>NW_026526810.1:60832403-70832403 GCF_024362965.1 Panthera pardus | reverse complement strand
TCTTGATCTCTCATCCTTTTGGTTGCCTTTTCAGAAATCACCCTGTCTTTTCCTTTATTCTTCCTCTACCAATCATCCACTTATCTTTGTATTCTCCAGTCAAAATCCAAGAGACATACTATCTAATTAGCTCAACTCATTGTCACCAGTTGACTGAAGAGAACCTTTCCATGGGCAACATCATAATGGGCAAGTGGAGCCCTGGTGATCCATTCAGTGGTTACCCGTGCATAAAGGTCAACCTGGCACTGTTTCTGAGCGGAAGTTCACAGGCAGGGTCATACCTTGTAGAAGAGAATGTTGGCATTTTACCCTGTGGCAGACATGTCCAGCCTGTCTCCCTAAAAATTTAGGGACAAAGAAAAGGAAGGGAGATGCTTCTTGTCTAATTAATAAGAGATGTGAATCAGAAAAGAGGTGTCAGAGTTCTTGCAAAAAGGAATAAGAAAACAAAAAGTATTCCATTTTACAGTATTTTATAGTCTTGACAAGCACAAATCTTTCTAACTCTATTTACAACATAAATGATTTTGGAGCAGAGAGATACCATGTGGATCTGCCTTTATTTCTTCTCTACTTTTGAACTTACTTGAAAGTCACATGAGGAAGCACTAGTAATGTGAAGAAAAAAGAAACTTATGTGGAGCCAGATGCTGTTGGAGGATGTATTTGCCCAGTGGGACCCCAGAATGTGGACCCCTACTAAATCTGGCTGTAGAATGTTAGTCTCTTTTTCTTTCCAAGTGTAAATTATTCCTATGATTCCTGCTGAGAAAAGTGGACTGTGATTAGTTGATCTCTTTCTTAAAAGAAAAAAAAATTAGGCACAGAAATAAGTTTATGCTGTCCTGGTAGGTGGCCTATTGCAGATTCTATTGTATGTTAGGATGCTGGGAAATAGGACTGATGATACTCATTATGGATTTTTTTTTTCGTAGGAGCCAGCTGCAAAATGACAGGTGGAAGTCTGCTGAGGGATCTCTGTGTTTGTTAGAAAGATAGGCATTGGTTCTTTAAACCATTGTGCGCCCCGTGCTCTTTGGAGAGCCTGCAATCAGATTTGAACTTGGTGGGCGCTACTTGAATAGAACAGGATTTTGATTTTCTTTCATCTATCTGAATAGCTTTGATTTAATGTTAAGAATAAAAGACAAATTGAATGACTCTTGCTCTTTCTCTCTCTTGGAATCAATGACCTCTGCTCAAATAACTTGCTTCAGGAAGCTTTAGGGCATCTAGTACATTCATTTGCGTAGTCAAGAAATGATTAGCAACCTGGTGGAGGAATAGAGCACAGAGGACTGATGTACCTCACTGTTTCTTTCCTTGCGGCTATCTGACCAATCGTGAGCCTATATATGTGGAACTGGGTACACGGCATTGTACTGTCTGTGGAAAGAAAACTTGCTGAGTTAATGAACTGTGGCTAAGCAGCAGAGAAAATGAGGGTAGCATAATGAATGAAGCTAAGGATCTCTTTTCCTCTCTTTAAGTCACCTCTTTACCCTGAGCCCACTCAGACTCATCTAGGCCAAGACCCAAAGAGAGCACACTGCTTCTGTTTAATTAGTATAGGTCAAGCTCATAGTATTTTCTTTTGAACCTGAGGTTCCTCATGAAAAGATAAGCTGACCACAGTGCAGCCCTCTGGATATGAAATAGAGCATAATTATTTCAGATATTCCAAACATGTGCAACTTCTGCTTTGATTTTACACTTACTTTGTCCTTTTTTTCCACTTAATTTTCTAGTACACTGCACAGCTATGCTAATTTGGCACGGATGCTAAATATAAGGTCAGAGCATCTCACTTTGGTCTTTACTTGATTGCTTATCACCTTTCCTGAATGCCATTTCTATTTACTCTATGCATCTGATCTCATGTCGGCACTGCATCCCCTTGGCAGGCTGTTGTTCTTGTTTTCTCTCTTTCCAAGCAGCTGTTCAATAATTTCACATGACATAATGTAAATGTATTTTCTATTCATGAGGGAAGAAAGTGAGTCCCCATAATCTCAGACCATCTTCCATCACAGATTTCTTTTATCCAATAATCAGAACAGGTTCTGTTGTTCTCACATTTATAATCTCTGTTATATAAAAGCATTTTGATGAGAATTACACAAATATTTATATTTTCCCTTTTTTCATCACACTGAACATTCACAATATATTTTATAAGTCATTTCAATATTTATTATAAACCAATGGACCCATTCCCTGGCTTCTCATTCATTGACACCTGCAAATAATCAGTGAAGATAATTAGGCACATGAACAGACATAGGGCTACATAAATTAGTTGGAAGCATTCTTGTATGGGGTAGATTTGGAAAAATTATGTTTCTATGTGCAACTTTTATGTGAAGAAAAAAACCCTCCAGGCTCTTAATGTAATTCTTGGTTTGTGCAGTCGATTAAAAAAATAGAGTAAAAGTCAAATATTAAGATGCTTTGGCTTCAGTTTTTGGCACACACAGTAATCTCCATGGTCCCCGAATGGAGAACAACATTAACCAGCATGCTCTGATTCTGTCTATACAATTTCTAACACTACTTTGACTTGAGGTTTTAAATACCATATGGCGAATTCATAAACACTCTGAGCAGGCTTTTTTTTTTTTTTCCTGTGAAATAATATGAGATTACCACCTACCTGAGACTTAGCAAAATCAAAAAAGACATGCGTTTTATGGATCTCTGGTTTGTGTTAGCGACTTTGGGAAACTCTGCCGGGAGCTATTTAAGAATTCTCATATCGGTGCCTGGCAAACAAGAGAACCTTACGGAACATAAGCAATATATATTTCCTAAAGAAGGAGTATATAAGGATGGGTTTGGTTATTTATTTTATGAAGTTAAGAAAAAATGTTAGATAAATCCATTGAGATAATACTTAATTGATTGTACTATCTTCAGAGTTGTATTTCTGGACACAAATACGATCTGATTAATATCCCTGATTAAAACCCAATTCATACAGGAAAAAAAATCTAATTTCTTTGTCTTGGCATCCAGTTCTTACCATCCTGGCCCCAAACTATTTTTGTGAGGTTTGTTTTCTGTATTTTGGCCTTTTCTTTATCATGAACCTTATATAACAAATTATTATCTCATCCCCAAGGAAACCATTTTCATTGTGGTTTCTTTTCTTTCCTTAATCTCAGTCTCAAAATTAAAGCCTGGTTAAAAAAGAAAACAATTATTGACAGGTATCTCTTAGTCACCTCCTTAGCTATGAGTTGTACAATCAAGAGTAATTAATATATCTTTAAATCCATCTATCATTGTTCTCCAAAGATTCAGTCACATAATAGAATTTCAGTATATGACTGCCTAAAGAAAGAATAAATGGATGAATAAATGGTATCTATCCTAGACATAGGTGTCCACATTTCATTTTAAGAATACAGTTTATAATATACTAAAGAGTATAGTTTGTAAAATACTAAGCCTTTTCCAAACTTCTGATTTACTCAGAGGTTAGATTTTTAATAATTACCCCGGAACATCTAACATTATGAACTTGCTTTTGCACTAGGATTTTCTTTTATGACTTAAAAGAAACCTTTAGATTTTAAGTTCAGAGTTAAATTTCCTTTTATTTAATATACACAATATCAAAAACATGTATATAGTTTTCATAGTCCAAAGTAATATAAACCAGCAACCTGGAAAGACAGAGATGGGACAAACAGAGAAGGATTAAAAAAATGACAGGGGAGAATATTAACACCAAGTATGCTTTATTTTATATTTTAAAGTGGTAATTAAAAAATAAAACCGTAATTAAGGTTCACAATGAATGGTCTGAGTCATCAAGAAAAATCTGGCATATATTCTCCACTTAAGGAGGAAGGAAAAAATACATCATAAAACTCTATAAATAAATTATAAAAATGCATCATAATAATGGATAAAGTAAGCAAAGCCTGTCTGCCTAAATTTTAAGCTTTAGATGCATTTCTAGACAGTTCACGTGAAATATCTCATTGTTCTACAATGCCAGAGATGCTGGGAAAATACAAACCGGGAGTTGCAGATATGACTAACCAGATATTGCTGGAATGTCCCAAAGCACAGATGCGTCTATACAGTTATTGGATTTAGGAAGTCAAAGAAACTCTCAACTTTTAATGAATCCAGGAAGCAGAATGAAAGCAGATTTGTGAAAGTTTTCAGCTCAGAACTGGTTTTAACCACCGCATGAGCTAATAAGGCTAAATATGGAAAAATGTGCACTCTGGCCATGATTTGCCAGGAAACAAAAACAAGTAAATGCAGATGTCTCCATCAATAGGGCTATGGTACAAAGCCCTGTGAAAGCAAGGTGAGAGAAATATCTTTATGAATAATTAAATAAACAACTTGAAACAGGCATTTTTGTGTTCCCCAACTGGATCACAAGCACTTTGGGGACAGGATTTATGTATGGTTTGTTTAGTACAATATATACATAATGCCAAACACAGGACCTTGCACATGGTAGGTGCTCAATAAATATCTGTTGAGTGAATAAATAAAGGAATTACTTACAAAATAGATTAAAGTTACACTTTGTTTTTACCCTAGTTCTTTTATCACTGATGATATTGAGAACCCAAAACATATTGTTCAAAGATATTTTCATTCCTTTAGACCTATGAGGGATAAATATACAATTGAGAAGAGATATGAATTTGCAAGGTTAATTGGACATCTAACGTCTATTTAAGTTATTTCCATGAGCACTTATTTTCTTTTTTCTTAATAAGTGTCTTAAAGAATTAGCCATTAAAAATTTCCCCCAATATGTACAATAAAACGAATAGCAAAAGGCATATTGAGAGATGTTTACAGGCTTATAGAAGTCAAAATGGCAAGGCTGAAGATCCTCGATTACTGGAGGAATGATGTATTCCTGGGTCACTATGAGAACTGTTACAGCAGTTACATTAGCACCATATTTTCCATACAAACTGCTTTTTTATAGAAGCTGGAATCTTAAAGCATTCTGTTAGGCAAATCCAATTACTTCACTCAAAAGAATCTCACTTATACTTAAAGAAGTAGTCATCCATGATGCTCAGAGACAATGTAGAAAGTGGGGGGGGGAATGAAAAACATTAATATAAACATGTTATTTAAATACTACTATTACTGTACTGTGGTATATTTCCTTTCTTATCCATATCTTCTTCTATCCATATGTAATCGTATGTTTTGATTTTTCTACTTTGTAGTACCGTAAAAGAATTTTCCTGCTTGTATATAATCTATTAATTAAAGAGTAGCCTAACAGTGACTCTGTTTCTGGCCAAGATGGAGTACCAGGCACTAGATACACCATTACAATAAAAAAAAGGGGGGCAAAATACATGAAAGAATGATTTCCAAGACACTGAACATTAACAGTGAATGACAATTACTTCTTTTTTTTTAAATTTTTTTAATGTTTATTTATTTTTGAGACAGAGAGAGACAGAGCATGAACAGGGGAGGAGCAGAGAGAGAGGTAGACACAGCATCTGAAACAGGCTCTAGGCTCTGAGCTGTCAGCACAGAGCTGGACGCGGGGCTCAAACTCACGGACCTTGAGATCATGACCTGAGCTGAAGTCGGACGCTTAACTGACCGAGCCACCCAGGCGCCCTGGCAATCATTTCTGAGACACTAGAAACAAATGACATAATCTCTAAAAACTTCTTTATTGCTTTGAGAAAATTTCCAGGCTGTGGCACAGGGAGGAAGATACACACAGGAACTGCCTGACTCCCTGAGGCAAGGAGGTGGACTGTGGAGACGGGGAGACTAAATGTAGCCAGAGTTCTCAGGGAAGAAGTACCAGATAGGAGAGAGGTGCAGAGAAAGAAAACTGCAGAGTGCAGACAGCTGCCAAGTGTCTTCCTCAAATAATTAACCAGTACTAATAAGTATATGTGTGAGGAACTACTCAGCTTGGGGAAAAAGAAACCCCTAAAAGGATTGGAGGAGGAAAATCAATCAATCAAAAATGTACCCAGTGAAACAAATGTTAGAATTAGCAAACAAGGGTATTAACGCACTTACTATGACTTGTATTCCCTATATTCTGTAAGATGAATGATAAAATAGAAAGTAAAGTTATGAAGTAGTGTAATATATATGGCTACATATATATTTTTTATGTGGTCTTTTACAGTGTTGTATGGTGTTTTACACACACATACACACATACACACACACACACCATAAAACTAGATGCACTTCTAAGGATGAAAGTCTCAGAAGCTGAGATGAAAAATATAGTGAATGAATAACAGCAGATTAGAGAGGGAAGAAGAAATTATTAGTGAATTTGAAGACATGCTAATAGACACTACCCAAAATGAAACACCTAAAGAAGATTGAAAAAGAAATGAAGATGAGTGAGCTGAAGGACTACTCTAAGCAACCGAAGACACATGGAATTCCAAATGCAAAGAGAAGAGGAAATAGAAAAATAGTTTAAAAAATAATGTCTGATTTTCTTCACAAGCTTTCTATAGTTTTCAGCATACAGATATTTTACATTTTTGCTTAGGTTTATTCCTGGGTATTTTATTGTTCTTGGTGCAATTTGAATGAGATCAGTTTCTTTTTTTGTCTTTCTGTTGCTTCATTATTAGTGTATAAAAATGCAACTGATTTCTGTACATTAATTTTGTATCCTGTGACTTAGCTGAATTCATGTATCACTTCTAGCAGACTTTTGGCGGAGATTGAAGAAGATACAAAGAAATGGAAAAACATTCCACGCTCATGGATTGGAAGAATAATTATTGTTAAAATGTCAATATTACCCAAAGCAATCCACACATTCAATGCAATCCCAATCAAAATTGTACCAGAATTCTTCTCAAAGCTGGAACAAGCAATCCTACAATTTGTATGGAACCATGAAAGACCCTGAAAAGCCAGAGTAATATTGAAGAAGACGACCAAAGCGAGAGGCATCACAATCCCAGACTTTAGCCTCTATTACAAAGCTGTACTCATCAAGATAGCATGGTATTGGCACAAAAACAGATGCATAGACCAATGGAATAGAATAGAGACCCCAAAATTGGACCCACAAATGTATGGCCAACTAATCTTTGACAAAGCAGGAAAGAATATCGCATGGAAAAAAGACAATCTCTTTAACAAATGGTGCTGGGAGAACTGGATATCAACATGTAGAAGAATGAAACTAGACCACTTTCTTACACCATTTAGAAAGATAAACTCAAAATAGATGAAGGACCAGAATGTGAGACAGGAAACCATCAAAACCCTAGAGGAGAAAGCAGGAAAAAAAAAAACCTCTCTGACCTCAGCCACAGCAATTTCTTACTTGATACATCTCCAAAGGCAAGGGAATTAGAAGAAAAAATGAACTATTGGGATCTCATTAAGATAAAAAGCTTCTGCACTGCAAAGGAAACAATCAACAAAACTAAAAAGCAGCTGACGGAATGGGAAAAGATATTTGCAAATGACATATCGGACAAAGGGCTACTATCCAAAATCTATAAAGAACTCACCAAACTCCACGCCCCAAAACAAATAATCCAGTGAAGAAATGGGCAGAAGACATGAATAGACACTTCTCTAAAGAAGACATCCAGATGGCCAACAGGCACATGAAAAGATACTCAACATCATTCCTCATCAGGGAAATACAAATCGAAACCAAAATGAGATATTACCTCACGCCAGTCAGAGTGGCTAAAATGAACAAATCAGGAGACTATAGATGCTGGAGAGGATGTGGAGAAACGGGAACCCTCTTGCACTGTTGGTGGGAATGCAAATTGGTGCAGCTGCTCTGGAAAGCAGTGTGGAGGTTCCTCAGAAAATTAAAAATAGACCTACCCTATGACCCAGCAATAGCACTGCTAGGAATTTATCCAAGGGATACAGGAGTACTGATGCATAGGGGCACTTGTACCCCAATGTTTATAGCAGCACTCTCGACAATAGCCAAATTATGGAAAGAGCCTAAATGTCCACCAACTGATGAATGGATAAAGAAATTGTGGTTTATATACACAATGGAGTACTACATGGCAATGAGAAAGAATGAAATATGGCCCTTTGTAGCAAAGTGGATGGAACTGGAGAGTGTTATGCTAAGTGAAATAATTCATATGGAGAAAGACAGATACCATATGTTTTCACTCTTATGTGGATTCTGAGAAACTTAACAGAAGACCATAGGGGAGGGGAAGGGAAAAAAAAGGTTAGAGAGGGAGGGAGCAAAATCATAAGAGACTCTTAAAAACTGAGGATAATCTGAGGGTTGATGGGGGGGTGGGAGGGAGGGAAAAGTGGGTGATGGGCATTCAGGAGGGCACCTGTTGGGATGAGCACTGGGTGTTATATGGAAACCAATTTGACAATAAATTTCGTGTTAAAAAAAAGAGAAAAAAATAATGTCTGAAACTTTTCCAACTTGATTAAAATTACACACTCTTTCCAAGAAGACTAATAAACCCCTATCACAAGAAAAATGAGGGAAACTAGATTGTCACCTCGTAGCCAATCTACTCATGATGAGTAATAATGAAAAATTCGAATCAAGAGACAGAGATAAAACAAAGGATATTACATGCAAAGGAACAAATGTAGCCCTGTTAGCAGATATTTTATTGAAAAGAATGGGACAGTCAAGTAATGTCTTTATTTTTTCAAATTTTGATTTAAATTCCAGTTAATATACAGTTTAATATTAGTTTCAGACATAGAATTTGGTGATTCATCACTTACATACAAAACCTAGTGCTCATCACAACAAGTGCCCTTCTTCATACCCATCACCCCTCTATCCTAACCCTCACCCACTTTTTCCCCCATCAATCTGCAGTTTTTTTCTCTATATAATTTTCTTTTTTTTAAGTTTATTAATCTTTGAGAGAGAGAGAGACAGTGAGTGAGCAGGGGAGGGGCAGGAAGAGGGAGAGACAGAATCCTAAGCAGGCTTTGTGCTAATCATGTGGGGTTCAAACTCACAAATCATGAGATCCTGGCTTGAGCCAAGATCAGTAGTCAGTTGCTTAACTGACTGAGGCTCCCAAGTGCCCCGAGTTTGTTCTTATAGTTAAAAATCTGTTTTATGGTTTGCTTCCCTCTGTTTTTTCCCCTTTCCCTATATTCATCTGTTGTGTTTCTTAAATTCCATATCTGAGTGAAATCATAGGGTATTTGTTTTTCTCTGCCTGACTTATTTCCCTCAGCATACTATTCTCTAGCTCCACCCATGTCCTTACAAATGGCAAGATTTCATTCTTTTTTATGGCTGAGTAATATTCCATTGTGTTTATATTCCACATCTTCCTTATCCATTCATATCAGTCAATGAACATTTGGGCTATTTCTGTAATTTGACTATTGTTGATAATGCTGCTATAAACATTGGGGTGCATGTATCCCTTTGGATCAGTATGTTTTATATTCTTTGGGTAAATACCTAGTAGTGCAACTGCTGAGTCCTAGGGTTGCTCTATTTTTAACTTTTGTTAGGATCCTCCGTACTATTTTCTAGAGTGGCCACACCAGTCTTCATTCTCACCAATAGTGTAAGAAGGTTCCTTTCTCTTTTCATCGTCACTAATTCCTCTCATTTCTTGTGTTGTTGATTTTAGCAATTCTGACAGGTATGAGATGACATCTCATGGTGGTTTTGATTGTATTTCCCTGATTATGAGTTAGATTGAGCATCTTTTCATGTGTCTGTGGGCCATATGTATGTCTTCTTTGGAAAATTGTTTATTCATGTCTTCCGCCCATTTTTAATTGGATTATTTATTTTTTTGGTGTTGAGTTTTGTAAGTTCTTATAATGCAAGTAAGCTTTTAATATGGGTAGAAGGACAGAGATAAAATAGACTGAGATACTTAGTGTGGGTTGCCTCAGTAGAAAGAAAAGGAGATAGGTGACCTGGCAATTTTATTGTCAGCGGGACTTCTGGGTAAATAAATAGATGAATGATATTTTATACAAGAAAGAGACCTTATTCCTGAATGCTTTTAGGAGTATAGCTAGTAAATGGAAGCTAGGATACATAGCCATATGGAGAATATTTAAGCTTTCTAACTTTCTGGGGATAGAGAATGAAGACAGTTTATGATTCAAATGCTCCCATTGTGTTAGAGATTTAATGAAGAGGTATATCTGATGCTGGAAGTTAGGACCTGGAATGTTATCCTTGATGTGTCCGTCTTTTATTGTTTTGTCAATGCCTATGGATTGGCTGTATTCTTGAAATTACTAGTAAAATTTGATACTGGGTCAGACTCTGATTCATGTGAGTCTAATATGTCAATTTGATCTGATATTAGGTTAGGGGAAACAAAGCCAAAAATGTATAATTTGATTTTATTTTTTTTAAATTTTTTAATGTGTATTTATTTTTGAGAGAGAGACAGACCGTGAGTGGGGGAGGAGCCGAGAGAAAGGGAGACATAGAATCCAAAGCAGGGTCCAGGCTCTGAGCTGTCAGCACAGAGCCCGACTCAGGGTTTAGGCCCACGAACCGTGAAATCATGACCTGAGCTGAATTCGGACACTTAACTGACTGAGCCACCCAGGCACCCCTATAATTTGACTTTTAATTCTGTGAATTGTATGTTTATTTTAAAGTTCATTTTCTTATAGCAAAATCACAGTAGATCATTTGAACTTTAGGAAAAAAATATCACTTTGCCTATTCTTTCCTTTTTTTCATTTATTTAATTATTCTTTCAAAAGAAAACAAACGGCAAGTAACACTGATTTTTTTGAACTTTCTCAGACTCAACAAGGAAAATAGATTCATAAGTAAATAATTGTATCTTTTGGTAAGTTTCTGATGATGTGTGTATTGTACAAACTTACTTATATTTAGTTATCAACTCTTGAGAGGAATAATCATCAAAAAGAATTGCCTAGCCAGTTTGTGTCCAAGAAGCAATATTAATTCTTACAGAAATTAATAGTTGGTTCAGAAAAGCAAAAACCAAGATTTCTTTTAAAAAAAATTTGGACCCCATGATTATAACTATTCTAATCTGTAAAATATGTTCTTAAAAAAGCTAAAGATGGCCAATGTATTTGAACATGTTATCATTAAGGACATAGCATCTAATTCATTTATCTCTTCAATAAATACCTATTGAGAATGTACTATGTTCAGTGATTCACTAAATAAATGAAGTGATTCACCAAAGGAGAAATGATAAATATGTTGCCCTCAAAGTATAGCTCTTATCCTGAAAAGTAAAGTTAGAAGATAAAGCCAACTTGGGTTGTTCTTTAATTAAGGTTTAGCTGTTAAAAACAATGTTTGTTTGCTATTTTACTTCTTACTTTAAACGTACAGTATGCTATTCAGTTGTGTATGTGTGTATTGTACTGAATTATAAAGTGGAAGATATTCACAGGTCCTGTTTCATATTTTTGGTATTCTTAAATTGTTTTCATTGTTAAACGTTAATTTCCCATTGGTCTGATTTATAATAAAAAGGAAAATATTTTATAAGATTATATTTGAGATTTTTCAAACACCATCTTGTATGGTTTCAGAACCTCATTGAGTCCATGGATTACTCATAAATTTTTATATTTATCTACTAATTTGTCAGTCTTTTCATTGATCCTTATATACACCATTTTTCTTATTGTCTTTCTGTTTTTGCTCAGGCTGTTTCCCTCATCGTCATAGTTGCTCAGTGAATCCAGAGATCTTTTATTCTTTGAGGTTGAAAGCATTAGATTCCACATGGTTACTGAATACTGCTTTGAAAATTCCAGTCCATATTCATCAACTCATATTTCAAACTCCCATTTTTATAGTGGAAAATTATGGCCAAACAATAATCCCCTAATAATTTTACATTAAATACTTGGTGACTCAACCAGATTGTAAATTTTAAGAGTTATCCACAGAGCATTTAAAAATGTTGGTACTTATTAAATATGTATTAATTATTTTCATGTCAATTTATACTTCAGTTTTCTTTATTGATAGTAACAATGATCTGTATTTCTTTATTTTCCAAAAAACAGGCAGAACTATTTTAAAATTATATTATTTAATTCCTTCAGTTTTACTTTGAAGAATGATAGCAAATCTCAGTTTTACTCCCTTAGAAGTGAACAAATGACTACTATATATATGATGATATGACAGGTTTAGGATTGTAGTTTGTGTTAATCCAGCAACATGACTAATGAACCTGTCAACTTCCGATATTAAAAGTTTGTGAGCCAGTTGAGCTACTGGTGATTGAACTGGAAGATGATTTAATAATAAAATCTTGACATAGGAAAAGAAATATAAATGCAAATTTAAAATACGGATTTCACATGTATATACATTTACATATAGAGGTAAATACAAACATACCCACATATCAAACCAAGTTTCCACACACAGAACTGATACAGTGACATACCATGTTTGGAATATTTGCAAGGGATTAGTAAGTATATTTTTTAAATATAAAAGTGAATATCTTTATACTTATTTCCTTATTAAATCAAAATTGTATGGGGATTTATTCCACAGTTATATATCACTTATAACACCATAATCACTCATGGATCTTTCTGAGAAATAGTTCTCAGAAAGTATTTATATTAACTCAGAACATTTTACATTATTTATATCATTATTAATTATAGTATAACAATTTTAATAACTTATACCTCTTAGGTACGGATAAGGATTCCCTGTGTATTTTTATACAATATTGATAATATTTTGTTAACAATCCTGTTCATGATCTGCATTGGAAAGTCTTTTCCTTGAAGAATCATTGTCTGTGCTACGATATAGCAAGCATTTTTTTCAGCACATAGTGTGTAAAAGAAACTCCGGGGTTTAATAGAAATATAAGAATATCACAAGCTTTGAGAGAAGATAAAGGATACATTTTCCAAAACTAACATACGAAATGAATTAAAATATAAATTCTTCCTAAGTCTATTTATAGCATAAAATTTCCAGACTTTTGAAGAGTTGTGCAGTTTCTACCATGTATATACAAGCTTTCCAAGTAGAATAGAAATATGGAAGATTCTGTTCTTCTGAAGGTGGAAAAGTCTCAACAATTTAATACAAATATCTTAATTGAGGTGAAGTGCAGTCTGAAATGCACCTGATGAATAGGATATACTTGTTTTAAAAAATTCTTTAAAAATTCTACATTCAAAGCGTAAAAAAAAATCATAAAATCAGTAGCTAGTAAGCCATAGTGCACACTGAGTCTGTATACTCTTAAATCTTTAATAGAAAGTTATGTTTATCATCAAGGAATCAGACTTGAGTTGCACTAAATATTTAGTCTTCATCCGCACCAAATCATTTTTGAAAGTGAATACAGCACTCCTTTGCAAAACAGGGAGTGCTGTAGGACTTCAAAGGTATTTGAAAGTGAAAGAGACATTGAGAACAGCAGTTCAGCAATGAGTACATGATATGCTGTTCCCTGTGGCTCAATCAAATACTGGAGAAAGCCTTAAAGGCTGAGGTAAGGTGTTTACTGCCTGGAGTAGAGCACTCTGATATTAAGCTCAATTAGCAGCCTCGTTCTGTATCTCCTGCCTTCTTGCAAAGCTTGTGCAGTACAAGTCACCATTAATCCTTTTGGAGACTCTGCGGAATCTGCTGAAAAATCCCAAAGAATATAAATTTCTTTGAAAAGATTGACAAGGCCATATCACATTATGATGTAGAGCCAAATGATTTAAGCCTTTGCATTTTCATGAACTTCTAGTGGTTGACGATGACACAGTGAAATGATTGAAGTGTTGTGAGGGAAATAAAAATCTTGCACTGCTAGGGGAGGAGTAATGTACGTATTAACTATTTCTTGGCTCTTACTACTATTGTAGAGATTTTGGGTAACTCTAACAAATAAATGCCATGATTTTCTTTGGAGCAGCTGACACAAATGCTGCCCTAGAAACTGAACGAACAGCTTAGCTGGGGTCCTGATAATTGTTTCTATTGGCGAGGGTAGGAGTACACCTTTGACATTTTTCAGGGAAATATTTAAAGGATGAATGCAACACCTACATAATTTCATCTAGTCATTTCGTGAGGTGGATAGAGTTTTTATAAGGCTACTGATCTGAGTTCCATTATCCCAAAGAGCTAAGGGTGACTAGATATCTAGTTCAGGACCAAGAAGGTAGAATTTATTCCTTGTCACCCTGTGGTTATCTGATAATTAAGTGTAAATTCCTGCCCTTTTCTGTTATTGCCTAAAATCCCTTGAATTACGACAGACTTATACTTCAACTGCTTTGCTATACACACAGCACAGTGTCTTTACACAGTCTTCCTCCCCAAATGTGAGTGAACTAGAAACTTAACTGTGAGGTTGATTCTCCATCTTTTGCCTGAATTCATGTAAGATATTTCAATATTATAATACTAAGGTATATCTACTAAATTTACTCAAAAAGCATGATTAAGAAATAACCATGTGCCAAATACTGTGCTAAAATTCAAGGAAGGATATTATACAGTGATGACTATAGAGGGTTCTATCTAATGAGAGAGAGATACAAAGAGAGAGAAAGAAAAATACAAAAAGTATGAGGGAAGTACAATCCCAAATTGCAACAATTGCAAAACCGAGCAAAGGAAGTCAGATAAAGCATCACATAGGGGAGCTATTTGAGTCAATTCTTAAAGAATAATTAGAAATGTATTTGATGAAGGATATGCTTGATGACTGAGTGGCTCATTTGGTTGAGAATCTGACTCTTGATTTCCGTCAGGTAATGATCTCAGGGTTGTGGGATTGAGCCCTGCATTGGGCTTTGCACTGAACTTGGAGTCTGTTTAAGATTCTCCCTCTCCCCCCTCCCCCTCCCCCTCCCCTTTCCCCCCCTCTTCTGAGTGGCTCAGTCAGTTAAGCTTCTGACTCTTGATTTCAGTTCAGGTCATGATCTCATGGATTATGAGATCAAGCCCTGCATCCAGCTCATATGGACAGTGTGGAACCTGCTTGGAATCCTCTCCTTCTCTCTCTCTGCCCCTCCTCACTGTGCACGTGCATGCACACACATGCTCACTCACTCTGTCTCTCTCTCAAAATACATAAACTTTTTAAAAATTCTTTCTCTCTCTTTCTCCCTCTGCCCCTCTCCCCTGCTTGTGCTCTCTCTCTCAAAAAAAAAGTTAAATAAAAAAATTAAAAAAGAAATGTATTTGATGAAAGAGTTTCAGATGCTTTTGCTATAACACAGATGCGAAATATGATTTCGTATGCTCACTCACGTAGCATATGTATGACAACACAGCAGGACATTCCTGATCTTAACCATAATTCGTACTGGCAGATGTCAGCATAAGTTATATAACCACCCTAATTTGTCTATGATAATGATAAATTAAGGATCACATTCCCATCCAGATAATGTTATTACTGGATTATTATCAAGTTAGGAATTACACATTTCCAATATGGATTAACATCATACGCTGCATAATGAATTTGGGAAAAGTAAGTGGAAAAGAGATACATTATTTGAAATGAAATCACTACCTCTTATCTATTATTATTGACTGAAATATAACCTTGAAGCTGCATTATTACTAATACGTTCATGAAAATATGTTTACAGTCACATTTGTGTGTGTAAACACATGTATATTTACCATTTCACTATTGTTGACTTGAGTATTAAGTTATTTGTTGTGCTTGGCATTTAAATTGAGGAAGCATTTTATTTTTGAGACATTTAGGAATGAACTGTTAAAATGATGATTCCTGGGTTACCTGGGTGGCTCAGTCGGTTAAGTGTCTGACTTCAGCTCAGATCATGATCTTATGGTTCAGTTCATGGGATGGAGCTCTGTTTAGGGAGATTCTCTTTCTTTGCTTGAGATTCTCTTTCCCTCTCTCTCTTCCACTCCCCTGCTCACACATGCACATGCTCTCTTTCTCTTTCTCTCTCAAAATAAATAAACTACAAAAAAATTATTTGTAGGCGTGCCTTGGTGGCTCAGTTGGTGAAGCGTCTGACTTCAGTTCAGGTCATGATCTCACCGTTCATGGGTTTGAGCCCCAAATCGGTCTCTGTGTTGACAGCTCAGAGCCTGGAGCCCCCTTCAAGTTCTGTGTCTCCCTCTCTCTTGCCCCTCCCCTGCTCACACTCTGTCTATCTCTGTCAAAAATAAATCAACATTAAAAAAATGTTGATCCCTTTAATACAAGGTTAATGATAAGGTTTATCATGGCATATGTTTGGGTCTATAGTTATTCCAGAATTATTCTGTTGAGGTTTTCTAAATAAAGTAAATCTATGTTTACCTAAGAATTTTTAGGAGGTGAATATCTGATATCAAAGTCTTCAATGAATTCTGGATCAACCATGGTAAAAAGAGACCCTGCCTAAGTTTTAGGGCACACATGGATTCACATGTTGATCAGAATTTACCGAATGTTTCTTTATATTTCGTATTCTTTTTAGATTCTTCCTCCCACCTCCCTTCCCCCTCCACCCCTCCTCTATCTCATTCTAGTGCCCCACTTAATATTTAATTTTACAAGTCTGTTGACTATTCTTTGCCAGGTACATTGTTAGATGCTGAGAAATGTAAATGGCATACCAGCTTTGTTTCCTTGGGCAACTTGATACTGAACATGATGATTTTCAGTAGAAGATGGGCAGGCCTTCTCATTAGTCCTTTATTTAAAACCCATATAAAACCTGAAGAAGAGGCTTTTGGTTTCAGTGATAAGCACCCAAAAGAATAAGGCACTTGAGAATTAAAAAGAATGATATGCAGAGAGATTAAACCACAGTGCCCCAAATCTACCCAAGTATTTGAAAATATTAATTTCATTTTTCATTTTCCTTTCCTGGATATTTTGTTAAGGCATTACGAAAAATATGCTTAGCTTGTGAGGAGGCCTTCTGTCATTTGGTTAGGTAAACTAATATTATCAGGGCATGTCTGGGTGGCTCAGTTGGTTAAGCATTCAACTCAGGTCACGATCTTACGGTTCAGTTCGTGAGTTCAAGCCCCATATAAGCCTCTCTGCTGGTCAGCATAGAGCCTGGCTTCAGATCTTCTTCCCCTCTCTCTGCCACATGCTCTCTCTCTCTCAAAAATAAATAAATATTAAAAAAAATAATACCAGTATTTGCATGGAAATAGGCAGGTATGTGTTGAAGGAGTCCATTTTTTAAAAATTTAATAGTGTGGGGGGCGCCTGGGTGGCGCAGTCGGTTAAGCCTCCGACTTCAGCCAGGTCACGATCTCGCGGTCCGTGAGTTCGAGCCCCGCGTCAGGCTCTGGGCTGATGGCTCGGAGCCTGGAGCCTGTTTCCGATTCTGTGTCTCCCTCTCTCTCTGCCCCTCCCCCGTTCATGCTCTGTCTCGCTCTGTCCCAAAAATAAATTAAAAAAAAAAAAAAAATTTAATAGTGTGGATTGACTTTTTTTTTTATTTCTTGGAACCTAGCTCTTTTTAGTACCAGCACTTCCACATTTGAATAATTCAGCAAATTATAAATTTACAAAGGCAGGAGGCCTATAGTTCTGTATTGCAAGTGAATAGAAGGAAACTGAAAAAAATATTACGACCAAAATTTTTCTGTTCAGCTCTTTTATTTACTGCGGTTAAAAAAAAAATGTATAATAGGAGACCTACCCTGTTAACAAACTTGTAAGTGTGCAGTACAGTACCGTTAACATGTCTCTATAACAGCATGTCTCTATAACTTCCTCAACTTGCATGACTAAAACTCTACACCTATCAAAGAGTAACATTCCACTTCCCCCTCCCTAACCCAGTGCTTTGCAAATATTCTACTTCCTATTTTTAAGAATTTAAATAATTTATACGCCTAACACAAGGGAGATTTTGCAGTGTTAATTCTGCAAAAATGACTGGTTTGTTTCACTTAGCATAATGGCCTCAAGGTCCATCCATTTTTTAGCACATGACAGAATATCCTTCCTTTTTATGGCTGAATAATATTCCATTGTTTGTATGTACCACATTTTTATCCCTTCATCCCGTGATGAACATTTAAGTTGTTTCCATCTCTTGGCTAATGTGAAAAATGCTGCAATGAACATGAAATGCCAGTATCTTTTTGAGAGCCTGATTTCAGTTCTTTCAGATAAATATACAAAAGTGAAATTGTTGGATCACATGGTAGTTCTATTTTCAAAATTTTTAATAGTTCCATACAGTTCTTTACAGTGACTGTGTCATTTTACATTCATACCTTTAGTGTGTAAGAATTACAGTTTCTCTACATCCTACATCCTCATTAAGATTTCTTTTCTTTTTTTTTAAATAATACCCATCCTAAGCATGAGATGGCACACTTCATTGTGGTTTTAATTGGCATCTCACTTATGATTGGTGATTTTGACTACCTTTTCATGTATCTACTGGCCATTTAGATATCTTTTTTTGGAGAAATGTCTATTGAAGACCTTTGCCCATCTTTAAATTAGGATTTTTGTTTTATGGGTTTTGTTTGATTTGGTTTGCTATTGAAGGTCCTTATATTTTTTGGATAGTAACCCATTATCAAATATTGGTTTGCAATATTTTCTCACATTCCATAGGTTGCCTTTAACACCCTGTTGTCTCATTTGCTGTGCAGAATATTCAGTATGATGTAGTGCTACTTATCTCTATTTTCCATTGTTGCCTATGCTTTTAGTGATGTATCCAGAAATCATCATCAACACCAAGGTTATTCAGACTTCCCCCTATGTTTCGCCTGAGAATTTTACATGTGGGGTCTTAGATTTAAGGTTTTTGTTTTTTTTTTTTAAGTTTTTAATATATTTTGAGTTGATTGTTTTGTGTGTGGTATAAGACAGGGGTCTAACTCAATTCTTTTGCAAGTGGATATCCAGTGTTTCCAACACTACAATTTGAAGAAACTATCTTTTGCCCATGTATTGTAAATTTTTCCTTCCTGCATCTATTGATAGTATCATTTAACTTTTATCCTTCATTCTGTTAATTTGGCCTATCACAATGATCTATTTTTATATATTGAAATACCTTGCGCCCCACAAATACATCTCACTTGATCATGGTGTATAATCCTTTAATACGCTGTTAAATTTTGCTTGCTAGTATTTTGTTGAGGATTTTTGTATCTATATTCCTCAGAGATATTGGCCTATAGTTTTCCTGACTTCGATATCATGGTAATACGCCTCACAGAATGAGTTTGTAAGTGTTCCCTTCTCTTCAATTTTTCAGATCAAAAGTCTTTCAACAAAGAAAAGCCCAGAACCAGAGGGCTTCATAGCTGAATTCTACCAAACATTTAAAGAAGAATTAATATGAATCCTTCTAAAATCTTTCCAGAAAGATTATTGGTCATTATTGGTCTGTTTAGATTTTCTATTTCTTTGTGATTCATTCTTGGTAAGTTATATGTTTCTAGGAACGTATCCATTTTTTACAGGTTATCCTTTGTTGGTGTGTAATTGTTAACAGTAGTCTCATAACCCTTTTTATTTCTGTGGCATCATTTGTGATGTCTCCTCTTTAATTTAGGATTTTAATTATTTCCATCATCTTTTTTCTTAAGCTAACATTTTCTCAACTTTGTTGATTTTTTAAAAATTACAACTCTTGTTGAAGTTTTTCTATTTTTTGTTCTATTTTCCTTGTTTCTTCTCTAATCTTGTTGCTTCCTAAATTCTGCTAATTTTTGTCTTAGGTTTTTTTTTTTTTTTTTTTTCCTCCTGCTTGCATGAGAAATTAGGCTCTTTATTTGATATCTTCCTTTTTTTTTTTTTTTAACATAGGAGCTTATCCCTGTAAATCACCCTCTGAGTAATGCTTTTGTGGTATCCCATGAATTTTGATATGTTGGTATTGTTTTTGTTTATCTCAACATAGTTCCTAATTTCCCTTTGAATTTATTTTTGGTTCTACTGATTGTTCAAGGGGATTTTGTTTAACTTCTAGTTTTCCTTCTGCCAATAATTTTGTGTTTTCATTCAGTTTTAGAAAATAAACCTTCATATAATTTGAATTCTTTACAAGGTTTAAGAGTTGATTTGTGACTTAGGTGGTTACTATACTGGAGATTGTTCCATCTGTGCTTGAGAAAAATGGATATTTAGTTGCCGTTCAGTGTAATAATCTGTATGTCTGTTAGGTCCATTTAGTCTACAGTATTGTTGAAATCTGCTGCTTCCTTATTGATTATCTATATGGCTGTTCTATTCATTATTAAAAGTGAGGTATTAAAATCCCATGCCATATTGTAGTACAATCTCTTTCTCTCCAATTATGTCAATGATTGCTTCATACTTGAGTTATGTGGTATTGGGTGCATATATATTTATTATTGTTAAATATTCCTGTTAAATAGATCTTTTTATAGTTATGTAATGATGTTCTTTGTCTTTTTGGCATTTTTTGACAAAATCTATTTTGTCTGATATAAGTATAGCTACCCATACAATATTTTGGTTACCTTTTGCATGGAATATCTTTTCCCATCCCTTCATTTTCAGCCTGTATATGTCCTTAAATCTCAGATGAGACTTTTGTAGATAGGATATAATTGGATCTTAGATTTTTTTAAATCCATTTAGCCATTTTATACCTTTTGATTGGGGAAATTTAATACATTTACATAGGTAGATAAAAACTCACTAGTGTCATTTTGCTAATTTTTAAAAATCTTTTCTATAGCTCTTTTGTCCCTCTTTTCCTTTGTTTGTTTTTCTTTTTCTTTCTTTCCTTTTTAGTGCCAGGCTTTAATTCCTTTTTTTTTCCTTTGTGAATCTTCAATAGGAATTTTCTATATACACTTTTACTCTTCCCAACATACTTTATATTGATGTGTAAAATTCCATCTTTATATACTGTGTATCTATTAACATATGGCTAAAGGTTTTATACACACACACACACCCATTATATATAAATACTTTTGCCTGTTTTTTTTAACGTTTATTTATTTTTGAGACAGAGAGAGACAGAGCATGACAGGGGAGGGTCAGAGAGAGGGAGACACAGAATCTGAAACAGGCTCCAGGCTCTGAGCTGTCAGCACAGAGCCCGACACAGGGCTCAAACTCAGCGCGAGATCACGACCTGAGCTGAAGTCGGACGCTTAACTGACTGAGCCACCCAGGCCCCTACTTTTGCCTTTTAACTACAGAATCAAATTTATAAGTGTATTACACACCACAATTACAATATTACAGTAATCTGTATTTCTCAATTTATTAACTCTCCCAGCAAGGTTTGTACTTTCATGTGTTTATGTGTTTTTGTTTTTCTGTTGAGCATCCTTTTTTTTTTTTTTACTCCCCCCCCCAAGTTTGGAGGGCTCCTTTTAGCATTTCTGGTAAACCAGGTCACATTGTGAACTCCCTCAACTTTTGTCTAAAAGTCTTTATTTCTCCTTCTTTTCAGAGAGGTAGTTTTCCCAAATATAGTTCTCTTAGCAGACTTTTCTTTCCGCACTTTGAATGAATCATCTTTTGTCCCTTCTAGACTACAGGACTGCTGCTGAGAAATCTGCATATATTCTTAGGCTTCCACTGTATATGAAAAAGTGCTTTTCTTTTGCTTCTTTCAAAATTCTCTTCTTTGACTCTTGACTCTTTGTAATCTTCTTGGTTGGACTCCATTGTTCTTGTGTCTAGATGTCCATTTGCCTCTCCAAATTGGGAACTCTTTGACCATTATTTCTTTAAGTAAGCATTCTGCCCTTTCTCTCTTCTCCTTCTAGAACTCCCATAATGTGAGTATTGATCCACTGATGGTCTCTTATAACTTCCTTAGGCCTTTTTCATTCTTTTCTATTCTTTCTTTTTGTTACTTGAACTGGATAATTTAAAATAACCTGTCTTTGAACTTGTTGATTCTATCTTCTGCTGGAACAAGTCTGCTATTGAATTCCTTTAGTGAATTTTTATTTTAGTTAATATATTCTTTAGCTCCAAAATTTCGGTGTTTTTTTTCTCTCTTTGTTTATATTCTCACTTTGTTCCTGCATCCTTTTATTTAGTTAGTTGAATAACTTTTTAATGATTATTTAAATTCTTTGTCAGGTCACTCATATACCTCCATTTTTTGAGGATCAATTTCTGGATTTGTTGTTGTTGTTACTTTAATTTGGACCATGCTTCCTTATTTCTTCATGTATCTCATAATTTGATGTTGCGTTCCATTCATTTGATTAAAAAACAAAAAAAAAAAACCACTTTTCTAGTATTTATGGATTGGCTTTGTACAGGGGAAGACTCTTACTACTCAGCCTCCCTAGAGATTTTTGAGGCCTCTGAAATCCTTTCTTGGTGGTGTGCTTGTGGGGCGGGGGGAGGGGGTGCAACTTCTTTTGGCCTGTACTTGCTATTTCTCAATGAGAAAGGCTTGTGGGTTCTATTTTCAGGAGTTTATAATCTCTTGTTCTGTCTGGTATCTGTGTTCATCGCTGAAGGTTCTCTCATTCTACAGCAGCAAGCTTCGACACTGTCATTTATTTCAGCAGCTATAAAGGTGAAGTATTAGGCATCCAATGTATGTATGTGTATATACATATACATATACATATATATATATATATACATATACATATATGTATATATATATATATACATATATGTATATGTATATATATATATTACCATCAGCACTTTTTTTTAATGTTTATTTATTTTTGAGACAAAGAGAGAAAGAGCATGAACGGGGGAGGGTCAGAGAGAGGGAGACACAGAATCCGAAGCAGGCTCCAGGCTCTGAGCCATCAGCCCAGAGCCGGACGGTGGGCTCCAACTCACAGACCGGGAGATCGTGACCTGAGGTGAAGTCGGACGCTTAACCGACTGAGCCACTCAGGCACCCCAGCACTTTGAGTTAGGTGAGGGAGACACCATTACTTCTGGCAGTAGTCTGAAAAGCCAGAAGCTGGATGCATGTTCCACCTCCCTACCCGCCGCCCCCCCCCCCCCCCCCGACTCTCCAAGGGAGGAACCTCAAGTTGTTCTTATCTTGCTGGCCACAGCAAACTACCCACAGCCTTTTTTGTCAGCAGTCCCCAGATATCCAAAATATGCCAGTTCCATTAGCACTCTGAGTGGAGTCAAACAGAATTCAGTTCTTGGGGCCATCCTCAAACAACACTGAGTATTGGATGCACACTCTTTTCTTTCCTTCCCAAGGAGAAGTGGAGACCTGCGTGTTCTCTCTTGGCCCTGAACTGTGCTGACTTGGGGAGGGGCTAATGGGAGTAAAACGAAATCCATCTTCTTACACGTTTCAATGTAGCATTTCTTGACTTGTGCTTGCCTGGAGTACTATACCCTCTTACCTGGATTCTGGAATTCTCTTAAAAGCATTTTGGTCTGTACATTGTCAAATTAGTATTTCTTTCCGGAAACAAGAACCTGAACTTCTTTTCTGGCTATCTTGCTGATAACACTCCTGGTTTCCTCTTACATCTTGGTAATGACTGTGGCATTGAGATTTAGACACTCTTGGTAATGACTATTGCATTTAGATACTCTTTAGGGAAGATGAGCAATCAAGATTGTCCTACTATTGATTTATTTAAACCTTTTCTTGCTTTGGATATGCCAAAGGTGTTAAGGGCAAAATTTTAGATTATCAATCTATACTAGACCTATACTAGATTAGATCACTACTAAATAAATAAATAAATAAATAAATAAATAAATAAATAAGGTGGCACAAGGTTAAAAAACAAATCAGAATAAAACTACTGTATTATCAACTGTCTGAAATAAACAGATAAATACATAAATAAAGTATAAAGAAAATGTCTTAGACCAATGGAAAGAGGCCAAACGTTATGCTTCAAATATTGAGAAATATAATACACATATCAAATAATTTGAAATAAAATGAATTAACAGAACTTTGGAGTGCAAAATACACATTTTCGTTTGGATAAAGCCATGAAAATTGGGGGAAATCCATAAAAAAACAATAAGAAAAGCACCTCTACTCTGACATGGAGAGAGGAGAACTACAGATTATGCAAATCACAGGGAAGAATTGAATGTATCCCATAAATTGCTTTCAACATGTGCAACAGTTATCTAAAGAACAATCACACATCGACATTTTCTTTCCTTTGGTAGCAAAGATGGAAAACCAATGTGGTGATATAAAGCAAAATCGAGCAGTAACATAGACCATTCGGTAAAGGAGTTATACACTGGTACAGCAACCCAAAAGTTTATGGCTTAAAGGACCATTCGTTAAGCTGATTTCTCACTGCAGTGATGGTTTGTTTACCCTAAAAAGAAAAAGAAAACTCAATCTTTGAACCCCACAAAGAAAGTATAGGCCTCTATATGGGAGTGCTGAATCCATTATAGAAGTTCATAGTAATTTACAAATTGAGTAGACAGGAAATCCCTGTTTAGATATATATTGTCTCCTTTCTAACCATACCACCAGACAACAACTGGCAATAAAATGTGAAGTCCCCAGTAACTTGTTATAAAAGGAACTCATTTATTGCCTAGGTATACATGAAATAGGTCAATAAGAATTTATTCATCCTGTTTTCAGTAAATGGGCATATGGCAAACTTAGAGGCAAGAACACTTTCTTCAAAATGGTGAGTGCTATAACATACTCTAATAGATGATAGTTATATATTCTTTCCTATTGTTTTTCAGTATTTTACATTTATAAACTTAATCCCTAAAATAAGTCTGAGATAGGGAGTATTATTACCATCCCCATTTCAAAGATGAGGATTAGAGTAACAGAGATTTTCAACAACATACTTAAAGCCACACAGGTACAAAGTGACAAGATCACAATTTGAAAATAGTATCGCTTCAGCAGCTTTATTATTGCTATTTTCCTTTAAGTACTTTAAAGTGATTGCAAATATCATAACATCTTATCAATAGATATTTTAGTATTTATTTTCCAAAACATAGAACCATTTACTTCGTAGACAGAATTATATCATCACACCTAATTAACAATTCTTTAATATCATCTAGATGTTAGTTCATTTTTCTCGTTATCTCCAATATGCCCGTTATAGTACATTTGGCCCGTCCAGCAGCATGCATTTTGCCTGGTTGATATATTCTTTAGGTCGCTTTTAATTTAGGAAAGTTCTTTATTAATGGCCCTATTTACTATAGAGACTAGCGTTATGGAATGTCTTGATTTTATTTCTGTGATACTTTCCTCTTGGGGTCATTTAGCTTTTCCCTTAAATCCTTACTATTTCTCGAAGCAGGAAATTATATCTAAGAATTGGTGAAGTTCAAGTAAACTTCTTTTGGCAAAATTAAATAATTAATGATGTGGCATATTTCACATTGTATAGTATACATGAAGATATTTATCCTATCTCATTGTTTTACCATCAATAATACTAAGGAGTAACCAGTGATTCCAAGTAGGGTCAACATAATCCTTTGTTGTTAGGTTCTTCATATCAACACCCAGTTCTACATGAACCTGTCTAATGATTATATTTTTAAGTTTACTTACTTATTTTGGGAGAGAGAGAGATACAGAGAGCAGAGGAGGGGCATAGAGAGAGTGAGAGAGAGAATCTTAAGCAGTCTCTGTGCTGTCAGCACATTGCCTAATGTGCAGCTCCTTCCCTCAAACCATGAGATCGGTGACCTGAGCTGAAATTAACAGTCTGACACTTAACCAACTGAGCCAGCCAGGTGTCACCTTCTAATGGTTTTAATTCTTGTTAGTAAAGCTTGCATGAATGAATTGTTTTATTAGAGAGGTATATTGAGAATATCCTAATTTTGTTGTTGCTTGCACATTTATTAGCTAGCTATTTTTCTAAGTCTCTTTTTCCCTCAATAGCTTGGAATATTTGGTAACTATGAAGCCTAATTCCTACTACAAAGGCAGACTATGTTAATTCTTTTCTCCTTTCTTATTTTTCAAGGTAAAATTTTGGTTATAAACCATCTTGGATGGTGAGAAAGGTATTTTCCAGATTTTACTTTTTGAAGTATCTTTAAAAATTTCTGGATATTCATAGATTTAAATGTTTCACCTGCACTTCTTGTTCTTTTGACTTACAAATTGTCACGGACTTTTCCACTCTGAGTCCCTTGAACTTGGCTCACAGGTCCTTTTGTTGTAGCCCCACTAATCTTTAAAAGGTTCCTTTTTTTCTGTCACAATAAGATATCCCAGTCTCTTGTTCTTTTCCTTACCAAAACCTACTTATTTTTAGCTATAATTGGTTTTGAAGTCCAAAATGTGACTTTTGAGGTACTAATTGCAATGTAATGTGGTTTCTAAGCCATTTCCAAGTTCAGAGCAAGAAAAATATATAAATCATAAGTTTATAATAATATCAGTTCAATTTTAGCATATCACAACTACTGTCATTTTCTAAATTTATTTATCTAATGAAAATATTGATAGTATTTTTTATTCTGTCCTATAATATACAAAGTATATCAATTCCTGCATATCAATAAACTAAAAATTTAAAAATTCATACCACTAAACCAGAAATTAACATATTAAAAATTTGAAGAGCGTTTTGTCCTTAGAATATATCTTACTAAATATAAACAATTATACTACTGCCTTATTTGCAAAGAATATTTTCTCTGATTTAGTTTCTAATTTGATGCATAGTTAGCTTTATCCATTTGGGGAATTCTTTTCCATTTAAGAGATTTTTTTATGTTTGAATTTTTCTCAATTGAATAGTTGAGAAATGTTATCTTAGTACTTTTAATGTGTGTTTCTCATATTATGACTAAGTTTGAGCAACTTTTCATATATTTAATATCATTTGTATTTCTTTGAAAGAATTTCTGTAAATGTCAATTCTGTATTTTTGTATTGGGCTACTGTGTTCTGAATTTCTAGCTTTTTGTTTATATAACTAGCAAACATTCTTTCCAAGTAAGTCATACACCTTTTGATATATTAATATTTCATGTTTTTGGCAATATGGAAATTTGATTTTAGCTAGTCAAGTTAATTTCATTTTTCTCTTAATGGTTTCTGGCCTTTGAGGTCTAGAAAGACCATATCTACTTCCAGGTTTTAAAGGAAATTGTCTGTATTTTCCTTTAAAAATTGTATAATTTTATATATTTGTTTACTTTGCATTTTTTTTGGCTCACTGTGGCATATCTTGGTATACAATACATGTTTGAAAATTTATGTTTTTCCAAATGGTTATCCAGTAGTTACCAAATTATTTACTAAAAAGTTGATCTTTTTAGAATCTTTTCAGAATAGCATGCCCAGAGTTAAACCCAAGCTTATTTGATCAATTAATCTATGACAAGGGAGATAAGAGTTTACGATGGAGAAAAGACAGTCTTTTCAATAAATGGTGCTGGGAACATTGGACAGCTCTATGCAAAAGAATGAAACCAGGCCATTTTCTTATGTCATATATAAAAAATAAACTCTGAATATATTAAAAACCTAAATGTGAGAACTGCAACTATAAAATTCCTAGGGAAAAAATGTGGACAGTAATGTCTTTGACATTGGCCTTAGCAACATTTTTCTGGATATATCTCCTCAAGTAAGGGAGACAAAAGCAAAAATAAACTTTTTGGGACTACTCCAAAATAAAAAGCCTTTGTACAACAAAGGAAACCATCAACAAAGCAAAGAGGCAAACTACTAAATGGGAGAAGATATATACAAATAACTTATCTAATAAGGGTGAGTATGAAAAATATGTGAAGAGTTTATACAAGTCAATACCAAAAAGAAACAAATAATCCAATTAAACATAGGGAGAAGACATGAACAGACCTTTCTCTAAAGAAGACATACAGATGGCCAACAGACACATGAAAAGATGCTCAGTATCACTCATCATCAGGGAAATGCATATCAAAACCACAATGAGATTTCACCTTAAACTAGTCACAATGGCTAGAATAAGAAAGACAAGAAATACCAACTGTTGATGAGGACATAGAGAAAAAGGAACCCTTGTGCACTGTTGATGAGAATGTAAATTAGTGTAGACACTATGTAAAACAGTATAAAGTTTCCTCACAAAATTAAAATTATGATTCAATAATTGTAATACTATTTACCCAATGAAAACTCTAATTTAAAATGATATATTCACTTCTATGTTTATCAAAGCATTATTAACAAGAGCCAAGACATGGAAGAACCTCCAGTGTCCATTGGTAGATAAATGGACAAAGAAGGTACACACACACACTGGAATATTATTCAACCATAAAAAGAATGAGATCTTACCATTTGTGACAACATGGATGGACCATGGACCTAGGGAGTATTATGCTAAGTGAAATAAGTCAGATAGAGAAAGACAAATGTCATATGATTTCACTTATATGTGGAATCTAAAAAAGAAAATAAAACAAATGAACAAAGAAAAAGCAGAAACAGACTCATAAACACAGAGAACTAACTGATGTTTGCTAGAGGGGAGGAAGTGGAGGATGGGCAAAATAGGAAGAGGAATAAGAGATACAGTCTGTAGGTTATGGAATGAATAAGTCATGGGAATAAAAAATGCAGCACACGGAACAGTCAATGGTATTGTAGTTGTGTTGCATGGTAACAGATGGTAGTTACACTTGTGACCATAGTATAATGTACATAGTTGTAGAATAACTACGTTGTACACCTGAAAATAATGTAACTATACTTTACACTTTTGTGTATACTTTATACTTTTGTCAACTATACTTCAACAACAAAAAAAAATGATTAAAAGCATTTAAAAAATTAAAAATTCTGGGATACCTGGCTAGCTTAGTCGGTATAGCATGAGACTCTTGATCTTGAGGTCATGAGTTCGAGCCCTATGTTGAGCATAGATATTACTTGAAAATAAATCTTTAAAAAAGTTAAAAGTTCCTCTTTAACCTAATGATTGAGATGTTTTGACTATGATCTTGACCAGTACTCCATGCTACTGGTTACAATAAAGATATGCTAGCCATGGTTTTAATACTTTAAATTATAAACCATTAGCATTTTTAATTCAAATTTCAACTCAATTACACCTGCAAATGGACAGATTTTCAACCATAATAGGAGCTTTTTGAACTTTTTCAGTCGTTAGAAATTCCAGTACATACAGTTTTAAAGGACATAATAATGTTTAAATAAATACAAAAAAATTTTTTCTAGAGGTGGAATATTTCTGATTAATTTTTTCCTCCACTTTATACTTTTGGGTATAATTTTATACTTACAGAAATAGGCATGCATTTATATGTATAATAAGCACAAAATAAAGCTATTTAAATATACACACATCAAGAGTTTCTAATTCTGAATTATTTTATTGTCTAAGTTTCTAGATTAAATCTATAAAATATTTCTTCCATGTGAGAATGACTAATGTTAATATTAGATTGGAATCTGCATCATACTTTAGTAAGCCAAAAGCAAATAAATTTCATTTCCAAAAAAATGTTAATTAAAAATACTTTAGTTTTAAGGACTAAATATAAATTAGAAATGAGATGCATACTGTTCATACTTCATTAACTTGGAATTGAACTAGGTTAAATTAATACTCCTGAAGGACTTTATAAAAGTCAATTAATTCTTAGTCACCAGTTGCTAAAATTAGGAAATAATGTAAATCATTTAAAACAGGGAGCCTATATTTCTTCAAAATCTTATCAATGTAGGACTAAGTAGCCCTGATGTCATTTTCTTGTTTTTATCAGTAAATATTATATCTGGTTTAATGAGATAACTACTTGAACTTGGTCTTTGAGGCTTAATATTTATGGTCTTACTGAAATAGATCTCAACTCAAATGTAATCAAGTAGGCATTTTATTATTAAAGAATCAGTTATAGAGAGGAATACAGTTTTTTCTTCAGATTCAGTGGAACATGGCCAATTTTCCAAAAGAATTAAGAGAGAAGACCAGGCTGACATGTTATAATAATGCTATGCTCCCTTGTGTAGTGGGATAATAAGCATAAAGTAACATCTGTTTGCAAAAGGATGCATTGGAACAAGCCCTCTCTGAATTTTGCACCCAAGTTCATTAAAAAAAGTTATTAGTACTAATTCTAAGTACTAATTAATTAAATTGGTTAAAGAAAAATTAAATCTCTCTCTAGCATTTAAGCAACAAATATTCTGAGAGAAATCGAACACCCATAGGAAACTGGTATTCATAGTGCATACTCAAGAGTATAAGACTCGATACTTTGTTTTCTCTTATTCTGTAACTTTAAAAAGTAAATGTGAAATTTTACTGTTTTCAATTTTTAATAATTTCATGAGAGGTGCAGTTTGCCATTTCAAGTTTTAGAATGTAAGGCAAGATTATAATGCTTTTGTGAAAAAATACCGTTGATTATGATGAATCAAAGGCAAATATTATTATAAAATATTTGATGAGTTTTCTTCAAGGCAATGTGAGGTAATGAGACAGATATGTACATAACTAATTGTAATTCATTGCAGACCGAGAGAAAAAAACCATGAAATTATGACTACAAAAATGGAATATTTGTTTATTGTTGAACATAAGGAACACTTCTTAGAAATTACCTTTTACTTGGTTTTTGATGCATAAGCTGGATTTCAAAAGCTGAAAATAAGAAAGTGTGTGGGTTTCAAAATTGGCTTCCTGAATCAGGGATAGATATGTAGGAAAGGAAGAGTGTTTCAGTCTGAAAAACAGATCAAGCAAAGACATGGAGTTAGGAAAGCTGATACAATTTATTGAAGTATGCTGTAGTTGTTATGACCACCAAACAGGTGGGAGAAAATGATAGAGAAACTTTTAAGGCTAAAATTTAGGATTAAATGGTCTTGAAAATTGACATCATCATTATTATATTATCATAAATAGATCTCAGAGAGTATTAGGATTCTCCAAAACAAAACAAAACAAAAACCCAAAAACCAAAGAACAAACAAAAACAGACCAGAACCAAAATGATATATAGAGAGATATAGAAAGAGAGTTTTTAGAAGAGATTGGCTCACATGATTATGGAGATTTCATAATCTGCCATCCTCAAACTAGAGGCCCAGGAAACTGGTGGTGTAGGTTTAGCCCAAACTCAAAGGCCTGAGAATTAGGGCAGTCAATGGTATAAGTCCTAATCTGAGTTTGAAGGCCTGAGAACCAGGGGTACCATGCCTAAGGACAGAAGAAAATCAGTGTCCCAGCTCAAGGAGAGCAAATTTGCCATTCCTCCACCATTTTTGTTCTATTCAGGCCAATGGATTGGTTGATGCCCACCTGCAGTGGAGAGAGCAATCTTCTTCACTCAGTCTACCAATTAAAATGCTAATCCCTTTCAAAATCACCTTTACAGACACATGCAGAAAGATGTTTTACCAGTTATCCAAGCAGTCCTGAGCCTAGTCAAGTTGAAACATAAATTTAACCATCACACGGACTTTTTAAAAAATTGTGGCAAAATTTACAGAACATAAAATTTAGCATGTTGGCCATTTTTAAGTATACATTTCAGTGGCATTAAGTGCATTCTGGATGTTGTCCAACTATCACACTATCCATTAGGTGAATAGTTAATACTATTATACATTTTAGATATCACCAATCTTTGAAAACACTTTGGTTATGTTTCTTATTTTGTCGCCATTTATAAAATTTATTTAGCTTATGGGATGTTTTCCAAGCAATACCAGATTTATTTTGCAGGCCAGATTCTATCCTGTTTCAAAACTTCATATCTTGGTGTATGTATCTGATCATGGCTTAGCCGTTAACCTCTCTGGATATATGCTTCCTCATTTGTAAATTGAGAATATTAAACTGCATAATCCATAAATTTCTGTTTATATACAAACAGGGAATGTGACTTGTGCATTCACAATGGTCTCCAAGCTTAGGAAGACCCTGCTATTGGATTGATACCATCTTGAAATTCTTAATAATTTTAAACAAGGCATCCTACATTTTTATATTGTACTGGGCCTTGCAAATTGTGTAGTCAGTTTTTCATGAAGTTAGCTATGAATTATACAATTAAATGAGCTGGGTGACATCCTTAAATATATCTTTTCTGTTCTTTTTATCTAATAGAAAATTAAATTTCCTAAGGGAAGAAGTAAATAAATAAAAATCAGAAAAATTCAGTGCCCACACCCCTGCTTGTATACATACAACACTATATTTAGGAGTGAAGTTATATTGCTTTGACTGGCTACTGAGAAAAGTGAAGCATTTTGATTTACCAGCCCAAGAGTTTTCTAAATGTTCTTTTCAGGCAATATCTTTAAACAGCAATACAGTTATGACAGGTTGGATTATAGCGTTTAGCACTTTTCCAGGAGTTTTTACATTTTACATGCCTTCTGCCTTTCAGAAATATCTGTGCCAGACACCTCAGATATGAAATAAATGTATTTTTATTGTGTATTCTGGAGTGTGTGATGTCACCCAAGCATTGACGAGAAATCTATTTTCTCCTAGCAGGAAAACTTGAGCAATCAAGTAATCTCAAAACATTTAATTTTCCCTAGACACAAAATTTAAAAATAATCAATTAGGGTATATATATTCATCGGCAGTATATGAACAAATGCATATTCTATATTTTGTAAGTTAAATTGAAAGAAAACTTTTAATACTTTATATCTCAGAATTTAGTAATTAAAGGAACAATACTAAACTAATGTGCTAATGAGTAAATAATAGCTTTTTCATGCCTTAGTGAACAGGGAATTATCATGAGTTTCTGCTTGTGATATGAAAGCTGCAGATGGTTAATTACTATTAATACAGAAGGACTTGCTATAATAAACCTATTATTTTGAATTTCACAAACTTCTCTCTACATTGCTATAGTCACAATGTTTGTAAATGAGTTAGATCTAAAAACATTCACAAACATGTTTCCACCAACTTGTTTTTTCTTCGGATATTTCCACCATTTTGAGCATCCTCTAACCTGCCTCTCTTTTGAGACTATTAGAAATATAGATTAATGTGCTATTATTATCACAACTCTTCAAATTATGTTCACTTCCATAGAAGACCTGTCCTCCTTAGTGTTGACAGTCTACCTTAACTATAATTTTCTTTATGACAAAGAATGTGCTTTAATTATTTCTATAAAAGTTTATTAGGTCCTGACCATAGAATTGGTGTATGTGAATGTAAAGGTTCCTAGTACATTCAATGTCAGGGACACTTGTTTTATAAATTCCAAGACTAATTCCTGTTGAAATTTTGAAGCTCAAAACAAAGCAACCACAAAATAGTAAGTTATTTAAATAAACTGAGAAGAACTGTCTCCCTTAATATATAAAATCATGGTAAAGATATGTTTCTGTTAGTAGGGAAATTGTGTATTGACATTATTATTAAAGCCAATAAGGTTTATCGGAGTAGCTTGCAGGCACAGAACTCTGTAGTACTGTGAATATGATTCTTTGAATTCTCATTATCCCACAGAAAAGCTTGCGCAGGTCCATCAGAGAAGGACAGTATGGAAGAAAGGCAGTAGAGGGCATGCATTCTTATGTTTCTAGACATAATCATGAAGAAGCTAGAAAAAGGTAGGGATCGTGTCATTGACTATATATCAATAGGATCTTCTTGGTGGGGGATATATCCTTGTTGGGAAGGTAGAGCATCTGGAGCACCTTGTGTTTTTTTATTGTGGTTCATTATTTTTGATTATTTTTTAAAGTTTAGTTTGTTAACATACAGTGCAATACTGGTTCCAGGAGTAGAATTCAGTGACTCTTCACTTAGTGACCATACCCAGTGCTCATCCCAGTAAGTGCCTTTCTTAATACCCATCACCCATCTAGCCCATCTCCCACCCACCATAAAGTTTGTTCTCTATCTTTAAGAGTCTCTTGTGGTTTGTTTCCCTCTATTCTTTTTCCTTCCTTCCCAATGTGTTCATCAGTTTTGTTTCTTAAATTCCACATGAGTGAAATCATATGGTACTTTTCCTTCTCTGATTGACTTATTTTGCTTATCATAATACACTCTAGCTCCATCCACATTGTTGTAAATGGCAATATATTATTCTTTTGATGGCTGAGTAATAGTTCATTGTATATATAAACACATTTTTTATCCATTCAACAGTTGATGGACATTTGGGTTCACTTCATAGTTTGGCTATTGCTAATAATGCTGTTATAAACATTGGGGTGCATGTACCCCTTCAAATCTGCATTTTGTATCCTTTAGGTAAATACCTAATAATGCAATTGCTGGATCATAGGGTAGTTCTATTTTTAGTTTCTTGAGGAACCTCCATACTGTTCTCCAGATTGACCGCATAGTGACATGCAGAAGAATGAACCTGGACCACTTTCTTACACCATACACAAAAATAAATTCAAAATGGATGAAAGACCTCAATGTGAGACAGGAAACCATCAAAATCCTAGAGGAGAACATGGGAAACTACTTCTTTGACCTTGTCTGGAGCAACTTTTCACCAGACATGTTGCTGAAGGCAAGGGAAACAAAAGCAAATGCAAACTATTGGGGTCTTGTCAAGGCAAAAACCTGCACATCAAAGGAAACAGCAAGACTAAAAGGCGGCCTACAGAATGGGAGAAGATACTGTGCTACTTTAAGTATGCTGGGTTTTATATTCAACAAAGTCCAAGAAAGAAAAAGGGAATGAGTCTCCTAGGCCACTTGAATTTGTACCTACATTTATTGTATTTTACTCACTTAGAATCTTTAAAAGAATATGGCCTTCTAATTACTATTAAACAATTGATTTAGTTTTTTGATTTAGAGATATAATCTTATTAGACATATACTTAGTGTTAAATTCTGAGAGAACTTGGATTAATCATATTCATAAGTTTACTTTATTAGTTTTATAAATCATTTAAATACACAGGAAGGTTTTGTTTTAATCAGACAACTGAGGTAATTTAGAAGGAAATTAAAAATATGACATGCATAAATGCAATTTAAAGTTTACAGTTAGCTTCCTTTGAAATTGAACATATGTTGTTCAAGGACTTCTAAATTCATAGCTGATTTATAAAATGTATTTCAAACTTAAAGTAATAGCATTAATAAATTAAATATTAAATCTTAAAAAATAAAATATTTGTCCTTAATAGACTTTTATAAATACAAAATAAGCCTCAAGACCATATAAAATCCTCAGAACATGGATAACCAGATATTTGAGGGCAACCTCCAACATAAAAATAGGCCCTAAAGCCAAGAGGTAAAAAAATAAAAAGGAAATATAGGTAATAGAATGACACCTTAAAGAAACAGTAAATAAAATCATCATAAAGAATAGCAAAGTATTATGAGAAAGGAAAAAATAATGAATAGAACAAGAATAATCTTTTGTGAATTTAAATATGATAGTCAAGTTTTTTTTCACAAAGAGTTGAAATATAATGCAGGCCAGTTAGACAAGGAGGTGAGAAACAGGAGAAGCGCAGAAGAAAATCAAGAGAGCAACTCTGAACATACAAAAATAACACTCTTTTAAGACTTACTTCTGGAAGATCTGTTGGTTCAGCACAAGCAGGAAGTAAAGGCTAAGGGTGACTTATAAATGGCCTGGCTAATCATTGAAAGATACTCCAACAAAGAACCAATTTGCAAAGACTAGAGAACATTTTTTTAAACCAATTTTTGGTTCCAAACATTCAAGGAAATCTTTCTAAAAACACTAGCTGACTGCAACCTAAAGGAACAGAGACTAGAGTTTCAGAACATTACAATGAATACAGACTTTACAAAATAGTTTAGAAATGTTGCTAAACAAACTATTACAGTCACAGCAAGCAACACAAACAAACCCTGAAGAGAGAGAAGAATCTGATTTACAGAGTTAGAATACTGTAATCTTCAAAATGCTGTTTTCAACACAAAATTATGAAGTATGCAAAGAAACCAGAAAGTATGGCCAATTTATGGAAGACACTAACAAAAACTGTTTCTGAGGAAGCATAGACAATGGGTTTCCTAGACAAAGACTTCGCATCAAGTATTTTAAATATGATGTAAAAGTTAAAGGAAATCATGGATAAAAAACTAAAGGAAATCAGAAGAATTATATCTCAAAAAATATTAACCAAGAGATAGAAATTGTAAAAAAAAAAAAAAAAGAAATTCTGGACCCAAAAAGTACAATAACAGGAGAAATTCATGACAGGTTTTCCAATAGCAGGTATTAGTAAACTGAAGAAAAAAATAAGTAAGCTTGATTATAAATTCATTTAAATGATCCTCTCTGAAGAGAAGAAAGGATAATGAAGAAAAATGAACAGAGTCTAAGACACTTGGATACCATTAAATATAGCAACATATGAATATTTGGAGCCTCAGAGAGGAGGAGACTGGCAAGAGGGGGAAAATATTTGAGCAAATAATAGCCAGAAACTTCCCACATGTGATAAAAGACATGAATCTATATACCTAAGACTCTCAGCAAACTCCAAGAAGGATGAGCACAGAGAGAATCACAGCAAAACACATTATAATTATGTAAGTGGGAAGATGCATCTTACTTAAGACAGTATTCCATACTTTGTTTTTGATTTTGAACACTTTTAAGTTTCATCCTTCCCTCTTCCCCTGAAGCCACACAAATGATCAGACTAATTAGAAAGCCTGTGTTTCCTTCTTTCAATGTTAGATGGAGATTCAAACCTTTGAAGTATCTGCCCAAGTGCAGAAACCCTTGGCCTCACCCCAAAGTAACAACCCCAAACAAATACTCTTTCCTCACTTTTTGAAGCCATTTTTGATCTCCTTGGGAAGTCAGACTTGCTGTCCCCAAAAGCCTCATTTTGTAAGTAGTAAATATTTTCACATACTCTTTGTGTGAATATAACATCATGAGTCTTGACATCAGAACCAAATTTTGGGTTGGGGTCTATATTGCTTCTTATGGGTGGACACAACCATTAGCACTATGAGCAGAATGTCTACCACCATCAGGAGTAGGTTCTTTTGTTTTGATTTGCTTATTGGCTTTGCTGCCTGATGGTATGCATACATTTTGATCTGCTCTCTCCTAGTCAGCATGCACTTTGAGCTATGCTGCTTTGTGCTACATTTGCTGAGTTCTTTTAAGGCCCTATGCTGTGGATTGCAAGTTTCTGTCCCCACAAAATTCACAGGTTGAAATTCTATTCTCCAGTGTAATGGTATATGGATGTATGACCTTTGGCAGGAAATTAGGATTAACTTAGGTCATAGTATTGGGGCCTTTATGGTGAAATTAATACCCTTATAGAAAGAGGAAGAGACAGAAGATCTCGCTATACATGCATGAATGAAGGAAGGTCATGTGAAAACATCAGATAGAAGTCTCTCATGAGGAACCCAACAATGCTGGCATTCCGATCTCAGAGTGCACACTGACTTCAGTATTCCAAACTGTGAGAAATGTTTGTTTTTTAAGCTACCCAGTTTATAATATTCTGCTATAGCTGCTCAAACTGACAAGGGCACTCTATCACAGATTTAACCATACTAATATCACGTGTCTTAATTCCATCGTAAGCTGTGCTGACATTAGGATCAAGGGACAGACTCTTAATCCATGACCAATTGCTTATGTGTTTCAACCATTGCAGGCTCACTGGGTAATTACTCATGTGGAAGAAAAGCAGACACTATTTGTATATTGGTTACTATTTGAAGTTTGAATTGTTGAGATCCATAATGCTGAAGGTAGATGGCTTATTAGAACCCTATGGATTTTGCCTTTGCTACCGCTGCTGCTACCCATGCCTCTATCTCCACATAATATCCTAATCCCCATTGCTATCAGGAAAAGCAACTGTGACATCCCTGTGGTATAGGAAAGGGGGTTAATTCAAACCTCATTTTGCCCCAGGGACTTTAAACCCTATGAAGAAACCACTGACATGGGAGACTGTCCTTACTCTGACAATACTGATTTGAGGTTCTCTGGAAGAAATAAATTATAGACAGACTACAGACCACCTTCTCCACCACAAAATAGATCTAGTAATGACAAAAAAATGGGGGTGGTGGGACATAAAAAGAAAGAAATAAACCTGGGCACTGGGGTAGGAAACAAATAATTGTAACTGAAGTCCACAATTTGACCCAATCAAAATCCAAAATTTAATAAAATAATTTATATTGCAAAAAGATAGGATGTCAGTTGACTTTTATACCTCCATGACATGATAACATAGATTATGAACTATACTAATTGCACCAATTGGAAAATCTCATGGCCTAAGTTATAAGTGGGGTTAAATTAATTATACCCAGGGGCCTCCCCCCATACTCTTAGGGAGATTACAAGATATTACATGGAGGACAAAAAGGTACACCTCATGTTAACTATCAGAACTATCACTTAGCCTAAATTTTCTATGGTCATAGCAGCCCAATCATGAAAATGGACACTTTGACCCAATAAAGTGTAAAATTAAACAGAATCTTTGACACGTAAAAGTTGGTTTTGGGGGTGCCTGGGTGGCTCAGCTGGTTAAGCGTCTGACTTTGGCCCAGGTCATGATCTCACAGTTAGTGGGTTAGTGTTCCACGTCAGGCTCTGTGGTGACAGCTCAGAGCCTGGAGCCTGCTTCAGATCCTGTGTCTCCCTTTCTTTCTAGCCTTCCCCCACTCATGCTCTTTCTCTCTCAAAAATAAATAAATATGAAAAAATTTTTAATTTGGTTTTGCAAAATGGAACCTCATAAATATGTCTTCTCTTCCCTAGTTAAATTAACTAATATTACCCAATGTAAATTAAATGAAAGCCTTCAAGGATTGAAACTCATTATACAAAACTTTTAGAGAAAACATGATTATCCTCACTGCTTTTCCATTCCTTAGTCCAATTTGGTCTGCTCTTAAATCTACAAAAAAGAAAAATAAAGAAAAAAAAAAGAAAAGAAAAAGTACTATCTAATAATAGATTACCACAACCTAGATACCGTGGGCACATTAAGCTTCTTTACCAATGTTTTTGAAATTTGAAATTATCAATTCCATCAAATGAGCAAGTGGTAAATGTTTTTCTATTATAGATGTAGGTAATATGTTCTGTTAAGTACCTGTTTCAAGAGCTTTCGGCTAGAATTTGCTTCTTTTTCTTCCCAACTTTATTGAGATTTAATTGACATACAATATTATGAAGTACAAGGTGTACAATATGATGATTTAATAGAAGGATCTATTGCAAAATGGCTTAATTTCTATAGGGACATAAATACACCTTTGAAGGCAAGATATTAATTGCATGCAAATTTCTCCAAGAGTGCAAGTAAGACACTACCTTGACGAGATCCTCTTCTGAAGAGTTTGATTTCACACATTCCTTCAGAGCATGCATATACTAAAGAGCGCACAGAAAAGGGGATGAACCATTGACTCACACATAGTGTAAGTACCTGTTGTCTTGATTAGTTTCTGAAAATTATTTGGTAAACTGAGGGCTTCTTGATATTTGACACCATCAAGAAACATCTCTTGACCATCTCAAAACCTGCAATATCTTTTAGGCCTTTCTAGGCTCTGGAGGAAATATATTCCACAGTTATATTTTACGTAGGTCATCTATGTTGTTCTTTATAAATGTACCCACCTTGAATGGAATTGTCCAACAAAATGCTTTAGAATCTGTCCAAATTGAAATATAATAGGCACTCCTGATAGTGTTTGAAAGAGTCCTACCTAACCCTTCATTTTAGAGACTTTAGCAACAACCTCTCATGCCACCTATAATCTCCTAATATGGCCATAAATTGCCCATGGTTTTCTGAGGCAAGAAACTGTCCACCTCTGTCTCATGCTGTATGCCATTAGGGTGGCAGTTTTTGTCCATATACGGGGCTCTCCTGGAAATAGAAACTCTCAGAGACCCTAAGCTTGTGACTGTCAATCCCTAGCTATCTCTGGCATGTTAGGTCATGGGAGCAGCTCACTCTAAGTTCACCATGGCTACCAAGGCCTCCTCACTATGTGATGGGGCCAAACCTGAGTGTTCCACCATATCCCACCTGCAGGAAGGGATGGGCTTCCCTGTATTCAGTCCTTTACCAAATGCCATAGTGCTGGAGGATTCCCTGGTCAACCAAATAAATGCCTCTGCAATTTAGTAGGTAAATAGCAAGGGGAGTTCATGCATTTATGGCTGGTTACAGCATCATTGCATGTGATGGAGCTCAGGAGAGAATTGCTGCTTTTCATCCCTAGTATGTCCCTGATGAAGGATGGGACTCAGGGTCAGCACAAATGGCCACATTTCAGGCAGTCATCTTAACACAGAATGTCCCGGACAACAGTAGGCCCCATATGCATATTTTTATGCATATGGGACAATGCTAGTTGTTTGGTGTGGGTCCAGCCAAATGCTGCAAAACAAACCTTTGTCTAAGGTTTTCTCCTTTGTGGTAATGATTCTGGTATTCTCTTGCCTTGCAGATACTCCAAATATAAATAAAGGTCACCCATGTGTCTACGTATACTAAAGCCATAACACAAGGCCTCACAAAGACACTCCTTATCCCTTTTGGAGTTTCAGACATTACTGACCATGACCAAGGCGTTCATTTCTCAGTAAAATACATTATACTCAGCTCTTGAACAAAGCATTGAATGGAACTTTTGCCTACCTTGCAGACTTCAGGCTGCAGGCCTCATAGAACACCAAATTTAATTCAATGAAACATGGCATATCTAGTAATCAGTAAATATTGGGACTAAGTTAAAGAATTTGTTTCCATAATTTAACGCTTAACTGGTGAACTTCCCTCCTCCCTGTTCCAATTCTGCCCCACATCTAGGCAAGATAATAAGAAAGCACTCACTCTTGACATTGCAGGAGATTCAAGCCAAGTAAGCCCTTGCCCACGTGTGGGAACAATTACCCTGGCCTCCCCCCAATTCAGTGAAAGTCCTAACCAAGTCTTAATTCCTCATTCTCTCAAGTCATTATGAGCCTGTTTAAGCTCTGATCCTCTCAGAAAGTATCATTTATAAGTAATAAACATTTTCATACACTCTTGCTCTGTGTGTGGCATCATAAGTATCACAGGCAAACGCAGTATAGGGTGTGGGTCTATTCTGCGTCTTCAGTATAGTCTAAATGCTCACCAACTATAGAGTTGTAGTATGTAAGTCTGTTAGCACAAAGATAGAAAAATTTGAACAAATGAAGTAATAGGAGACCTAGAAAATAAGAATACATAAAATCTCAAAGAGATGATGGTGCAGATCAACATGGACAGGACAGTTTTCAATAAATTTTCAATAAATAGGGTAAGTGTAGAGAAAAAAATCTGTCACAAACTGCATATTTTAAATAAAACAATTTCCAAATAGATTAAAAACCTTAATTGTGAATAGAAAAACAGGAAAGCTTTTAGAACATAATATGGTTGAATAAACATATGAGAAGATGCTCAACTCATTTCTAATGAGGTGACTGCAAATTAAATCATAATGAGATAGCATTACATACCTACCAGATTGGCAAAAAGTTAAAAATCTAACAAAATTAAGTGTCAGCAAAACTGTAGAACATTGGGTACCCATATAAACTATTGATTTTACCACATCATTAAAAATTTTGCTGAAAAAATAGAAGGCTCACACACCCTGTGACCCACCAATTCCATTCTAGCAAAGTTCTATGTGTATGTAAACAGATACATAAAAAGATTATGTATCAAAACATTTATATGTATGTCATATTAATCTTGTGGACAGAGAATGTGTATGTATGTGTGTGTGTATGTGTGTGTGTGTGTATATATATATATATACACATATATATGTATGTGTGTGTGTACATATATACATATATATGCTTTCTGTTACTATTTTTATATGGAAAAAAGTTGGGAAAACTGAAATTTCACCCACAGTAGAATAGAGAAACTGTGATATATTAAGCATGTAATAAATAGCAATTAAGATGAACAAATTACAGGTATACTATTCAACATGGATAAGTCTCTGAGACACAATTTTGAGCAAAAGAATAAAAACTATGATTCCATTTTCAATTTGTGATAAAATCAAACTAGAACTATATTAACAAGACAGACGTAGGTTGTAAAACTAAGGAAGATTGAGAAATGGATTACCACAAAATTTGATAGTATGGTTACCTCTGGGGAGGAAGTACACCGTAATCAGCGCAGGGCACATCAAGGCTTCTGGGGGTGCTTGGTATGGAAGAGTATACAGGGTAAGGCTCTGAGTAGGAACTCAATGAGCATTAAATGAATAAAAGTGACTAGAAAGTTAAAGTGAGGAAGGAGTTTGAAAGTGAGAAAAACACATCCTTCATTTGAGAATATAGGTTCTGTTTAAATCAGGAAACCAAAATGTAAAAAGATGTTTCAAAGTTCAATTTACAGTTAAAGAGATGTCCTTCATCATAGGAATTCTATTGATTGTCTCTACCCATTAACAATAATAACCTAAACAAAGCTAAATTATGTTGAGTGTAGTCTTGTTACCTCTAGATAAGAGATGGTGTGATGAAAAAGAATATTCCAAATCAGAGTTAAAATTAATCAAGATCTTGTGTGCTCATTGACCATGTCCAGCGTAAAGATGGTTCAAGGATTCAGTCATGTTTTAACAGAGTCTGATAATTATATAAAAGATAAGGGCTACTTATTTCTTGTCCTACTTTCTGCAGAAATAAAGGAATCTTTGCATAGAACAATAAGCAGAACATCAAGTAAATAGTCATCACAGTGTTTTCATATTTTGTTTGCTATCAAAGCCAGAAAAGTTACCTTATTACTTTTTTCTTTCCATTGACTAATCAAGATACATATGCAAGTTTGATTTAGTAATTTGAAAATAAAATTTGTATTGAGTCGCATTTGCAAATAGGGCTTCAAGCCCTACGAATATGAATTGGGCTTCAAGCCTGATTATAAACCTCACTCAAATTGTATAGATTGTGGTGTGCATTGGCCTTCGCCACTGTTTTCAGGTACTCTAACATGTTTGTTCATTACAGTTGTATCCTTTAATAGGATATCCCTACTGTGATTTTGTTGGCAGGATACATCAACATTTTTTTTTCCTTTCAGTGGTTGAGAAAGGTAAACTTATGATGCATGATTGGTTCATTTATAGTTTTCAGGAGTCCTGATTAAAGGAAACACCTTGCATTTGATTGAAAATATAAATACATATAGGCAGCATGTCCTTTGCAGAGAAGGTAGAAGGGCATTTTATGGTGGAATGGATGCAAAACTCTGACAAGAATGCTGTGGCAGCTATGTTTATGATGAGCTGTGATTCAATGCCATTTATCCAGTTGATAGGAATCACATGTGAGAAATCTAGGATCAAATTACAATACCCCCAACAGGCAAGCTAGGCCAATCCCATTTTAAAGCAGGGTATCTTTAGTTTTTTTTTTTTTTTTTTCTCTTGTTCCTTTATTTTAATGTTAATATTTCAAAGTGGTAAAGTTCACCTGGAGTTATATAATAACTTTTAAGTATATTTAGGCAACTAAATAACATAGAGCTGAAATTCCATGCAGAAATTGAAGGAGTCTATATTTTAAATAAAACATGGTCAAATCAATGGTACAACAAGCCTACAGTACAAATGACCCATTATCTTGTCTTTCTTCTCCCATAAGGCTCCCTATCAACTCTAATTCTTTATTGAAGCCCATACTTGAAAACTAAATACTATCTTGGGCACTAAAAGCCAGTAAGTGGGAACAATGTCTTGCAAGAGTGACAAGGTGATTGGCTACCTCAGGTCCAAATTTTTGTCCATTAGAACCCTATTTCACCCTGTCTAGACCCTGCAATCTTGTTTCTAAAATAAACCTAAATACAGTCTATTTGTAGAATCTTGAAATTTGTATTACAAGGTCTCCTGTCTCTGGCAGCTTGCAATTTACCCAGCAATATAAAATGTTGGAAATCTATTTCCTAACATGTTATTGTCATGAAATATAAGAAGTAACCAATCAATATATAACAAGTTGAACACATTCTAGTCAACCTACAAAAAACCAACTCAGTAACAATTGTAAAAAGCTTCATGAATAAACCTCCTTAATACTGCAAATCACAAATAGGTTTTACATTGTACTTGCCTTTTCCTTTGGATGGACTCTTTAGGTATAAAAATCTCACCACAGATTTCAGTCTGTTCTGCATTCATAATACTGCTTTGCTATAGTTCAGATTTCATCAAAATTATAAAAATTTACTTGCATTTCTTAAGTAGAAATATTTATTTCATGTTGTGATTAATCGTATTCCCTCTTCCTCCCCACCCATACGCTTTTCATTATCTATTGCTTTGTTTTTCTTTTCGCTCTGACTTTTAAAAATTCCATTCATTTGGTTTGCTTTTCTAGCAGCTGATATCTGATTCTGTCAGCATCCAGAAATGACCAAAAAAATGTAGCAGCTAGAAAAAAAATATATATATAGGAGCATTTTCTCTCTTTGGTAAAGGTTAGGTTCTGATCCTTTCCATAGCTAAATAACCTTTCCGCTAGTCTCTTTTTAATAAAGTTATTTTATTGATGAAATTTGAATGTCTTTGGGTTCCTGTACCCCTTAAAAAATTGATAGAACATACATTTATTAACATTTACTTAATGTTATTAACATTTAAAACATTATATATGGTTATATAAAATCCATCTATATCTGCTAATTTTATATTTAATGTCTGTTAAATTATTCACAGCTAGTATACCCATCAATAATGTCTGACTTCAAATTCTGACCCCTGTGATAGTAGAAATAGAAGACTCTCAGGTAATTTCTTGCTATAATGACCCATCCGTGACATTTCACTTAAAAATCTAAAAAACTGAATGAAAAATATTCCTTTCAGGCTTTTCAGAATAGTGCTAAGATGTATAAAAAAGTGAAAGTACTTCAGAAAATAAGTCTTTAATTCTGCAAAATCAGCACAGACTCAGGAGTTAAACTTGAGAAGTTCTGTAGCTGTCAAGGATCATTTCAGAAAACACTGCGATAATTTTAAACAGAAAGTCATTTAATATTCAAAATTGAATAATTATAAACTAAATGGAGGAGCGGAATGAGGCTCTGGGTTGGTCCTCCCAGAACACTCAGAAACTAGTAAAGTGGAATCTGCGGGCCACATGGAGCTGATCAGTTTAATAAGACTGAGCTGCGGCTATGGCCCAGGTACTGAAAATTGACACCATCACTGCTGGAGCTTCCTCTTGATTCCCATGACTAGGAGGCTGAATCCTGTCATCCCCCTGGCTGTCGGTGTCTTTGTTACCCATGAGGCTTAGGAGTGGAGCCTTGCACCAAAAATGAACATGTCCGTGAGCTATCTTAGTAGCAGCAATAGACAAAGTGGCAGGAAGCAAGCTTTCCACGTGTTGTGTTCAGCTGGCTAATGGGTGGGAACGAAGTAGAATCCCAAAGCCTATCTGAAGAGGATCTCAGAAGCACAGTCCTCAGCTTTTTAATGTTGGAAATACAGAAGTTCAAACTGGAAGAAAGCTGGGATGAGAACTTGCAAAAGGACCCAGATGTATATCTGAGGCTCAGAGAAGGCAAATGGCAGCTTTTCAGAGGATCTTGCTGTTGAACTAATTGGTGCAGAATGTTGGCAACCACACCTTGCAATTAACCATGATTCATACAAAAGAACTTCTGGTTGTAAAGCATACAAATAGATTTAAAAACTTTCTGTGTGAGAAAAACATTGTGAGAACAAAACAAAGATGTGATATTCAAGCACATTTGATTAGCTTTTTAAAACAGAACTCTTTTTTGTGCTAAAAACTATGTGTTTTATATCTAGAATGGAAAAAAAATGGAATTAGATTGGTTAAATACTAGGTATGTATTAGGAACTGTGTAGCAGGTGCTCTTACCTAAATTATTTCTTAGCACTGTGAGAAATAAGGCAGATTCTTAAGTAAACAAAAGAAAACCCAGTCACATTTATTTATTTGCCAACAATTGGAGTAGTAATGTAAGCTTTTTAAAATGTGCTTTTTTTAAGCCACAGGTGTGGAGATAAAAAGTATTCTAGTTAGATGTGGACTGGGGTGATACTTAGAGATTTACTACTTAACCCCCCTTTTTACCTATCTGGGGATTAGAATCAACCTAACAGAAAGAGGTATTAGGCAACTAGAGATCAAATGTATCTTTATTACCGAAACTTTAGTTGGTGAGCACGATTCAGGTATGACTTCTTTTTTCTTTTGACCACTGTGGGGATGCCCACAGGCTAGGCTGGGGTGTTAGGACTAGTGGAGCTTGGAGTTTCCTAGGAAGGCAACCAAGGCACAGGTGGAGCCCCCGGGTGTGCTATGTGGACTCAGGTGTGCAGGAGAAATGAAGGTCCTGATGGAGGTTCAGGGAGAGGATGAGCTGAGATGTACCAGAGGGTCAGAGGTGCTCAGAGAATGGTAGAATCAGGCCTGAGGTGCTGCAGCTGAGACCTTCCCTCCCAATGGACACCTGATCTCGCAGGATCTCAGGAGTCTACTTAAGGCTGGTCGGGAAGGCCTGGGATAAGAAACACTTGGATGCCCCGGGTGCTGAAGGACAGTGTTGCAGACTTGTCCGTAAGGAGTCTGCTTATACAAAATATCTTACAAACCCAATGATCCGTGGATGTTTTGTGCACCCCACTCTATACCCCATCCCCCGTCAGATTAACAAGGCAGAGGCCCCTTGCCCTGGTTCAGGGCAACGCGTTCCAAAAGCTCTGCATGCCTGAGACTGTGAATCATGGTCATCAGAAGGATTTGCTAGTCCTTTCTGTCCCACAAATTTAGACCTTTGGAATTAGACCAAATGGAATTGTTGAGTGTGCTGGCTTATTCCTACACTGGAAGAAATGAATACTCAGCAAACCAAGAACCCAGATGTCCCCAGTCAGAAGGCAATAGACAAGTGAATTGAAGGTATGTTCTCTTGAGAGTGGCTAAATTAAGTGGGGCCTGTGGTATATGAGTTATGGTTTCATCCATAAATGTATCAATTAACTATGTAGGGAAAGAAGGCTTTAATGTGTGGAAAATATTAGCAACTAAGACAAAATAGTATATGAGTAAATTTATGTAGAATCTAAAAAGCAAAGCAAATGAATAACAAGAAAACAAATAATCAGAATCAAACCTGTAAATACAGGGAACAAACTGATGGTTACCAGAGGGTACAGGGGTGGGGGATGGGAAAAATGGGTGAAAGGGAGGGGAGATACAGGCTTTCCATTAAGGAATGAACAAGTCACAGGAAAAAAAGGAACAGCATAGGGAATATACTCAATAGTATTATAATAGTGTTGTATGGTGACAGTTGGTAGCTACACCTGCTAGCATAATGTATAGAGAAGTTGAATCTCTTTGTTGTATACCTGAAACTAATATAACATTGAGGTTCAACAATACTAAAAACCTTTTTAAAAATATAAGTGAATTTTAAATTGTATGGCTTAAACCATGAAATATGTGAAATTTTAAGGATAGGAAAAATTAATCAACAGCATAATACTGAATAATAACGGACTCTGCTATGTTAGATGTTTTCTGTACCTTATTCCTGTCATTAAAATTACGGTATTTTTACTTTGTATGATAAAGCAGCAGGGAAGTTTTTTTCTATCACCTTTTTATTTTTTTTTATCAGATGAGGAAACAGTACCAGAATAAATATAAGGTGGTGATTGAGATCTCATGCATGGAGTCAGTTGCATAGATTCACATCCCAGGTATTGTGTCATGTTGGCAAAATTAGTTCACCTGTTTAGGCTGCAATTTCCTCATTTCTACAAGAGGAATCATAATCATAGTGTCTGTCTTATTAGTTATAAAGTTTAAATTCTATAACCCTTATCACAGTGTCTGGTGATTAGTAACCCTTCAATAAATATTACTGTTACCATTCATTATTATTAATTACTATTAACAGAACTCATGCAGATAATATGTTAAGGCATGGATCGAAGCTTGTTTGCATCTGCATAACTACTTTTGTGCCCACGTTGCTGTTACACAAAGCTGCTTGAGTGTATGCTACATGATAGATGGTCAATAAGTATTTCTTGCCCTGGATTAAACTCAGGAGTCATAGAGAACACTTGAAGGAATTATTCCATGGTAGCACCTTCCCATACACTGTGAATATACCTGAGTACACCCTCCATCACACCGTGTCTTGCTCTGATGAACAGTCTCTTTCTGATTTGCATTGTCTGCCACCAAATAACCCCATGTATGAGGGCATAGAGGGCAGAGAGAATGATGTCTGAGTCCCAGCCAATATATGGACCATTTTCTTCCATCATAAACCATCAGTTTCTGTGGGAAGTATCTATTAGAAAACTTAGTTTTACCCAATTGTGCATTTTGTGCACTTTTGGGGACTTTTTCTTAAATATGAAGCTTTGTTAAGCATGCCTCTCTTTTATCCCTAAGTTTTGCCCCAAGGCAGGTTTAAATTGCAGCTGTCACATTTACTTCTTTATATGCTGCAAGCTATATTAATATGTCACACAGTCTCCTTGCCATACTGCCACAGGCTCAGAGAATTTTGAAGAAAAATGCCAACGAGATGCCTTCTGCTTAGACAGTGGTCCTTAGGCACCATCACTCTGTGACTTTGACCATATGTTTTGCCTCTTGCTGTTGGACCTTCTTTAAGATCCTTATGTGTCTGTAGCTCACAATCAATAGCTCTATTGTACTAAATAAAACCACAGATTTATATTTAGTCAAATTATTAATTATTGTGGTTATATTACACTAGTACCTACTGAAATTATTGCTATTTATTCGTCTTTCAGTCCATCAATGTTTTTTGAACACCCACCATGTAGAAGATACGGAGTTAGGCTTAGAGAAAGGCAGAGATTAATTTAAGACCCTATTCCTGGTCAAAAAAAATCACAGGATAGCAGGGAGACTGACAAAGTTGACTTGAGAAGTATTATAAATAGTATTCACAGAATTTTCTCAGCAAGTATTTAGTGCTTGCTTTCTTGTAAGAAAAGCATTTACAGTAAGAGAATTATTGAATATTTTCAGTGAATGCCAAGAAGCATAAAAAAGGTGTTACAAAAGATAACAGTAAAAAACAATCTGTGCCAATTTGTAAAGGGCTATCTTAAAGAGATTGCTATAGAAAAAGAGAGTCATGAACAGTTGTTGCCAAAAATTCAAGAGCAGCTTTATTTATATATTTTTTTAAAATTCAGCAGCAACATTTTTCCATCTCTTCACGCATTTACCATTCTATAAATATTAGATGAGCACCTACTAGGTTATGGGTGTATAATGGTGGATATAATAGACTTGGCTCTGCACTTGTGGAATTTATAATCTGGTGGCAGAGAAGAAAAAAAAAGCAAGATGAAGCAGCAAAATTTTACCTCATCTGCAAGTTGAGTATAATTTTTGACCCCTTGGCAATCTAATCATCAAAAATTTAGAAGTAATGTTTTAATTTTGAGGCCTTGAAATATTGAGAGTATTTCTTAGTGAAATTCTTTCTGATAGAGGTTGAGAGGTAAGCTTCCCAAATGTGTGAACATTATCTAAAGAAACTGTGAGTTCTGGTCCTGGCGTCAGGTGGGACAGGAGAATACTGACAGTTTAGTGCTCAGGGAAACTCTGTGATAGCCCTGTGTTCAGCCCAGGCTTGCTGATGAAGTTCGAGAGGTTCATCATGAAGTTTCAGCCTACCCCATGCCTGGGTTAATGTAAACCAAATTCATACTATACTTGGAATAATATACTTGTATGCATCATAAGTATTTGCAAATTTGGTTTCTCAGCCACATTGGAGTATTCTTTGCAGACTCCTTGGAGCCAAGTACTTGTTTGCTAATTTGGGATTTGTATTGAGTTGCATACTGACGTGGGAGCTATACCATGAGCTCAAGCTACATCTCTAAGACATGGCCACTGGTCAGTTCCTTACCAGCTAACTTAAAGGATTTAATTTTTGTTCCCCTAAGTGGTGACAATTTTGTTTTTTTGTTTTTTTTGCTTTTATTTTTATTTTTTTTTATTTTTTAATATATGAAATTTACTGTCAAATTGGTTTCCATACAACACCCAGTGCTCATCCCAAAAGGTGCCCTCCTCAATACCCATCACCCACCCTGCCCTCCCTCCCACCCCCCATCAACCCTCAGTTTGTTCTCAGTTTTTAACAGTCTCTTATGATTTGGCTCTCTCCCACTCTAACCTCTTTTTTTTTTTCCTTCCCCTCCCCCATGGGTTTCTGTTACGTTTCTCAGGATCCACATAAGAGTGAAACCATATGGTATCTGGCTTATTTCACTTAGCATCACACTCTCCAGTTCCATCCACGTTGCTACAAAAGGCCATATTTCATTCTTTCTCATTGCCACGTAGTATTCCATTGTGTATATAAACCACAATTTCTTTATCCATTCATCAGTTGGTGGACATTTAGGCTCTTTCCATAATTTGGCTATTGTCGAGAGTGCTGCTATAAACATTGGGGTACAAGTGCCCCTATGCATCAGTACTCCTGTATCCCTTGGATAAATTCCTAGCAGTGCTATTGCTGGGTCATAGGGTAGGTCTATTTTTAATTTTCTGAGGAACCTCCACACTGTTTTCCAGAGCGGCTGCACCAATTTGCATTCCCACCAACAGTGCAAGAGGGTTCCCGTTTCTCCACATCCTCGCCAGCATCTCTAGTCTCCTGATTTGTTCATTTTGGCCACTCTGACTGGCGTGAGGTGATATCTGAGTGTGGTTTTGATTTGTATTTCCCTGATAAGGAGCGACGTTGAGCATCTTTTCATGTGCCTGTTGGCCATCCGGATAAGTGGTGACAATTTTGGGTGTGTGTTTGCTTCAACTTGGAGGACTTCCTTACAACTGAAATGATGTCAGCCACCTGTGAGGCCTCAGCTCCACAGAGTCCCTTTCCCTGTCCACATTCCACAGATTAGATCCTTTGGATATGAACTCTACCCCAATTTATATACTATATGTATTTGAATGTTGTCACGTGGATACTGTGTCTTGAGAGGATACATATACTATTTCTGGTTAGTTATCCTTCTCCCAGTTTCTCCAGTTTCCCCTTGATTGCCACCTGAGGTTTAATGGAAAAATCAAAACACTGATGAAACTAAAGATTTGTCGGAGTGCCTGGGTGGCTCAGTCGGTTAAGCAGCTGACTTCGGCTCAGGTCATATCTAGCGGTCCGTGAGTTCAAGCCCTGCGTTGGGCTCTGTGCTGCAGCTCAGAGCCCAGAGCCTGTTTCAGATTCTGTGTCTCCCTCTCTCTGACCCTCCCTCATTCATGCTTTGTCTCTCTCTGTCTCAAAAATAAGCGTTAAAAATAATTTTTTTTTTGAAAAAAAAAAAAAGATTTGTACTTAGGAAACCAGTAGGTCAGACATTTTGTGAATTTTTATGTTCACTTTTGAGCTTTCTCAAAAATCTGTAGAGAATAATTAACATAGATTGAATACCATGAGTGTGCCACTTACCATATGATTGGCTTGCCTTAGCTCTCTTAATTTACCTTAGATTCTTTTTTGAAAGGTAATAAACGTAAAATCATAGGCACCTGATGCAAATTCTGAAGGTCATCTGTTTCTTTCTTCTTTACCTTTAAATAGTATATTATTGACGCCATTTTACAAACATGGGTTTCTTTGAACCACTGCAAAGTCTGCTGTTTGAATATCAAGTTAAGAAACCTATTTTAAATCAGTGAACATGTGATGTTTTGACCACGATTCCTCTTTGAAATAACTGCACTTGGTTCGTTACCAACGGATTTCAATTGACACTGTTTAAAAATTCAATTTTATATAAGAATATATATAATTCATGGAGATTTAATTTTGAAGCTGTTATTTTCTCTGCTCTAGTCTCAAGGTTAAAGCTGCTGTTCCCAAGCAGTCTGATTCAATGAATACTGCTGTGTATAGTGTATGGTACGCAGTAGACCAATAAAAACAATCTGATTGATCTATCTCGTTATGGACTTGATGGCTTCCAAAGCACTAGCTATAAAATAAGCTAACTGGAAAATCAAAGCTTTAGTGACCTCAGAGGACTCTTCATCACGTAGTGCAGTTTAAATCACGTTACTTTAAATTTAGATATCACATGCACAACACATTTTATATAACAAACCAGAGAAAACTTGTAAACAGCATTTTATTTTCCACCTTTCCAGCCTGGAACACTGCACTATTGAATAGCTTTCCAAGTACCAATCTTCTTTAAGTGTTTAAACTGAAGTTTGGGCTGGATTTTCAAACCCTTGAGCCCTCTTTTCCAGCACCTCTACTCTTCTTTAAAAACTTCCTTCCCAAAAAAAAGCCCCACTGGTTCTGTCCACAAAACCATCTCCCTTGTCAATTTATTTAAACATAAAAATCGTAAGTTTAATTCCAAGATTCTATTTCGGCAACATGATTGACAGTTTTTTTTTTTCCTATTTGTAGCTGAATATCTAGAGGCCGGTGGAGCAAAGAAAACAGTTCAGTGTGATGAGATGGTTGTGCCTAGCTGGTTTCATTTCCTAGAAAAGGTGGTAATTATTTTAACAGCAATAAGTTCTTGGTTGAGTCTAGTATACAATTTGTAGTGTATCCTTTTTCTTCTTCCTAGCATTCTAACCTTTATCCCCTCCTCCAATGTGCAGTGTCCCAGAGGTAGTCTCTAGATAACTAATTGTTCTTGCCGATGTGTCCACAACTGGTAGCTTCCCTGTGTGTAGAGATGTTCTTATTTGTTTTTCAAAACATGCAAGAAAGAAGAAATTTTTTTATTATGTACCAAGTTTTAAGGACCACCTTCTTGCCTTGATAACCATGAAATTCAATTGTAATGAGATAGCAGTGGATGGTGGTGGTATTTAATCATTAATTTATTTTTTAAAAAGGATGTATTATGAACTAATGATTACACAAAGTGCTGGGATATAGAGATGAAAGAGTTATTCCTCTTAGAGAAATTTTTAATGTCGGGGGAATATAAGCATGCAAACGTGATGAAATGGAGGAGATTAGTTACTATAATATAGTTACTATATACAGGAAGTCATAGATTGATAATGCATTAGTAGACAACAACATATGGGGCGCCTGGGTGGCTCAGTCGATTGAGCGTCCGACTTTGGCTCAGGTCATGATCTCACAGCTCATGAGTTTGAGCCCCGTGTTGGGCTCTGTGCTGACAGCTCAGAACCTGGAGCCTGCTTCAGATTCTGTGTCTCCCTCTCTCTCTGCCCCTAACCCACTCACATTCTGCCTCTGTCTCTCTCAAAAATAAATAAACATTAAAACAAAAGTTAAAAAAATAGACAACAATATCAACTGGGAGATTTCCTGGAGGTAGATAAAATAGACTTTGGCCGTCTTAAAGGACAAAGAAACGTTAACCGGGTGACAACGGGGAAGAGAGACATCACAGACAGAGGGACCTCATGAAAATGGCATAGAATATGAGAAATGATGTCAGCAAGAGACCTGCAATATGTTTAATATAGCCTGAGAATATGATACAAGAGAAACACTTGAGAAATGAAGGCAGAATTCAGAGGGCAGCCACGCACAAACTTGTATGTTGTACTAATAAATCTGAACCTAGTCAGCCCTGACTCTGGAATCAGATTAACTTCAAATCCTAGTGCTGCTGCTTACTGGCTATCTACTTTGGTCAAGTTACTCAAGCCCTCTGTACATCAGTTATCTCATTTGTTAAGTAGAAGTAATAATAGGACCTGCCTCTTACAGTTAATGTGAGAAATGGGTTAATACATACAGAACTCTCAGAACAGGAACTGTCCTATAGCAGTCACTCAGTAAATTATCATCCTAAAGACAAATGAAGACACATTGGAAAGAAATCCCTGAATCAAATACGTCTGAGCATGAGTCCCTTTTTGGTCAAATCTGTTTTTTTTAAAGTTCATCTGGCAGCAGTAAGCAAAATAGATTGTACATGACTGAGGTGAAACTCGAAACAGGAAACCAGGCATTTGAAGTTTATCAGTTGAGAGATGATACAAAGATAGAAGAAGGTGATTAGTATTAGAGTGCAGGCAGAGGAAAGAGATAAAGAAAATAGACTGTAATGAGGAAATTTTATGTGATATGGTTATTGATTATATGGTATAACCAAGGCTACCTACAGTGTTTCTGACCGGATGGTGGTATCATTCACTAAATCAGGGAATGTAGGAAGGAGAAAGCTGGTCTGAAAGAGATGACAGTGAACTGAGTCTATGCAGATATACATGCACAGCTAGACAATGGGTTTGGAACTCAAAAGGGATCCTCAGCAGTCATCAGTAAACATGTATTACATAAAACCATGGGGTAGATTATCAAAGGAGCGTGTGTACTGAGAGAAGAGTCGAGAGTCTATGACGGAATACTTAGCGTCAACAATTAAGCGGAAGTAAATAATACAATAATCATAGTGTTAGACACACCTTCTTAAAGGACAGGAAGAAAAGGAAGCACCAGCTTCATCTTACCATGTGACTCGGAAAGTCCCACTGGCTTCGATCAGGACATTCTGATGGCTTTCTATCACAATTGGCATAAAATCCCAACTCCTTAGGTGACACTGCTTCCAAGATGCTACTCCTCGGTCACTCTGCTTCAGCCACACATTTCTTTGTTCTCTTCTTCAAACACATCAAGTTTGTTCAAAGCTCAGGCCATTTGAACTTGCTGCACCTTTTGCCGGGAATACCTTCTGCTACATTTTCTGACATTTATCACCTCAGATAGCACATTCTCAGAGAGGCTTCCTCTGGCTTACCTATCTAAAAGAATCCTTCCTTCACATGCCCATTGCCCAGTCATTCTCTGTCAAGCTACCCTGTTGCGTTATCATAACATTTGACACTTCCTGATACTATCTTGTTTATCTGTTACTTCTTTGTCATCTGTTTTCCCACAGTTGAAAGCCACCTTCATGAGAACAAGAGCCCGATCTCTCTTGTTCCCCAGTACATCTCCTGCCCCTAGAATATATCTGGTGCACAAAATTCATGAATCAAATATTTAATGAATAAATAGATATATGAAATAGTGAGAAGGACAAGGGGTAGGTAGAGGAAAAATCAGGAAAATATTATATTACAGTATTCAGAAGGAGCACTAATGATTCTTAAAAGCAATCGTTTTTGTTGAATTTCGTAGAAGTCACAGATTACGCTGGTAGTATCAGTAGAATACTAGAAACAATTCAAATACATAGTTTTGATGAAGAAAAGGGGTGCTTGGGTGGCTCAGTCGGTTACGCGGCCAACTTCGGCTCAGGTCACAATCTCACGGTCTGTGGGTTTGCGCCGCTCATTGGGCTCTGTGCTGGCAGCTCAGAGCCTGCAGCCTGCTTCCGATTCTGTGTCTCCCTCTCTCTCTGCCTGTTCCCTGCCTGCTCTCTCTTTCTCAAATAATAAACATTTAAAAAAAAAAGAAAAGAAAATATGATGGAAGAAAAAAAATTGGATTCTATCCTTTCAAGAAGTTGGATTGTAGAGAAAGGAAGGAGAAAACTATTGAGAAGAGGAGCTTTTTAAAAGTAAATACATGGGTGCCTAGTGGTTGGATAAGTGTCCACTTTTGGCTCAGGTCATAATCTCATGGTTTGTGAGTCTGAGCCCAGCGTTGGGCTCTGTGCTGACAGCTCAGAACCTGAGCCTGTTTTGGATTCTGTGTCTCCCTCTCTCTGTCTCTGTCTCTCTCTCTCTGCCCCTCCCCTGCTCACACTCTGTCTTTCTCTCTCAAAAATGAATAAACATTAAAATAAATAAATAAAAGTAAATATAAGCAAGCAAATAACCCCAAAACAACTGTTACAGTTCTAGAGGCACATGCTGGAAGATAAAAGGTCATTACTTTTGTTTGGTTTTCTTTCTTTCTTTTTTTTTTTTTTAATGTTTATTGATTTATTTTGAGAGAGAGCGTGAGCGAGCAGGAGAGAGGCAGACAGAGAGAATGTCAAGCAGGCCCCGCACTGTCAGTGCAGAGCTCAAAGTGGGGCTCTGTCTCACCACTGTGAGATGACCTGAGCCCAAATCAAGTCAGATGGTTAACAGACTGAGCCACCCAGGCACCCCTATTTAGTTTACTTTGTATTTGTAAACATTTTGGACTTAAAAAGTTGAAAGAATATTTCAGAAAAAGTGTTCCCACATGTTCTTTCCTTGGAGACCTCGTTCAAGTTTAAACAACTGTCCCACGTAGTCTTTGCAGCAAAACGTTCCGATCGAGGATCTTATGTTACACCCAGTTGTCTGGTAACACTGGGCCTTTTGATTCTGAAACAGTTTCTCAGACTTTGCTTCACTTTTATCGCTTTGATATTTCTGGAGATTACAGAGCAGTGGTTTTGTAAAATGTTCCTCAAATTGGTTTGTTTTGTCATGACTAGACCCAGGTAACACTGTTTGGCTGGAGTATCACAAGGGTGATGCTGTTTTTCCCTTCTTGCCTCCTATTAATGGGTATATGATACTGATTCATCCCACTATTGGTGATTTTCACTTTCATCATTTGATTATGTAACTGTAAAATCATATTTTTCCCATTTAGTCTCATATTTAGTTAGTAAATATTTTGTAAAAGGAAATTTGAAAGCATAAAATATTCTAGGGGCACCTGGGTGGCTCAGTTGGTTAAGCGACTGACTTCCGCTCAGGTCATGATCTCACAGTTTGTGAGTTTGAGCCCCACGTTGGGCTCTGTGCTGACAGCTCGGAGCCTGAGCCTACTTCAGATTCTTTATCTCCCCCTCTCTCTACCCCTCCACTGCTCATGCTCTGTGTCTGTCTCTCAATAATAAATAAACGTTAAAAAAATTATACAATATTCTCCTTCTCATCTCACTTTGACTCACCGTTCTAACATCCATTGTGATTTATTTCTTGAATTAATGATGATTGCAGTGGTTGCCAAATAATTATTTTCCTAACTCCAAATTTCTCCATTTGTTACTCCTCATTCTGTTCTATGATTTCTTTCTTCCTTTATATCAGTGTAAAGTCATGAATTGCTATTTTATTCATTTGATTGTAAACATTACTATAATTATTCCAGTGTTTAAATGGTCACATTTAGACATTGGGATTTTTTTTTTTAAGTAAATAATTTGGATGCTTTGTGTTTGGGGAAAATGAGCAGGTAGAGAGCGGTGACTTTGAATCTTGGCTGCACATCAAAATCACTTGAAGAGTTTTTAAGTATGGTAATACCAAGGCTACACCTCTCACCAATTACAGAAAAATCTTTGGAAGTGAAACCCAGCAATAAATATTTTTTAAGGTCTCCAAGTGATTCCAATCTGAAGACAACTTTGAGTTCCACTGCAGGAGAGTGGCATGTTAGGAATTCAAGAGAGAGAAGAGATAACTGATAAATATCCATGAAGATTGGAGAAAATTAAATTCATATGACAGGAGGAGAAATTTGCCCTGGAAAGGAGGTTATAAGGACAAACGTAGAAGCGTAGGTTCCAATTTGTTTTCAGTGGCAGGAGGGATTGAGTGGTTGAGGGATTCCTCATCTAGTAGTTTCTATTTTCCTGTGAAAAAGCAGGTGAATTTATACATTGAGATTTAGAATAAGTGATGGTAGAGACTGCAAGGCTTGTAATAGCTGTTGTGAGGAGTTAAATAATAATATGACCACACAACAGCGAAACCCTATTGAGATACCATGGACCCTTTTTGGGGGGCTAACACAAAATTACTGATACTTTTCCCCTTTAATTTGCATTTAATCAAATAGATTCAAAGTGATAAGAAGTCCAGAAACATAAAAGGGTTAGGAATTACATGTAGGGGCTAGGATTCACAGAGAAAACGTGCATATAGAAAGGGTTAAATTGTGCTGCATGAGTAGTGGTCAAGATGTGAACATCCTCTAATGTCTTTAACAAGAATGAACAGATTTTCAGGCATTGTAGCAGGAATTGTGTTTTGGGTCACAAGAGTTTTTCTCACAGCAGTAAGTTATCTTTCTCTTCAATAGATTGAAAGTGGCAAAGAGGCAAGTAGCGTTCTATTTTGCATATGTTGTGCTTAGAGGCTGGCCACGCTTAGAACGTCTAAGGCCACAGACCTTTACTTGGGCTTCTGCCTGTATGACTTGTGAGTTCATGTTGTTGATAGCTAAAGTTTCTTAGCTCTATCCTTTTAGAGTTGCAGTTGGCCCTGATTCTGGTTCTTCAGGTTTTTTTTTTTTTCTACTTCAGTGCATATTTTTGTTTTCATCATGATTACATACATACCGCCTAAACCCTTTCCTGGTAGGTAAAACTTGAGGGGTGGGCCATTTTAGGCAAACTACTGTGCAACCAGCTTTCATTGTGGTCCAGTGAACAAAAAGTTTTGTCTTCATTTTACTTTTTTGTTGTTGAAGTAAACTTGTCACAAGCAGACAGATTTTTTATTTTCTTTCAGTAAAGTTCTGAGTCCTAGTCTGATTCTCCTCACACACAAAGATGTCAAGTATGAGTACAGACTTCACATTAGAACTTTTAAAAATTCCTTCATTATTTTTTATTATGACTGTCTTGTAAAAATATAACACTTTCATGAGGCACAATAGAGTTGTTTTCTGTTTTATGTTTTTATGTTAAAAATAAACAGTTGGGGGGTGCCTGGGTGGCTCAGTCGGTTGAGCGTCCGACTTCAGCTCAGGTCACGATCTCGCGGTCCGTGAGTTCGAGCCCCGCGTCAGGCTCTGGGCTGACGGCTCAGAGCCTGGAGCCTGATTCCGATTCTGTGTCTCCCTCTCTCTCTGCCCCTCCCCCATTCATGCTCTGTCTCTGTCTCAAAAATAAATAAACGTTAAAAAAAATTTTTTTAAATAAAAAAAATAAAATAAAATAAACAGTTGGAAGTGGGAACACACAGTAATCACATATGTAACTATTTAAAGGGAAACAAATTCATTAAGGTAGGTATTAGAGAAACCTCAATTCAGTACCCACGAATGTGACGAAAACTTATTGTGGCACTGAAGCCAAAATACAACTACTGGAGGCAGTTAAAGTGCTTCTATAACTGCTCTGGCTTAAGAGGGAAAGGCACAAAACAGGCTAGACTCTTGATAGTGTAAAGGATGGAGAAAGACATGAGCAGCTGAGATAGCTGCCATCCAACCAGTAAGCTTGTGCAACTAAAGCAGCTGGTTGTCCCAGGGCAGAGTTCAGAGAACATGGCAAGTTTAGGACGATTCAAGGAGGAAATCCAGTGTGATGACCAAAGTACAGTAGGGAAGAGTTATGGTCAGGAAAACAATTCAGAATCAGTAGGCAAAAGGTAAACCCCAGAATCTCAGGCAACATTGCCACAATGGTCTCTTCATTCCACCATCAGTGGGCAGGCAATAGTAGCTTTGAAGAAAAAGAACTAGATATTGTGGGGTTACCAAGGCACTAGACTTATTTTTTCCTTTAGTGCCTTGAGTGCTGTTCACTTCAAGCTAGATACCGTGAAGTGCCTATCAAAGATCTCAATCTCTTCTCAGGAAACTTGGGATTGTAAGACAATTATAAGAGTAGCTGTATCTTTGATGTTCAAACTTTTAGGACTGATAATGGCCTTAAGTGTCAAATGGAGGCAAAATAAATTCAAACTGCCAACTGTTGAACTGAATTCTGAATTTTAAGGAATGTGGAAACCAATGACTCTTTCAAAAGAAATCTTTTCAGAAGAGGTGTTAAAAATTTGCTCCCTGGGGCGCCTGGGTGGCTCAGTCGGTTAAGCGGCCGACTTCGGCTCAGGTCACAATCTCGCGGTCCGTGAGTTCGAGCCCCGCGTCGGGCTCTGTGCTGACAGCTCAGAGCCCGGAGCCTGTTTCGGATTCTGTGTCTCCCTCTCTCTCTCTCACCCTCCCCCATTCATGCTCTGTCTCTCTCTGTCTCAAAAATAAATAAACATTAAAAAAATTAAAAAAAAAAAAAAAAAATTTGCTCCCTGCAAAAAATCCAAGTATGGATGCCTGATTCAGCCTACTTTTGTGTTTGAATACCATTCATCATTGCTGCTTGGTGCTGGGTTTTGTCAGCACATTATTAATAAACTGAAGTAGTTAAGAACCACGGAAGTTTCACTGCTCTGTGGGACTTTGTACTCTGGGAGATAACTGTTCAAGGCAGGAATCCAAGACCCACCTTGCCTGCCTTTACTCTTGTCTATCGGCATCTACGTGTCAACACTCATCTTGTAAAAATGTACCCATATACACATGACCACCTTACTTTGAACTAACAAATGCACAACCTGACATGTTCTAGTGAACTCCATTCTGACAGTACTTACCTATTTTCCACCAATATTTTCTTGGCCATTAGTTTATTCTGGGTTAGTTTTAATAGTTACTGATAGAATTGACACATATTTAGAGTTTTTTTTTTTTCTCACTGTCAACTTGATTTTAAATTAGGAGTCTTTCTCAAAGAAAACAAAGAAATAACATACTGAGAATGTCTTAACTGATGTGTTACTCTCTAAGATTCTACCTGAAAACCAAAGGGTTTTATTTAGTTTTTTATATGTGTGAGTTTGAGAAATATTTAGCTTAAGAAAATACTATTGTTAATGAAAGCCTAACTTACTAGAATGTATCTTTTAATCTGAACAAACTCCATTGATAACTTGAAATTGTAACTTTTGATCTTTATACATAAATCTTTTGGAGTGTTTTTTTTTTTTTAATAATGCCATCTCTGTTATATTTCACTCCTTTCTTTGATGTTTGTCAAATATCAAACAGAATTATCTCAGGAAAATTTTAACTGTCATGGATGAAAATCCAAATTTACAGGTTTTCTAATTTTCTTTTCTGATAATTTCTAGAGTGGTAATTTGGAAAGCAAATGTATCAATTATTCTGTAATAATTTTCTATAATTTAAAAGTAGGTCCATGGACAAATATACTCCTATTTTCATGTAGTACTACAAATATAAAAATCATAGGAAAGAGTGGTAAGGCATTTACTGTTGCTAGAGTTTTCAACCATATGGAAACAAAGATATTGGACAAAGTATCTTGTTCTGTTTCCCAATTCCCCCCCCCCCATCATCCATTAGCTTAATTAAGTTAATAGCGATGTGTTTATATTTGTAGCCTTTGATCAGTAGCATCAATGATGGATAGAAAAAAAAAAAACTTACCTCCTAAAATACACCAGGTATAATAATAATTAAACACTAATATCACTTATTATGTATTAGGCAGTGTTCTAAGTATTTGACAAATGTTAACTCAGTTAAACCTCACTAAACCCAATGAGGTATAAGTTATTATTATCTCCATTTTATGCATGAATAAACTGAGGAGTAGTGAGGTTAAGTAACTTCCCAGTCACAGAGCCCGGACTAATTTATATAAGTTCTCTCAGTGGGCTATACATTAAATAGGATTAATTGGTCTTGACAAAGCATCAGGTCAGGAGTGCCTGGGTGGCTCAGTCTATTTAGATTCTGGACTCTTGATTTTGGCTCAGATCATGATCCGAGGGTCTTGGGATTGAGCCCCGCATCTGGCTCCATGCTGACTGTGGAGATTGCTTAAGATTATCTTTCTCTCTCCCTCTGTCCCTCTTCTCACACTCTTTCTTTCTCTCTCAAAATAAAATAGGGGCACCTCAGTCAGTTAAGCGTCTGACTTCGGTTCAGGTCATGATCTCGTAGTTTGTGAGTTTGAGCCTGGCATTGGGCTCTCTGCTGACAGCTCAGAGCCTGGATCCTGCTTCAGATTCTGTGTTTCCCCTCTCTCTTTGGCCCTCCCCCTCTTGCACTCCCTCTCTCTCTCTCTCTCTCTCTCTCTCTCAAAAATAAATAAATATTAAAAAATTAAAGTAAAAGAAAAAACATCAGGTCATATTTTTATTCTATGTTGTAAGAGACACTTCATTTTGATTAATTTAAGATACATATAACTGGGACATAGACTTTGAATTGGTGTTTAAGTTACTAACTGGTGTATAATATTCATACCTACTTAATGTAATATGCACGACTTTGTTTCAGGCCTTTTCCCTCTCCTCCCTTTAATCCAGCTATTGCTATCAACTGTACCCCATCTCAACCAGAACAAATAATAGTTGATTTGAACTCAGCATATGGAGAAGAAGGCGTTATCTAGTATCCAAGATTGGTTCCCACAAAGAATAAAATGAGCTAACCAGCTTCAAAGTAATAGAAGACTTTTGAATAAAGGAAGCAGCATGTACAGCTGTAGCTAATTACAAATTTGGGCTTCACTTTTGTTAACAGCAGACTAATGTTTGCATACAAAGCACTTGTTGTAAATAAATAGCTTTAATAAGCGCGGGAAAAAAAGACAGTAAGCAGTACAATGCCAGGGGTAATTACAGCTATGTTTGCAAAAGCCACAAATGGAGTATATAATTATCTTAATATGAAAAATGGAGATTATCTCATATTTTAAGTTCTTTATTAGGAATAATTCTAACATTTGAATATTCTAGTATTTGAACAGTTGTCTGATTCTGACTTAATTTTCTTCGTATGCTCCTTTATGTAACACATAGGAATACAAAATCATGTAGCTTCCATGACTAAGTCCTTGTGAAATACGATATTTGAAAACACTTGATTGTATATTCGTAGCTTTTAGTTTAGTGTGATGTACCAACGCAATTAAGGATAGTATTGAAAGACTCTTGAGAGGTGATATTGTTCTTCTCAACTTAGACTATTCACACACCATCCCTTCTTCCACCCTCCCCTCCCAGATAAAGATTCCAACACTTTATATTTTGCCATGATAACAGCAGTGTAGAGTTACAGCCTTACATTACAAGACTGATAGGGAAACCAAAATCAATACGATACCTGTGGAGTCCAGAAAGGGGTGCTGTAATTCTTTGAATTAGCCCCTGTCCTCAGAGGTGCCCAAGAATTAATAGAGAAGATAATTGTACATCAGCTGTCATGTAATGGTGATCATGTCTGAATTGGACATCCTGGTAAGAGAAGGAAAAATCAAAAATCATTGGGAAATATTATGACTGGCAATGCAAAAACCTACAGACAAATGTTTATAGCAGCTTTATTAATAATTGCCAAAATTTGGAAGCAGCCAGAAATTCTCTCAAGAAATGAATGGATTAAAGAAATTTTGCTTCAGCCTTATGATAGAATATTATTCAACAGTTAAAAGAGATGAGCTATCTTGCCATGAAAAGACCTGGAAGATCCTTAAATGCATACTATTAAATCAAAGATGACAGTCTGAAAAGGCTGCATACTGTATTATTACAACTTGTATGACCTTTTGGAAAGGCAAAACCATGGAGACAAAGATCAGTGGTTGCCAAGGGGTTCAGAGAGAGGGAGAAGGGGATGAATAGGTGAAGTATAAGGAATTTTTAGGGCAGCAAAGCTATTCTGTATGATACTGTAATGTTGGATACATGACATTCTGTATTGATCAAAATCCTATAGAATGTTCAACACAAAGAGTGAACCCCAATATAAGCTATGTATTTTAGTTAATAATAGTGTATCAATTTTGGCTCACTAGTTGTAACAAATGTACCACACTAATGCAAGATGTTAATGGGGGAATTTGTGTGTGTGTCTGTAGGGTGGGAGAGGGTACAGGAGTATGTGAGAACTCTGTGTTTCCATGCAAGTTTTTTTTTTTTTTTTGTAAACCTACAATTGCTCTAACAAATGAAGTCTATCAATTTCAAAAACTATAATATTAAAAGTGGAAAGGGAGATGATTTAAAACTCAATAACAGGAATTTCAAAATTACCTTACTAAATAAAGTGAAATCAATTTAAAATCATTTTTGGTTAGCATTGCCTAACATTTTCTCCTAACCTCACATGAAGCTTATTCTTAATTACAGGAAAAAAGATTAACATTTAAAGCCTAGAAGTATTGAGTTTATTCCATATTCTATTGATTCTATTAATATTATTCTATTCCCAGAAACTTTTATTACATTTGGTTAGGCAAAACCTCAGGGGACCTGGAAAAAGAAAAAAAATCATACATTAATTATTTTTGCCTGGAAGTAGAAAGGCAAAAGGAAGGGGGGTGCCTACTAATAAAAGTAACAGATATTTTTTTTTTACATTAGACACCAAAATCAAATAATATTTAAAGATACACATTTAAAGTACAAAACTGTGTAAAACTAGATGACAAGGAGAAGAAAATTTATATTCAGGAAAACAAATACCATTGAACTGAACTAAAAGTTTGCCTTAATTTTTAATAGGAATATGGTGAAGAAAAATTTCAATTCAAAAGTAGTCTGAAGCAAACAGAGTTGCAGTATTAGATTACAAATTAGTAGATGAACAGGCTGTTTTAGACCTAATTAGTAAACTAACTGAAGATAGATTACCTGGGCTATATGATACATCTAAGTTTTAAAGGAAGTCTTTTGGTTAATAATAAGAAATTATTCCTTAAAACGGCAAGCACATTGGGCTATAGAATATCAATTTGTAGGGAGGTGAGATAAAATTCAAGATGCCCAGTGTGATCTAATTTCAAGTCAACATGTTTTCTTTTTACTATAAATATATCCCATGAAATTTTTACATGCATATTTATGCTAAAATGTGTCCTTTACTTAATATTTAGCTGGGTTTACTTTCATTTGTTAAATCTGGCAACCCAGCACCTTGCCAATCTTGTACATTTACAATCCTTGAAGAGGTTACAATTTAACACTTAGGTCACATTTTACGTATACTCATTTTTGAAATTGTCAAAAATAAAAAATAATAATGGACTACTCAACTAAGCACTAATTTTTTGAAAGCTTGCTTGTAAGAAAGACTCTGTGTTAAGCTACGTTGGTAAATAAAGCACATAGGCAGATGATTATAACAGACCTAACGATTACTTTTAATTTGATAGAATATTGCACATAAACAGGCAACTGTTGCATGTGATTGATAAGACTTTCAAGAAATCTTTGACAAATGTTCACAGCAAAGGCTATTTAAATAAAAATAACTGTCAGAAGCAAGGGGGGAATATCTTACAAAGAGAAATCAAATAGAAGGGATAAATAGACACTTCTCTGGCAGGAGCAGCATAAGTATCAAGAGAAATTCACTAGAGATAACTGTTTGGCCAGTTTCTTTTAGCATTCATGTGTACTTCTGTTAGAGAAAATGCACAATAAAATTCCCAACTTTGACTGAAATGCCAAGCGGTTGAGAATAAACAGGCTATCTCCAGGATCCTGGAAGAGTAGTCAAAACATGGTAAATGAATTCCAGTGTTGGGTATCTCAGTGCAATGTGTTATATAAACACAGACTTAAATTGTTTTTTTTAGGTTGGTGGTCTCCAAACTACACATTTTTTTGAGTGTGCTTGGAGGAGTCATTGCAAGTCCCTGAAGAAAATCAGACCTTGATGCTTCTGTGACCAGAGATGGGCAAAACAATTTTTAATAACATAAGGTACATTGTTATAAAGAAAACTTAAAATATTATTCTACACTGATGTTAAATGTTAATTCTAGTACAGTAATATCTGAGTTTTGATGTAGGCCAATACATCTAAAGAAAAATTTGATTAAATTGGAGTTTGTCCAAGAAATTAGGAATGGTCCAAGGATAGGACATTATTGTTGCATATGACAGGATATCTTTCTTTTTTAATGCTAATATTCCATTCCATTTTCGTTTTCCATCCATCCCTTGAAGGACGTTTAAAGTGTTTCCATGTTTTGGTGTCTGGATGGCTCGGTTGGTTGAGCATCTGACTTTGGTCAGGTCATGATCTCACAGATTATGAGTTCGAGCCCCGTGTCGGGCTCTGTGCTGACGGCTCAGATCCTGAAGCCTGCTTCGGATTCTGTGTCTCTGTCTGTCCCTCCCCTGCTCACAGTCTGTCTGTCTGTCTCTCTCCCTCCCTCCCTCCCTCCCTCCCTCTCTCTCTCTCTCTCTCTCTCAGATATAAATAAGCACTTAAAAAGAATTAAAAAAAAATTAAGAGCTTCCATGTCTTGGCTATTGTGAATACTGCAGTAAACATGAAAATCCAAATATCTTCCAGATCTTGATTTTAAATCTTTTGGAGATAGACCTAGAAGTTGAATTGCTGCATTACGTGATAGTACCATTTTTAATCTTTTGAGGAACTTTCATGCTGTTTTACACAGTGGCTACACTTGTTTACCTTCCCACCAGCTGTATTTACTGATTACCTTTAGGTTTTTGATAATTGCCATCCTAGCAGGTGTAAGGTAATACGTCCTTATCATTTTGATTTACGTTTGTCTCAAGATTAATGATACTGAGCACCTTTACAAATGTCTGTTGGTATTTTTTACGTTTTCATTGAAGAAATGTCTATTAAGGTCCTTTACCATTGTTAAAAATTGGATTATTATTTTTGCTATGGAATGTAGGAGTTCTGTATATATTTTGGATCTTAACTCTTTATCATATATATGGTTTGCATATGATTTATCTCATTCCATAGGTTGGCTTTTGCTATGTTGATTATATCCTTTGCTTTGCAAAAACTTTTTAGGTGAGCATAATTACATTTGTCGATTTTTGCTTTTGTTGCTTGTGCTTTTGGTGTCATACTCCAGAAATCATTGCCTAAGTCACTCTGAAGAATATTTTCTCCTGTGTTCTTCTAGGAGTTTTACAATTTCAGGTCTTACATTTGAGGTGATTTTTGTATATGGTATATGATAGAGATCCAGGGGACCTGGATTGCTCAGTTGGTTAGGCATGTGACTTTTAATTTAGGCTCAAGATGTGATCTCACGGTTTTTGAGTTCCAGCCCTACATTGGGCTCTGCACTTACAGTATAGAGCCTGCTTCGGATTCTCTCTCTCCTCTCTCTGCCCCTCCCCTGCTCTCTTTTGCTCTCTCTCAGAGATAAATAACATTAAAAAAAATAGATAAAGGTACAATTTATTTATTTATTTATTTTGCAAACGAGTATCAAGTTTTCTCAGCACCATTTTTTGAAGATACCATCCTTGCTCAATGTATAATCTTGGCACCATTGTTGAAATTCTTTTGACCATATCTGTGGAGCTTTATTTCTGGGTTCTCCATTCTGTTCTATTTGTCTCTGTGTTTGTTGTTATACCAGTATGTTACTGTTTCCTTTACTGTAGCTTCGTAATGTGTTTTGAAATCAGGAAGTTTGAGCTCTCCAGCTTTGTTCTTCTTTCTCAAGGTTGTTTTGGCTATTCAAGGTCCTTTATGGTTCCACATAAATTATAGGGTTGTTTTTTCTATTTTTGTGAAAAATAACATTGGAATTTTTGTGAGATTGTACTTACCCTATAGATCACTTAATAACATGGGATATTTTCCCATTTGTGTTATTCTAAATTTCTTTGATGAATTACTTGTAGTTTCCAGCATAGAAGTCTTTCGCCTCCTTGGTTAAATTTATTCCTAAATGTTTTATTCTTTATGATATTATTGTAAGTGGAATTATTTTCTTCAATTCCTTTTCAGATTGCTTTTTTTGTTAGCATATAGAAATGCACCTGATTATTGTATGCTGATTTTGTATATTGCAACTTTCCTAAATTCCTTGATTAGTTCTAACAGTTCTGTTTTGCTTGGGGGAATCTTTTAGGTTTTCTAAATGACGTGACATCTTATCGTCTGCAAATAGATCATTTGGATTTGGATGACTCTGTATCTTTTTTCTTGCTTAATTTTTCTGTCTAGGACTTCCAGTACTATGATGAATAGAAGCGGTAAAATGTGACATCCTTGTTCCTCATCTTAGAGGAGAAAGACACTTTCAGGTTTTCATTGGTGAGTATATGTCCCCTATGAGCCTGTTATATATGACCTTTGTTATGTTAAGTAATTTCCTTCTATTTCTAGTTGAACATTTTTTATCATGGGTATTTGTTTTCAATTGCTTTTTCTGGATTTTTTGAGGTAATCATAAGTTTTTATCTTCCATTCTGTTAACATGGTGTATTGCATTCTTAATTTTCATATGTTGAACTGGCTTGCAATCCCCATTACACCTCACTTGATCATGACGTGTGATTCTTTTAACATGTGGCTGAATTCAGTTTGCTAATAGCTGAAGATTTTTGCATCTATATTTATTGAGAATAGTTTTGCTTTCTTGTAGTGTCCTTATCTGGCTTTTGTATGAGGGAAATTAATGCTGGGCCATGTAAAATGAGTTGAAAAGTGTTCCCTCTTTAATTTTTGCAGGAGTTTGAGAAGGATTGGTGTTAATTCTTTAAAATTTGTTACAAATCACTTTGAACCTTCTGGTCCTGGGACTTTTCTTTTTTGGGAGGTTTTGTTTATATATTCAATTTTCTTACTAGTTATACATCTGTTGAAATTTTTTCATCATTCAGTCTTGGGCTGTATATTTCTAGGAATTTATCCATTTCTTCTATCCAATTTGTTGATATTTAATTGTTTGTAATAGGCTCTTATTACATTTTTAAAAAATTTTCTGATTTTATTTGAAATTACGTTTGAAATCCTCCCTGTTTCTTAGTAGCTAAATTTTGTCAATTTCATTGATCTTTTCAGAAAACTCTCAGCTTTGTTATTTTTCTTTTTTCTATTTGATTTTTTTCTACTCTAATATCTATCGTCTCCTAAGTTCTATTTGGGCTTAGTTTGTTCTTTTTCTATTTTTTGAGGTATAAAGTTAGGTTTGTATTTGAGATCTTTCTTCTTTTTTAATGAAGGTATTTATTGCTATTAACATCACTCAGTAATGCTTTTGCTGCATTCAGTAAGGTTCAATATGTTATATTTTAATTTTTGTCTTGAGATATTTTGCTTGAGTCTCTCTTTAGATTCTACTTTTATGTTTGGTGAAGAGTATGTTAAAAAAAAGAATGTGTTGTTTAAACTTAAAAAGTAAAGTATAAATAGAATATGTTTCATTTCCATGTATATGTGTGAATTTTCTCATTTTGTCAATATTATCGATTGGTAATTTCATTCCACTGTGTTTGGAAAAGATACTTGAGATAATTTCAGTCTTTTAAAATTTAGTGAGACTTATTAAGACTTCTTTTGTGACATAACATGTGATGTCTCCTGTAGAATTTTCCATATGTGCTTTAGAAGAATGTGTATTTTGAGGTGCTGGGGTGCCATGTTCTGTATAAGCCTGTTATGCCCTTTTGGTCTATCCTGTTGCTCAAGTCCGTTATTTTCTGATTGGTCTTCTGTGTGGATGTTCTATCCGCTCTATAAAGTGAGGTAATGAAATCTCCCACATGTATTGCACTTCTGTGTATTCTCCATTCAGATCTATTAGTGTCACTGTATATACTTAGTCTGGTTGGCTGCATATGTATTAATAATTGTTACATCGTCATGTTGAATTGACCCTTTTATCATTATATAATGACCTTCTTTCTCTCTTGGCCCCTTTTTTACTTCATCTCTGTCTCATCTGTAGAAGTAGAGCCCCTCCTGCTCCTATTGCTTCTCATTTGCATGGTGTATCTTTTTCTGTCTCTTCACTTTCAGGCTATGGGTGTTCTTAAATGTAAAGTGACTCTTGAGACTCTTGTAGACAGTATATAGATGGTTTTTATTGTTATTTGGTCCAGCCACTCTGTTTCATTTTATTGTGGAGTTTCAATCATTTACATTGAAAGTAATTATGGGTAGGTAAGAACTTATTATTGGCATTTTGTTAATTATTTTCTATATGTTTTGTGGTTCTACTTCTTTTCTTGCTATCTTTTGTGATAGGGCGATTTTTTAAAAATATTGGTCTTCTTTGATTCCACTCTAATTTTCTTTTGTGTATCTTCTTTGGGTATTTTCTTTGTGATTACTTTTACCCTGAGGTTTTCATAAAAGGTATTAGAGTTATAATAATTTGGTTTAAGCTGATAATAACTCCAATTACAAACAAAAACTCTGTACTTTGACTTCTTACCTCTTGTAATACAACTTGTTCTTGGTGTCATAACATGCACCATTAATGTGTCCATTAACACATTTTTATAGTTAGTTATTAACAATACTGTTGTGTTCTAACTCATACTAGGATTAAAAGTGCTTATTTCATCACCTTTACATAGCACTTTATTCTGTTTTTATATATTTACCTTAACAGTGAGATTTATATTTCCATATGCTATTGTAATTCTCTTTATGATCCATTTCTTTCAACTTGAACTTTCTTTAGCACTTTTTGTGAAGCAGGTCTAGTGGTTACAAACTCCCTCAGTTTTGTTTCTCTGGGAATCTACTTCTTCATTTAAAAAAAAAATTAATGTTTATTTATATTTGAGAGAGACAGAGACAGAGACAGACAGAGTGCAAGCGGGGGAGGTGCAGAAAGAGAGGGAGACACGGAATCCGAAGCAGACTCCAGGCTCCGAGCTGTTAGCACAGAGCCGGATGCGGGGCTCGAACTCACAGACCTTGAGATCATGACCTGAGCTGAAGTTGGACGCTTAACCAACTGAGCCACCCAGGTGCTCCTACTTCTTCATTTTTAAAGGGCAATTTTTAATGAGTATAGTTCACGTTCTTGGTTGGCTGATTGTTGTTTTTCTTTCAGCACTTTGAATATATCATCCCATTTTCTTCAATTTCAGAACTTCTGTTTGGTTCTGTTATAAGGTTTGTATCTCTTTATTGAACAGTGAGACATAAGTGGACTCCTCAGGTAATGCCCTGAAGTTGCATGCTTCACGGGAGTTGGATGCTTACTCCACTCTTTCTCCTGTGTTGAGAATCGCTGGCCAAAAGGGTCTGTCTCAGTGTTGTGTTGCACTGGCTTGGAGGAGGGGGCTTGCTGGGATTAAAGTGAAACTTGACCCTTGACCCTTTTCAGTGTGACTGATTTTGAATTTTCTGTTCTACCAGCATGTTGGAACTTCTCAGTTGTGCTCCAGAGCATTCACAATGGTATTTTCATCTGTGCATGATTGTTAAATTTGGTTTCTTTGGAGAGTCTTGTCCTGGGACCTCTTTGCTTAACATCTTTCTGATTTTACTTCTCACCCTCTTGCCACTTGGGTTGTATTGATGTTTAATATATTTCATTGTTAACTGTTTCCCAAATGTGTATGTTTTCTCAAATCTATCCTTTGTCTTAATTTATAATTTCTTTTGTTGTATTGAAGTTTTGGACTTCTTAAAATCAAAGGTATCCAACTTTTTTCTTACTACTTTTTTTTTGCTGCTTATGTTCTGTTGAAATCTTTTATTTTCTTGAGCTAACAATCTACAAATTGATTCTAATTTATTTCACAAATTTAAACATTTGTAAGTATTGATTCACCTGGATTTTATCTTTATGAATTATGTATGGTGGGCTATGCAATGTAATATATCCAAACAGGATTGTTAAATCTTCCTAGCAAGGTAGGTCTTTTAACATTACTACTTTTAAAACCTAAAACTGATTTATGTACCCTAGGTCTGCATTATCATCTGTGAATGCACTTGTAACTATTTCACTCATAGTGTTTGCCTCATGTATCTCTTATATATTTTTCCCCTCACAAATGGTTTTCTATGTCATTAGGCCTTATGAATAACTTTTTTTGAGTTTATTTAAATTCCAGTTAGTTAACATACAGTGTAGTATTAGTTTCAGGTGCACAATATAGTGATTCAAACACTTCAATACAACACCCGGTACTCATCACTAGCGCACTTAGGGATAAATTTTGTAAATAATAATCAAATCTGGAAATGAATCCTTTAAGAGGTGGGTTTATTCTATTTGTATTTATTGTGATTGGAGATATATTTTGATTTTTCTTTTATTCTTTGCTTTCTGTGTGTCTTTGTTGCCCTTTCTTTTCTTCAGTGAATCGTTCTTTTTTTTTTTTTTTTTTTTTGCTCCCATCGTCTGTTAGCTAGTTTGGAATACATGTATTTAATTGGTGTTTAAAAATCTTATCTGTAACTTTTAGTTGAAGTTGAGTGAATATAAATTGATAGTCTTGTCTCTCAAATGATAGAAGAATTTAAGAATTTTTTATTTCCAATCTCTTGTTACATTATCACTTGAGTCTGATCTGTTAATGTTTTCCAGTATTCTGTTTGCAAGCTGTTTAAGGTATTTATTATTATTTTATACAAGTGATTTTAAGTTAAATCAACTCACAGATTTATTGATCTATTTACTCAAAATTGCCTTTTTTGTTGTTGTTCCTTTGAGTTGAAATGCCCTCTTTCTGAGGTTTATCCTTTGGTAATTTTTTTCTTTCTTTTTTTTTAACCTTTTTTAGCAAATGGATACATTTGTTTCAATATAATTTCTCTTTTTAAATGCTTACTTATTTTTGAGAGAGAGGGAGGGAGTGCAAGTGAGGGAGGGACAGAGAGAGAGGGAGACCGAATCCTAAGCAGGCTCCAGGCTCTGAGCTGTTAGCACAGCACCCAACGTGGGGCTCAAACTCATGAACCAAGATCATGACCTGAGCTGAAGTCGGCCACCTAACGGACTGAGCCATCCAGGTGCCCCATCCTTTGGGTGAGTGTTTGTTAGTGGTGAATTCTTACTGCCTTTGGTTTTTGGTTGTCTAAATATGTCTTTCATTTGCTCTCTGTTGAATTATTTTTTACTTGCACTTAAAATTTGGTTCAGTAATAATTTTCTGCCAATTACTTCACTAATATTAATTTTCTTGTCCTCTGGCTTCTGCTTCCGCTTGTGAGAAATTTTCTATTTGTGTTATTTAATTTTTAAAGGTACAATGTTTTGACTTCAGTTGCCTAAAGATATTTTCCTTGTATGTTTTAACCTAAAGTTTTACTGTGATTATCTGGTCATGGATTTATTTTTTGCATCCTAGTCAAGACTCATTGTTAATCCTTAATCTGTATCTACCTATTCTCTATTTTCTATTATTGGTTTTCTCCTTTGGAATTCACAGTAGACAAATTTGGATCACATTTATCTATTCTTCATGCCCCTTACGCTCTCTTAGTATTTTTAGTATTGTAAATGCTGTGTGCATTTAGAATAATTTCCTCTCATCTTTCTTTATGAATTTTCTCTTTAGCTCTCTAATGCACTATGTGTTTGATACATTTAATACTGAATTTCACTGAATATATACTTTCTAGAAATCTGAATTATTTTCTTATATATGCCTCTTTTTCATAATCTCTGCTCTTTTCTAATTTTTTTTTTTCAATTCAAAATTTTACCTCTTGAGGATCCTGGTTTTTATGAGAATTTCAGTCCTAAATCCTTGTCTTAATTTGCCCCAAGGCTTCAACTCCTGTCCACATCTTGGCATTAAAACATAAGCCCCTTGGGTTACTTGGGCTGGTGATTTTCAAGTACTTTTGGTACCATGCTCTAGGCAAGGCTTGGTTGTCACAATGACAGGGACAGATAATTATGGCAGATAATTTGAAGTTGTGAGCCAATTACATAGAACTACAAAATGAGGAGTTGGCCTTCTTCCTAAATGCCACTAACTTCTCAATGAGAAATATTGACCTTAACCAACAAAGGCTCCTAAGATAATCCTTGTGTCAGCTCATATACTTAATGTGTTTGCTTTTAGTTCTCTCTTCATTTCTGATCTCTAGTGATATCCAATAATATTCTTTACTACTTTTGTGAGCTCATCTACTTATATAAAATAAAGTTTATAACATAATACTTGTTATACAACTTGTTTTTAAACTTGTCTATTACCAAAACCAAATTTCTGAATATATGTGTGTTTGTGAGTATGCAGGTATGTGTGTGTATATACAGATAAATGTGAATGTACACAAACATGTATGCTTTATATACACATTTGTAGTATACTTGTCTGCATAGTCTAGGTATATGTATATATTTGTATACATGTATATGTTTGATATATATAACATATATATACTTATATTTTATATGTATATATATATATGTTTGTCTATATACCTATATATAGCTATTTGTATGCCATCTTTCTCTTTTTCTATATTTAAATATGCATTGAAAAATACTGTACTTATTTGGCGTAATGCTAATAATGTTTGTTTATGATTTGTGTTAGAATGATTTCTTGGAGAATTTTGGACTATTTTACAGTGTTTAAATTTTTTATAATATTTATGCAATATTTTTTTTAAGACTTAACACTAGTCAGGCTAAATGAATATATTGGTTATAATTGAACACTATAAAATCAAGTGAGCATGTTTGTTCACCAAATCCCAGAAACCTAACATTAAAGGTAGAAGTATGGTATCTCCTCTGGAAATAGACAGTCAAAGAAGAATGGCTCTTTCTGGAACCCAAAAAGACACTCATTTAATTTGCCCACGCAAACCCTCTTCACAACCATTTTCTTCTCTGTCTTCCTCCCCAGATAGCCCAGGAAACTAAAAATCTCAATTGTCTATTATTTCTCACAGCTCAGGACCTCATATGATCTGATTCTGGCCAATGAGATATATGTTATAGACTGCCTGGTGGGATTGAGGGGAGCATATAGGAGTCTGTACTTAAAAGCTGAAAATTACTAGATGTAAGGTTATGCCTAGATGGTCAGTTTGACGGTGTTTGCATGCAAAATGAATTGACCAAAAGTGTAAGGATTGCAAGTTGGCTGTATATTTTTGAGAGCACAGTTTTTAAAGAAACTGCAGGCCTGGCTAGCTAAAGCCCCTAACTTTTCAATCCCTAATACAAATGCCTAAATTATACAGATTGGGGGGAAAAGCTGCTATACCCATGCAGGTGGAAGGAAGGATATCCCCACCCCCTTCACCTGAGATATTACCTTGGAGGATAATAGAAAAGGAAGATTTTTGCACAGAGTAGATGTAAAAGCTTCCAGTATGTCTGGTCAGGAAAATTACTCTATTGTAGGGCAAGAGTCTCACCAATCCTATCAGGTAGTTCAGACATATGTTTATTTTTTTGTTTGTTTCAAGTTTTTATTTAAATTCTAGTTAACATACAGTGATAATACTGGTTTCAGGAGTAGAATTTAGTGATTCACCACTTATGTATAATACCAGGTGCTCATCACAACAAGTGCCCTCCTTAATACCTATCACCTATTTAACCTATCCCCCCCCCACCTCCCCTCCAGCATCTCTTGGTTTGTTCTCTAGAGTTAAGAGTCTGTTTCATGGTTTGCCTCTCTCTTTTTTTCCCCATGTCTATCTATTTTGTTAAATTCCACATGAGTGAAATCATATGGCATTTGTCTTACTCTGACTTATTTCACTTAGCATAATACTCTCTAGCTCCATCTACATTGTTGGAAATGGCAATATTTCATTCTTTATTATGGCTGAGTAATATTCCAGTGTGTGTGTGTGTGTGTGTGTGTACACATACCGCATCGTCTTTATCCATTCATCAGTTAGTGGACTTTTGGGCTCTTTCCGTAATTTGGCTATTGTTGATAATGCAACTATAAACATTGGGATGTATATATCCTTTCAAATCAATATATATATATATATATGTGTGTGTGTGTGTATATATATATATATATGTGTGTGTGTGTATATTGTATAAATATATACTCCATATATATAAACTCCATACTGTTTTCTAGAATGACTGTACCAGTGTGCATTCCCACCAACAGTGGTAAGAGGGTTCACTTTTCTTTGCATCATCACCAACATCTGTTATTTACCATGTTATTTTAGCCATTCTGACAGGTGTGAGGTGACATGTATCTCATGGTAGTTTTGGTTTGTATTTCTCTGTTTATGAATAATGTTGTGCATCTTTTCTTGTGCCTCTTAGCCATCCATATGTCTTCTCTTGATGCTGTGATTGAGATTTTGGAACAACTGGATTCTCTCTGCCTCTGGACTCTTGGTCAGGCATTCTATTACATGCAGATATAAATATTCCTCATTGAAACCTCCATAATGGAAAGTTTTATTGTCTTGACTTCTTTAGAAGGTCACAGCATGAAGACAGCAAGCATTCTTGGATTCCTAAGACCTGTATTTAACTTTTCCTTAGTGTTTGCCATGGACAATTATTGAGTAGTGATTGTTGAGTGACTACTTCCATCTTCTTTGTCCTTCTTCCTTTTCTTCCTTCTTGTGCAATTCTTTCCCCCTCTTCAGTTTTATTAAAAGCTACTACATTGAGACATACAACAATATACAAGTTTAAAGTACATAATGTGACAGTTTGATACATATGAAATAATTGCCGTAATAAGACATAGCCATCATGTCACATAATTACCATTTGTGTGTGTGTGTGTGTGTGTGTGTGTGTGTGTGTGAAAACATTTAAAATCTCTCTTAGCAACTTTCAAGTATATAATACATTGTTGTTCACTATAGTCACAATGCTGTGCATTAGAGCACTAGAACTTATTCATGTTATACTTGGAAGATTGTACTCTGTGACCAACATACCTCATTTTCCCCATCTCTAAGCCCCTGGAAACCTTTATTCTACTCTGTTTCTATGAGTTTGGCTTTTTTAGAATCTATGTATAAGTGAGATCATGCAATATTATCTTTCTCTGTTAGGCTTATTTTACTTAGCATAATGCCCCCAAAAGACTTTTTTCTTCTTAAGTTCGTAATGGGTATGTAAATATCTGAGTTTAATGGAGTTCCTCACGTACAGTCAAGTTGAAAAAATTCTGGCAGAAACAAACTGGCTTATAGTGTACATACAGGGTTGTTCAAAGGGTCATGGAAGGCATATTAGCAACTAGTGGAGCATTGGTCACAGCTTGGGATTCCAGGAGCTGTAAGTAACCAAAAGCATTGCAGAAGCTGGAGGCTGGTCGAAAACCACCAAGAATGTTGGAAAGCCGTAAGAGATATGGGGACCCATGATAGAAGTTAATATCTGTCAATGACTACTTAAAGTTAATATATATCAATAACTACTTAATATATGACCTGCACAGAAATCTCTTTAATTCTTGAGTAAATGCATTTTTATTAAAGTTTATTTCAGTTTTTATTCATTGAACAAATATTTATTGATTCCTTACTGCATTACAGGCAGTTTGGGGCATCCAGTACATAGTTGTAAACTAGATGTAAAAAGTCTGTTTCACAGGACTTCTATTGTAGCTGAGTGGGTGGTGGATGAGGAAGACAGTAAACCAACTCACATGGAGATCATGGTGATCTTACAGCAATAGGTTTAGTTGAGTGGAAAGAACAGGGGTGGGATGAGTTGGGGAAAGAATGGAATATGAGGTCACAGTGTGAAAGCAAAGTATTCTTGGATTCCTAAGCCCTGTGTTTAATGTTTGCTTAGTGTTTGCCCTGGACGGTTATTGAGTAGTGATTGAGCCTATTTCCATCTTCTTTGTCCTTTGTTTTCTTGGAGGAAGTGGAGAGTATGACAGTACACAACAACTCCCTGAGAAATTTTGTGGCAGAGAAGAATGAAGAATAAGGCAATACATGGAGGGCAACATGTTGTGCAAGGAGTTGTGCATTTCTTTGTTAGCCACTTCAAATATTTATTTAATGATGCCCTATTTTCATCCATTATATGAAAGTAGTATTTTATAAAGGCATTTTGCTATGCACATTCTTTATCATATCTAGCTCAGATTTGTTGTGAGGGTATACATTTATAAAATAATGCATTTCATTATTTTGCACTTAGTTCTGTGTTCCAACTTTATTTTATTTTTTTAACGTTTATTTATTTTTGAGATAGAGAGAGAGAGACAGAGCATGAATGGGGGAGGAGCAGAGAGAGAGGGAGACACAGAATCGGAAGCAGGCTCCAGGCTCTGAGCCATCAGCCCAGAGCCCGACGCGGGGCTCGAACTCGCGGACCGCGAGATCGTGACCTGAGCTGAAGTCGGGCGCTCAACGGACTGAGCCACCCAGGCGCCCCTGTGTTCCAACTTTAATTACAATTTATTATTGCTGGTTACAATGTTACCCTATATATAGTGCCCTTTTTAAATGTATGCCTAGCAAATTTGTAGCTGGAGACGATTCTGAAAATATCACATGTTCCAACTTTAATACTTATTGAAGGCTAGTTATGTGCTACATATTATGATAGAAATTTTCTGTGTGTACATATCACTTAATCTGTACAATAATCTGAAGGCTGGTCATCTCTCTTGTACATATTAGGAAAATGAAATTCAAGAAAACTGTGACCAAAATTCATTTCAGTGTTACTGTCAGTGTGTTAATTACTGTGGGGACAAAAAAAGATTTTGTTCTTGCTGCATGGCCTCATTGTTTAAAAAGGAAATTCATAGGCAGCATGAAGGATAACATAGAATCCCAGAGGAGGGGGGCACCTGGCTGGCTAAGTCAGGAGAGCATGTGGGTTGTACGTTCAAGCCTCATTTGGGCATGGAGCCTGCTTTAAAAAAAAATCCCAGATGAGGGGCATGTGATGAGTCTATAAGGGGGAGACTCAGAAAAGGCTTTTCAATGAAGGTGGTACTGGAGCTGAGCTTTAACGATTGTGTTACAACTTTACCAGATAGAGGAAGGACGTGCAATCTCTATAGAAAGAGGGCCATTCACGTGAGTGACATACTCAGTGAATTGTTAGTGTTTCTGTGCAATTATGGCAGTAACTCCAGGGAGGCACAATGGTGGCAGAGCAGTGACAGAGTACTACAAACTAATTGGAATGGTATTTTGAGTTCCGTTCTAAAAGATGGAAATTTTATTGTGTAAAAAAAATGGATGTGCCAAAGGTTTAAAAAAAAATAAAGGATGGAAAAGGAACACGATGTGATTTGCATTTTAGAAAGATTGGTCTGGTAATTGTGCAAATACTGAATAGAATGTGGAAATAATGAGAAATTTGAAGATTAGATAAGCTATTGCATTAGTTCAGAGAGACATTTGCAGAGGTACAGTCGATAGGACTTGTGACTTAATGCTTGAGAAAATGAGAAATTCAAGATGAGCTAAGGAATTCAGAAAGCAAAGAATATTTGGAATAGGTTTGGCACAAAAGGGAACACCTAGATATCTACTACATAGTTAGAAATAAATTCTAGATTGTGTATACAGTTTATTCTTCCTCAGACATAAATTCACTTATAATGCTATTTGAAAATATTTGTTTTGAAAATTCAGAAAATAACAAATATGGAGGACAATTATTCACAACAGAGAATAAAGTATTCCATATGTATTGTGATGTTACAGGTTTTTGTATTACATCTAAGGCAAGGAATATCATGATATGCTTTGAAAGTTGTGAGGATTAATATGTGATCCTATGGAACATGTGGGTATAACTAGCTATTCTGACTGGCTCTTATTCTCCTTCTCACACACAGTATTTTTGTTGCATATATTTCATATTTTTTTGAAGTTAGGGATTCATATATATGTTTCCATTTCACTGGAACTCACTAAAATTAAAAAAAAAAAATCTGCCCTGAACACTACTGGGATTTTGCACTTATAAAAGAATATATCCAATTATTTTGTGCTTGCTTCTGTGTTTTAACTTGAATCATAACTTTGTTGTTAGAGTTTTAAGTTGGTTCCATGTACAGCACCCCTCTTTCCTGCAAGATCTGACCCAGGTGAAAAAATAAGACACATGATTGTGATATTACAAAAAATATATATCACTTCATTATACATAAATACAAATTTAGAGAATGCAGCACAGTATCAAAATAGGCTTGCCAGTGCTGTATTTCTCCAGTTGAGACCTTGTACCAATCTTTTAAGAGTAAAGTATCAGCCTGCAGAGGAGAAACTCTTAGGCAGGTTGCTGTGGCCACCGGCCATGTGACAAAAGAAGGAAGAGAAAGACCAAATCTTCTTATACTCTTGGCCCCTGTTAGATTAATTCTATTCACTAGAGAACCATGGACTAATTACTATATGCCAACCACCTAGGAGATTAGTTACTCTTCTTGGGAAAATAAAAGAGTAGGGTTGATTTGGAAAATTACTCTTCAAAGTATGAAATTGGAGCAAGGCAGGAGCATTACCTCTAAGTGGTTGTCCTGTAGTATTTATCATGAGTGTTTAAAAATCTTGGCCCCTATAGGTTAGCACTTAAATAAAAGCAGTGGTTCAGGAACCTGCTGGATCAGCAGGATTACCTGAGGAAAACAACTTAGTTTTCTTATTCCAGACTTAATGAATCAGAATTTTAAGAGGTACCCATAGGATCTATGGTTTACAATCTCCTCAGAAAGCTGTTTCTAATAACTATCAATTTCATCTATCAATCTTCAGCCATACTAAAAGAATAACAACCTTTGCCTCTGGTTATCACTGCAACAATTTTTTCTGCCTATAATTATCATTACTATAGTTCTGTAAATCACCTTCGGCTTACTCATAGAATGTATTAGACTTTTCTCTCCCAGACTTCTCATAAAAGTTATAGAGGAAGACTAAGTTCAGAGAAACATGTTGAAGTTTGAATATTTGTATAATTGTCGCTGGATGTTCCTAGTAGGGCAGAAGTAAAAGTAGGTATAAAATTTAGCATTCCTGAAATTTGAATTGTTTGGCAAGTTGTCCATATTATCTCAGCAATAAATAAGTTTAATTTTAAGGATAAATTCTTTTTTTAATGTTTTTATTTATTTTCGAGACAGAGAGAGACAGAGTATGAGCAGGGGAGGGGCAGAGAGAGGGAGACACAGAATCTGAAGCAGGCGCCAGGCTCTGAGCTGTCAGCACAGAGCCCGACGGGGGGCTTGAACTCACAGTCTGTGAGATCATGACCTGAGCTGAAATCAGACACTTAACTGACTGAGCCACCCAGGCACCCCAAAGATCAATTCTTGAATAATAACTTAAACATTTCACATAAATTTCCCTAGTTGTTATCTTAAACTGTATTTCCAGATAAGTAACATATGTTGTAAGGAAAAATTACTGATATATTTTTAACCTAATACTGTGTTTAATCTTTGATCTTCAACTTGAGATATTTAATAAATTATTCAAATAATTTAAAGAAAAAATTATTAAAGATGTTTAAAATAGTACTAAAGATTCATATGGCATTCTTTAAATGCCTTTTTAAAAATAGAATGATACGGGTTGGCAGATCAGTGTTCTTGTGCGAAGACAGTTTCTGCTATATTTTTTACTATATTGTATGTCTGTACTTTATTATAAAATGTCTGGGTTATGAAAAGCAGTTTTACTTACATGTTAATGAAAATTTATGAAAGGATCACCATAGGTCTTTGCTGAGGTAAGAAGAAAAAAATAATCAAAAAATTATCAGTCTAAATGCAAAATGCTAAATGTATAGTCATGGTTAGTAATGGAATTGGAGTAGTTCTGCTTAAGTTTAGGCAACTATCTGCTCTTAAAATTTTCATTTTGGAATCAAACCTTAATTGGCAAAATTTTTAAATGCAAATAATCTCTTGAATACTAAAGTAATCCAAACTATACTATATAGTAAATATCTACTGATAGCATTTTGGGTCTCACATTGATAGTAATCCCATAGGATAAGATGATTTGTACATCTGAAAAAAATATATTTATCTTCTCTATAGCTAGTAGGTTATGGAGATAAGGTGTTTATATGAGTGAAAGGGAGAGGAGAGGGAAGCGAATAACAAACAATGAGAAATTAAAGCATAAGAATAACTTAATATACAGCTCTGATTGGATTGGAGATAAAACTCGTTAAAAGCCAACAAACTCAGACGTTTGGTATCATTTAGAATCCCTCTTTGCATTTGTTGAAGAGGTTGGGACTCATTGGAATTGCATTTTGGTCATTTTTTATTGGTTTTCAAAAGCCACTGAGATTTTAAGGAAAGGTGCATCATAGAATTACGACCCTAGACTTGTCTTGATGAACTTTGTGTACCCATTAAATGCAACTTTATCTGGCAGCAAAGAGGATAGCATTTAACTGAATATAATGATTGGGTCAAAATATCTGGGACAAAGTCTTGGCATATACTAGGAACTAAATAAAAGTTATTTGTATTTTTATTCTGTTGAAAGGCTGGATAGCAATAGACAGTGCTAATTTATTATCAAGTGTCATTGATAAGGTAATAAATGTAACCATCATATTGGAGATGAGCAGGTTTTAAAATGGGTACTCTCAAGCATGGTAAGTAGTTTGATCTCTACCTATAACTAGCTTTTTCTAGGATTAGAACATTTGATAAACTGAGGTAGGATGTGTGAGGGGCACCATCACTAAATGCTCATATATTTAACAAAATCAGAAACCAAGTATCTTGATTTATACCTGCCTCATTTTATAAGATGGGTTAAATATAACAAGTGAAACTGCCTTCTAGGAATTCAATTCTGATACAGCTGCTCATAATTCAAGGATTTGCTCTTAGCAATAAGGTCAACAGGATATATTTATTAGAAAATTCATAAAACAATGTAGTCACTTGCCTTTTTAAAAATTTATTTAAATGTTTATTCATTTTTGAGACAGAGAGAGAGACAGAGCATGAATGGGGGGAGGGTCAGAGAGAGAGGGAGACACAGTATCCGAAGTAGGCTTCAGGCTCCGAGCTGTCAGCACAGAGCCTGATGCGGGGCTCGAACTTACAGACCGTGAGATGGTGACCTGAGCTGAAGTCAGCCACTTAACAGACTGAGCCACCCAGGCACCCCTCACTTGCCTTTTTTATTCACAAGCTCAAGAGTTAGTAGGAATTCCAAAAGGGAGGGAGCACTTTCTCTTTGTGGTCATGGAATCTATAACATAAAAAGTCCACTTAGCCACTCACCCAGTCAGTCCTTACCATCTTGATGAGTTGTCAGTGAGTTTCTCCAAGGTCAGTTGCTACTGGAAAAAGTTAAAAGATGTTCTATGATTCATTTCATCTCCAATTTCTTGGTAAGGTTTTGGGTGAGAGTTTGTTTAGGGAAAAGGAAAGAAGGCATGTGACTAGGTCTATTCTTCTTGGAAATGTTTTAGGTGGGCCTATGGGCAAGTAGACTTAAAAAAAAATGTAAGGAGAGGAGTCCTTATCTATACAATGATTGAATAGAATGTCCTAAGTTTAGGATTGTCTGTGATTAACAAAAACCAATAATCTGTGGATTTATGAGACAGAGCTCTCATATACTTCTCTGAGGTATAAAATGGTGAGATTTCATGACATAAATGCTGTCTGCTGTCTGAGGATGACTCAGGTACCTCTCTTGATGAACTTTATTATTCTTGGCCAGACGTGGCATTCCTGATGTTGTAAGAAAGGATGTGGAATCAACACAGGAAGTCCCAGACCTCTTGAATGCCTATTTTTTACTTGTAAATCTTGATACGGAATAAGTTCTCCGATACATGGAAATCTGATTTGAACAACTGATCTTTTGTGTTAGTTATCAACTGTCAAGGGCATAATGATTGGAAGCAATTCTTAGAGCATAATTTGTATTGATATTTTCATTGATAGTATACTAGGTCTGTTAATAATAATAGAGCTCATTTGGAACCCATAAGGGAGCACAAGATTTGCAACTAATAATATAGCATAGTTGATATTTTTAGGCCTAGAAATACAACATAGAAACAGCCTTGAAACATCTATATCCCCTTGCTGATTAAAATTTAGTGAGAAGTATATTATGGTTGAAGGATGTACGGTCCTTCAAATTTAGCATTTTTAATTCTTGATGTTGGGTATGGCAGTATTTTGAGAAGGATATAAAAGAGTTCAGACTCTCTTACAGGGAGGAGGTTGGAGAGCTATCACTCTCCCATCACCAATAACAATTCAGTATCTCTTTTCAACATTTTGTTAATTTTCTTCTTTTTTTTCCCCTTGCTTTCAAATTCTACAACTATCAAGAGAGTAATTCTTTGGGTAAGATAGTCTGAAATCTTGTCTGCACTCTGGCAGCACAAGGTGAGGCAGGTGTCAATAGTGCAGGCACTGTGCCTTGAGTAGGGATTCATTTGTAATGTTTGCCAATTCTTGATTTAAACCAATCGACACACTACAAGGTCAGCTGGTATTATATAAGACTTTCTAAAAAATGTGGTGATGCTACCTTTAAAGATAATCTATAGCTGTTAAGCAATTCTTATTCTGATATTCAAAGGCATAGACTCTCAAAAAGTTAGGGAGGGAAGTAAAATAACAATTCTGACAATGGATTTTTTTTTTCTTTTCAGGTATAATTGACATACAATATTATATATGTTTCAGATGTAAAACATAGTGATTAAACATTTGTATACATTGCAAAGTGTTCTCCCTAAGTCTACTTACCATCTGTGACTATACAATATTATTGACTATATTCCCCCATGACATACTCATTTTATAGCTGGAAGCTTGTGCTTTTTGATCCCTTTCACCAATTTTGCTTCCCCCAATACCCCTTTTCTCTGACAACCACCAACCTGTACTCCTTATCGATGAGTCTAAGTTTTATTTCTTTGTTTTCATTTTTAGATTCCACATGTAAGTAAAATCATGAGGAGTTTGTCTTTTTTATCTTATTTCACGTAGCATAAAGCCTATCAATACTGCCACAAATGACAAGATTTTTTTTCTTTATGGGGGAAAATTATTCCATTGTGAGTGTATATACATACATATACACAGATACACACACATACACACACACACAAAATCTTTATCCATTCACCCATCAGTGGACACTTAGGTTGTTTTCATATTTTCATATTTTGGCTATTGTAAATAATGTTGTAACGAACGTAGGATTGCACATATCTATTTGAATTAGTGCTTTCATTTTCTTAAGGTAGCCACTAATGGAATTTTTGGATAATATGGTATTCCTATGTTTAATTTTTGAGAAACCTCCATAGTGCTTTCTGTAATGAGTGCACAAATACACATTCACAATAACATGCACAAGTGTTCCCTTTTCTCTACATCCTCACTAACACTTCTTTCTTGTCTTCTTGATCATAGCCTTTCTGACAGGTACAAGGTGATTCCTTGTTTTGTTTTTTTTTTTTGATTTGCATTTTCCTGACAGTTTGTGAAGTCAGGCATCTTTTAATGTGCCAATTGACCATCTCTATGTGTTCTTTGGAAAAATGTCTATTTGGATTCTCTGCCTTTTTTTAATTGGATTGCTTTGTTGTCATTGTTACTGAGTTGTATGAGTTCTTTATATAGTCTGGATATTAACCCTTATCAGATATATGGTTTGCAAATATATTCTCTCATTCAGCAGGTTACCTTTTTGTTTGCTGACTTTTTCCTTTGGTGTGAAGAAGCTTTTTAGTTTGATGTAGTCCTATTTGTTTATTTTTGCTTTGGTATCCTTTGCCTTTGGAGTCAGATCCATAATAAAACATCACCAAGACTGATGACAAGAAGATTGTGAGCTAGGTTTTCTTCTAGATGGTTTATACTTTCAAGTCAAATATTTAAGTCAACTTATATTTTGAGTTAATTTTTGTATGCAGTGTAAGATAGTGTGCAGTTTCATTCTTTTGAATGTAGATATACAGTTTTCCCAGCGCCATTTATTGAACACATTTTCCTTTATGCATTGTATATTCTTGTCTCTTTGGTTATAAATTAATTGACTATATGTCCATGGATTTATTTTTAGATACACTATTCTGTTCCATTGATATATGTGTCTGTTTTATGCCAATACCATACTGATTTAGTTACTATGGCTTGGTAGTATAGTTTGAAATCAGAGTGTGTGATAACTCTGCCTTTGTTCTTTCTCAAGATTGTTTTGACTAGCTGGAGTCTTTTTTGGTTCCATATAAATTTAAGAATTATTTATTCTAGTTCTGTGAAAAATGATACTGGAATTTTAAAAATTTTTTTTAAACATTTATTCACTTTTTGAGAGACAGAGAGACAGAGAGAGCACAAACAGGGGAGGGGCAGAGAGAGAGGGAGACACAGAATCCGAAGCAGGCTCCAGGCTCTTAGCTGTCAGCACAGGGCCCAATGTGGGGCCTGAACCCATGAAACGTGAGATCATGACCTGAGCCGAAGTCAGACGCTTAACCAACTGAGCCATCCAGGCGCTCTGATACTGGAATTTTAATAGGGATTGTATCAATATTGCATTTGGTATTATGGCAATTTTAATAACATTTATTCTTCTAATCTATAAGCATGGAATATATTTCCATATATTTGTGTCTTCAAATTCTTTCATCAGTCTTATATTTTTAAGTCTATAGGTCTTTTACCTCCTTGGTTAAATTTATTTCTAAGTATTTTAGTCTTTTTCATGCTATTGTAAATAGGATTGTTTTCTTGATATGTGTGTCTGATAAGATAGTTCATTATTGGTGCATAAAAATGCAATAGATTTTTGCACATTAATTTTGTATCCTACAACTATACTTGAATTCATACATTATTTCTAACACTTTTTGTTAGAGTCTTTTGAGTTTGAGTTTTCTATATATAGTATCATGTCATTTGCAAATAACAGTTTTATTTCCTCTTTTCTGATTTCTATGCTTTTTTTTAATTTCTGTCCTTGTCTAATTGCAATGGCTAGGACCTCCAATACTTGTTGAATAAAAGTGGGATAGTGGGTATCCTTGTCCTTTTTCTTAGGTTAGAGCAAGAGCTTTCAGATTTTCACTGTTGTAAATATATTAACTGAGGTCTTTGTCATGCATAGTCTTTATTATGTTGAGGTATGTTCCCTATATATGTACTTTGTTGATGTTTTTTGTAATAAATGGATATTGAATTTTGTCAAATGATTTTCCTACTTTTGACACGATTGTGTGATTTTTATCTTAAATTTTCTTGTGGCGGTATATCACATTGATTGCAGATGTCAAGCCATCCTTGTATCTCTGGAGTAAATCCCACTGGATCATAGTATATAATACTTTAATGTATTGTTAAAGTCACTTTGCTAATATGTAGTTGAGAATCCCACTTGATAATAGTATAAAATAGTTTTAATATAGTTTTGAATTCAGTTTGCTAATATTTAGTTGAGGATATGTTGTATATCTGTTCATCAGGGATATTGTCCTGTACTTTCTTTTTTCTTTTGGTGTCCTTGTCTTATTTTGGTTTTAGGGAAATGCTGGCTTTGTAAATTGAGTTTGGAAGCATCCTTCCTTTTAAATTTGTTGGGAAAGTTCCAGAAGGGTAGCTATTCTTCTTTTCATCTTCATGAGTCTGGGTAAGGGTTTATTAGTTTTGTTTTTCTTCTCCAGGAATGAACTTTTAGTTTCACTGATATTTTCTGCTATCTTTTAAATCTCTCTTTCATTGATTTTTATTTTGGTCTATATTATTTCTTTCCTTCTGTTAGTTTTGGATTTGTTTCTTTTTCTAGTTATGTTTTTACGTGTAAAGATAAATTCATTATTTGAGATTTCACTTGTCTCTAGAAGTAGGTCTATATTGCTCTAAACTTCGTTTCCTCTTAGAATTGCTTTAGCAGTATCCTATAGATTTTGCTCTGTTGTATGTATAGCTATTTCTTTAATATTTTCTTTGATTTACTCTATGACCCAGTAGTTGTTCAAAAATACGTTGTTCAATCTCCATGTATTTTTTAGTTTTTCCAGTTTTCTTCTTGCAACTGATTTCTGGTTTCATACTATTATGGTAGGAAAAGTTGCTTGTTATGATTTCAGTCTTCTCAAATTTATTAAGACTTGTCTGTGTCTTAACATTTGATTTATTCTGGCTGATCCATGTGTACTTGAGAATAATGTGTATTCTATTAATTCTGGATGGACTGTTCTGTTGTATCCATCTGGTCTCATGGGTTATTTAAGTCTGATATTTTCTCATTGATTTTCTATCTGATGATATATCAATTGATATAGGTAGGAAGTTAAAAGGTCTTCTATTATTTGTATAACTTCAATTTCTTCCTTTCAGTCTGTTAATATTTGTCCTCTGTATTTTGGTATGCCTGTGTTGGGTGCATATATATTTATAATAATATATCTTCTTGGATTCAGCCCTTTATCATTATGCAGTGTCCCCCTTTGTCTTTTATTAGTCTTTGTTTTAAAGTCTGTTTTGTCTGAGATAAATATAGCTACACTAGCATTCTTTTTGTTTCCATTTGCATGGATTATCTTTTCCCCATGTGTCATTACATCTGAAGTGAATCTCTTGTAGGCAGTATATGGATGTTCTTAATTTTTATCCAGTCAGCCACTTTATATCTTTTGACTAGACAATTTAGCCCATTTACATCTAAGATAATTATCAACAGGTATGAACTTATTGCCATTTTGTTACTTGTTTTGGGACTGTGTTTGTAGTTCTTCTCTGTTCTTTCTTCTTTCTTACTCTTCTCTTGTGGTTTGATGACTTTGTTCTGTTATGTTTACATTCCTTTCTCATTTGTGTGTGTGTGTATTACTATAAATGTTTCCTTTCTGGTTACCAAGAGATTCATCTATACCATTTTATGTATGTAATCTATTGGAAGTTGATAACAACTTAAATTCGACCACATTCTAAAGCTTTACTTTTTACTACATCTCCCCCATTTTGTATTGATGTCACATTTTACACCTTATTATTTTATTTCTCTCTTAACTATTGTGGTTTTAGTTAATTTTACTACTTCCATCTTTTAATCTTCATGGTAGCTTTATAAATGATTAATTTACTACTTATACTATATATTTCCCTTTTGCAGTGAGATTTTGACTTTTGTATATTTTCTTGTTATTAATTAGTCCCATTTCTTTTAGGTTAAAAAAATTCCCCTTAACATTTCTTGAAAGGCTAGTTTAGTACTGTAGAACTTTTGTTTTCTGAGAAAAGTCTTTATCTCTTCTTCCGTTGTGAATGATAGGAACCCTGTTGGGTAGCGTATTCTTCCTAGGAGGTTCCATTGGGCACTTTGACTATGCTACTCCCTTCTGGCCTGCAAAGTTTCCAGTGAAAAATCTGTTGATAGCCTTTTGGGGTTTTCTTTGTTCATAACAATTTGTTTTTCTCATGCTGCCTTTAAGATTCTCTGTTTAACTTTTGACACTTTAATTATAATGTCTTGGTGTAGATCTCTTAAGGTTCATTTTATTTGGAGCTCTCTGAGATTCCTGGAGCTGGATGTCTATTTTTTTTTTTCTCTAGGCTATGGAGGTTTCCAGCCATTATTTCTTCAAATAGGTGTTATGTCCCTTTCTCTGTCTCTCTCTCTCTCTCTCTCTCTTTCTCCTTCTCCTCCTCCTCCTCCTCCTCCTCCTCCCCCTTCTTCTTCTTCTTCTTCTTCTTCTTCTTCTTCTTCTTCTTCTTCTTCTTCTTCTTCTTCTTCTTCTTCTTCTTCTTTCTCCTCCTCCTCATCATCCTTCTCCTTCTTCTGGAACCCATAGAAGGTGAATGTTATTGTCCTTCATGCTGTTCCAGAGATCCCTTAGGTTATCATTTTTAAAGATTATTTTTTTCCTTTTGCTGCCCTGTCTGGATAACTTCCATTGCTTTCTCTTCCAGCTCCCTAATCTGTGTTTCTATTTCTTCAACTCACTGTTGAAACCCTCTAAGTGTCTTTTTCAGTTCGGTATTCTTCACCTCGGTTTTCTCTTTGGTACTTTCCTATATTTTCTGATTCTTTGTTGATGTTCTTACTGTGATCATCAATTCTTCTCCTGTATTTACAAGCATCCCTATGACCATTGCTTTGAATTCTTTATCAGAGAGCTAAGTTATCTCCGTTCCATTAAGGTCTTTTCTGAGGTTTTATCTAGTTCTTTCATTTGGAAGCTTTCTCTATTTGCTTATTTTGCTTAACTTTCTGTGTTTGTTTTTCTGAATTAGGTGAAAAAGCTACTTCTCTCAGTCTTGAAGGAGTAGCCTTGTGTAGGTAATGCATTTTTTTATTAAATCTTTTCCTAGTTCTTTTTTTTTTTTTTTTTTAATTTTTTTTTTCAACGTTTATTTTATTTTTGGGACAGAGAGAGACAGAGCATGAACGGGGGAGGGACAGAGAGAGAGGGAGACACAGAATCGGAAACAGGCTCCAGGCTCCGAGCCATCAGCCCAGAGCCCGACGCGGGGCTCGAACTCACGGACCGTGAGATCGTGACCTGGCTGAAGTCGGACGCTCAACCGACTGCGCCACCCAGGCGCCCCAAATCTTTTCCTAGTTCTTAATTGTCTTTTGAACCTTAATGATTGTCTAAACCCCTTGATACTTTCTTGATATGTCCCTGTTGTTCAGGGTGTGCCAAGAACTGTCAGTGTTCCATGGGGAAGAATTTCATTTAGCACATTTCAGGCTGATTGGAAGCCATACCCTCCTGAAGCAGCTCTTAAAGTATGCAAATTTATACAGTCCTATGGGACTGAAATCATAATCCCTTCTGTCCTTCAGACCAGGAGATCTGGAGGTGTCCCCTGAGTGAAAATTAAAACGTCATGGCTTCAGATGAGTGTATAAGCTCCTGGAAGGTTTTGGCAAGCTGTAGCAAGCAAGGCCAAGGGAGTGCAAAAAGGTGGTGTCTCTCTGCTTATGTTCCCTGGGAGCAGCTCCTTAGCCTCTACATGTATGATATTTAATTCTCATGCTGAAGCTCCAGGCTAAGTAAATAGGCTTTTTTAAACAAGACATCTGGGTTTGTGTTTCAGTTTGCTTTCTGTGAAGTGCCTTGGCGGTGGTGACCTGCCAAGAACTGTCTTTCGCCTTGTCACCTTCCTGTGGAGCTCTGGAACACGAGTTTCCTTGGTCACCAGGGCCAAGTGATCAAGAGGCATCCCCTGTGTGGGCTGCACATGCCTGCTGGCTTTGGCTGAGCAGCTGGAGAGTACAGGGGTTGGACATGTTGACCTGCTTCCGAAAGGCAGCAGGAAAACGTCTAGAATGCATGCGCCCACAGGCTTCAGGAATGCAGCCTGAGAGTGCCATGTCTGTGTAGGCACCAGCTTTTAGGCTGCAAGTGGGAGCATGCCAAGCCAAGACTTCTCACACTCAGCAGCCCCTGTCAGAGAGTGTTGGAGTGCCCAAACTGTTCATGAGTGTAGATTTTAACTAGGAAGCAAGAGAATGCCACAACCATTTGCTCTCACCTGCCCCAGCCGAAGATGGATGAGTGCTGTAGTCTACCAAGCTCCTCATCCAGGCAGTAGCAGTAGGATAATGCTCTTCTAAGCAAATTGCTGAGGATGCCATGTCTGAGCTTGCCCACCTGAGCTAGCAGAGTAGGTGGAAAGTGCAAAAATGGTATCTGGAGGCACGTCAGTCTCCGGAAGTAGAGTTTAACTGTCCCCTGCACCTCCAGCAGGTGTTTTTAAATAAATAAACATATATATATTTTCATATTTAGTCTAGGCACTTTTCAAACTGCTGTATTTTCACTGGCTCTCAGGCAAGTGAGACCATACAAGAGCCCTTTATAAAGGGAATCCCAGTTTCCTGTAGCACTATGCGTCCCTTGGACATCAGCCTCATTGGTTTTTAATGCCAGGCATTTTGAGGGCTCTTCTCTTCAGTGCAGCTCCCAGGATTTGGGGTGCCTGGTGGGGGACACCAAGCCCTAGCCCCTCTGAGAAAAAAAAAAAAACACCTCTCAGGTGAGATTCTTCCCTGTTATGTTTTGCTGCACTGAGTGTGGAGTTTTTGGTTGACTGTCTTTTTCACTCCTACATGTCTCAATGTGGTCTTTTTACCGTTGTTGTGGAGAAGCAGTTTATCTACTTTTGAGATACTTTCCAGAGGGAAATGATCCATATATAATTGTAGATTTCATGTGTCTGTGGGAGGAGTTACAATCATGATATTCTTATGCCACCATCTTGAGAAAATCTGCTGACAGTGGAATTTTCAAAATAATTTACACAGAATGATTTGAAACAACAAAAGACTTTATTTTCTGTTCTCAAGTGCCAAATATTTATACAGCAAATCGAAAGAAACACCTTTCTAAAGGATCAGTGCATATTATTGAGAAGGCCTTTCACTAAGCCTGAAGAGTATGCTTGGATGAGGCCTGTGTTAGAAATTCCTTAAGAGGAGAGTCCTTTGGATGTTGTTCTCATCTTCTTAATTCATTTAGAGAAAGAACTTCTTAATTAATTTGGAGCAACTTCTTGGAACTCTAGCAATCAAGATGAGTAATTTCACAGATCCTGAAATTCTCTACAGTCTGCTGAATGTGTACTCTGAGTGGTTTCCTTAGAAATTTATTTCCTTGGAAAATACTGAGGAATTAACTGGAGATACTTAATAATTTTTTCCCCATTCTGAGGGAGTGGGAAATGTGACCCTGTGTTCATAATTGAATATGTTATCCTAAACATTTGTTTTAATAGTTTTCTATTTATGAATTCTATTTAATAGCAGAATAAGACAGATTTAGCTTAAATCCCAACTTGACTATTTGACTTAGAGTAAATTACTTTATCTTTCTAAGACTAATTTTCTCTTCTGAAAATAGAGGCAGTTGAAATACTACTTCATAGTTTTGTTTTGGGATTACATGGGATAAATTAATGAAAATAAGGTATCAAATACCTTAGCACATGGTAAGAAGTCAGTAAACATTAGCAGTTATTATTACCATAAAAAATGCCTCCTTGATTAGGGTAAACACATTCAATACAGAATAGAACACTGCATTAGTTCACAGGATATTCAGAGAGATCTTGGAAAGATAAGGTGCTAATCCCCTTGATTACAGGGAGGTGGTTTAACACAACACAGCTGTCATTTATTCTATTTTCGTTTTTGGATGGTACTATTTATCGATTATCCCACTTCTCAATGCAATACAACATGTGTGTATACATAAATGTAAAGATGTGAATTATGCACAACAAAAATAATCTTCCATAAATGGAAATTATTTTTCCTACTTTGGACTGAAGGGTCTTGAGTTCATGTAGCTATAAATAATACCTAAAGGGAATTAAGTAGGGAATTTATTTTGGCTCTTAAGGTATTCATTTCTTTCTTTTTCTTTTTAAATTAAATACATTTCTCCTGCATGTGTTGTCATTTCTGTAACAGGAGTGAAATAATTATCAAAACTTGGGAATGATTGGTTGAGGATTAAGAAAAACTAAAACATACATGCCATTTTATTATATGTATATAGTATGCACTGTGTATGTATGCATATACAATACATGTAAACAATATAGAGATCTAGCATCAGTTTTTGTGTATTTTTACAAGAAATTAATAATGTTCTTCATCAACATATTGGGGTATCGCGTTATGGATGGTCAATTTGTATTATCTCTGTATCTTTTTGTTACGGCTCCAATTACTCTAGTCTCAATCTGTATATATCCTGACAACCTTAGCATCTTTTGATTTGGTTCCAAAAAGTTAGTTTTGTTTGCCCACCAGAAATGGCTGCATAATTGGGTAGCTCTGACTCTTATCTACAGGTGGGTTCTTTTAGTGGTGGGGTGATTTGGGGTCAGAAAATTACATTATATGATTACAGTTATCTTGACTTTGGTTTTAAAGTCATGTTTATTGGGAAGGGATTATTCATTCTTAGAGTTTGAGCTACAAATAAGTTTCATTTGAACTGCTTCACATGAACTATTTGAGGTGAGCAACAGTCCTTTTCCATCTGGGATTAAGGAAGTTCCTGTGATGTAGAATTTTCAGCTTTAAAACTGAAAAAAATTGGGGTGAACTGGGATGATTTTGTCACCCCAGAATTACTTTAATATATTTGTGTAACATTTACCATCCTTTTGGATATGATGGATGAATACATGTGTGTTATGCACTATATGATAAGCACTTTTCTGCTATAGATTATAAAAACTTGAAATGACCCTGTGAAGTGGGTGTTAGTATATTTTACAAGTGAGAAAACTAAAGCTTTGTTGAGTAACTAACTTGAGATCTATCTATAATCTATTATCACACTATGTACTGTATGTACAACATATGTACAATATGTATCTTATGCAATAACTCCCTATATGACCATGGTTTTTATTATGTTAACATTGGCTTGTACCATCAGAAATTTCTAGATTTTTTGGCTTTGTCTGTCTGTCTGTTTGTTTGTTTGTTTGTTTTTGAATGGCTGAGCAAAATTTGACAAACTTCCTGCTATGGTAGCCATCCCCCTCCACCATAAGGTCAGTTTGCCTCTGAAAAAGGATCCAAATAGCCCACATTTTTTCTAGGAAATTGTAGGTCACAGAAAACCATCTATGCCTAAAAGTAAATATTCTCTCCTTTTTAAAAAAGGCTTCAAACTGTTTGATTGTCCCACTGCAACCAACCAAATACCAACTAATGCACCTGAAGAGCAATTAGCAAGTCTCCCCACTTTCAAAAATAAAAATCCCCATTAATAGAATGCTTGCCAGAGATGCAGTTTTTCTTGTTTGTATAAAATTTACTCCTGTTTTTCCCCAATACCTTTGACCCCTGACTGAAATGAAATAATGGCTGAAAGATTTCCTTACTGCAAGTTTTATTAGTAAACAGACTTTGTTCATTTTGACTTGCTTTTGTGTCTTTAAGAAGTAAAATACGGGGCTCCTGGGTGGCTCATTCAGTGAAGTGTCCAACTTTGGCTCACACTATGATCTCAAGGTTTGTGAGTTTGAGCCCTGCATCTGGCTGTTTGCTGTCAGCCCAGAACCTGCTTCAGATGCCCTTCTGCCCTCTCTTTCTCCCCTTTCTCCACTTGCACACACTTGCTTTTTTTCTCTCTCTCTCTTGCTCAAAAATAAACATTTTTTTAAGCAAAATAAAAGTGCAATTGTGTTAGCTTTTTACAAAGTTCCTGGTGTCTACACATTTTCATATAGACCTGCTTTTCTGACACGGACTCAGTGTTAAACAACCTTTCACCCCTTACAGTTCCGTTCTGTTTTCTCTACCAAGGTTTTCCTGTCTCTATCACACTTCACTTGATCACTCTTCACTTCTCATGTTCTCTCTGCATCCTATTTGGTTCTGTTGAGAACACCATTCTCCTAACAATCATAGTAATGGTGTTCTGGGCGGAAGTGCTGAAAGAACACTCCAGCTTTTCAAAAGGGGTATCCATTCCATGGAAGAAGGGTTATGCAGGGTTTGGTGGGTTTTTTTTTTGTTTCATTTTGTTTTTTTTTTATTGCTAGGACTCCAAGGAGCAGATAAAATACCTGTGCACAATTGGTAATTTAACATAATCTGCATAAACCTTTGAACACACCATGTTAGTTATTGACTAGCCATTTACTTCCTAATGCAAAAACAATATGAAACGAAACAAACTAAAACGGAAAGCAAAAGCTGATAGCAAAATCAATGAAGATACATCCTACCTCCTCTGAAGTCTGTTTATTTGTATTCAAATTACATATTTTCAAGATTGCTGCTTTTTAATAAAGTCACTGTTTCAGAGTGGTTTTTATTTTTAATTTTTTTCTTTTTCAACATTTTTTAATGTTTATTTTTGAGGCAGAGAGAGACAGAGCATGAATGGGGGAGGGTCAGAGAGAGAGGGAGACACAGAATCCGAAGCAGGCTCCAGGCTCTGAGCTGTCAGCACAGAGCCCGACGTGGGGCTCGAACTCACGGACAGCGAGATCATGACCTGAGCCGAAGTCAGACGCTCAACCGACTGGGCCACCCAGGCGCCCCATATTTTTAATTTTTTAAAATGTTTACTTATTCTTGAGAGAGAAAGAGTGATAGAGCACGAATGGGAGAGGGGCAGAGCAAGAGAGGGACACAGAATCTGAAGCAGGCTCCAGGCTCTGAGCCATAAGCACAGAACCCAATGTGGGGTTCGAACTCACCATCCATGAGATCATGACCTGAGCAAAGTTGGATGCTGAACTGACTAAGCCACCCAGGCACCCCGCTTTCAGAGTTTTAAAGCTTGTTTTGCCCAAGTACCTCAGTTAACAAATTAGAAAATGGTTGTATAGAGAAGTGAAGCTATTTCTATAGGACTATAGGATTAGTAAGGACTAGATCTGGGAACTTCATTGCTTTAGTCTAGTTTCCCCAAAAGAAAGGCCAAAAAAAGAGGTATATCTGAGGTTAGTTTATTTGAGAGGTGATTCCATATAAGAGAACTGAGGATTGGGAAGGGTGGAAAGCCTTGAAACATTCTGTTGCCCAGTTGGCAACTTCTGTAGTTGACTAATTTTTTAGCTTGTCTACTCAAGGGCAAATGGGGCCAGTATTTATCCATTGGCTTTCCTATATACACCTTTGGTCAAATGTGGCTCCAAGAAGTTAAGCTCCTCATACTTCTGTGATACATATCATGAATGTCAAATATTTTCACAATCATGTCTCATGCCAGTGAGTCAGAGAGATTCCTGAGAAGAATGTAAAAAGTGGGAGGCTCATGCAGAGGTGAAATGTAGACTTGATTTATCTGTCAGAAGCTGGTTAAAACCTGTGTATAACTGATGATTATAAATCACTGCTAGGAGTAAAAAGTAGGCTGAGAAGATTTTAAGCCAAGTAGAAGAAGTATCTGATTATCATCATGGGTGATTAAATATAAATATAAATATATATGAGTAGCCTACTTGTCAATCAAAACTCTTTTCCAGTATATTATGCTCTATGACAGGATTTTCAAAATCATTTTCATTTCATATATTGACAACAATTCAGCACATTTTCATCTTGATGTTTGCAATAGCATTTGCCATAGTTTTAATGGAAGTCCTTAACTCATAAAATCATAGAACATTTTGGCATTGGCATTGGGTATTCCTAGGTTTTGGAAATTGTATCTAATATGGCTGTACAAACTTTTCAATATGCCTTGAAAATTTTTATTGATTTTTAACTTAAACTGCATTTATTTTGCCACTTATCCCATACGTTCCACTTTTCTTTGTTTCTCACTGACTTCTGCATATGCTTTTCTTTTGTACAGGAGAGAAAACGGTAAATTAGTTCAGTCCTGCTATGTATCAGAAACAAAAGATCTTTACCTGTTCCAATTACAAACGTTTTATATGTCTCGAGATTCAAATTGTTCAAATCGGACAAAGAAAATTCTCTGATCAAATTCTGTATGCAAAAGGTAACCAAAAACATTAGGTTCTATTAGAAATGCAGGTGCTTGACACTATTTAATGGAACACAGTGGTGTCCCACAATGTCTTGACAACCTGAAGTGTGCCTCCTGAATAGACTTGTGAGAGTTTAATTGGATAGGCGACTACTCCGTGAGGGACCACTAGCACTTTAATAGCTAGCTGCAGACCCCTAGTGAGGTTGAATAATTACAATCAAGGAGCTATAGCCGTTTCCATGACTGCACTTATACTTCAGCAGAAAGGCCCATTTTGCCCTACATGACAGTTCACTTTGTATTAATTATAGATTACATGCTTCAGCCCTCTATCATTATGCTAGCATATTCTCATAAAGGATGGTACATTAACCATGAAATACTGTGTTCATTGCATGTATGACTGTTCAACTCCCTGCACTGGGTGTGTGCATGTAGAAGAAAGGGGAAAAAAAGGTCACTTTATAAATGTCAATGGCACCAGATGTGCAAATAACAGATCAAAAGGCAGCAAAGGAGAGGCTGGCACCCTCAAACTAAAATGGAGCCATCGTGTGTATGTACTTTATCCTCTATTTCCATTTTCCAACATATGTTGGTTCAAAATGCAGCAGGCTTGAAATACAGTTAACATTAAATAATTGAATTATTCCAATTCATTGGAAATTAAAAACTATCTGCAAAGTTACCCCTAACTGTCACTCTTCAAACCTCTCTGTGAACAGTGACTATAGATCTTGTTCTGGGGAAGGGAATTCACCGGAGAACATCTGTGTGCCCATCACTGAGGTAAAGGCTGAACCCACATAATTTCCTTATAACCAACTCTCTCTAAAGTAGAAACTATATTTGCTATAAGCACATCTCAGTTCAGCTACATTGTATACCAGAGGGTGAGGGAGGACTGAATCCAGTTTCTAGACCACCTAATGGCACTACCTCTGCTGATTTTATGGCACCATCCTTTCTTCAGTGATAATATGACTGAGGGAATTAGGGCAATACTGACAAAATTTCTCTTCATCTACAAAAATAAGCTCCATTCTAGGTAAAATTGCAACATTATTTCTAAAAATGGAACTTCGTAGACCAATTGGGTTTCTATACAAATGTGTCACGAGTACTTCCAATGTATCTTAGCTATCTTATTGTAAAAAGTATTAACATTTCCTCAAAGTTCTCAAAAACAATTTACCATGGTGAGGGGCTAGGCAGGTTGCTACGTATTTTCTATCAAGTTTTCTATTTCTGTCTTAACTTTTATATTTCTGAGTATCTGTTTCCTAGAGAGGTGTCAAAATCAGATATTGTAGCTTTAAATAAAAATTGTTTGGTGGGTCAACTATTAGACTATTGTGACAATATTTTTCTTTACACCCAGAAAGTTGCTTTAACTTTTTATTACGAAGTATTTCAAAAGCTGAGAACATTTTAATGTTGATTTTTTCTCATTTACCAATTATATCATTTTAAAATAATAAATTGATTTAATAATATTTGAAAGTATCATTATTAACTCATAAACTTAGAAATAAATATAGATATATTTCAATCCATTATAGCCATGTCTTTAATGGTGCTCAAATGTTCTAACTTTGGCCTATGAAAGCTTCTCAAGTTAAAACCAAAAGTTCCTCATACATAAAAACAGTTGTCTTTCAGAACTTCATTCATTTCTGGGATAAAAACAGAGACCAAGTTCATACTATTGATTTTTGCCACAGATGTGTATTTCAACCTTTTCCTCCAAGAAACCATGGTTCCTTTTAGTGAAGAATGCTATTTAGAGACCCAACCCTGGCAGTGGAGATGATCTTTGCTGGTGGACTTGTTATTGCTTGAACTTCTGAGTGAACAACAATAAGAAATCTCGATTTTTGACTTGTTAAACTGCTGTATTATTTTAAATGTCTCAAGGGTTTTTTTAATCTTTATTTATTTTTTAGACAGAGAGAGAGAAAGCAGGGGAGCAACAGAGGGAGAAGGAGACATAGGATCTGAAGCAGGCTCTAGGCTCTGAGCTGTCAGCACAGAGCCCGACGTGGACCTTGAACTCACAATGCGTGAGTTCATGACCTGAGCCCAAGTCAGACCCTCAACTGACTGAGCCACCCAGGTGCCCTAATGTCTCAAGTTTTTATTTAGTGCTCATCACCGGTGCCCTCCTTAGTATGTATCACCAATTTACCCCATCCCACTGCCTACCTCCCTCCAGCACTCCTCAGTTTGTTCTTTATAGTTGAGTCTCTTTTATGGTTTGCCTCCCTCTTCTCTGGTTTTATTTTTCTTATGTTCATCTGTTTTGTTTGTTAAATTCCACATATGAGAGGAGTTGGGTGGCTTAGTTGGTTAGGTGTCTGACTTTGTCTCAGGTCATGATCTTACAGCTCATGAGTTTGAGCCCCAAATCTGGCTCTGTGCTGACAGCTCATAGCCTGGAGCCTGCTTCAGATTCTGTGTCTCCCTCTCTCTCTGTCCCTCCTCACTCATGTTCTCTCTCTCTCTCTCTCTCTCTCTCTCTCTCTCTCTGTCTCTCTCTTTCAAAATAAATAAACATTAAAAAATTTTTTTTAAAAAGTCCACATGTGAGTGAAATCATATGGTATTTGTCTTTCACCGACTGACTTATTTTGCTTAGCATAATACACTGAGCTTCATCCACTTCATTACAAATGACAAGATTTCATTCCTTTTGATGGCTGAGTAATACTCCATTGTGTGTGTGTGCGTGTGTGTGTGTGTGTGTGTGTGTGTGTATCACATCTTTAACCATTCATCAGTCAATGGACATTTGGGCTCTTTCCATTATTTGGCTATTGTTGATAATGCTGCTATAAACATTGAGGTACATGTGCCCCTTTGAATCAGTATTTTTGTATCCTTTGAGTGAATGCCTAGTAGCGCAATTGCTGGACCATAAGGAGTTGTATTGTTAACTTTTTGAGAAGCTTCCATACTGTTTTCCAGAGTGGCTATAACAGTTTGCATTCCCACCAAGAGTGAAAGAGCATTCCTCTTTCTCCACATCCTCACCAACATTTTTTGTTTCCTGTGTTGTTCATTGTAGCCATTTGACAGGTGTGAGGTGGTATCTCAGTGTAGTTTTGATTTGTATTTCCATAATGATGAGTGATGTCGAACATGTTTTCATGTGTCAGTTAGCCGTCTGGATGTCTTCTTTGGAAAAGTGTCTCTTCATGCCTTTTGACCATCTCTTCGCTGGATTATCATTTTTTGGGGGGATGGGGGTGTTGAGTTTGATAAGTTCTTTACAGATTTCTGGTATTGACCTTTTATCAGGTATGTCATCTGCACCTATCTTCTCCCATTCTGTAGGTTGCCTTTTAGTTGATTGTTCCCTTTGCTGTGCTGAAGCTTTTTGTCTTGATGAAGTTCCAGTAGTTCATTTATAGTTTTGTTTCCCTTGCCCCTAGAGACATGCCTGGTAAGAAGTTGCTGCAGCCATTGTGAAAGAGGTTGCTGCCTGTGTTCACCTCTAGGATTTTGATGGTTTCCTGCTTCACATTTAGGTCTTTGATCCATTTTGAGTTCATTTTTGTATATGGTGTATGAAAGTGGTCCAGTTTCATTATTTTGCATGTGGCTGTCCAGTTTTCCCAGCACCATTTGTTGAAGAGAGTGTCTTTTTTCCATTGGATATTCTTTCCTGCTTTGTTGAAGATTAGTTAACCAAGAAATCTGTATAATTTAAAGGAAAATAAATCATGGCTTCTAGCAAATATTTTTAGTTCAAACTTAAGACTAACAGGGCTTTTTCTTAATTTCTTTGATTTTTTCCTCTATATTTCTTTTCCTATATCTGAAAATCTCTGTTTCTAATGACATTGACATAATTTGTTATCACAATACAATATCATTACAAGTATTAATGTAATTAATGAAAGATATAAGGAATTTTAAGTTTTTGAACTTGAAAAATTTCACTGTCTTACCACAACTACTTACTGTGTCATTTGTCTATCAACTTTGTGCATTATTATGTTCATTTGTTTCATTTATATTTAATTTTAAGTACTTTATATATATTATATATATACATAGTATATTATATATTTTATATATTGTTTTATATATATTAATATATGTATATTATATTTATATTTATATATTGTATATTTATATATATTGTGTATACATATATATTTCATATATGTATACATTTTACAAATATGTAGACATTTGTAGGTTCCAAATTTAAATCTACAGTATAAGTTAAAATTCAAGAGAATTGTTGATTATATATAAGAATTATATATAATTATATATAAGATTTATATATAAGAATTATAACTGTCCCCTGGTACCAATACCTATTTTTTCCATATCCATAGGTAATCCTTTTACTTCAGTGTTTATGTATCTCCATACTTCCTTAAATAGTAGCTTACTTTAACATACTAAACACATTATCCTCCACTTTGATGTTTTTCACTTCCATATCCTAGAGTATCGATATAGCATTAACTAGATGGTCCTGGATTTATTTGATTCATCCCTTATTGATGATGCTCTTAGTCTTTTCATGTAATTATTAGTTATTCCAGCAAATTTTAGTCACTGGTTTTTTACTCAAAATTCATCCAGTTTTTTATAGAGGCAAAGGCAATCTCTAGTAGATTTATCTAGATGGTTTATTTCATCATGGACTGATGACTCATGAAACTCAGCAAAGAATGTTTCTATGATCTTTGATTGTTTTTACATTTATATATTCAGTGTGTCTAGTGGGTGAATAATCTAGAAAGTAAAAGCTTCAGAATTTGTTGGCCATTCTTCCTTTATCATAATCACATTTGCAAAGATGATGCTTAAAAGAACACTTCCCCACTTTTTTATTTTATGAAGCAGAGGATGAAAAAATATGAGGGAGAAAAACTATTTTTCCTTGATACCAAGAAAGTTTCTATTCCCTGAGGGGAAGAGTGAAAGAATATTGCAAAAATCAATGCTTTCCCCCTTTCCTGAAAAAAGGTTAAGTAAGGTATTTCCTGCAACAATGGATACTCAAATAGTAGGAAAGCACTTACTTCTTGAGATGAAGTCTTGTACTAATGGGTTTGCAAACTGAATGGTCTGATAGCCAAAGCCCACCTAGAGATGTAATTTGTATAGCCAAACCCCGCTGCCTTCTGGTAGAGATAGCCTCTTCATTCCCTCACAGCCCTTGACCTTCCCATTGCGTGTGTTCCTGCCACTTCACATATTTATTGTAAGTATCTGAACTGTAAAGGCATTTAAGTTGATAAAACAGGCCTCTAAGAATTAGGGTTTCTACCCAGAAAATGTGAAGTTAGGACCCTATACATTTAGATTCTACTTGTTAAAACTCAGTTCAACTTATTGCATAGAACTTAGTGGTGGAACTTAAGGCATAATTGACATAGTTATTCACAGAATTAGAACCTGAAGGTGATTCTTGTTAAATATGACATATGCACACTTAGAAAATTCTCTAGTTATTTGGTTATTGGAATAATTTGGGAATTCACTTATTAGTTCAATGTTATTTGTGAAATTGATTTTTTATAATAGCTGACCTAATAATTCTTTGTCAGCCACCATTCTAAGAACATCGCCTAAAATAGTATTCCATTCTTTCAGCCACCCTATGACGTATTATTAGTTACTACATAGAGAGGAGAATAAAGTGTAGAGAACTCAACTAATTAGCTCTCTGTTCACACAGCTACATGTTCATAGGATTCGAACTCAGGCCTATCAGATCCAGAGTCCGTGCTCTCAGTACATCACCATGCTGCCGCCTCATTTATTTCTTAGTCTCAAGTTGAAACAATTGTGGTCCATTTTCCAAGCATGCCAGTTTTCCTTCTTCTAGCTTTGCTTGTGAAAATATTGCTATAGCAACTGTGAGGTATGTGATTTGGAGAAACTTCACAAATCTGACCCTGTTAATCCCTTCCTTATGTTCATGGTGTTAACATTTTAAAAATATTTCCATTTAGAAAACATAAGTGTTAACAAGATCAGAGAATAAGAATTAGTTGCTTTAGTTTCAGGAATTTAGTTATTTTACAAAGGCTTCTTGGAAGAAACAGATGTTATAATGGCTCTCCTCAGAATGCTTTCACTGTTCTCTAATCCAGAGTACCTATCCCTTTTACCCCACACAAGCCTTCTATCCTGGAAGACCTGGCTCCCCAGTTCCCTTGGGGCTCACCTTTCTCACTCTGTCCCATGCCAGATGCTGTCTCAACCCAAAGTGATCTTTTCCTTATTTACATGCTTATCAATATCTAAAACATTTCTTGAAGTTCAGAAAATCAAGTCTGAATTGTATTCTTCTCATGCCTATATTATTTTTTCTCTTCAAAATATTAGGAGACATACTATTTATTTTATTTAGTTATTTCGTATCTTACAAATGTGTTTCTTACATTTTTCTTTAACTGCTGTATATATGAATGTCTCATCTCTTCAAGTAGATTGAAGGCTTTTTCAGATGATTAGATAAATTTTGTGCTTATATTTTATCTTCACCTTACCCCATGGCTAGTGGAGTTATTATAATGAGGATGCATTAACCAAAACATTAATTTTAATTGAAAGGAAGATTGTTTCTCGGTGAGTTGTATAATGTGATTTCCATGGCATATGTGGGCAGATATAAAGTCATGGCCACAAGTAGGAGATGATTTGCTTTTCTAAAGGTGTGCATGTGCACATAGAATTATTTGGTTAAAAATGTATGTAACAAATAATAAATATTGTGTAAGTATTATATATATGTGTGTATATATGTATATGTTTATGTATGTATATACAGACATTCATAAAAGGCATATGTAAATATATCTACCAAATATTATGTGCACATGTATGTGCGTGCACACACACACACACATTCAAAAAGTACTATAGCAGCATAGGGGTTATGCCAGAACAAAGTCCTAGCAAATCAAAAACAAACATACAAAAAAAAAAAAGAAAAAGAAAAAGAAAGAGCTTTTATAACCTCTTGTGTTGGCTATCTGAAAGTCCCCATCTCTTTCCACTCACAGCTGCATTGCTAATTAAATTGAATGGGTTCAATTTTAGCTGAACATTAATGGTATAATTGCATTGCTGTAAGTAATTAAAACCTTATCCTACTTATCCTGACAGATGGTTTGGTTGAAAATTTCAACTGCAAAGGATAAAATTTATATAAGTAGATACTAGAGAATAGAATATTTCACCCATGTTTTCATTCTCTGGGAAACACTTCCATAGACTTTTATCCCACTGAACTTTGCTATGGCAGGTTGCTAGATTAAAACTCTTCAACCAGAAACATTATATATTTTTAAAAATATACAGATAATAATTTTGTTCCATGAACTATGTCATCTTTCTTTATGGTTTCATTTATTGTGATGGCTCAATAACTTATCATAACACTGAACTTGAATCTTAGAACTTAGTCTAAGGGAAATATTCCTGTTTCAAGAAACCAGCACCTTATTTCACATTAGAAATACCCCTTTGACTCAACTGCTCTTTTCCCTCAAAGAGTACTACTCCAAATCATAGAAACAAATATTTTTAAAGAAATTTCAATGTCTACAATACCTTGTTTTAAAGTTAATATGAATTAGCATAAATTAGTTAATTATATAATAGCATAAATATAGTATATACACTATAATGCAGTCACCCAAAATTTTTTAAAGATACCATGCCTAGAGGCGGCTGGGTGGCTCATTTGGTTAAGCATCAGACTCTTGATTTTGGCTCAGGTCATGATTTCTCGGTGGTTGGTGAGGTTGAGCCCCACTTGAGGATCCTTCTCCCTCTGCCCTTCCCAACTCACACTCTTGCGCACATGTGTTTTCTCTCTCTCAAAACAAAACAAACAAACAAACAAAAAAACCCAGTACACTCTTCATTTGAAACCACTGGATCAAAATTCTATCTCCACATGAATTTCACATATACATAAATGACTACTTGATAATTTGTGTATGTGTGTTTTTAAGTTTATTTATTTATTTTGAGAAACAGCTTGAGTGCAAGGGGCAGAGAGAGAAGGAGAGACAGAATACCAAGCAAGTTCTATGCTGTCAGTTCTGAGCCTGATATAGGGGTCAGATCCTATGAACCCATGAGATTACAACCTGAGCTGAAATCAAGAGTCAGAAGCTAAGCTAACTGAACCATCCAGATGCCCCCTGATAGTTTGTGTTTTCAAAACATTTGAAATCCGTGGCGCATCCAAGAATAAAATAAATAATAAGAGGGTATAGTTGAATCATTACTGCCCTCGTTCACTGACAGACTTAACTAATATTTATTAACCCCCTATATGCCAGAAATATAACCAGATGCCAAGAATAAAATGAGGACAAGACAGGCAAGATGGCTGCCATTATAAAGCTTACCTTTAGCGGAGAAGATACGTAGCAAATGTAAACAAGTAAGTACTTAAGATAGAAAACAACAATGTAGGAATCCCTTTAGATATCTGGATAATAATAAAAGGGTTCTTTCCCTGAGTTTAGTAAGATGAGTGACATGTATGTAAACCTAATACCAGTACAAATAATGTCTGTGGGCAACTATCTATTGGAAGTTTGAAACAGTTGCTTGCTCTGAGAAGGCAAAAGTGAAATGAAGGACTAATTTAATTAGAAAATGCCTAATGGAGGACGTATTTTGTTTACTAAAATATCAAAACTAATGATCAGGAAAGAAGGTGGGTATAGAGGAAATTAATTTGATAGAGTATAGAAAGACTGAATAGAGAGTTTGAAAATTGTTTTCACAGAGAATATTGATTCACAAAGGAAAAGAGAAAAAATAAACTCCTATTTGAGGAACAGACAAACCAAGGCAATGCAAGGGCACCCACTATCAGTATATAGGTTTTCTTCAGTGATCTAAAAACCTGATCTTTCATTTTCAGAAATGACAAAACGGGTAATTCTGTTGGTGATGCTTTCCCTCAAAGAGTGTTCCTCCAAATCAAAGTAACAAACATCTTTAAGGAAATTTCAGTGTCTAGAATGCCCTATTTTAAAGTTCAGATGAATTCACATACACTAGTTTGCACGTAATAAGGATGTAGTAATGAAAGTTGCCCTAAATAACTTGTTACAAAGATATTTATGTATGCTGACCAATAAATTATTTAAAATTGTTTAAATGTGAGCATACTAATCAGACATTAGATGGGAGAGTATTTTAAGTGGGCAGCCAAACTGGAAGGGATGTGCACATGAAAATCACCATATTTACTATATAAGGAAAGACAATTCTCTTTTACAGAGTTTGTTATTCAAATGGAAACAGGAGCATTAGGGTCAGCTAGGCATGTATTTAGTAATGCAAGTGCATAATGTGACCAAGGGAGATCGCAAGAGAACAACAGGGCAATTAATACATGGGTCACCCAAATTAAAAATTGGCCTAAGTAGGCTCCTCTCATCGGGAAAGTCGATCTGTATATAGGCAGTGGAGCTCCAAATGCCACGTCAAGAATCAGAGACAAGATTCCCATCCCTCAGAAAAAACTGGCCAGAAAATCTCAGGGCCTCTGTTTCATATCTAGCCCTCAGGAACGGGAGTCCAGGTATAAACCTGGACAAAGGTAAAAGAACTATCAGAACTAGACTAAGTGCTGCTGTGGATGCTGAAAGTGGTAGTTAAAAATTTAACCAAAAGTAAATAGCATACTTTTGAAATTTGGTTTCAAGATTGGGATTTGGTTAATATTTGACACTAATTCCCAGGATGTGTAGCTAAAGCATCTTTAAAAAAAAATAGTGTATTTATTTGTTTGTTAGAGAGAGAGAGAGAAAGAATGAGAGAGAATCCCAAACAGGCTCTGCACCATCAGCACAGAGCACAATATGGGGCTCAAACCCAAGAACCATGAGATCATGACCTGAGCCAAAATGAAGAGTCAGATGCTTAACAGGCTGGTACCCAGATGCCCCTGTAGCTAAAGAATCTTAAATACCTGTACTTTCAGGTCAGGACTGGTCTTAGGAAATTGCTGTAGAATATTCATTCCAGGTATTTGTGCCCAGCAACTTTCATCTACTATGCAATATTCTTAGTAATTAGGATGCAGAGATGAAATAATTTGGTCTCCTGGACTAACCACCAGTACACACTAAAACAGAGAAGTCTACTATTTTGTGTCATAACGGTTTTGTGTGTGTCCTCCAAATTACTACCTGTATTAGCTTGAGCTGCTGTAACAAAATGCTACAGGCTGGGTGGCTAAGACTAGAGACATTTACTTGTCACAGTTTCGGAGGCTGGAAAGTCAAAACTCAAGGTGTCTGTAGATTCAATTCTTGGAAGGGACCTCTTCTTGGTTTGTAGGTGGTGGCCTTCTTGATGTATCCTCAAATGACAAAAGAAGAAAGCTCTGTGTCTCCTTCTCTTCTTATAAGGGCACTGATCCTCCATGAGCACTACAATCTCATGACCTCCTCTAAACCTAATTACCTCCCAAAGTCCTCACCTCTTAACACTATCACATTAGGGGTAACAAGCTTTAACATATGAATTTGGGGAAGATGCAAACATTCAATTCATAACGTTACTGGAAACCCACAAGGTAGATAAATATATACATTACAAAATTTCAGCATCAAAGGACCATCTCAGTATACAGATGAGAAAAAAAAATACCCCATTTACAAATTCTCACTGTATTTTGTTTAAAAAGCAAGAGTTCACTTGCTTTGTTTTATCAGCTCTTCATTTTTGGGGAGATGGTTTCTACATCTCCTGTGACTTGACATGGTTTCTAATATAGTGTGATGCACTCGGTTGAACTCTGTAAAAGGCCTGAATAAGTGCAGCTTTTATATCCTTTGATTTCCTACCGACTATATATCTATGTGCGTGATAGTTTCTGGTAATTTCCTAGTATTTAGACAGCTTCAAATACTTAGGAATGAAATCAAATATTCCCTAGGAGAAGTTTCTATAGAGTAAAAAACTTTTGGGGCCCCTGGGTGGCTCATTCGGTTAAGCTTCCAACTTTGGCTCAGGTCATGATCTCACAGTTCGTGAGTTCGAGCCCCTCTTCAGCTTTGTGCTGACAAATCAGAGCCTGGAGTCTGCTTGGATTCTGTGTCTCCCTCTCTCTCTGCCGCTCTCTCATTCTCTCTCTCTCTCTGTCTCTGAAAAACATGAATACTGGGATTAATGATTCTTTTTCTGCCAATAAGTTGTGTAGAATATAAGGTAATGCTATCACTTTTTTTTTTTACTTCTCTGATTCCTCATTACATGAAAGGGACTTGTTTTAAAGTTAATTCACATTAGTTGTGAGATCTAAATAATTACAAATATGTGACATCTAAACAATTACACTATTACAATGATACACGGTGTAAGAAATGGACAATCAATGAAGAGAGTTTTTACCCCTTCTGAGACAGGAAAATGGGGGAAAATTCTTTTAAGGCATCCTTTAGCTGTGATGAGGGTACCAATTGTCTAGATTTGTCTTGGACTGAGTGAGGAAGTCTGTTTTTGTGAGGACTATGACTGCATCGATTGCCTACTCTTGTACAGATGGTTGTAGAAATCCTGCATAACAAATGTCAGTAAAATTTTATTGACATTCAACATTACACACATATTCCTTAATCACAGGTCTACTGGTCAGCTGGAGTGACTCTTCATCAAGCTATCAGTCTTTGGGTTTAGCTTTTTCTGTTGTGCTCCATAGCGTAGGCTAAAAAGCCAACTACCTGGGGCATGTTATTTTCATAGTAGAAGTTGTGCTCAATTTCTTAAGACCTAGGCTTGAAATTGGCACACTGTTGCTTGCCCACATACACAAAATCAACCAAAGCAAAGTAATTGCTCAAGTCCACCTTCAAAGAAATTGAGATGTGTTTGCTAAGCAATAATCTAATCCACAACAATGGCAAAATTGATATCCTAAGTTGAAGGGCTTTCTTTGTTGTTTTCTTTCTTGTTCGATTAGTGTATTAGAAAGTTTTGTGCTTCTTTGAGCAATAAATTCACTTTTTAACTTAGAAGATTTTGTTATTCCTTACATGTAGTATTTCTAACTTAAAGTTGAATTTAAATGATTGCTTGATGTAGTTATCTGAATTCAACTGCCTTGAAGCCATCAAACATTTTTCCCTCTCATTTAGCATTGTCAGATGAAATATAGGACACATACTTATATTTGAATTTCAGATAAACAATAAATATTTCATATAAGTATGTCCCAAATTTGTGTTGTGTATCTGAAATTCAAATTTAACTGGACATCCTGTATTTCACTTGTTAAATCAGGCAACATACTCTCATTGAACCAATATACTGACCAGCATCCTTTGGATTAGTTAAAAGGTTCACACTGGAGTCAAATAGTTCCAAGGACACAGAGTAGGAATTCCTGACCCCAAGAAGCTTAGTGTAGACCGAGAAATCCATTATTACACTTCTCGTGGTGAAGTTTGTGAATGTCTTAAGATATTATGCTATTGGAGCACATGAAAGAGTGATTGGCCAAGAGTGGGAAGGTGAGGTGGGTGGTTTTTGTGGTATAGGTATTTGGTGAAAGTAGAGGATTGGCTTTAACATGTATGTGAGTCTAATGGACAATCCACTCATCCATGAAAATAAAATACAATAGAATTTCTGCTCTAGAAAGTGTTGCTGCATATTGACATAGCAGGTTATTTTATTACTTAATTGTTATGGAGAATGTTGCTTTCTTAAATTGCCAAGTTTGAAGAATTTAACTGAGTTCCAGAAATCTCTACTTCTCCTTCTTCTCCTTCAACATTGTCATTTTCCAATTTTTTTTTTTATTACGGTTTTTATTACTATACTATTGTCCACATTTTGCTGGTCAAATATTTTAAAAATCATTTTCATTGACATTAATATAACTTGTGAATTAACTCTGTGAGGAAACAGAGCAGATAAATATTGTCATTGACATTTTGTATTGAGTGAATCTGGAGTCCAGATTAAGAGATATTTGTGTTCATAAAACTAATGTCATAAACCTCAATTTTGACTTAAATCATCTGACTCCATTGACCTTGTCTTTTATGTTACATTATTATGTCTTGATTCTCCTTCATCTCCTAGTATGACAGTCCTATAGATCTGAATCATACAAATTTGGGGATATTAGGCAGTATGGAGAATGGGCCAAAATTTCTTTTCCTGAATTTGGTTCCAGACACCAAACATAGTATGTGGCACTCATCAAAATAATTGGACTTTTATTATTTTCAGCTGTCAATCTCAAAACAGCAAAGTTGGAGCAAATGTAAGATATGAGAAAAGGGTTGGTGATCTCATCAAATTTAATTCTTTACTGAGCCAGGATTATTACATTTTACCATCCCCATTGCATTTTTATTCCCCTCCTGGATTTTTGTCCAATGTATTTGATGACATTACTGTAGAACTGAGATCTAAAGAAATTATCAGAAGACTACCTATAAAAACCAATTTTATGTAGACTGTGATACATTATCTTAAAACTTCGTTTTAATTGTTACCTGCTTTTAAATGAAATTGAGTTCCTCAATTTACAGAAGTAAAATCTTGAAGTATCTAATATGTTTAATATTCAGAGTACACAATCTGATTTAATCAGTTGTGAGTGCTAGACATTCAAATGAATGAATAAACTTCACATACATAATCAACAATATATTATTTCTAATTGAGTTAAATGCCTAAATGAGTTTAGCTTATTTTGCAATGTTGGAAATGTTTGTAATTCACTTTGAAGTGAATTCTTTACTGTGGACAGATTTATGATATATTAGATTTTGGTTAACCATGTGGCACTTTTACCTTTTTCATAGTTACAAGAGCTTAAATTGTACAGAATGCTATGTGGTACTTCTGTACATTAAACTGGTTATGTTACCAATATCAGATACTGTAATTGAGAGTGTTTAGTCCTATTATGTTCATCTGGGTTTTACTTAATTTCTTTTCCTCCTCTCTCCCTCTCCCCCTTCCCCCCATTCCTTTTTCCTTTATCCCTTTTCTACCTCTCTTCCACTCTCCTTTTTGTTTCAAAGTGTAGGGTTTTAAAAGTTGAAGTGACTGTCCAAAAATTGTTGGTTGGTTAAAGGTTATTATTCAGTATTTGTTTTTTATAGATTATAACATATTGCTAGACAACCAGAAAAATTTGATGACTGAATAGATCTCCTCTTGAGAACATGTAAATGTCTGTTATTATCCACTTTTAAATAATTTGTGGGGTGCCTGGGTGGCTTAGTATGTTAAGCATCCAACTCTTGATTTCTGCTTAGGTCATGATCTCATGGTATGAAGGATCATATCCTGTACTGGGCTCAGAGCTGACAGGGTGGAGCCTGCGTGGGATTCTCTCTCTCCTTCTCTATCTGCCCTTCCCCCCCTCACTAATGCTCACGTGTGCACTCTCTCTCTAAAAATAAACTTTAATAAATAAATAATAAATAATTTGAAATCATTTCCCTCAATACATTGAGGTGGGGCAAGCTCAATTTTAAGCTGTTTATAAAATAATTATTAGCAATCTATTATGAAAGCATGATTGATGCGTGTGCAAAATGCTATGTGCTTGTCTAATGTTGAAGGTAAAGTGGGTACATTGTAAGGAACTTAAAACTGAATAGGTCATAGTCCTAAATTAATGAAGGTCACACTGTGTTCTAATGTACCATTGGAAATCATTACTGAATTAGATAAAGGGACTTAGGGAAAGAACGTAGTATGTATGAAATAGCCTAGAGAGTAAAATGTACAGCATTATATTCACTGAGAATATTTCATGAAGTAATGAGTAATTCTCATCAGAAAGAAAATCACTCTATGAATTTTGAGATACTGGATTCCATTTTCAAGAAACATTGAAATTTCCTTTCAAGAATTTTTAAAGTTTATGACTGATAATTGTATCTGACATTTATAAAGTATATAGTGTAAAAATATATTTGAGTAATACCAGTTAACTACTTTAGGAAGTGTAATAGATATATACAAATGATTTTTTTAATGATCTTAAAGAGTTATGACATCATTTAAAAATGAATAAAAATGAACAAAAAATGAATAAAAATACCAAAGAATGTACAGTTGAGTTCTGGTAAGTATGTTGAAGGAAATGCTATAGGAGGTCATTGTATAGAAAAATTTGAAAACTGGTGTTCGCAAAATTCTTATTCAGTATATGTGTGCAGCCATTAAAATGCACAGAAAGGACTTTTAAAATCTTTGAATGCACTGTCATTTTATAGATAACTGTCTCAAAGATCACTTTGACGGTCTCCTTATAACAACAACAAATTTTGTTTAATATTAATGATAACACTCAGCCATATTTAGGCTCTCAAAATCCCCACTGGACCTAAAATTCTTAGATCAATTATTCTGCCCATCTTTCTTTCACATGGTGTGGTATGATAGGAGAAGGTGTCTGTAGAAAACATTTCATTGTCACAGAACAACTTCCTTGGTACAACAAAGCCACTGAGAACAAACTTGTGATATGGTCAAATTCCTGTCAAGAGCGTATTCATCTTTTTTTGATAGTCTTTGACCTTGTGAATTTGAAAGATGAGCAGAAACAGATCTCTTCTTTTGAAACTTCAAGGAAATATAACATCAACTATCAGAGCTCAAGATAAGTCATCTTCAGATTTCTAAAATTAGAGTTGCTTGCACTGTTGGTAGGAATGCAAACTGGTGCAGCCACTCTGGAAAAGAGTGTGGAGGTTCCTCAAAAAAAAAAAAAAATAGCAATAGCACTGCTAGAAATTTACTCAAGGGATACAGGAGTGCTGATGCATAGGGGCACTTGTACCCCAATGTTTATAGCAGCACTCTCAACAATAGCCAAATTATGGAAAGAGCCTAAATGTCCATCAACTGATGAATGGATAATGAAACCGTGGTTTATATACACAATGGAATACTACGTGGCAATGAGAAAGAATGAAATATGGCCTTTTGTAGCAACGTGGATGGAACTGGAGAGTGTAATGCTAAGTGAAATAGTCACACAGAGAAAGACAGATACCATATGTTTTCACTGTAATGTGGATCCTGAGAAACTTAACAGAAGACCATGGGGGAGGGGAAGAAAAAAAAAAGGTTAGAGGATGGAACCAAAATATAAGAGACTCTTAAAAACTGAGAACAAACTGAGGGTTGATGGGGGGTGGGAGGAAGGGGAGGGTGGGTGATAGGCGTTGAGGGCGCCTGTTGGGATGAGCACTCGGTGTTGTATAGAAACCATTTTGACAATAATTTTCATATTAAAAAATGAAAAAAAATAATAAAGAATAAAATTAGAGTTGCCATTTCTGTTGGAAATCGTGATTTTTCTCTGACCATCTGACCAGGTACTTGCACATGCATTCGCTTTCTCCCCCCGGGCTATTTTCAAGTACTCAGCAGTTGTATCTGGTATTCTCACCTGAGGAATGCACCAAGTGATGTGACTTGTTTTAACTTTGGTGGAGTGAAGTAGTGATGTAGACCTGACTGAAAGATAAACCAAATGTTAAGTCCTGTTTGTTTTCCTTCTGAGTACTGTGGCAGTACTCATTCTTTGATGACACTTGAATGCTACCGTTACTGTTTAACAGAATTAAAATCTTAAAAGGTTTCCATAGTGACTGCATAAATGAAATTCTTATTTTTAGATCATTTACCTAGGCCTACTTGGGTTAATGGTGCACTGTTTGTTATGCTAAACTATGATTTTTATGCATTTACTGAAATGTTGTTATATGACCACAATTAAACAGAACTCAGAATAATGTTCAGGGCTTGAACTTCCCCAAAGGGAAATTGAGTAGAATCAAAGAAATAATGCAGTAATGTCATTTACACTATGAGAAAGATTGTGAGACTCCAAGCTGAGTGTGGTTGATGGGAGCCAGAAGAGCTGGGTTCTAGCTCTTAATAAACTTACATTGTTATGCAATTCTCTTAGGCTTCCATTTTCATCAAGAGTATTCCTGTATAGCTCAAGGGATTCTGAGTATCAAAGGATGTAGGGTATGTTGCCTTGAAAACTGAAAAGTATATCAGATATACATTACTGTCATCCCTATTTTTACAAAAAAATCGTTGCATAGATCTTAAGGAAAGGTTTCAATGTATTTTGAACTTGTTTGCCAAGGGGAGATTACTAAAATCTAAAATGTGTGAACACTTTATATTATAAAGTCATCTCCTGTATCCTGAATGCTACCATTCATTTTATTTTTTACATGATACTAGCTTCCTATCCATTGATAAAGGAAGATTGTGGTTCTATAAAACAGGTGGGGTAGAGAGGAAACTCTGTTGGACTTTGCTTCTCTTTATTGTTTTTTTTTTTTTAACACTATTCAGTGTATTAAACAGTGATTCACCCACCATTACATAGCAATAATTAGCAATGTTAAATAGTCTCTAAAGCAATTACATTTATCTTTCTCTCTTGTGATAAAATAGGAAGATTTCTTAGTCTGGAGCCATACCCAGGTTTGAACCTAAGCTTTATTATCTTTACTTATAATATAGGGTATTTGTGAGATTAAGTAGCTACACACACACATGCATGCACACGCACATATCAAGTGTAAGTTAGTAATTATTCAAGATTTTAGGAAAGAAATATACACATATAGTATATATAAAGTAACACCCAGAGCATTAAACATTACCAGAATCTCTACTGGGTCAAAATTTTGGAAAAGTCTATAAGTCCACACATGGTATTCCTTTAATCTCCAGATTCTGACTGTGGTAATTGAAATCCCTGACTTTGATGTCCAGATTTCTTTTGTCATCTTTCTTTCCCATGTGTGTCTCTGACCTTTGATCATTCCTTACATGATCATGGTTGAGGGATTCAAACCCTTTATTATTGTTCTGTTCACTCTACACAGTGTCTTCAGATGAGATATTTAATACTCTGTCTTCACCAACAATCTGTCTACTATCTTTCAGACCAATATAACCAAGTTCTTAAATACCCCTTTCAGGATGTTCTGTAAGCACATTAATGTGTCTATAATGAAAGAACTATCATCCTTCCTCTCCAAACTATTGTTATGTATCCATATCTTCATAGATTAATGTAACGTAGTGTTATTTAGCCTGGTGTTTTAGATAGATTCATGGAACTCACGAAATAGAATAAATTCCTATTAGTTATAGGACAGGGGTTAGTCAAATTCTGAAAGAAGTCTGTGACCTCCAAAATGTTCAGAATAATGGAGCTATAGAAATAAATCAGAAATATGGAGCTATTCTGCCCTACATTACCAAATCTCTATGTTCTATCAGGTATCAACATGTACAGATTAATATTTGAATCTTTGACTGCATTTCCATCATCACAGGCTTAACTGGAACTATCAGCACTTCTCATATGAATTATTACAAATGTATTCTGGCCAATCCTTCAACTTCTTGATCCTCCAATCCTCTGTGCTCCTGCTGAAATATCTTTCCTAAATTTCATTTTTGACTGTGTCATTTCCCTGCTTAAAATCCATCAATAGGCCCCACTTAGCTTTCTGAAAGGGTTTCAATGGTCAGAAGCTCTGCCGTGTCTGAGATGGGCTCCTTTCACAAAATCACTTTAGAATCATCACTGTAAGGAGATGCAGGGACTAAGTGGAGTGCCTATTTTTCAAGTGAGGTAATGTGGGCAAAAAATAAAAGGTGAAATTACTTATATTGTTGGCCTCTGCCTACCTCTCTGGCTTTATTTCTCCCCATTTAGATTTATGCATTCTTTCATCCAGTCACATTGAAGTTAAGGAAGTTATTCAAAATGACCATATTTTTTCACTGCCTTTCAGTGTGTTGTTACCTATGGGCATGTCCTTCCCAACATGATTTATCTACCTAACTTCGAACAGCTCTTTAAATTTCAGCTTATGTTTTACTTCCTTCTCTTGCCCTCAGTATTATTTAGGTGCCCACTTACGTGCTCCAAGAGTATTCTAAGCATCCTTGTAGCATTTATTACTGTGTTGTGATCATGAATTAATATTATTTGTCCCTCAGTGGACTATAAACTGAACAGAACAGATAACTTTTTATATGGAATAATGTTAGCATGGAATAAATTTGCGTTGAGTGAATGAATGAATGGATTTTTGTTCTATCACTCATTGGCTATGTGACCTTGGGTAAAAAATAGTCTAAAACCACTCAGTGTTGTGTTATCTTTCTCAGTGCTATTTTTATTATCATTGATAAGGAAATAATGTCAGCTTTAAAGACCTATTTTATTTTTTTTTTTTTTTTAATTTTTTTTTCAACGTTTTTTATTTATTTTTGGGACAGAGAGAGACAGAGCATGAACGGGGGAGGGGCAGAGAGAGAGAGGGAGACACCGAATCGGAAACAGGCTCCAGGCTCCAGGCTCCAAGCCATCAGCCCAGAGCCTGACGCGGGGCTCAAACTCACGGACCGCGAGATCGTGACCTGGCTGAAGTCGGACGCTTAACTGACTGCGCCACCCAGGCGCCCCATTAAAGACCTATTTTAAAACAAATTAGATAATGGCGATCTATTATGAGTTATGTCACACCATTACTTACTAATGTTGTAAGATTAGGAAGTGGATTTTATAAAAATTGGAGTTGATTCAAGATAATCATTGGCTATTATAACTTCTGCTTATTCACATATTGTTACTTGTAAGGTAGATGTAATTAAATGCTAGATGTCCCTGAGATCTACTCCAGATTAAGCCACGTAGAAACTTCATCCATATCATGTATCATGGCAGGGAAAAATGGTAACTGCTTATCTGTCATATGATTATGCTCCTTAAAAGTATGTTACTTTCTCTTCTCCTTAGCTGCCTCATTTCACTCAGTAAAAAATGTGATTAGGAACAAAATATTTTAAATTATTATTAAGATTGTAGAAGTACAATCACCACAAGCTGGTGAGAGTGGAGAGGGCTGTATTTGACAAACAACTGGAAATTGATGTTAATAAAGATTCCTTTCTTAACTCTTAAGCTATATTCTTTAAATGCCAACAGTTGGGCCAGGTAAGGAGATGCTACAAACTATTGCAGTTACTTCTGAATATTGACATCTCCTTATAGTTGTGAAAATCAGCTCAGGAGCAATGGATATGTTTTTAAAACTTAAGTAGAGAAACACACAGGGGAGAGACATAAAGAGAAGATAAATAAAATAAAGAAGTTGGGTGAAATATAACATGAGCTAAGAATAGGAGGAAGAATTTTGTGAATGTTGTAAAGCTGTACCTTGACATAGGCCATGGTGGAAGCATGCCCATCATGAAGATGAGCAGGTGCTACAAATCAGGAACTCCTCTTGTGTCTTCAAGAACCAGATGACCAGCACCACCACAGGCAACTGAGAGAAATCAAAGGAACATTTGGAGGAGATTGCTGTGGCTAAATACTAAAGAATCTGAATTCTAGCAAAATAGGTAATACCACAGGGATACTCTTGACGCTTCCCACCTAAAAATTTATTTATAGAGTCTCTATGAGCGTCAGAGTCAGAAGTGATTTGCCACTAAACATACCCTAACTCAGTTAAAACTAAATTCTGCTTTTATGCGTATGCAGGGAAAATAAAAGTTTTCCTTTTCTGAAGAGATACTGAAGAGGAAAGGAGTAGAAAACAAACTTGAATGATGTGTACTGGTTTATGGTGCTAGTAATTATTATTTATGCCATAAGCTTTATTTTTAGAGCTATTTTAGATGCACAGCAATATTGAGCAAGAGGTGCAGAGAGAGCCTATATACTCCCTGACCCTCCACAGGCATAGCCTCTCCTGTTATGAACAACCTGCACCACAGCAATAAACTTGTTACAATCCATAAACCTACATGGCACTGTTACCCAAAGTTTATAGTTTACATTAGAGTTTACTCTTGGGAGTGTATATTGTATGGATTTTGACATATGTATAATAACATACGTGCCACATTATAATATCATACAAAGTAGTTTTACTGTCCCCCAAATCCTCTGAGTTCTGCCTGTTCAGCCCGCCCCCCCCCCTAACCCCTGGAAACCAGTGATCTTTTTACTGTCTCCATAGTTTGCCCTTTCCAGAATATCATAGTATTGGAATCACACAGAATGTGTAGCCTTTCAGATTGGCTGCTTTCACGTATAGTATGCATTTAAGTTTTTCCATGTCTTCTCATGCACCAATAGCTCATTTCTTTTTTGTGCTGAGTGATATTCCATTATTTACAGTTCATTACCCATTCAAATTCTGAAAAAAACATTTTAGAAATTATGAATAAGGCTTCTGTGCAGGTTTTTGTGCAGGCATAGTTTTCAACTCATTGGGGCAAATACTAAGGAGCTCATTTGCATGCTATGACTATGTTGAGTTTTCTAAGGAATAACCAAACTGTCTTTGAACGAAGCTATATCTGGGTGGCTAAGTCAGTTCCGCATCCGACTCTTAGTTTTGGCTCAGGACATGATCTCATGGTTCAAGCCCCACATGGGGCTCTGTGCTGGCAGTGCAGAGCCTGCTTGGGATTCTCTTTCCCTCTCTCTGCCTCTCCCCCACTTGTGCTGTCTCTGTCTCTTTCAAAATAAACCTAAATTAAAAAAAAAGTGCTGTACCTTTTTGCATTCCCACCTGTAGTAGATGAGTGTTCCTTTTTGCCCCATTTTCTTGCTAGCATCTAGTGTTATTACTGTTCTGAATTTTTGGTGTTCTCATTGTTCTGTAGTGGTGTCTTATTATTTTAACTTGCATTACTCTAATGATCTATGATGCACACTTTCTCATATGCTTATCTGGTATCTGTGAATCTTCTTTAGTGAGGTATCTGGTCAGATTTTCTCCCTTTTTTAAGGTCAGTTTCGTTTTCTTATTGTTGAGTTTTAAGAGTCATTTTCATATTTTAGGGGCACCTGGGTGGCTCAGTTCACTAAGCATCCGACTTTTGGATTGACTCAGGTCATGATCTCATGGGTTCGTGATTTCGAGCACCTTATCAGGCTCCACATTATTAGTGTGGAGCCTGGTTAAGATTTTATCTCTCCCTCTCTCTCTATGCCTCCCCTCCTCACTCCTTCTGTCTCTTAAAATAAATAAATAAACTTGAAAAAAAATTTTTTAGAAAAGAGTTCTCTGCATATTTTGGATAACAGTACTCTGTCACCTGTGTCCTTTATTAATATTTTCTACCAGTCTGTAGCTTATCTTCTTGCTCTCTTAATCCTGACACATTTCCACTGTTCTCAAGCATTACTTCTTTCTTATTACAAGTAAAACATGTTTGCAGTATAATTATAAAAGAATATTAAATACCAGAGTTTTTAAAGAGTGTTAGCTTGAATTATAAATAATTTCTTTTTTCATAGGCCAAAAAGTGATAGAAGTCTTGATGTTCGTGGATTTAATGCTCAAGGGTTTACAGTTTGGGAATTCTTAAGTCAATAGACTCTTTGTTAGGTATATATTAATATAGATAAGTGCAAGAAGATAGTACTCCAAAGCAAGACTTCTCTCCTTAGATGCTACTGACATGTTGGATGATGCTTTTTTTATGTAGGTTTTTCCTGTGCATTGTAGATTTAGCCACATTTCCAGCCTCTAGGCACTAGAAATTTCCCACCCAAAGTTGCGACAACCAAAAAATGTTTCCTGAAATTGCCAGATGTCTCCTGAGAGGTAAAATCATTTCCAGTTGAAAGCCATTGTTCTAAGGATATACTGTTTTGATAATGGCTTATTTTTATTTTTTTTTCTTCTTCTTTTTTGTTTCAAGCTTTTATATAAATTCTAGTTAGTTAACATATAGTGTAATATTGGTTGCAGGAGTAGAATTTAGTTATTCATCACTTATCTCTAACACGCAGTGGCTCCTCACAAGTGCCCTCCTTAATACCTATCACCTATGTAGCCCATCCGCACCCCTCCAGCAACCTTTTTTCCTCTGTAGTTAAGAGTCTTTTATGATTTGTCTCTCTCTCTTTTTTCTCCCCTTCTCCTTTGTTCTTCTGTTTTGTTTTGTTTTGTTTTGTTTTGTTTTGTTTTGTTTTTAATTTTATTTATTTTGGAGAGAGAGAGCAAGAAGGGAGGGGCAGAGAGAGAGGGAGACAGAATCCCAAGCAGGCTCTGCACTGTTTGCACAGAGCCTGATGCAGGATTCAAACTCAAAAACGGGGAGATCATGACCTGAGCTGAAATCAAGGGTCAGTTGCTTAACCGACTGAGCCACCAAGTGCCCCTCATCTGGTTGTTTCTTAAATTCCACATATGAGTGAAATCATATGGTATTTGTCTTTCTTTGATTTATTTTGCTTACATTTTGTTCTTTAAGTCTATCTACACTGTTGCAAATGGCAAGTTTTCATTCCTTTTGATGGTTGAATAATATTTTATTGTGTGAGTGTGTGCATAGTGTGTGTATGTGTGTGTGTACCTCAACTTCTTTATGAAGCTATGAAGCTCCTCAAAAAATTAAAAATGAAATTACTGTATGATCCATCGATTCTACCTTTACATATAAAATATATACAAAAGAACAAAATCACTATCTTGAAGATCTATTAGTACTCCCATGTTCATTGCAGTGTTTTTCACAATAGCCAAGTATTATATATCCTCAGATGTTATTTATCTGAAGATGTAATGTTTAACATGGTTGCTATGGTTGATAACATTGTGTTGGATATGTTAATTAATTTGAATGTTGGAATCCTTTCAAGATGTCTACATATATCAAATTATAATGTTGTCACCTTTAAATACATTACAATTTTATTTGTCAATTATACCAAACAAACAAAACACAGAACAAAACTCTCAAAACTTAACACCTCCTTTAATCTCTTTTTAATTTAAAGACAGTGATGAGATACTAAGTGCAAATGTCCAGCGACTGATAATGGCTTATTTTTAGAAACATATTCTTATCTATCTCATACTCATAAGGGCATAACTAAACAATTTCTTTGAAATCTTTCAGATCTTAAGCAGGAGTCCTCAATTTCTATGAATAAACCAAAGCACTTAGTTCATGTTTAGTGTGAGGTGGTATCTGTTTGTGGTTTTGATTTACCGTCTCATGATTAGTGATTTTGAGCACATTTTTATATGCAAGTTAGCCATTTGTATGTTTTCTTTGAAAAAAGTGTATCTTTAGATCTTTGCCCATTTTTTAAAATTGGATTATTACTTTTTTGCAAATGGGTTGTATGAGTTCCTTATATATTTTAGATACTAGCTTCTTATCAGGTTTGTGGTTTGCAAATATTTTCTCCAATTCCACAGGTTGCCTTATCACTTTTTTGATGATTTCCTTTTTTGTGCAGTCAAGGAGCTTCTGCCTAATGTTTTCTTACAGGAATTTTATATTTTCAACTCATATATTCTTTAATCCATTTTGAGTTGATTTTTGTGTGTGGTGCAAGATAGGGGCTAATTTTACTCTTTTGCAAGTGGACATCCAATTTTCCCAGCACAATTTATTGAAGGGACTATCCTTTTTCCCATTGTATGTTCTTTGTTCTTTTGTCATAAGTTAATTGATTAGAAATGCATGGATTTATTTCTGGGCTTTCCTTTCTGTTCCACTGATATGTGTGTCTGTTTTTAATCTCAATACCAGCTGTTTTAATTATTCTAGTTGTAATGTAGTTTGAAACAAGGAAGCGTAATGCCTCCAGCTTTGCTTTTTTTAACTGAAAATTATTCTGGCTATTTGGGGTCTTTTGTGGTTCCAAACAATTTGTAGGGTTGTTTTTTTCCTGTTTCTGTGAAAAGTGCCACTGTAATTTAGATGGGGATTGCACTGAATCTGTAGATCACTTTGAATAGTATAGATTAATATTATAAATTCTTCCAATCCATGAGCATGGAATATCTTTCCATTTATTTGTTTTCTTCCATTTATTTCATCATTGTTTTATAGTTTTCAGAGTTGCACTTTTTGGTTAAATTTCTTGCTATATATTCTTCTTGATGCTATTGCAAACGGGATAATTTTCTTAATTTCTCTTTCCAGTAGTTCATTGTTAGTATATATAGAAACAGAACTGGTTTTTGTATATTGATTTTATATCCTGTATATTTACTGAATTCATTTCTTCTGAAAAATTTTGTGGAGTTTTTAGGGTTTCAGTATATAAACTGTGTTATCTGCAAACAGAGGCAGTTTTATCTCTTGCTTTCCAATTTGGATGGTGTTACTTCTTTTTCTTGCCTAAATGCTCTGGCTAGGACATCCAGTGCTAAGTTGAATAAAAGTGGTGAGAGTTGGCAAACTTGTCTTGTTCCCGATCCCAGAGGAAAAGCTTTTTGGTTTTCACCCTTGAGTTTGATATTCACTGTGGACTTGTCATAAAGGGCCTTTATAATTTTGAGCTAATTTCTTCTATTCCTGGTTTGTTGTACATTTTTTTAAAATCATGATTGTGATTTAATTTTGTCAAACATTTTTCTGCATCTGTGGGAATGCTCACAGCATTTCTATCTTTCACTTGTTAGTGTGGTGTGTGCCACACTCACTGAATTGCAGATGTTGAGCCATCCTTGCCATCCTAGAAACAAATGCCACTTAATTGAGGTGTATGCTCATCAGGGATATTGGCCTGTAATTTATTAGTTTTTTGTAGTGTCCTTATAAGGCTTTGGTATCAGGGTAATTCTGGCTTTTGTATGATGGTTTTAGAAATGTTCTTTCCCCTCCTATTATTTTATTCATTTATTTTTTTTGGAAGAGTTTGATAAGGGTTGGTGTTAATTCTTCCTTAAATGTTTGGAAGAATTCATCCATGAAGCCACTGGTCCTGGACTTTTTTTGTTGTTGATGAAAGGTTTTTGATAGCTGATTAAAAATCCTTATTAGGTGTTTTTGTTTTTGTTTTCGTTTTTGTTTTTGGGTTTGTTTGTTTGTTTGTTTTTGAGTTTTCTCTATGCTGGACCTATGTGTATAGCCTGGGGTGGTTCTTCTGTGCTCATTTAATAACTGCTTCCCTATTTTCTGTACTCCTCTGGAACTTGTGAATGCAAACCTTGTTGGCTATCAAAGCTCAGGTAATTTTGAAGCCTGTCCCTAGGATTGAAGTCATAAATGATAAAGCTCTAGATGTGTGGATTTGCTCCTTCCAGGGGGATACTGGCAACCTGTGTTTATTATTGGAGTGAGCCATGGGGAGAAGGCAGGGAAAGTGACTTTTGACTCATTTGGGCTCTTAGTAGGATCACAGTCATCACCTAGATGTTTGTTGACTAACAGCTGGACTCTCAGGCTGTAGCTTGAAAAATATGCAACCGAACCTCTTCCCGGAAAAGGCTGGGAGATAGGCATTTTTACCTGTTCCCTCTGTCTTCAGCCCTGGGTGGATAGCCGTGGTGAGTGCTCATGTCTCCATCAACTGCCTTTTCTTTGCTCTTGTCCTGTGGAATCAATCATGTAAATCCTGCTGGCTTTCATACTGAGGTGTTTTAAGGATTTATCCCCTGGCTGGGAACCTTAAAAACTGGAGTGCTAAATGTATGGTCCAAACCTTTCCTATTCTATTGTATGGTGCTGTGCTGGGGGTGGGGCTTATGGTGAGTGTATCTCAGCCTTTCCTATCCATTTCAATATGGATATTTTCTCATTTGCCCTATGTGTAGGAGTTACTCAGATAATTTCTGAATTTCTCTCATGTATAGATGTACATTTGGTGTATCTATGGAAGGGGAAAAATTCAGTAGCTTTCTATATTGCCATCTTGGTGCAATAGTAAATAGTAAATAGAAAATAGTAAATAAATAGTAAGTGCTTGATTCTTAGAATGGCCAATATTCCTTACCTGACCTATTTTCTTTTTTTTTTTTTTAATTTTTTTTAATGTTTATTTATTTTTGAGACAGAGAGAGACAGAGCATGAACGGGGGAGGGGCAGAGAGAGAGGGAGACACAGAATCGGAAACAGGCTCCAGGCTCTGAGCCATCAGTCCAGAGCCCGACGCGGGGCTCGAACCCACGGACCGCGAGATCGTGACCTGAGCCGAAGTCGGACACTTAACCGACTGAGCCACCCAGGCGCCCCCTGACCTATTTTCTAACTAATATTTCTGTAGAAAACATTCCATGAGTTTAAAGTAGGAGGAAATCAATACAACTAAAATGAAATGAGAATTTATAATCTTTTAAAAACCCAAACTCCATAAGAATTTATTCTTAACTTAATGGCAATCTAAATTCTTCTTTTTTCTATCCTACTATTTGACAAATACAAGAAAAATTCATTGCCCATTTTTTCTGGTAAATAGGAGCCCTATACACTGTCATGGTTATTTCATGTGTGTGTGTGTGTGTGTGTGTGTGTGTGTGTGTGTGTATACATATGTATGTATATATTCTGAGACTTGGGAGTTTTAACTATTTCTTAAAACCATGTAATCTGCAAAATCTTCCAGAGATAATGATACTGCTTTGTGGTCATTACTTTCAGTCCAACTAGGCATTAATTTCTTTAAATTCCCTTTACCAAACAGAAAAAGACAATGAGAGATAGGAGAATAATTTAAATGTTCCTGTGGTGCTTGTAGGATGGCAGTGCTGTGCATCCTTATTTCACTGTAGACAACAATTGTGTATACCAAGAGGATAATTTTTTTTCAGGCGACTCCAGCAGATAAATTTTTATTGGTGTAAATAATTCAGCAGCTTGTTATAATGAAACCACTTCCCATTAAGCATTTCCTTGCTCTGTCTTAAATGCACACAGAGATATTCCACTGGATACTACTAATATCTGATGCAAACTGGAGATTTCCCAGTTTGTGATGAGTTGTAGGTCTTTAAGGAACTGAGTCCATTGCTAAGGGACTTGGTTAAACATTTGTCAGAAAAAGAAAAGCTAAGCAGAGTGTAGAGAAAAGGAACAAACAAAATCATAGAGCTTAGCTGGTCATTATGTTGATTGGAGAGATTTCATAGTCATGGCACATCTGGAGGTTAGTTTTTAAGTTGGTCCTTCAGGGACTATGAAGGAGATTAAAATGTATATAGGGCAAGTGTAATTCTCAATAAAAATTTAAGGGGCACTAACAAATTTCCATATTTGGTAGCTCTCTTCTTAATGTATCACATGTAGGATGGGAAATAAGACCATACAAAGTCTCAACTTTTTTCTTATTCAGATATAAAAGAAAGTTCATTTAAATCTGAAAAAATAAACTGTTCTTGGCTTAGAATGCACTGAGTCTTTACCGGTAGCGTTCCAACACTGATGCTGGAGGTCTTTTGCCACACTTTCTCCCTCAAACCTGTCTCCTCCCCACACTTACCACCAATGTCAACTTCTGGCAGACAACATATTGATTCTTAGCATACTGTATTTTGGGTCTTGTTTAATATTTTTGTCCTTGTCGAGTATCAAAGGAGGCTCTCAGGATGAATTTCCAAGGGGGATATTTCAGCAAATTCAAGTGCATCTTAGAAATATTTTATTTGACTTGTGTTTTAATATGATATCTGGTTTACGGCTCCTGATGCGGTCTTCCTCAGCTTCCCATTAGAATACATAAGAAGAGAAAAGAGATCAATATTCCCAACCCTAACACTGACAGTTTACCTAAGGCTAAAATCTGGGAGAAATAGAAGATACATTGAGTATAGGTGAAACTAGATTTACAAAAGCATGTTCTGATGACCTGAGAAAAGATAGACATCAGAATCCTCTTCTGTTCCCTACATCCTGACTCATTTTCTTTATCAACCAGATTATTAGGCAACTGTAGCTGTGCCCCTCAGGAACCAGTTTCTGAGGCAGTCTTATTAGCATGGCCTTCCCTGCTCAGCTATTATTTTTAATTGCATTAGTAATAGACAAGATACATTTTCACTTATGAATTTGCTGTAGACTGGTAAAGGAAAAACACTTACACTCTATTCAGTCACGCTCTCCTCCATGGGATAGTTCCTGTTCCTGATTCGGTATGCTACTGTGGATCATTTTACTATGTATTTTCATACATGTGTGTATATATATATACACAGACACACACACACACACACGTATATATATGCATATATACGTGTGTGTATGTATATGTATATATATGTGTATACACACACACACATATATATGTATATATACAAACATGTAAAAGTACGTGTTTGTATACACACATATACACAAACATCCTTTGTTGTCATGAATAAAACCATGCAATACATATCACTTGGAGTCTTTTTTTTTATAAATATATTTATGTGTCTTAGGCATCCTTTTGCCAATGAAAAGAATTTCTGCACTGTGGTCCATAATACTGACACCTTGTGGTTTTGTTAACCACTTCCTTTGTTAAACACTTTAAGGTGTTTCTAATATTTTTAAATTATAGTTATAGTGTCCAGGACAAGCATTTGTTCACATGAATGAATATTTCTCTAGTAAAAATACCTATAAGCTACTTTGTCAATCTGACTTTATGCCAGAAATGGATAAGAGAATCCATTTACCCATATACTTGCCAAAATAAAATTTTATGAACATTGTTTTCAACTTTTGCCAATCTGGAAGCAGTAATGCCATGTTTTATTTTTTTGTCAATTTTTAATGAAGTTAAGCATCTTGCTGTTTGTGTTTCCTTTTTTTTTTTTTTTGTGATTGCCTGTTGATATTCTCTGTCCATGTTTTATTAGATTATTTACTTTTTTCTGAATGCTTTATTAGGATAATTTTTAGGTTCTGCTAGTTATCTTTTATGCTAATCAGAAATAGTAATTCTCAGAAAACAGTAGGAAATGGGGGTGAGGTAGGGATTGGCAGTGGCACATTATAGTTCAGAAATAAATCATCACAAGCTCGAGTTCAGAAGAACCACAGTAGTAATTGGAGCTGGGAACTGAAATATTTTATGAACTCAGTTTATTCAGTGTACGAGAAAACCCAACACAAGAGAAAGATATGAAACATAAGGTAAAACATATTTGTATGTGGGAATTGGATGAAGAGACATAGGTATTCTCCTCTGGCCATTAATACAAGTGGAAAAGTCCATTTTCACAAGCTAATGAGTGTTAAGCAAAGGGCAATCCTTCTTATTTATAGATTGATAAATAGAAAAAAATTATATGAGCAGAGAACAAAAGAAAAACATGACAAAGTATACTAAGAAAGGCTGGAAGCTTTCATAACTAAAATAGGATTCATTGCAGTTAATATATTAGGGACCACTGTTGGCTATATCATAATAAAGTTAATCTCATCCATATGAGAGGGGAAAACAGTATTGTGGACATCATTTTATGCTTGAAAATGATGCTATAGAGCACTGTGGTAAAGATGATAATGTGTAAGGATAATTATTAATGATTGTGTGGTGGTAAGAAAAAAATTAATGAACATTATATATAAAAATAATCTATATCTTAAATAAATATACTCAAAAGAACCAGTTTTCCTCTTGGCTTTGAGAGCTATAACAGAGATTCTCAAAAGTGTGTTTGAGAGGCACCTTAGAAGTAGTAAAGAACACAAAGACGCAGGCTCATTGAAACAGGATGGAGGCTGGATCTAGTTTGACAGGTGATCCCAATACTCATCAAGGTTTAAAAATCGCTGAACTGAGGAAGTATGGTTCTTAAAAATCATTTGAAATCTTAAAGGACTGTGGCCTGGACTCCCACTCTCTGAAGTTCCCATCCCTATTATTTAACCCTTGAAGCTTACACAGAGATGCATGGTCTTACATACATTTGGGGATCTTTGGCTTCTGTATAAATGAGCAAACATTTGTGTAAGCCATTCCCTTGCCCGTAGTAAATCATATGCTTAGGAAAAAATTCTTTTTAGCTGGGTGTTCATCTTGTGCCCTTCATGAAAGACACTATTCCCATTTACTTTTTATGTGAATGCTGTAGTAAGTTGGCATTACAGGTGCCAAAACAGAGCATCAGTTAAAATAGTGAATGTTGTAGATTAGAGAGTTTTAAATACTGCTTTGTCTAAGAATCACTGGGGAGACAGTTAAAATGCACATTTCAAGATTCCTCTGCCACGCTTCTCATTTGGTAACCTAGATGGGGATCTGCAGAAATGGCATGTTAAAAAACAAAAACAAAAACAAAAAAAAACAACAAACTCAAAACCCTACGGATGATGTTCTGTGAAAGCCCCTGTGAATCAGGGACTTCATAAATCAGAGTTTCAGAAGCACTGTAATAGAAATTCATCAGTAAAGATGAGAATCCAATGATAACAACAAAGTAATATCAGTGACTTGCTGTAAAAGTGCTTTCAGTTAGAAAACTGAATTAAGAATTCCAAACACCAATTCAAGGAAGATCTTGCCTTTTGTTTTATTTCTTAATACGTGTAACAAGATACCAAGAAAGAAAATAAAATATTAAAGCAGGGCTCTAGAATATCTAATGCGTTTCTTTCAATAGTAGCTCTAGACCTACAGTGCCCAATATGGTAGCCAATAGCTACATGTGGCTTTTCAATTTACTTTTGATTATATCGAATGAAATTAAAAATTCAGTGACTACCAACAGTAGTCACATTTTAAGTCCCCAAGGCCACACGTGACCAGCAGCAATTTTATTGGCGTACTTCCATTACCACACAAACCTCTCTTGGACAGCATTACAGAAATAGGATAATTAAATCTAAATTAGTAATAAAATATTTATTTATTTTTTTAACATTTATTTTTATTTTTTTTGAGACAGAGAGAGACAGAGCATGAACGGGGGAGGGGCAGAGAGAGAAGGAGACACAGAATTGGAAGCAGGCTCCAGGCTCTGAACCATCAGCCCAGAGCCTGACGCGGGGCTCGAACTCACGGACCGCGAGATCGTGACCTGAGCCGAAGTCAGACGCTTAACCGACTGAGCCACCCAGGCGCCCCAGTAATAAAATATTTAGAAATGATAGCAAGTTTGGGTGTTTCAAATCAAAGAACTCTTAGTGCTAGGTTTGATTACTTTAGCAAGATCTACTTACCGTAAAAACATGCAGGGTGATTTTTTAAATCAGCATTGTTTCCTTCGAAAAATGAATATTAACATACAAGTCTCATTTATCATTAATAAATATGGGGGATTAACTTTCTGACTGTAGTATTATTTGTCTTGTAATTGTGAAGTAATGAAACAGAAGCCACGATGGAATTTGTCCTATTACATTATTTTGTAGTTAGGAAACTATCATAAATTTGCTTTTCCCATCACAGCAGACTATGATCAATTTTTAAGAAAAATTTTATTAAATATATGCCATGGAGAAAAGTGCATAATTCAAAGTATAAAAAGAAACTGAAGCGTCACACACAGATTTTTCTCATGCTATCTCTTCTCAAATCTACTTCATCACCACACATCCCTTCCATCACTGTAATTTTATATCAAGAGTGTTACAGGATCACGTGGGTGGCTCAGTCAGTTAAGCGTCCAACTTGGGACTTTGGCTCAGGTCATGATCTCACGGTCAGTGAGTTGTAGCCCACATTGGGCTCTGTGCTGACAGCTCAGAGCCTAGAGCCTGCTTAGGATTCTGTCTCCCTCTCTCTCTGCCCCTCCCCAACTCATGAGTGCTCTCGCTCTCAAAAATAAATAGACACCAGGGCGACTGGGTGGCTCAGTCGGTTAAGCGTCCGGCTTCGGCTCAGGTCATGATCTCGCGGTCCGTGAGTTCGAGCCCGTCGTCGGGCTCTGTGCTGACAGCTCAGAACCTGGAGCCTGTTTCAGATTCTGTGTCTCCCTCTCTCTGACCCTCCTCGGTTCATGCTCTCTCTCCGTCTCAAAAATAAATAAACGTTAAAAAAAATAAAAACAACAAATTAAAAAAAATGTTATAGAAATATGATCCTATAATTATAGAGTATATAGTCTTTTAAGATTGGCTTTTGTATTGAGCATTATTCTCTGGATCCACTCAAGTCATTGCATGTATCAATAGCTCAGTCTTTTTCATTGCTGAGTAGATTCCTGATATACATGCACAACCATTTACCTGCTAGGGGACAATGTAGTTGTTTTGCAGTTGGGGCTATTACAAATAAACAGCTTTGGCTATTATTATGGGGACAAAAAAAGAAACAGGAGCTTATCAGCAACCTGAAAATTACTCTCACCTAATTTTTTAGTTACTACCACCCAAAAAGGGTCACCACTAATATTATTTCTAACACTATCAGTTTTTAATTTAATGTAAATGTGATAATAGTTTTCTTTTGTTTAATACTGTACTGTTTTATTGTTTTATTTTTCATCATGATAAGTGTATTCTTTAATCTCCATCCCTTATTTCCCCTTTACCCCACATACCTCCCCTGTGGTAACCATACTTGGTTGTTGTTTTTTCTTTTCAGGTTTTTATTTAAATTATAGTTAGTTAACAAAATAGTTGGCAAAATGGGTTTCAGGTGTAGAATTTAGTGATGCATTACTTAAATATAGCACCCAGTGCTCATCACAAGTGTCCTCCTTAATACCCATCACCCATTTATCCCATCTCCCACCCACCTTCCTCCATCAACCCTCAGTTTGTTCTCTATAGTTAAGAGTCTGTTTCTTGGTTTGTCTCTGTTATTTTCCTGTTCTTGATTGTTTTGTTGCTTAAATTCCACATATGGGTGAGATCATATGGCATTTGTCTTTCCCTGACTTATTTTATTTAGCATTATATTCTCTAGCCCTATCCATGTTGTTGTAAATGGAAAAATTGCATTCTTTTTTATGACTGAATAATCTTCCATTGTATGTATGAGATACCTCCTGTTTTCTTTCTTTTTTCTTTTCTCAAGATTGGTCTGTCTGTCCAAGGTCTTTTGTGGTTCCATACTAATTTTAAGATTGTTTGTTTTAGTTCTGTAAAAAAATCCTATTGGTATTGTAGTAGGAATTGAATTAAAACTATAAATGGCTTTGGGTAGCATAGACATTTTAACAATATTCTCCCAACCCATGAGCATGGAATGTCTTTCCATTTCTTCGCGTCATCTTGCATTTCTTTCATCAGAGTATACATCTTTTACCACTTTTGCTGCACCCCAAAGATTTTGGACCACTGTGTTTTCATTTTCATGTAATTGATGATTTCTTCTTTGATTTCTCAATTGACCCATAATATTGTACTTTCAAGATTCCTTCAAGACCTTGCTTACAATAGTAGTTTATACACTCTCATAATTTTATAATATTCTGTTGTATAAATATGTCATAATTTATCCATTCTACTCTTAATGGACATGAGTATTTTTTTCATTGTTAGCTCTTATGGATGGTTCTCGTGTGAACCTTCTAGGTCATGTCTTATAGCTAAGTGTAGAGAATCTGGGTCATAGGCATCCATAAGTTTAATTTTAGATACATATTATCAGTTTTACAATGTTTACCTTCCCACAAGCAGATAGTTGGAATTGTTCCACATTCTTCCCAGCATTTGATATTATCTTTCCTATTCTTGATCAGTCTTGCTAAAGGATAAAAATTGTATGAATCTTTTCAAAGAACAAACTCTATGTTGTTAATTTTCTCTATTTTGTTTTCTATTTTGCTAATATCTAGATTTATCTTTTATTTTCTTCCTTCTACTTACCTTATTTTTGACCATTTTATTTTTTAATGAAAGCATTTTAAATTATAGATTTATCTCTAAATTGTTTTCTAAAGCACACAACTTTTATTTGAACTTTTTATTTGAATTCTAGTTAGTTAACACACAGTGTAATATTAGCTTCATGTGTACAGTTTCGTGATCCAACCCTTACATACAACACCCGGTGCTCATTATAAGTGACATCCTTAATCCCCATCACCAGTTTCACCCATCAACCAATCCACTTCCCCTCTGGTAACCATCAGTTTGTTCCCTGAGTCTGTTTCCTGGTTTGCCTCTCTCTCTTTTACTTCCCCATGATCATTTGTTGTGTTTCTTAAATTCCACATATGTGTGATATCATATGGTATTTGTATTTCTCTGACTTATTTTGTAAAGCCCACAACTTTTGATATGATGTCTGTTTTCCCATTAGTTGATATATTTTCTAACTACCCAAAGATATTCTTTTACATATGGATTTTTTAGAAGACTGTTGCTTTAGTTTTAAACACTTTAGTATTTTTTAAATGTTTATATTTTGGAGGGAGGGAGGGAGAGAGAGAGAGAGAGAGAGAAATAGAGAGAGGGAGAGGGAGAGAATGAATCCTAAGCAGTCTCTAATTTGTCAGCACAGAGCCCCCTACACAGGGCTCAGTCTCAGGAATCTTGAGGTCATGACCTGAGCCAAAATCAAGATTCGGACACTGAACCTTCTGAGCCACCCAGGTGCACCTCTCCTTATTTAATTTTGCATATTCATCAGTTCCTGAGGAGCTACCACCAAAATCTCCAACTATGATTGTGGATTTTCTATTCTTTCTTTTGTTTCCCTCAGTTTTTGCTTCACGCTTTTTGATGGTCTTTTTTTAGGTACATACATATTGAGATATATATCTTTATGATAAATTGACTTTTTATCATTATAAAATATACCTTGTTTACTTGGATAATACTATTTTACTTAATATGCACTCTTCCTGATAATAAAGAGTAGTCCTGTCAGCTTTCTTTTTCTTACCTTTTACTTAGTTTATCTTTTTCTATCCTATTTGAAAATATATCCTTTATATGTTAAGTGCTTCTCTTTTGAACCATATATAGTTGTGCTTTGTTTTATTTCAATTACAGTCCAATATCAAATGGGAACATTCAGTTCATTATATTAATGTGATTATTTATGATTCAGAATAAGAGTACTATTTTATTCTCTATTTTTTCCAAGTATGATTTTTCTTCTCTTAATTTCCTGAATTGTTTCTATTAACATCTAGTATTCTGTTTTATTTTATCTATTGGCTTTTCAGCAATCCCTTTTACATTATTCTTTTAGAGGTTGCACTGATGATTAGCATATGAATTCTAGCATATTTGACACAGGATATGCTTAGAGTTAGATTGGACTATGTAGAAAATAAAAGAACCTATAAAAATGCACTTGTATTTTAACCTCCTTTGCTATTGTTAAATAATTTTACTTAGACATACATTATGAAGCTCATTATATCACTGCTTTAAATGGTCACTTGATTTTTGAAGAACTTTAGAGAGAAGGGAAAAATGAAAGCAAAGATAACCTTTTATAGTTATCTATGTATTGACCATGTTTGTATCCTTTTTTTTCCTTAAGTTTATTTATTTAAGCAATCTCTTTGCCCAACTGAGTTTCGAACTCACCACCCAGAGATCAAGAGCTGCATGCTCTACTGACTGCGCCAGATAGGCAACCCCCCCGTGTTTGTTATTTTTCATTCCTTTCTATACATCTGAGTTTGCATCTAGTATCATTTTTCTTCAGCCAGATGAACTTTGTTTTGTACATCTTATAGTGTGTGTCTACCAGCAATGGATTAGATCAGTTTAGCACATTTGAGAAGGCTTATATATCACCCTCATTATTGAAGAATCTTTTTCCTAGATACAGAATTCTGAGTGGAAATATTTTTTTTTCAGCACTCAAAATATATTACCTGTTTGTTTTATGGCTTGGATTTTTTCTAGAAAGAAATTAATCATGATATTTAGAGTTGTTTCCCTATCAATGTATGATTTTTCCCTGATGGTTTTACAATTTTCCTTTATCTTCAGTTTTCAATGGTTGAACACTCTGTACGATTCTTCATTTCTGAGGTGTACTTTTTGGATCTATATATTGTTTTTCCCAACTTTGGGAACTTTTTAGCAAATACTGATGCATCAAATATTTATTTTGCCTAGTTCTCCTCCTTTTGAATCTCTGAGTAGCATGTGTTAAAACTTTTTACTCTATTGCTCATGTCTTTTATACATTTTCTGAATATTCTAATTGGTTTCCTTTCAGTGTGGGGTTTTTTTTAAATATTTATTTATTTATTTTTTGAGAGACAGAGATTGCAAGCAGGAGAGGGTCAGAGAGGGAGGGACAGACAGATAGACAGACAGACAGAAAATCCCGGGCAGATTCCACACTGCCAGCACAGAACTCAGGAATGATGAAATTATTACCTGAGTCAAAACCAAGAATGGGGACACTTAACCAACTGAGCCAGTCAGGCTCAGGTATTTTTTGGTGGTCTATCTTCTAATTGTAAAATCCACTCTTACACACATCCACTCATTTTCTAATTTTATATACTATATTTTCTCATTAGATAAAATTCATATTATTTTCTTGTTTTCAATATTTTTATTGAGGTACAATTTACATGCAGTGAAATGCACAGATCTTAACAAACAGTTAACTCAGTTTTGACAAATACATACATCCATGTAAACCATGCCTCACCAAGATGCAGCATATTATCATCTTCTATGCTTTTTCCCATGCATCTATGTTGATGTGGGTTAAGATATGTAATTTTCTGTATACTTTTTTAAGATGTAGTTCCCTTGTGAAATTCTCAAAGTTTTCCTGTATATTGTCCTTTTCTCTTCAATGGAATCTATTAAAATTCTTGTCTGCTCATGTCTCTATATGGATCACCTGTGGTCCGTTCTTAGGTTTATGTCTCTTTGTAAAGTCCTGTCTCTTGACATGCCAACTAATTTTTGATTGATGACAGATGTATGTTGTATATGAGAAAAATTTGCAGAGGTTTCAGATGATTTAAAAAAATACTACTAGAAAGTATTCATCCTTTTCTCTCTACTTAGGAGATAGAGATTGATTACTTTAGTCCAGTTAGCGGTAGAGCTGATTTGAGACTAGCTTGCAGTTTGGGTGTAGATCAAATTATTTCTGGTTTTAAATTGTTCCAAGGACATAGCTCCATAAGCTTTTCATCTAAAATCTTGGTGTGTTCACTGAAGCCCTTTCTTCTGGCAGGTCCTAATCCTAAATCCTTGTTTTTACAGCGCTACAAGGTTATGAAACCTCAACATTTTTTTTTTTCTTTTTAAAATATGTCCACTTACTTTTCAGCCTTCCTACTCCTTGTGGCTTTACATTTCCACAAATGTCTTCAGGAGGAAAAATGTCCAGGAGTTGAGACCCTCATAGCTCCAAATGTATCTTTATCCTCATTAGAATGCCAGTGTTAATCTAGTCTCTGACTCCAAAATCATCTACTGTTGAAATTTTAATCTGCAGATATAAAAACTATTCTAACTATTGTAAATTAACCTATTGTAAATTATTAAGCAACAAACTACACAGCTGAATGACAGACTAGCAACAGAGTTCTGATGCAACATAAAGTCTGGAAAAGTAGCTTTCTGAGAGATAGGAATTATGAGAATAGAATTATATATACACAGTCTTTGAAGATATATGAAAATATATTAATATTCGAAAGTCCAGAAAAATATACGTAAATGTGTACTATGTCTGAGAATAAAATTGGGGACATACTCCAGCTGAATGAATAAAAGGAAAGAATGAAATACTAAGGTAACAGTATTCTTAAAAGGTTAATGAGCAATAAAACTATGAAAGCATATAATTATATACAGTGTATTAATAATATACATGTAAAGGTAAAAGTGATGGTTGAGAGATCAATTTTTATAATTGTTTAAAGTTTTTAATTTAAATTCCATTTAACATACAGTGTAATATTAGTTTCATGTGTACAATTTGGTGATTCAACATTTAGATACAGTACCCGGTGCTCATCACGGCAAGTGCCCTCCTTGATGTCCATCACCTATTTTACCCATTCCCCCACCCCACCACTCTGGTAACCATCACTTGTTAAGAAAATCCATTTTTAAACAAAAGCCATATTACAGGAAAAATGTTCATAAGATCAAAACACAATTACATAATTTAAGGATACAGAGGTCAAGGAGAGGGTATAAATTGTGCTTAAAATACTGTTTTCTGAAGGGAGAACACAAGGCTTCAAATGTATTGGATACAGTGATAAAAATAAAGGCATCTATCGCTATTAAAATTAACAAGATAAATAAGCTGCCAATGCTGTTACTGTTGCTGCTGCTGCTTTTTATTAAGGTTACTTCTGGAAATCTTTGTTTATCCCAATAAGGACAAAACCAAAATTGTTTGTAATTGTGGGAAAATAGAAAACATTCAATTACTTTGTTGATGTATTATTTTTTAAGTGAGAATCAACTGAAAAGTCACTAGAAATGATAACATAAAACCAGTACAAACAGATAAAAGATTTTTTCCAACACACGGAAATACAAATTAATAGCTTTGTAGCATGCTAGAAATAAACCAACACCATTAATTAGAGGAAAAGGCTAAGCTTTATAGAAAGAAAAAACCCCTATAAAACAGAAATAAACTTTAAAATAGTTGTAACAGAACCATTTGATAATATATAGATTTATGAAAGGATTTTAGAGAAAATATAGATAAATGGAGAGACCTACCATTATACTGAAAAAAATCATATGAAGTCAATATTGTGAAAATAAATCAGTTTGTGATTGATGAATCCATATGGCAATTCAATTTAAGGATTTTTGTATAATTTGACAAATTGATTTAAAGTTCATCTAATTTATCAAAACTATCCAATGCATTGAGAGAAAGGCCAATTAGAGAAATCAGTAAAGTATCAATAAAGCTATAGCTTAAAATAACAACAAACCCTACCAAATAAAATACAAAAAAGCAGAGGGTTTTAGTTAAGAATATAAAGTAAAAATGAAAAAGAAAGACCAAAACCATATTGTGCATAGTTGAAATGTGGTGTTAAAGATAGCATTTTGCATCCTTTGGGAAATGCTGGCATTCCCCAGTGTGATTTATGTAATAGCAAAACTAAACAAGATGATTTTATGTGCTTCAGAGAATAATATAAATTTTAAAAACCATTTATTTTACCTGATATAAGAAACTTATCTAACAATTGCCTCAACTCACCTACCTCCCCCCCAAAAAATCACAAACATTATAATTTAACACATGGATATATTAAGGGAGTTAAGTTAAAGCTGATTTAAATAAATTGTTGTATAGATGATATGCAGATTTATTACAATGGTGAAAATGTCTCCAATGATGTCTAAGTTTAAGATACTTGCAACATTTATTAAAGATGCTATGCTGAACAGCTGTCCATTTGAAAAAAAATTTTAGTTAGGTACGTAATTCTGAGTATATAAGTTCCAGATGCAATAAGCTTCCAAATATATTAATAATATGCTACAAACTAATAAAAAATACAGAGAGTCTTTTTGTAGTCTTGAGAAAAGATAATGTTTTTAGACAGACTTGAAACTCATTAGCTATATACAAAAATATTGCCAGCTTTTACTCCAAAAACATTTAAATACATATCCGAAAAAAAATATCATGAACTTAGTCAAAATCTAACTATAAAACAGGGATAAAGTAATTGTCACATGTAAACAGAAGAATGATTAATTTCTGTGTTATATAAAGAGTTCTCTAAATGAAGGCATAGATAATTAACCAAACGTAAGCATGGACAAAGGCTATGAAAAGGTTATTCACACAAAAAATGCTAATAATAATAAACATATGAAAGGTGTTGTTACACAAATGACAAAAAAATGCAAGCCAAAATAATAAAATACTATTTCATATTTATATTAGAAAACATTACATTCTTAACAAAACACAGTGTTAGGAATAGTGTGGAAACGAGTATTTTAATGTGATGTTAACAGATAGGTTAGAATACTACATACAAAACAACCGATCTTAAATTCATGTGTACAATTGTTTTTGGAAGTACAATGGTTGTACAAACCCAGGGATTTAACTATTTACTTTATACATTCTGTATCAGGGTACTTGTGAAAATGAGATTTTTTTGGGGGGAGGCAATTAAATGTTAGGTGGAAATGACGAGAAGAGATACCATGTCTGCTTCCTCATCTTGGGGAAATTTTTCCATCTTTTCTCATGATGTGTGATGTTACCTGTAGGTTTTTCATAGATGTTCTTCATCAGTTTGACGAAGTTCCATTCTGTTCCTAACTTGTTCAGTGTTTTTACCATGGAATGCTGTTGGATTTTTTCATGCATTCTTCTGCATCTATTGATATGATTGTTTTTATTTCTTTCTTCTATTAATATGGTATATTATATTGAATATTTTTTCATGTGTTGAGTTAAACCTGAAACCTTGGATAAATACTGGAAGGTTATAATGTCTAGTCCTTTTAATTTGCTGTGGGATTCAGTTTGCTATTGTTTTAAGGATTTTTGTATTATTTGTAAGGGGTATTCACTGTTGTAGTTGTTATTTTTCTTAATTTCTCCTGAGATTTCATCTTTGACCCATTCATTACTCTGGAGTATGTTATGGAATGAATAATATCCCCTCGAAAAACATACATTGATATCCCAACACCTACTTTCTCAGAATCTGCTCTTATTAGGAAATAGAGTTGTTGCTGAGGTAAGTAGTTAAATTAAAACAAGATCATAGAGGTGTAAGGGTGGACATCTAATCTAAGATGACCAGTGTCCTTATGAGAAGACATCCATATGAAGACAGACTCATACGGAGAATGCCTTGTGACAGTAAAGCACTGATTGTAGATATGTAGCTGTAATTCAAGGAACATCAAAGATTTCCAGCCAGCCGTCATTGACTAGGGAGAGGAAAGGATGGATTCCCCTTCTGGTTTCACAGGGAGTATGGCCGGCAAACGTGTTGATTTCACACTTGTAGCCTCTAGCCTCTGACACAATAAATTTCTATTGTTTCAAGTTTGTGACACTCTGTTACAGCAGCCCTGAAAAACTACCAGCGACTGTGCTGTTCATTTATTGATATTTACAACTTTACTGAGGAAAAATTGACAAATAGAATTGTACATACATAAAGTGTACAGTGTGATGAATTGGTCGTCCATATATATTGTAAAATAATTACCAAGATCAAAATAATTGACAGATCCATCATCTCACATAGTTAACTCCTGTGTGTGCATGCAAATGCCTGCATGTGAGTGGTAACAACACTTATGATCTACTCTCAGCAACTTTTCTGTATACAATACTATATTATTAACTATAGTCTCTACTCTGTACATTAGATCATCAGGACTTACTCTTATAACTGAAAGTTTGTACCTTTTACCTACATTTCTCCATTTCCTCCTCCCCTCAGCTCCTGGCAACCATCATTGTCTGTTTCTCTGAAATTGGCCTTTATTATTGTTGTTATTATGTCACATGTAAGTAATACCATTCAATATTTCTCATTCTCTGTCTGCTTTAATTTACTTAGCATTAAGCCCTCCAGGTTCAGCAATGTTGTCTCAAATTTCTTCTTTTGTTTATAACTGAATAATATTCCATCGCATAAATAGACCACATCATCCATTCATCCATTGAAAGACAATTAGGGGGGATGCCTGCATGGCTCAGTGGGTTAAACATCTGACTTCAGCTCCTGTCATGATCTTGCAGTCAGTGAGTTCTAGCCCCGCGATGGGTTCTGTGCTGACAGCTTAGAGCCTGGAGCCTGCTTCAGATTCTGTGTCTCCCTCTCTCTCTCTGCCCCTCCCCTGGTCACGCTCTGTCTCTCCTTCAAAAATAAGTAAACATTAAAATATTTTTAATTAAAAAATTAATAAATTTAAAAAATTTTAAAGAATTTTAACAATTAGAAGACAGGCAATTAGGTTGTGTCCATATCTTGACTATTGTTCACATACTGTAATGAACATGGTAGTGCAGATATCTATTAGAGATTCTTTTAAAATGTGTATTCATTTTTTGAGGGATGGAGAGACAAAGGGCAAGCAGGAGAGGGCTAGGGAGAGAGGGAGACAGAATCCAAAGCAGGCTTCAGTTTCCAAGCTGGCAGCATAAAGCCGGGTGTGGGGCTAGAACCCTCTAACTGAGAGATCATGACCTGAGGTGAAGTTGGACCACCAGGCACCCCCAGAGATTTTGATATAATTTACTTTGGATACATAATTAGCCGTAGGATTGTCGGATCATAATTTCTGCATTTGTGAATTTTGCAAATTATCTTTTTACTAATATTTAACTTATATCCATTTGTCCATAGAACATGCTTTTAATTATTTCAGTCTTTTAAAATTTACTGAGATTAGTTTTATGACCTATCATTTAGTCTGTTCTGGAGAGTGTTCCATGCATACTTGAATAGAATGTGTTTTGCTATTGTTTGTTGGAGTGTTCTAGAGATATCTGGTAGTTGCAGTTGGTTTATAGTGTTATTCATTTCTTCTAATTCCTGTCTGATCTTTTATCTAGTGTTTCCATCCAGTATTGAAAGTGGGGTAGTGATGTCTTCATCCAATATTGGTAGACTTGCTCTTCCTCCTTTCAAATCTGGCACTTGTTTAATGTATTTTGGGATTTCTTGTTAGGTGCATATGTTTATAATTGTTCTTTTTCTCGATGTATTCATCCTTTTATCAGTATACAATGTCTTTCTTTGCTTCTCATGACAGCTTTTGTCCTGAAGTCTCTTTTGTTTGATAGTGGTATAGCAACATCAGCTCTCTTTCATTTACTGTTTGTATAGAATGTTTTTTTTCTATCCTTGTACTTTCAACCTATTTGTGCCATTGCAAATAAAAGGAATCTTTTGTAGGTAGCATATAGTGTATTCGTCAAACAGTTGCAGCCAGTAAAATTTACTTAGGAACATTTTATATTTCATTTTATAAATATCTGTACTGTTTGAATGTTTGGATCAGCGCTGATTACATTTATAGCAGGAAAATTAAAGATGTTTTTACTAAAATTAAATAGCTTCTAAAACACACACAAAGATGAAAGCAAGGTAACATAATATAGATGGCAAATGCTTGGAAACAAAGAGAAAAGCATGGATGCAGTGTGAGAGCAGCAAAGAAAATGACAGATGTTGTGACCAAGTGTTCACATTAAAGCAGGCATACTCTGCTGTTGACTAATGCCAAGGGGAGCCCTTTGTGGGGGTCTTCAAAAGTAAATTTTTGGAATGTGAACAGATCTGCCACCTGGCCAGTGACAATGAAAACCTACTAGCTACCGTGATTAAAATCATGGGCATATGTGTCCTCTATCTATAAGATATTATTACTGGACTAAAAAAATGTATTATGCATCCGAGTGGTTTTTCCATTCCATTTTATAACTGCTAAATATCTTCAAGATATTTAAACTTTAAAACTTGTGAAATTTTTGGTATTACACAGGGGAAAAATTAAGCAGATATGAGTTTTTAACATTCTTTCTATGTATTTATAATATAATAGCAAAATAACCCTGGGTTATTATAGGACCCTCAATGAAGAAAAAAGATCTGAAAAAAATTGACATATATTGACTGTCTGTCTAGGAAGCCAGATATTTCGTTCTTTTTGCTATTAGGTTGCATACTTAATCTTATCACTGTCATTTGCCATGTTGCTACAAATGTTGTCTCAGATTAGTCTTTAAGAAAATGTTATCTTTAATTTTATTTCCTGTATGTATCAATTTGTGACATTTGTAACATTGTAAGTTAAACATTGGAAATTAAAAAGATAGAAACAAGATATTTTATCTAATTTGATACTAAAAATTCCCTGAAGTTGTCTTGTAATAGATGAATAATCATTGGTGAATAAAGTATGTTAATGGCCTTGAAGAAAACTACAGTGGTAAATTTTACTTTTATTTTACCTTTCAACAATTTCCCCAAGTTTTTATTTAAATTGCAGCTAGTTAACATACAGTGCAATATTAGTTTCCGGTATAGGTAAATTTTACTTTAAAAATTATGGAATACTTAAAACACATAAAAGTCATAAACAATAATATGACACATACCCATATACTCACTATCCTTAATAGAAATAAAATTAAGCTTTTAACTTAAAAGTTTTTACAGAGAGAAATAGGACATTACAGTAAACACTGAAGTTCTTTCTGTTCCTCTCCTCTCCTCCTTTGTAACTCTGTTCCTCTCCTCTGTATCCCTTCCATTCCTGGAGGAAAATGTTCTGATTATACTTGTATATACTTATCCAAGTCCTTGCAATTAGATATCTATATCTATATCTATATCTATATCTATATCTATCTATATGTAGATATATAGATACATAGATATACACACACACACCTATATTTGAATTGAGATACATATATCAATTGAATTGAATATATCAATTGAATTAAATATGTATGTATCGAATATATATATATATAATAAATATAATATATAATTTACATAAATGGTAGTGTGATGTTCATTTGGGGAACTTGATCATTTTCTTCAACAATTCCATTTTCAAAATGAAATCTGTCCATTTTGCATGCTTCTAGTTAAATGTGACTAAACACACATAAATAGTTTGTTTCCTCCCTAAACTCCAGAAAAGTTTTAGTAAAGACATATACTTAAAACACGAAGGGAATGTAAAGTGGGGTAACAGCAAAGAGAGTGAGCCAACATAACATGGGTATAAAGCAGCTGGATGAACAGTGACTAATTTAGCAAACGGGACAAAGCTAAAACTTAAGGCTGTGGGATGATGGAAGAAGAGAAGTCCAAAAGAAGGAGCTCATTTTATGAAGCAAAATCCTGGTACTGTGTCCCTACGTAAGTAGGGACTTAGGCTGAAATGAGAGACGGGATGAAGACCCCTATAAAGAACCGATTAATTTCCTCATCTCCTGCTCCATCCAAGGCCTCCAAGAGATTAACAACCTTCACCATTACAGGGCTTGGAGGACAGGTAAAAGATTGACTACAAAGTGGCCTCCAAAAGGAGTTTTTTGAGTGATAGAAAACTAACACACAATATTAGGTAGGTAGACATATGATTCCATCCATTTTGTTCTTTTTTTTTTTTTTAACCCACACACTTATACACCACAAAGAATTCGGAAAACAGCAACAATAATAACATAATTACAGTCTGGCTTTAGGGTATAAAAGATGGAATGCAGACTGTGCCAAATGAATGTTACAGATAGAAAATACAATCTTACTGAAGAGGGCAGAAAACAAGCTGATGTAAGTAACTTTGGAAAGCAGTGTTTTAACTGGATATTTTAAGACTGGATGAAAAAGATTATACGTAAATACCACACTCTCACTGGTACAAATTTTTTTCTCACAGCATTTCCAAAATGACTTTACATGTATACTAGGAGGAACAAATAAGTAAATACGTTTTATAGTTAATGGAAATTGGGTTTCTCATCTTCAGAGAAAAGAAACTTTGGAATTAACCCTGTGGTTCTGGTGGAATTAATGTTTAGAGATAGCAACATCAGCTCATGTTCACTTTAATAGTTACACAGGTAGACAAATTCAGAAATAAATCTAGATGTGTGAATATGTATTCATGAGTTCATCAATACCATATATTTCCTAGATCTTTCACCTGAGAAAGCCTAGAATCAGTAATTGCTTGAGTTGAGTACCGTGGAAGCAAAAATACAAAATGAGACTGAAGTATCTTGTATTGCCAAAAAGTAAAGAGGTGCTAAAACAACAACAAAAACAACAACAAAAAGAGGCAACCTAAGACCTTCCATGGGCAAAATCTGGAACAATTTGATCAAAACCAATGCAGTATTATATCTCAAATAATAACATATCAATAAATGCATACTGATTAAATGACAAATGATTAAATGGATCCAGGAGGAAGAAGAGGCAAATATTCCTGATAGAGGAACTCTAAATAATACACATAGCTAACGTTTACCTCTTCTTACCAAAAAATAAGTAAATAAATAAAACTCCACAACCCCAGTCTAATTGTGAGAAAACTATGTTGAAATCAGCCTGAAAGATAGTTTGCAAAATACCTGATTAATATTCTTCAAAAGCGTCAAGGTCATGAAAAACATGAAAAACTGAGAAAGGACCACAGAGGAGAGGAAAGAGGCTATTGGTGAGACTCATGCATGACTGCATGATGTCTAAATGAACTGTGGAATCAGTGAATTAGATTCTGACACCCGGAGTACAGTACCGACGTTAATGTTTTCAGTTTGGGGAAATATACCATGCTTATGTATATCGTTAACATTAGAGGAGTCTGGGTGAAAAGTACACAAAAATTTCCTTACTACCTTTGCAACTCTTTTGTAACTCTGAAATTATCCCCAAATAGCATTTACATATTTAAATGAAAATGTTTAAAATATAGGTGGGAGGAAAGCAGGGCTGGGAGCTGTAGTATTAAAGAGGGAGCTTGGAGAAGTACTTATCAGAAGGTGGCACTGGCATAAAGACCCCTTTGAGGAAAGGGATATGTCCTGTGGAGATCTGGGAAGAGAGAAATGTCTGAAAAGCACAGAGGAGGTCCTTGTGTCCGGAGTGAAGTTAGAAGGGGAGAACAATACTAAACCGTACCTACGAATCAGAGTGTGGAGCCGATCAGAGAAAGCCTGGGTTTTGTTTTTGGGGGTGGGGTGAAGGGGATTTCATCTTGGGAGACAGCAAGCCAGTTGCGGGCTTTGAGAAGAAAAGCAATATAACCAAACTTTCTCTATTTTTGAAGTTTTTATTTAAATTCCATTTAGTTAATATAGGATCTAATATTTGTTTCAGGTGTCCATATATAGATTCAACTCCTGCATACAATACCTAGTGCTCATCGCAACAAGTGCACTCCTTAATCCCCATCACCTATTTAACCCACCCGTTGAACGATAAGTGGATAGAGAATATGTGTATCTGTATACTCAGTGGAATATTGGTCATAAAAAATAATGAAATCTTGACATTTGCAATGATGTGTTGGAGTTAGAAACTCTTAGGCTAAGTGAAATAAGTTAGAGGGAGACAAATAGCATATGACTTCACTCACATGTGTGATTTAAGAAACAAAACAAATGAGCAAAGAGATAACCAGAATTTAAATTTTTAAAATGTTCTTCTGACTTCTGGTTAGAGCAGAGTACGGAGAGTGGCGCGCCTGGGTGGCTCGGTTGGTTAAGCTTCCAACTCCGGCTCAGGTCATGATTTCATGGTTCGCGAGTTCAAGCCCCATGTTGGACTCAGTGCTGAAATTCAGAGGCTGGAGCCTCCTCTGGGTTCTGTGTCTCCCTCTCTCTCTGTTCCTCCCCTGTTCATGATGTCTCTGTCTCTGTATCTCTCTCCCAAAAATAAATAAGCATTAAAAAATTAAAAAAAAAAAAAACACGAATAGAGTATGGGGAAGGAAGAGTAGATGAGGAAGCCAGTTAGGAGACTATTACGGTAATCCAGATGAGAGATGATGATATTTTGGAAGTGGTGGTAGATGGAGGTCAAGAGAAGCAGCCAGATTTGTATGTATATTGATGGTAGAGAAAACAGAAGGGGTTTTGGGACAGAAAGTGGATTGCAAATGAAAATGAGGAGCAAAGGAAATGTCACTGTTTTTGGCTTAAACGTTAATGAGTAAAGAATTGGCATTCACCAAGACAAAGAAGTCTGTGTGAGTAAACAGAAGTCTGTGAGCAATATTTTAAAGTTAATTTTGAACATATTACATCTCAAATGATTATTGTACTTCTTAGAGTTGTGTAAATTATAAAGTAGGGTACAATTTTTATTTCAGGGTTGAGTTCCAGACTCGAGACCTATATTCTCAGGTTTCTAAAATTATATAAATTTCATTTAAAAGGTTGGTGTTGAATGTGTTGAACAAGAGAATAAGCTTTACTATTGGAAAGAGAAGAGGTTCTAATACTTAGTCCCTGGATACACGGAAGTGAGATGATGGGGATTGGAAGAACAAGGAGAAGAGACTAAGAAGAAACAAGTCTATTCATAGGGAATGTAGAGGGAATGGAATGCTTGAATCCAAGTGAAGAATATCTAGGAAGGAAAGAACAGCTCTGTTCAGCAGTTACTGGTAGGTTGTATACGATGATGGCCACTAGATTGTGGGGGTCACTGCTGACCTAGATCAAGAGCCATTTCTGTGGATGAGCATGGGACAAACATCTGATTAAATTGAGTTTAAGAGAAAATAGAAGAATTAGAGTGAGCACAGAAATGTCTGCATTTGCTATTTGCATATTTGTTACCTATAATGTCACATTAACATGATTATTTCTCTCAAAAAGAGTAAAAAAAAATTTCCAAGTATTTTGAGAGCTTTCTAAAAATAATATTCCTGGAATTGGATGGCAGACAAATGATGCTTCATATTTAATGAAAACACTAATCTAGATAGTGATACCAAATTCACCACATAAAGTGGGAAGATCTGACAAACTCTTACATTTAAATTTAAGGTTAGTGTTTAACTTGAGGGTTTATTTAAAAAGCATTTTTACTGAAATAGATGAAAACAAATATGATGTCTATCTTGGTCCATTTTACCATATATATATTACATATCATTATATATAATATTATTATATTATATTATATTATATTATATTATATTATATTATATTATTCCACTGTAGTAGAGGAAGGAGAGGAGTGAAGTGAAAATAGGTAGACCCCAAACAATCAATAATTGAATTTTGCAAATATGATAAGATACTGATCATATGTGACAATTACATTTAATTTCAGTCACATGCCCATTTTATATATCTCTTAAATCTTTGTTTAAAAATAGTGACTTAGGAACAAGTAGATAGGTATTTCAAATGGTAAACTTGTATCATGTCTTAAAACTTTTCATTCGCTGCTAAAGAGCTGAAATCTGAGAGTTCTATAATCCTTTATGATATTTGTCAAATCAAAGGTATCTCCTTTTCAGATGCAAAATATGATACTGCTCCCAGTATAGTGGTGGTGATGCATTTTATATAAGTAAAGTTGAAAGTTAAGACATTTGTGAAATAGTAAAAGTAATAACATAACTATTCTGAGGCATTAGTAGTATGGAATCTTTGACTTTCACATTGAAAATTGATGTAAGTAAAATATATTGATAATACGAACTTTTAGTGAACACCTCATAGCACTAAAGAATCCTATTTGGTCAAGATACAATTATGATTTTTACTTATTCATTTTTACCAAGGAAATCCGGGCTAAAGATTTAGAAACGATGAAGGTACTTTCCTAGCTATGTCTAATAACTACACAGTTTGTGCCTATTTTAACTGTTCTGTTTTTATCTTAATGATTCATTTACTTAACTAGAGTTGATTTATAACATGAAGCAGGAACATTTTTTCATTCCTTGGCTGTTCTGAGGGGACTAGCTTAAAATCACATGAACTCACTTATGATCTAATCCTTACACCAAATATAGTAATGCGACCATTCTCAAAAAGACTGAAACCTAGACAGCCCCCATGAGCCACGTACGTCAGGATGGCGATTGCCATGTGTTGCTATGTGTTAGGAAATAAAGCAGATCAAGAGAACGAATGCTTTAGTAGCATATTAACACACACGTGAAAATAACACAGGGTTTTACTAACCGTATAGAGATGTTTACTATTGTACATGCCTTGTTAGAGATGCAGTTATAATTCCAGATGCTGTGTATAATAATCACCGTGGATCTGTTAACACTAAGCTGTATTTTAAAACTGTTTTGAAAAAGAAAATTTTAAATTTGTTGAAAGCCACTATCGTGAATATAAAAATGCACAGCTTTACGGTGATATGTATGTGTGTGCATGCATGCGCACACACACGCACACACGCACGCACACACACGCATGCTTGTTTTTTTCCCCAGAAAATTCAAGAAACGATGGAATAACAAAAGCCTATTTCATGAAACACACATTACTTTGGCATCAATGCTTCGGTAATTCCTGATGTTTCTCCTGACAATAACTCAGATTGTTGCAATGAAGACTGTATGTTTGATTATTTGGATACCTGTCATGCATAACTGGAGGGCGGCTGTAAAAAACAGGATTAATCAAAGTAGGATTATAATTTTCTGCAACACCTGTTTCGACCAGCTGCCTCTGATTGTAGATTCTATCCCTCTAGTCCTCCCAAATTACACAATAAAGCAATTTAGAAATCAGTGGAGAGTCCAGTGTCACTGTGCCAGAATGGAAGTCAAACATTAGAGCAGAGGAACCTTTGAGCTACCTGATTTAATTTGTTTAGATTATTCCAGAAAGAGAAAAGCAAGCAGATGATACTATATATTCAAATGACCCCCAAAAAGTTCTTGGTGTAAAATTTTTACACCATTTGCTTCTTTTTGTTGTTAAATACAATTTCCGTTAGGAAGTAACTTTGCTTACTTGTAAAGTATTATGAGTATGTAAGTGAAGCGTGTGACACAGTTTCAGTTCTGAAGAAGCTTATGGTGTTGCCAGGGAAACAATAGTTTAACAAAAATATAAAATACTCAAGTTGATGTGTACCTAGACAGTCAGAAGAGAACAATGAGTGAATAGGTTAAGTAACATTTCTTAGGTGAAGAGCTTATTGCTTGTGTTGGATAAGCCACTCTGAAATGGATGCTGTGTGCCACCACCCTGTTGACATATGGCATAATTGAAGCTTCACTGTCAAAAATAAAGTATATCTAAATATATTGAAGATTTCTGTCATATAAAAATTGAAAATTTAAACATCTTACCTACATCAATTTTTATCTGCTTTTGAATGCCATAATGTTAAAAATGTCAACCTTCACTTTATCTTGTTTACTGGTTTCTTTGAGTTTCATATCTTAATTCAATTTGGACGTAAAAATATTCTCAAGTGTACACATGTACTCCATAATTCTGAGATGAACCATGTTCATATCCTTCCCTATACTTTAAAATATGGACTAATAACAAAAAAAAATAAAATAAAATAAAATAAAATATGGACTAATGAAGTCTCTTTTAATATGATAAAAATGATAATTATCTAGTTAACCAAAACAATGATTGGCAAAGAGACAGATATATTCAGTCACTGAGCTAAGGAGATTTTACTTTAGCTCCTTAGATTAGTATTCAGTGAGGATTCTATTACAAAACTATCCTTCTTTTTGTTTATTGGTTTCAAAGGATGAAAATGAAGAATTGTCCTTAGCATAAAGGTATTTAGCATTCTTACTTGCTCCCTATAGTCACAAGTACTGTGGACTATGAATTCATGTTGTTGGAGATTGAAAGCAGAGTTTCGGTTGAAAATATTTATAGGGGCACCTGGGTGGCTCTGTTGGTTGAACATTGAGCAGGTCATGATCTCACCCTTGGTGAGTTCGAGCCCCATCTTAGGATCTGGGCTGACAGCTCAAAGCCTAGAGCCTGCTTTGGATTCTATGTCTCCCTCTCTCCCTCCACTTGCTCACTCTCGGTCTTTCTCTCAAAAAGAAATTAACATTAAAAATATTTTTAAAAAGAAAATATAATTTATATTTTTAAAGTTTATTTATTTTTGGGAGAGAGAGAGAGAGAGAGAAACTGGGCAGGGGAGGGGCAGAGAGAGGGAGAAAGACAGGCTCCCAAGCAGATTCCACCCTAACAGCACAGAGCCCAATGTGGGGCTCAAACTCACAAACATTGAGATCATGACCTGAGCCAAAATCAGGAGTCAGACCCTTAACCAACTGAGTCACCCAAAGTGTCCCTGAAAATATAATTTAGAAACAACTGAGTCACCCAGGCGTCCCTGAAAATATAATTTAGAACAAACTTCAGAAAACAATTTTGAGTTCTGTTTTTTAATTAAATTGACATAATTTTAGTTGTATAAATTCTCTAGTTCATTTTTAAAATCAGCAATTTGGAATCTATTATCTACTTTTAGTTTTTGGGAACTTTGGTAGATTAATTTTAAATATTGGTATAAGTACCAGAATATAACTGAAACTAGCTTTTTTCAACTGGGAATCAGTAACATAATATGTTTGGACCTGTTAAGGCAGCATATATTTAGCCTAGTAGTTAATTATATAATTCCCCTAGGGAAGATCATGGGGTGTAATGGAAAGAGAAGTGCAGCTAAAGTTGTAAGACCTCTATTCTTGGTTTCTTCTTTCACCTTAGTATTCACCTAGCATACATCATGCAAATATTTCTTTAGTGCCTTTCATGTGCAGTGCACTTAAGGCAATTTGCACAAGTGCGTATGTGTGTCTACATGTGTGCGTGTACGTATGTGTTATGTTATTGATGACTTAAAGCACAATGTATCTAGATGCACTGTTTAAAAAAATGTTAATGATTGTTTATTTTTGAGAGAGAGACAGAGCACGAACAGGGGAGGGGAACAGAGACAAAGAATCTGAAGCAGGCTCCAGGCTCTGAGCTGTCAGCACAGAGCCCCATGCAGCGCTCAAGCTCATGAATCCGGGTATCGTGACCTGAGCCAAAGTCAGATGCTCAACTAACTGAGCCACCCAGGTACCCCTAGATACAACTTTTAAGAATACATAGGGTCTATTCAGGGAGCCATGAAAAGAGAGCTATGTTAAATGAGTTTCCAGAATAATATATAACGGAAATGCAGAATAGCATGTGTGTGTGAGAGATCACATGTAGGATGCACTAAAATTTAAGGGCACACCATCATTTCATTGATACAATTTATTTCATTCATGTATTTCATATAGATTGCTTACACCCATAGTGTTAGGTACTACTTACTAAAAATGACAACACACAGTAGATTTGGTGCCAGTACAACTCGATGAAGCCTAAGCAAGAGGATCTCAGCTGAGAAAGACACATCTATCAGTTCATTCCTTTATTCTTCCAAAAGAGTAGCTTCAAAATTTCTCTACTTTCAAGTCTTTTTTTTTACCAAAATATGCCATTACTTCCTCTTACCGCTCCCTCAAAATCACATTTTTTCCAGTTTCTGTAGATCTGTAAGGCAATTCCTCACTTTCTTATGATTATCGTGTTATGCTCATGTACTTATATTTCTATAATTTCCAGGTTTTTAAACTTATTCAAATGAATCTAGCATCAAACCCTATTTTTTTTAATTTTTTTTAACGTTTTTATTTTATTTTGAGACAGAGAGAGACACAGCATGAACAGGGGAGGGGCAGAGAGAGAGGGAGACACAGAATCGGAAGCAGGCTCCAGGCTCTGAGCCATCAGCCCAGAGCCGGACGCGGGTCTCGAACTCGCGGACCGCGAGATGGTGACCTGAGCTGAAGTCGGCGCTTAACCGACTGAGCCACCCAGGTGCCCCAAACCCTATTTTTTAAAGGGTGCCCCTGATCATGGAAAAGACCAATATGTCTCAATCCTTGAAAATTTTAGGTCCGGGTCATGCTCTGGCCAATACTTTCTTTTTGTTGTTGTTGTCGTGTGTGTGTGTGTGTGTGTGTGTGTGTGTGTTTTATTTATTGTGGTAAAATATGTATAACATAAAATGTACCATTTTAACTCTTTTAAGCTGTACAGTTCAGGGGCATTAAACATAGTCACATTGTTGTGCAACAATCACCACCATCCACTCTGGCTTTAGAACTGTTTCATCTTTCCAAACTGAAATTCTGTACCCATTAAACAAAAACTCCCCAGTCTCTTCTCCTCTGAGCCCCTGGTAGCCACTCTACTTTCTGTCTCTATGAATTGTACTTCTCCATGTACCTCGCATGAGTGGAATCCTACCATATTTGTACTTTGGTATTGGGATTATTTCACTTGGGAGACTGTCTGCAAGGTTCGTCTGTGTCATAGCATGTGTCAAAATGTCTTTGCTTTGTAAGGCTGAATAACATCCCATTGTACGTACACACCACACTTTGTTTATTCATCCATCATTGGTCATTTGGGATGATTCCACCTTTTGGCTATTGTGAATAATGCCACCACGAACATGGGTGTATACATAATGCTCAAATCCCTGTTTTCATTTTGGGGGTGGTATCCCTAGAAGTGGAATTTCTGGATCATATAGTAATTCTGTCTTTAATTTTTTGAGGGATCTCTGTACCATTTCAACAGTGACAGTACCACTTCCCATTCCCACGAGCAATGTCCAAAGCATTCCAATTGGTCCACATCCTTGCTAATGCTTGCTATTTTCCACTATGTTATTTTTACTAAAAGCTAATAATGGCCTCATGGCCATGAAGTGGTCTACAATACTTCCTGACACAAATTTCATTGATTTCAATGTCCACTTAGGGGACCTTTTAAAATAACTTTCTTTTTGGTTCCTTCCAAAGATCTTGTTTACCCTCCTTTCTTAGCTTCCCACTTTGATGCTCCTAGTCATTGTCCCTTATCTACCTCTACAGGATTTAAAACTAAATATCCCAGTCTCTGGTCTCCACCTTTAATCTTTTGGACTCACTCCTAGTATTTCAACTTCTAAAATCCTGTAACCAACCTGGACCTATATTTATTGATTGTGTCATCTTTGCCCTATTCTTGCTCCCACACAGAGCCTCACTCTTCTCCTTCTCTACCTCCAATTTCACTAATAATTATGTCATTTACAGTATACCTACTTTACGAACTTGACCATTTGCTTTGTAGTTCCCACTTAGCAAAGCCAAAACCCCACAAACCAAAATTCTACCTACTACTTTGTGACTTTATCCGGAAACTTAAACATGACTGGGTTAAAACAATCATATTTTCTGGTCTGACTTTAAATTTGCAAACTCTAGCTTCAAGTGCACCGTTCAAGTTACCTATCAAACCATTTGTTTCTTTTGTTCATTTGTTCTTTTATTCTCCTAAATGAGTATCTCATAACTTGCCTTCTTTTTCCTTAAATTTCCAATGTTGGCCTATCTTTACCCACATGTGATGACTTTAATTCTGACTTTACCAAAATCTAATAGATGATTAGTTCCTAGGGGTGCCAGCTGCCTCAGTCAGTTAAGCTTCTTACTCGATTTTGGCTCAGGCCTTGATCTCACAGATTGTATGATCTAGCCCTATGTAAGGCTCTGCAGACAGCATAGAGCCTGCTTGGGATTCTCTCTCTCTCTCTCTCTCTCTCTCTCTCTTTCGCTCTCTCTCTCTCTCTGCCCCTCCCCTGCTTGCACTCTCTCATTCTTTCTCAAAATAAATAAACTTTAAAACAAAAAGATTAGTTCCTACCACCATATCAATTGCCTCTGTGCATCTCTACCCACATATTCCACATTGCCCTGTGAATAAATTTCCTTTGGTCCTAGCCCAAATAGACATCTTTACTGGTGCACTGAATCTCACTCTCTCCTGATTATCATTCCACTATATATTCCTCTATTTCTTCAGTTATTATTTTCCTCCACAGTAATCAGTCATTCCATCTAAAACCCATTAGTTTCTGTCATCTTTAAAGTCAACAACAAACATTTCTCCAGTAACCCAACACAACTACAACTACAATCCTATTGCCTCCCTTCTTCCCTTGAAACAAAAAAACTGAAAAAAATTTCTCATAAATTGTATTTCCAATTCCCATTTGCTTCCTAAACAACTCCAATCAGACTTCTGTCTCCCAATTGTTCTTATGGAGGTCACCAGGAAGTTCTGTGTTGCTAAGTAGAGTAGTTTGTTAGTCCTTACCTTCTTAATCTAAGAGAACATTTGACAAAGTCGATCCTTCTCTCCTTGATCTACTTGGATTCCAGTAGACTTGCCAAGTTTAAGAACCGCCCTCCCCCCTGCTTTATATGCTCCTTATCAGAATCCACTTATTTCCTAATCTTTGCAACTTCTAAACATTGGTATGACCCATACATCAGTTTTTGAATCTCTTCTTTTTAAAAAAAAATTTTTTTAACATTTATTCATTTTTTGAGAGACAGAGAGACAGCATGAGCGGAAAAGGGGCAGAGAGAGGGAGACACAGAATACAATGCAGGCTCCAGGCTCTGAGCTGTCAGCACAGAGCCCGACGCGGGGCTAGAACTCACAAATTGCGAGATCATGACCTGAGCCGAAGTTGGATGCTCAACCGACTGAGCCACCCAGGTGCCCCTCGTGTCTCTTTTGATGTACTATTACTTTCTTTATAATTAAATTACTCAGTGGGTTTTAAATACCCATATTCTGAGGCATGCTATATTTTTACCTACCTCCTTGACTTCTCCCCTAAACTCCAAACTTGAATGTTTAAATATTGACTTGATATCTCTGGAAGTCAAGTTATAGGCCCTAAACTGACATGCTAATAGTCAGAAACACCCTCCAAGTTTATCCCTCTTGCAGACTCTTCCATTATTGTAAATAAAAACTCCATTCTTATTGATGTATGGGCATAAATCTTAGAGTTATCCTTTTAGTCTTTCACTTTTACTGCATAGCCATCCATCAGCAAACTTTTACGGATAACAGAAAGTGACCACTTGCCACAGTGTTCACTACTGTTACCTTTGTGTAAATCAGAAACGTTTGTCGTTTGGATTACTGTTATAGGTTCTTTATTTCTTTTTTCTGCTCCTTCTCCTTTAAGATAAAAGTATTCATATGGTACACCTGGGTGGCTCAGTCTGTTAAGTGTCCAACTTCAACCCAGGTCAAGATCTTGTGGTTCATGAGTTTGAGCCCTGAGTTGGGCTCTGTGCTGACAGCACAAAGCCTGCTTTGCATCCTCTGTTCCTCCCTGACCCCCATCTTCCCCTCCCCTGGTCTCTCTCTCTCTTGAAAATAAACACTTTTTAAAAAAGTATTCATAGTAATTATTTAAAACTGTGACCATATCATGCTAGCCTCCAGTCAAAACTCTTTATTGGGAGGGAGGATTCTGGTACCATGTAGTGAGGAACTTAGAAAATACTTTACACAGATAAGTAAGAGACTAAACAAAATCATCCAAAAAAAGTCATTTTGGGTCTCTGGAGATTGACCAAGCCCAACAAGAAGTTTAGAAGCATTTGTTTATGAAACACTGATCTCCTGGTTAGAACGGTGAGTGTCTATGGCTTTCTTACCAGCTGTTAGGATGGTAATTTTATCAGGGTGAAACAACTTTATTACTAGAAGGATCTCAATTTGGAACCCTAAGGAAGGTCAGAGGTTATGATGGCCTGAGGTTGCATTATCATTTAAGACAAGCAATAAGCCATCAGATTAGTATTTAATAGGGAAATCCTGGAAATACAGCAGCTGTATAGACCATGATAAACCTTCCGCACATACTTGACTGCCTTCTGTATGCATGTACAGGGAAGAGAGGAATGGACCAAACCCGTCCACATATGTTTAGCTGACGAAGGAGCTACACACAATAGGAGTTGCATACAATGTAAACAGAGATCTATCAGCAAATATTAGAAACTCTATGGCTTGATATTTAAGAACAATAACTCACAAATCATTTGCTGACTCTGACTCATAAAGAGGGACAAATGCTAGGAATCCAGACCTAGAGACATTAGTGGCTAATCACTGCAAAGGAGTTGGACTCTGTAGAATCAGTCCTGACACATTTCTTTTTTTTTAATTTTTAAATAAATATTTAATTGAATGTATTTACAGTAGGATGGATTATATCAGCCATTTACAATATATTCAAGGTAACTTCAACCTAAGTAAGTCTTTTTTTTTCAATATATGAAGTTTATGTCAAATTGGTTTCCATACAACACCCAGTGCTCATCCCAAAAGGTGCCCTCCTCAATACCCATCACCCACCCTCCCCTCCCTTGCACCCCCCCATCAACCCTCAGTTTGTTCTCAGTTTTTAAGAGTCTCTTATGTTTTGGCTCTCTTCCACTCTAACCTCTTTTTTTTTTTTTTTCCTTCCTCTCCCTCATGGGTTTCTGTTAAGTTTCTCAGGATCCACATAGAGTGAAAACATATGGTATCTGTCTTTCTCTGTATGGCTTATTTCACTTAGCATAACACTCTCCAGTTCCATCCATGTTGCTACCAAGGGCCATATTTCATTCTTTCTCATTGCCACATAGTACTCCATTGTGTATATAAACCACAATTTCTTTATCCATTCATCAGTTGATGGACATTTAGGCTCTTTCCATAATTTGGCTATTGTTGAGAGTGCTGCTATTAACATGGGGTACAAGTGCCCCTATGCATCAGTACTCCTGTATCCCTTGGGTAAATTCCTAGCAGTGCTATTGCTGGGTCATAGGGTAGGTCTATTTTTAATTTTCTGAGGGACCTCCACACTGTTTTCCAGAGCGGCTGCACCAATTTGCATTCCCACCAACAGTGCAAGAGGGTTCCCGTTTCTCCACATCCTCTCCAGCATCTCTAGTCTCCTGATTTGTTCATTTTGGCCACTCTGACTGGCGTGAGGTGATATCTGAGTGTGGTTTTGATTCGTATTTCCCTGATGAGGAGCGACGTTGAGCATCTTTTCATGTGCCTGTTGGCCATCCGGATGTCTTCTTTAGAGAAGTGTCTATTCATGTTTTCTGCCCATTTCTTCACTGGGTTATTTGTTTTTCGGGTGTGGAGTTTGGTGAGCTCTTTATAGATCTTGGATACTAGCCCTTTGTCTGATATGTCATTTGCAAATATCTTTTCCCATTCCGTTGGTTGCCTTTTAGTTTTGTTGGTTGTTTCCTTTGCTTCGCAGAAGCTTTTTATCTTCATGAGGTCCCAATAGTTCATTTTTGCTTTTAATTCCCTTGTCTTTGGGGATGTGTCAAGTAAGAAATTGCTACGGCTGAGGTCTGAGAGGTCTTTTCCTGCTTTCTCCTCCAGGGTTTTGATGGTTTCCTGTCTCACATTCTGGTCCTTTATCCATTTTGAGTTTATTTTTGTGAATGGTGTGAGAAAGTGGTCTAGTTTCATTCTTGTGCATGTTGCTGTCCAGTTCTCCCAGCACCATTTGTTAAAGAGACTGTCTTTTTTCCATTGGATATTCTTTCCTGCTTTGTCAAAGATTAGTTGGCCATACGTTTGTGGGTCTAGTACTGGGGTTTCTATTCTATTCCATTGGTCTATGTGTCTGTTTTTGTGCCAATAGCATGCTGTCTTGATTACAGCTTTGTAGTAGAAGCTAAAGTCTGGGATTGTGATGCCTCCTGCTTTGGTCTTCTTCTTCAAAATTACTTTGGCTATTAGGGGCCTTTTGTGGTTCCATATGAATTGTAGGATTGCTTGTTCTAGTTTCGAGAAGAATGCTGGTGCAATTTTGATTGGGATTGCATTGAATGTGTAGATAGCTTTGGGTAGTATTGACATTTTGACAATATTTATTCTTCCAATCCATGAGCACGGAATGTTTTTCCATTTCTTTCTATTTTCTTCAATTTCCTTCATAAGCTTTCTATAGTTTTCAGCATACAGATCTTTTACATCTTTGGTTAGGTTTATTCCTAGGTATTTTATGCTTCTTGGTGCAATTGTGAATGGGATCAGTTTCTTTATTTGTCTTTCTGTTGCTTCATTATTAGTGTATAAGAATCCAATTGATTTCTGTACATTGATTTTGTATCCTGCAACTTTGCTAAATTCATGTATCAGTTCTAGCAGACTTCTGGTGGAAGTCTGTATTTCCATGTATAATATCGTGTCATCTGCAAAAAGTGAAAGCTTGACTTCATCTTTGCCAATGTTGATGCCTTTGATTTCCTTTCGTTGTCTGCTGATGCTAGCACTTCCAACGCTATGTTAAACAACAGCGGTGACAGTGGACATCCCCGTCGTGTTCCTGATCTCAGGGAAAAAGCTCTCAGTTTTTCCCCATTGAGGATGATGTTAGCTGTGGGCTTTTCATAAATGGCTTTTATGATCTTTAAGTATGTTCCTTCTATCCCGACTTTCTTGAGGGTTTTTATTAAGAAAGGGTGCTGAATTTTGTCAAAGGCCTTTTCTGCATCGATTGACAGGATCATATGGTTCTTATCTTTTCTTTTATTAATGTGATGTATCACGTTGATTGATTTGCGAATGTTGAACCAGCCCTGCATCCCAGGAATGAATCCCACTTGATCATGGTGAATAATTCTTTTTATATGCTGTTGAATTCGATTTGCTAGTATCTTATTGAGAAGTCCTGACACATTTCTAAAGCAGCAAACAAACAGCAAAAAAACCATCCTTGAGGTGTTGGTAAGGGAGAGAATCCAGAGCTGTTAAAGTATATTAACTAAAATTTCCACTTTAAAACAAAAAATTAGAAGGCATGAGAATAAATATGAAAGGATGATCCATGCTCAGAAAAAAAACAAGCAGTAAGTACAAATATTCTTTGAGCTGTCCCATTTGGAACTTAGTAAAGACTTCCAAAGAAGCTCTTATATGATCAATGATGTAAGGGAAATGATGTGTATAGAAAAGCAGGATGACACTGACTGAACCCAAAGAGAATTTAAATGAAGTGATTGAAAGCTTTGAAAAAAATGGCAATTTTGGGTGTGAAAATAGAACAAATGAAATAAAAAAATTCAGATGTGTTGGGGTGCCTGGGTGGCTCATTCAGTTAAACATCTGACCCTTGATTTAGATTTAGGTCATGATCTCCCGGTTTGTAGGTTTGAGTCCCATGTTGGGTTGTATGCTGACAAAGTGAAGCCTGATTGGGATTCTCTCTCTCTCCCTTTCTTTCTGCTCCTCCCCTGCTCACACTCCATCTCTCTCTCAAAAAAAAAAAAAAAAAAAAAAAAAATTAAATAAAAATAAATAAATAAATAAATAAATAAACTTTAAAAAATTCAGATCTGTTTAAGCAGAATATTTGAGAAAGAATATGAAGTAAACTAACTTGAAGGCAAATCAGTAATAATCTAAATAGTGAAAATAAAAATGAACAAAGCCTTAGGGATCAATGAAACATGGCCAGTGTACATGTATTAGGAATCCAATAAAAGAGGGAAAGGAGAAGAAGGTTATTTAAAGATATAATGGTTACAAATGTCTCAATTTTGATTAAAAAAACTGTCTATAAGTGTAAAAAGGGCAACAAACTCAGGAACAAAAATAATGAGATCCACATATAGGACACCATACTCACTGTTAGAGGAGAGAGAGAGAAATTCTTGAAAGCTGCAAAAGGAAAACAATTTTTCAGAAAGAAAGAAGGCCAAGCACTAGATTCAAATTACTGAAAAAAATTCTAGAATTCTATATCCAGTAAAGCTATTCTCATAAATGAAGGTAAAATACATTTCCAATTAAACAAAGAGTGAGAGAATACATTACGCACAAATTTGTCTCACAAGAAATACTAAAGAAAGTCTCTGCTCTTAAAATCTCCTCATTCAGAATGTGAATTCCAAACAGGAAGTTTGTGTGTTTTTCTTTTCACGTCTGTATACCTAGGAAATTGTGCTATATACACACACACATATATACATATATATGTGTGTGTATGTATGTATGTATGTATGTATGTATTATGTATATATATATTCTCGCACACACACAAAATTAAACTGAAGATTATCTACAGTGGGTGAATCACATTAAGAGAACCAGCGAGGGATGGTGAAGCATCCAAAGATTAGCAACAGTGGGAAGCAGTTCCACCCACAGGGTTGAAGGGACAAAGGAGGAGGGAATGATAGAACAAGCAGTTATAGATATATGTGGCAGTTACAGATATGGAGGGTCTGGAGGGTCTGCTCAACTGGGGCCTTAGATCCTTCCAGAGATCTGATGGGGCAGAGCAGAGGTGTGCAGATAAATATGTCAACCACTTTCTTCTCCCTAGTCTGATTTTCAGCAGGTGAGTTCCATTCCCAGAGCCTAATGAAAAACTTAATATGGGTGACATAATCTTCCTGGTCATGGAGGAAGCAGAGAAAGGTAGAAAATGAATCTGGGGGAGCAAACCAAGAATAACCAGACTGTTACTAGATCTTTCCAGGGAGTCAGTGTTGAGCTTATTAGACAATCATGACATTAAAAAAATCTATTGTAAATATCTTGTCTGATTTATGACTATATTAAAATAAATGTACCAGATAAAAATAAATAGCAGAAATTACACATGTGAAATTTGATGGTTTCAGAGTATTTGCTTTCCAAGACTGTACAGTACACTTAATTTAACAGTCATCTGTCGTCTTAGAATTTTTGAAAATTTCCTTTTTCACATTAAAAAAATCTGCGTTTCTTTCATTTGGATGTTTTAGAAGTGTTGATTTTGAGGATAAGTTACATATTTTGTAAACAGCAAAAGTGATTATAATAGCATTAATCAATAAAGTGATCATTTTAGGAAATGAGTTCTTTCTGTGTTAAGAATCAGGGAAACTATGATAACAAGACTGACTCTCCAAGCCCCATGTAGAAGATGTGGTTCTATTTATAATTAAACCATTTTATATTATATAGTTATGCTACATGAGACTAGAGTATCAAAAACCTAAATTTTTGATTCATTGCGTTAGTGACATGGCAGAAAACTCTCAAAGTTTAAAATATATTAATGTACATTTCAAGTTTTCATAATTATTAAATTTGGACTGTATTCTTATTTGAAATGTCTCTCGGTGGTAACATGCAGAAGCACCTTACTGACCTTTTGGAACTCTTTAATGAAATAACATAATTAAGCTATGTTTTCATAATTAATTAAATATGCATTCTCTTGGCGGTTTAACCAATACCCTTTTAAAAGGTGAAATGTTTTATCTCCATTATAAAAATACATTATTTCTTTGTACCACTTTTCCTAAGGTAAGAAATGATGCTGATCACATAGAAAATAATTTTAAAAGGAGGTGGATTTGGGGTTGATTATTGTTTCTTCTCTTTTAGCTAGATGATGTTGGTATGTGACTTAACCTTCGCTAAAATTCACTTTCCTATATCTGTAAAATAAATTAAATTCTATGCCTTAGAGTAGTATTAGAGTTAAAGCATATATAAAGTTCTAGAGTATTGCCTGATTTTAATTTTGTCTTTATCTGTAAAAAGGGCAGAATGGTAAATATTTCTAAATTTCACAGATTTTGGACCATATAGTCAATCATGGTGGAAATGCTAATGTTTACTCTCTAGATGTCCTTTCTTCTCATAGTTTCAATTGGATTAAATTTAAATGACAACTAATTTTCACCAGTAGCATAAATTTAATTTGGGAGAATGAGTGAATAAATGTAATTTGAGAGTAACAAATTTACTGTTTTTACTTTAAGGGGGAAATGAGTAGATTTTAATTAGTCTATATTTTTTCTTTTGAATTTACTTTTCTAGATAAAAATATTTTAATGCCAAAATGGGCTCAAAATAAAACATTATATAAGCAGTAGCCATAGACTAAGAAACTACTTGACTTAGAATCTAATTTTAGTTCTCTTCCTACATCATTTTAGACAAGTTATAAAGCATCTGGGATTCAGCTGCTTTATCTGTAACATGGCAAAATAATTTCTAAAGCTTATATCACCACTAACATAGTCATTAGGAATACAGGATTTGTACTAAGAGATGCCAAGATATTCTAGACCTGTTGCTAACTTAATTAACTTCCAGCATGTGACTTAACATACCTGTTTAAGCCCTAGCTTCTTTATTTGTGAGAGGTGGCTAATAATATTTCCCATTACATATGTGTTGAGGATTAACAGGGATAATGCATATGAAGCATTTTTGAAAATGGTTCATAAAACTTAGGAAAAAGTGTTTTAACACACATTGTGATGACAATACACTGATTCTATCAGCCATGACTTTTGCCGTCATTTTTTCTTCTCACAATATAAGATGAATAAAAACAGAAATACTCTTTCTTTCAGATAGCCTTGATGTAAATGAAGTTGTCAAGTTACCTCCAGGGTACAGTAGGTTGGATAATTATAATATTTTTAGTAAATGTGGTGTTAATGGCCCTCACATCCTGATTTGTGGATGGTAAAGTTGACTGGATATGTTTAGTTGATAACTAACCAAATTTTAATTTCTTATTTACAATGATAATATTTTTAGAATTTCTTAGTTTTAATAAAATTATTTTGTAAATAAATGAGGAAAGCAGTGGTAATAATAACCACTCTTTGTGAGGTTGCACATTTAGGGAAATATTTAAATCCGTTAATACTGACTGCAGAGTTAGTTAACTTAGGTGATTCTTTTGAGTATATATTATAGTGTTCATAAATCTGTTTTTGGACAATAAAAGTATTAACCATGAGTAACACAATGAAAATAATTATTTCCATGAAATACATGATAATGTCACTCATTTTTCTAGAGATTTTATTAGGCCTTTTTATTTCAATTACATTATTTTTGTAAGCTTATAGCTACATAATGACCTTGGGGTTTTGTTTAAAACATGCATGTCACTTTCATTCATCATTCATATCCCTGAAAAACATGAATAACATTTAGGTCAAAGATTTATCATGGTTCTAGAGATATGGTGTACATATTTTGATATATATATTTATATATATTTATACATATGCATACATACATGTATTTTTTCCCCACCATAAATACTATGATTATATCTAACAATCTGTTCAATTTACAAAGGAGAAATTCCTAGGATTCACCATTTCATATTAAAAAATTACATTTTACAAGTTTGATTATATGAAACTATAGTTTCATTTTGTATACATTATATAAGCATCACTTTTATTATGATTCCTATTTATTTTGTGCATTGTGCAATGTAACTTCTGGGAATCAGGCTTTCTCTATGTTTTATCCTCACTTTGCAAATTAATATAAGGTTAATAAAGATGTTCACAAAATCCCAATTCTAATTATTTAGTTATCAGTACCACTGATTTCCTTGGAGGCTACCAAGCTAACTATTTCCTTTCTTTGTTTTTTCATTAAACGTCATTATAGTTTTTCTAAACTCTAAATTGTATTTTTAATAATATCTAGAAGTTCATTTATTCTTTCAAAATATTTGTAAGTTATGTGTAGAGTTTAATAATTTATTGTTTTAATATAGCTTGAATACTTTAGTTAGAAACATAATGTATGAATTTAAGAATAATTTATAACTTATGAGGATTTTAACAGTTTAACATATACATTGTATACTGTATTTTTTTTAATAATGTAAGCTTTTATATTTAGGAAATGCTATTCTAATTTATAAACCCCATTACTAAGTTGCTACCTCTACAAAATAACATAAATGATTGTTACCTAAGAATATATCAGTTCCAGTGTTCTTGATTACTTATTGATGTTAAGTTGGATAATTTGAACTAAAATTAGAGGGTAAAGTCTTTGTTCTAATATGCAACAAGATAGAACACTTCATTCTTTAACTTTAAAAATTAATATTGTAAAAAGAAACTCATCCTCATAATAATCTCTTTATTTCAAAAATTATTAAATTTAAAAGCAATTTTGTTTTCTACAATATCAGAATAAATAAATCAGTGCAAAAACAATCTCTTTTTTGAAAATTTCAAAAATAACTTATAATAAGATATTATATAGGCATTCAAAAAATTATAGATTAGAAGTTTGAAAATAGTGTTTTTACTTCCTATACCTAGACTATATACCAAATTCATACCAAAACTTTACTAATTTTGGTGAAATTGGTGGTTGAAAAAAAATATATATGGAAATTTGAAGTTTTATTTTAAATATAGATACATTAGATAAAAATCCTTTTGTAAAATGAAGTATAGTTTTTGTAGATCCATTTTAATACGTATACTGCCTCTTTCTAAGTCTAATAAAAACATTCACTGGTCTTTACACACTAGTCCTTATTATTAATGGCAAATACACATATTGTATTGCTTTTTAGAAGTCAGGTTTATTGAAGTATAGTTCACATACAACACAATGCACCCTTTTAAGGTATACAGTTTCAATTAGGTTTGATAAATATTTTCAGTTGTGAAACCATCATCACAGTGAAAATATGGAACAATTTCATAAAATCAAAAAGCACACTTATATCACTTTAAAGTCCACAATGGGCCCCAAATCATAATCTCTGAAAAGCTTTGATCTCTTCTCCTGTATAATTGTGGCCTCTATAAAATGTCAAATAAACAGAATCAGGAAATGTGCAATCTGTCGTGACTACCTGTTTTCACGTAGCATAAGACCACACGCTGTTGCACATATCAATTCATTCCTTTTTCTGGCTAAGTAGAATGCCATTTTATTGAGATCCCAGATTTTTTTTTTCTAAAAAATTATGTTTATGATCCACTTGAAAGACTAAGAGTTATATTTTCCCATTTGATTATATATTGTAGCACAATTGTTTGAAATAGACCATCTTTTTATTTCTCCATAAATTTACACATTTGACATTATTTGATCATGAATTTATGGCCCTACTTTTGGATTCTATTCTGTTCCATGTATCTAAATATTTGTACTCATGTAGTAGCTTAGTGTGGATTACTATATTGAAATCAGAGCAGTCAAGTCAGCCAACTCTGCTCTTGTTCAACAGTGTTTGGGCTATTCTAGTCCTTTGGCTTTCCATAAAAATTTTTGCAAATAGTGTCAATTTTTACAAAATATTTACTGTTATTTTGATCAAGGTTGTGTTAAATTTGCTGATCAGAATGGAGAGAAGTGGCATCTTACCAACATTGAATATTTAGACTGTCTCTATTTAGGTTGTCTTCAGTTTTTCTCAAAAATATTTCACATATTTTTTGTCACTGAAGTGCATTGAAATTTTATGTTATAAATTATACATTTAAAATCACCTTAAAAAGCTCATTGCTACCATTTAGAAATATTACTGACAGCAGCAGTTTCAAACTCTTCTCTCTGGGGAAGAAGGAGAGGGAGGTCGCCATTTTTCCCCTACCCAGCAGCACTGATGGAATTAAGTGAGCAACACAGTGCCCTCAGTGGAGGCAAGAACCATTTACACCAATCCCCATCCACTGTACTCTGCAGGTGCTTCTTTACTAGGACAGTTGTGCCTAAGAACTAGAGCAGCAGGCTCTTCTCCCAGAAGACTGGCACAAACAGCCCCCACTCACCAGGTCTACTCACCACCGAATGCTGCAAAGCTTCAACTCTACCGGAAAGAGCATCAGGCCTCTTTTGACAATCAGACAAAAGCACACCTAGTGAAAACACACCTCACTCTGGAGAAGGTCCAAATACTCCCCATGTCAGGCAAGGAGAAATTCTGCAGAGGACTGACCTGAGGGAAACAGCAGCCAAAACGCAGCAGCAGAGTATGCACAACATACACCAGGAATACTTCTTGAAGCTCCAGGCCTTGGACAGTATGTGACCTCTTACTAATAAAGCCATTACTCTCAGGATCAAGAAATATAACAGGCTTTTACAACACACAAAAAAAGCCCAAGACCTAAGCAAAATGCCAAGATAGAGGAATTCATCCCAAAAGAAAGAACAAGAAAAGATCACACCAAGGATCTAATTGAAATAGATATAAGTAATATGCCTGATCTAGAATTTAATCAACAATCATAAGGATACTAGTTGGGCTTGAGAAAAGCCTAGAAGACCCCAGGGAGTCTCTTATCACAGAGATAAAAGACCTAACTAAAAAAAAAAGCTATAACTGAGATGAAAAACTGACAAGGTGTAATGATCACAAGGATGGAGGAAGCAAAGGAACAAATGTCAATAGAAGATAAAATTATGGAAAATAAGGTGAAAAGAAGAGGGTAATAAAAATATTGGAACATGAATGTAGATTTAGGAAACTGAGTGACTCCATAAAGCCTAATGCTATTCCATTCATAGGAGTCCCAGGAGAGCAAGTGAGGGAAAAGAGTGAAGAAAGTTTATTTGGGGAAATTATAGGTGAAAACTTCCCTAATCTGGGAGAGGAAACAGACATCCAAACCCAGAAGTCACAGAGAATTCCCATCAAAATCAAAAAAGGAGGCCAACACCAAAAAATATTTTAAAACTTTCAAGACAAATAGATAAGAAAAAACTCCTAAAAGCAGCAAGGAAAAAGAAATCCCTAACTTAAAAGGGAAGACAAATGTAGTTAGCAGCAGATCTATCCAGAGAAGCTTGACAGGCCAGAAGGAAGTGGCATGATACATTCAATGTGCTGAATGAAAAATATACAGTCAAGAATACTCGATCCAGCAAGTCTGTCATTCAGAATAGAAGGAGAGATAAAGAGCTTTCCAGACAAAAACTAAAGGAGTTCATGACCACTAAACTAGCAAGGAATATTAAAGGTGACTCTTTGAGTGGGAAAGACCAAAAGCAACAAAGCCTAGAAAGGAACAGAGTAAATCTCCACAACAACTTAACAAGTAATACAAAGGCAGTGAATTCATACCTAACAATAATCATTCTGAATGTAAATGGATTAAACACTCCAACCAAAAGACATAGGATGTCAATGAATAAAAAAATAAGACCCATATATATGCTGCCTACAAGAAACTCATTTTAGACCTAAAGACACCAGCAGATTGAAAGTGAGGGGATGGAAAACCATCATGCTAACAGACATCAAAAGAATGCTGGAGTAGTTATACTTATATCAGATATTCTAGATTTTAAACCAAAGACTGCAACGAGAGATGAAGGGCACCATATAATATAATAAGGAAGTTTATCCAACAAGAAGATCTAACATTGTAAATGTTTATGCCCTCAACTTGAGAGAACCCAAATATATAAAACGGTTAATAACAAACATGAAGAAACTTATTGTAATAATACAATATTAGGGGACTTTAACACCCCACTTACAACAATGGACAGATCATCTAAGCAGAAAGTCAACAAGAAAACATTGGCTTTGAACGACAGACTGAACCAGATGGACTAACGGATATATTCAGAACATTTCATCCTGAGCTGCAGAATATACATTCTTTTCAAGTGTACATGGGACATTCTCCAGAATAGATCACATACTGTCCTCAACAAATACAGAAAGATTGAGATCATGCCATGTGTATTTTCCAGCCTCAACACTATGACACTTGAAGTCAACCACAAGAAAAATTTGGAAAGGGCACAAATACATGGAGATTAAAGAACATCCTACTAAAGAATGAATGGGTTAACCAGTAAATTAAAGAAGAAATTTAAAAAATACATGGAAACAAATGAAAATCAAAACACGACTGTCCAAAACCTTTGGGATGTAGCAACAGTGGTCATAAAAAGGAAGTATATAGCAATACAGGCCTACTTTCAGAAGCAAGAAAAATCTCAAATACATTAACCCTAAGGGAGCTAGAGAAAGATGACCAAACAAGGCCCAAAGCCAGAATAAAGAAGGAAATAATAAAGATAAAAGCTGAATTAAATTAAATAGAAACTAAAAACAACAACAACAACAATAATAATAATAATAATAATAATAATGTCAATGAAACCAGGAGCTGGTTCTTTGAAAAGACCAACAAAATTGATAAACCTTTATCCAGACTCATGATAAAAGGAAGAGAATACATATGGATGGATAACAGGCACAAGAAAAGATGCTCAGCATCACTCATCATCAGGGAAATATTAATCAAAAGTATCATGAGATATCACCCTAAACCATTCAGAATGGCTAAAACTAACAACACAGGACACAACAGATTTTGGCAAGGATGTGGAGAAAGGGGAACCCACTGTTGGTGGGAATGCAAACTAGTGCAGCCACTCCGGAAAACAGTCTGGAGGTTCCTCAAAAAGTTCAAAATAGAACTGCCCTACAACCCAGCATTTGCACTACTAGGTATTTACCCAAAGGATACAAAACTACTGATTCGAAAGGGCACGGGCACCTGGATATTAATAGCAGCATTATCAACAATAGCCGTGTTGTGGAAAGAGCCCAAATGCCCATCAACTGATGAATGGATAAAGAAGTGGTATATATATACAATGGAATATTAGCCATAAAAAAGAATGAAATCTTGCCATTTTCAATGACATGGATTATGCTAAGTGAAGTAAGTCAGAGAAAGACAAATACTATATGATTTCACTTATATGTGTAATTTAGGAAACAGATGAACATAGGGGAAGGGAAGAAAAAAGAGAAAGAGGCAAACCATAAAATAGACTCTTGACTATGGAAAATAAACCAAGGGTCGCGTAAGGGCAGATGGGCAGGGAGATGGGTTAAATGGGTAATGGGCATTAAGGAGGGCATTTGTTGTGATGAACAGTGGGTGTTACATGCAAGTGATGAATCACTAAATTCTACTCCTGAAACTAATAGTATACTAGGTTAACTAACCAGAATTTAAATACAAACTTGAAGCAAGCAAAAAAGCCTGGCATTTGTAAACTGAACTTGTGTAGTGATTGTAGTGAACATATGTATTAGTTTTATTTGTTAATTTTTTAAGTTTCCTTGGGATTTCCCAAGTTAAAAATTATCTTGTCTATAAGTAAGGAGCCATTTATTTTTTTCTTTATTCAATCTCTATGCTTTTAATTTTTTTTTTCCTTGCCAATTGAAATAGGATCTTCTCTACAATGTTCAATAGAAATAGCAAAAGTTAGGCATCCTTGCATTGTTGCCAGTATTATGGAAAAACATTTAGTCTTTCAGTATTAAAGTGTGATGGTTGTTGGCTGTGGGGTTTTCATAGATGAACTAATCAGGTTGAAGTTGTGCCCTTTAACTCTTATTTTGCTCAAGATATTGCATTTCTTTTCATTAGGAATACATACTAAAATTTCTCAAATGCTTTTTTTTTTACATCCTTTGAGCTAGTCATATATGTATTTAAAAATTTTAGTCAATTGATATGGTAAAATACACTTATTTTTTAATGTTGACCCAGACTCGTATTTTTGGGTAAAGTCTCATTTTGCCATGGCATTTGTCATTTTTATATATTTTTTTCCTTTTCATATATGGATGGATGCTTTATAAAAAATACTGTAAGACTTCTGCATCTGTATTCATTAGAAATTTTGGTGTCCAGTTTCTTTTATTATTTGTTTGGTTTTAGAATTAAGTTTTTCTAGAATCATAAAATGTGTTAGAATGGGTTCTCTCTTCTAAATTAATTAATTAATTTTTGGGATCTACAATAGCTTATTTCTCCCCAAATGTTTTCTAGAATTCACCAGTGAAGACACCTGACTCAGGAGTTTAATTTGTCTAGGATGTTTTTAAATGTAAATTTAATTTAATGAATACATATGGAACTATTCAGAATATCTCTTCTTGAATGAATTTTGGTAGCAACTTAAAAAAATTAGTCCATTTAATCTGTGTTCTTGAATTAACTGGCATAAGGTAGTTCATAATATTTTGTTATTATCTTGTTATTATATGTAGAATTTGTAGTGATAATACTTCTTTCATTCCCAATATTTGGTATTTGTGTCAACTCTCTTTTCTTTTTATTTAATTGAAATATAATTAACATACAATGTTATATTAGTTTCAGCTATACAAAATACGTTGATTCAATAATTTTATACATTAATCAGTGCTCACCACAATAAGTGTAATCACCATCAGTTACCATACAACATTACCACAATATTGTTGATTATATTCTATATTCTTTACTTTTCATCTCCATGACTTACTGGATTATAACTAAAATTTTGTACCTCTTAATCATTTTTATCTCTTTCACCCACTCCCCCCTCCACCTCCCCTCTGGTGACCACCAGTTCTCTGTATTTAAGAGTTTGTTTGCTTGTTATTTATTTGTTCATTTGTTTTGTTTTTGTAGATTTCATATATAGGGGTGCTTTGTAGCTCAGTCAGTTGAGTATCCAACTCTTGATTGAGCTCAGGTCATGATCCCAGGGTTGAGGGATTGACCCTCATGTTGGACACTGCACTGAGCATGGAGCATGCTTGGGATTCTCTCTCTGTCTCTCTCCCTGCCTCCCTCTCTCTCCCTCTCTCTCTCTCCCACTCTGCACCTCTGCCCCTTTCCTCCACTTGCACTTTCTCTCTAAAATTAAAAAATAAATAAGTAAAACAGATTTCACATATAAGCGAAATCATATTGTATGTCGCTTTAGATGATTTATTTCACTTAGCATAATATCCTCTAAGTCCAATCATGTTGTTGCCAATGGCAAGATCTCATTCTTTTTATGGCTGAATAATATTCCATTGTGTACATGCATGTGTACGTGTGTGTGTGTGTGTGTGTGTGTGTGTGTGTGTGTGTGTATATGCATGCACATGCATACTCATGTGCCACATCTCCTTTATCCATTTTGGTTTCATCGATGGTCTGTATTGTTTTTTTCCCCATTGATTTCTGCTCTTTATTGTTTCTTTTCTTCTCACTCCCTAGGTTTAATTTGCTTTCCTTTGTCTAGCTTAAGTTGGAAGCTTGAATTATTGATCTCAAAACTTTTTTTTTTATTTTCAACGAACAGTATTTATTGCTTTATTTTTTATCATAAAAATTATTTATCTGCAAGCCACTTACTTTACAAATTCTATTTTAATATTCCCTCTTTCATAATGTTTGAAATTTCTTTTGTGATTTTTTTTTTTAAATTTTTTTTCAACGTTTTTTATTTATTTTTGGGACAGAGAGAGACAGAGCATGAACGGGGGAGGGGCAGAGAGAGAGGGAGACACAGAATCGGAAACAGGCTCCAGGCTCCGAGCCATCAGCCCAGAGCCTGACGCGGGGCTGGAACTCACGGACCACGAGATCGTGACCTGGCTGAAGTCGGACGCTTAACCGACTGCGCCATCCAGGCGCCCCTTTGGTGATTTTTTTAAGTGATGTTTAGTAGTGTGTTCTTTAATTTTCAAATATTTGGAGATTATCCAGGTACGTATTTGTTATTGATGTTGAGGGGTTTTTGTTTTTTTATGTGAGAATTACTTTGTATGCTTTTATTACGTTTGAGATTGTACAGATTTGTTTTAAGGCTCAGAATATGTTTTATATTAATGGATGTTCCATGTATATTTAGATATTATGTACAATTGACTTAAGAACAACACAGGTTGTAACTGTATTGGTCCACTTAGTTTCAATTTCTCTTTTTAAGTTTTTTAATGTTTTGTTTATTTTGAGAGAGAAAGAGAGAGTGGGGGAAGGGCAGAGAGAGAGGGAGACCGAGGATCCAAAGCAGGCTCCACCCTGACAGCAGAGAGCCTGATGTGGCGTTCGAACTTACGAATCATGAGTTCGTGACCTGAGTCAAATCAAAAGTCAGACGCTTACCCAACTGAGCCACCCAGGCATCCCACAATTTATTTTCAATAAGCATAATATGTAGTACTATAAGTGTATTTTTTATAATTTTCATAATGTTTTCTTTTCTGTAGCTTACTTTATTGTAAAAGTACAGTATATAATATATATAATATACAAAGTATGTGTTTATTTCCTGAGCAATGTAAGATAGTGATTCAACTTCATTTTTTTGTATGTGCCTGTCTAGGATTTTAACATTCTGTTGAATAAACTCTTCTTTCCCCAGTGAATGTTATTGGCTTCCTTGTCAATCGTTAGTTGATCATATATGCATTTTATGTTCATCAGTTACATTCTATACTTACCTTTATAAAGTGACTTACAAATAGTCTCTATATAATAAACTTTCTTTCCTCCATCATTTTCACCCTCCCACCATTTCTCCCTGCCTTATTTCCTTCCTTTCTTCATGTGTATACCATATGTTATTAATGTGTTTCCCAATTCATCTGCTTGGCTAACTTAGCAGATTGAGCAAAGAAAGAGGTGCTTTTATCATTTGTCCATCATTGTATTCTCTCCAACTTCTTCTCTCAACTTCTGTTTGTATGGCTAAACACATAAGAGAAAAACATCACTATTTTTTCTGTGTAAAGTGACCAATCTTTGGCCTAAAGTAGAATATGAAAAATTTGGTGGCCAAATATGCTTGAGAAATGTGCTCTATTTAAAAATTGTTTACCCCTCAAATGTCTGATTTATATTTTGCTGAGCTATTCTTAAAGACATATTTTATAGTATATAATTTGCTATCACTTCATAAAATTTTGGTGAACCATACTTACGTGTGACCTTCAATAATATGGTAATTTATTTAAATGTGCTTTACTAATTAAGAATATTTAAAATAGGAGTGTACTTAAATTATTCTTACCAATTATCTATATAAGAAATTATTGAAATGATCAATTACCATAATCAACAATCATTACTGAAATAAGATAATAAGCATCTTCAAAATACCAACTGCCTGAATTTAATGTTTTTCTTTGGGGATTTAAATTTGTTCCCTAAGCATTTCCTTTTAGAAGACTATGGACTATAATAGCTATACCATAATGCAAACCAAATATCTTACTAATGTCACTAACGTTTTTCAGGTAAAAATGAGAAGTATGTCAGAAAGGAGTACATGCATTTACTATTTCAAGTATGAATTTTACTCTCCTTATGCTTGTCTCCTTATGCTTGGACAATAGAGATTGAAAGAATTTCAGGGATCCTAGTCTAGTATCCTCCCTTCAGGCTATTCTAATAATTAGAGACAGATTGTTGAGAATTTTTTATTCTTGAAGTCCTTTAGGGACCCAAATCTTATACCTATATCATTAGCCACACAGGTTTTTTGCCCCTAAGTCAGTGACTTGAGATTAAAAAAAAAAAAAAAAAAAAAAACATCTAATGGAATTTTTCTCACTTTCAGTTTAATATTCTCTTACTCAGTGACTATCATTACTATTGTCATTATGAATAATGGGTCATGTATTCCAAAGCAGTGATTACCTTGACAACTAAACTTTTCTATTTTGAGCTAATGGATGTATCATTTATTTTCCTATCTTGTGGACTTCATTCATTTACCCAAGATTTTTGTTGTTGTTTTCCCATATGCTTTGGTGAGTAAAGTGATTTATACTGAATAGTATATAAAATGCATGGATATTGCAGCAAACAGGTATCATTCTAGATATTTGAGACAATACAACTATAATAAGACATTTGGTGCTTCCAAAATTTTTGGAAAGGATTGAACATCATGAGATACCCCTGGAGAATACACCCTCATAGTTGCAAACCAGAGCTCCAAAAGTTTCCATAGCCCCAACACTACCACTACAACCATCTCTCAGGAATCTTGACGCTGAGGCTGGACAGAGATTTTGAGTGTAGCTGTCCAACTCTCAAATGTTGACAACCTTGACTGTGGGCTTTAAGAACAATGAGGATAAGACTCCATTTTATGTCTTTGTTCCAAATCTCATATAAGTGTTTCTAATGGATAAAACTGAATTTATAAGTAAGGGTTAAGTCGTTAATTAGTGAAGAGAAGAAAAAAATTTACAACTGGAACAAACGATACTGGCAAAACAAAACAGTGTCCAAATTGAGATAAAATGAAGGACACAGGGTCAACAGGTAATGTTAATGGCTATTCCTCTGTGACGTTTTTAGTTATGTTAGGTTCAGCTACTACTCTTTGGTATCCTAGAGCATTAATGGGCTGAAAAATTCATGTAATGAGTTTTCTATATTGATATTATTCTCCCATTTGCCCATGGTATTTGCTAATTGATTTATCATAGAAAAACAATATACAATTTGGATTTTAGTGCAAATTATTGGAAAATTTGGGGCATCTGGGTGGTTCAGTCAGTTTAGCATCTGACTCTCCATTTCTGCTCAGGTCACGATCTCACGGGATGTGAGTTTGAGCCCTGCGTTAGGCTCTGTGCTGATGGTGCATAGCCTGCTTGGGATTCTATCTCCTCTCTCTGCCCCTCCCCCGCTCACTTTCTGTCTCTGTCTCAAAATAAATATAAACTTAAAAAAAAAAAGAAAACTAATGGCTTATTCACTGGTATTGGAGAAAATAAAAGATGTTAGGACAGGGGCGCCTGGGTCGCTCAGTCACTTAAGCGTCCAACTTCCTCTTAGGTCATGATCTCACCGTCCATGTGTTGGAGCCCTGCATTGGGCTCTGTGCTGACAGCTCAGAGTCTGGAGCCTGTTTCAGAGTCTGTGTCTCCCTCTCCCTCTGCTGCTCCCTTGCTCATACCCTGTTTCTTTGTCTCTCAAAAATAAATGAACATTAAAAATTGTTTTTAAAAAAAATCTTAGGACAAATGAAAATTTTAAGTCACAAATAAAAATTTACTCCAGAAAGATAAAATGAAAAAATAAAATATTAGAATAAAACATAAGCAAATATTTATGTACTCTTACAGAATATTTCTAAACATTTCATTAAAATTGTAGAACATGTAAGCTAACACTGAATTTGAGTGCACTATAAATTTCAATATCAGTATTGAAAGTGAATTAAATTTTGATTGTTAATAAAACAGCCAACAAATTATAAATTAGTCTTTGAAATAAATTTGGAAAATATTGACTGTCCTTCATATATAAATCACTTTTTCATATTAGCTGAAAAAAATATAGGGGCTCCTGGGTGGCTCAGTTGGTTAAGTGTCGACTTAGACTCAGGTCATGATCTCGAGGTTTGTAGGATCAGGCCCTGCAGTGGGCTCTGTGCTAACAGCTCAGAGCCTGGAGTCTGCTTTGGATTCGTTGTCTCCCTTTTTCTCTGCCCTTCCACAGCTTGTGCTGTCTCTTTCCCTCAAATATAAACAAACTTTAAAATATCAAAAAGAAAATATTGCTTTTAAGAGAATAAAGCTACAAAAGAATTAAAAGCTTAAATGCTTTGTGTAAAAGAAGTTCAAATTTCATTAATAGCAAATGTCATTATTAATTAGTAAGTTAAAAATCTAGATACTGTTTCTTTGCTCATTTTCTTGAAATAAGCACGTATATTATTTGATGGACGTTAAAATTGGTAGAAGGCAATTTTGTACTTATATAAAAATAATTTATAGATGAATTTTTTACTGAGGTATAAATGACATATGATATTAGTTCCAGGTATACAACATAATCATTCAATATTTGAATATACTGCAAATGGTCACAATAAGTCTGGTTAACATTCATTACCATCCATAATTACAATCTTTTTTCTTGTGACAAAAACTTTTTGATCTCACTTACCAACTTTGAAATAAGCAATATAGTATTCTTAACTATAGTTGCCATGCTGTACATTATATCCCCATGACTTATTTGTACTCATTGACCCATCCACCTGCTTCACCCACACATCCCGTGAACCTGGAAACCACCATTCTTTTCTCTTTACACATAAGCCTGGTATTTTAATTTTCTGACTTTTAGATTCTACCCAGAAGTCAGATCATATGGTATTTATCTTCTTATGTCTCCTTCTGTTGTTTTACACCCTCAAGATCCATTCACATTTTTGCAAATGGCAAGATTTCATTCTTTTTATGGCTGAATAATATCCATATGTGTATCTCGCATTTTCTTCATTCATTTACCAATGAACAACTGGATTGATTTCATATCTTGGCTATTGTAAATAATGCTACAGGGGTAGGAGGGGTAGATTTATTTTTGTGAGTTAGTGTTTCCATTTCCCTTAAATAAATATCCAGAAGTGCATTGCTGGATCATATAGTAGTTCCATTTTTAATTTTTGAGACCCTCTAAACAGTTTTCCCTAGCAATTGTACCAATTTACACTTCACCAACAGTGCACCAGGATTGCCTTTTCTCCACATCCTCACAAACACTTGTAATTTTCTTGTCTTTTATAATACCCATTCTACCAGATGTGAGGGCACATGTCATTGTGGTTTTGATTTGCATGTCCCTGATTAGTGATGTTGAGCATCTTTTCATGTACCTGTGGTTATATGTCTTTGAAAAATGTCTATTGAATATCTCTGCCCATTTTTTAATTGGATTGTTTTTTGTTATTGAGTTGAATGAGATATTTATATATTTTGGATATTAACCTCATTAGATAAATGGTTTACAAATATTTTCTCCCCCTCAGTAGTTTGCCTTTTCATTTTGTTGATGGTTTCCTTTGCTTAGCAGAAGTTTTTTTGTTTTATGTAATCTCATTTTTTTAAATATTTTGTTGCCTTTGATTTCAGCGTCAGATCCAGAAAATGATCACAAGAATGATGTAAATTAGTTTACCACCTAAACTAATTTTCTTCTAAGTGTTGTGTTGTTTCGGGTCTTAGGTTCACAGCTTTAATCCATTTATAGTTAGTTTTTGTGATGCTGCAGACAGTAGTGCAATTTCTTTCTTGGACATGTGGCTGTCTAGTTTTCCCATCATTTATAGAAGAGACTGTCTTTATCCCATTGTATACTCTTTCCTACTTTGTTATAAATTAATTGGCCATATATGCGTGAGTTTATTTCTGGGCTCCATATTCTGTTCTATTGATCTGTGTCTGTTTTTTATGCACTTATCACACTGTATTGCTTACTATTTTTTTGTAATATTTGAAATCATGGAATATGAGTCCTCCAGCTGTATTCTTCTTTTTTTAAGATTAGTTTGCCTATCCAGGATCTTTTGTGGTTCCATACAAATTTTAGGGTTGTTCGATTTCTGTGAAAAAATGCCATTGGAATTTATACAAGGATTGCATTGAATCTTTAGATGCTTTGAGTAGGATTGCCACTTAAACAGTATTCTACACATCCAAGATGATACAATATCTATTTATTTGTGACTTCAATCTCTTCAGTTAATGTCTTATAATTTTCAGTGCACAGGTCTTTCACCATCTTGGTTAAATGTATTCCTAGGTAGTTTATTCTTTATCATGTAATTTTATATAGGATTATTTTCTTAATTTCTTTTTCTGGTAGTTTATTACTAGTTTATAGAAACACAGAGTGTGGTATTGATTTTGAATCCCTAATTTTAATGAACTCATTGATTAGTTATAACATTTTTAATGGAATGTTTAAGGTTTCCTATACTAGAATCAGGTCATCTGACAACAGTGACAGTTTTGCTTTTTCCTTTCCAATTTGAATGCTTTATTTATTTATTTTTCTAATTCTGGCCTAATTGTTGTGGCTAGGAATTCCAGTACTATGTTAAATACAAGTGGTAGGAGTGGGCATCCTTGTCTTGTTCTTGATCTTAGAGGAAATGCTTTCAACTTTGTACCCTAGAGTATGATGTTAACTATGGGCTTATCATATATGGCTTTTATTGTGCTGAGTTGTGTTTCCTCTATCCTCATTCTGTTGAGAGTTTTTATAAATGGATATTGAATTTTGCAAAATGATTTTGCAGCTGCTATTGAGATGATTATGTGATTTTTATCTTTCATTCTGTTAATGTGGTATATCACATTGATTTGTAGATATTGAACCATTATTGCATTCCTGGAATAAATCCCAGTTGATTATAGTGTATGTGTTTGTATATATATATATATATACACATATATATAGTATACTGTATATATATATTTATGTATATATTTATATTATGTATAACGTATATATACATTAAATATATCATGTATATATATTTTATATATATTATATATAATATATATGTAGGGTATTATTGAATTCGGTTTGCTATTGTGGCATCCTTTTTCGTATCAGGTTAATGCTAGAGTCATAACAGGAGTTTGGAAATGTTCATTCCCCTTTTATCTATCTATTTATTTATTTATTTGGAAAAAGTTGAGAAGGAATGAGGTTAATTCTTTGAATGTGAATAGAACTCACCAGTGAGGCCCTCTGCTCTTGGACTTGTATTTGTGGGAGTTTTTGGTTACTGCTCCAATCTCCTTACTAGCAATTGCTCTGTTCAGATTTTTTTATTTCTTCATGAGTCAGTCTTCTTAGGTTTTATGTTTCTAGGCATTGATCCATTTCTACTAGAAATGCAAATTTATTGATGTATGATGTTCACAGTAGTGTCATGATTCTTTGTATTTCTATGGCATCTATTATAATTTCTCCTCTTTCATTTCTTTCAGAAATGAAAAGGTTAATCAATTTTGTTTATCTTTTCAAAGAACCAGTTCTTATTCTCACTGATCTTTCTATTGCCTTTGTAGTCTTTATTTCATTTATATTAACCCTTATCCTTGTTATTTCCTCCCTTCTACTAACTTTGGGCTTTGTTTGTTCTTTATGTTTTAGTTCCTTGGAGTATAAAGTTAAGTTGTTTATTTGAGATTGTATTTGTGTCTAAGGTAGGCACTTATCACTATCAACTTCCCTGTTGTAACTGCTTTGCTGGGTTCCCTAAATTTTGGTATGTTGTGTTTTCTTTTTCCTTTTTTCCTTTATTTAATCTCAGGGTATTTTTTTAATTTTACTTTTGATATCTTCTTTGACCTTTTGGTTGTCCAGTAGGTGGAGGGAATTTTACTTTTAAGAGTTCATCCTAAATATATTTTTTGCCATTGTATGCAAACATGTATCTGTAAACATTACATTAAACATTAAAATAAAATTAAAATTAAAACATTAATTTTAATGTTATATAAATTACAGTAGAAACTTATAAATAACTAAAATGTCCAAAGAGCTGAACTGGTAAAATAAATAGGGGTGAATACTTAAAATATTTATGAGATTGATTGTTTTTAATTTTTTTTAACATTTATTTATTTTTTGAGAGACAGAGAGAGACAGAGCATGAGCTAGGGAGGGGCAAAGAGAGAGGGATTTACGGAATCCGAAGCAGGCTCCAGGCTCTGAGCTGTCAGCACAGAGCCCTACGTGGACTCAACTCATGAACCGTGAGGTCATGACCTGAGCCAAAGTCGGTCACTTAACCGACTTAGCCACCCAGACGCCCCTATGAGATTGTTTTTATGATGTAAGGTATATACATGGATTTTTAAACATACCCTTAATGTACTCTTAAGTCAAAATAAAAAGTTGTAGAGTAGATTCTTCACTTTGTAAGACAGGTTATATTTTTCTCTGTGTCTTTTCTTATCTCTTGTTCTTTCTGCATATATACAAATGTACACTCAGAAATAAACAAATGCTTAAAACGAAGACTGGAAGACTGCACACTAATGCCTTCCTGGTTATTTCTGGGAGTTTGGGCCATTTCCTACCTTTTTTTCCAATTTATTGTTTAACTTTTGTTAATTTATTGTATATTCCATTGTAAGAAAAATAACTTTCATTTTAATGAAAATACATATTTTGGAATTATTGAACAGCAAAAACTTAATCAGTGAATAAATTTACAAGCCTACTGAAGAAACTAGTATCAACAAATTCATTTAACAAAAAATAGCAAGAAAAGGAGATATAAGGAAATCTAATAATAGATATGACAAAGATTATAAAAGTATAAAATAACACCTTTTTATAGTAATACAGTAGAAAATAATTGTATACTATTTTCCCTTATATTGGTTTAATTCAACATAAAAAACCTGAGCAATAACTATATTAATACATTCAATTAGATACAAATTGGTACATTACATTGATAGGAAATTATTTGAAAGTTTTTAAGGAACATATTGCATTGTTTAAACATTTTTATTCAAATTCCATTTAGTTAACATACAGCGTAATATTAGCTTCAGGTTTACAATATGCTGATTCAGCCCTTCCATACACTCTATTTTCTTAAAGACCATGTTGCCTCCTTTTACTCCTATCATCTGGAGTAGTGATTTGTTTTATTCCTCTGCTTCTTCTAGCCTGCTGTTCATTGCATCAAGCCTTTTTCTAATCTCAGTTATTGCATTCTTAATCTCTCACTGATTCTTTCTTCACTCTTTTATCTCTCTGTGGTAAGGGTCTCCCTGATGTCTTCTATTCTTTTCTCATACCCACTGAATATATTTATATTGTTGGTTTAAACTCTGCATCAGGCATGTTACTTATGTCTGTTTTGCTTAGATCTCTAGCTGTAGCCTTATCTTGTTCTTTGATTTGGGATAAATTCCTCTTTCTTGGCATTTTGTCTAAGTCTCCACCTTTTTTTGTGTTAGAAAAGCCAGTTATGTCTCCTGCTGCTGATAAAGTAATGGCCTTAGGAATAAGAGGTCATGTAGTACCCAGGAACTGGTGCTTCAGGGAGTGTTTCTGGTGTGCTGTATGCACTCTGGTATTGTGTTTTGGCTGCTCTATCCTTCAGGCCAGTTGTCTACAGAGGCTCTCCTTGCCTGCTGTTGGCAGTATTTGGTCCCTGGCCTGAATGCAGTGAATTTTAACTGCTGTGCTCTGGTTGTGAAATGAGACTGACACCAACTCCACCAGAACTGAGGTCCTGCAAACCTCTCTCGTTGGAAAACATTGTGTGGGCAAGGGATTGTGCTGGTCCTGGGGGGAGGGGTCCACCATGCTGGCACTGAGGCAAGCTTGACTGAGAAGGGTAGTCTTGCCAGAGCACAGGAGGGTAGGACTTGGTGTATGCAAGTCAGGCAGCCAGCATTGGCACTGTGCTGATTCCCTCAGGTAGCTCTGTGTTTATGCTGAGGGGCAAGAGAGGAAAATGGTACTGGCCAGCTCCTTTGTTCCCAGAGAGTCGTCCCAGGGAATGCTGCCTCTCAGGATACACTCTGAAAAGAGGGAATAATCTCTCCCCATCGTGCCCTAAGCATTTTTCTGACTGCTGTTTTCACACTCTCTGCCCTCAGGCTGTTGTCTGCCTTCTCTCTAGGAGCAGTGCAATGCCCTTCCAGCTGTATGGCAGCCAAGACTGCTGACCTTTAAAACTCCAGGTTTTAAGGTCTTCTCGTTTCAAGAACTCATGAAATTCAGCCCCTCTCATTATTCAAGCCAATGGATTTGGGAAAATATTATCCTTGGACATTCCCCCTGTGTGCTCCCTTCTCTCTCACCCTTCTCTACGATCACCACTCTCCACTCCACAGCACTGTGATCCATTTTTCCCCTAAACCACATCTCCAACTTCCTATCTTCTTTGCTGTTATATCTTCCCTCCCTTTACTTAGGGACTTTGTTCTGTCAGTGTTCAGGTCAATTTCTGGGGTATTTCGGATGATTTGATAATTACCTAGTTGTGTTCATTGGACAAGACAATCCTAGGGTCCTCCTATTCTGCCATCTTTCTCCAGTTTAAATTTATTTAAACTGTATTATAAGTTTAAATGTATTCCCTCAATTGTATTTTACATTCTTCAATGTGCATAATAGGGCTTGTGAAGGTAGTTTTTGCTACAGAGAATTTTCTCTGACTCTTCTGATTGGGAGTTCTGAGGTTTCAGTATACATAGGGCTTTCTCTTGGGCCAGTCTGCTTTTTCATAAAGGATGTCTTCATTTTCCACTTGGAGCACATGTATTTAGTTTCCAGGATTCTTGGAACATGATGGAATAAGTGGCTAACAGTTCTTATTTGAGGGGTGGGGGGAGGGAGAGGACTGGATGAGCTTTAAGTTCCAGCATTCTTTGTCTCCAAATATTTTAGGTAAGCAAATGACGGAATAAAACTATCCATAACAGAAATAGGAAAGTTAAGGATTAAAGCCATCTTGTAAGCAAGAATAATGATTTCACTGTTGAATTTGAAGTGATGCTGAGAAATCAAGTAAGAATATAAGTCAACTGAGATAAGTATGTGTGTCTGGGTATTAATTAGTAGTACTAAATTTGGAGTTAAAAAGATGCTATGTTTATCGTTAATTACTTATGGTTATCTTAAGCTGTATGTGACCATTTTAACAGTGACTATTTTTTTTCAGTACACACTAATATCTTAAAGTAAGCATGTGTACCCAATTCTCCATATATATGTATATATATATACATATATATATATATATATATATATATGTATATATATATAGTCATTAGGAGTAGATGTTATTGCAGAGTATCATCTTTATCTAATTATATCCAAACAATGAAAACAATAGAAACCAGGTTTAAGATAGAAAGTGCACTGGAAAATGAATACAAAGACTGATCCACTTAAACTATTAATATAGAGATTATGGAGCCTTATTTTCATGTGAAATGTTTAGTAGAATCAGAACATCAGGGCGGCATGCACAGAGGGCATTCTTCCTCAGCAATGAGGATTATCCTCTGCATTTGGCCACTGCTACAGTTTAGATGTTCGCTGTGATGCCATCTGTTAAGGTTGATTGTGCAGTGACCTTAGGCAGTCTGAAACCTGTTCAATTGAGCCCATATATGGAGTTCTGGGTGGGAACCAGGAGGACAGATGGTAGGGTTGGAGATGAGGAACTTGTTTGTTACAGCTGATGAAAATCATTCTTATTGCCAAAGCCATTAAATGTGATATCCTTGGCACAGCATTTCTCAACAAATAGGGTGTCCCACTTGGTGGATTAGCTGCAGGTGAATTGAAGCGTTCAACAGTCCGACTATTTAAGTTTGCCTAGTTCTTTACTTCACATCCCTGATATCCTAAGATTAAGTCAATGTTCAGCAGCAGGACACTCTGTGCTCAGTTAAGTATGGCATTTCACAAATGTAGTTTTTAAAATATACATGTGCATTGGATGATACAAACTGGATTATAATTCTGCAGCTAATTAAAAGAGTTTATAAATATCTCCAACTGAATGAAACCAAAAACAGAGAAGAAAAAAAAATCCTATAAGGAAACTGAATAAAAAATAAAATAAATCAACTCACTCTTTTATATACATATTAATGTTTCTTGAAGACTTCTCAATGCCAATTATTTAAGAAAATGTATTAAAACCATTTTTTGGGAAATAAATATGATCAGACAAGATAATTATTGCAAAGTGGTTTTAAAACTTGGGAAGCAAACATTTTGCCCACTATATAGATGTTTCCTCCTCACATTTGACAGCCTAAAATGCTACTTATTGTAGAATTCATATCTAAACTGTGTAAGCTGAAGAATAATTTTAAGGTATATTCTTAGACAAAGGATATTTAAAAGGTCAAAATTCAATATGAAAAGAAGTGAGCAATATAGATTATATCCACTTTTAGTATTAAAGAGAAAACAAAATCTGAAAGTGCCTTTCATTAGTCAAATCTCCTGTTCCTTTAGAGGTTTCGCCTAAAGTATATTAGACATGCATCTTATTCTAAATATAGTTAGGGAAGTAATATGATGGCAGTTTATGGATAAAATATTTCAGGAGTCTATATTTATAAGTATATATATGCTACCAAAGTAATACATACTTCATTTTATTGTTATATAAATATCATTATATTGTTTTGCATAGTTTTTTTTTTTTCCTTTTTGGTAATATATATTGGAGATCTTCCTCAGCCCATTCAGTTCTTCAGTCTTTTGAACTGCTGCATAGATGGCATCCAGTAGTGAATATTATGTAATTTATTTAGCTAGGTCCATGTGAATAGTTAGTTGTCTTCAGTAATATTTCTTCTTCCTTTGGTTATTATTAACCGTGTTGTAGGGATATTCTTATACATGTTTATTATGCCCATATTTGAATATTTTCTAGAGATGATGTATATATATGTGATAAAAAGAAAAAGGTGAACAGGGGTGCCTCAGTGGCTCAGTCAGTTAAGCATCCAACTCTTGATTTTGGCTCAGATTATGATCTCGTGGTTCATGGGTTTGAGCTCTATGTTGGGCTCTGCACTGGCAGCGTGAAGCCTGCTTGGGATTCTCTATCTCCTTCTCTCTCTGACCTTCCCCAGCCTCAAAAAAGAAAAAAAAAAAAGAGAAAAAAAATAGGCAAACATTTAATAACATTTTCACATCTCCCACCAAAGTGCCTCTACCCAATGTAAACTCCTAGCAACTATGTATGAGATGACTATTTTCCTGCAAATTTGAAAACAACTAATCCTTTAAAATATTGTGATTTTGCTGATTAGATGTATGAGCTATAAATAATCATTGCTTTCATTTGTATTTCTCTATCAATATGAGTATGTTGCTTTTTCCTCTTTAATGAGTTAATGTGAGAGAATACCCATTTATGCATTGGTATATGTACATACTCAAGAGGCATTTGTTGACTACCTATTTTGTATTAGGTACTGATTATATAGTGCTGAGCAAAGTCAAGACGATGACTCACTTCTCAGAACTTATGATGCACTGAGAGTATTAAAAATAAATGATTTTGGGGGCGCCTAGGTGACTCAGTTAGTTGGGCTTCCAACTTCAGCTCAGGTCATGATCTCGCAGTCCGTGAGTTTGAGCCCTGTGTCTGGCTTTGTGCTGACAGCTCAGAGCCTGGAGCCTGCTTCAGATTCTGTGTCTCCCTCTCTCTGCCCTTCCCCCACTCACACTCTGTCTCTCTCAAAAATACGATAAAAACATTAAAAAAATTTTTACAAATGATTTTCATTGATAATTAGTACTTTATAATTGTTTAAACTTAATGGTTATTTTTATTTTTTACTATTTTTTGCTTTTGATTGTGTTATATATTTTTTATAATTGTATAGTTCTACTCAAAGAACAAGCTCTTGATTTTATATTTTATAAATATATTAATTATAGGCATTTCTTGCCATTTTTATATTTATTATTTTCCATTTTAAAATGTCTATATTTTTATGTTCTGTCAATTCCCCAATTGAATATTTTGGTTTTTCCTTGTGTTTTGTTTACCTCTACGTTTATTGTTAAAAATGATTTCTTATTATGAATTTTCCATTGAAAATGTGGTTATTTAGTCCGTTAGGACTATTTATTTAGGACTAATTTTTATTAAATTCTCTGCTCAGGGTGTTTTTAGAGTTGTACTCATTATGTGTGTTGAGGCTGCGGTCTGAAGCGGCTGGAGAATCCACTCCAAGAAAGAGGCAGTAACACCACACTGACACCTGTGACCTAGTAACTTACGGCATACACCATAACTCTTTTTTGTTCTGGTCCATAGAAGCAAGTTACCCAGTCCAGTCCAGGAAGTACCAGGAAATAGGGACCATGAGAGCTCCTGTTGGAGTCCAGCTTCCAAAGCATGCATGGAAATTTTGTTTTTTTCTGAATGTGGTGACAATTAGTTGGACATATTGTGCTCATTTAGCTCTAAATATTTCAGCATGTAATTCTAAAGAACAATAATATTCTCTTAGTGTTGTACTTTACCCAAATCAGAAAATTTGTATTGCTACTGTAGTATTATTTTACCCACAACTCTAGCCAATATTCAAATTACATTTCTTTTATATATTTATATATATATTTATTTATTTATTTATTTTTATTTATTTACTTATTTTAATATGAAATTTACTGTCAATTTGGTTTCTATATAATATCCAGTGCTCATCCCAACAGGTGCCATCTTAATGCCCATCACCCACTTTCCCATCCCTCCCACCCTCAGTTTATTCCCAGTTTTTAAGAGTCTATTATGGTTTGGCTCCCTCCCTCTCTAACCTTTTTTTTTTTTTTTCCTTCCCCTCCCCCATGGTCCTCTGTTAAGTTTCTCAGGATCCACATAAGAGTGAAAACATATGGTATCTGTCTTTCTCTATGTGACTTATTTTACTTAGCATAACACTCTCCATTTCCTTCCACGTTGATACAAAAAGCCATATTTCATTCTTATTGCCACGTAGTATTCCGTTGTGTGTATAAACCATAATTTCTTTATCCATTCATCAGTTGATGGACATTTAGGCTCTTTCCATAATTTGGCTATTGTTGAAACTGCTGCTGTAAACATTGGGGTACAAGTGCCCCTATGCATCAGTACTCCTGTATCCCTTGGGTAAATTACTAGCAGTGCTATTGCTGGGTCATAGGGCAGATCTATTTTTAATTTTTTGAGGAACCTCCACACTGTTTTCCAGGTGGCTGCACCAGTTTGCATTCCCACCAACAGTGCAAGAGGGTTCCCGTTTCTCCACATCCTTGCCAGCATCTATAGTCTCCTGATTTGTTCATTTTGGCCACTCTGACTGGCGTGAGGTGATATCTGAGTGTGGTTTTGATTTGTATTTCCCTGATGAGGAGTGACGTTGAGCATCTTTTCATGTGCCTGTTGGCCATCCGGATGTCTTCTTTAGAGAAGTGTCTATTCATGTTTTCTGCCCATTTCTTCACTGGATTATTTGTTTTTCGGGTGTGGAGCTTGGTGAACTCTTTATAGATTTTAGATACTAGCTCTTTGTCCAATATGTCATTTGCAAATATCTTTTCCCATTCCATTGGTTGCCTTTTAGTTTTATTGATTGTTTCTTCCTTTGCAGTACAGAAGCTTTTTATCTTCATGAGGAACCAATAGTTGATTTTTGCTTTTAATTCCCTTGCCTTTGGAGATGTGTCAAATAAGAAATTGCTGCAGCTGAGGTTACAGAGGTACTTTCCTGCTTTCTCCTCTAGGGTTTTGATGGTTTCCTGTCTCACATTCAGGTCTTTCATCCATTTTGAGTTTATTTTTGTGAATGGTGTAAGAAAGTGGTGTAGTTTCATACTTCTGCATGTTGCTGTCTACTTCTCCCAGCACCGTTTGTTAAAGAGACTGTCTTTTTTCCATTGGATATTCTTTTCTGCTTTTTCAAAGACTAGTTGGCCATACTTTTGTGGGTCCAATTCTGGAGTTTCTATTCTATTCCATTGGCCTATGTGTCTGTTTTTGTGCCAATACCATGCTGTCTTGATGATTACAACCCTGTAGTAGAGGCTAAAGTCTGGGATTGTGATGCTTCACGCTTTGGTCTTCTTCTTCAAAATTACTTTGGCTATTTGGGGTCTTTTGTGGTTCCATACAAATGTTAGGATAGCTTGTTCTAGCTTCGAGAAGAATTCTGGTGCAATTTTGATTGGGATTGCATTGAATGTATAGATTACTTTGGGTAGTATTGGCATTTTAACAATATTTATCCTTCCAATCCATGAGCATGGAATGTTTTTCCATTTCTTTGTATCTTCTTCAATTTTCTGCATAAGCTTTCTATAGTTTTCAGCATACAGATCTTTTACATCTTTGGTTAGGTTTATTCCTAGGTATTTTATGCTTCTTGGTACAATTGTGAATGGGATCAGTTTCTTTATTTGTCTTTCTGTTGCTTCATTGTTAGTGTATAAGAATGCAACTGATTTCTGCACATTGATTTTGTATCCTGCAACTTTGCTGAATTCATGTATCAGTTCTAGCAGACTTTTGGTGGAGTCTATCGGATTTTCCATGTATAATGTCATCTGCAAAAAGCAAAAGCTTGACTTCATCTTTGCCAATATTGATGCCTTTGATTTCCTTTTGTTGTCTGATTGCTGAAGCTAGCACTTCCAACACTATGTTAAACAACAGCAGTGAGAGTGGACATCCCTGTCGTGTGCCTGATCTCAGGGGGAAAGCTCTCAGTTTTTCCCCATTAAGGATGATATTAGCTGTGGGCTTTTCATAAATGGCTTTTATGATGTTTAAGTATGTTCCTTCTATCCCGAATTTCTCAAGGGTTTTCATTAAGAAAGGATGCTGAATTTTGTCAAATGCATTTTCTACATCGATTGACAGGATCACATGGTTCTTATCATTTCTTTTATTAATGTGATGTGTCACATTGATTGATTTGCGAATGTTGAACCAGCCCTGCAGCCCAGAAATGAATCCCACTTGATCATGGTGAATAATTCTTTTTATAAGATGTTGAATTCGATTTGCTAGTATCTTTAGAATTTTTGCATCCATATTCATCAGGTATATTGGCCTATAGTTCTCATTTTTCTTGGTGGGTCTCTGGTTTGGAAATCAAAGTAATGCTGACTTCATAGAATGAGTCTGGAAGTTTTCCTTCCCTTTCTAATTTTTGGGACAGCTTGAGAAGGATAGGTATTATCTCTGCTTTAAATGTCTGGTAGAATTCCCCAGGGAAGCCATCTGGTACTATTGTTTGTTGGGAGATTTTTGATAACTGATTCATTTTTTTTCGCTGGTTATGGGTCTGTTCAAGGTTTCTATTTCTTGCTGGTTTGGAAGAGTTTTGGAAGTGTGTGGGTGCTTAGGAGTTTGTCCATTTCTTCCAGGTTGTCCAGTTTGTTGGCATATAATTTTTCATAGTATTCCCTGATAATTCCTTGTATTTCTGAGGGATTGTTTGCAATAATTCCATTTTTAATTCATGACTTTTTCTATTTGGGTCATCTCCCTTTTCTTTTTGAGAAGACTGGCTAGAGGTTTATCAATTTTGTTTATTTTTTCAAAAAACCGACTCTTGGTTTCATTGATCTGCTCTACAGTTTTTTTAGATTCTATATTGTTGCTCTGATCTTTATTATTTCTTTTCTTCTGCTGGGTATGGGGTGTCTTTGCTGTTTTGCTTCTATTTCCTTTAGGTGTGCTGTTAGATTTTGTATTTGGGATTTTTCTTGTTTCTTGAGGTAGGCCTGGATTGCAATGTATTTTCCTCTCAATACTGCCTTCGCTGCATCCCAAAGCGTTTGGATTGTTGTATTTTCATTTTCATTTGTTTCCATATATTTTTAAATTTCTTCTCTATTTGCATGGTTGACCCAATCATTCTTCAGTAGTGTGTTCTTTAACCTCCATGCTTTTGGAGGTTTCCAGGCTTTTTCCTGTGGTTGATTTCAAGTTTCATAGCATTGTAGTTTGAAAGTGTGCATTGTATGATCTCAATTCTTTTATACTTATTAAGGACTGTTTTGTGACCCAGTATGTGGTCTATTTGGGAGAATGTTCCATGTGCACTTGAGAAGAAAGTATATTCTGTTGCTTTGGGATGAAGAGTTCTAAATATATCTGTCAAGTCCATCTGATCCAACGTACCATTCAGGGCCCTTGTTTCTTTATTTATCCTATGTCGAGATGATGTATCCATTGTTGTAAGTGGAGTATTAAAGTCCCCTGCAATTACCACATTCTTATCAATAAGTTTGCTTATCTTTGTGATTGTTTTATATATTTGGGGGCTCCCATATTCGGTGCATAGACATTTATAATTGTTAGCTCTTCCTGATGGATAGACCCTGTGATTATTAGATAATGCCCTTCTTCATCTCTTGTTACAGCCTTTAATTTAAAGCCTAGTTTGTCTGATATAAGTATGGCTACTCCAGCTTTCTTTTGACTTCCAGTAGCATGACAGATAGTTCTCCATCCCCCCACTTTCAATCTGAAGGTGGTCTCCGGTCTAAAATGAGTCTCTTGTAGATAGCAAATAGATGGGTCTTGTTTTTTTTTATTTATTTTTAAAAATTATTTTTTAATGTTTATTTATTTTTGAGACAGAGAGAGACAGAGCATGAACGGGGGAGGGTCAGAGAGAGGAAGACACAGAATCCGAAGCAGGCTCTGGGCTCTGAGCTGTCAGCACAGAGCTGGACACGGGGCTCAAACTTACAAACTGCGAGATCATGACCTGAGCCAAAGTCGACCGCTTAACTGACTGAGCCACCCGGGTGCCCCAATGGGTCTTGTTTTTTATCTATTCTGATACCCTTTGTCTTTTGGTTGGAGCATTTAGTCCATTTACATTCATTGTTATTATTGAAAGATATGGGTTTAGAGTCATTGTGATGTCTGTAGGTTTCATGCTTGTAGTGATGTGTCTGGTACTTTGAGGTCCTTGCAACATTTCACTCACAGAATCCTCCTTAGGATCTCTTGTAGGGCTGGTTTAGTGGTGATGAATTCCTTCAGTTTTTGTTTGTTTGGGAAGACCTTTATCTATCCTTCTATTCTGAATGACAGATTTGCTGGATAAAGGATTCTCGGCTGCATATTTTTCTGTTCATCACATTGAAGATTTCCTGCCATTCCTTTCTGGACTGCCAAGTTTCAGTATATAGGTCTGCCACTAGTCTTATGGGTCCCCCTTTGTAAGTTAGAGCCTGTTTATCCCTAGCTTCTTTCAGAATATTCTCTTTATCCTTCTATTTTGCCAGTTTTACTAAGATATGTCCTGCAGAAGATCGATTCAAGTTAATATCTGTAGGGAGTTCTCTGTGCCTCTTGGATTTCAATGCCTTTTTCCTTCCCCAGATCAGGGAAGTTGTCAGCTGTGCTTTGTTCAAGTACCCCTTCAGCCCCTTTCTCTCTCTCTTCTTTTTCTGGAATTCCTATATTATGGATATTGTTCTGTTTGATTGCATCTCTTTGTTCTTTAATTCTCCCCTCATACTCCTGGATTTTTTATCTTTTTCTCAGCTTCCTCATTTTCCATAGTTTTATCTTCTAATTTACCTATTCTCTCCTCTCCCTCTTCAATCTGTACTATAGCTGCCTCCATTTTATTTTGCACCTCATTTATAGCATTTTTTAGTTTCTCATAACTTTTTTCAGTCCCTTGATCTCTGTAGCGATAGATTCTCTGCTGTCCTCTATGCTTTTTTCAAGCCCAGCAATTAATTTTATGACTATTACTCTAAATCCTTGTTCCATTATATTGCTTAAATAGTTTTTGATCAATTCGTTAGCTGTCACTACTTCCTGGAGTTTTTTTGAGGAGAATTCTTCCGTTTCATCATTTTGGGTAGTCCCTGCAGTGGCTCCAAACTGTAGGGCACTTCTATGCTGCCTGGAGAAACCTGTGTTGATGGGCAGGACCAAAGTCAGACCTGATGTCTGCCCCCAGCCCACTGCTGGGGCCACAGTCAGACTGGTGTGCCTTATCTTCCCCTCTCCCAGGGGCAGGACTCACTGTGGAGTGGTGTGGCCCCTGTCTGGGCTGCTGGCACACTGCCAGGCTTGTGGTGCTGCTTTGATGGGATCTGTCCAAGGGCGAATTAGCCTGGGGGATCTGCAATGTGCACAAGGGCGGGAGGGGCAGGCTTAGCTTGCCTTGTCATTTGTGGCCTCTGTGGGAGGGCCACAGCAGAAGGAGGCAGCCCATCAGAGGGATCGATCCACAGAAGCACAGGGTTGGGTGTTTGCAGACTGCAAGCAAGTTCGGTGCCGGGAATTGGTTCCCTTTGGAATTTTGGCTGGGGGATAGGAGAGGGAGATGGTGCTTGCCTGTGCCTTTGTTCCCCCACCAAGCTGAGCTCTGTCTTCTGGGGCTCAACAACCCTCCCTCCTGGCATCTTCTCACCCTCCCAGCTCTCCTAGAGCAGGGTTGTTGACTTTTAAACATTCCAGATGTTAAGTCCCGCTGGCTGTCAGAACTAACACAGTCCAGCCCCTCCACTTTTGCCAGCCAGACTTTGGGGGCTCTGCCTTTCCTGGCGAGCTGCCCCTCCACTGCCCTGGCTCCCTCCTGCCAGTCCGTGTAGTGCGCACTGCCTCTCTGCCCTTCCTACCCTCTTCCGGGGGCCTTTTGTCAACGCTTGGCTCCGGAGAGTCGATTATGCTAGTCTTCTGGCAGTTTTCTGGGTTATTTAGGCTGATGTGGGTGGAATCTAAATGATCAGCAGGGTGCGGTGAGCCCAGTGTCCTACACCGCCATCTTTCCAGTGAAGTATCCCATCATTTCGTTCTATGATTTCCTTACAGCTTAAAAAAGACAACTATGATACAATTAAAAAAATGCAAATATCAAAGATGCAAAATTCGTTTTAGTCATGTCTCTAGCCTCTTTTCATTTAATGTCCCTCAAGTTTTCTTTGTCTGTCTTGACTTTGATATTTGAAGAATACAGGCCAATTACTTTATAGACCATGCCTCAGTTTGGCTTCTCTGACATTTCTTCCTTAATTCAAGTTTTGCATTTTGGCAGGAATACCACAGAAATGATGTTTCCATCTGGAAACATGCAATGTCAGTTTGTTCCAATAAAATGATGATGATAACTTTAATCATTTTCTTAAATTAGATAGTGTTAGGTTTCTGCTGCAGTTTTGTTTCTTTGTCTAGTAGGTAGGTATTTTGAAACTGTGTAAATATAATATCCTTCATTCATTAAACTGCCACACACTAGTTTTATCTTGTACTGGTTCTCTACTGCAATATTTGTTAGCTAGTATTCTACAGGAAGAGTATTTTTTTCCTCCCACATTTACTTTGTCTCTCATGCATTTTGTTTACATCAAGGTGGATTCATGGATTCCTATTTCTTACCATGGGTTGTCATTCATTAGTGATATTGTTTACTTTAATGGTCAGATTTCCCCAAATTTAGCCAGTGGCAACCCTTTCAAGGTAACTTTTATGTTCTCTTCATAAGTCATTTTAGAAGTTTTTTCCAACTTTACATGAAAAAATTATTTCAGACTCTTCTTGAACTTACCTCCTTCCAGTCATGGGATAATCTGTTTCTCTGAGCCCTAGTTCTTTTTAGCAAAATGTGGCATTTAGTAAGCAACTGCTAGATAAATGCAGTAGCACTTGTGTGTTATTATCTCTAGTCTCTCTCTAGCTAGAATATACACACAGTCATTACATATATTGGAAACCATGATTCTATACTAATATATCACCTCTGATTCCAAACACCAAAGAGTATATTCTATTCTGTTTTTTTTTTTCATATTTGTAATACCCTTTTTTACCAACAGTGAGAAATCTGGCTACCATAATCCTTAATACATTTACTTATTTGCTCAACAGATGATACACAAAAATGGTTTCAGAATTTTTAACTTTTTTAATGTTTATTTATTTTTGAGAGAGAGACAGAGACAGAATCCAAAGCAGGCCCCAGGCTCTGTGCTGTCAGCACAGAGCCTGACATGGGGCTTGGACTCCAGTGAGATAGTGACCTGAGCTGAAGTCAGTCACTTAACTGACTGGACCACCCAGGCACCCCAAGAATTTTTAAACATGTTACAATGAACAGGAAACCTACTCGAAGGAGTTCAATTTTTTTTCAGTATTTTTTTTTTGGTTGTTAGGTTAAAATTATATAAAGTGAAATGCACAACGTTAAGCTTATAATTTGATAAATTTTACAAATGTATACACCATAGAAACCACACCTGTTTTAGTATAAAAACATTTTCATCATTCTAGGAAGTTCCTTCCTGCCCCTTCTGACATAGCAACAACCACATACATGTTTTAGAACTTCATATAAATGGAATCATACAGTATGTACCTTTTGTATCCAGAGTTTTTTTTCTTCTTCTGGGTATGTATTACAAACTCATCCATACTGTTGTTTCTTCCTTTTTTTTTTTTTTTTTTTTGAATAGTATTATACAAATATACTAAAATGTGCTTATGTATTGTAGGATATTTGGGTTGTTTTGGTTTTCCTATTGTGAATAAAATTGCTATGAACATGTTTTTACAACTCTTTCTTGCAGGCATATATTTTTATTTCTCTTTAAAATGGAAACAGAAATAGAATTGAATGGTCACAGAGTAAATGAATGTTTGATTTTGTAAGGAATTGCAAAATTTGTTTCTAAAATCATTTTAGTCTTTTACCCTCCTACCAACAATATATGATATATTTTCCTTTCCTAACTAAAAATTGTTGCTGTCAGACTTTTAATTTAGCCATTCTTGCAGGTTTTATGTCTCTGTTCCTAATTTGCATTTATCTGATGACAAACGGTATTCAATGCCTTCCACTGTGTTTATTGGCCATTCATACATCTTTACTTGTGAACTCCTTTCAAAGTCTTCTTGCTTGTCTTTAATGAGTTATTTGGTTTTTCATTATTGACTTGTGGGTGTTCTTCATATATTCTGAACCTGAGTCTTTTGTCAGACTTAGATATACTTTTATACATATACTTACACATGCTGTGAATACTGTCTCCTTGTCGAAGCTTGAAGTAGTAAGTGGTGGACCTTCTTCTTAGTAATAATGGTAATAATTGTAACAAGACAATTTATTATTTAGTACTGCTTTACTATGTACCAAGTGTTTAAATAAGTGTATTAGACACATTAAGTCATGTAAAATTCATAGCGATATCAGAAAAATTCTGGAAATTTAGTTGATAATATCTGTTTTCATTTTTAATACAGATTCAGTCTTATTTTACTTATCCCTCCTATTTTTCATAATACTTTATTTAAAAATTTGTAAGTTTATTTTAAAGAATAGCATCATTTTTTGAGAATGTCTTTTTCTCTTTAGAAAATGCTAAACAAAGGGAATTTTCATGCTCATTCTTTATTTTGTATATATTCTGAAATAATTTATCATGCCAGTCTTCACTGCTTCTAAGTACTTTGAGCATGACTTCATTGAGCTTATTTCCTTGATAACCATGTTTTTCATCTCTATGATTATTTCTTTTTCTGTTTTATTCTCACTGTTTAAAAAATACACATGTAATTTCCTCTTTTTTTGATGCAGTATTCCTTTATTGTTTTAAGTTTTTATTTAAATTCCAGTTATTTAACATACAATGTAATAGAAGTTTCAGGTATACAATATAGTGATTCAACAATTGCATACAGTACCCAGTGCTCATCACAACATTTGCATTCCTCAATCCCCATCACCCATTCAACCCATCCCCCACTCATCTCCTATCCCATCAGTTCTTTATATGTAAGAGATTGTCTCTTGGTTTGCCTCTCTCTTTTTCCTTTCGCTCATTTGTTTTGTTTCTTAAACTGCACATATGAGTGAAATCATAGGGTATTTGTCTTTATCTGACTGACTTATCTCACTTAGTGTAATACATTCTAGTTCTATCCATGTCATTGCAAATATCCTTTGAATCACATTGAAAATATAAACTTTAAGAAAGATTTATTTTACTTCATTTGGTATTTTTTTTAAAGACATTTTTAGACTCTCACATATTAGGCCCTCCCTTTAAACTCCAAAATCAACCTACTTCCTGTTAGAAGAGGATCTATGACTGTGTAGAATTTAGATTTTGTGTGGATTTTGTCAAAAGATGTTAGTCTTGCATAGGCAAAAAAGAAAAGAAGGCAGTTTTCTAATGATTTCCCATCCATTTATGGATTTCACAGTCTTTACTAAGCAAGGATGGATGTATAGGTATGGAAAATACTTCCAAAGTATTTTGTATTCCAAAATCATCATAGAAGCCTAAACTAAATAATGTGATTTTCTAACTGCCCTTAACAGGTGACATCCATAGGAAGGCCAGATGTTTATAAGAATGTTTATAGTATATAAAAGATGTATGTACTACAATGGGTGAGGTTCCAGACTAGTGTATGGAGAACAATTGTTCAGCTGCAACAGGTTGTTATATCTGTTATTTGTTATTTATTGCTGTTAACAGATTGTTAATTATTCATTTGCAACAGATTCCAACAGATCCCATATTTTCATCTCATGCCTTGCTTTACCTTATTACTACTCTCCACACCTTGATCTGTGGGTCATGAACTCTGTCATTATCATAAGGAATAGCAGAAAAATAAACTTTATCAGAATTAGGAAAAGATGCTCTGGGCAGATATCCCTCTAGCATAAGGCCCTCTCCCTAAGACACATGTTCAGAATACAACCTGGATTTCACAAATTCAGATTTCAGTACCCACTTTGACTCAGCACTTTTACCTAAGCAATATTATAAAAAATGATTAGGTGGGGTCCTTGAATTTTACCCTTAGTCCCAGTATTCATTTTCAGGCAGATTCCTTATTCTCCTTGGTCAGTTGTTCCATTTCTTACTCTGGTCCAATTTATATCCAATTTCTTGAAATGTCAATATTTGATAATATTCTCTGGCTTCTTGCTGGAATATGTAATTTGTCCTATTAGGTTTATTTGATCATTTAAGCAGGCTTTAAAGTCATGAGCTCAAACTTACTCTGGACAGAAAATACTTGAAGAATATGCATAGGGCATTTTACAAAATGTTATCTTTTTCTTGAAAAAATTATATTTTAGAAACATGTTTTTGACTCAAAGTTTGCCTTTTATTAACAGTCATTTTCTCATTAAACTAATGATTTCTCGTCATTAGTGACTTCTTGGATAGGAAGGTTGTGCTCATCCGATTTTGGCTTATAGTTAAATAGGAGATTAGTTTAACTTGAATACTTCACATTTAAATGAAAAACAATTTTCACGGTAAGTTATTTATTATTTTTACTGAGATCTACAAGGCCCAGAGAAGTGAGGAGGCAGGTGAAACTACAGAAGTGTCTTAATCTCTGTTTTCTGGACTTGGTGTGAGTCTTCATAAAAGACCAAGGTTTAACAGGACTTGATCTCTGCTCAGGATGACGCTCAGTGGAAAAATAATACCTGAGATCATAGACCTCTGGTGGAATTTCCAGAAACAAGGAGAATTGTGTGTCTCCAAAGGACCCTGCAGCCTAAACTTAACCCTTTGGGTTATGGGATGTCAGCTAATTGCTACCACTATCTTGTTCTTGACTTTATTCTGCTTTTTCCCTGAAGGATGGTTGCACATTAACCCATTTTCTATTATTTGAATGTAGTTCTCAGTTGCACCAATTGCGCTAAAAATTCCTCAGAGGTTCTCACCTGTGGATAGCACTTGGCCACAGCTTCTCGTTCTGGTACAGAGCTAGAAACTACTTGTGTATTTGGTTGCACAGGCAATAAAATACAGTGATTACTTACTCTAAGTTCTAAATTTTGACTGCCTACATTTGAATTCAGGCTCTGCCAGTTATTTAGTTTTGTGGACTGGGGCAAATTGTTAAATCTTGCTAGGCTTTATTTTGTATATTTGTGAAATGGGGATAATAGCTACTAATAGAGTCATTGTAAGTATTAAATGAATCTATTTACATAAACATATATGTATATACGATATCTGTCAGTGCCTAGCACATAACAGAAGATAGTAAGTGTTTTTCATTTACTATTTTTATTATTCATCCTGGAATTTGAGTTAACAGAACATGTGGGCCTCCACTTTCAGCTCTAACATGTGAAGAGAGCTGGAAATAAATACCACACACACACACACACATACACACACACACATACACACACACACACAACTGGACATATTCAGGAAGCAGGAAATCTGAGACAGAAAACCTGGAAGGCAGCCAAGGAAAGACAAAATATCTCAACTATTAAGGAATAAAGATAAGAATTGTATCAGACTTCTCTTCAGAAATCATGCAAGAAGTGAGTAAAGTGATACATTTAAACACTGAAAGAAAAACCAAACAAAACAAAATAAGAAAAAACCTAGAATTTCTGTACCAGTGATATTAAAAAGAAGTAATTCAGGGAGTAGAAAAATTATGCAGATCAGAAATTTGGAACACACAAAGAAGATGTGTCAGAGAATACATTAAGGCTAAATGTATAATCTTTTATTTTTATAAATTTTATCTAAATTATAGCTGTTTAAAGCAGTAATTGCAATGCATTGAATAATTACATGGATAAGGGCAATGAATGAGGGCAATGTAATAAGGGGTAGGAGGGAGGAATTGGGATAGTCTGTTGTAAAATACTATATGTAAAGTCATACAGTGTATTTAAATTTTTTATTGTTATGTTTATTTATTTTGAGAGAGAGAGAGAGAGAGAGAGAGCGAGCGAGCGCTTGCGTGCACGAGTGGGGGAGGGGCAGAGAGAGAGGGAGACACAGAATCCCAAGCAAGGTTCCAGGCTTTGAGCTTTCAGCACAGAGCTGGATGCGGGGCTGGAAGCCATGAGTGTGAGATCATGACCTGAGTGGAAGTCAGATGCTCAACAGACTGAGCCACCAAGGTGCCCTCATAAAGTGTATTTAAAAGTGGACTTAATTTCAAGGGAACATAGAAGAACCTAAAAAGCCTAAATGGCATAACACAGCAGATACAATCGAATTATGTTAAACTCTTAATTAAAACTAGATAAGGAAGATACTGAAAAAAGAAACTAAGAAGAAATGCAACACATGGAAAATAGTTACAAGATGGCAAATATTAATATAGCTTAATAAACACTGTAAATGCAGGTATCTGAATGCAGCTAAGGGGCGCCCCGGTGGCTCAGTCAGTTAAGGGTCTGACTTGATTTCAGCTCAGTTCATGATCTCACACAGTTCGTGGGACGGAGCTCCATGTCAGGCTCTGCTCTGGCAGTTTAGAGCCTGCTTGGGATTCTCTTTCTCTCTCTTTCTCCTCCCTTTGGCGGTTCATGCCCTGGTTCTCTCTCAAAATAAATAAATAAACATTAAAAAAATAAATGCAGCCATTAAAAGACAAAAATTCTCAGACTGAATAAGTTATCTACAAAAAATTCAACAAATCGATTTAAAATTCAAGTTCAAAGTAGAAGGCTTGATAAAGATATGCCATGCTAATACTAATCAAAAGAAGAGAACATGGTTTTACTGTTAATTTATCTAGAACTCTACACATAGCCCTTCCTGTCTGTCATGTCAGGGAAAAGATACTGATGTATCTAGTATCACCTTTGAAGTTACTTTTCCTCACTTTCTTTTTTAAAATAACATCAAAATGACTCATAGTTGGTTGTCTGATCTGCTTCTAAGAAATTCCCACGTTATTCTTACTTGTTTTTCATTAAAATTTCTGCCTTCTTGAAGTATGACTTAATCACTTTCTGTATGTAAACTAACTAGAAGTTATTATAATAATGATGATTTCAATGAGAGTCAACAGTGTGACATGACTGTCAAAAGACAGCTAATGCATTATTAGGTTACATTAATAGAAATGTAGTGTTCCGAATAAAGAAGGAATTGGTTTTACTGTTTTATGCATGAATCATACATCATCTGGAGTATAATTTTCAGTTTTGGGTGTCATACTTAAGAGGACATTGACAAGTGCAGAAACATGTTCTGAAATGAGTGAATGAGAATGTTGAAGCCATTTCAAAGAGAATATTTTGAGTAACTAAAAACTGAGATATTTTAAGGAAAGAGTATTAAATGTCTAGTATTTGGACTGGCATTCTGGAAAAGCAATTATACTCAGGTGAATGTAACAAGGAGGCTTCATCTCAGTATAAAAGGAACATCTCAATAATTATAACTGACCAATTTTGGAATGGACCATGTTCTGAGATAATCATGAGCAACCTGTCATTGGAAGCATCCAAACAGAAAATGGATGCCAGTATGCCCAAGATAGTGCTATATCAGTCTCTTTACAGCATTGTAGAATTTGAGCTCAATGACCGCAAAGATGTCTGCCAGCTCAGATACTCTGTGATTCTATTTTAAAACTTTTTCATGCTCTATTTATCAGCCAATGAAATGAGTTCTTGCTAACATGGAAGATTTCTAAGATCTTTTCTTTCTTTAGAGTTCTAAAAATATCTATAGAATGAAGCAATTTAAGAAAAATTTCCCTTGTTCCTCACAATTAACCCAAAACTTTTAAAACCCAAAAGTAACATTTCAACTTAATTCGTGAATGTGTGTGTGTGTAAGATATATTTTGAAAAAATTCTCTGAAAGTATAAGCAATTGTTATAATTGTAACAGCAATTTTATTCATCAAATAGAAAAATCACTTGTGATTCCATCACCTGGTAATAAATGTGATTAATAATTGTAATATTTTTAATGTTCTTTGGGAAATATAAACACAGTTGGGATTACATCATAAAAGTATATTTATATTATGCCATTCCATTTAACAATAAAAAATCAAGTTAGTGTAGTAATGACTATGACCACATCTTTTAGAAACCATCAGGCTTGAGTCCAGGAACTCGCTTATCCATTATCTTAAAGAATTTGATCCAGTGACCTAATTTGTCTTTCCCTGGGTTCTAGAATTTAAAAAGTAAAAATTGATAGTAATATTAATCAAATTTCATAATACATGCAGTACTATTATGTCACTCAGTATATAATAGATTCAGGATAAATAATACTTAATAGACCTTCCTTTGTTGTATGAAATCAGCATGGTTTATTTCTACCTTAAATGTTTTTTTACTGGTAAATCCCACAAGGTAAAAAGAGGAAATGATGTTTATGGGGGCTTTGTATTATAATAAATTTTCTTAGTATTTTTAATGAAACTGGAATTTTTACTCCAGAATGCAGTATTGCTTTAACATAAATATAATGTGATTTCGCCATGTGGGGTTTAAACCCTCCACTCTTCAGAGAGATGGTCTGGGTTTTGAGTTCACTCCTGATGATGGGTCACTGCACCAGGGGTGGGGTTTATCGTGAGATTGTGTCAGCCTCTCCTATCTGCCTTGTTGTGGATTGTTTTTCTTGTTTGCCAGATGTGTTGGAGTGACTCAGTTTTTAAGGGTTACCCACCCTGCCCAGAGGATATTGTTCTATATGTAGTTGTGGAGTCAGTGTGTCTGTGGGAGAAGGTGAGTTCAAGATTTTTATGTATCACTATCTTGAACTGGGACTCTGCACTATTTGCAATTTTGAGTAGATTTTGAATTAAGAAGGCAAATTACTAAAGTAAAAATATTTTTGCTTGTGATAGTTGTTGAAGTGATCTAAAGACCTGATTCATTTCCTTGGCTATGATTCAAGTGTTTGACGTACAATTAGCTATCAGTGTAACAGACTACAATTTCAGTAGGGACTGATTATCCAGACTATCAAATGCTTCCCCCCCCCCATATATGGCATACATATATCAGTTCATAAGTCATAACTGCATACATCAATGACTTAGCATAAACTACACATACAAAGGTAACCATCATGTGAAGAATAGACTAGCCAGCACCACTAAAGACCTCATTGCTACCTACTAGTTTCTACATCTTCTGTCCTCCCAAAAAAACTGACTTTGAAAAAGATTATGGTTTACTTTTTTTAAAAGACTCTCTATAAATTATATCTTAATATGTCCTTCTGTGTTTTACTTATATTTATAATATTTAATCACTTATGTAATATTTATGCATATCTGAAGATTATATTGTATGATAGTCCATTGAATGTAACAATTTTTTTATCCATTTTACACTCGAAAGATATTTGGGTGTTTCCAAAATTTGATCTGTTATCAATAGCAGTTTCCCTTTATACAGTGTATTTTTATGATGCTTTTTACATTTATTTGGAGGTATTTTGTAATTTTGAAGCTATTTTAACATTTAAAAATTTTTATTTTTATGATTTTTATATAAAATATATGAATATTATCAATTTTGTATATGGACCTTGTGATCAGTACTATTGGACATAATGCTGGTATGCAAATAATGACAGGCTTATTATTTATTTCGTGTACTTACACATTTAAAAATTTTTTTTTAATACTGTGAGCTCAAATGTAATCTTAAGTGACAGCTAGCATTCTTGTCTTATTCTCAGACTTGGAGGTAACATTTCAACATGTTACCATTGTGTGTAATTCCTGATGAAAGTTTTAAAAAATACCTATAACATAGAATAAATTTTCCTTTAGGCAGTCTCTTTGTCAAATCAAGCTGTTGGATATATGTCACAGACCAGGAGTCTGGAATTCTCTCTTGTCCAGGAGGAGAGCCGATGCAGAATTGAAAATGAGAGAGGCCAATGTCCAGGAGGAGGCAAGAGCCCCAAACAGGGGGTTTCGTTTCCTAATTTATTGAGCTCTCAAGATCTTACACACATGGTGGATGTGAAGAAAACAATCAGATAGCAATCGTTAACTTATGTGTGTAAAAAGCAAAGGGTCCGGGGGGCAAGTGGATTTTGTGATCAAAGCACAATAGTATATTGGTGCCAGATGGAAAGTAATTTCTTGCAGGTGATGTAACAAGTTACTCGTGATCTCGTTATATTTCGCTAACTAACCTTGGGCGCTTTCACCCGTGGTGGCACCTTTCCGCCCTAAGCTTCTTCCTACTTAATGACTAATCTTGGGTGCTTTCTCCCTGTCTGTGGAGGCTTTTGGCCGTACGCTTTCTTAACCCGTTTATGTAAGTATAAGGAATTCTTGAACCTATTTCCCAACAGATATATTTTCTTATCTCTGAATGATTTTAAGAATCTTTTTTATATTTTGTTACACTAGTTTAACTATGATGTTGCTACATGGGATTTTTTTTTGTATTCATCTGCATAGAGTTCATAATACTTCTTCAGTCTACAACTGAATTTTTTCTTCAATTTGAAAAAACAGTCATTATATGTTTTTTTTCGTTGTCTCTTTAAATTGTGTTGAATTCATTCTCAATTTCCTGTCATGTTTTCATAGTTCCCTGTACTCTTCGTAATTCACCATCTAGCCTACTAAGTTTTCAAGCATATTAAACTTGAAGATAACTTATTTTTTTTTACTTCCGGTATAGTTAACATACAGTATTATATTATTTTCAGGTGTATGATATAATGATTCAAAAATTCCATACATTATTCAGTGCTCATCATTATAAGTGTACTCTCAATACTATTTCATACATTCCCCTACAACCTCCTCTATGGCAACCACCAGTTTCTTCTCTATATTTAATAGTCTGGTTTTTCTTTTTTTCCTCATTTTTTTGTTTCCTAAATTACACATATGACTGTAATCATATGGTATTTGTTTTTGACTTATTTGACTTTGCATTATACTCTCTAGCTTCATACTTTTTGTTGCAAATGGCAAGAGTTCCTTTATTTTTATGACTCATATTTCATTGTGTGTGTGTGTGTGTATATATATATACACATACCTTTTCTTTATCCATTAATCTATTGATAGAAATTTTGCTTCCATAATTTGGCTACTGTAAATAATGTTGCAGTAAATATAGGGGTACATATATCCCTTCAAATTAGTGTTTTTGGGGGGACTGGTAAATAGTAATGGAATTACTGGATCATATAGAAATTTTATTTTTAATTTTTTGAGGAACCTCTGTACTATTTCCCACAGTGGCTTCACCAGCTTGCATTCCCACCAACAGGGCACAAGGGTTCCTTTTTTTCCCACATCCTTGCCAACACTTATTCTTGTGATTTGGATTCTAGCCATTCTGACGGATGGGAGGTTATATCTCACTGTGGTGTTGATTTGGATTTCCCTTATGATGAGTGATGTTGAGCATTTTATTATGTCTCTGTTGGCCCTCTGTATGTCTTCTTTGGAGATATGTCTGTTCATATTTTTGCCCATTTTTTAATTGAATTATTTTTTTTGGTGTTGACTTTAAGTTTTTAAAATACATTTTACATACTAACACTTCATCACATACATCATTTGCAAATATCTTCTCACATTAAGTAGGGTGCCTTTTAGTTTTATTGATTCCTTTGATGTGCAGAAACTTTTTATTCTGATGTAGATCCAATAGTTCATTTTTGGTTTTGTTTCCCATGCCTGAAGGGACATGGGAAATGTTAGACAATTCCTACAGCACTAAGAAATTACTGCTTGTACTCTCTTCCACAATTTCTATAGTTCCCTTTCTCACATTTAGCTCTGTAATCTATTTTGAGTTTATTCTTGTGTATGGTATAAGATAGCAGTCCAGTTTCATTATATTGCATATTGCTCTCCAGATTTCCAAACACCTTTTGTTGAAAAGACTGTCTTTTTCCCACTGGATATTCTTATCTCCACTGTTGAAAATTGACTATATAACTGTAGGTTTCTTTCCGTACTCTCTGCTCTCTTCCACTGATATATGTGTCTATTGCTGTGTCAGTACCATACTGTTTTCTTTTTTCTAACTACAGTTTTGTAGTGTATTTTGAAATCTCTTTTTATGTCTTTTTCTTGTCTGATTGCCCTGGGTAGGACTTCCAGTACTGTGTTGAGTAAAAGTGGTGAGAGTGAACATCCTTGTCTTGTTCTTGATCTTAAAGGAAAAGTTCTGTTTTTCCCACTCAGTATGTTAGCTAATACTAACATGGGTTAGCTCATGGGTTTTCATATATGGTCTTTATTATCTTGAGGTATGTTCCCTCTAAACCTACTTGCTGAAAGGTTTTTGTCACAAATGGACATTATACTTTGTCAGATGCTTTTACTGTATCTATTGAAATGATCATATAATTATTATCCTTTCTCTTGTTGATGTGATGTATTTTGTTGTTTGACTTGTGAATATTGAACAACTCTTACATCTCTGGAATAAATCCCACTTCATCATGGTGAATGATTTTTTTAATACATGGTTTAACTCAGTTTGCTAATATTTTGTTAAGGATTTGTCCATCTTTGTTCATCAGAGAGATCAGCCTCCAGTTCCCTTTCTCTCTCTTTTCTTTTTCTTTCTTTCCTTCCTTCCTTCCTTCCTTCCTTCCTTCCTTCCTTCCTTCCTTCCTTCCTTCTTTCCTTCTTTTTCTTTCTTTCTTTCTTTCTTTCTTTCTTTCTTTCTTTCTTTCTTTCTTTCTTTCTTTCTTTCTTTCTTCTTTCTTGGTAGTGGCCTTTATCTGGTTTGGGTATCGGTAATCCTGGCCTCATAGAATTAATTTGGAAATTTTCTTCTTCTCCAATTTTTTAGAGCAGGATAGTTTGAGAAGAATTGGTATTAATCTTTCTATAAGTGTTTGGTAGAATTCATCTGTGAGGAAATCTGGTCCTAGACTTTTGTTTGTTGGGAGTTTTGTGATCACTCATTCAACTTTAGTAGGTTATGTTTCTAGGAATTTATCCATTTCATTCTAGGTTGCCCAATTTGTTGGCATATAATTTTTCAAAATATTCTCTTAGAATTCTTTGTATTACTGTGGAATTGGTTGTTACTTCTTCATTTTTGATTTTATTTATTTGAATCCTCTATATTAACTTTCTCAATGAGACTGATTAAAGGTTTATCAATTTTGTTGATATTTTCAAAGAATCAGGTCCTGGTTTCAGTGATCTATTCTTTGCTTTTATATTAGTGTCTTCTTTAGAGCAGAAATAGATAATCTTTATTATTTTCTTTCTCCTACTAGTATTGAGTTTTGTTTGCTCTTTGTCTAGTTCCTTTGGGGGTAAGGTTTGGTTGATTATTTGACAGATTTTTCGCTTCTTGAGGTAGGCCTGCATTCTATAATCTTCCCTCTTAGAAAAGCTCTGCTGCATCCCAAAGATTTTGAACGATTGGTTTTCATTTTCATTTGCCACCATGTATTTTTTTTATTTTCTCTTTGATTTCTTGGTTGACCCATCTACTGTTTAGTAGCTGTTATTTAACCTCCACATATGTATGTTCTTTCTAGATATTTTCTTGTGGTTGATTTCTAGTTTCATAGCATTGTGGTTACAAAAGATGAATGATATGACTGCAGTCTATTTGAATTTTTGATATTTATTTTGTGGCCTAATATGCATCAACTGGAGAATTTTTTAAGTGGAGAATATTCTTTGTGCATTTGATAAGAATGTGTGTTCTGCTGTTTTAGCATGGAATGCTTGGATATATCTATTAGATCCAACTGGTTCAATGTGCCATTCTAAGCCACTCATTTCTTGTTTATTTTCGGTTTGGATGATCCATCCATTGATATAAGTGAGGTGTTAAAGTCCCTTACTATTATTATGTTATTATTGATTAGTTCCTTTATTATCAACTATTTTATGTATTTGTGTGTGCTCATGTTGGGTGTATACATATTTCCAATTGTTCCTGTTGGATTGTCCTCTTTATTATTATATGGTGTCCTGTGTCTTTTCTTACAGTCTTTGTTTCAAAGTTTATTTTGCCCATGGGATGCCTGGGTGCCTTGTTGGTTAAGCGTCTGACTTTGACTCAGGTCATGATCTTATGGTTTATGAGCTCCAGTCCTGCATCAGGCTCTGCGCTGACAGCCTGGAGCCTGCTTCAGATTCTGTCTTCTCTCTCTGTCCCTGTCCTGCACGTACTCTCTCTCCCCAAAAATAAACATTAAAAAAATAAAGTTTATTTTGCTTAATATAAGTATGCTACCACAGTTTTCTTTTGGTATCCATTTAACATAATAACTTTCTCCATTCTCTTATAATCTGCAAGTATCTTTCCATCAGAAATGAATCCTTTTAGGTAGCATATAGATGGGTCTTGCTTTTTTAATCCACTGTGTCACCCTGTATCTTTTGTTTGGAGCATTTAGTTTATTTGCATTCAACCTAATTATTGATAAGTATGCATTTATTGCCTTTTGTTACTTTTGTGGTTGTTTCTATAGATTTTCTCTGATCATTCTATTGCTCTCTTTCATGGTGTATTTTCTTTAATGATATACTTGGATTCCTTTCTCTTTATTCTTTACATATCTAGAACTGGTTTTTGATTTATGGTTACCATTATGTTTGTATAAAACATCATCTTCATATAGTATTCTGTATTAAGTTTAAACCCAGTCTTGTCTCCCTCCCACGTTGTAGGTACATGGGGATTATATCTTAAATCCTTTTATTTGACGAATCCCTTGACTGATTTTTACAGAAATACTTGTTCCTTTTTTTTTTTTTTTTTTTTACTTTTCATACTTTCTCATTGTGTTCCGTTCCACCCAGAGAGACTCGTTTAATATTTCTTGTACAGCTGGTTTAGTGTTAATTAACTCCTTTGGTTTTGTTTTTTTGAGAAACTCTTTATCTCACCTTCCATTCTGAATGATAGCCTTGAGGGATAGAGTATTATTTGCTGCAGATTTTCCCCTGTGAACACTTTGAATATATCATGCCACTGCCCTGGGGCCTGCAGTTTCTCTTGAAAAATTTGCTAATAGACCTATGGAATTTCCCTTCTAGGTAACTCTCTTCTTTTCCTTAAAATTCTTTATTACTACTTTTTTCTATTTTAATTAATGTATGTATTGATGTGGTCTCATTGGGTTGATTTTGTTAGGGGGATCTCTATGCTTCCTACTAGATCTGTATATATGTTTCCTTCTCCTGGTTATGGAAGTTTTCAGCTGTTATTTCTTCAAATACAATTTATGCCACCTTTCTCTTCTTCTTCTGGGATCCCTATAACACTTAATGGAGTCACTGAGTTCCTTAAGTCTATTCTCATTTTGCATAATATTTTATCCTCTCCTTTGCTCAACTCAGTTACTTTATATTACTCTATCTTCCAGGTCTTTAATTTGTTCCTGTACCTCATCTATCATCTTTATTTCACCAAGTTTATTTTTATTTTCATTTATTGTGCTGATACATTATGTATGTATGTATGTTTTTTGACACAGAAAACATCAGCAGGGGAGGGACAGAGGGAGAGAGAATCCTAAGTAGGCTTTTACCAGTCCAGAGCCTGACACAGGGCTTTGTCTCACAATCGTGAGATTATGACCTGAGCCAAAATCAAGAGTCAGATGCTTAACCAACTGAGCCACCCAGGTACCCCTCTGATTATTTATTTTTATGGCGTTTTGTTTATTTTTAAGACAGTGCAAGTGAGGGAGGGGCATAGAGAGAGAGGGAGACAGAGGATCCAAGGAGGGCTCCATGTTGTCAGCAACGAGCCCTATGTGAGGTTCATACTCACGACCGTGAGATCATGACCTAAGCTGAAGTTGGATGCTCAACCAACTGAGCCACCCAGGTTCCCCCAGGCTTATTATTTTTTAATTCTTTGTTAAGGGTCTCACTGATGTCTTCCAGTGTTTTCTCCAGTCCTCTGAGTAACTTTATGATCATTTTTTTAAGTTATCTGTCAGATATATGACTTATATCCACTTTACTTTGCTCTCTCCATATGGTTTTGTCATATTATTTCATTTGGGAGAGGTTTCTCTTACTCCTCATTTTGTCTGTATTTCAGTATCTGTTTATGTGTGCTAGGAAAGTCAGCTATTTCTCTTGCACTTAAGCATAATAATCTTATGAAGAAGAGGTACTGTAATGCCCTGCAGTGCAGTGTGCCCTGTTCCCCAGGGCCTGATGCTTCAGGGATTGTCTCCTGTGTGTGCTGCATGTTCTGTGCTTTTGAGTCTTTGCCTCTTTTTCCTTCAGTGCAGTTGCTGCAGAAGCTCTCTTTGCCTATTGTGGGCATCAAGGTATGTGGTGGTCTGCTTGTAAAATGAGACCGGCCCCCACCACTGCTGGAACTGACGTTCCACAGAATGCCTGACTCAAGAGATGTGGTGTTGGGAAAGTTTGTACAAGTCAGAGGGGCTCACAGTGCTGGGACCCAGATGAGTGTGACCAGGAAGGAAGAATCTGCCAAAATCTGGGGGTGCGGAGGTTGGTTCAAGTAAGTTATGTAAGGCGTGTCCATTGTTTATGCTGGGGGGCAGGTGAGGGAGTAAAAAGATGCCTTCATTCTAGAAGGGGTTTCCCCATGATTCCCGTCTCTGTGGGCCAGGTTCTGAGATGAGCAAATTACTCTCTTCTGTCTGACCACAGTTTTTTTTTCAAACTGCTGATTCTATGCTGGATCTGCAGGAGCTTTCTGTCATGCTGCCTCTTTAAGGGTGGGATTCCACCTTCTAATGCCCTTGAGCTCTCCCAAAGCAGGGACTAATTTTTTAAATTCCAAGCTTTGGGGGGGTGCCTGAGTGAGGCTGTCAGTTCAGAGCCTGGAGCCTGCTTCAGACTGTGTCTCCCTCCCTTTGCTCCTCCCGCACTCACACTCTGTGTCTCTCTCTGAAAAATAAGTAAACATTAAAATTTAAAAAATAAAATAAAATTCCTAACTTTGGGGCACCTGGGTGGCTCAGTCGAATGAGCGTCTGACCCTTGGTTTTGGCTCAGGTTCATGATCTCACAGTTTCGTGAGTACTAGCCCCACATTGAGCTTTGTGCAGGCAGTGTGGAGCCTGCTTGGGCTTCTCTCTTTCCTTCTTCCTCTGCCCTTCCCACTGTCTGTGTCTCTCAAAGTAAATAAACTTAAAAATACAATTCCAAACTTTGTGTCCTGCTGGTTTTAAGAACTCATGAGATTTAGCCCCTCTCACTTTCAAAGGCAAATATGGATATTCTTCCTTCATGTCTGTTGGCTCCTCAGTGTGAAAGTCTGTTTTCTGTCCTTCTTTTTGTCACCAGATTCCTCCCCACCATGGACAGCCACAGTCCATTTTACTGCCAGACCATGTCCTAGTCCTCCCTACCTTCCTCCATGTGGCTTCTTCCCTGCCTTTAGTTGTGGGTCTTGTTCTGCCAGTCTTGGAGTCCTTTCCTGGGTTATTTATACTGATATGGGTGTTATCTAGTTCTATCTGTGAGATGAGGTGAGCTTAGGGTCCTCCTATTTGGCCAGATTCCCAGCCAACCTTCTGGAACCCATCTCTGGGAAATGTGAATATCAAAGGAGATAGTCCCCCAATCCCCCAGTCTCTGTGGAAGGGTAGGAGCCAAATTTCAATGGTGTCATTTAGCGAACACAGATGGCTTTTGTTGCATTTTACCTCTATAAGTTTCCCTGGTTTCCCCCAGTGAATAGCTGAGAAAAATCCCCTCATGTGTCCAGCAGGGAGAAAGGAAAGAGAACCCCATCTTTCTTATTATTAATGTGGTGTATCAAATAGATTGATTTGTGGTTGTTGAATCATCTTTGCATCCCTGGTATAAATCCCATCCCATCTTGGTATATGATCCTTTAAACTTATTGTATTTTGTTGAGATTTTTGCATGTGTTTTTATTGGGGACATTGGCTTGTAATTTTCTTGATTTTTTTGTGGTATCCTTTTCTGGTTTTGATATCAGTGTAATGCTGGTTTCATAAAATGAGTTAAAGGAGTTTGGAAGACTTTGAGAAGGATATACATTAAATCTCCTTTGAATGTTTGGTAGAATTCACCACTGAAGACATTTGGTCCTAGATTGTGTTGTTGAGAGGTTTTTCAATAGTGGCTCAATCCCTTTGCAAATAATTAGTCTTTTCAAATTTTCTGTTTTATAATTTGGCCTTACAAGGTTGCATTTTTCTAAGAGTTTATCCATTTCTTTCGTGTTATCTAATTTGTGGGCATATAATCTATAATTGCTTGTAGTAGTCTCTTATTATTGTACTTCTGTGGTGTCATTTATAACTTTTCCTTCACTTGTGATTTTATTTTAGCCTTAATTTTTTCTTAGTAATTCACCTATGTTTCTTTTTCTTTTTTTTTTTCAGAGAAAGAGCTGTTAGTTTCAGTGGCCTTTTTCTATTGTCTTCAGTCTGTATTTCACTTGTTTCTTCTGTGATCTTTACTATTTCTTCCTTTCTACTAAATTTTCATTTCATTTGCTCTTTTTTTCTAGTTCCTTTAGATATTTAAATTGTTTGTTGGAGATTTCTGTTGTACCTTTTTTGAGGTAGGTCTTTATTGCTATAAATTTACTTCTTAGAACTGTTTTTGCTCCATCACATAGAAGTCGATACATCATATTTTTATTTTCATTTGTCTCTAGGTGTATTTTACTTCTCATTTTTTTTCTTTGACTCAGTAGTTACACAGTACCATGTTGTTTAATTTCCACATATCTGCAGTTTTTCCAATTTTCTCTTATAATTCATTCTAGGCTCATATAATTGTGGTAGCAAAATATGGTAGATATAATTGGAATCTTTGTTCGTTTATTAAGACTTTATCTGGTAGCCTACTATGTAATCTCACTATGTGTCATGTGCACTTGGGAAAAACATATGCTACTGCTTATTATTGTATTGTCAATTTTAAACTTTAGGATTGTTAACATTAGAGTACCAAAACACATTAAGATGTATTGAGTGTGTATATTTATAAATCTTCTTGCTTTACTTCTTTATCATTATATAGTGCCCCTTTTGGTCTTTTATTACAATCTTTGTTTTAAGTCTATATGGTCTGATAGGAATATAACTACATGACCTTTCTTTTCTTTCCCTTTGTATGAAATATCTTGTTTTATCTACTCACTTTCAGTGTGTGTGTGCATGTGTCTTTAGTCTAAGATGAATCTCTTGTATATGGTATGTTGATGTGTTTTGGTTTTATTAATTTAGCCACTATATGTCTTGTTTTGTTGAAGTATAATTAGCATACAATGTTACATTAGTTTTAGGTGTGCAACATATTGATTCAACAATACTATACAGTATTTAATGCTCAGAATTTTATGGGTAGTCACCCTCTGCCACCAACAGAGTTATGATAATATTATTGAGGATGTATAAGTAAAATCATATGGTGGGTTTGTTTCTGATTTACTTCACTTAGTGTAATATCCTCTAGGTCCATCTGTGGTGTCATGGTGTCATAGATAGCAAGAAATCTTTCTTTTTTATGGTTGAGTAATATTCTTCTGTATACATATACCACATCTTCTTTATCCATTCATCTTTCAGTAGGCCTTTGGGTTGCTTCCGTATCTTTGCTATTATAAATAGTGCTTCAATAAACATAGAAGTGCATTCATCTTTCCAAATTAGTGTTTTCCTTTCCTTTGGGAAAAGTAGTAGTAGTCATAGACATAGTAATAATCATAGTCTTAGTAGTAGTAGTAAAAGAAAAGTCACCTCATTTGTGGAAATACTGAATCATATGATATTTTTATTTTTAATCTTTGAGAACTTTAAAATGGTTTTCAACAGTGCACATAGGTGTTGGTGAGTATATGGAATAAAATAACCTATTTCCTGTCTTTTTGAGTCTAGCCATTCTGACAGGTGTGAGGTGATAGCTCATTGTGGTTTTGATTTGCATTTTCTGGATGTTTAGCAACATTGAGACTTTTGTTGGACATCTGTATGTCTTCCTAGGAAAAATGGCTATTGAGGTCCTCTGCCCATTTTTTAATCAGATTTAGTTTTTCAGTGTCAAGATGTAACCCTTATGGTATATAGAATTTGAAAATATCTTCATCAATTAACTAGGTGCTGTGTTATTTTGTTGATGGTTTCCTTTGCTGTGTATTATCTTTTTTATTTTGTTGTAGTCCCAATAATTTTTGCTTTTGTTTCCCTTGTCTGAGGAGATATATCCATAAATATGTGGATAAGGATGATGTCTGACATATTACAAGAAAAAACTTTTTCTTGTTCTACTTGGTTTGCTAATATTTTGTTGAAGATTTTTGAATTGAAGTTTATTGGAAATACTAGCCTGTAGTTTTCTTTGTTTGTAGTGTCTTTGTCTGTTTTTGGTATGTCGGTAATGCTGGCCTGATTGAATAAATTTTGAAGTTTTCTTCCTCTTCTATTTTTTGGAATAGTTTGAGAAGAACAGGTATTAACGTTATAGATAAAGACATCCGATCCTAGACTTGTGTTTGTTGGGAGTTTTTTTTACTAGCATTGGAATTCAATTGGTAATTGGTCTGTTCAATTTCTTCCTAATTCTGTTTTGGAGGGTTACGTGTTTCTGGGAATTTATTCATTTCTTCTAGGTTGTCCAAGTTATTGGCATTTAATTTTTCATAATATTCTTTTAACCTTTGTATTTTGTGGTATTGGTTGTTAGTTTTCCTCCCTTTCTTATAATAACTGAGTCCTTTCTCTTTGTTTAATGAATCTGGCTAAATGTTTACCAATTTTATCACTCAAAGAACTTGTTGGTTCATTGATTTTTTTTAAAAGTCTTTCATACACTTCTGCTTTGAGCTTTATTATTTCCTTTCTACTACTATTGGGGCAATGCTTGTTATTTTTTAAGCTCATTTAAGTGTATGTTTAGATTGATATTTTCTTGTTTCTGAAGTATGCCTATCACTTTCTGCTTCTCTCTTATCACTGCTTTTGTTGTATCCCAAAGATTTTGGACCATTGTATTTTTATTTCCACTTGTCTCCATATATATTTTCATTTTTCTCTTTGATTTCTTGGATGACTCATTTAAGATTTAGTAGCATGTCATTTAGTCTCCCTATATTTGTGGGTTTTTTTTCAATTTTTTTCTGGAAGTTTATTTCTATTTGATTTCTACTTTCATGCGCTAGTGGTTAGAAAAGACTCTAGATAAGATGTCAATCTTCTTAAATATTGAGATTTGTTTTTTGGCCTAATTTGTAATCTATCATGAAGAATATTCCATATGTACTTGAAAAGAATACATATTCTTGTTTTCGATGGAATATCCTGCACATATTGATTAAGTCCATCTGGTCCAATGTATAATTAAAAGCCATTGTTTCCTTGTTGACCTTCTGTCTGAAAGATCTATGCATTGATGTAAGTGGGGTGTTAAAGTACCTACTATTATTATATTACTGTCCATTTCTCACTTTATGTCTATTCATATTTGCTTTATATGTCTAGGTGCTCCTATGTTAGATGCAGAGATATTTATGTATATGTGTGTGTTTAGGTCTGATTTGAGTCTTCTTATAGGAAGCATACTGTTGTGGCTAAGTAGAGATTGACTTCAGACCAATGGGCTGCAATGACCTACTTTGCCTGCTGTATGTTTGGTTCCTGTGCTTTTGAGAGCCATCTCTTGGGTCACCACAGGCTTGTTGGTATGTAGGGCTTGCTTCCTGTGCAGCCACTGAAGATTCAGGGTTGCTGCAACAGCAGGCAGATAGGCATGGTGATGTGTGAGCCTATTTCCCTCTTTCCCCAACACTAGAGTCACTTTGGAATAGTGCCAGCCCTAGTTTAGGCTGTAGTGTGTGGTGGGGCAGTAGCTATTTTGGAGGAATGCCTGCCAAGACTGTAGGTTTGATGAATCATAGGGTATTAGCAAGGTTAATGGAGAGGGTTAACACTGACTCCTGCAAGCATCAACCATCTCTGCTGGTAGGCTTTTCTTTTCCCCTCCCTAGCTCTCTTGTTCCTGGAGAAATCTAAGGATCTCTGCCCCTTTAGCACATGTCATAAGATTAGTCATTAAGCCACCTTCACATACACTTCAGGCACTTTTCAAACTGCTGCTTCTGTAATATGTCTTGGGTAGTGTTATTAGTATGCTGGCTCTTTAAGAATAGGCACTCTGGGGACACCTGGGTGGCTCAGGTCAGGATCTCACAGTTCATGGATTTAAGCCCTGCATCTGGCTCTCTGCTGACAGCACAGAGCCTGGAGCCTACTTTGGATTCTGTGTCTCCCTCTCTCTACTCCTCCCTCACTCACAGTCTCTCTCTTTCTCAAAAATAAATAAACAAACATTAATATTAAAAAAAAGAATAGGTACCCTGTTTTCTATTACCATCTTGCACTCCTGTAGTTAAGCCCCACTGGGTTTTCAAAGCCCAGTATTATAGGGATTCATCTTCCCAGTGTGGGACCCCAGTGCTGGGGGTGCCCAGTATGGGTTTGGTGCTCTCACTTCTCCATGTTTCTGCAATCCCTCCCATTTGTGTGTTTGTGGTTGCTACAGATTTGTTTGCCAACTGCATCACTGTGTCTCCCTAATTAGCTGTGGAAAGTCTGTATTGCCAGCGTCAGGTCATTTTCAGAGTTAGTTGTAAAGATATAGCTGTCACCTCATTGTGTCTATTAGGTCAGGTAGGTTCAGGATCCTCCTACTCTGCCATCAGCTCTCTCCCACACTATCTTTTGATGCAACAATTTCATCTATTTACATTGAAAGTAATTATTGATAGGTATGTACTTACTGCCATTTTGTCAATAGTTTGCTGTCCCTTTTTTGGAGTTCTTCTGTGTTCTTTTGCTTTTCTATTTCTCTCTTTTGTGGTTTGATGGCTTTCTTTTAAGAAAAATTTCTATTTTAGAGAGAGCACAAGCAGGGAAGAGGGAAGATTTAATCCATGGATGCAAGATTGGCTCAATATTTGCACACCAATCTATATCAAAAATCACATGATCCTGGGATCATGACCTGAGCCAAAATCACCAGTCAGCTGCTCAACTGACTGAGCTACCCAAGTACCCTGATGGCTCTCTTTAGTGTTACATTTATATTTTTTCATTTTTTTGACCATAAGATTTTGCTTGCTGATTACCATGAGGTATTATTATCTATAGTTAAGAGTCTGTTTTATGGTTTGGCTTTTTTTCCTTTCCCCTCTGTTCATTTGCTTTGTTTCTTAAATTCCACATGTAAGTGAGATCATTCCACATGTATGTGAGAGTATTTGTCTTTCTCTGATTCATTTTGCTTAGTATCATACACTCTAGCTCATACACTGTTTTATGGTTTGGCTTTTTCCTTTCCCCTCTGTTCATTTGCTTTGTTTCTTAAATTCCACATGTAAGTGAGATCATTCCACATGTATGTGAGAGTATTTGTCTTTCTCTGATTCATTTTGCTTAGTATCATACACTCTAACTCCATTTGTGTCATTGCAAATGGCAAGATTTGTTTCGTTTTGATGGCTGAGTAATACTCCATTGTATTTATATATACCACATCTTCTTTATCCATTCATCAGTGGATGGACATTTGGGCTCTTTGCATAATTTCGCTATTGTTGATAATGTTGCTACAAACATCAGGGTGCATGTTCCCCCTTGGAATCAGTATTTTTGTATTCTTTGGGAAAATATCTATTAGCACAATTAGTGGGTCATAGAGTAGTTCTATTTTTAACTTTTTGAGGAACCTCCATACTGTTTTTCCTGAGTGGCTGCACCCTTTTACATTTCCACCAGCAGTGCAAGGGGTTACATTTTCTCCCCATTCTCACCAACATCTGTTGTTTGCTGTGTCATTAATTTTAGCCATTCTAAGAAGGGTGAGGTGGTACCTCATTGTGGTTTTAATTTGTATTTCCCTGATGTTGAGCATCTTCTCATGTGTCTGTTAGCCATCGGTATGTTTTCTTTTGAAAATTGTCTATTCATGTCTTCTGCCCATTTCTTTACTGGATTATTTGTTTTCTGAAATTCTTTGTAGATTTTGGATACTAGCCCTTTATCAGTTATGGCATTTGCAAATATCTTTCTCATTCTGTAGGTTGCTTTTTAGTTCTGTTGACTGTTCCCTTCACTGTGCAAAAGCTTTTTATCTTGATGAAGTCCCAATAGTTCATTTTTGCTTTCAGAGATGTGCTTAGTAAGAATTTGCTATGGCTGATGTCAGGTTGTTGCCTGTGTTCTCCTTTAGGACTTTGATTTCTTTAAATGATTGGTAGACAGGAAATAGAGTTAATACATATTCTCAAATTATTCCAAAAAATTGAATTTGCAAGTTTTCTTCTTCTTCCTATGAGGCCCACATTAATTATCCTGCTACAAAACTATGAAAAAACTACAGGACAATGTCTCTGATGATCTTAGATTGAGAAATCCTCAATAAAATACTAGCAAACTGAATTCAACAATACATTTAAAAAATAATACACTATAATCAAGTGAGATTTAATCCATGGATGCAAGATTGGCTCAATATTTGCACACCAATCTATGTCAAAAATCACATTAACCAGAGGAATGATAACAATTATAAGATTATCTCAGTAGAGCTAGAAGTATCATTTGTAAAAATACAGCATTCATTCATGATAAAAACTCTTAACAGGGTAAGGTAGGTTTAGAGGGAACATATGTTAACATAATAAAGTCGACATAGGAAAAACCAAGAACTTCTCTCTTAAGATCAGAAACAAGACAAGAATATCTACTCTCATGACTTTTATTCAAAATAATACCAGACTCCTTGCCACAGCAATCAGATAAAATATATAACGCATCCAAATTGGCAAGAAAGAGGTAAAACTGTCACTATTTGCAGATAAGATGATACTATACATGAAAAACCCTAAAAACTCCACCAAAGCACTATCTGAACTAATTAATAAGTTCAGTAATGTCACAGGACACAATAAACAGAAATCTGTTGCATTTCTATACACTAATAATGAAGTAGCAGAAAGAGAAATTAAGAAAACAATTCCACTTATTATTGAATCAAAGTAATAAAAGACCTAGGAATACACTTAACCAATGAGGTGAAAATCTGTACTCTAAAAACCAGATGGAAAGATAAACCATACTCATGGATTAGAAGAACCAATATCATGAAAATGTCTGTACAGCCCAATGAAAACTACACATTCAATGCAATCGCTATCAAAATGCCAACATTTTTTTATGAATCCTAAAATTTGTATGGAACCACAAAAGATCCCAAATGGCCAAAGCAATCTTGAAAAGAAGAACAAAGCCGGAGATATCATAGTCCCAAATTTCAAGATATACTACAAGGCTGTAGTAATCCTACCAATATGGTACTTGCACAAAAACAGACACATAGATCAATGGAGCAGAATAGAGAGTCCAGAAATAAACCCACACTCTTTTAATCTTTGAAAAAGGAGGCAAGAATATTTAAAGGGAAAAAGACATCTCTTTAACAAATGGTACTGGGAAAATAGGATAGCTACATGCAGAAGAATGAACTAGATCACTTTCATACATCATATACAAAGATAAACTCAAAGACCTAAATGTGAGTTCTAAAACCATGAAATTCCTAGAATATAGGTAATATTTTTTTTACATTGGCCATAGAAATATTTTTCTAGTTTTATCTCCCCAGCAAGAGAAATAAAGGCAAAATTAAACTATTGGGACTACATCAAAATAAAATGCTACTGCACAGCAACATAAACCATTAACAAAACAAAAAGAAAACCTATGGAATGAAAGAAGATATCATTTGCAAATGATATATCCCATAAAGAATTAATATCCAAATGTATAAAGAACGTATAGAACTTAACACCAAACTACTCCATAAATAATCTGATTATAAAATGGGCAGAAGACCTAAACAGACATTTTTCCAAAAATAGACATGCAGATTGCTAACAGACACATTAAAAGTGCTCAGCAACACTAATCATCTGGGAAATGCAAATTAAAAACATAAGGAGATGTATCCTTATTGCTATCAGAATGGCTTTTATCAAAAACACAAGCAACAGGCATTGGCAAGAATGTGAAGATTGCACTGTTGGTGGGAATTTACATTGGTGCAGCCACTGTTGAAAACAGTATGGAAATTTCTCAAAAAAATTGAAAACAATTACCATATGATGCAGTAGTTCCACTAGTAGGTATTTACCCAAGGAAATGAAAACACTAATTCAAAAAGATACATGCACCCCATGTTAATTTCAGCATGATTAACAACAGCCAAGATACCGAAGCCACCTAAACATCCAGAGATCAATGTATAAAGATGTGGTGTATATATACACAATGGAATAGTACTTGGCCATGAAAAAAAAAATCCTGCCAACTGCAACAACGTGGATGAACTTAGAGGGGATAATGGTCACTGAATTAAGTCAGTTAGTGCAAGATATCCTATGACTTCACTCATGTGGAATTTAAGAAAATGGAACAAAAGAGACAAAACCAAATCTTAAATACAGAGAATTGGTGATTGTAGATGGGAGGTGGAGTAGGGGAATGGGTGAAATAAAAGGGAGGAAGAGTATACTTACCTTGGGGCAGGTGATTCAGTTAGTTGAGCATCTGACTTTGGATTTCTAATCAGGTCATGACCTCCGTGTCACGGGATTGAGCTCTGTGTCAGCTTATTTTAAAAATAGGTATATTCTATGAATAGGTGTATTTATGTTGCACGCCCAGCATAGTTCAGCCAAAGGTTGTTCTCTTAGTCATTTAGAAATTCAAACTGATTGTGACTTCATTTTAAAGTAGGGGGAAGAGGATATAGATATTAATGTTTCCTTGAGGAAACTGTGTATCATATCTTCTTAAATTTCATTGGGTAAATTAAAATTCCATCATCACACACAACCTAAAAATGAATTGATGTTCTATGTTTCCATGTTTGTTATACAGAATGATGATATAGGGATGAGTCAGTGGATTATGATAGTCACTAATGCTTTGTACCAAATACTTTCTCTGCTTTCCAGGCAGGCCTCACCCCTTGAAGTTAAATATCATGGACGGCTTCAATGAAATAGGCGTGAAAGTGATACTAAGGCAGATGCTTAAAGATCCGGGAAACAATTACCTACTCTCTACCATCCATGTTCCATGAAAATCCATCAACCTGAATTCAGGGGTGAGGATGAAAGAAAATATTAAGGGACATACAAGATGAGTGAGAAATAATTCTTTGTTTCTTAGAGTTACTAAATTATTTGTTTTGTGTTGACTGTTACGCATATAGGATACCAAACCCATGAATGTTTTTATTCCAAAATGACAACATTTAAATTAAAAGCTAGAAATATTACCTACATTACTTAATAATTTCTTTTTATTTGGAATTTAAAAACAAATATTTTTCGTATACTAAAAAATTCAAGTTTAGTTTTTCTTTTCCTCTTTTTCAAAATGCATTTTTCATGCCAAAATGTATTCTATTTCAAAAATGTTATTTATTTGGGGCACCTGGGTCACTCAGTCAGTTAGGCTTCAGACTCTTGATTTGGGCTCAGGTCACAGTCTCATGGTTTATGAAAGGAAGCCCTGCATCTGGCTCTATGCTGACAGCAAGGAGCCTGCTTGGGATTCTCTTTCTCCCCTCTCTCTCTGCCCCTTCCCTGTCTCTCTCAAAATAAATAAATAAATGTTATAAGTGTTATTTATGTTCAGTTTTATCATTAAAAGCAACAGTTTACAAACCTGGATACTTGAAAACAGGGATAGGATCTTAGCACAGTGATTTTTCTTAAATAATAATGCATAGAGATTTTTTTAAATTTAATCTTACCATGTTGACCAAACATTTTTTTTTTTTTACCTTAACTAAACTTTTTATAGGCTTCTTCCTGATACTGGGCCCTGAAGTCTTTTGTTTTTAGGGTATTTTCTTTAGAAAACATTTTACAAGCCTGTTGTCTGTTTTACAACCCACGAATGTGTATATTAAGGACCTGGGAGCCACTGCTTTGAAGGTAGTCATTATGTAAGATAAGTTCCCTTATCTTCCAGTCTCTGTTGGGATAAGAGTCTAACTTTGTTGGGTGCTAATTAGCAAATGCTGATGGCCTAACCCCATTGAAATATAGTTCTTAATTTGGAACTAACTCAAAGTTCTTACATCATTACCCATTGATCAACTTCCTCCCTGATGTACTCTCATACTTCTCTACTAGCACATCTCTGACTTTAAAACCCCTCCCATCAGTGGATTTGAGTTTAGACTGCCTTCTTCCCTCCCTTCTTTATACAATAGCCTTGGATAATACCTTTGACAATTTTTGCTTTACAATATGTATAATTTATTAACACAGTGCATGGCAGCATAATACCTTTCAATTATAGTCCTGTTTTCACACTATCAATATTAATTTAGTAATATATACAACTTTACCAGTAAAGATTTCTCTTCTTTCGTTATTTTAAACCATCATGAAAAAGGAGGAGGAAGGACACTCAAAAAAATTGCCAGTAGTGAATACCTAAGGCAGAGACAAAGGATCACAGTGTTTTCTAGGAGATCTAAAGTATCATTGGCTTAAGGTCCAAGATAGGAAGACCCAGAATTCACCTCCTCTCTTGGACACATGGAATCTACACCTACACATAGAGAAAGTCTTCCTGAAATGCCGAGGGGTGATGGAACAGTCCTTGCACAACACAGGGAAGAGAACCACATAGAGAATGGCAGGAGAGATGGAAGCATGGAAACTCCATTCCCAGGAGGGAATCGTATCACTGAGGGGTTCATGTGCAGACTCACCCAGCATGCAGCACAGCAAAAAACAAAAACACAGTAGCTTAAAGGAAATTAGACCCTAAGTGAACAAAATCCATTTACTAAGCCTGGAGTGTCCACCAAGCATGGGGAAACTACTGAAGCTCTCTGTGGGGATGGAGCTGTTGGTGAGTACCTTCGCTTATGTTCCCTCTTCCCCATGATAGTGCAGACTGGTGCAGGGTCCCAGTGCTAGAGCTGGATTGCCACCTCACTGAGCCCCAGTTCCCTAGCCCACACCAGCTCCCAGTGACTTACCAAGGCAGGCCAAGCACAAAGCACCTTGAGACACCACAGCCCATGTCTGGCTCACCTCCAGCACGAGGCATCCTCTCAGGGTATCTCCTGTGCAAAGTATTCTGCTTCATGTCTACTTCAGCTCCAGCCAGCCAGTCGAAGCTGGTAGGCATCTATGTCAACACAGGGGAGACTCCTACACAAGCCCACTTCTTCAAGACTGGGAGAAGTCGTTGTTTTGCCTAACTCATAGAAACACACACAAACACAATGAAAGGATAGAAGGATATGCTTCAAATGAAAGAACAAGACACAATTTCAGAAAAAGACCTAAAACTTGATAAAGTGTTCAAAGTAATCGACACAAAAACGCTCACTGGACTTAAGAGTAGAATGGATGAACGCAGAACATCAACAATAGATTCAAAAAAACTATAAAAAGGAACCTAGCAGACGTGAACTATAAAATAAATGAAAACTACATGAGAGGGAATCAACAACAGATGAGAGGGTGCACAAGAAGGGATCAGCAATCTGAAGGAGATGGTAATAGCAGGAACCAACAAAACAAGAATAAAAAATGAGAATACGTTAAGACACCTCTGGGACAACATCAAGTGTACTAAACATTGCATTATAAGGGTCCCAGAAAGATAAAAGAGAGAAAGGGACAGAAAACTTTTGAAGAAGTAATAGCTGAAAAATTACCTAGTCTGTGGAAAGAAACAAACATCCAGGTTCAGGAAGCACAGAGAACACCAAAAAAGATGAACCCAAATAGGTCCACAACAACACATGATAATTAAAATGTCAAAGATTGATGCGAGAATCTTAAAAACAGCAAACAGTTCCATAAAACTATTAGCTGGTTTTTTTTTTTTTGTTTGTTTTTTCAGCAAAAACTTTGAATGTATTATGTCACTCCTTTCTGGCCTGCACAAAGTGCTGAAAGAAAAAAAATATTACAATCAAGATGACTCTAGCAAAATAAGCACTCAAATGAAGGAGAAATAAAGAGTTTTCCAGATAAACAAAAGTTAAAGAAGTTCGGCAACACTAAACTTGCAAAACAAGAAATTTTAAAGGGAATTCTATAAGCAGAAGAGGCCATAACTAGAAATGAAAAAATTATGACAGAAGAAAATTTCACTAGCCAAAGCAAAAATTGACTAAAGGTAGAAGATCAATCATTTTAAAGCTACTTTGAAGTTTAAAAGACAAAGGTAGTAAAATAAATCATCTCGACAAAAAGTCAAAGGATACACAAATTAAAAATATGTAAAATATGAAATTATATAAATAAAATGTGGAGGAGGAAAAAGAGGAATAATATGTAGTTCTTTTAGAATGTGTTTGCACTTCGGTGACCACTAATTTAATAAAGACTGCTATATACTTAGGATATTATATATGAACCTCATTCTAACTCAAACCCAAAACTTATAATATGTACAAATATAGAGAGAGGAATCCCACCATAACATTAAAGAAAGCCAACAATCACAAGGAGACACAGCAACAAAAGAACTATAAAACATCCAAAAAAAAAAACAAAAACAAAACTGCAGTAAGTACATATGTAACAATATTTACTTTAAATGTAAATTGACTAAATGCTCAAATCAAAAGACATATTCTGACTGAATGGATTAAAAAACAAAAACAGGCCCATCTGTATGCTGCCTAAAAGAAACTCACATCAGACCTAAAGAAATATACAGACTGAAAGTAAAGGGATTTACAGAGACACACCCAAATGCAAGTGGAAAAAAAAAAAGCTGGGGTAACAATACTTCTATCACACGAAAGAGACTTTAAAGCAAGGTGCCTCTGTTGGTAGAGCATTGGGCTCTTGATTTTGGCTCAGATCATGACCCCAGGGTCATGGGATCAAGCCCTTCATCAGGCTCTGCACTGAGCGTGAAGCCTGCTTAAGATTCTTTCTGTCTATCTGCCCGTCTCCCCTGTTCGTGCTCATTTTATAAAATTAATAAAATAAAAAACAAAGTAACAAAAGACAAAGGCATTAAATAATGACAGATCAATCCAACACCAGTATATGACAATTATAAATATCTATGCACTCAACATAGGAGCACCTTAAAAAAAGTATTAACAGATATAAAGGGAGAAAGTGACAATAATAGTAGGAGACTTTAATACCCCATTTACATCAGTGGCTAGATCTAGACAGAAAATCAACAAGGAAACAAAGGTTTTGAATGACACATTAGACCAAATGACTTAACAGATGTTTACAGAACATTCTATCCCAAAACAACACAATACACATTCTCTTCAAGTGACATTGTACATTCTCCAGAATAGTTCAAATATTAAAACCTAAAACCATGAAAAGCCTTAAAGAAAATAGTGGCAGTTATCTCTTGAACATAAGAGTCTGCAATACGTTTCTGGATGTTTCTCCTCAGACAAAGGAAACAAAAAAATAATAAATAGTTGGCTACATCAAACTAAAAAGTTTTTTTTTCAGCAAAGCAAACATCAAAACAAAAGGCAGCCTAGTGAAATGAGAACATATTTGCAAGTTATATATCCAGTAAGTGGTTAATACCCAAAATATATAAATAATCCATAAAATTAAACATCAAAAAAGTCCAAATAATTAAAAAAATGTATAGAAGACCTCAATAAACATTTTTGCAAAGAATACATCCAGTCAGCACACATGAAAAAATGGTCAACATTTTTCAGGGAAATAAAAAACAAAACCACAATATGTTATCCCATTACACCAGCCAAAATGGCTAAGTCAAAACCAACCAAACAAACAACCAAGAGCTGGCAAGGATGTGGAGAAAATGGGAAACCTTGTGCACTGTTGGTGGGAATCTAAGTTCACGCAACCATAGGAAAGCGTACATAGGTTCCTGAAAAACTTAAAAACAGAAATACCATGTGACTCAGGAATTCCGCCTCTGGGTATTTCCCCAAAGAAAACCAAAACACTAATTTGAAATGATATATGCACCCTTATGTTCAATGCAGCCAAGATATGGAAGTGACCCAAGTACCCATCCTATATAGATAAATGAATAAAGAGCTCAGGGATCACAAAATTAGTATCATTAAAATGTCAAATCAATCTTTAGATTCAATTCAATCCCTATCAAAATACCAGTAATATTTGTAACAGAACTGGAACAAATAATCCTAAAATTTGTGTGGAACCACTAAAGGCCTTGAATAGCCAAAACAATTTTGAGAAAGAATAACAAAACTGGAGGTATCATAATCCTAGGTCCTAAACTATGCTAAAAAGGCTGATTTAAATAGTATGGTATTGCTACAAAGGTAGACACATAGACCAATGGATCACAGAGTCCAGAAGCAAACCCACACTTATATGCTCAATTAATCTACAACAAAGAAGGCAAGAATGTGTAATGGGAAAAAGTTTTTTCAATAAATGGTTTCGGCCGGCTACATGAAAAAAGATGAACTAGGACCACTTTCTTCTACGACACAAAAACAGTATACTCAATATGTATTCAACACCTAAATTTGGGTATTTCCCCAAAGAAAACCAAAAAACTAATTTGAAATGACATGTGCACCCTTATGTTCACTGCAGCCAAGATATGGACGTGATCCAAGTACCCATCCATAGATGAAGTGGTATATACACACAAAGTTATATTGCTCAGTCAGAAAAAAGAATCAAATCTTGCCATTCATGACAAGATGATGGACCTAGAAGGTATTATCCTGAGTGAGTTAAGTCAGAAAGGGACAAATACCATATAATTTCATTTATATGTGGAATCTAAAAAACAAACACAACACAGAATCAGATAAATAAATACAGTGAAAAAACCTGGTAGATTTTAGGGGAGTTTTTATGTGTGAAATAAGTAAAGGCAAGTAAGAGGTACAAACTTCCAATAATAAAAAAGTCACAAGGATAGAAACTACAGGATATGGAATATAGTCAACATTATTTAATAACTTTTAATTGTGACAGATGTCATGGTAAGCATTTTATAATGTATATACTTGTTAAATCACTATGTTGTGAACCTGAAATTAATATTCTATGTCAACTATACCTGCATTAAAAAAAAAAACTGAACTGAAAAAACCCTAAATTATTATTAGCTGAAATAGGAAGAGTGTGTTTTTATGTATGCCCTAGTGTGTATTTATACATCTGCCACAAACACTGGACCATATCAGACTTTACTGTGAATCAAAGATGCTGCCTTATTTGGTCATAAGCAGAAGTATTCCAGTTCCTGAACATTCTCCCTAACATGTAATTTTAATGGAAAATTTAAATAGCAGGATGGTAGTTGGGTATATGATTTTCACAAATAAAGTTAAAATTGTGTACTGTTAATATACTACCTTGAAGTATGTATTAAGACTATTTCTTAACTATTTTAGTCTGTATTTTATCACATTTTTTTTTTTTTTTTTTGCTTCTGGAAACTTGTCAGAGTTCAAAACTGTTTTCATTGTTATGTAGGCAAATAAGATGTTTGAAACTGAGTGTTGCCAGTGATACCTGCCAAATTTAATCATATATATGTAAAAATATTTTTATGTTTTATATAATTTTTATATTTTATAGTTATATATTTATATGATTTATATAAATTATAAACTTATATTTAAAATATTAAAACTATATATAAATCACATCGTTATATATTTATATAGTTATATATTATATACTTATAATTTTTATAATTTTATATAATTTTATAATTTATAAGTTGCACTGTCAATCAAATTTTAAAACTTTTAGTCAGTTTGAAGCATCTCTGTGCATCACATATTATTAAACCACTTAACCTACATATAATACAGTAGAGAGTTGATGAACTCTAATTTATCAAGCACAACTTGGAACTGTGGTCAGTAATTACTTTAATCAAGATGCAGCAATTTTATTGTGAAATAGTTCCCATTGAATGTGGTAATTTATACCTCAAGTAAAAGTCTGCCAAATGTCACCACCTCAGACTTAAGTAACAAGAAGTATAACACAAAAACCACATCTGTGATCAGACTTAACTAATTTTAAATAGATTACTTAATTTCAAGATGAGCCACAACACAAAAAAATTTCATTATTGTTACAGAGCCTAGCTAGTTAACTCTGTGGTTTGTTTATAAACAATCTGGATTGGTTTATAGTTGTGAAAGGAAAGCACTTGTCAGTCAATGTTTTATACAAGTTGGTCTTTATGTTCCTCAACACATCTTCAATAAATTAAACAACAGTGTATCCATTACATCTATATTTGCATATTCTTGTTTGCATGTATTTGTTTCTGCAGTAAGAGATCTTTTATAAAAGTATTGTAAAAAAATTGTTATGCTTGAATAAATGTGTTCATAACTTTCCAATTGAACAATATATCCGTTCCAAAAAAAAAAAAAAAAAAAAAAGAATTAAGAGATTAGATAACTAGCTGGATAGTTAGGTAGATACTGATATAGAGCTAATATAACACAGATACATATATCTATATATCATATTCAAAATTCTATGATATGATATATAGATCTATCTACCCATGTATTTGTCACAATCTTAATTTTTTTAGAATTTTTTTGTTAAAAAAATCCTAACGATTCCTTTTTTGTTGCATGTGGGATATCATAAGTAAATATATACATATTTGTTTTCAAGTTCTTATTGTGGGTACAATACATCAATTGATGGATAACTGTTTAATAGGATACTATAATAATTGGTGAATACCTGATAAAAATTGCTAAATTTTAATAGATTCTGACAGTGTGCTAAAATACATCATCATTATCAAACATTTTTACTGACTTGGGAAATATTTGAAATTATTGAAAAAGGTATAACTACATTTATTTTTTCTTATATTTTCTTCTATATCAATTCCATGTTAAATGGAATATATAAAGTTTAGAACATAAAGTTTAACAATAAATCTTATATATAACCTATTTAATACATAAAGTTTACGTTACACTGCTTTGGTTTTCACTTTCCCCACTAAAGCATCTGCAATTTATGTTTAAGAAAATAGTTTATGTCTCATCTCTTACTGAATATGTGATATAGGAGGTTCTATCACAACTGTAATATGTCACTTAACAAATTTCTATCTCAACTGTGTTTGGAGAATTCTACTTATTATTATATGTACATAATACATATATTTCAATATTTTTACTAATCTTAACAAAACCTATTCAATTAATTGTTTACTATTAGAGAAGTATTTATTGTAATTTAAGATTATAAGAAAACTTTACTTTTTTGAGAGAGAGAGAGAAAAAGCATCTTAAGCAGGCTCCACACTCAGTGTGGAGCTCAAGCCCATGAACCTGGGATCATGACCTACATGGAAATCAAGAGTCAGACACTCAACTGACTGAGCCACCCAGGTACCCCCCAACTTTTTTTTTTGAGAACCTTACATTTTGATATAATTTTAGCCTTACAGAAAAATTGCAAGAAGAGCACAAAGAGTTCCCAGATGCTTTTCATTTTCATTTTATATATTTGCTTTATTCTCTCTCATCTCTTCAATGCATATGTATGTGAATTTTTTTTCCTGAGACATCAGAATGAGTTAAAGACACAACATCATCCTTTTATTCTTAAGTACTTCAGTATGTACTTCCTAAAATTGTGGAATTCTACATAATCACAATAGAATTGTCAAAATAAGAAACTCAACATTGATATTGTACTACTATCCAATATAAAGACTTCATTGATATTTTGCCAAGTGTATCACTTGTCTTTTACAATGAAAGAAAATATAAAAGAATGGGTTACATTACATTGTCATGTCTCTCTTGTCTCTTTTATTTTGAATCATTTCCTATATTTCTTTATACTTCTTCACCTTGACCTATTTGAAGACTATAGGCCAAGTATTCTATAGAACTACTCTCAGTTTAGGTTTACCTCATGTTTCCTCATGATAAGATCCAGCTTATTCCCTTTTGGCAAGGATACCACAGAAGCCATCTTATGGCTTTACCATAAGTTCTTTACCTGGCATCATATCAGAAAAAGCACTTTCTGTCAGTAGTCTTGTTACTAAAAAGTTGTATTTGATAATTTGCTTAAGTTCATACCTACCAAGTTCACTCCTATTTTTACTTTTTGTCATTAATGAGTATCATTTGGGGATATGCTTTGAAAACAATATCCTGTAACTGTTCCAAATTGTATCCATTAATTGTTGCATCCATTGATAATTCTTAAATTAATATGATGATGTTTGAAAATAGTGATTCTCTACTTACATTATTCTTTCTACATCGTTTAGTTGATTTTCTATTAGGAAAATCTTTCTCTTTTACCCCTACTGATTACATAATATTTCTATGGTTTTGTGGATTCTAATTTTACTCTATAAAGTATAATGCATTATAATCATTTGTCATTTTGTTTCTCCAGCTATCTCATATTTGGCCAGTGGTATTCTGTTTAAAGTAGCCCTGGTATCCCCCCCCCCCCCCTTTTTTTTTTTTTTTGAGGCAGAGGGCTTCTTTAAAATTTAAATTCAAGTTAGTTAACATACAGTGTAGTCTTGGCTTCAGGAGTAGAGCACAATGATTAATCTCTTACATATGACACCCAGTGCTCATCCCAAAAAGCACCCTCCTTAATGCCTAAAACTCATTTAACCCATTCCCCCATCATCGCCCATCTAGCAACCTTCAGTTTATTCTTTGTATTTAAAAGTCTCTTAAGGTTTGCTTGGGGTCCTTTTAACACCTCTTACCATTATGTCCTGTTTTGTAGTCCAGCAAAGCATTCCAGGTTCATTTTATTCTTGCCCTGCCCAGCACTGGAGTCAGCCAATCTCCTACAAGCCCCATTTACTGGAGAATGGTGTATAAAAACCAATGTATCTGAACACTACATGTGCTCACTACTACTATATAGTATTGTTTCTAGACCCTCTCAAAGCATGTACATATATACATATCTATCTTCCTGAGGTTCACATTGATATCTCCAATTCTGGTTCAACACTGCTGTGTTCTTTTAATTCTTACTCATTTCCTTATCTGTGATTCTCTTCAACAGGACAAAACTAGCATATATATACTTACTTCCTCATTTCTAGAATGTATAAAAAGAAGTTTCTGAATTGCTATCCTCTGCTACCAATCAAAAAAGCAAGAGGAATGCCTATGAATTTGATCATACTATTTATTTAGAGTGACTTTTGACTTTAGCCAGAGAACATATTATCCAGATACTTCTTCACAGTTACTGAATTGTTCTTACTCTTTTTTTTACCTATAGTTGTGTTGTTTATTTGAGATATAGTTCTTTTCACATATAAATGTGTGTGTTAAAATTTTGGATTTCCCCCATTTTTGGCAAGCATTTTAAAGTGTATATGAATATAAAATAATACTACACGTAACAACTGGTGAGGGTAACTGAATTCAGTTATTATCCCCAAGTTTTCATCTTTTCTCATACCTACAACATTTTCCCTATTGTACAGCTAAGAGTAAGAGACACTGTTGTCATAGTAACGGCAAAGAAAGATGAGAAAATTCAGAAGGTTTAATGGTTTTTCAAGAACATCCAGGTAAATTCATATAACTTTTCTGGACTTCAGATTCAATAATCAGAAGTTTGAATAATATGATTTCTTTTATTTTAATTCCCATTAGCTGACATACAGTATTATATTAGTTTCAAGTATACAATATAGTGATTCAACACTTCCGTGTAACACCCTGTGCCCATCATTACAAGTGCACTCCTTAATCCACATCACCCATTCAACCCATTTCTCCACTATCAGTTTGTTGTTTGTAATTCAGAGTCTGTTTCTTGATTTCTCTCCCCCAACCCTGCCTCTCTTTTTCTTTTTTTTTCCTTTGCTTGTTTTTTTTTCTTTTTTTTTAAAGTATTTATTTAAGTTCTAGTTAAAATGCAGTGTAATATTAGTTTCAGGTGTACAATTTAGTGATTCTACACTTAAATACATCTGGTACTCATCACAAGAAGTGCACTTCTTAATCCCCCTCACCACCTAATTCTTTTTGTTTCTTTCTCTGTTTCTTTCTTTTTCTTAGAAATTCTTGTTAAAGATTTTAAAGCACATAGAACAGTGATGACGATGGCAGTCCACAGAATTAGATGAACTGGCTCTCAATTTTTCTGTATAGCCTTAGGTAAATTCTTTAGCCTCTCTCTGCTTCAGTTTTATCATTTATATAAGAGTCTAATAATAATACATACCTTACAAGGTTGATAAGCTAATCTTTATTAATATCAATTAACACAGGGCTTAAAATACAATAAAGAGACCAGTTTAAGATGGTGGAATAGGAAGAGTTTTTACCTCGACCCAGGGACACAACAGATCCACATATGTAAAAATGACCTTGGGGGTAGAGGGGACTAGCTGAGCAACTACTCCACACCAGGCAAACAAAGACAACCATCAATGAATAGGTAGAAAGACTGAGATACAATTTCACTATAAACTCCAGCATTCTGAGCCACAACTGGGAAGAAACACAAAATCCAGGACTTTACACTGAGGAACAAAGGGTTTGAACCCCACATTGAACTCCCCAAATGTTAATACCTGTATCAGAAAGACAAGCCCCCCAAAGCACATATGTATGAAACCCAATGGGGGTCATGACCACAAGGCTTCAGCAAAAGGACAAACAATTCTTCAAGAGGTCATGTGTAAGCACATGCCAAGACCAGAGTGGAATCTGCCCAATTAGAGTAGAAAAAAAAAAATTTTTTTTAAATGTAACTGAGAGATCCTGAGGAAGATGGCAGCATAGGAGGATGCTGGGCTCACCGCGTCCTGCTGATCACTTAGATTCCACCCACACCTGCCTAAATAACCCAGAAAACTGCCAGAAGACTAGCAGAATGGATTCTCCAGAGCCAAGTGCAGATGAGTAGCCCACGGGAGAGGGTAGGAAGGGTGGAGAGGCGGTGCACACTACATGGACTGGCGGGAGGGAGCTGGGGTGGAGGGGCAGCCCGCCAGCAAAGCAGAGCCCCTGAGTCTGGCTTCCAAAAGCGGAGGGGCTGGACAGAGTGTGTTCAGACAGCAAGCTGGACTTAACACCTGGAAGGTTATAAGTTAACAGCTCTGCTCGGAGGGCGGGAGAGCTGGAGGACAACAGGAGGGAGAGTTGTTGAGCCCCAGTTGACAGAGCTCAGCTTGGCGGGGAATAAAGGCACTCACAAGCGCCATCTCCCTCACCCATCCCCCAGCCAGAATCCCAAAGGGAACCAGTTCCTGTCAGGGAACTTGCTTGCACCATGCAAACACCCAATGCTGTGCTTCTGCAGATCCATCCCTCCGGCGGTGGTTCTGACTCCCTCCCCATGCTGCAGGGTCCCTCCCAAAGCGGATCACCTAGGGAAAATTGAGCTGAGCCTTCCCCTCATGCCCCTGTGCACCTTGCCCATCCATCCCAGCTAATACACCAGATCCCCAGCACCACAAGCCTGGCAGTGTGCAAGTAGCCCAGATGAGCCATGCCACCCCACAGTGAATCCCACCCCTAGGAGAGGGGAAGAGAAGGTACACACAAGTCTGACTGTGGCCCCAGCGGTGGGCTTGGGGCAGATATCAGGTCTGACTGCGGCCCCGCCCACCAACGCAAGTTATTCAGGACAGCACAGGGGAAGTGCCCTGCAGTTCTGCACCACTCCAGGGACTATCCAAAATGATGAAACGAAAGAATTCCCCTCAAAAGAATCTCCAGGAAATAGCGACAACTAACGAACTGATCAAAAATGATTTAAACAATATAACAAAAAGTGAATTTAGAATAATAGTTATAAAATTAATCGCTGGGCTTGAAAACAGTATAAAGGACAGCAGAGAATCTATTGCTACAGAGATCAAGGGACTAAGGAACAGCCAGGAGTAGCTAAAAAATGCTATTAATGAGCTGCAAAATATAATGGAGACGACCACAGCTCGGATTGAAGAGGCAGAGGAGAGAATAGGTGAAATAGAAGATAAAATTATGGAAAAAGAAGAAGCTGAGAAAAAGAGAGATAAAAAAATCCAGGAGTATGAGGGGAAAATTAGAGAACTAAGTGATGCACTAAAGAGAAATAATATATGCATAATTGGTATCCCAGAGGAGGAAGAGAGAGGGAAAGGTGCTGAAGGTGTACTTGAAGAAATAATAGATGAGACTTTCCCTGATCTGGGGAAGGGAAAAGACATTGAAATCCAAGAGGCACAGAGAACTCCCTTCAAATGTAACTTGAATCGATCTTCTGCACGACATATAGTGAAACTGGCAAAATACAAGGATAAAGAGAGAATTCTGAAAGCAGCTAGGGATAAATGTGCTCTAACATATAAGGGAGACTCATAAGACTCGTGACTGATCTCTCTACTGAAACTTGGCAGGCCAGAAAGGAATGGCAGGAAATCTTCAATGTGATGAACAGAAAAAAAAAATATGCAGCCGAGAATCCTTTATCCAGCAACTCTGTCATTTAGAATAGAAGGAGAGATAAAGATCTTCCCAAACAAACAAAAGCTGAAGGAATTCGTCACCACTAAACCAGCCCTACAAGAGATCCTAAGGGGGATCCTGTGAGACAAAGTACCAGAGACATTGCTACAAGCATGAAACCTACAGACATCACAATGACTCTAAACCCATATCTTTCTGTAATAACACTGAACGTAAATGGACTAAATGTGCCAATCAAAAGACATAGGGTATCAGAATGGATAAAAAAACAAGACCCCATCTATTTGCTGTCTACAAGAGACTCATTTTAGACCTGAGGACACCTTCAGATTGAAAGTGAGGGGATGGAGAACTATTTATCATGCTACTGGAAGTCAAAAGAAAGCTGAAGTAGCCATACCTATACCAGACAAACTAAAGTTTAAATTAAAGGCTGTAACAAGAGATGAAGAAGGGCATTATATAATAATTACAGGTCTATCCATCAGGATGAGCTAACAATTATAAATGTCTATGCGCTGAATATGGGAGCTCCCAAATATATAAAACAATTACTCACAAACATAAGCAACCTTATTGATAAGAATATGGTAATTGCAGGGGACTTTAATACCCCACTAACAACAATGGATACGTCATTTAGACACATGGTCAATAAAGAAACAAGGACCCTGAATGATACATTGGATCAGATGGACTTGACAGATATATTTAGAACTCTTCATCCCAAAGCACCAGAATATACTTTCTTCTCGAGTGCACATGGAACATTCTCCAAGATAGATCATATACTGGGTCACAAAACAGCTCTTCATAAGTATACAAGAATTGAAATTATACCATGCATACTTTCAGACCACAATGCCATGAAGCTTGAAATCAACCACAGGAAAAAGTCTGGAAAACCTCCAAACACATGGAGGTTAAAGAACACCCTACTAAGGAATGAATGGGTCAACCAGCAATTAGAGAAGAAATTAAACAATAAATGGAAATAAATGAAAATGAAAATACAACAATCCAAACGCTTTGGGACGCAGCGAAGGCAGTCCTGAGAGGAAAATACATTGCAATCCAGGCCTATCTCAAGAAACAAGAAAAATCCCAAATACAAAATCTAACAGCACACCTAAAGGAAATAGAAGCAGAACAGCAAAGGCAGCCTAAACCCAGCAGAAGAAGAGAAATAATAAAGATCAGAGCAGAAATAATATAGAATCTAAAAAAAAGTGTAGAGCAGATCAATGAAACCAAAAGTTGTTTTTTTGAAAAAATAAAGAAAATTGACAAACATCTAGCCAGGCTTCTCGAAAAGAAAAGGGAGATGACCCAAATAGATAAAATCATGAATGAAAGTGGAATTATTACAACCTATCCCTCAGAAATACAAATAATTATCAGGGAATACTATGAAAAATTGTATGCCAACAAACCGGACAACATGGAAGAAATGGACAAATTCCTAAACAGCCACACACTTCCAAAACTCAATCAGGAGGAAATAGAAAGCTTGAACAGACCCATAACCAGCGAAGAAATGGAATCAGTTATCAAAAATCTCCCAACAAATAAGAGTCCAGGACCAGATGGCTTCCCAGGGGAGTTCTACCAGACGTTTAAAACAGAGATAATACCTATCCTTCTCAAGCTGTTCCAAAAAATAGAAAGGGAAGGAAAAATTTCAGACTCATTCTATGAAGCCAGTATTACTTTGATTCCTAAACCAGAGACCCAGAAAAAAAAGAGAACTACAGGCCAATATCCCTGATGAATATAGATGCAAAAATTCTCAATAAGATACTAGCAAATTGAATTCAATAGCATATAAAAAGAACTATTCACCGTGATCAAGTGGGATTCATTCCTGGGATGCAGGGCTGGTTCAATATTCACAAATCAATCAACGTGATACATCACATTAATAAAAGAAAAGATAAGAACCATATTATCCTGTGGTTTGATGCAGAAAAAGCATTTGACAAAATTCAGCAAGCTTTCTTAATAAAAACCCTTGATAAAGTAGGGATAGAAGGAACATACTTAAACAGCATAAAAGCCATTTATTAAAAGCCCACAACTAACCTCATCCTCAATGGGGAAAAACTGAGAGCTTTCCCCCTGAGATCAGGAACACGACAGGGGTGTCCACTCTCACTGCTGTTGTTTAACATAGTGTTGGAGGTTCTAGCATCAACAATCAGACAACAAAAGGAAACCAAAGGTATCAACATTGGCAAAGATGAAGTCAAGCTTTCACTTTTTGCAGATGACATGTTATTATACATGGAAAATCCGATAGACTCTAACAAAAGTCTGCTAGAACGGATACATGAATTCAGCAAAGTTGCAGGATACAAAATCAATGTACAGAAATCAGTTGCATTCTTATACACTAATAATGAAGCAACAGAAAGACAAATAAAGAAACTGATCCCATTCACAATTGCACCAAGAAGCATAAAATACCTAGGAATAAATCTAACCAAAGATGTAAAAGATCTGTATGCTGAAAACTATAGAAAGCTTATGAAGGTAATTGAAGAAGATATAAAGAAATGGAAAAACATTCTGTGCTCATGGATTGGAAAAATAAATATTGTCAAAATGTCAATACTACCCAAAGCTATCTACACATTCAATGCAATCCCAATCAAAATTGCATCAGCTTTCTTCTCGAAGCTAGAGCAAGCAATCCTAAAATTCATATGGAACCACAAAAGGCCCCGAATAGCCAAAGTAATTTTGAAGAAGAAGACCAAAGCAGGAGGCATCACAATCCCAGACTTTAGCCTCTACTACAAAGCTGTCATCATCAAGACAGCATGGTATTAGCACAAAAACAGACACATTGACCAATGGAATAGAATAGAAACCCCAGAAGTAGAGCCACAAAAGTATGGCCAACTCATCTTTGACAAAGCAGGAAAGAACATCCGATGGAAAAAAGACAGTCTCTTTAACAAATGGTGCTGGGAGAACTGGACAGCAACATGCAGAAGCTTGAGACTAGACTACTTTCTCACACCATTCACAAAAATAAACTCAAAATGGATAAAGGACCTGAATGTGAGGCAGGAAACCATCAAAACCCTAGAGGAGAAAGCAGGAAAAGACCTCTCTGAGCTCAGTCGTAGCAATCCCTTACTCGACACATCCCCAAAGGCAAGGGAATTAAAAGCAAAAATCAACTACTGGGACCTTATGAAGATAAAAAGCTTCTGCACAGCAAAGGAAACAACCAACAAAACTAAAAGGCAACCAACGGAATGGGAAAAGATATTTGCAAATGACATATCAGACAAAGGGCTAGTATCCAGAATCTATAAAGAGCTCACCAAACTCCACACCCGATAAACAAATAACCCAGTGAAGAAATGGGCAGAAAACATGACTAGACACTTCTCTAAAGAAGACATCCGGATGGCCAACAGGCACAAGAAAAGATGCTCAACGTCACTCCTCATCAGGGAAATACAAATCAAAACCACACTCAGATATCACCTCACGCCAGTCAGAGTGGCCAAAATGAACAAATCAGGAGACTATAGATGCTGGTGAGGATGTGGAGAAACGGGAACCCTCTTGCACTGTTGGTGGGAATGCAAATTGGTGCAGCCACTCTGGAAAACAGTGTGGAGGTCCCTCAGAAAATTAAAAATAGACCTACCCTATGACCCAGCAATAGCACTGCTAGGAATTTACCCAAGGGATACAGGAGTACTGATGCATAGGGGCACTTGTACCCCAATGTTTATAGAAGCACTCTCAACAATAGCCAAATTATGGAAAGAGCCTAAATGTCCATCAATTGATGAATGGATAAAGAAATTGTGGTTTATATACACAATGGAATACTACATGGCAATGAGAAAGAATGAAATATGGCTCTTTGTAGCAACGTGAATGGAACTGGAGAGTGTTATGCTGAGTGAAATAAGCCATACAGAGAAAGACAGATACCATATGTTTTCACTCTTATGTGGATCCTGAGAAACTTAACAGAAACCCATAGGAGAGGGGAAGGGAAATAAAAGAGGTTAGAGTGGGAGAGAGCCAAATCATAAGAGACTCTTAAAAACTGAGAACAAACTGAATGTTGATGGAGGGTCAGAGGGAGGGGGTGTGGGTGATGGGTATTGAGGAGGGCACCTTTTGGGATGAGCACTGGGTGTTGTATGGAAACCAATTTGACAATAAATTTCATATATTGAAAAAAATTAAAAAAAAATAAAAACTCCAAGTGGCTGTAAACAAAAATAAATAAATAAATAAATAAATAAATAAATAAATAAATAAAACTGAGGTGACTTATGAGACAATATCAAGTGGAACAATATTGCATTACCAAAGTCCCAGGAGGAGAAGAGAGAAAGAAAGGGGCAGAAAACTTATTGGGAGAAGTAATGACTCAAAACTTCCCTAAATGGAGAAAGGAAATGGACATCCACATCCATGAACACCAGAGAGTTACAAATAAGTTGAACCCAGAGGCCAACAAAAAAATACATGGTCTTTAACTTGACATTTTAATGTAAAGACGAAATCCTAAGAGCATCAAGGAAAAACACATTGTTATGGACAAGGGGAACCCCTATAAGACTATCATATTTTTTAGCAGATCCTTTGCAAGCCAGAAAGGAAGGGCATGATATATTCAAAGTACTAAAAGAAAAAGCTTCCAACCCAAAATACTCTATCTGGCAAAGTTGTCATTGAGAATCAAAGAGTACAGTACTCCATCAAGCAACAACAAGGAGTTCATTATGATTAGACCTACTTCCTATGAAATGTTAAAGGAACTTCTATATGCTGGAATGAAATGATGCTAATTATTAACAAATAAATATGAAAGTATAAATTTCACTGGTAAAGATAAATGGTAAAATTTGGAATAATTTTGTAAAGATAATGGAACAATTACATATAAAGTTAGTGTGAAGGTTAAAACATAAAAGTAGTGAAAATAATTATAACCACAATAATTGGTTAAGAGATACAGAAGCCAAAAAAATGTAAATTGTGAGATCAAAAACATAAAATGGGGGGAGGTGGAAAATGTACAGTTTTAGAATTCATTTAAACTCAAGAAGCTACCAACTTAAAGCAGATTGTTATAATTTTAAGTTGTTATATGTTAGCCTTATGAAAACCACAAAGCACAAAGTAGATAGACAAAATATAAAGAGAAAGTATGCATAAAAATACAAAAAAATACAAAAAATCATCAAATCACAAGACAGAATAAAAGAAAGAGAATGACTACAAAACTACCACAAAAAAATTAACCAAATGGTAATATGTGCATACCTATCAGTAATACTTTCAAATGTAAAGGGACTAAATTATGAAATCAAAAGACACAGTAACTGAAGTAATAGAAAAATACAACTCATGTACATGCTGCCAACAAGAAAGTAAATTCAGATATAAGGACATACATAGACTGAAAGGGAAGGGATGAAAAAAGGATATTTCATGCGAATGGATCAAAGAAATCTGGGGTAGCTATATTTAGACAAACTAGACTTTAAAACAAGAATGTAATAAGAGATAAAGAGAGGCATTACGTAATGATAAAGAGAACAATCCGACAAGAGGGTATAATATTTATAAATGGTTAAAAACTCCACATAGGAGCACCTAAGTATATAAAACAAAGACTAATAGACCTAAGGGATATCACCACGTGGTAGATAATCTAGACAGCATATGAATAAAAACACATTGGCATTAAATGACACATTAGACCAGATGGATCTAACAGATATATACAGAACGTTCTATCTGAAAGCAAGAGAATTCTTCTTAAGCACTTATGGAATAATCTCCAGGACAGATCATATGTTAGGCCATATAACAAGCATCCATAAATTTAAGACGATTGAATACTGTCAAGGATCATTGTGGAACAAATGGGATGAAACTAGAAATCAAGTACCGGAAGGAAAGTGGAAAATCCACAAATATATGGAGATTAAACAACCTGCTACTGAATAGCCAAGAAGAAATCAAAAGAGAAAAAACAATACCTTGAGAGAAATGAAAATAGAAACACAACATCCCAAAACTTAAGGGATGCAAGAAAAGTATTTCTATGAGGGAAATACACAGGGGTAAAGGTCTACCTCACACAAAAGAAAAATCGCAAATAAACTGCCTAAATTTATACCTCAAGGAACTAGAAAAAAAATCTAAAGTTAGAAGGAAGAAAATAACAAAGATAGCATGGAAATAAGTGAAATAGACACTAAAAGACAAGAAGACTAATATAACGAAGAGCCAATTTTTTAAATAAACAAAATTGACAAACACTTAGCTAGACTTAAGAAAAAAAAGAGGGAAGACTCAAATAAATATAATTTGAAATGAAAGAATAAACTTTACAACTATTACCACAGAAATACAAAGTATCATACACTACTATGACCAATATATGCCAATACATTTGACACCTAGAAGAAATAGATAAGTTCTTAGAAACAAAAAAAACTATTAAGACTGGACCATGAAAAATAGATACCTGAACAGAGCAATTACTAATAAGGAAAATGAATCAGTAATCAGAAATCCCCAACAAACAGAAAGTTCAGGAAAAGATGACATCACTGGTGATGTGTACCAAACATTTAAAAAAAAAATTAATACTGATCCTTCTCAAATTTTTCCAAAAATGGAAGAGGAAGGAACACAGCTCATTTTGCAAGGCCAGCATTACCTTGATACCAAAACCAGACAAGGATGATACCAAAACCACAAGAAAATTATAGGCTAATTGACCTGATGAACACAGATGCGTTCAAAAAAAATTAGTAAATTGCGTTCAACCATGCATTAAAAGGACCATACACCATGATCAACTGAGATTTATTCTAGGGATGCAGGGATGGCCCAACCTCTCCAACTCAATCAATATGGCACACCACATTAACAAAATTAAGGATAAAAATCTTAGAAGCCTCTCAATTGATACAGAAAAAGAATTCGACTAAATTCAACATGAGTTTATGATTAAAAAAAACCCTCAACAAACTGGGAATAGAAGAACTTGCTTCTTCATGGTTACTTTTGTATATGACAAGCCCATGACTAGCAGCATAATCAAAATCTGAAAGTCTGAAAGCTTTTTCACCAACATTATCAACAAGATAAGGTTTCCCACTCTCACCACTTCTGTTAAACATTGTACTAGAAATCCTACCTTGAGCAATTAGGGTAAGAAAAAAGAAATAAAGGCATCCAAATTGAAAAGAAGTAAAACTGTTACTATTTGTGGATGATACTATATTCTATATAGAAAACTCAAAAGACTAACAAAAAAGTTATAATTAATAAACTAGGCACAGTTGCAGGCTACAGAATCAGCATACAAAAATCTGTTGCATTGTTATGCACTAATAATGAGCCATCAGAATGAGAAGTTTCGAGAAATATCCCATTTATAATCATATAAAAATAATAAAATACCTAAGAATACATTTAACCAAGGTGGTAAAAGACCTGTGTACTGAAAACTATAAGCCATTGATGAAAGAATTAGGAGAGGACACAAATAAATGGAAAACTATTTCATGCTCATGAAAATATAGTATTGTGAAAACATCTATACACCCAAAGCAATCTTCAGATTCAATGCAATCCCTAAAAAAATTCTGATGACATTTTTTACAGAAACAGACCATACAATCCTAAACTTTGTATAGAATCACAAAGGACCCCAAACAGAGAAAGAAATCCTCAGAATGAGAACAAAGCTGGAGGCATCACACTCTCTGATTTCAAAATATGTTAAAAAGCCACAATAATAATGGTATGGAGTTACCATAAAAATGGGCACACAGAAGCAGGGAACAGAATAGAGAGCCCAGAAATAAACCCACACATATATGGTCAATTAAGTAATGACAAGCTAATATTTACTATAGAGAAAGGACAGTTTCTTCAATAAATGGTGTCAGGAAAACTCCACAGTCATATGCAAAAGAATGAAACTGTACCACTAACTTACACTACACACACAAAAATGAAACCAAATGAATTAAAGACTTGAATGTAAGAACTGAAACCATAAAAATCCTACTAGAAACCATAGTTGGCAAATTCCTTGATATCAGTCTTAGCAATAATTGTTTTTTGGATTTGACACCAAAAACAGAGGCAATAAAAGCAGAAATGAGCAAGTAGAATTACATAAAAGTCAACAGCTCCTGAACAGTAAAGGAAACCATGAAGAGAATGAAAAGGCAACCTATAGAATGAAAGTATTTACAAATTGTATATCTAAAATAAGGTTAATATACAAAATATATACATAACTCACATAATTTAATAGTAAAAAAATCTGATTACAAATGGGCAGAGGATTTGAACACACATTTTTCCCAAAGGCAACAAACAGATGGCCAACAGGTACATGCAAAGATACTCAACATTACTAACCATCAGGAAATACAAATCAAAACTACAATGAGATGTCACCTCATGCTTGTTAGAATGGCTGTTGATCAAAAAGATGAGACATAACAAGTGTTGGCAAGAATGTGGAGGAAAGAGAACCCTGGTGCACTGTTGGTAGGAATGTGAATTGGTGCAACCACTATGGAAAAGAGTATGGACTTTCTTCAAAAATTTAAAAATAGAACCACCGTGGGCCACCTGGATGGCTCAGTTGGTTAAGCATCTGACTTTGGCTCAGGTCATGATCTCACTGCTCGTGAGTTCAATCCCCGGGTAGGGCTCTGTGCTGAAACTCCGAGCTTGCTTCAGATTCTGTCTCCATCTCTCTGCCCCTCCTCTGCTTGCGCTCTGAGTCACTCTCTCTTGCTCTCAAATATAAAATAATAAATAAATAAATAAAAACATTAAGAAATTTAAAAAAAATAGAAGCACCACATGATTCAGCAATTCCACATCTTGGTATTCATCTAAAGAAAATGAAAGCACTAACTCAAAAAGATACATTTACTTCCATGTTCACTGCAGCAGTGTTAGTCAAATAGTCAAAACTTGGAAGCAAACTAAGGGTCTATATGTAGATGTTTGAAAGGATAAAGAAAATGTGGAGTGAGGGTATGTTATAGAACATTATTCAGCCAGATAAAAGAATAGAATCTTGCCATTTATGACCACATGGATGGACCTTGTGAGCATTTCACTAAGTGAAATAAGTCAGGCAGAGAAAGAGAAATATAGTTTGATCTCACTTAGGTGTGGTATCAAAAAAAAAAAAAAAAAACCCCACACAGATACAGAGAAGAGACTGGTGTTTTGGGGGTAGTGAAGAAGGGCATAATGAGTGAAGGATAAAAAAAATGTACAAGCTTCCAGTTATAAAATAAATAAGTCAGGATGACAGGACGTGCAGCATGGTGACTATAGTTAGTGATACTGTATTGCGTTATTTGAAAGTTGCTAGAAGGGCAAATATTAAAAATTATCGGAAGGGGGCGCCTGGGTAGCTCGGTCGGTTGAGCGTCCGACTTCGGCTCAGGTCATGATCTCACGGTCCGTGGGTTCGAGCCCCGCTTTGGGCTCTGTGCTGACTGCTCAGAGCCTGGAGCCTGTTTCAGATTCTGTGTCTCCCTCTCTCTGTGACCCTCCCCCGTTCATGCTCTGTCTCTCTCTGTCTCAAAAATAAATAAACGTTAAAAAAAAAATTAAAAAAAAAATTATCGGAAGTGGGGCACCTGGATGGCTCAGTTGGTTAAGTATTTGACTTTGGCTCAAGTCATTTTCTCTCCAAAATAAATAAATATTAAAAATAAAATTAAAAAATTCATAATAAATAAAATTTGTAACTATGTAAAATGACAGATGTTAACTAGATTATTGTGTTGATGATTGCACAGTGTATACAGATAATACATCAGCACGCTGTATATCTGAAACTAAGATAATGTGACATGTCACTTATCTCAATACAAAAAATAAAAATGTATAAATAAAAGTAAAAGCCAGCAAAATATAAATGGTAGCTATTCTTCTAACTTTTGTGATTTTTATGACAATAATAAGATTCTAAAGGCATTGCAGAACGTAATATAATTTACTATGTTTCTATATTATGATAAATTAAACCTTTCATAGGCATCAATTACTAATATATGTGTGCATACCAATATGGAAACACAAATATAGCAAAAGAAACATGAAAGAAAAATACAAATTATAAACGTAACACCAAAATTTTGTAGCTGTACATTTTTTCAAATGAAAACATTTCACCATGAAGTTTTATATGAAATTAATTTCATAAGATTTTTTTTGTGGCAGAATTTTGTACAGAATTTTAAAGGAGACGGTAGAGGTAGGAATTTGGAGGAGAGAGAGAGACAAAAATAGGTTATTGAGGCTTGTAGGCAGGGAAAATACATGTTGCTAGATTAAGAACTTGGGCGGGAGCTTGTAACATATGGTAGAGTACCATGAGTTTATATTTTTGCCTAATGTACAATATTTGACTAACATGCTCTACAAATTTTATGCTTTCATAAGTTTTTCATCCCCATCCAGGGGTTCTTTCTTGATGTATCTGCTTGAGAACTAATTTTCTGTTTCCAGGATATACACCAAGTAAGTCCAGCCCTAAACTATAATGTAGAATTATTGTTGTCTTAGAGTCACATTGGACCTGAAATATCTACTTAGCTTTTTATCTTTCAGATTTTTAGTTACTTTCCACTGTGTTCCTTGGGGCCCCCCATACATTCATATTTCAAAAATCAGTCAAGAATTTGAGGGGCATATATGCCAATTTTGGACTTCCATTTCCTGAACTATCTTCCTCAGTCTTTTCCTCCTCAGCTTCTAGCCTTCTGGCAACACAAAATTCTTTCCTCTGACACCTCCAGCCAAAAAAAAAAAAAAAAAAAAAAAAAGGAATATTCTACTTGAATTTAGCTGGCCCATGCTAGGTGAACTGAAGATTGTACTCTGAACCATATAAATATAGCTCTCACTCTGTTTTCTTTCCTTCTTTTAAAGGTCAAATCATTTCCAATTGCTGCCACTATTTAGTTGTGCTTCAATGCCTTCAAATAGTTGTGTTTTAGAATATTTTGTTCAGAGTTTACAAATGTTATGAGAGAGAGGTGTAGTCTGATATAACCTATTACCAGAACATGGAGTGATTTTAAACTTCGGAGATATTATACAATTGACTTCTGAATCTAGTTTTGCTAATGAGCAATACACTTTGGTCTAATTATCATTTTTATAGGTAAATTCTGATTGCTTTTTAATTGCTCTCATTTTCATTGGTTTTCTTCAATTTTCCTAAAATGTATCTAGCTTTTTTTTTTAATGTTTATTTATTTTTGATACAGGCAGAGCATGAGCGGGAAAGGGGCAGAGAGAGAGGGAGACACAGAATCCAAAGCAGGCTTCAGGCTCTGAGCTGTGAGCCCACAAACCATGGGATCCTGATATGAGCCCAAGCAGACACTTAATCAGTTGGGTCACCCAGGTGCCCCCTAAAATGTGTCTAGCTTTAAGGTGTGTATGTGTGAGAGAAAGTCAGGCAAAGAGAGATGACTCTGTTTACTGCTTCAACCTCAGAATAATTTTTTTCTTCATTCCGAAATTTTTTTAAGTTTATTTTGAGAGAGAGACAGTGTGAGTGGGAGAGGGGTAGAGAGAGAGGGAGACAGAGCATCCCAAGCAGGCTCCATGCTGCCAGGGCAAAGCCCAATGTGGAGCTTGAACTCACCAAACCATGAGATCATGACCTGGACCGAAACCAAGAGTCAGACACTTAAGTGTCTAATTTTGCACTCTAATTTTGCAATTAGTTTTTTAAAATATTTTATTTATTTTTGAGGGAACATAAGCAGGGGAGGGGCAGAGAGAGGGGGACAGAGGATCTGAGTGGGCTCTGCGCTGACAGCAGCAAGCCCCATATGGGGCTTGAACTCATGAACCATAGGATCATGACCTGAGCCGAAGTCAGATGCTCAACTGATTGAGCCACCAAGGTGCCCTGCAATATTCTTAATTATCTCTTTGAATATAGTCTCTCCCAGTTTTCACTGGGAACTGAATTACTGCAATAGCTTCATAATAGGCCTCCAAACTTCAGCTTGTCTTCTTTCAGTGGTTCACTCCCTATATACCAGCTAGAAGGATCCTTTCACATGAATCTGGTCTCAAATGGCATTCCTTTGCTTTTCAAGACCCACAAATGCCTCCATACTTAATTAACTTACTTTATAATTCTTACAGTTCCTTACATGATATGGTATCTGACCTCAACTCCTATTCCTGTTTCTCACAGTCTCTCTCTTCCTACCTCCTTGCTTATTGTGGAACATATCACACTTGCCCACAACATAGGGCCTTTGTTCTAGATCTTCCTTCTACCCGAAGTACAACTCTAATACCTATATATTTGACTAAATCCCTTAGTCCTTTCAATATTTTCTTTCAAATTCCTCAATGAGTCCTTTCCTAAACACTCTATCAAATACTGTAATAGGTCCCTACTCTCACACCTGGCTAAGATGTAAATTTCCAAAGAATGGGAGCCTATTTTGTTCACAGATGTATGCAAGTGCTTTGAATGCAGGCTGGCACATAGAATATAAATATTTATTGAATGAGTAAATGTGTGATAGGTCTCATCAATCTATTTACCATGTCTCTTCACTATTCCTTTATAGTTTTGCTATCTGTCTTGTGTTGCATCCTGAGTGATTCCCAAAGCTAGCTATCAAAGTTTTAAACCTTCTTCTGGATGTAGTCTGCTGCTTATATCGTTCATTAACATCTAAAATATTTATAACTATTTTTATAGCAACAATTCTTTTTTTCCTCTCAATATTTTACTTCTTTTTACTGACTTCGGGTTTCTGTGCCTTATTATTTCTTCTTGTGGATGTTAAATATGCTTAATGTATCCTCCAAATGGTTTTTATTATATTTAGTTCTTGATGTAAGAATAATTCTTTTTCTTTCTGAAGTGTTTCTTCCTGGAGTGTCTGGGTTGCTCAGTCGGTTGAGTATCTCTCTCTCTCTCTCTCTTTTTAGACATTTATTTATTATTTATTCATTTAAATGTTAGTTTTTGAGAGCGAGAAAGAGAGAGAGAGAGAGAGAGTGTGTGATCTGGGGAGGGCCAGATAGAGAGAGGGAGACACAGAATCTGAAGCAGGCTCCAGGATCTGAGCTGTCAGCACAGAGCCCAACACGGGGCTCAAACCCACAAACCGTGAGATCATGGCCTGAGCCAAAGTTGGATGCTTAACTGACTGAGCCACCCAGGCACCCCTTATTTATTTTGAGAGAGAGGGGGAGAGAGAGCAAGAGCACACAAGCCAGGGGAGGCAGAGAGAGAGACACACACACACACACAGAATCAGAACAGGCTCCAGGTTCTGAGCTGCCAGTGCAGGGCCTGATGTGGGGCCAAACCCATGAACCAGGAGATCATGAACTGACCCAAAGTCAGATGCTTAAATGACTGAGCCACTCAAGCACACTGAGGGTCTCTTAATTTTGCCTCAAGTCATGGTCTCACAGTTCATGGGGTTCAAGTCCCACATCAGGCTGTGCACTGACAGCATGGAGCCTGCTTGGGATTCTCTCTCTCCCTCTGTCTCTGGCCCTCCCCTGCCTATTTTTTGCCTTTCTCTCTCTTTCTCTCAAATAAGAAAATAAAAAAAAAAAAACATTTAAAGTGTGTCTTCTTAATAGTGTTATTCTTCATTAGGTGATATGTAATTTTGACTGTGAACTCATCTTCAGAGGGGTTGTTTTCCATGCAATCTCTCTATTTTCTATGTTCTATGGCATTTTTATCACCTTTCTATGATTTTGTTTATTTGGTACTCTCAGGATTCTATGTAGTTCTCCCCTTTCTAAACTAGTTTTAAATTAATTCATTTGCTTGGAATAAGTGAAAAATACCTCCTAGCTTTAAGTAAGGCACAACTGCAAGAGGAAGAATCCTCTTTCACCTTTAAAATATTAGCTCTTTGCTCCTGGGGTATGTCAAGTTTCACTAGCATCACACCCTTACACGTTCAGTCTCTGCTCAACTCTCACTTTCAGTCTTCCCAATCCTATTCCTCCCTGAAACTTCACTATTCCTGTTTCTTATTTTCACATCTGCCTATGTTTTCCCCCCAAGTTTTTATTTAAATTCCAGTTAGTTACCATACAGTGTGATATTAGTTTCAGGAGAATTTAGTGATTCATCACTTATATACAACACCCAGTACTCATCACAAGTGAGCTCCTTAATACTCATCACCCACTTAACCTATGCCCTATCCTTTACCCCCAGTAACTGTCAGTTCTTTCTCTATAATTAAGAGTCTGTTTGATCATTTGCCTCTTTCTCCTTTTACCACCGGATTCATTTACTTTGTTTCTTAAATTACACATGAGTGAAATCATATGGCATTTGTCTTTCTCTGACTGACTTGTTATTATGTTAAATTTCCATAATTTGACTGTTGTTGATAATGCTGCTGTAAACACTGGGGTGCATGTGCCCCTTGAATCAGTATTTTTTATCCTTTGGATAAATATCTAGTAATGCAATTTCTGGATCACAGGGTAGTTCTATTTTTCACATTTTGAGAAACCCCCATAGTGTTTTCCAGATTGGCTGCACCAGTTTGAATTCCCACCAACCATTTAAGAGGGTTCTCCCTTTCTCTGCATCTTCACCAACACCTGTTATTTCCTGTGTTTTTTTTTTTAATTGTTTTTTTTTTAATTTATTTTTGAGAGAGAGAAGAACTGAGTGTGAGGGGGCCAGGGGCAGCAAGAAAAGGAGACACAGAATCCGAAGCAGGCTCAAGGCTCCAAGCCTGATGTGGGGCTTTATCTCATAAACTGTGAGATGATGACCTGAGCCAAAGTTGGATGCTCAGCCCACTGAGCCACCCAGATGCCCCTTCTGTGTTATTAATTTTAGCCATTTTGACAGGTGTTAAGTGGTTCTTCTTGTGGTTTTGATCTGTATTTCCCCGATGATGAGTGATTTGGGGCATCTTTTCAAGTGTCTGTTAGCCATCTGTATGTCTTCTCTGGAAAAATGTCTATTCATGTCTTCTACCTATTTCTTAACTGGATTATTTGTTGTTGTTGTTGTTTTTTGGTGGTGTTGAGTTTGATAAGCTCTTTATAGATTTTAATACTAACCCTTTATCAGATATGCCATTTACAAATATCTTCTCCCATTCCATCAGCTGCCTTTTAGTTTTGTTGATTGTTTCCTTCACTGTGCAGAAGCTTTTTGTCTTGATGAAGTCTCAGTAGGCCTTTTTCACTTTTCTTCCCATTGCCTCTGGAGACATATCTAGTAAGAAGTTGTTGTGGCCAGTGTTAAAGAGGTTGTTGCCTGTGTTCTACTCTAGGATTTTGATGGCTGCCTGTCTTACATTTATGTCTTTCATCCATTTTGAATTTATTTCTGTGTATGGTGTAATAAAGTGGTCTAGTTTCATTCTTTTGCATGTTGCTGTCCCATTTTCCCAAGACCATTTGTTGAAGAGACTCTTCTTTTCCACTGGCTATGTATTTTTAATTATTTTACTAAGTATATATATGTGTTTGAAGCTTGAGGAGAACTTTTTCTCATCTTTTCATAGGAAGTCACCTATCTGATTAGCTATACATAAATTGACACACATACCCTTGACACAATATGCTGTAGTCACACTAAATTTCTCATTTATTTTTTTTTTAATTTCTCATTTCAAAAGCACCATGAACATTTTTTTCCTTTATGACTTCACACATGCACTTTATTCTTCTTGTAATTGCCGTCTTTAATTCCCATTCCTAAATTCTTCCTGGAAAACTCATATGTAACATTAAACACCAAATGAAAGTCTCCTTTGTGTAGATATCACTGACTCTCCCAAGTACAGTAAATTGCCCTATATACCAGGCATTTATGTGTCTTCCCTCTAGATCAGACTATCCATACTTTAAGAACAGAAGAAAAATGTTACGCTTTCCTCCATAAGTGCTCACCACAATTACTTAATAAATGGTTTAAAAAATAAAATTCAATTTAAATTGTGAGTTAATTTTTGGAAACAGTATTAGGAATAGCTTTCTTCCTTTAAATCTAACTATTATGAAATATAATGCAGTTCCAAGAAATAATGTGTTCTGGCACATTCTAGCTGTTGCCATTTGCCTTTTTCGTTGTAGAAATTATAAGTATGAACTCTCAAATATGGACTAAGTCAAACATGAAATAAAGGATAAGATTTCCACATCTATTCTCTGAACTACAGAAAAGAGATAGTTACTGATTATTCTACTCTGTATATTAAAGAGAATCACAACTCAAATTTTATCATCTGCTTCTTACATTCCTTATTAGCAAAATTAATTGGATATTTAAAACAATCTCAAAACATTTGTAGTCAATTTACACTTATAAAATTAGAACAGATTTCCCCCAAACATAAAGAAATGGTATATAGATCACCAATTATAAGTAACAAGAAAATCAAGCTCTTTTCATTTTAAATACAAAGAAATTGGCTATCTTATCCAATCATAAATTTGTTTCATGGGAAAATTTAACCTCATTTTAAAATGATTCTTTGTTCCAGATGAATAATAAAATATACGTAGGTACAAAAATTATGCTTTAAGAATTACTCTTAGGCTACCAATGTAAATGTACATTTCACTTCACATCCTAAACCCAGAGTGAGTTTGAAGAGAAGACATATCTCAATGCATAGCATCAATCAAATATAAAAGGTTGATATGTAGTCTGATGATGGTGAAAAAGGGTGTATCTTCCGTGCACCCAGGCATTCCATAGAATAACATGAACCTAAATATATATGGACATTTAAATTTGTCAGTTTATACAAAATGACTAATATTCATTTTCAGTTAAAAGCCATCTTGGTTGGGTCACTACATATGTATCTCTAATGTTTATCACATACAGTCAAATTACATATGTGTGCGCATGTGTGTGTTTACATATATATATACATATACATACATATATATGTGCATATATATATATCCAGAGTCAAATAAATAACTCAACTATGTGAAGACAGAAAAAAAATGTGACATTTTCCTTCCCACTTCCAACAAGACTCTCAGACTTAGCACTACTGTGGGAATGGGAGACCCTAGGCTGTCTTTAAGTCTGGCTTCAAGCATTGCATGGTGCTTTCTCTCCAGTGAACTGGGTCAGATAATAGAGGTAAGTGTCAGAGAAGAAAGGGAAAAGACCGGAAAGCTGAAGATACTGGGAAGAGGTTGGACTACAGAGATCTTTGAGTCTGTGACAGATGCTCTACTAAAGGCCACCATTTTCCCTGGTTCCTAAGAGGTAAGAGAGAATTGGATCTATGTACTGAGTCCTTGCTCTGAATGGGAATTAGTAAAAGTTCAGGAATGATGGAAAAAATAGTATATCCTTTTCTATTATGATATAGGAACGCATGCTTTATTAATGAGAGCAATTCAAGAGAAGGCAAATAACATTAGAATAAGGGACTTCAAAAAAAAGAGGAAAAAGAACAATTAGAATTTGATCCAACCACCATTTTTTAAGTTCATTTATTTATTTTGAGAGAGAGTGTGTGCATATGAGTGGGGGAGGGGCAGAGAGACAGAGAGAGACAGAGAGGGAGAGAATCCCAATTAGACTCCATCCAGTCAGTTCAGAGCCCCATGCAGAGCTCCATCTCATGAACTGTGAGATCATGACCTGAGCCAAAATCAACAGTCAGACGCTGAACCAACTGATTCAGATGTGAATCAAACCATCATTAAAAAAAAAAAAAAAAAAAAGCAAAGAGGCGCCTGGGTGACTTAGTCAGTTAAGCACCCAACTCTTGATTTTGGCTTACATTATGACCTCATGGTTTGTGAGTTTAGCCTTGCATTGGGTTCCACACTGCCACTGTGGAGCCTGCTTGGGATTTTCTCTCTCCTTCTCTTTCTCTCTGCCCCTCCCCTGCTCTTTCTCTTTCTCAAAATAAATAAACTTTAAAAAAATTAAAAAAAATTTTAAAAAGTGAAAATAATAAAAGTTAAAATGTTTAATTATATATAAAGATGGTAGGAATAAATCTAATGTGTGTCATGATATTTCATGTTAAAGATTTGAGGTTTCTTATTAACGGGAAAGTTACAATGCATTAAAAAACAGAAGGAAGTTTTGTATTGTTACAAAGAAAACAATTAAAACAAGGGAGTAGAAAATGTTGAAAATAAGGAGACATACACAAATAGGTAACTTCCATAATCTCATTCTGTATAATACATTGACAACACCAGAGAAGAAATGACTGAATAATTCATTATACGTGACACAGTGCTGTATCACTGATTTGTAAGGATTTTAGCCAATTATGTTTAGTAATAAAAATAAGATTCATAAAAGATTGATATGTGTTCCCTTTTGATATATAAAAAGATGACAGAAATTCTATATATATTTACATATTTTGTGGAAACATGGAAGACACAATCACCATTGTTAATATGGGTTTACTGGGACTAATATTAGTGAATTACTGGAATTTTAAAAAAATGATAAACTTTTAAAAATTAAAATACTTTTCTAAAAAATCAGTAAAAGACTAAAATATTTAAGAAAAATGTAACCACAAGAAATAAAAAGGAAATTTTAGCATAAAAAGTACGAATAAGAATCGACAAAATTTATAAAGGAAAAATGTAATATCAGAATGAAAAGTTAACTGGAAGAACTTAATAGCAAAAAATAGTATGAATTAATCTCTTGAGAGGAATGTTTAATGCATTAACATTTAGCAACTAAATATATAAAGCAAAATTAACAGACCAAAAGGGAGAAATAAATATCAATACAATAATAATCCATACAATAATAATAATAATTGGGAACTTAATATCTGACTTACATCAACTGATAGATCCTCCAGGCAGAAAATCAATAAATATTTACCATCCATACAATAATAATAATAATTGGGAACTTAATATCTGACTTACATCAACTGATAGATCCTCCAGGCAGAAAATCAATAAATATTTACCTTAAATGACTCATTGTACAGAAGTACTTAACAGTTACATACAGAACGTTCCATCCCACAGCAATAGCATACACATTCTTCTCAAGCGTGTATGGAATATTCTCCAGGATAGATCATATGTTAGGCCACAAAACAGCTCTTGGTTAATTTGAGAATATAAACATTGTATCAAGTATCTCTTCCAACCAAATTATGCAAATGGTGTAACACTAGACATCAATTACAAGAAGAAAACTTGAAAATTCACAAATATGTGGATATTAAACAACATGACACTGAACATATGTCAAGGACAACATCAAAAGAGAAAAAAAGTGTATCTTGAGACCAATGAAAATGAAAATACAGCATCCCAAAACTTATGAGAAGCAGCAAAAGCAGTTCTTAAAGGGAGTTTTATGGTATTAGATGCCTATCTCATGAGACAAGAAAATTTACAGGTAAAATGCCTAACTTTATACCTTAAAGAATGAGAAAAGAGAACAAACAAATCCAAGGTCAGTAGAAGGAAAGAAATAATGATCAGAGAAGAAATAAATGAAATAGAGACTGAAAAGACAGAAGAGAAAATAAATGAATCTTAGAGCTAGTTTTTTTCATAATAAACTGATGAACTTCTAGCTAGTTATGAAGAAAAATAAAGGACTAAAATAAATATTATCAGAAATGAAATAGATATTACATCTGATACAACAGAAATACAAAGGATCTTAAGAGACAGCTGTGAATAGCTATAAGCCAACAAAATGAACAATCTAGAAATAAAATGATATGATAAATTTTTAGAAATGCAGTATACTAAAACTGAATCATGAAGAAATAAATGTCGAACAAATTGATTACTAATAAGGAGATTGAATCAGTAGTCAAAAACCTTCAATAAACAAAAGTCCAGAACAAAGTGGCTTCACTGGTGAAGTCTACCAAATACCTGAAGCATAGTTAATACCCCCTTCCTCAAACTGTTCCCAAAAATATAGGAAGAAACACTTTCAAACTCATTTTGCAAGGCCAGCATTACCCTGATACCAAAACTAGTCAAAGATGCCACAATAAAAGAAAATTATATGCCAATATCCCTGGTGAACACAAATTCAAAATCCTCAATATTTATTTATTTATTTATTTATTTATTTATTATTAATTAATTTATTTATTATATTTATTAGCAAACCAAATTCAACAGTACATTCAAAGGATCATATACCATGTTCAAGAGGGATTTATCCTAGTAAGGATGGTTCAACATCCACAATCGTGGTACATATTAACAAAATGAAGGATAAAAATCATATAATCATCTCGATATAGAAGAAGTATTTGACTAAATTCAACACTAGTTCATGATAAAAAAAAAAAAAACAAACAGAAAAAACACAAAACTCTCAAAACCCTAGCAATAGCAGAAATTACCTCTACATAATTAAGGCCATACATGACAAGCCCACATCGAGCATCAAAATCAAGGGTAAAAAGCTGAAAAAAGTTCCTGTAATATCAGAAACAAGACAATGATATACACTCTAATCACTTTTATTCAACAGAATACTAGAAGTTTTAGCTGCTGCAGGCAGACAAAAAGAAATGAAAGACTTGAGAATTGAAAATGAAGAAGTAAAACTGTCATTATTTGCAGATGATATGATATGGAAAATCCAAAAGACTCCATCAAAAAACTCTAATAAATAAATTCAGTAAAGTTGCAAGATATAAAAATCAATATACAGAAATATATTGAATTTATATACACTAATAATGAATTATCAGAAAGGGAAATTAAGAAAACAATCCCATTTATAATTGCATTAGAAAGAGTAAAGTACCTAGGAATAAAAATTGAAGATGACAGAATAAAGTGAAAGGATATTCCATGATCCTAGATTGAAAAAAAATAATATTGTGAAAATTTCCATACCGTCCAAAACAATCTATAGATTCAATGTAATCCCTATCAAAATTCAAATGGCATTTTTCACAGAAAGATAACAAATAATCCTAAATTTGTATGGAAACACACACACACACACACACACACACACACACACAAAGAAAAAAAAGAAAGAAAAAGAAAAAAGAAACCTAATAGCCAATCCAATCTTGATTCAGAAAAACAGTGCTAGAGGCTTTATGACCCCTGATTTCAAACAATACTATAAAGCTATGGGAATCAAAACAGTATGGTTTGTTATAAAAATAGACAAAGAGATTAAAAAACAGAATAGAGCCCAGAAATTAACCCACACATACATCATCAATTAATTTACTACAAAGGAGCCAAAAATATACGAGGGGGCAAGGGCAGTCTTCTCTGCAAGTGATAATGGGAAAGTTGGATACACATGCAAAACAATGAACTTAGATCGCTATGTTACACCACATATAAGAGTTAACTCAAAATGGATTGTGGATCTGAGCATAAAACCTGGAACCATAAAACTCCTTGAAGGAAACATGGGCACTAAAGTCCTTGACACTGGTCTTGACAATTATTTTTTGGATTTGACACCAAAAGCAAAGGCAACAAAAACAAATATAAACAGTGGGACCACACCAAACTAAAAAGCTTTTGCATAGCAAGGGAAGCCATCAACAAAATGAAAAAGCAATGTACCAAATGAGAGAAAGTATTTGCCAATCATGTGTCTGATAAAGGGTTAATATCCAAAATATATAAAAATCTCCTACAACTCAACAGCAAAAAAAAAAAAACGGCCAACCAACTAACAAGCAGATTAAAAAAAACTGGCAGAGTATCTGAATAGACGTTTTTCTGAAGAAGACATATGGAATGGCTAAGACGTACATGAAAAGATGCTCAACATCAATAATCATCAGGGAAATGCAAATCAAAATCACAATGAAATTATAACCTCGCATTTGTTAGAATAGCTATTATCAAAAAGATAAGAAAGAATAAGTATTGGTGAAGAGATGGAGAAAAGGGAACTTATTTGCTATTTGTTTAGCCACTACGGAAAACAGTATAGAGGCATCTCAAAAATGAAAAATACAACTACAATGATCCAGCAATTCTACTTCTCAGTGTTTATCCAAAGGAAAAAAAAACATGAACTCAAAAAGATATGTGCACTCTATTTTTATTAACATGTTGTTTTAACAGTCAAGACAAGGAAGTAACCTAAGTATTCATCATTGGATGAATGGTTAAGGTAACTATACTACACACACACACACACACACACAGGAATATTATTTAGCCATAAAAGAGAATAAAATCTTGCCATTTGTAACGACATGGATGGTTTACAAATCTCACTTACAGGTGTAATCTCAAAATAATAAAAGTAAGCAACAGCAACAAAATACCAAGCTCATAGATACCAAAAACAGACTGATTCACAGTTGAGAGAGTGAAGGTGGAGTGGGGAGTATGCAAAATGGGTGAAGGTAGTCAAAAGTTACAAACTTCCAGTTGTAAAATAAGTCATAGTGATATAATGTACATGGTGACTCTAGTTAATACTGTATTGTATGCACGAAAGTTGCTAAGAGAGCAAACCTTACATGTTCTTATCACAAGAAAAAAATTTGTAACTATATATGGTGATAGATGTTAATTGGATTTATTACATATAAATATACATATACATGTATATACATATACATATGTATATACATATACATATGTATATACATATACATATGTATATACATATACATATGTACATATGTATATACATATACATATGTATATACATATACATATGTACATATGTACATATGTACATGTACATATGTATATACATATGTATATACATATACATATGTATATGTATATACATATACACATACATAAATATCCAATCATTATATACCTGAAATTAATTTGATATTCTCTATTAATTCTATCTCAATACAAATTTTCTTTAAAAGTAATTAATGCAGTAACTTATAATTATTTGGATAGGTTTTGTTTTAATTATTTTATTATTTTTTGTTTGGACCCTTTCTTGTTTTGTTGTCATCCTCTATTTCGTTGGCATTTTCATCAAACTGGCTGCTAATTTTCTTCACAGTTTGTATTCTATTACATTGACTTCTGCTCTTTATTATTTTCTTCCTATAGTTTTGGGTATGCCCTTGTTTATCTACCTTCTTAAAATAATGTCAGGTCTTAACAATTTTCTTTTCTAATCTAAGCAATTAAATATACATAGTCATTGAGCACAGTCATGAGAGTTCCTTCAAAGTACCTGGCAGGGCCATCTCAGGTCTGACCCTTATGAACTTTTTCTTTGAAAAACTAGTCACATTATTCTGGTTCTTTTCATGCCAAATACTTTGAATTGTATTATTTACATTTGGAAAGTTTATTTATGGAGTCTCTGGCTTCATATTCCTCCAAATAGGGTAAGAATATTGACTTTCTTAAGTTACTTTCAACCTGTCTTTCCTGTGAGGGTCAGCAGTTCAAAAATCAGCTGTCATTTTTGCCAAAGGCCAAGCTGATTTGAGTCTGCTTCAATGCTCCATGAATTGCAGCTCAGCAAGAAAGTTAGGAAGAATTTATACATAGTATTTGGAACTCTTCTTTGTTTGATCTTTATTTTTCAGATCACTCCCTCTTCCCTTTCTAGCTATTCCAGTTTCCCTTCGTTGGTTGTGTTTGTTTGTTGATGAAGTAGGTAGTGTGTACCAACTTAGTTTTAGTACCCTGAACCACGCCCTGTTGTTTGCCCTCAGGAAAGCCAAAATTTGGGTAATTTACAATATCAATCCCTTCTTCAAAATCCCTTCCAACATCTACATGCTTTTGCACATAACACACCGTATTGTTTCATTTTGTATTTTTTTTACTTTTTTGTTTTGTTTTTGTTTTTGTTTTGAGACAGAGAGAGACAGAGCATGAGCAGGGGAGGGGCAGAGACAGGGGGAGACACAGAATCTGAAGTGGTCTCCAGGCTCTGAGCTGTCAGCACAGAGCCAGATGCGGGGCTCGAACTCACAGACCGTGAGATCATGACCTGAGCCAAAGTCGGGGGCTCAACCGACTGAGCCACCCAGGCGCCCCTCATTTTGTATTTTTTTTTTTCAGAATTTTAATTTGTTACCTTTTGGGGAATCGCTTTGTTAGAGTTTATTCCATAATGCTAGAAACCAAAATCTTGGAGCAATTCTTTAAAACTATCTTTTGTAGACAACATGGCAATTTCCTACATTAACTGTATAGAACTTGATTTAAAAAAAAAAAAAAGAATCTTACCACCTAACATCTAAATTTATTAAGTTTTCATTTCCATTATAAGGTAATCTGTGTATTGATTTTTTCCAAGTAGCAATAAGAAATATTAAAGCAGTATAATCTAGAAAGACATGATAGGTTTTCTAATTTATTTGTTATTGGAAAAAATATAATTACGGTCTCTGTAGTATAGAGCTACCTATATTTCTTTGGAACAATGTTCAAATTCTCATTGTTTACCACAGTAGCTTAAATAGCAAGCTTTAAGATGAAGCATCACAAACATATTGCAGTTTCGATATTCCATTCACTTGCATTAATACAAACCACATAGATGTTGCACGAAATAAAATATATAGTAAGCTTATATGTAAAGTGATATAAGAAAGGGGACTCTTGGTATATTCTCTCATACTTAGACCTCTATAATACTATTTGGTTATATATTCAGAGGTATCATAAGATAGCTGTAATTTAGAGTTGTCACGTGCAAATGGCAAAATTGTTAATGAGATATTATTTCAGAACAGTTTCATTGTGGTGAACATTTATTTTTGCCCAATACTAAATTTTACAATTATATATCAAAGACTGCATTTAAGCTTCATATAGCTACTCATTTTCAGTTTTACAGCAAATTATTCCTCATTTTTTAATAATTTCTTCGTGATATAAGGAATGAATCAAGATAAAAAAATGAAGAAACTGTATGTTCTATTTGGGCTTAAGGGATTAAACTGCATTACAGTAAACTTAAGCCATTTTAATGAAAACATGTTCAAGAAGTATTCCATCTCCTTTTCTGTTTGATTCTCTTGTAGTGGGAGCACAAGGTGACATGAAGGCAGAGTCAGATGCTTTAGAACCATTAGGTGGGAAAAACAGTCTCTTCATTTGTATATGAGGTCTATTGTTTTAAAACTTTATTTCTTTCAAATGAAAGATTATTTGTAATATGGTAAGTATGAGAATGGCGTACATTCTCCTTTAACAATATCACCATGGCAATGTTGAAGTTGGGAGAAACACTGTAATAAGAGCTTTCCAAAGGATATGTGTATGCAGAGGACAGATGGGTAGGCTAACTGAACTAAATGTATTATAATCTGCTTCGACACTGGTTGAATGTCAGCCAACAACATGGATACATGGCCACTGAGTGCCAAGCACAAGGGTTAAACACCCTCCATACATAGCATGGCAGTACATTGTTTTAAGACAAAAATTGAGTGAATTGTACAATTTATAGCATCTTTCCTCAAGTGGTGGTTTTAGTTAAGTCCCAAATGTAGCTGTGGCATTACATTTGTTTTAATTGTATAAACAAACCCTTTACCCCACCTTGCAATTCCTCTACTGTTATGTGACAAATTTTTCAGCTCACTAAGAATAGGAATTTAAAAACCTCAAAATTGGCCTTTTGGTTGTGGTTTTCGACAGATGGAAAAAAAAAACAGCAATGAAAATAAATTGGGATGTTTAGCCACAAGGTAACATCAGCACGGCGGGGGGGGGGGGGTAGAAAATAGAAATTTCTGCTCAGATTGATATAATACAAAAGGCTTAATAGGCAGATAGACATCATCTCTTCTAGAAGCATTCTTGCTAATTGGAAATGGAATTTAAGTTGCTTGGAATAAGGTCAGGTTACGTGATCCAAACATAATGGTGTGTAACTCTTGAAAAAAACAATCTGCTTTCTAACATGACAAGAATGATTTGCAGTTAATAATAGAGGGGGAAAGGCCAGTCTTTTCAGACACCCTTGACTTCACCTAGGACAAAAAAGAAATCACTTCTGTGGCTGTGAGCTACTTACTTTCTTCCTGGTCATTATTGCTTAGTTATATTTTAGTGATGAAATCTATCATTACTGACTTTATTGACATTAAAGTTGAATTATTTGTGTGCCTGGTGAATAAAAACAGCATTATGCCTGCATTCATATTGCTGAGTACTTGAGAAAGCAAGTGTAGTTCCAACTTAATTGTCTTTTGCTGGTTCACTTACCCTCTAATCTCAGTTTGAAAAACATATTACTCCTTTACCAAGTCAGATGGTAATGGAGAACTGTGAGCTCTCAAGTATTTGCTTGTTGTTATTGTTTGATGTTGTAAATCAAGGAATTTAAATTCATTTATAATTTTCAAATATTGCTACCAGAAAGCCACACTTCATTTTAAAAAAATGTTCAGTGTTTGTTTATTTTTCAGAGAGAGAGCGAGGGAGCGAGTGAGAGTGAGTGGGGAAGGGGCAGAGAGAGAGGGAGACACAGAACCTGAAGCCGGCTCCCAGCTCTGAGCTGTCAGCACAGAGCCCAACGAGGTGCTTGAACTCATGAACCATGAGATCATGACCTGAGCCGAGGTTGGATGCTTAACCAACTGAGACACCCAGGTACGCCAAGCCACACTTATTTCAAACAGAGTTCTGTATTTCAACTCCTTGTTATTTGTTTGTTAGACACCAGAATTAGGTAAAAGTGTGTAATTGTGGCCAAATGTCTCAATTTATTTCTGTTGTTGCTTTTTTCTTTCATCTGTCAGAAATCAAAACAGAAAGGCCAATTTTGTTTTTTTTTTTCAATTTCTGTTCTTAGTGTACATAAATAAATGTATATTAAAAATGAATTAACTGAATTATTATTTAGAATAGAATTGTTAATCTGTCAGTGTTTTGCGGGGGGGAAGGGTAACTGGATGTTTCATCTCCTATCATTTCTGGGAAGAAAAATAAGTTCCTAAGAATGTGCTTAAAGAAAATCATTCCCAAACTAGGCAGTTTTCATAATAGATTTCATAATAGAACTGACAATGGAGAGCACTGAAGATACATATAATATATATTAGTATAATGTTTCTATAGAAATATTTTTTTATTTTTTAATGTTTATTTCTGCGAGATAGAGAGAGACAAGAGTGAGTGGGAGAGGGGCAGAAAGAGGGAGACACACAATCAGAAGCAGGCTCCAGGCTCTGAGCTTTCAGCACAGACCCTGACTTGGGGCTCGAACCTATGAACCATGAGATCATGACCTGAGCCTAAGTCAGATGCTTAACTGACTGAGCCACCCAGGTGCCCTAGAAACATTATTTTAAAGTCATTTCTTTTAGATTAAAAAGGAGGCAGCTTGGATGACTAGGTTAGCCATGAGACCACAGTACAAGAGTAACTGTGTCAGTCATCCCAACCTTCTCCTATTTTCTTTCATAGGCATTTTCTCTTATTACAATTTATTCAAATGTAATTCTATCTTGGCATTTGGTTTTTGATGGACCAGGTCCAACTCATCTACCATGTAATAGTGATTTCCAAATTCCTAAGGGAAATCATAAGACAGATATTGTTATTAAAAAATATTTAACAACTAGTACAATATAGGCAGAAACAAGTTAAAAGAGATGCCAACCAATCAAAAATACTAGCAGAGATGTGGACGGCTGAACTGGTTAAGGACGCCTCATAAAGGAATACATATTGCTGTGAGATTTTAGAGTAAAAATGAGCAGGAAATACTTAAAATTATTTCTAATATTTATTAGAATTTTATGAGCATGACCAAGTTAATTTTATATAATATCCTTTTAACATTTATTTATTATTGAGAGACAGGGAGAGACAGAGCATGAGCATGGGAGGGCCAGAGAGAAGGGGAGATACAGAATCTGAAGCAGGCTCCAGGCTCTGAGCTGTCAGCATAGAGCTGGACATGGGGATTGAACTCGCAAACCACGAGATCATGACCTGAGCCGAAGTCAGAAGCTTAACCAACTGAACCACCCAGGTGCCCTGTATTTTTGCATAATATTAATAACTATATTTTTTTAAATATTTTTTTACATTTTTATTATTTATTTTTGAGAGAGAAACAGAGGGAGAGTGGGGGTAGGCGGGGGACACAGAGGGAAGGAGACACAAAATCTGAAATAGGCTCCAGGCTCTGAGTTGTCAGCACAGAGCCTGATGTGGTGCTCGAACCCATGAACCATGAGATCATGACCTGAGTCGAAGTCAGACACTTAACTGACTGAGGCACCCAGGCATCCCGTTATATTAATAACTTTCAAAAATACTTTTAATGTAATTTGATTTTATTGGATATTCCTTTTAAACTGTACTTTAAGGGTTGCACATTTAATATCTTATTAGCCATTTCCCCATACACTCAAATTTAAATCCTTATCATTTGGGGGGACAAAGGAGAATAAGAGCGAGAGACTGAAGGGGAATGAATGAGAGAGGGAAAACAACTGCTAATTGACACTGAATCCCATTCTCTTAAATCTTTGTGTAGTCCTCAGTTCCAAACTGCTTCTATTGTATAAGTTTCTAACACCATTTCAATTTTTGATGAAATTTCAATTGTCAAGTTATAAACACTGGAAATTAGACATTCACAACATTCTGTAATTACACAGAGACCATGCTGTGAAATTAGGACTGGAATGGAATCTTGGCTCTCTGACTCAGTAGACACATAACCCTTGACAAGTTACTCAGTCTCTCTATGCCTCAGTTTCCAGTAAGCAAAATGGGAAAATAAGATTACATATTTTCAGATCTGTTTTGAATACTAAATGAGATATTATGTGCAAAACTGATACATATTTTTACTGCTAGCTGTCATCATCAACATGACATTGTGCCATCTAACTGAAATATGACAAAGACTAGGAGTCCTATTTATCCAAAATCTGAAGTTCTGAGCAAGCAGCAGCATTCTTGTCTATATCTGCACCAGCTAGGCAAAATAACTACTCTCAGTTTATAATAGGCAATGTAAGTGAGGTTCATTTTTTCTCTTTAATGAACACTTTTTTTCTATTTAAAAGAATTCTTATTCAATTTCCAAAGAAATTGTATTATAATTTTTTTTATTCTTGCTGGTTTAGACTTAAACATTGTCCAAGTGACCTATGCCTGACAAAGAGAAACGCAGACTGTTTCTACAGGGAACTTTCATAGGTAATTAAAAAAAAATAAGTTTGGCAAGTGTATTAGTTGATGGCAGCCAGAACATTGGAAAATATAATCTTCTGAAGAAAATGGTTGATAGGAAACTATTTTTACAAAGCTGGTATTTTGTAATGCTATCATCTATATATAGTGTAAATGTTATTGAGTATCTAGGATGCATTGGCTTTTCAGGAATAGCACTTAGAAAAAACACAAATTTGAATGAGGAATATGGATTTTTTGATATTTGGAAAGGCTAGATGTATTATCCTTTGGAATGCTGCTTATGCTTTTGTGTAAAAAAGTAGTCATAATTACTTGACAGGTGATACCCTATGATCCAATCTCTTAAATCTTGAGCCATACCCAAAAAGTCTGATCGTGTCTTAGATCTTCCCTTTGAACTTAAAGGAAGTTCTAAGTATTTACGGGCTACTTTCTCTATTTTGTAGAATGGTATTGGGCTCATAGCTTCTAAACTCAATAGGACCAGTATTAATGCATGGGAGATTGCATAGTCCAGGGTGACTTAACTTGTTTGCTGGAGTTTCTTACTGCAAATTAGAATGAACTGTCCCCAATGGCTAACATGATACTGCCTTAACACTTAAGGAACAAATTACCATTCTTCCTGACAACATTTCCCACTTGGAAAATAAGAAGCTAGACATGTCAGTGATAACTGACCTACAAGAAGCCATATCTAACAGAACAAAATCAATATTCACATTTTGATTAATTACTTCATTAAAAACTTTGGAGGTGTTTCATACACAGAAGGCATTGTGTTAGGCACTGGGTATGTTTTGCTGTTGAATTTGGCCTATTTTGTTGCCGACCTAACAAATCGGATAACATAATGTTTATGAACTAAACAACAGCATGTATCCGACAGGTATTTGTCAAACATCTCTCACATTAGGCCCCTGGAGTGGGAAAAAATTGTAAATGAGGCACAGATCTTGCCCTCAAAAAACTTAAAAACCAAGGAATACTGAGATAAGATACAAATATCTTGCAGGCAACTCAAGCTAGGCAACGATAAGTGCTGTGAGAGAGGTACTTAGAATGATAAAGAGGCAGAATACACCTCAAGAAGACTTTGTGGAGATGTGTAAGGGTAAAAAGGTAGAGATGGAAGAAAAGTGCCATGTAGGTTGTGAAATACTGATGTTACAGATGCTCACAGCATATGTAAGTACCAGAAATATCATGTGACTGCAGTACAGAGTGCACAGCGCTATTTATGACTGATCAGCCGGGATTTCATTCAAACTCCCCCCATCGTCTTGAAGTATTACAAAAAATATAGTAAAGACTCTAAGAATCCTGTGTTTGATTTTGTATACTGATAGGGAGACATAAAGGACTTTTAGTAGACAGTGCTAAAATAATCAGAGATATGCTTTAGACTGAGTAATGTGGTAGCAGTGTGTCGAATGAAGTTGGAGAGAGTTAGAATGAGAGGCAAGAAACACAAGGACGTTATTGTCAAACAAGGTTTAAACTTGGCTGATGGCCGTTTTCATGTTTCATGAATTCACATTGTGACACCTCTGAGGTAGCAATGCACTTATTTTTTAAAGGCATAAAAAACAATGATCCTCTTAGTATTTGCATGTAGAGTAACAGTTTATATATCTACATCTTCTAGAAGCATGTAAGTGACAGACTGTAACCCCTGGTTCATTTTTCAGCCACTTTACCCAGGTTACCAGGAGGAAAATGTTTACCAAATCTTTCAAAACCCTTCTATGCAGTGATACTAAAGTATAGAGCTGGAGACACAATACTGACTTGCAACTAACTGTAAGACTTAGATTAAAATGCATTGGACAAACAATAAATATTCGTTATCCTGAGGTGATATTATGCATGCACACCAGATTTAAATGCTTCATACATAATTCCAGTTATGGTCTCATCTTATCTATGTGAGATAAAATACACCTGCCAATTTTTCTTAGATCTTCCCCCAAGGTTCCCGTTAGGGAAACCTTAACAAATTGTTACCTGATTTTAATTATTCCACACGTTATTCTCATAGATCCACCATAATTATGTAAGAGGTATTATTGCCAAGGCACTAGAGTCCCACCTACTTAGTTTCATCTTGGTTCAGTTCTGTTTCATTGTGCAAAAGTCCAACTGTGTTTTTGTCTTATCTAACTATTCAAGTGTGAGGAATATAAACATTTATATTTTCCTCCTTATTTTTCTGCACACGATCTTAGCGTATTACTTAGAATTACAGGTGTGTTTCTGTGGAGTTCAGTATTGCAAAAAAGACCCATGCTCCCAATCTAATTTAACAAATTCAAGTTTTGAATACTGTTTGCATACAACATTTTCCTGTATCTATCTTTAAAAACAGAGCCAATTTTTACTTTATTTCTTTCATCTATTTTCTTATTATTATTTTCCTGTTATGTCTGATCACTAATACAAGAGTGATGCTAACACCCTGTTTTAGAAATATTCCAAATAAATTATGAAAAATATCTTCCAAAGAATTCCCTTGATACTTCTGAAAACAATATATTTTGATTACCGTAATTTTGATATACTTTTTCCCTCTCATTGTCATGACAGTGCCAGTTATATTCTTCATAAATTTCCTCTAAATTTACACGTTCTTGCCACTTTGTTTTTGTGAAAAGATTTTAATATTTATTCTTGCTTTAGGTCATTCTGAAATGTCAAAAGAAGGTTTTAACCAGGACGAATAAAATGTCCTTACAGGTATAAAAACAACTTGCAGGGTGAACACTTTTGCAATTTATTGCATTGTATATTCCAATTATCACTTACTAAGAATGCCTAAGCATATTTCAGTTAAACACATAAAATGATATTATGGGTCTAAACCCATAACGTTCTTTTTTTTTTAATTTTAACTTTATTGTGTATTTATTTTTGAGAGAGAGAGAGCAAGCAAGCGAGCATGGGAGGGGCAGAAAGAGGGAGACAGAATCCCAAGCAGGCTCCCCACTATCAGCACAGAGCCTGACATGGGGCTTGAATTCACGAACCATGAGAGTGAGCCAAATCAAGAGTCAGATGCTTAACTAACCGAGCCACCCAGGCACCCTGACTTCCTTTTAAGAAAATATTTATGTATTTATTTATTTTGAAAGGGAGAAGTGGGGAAAGGCAGAGAGAGAGGGAGAGCCAGAATCCCAAACAGGCTCAGGGATCATGACCTGATCCAAAATCAAGAGTTGGATGCTTAACTGACTGAGCCACCCAGGCTCCCCTAAAATCATGATTTTAAAACTGAAATATATAATAAATTTTAGAAATGGAAGGTCCCTGTATAAATAAAATTTTATGTTTGACAGATCAAATATAAGAAGTAGTACATATCAAAAACCAAAATTGCAATTATATTTAAATCATACTGGAAAGGTAAGACTTAAAAATAGATCAAAAAACTTTCCATGTAAAACAAGAAGAAAGAAGATGCAGAAGAGAAAACCATATGAAACAAAATATAAGTTCTCTGTAAATAACTCTGTAAAAAACTGATTTTATTGATCAAAATGACTCATCAAAATCCAGGAAACACTGTCTGATAAATATATATGCCTCAGCATTTTCTGGTATAATTCTAGTGAGTGCGTGTGTACATCATATGTATGTCAATATATAATAGCAGCACAGATTTCCTATAAAGGAAAAAATAATCAGACAGTATTAAACCTCTTCTCTGCAAATCTGACAGCTGGAAAGCAGTTTGGAGCAATTACAGCCTATGGACAGGAAACTACACACAGTCCATATATCATTCACTAGTCAGAATAAAAGATATTCACAGATATGCAAGGATCCAGAGAGTACTCAAGCTAGTTCATCTAGGTAAATTCTTGATTAAAAACAAAACAAAACAAAACAAAACAAAACAAAACCCTAACCAGATTACTGATGAATGAAACCAGAGACTTGAGGTAGAGAAGAAGATAAAACAATAGTGAAAATATAGTTGTTTCTAATCTGTAAGAGAATATTTCCTTAAATCAGTATTCCTGAGAGGAAATACATATATTTTAAGAAAAAAAATATACTAATAAAAATTAAATACACTAAATGGTCTCAGGATAATAGAGAACATGCATCAAATGTCACATTTGATAAGTGCTGAGAGAAAAGTGAGAATGAGACATATTCTAAAATGCTTATCTTATTTGGGGTAAAATCAAAAAGAACAAACACGTGAGCATACCTTTGTGGGGGAACATAACTGGTTCTTTTTACTATGTGATAGTAGAGAAATACATCTTTTATACTGAACATCACATAGTTCTCTTGATTGACAAGGGGTAAATTCAAGGGTATAGCAATTAGATCAAGTCATTAAAGAATAAATTTAAGTGAATAAAAGAAAAGAGTACTAAAAGAATCCCCTAATAAACACACAGTAAGATAAAGTAAAGAAATTAAGTAAGACTGAGCTGAAATTTTTAACTGAAAGATGGAAACTATTGAGTTAAGTTTGAAAACTGTTCAGTTTTACACAGGAAACAACAGATGTTGGCCAGAATGCAGAGAAAGGGAACCCTCTTACACTGCCAGTAGGAATGCAAACTGGTGCAGCCACCTTGGAAAATAGTATGGAGATTCCTCAAAAAGTTAAGAATAGAACTATCCTACGACCCAGCCACTGCACTACTAGGTATTTACCTAAAGGATACAAAACTACTGATTCGAGGGGGCACATTCACCTCAATGTTTAAAGCAGCACTATCAACAATAGCCAAATCATGGTAAAAGCCCAAATGTCCATCAACTGATGAATGGATAAAGAAGTGGTACATGTACACAAGGGAACATTATTCAGCCATAAAAAGGAATGAAATCTTACATTTTCAATGACATGGATGGAGCTAGAGAATATTATGCTAAGTGAACTAAGTCAGAGAAAGACAAAAACCGTATGATTTCCCTCATGTGGATTTTAACAAAGAGATGAACATAGGGGGGGAAAGAGATAGACAAACCAGAAAACAAATGCTTAACCAGAGAGAACAAACTGAGGAAACTGAGGGTTGCTGGAGGGAAGGTGGGCATGGGAGGAGGGAATAGGTTAAATGCATGATGGGTATTAAGGAGAGCACTTGTAGTGATGAGCACTGGGTGTTATATGTAAATGATGAATCACCATATCCTATACCTGAAATTAATATTACACTGTATGTTAACTAACTGTAATTTAAATAAAAACTTGGAAGAAAAAAACACACTCAGTTGTACATTCTTTTCAAGTGCATACAGAACATTTTCCAGAATATATCACAATTTAGGCCACAAAACAAGTTTCAATGGATTTTTAAAAATCAGTCATACCTTGTATCTTTTCTGACCACATTGCTATGAAACTAGAAACCAGCCATAAGAAAATATCTGGAAAGAGCACAAATACATAGAGGTTAAATAACATGCTATTAAACAATGAATAGGTCAACCAAGAAATCCAAGAATAAATCAAAAAGTACCTGAAAATGAAAATACAACAGTCCAAAATCTTGGGATGCAGTAAACATGATTCCCAGAGGGAAGTTTATAGCAACACAGACCTACTCAAAAAGCAAGAAATATCTCAAATAAACAAATTAATGTTATACCTAAGAAAGTTAGAAAAAGAAGAACAAAAAAACCTAAACCCAGTAAAAGGAAGGAAATAATAGAGATTAGAGCAGAAATAAATGAAACAGAAATTAAAAACAAAAAGAACATATCAATGAAACCAAGAACTTGTTCTTTAAAAAGATCAGCAAAATTGATTAAGTCTCTAACAAGTTTTATTTTAAAGATTTTTAATTTTAATTTTGTTTTTAATGTTTATTTAGTTTGACAGAAAGAGAGAGACAGAGCATGAGTGAGGGAAGGGCAGAGAGAGGAGACACAGAATCCAAAGCAGGCTGCAGGTTCTGAGCTGTCAGCAGAGTCTGACATGAAGCCTGAACTCATGAACCACGAGATCATGACCTGAGCTGAAGTTGGATGCTTAATCAACTGAGACACCCAGGAACTCCACAAGATTCATTTGAGAGAGAGAGAGAGAGAGAGAGAGAGAGAGAGAGAGAGAGAGAGAACCCAAATAAACAAAATTACTAATGAAAGAGGAGAAATAACAATAAATACCACAGAAATACAAACATTCACAACAGATTATTATGAAAATCTGTATGTCAACAAATTGGGCAACTTAGAAGAAATTGATAAATTCCTAGAAACATATAACCTACCAAAACTGAATCAAAAATAAATAAATAATTTGAATAGACTGATTGCCAGCAATGAAATTCAACTAATTATCAAAAAAACACCAAAAAACCAAAGTCCAGGACCAGATGGCTTCATAGGTAAATTCCACCAAACATTTAGGAGTTAATACCAATTCTTCTCAAACTATTCCAAAAAATACAAGAGGAAGGAAACCTTCCAAATTCATTCTATGAGGCCAGTATCACCCTGATACCCAAACCAGAAAAAGACACCACAAAAAAGAGAACTATAGGCCACTAACATGAATATAAATGCATAAGTCTTCAATAAAATATTAGCAAACCAAATCCAACAATATATTAAACACCATGATCAATTGATATTTATTCCCTGGATGAAAGTTAGCTTAATATTTGCAAAACAATGCAACACATCACATCAATAAGAGAAAGGATAAATTCCATATGGTCATTTCCATAGATGCAAAAAAAGCATATGACAAAGTACAACATCCATTCATGATAAAAACTCTCTTGAAAGTAGGTCTAGAGGGAACATATCTCAACATAATAAAGACTATATATTAAAAACCCACAGCCAACATCATACTCAATGGTGAAATATGGAGCTTTTTCCCTAAGGTCAAGAACAAAATAAGGCTGTCCACGTTCACTCCTTTTATTCAACATATTACTGGAAGTCCTAGCCACAGCAATTAGACAACATAAATAAAAATCATCCAAATTAGTAAGGAAGAAGTAAAACTTTCACTATTTGCAGATGACATGATACTATATATAGAACCCTAAAGACTCCACCAAAAGACTACTAGAATAAATGAATTCAGTAGTCTCAAGACATAAAGTCAACGTACAGAAATCAGTTGCATTCCTATACACTAAAATGAAGCAGCAGAAAGTGAAATTAAGAAAACCATCCAATTTCCAGTTTCACCAAAAATAAGAAAATATTTAAGAATAAACATAATGAAAGAGATAAAAGACCAGTACACTATAAACTATAAAATAGTGATGAAAAAAATTCAAGACAATGCAAAGAAATGAAAAGATACTCCATTCCCATGGGTTGGAAGAACAAATATGCTTAAAATGTCTCTATTACCCAAATCAATGAAGATATTTAATGCAATCTCTATCAAAATACCAACAGCCTTTTTAACAGGCCTAGAACAAATAATCCTAGAATTTGTATGGAACCACAAAAGATACAGAATAGCCCAAGTAACCTTGCAAAAGAAAAGCGAAGCTGGTGGCATCACAATTTTGGACTTCAAGTTATATTACAAAGTGGTAGGAATTTAAATAGTGTGGTGTTGGCATAAAAGTAGACATACAGATCAGTGGAATAGAATGGGAGACCCAGAAATAAACCCAAAATTATATGGTCACTTTATCTTTAACCAAGGATGAATTAACAAACAATGGGCAAAAGTCTCTTCAATAAATGGTGTTGAGAAAACGGACAGCCTCATGCCAAAGAATGAAACTGGATTACTTATACCTTACACACACATACACACACACACACACACATACACACACACAAATTTTAATGGATTACAGACTTACGTGAGAGGGGAAATCATAAAAATCCTCGAAGAGAACACGGGCAGTAATCTCTGACATCAGCCATAGCAACATATTTTCAGATGTGTCTCCTGATGCAAGGGAAACAAAAGCAAAAATAAACTATTGGGACTTCATCACAATAAAAGTCTTCTGCATAGCAAAGGAAACAATCAGTAAAACTAAAAGGTAAACTACCTAATGGGTGAAGATATTTGCATATGACATCCAATAAAGGGTTAGTAACCAAAATATATGAAGATCTGATAAAACTCAGTAACAAAAAAAAATCCAGTTAAAAAACTGGCAGAAGATATAAACAGACATTTCTCCAAAGAAGACATTAATATGGGCAACAGACACATGAAAAGATGCTTAACATCACTTATCATCAGGGACATGCAAATCAAAACCATAGTGAGGTATTACCTCACACCTGTCAGAATGGCTAAAATCAACAACACAAGAAACGAGTGTTGGTGATGATGCAGAAAAAAAGGAATCCTCATGAACTGCTGACAGGAATTTAAATTGTTGTAGCCACTGTGGAAAACAGTATGGATATTCCTCAAAAAAAGTTAAAATAGAATTACCATGTGATACAGTAACTCCACTACTGGGTATTTACGCAAAGAATACAAAAACACTAACTCAAAACATATATACACCCCGTGTTTATTGCAGCATTGTTTACAATAACCAAACTACAGAAGCGGCCATGTGTCCATCAATAGATAAATGGATAAAGAAGTGGGATGTAAATATATACAATGGAATATTATTCAGCCACAACAAAGAAATAAATCTTGGTGTTTGCAACAACATAAATGAACCTAGAGGGTATGATGCTAAGTGATATAAGTCAGAGAAAGACAAATACCATATGATTTCACTCATATATGGAATTTAAGAAAACAAATGAACAGAGAAAAAAAGAGGCAAACCAAAAAACAGACTCTTAACTATAGAGGACAAACTGATGGTTACCAAAGGGGAGGTAGATAAGGGGGATGGGTGAAATAGATGATGGGGATTAAGAATCCATTTATCTTGATGAGCACTGACTACTGTATACAATTATTGAATCACTATATCGTACACCTGAAACTAAGAGAACAATGTATATTAATTAGGCTGGAATTTTTTTTTTAAGATGCAAACCTACGTCTAACTTATCTGTGTCTTTAATCACTGCTTTGTCAGATTCTCTAGACGACCAAGTAATAAAATTATAGATTATGGATAAATAAGAGTGAAAATAAAGTAAGGGTGCAGGTAGCTTCAAGATGTTCTTTCTGGAATCTGAAAAAGTGTTATTTCACCCTGTTTAGTTGTTGCCCCTTCAATGACAAGTAAACACATAGTAAACAGGAGCAATTTGTCACCTAAGAGTATCATCTGTCATGAGTTTTTGCTATCCTGTTTTTTTTTTTTTTTTTTTTACATTTAACTCTCAATTAACATACAGTATTATGTTAGCCTCAGGTATACAATATAGTGATTTACCAATTCTATACTTTCACAGTGCTCATCAAGTATATTCTTTATCTCCTCTATTTCACTCATCTTCCCACCCACCTCCCCTTAGAATATATTTCAATTTTCCAATTTATAACAGTTAGTAGCTAATCTTAGATTATCCCCCGTTCCCAGTATGTATTTTGCTTCCTATGTATTGGCAAGAATTAAAGTGATAGCTGTAGTGCCTTTACTTTGGGACAGAGAATATTAGGGTGACTCATGGAAAAAAAGATTATGATCATCGTTATAATGCAGTTACAGAAAATATGTATATTTCATGCAAGTAGCACTCCCTTATCAATTTATCTTTTATATTTTTAGCATTTCCAAATACTCAGCGCAATCCTGACGCATTAACTACAACTAAAGTAGTCAAGGGAGAAAGTGAGATAATCGTTAAACATTCACTGACTAAAATCAATTAGTCCACCTACAACATTAATTAAACGGCTGGCCTTGTGCAGTCAGCAGCTCTTGGTACCTATAATGTCAGATGAGTGAAAAAATATGGACTTTGGTGTCCATCCTAACTCCAGTAAAATGCTGACTTAGCCCCTGATAAGCTGAAGTTTTCACAATATATATAATTTATGAGTCTTGTTTTTCTCGTCTGTAAAAGAAAAATAATGGCCACAGAGCAACTGAAGATTTAAGCAATTGTTCTCTGTTGTCTCTAGCACATAGTAGATGCCTATTAAATAGCAATGGTTTCTTTTTCCCCTCTGGTGTGTTGGGTAGTGTAAGATGTCACTGACACCGATTTGGGTTTTCATAGCAAAGGAATTTTATAGTGAAGAGGAATGACAATGTTCCCTGCTTTTCCATATAAATCTAAACTTTTTTAGAAAATTCTGGAAGAATTAATAGAACAGTAAGAACAGTAGTCATTAAGGGAGAAACTCATTTGCTTTGGTTTTCTTCATTGCCCTCCTCAGTTGTAAGTATTTTTCTTTCTGATTCCCTTCACTTGCTCATTTTAATACTGTATTGCCAATCGAAGCCAAACTTCAGCCTTTTTTGCGTGTGACAGCCTTGCACAGGATTGCACCAAATTCCTGCCCGCTTGAATTTGGGGGTTGGTGTCAAGGTTACCTAACTTGACTGTGCTGTGATTCTGCTTGCTAGTTTTACCAGAGAAGATGCTGCACTTAGGAGATACCCACTAATTAAGTAATCTGGGGGAAAGGATGCTGCCTGACACTTTGTCCCTGGCTTAAGTATCTTGGTGTCTTCTTTAAGCAGTCATTCACTCACCTTCATCTCTCAGGAGTTGCTTTCGACTCTGAGTAAGAGAAAGCCTATATGAAGGAAAGCCTGTATGAAGGAGTGTTGACTTCAGCACAACTCCATAACTTCTGCTGGTCTTTCTAATCTCATCTTAAAGGAAGGGTGTACTTTCTAACTCATTTGAATTTTTTGAACAATATTGCAAATGAGTTTAAATTACGGAAATGTGGCAGTTTCTTACAAGGAGTTTTCCAGAAAGTTGAAGACTTAGTTCATTTCTGTACGAGTTCACAATGAGTCACGAAGATGCCAGGGAGGAAAAAGTCATTCTTCCAGTAGCACGGTGATATAAACAGATAACTGTTGCGAGGGTCAAATACAAGCACCTGACACATTTTTCTTCATCATATTTATATGTTGGCAATGATCCCACAACAGAGGCTATCAGCCACATAGCCCACTTTGTAATCTCATGTCTGTGATACTCACGAGGCATTATTCAGTGGCAAGTTAGGATGTTGGGTGAAGTGTTGATGAAAATCCACAGTAATAAAAATCTCATGGATGTGAAGTCAATTACACTATCATGTGAAGTTTGTTATGAAGAGATGCTTGTTATTAAAGTATCCACGCCTCTACAAGGCTGACCTTCTCAAATGCTAGTATGTCACAAAGCATGAGATCTAAAAAAAAATCCAATAACAAGTTTCCCCACTGTGGTTTCAATTGCCTTTTCAGATCTCCCACAGTGTTCTGTTTCAGTCTGAGATAATGCACACGGTTCTGGTCCTCAGAGGGTCAAAGTGGCTTGTATTTACACTAGAGTAATCATAGAAAGGATTTCTACCTTGATCAAATTATCTAGATATGTTTTTACTCAAATCTTTACTCCACTTGGCTTGTGTAGACAAAGTGTTGATCTGCAGAAATTGAACACCTTTTTCTTCCTATATTTTTCCAAATAAAATGCCTCATCAATAGTAGGGGCTCAAAAAAAGTTGTGTCATTCTATTGAGAAAGTTCATGACCACTCAGGTCATTTGGTATTTCATAATATTGCAAAAAAAAGCATATTTATACATTAAAATGAATATGTTCTATTGTGTCTCCTGTTTGAAAAGACCTTCCTTATTAAACTGTGTCAAACCAAAAAAATTTTAAAGAGTATTCTTTGAAAACTCAGAGTTGGTGGGATATCACCAAGAACACCATTATCATTTTCTGTAAGTGTTATTTACATGGTCTTCTTCAGTGTTACTCTAACATGTCTTTATTGTAACCTTGTCATGCTTTGTAATAATTTTCATTTTGCTCTTGTGAGGCCAAACTTTATGGTAACAATTTGGAATAGGGAAAATGTTTCTTTTTGTATATTTTCAAAGTAACATGCCTACCCCCAGTAGTCACTTCATCAATTTTGGATAAGCCAACAAAGTAATATTAAGCAAGAAAAATATCTTTTGACTGATGTTGAATGAGTCTAGGAAAAAAAAAACCCTGTATTTTAAGCTATAAAATTCCATATCTTTTCACTTATTTGCTAAATACAATTATTTTTTCCATTATTCAAAGAAGTGACACTTATTAGATGTGCTAAATAGAAATTCAGGAATCTAAAAGTATGACAAATCTGAAAGATTTTTCACATGGCATCCTAGCTCTTCAAATTTAGAATACCACTTGTCTTCGTGAGTCTGTACTGTGCTGTAATAAAGACCATAGCCTGGATGGCTTAAAACAAAAGGCATTTCGGGGGCACCTGGGTGACTCATTCAGTTAAGCACCTGACTCTTGATTTTGGCACAGGTCATGATCTCACAGTTCGTGAGTTCCCAGCCCTTCATCAAGCCCTGAACTGACAGTAGAGAGCCTACTTGGGATTCCTCCTCACTCCCTCTCTCTCTGCCCCTCCCCCACTCTTTCTCATGCACGCTCTCTCTCTCTCTCTAAAATAAACTTTAAAAAAAAAATACTGTTACAAAAAACAGGAGGCATTTAGTTCTCACAGTTGTGAGGGCTGGAAAGTCCAAGATCAGGGTGCCACAGATTAGGTGTCTGGTGAGAGCCCTCTTCCTGGTTTACTGACAGCCACCTCCTGGTTGTATCCCACATGGCTGGGGGAGAGAGAAAGCTCTAGTCTCTTTCTCTTTATTTTATTCTTTTTAAGAAAGTGAGCAGGGCAGAGGGAGAGAGTGAGGGAAAAGCACAAAGCCGAGGCAGGGCTTGATCCCATGCCCTGGGATCATTACCTGAGCTGAAATCAACAGTCCAATGCTCAACTGACTAAGCCACCCAGGCGCCCCTTTTTCTCTTCTTTTAAAGACTCCAGTGTCATCACTGGAGCTCTACCCTTGTGATCTAATTTCTTCCCAAAGGCCCTGCCTCCAAAGAGCATCATTTTGTGGTTAAGGTTTCTTCATATGAATTTGGCCAGGGGCACAAACATGCAGACCATACCACCACTAGATTAGAGTGGGATACACCTGGATTTGTGTGTATATGTGCATGAATATGTCTGTTTTTCTTCTGTGCTGTTTCTCCTTAGTAAGTGATAAAGCATGGAATAGACCTCCATGTAGCCTGCATACATGAAGCCAGTTTGAAGTCACAGGATAACGAGACTCCATTCTCTCATTATTAAATCCAAATACCTTATTCAATTCTGTCAGGGCAAAGGATTCCAGAAGGCACTAACTAAGCCCGGTAAAATTTCACCTCTCATTGTTTTATGTCAAAGAACAGTGTTTTCTCCAGGCTACAGTTTCATTGTTGTTGCTATTTACTTCTTTGTGCTCATTCTCCAATTTTTCTAAAATGGCATATTCTACATATGCAATCATAAAAAACTGAAGGTAATAAATTTAGGAATACAAAAACTGGCCTAAGTTATATGGTTTCTAGTTTCTGTATAACTTAGGAGTGAAAAAATAAAATTTAATTTTTAACTTTTCATGATTTTGAGTTTAAGATCCCTGTTTCTGATGAGAAGGAACATATTCTTGCCATCTTGGAGTATGCCTAATGTGACTATTTTGCTATTTGGATATTGAGGAGAAAAGGATAATTTTGATTTATTCTTTTGAGTGACTTGTGCATTTGTAAATCTTGTTGAGGCATTGTGACATGAAGTAGAAGAAAAAAAAATTACTTTCCTCAGTCTTCTGTGAAAACTCCTAAGATGAAATTCTACATGGATAGAATAATATAATATATGGAAGAAAATTTTACAATGAAAGAAAAAATTTTAGGGCTTGAGAAAGGTTGGAATGCAAACTTACAAATACCTCCTCACCTAGAAAAATGACTTGTGCCAGATGAGGAATAAAGAATTTCAACTTCATTTATAACTGTGGTTTAGCTCCTAAAGGGATGGCAGGCTGGTTTAACATGCAGTCAGTTACGAATGCAACACCAATAAACAAAACTCAAATTCTCCCAGATGAGACATTCAGATAAGGATGCAGGTGGAGAGTGTGAGGAGATATACAGAGATGACTGGTTCCTAACTCAAAGTAACAGTTTTACCGAGAAAAAAAAAAAAAAATACCGTACAAATACAACATAAGTGTTAAGAAAGAAAATAGGAGATAGGTATTTTTGTCTGTCTCTAACGATATTTAATAGGAATGCTCTTTGATATGCTCTTAGAGGAATTGGGAAACATGTTATCTAGAAGTGAATGTAATATGTGAAATAAAGTAGATATGGGAGATGGGTATACTATTAATCCTTATGCATTGTTGACTTGAAATGTTAAGCAGCTATGTGGCAGGCATTTTGAAATTAATCTCATCATTCATAAACTTGCAAGGAGTTTCTGGCCAAGTATTTCAAATGTCTGAAATTGTGTGTGTGTGTGTGTGTGTGTGTGTGTGTGTGTGTTTTAATAATATTAAGACAATCATGATGAGAATGAACCATTTTTCTCATTTAATAACACTAATTTGTAGTAAATAATTAGTAAAACCTCATGTCTATTATTTTTAAGGGTCAGAGAAATTGCAAACTCTTGAATGAAGAACAAAGTTCATTTATCACATAATCTAGGCACTCTGAGGACTAAAATATACTGGAATTACAGTACTTTTGGTAGTGATCCTCAAAAATCGGGAAGAGTAAAAACATTAGATGTATGTGTGTGTAGATATGTGTGTGTCTTCATTCATATATAAAAGTCACTGTATATCTTATAAATAATAAAACAAATTACAGATTTAATGTTTTTTTTAAAAAAGGGAATATCAAGTTTCAAATCAGTTTGAATTAAATTAGGCTGTTTCATAAATTAGGCTAACTCGTACTCGTATTTTCCTACATTCGTCAAACAATAAAATCCATTTAACTGTGTCTCCCTGAACTCAATCTGATAAGTTTGAGTGCAAAGGCAGTTCTCAGAGAGGCTGTCAGTCATAAGTTAAATTTTGCTGGTACCAGCACAACTTTTGGTGGGGCGAGCTTTTGGAAAATATAAAACTAGTTGTCTCCAAAAATTTCCAGGCCTTGGCGAAACACAATTCGGCAGAACTCACAGGATGCCTTTGAAGAAGTCCCTGGCTGTAGTATGGGAGAAAGGGTCCCTGGTTCCCAGGTTATTTCATCCTGAAAATAAGATGCTTTTATTTTATTCTAGCTGAGAGAGGCTGAGCGTTTTTTCTAATAAAGGTGGTTGCTAAATTCGATTAAGGAGAGACTAAAATCAATCTGGGATGAGGAATTTGATGGGCGTAGTTTTGGCTAAGAGTTTAAGGGAGTAGTAAACTGTGGAATAAGCAGATGTCTAAGGAGATAAATAACATACTCAAATCTATTTCTCTAATTTTTTCAGCCAGAGGTATTTCTTTCATTTATTTCTCAATCCACTTTAAATGAAAAAATAAATAAATAATAAAAGGAAAGAAAGAAAATTGTGCAAATAAGCTTTCAAGTTCAGTTTTCTTTGTACTTCTGCAGAAAATTCATGTAGTATCCTTCTGGAAGTATCTAATGTATTTCTTTGTATGCTTTTTTAATGCTACAAGAACCCACAGGAGATGTGCTTTTGTTAACATTTTAAATCGGGCTTGTGAAATAATTTTGGCATTTATTTTAAAACATTTTGAATCAACACTTGTTAGGTGAATTGGTCAAAAAGAGAAGCCTCAAAATTTCTTTTCGAATTCCGTGTCCCAGGTAGAGAAAGGAAGCCTATTTATTCTGTAGCACTGTTCACATCACTCTGCTGATTTGCATGCTGTAAAAGCCCTGTATCACTGACCTCCGTATCTGGTAAATCACAAAGCTCCTTTTCTAATCAATCTTATTTTGATCAGTGGTTAAGACAATATGAAAATAAGTCAAATCCTGAAGTCTCAAATTTGGAAAAGTAGCCATGCAGCACACTGCCACAAGGTGGGAGTAAAACGTTTGAGTGGCTTAGGAACTGGCCTTTGCTTTTCCCTGCACCACGCCACCCCCCCCCAAGCTCAGTGTGAACAAAGACATAAAACAGGCTTGCTTTAAAATTGAATGAAATAACATTGGTTATTTATTCCTTGTTGCTAATATGCATACCTTGAGATTGGAATGCTTTTTCACTAAAATTTGAGGATCAAAAGTAATAAATACAGTTAAAGAAAGTGGTTCAATAGCGATTTCTCAATTTCCTTTCTTTATTGTCATTCTATTACCTTTTCCAAACTATATCTTAGGGACTTTAAGTAAACCGTTTGAACATAAGTTCTACTGAAACAGTCCCCATTTTTTATAGATGATAATGAATATTACTAATTCTCTGCACTAATGAATATTTTGAAGATAGCCTCCCTCCATAAATTTTTCCTATCATTTTATATCTGCATAGTAATGAAGGCAGCCGTGTAAATGGGAACAATAAATTAAACAGTCCAAGAAAAATATATAATGATCTTGACCTTTCTAAGGAGTTGAAGGATTAAAATGAGTTTTTAAATATTGCTTATTCTAGAATAAATATAATGCAGGGCTCCTGCATACAATTCTATTGCTTTGTGCTTGAACAGACATGCTAGTTATTTTTGTGTGTTTGTGTGTGCTCATTAAACTCACTTTGAAATTCTGGATACCAACTCGGCAATATTACGTGTTTATGTTGGGGCTGTACACACAAACACACACATGCCCTTTGAGATAGAAGACCTGACACTTAGGGTAGCAAGATGAGACATCTCAAGGCAGCTGAGACTCACCAAGGTGACACTGACACACCCAAGGGATCTTGAGTGGTGCTAAATGGAAAGGGCTGCCATACCCCTTGAATAAAAAGACATAAAGGCTGAGAAAAGGCATATATTGCCTTGCCAATTTCAATTCCTTGCCTCCTGCTGCATATGAATAAAGAACGGGCTAATGGATGGTACTTTTTGTCGTTGGTAGTGAGGTTGGATTTTTTGGAAAGATTTACCCAAACAGGCTTTTTATCCTATTGAGTTCTGAATCTACAGCAAACTCAGGCCCTCACGACTTGTGTAACTTTATATAATGTCTCCCCAGTGATACCAATGGCAAGAAAGACAATGTGGTACCTAAGGCCATGGAATTAATGCTTTGCTGACCGCATGTTCAGATGCTCAAATACAGTAATACAAAGGTCCTAAACACAAATTTTGCTCTATAAAGTCTGAAAGATATTATATTTATAGATCAAGAAAGTTCCCCTGGCTGGCTGGATATTAATAAAGTTTAAGATATATAAGGGAGGGGCACCTGGGAGGCTCAGTCGGTTAAGCGTCCCAAGTTCGGCTCAGGTCATGATCTCACGGGCTTGTGAGTTTGAGCCCTGCATCAGGCTCTGTGCTGACAGCTTGGAGTCTGAAACCTGTTTCAGATTCTGTGCGTGCCTGTCTCTCTGCCTCTCCCCACTCATGATCTGTCTCTCCCTCAAAAATAAACAAACATTAAAAAAATTTTTTAAAGATATATAAGGGAAAATCTGTTTACATAATGAAATACCACCTAAGCATGTACTAGGTTATTTTGAGTGTTGCACTATAACAACCCACTCAAGTATCTCATTGATAATATTCCACAAATCACTGAGTACTGTGGTCACACAATCTAACAGATACAATCTATACCAGGGTCACTGTTTTCTCTCATAAAGCTGTAATTTGGAGAATTGGCTGACAGGAAAATAAAGGAAAAAGTAATGAGCTTAAAAATTTTATTGAGTGGCTGGGACGGATTCTAGGTAACTTAACAGGAAGGAAAAAGAGCATTAAGTGTTAGCTATTGCTTAAAAAGGAATATTCTGCACAATCTGACCAATGGGTTCCTCCTAAATCCAGGATATTCTTTGGCACCTACTGACCATGTTTATTGACCCTATGATGTCATTAATGGTATGATGTACCATTATTTTATGTTCAGTAAGACAGAAAAATAGCATTTATTAAAATATGATCCGTCATTAATTGCAAGATGCATATAAATTTCAGATACGTGAAAATGTAAAAGAAAGGCTGAGAAAACATCAAAGAAAGTCACTGTTAGAGCCTACATAGACTCACACTTTGTTGGATTCATCTGAAATTTCCCACATTTTATCTGAAACTCCTCATTGGATAGGAATCAATGAGGATTGAATCATCTTGTATGTGCAAAATGATGGGGGATAGCTTGCACAATGAGATTTATATTCATTTTTTTTTAAAGTGTACCATTATATCTTTAAAATTAAAATTTAAGAAAGTTGGGGTGCCTGAGCAGCTCAGTTGTTTAAACGTTCGACTCTTGATTTTGGCTTAGGTCATGATCTCACTCACAGTTGTCGAGTTGGAGCCCATTGTTGGGCTTTGTGCTGACAGCACAGAGCCTGCTTGTGATTCTCTGTTTCCCTGTCTCTCTGACCCTCCAAGCACACACATGTCCCCCCTCCCCCCCCACACACACTTTCTCTCTTGAAAATAAAAACACTTTTAAAAATTTAACAAAGTAAAATACATTATCCAAGTGTGTAAACTTTTCATACAGGAATCTCATTGTATGTAACTAAACTGAAAGTCAATTATCGAGCACCATTTTAATGTATTTGAAAAACATAATGGTCTTGGAGTCAGAGAATCTTAGATCTAGAATTAGTCAAAGGGATACTATTTATCGTATTTTGTTTTGTACTAGTGTCTTCCAGGGCTACTTTTTATACAAGCACATGACCTGTTTAAGCTGTGTCATTATTTCTTTTATGCCAATTAACAGCTGTTGTCTACAACACTTTAAAAAGTCCAGTTGTAGGGTGCCTAGGTGGCTCAGTTGGTTAAGCGTCTGACTTCAGCTCAGGTCATGATCTCACAGTCGGTGAGTTTGAGCCCCGCGTCGGGCTCTCTGCTGACAGCTCAGGGTCTGGAGCCTGCGTGGTCTTCTGTGTCTCCCTCTCTCTCTGCCCCTCGCCCACTCACACTCTATCAAAAATGAATAAATGTAAAAAAAGTTTTTCAAGTCCTGTTACTTATCAAGTGATATATCATTTTTTGAACAATATTTAGGAAAGAAGGAACAAAAACCTTAATTTTTAAATTTCATGCCTTGACATAAAATTGTGTTATACATCCCAGAAAAAACTTGTACTAGATTAGCTCTCGTTTAATTAGTTTAACAAACTACAGATGATTTACTTTAATGAATAATCTCCATAAAGAAATCCCTAAAATATCAGAGCACTTATACCCAACCTAGTTATAGCTACGTGAAAAGTCAAAAGTGGAATAATCTAAGGAGATGAGTTAATTTGATTGTTGCTTTTATTTTTTACTTGGATTTTCCTGATGTACAATAAACAAAACAAAACAAAACAAAAAAACAGAACAACCTCCCCCCTCACCATGATATTTACCTCAAGGTATCAATGAAAACTAGTCTGCATTTCACATTGATATTAGAGTTTTGATTTGTTATGTGAAGCAAAAGATACTCTTCTTAGATATATAAATTCCTGTAAAGATAGTGGGTTATTTTCTCCAGTATCATAATTGATTCATCCACCAGAGGTTGCCATAGGGCTTTTTGCAGTTGAAAGACAATGAGAAATATCAAGACTGTACAGAATATAACAAAGCTAACCATCTATTTACTATCTGTCAAATATCTATCTACACTAATATCTATCTATCTATTTGTATGTAAAAAGGATCTAATAAATAGCAGCCAAGTGACAACACCTTTAGATATTAGATTTGGCTTAATCTAAAATGGAATGGAAAATAAATTAGCAAAACAATCTTTTTGTATTTATTTTAAGTTCTGTTTCAGTTATCAGTTTGTTTGTTTGTTTGTTTGTTTGTTTGTTTGTTTCCTTATGGCTAAGTCTGATTTCCTAAAATTTCTTTTAGATCTTTCACCACTGTTTTGAATTACCGGAGAACTGGTTTTTATGTGAGCCATATCTAGTCTCACCAGTAACTCCTGGCTCCTGCCGTCTGAATGTGTGAGTAACATTTTTGGCAACATGAGGACAGGAGAATATCTCCAGGATACCGGGGGCAGATGTATTTAAATGAAACTCTTTTATTTCTTTTCATATAAAGTATTTGTGAATAAGTATACATGCATTTACTCAACAGAAAATAAAAAATCTGGTCTCAGACCATATTCTCAAGTCATTTCCTTATTGTGAATTATCATACTGATTGAGTTGTTGGTATCAAAGCCCATTTAAGTTTTTTTTTTTTTTTTTTTTTGATAAAAGCTCACATCCAATTCACTAGGCGATAGGAGACAGGTTTTGTGCTTAATAGTGTTTCTCTTTAAAAGTGCAACTGTAATGAGCAGTGGAATAAAAAAAAGAAAAAAACACAACGAAAGAAACAAAAAAAAAGCCCTGTGAAGTATTAACAATAACCAGATACAAAATACTCTAATCAGAAATACTACCCCGGACAAAAAAGAAATGTAAGGCTGGAGACATTAAGTTTATGTATGTACACACTAGCACTTCTGGATAGCTCCCAAAGGCACAGGGCTTACTACTTCCAAAAAGTACCCACTATTAAGGTGACATAGGTCTTGTCCCTTGAGCCTCCTTAAAGAAACAACAACTGTTCAGTAGCAGTGTAACAGATGTTAAAAAGAATCATTAGCAATCTAAATGTTTTTCTGAGCAGATGTCTCACTTCTGTGGCTAACTTTGGAGGGAGTGAAGTGGGATGCAGTGAGTATGGGGGAAAGGAAGAAAAGTTGAAAGGAATCAATACTAAGCAGATCTTCTTAACAATTACTCATGTAATTATACCAAAGACAAGAATTGAGGTGTGGGGTCTTCTAATGGCTGCTGGTTGACGAAGAAGAAAGGTAAACAACCCAAGGGAAGAATTAAACTCATTTTGCTCCATTGACTTGGCACACAACTTTGGGTCAATGAGAGGGGGAGAGACAAGCAGTATTATAGAGAGATTTAATGCTAAAATAGCAATTGTGCACTTTTCGATTGATATCAATACGGAATCCAAGGCTAAAAAAGAATCCATGGAAAGAATGAAAATGAGGAAAACCATTCCACCTGTGAGATGAATCCATGAAAGGAATAAGAAAGTGATTAGGTTAGGCGACTGTGGTTGTAACGTTATTTCCTCAGGGGCAAATTTTGGAAGATTTTTCTCAAGCATTTTTCACCCCTAAAAACCCCAAGGTGGAAATTCTCTGTGTAAAGAATGTGCAACCTCAGCTTCCTCATCTAAGTCCTCCCTTTCTTCCCAAAAGGACACAATGTGGAAGCATATATAAATTATCTGCACCTTCAGAGAACCATTGTTTTAGTATAGTAGAGTAAAGGGAAACAGGTACTAGAACATAGTCTTTCTTATAATTTTAGCTCTCAAATAAGTAAACAATATAATTATAGACCATAGAAAACTCATGGTCAGTAATACAGAAAACTCAGTGAAAACATAAATTATGCATTTAATATACGCATCATGAAATATACTGAATAACAGTTTGACCTTGGCTATATGTAACCAGATCCAGAGATTTTACAAGACAAAATTATATGGCAGCAACAGTTTCCAGGGTTCCCAGGAAAAAGTAGACCTTTTTATACATTGAAAATCTGACTATATATTGGATTCGTGAAAGTTGAAGAGCCTAAAAGGCAAATCCCAGTTCTGTAACATAAATTCATATTGATTAAGTCACACGCTACTGTTCCACTTTTTTTCTGTCTCAATAATAAAATGTATGAGGACAGACAACTATGCTAACATCACAGTGTGTGAGTAAGTAGCTTTAATCATTAATTTTAAGTGACAGATGACATTTACTGATGCCTTTATTCCACAAATATTTATTAAAAACCTATTCTACACCAGTATGGTGGATAATCTTTGACAACTACAAAGATTAAAGAAATGTTGCTACTACTCATAAGTGGCTCAAGGTCTAGTAAATGAGAGGCTCAGTCCCCACACAAGATAATCCTGGAAGTGAGTTATGCACCTGAGGATACAGTGAGCCCTAAGAATGCAATGGAAGCCACATTCCTACTGCAGCCAGTGAAGAACAACTCAGAGAAGTCAAGTTCTGGTTGTGCTGGTCACCTGCATTTAACCTGATTTGAAACATGGAAAGATTTTGGAATTCCTCATAAACAATGTATTGATTTAATTACAGTGGATCTGTCAAACACAAAATACAGTCTTTGTAAGAATCAATCGATTCTTATTTATTCTCAACATTGGAGTCTCTAGTAACCATTCACACTATTTGAGATGTGGCATGATATAGGAGAAGTGATGGTGGCACACACTTATTTTCCTCACTCAGACGAGATACCTTTATTGTTTAAATTACAAAGGCTTCTATGATTTGCAACTTTCTTATTTCTCCAATATTATCATCCTAACTTGGCAAGAATAATGCAAAAACCCTTCAACTACTCATTGAATGTGGAGTCCCACACTGAATGTGGCATGATTTCTGAAACTGATTTTTTAATGTATATAATTGGAGAATAATTTAACATTCTTAAGAATAGTGCATTTAATAAGAACCGCCACAATAATAAGCATTATCATAATAACAGCAACAGAATCAAACACCTATTCAATACTTAGCATGTACCGGATAGCCTTTTAAACTCTTTAAATAGATTAACTCACTTTAGTCTCACAACAGCCTTATGAGGTAGGTGCTGTTTTCTCCCTTTTACAGATAAATAAACTGAAGCAGAGAGAGGCTATGCTCAGCAGAGAGGTTAGTTGTTCAAGGTCACATAGCTAATAGGTGACAAAGTTATATTTAAACACAACCAGGGCGCCTGGGTGGCTCAGTCTGCTGAGCATCCAACTTTGGCTCAGGTCATGATCTCACTGTTTGTGGGTTTGAGCCTCACATTAGGCTCTGTGCTGACAGCTCAAAGCCTGGAGCCTGCTTCGAATTCTGTGTCTCCCTCCCTCTCTGACCTTCCCTTACTCGAGCGCGCATGCTCTCTCTCTCTCTAAAATAAACAAACATTAAAAAAAAAAAAATTAAAAAAAAAAAAAAAACACAACCTGGCTCTAAAGTCTGTGATTTTAACATAGACTTTGTAAAATGGGCAGGAAACCTGAACAGACATTTTTGCAAAGATACACAGATGGCAAACAGACACATGAGAAGGTGCTCAACATCAATAATCATCAGGGAAGTGCAAATTAAAACCACAATGAGATGTCATCTTATACCTGTCAAAATGGGTAGACTCAAAAAGGCATGAAACAATAAATGTTGGAGAAGATGTGGAGAAAAGGGAACCCTTGTGCACTGCTGATGGAAATATAAACTGGTGTAGTCACTGGGGACAAGACTATGGAGGTTCTTCTGAAGTTAAAAAAGAAATACCAAATGATCCAGTAATTCTACTACTGGATACTTACCCAAAGAAAATGAAAACATTAATGTAAAAAGAAATATGTACTCCTATGTTGATAGCAGCAATTATTTATAATAGCCAAGATATGGAACCAACCCAAGTGTCCATCAATAGACAAATGTATAAAGAAGAAATGGTAAGAAAGAGACAAACCAAAAAACAGACCCTTAACTACAGAGAACAAGCTGATGGCTACCAGCGGGAGAGGTAGATGGGGAGATGGGTAAAAGAGGTAAAGGGGATTAAGAATACACTTACCGTGATGAGCCCTGAGTAGTGTATAGAATTGTTGAATCACTATGGTGTACATCTGAAACTAATATAACATTGTATGTTAACAACACTAGCTTTAAAATAAATCAATCAATGAATGAAGATATGGCATATATAAGTGTGTGTACGTGTGTGTGTGTGTGTGTGTATACACATACATACAATGGATTATTACTAAATCAAAAAAAAAAAGATCTTATAATTTATGACAACATGGACAAACCTACCGGATATTATGCTAAATGAAATAAAGCAAAGACAAATGTCCTAGAACTTCACTTACATGTGGAATCTAAAAAAACAAATGAATAAACAAACCAATAAACAGACTCTTATTTTTTTTAAATGTTTTTTTATTTATTTAGAGAGAGAGTGAGCAAGCAAGGGAGGGGCAGAGAGAGAGACAGAGAGAATCCCGAGTAGTTTCCACACTGTCAGCACAGAGCCTGACACAGGGCCCGAACCCATGAGCTATGAGATCATGATCTGAGCCAAAATCAAGAGTTGGACACATAACCGACTGAGCCACCCAGGTGCCCCCAATAGACTCTTAAATACAGAGAAATGGTGGTTGCCAGAGGGGAGGTGGGTGGGAGGATCGGTGAAATAGATAAAGGGGATTAAGAGTTATAAAATCAGTAAGTCCCAGAGATGAAAAGTACAGCGTAAAGAATATGGTCAGTTAAAAAAAGAAAGAATATGGTCAATAATACTGTGTTAAATTTTATGGTGACAGATGACAGGTGCATTTATGATGAGCACTGAATAATGTATAGAATTATTGAATCAGTATGTTGTACACCTGAAATTAACATAACATTGTACATTAATTATACTTCAATTAAAATAAATAATAAAAACCCAACCTGGTTCTAAATTCTGTGCTTTTAGCCATTCCACTGTATCTCTTTGTTGACTAGGTATAGAAATGGAAGAGGAAAGTCTTCCTTTTAAGGTATGGTGGAAGCTAGGAGAATAAAAAGGGTGCGAGAAGAAATCTTCACCCTATAATATTAAATCCTAGAATGTCTCTTAACCATTGTCATTATTTTAAAAATAAAAATAGCGATGCAATATGTGGGTAAAGATTTTTTGTTTTTAGAGATTTTAAATGAGTTCGCGAAAGAAAGAACATAATAAACTGCAAGTTATTTTAAGAAGTTAAAAGTTTGTGGGCAGGCCCTAAACACTCTTTCTGTTCTCCAGTAACAATTCCTTGAAAAGAAACTTTGGATCTTGAGATGAAAAAAGATCTATTTGGTCATCTTGTCCATCTCACCGCTGGTAGAGAATTGCTCCTGACAGTAAAGAAGTTAACTTATTGACAGCACTCTTTAAGCAGCAATTTACCAGGTGAATCCCTAAAGGCAAGGATGACTTCTCTGGTTTATCTTTGCCTTCTTATCATCAGTATAGTTAGGAGACCCATTCAATCTTCTCTGCCAGATGAGGAAAGGGGTCAGGATTCTTGAAAATGTTTCTAATCTATACTTGAGTAAAAGTGCAGCTAATAGTATTTGATAGTGTAATCTGGGATCATTGCTTTTCTTTCCTATTTGGGCTAGTGTGTATACAAGTATGTGCATTTGTATAAGATATTTGACAATGAAATTATGCAATATCAAATTATATTTTACACGCAAGCTTAGTATGCTATTTTTTAAATGGTTATTTTTTTTTATTTTGAGGGAGATAGAGTGTGTGAGGGAGGAGGGTCAGAGAGAGAGGTAAGGAGAGAGTCCCAAGCAGGTTCCTCCTTGTTAGCACAGAGCCCACCTCAGGACTCAATGCCACAAACCATGAGATCAGGACCTGAGCCAAAATCAAGAGTTGGAAGTTGAACCAACTGGGCCACCCACGTGTCCCAAGATGCTATTTGTTAGGTAGGAAAATAAAAAGTGTAATGGGATGACAAAGGCGATATGGGGAAATGGGTACCTCTTAAACACATTCTGAGTGAAGAAGTCTTATTGTCAAAATTATCGATTTTAATGAATTTCACAGGTATTAGAATTATAAAAAGTTGGAAATTTAGCCAGGTTTATTCTTTCAGTTCAACTTTGGTGCTCTATCATCATTCTATGAGTATTCCATGGGATAATGTTATATAAAACAGTTGCAAAGAAGTAGATGTGTTATAAACTGTTCAACTAATACTAGTCTCTTTACATTTCAAGCCTTTTTTAAACAGGTGGACAAAGTACCTCAACTCTTTGACTAGATGGCCTAATCTCATCACCACTTCTGAGATATATCTGCTTTCAGCTACTCCTCTTTATTCCTCAGAAAGTATGTTACTAAAAGAGCCAATAGTCTATACAGTGCAGCAAGAAGCTATACGTATATGAACGGCCAAAGGACTTCTTGTTTCAAACTATATTCTACTTCTGCCTGTTATTCAACTGATGAATTATATCTAGGCACCGCCAATAAATGCAAATGTTATATAACGGTCCCATATTCTCTGTTACAGTAGATTCCTAGACTACTGTGTAATAATTGGAGAGAATGAAACAATCCCAAAAATAATACAAGGGAGACAGGACAAGAGAAAGGCAATGGGGAAAAGGTTCTTCTTCTTTTTTTTTCACGCTTATTTTTCAGAGAGAGAGAGAGAGAGAGAGAATGCAAGTGGGGGAAGATCAGAGAGATAGGGAGACAGAGAATCCCAAACAGGTTCTGCATTATAAGTGCAGAATCGGACTCAGGGCTCGATTCCATGAACCATGAGCTCATGACCTGATAACCTGAACTGAAATCAAGAGTTGGATGCTTAACTGACAAGTCACCCACACACCCCAAAATGTTCTTGTTTCTATGGAAAGGCACAGTTCAGATGAGTTCCAGAGGAATGATGAGAGGGCAAGAAGGAAGAGACGCGAGTGTTAAGAAGAAAAATAAAGTTTTTGCTTGTGCCCTATCTACTACTGGACATGAATGCCAGGAACCAAAGCCATGAACGAGTGGTCATTAGTTACTGAGGTTATAACCAAGGTGATTACCTGTTAGTTGTTAGCTTAAAATACTTAAGTTCAAATACAACTACCAAGACTTTTACCTGAGGGGCGTCTGGGTGGCTCAGTCGGTTGGGCGGCCGACTTCGACTCAGGTCATGATCTTGCGGTCCGTGAGTTCGAGCCCCGTGTCAGGCTCTGTGCTGACAGCTCAGAGCCTGGAGCCTGTTTCAGATTCTGTGTCTCCCTCTCTCTGACCCTCCCCCGTTCATGCTTTGTCTCTCTCTGTCTCAAAAACAAATAAACGTTAAAAAAAAATTTAAAAAAAAAAAAGACTTTTACCTGAGAGATTTTCTCTCCCTGCCTTCACTTGGCATTTGGTTACTGGAATAGGCCTGCCTCTGGCTTCACTTTTAATTGCTGTTGCATGATCATATAACAGGCTTACCATGTATACCACTCATTAACTGTTTTATGCACTGATATTGTTTCAGAAGTAGGGTAAAGATTTTTATGCCAGAGAAGTATTTGTTTCCCCGTGGTTATTTTTTTCATTTCTCTGAGGGATATTGCAATAGCAATCATCATCATCATGATCATCTCTTTATAGTCGCTGGACTATAATATAGGCTGGTCAAAAGTAGAAGGATGAAGAAAAGGGGACCAGGTATGAGTGGATTTCTAATGTTAATACATGATACTATTCATATTTTGGGAATAATCTAGATCAAGGGAGCAAAGGTCACTCTAGTTTCTTATCTTAGATTAAGCCACTCTCAGTAAGCGAACCAACAATCACAGAAGAAGAAAGTGAAAAGTACTTATTTTCCTATTTGTCTGTGGTGAGTGTGTGGTTCCTGGAAGGTATCTCGAAAGAGTTTTCTTGTGGATGTGTTGCTATGGTACTTAAAAAACAGAGAAGTATATAAATTTGGCAATCACCAACATGTAGCAACAAACTGGTGATGTGTGAAACATGAGGTAGTGTATAATAAACGGTTGCATTGAAAATATTCCAGATGAAGTTTTATAGTGTATTAAGTATTCAGCTTCAAGAGGAGAACACAAGGAGGCTGTATCTGGCCCTTTCTGTAACTGGGAAATTTACATCATGTTTTTTAAAGACGATTACCCAGAACTCTTTTAAAACTCACAAATACAGTTGAATCTCTTTCAATGTACACTTTGCAAAAAAGAGAAAATGATACAGTCATGTTACTGATCACACTTCTGATGACTAATGGGACTTGGTGAACCTTTTTTCATTTAAACGTGAAATAGGATGTGTCACTGTGCTTTCTTTGGAATTATTAAAACTTCATACTTGCCAATTCAGTCTCAAAAATCCCCATGGGTAAATTCTTCATGTGATGAACTAAATGTGGGGAAGAGAAGGCATCGCAGTGATCAAAACCTCTTAGAATTTTATGATTCCTGTACTGCTCTGACACACATTTGAGAGAGGGCCTCTGCAAGTGTATGAAGGTTAAATCTTAACTGAGGACATGAATCTAAGCCCTGGTATCTAGTTCATATTCTAACGAGGGAAAGACATTTGATTTTAAAATGATTCCAGTTTGGGGGCGCCTGGGTGGCTCAGTCGGTTAAGCGTCCGACTTCGGCTCAGGTCATGATCTCACGGTTCATGGGTTCCAGCCCCGCATCGGGCTCTGTGCTGACAGCTCAGAACCTGGAGCCTGTTTCAGATTCTGTGTCTCCCTCTCTCTCTGCCCCTCTCCCACTTACACTCTCTCTCTGTCTCAAAAATAAATAAACATTAAAAAAAATTTTTTTAAAAATGATTCCAGTTTGGAGGAAATCGAGTTCAACACGAGATCCTGCTTTCTAATAGTAAGGTCCAGTGCCGCTGCGCAGGTAACAATGCCAGCACCGGCGACCTCCCCCAAACAATGAAGGACTTCTCTAACACCTTCTGTGTGATCATGGGTTCAAACAGACCCTTCTTTAATCTTCTCTGAGATTCTGTTCCAGTTCTGAAATTGTCCTATCCCCCTGAATTGGAGAACCAGCTTACCCTGTGGTGCTGAAAATGAAAGCCAAAGTCTTTCCCAGACTGAATGGGATGGCTACATCTGATATGACTTAGACACTATTTTGCTGATGCCACTGTGTGGTGGTCACCAGTCCTACTCACTCTCTGTCCCGTGTATAGCTCCATTATTAAGATTTCTGTAAAATGTGGCATCCTTCATACTGATTCATTCAATTGTATATTCGTCCATAACATCTTAACATCTATTAGTTTAAGCATGAAAGGGTGGTGAAGTCCTCACTGGTCAGTCATATTCTCGAATTAGACATAAACTTACAAAGACAACCTGTATGTCACATCTTGCCCAAAGTTCCATAGCCAACATTAGGGAGCCAGCACCCCACTCCCATACTTCAGTTAAAGGGTTTCTTAGCATAAGTAAAAACCTGTCCAACATAGTTCATGGTGGAAAGCACAAAGTTGTGCTGATTTATGTACGTGCTTAACAAATGTTTGTGCAGAATGAAAGGTGGACATCTTTGACACGTGCTTTATCTTCATAGCATATCATCACTAAAACAAAGGAAATGACATTTTACATATTCACAGTTAGGCAGGCATTACGTCGCATTTTAAGTTGTCAGTAAAAGCAAAGGGTTTTGTGATAATTCATCATTTTCTATCTAGTGGTCCTTTTCCTATTTAAAGCAATGTTTTTGTGTTTTTCCCCAAGTACTCTACACGTTCAGAGAAACTTCTCCAGTAACAAACTATATAGAAATGATTCTGAAAGTATAGTCTTTGTTGTTTCTTTTTTTTTAAATTTCTATTCATATTTTTAAAGGCAGAGAGACATAGAGTGTGAGAAGTGGAGGGGCAGAGAGAAAGGGAGACACACACAATCTGAAGCAAGCTCCAGGTTCCAAGCTGTCAGCACAGAGCCCGACGCAGGGCTTGAACTCGTGAACTGTGAGATCATGACCTGAGCTGAAGTCAGACGCTTAACCAACTGAGCCACCCAGGTGCATGTGTTGTTGTTTCTTAATCTAAATTTGTGTAAACCCTAACAGGAGTACCTAACCCATGAAATGTGGCACACCATAACTCAAGAGATGTGTGCCTGTATCCATTTCCTTTTAAAAAGGAAAAAGCGACCTCTTTTAAAACTTATTTATTGCCATTCTTAGAGATGTGAAAATGCTACCTGGACTCTAAGAAGGATAAAGAGATTTAGACAGGGCGTCCAAAAACCCGAGGTCTAGCCAGTCTCCTCATCAGATCATAGGTCTCTGACCAAATCTCTCTCATGATTAAATTGATTCATCTATAAATGTTTATCTTATTCAAAGAAAATTATTAGGACCCATTTTCTGCTATATCCAGTCTGTAAGTCCATTTTGTATGGGGGAAATCTGGGTACTCTGAAGCCAAGTATTTACAATTCTATCCAAAATAATTACCTAAGCTAAAAGACCTCTATAAAAAATTTATTTTTGACAGAGAACACACTGATGGTTGCCAGAGGGGAAGAGGGGTGGAGAATAAGCAAAATGGGTGAAGGGGAGTGGGAATTTCGGCTTCTGGTAATGTAATGAATAAGTCCTGTGAATAAAAGGCACTATGTAGGAAACAGTGATATTGTAAAAGCATTGGATGGTGATAAAGGTAGCTCCACTTATGGTGAGCACAGCATAACATATAGAGAAGTTGAATCACTTTGTTGTACACCTGAAATTAATGTAGAGTTGTGTGTCAACTCAAAAAAAAAATTAATTCTATTTTTGGTCTATTTGCAAATGCTATGCGGATAAAAGTCAATTGTATTAAATTTTGTGTCTGTGCTATAAATGGATTCCAGTTGGCAAATGCATGTTAATAATTATAATCTAAAAACCTAGTACCTATCAAATACGCTAACGACTCATTGAATTTGAATATCTGGAAAGTTTAAGAATCATTAACTTAAGTTCATATTAAATTAAAGAGAACTTCTTATACATAACCTTCGACACTATGAGTGTACAGACTATGCTTTTTTTTTTCTTACAAAAAAACATTGTCTTTTTCTTCATTAATTTAATCTGACATATGTGTAGTGAATGCTAATTTTTCTTCTGCGCTCTTTTTACATACACTTTTTTTGTTATATTTTTCAGAGAAGATTATTTTTCTTTTTTATAAGGTGGGAGTTGCTCTGTATAACAGCCATTCTTGTCGCTGAACAAATGTATACCTGTGAATCCAGTCTGGAGTGAAAGGTAGGAAGAGCACAAAAGGGAGAGAATATAAAGTATATCTGTGTGGAGCAGGAGACAATCAATTAGATTCATTATCTGCTCTACATTCCAGTCACTTCTTTAAAAGAAAAGAAGTACATAATACCATGGCAACAGTTAGACTTGCAGTCCGTTTCGGTATATAATCATTAAGAGGTCTTCAGCCTTCCCTGAAAATAGATATGAAAAAAATTCCAGTGGTTGCACAAACTCCCTATATTTATGCTGATTAAATGACAAGTTTGTAATTTACAGGTGTCTTATTGCCATGGGAATGCAATCATACAATTCCATTTTAGAATTCAAGGGCTTTTGAAACATGCTGCATGATTGTTAGCTGGGCTGCAAGCTAAGATTAAATTGAAGGGGCGGCATGTAGATTTTAGAACATGGTGTTGACATTTACTGGCCAATCACATTTTGCAACACTCCTGCATGACAGCAGATGTTGACCTTTCAAGCTTTCCCTATCTGCTTTCACACATTACCTGCAGAAATTAACATAACTCTGCTTCCTGCTCTATGCTGCTATTAATGTCATCTGGGAATTGAGATTCATGAATTCAGTTATTACCCAGGCTTGAGACCCGTTTTATACTCTAAGCACAGAACTAACAGCTCCTGGGAGCTGGTATTTTTGGATGTAGCTTCAACAACCAACCACCTTTGTGGTTGAGGGATAGCTAGAAGCTATGGTGTAAAAAATGTCATAGGGAACAAGAGGAGAATTAGGCAGAGGAGGACAGTTTCAAGGAGAATGCTAAGGGCCAAATAATTGTGAATACATGGGATAGGAGAGCTTAAAACACAAAAAGCGTACATTTTAAGTGAGTCAAATAATGGTGTGAGTTTCACTTCTCTTGTTAACTGAACCATGAAAATGATACCCCTTAGAGTCTGTGTGCAGTGAGCTTCAGGGTTTACTTCCCAACGCCTGGGGCCTCTATTATAGATGATTTAGGACAGAAACAATCCAAGGTAAAGATGTCTTAGATAGCCCTTAGGAGTTCTGTGCATAATTGTAAGCCACATTCTGTAGCACTTCCTTCTAAACAAAAATCCTACCATTTCTCTATTACCTTGTCAGATACTTTTTGTTCATTTTTTTCCTAAGCATAGAAGTCCTGCTTCTAAAATATTTGGAGGGAACCTGTCAATGGGGGAATGAAATTCTGAGATATATTATTTTCTGGGACAGGAATTAGCACCTCCTATAAGTCCCAGTAATACAGATACCATTACAATGAAATATCTCTAGAAATAGGAGGACAAAGTTATGACACTGTTTATCAAAATTTGCAGACTGTGAAGGAGGATTCTGAATTTTGCTTAACCTTTTCTCCAGGTTAGCTGTATGGATTTAGTAAATTTCCTGTCGTCTATCTTTTAAAGTCCTTGGAGAGCATCTATGAAATATCTTAGTCACGGTTCTGTGAATCTAGTCTTTTGAGATACAAGCAGATGCATTTATCTCAAATAGGAATTGATTAACAGAGCTCAAGATGTCACCAATGAGATATGCATATACAGGCTACTTCAATGGCATTGCTCTGATTTACCCTCCAGCAAACATTCTGTGCTGATTTGCATGTTTCAGCCACGGTGAATTTTCCAGCAGTTTCTCTAAAATGAGCACCTCTTATCGCATATATGAAATACACAAGCATCGTGATTTAAAGGACCAAAACCCACCCTTAAAAAATATCTTTCCAACTCCATTCCACTGTGCTTGAGTTTCTATGTTTTGAAATGATTTTATATGTATGAATTAGTATTTTCTCAAAATTGTTTAATGCAAAGAAATGCTCCTGGGATGAGTGACAACGGTCTGCCTAGTATTTTCCTATGAATAACTTGACCCAGTTTCTTTTTTGTTTGAAAGCAAAGATTAGTTAATATACATTTATCCAAATGCCAGATGGACATTTCCAACCAGATATACCATAAGCAGTTCAAAGTAAAGATGTCCAAACCTGAACTGATCATTTTCACCAGACCCCTCAGCAATTAGATTTTCTTCCTAAACTGGAGAAGATGAGGTACACTCTTATCTTTGTTATAAACTACACCATTTGGATTTTATCCTGAGAGGAGTTGAGAAGGACTATAAGCAGCAGAGTAACATGATAAAACTAGCATTAAAAAATCATGCTAAATTATAGGGTGAAGCATCGGATGGAGAGGGCCTGGGCATGGTAAGGACACAAATAGGGAAGAAACATTTGGGATGCTATTGCAGTAATTGAGAGGTGGGAATTTCCTTTAACAATCCACTACAGTAGTGATCATGAGAGGCATCCAGGCTTGAGATTCATGAAGGAAATCTGAGTACATTTAACAATATATATAAAGGGTGACATCAGTGAGGGAAGAGTTAGGGAAGATTTTTAGTTTTTGTTTCTAAAATACAGTAGCTGTTGGTGCTTCTCATTAAGGAAGGAGACATGTAGCAAAAATGGTTTGGGGAAATATGTTGACTTCATTTTTAGACATGTAATTTTGAAATCCTATGAGCTAACCAGCTGGACCTATTTCTTTAAGCTCCTCTAGCCACATATGTATTTTTCACAAAACACCACATAAAATGGAATCTCCAGCATTCTTTTTGTTCATGGTCCAAATTGGAACTTGCTTATCCAGGGCCTTCTAGAAGAGCCAGTGTGGCAAAAAAGCAAGGCTTGGTTTATGAAATGCAAAGTAGTTGGACCCAAGTCCCTGCTCTGCCTTTTGCTTGTTGTGTGATCTCAGATGAAATGTTCTGCATTTAAATTTCTTTATCTTTAAAATGGAGCTGTTAAAACCCATACTGGCCTATAATAAAACACTCAAACATTGCAGTTTCTATTATTTAGTACTTGTTATTTTACTCATGTGAGGTTTTTGTTTTGTTTTTGTTTTTGTTTGTTTGGTTTGGTTTGGCTTTTGTTTTGGTTTGTGTTTTGCTTTTAGTCTGATCTTATGATCAACTTTTGCAGGCAGGACCATCTTCCTGGATTAGAGGGTCCTTAACTACCCTCAACCCACAAAACAACACATTGGTAAGATTGGGAGGGAAGTATTCAGTGCAACCAGGGATCAAAGCAACTATACTAGGTACTATAAATGTAGACTTCCAACCCATTATAATTTGGTGGCTTATTGAAAGTATCCAAATGAGAAATTATGCTTCTGTATGCATATTTAATTTTATTACTGTGACTGTTGTTTTTTTTCCCTATTTTTCCACTAAATGGTGCTGAGAAAAACAGAAATAATTTTCTAAGAGCAATGTGAACACATTCTTGTAATTTATGGAAACTGACCAATTGTTGATTATATACAACATTATGGACATGAATTATAATCATATTAATTTGCCTCTAAAGCCTTAAAATATTTCTTCCAATGAAAATGAGCCTCTTTACACTTTTCTAGACCTCTTAATCACAATTGTTGTCCTACAAGAGGACCTAATTTTGGAACACAACAACAAAGCCTGTCTATGCTATGGCAGGGCTTTATACAGACTTGCGTTTCCTAGGACACGAAATGACTGGGTTTTTATGATCCGTGTCCAGAGTGTAATTAATTAAGAAACATTTAGGAACAAATGCCCACACTAGAAAATTCCATAAAATAAAGTTCTTAGGTTAAATATTCAAAGGTGATTTAACTTGGGGCAGTGACTTCCCAAAATGTCCCATATATGTAAGTGTTGAAATAGGTCACAATAAATTATATTTAACAAATATTTATTCAGTGTTTATTATATGTCAGGTGGTAGAGGAAGAAAAATCCTCCCTTTCTTCCCACAGTCGCTCATTCTTCACTAGAAGACACCTGTTTTACACTTCCATTCGTTCACCCATGCTTCTAACATGCTTGCTCTCTCCTCTTACTATGTTCACACCACACCTCACCTAAAAGAGGAGCCATGGTTTACCAGTAGGCATGATTACTTTGCCTTAAAGGCAAACCTATCTGCAGTCTTTCTCTTGTGCTTTGTGTTCTCCATAGAGCAAGCTCACTTGGGTGGGGTCTGACTATATCTTATCCTCCTCTGTCTGTTCCCTGTCATTCACCCACAACAGAGTGAAGAGGTGATGCCAGAATTTGCTGCATACTTGCCTATCTTAATTGTTACATGAAGGGGAAAGAAGGAGAGCACAGGTTAAATAGCAATCTCCATTCCAAGGTTATGGAAGTTCTGCGTTAGGAGGGACTGAGTACTTCCCCAGAACTTAATAAAATGGTATTTTGCTTCCATCTGATTACTGCTCTTTGAAAACAGCTTTCTGAGCCTGGATATTCTGAAATAGAAGGGTTGATAAGATTATGAAAATCTCAACTGAAACTTGTTGTATACCATGTTCCATCAAGTGTTAGACGGACACATCCAGATCTAGAAAGAGCAGAGCAGCAGTTTATTCTCAAATTTCCTACATTTTTGCCTGAAAATCATACGGAATTCCCCCCCGCAAAAGAAGAAAAATTACAAACTACTTTTTCAATGAGACTAGCACATAGAAGAGACCCACTTTAAATGTAAATGTGGTCAAAAACAACTGAGACGAGGACAATTAATGTGGGCAGCCGAAATTATGTGGCCATGTGCTAGGAACATCAGGTTATGTGTAGGGGTCTAACATTGATAGCAAATATATTCTCCTGGAAATTATATAATTTTGGAGTCTGAAGTGTTATGACACAGACTGAATCAAACAGAGTTCATTTCTTGGGCAAGCAGAAGCCGAGAAAGTACAGGTAGTAAGAATCTGGGGTCCAAAATTTGACTCATGGCAAAAAAAGAAATGCCTCTGAAAGTAAAGAGAACATTTGGAAAAATAGAAACTATCCTTTTTGTCTGACCAGGGCTTGCGATAAGTTAAGAATAGCAGGTCTCCCAATCTATATCAGTTCCTGAGTGAGAGATAAAGGTTATTTGGTCACACAGAACAGCCATTTTTTAAATAAGAGTGTGTCATTATATAGGCTCTCTTGGCACAGTGTGCATGCAATGTGTCAGGCTCATAATCTGAGTCATACGCCATTATAGCCAAAGAAGAGAGAGGCCGGGAACAGAAAAATCTGATGAAGTCTGTGGCCCCTCCATTTTTCATTGGTTACATTGATATATGGCCCAAGGAAACTCAACTAATTCAAATAAAAATAACATAAAGTACAAATATAGTACCCTAAAAGTGATATAAGAAAAATGGGAATTCTAGCATATGGAATCAATGAATAAAAGCAAAACTGACTAGAAGACTATTTCACCTGAAAAGCTTACACAAAGTATAGGTCAAATATTCTAACATAACTTAAAAAATATATACCTTAGTGAAATTATTACAGAGTAAATCTTCAAAACAGAAATACAAGCACTCAGGAAAGATATGGATGGATAGGGGAAGGAAAAAAAATATTAAAATTTAGGGAAAGAACCAAAAAATAAACAGGCAAAAGTGTTTCATAAATTAATTCTAAATTAAAAGGGACAAAATGGAGAATACACTGCTGAAAAGCAAAGAAAAAAATTGTGAAAATTGAGAAAAATTAACAAAATGACACAAAAGAAAGACATGAAAAGGTAATAATTAGGAAGAATATGAAATTCAGAATATGAAAAAGATTGATTTACACATAAATGGAATTCACAGAGAAGAAAACCAAAAGAAAGGAAACAAATGTAATTCAAATATTTTTGTAAAAATAATGAATCTACATATTACAAAGGCACAACACATTAATCAAGGTGAAGCACATTCTAGTAAATGTATTACTCTTATGAAAAGGAATAATCTTTTGAGCAGCCAGAAAAAAATAAAATTCTCTTGTAAATGAATGAAAATCATTTTCATACCAACACCCTCTATTATAGGACAGTACAGCACCACCCACAAATTACTAAAGAATGAAAATGTGAGGCAAAGATTTCATAACTAGCCAAGTTCTCCTTCAATTATACAAGCTAATATCATTTTTCATTCTGCAAAAAAAAAAAAAAAATGGGGAAGTGTGACAAAATGTGATGTAAATATTATACACTCTGACAATAGAATAATTATACTATTAATGGGGTGCCTGGGTGGCTTAGCTGGTTGTGTCCAACTCTTGGTTTCAGCTCGGGTCATGATCTCACAGTTTCGTGAGTTTCAACCCCACATCGGTCTCCATGCTGACAATGTGGAGTCTGCTTAGGATTCTCTGTCTTCCTCTCTGTCTGCCCCTTCCCCACTTGTATGGTCTCTGTCTCTCTCAGAATAAATAAATAAAGTTAAAAAAAGAATAATTATACTATTAATAAATGAGGAAAAAATAAATGTTGAAAGTTTGCCTCATTTTAACACCTATAATATAGACATCTACAATATAAATACATCTGTATGTAATCTACATACACTTATATTTAAGATATCATTTAGAGCTGAAAAATAAGTGGTAAAATTTTAAGAATACATGAGTAAACACCAAGAACATTACTTGTATTAACTAAAAGTACAGATTAAAGAGAGCAAAGAGAAAGGAATATAAGAGAATTCAAGCTAAATTTGATGGTGTGTATGTAAGTGCGTGTATAACAACAACAACAACAAAAATCATCATAGAATTAAATTGAAACATCTGTCATGTAAATATAGATAGGCTTAACTTGTGTACTAAAATGAAATATATAAAACTAAGTTAAAAATCCAAACTCATCTGTATGTTAAATAAGGTGATTAACTAAACATTATTTATAAATGTCAAAAATAAAAGGAGAACATATATACCAGGCGAATGCAAATAAAATATAAGTTGGGACTGGAGCACAGGGAAGATGGTGGAGTAGGAGGATCCTAAGCACATCTTGTCACGGACACCCCAAGATTATGGTGCAAATAAGTTTGTAAATGGCATGAAGATTGGAAGAAAAAAAACTTCTACAGCTAACTGTAAAGAGAAGACCACATCAAAAAGGGTAGAAGTGGCAGAGATGTGTTTCAGAACCAACCCCCCCCATGAAACTAACCCCAAATGGGAGGGCATCATCAACAGAGAGAAGCCCACAGGGGGCACCCTTGGCATTGGGGACCCACACTGGAAAGATGAGTCCCTGAAACGCTGGGCTTTCAAAATGAGCAGGACTTACCTGTGGGAGGGCCACAGGGTGATAGGAAACTGAGTGTTCAACATTAAAGAGCCACCATACTAAGTAACTCGTCCCAAGACACAGCACAAAAGCAGAAGTTTAGAAAGTGCCTGGGGATATATGTGAAAAACATTTATTGACTAATGTTAGAACATGTGTTGAAGGGGCAGAAATATTCAGGAAATTTCTTCAGAGACAAAGGTGCTGGTGGGCTCTGTTTCATTCCCCGTACCCAGTCGAGGTAGTTGGATGCTTATAGGAGCCAGGGTTAACACTCTCCATCTATCTTGGTAACACTTCATGATCCACTCCTCCTATACATTCACATCATCCCTATATATTCACCGACCTTTCTGGGCAGGCATACCTCCTCCAAAATGGCTCCTAGCCCACCCTACACTGCAGGCAGCCCTGGCCAGGACCAGCATCACTCCAAATTGACTCCATTCTGGGGAGAATTCAAAGTAACAATCATAAAGATACTCACTGTACTTGAGAAAAGAGTGGATGATCTCATTGAGAACTTCAACAAAGGTAGAAAATATAAAAAAGAACCAGTAAGAGCTGAAAAATAGGTTAATAAAAATCAACTGAACAGCAAAAGAAAAAAGGAAAAAATGAGAATAGGTTAAGAAAACTCAGTGACATTATCATGTGTAATAACATTCATATTATAGGGATCCCAGAAGAAGAAGGAAGAGAGAACAGGGCAGAAAACTTATTTGAAAAAAATAACGGGTGAAAACTTCCCTTATCTAGGTAAGACAGACATTCAGGGACAGGAATTACAGAGCTCCTAATGAGATGAACCTGGGGGGGGGAGGGGATCCACATCATAACATACAATATATAAAAGGGCAAAAAGTAATAATAAAGAGAGAATTTTAAAAGCAGCATGAGAAAAGAAAACAGCTATACAACAGGGAAACCTCTTAATGCTATTGAATGATTTTTCAGAAGAAACTTCACAGGCCAGAAGGGAGTGGCATGATGTATTCAAAGTACTAAAAGGAAAAACCAAAACCAAAACCAAAACCAAAACCAAAAACAACCTATAACTAAGAATACTATACCCAGTTAGGTTATCATTCAAAATAGAAGGAGAGGTAAGGAGTAAGACAAGCACAAATTAAAGAAGTTCATCACCACTAAAGCAGCCTTCCAAGAACTGTTAAAGGGGATTAATTAAAAGGAAAGAAAAGGCCTAACTTGAAAACCACTATGAAAGGAAAAAAAATTTTCACAAGTAAAAACAAACATGTAGTGCAAGTAATAGTTTAAATCACTAATAAAGTCAGTATGGAGGTTAAAACACAGTAAAATCAATTACATCTACAAAAATTAGTCAAGGGATACACAAAATAAAAAGATATAAAGTATTACATCATATGCATAGAACATGGAGGGCTAGTAAAAATTTAGTGTTTTTAGAATATGTTCTAATATAAGTGACCATTAATATAGATTGCTATAACATAAGATATATATGAACCAATGGTAACCACAAATTAAAAATTAGGTCTTTTCTTTGGCCTCACTGGACCATCCCCCACCGTAAACATAGAGTCTGGTGGGGTTCAGCTGCACACAAGTGCACATGGAACATTCTCCAGGAAAGATTACATGTTAGGCCAGAAAAAAACAAGTCTCAATAAGTACAGCAAAATCTCAAATTTGAAATTATATCAAGCATCTTATCTGACCACTAGAGTATGAAACTAGAAATTAATTACAAGAAAAAATGTGGAAAAAAAACACAAGTACACAGAGGCTAAACAACATGCTACTGAACAATGAATGAGTGAACCAAAAAAATCAGAGTAAATAAAGAGAAAATACAGGCAGACAAATGAAAATGAAAATACAGTAGCCCCAAATCTTTGGGACACAGCAAAAGCAGTTCCAAGAGGAAAGTTTATAGTGATACAGGCCTACATCAAGAAACAAGAAAAATCTGAAAGAAACAACCTAACCTTAAAACTAAAGGAGACAGAAAAAGAATAAAGCCCCAGAATAGTCAAAGGAATAAAATACTAAAAATTGGAGCCACAATGCACAAAATAGAGGCTAAAACTAGTAAAAAAGATAAACCAAGACCTGGTTCTTTGAAGATTTTAAAAAAATTGATAAACCATTAGCCAGACTCATCAAGAAAAGAGGACTAAAATCAAATCAGAAACGAAAAAGGCAAACAACCACAAAAATACAAAGTATTATAAGAGAATATTACAGAAAATTATATTCCAACAAATTGGATAACTGTTTGCTAGAAAAAAAAGCTACATCAATTGCTACAAACATACAATATTCCAAAACTTAATCAAGAAGATGTAAAAAATTTGAACAGACTGATTACCAGTAATTAAATTAAAGCAAAGGTCCAGAATCAGATTGCTTCACAGGTGAATTCTACCAAACATTTAATGAAATTTAATACCTATTCTTCTCAAACTATTAAAAAAAAAAAATAGAACAGGAAGGAAAACTTCCAAATTCTTTCTATGAGGCCAACATTACCCTGATACCAAAACCAGACAAAGATACTATGAAAGAAAACTACAGGCCAATATCTCCAATGAATATAGATGTAAAAACCCTCATCAAAATATTAGAAAACTAAATTCAATAATACATTTAAAAAGTGAGTCACCATGATCAAGGGGAACTTATCCTACGGATGCAAGGGTGGTTCAACATTCACGTATCAATAAATGTGATATATCAAATTAACAAAAGGAAAGATAAAAACCATATGACCATCTCAAAAGATGCAGAAAAAAACATCTGACTAAATACAATATCCATTTATGATACAAACTCTCAACAAAGTGGGTTTAGAGGGAATATACCTCAACATAATGAAAGCCATATATGACAATTCCTCACCCATCATCATATTCAATGTTGAAAGACAAAATTTTCCACTAAGAACAGGAATAAAACAAGGATGTCCACTCTCACCAGTTTTATTCAATACAGTACCGGAAGTCTTGACAGCACCATTCATATAAAAAAGTAATAGGCAACCTAATTGGTAAAGAAGTAAAACTATCACTATTTCCCAAGGACATGATACTCTATATAGAAAAATCTAAAGACTCCATCAAAAAACTACTAGAATTCATCACAGAATCCAGTAAAATTGCAGGACATTTAATTAATACACAGAAATATATGGCATTTCTATATACTAATAATGAAGTAGCAGAAAGAGAAATTAAGAAAACAATTCCATTTATGAATACACCAAAAAGTATAAAATACCTACGAGTAAACTTAAGCAAGGAGGAGAAGACCTATACTCTGAAAACTTTAAGACATTTGCAAAAGAAACTAAAGAGGACACAAATAAGTGGAAAAATATACGATGCCCATGGATTAGAAGAATTAATATTGTTAAAATGTTCATGCTACCTAAAGCAAGTTACACATTCAATGCAGTCCTTACCAAAATGTCAGTAGCATTTTTTCACAGAACTGAAACCAATAATCCTAAAATCTGTAAGGAATGACAAAAGATCCCAATAACCAAAGCAACCTTGAGAAAGAATAAAGCTGGAGATATCACAATTCTAGGTTTCAAGATATACTACAAAGCTATAGTAATCAAAACAGTATTATACTGTTACAAAAATAGACACATAAACCAAAAGAACAGAATAGAGAGCCCAAATATACACTCACACCTATGTGGTCAATTAATCTACAACAAAGGAGGCAAAAATGTACAATGGGGAAAATATAGTCTATTCAATAAACATTATTAGAAAAACTGGACAGCTCCATGCAAAACAATGAAACTGGACAACTTTCTCATGCCATTTGCAAAAATATGTTCAAAATGAATCAAAGACCTAAATGTAAGACCTGAAATCATAAAACTCCGAGCAGAAAACATAGGCTCTAATCTCTTTGACATCAGCCTTAGCAACATTTTCTCAGCAATATGTGTCCTCAGGCAAGGGAAACAAAAGCAAGAATAAATTATTTGGGCTATATTAAAATAAAAATCTTTTTCACAGCAAAGGAAACCATCAACAAAACAAAAAAACAATGTATTGAATGGGGGGAAGAATTTGCAAATGATATATCCAATAAGAAGTTAATATCCAAAATATATAAAGAATTTATACAATTCAACACCAAAATAAACAAACATTCCCATTCAAGAGTGGTCAAAACACTTGAATATACATTCTTCCAAATAAGACATACAGATGGCCAACAGACACATGGAATATACTCAACATCACTAATCAAGGAAAATGCAATTTAAAATTACTACTTCACAACAGTCAGAACGGCTTGCAACAAAAAGACAAGAAATGACAAGTTTAGTAAAAATGTAGAGGAAAGGGAACACTCATGCACTCTTGCTGGGAGTGTAGATTGGTGCAACTACTGTTGAAAATAGTATGGATGTTCCTCAAAAAATTAAAAATAGAAATATCATATGATCCAATAATTCCACTACTGGGTATTTTCCCAAAGAATACAAAAACACCAATTCAAAAGGACATATGCACCGCAATGCTTATTGTAGTATTATTTCCAATAGCTAAGATACGGAAGCAGCCTAAGTGTTCATTCTAGATAAGTGAATAAGGAAAACGCACATGAACTACATTCATATACAGTGGTATATTACTCAGCCATACAAAAGGACAAGACCTTGTCATTTACAACAGGATGGATGGATCTAGCAAGCACAATGCTAAGTGAAATAACTAGACAGAGAAACACAAATACCGTATGATTTCACTCACATATAGAATCTAAAAATAAATTAACAAAAGCAGAATCAGGCATATGGATATGAGAACAACCTGAGGATTCCCAGAAGGGAGAGATGGGGGTTGGGCAAAATGGGTGAACAGGAATGAGAGATACAGGCTTCCAATTATGGAACGGTTAAGTCACAGGAATAAAAGGTATAGAATCGACAATATAATCAATGTTTTTTTTTTTAATTTTTTGTAATGTTTATTTTATTTTTGAGAGAGAGAGACAGAGTGTGAGCAGGAAAGGAGCAGAGAGAGAGAGGGAAACATGGAATCCGAAGCAGGCTCCAGACTCTGAGCTGTCAGCACAGAGCCCAATGCAGGGCTTGAACCCACAAACTGTGAGATCATGACCTGAGCCGAAGTCGGAAACTCAACTGACTGAGCCACCCAGGCACCCAGGCCCCCCCATCAATGTTATTATAACAGTGTTGTATAGTGATAGATGGTTGCTACACTTGTGGTGAGCATAGCATAACCTATAGAGACGTTAAAACACTATGTTGTACACCTAAAACTAGTATAAACTATGTGTCAAGTAAATTCAAAGTCAAAAATAATAAATAAATAAATAAATAAATAAATAAATAAATAAATAAAAAAGAAGTACAAACTTTCATTTATAAAACAAGTAAGAAACAGAGATGTAGAGTGTCGCATAGGGAATAGAGTCTATACTGTTGTAATAACTTACCGTGGTAGCAGGTGGTGACTACATTTCTCATGGTGAGCACCGAGTAACATACAGAACTACTGAATCATTATGTTACATACCTGAAACTAATATACCATCGTATGGTAATAATATTTAAAAAAATACTTGTTGGAAAAATATGTGAATAAATAAAAATAAAATAAATCATACAGAAAACAAACTCTTAAATCCATAGAAAAAATTAGTGGTTCCCTGCAGCAGTAAGTGGGGGGGGTGTCTGATATAAGTTATAAGGGATTAAGAGGTGCAAACTTTCAGTTAGAAAATAAATGTCATGAAGATGAAAAGTACAGCACGGGAATATAGTCAATAATATTGTAATAACACTGTATGGTGACAGGTGGCAGCTACACTGGTCATAGCAAGCAATGAGTAACATACAGATTTACTGAATTAATATGTTGTACAGCTGAAACTAACATAACACTGTATTCTGGTTATACTGCAATAAAAATTTTAATTAGTTTTAAGAAAAGTTGGGATCTCATTCTCAAAATCAGTGACAGTAGAATTAAGTCCCAAATATATTAAAAGAAAAAGGAGGGCACTTTAGGAATATACCCAGTTAATAATAAATAATAGTTATGAATATTCATGAGCCAAATAGCATACCAAAGTACCAAGTTCCAAATATTTTACCAGCTACAGTGATAGGGTTGTAGGAGTGGAGAAAAAGGCCTTTTCACATACTGTTGAGGTGACTGTCAAATATAATTGCTATAGAAGTTGGAAAAAACAATCAAAATTATGATTATACTTTTACTATTATGCATTTATCCTACAAACATGCATTCATACATTAAATAATTTATGTATAATATTGATTGATACATTGTTTATAATACTAAGAGATTGGAAATAATCCAAGTATCATCCAATGAAACTGGTTAAATAATCTATGGCACAAAAGGAAATTGTCTATGTAGGACATGGAACATTGCTTAGTATTCACGGTTAAGTGATAAAAGCAAGTTCAGAACAGTTATTTGTACAAAAACATATTATAATTTTATAAGAAAGAGAGGGACTAGAAATATATATTCATATATGCTCACATTTGCTTAAAGAAACTCCAGAAGAATGCACCCATAAACTAATGATTATCAACAGACGGAAGACGAGTTAGAAACAAGGTGAATGGGGCAGGATGAGACTAAAACTTTGCAGTAGATGTTTTTCTTGTATTATTGTGCATTTTGAAACCTATCATGTATTACTTATTTTGGGGTTACTCCAAACAGAAGTGAAAGCAAAACAGAAGTGTTGCATAGTTTAGGGAGATAAATAAGACATGCACTGGGCTTTCAAGTGGCACCTATATAATAAAGAATAGAGGAAGTGATTACAAATTACAATACATGGCAAAAGAAAAGGACAACATACTATGAGATTTCATAAAATGGGTAGTCAGTCATATCTGGGTAAGGATGATAAAAACATTCTTAAAGGAAAATTAGCATTTGAGAACTACAAGCCTTATGGGTATAAGACATCTGCTGTTATCCAGGAAGGCCCTGCACTTTGTTTAATGATCCATGGTTACTATCTTAAAATTCTAAATTGTTTTTTTAACAAGTGGTCCCATGTTTTTATTCTGAGCTAAGCACCATAAATTATGTAGCTGGTCCAGCACTGGAGACAGCATCTGAAGTTAACATTTTCTCATTTTTATCTTCTGATCCCTAGGGTTTCTGAGATACCCTTCTGGACCAATATATAGGTGTAATACAAAGGATAAACAAGAACACGAAATACTGTAATTTGCATTACTTGATAATTCTGATTACCATAAATTCCATTTTAACATCTGATTCTTGTTTTAAAATCTTCCTTATTGCATCCTATATAGTACTTATATAATATGACATAGTAAATGGCTATGAATAAATATCCCAGAGGAAATCAGTATTCCAACAGTGGAGATTAAGAAGCAGGGTCATTAACATTTCTATTTAGGTGAGACATAGAGGCAAAAATAAGACTGGAAGGGGCAGGTGTGCTGGATTTCTTTAAAATTTGTATTTGCCTAGTAATCAAGATCATTTTAAAGTTCCCTTCAGGTTGACTATACTTTGGACAGACTTCTTCTCAACCCTAGATCCCTGACTTCCCTTTTTGCAGAGAATTTACTTTACAACACTTGTAATTTTAACTTCTTGTCTGCCCCTTTGTGATATAAACATCAAGTAAGGTAGAACCAAAGTTCCCAAATTTCTGTAGGAGGACAGGAGCCTAACTTTGGTGGGGCGCCTTGCTCCAAGTTGTAAAACTACTTCCTGTGATGAAGATAGAAGAAAGAATACTTTTTCTTTGGGTAAAGTCAATTAACAAACACAGATGACCAATAGTGCCCCCACACCAACTCTTAAAATCTCTTCAGCTTTACAACTACATGGCCAATTAATCTTCAACGAAGCAGGAAGGAATATGCAATTAACAAAAGACAGTCTCTTCAACAAATGGTGTGAGGAAAACTGGACGGCAACATGCAGAAGAATGAAACTGGACCCTTTTCTTACACCATAACAAAAATAAGTTCAAAATGGATGAAAGACCTAAATCTGAGACAGGAAACCATAAAAATCCTAGAGAACACAGGCAGCAACCTCTTTGACCTTGGCCAGAACAACTTCTTCCTAGATATGTCGTCAAAGGCAAGGGAAACAAAAGCAAACACAAACTATTGGGACTTCATCAAAATAAAAAGCTTCTTCACAGCAAAGGAATCAATCAACAAAACTAAAAGGCAGCCTATGTAATAGAGGATATTTGCAAACAACATACCTGATAAAGGGTTAGTATCCAAAATCTACAAAGAACTTATCAAACTCAACACCCAAAAAAGAAAGAAACCAGTGAAGAAATGGGCTGAAGACATGAATAGACACTTTTCCAAAGAAGACATTCAGAGGGCTAACAGACATGTGAAAAGATGCTCAACATCACTCATCATCATGGAAATACAAATACAAATCATGATGAGATACCACCTCACACCTGTTGGAATGACTATAATCAACAAAACAAGAAACAGGTATTGGCGAGCATGTGGAGAAAAGGGAACCTTCTTGCACTGTTGGTGGAAATGCAAACTGGTGCGATCACTCTGGAAAACAGTATGGAGGTTCCACAAAAAAACAAAAAATAGAACTATCCTACAATCCAGCAATTGCAGTATTAGGTATTTACACAAAGGATACAAAATTACAGATTCAAAAGGGTACATGCACCCCAATGTTTATAGCAGCATTATCAATAGCCAGAGCTCAAATGTCCGTTGACTAATGTGGTACACATATACAGTGGAATATTAGTCAGCCATCAAAAAGAATGAAAACCTGCCATTTGGTATGACATGGATGGAGCTAGAAGGTATTATGCTAAGTGAGATAAATCAAACAGAGAAAGACAAATACCATACTATTTCACTTATATGTGGAATTTAAGAAACAAAACAGATGAACATATGGGAAGGAGGGTGCAGAGAGAAGACAGGTAAAGAAGCCACAAGAGACTCTTAAAGATAGAGAACTGAGGGTTGATGGAGGGAGGTGTGGGGGGAATGGGCTAGGTGGGTGATAGGTATTAAAGCAGGGACTTGTGATGAGGTCAAGGTGTTGTATGTAAACGATGAATCACTGAATTCTACTAATGAAAACAATTTTGCACTGTATTTTGTCTAACTAAAATTTAAATTAAAAAAAAAGTTAAAAAAACAAAAACATCTTCAGCCTTTTGTTTCAGTGGAGTTGAGCTCAGACTGAGTTCTGATCTCTTGGCCCCACTGCAATATCCTTGAATACAGTCTTCCTTACCTGTTTAACTTTGCCCTCTAGTTCGTGCAACTTTTGCCTTGGTACTAACATTTTACAAAAGTTGAGCAAATGTCTGTTGCTCATGTCAATCATAAGTGCTGATAAAGCTTATGGTTTTGTAGAGGGAATGTGGAAATTAGGTTGAAACTTTATCGCCCTATCTGATAAATCATGTCTTTGAGACATTGGATGAAATGTAATTTTAATAGATTTAATATGCTAATAATCAGGCAAATACACTATTGGTAATAATTCTAAGGCATCCACAACTTGTTCAGAATTTATGTTTCAAAGTAGATGGAGAGTGCAATGAAATGAGATTAGAAACGTCTTTACATAGATGGTCTTTTTTTCCGGTCCTTGTAGCCTTTAGATAGATCAATGAGTTTTGTTTCCCCGCCTGCTCTCTGCCAGCAGTTGCCTGGTAGTGATTTAAGCTTTCCTTTTTGTGCTTAATGTGATGCCATATTTTTCTTAAGATCCTCTACATCTCAGATGTGATTTTTCAAAGCATTCGTTTTTCATGCAGTGCTTTTGCAGGTTGCCCCTCGTTTTCAAATGCTGAGTATTATCCTCACTGCTCCAAAGAAATGGACCTCATATTTCAACACCTCATCTAATAGGATTTTTGTTTCTGCTCTGATGAAATGTGGCTTAGATACATTTATTTTCTCTTTGCTTGCTAGAAAGGTGCATACCAAGTAATGTGAATGCATTCTTTGTTTCTGTATTGAAGGGTGTTTACAAAGAAATAAGAGGGACTTTGTATGCAAATGAAATCCCTGGCACAGAGTTCCACCTAGTTAAACACCTAAATATGCCCCCTGCAGAAAATTAGGTGCTGAATTGTGCACCAATGTCCTTAAAGGCATTAATTAGACCTTTAATTTTATCATGTGGGAAATGCGTTCCAGTCAAGAAACACCTGGTGAAGACAAATACGAAAGGAAACAAATTAAAACGTCTCGATAAACAGCTCCGAAATATTAAACAAAATGCATTGTGATTAAACAAACAAGGAGCCAGACACAGAGGAAAAGAAAACTCATACGGAGGCTTCTAACTTCAAGAAATTAAAAAAAGTGAAGCACATTATAAGAATAAATATTCCCAGAAAGGCAAGAAGGTGCCCTGTTTGTTGGGGGCAAAAATCATCATAAACTCATTTAAAAAATATTAATACCTTGCCCAGAATGGATTTTGGTGCACCCCCCAACTTAAAGGCCCTGTTTTTCCTATTTGCACAATACAAGTAGATGGTTGACTGTTTCTGTTAAAACTTGCTATCATAAAAAATTTAAAAATCCTTCAAACTGCAACCATTACAGTAATTGAATGTCTCTAAATACGGTAACTAATCAGGACAGAAGATAGCAAAAATATCTCTTGTAAGTATGTGGAAATATAGAAACATGTATACACACGTGGACATATACATATTACTGGTGTTCGAAGGGGAAAGAGATTATATTTCTGTATGCTGTTTTTTGTTCCAGGTTGCCTCCCTTACGGTCTATAAATCATGTAAAAGTTATTCCCTCTGAAGGGCAGAAGCAGTTCCAATGTTGGGACTCCTTGAATTATCTTCAGTGGTTATTAGGACAAAAAGAACACAGGCATGAATCATCAAGTTCTTCTTTAAAACATACACTTCGAAATCTGGCTTTGTGAAATGTGGGAACATCGCATGTCCTAGAAATGTAGAACTCCTCTTTGAACTGAACGAAGTCGTTTTCTGCATTCTTTAATTCATTTTCAAAATTTTCTTCATTTGTTCTTCCGGAAGCCATTATTCCTTTTGTTATATATCTAAAACAGTGACTTCAGTAACTCCTTAGTGTTGATATTATTGCAGTAGCATTACAGAACAAAGATGAAAACGTATATGCTTCATCTTAGCAACTAAAGGTTGCTATGTATATAGAATATTCTAGAAATTGAGGTAATAGGGAAAATCTATATTTTAATACAGTTTACACTTTTTTGATTTCTACGTCATTTTTTAGTAAAGAAAAAAAAAAGCGATCTTTATGGCAGGATCAGCAAATTCTTCTTTAAGAGCCAGAGAGGAAATACTCGAGGCTTTGAAACAAATATCCAGCCACATGTAGCCCTGTTGTTTTCTAACGTCCGTTTGGCTAGGCTGGGTGTGCAATGACCAATGATGAGAGAAATAAGCAAACCTATAGAAGATCTAGTTCTGAAGTGACTACTGTTTTACTCAAGTTGCTTTACTGAAGACAAATCAAACAGAAGTGGCTTAAACCACAATGGGTTGGATTTATGGTTAAACCTAAGTATACACCTCTATCAAAGGAGGCTGTAGGTTTTAGGTTTTTTTTTTTTAATAATTGCAAATAATATTGTATTCCCTGACAATATTTGGTTCAAAATCCTTAACACTGGGTTCCCATTTGTTTCTTCCTACGGTCGTGCCTTTTAATACTCTCTCACTAAACTCTGTTTCATTAATTCTGTCTCATTTGCCATAATTTAGATTGCTGTGATTTAGTTCACACGTGCCATCTCATGAGTTAATACCCTCTTCACCTGGAATAGCATCAGGTATGACATAGCTTCCTTTTTTTTTTTTTTTTTTCATCCCGCAACGTATTCTATAAGCTAACTCCACTGGAAGGAGGTGATGTTTACAACATTTTCACATTGGGTTAGGTGCCTCACCTGGCTCCCCTAGCAGCATATTTATGGCTTTACATGTCCTTAAAAAGAAACTTTAATTTTACAACAGTTTTAGATTTATGCAAAAATTGTGAAGATAGTACAAAGAGTTTCCACGTACCCACACTACATTTCCCCATTATAATCATCTTACCTTCATATTGTACATTTTTTATAACTAATGAACCAGTATTAATACAACGTTATTGACTAAAGTCCATACTTTATTCATATTTCCTTACTTTTTCCTAGAGCCCCTTTTTTATACCATGATTTCATCCAGGATACAGATTACATTTATTCATCATGTTTCCTTAGCTTCTTCTTGGTTGTTACAGCTTCTCAGGTTTTCCTTGTTTTGGGTGACTTTGTCATTTTTTTTAGAAGTGCTATTCAGATATTTTGTAAAATTTCCCTCACCTGGAATGTGTCTCACATTTTTCGTGTGATTAAACTGGAGTTATGTATTTTGGGGAGGAAGACCACGAGGTAAAATGTCATTTTCATAACATCAAATCAATAACATATACCATCAACATGACATCGTTGTTGATATTAACCTTCACCCTGTGTTTAAGAAACTATGGATGAGCTTTATCCAACAGTGAAGATAGTCTGTTATCTCTCTTTCCATACTATGCTCTTTGGAAGGAAGTCACTATGCAGAGACCACACTCAAGGAGTGGGAAAGTTATGTTGTACCTCTTTGAAAGATGTGGTAGGCACAAAAAGACCTCCCACCTATATCCATATTCAAATCTCCAGAACCTGTAAACACATCCTTTTATATGGCAAAGTTCAAAAGAAAATAAGGTTACTAATCAGCTGACCTCAAAATAGGGAGATTATCTTAGATTTTCCAGTTGGGCTCAATTAATTACAAGGGTCCTTAAAAGTGGAGGAGTTATCAACAAAGTGAAAAGGCAACCTAGTGAATGGGAGAAGATATTTATAAATGATATTTCCTATAGGATCTTAATAGCTAAAATATACAAATAACTCAATACCAAAAGAACCCCACAGACAATACGATTTAAAAATGGGCAGAGGACCTGAATAGTTATTTTTCCAAAGAAGACATATAGATGGCCAACAGACACATGAAAAGATGCTCATCAGCACTAATCATCAGGGAAATGCAAATCAGAATCACAATGAGATATCACCTCATAGTTGTCAGAGCGGGTGGTATTAAAAAGATAAATAACACTGTTTGTGGGGTGTGGAGAAAGGAACCCCGTGCACTGTCGGTGGGAGTGTAAATTTGGCCACTGTGGAAAACAGTATGGAAGTTGTCCACAAGATTGAACATAGAACTACCATACGGTCCAATGATTCCATTCCTGGGTATTTATCCAACAAAAATAAAAACACTAATTTGAAGAGATACATGTATCCTTATGTTTATTGAAGCGTTATTTACAATAGTCAAGATATGGAAGCAACTTGTGTCCACATTGACAGATGGATAAGGAAGATGTGGTGTACACGTACGCACACACACACACAGAAATATTAGTCATAAAAAAGAATGAGATCTTGCCACTTGCAACAACATGGATGGGCCTCAAGGGTGTTCTGCAAAGTGAAGTCAGACAGAGAAAGACAAATACCACATGATTTTACTTATATGTGGAATCTAAAAACAAAATAAACACTGATTGCCAGAAAGAAGTGGGGGTAGATGGGCAAAAATGACTAAAGGGAGTGAGAGTTATAGGCTTCCAGTTATAGAATAAGTAAGTCATGGGAATTAAAGGTACAGGATAAAGAATATATCATTGTATGGAGACGTAGCCATACTTGTTGTGGTGAACATAACATAATGTATAGACCTGTTGAATCATTATGTTGTATACGTCAAACTAATATATCAACTATACTTCAATAAAAAAAAATTGAGGGAAGTCAGGAAAAGAGATGTAACTATGGAAAAATAGTTATTGAGATGTCATGTTGCTTACTTTGATGAAAGATAAAGAGGCCATGATCTAAGGTACAGCTTCTAAAGGTTGGCAAAGGCAAGGAAAAGGATCCCCCCACCCCAGGACCTCCCAAAAGGAATGCAGCCCTCTTTATACATTGAATTTTACCTAGTGAGAGCTGTGTTGGACTTCCAAACTGCAGGATAGTAAGAATTCTGGAACACCTACATAAATCATCCGGAGTTTTTCTTCATGTGGAATTATCACATCACCTCCATCTTTTTTTTATTCAGTCGCTTACATAAGTGTGGTCTTACAGGTATTTATTTCATATTTTGAGTTACAGTATAACACCATCTTATTTGTCAAACTCTTCTAGCTTTGATCATTGGAAGCTCTTTCGTTTGGCACCTATGTCTTTCCTGACATACCGCCGTTAGTATGTACTTAGCACCCCCTTAAAGCATTCAGTACAGAATGTTTCAGACTCATGTATTTCCTTCCCAAATCCAAGAATTAGCCTTTTGTACTAAGAACACTAGTACTGGGAGACAGCACTAGAAATCAAAATCTGAACGGTAGACCAGCTTGTTGCTACTGGGGTGTCCTTTCTTCTAAGTTCTCAAAATGACAAAGCAAGGACATATATGTATGTGTACGCTACCCTATATATATAAATATTCTATAAAGATTTCTGTATGTAAGCATCTATATCCATATCGAAGTAACCATGAATTCAAACTGATGTTTCAACTCAGATTTATTAACACATAATCTTTCTAGGCTTCTCCCCTTACATGTAATCGCTGATTCCAACAGTGAGAAAACTGCCTGCTACCATATGTAATCCATTCACTTAATAGTTTAATTCCAGTGTATATGTATATTGATATCACAATTGTCAACCTCCACCCCATGGAAAACAGCTTTACCAAATTGAGTACAGGGCTTATGTGTAGTGTTTCATTGACTGAGTCAGAGATTGCATTCATTTCCAAAGTTAGCTCAGTGTGCCTTTGTTCCCCACTCTGTACAGTGAGGTTGTTTCAGACACTTTTAAGTGAATGGTTTTTTCAGGTCCCATGTTATACTTGCATTAAGCATAGCATGGTAAAAAATGTATGGGATATACTTACATCAGAAACATCTATCATTTTTTACGTGAAATTCAAATTTAACTGGGTGTCATGTATTTAATCTGGCATTCCTACCCCTTTGTCCTACAAATGCTGCATGTGCATTGGTCATACCTTCGACTTCTGTCCTGAAAACATAACCTAAGCCCTACTAATATCCACAAAACATTAAACTTGACATACATACTGACCGCATCAAGGAATCCTGACTAAAGGCAGAAAAGTTCCCTTAATGTGGTTTCTCAAAGTCCGGCAGAATTAGACTTTAAAAAAGAAGAACATAAATAAAATAACATATCCAACCATAATTTCATCATAATTAAATATAAGATGATTAACAAGAAGATTAAAGAACTGCTTTCTTGACCAAGGAATTTGCAAAGATATAATAATGGTTGTAAAATACCCAAGAGGATATAATATATTAATGTATGTAGGCGAAGATTAAACACAGCATTGGTTACTAGACTTAAAATCATTAAGGTAATACAAAAGCTTTCAAAGCCTAAGTAGATGAGTGGAAATATTTTCCCATTAAGAAAAACAAGTAAAATTTCAAAAGTTTTCTAAAGCATATCATTTCTAAATTTTTGAAGTGTTTAGAACATAAATTTCTGCAAAAGAAAGTGAAAGTCAGAGTCAAGCTACAATTGAGAAGGTTATGATTTTTTTTTAGTCATATTAAAAATAGGTGTTTTCAAATCAGTAGTCTCTGTTAGATCTGTTATTTTAAACCACAGGCTGGTGTCATATTACTTTTAGATATTATTTTAAATAATTCTAGGAGAGTAGGGTAAGATTCCTAACACTAACCATAGGTGACTAAAAATATAGGAATGCTTACTAAATTTGGCTACAATGAAACAAATTCAGTTAATCAAAGGATATATCTGAGCTGTAATTGTGTAAGAAAAAGTAATTATAATTATGTTCTGATAACATAGGAAAATTCAGTGTAGTTGAGGTGCTATAATGAAGTGAGGTTAGGAGGTGAGACGGTGAGGAAACATCAGAATTTATTCTGGTTGGGGTAGGTAGGTGGATGATTGAGTGTTGTTGAATTTTCTCTTTCAAATATATTTGAAGCTAGGGGCGCCTGGGTGCCCCGGTCGTTTGGGTGCCTGACTCTTGGTTTCAGTTCAGGTCATGATCTCACAGTTCATGGGTTCAAGTGCATTGGGCTCTGTGCTGGTAGTGCAGGGCCTGTTTGGGATTCTCTCTCTCTCTTCCTCTTCCTCTCTGCCCTTCCCCTCCCCTCTCTCAAAATAAAGAAATAAACTTACACACACACACACACACACACACACACACACACACACACGTATTTGAAACTGAATGGATAACCACTCATGTGTCGTGGACACTCAAAAGTTTTATCTGACTAGATACTTTCATTTTTCAAATTATGTGCTGTATTCTAAAAGGGACTATTTATTTTTTGTTGCTCTGAAAGTATTATCTTCCTTAAATAACACCTAAAAGTAATCAACTTGGGCAATCACATCCAAAAGTTTGAAAATGTTCTATTTACAATAACCTTCTCAATAATTCACTTACTTATCTTGCCAGTAAAATTCCAAAATAGTGCAGAACAAGCTGCTCGTATATCTCTCCCAGACGGAAGGTTGAGACAAATTATTATTTAATGGCAGTATTGTGCTTTCACTTTTCTCTTTGACCTCATTATCTGTGGTGAGTCAGTAAACATTTTTTTTTTAATCGCTGCTTTTGTTGTTTGAGACACATACTATGTCTTGCTGATTTCTGTTAACAGAATTCAAGCAAAGACATCTAAGGAATACAGAGCTATGCTGTTGAAAAGTGTTCACTTTTAAACATTAAGGGCACTCACTAGATTTTCACACTAGCCATATTCCTTAAACATACTGAATGTGTTAAGAAATGTTAAGAAGTTCTTTAAATGTTATTATTATGGGTTGAATCGAGGACCCCAAATATTCTTAAGTGTTAAGCCCCCTTCAGACCTTTCCTGGAAATAGGAACACTGCAGATGTAACTAGTTAAGCTGATGTCATATTTGAGTAGCATGGGACACTAATTCAATATGACTGGTATCCTTATAAGAAGATGGCCACGTAAAGACAGAGACACAGAGAGAAGGTCATGTGAAGCAAAATGATTACCGTGAAGCATCTGTAAGCCATGATCCCCAAAGATACCAGCAAACCCGAAGAAACTAGTAAGAGTTAAGAAAGGATTCCTCTATAGGTTTCACAAGGAGTATGGCCCTGCTAACATCTTGATTTCACATTTCTAGCGTCTGGTTCTATGAGACAATATATTTGTTTGTGGTACTTTTTACAGCAGCCCTAGGAAATAATATATGTGTCAATGTATTGTGGGTGAGTTTCTGCATCTTCTAGTCTTACCCAATGATCAATTTGCTATCTCTACATGAATAACACAATGACTTAATATTACAGCTTTATAGTATTTCTTTAATGTTTTTTTCATGTTTATTTTGAGAGAGAGAGAGAGAGAGTGTGTGCACGAGTGAGAGCCCACACATCTGTGCATGCCAGGGAGGGGCAGAGAGACAGGAAGTGAGAGAAGTTCAAGCAGGCTTCATGCTGTCAATGCAGACCCCAATGTGGATCTCAATCCCATGAAATCATGACCTGAGCCAAAATCAAGAATTACAAGTTTTAACCAACCGAGCCACTCAGTGCACCCAACTTTATAATAATTCTTTACATCTATTTGGGTAAATCCTCCAACCTCTTTTTTTTTTTTTTTTTTTTTTTTAATCCAGAAGAGTGCCTTAGTTATTCTTGGTCCTTAAGGATTTTATATACATTTAAAAAGCAACTTGTCAAGTCCATAAGAATAAGCCTATTGAGTTTCTGATTTAGATTACACTGGTTCCACAGAACATTTTAGGGAGAACTGACAACTTTCTATTACTAAGCTTTCCTTAGTGAGAAAATAAATTTTACTCTGTTTCTATCTTCTCATATTTTTTTAATAATTTTTCTCATGTGTGACTTCTGTTAAGTTCACTTGTATGCAATTTATAAAGTTGATGCCAATCCTAGTAAAATTATTCTGTTTTATGTTGATTACTGATAGGATGTAATTGGATTATAGAAATTTAGTTCATTTTAATATATTGACTGTGTATCTTAAGAACCGCTATCATTTAAGTCAGTAAATTTCTGTTCCAAACGTAATTGGATTTTCTGTAAACAAAGTTATATTATCTGCAAATAATGGCAGATGGGTTTTTTTTCCTAATCCACTTACTTTTTCCTTCCTTTTCTTAATGACCTGCCTACTCTCGCCAATAAAATGTTTGATATAGTGTGAATAAGCATCTTTGCTATACTTCTGGTCTCAAAGAGAAAACCTTCCATGTATCAACATATAGTTTATTTTAGAATTTTGAAGTCACCATTTTTCAGACTAAGTCAATACTCTTGTATTCCTAGTTTCTTAGGAGTTTCATTGTTAATCAAACTGGAATTATTTTCTCATCGTTTAAAATTATTTTAATTTTTTTCAAATTTCCCTTAAAGTTTTAAAAGTGGTCTGTTACTGTTTCCAGCACGTTTTCACATTAGTATTTTTTTCAAAATTTGTAAACTCATTTTATATTCTTTACATTACCATGATCATTTAGATAGCTGAAGTTTTAGGATTATTATTATGCTAGGTTGTGTTTTTGTTGTTGGTGGTGGTGGTGGTTTGTTGCTTCTCATAGTTTTTCTTTTGTTGTTGGTAATATTTGACTGCAAAATGATCATCTCTCTTGAAAAGTTATTTGAAGGTCTGACCTCATAGAGACCTAACATGAAAATGTATTCTCTAGAAATGATTTACATTTGTTTCTCTCAGGCATCTGGGTATATTACTAGCCTAGAAACACCTTGAAATGGGGGGAAAATGACTTTTTTGAGTTTTGACATTTTTGGTACCAGTTAGAAAATGCTAACTGGAGCTTCACGTTGATTTGCTTTGGCCAATAAAATGTACGCAAAAGTAATGTCACTTCTGAGCAGAAGCTTTCAGAGCAACATCATAGTTTGCTTTATCTTCCTTTCCTTCTGTTACAATAACCAACAATGTTTCAGACTGATCCTACTCCATCAGCCTGAGTTGCAGTAGGAAGAAAACCCAAATGCAAACCACACTCTGCCTAAAATGCCCATGTAGTTTAAGAAACACACCTCCAGTGATATAAGCCATAAGGGATTTAAATGAATTAGGTATTACCATTAGGTAATTAGGTGCACAATAACCTAGCCTCTCTTGACCAATAGAGGCAGTGACTCAGATCAATAGGAAGCAACAATGGGACGAGTCTTGTCACTCTCTGCCTCTTGCTATGATCCAAAAGTTTCTTTTATTTTTTTTCTTCTTTCTTTCTTTCTTTCTTTCTTTCTTTCTTTCTTTCTTTCTTTCTTTCTTTCTTTCTTTCCTTTTTTTTTTTTTTTTTGTGTGAGAGAATTGCTCCCTGACTCTTGATGCTATGTCATGTAAGGGGTCTCTCAGGATATGATTCATGGAGCCTAAGAGAATTTATGTATTGCTCACAGACAGGCTGCAGTAGATTTTAAAGGTTGAAGACCTGCCCTGTTCTTCCCAAGTGATAGCTTACCAGAGCTTAACTCAAGACACTTTCTAAAGCTTCTTCTATATTCCTTAAGGCAGAGGAATAAAGCATGCAAAAATTCAATTGCTTTGCTATTAAACAAAAAGTCATACATAATCATGTTTCCCATCTTTTCAACTCATGCCTCCCTAAAGCTGACAATAATACATGGAGAGTAATATCTCAACTATAAAACATCACTTTTTCTTCATATAAGTATCCAATCACCTAACACAATGCTCTTTAAATCCCTAATTTAAATGGAAATCTTTGGGAAAATAATTTTTATGAACATAATTATAAAATATAAACAATTTATGCACAAGATATAAAGGATCTTTTCTGTTTGAGGCTCTTTATTTTGATTTCTATCTCTGTGTTTACATCTACAGCAATAGAAAAAAAACCTGTCAATACAGATAATGTGTTTTTTCTTTTGTCAGTGTCATGGCCTGCCATTTCTAAAGGTGCACAATACCTAGAATCTGAAGGGACTGTGCCAGTCTGCGGTCTCCATTCAGGTCAGTTTCTGGGGAGCATTATCCAGATGGGTTCTTTGAAATCCAACAGGCAAGTTGGCCCCCAGCCAGTACAAGTCTATGGAGCTGCAGCGTTAGGTATCGTCACCAGCTGAAGAATCACAGTGGCTGTTTGTAGAAGCTGTCAATAGTCACCCATTTCAAAGACAACTTCCCATCTTGCTTTTGTTAGCAAAAAATAAAATTCTCTATCTGCCTGTTACATGTGAGTGAAGCTCAACAAATGGCTGCAATGTTATCATGAAAATGTCTGCTTCATAGCCAGTATTTGAAAAGAAAAACTACCTGAGATGATTGCTGGATCCACATGTGTGAATAGACTTCACTGTCCCTTTGAATTTATTGTGTGTCGTTAACTAATTTTAATAACTAACTTTAATAACTTTAATTAACCTAATGTTCTTTCAACTATAAGAAAACAATTTTAAAGTAAATGATTTAGTGTTACTAGTTACTTACCCATAAGATGTAGAAAAATCCTATGCTTCTATTTTATACTCATCTAAACAGGCACCACAACAGATAATATTCAAATACTGTCTGAAGAGAATATCTGAAGAGAAGCAAATTCAATCTCTAGGCATGGAATTTTATAAGCAGGTTTTTTTTTAATTTAATTACAGGTATATATTTTTCTTAGTTCTAGATTTTTATAAAATAGAAAAAAGTGCTATATAGAGTCAAATATTCAGCAGTAATAGCTATCAATTACTCAGGGTTTGTTGAGTTTCAGACATTGTAGTAAGCACTTTATAGCTCTGTGTTCATGCAGAGACGCTGAAGCCTATATAACCTTCATCAAATCGCTAACCTAGTGTAATCATCATATACGACGTAGAGAAACAACATTAAACTCTCTTACATACAATGATAGCTAGCTATGGAAATTATAGAGAAAATAAGAACAGATAAAAGAAAAAGAATGCTTCACCAGTGGTGATTATGCAACACCATTTTGATGTGGAAGCTTCAGTCTTATACTGACCGTTGTAAATTTTGTTTTAAAATACTAATTTTGAAATCAAGATTTATATAAGGAAATATCTCAAGTACACCTACTGTTTTGCTTATATGTTAGCAAAATTACTTCCTATGAATTTGTATTATAATAATACACCAGCTTCAGATAAAACTGAATGTAAGGTAAAGTGGTCAGTTAAACTAAATTCTTTTCAACTTTTAATCATATAAAGAAGTAAATGTGTATCCAGATCTGTCTAAAATGGGATAGTTCTTGGGGCGCCTGGGTGGTTCAGTTGGTTAAGCGTCCAACTTCGGCTCAGGTCATGATCTCACAGTTTGTGGGTTCAAGCCCCGCGTCGGGCTCTGTGCGGATGGCTCGGAGCCTGGAGCCTGCTTTGGATTCTGTGTCTCCCTCTCTCTCTGCCCCTCCCCTGCTCGTGCTCGGTCTCTGTCTCAAAAATAAATAAAACATTAAAAAAAGTTAAAATAAAATGGGATAGTTCTTGATGGACTAAAGTTTATTCATCTGTGTTTGGGTTGTTACTAAAGATCACAGAGTACAGATCAAATCCTTAGTTCAGTTACATACAAAGGAAGCCTAAAACAAAGAGTTTTTCTTTGTAAAGAGAAACTGTGCTGCTTATAAATATGTAAAAGTTCTAATTTAGGAGGACATATGGTGACTACATAATATCTATCTAGTCAGTCGTAGTGGGACTATAAGATTTGCCTTATTCATAATTCTAGTCCTACCTAGAAGATTTGCCTTATTCATAATTCTAGTCCTGCCATCGAACCCTGTTTTGAATGGTGTTAATACTAGTAGCTGGTACAGGTGTAAAGTCTACAGGTGAATTAATGCCAGTAGCTGCTACATCTGTCAAAATGGCAACCAGTATTCTTGGTCATCACCACTAATTTTGACAGCTTGCATTCCTGCCACCGTCCAGATGGCTGCACCTTTCCTGAGAAATAAATTGCTCTGTCCATTGCATGCTCAGTAGGCTCAGGCACAACTGGTGGTGGGAAAGCAGCACCAGAACAATCATTAAAAGTCTAAAGAAGTGAAATGTACATGTAAAAAGAATATGGGTTTTGAAGTTGTATTTGAGTTCAAACTCCTCAAACTTTTTAACAAATGTGTGACTGCTTCTATTTTTTTTTTTTTTTGAACTATTGGTACCTCAATTTATTTATGTATACAATGAGAAAACACATCTATCTCACAATGCTTTCTTGAGGATGACTCTGAGAAAGATGGTAGCAGGGTAGAAGGACCCTAGGCTTACCCTGTCCCATGAATACACCTAGATACATATCAATTCATTCTAAATATACCAGAAATCGACTCAAAGACTGACAGAACAAATTCCACAACAAAAGGTAGAGAAGAGGTCACACTCAAGAAGGTAGGAGGTGTGGAGACATGGGTAAGGGGAGAAATGGATCCTGGCTGCTGTGGAGGGGAGGGAGCCACGGTCATGGAAAAAGGCAACAGAGAGAGGGAGAGTGAGAGAGAGAGAGGAGAGCACACAAAGGATTGCATAAGGAGAACATTTACTCTTAGCCATTGGCTTCGAAAATGAGAGGGGTTGAATTTTGTGAGTTCTTGCAACCAGCCAGACTTAGAGCCTAGAGTTTTAAATGTCAGTGGGCTGGGTTAGGATAGAGTGAGATGGCATTGCACGGCTTCTAGAGAGAAATCAGGCAAACAACACGGGGGTCGACAGTGTGGATAGAGCAATCCAAAGAGTGCCCAGGGCACACAGTAGGGATATCATTTGCTCTACTCAGAGTGTGTCCTGGAGAGGTAGGATTCATGAAGACACCTCCCAGGAACAAAGGAGCTGTCAAGTGCCATTTCCCTCCTCTACCAATCAGCATAAACACAGAGCCAACTGAGAGAAACAACTCAGCATCAACAATGGCTGCTTAACTTGCTTACACTAAGCCCCATGCCCCTGTGCTCCAGTGGAACTTCCCTTCTCAGTTAAGTTTGCCTCAGTCCCAGCATGGCAGGCCCCTCCCCCAGAACATCACCACAAACCCCTACCACACCACATCTTCCAACCAGACAGTTTTGCAGGCCTCAGTTCTGATGGAGGTGGTGACAGGTTTCATTCTACAAGCAGACCAGAGCACAGCTAGTTAAAAGTCACCACATGCAGGCCAGGGACCAAACACTGCCTATAAGCCAGGGACCAAACACTGCCTATAAGCAGGCAAGGAGAATCTCTGCAGACAACTGGCCTGAAGGATAGAATAGCCTAAACACAACAGCAGGGCACATGCAACACACTGGAGACACTCCCTGAAGGGGCAGACCTTGGACACTGTATGACTCTTATTCCTAAGGCCATTATGTTCAGAAACAGGAAACGTAACTGGATTTTTTATTACATGGAAGAAGACAGAGACTTAGACAAAGTGTCAAGAGGGAGGAATTTAACCCAGTTTAAAGAACAAGATAAGGCCATGGGCAGAGAGCTAAGTGAGACAGATATAAGTAATATGCTTGATGGAAAATTTAAAGCAAACTTCTTAAGGATAGTCATTGGTCTTGAGAAAAGAATGGAAGACATCAGTGAGACCCTTTTCACAGAGATAAAAGAGTTAAAAAAAATAATCAGAGATGAAGAACACAATAAATGAGATTAGATATTAAACATTTGAGCTGTTTACATAATTTTGCTATTATTGATAGTACTGCTATAAACATTGGGGTGCTATAACATTGGGGGTTACAGATACACCAGCTTCAGATAAAACTGAATGTAAGGTAAAGTGGTCAGTTAAACTAAATTCTTTTCAACTTTTAATCATATAAAGAAGTAAATGTGTATCCAGATCTGTCTAAAATGGGATAGTTCTTTGAACCAGCATTTTTGTGTACTTTGGATAAATACCTAATACTTCGATCGCTGGGTTGTAGGATAGCTCTAATTTTTTGAAGAATTTCCATACTGTTTTTCAGAGTGACTGCACCAGTTTGCATTCCCACCAACAGTACAAAAAGGTTCCCATTTCTCACATTCTTGCCAAAGTCTGTTGTTTCCTGAGTTGTTAATTTTAGCCATTCTGACACGTGTGAGGTGGTGTCTCATTGTGTGTCCTATTGTATATTATATGTGACTATTTAGAGACCTATTGGATGATGACACATTTCATTTGTTATGGAGTGATGTACTAAAATAGAGTTGTAGTACAAGGTGAATTTAAAAGTTATGCAGAGTAGCTAAACACTGAAAGTCCTGTAAGTTCTGCCATAGGTTTGATTTTATTTCAAGGGTAATGGATGTCAAAGACTGATTTTAAATAGATAAAGTGAAATTTTAAAAAAATATGTTTATTTCTTTTTGAAAGAGAGACAGAGTGTGAGCAGGAGAGGGGCAGAGAGAGGGAGACACAGAATCAGAATCAGGCTCCAGGATCTGAGCTGTCAGCACAGAGCCCAATGCAGGGATTGAACTCATGAGCTCTGAGATCATGACCTGAGCTGAAGCCGGACGCTTAACCAACTGAGCCACCCAGACGCCCCATTTAGAAATATTATTGTACAACTACATGAAAAAGTTTTGAAGGGGGCCTAAACTGATGTAAGGTGAAATATTAAAAGCATATTTCAATAACATAAGGTAGATGTGACAAAAACTTTAAACTTTGATAAATTAAAAGTATATCCATCAAATGTTTAAGAGACGTATACGAGATGCAAATGTATACATTAGTTTTCTATTCACCACTCTGATGGAACACCTTGCCTCAGTACAAACTTCCCCTTCTTAGAAAAAATGGACTTCAACAAGAATTACTAGTGATTAAGAGGTACGTTTCATAATTATAACATGCTCATTCAGTAGAATGAATTTATTTAAAGTATTGTGTTTGTAACACTAAACAATTAAAAAGATGGGATAGAAATTATTTGATAGTTACAAACAATCCTTAAAGTGACTGACAGAAGATAAAAAAATCAATAATGTTTAAAAGATTTCAAAATTTAATCAACCAAACTGAAATAATAGACACTCCTATCATATTCTACTATAGAAGACGTAATCTTTTCAAGCATACAAAGTAAACCATATGCTGACCCATAAAGCTAGCCTTAGTAAATTTCAAAGAAAGTGAATCAGACAAGTGTTCTCTAACCATTATGTAATTAAAAATAAATCTGTCATTTTATTTGTGTGAATTTACTATGTTTCTTAAGTAAGCAGAAGGAAGTAAGTAATACATATAAGAGCGGAAATCAGTGTTAGTCAAATAAAAAGTGTTATAAAATTAAGAAACTCAAGGTATCTAAGAGTTTTGTTCTTTGGAAAGATGAATAAATTTAATAAACCTCTAGCCAGAATTACTAATAAAAATCACAAATATCCATATAGGAATTTTTAAAAAGCTACAAATCCTACACACAAAATATAAATAGAAAATAAAATAAGAAGGTGTCATGAAAAATTTTATGTAAATATACCTTACAATGTAGATGAAAGGGGCAAAACACTAAAATAATAAAATAAAATAAAACAGACATAAGAAAAAGTAGAAACTCTAAATAATAAATCTGTCAAATTATATAACTAATTCAAACCATACCACAAATCTCCTTCACTGACCAGATTATTTCACTGCTAAATTTTTCCAAATATTTAACGAAGTACTAATATCAATTTCAAACACACTTTTTCCTAAAAATTGGAGTGAAAATGTCCTGATTTTATGAAGTCAGCACAATCTTGTACCTAAACAAGACAAAAGCAATGCAACAAAGAAAAATTGAAATCTCTCCATAAGAACCATAAAAAATCTTAAATGCAATACCACTAAGTTGAATTTATTTAAGTATAGAAACATAATTTATCATGTCCAGTGAGATTTATCTCAGGAAAGAAGAGATGTTTAATATTTAAAAACCAAACATTGCAATTCAAAACATTGGTAGAAAAAAAGAAAAGTCATATTTTCTGGGGTGCAGAAGCGTTTAAGACAATTAAAATTCTTTCTGTGACTGAAGTAACCGCAACAAACCCCTCTCAGCAATCTTGAAATAGAGAGATTTACTTAACCTGAAAATGGTATCTTAAAAAATAACAAGAAATTTTAAGAAAGGAGGTAGCACTAATCTTACTGGTGAAACATTGAAGGCTTTTCCCATTGAAGTCGAGAATAAGAGAAGATTTTTCACTATTTATTTCCTAGTCAACATGTTCCTGGACACAAGTAAAATAAGTGAAATGTTAAAAGTTTGTAATAAAGAAGAAAACTTTATTACTGTATTCAAGGATGTCATTATTGTCATATGTAGATAATTCCAAAAAAAAAAAAAAATCTATGCAATGCCATTAGAATTATTAAGATACTTAAGGTATACTTAAGACATTAAATACTTAAGATAAATACCAAAAATAAGATAATAAGACCTCTTGGAATAAGATAAAATAATATTATTTCTGTATGCCAGCAAAAAGAAATTGGAAATAAAGTTAAATAAACATTTGCAAAAGGCACCTGGCTGGCTAAGTCAGTTAAACATCTGACTTTGGCTCAGGTCATGATCTCACAGTTCATGAGTTCAAATCCTCCATTGGGTGAGTTGGAGCCCCGATTCCAGTGAGCTCAAGCCTGTCTTTGGGTGAGCTCATGCCCTGCTTCAGGTGAGCCCCACTTCTCTCTCTCTCTTGCTCTCTCTCTCTCTCTCTCTCTTCCTCTCCCTCTCTCTCCCTCCTTTGTGCCCTGTCTCTCTAAAAAATAAATCTCTCTAAATAAACTAATAAATTTCTCTAAAAATAAGTAAACATGTGTGTAGTACAAATCACATCAAATTCCTCAGAATAAATCTAATAGAAGATGGGCAAGCTTTGTACCAATAAAACCACTGAACATTGCAATGAACAGTAAAGAAGACCTAAATAAATGATGATATATGATCAATGTTAAAGATTAGAGGATGTTAGTTCTTTCTAAATTGATCTGTACATACATTCAATTTAGTCCAGATAAATATCCCACCATGACTTTTTGTGGAAGTTGACAAGATGATTTACAATTATATGCAATTAATAGGCTATTGACAGTCACTCAGCAATAAACATGTATAAATTAGAATAGAGTCTAAAAAATACAGTTGTATGTGAAGAGTCACTTTACTTATGAAAAATATGTGCCTGGATCCAGTAGTCAAAGGATGGTATTACTAAATATTTCTGGGTTAACTGAAGGCCACGTTTTATAAAAACATCTTCACCCTACCTCACGTAAGGCACAAAATCAACAGTGGGTAAATTTTCAATCTGCTTGTGTATGGTAAAACATTAAAGATTCCTTCCAAGTGATAATGTTGAAAAACATTATAACCTTGATTTTTACAAATGTATTTTATGTTTTTAAATCAAATTTATTGTCAAGTTAGCTAACATACAGTGTATACAGTGTGCCCTTGGCTTCAGGAGTAGATTCCTGTGACTCATCACGTACATGTAACAGCCAGTGCTCACCCCAACAAGTGCCTCGTCAATGCCCATCACCCATTTTCCCCTCTCTCCTGCCCTCCCATCAACCCTCTATCTCTGCCTATTTCACTTAGTATAATACCCTCCAGTTCCATCCACATTGTTTAAAATGGCAAGATTTCATTCTTTCTCATTGCCAAGTATACAATATTCCACTATGTATACAAACCACATCTTCTTTATCCATTCATCAGTTGATGGACATTTGGTCTCTTTCCATAATTTGGCTATTGTTGAAAGTGCTGCTATAAACATTGGGGTACATGTGCCCCTATGAATCAGCACTCCTGTATTCTTTGGATAAATTCCTAGTAGTGCTATTTGCAAATGTATTTTAAACTAGTAAACATTAGCAATAACCATTCAATAAAATAAAGAAAATTTAGACATTATTTAATTTACAAATTTCAGTGATCAAAAGATACATTATTGGAGTAGAAAATGTCAACACACAGAATGACAGAAAATGTATTACATAATATTTACAAAAAGCTTGTATGTAAAATATGTAAACATCTCTTACAAAGGATTAAGATATAAGCAAATGTTTAATTTAAAAAACTGGACCGGAAGCTCTAATAAAAAATTTATCATATGGATAACATAGGAAAGGTTAATTAATCATCAAGGGAATGCAAATTAAAAGTATATAACATATCACTAATCATTATCAGAATGGCTGGATTAACTGTTTTAAAAATACAAAATCTTGGGGCACCTGGGTAGTTCAATCAGTTAAGCATCTGACTCTTGATTTTGGCTCAGGTCATGATCTCATGTTTCCTGAATTAGAGCCCCATGTCAGGAGCTCAGGGCCTGCTTGGGATTCTTTCTCTCCCTCTCTCTCTGCCTCTCCCCTGCTATATTTCTCTCTCAAAATAAATAAATAAACTTTTAAAAAATGTATTAAAACTTGTAGGGGCACCTGGGTGGCTCAGTCAATTGAGTCCCCAACTCTTGATTTTAGCTCAGGCCATGATCTCATGGTTTCTTGGGATCAGGCCCTACATTGGGCTCTGCACTGACAGCACAGAACCTGCTTGGGATTTTCTTTCTCCCCCTCCCCTGCTTGCACTCCTTCTCTCCCACAAAATAAATTAACCTTAAAAAATGAATACAAATATGAAAACTTGTCATACTTAATAATTATGAAGGAAATAAGTAAAATTCTTAGACTTTTCTGATGAGAGTATAAACTGGTACAACTTTAGAAAACTGTTTGCTAGTATCACTAAATAAACATGAATATGTCCTAGGACCGGCCATTTTGCTCTTAAGTATTTTCTCAACAGAAATGCATTCATATGGGGGCTCCTGGGTGGCTCAGTCAGTTAAGTGTCTGATTCTTGGTTTCAGCTCAGGTCACGGTCTCGCGTTTGGTGAGTTCAAGCCCCGCATGAGGCTCTGTGCTGATGGTGCAGAGCCTGCTTGGGATTCTCTCTCTCTCCCTTTCTCTCTCTGCCCGTCTCCCATATGCTCTCTCTGTCTCTCTCGAAATGAATTAATAAACTTAAAAAGAAAATTAAAAAATGCATTCCTATGTTCACCAAAAGGCATGTGTTAAAATGTTTACAGTGGCACTGTTCAAAAAACATGAAAACCTGGGGAAAATTAAATATCCACCTATATTACAACAAATAAATTTGTTGTGGTATATTTAATAAAATAATAATACAAGGAAATAAGAATAAACCTGAACATATAACATAAAGCTCATAAAGTTAATTTTTCAGTGAAAAAATTCAGATATAAAATAGAATATGCTATATAATTTAATTTATGTAACTTACAAATCAGTCAAACAAATCTATGATGAAAGCAAGACTACAGGAAAGATCAATGTGCTCAATTTCATTAATTTTGATTTTAAGGGAAACATAACACCAAATAACAGTCTTGAAAGTGTTCATTTTTCTCTATCAGGAACTTCCACACATTTCTTTTTCCTTCCAAGCTATTCCCTAAAAGGCTAGAAGTTATCAATCTGATTGATCAGAGTCCAGGATATTTATTAAGCTGTATTTCACTAGTGAATTGAGTGACAGAAAATTAAAATGTCCTTTATTATATGTGTCTTCTCGTATAGTCCTGTTTCCCATACCATTTATTAAGGAGAACTAGGCAAGGTCTGACAAGGTTTGAGTTCACAATTAGTCAAGTGCCACGCTCTCTTTTTTATCAACTCCTCTTGCATACCATGGCGGATAAACACTAAAGACTACATTTATTAGTTGTGCCAAATGAATTATGATTTTGATCAATGAACAAGGTGCTCAGAAATAATCACTTCCTAACCTGTCTTACAACTTGTAATAGATCCTTGTGACACATGGTTGAATTATAGATAAATTTGAAGCTGGGTCCAACAAGACTTCTATCAGGTAAGTTATGGAATGAGGGGAAAAGGAATCGCACATGTTAACAAAATTGTTCAAACAGAACAATTGGGAGGCTGATGTTGTAAAGAGCTGTGATGGAGAAGAAAATTAATAGATCTTGGAAAAAATGGAATGTTCCTTTTCAACATGTTACGCATAAGGTTTTAATTATGTAGCTAAGTGGTGGTGTTAGGTAGGCAGTCAGATATAATTGAGTCGGGATTTTAGGAGCAAGAAATACATCCTAGGAAATTTTACCAGAACATGAAAATCCAGCAGAGGAGACTTAGAAGTGATCAGCGAAATAGGGAAAGAAAAAACAAAACAAAAATGAGAGGAAAAAAAAGTCATGTGAAGAAAGATAAGCAAGAATCAGAGAAAGATCAAGTACACCTAATGCTTTTGTTAGTAAAATAAGGTGAGGACAGAAAATGTAACATTGAGGTAACCAATATGGAGGCCATACATAGATGATCTGGTGAAGTTTCAATGGAACTCTAAGGCAAATACCTTATTAGAATTGAGTCTAAGAGAAAATAGGAGATGAAAAATTTGCACAGAAGTACTAGTGACTTTTTTGAAAAAGCTTTGATGCAAAGGTAAGAGAAGTTAGACCAAAAGAAGTTTGTTATTGTTGTTGTTTTTGTTCTTATTTAATGTACTTCAATATATTAATGATCCAGTAGATCTATTGGATGATCTAGTAGGTAGGCAAGGAAAATTTGAGGATGGGAAAAAAATGAAAAAAGAAAAAAAAGAGAAAAAAACTCCTGGAGCATTGTTCTTGAGTAGGTGAGCGATGCATTAAAAGGGAGAATAGTTTTAGGTAAGAACCTGAACACTTCATTTACGGAAACAGACATCTATGGGTATAAATGGTTGTAGGTAGGAGATAACGTGGCGGAATCCATACAAGTTATCTTTGATTGATTTCATAATTCTCCGTAGTGAAGTAGGAAACAAAATTATCAGTTGAGAGTAAGGGTGGAGATTGAGGTTTCAGAGAGTTGAGGGCAAGGGAAAAGGTGTGAAAAAAGTCATCTGTGTGTAAATTTTATTAGAGCATTAGTACATCAGTAAAATGTAGCATGATTGCCAGACATCACAGGAAGCTCATTTGATGTTTGTGCTCATGAATTTAATTCAGAACCAGTGTGGCTAGGTACTTTTTCTAGTCCTGTTCAACTGAATGAATAAAGACATCCAGTAGAGGAAGTAGGGTTTTACTTTCTTTAGGTAGGTGGGACAGTTAGAGACGTATAAAGAGTATTTGCATTGATCTTGAGAGTTAAGCTAGGGAAAAAGCCAAGGGAAAATCAAAGCAGTGAGGGACTGTGAAACAGGTGATATACAATCACTAAGCTGATTAAGCTTGTAGATTAAATGACCACTGGAAATGGAATGAGAGAGAGATGCTGACTATATGGTGGTGATTTGAGAGAAGAATGAATTCGAGATTATGGAGGGATTGCGTTACTGGTAAATGACAAGACAAGGGTATGAACATGGCTGAAAAGATGGAGGAGAAAGATACTATAGGAAAAAGGTTCAAGACCTTGGTAAGTAAGAAGTTTGTGTGTGGAAATCCTCAAGAACAAATAATGTTGAAGACAAAGACTAAACCAGGGCCAGGCTGGTAGGGAGATGATTGCAACAGTGAGGTATCGTCATTGATAAAATATTTTGGTGGGACATGCAGAGGTTGTGTGGCGTTGTAGTACCAAGACCCAAACCCAATGCACGTGGGTTCCTTGGTCACACTAGGGATGATTTAATCAATACAGCAAAGGAGCTGGCTTGATAATGTTTCTGTTGTCTTACTGACCATTTCCCATGCCAGAACATAGAACTAAGTAATGTGATGTTCCAAGGCTATAGAATACCTTTTGTAAGACTGCCAAGTTTAAAAGTGTCCTACACTACAATGTAATATTTATCACATTTGTCTTCTGGTTCAGCCTCACTCTAAAATCATATGGCTCATAATTCGTGGTGAAGACTCTTACTCAGGAAACTGAATATTCCAAACTTGCTGCTTATACTTTAGGGTCCCATGCAGAATTCTCAAATTCTAGGGCATACAAATTAAAAAAAGAAACTATTTGGGGGAGGATGATAAATTTAGGTGAAACCGAAGAAGCAGCTTTGAGAAATTTCATGAGACCTCTGGATCCTAGACACGAAATGTCAAAACAAATGAAGAAATCCACCTTAATTTTATACTTCCAACTTAAAAATTCTCACCAGCTCTTACTGAGATTTAAATCTCAACATTTGATATTCAACACTATGAACTCCTTGTCCCCTAAGCCTTTCTTAAACTCATATCGCTTTCCTTCCTGGAGCCATACTCTCTCCATTTTCCTTCTCTTTCCCTTACCATTTCTCCTCATTTTACATCTAGTAATGATTAGGGCTGGATCAAATTATCTGATTTACTGAGTCAAAATTTTTTATCTGTAACATCTGTAAAATCATTTATTACATGGAAATGTTGAGATGATTAGGCCAAATAATGGAGGCAAAACACCCAACACAGTGTCTGATCCATAACACATATGAGTTGTGTCTCTTCTTTCTTTCTCTGGCTTATCTTCCATTGCAGGCCTTTATTTATAAACATTCCCCATGTCTCATTTCCTACACCCGTCTTTCTCTGGCAAGTGAGTTACTTGAACACTTTAATTATTACATATATATGATTGATTCTTAAACATCTCCAGTTTTGGCACAGAAACCAGAGCCCCCTAACCTCTCATTGTCCACAAAATTTTCACTTCCCTGTGCCAGACACCTTCATGTCAATATTTAAAAAGTTAAATGAATCCCATTATTTCACCCTTTTTCAAATCAATCATCCCTTCCTTATAAACAGCTTTTTTCTCTCTGTGTCACTCTCACACTCTCAGTAACTCAGACTGACGGTCCTAGGTAACTTTCAGTTCTAAAAATGTTATTATTTAATTAAAAGAGAGAAGAGTTGGAAGGGTAGTTAACTCTCATTTATAAAAAGTTAAACTGCCATTCTAATGAACCTTGAATGTTCAGGTAAATCAACTACTAAATTAAGATTTAAATACAGAAGGGATATATCATTTGAAGTACAGAAATAACTCATTTGATATACTGCATTTTAAAATAAATGCTATTTCTTGAAGGACGCGGGGGGGAAATGGTGTCAGAGAACAAAACAGATACCAGGATGAAAAGAATATCCAAATTCACAATTGCCAGGCTATAGAGAACTGAATATCCTGAAAAGACAATTACAGATAATTTAGAGGTATTTTCTAGTTTGTTGTGTAGATCACGCAGTAACAGGAGTCTTTGTATGCATTTATAACTGCCTGGAGAATAGACTGGAGTAGAATGGTAATGTGTGTATATTATAAGGAGCAATTCTTTTGATAAACCTAGGAAGGAAGATGGAGAATTAGGCAAATAAAAGGGCCTTCTGTGCGCTGGGAATAGCAGATGCATAAGCCACTATTGCTTCAATTGGGATAAAAGGGCTATCTCTGACCACTGTTATCTACTCTCTGGACGGCTGGATAACAGGACAAAGGTAAAACCCTCTATTGCTGCATGACAGAACAGTCTGTCTAAGCTCTTTCTCTATCCACCACCGAGTGTTTCCAAATTGCAGTGAGAAACATCACTCATCTATTACAAGCCTACCTGCCACACACAGTAGCTTTGAACAATTCCAATATATCCCCTTGAAACATACAGACATGTGCTCACTTCTTCACAATACTCTGTCATTAAAGAGAAGTCATGGAAGATAAAATGCAGAATAGCTGGACCTATAATGTATAATAGCAGGCATCTCTATAATAGCCAAAGTGCTGCATGTATTAGAAGTCATTTTCTCTAAGAGCTCGCAGTGAAAAGGAAGGAAAATTATAACATGAAAATGAAGGTTCAAAGTGGGTGATGCTTTCAAGCAGTGATGTTCTGTTACATGTCATTGGTTGACCTCACCTGTTTCATTTTTAATGCAGAGTGAAAACTAAAAACATTTAATCAAAGTGACTGGAGTGAATGCAGACTTTTTTTTCCTTTTTTCCCCACTCCTACCTATCACTTCTTCCTCCACAATTATTTAGAACACAGGTTTCCCCCAATACTTGAAAGTACAGTGTTCCTAGGAAGACTTTGGTCGGCAGCAATGGCTTCAAGCGAAGAAGCAATTACCATGCACTCATATGGAAAAATTTGTGTGTGCTCCCGGACCCAAAAAATCACCTCTCTTAGGTTTTTCTGCTACCTTAGGACACATCCTGCTAATGAATGCACAAAATAAATCGTGATAAAGCACAGATGCTCACAGATACAGTTCAAAGCTGTGGCAGCTTGAGGCTGACATGCTGAGTTTAGTTCCTGGGGACGGAGCTTGGCTGAGCCACTCTCACTGCTTAGGGGTGTGCACTGTCTCCTTAATAGCTCAGTGCAAAACAAATGCTGAATGCTATTTTTTTTCACCTTTTTTCATAAAAGCAAAAACCCTCTCCATATATTTTTTGCTTAGAGAAAGAGTGATAATGTAGGTCTTATACAAACGAAAAGGTGTCATGCAAACTTTCTAAGAGCAAGAGAGATCGATCGTACCGTCTTTGGGAATGAGATAAGCAAGTACTAATTTTTATCAATGTATACATAGATAGGTATATGTACACACACTTATGTTAAGTTTCTATATATGCACATCAGTATTTTATATTCACTTTATACACACACATTTATTCTGAAAACTAAGTGTAATTTTAAAGAAAAGAGTGTCACAAAGTAAATTGAGCCTGTTAATACAGCTGGACATCAGTTGCTTTCATACTTAAACTAAGGGGCTAACTTGAAATAAAAAAGGAGAGGCTACTCATAGGGAAACAGAAGATACATTATACATTTAAAGGTGAATGAGGATCTTGTGTTTCTTTTTTAAAAGAAGCAATGTGGTCGTAGGGCCAATTCAGAATCTGTCAACTGAATGTGGGGACTAGTAAATGTGGTGATGTCAACTCAACTACACCTAAGGGTCTGCAAAGGAACAACATTACAAGGTACAAGGAGGAACCTGCCATTGCTAATCTCTTCAATTCTCCTTTTCTATCAATTTTTTTAATGTTTGAGAGAGAGAGAGATACAACATGAACGAGGAAGGGGCAGAATGAGAGAGAGAGAGAGAGAGAGAGAGAGAGAGAGAGAGAGAGACTCCCAAGCAGGCTCTCCGCTCTCAGCACAGAGTCCGATGCTGGGCTTGAACCCATAAAATGTGAGATCATGACCTGAACCAAAATCAAGAGTCTGATGCTCACTGACTGAACCACCCAGGTGCTCCTCCTTTTCTACACATTTTTAATGCTTAAGTGTATTATGATCACTTTTTCTCCTACACAGAAGAAAATGAGGATTATTATGGTTCTTTTCTGAAAATACGGAGGATTGAGGCCAGGGCACCACATATTTTGAGTAGCTATTTGTGGAATTGTTTACATATTATGGCCAATATTCTTCTGAACATAAATTTTGAAGATTTTAAAAACAATCTTACTTTTTATCATGTATCCATTTATTGCTTGCTAAGAAGATATGTTTTGTATATCCTCTTATATTTTTTTCCTTATTCTTCTTTCACAGAATTAAGTAAAAGAATAGCCACAAGATGAGTTGCTTTTATCACCCAACTGCATCTAAGATTGTTTAATTCCTTCTTAATTAATGCAATTAATCCCTATCTCATGGTTCAAGTAAAAATCAGGTCATAAAAAAGGCAGTAGGAGTGAAACTTAAGTACTAACTTCTCATGTAAAAATGTTATGGTTCTATGGAAAAACAACAATTTAAAAACTACACAAGCCTTATACATCAAGAGCAGGTAACTAAAAGAATATATTCTTTCATTAATTGGGAACTTACCTTACATTTTTGCTGTTTAAACTCTGGTAAAGTATTAAGAAACCTCTATTATTTAGAGAAGAATCATGATGTGGGCCCCTGCTTCATTAAGCCATGACTTAATTACAGTTTACCAAGAAAAATCAGTCATTACTAATATATGTACTGGATCAGTATCTGGTTTAGAGAGCTTAGATAATGGGCTCAGAAAGTGGTTTTAGAGTGAAAACAAGGTCAGTTAGGTTAACTAAGGAGAATCTGTACCTCTTTAACAATTAGCTAATGTAACATCTTCACCCTGAAATCAACTAACCAACACAGATCTGTCAACATCAGTAATACATATGAATCATATTGCCTGTACCTTCCTCTGCTTATGGTGCATTTACTCACCAGCGTGCTCAGGGTATTTAAAAGTTTTATTCCCATAAAAATTGATTACTGACCTAGATATGGCTGAGATTATGATCTTTTGTGACCCTGATGACTACTATGGCTTCTGACTTAGCATTTGATGATTGTTTCTTAATTACTTATTATATTTGGGGGAGTTAGCAAACGTCGAGAATGAAACAATGAATAGAATATGGTAGTTACCTTTCAAGACTCTAATTGTAAAAGGAAAGACTTATTCTGCACCCCAGTATTACAACACAGAGTGGAAAGTACTTGAGGAGATAGTCACAAAGTGCTACAACAGGAATTGGTGACAACTATCTTGGAATTCTCGGGCACAACTTCACTCGAAGGGGAACACTCACAGATTCAATGAAGAATGGGATTTTCCAGGTGGAAAAGCTGAAAGAACATCTGGGAAGTGGATGTTTCAAAAGGGGAGGGGCAGTGTTTTACATTTTATATATATATATATATATATATATATATATATATATATACACACACACACATACATATATATACACATATTATGTATACAGTTATACAGTTATGTACACACATATAGTTGTAAATGTAAATATATATACATGCACGCATGTTATATGTATGCGTGTGCATGGATACATGGATTTCCCTGCTCTCCGGAAATGTGACATGATTCTCACACAGCATATGCTGATTAGTACTCACAAAGCACCTTGGCAGCAGTTCGTATGCTCCAGTTCCCAAAGAGCCACACGACATGGGCCCCGTGCTCAACTGAGTGTGCAGCAGGCTCACACCGCTGCGAAGGAACCCTCAAACTATGAAACCCAGAGCATATACAGGTAGCTGACACACATGCCCCCTTCTTCCTTGCAGGGAGAGGAAACAAGAGAGGGAGAGAAACCTTAGTCTGGAATATAAACAAATCTTTTCCCGGTTAGGAGAGAATAAGATCTCTATTCTAGAATGTGAGCAAGGGGACCTAGGGGAGAAAAGTCTCTGAAGTCTCTAAATTTCGTGCAACAATACCTGTCTCTAACTTCTAAGGCCTGGCTGCCATTCAATCATCCTTTAACCTTGTTTTTCAGTGTTCTTTGCTCAGAAATCTTAGACTGTGCAGAAATGTGAAAATATTTATGGAGAACTGCCTACCATATGGGAAAATACGTGGAAGCCTGAAGTACGGTTTGTATTTAAGGGACACAACAGGTTTCCATGCCAACACAAATGATCCATATGGTCTTTATTCTATTGTGGAATAATTACTTGAATTCAAATGAGGGGACATTCCCAATAGTGTCATGGTATTTTCTTCTCCTCTCAAATGAGTCAGTTGCTGTATATCATATACAGTAAACACACCCTGTATAACACCTGCCCTTTGACGCACCTAATAGGGTAATCTTGAGTTTACTTTTTATTTAATGACCATTATTCTTCTAAGACACTGGAGAAAAAGGTAATGTCATTTTAGTGAGTGACAATTTGAGAAAGGGAGAAAGTCAGTCTGTAAACTCTGGCTGCAGCTCTTTGCTATCCATTTAAATTGGTAGAAATTATATTCATATTTAAAGTTGTCATGGTCAATGTGGGTGCAAGCTGTTAGCCTGAACTCCTTGATGTTCTTTGATCCGGCTTTCTCAGAAGATAAGGGTTACCAGCGGTGTTTCCTTGACCCAAGTCACATTTTAAGAAGAGAGTTATGTTAGAGATAGAAGGCAGGGTGGAATTAGGATGCTGAAAACTGGTAGACATGAAAGAGACTCTGGCCTGGGGCATTCTAACAGATGAGGTTAGATAGAGGCAGCCACACTGCTGGGTAAGAAGGCAAAGAGCAGAAGTTTAATCTTCACATCTTTTCTTTTTTTTTTTTTTAACCGATCCTCAATTTTCTTTCCCTCAAACACTATTTCTGTTTAACTTTCGTACTGAGATGCAGCAACGCTTGGGTAAAAAGACGACAGACCTGGTCTTTGTACTTCGATTTCCTATCAGTGTACCATCAGTGGAGGTATTAAACGCTCTTTCTTGCTGTTGGTAGGGGAATCAAATGCAATAATAAATGTGTAACGATAACCTGAGAGAGCACAACTCGTGATACATTCATGAAGCACCTCATTTTCGTCTCACATCATAAACCTAAGTTTGTTCAGAGGGGTCCATTCCTTCTGCCTTCCTGGATGGAAACACTAACAGACCCCATGATCTTGCCATTTCTTTCTTTTTTCTTTTTTAATGTTTATTTATTTTTGAGAGAGACAGAGAGAGAGCATGAGCAGAGGAGGGACAGAAAGAGAGCGAGAATAATCTGAAGCAGCAGATTCTGAGCTGTCAGCACAGAGCCTGATGTGGGGCTCAAATCCATGAACTGTGAGATCACCACCTGAGCCCAACTCGGACGCTCAACCTACTGAGCCACCCAGGCCCCCCGATCTTGCTGTTTCTTTAAATAGTGGTTTGAAACACTGGCTGTAAAGTAAAATCACACAGGGAGCTCTTAAAAACACTGCTGCACAGGACCATCATTGAAACAAGTCAGAATTTTTGGTGAAGGGCCTACACGTATATGGATTTTAAAAACTCCCAAGGTGCAGTTGGGTAACTGCTGTTTTTATATCATGAATCATCTATTACTTTCAGTCACAAAAGAATATATTGATACTGGTATTAGAATGTCAAGTCCAATATTAATCAATATTCTGAACTGGGTTTTATGTTAAATTTTTCCTTGCTTGAGCCAGCTATGTATGGGTAACTTGGGTAGGGAAGGGGATATGGTTGGCTTGTTTCTTCTGCACCCACCTTGTCCTTCACTCTCAGGACTAGAGGACAAGAAAGGTGGTGGGGAAGGATCATTCTGCACAGCCTGAAGCCAAGGCACTGACTTTGCATATAGCACCATCTACAGGCTTGGCAAGCATCCCAAGTTGCCTCTTCCTGTTAGTGATGTCACCATTCGTCAGAGTGGATACATTTCTGCTATCTGGTCGCTTGCTAATTTGCTATTTCCTCTCCTCTACCCTCTATCGGTTGATGACTAATTGTTTTCCAGCCCAACACCTTAGGAAGAACATACAGTGACTCCACACAAACAAGAAGTTTCTAACTCATCTCTGGTTCTCACATATTTCCTGAGAATTGCTCAAGCACTGTTTGGCCTGATGAGATCCAGTGCGTAGGCCCATCCTCCATTTAGCCATTTGTTCAAGCTGGCCCATCAGCATTGAACCACTTTGCCTTCTGACTTTACATTTTCCAAAGAAAGTACACAATACTAGGTCACTCTAGGCCTAAATAGAAGGGACCAAAATCAGGTTGAAGTTCCTCTCACAGGTTTTAGGTCAGATCCAGGCAAATGTCACCCTTCATCCTTGGAGATGGCTGGTTTGGGGAACCACAGCGCAGCAACTCCAAAAATCTGATTCAAAAATCCTCCTCATTGTCACTTTCCCACACTCATATAGCCTCAATGTGGATGAGAAGTTTGAGTCAACTTTTTTGAGTATTTTGATTTTTCAAGAGAAAGTTCTAGACCACTGACTTACATTCTCACCTTTGTCTGGTATTGCACTGTGGAGGCTAATAGACAGCCTTCCAGGGCTCTTGCCAACATTTTCATTTTAATTCCTGTTATGTATGGAAACTGAATAGCAAATGAGTTATCAAGAAATATTATTGACATTAACCCTGACAATTCATATTATATTCTGTTGTCTTAAGAGATACTGAAAATATTTGTCTCATGAGTAAGCCTGTTACAACACATAGTGCCAGTGCCGTTTTAGGAAACACCATAAAAGTGAGTAAGATTTCTCATCAATTGGTGGTTTATAGAATTCAACATGAATATCAAAGGATGGATATCCTGACACACTAGGAGATGTTTGAGAATTTTTCTTTCTTTTTTTTTCATATTCCCCCTCGATTCACAAGCAAAATAATAATAATAATAATAATAATAATAATAATAATAATAATAATAATAATAGGGGTGCCTGGGTGGCTCGGTCGGTTAAGCGTCCGACTTCGGCTCAGGTCATCATCTCACGGTAGGTGAGTTGGAGCCCCGCGTCGGGCTCTGTGCTGACCGCCTAGAGCCTAGAGCCTGTTTCAGATTCTGTGTCTCCCTCTCTTTCTGCCCCTCCCCTGTTCATGCTCTGTCTCTCTCTGTCTCAAAAATAAATAAACGTTAAAAAATATTTAAAAAAAATAATAATAACTTACTCAACAAGCCTCCACACACGACTGCTACCATGACATGCCTACCTTGCCAAAATAACAATAACCCACCATTTTTATAAAACATCTTTATTATTTCAAACATTTACATCTGTTCTCTATGTGAAGGTAAATGGAGAGGAAATATTTGCCTGTTTTGCCTGGAAAAAGGAAAATGAGCAGGTGTACAAGTATTCCTATGAAGCATGGAGAGAAGAAAGTCTTCCAGAATTTACAGAAATTTGCCAAACCAGCCGTTTCTTGTTCCTTACCAGTCAATCCAAAATTAAATTAATGCTACGTGAAGAAAGAGTAAAGGAAATAAGAATCTATTACTATAGATTTTTAACATGCAAAGAAATACCCCACCTTCATCACTTACACAAGTATACCAAGTGCAATGTACATAATAATTCCCTTTTGTCCTTTCACAGTATTTTTTTCAAAAACTGTTTTCTAATTTATATTTAGTGGTGCCTGGGTGGCTCAGTCAGTTAGGCATCTGACTTCGGCTCAGGTCATGATCTCACGGTTCATAAGTTCGAGCCCCTTGTCGGGCTCTGTTCTGACAGCTCAGAGCCTGGAGCCTGCTTTGGATTCTGTGTCTCTCTCTCTCTCTCTTTCTCTCTCTCTCAAAATTTAATAAACATAAAAAAACTTTAATTTATATTTAAAAAGACAAAAAGTATGTTAGCAGATGAACAAGAGAAGGTTGATATAAATGCACCTTTAATATTCATTAAAAGGTGTTTGCCAGTCAATTAATAGGAGGTCAGAATGGGATGGGGAGCAGAAAACAGTGAAAACAATAGAGTTGTGCAATCAGCACAACCACAAAGAAGAATAAAAATTAATGACTCCAAACTGGCCATCACCAGTTATGAACTGGTAATAAATATACAGGTCTTGTAAATATTTATGTTTTTTTATTTAAGAGACTCCTCATTCTGTCCATCTGGACTGTAAGAGAAGTAGACATATAAATTATCTTACTATCTTAGTATTTCTTTTTCTTTGACTGCCAACCCCCACCCCAAGATAAGGGTACTCCATGGATTGGACTACTAAGAACTTCTTGATGATTTCATTGCTCTTGAAACCATGGATACTTTGTCTATGTTAATAAGAATGGTGACTTAATCAGCATATGTCATTGACTGCATCATATTAACTATTCATTTTGTCACTTTATAATTTTCTATTGTCAATATTACAAGTTTCTCATCCATTTGTTTGTTTTCTTTTGGTGGATTTTTGCTGTCAAGAGTATTATGAGAATGTGGATGGTTATTCAATTCATCACTTGAAATGTTATGGATGCATAATTGACGTGAAATTACACTGAGCTAATAACTCACATTGTTTTCACTCTCTCTTTGGTACAGAGGAAAAAGTAGTACCTATAAGCTAAACATTCTATCAGGTTTATATCACTATCATTTTAATCACAGACATTTTGTGGTAATATTCATGTTATTTTTTGACTTGAAAATCAACTATCAATAACCTAATTATCCAGTGCAGGGATCTCAATGTGTGGAATGACCCTTAGTATCAGGATGATCACTCACTTCCTCTATTTGGGGTTATCTCACTGCTGTGTAATCAGAAAGTGAGAACTTCAGTGCAGAACTTTCAGTCTCAGAACCCAAGACTCTACTTTCATCTGAGAAAGAGTTTTGCCTACCTCAGAACAGGACATGTTATTCTGTTTAAAGTAGCCATTCTGAGGAACTTTACTCTTATTCAGTCTCTGTAACCCTCTTTAAAAAGAAAAAGGAGGTCCTATGCTGTCTGTTTACTTTTCTAGCACCACTGCTTCAGAGACCTAAAATGAATGTCAAACTTTCTATTTATTTTGAGAGAGAGAGAAATAGAGTGAGAGAGAAATAAAGAGAGGGAGAGCATGCAAGTAGGAAGGGGCAAAGAGAGAGAGAGGGAGAGAGAATCCCAAGCAGGCCCCATGCTGTCAGCCTATAGCCCAACACATGGCTTAATCCTACAAATCCTGAAATCATGAGATGAGCTGAAATCAAGAGCCAGACGCTTAACTCACTGAGCCACCTAGATGCCCCAATAATGTCGAAATTTTGCTTTAAAATTTTTTTAAATGTTTATTTTTTTTTTTGAGAGCGACACAGAGAGACAGAGAGACAGAGTGCAAGCAGGGGAGGGGCAGAGAGAAAAGCAAACACAGAATCTGAAGCAGGCTCCAGGCTCTGAGGTGTCAGCATAGAGCCCGATAGAACCCAATGTGTGGCTCGAACTCAAGAACTGCAAGATCATGAGCTGAGCCGAAGTTAGATGCTTAATCACCTGAGCCATTCAGGGGCCCCAATAATGTCAAGCTTTTTAAATGTCTGTGAAATATCCATTATTTAGAGAATTGACATATAAGGAGTTTGTTTAAAGATTTCATTCTATCATTTATCTTTTGGATAAACCAAACATAAATAGAATTATATGAATGCTAATAAGAATTCTGTTACATCCAAAATGGGGATGAAATCTTTTATAAATATGTTTTGTTTTAAATATTTAAACAATGTGTTTATTACCCATTTGACTGTTAGAAGATAAAGTAAAATTTAAGTCCAAATCTATGTTTCATATAGGTCATTAAATGTTTTCATTTTCTACATTTTTCGTAATAGAAACATTTAAAAAATTTAACGTTTATTTTTGAGAGAGAGAGAGAGAGACAGACCACAAGCAGGGAGGGACAGAGAGAGTGGGAGACACAGAATCTAAAGCAGGCTCCAGGCTCTGAGCTGTCAGCATAGACTGAGCCACCCAGCTGCACCCATAATAGACACAATTTGAAATGCATTTTGTTTTCCTTATCATTTCATCTTCTTTGGTGTAAACGTCCCAAAGAAAGGGTATTTTTTTTCCCATTTTGGAAAAATGGACCTATTTTTCCAACAGTATTTGCTCGCTTCATGTTCATCATATTTTGATAATTCTTATAATATTTCAAACTTCTTCATCATTATTATAACTGTTATTGGACCTATAATCAGTGGTCTTTGATATTACTCTTAAAATTGTTTAAAGACACACCCATGTAAGACACAAACTTAATTAATGCTGTGTGTGTTCTTCTGACTGCTCTATTGACTAACATTCTCCATCTCTCTTTCTTCCTCTCCATGGGCCTCCCTATTACCTTTGACAGAACAATATTGATATTAGGCCAATTAATAATCTTCTAATAACACTTATAATGCCTCTAAGTGTTTGAGCCAAAGGAAGAGAGTCACACGTCTCTCACTTTAAATCAAAAGCTAGAAATGATTTACCTTAGTGAGGAAGACATATTAAAAGCTGAAAGGCTAAAAGCTGGGACTCTTTTACCAAACAATTAGTGAAGATGCCAATGCAAGGCAACAGTTCTAGAAGGAAATTAAAAATACTACTCCAGTGAACAAACAAGAGAGTACAACAGTTTTATTACTGATAAAGTCAACATTTTAGTGATCTGGATAGATCAATCAGTCACATTTCCTTAAGCCAAAGCCTAATCCAAAGCAAGTCCCTAACTGTCTCCAGTTCTGTGAAGGCTGAGAGAGGTGAGGAAGAAGCATAAGAAAGGTCTGAAGCTAGCAGAGGTTGGATTGTGGAGTTTAGGGAAAAAGTGGTCTCTATACCATAAAAGCACAAGATGAAGTACTAAGTGCTGATGTAGAAGCCGCAAGAAGTTACCCAGAAGACCTAGTGAAGATAATTAATGAAAGTGGCTCTATTAAATGACATTTTTTTTAGTGTAGACGACAGCCTTCTATTGATAGAAGATACCATCTAGGACTTTCATAGATAGAGAGGAGATATCATGCCTAGCTTCAAAGCCTTAAAGGACAACCTGACTCTCTTGTTAGGGGCTAATGCACCTGGTGACTTTAAGTTAAAACCAATGCTCACTAACCATTCCAAAAATCATAGGGCCCTGAAGAATTGTGCTAAATCTACTCTTCCAGTGTTCTAGAAATACAACAACAAAGGCTGGATGATAGCACATCTGTTTACAACATGGTTTACTGAGTAGTTTAAGTCCACTATTGAAGCCTAATGCTTAGAAAAAAAAGATTCCTTTTAAAATATTCCTGCTCACATTATCAACAATAGCCAAACTATGGAAAGAGCCAAAATGTTCATCAACTGGATGAATGGATAAAGAAGATATGGTACATACATCCAATGGAACATTACTCAGCTATCAGAAAGAATGAAATGTTGCCATTTCCAACAATATGGATGGAGCTAGGGAGCTTTATGGTAGGCAAAGTTAAGTCAGTCAGAGAAAGACAAATACCATACAATTTCACTCACATGTGGAATTTAAGAAACAATATGAACATATGATGAACATATGATGGGGGGCGGGGAAGAGAGAAAGAGGGAAACAAGCCATTAAAAACATAATGATAGAGACAAAAACTGAGTGTTGATGGAGGGAGGTGGGTGGGGGATGGGCTAGATGGGTGATGGGTATTAAGGAGGGCACTGATGATGAGCACTGGGTGTTGTATGCAAGTGGTGAATCACTGAATTCTACTCCTGAAACCAATATTGTACTGTATGTTAAATAACTAGAATTTAAATAAAAATTTGAAAAGGAAAAAAATACAGATAGCATGGCTACAGTCTAGAAGCAGTTAAATCAGAATGTGAGAATATGACTACATGTGAGTCGGTTGGTAGTTGTAACCTACACTCAGAGTTGAAAATCTTTGCCTTAAATATTACCACTTAATAAAAGTTCCATTAATGTTATCTACTATCATTAATACTCACTGTATTAAAAACTCACTGAACATTCAGTAAAACAATATGTTTCTTATAAACAGCAAAAAAATTAAAGTAAAATAAAATACTGCTGCTCATTCACAATGTACCTGGTCACCCAAAAAATCTGATGGAGATGTACAATGAAATCAGTGTTTTCATGCCTGCTAACAACACAACATTCATTCTACAGGCCATGGATCAAGGAGAAATGTCTACATTAAAGTTTTATAATTTCAGAAATACATTTCATAAAGTGATTGCTGCCATAGATAGTGATTCCTCTGATGGACCAAAGTAAACTGAAAACCTTCTGCAAGGAATTTACCATTCTAGATGCCATTAGACCACTCACAATTCACAGGAAGAGGTCAAAACATCACCATTAACAAGAGTATGGAAGAAGTTAATTCCTACCCTCGTAAGTGACTTGGAGGGGTTCAAGACTTTAATGGAGGAAGTAACTCCAGATATGGTGGAAAGAACAAGAGCAAGAGAATCAGATGTGGAGCCTGAAGATGTGATGGAATTGTTTCGATCTCATGATAAAACTGGAAGGGATTAGGAATTGTTTAAGGATGAGCAAAGAAAATAGTTTCTTGAGACGGAATGTATTAGTAAATACTCCTGATGATGATGCTATGAAGATTGTTGAAATGACAACAAAGGGTTTGGAATATTACACAAACTTAGTTAAGAAAACAGTGAAAAATTTTGAAAGGATTGACTCCAATTTCAAAACAATGTCTACTGTGGGTAAAATGCTATCAAAGAGCATCATAAACTACAGAGAACTCATTTGCGAAAAGAAGAGTCCATCTACGTGACAAACTTCATTGTTGTCTTATTATAAGACATTGCCACAGCCACCCCAATCTTCAACAACCACCACCCCGAACAGTCAGCAGCCATCAATATCAAGGCAAGACCTTCCAGTAGCAAAAAGATAAAAACTTGATGCAAGCTCAGATGATGGTTACCATGTTTTTGCAATCAAGTATTTTTTAACTAAAGTATACATATTGATTTTTTAGACATTATGCAATTTCACAGTTAAAAGACTACAGTGCAGTATAACCATAACTTTTATATGCACTGAGAAACCAAAAAATTCATTCGATATCACTTTATTGTGCTATTCACTTAATGCGATGGTCTGGAACAGAACCTGCAGTATCTACAAGGTACGCCTGTATTAACTTCATACCATAGTATCTATCCTCACCAGTAATTATTGAAAGTTGTATAAAGAAACGAAAATTTTATTAACACAATTGTTCAGTGGGATTCATGCAGATAGTATGAGCTTATATAAATATATATTTAATGCCTACTATGTTTCAGGCTATTTGTAGTAGATACAGCGGTACACAAAACAAATCTAGTGTGTCAGCTAAAATAAATTTTTGCAGCTAATAGTAGGAAAAAATATTAATGACTAAACAAGACAATCTTATTTTCTCAAAGTACATTTGTGAAATTCTTTAAAAATTTTTTTTTCACTTAAACTTCTTAAATTTATGGGGAGAGACTTAGACTTAAAGAAATAAATGTGGCTCTCCATAACACCAGTGCTACTCCAAAACTTCAGGGTGATTTATCTCACAAAACAGAAGGTCACCCACCAAGTACACAGTTCAGCGGTTCATGTCCTTTCTTGAAGCAGTCCTCAAAAACTTCGACTCCTTTCATTGCTTTAAATATTAGCATTTATTTCACCTTCATAATTGCAAAGCTGTGTTCCTCCCTTAGATCTAAGACCAAGATTATAGTCAGGAAAAAGTAAATGAGAAGTGGTAACCTTTATCAAGAACACAAGCCTTTTCCAGAAGGCATCCAGCTGACTTCTGCCACTGATTTCGACTGTAACTTCCTATTCACTCCTACCTGAAAGGAAGCTGGGAAATAGAGTTTTAAGATGGGTATATTGATGCGTTAATCAAAATCAAGATCAGCATTGTATTAGCAAATAGTGGGGATTGATGTGTAATATGCAATAGCAGTGTATATCTTGGAGATTAAGAAATACGTCTCTGGCACAAAACTGTGGATCTTAAAAGTTGTCAGTAGTCAAACATCAGGTAATGAAGGTACAACTCCATATTCCAAGGAGTTTCTCTACACTTTCACAAGCATTTGGTTTTATCACTATTTTTTTTAATTTAAAGTCAAGTTAGTTAACATACAGTATAGTCTTGATTTCAGGATTAGAACCCAGTGACTCATCTCTTATATATGATACCCAGTGCTCATCCCAAAAAGTGCCCTCCTTAATGCCCGCCACCCATTTAACCACCCCCAACCATCAGTTTGTTCTCTGTATTTAAGAGCCTCATGGTTTGCCTTCGTGTTTTTATCTTATTTCCCTTCTCTTCTTCTATATTCATCTGTTGTGTTTCTTAAATTCTACATGAGTGAAATCATAAGACATTTGTCTGTCTCTGAGTTATTTCACTTAGCATAATAATCTCCAGTTCTATCCACGCTGTTGCAAATGCAAAGATTTCATTCTTTTTCATCGCTGAGTAGTATTCCACTGTGTATATATACCAGCAACTTCATACTTGACATGTTTCTGGGAGGCAAGGGAAATAAAAGCAAAAATGAGCTACTGGGACCTCAAAAAGCTTTTGCCCAGTGAAGGAAATAATCAACAAAACCAAAAGGCAACCAATAGAATGGGAGAAGATATTTGCAAATAACATCTCAGATAAAGGTTTAGTATCCAAAATCTATAAAGAACTTACAAAACTCAACACCCAGAAAACAAATGATCCAGTGAAGAAATGGGCAGATGACATGAATAGACACTTTTCCAAAGAACACATACAGATGCTCAACATCACTCATCATCAGGGAAATACAAATCAAAACCACATTGAGATAATACCTCATACTGGTCAGAATGGATAAAATTAACAACTAAGGAAACAACAGATGTTGGTGAGGATGTGGAGGAAGGGGAACCCTCTTACATTGTTGATGGGAATGTAAACTGGTGCAGGCACTCTGAAAAACAGTATGGAGGTTCCTCAAAAAATTAAAAATAGAACTACCCTACAACCCAGCAATTGCACTACTAGGAATTTATCCAAAGGATACAAAAATGCTGATTCAAAGGGGCACATGTACCCCATTGTTTATAGCTGTACTATCAACAATAGTCAAAGTATCAAAAGAGCCCAAATGCCCATTGACAATTGTGGGTGTGGAGCCTGATGCAGGGCTTGAACTCACAAATTGTGAGATCATGACCTGAGCCAGAATCAAGAGTGGGAAGCTTAATGGACTGAGGCACCCCGAGGCTCTAATTTGCATTTCAATGGCACATGCTGATCAACATCTTTGTACGTACTTACTTGCCATCTGTAAATCCTTTTCATTAAATATGAAATATTTAAATATTGTTTGAGCTTTTGAGAATGTTTCTAATTATATTGTATTTTTTATTTATTTTTTAAATAAAGTCTCCAAAAAAAACACAGGATATACTTGCAGAGTCAAATACAAACAATGAGAGAATTAGAAACCCATTCACCACTACATCCCAACTTTCAGTATTTAATGTTCCAGTTTTAGTGATGTGCTTTATAATTTAGGGAGCCTTGAACAGTCTTCAGTGAAGAAACCATAAGCTATAGTAGTTCTATGGTACTAAGCATTCTTGGTATTCTTGTGATCTCTAGTCCTCTACCTAGAGTTTCTGGTTTGGCTGTTTTTTTGTTTGTTTGTTTCTTTTTATAGCTCTCTTGGGTGCTATATTCCTCGACAGTTTCTATATTTGGAAATGAGTGCCTGTTCCCTTTCTACTTTATTGACAAGATGGTTGGATAGAGTACACTTGAATCATATTTTCTTTTCCTTAGAATTTTGAAGACATTTATCTACCAACTTCAGACAATGGATATGGCTATAAAGAAATTTCAGGTTACCCTAAAATACTCAGCCTGGATTCCTGCATATGTTACATTTTTGAAATGGAATCACATGATTAGGATATATCTTAAAAGTAGATCATTCTAATATAATTTTCCAGCAATATTGCAGCCATTTTGTTATCTATTTCTTTTCCATTGAATTAGGAAAATTATCTTGTATTTTCACTTGAGATTCATTTTCAGTTTCAATTTAACTTGCCTCTTCAGAGATTCAAAGAGACAATTTGTGACTCTTCCCTTTTATACTATGTATTAATTATCTTTTCTTATTTTAAAAACTGTTTACCATTCTATTATACTATTTGTCTTACAACATGGTCAGTAATTTGCTTTTGTGTTATGTCTATTCATTTGCCATTTTCCACTCTCAGTCTTCCAATCTTTTTTATTATTCTTTATAGAGTTTTATTTCTTTATAGTTTTCTTTATATTTCTTTATATAGAGGTTTTTTATATTTCTTTAGAGTCTTCCTTATATTTCTTTATATAGAATTTTAAACCATTCATTGGCTTTCATTCTTCCATATTCTTTAAGGTTATTTTAGTTAAAAACATTTTCATACATTCTTCTACAACACAATTCTCAGAGATGCTTATTTTCCTTGGATTTTATTTGCTTCCATAACATACTAATGGTAAATTGAAAGTTTATTTCAATCTGTTGACTACTCTGGTAATATGAAAATCTATTTTGAACAGGTTACTTTTATTCCCTCTAGTCTATTTGCATAGTATACCATGTCCTGCCCTCCCCATGTTGCTCACGCTTAAAATGAGCAGACTTTTCTGAGATTTTCTTTTTGTTGACATACTGCATGTGAATGTTCAAGTGCTCCCTACCTTCTCTTTCTGAATTTTCATCTTCTCATAAAGGTTCAAGCTTATGGGCCCTGAGAACTTGAGTGTAGGGAAGAAGAAGACTCAGCTCAGTCAGCTGTGACTGTCACCCAGGCTCTGTATTCTTTCCTTCTCCTACTTAATTATTCTTCTGTGCCTAGGTTCATGTCACTTTGCCTGCATGTCTTCTCCAATATGTGACATCCCTGGGCTTCAGGACTACCTGACAATCTCTGCAGAGACCTAGAACCCCAGCTTTGTGGATTGTGGGTCTGCTACTTCACCTCTTTTCTCACTTCTCTTTTTAACAGCAACTTGGCACACAGCAGAATGGACAAGAAAAACGTTAATGGAAGGTTATTTTTAACCTTATCTTAAAACTTCAGAAACAGTTAACACACAAAGGTAAATGGCCTGGGGGTTTCTGGGTGGCTCAATGGGTTAAGCATCAGAGTCTTGATTTCAGCTCAGGTGATGATCTAGTGAGATCGAGCCCCACATAGGGCTTGTGCTAGGCATGGAACCTGCTGAAGCATCTCTCTCCCTCTCCCTCTGTGCCTCCCCTGGGGTCACTCACACACACTCTCTCAAAAAAATAAAATAAAATAAAATAAAGTAAAATGAAACAAAATAAAATATTAAATAAACAAACAAAAACCAGGTAAATGGTCTGCTGCATGAACAGCAAGGATGCAACAGTGTTTATTTGGGAGTACAGAGACAAGAGTCATGGCTGATACATAGTTTCCTCTTGCACTTTGTAGTCTGGCATTCAGCATACATTTTGCTTTATTATATGAGCAAGGAGGGATAGGGAAGAAGGTCCAGATGCTTCTCTCTGTGTTAATAGCCCTCACTTAATGGGTCAGGGAGCCAATGTACAGATTCTATTAGTTACCAAACATATCTCTTTGCAGGATATATCCTGGGAATGAACAGGAACACACATACACATACACCCACACAGACACTGAACAGACTTATGGTCCCATTGAACCCAGTATGAGGCACATTGAGGTCAAGACTATATATATCTCCCCTGACTTCTACAGGCCCCTATTCTGTCTGGTGGATGTTCCCCAAGGATTACCATCAGCACAGAGCCAGTATTTACTACCTGCCCAAAGATCTGGATATTTACCTTACTCTAATAAGAGTCACATGTATTTTGGGGAGGAGACTGGGGGAAAAGTCAGGATATGACTGTATTTTCACTGAAAATCCTTTCCTTAAAATACAAGCCTCCCTTGTGTTTGGATCTCTACATAGTTTAGCTTTAGAAGTTGAGTAAAAGACCATGAATCACCAATCTGGCAACTAAGTTAAGTGTCTGTCCATCAAATATAAAGTTTTCTGCCTATGTGTGTTAAATTACACTTGAGCATTTTGCCCATTTTATTTCTGTGTACCCCTTGATCAAACAGTCATTGTTGTAGATCTTTTCAGGTCAGAGTTTCTCTACCTCAGCACTAATGACATACAAGATCAGATAATTTTTTTGTGTAGGTGGGCTTTCCTGTGCATTGTAAGATATTCAGCAACATCATTGGCCTCTATTTGACAGATCAAAGTAGCATCCATCACCCCCCACCACCACCAACAGTTGTGATAATCGAACATGTTTCCAGATATTGCCAAATGTTCCCTGAAGGCAAAAATCTCCAGTTGAGAACCACCACTTTAGGTCAAAACACTGATTAGTGACCCATTTGTTGGTAAGTATATCTGCTTTGCCTCTGAGAGTAAATAGCCACCACTTGGCTTCTACCCTTCTGGGATAACATTGTGTTCTCACATTTCAGGAGCAAGAAATTATAGACTCTCCCACTAATACCTCTTGCCAAGAAGCATGTCACCAGAAAGAATTTCCAGGAGGCTGGTGCTCTCTTCGCTTTTATATTCCTAAAGCTTGGTGAAAGGAGTTTACTCTGACCTATCTCTAATTGACAAGGGTAGTTTGGTTAGAAGGTGTCTAAATAACTTGCAACGGATATATTCCACTATTTCCAAATTTGTGTCTCCCAACTCCTTCCTGTACAACCCACCAAGGAAGACCTCACATCCCAAGTTTTCTAACAAATGCAAACATTGAGGTCAGGCTTGAGGCAGGCTCCAGGCTCTGAAGTATCAGCACAGAAACCAATGCAGGGCTCAAACTCATGAACTGTGAGATCATGACCTGAGCAGAAGTAAGATGCTTAACTGAGGGAGCCACCCAGGCACCCCACAGCAAGATTATCTTGGATGGGCCTCACCTAAGCTCTGAAAAAAGATAGAAAGCAACAACAGACAGACAGACATGCTTCTTTTGGCCTGGTTGAACACAGATGGCCATGTTTTTAACTACCTAGAAAGTGGATCATGTAGCTAGGAGTTGAGAGTAGTTTTTAGGAGCTAAAAGAGACCACTGCTAGTAGCCATCAAGAGAATGGGGCCACAACTACAAGGAGCTGAATTCTGCCAACAACTTGAATGAGTGTGAAAGAAAACCTCAAACTCCAGATGAGAATGCAACCCTCTTAACACCTTGACTGCAGTTTTGTGAGAGACCCTGAGCAGAGAACCCAGTTATTCTGTGCCCAGGCTTCTAACCTACAGAACTTGTAAGATAATAAATGGGAGTTGTTTCAATACACCAAAAACAAACAAACAAACACACACACACAAAAGAATCACCTTGGATAAATTGTTAAAAACATAGATTCCTCAGCCATTCCTCTGGAGATTCTAAGTCCTTAGATTTCTTAGGTTTGAGAGAGGCTCCGGAATCTCAACTTTTAATAAACACGCCACATGATTCTGATGCACAGAGTGTAGCAACCACATTTTCAACAAACACATATATTATTGTTTTAATATTTAATATGTTGTTTCCTGAGCAAGTAAGCATGTTGTTTATTTTTAAATTAGGGTCTTTGGAGTTCAAGAAACTAGGATTCAATTAATGCAACAAAGAAAATATGTATCAGACATCAAGGGTTCAACAACAGCTCTCTCTGGTATCTTACTGTTTGTACTTGGCAACCTGATACCTATGCTGGACCACAATTGATGCTAGCATTGCATTTCCTCTGTGAATATATTTTATCCCATCTGGTGTCATTTCTGGGTCTTCCCTCACTAATAATATTTTATTACCACTAGATCTCTTTGAGCCTGGGAAACTGGTGGGAAATAGGTGATCCCTGGGTGCACACTTCCATCTGAGGCCTTTGTTCTGATTTCTGAAGCCAAGCATCCAAGTGTCATCTGTTATTGTTACTTTACACTTTCCTGTTTCCTTCTCTCCTTCTTTCGCCCTATCTTTTTTAAGACTCTTTCATCTACGGATGCCATTTCTAGTTGCCTTATTTTCTACATGTTTTTCAATTCAGATTTCATAGAGATATGGACTGATCAAAGCCATGTCTGTTCTGTTTTGTTTTGTTCCTCAAGCAACATCAGCTCATTTCCCCACCTATATGTCTGCCGTCTCTATGCCAACAACCCAGGCTAATCTAATAAACTGTGGCTGGGGCCGAACATCCACATAGGGTGTAGGGTTTGAGTAAGGGACACTGATGGGGAACTTTCACTTAGAAACCACTAACATACCAAACAGCATAACTGAAAACCTACTATACTCATGAAATAAAAGGAAAGGAACATGCAATATGTCATCAATTTTCTTTATCAGTTTTTTTTTTCCAGTTTATTCACGAGACCAAGGTCCATTGTCAGAACATTCTCAACTAAATTCAAACAGAGTGACAAATCCTATTAGCTACTGAATAGAGCCTGAAAGTTTCCCACAAACCGAAGAGTCTGATGCAGATAAACTACCATATAGGAATCTGGAACCAAGGAAAAATAGTAAGATGAATGCAAGGGTGTCATTGCCTTGTACAATTACCAGGCATTTTTCTTTTGTATTCATTCAAAAAATGGCAGATAAGAGTGACAATTGGGTTTTAGATGAATGTCAAGGAAGACATTTTTAATTTTTTTCAATAGAGGAAAGCAGGTGTCAACTCACCAACACAGTAAGTGGGGGGAAAATAACGGAAGCAAAGAGAAATGGAACGTCTTATAATAGCATTTTTTTTCAAATAAAATATGAACTATTCTTGTATATTAAGGCAATTAGAATATAAAACTAAATTATATTTGAATTAACAATAAACCTTTACAGCAGGTTTATTTCACCACAGTAGGGAGTCCCACCCATTTGTGATTACATCCTGCTTTTAGTAGTCAGTATTAAACACAAGTATCTAAGAAGAGCATTTATATGAAAGCATTTAAAACCTTTAATGACATTGTGTGGCCTATACCCCAAAAGGAACAAATCAACATTTACATTTCCCAAGCATTCCCACTGATAACATTATTTCACTCAAAAGGTAAAGAATTAATGAGTTTGACAAGCTCTTCCTTCATTGATAAAGGACAAGCAGGAGAAAGAGATTAGAAATAAAGTCAGAATATATCAAGTCTCCAAAGAGGAAATATTTTCATCCATAGATTAGATTATGACACTGATATGGTATTACTCTACAACATGGGTTTGGCTGATGGGCCAGGGGAATCTTTTGAGTCCAGAGCCTATGGGAATGAAATCCAGCAAAGTGGCTATGACAACTATCTTTCTCTTTTGTAATATGTTCTTTGCTATTGTGTTTAGATTGATAGTATGCTTTCTGCTAGACCAGTGGCCTATGTCAACAGGCCAGGGAGATAATACTATAGTGAGATTTTGAAGACAGGCAAAGAAAATGTGTAACAGATGAAAATGACAAGGCTGTACTGATAACTGGCATAGTAAAATGAAATCCATTCCCAATGTCCCTTAACAACATATTCAGTATCAGAATGTTATAATCCACAGGCATGTTGGTCAAAGTGGATGAAAAATTCCAAAGCTCTAATCTTTCTACCAATAAAAAATTCAGAGGAAACCTTACAGCTTTAAATGAGTTTATCTCTTTTTCTCCATAAATTCCATTTCTCTTTTTCACTCTATATTTTTAAAATGTTTATTTATTTTGAGAGAGAGTACACGCGTGCAAGAGGGGTAAGGGGCAGAGAGAGAGGGAGAGACTCCCAAACAGACTCCACACTGTCAGCGCAGAGCCCAACATGGGGCTCTATCTCAGAAACCACCATGAGGGGCGCCTGGGTGGCTCAGTCGGTTAAGTGGCCAACTTCCGCTCAGGTCATGATCTCACGGTCTGTGAGTTCGAGCCCCGCGTGGGGCTCTGTGCTGACAGCTCAGAGCCTGGAGCCTGTTTCAGATTCTGTGTCTCCCTCTCTCTGACCCTCCCCCGTTCATGCTCTGTCTCTCTCTGTCTCAAAAATAAATAAACGTTAATTTTTTTTTTTTTTAAAGAAACCACCATGAAATTATGACCTAAGCTGAAATCAAGAGTCAGATGTTTAAGTGACTAAACCACTCAGGTGCCCCTTCCTCACTAAAAATTATATGAATACCATTTAAGCACTTTAGCAAAATAAATTTTCAAGTTTATAGCATATAACATGTATGTTCATGCAAGAGTATTGTCTGATAAAAATTTTGCGGCAAATATTTTAGAGAGCCTTTCAAAATTCACACTTTCAATTACTGAAGCTTCTCAAATTTAATTTAAATGGAAACACATCTCATAGTCTTTACAGAACACCTATTATTTGTAGAACACCATATGTGCTACATCTGGGGTTATAAAGACAGCCTCAGGCAATTAATCCTTCTAGTATCTATAGGATTATTCATTTGTGTTAAAAACTTGGCAATGCACTTCAATATAGCTGCCTTACTTTGCATTTCAGGTAGATTGCTAGCATGTAGATAATTGATAGCAATGACCTGAGAAAATCGTCTAGATAATCCAGATTTGAAAACAGGGAATTGAGAAGAAAATAGAGAAAAGAAAATCCAGTTTAATAATCTGTACCGATTTTCAACTGCATTTGAAATAATGGTATTATATGGTATATACATCTAAATTTTCATTTGCTTATGCAGAAGAGAGAATTGATCTTATTTTTTAATATAATACTTTATTATGATATAATGTAGCAGGATTCTCTCACAGAGAGATGGGACACGGGGGCTCTTCTTTCGAGGAAGCAGCTTTATTTGCTGGCACAGGGTGAGTGGGCTAAAACCCCAAAAAGGCTGAGCTCCGAGAGCAGTGGGGGTGTAGCCTTTTATGTAATTTCTACCCTCTTTGTCTACCATATATGGTGACACATACAGTCTGATTGGGCACAGTCCAAGTTACAGAGTCCTGTCAGAGTTATGTATAGTGTGGGAGTTGATTGGGCCACATTGCCTTCCTTTGTTCTGAGGAGGCCTCCAGCACAAAGGGACCTAAGGAGGTCCCTTCCTTAGGGAGGGGCTCTACCACAATAAAGTATCACGTTTAATTTTTTTTTAATGTGTATTTATTTTGAGTGGGAGAGAGACAGAGTGCGAGTGGGGGAGGGGCAGAGAGAGAGGGAGACACAGAATCTGAAGCAGGCTCCAGGCTCCGAGCTGTCAGTACTGAGCCCCAACGCAGGGCTCGAACTCACTAACCGTGAGATCATGACCTGAGCTGACGTCAGACGCTTAACCAACTGAGCCACCCAGGCACCCTGATTTTTTGTTTTTATTAGTTGTCCTTTGAAACTGTTCAGTTATGAAGGAATTAATTCCAAAAGCTTTTTTTTTAATATTCTTTAAATATCATATTCTATTAAGTGTAAACTTCTCAAAAATAGTGTGAGCTTTCACATTTCTCCTAGTTGTGAAATTCTCCTTGAAGTAAATTCTAATTCTTCCTTCACAAGAAGGAATTCCTCTCCTCTGTTTCAAGTGTGCAAAGAGTGTGATTTTTTTTTTCTATTGCCCTGTTCTTTCTTTTGTTATTTCCAGTATTTCTGCTAACACCAAAGAAAGTTTGTTCTCCCCTTTTTGAGTTACAGTGGGGACTTTTCTGATTCCATATGCAATGAATCTTTACCTTTTTTTTCAGGATTAGGAAAAAGGTTTGTGAAGATTGAAGGGTAGGAGGACAATCCAGTATTTATTCTTTTTCTCAAACCACCTAAACTATTATGCATATACCTGAGCCTTTGAACTACATATTTATAAAACCACATAATTAGAACAAATAGCCATCTTTTAACAGCAACATACATCCTTCAAAATAAATCTAAAATGAAGAGTGTTTTGGGGATGAGTTTGTAGCCAAAATCAATACATAGGAAACCTGAAGGGATTTGACATAACATTGTCTGGAAAATAAATGCAAGTATCCAGAGTAATAGAAAGATAGAGTTTAAAATAGAAGATAAGTAAATCTTCAAAAACTTTAAAACAATCTCCTCCATGGGCCTATATGAAAAAGCTTTAGGGAAATGTCTCAAACTACAGGAAAATATTTGTTGTTGAATTGCCCTTATTTTATGACTGTCTTATTCCCATATTCCCAATTCTGACAGAAAACAATCTGATCCTGATTTCGATCATGCTTCGGTTTCTGTGGACTTGACATTTGAATATGTTTCCATTACCATTTGAATGTAGATCCTGCCTTCATTCACTTGTACCTTCAACTCTCTTGGCATAGCAAGTGGCATTGCTTCAACTACAGTTTCAAAGCTCATCGAGCAAAATCTGATGACCACAGCCCCTAAAACACATATATAAAAGAAGGCTTACAGCATTCATTGCCAAAGGAACTAATGAATAAATATGCATCTTTCCCACAAATATACAGCAAACATTCATTGAATGTTTCCTGTCCTATGTGTTAGGATCACAACAATTAACACCTCTCTCAGAGTAACTTTGATTGAAAATGAAACTAAGTGAAGTATGATTCTAAAAAATTAAGTGGAAAGTAATGGCTCACTTAAATTGTAAAGTTTGTATGTAGAAGTAATTGATGAGGAGAGTGGATTCTACAGCTCAATATAGATCAACTTTATTTCTCTTCTTTGAAATCTTAGTATTAAATATGTTCATAGTTCTAATCCTTCATAATTTCAAGACAAATTCCAGGAGCTTTGGGGGGTAAACATTCCCTTTTCCTGGCAGAAGAATAAAAGGTTTTTAATGCAGCACTGCTAGTAAAAGTCGTGACTCTGCCCACAATGGCTTGGGTCATATTTCCTTACAGGAATCACCAAACCAAATCTTTGGATAAAATCCAGCCAGGGACCTGTTTTTCTACAGGCAAATTTAGAATGATTTTACATTTTTAAATGATTATAATTAAAAAGCAAGAAGGATATGCAATAGTCTTTATAGACTGCAAAGCCTGAAGTATTTATGTGGCCCTTTTCAGGAAAGATTTGCTGATCATTACCTCGTATAGTCAAATTGGTTAAGTAATGTGATACAATAATTTGCTTAAGGTTGAAGCATATGCTAATCCTTCAATAACTTATGTTGATTCAAGAGTTGAGTTATGCTGATCAGGATTGGGAATAGATTCCATAGACATTGAAAAGCTGAATTGGGAGAACAGGTAAATTTCCCGGCTAGTGGCAAGCACATGGATGATGGATAGAAAATGAAAAGTTTCCCACCATTCCACCCTTAAGGAGGCTATGTAGTGGTAGAGAAAAATAAGCAAGCACAAGTAAAATATGACAAACAACATGCTAGAAGTTAAAATAAGATACAAAGTGTTAAAATACAAATGAAGAAAGAACCAATTTCATACATACAAGATAAGCAAACTTCATTTAGGGAAAGCAACAGTTCAGAATACAGTCTGAATAGATAAAGATGGGGAAAAATTTAAAGGGACTCCTGAGAGATGAAAGAATGTGGAGAGAGATCTAAAATATACCTAGCTCACTATACTATACCTCAAATCCAAAAGTTGTAACCTGTTTTTCTTTTTACAGAGGGATCAAAGAAAAGGTTCAAAATAATCTGGACTGTCTCTTTGGTATCTTTGGAATCTGGATAGGAAACTCAAGAATCTGTGTGTATACATATTTAATCTCTTCCATCAGACTTTCATGGGAATGAGGAACTAAACTACAGGTTATATTAATGTTGTCCTATAACCTGTTTCATGCATTAAGGCTTAAGTGACTGAAATGAAATCATGAGCTTTTATCAATAAATACAGTATTCTCCATAACAATTTTATAGGAATGTCTAGGGAGAGAAGAAACTTTCAACATGATGAAAGACATTTTTGAAAAATTCATAGCTAATATATTCAATGGTGAAAAACTAAAAGTTTCACTAAGGTTAGGAACAAGACAAGGATGCCCACTTTTACCACTGTCCTTTAACTCTTTACTGAGAGTTCTAGCCAGAGCAATTAGGCAAGAAAAAACAAGTAAATAGCATCAGTATTCCAAAGGCAAAAGTAAATTGTTCATTCCCTGATGAAAGGATTCTATATTTAGAAAACTCTGAAGAATACACAAAAAGCTACTAGAACTAAGGAAAAAAATCAGCCAAGTTTTAGGGTACAAAAATCAATACACAAACATTAGTTGGTTTTTTTTTTACACTTGTAATGAACAATCCAAAAAGAACAATTAAGAAAGCAATTGCATTTACAATAGCATTTAAAGGGTAAAATGCCTAGGATTAAATTTAACTAAGGAGGTGAAAGATATATACCAGAAACTGAAAAACATTGCTAAAAGAAATTAAAGATGACTTTAAGAAATGAAAAGATATCCTATTTTCATGGTCAGTAATATTATTTTTAAGATGCCAGTGCTACTTGAAGAAATCTATGGTTTCAATGTAACTCCTATCAAAGTTCCAATGCTTTTTTTCACAGAAATGGAGATCAATCTTCAATTTCATATGGAAACCAAAGGGGCCCCAAATCGACAAAACAGTCCTGATAAAGAACAAAGTTGGAGTACTCATACCTTCTGATTTTAAAACTACAATGCCAAGGTAGTGTGGTACTGGCATAAGGATAGACACATAGACAAATGGAATAGAATTCAGAGTCCAGAAATAAACTCAAACATTTATGGTCAATGTTTTTGACAATGGTGCCTACTCTATTGAATGGGGAAAGAATATCACTTCAATACATGGTGCTGGGCAAGTGAATTTCCACACACAAAACAGTAAAGTTGGAGCCCTACTCTTCACCATAAACAACTGAAAATGGATCAACTCAAATATCAGAACTAAAATGATAAAGCTCCTAGAAAAAACATACATGTTGACTTATAACTTGACAATAGATTAGATATGATACCAAAAGCACTAATTAAGAAAAAAATATTGAACTTCATCAATGTCAAAATCTTTTTGCATTAAAAGGTATTACACAGAATACTATAGAAGAAAAGGCAATCTATAGAGTAGAAGAAAATACTTGCAAATCATGAATCTGATAGGGCTTAATATCTAGGATATATAAGAAGCTATAACTCAACAACACAACCCAATTAAAAATGGGTAAAGGACATGAGTAGACAATCACTCTAAGAAAATATATCAATAGTCAATAAACACATGAAAGCTATTAAATGTCCTTAAGTATTAGGGAAATATAAATCAAACCCACCATGAGCTACAACAATGCACACCTGCCTACAATGGCAAGAGTTGGTGAGGAGGTGGATAAATTGGAATGCTCATTCATTGCTGGTGGGGATATAAAATGGCGCTGCTGCTGTGGGAAACAGTCTGGCAGTCCCTCAAGACTGCCATTTTAAATATAGAATTACCATGACCCACTATTCTACTCCTAGGTATATATCCAAATGAATTGAAAATAGGTACTCAAGAGATACGTGTATGCCAATGCTCACTGTAGCATTTATCACAATAAACGAAAGGTAGAAGCAACAGAATTATGCATCAACAGAAGAATAAACAAAATGTGGTTTATAAATACCATGGTATATTATTCAGGAATGTAGTTCTGATATAAACTATAACACAGATTAACTTTGAAAACGATGCTAACTGAAACGACTCAGTCACAAAAGGATAAATGTATGATGACACACATATGAAATATGTGGAATAAGAAAATTAATGGAGCAAGAAAATAGATTGGGGAAGAAGAGGGAAAGGAGAACGAGGAGTTTTTAACCTAATGGGTAGAGAATTTCTGTTTCGAGTAATTTAAAACTTTTGAAAACGGATGTTGATGACAGGTGCACAACAGTATGAATCTAGTATCAGTGAATTATACATTTAAAGATGACAAAAGTGGAAAATTTAGGTTTTATATATTTTACTATAATAATGGAAAAGACAAGAGGAATGAATGTATTTGCAGAATCATTGCAGACCAGATTAAGACATTACCAAAAGACTTTTTCTATGTACCATAGAAAATTTATCATCTGTAATATATGTGTGTTATCCTTGCAAGACAATTAGGAAAAAAAAGAAAAATTATTTAAAATTACCTGGAGTAATTTCATTTCCATAAATAACCACATCTGTTCAGGCTTGTTATTTTGTATATGTGTCTTTGCATGTGCCCCGCAACCACAACCCCCCCCCCCCCACACACACCTATGTGAAATGAACATAATAAATCCTAGGACTCCAAATGAGTTAACGGACAGATATGTAATGACAAAATTTTTTTTTTTATTTTTATGATTCATGAACAAATAATTATTATGTAGCCCTTTAAAGGTTTTATTCTTAAAATTTCCTGCCTAGGGATTTTCAGAAAATAACAGAGAGCTTCCTATAAATTCTCAATAAATTGACAACTATTTCTGCTATTTCCCATTGAGGAAAACTCCTGGAAATCTCTTCTGTGTTCTATTGTTCAACCGATTGCCATATGGACCTACAATTCTATTCCATAATTCCATATTTGTTCTCAAAAGCCATACAGTACTTCTCCTGGCTAGAGATGTTTGAAGAGACTTTTGGTTCCCATGACCTCTCCACCCCAACCAGACTAACAATTCCAGGATTTCTGCGTACTGTCTGTACCACCTTATTCTTCCTAAGGTGAAATGAGGAAAACCTTAAGAAATATAGCCTTGTTACACTCTTACTCATGTTTTTTAAAAAAATAGAATAAATTAGTCGGAAAGAAATGGCCATATGATAGCTCTTTCCAGTGAAAACTTGTTGCATATGCAGCAGAAAGCATCATACCTACTTAGGACTTCTAAAGACTCGTCTAATTGAAGTATATATGCTTATCTCTTTACATCCCCCATCATGTCATTCTAAACAGACTGGTAAGCTGAGCTTTATTGTGTCATTTAAGATCCCTTCTTGAAACTCTTTGAACTGGAAAATGGAGATAAAAACCCAGAGTGCAGTATACTAGTATTAAATTTGTCACCTCTAGGTCAGAGGTATGTGTTTCTCAAAGTTGAGGAATATGCTGCTGCCATGGAGGTCTTCTTTCAGAAAAAATATCATTTATGGTCCCTTCAAGGAACTTGTATTTAATTTGTTTAGGTGGTTATCCCTAGTGGCACAGTAAGGGAGTAAAGTGAGAAAGAGAACATGGAAGGATACTATGTATTAATAATCAAGTTGTCACTGTGGGGCCCTAAGATAGGACCCCCATGGAAACTCTTGGAAAAGCTTTGTAGGCCAACCAAGTCCCACCATTTTCCTAAAAGCAAAAAGGTGGCTGATTATTTTTCACTTTTCTACTGACTCCCAATCCTCACTAGCTGAAGATTGTGGTTGGGGCATTAAAAACCTGGCAAAAATACCTGCCATTGCTGTGATGTCATAAATATGAGCGGACCAAAGTCCTCTGGCACTGGAGAAATTTCCCAGATGCATCAAGACTCAGGAACTTGAATTGGGGAGCTACCAGAGTACTTGCAACTGTTTTAACACATCTACTGGTTAATTCAGAAGTGCCCTGTGGGGACAGAGAGTGAACTAACAAGAGGGAAGTATTTCTATATAGTCTAGACTCCAAGCTATCCTACACATCCACACTTAGGTCAATTTTGGAGTTCTTTCCAAATTCAAAGTTTGAAAATTTCACAAGTAATCATTATATTGGTCCCAATTATGAATGTGACTTATGATAGCAAATATAAGGAAGCAACCAAAACAATCTGGTTTGTGCGTTACTTTGCTACCAAGAACCTGGAAATTAGTTTCCAAATGAAACTCAGGGTTGTTTCTTGGGCTTTCAGATTGAGTCTCCCCTCCCCACACACAATAGCACTCGACTTGTGTACTTCCAATCTCAGGAGATTGGGGCAGACATTAATTTTCTTATGTTCCCACTCTGTCTTGACTGTGACTAAGAGTTCCATTTGTTGGTTTGGTCACAGAGAGCAGTGAAGCTATTTTCCTCTCTTCCTGAAACTTGACTAGCAAACATCAGCATCAACCCCAAGTAAGAGACTACCTGGCCTATTATTAGAGAGTAGTATTATGTATTTTCACTTGCATAGCTGAGATCAAAACAGAGTAAAAGAAATATTCAGCAACAAAAGTGCTTATGGTGTATCCTCCTGAGAAACTACTGGAAAAATAATCCAGTCAAATCCATCGAAGAACATGGGGATTTCTAGTTTCAGCTTCAACATGTTAAGAGCTTGGAAGTTGTCACTCTTACCCTTACAGCAAGAAAAGCTGGACAAACTAAGAAATCAGTCAGTTTGTTGTATCCATCTGAAAACTAAAGTCTCAGGGACAACTGCTACTCTAATCACCTGGAGAGATAGGCAGATTCAGAGAGATATAGTAAAAGAAATCAGCAACCTTGCTCTCATGGAGCAGAAACCACTGGTAGGAACACAAATTTTAATTTCAAGGAATGCTGGAAGCTATGTATGAACTAGCATGAGAATGAAAATTCCTGGAGACTGTGATCATAAGAGTGCAGCCATATGTCTACTTGCATTACCTCCTGGAATCCCACCAACTTCAAATAGTTAGACTTAAGAAAGATTCCACTATAGCCCTGGCAGGGGAAAGAAAAAAAGATGATTAAGAAATAAGCCCAGGACCTTCTACATCAGAAATGCCTACTATCCAGGGTAAAATACTTTAGTAGAGCCTTATCAGAGCTAGGGAAAAGATTCACCAAAAGCTTTCCTCTTTAACTAAAGGAAGAAGAAGAAGAAACATAGTCAACTGAGGTCAAGATTTCAAATGAATAGACTGGGAATGGTGAAGCCAGGAAAGAGAACAGGGGTCAGTAGGGAAAATAAGTGAACCCACTAGAAAAACACTTGTTTATGACACAGCCCCAAGACCCAGGCTCACTGAAACACTGAGATTTAATCCGAAGATTTTTTCTCTTTCCCAAACATTATCACCACACCAGTAGGTTCTCATCATCCTAATAGTAGATTATAACAGAGAGAGCTGTAAGATACAGACTGCATTTGAAGAGGAGGGCTTATTGAAGCAAAATGTTAAGAAGAGAGACAAACACACAGGTATAAGAAGTATTTGAAGCGTCTTCCAACTGTAGCTATAGAAAACATTAAATACAGCCCCATTCTTAATCAATTGACAAATAATTTCACATAAGAGGTCTATTCTCCTCAGTTCCTCTTATCTGATACAACATGCCTGGTTTTCAATAAGCAATTAAGAAGAATGACAAAAAAAACAAGGGGAAAAACCACAGTTTAAAGATAAAAAGTACTGGAACTAGACTCAGATGACACAGACACTGAAATGATCAGATAGGAAATTTTAAATAACTAGGATTAATATGTAAAAAAAAAAAAACAATAATGAGAAAAGTAGGGAACTATGTAGAGAAAAGTAGACAATGTGTAAGAATAAGCAGGTAATATAAACTGAGAGATGGAAACTCCAAGCAATTATCAAAAGGAAATGCTGGGAATTTGTATCTACATCTCCCTCTCCCTCTCTCTCTCTATATAGATAGATAGATAGATAGATAGATAGATAGATAGATAGATAGATAGAAATAGGTATAGATGACAGAGATGAGATAGAGATAGATATATATCTTTATATCTCTATCTACATATCTATCTATCTATATATCTATAGGTAGATAGATACAGAGATAGATATATATATATATATATATAGTAACAAAGAAAGCCTCTGATGGGCTGATCAGTACAATGGACAAAGCCAAGGAAAGAACCAACGAATTGGAAGAGAAATTATTAGAAACTTCCGAACTTCCTAAATCAAAAGGCAAGGAGAAAATAGGACTGGGAGGTAAGGCAGAACATTCAAGGACTGTAGAACAATTACAAAAGGTATAATATATATGCAGTCAGGATAGCAGAAGGAAATGAGAAAAGAAATGGGGCAGAAGAAATATTAAAAATAGCAAAATATCTCCAAAATTGACAGATACCAAATCACAGACCCAAGAGGATCAAAGACTAAGAAATATAAATACCAAATAAACCAAATGAAGTCAAAACAAACAAACAAAAAACAGGCATAACCTATCAATGCAGAAAACTAAAGACAAAGAAACACTTAAAAATACAGAGAAAAAGGAGGAAAACATGTAGAGGAAAAAGAAGAATAAGAATTACAGCAGACTTTTCATTAGGAATCATGCATGCAAGAATACAGGGAAGGTAAATATTTATAGTATTAAAAGACAAAAATTCATTAACCTAGAATTCTATATGCAGTAAAATTATCCTTACAGATGAAGAAATAGTTTCTTAGACAAGTAAAAGGTGAAAGAATTCATCACCAGCAACCTGAAAGGAGAATTTTTAAAAGGTCACAAGTTAGAAGGAAATGATTTGGTTAGAAACTTGGATCTACATAAAGAAAAGGACATTATCAATGCAACAAAAGAATATAAAATAACATTTTATTGTTAACTGATCTATAAGATGACTGTTTAATAATAGTCACTTATTTGGTGATTGTAGCATATTGATACATGAAATGAGCAGCTCTACGTCACATGAGAGTAGGAGGCAATGAAAATATCTGTTACAAGGCAACTATATTACACATAAGGTGGTATAGTGTTATTTGAAAGTGGACTTCGAAATGTATACTGGGAAATCTGGTACCGAGTACCCACCAAAAATTAGTAAAATAAGCATAATATGCTAGCAGAGTAGGTAGGTTTAAACTTACAAAATTCCCGTCAAAACTTGAGAAGGCAAAACAAAAAGTAGAAAAACAAGTAAAGAACAAACATGGTGGATATTAATGCAGCCATTTCAGTAACCACTTTAAATGCGCATGACTTCAACCCACCACTTAAAAGACAGAATTATTAGAATACAAAAATCATGACTCAGCTGTATGTTGTCTACAAGAAACCCACTTTATAAAACATAAAAATATATTTAGGTTGAATAAGGGATGAAACAGATATAACATGCTAACACTAATTAAAGCAAATAAGAGTAACTGTACTAATGACAGACAAAGCTCATTTCAGAACAAGGATGATTATCCGGGATAAAGAGGGACATTACATAATTATAAAGGGGTTAGTTTTCCAAGAAGACCTAACAATCTTTTACATGTATATACCAAACCAAACAGAGTCAAAAGACACAATGTAACTATTAATAGTACATAATGGAAAATTAGAAAAATCCACTATTAGGATATTTCAATATCTCTGTGGCAGGAAGTGATAGATTAAGCAGTGAAAAATCAACACAGATATACATCATCTATTGGCACAATCAACTTGATCTAACACTTTTACAATACTCTATCCAACAAGACCAGAACGCACTTTCTTCTCAAGCTCACATGTTTTATTCATTAAGGTATACTACACAGCACGCTGCAAAAATTTTAAATGAATAGAACGTATATAAAGTATGTTCTTGGGGCGCCTGGGTGGCTCAGTCGGTTAAGCGGCCACTTCGGCTCAGGTCATGATCTCGCGGTCCGTGAGTTCGAGCCCCGCGTCGGGCTCTGTGCTGACAGCTCAGAGCCTGGAGCCTGCTTCCGATTCTGTGTCTCCCTCTCTCTGACCCTCCCCCGTTCATACTCTGTCCTCTCTCTGTCTCAAAAATAAATAACGTTAAAAAAAAAATTAAAAAAAAAAAAAAAGTATGTTCTTAGACCACAGTGGAATTGAATTAGAAATCAGTAACAGAAACACAGCTGGAAAAATTTCCAACTTCTAGAAATTGAGCAACACAGTTGTTTTTTTTTTTTAATTTAAATCCAAGTTAGTTAACATATAGTGTAATAATGATGTTAGCAATAGAATTTAGTGATTCATCACTTACATATAATATCCAGTGCTCATCCCAACAAGTGTCTTCATTAATACCCCTTGCCTATTTAGCCCATCTCCCCACCCAACACCAACCAGCAACCCTCAGTTTGTTCTCTGTATTTAAGAGTCTCTTATGGTTTGTCTCCCTCTCTACTTTTATATTATTTTTGCTTCCCTTCCCTTATGTCCATCTGTTGTGTTTCTTAAATTCCACATGTAGTGAAATCTGACTTATTTCACTTGGCCTAATAGACTCTAGTTTTATCCACTTTGCTGCAAATGGCAAGATTTCATTCTCCTTGATCGCTGAGTAATATTCCATTGTTTGTATGTGTACAGACGTACATGCAAATGCATACACCACATCTTCTTTATCCATTCATCAGTCAATGGATGTTTGGACTCTTTCTATACTTTGGTTATTGTTGATAACACTGTTATACATATTGGGCTACATGTGCCCCTATGAACCAGCACTCCTGTATCCTTTGGATAAATTCCTGGTAGTGCTATTGCTGGGTCATAGGGTAGATCTATTTTTAGTTTTTTTGAGGAACTTCCACACTATTTTCCAGAGTGGCTGCACCAGTTTGCATTCCCATCAACAGTGAAAAAGTGTTCCTCTTTTTCCACATCCTTGCCAAGATCTGTTGTTGCCTGAGTTGTTAATTTTAGCCATTCTGACAGGTGTGAGGTGATATCTCATCATGGTTTTGATTTGTATTTGTCTGATGATGAGTCATGTTGAGCATCTTTTGTCTCTTAGCCATCTGGATGTCTTCTTTAAAAAAGTGTCTATTCATGTCTCTTGCCCATTTCTTCACTGGATTATTTGTGGGGGTGGGGGTGTTAATTTGATAAGTTTTTCATAGATTTTGGATATTAACCCTTTATCTGATAGTCACTTGAAAATGTCTTTTCCCATTCCATTGGTTGCCTTTCAGTTTTCCTGATTGTTTCCTTTGCTGTACAGAAGCTTTTTATCTTGATGAGGCCCCAATAGTTCATTTTTGCTTTTTTTTTTTCCCTTGCCTCTGGAGACATGTCAAGTAAGAAGTTGCTGCAGCTGAGATCAAAGAGGTTATTGTCTATTTTCTCCTCTAGGATTTTGATGGCTTTCTCTCTTATGTAGGTCTTTATTCATTTTGAATTTATTTTTGTGTATGGTGTAAGAAAGTGGTACAGGTTCATATTTTTGCATGTCACTGTCCAGCTTTCCCAACACCATTTGCTGAAGAGACTGTCTTTTTTCCATTGGATATTGTTTCCTACTTTGTCGAAGATTGGTTGGCCATATGTTTGTGGGTCCATTTCTGGGTTCTCTATTCTATTCCATTGTGTCAGCACCACACTGTCTTCATGATTGTAGCTTTGTAATACATCTTGAAGTCCTGGATTGTGATGTCTCCTGCTTTGGTTTTATTTTTCAGGATTGCTTTGGCTATTTGGGGTCTTTTCCAGTTCCATACAAATTTTAGGGTTGTTTGTTCTAGCTCTGTGAAGAATGCTGGTGTTATATTGATAGGGATTGCATTGGATATGTAGATTTATTTGGGTAGTACTGACATTTTAATAACATTTCTTCTTCCAATCCATGAGCATGGAATGTTTTTTCCATATTTTTTGTGTATCTTGATTTCTTTTGTAAGTTTTCTGTAGTTTTCAACATATAGATTTTTCACCTCTTTGGTTAGGTTTATTCCTAGGTATTTTATGGGCTTTAGTGCAATTGTAAATGGGATAAATTCCTTGATTTCTCATCCTTCTCCTTCATTATTAGTGTATACAAATGCAACTGATATCTGTACATTGACTTTATATCCTGCAACTTTGCTGAATTCATGGATCAGTTCTAATAGGTTTCTGATAGAGTCTTTTGAGTTTTCCACATAGAGTATCATGTTACCTGTGAAGAGTGAAAGTTTGACTTCCTACTTGCTGATTTGGATGCCTTTTATTTGTGCTGGCTGATTGTTGAGGCCAGGACTTCCAACATTATGTTGCAGAACAGTGGTGAGAGTAGACATCCCTGTCTTGTTCCTGACCTTGGGGGGAAGCTCTCAGTTTCTCCCCACTGAGGATGATATTAACTGTGGGTCTTTCATATATAGCCTTATATATGAGTTAATATCCTTCTATCCCTATTTTCTTGAGGGTTTTTATCAAGAAAGAATGCTGTATTTTGTCAAGTGCTTTCTCGGCATCTACTGGGAGGATCATGTGGTTCTTGTGCTTTCTTTTATTGATGTGATGAATCACATTAATTGTTTTGAGGATATTGAACCAGCCCTGCATCCAAGGAATAAATCCCACTTGATGAGCAACACAGTTTTAAATCATCCACGAGTTAAATACGAAATCTCAAGTGAAATTAATATTTTGAATCCAATAAAAATGAAAATATATTCCTAAAAATTTGGGGAGGTAAATAAAGATAGTAAAAAAAATTTGTATCAATAAATATATACATTAGTAAAGAAGAAAGAATTAAAATTAATACCTAGGCTTTGATTTGGCAAACTGGGGAAGAAAAACAATCTAAAGTAAGCAGAACAATACTAATAATAAAAATTAGAGCAAGGGGTGCCTGGGTGGCTCACTTGCTTAAACATCTGACTTTGGCTCAGGTCATGATCTCTCATGATCAGGTCATGATCAGGTCATGATCGGCTGAACTCAGGTCGGTGAGTTCAAGCCCTGCATTGGGCTCTGTGCTGACAGCTCAGAACCTGGAGCCTGTTTCAGATTCTGTGTCTCCCTCTCTCTCTGACCCTCCCCCATGCATGCTCTGTCTCTCTGTCTCAAAAATAAATAAATGTTAAAAAATTTAAAAAAAATTAGAGCAAGAAAACAATACAATTGACAAAAGGAAAACAAGGGAAAAATCAAGCAAATAAAACCAAAAGCTGATTTTTTGTTTTCATTAAAATTTTTTTTAAGTTTTATTTATTTGTTTTTGAGAGAGAGACAGAGAGAGTGAGTGAGGGAGGGGTAGAGAGAGAGGGAGAGAGAGAGAATCCCAAGCAGGCTCTGCACTGCCAGCACAGAGCTTGATGTGGGGCTAGAACTCACACACCGTGAGATCATGACCTGAGCCAAAACTAAGCGTCAGACTCTTAACTGACTGAGCCACCCAGGTGCCCCCAAAAGCTGTTTCTTTAAAAACAGTGATACAATTAATAAGCCCCTGTTATGGTCTGAATTGTGTCACCCATTCCCAAAATTCACGTGTTGGAGCATTAACTGTCAATGTGACTGCTTTTAGAGATAGGGACTTTAAGGAGTAATTATAGTTAAGTGAGGTCATTTAAAAGCAGAGCCCTAATCCAATAAGAATAGGGCCTTTCTAAGAAGAGACACCAGGAGCGCACGTGCACAGAGGAAAGGCCATGTGAAGACAGTGAGAAAGTAGCCATCTGCAAGCCAAGGAGAGAAACTTCACCAGAAATCCATCCCGCTGAGGCCTTGGTCCTGAACATCCAGGCTCCCGAACTGTGAGAAAATAAATTCTGTTCTTTTAGTAGCCACCCAATCTTTGGTATTGTCTTAGCACTAGCTGACTAACAGATGTCTAGCCAGGCTAACAAGGAAAAGAGAAAAGACACAAATTACCACTACTAGAAATAAAGGAACGTTATCACTACTGATCACATGGACATTAAAAAGAATAATAAAGAAATTCTCCAAACTGTATCCCCACAAATTTGATAATTTATACAAAATTGACCAACTCCTTCAAAGATTAAAAAAAATACCAAAATTCATATAAGGAGAAACAACTAAACTGATTAAAATATGAATACACACACACATATTTTATCAAAAATTAATAACCTTCTGAAAGAAAGCATCAAACTCAGATGGTTTCACTGGTAAAATTCTATCTAACATTTATAGAAGAAATTATACAATTCTCCATCATCTCTTCCAGAAAATAGAAGAGAATGCATTTAATTCATTTTATGCATTACCCTAATACCAAAAGCAGATAAGGACATTGCACAAAAGGAAAACTACAGATCAACATCTCTCATGAATGAATATAGATGTGGAAATTATCAACAAGTTTTAGGAAATTGAATCCAACAATGTATAAAAAGAATTATACACCACAACAAAGTGGAATTTATTCCACCTATGAAGGACTAGTTCAACATTTGAAAATCAATCAATATAATCCACCAACATCATCAGGCCAAAGAAGAAAAATTATATGATCATATCAATTGATGAAGAAAAAGCACTTTACAAAATTCAGCACTCATTTATGATTAAAAACGTTTAGGAAATTAAGAATTTCTTAGGAAGCATCCAGAATTTGACACAGCATATTCAAAACAACTTACAGCAAACTTCATACATAATATTGAAGGATTGGATGCTTTTCTTCTGACATAAGGAGGAAGGCCCAAAATAAGGCCAGAGAAGCTGCATTCAATGTTTCTATTCACTATCACACTGGAAGTCCTAGCTACTACCTAAGAAAAATAAATAAAAGTTAAAAGATTCAAAAAAGAAATGGAACTTCCCCTATTCTCAGAAGACATGATTGTACATGTAGAAGATTCCAGTAAAGCAATACACAATTTCCTGAAAGGGCTAAACAAGTATACAGGGTCTCAATATGCAAGGTTATTGCACAAAACCCAATTTACTATGTAATTGGAATTTGAGCTTCTGTGTCATATGTATAGTACAATAACACAAATATTATATACTTAGATGTAAATCTAAGGTTAATATGCAGAAAACTATAAAACGCTGATAAAATAAATCAAAGAGCTACATAAATGGGAAGTATTTCATGTCTATGAATTAAACGTCTCAATTTTGTGAAGATATCAATTCTTTTCAACTTGATCTACAGATTTAACAATGATTCAATGATTTATGGATTTCCAATAAAAATCTCAATGACCTAGTTTGTAGACATGGACAAACTGATTCTAGATTTTAAATATAAAAGCAACAGATCTTGAATAACAAATACACTACTAAAGAAGAAAAAGGGAAGGAAGAGGAGGGGAAAGAAGGTGGTAGCTGCTGAAAAACTCACACGATTTAATTTCTAAATGAAATATAAAGCTACAGTCATCAAGGTGGCACTGTCTGGGTTAAAGGATAGACACATGGATGAAAGGAACATAACAGAGAGATCAGAATAAGACTTACACAATTATATTGTCAACTATCTTTGACAAAACAGCAAAGGCAATTCAATGGAGAAAAGAGTCTTTTTAACAAGAACTCTGAATAACTGGACATCTGTATGCAAAAAAATAATGAACCTAGACACAAATGCCCAATTTGTAAAAACTAACTCAAAATGAATAATACCAAAATATAAAAATTCAAAATTATAATACTCCTAAAAGTGGGACACAGTTTATGTGCTGTGACCTAGGGTTTAGGGCACAAGTTTTAGGTATAACATCAAAGCACAATTTATTTATGTTTTTATTTTTAATTTTTAATTTTTAATTTTTTTTCAAGGTTATTTGTTTGAAAGAGAAAGAAAACATGAGTAGGAGAGGGGTAGAGAGACTGGGGGGCGGGGGCGAGAGAGAATCCTAAGCAGGCTCTGCACTATCAGTAGGGAGCTCAATGCAGGTCTCAAACTCACAAACGGTGAGATCGTGACATAAGCCAAAGTCGCTTAACTGACTGAGCCACCCAGGCATCCCAAACACAATTTATATAATAAAAATTGATCATTGGAATTATATTCAAGTTTAAAAAAAACAAAACAAACCTTCTGTTTCATGAAAGAAACTGCTAAGGGAGTAGAAAGACAAATCATTCAATGGGCGAAAATATTCGCAGAACATACCTGATTAAAGTTGTGTATCTAAAATATACAAGGAACTGTTACAACTCATCAAAACAACCAATTTCAAAACGGACAACAGGGGCACATGTTCCACTCTTGCTTTTTGCTCAGATCATAATCTCAGTGTTCGTGAGATTGAGTCCCATCTCAGGCTCTGCAGTAGGTGCAGAGTATGCTTGGGATTCTCTCTCTCTCTCTCTCTCATTCTCTCCCTCTGCCCCTCCTCAACTCTGCTTCTCTGTCTCCGTCTCTCTCTCAATAAGTAAGCATTGAAAATAATAAAAAATAAAATAAAAATGGGTAACAGTTCTGAATATACACCCTACAAAGCAACATACACAAATGGCAAATAAGCACATGCAAAGATGCTAATTATCATTTTCCATTAGGGAACTGCTAATTAAACAAACAAAAATAACACTCCACATTATTGGAAAGGCTAAAAAACTGGACAACACTGAGTGCTGACAAAGACATAGCACAAAAGGAACTCTCTCACATGCCAGTAGCAATGCAAACTGGTACAAACCCGTTAATGACAGTTTGGCAGTTTCTTACAAAGCTAAACATAGGCTTGCCAAGTTATCCAGGAATCATACTGCTGGATGTTTATCCAACTTATCTGGAAGCTTATGTTCACACAAAACAAGCACATAAATGTTTCTAACGGCTTGATTTATAGTCATTTTATTTTTTTAAGTTAATTTATTTATTTTGAGACAGAGAGAGCGAGTACATATACAAGCAAGTCGGGTAGGGGCAAAGAGAAAGGGAGAGAGAGAACCCCAATCAGAATCAGCAATGTCAGCGCAGCCCCTGTAGGGGGCTTGAACTCACAAACCATGAGATCATGACAGGAGCTGAAACCAAGAGTATGACGCTTCACTGGCTAAGCCACCCAGGGGCCTCTCTAGTCACGTTCAACTGGAAGCAACAAAAATGTCCTTCAACAGGTACATGGATAAACAAACTGTGGTACATTTATACAACAGCATATTGTTTCGAAATTTAAAAATAAAAAATCATTTAAAAATTAAAAAAAATTGTTGTGAACCTAAAAATACTCTAAAAATTAAATTAAAAATTTAAAAATATAAAGTATTTTATTCCAAAAAATAAAAAATGAAGTATCAAGCCATGAGAAGACATGGATGAATTTTTTAAAAACTTTTTAATGTTTATTTATTTTTTGAGAAAAAGACTGACAGAGTGTGAGCAGGAGAGGGGCAGAGAGAAAGAGGAAGACACAGAATCTAAAGCAGGCTCCAGGCTCCGAGATGTCAGCACAGAGCCCAACGCAAGGCTCGAACCCATGAACCCACGAACGTGAGATCATAACCTGTACGGAAGTCGGACGCTCAACCGACTGAGCTACCCAGGCGCTCCAAACATGGATTACTCTTAAGTGAATATTGCTAAGTGGTTGAAGCCAGTCTGTTAAAGGTACATAATACATGATTTCAAATATATAATACTATGAAAACAGAAAATGTATAGAGAAAGTCAAAATACTAGTGATTGCCAGGAAATTAGGGAGAAGGAATTGAATAGATGCTAACTCAGGAGATTTTTCAGGAAATCAAACTATTAAGTATGATACCCTACCTGTTTATATAACACTATGCATTTCTGGAAAACAAAACACACACACCAAGAATGAACTTTAATTACTGCAAGTAAAAAAAAACAAACTTTTTTTTGGGTGATGGGGCATATCAGCATGAAATTCATGATGTTACCAATAATCTAACTGTCTTAGAAATGTGTGAAACAACCTCACTAAAGGGGGTGGAAGGAGAGGTGGTATTCCATGCAACCTTGAAAATGACTAAAATCAACAAGACTAAAAAGCAAAGGAACTGCTCATAAGCACTGCATTCTATGTGATAAACTTGTTTTCTACAAGAGTACAGACAATTCTGAAACTGCTATATATGTATATTTGAGCTGAAAATTCAGTAAATGAATGATGATCATGGGAGCCAGGTTTTCCCTATTGGAATGGGAGCTTATAGACAGGCAAGGGGAGAAGCCTAGAATGATTCGTGTGGTAATGGATTAAAACTGAATAATTACTATGAACTCATACTTAATATAAACCCTGAAGGGTACATAGAAAAACATTTATAAAAAAATACATATATGTGTATGTATATATATATATGTGTGTGTGTGTGTGTGTGCATATATGTATATATATATATGTATATATATGTATGTACACACACACACACACACATACACACACACACATATATATATAAAGTTAGTAGACCCGCACATATTTCCTTCCTCTGTCCACTGGGAAAACCTAGAAGGAAGGAAAGATATCTCAGCAGCAACAAGTATACCAAACATCCCGATCTTGGTTTTGAATACCATGTTCCAATTACAGGAATCAAAGGTCTCTGGAGAAAGAACTATTTCTAGGGTGGGGCAAGAAATTTACAACATGAAGTAGAGCCTTTTATAGTAGCAGAAAATATGGAAGTGCTACAAAAAACCAACCAACCAACCAACCAAATAAACAAGCAAAAAAACACCTACAATTATGGGGCTAGTTTAAGGGACACAGAATTCAAATCAAAGAGTTCAACATTTGATGACCACAGCTGGAATAATTTAAGAGACAAAAATAAACAAAGTAATATTGGATTATAACCCTAAATATAAAACTATTCTCTATGAGGCCATACTTATGCAAATTAATTAAAGAAATTAATAAATTGGGAGAAGGAAAAAAATCTCACATGCAGAGGTATTCCAAATAATTTATGTTGACACTCTGTTCTCATGGAAGTGGAACACAACTCCTTTAAACGTGTGTGAGAAACGCTTAATGACTTCCTTCCAAAGAATGTAGCACAGAAAGGGAGAACAAGAGGAATTTCACAAGGGATAATTCTGACAAATGCGACCCTTAGTCAATATACGCAGTCAATATGATAAGAATGACACTTTCCCTCGATAGTCTTCCTCCCAAATACCAATAACCTGAATCTAAAATTAAGAAAGAGATCAGATAATCCCAATGGAAAGAGATTCTGCATTTAATAAAACACCTGACTGTAACTCTTCAAAATTTCCTTAAAATCCTCAAAAACTTAGAAATTGTCACAGACCAGAACAGACTAAGAGACACAATGACTAAATTTAATAGTACCCAGGATGGGATATATGATACTAGAAAGATTTTATCAGGTTAAAAAAAAAAAGTAAATCTGAATAGAGACCTCAGTTAATAATAATGTATCAATATGGATTCATTAATTTTGATCAGTGTACTATATTAAGATTCAAATAATGGAGGATGTGGAGTATATGGGAAGCTCGCAACATTTTTGTAAATTTAAAATTATGGTAAAACAGGAATTTTATTTAAAATATAGAAATAAAATGATCAAAATTATGCAAGGAACACAAAAAATTCTGCCATCAGACTGGGAACTTCAAAAAATTTTTCTTGATAAATTACAGATCAGTAAAAAAAGTATTAGGAATATAGAATATTTGAACAAAACTATTAATATGGAGAATATGTAGAAGTTTGTATCCAGAGGTTGATAAATCCATGTTCTCCTCTAGGGCATATGGAATGATTAAAAATTGACCATGTACTAGTCCATGAGGCAACTCCAACATTTATCAAGGAATTAATATCATTTATACCAAAACACTGACTATAATGTAACTATTAAATCAGTAACTAGAAAAAAAAAAGCACACAAATAACTGTCACATTAGGTATTATACTGAGAATTATACAATAATAAACACAATGAGTAGAAGATTTGAATTCTTCCAAAGAACACTACAAATGGCCAACAAGTGCATGATACTATGTTCAGCCTCATTAATCCTCATGGAAATGTAAACCAAAATCACACTGAACTATCACCTCCCACTTGTTAAGAGGGCTATTATCAAAAAACAAAAAAACAAAAAACAAGAAATAACAAGTGTTGGTGACGATGTGGAGAAAACAGAACCCTTGTGCTCTGTTGGTAACAATGTAAATTGGTGCATCCACTGTGGGAAACAGTATGGAGGTTCCTCAAAATGTTAAAAATAGGACTACCATACAATCCAGCATTCCACTTTTAGGTATTTATCTGAAAAAAATAAAAACCCTAACTCAAAAAGATATATGCAACCCCATGTTCACTGTACCACTATTTACAGCAACCAAAATATGAAAACAATCGAAGTGTCCCTCATTGGGTGAAGGGGTAAAGTGTTGTGAGTGTGTATTCATGTGTGGACGAATACACACACACATACACACATGTATACATACATATGTACAATGGAGTATCATGCAGCAATAAAAAGTAACATTGTGCCATTTGTGACAACATGGACAGAGATTGAGGGCATTATGCTAAGTGAAATGAGTCTGACAGAGCATGACAAATACCCTATTATCTCCCTTATATGGGGGGAAAAAAGTTCACAGATGCAGAGAACAGCTTGGCGGTTGCCAGAAGTGGGGAGTGTTGGTGGGGAGAAATTGCTGAAGGGGGCCAAATTAAAAAAAAAAAAATACTGATATGACATACCTATTTAAACTGTTACTTGAGACACTAGAATTTGCTCTAAAATAGTCAAGTCTAAAGAGTCGAGAAAAGGAGCAGAGAAATCATGAGGCTATTTTATCACTGGAGATCAGACCAGTCGAGGTGGTACCTATCGAGGTGATAGGCAATGGTTACACTGAGACATATCTAAAAAGGTAGACTTAACTTCACCTGCTGATTGACTGGGTAGGAGGTATAATAAGATTATCAGATTAAGACTGACTTTGGTTTTTAACCTAATTTAACTGATGAATGGTGGTACCAGTTACTGGGAGGAAAAAGATCCTGGGATGAATCAGGATTGGCATGAGTTGTGACTAGAAATCAAGAGTTCTACTGTAACACATGCCAAACTTGAGATGCCTATTACGTGTCCACCGTAGATACTGATAAGCAAGTTGAATATATGCATCTCGTGCTCGTGGTCCACAGCAATGGTTGGTACTAGAACAAGCAACAGATCTTTTTGAGTCTTCTAAGCTTTCTCTTTTAAATCTATAGTGAGAAAATGGTTTTGAAAGATGAGTTTTATGACAGGAATGTCTTTTCTAAATGCCAGTCATTTCCTTTGCACACTTTTAATCTAGTTTTACTCTAAAGTAAGAAGAGTTAAGTCATTCAAGATTGGTTCCCTGCCAGCTAAATTCCCAGAAAGAGTTGGCCTTCCGTAAAACCTAATGGAGTCTGGTTATGACTCACAACTCGGACACTAGGTTCTGACCATGTCAGAAGAAAGCCTTTTGAACTTGAAAAAGATTGCTTTAAAGAAGAAGACAGAGATATCTGTATTGCAATTTTAAGACCCATTTAACTCCTACTTTACTATCCAGTAAGAGGATAATGGTATGAGTAAAGATAAAGGCACTTATAGAAAAATGTAGTACAGATTTTCAAAGCCTCAGTTTTAGTGATTAAAATTTTGATCTCATTTATAAATTGTTCCCACATGAACTTTATTCAGATACCCCTAAGGTACCATGTCATTTCAAGTAACCTCCAGTAGACTGTTCAAGAGTAATTTTTTTTTTTTCAAAATAACTCCAGAGGCTAAAGCTTTTTCTCCCTGGGAATGATGCCAGTTCATGAATTTGACCCATGAATTCTGGCGTCTGTCCACCCTTTATAGACATGGTCCAATCAATGTAGGAAGGCAGTGCCCTAAAGAAACAATTTTATATGGTTTGGTTCTATGAAAAAACACTACGTAACCAAATCTGCAGCCCTAAAATGATTTAGTTGAGGGACCATTTGCAAATGAGATTTGGTCTACAAAAGTGTTTTTGGCAAACCATTTAATAAATTTGCTTAGTTGCCAACAGGTAAAGATTCAACTATTTCTCACCAAGTGTGGATTGACTTTTAGTTTAAAGAGAAAAGATAGCAAAACTGGACATGTATTCCTTCATAGCAACAAAATATATTTCACAGCAATTTCTCCTTTACCTATGGCAGGAAATATTAAGTTCAGTACTATCTCTATAACTCCCTATTAAACTCAATCAATTTACTTCTTTACACTGCCCGCCTGACACTTTTAAGCATATAAATTTGTAGACCCTTGACATATACCCTTACTTACGTTTTAGTGAAGTTCTGTGCAATTTTTAGCCAAGTCCTAATGATAAATCAAAATCCTATGCTGAGTTCAATGGCATGGTACATCCCATTGTTCTTTCAAGTTTCTAACAGGAATTTAGTCTGTACCATATTCTCATAGCCTCATTTATGTTTATCACAGGTTCTACAGTAGCTGGTAGATACTCCAGGGTACTAAGTCTTGTGGTGAATTTGTTTAGCAGTCTTGACCTATTTGGAGAATGTGTGACAAAGACTTTTCAACTATCAAAAGCAGCACTTTTTTTCCTGATAAAATTTGTTATTTGAGATGTCAGTAAAAAACAGAAACAAAACCAAAACCAAAATTAAACAAACAAAAAAAAAAACAAATAAAAACAAACCAAACAATAACAAAAAGGCTAAAACCAAAAACCAGCCTCCATTTCAAAAGTGAGGTTTTTATATTTACTAAATTTAATATATTTTCATAGAGTCACCCTGATATTTGATCTGAATCATCTTGTTCTAGACCTTGTTATTACCAAAATATATTTATTTCTGAAATAATTATGACTCTTATCATCACCAACCCTATGAAATCTCTTGGACTTTTCATTTGTATTTCCAAGAACAACAATAGCATGTATCTAATCAACCCACACTCTTTTTTACCTTGAGTCTTCCAGTTGGGAAGTCACTGTCAAAGATAAAACTTAGCTGTAGTCTAACGTTACATTTAATCTATAAGGTAGCTGGAGCACTACTCATGAGGTGCTAAATCCTGACATTAGCCCCTCAAACAGAACTTTAATTAATCACAGGGTCCTTTTTCTAGCTTACAGACACACTCAAAAAACCACATGTTTCAAATATATCTTAAAGATTAATGTAGATATGAACAGGTTTTAACGGTCTAACTTGTATGCTTAGCACCCCAGAAAAAGTTTCCTAGATGTCATATCTAAACTTAGTGTCTTCTCCCAAAGTAACATTCATGACAGCTACTCACCTATTCCATTTTTGGTCAACCATGAAATCTTCTCCCCACCTCTGGACACTTCTTATTTTTACCTCCTCTATTCTTCATGTTGTGCTGGCTTCAGCCTTCTCCCCACCACCAGTTTTACCAGAACACTGTACTATGACAGAAGAGTGTGCTGTGTTCTGTATCACCAGGTCTTATCCTCCTGTAATTGATACTTGGCCCAAGGGCAAACAATTTAAGTTCTGGGACTACATCAGTTGACCATGAGAAAAGAACTGCTAGGATCATTACATATATAAAAGATTCACATAGGAATCAGATGGTAAGAAAAAGACCATGTTGTAAGGCAGTAAAATTATGAAAAAAAAATGACACCAATTACTAAATAAAAGAAAGTTGACCATAAAGACAAGGAAAAAAACTCAATATAGGTAATTAGAAGAAGTTGGTTTACTTTTTGTAAATTTGTCTGTATTTTTGAGTTTGTAGTTTTATCCTATACGTGTCCTTCCAGTTGTAGATGGAAAAATATTTTGAGATGTTGGTACTTCTGTTTTATGCTTCTCTTTCCCTCACCTCTATTCAAGCAAATATACAACTCTGTGTACATTACTTCAAGAGAAGTACGAGTCTCAATAGGGTAGAAAGAATATAGAGCTTAGAAGTATATGTGCTTTTTCTGTTTGTTTTCTGTTACCCAAACTATTAAGAGAACTTAGTAAGTTTGTTAGAGGAGTTAAGGGGAAAGGGATATATGGGCATGAGTGAAGCATGTTAGTCATGAAAACAAAATGTGTGTTTACCAAAAAAAAAGTGAAATAAAATAAATCTACCTCTTCTATTACTCCAGGTTGTACAGATAGGGGGGCAGGGAGGGGAGAGGAAAGACAGAGAAGTAAGCTTGTTCCTTGGTTTATAGATGGCTGTCTTCTGTGTTCATACTGTATTCTCTGTGTCTGTGTCCTAATCTTCTAAGGATATCAGTCGTATTGGTCCATTATATGATCTCATTTTAATTACCCTTTAAAGGCCCCATCTCTGAGTATAGTCACACTCTGTGGAACTGGAGGTTAGAACTTCAACATATAAATTAGAGGGTAGACAATTAAGTCCCACACCCCCCCCCAAAAAAAAAAGAAGAGGTAAGAGGTCCATGGATCTTAAGAGTAGAGGAGCATGTATACTGAAAATGGACAGTGCCACCAGGGAATTTGTAGAGTAAGAAGCAGACAGAATACAACTATATGCTATCTCTTGACAGACAAGTGCATAGGTACAAAATAGTCTTCTGCCCTAAGAATGGTTTGCAATCAGCAGAAAAAGATCTGAAGGGATCTAAGCATCAGTGACATGGATTTGCTATAATAACTAGATGACAGATGACTGAAGGCCCGATCGGTCCCCTTTCTCCCAAATCTTGACACTACAGGGGAATCCTGGACCATGACATCAACTTGGGGGACAGAACTGATGTTATAAAAATAAGTTATATTTCCCCCCAAGCAAAAAGGCCGCACAGAATCAAAGTTGTTTTTAGAAAATAAAGACAGTTGTAATACTTTTATACCTAAGTTTACGGACTAAAATTAAAACCTGCTATCATAATAGATTCATTTAATATTTTCAAGTAACTTGCGTAGGCCTCTATCCTTATGATAAGAGAAGTCTGCAACAGAAAATAAAACTTACTAAAAGTTGCTGACCATGTACAGTGAAGTATATAATCAGGAGATACCCCTCTCAATCCTGTGCTGCTATATACAGGATAGTAATTAAACTGTCCAACTATAGTGTAAGGATCACATGCACACTGAGTGTAAGGTTCTAAAGGACCTTGTAGCTAATGTTCGAGAGAAGTTCCAAGAGAATAAGGCATGCACTGGTGAGAAAAGGATTAACTGCAATCCATGTTGCCTGCTGGAAGCAGATAAGAAAAGGCAGAGATAGCTTCTGACTCTGTTTTTGGAAACATTTACTGCTTGTAGGCAAATTCTGAAATCATTAAAAACTCATTATGCACATTACTGAATTCAAACAAATTTCCACCTCTGTTGCAATGGTTAAGAATGAATTCCTGGTATGTTGAAGGCTAGAATTTGGTATAGAGTTTTGCAGGAGGGGCTGGACCCTCCACCAAACTCCAACCTTTTTGAAACCTTTCTATCCTATCTTTTGTACTAGGAAGGAGGATCAGAGTGAATGAAAACCCCCTTTTTTCACTCCAATTCAGCAACCTGCCAATCGCTGATAAATATAGTTATTTCCAACTTTATGGATTAAGGCCTAAGGCTCGAATGTAGTGTGAGCCAAAGAGCAGTAGTCAAATGTAAATAAAGGCTCTTTGATGCTGTGTCTCCAGATCCCACCCTTAAGAATCATAGATTATTCACCATTATTAGGAAGATGGATTTTTGAGGACTGGGTTGTCCCAAAGCAACACAAAATTTGCAGGTGTAAGAATCCAGGCCCCTTCATAGCAGGTAAGCCTCGCTGGTGAAATGAACATGTTTATGTGATGCCTAGTTTAATATCCCAAAAGAATGACTCAAATCGCCACCATATCTTAGATGCTCAGCAATTTCTTGACCAGATTATAAGAGATGTTTTCAGCAGTCAAAAGTCTTTGGGCTAGAGAGTCCCCTTGAAGAAAGTCATTCCCTCAAGAAAGTAGAATGTGGGAGAATTAGCACTATGGACTGAGGTACAGATTCCACTGTCACTGAATGAGACAATGATCAAGATGTTCATGCAATTCACCAGTATTAGACCGTACTTTAACATTCAGTAATGTTGATTTTAACACTATTAAATGGGCAATTACCTTGCAGGGCAAGTTATTGTCCTTTGGAACAAAAATTCAGAAGGTATTATTTTCTAAATGGCATTAGGCTTTACTTAAAAGGTATATTAGTAGCGGTTAAAATTGTAGTTTAAGAATACCCTTAGGCAAGGGACACCTGGGTGGCTCAGTTGGTTGTGTCCAATTCTGGATTTTGGCAGAAGTCATGATCTTATGAGTTTGTGGGTTTGACCCTCATGTGGAGCTCTACACTGGCAGTAGGGAGCCTGCTCACTCTCTCTCTCTGCCCCTACCTTGTACGTGCTCTCTCTCTCTCTCTCTCTCAAAATAAACAAGACTTAAAAAAACAAAAAAAGAATAACCTTAGACAAGGTGTGGAGAATATAACAGAAAGTAGTACCAGAAAAAGAAGATACATAGGCAGCCTCTGGAGAGTGTGGATCCACATGATACAGATATTCATGAAGCCTGTGACTCTGTCTCTGATACCATCATAGCATTAGTCTTGGACCTTTTCTCTTTGAGGAAGAGAGTGCATTTCAGTGGTAGGTAGGTCTTGTTGAGAAAGGATATATATGGTTTTTGTTTTGTTTTGTTTTGTTTTGGTGAGGCAGATATGCGTACATGGACAGAACAAAGGAGCATCAATGTTTAGCTGGCTTACGTGTCTTCAAAGGGAATCATCACTTGCCTGCTTCCCCTGATGCTTAAACAAATATATTCTTCATATAACTGAGTCTCCCCCAGGCTACAGTTGATCTGTCTACAGGTTGGGTACGTGAACTATGGACAGTCAACTTACTACATTGCTGTGTGACTTCTTTGTGTAAATTTTGCCAACATGAGGTCGGTTAGCCAGATTCTTTCTTCTGACTTTGGGCTTATGTTACTAAGAACTTATCAGTAGCAGAAGACTGAGATAAGATTATGATGTAGAAAGGGTACCAGAAAAAACAACCACCACCACCACAACAAAAACTGAATGCAGCTATAGAAAGCTATGTGAAGCCAAATACAAGAGAACACAATATGGGTGTTAATACAGAGTACCAATTGGTATAAAGAGGATAATGTAACAGAGACACTGGAGAGACTAGGCCACACAATCGCTGAGTTACTCGGGTCTCCAGTGCTATTTCTGGTCCACGTGTTTCACTTGGAATAACTACTTTCCCCTGTCTCCACCCATCTTTCTTGAGGTAGTTTTTATTCTCCTTGCTTCTGATCTATTCTAAAACCAAAAGCATAGTTAATAATCTGGCTTTTTCCTCATGTAACCATGAGAAATGTATTTAGTATGTATGTATACAGTATATAGTCAATGTATAGAGTAAATGTATCTTCATGTCAATATATACTTATTTACTACTCATTCAATGTTGGCTTCTCATCCAAACTTGATGCTGAAAATATTTCTAATTTAAATTTGTGGAGCTGAGAGAAAATTGTCTATATCCAACAGTAAAATTATACACTGAATGGAAGTATAATATTTAAAAGGAAACAACAGATGAGGAGTCCAACGATCAAAAGGAGTATATTATAGAAGAGATGATCTGGAAAGTACTTATGGACTCAAGTCTTCACTGTTGAGCAACATTATAATAAATCAAACAAGTTTTCACAAAGATGCAAATGTAACCCTCTACTTAGCACTATGATTTCATGAGACAGACCCATGGGTCAAATTCCATTGTGAGAGATGTCATATTTCAATAAAACACATCAATCAGAAAGTCTGAGGGTGGAGTCTATATATAATAAAAATATCAGTGCTGGGCTGACAGAGATGAATCTAGTGTTTGGTGGAAATACTTATGTTAGAATAGAAAGAAAATAGGAGTATAGCTTTAGGAGAACATGATACAGAACACTTCACCAGATGAAACGTATGGATGATTATCTCCTAATTAGTATAACAAAATCTCAATAGACGGCATATCGACATTACATTAGTATTCAACTTCTAAAGACAATTATTAAGTTAGGTAATATTATGATTAGAGTTATATTAGCAAAAGTAAAACAGGTGTGTATTTTTTAAACTGCCATTGATTACAACTTTTTTTTGGTAACATTTATTCATTTTTTGAGAGACAAAGACAGCATGAGGAGGAACAGAGAGGGAGATACAGAATCCAAAGCAGGCTCCAGGCTCTGAGCTGTCAGCACAGAGGCCGATGTAGGGCTCAAACCCATGAACCAGGAGATCATGACCTAAGCTGAAGTCAGATGCTTAACCGACTGAGCCACCCAGGTGTCCTGATGACAACTTACTTTCTAAGATATAGTTAGCAGTGAGAAAACCTGTAAATCTCAATTTTTAATAAAATTGAGAAAAATTTCTTGGTAAATTAGAAAATAGAATGCTGATCATAATCATGAAATTTTAATCATATTAAGTTAGTAAAGGATCTGTGAGCTTGATAGGGTATTTCACCTCCACTGTAGGAAAGCAGATTTAATATAGCATTTGTGATTGTAAAGGCGTAATACACAAAAGTCCTCTGGGGAGTCTCAAAAATAGATTTCTAGGACTACATTTAAAAAGAGCATTAGGGAAATAAATGAGAAATAAACAAAATGAAAAAAAATAATAGGCAATTCCCTGAACTTAAAAGTATATGATGATTTTTTTTCAATGTACATATAGGCAAAGGAGAATCAAAGACCAACAAGGAGTGTTTAGAGTTTGTTCTTATGGAAAAAAAAAAGCTGAAATAATCTATGGACAGTAACACAGTGCTTTTTAAAAAAGCAGTGTCCAGGAGCACCTCCTGGTTGTCTCAGTCAGTGAAGCATTTGACTCCTGATTTTGGCTTAAGTCACGATCTCCTGGTTCAGGAGTTCCAGCCCCACATCAGTCTCTGTGCTGACAGTGTAGAGCCTGCTTGAGATTCTCTCTCTCTCTCTCTCTCTCTCTCTCTCTGTCTCCCCCCCCCCCCGCCCTTCTCCTGCTTGTGCTCTCTCTCTCAAAATAAGTAAACCTTAAAAAATTAATTAATTGATTAAAAAGCCGTGTCCAAGGCAAAAGGACAAATAAGGGTAAGAATCACTTCTTGTGATGAGATCCAGATAACCGGTGGCAGAATGAAAAAAGAATTACCCAATACTGTTTCTGAGAGAATTTCAAAATTACAAAGGGTAGAACAAGCATGTTTCAGGAGCAATTCAACCCATGAGAAATAAATACATACTATGAAATTTCCAAACTGACTGCAGATTCAGATGGGCCACATCCTAGACAGAATATACCCTTATGAAAGTTAAACTACTGTCAGCCATTCTTAAGAAAAAAAAAAAAAATTACAGAAAACAAGAGTGTTTGAAAACTGGGAGTAGAAGAAGGTTGACTTTCTTTCCAAAGTGAATAAAAAAATTGATTCTCAATACTCTAAAATAACATCTTGCTGTCAATCCCTACAAATATTTGAATGGAACTGGAAAAGTGCATGGCTGAGCAGAAAGAAAGGCAGCAGGACAGATGCAAAGTAGGCCCTGGAGAGAGAACGCCTGCCCTCAAGAACTCGCTACTCCAAACATTATCTGCCCTGGAATTGAACTCTCGTTTTAACTTTACCTTTTAAATCTAACTCCTCGTGCCCAAGTTTTCTTATATGTAAAATGAGGAAAATAACAGTGCAGAAGTCTTAGATTTGTGGAAAACACAAATCTAGTAAAATAATCTAGCTATGGTGGCTAGAACAATGCTTTGTATGCAATGAAACATTCGACAATTGAGCCATGACTACAACTCCTGTTACTATCACCATCAGTACTACCACCGGTAATGCTACTGCTATGGTTCTCTGAAGTATTACATGTTTGGTATTAAACTGTTTTTTAAAGTAATATGCACATTCAACATCCCTATCTGGATTCAAACAAAAGCTGAAACCCGTTGTATTAGGTATCGCCGCAATGAATAGGACGTTGGATTCTGTGATTTCTATGACCCTCCCAGTGATTAGTAAAATTGGTATATTTTTAATGGCTTATTAGTAAATGTATAAATGACTCTGAAACGGATAAACGCAATGGCTGTATCTGTAATGAACTAAAGAAAATATGATCCACTCATGCTTGGAAGGGTCAAATGTGATGTATTCGGGCAGAAATTAGTGGCATCTGTTTGCCGTTCAGAATTTCACAAGTACTGAATATTACCACGTATGTGACACATTAAATGAATGTGCAATGCTCACTGGCTACAGTGATGAGAACTGCTATATACCGAATTTCTCCCTCTGTTAAGCCACAAAATATAGTTGATGATCAGTTGATCATTAAGATGCTCTTAATGAGCTTTTCAAATTTTGCAGGAGATTGAAACCAATACTGTACAGTTGATTTCCTATTTTATATACATGAAGGATGAGCAAGCTTTACATGTAAGAGTGATTTGCAGTGGATAAATGTGCATGTGTGGCTATTATTCAAAACACAAAATGCTGCATTTTTTTTTAAAATTTTTTAACGTTTATTTATTTTTGAGACAGAGAGACAGAGCATGAATGGGGGAGAGGCAGAGAGAGAGGGAGACACAGAATCGGAAGCAGGCTCCAGGCTCTGAGCCATCAGCCCAGAGCCCGACGTGGGGCTCAAACTCATGGACCGTGAGATTGTGACCTGAGCTGAAGTCGGACGCTTAACCGACTGAGCCACCCAGGCGCCCCTGCATTTTTTTTATTAAAAACAAAATGTTACAGAAGCTTTTCAGCTGTGACTTGAACAAAACCTTTTTAATGGCACTTTGTGATGTTCCTGGAGCACAAGGAATCTAGGATGGTAAAATTCAGTAACACCAAAACTCATCAAGAATTCCAACACAAACAGAATATAAGCAGAATAATTGCTGTGGAGAATGAAATGTACCTAATTTGGTATCTTCGATCTCTCTAAAATTTTGGGTGGAGCATTAATATATTAAATATATTTTCAAGTAATATTGAAAAGTAGCTCTTCACAAAGAAGGGTGATCCTCAGGGGCAGGTGGGTGGCTCAGGTGTTTGAGAGTCTGACTTTTGATTTTGGCTCTGGCCATGACCCCAGGGTTGTGGGATGGAGTCCCAAGTCAGGCTCTGTGTTGAGTGTGGAGCCTGTTAAGACTCTCTCTCTCCCTCTGCCACTCTGCCCTGCTGGCACTCTCTCCAAAATTAAAATAAATGATAATAAAAAAAAGGGGTGATCTTCTTTTTTTGAGGTGGAGGCATTAGTATGCTTGGAAACATTCTCTTCTTAGAAATAATCTATAGGTAAACGGGAAAACCAGAAGTAGATATAAAAACCTCACCTTTGAAGAAACCACATCGTTAGTCCCAAAACAAAATATTCATAGGCTGCCAAATACGTGGAAAATCAAATGAGCAGGGAAATGTTAGTCAAGGATGACTGCGGCTGATTTCAGACACAGATGGCTGCATGCGATTCCCCCAAGTGGAATATCCTGAGGGCCCAAACAAGCATAGTGTGCCAGGCTGTGGCAAATGTTTCCCTGGACTCTTTTGGGTATAACGAGTACAGGGGAGGTGGTGCTGAATGAGTAACACAAAGCCACAGTCTTTTTAGAATGCAGCACATCAGCAAGGTCATTTTTAGTTGGTCAACAATGAGCAACCCTACAAACGCTAATCTCATTTAGGTGAAAGAAACGAGGATTAAAAATGACTCTCTTACAGGGGCTCCTGGCTAGCTCAGTCGGTAGAGCAAATGACTCTTGATCTTTGGTTTGTGCGTTTGAGCCCCTTGTTGGGGCTACAAGTTACTTAAAAACAAAAATGACTCTTATGTACAAATATACATAGACCTATGTTTTACAGGAATAGTGTGGAGTACAAACCAGTGTTTATTGCTGCCAGCTATATTAGTAAGAATGCACTGTTCAATGACAGCATACTGAAAAAACAAATCTACAAAGATGATATTATCCGAGCCAAGGCTCAGAGAAGAAAAAAAAAAAAAAAACAGATAAAGAACACTTATCAGAAAAAAAATATTGGCAAGGGTGCCTGGGTGGCTCATTCAGCTAAGCATCTTACTTCGGCTCAGGTCATGATCTCATGGTTCATGGGTTGGAGTTAACAGATCAGAGCCTGGAGCCCACTTCGGATTCTCTGCCTCCCTCTCTTTCTCTCTGCCCCTCCCCCTCTCTCTTTCTAGTCTCTCTTTCTCAAAAGTAAACGCTTTTTTTAAAAAGGAAAAGAAAATTATTGCCACTGAGCAAATTCCAAGTGTATACAAACATGCCACCATGAACAAAGTAGTTATGGAGAGAATATTAAGAATGAATGGAAATATTTAAGCCTTTTGCCACCTTTTAAAAATCAGGTTGTTTTTGTTTTTTGTTCTTGGGTATAGGAATTCTATATATATTTTGGATATTAACCCCTTGTCAGATTATGATTTGCAAATATTTTCTCCCATGCTGTAACTTGCCTTTTTACTCTGTTGATTATGTTCCTTGATGCATGAAAGTTTTTAATCTTCATGAAATCTTTTTTCTTTTTATGCTTATATATCGTGTATCACATCCAAGAAATCATTGTCAAATCCAATGTTGTAAACATTTTACCCTGTATTTCCTTATATAAACTTTATAGTGTTAGTTCTTTGGATCTTTGATCCATGTGAAATCATTTTTGTATAGAAGGGTTTAATTTTATTTTAGTGCATGTGGATATCCATTCATGGATATCCATGTTGGACATTTGTTGAAGAGACTGTCCTTTCTCTGCTGAATGGTCTTCAGACTCTTGTTGAAAATAATTTGGCCACATATATTAGGGTTCATTTCTGGGCTATTCTATTCATTAATCTTGTCTTTATGCCAATATCACACTCTTTTGATTACTGTAGCTTTGTAATTGGTTTTGAAAATAGGAAATGTGAGAACTCCAAATGTGTTCTTCTTTTTCCAATTATTTTGGCTATTGGGGTTCTCTCAGATTCTGTATGCATATTATGATGGATTTTTCTAGCTTTGCAAAAAACACCATTGGGATTTTGATATAGTTGGTATTTTGAATCTATAGATTGCTTTGGGTAATGCTAACATCTTACTAATATGAAGTCATTCAATGCATGTACACAGGATGCCTTTTGATTTATTTGTCTAATTTCTTTCAGTAATATTGTATAGTTTTCATTGTATAAGTGTTTCACCTCTTTGGTTACATTTATTCCTATTTTACTTTTTAATTGATGCTATTATAAACAGGATTGTTCTCTTAATTTCCTCTTGGATAACTCATTATTAGTGTATAGAAACAACACAAAGTTTATTTAGTTATTTTGTATTCTGCAATTGTGCCAAATTATTAGTCCAAACATGGTTTTGTTTTTGGGGGAGGGTTTTGTAGAATCTTTATGGTATTACACTATAAAATCATGTACTCTGATAAAAGAGGTCATTTTACTTCTTGCTTTCCTGTTTAAACATTTTTTGTGTCTTACTCATGCCTAATTTTTCTGGATACAAGTTCTAATATTATGATGAATGCAAGTAGCAAAAGTAGACATTCATTAGGGCATCTGGGTGGCTCAGTCAGTTAAGTGTCTGACGTCGGCTCAGGTCACGATGTCACGGTTTGTGAATTCAAGTCCCGCATTGGCCTCTGTGCTGACAGGTCAAAGCCTGGAGCTTGCTTCGGATTTTGTAACTCCCTCTCTTTCTGCCTCTTCCCTGCTCATGCTCTGTCTTTCTCACTCAAAAATAAAAAAAAAAAACATTAAAAAATTTTAAAAGTAAACATTCATGTGTTGTTCCTGATATTTCAATATCTGAAAAAATATTTTATATAGAATAATCTCAAGCAAAATATAATGATCTGAATCTAGGACAAAAAAACTGAAATGGAATAGAGGCAGTTTTTGTACAAGCAAAGAAGTCATTAGTCCAAAAGGACATAGGTCTCTAACCTAAAGGATTACAATAAATAAATTACAAACAGTATTAACATCAGCACCTTAAGTTTTACTAGAATATATTTTCTAATTTTTCCTGCAGGATTTTGATGGTTTCCTGCCTTACATTTAAGTACTTCATCCATTTTGAATTTATTTTTGTGTATGGTGTCAGAAAAGTGGTCTATTTTCATTCTTCTGCATGGTGCTATCCACAGAGAAAACCATCAAAATCCTACAGGAGAAAACACGTAGCAACCTCTTTGACCTCAGCCATAGAAACGTCTTATTAGACATGTCTCTGGAGCCAAGGGAAACTAAAGCAAAGATGAACAATGATACCTCATCAAGATAAAAAGCTTCTGCACAGCAAAGGAAATAATCAACAAAATTAAAAGGCAACCGATGGAATGGGAAAAGATATTTGCAAATGACATATGGGATTAAGGGTATCTAGAATTTATGAAGAACTTATCAAACTCAACACCCTAAAAAGAAGATAATCCAGTGAAGAAATAGTCAAGAGACATGAATACTTTTCCAAAGAAGACATTCATATGGCTAACGGATACATGAAAAAATACTCAACATCACTCATCATCAGGGAAATACAAATCAAAATCATGATGAGATACCACCTCACACCTGTCAGAATGGCTAACATTAACAATTCAGGCAACAAAAGATGGTGGCAAGGATGTAGAGAAAAAGAATGTCTTTTGCCCTGTTGGTGGGAATGAAGACTGGTGCGTCCATTCTGGAAAGCAGTAGAGAGGTTTCTCAAAAATTAAAAATAGAACTACTCAACAACACAGCAAGTGCACTAGGAAGTATTTGTGCAAATGATACAAAAATGCTGAAGGGGAACATGCACCCCCATGTTTATAGCAGTACTATCAAAAATAGCCAAATTATGGTAAGAGCCTAAACATCCATCAACTGATAAATGGATAAAGAAGATGTGGTATGTGTGTTTATGTATGTGTGTGTGTGTCTGTATACACACACACACACACGTTTATACATATGTATACATATATACATGTATGTATATATGTGTACAGTACATACATACATATATTTATGTGTATATATTTATATTTATATATGTATATATATTTATATATGTATATAAATAGATATATACTTACATATGTGTGTATTGGAATATTATGTGGCCATCAAAGATAATTAAATCTTGCCATTTGCAACAATGTGAATGGTCCCGGAATGTATTATTCTAAGCAAAATAACTCAGAGAAAGATAAATATCATATGTTTTCACTCATATGTGGAATTTAAGAAACAAAACAAATGAACATAGTAGAAGGGAAGTAAAAATAAGATAAAAACAGGGAGGGAGGCAAACCATAAGAGACTCTCAAATACAGAGAACTGAAAGTTGCTGGAAGGAAGGTGGGTGGGGGGATGGGCTAAAAGTTTGATGGGCATTAAGGAGGGTACTTGTTGGGATGAACACTGGTGTTACACATAAGCGATGATTCACTGAGTTCTAATTCTTAAACCAATACTACATGGTATGTTAACTAACTTGAATTTAAATAAATAAATTTTTAAAAAACCATACATTTTCTAAATATCTACCTTCCTCTTTTTTTTCCACATAATGCTGGGTTAGAGGTCATATTTGTTTTTGTTATCATTAACTTTTAAATAGTGATAAGTGTAATTAAGACATACTTCGGTAAAATGTGGCCCCCCAGCTATACAATGTACACATAGTGCATTTGCTGAACCACTCCTGTATATATTAAAATTCATCTTACTTCCTTGGGGACAGGGTCATTTTTTAGGGAGACCTTTTTTTTCGCTTCTATCAAAAGCCCCATGACTCTGGCTAGATAATACACCAACTGGTGGTGGATCACATGAAATAATCTTAAAATGTACACCTAATCATTGTTATCAATGTGTTTTACATTTTCCCAAACTTTAATGCATTTCTGTGTTCATGCATACATATATAATGCTTCAGCATCACCAATGACATACGTCTCAGGATAAATATGAGCAATTTTAGTTTGAAAGGTCATTATGAAAAACCTCTTTGAGGAAGTGTTCAAATTTAAAGCTGATATGATTAAATTTCTACAATTGAATGAAAATTAAATCTCGACTCAGCAAAGAATGTTGAAAATAATGATTTGACTTAGCATAAGATAAGTGCCAGCTGACCTTATTAACACACTTGAAAGCAATACTTTATTATTCTCAGGAGGATGCCTGTGTTGCAAGAATATTTCATTGGCCAAAGACTATTTCACAGTATTGTGTTCTTTCTCTATTGGAATAGTTGGAGAGGTCCGTTGTTCATATCATGTGGTTATCTGAAGGAAAAGAAAAACTTGCTGATTTGTTATTTATTTAGGGAGTCCTTGCCAGCACAAAATAATTTTAGATAGTATTTTCTCAGCTGATTTAGGCAATTGAATACCTCCCTTAAACTTTCATAAAATTCACCAATGGAGTCTATCTACTCTTAAAAGAACCTAAAAGGTAAGTTTTTCTCATTAAAAAATACAACACCTTACCTAGAAGCAAATGCTACTTTCAGTTAAATTTAATTCATACCTATTTGTTAAGCAAGAACAATTCTTTAGACATTGGACAATCTGATACAGAGATAAATATATTAATTGGGCAATAAAAGTCCTCAATGTCAATAGTAGGGAGATTAAATAAAGCACACAAAAGAAATATTAAAAAGATAAAATTAATATTGTAAGAGAAGAACAAAAGTGCCCTTTAACCAAAATATCTTAGAACAAAGATGCATTACTGAGGCATTTTTATAAGGCAAAATTCATCTCCAGAGAAGACACTGGGCTTTGTGGTCAATACTATACCTACCGGACAGTAAGAATAAATGCAACCATGTAGATAAAATCTTGGTCAATAGTCAATCACTTTATAAAGATGATCATTTATGATTATGGTTATGATTATTTTAATAATATTCCCTTAATCGATACATCATATACCTCTCTTAAATACATCAAGAAAATAAAAGGCAGCATTTTTCAATTTCTTAATGACCCATATAATTTTTTAAAAATAAAATGACAGTAATAATCCAGAACTTTCCTTTCCTATCTGCTGAGTGCAAGTCAATGGCATTTGTCCTGACCCAAAGAAAGGAACACTGGGAGATGTTACATCAACATCTCCCCCAACATTATAACCTCCAAAATAATTTTTAAGGTTCCTTTTTTTTCCATTTTAATTCCTCAAAATGAGTACCTTTGTAATAAGACAGGTTTTAAAAAGTCTTGTTGGAGAAGTAAAATAGCATGAATTCTTTTTCATGTCATGGGACAGGATGGTTAATAGCGAGAAACCCATTAAATGCAAAGATTAGTGTGATCAGAGAAAAGTCCATCATAAGAACAGGGCCTAGTATCAGTTTGCTGCCCTTAAGAGGCCTGAAGAATCAAAACACCATTGTTGGATGCTTTTGTAGGATAATAAAGACATTTCGCTAAAAAATCAACTTAAATGTACACATGGTCATGCATAATTAGCTCAGCATGAGGTACCTTAATAGTCTATACCTTTACTTTGTATTAATATGCTGAATGCTTAAGATTAACATTTTATGTCATGTCCACATTTTCAGATCTATAAAATGCTATTCTTTCTCAACATGTGGAGTCCCTGGATTATCCTTTTACTATTCCTTACAGAAGTCAAAATATTTTTCCGCTTAATCTTTTTTCCAAACGTGGCTTTTATAGCTTTTTTTCTCCCTCATAGTCAATGACCAGAATCATATCCTGCAGTCTATAGTGAACTAGTTTCCCTAAGTACTGAAAAGAAATACAAAAAAAGGAATGAAATTTTGATATACGCTTTGCACCCTGTAATATTCCATTGTCTATGGCAACCGAGTGAACTATGTAAAGAAAAATAACAATAACAAAGTAAGGCATCAATTAATTAGGGATTTATACTCTTGATCTTCCCATGCATTAGAGGTACAGTGTGGAATGAATGCTTTTATTTTCTCAAAATGAGTGAAAGAGCATTAACATCACCATCACAAGCTTGACTTTTACAACTGTTAGGGTAAAACTCCTAAACTTGGCCTTTAAGTAACCTATTGCCTCAGGGGAAGATGGTGGAGCAGGAGGATCCTAGTCCTATGGATACACAGAGGTAGCAGCTCAGAGTAAGTAACTCAAAAATGACCTGAGGACTGGAGCAACAGACTCTCCACAGCTAAATGTAGTAAAGAGGCCACACAGAAAAGGGTAGGAAGCACAGACACAGGGTCAAGAGCCTCCAGACTTTCTGCAGGACAAAGAGACTATGCAGGCATCGACGGGGAGAGAGTAGGCCCCACACTAGGCACCCACAGGCACAAGGGACCAACACTGGGAAGACAGATTCCCACAACATTTGGCTTTGAAAGCCAGAGGGGCCTGACTTAAAACGTTCTTACCATCAGTGGGGCTTAACACTTGGAACTTTAAAAATCAGCATGCTCACCTCCGGGAGAGCCAAAGGGCAGGGAGATATGACACTAAGTCCCTTCCCTGAAAGATAAAGCACAACCAACAACCTTGCTGAGATATAGCATAGAAGCAACAATGAAAAAGACCTACAGTCTTTTTGCTAATTTGTTTGCTAATTTGCTAATTTGTTTGCTAATCTCAGAGCATGTACTGGAGGGGAAGGTATTTTTGGGGGACTTCTCCAAGAACAAAAGAGCTGATGGGCAGTTTCCTTCCCCCACTGATAGCCTAGATACAGGGACACCTGCAGGAATCAGCCCAGCATGAATACTCCATGTAACTGGCTAATAGCATACCCCAATCCCATGTTCTTCTGGGGACTCACCCCCTCCAATACTCCCTTGGCTGGAATACACAGCAAAGCAGTATCACAAGCTGGCAGTGTGCAAGCAGACCTGACATGGCCCAGCACCAAAGTGACTCCTGACCTGAGGAGAGGGGAAGAAAACCATAATTACCACTTCCACTGCAGCCGCAGCAGTGGGAGAGGGGAAGACATCTAGTACAACTGAAGGACTTTCCCACCAACTAAAGCTTCTCAGGGGACAACACAGGGAGAGCACCCTCTAGTTCATTGCCAGTGAAGCTCTGGGAAATGCCCATCTAACCTGAATCAATCCCAAGGCAGCCCCACTGCCCACTAATAACATAGGGACCAAACTCTGTCCACAACAGGCAAAGAGAGACATTGCAGATGACTGAAGGCAAACACAGCTCAGCCACAACAGTAGGGTGCATGTCACAAACACAGGAGGTGACCCTGAAGCACCAAGTTGTGGTGAACAAAGAATATTGCACTACAGTATTTATAGGGCAACTGTGTTCAAGACCAGCAGATATAGTCGACTATCCTAAAACAAAACAAAACAAAAGAAAACAAACAAACAAACAAACAAAAAAACAGACAATGAGTTAGTGAGACAAAATCAGGAGACAAATGAGTATGTCCCAAATGAAAGCACAGGACAAAATCCCAAGAGACGTGAACAAAACGAAAGTAAGTAATGTACCTCAGAATTTAAAATAATGGTTACAATGATTTTCACTGGACTTGACAAAGAGTGGAGGACCTCAACAAAAAGATACAAAACCTAAAAACAAGAAATCAGAGTTGAAGAACTCATTAACTGAAATTAAAAATACACTAAATGGAATAAATAGTAGATGAGAGGAAGCAGAAGAATGGTTCAGCAACCTGAAGGACACAGTAATGGAATGCAATCAAACTGAAAAGGATACAGAAAAAAATAATAGAATGTTAAAATAGATTGAGACCTCAGCAACACCATCAAGCATAATAACACTCACATTATAGGGAAGGAGAAGAGAGAAGAAGGAGAGAGACAATTTATTGACACTATATACCTAAAATGTGCTGGGGAGAGGAGTAAAAAAATTACTGATTTTTAAATAGTTTTTTAATGTTTATTTATTATTTTTAGAGAAAGAGATGGAGGCAAGGGCAGAGAGAGGGAGCGAGAAAATCCCAAGCAGGCTCTGTGCTGTCAGCACAGAGCCCAATGTGGGGCTCAATATCACTAACTGTGAAATCATGACCTGAGCTGAAATCAAGAGTCTAATACTTAACTGATTGGGTCACCCAGGTGCCCCCCCCAAACTTAGTGGTTTTAGAATGAATTCACACTTAATCAACCATCAACTTAAATTAGATTGCTATATCCATAAAATGTTATATACAACCCCAGTGATAACCACAAATATAAAACTAGTAATAGATATGCAAAAAATAAAAAGAAAATAATCCAACTGTATCACTAGGAAATCCAACAAACTAAGAAAATAGAGCAACAGAAGAAAGGAACTACTAAAACAACCATAAAACAAGTAACAAAATGGCAGTAAGTACATACCTATCAACAATTTCTTTGAAAGTAAATGGCCTAACCACTGAAATCAAAAGACATAGGATGACAGAATAGATTAAAAACAACAACAACCACAAAAAACTATCTACATGCTGCCTACAAGAGACTCATTATAGACCTAAAGGCACATGAATGCTAAAAAGTGAATAAATGAAAAAGCATTGATCATTCAAAATGAAGTGAAAAGAAAGCCAGAGTAGCAATACTTGTAGTAGACAAAATAGACTTTACAACACAGATTGTAACAAGAAACAAAGAATGATACTACATAATCATCAAGGAAATAATTCAACAAAAATATACTACAACTGTAAATATTTATGAACCCAACATGGCAGCATCCAAATACACAAAGTAGCTAATTATAATCAAAAAGGAATTAATCACTAGTAATACATTAATAGCATGGGACTTTAATACCCCACTCACATCAATGAATACATCATCCAAACAGAAAATAACAAGGAAACAGAGACTTTAAATGACACATTAGACTAGATGGATCTAAAAGATATAATCTGAAAGAGCAGAATACACATTCTTCTCAAGTGCATAGAATACTCTCCAGAATAGCTCACATTAGGCCACAAAACAAGTCTCAACAAATGAAACCAGAAATCAACCACAAAAAAACATTCTAGAAAGAATGCACATACATAGTGATTAATTAACATGCTACTCAACAATAAATGGGTCAACCAAGAAATCAAAAAGGAAATTAAAAAAATGGAAACCAATGAAAATGAAAACACAATGGTTCAATGTTGTCAGGATGCAGCAAAAGCTGTTCCAAGAGAGAAGTTTATAGCAATACAGGTCTACCTCAAGAAGCAAGAAAAATCTCACATAAACAACTTAACCTTACAACTAAAGGAGCTAGAAAAGGATGACCAAACAATGCCTAAACCCAGAAGAATGAAGGAAATAATAGGTATTAGAACTGAATTAAATGAAATAAAATCTAAAAATAAGTAAATGAAACAGATCAATGAAATCTGGAGCTGGTTCTTTAAAAAATAAATCAACAAAATTGACAAACTTCAGCCAAACTCATGATAAAATGAAGAGAAAGGATTCAAATACACAATATCAGAAGAAGAGATATAACAACCAACACTACAGAAATACAAAGGATTAGAAGAGAATATTATGAAAAAATATATGCCAACAAATCGGACAACCTGGAAGAAATGGATAAATTCCTGGAAATATGTAACCTTCCAAAACTGAATCAGGAAGAAATAGAAAATTTAAACAAACTACTAAGAATGAAGTTTTAGGGGCGCCTGGGTGGCTCAGTCGGTTAAGCGTCCGACTTCAGCTCAGGTCACAATCTCATGGTCCATGAGTTTGAGCCCCACGTCGGGCTCTGGGCTGATGGCTCAGAGCCTGGAGCCTGCTTCCGATTCTGTCTCCCTCTCTCTCTGCCCCTCCCCCGTTCATGCTCTGTCTCTCTCTGTCTCAGAAATAAATAAACGTTAAAAAATTAAAAAAAAAAAAATGAAATTTTATCAGTAATCAAAAATACCCAAAACTAGATGGCTTCACAGGTGAATTCTCCCAAATATTTAAAGAAGAGTTAATATTTATTCTTTTCAAACAATTCCAAAAAATAGAGGAGGAAGGAGAGCTTCCCATTTCATCTAAAGAGACCAGCATTACTGTGATGCCCAACCAGATAAAGACACTACAAAAATCGAGAACTGTAAGTTAATATCTGATGAACATAGATGCAAAAATCCTCAACAAAAAATAAGCAAACTGAATCTAACAATACTTTAAAAAATTTATCGTTTACCATGATTATATGGAATTTACTCCAGTTAAGAAAAGGTAGTTTGACATTCACTAATCAATGAGAAATATCATATTAACAAGAGGGAGGATAAAAATCATACTATCATCTCACTAGATGCAAGAAAAAAAAGGATTTGACAACATACAACATCCATTCATGACAAAAACTCTGAGCAATGTAGGGTTAGAGGGAATATACCTCAATATAATAATGGCCATATATGAAAAACCTACTGCTAACATCATAATCAATGGGGAAAGACTGAAAGATTTTCCTCTAAGATCAGAAAAAAGACACAGATATCCACTCTCTCCACTTTTATTCAACATAGTATAGAAGTCCTACCTGCAGCAATCAGACACCAAAAAGAAACAAAGACATCCAAATTGGTAAGGAAGAAAAAACTTCACTATTTGCTGATGACATATATATATCTAAAAACTCCACCAAAAAACTACTAGATCTGATAAATGAATTCAGCAAGGTTGCAGGATACAAAATCAATATACAGAAATCCATTGCATTTTTGTATACTAATCATGAAGTAGCAGAAAGTGAAATTATGAAAACAACCCAGTTACAAGTGCACCTAAAACAATAAAATACCTAAAAATAAATTTAATCAAAGAGGTGCAAGACCTGTACTCTTAAAATGATAACACTGATGAAAACAATTCAAAATCACACAAACAAATGGCAAGATATCCCATGCTCATGGATTGGGAAAACAAATAATGCTAAAACGGCCATGCTACCTAAAGCAATCTACAGATTTAATACCATCCCCATCAAATACCAAAAGTATTTCTCACACAACTAGAACAATTAATCCTCAAGTATGTATGGAACTACAAAATACCTGAATAACCAAAGCAATCTTGAAAAAGAAAAAAAAATTGGAAGTATCACAATCCCAGACTTCAAGATATACTACAAACATACAGTGATCAAAACAGTATGATACTGGGACAAAAATAGACACACAGATCAAGAGAACAAAATAGCCCAGAAATAAATCCACACTTAACAATTTATCTATTAATGTACAACCAATCAAGCAAGAATATACAACAGGGAAATGACAGCCTATTCAACAGGGGTGGTGGGAAAACTGGGCAGCTACATGCAAAGAATGAAACTCGATAGCTTTCTTATACCATACATAAAAATAAATTCAAAATGAATTAAAGACCTTAATGTGAGACCTGAAACCATAAGAAATCCTTGAAGAGAACGTAGGCAGAAATTTCTCTGACACTGCCATAGCAACATATTTCTAGATATGTTTTCTGAGGCAAGGGAAACAAAAGCAAAATAAGCTATTGGGGCTATATCAAAATAAAAAGTTTCTGCACAGCAAAGGAAACCAGCAACAAAACTAAAAGACAACCTACCGAATGGGAGAAGATATTTGCAAATGATGTATCTGATAAGGAGTTAGTATCCAAATACATATATAAACAACTACTACAACCCAACAGCAAAAAAAAAAAAAAAAAAAAATCTAATTAAAAAATGGACAGAAGACATTTCTCCAAAGAAGACATACGTATGGCCAACAGATACATGAAAATATGCTCTTTGTTACTTATTATCAGGGACGTGCAAAGCAACAACACGATGAAGTATCACCTCACACCTGTCAGAATGGCTCAACTCAAAAAACACAAGAAACGAGTGTTGGTGAAGATGTGGAGAAAAAGGAACCTTCTTGCATTGTTGATGGAAATGCAAACTAGTGCAGCCACTGTGGAAAACAGTATGAAGGCTCCTCAAAAAATTAAAAATAGAACTATGATATGATCTATTAATTCCACTACTGGCTATTCACCCAAAGAATACAAAAACACCAATTTGAAAAGGTACGTGCATCCCTGTTTACTGCATTCTTTACATTCTTTACAATAGCCAAATTATAGAAGTAACCCTGTGTCCATTGATAGGTGAATAAAGAAGTCAAATATAAACAACAGAATACTACTCAGTCATAAGAAAGAATAAAATCTTGGGGCATTGGTACCTCAGTCAATAAAGCATCTGATTCCTGGTTTCAGGTCAGGTCATGATCACACAGTTCATGAGATTAAGCACTGTGTTGGGCTCCACGCTGACAGCACAGAGCCTGCTTGGGATATTCTCTCTCTCTCTCTCTCTCTCTCTCTCTCTACCCCTTTCCCCACTTATGCTCTCTCCATTTCTCAACATAAACATTAAAAAATTTTTAAATGAATAAAATTTTGCATGTCATCCACACAACAATATGGATGAATCTAGAGAATATAATTCTAAGCGAATTAAGTCAGTCAAAGAAAGACAAATACCATATAATTTCACTCATATGTGGAATTTAAGAAACAAATTAATAAAGACAAAAAAACCCAACTCTTGAATATACAGAACTGATGGTTACCAAAGGGAGGTGTATGAGGGAATGGGTGAAATAGGTGATGAAGATTAAAGAATACACTTAACATGATGAGCACTGAGTAACATGTAGAATTTCCGAATCACTGTATTATACACCCGAAACTAATTTAACACTGTATGTTATACTGGAGTTAAAATAACAATAAAAAGATTTTATTGTTACATCTCTTAAGTTTTACATCTTGATCTTACTCCTATAGATTCTATAAAGTTATAATTGAGTGAGTTGATCTGTTTCTTATACAGATTCAACATACACACAGTTGATTTTGATCACTTGAATTAGACTTTGAAATGCATGTTCTATCTACCTTGTGTGACAATGTTAAATTTTAGTTTCATAGAATCAAAATCTCCATGCCAACTTGCAGAGCTGAGAGAGCCATTTTCTGAAGAGATACAGTCCTTCAAACAGACTGCTTTGTAACACAAGATTTTGCACTAGAAGCAACATATATGTGAGCCAGTAATTTTTTCTGCACTTCCCCATCTGACAATTGTGGCAAAACTGTAGGAGTTATGTCCTTGAATAATATAATAAAATAATGAGAGCTATGTAAATAGGTTCAAATTTTAATCTTTTTTCTCCATTATGAATCATTATCACCTTTTGCTATTTGATGGAAAATCTTGACAACTTGTAGTTGGAATCAATTTTGGTTTTAGTTTTACTACATAATGACAAGTCATGCTTATGCTGGTACTTTTTTAAATACTACCTATAATTCCCAAAGACTGCTTTAGATTAAGTAAGTTTGGAAATTCTTGTGCTTTCCATCAAACATTTGTTTCTGACCATAGTGGCCTTTTAACAGGAAGCTTAGTTGCCTTATGTAGTTATTTCCCTTTTTTTTTTTAAGTTTTTAAAAATTGGTTTAAGTTTATTTATTTTGAGTGAAAAAGACCAAGCAAGAGAGATCTAGCAACCGTGAGATCATGACCTGAGCCGAGACCAAGAGTCGGACGCTTAACCGACTGAGCCATCCAAGTGTCCGTCCCCTTGTGTAGTTATTTATCACTTTGTTAAGATCTTGTGTTAAGGTCCTAATGCAGTTTTATGTTTATTAGCATTTAGTTTCACTTTAAGAATTACCGAATTCCTCCACTAAATAGAACAAGAAAACTTGCCAATTATGGATTTGGTTGGTAGTGTAGGGTACCAGATTAGTGAGAGGTGCTGGGACTAGTCAGATGCACTGAGGCATGGCTACCCTTGCTGGGCTCCATGTAACCTATAGATGTTGGAGTGTATGTACTTGCAGGCAGAACACAGCTTTGAGAAACAGATAATAGGGATTCACTTCAAACTGGAAGCAATATATTTTTGAAAGGAAATAGGTCACAATCTGTTGAATGGAAAGATGGGTAAGGAGTGGCATGAACTGCTTATACTGGAAATTCAAAGAAATTGAGGAAAAAAATCACTTAGTGTATAGAAAACAAACACATATGTATCTTAGAAACTATTCAGCAAATAGATTAGAATATTTGCATTTATTACTGGAAACAGAACCAAATTACTGTTTTATCTATTAGTGCTTAAGTATGAGTATGTATTTTAAAACTTAAGCTACTCTCCTTTATAATTAAGCAAATGCCATTTAGACATTATATATATTTTGAGTTTATCTATTTTGAGAGACAGAGACAGCATGAGTGGGGGGAGGAGCAGAGGCTGAGGAAGAGAGAGAGGAAGGAGCAGAGGCTGAGGAAGAGAGAGCCCAAGTAGGCTCTGGGCTGCCAGTGCAGAGCCCGACGCGGGGCTCAAACTCACGAACCACGAGGTCATGACCTGAGCCAAAATCAAGAGTCTGACACTCAACTAACTGAGCCACCCAGGCACCCCTAGATATTATATTTAAATTACACTGTATTAACAAAACCACTATCTGTACAAATTATTTCACATTCTTAAGGATATTGTATATTCAAGAAGGTAGCACTTAGACATTTTTAGAAAAGTAGATTGAGCAATATTAATTTTTGGTTTGTGACAAAAAGGGTGTCAAGGATTTTTTAATAGACAACTGAATTGTACCGAGAAAGGTTGAGATTCACGAAAACGAATCAGCACTTAAGAATTATAAACTTAGCAACTGATGTGTAATTGGTAAGTCAACTGTTAGAAACTACATTTTATATTACATGAAATTGAAATATTGTCTAAGTATATCACACTGAACTGTTAATCGGATTTAGTAAAATATTTTGAAGTAGACTTAACACTGACCAGAAAAATAATAGAAAATTAAAATGTTCTTTGAATTATACTGTGGTTTCACATGCACCTGAGTAAATTGTGCAGAATTCACTGCTACCATAGTTCCACACCATTTAACCCTGTAATCCACAGAGACTGCCACTGCAATTGGTTTGGTAAATTCTTCCATGTTAGGCGTATCAACTGGCAATGAGCTAGTGAAGGGAATAGGATGGAATTGTACTGGGATTCTGTTAGTGATTTGTATTGCATAGGGTGGTCAACATCTTTAAATCACTACCATGTGATTTTTGTTGCTTTTATTCTTTAAGAGGTAACTACCTCTTTCCAAATCTGGAGTCTGTCATTTCAACATCTGAGTTATACAGTATTTAGTTACTCTATCCCTTTCCGCTTTGAAATGGGTAGTTTCTGGGGAATCCTAGGTTCATTAAGATGCTCAACATTTGCGCACTAAACTTCCTTTTCTTGAACTAATGCACCCCTTGAATCCTCTTTAAGAAATTCACCATTTGAAAATGCTGAATATTGTGAATTAAAATACTTGCTTCAAAAAAACATAATTTGACTTTATGGATACAGAGACCTATGTAATGTCCTGTTTTATTTAATTCTCCCCAAGTATGGCAGGCATGAACTTTTCCAGTGCTGCTTCTTTGTCTTCAACTTTAAGAGTGGTTTAGACACTTGCATGAAAAATGTGAAGCCAAAGTCACTGAATAGATTACATCTTTGTTTCTGTTAAACAATAAAAGGTCTTCGTTTTTGCTCTAGTGGGCAGATACTTTCATAGATATTCAAAGAAAATTTATTGTCTTCCACAGAACATTCAATAGAAGACTCTATTTGTCTTACTTTATGAGATTTTTTCCCCCAATAAGGATTGTACCTTATTGAACAGATCATCATTCTTCATTCTCAGAGATGTTTTATTTTCTATCTCATTGAGTGAATTAAGGTCAATAGGCATGAGCTTCCTCATTTCTGCCTCTTTAAATTCTTTGCCTTCCTCTCTCGTACTTAGTTTCATTCTGTCCTAGCTTCAGAATATGAGCCTCTACTGCTCACAGCCAGCTCTCTAAGCTCTTTGCCTCTCTCCCTTTTAACCCCTGTAGGACTACACAAGCACCCAGCTTCTCCATCCCTATCTTAGGCCTCTTTAGTGGTTCTCTCAACAAGCACATGATGAGAACAAACAACAAAAACCAGCAAAACCCACACTATCTAACCCTCTGTGTCCTATTCCCATTTATTATTCTTCTTATTCAGGTATTTTCACGACTGTTTACACACACACACACACACACACACAAAGAAAAAGAAAACCAACAGATGTTTATGGTTTGTATCATTAGCCTTACAGAATCAACTCAAAACAATGCTTTCCCCAAGTTAATTAGGTCAGTTCTATTCTCCTCTATGCCACCTTCAGTGTGGCTTTATCATTCATTTGTAATACAGGTACATACATTTGTCATTGTCTGCATTCCCCCTGACATCCTTGATTTTTTTTAATTTGCATATAGTAAAATTGTTTAGTTCTGAAGGATTTGACAATTAGAGTCATGTTTCTACCACCATGTAACACTAACAGTTCCATCACTCCAAAATCTCCCCCATGCTAACTCTTTGTAATCAACCCCTCCTCCACCCTATATCCCTGGAACCATCCATTTTCCATCCTTACACTTTTCCTTTTCCAGAATATCATATAAATGGAATCACACAACGTGCATTCTTCTGTGTCTTAAAACACGTATAAGATTTATCTATGTTTTTATGTTCAAAAATAATCTGTTCCTTTTTTATTGCTAAGTAGTATTCAACTGAATGGCGAGCATATGATTTATCATTCACCTGAGGAAGGGCACAGGAGTTATCTCTATTCACTGACGATGATGAATAAAGCTCCTGCACATATAATGTACAACATTTTGTTCGAACCTAATTTTTCAAAGTATTTTTACTCTGAAGCAGAATTCCTACTACTATATTAAGTGTATGTTTAACTTTGAAGAAACAGCTAAACTGTTTTTTAAAATGGTTGTTCCAGGGGTGCCTGGGTGCCTCCGTTGGTTAAGCGAACAACACTTGATTTTGGTTCAGGTCATGATCTCACAGTTCTCAAGTATGAGTACTGAATTGGGCTCTGCGTTGATGGCACAGGCCTGCTTGGCATTCTCTCTCTCTCTCCCACTCTTTCCGCACCTCCTTGCACATGTTCTCAAAATAAATAAACTTAAGAAAAAATTTTTAAATAAATAAAATGGCTATTCCATTTTGCATTCGCACAAGCAATATATCCTTCTTAGCACTTGGTATTGCCTTTTTTTAATCCATTCTCATAGATGTAGTTTAACTTACAGTTCCCTCATGAATGATGATGTTATTTATCCCTTCATAAGCTAACGTGCCATCTGTGTAACTTATTTGGTGAAATGTGTTGGCTAAGAATTATGTGGTAATTCTTTATTCCTCTAATGTAAGGTGTCTTTTCTGAGCACCTTCAATATTTTACTTAAGGTTTTCCATTTTTTAAATATAATATGCCTAGATTTTTTTTTAATCCTGGGTTCTTTTGTTTTCCTGTGAGTTCTTGGATTTGTAGTTCAGATCTGTTATTTTGGGAAAATTTGTATTGTTTCTACAAATATTTCTTTGGCCCTGTTTTCTCTCTCTGCTACTAGGATTCCAATTTCATGTATGAGAGACTACTTGATGTTGTCCAAAAGGCTTTGGATCTACTCTATCCCTCTTTTCTTTCTGTTTGCACAACTTTGATAGGTATTTTAAATTCACCTCATTTCCTCAGCTTAGTCTAGTGATGAGCCATCAAAGGCATTGTTCATCTTGTTACTACATGTTTCATTCCATTGCCATTTGACTTTTATATTGTTTTCTTCTCTCTGCTAAAATTAACTATATCATCTTGCATATTGTCCATCTTTTCCATCTGAGCCTTTAACATATTAATCATAGTTATTTAAATTCCCTGTCAGACAACTCTAACATGTTTGTCATATCTGAGTTTAGTTTGGATAACTGCTTTTTTTTTTTTCTGTCTCCTGGGCATCTTTTTAATGTTAGGTCATTTTTTGCTGAAAGATGGAAAACAGTATGGAAGTTCTTCATAAAATTAATAGAGCTGCCATACAATCCAGAAATATAAGGGAAATAAAAGTCCTAACTTGGAAAGATATATACAGTCCCATATTCATGGCATCACTATTTTTAACAGGTAAGGCAAAGAAGCAATCCAAGTGCACGTCAATGGATGAATGGTACACACACACACACACACACACACACACACACACACACACTTGATTTTGGCTCAGGTCATGATCTCACAGTTCCTGGGATGGAGCCCACATCAGGTTCTGCCCTGACAGTGCAGAGCCTGCTTGGGATTCTATTTCCCCCACTCTGCACGCCGCGCATTCCCGCCCCTACTCACACACACACATGTGAGTGCGTGCTCTCTCTCTCTCTCTCTCTCAATACATAAACATGTAGAAAAAAAAGGAAAAAAAAGTTTCCTAGTGGAGTTTCTAGAAACTCTCCCCACTCCTTCCTCAGCAACTGTTCTCACCCAATTCTGCAGCAGAAGAGTCTTTCTTAGTGCTTTTTATATCACCCATCCATTCACCTAACTACCTATCATACCTCTGTGTGTATTCATTCATGCATGCATGCATTCATTCATATAGCACTTTGAGGGTTCAGAGAGTAGACTCTCCTATTTGATATCACCAGGACCTTCTTGTTCTCGGACCATTATGCAAGTGGCTATACTCCACAGATTTGCTAATTATCCTAACTGAACTCTTCTTACCAGTGTCTGGCTTCCTCTTTCCAGGCAAGCCAATGTGCATGCAGGTTTGTGTTCCCTTAAGTTTTGGCTAAGTTTTCTCCTCATCTGAGAACACTGCAATGGAACCAGTATCTCCTCTTACTGCATTGGCTTTGCCTCCGCCTTGCTGGGGTTTCCAGCAAGGCTCCATTACTTACCAGCTGTGCTGACTTAGGTCACTTAAGGTCTCAATCTCCTTAAGTGAAAAATTAGACTGATTCATGTTATTCTGACCTAGAATTATCATCAACACTGAATCAATACATTAAAGCACTTTGATTATTCAAAACTATGTAAGCGTTACCTATTACTGACTATATTATAGCATTATTACCTGTGTACATATGCCCAGGTAAAATGCATACTTTTTAAGAACAGGTATTTGTATTACCAACATCTATCACAACACTGGAATAGAAGAAGATTGACAAATATTTCATCAATTAATAGATCACGTTACTTCAAACTGCTATTCTGTTATTATGGTACATGTGAGATTGCCAAAGCTATAAACTGTTGGCATGGTTACCTTGCTATCTCTTACCACTATGTGGCCTGGGGAAAGTTACCTAAATTCCTCATATCTCAATTTTTTATCATTAAAGAATAATTATAGTTCCTATTTTTAGGGTTTTCTTTAATGTTTATTTTGAGCAAGAGAGTGTGAGTTAGAGAGTGCCAGCATGAGGAAGAGGCAGAGAGAGAGAGAAGAGAGAGAATCCCAAGCACGTTCCTTGCTGTCAGAGCAGAGCTCAATGGGGGCTCCTTCTCACCAACCATAAGATCATGACCTGAGCTGAAATCAAGAGTCAGTTGCTTAACCAACTGAGCCACCCAGGTGCCCCTAATTAAAGCTCCGATTAAACAGAGTTAGTTGAGAATTAAATGAATTAATGGGTAGCACAGCACTAGTACATAGTAAGTGCTCTGTAAATACCAGACATAATCATTGTTAATGGTAATGGTATTACTGTTAATATAATTAGAATCTGAATATGTTAAATATTTCTAAATAACATTAGTTAGTAATAATTAGTATTATTTGCCCCTGTTCACTTTGATCCTGATGTTTCTCCCTGCATCTGGTTTAGAGGAAATATTTTTCACCTTTCAAGTACTATATTAGTGATATTTCTCTCCTTTCCTAGGAGGCAAAATTAATTACTTCTGGTCTTCCAAAAAACCTTTATCTAAATTTAAAACATTCACCTATCACACTCATCAGCTGAAGGTTTTTATGTCTTCTTTTCCAACCTGAGGGATAGGCTGGTCTTTGAATTTTAATTCCCTATTGCTTTATCTAGAATAATGTGATGCCTAATTATTTTTTCTTTTATTAGTTAATAAAGTACCTTACATTGGAATTTTTCAATTTTTTAACAGAACACTTTTAAATCGTTTCATATACATCCTCTCTTTATTCAGCAGTTAGAGTTTAACTGAGGCAGATAACTTAGATCCACACCTTATCTTTGCTGGATTCTCTGATAGTTCTGGAAATACTCCATAGAGCTCTGTTCCACCAAACGATAGGAATTTTTTTCATTATAGATATAAGGTATCACTCTCCATATTTAAGGAATCAAAATTTACATTACTATCTATAGAAAGTTCTCTCTGGCTTTTTTAATATTTGCTGAGAAAAATGATTCTATCAGCAAACATGCAAGTAATTATCTGCAAGCTTTGTTATCAACTGCTTTTTGAGTTCTGTAATACCTGGGATAAAACGATGGATTTAAAAATTATTAAAATCTTGAATTTTATTTGTTGTATACATGGCAGTTTCTTTTAAGAAATCCCATCAACTGTAGGGGCTACCTTGAAAATACTGATTAAAAATTCTAAACAACCACACCTAGAAATACCATTTATAAAACATAAGAACTCCTTTATTCATAATGGCTCATGGTACATGCCAAAGCCATCATGTCACATTTGAATTGCAAAAGGTGAGATTTATTTTGAAAGAATTTTATAATTAGGTCCAGGGTCTAAAGTCCGTGACACTCTATCACTGCGTCATTTTAGGTATTATTACATTGAACAGAACAAAATCATGTTATCAAGCCTAAAAATCTTCAGTTTTTCCTCAGTTATATAGCTCCCTCCCATATGCTTATGTCAAGAAATTGAATGTGGTATTAGTAAGGAGAATACTAGCCTAAGGAACATTCCATGGTCATAATTATGCTAAAACACATTCTTGTTCAGAATATCATTCAAGACCTTGTTAATGTATTTTAATGTATTATTATTTCTTTAGTCCCTGAATCAAAGATTAAGCTAGAGATATTTCTGCATTTGTACCTAGCTGTATTTGAGTGGGTAGAGAAATTCATTTACAACTGAAATAGAACTATGTATCACTTAAAAACATTACCCTTTGCTATTATGTACCTATGCTCTTCTCCCTGTCCTTCATGAGCTCTTTTAATTTTTTTAAGGGGGTTCTTGAATTACAAAACAATTTTAAGTCTATTATACCTCAATTTAAAAAATTAATAGTTTGCTATCAGAAAAGAATCACTGAATCTAAAAGTATAGAACTTCGTAGACTAATGGTCTGGCAACTATATGAACAAAAATCTGAGAAAACAACCACAAACCCTATCAAACACCAAAGTAAGTTCATTCTGCACTGCTACACCACGCAGAAATAAAAATGTTACAACGTATCTATTTTATTTATATCTTTATGGTTATTACAACTTCTTCCATTCTTTAAAATTGTAGAGAGTTTATGTAACTCAATCCAAAAATGACTTGTGACAACTAATATCTCTCTTTTCAAATCTCTCTAGCCATACACATTCATCTTAATATTTTAAGATAAATTGCTACAATCCTCTAGTTACTTTTTCTTGGGACAACTCTGCTTTTAAAATTTCTTTGTACACAAAATGGGGCTGGGAATGATAGTATCATACAACTGCAGAACAACAGTTCCACAGCTCTATTCCATCAACACTTACAGCAGATTCTATCCACTACCACTGAATGGTCAATTTTTGCATCATATTATTCAACTAGAACATAGGTTTGCTCCACGGCAATGGAGAATGAATGGCACATAGTTACGCTTTTTACCATCTCAGAGTCAAAACCATTACCCATGGCCTTCTATTTGAGGATTAAAGTTTTATGGGGTAAAAATGGGGTTATAGAAAAAGAAGTTAAATCTTCATAGACAAGAATTACAAACGCCTTCCAGGAATAATATTAAACTTTTTCCCACACTGTCAGATGTCAACATGCTGACAGCATAGGGGAAAAGAAGCATTAAACATTTTCCACCCCATCAAATTTTGACATTTTTCAAAAGACACATTCACTAGACACACCAGTTTTGCCTATGGAGAGACACCATGCATATTACATACTAAGAGAAGATTTAGCCAGAAAGAACAAAAATAACAAACAGATGACACCTGACACCGTCACAGAGAGATACACAGTATTCATAGTACACAGAATAGGACAATTTGGAAATTGTGGCAATTTTATGTGAGTACCTCCAAAGAGAGATTTATTCCATAATTAATTCTCAATCATCCATGGTATGATAAAAAGTGAAAGAAGGAAAAAGGACCACACACATGAAATCCTCCTCTTCTTTAGAACTTTAATTGCATCAATTATTATATCTAGAACCCCCTAAATAAAAACAAGATGAAAAACAGTTTAAAGATTTTTTTTTCAATTTTGTTTTCTCTAATCATGAAACAAAAAAATAAGTTGTAGAAAGAATATGGATAATAATTGTCAGCCTTTAAATTATCAAGTGTTTTGTTTCTGTGTTTTTCTTTTCCATTTTGAGCCAATGAACTCTTTAACACAATGTTATTTTTTTAAAAAAACAGTGGTAATACCAAACCTTTTTTTCCTCCTCCAATCTTTCTTTATTGGTAAATATTTAGTAGCTTTCTGAGAAAGTAACACTGAAAAGTTCTTACTAAAACTTTAAGGCTTTCTCATTCTTTTGAGTTTACATGCCCAGGAGAATCATTTGAAAGTAAACAATTTTCTAATGCAGAAATATTAACAGTGCCTAAAACTATTTTTCAGCTCTCCATAAGGAGATTAAATTAGAACTGTCATTTCAGGCTCCAAATGACTCATCATAATAGTTTGTTACCAGCAAAGTATGTTTTATTCAACCTCTTTAATACAGAACCAGAATATGAGAACATAAATATTAAAGTAAATATATCTAAATTTAAATTTTAATTTTAAGTAAACATCTAACTGATGCATTTCTCTTGTACACAGCCTGACTCATGGGCTCCTGTATTGTTTTACTACAATATGGCATGTTTTATCATAAATTAATATATCTGCTCTGCATATAAAATATTCCTAGATATATTTTTACATTCACCAAGGCACACGTACTTCATCTCCATTAGTTGTGATTTACAATTGAAATATTCAGGTAAATTATTCAAACTTAAACAACCACTTAGATTTGTAGAGGATATTGGAAATGAGGGTTAGTGAGTGAAATTTCATTTAGAAGAGGTGTTAAAAACTTTTGTTATGAAGAAACAAAGAAAATTATTTTAATACACTTTTTTTTTTTGTAGAGAGGTAAAAAAATCTATACAGATTCATGCATTTTAAGATAGACTTTGTAAACGGATTAATTTAAATGTAGGATAATCTTAAGAGAATGTATGATTTGAAACCAGGAAGAAAACACAATGCAGAAGTACTTAAGAGATCCCAAGGGACAGTGAGTTTAGATTAATTATGGGGAAAAACTTGCTAAATAAAGTCCTGAGAAAGTATAGAATACACTTCTTTAGGAGCAGTCAACACGGCATGTTGATTGAATTTGCTCAGTGGAGATTTCTCACAGGTTAGAGATTTGAATACAAGACCGCTTCATGTGTAGTGCAGTTGTCTGGTTTGTGTGGGTATAACAGGAAGCATAATGTTAGATTCTTTCTGGAAGGCTTTTTATTCTTACCTCAGCAGACAGGTGTAGTGACCCAAATGGCACTTGTGTCACACAACAACTTCCATGACTATTTGCTGTGTTTCTGGTCTTCCTGGGCAGGTAAGTGCAGGTGTGTTGAACATGACACCCTGTTACCTTCTGCAAACATGTAATTTCCTGAAATTTCCTCCTTTAAATTTACATATAGACTAAACAAGGTCTGTGTGTGTTATATATACACAGACATGAATGTGTATACATGTAACACACATATGTATATGAAAAGGCTCTATCAGGAAGCAAAGATTTGTCAGAGCTGAAGCCAAGCTTAAGCTCTATGAAGAATGAAACTCTCTCCTTAAACATGTATATATAGACAGGTTTCCTCATGTTATGGATGAGATCACCATCAACAGCAACACAAGAGGTCACGTCTCCATGGTTTTACAAAGAAGAATCAGTAAGAGGATTTTAAGATGGCGAAGGACACCTGTAGAAATCGATCAAATGCATCCCACATGGTTTTTATTTCATCCTTAGGTTTCTCTACCAGTGACTACCTTCCTGCTCAGACAAAAGAATTACATTGCCCATTAAGTTTCCATTAAAATCATGACCTGTCTATGGTAATAAAATCTGGCAAGAGTTTTTCTGAGGTCAATTGGCAAGGGAGGCCAAAATTCTCATTATGTGCATCTCTTTGACCTTCCAATTCTATTTTTAGGAATTCATACTAATGAAATAATGTGAGGTTCATCCAAGTAATAAAGTAAGTATGTTTGTCCTATTAGTCACTGCAAAAAAATTAATTAGGAAAGATAAATGCCCAACAATTGATGAACTCTACAGGTCATATGCATCCAATAGGATACAATGCAACCGTGAAGTCACAAAATTCTAACAGAAGAGAGAAGAACTGCATTCCTGAACATTTTTAAATGTTAACATAACAAAAGTACATTTAAATTTCCTTTATTATGTCTTTTTTCCACTTACACAAGTAAAATAACTTACACTTTGAATTGTTCCAGTCTTTTCTAGTGTTCTAATTGTTGGCAGTCAACTCTGAAACGTCACAGGAATTTCTGACTAAGATTATTCGGCACTCCCATAATATATCTTTGGCTTCTTTTGTTTCAACAGGTGTCGTCTCATGAGTAAGGACAGACAACCATAACTGACTTAGAGAAACTTTGAAAGGAGTTCCTAGGCCCTATGCCTTGCAGGATTTCTAGAAAAAATAATCCTTCATGAAAATGATCTCGCATCCAATTTCTTTTTTAACAATGTATAAATACGACACGAGTTTCAATATTCTTAAGTAAATGATCCAATCAAGAAATAAAAGTACATCTTGATCTCATACATTTGTCAACCTCTGCATAGTATTTCTAGAAGGATATTGATAAATGCACTAAAAGTAGCTCTCTGCTGGTAGAGATACAGGTGATTATATTTGCTTCTCTTGTTTGATGTTGTTTTCTAACAAATAAACCTATCTAAATTAAAAAATTTGTTCAACCATGGATTAAAAAGGGTTCCCTTAGCTCTCCTCAGTATCACTGATATAGGCTATCATTTTTTAAATTAAGTGTTCAAACATTAAAGAATAAGAAGTCAGCAAAAAAAATAATTATGAAAATAGTCAAATTTACAAAATAAGACTATCATAGAGAACTGATTGACAAAATTAAGAATCTGGAAATAAAGAGACCCTTGGAGATCTAATTCTGATGAAAAGATGATACAATGAATTTTTCTGGGTAATTAAAAGGAAAAGGCAGAAATAAAGACATGATGGTGATCACTGTTAAATGAATGGGACTTCCAACACCTTTGGAGAAATCAGAGTCACTGAACTTATAGAGGTACCAATCACTAACTGGCACAGGCATTTCAAAAGGTAGAAATAAACCTATTTTAATATAGTTAGGGTGCAGGAGCAGAGACAGCTGTGAGAGGAGTAAACAGTAGGAACAGACCTGAGGTATTTTTCTAGTTGACGAATACTCTGAGTAGGGACTAAAGAGAGCGAAAGATGAGCTACACCGGGCACTAAAGCTACCTCATGGAGCATCTCAAGACAGATGGTGAGCTGTCCATGAAAATGATGACCAGAACAAACTCCAAGCATATGACCCAAACACGAAAAGCAGTGACGCTCAAGCTTCACATGCTATCCCGGAGGAAGGGATCAGATCCTCTTAGCTCAAATCGTAGCTGCAGCCAAGAGTGAAAGACCTAAGATTCTAACTACCCATATTCAGCAATTTATAGTGTTACAGGTTGTCTACTAATGTGTAATATACATTGCCAGTTTTCTTGAGTAACTGAAAACTTTTACTACTGACAATTAATGCACTTCCTATGTTTAAAAGAAATACAGTTCATCTCTAGAAAATTTGGGAACTTTGAAAAAATTATGAAAACAAAAATCATCATCATGTAACCATCCCCCAGGTATCTCAGATTCCATAGTTCATCATTTCAACCACAGTCTGAAAAATTTATGCTATCTTTGGAGCCTTTGCCCTTTCAACACACCTGCCTGGTAAAACCATAGAGCTGGACAAATCCAATAATCTGCAAGTATGAGCTTGCACCTGGGTAGTTAAACCCAGCTGCCGGTGTAAATTTATGGTTCAGCATCAACCAGATCTTCAAACTTTCTGACAATCGTTCTTCTCCTGGTAAGGTGCTTTTCTCACTCTTCAAAATGACTTTCAAACTCCTATTTTCTTCAACCTTCCAACCCTTCTTCTCTTTAGAAGATGGTGTTACCTCTACTTCAGAAAGAAACCTAACCAGGATGAGGAAAGAAAACTCCCAACATGCCATGTGTGTATTTTCCAAACAGCCTACTTTATCTTATCCTTTTGCTATGTCCACACCAGGGCTCTCTCTCCACCTCCTAACTGGATTTCCTCAGCGTTTATTCATATTTAATTCATTTTAATTCACGAAAAGCACATACATACCTTTCCTTTCCTCCAGCCTACACCATTTCCCCCTCTACTGTTCACTTGTTTCCCATGAAATTATTAATATATATCAATATATCATATATCATTTCCCATGAAATATATACATAATTATATATATATATATATATATATATATATAATTTCCCATGGTGTGTGTGTATATATATATATTCACACACACACACACACATATACACACACATACATACATATATGAGAGAGAAAGAATGCCTTTTCCATTCATTTACTTTCCCTACACTCTTTCAGAAACAAATTATAACACAAACAGCTCATTACCATTCAATTAAAATCTTGAAATCTTTCCTGTCAGAATGTCTCTGACTCTAAGGTACACTTTTCTCTTTCCTCTTCCATTAGTTTCTTTATATCTCAACAGCCTTGGGCATGCTGATCAGTTCTTCCTTCTAAACTCTCTTTCTTCGGATCCTGTGGAACCCATTGTCCTGGTTTTCTTCTACTTTACTCATTTTCAATTTCTTTTGTTGACTGCCAGTCAATTTTTTTACTGGAGTTTCTTAACACTCTGAGTCCTCTTCTTATGCATGGCATCCAACACACTCTATGACATTTATAAATGCAAGTTGTTCAAGCTCTCCGTTGAATAACAATTCCAAATAGCTCCCTAATTGTCATCTCCAGGTGGACTTCTTTGAGGCACTCAAGTTCCCTTACTAAAGAGAAGCTTATATTCTCTATTCCTCCAACCTATTTTCCATCCAGCTCTGGTCCTTATCTTAATCCACAGCACTCAAGACCCCTCAAATGTTGAAACCAAAGACCTGAAAATCATTCACCTCATATGTTTCACTCCTGAAATCCCATCAATGTTTGTAACTTGGTGATGCCATTTCTTAATATCCCTCCAATTATCAACTGATAATCAATCTCTACTACCTTCCTCATCTACCCTATGCCACCTGTATCTCTCCTCTCAACTCCTGCAACAGTAAAAGGCTTTCCAAAAACATGCCAGATTTTGTAAATTGCAAGCCTAAAGGTTTTTAGTATCTCTTGTCTTAAAGATTAAGACTTAAGTTTTTAAGAAATACAAGCCCTCCAGGATCAAGCTTCAGCCTTCCTCGTTGTCACAGATACGGTGGTTTGGGTAACCCACCAAGGTCTCCAACACAATTTCTCCTTGCTGCAAAAGCTCACTTTACCAGCCTCTCTGGCAGCTGGGAAGACTTTCAATATGTATATCTACCTATCTATCTATCTATCTATCTATCTGTCTATCATCTATCTATCTAGATATACATACATATATATATGGATATACATAAATATATGTATATATGTGTATATGTGTGTATATATATATATATATATATATATGTGTATACATAATTAGTTATGTAATATAATTTGTGGAATTGGGTTCTTAGGATAGGAGTTCGGTATTTGCCGAACAATGAAATTATTTTCCTTTCCTGATTAAAGGGGTTGTCACTCCCTTCTTGGCTTGAATATGGAAAAGATGGTTGGGGTTACAGTGACTATCATGAGACTATCAAGCATTAAAATCAGGACAAAAAGCAAACATTAAGAATGGCAAAGACATGAAGACAGAAATAGCCTGGGTAGCTCTTGCCATATTTGACCAGATAAACTCAGAAGAGTAATTTCATTTTATGAGAAAAATGAGGCTGTTTTTATCACAAGACTTTAAAAGTTCCTTGCTATGAAAGGTTTCCAAGCAATAGGTTATCAGACCTCATGACACTTTCTCCTTGCCTTTCAACTTCAAACATATGGTACTTTATAAAAAATCTGTATTTTTGTAATTTAGTTTTTCTTTTTTTTTTTTCTCCCAATTCTAAAACATTGTGTTACTTAAGAGCTTTCATGTATGAACTTACTCCTGACTGGGACACTCTCCTGATCTCCTTGCTCATACCTTCTGATGTCGGAAACAAAGGCAAAAGAAAAAATTACATCTCTCTGCTACTTACAGCCCATTGACGAGTCCTTGAAACAGGCAAAGTGACCTTCCTCTACGAACTCAGCTGTCCTTGATGAAGACACTTTGCTAAGAGTAAAAGCAATCATAGCTTAACACTATTCTGACCTCCAGGCCCTGTAAGTCTGCTATAACATATAAAAATTCCTTTGGAAACTTCCTTTATCGCTACGTGCCCCCCCCCCCCCCCAAGTATATGTTTGCAATCATCCTCCAAACATATGGCCCAATGATATACATCTCACGAGTCTCATGACTCAGGTTTTACTAGACAGTAACAGGTGACCTTTTCCTAAGAACAGCTAGCCCCTCAATGTTCTGGAAACCTTGCTTCCATAATTCCTTAGGGACTTATCCCTGACTCCCTCCCAACTTCAAAGTATGTAATCAGTCATCCATCACAACCCTGGTGCATCCATCACAACTCTTTCTGTCCATGGGTCTGGTCCCCATGCTTTAATAAAACCACCTTTGTGCACTGAAGGTACCTCAAGAATTCTTTCTTGTCTGTGGGCTCCAAACTCAAACATTTCCAAATCAGTTTTGGTAAGTCTTTAAAGCAGCCATTTAAACCAATTACTATACAAAGACCTTTCTTGACTCTAGAACTAGAATACGCTCACCTGAAATGTACTATTTATGGACTTCATGCTTTCTCTATCATCATGCTTTTATTACCCTCATCCTCATATATTGACTGTGTAACCTTTGATGGTAGAAACTAAGTTTCTCTCTGTTCCACATTTGACTCTTAGCATCCAGCAGGACACCTAGTATCCTATGTACCTCAACACTTACTGGTAAAATACATTACTTAATTTAGCATTTTGATAAATAATGTTGTCATGTGATTACAATCTTACTGTTCCTTAAAAATCAAATGCCATCTCATAAATATTTTTGAGTAAGTTTTTTCCTTGCTGATTTGTGTTATATTTATTTTAAATACTATAATTTGACATCAAACTATACATTCTATTCTACTTATCTTTCTGTCTAGTTTTATGCTAGTACCACTCACTGAATTTCAGTTTTACAACTTTTTTTTCTTTAGCGTTTTTTTTTTTTTTTTAATTGAGGCAAACTTTAATAGAAGCAAATGCACAGATCCTACGTAAACTATTTGGCCTGTGTTCCCTGGCTACTTTGACCTTCCCAGACTCTCAGTTATCTCTTCATCTGAGAAAGATGTCACTGGTCTGCTTGGGTTCCCACGCATCTTAATGTCACCTAGACAATCTCTCCAAACGTAACTGGAGCAGATGTAGAACTGATTTTATTTCCTCGTCTCAGCAATCACTGTTCTTCAGTACCTGATGCGATGCCTAAATGTCTGAAACCTCTAATTATATATACGTTTAGTTGTTTCAGGTAAGAGGGTAAATCCAGTTCTCATCGCTTCATATTGCCCAGAAGTGCAGGCCACACTCAACATGATTTAAGTCTACCATGTTGCTATTCGATTTCAAGTGTCTCATTTGCTTTTTATTTCCCTCCCAAGAGGGATAGCAATAGTGAGCGTGCTCCTGATCCTGGATTGGACAGTTGACAGACCTATGTATACAGTGAAAGGATTAACCACTACTGGGTGTGTCTTGAGCAGGTGCCTCCTAAGTCTGAAACACTTATTATAGAAAGGTCCAGCATATTAACGTCTATTACTACTTCTTATGGCCTAGCTCAAGGTACCCAAGATTTTCAAGCTCATGTACAAGAGCAGGGGAACGACAGTAGAGTAATTTTTTACCTTGTTTAAGGACAGGTTTCCTCTTGTGGCATAGGATTTGAAACCCGTTGATAAGAAACAGATTTTTATACATAAGGGCCAGATTTACTTGCAACCTCCAGTTACTGTGCTATTATTGAAACTGTGGGCCCATGGCCTTTTGAGTGGAGTTACAGAGTAGCTGAACATGTCAGTGTCCTCCGAAAACCCCACACATCAACTCTTGCTGTTCCCATTCTCTTGGAATGATGTATCCTTTTGTAAAGTTAAATCGAATCTAATGCATCCACTAGGGTCTGAGTTAACATTATAGAGTATATGAGCTTGAAAATACTGGACGTGCCCAGGCATAGATGCCCAATCATGCCAAGGAAAGCAACCACAGGGAACTTTGATTAGGTGTGTACAGCTTCCAAAAATGTAGTTGATTAAAACAAAAAAAAAAAACAAAAACAAACAAAAAAAACCACACACACAAGTGCATGATTCCATGAGATTTCTAGTTCTGTTGTTTTTTTTCCACAGAATTCTCAGAAATGAAAATCATCAACAACTGACACAAGTTTTATGAAAGTTAAACTGTCAAAAAAAAAAAAAAATCCTGGTACATAAGCTACAGCTCTTAAAATAAAGCCTTTAAGTAGTCAACCCCTACAGAGAAACCTTCTGACCTGAAAGCTCTGGTTTTAGTTTGTCATTCTTGCTCCCGTGAAATCTTACTTTTTGCAGTTTTCTATGATATAATCCATCAGCAGCAGTTATATTCACCTATTTCCTTTTACAAAAGTTGGAGATGGGCTTCCAAATACTTATTTTTCATTTTGAATTTTCATATTCTGTTTCTTGATTAAATGTACATTCGCTACAATGATCTGTTAGATTTGCTTCAAGTGGCTCTCAGATTTCTCTGTTCTAATGTTTTTTTTTCCCATTTTATCCTGTACTATAATAGTTTCTCATTTATATTGTCGTTTTTTAGGTTTGTTCTGTCTCTACCACAAGTGAAAATTTTTCTTTAAATAACTGAAGCATGTGGACTATGATTTTACTAAGGATAGTTTTTGATGTTCCATTTTGACATAATTGTTTTTTCCAACGTATCTTTCATTGCATATTTGATGCCAATGTTTCAGAAAAGCATTTTATTTTAGTTTTTTTTTAAATGTTTTTAATTTTTTTTTGAGAGAGAGAGAGAGACAAAGCGCAAACAGGAGAGGTAGAGAGAGAGGGAGATACAGAGTATGAAGCAGACTCCATGCTCTGAGCTGTCAGCACAGAGCCCAATGTGGGGCTCAAACCTGTAAACCAGAAGATCATGACCTGAGACAAAGTCGGACGCTCAATGGCCTAAGGCACCCAGGCATCCCTGGAAAAGTATTTTCTAACTTAAAGGTTTTTTTGCAAGTGCCTGGGTGGCTCAGTTGCTTAAGCGTCTGACTTCGGTTCTGGTCATGATCTCCCAGTTTGTGGGTTTGAGCCCCACATTGGGTTCTGTGCTGATAGCTCAGAGCCAGGAGCCTGCTTCAGAATCTGTGTCTCCTTCTCTCTCTACCCCTACCCTGTTTGTGCTCTGTCTCTGAAACATAAATAAATGTTAAAAAAAATAACTTAAAAGTTTTATTTGTATATTTTTAATATGTTCACAAATAAGTGGATTTTATGCATTCTTTTTTTAATTGATGTTTTAATCTAAGACATATGTTCAATATAAAGCTTGATTTTTGAAAAACATTCTATTAACTTTAGTGTTTACTAGAAATTTAATAATTCTCTATTAATTACTTTATGGTTTACATTTCTCTTTTGTATCCTTATCTACTTACATGTCTGTAGATTAATACCATTATACTGATATTTTCCCCAGTTATTTATTTCCTGTCAGTTCAACATGAATTTTGTATCCTTGTCTTTCATGTAAGTGATGCACTGTGGCAAAGGTAACCTCCTTTTGGCCCTGATGCCTCTACGGCCAGTCTATAAAATATATAGACTGCGGCCAGTCTATGTATTTTGAGGTTATAATTTGGTATCATGTAATTTGACTGTACATTTTCTATATAGTGTGTTTTTTGTTTAAATATAGAATATTTTCCTTTTCCTAGGATGGAATTCTTCCCAGACTTCCATGGTTTTGATTGCTTTATTTTATCCATCATTTTTAATCTCTTTCCTTTTTTCTAAGATTTCACAATTCTGTTACACTATTGAACGTTCAGAAAAATACTTCAAAAAATTATTCAGATTCAATAATGTCTATTTTCCCTAGGTTTATAATACGCCTTTTTTATGTTGCAAGTAAAGCCATAAACTACCTTTGTTTAACTTCCTTATCTTTTACTCAGGCTTGACTGAGAAATGTTTCTAGGTTTTGTTTTTGGCACCAAACTATACAGATATACAGATATATATATATATATATATATATATATATATATATATATATATATATATATATTTGTATGTGTGTGTATATGTGTGTGTATATATATATGTACATATGTGTATATATATATTTATTTTGTGTGTATATATATATATATTTGTGTATATATACATCTGTGTGTGTATATATATATATATATTTGTGTATACATATCTGTGTGTGTGTATATATATGCATATATATATATAATCTGTGTGTGTGTGTGTGTGTATATATATATATATATATATATATATATATATATATTTACTGACTTGTTCCTACTAACAGCCTCATGGTCAACATCTGAGAGGAAGGAATCTAAGTAGTTGCATACAATCCCAAATCACATTTCTCGTGTCCAACAATGACAGCACAGGTTTTATGGAACCTAAAGCTTATACAATTTTACAGGTCCTCTTTAAGACCAAGAATAGGAAATTGCAAACACAAACTTAGTTACAAAGTGATACAGCATCTGAAATCAATAAGGAAATCGAAACAAGTTACTGCCACCTGGGAAATAGGCGCATCTTTCCCTTTAACTTACCAGTAACTTTACACAGAAATGCCTTCTAACTGCAAGCTGCTGTCCCTTCTCTTTGCCATCCCACCGCCACCCCCGACCACATTAGAACACTCCCTGCTACTCAAAGTGTGATCCACATGCTAGAAGCACAGACACTTGCTTACCATGCCTAACCTTAGGCCACAACCGCAGACCTACCACATTTGAATCTGCAGTTTTAACCAAATCCCCAGGTGGCTCCTGTGCACATTAAAGGTTGTGAAACACTGCAGAACCAAGCCAACTCCCGGTGCCCAAATGGCCTTTGCAAGTGACAGGCCCTGAGCCTAAGGAAGCCCACTTCTGTGGAAATCAGCTTTGCAGTAAAGGTCACTTCAGCTCACTGTCTTTGCTTGGTTTTCTTGCTGTGAGGGGAGTTTTTTTCCTAAACAAGGCAGGACAGTGGTTCGTGTGCACAGGCCTCATGCAGCCCAGGAAAGCTTACCTACTTAGCCTGTACGTCACCGGAGGCCCTTTCCAGCCGCTGTCCTAACGAGTGCTTATTTCACATTCCAGGACACAAAGATAATGACAAACAAAACTGAGTTTTCTCAGCAGCGGAGTCCCTCCAGGCAGTTAGAGGAGTTCATTAGATGAGTGATTTGATAAACCTGCTCTGAATTGGGCCTGCAGGGCCTGTAAGTCCTCAAATAGCTCTAGTTAGAGAAAAGCTGGGGATATTATCTTGTGGGGAATACTCTGGGAAGGAAGGGGAGGGGCTCCGTGGCTGCTAAGTAAAAGAGGAATGTGGAGGGAAAGACAAATCTCAAATGAGAGGTTTTGCTTGGCTGTTAGCTTTCTAGTGTGCGGAGTAAATCCTCTTTTCCGTGCCCCAAGAATCTACCGTAAGATCTACATTGCACCGCAGTGCACTCCCCCCTACCCCGTCCCCGCCCCCGGAGAAAAAGTACAGGGCCCTGCTGTGAAATTGGCAGGAAGCAAAACCACAGGCTGTGCATGTGTGGGCAGCAGGTCGGGGGCGGGGTTACTCTGAGCTCTGCCACCCCTCCCTCGCCCTGCCTCTGAGGACTGAGAACTCTGTGACTGAGGCACAGATGCTCATCCCACTGCTGAGGGTGGGGGGCCCATGAGCTCTCCCCGCTCCAAAAGGCACTGGACTATGTGGGGGGAGCTAGCGCTCCGAGATTTTCGAGAGTCTCAGTCACAGAAGCCTCCTCCTTTTAATAGAATTTGTCCTTAATTTACTGTTTTCGAGATTTAAACTTGGTAGATTGTTCAGAGTCTGTCACAAGCTGGAGTATTTGCTGCTATGTGTGTTCCTGAACCTAACTTGCCGCCTTCATAGTTTTATTAATGAGTGATTCAGGAAGGATCATCAGGTCCTACTTGCTTCAACATCTTTCCTTTAACTCTTTGAATTCATTCTATGGTAAGGAAAACTTCCTGGTGTGGCAAGCATTTTCTGACATTTTTGTAGTAAGGAATGTCAGGTTGTAATCCTTTCTGAAACTACTCGTGGGGAAATCTCGTGGGGAATTTCACATAGACCAATCAGCTCTGATAAAAACGGTTTAAGAAAAAATGTTTTATTTTTGTGTTATATTGGGTCACAGATGGCATTTCATCATCTCAAGAATCTACTCCACTCTGTTCAACTATTGTTTTAATGAGTTAGACTGTATCTTACCCCTTCCTTCTTGCCTCCTCCTCTTCTCTTCCTGTTCAAGAATTGCTAACTTCCCAGAGAGAAATGGGTGGCAGACAAAATCAAAGGCCATTCTCTAACTTACTTTCACTTGCTCACGTGCCCCTCAACCATGGACAGAAGATTCATGATGCAGACAATCTTCTTCTGTTCATAGTCATGTCGTCACTGGGTGGTAGCAAAGTTAACATGAATTCACTGATTAGACAGAAACAGCAAATCATGGAAATACACACTTTTGAAACTGCTTCTAAGAAGGTAGATTATTTTACCATAGTTGGTGGGGGTGCTTTTTCTCCTGGGCATGAAAAGCTAAATTATTTAAGAGTGAATTTTAAATATTGAATACATTTCAATATATGTGAAGCTTTCTGTTGTCTTCACTGTTTTCAGATCAAAGTTACCTGGTATTTAAAAAAGAAAAGCATAATAATGCTTAGGTACTGTTGTGCATATACTTTTTGAAAAAGAAGTAAATTCCTATCTGTGTAAACACTGATGGGGAGAAAACTACTCTTCAATTGTTATGTCTTTTCTTTCTCCATAGTCCATAATAATTTAACAAAACTGTGTTTTATAATCCTAACAAGAGTCCTGAATGAGGTCTTTTGAATGTTATTTGTATAATGTCTGGGTAGTATCTTTTCAAAGATTATTTTCAGATGGCATATTATGATTGATTCTAAATAGCACAGTATGAGTCTTAGCAGGTTACAAGAAAATGCCCATTTACATAAACAATATTCTGAACACTATGAAGAAATGCTTCCTTTTTCTTTCAGAATAGAGGTTTATCTTTCCCTTGGGTCTTTTATTATTTTTTAAAATTCTCTCATGAAGAATTTTCTGACATTTACAAAATGAGAGAAAAGTATAGTAAACTCTTATGTACTTATTACACATTTCTAATAAATATATTTGGCCAATTTGATCTTAATCTCTCTATCATTGTTGTGATTTAGTATTTTACCATATAACCCTCATTACCTTTATTAATATTTCTAAGGATATTTTTAAGAATGCAACCATATTATCACACCAAAATTATCTAATACCCAGGCTGTATTAAAATTTCTAAGACTGTCTCACAAATGTCCCTTTATAGTTGATCTAAGTCAGGATCAAAAAAGGCACACACAATGCATTTTGTTTGCCTGCTTTTAAGTATCTTTACAATTATCTTTTCTATATGGTTTTAAATTTTCAGAGCCCAATTTTAAGACAATTGGCACTCAAGAATATCCCAAATTCTGGATTCGGCAGATTTCTCATCCTGCTGTTCAAATTGTTTCTTTATCTTCCATTCACCCTGTCAATTAGGGAATAGGGAAAATGAAGTTCATTTATTACTATTTGTTTGGAACTAAGAATACTATGCAGACAGTGTTATGGACTTTCTATTTCAGCACATCAGGTGGCAGCGATGTCTGGACCTCCGACTGATCGATCAATGTATTTGGATGTTACTCATCTCCTCGCCACTCCTTCACAGTGGCCTTTAAAAATACTATCATATCAACCAGGACATTAAATTATATTTTGTCTTATGTGTGTTTCACAAACTAAGTTCCTTGAAATCAAAAACATTACACTACTCGTTTTTGATGCCTTGCCTTGACATATTTTTGAATAATTAAGTGTAAGACTGAATTGGTTAATGGAAAAACAAGTCAGCCCTGTTTGTGTGTGTGTGTGTGTGTGTGTGTGTGTGTGTATGTGAATTGTTTTACACACCAAATAGAGAAAAATCAAGATGTACAGAATATAGAAAAATATTCAAATATAGTAAAGAGAAATATTACATTACTAAATCATTCCACAAGAACCGATATTCAAACCAGATGATACATGCAAACAGGAACTAAAAGACAATATATATATATATATATATATATATATATATATATATATATATGTCAAAATCATAACCTAAATACTAGTAAATTGAAATTAACACAAACTTTTATCCTAACTTTGAAAGAATAGTCAGGATAAGAAAAATTAGCAAAATAGTACACCAAATAGAAAAACTACAAAACCATCTTTCATTAGATGTGAAAAAGACATTTAATAAAATTTACATACCTATAGTATTTAAAAATAACTTTAAAGTATAGTTTCTCTCATGAATGGTGTTAGGAGAACTGGACAGTTCCATGAAAAAGAACAAAACTAAACCACTAATTTACAGCATACACAAAAATCAACTCAAAATGGACTAAAAACTTGAACATAAGACCAAAAACCATCAAACTCCTAGAAGAAGACATTGGGTAAAATACTAAACATAAGTCTTGATGATTTTTGGATTTGACAACAAAAGCAAAAACAAGTAAGTGGGGCTACACCAAACTGAAAGCTTCTGTACAGCAGAGAAACCATCAGCAAAGTTCGAAGGACATCTATGGAATAGGATAAAGTATTTGCAAGTCGTAGTTGGATAAGAGGTTAACATTAAAAAACAAAGAATGTATACAACTCAATAGCAAATACCACCCTCCCAAAAGTCTGATTAAAGATGGCCAAAATAAGGGACACCTGAGTGGTTCCGTCAGTTAAGCAGCCGACTTTGGCTGAGCTCATGACCTCAAGGTTTCTGAGTTCCAGCCCCATGTTAGGCTCTGTGCTGACAGCTCAGAGCCTGATGCCTGCTTGGTATCCTGTGTCTCCCTCTCTCTACCCCTGCTCCCGCTCGAGCTATCTCTCAAAACTCAATACACATTAAAAAAAGGTTTTTGTTTGTTTGTTTTTTGTTTTTGTTTTTTGTTTTTTGTTTTTTAGGGGCACCTGGGTGGCTCAGTTGGTTAAGCGGCCTATTTCAGCTCAGGTCATGATCTCGCGTCCTCTGGGTTCGATCCCCGCGTTGGGCTCTTTGCTGGCGGTTCAGAACCTGGAGCCTGCTTTGGATTCTCTGTCTCCCTCTCTCTCTGCCCCTCCCCTGCTCTCTCTCTCTCAAATAATATACATTAAAAATTAAAAACCAATTTTTTTTAAATGGGAAAATATATGAAAAGACATTTTCCCAAAAAAAGACATATAAGTGATCAAAAGGTACATGAAAAGTACTTTACATCACTTATCAGGGAAATGCAAATCAAAACCACAGTAGCCATCACCTCACAGTTGTTAGAAAGGCTAGAGCACCTGGTGGCTCAATCAGTTAAGTATCTGACTTTGGCTCAGGTCGTGATCTCATGAGCTTGTGAGTTTGAGCTCTGCATTGGGTTCTGTGCTGACAGCTCAGAGCCTAGAGCCTGCTTCAGATTCTGTGTCTCCCTCTCTTTCTTCCTCTTGCCTCCTCCTCTTTTCTTACTGCCCCTCCCCCGCTCATGCTCTGTGTCTCAAAAACAAACATTAAAAAAAATTTAAAAATAAAAAATTTAAAAATGAATGGCTATTATCAACAAGAAAATAAATGCGATGTGCTGGCAAAGATGTGAAGAAAAGGGAACCCTTATGCACTGCTGGTAGCCATGTAACTTGGGGTATGAACCATAAAAAATAATATAGAGATCCTTCCAAAAATAATTAAAACTACCATACGATCCAGAACTTCCCCTTCTATTTATCTGAAGGAAACAGAAACATTTAAAAAGATATACACACTCCATGTTCATTCCAGCATATTTACATTAGACCAGACATAGAAACAAACCTAACTGTTCATTAAGGGTTAAAGGGATAAATAAATTATGATGTCCTCCTCCCACCACACACTCAAACTCATAGATACGGGGAAAAGATTGGTGCTTGCCAGAAGGAGGGTTTAAGCAAAATGAGTGAAGGTTAAAGAGTACAAACTTCCCGTTATAAAGTAGTAAATCCTCGGGATATTATGCACAGCATGGTGACTATAGTTAACAATACTGTATTGGGGTATCTGGGGAGCTCAGTCAGTTAAGCCTCTGACTCTTGACTGCAACCCAGGTCATGATCTCACCATAAGGAGATCAAGCCCCGCCCAGCTCAGCACTGGGGAGGGAGCCTGCTTGGGATTGTCTCTCCCCTTTGCCCTCTGCCCCCCTCCTGCTTGCTCACTTATGTGTGCACCCACTCTCTCTCTCTCAAAAATAAAATAAAATGTTCAAATTTTAATGTATCTTATATTTGAAAGTTGACATGAGAGTAGATTTTATAAGTTCTCATCACAAAAAGAAAAAAAATTATCTGTGGTGACAGATGTTAACTTGACTTACATGGTGATCATGTCACAATATATACATAGGTCAAATCATTATGTTGTATACCTGAAACTTATTACTTGCCAATTATATCTCAAGAAATAAAAATACAAACATCACATTTTGAAAAGCCTCAATATGTGATCACTGAAATTCTTTGTGATAAAGGAATTGATAAGTGGAAAATAGTTCTGGATTTTTCCCTACTATTTTGAGACTCTCCATTCCAAAAGATTTAATAAATGCTGAGCACAGAGTGAGGCAGACGGATTTAACTAAACCTTTTAAAACTCATTTATCACTAAGGAGCCTTGAAGATATGTTCCAAATAGTTTTTCATGCCAGAGATTTTACTTAATGTACTAATTCAAAACAAACGTCAATCTTGACTAGAGTCTGAATTTTTGCATTTTAACAGATAATAAAATTTTAAGAAACAGTAACTCATGATATTGAATCAAATATTTATGCTTTAATTTCTAACAAGGTGACTGTGTTTTCTAAATAATGACCCCAACAAAGTTTTACGTATAATACACTTCAATGCATTGACAATAATTTTGTTATAATTCTCTAAGTGTTATTTCCAGTTCAAAGTATGTTTAAACATAGAAGATGTTTAACCTGTGTCATCATAGGGCATACACAAATGAAATCTACACTGGAATTCCATTTCTCAACCAATAGACTGTCAAAAATCTTGAATTTGGCAACAAATGCAAGAGAACACTAATGAAATTTTGAAACAAAATTGTAAGTCATTATGACTTGAATATAAGCAAAAAAAAATATTCCCTCCAATTTCTCAAAACTCATGGTCTCCAATTTCATCACAACTCTTCTTTTTGAATTCCTGGATTTACCCAGGCCTTCCTTATGCCTAGTTACTTTCTGCCCCTTGTAGTGGTAATTAAACTAGCCTTTCTGACTTCACTATCAGCCATGTTGACAAATCCTGTTGTAAACATTAAAAGCAAAAATTACGCTGCACCATTTCTCTTACCTACCAGACAATATATCTAATCATTTCCACCACATGAATATTTCAGCAAACTCTGTCATTCAGTATAACGTAAGAATCTGATAAATCACATTTCTATTTTTATGTCAATGCAATTTCTGATACAGTTTTAGGTTCTTTTACCCAGAGATTCACTTAATGAAAAAAATAGGCTGATCACCTTCTTTCTTTTTAATCTTCTTGAAGGAATCAAATGTGGTTGATGCTTAAGATTGGGATGATGGGTTAGGATCTGGATAATCCACAAAACTGTGTAATCATTTGCCTAACCTCTCACCCCTCAAATGACAGAATATTACCTTCTTTTTTTAAAAAATTTTTTAACGTTTATTTATTTTTAGACAGAGAGAGACAGAGCATGAACAGGGGAGGGGCAGAGAGAGAGGGAGACACAGAATCCGAAACAGGCTCCAGGCTCCGAGCTGTCAGCACAGAGCCCAACGCGGGGCTCGAACTCACGGACCGTGAGATCATGACCTGAGCCGAGGTCGGACGCTTAACCGACCGAGCCACCCAGGCGCCCTCAGAATATTACCTTCTTTAAGTCAGTCTTTTGTTCTCACCAGTATCTGATAAGAAATCTAAATCCCTACCTAACAGATTTATGGTTCCCAGGAGGCCTCATCAGCAATCAGGAATGTTCCTTTTTGCATCTGCCTAACTTAAGATTTACAACTCCTGCTTAGGCTAAGATTATTGAAGGCAGTCAAAGTGCCAGGGCAGAGAGGAGAGACACCTTAATATTGCCAGAAAAAGTTTTCAGTATCAGAAACAAAAGAGTAAGTCGCTCTACACCAGATTTTAGGGAAATTATGCCAAATGCAATTCTAATTACTTATGGAAATCTGAACGGGAATACAATTATGCTGTTGTGAAAATTAATAAAGGGAAGGCTCACTAAAATGGACTTGGAATGATAGGAGGAGAGGCTAGAAAGAGGAACTGTACCACTCACTCAATGTCAATTACAGGAAAGAATCATCAATTATAGGCCCCAAGAGGGAAAGAAGCACATTAGGTCTCCTACAAAAAAGGGACTACCCCTGCATCTCAGCCCAAGAGAAACCCTTATCACCCTGAACTCTTGCTTTCTCCAATGAATTTTCATTCAAAACAACCCCTCCCAACTGCCCCCTTCTCTAATCAAGTAAGTTTCCTTTCCTTTGTTTGTGGGATTTGTCTATGGTTTTCCTATAGCTTGCTTGTTCTGAATTACAATTAATTATCTGCCATTCCTGAATAAACCCCCTTGATTTGCTGGTAAACACTGTTTCTAAGGTGAACACTATGTATAGTTTTTCATTATACAAGTTACCTTTTCTGATTTCACTTATATTTTGGTGTGAAATACACATATGCTCATATCCCAATTCTGCCTGCTTTCTTCCCTGTGTAATGCCATGACTGAAAAAATACCCTGAATGATGATGTGAAAAGAAGTCAGAAGAAAATACTGAATTGCACAGTGGACAGGAAAAAAACAAACAAACAGTTTGTTCAATATTAGGGACTAAATGCTTTTACATGGGATGTGTTTCCTGACTTAGGCGGCCCAAATATTTCTATCAATAGGAAGTATAGAACTGACAGGCAGAAATTAGACAACACTGCCTTTATAGCTTACATGTAGGTATGACTCTGATAATTCTTTATAGTTTTCTTCAGACCTATTTCTTTTTGGAGCTTCTATTACTGCTGTCATCTTGGTAGTAAAATAAATATTAAGATGTACTCTCATTTCTAGCACATAATCCCTAAATTCAATTATTGATACATCTTGCAAAGTATATGTGCCAGGCAAACAGCTCACTGTGGCATAAAGATAAAACCATTTGTAACTGTTCTTTACCACCCAACAGCTGTATGGGTGGAGCGAACACCTCCCAGCCTCAGTTAACACAAGTAAAAAGTCGAAAAAAGGTGAAAAGTAAAATAAATAAATAAGCATATGCCTTCAGAATATGTAGCTAAAACAGATAAACCACAGGGCCTGGAAAATAGATCTTCAACAAATTTTAGTCACTAGTCCCTTCTATTTTGCCTTTTTCTGTCTTATCCTGAATTGTCAAGCTGTTGATGAGGGTATGATAGGTGATATTTTATTAATTGCCAGTTCTGTATACACTTCAACAGAATGTGGCTTTGGCAAAAATGGAGCCTGAAATGGAGAAAAAAATCCACTCCTCGTCCACTCACCACAGCTTTATTTTCAGAGCTCTATTTGGTCAAAATGTAAAGAATGAAACATCAACCACGCATGTGATGTAAAAAGCCAACCAAACAAAACTTATGATTTGCCCTTTTTTATAAACAAAACAGACAGAGTTAACAAATCTGTGTTCATTTACCTTTCTCAAATCTATTTGGATAGTTCTACAAATATCTAACTTTTGATATTATACTTTTTTATACATTATAGTATTTTCCCTGATGCATAAGAAATGCCAATGGAAAAAAAAATAGAAAGTTTAGAGTTGAGTAGTTCAGAAATTAACGTGATTAAATTCCTTTAATAATTTTACTTCTAATTTTACTTGGCTTAAATGAATACCCAAATACAAATATGGCAAGAGATGCTTCAAATTGTTCATGGGAAAAGTTTTAGAAAGAAAACATTTGTGCTCATGATGTCTCTTTTCTTTAACATCTTTACCCATAAATGAGTTTCAGTTGGGTGCACGCAAAGGATTTGGCTGAATTTGGACTAAAATTCTATTTCTGAGACCTCCCCTGTTAAAAAAAAAAAAAGGCATAGCTAAAAATGAATAAAACAGCTTTGGTTTAGATTGCTTGGAAATCCTCCCCTCTGCTGCAATTACCGGATGAAATAGACATTAAGCTCAGAGGAGTTCTTCACTCAGTCTCTTTTGCTTCTTGCCTCTGTGAGGGACTGTTTTTCTGATGCCATTATTGGCAGATCGCCACATTGCACCTGCTGATCCACCTGCCTCTCGCTGGCGTGCAGTATTTAAAATGTTGCGCAATTAAAGTAAATGAGTTTAAAGGGCTGGATTTGCACTACACCTCCTGGGGAGCTGTTGTTCATCCTTAAAAGTGCCTGATGATGGTTTGGGAAGCGCTGCTGTTGGCCTGGCCCTGGGGTGCTGAATCGCTTCCCTTTGAAGAACTCTGTGGTGAATCCCCTCATAAGGATGCTAAATGGTAAGGAAGCATAAAGACAGACATTTTGTACCCCAGGAATCCAGTCTTTATAGATTGAGACTAGGCAGCAAAAGAAAGATTGTAAACTAACTAGAACCACCTAACTATTTCTTGATAGATTATAATGCTTTATCTCCACCTATTTTCATCTGTATTCATGAATTTAATTTTTAATTATTTCCTCCCGAGCTGTGTACAAAATGTTAAGTAGAGACACCTCAAAATGGAAAAAGTTATCTGCTTATCAGGATATTCTTTAATGCCTCACCTTTTTTAGTGGTCATTAATTACTCTCTGGTACCTATCTTTCTATTAGGTATGATACGAAGTCCAACAGAGGTGGTTTATCTTAGTCCTTTTATCCTTTTGCACAAGTTGGAGCACATCTTGGGGCATTGGTCATCTGACATCAGTGATTAGTCGTCACAGAGAACCAATTTTTGCTCTTTACACACATCTTATTTTATGGCCTTCTGGTCCTTCAGAGGTACCAGGCATATAAAGAACATGAAAAGATACATACAAGATGTTTGGTTTCCAGTCTGGCACATAAGGGCCTTGGAAATCATCACTCTGATTTTCATAGGAAATGGGTCAAACTTAAAAATCAACACCTCTTCTTAGATCCACTGGTTAATTAAGGTCACAAAGCGAACCACTGCTCCAAAAGTTGGAGAGACAGGCATGTAAAGAGACTCAAAACAGCACAGCAGAAAGCCAGGAGGAGAAATTTCCACAGGGACCTGCACTGGGCTAGATAAATCTCAACTGTGATTGACAGATGACTGGAAGTTCAGTGCGGGCATGTCTAGAGTTAAAAATTCTGGGACAGATGGAGGGGGCAGTCTTAAGGAGGTCCTGCACCTGAATGACTTCTACCTTCAATAGTACTCACGTTTTCACACTAAATAACAGTAAAATCCGCTATGCTTCCAGCAAGGGAAGAAAAAAGTAGTCATTTTGAAATACTTCCAGAGCATTTTATTCTTCTTAACAAGGGACCTCCTCAAGATGAATGATTTTATCAAAACTTAACTGAACCTGGGAAAGAAAAATCCACTCCAGCTACCTCTTGCTTCTAAGGTGGGAAGGGGGAGGAAATAACTCAACTCCAATCCCCTCTATCCTTCCTGTCTCACCTAAATATGTCAGAGGTGAAGGGTCAGACTTAGAAGCACTTGTGAAGGTCACAGCCCAGGGACACAGGCTCACTAAAAGGCTGAGATCTGATCAGTGGACTATGAAATGCTTCTTCTCCTCCCACACCCTAATGTGACATCAGTGGAGCTCCTGTATAAAATAACAAGGAACTGCCTATCTTAGATCTTTCCCCTAGAACACTCCAAGGAAACCCACACACAACAAGGGAGACAAAAACCAGAACATTAGAGGGAAGTTTAGCCTCAGTCACCCACAGCTACAGTGAACCCTAGACATGAAACCTCATGCTCAAGGCATATTTACATCAGTTCCTTTTACCTAGTACATGTCCCATGTTCAAAAATCACAAGGCATACTAAAACATACACAAAAAAAACACAGCTTGGGGAGACATAACAAGTATCAGAATGAGACATATTAAAGACATGATGTAATTATTATTATAGCAAGTTAAAACAACTATGATTAAGGGGTACCTGGCTGACTCAGTCAGTAGAGCATGCAACCCTTGATCTCAGGGTAGTGAGTACGAGCCTCTTGTTGGGTGTAGAGATTATAAATAAACTTAAAAAAACCTATGATTAATAGGCTAAGGGCTCTAATGGAAAAAGTGGATAGCAAGTGAGAATATATTGGTAATGCCAACAGAGAGGTAGAAACTCTTAGAATCAAAAGGAAATGCTAGAAATTAAAAACACTAACAAAAAGGAAGAATGCCTTTGATGGGCTCATGAATATACCGGGCATACCAAAAGAAAGAACCAGGGAGCTTGAAGAAATGTCAATAGAAATATAAATGCAAAGAGAAAAATAAAATCAAAAATATAGAACAGAATACTCCCAACAGAGATAATTACAGAGTTGTAACATATACATAATGGGATTATCAGAAAGAAAAGAGAGAACGGAACACAATACTTGAAGAATTAATGACTCAGAGTGTTCCAAAATTGAGAGACATCAAACCACAGAACAAGAAATCTCAGAGAACAAGCAGAAAAAACATTGTAGGCAATCTACATATAGACATATCATTCAAATTGCGAAATCACAAAGACAAAGAGAAAATTTTTAAGAAGCTAAGGATGGGGAGATTGGGATGGACCTTGCTTATGAAGGACAAAGGGTAAAAAATACACTGGACTTTTTTTCAGAAACTCTATCAACAAGAAGTGAGTAAAGTAAAATATTTTAAGTGTTCAAAGAAGAAAACACTACCAGCCTAGAATTCTGTATCTAGCTGAATTATTCTTTAACAGAAGTAAAAACTTTCTCAGACAATAAAAAATTGAGTAAATGTGTCACCCATAGACCTGTTTTTCAATAAATGTTGAAATAGATCTACCCTATGACCCAGCAATAGCACTGCTAGGAATGTATCCAAGGGATAGAGGCGTGCTGATGCAGAGGGGCACTTGTACCCCAAGGTTTATAGCAGCACTTTCAACAATAGCCAAATTGTAGAAAAAGCCTAAATGTCCATCAACTGATGAATGGATAAAGAAGTTGTGGTTTATATATACAATGGAATACTATTTGGCAATGATAAAGAATGAAATATGGCTTTTTGTAGCAACGTGGATGGAACTGGAGAGTGTTATACTAAGTGAAATAAATCATACAAAGAAAGACAGATACCATATGTTTTCACTCATATGTGGATCCTGAGAAACTTAACAGAAGACCATGGGGGAGGAGAAGGGGAAAAAAAGAGGTTAGAGAAGGAGGGAGGCAAACCATAAGAGACTCTTAAAAACTGAGAACAAACTGAGGGTTGATGGGGGGTGGGAGGGAGGGGAAAGTGGGTGGTAGGCATTGAGGAGGGCACCTGTTGTGATGAACACTGGGTGTTGTATGGAAACCATTTTGACAATAAATTTCATATTAAAAAAAATAAAGAAATGATTCAGAAATAAGGAAAATTAGATAGGTCAGAAACTTAGGTCTACTGAAGGAAAGGAAGAGTTGGAGAGAAGATATAAATAAAGGTAAAAGAAATTATTTTATATTTCTTATTCTTAATTAACTAACCTAACAGCTTCTCAGAATAGTAATAGCTAATGTATAAGGTGATTATAGCTTACGGATTTGAGAAATTAAGGAAGCAGTGATACAAAGGATGAAAAGGAAGGAATTGGGAATATTCTGTTGTAATTTACTTGCACTACATATAAAATGATTTGGTATAATTTAAGGGAGTTTGGATTATTTGTAAATGTATACTGCAAATGCAAAGGCAGCCACTAAAAGGTGAAAGAAGCAAAACCAGTATGCTAAGAGGGGAGGGAAAAAATGGAATCATTTAAAATGCTTAACATCAGACAAAGCAAAAAAAAAAAAATGGAAGATTTCAACACACACAAAAAAAAGGAACAAGGGCAATGACTAGAAAACATAATCTTATGAACACAGATGCAAAAATCTTCAACAAATTATTAGCAAATGTAATCCAACAATGTGTAAAAAGAATTATATACCAAAACAAGTGGTGTTTATTCCAGGTATGCAAGTCTGGTGCCACATTAAAAAATCTATTAATGTAATACATCACATCAACAGGCTAAAGAAAAACCCTATGATCATATCAATAGAGCCAAAAAACAAACAAACAAAAAAAAAACAAAAAACAAAAGAACCCACTGTCCATTCATAATAACTCTGCAAACTAAGAATAGGAAGAGGTTTCCTCAATTGATTAAATAACATCTAGAAATATTGTAAAGCAAATAACAAACCTGCCAGTGAAAAACTAGAGGTTTTCCTGCTAATACCAGGACCAATGTGAAGATATGCACTTCTTACCACTCCTTCTGAACATTGAACTGGAAGTCCTGGAAAATGCATTTAAGTAAGAAAATAAAGGTAAAGAAGAAATAAAACTGTTTTGTTTGGAGAGGACATGATTGTGTAGAAATCCCAAAGATTCAACAACAAAATCTATTTGAACTAATTAGCAATATAGCAAGGTTGAAGAACAGAAGTTTAATATACACAATTAACTGCTTTCTTACATACTAGCAATGAACTCTTGGAATTTGAAATTACAAACACAATAGCATCTACATTAGCACAAACAAAAAATGAAATCCTTAGGTATACACTTAAACTATGTACAAAATCTGACAAAATTTACAAAAAGAAAAAAAAAGCTGTTGAAAGCAAACAAGGAAGGTCTTAAAAAATGGAGAATATTTCATGTTTATGAATAGGCAGATTCATTATTACCAAGATATGAGCTCTTCCCAAACTGATCAAAAGACACAATGCAATCCCAACCCAAATTTCAGCAAAGAATTATGTGGGTATTGACAAATTGAGTCTAAAGTCTTATGTAAAGGCAAAAGACCCAGAAAAGTCCTATTGAAGGAAAAAAAAACAAAGTTGTAATACTAACACTACTCAACTTCAAGACTTAAAGTTTTAAACTACGTTAATTAAGACAATGTGATATTGGTGAAAGAACAAATAGATTAATCAAAAATAGAATGGACTCAGAAATAAACCGAGAAAAATATAGTCAAGTGGTCTTAAGAAAGCAGTAATGGCAATTCCATTAAGAAAATTCTTTCCAACAAATAATGCTGGAATTGGACATCCACATACAAAAATATTAATCTAGACAGACACCTTACACTTTAACATTAACCCAAAATGGATCCTAGATCTTTATAGAAAAGGCACAACTATCAAACTTCCAGAAGAGAACTGGGAAAGATCTAGGTGGCTTTGCATATGGTTGATGACTTCCAGAGTACAACATCTAAAGCACAGTACCTGAAAAAAATTAAGTGGATTTTATTAAAACAAACAAACAAACAAACAAACAAAAAACAGTTCAGGGACACCAGGGTGGCTCAGTCGTTAAACCCCTGACTCTTGATTTCCCTCGGATGATAATCTCATGGTTCGTGGGATTGAGTCCCACGCCAGGCTAAGCACTGCTTGCAGAGTGCAGAGTCTGCTTAGGATTCTGTCCCTCCCTCCCTCTCTGCTAGTGCACTCTCACACCCTCGCGCGCGCTCTCTCTTTCTCTCAAAATAAACAAACATTAAAAAAAAAAACAACAAAATAAAAAGTTCACCTCTGTTAAAGATACTGTTAAGGGAATAAGATGACAGGCCAAAGACTGGGAGACAATCTTTGCAAAACATATATGATAAAGAATTGGTCTCAGAAATATATGAAGAATTCTTAAAGCTCAGCACTAAGAAAACAACCAACCTAATTAAATAAGCAATAGGTCTGGACAGACATCTCACCAAAGAAAATGCATACAGGACAATTAAGTACGGATACATGCTCCTTATCATAGGTCATTTAGGAACTGCAAATTGAAACTATAATGAGATACCATTATACACCTATTAGAACAGCTAGAATAAAGAAACAATGACAACACCAAATGCTGGTAAAGGTGTGGAACAAGAGGGATTCTAATCGCTAATGGGAATGCAAAATCATACATCCACTTTGGAGAAGTTTGGTAATTTCTTACAAAACTTATACTCTTACCATATAATCCAGCAATTACACTCCCTGGTATTTCCTCAAAGAAGTTCAAAATTTATGTCTGCACAAAAACCTATACGTGAATGTTTACAGGTACTTTCTTCATAATTATCAAAATTTGAAAGTAATCAAAATGTCTTTCAATAGATGAATGGATAAGCAAATTTTAGTACATCCGTAAAATTGAGATGTTATTCACCAATAAAAAGAAATGAGCTATTAATCCATGAAAAGACATGGAGGAAACCTAAATGCATGTTGCTAAGTCAAAGAAGCCAGTATGAAAATGCAATATGCTGTATGATTCACAAGTTAAGCAGCTCACTGGTTTTCAAGGGTGCATGTAGAGGGAGGAGGGACTCATAGGTAGAGCACAGGAGATTCTTAGGGCAATGAAATTATTCGGTATTATCCAGTGGATACCTATCACTACACATTTGTCAAAACCCGTAGATGTACAACACAATACGTGAACCTAATGTAACCATGGACAATGTTGGTAATACATCAACATTGGCTCACCACTGTAATAGAGTTAGTACCCTAATGAAAGGTAAGGGAAGAGGAGGGTAGGGTGAGAGTGTATATTAGAGCTCTCTTTGCCTTCCATTCAGTTCTTTTTGTCAACTTCAAACTGCTTAATAAGTAGAATATATTAATTTTAAAAAGACAGATGTACTATGCTCTGGGTAGTAAAATGCCAACAACATATACAGGACTTTATGAGAACAGAAGGAAAAAGCAAGCCCAAGTATATGGTAAGGCAAACATATTAGCAAATGTTTCCTGAGGAGATGGTATCTGAATTTATCAACAATGAAATAAGCTTATCTATGGGGAGGAAATTCCAGGTAAAGAGAATAGTATAAGCAAAGATAGAAACATGAGATCATCTCAAGGTCTCATCTTCTGGCAGTGTGGTATGATACAGAGTGGTGGGGAAATGACGTCGGAGGTGCTGGCAAAGACCACTTTCCTTAGAGCCTTTCTTGTAGAGGAGGCTGGGCCTCCTATAGATAACAGAGGCAATGTCTGACTTTGTTCAGGGAAGTAGAATGTTATTTGGAAGTTGTTCAAGTCACACGGTCTCTCGCTACCAGAATTCCTGGACATTTCCTGGGTTAATATTTTTTTTTTTTTTTTTTTTTTCAAAGCAAACCTATGTTTAAGACACAGATGCGGTAAGGGGTTTTTACAGATTTTCATTTTCACATATAAGGAAAGAAATATCTTGAAGATCATCGCTCTGGGTTTTATTTAATCCATTTCTTAATTGCTTTTGCTTTTTAGCAGTTTAAAGTAGTGTTGTAAATACTTTAAATGGCCTGAGTTTTCGTAAAGTTTCTAATAGAAAAAATAGATGTTTGGAGAAAGACAATTTCTAAGATTCTTATGAATAGTAACATGAATACATGCTGGCAAATATGCCTACCTATATTATGTACACATCTATATAGAAAAATTGTATCTATTTATAGCTTAGTGTTTACCCCTTCTGGATTTTGTTACTCCAAGCTAGTTGTATAGTATACAATGCACAATTTACTTCACAGCTTGTAGAACAACAGAACAAATATCAATTAGCATTTTACTCTTTATTTTTCAAGGAAAAGTAATATAGACTATTTAAATTTCCTCCTGGGTTTGCCTGTGTGCATTCTAATGATCTGGCACAAAAAAAATTTTTTTGAACTGATACTAGAAAAATACACACCATATAAATCACCCATGGGGGTAAAATAAAGATATTTTTAGAAAGTATTAAAGAAGTATGTCAAATAAGAGATCTACATAGTTTCTGATTTTAACACTTTATTTTCATCCCCATTTTAAAACTGATTTACATTTTAAGCTCTAATATATCTGAATAGAAAGTCTTTACTAAAACTATCTGCTTTTCAAATTATGCACATTTAATACAATATTATATGATCATGTAATAGGTGGTGAATACAAATTTCAGTGACTTGAAATTGGTTTTAATTCATACAGTGCTGGGAAAATAGTATGTACTTATTCTTATAGTAAACAAGCTCATTGTTGATTTTTGTACTTGTTTGGGGCTGAATTTTTATATGCAAAGTGCTTTTCTCATAACTTGGAAGTAACTTCGATGTGTTAAAAAATGTTTGCCAGTAGTAAAATATATATACATACATGTATCTATATATATACACACATACATACACATATGCATACATACATACATATGCTATCCTTCTCAACTTATTAAACATTTAGGGTACAGTGTATAGCAAGTTATTATTTTGAATATTTATTTATATGCACACCAAAGTAATATAACTTCACCATAAAAACTATTTTTTGTAGGCTCTAAATTCAGATCTGTCTTCTCTGAGTTCAGTCACATTAGAGATAATTTACAGTAATATTAAATGTTTAATATACATAATCATGTTGCAGAAGTACTCACTTTGCTTTTAGCAACAATTTCAGTATCTTAGAAAAAATTCTCCTAAAACTCACTCAAGTGTTATTTGACCATTTATTGTATCAACTGCCTTCAGAAATCATCTACAGAAATCCACACTCTAATATTAGAGAGGAAATATCAGCTGTTAATCCTGCATATTTTAGAGACCTGTTCAAGGCATGGGATTTCTTTCCACTTATAAGGAAAGACTAAATTTATCATTTGGTTCAGAAACTAAATCTGCCTCGTGGTTGATGAGGTATATCTTATTTATCCTCTCTTAAGATTAAGGAAACAGCTGAAGGGGAAAGACTTTCCAAAGGTTAAACTTGCACAATGACTGTAGATAAATCATTAATCCTCTGAGTAAATGATAAGGGAGATATTACCAGTAACTTTTCCTGGAACTTCTTAAGATGTTCTTCCAAGAGCCCCTTTTTCCTACAAAATCCCCACTTCTATCCACAATCTTGATTCAGGTCCATATACCTAAATGCTTTTGCTGTAAAAATATTCCTTTAAGTTTTTCTGAATCTGTACTCCTTTCAACATATTTTTTTTTTCAAGTTTATTTATTTGGGGGCATGAGCAAAGAGAGAGAGGGAGAATCCCAAGTAGTCTCCATGCTATTAGCACAGAGCCTGACATGGGGCTCAATTTCTGGAACCGTGAGATCATTACCTGAGCCAAGATCAAGATTTGGTCGCTTAACCAACTGAGCCACCCAGGTGCCCAAATCTGAAATTATTCCTGATGATTTCTTCACCTTCTCCCTACATTCAAATCATTGAGCTTTGGTGATTTATCAAAACATCTATCACCAGTCTATCCACCCTCTTTATTACATGTGAGGGCTCTCAACCAGCCCATTTCCATCTTTTTTCAGAACTTAGTACTGGTCTTAAAGCCGACCCCATTTACACCTTTTTATTCTTTATTCAATTTGATATTCAGTATATAGATTAAGGAGAGAGAGAGGGAGAGAGGGAGAGAGGGAGAGAGGGAGAGAGGGAGAGAGGGAGAGAGGGAGAGAGGGAGGGAGGGAGGGAGGGAGGGAGGGAGGGAGGGAGGGAGAGAGGGAGAGAGGGAGAGGCTCTCAACCAGCCCATTTCCATCTTTTTTCAGAACTTAGTACTGGTCTTAAAACAGACCCCATTTACACCTTTTTATTCTTTATTCAATTTGATATTCAGTATATAGATTAAGGAGAGAGAGAGAGAGAGGGAGAGAGAGAGGGAGAGGGAGAGGGAGAGGGAGAGAGGGAGAGAGGGAGAGAGGGAGAGAGGGAGAGAGGGAGAGAGGGAGAGAGGGAGAGAGGGAGAGAGGGAGAGAGGGAGAGAGGGAGAGAGGGAGAGAGGGAGAGAGGGAGAGAGGGAGAGAGAGAATGAATCCCAAGCAGGCTCTGTGCTACCAGTGTAAAGTCCCATATGGTGGGGCTTGATATCATGAACTGGGAGATTATCATCTGAGCCAAAATCAAGAGTCAAACTCTCAACTGACATCTCTGTAGGCACCCTATCTCTGTAGGCTTTTCTAACATTGATCTCCACTTCTATAAACTCTACTTCTTCTTCTAGTCAATTCTACACAATTATACATGGATTCATGCATATTAGCTTTCTTTCTCCAAAAAAGTTCTTTGATGGCAGTGATTTATCTCCATCTCTACACAATCCAAGAAACCTAGTCAGGCCATCATTTGCCAAATCTATCCGTTAACATGCATACACATTTTCAAGATACTTTATCATCACTTCTTTATTTCCTTTAATATCTACATTATATTTTCCTATTTTACTTTGCACCCATTCTCCCATCTTCCCTCCATATTTATTTTTCATGTTTTTTTTTTCATTTTTGAGTGACAAAAAGAGACACAGCATGAGTGGGGGAAGGGCAGAGAGGGAGACACAGAATCCAAAGCAGGCTCCAGGCTCTGAGCTGTCAGCACAGGGCCCCACATGGGGCTCAAACTCACCAATCACAAGATCATGACCTGATCTGAAGTTGGAAGCTCAACCGACTGAGGCACCCAGGCACCACTTTTCTCCATATTTAGTTCACTACTCTAAAACTAAGGCCTTTGATGCTTCTTAAATGAAGAGTTTCCAATTTTTAAACTTAAATAGCAAAGTTTCTTATTATATGAAATTTGAAATGTATGGAAAAATAGACTCAAGAAAATTATTGTGTATACTTTCATCATCCCCTAGAGAAAAATAATCTGACTTTCAAGTGACTATACCATTATGTGTATTTAATTCTACAAGCCTTCTTAGACGAGTCACCCTTAGGTACAAATCTGCAAGTGTCCCACCCAATCCTAAAGCTTTTGATAATCTTAATTACTCTACAAAGAAATAAAACATCAAGTATTTGGCCTCAACTCAAGGCTATGAATGAGTTGGCTGCAAAGTATTCTTTTAATCCTCATGACCACTATAGTTTTCCATGCAACCCTTACACTCATCAAATCTTTCCCAAATACACTACTTGAGACATTCCATTAAAAAAAAAAAAAGATTGCTGTGGTGAAATTAGGTTCTTAGATAGTCATCAAGTCTTAGTAATTTTTAAATCTGTTTTTTTAAGTTTTATTTATTTATACTGAGAACATGAGTGACAGAGGGAGAGCAGAGGTGGGGCAGAGAGAGAAGGAGAGAGAGAGAGAGAGAGAGAGAGAGAATCGCAAGCAGGCTCTGCACTGTCAGCCAAGAGTCCAATGTGGGGCTCTCGAGAATCAGACACTTAACTGACTGAGCCAACAGGTCCCCTTGGATCGATTTATCACTTGTAAACAACAGCCCTTTGTCATCAAAACAAGTGCCCTCCTTACTACCTTAAATTTAATTAAAAAACTGTTTAATAGACTAGAGCTTAGAATTTCTCAGTCTTTTTCATTTGACCTTTTTTGATGTGATATCTAAGAAACAAAGTTTGAAAAACCACATGCATCGTTCCTTACTTTCCCTTACAATTTGTAGATTGTAAAAGAAATTGTAAAAGAAATATCTTATTAAAAAATCATGCTCTGATAGCTGAGGCATGCTTACTTTTCTGAATTAAGGCTGGTAAAATATCCAAACAGGAGCCACAGTAAGGATGGGAAGTGTGAAGGTAGTCACTGTATAGTTAATCTGCCATGTTATAGAGCTGGTCCTTAAAATACTGATCAGAAGCCAGTTATTGTCCTGTTAATCTGGTAGGAAGTTATCTTTCAACAGTATATAAACCAAAATCTTGCTTGGAGTCATTTATATCAACAGAATTCCAATTTATTAATTACAAGTAACTTTCTATAATAGCTCTTACATTACAGAATGTAGGTATATGTGATTTCATAGTCAGCATATCCCCGGTCTTAGACCCATTCAGAAAGTCAGTACAGAAGTAGAATGCTAGTTTAATAATTTAAAAAGACAGATACCACTGAAAATAGTTGTAAAGAGTATAAATGGCCAATCCTAACCCAGGTCTATAAGGAAATCCAAATCCTAATAGAAAGAGGAAATGGATCGGTAAAAATGTTTTAAAGATGAAGTTGAGTATCTAATAAAATTATGTTGACTAACTCACCCTAAAATGGATATTGTATATTATTCTTAAGTCTTTCTGTTGCAATTTAAAAGTCTCAATCTAGCTTAAGTGTTGTTTTATTTTAAAACATGTATTGGCTTAAGTAAACTAGGAAAAGGCATAGTCTTCAAGCATAGTATACTAGGGAAAGATAGGATCAGACAGAGAGAGAAAGGTTAGAACCTGAGGTCCCTGAGTAGAGAAAAAACCTATCTTGGACCAATGCCTGGACCATTTGACTACAGCAAACCCCCTCAGGGTGTGAAATCCCTGTTAAGAATCTAACAGACACCACTACTCCCCCTCAGGTTCCCCTCAGGAATGTGACAATAAAAATACCTAGCAAAACCATAAAACTTATGTTGTATGTGGGACAATGGAGTTGAACCAATCAGGAATGACAACCCAGCACCAAGAGTAGTCCAGTCAGTAAGGGTAAAACCTAAGAAGGAATGAGGGGGAAGGGGTGGATGGGTACTGACCTGAAGCTTATAAATAAGGACCTTTGCCTATGGTCATAGGTATTCACCTTCGAATGTCCTCTCTCTGTCAAGACAGCTTTCCTACTATTCTTACTTTCTAATCTTATCCTCTAATAAACTGTTGCCTGCTGCGCATTGTGTCCACCTCTTCATTCTTCCAAGTGGTGAGACAACAAATCCTGGGTATTGAGTTTCTAAAAAATCCTGCAACAATAGCTTGATCCAGAAACTCAGGCAGTTATATCAAGCTGACAGGGATCACACAATTCAATCAATTTCACACAACTAGTCAGCAAGAAAGTTGAGAAACATCTCCAGATCATTAGATAGCATGCCTTGTCCTCTCTTTTTACTATTTCCCTCTTTTATTTTTGAGCAATCTCCCATTAATGACAGATTATTTATAAACACAACTTTATGAGGACAACATAATATACAGATGACTGCAATACTATTTGTAGTATTTCTGTAATAATTTTACCTGCCATTTGTAAAATACCAGACACCAGTGAGCTATTTTATCTATTTTTCTGTGGCTGAAATGCCACCAAATTTGCAGAGGAATCATTTTAAGAGAATGAAGTTGATATTTCTGGCACCACAAAATTTTTAACTTTTCACACTGAACAGTCAAAACCAAAAAGTTGTCTCCAGTCCTACCAAGAGTCCTGAATTACTGAACAAAAGCATAGCCAAAATAAACCTGTGGGAGGAGGGGGTCTCAAAAATTTAAAAGCCAATTAATATGTGCATTTTTTCTCTACTGCCCACATTAAGACACATAAAATACAGATTGCTTTGGGCATATATTGTCTTTCCTAAACACCACCTTTTCTTCTAAGGGAGAAATACATTATGATTTGGACGTGGGGTGGGAGGAGAGCAACACAGTCAATATTCGTCTGTTTCGTCTGTCAAATATACTTCACTCTGCATGTTTTGTGTCCAGTGGGACCAATCCAAATGTAGCACAGTACGTATACATTAAAAGAATTCTGACCTCCATGCTCAAAACCCTTTTTAGAAGAAGTAATTGTCTTTTATCGTTGGTTCTCTTTTTGAGTAAATAATACATAAATTACAATCCGAGCTACAAAGAGAACAATCTCAGCGCTGATTTGAAATTCAGCAAACACACCAGATTATGCTTTCAGGTGGCAAAAGCTCCAGGGTTCCCTGGCTTCTTTTGTGTTCCCAGGCTTGTAGAGTGCTAGGAGCTGACAGATGCTTATCAAACATTCATGTAAACACTGCTATCAAAGCTATGCTCTCTGGCTCTGCCTTCACACAAGAGGGTCAGCATGGAACATCATTAACACTGGGCCAAAGATAGAAATGTCATGCCAGGATGTCTGCAAAGCAAGAGAAGGCCTCCACTGCTGGTCTAAGACACAGCACCCAAACTGTTAACTTTGCTGACATGAAAGATGAATGCAGAGGCAACATTTACAACATTGCGGAGTGTTTAGTTAAGCGTGAATTCTGTTAGGCGTTTTCATCTTTGTGTCCTCAAGTTAAAATAGAGTTTGGGGCTCTTTTTGTTCTGTTTTCTTGTTTTTATCAGAGAGGATGTGGACATGGAGTTCAAATCCGAAATAATAATGCCTTCATGCACAAAGAAAATAGCAGTTACTTCACTACTCTGGTAGCAATACAATAATACAGGAGGCATAAAGTCGAATTCTCTAGTTCTGGCACTACTTACCAAATTTTGAAGGCCTCTTTCCCTTCTTCGTGTGCAGGAGTCACAGTACTTGTTGGGATGACTCCTTACCAACTCATAGGTCACAAAGTCGGTCTCAAAAGTAACCTCACCCTTTCACCAAGAAAATCTAGGAGACGGCTCTCCTCCATTTTTATATCGGGGCCTAATTTTCACCTGAGAAACATTGCCACTTGGCTCAACTACTTACCAGCTTCACATACTTAGCGTCCTTGTGATAAATAGTGTGAATCAGAGAGTCTTGCAATTACTTACAATTGCCTTCAGGTGGCAGTTTCCAAAGTGTGGTCCCCAGGGCAGCAACCTGTGCATCATCTGGGTACTTGTTTTAAGTGTAAAACCTGGGGCTTGTTAAAGATGAAAACCTAGCAGTGCTATTGCTGGGTCATAGGGTGGTTTATATACACAATGGAATACTACGTGGCAACGAGAAAAAATGAAATATGGCCTTTTGTAGCAACGTGGATGGAACTGGAGAGTATGATGCTAAGTGAAATAAGCCATACAGAGAAAGACAGATACCATATGGTTTCACTCTTATGTGGATCCTGAGAAACTTAACAGAAACCCATGGGGGAGGGGAAGGAAAAAAAAAAAAAAAGAGGTTAGAGTGGGAGAGAGCCAAAGCATAAGAGACTGTTAAAAACTGAGAACAAACTGAGGGTTGATGGGGGGTGGGGAGGGTGGGTGATGGGTATTGAGGAGGGCACCTTTTGGGATGAGCACTGGGTGTTGTATGGAAACCAATTTGACAATAAATTTCATATATTAAAAAAATAAAAAAAAATTTTAAAAAAAGATGAAAACCTAAGTAAAGGAGACTGATTTTATTCAGACTACTGTAATAGTGCAAACACTGAAAACCAAAGATCACAATGTCACAGCACAGTGGTTTTTTTCTTAGACTTGTGTAGGGAGAGAGGGAAACAAGGTACAGAAAGAATGATTTACATTTGTGATTGTTTTGCAGTCAGGGGATGTGTCAGTTGCTGAACAGGAGCTTATCTCTGCATGTAGCTAGTTTTCAGGGGACAATCAGTTCTACCATTAGCTAATCATTCATGGGACAAAGAACACAAAGTCGGAGGACCTGTGTTTGGCCTTGACACAGGTAAACAAGAATCATTTGCAAGTCTAAGTGAGTTACAAGAAACTGTGGTTAGTGAGTCTTTTGAGTCATATTGAAACAAATGGTTCTTTGCCAGAGACCATTTCTTGGAATACAAAAGGGAAGGGAGGAATTTGAGAAACTAAAGTTTGGGAGTATTTCTTACCCATTACTGCTTTCTGGGAGCACAGTGCTCACCTAATGTTCAGTATTTTCAGACTTTACCCTAGACCTACTGAATCAAAAACTCTGGAATTGTGTTGAAGCATCTCAAGTTTAACAAGCCATCCACATGATTCTCATGCACATTGAAGTTTGACAACTACAGCATTAGGCTTTGCCTCCAAACCTGCCTTTCATTCTTCTGTTCTTTCTTTCTTTCTTTCTTTCTTTCTTTCTTTCTTTCTTTCTTTCTTTCTTTCTTTCTTTCTTTTTCTTTCTATTTATCTATCAATCTATCATCTATCTACCTGCCTATCTACCTATCTATCCATCTATCTATCTACCTGTCTATCTATCATCTACCGGTCTATTTATCTATCTACCTGTCCATCTATCTCTATCAATCTATCTATCTATCTGCTGTCTGTCTATCTATCTATCATCTATCTATCTATCTATCTATCTATCTATATCCATCCATCCATCCATCTACCTGTTCGTCTATCTGGCCTATTTCAACAACTTTGTAGATGATTTTTTTTTTACCTACTTCTTTACCTTCTACTTGCAGTACATACATGGGTTCCAGGCTCCTACAACTGCTATGTGGATCCTAAGACCTCATACTATGGGGTCAGAGAATCTTTTTTCCTGTCACCGCTAAGACTTCTGTTTTCTATCTTCCTGCTTAGTTATAACTGTTATTGGACAACCATTTAGCAATGGTATTTTCCCAACTTTCTCTAAGCTCAAATAAGATTCACACACACACACAGTCTCCTAGAGGATTTAGAAATTGAGATATTGCCTGTAACTTTAGATATTGCTGCATAAAACATTTGAAACTAAATGGTTCAATTGTGTTCCAAAACACCACCTTATAGATATTTAAGCTTTCAGCTTATTCAAATATGTGAATATATATGTAAACACACACACACATATGTGTGATACACACACACACACATACACATCAGCTTTTGTGCTATGTACATACTATGAAATCAGCATCTCACGCATGATCTGTTTTGGAGTACTGACTAAAAACAAAATGAACCATATATTAGGAATGATTACAGTCCATGTTTTTAGCCTCTTTCCTTTCCTCTCTCATTGTCTATAATTTTTTTTTTTTTTGCAAATGGCAGGGGGATATTTCCAATTATGAAATAACATAGTTCTACTTATTTCATTTGACTTTCTTGAAATATACTCATCACTGGGTCCCTGGGTTCATGCACAAAATACAAAACAAAATTCACTATTTTAACTACCCAGCAAATTATTTCTTTGTAATGGAAAAAGTCATCCTCAGACTCTCTACAGAAGTGTACAACAAAAAGGTGGGCATTTCTAAAATGTATATGGGGCGCCTGGGTGGCTCAGTAGGCTAAGTGTCTGACTTCAGCTCAGGTCACGATCTCACAGTTCGTGGGTTCGAACCCCGCGTCGGGCTCTGTGCTGACAGCTCAGAGCCTGGAGCCTGTTTCGGATTCTGTGTCTCCCTCTCTCTCTGACCCTCCCCCGTTCATGCTCTATCTCTCTCTGTCTCAAAAATAAATAAACGTCAAAAAAATAAATAAATAAATAAAATGTATGTTAGTTTGTAATCCTATCATTTGTTGTGATTCTTAAGCCTAAATGCAGATGGTTTTGCTGCATGGACCAAATCTACTTCTATTACTGAAACTGATATGGGAAAGCAGCATTTAGGATTTATCTTGCTTTATAACAAGAAAGTATATTTTCTCTTTATTCAGAAAATAGAAATATGAAACACTTATACTAATTCAAAATTGCATATCTCCTTTAGATACCCCAGTTACACTATATATATACATTTATTAGGTCATATATAAACTTATATCATAATGTTTTCAGTGGGAAGTCCAGGCATGACTATAGTATCTATAGCAAAAAAAAAAAAAAAAAAAAAAAGTAAAATAAAACCAAATATAAAAAAAAAGGAAAAATACAAGCGACTTATTGCTTAGAAAGTTTAAGAGAATATTGGAAAATATTCAAATAACCTTATTTAAAAAAATTTAATGTTTATTCATTTTTCAGAGACAAAGAGACACAGCGTGAGTGGGGGAGGGCCAGAGAGAGAGGGAGACACAGAATCTGAAGCAGGCTCCAGGCTCTGAGCTGTCAGCACAGAGCCTGAAGTGGGGCTCAAACCCACAAACCGTGAGATCATGACCTGAGCCGAAGTCAGATGCTTAACAGACTGAGCCACCCAGGCACCCCCTAATAACTTTAAATAATTATTTGGCTATTGCTTCTGAAGTATGTTGCCATTTTACTGAAAGTGGAAATGTTTGTGATTTTGAGTTCATACTCCCACTCTTGGAGCCAAACATTCTCAATTATTTTATTTGTGTATTCTGATATTTGCCACCCTATTTCTATATAATACTATAAAACGTTGTATCTTGGTTTATCAAATTTTCTACTGAATTCCTTTTACTGTTTGAGGTTTCTATTCTACAGCCTTCCTTCTCCTCCTTCCATCTTCCTAGCGTATGTCTATTGATTGCTCAGTGGTTAAATAACCAATGTTATAGTAATACTTATATATAAATATGATTGCAACAGAATCAAAATTATAATTTGATTTTGTTCTTATAATTTTTTCTTAATTATTTTAAAATTTTTTCTTAATATTTCTAACCTCTTTTTCTCCCTGCCCTAACAGACTTGTGAGTAACCTAGCAATATATTTTCCAAATACTGTATCACATCGTGACCCCTCGCGCCCTGCCCCCCCCTCCCATGTTCCAAGAACTGCCCTCCCGGAGCTCATGGTCCTTCTCCCATCCTGACAAGTTGCTCTCTAGTCTTATTGTATAGATGTCACCTTATGTTTCTCTTCATCAGTCTCTCGGATTAGACCTTACTTTTCCAGGACCTTCTGTCTTTCAATATGGGTCTTACTCATTATATGACATATATCTTCTACTCAATGTCTATAGTAGAATGCACACAAGTATAATTCATGAGATTTCATATTGTTTTCAAACATTCAAAGACCTTTTGATAGTAGGGTAATACAACATAATGACACCTGAGTGTAGAAAAGACAAAATTCTCTTTTAATTATAACCCCAAGAGAAGGCTGCCATGTAGGACCTCACCCAAAGGGTTGCATCTGGTGAAAGAATAACATCAATCTGGAGGTGTAGGGAGGCAGTTTATATATGACAAGTTTGGGGGGGGGATGGGTAACTAAAATTTACAGGCTTCTTGTAGATTGCTAATTTGAATAATTTCTCAGGCTCTGGGAAATAGGACTACAGCTAATAGTCTGGTATCTAGCCCTGGGGCAATTGGTATAGATGTATTGTGGCCCCAGATACAGATAAAGGAAGTGGCCGGGGTGTGGAATTAATCAGCTGCTCAAAAAGGAGAATTGACCATGTTCTAGTCAGAAAAACCCGCAATACAAAAATGTGTTAATTAATTGTTATATATGAACATCCTTTGTATGTCTATTGTCATTCACAGCCAATTTATTTTCCCCCAAAGTATCCACTCTCTTGGCTATTTTAGTAATTACTTCCTTATATTTCTCAGATTTTACTACACATGTGCATTCTTTGACATTATAGTTTAGCCTTGCCCAATCTTAAACTCATTATTATTTCATGTTTCTAATTATTTATAGGTTCCTTCATTCCCTTTCCTTACAATTCATGTGTTAAAAAACCAGGCCATTTGACCTATAGACTTTTCCAGTCTTAATTTTGCAGGTTTCATTCTCACAGTGCAATTTAACATGTTTTTCTGTTCTATCACCTGCAAATAATCAGCTAGATTCAGAGCTTTGATCATACTCAGGTTTAATTACTTTGGCAAACTTATGTACGATATTATATTCCATCATCAGGGGGTGCGTGATAGTTAATTTTGTTATTTTGAACCATCCTGGTTCTTTTCTCAAATCTCTTTTCCATTCTACCAGCATCTCACTCCTTTTTTGTTTTTATCTTTATTTTGATTCCGTCCAATGCTGGACTCCTTTCTTTACTACAAGATTCCATGGAATTAATGATGAAATAGAGTTGTTTTTCAAGAATGAGGATTTGTAGAAGAGGTATCTTTTGAAATAAGAGTTGACCAATAAATAACAATTAATTAGATGGAAATGGGAGAGAAGATTTTAAGCAGAAGGAGTGGCATTGTCAATGACACAAAAGTATGAGAACATGAGGCAAGAAGTGTCAGTAGAGTTAGAGTGTGCAGACATGGGAGGCTGAAGATGACATTGCACTTGTGTGCATGGTCCATTTAACAAAGGCCTTTGTGTGGCATGAAATGAAATAGTGCTTTTTTAAAAGTTTATTTATTTTTATAGATAGAGAAAGAGCATGCAAGCAGGGGAGGGGCAGAGAGAAGGGGAGAGACAGAATCCCAAACAGGGTCTGCACTGTCAGCCTGGAGCCTGACGCGGGGCCCCATCTCACAAATCTGAGCCGAGATCTAGAGTTGGATGCTTAACAGACTGAGCCACCCAGGCACCCCTAGAGAGTCCTTTCTAAATGTCCATTATACAAATACTGTAAGGGCAGGGGAGAGTGAGAGCATAACCCTATATAAAGTGAAGGTAGAGGAAAGTAAATTCAAAGCGGGTAAAGGGAGGCGAACTCTCAAATCTCTCCAAGAGCAAAATTTTCACGAGGCAGTATGTCATTGGTTAAGAGCTAGGCTCCTGAGTCACTAGTTTGCTCTGAGTGTATCTTTGTGGAATTTTCTTTCTTCATCATGATCTTTACCTGCAGCTCAGCGAAGGGTTTATGTGGAACATTCATTAAATGATTATAAACAAAAAAGACACAAACTCTCCTCTTCAGCAGCCCCTCCTGTAGCTCCTCTCTCCCGGCAAATAGCAACTCCATCTCCTTACCCCCTCCTACTCTCCTCCCCGTCCTCTGTGGTTCTCTGCTCCTGCCTCTGCTGATCTCTATGACATGAGCAAAACAGTAGTAACTAACACATAAAGCTTTTAAATGAATAATAGGAGTATGTAAAACCCATCATCTACATGGGTATTTATAGCCCAGTTTCAATCTGCAATTTATAGTCACCTTTAAATAAATGCCCATTTTACATTTTATTTCATATGTAGGTATAATTTTCATGTAATGGTATTTTCTTCCACAAATACTGAATAGCAAGCAAACACCAACAACAAAAGCCCTGACGCTCAATAGCTGTGTGCCATGTGGATCCTTTCACCTCAAGTGTCTCTTAGCCCATTTTAGGGTATAGAGGACCCCAGTTTGAGAAAATAGAGACAAGGAGGAATTGACATATTTTAAGAACAAGGTAAATCTGATACTAAATACTCATGAAATGATGAAGTTATTAAGGTGTGTAGAAGATATGGGTAGGAGTGGGTGGAGGAAACTATTAGAGTGACCCACAAAAGGAATGATTGGTGACTAAACTAAGACAGTGGCAGCAGGGCTAGTGATGAAAAAATGGGGAAGCAAGAGGTCTGGAAGCCAACATTAGTGAAGAGGGTGATATATACAAGTACGGGAGAAGTTCCAAGGGTCTCTGTACTCTGAAAATTTTTAGAGATATAGTCAAAGAAATTGGCCATCTTGTGTATTCATCTTGGTGTTCAAACATCAATTAAAAGAAGATGCCCATAAAGAAAATAGATATGTCCCTAACCTTCATTGGTTACACATTTTCACCAACCCCTACCATGAAAATGTGGCAGCCAAACAAGCATTATGCCTGTATTTATGTTCAAAGTAATTAAATCCGAAGTCCTCCAGACTTATGTGTTGGTTCCATTTGCTTCCTTATTCCTTTGATTCTAAGTTTCCATGGTGAAAAACTCATTGCAGGTGCTGTAAATTAGAAATACTTAAACCATTCAGCCATCAAGTCATGACTTAAATCTGGCTAACCCCTTGCCTTTCTATTCCTCCAAAACCATATTTACTCTGCTGTACATAGAACGCAGAAAATAAGTGAATAAAATGGGAGAGTGTCTTAAGGAAATTTACTCTAAAAAATGGATACAAACTAATCATATGTGTTAACTTGCTGAACTGCAAACATTCTGAAATCTTGAAGTCCAGTGTCAATGCTAAGATAGTTAACAAAAAGGAAGTATATGTTTGCTGACAATTATTACTCTGAGTGAAATCCCTTCTTAGCATCATCACATATGGTGTATGAAAGGAAAGATAATAGCATAAAAAGGTAATGTGTCTAGGAAGGACCTCAGTCTCTTCCTCATTTTAAAGAAGAATAGATTGGTCTTTTTAACATTGGACTTACAGCTTTGCAAGGTAGGATAAATGCATTTGTAGTGAAAGATGAAAGTCATGATATGTTAAGAGCTGAAACGATGAAATAAATTATTTTTTCCTCTTACAAGTAGAATTGAATTGGGAACTAATAAAAAATACCATCAATAAACTTATGGGCAATAAGGCGCATGTGACATGGGAAACTATTCTTTATTCAGGCATACCAAGTTTCACACTTTCCACATGCACGAGAGCTGTGCTTCTCTTCTTAAAAACATTATTTATGATTTTGTAGGTTAGGAAAAAAAAATCACACTCATTTGCCATCACGATTCTCTAGTTTACCAGCTGCTACTCAGCATTGTACGATGTTAGATATATTGGCCCCTGTACAGATATTTGCTCTTGCCATGACTTTGTAAGAATAATTTATTGCCAACTAGATGGTTTGCTTTAGTTTTAAACAAAAATCTCTACGCTTCTGTAGTGTATTACAAGCCAGGATATTTCACAATATTGATGTTTCTATAATTTCTTCTTACATTGTCTTTTTTCTCCTAAAGAATTGTGGGTTTCATAAAAATCACAGTTAAGCATTTAATTTCCATTTAAGGCTGCGTTGCACATCCCTTTAACACCATATACGTTGTGTTTCTGAGGTAGTTATCTAACAGGCCAAAGAGCTTGAGATCTGTCCTTCAGGATATGTGTAAACCAAAGAATATATTATGTCCTCTTTCCCCACAGCGTTTTTCTTTTTTCCTTTCCATACTAGTTCCTCCAAAGGAAAGAGACATTTTGGAGGTAGGTTTAATATGTTTTTCCATCTCTGTCATCAAATGTAGGTTTTAAAGGTAGAGTTGGCTCTGCAAATCTATCCAATGTCAGTTCCACGAGATGGAAATCAGTCTCTTCTAGTCGAAAAGTGTAAGTTACATTCTTAAATCCAGCTTTTTTCTATTTTCCAGAAAATTGAAAAGAATACTACAATTTTTATTGGAAAAATAAAGTTAATTAAGTTAAGCAGCAGACCAAAAGCAGAACAATACACGATACAATAGAGTCTAAAGGAAAACTCTATTTGTTCTCTCACTTACTCAACAAATGTTAGTTTGGTGTTACTGTTCATTAAGCATTGTGAGGTGATAGATATAAAAACCAGTTGTAATTCTCGCCTTCAGGGAAATTATAGTGTTGTGAGAGAAAGCAGAGAGATAAACATGAAAATAAATTAAAAATAACAATCACAAGAAAAAAATATTTTACCTGTACTAACTATATTTTCTTCTCTTTTCTTTTCTTTTCTTTTCTCTTCTTTTCTTTTCTTTTCTTTTCTTTTCTTTTCTTTTCTTTTCTTTTCTTTTCTTTTCTTTTTCTTTTTCTTTTTCTTTTTTTCTATTCTTGATGCTCTAACATCTTCCTGGTGTGCTTGGGGCCTTGGTAAACGGGTTGTTTAGGAGCATGCCTTTAATATGTAAGCCAATCAATCCAGAGCCTTACCCTCGACCACTCCTTGTAGGGGGCTCTCACACTCAGGGACCACTATTCCCCTGCCCTAATAACTCCATGGTCAGCTGCTTGATATTTAGGGATCACTCCTATAACACAGAAGTCAACAAAATTATTAAAATTGTCTGATCCTGCATCTACTTAACTATACTTAATGCCTCCCCCATTCTTTCCCATGAAATCCACAATAAAAGCACCAGCCAGCAGTTCTTTTCTCTTTCTCTGCCTGTTCATCACACCTCTGTGCTTCCTCACGTGACCCTGCGTAATTGTACCATGTCTTCTGTCTCTAGGGGACTGTAAGTATAATGAAAATGTTATTCATAAGAAGCATTTCCACAACTCCATGTCTTACTATACCTGATCAAAGCAAATCTTGAGTATCATTAAAAGTAAGTCACAAGTGAATATTGAAAATGAATATTATTGGGGCACCTGGATGACTCAGTAAAGCATCCAACTCTTGATTTCAACTCAGGTCATGATCTCATAGTCATGAGATGGAGCCCCGCATCTGGCTCTGGGTGGTTAACATTCTCTCTTGGGCCACCTGGGTGGCTCAGTCAGTTCAGCGTCCAACTCTTGATTTTAGCTCAGGTCACGATCTTGCAGTTCATGGGATCAAGCCCTACATTGGCCTCTGCACTGACAGCATAGAGCCTGCTTGGGATTCTCTCTCTCTCTCTCTCTCTCTCTCTCTCTGTCTCTCTCTCTCTCTCTCTCCACCTTCCCCCTGCTTGTACATTTTCTCTCTCACAAAATAAATAAATAAACATTAAGAAAAAAGATTTTCTCTCTCTCCCTCTGACCCTCCCCCACTCTCTCTCAACATACACACACACACACACTCTAAAAACAATAAAATAAAAACAACATTATCTATTTTATCTAAGAAGATAATGTCCCGGAAAAATAATTTTAAAAATATGTTTGACAAGAAATAGAAACCCAGAAAAGACCTGTGATCAATAATGAAAGGAGACCACTAGTCAAAAATCCTCAACAAAACCTGGAATCCGCCTTCCATCATCATTCCCATGTGCTTTTACAAGTTATTTCTACCAAACTTGCAAGGAAAATAACCTATACATAATAAGAATATAGATAAAGAATCTCATCTTATGAAGTTTGTATAACAATTCATAAAAGGACTGTATGAGAAAGAAAAATATCACTTAAAAATGTGAATATAAAATCCTAATTAAATAAAGGAAAATAAAATTTATCTATGCATATATATGTTTATGTATATATATTTATATGTGGTTATTAGCAAGTTTTCTAGATACACAGCAGCTCTAAGAAAATTATAAAATGTAAATTTTATTTACTTTTATTCGTTTCTTTTCTTTTTAAAAAATTTTTAGTGTTTATTTATATTTGAGAGACAGAGACAGAGCATGAGCAAGGGAGGGTCAGAGAGAGAGGAAGACACAGAATTTGAAGCAGGCTCCAGGCTCTGAGCTCTCAGCACAGAGCCAAATGTGGGGCTAAAACTCATGGGCCATAAGATCATGACCTGAGCTGAGGTCGAACACTCAACCGACTGAGCCACTCGGGCACCCTGTTTATTCTTTTCAATTTTTGTTAAATGTTTATTTTTGAGAGAGAGAGACAGAGCATGAACAAGGGAGGGGCAGAGAGAGAGGGAGACACAGAATCCAAAGCAGGCTCCAGGGTCTGAGCTGTCAGCACAGAACCCGACATGGGCCTCAAACTCACCAACTGTGAGATCATGACCTGAGCTGAAGTCACTTAACCAACTGAGCTACCCAAGTGCTCCAGTTCTTTTAAGTGTTCGTTTATTTTTTTGAGAGAGAGAGAGTGCATGTGAGTGGGGGAGGGGCAGAGAAAGAGGGAGAGACAGAATCCCAAGCAGGCTCCATGCTCAGCTCAGAGCCCTATGCAAAACTTGATCTCACAACCATGAGATCATGACTCAAGCCAAAATCAAGAGACAGACGCTTAACCACTGAGCCCCTGAGGCACATCATAAAATGTAAATTTTAAAATATGCCATAAACAATAGCAACAATTGTAAGCTACATAGGATAAACCTTTAAATATGTGAATAAATTATATAAAGAAAATTTTAACATTGAATAAAACAATATAATACACATAAGGAAATCTAAACCAATTGAAATAATACACTCTTCAACACAATAAAGATGGAAATTCTCCCCAAATTAATGTATAAATACTTTACAGTAGTGCCTGGGTGGCTCAGGCAATTAAGCATCCAACTCTTGGTTCCAGTTCAGGTCATGATCTTATGGTTCATGGGTTCAAGCCCCATGTCAGGCTCTGCACTGGCAGCAGCACAGAGCCTGCTTGAGAGTCTCTGTCCTCCCCTCTCTGTCTCTCCCCCCCACCCCCTCGCTTTTTCTCTCTCTCTAAAAATACATAAACATTAAAAAAAAATCTTGTAATTCCATGAAATTTGATTAACTAATCCTAACTCTTATGTAAAGGAAAGGGTAAGAATGATCAAGATCATTTTTAATGATAATTCCAAGCAGAAGTCTCCTTACCAGATAGAAACATTTATTAAAAGATTATGATGGGGAAGTAAATAACAGTACAAATGTGTACATATTTCATTGTGTATATTTATGGCGAATAGGTTTATTTTTACATTTTTCTTGTATTTCTAGTGTATGTATGACCTGTTTGAAACGTTTTTGCAGCTTCCGGAGAGAAGGTGGCAACATAGGAGGATGCTGGGCTTACCGCGTCCTGCTGATCACTTAGGTTCCACCCACATCAGCCTAAATAACACAGAAAACCACCAGAAGACAAGCAGAACGGACTCTCCAGAGCCAAGCATAGACAAGAGACCCATGGAAGAGGGTAGGAAGGGCGGAGAGGTGGTGCATGCTACACGGACTGGTGGGAGGGATCCAGGGCAGTGGAGTGGCGGCCTACCGGGCAGGGCAGAGCCCCTGAATCTGATTTGCAAAAGCAGAGGGGCCAGTGGGAGTGAGTTCTGACAGCCAGCGGGACTTGACATCTGCAATGTTATAAGTCAACGGCTCTGCTCGGAGAGCGGGAAGGTGAGAGGACACCGTGAGGGAGAGGTGTTGAGCCCTGGAAGACAGAGCTCAGCTAGATGGGGAACAAAGGCACTGACAAGCACCATCTCCCTCGCCCATCTCCAGACAAAATCCCAAAGGGAACCAGTTCCCAGCACCGAACTTGCTTGCACTGCACAAACACCCAACGCTGTGCTTCTGTGGATCCATCCCTCCGACAGGTCTGCCTGCCTCCCTCCCGGTGCTGCATAACCCCTCCCACAGGGGAACACCAATGGGCAAAGGGAGCTAAGCCTGCCCCTCCAGCCCTGTGCACCTTGCGGATCCATCCCAGCTAATATGCCAGATCCCGTAGAAGCAGCACCAGAAGCCTGGCAGTGTGCAAGTAGCCCAGACAGGGGCCACAACACTCCACAGTGAGTCCTGCCCCTGGGAGAGGGGAAGATAAGGTACACACCATTCTGACTATGGCCCCAGCAGTGGACTGGGGAGACACCGGGTCTGACTGCAGCCCCGCCCATGAACACAAGTTACTCCAGACAGCACAGGGGAAGTGCCCTGAAGTTCCACACCACCCCAGGAACTATCCAAAATGACGAAACAGAAGAATTCTCCTCAAAAGAAACTCCAGGAAGTACCGACAGCTAATGAATTGATCAAAAACGATTTAAACAATATAACTGAACAAGAATTTAGAATAATAGTCATAAAATTAATCGCTGGGTTTTAAAAGAGTATAGAGGACAGCAGAGAATCTATTGCTACAGAGATCAAGGGACTAAGAAATAGTCATGAGGAGTTAAAAAATTCTATAAATGAGGTGCAAAATAAAAGGGAGGCGACCACAGCTCGTATTGAAGAGGCAGAGGACACAATAAGTGAATTAGAAGATAAAATTATGGAAAAAGAGGAAGCTGAGAAAAAGAGAGATAAAAAAATCCAGGAGTATGAGGGGAGAATTAGAGAACTAGGTGAAGCAATCAAATGGAACAATATCCATATCATAGGAATTCCAGAAGAAGAAGAGAGAGAGAAAGGGGCTGAAGGTGTACTTGAACAAATCATAGCTGAGAACTTCCCTGAGCTGGGGAAGGAAAAAGGCATTGAAATCCAAGAGGCACAAAGAACTCCCTTCAGACATAACTTGATCTTCTGCACGACATATCATAGTGAAACTGGCAAAATACAAGGATAAAGAGAAAATTCTGAAAGCAGCTAGGGATAAACATGCTCTAACATATAAAGGGAGACCAATAAGACTAGTGGCATATCTATCTACTGAAACTTGGCAGGCCAGAAAGGAATGGCCTGCAATGTGATGAACAGAAAAAATCTGCAGCCAAGAATCCTTTATCCAGCAAGTCTGTTATTCAGAAGAGAAGGAGAGATAGAGGTCTTCCTAAACAAACAAAAACTGAAGGAATTCATTACCACTAAACCAGCAGTACAAGAGATCCTAAGGGGTATTCTGTGAGTGAAATGTTGCAAGGACCACAAAGTACCAGAGACATCACTACAAGCATGAAACCTGTAGACATCACAATGACTCTAAACCCATATCTGTCAATAATAACACTGAATGTAACTGGACTAAGTGCTCCAACCAAAAGACATAGGGTATCAGAATGGATTAAAAAAAAAAAAAAAAACACAAGACCTGTCTATTTGCTGTCTACAAGAGACTCATTTTAGACCTGAGGACACCTTCAGATTCAAAGTGAGGGGATGGAGAACTATCTATCATGGCTACTGGAAGTCAAAAGAAAGCTGGAGTAGCCATACTTATATCAGACAAACTAGAATTTCATTTAAAGGCTATAACAAGAGATGAAGAAGGGCATTATATGATAATTACAGGATCTATCCATCAGGGAGAGCTAACAATTACAAATGTCTATGCGCCGAATATGGGAGCCCCCAAATATATAAAAAAATTAACCACAAATATAAGCAACCTTATTGATAAGAATGTGGTAATTGCAGGGGACTTTAATACTCCACTTACAACAATGGATAGATCATCTAGACGTAGGATCAATAAAGAAACAAGGGCCCTGAATGATACATTGGATCAGATGGAACTGACAGATATATCCAGAACTCCACATCCCAAAGCAACAGAATATACGTTCTTCTCGAGTGCACATGGAACATTCTCCAAGATAGATCACATACTGGGTCACAAAACAGCCCTTCATAAATATACAAGAATTGAGATCATACTATGCATACTTTCAGAGCACAATGCTATGAAGCTTGAAATCAACCACAGGAAAAAGTCTGGAAAACCTCTAAAAGCATGGAGGTTAAAGAACACCCTGCTAAAGAATGAATGGGTCAACCAGGCAATTAGACAAGAAATTAAAAACACATGGAAACAAATGAAAATGAAAATACAACCATCCAAATGCTTTGGGATGCAGCAAAGGCAGTCCTGAGAGGAAAATACATTGCAATTCAGGCCTGTCTCAAGAAATAAGAAAAATCTCAAATACAGAATCTAACAGCACACCTAAAGGGAATAGAAGCAGAACAGCAAAGACACCCCAAACCCAGCAGAAGAGAAATAATAGAGATCAGAGCAGAAATAAACAATATAGAATCTAAAAAAACTGTAGAGCAGATCAATGAAACCAAGAGTTGGTTTTTTGAAAAAATAAACAAAATTGATAAACCTCTAGCCAGGCTTCTCAAAAAGAAAAGGGAAATGACCCAAATAGATAAAATCATGAGTGAAAATGGAATTATTACAACCAATCCCTCAGAAATACAAGCAATTACCAGGGAATACTATGAAAAATTATATGCCAACAAACTGGACAACCTGGAAGAAATGGACAAATTCCTAAGCACCCACACATTTCCAAAACTGAAACAGGAAGAAACAGAGAACTTGAATAGACCCATAACCAGCGAAGAAATTGAATCAGTTATCAAAAATCTCCCAACAAGTAAGAGTCCAGGACCAGATGGCTTCCCTGGGGAATTCTATCAGACATTTAAAGCAGAGATAATTCCTATCCTTTTCAAGCTGTTCCAAAAATAGAAAGGGAGGAAAACTTCCAGTCTCATTCTATGAAGCCAGCATTACTTTGATTCCTAAACAAGACAGAGACCTAGCAAAAAAAGAGAACTACAGACAAAAAAAAAGAGAACTACTATTCCCTGGTGAATATGGATGCAAAAATTCTCAATAAGATAGTAGCAAATTGAATTCAACAGCATATAAAAAGAATTATTCACTATGATCAAGTGGGATTCATTCCTGGGCTTCAGGGCTGGTTCAACATTCACAAATCAATCAATGTGATACATCACATTAATAAAAGAAAAGATAAGAACCATAAGATCCTGTCAATCGATGTAGAAAAAGCATTTGACAAAATTCAGCATCCGTTCTTAATAAAAACACTCGAGAAAGCTGGGATAGAAAGAACATACTCAAACATGATAAAAACCATTTATGAAAATCCCACAGCTAATATCATACTCAATGGGGAAAAACTGAGAGCTTTTTCCCTGAGATCAGGAACACGACAGGGATGCCCACTCTCACCGCTGTTGTTTAACATAGTGTTGAAAGTGCTGGCATCAGCAATCAGACAACAAAAGGAAATCAAAGGCATCAAAATTGGCAAAGATGAAGTCAAGTTTTCACTTTTTTCAGATGACATGATATTATTCATGGAAAACCTGATAGACTCTACCAAAAGTCTGCTAGAACTGATACATGAATTCAACAAAGTTGCAGGATACAAAATCAATGTACAGAAGTCAGTTGCATTCTTATACACTAACAATGAAGCAAGAGAAAGACAAATAAAGAAACTGATCCCATTCACAATTGCACCAAGAAGCATAAAATACCTAGGAATAAATCTAACCAAAGATGTAAAAGATCTGTATGCTGAAAACTATAGAAATCTTATGAAGGAAATTGAAGAAGATACAAAGAAATGGAAAGACATTCCCTGCTCATGGATTGGAAGAATAAATATTGTCCAAATGTCAATACTACCCAAAGCTATCTACACATTCAATGCAATCCCAATCAAAATTGCACCAGCATTCTTCTTGAAACTAGAACAAGCAATCCTAAAATTCATATGGAACCACAAAAGGCCCCAAATAGCCAAAGTAATTTTGAAGAAGACCAAAGCAGGAGGCATCACAATCCCAGACTTTAGCCTCTACTACAAAGCTGTAATCATCAAGACAGCATGGTATTGACACAAAAACAGACACATAGACCAATGGAATAGAATAGAAACCCCAGAACTAGACCCACAAACGTATGGCCAACTAATCTTTGACAAAGCAGGAAAGAACATCCAATGGAAAAAAGTCTCCTTAACAAATGGTGCTGGGAGAACTGGAAAGCAACATGCAGAAGCTTGAAACTAGACCACTTTCTCACACCATTCACAAAAACAAACTCAAAATGGATAAAGGACCTGAATGTGAGACAGGAAACCATCAAAACCCTTGAGGAGAAAGCAGGAAAAAACCCTCCCTGACCTCAGCCGCAGCAATTTCTTACTTGACACATCCCCAAAGGCAAGGGAATTAAAAGCAAAAATGAACTATTGGGACCTCATGAAGATAAAAAGCTTCTGCACAGCAAAGGAAACAACCAACAAAACTAAAAGGCAACCAACGGAATGGGAAAAGATATTTGCAAATGACTTATCGGACAAAGGGCTAGTATCCAAAATCTATAATGAACTCACCAAACTCCACACCCAAAAAACAAATAATCCAGTGAAGAAATGGGCAGAAAACATGAATAGACACTTCTCTAAAGAAGACATCCGGATGGCCAACAGGCACATGAAAAGATGCTCAACGTCGCTCCTCATCAGGGAAATACAAATCAAAACCACACTCAGATATCACCTCACGCCAGTCAGAGTGGCTCAAATGAACAAATCAGGAGACTATAGATGCTGGAAAGAATATAGAGAAATGGGAACCCTCTTGCACTGTTGGTGGGAATGCAACCTGGTGCAGCCGCTCTGGAAAACCGTGTGGAGGTTCCTGAAAACAATTAAAAATAGATTTACCCTATGACCCAGCAATAGCACTGCTAGGAGTTACCCAAGGGATACAGGAGTGCTGATACATAGGGGCACTTGTACCCCAATGTTTATAGCAGTGCTTTCAACAATAGCCACATTATGGAAAGAGCCTAAATGCCCATCAACTGATGAATGGATAAAGAAATTGTTGTTTATATACACTATGGAATACTACGTGACAATGAGTAAGAATGAAATATGGCCTTCTGTAGCAACGTGGATGGTACTGGAGAGTGTTATACTAAGTGAAATAAGTCATACAGAGGAAGACAGATACCTTATGTTTCACTATTATGTGGATCCTGAGAAACTTAACAGAAGACCATAGGGTAGGGGAAGGAAAAAAAAAGAGGTTAGAGAGGGAGGGAGGCAAACCATAAGAGACTCTTAAAAACTGAGAACAAACTGAGGGTTGATGGGGGGTGGGGGTGAGGGGAAAGTAGGTCATGGGCATTGAGGAGGGCTCCTGTTGGGATGAGCACTGGGTGTTGTATGGAAACCAGTTTGACAATAAATTTCGTATTTAAAAAAACAAACAAACGAACAAAAGAAACATTTTGTTTACCCAAAGTGTCCAAAATATTATCCTATAATCTTCCAAGAAATAATAGTTGTGGTTTTTACACTGGTCTATGACACATTTCACATTAATTTGTTGTGGATGGTGAAATTAGAGATCAAAGTTCCTTTTTTTTTCCTCAGTAAGTTCATCTAGTTTTTCCAGCAGCATTTGTTGAAACTTCCTTAGCAAATTACTTACTGAATAGTGCTTTTGAGGAAATTAACTGATCATATGTGTGCATATATTTTTAGATTCTATTTTGTTCCATTTATCTATATGCCTAATGCAATATTATGTTCATTCCTGTGCCATTATAGAAAGTCCTGAGATGAGAAAATTTATGCCTGGCAACATGTGTTTCCTAAATTGTACCTTTTAACTCCAAAATATCTATGATTTTATGTTTCTATTTGTCTATTAAAATTCTTTCTTTTTTGAGATATATATATATATATATATATATATATATATATATATATATATAGTCATATCTGCTAATTTCTGTGTGGAACCATTAAAAAACAGTTTTTATTGCCTTTTCCTGAGTATATGTTACACTTTCCTGTTTCTTTGTGTATCTTGTGATTCTTTTGGTTGAAATGTGGACACCTAAAAGTATACTTAGATATTATATTTTAGCAACTTTGGATTCTAACTTCCCCCTTGAGATTTGCTATTGCTATTGTTTGTTTATTATGTAGTAATTTTCCTACAATAAATCTGTAAAATCTGTCTCCACAGCAGTGTGTGGCTATGAATGTCTCTGCTCTGTTTTATATATTTATTCTTTTAATTCTTTCTGAGCCTGGCATTTTAGGGTCACTCTTTAGTCTGCATTGCTTAGTGGTCAGGGCAAGGACTTGTCAGAAGCTGTGCTCAAGCTATCCAGAGCATGCCTTCCAAACCTCTGGCAGTTTTCGGACCTGTCAGGCTTTTCTCTGTGCCCTTTTGCTTCTCTACATATGCAAGCAGTCTGCTGGTCACCCAGGGGTGTGTTTATCTTGGACACCCTCTAGTCTTATGCATGCAGGTGACCAGGGATGTGTGGAGAGCTTATATAAGGCTATTTCTTTTTCAAGACTTCTCTGTTAAAATTCTTGCTAGTGCACTGATCCCTTGCTTGCTCTGGTTAGAACCGCAACCTCAGCCCATCAGCGATGCTCATCTCCGCCATTCGCTTGCCACTGAGACTGCTACTTTTACCTACAACCCGAGCATGGTGTTTTCTGCTTTCCATTCTAAATTAATTGAGTCGCCTCTGATGCTAGAGCTTAGGGTTTTTGTGTCTTTCTCCGATCCAGTAGAACTACAGCCCTACTGGGCGGGATGGATGGAAATAGCCTCTGTCAAGTATGCCCCAGACGCCTATTGATCTTACTCAAAGTTCAATAACTTTTCAAGAATGCATTTATTTCTATTTGGTCAATTTCTGGAGCCCTTAAATGTTTGAGGTTAGCAGTTCTGTCCAGCAGTTAGAGTGAGTTTTTGGAAAGAGGATTTGCCAACCTCCTCACATCACCGCATAGACTGTTCTACCTCTCTCATATTTTTAAAGCAGCCCAAACAATTGAAGAGATAGCAAAAAATAAGTGTTCTAATAATAATTTTAAGAACAGTGTGACGCTTTTATAGATCATATTTTTAGCTGAATTAAAACATCACTGTGAAGTATTTTCTCTTCTTTTGTATTAAGAAAGTTCCATAAGTAACATAGGGAGCTGACAAGAAAGTGGGTCAGAAGTACATCTATAAATCCATTCCTCTATTTTCAAAGTTTATCTCCACCCAACAAAACTTAATGTTATAGAATAGTTGCAGCATTGTTATCCCACAAATCTTTTATTGAGTATAAAGCTCTTGTGCCTAAATTTGGGCTATCCCGGTAGAATTGGGCGTTCAATTATTTATTTAGTGTGCAATACAGCAGTGCTATATTTCAGGGTAAAAACAGAAGAAAATCATGAAGTATAGCCCTTCATCTTCCTTCTTAGTTTTGAGATGCCATCAAAATAATTTCTATTTACTCTATTGATAAGAAACTCCATTCAACACCCAGATAAACATGAATTTTCCCAGGTCAGAGTACAGGTTATCTGATCCTATTTGCAGATTCAAACACAACTTAAGAAGTAATTTCTGTTGTATGTGATCTGAAATTCAGTGCTACTTTTTAATGTTTGATGGTAGATTTTTAGCATTTTCCTATATACATAACATTTTTTTATTTATGGTATATTATTCTTAGTCATCATTTGTATTTTAAAAAATGCAACAGAGATGTAAAGATAGTGAGTTTCAGAAATCAAAATTAAACTTTATTTTAATTAAACTACTTTACACATCATTTAGTATGAGCAAGTTATAATAAAATGCCTGTAGACCAAGGATAAGTTCAAAATTTTGCCTAAATGGTCAGGAGTTTAAATAAAAATTAGAAGATTTTGTTTTGCAGCTTATTTTTGTAAAGCTGTTTTTAGTTTCCATGATTAAGAAGAAAAAACTAGTTCAGTTCACTTAATCTAAACTCTTCATGATTCATCAGCAACTGATCAAATTTATGCAGAAGAGAAAAGCCACATTTGGATGGCTTTGAATTAGGAGTATTAACTAATAATTTAAAATGTAAACTAAATACATATAACAAGATACAAAAAAAAGCCTATTTCTCCACCTACCAATAATTATATATGAAAATATTATGCTGATATGGCTTTTGCAAAATGTCTTAACATTTTAGAAGTACATAAAAAATTGCTGACATGATCAAACTAAAAATTTTCTAATTTTGTATTAATTATCCACCCAAAGTCTTTTCATTTGTTGTGTGTCATACACATATATTAATTTTTTTATTCAACGTTTATTAATTTTTGAGAGACAGAGAGAGACAAAGTATGAGCGGGGAAGAGGCAGAGAGAGGGAGACACAGAATCCGAAGCGGGCTCCAGGCTCTGAGCTGCCAGCACAGAGCCTGACGCGGGGATAGAACTCATGAACTGGGAGATTATGACCTGAGCCGAAGTCATGACCTGAGCCAAAGTCGGTCGCTCAACGAACTGAGCCACCCAGGTGCCCCTGTCATGCACATATATTTAAACATAAATATAAAACCCAACGAATAAAAAAAGCACAGAGTATAAGAATGCACTTTGCACTAAATGCAGCCCAGCTGTAATGAGTTCTTGTGTCCCCCAAAATTCAATAAAATTATTATTTATCTTGGTATAACAAAAGATGTAGCCAGAGGAAATGTACTTTCACTTTTATCTATGTCCTTAGAGTTAAATAATGGGTTAAATCAAACACTGTGATCCAAGAATTTTATTGCTTAGGGTTGCCAGTTCTTCTTAATTTTTTAAATGTGATAATGCATGAAAATGTCTTTCTGGAGTGTTTCAAGTGCAAATAACCTTAACAAAGTCTCTTCTTAACAGAGATGCATTGTTCCTATGCAGATAAACATTTTATAAAAGAGCATTGTTCAAATAATTAATAATATAATAACAAAAATGGAAAGAGTACTTTCTATAGGTCAGGTAGTCTACCAGGTGCCTATTTTTATGAACTCATTTCAGCCTTTCATTAATACTGTAATACTAAAATTAACACCACAGTTAATACTTTTCATTTCATATCATTTCATTTCATTTCATTTCATTTCATTTCATTTCATTTAGCAGAGGAGAGGGGCTGAGGGACACAGAGAGAGAATCCCAATCAGGTTCCATGCTTAGCACAGAGCTCAGTGTGGGGCTCGATCCCATGACCCTAGGACTGTGACCTTAGTCCAAATCAAGAGTTGGATGCTCAACTGACTGAGCTACTCAGGTGCCCCTATTTTTATCCATATTTAAGGATGACAAAATGAAGACACAGAAAGATCACACAACTAGAAATTGACAAGTGACAGAAACTAAATTAAAACCTAGGCAATTTACCTCTGACTGTACCACTATAGTATACAGTGGTTATGCACATTTTCCTAGCCTCTCAAATGATAAGATAAATTATGTTATCAAGAAATAAATTTCTCTTAATAGTGCACAATTCCTTCCTATTTCTCCTGGGATTGATATCAGAAGAGCCCATTTCACAGTTGAAATTCCTGGGGAAATACATGTAGAGATGGGGGACAGGGAAATATTAATTAATTTTTGATTCCATGGGATTAAATGATAAATGCTTACATCAAATTCTGTATGCTGTCAGGTGGAGAAACAAGACAAAGATGGAAGTAATTAAAGCTTTTTCACTGGCAGGTAAATTGGTTCCTCTATCTTATATCAAATAATTAAGTTTTGCATATATAAAAATATAAGACTAAAATTCATGGAGAAAGACCAGGAGGAGAAAAAATCATAAAAATGTAATAGGATATCCATGATCTTTTATCCCAATATATATTGGATAGTGTCTTTCTCAATAAAGAAATGTGTCTTGATGTTTGACACATAAGGCAATTCCCTAGGTTCAAAATCAATCATCTTTTTTTTTTCTAAGAATCTGATAAAGACAAAAATGTTTAATTATAATAGCAAGAAATCCTCTATGGATTTTTGCAATGAATTAATCATGATCTGCTTTGAAGCAGAACGTAGGAGCAAATGAACATCATCATGAACAGCAAGAAATATCCCAAATCCTTTTATTTTTGACCATTAAATTTTTTTAATTCTAAATCTTCTATTTTAATACATGCATTTCAGAATGTCAATACTTAATTATATTCTCTCCTCTAAAAAGCTGTAAAATTGATGTGTATAAACATCTTTTAAGAAAAATCAATGGATCTAATGTCAAGGGAATGAAATTTCAACGCATGAGACCTTTTATCTTTCCAATAGAATTGGTCCTAATGATGTCTACTTAACGACACAAAAATTCTTTAATGAAAAATATTTGCAATGCCAGATAATCCTCCATTAAATAAAATAAAAATATTAAAATCAGACTGAAAATGAGAGACTTACAAATGAAGCTACATCAGAGATGTTATTTATTATACTAACCTCTCATTTATGCATGGTTTAAACTTTTGATAATTTCTCTAGGGAACGAGCACTGTTAGTAGTACTATAGTTTCTGTTTGCCACATCTGTGTTTTCTCTGTATGTTGACGCCAACTTTAGGTTTGTAAAGCTCCCTTCTCTCCCTTCCTCCCTTCCTCCCCTCTTCCCTTCCTTTCTTCACTTCTTCCTACCTGTATCTATCTATATAGTTAGCTGTCTGCCAGAGTCAATTCTATGCGTTAACTTGACTGGGCCTCAAGGTGCTCAGATATGCAGTTAAATCTTATCCTGGGTGTTTCTATAAGGGTGTTTTTGAATGAGTTCAATGTTGAAATAAGTAAATCGACTTGTGAGTAAATGACTGAGTAGAGTAGATTGCCCTTCCTAATGTGTGTGGGCCTTACACAATCATTTGAAGGCCTGAATAGAACAGAAGTCTGATCCCCCAGTGAATGTAGGGAATTTTTTTATGCATACCTGTCTTCCAGGAGGGCCATAGGTTTTCTTCCTGCATTTAGACTCAAACTGAAATATTAAGTCTTCCTGGATCTCAAGCTTGCTGGCCTTTGGGCTGGAACTACACCACCAACGCTTTTGGTTCTCTAGCTTACGGTCTGTAGATTTGGGGCTTGTCAGCCTCCATTATTGCATGAGACAATTCCTTATTTTGTATATAAAAAATTGCCTATTGGTTCTGATTCTGCTTCCCTGGAGAACCCTAATAATCTCCATCCCCTTCATATATCTATATAAACACATATATATGTGGATGTGCGTGTGGATGTGTGTTGTTTACGAAGAATCATTGTACCTGTGCACCATTATTTAGAGAGATTAATCTTTTTTGGCCTTAGTACAACTGAAAAGAGAAGTTTGAGGGCACTCAGGTAAACTGCCTTTACCTGAGTATGAATAAACTTCCATTTTGCCCATGATATATTGGCTAATTTTACTTTATATTTTTTAAAATTTTTTAAAGTCTTTTTACTTATTTTGAAAAATAGAGAAAGGGGCAGAGAGAGAGAAAGAATCCTAAGTGGGCTCTGCACTGACAGTGGAACCCACAACCCATGAGATCATGACCTGAGCCGAAACCAAGTGATGGACACTGAACCAACTGAGCCACCCAGGTGCCCTGCTAATTTTATTTTTGTATATTTTTTGGAGATTTAGACCCAAACAATCCTGGTTAAGAACATTAGCTCTGTAACCTAACAAACCCAGGTTTCAATCCAGGTCCTGAAATCTAGTTCCTAACACATATGTCCTTGGGGAAATTATTTGCCCTACTAAAGCTCAGTTTTCCTATCTATAGAATATTGGCAAAAAATTATCAGCTTTAACAGTATTAGATACAATGTCTTGCACATGATAAAGCTCAGGAAATGATACTTTCATTGATCAATTATTCCTATCTTATTATGAACATGTGATTATTTTGCGTAAGTCGACAAAATCATAATAAAAAGTGTTCTGTTAGACATTTCATCCAGTGAGTTGTCAGATAACCTATTGTATTACTTTTCTTGCTCCTGATTCTCTTTTATAATTATATCAGAATTACTACAACTTAAAAGGAAAGCAATTTAACATATACATTAGTGGCAATATATGACAAGCATACCAATGTATTGGAGGAGTGCTACATTCTCCCTTTATGTTCAAAATCCACATATGATTTGAGAAATAGACACCCAAATTCCTCCTTAGATAAGTCATCTTTCTTGGATGTCTCTACACTCCTCTTTCCAACTACACTAACAAGAGCCAAAAGAGGTTAATCTCTCTAGTGTTGTAGCCCTAGATTTAAAAACACATTGCCTGAAGCTGTAACGAATCATCTCTGTCCCAGAGACCTAGGTCCAGATAACTCTTAGAAAGACCAACTGATGCCCAGTGGTTCACACTGCAGGGCTCTCAAATGTCTTATCCTTCCTGAAGATCACAACTGATCATATAATAATCAGTGAACAGAGATTGATCGAATTTTAAATTAGCTAATTTTAAATTAGCATCATATCGTGATGCGTTTGATCTTAATTTTTTTTTTTTTTTGGCTTTGGTTTGTCTTTGATCTTTCCTTTTCAGAGAAAAGCACAGCCAACTTAACCCAGTCTATTTGTACAATATATACTAAATAATTATTCTTTATGCTTCTTTTTTAAAAAAATAAAGGCAATATGAGTATTTTGAAAACTGTTATAGCTTACTATACTTTACTTTTTCTTTGTGCAAGAAAAAGTCATGTTATTATATACAGGACATCTTTCATGGGCATTTTTCATAGTCACCTGAACATAGCACTGTGTTGTTGAAGGTGCTGATGGGCAGTGAAGACAGTATTCTATATGCCAAATTTACCTTCTCATCTCTTAGAGACCTAAGACGATACACTTTACTAAATTCAAATGTCAGAGCTCTATTCTGCATCCCAGCACGACGGCTCAGCGGTACGCAATTGCACACTTAAGCAGAAATATCTGTCTGGTCAGATTAATGGTCAGATTAATGGTATCTGTTTACTTTAAATAAATCTATCTTGAGGCAATGTCTCAGGTTGTTTGCCTAGTTAATACACAAGACTCCCTGGAGGGCCCTTGGATAAGCATAAAAGAAATAAAGGATTTTTAAAAAGTAATTATGTCTAGTCAATAATAATTAGTCAATGAGAAGATTGATTGGACGAAGGAAAAATCATGTCTTGAACTTTTTTTGAAACTTCAGGCATTAATATTACATGATTTCCTACTACTTGTTTTCAGCTCATAAGCTTTTGGGATGCTTAGCAATGTTTTCAGATATGATGTTTTGATACGTGATAAAATATTTCCTAGTAGGTAGTTTGTAGAAGACAACAGGAAATAGCTCTGTTGACCCTTATTTAACTCTCCAGTGCCCATTTGAATTCATGTTTAGGAATTCACCACCGAATTCACTTCTGTAATTTCCTGATCAACTCAGAAATGTAATTTCACCTCCTTTTGGAAAGGTCACTACTTGGTCTTGAAATGATAAATATAATTCTCTATTTGGTTCTTTTCATATTTTCCTTCTCTGAAGGTTTGGCACAATTGAACATCTTCACCTATAAATCTTCTGCCTATTGAGTTTTTGGCTCTGAGCTGTCAGCACACAGTCTGACATGGGGCTTGAACTCACGGACTGTGAGATCATGACCTGAGCCGAAGTCGGATGCTTAACTGACTGAGCCACCCAGGAGCCCCTGTTTTTTGTTTTGTTTTGTTTTGTTTTGTTTTTTAGAAGGAAGAGGAGAAGAAGAAGAAGAGTGGAGAAGGAGGAAGGCAGGAGGGGAAAGATGGGGTAGAAGAAGAAGAAGGGAGGATTAGAGAGGGAAAAATAGCTAAAACAGATAATCACATTTTATATGCTAATTGTTTACATATAATCCTATTTCATCATCACATCAGCTCTATGCTTCTAATGGTTTATTAGTTTGCAAGGCCCGCCATAACAAAGTACCACAGACTAGGTGGCTTAAACAACAGAAGTTTATTTCCTTACAGTTCTGGAGACTAGAAGTCTAAGATCAAGGTGCTGGCAGGGTTGGTTTCTTCTAAGGGCCTCTCTCCTTATTTTGTAGATGGCTGTCTTCTTCCTGTGTCTTCACTTGGGTCTTCTGTGTCTGCCTCTTAACCTCTTCTTATAAGGACACAAGTCCTATTGGGTTATGGCCCAATTCATATAAGCTAATAAAAGCCTTTTTTTAAGATCCTCATTTTACCTTAATTACCTCTTGAAAAGCCCTATCTCCAAGTACAGACACATTCTGATGTCCTTGAGGTTAGGATGTTAACACATGAATTTTGGAGGGGACACAATTCAGATAGCAACAGAAGAATGTATAGGACATAGCTGAGGCTCAGTGTGTTTAAGGGTGAGTCATACCCATGAAGTGAAGTGGTCATTTTAGAAATGTTCTCCTTATGAAGTCGATATCACTGCCTACCACATTCTGCTTTCCACCTGAGTCTTATTCTTGTTTTGGTCATTAATTTCTGAATGACTTTGAGAAAATTCCTAAACATTTGTTGTTGTTTTTTTTTTTTTTTTGGCTCTTATTCATTGTGCAAAATAAGAAAGCCAAGTTATATGGTGTTTAAGGAACCTTGGAACTTTAACATTCTTTGATAAAATGTCAGTTGGTTTTTTGCATAAGTCCCAATTTCCAAACAACATTGTAGAATCCTTTTGGGGTGAAACCAAATGCCACATTTTCACTCTAGCAATAATTATAACAGTACTGAGTTTATGATTAATTATTCAAAGTAGAGCTTTCTAGTTCTCTATTATAATGGGGAAATAAAAGGTTTTCACTTTAAAATATATATTGTATGCTGATTTTGTAAAAGCATCTAATGATTTCAGTCTAAATTAGCAATGGAGCAGCAGTTACAAAGGTAGAAAATTAGGAAAAATTATTGTGATCTGAAGAATTTTCCTGTGATTACAAGCATCCAAACACTTTCAATTCTTCATTGGCTATAATATGCAACTCTTTTTCCCTTTTTTTATAAATGATTCTACACATTCAAAAGTGGACAACATACTGCAAGCATGGCACAGAGGGCCTACAGCTGATTTATTAAAGGTATTCAGTTTCCAGGTTATGGAATATAATTATCCCAGTTAGCACATGCCCAATTTAAATTTCACCATCATGTCATCTGTGATTTCTCAAAGTTGGAAAAATTTAAGCATTCATTGTATTGTTGTAATGCCGTGCGTATGTTATTAGCTTCTTGAATTTCATTTATTTTAAAATAATAATTCATTTCCTTGAAGACATTTCTTTCAAAGTTTTCTTTAGGTTAATATCATTAATACATATCCAAATATTTTCCACTTTCATATTTCGCACTTGGAATTTACATTGATACTAGATATAATATCAAATCAGTGACCTGTTATATGGTTTTATATGGTCTATTTCCTAATTAGTAAAAAATTTAAGTTTTCATTAACATTGTAGTGGAAAACAAAAATGTATTCAGGAACAAAAATGTGTTAGAATTTTAGGCTTTTAACTTAAAAAAAATGCATTCTGGGGCGCCTGGGTGGCGCAGTCGGTTAAGCGTCCGACTTCAGCTCAGGTCACGATCTCACGGTCCGTGAGTTCGAGCCCCGCGTCGGGCTCTGGGCTGATGGCCCAGAGCCTGGAGTCTGCTACCGATTCTGTGTCTCCCTCTCTCTCTGCCCCTCCCCCATTTATGCCCTGTCTCTCTCTGTCTCAAAAATAAATAAACGTTAAAAAAAAAATTTAAAAAAAATGCATTCTATGGTCTGAATGTGTCCCTCCATTTCTTATGTTGAAATCCTAACGGTTTTAGGAGGTTTAGGAGGTAGGAAATTTGGGAGGTGCTTCAACCACGACAGTAGGCCCTCATGAATGGGGTTATACTCTTATCAAAGATGCACCAGAGAGATCTCTCATCTCTTCCACCATGTAAGGACACAGGAAAAGATGCTGGCACCACACCAAAAAAAGGATCCTCACCTGAAGGTCGCCATGTTGGTGCCCGATCTTGGACCTTCCAGCCTTCAGAACTGTAAGCAGCGTATCTCCGTTTTTAAGTTATCTTGTCTGGTATTTTGTTATAGTAGCCCAAATACTAACCACAGCCCTCTTACCATCAGTATACTCTTCAAAACCATTACATGAACCTCAACTGTTTTGCATTACTATGCCTGTAATAACACTGAACAGAAATGACCTTTTTGTTAATACTGTATAAACTAGATAGACACAGTTTATTTACCTGCACGAGTATGAGGCTGTTTAAACTGATTGCACAATCATTTTATGATTCCAAAAAGGAATATATTATTCTTAACCTTGACCTATAGTGTAAAGATCTTTTATATCACAAAGGTGCAAATCCTTTTTAAGGAACTCCTCCATGATGTGTCTCCAGAAGCTGTCACTCACCCTTGTAAGGAAAATGAGTGTAAAGTTAACTATATTATGCAATTATGAGAACACATAAGTGAAAGTGTGAATCTACTAAAATTCGTGTTCTTACTTTTATAAAGCTGAATATCATTTTTGATAAGGCACTAGTGTGTCTAATACTTTGATTATGTTTCATTGTTTAAAGCATATTCTATGCAAACTGCATGACTTCTTCATAGATATTTCATAGTTTAAGAAATGATAAATATATTAAAATATACTTGAGGACAGATATTTTGCTGTATCAATTTTAAAACATATTTATAAGTTTCAAAATATTGGCCTCTAATTTTTATATGTATGCTCATACCAAAATGAACATTAAACATTGCCAGCACTTTTTCTTGCCTAAAATATACTTGATTTTTGTTTTAGCTTGATTCTTAAGATTTTAAAATATGAGAATCACACTTCTTTGCCCAGATGACATAATAATGCATATGAAACTACTGTGCATGACATCAAGAAATTGAAATTTCTGAAATTCAAAAATATCTCCATTTTCTCTTGGTATTTATTTCTGCTTGACCTCTGATTTGCTTCTTGAATACCTGATGTAACACGATACCTAACAATTTCAGATATAACAAGCCTCTCATATGACAGGAATATTTTAATAACATCAGTGTGACTGTGCTTGATACTAAATACTTTTTTTTAAATTACTTACAGATGGGGTTTTCACCAGCACCTGTTTTCTCTTTTATTGTTATTGCTATTCTTGTTGTTTGTTGTTTGGTTTGATAGGTATCTTAAAATTCTTTCTTATACTACACTAAAATCACTCTCATTATTTCTATTCCTTCTTTTTCTTTATACTGAATAAAGAGCAAATTTAATTCTCTTCAAAGTACCTCCAAATAGCTATTATTAAATTATGAAATACTTATCCTAGAGAAGAATCATTTCCAGCTTTTTCAACAATTCATTCCCTCACTCCTCCCAAAGTATGTTAGAATACTTTTGTTCAGTATCAGTCTGAGATATTGTTATATATTCCTTATAGTGCGGTACTTGGAAATGGCAGGGCTATCTCAGAAATGTATAAGAATAAGGAATAACTTTTCTTGTACTACTAGGAATTAAAACTTTTTTAAAAAGGTAGCACCAGTATTTTGGGTTTTCATTTGTTTATCTTTAACTAAAACTGCTTTGTGTGTTTGGTTTGTTAGTTGATTACCTCTACAGTTTGTTGAAAACTTGAAGAGTTTATTTTGAGGGAACTGAATATGAAACTTTTTTTGTATCCCTCTTGAATTTTATAACCTGTAACCAACCTATCTTTCTAGCTCCTGAAAATACTTCCAAAATCTCTAATTGTAATGTATTATCTCTTCAAGTTTCATAGCACTATGACAATAATTGTGAATATTAATAAATACTATAGTTCACTTTTCTTCCAGGCTTATGCTAGGATTACTCTCTCTGCATTCTGGAAGATAAGTGCATTTCTATGATTTGCCTTGTCCCGTAGAATGTAGTCAACGTGTTCTGTGTTACTTCTGAAAAAAACAAAAAACAAAAAAACAAGAAACACTTATTTTTCTGTCACTGTGATTAGCAACATTAAATATGATGGCTATTCCATCAACCTGGGAGCGGGAATGACACAAAACAGACTCCTCCTAAACCTTAGATTAACGTAATGTGAAATAACAATAAATAATTCCTTCTTGCTTTAAGTCACAGAGATTATGTGAGTGTGAGTGAGTGTGTGTGTGTGTGTGTGTTTGTGGCTGTGCGTCTGTGTGTAAGAAAGAGTGTATATGGTGTGTTTTTGTTGTTGTTATGTCAGGATAGTCAGGTTTCCTAACAAAATGTCAGTGGCTTTGATGTAACAAAATTTAATTTATTGCTCTTACAACATGTCCAATGTGGGTTTTCAGGGCAGCTCTTTTCAGAGACCAGACTGATGGTGGCCTATCTTCACACATGCTTCTATCATCTCATGGAGGGGAAAGTGAGTGTGAGGGAAGCCTCTCCTACTGTTAGACTCTTAGCATAATTCGTTGCCCATAAATGATACAAATACTTTTCATATTTCATTGGCCAAAAAGATATCATACACCTACATCTAACTTCAAATTGGTGGGGTGTGTTTCAATTATCTGTTAGCAATTCAGTATGACAACCAAGTTCTTTTAGAACCTCCTCTACTTAACAGTAGAGAAGTTTAGAACTATATTTCCTGGAATCCTCCTTTAGAAAGAAAGGGAGAAGCAGAGGACATTATTCCCTGGAAGCGGAAGCACACAAGTGAGCATATATGAGATTCATAGCTGCTTTTCGGTGAGAATTAAGAACAACCACTCGACTTCTGCCAACTGACGTAAGTGGTGGGAGATTTCCTAGAAAATTTCCTTCTTTTAAAAAGGCTACAATTTTCAGCTAGCTTTTGACAAATACCTTCTTCAACATGTCGTGTCAGGGGTTCAGCTCTGCTTCTCTAACCTTATGTGGCAGCTTCTCTGCCTTTTCACAAAAACTTCCCTGTGTTTTGCTTCCTTATTTCCTCCATTCAAAATAAACTTTAATTTCTATATTAATTTATATTCAAAATAGTTAGAAGGTAGAAAGGGCTCCAGATGGCAGCATGCACGGGCACTGAGTTTACCTCTCTCGTGCACGGTTGGTGGGATTGTAAATAAGTATACAACTGCTTTGGAAAATACTATGGAGTTTCCTCAAAACATTAAAAATAGAATGACCATATGATTCAGCAATACCACCTCTGAGTGTTTATCCAAAAAAAAAAAAAAAAAAGGAAAGAAAACAACTCAAAAAGATATATTCACCCCTGTTTGTCATAGCATTATCACAGCCAAGATATGGAAGCAATGTAAGTGTGCATTTGTTTTATATAGATAGATACAGATAGATATAGATATAGATATAGATATAGATATAGATATAGATATAGATACAGATATAGATATAGATGATATAGATATATATTGCTCAGCAATAAAAAAAGAATGAAATGTTGCCATTTGTGACAATAATATGGATAGACAGAGAGGGTATTATACTAAGCAAACTAAGTCAAATAGAAAAACACAACTCCCATACAATTTTATTTATATGTGGAGTCTAAAAAGCAAAACAAACAAAACAAAACTGAAACAGACTCATAGATATAAAGAACAAACTGATGAGTGCTAGAGGAAAGGGGAGTGCATTAAAAGAAATAAGACACAGATTTGTAATGTACCACATAGGAAATATAGGCAATACTATTATAAAAACTTTGTATGATAGATGGTAACTAGACTTATCATGATGATTATTTTCTAACATAAATAAATATCAAATCACTATGTTGTACACCTGAAAAAAATATAATACTCTATGTCAATGATACTTAATCCAAAAATAATTGCTTAAAAATGTTAAAAATTAAATAACATTTTTAAAAAAGAAGAGTATATTTAAAAGAAAAAGAATTCTTAGAAAGATTCTGATTCCCTGACAAAACACAGACATATAGTAGAATATGTAAACTTACTAGGTTCTCATAAGAAAGACAACCAGAATTTATGAACAGCTCTAATTGCTACCACGTATACTATGTTGCCCCTATAAACCATATTATTTTATTTCAAAACCAAACACCAAAATTCTTTTTGGCAAGGGTCAAGATCATTCAATGGGGAAAGTACAGTTGTGTCCGGAAATGATACTGGTAAAACTAGATACAGACATGTACAAAAATGAACTTGAACACTAACCTCACACCAAATATAAAAATTAACTCAAAGGGATTAAAGACCTAAATGTAAGACCTAAAACTATAAAACTCTTAGAAGAAAACATGGAACAAAATCTTTATGACATCGGATTTGGCAATGATTTCTAGGATATGACACAAAAGATATAGGAAACAGATACAGGTTACAGGAAAAATAAAAATTTCAACAAATTGAACTCCATGAAAAAAATTTTAATTGTATATCAAAAGACAATAGGAACAGAGTAAAAAGCTAACCCACAGAATGGGAAAAAATATTTGCAAATGATATACCCGATAAGGGATTATTAATAACCAGGATATACAGTGAACTCCTAAAACTCAACAACAATAAACCAAACAACTTAGTTCAAAGATAGCCAAAAGACTTACACAGACATTGCTACAAAGAAGTTATACAAAGACAAAAAACACATAAAAAATGCTCAACATCACTAATCATAAGTAAATGCGATTAGAAACTAGAATGACCTACCACTTTCACCCATTGGGATGGCTGCCGTCAAAAACAAACAAACCAAAAAACAGAAAATAGTGTGTTGCTGACAAATTAGAGCCCTTGTTGCCTGTTGGTGGCAATGTTAGATAGTTCAGCTGCTATGAAAAACAATACGATGGCTCTATTTGTAAAAATAGAAATACAAGATGGTGCAGCTGTTCCACTTCTGGGTATACACCCCAACTAACTGAGAGCAGAGTCTCAAAGATCCATTTGTACGCTCATGTCCATGGTAGCATTATTCACAATACCTAATGGAAGCAACCCAACCATCCATCAACAGATGAACGGATAAACAAAATGTAGTATTTTCATACAATGGCATATTATTTAGACTTATACACAATTTTGAAAACATGTGCCAGTGGGCTATGTGTTTGCTTTCTTCCAAAATTCATTTGCTGAAACCTTAATCCCAACGTGATGGTATTTGGAAGTGGGACCTTCAGGAGGTAATTAGGTCATGAGGATAGAGATTTCATGAATGGTATTAGATATTTGGTAAGAAAAGTTCACTAGCTCTTTTTCCATTATGCGAGGATACAGCAAGAATACAGTCGTCTGTCAACTAGAAAGAGGCGCTTACCAAGAACCCAAGTGTGCTGGTACTCTGATCTTAAATCTACGGCCTCCAGAAGTGTGAGAAATAAATGCTTGCTGTTTATGTCACCCAATCTATGGTAACTTGTTACAGCAGGCCAAGCTGACTAGGAAATTGGTACTGACGAGTTGGCTGCTGCTATAAGAAACTAAAAGTGTGGAAGTGACTTTGGAATTCAATAATGGGTACAGACTGTTGTGACAGGACGTCACACAATGATTGTGGTGAGAACTCTGAAGGGAAAGAGGAAAGCTATGGAGAAAGCTTCCAGCTTCTCAGAGAATACATAATCATGTATAAACAGGGTAGGGATAAGCATAGTAAAAGCCATTTTGATGAGGTCTCAGATGGAGTGAGGAACAAGTTCTTGGACAAAGGAGAAAAGGCAATTGTTGTTATAAAGTGGCAAAAACTTGGCTGAATCGTGTTTGTAATCAAGTCTTTTGTAAAAAGTAGAACTTGCAAGTGATGGAATTGAATATTTACACGTATATTAGATCTTACGGCCCTGGCTAGAATTAGGAATTCAATAAATACATTTAGTTTGATAATACTGTTTCTTGGGTTTAGGATATATGTAAAAATACATTTTATGACAGTAATAGTACAAAAGAGAAAAGCAGGGAAGAACTTTTATACTGTTTTAAGGTTTTTGCCATGTCCGGCATTGGTAACTGTTATAATTTAAGGTAGACCCTTAATGCAAGTTGTAAATTCTAGAGTAACCATTAAAAGGCTTTTTTTAAAAAAAGACTTTATCAGTTAAAGACATAAATCCATTGGGAAGCACACTATGTTCATCAATTAGAAGTCTTGATATTATTAAGATGAAAACTTCTCCCAAATTGATCTACAGACTTAATCAATTCCAAATAAAATCCCAGCAACTTTTTAATTCACCAGCTGATGCTAAAATATATATGGCAATGGAAAGCTGAGAAAGCATCAAAGACACATTTGATGAAGAACAAAGCTGAATGATATACACCACCAAATATCAAGACTTATTTTAAGGCAAATTAAACAGCAAGATATTGGTTTAAAGTGAGGCAAATAGACCAATACAAGAAATAGAGTCCAGAAACAGACCCATGCATATCAGATCACCAGAATTATAATAAAGATATTACTACAGCACAAGAAGGAAAGGATGATTTTTTAATAAGCTAACCACAACAGTTGTTTCTTCATACAAAAAAAAAAAACAAAAACTGACTTCATCTAATACCATACCAAAAAAATAAATTTATATGGGTTATAAAATTAATTTGGAGTAAGACAATTATGTGTGTAGAAGATAGATGGAATTTTTCCCTAACACTGGGCTAGGTAAAAGTTTTATAAATAGGCTAGAAAAACATAAAAAAAAAACATTAATCGTAAAGAATTTGGCCAATAAATTGTACTTGGTTAAAATGAAATTTCTGTTCCTGGAAGACACTATTAAGAAACTGAGAATGCAAGGCAACAAATGGAGGAATATATTTTCCAATCGTTTGTGAGAGAAAGGACTCATATCCATCCACATATCCTAATATATATAAACTCCTGTCAACCAATAAAACATCAACAGCCTAGTTTTTTAAATGGACCAAATGCTTCCAGAGGCACTTAGCAAAGGAGGCTATCTGAATTAACAATAGGCATATGAAATGGTATTCAATATCATCAGTCATCAGTAGACATAGAGATGCTTATTTTAAATGTACGTGTTATTTACATACTACTTAGTTACATAATCTTTTCATTTTTTTGAGAGAAAGGGAGAGAGCGCATGCGCATGCAAGAGCAAGGGGAGAGGGGCAGCGAGAAAGGGAGAGAGAGAGAATCCCAAACAGGCTCCATACCCAGCATGGAGCCCAATGCAGGGCTCGTTTCCACTACTGTGACATCATGATCCGAGCCAAAATCAAGAGTTGGACACTTAACTCACTGAGCCAATCAAGCACCCCTAATCGGTTAATTTGTAAAGCACGATATAAAATTTAAAAATTCAATAAGAATAAAAGTATCTAAAATAAACTAATAAATTTTATTTCTATCTCTTTAAATATATTATAACTTACACATTTAAAAATTTTGTGATTATATACTTAAATTCTTACAACTATTTGAAGCAGGAATGAATTATTCCTCTAAAATTATGGCCTAACTCTTAAAGTGATAGCACATATATTGGTTAGGAGCCGACTATCTGAAAAGTTTAGGACAAAACTATTTTCATTAGGATGAATTGGCAAACATTGTTTTGTTTTCAGGTATCTTTGGAACATATTTTGAATCATGAGCAATCTTACAATTAAAATTGAACAAAAGGAGGCAATCTTGGGTTTTTACTTAAAAACATATTCGCATTACAAAAGAAAAGATATTACAAATATTAAAACTGTACTTATGTCTAGGATTTCTTAGTATTTTTGAAACAAGAAAAACACCTACAACAACATCAGAATATCTTTAATTTTAACAACGATGAAATATACATGAGGGAAGTATCAAGAGTACACGTAAAAAGGAGTGTTTTATGTTGAAAAATTTAAAACAATTTTAAAATCAACTAAAAGACAGCCTCTGCTTGGCAGTTTTAAACAATGTCATTGATAGAACACCACTCCCCTACATGGTACCAGACCACTTACACCACCCTTCTCTTGGGAGCCACTGCTGAGTCCAACTCATTTTGCATGGAAAATTGGGATAATGAATATATAATAAGTCCACATGAGTTAAACTATCAGATCTAAAATAAGTTATTTGTTTTATTCATATGCAAGAATGAAATGATTCCTTTGAACAGCCTACTGTAACTCTAAATTGATTATTTTTCTTTAACCAAAATCATATGCATCATAAATATACAGACTTTCCAACTTCAATCATCAAAATCCATGAGTGCAACAGCTGAGTAACTAAAAATTCAATTTAGAATTATTTCATAGTGGTTTGTTAGCCTGCTTGTTTACTCTTCACTGGAAACATTTTTAACTGTATGAGATGTCATGAGAATGACTGCTGAACACATGGTGGTTTAAAATGAATTTATATTCATTTATGTTTAAAATATTTTTGAGCTTAAAGTCCATCCACCCCATTAGAAGGAAAAATTAAACTTGAAAGAGTTAAGAAAATATAATTCATCAATCATATATGCATATGCATTAATCTGACAAATTCATAATCTTACTCAGTCTTCTGAAACTTTAATAATGAAAACTGCTAAAACTTTGAATGCACAAATTGCAAATTGTGTGTGTGTGTGTGTTGTATGCTGAAAGAGATGACTTGGAGGCTTGATATTGCAAAGAAGTTTAGTCATCTATTAGAAATGTATTTAGCAATAAGACTCAGTTGTTAATAAATATTTTAAAATATTAAATTCTATGTATACATCATTAATATCAACTGTTAGGTTATTTGTAATCTTGTTGATACTTTGCCTAATGTAAAATGCATTTTATATGAGGTCAATATGTAAACCCATAAGGAATTTATGTAACTGATTCAAAAACTACTCAGGCTTCACCTTTGAAAAATACTATTTTGCTGCCAAGGAATATAGTAAACTGCAATATTATTGAAGTATAAGGGTAATCAATTCATTAGACAATTTCATAATAAGTCATTTTTTTCTTAGCAACATTTTAAAATAAGAATTTTCATGTTTAATTCAATTGAGGAATCATTATATTTGCTTCATGAGGGCAATAGTTAAGGTAAATGAATAATTTATTTGTAAATATTATGATGATGGTTTCAAATGATTTTATATTACTTCACTCTGTACCTCTAATGTTGTCTTTTTATTTTTTGCCTTTTTAATTGTTTGTTTTGTTCACTGCAGTAAATGTCAACAATGTATTACTTAAAATAATTAAGATGGAAAGAATATATTTCCTACCAGTGGAAATGCCAGGATTATCATGCACTATAATTCATTTTCAGATGCTGAAAGATACAATTATACTGCAAATAAACTGAATATCTCCATCAGATAAAAGTTCCCCAGTTGAATTCACAGAAATGATTACAGAATGTTGATATCTAATTCCGATCTTGAAATTAAGTAGGTAAAAAAATATCAGCCCAGAAATTTCAGGTGGAGGACAGAGAAACATTTACACCCAAGAGCCCTGAAGAATGAACCACAAGAAACAACTTTCACAAGCCCCTGACACAAATCTAAAAGCACTGAAAGTCAAAGGCAGGGCTGGTGATGAGGCAAACCAAGGCTATCAAGTTCAAAGAATTGGAAATGAAAAGTCTATTGCCAGTTTAGTTAATCTGCTGAAACACACTAATCATTATATGAGAGATACTATTTTAATTAAGAGTAAGTCTGTGCATTTATTCCTGGAATTTACTTCAGAGGTTCGTATCTGAATATGAAAAATCTAAGGTTGGTGGAAGGATGAAAAATGTCAGCCACTCAGTGATGGATCCAAGGATCCCCTACAACAGGACAAGACAGAAAAGAGAATGTTGATTCCAAATCCACTTAATTTTATCTGTTTATATGTTATTTTTCTAAATCCAATGTTTCCATTTTTTAAACCCCTACTTTTAAATATATAATTGATTTTTTTTTCAGACAAGTTTGACTCTATTTTGTCTTTCTAGTCTCTTTCAGGTAACTTTCATTTTTTCTGTCTGTTCAATCCTTCTTCTGTCTCTGGAGTTGTTTCAACTACAAGCAATGTCTGTTGGAGACATCTCTGAGGAAACTCATGAATCACAGGAATAGTTGGCTTCTCAGGTGCCCCAAACTCTGAAATTCTATGAAATACAGATTATATATGTCTACAATATTGCTTTCCTGGGGAGAAGTGTTTATTAGTAAAAATAGATGTAAGTATTTACTTTAGGTAAATTAAAGGGCTGAGAATAGCATGTAACCAAAGGAATGAGGTTCTTGGTGAGTGATAAAATCATGTTCCCTTTGAATAGAAATCTGATTATCTGTGAATAATATGCTACAATATTTACAGAATAAATCTCAGGGAGTAGAAACTAATAATATACTTGCAGTGTTCCAGTACTTAGAAAACCAGGACGAAACCAAGCCTACCGTTTCACCATCAAATAAATTTATATTTCCCTACAAAGTCTTTCTGACCAATAAATAGCAAATAAAGGTCTCCACATAGAAAATGACTCTTGAAGGTGGTCACTATGTCTATGGCCAATTGTCAAGATGCAAGTCAAAAGGTATTTGTGGGCCAATTTAGTAAATTTTTATCAATAATTTAAAAACTCATAGGATGAGAGGATGGAATAAAACAGAATAAAAGAACTGAATCACATATAATTAGGGTAAATACTGCTTTGTGAAACAAATTTTGTATTTGTGTATGTGTATTGCAGATACACACACACGCGTGCACACACACACACACACAGCATCACATTATAAATGGCATTCTTATTGTGAGTCATAGTCTCAAAATTTGAAAGCATTTGTGTTAATCTATGTATAATTGCTTTGACAGTAATGTGGTTCAACAGATATTAAATCAATTTAAGAACTATTTTAATGGCAATATTTATGATGTATTGACATAGAGCAAGATGGCAAAGGAAAGTCAACCAGGTAGGCGTTGTAGTTATATAAGCGCAAAAAATACATCATAAATTAAACAAAAGTTAATTTAATGAGAGAAGAAGCACTTTTAAAACTAGAGGAAGGAAGAATAAAATGAAGTAAACCATTTAGCAAACTCAGAATTTGAAATGGGATGATGGTATTAAAGATAATAAAGACATTTATAAGTGTTGCTATTGTAATGAAAAAACAAATTCTCAAAATGTGTTTTTGTAAACCTAACAGAATCACATAAGATGTTGACAACTAAAATGCAAAGTCTGGGGCTTCCTGACAAAGTATTTATTCCAAATCTCTACAGATGCAGCCCAGGAATATATATTTTTAACAGACACCTCAGATGATCCTTATGCACACCAAAATTTAAGAACAGCTTCTTAGCATTCTAACATAAAAATATCTCCTTTTACCAACTCTTTGAAAATTTTCACTGAGACAATGGTTTAACTGTGAGCCCCCTCCTAATTTTCTTACAAAGCCCATTATGTCTTTAGCATTGCAAGAGAAAATATAAAATGGTATGAAATGCATTCTGATGAAATTCTGAAGATTAGAATAAGAGTACATTAATATCAAATGTATCCAGTATTGGAATTTTTATGAGTACATAGGACAACATTATGTTCCTGAATTCTAATGCCACAGAGTAAGAATAGGATATAGTAGAAAATTAATTCCAGCAATTGTCAATCTCATACTTTTTCTAAAGGACACACTTTGATGTTTACTTATTGGGATGCAAGAAGAACTATGGAAGCATTGAGAGCCACTTGGTATTTCAAAAGAGAATTAAACATCATCTAGTTAAAAGTTCCGGTTGATTATTTGTAGGCAATGCACTGCAATTAGCATTTAAATAATTCAATGTTAGAAACCATTTTCTCTGAGATTAACAATGATTCATTCCTACATGCTGTGTTTTTAATCAAAGAGGTGAAAGGTATAGAGCATGGGACAGGAACAAAGATGTCTAGTTACAAACTCACTCTTGCAATTTGCTAGTAATGTGCTTGCCTGCATGTTTAAAAGGAACTCAAATGTGGTGTGCTGCCTATTCAGACCTTAATGAGAATGTAAAGGAAGGATTATTGGTTTCACCAGCAGATGATGTTTCTTTAGAAATATTGCCTGAACCTTACTCTATTATTCCCCGACTTCCAAAAAAATCTGTACAATAATGCACATCAGTAATGATATTGTCATCGTCATTTAGGAAACATGTGGAGACCTGCAAAGTCATTATTAATTATAGTCACATGAATCAAAGCAGAAACACTCAAATTCATCACTGTATTTCTTAATTAGCTGAAAAATCAGTCCCATTTTGTCAGATTTTCCTGAAAATAACCCTATTATTTTTTTGATTAAGGATCAATTACTTTTTTTTTCAAAATGGACACTGATCAGAAGAATCATAATATACTTTTCAACACAAACTACTCAATTCGTTCCAGTCCGAATTGTCTCATCCAAAAGAACACGGCAAGTGCTACAATAGCAAGTAGTTTTTCCCCCTACTCTGTCTCTATTAAAATGGTCTGATTGCCCCTTGTCCATTTCTAAATGATAGATAATATCCTCTCCTTTTTTGCTTTTCTTGTCTATTATGTCCTTTATAGAAAACCTAAAATGAGGCATTTCCTGCAAGCCTGCAGAGAGAGAAGCCTGAATAGGAAGCTGAAAGGGAGTATAGAGACCAGGATAAAAGGCAGTTATTAAATTTGTGAACTCTATCAGAAGACAAGAAAATAAACTGTACCACTGGCTGGAAGGGTAGTGAAGTATGACATTTCATTTTTATGCCGGTCTCAGCATGATAGAAGTAACACATTGAAGAACACTGCAAAAAAGCAGTTAGTGCATTCATTGAATGCCAGCATGGGTCCTCTGCTGTTCTTTGGTTGATCCTTTTCTGTGTCTTTGTGGAACAGTAGTTCAGAGATTCATATATATGAGATCAGACCCACCATCAACCCTTTGTGAATTTTTATGATGAGAGGCCCGAAGCACATTCTATGTAACTCCATGAGATCCAGACCCAGGTGTGCTTTATACCCTCCCACATTTTCTCCTTCAATGTCTGAATGAAGTCTCAGTCTCTCTCTCTCTCCTTCTCCCTCCACCCTCTCTCTCTCTCACCCACACAGCCTAATATAATAGAATAGGGGGTGTATATAATGTTCTTATGTTAAGAATTCTTAGACATTTAATGGATATTTAATTTTTACTTTAGTTCATAAAAATAGTATTAAAACTGAATATTTCTCATTCTTTCTAGTTCTTTTAGATATCACATAAACAGATATTAGGCAAATAAGCAAGTGTGATATCTCTTTTACTTACATTTTTATAACTTATTATAAAAAGTGTTCGATGAGCTCTGCTAAATGGTGAACACAATACAATTATATGTTAGTTTTAGATACACACTATTCAACAGCTCTATACATTATGCTGTGCTTACCTCAAGTGTAGCTACCATCTGTCACCATACAACACTATTATAATACCACTGTCTATACTCCCTATACAGTACCTTTGATCTCTGTGACTTTCTCATTCCATAACTGGAAACCTGAACCTCCTACTCCCCTTCATCCATTTTGCCAACCCCCATCCCCTCGCCTCTGACAACCACCAGTCTGTTTATTGTCTTTGTGGTTCTGTTTCTGAGCTTTGTGTGTTTGTTTTTTCAGATTCTACATATAAGTAAAATCATACAGGATTTGTCTTTCTTTGCCTCACTCATTTCATTTAGCATAACATCCTCTAGCTCCATCCATGTTGTCACAAATGGTAAGATTTCATTCTTTTATATGGCTGAATAATATTCCATATATATTCCATATATATTCCATACATATGGAATATTCCATATATATTCCATACATATGGAATATTCCATATATATTCCAAACATATGGAATATTCCATATATATTCCATACATATGGAATATTCCATATATATTCCATACATATGGAATATTCCATATATATTCCATACATATGGAATATTCCATATATATTCCATATATATGGAATATTCCATATACATTCCATATATATTCCATATGTGGAATATTCCATATATATTCCATATATGGAATATTCCATATATATTCCATATATGGAATATTCCATATATATTCCATATATGGAATATTCCATATATATTCCACATATATTCCATATATGGAATATTCCACATATATTCCATATATGGAATATTCCATATATATTTGAGATATATATATATGTATATATATATATATATATATATATATATATCTCACCTCTTCTTTATCCATTCAGATATCAATGGACACTTGGTTGCTTCCATATCTTGGCTATTTTATTTTATTTTATTTTAATTTTTTTTAACATTTATTTAATTTTGAGACAGAGAGAAACAGAGCATGAACGGGGGAGGGTCAGAGAGAGGGAGACACAGAATCTGAAACAGGCTCCAGGCTCTGAGCTGTCAGCACAGAGCCCGACGCGGGGCTCAAACTCACGGACCGCGAGATCATGACCTGAGCCGAAGTCGGCCGCCTAACCGACTGAGCCACCCAGGCGCCCCTATCTTGGCTATTTTAAATAATGCTATAATCAAAAGGACAGTACAATAAACCCCAGTACTCTTCTCCAACAGCCATTATTATATGGTCATAGTTATTTCATCTTTATATCTTTCTTCCTCTCCAACCCCTGCACACACACACTTGCTGAGTAATTTTAAAGCAAATCTTAGAAATGACATCATTCATAAATAATTTGATACCTGTTGCTAATTTAAGACACTTTTAAAAACAGTACCACAATAACAGTATCACACCTAAATTTTTAACAATAATGTTTTTAACAGCATCAAATATCCTGTCAAGTTCACATAGCCTTGATTTTCTTAGGAATGCAATATAAAAGTTTTTTAAACTCATAGATCAAACATATCTCAAATGTTGCATGCATTTTAAATCATTTCCATAACAGATTTGCTTCTTTTTTATCCTTTTGTCTTATAGAATACTTTATAGAATCAGGACATTAATGTTCCTGATTGTATACCTGTGGCGTCACTTAACATTTTCTTCTATCTGGTTTTTGTAAACTATTTATCTAGAAACTAGATCATAGTTTATTTTTTTTTGGCAAAAACACTCCATAGATGTTTTTATGGGCTTCATTTTACAATAGTATAGCTAGTGGAAGCCTCTTTACATTGGCAGCTGTCTCCTCAGGGCACAATACTAGCAATGTTTAATAACTTCCTTTGTTTCTAGTTTCTAGAACAAGAAGTTCCAGTTTCATGTTGTGTATGTCCTACTATTTCTCTAAGGAGCCTTGTTTCTTTTTTTGGATAAGGAAATAGTAATTAGAGATCATAAGATAAGCACTAAAGGTGCTCATTGCTAAAAGGTTAGTCACTGCATCTACATCTTTAAAGGAAATAGAGATTAGAATTATAAATTTTTTGAAATAGAAAAATACTGCATGAATTCATATTAATATATCCAAAGCAAAGTTAAGATTACAGTGTTATGCTTAAAAATCTTTGACAATGTCAGTATAATCATTCATTTTACGTACAAGCAATGTGTGTGTGTGTGTGTGTGTTTACCTTGTATATATATTGTCAGGGTTTTCCAAAGAAACAGAACCAACAGGATATGTATGTGTGTGTATATATATATGGAGATTTATGATAGGAATTGGCTTATATAGTAACGGAGACTGAGAAGTCCCATGATCTGCCATCCGTAAGCTGAAGAACCAGGAAAGCCAGTGGTATGATTCAGGACTAGTCCAAATGCCTGAGATTTATGGGCCTGATGGTTTAAGTCCCCATCTGAGTCCAAGAGCCCAGGCACCAGAAGTACTGATGTCAGAGGGCAGAAATGGATGTCTCAGCTCAAGCACAGATGGTAAGTTTGCCCTTCCTCTGCCTTTTTGTTCTATTCAGCCTCAACATATTGGCTGATGCCCACCACGTTAGGGAGGACTATCAGCTTGACTCAGGTCACGTATTCAAATCCTAATCTTTTCCAGAAACACCTAGAAATAACGTTTGGACAGCTATCTTAATCCCTTAGCCTAGTCAAGTTGACACATAAAAATAACCTTTGTATATATAACACAGGCAGTGGATATCTACTATATGTTATACACACACATACCTTAATGAAGATTAAACATATCAATAGTATTATTAAAAAACGAATTCTGAATACAGACTAAGATTATTTACAGTTGTTAATTATCTCTAGGATATATCTTACCAGCATGTTCAATCAAATTCTGCATTTTAAAGAAACAGAAAATAATTCTTTATGCAGTTAAGCTACTATCTCATTATACAGAGTTATTTTCTTTTTCATCTGTTACAGTAGTTTTAATATGTAAAGCTTTTACATAATCTTAATGTCAGTATTATGCAAGATACATTCAGAGAGTCTAACTTCCAAAATATCCCCTCCAGCCTATTTCCTCCACTCCCTTAATTAACTACTTTTATTAATGTTGTTCATCTTTCAATGAGTTATTTGAATTTATAAACAAATACATATATATTTTTTCATTCCACTAATGTCTTATTAAAAGACATTAAACTATATTTTTTGGAACAATGTATCCTGGAGATCAACCCAAAATATTACCTAGAGATTATCCCTTTTAAAGCTGGTACCATGATGTCTGTGTATAACAATTTCTTATGCATTCCAGTATTGATAAACATTTGGGTTCTTTCCAGTCTTTTGCTATTTTAAATAGCACTGTAATGAATAGCCTTTAGCCTATAGTCATTTTGAATTTTTGCAATGTGTCTTTGGAATGAATTCCTAGACGTAGGATTAAAAGGTGAATACAGATGTGATTTTGTTGGATATCGCCAAATTCACCTCCCACAGGAGTTTATAACATTTCATATTGCCACCAATACCATAGAAGCATACTGGTTTTCCCATTAGCTCATCAACATTGTTAATGACAATGTTGTTAATGACAATGTCTCAATGGGTGAGATGTAGTATTTCATTTCTTAAATTATATATGAGAACAGTTTCTGTTTCTATATCTTATCCATTTTCTATAAATGATGGTATTTATTTATTTATTTATTTATTTATTTATTTATTTGATTGTTTTGAGTTAGAGAGAGAGAGAGTATGTGAGAGTGAGGACAAGCAGGCAGGGGCAGAGGGAGAGGGAGAGTGAATCCCAAGCAGGCTCCACGCTGTTAGCACAAAGCCAGACACAGGGTTCCAACTCATGACTGTGAGATCATGATCTCAGCCGAAATCCAGAGTCAAATGTCCAACAGACTGAGCCAGGCAGGTGCCCCTTTATATCATTTTTCAAAGTTTTAAAATATATTCATCATATTACCTCTGTAATGTCATTGCAATTTTCCCTTCGTATTCCATTTGTGGTTTTTTTTACACTTATCTTGGTATGTTTCCATGTAATTTTTATTCCTATTTAGTCATGTAACTAATTCTTTTGTATTATTACTCCTGACTTTGAGCCTTATTTGAAGACATTACCCCACAGCCATTTTGTGTAAAAAAAAAAATCACTTAAATTTTTCTAGTAATCATAAATCATTTTTTTTATTGTAAATCTCTAATCCACTTATTATATGTATTAATTAAGTTACTAATTAAGTTATGGTTAATAAATAAATTATGATATTTTATAAATTAAAATATTTTATTTATAAATATTTGATATAAAAATAAATTAGTTTATGATTAATTATCTATTTTCTTATGTAGCATCTGAAACAGATCACATTTTAATTTTTCCATATGAATACTTAATTATCTAAAATCTCTTAAAACATCCTTCCTTTCCCACTGATCTATTTGCTAACTTTTCATATGTAAAATGTTTACTTCAATCTATTTTTCAATATTCTATTCTTGCCCATTTGATCTATTAATGAATTAATTTTGATTAAGGGGATATCAAAAAATATTTTCACATCTGTTATATCTGTCGTTATTCAAGCACAGCATAGGCTTTTCCAACTTTCACTTCCAGTTTTTTATCTCTCGGGAGGGTTTTATAGTTTTTCCTCATATATATTTTAGACATTCTTGTTAAGTCTGTCATGCATAAATATTTTTAAGTGCTCTCTGAGTGAATCTAATTTTATAGCTCAAATACAGACCAACTCACCAGTCAACAGAGTTTTGCTTAATAATTGTGGTTAATGTTGAGGTATATAGTAAATATTAAAGTCCAATGTGAGTTAAAGTGTAAAATTAGTGAGATTGTTACAAGTGCTAATACGAAGAAGTATAAAATTTTAATAAATAAATGAAAATGGGTGGAATTATGAAGTTAGAATTTTGCTTTTAGCAAGATAGTGCACCACAAGTTCAGCAAACAATGAAATCTCTGATAGTACCCCCACTCGATTGATTATGTTTACTATTAAAGGGAGTTTTGGGTCTCCTTCACTGGTACAGTAATTGGCCCAAATAGACATTTAATATTTTTTTTAAAAAATCAGCTGTACAATAGATGCAGATGCTGTGTCTACATGACCAACATTAATCATTAAGAGAGGAAGAAAACTGGTTGATAAAATTGAAAAGAAAGAGACAAAACTTTTGAGTGTATGACTATAAGAAAGGTCTCCATTCCCTGAACTATAAGCATTATGGTTATCAAATAAAAGGACAGAATCAGAAACCCAATCATCGTGAGAATAATATCATAATATATTTGTTGTAAGCCAAGATGGTCCTATATAGTTTGTGAAATTAAAAAGAGAAGTAAAGGGTTTGATTTTTCCACTGATTATAGAATTCATTTCTATAATAAAAAATAAATCATGTGGCAACATGTTTCTGTCCTAACCTCCTTCATTGCCATTCTATTCTTCTATAATTCAGCTTAGATAATACTCTAAACAACAGAAAACTGAGTTTAATATAGCATTAATTTGACCTAATAAGATTTTTCTTATTATCATATGATACAGCATGAAGAAGCAATGATGTAGCAAATAATTACTTACCAACAGTTATGCTAGGCTCTGAGGGTCCAAAGATGAATAAAATGAAAATCCCCTAAGAAGATCACAGTCTAGTGTCAAAGCAGGCATATTTTTTCTGCAGATTTATTTTTAATAACATGAAACACTCTTATCCCCCTAGCCCCAATAAATTCACTAAAAGGAAAGCTGTCTTCATTAAAAATATCAATGTTTACATAATTCCTCATTAATGCTTCACAAATAATGGAGAGAATTAATGGTGTGTTTTTCTGCATATTTCAATTGTGAATGATAATCACACAAAACAAAGCAAACCAAAAATAAACAAACAAAAGCAGCCAGTATAAAAAGTATGGATGAAATCAATTCACAGTTTGATAGCACTAGCTTTCCCTGCAGTCTTTTTGCATGTACTATAATATATTTATGGTAAGCACTTGTGATAACGCCAGCAAAATTTTTCCGTCTTACTGCATGCTTAATTTCATCTAACTTGTTTTATGGCAGTGTGCTGAAACACAGAGCGGAGCTCTGTTTAAACCATTTGTCTCTGTTTCTCTTTGCAGAATGCCAACAGATTTGTTTCAACCAAAACAAAATGCATAAACAATCATGTCTTCTTTAAGCTAAGCATACAACCTAAATTCCAGAACTTATTTTTATAATATGCTGAAATTTACTAATTAAAATTCTGATTCTGGTCCTAGCAACTTCTTTTCTTGTTCCTTTTTTTCTCAAGGTGAAGAACATTTACTCGTTTGTTATTCTTTAGTCTCCCGTTCTACATATTGTTTTGGTTTTATAAATTACACAGTGCAAACATCTACTTCATTGAAAACAGGGTAATTACTGGCCAATCGGCAGTTAAATGTAGCATTTTTACCCTTTTGTGGACAGAAAATGTGACGACATGTCCCTGATATATTTTTCAATTTTGAGATCACCTGTAAAATCTTTCCTGCTTGAGTTGCTAACATCGTATTATTTCCCACAACATTTAGTTGAGTATAATCCCTTTCATGTGTGGTTTGCTGACAAGCAGTGTCAGCATAAGAAATGCAGAATCGCAGACCCCCCGCCCCATAACGACAGAATCAGAAACTGAAGATCCTAGGGTAACTAACATGCACATGAAAGTGAGAGAAACATAATCTTATTGAGAACAAGGTGATGGAGAAGATATTATACAAGAACGGTTTATTTGTTCCTATATTAGTTCTTACTGGTATTAGGTGTGGATGGAAAAGACTGGGTAACGGTTGCTTTTGCCTAAGAGGAAGAGTGCACAGAGTCTTATATTATTTGATCTTAAAAAATACCTTAGATATTATATACTTCTATTTTTAGACGAAAAAACTAAAGATACATGGCTTTGTCACTGACTGGTATTGTTATCGGTATTTTGAGAAAGCAGCTAAAAATGTATATGGATTCATGTCAGAATTGCAAAAATATGTATTTCTACATTGATGCTATAATTTGTTCCAGAAAGATTTCAACAAATTTACAATGATATTTAAAATAACGTGATATATAAAATTAAAAGAAAAGAAACAACAAAAAATGTCATGCAATAGAAGTATAGGAAGAATGTAGCTGAGAAAAATCAGTGCCAAATTTAGGCTTAAAGATTTTTAGTTTCAAAGAAACAAAAGGAACATGGTTAGAGAGACAAGTTTACTGCAAAGATAAGATCAAAACAAACCATTTACTAATGAGAATTATATTATTCTTTGTACAAATTGCAGACAGAAATTTCTCTGCTGTACAATAAACAGCATCTTCAAATTATTCTTAAAAGAGACACAGGTAGAATGAGTTTCATGAGACTGTATTTTTTTTCTTACAATGGCACTTAATATCAATTGGCAATATCATGTAGAATTACCCTTTGGATAAACAGTTCTGTTAGTAGGCCAGTGAGATCTGAATAACCAGCTTTTGCTGATCTGACTGCAACCAATGAGTAAGTAAATTTCAGTTACAGAATGTTTTATGGAAATTACTTTCTCTAAATATTGTTGAATATATCTATTGTTTTTGTCCTCTCACACACAACAGGTGCACATAAAAGTTTTGTTTGCGTACTTGTTCACTCAGTCTTGAGGGTTGCAGGGAAGGGCAGATATTCCTAACAACAAATCTTGCTACACACACTAAAAGAGGTGATAGAAGCCTAAGATGCTTATTCTCTATAGGGATCTAAACACAAAAATTTCAACAAATATTTAACCATCTATTTTCTTTTTTTTTTTAATTTTTATTTTAGAGAGAGAGAGAGAGCATGTACGACCAGGGGTGAGAGGCAGAGGGAGAAAGAGAGAAAGAGAGAGAAAGAGAATCTTAAGCAGGCTTTATGCTCTGCATGAAGCCCCACGCAGGGCTCGATCCCATGACCCTGGGATCATGACCTGAGCTGAAATCAAGAGCTGGATGTTCAACTGACTGTGCCTCCGAGGCACTCCTTAGCCATCTATTTTCTAAATTCTTCTATCATAAATAGTATAATTGCAAGATAATATTCTTTACCTGTAAAGGCAGAATCAGTTCTGTCTAAGCAGAAATAGATATTGGCTGTGGTTCCCCTGGACGCTACCAATATCTATGTGTCTTCTCATGCAGGACCCAGCCTGAAACAGCAATGACTCTCTAGGCATACTAGCCTTGTGGTAAGGGAAGGAGCACAATAGAGCCAGATGGGATCACACAATCACATTTAAAGCATTCACTATGATGGTGCAGTGCTGTTCTGCAACCGTCTCATTGGCCAAAGCATGTTGTGTGGCCAAGCCTAAAGTCAATGAGATAGGAACTCACAAACCTAGAAGATGAATTATAAGCAGGAGGGAAAACATACTTCTACATAACTGCTACATAACAAAGTGAAATATTTTCTATTCAAAGGGAACAATAATTCCCAAGGGAAGTTCAGCGAGGCTGGCTGGGAGTCAGGCATGTGTTTGAATCCCAGATCAATCATTGTGTTAACTTGGGAAAGTTATTCAAAGTATCTGAAGCTTAGATTTCCTTCTATCAAATGAAGGTAATATTCATCCTTATGAATTCTTATGATGACAATAAATCACTGATTTTGTTTCTTTTCTTAACTCTTCATTCAAAAGTTATTAAGGGTCTAAGTCTAAATTCATTGTTTTAGGTGTGTTTTTTTTTTTCTTTTTAAAACTTGTTTCTTTTTAGACCTGTTTTAAGTTTACCATTAATGAAAACAATGCTCTTTCAAAGATGTGTCAAATTGTAAAGGGAGAGTTTTCTGTGACTTCTTATGATAATCACTTTTCCAATCATGCCAACCAATTACTGATTTTTGTTATTGTTGAAAGTTGACTAGTGAGTATCAATTAACAAATGTAAATCAGTGGTTTTTAAAAACTGATTGGACAGTGTTGGCTTTTATATTAAAAAAAACCTGGCAGAATCCCATTGGTTAGAAGATTTTTTAAAAGATTAAAAATATTTTCTATATCTTTCTAATGTTCAATTTTAGATTTCATAAAATGGTGACATCCTTATATTTCCTTGGGCTATATTAACATATAATGGAACTATTTCTAAAATATCTTCTCTGTAATATAAGGGTTATTCTTTGGGGAAAAAAACCCTTATAATCTCTTTTGTTATCACATTTGTACTATAGAGTAGTTGTAAGTTTTATATTTTTAATGCTATGCTGCATTCTCACTGCTTATATTTTATAATCTTGGCTAACCAAGAGTTCTTTCTAGGAATAGTAGAGTTAAGCTTACTTTTTGTCACTGTTTCCTTTTGATTACATTACTAATATTTTCCCTAATTCAAGCTTTTTTACAGAGATATTTTTATACCACTTTTCTATTTGGTAATGTTTAGCTAAAAACTAGATAATATAATTTATGACTCTATATAGAGTATATACAATATATTTTATATCTTAAGTAGATATTTTATATCATATATATCATGTATATAAGATTTATGACCTATAGATCTACATAAGATATATAGAGAGTATGTTTGCAGAAATTTCATTTATATATTTACGTATCTGAAGGTTTCTCAGACATAGTACAAGAAAGGTGCAGGTGTTGCGCTCTGTCCTAGCTCAGGCTGCTATAACAAGCTATCATAGACTGGGTGGCTTAAACAACAGATGCTTATTTCTTACAGTTCTGGAGACTTGGAAGTCCCAAGATCAAGGTACTGGCCAATGTAGGTCCCAGTGGGACCTTTCTAGTGGAGATAGATTCCTACCCTTACATAGTGCTGGGAGATCATCCACTCTCATGTCTCTTCTCATAAGGGCAGTAATCCACTTATGGGGAATCCAATCCCGTGATCTAATTATCTCCCAAAGGTCTCACTTCCAAATAACATTGCATTGGGGATTAGATCTTCAACATACGAATGACACAAATATTCAGTCCATACAACCTACATATTAAATATTAGTAAAGCATAATTTTTATTTTGATTAAACATACACAAATAGGTTGTCTAACTTTATCTTTCTATTTTGTGATATATTTTGCTCCTCTAAGGTGCAAACATCCATGAGGTTCACTGGTAGTTAAAGTACAAATGCAAAGTATTTTGCTCCCTCCCAAGAGCGTGTTTATGCAGCATGGTTAAGTTTAACATGTCTCCTGTTGCACAAGAATTTCATAGATGTATTGATTTCCAAATTCTCAAGTGGAATTCTACACACCTATGCGAAGTGTACAGTAAATCACTAAGTGAACAACTTCCATTCGAAAATCATTCTTTTCTATTTTTTATAACAGTTTTATTGAGATAAAATACTAACCCATAAAATATACCGTTTTAAAGTGGTTTATAATTCAGTGGTTTGTAATATATCACAGATGTCCAACCATCAGCACTACTTTTAGAACATTTACAGCACCCCAAAACGGAACCTCGTATTCATTAGCAATCACTTTCCATTATCCCCTCTCCCAGAACTCGACTCTTCCTTTATTTCTCTATTAACAATCTATTTTTGTCTTTATTGATTTGCCTATTGTAGATTTGGTATCAATGGAATCATACAACATGTGTTTTTCGTATTGGGCTTTGTTCACTTAACGTAATGTTTTCAAGGTTCATTTATGTTGTAGCACATTTTGTTACTATATTCTCTTTGTTGCTGAATAATATTCCATTGTATGGATACATTGCATTTTTAAATCTATTCATCAGTTCACGGAGATTCGGGATTTTTACACTTTGTGGCTACTGTTAATAATGAACATCTGTGTACCCGATTTGGTATGTTTGTGTCTTTAGATCTCTTGTATATAATCCTAGGAGTGCCACTGTTGTATTGCTTTTTGAGGAACTGACAAACTGTTTTCCAAAGTGGATGCATCATTTTACATTCTCACCAGTCATTTATTAAGGTAAAAACTTCTCCATGTCCCTGTTAACACTTGTTATTGTCAACTTGTTTTTTTATTATAGCAATCCTAGTAGGTTCAAACTATGTCTCCTTATGGTTTTGTTTTGCATGTCCCGCATGAATGACTAATGATGTTGAGCATCTGTTCATGTGCTCATTGGCCACTTGTATATCTTCCTTGGAAAATGTCTGTTCAAATCTTAGCCCAATTTTTAATGTTCAGCTGTAAAACTTTTTATATATTCTAGAAACGAGTCACTTGTCATATATATGATTTACAAGTATTGTCTCCAAATCAGCGGATTGTCTTTTCACTTTATTGGTAGTATCTTGCAAAGCACAAAGAGTTTTAACATTGATGACATTCGATTTATCTATTTTTTTTCTTCTTTTTTTCTTCTGCTGCTTTTGCTTTTGGCATTATATCTACGGAACCATTGCATAATCTAAAGTTGCAAAGACTTACTTCCATAGTTTCTTTTAAGATAGTTTTATATATTAAATATGGGTCTATGATTCATTTTGAGTTATATTTTGCATATGTGAACTGGGAATCTGGTTTCATTCTTTTGCATGTAGACATCCAGTTGTCCCAGCAACATTTGTTGAGAATACTTTTCTTTCCCTCATTGGATTGTTTTGACTCCCTTTCTAAAATCAATTGACCATGGATATAAAGGTTTATTTCTGAAATTTCCATCCTTTTTTTATTACTCTATGTATCTATCCTTTGGCAAGTATTTGACTGCCTTGACTACTGTAGTTGAGTAGAAAGTCTGAAATCACAAAGGGTGAATGCTCAACTTCATTTTTCTTTTTCAAAATAATTTTCACTATTTTGAGTTCCTTGAATTTTTGTATGAACTCTAGAAAACTTTTTAATAAACTTAAAAAACACAAGTGGGATTTTGATAAGGATTTGTGTTGACTATGAGGACTAATTTGGGGTAAACTGCCATCTTAATAATGTCAAGAGTTCTAGTCTATGAAAGAAAAATAGAAACCTTTCCACTTTTAGATCTTCTTTAATTTCTTTCTACATTGATAAAAATTGTCAAAATTCAAATACTTCTTTCTGTATTGACTTATATAATGTAAAATTCTACTTAAAGGCTTTGGTAATCATTCTACTGATCTTTCTCATGAGTTAATACCTCTTAGAACATTATGTTTGTTTAGAAAATATTTGAGAATCTAATTTGGAAGGCCATTTTAAAATAATGTTAATTCTATTTCTCTTTATTAATAATAAAGAAATATATAAAATTCAATTTTTTTCATGGGTCAATGTTCTTGGTTCAGAACTCTTGGTGAAGAAACCTCCAAACCAATATATTAGCCTTGAAAAACTATTATAAATAATATTTAAGATTAATTTTATGGTGCTTTAAAAATTTTTTTTAACATTTATTCATTTTTGAGAATGAGAGAGACAGAGCATGAGCAGGGGAGGGGGAGAGAGAGAGAGGGAGACACAGAATCTGAAGCAGGCTCCAGGGAGCTGTCAGCACAGAGCCCGACACGGGGCTTGAACTCACAGAGTGTGAGATCATGACCTAAGCTGAAGTCAGACACTTAACTGACTGAGCCACCCAGGCGCCCCTTATGGTGCTTTTAAAAAGAGAATTATATGGCATGAAATCACATGTTTGAATGATTGTTTTTTTTGTTTGTTTGTTTTGTTTTTTAATTTTTTTTTAACGTTTATTTATTTTTGAGACAGAGAGAGACAGAGCATGAGCAGGGGAGGGTCAGAGAGAGAGGTAGACACAGAATCTGAAACGGGATCCAGGCTCTGAGCTGTCAGCACAGAGCCCGACGCGGGGCTCGAACTCACAGACCGTGAGATCATGACCTGAGCTGAAGTCGGCCGCTTAACCGACTGAGCCACCCAGGCGCCCCTGAATGATTGTTTTAATTACATTTTACAGAATTCTAGATCCCCAAAATCAATCAAGACATAAGCATCTAAAAAAAAAAAAAAAAAGGACATACTCATTTGCAATTTTTTAATCACTATACTATTTTTCAGTAAATAGGGTGAACATGACTCAGACAATTTAGATCAGTCCACTAAGAGTAGGAAGAAAGAAGAGAATTTATTCTCTGCATTATTATAACTATTCTACAATACTATCTTCATTTATTATTTCTAAATTCTGAAAACTGTATGGGGTGCCTGGGTGACTCAGTTGGTTAATCGTCTGACTTCAGCTCAAGTCATGATCTCATGCTTGTGGGTTTGAGCCCTGCATTGGGCTCTTCACTAACAGCATGGAGCCTGTTTTGGATCCTCTGTCTCCCTTTCTCTCTGCCTCTCCCCTGCTCCTCCCCTTCTATAGCTCTCTCTCGCTCTCTCTCTCTCTCTTTCGTAACTAAATTAACAAACAAAAAAAGGTCTCTAAAATCTGGAAACTTTCCAGTTAGGGCTGCCAGAATTAGCAAATATACATATATGAGACCCCGTTAAGTTTGAATTTCAGATAAATGAGGAATAATTTTCTAGTATAACTGTGTCCTTACTTCATGGGACACAGTTATACTAAAAAATTATGTATTATATATCTGAAATCCAAATATAAGTGATCATTCTGAATATTAGCAGACAATCCTATATACAGTCTGTGTCAAAACTATGCTCTAACATAGACTTGATCAATAATTGGACAGGTTTTTAAAAACTCAGTAATTCAAGATTGCTCCTTAATAACACACACTGACCTCCATTTATTCATTTGAAGACACATAACAAAGTTTGCGAACTCCTACAGGCCAAGATTTTATCTGCAAAGTTCCACTTGGGAAAATATTCTATAAGAGAAACTATAAAATCAATTTCAATCCAAAGATCATTTAATGCTTTGCAATACCAAATGAAATTTGGCACTTTACAAGACATATTTTCTTAGTTAATTCTATATTTTAGTCAATTCTAGTTAATTTAACCTCACAATTTTACTTTATCTTCATTTAACTGAAAGATATATGTAATTTCCCCCCCCCATTAAATAGCGATGAGGAAACTGAAACTCAAATAATTTCTCAAGACTTTAGTTAGTGATAGTACAATTAAATGCTGATCTGTTTTACTTTATATCCTATATTCCTCCCTTCATACTTTTTATGTTTTTAAGTGTTTGCCTATGGCTACCTACCTTTATCCAAATGTTGTAAATATTCACCATTTACTTTTATACATTCAGGGCTGCATTTCGAAATATTAAGTTTCTAAAACTAAAATCTACTGATTAACATAACACAAAAATTTTTTTGTTAGTAAGTTCAGAAAAATTCTATACATACTTTATAGTTCACTGATAATGATTCACTCGATTTTATTATGCAGGAAGAGCACTAAAGAATGAAATTGCCTTGTGATTTTAACCCTTCTGAAGACATTCCAAAAGAAAACATTTCATTATTTACCTTGTTATACGGAGTTATTCCTTGACATAAAAACATTTTAGATGATTCCAGATCACTAATTAAAATAGAACCTCATATTTTATTGTATTTGGTATGTTGAAGCCTTTATGTTCTTCAGTATTGCTCCAAGGTAAAAGAAGCATTTATATTCAGGACAGTTTATAGATCCCAGCTTTCTGGTACATAGCAAAGTGAAATGTAAGTGCTGGTTGTCATTTATTGGATAGAGGGTTAAGTTTCACTAGGATATGACACAAACTGCTTTTCTAACATAATTCCCCTGCAGTGATTTAACCAACCAAAAATATCAATAAATCATAAGTGAAATTTTGCTTTAGGCTGAATCTAGTTTAATCATATTTTTGCCTGGAAAAAAATCTTACTTATAAGATTTGGGGTTATCTATTATGCATATATTATTGGAAAGCATCACCTACTAACCTTTATGAATCTATGATACATTTTCAAAGTGTCAAAGTAGAAAATCAAGGCTTTTATTATCTCTCTAAGAAATTGCCAGGTAACTAACATGGAAGATATATTATACATTAAAAAAAAAAAACAACTACAGTAATCTATAACTACCTCGGCTTCTCGTAATTTATATTCCAAACTTCCAATACTTGCTACCTTTTTTTTTTTTTTTTTTTTTTTTGCTAAATCGAACAGTCTCAGCCCCAGGTTTAGCCAAAGGCAAAGCTGTGAGGGGTGTGAAATTTGCCTTTACAATTTTCAGGCTCCCTTTTTTATACTCTTCTCCCACAGCAACACATCTTCATTCAGCTCTATCATGTTTCCTAGGCTAAGTTCTTAAGACACTTTGCCTACTATTTCCATTCTTCATTCAAAATTATGTGCTACACCTTCCAGAATTATTTATAACTTGACATCTGCTTTTTCATTTATTCAACATAAATTGAGTAGACACTGGGTACAAGTCACTGATGCCAAGTTAAAGGACCCAAACCTCCTTTAAAGAACTCATAGGCTGTTGGCTAGGTAGAAACAAAGACAAGAAAGAAACAGGAGATATCCAAGAGTAAAACAAACACCATATTTTTCCTTAGCCCACAAGGCGCCATGCCCTCTTGGTTTTACTGCTATTTTCCTAGTAACAGTTTCTCAGAGCCTGTGCTATCCCTTCTTGTCTTCCAGCAATTTGGAGAGTCTAGGGATCCATCATGAGCCTTTTCCCATCTCTATCTACACCCACTCCTTGAGGATCTCTACTTCCCAATGGGTTTAAATAATCCCATTATTCCAGATTATTATCCCCATTCCCCTGCAAGTTCCAGACTAAAATCTAAATTTCTACTTGACATCCTCCCTTTGATGCTTAAGAAACATCTCAGATTCAACATGTAAATTACAATTCTTCCTTCTTTCTTTGTCTCCTCAAATCCCCTGAACCAGTCCTTCCCACCAAAGGCACTGTCATTGCCTTTGTCCCAGACTCTCATGACAAAAAGCTATTCCTCTCTTAGTGTCCTAACTTTTCAACCAATCCTTCAGCAAAATACTATGAAACTGTGCTGTTAATTCTGTCAAGTTTACATCTTCCATTTCTGATTGTTTTCTAAGCCATATAGATTTTCCCCCTCAGCTATAGTAACAGAATCTACCGTAGCTTCTTCTCGTTTCTACTCTGGTGTCCCTATAATTTATTCTCTACTACCTTGAATGCAAGGTGATTAAAAGGAAAAGAGATCATGAGTTGCTTTCAACTCTTTCCTGATGTTAGTTCACACTTGGAATAACATTTGAAGTCTGCAATATATCCAAAGGGCTATATTTGGATATATAAAGTATATAAAGTATATATTTGGATATATAAAGTATATAAAGGGATATATTACATATCCAAAGGACTTCCAAATGAAGTAATATATCCAAAGGACTTACAAACAAAATCTTTAGCTTCATTTATAAGGCCCTCTACCCTGGTCATCAATCCAGCCACACTGGTGTTTTTGTCATATACCTTTGAACACATCAAACATGTTTATGCCTTAAAGCCTTTGCATGTACCATTACTTTTCCCTAGAATGTCCTCTGTATTGTCACTTGGTATAGTCTGGTATAGTCACAACATTTAGGTATATTCCCTCACATATCACCTCCTCACTGAGGCCCTACTAGGCCATTCTATCACCCATATCTATGCCTCATATGTAAATAATCTATATCCCTTATCTCCATCTTATATATTTTATTCTTCCTTATAACATCTTAGTGATATTAAGATACATATATTTATTTGATTATGTTGTGTGTCCTTGACAACAAAGTAAGCCCCCAAAAAGCAGAAACACTGCTATTATCTCAATACCTAGAGAATAACTAATAATATAAATAACTTTCTCCTCTCTCATATGGCATTTATCACAAAGTAAATATTTGTGTCCCATGTTTCTACATTTCATTTCCCAGTTTATCTTTTTCAAACTCCAATCTGCAATTTTCCCCTCCAATCCATTAAAATACCTCTTGCTTGCATATAGGAGAATAAGAACTTTCAATCATTATTAGTTATGGAGGCAACTGATAAAATCCTTTTGGAGACAAATTTTGCGATATCTAATCAAGTTTTCAGTAGACCTATGCTATAGCCAAGAAACTCCATATCTAATTTTATGCCCCAGAGAACATATAAAGAGCCATGTGCAAAGAAGTTTGTAGCAGCATTATTTGTAATGGAGAAATACTGGATATAAGTGAGCTGCCAATAATTAGAAGAATGAACAAATATATTTTGGTATATTTCTATATTTATATTTAGCAGTTATAATCCATAAGGCAAATTTATATGTATCCCCATAGGTTATCTAGGAAATTTAATGTTGAATGAAAAAGTCAAATATCATAACTCATTTTATCTACAGAAATTGATAAAAATTTAAAAAACACCTACTAAATATCATATGCATGTGTGTATATATATATATATATATATGTGCATATGTATGCACGTGTGTGTGCATGTGGGTGTGTAGTCAAAATATAAAGACATGACAAGGATAATAGTTTCATGATTAAACCACTGAATGAAGAAAATGACAAATCCAAAGTCTCTGTCCCTGCCTCCCTCTCTTTTTCTCTCAGCAGCAATTCATAAACCAACACCCAACTTCCAAGTCATTTTTAAATATATTAACTGACCTAGAACCTTGTAGGAGCACTAACCACACTGACTCCATCTTTGGCCCTCCACCTTGTTCATGCACACGTAATGATCTCCCTTGGGGCTATGTGTTCTAGGCCCCTTGAGAGTTAATGCATCCCCTGACTGCAATGCGTGAGGGCTTGTTAAGATCTTCCCTAAAGCGGCACACAGAAGGCTCCACTTGATATAAATTGAGATCCTAGTATAGATCCTCTGGTGCACAGATGGATCCACTTCAGATAACTACCCTGTGACCTCACCACCATGCCCCTTGTTGTATGTATAAAGGCTGGGGATTAAGGTCCAGACTTTGACGAGAATAGCTGTGTGGCATAGCTGAGTTGCACCTGGATTGTTTGTCTCCTCCTCACCCTCCCAATCTTCACATTACATGTTTCAAACATCTTTGCTCTGATTTCTTGCCTTTTTGTATATAATCCTAAGAGAGCTCTACTTTGTTTTGTTTTTTTTTTAATTTTGTTTGTTGTTTGTTTTTGTTTTTGTTTTTTTGAGAACACAAGTGGGGGAGGGACAGAGAGCGAGGGAGACACAGAATCCAAAGCAGACTCCAGGCTTTCAGCTGTTCAGCACAGAGCCCAACACAGGGCTCGAACCCACCAACCATGAGATGGTGACCTGAGCCGAAGTCGGACACTTAACCGACTGAGCCACCTCGGTGACCCAGGGATCTCTACTTTGAATGTATCCCATGTTGTGATTTCCTCTTAAGTTTTTGGTTTTGTTTTGTTGTGTTTTGTTTTGTTTTTGAGAGAGAGAGAGCAACCAGGGGAGGGGCAGAGGGAGAGGGAGAGAGAAAATCTTAAGCAGGCTCCACACCCAGCACAGAGCCTGATGCAGGGCTCCATCTTGCCTGTGAGATCAAGACATTAGCCAAAATCAAGAGTTGTATGCTTAACTAACTGAGTCACCCAGGCGCTCCTTTTAAGGTTTTTATATCAAGGTAATATGAATCTCATAAAATGATTTAGATTATTTCCCTTTTGTTTCTATCAATTTTTTTTTTAAATTATAGTATAATTCACTGGTGACACCACATGATCACCAAAATTTCACTGGGGGGGATGTTTGAAATTAATATTTCAATTACTTAATAGTTATAGAATTAAATTTCCTACTTCCTTAAGTATATATTTCAAAGTATTATATTTTTCTAATATGATGATTCAGCTTAATTAGAAAATGTGCTTTCACAAACGTATTTATAATCTCTACATTTTAGAGTACAGTTGAACCTTGAACAACAGGGATTTGAACTACAGGGTCCATTTATACACAGATTTAAAAAAAAATAGATACAGTACATACTGTAAATGTATTTTCTCTTATGATTTTCTTTTTTTATGTGTAAGTTATAAGTTTAATTTATAATTATTTTTTTTCAATATATGAAATTTATTGTCAAATTGGTTTCCATACAACACCCAGTGCTCATCCCAAAAGGTGCCCTCCTCAATACCCATCACCCACCCTCCCCTCCCTCCCACCCCCCATCAACCCTCAGTTTCTTCTCAGTTTTTAAGAGTCTCTTATGCTTTGGCTCTCTCCCACTCTAACCTCTTTTTTTTTTTTCTTAATAACATTTTATTTTCTGTAGCTTACTGTATTGTGCACATATTATGTATAATACATGTAACATTCAAAATATGTGCTGATTGACTATATTACCAGTAGGGGCCCTGGCCAGCAATAGGATATTAGTAGTTAAGTTTTGGGGCCAAGATATACATGGGTTTTCAACTGTGTGGGGGTTGAATGCCCCTAAACTCATGCACTGTGCAAGAGTTAACTGTATTTCTTTGTTAAATGATATAATATTTACGTACAGTAAGATGCACCAAATTCAATACATAGCTACATGTGTGTTACACAGGCATATACACATATAACCACCTTAGACAGTAACACACTGAGCATTGCCATCCCTTCCAGAAGGTTCCCTTGGGCCCCTGGTCAGTAACCACTACTCTGACCTCTATATTCATAGATTAATTTTGTCTTTTCTTGCACTTCTTGTAAGTGGAAACATATCTCGTGTGTCTAGCATCTTTTACTCAAAATATAGTAAAAAAAATACAAAAACAAAAAACTGTTCATTTGTGTGTACCCCTAGTACACTTTTGATTACTGTTCTGTGTCCCATTTCATGAATACACCACAATTTATTTACTGGTTTTCCACTATAGGAGTATTTCGATTGTTTCTAGTCTTTGGCTCTTTTGAATAAAACCGCTATGCACATTTTTATGTATCATGAATACACCACAATTTATTTACTGGTTTTCCACTATAGGAGTATTTGGATTGTTTCTAGTCTTTGGCTCTTTTGAATAAAACCGCTATACACATTTTTATGTATCATTTGTGCAAATATGCTTTGCTTTCTCTTGAGTGTATATCTAAAACTACATTTGCTATATATTACTTGTAGATATTATAGGATAGTTCTTTGAAGTGAACACAGGAATTATAGTTTGGGCAATTATCTATGAGATTTCCAGTTGCTCTATAATCTCACCAACAACTAATATATCTAGTAGTAGAAGTTAGTAGTAGGTATAGCAGTAGCTGTTGTTTATCAATCATTAGGATGGGGGTTAAACTCCTTGTGGGTTTAATTTGAATTTCTCTTTATGCTAATGATATTAAACACCTTTTAATATTTTTCTTGATCATGTGGATATACTATATTGTGAAGTTATTGAGCTGAGTCTGTTCTTTGTTTCTCCTATCTACAAGGCTTTTAGGAGATGAATGTCTAGCAAATATCTAGTCACAAAAACTGGTTTGACATTTTGTTTTATGAATGTTGTACTTCATCAAACAGAAGTTCTAAATTTTAATGAAGTCCAGTTAACCTTTTCTTTTATAGGATTTCTTTTCCTATTTATCAAATTAATGTTTATCCCAAGCTCACGAAGACATCTACTGTTTTTATTCTAAAACCTTTGTCTCTCACAAGTTAATTTTTGACCTAGTGATCAAAGTGTGAAGGTTCATATTTTCTATACAGATATCTTATTTATTCATCACAAGGTATTGAAAAGAAATTCATTTCCCTAGTGATCTACAGTGGCATTTTATCATGTCAAGTAATTGTGTATATATGTCAATTTCCATACTCTATTTATTTGTGTTGTCTCTTGTGCATCATTCTGTCAATAACACCCTGTTTTAATTACTGTAGTTTTGTATTAAACCTTAACTTTTGATAGTGTGGTTCCTCCCTCATTTTTCTCTTACAGTATTATTTCTGTAAGTCTCTTGTATTTTTACAGGAAGAAAGAGAGAAAGAAAGGAAGAAAGAGAAAAAGAAAAACTAAAAAAAGAAAACATAAAAAGTAGAGAGACTCTTCTGAGATTTTGAATGGTATTGCTTTAAATCTCTACATCTCTTTAGGAAGAAGTGACACCTCAAAATGTTGAGTCTTCTAATGCACAAATGTGAAATGAACTATTTATTTGGGAGTTATATAATATCTCTCAGTCATATTTTGTTTTCAGTATAGAGATTTTTTACAACATTTTCAGGTTTATTTCTAGGTGTATATGTCATTACAAATGGAAATTCTAAATATTATGTGTCATTTGATCATTTGGCTGGATGGAAATACATATACTTTTATTATATATATTAGTAACTTTTCTCTATAAAAATAAAACTAGAAGTATTAATAAAAATATTACTCTTTTTCTTGCACCCAATATAGCACCAAATTATCAGTCATTTTTTAATTGTTCCCCTGTTTTTGTTTTTCTTTTAACATTTATTTATTTTTGACACAGAGAGAGACAGAGCATGAACAGGGGAGGGTCAGAGAGAGAGGGAGACACAGAATCCGAAACAGGCTCCAGGCTCTGAGCGGTCAGCACAGAGCCCAACGCGGGGCTCGAACTCACGGACCGCGAGATCATGACCTGAGCTGAAGTCGGACGCTCAACCGACTGAGCCACCCAGGCGCCCCTCCCTGTTTTTTTTTCCATGACACCCCTTTCCCCAAATGCCTTGAGAGTCTTCACTTATTTTTCCTCTATTATTCACAATTTGAAATTCTGGCTTAGATCTCTTCCCCAAACTGCAATACCCACACTCTTCAATGTGTCAGAAAAATGAAAGAGGCTTTTATTTAACAGGACCAATTTAGCTTAAAAGGAAGTTGTGGCTGTAAATGGCATGTTTTCTATTCCAATTAATGGAACAGTATTGTGTGTCATATGAAGTGATACTTTACTGAAATCTGTACCCTTCAGAAAATGTCTGTATGATTACACCTCATTCCTTTTGTAATATCTTACATTTCTTAAATATTTTTTAAAAACACTGACAGAGAAGCATTACCAAAATAAAGATTGTGAAAATGGTTTTGTATAAGCTGGGTCTTTTTGTTTTTGTTTTTGTTTTTTAGTATATTTGTCACACAGTGTTACATTTGTTTCAGGTGCACAATATAGTGTTTCAACAAGGTTATACCTTATGCTGTGCTCACTGCAAGTGTAGCTCCCATCTGGCACTGTACAACATTACTATAATACCATTGACTATATTCTCTATGCTGTATCTTTTATTCCTGTGACTTATTCATTCCCTAACTGGAAGCCTGTATCTCTTAAGGAACAGAAATCAGGGAGAGAGAAGGCAAATGGAAAAAATTAAGGATGTTGTAAAGAAAATTCTCCCATTGGGAGAGGGTTGGATAAAATGAGTAAGGGCCAAATTCATTCTCAGATTTAAGTTTTCTTATGTCTTTTGTTTGTTTGCTTGCGCTTTCATATCCCTTATTAGATAAATTTAATACACAGGGCAAATAATCTTCAGTTTGCTACTGGACTCAGGTTTCTTACATTTTATATTAGTATTATGTGAATCCAAGGAGGTTTATTACATCCTAAGTGAGAACTCTTTTTGTTGTTGTTTTTGTTGTTGTTTCCAGTGAGGAATCTTTTCTTAAGAGCAATCTACTCATAGTTGAGGATTATCTATTTAAGAAACCAATGTACTACTTGATCAAATTAAATGCATGTTATTTAACATTACTAATTGTCACCAAAATTCATTTTTCCTCCAAGAATGAGCAATATATTTCATATTTTGATAATGATTTTTGTATGTAGATGATACTGTAAGGAATTTTCTTAGGTTAAAGTGTCACATGGGTTGCTCTATATTTTTCAATTACATTGTACAAATACCCCATTTCTAAATAATAACTGATATCACAATTCCTTTTTTTTTATTATAATCTGTGTGTGTAGGATCTGATTGCATGTGATATTCTATGTGGGGGATAAGCTTAGGAATCCCCCGGGCTTACACCAATGGGTTGACAAGGCATAAAGAAATACAGTCATAAAATGCTCACACACGAGTTTGGATAAATCAGATTGGTGCCCCAAGAATGGGGGGGTGCAAAGACACCCCGAGATTAGGGAGGCACAAAGGTGCCAGGAATAGGAAGGTGCAAAGGCACCCCAAAATAGACAGGAGGTGCAGAGCCCCCAAAATAGAGAGGGAGAGGCAAAGGCCTGAAATAGAAACAGTGCAAAAGTGCCCAATACATAGGAATAACAAGATTAGATATTCAGGGTGAGAGCACCCCAAATTTAGTACTATAGCGGAAAGCTGCTTTCATAGGAGAATAGGGCCAGGTTAGGTAAATTGGTGAATTGGACTATGGACTGCTGCAGGCAAAGCAGCCTGGAGTGGAGATGATTAACAAAAGAAAAGGTGTCTTATCAATCCTGAGGTTACTCCCCCTATCTGTCTCAGCCCCTAGGCTAAGATAAACAGTGGTGCTACCTCATGTTCCCTGTAAACAACCTTCCTCCTGACTACCTAGTGCCCAGATTTTGTTTTGTATTAACCCAAACCCCTAACCACGAATATCTTCAAGACCCCCTTTCCCTCACGTCCACAAGTTAATGTTCACAGATTCATTGTCTCTTTTTGCATGTCCATCGCCATGTTTGTAAGCCTTCTGATCCTAATAAAAATGGGCAAAGACCCTCATTCGGGGCTTTTGTCTTTTTCCGGACATTAGCTATGTCTCGCTTCAATCCTGTGTCTGCTCTTTTGCTAGACAAGAGAGAACTTTAGACTTAGAGTCTATGACACTTCTAGTCCCCTTAACGTTAATATTGGCACAAGTCTGGGAGCCCTGAAAATGTTGCCTTCTTGTGTAGTGTCTTTCAGATTTGAACCCTGTAGATTTCTTAGAAATCTAGTATTTTTTTTTATCATTATGCTTGATAATAACAAAACTAATTAAATGTATTGAACATATTGAATACGAGGTTTAGACTAGAAAATCCACTTATGGTACACACCACCCTGTATGCATGTATTCATGAAAAGTCATAATGTACTTGGAAACCAAACCCCCTTCAAAGATGATATGGTTTTCCTTTTTAATGAAAGGAAGATAACTTCCTGTTTCAAATTCAATACAGTCCCACATGATTACCAACATTTTGGGCTAACCGTTGCAAGTGGTATTACCATTCCCTAAAGCTGACAAGCTTCTTTCCAGAAAGATTTTTCATTTTAACTTGTGGACGTGAGGGCTTCAGGCAAATAATATGGATCTGGAAATATTAGTCAGGCCAGATATAGATGTCCTAGATTCACTCCTTCTCTCCTTTACACTTGGTTTTGTGTTCATGAAGAATGTGGAGAGGGGCACCTGGGTGGATCAGTCTGTTGTGAGTTCGAGCCGCACATTGGGCTCACCGCTGTCAGTGCAGAGCCTGCTTCAGATCTACTATCCCCCTCTCTCTCTGCCCCTCCCCCACTTGCACTCTCTCAAAAAGAAAAAGAAAAAAAAAATTTTAAACTTAAAAAAAGAAGAATGTGGCTAGCCATATCTGACCCCCCATAATAGATTCTAACAACAAATATAGTGTTTCATAACTTCTATATATGTGTGTGTTTGTGTATATATGTGGTTGTGCTTAAGGGGAGAATTTTAAAGGAAGATGAGTCACGCCATGTATACACATGTTCTAAACTTCTGCCTATATTCAATTTTTTCTCTTCTTCCTACCATTTTCCAAGAAAAATAACACTATTTCTAAGAAGTATATAGGAATTATTTACTAAATAATATTTTAAAATAACATACTGATTATAATTTTGTCCCATTTCTGCCTGAAATCAACTCTTCTAACTTTCAAGTGATTAATCCTCATTAGATAGTAAGATTTATTCTAGGATTCATGGTGATAATCATATTATAAAATTTTTTAAAAGGTACTTTGTAACTTCCATGTTAATTCCATTTTGTTAGATGGAGAAACTAATCCAGATTTGAAGTGAAAGCCAATTGTCTACATTTGTTCTATATGATTGCATGTTTGGTTTGAGGGTATTCGTGAAATATTTTACCATGATGATAAATAGTACAGATGATTTTGCTTAATTTCATTTTAATCCATTATAGATAGTTAATCAAGGGAATAAAAGCAAAGTGAAACTTGCCTCATTAAAATCACATCAGAATTGTGGGTTTGGGGAGCATTGATTCTTAGCAAATTTGTAATTATCACTTGTTCAGACCTTGTAATTTTATCACATTGATATGTGCTTTAAACTTATCTGGATCACACAGGTTAATGTATATAATAAAACTTTCTTTTAAGTATCAGTAACTTTCAGTACCCTATAAACATTTTTAGCTTCTGTAATACCATGTACATTTTTCTAAGGAGTAAACAACAAGATCATTTATTACCTCCTGGGGAAAGCTGCCTTATAAAACTGATGTGATTAAAACAAAAGACAAAGCCCCAAATAAAAAGTCCTCTCCATATTCTCTAAAGCTCTTGTCACACTCTTACTATAAATGGCCATTTCTGACATAAAATATTTCTCTCCTTTACTCATCTTCTATTAGTTATCTGGTCAAAGTTTAATTTAAAGTAAAGGAATATAGTAGATTCTGGTGTTCGATGGTAAAGAATTAGGGATGCAGTAGTACATTTGCTTTTTCCCTGATATGTGATGGAAACACTGATGAAAGTAAACTAAAAAAATAGAGATATTGATATTTATTAAAAATCCAAATCTGTCAGTGTTGATAATTTTCTGAAAATACTATCAAAACAGAGATACCCCCAAAACAAAATGACACAAAATAGAAGAATATCTACTTTTCTTCAAAGAATTCTAGCAGTTGAATACTTCTGTTTATACAATTCTGGGCATTTTCTTTTTCTTAGGTGCAGATTCTGCATGTGGCTTAATTAAGCTTATCAATTATTCTGCTCATATGTGCACTTATTAATCTCTCTTCCTTTATCTATTAAATGAAATATTGAGACCAAGTTCAGAATATGGAATGATTTTTTTAAATAGCTGTTGCAGCAATACTTGTGTCCCATAGTTAAATAACCAGATAAGAGTGGGCTTATTCTCATGAACACTAGAATTTTCCACTACCCTTCAGATTAAATTCATGGTACGTTATTTCCTTGGTCTCCAAATTAATGAAAGTCTTTGGAAACCTTTACAGCAAAAAGAAAAGTCAAGATGATTCCTTGCATAAGGAGAATTCCAACTGCCATTGCTGAGTCTGAGTCGTAGGGACCCAGGTGCAAAGACTGGAGAGAAGCTTCTTGTAGCTAAGCAAGGTCTCTGACTGACAGCCAGCAAGGAAACGAGGACATCGGCCCTATAAGTGCAAAAAACCTAAAAGATTTTGTTTTTCCTCAGAACCTTCAGTACAGAGGCAAGCCTACAGTATCTTGATTCTAGCTGGGTGAGACCCATGTCAGATTTCAAAGCTACGGAATTGTGATATAATAGGTGGGTGTTGTTTAGCTGCCAAGTTCATACAATTTGTATGGCAGTGACAGAAAACTAATATAGGCAAATTCCAAAGAAGCCCTAAGAAGATTTTTCCAGTATTTCTAATTGTCTTTCTGCTTTTAAAGAAATGGACAAAATAAGCTCACTATTAAAATTCCTATATCCTTCCAAAATCCCCTTCTGAAGGACTAATAGTTTAACTGGTCGTATTGCTCACTACCTTCCTGTCAACATGTCAAACTCATTTGGATTTTTGTTTTCTCTCCTGCTCCGTTCTCTACTGTTTAATCATTTTTCAGTTTGCACTGCTAAGATTTTTTAATTTGTTCATTTACACTCTAATGGTGGGCTCGTCAATTGGCTGATACAATATATATGTGTTAGAAATAAACTCTAAATTAAAACACTTTATCTCTTGTGCCTATATCTGATAATATTAGGAATATAACCAGAATAAGTTCTTATAGTATTATCAAATATAGAGAACCAATATTATTTGACTATATTTATTTAATTTTTATATGGCTAGATTTTCATTCAGTATCTCTCAGGCAGAACATTACCAATATGTGCTCTTACATTTAAATTGAGTTGATGTCCATGACAGGAAAATTGAAATGAAAGTACGGAATATAAAACTCAAGCTGTTGTTCATTGCCTTATATGATTGTTAAATAAATGATTCCCCTTGAGGATATTTTGATTACTTGAACAAGAAAAATGTTTTTTCCAGAATTTAGCAAGTTCAGGTTTTCTGTTTCAGAACAAAAAAACAAGTGTAGAGAAATACTAAAATTATCATATTCACATAAGTGAATGATATGTTTTATACACTATTACTAGCCAAAGAAAAATGTTTCAGAGATAAATATATCACCTTCCCTATGTTCATTCAAGGGAATAAAACAAAGCTCCGGAAATTTTTCCTCCTTCACAGCTGATGATTAGTTATTATGTAAAAGGAAGTTTTCTATATCTGGTAGTTTTCATCAAGTATATGGAAAGGCATAGTAAGATCATAAAAAGCCTATTAAGATCTAATCGTTGAATAAATAATTTATAACATCATATGTATAAAATTCATTTTTTAACTTATAAAATTGTAGAATCAGTATGAGATGCTATGTTCCAGTAAAGTGAATTCTCAAATTAGACCTTTTTCAGTGGTACAATATACAAAAGGATAAAATTAATATTTTTGCACAAGGCACGCAGACTTCTAATTCATTCATTTATTCAATATGTATGTCATGCATAACATGAATTATAAGACAGGGTATGAAGAAAATAGAACTCATCCTATAAATTATAGCCCAGTATCTGAATGCAATGTAAAGTGTAACTGTTATCCTGAAGGAAATTGTAGCATAACAGAATAGATGGCAAGTAGGTAAGATTATAATACAAGGGAAAAGTTATTAGTCCTTAAGAAAAAAAATTTTCCACATGCAGTTGGTGCTTCTAGCTGATGGAATCAAATAAATTTTCATTGGGTGGGTCATATTGCTACTGAGACATGAAGAATAAAATAAAATGAGACAAAGAGAAATGGATGGCAAGCATCCTATTAAGTGTTGGACATCCTGAGAATGGAAAAGTATTAAAAAAATGATATCAAGAATTGGATTTTGAATTTTATCAGAAAGCCTTAAATCGGCAAGAAAATCTCTAGTTTGACCAAAAATGTGAGTCGTAAAAAGTAATACAAGAGAAAATGTTTTCCATTAGATTCAGAAAAACAGTTCAAAACTAATGCTTAAGGTGTCTGGCCAATGACTCTACGATTTAATATAAGAGAAGAGAAAGCATTAAAAATATTTGGATCAGATTGAGAATGGAGTTGCCATCAGACCAGCTATTTAGTAATACTTTCTTTAAAAAAATTTAGTGTTTATTTATTTTTGAGAGAGAGAGAGACAGAGAGAGAGACAGAGTGCAAGCAGGGGAGGAGCAGAAAGAGAGGGAGACAGAATCCAAAGCAGGCTCCAGGCTCTGAGCTGTCAGCACAGAGCCTGATGCAGGGGCTCAAACTCACGAACCTTGAGATCCTGACTTGAGTCCAAGTTGGACACTTAACCAAATGAGCCACCCAGGTGCCCCTAGTAATACTTTCTTGACTGAAGTTTTAGGTACCTGTATATATGATAGGTATGTTAATTATTAATATTTATTTTAGAAGATTTGTTTCTAATTTTATTGCTATATAATTATGTTAAATAATACCATCTCCGCTACTGATACAAAATCTTTATTATTAATAGATATCACTTTATACATATTTATACTATATGAAAAATATTGTGTATACAAGTTTGAGCTTATTTATGCCAATTGTTCAAAAATTATATTCTCTATTTTTTTTGAATCTACTTAAAGCCAGATTGTGTCTTTTTGACACTGTATGGTAACTAGAGCCTAAAACATTAAGATAAACTTATAAGGTCAATATACATTTGGATGATAGTAGTAATAGTGATGCCATTATTAGACTTTTAATATTAGACTTGTAAATTTCGATGCTCTGTAGTAACAAACATTGGCTTAGGATAAATTTTTCCCAAAGTACATGCAGCCAACATATTTTATGTTGTGTTAACAAATAACCTAGTAATTTTAGCAATCTACAAGAGTTTATTTTTCTAATAATACACACCCTTTGAGGACTGCCTGCTGCTGTGTTCCAGATTCTTCGTTATTCTATGATCCAGGCTACAAGAATAACTTCAAACAATCATGACCTCTTGGCAGAGAAAAGGGGACATAGACCATTAGATGGCTCTTAAAACTTCTCCTCCAGCTAAGCCTATATCACTTCTACCCAAACTTCACTGGACAAAACAAGTCATATCACTAAGGATCAATTCAGCAGGGCAAGAATATACCTTCTTTTCACTAGTAGGTTCTTCCACTTACATAGCTCCTAATAGGAATGAGTCATCTTCTTACAGGCAAGGAAGCCAATAATTAGTTATAATAATGCAGTATGTAACATTTAATTATTTCATATTTGTATCATGAGCGGCACTTGGGTGGCTCAGTGGGTTAAGCATTTGACTTCAGCTTGGGTCATGATCTTGAGGTCTGTGAGTTCAAGCCCCGCAGTGGGCTCTAACAGCTCAGAGCCTGGAGCCTGCTCCAGATTCTGCGTCTCCTTCTCTGTCTGCCTCTCCCGACTCACGATCTGTCTCTGTCTCTCAAAAATGAATAAATGTCAAAAAAAAAATTTTTAGATATTTGTATCAGGAGAAGTTCTGGTTAAAGAATAAAGCCTCTGAAATTTTTCAAGTTATATTTATTTGGAAATCATAATGTATATCAATATATTAAATGTTCATTTATAGTGTAAAAGTAGATGGTTTATTGTTTCCATGGAGTGTTTCACAGTGATCTGCTTTATACATTAAGACTTGTGGATGGTGACTTTATCTCATATCACTTGCAAAGTCCTGTCATTTTTTAGCAAATATTTGGGATCTGAAATACTGCACAGGAAAGTACCAGGCTGACAGAAAAGTCATCTATTCATGTACTCTCTTTAAACATAATATGATAAACACACACAAAGGCTCTTGGTTATTTGTTGTCTTAGAAATAACCTCCATCACTTCAAAGGAGAGAGGCAAACTTGCTATATAATGAGATATATTCCATTTCTCACTTCCTTATATCAGCCAACCATAATTTTTTCTCCATTACTACTTTACAAACACTCTCCTATTATTAAGGAAACAAAAAAGACATACTAACTAGGAGAGAGGAAAGAAACACAGATTTGCAGTAATTGAATCTGTGCCACTACTGGCCTTTTAGAAAGTCATTTACCAGGTGAGAAAGTCATTTCTATTATGTGCTGTTACAATGCCTATGAGATTCATTTACATAGAATCCCTTGACACCATTATTACCTCTTCATCTTGATAATAGAAATGGTTCATTGTTATAGATAGTGGTGCAGAGATGAGTATTTACAGCTTCAGCACTTACTGAGTTGGTCTTCATATACACCATTAAACCATTCCTTAGAATTATGTGCCTATATTTAAGTGAGTACATTTTTGTGTATTTGCTAATAAAGTTTTATCTGCTCTTACTTTCAGTTCCAATTCCAGCAATTTCAAAATAATGGATGTAGCTGAGATTGCACTTTACCCAGCAGTAAACCAGCTGCTGCCACTTAAAGAAATATTTAATAATATAAATGCTATTATTTGGCATAATAAGAAAGAGAACAGTTTACCATTCTACACAATAAGATTAAAACTTGGTCCATATATTTAAAATACGCAGGGCTTAAAAAACAAGTAAAATTATCCTGCATTTACTCTCATAGATACTAAATTTCTACTCATTGTGGGAAAGTAGATATCTTCGTGGATGCCCAAATATTTCTATGTTTAGCCAATTATTTACAGCTGGAATTCTCAAACCTTAGTGCCTACACACAAACTCTTTGAATAAGATTTAAATTGTATGTCATACTTCATATTCTTCCAGAGAGTGTGGCTAAAAAGTGTATATGCTTTTTAGTTACATAATAAAAGATGTTTGGGGAGAAAAACACTCACTGTATCAGTATCGTTCAGTTTAGTTAGGGTCCTCTAGCCCTCTTCTCTACTAGGCCTCAACATTGGGCTTCTATGTCTTAAACAAATCCAGTGTTAGCAGGAATTTTATTAAGTCAGTTTAGCAAAAGTCCCCACCATGCTTCACATCTAATCATCTAGCATGCTTTCAGGAAAGATCCTGTTAAGTTGCTTTAGCAAAATCCCACCCACCTGCCCATGTGTCTCTTCTTAATAACTTTCCATCCATTGAGTCCCTCACCCTCTCATCCTGTTCTTTGACTATAAATTCCCACTTGTCCTGGTTGTATTTGGAGTTGAGCCTGAGCTCTCTCCCCTATTGCACTAGTCTTAAATAAAGTGTTCCATTTTAAAGAGTGTCAGAATATTTTTTCCGTTAAGACTTCTCAAAAAAACAAACCAAAACCCTAAACACAAAAAACAAACCCAGAAGCAATGATATGTAACCATACAGAGAGAAAGAGACTTTAAGGAATTGGCTGATAAGATTCTGAAGGTTAACAAGTCAAAAATCTGAAGGTCAGGCTTGCAAGCTGGAAATTCAGGCAAAGGTTGACATTGCAGTGTTGAATACAAATACTATAAGGCAGATTGACAAAATGCAAATTTAGGCAGGTTTTCTACATTATAGTTTTAAGACAAAATTCCTTTTTCTCCTGGAAACCTTAATTATTGCTTAGAAGGCCTTCAACTGATTAGATGAAGCCTACTCACATTATTAAAGATAATCTCCTTTATTTAAAGTCAACGGATTATAAATGTTAGTCACATCTGGGACATCTGGGTGGCTCAGTCTTTAAGTGTCTGACTTCGGCTCAGGTCATGATCTCGCACTCCTTGAGTTCAAGCCCCGCATCCAGCTCTGTGCTGACAGCTAGGAGCCTGGAGCCTGCCTTGGATTCTGTGTCTCCCTCTCTCCCTCTCTCTCTGCCCCTCTCCCACTTGCACTCTGTCTCTCTCTCACTCCCAAAAACAAATACACATTAAAAAATTTTTTTTAAGAAAATGTTAATCACAAGTACAAATACCTTCACAGAAATATCTAGACTACTGTTTAACTAAACAACTAGACACCATAAGCTAGCCAAGTTGACATGGGAAATTTACCATTACAAGCTGTTGTGTTCCAAACAGAAAGTCACCATGGCCAAAAAAAGTGTATGAAAAATTAAAAAGCATATTGCAACTCTATTTCAATATGGAATTGACATTCTTTACCTTTTCCCCATCAACATTACATTATTCATACTTTACTAATTCTTAACTGAAAATGGAATTCAACTTCAGGGTATGATCTAATATTTCACAAAAAATTTCACAAGTAAACATTATATAAGGCAAGAAAGTGGAAGATCCTTTCTCTTTCCAAAAATGTTGATGCACATATTGCTCTCATCTTATTCCCAAGTAAGCTGTTTTTATAGACAAAACACTCTACTGAAGTATTCTTAGGTTTTAATGCTTGGAGTGTCTCAAATCTTTGAAGCAATCCATTGGTATAATTTCTAACAGTATTTATATCACTCAAAAATGCCGTAGGGAAAATCATGGATTGCAGGAGCTTTCTTGGCTGTGTTAAAGTCTCTGATTAATGCTTTATTATTCTAAAGAAAGATGAAAAGTGAAAATATGACCTGAGCCCAATGACTAGCAATTATTTTATTTACTTAAATATTTATTCCTACAAAAGATTTATTTAGATTACGTGTGTAAAATTTTCTACCTGAAAATTAAAGTAGAAGTAAATGACAAATAACTACTTATACTTTTCCTTTCTTGGTAAAGAAAGCACAATTTCAGATCAAAGAAACGATTATACTAGGAATATAAAGGTCATAAAACTCCACTCAATCAAAGTCAGAGCAAAGACGGACACAAAGTGACAGCTAGAGAATGAGGGGTAAAACATGCAGAGAATGGGGTTGGGGAGGGAGGAACTATGAAAGCTTTTCAGGAAGAGCAGATAGTTTCCATAGTAACAAAACATAATGTTCTCTCAATGTAAAAGATCCTATTTTGAATGTGTTACTGGTGATTCACATGAAAAAAAAAATGTAGTTTAGAGAAGCTGGCACAGGAATTTACATGCCACAAGTCTAGGAGGCTATGAATCGTTAAGAATACACTTGTAATTTCTGTCGTTAGATTTGTGTTCACATAAGATATCTATATTTGGCAGTGCAACTTATTCAGTCCATGAGGACATATCAGTAAGAAGGTAAGAGCGACCTAAAATTAGCACTCACTTCACTCCCCAAAACTTGCACATTAGAAATGTGTCCACTCACAAGAAAGAACCCCTGTATTCTAATTTGCACATGGGCTAGTAATAGCTCTGTGTGTATGTGCTTGCCTGTATGTGTGTTTATTGAATGAGGGACACAGAGGTGCCTGGGTAGCTCAGTTGGTTAAGTGTCTAACTCTTGGTTTTGGTTCAGGTAATGATCTCACAGTTCGTGAGTTTGAGCCCCACATTGGGCTCCACACTGACAGCACAGAGGCTACTTATGATTCTCTCTCTCCCTCTCTCTCTCTCTCTCTCTCTGCCTCTCTCTGCTCACTCTCTCTGTCTCTCTCTCAAAATAAATAAATAAACTTAAAAAATTTTAATAAAAAGTATAGAGACAGACAAGTAAATGAATATTGTATTTAAAAGCATATGTGCCAATATGGAAAAAAGTTGTTGCAGATTTGATAACTATTCACAAATATTTACTTCAACTATCCTCAATCTCTGGGTAGAAGATCCATCCCAAAACTTAATCTTTAGGATCAGTCATGTTGTTTGCAATTGGCAGTGGAATACAGCAGATATAAAGTGACAAAGCCTTAAAAATACATGTACTACTGATATTTCTCCCTTGAATCTCTGCCATCACCCTGAGAAAAATCATGCATGGTCTAGCTTGTTAGTGTAAGAAGTATAAGAAAAATATGGATCCAATATATTTCGAATGAGTCTATCTTGGATCAACTAACCTCCAGTTGAATTTGGGAGTGTTTTGTTATGTATCAACAGCCAACCGTTACTAAAATTGGCAACTAGAAATGGACAGCTGTCATAATAAAATCCTAAAATATGTAGCATTGGCTTTAGAAGTGAGACCAAGTGAAGATAGGAAAAAACATAGTAAAACTTACTGGAGGGTTGAAAAATAAAATCTGTCTTATGTCACTCACAGAAACTAAAATTGTACTTAAAGAACTGAGCCACATGGTTGCCAGGCAGAATGTTGAAAGCGTGAATTAACTTCTTTTTTTTTTATAAATTTTTTTAATGTTTACTTATTTTTGCGATACAGAGAAAGAGACACACAGAGTCTGAAGCAGGCTCCAGAATGTGAGCTGTCAGCACAGAGCCCGATGCGGGGCTCAAACGCATAAACTGTGAGATCATGACCTGAGCCGAAGTAGGACACTTAACCAACTGAGTCACCCAGGTACCCCATGAATTAGCTTCTTTTACACACATATGATTAGGTTCTACAAGATGGAGGTACACTCAAACAACAACAACAAAAATGGGCTAATTTACAAGCACAATTTAGAAAGAAAATAAAACTGTTGAGTTTGTTTTGTTTCCTCATATAAGGACTTGAAAGTTACCACTCTATTGTAACAGCAAGGAAAAAGCTGAACAGACTGAAAAATCAATAACTTTTCTTGGATCCATACCACAAGGGAGAACAGAGGACAAACCACCACCCAAAAGATTAGAGAGATAGACAGGCAAATATAAAGAGTCATTGCTTACTGGAGCAGAGACTCATAGGTGGAAACCAAAAACAGCCACAGGATTCAATGCCAAGATAGGAATAACTAAACTATAATTAGTATAGTGTTATTTGAGAGTAGACTTGGATTAGATGTAAATTCACATCTATGGACCCCAAAAAAATTTTGACAAAGAAGAACAAAGGTGGAAGAATCATACCTCTTGATTTCAAAACATATCAAAAATATACAATATCAAAACACTGTGTAACTGGCATAAAAACAGACCTCTAGACCAACAGAACACCACAGAAAGCCAAGAGATGAATCTTTTTTATATACAGTCAAATGATCTTCTACAAGGTTGTAAAGTGTAGTCAATGGAAGAAAAGAACAGTTTCCTCAACAAATGGTGTTGGTGGATAAATTGATTATTCAAATTAAAAATAATAAAGTTGGACCTTTATCTTACTTCATATGCAAAAATTAACCCCAAATGGATTTATGATCTAAACACAAGAACTACAACTATAAAACTCCTAAAGGAAAAGATAGAAGAAATCTTCATGACATAGAATTTAGCAATGACTTTTTGGACATGACACAAAAATCAGACATCAAAAGTAAAAATAAGCTAACTAAGCTACATCAAACTTAAAATCTTTGATGCATCAAAAGGCACCATGAACAGAATGAAAAGGAAACCTGCATATTTGGAGAACATATTTGCAAATCACGTATCTGATAAGAGGTTCAAATCCAGAATATATAAAGAAGTCCTATAGCTCAACAACCAAAAATGAAATAAACTGATTAAAAATGTGTAAAGGATTTAAATAGACATTTCTCCAAAGATCATATACAAATGACTAAAATGTATATGAAAAGATGCTCAACATTACAATCATTAGAAAAGCGCAAATCAAAACCACTATGAAATATCACCTAACACCCATTAGGATGACTCCTATAACAACAACAACAACAACAACAACAACAACAACAACAACAAAATAGCCATTGGCAAGAATGTGGAGAAATTGGAACTTTTGTATGTTGGTGGAATTGTAAAATAAGAATAGAACTACCTTGTATTATAGCAATCTCATTTCTAGGTTTACATCCAAAATAATTGAAGGTAGGGTCACAGAGAGATATTTGCACATCTGTGTCATAGCAGCACTATTCACAATAGCAAAGGGATATAAGCAACCCATATATCCATCAATGGATGAGTGGATAAACAAAATGTGGTATATACATAAAAAACACATATATCCATCAATGGACGAGTGGATAAACAAAATATTCATGAAGTAAAATATTGTTCAGCCTCAAAAAGGAAGGAAATGTTGACATATTCTAACACATGGATGATCCCTGAGGACGTTATACTGAGTATAATAAACCAGTCACAAAAAGACAAATACTGTCTGATTGCACTTTTATGAGGTATCCAAAACAGTCAAATCCATAGAAATGGAATACAGAGTGGTGGTTATCAGGCAATGGAGGAAAGGAGAAAAGGTGAATTGTTTAATGGGTATTAGAATTTCAGATTTGCAAGATGAAAAAACTCTGGAGATCTGTTTCATAATAATGTGAATATACTTACCAACACTGAACTATGTACTTAAAAATGACTAAAATGGCAAATTTATATGTTTTTAACATACACATATATACACACACATACATACCAGGCTAGTAAGTTGGTCCAAGTATAGAGAGATGTATGGAGTAGGGCAAAGTAGGGCAGCTACAGCTAAGGAAGCAAAGATAAGCTGTCCCCAGCCAACCTGCTGGTTAGTTAGTAGTAATAAATAATTGTAATTTTAAGCTGATAAATTTTGGGATGTTTTTTTTATCCAGAAATTATAATCCAATCCAGAAGGAAACAAATGGAGAATTACTTATGACACACATTTATAGAACCCCAGGAACAGAAAAGAATGAATTAAGCAAGAAATTACAGGGTATGACAACCTTTTTTCTTTGCCGAATTAATCATCAAATTGATTACTTTTAGGTGCTTATGTACCTTTCATCCACTTTATTATAAGATATGCAATTTCAACATGTGATAAAATTTCTCAAGGTAGATTTATGAACTCCTTGGAGTTTTTATGGCTATTTGAAGTTTAACAAATATAGCTATATAACACATATCTATTGAGGACTTACTAGGCACCGCATAAAGCATTAGAGATATATTTTTGAACAAACCAAATAAGGTTAATGCTTATATGGGTCTTTTGCTGTGTTTGGTGAGGTAAGCAGGTGACACACAAATATATTATTTAAATATTGATAATGCTTCAAGGAAAACCATAAGATTTTTGGATATGATATAAGAAGAAAAGCCTGGGTATAGATGAGGAAGGCTATTCTGAGGACACTGTAATAGAATAATAAATATTGTGTTTTATCCTCATACAATAGCTATTATTTATTGAACTCTCAATATTGAACTCGATATCATTCTAAGTATGAATTAAACTACCTGGTTTTTAAAACCTATGAGATTGGTATATTATTGGTTTCATTTTTCCAATAAGAAAACCGGGATAAAAATACAATAAATAACAGCTTAAACCCTCATAGCTAGAAAGTGATGGAACCTTGATTCAAACCCATGAAATTTGAATATAAAAGTTAAGATCCTAAGGATTAATTGTTACTTTTGATTATTGAAATTGTACATGCACATGCATATGTATGTATATATATTTATGCATAAGTGCACATATCCCCAGATCAATATATAATATGCATACACACACTCATTAATTCATACCTAATGAGAAGTTACCATGCATTATAGTAGGTATTAGACATGTTTAATTACGTTGTATTCTCCAGGCAAGGATTGGATGGTGAGTATTAAAGTAAGAGAATTCCAGTAAAAAGATAGTAACAAGAGCAAATTCCCAGCAAAGGAAGAACCGCAGAGTAATTCTGAATGTGAAGTAAGGGCAGCATATCTAGAGAGGCAGGGGGAAGGAAAATTCTGTGAGATAAGGCAGAAAATATCAGCAATTTCTGCATCATTCAGTGCTCTGAAGCCACGTTCAGACTTTTGGTTCTTATATTGTACAAAATGGGAAGTCATAAAAGGATTTTCAATAAAATAGTGATAGCAATATTTGTGTTTCTACAAACTTGATATGACAGGTGCTTTTAGTTCAACGATCTAACTTCAATTGAGCTTCATGTTTCTGCCACATTTCCAGTTTGTTCATTATATTAATCATTTTTATATATTTATTTATTTTAAGTGTGGGAGAGGCAGAGAGAGAAGAGAGAATCCCACACAGACTCTGTGCTGTCAGTGCAGAGCCTGACACGGGGCTCGATCCCATGAACCACGAGATCATGACTTGAGTCAAAACCAAGAGCCAGACGCTTAACCAACTGAGCCACCCAGGTGGCCCTATATTAACCATTCTTAAAGCAATTTTTATTACTTTATATTTTGTGTGTTGCTTTTAAAATAATGACAGTCATAATTATATCATATAATTATATGATATATTATAAAATTTTGATTTGTTTACTGAAAAATGTATTCTTTCTGGAAAGCTAGGATTATATACTATTGGACATATTTTTCCTTTTATCTTGTTCTTAGAAATATCACGATGGACTCTGAGAAAAGCATTACAAATTGATTTGGCTCCTGCTTCTTTCAGGGAGGGGGCAGGGACACCCCTCCAAGCACCTTTTCTGTACACAAGAACAGGGAAGGAAAACAGTAACAGGAACCAACAAGATCAGCACAGGCATGCTTTTCGGACTGTCCAAGAGTTAAATGCAAAGGCAGCTTCTACCCACCAAGGTTTCCCTTTCCACTTCAAGGTCTGAAATTTAGGAGAAGTTGGGTTCTGGGCTGAATTAATGTTTGCAGAACACAATGATTGTATTAAACCAGATCTTGATGGCTCAGCTACGGTGGGACAGACTGGCCATCAAGGATTTCTATTTCACAGTACACTCTGCAAAGTTAAAATGACCTCGGAATCGTAATTTTCAAGTGAAAAGATCAAAGAAGAACTGATTTGACTATTTCAAAAATGTAATACAAGTATTTGTTTTAATGATGCAGAAAGGACTTTGAAGGGTCTTGCAAACATTTGAATTCAAATGAACCAATTCGGTTTCGAGCATTACCTGTTAGTGAGAATTAGTCACATGTCCCTGTCTAACAATACAGCGGGCTGTAAAACTGTATCTTCCTTGTGGCCCCGTGAAACCATTTGTTAATTGAGGTTTAAGCACATTGTCCTCCTGCTTTATTTATCCACGCATACACACTGCTTATATTGGAGACTGGCAGGAAATAGGTATTTTTCACATTTAGCTTGATTGAATAAATGTATGAATAAGTACAAGAGTAAGTCAGGTTAGACCCAGATTAGAGGCAAACTGCCATTGTCTTCCCCAGGTCTTTGAGTGATATATGAATGATAAAATTAATATATTAAAATTTCCCTGACCGGTGTAATAGAAAGTTGTGTTGCTCAGTAACAGGAAAGTCAGAGCTTACCAATTTGATAGTTTAAAAAAAATGCTGAATAATTGGGTCGGAGTGGAAATGGTGTTATACAAAACTGGAGAAGTGACACATTAAAGAGCTCTTTCTTAGAAATTTAAGTGATCCCTTGGTCAGTAGAAATAGTAATAGCTTTTTAGAAACCCGCTGTGGCTGAGAATGAGTTGGCCACCCATGAGTGGTTACTAGTGGTCTTTCTCACAACTACATTGTACTTATATTAGCTACACCCTATGGTGGTAGATTTTGCAGCGAGGTCATGGATGGAGCACATTTGCTAAGTGAAAAATCCTACCACGTGTGGAGCCAATCTCTACGATGCAGGTTTAATTGTTAGATTGGCATTTCTTTCACAGTACTCATCTTACGTACCAAATGATCTTCCTTGTTTCAGTGCTGTTCTCATGCCTTTATGTTCAAATTGATTTTATTAAAAAAGCCTGTCAAGAAACATAAAATAACCGTAATTGCATATCTCACTTCAGTGTCAATATCTAAATGTGAAGCCTGTATCTTTAAAAAAATGTATTTCCTAGTACATATTCATTTAATTTCCTTATTTTATGCTAGTCATATGGCATGCATTAAGTCTCTGTGTGTATTTTCCCTATTTAACTTGATTTCTTTTCTTATCCAGTGACGTTCAAGACATGAACAATATTATTTGAGTCTCTAATTTCATTTTTTTCTTGTCCTATGGTGTCAAGGTACTTATGTAATGTCAGTATCTGTGGTTGTGATGGAAACATTTATCTCTTCATAGAAGAACAATTGGCATTTACATCCAGTCTCTTAAGACACCAGTGCTCGAAATATATTCCAAGGACCAGCAGTACCAATATCACCTGGAAATTTCTAGGGATGCAAGTTCTTGGGCCACAGCTCAGACTGAAAGAAATTAAACATCTGGGGGTGAAGCCCAGAAGTCTGTATTTTAAAATATCCTCAGGCACACTAAAGTGTGAGAACCATTGCCTAAGGGGAATATAATTTTAGCATATTTTGTTTCAGCAAAATGTAGCAAATGCTTTACATCTAATTTTTTTCTCTTTTTTGGTGCTTTTAAGGAATGTCGCTTTATGTGCTTTCAGTAATATTATTACTTACTAGTAATTATTATTAATTAAATATTAAATTACTATTATTACTTAATAGCAATTAATTATTATGAATTAAAAGGCCAAAGTAGAATTCTTCAAATAGCAAGCATAAGCAGTATTTGAATCATTAATGTTCAACATCAAGATGATTCTAAACTATTTTTGGGTGTCCAAAGAGTGACAAATGTAGGTCTCTTCCTTTATCAGAACAAAATCACTAATTGTGTATTCCAACGCATTAACTAAATGACTACCTTAAGAAGTATTTATAACAGGAGCAGCTGGGTGGGTCAGTCTGTTGTGTGTCTGACTCTTGATTTCGGCTCAGGCCATGATCTTAGGGTTTGGTTCATGGGATGGAGCCCCACATTGGGCTGTGCGCTGACAGCATGGAGTCTGCTTGAGATTCTCTCTCCCCCCTCTCTCTCTCAAAATAAATAAACTTTTTAAAAAAAGTATTTGTAACAAATAAATACATCCAACTGCATAGAAAAAGAGAAAAGAGAATTATTACATGCACCAATGAGGCACTTTGAAATTTGGTCTTCGATAGTGTATTTTTGTTAAAAGTGATGTGCACCACAACCTGAGATTGAATCAGATATTAAATCAGAGTCACACAAAAGAAGAATGAGATAGATTACAGTTATTTGTCTTCATTTGTGCCTTAGGTATTTCAGTTGCCCTTTAAGGCATTTATCTAGCAGATATTCTATAAATAATAATAATGGTGACAAATTATGCCCGAATTCACTGTATATAACTGAGGGCACGCAATAAATAATATTAACAATGTAGCAAAAGTAAAATGTGTTCATTTGAAGGCAACTCTATTCATAAATGAATAGGATAGATACATATATGTGTAATTTCCAAGGGTGGAGAAGGAACCAGTTACAAGGGAACATTTGGAAAGGAATTGGCGGTATTGGTAAGGTACCCTAAGGAACTGTTATAAGCATTTTTTTTTTTTTTACCTCAAGACCTTAAATCAATTTTATTTTCATATAGAAAGATATGCAGCTCATAAAAAATTAAACCATTAATAATTTTACAGTCAGACCTGACAGTTCTGACAGCCACATGTGGTAGCTTAGAGTATATTCCTTTGCCAGCTAAAATATTAATAGAACATTGACTAACTATCTTTTCCATGGTCTATAAGGCCCAGAAGTTATTATGAAATCTGGGTTTGCCTTCAGGGGATTTGGTTTAGTTACTCTACCAGCAGGTAGTTTTTGTATATTCGCTTTCTGAAGGATGGATAGTTTTTGAAGCAAAGGCAGAGAAGTCCTAATAAATCATATCTTTATGAAATATTCATTACATCTGTATATTCTTTACAAGGCTTCTGTCAGAGAAATTAAAATAAAGAATGATTAAAAAAACATTTAGCAGCAAGTTGACAAGGTACTTTATAAACCTAGAGGAGTTTTGACTTGTAACTAGAAAAGTTTTCAAAAGAAATTCTGCCCCCTTTTATTAGACAAGAAGAGGGGAAAAAATGGAATCAAAAAGCAAAGGAGCCCCAGAAATTGCTAAATTGTCTTTTTTTTAGAGGTAAATTATCTTCTACTACTCTGTCTCTGACATGATCATTTTTACCAGAGGATTCATAATGTTCACTGCTTAGAACTAATGATTTGCTGAACACAAAAGATGAGTAAAGGTGGGGCAGAGATCCAAAAGACCCTCAAGTCATGCCTACAGAGCAAGCTCAAATGATATATCCATGCATAGTATTAAGAATATAGCTTCTGGGAGCCTGACTACCTGGGTCCAAATTTCAGTTCTCATGAGTAATTTAACTTTTTTCTGCTTTAATTTCTCACTTGTTAAATGGGAATGTTTTTAGATGCCTGGCTCGTGTCATTGTTTTGAGTATTAAATGAATTAATATATGCTAAGTGCTAATGAAAGGACAGACATTAAGTACTACAAATATTGGTTATTCCAAGGGATAAAAAGATACATAATCCAGGAATTCCAGATGAATTAACCAGTATTCTTGTTTTGCTTTCGTTTTGTATATTTTGAATCTTATTACTTAATCTCATGTGTGTGTGTGTGTGTGTGTATATGTGTATGTGTATACACATATACACACACACACACACACACACACACACACACACACACTCATGGCTTTTGGTTAGACAGAGATAAAATGCATTACACATGGGCCACTCCCACCCCTTGCTCTAAGATCATCTTAAATGGCGAACCTATGGCCTAAAACTCCCTAGCTGTGTGAAATAACACTCTATTTTTTGCTGGCTGGTGCCTGTACATCATTGTCCAGCTTTTAGCCAGCCCCTCTCAGAGGATATGTACTCTCACGAATGCAATTTTCACATTCTTAAGATTCATTTCTGGATAATTAATGACTGTCTTACCGCCACTCCAGTTTAAATAGCTCATGTGCAACCTGCTGAGAAACTCTTTATTTGGGCATAGAAATTAATGATGCAGACCATTTTATTTCTCCCAAGAGCAAGGGTCTATGAGAAATAAAAGGATAATGCTGACAGACAAAGTAAGTTATAGTATCACATCACTGTGGAATGTTTCATAAAGCTTCAGTGGTCTTGAGTGTATTTGCTTCTGACAGGTCACTGTAATTGTGGAAAAGTTAAAGGCAGGAAAAAGAGAACCATCCTATATCTTAAAATTAAGAATGCATTTCTTTAAAGCAGAATTTTATACTGTACACGGAATTTAACAACCATATAAAATAAATTCTAATCTCCTTAGAAAAATAAAAAGGTAACATTGATAAAGGTAAGCTCCTATATTTCATATTATTTCTCCAAAGCATCATTTTGACCCAAAGTTATCTAAATGTGAGTCAAAAACATACATGCTCCAGACAGGAAAATCTTTCCTTAGGTTCATAGCAAAGCTACAAGCAATGGGCTTATGTACATGAAGTTATCACAAAACAAAGTTATCACTTTGCGCTGTAAACAAAATTTAATATGAAGCACAAGAAACATTATGTTCTGTATGCTACTTCTATCTCATCTTCTGGCCTTCAACTAGGTTTAAAGTATGAGGAGACTAAAGCGGGCTTTCAATAGGAGCCATTATCCTAAATTATTAGGGATGCATGATTGAGTGAAAAAAAAAAAAAAAAAACAGTGAAGTTGGGCCATCTCAGTTCTACACCATGAGTCCAAACTCACTGTATTACATCAGATAAAACTTTCAGCCATAGTTATTTTATCTGAAAATGGTGACTTTATAACTTACAATATTGAGTCATTAACATTTATGTGGCTCTATCGTTTACTAGGCATTGCCTTAAATTCGTTTTAGGACTACAGTGAGTGTTAGATAACTGATATGAAAAAACGTTGATAATTACATTTATACATTCATTAGCTGGGACCTATGATTGTCATCTTATCCCACATCATCAGATCTGGGTATGTTCATTTTGTGCCTAATTAGAATAGACGCTGAAGAAAGTATTTAACTATAGGAAATCTGTGTTTCAGGATGTTGTTTATACCAATTCCCACATATAAATTTCTAACATTATTAATGGCATGATTAAACTATTTTCTCATGTTAATTCTATGATGTGTTCAAGGGACTTAATTTTATAAAATTAGTCTCAATTTTGTCTTTGTCATTGATTTTTTTTCACATTGTGAGTACTTAAATATTCATAGAATAAAATTACATCTAGAACAAAATTTTAATATAAATAAAAGATTATTCAGTTTTCAATAACAATTAGCATATGGACAATTCAAATAAGAAACATAAAGGATATTGATGAGAATATACTAATAAAATTTTAGTTCAGCTCTTAATCAAAGTTTTCATACCTTGTCCTTGAAAATGAGTATAGAGTCTAACTTTATGAGAAAATCTTTCACACCTTGACCTTTGCCAAGTGTGAATGGCTTTCTCTTTATACATCTAAACTTAGAGTACAAGAGTACACATATATATATGTAATTTTAGAGTATATATATATAACTTTACTAATTTAAAAAATAAGCGCTTACTAATATATAGCTTATGTTGTAGGTAAACTTACCACTGATGCTTATTTGATGGACAAAACATTTTTAACTGGCATTTTCCTCTTAAATGATCATTTAACACATTTTTAGACAGTCCTATTTTCTTGGGTAAATTGCATGGGTCTGAGCACTGATATCTAAGAAATGTAGACATTTTTCAGAGTTACATGGTTATACATATGTAGATAGATCGATAGATAGATCACTGCTGACAACAACCATATTTCTTAGGTAAAATAGGAAAAGATTCTACCCCTAGTCTTCATACTAAAAGAGCAATCAGTAGCAAGTAACTAAAGTTTTATTATATAATTTCCATTCTTTTATTTATTAATCTTTAAAAAACACATCCATAGGTAAGTTCATCAATTGCTCAAAACAAATGTAATTTCAACTCAAGGTCAGTAAACTGATGTCCTTGGAATATCAAATTTCAGTCATTATAAAGAACACATAATATAAAATGATAGCTAACTCATTTATTTCTATAACTGTCAACCTTCCTTCTAAAACATAGTGTGTATTCTAAGCGTAAGTCCAGACGGCATCCAGCACAACATTTGGTTTAAAACCCAGGTTTACAGTAAGTTTCTCTCTCACCAGCCAAAGGCTAGTCGCTTATGTCTGCCATTGTGCATATGCTCTCCTCAACTCCCGACTGAGAAAACATGCCTGAAGCATTTCCCTGCCTGAGATGATATTAAAAATCCATACCTGCGCTAGCAGCGTGAGCTCAAGTTGATTATTGTTCTAGATCCGTGACTTCCCATTTATCCTCCTAAAGATATAAATGTGTGCTTTCCAACAGACCACGTAACGCAGGAACTATTAGGAAGACGAGATTTAGTAACAATAATATACATCGAACTCTACTGAGATTGAATTGGAAAACCCACATTAAGCTCTCTTAAAATATGTGGAGCGGAACACATAGGAGAGTCTGAACGCATATTGTACACAGGCCGTGCTGTGGGTTGCATACCCGTCTTTCCCAATACCGTCGACATCAACATTACCGAAGTTTCCGGGGGAAGATTTGCCACATTACGTCTTAATGTAAGCTTGTTTTTATATTTTACTCTAAAAGGTAAAATAACCCTCCATGAGATAAAAACAAAAAAGGAAACATGAAAAGAAACCCTCAAAAATAGTAAAAATGGTTAAAATTAATTCAAATGGAGAATTTCTGTTGTTGTTGTTGTTACTTGCACAACACTTTGAGTTGGAAAAGCACCTTGGAAAATTGATTAAAACTATGTTTACAATACCTGAATTGTGACTTTGACCTAACATTTCCGTGTTGGAAAACATTTTTCATTTAGGAGGTAGTGTATATGATCTTTAAGAGCTACAATTGATAGAAAGTTTGGATTTTAAATGGAACCAAGATCTGAACACTTATGCATAGATCTTAGCAGCCAATCTCAACATCCAATTGCTCCAACACATAACATGCTTTCTAATGCCATGCAACTAATATCATGTTGCTGTGCCTCTTTTCAAAGCAGACAATCTTTAATATACTCCATTGCATGGGGAAAAACAGCTTTCTCCCTGAGATCAGGAACACTACAGGGATGACCACTCTCACCACTGTTGTTTAACATAGTGTTGGAAGTTCTAGCATCAACAATCAGACAACAAAAGGAAATCAAAGGCATCAAAATTGGCAAAGATGAAGTTAAGCTTTCACTTTTTGCAGATGACATGATATTATACATGGAAAACCCGACAGACTCCACCAAAAGACTGTTAGAACTGATAACATGAATTCAGCAAAGTCGCAGAATACAAAATCAATGTACAGAAATCAGTTGCATTCTTATACACTAACAATGAAGCAAGAGAAAGACAAATAAAGAAACTGATCCCATTCACAACTGCACCAAGAAACATAAAATACCTAGGAATAAATCTAACCAAAGATGTAAAAGATCTGTATGCTGAAAACTATAGAAAGCTTATGAAGGTAATTGAAGAAGATATAAAGAAATGGAAAGACATTCCCTGCTCATGGATTGGAAGAGTAATATTGTCAGAATGTCAGTACTACCCAAAGCTCTCTACACATTCAATGCAATCCCAATGAAAATTGCACCAGCATTCTTCTTGAAACTAGAACAAGCAATCCTAAAATTCATATGGAACCACAAAAGGCCCCGAATAGCTAAAGTAATTTTGAAGAAGAAGACCAAAGCAGGAGGCATCACAATCCCAGACTTTCGCCTCTACTACAAAGCTGTCATCATCAAGACAGCATGGTATTGGCACGAAAACAGACACAGAGACCAATAGAATAGAATAGAAACTCCAGAACTAGAGCCACAAAAGTATGGCCAACTAATCTTTGACAAAGCAGGAAAGAATATCCAATGGAAAAAAAGACAGTCTCTTTAATAAATGGTGCTGGGAGAACTGGACGGCAACATGCAGAAGGATGAAACTAGACCACTTTCTTACACCATTCACAAAAACAAACTCAAAATGGATAAAGGACCTGAATGTGAGACAGGAAACCATCAAAACCCTTGAGGAGAAAGCAGGAAAAAACCTCTCTGACCTCAGCCGCAGCAATTTCTTACTTGAAATATCCCCAAAGGCAAGGGAATTAAAAACAAAAATGAACTATTGGGACATCATGAAGATAAAAAGCTTCTGCACCGCAAAGGAAACAATCAACAAAACTAAAAGGCAACCAACGGAATGGGAAAAGATATTTGCAAATGACATATCGGATAAAGGGCTAGTATCCAAAATCTATAAAGAGCTCACCAAACTCCACACCCAAAAAAACAAATAATCCAGTGAAGAAATGGACAGAAAACATGAATAGAAATAGACACTTCTCTAAAGAAGACATCCAGATGGCCAACAGGCATATGAAAAGATGCTCAACATCATTCCTCATCAGGGAAATACAAATTGAAACCAAAATGAGATATTACCTCACACCAGTCAGAGTGGTTAAAATGAACAAATCAGGAGACCATAGATGCTGGAGAGGATGTGGAGAAATGGGAACCCTCTTGCACTGTTGGTGGGAATGCAACCCGGTGCAGCTGCTCTGAAAAACAGTGTGGAGGTTCCTCAAAAAATTAAAAATAGATGTACCCTATGACCCAGCAATAGCACTGCTAGGAATTTACCCAAGGGATACAGGAACACTGATGCATAGAGGCACATGTACCCCAATGTTTATAGCAGCACTCTCAACAATAACCAAATTATGGAAAGAGCCTAAAAGTCCATAAACTGATGAATGGATAAAGAAATTGTGGTTTATATACACAATGGAATACTACCTGGTAATGAGAAAGAATGAAATATGGCCCTTTGTAGCAACGTGGAGGGAACTGGAGAGTGTTATGTTAAGTGAAATAAGTCATACAGAGAAAGACAGATACTATGTGTTTTCACTCTTATATGGATCCTGAGAAACTTAACAGAAGTCCATGGGGGGGCGGGGAAAAAAAAAGAGGTTAGAGAGGGAGGGAGGCAAACCATAAGAGACTCTTAAAAACTGAGAACAAACTGAGGGCTGATGGGAGGTGGGAGGTGGGAGGGTGGGTGATGGGTATTGAGGAGGGCACCTGTTGGGATGAGCACTGGGTGTTGTATGGAAACCAATTTGACAACAAATTTCATATTAAAAAATATATATACTCCATTGTAGCCCATTTTTCAGGGTTTCTAAATATTTCCCCAATTATCAATTGCATTTAATAAGCTTAATTTGTCAAAGTCCATCTTAGACTGTTTCAGAAATTGGGTTTTCCCTTTTGTGTTGGGAGATATTCCCTTCTATTACAGCGTGATTTATTTTTTATTTACTATCAGTATATGTGCCCCCAAAATACCATCTGAAGCAATTAGTTCTCTAATACTAGAATAGTTCTATAGATCTTGGTGTGTAATTAGGTTCAGCTTCAACAAATGGCTTTTAAGGTATGTCTGGGTATCTGTTATTATCTAAATTATAAGGAATAACAAGAGAAATGAAATACAGAGCATGAAAGCTAAACAGCATGGCTTGAGGTTCAATGATATAAATATGTTTTTATATAAAGGTACAGAATTAAATGTTTTACTGCCTGTAGCACTTTCATAGCAAAACTCTTTACAGAATCAGATGGACCAGACTGAGGCTCCCATCTTAGTATCTACTAGCTACCTAAACTTGAGCTTTCCAGGTTTTCAGATTCAGGTATTATAGGCAAATAAGATTTCTTAGCTATTACTTTAGGATGAAAATATTTATTTCACAAATTATTATGGTAATTAATGAGATAATTTATATCGGCTACTTTTAGAAATTTTAAAACCACAGACAGATGTTTTCTCATATCCTTTGTGGAACCAAAGAGGCATACGGACATAGTACAACCACCTGCACTGTCCACTGTTTTAGAAAGGAGGGAGGAGAAATGGAATCTATTTTTAAAAATGAATTTTTCGAATAACCAAGTTATGGAGTAAACTGTCCAGAGCTTATTCAGAAATGTAAAAAGAAAAAAAAAAGTAGAATCAATGATTGATTGTAGTTCATCATGGATTGTAGTCCATATGCATTTTCGATGATTTAAGTATTTCTTCTCATATTATAAATGGAAGGTAAAATTTAATAAAATGAGATAAATGATCTGTAAGGAGATATACACCAGGGATACATGGGGATGTAGCAAGGTACATGTCCATGGGCAAACCCTGTGAAGGAGAAAGGTGAGAGAGAAAGACGTTCTGTATTTACTCCTGCGGCTCTCTTCTCACTTTTAAAGTCTAATTGAAAACAATTTCTCCAAGGTAAACTTTGAGTGAAAACAGTTTTGTATTGTGTTACTAATCATTTTACTAGGAGCACTTGAAGATCTGTCTGAAATATTTTAATACCCAAAATAAAAGATACCATTTTTACAGTTTAATCTCATGAGGTCAATTAATGCCTTCCCTCCAGACTGACACTTTGAACATTAGCATTAACACTGCTGTCCTTAAATCATCAACAGTACAGCAAATTGTGGCTGGCTAATAAAGCACAATGTTCAGCTGCTGCCTGAGGGCAGGATTCAGAATTGCCATATCAATGCGTAATCACATTTTCATTTTTTAGAACAAGTTGCATTATTTAAAAATTAAAATTACTTTTATTTCTGTCAATGTATTGTCTAGATGAGATTTATGGTTATTTAAAAACTGAATATATTATTCAGTTATGTATGTGTGAAAGTCCTTAAAATTCTTATAACATATATATAGAGTTTAAGCTGAGAGGGATTGTTGATTAGGAAATAGCTAATGATTAATATAGAATTTGGCCAGTCTCTATTACTGAACCAAAGTGTATTTAAATTTATTTGCTGGTTAGTAATCAAAGCCTCTCTAAGAGAATACCACAATGGGATCTACCACTATTAAAAACACAGGATAGTTAGATATAGACAGGTAGATGGATAGACAGATAGACAGATGAGAGAGGGAGATACAAAGTATATATTATATTAAAAATCCATAGACCCTTCTTTTTACAGTGAGATGCCTTCTACTTGAAGGTGCAAGCTATGTTTTCTTAGTAAGAACCATGAAATCTATTATAAAAATATTATTTATATTAATGTTAAATTTAATCAATACACAATAATATTCTCCGAACAATCTTTCAATATATTGAAGTTCTTGGAAATGTGCATACTACTATTTTTTTTTAATTTTTTTTAACATTTATTTATTTTTGAGACAGAGACAGAGCATGAACAGGGAGGGTCAGAGAAAGAGGGAGACTCAGAATCTGAAATAGGCTCCAGGCTCTGAGCTGTCAGCACAGAGCCCGACGCGGGGCTTGAACCCATGGACCGTGAGATCATGACCTGAGCCGAAGTCGGACGCTTAACTGAGTGAGCCACCCAGGCGCCCCAGAAATGTGCATACTACTAAAAGAAGTAACAGTTGTGTGACATTTTAGGGGGTAGAAATCATAGGTAACCAGTGACAACCAACAGAACATTCTATGCAGAGTCTACAGTTACAGGAAAGGCATCTCTAGAAAAGAAAGAACTTTAAGAATTGAAGAACAGAACAACTTAAAGAAACCAAAGTTCCAGATGAAAAATAACAAAGTCAAACACAGCAACCTAGAGAATAAATGGTTTTTGTCTTCCAGTTGGTGTGTTTTGTTCATTTATATTCAGTGTAATTATTAAAATATTAGAATTTTGATCTCGAGTTTTATTACGTGGTTCTTATTTTTCCCAATTGGTCTATTTTTTTTCCTCTCCTCTTTCGTATCTCTTTGAATGAGTCAATTATTTTTTATTACTTCATCTCACTTTCACTTCTACACATGGTAGTACTACATGCTTTTACTATTCTTTTAGTATTTATATTACTATACAACCTTGCCATATTAAATCTAACATAAATTGGTATGCTGATCCCTTCTTGACAAAAAAAAAGTAGACAGTTATAGAAAACATTTTAAAAATAAAGTTACAGAAAATTTGAAGTTAAGAGATAGAATAAATATTCCATGTGAACATTAACCAAACGAAAAGTTGGTATAGCTATACTGACTTCAGAATACTGATTATTTTGTGAAGAAGGGGACAAATGAGCTTCTGGGGTAATGGTAGCATTCTGCTTCTTGAGCTGAGTTCTATTTATATGAATGTGTTAGCTTTGTCAAAATGCATGGAGCTATGCTCCTAGAAGTTGTAGTTTTATATATAGGTCCAAAATATGTATATAGAGATACAAAATATGTATCTACATATTTAAAAAAAAGGTATAACATATAAATATATAATATATCTACATGTAAAATTGGAAATAAAGATGGATAATACCAAGTCTGAAATAGGTCTTTTATGCTGCTGGTGAAAATGTAACTTGGTGCACCATATGAGAAAACCATGTAGTGGTATCTTTAGCATAAATTTGAACGGACAGAGCAATTCCATTCTTAGGTATGATTGCATATATGCACCATAAGACATGCACAAGTGTGCAGTACTCCTTTTAATACTATCAAAATAGAAGCCTCTCCAAAAAATCAACAGTTAATAGATAAATAAATGGTGATGTATTCCTAAATGCAATGACTATGGAACATTGTAAATAAAAGAATGACTAGAATATCACTGCTCAAATATCATGAATAAATCTCACAAACATAATGTTGAGTAACAGATGACAGTCATTAAAGAGTCCGTAGCATGTGATTCCATCTACATGCAATGTAATGACAGGTGAAATGAATCCATCAATCTATCTCATTTTGAAGTGAAACTAAAGGCTTAAGGGTAGGGGAATTTGTGATTGGAAGAAGACAATTTACCAAGGGAATAACTGGTAATTTTCCATTTCTTGATCTGAGAGGTTTCATGGAGGTATTCACTCTTTCTACTTCATTGAGTTTTACCCTTATGACCTGTGTGTATGTGCATGTGTGTATCTTCAATAAAAATATTAACACAATCACAGTACAATTCAGAATTACAAGTAAATTTGACTTAGCTATTCTTTCTTGAATTAGAAATGGAGATGGTGGGCATGGGTGGCTCAGTCGGTTGAGCAGCTAACTCTTGATATTGGCTCAGGTCATGATCTCGCGGTTCATGGGACCAGCCCTCCTATTGAGTTCTGCGCTAACAGCATCCGCTGAACCTACTTGGATTTCTCTCTCTCCCTCACTCTCTTTCCCTCCCCTGCACTCTCTCTCTCTCTCTCTCTCTCTCTCTCAAAATCAATAAAATAAACTTTAAAAAAAGAAATGAAGATGATAGAAGTATATATACTGATCTTTACTAACAAATAAGCTTATATACCTGGGAAACAATATGATGTAAAAAAGTTATGAACTAATCAAATTTGTATACTTAAGTAAAGCAAGGAAGGAAAACAACGAATTTCTGGAAAGACGAATAGTACCTATAACGTATAGTATGCATTAGGAACATAAACACTCAAAAATGCTTGTGACTTCAAGAAACTTGTTGACTAGGAAAACTGATACTTAAGCAAGCAATTACAATATGTGTTTCTATTGTTATTAAATCTAATATGTACATGATAAAATATACATTTAAGCACAGAATAATGACTACCGGCCCCTCAAGCAGTCCGAGGAGATTGGAGAGAGAAAGCAGCTTTCTTCTCCACATTTTCAAAAGAAGTAATCAGAAATTAAAGCATTCAGGGAGTAAAGAATTGCAGAGAGTTTTGAGAAATCATGCTGTTAGAAGGAATTTTAATAAAATTACTATATAAATATGGATATGAAGAAGAATAGTGAATGCAATGTCAGTCTATGTAACTTTTTAACATCTATGTGAACATACTTAACATCACTTTCAATTTATCAATGCTCAAAACTAGATAACATTTTTAAATGTGCATTTCCGCCAGATTGTTTCTCCCTACACTCAAACTAGTCTAGATAATTCTGTGACTTGTTGCGCAATCTTGATAATTCGTGTAATGGATGTAACTTTCCAGTTTACTGAGAATCTGCAGAAAACTACAAATCAACTATTTTAATTAACGGCTTTCTATAATGACCTCCTTAAATGTAAATGGGAACCAGAACAAATATCTAATCCAAACTCAACAAATATTACTTTTAGACAATAATGATGATGATGATTGATGATGATATTGGTGATAAAGACAGCTTTTACCATGAGCTTACTATAGTCAACCGCTCTGCTCTAATTACTCTGCTGTGTGAGCGGTGGTTAGAGATGCTGAGTATCTTACCCCAGTGCACACAGTTGCACGGGGATAATTTTGAAGGGAGCTATTTTTGACACCATTGCCTGTGCTCTGATTTACACATTTCTATGTGCCACTCTACTAATTGTGCACCTGGGACATGATTTTCTAGAGTTCCCTTCTCAGAACCTCAAATATTTAAGATATTTCACTTCAAATCCCCTTTAAACCAATGTTCAGAAATGTTGTATAGTCCAAATACTCCATGTGCATATGTACAATGCACCTTATCATATTAGGGCTTCAGTCATATCCTCATTAAAAAAGCCTTTTGAACAGTGTTTCACCCACACATCCCCAAATTATTTGGCCACAGGATTATTTGCATTTTTCAAACATACTAATGACTTAAAACCCTAATGGTAGAAATGGTGTTCCCTAATGAGCACAGGAAAAGCTGTGTTTTAGAAATCAAGGTAAAATGATTAATAGTTCCACCTAGAAATATACATGTTTCTTTTTTTAAGTTTATTAATTTATTTTGAGCAAGAGAGAGACAGTGGGTGAGGGGCAGAGAGAATCCTGAGCAGGCTCCACACTGTCAGCACAGAGCCCGATGCGGGGCTTGAACTCATAAACCACAAGATCGTGACCTGAGCCAAAATCAAGAGTCAGACACTTAACTGACTGAGACACCCAAGCCCCCCGAAATATGTATGTTTTTAATTGTTATTTATGTTTCTATTCCAATTATGGGGAAAGGAAATACATATATATATATATATATATATATATATATATATATATATATATATATATATAATGTTTGTGCATATAAATGTACAAAATTAATGGTAAAACTTTATAGCAGTATGTACTATTATCCCAATTTTATCCCGATTTATTATCATCTCCATTTTAAAAATGAAGAGAACATATAGCAGAGCCAGATTTGAAAATAACCAACCGAACACTAAACCTGCCTTTAAAATAAACCAACACTTTACCCTCATTTTATGTATTCTAAACTTGTGAAATCTACATATATTAGAATATCTAATTAGAAGAAAGTTGGGAGGGAAAATTAATAATAAATATGTGACATGAGCAATTTGCAAAAGAAATTAAAATGTCATTGAACAAATAAAAGTAATCTCTCTAAACTAAAATATAGAAAATTCAAGACACTTGATTTTAAACAGATTTTAAAAGAAAGAGCATTTAAAAAATTTAGACATAATATCCTACATTAAAGGGCACAAATATTAAGTTTAAAAAATATATTCCTATATACTTGAAGGAGAGCAGAATATACACCCAAAAATATGCCTTGTCGGCATAAGGATTATTTTGAGGTTTTTTTTTTTTTTTTTTTTTTTTTTTTTTGAGAGAGAGAGAGAGAGCATGAGCTGGGGAGAGGGGCAGAAAGGGGGGAGAAAGAGAGATGGAGAGAGAGAGAGAGAGAGAGAGAGAGAGAGAGAGAGAGAGAATTCTAAGCAGGCTCCAAGCTCAATGCAGAGCATGATGTGGGGCTTGATCCCACGACTCTGGGATCATGACCTGAACGAAAGTCAAGTTGGATGCTCAACTGAGTAAGCCACCCAGGAGCCTCCTGAGCTGGTTAGTTTTAACAAATGGAAGACATAGGAAAAGCTCTGAACACTGAGAAGCTACACTTTTATAAAAGATATTTACACTTACAAGGAAAATCTCCATATGTAATGGTGTCTTCCTCTCTATACCAGCAGGAGAAAGATGATTCTAAATCTCTAGAGACTGTTATCAATGAAGAAGGCAGGGACTTAAATCTGTATAACTACACCCTCTTTTACTGTGTTCTGCCTGACAACCTTCTACAACTACTCCCTCTGCCCTCCTGACACCAACATCTTTCTATTGCTAGCTGGAGATATTATCTAAGGTGGTAGTTTCTGTCATTTTGGAGAGTTACTTGGTTTTGTTAGTTCTTTCGCATGTATACAACAAGCATATAGCCAAAAACCTAGAAAGGTAGAGTGGAAATTATTTTTCTTCTTCAACATACCCAACACCCAATAGAGTTATAGAGTATTAACAGCACCATAAATGGTTTTCTTGCATCATTTCCTAGTCCATTCCCTCCCCAACTATAGGCACCCACCTTATAATTCTTAGGGTGTAGTTTTGCCTGTCCCTAAACTTCCTATAAATGGAGGTATAAACTATGTACTCTTTGGGGTCTGATTTCTTTTCTTCAACATGTTTTCGAAATGTTTCCATGCATTTTTGTACGTCACTACACAACTTTTACTTTCTATTGCAGAGAAGTATTCCTTGCATAAATAAACCACAATTTGTTTATTCCTTCTCTGGTTGATGGACATTTGGGTTGTTTCCAGATATAGGCCATTATGAATAAAGCTACCATAAACATTCTTGTACAAGTCTTTTAGCAAACATATTTTAATTTTGTTGTGTAAAATTACAGTTACTAGAATTGAGACTTGTATATGTTTAACTGTTTTCCAAACAATTTCCACAGTAACTGTGGGATTGACATTTCAACCAGTCATGTATGAGAGATTTCATTGTTTCTTATCTCAGCCATCATTTGGTATTGTCTTTACTTTAGATATCCTGCTGAAAGTGCAGTGGAATCCCATTCTAATTCTAATCCATATTTTTCTAATACCTCATTGTATTGATCATCTTTTCATGAGCTCATTGACTATTTGTATATCATTTGTGTGTGTGAAGTGTCCAAATAATTTTTCTCTTTTTAAAATTGGGTGATGTGCCTTTTATTATTGAAATTAGATCATCTTAAGTGGGACATGCACAATATTTTACTATCAAGTATGATGTTTGCTGTAGAATTTTACATGTCTTCTATCAAATTGAGGTAAGTTCCCTCTATCCCCAGTATTCTGAGAGTCTTTAACATGAAGAAGGGTTGATTATTGTCAATTTTTTTGTATGTCTACTGAGATGAGCATTATTTTTTTGCCTTTATTCTATCAATGTGTCCAATTACAATGATTGATTTTTGAATACAAACTAAGTCTTGTATTCCTTCAATAACTTCATTTAGTCAAAATTATTTTACATTTTTATATCTTTCTGGATTTCATATGTTAATATGTTCTTAGGGATAATTGTATCTACGTTCGTGAAGATTATTTATTATTTTCTTCTCTTATAAGTTCTTGGAAATATCTGGTATTAGTCTTATGATGACTCACAGTAAATTGGTAAATGGTCCCTCCTCAATTTTCCAAAATAAATAACATTCATTTATTTACTAAACATTTCAAATAATTTTTTAGTGAAGATATCTTAGCCTCATGTATTGTTTTTATAAATGTTTTCCAAAACGATGAAAACACAAAACTAGAAAAGAAGATATTCCCTATGTTCCACAGTAGAATGAAAATAACCTAATAAAATATCTGAAATTGAAAGCACTTTACAAACTATAAAATGCTTCATGAATGGATCAAAGAATGAATCGCAAAGAAAATTGAGGAAAGTTTGAATTGGATGATAAAAACACACAACAGATCAACAAAAATGGAATATAGTTCGAGTACTGATAAGAAGAAATTGTACAGCTTAAATTAGAAGATAAAACAAAAGACAAAACATTCTATTTAAAAAGCAATGAAAAAAAGAGCAAATTAGCCCAAAGAAAGATGGAAATAAGAAACAGCAAAAATCAGTGAAATAGGAAAAGAACAATAGAAAAAAATCACTATATGCAAAAGTTGGTCCTTTAAAAAATTAAGGAAATTGATAACCCTTAAAAGACTGGTAAAAAACAAAAGAGGAAAACACAAACTGCCAATATTAAGAATGAAAGAGGGATGGTACCCCTGATCCTTTGCACACTAAATGTCTAAAAACGAAATATTGTGAATAAATTCATTCTAACAAATTAAATAATGTAGTTGAAATGTAGAAAGTTCTTGAAAAACTAACTTAGATCCAATAAGAGAAAAATAAATGGTTATATTAAATAGCCCTATGGTGGTTACATATATGCAGGATTTCTGATGCTCTGTTTACAGTTTCAGTCTGCTGCTAAGATTCACTATTTGTTTACCAATTCTTAACATTTTCATATATAATTCCACATACATTTACAATGACTGTATAAATTCCTAATCTTATGGTTCCAATATTTCAAGTTTCTATGGGTTGGTTTCTGTTCATTTTTTTCTTGAATGTAGGTTTTGGCTTTCTGCTTCTTCACATATCTTTATTATATCATGCACAGTGGATACATGCACAGTGGATACAGAATGACAGGAACAATAGACGGATGTTTTATTGCTTTGTTTTTGCTATTTTTCTTCCAGTAGAAGGAGCCCTGTTCTGTGCACTGATATTAAAGTGAGAAAGTAACCATTCAAACATCACCACGTTATGAGCAGGGATGCTACAGAGACACAACTTCAAGACTGAGCTCACTCTTGGTTAGCCCAGCTCCTGTACAAGGATGCCACACCTCCTGCTCCGGGTGATATCTCGGCCTCTGTTGTTGCTATTAGCTGTCTAGCGGCGAGCTTCTTTGGCTAGTGTTTAAGCCTGGACCCTACAAGGAGGTGAGCAGTAATGCTGTGTTTGGATTCGGTGATTCCGAGAACCATGAGAAGGGACAATACTGTACTTCCTATCTCCATTCAGTCCTGTCTTCACTTGCCATTTTTCAGCAAAATTTAGGGGAGGAGTAGATGTGGAGGATTTCTATTTTGAGCTAATTGTTATTGCATTTGAGTTTCCCAAATATAATAATCCCTCTGGCACCAGTCATTATCAGTAGCTTCATTGATGTCTTCTCTACCCTGTAGGTCATTCATCCCTGGAATACCTTCATTTCTACCAGCTTTTGCAACCGGAAACTACCATGGCTTGCCCTTAACCTAAGAAGGGCTCTGCTTGCTGGTTACCAGTGTATCAAGGATTTAGTGTATCTGCTTCTCATAAATAGTCACATAGACTGATAGGACTTCAACATTATGCAGATTTGTCTTGATCTTCTCTTCCTTTTCCCATTCTCAAGTGGAAGTGAAAGCTAATCCATTTTTCTGTGCTACCTTTTTCTGCACCTAACAGAAACCCACACATACACACATATGCACTTTATCCTAGAGCAAGTCTGCAGTGCATTTGTTTACTTTTGCTTTCCTATAATTTCAAATGTGCCAACCAAATTTCTCATTTAGAAAAGCTATCTGTTTTTAATTCTTTATCCATCTTTCCACATTATAATTTTCAATATTGAATTGTCCTTTTATACCAGCATTCTAATACATATATGGTATAATTTGTATCTTTTTTTAAGGTTTTATTTATTTATTTTGAGAGAGAGAGAGAGAGAAAAAAAATGCACACATGAGTGGGGAAGGGGCAGAGAGAAAGGACAGAGAGAGAGAATCCCAAGCAGGCTCCATGCTGTCAGTGCAGAGCCCCACATGGGACTCAATCTCACTGAACCATGAGATCATGACCTGAGCCGAAACCAAGAGTTGGACGCTCAACCGACAGAGCCACCCAGATGCTCCAAATTTATATCTTAATAAATATATAATAGGTATATAATCTGGAATTTATTGATGAAATAAAAATGTCTTTTGGTCCTTCAAAAATCATTTGATGGTATTAAATATTAACACTTCTGATTACCAAACTTTGCTTCTTTTTAGAATGCCTACACATTTCCTCTGTGAAGGTTCCAGGAGAAATTTCAGATAATACTTTTTTATACCAAATGGTGAATTCTCCCATTGAGAAATATGTTAATTAGACAAACACTAATGGCATTAATTTTTCAGAAGTTTGTAAACTATTTCAGGTAAATATTGAGAATTATTTTACTTATAAGTTGCACTCTTCTAGGGCATTTACACGTTCAGACAGCCATGCGCTTTTGAACAAAATTTTGACTGGTTGAAAATGGGAGCAAAGAAAATCAAAACCAAAACATTCACAAAATCCTTAATAGATTTCAGAGTTTTACGATGTCTGTGTTTCTTTTTTATATAGCCTGTATTTGCTGTTTTTACGAGGTATTTTTTAGTAGTTGAATTTCACATCAAATAAACTTTCTGTACTTTGAAGGACAACAACCAAAACCTTTGTCTTTCTCTTCCTTCGTGCCTAGAATATACATATAATGGTTGAGGAAGATCACCCATTTTGTGATCATGAAGTAAACAAAAATTGGACATGACTGAGCAGAAAAATGGGATGGCCAGGGGTGATGCTGCAATCTCACAGCCAGCACACTGGGTCCACTGCCTACAATAAACCCTACTTGTGAGAAAAACACATAAGCCCCTTTTTAAATAAATAGTCTAACTCTACTTCTTAACTGATGCGAATATTTTTAAACACTGATGAACTAAACATCCAAATATGGAAAATTTTAGTATCACTATCTACTATAAAATTTGAAATTATCTTTATGGATCAATGAGTTATTTAATGCTCTTTCACACCTGAGTCTACATTGTAAATTAAAACTATGTCAGCTTTGAAGAATAACCAACTTAAAATTATGCTCTAAATTTATACTTGGATTTTGACTAGCAGTAAGATCTCTCACTACCTACTATACCCAAAACAATGATATTTATGCTACTTTTGAATGTACAGAATAACTTGTCTTTCTCATGAGGGTAGAAAATCATGTTTAATGCATTTCTATAGGGAAAAAAGGCCCTAAAAACACAGCCTCAAACATCTGCCTTAAAAAGGAGAGAAGAGGGGCAGTTGGGTGGCTCAGTCGGTTGAGAGTCTGACTTTGGCTCAGGTCATGATCTCGTGGCTCATGAGTTCAAGCCCTGCATCAGGCTCTGTTGTGACAGCTCAGAGCCTGGAGTCTGCTTTGGATTCTGTGTCTCCCTCTCTCTCTGCCCCCCACCACTCATTCTCTCTCTCTCTTTCAAAAAAAAAAATAAACAAAAACATTTAAAAAAGTTTTAAATGAGAGGAGAAATATATTACAGAAGAACATTTGAATTTACTTACAATGTGCGAAGTGCTTAGAAGTTGTCACTCCTGTCCTTACCGTGAGAAAAAGCTAAACAAATTGAAAAAGTAATGACTTTTCTTGGACGTACCAGAGAACTGAGATTAAAGAGAAAATACCACTGCAAAATTGAGAGAGATAAACAAATTAGCCAAGATCTACATATTGGGGCAGGTGTTGGAACCAAACTTAGGAGAAACACTTATATGGTAATTTTGTCTAATTACTAGAGACTAAGGATGGATTCGTGTGAGAGAAGCTGCTGTGAGGCAATTTTATGGACACCCCCAAACTTTCATGTGTTTTATCTCCAAGGACCCTAGTACTGAGTTCTTATGGTAAAGACTGAGAAAGATTCTTCACCGTTGTGTCAGGGCAAAGAAAGAGTGATTATAAAATTATAAATGTCTTCTTCATAAGAAAGGTTTACAGTCCAGGGTAAAAGACGTTACCAGAGCCTTACCACATTTGGGGGAGGGCATCCTTTGTCTAATCTTGTCTCACTGAAGAGAAGGAAACAAAAGATACTCTATTTGGAGAATTTTTGAGCATGAAGAGTAAACCTTAATTTCTGTAGCTTTTAAAAATTATCAATTAGGAAGCAGAGACATTACAAAATGTTGGAATGCAGAATGTGACACAAAAATAACTACTAAAGTGTATGAAACAAGCTCACTGAAGTGAGTGAGGAGAAATGTGCTTAATTAAGCAACTGTGGAAATGAGAGGAGACTATAAGTTTACAGGTGAAAGGAATTGTATACAAGCACAGTATTTTAGTTAATGACATTCCCCCACCCAGGAGAACAGACTAATCATTGTGATAACACAACATATGTACATTGCAAATGAACAATTAATTGATGGTGGATAGTGGAAGCCAGATTTTTCACTGTTTGTGTGAGAATTTATAGACAAGATGAGAAGGCTAGAATGAGCCACTTAGTAATGTATTTAAGTTAAAGATATCAGTATGAACACATGTTTGGCTTCATAGGTATATCCATGGTTATATATAGAAATATTTATAATTATGTGTGTGTACACAGGCTATCTTTCCTTTCTCTGTTAACTGAGAATGCGTAGGAACAGCAAATACCTAGTAACAATGAGCAAACCTAGTATCTATACCTTGGTTTCTAATACGATTCTCCAATAAAAGGAATTGTATTCATTACTTAAAATGTTGATTTCTATCCACCTATAATAGTTACTTTTTATATAACTGGCAAAATAACAATGCTATATTTTGAATTGCCAAGGTTCTTACCAATTTAATTATGTTTTTTAAAGTATATGTTTCAAGGATTAAAAGATCACTTTTCAAGAATGATTCCAAAAATTATCAATCTACAGAAATATTTCCATATTCTCATGCATGTCAGGTTGTCACCATGAACTATTAAAGAAAGGATAAATACCATATTGTGACACTAAGGACTCTTATTTTTAGTGAAATAATTTTTCTAAGTTTATTTATTTATCTTTTGAGAGAGAGAATGAGAATGAGTGGATGAGGGGCAGAAAGAAAGGGAGAGAGAGAACCCTAAGCAGGATCCTTGCTGTCAGTGCAGAGCCCAACACGGGGCTTGAAACCATGTGCCATGAGATCATGACCTGAGTCAAAATCAAGAGTTGGATGCATAACAAACTGAACCACCCAAGTGCCCCAAGTTTTGTTCAAATGAAAATACATGCAAATATCTTATTAAGTACACTCAACCTAAGAAATAACTAAATGAAGATTTTCTCTGAAAATCTTTGAAAATCTCATTTATTCAGTAGACTATGTTCAAAATTACAATCCCTCCATAAATTTGGCAGGATTTTTAAGGAGAAATGATTTCTCCAAGCCGGGGAACTCTTTGTATCTGATGGTTGAGTTCTAGGTAGATTCTGGTTCTTCCCAAAATACCTGAAGTCAAATGGAAAAGTTTTGTAAAGCATAGAGGCATAAGGAAGAATACGTAAAATGTGGAGGCAGAGAGAGAACTGAAACAAATCCCTTTCAAGATCTAGGTTTTTGTCAAACCAGTACACAAATCAATCAAGAATTAATGGCCATAGACAACTAAAAAGTAAGCTCTCTTAGGCCAAGGAAAACAATCCTATTACCCCAAATGTGCAAGGTATTTTTTAATGGCTCTATTGAAAAACTCCTTACTAATATAAATTTAAAAGGTCTGTACAACAGGGTCAGGCTCTAAATCCCTATCATAAATTGATAGAGCTAGTGTCTCCAACTCGGCTACCCAATTAAGAGACTGATTAACTGGGATGGAGAGCATAAGACAGAGGTAGGCACTGCAGAGGAAGGTCTACCTTTGGTCTGTTCACCGCATACAAAATATAAACACAAGTCAAGCCCACAACCTGAAACCTAGCTTGTCAAGGGAACAGGACACAGGTAGCCATTCCATATGCAAATATATTAAATCAGTTAAACATTCAACAAAACGTAAGAGGTTTTTTATAAATCTGGTTGCCAAAAGTTAGTAATTCCTTTCTCATAGATGAAGCGGAAAAAGGATATTGAGGACATTGCAAAAACCCTTCATCTGGAGTGTGAGGTATAAGTCCCTCTCCAATCAGGAAATAACATGGAGAAATAAATTCCTGTCTTTCAGTATATTGAACTAAATAGTAAAGGCCATGGTCAACCAATGTGTGGCTATCTGTTTTGGGGTAAAGGAGATTGACATAGGCAAATCCATACCCACTTTCGTAAGGCCTCTTCGTTGACGTATTGTCCTAATTCCTATGAGCTTAAAGTTGCCATTGGAGATTCTTAAAACAGCTAGATCCACGTCAAGGCCACACTGCCTCTTAGGACACAAATAGTTCCCTTGTGTCTATTAAGTCTTCCATGTTTACTTGGGTCCTGAATTTAGTTAGCATGTTATATGTCCCTACTGCCATACCACCCTCGTCTCTTGTGGGTGACTAACATTTATAACCATGTCTTCTAACTTTGCCCATATTCCAATTCCTGCCTTTCTGTTTTTGTATTCCAAGGCCCTCATATCTCAAAGGAAATCGCTTTGTCTTTGTCATATATATCACAAACAGAGAATCACCTGCAAAATTTTTAACTGAAAGAGGTTATTGATAGTTTGGCAACTCGTGTCCACAGATGCCCAGGGAAGATCAGTACTTCCAATGATCCTGAAAATCTTTCCTGCCCTCAGATTTTGGACTTCTTAGATCTTGAATAACTCATGTCCCTCTCATGACAGCAGAGATGCTCCTATCTGATTGTCTTTTCCTGCAGCAGTAGACGGTGTTTCTCTGTTGTTCCCTAAGCCTTCCAAATCTTTCCTATCTAAGTCTTTCTATCACACTTGTAGGTCTAACGTTACTTATTGGTTCAAAATGCTTCCATCTCTTTCTCTCTCTCTCTTTTTCTCTATGTGTTTGGGGCCTATGTTTTCCCTAAATTCCCCAATTCCCTGAGCTATAGGTACTTCTCCTCATGTTCATATATGTTAAGACTCAAACTCAAACTCTCTCTTAAAGACAGGTTGTTCTTCAAGCTTGATCACCATATGTAAAGACCATAAAGTATCTTTTCAATCTCCTGTGTGTCTCCTTCCACACAGACAGTGAGTTCTAAACATTATAAATTTCTTATTACTTGATTTGTAAATATTCAGAGTTTTATTTCTCTACTCCAATCCCAGAAAATATACATTTATGCCCCTTCAGAAAAATTCAAATTTATCTTTACCTGTTCATAAATAAAACATGCCACTTCACAATATTTCTATAATAGTACAGGTTTTTGAAGACACAATATTGTCAGTTTATTAAATAAACAAACTAGATACCCTGCTTTTACTTAAAAAGAAAGGGAGGGGATACTATTGGGAATCTGGGGAGATGATCAATATATCTAATACCTATGTATTTCCTTCTTTGGCCTGAAATGTAATTCCAAACAAAATAAATAGAATCTAAATTTGAGGTTGCTAATTTAATGCCTAAATAACAGTGCCCAGACCTAACAAGCAAAGGTCAAAACCTGTTATACTCAGTTTGGTTTAAAACTTAGCATAAGAGACTCTTAAAAACTGAGAACAGGGGCGCCTGGGTGGCTCAGTCGGTTGAGCATCCGACTTCAGCTCAGGTCACAATCTCACGGCCCGTGAGTTTGAGCCCCGCGTCGGGCTCTGGGCTGATGGCTCAGAGCCTGGAGCCTGCTTCTGATTCTGTGTCTCCCTCTCTCTCTGCCCCTCCCCCGGTCATGCTCTGTCTCTCTCTGTCCCAAAAATAAATAAACGTTAAAAAAAAAATTTTTTTTTAAATTAAAAAAAAAAAACTGAGAACAAACTAAAGGTTGATGGGGGGTGGGAGGGAGGGGAGGGAAGGTGATGGGCATTGAAGAGGGCATCTTTTGGGATGAGCACTGGGTGTTGTATGGAAACCAATTTGACAATAAATCTCATATATTAAAAAATAAATAAATAAATAAATAAATAAATAAATTTTAAAATCTTAAAAAAAAAAACTTATCATTTTGTTTTCAATTCTGGTTAAAAAATACAATAAAGGCCAAAAGAAATCTAATGTAGCACAAACTGCCATACCAACATAGGCTGAAAATCTGGGATATAGCAGTCTGGTATACAGAAGAATTGAACTTCAAGATTTTCCTCAAAAAAAGCCACTTACTTCTGTATTGCTGTGGCTCCAAGCAACTCCACCCCACACAGGACAAAGTCACAGGAAGTTCACCGATAGTCTTCACATGTTGTATGTTATGCCTCCATGCTACCTCAACGCATACACGTCCATCAGTTCCCAGCCAATATGACGTGTGGTAGATCTTCACATAGATTTATTTACCCTTTTCCTCTTCTGATTTTCACCTGTAGAAAGGAGACAAAGGAAGTCAATGGGGAATCATTTACTAGCTTTATTATTGGTCCTCTAACTCAACACAGCTGATACGCTTGCTGGGACGTGAAGCCTAAAGAGGGGGCCTCAGACTACTTTTCATAATGTACAGTTGTATGTTTCAGCAGGTACTGATGATGTGGTCATGGTACAAGCCTGAAACACCACTGAGACAGCCACCTGACAGGTCGCATTACACAAGGAGTCTGTAATATTTGCATTGTTCTGTGACAAAGGGTGATCTTACCTGCCTTAAAAAAAAAAAAAAAAAACACAATAGTTTTGTATAAGGCTAAATGTTATCTCTGGAATGTATGCTAGAAATCAATTATACATTTCTTTCTGAAATTACATTATCTTCCTAGGTTAACATAAGATATAGATTTTTGTTTTTAGTAAATTGAATATAAAGGGGATCAGGAATAGGACAAATAGAATCATAGGTTTAATGTAAAACATAATAGTACTCTAGCCTTCCAAGATATCTTTCAAATGCATCACTGCTAGTGAAAATGGAAAATAATATTTAGAAAATGTGCTTTCTCAAAAAGCTGGTAGGATGTTTAGAACAAAAACTGATGAATTACAGTCTTTTAATGAGTTATTTTTAAAATTTTTTAATGTTTATTTATTTTTGAGATAGAGACAGAGAGAGAGAGAGAGAGAGAGAGAGAGAGCGACAGAGAGACACAGCGTGAGAGGGGAAGGGGCAGAGAGAGAGGGAGACACAGAATCTGAAGCAGGCTCCAGGCTCTGAGCTGTCAGCACAGAACCCACTGCAGGGCTCAAACTCCAGAACCAGATCATGAGACAAAGTCAGATGCTTAACCAACTGAGCCACTCAGGTGCCCCAGTGGGTTATTTTTAAAAGTGCAAATAATTATCTACATAACTTTCTATAATTTTTATACTCATTGAACAGTCATGAGCTGATTTTTCTACTTGTTGACTTAAGTGAAAATATATGGGTTTGAGCTACTGCTATGTCCCTTACTGGAGCTGCAAGTTTGCTTAAGTAACTTTCTACAAGCCCCATTTGTTTCATCTATAAAATAAAATCTCTAGACTGAATGATCTCTAAGTTCCTTCCCAGCTATAAAATCCCCAAAACTTCATCTCCAATTTACTTTATGGGAAGGAAAATAAAAGATGAGCTCTGTCCATCAAATCATTGTTGTGTATTCACCAAAAATTGCACATTTCATATTTATTGCTAGGCACTGACAATAATTTTCAGTTATCTATTATATTTACCAGTTAAAGAACCACAACAATGGTTGTGTATTTAATGTATTTGGATGTGTATTTAATTCAACGATGTGTAGAAAACAAGAATTACACAAAAGCATTATTATTATAAAGGTATACCACGTGACTCTGTTCTTAATTATATCCACAGATATAAAAACATGAAGAATGAAGTTCTTTTATATGATTCTTATGTAATTCTTTCTTCTATGGCAAGACAATATAAAATGCTTTCTTTTTCTTTAGCCTGATGATGGCAAAGTGGTACTAACAATAACAAACATATTGTACTGTTGGAAGAAAGTGACTTATCCATTATTTTATTTTATTTTATTTTATTTTATTTTATTTTATTTTATTTTATATCCATTATTTTAAAGTTGTACATAAATATGAATCCTTATTTTTTAAAAAAAATTAATGTTTATTTTTGAGAGAGGGAGAGACAGACAGACAGAGTATGAGTGGGGAGAGGGCAGAGAAAGAGGGAGACACAGAATCCAAAGCATGTTCCAGGCTCTGAGCTGTGTCAGAACAGAGCCTGATTTAGGGCTCGAACTCACAAACTGTGAGATCATGACCTGAGCCGAAGTCGGGGCCTTAACCAACTGAGCTACCGGGGTGCCCAAGTTCTTATTTTTGAATGAATATAAAGACATATTCATTTTAAAACCAAAGTAACAACTACCTAATAATAATATTTAATTTTAAACTAAGTACTTAATAAAAAACCTATTAAACATATAGTGTATTTCCAGCTTCTCTATTTTAAGTGTATTGATTTATCTGTATACTTATTTGACAAATGTCATATTCCTTAAGATTTACATTTCATGAAGGAAGGGATTTCATCTCTTTTGTTCATAGTAGTATATCCAGTGTTTAATTATATACTAGTTATTCTAGATACTGCCTCCAAAATTTGTTGATTTAATTAATAAATAAGTGAGCAAGTCTCTAATGGACTTCAGAGTCTATTGAAGCGATAAATACATACACAAATGACTGTTAATGGCATGGGATAAGAGAATGCTAAATATTATTATAAACAAAGGGCTAAGTGAGTATATAACAGGGGGTTATTAATTTTAACTTGTTTCTAAAACCTTCCTGGAAAAGTTGATATTTTCATTTTACCTAAAAAAATAAAAATAAAAAAATAACCAGGAGTTAGATAAGTTTAAATGAGATATTTTACATACAGGAAATTTAGATACAAAACTCCCAGGTCATGAGGTAAATAAAGTTAGGAATAATAAAGGTTGCTGAAGGGAAAGTAGCAGGATGCAAAACCTCTGAAATTGTGAAAAAACATAGAATTTTAATTTCTATTATATACGCTCTGAAGAACATGAGCAATGTAGAGCAGCAATATGAGCCCTGGTTTTCATATCTTTGAAAGAGAAAAGATAATAATTGTCCCACTGAGATATTAAGAATTAAACAGGACAATAAATGCAATGTATATCATATATATTTTGGCAAGTAATATGTTCTCAATAAATTATAACTGTGACTAAATATATATAATATATTATATTCTTGTATATTATATATACAGATACAAAAATATATAATCAAGAACAGAATTGTGTCTCATTGTTGGAGAGGAAATGGGGGAAAAAAGGAATACTTTCATGATTCTCCAAATGTAACAATTTGAATGTGTGTGTGTGTGTGTGTGTGTGTGTGTGTGTGTGTGCATGCGCGCGCGCGCGTAGAGAAAGCAGTAAGTTCCTCAAGTTCCTAGCACATGGGGATAATAAGGAGAAGAGCTGTAAAAATATAATCCCAAAAACTAAGAGAAGGAAGAGTACCATCTGAGTCTTAAGCTTTTTAAAGTAAACTAAGGAGTCTAAAGCCCAAAGTTGTATACTGTTGCGACTGAATTCATTAACATACCTAAATAAAGTCTATCAATCAGAGGAGAATTAGTCACCTCTGGAAACTGAGGTGCTGAGTCCCTAAGGTATAAATCTGAATTCTCTTCAAGTGCAATTCCAAATCCTGAAATAGGGAGAAAGTCTGGGCTAGGGGAATTGTCAATTCCTTTGGCAAGACTTCCTATCATGCAAATGAATGTGTCCATTTATTTCAGCTTGATGTCATAAAATCTTCTAGTTATCTAATTTTTTTTTTTGATACAATACATACCCAGCTCTCATGTGACTATATTTTGTTTTCCCATACAGGTGTGCCTTTGGGGAAAACATGTACCAGTCATGCCGAAGTAAGAATTTTATTCATATAACGTAGTTCTTGTTTTAAACTAATTAACATTTGGGTTGAATTATATCTCCAAAAGGATATGTTGAAATCCTAACCCCGTACTTGTGAATGTGACCTTATTTGGAAATAGGGTCTTAACAGACGTAATCAAATTAAAATGAGGTCATATTGGATTAGTGTGGTCCTCAATTTAATGACTAGAGTCCTTTTAAAAAGAGGAAATTTACATACAAAGAGACACAGACATACAGGAAAAAAAATCCAACGTGATGACAGGGGCAGACTGCACCTACAAATAAAAAAATCAAGGATTACTGGCACCCACCAGACACTAGGATAGAGGGATGGAATGGGCAGTCCCTCAGAGTTTTCCAGAATGAATCAGCCTTGTCAACACTTGATGTCAAACTTTTCTCTATAACTGTATGAGGATAATTTTTTATTGTTTTAAGCCACCCACATTATGGCACTTTGTCATGTTAGCCTTAGGAAATTAATGCAATATAGTCAAAGGAAGTAATTTCTCTCCCTATGTTCTGCAGCAGAAAAAAAAAGATAATATTTTTTCATTTGTTGTTTTGGGTTTTATATACACTAGATCATATACCTTCAGTGATACTTTTCTTCGATATTAGTTTTGTAAACATTTTCAAGAAGACTCATGAAAATCAATCTATTCCGTTCGACTACTTCTCTTTAAAGAATTTGACATTTTTCACAATTGACCATTAGTGGCTGCTTATTGTCTTAGATGTTAAGTGTATCACTTGCAAAATAATCCCAAATCTTTTGACACAGGAAATAACTCTTTTATGATTGCCTTCAAACCAAGGTCTGTTTCTTAGCAGGACACAGCAAAATGTGTGTGTGTGTGTGTGTGTGTGTGTGCGCGTGTGTGTCTGTTGGAGAAATGAGAAATGTTCAGATACATTTTTTATTTCAATTCTCCAACTGTTAACTAAATTTGAGTTATTATTGTTATTTTCGTAAGAAAATAATGAAATATATCATCAATAAAATTTAAAGGAACAAGGTGAATCAATCTAATGGGAGAATCTAAATCTTTCCAAGGATCCATCTAAGTCCATAAAAAGAGCACCCGTTGATAGGTAACAGCAGGGGATTAAAGACTGAAGCAGTTTACTGCAGGCTATGAATGACCTGATCCCTTAATCCATCTGTCTTTTTATATGAGAATGCTATGCTAATTAGCTGCGTAAATTGTTTCCTGATGACATTAATTTTGTGCCTTTTTGTTATTCGGGGCTTTGACTTTCACTGTGATAAAAATATACTAAGGGACATTTCCAATTTAGATGGTTCTGATCCTGATAAATTCCAACACGGAAGCAATGTTGTGGGGAAATATGCATAAACAGCAAACTTAATCAATCCTGGGGATAGACATAGAGGACTTTGGCTTCCTATATAATCGTTCCCTTTAGCTTCTAAAGCATTACATTAACACACTTGAAATGTTGAAACATAATTCAAAGAGAACTACTAGCAAATGCAATTTTCATTGCCCCATTTTCTTTGGAGAAAATCAAGACTTGAATATTAACATGGAGAAAGTAATGGAACAGATAGTCGTGATGTGAAATCTTATTAGTAAACAAGAGCTGCATCTGAAAAAATATTGTCATTAAAAGCTATGTAGTAGTTAATTGAGTTTGATATGAAATTTAGTGCTGGAAAGTTAATGACTAATGCAGCTATTTCACAGAGCTTGGTTACTGCAGGCTCTATAATGATCTCCTTTTGCTTCGGAGCAACAATGAAATTAACCTCTCTTTTGTCCTGCAGGTGTTGTGTTCTGATAATGCATATCCCTTACAAGTTTGGGTAAATTATTTGCTTTGCATATAAATTAACCCTAAAGCTGAATCAATATAAGAATAATGAAAATGTAGAAAAAAAAAATAATCTAGGGAAACAAAGATTTATAGCAAAGTATACCAAAACACTAGATCCAGATCCAATTTCAGGGAAATGGATTAAAAAATATTTACAAGGCTTGAGAGAGAGAGGGAGAGAGAGAAAAGAAAGAAAAAAGAAAAAAAAGTTATATGACTGAGAGAAGGATGATTCTAGAAAATAAAATGTTATTTCAGTATTTTTGACATTAGGATAAACATAATTGAGAATCAGTACACTTCCACTATAAAAATAATAAGATAGTACTTATTTCACAATTCTTAAGTGACATCTCAACTCCACTTTATTAGGGCTGTATTGTCCTTTAATTAAACTCTAATTTCAAAATGTGAATCGTTACAGCTACAAGATAAAGACCCAAAGTTCACTTCTTTTGCAGATTAGTAGTTATATTTCACCGCCAATCAAAGCTTTCATTTTCTTATTTTGTACCTCCAGAGACTTTTTCCACACATATTTTTGTTTTTTTTTCCTTTGGTATTCACTCCTTTAAAAATGTGTGTGTGTACAAATTATTTATAAATGTGACAATTTTTCTTTAAAATAACTAAATTCAAATTGCTTTTATTATCTGACAAAATTCAGAATGTAGCAATGTCTTATTAAGTGTTTGATAGTATGTCATACTTATTACATCAAGTGTACAAATTCTTGTGAATTGGAGAAGAAAGTTAGGACCTCCTCAACTTTATATATTTAAAGAATGTGTGTACCCATGGAAACAATGATCATAAACTTATTGGTGATGTTTGGATGGTGAAATGTGAATAGATAATATTATGAGGACTTTGTCGGTAAATAAATTTAGTCCTTTATGTTCACATCTGGTTATTTTAACTGTTTAAAGGAATAATCCTGTTTTAATCTCTCCAAAACATTCTTTATTCTCCTCTCTTACAGTTGAGCATTGGGTATAGCTTTGATATTCTTGGTTGTTGCCCATTGGGTTTAATGCTCATTCTTTGTTTCTAAATTCCAAAAGGAAAGTGAAATCTAAAGTACAATAATAATCATTAATAATTTATAGAATGCCCATCTCCAAAACAAAATCAAGGACGCTATAGATAATAATAAGCACACATTAAACCAACTGGGCACTGTGCCCAGAAAATCTGCCAAGTATACACAATAGGCAAGCAAATAGCTTGCATGCATATAAGGAGGAATAAGTAGGGGAAAACAATGCATGAAAGACTTACAAACAGAACATCTAGGGAGTCAATAGATTTCCAAACTTCCACAGGAAACAAAAATATTTTGAAGTCCTTCCTGCTGGGTGTACTAACTGTTTTACAGTGTAGGGTAGATATGAACACTATCAGAAGAGGCTTAAGCAAATTAAGTATATTCTAAAAATTGCAAATTTGCTAGATGCAATAGATTATTTTAGGTTGTACAAGCTACCAAGTGATGAGTTCCAGGGCCACAATACAGCTACAAGTTGTGAGGTTTTCCATTATGGGTATGATGTTAACCATTTATTTTTCATATGATTGATTTTATAGCATTCTATTGGGATGGCATGTAAGTAATTATGACAAGGAGATATGAAGAGTCTCATGAACATGTTTCCTCACCTCATAAAACAGTACCTGGCGTTTCAGAGGTCAGGTCTCTTCTGGCAAATTAAAAAAAGAAAATGTTCCCATGAACTGAAGAAATCTATACTGAAATATGGCCTGTGATTCCATTTAGGTAGGCTTTCACACTTGTACGTCTGAAGAACAATAGCATAAACAAAATGCTAAAAATATTTTCCTTCTGAGGGATAAGTGCTCCAAAATTCTATTCTGTGTAGGGCCGAGAGTTAAACACTAATTTTCTTACCTTGCATTTATTATAAAATACTATTTAGGAAAGCGCAACCTAACTGTAATTGACAAGAGGGCAACTAGGGATATACATTTAGTTTTGCTATTATATCCAAACTAGGAGAAGAATAAATGGAAAAAAAGACTTTAAATAGGAATTTAAAAAGTTAACACAATGATTTACTTTAATTCTACTCAGTACAAATAACATTTGGCACAATTTTAGGAACTTACTATATATTCCAGTCCTTAAGTTATAATCAAGAAAATTGAAAGTGTAGGGCTCAACGCAGAGCCTGCTTGGGATTCTCCCTCCTCTCTCTCTCTCTCTCTCTCTCTCTCTCTCTCTCAAAATAAATACATAAACTTTTTTTAAAAAAGAAAATTGGTAGTATAAATCTTGGGATAAACCAGGTAAATCAATTACTTTTTTGAAATATAAATAATTCTCTTTTTTCGTGAAGTAATATTCAGTGAACTGATAAATCTGTAATTGAAACGTAGATTTCAGGGGTAATATACTCATTTGGATGAAATATTTACATCAAGAAGATGATATAAAAAATGATTTTTATTCTATGGTTCAGTATTATTTACTAGAAATTACTGTCATTAAGACTTATTTTCAAGCCATGTAAAAGAGAATGAGCCCTGTGCCAACTTGTCCTCATGCTGTGAAATCTTATATTGACAGAAGTATTTAGATATTAAATTCTGGAAACCTTTGAACATAAAGTTCTCAATTAGTTATACATAATTAAATAAGTTTTCTCTAATGATATGTAGGGACAGAAAGGCTGGAAGCAAATATCTCACTAGTAGGATGATATACTCACCGTGTAAAATTTACTTCTCTTGTTGATTCAATAAATTGGGCTGCCATAACTTTGTTGCTTAATGGTTTACATGTTTGGGTAATTCTGAATGAGTATAGAAAACAGCAGTTTTGTTTCTAAAGAAGTCTATATAAAGGGTATAAACTTATTTGTAAAGAGGCTTTTTTAAAAGAGAAACACTTGTTTTTTTTGTTTTTTTTAATGTTTATTTATTTATTTTGAGAGAGAGAGAGAGAGAGAGAGAGAGAGAGGGAGAGAGACCACAAGTGGGGAAGGCACAGAGAGAAGGAGAGATAGCATCCCAAGCAGGCTGCATGCTATCAGTGCACAGCCTGATGCAGGGCTCAAACTCACAACTGTGAGATCATGACCTGAGCCAAGATCAAGAGTCAGACACTTAACCAAGTAGGTCACCCAGGTGCCCCAAAAGAGAAATATTTGTTTAATTTTAATGCATAGCTTGACCATTCAAATTTAGCACTATTTCATGGAGAACCCTAAATATCTTGTAACATTAATAGATTTAGTCTTGATTAATTCAATGAAAGGAATTTAATTTTTTTTTAATTATTCTACCCAGTAGCTTATGTGATCTACTTGATGTCTTTTTATAACAACTCCACTGGCCCACTGTTTACTGTGGGGCATTCACAACACAAAGAATTAAGTTCTGAGGATAACTGTTGCAAACTATGGGAAAAAAGACTTTAGATGACATTATTTTGAAAGCATAAAGTGATAATCCATACAAAATATTCTATAACCGAATGCTTTTTTAGGATTATGTATACCACTGAGCTATGCTGATCTATTTCTACCCAATGTCAAATTTTCTTGTCCATCCAACTAACACTGAATACATGTTTTGTCTGAGGAATCAATGACAGATAAGATTCTTACCCTCAACAGGCATATTGCTGGAGTCTAAATAAAGAACACAAACCAAGGCAAATACAGTAAAATGTTTCAGTGATATGTTAGTGTTAGGAACAGGGAGGGAAAAAAAAAACAACAACACTGGAAGAACCTCTAACTAAATCTTTGGGGAGTTAATAAAAGTTGTCCTTCAACAAACAGCTAGTATGCAAAATCTATAAAGAGCTCACCAAACTCCACACCCAAAAAACAAATAATCCAGTGAAGAAATGGGCAGAAAACATGAATAGACACTTCTCTAAAGAAGACATCCAGATGGCCAACAGGCACATGAAAAGATGCTCAACATCGCTCCTCATCAGGGAAATACAAATCAAAACCACACTCAGATATCACCTCACACCAGTCAGAGTGGCCAAAATGAACAAATCAGGAGACCTTAGATGCTGGTGAGGATGTGGAGAAACGGGAACCCTCTTGCACTGTTGGTGGGAACGCGAACTGGTGCAGCCACTCTGGAAAACAGTGTGGAGGTTCCTCAAAAAATTAAAAATAGACCTACCCTATGACCCAGCAGTAGCACTGCTAGGAATTTATCCAAGGGATACAGGAGTACTGATGCATAGGGGCACTTGTACCCCAATGTTTACAGCAACACTCTCAACAATAGCCAAATTATGGAAAGAGCCTAAATGTCCACCAACTGATGAATGGATAAAGAAATTGTGGTTTATATACACAATGGAATACTACGTGGCAATGAGAAAGAGTGAAATATGGCCCTGTGTAGCAACATGGATGGAACTGGAGAGTGTGATGCTAAGTGAAATAAGCCATACAGAGAAAGACAGATACCATATGTGTTCACTCTTATGTGGATCCTGAGAAACTTAACAGAAACCCATGGGGGAGGGGAAGGAAAAAAAAGGGGGTTAGAGTGGGAGACAGCCAAAGCATAAGAGACTCTTAAAAACTGAGAACAAACTGAGGGTTGATGGGGGGTGGGAGGGACGGGAGGGTAGGTGATGGGTATTGAAGAGGGCATCTTTTGGGATGAGCACTGGGCGTTGTGTGGAAACCAATTTGACAATAAATTTCATATATTAAAAAAATTAAAGAAAAAAAAGTTGTCTTTCAAAAATAAACTCTAATCAGAGTTCTAAAGGACAAGTAGGCGTTAACCAGAAAAAGGAGAAAATATTCTAGCAATCACAAGATGTTGTTGAGGGGCCAGGAAGCAGATTATTAAAATGTTCAATAACGTACAGGTTGATTTTGTTTTACATTTTGAAGCTAATATCATGTAGTGTACACCACAGTTCATATCAGAATCTTTGACACATATAACCCGGGTTGTATGAGGTTTATAGGCATTACTTGAACAGAAATGGAGGTGTTCAAGGTCTGTATGTGTTTACAAAAAACATATGCTTCATAAAAATTTTAATTTTTTCCTGCATGGTTTCTCTTTAATCAATTAAGGTACAATATGAATCTCTAGGAAGTGTTAATAGCCAGCAGTGCTTTCTAAAATCTATGACCATGAAACCCTTTACTCATACAACTTTCGGCAGTAGCTTCCTGAGGAATTTGTTTTGAGAAATGCTGCTCTAAATATGTGTGGGTATGAGATTTTCCCAATTCAAGTTCTTTGTAGAAATTTCCAAAAAAAGTGTGAGGGTGGGCATTATAAAGTCTGACAGAGAATTGTAGTAGGTTGAATGGTATTCTCCCAAAAGGTATGCCCAACTGGAACTTCACAATGTGACCTTATTTGGAATAAGGATCTTGATCTTACCTCCTACTGAGGTAAGGATCTAAGTTAATCTGAATTACAATGAGACCTAAATCCAATAATGAATGTTCTTATAAGACATAGAAAGACAGAGACAGAAGGAGAAGGTCAGGTGACAACAGAGGCAAGGACTGAAATGCTATGTCTATAAACCAAACACCACCAAGAATTGCTGACAGCATGGAATGGGTTCTCTCTCAGAGCCTCCTGTAAAGAATTAATATCACAAACACGTAGACTTCAGATCTCTGCTTCCTAGAACTTCAAGAGAATGAATTTCTATTATTTCAAGCCACTGAGTTTGTGTTGTTATGACAACAGTAGGAACCAAATATGAGGCTATACTGGTTTTATATGCAGGTTACAGTTCAACAAACTTCTACCTGAACACAGATTACCAAATTGTACCCATTGGATCATGATGTCTCTTGAATTCACGTCCTTGCAGTGACATCCCAATCCAAACATAGGTTAGCCTAATGAGTTACTTGATCCAAGAGAAAGCAACAGAAGTGACACCGTACAAGTTCCTGTCCTAGGTCTAAAGAAGGCTCTGTAGCTTCCATGTATTCCCTCTTAGCCCTGAGCCACTGTACAAAGATATCCAGGTTAGCTTCCTTGAGAATGAGAGGCCCCAAGGTGGAAAAGGCCCAGGAGAATTAAAGACCAAGATGGCAGAGAGGAAAGCCTGATCTGCACCCAGTCATTCCATCCCAGCATATGAATGGGGCCATCTTGGATCCACAGTTCCAGTGAAGGTGCTTGCTAAATACACACACGTGGGAGAACCTCACTCATACCATCTGGAGGAAAAGCAAGCCATACAGATGAGTTCAACTCAGATTGTAGAACTGTGAGCAGCTAAATGCTTGTGGCTTAGTTGTTTTCAGCTTTTTTGTTTTGGAGTGGTTGGTTATGTAGCAATAGAAAACTGTAATCATCTAGTAATATTTTTTAGTATTTATTTTTTTAAAAAAAGGGTAAACAAAACAGATTACGAATAAAATGTCATTTGCTCTGCTATAGCAAAGGTATATTGAACTTCTTCTGTTCAACTATTCAGGATTTCGATCAACTTTCCTGTCTTTCATTAACTTTGAAATTTTGAGAAAAAACTTCAAGCCATCTGTATGTAAAAAGAAACTACTGTTCATGAACACGCAAATCATGAGTTATATTTAAATTATGGGGGCGCCTGGGTGGCTCAGTCGGTTAAGCGACCGACTTCGGCTCAGGTCACGATCTCACAGTATGTGAGTTCAAGCCCCGCGTCGGGCTCTGTGCTGACTGCTCAGAGCCTGGAGCCTGTTTCAGATTCTGTGTCTCCCTCTCTCTCTGACCCTCCCCCGTTCATGCTCTGTCTCTCTCTGTCTCAAAAATAAATAAATGTTAAAAAAACATTAAAAAATAAATAAATAAATAAATTATGCATAAGCATAGTCAGAATACAAAAAGCTGAACTGGATTTTTAGTATGTTCTATACTCACCTTTTATGTGAAATGAACAAATGACTAATCTCCAGGATTTATTTTAAAAGTTTGTATCATAGGTACAGCATAGACTAAGACCATCTTTTATGTTACCACCTTTATCTTCAATCACTGGAGACAACTTCTATTCATAATAACCCTGCAGAAGTTGAAATGGCATCTGCATATTAAAAATTACATTCTGATCAGTTGTGGTTTTAAACATTTAGCTATGTGCTGGGTTTGTTTTTTTCTCTTTTAATATTTGCAAGCCACGTGTGATGTATAGTTAACCAGCAGGTGATCAGATATAGAATTCATGTGTCCTGTTTTCAACCATATTAGATATAATCCGTTTAAAGATGCAGTTGACAACTGATTATTGCAACAAGCGAATTCTTGTGAAAAACAATTATTCAAATCACACACACACACACACACACGCTTATCCATGTATGACTGTGGACACTGAGATAGAGCCCATAAATACAGAATTACATAAGAAATCTTGTAGCAAATAAGTTAACAAGAGAACTGAGCTAACTTGGTCACTTAGTCTTGGTCCTCTGTCCTAATCTTTTCTATTAAATGAAAGTGGACACACAATGACTACTCATCTATTTTCTGTGATTATGTAATGTTTGAAAAAATGCATATATAGTGTTGTTACTTTTGCATTCATTTTTTTCCTTTCCAAATTTATTTCCCCTACATATTTGGCATTATTTCTTTTCTTCTTCTTTGTTCATTGTTCTTCTTCCTTTTCTTACTCCTCTGTTTTCCATTATAAAATACAATATACAAACAGAAAAGTCCATACAGATATTGTTACTTATCTCAAGGAAGCTGAGTCTAACTCAGTGCTATTTCTGCTTCTTCTCCTTTTTCTTCTTTTTCTATTTCTCTTTTGTCTTCTGGTTTTTGGTTTTTTTTAGTAAATGCTACAACTCTGATTTTTACTCATTGTGTAGATGACACAAGGATAAAAATCTATTTTAATGATACTTTTCATGAGCAGGAAACAGAGAAAAACATTTTTCAGACAAAATTAATTATATATATAAGCAAATGATCTACTTCTAAACAGAGAATAAATATTGCAACTGGTCTTCTTTCATCCCCTGCTACATTTTTATCTAACAAAGTCTCTGCTATTTCTAAGTTCAATGTCCTGCATCAAGCATTGCCAGCAATACTGAACACTTTCAATTAGTAGTTCTCTGCTTCTCTGGTCACTAAGCAACTGGCCTCTCGTGAGGAATATGTAATGATCCGCATAGATACCTTGGATGGAGTATAGGCTTCACAAAGTTTCACTGGCTCTCTTGTGCTCATGCCACAATAAACAGGTAAATGCATGGCACTATTTGATACTAGTTTTCTGTAATAAACTTAAAGGTTAAAATAAGCCGTGGACAAAGCTACGAATAAACGTGACACAAAATACTTAATTTACCTTTTATATGTTATATGGTTTTCAAGGAGGACAAGTAATCACATTAATATATTTTTAAGTGTATATATGTATATATGTTAAACACTGGTGAAGGCAGAATTCAGCACATAGCAAAAAATGGTTAGACGACCAACAAGAAAAAAGCTGGACAGGAATGGAAAAACTAAAAGTACAAATAAAATGAAAATTTCAAATGAAAGCTATCATGTCTGATATATGTGTGAGTCTTTAGCAGAATGTCTTCCTATGTGTTAAAAAATACATACCCACCAGAATAAGAAGAAAAGATCTGCCACTTGACCCTTGGATACTTTTCATTCTATTCATTTATCGTATTTTTATTGGTTTTTATTCCATTGACCAGTACATGCACTGACCCTTAGTGAATCCACTCAATCAAGAGGAGAGATTGTATCTCCTCTTTATCAGTAGACTTGCCGAGAAAGATTTTCTCCTGTTTTTGTATGTATTTTGTCCAATTTGGACATTGCATTTTATATGCTGCTTTAACACAGTAGAATAACTTTCCTTTACACAATACACTGTTTTGACAGATTTTGAAGAAATGAAAAATAAATGATTGTTTGACATTTATGTTCTCATAATGTAAATGCAATATCAAAAGTACCAATGCTACTGGAATTAATGAAAATGGTAACTGCAATATATATTCACACTTGGAAAAAGACTATTTACTGAAAAGCAACAGATGACTAAAATTCATGTTATACAATGAAAAATACTTGAGATCTTAAACAGAACTTCCTAGTTTTTGATGATACCATTTTATGCATTTTAAATTCTTCTAGAATGATGGCTAAAACTAAACTTTTACTTTCTTTTTTTAACCACACACAATGCATCTGTAAAAATGACATATAAATATCCACCATAACTTTAATTACATAACTTCAGTGGGGTCTTTTTAGTTTAGCATATAATTATGCAATGCTATTCTATCTGGTAATGCACACTTAAAAAACAAACTCCCCCTCCCCCAACACACACATACACACAATTAGTATACCTCTGCCTTGGTGGTATCAGAGAAGACCTAGTGGGAATACAGGACTTTCCTTCCCACTGAATGGTAATGACGTGCCCTCTCCTTTCTCACCAGGGTAATGCCATAGGAGACCAAGTGAGAAACTGAACTTTCACCACCATCCAGTGGGAACAAGGTCCAAAGCTTCCTGATACTTGCCCTCCCTTCAGTGAAGGCCATATAGGAGCAAAATTCAGAAGCCCACTCTCCAAAGGAGGGGACCCAGGAATTTCAACACTATCTGGCAACAACAAGGCAGCCCCCACTTTCACCCTGTATCATGTCAGAAGAGATTTACTAACTAAATTTTAAATAAGACACAGTCTCATAATATTCAAAACGTCCTGGCTACGTTGAAAATTATGTGGCATATCTCGAAGTAGAAAATTCACATCTTCAATGAGAAGATAACAAATGGCAACATGGAGCATGCAGGTGACACATAAAGTCACCAGCATAAAATGTTTTAATGAGCAATTATGAGCATGCTTGAACAAATGGAAAGCTTTACAAAGTTACAGAAGATACAAAGGAAAAAGAAATGTTGGAATTGAAAATGACAATAACTAAAATTTTAAAAATCTTGGTAGGCTCAACAACAGAATGAAGATAGAAGAGAAAAGAATAAGTGAACTTGAAAATGGAACAAGATATATTACCTAATCTGAAGAACAGAAGAGAGACAGACTACCAAGAAGCAATAACAAAAACAGAACTCCAAGGACCTGTGGGACGATAACAAAAAAGTCTATTATTTGTGTCCTCAGAGTCTGAGAAAGAAAGGAGAAAGAGGTTGAGGCTGGAAACATATTTAAACAAATAACTGGAAAATTTTCAAGTTTGGCTAAAGACATCAGCCTATAGATTCAAGAACTGAGCAAACTCCAAAAGGACACAACAAAAGACATCCACACCAAAATAGAATACAAACATACAACTGTAGAAAATATAGCAGAAAAAAAATTCTTGAAAGCAGTGAAAGTAAAACAACACTTCCTCTATAGGGGAAAATCTATTTGAATGACTGGATTTCTCATCAGAAACCATGAAGGCCAGAAGTAAGTGACCAATTTTTCAAGTGTTGAAAGGCAGAAACAGTCAACCCCAAATTCTATATTGAGCAAAACTGTCCTTTGGGAATAAGGAAAAGGAAAGACATTCTCAGAAGAGGGAAAACAGAATTTGTCATCATCTGGCCTGTCACCAAAAGAATGGCTAAAGGAAGTTCTTGAAACAGAAGTGCAATGATAAAAGAAGGTATCTTAAATCCTCAGGAAGAAAGAATGCACCAGAAGAGCAAAAATATGAGTAAATACAATAGATTTTTCCTCTTTTTATACATTTTCTAAGTTTTTTGTTTGACTTGAAGCAAAAAAAAAAGTAATATTGTCTGATGTGGTTCTCTATCTAAAGGAAATATTTTTAAAAATTATAAACAGGGGTGCATAAAGAGACTTTGAAATACTTCACTAGTATTCAGTATTTTGATAGCAGCAGTTGCTATAGGAACCTACACATGTGACAAAATGACATAGAGCTATATGCACACATTTTATTAATGTCGATTTCCTGTTTTTTACCTTATTCTATAATTACTAAAACTGTAACTATTGGGGAAACTGGATGAAGGGTATGAGGGGCCTCTGTACAATAGCGCAACTTTCTGTAAATCTATATTTCAGTATTGACAGTTAACAAAAAGTTTAATAGAAATATGATCAGTAAACAAATAGTTACATATGGAAGATAGAATGATACAAAAAATAAGATATTGTGCTTATAAAATAAGTGAGGTATCCATGAAAGAATTCAGGTTTGTAACTGACTAAGTACAATGCTGAAAGATCATGGGAAGTAATATAGTTTATGTTAGATATTTTAGAAAGACAGTCATCTCTGAAAAGTTTTACATTCATGACTCCAAGTAACCCGAGAGTTCTCAATCTAGGAAATTACCCTCTTTCTGGAATATAAATGAATGTTCTTTCATCCTAACCCATTCAAACATTAAGACTATAATTGATTATCATCAGCTACAGGAAAAAAGTAGAGATGAAAAGAAACAAAATGTGGGAAAAGTAGAAAGAGTAATATCAAACTTTTAAAGCTCTCACAGAGTGAGTTTTAGCTAGATACACTTCAACTGCAACTCTGCCATGAATTTCTTACTCCTCTCTAATACTGATTGCTCTTTCTTCTCAGTAAATGTCTTTATGAACCTAAGTAAAAATACTAGACCCATTATAGGTACAAAATTATTTTTTAGAATCTTTATTTACATAAAAGTTTCAAGTAAAAATGGATCCATTTCTGCTGTTCTTCTCACAAGGAGATGGTTATTCTCTTTAATGAAAAGGTAAGAAATGTATTCACTTGTAATAAAGAATATTTATTTTACTACTGCTCATTAGCTAACACTTATTAGATAATGTTACCACACTATCTGCTACTCCAAGAATGTGGAAAAATTTAGAAAATTGCTTTTATTATATCTGTAGAATTGTTCAGTACAGCTGCAGAATTTGCTTTGAATCTTTTCATCTATATTTCAGTTCCAATGGAATCCTTCTTTTTAATAAAATATTTTCATGATTTGTATGTCCCTTCTAAAGAGACTTTGTGCTTTGTCTCTCTAACCTCTGTTTTTTCTTCCCCTCCTCCATAGACTTCTGTTAAGTTTCTCAGGATCCACATAAGAATGAAAACATATGGTATCTGTCTTTCTCTGTATGACTTATTTCACTTAACATAACACTCTCCATTTCCATCCACATTGCTACAAAGGGCCATATTTCATTCTTTCTCATTGTCACGTAGTATTCCATTGTGTATATAAACCACAATTTCTTTATCCAAAGCATAAGAGACTCTTAAAAACTGAGAACAAACTGAGGGTTGATGGGGGGTGGGAGGGAGGGGAGGGTGGGTGATGGGTATTGAGGAGGGCACCTTTTGGGATGAGCACTGGGTGTTGTATGGAAACCAACTTGACAATAAATTTCATATTAAAAAAATAAAAAATCAAAATAAATAAATAAATAAAATTAAAAAATTAAAAAAAGAGACTTTGTGCCCAATTTGCAATGTTTTATTCCCAACTAAATTCCAAAATGGTCAGACTTTGAAATGTTCCCAGAAAATCACTCAAATTTACAGTTCAAAGATATAGAAGCTAACATAAATCTTGTGGTGTTGGCCCCTCACTATAGAAAACAAATTGTTAACTAATTTGCAGTGTTTGGTCATGTTCATACACAAAAAGTACATCACTGTATGTCTCCCTATGCTGCCAGTGCATAGCCCTACACGGGTGTTGAACTCACAAACTGTCAGATCATGACCTGAGCCAAAATCAAGAGTCAGATGCTTAAATGACTTAGCCACCCAGGTCCCTCTCATGTGAAAGGATTCTAAATATGTTACTGGGGTAGCAATACCACAATGATCAGAAGTCTGCAAGTAAAACTTTTCTTGTCCAAATAATATAGGCTAAATCATATATTTCTGATACTGATGATGCCAATTCTTCAATGGAGATAAAAGAATTCTCTTCCATCAACTGATGAATGGATAAAGAAATTGTGGTTTATATACACAATGGAATACTACGTGGCAATGAGAAAGAATGAAATATGGCCTTTTGTAGCAACGTGGATGGAACTGGAGAGTGTGATGCTAAGTGAAATAAGCCATACAGAGAAAGACAGATACCATATGGTTTCACTCTTATGTGGATCCTGAGAAACTTAACAGAAACCCATGGGGGAGGGGAAGGAAAAAAAAAAGAGGTTAGAGTGGGAGAGAACCAAAGCTTAAGAGACTGTTAAAAACTGAGAACAAACTGAGGGTTGATGGGGGGTGGGAGGGAGGGGAGGGTGGGTGATGGGTATTGAGGAGGGCACCTTTTGGGATGAGCACTGGGTGTTGTATGGAAACCAATTTGACAGTAAATTTCATATATTAAAAAATAAAAAAAAAAACAAAGTGAATTAACCTAGGGAAAAAAAAAAAAAAAAGAGAAAAAGAATTATCTTACTGATCTTATAGTGATTTTTGACTGCTTTTCCTAAAACACTTTAAAAAGGTGCTTTACACCTTCACAGCTATTGAGTGTCTATTGAATACACTATATTTAACTATTTAAATAATTGCTAATGATTATTGTTATTTTTATTTCAGCATACAATGGGTATGCTGAAATAAAAATAACAATAATCATAATGTCACTGCAGCTTATTACAGATTTTTTTTTAAAGCAAACAAACACATTCATTGAATGCCTTTTAGAATTTGTATTTATTTATTTATTTATTTATTTATTTATTTATTCATTCATTCATTCATTCATTGAATGTTTATTTTTGAGAGAGAGAGAGAGAGAGCACAAGTGGAGGAGGGGCGGAGAGAGAGAGGGAGAAACAGAATCTGAAGCAGGCTCCAGGGTCTGAGGTGTCAGCACAGGGCCCATTGCAGGGCTTGACCCACAAACTATGAGACCATGACCTGAGCCAAAGTGGGATGCTTAACCAATTGAGCCACCCAGGTGCCCCAAGGTTATTACTGAGTCTTAAATATTCTCTACCATGGGCTTCATTACCCAACGATGTTAAGTTACACATATTATTTTTTAAAAAACATTAAAGAAGATAGCCTGTAAGGCTGGTACTTTATATATTTTGTTTCCTTGATTTTGAGGGGATTAAAATAAGCTACTCTAAATGGACTATTTTTAACAATATCCTGTACAATTTTACAAATGACTATGTGTTCAACTTTACTGTGACTTTGCAATTTGAATTTATAAATTTTACATATATATGTATATGTATGTATATGTATATATATACATATGTGTGTATATATATATATATATATACACACACACAGAAGTACTATTATAGAAATATTTAAAGTATTAACATATGTATTTACCTTGTATACTAAATATAGTTATACTTTCCCCTAAGTTCATTGTTCATGGTTTCTCTCTCTCTCCCTTTCTCTCTCTCTCTCTCTCTAGATACACACACACACACACACACACAATTTAATATATATAATTTATTACATACAACTTCTTATATATAATATATAGTATATATGTACTTTCTTAGAATAAACTTTACCTCTTGCTTTTCTGATAACTCACTCTTTTTGAGGGTACTATAGTCAAGTGCAAGGGTGGGAGAATAAATATGATGAATGACAGGAGTATTAGACAGTTGAGTAAAATATCAAAATTAAACTGACATAAGATAAAAAGACAGAAACTTAAAAAAAGTAGAAAGTGAAAAGTTTGCATGGTAATATACATACATGTTAATGAAAATAATAGGCTAGTTACTGAAACACATCAGTGAACAGCATTGCTTTATGCACATGCCAGTAAGGAATTGGAAAATTCTCCAACTTCAATATGAGGATTTTCCTGTATATAATTTTTACTTGGTGGCGAGGTTTACTTGTATAACACTCTGTGTGCTACTTTAAAATAAGCCACACTACTTAGGGCCAGAAAATAACACTTCACTCACTTTTTCCTACCTTCTGCAATGATTTTTAACAGCTTAAAGTTTCTAAACAAAGATGTGATTCTAGATATGAAAGAAGGAGATTGGATTTAAAGTTCTGGTAGAGGGGCGCCTGGGTGGCTCAGTCGGTTAAGCGTCCGACTTCAGCTCAGGTCACCATCTCGCGGTCCGTGAGTTCGAGCCCCGCGTGGGGCTCTGTGCTGACGGCTCAGAGCCTAGAGCCTGTTTCAGATTCTGTGTCTCCCTCTCTCTGACCCTCCCCCGTTCATGCTCTGTCTCTCTCTGTCTCAAAAAAAAATAAACGTTAAAAAAAAAATTAAAAAAAAAAAAGTTCTGGTAGAAAGTTTAGTTTAGATAATGGGGCTCTTGAAAATTCAATGATGGATGAGAACCAAATATTGGAAAATGTGAAATGGGGAGAACTATGGGTATATGAGGGAACTCTCCACCAATGGTTATAATGGACTTGAAACAGAAATGAGTGCATGTGCCATAAAGGAAGTATAAAGGAAATGGATTAATTGGGAGATTAAGGTGGTTGGACAAAGCCTGAAATATATCATGGAAGTAACAAATGAAGTTTTATTGATCTTCATTAATCCATTCATTCAATTATTCATTCAAGAGTTGACTTAGTCATACATTTCTTAAAGTACAGTCTTATTCTGGTGTGTAACATGTATATTTCTGTATTCGTTTCTTCTCATTGGTCTTCTTGCCCTAATATCTCATCTCTATTCTGGTCTCCCTCCACCTCTCCCTCCCTCTCCAGTTACACTCAGGCCCTTCAAGATGTATGTACGTATTTTGCAAAGTTTGGAGGATTGTTTTTTTACTTTTTTTCATTCAATACTATATTATTGAGATCTATCCTTGTTTTTGTGTAAATCTCCATCAGTTTTTTAGGCTACACAGTATTCCATATATATAAAGTTCTCATAGTGTTGAATTCTCTGGTCCCTTGCACCCTTCACAACACATAAATCTTTAATGCACACCACCATGTCATTTTAAAGATTTAGGTGGGAGTTTCATTGGCATGTAGATCAGTAGGATTGCTATTTCATAGTTTTAGGTTTTATTTCACTAAGTACTTCCAGATTGCTTTCCAGGATATCTGCGCCAGTCTGCTCCCATCAGCAGTATACACGCATTCCAGTTTCCTGACATTGTCTTTCATATTAGCTACTATCTGAATTTCACCTTTTGTCTTATAATGTGCCCCTCAAATTGATCTCTTCTGCTATTTCCACCATACATTTCATCCTTCATTGTAACAGATAGGGTTTACATATTTGATATGCATCTTATGACTGTTTATTTCTTTTTCAGATTTCAAATACAGGCATACCTCGTATTATTGCACTTCACTTTACTGTACTTTGTGAGGACTACATACAAATTGAAGGTTTGTGGCAACCCTGCAGTGCTCAAGTCTATTGGCACCATTTTTCTAACAGCATTTGCTCACTAAGTGTCTTTGCATCACATTTTGATAACTCTTGCACTATTTCAAACTTTATTATTATTGGATTTGTCGAAATCAAGAGTCAGATGCTTAACTGCCTGAGCCATCCACACTAAAGTACTGTTTAATTAAGGCATGTACATTGTTTTTTTAGACACAATGCTGTTGCACACTTAATAGACTCCAGTACAATGTAAACATAAGTTTTATATGCACTGGGAATCAAAAAAAACCAAACTCATTTGACTTCTTCTATTGCAATATTCACTTTACCGCAGTGGTCTGGAACTGAACCCACAATATGTCCAAGGTATGCCTGTATCCTCCTTTATGTCTTTGAGAATATTTGATATACATATTTCATTTGCTGTCATCTTGGCTACATTTATCTGGCTGTCTTTGTTATACACTTTCTTTTAATGTCTTTGAAATCTTATGAGGTCTCTCTTTTTTGTGAGCTTTATTAGGCTGAGATAGCAACGGCAACATGGCAGAGGGAACCAAAGCAGGACCAAGCTTGGCTCCTTCATAGTGAGTTTAGAATGAGAGACACTTTAGGAAACTAGCTGGATTCTACTTTGCTTTCTTTCCCCATAACAATTCCATTCTGAAATTTGATATTTGTTTGCATCCTAGGCACTGCTTTTTTTCCCAGAGTTGTCTCCCTCTGTTGTAATCACCAGCCTCACTCTCAGTGTGTGTGGTTCAAGGCTTAGAAAAGAATGTTCAGGGTTCAGACAGTTTATCTTCACCTGTCATTATTCCCTCATTTTCAAACTGGGTTGAGTTTCACCTATTTGTAACACCCTGCCTGGCAGTCTCCAAAGTGGCTTTGAAAGAGTTGGCAATGGTCTCTTTGAACCTGACTCCATTCCTTTGAATGAAAGCTCATTTGCGCAGGAGTTTGCTTTTGTTTGTTCTCTACTGTATTCTCACCACTTAGAAGAAGACTGTACTTATGGGTACTCTAAAGAAAAAACAAAAAATAAGGCAAGGAAAAGGAATTGGTACCACTAAAAACCTTTGTCTCAACCTTTGCTGGTATCATTAGAGCTTACTCTTCTGCTCACTGCTTTCTTTCTCTACTCACAACCAGTTCCTAACTCTGAGGGCTTCTCACATCTTCAGTGTTATTAGGTTCATCAGCCTTTCTCTTATTTCTATTACATTCTCGGGGTTGTATTCATGCAAGGGAGCACATTTCATGATACACTCTCCACCTTATCAGAGAAAGCTTAGCTCAGTCTTCTTTAAAATTTTTGCAGTATCCAAATCTCTCATGTCTATTTTCTTTTCAAGTTACTCCCACTTATGCTAATTTCTGTAAGTAATTTTAAACTTTCAAGATTCTAATCAATTATTGATTAATCCAAGATTTACATTTGTCTCCTGTAGGATGAATCTATGATAAATATCCTCCTTAGCGCCTTTTCCTGAAATATCATACAGCCAGTGATAAAGCATCAGCAATTTGTAGTTTCCACATCATGATTTCTGATCCCTCAAAATGGAGTTTGTAAATTACTTAGCTCTAATAATACAAATATAAAAGGTATGAACAGTGAAATGAAATAAGTAGCCCCACAAGCAAGAAAACACTTGAACCAAACAAAATGGGATATGAAAATATGCAGACACTGTTTCTGGCCCATAATTATGACATAATTCTGGGCAGCAGTGGGGGGGAGCATTTCTTCTGAGTCTCAGCTTCACAGAGGTAAAATGGGGACAGAAATGGCTTACAGAATTTCTGTGAAAATAAAAAGCAAAGAATGTTTATGAAAGTATTTTATAAATATTGTAAAGCACCATAATTATAAACACAAGAGGAGTGCTTGCTTCTTTTTGTATCCACTTTTCTAGCATGTTTGTTCTGTTTTTAAATTTTAATATTGTTTTTATGCTACACGGTGTTTGGCCACTGATATTCTTATATATAAATGTCTTCTGCAAAAAAAAAAAAATGTTGTATGGCCTTAGAATAATAGTTTATGTGTTCAGTTTCTTAATTGAACAAAATTCTCTTCTGATTTCTTTGTAGAGAAAATAATTACATTCTAACTGAGATTTGGTGCAAATTATAACAATTATATATTTGGATTAAATAAGATAATTCATGAAGGCTATTTGTTGTTGTACTACTAAAAGTACTTTTCATTTATTCAAAGTTATTAATTGTTCTCAAGCAGAAATAACCATTATCCAGGTAAAATAAAAGATCTGGTCTAGAAAACTTTGGTTTTCAAATTCATGCAATGCTATCATTATCTTCTTTATGTTTTGGATAATTTATTCTAAATTACCTAGAAAAATGGGCTGATTTTCCAGTTTTATCTTGCATTCTCTAAATCTCAGCCAAGAATAAAAGGAAAAGAGTAAGCAAGGAAAAACAAAGAAAAAATAAAATTGTACTCAAGTCACATAGACATCTAAAGTCTCTGATTTATGTGAAATCTTCTGTTTGGTAGAGGATATACAGGAGAGAAAGGGATATTGAATTTCTGACAACATACGTGCTTAGTGCTTTGTCTACAATGTGGTGAGCACATATTTATTTTTTTCTCTGTGCTTTCTGCATTGAAACCAGTATATTTTAAGCTTATCATACAAAATATGGCAAAAAAAAATATTTGCCACTTATTTTCTAATACTTCTTTTTCTCCTGAGGTTACTGCCCTATACAGAGCCATTTTAACCTCCTCGTGTCTTTGACAGTGGGAACATCTTGACATGACTCCAAACCAATGTGTTGAAAGAATAAAACCACATTCACTTAAAAATTCTGAATCATATTAATGATACCAGAGAAATACATCTTAAGACGTCTATCAGTTTTACCTTTGTTAATGTTTCAGTGTGCCTATGTGATTAAGGTTTTACTTTGTGCAGACCACAGCTGTAGTAACTGCAGCTGCCTAAGAAAAAATATAGCAAAACATTTTAAAAGCTAAAGCAAACAGCAAGGCTACCACAAAAACCTTATTCATTCATCCTGTATATCTTGGTTTGTTGGTCATTTCTTACTCTAACTGTGTAATGAAATACCTACCATTATCTCTGTCATCATCCCTAGATTAAAGCATAGAGGAAGAAGTAAAACCTATCCTGGAATTGATTTTCAGGTCATCTCATTCTGGAAGACCAGCATCAAGAGGATTTTCATTTGCTTCCTCATTGGAAGTAAACTGCTGTGCATCTGCAGAGAACACGGTACAGGTCTCTGTTGGCACTGCATTCTGTTTGTATTAGCAGCACGGGTCTGAAGCATTCACTTGGATCATGAGTGGGACAAATCCTGCGGGCCTGAGTTCTTATCAGCTTTCTGTGCACCCAAAAGTCATCAAAGCCATACATGGAATGAGCAATAGGAGAAAGCCCACGATGGGCATTGCTCGAGCTGGTGACGCATCTGACAGCTACAAGCATATCAATCCTCTGATAACAATGCAGTACTAGCGACAAAGGAAAGATTGCGTTTTAACTAAGAATCTGAAACAGTGTCTATGTCACTGCGAGGGGACTTGCTTTTACTGATACCCTGTCGATCTTAGGCTTGCTCTAGACATCGAGTGTAAACAAGCTAGCAGAGTCCAGGAGGGTTTGCTTTTTTCTGTTTTTCTTGGGATTGGAATTTGCTTACTGCAGTTTGGGATGTAGAAGCCGTGACATGTGAACTCATGGTGAAAAGCCACAAAAGAAGGGGAATTCGTGAGTGAGAGGGCGCAGTGAACTTACTGACCTGCCTGACCTTCATGGTAGATATTACTCACAGAATCAGTAACATCCAAAATGCTGACAGAAGGATGGTAAGAGGTCAGCAAAGGGTGAGCCTGTATGAGCATTTGGGACCAAACCTTTGAGAATTACAATAAACTCTCAGTTATATAGTGGCCACAATTGAAATGCAACTGTTCATTTAGTTTCCTGTTTGCTTTTTGACATGTGCCCGATCGATAGTGAGTAATTCCTCATTTGTTGTAGAAAAAAATTAAAAAGCCTCAGAAGAAATCAAGCCCTGCGGTGCTTTAATGATCAACTGACTATGAATAAAAAATCATCTGAGAAGAGTATTAGAGAGTCCTCCAGCTTTGCTCCTCTGTCCCCTTGGGTTGATTATCACTTACGGAGAATCACAGGGCCTCCCGCCACTGAGGTCCTAGGAAGATAAGAGGATTTCCTAGAGACAGAGGCATTTTATAGATTTTCCATAAACAGAGTAATGGCAGGGCAAAGAAATGCTGATTCATCAGTTTCATGCATATTTATTGTGCAGCTCCTATATGGCAGGTCTGTGCTAAGCACCAGGTACACAGTAGAATCATAACCAGCATGGTTCTTGCCCTCTTGAGCTCATCCTCGTTCTCTTAAGCAGGTTCAGACATAACGCACATTTACTGTTTTAGGTTACAAAACATTTTTTGGTTTTCAATCTTCATTTCTACCAGAGGAAGTTTAATGTGAGGCTCTGGGTAACCTTTTCCATAAATTCATTTCATTTTAGGCTGCCTGACGTCTGGTTTCCCAATTACAATTTATCTAGATCATTTTTAAAAGGAGACATCCAAGCTTCGTAGGAACTGAAGCTTATAATATGTGGGGTCCCTCTTTAGGAAAAAGAATACAAGGCCTTAGAAGGTGAAAAGATCCAGCTGCCAGCAAATGTCTAAAATGAATTCATTGTGGCACATTCTGACTTCTTTTCTGAGTGAAAAGATACCTTACATTTCATACCAATTCCAAAGAAAGTTAATCATTTGGTCTGGGTTCTTCAGCAAAATAAACGCATGTATACCACAACCTCTAAATGCTTCCTCTAGACCTTATAGTTTGAGTCCAGAGTAACAGATGTGTGTTTTGTTTTGTTTTGTTTTAATATTTTCTATTTACTAAAGGTTTATACATGAAAATATACTGTCATGTAAAAGTTACATTAAAACTTCTTAAGATATTTAAGTATATATGGGGTAAATGAGAGGACCAAAGAATAGAAAAACAAAAGAACAAAGGAAAGTCAAACCTTTTGTTATAGTTTGGACCAAAAGTCAAAATTTTAAAGTTGCGTTAAAACAAAAGAAAACAAAATAATGTCCAGTAAAGGCATGTAGTTACACATGAAATAATTCAAATGTTATTAAAGCCCACTTTATTTGGGGAAACTTTCACTTTATAAATATAGATAAGGCCCTAATTAAAGTAGTAGGAATGACTAAAGAATATCATGTCTCGAGACTATAACTTTCATATACACTTTGATTACTTGGAACTTTTTAGAATCAGTAGAATAAATATATGGATGATTTATTGTGAATTTTAATTAGGTAGGAGGCCACCAATTCTGGTATTGACTAAAACCTCTTAATAAAAAGTGGCATTTATATCTAGTTATTCTTCTTTATATCTTATTTGAGATTTTCTCTTTCCTTTCTCTTATTACTGTAAGAAGATATTTAAAAACTTCTATGATAGTTAATTTAATTGGATAGAGGGGTACCTGGGCGGCTCGGTCGGTTAAGCATCTGACTTCGGCTCAGGTCATGATCTCGCACTTCATGAGTTCCAGCCCTGCGTCAGTCTCTGTGTTGACAGCTCAGAGCCTGCAGCCTGCTTTGGATTCTGTGTCTCCCTCTCTCTGCTCCTCCCCAGCTCACACTCTCTCTCTGTCTCTGTCTCTGACTCTCTCAAAAATAAACGTTAAAAAACATTTTTAAAAAATCAAGTAGAAGTCTTTTTTCCCCTCTTTTCATAGTATTTTCCTTGAACTTTATTAAAGGATAACATACATACAGAAAACATGACAATACAAACACACTGATCATAAATGCACAATTTGATGAAGTTTCATCAAGTGAACAGTACTTTTTGGTAATCAGCATGCTGATTAAGAAACAGAACATTGAGATTTCCCATGAAGACTCCCATCATTCTCCCTTCTTGTCACTATTTACTTGCAACTGCACCTTTGCCATCAAAGACAGCAATCACTCTGAATTTTAACATTCAAGTTTTAACATTGAATTGTAGACTCAATTTGCCATGTTATACATGTACATGTACATATTTTTGTGTAATTCTGACTTTGATATAATTTTAAACTTACAAAAACTTGTAAGAAAAGTAGAAAGAACTCCTGTACCTTCACTTTTAATTATATTTTGATGTATTGTCAGCTTTCTCTCATGCTTTCCTGTCTGAACCATTTGTTATGTCCTGTTATGTCATGCCCCTCCACCTGTAAACACTTCATTGTGTACATCCTAAAAGCCAGGATATTCCCTTAAGGAATTACATTTTCTTGTATAATTACAATACCGTTATCAGAATCAAGAAATTCTAGAATATATCGTAGAGTTTGTTTTATTTTAAACTACACTAGGTATCAATTTGTCAATGGATTAAACATAGATTTGCAACTAAATGACCATAATTAGGACTACTCTTTGTGGAAATTATTGGCATATTCTCAAGGAGAAAATATCAAATTCTAGGAGGCATGTCTTGCAAAGCCATCATTTAACATGAGCTCTAGCTCACAGAAAAGCAAGGGCTTGCGTGGGTCTTTAGTGAAGTCCTGGATTTCGACAATTTTAAGACTGATGAGGGGGGCGCCTGGTTGGCTCAGTCGGTTAAGCGTCGGACTTCAGCTCAGGTCACGATCTCACGTGTCCGTGAGTTCGAGCCCCGCGTCGGGCTCTGGGCTGATGGCTCAGAGCCTGGAGCCTGCTTCCGATTCTGTGTCTCCCTCTCTCTCTGCCCCTCCCCCATTCATGGTCTGTCTCTCTCTGTCTCAAAAATAAATAAATGTTAAAAAAAAATTTAAAAAAAAGACTGATGACAAACCTAGTCCTTAATTCTTCCCATTTTTCTTTTTTTTTAATAGACTTGACTCCAGAGTCCATTAACATTTCCATTGAAAGTCATTTTCTTTCATCATCTATTTCAACTATTAATTAGTTTGTTGGTGTAGATACTGTTGATCCTCTTCCTTAATGTATGAAGACAGAACAACCTTTTATTCCATTTTGAATTATTTATTATTCATTAAGCTAAAATTTTTGAGAAAATGTGATGTCTAGCACAGTACCTTTCACATAATACTTTGAAAAATAAAGATAGATAAAAAAGCGCCCTCGCCTTTAAGAACCTTCAAAACTAATAAGAAGACAGACCTCTTGTATAAGAATATATCTTATGTGTGGAAAAGAGTACAAGTACACTAGGGAGTTTGAAGAGGGAAAAATCATTTCTACTTGGGTGATCAGAGAAGGGTTTTTGAAAGAGCTGTCTTTTAAGATACGCCACAAAAGACATGTAGGATTTCTATAGGTGATAATAGATAGATGGCCAGAACATTGAAAGGCCATGTTCATGGCCTTAAAAAACTTAACATTATTTGCATAATGTTAAAGGCCATGTTTTAAGGCATAATGTTTTAAGGCCATGTTCATGGCCTTAAAAAATTTAACATTATTTGCATAATGTTAAATAGGTAGAAAAATGCTAGGTAAATTTAAGGAATTGAAGAGTCTGATGAGAACTTGGGTTAGCATAGGCAAGAAAGAAGAAATACTACTAGAACAATTGTGAAGGGCTATAAATAACTGGCTGAAGAATAAAGAACTGAGCCAACCAGGCGTCCCTTGAACATTATTTTATATTTTAAATAGTTGATATATTTACATGATTCAAAATAAGAAAAAATTCTCCATTCTACCCTAGTCTCTCATCTGCTAAGTTGTCACCTCTTACCGTAAGTGAATATTGTTCTCGGTGTCTTAAGAGTTCTATGCACATATAAACTATTAATTCTCCTTATTTTGGCATATTATGTGCCCTTACTGCACCTTGTCTTTTTCATTAACAATATTTCCTGAAGAGTTTTTCATACAAATACATGTAGAGATTATCATTACTTTGTCCAGTTACAGAAAATTTCATCAAAGGGACATATCATAAGTTTAGTAACATTCTATCGATGATCTTATTTCCAGAATTTTGCTAATATGTATTTTTCTGCCATGAATATATTTATATATAAGTCTTTTCACATGTAAGTACCTATTTAGAGTAACTTACCTAAGTCTAATTAATTGGAACTCTATATATGAATTTTTATTTTGGTAGATATCATCAAGTTGCCATAGATAGACACATACCAACTTATACTCCAACCCTGAGTTCACATGAATAGGAACACCTGTTTCTCTATATGTTTGCAGAAGCTTGGGTTATCAAATGATGTATCATTCTGATAAGCAAGAGCATATTACCAAACTACAGAGTTTTTTTTTTAAGTCTATTTATTTATTTTGAGAGAGAGAGAGAGCATCCAAGTGGGGGAGGACCAGAGAGAGAGGGAAAGAGGGAGAGAATCCTAAGCAGGCTCCGCACCCTCAGCATAGAGCCTAATGCCGGCTCCAACCCACAAACCCTGAGATCATGACCTGAGCCAAAGTCTGACACTTGACTGAGTGAGCCACCCATGTGCCCCACCAAATTAAATTACAGTTTTAATGACAGTTTTCTTATTTTGAGTGAACTTGAATATTCTTTCAAATGTTTAAAAGAATTTACTTATGGGGCGCCTGGATGGCTCAGTCAGTTAAGTGTCTGACTCTTGAATTAGGCACAGGTTATGATCTCACAATTTGTGAGATGGAGCCTGGTGTCAGGGTCATGCTGTGAGCTTGGGAATTCTCTCTCTCCCTCTCTCTTTGCTTCTCCCCACTCACACATGCATTCTCTTTCTCTCTCTCAAAATAAACAAACAATAAAAAATGTTTTTAAATTAAAAAAAGAATTTACTTATCAATAAATTGCTTATGTGCTTGCCTATTTGTCTCTTGGGCTGGGAATCTTTTGCTCAAGGTTCTAGAAATCCTTCATATATTAGAGAAATTATATACTATATAAGGAGTAAATATTGTTTCACAATTGATTGCTTATGGTTTCATTTTTTTCAGTACTGTTTTTATAAATAAGTTTATTTTTAATATATTCACATGTATCCATCTTTAATCATATGGCTTCTGGACTTCTAGTCATAATTAGAGAGACCTTAACTACTACTTCAAAGTCATAAAGGAAATTTCCCATGTTTTCTTCTAGAGCCTCTATGGTTTAATTTTTCTAAAGTCAATGTTTTAATCTGTTGTAAAATAATCTTATTATAAGTAGTAAAAAGTATGCAATCACTCATATTGTTTTCCTGCAAAATGGCAACATTTTCCTTCAATGATTTGAGATTTAGTATTGATCTGTTTCTGGATTTTCTATTATTTTCCATTTATCATCTCTCTGTTCATGTACAATATTTTATATTTCACTTCTGGAGCATTATTATCAAATAAACTACGATGTTTTAAAGGATTAATTAGGATGAAAAGAGACAGGGAACACTAAATATCTGAAACATGATGATGGCACCGATTAGACAGGATGTATTTGGGAAAGATATTATGGTAAGAAAACGCACACCTCTTGCCAATGGTTGGTTGTGTATCAAAGAAGGGTCAGGAAGAGTGCAAGCAGACAGTGAAGTTTCAAACCTTGGAGATTAAAATAAGTGTACAAATGGGAAAATGCACACATTTGTGGGATTTTGTTGAAGAAAAGTAAAATAAGTCCAGATTTTCTCAAGAATTAAGGGGTTTAATAAATTCCCCCATGGTCTTACAAAAATTTGTATCTCTCTTCTCTATTGGGCACATGTATCTACATCCTTGGGTTCTTCCTTTATTATACCTTATATATCTTGCTTTTAGCTGAAAGTAAAAGAAAGCCTACCTCAGTAATGAAGAGATTACATATTAAAAAGTAAATAGGTAAAAAAAAAAAGTTTTCAGCTCTGCTCAATTCATGGTTCCCATATACTAGCAAGAAACCACATTCTTTCTGTTCTCTACTCTGCAATGCACCCATCAGCTTCATTCTGCACCTGATTCCCCTGGTAATGGTTGCCAGGAGTAAGTTAGGAGTACTGAAGGGATTCACATGTAAATCCAGTGAATAAAAGGAAAGAGGCATTACCCTTTTATGTATAAGTCTTTTGCTTCAATATAATTGAGATAAATTAAGCTATCTACTTATCCCTGAACAACAATTGGACAAATTCATGTTCAGATTGCCTTAAGTCTGATTTCTGAAAAAATCATGAGCAGTGGAAAAGAATTCCTAGGATTGTCTTAGAATAATCATGGTTCAATTCTGAATCTAGGAAATAAGGTCAGCCTTTCCCAAGTCACAGGGACTATGTGCACATCTGAATGAAGTTAGAGTCCTGTTAACAAAGAAATCTGTATGTGGGTTAGGCAACTTTGTTTTCTTAAGAATTCTGTCAGGGGCATTCACTGTATGCTCCACTCTATATTTGTGGCTGATCTACTTGACTATACCTAGTAAAATTGATCTGTGTGAGAATTGGTTTTGTAGCTGTAATTTCTGTGTTTCTAAAATGGCAGCTAACTACTTGATAACCTAAGATTTTGAACACCTGATTAAACATATCTGTCGTAATTGTGGAAATGACTTGGGAAACTAATGACTTTAACGTGGTGTAAAAGTGAAATGGGTTACTGTGTGAATTCACATTTTGTGTTATGGTCTATATTATGACACGTTTCTTAAGATTTGCTTAATTCAAAGCTACCATTAAAATGGTGAACACTTTACTACAGAGGAATTACTGTTAGGAATATATGTGTTTTTAGAGGAAGAGATATTTTGGTAGCTCTCAAAAACTTAATTCTATATTTTCACTCTATGTAAGTTCAGGTTTGTATTATAAATGCAGTATTTTATGTCACCTCAGAATTCTTTGGTGGTAAACGTTCTTTGTTGTTTTTATATAGCCTTCGAGAAGATTTAGCTTATCTGTATGTTCATCTCTTCCTAGTCGTCCTTTTGAAGTTCCTCTATTCTACAGGATTTTGAAGCATTTAGGAATGAGAGATAAGAAGCACGTCTGCTATTCACATTCTCCCTTTATCTGGGGGACACCTACAAAATAAAAAAGTTGTATCCAAAAAAAAAAGTTGTATCTTTGTTGCTATGGACTGAATAATGTTTCCCCCTCCAAATTCATACGTTGAAGCTTTAATTCCCGTGTGACTATATGACTATATTTGAAGATAAGGTCTTTAAAGAGATAATTAAGATTAAATGAAGTCATGAGAATAGGGCCCTTTTCCAACAGGACTCTCTTCCTTATAAAAAGAGGAAGAGAGGACTGGGGTGGGCATGCACAGAGAAAAGGGCCAGGTGACAACAGTGAAGAGGTAGTTACCTGCAAGCCAAGGAGAAACCAAATCTACTGACACTTTGATCTTGGACTTCCCTCTCCAAAACTGTGACAAAATAAGTTTTCTTTTTTAAGCCACCCAGTCTGTGATACTAGCAGACTAATACACTTGTAAATAGATTAGTAACAGACTTCTTGGCAACCAAGCTAACAGTATTAGCTAGGGGAAGAGTTCTTATCTATGGGCTGATTTTAACAGGATGTACCTGATTGCCTAGCCTAGCGTTCCTTACAAATCTATAGTGTGTGTATATACATATACAAATCTACATATATGTATATACATGGCATAGACACCTGGAAAATATATGCCTATAAGAATATAAAATGGAAATGTTTCATAACGGATACTATTTATTTTTTGTGTCATGTACCAGATTCTATTTGATGCAGTAAGAGAAGACCCAGGGAGTCAAGATCTCTCTCTCTGCTTCTCCCTGGGCATCTAGATCCTTGTCTCTTTTGTCATCAGAATGACTAGTAAATCCCTGGCTCATAGGAGTCTGATTTGACACTCTGATTCTTTGAATTGTCTCAATGATCAAATTTAGGAGTTATTTCATGTGGAATATATAGTTTCTTAGGTGAGTGGGATGGAGTTTTTCTATGTTAAGTTTATTTAGAGAAGATTATGTGCCACAACGAGGTGATGATGAAACACAGAGCAATGACTTTTCTATATAGCCAATGCACTAAACGTGTTTACATACCTGTGGGAATTAGACAAAATGACCATTCTTCAACCATACACACCAGTTTAACTAGTAGGAATATCCACTGAAGTAGAAATACTTGGATTTTATGGTATAATCTACCAAGGAAAGATATAAACTGCGTTCAATTTTATTCTTTTTAACTATTTGGGGGCACCTGAGTGACTCAGTACGCTAAGCCTCTGACTTCAGCTCAGGTCATGATCACACAGCTCATGGGTTCAAGCCCCGCATGGGGCTCTGGGCTAACAGCTCAGAGCCTGGAGCCTGCTTTGGATTCTGTGACTCCCTCTCTCTCTGCCCCTCCCCACTGACTCTCTGTCTCTCAAAAAATAAAATGAAATAAATAAATAAATAAATAAATAAATAAATAAATAAAGTTAAAAATTAAAAAAAAAAAAAACTATTTTGGGGGCACCTAGGTGGCTCATTTGGTTAAGTGTTGGACTCTTGATTTCAGCTAAGATTATGATCTCATGGTTCATGGGATCAAGCCCCACATTGGGCTTCATGCTCCTTGAGATTCCCTCTCTCCCTCTCTCTCTCTGCCCCTCCCCCACATGCATGCATGTTCTCTCTCTCTCTCAAAAATGAATAAACTTTAAAAAAATATTTTCAGTTTCATTTATCAAGTAATAATTGTGTTGGAGGTGAGCCTGAGAGATCATATTTAAACAGCCTTCTATTTTAAGAGCTTCTGATTATACACATCAAAAAGAAAAATAATTGCTTAAGCATAGAACATATTCAAAGGACGCTTCCAAACATCTCACAGTCACATATCAAAAGGTCTAACAACCTTAACCGACAAAATAATATATTTAATGTCTCAATGTAAACTGTTCCTGTTGTAAATGAAAAGCATTTCTACTCTCCTGTCCTCAGTGGACAAAAAGAACAGCTGCTTACTATTTCAAACCCCCTCCCTAATTTATTTATTTGCATCCTATGCCAGCAAATTATATATACATATACACTTCTAATAATAACAGAGTAAAAGTTATTCCGTAATGGCACCAGTTCACCTTGGCTGTTGTAAACTATTTTTATGATGTTATAGAAAGCATTTAAAACTATCCTCATGGCACACTCAGAGATTTTGAAAACAGCTTAATGAAATATACAAAGTGATTATCTGTGTGAAAAAAAGAACCATACCAGTTGGAAAGAACTATATAGTGTTTGGATTTGTCATTGAGGACTTTTATCTTGCCTACATCTCTATCCTTACCACCTTAGCCAGCTGTGAAGCTGTACTATTCTTAAAAATTGTCATGGGAAAGCAATTCCACAACTTCCTTTGGCACTAGATGTAATGTTATTTACATTCAGAATACTCTCTTTATGTCTAAACTAAAACCTTCAGCTGTAATTCAGGACAGGTTTTTCTAGCTCCCTTTTCCCTCCCTCCCTCAATCCTCTGCAGTACCCTGCAGAGTCTGTGTATTTCCTAACTTCCTCCTTTAATTTTGCTTCTTTTGTAACAAAGATGTCATAAGATGCAATATCTTAGCCAAAGCCTTTGTTTTAATGGTGAAAATGTCAAACACTGTGCAAGGCTATTAAAAGAGATATTTTTCATTGTGAGAGTCATTTTAGCATGAATCAAATCGCATGGCAGTCAAGTTTATTCTCTGATTACACATACATATGCAATGAACCTGATCTGTGAGAGAACCTCTCTTCCTCCCATGCTTTATTCTTTTTTCTGTCAATTTTTACATTCTTATTTTCATAGTCTTCCTAAAGAATTTTTTGAGTAATAATTATGTTAGTCAGTTTGAAGAACATGAACTTCATTCTATCAAAAGAAATTTCTCATAAAAGATCTCTTTAGCCCTCTCTCAACATTTGCACTAGGGAGAGAAAGTATGTGAACCACCCAGTCCTATCCTATTGAGAGCCAAAGTTGGCTGTGTGTATTCATGTGATGTAAACTACTATCTTTCCAAGTGAGTGTGAAATCATATGCTGATCTGAAATATAAAATGACATATTATTCTCATAAAAATCTAGTATACATTTTAATTTTTTTCCAGATAGTGGCATCATTGTAAAATAAACAAAAAAATACATTGCAATGAGATGAAGAAATTGGAATCTGCAACTAACTTAGCATGTGAACTTGACCACAATGATAAAGCTCTAGTTGATTCTCTGTCCTAGTCTACTACATGAGAAAAGCAGCAGGTGAAAAATTTAACGTTTGGCCATAAAGATGACCATATTGTAGGAGCCAAGGGCAAGCTGCCCCAAGATAAGCTACTTTGCCATGAAGATTATTCTGAGGTAAAGACAACTGAGACCCTATGGGCTCAAGGGAAAGTTTTGCCCTTCTCTTAACTACATAGAACAATTTATGGCGGGAGGTGGGGGGAGGGGTCTTTCACAGATCCCTATTCTATTTCACAGAATAAGGATTATTATTATTCTTATCCCAGATAGGATAAATTTTATCTTAGTGATCCATCTGTATGGCCAGGCAGACATCTAATCACCAAACATCTACTCTTCTTATTGCCCTGTGAAGTGCATCTCTTTCCTCTGAAGTCCCACCCCCTCCCCTCTTCTCTTTAGTTCAGGATGACATATCTACCTCATATCGCCTGCGTGTCTTTGGAATTTCCATGTCTGTGTAGATTCCCCATATGTACACTATTAAATTTTCTTTCTTCCTATTAATCTGTCTGATGAATTGAAGGACCTTTGAAGGGACAGGGATTCTTTCTCCCCAACAACATCATATTCCCTATGTTTTTAAATATGGAGACACTTAAAATTCCTATTTTGTTCCGGATATAAAATTTATGCTCCCAAATGGATAAAAATAAACTATTTTTTCAACAAAAATTTATTGTGTGAAACATGCAGATCAACGTTATTGCTTGTAAAGGGAAATTAGTTACCCCCAAATATGTCACTTTGGCATGAGCATTATTTTTTAGTTAAAGACTATCAAACCCAGCAGATTCAGGAAAACTGCTTTGCCACACTTTCAACTGCCTAAATTTACAGTGGAAAAGAGACCTATACCAAGAAGACAGCTATTGCCAGATACTCCTTTTTTACCTAAGAAAGTTATTTGTATAACAGAGCAACCTTTGTTTTCTAAACATCTCCTCTCTCCTTATTGTGAATGGCCTCAAGTGTACAAACCTTTCAATATTTTTTATAACCTTCCCCAAATCAAATTCTAAATGTCTAAATGAAGTCTCTTTTACTTTCAAACAACTTTGTAATTTTCCAGAGAGTCCACAGGAGATAGCAAAAGATTTGTGCTCTCTCTTTATAAGAAGATGTTATGCCGAACATATTTAATATGTTAAATTACATGGGAAGCATCAAATAAGAAGTAATGCTAAGCTTTTTCTTATGTTGTATTTTACAGGTATATAGAAACCATATAAAATTGCTAACATTCTGATATGTTCTGGTATAAAGTTAAAACTTGTATTTCTAGGGGCATCTGGGTGGCTCAGTTGGGTAAGCATCCGACTCTTGGTTTCAGCTCAGGTCATGATCTCATGATTTTGTGGGTTTGAGCCCCACCCCCTCCATTGGGCTCTGTGCTGACAGGGCAGAGCCTGCTTCAAATTCTTGTCTCCCTCTCTCTCTGCCCCTCCCCACCCGTGCTATCTCTATCTGTCTCAACATAAATAAACTTTTAAAAAATTTGTATTTCTAGTTTTCTTGAAATATGGTATGTCACAGAAATAACCAAATTTTTCTGTCAAATGCTTTGTCATGTCAAATGCATCACCTGGTCTTTAACAACTGACATTTTAAAGTCTTCTGTTAATGTTTACTGTTCTTGTTTTACTCTGATGCCTGTGCAAAAGCATTCTTGCAAAAGTGCTGCATTCAAGGGGATTCATGGAAAGGACTCTGGCAAGCACGGATGTCAGGTAACTTTAAGATCAAAATTAAACTGGGTAAGAAATTTTCAGAACTAATGGAAAAACTGGATTCAAGAATAATGAATTAAATGGGACTGAATGAACTGATGAGACGATTATAATTTTAATGACTTTTTTTGTTTGAAATGCTGCTGGTTCTTTCATGTTCTGCCTTTTCAGTTTTAAGAAAACTTTCTCTTAAGCTACCTATTTTATAGCAACTTGGTTAACTGTACCTCTGTAAACGAAGCTGAAACAATCCCTTTTTCTCCCTACCTGATCCCTCCACAGTTTAGAAAATCTTAGTGAATATTCTTATTTCATGGCAATATTTATTTGCAGAAGTTTGATAATATGTTCTTCTCATAACTGGACAAAACTGGAAACAATGGTTATATTACCAAAGCTTTGACTGGAATGTAATTGAGAGAGACGGACATAGAATCAGACATGCCAGACAGCTTCAGGTAATTAAGGTTGCCTTTATGAAGCCAACAAAGTCCCTTGGAGAAACAGCCTGATACCTTATTACAGAATTTCTGACAACCCAACCAGGTGAGGAAGAAAGGTCACTTTCTGGTAGGTTCAGGAACCTTGGCATCTATTTGGGACCTCGAAGAGAAGAATTCACGCAAATTGATAGGTATCGTAGGTGAAGTCTGGTAGCAAGTCCTTGGCTTGCCTTCCTAACCTCTAGAGAACTTTAAAAGTTGGATCTGAGATTCCTTATGAAAAAGTTCTAGCAAAGGAAACTTTGAGTCTATGTGGCCAATCACTATTGCTACATGTGTGTAAATAATCAGGCCTATTTTTTTTTATTTTTTTTTTATAACGTTTATTTATTTTTGAGACAGAGAGAGACAGACCACGAATGGGGGAGGGGCAGAGAGAGAGGGAGACACAGAATCGGAAGCAGGCTCCAGGCTCTGAGCCATCAGCCCAGAGTCCGACGCGGGGCTTGAACCCACGGACCGCGAGATCATGACCTGAGCCGAAGTCGGACGCTTAACCGACTGAGCCACCCAGGCTAATCAGGCCTACTCTGCAAACAAACTAGTCTTAGTGTGGCTACTTTTGGTCAAAATGAAGGTGATTTAGTGAGAAAAACGATCAGTAGCCCCTGTTGTGGATATTAGATGCTAGTGCTGCTTGTTGTCTTTGAGGTTTTGCTATTTACCTGTAAACTGACTGGATCCTGAAGTCTTCCACTTTCCTTCAATATCTGACTATGATACTTCAAACTCATGTCCCCGTTTCCCCCCAACCTTTTGACTTAGAATTGCTGAGAACTAAAACTGCCATTTTTTTTCCTGAAACACTGCAAACTGAAGCTAAAAACTTGATTATAGACTTTAGAGAAATGCCATAATAACTTACGTTTACACGATCTTCTTTGTGCCACTCAGAAAGTTTACCGGTATGCCCCATGACATCATCAGAGACATTCAAACTGCAAACTAGAAAAATCTGTCAGATTGTCACTGCCTGTCCTCACTCTATTTGAAGATGCTTTGAGCCTGACATCTAGAAATCTTGACTAGCAGCTCTCAGGATTCAATCACTGGGTTTAAATTTGCCCCAACCATTACACTTTGTGTGCCTTTTATTCCCGGAGAAATGCCACTTATTAACTACCTGATCCCTTGCACAATACAGGCCTAACTTTGGGAGCCCAGTGGCATCACTTCCGTCTGAAATGAAACACAACTGTTTAAGTGAACTGACCTGTTCTCAAGACAGACTGGTCTAATGAGACATGGAGCAGTCTCTCAATTTAACTTCTGTACTATAAAACTTATTGGAAGTTTCAAAGACAGGACTGGAGAGGAGCAGAATGTGTCACCTCATAACCGGTCTCTTTGCCATGAGCATTATGTTGAGCTAAAGGCAATCAAAATCCAGCAGATTCAGGAAAAGCTCTTTACTTCCCCCCTCAAATGCCTAAATTTACACTGGAAAAGTTCCCCTGTACCAGGAAGAGAGATGTGGCCAGAGATTATTTTTTTACCTAAAAAAAACTTATCTAAGGCGATAAGATGTTTTCCAAACATCTCCTCTTGCCTTCCTCTGAATGGTCTTCCTCCCCTCTCTAACCCTAGATCCCTACCTCTGTCCTAAACTCAGGATGTCATGTAAGTCTCAATTACTTGGCTACCTATTGGGTCTCATATTTTTATAGGGCTCATATACATACAATATGTGGGTTTCTTTCCTATTAATCTTATATCCATTTAATTATGAGATCAGCCAAATAACCTAGAAGGGAAGAAGGGAACATTTTTCTGCCCCTATACTTGTTTTGGAAGATGCGGGACATATCACACAGTTTCTTGCTTTAAGCGTCTTTTCACTTGGTAAGTGAAATAAAACAGATATACAGGTAACTGCCAGTGGGAAGCATCACATGTCCTAAACAATGGATAGAAAGACAACTAAGAAGGATCCATGCAAATGCGAAAACACTAACGAGGCTCAGATCTCAGGTGGTGGTGATGGAAGTAAATGAATTGAACAAGTTTCAAATGAATTAAAATGAATAGGAATCAAGTGAATTGCACGAATTTAGGGAAGATCCATGAAATAAACCTGTATTCATGGGATCTTTCCATTTTTGAGCACATATTATATTTTAATCTCTTTCCTTAGTGTTGTATAATTAATCTTCTCTTTAAAATAATTACAATAAAACGTTCATTAAAATCTTGGATTTGGTTAATCGTAGAAGACAACAGCTGAATTATATGTCCTGTAAATAACTGTATGTGTAATTCTGGAAACAAGAAACAAGGAAAGAGATTTTCTGAGCCGATAGAAACAAAGGACATCTTTTTCTTTCCTCTCTTTACTTCCATTAAGGTTGTCTTTTCTCCTTTAAAGCTATAAGAAATATTCTGCATGCCAATGTGACAAAATCAGACGCAATCCCCAAATACCATATTTGCTTAATGATAAATACCTCGTCCTTACCTTTAAGAAAATTTAGACAATTCAGTTTGCCCTGTAGCCTTGGGGTAGTCAGGAAAGTTAGGCACAGTATTTTAATGTTCATTCCTCCTCTTTCGCTGTTAGCTATCATTAATCCCTAATGCCTGAAACGGCATAAATTTCTTCTACAAAGGAAGCCCACAGGTCGTTTTTATTTGGAGCACTTTTTTTATATGCACCACAATATATCCCATTATGTATTACCTCGTCTGAATGCAAAACTGTTTTATATGCAGATTTAAGGTAATGAGCACTCAAGTTTAAAAAATGGTTCTGGTATCCTGTAGCTTCTCAATAATAATATACTCTTACATTCCAACAGAGAAGGATGGATTATGGGTTTTTCAATTTGCATCAGGCATATTAATTGCAGAGTAGGGCTTCCACATAAAATATCAATGTACTGGAACAAACTGTTAATGTACCAGAATATGAACACTTACACTCATTTCTGGAACTTTAAAAGGAATCATCCTGTTTTTTTTCTTTTCTTCTCTCTCTCTTTCTCTCTCTCTCTCTTTTTCTTTCTTTCTTTTTTTTTTTAATACCTCTGGAGATGGTAGTTTTCCAGTCAGTTAATGAGAACACTGTAACCTCTGTTTCTCTGAAAATCCCTAATTAGATTAAGTCCAATAGGGCTTTTCCAGTCATTCTGCTGGGAAACAATACAACAAGCCATTAGGGAAAGGGAATAATTTAGAGGATCTGGAGGAGACTTATTTTAGAGTTTCTCTTAAAAAACATGACATGGAAGATCAACTTTATGTTGCAGTTGGAGGTAGAGAGGCACACTCAACTTTCCTTTGCATTATATTTCTCAACTGTGGAGAAAACACCCAAACTAGTAAAACTGTAATTGGAAGGTTTATAAGTAATTTTCAGTGGAGGTTTTGCACTGTAGCTTCAATTATAGAGAACTGTGTATTATGGTACTTTCTTTCACGGAAGTACGTGAATTATGGATTGTCTTGTAGGCACAAAATCGCGAATGTCCGTTTTAAAGAAAATAATCGCAATAAACAAAATCCTTGCGCTTTATCTTTTTTAAAAGGTCTGATAACTAGTATCAATTACAGATACAGATTGTTTAGAGTAGAATACAGATTTGAATATTTAAAAATATGTGCCCTATATTTTATAATGTGGATGTTTTCTATGCTGAAAAGATAAAGCAGCAGGAAGTATAGTTTGAGGTTTAAACACACAGACTACATTTTTTCCCTGCAGCCTGTACATACTATGCAAATTCTAAGTAATTGATGAATATTCATTGAATAAAATTCCCATCTATTGTATCCTAAATTGTCACTTCTGATGCACTGTTATTTTATTCCATATTCTTCTTGATACTTAATGAAATTTGTGGTTTTATTATCTGCAAACAACACTAAAATGGGGACCCACTTTTCAAAAACATTCTGAGAAAGACAATATTTGAGTTTGCGTGCCACAGCTATGAGTAAAGAATTATTTCACTAGGGAAGAGAAGAAAAACCACCCACATAATCCAACAGGAGACCTGATTCACCGTGTGTCTAGAGCAATCCGTGCAATGTTACAAACTGAAATGAATTTCCTTTTCAATCTTCAGGTGAAAAAAACAGTGAGAATGCCCTGCTTTCTCTAGTGATGTAAATTTCTCTTCTTGCCTCTTAAAAAAAACCAGTGTGTGTTTGTTTTATTTTGCAGTGGTAGCCTTGATCGCATAACGCTCTTATAAGGCTAAGTATGTCATGGGTCAGAAATGAAGAGAAGATAGACTTTTCTCAGCACCAAAACACAACCTAATCTATGGTAAAAGTAATTTTGATACTGCATAAAGAAATAGCCCCGGGCAACACGAATGTTGCTTTGCTGTAGCATGCTGGCTGAAAAACAGGCATACGTACATGCTCCATGAAGAGGCCAGACTAAATCACTAGCATGTAAACTCTGTCTGCGTCTGTAGGGCACTAGCTGCATTCTTCGAAATGATGAAAGTGTGCTATTCTCATTTGGTATTACCTATAGTGGGTGTATTTTAAACTGAAGGGGTTTGACTTCTAGTAAGAAAGCCAAATAAAGTGTTGCAATTGTTTTATTTGTGGGCAATTCTTTCAACTCAACTCCTTTTACTTCCCAATTTTTTTTTTCCTTCCTTGTTTGAAATGCCACATAACATAAGATGCTGCCTGTTTTGTGTGCCTTGTTATACTGTATACAAAGATGGGAAGTAGGTTTAAGTACCTCATTCAAACATCTTTTGCTTAATTCCATCAGTGGAAAAGATAACATCGTGCTTTCAGAATTTGCCTTTCTTGGTAAACATCACTAAAAAAGGTTTCATCCTTATGAAGAATACCATAAATCTTAATTTGATACATGGAGCAGTTTTAAGTTTTTTATGAACTTTTACTATTTAATGAAAATTGCTTTGGGATCATCATACTTTTAGAGGTAGTGATTAAATGCATTTACCCCTCCTCCTGATACATCTACCTTCTATGTCCTCAGATAAAAATCAACTAAAAATTAATCTCACGTTCAAAGTGATGTTAACTGAATTCAGGGATCTTATGATGTCCTTCACTTCCTTTGAAGCATCCTCTGGCAGCACCTGTACAAGTCCAGGATCGCTGCTGCTCTTTAGTTGTAGTTCTTATTTTTTAATTCTTGGGGGGAGAGGGATTTAATCTCTCAAACTTCGTTGGTAAATTACATTGATGAATGCATTCTGACAGGAAGCTTTACTGAAATGAAAAGGACTCATGTGTAAGGGTGGGAATAACTATGCTAAGAGCTTTTTCATGGTGCTCGTTGCCAGGGAAACCACGGCTTTGTCTGTACGTGTTTGGAATGGCTGCCTCATTAGAACTCAGGCTCCCAGACAGTCACTTTGTGGTACTGATGAAATGAAAGGGATGAACCTATTTTAGCTGATTAACTCCAAATTAAGAAAAATACCATACTTGAAAGACAGATTTCTAAAAGCTAAACATATAGAATGATGGGGAAACTGTAAAGGTAATATTATTAGGCCTTTTCAGCCACTTGTGTGACTGGAAGAATATTTTTACTTTTTTTCTTTCCCTTTGCCTATTTACAAATTTATGGAAGAGTAAGCAAATGGAATATTATATATTAACAACTGTCAAATAAACATTGGATGTGATAGCTCCTGTTAGTTGCACAAATATGTACATATTTCTCTTAGGAACAATTGATTTTTTTCCTTGCAGTGACTGGTCTATGTCACGGCTACAATTTTATCAGGGCAGAATGAATTCATTGACTCGGGCATAAAAGGTATTGAAAAGCTGTGTTAGAAACCCACGTTGGGGTAGTTTTCATTTTTCTTTAAAAAAACAAAAACAAAAACAAAGCAATGCCATACTCAGAAATTATATGGGCCAATATTAACAGCAAAGAGGACAGTATAACTTTTATAATTGCTTTCAACTTAAAATATTTTTAAAACAGATAGCAAGTGGACAAAGAAACATCTCAAGCTCAAGGAAGTTCAAATTCACAATGTAATACTCTTTCTTCCTGCTTTTTATGATGAGTCAAATTTCCGTTGGCAATTCATTGGCATTTAAAATTTCTATTCCCGACTCATGAAAAAGAGATGAAGAGCAGATTTATAGACTCTTTTCTTTCAAAAACAAGACCTATAAATTTCTTATTCTGTCATTCTACATAAGGATACTCATAATACTAGAATCTTAAATATTTTTATCTAACAATGTATCCTGAGGGGGGGAAAAGATACACAAAATCCAGAGAAACATTTTACCCCATCAGATTTTTTAATTCCCTATCTTTCAAATAAGCTGGCTTTAATCACATTGGCAATATTGATTTTTCCCCCTGTAGTACCATTTCAGAAAGAATAATATCACAATGATTCTTCTGAACTTTGCAAGCTTAGTTTTGACTGACAATTATCAAAAATTTGGTTTTATACATCTTAAACATAAAAGGGCTATTAGACATTCAAGAGGAGATGTTATTCATTTATTTATTTTTATTAAGAGAGGGAGAATGTGATGTGGGGGGGGGTGTAGAGAAAGAGGGGGAGAGAGAATCCCAAGCAGGCTCCGGGCTCAGCCCAGAGCCTGAGGCAGGGCTTGATCCCACACTGAAACAAGAGTTGGACACTCAACCAACTGAGCAACCCAGGCACCACCCCGCCAAGAGAAGATGTTACTAAGAATCTTCTACAAAGGTAGAATACAGAAGACTTGGTTTTTAATTGAGTGTAGAATGAGAGGAAGGTGTGGGTAAATTCAGGGTTTATCAAGACTCTCAGGCCTGAAAGTGATTGTATATATAGTCACTCGTTGACATTAGAACTACGCCAGCTACGGTTCTCATTCTTGGCTACCCATGAACCTCCTCTGGGAAGCTTTTAAAAATACTACCACCTTGAAACTAATATAACAATGTGTGTCAACTATACCTCATTAAAAAAAAAAATACTACTGCCTGAGATACAACATCAGAGATTTTTATTCAGTTGCTTAGGGGTTGGGCCTGGGACAGTATTTAAAAATTGCTCCCCTGGCAATCCTGATGCGAAGCCAGACTTTAGAACGTTGATATTAGAATCATACACAGTGCTTCTTAACCTACACTGAATATTAGAGGCACCTGAAACAACATTTTTTTAATCCCAAAACACAGGTAGCACCCCAGATTAATTAAATCAACGTCTGTGAGAGCAGTCCCAGAATGTGAAATTTCCCCAGGTGATCCCCATGGGACTCAGGGTTAAGCATCTTGACACTAGAAGAAGGAAGAGTAATTTAGGTGAAGGACCTGGCGTTAGAAGCATTAGATTTGAATTGGCTCTGGGATGCCCAGCTGGAAGTACGTTGTAGACACTTGACTATAAATCTGAGGCTAAAGAGCACAAGTCTAGATATGAAATGTAGATTAGAAACATATTTATAAAAATGGAACATGGGGGAGAGAAGATAATCATTAGGGCCCTTCTAAGGAAAGAAGAAAAGGGCCAAGAGCAAAAGCTTGGGAAACACTGGCATTTGAGAAGAGGGGAGAGAGAAAAGAATTAGAACTAAAAACTGAGGAAAACAAAGGAAGGGATTTGGAAAGCTAAGACATCATGAACTCAGGTTATTCATATTTTCTCATCTCCTTTCTTCCCTCTGCCTTTTTCCTCCCCCCCCCCTTTTCTTCCTTCTTCATTTCTTCCCCCTCTCTCTCTCACCCACTTCCTCTCCCTGTCTCTCTCATTGGATATTTACTAGCTTCTTCCAATCTAAATATTGCTTTTATCACGGATAATAACACAAATAATATGATTTCAAATACGTTGGCTTATATTTTTCCCATATTTCACATCGTAGAACCAAGCTCTTGGTTGATAGTGTTCAGGACCATTCTTGGATATTACTTCATATGAAACTATTTTGAACTTGAAACTTTAGCGCTTCATCTACTTAAATAATAGTCTATTTGAATCAACTTCTCCCAGCATTCTCAATGTATAGATCTCCAGTCCTTGTGTCATATTTCCGATTCTCTCTAACCAATCTCTGTTTCTCCTCTTATATCCTGATATCAGAGTGACATTGGAGAAAATCACCTATCTATGTAGATTATGATGCTTTAAATCTCACCTGGTCAGTATGAACTACTTAATAATTATCTTGATCAGTTACCTTTCCCCATGTAAGTCATTTGAAATTTTTACCAATCTGTTCAAGCCCTTACCTTACTGCCATTACTGCAGAAGCTGAATATCATCTTAGGGAAAATTGTGGCTATGAGTCAAATTCCCTCAATTTCTTATCTTGACTTCCTTATATAACACACAAAGAAAAACAACAGAATTATAATGATACTCACTTTCATGTCTTTTTCAGCAGTCACAAAGGAGGAGCTGTTCATCATTTTCTTTTTAGGGATGATTTCTCCACCAGTGACCTTGATCTCTGTACTTCCAGTTATTCCCTAACCTGATCCTAATCTCATGTATTTTCAGCTTCTGTTCAGACACAGTCAGCTCTCTCATTTTTCGTCTTGTCACGTCTCTTACTCTCCTCTCTGTTTCCTCTCCTTCCATCTACAGGCACGCTCCTGAAAAGAATACTCTATGCAAATGGTTTTCAGACCTGACTATATATTAGAATCACATGGAGAGCTTTGGGGCTATACTGATGTCCAATCCCATATCCCAGTAATTCTGATTCAACTGTTCTAGAGTAGAGCACAGGCATTAGTATCTTATTTCTAAACAGACTCTTTTTTTAAGTTTATTATTATTATTTTTTTTTTTTTTGAGAGAGAGAGAGCACAAGTGGGGAAGGGGCAGAAAGAGAAGGAGACAGAATCTGAACCAGGCTCCAGGCTCCAAGCTGTCAGCAAAGAGCCCAATGAGAGTCCTGAGCTCACTCACGAACCTTGAGATCATGACCTGAGCCGAAGTCAGATGCTTAACCAACTGAGCCACCCAGCCCCCCCCCCCAGTATCTTATTTTCAAACTCCACATGTGATTCTAATACATAGCCAGGTTTGAAAACCACTCTTCTACTAACTCAAATGGCAGTTGCTGATTCCTCCACTCTTGCACTCCAACTAGTTTCTACCTTGATGCTTCCCTGAAACTATTCCCTTAAAGAACACCAATATCTATCTCCTTCATCTCAAGTCTTGATAACTATGTTCACTTTTTATATTAACTTTTCATACAGAGCCCCGTCAAAACGGATCACCATGTTTTTCTTCAAAAGCCTTTGATTTCTATCCTTTGCACCGCTGAAGTGAAATCTTATCACTCAGCTTCTTGCTGATCTGAGTATGAGCAATGTAAAAACAAAAGAAATATGGCTAGGCAGATTTCTTAAGTTTTGTCAATATTTAAAAAATGACTGTCTGTGTATGTGTTTGATGTGGTAGTGGGGTTATTTCCTTAAAGTGGGAGCTTCCTTAAGCAGCCAGAGCAATTCTTTGTTTAGCAAGTTTGGAGTGATGAGAAAGGGTACGGAATAATATAAGTGTTGAAGAAACCATTAAACTAGAACTGTAGGAGCCCAAATTTAATAAACTGTCTTTAAAAAGTATGTGTAGAATATACCAGATTTTATTATTTAAAATCATCGTTGTAAGTTTTTTGTCCAAAACATAAAAATCTGAATGCAACCAAAAACGTAACTGACAGAAATGTTGACAATTTTACGAGACGTGGATTTGAAGGCAGAATTTAGATCTAAGGAGAATAATTGGAAGATCATTTTATTAATAAAATGTTCGGAATAAAGGCGTTGGATAAAAATATTGCAGGTAAAAGTGAATAAAAAGAGACAAATGTGAAAGAGGTTAAAGTGATAAGTGGAAAAAGTAAGTAATAGATTAAATTTTAGAATTTAATTTAATTTTAGAGTTAAATTTTGAAGAATACAGGATGAAGACAATGAAATCCAAGATTTCAAGATACACTGCAAAGTCCTAGTAATCAAAATAGTTTGGTACTGGCACAAAAATAGACACCCAAATCCATGGAACACAACAGAGAGCCCAGAAATAAGCCCACAATTATACGGTCAACTGATCCAAGACCAAGGAGGCAAGAATACGCAATAGGAAAGGACAGTCTCTTCAGCAAAAGGTGCTGGGAAACCTGAACAGTCATAAGCAAAAGAATAAAACTGGACCACTTTCTTATACCATACACAAAAATAAACTCAAAATGGACTAAAGACCTACATGTGAGATCTGAAACCATAATGCTTCTAGAAGAAAATAGGTAATAATTTTTTTGACATTGGCAATTGAAACATCTTTCTAGATATGTCTGCTCAGGCCAGAGAAACAAAAGCAAAACTAAACTATTGAGACTACACTAGAATTAAAAGCATTTGCACAGAAGATATTTGCAATGATAATTGCACAGAAGATAACTGCAAATGATATATCCAATAAATCTAAAATATACAGTGGATTTGGGCACCTGGGTGGCTCAGTCGGTTAAGCACTGGACTTCAGCTCAGGCCATGATCTTGTGGTTTGTGGGTTCAAGCCCTGCATCGGGCTCTGTGCTGACAGCTCAGAGCCTGGAGCCTGCTTCGGATTCTGTGTCTCCCTCTCTCTCTCTGCCCCTCCGCTTCTTGTACTCTGCCCCTCTAAGAAGAAATACACGTTAAAAATTTTTTTTAATATATAAATAATAGGGGCACCTGGGTGGCTCAGTTAAGCGTCTGACTCTTGATTTCACCTCGGGTCATGATCTCACAGTTCTTGAGTTCTAGCCCCACATTGGGCTCTGTGCTGACAGTGCAGAGCCTGCTTGGGGTTTTCTCTCTCTCCCTGTCTCTCTGCTCCTCTCCCCACCTCCCCAATAAATAAATAAACTTAAAAAATAAAATAAAATATTTAATTAACTCATGCAGCCCCCCCCCAAAAAAACCCAAAAACCAAAAAGCCTTAATTAAAATGGGCAGAGGTCCTGAATAGACATTTTTCTGAAGAAGACATACAAATGGCCAACAGACACATGAAAGATTCTTAATACCTATAATCATCAGGGACAGTGCCATATCACCTCACACTTGTCAGATGGCTAAAATCAAAAACATAAGAAATAACAAGTGTTGATGAGGATGTGGAAAAAAAGAACACTGTGGATTGTTGATTGGAAAGCAAATTGGTACAGCCCCGGTAGAAACAGTATGAAGATTGCTCAAAAAATTAAAAAGAGAATTACCATATGATCTGGTAATTTCACTAATGGGTGTTTACCCAAAGAATACAAAAACACTAATTTGAAAAGATACATTCACCCCTATGTTTATTGCAGCATATTTACAATAGCCAAGATATGGAAACAACCCAAGTGTCCGTACACAGATGAATGAATAATTCATGAATGAATGAATAATATATATTACATATATAATATATATTATATATGTAATATATAATATATGTTATATATGGAATATATAATATATAATGGAATATATAATATATATTATATATGGAATATATAATATATATAATGGAATATATATAATATATAATATATATAATGGAATATTACTCAGCCACAAAAAAAGAAATGAGATATTGCCATTTGCAACAACATGGATGGACCTAGAGGTATAATGATAAGCATAATAAGTCAAACAGAGAAAGATAAATATCATATGATTTCACTTATATGTGAAATTTAAGAAGCAAAACACTAGAATAAACAAAGGGGAGAAAAGGAAACAAACTAAAACCCAGACTCGTACATACACAGAACAAGCTGATTGTTGCCCTAGTAGGGTAGGCTGGGAGGTGGGGGGCAATGAAACAGATAAAGGAGATAAAGAGGACAGGTATCTTGATGCGAACTGAGTAATGTATAGAATTGTTGAATCACTCTATTGCACACCTGAAACTAATATAACACTGAATGTTAATTTAAAAATTTTTACTAATTTAAAAAGAATTCAATAATAGATTAAATTTTACAGTGAAGAATGAAGATGGGATAAAAAGCTTTCAAAATATTTAGCCTGAGTGCTGCAGGACTGTTGGGCGGGAAATGATTTGGGATGGGAGAAATGATTTCCAGTTAAGAGAAAATTATTTTGAACTTAATGGCCGGCCATTTATGTGACTATTGAGAGCGCACTTGTCAATGTGAGGCTGCGCTATATGGGAAATGCCAGGACTGAAGATATGGCTTTAAGTGTTATTCATAGAAAAGTGGACATTCAAATCTTAAGAGTGGATGAGATTTCTAAAAGGGTAATTATAAATAATGACAGTAAGAATGTTGAGAAAAGCCATCATGAGAGGAAGATGCAGGGTGGTATTATGAGAGAACATAGTCTCTGAAATCAGACTGAATTGTGTTTGTGTTTGGTCTCAGCATGTACTTTGTGATATCAGACTTTCCTCTGAGTGAGCTTCATTTTATTCATCCATAAACTGGGGATAATATTATTTCTTTCACAGGATTATGGAAGTCTTGGCGAGTATGCGTGTGTGTCTATGTTTGGGCACAGAGAGAAGGCGAATATAAATTATTACTCAATGACTAATTCTATTTTATTGTAGATTACAAATATAAATCAAATCACTAAGAAAGATTATTTTTAGAAGTGAAGTGAATAAATCTATCTATTATAATGATAATTACAGGTTTATAGCATGTTTTTTTAATTTGTTACTTCCCAAAATTGAAACATGAAGTATTGTATGCATAATATTTTATTCACTTTATTTTTTTTAATTTTTTTTGTTTTATTTATTTTTGAGAGCAAGAGAGACAGAGCATGAGTGGAGGAAGGGCAGAGAGAGAGGGAGATACAGAATCTGAAGCAGGCTCCAGGCTCTCAGCTGGCACAGAGGCTCTGTGCCATGAGGTGGGGGCTCGAATTCACAGACCATGAGATCATGACCTGAGCTGAAGTCAGGTGCCTAACTTACTGAGCCATCCAGGCACCCCTATTTTATTCGCTTTAATGTATAAAACAAATGAAGCAATTAATTTCCAGAGTTGTAGAGGTGTGTTGTTTTTATTAAAAATCCTAATTTTATTATAAATCCTAATTTTGATTGGAAAACGCTGTTGCTTTTTTAACTTCTCACATTTTTGTGTGCATGTACACACACATCTGAATGTGGTCATTATCTTCTTTTGAAAATGGTGTGTGTGTGCGTGTGTGTGTGTGTGTGTGTATGTGTGTATTTGCATGTGAGCATGCATATATACCTTTCTCTTTTTTTCCCTGTATTTCTCCATGTTTGGGGGCTCATTCCCAAAGGCACATATAGAATTTTTTTCTTGTCCTCTGCCCCCACTTCTTCTTCAAATTGCCTAATATTTCATTCCACAATATGCCAGCATTTATTTAGCTAGTTCTGTATTGACAGACATTTATGGTCATATAATTTCGGTTAAACCTATGTAAAATATATTGAGTCTTTTTTTTTAATGTTTATTTATTTTTGAGAGAGAGAGTGAGACAGAGCGTGAGCGGGAGAGGGCCAGAGAGAGGGAGACACAGAATCAGAAGCAGGTTCCAGGCTCTGAGCTGTCAACACAGAGCCCGACGTGAGGCTCGAACCACGAACATGAGAACATGACCTGAGCTGAAGTAGGATGCCTAACCGACTGAGCCACCCAGGTACCCCTGTATTGAGTCTTATAACTAACAGAAAGCTTTTGTATTCTAATTGGAATTGTGTAAGAAAATTGCATTTTTTCCAGCTGTGTCCACAAGCTTAAAGCTGTAGAGATTCTAGAACTATCAGGGCATTTCTGGATTTTCACTCTGTTGAATCCAATTCCAAAAGTGAAGGATTTTTGAAGTTATTGTATGCTTAAAACTTTCAAATCCAGTATAGCAAAACAGAAGTTGCATTGGGAGACTGATTAGAATCTTCCTGGAGGGGATTGGTAGTAAAGAAAAACAAAAATTTGACGTTTGGAATCCCCTATGGCTGACCAAATTACACTTCTGTCTTTGGCATAGTAAGGCATTTTAAAACCATGTGTCAGGTGAATATGCTTGTAGAGTCATACAGGAAGTCACCTGTGCAGCCTCCTATATTAAGGCAAATGAAGGCCCCATGAGGTAGGTGGTCTGGTTTGTTTTGTTAAGTTTTAGTTCCTGTATGAAAAAATTATAATTTCCTTCTTTCTGGCTCCAACATTTAGGGATCTCAAATATGAACAAACAGTTGCATTAAGTCTCTGTCTTCTGTGATTTTAGACATAGAGGATCATAGGATTGGCAAAGAATGATTTGGATTTCTACAACTTATAGATATGGCTTCCAAAATATTGATAATTAGTTAAGTGTAGTTTTATCTTTCTACCTTCAGAAGAACAGATTATTTTTTTATGGGAAGTGGTAATTGCAGATTTGAATTAAGCTGAGTGAAGTTAAAGAGAAACTGCAGTGTCAAATTCCCTGCCAGGGAAGAATTACATTTGCACAAGTAGAAAGTTCTTTGCAATTCCCGCTAAGCTATAATGCATTTCTAGTTGTGTTTGTAGATTTGCATCATTCTGAAAATAGCCACTTCCTAGGTCCTCATTTCCCATATAAAAACAATGTTTACTGGGAGTAAATTTCTTCCTGAGATTCAATTTCTGAATATTCACAAGGTGAAAATTGTGTTCACCTCTATTCAAATGGAAATTCTTGGAACTGCAATGGGGCAGGAGTTCATAGACTGAACCTCAAACAAAACATATCACTTTTAAATGATACATTGTAGAAGGACCTGAAGTTTGTGTGAACATGTGTATGTGGTGTGTGTCAGTGTAGCCTGGAAGCTATGTGAATGGCTAGATACAAAACTTAAAAACACATGCATATATAATATGATTTTTGAATAATTTTTGAATAATTAAAGATGAGACTGTGTCTTCAGTGGGGAACAATACAAAGTCAATTTTTAAATACTTTTAGGGGTGCCTGGGTGGCCCAGTCGGTGAAGCATCTGACTTCAGCTTAGGTCATGAGCTCACAGGTTCATGGGTTCAAGCCCTAGAGCCCTATGTCTAGCTCTGTGCTGATAGCTCAGAGCCTGGAGCCTGCTTTGGATTCTCTGTCTCCCTTTCTATCTGCCCCGCCCCATCCCTGCTGGTGCTCGCTCTCTCTCTCTCTCTCTCTCTCTCTCTCAAAAATAAACAAACATTAAAAAATTTTTAATATTTTTAAAAATTTTATATCTGATAATTTCTACCATTGTCTCTTTTTCTTCAGGAGAGCTTCTAAAAACTGCAAATAACTGCAAATATGTTAGAATTTTTATTTGCGTGCCTAATTTAATACCAAAGTATTAAATTATCTCCATTATTTATAACATAAACACATTTTAAACAACCTAAATGTGACTACAAAGGGAACAGGTAAATAGTGATACATCCAGGCTTTGGAATACCCTGCAAACCATTAAAAATAATGACATAGATCTATACATGTTGACACAAAAGGTGTATCTGATAAATTAATACATTGTTTCTTTGACTGAATTTCATTCTACTTGTATTAATAAATGCACATACCTGCATAGCTGTAGCATTACTCAATTCTAGAAGGTATGTAATTCAGTAACACTATTATGTATGAGTTCTAGATATTTCTGCATACAATTACACCAGTGAAGAGAAATTGTTAGCACTTAAAAAAATATACATATATATATATTTATATTTATGTAGAAAAAGTTATGGAAATAAAAACTGCAAATTATCAACAGCAGAAATCCTCACAGGTAGGATGGCAGAAAGGTGGAGGTGAGGTTCATTTTGCTTTTTACTTTGCTTTACATCTTTGTTTGCTTGTATTTTGCAACTGAATTTGCATTACCTCCATAATATTTTTTTCTTTAAAGAAATGTACCTATGATTGGAATTCTACTTTGTGAATTTTATGTCTCTTTAACTCATGTCCTTTCTCCTTAATGATCAGCTTCTTCACTGACTTCGTAAAAATAGCACAATCCCACCAATTAAAGAAACCAAAAAATTAAAAGAAGCAAAATAAAGAAGTAAGCAAACTAAAGCCAAACCTTCTCTTAAAGACATCACCTTTTATGCCAGGCATTGAAATGAGAAGGCATGAACTACGTTTGACCTCTCCCTCTCCTAAAGATGTTTACCCTAAATAATCAACTCCAAACTCTGCACTGTCCACAAAGATATTGTTTACATTCCTTCTAAAATACTAGCCTGGTTCAGGCTAGTATTATCTTTTTTTTTTTTTTAATGTTTATTTATTTTTAAGGGGTAGGGAGGGGCAGAGAGGGGGAGACAAGATCAGAAGCTGGCCCCTCAGTGCAGAGAGCTGGATGCAGGGCTGGAACTCAGGAACCTAGAGCTCGTAACCCAAGATAAAGTTGGAGGTTTAACTGGGCCATCCAGGTGTCCCCAGGCTAGTAGTATCTTCTTGCTTGGATTATAGTTAGTAGCTTCTTCACTGATTCTCCTGCTTCTAATTTCTTATTATGTCAGTCACCCCATATATTGTCATAGTGTTTGCTTCCTAAGGCATAGATGAAATCATGTCGCTAAACCTATCAAAATATCTGTGGGCTCCACAGTATAAGTTTCCAATTTCTAGGCGTAACAAACTGAGGACCCCTCTTGTCCCGGTACCAGACTATTAGTGTCACTTTAATAATTTTTTTTAATGTTAATTTATTTTTGAGAAAGAGAGAGTGAGAGAGAGAGCATGAGCAGGGGAAGGGCAGAGAGAGAGGAAGACACAGAAACCGAAGCAGCTCCAGGCTCAGAGCTGTCAGCACAGACCCCAACGCAGGGCTCAAGCCCACGACCTGTGAGTTCATGACCTGAGCCAAAGTCAGACACTTCACCGACTGAGCCACCCAGGCGCCCCTATTAGTATCCCTTTAAACTGCAACTTTCCAATCCCTCTGAAACTTCCATGAATATAATATGCTATTTCACGCCTCTGGTCTTTTTACTATGTCATTTACTTCTTTTATTCTCCTCATCCTTCAAAGCTCACCCAAATACCCCTCCTTCCAGGAAATAGTTTCTTTTATCTGACAATGAAATTAAATACTCTTGTTCTCCCAGAGCACTATGCTTGATGTATGTTAGAAATCTTATTTCATCTTTTTTTTCCTAAGTTGGTTTTTAATGTGTTTTGCTCTTCACCAAATAATTTGTTTCTTAAAATCAGGGCCTACCTTCAACTGATCTATGAATTCTCAGAATTCCTAATAAAACTGCGTTCAATGAATTTGTATGCCTTCCTTCTAGCCATATTTAGAACTCCTTTAGCCATATACTTGTCAGGCAACATTGTTGATGAGGTTGCTACATATGGACATGGTTAAGTGAATATAATGTCACCTTAATTGTATTTCAAATTTTTTTTTTAACGTTTATTTATGTTTGAGACAGAGAGAGACAGAGCATGAACGGGGGAGGGTCAGAGAGAGAGGGAGACACAGAATCTGAAACAGGCTCCAGGCTCTGAGCACTCGGCACAGAGCCTGACGCGGGGCTCGAACTCACGGACCGCGAGATCGTGACCTGAGCCGAAGTCGGACGCTCAACCGACTGAGCCACCCAGGCGCCCCTCAAAATAAGTATAAGTCTTATTTGTTTCAATACATTTGCTATGCCATATTTACAACTATTTGTGGATTTGCACCTTTGTTTTTATTGATGCTTTAAAGATGTGCTATTCAGTAGGATAGCCATTCGACATACCCATTTACATTTATATTAAGATTAAACACAATAAAATAAAATAAAAAATGCCTTTCCATAGTTATGCTAGCCATATTTAAAAGTCTGTTTCTATATCATAGAAATTTCCATCATCACAGACTTTTTGATTAAGTTATTGTTCTAAAGTTTAAACTCAAAATGCAAATTATATATGTGCTCCACTGGTGACATCTTCATACAGAAATGTCATACTTTACAACTCAATCTTAGCATTGCTTTGACCTAAGTTTTGCAGATCTGTACTACTAGCTTACTAGGCAACTGATATAGGGACTCATATCATTTCTTTAATGCTTTATAACTTACCCTCAGTAACACAGTTGATTGCATATATCCCTTGACACATCTGAGTCACGTGGATCACACACACCGGCTACTGTGTGAAAATGGAATGAGGGATGGACTTTGCATACTTGTGGGATGCATATTATTAAATGAAAGTTCCAGCTCCCTGTGACAGATGATCTGACGATTCTGATCTTTGCTGGCCAATTTAGTGAAATAATGTCAACAAAGGGCCCGAGAGAGCATGGATATTTAGGGTTCAGAATATAAAAGTCCACTTGTTCTCATCTCTAGTATGGAAATGTCCCACCCTTACACAACAGTCACACCCAATACCATCCACTGAAGCCTTTATGTCATGGCATTTACTTCACTCACTATCCTCATATCTTCAAGGCTAAATGTGAACACTTCCCACCCCCTTATTTTTCTCAAGTCTGCAAGTACAGAATGAGATGCAAAAAGAAAACTCCTCTGCTTGTGATGAGGACTGGCCTCTCTTTGATATTGCATGTTGGATACTGTGATAATAGCCTTTTTAATGCAGACTAGATACATATTTGATCATCTAATGTTGAGGTCGAGGTCAGAACTCACATCTGGCTGACAAGCACCGCTTTCCTGACTCCGTTTTACACCTATAAAGGAACTTGCTGACCTTTTTGTTAACTAGATAAGCTATATTTTTCACTTTGAAAAGACACATCCCTGATGCTTTGATGGTGACGGACTGCCTCGCGACATTCCTTCTCTGTCATTAAGGTACTGTAGTTTTGATTACCTAATTTTCAGCAGAGATTCACTTAACAATGGAGTGAATAAAAATCTAGCGAAGGATCAAACTGTTATTAGTGGGGACATCATAACCTCTACTAACTGATCTTCAGTAACAGAGAGACTCCTCGGTAAGAAGAAGACTTTCATGTTGACACTTTGTGGATAGAGAACTCTTTGCACATACAGTCAGTGAATCAGTGAACTATTTGACATGAAGAGTTAAAAAAAAAAGTCTTAGCTATAGAACTAAGTAGTACTGTTAGCTTTTTTCAAAAGTGGCGGTGAAAATGATGTACGGGAAGATAATCTCCTCAAAACTTTAGTCTAATCAACTTCCACAAGAATATTGAAAAATATTCATTTGACAAAATTAGTTTTCATTTACCACTTTCCTCCCTGTAATGCTCTTTTTACATGAACAATGTTTCCTTTAGCACATTATATAAAATACCAGGCATATGTATATCACTGTTGAATTGCTTTGAGAATAAGGTACTCGTTCAATATACATGTATTAATACTAACCACCACCACAACAACAACAAAAACCCACACTGTCTTTTCTCAACTTAGACATACCAATCTCTTATGTCTTATACTTGCTTTTATCTGACTCTTCAAATATATTTATATTCAGCATAACTGCAAAACTTAATTTTAACCAGGGAACCAAATAAACATATTCCCTATCATTTTAAATCTCTTTATTTTCCTTTTTTCTTTTTTTTTTCTACATTCATGATTCTATAAGTTACCATAACACGAAACCTCAAAAGATTTCTCTGGGCAAAGTCTAAAGATCACGGTGTTAGGATTGCTAAACCAATGTATTCACATGCATTTTCATGACTGAATTTTTATTAAGCAAGTTCAGTGTTTACTTTTTCCTTGCCTATGTGAATACTGTTATAGGCTTTGCTGAAAATAACATCATCCAGATAAAAATGTTGAAAATATCCCCAAACACATAAGGATCATAACGAGTGAGGGAAGGAAGCGTGCCAACTAATCTAGTTCACCATCCTCATAAAGGGCAATGGTGGCACTTTAGAGCCAGTACATCTATTCATTTTCATGGTAATAAAACCCTTCCTGAAAGTGACTTTGTCCAGAGCAAATGGCTCTGTGTTATAACATGATGTACTTCAGAGGTGAGTTGTCATAGATCACCAAATAATGTGACCATCTTATACCTTCATAAAAAGTTCTCTGTTCATTCAAGTATCTTTTTTGCAAACTGAGACTGTATTACTACATTTCCAAAATTTAGTCCACTGTTTCACCAGAAAGCAGCTTAACATAAGTGCTATCAGCCAGCAAATGGAAAGAGATGCAGAGGAAATAAGTAGGTATTTCTCTGTTCTCATTAAAAAAATGTTAAAGTTTTGCGTTTACACAGAAAAAAAAGCTGATGTGCTACAAAAGATAAACTCTGATGTGAAGATTATTGGCTAAAAGTGAAAATTACAAAAGTGATAGTTATGTATTCAGTGGATATTATTTGTTCCTTGTAGGAAATATGTTTTTAAAAAGTTTACTGAATTATAATAACTTTATAAATATATTTATTTTGTGAATTACATCACCCTCATTAAGCTGACTCACTGAAGTACAAAACAAATTGATTTCATTTTTAACATATGCTTATAAATGAATTCCTATATGGATCATAAATGTTGTAGACTGATGTTCAGCATAAATATATTTAAAAATTGCATTGGCTGATTATAATTATATAGAAGGATTAAGCATTTGTATTTTCAAGTATATTTTATATAAATTATAATCACCCATTCCACCAGAAATGAGTGAGAAATAGCAAATAAAGGGAAAGACCAAGGAAGAGAGACAGTAAAGAAAAGGCAGTAGAAATATTCCTCGTTTTAGCACTAAAATTTTAATTCTGCTCTTACTGCTGACTTAAAACAATGGAAGTCTGTACACTTGCAGTCTGAGTTATCCTGTCTTAGCTTGGATTTAAAAAAAGGCAAAGATAGAAAAATCATTCACTGGTAGGGGTGCCTGGGTGGATCAGGTGGTTAAGCGTCGGACTTCCGCTCAGGTCATGAACTTACGGATCCTGATGTTGGAGCCTGCAGCCTGCTTCAGATTCTGTGTCTCCCTCTCTCTCTCTGCCCTTCCCCCATTCATTCTCTCTCTCTCTCTCTCTCTCTCTCTCTGAAAAATAAACATTAAAATTTATTTGTTTATTTTTTTAAATCATTCACTGGCACAAGAATGCTTCTTATCGGGTCAAAGTTTTACCACGGTGTTTCTGATACATAATTCTCATTAACTGAAACACAGCCCTAACTGAGCTCAGTATGGACAGCGGGTTCAGAGACCAGGCCAGCATAGTTCTGCAGAGGGGATTAAGAACAGCCACTCCTCTTTCCCTTCCACCAGTGTGTACAGGAGACACCAGCAGAAGGCAGTCACTCTATTCTTCAGTGACAGTTCTCTTGGTGTATAAATTATCTGGGGCATAGGCTAGTGGCCTGTATAGACCCACCCTGATAGTTTTTCTCATCTAAAAGTGCTTATATTAAAGAGTTAGAAATGATCTTTGTGTCAATTTGGTTCGAATGCTCATACAGTTCAGAATTTAATATAAATAATTCTTCACAAATGGATGCAGTAATATACTCCAATTATGTTGAATACTGTAAAGGTGCCTAACATTGTATCATTGGACAGTTCCAATGATTGTATAATTTTAATATATTCATCATTACAAATTTTCACATTTTTTCAGGTTTGCCTTCTGAAGCAATACTGAGGAATTTGCTTCTATTTTTAACAAGTCTAGCAATCTATTCGATATTTGGAGACAATTAAGTTCTGAGGTTGGTTATGGTAGCTATGGCTATGCTACCAGCACTTGCTTCTTCACACTGCATTTTTTAAATTATTATTTCAGGGCGCCTGGGTGGCTCAGTCGGTTAAGCGTCCGACTTCAGCTCAGGTCACCATCTCGCGGTCCGTGAGTTCGAGCCCCGCGTCAGGCTCTGGGCTGATGGCTCAGAGCCTGGAGCCTGCTTCTGATTCTGTGTCTCCCCCTCTCTCTGCCCCCCCCCCCCCATTCATGCTCTGTCTCTCTCTGTCTCAAAAATAAATAAATGTTAGGGGCGCCTGGGTGGCTCAGTCGGTTAAGCGTCCGACTTCAGCTCAGGTCATGATCTCACGGTCTGTGGGTTCCAGCCCCGCGTGGGGCTCTGTGCTGACAGCTCGGAGCCTGGAGCCCGTTTCAGATTCTGTGTCTCCCTCTCTCTCTGCCCCTCCCCTGTTCATGCTGTCTCTCTCTGTCTCAAAAATAAATCAACGCTAAAAAAATTTAAAATTATTATTTCAATTTATTTTTGGGGAGAGTGCAAGCGGGGGAGGGGCAAAGAGAGGGGGACAGAGAATCTGAAGTGGGCTCTGCACTAACAGCAATGAGCCCAATATGAGGCTTGAAATTGTGAACCGTGTGATCATGACCTGAGCCAAAGCTGGGAACTCAACCGACTGAGCCACCCAGGTGCCCCTCATGTTGCATTTCTTTTAAGACTTCTTTTGGAAATCATATGCCAATGCAGGGTGGTACTGACCAGTTTTTCTCAACCTCAGCACTACTGACATTTCAGGCCCAAAATTACTTGTTCTTGGAGGATGCTCTGCATTTGATACAATGTTTAGCAGCATCCCCAGTCTCTATCCACTAGATTCCAATGGCACCTGACTGCACATTTGTGACAACAACATTTCTCCAGATATTGCCAAATGTCCCCTGACAGGGTAATCAAAGAATGTTCTTCCCCATATCCATGCAAAAAGGATTCCCTGTCAACAAGGAAATTTGTGGAGAAACCTATGTGAACCAACAATGGGTGTAACAGACATCATCAGTTGCCTTCCCAATCAATTACTTTTTTCTATCTATTAAGAGAAGCCTGATTGTGTTTGCGGTGGTGTGGAAGTTTCAAAACAGAAACGAAAACAAAAACAAAACAAATCAAAACAAAAACAAACAAACAAACAAACAAAAACACTTCTCAATCTCCTAGGCATTTGGGAGAAGCTACTCGATGTGGTTGTGATAGATGAAAAGCAAATGGAAGGTATTAGGTGATACTTCTGGGAAAGCTCTTGAAAAGGAAATAAAATTATCCAGTATAGTTTGTCCTGTGCCCCTCTGTCTTCTTATTGCCTAGGCTATAGATGCAACATTAGGTGATGTAATAAGCTATGAGGACTCAGCAAGACTCAAAGAATGCTGCAGTGAGAAGATTTCAAGAGTCAAGAGCCTTGATCATCTCCTTGCTCAGCTCAGATCATCCTTGCACCAGCCCCATAGTAGCTAATCCAAACATCTTTTCAGGGGTAAGAATTATGAAGAAGGAAAGATATTTTTTTTCATCCACTAGTTCTTTGTTTGTTTGTTTTCTGTAAAGGAATTTAAGTTAACACAATATCGAACTTATAGCAATAGTTTTACTTTAGGAAAAAACAAAACAGGTGTCTATAATATAAATATCCCAAGTCTCTTCTCAAGTTCAAGCCGTTTTCATATATACTTTTTTTTAAACAGGCATTCCACATTTATCGTGTTTCAACCAAAACAAGCAAGGCATCCTACTTGATCCCAGATATAAACATAGAAAAGGAACAATATATTCCCTTAGAGGGTTTCTCAGGATAGGGAGATCAAAATACAGGACTGCTAGTGTTCTGTGACAATTGTGTAAATTATCAGAAGAATAGAAAAATATTAGACAAGATAGGAGAAGAACTTCGATAAGAAAGAAGAAAGACAGTCACAACCCAATGTTAATGTTGAATCATTCAAAATGTATGAAAAAGGTAGGAGTGGGTGTTTCTGAAAAATGCATATTTTTTTATTAATTACTTCACCATTATATATGAGGACAGAAAACAAAATCTGAGTTGTAAATATCCCAAATTGTCTGTTGGCTATCCATTTATCTTTATCTGCACCTCAAGACCAACATAGTTTCAAGTGCTATTAGAATCAATTTGTGTATGTGTGTTTGTTTATGATATATAATATCTTTCACTCCAAAGAACTTTACTGAGAAATGAAACAAATTGTTTTTCATGGAGACACCATTAGAAACAAGCTTTCTGCTAAAGAATCCCCTGCCACAGGTGTGGATGTGCTCCTGTCTTCTTTGCACCCACCTCTGGGCTCACTGTCTCCTCCTCACTCTCCTGTCTGCAAATTTGCTTCATGAGCACTAGACTGTGTCATTAGTTATGATTCATCAGGTGTGGCACAATCATATCAATTTCTGCCCAATGTCTTCTGTCCTCCTTTAAATACAAAGTTTTCTTCTGTTGCCAAGCTATCAAATATGTTTTATTCACTGAGTCTTGTAATGAAAGGTGAAACAGCCCAGTCTGAGCTCAACAGCAAGATTTAAAAAAAAGAAAGTTTGTAACAATCAAATTATTGCATGCATTTTTCTAATGTGTCTCTTTATTTTTGAATCTGAGTGAATGTTTATGAAAGAAATTAGGGAATTGAAATCTATCCATTCTTTTTTAACCAACTGGACAGCCATCTTGGAATTTATACAGAATGCAAAGGTCCTGATGATTCTCTCAATTCATATGCATGAATACCAACATACTGAAAGGAAAAGAAACTCCAACTTTTTGAACCTGATGGTCCAATACATTAAATACTGTACATGGAATTTCTTTACTTGTGATGAAATATAACAACAGGTAAACACACATTCCAGGTTATGTTTATAATTCTCTTTTACTTTTATCCATGTATGTACTACCATTTGGGTTTATTATGTTTTCTTTGGTTTTTTAAAAACATTTTATTACTACCACTTCCCCTTATTGTTATTTTAGTGGTGAACTGCAATTGCTCAGGGGTCTGTGTTCTATACATAAGTAATACATCTCTGTTGCATGACCTTAGTTACCACAGAAACCCACAGTAGTGGCAGAAAATAAAAAAAAAAAAAAAAACAAATGAATACTAAACTTGCTCAAAGAAAGTAAAAAATCTATAGATAACTTTTGACTCTTCCAAAATTTAATTAATAATACCCTGTGGTAGATCAGAAGTCTTGCCAATAACATGAACAGTCAATTAATGCATATTTAATGTTTTATGCATTATATACTGTATTCTTATACTAAAGTAAGCTAAAGAAAAGATAATGTTATTAAGAAAATCATAGGAAAGAGAAAATACATTTACAGTACTGTATTCTATTTGTCAAAAACAATATGCATGTGGGTGGACCCAAGTAGTTGTTCAAGGGTCAACTGTATTACCAATCTAAAAAGTCAGAATTACAATTGGGTTATAACATTTTGGTTATAATTCCATATTAAAATTATATGTCGGTATTTCTCAATACTACTACTAATAACTCTTTTGTGTCATGGATGCAACTCAGCACTTACATTTCTACATAACAAAAATAGAAAGAAATCAAGAAATGAAAATTGGTGAAAGTTAGAATGCTGATCCAACTTTTTCAAAGACACAGACCAGTCTTTGTGATGTAGTTCAAAGCAACTTCAGTTTAGTCTTTCCTAGTTCTATAAAATTTTTTCAAGAAAGGTGCTCTAATCTACTAGATGGATATCCTAGCATTCCTATAATTTCAATTGTTTTCATTTTAAATTTTATCCTCTTTATTTTATTCTTCTTCTTTTACCTTTTTCTTTAAACAATCATACACTAACTCTGGATTAAACTCTCCACTTGAGAAAAACTGTATTAAAAATATTCATGGAGGTGTCAAAAACATACCAAGCCATTAAAGATTGCAGGGCTAAAATACTGAAGAAAAGGTCACTTCAGAGAGGACATAGCACTGTTGATTATCCTTTCCCCCTTGAAGTATTTTCCCATCTGTAAATGTCTATTGATAGGGTGAGAAGCTAAGCAGAAATGTTGATAGTCTTATAGCGCTGAGAGGGATAAAAAGTATGGTTCAGGACTCACAAGGAAGAAGATCCCTGGAAACACGTAAGGGTTTCATCTGAAACACCAAATACAAGAACAAGTATAGAAATGAAACATGTTATCCTTCACAAGAACTGCCACCCAAATGCAAAACAGCTTAATTGCTACTTGCTTGAAAGTGATCTGCACCAACCCCTAGGGCATCTCTAAAAAACAAAATTAGTCTTCTCTGGGAAAAAAAAAATAAACCAAAATTTTTACATTATCAATAAATTTTTCATAAGCAATGAGCATCATTTAAATATGTTTGTATGTAGGGGTATGTATATATGCATATGCAATAAATTAATAAAAGATGAGCTTGACCAAAAAACAAAACAAAAAAATTTGACAATAGAAACAAGTCCAGATCCAAATACAGGGATCATTAGAATTAGACTTTAAGTACTTGTGATTCACTAAAGAAATATGTGGAAATTCTAAGCTTAATATAATAATCAAAAATTAAGAAATGAAAAGAAAGGCATCATGGCATTTATAAGCTGTAATATATGTTTAGAGTTAACCATAAATAATTAGTAAGTAGAATTCCAGACGGAGATGAGAAATATAATGAGCAAAGGAGCATTTAAATGAGCATTTAAATAGGTAAAGACATGGAATTCTCTGAAGTGATGAAATAATTTAAGTCACAAATTCAAGAAGTACCACAATGAAGCAGGAGAAACACAGGGATAATCATATAGCTACTATTGTAAAACTAAGGAAAACTAATGACAAAGAGACTACCTTAAAAGTAGTTCTAAAAAAAAAGTATTAGAAAAAGATGTTATTTTCAAAGGAGTGACAATATGACTAGAGATGACTTCTTGAATGGAAGTCAACTGCCAACCAGAATTCTATACACAATGAAAATATCCTTTAAAAAGGGGGAAAAGGACACTTTGGAAAAGCCAAAAATGAGGTGTTTATCTATAACAGATATACCCTACACTAAAGGAAAAAGGAAAGGAGTATTCTTCAGGCAAAAAAAAAAAAAAAAAAAATCTAAGTATACACATAAACATTCAGAAACAAATACCACATAAAGGAAAGATAAAGTATTTGGAAAAAGCCAAATGAATACTGACCATATAAACAAAAAATTCTATCATGTAAATTTTTAAATAAAATTTGACAAAAATTACATAATACCACAAATCAAAAATATTCTAGATCTTTATGGTTTAAGAAAAGTGATTAAAATTTTCCTTTCTATTAGACATTAATAAGTGAAGGAGCCATCTAATAATACCTAGGGCAAAGTCAAAAGTTACTGAACCAAGAGAATAATAAAAGGACAGGTGGAAGAGCAAAAACGTTTAATCAAAAAGAAGGCAAGAGGCACCTGCCTGGCTCAGTCGGTAGAACAGGCAACCCTTGATCTTGGCGTCATGAGTTCTAGCCCCACACTGGGTGTGGAGATTGCTTAAATAAATAAAATTTTAAAAACAAAAGACAAAAGAGGTTAGAGAAAGAGAGAGCCAAAGCATGAGAGACTCTAAAAAACTGAGAACAAACTGAGGGTTGATGGGGGGTGGGAGGGAGGGGAGGGTGGGTGATGGGTATCCAGGAGGGCACCTGTTGGGATGAGCACTGGGGGTTGTATGGAAACCAATGTGACAATAAATTTCACATTAAAAAATAAACAAACAAAACAAAAGGCAAGAAAAGAAAACACAAAGTACATATAACAGATGGAGATAATAGCAAGGCAGTAGATTAAAATCCAAATACCTTTAGCTAAATGTAAATGATTCTAATACTCCAATTAGGGGAAATTTCTAAAATTATTTTTAAAAATATTTGAATACTTTTTACACAAAAAATGTGAGGATACAGAAAGTCTGAAAAAAAGAAGATAAGAATTATCTATCATAACCAAAGAAAATCTAAAGTAGGTATACTAATATGAAATAAAAACAAACTTTATGGCAAGAATGGGTACTAAGGATAAAGAAATGTTTTCATAATGATAAAGGAGAAGTACACTAGGAAGATATGGCACTTTGTGTACGCATGTAACAGTGGGAGAAATCATATTAGAAATTTTTAGCTACCTCTCTTATTAACTATTGGAAGAAATAAACAACAAATATCAGTAAGAATTTCAGTTTAAGTATCTCTTAAAGATTTTGACATAATTAACATATATAGAACATTGTGTTCAATCATTACAAAATGCATTCTTTGAGGTGCATATTTAATATTTACTCAAATGCACCATATGCTGTCCAATGAAGCAAGTCTTGACAAATTTTAAAGGAGTGAAATAATATATTTTTTGACACTAGTTGAATTAAACTAGAAATCAGTTACAAATGACAACATAAAAATACCCCAATGTGTTAAAGTCAGGCAATCTATTTCTAAATGATGCATAAGTCCCAAAATAAACCTCAGTGAAATCTTGAAAATAGTTTTGAAAAGGGGTGCCTGGGTGGCTCAGTTGGTTAAGCGCTGGACTCTTTATTTTGGCTCAGGTCATGACCTCACAGTTTGTGAGACTGAGCCTCACATCTCAGCTTGGGATTCTCTCTCTCCCTCTGACATTCTGCCCTGCTTGCACTCTCTCTCTCTCTCTCTCTCTCTCTCTCTCTCTCTTAAAGTAAAGGGGGGAAAAAAGGAAAAAAAAAAAAGAGGAGAAATTCAATAATCTAAATAGTTACATCAACAGTTGAGTTTCTGGGACATCTCGCATAGGACTCTTGACCTCAGTGTTCCTGAGATGGAGCCCTATGACAGGCAGTGACAGTGCCTGTGCTGACAGTGTGGAGCCTGCTTGGGATTCTCCCTCTCCCTTTCTTTCTGCCCCTCCCCTGCTCTCACTCTCTCTCTCACAAAATAAATAAATAAACATTGAAAAAAAAATAGTTGAAAATAGAATAAACCCAAAAATCTTAAAGAAGCTAGAAACCAAATAGTAAATCAAATCCAATGAAAATAGAAGCTATTTGAAAAACATGAAGATAACAGTAATGAGTGCATTAGGAATCACACAATCAATGATCTTTTTTTCAGTGTTCCCTAGTAAAGAAAAATAAAATTACTAATTTTTGTCAAAACTTGGGGGTGGGATGTGGAGGGACCTAAGAACAGGTGAATGTGCAGTAATTTTAAAACACAGTATAAGTATAGATCCTATAGAATTAAGAAATTCGTAGGATATGAGATACTTTATGTCAATACATGTAACAACTTAAATGGAAAAAAAATTTCCTGAAAATTACCATTTACCAAAACTGACATGGGAAGACATGAAAAATAAAGTATTCCATCCGTATTAAAAATAATTAATGTGGTGTCTGTGTGGCTCAGTCGGTTAAGCAACTGACTTCAGCTCAGGTCATGATCTCACAGTTCATGAGTTCGAGCCCTGCATCAGGCTCTGTGCTGACAGCTCAGAGCCTGGAACTTGCTTCGGATTCTGTGTCTCCCTCTCTCTCTCTGCCCCTCTCCCGCTTACACTCTGTCTCTCTCTCTTTCTCTCTCTCTCTCAAAAATAAATAAACATTAGGAAAAAAATTTAAAAATATAAAAATAAAATAAAAATAATTAATGCATAAAAACTAATTTTGTCATACATATGCAAAAATTCTAGGTCCAGATGTTTCAATAGGAAATTCTTCAAAATACATTGTTTTAAAGTTTATTTATTTATTTTGAGAGAGAGGGGGAGTGAGAGAGACAGGGAGAGCAGGGGAGGGGTAGAGAGAGGGAGAGAGAGCGAGAAACCCAAAACTGTCAGTGCAGAGGCCAATGCCAGGCTTGAACTCATCAACTGTGAGATGCTGACCTGAGCTGGAACTAAGCGTTTCAGCTATCTCCAAAATGGCTGTAGCAAACATCTTTTGTAATGGTGACATTATTGGACATTTTCCTCCTGATACTGGCAACTTTCAAAAACTTATACCATCTATCATCAATTTTGTTCAAAATCATACTTTACAATATAGCCTGTGAAAAAGGCAAGAAGAAGAAGAAGAAGAAGAAGAAGAAGAAGAAGAAGAAGAAGAAGAAGAAGAAGAAGAAGTAAATACTTGAAAGGAAGAAATGGAACTCATTTTTCACAGAAAATCTTAAGTGTATTACAGATAAAGTTTTAATATATGGATAAATTTACAAGGTAGACAGCTATAAGATAATATGGAAAATCAATTGCATTTCCAGTTATCAAAAAGAAGGAGCTTACAAAAATAAAATTTAAAAATAATATCCTACTAAAAAATAAAATCATAAATACCAATTATCCAGGATTTAATCTATTAACAGAGTACAATAGCTCAAAATAGAAACCTAGAAAGCATTATGTAGATATTTTTGAAGCTCAAATATTAGTTGCCCAGAAAACTTAGGAGCCAGTTATCCTGGGAAGAAGTTGAGAGGAATTCTGGGTTGCTAGTCATGTTTAATTCCTGTCTTAGGTTGTTGTTACTTAAATGTTGCAAAACTATAATGCAACTTAAGTTGCATTTAAGTTGCATTTAAGTGGCAACTTAAGTTGCATTTAAGTTGCACCCTAAATGGTGCAAAACAAAAATATTGCAAAACTCTAGTCTACTTTTCTTTTTATTTTGTGATATCCGTTGAAATATTTATTATATGGTATCAATAAAGATATAAATTTATAGTTTGTGTTTATTTTTCTATGCAGGTGAAACATCAATAAATGACTTATTAAAAAGAAATTAAGAAGTAACAAATTTTATTAAGACATATTATGATTTGTACATCTTATATCTCTTGGCATACCATCTATATTTGATTTTCTTATTTGAATGCTTTCTTTAAAAATATTTTCAGTACATGCTTTGAATACCAAACTGAGAATGAAGGTGTCTGGGAATTTTTTTTTAATATTGTCAATGTTCAACAGCATTTTAGTTGTATATAAGATTCTACATCAGAGTTGTTTTCTTCCAATACTTCAATTATTTCCATTATCTTCTTGCATCCAGGTTGCAAGTATTAAAACTTGATATAAAGCTCATTTGCAGTCCTCACTAGGTGATCAGCTCTTGCTCTTTTGTAGTTAGAATTTTGTTTTGACTTAACCTGACATAAATACAGAAGGCACATTCTTTTCAAGAGCACACTGGATGTTGTACAAAATAAAACGACCATATGCTGACCATACAGCAAATGTAAATGAATTTCAAGGTACTTAAATTATTCACACGTGTTCTCTGGCCAAAATTCCTGGAGAAAAGCATCTTATTTTATTTCTTTGTTACAAATTCTGCAGAGTACAGATGAGGAGAATCTGTTCTTTCTGATAGATGTCAGGTAGCATTAAATTGGTCGAGTTCTTCTTTTCTGTCCTCTGTATGCTAGCCCATACTGTTTTTGCTTTTGTTGTTTTTTATTGCTTTTATTGTGTGTTTTTGGTGCAAGCCTATTATTTTCCTCAGGTCTTAGGGTTTACTTGCTTCTGATTGACACTTATCAAGCTAATGTATTTAATGATTACGTCCATCTCTGATCACTTCCTCAAATTTAGGTTAAATTTTTTCAAAGCTGACAGTGGTAGTTAATTTTTTCCAGTGATGTATTTAGTCTGCTTTAGAGAATAGTGAAAAAAAATCCTAAAGTACAGGCTAGAATTGGCAATTCAGGAATAAAATAATAAGGTTTGAAAGAGACAGTGACTACAGAAATGTAGATAAGCATGATAACTGTCAATAAAATGCTATTTTGGAAAAGGGAAGAAGAAATTAATTTGGGTGGGTGAAATGAATTTACAGTGAAGATAGAAAGACCAAGCCCTAGGAAATGTCCCCCAGATAAAGATTAGAAAAATAAAATGAGCCAGTGAAGAGAACACGATAAAAGATTCAAAAAATAGAAAGAAACTGAAAGGTGCAATGTCACAGAAGACAAAAAAGATTTCAATGAGTGTTGACTCTAGGACATAAATCAATACATATAAACATACAAAAATTGATTTTGTAGAATATTAATTATTTTCTAGTTCATTGACTATGAGCAAATAATCAATTGTTATATATTAGTCAATCCTTGCCTTCCTGATTCTACTTTATGTTTTGTTTTGTTTTTTGTGTGTATGTGTTTTTAATGTTTAACCTCAGTGAGATGGCTGTAATAATTCTTAAATCACCTCCTATTATTTTCTGGCTATTCGGATTATTTTTAAAATCAAATCTCTTTTCATTGAGTTCTACATACATCATCTAATTATTACTAGAAGCCTCGTAACTATTGATAATCCTAGAAAGTTGACTAGAATACATTCATGGATATTATTTCTTTCTGTTACTACATCACACCTCTGAAATTATATACCAACAGACAGAGTTCTACACACATAAATAAGAAAACAATGTATTAGTATTAGAAGGAAATTTAAGAAAGCATATATTATTATATATATAAGATATTGTAACTGGACCAAGGTTTGTACAAAGTCGTGACACCAAGGCTTTTCTTTCCAGGAAGCAACTTTATTCCCACTGGCATGGGCTCAGTTGGGTTCATACCTGCAAAACTGAGCCCTGAGTGCAGTGAGGTGCAGTCTTTTATCAATTTTCTACTTCTTTGTCTTCCTTACACGGTAACACATAGATATGCGGTCTGATTGGGTGGTCTCATGTTACAGGGTCACGATGGATGTCATGTACAGATATAGTACAGACAGAGTCCTGTAGAATGTCATGTATGCATCTAGTCTGGTTGCCTTCCCTTATCTTGAGGGTTTTTTTTTTCTTTCACCACATTCCTTAGGGTGGGGACTCTACCACATTCGCCCCTTTGGTGTACCTCTACTGTAGTAGGGGTGGACAAAATGATAGTGAACGGGCCCCTCCACAGGGGCTTTAGGGGTCGGACATTCCATTCTTTTACCTATATAGCATCTCTTGGTTTAAAGGAGTGAGCGTCTGTGGTCAGACGCACAGGTAATCGCTCCCTAACCCAGTGGTGTAAGGTGGTTAGGGTAAAGCCAAGGGCCTGCCTCTGTTGCCTTAGGGTTAGATTGCCTATCTCATTTAAAACCCCCATTCTGCCCTTGATAGAGGGGGGAGGGCGCCCATAAAGGTTTTCATAAGGGAAGAACCCCGTCTGCTTTGTGGGGCTACACCTGATTCTTAACAAGGCTGCTGGCAACACCTGGTCCCAGTGTAGGTGGGTCTCCTGGCATAGTTCACTTAACTGCAGCTTCAGGGTGCGGTTCATTCATTCCACCTTCCCAGAGCTCTGGGGTTGGTATGTCATGTGTAACTTCCAGGTGACCTCTAGCCCCTTTACCACCAGCTGCACCACCTCAGCCATGAACGCTTGTCCTCTATCTGACCCCATAGTAATAGGGATCCCAAATCGAGGAATGATTTCTTTTAGAAGAAACTGAGCCACTTCACGAGCCTTTTCTGTGTGAGTAGGGAAGTCTTCTGCCCAGTCCAAGAACATGAACACAAAGACCAACAGATATGTACAGCCTCGGACCTGGGAAGCTCAGTGAAGTCCACCATCATATTTTCAAATGGGGCTCCCCCGACACTCTGCACCCCAGGAGGTGCCTTAGGTCCCTGGTGTGGGCTATTCGGGCACATGTTTCACATTTCTTGCATACTTCTCAGGCTATGCTGGAGACTCGAGGGTTGTAGAAATGTCAGCTCAAAGTAGTCTCAAGAGCTGTCTAGCCAATATGGATTTCCTGATGGAACTGCTTGACAAAAGCTGGAGTCAGGGCCTCAGGAATTCCTACTGGGCCATCTTCAAATTTCCACTATCCAACTGGGAGGTAGTTTCATTTTCCAATATTAAATCAGGTACTCTCCTGTGGTGAAGTAATTAGGGTCACATCCTGCCAGTGGACCAGGGAACAGTGTGGCAGTTAAAGCTGCTGATTCCACTGTTCCTTTGGAGGCCATAAGCTTTGTCTCTCAGTCTGTCTTATGGTTTCCCCATACAGCCATGATGTCTCCCTTTTGATGTTCCCAACAATGCATGACTTCCATTCTCTTAGGGGCCCACATAGTATCTAAGAGTTCAAGGATTTCCTTACTATACTTTATGTCTTTCCCTCCTGAGTTTATTAGACCCTTCTCTTTATATAAAGCCTCATGTACTTGGAGGGTGGTGAAGGCGTACTTAGAGTCTGTTTATATATTAACACATATCCCTGCTGGCAGTTGGAGGGCTCAGGCTAGAGTGATGAGCTCTGCCTTTTGTGCCAAAGTCCCCCTTGGCAGGGGTTTGGCCTCAATGACAGAATTCAGGGTCACCACGAAGTAACCTGCAAGGGACTCTCTCTATTTTACAAATCTGCATCAGGGTCCTTGAGGGACTGGTCTTTTCAGTCTGGTCGGCTAGAGAAAACATCATCCATGACTTAATGCAGTCATGGTCTGGCTGGCTTGGCCCAACAGGAAGTAGGCTTGTGGGGTTTAGCGTCCACACTACTAGGTGAATGTGTGGGTGTTCACAAAGCATTCCCTAATATCTGACCATCCTGGTATCGGTTAGCCAGTATTGTCCCTTGCATCCCATTAATGTCAATACTGAATGTGGCACTTGGACTGTCAATTATTGTCCCATAGTTCCCTTGTAAGTCTCAGACACTAAGGGGGCTATGGCTGCAAGTGCCTGTAGGCAGCGGGACCAGACTTGGGCAACAGAGTCAAGTTGCTTGGAGAGATATGCCACCGGACAATGCCATGACCCCAACATCTGGGTTAGGACTCTCACCACAATACCAGCGTGCTTGTGGACATACAAGCAAAAAAGCTTGGTCATATCTGGGAGCCCCACACCAAGTGCATTAGTGAGGGCTTACTTTATTTCCTCAAAGGTTTTTTTGCTGTACTGATTCCCACATCAGGAGCTCCTAGTATCCTCCCTTTGTAGCCTCATAGAGGGGTTTCACTGGGACTGAAAAGTTAGATATCCAGATTCTACAGAAACCTGCTGCCTTGAGAAACTCCTGAACCTGGTGTTGGGTTGACAGGGCCCGATAGAGCAAATGGCCTGCTTCCTCTCTGGGCTGAGTTGGTGCTACTCCTGGGACAGGTGGAAGCCAAGATATGTGACTTTCTCTTGACAGATTTGGGACTTTTTCCTTGAGACCTTGGAGCCAGTTTTCCATAGAAGGGTAAGGAGCTGCTCTGTCCCTTCATGCAATCCTCCTGGGATCTTCCGGTCAGAAGCAAGTCTTCTACGTACTAAAGCAGGACATAGTCATATTGATCTGCTAGGAAGGCTTTTTTTTTAATCTTTACATGTTTATTTATTTTTGAGAGAGAGACAGAGAGACAGTGTGAGTGCAAAAGGGGCAGAGAGAAAGGGAGACAGAGTCTGAGGCAAGGTCCAGGCTCTGGGCTGTCATCACAGAGCTGGAGGCAGGGCTCAAACTCATGAACCGTGAGATCATGACCTGAGCCAAAGTCAGATGCTTAACCAACTGAGCCACCCAGGTGCTCCTGCTGGGCAGGCTTTTAAGTCAGAGGCTAATGAGGTGCCAAAAATGGTTGGGGAGTTTTTGAACCATTGAGGCAATCTGGTCCAAGTCAACCGGCCCTTATCATCATTTTTAGGATCCTCTCTCTGGAAAGGAAGATCCATTAGCTCTGGGGGCCAGGCGGGTACAGAAGAAAGCATCTTTGAAGTCCAAGCAGGTGAAGAAGGCATCTTCAGCAGGAATGAGCCCCAAAAATGTTTAGGGATTCAGGAGTGTATATGGTGACAGTGGCCTGGTTTACTGCTCACAAGTCCTGAACCTGCCAATAGTTATCTGAGCCGGGCTTTTGGACAGGCAAAAGGAGCGTGTTCTAAGGTGACTGGCATGGCCAGAGGATCCCATACTTTAAAAGCCTTTCCAGGTATTTGAAAAATAAAGACTCATGATTTTGAGAGTCTTTATATTATATTATCAGTAATTATTAGTAAAAAAATAAGTGAATTTTTAATCATTGAAATGAGGTACCACAAAAAGAGTCAGGAAAAAAAGCAGAGAAAATGTAAGTAACCAGTGAAAAATATATGATTCAACGTGAAATTAAACTTGGCTATTGATTCTAGGCAAGTGGGATACAGTTATATGATTTGGAGAACAGAATGCAAAGAAGAACAGGTAAAACAGGCACAAATAACAAACGGTTACATTTTAATATCAAATGGAAGAGACAGAGAAGAAGAAATGTTAAAAGAAAACAAAAATTCTTATAAGACCTCTTTATAGGCAAGGTAAAGACAAAATATGTCAGAGAAACTTCTGCCAGGTGGTTGCTCTAATGTTTTGGTCCCACTGCTCAACAAGAACTATAACAGAATATTTGCACAAGAAAATGCACAAGTCATTTCATGTAAAAATTTAGCTTATGGCTGCTGATGGATTTTACTTATAGGAAAAAGAAGTTTAGAGTAATATAAAGTTCACAGAAGTATGCTTATGGATGAAATGCCAAATAAGTGGATCATGCTTTGATAGTTTCAATAACTTGCTTCAGGAAGACAGTTTTTTATTTAGGAAAATAAAAGAGAATGGAACTAAAATAGTAAAGTGTGAAATACAGAAACAGAATTGCATATGAATGAATATAAAGAGAAAGTTAAATGGATTCATCCAGAAAGTGGGGAGGGAGGCAATATGATAGAGACATTTGAAAAAAAAATGATAATACATGGACGGGGAGAGGGAAAATCTAGGTTAGAGGAAACCTAAGAAAGAAAGAAAGAAAGAAAGAAAGAAAGAAAGAAAGAAAGAAAGAAAGAAAGAAAGAAAGAAATAGAGGCAGAAAGAAAGAGATAGAAAGAGAAAGGAAGGAAGGAAGGAAGAAAGAGAAAGAAAGAAAGAAAGAAAGAAAGAAAGAAAGAAAACCAGATATAAAAAAAATTAGAAAAATATGGAAGGAATAATGCAACTGAAAAACATAACTGATAAAATACACACTCATCTTTCAAAATGTGAGGATATATATCCTCACCAACTCTGTGGAGGGGTATTTTAGAATATTTGAATATATTAGCATAGGGAATAGCAGGAAACCAACTCACAACAAAATATATAATTACTTATTTCTGCCTATCTGGTTTGAAATACTTCTAAAAGTTAACAAAATGATTACAGAGTTTCCATTCCTCAAGTGTCAGACCATAACAAATTATCACAAACTTTGTGAGTTAAAAAAATATCCAATTGTTATCTCACAGTTTTGTAGAAGTCCAGGAAGGCCCTACTGGATTTTTTTTTTAATTTTTAAAAAATGTTTATTTATTTTCGAGAGAGCACGAGCCAGTGGGTGATGGCAGAGAGAGAGGGGAATAGAGGATGTGAGGCGGGCTCTGCGCTGACAGCAGCAAGCCCAGCTGGAACTCACGAACCCTGAGATCATGTTCTGGGTCTAAGTCAGACAGACACTCAACCAACTGAGCCACCCAGGTGCCCCCCTCCTGGATTCTTTACTTAGGAACTCACATGGCCAAATTCAAGGCATCAGTAAGACTGGTACTTCTCTGGAAGCTCTGGGGCGAAAGTTACCTTCAAACTTATTCGCTTCCTGGAAGTACTCAATTCCTTATGATTGTAGCCTTGACAATGTTATTTCCTTTCTGGTGGTCAGCTGGGGCTCATCTCAGCTGCTAGAGGGTACTCACTGATCCTGGCATGAAGTCTCTTCTATCTTTCAAACAGTACCTATGCACTAAATCCTTATGCCTCAAATCTCTACTTGGGCTGTGAGCCAGAGAAAACTCTTCTAAGGAATTCCTGTGATTAGGTTAGGCCTGCCTCTATAGAAACTAAGATCCCTGCTTATTCTCCAAGACACAATTCAAGATGGTGTATCTCATAAATGAAATGTGATTATGAAAGTGCTTTTATATCTGTACCTAAATTATTTTACTTTCCTCAGCCCTCGATGGCTCTTTCACTCTAAGAGATTCTGTCCTGCTAGGAACAACAACTATTGAAAGGAAATAATAAAGGTAGTAAATTACTGGTGGCTGCCTCTAGCAAATAGGAAAATAAAGAATAAAGTTCCCTCTTCGAACAATACCTGGTGCCAGAATTTGCTGATGATCCTTGACTCTCTAAGTCCAAATGCTTAAACTCATAGATGCTGACATTCTGTTTTATTTGGCTCTTTGATCTTACAAAATAGTTTTTGAAAGCTTGGAAAAAACACACATCTATTTTAGAACAGCTAAAATAACAGCTTCCGCAGTAGAATACGGTTCCCCATTTCTATTTGGAAAGGTGTAGGTTGAACTACAAGTATACTTACTAGTTTCAACGAGGAAAGATCAGTAATAGAGATAGAGTTTCCAGGCTGTTAAATATGAATATAGAGATTGGGAGGACAAAAAAATAACCATCATATACAAACTTCAAAGAAATTAGTTTCCCCTTCCCTTCTAGTACTGCTCCCCCACTAGCTGTTTGTCAGTTTCTCTCTCTCTACCTGTTCGTGAATATAGAACTCCTTCAAATGTTATTTCCTTTATTCATCCTGTCACTGGATCATCTTTTTACCATTCTCTTAGAGGTGATTCTTCATATCCTGAGTATTCTTCTGAGCCTGTACCTGAATGACCATCTATCCCTATTCAACTTCAAAACAGTGGAAAGTCCCACCATTTGCAACAACATGTATGGAATTTGAAGACATGCTAAGTTAAATAAGTCAGTCACACAAGGACAAATACTACATAATTCCATTTACATGAGGTATCCAAAATAGTCAAACTTATAGAAGCAGAAAATAGAAAGGTGTTTGCCAGGCAATGTGGGGAGGGAGAAATGAGAAGCTATTCAACAGGTATAAAGTTAGTTACACAAGGTGAGTTCTGCGACGTACAACATAATACCTCTGGTTAACACTGTATTGTGTACTTCAAATATTGTTAGTGGGGAGGATCCAAATGGCAGAGAAGTAGGGGGACCTGAAGTTCCCTCGTCCTTTAAACACAGCAGTGTTGAGATCAGACTTTGAATTCCAAGAGTCCGGACTATAGAGTGACAGAGACATCTCCGGGGACCCACGGGGACAAACTGGCGGAGGATAGGTGGGTGACCGCGAACTGGGAGAGATAAATCGGGCTGCATACGCACGGAGGGGACGGATCCCCATCTGCAGAGAGACAAAGGGAAGAGAAAGAGAGGCTGTGAAAGTATAGGACAGTATCTGGACAAAAGAAAAACCATGGACCAGGACTGACAAAGATCTAATCTCTAACTGTGGGGCTTTCTCCGCACTGGGGCTGACTGAGCTGTTTGCACATCTAGGGAGGAGAGGAGCCAGCCCTGGGTTCAGTAACTAGTCCAGAGGTGCACTCCACAGTGAGAGAAAGCAATCCTCTCCCTGGAGTGCTGTGGGAAGAAGGACAAAGGACAAAGTGTTGTTCAAAGGACAAAGACTGCCTGCGCCCGCCAGCCAGAGGCCATATATCAGTGGCGTGGAGGAGCACTTCTCGGGAACTGGGACACATGAAGTGACACTCTAAGACACTGGGGTTTGAATCCCCGCCTAGCACCAGGTGGCAGGGGAGTCAAGTCAGCAGAGCCGGACAAACTGCCTCATTCATGACCACAGCACTGTGAAGACACTGTGAGGAACAAAGTGGTTTGAGACACTGGTCCATGGAGGAGAGACTGGGGTGTCGTCATTTTTTCCCCATTATCAACAACGTGGGGATTCCAGGAAGGGACAACGGGCTCACAGTGGAGGCAGGACCTGCCTACACCAAACCACGCCCTCTGCACCTGGTAACTGCTTATCCACCAGAGATTGACGAGTGACGCTGACCAACCAACCAGACAGCCCCTCCTCCAGACCAGAGCTGCCCCTGGTTCCAAGGCACCCAGCATTTCTGCATTTTCTGATTTAATTCTTGGACAATTCATATGTATACACACACACACACACACACACACACACACACACACACACATATTTTTCTTCCTTTTCTCATTATTTCTCCCCTCCTCTAGTCTGGTTATTCTGGTTGTTGGTTTGTTTAAGCAGACAAATTTAATCCATTTCTTTATACCTGTTCTATATCTCCTTTATTTTCCTCTCTCTTTCTCTAGATTAAGCCATATAGTTTCTCTGCCTGGTCAATTTTCATTTCTTTTCTTTTTCCCTGCCCTGTTGTTTTATTGTAGCTGGTGTGTTTTGTTTTGTTTTGTTTCTGTTTTTTGTTTGTTTGTTTGTTTGTTTGTTTGCTTTTCTTTTCCAGGGATATTTCAATGAACAAATCAAAGCACTCCTGGTGGAGGGTCCAAAACATCACTACAAGTAGGGAGATAAAGCAACCAAAGTCACAACAACAGAGAGCAAGTAACACACTTCAAAAAACACCTCCTGAAGGGCCAAGTCCTGGACATTGTATGACCCTCTTTAATATAGTAGTGCTCGCAGGTGCAGAACACATAACAAGCTTTTAATACACACAAGGGACAGAAAACTAGCCACAATGACAAAATGTAAGAATTCTCCTCAAAAGAAATTCCAGGAAGAAATGACAGCTAAAGAATTAATCAAAACAGACATAAACAATATAACTGAACAAGAATTTAGAATAGTAGTCATAAATTAATCACTGGCCTTGAAAAAAAGCATAGAAGACAGCAGAGAATCTATTGCTGCAGGGATCAAGGAACTAAAACACAGTCATGATGAATTAAAAAATGCTCTAAATGAGGATCACCTGGGTGGCTCAGTAGGTTAAGTGTCCGAATTCGGCTCAGGTCATGATCTCACCACTTGTGAGTTCAAGCCCCACATTGAGCTCTGGGCTAACAGCTCAGAGCCTGGAGCCTGCTTCAGATACTGTGTCTCCATCTCTCTCTCCCTCTCAAATTCTGTCTCTCTCTCTCTCTCAAAAATTAATAAATATTTAAATTTTAAAAAATGCTGTTCATGAGATGCAAAATAAACTAGAGGTGGTGACAGTGAGGATTAAAGAGGCAGAGGGGAGAATAAGTGAAATAGAAGATAAAATTATGGAAAAATATGAAGCTGAGAAAAAGATAAAAAAAATCTAGACCATGAGGGGAGAATTAGAGAACTAATTTATTTAATGAAATGTAATAATATGCGTATCATAAGAGTTCCAGAAGATGAAAAGAGAGAAGGGGGTGGAAGGTGTACTTGAACAACTCAAAGCTGAGAACTTCCCCAATATGGGGAAGGAAATACACATTGAAATTCAGGAGGCACAGAGAACTCCCTTCAGACATAACTTGAATCGCTCTTCTGCATAACACATCATAGTGAAACTGGCAACATACAAAGATAAAGAGAGAATTCTGAAAGCAGTTAGGGACAAACGGGCCTTAACCTACAAGGGTAGACACATAAAGGTAGTAGCAGACCGATCAACTGAAACTTGGCAGGCCAGAAATGGTGGCAGGAGATTTTCAATGTGCTATATAGGAAAAATATGCAGCCAAGAATCCTTTCTCCAGCAAGCCTGTCATTCAGAATAGGAGGAGAGACAAAGGTTTTCTCAGACAAAAAAAACCCAAAAACCAAAAAACAAAAAACTGAAGGAGTTCATCACCACTAAACCAGCCCTACAAGAGATCCTAAGGGGGACTCTGAGTAGAAAGTTGCAGACCAGAGACAAAGGACCAGAGACATCACTATAAGCATGAAACCTACAGATAACACAATGATTCTAAATCCATATCCTTCAATAATAACACTGAATGTAAATGGACTAAATGCTCCTATCAAAAGACAGGGTATCAGAATGGATAAAAAAACAAGAGCCATCTATTTGCTATCTACAAGAGACCCATTTTCGATCTGAGGACACCTTCAGATTGACAGGATGGAGAACTATCTATCATGCACTGGAAGTCAAAAGAAAGCTGGAGTAGCCATACTTATATCACACAAACTAGATTTTAAACTAAAGTCTGTAACAAGAGTTGAAGAAGGGCATTATATCATTATTATGGGGTCTATCCACCAAGAGGAGCTACAATTAAAAACAATTATAAATGTTTATGCACTCAGTTCAGAAGCACCCAAATATTTAAAACAATCACAAACATAAGCAATCTTATTGGTAAGAATGTGGTAATTGCAGGGGACTTTAATAGTCTACTTACAACTGACATGATCATCTAGTAGAGAATCAATAAAGAAACAATGGCCATGAATGATCCACTGGACCCGATGTACATGACAGATATATTCAGAGCTTATCATCCTAAAGCAGCAGAATACACATTCTTCTTGAGTGCACATGGAACATTCTCCAACATAGATCACATACTGGGCCACAAAACAGCCCTCAATAAATATAAAAGAACTGAGATCAAACCAAGCACATTTTCAGATCACAATTCTATGAAACTTGAAATCAGCCACAGGGAAAAGTTTGGAAAACCTCCAAATGCATGGAGGTTAAAGAATATCCTACTAAACAATGAATGGGTCAACCAGGCAATTAAAGAAGAAATTAAAAAAACATGCGGAAACAAATGAAGATAAAAACATGACAGTTAAAACCCTTTGGGATGCAGCAAGGCAGGCCTAAGAAGAAAATACATTGCAATCTAGGCCTATCTCAAGAAACAAGAAAAATCCCAAATACAAAATCTAACAGCACACTTAAAGGAACTAGAAGCAGAACAGCAAAGAAACCCCAAGGTTAGCAGCCGAAGAGAAATAATAAAGATTAGAGCAGAAATAAATAATATAGAACCCCTCCAAAAAAAACCAGTAAAACAGATCAATGAAAGTAAGAGCCAGTTTTTTGAAAAAATAAGCAAATTGATAAACTCCTACCCAGATTTCTCAAAAAGAGAGAAAAACCAAATAGATATAATCATGAACAGAAATGGACTTATCACAACCAATCCCTCATAAATATAAGCAATCATCAGAGAATACCATGAAAAATTATATGCCAACAAACTGGACAACCTGGAAGAAATGGACAAATTCCTAGACACCCACACACTAGCAAAACTGAAACGGGAAGAAAATTTGAACAGACCCATAACTAGTGAAGAAAATGAATCAGTTATCAAAAAATCTTCCCAAAATAAGAGTCCTGGGCCTGATGGCTTCCCTGGGAAATTCTACCAGATATTTAAAGCAGAGTTAGTAGCTATCCTTCTCAAGGTGTTCCAAAAAATACAAACAGAAGGAAAGCTTCCAAACTCATTCTATGAAGCCAGCATTACCTTGATTCCCAAACCAGACAGAGACCCCACAAAAAAGAATAATTATAGGTCAATATCCCTAATGAACATGGAAGCAAAAATTCTCAACAAGATACTAGCAAATCAAATTAAACAGCATATTAAAAGAATTATCCACCATGATCAAGTGGGATTCATTCATGGGCTGCAGGACTGGTTCAACATTCAAAATCGATCAATGTGTTCTTCCAATCCATGAGCAGGGAATGTCTTTCCATTTCTTTATATCTTCTTCAATTACCTTCATAAGCTTTCTATAGTTTTCAGCATACAGATCTTTTACATCTTTGGTTAGATTTATTCCTAGGTATTTTATGCTTCTTGGTGCAATTGTGAATGGGATCAGTTTCTTTATTTGTCTTTCTGTTGCTTCATTGTTAGTGTATAAGAATGCAACTGATTTCTGTACATTGATTTTGTATCCTGCAACTTTGCTGAATTCATGTATCAGTTCTAGCAGTGGAAAAAAAAATAAATAAAAAATAAAAATAAAAAAAAAGAGAAAAAAAAATCAATGTGATACATCACATTAATGAAAGAAAGGATAAGAACCATATGACCCTGTCAATAGATGCAGAAAAAGTATTTGACAAAATGCAGCATCCTCTCTTGATAAAAATCCTCAAGAAATTCGGGATAGAAGGAAAATTTCTAATCATAAAAGACATATATGAAAAGCCCACAGCCAATATCATCCTCAATGGGGAAAAACTGAGAGCTTTCTCCCTGAGATCAGGAACATGACAGGGATATCCTGAAATCAGGAACACGATCAGATGACACGACAGGGTCACCACTGTTGTTTAACATAGTGTTGGGAGTCCTAGCATCAGCAATCAGACAACAAAAGGAAATCAAAGGCATCAAAATTGGCAAAGAAGAAGTCAAACTTTGACTTTTTTGCAGACGACATGATACTCTACATGGAAAACCTGAAAGACTCCACCCAAAGTCTGCTAGAACTTTGAGCAAAGTCACAGGGTACAAAATCAACATACAGAAATCGGTTGCATTTCAATACACCAATAATGAAGCAATAGAAAGAGAAATCAAGAAACTGATCCCATTTACAATTGCACCTAGAACCGTAAAATACCTAGGAATAAATCTAACCAAAGATGTAAAAGATCTGTATGCTGAAAACTACAGAAAATTTACGATGGAAATTGAAGAAGACACAAGGAAATAGAAAAACATTCCATGCTTATGGATTGGAAGAATAAATATTGTTAAAACATCAATACTGCCCAAAGCAATCTACACATTCAATGCAATCCGAATCAAAATTGTACTGTCATTCTTCCCAAAGTTAGAACAAACAATCCTAAAATTTGCATGGAACCACAAAAGACCCTGAATAGGCAAAGCAATATTGAAGAGGAAAACCAAAGCAGGAGGCATCACAATCCCAGACGTTAGCATCTACTACAAAGCTGTAATCATCAAGACAGTATGGTATTGGCATAAAAACAGACACATATACCAATGGAATAGAATAGTGAACCCAGAATTGGACCCACAAATGTATGGCCAACTAATCTTTGACAAAGCAGGAAAGAATATACAATGGAAAAAAGACAGCCTCTTTAGCAAATGATGCTGGGAGAACTGGACAGCAACATGGAGAAGAATGAAACTGGACCACTTTCTTATACCATAAATAAAAATAAACTCAAAATGGATGAAAGACCTAAATTTGAGACAGGAAACTATCAAAACCCTAGAGGCAGGCAACAACCCCGTTGGCCTCAACCACAGCAATTTCTTGCTCAACACATCTCCAAAGGCAAGGGAATTAACAGCAAAAATGAACTATTGGGACCTCGTCAAGATAAAAATCTTCTGCACTGCAAAGGAAATAGTCAACTAAACTAAAAGTCAACCGAAGGAATGGGAAAAGATATTTGCAAATAACATATTGGATAAAAGGTTAGTATCCAAAATCTAGAAAGAACTTACCAAACTCAACAGCCAAAAACCAAATAATCCAGTGAAGAAATAGAAGATATGAATAGACACTTTTCCAAAAAAGACATTCAGATGGCCAACAGACACATAAAAGGATGCTCACCATCAGTCCTCATCAGGGAAATACAAATCAAAACCACACTGAGATACCACCTCACACTGGTCAGAGTGGCTAAAATTAACAACTCAGGAAACAACAGATGCTGGTGAGGAGGTGAAGAAATTGGAACACTCTTGCATTATTGGTGGGAATGCAAACTGGTGCAGCCACTCTGGAAAACAGTGGGGAGGTTTTTCAAAAAATTAAAAATAGAACTACCCTACAACCCAGCAATAGCACTACTAGGAATTTATCCAAAGGATACAGGAGTGCTGATTCATAGGGCACATGTACTCCAATGTTTATAGCGGCACTTTCAACAATAGCCAAATTATGGAAAGAGCCTAAATGGCCATCAACTGACGAATGGATAAAGAAGATGTGGTTTATATATGCAATGGAATACTACTTGGCAATGAGAAAGAATGAAATCTGGCTATTTGCAGCAACGTGGATGGAACTGGAAGGTATTTTGCTGAGTGAAATAAGTCAGCCAGAGAAAGACAGATATCATATGTTTTCACTCATATGTGGAACTTGAGAAACTTAACAGAAGACCATCAGGGAAGGGAAGGGGAAAAAAATACTTATAAACAGAGAGGGAGGGAGGCAAACCATAAGAGAGGGTTAAATACAAAGAACAAGCTAGGGTTGATGGGGGGTGGGGGAGAGGGGAAAGTGGGTTGATGGTCATTGAAGAGGGCACTTGTTGGGATGGGCACTGGGTGTTGTATGTAAGTGATGAACCATGGGAATCTACTCCCCAAACCAAGAGCACACTATACACACTGTTTGACAATAAATTATATTAAAAAATAAATTTAAAAAAATTTTAAAACATAAATTTTGTTAAGAGTTAGATCTCATGTTAAGTGTTCTTAGGATGAAAAAACAAACAAAAAGAGACCTAAGGAAACTTTTGGAGGTGATGGATATGTTTATTATTTTGATTGCAGTGTCATTAGCATATGCATATGCCCAAAGTCATCAAATTGTATTCATTAAATATGTGCAGTGTTGTGTATATAAATTATACTTCAATAAAGCTTTAAAAAATGAAAATAAAAGATGGCTTCAGACCAGAAAAAAAAAAACAACACTTTTTTGGTGGCACTAACATAAATGAGAAAAACAAATGACTTATATAACTAAGCCAAGGGGTAATCTGGTTTCAGGTAAAGTGATGTAAAGATCCAAAGGAAGTAATCAGAATTCAGCTTATCTTTGTTATCTATCCTTCCTTGGGTTTGGACCCATTTTCACAGAAACACTTCCCTCATGTACAAGACCATATAATATCTCACTTAAAATTTAGTGCTATAGGAGCGCCTGGGTGGTTCAGTTGTTTAAACGTCCGACTTCGGTTCAGGTCATGATCTCATGGTTTGTGGGTTCAAGCCCTGCATTAGGCTCTGTGTTGAGAGCTCAGAGTCTGGATCCTGCTTTGGATTCTGTGTCTCCCTCTCTCTCTGCCCCTCCCCAGCTTGTGCTCTGTCTCTCTGTCTCTCTCTCTCTCTCTCCCAAAAATAAGTAAACATTAAAAAAAATTTTAATTTAGTGCTAGGAAAATCTTTCCAAACTTATGATTAAAACCAAAGTCCTACACCAGATTCTCTTTAGCCAGAATTGGGTCCTGGCACTGGATGCTCTATTTCAATCAGCACAATCATAGATAAATAATTTGCGTCCCGTCTGGGAGAATGACTGGGGTACACTATAGGAGGGCTTTGATTGTGAAGTGGAAGAATGTGACTTATAACCTACGATTTCTATAGATCACCTGCCGTAGAAACATACTGAGCTCTAATAGCCCATTACTTCTTGGATAGACTATATTTAAATCAAAGTGATTAATGAAGCATATTATCATTATTATTTTAATTATTACAGTTCCTTGCATTACTGTTTGGAAGGACAATGGTCTGAAGCAATTCAGATCCTCCTGATATCTTTTATTGGCCTTCATTCATACTAATTTGTTCTCTGTGCCCACTTTTATCTATTGGGAGTTTCCAGACTGTTATGATGAGGCTTGGAATAGATTGAACTGGTTCTAACTTGCCTTATAGCATTCATTTAGGAAGGAATTTAAGACCTTCTAGCCATTGATTTCATCATGCCCTTCCCAGTCCTTACTATTATGTTCCCCTTCATGCTCCATTCATAAGGGTATTTTTTTCCTCACTTCCAGATTTACACATGCTTAGTGAGTGAATGACTGCATGAATATTTCTTAAAGTAATTACTCATTTTATGTTCCCTTTGTACTTCAGAGTATTTTATACCTTTAGAGTTAAATGCATTTCTTTCAACCTAAGTCCAAATTAAGTACAATTTCATCATAAAGATTTATCGCTTCCCTAAAGAAATGTTTTTCAATTTTTTTTTGCATACATATACTTCATGCTTTATTTGATTCTGCTCTGATTTTTTTTTTTTTTTGGTTTCTGCTTTTTTCATAATCCTTCTCCCAAGAGTAAAATGCACACTAGTTTCATTCCTTCATTTCTGCAGCACACATTTCTAACACAGTTGTTGCTCAAAAAATGTTATTTGGTGGATAAAATAGTTGCATAATTTAGCATTGTTCATATATTGCTTGCTACATATATGTAGCAGTTTTGTTCCCTAACTATTCTTAGTTGGGAGCCATCAAAAGGTATAGAACTGTACTTACTGTATAGACTCAAGCATGCTATGGATAGAAATAAGTAATTTTTCACTTACTACTTATTAGAATCCTGACCTACAAAGTACTCAAATTGACATAGGCCTGAATGTTACTGGAAAATACCTTTTTGTGAGTGTGGTGTGTGTATGTGTTAAATTAACATACAGTGTTATATTAGTTTCCATTGTACAATATAGTGATTAAACAGTTCTATGCATTACTCAGTACTCAAGGTAAGTGTATTCTTTTTTTTTTTTAATTTTTTTTAACGTTTATTTATTTTTGAGACAGAGAGAGACAGAGCATGAACGGGGGAGGGTCAGAGAGAGAGAGGGAGACACAGAATCGGAAACAGGCTCCAGGCTCTGAGCAGTCAGCACAGAGCCCGACTCGGGGCTCGAACCCACGGACAGTGAGATCGTGACCTAAGCGGAAGTTGGACGCTTAACCGACTGAGCCACCCAGGCGCCCCAAGGTAAGTGTATTCTTAATCCCCTTCACCTATTTCAACTATCCCTGCACCCACCTCTTCCCTGCTAACCATCAGTTTGTTCTTTATATTTAAGAGTCTGTTTCTTTATTTGTCTCTTCTATCTTTGTTTTGTTTCTTACATTCCTCATATGAGTGAAATCATATATTTGTGTTTCTCCGACTTATTTCATTTAGCATTATGCCCTCCGGATCCATCATTGTTTCTATAAATGCCAAATTCTTTTTATGGTTGAATAATATTCCAAAGTGTGTGTGTGTGTGTGTGTGTATACTCCTTTTTTTTTAACAATGTAAATATTAAATATGTAATACATAAATATTAAACAACACAGTACTGCACAACCAAGGGGTGAAATAGGAAATCAAATGGCAAATCAAAATATGTCTCAAAACAAAAGAAAAAGAAAACACAACATTCCAAAACCTATGGGATGCAGCAAAAGCAGATGTTAGAATGAAATTATGCTATAAATGCTTGTATTAAGAAAAAAAGTTCAAATAAACGACTCTTAACATACATAATGTTTTCACTTGTAGTAAATAACTTGCTTTTTTATATTGATAATTAAAGGCTGTTGCAACCATTAAGAAAAATGACAGACTTTTTGGTAGTAATTAGTTAACCTTTATAGCAATGAAACTTTAATTTGCTACTTTAATGCATTAGAACAGCAAAGGACAAGATCAAATCAGCATGGTCTTATTTAGAATACAACATTCAAATTCACTAAATGCTTTCGGGTCTTTTCTGAGTCCTAACTCAATGTTTAGAATCTATGAAGACAGGAGACAAATCAAGATATGGATTCTATTCTATGTTTTTCATGTGGTTAAATATATTTAGCAAAATGTAAAATAGTACAGATTTCACAAGCAAAATTTATTTTCATATGTAGAAAAATGTTTCATGTAAATGATGTTTCTTCCTCTGTATAAATCACTGTAAAAATTAGAAAACTAGTTTTAATATTTATCATTGAATGATCATCCTTTCCTATGATTCCAATTACAAATTACAAAAACTTTTGACACTTCATTCTTAGTCAGCTATGTGGGTCAATTAAGATTTCAATGTAATTAGTACGTATATGGTTACTATGGATGACATATTTGACTTTTATTTCCAATAGTTTAAAAGAAAAACATTTAAATCCTTAATAATAAATATTTTAGGTTTGCCAAATGTTCTTTCCAGTCACCTACTTTTTCTAGATATCATGGTTAATGTATCAATTTTTACCTAAGTTTGCTCAAATTGAGGACAAAATGAAGTTTCAGCTACTTCTTTTAATTTTCGGTTTACTTTCTACCTGGGTATTAATATGGGTGCTGTGAGTCAACAGTAACAACTATGAACTGTAGATTGCTCTGTGGATCTGCAATAAAAGAATCTTTCTTTTCCAGAAAGTTCCCACTGCTTGAAAGGAGATCAGTAAAGAAACTTGCATAGACTTTGCATGCACTGAAGTATGCTCTTCATCAACAAATGGTTTCTAGTATATAAGCTAGTTGATGGTCTCCATAAAAACACCAATAAAGTCAAACATTAGCTGGGAGACGTAGGAACCCCAACAGACTTTAGGGCCATGTTCTATATTCTGTCACTTATGCGTTTCCCCTTCTTGTTAATGATATTGAGTTGTGCATATTCAATTTCTAGCCATTTCAGCAACAGATTTTGCCTGTGACTAAGAGTCTCTTTTATTATCTCCATCACATGATAGTCCATTGGCTCAAAAATCATCATTTCTAGACGACTAAATGCTTTGTAAAAGTGTAAATTATACATACACATGTGCCTGTAGATTTAGGATGCTATTGACTTTTTTTCTAACTATGAAGAAGAGATCTATCTATTCCTTGTTATTACTACTTAGAAATCCAAAATAGTTCTGTTATTTCTACACTATCGTTTCTGATACAGAAGACCACTTCATCCTAATAAAACTCACACACAATTTAGAACAGAATAGCAAGTAGATTTCATTTCTCTCTCTTTCTTTAAGTTTATTTATTTATTTTAAGAGAGAGAGAGAGAGACAGCAGAGGAGCAGCAGAGAGAGGGAGAGACAGAATCCCAAGCAGGCTCCATGCCATCAGCATGGAGCCCAATGCTGGGCTCAACTCAAGAACCATGGGGTCATGACCTGAGCTGAGATCAAAAGTCAGATGCTTAACCAACCGAGCAACCCAGGCACCCCTAGCAAGTAGGTTTCAAAACAACTGAGTTGTACATTAACCAATTCTATATTTCCCATCATATCTTCTATCAACTATCTGTCATATTCCTTCTCTCATTACTTTCTGTCATTCTTCATAAGTATTTACCTAATAATAAAAAAGCAGAAACGAGCCAATTGTTCACTTTTCTATATAGGCATTGTGGTCACTCAAACCTTGTCTAGTAAATGCCTTGTTAAATAAATTGCCTCATTTGATACAGAAACCATGGATTGGTGCTAACCATGGGGAAAATATAAAAACAATATGCAGGTCTTGTACAAGAAAATGTAAGCACAAATTATGGAATCTCCTATTTTAAAGATTCATGGTTTCTTAAAATTTATGTGATTTTTCTAATTGTAATTTTCTCTAGAATTTGATATAGAATAGTAAATAAAAATTGGATATGTAAAAATTTGAGGGGATAAACTTGATTTTTACCTCAATATGAATTCTTGATCTATGAATGTCATGGAATTTCAGTAGGGAAGAGACTATTCAAAGATATATCTGGGCAGATAACCACAAGAAAGACTACAGTGTCACATACATGCTGGGATTTTAAATGGCAAATATCAATTACTTGTATGTTACCCTGGGGTGTTGATATAAAAATCACCGAACTATTTAAGATAAAGTACATTCATCAACATGAAATTTTAAATTTATGAATTAGATTTGAAATGATGTCCAGATTTATAACATAAATAAAGGGAAAGCTGCCAACTAGACGTTGGGTCTTATATTTTTATTTGTGCTGACAATATTTGTCTTTCAATTGGTATATTTAGACCATGTACATTTAAAGTTATTATTGATATATTTAGATGACATCCGCCATGTTTGTAGCTGTTCTCTATTAATATCACTTGTTTTTTTTTTTTTGCCCTTTCCCCTCTTTTTTCTGCCTTCTCTGGTTCTAACTGACATTTTGCATTATTCCACTATATCTCTTCCGTTAGAATGCTAACACACTTAAAAGAAATTTTTAGTGGTTGCCATAGAGTTTGTAACATACATGCTTACCTAATCTTAGCCCACCTTCAAATAACATTTCAAATAAATAACACGGGGTGCCTGGGTGACTCAGTCAGTTAAGCATCCGAGTCTTGGTTTCATCTGAGGTCATAATCTCACGGTTTGTGAGCTAAACCCAGCATCCGGCTCTGCTCCGACAGCTCAAAGCCTGCTTGGGATTCTCTCTCCCTCTCTCTCTGCCCCTCCCTGCTCACTCTCTCTCCTCTCTCAAAATAAACTTCAAAAATTAAAAAATAATAATTAATTAAATAATACAAATATCACTGTGTGCATAGTGTCAGTACCTTATAGCAAAGTATTCCCGATTCCTCCTTCCCATTCTTTATGACATCGTTGACATTTATCATATTTATTCATATGCTGTAATCACCCAATACATTATTATTATTACTTTAAGCAAGATATTATCTCTTAGATCAATATAAGAAAATATTTTTTTTCTACTTTCATGTATTGTTTCTTTGATAGTCTTCTTTTCTATTTGCAGATCCTTTTTCTGACCTATGTAACTTTTCTTCTCCCTGAAGTACTTTTTTTTGACATTTCTGAAGGCAGGTTTACTGGCCATGAAGCTTCTCAGTTTTTGTTTGCCTGAGATCTCTATTCCTCACTACTGAAGGATAATTTCACCCACTATAGAAATTTAGGTTTTGATTTTTTCTTCACTTTAAACACTTTAAATATGTCACCCCACTCTCTTCTTGCTTCCATGGTTTATGATGAGAAATCTACTGTCATACTTATTTCTCTGTAGAAAAGTTGTTTTGCTTATTTTTGGCTCCTCTCAAAATATCTCTGTCTTTCCTTTTCTGCAGTTTGAATATGACACACCTAAGTGTAAAATCTGGCTTTTATTGTGCTTGCCATTTTCTGAGCTCCTTAGATTTGTATTTGGTGTATGTTTTTAATTTTGGAAAATGTTCAGCCATTATTGCTTCAAATATTTCTTCTGTGTTCTCTTTCTTCACCTTTTGATATCCCAATCAACCAGCTAATATTTTACTAGAAATAAAATAGAATCTAAAACAAAATAAAATAAAAGAGCAGCAGCAAACAATGGTTTGTATATGATTTGATACACCAAAGGAAAAGCAATCTGTATAATGATTCATGTAGTTTAGAGTTAATATGTAATTAAGAATTATTTGAATTACTACAGTGATTTTGTTTGCTTCGTTTGGTACAGAAGTTTTTCAGTAAAAGTAAGTGAGTTTGAATATAGATTGCTCCTTTGAAAATATGAGTCAACTAGCATTACTTCATTATGTTCCCTACCATAATAAAGAGATTATAGAACTGTAATGCTTTGCATCATTTCTGATATGTTGCACATATTCAGGAAGTGTTTGTTCTCCCTTTCCTTCTTGTAATCTAGATGTTGGTCTAAGGATATGGGTGCTGACTAACTTCTTGAACATAGTAAGAATGGAAAGTGAACCTAGTGACTTATTATGTCAAGGCCAGGACAGTATATTATTTTACAAAATCGACAGTAAAAAAAATCTCTCTTCAAAATTTATAAAAACAGGTTGCCTTAAGGATTAGAAACCAAAGTCAGCAATGCAGTGCTTGCTTCAGATTTGTTTACACAGTAGCATTTTAGAACAAAGACACAGCATACTATACCATGCCTATATACAAAAACTTGCACACAAAGGTTTATTTCAGCTTTATTTACAACTGTTAAGACTTGGAAGCAACCAAGTTGGCCTTCAAAAGGTAAATGGACAAACAACAGCTAAATTCAGGTACATCTATATAGTGGGATACCATTCGGGAATTAAACAGAAATAAGCTGTTCAGTCATGATAAGGCATGGAGCAATCTTGAATGCATATTGCTTCGTGAAAGAAGCATCTGAAAAGTCTTCATATGGTATGATTCAAACTACATGACCCCCTGGAAAGAGCAAAACTAGAGAGACAGTGAAAAAAAAAGAGTAGTTGCCGGGGTATAGATGTGGGGGGGATGAATGAGTAGAACACAGGGATTTTCAGGGCAGAGAAACTATTATGTGTGATACTCCATGGTGGATACACAACATTATGCATTTCGCAAAACCCATGGAACCGTACTATACTCAGAGTGAACTCTGAACTATAGACTTTGGCTAATAACAGTGTATGCATGTGGTTCATCGATTATAATGAATGTACCACACAAGTGCAAGATGTCAATAATAGGAAATGGGGGGAAGGGAGAGGGTATAAATAAATAATAAAGGGAGAGGGTATATTGGAACTCTATACTTTCTAGTCACCTTTTCTCTTAACCAAAGCTGCTCTAATAAATACACTCCACTAATTAATAAAAACAAGCAAACAAACAAACAAAACACATGCTCTAAGCCAAGCATATTGTCTTGGTAATATACAATTTAGTTTTTTAAAATAGGTAAATTTCCTATGTTTTCCTTCTATATTATTTCTTCTTCAGGGTGCATTTTTAATAACCTTTAATTTAGTTTGGCTCTTTCCTAACAGGTCAAGGTATCAATTAAATATGTTTTTATTGTTCAGAAGATATGATGGTAAAGTAATAGGAAATTATTAATTTTTAAGAATGTATTAATATTTATATGCTGTAATATTCATTGGATTTTTGTTTCCAAGCAAAACACAACTGACACAATAAAAGTAAAATTACCCAGTGATGAACATCACAATAAGAAATATGGCTCTTTTCATTGTTAAACATTTCATCCTGTCAATCACAGGGATATTCAGTCCAAAGAAACAAAAAACAAAACATTCACAGGGTAAATTGAATTATTTACTATGTTTTCAACTTGTTAAAAAATTAGGTGTTGGTAAGTGCGCCTGGGTGGCACAGTCGGTTAAGCATCCAACTTCAGCTCAGGTCATGATCTCATGAACCCATGAGTCATGGGTTTGAGCCTCTGTTGGGCTCTGGGCTGACAGCTCAGGGCCTGGAGCCTGCTTCAGATTCTGTGTCTCCCTCTTTCTCTACCCCTCCCCAGCTCACGCTCTCTCTCTCTCTCAAAATTAAAAGAACATAAAAATTTTTTTTTAATTAGGTGTTGATAAAAGTTCTGAGGACACTTCTCATAGGTGAAGACATTGTGGCTGCAACAACAACAAAAAAACATGTTTACAGAGAACATGAAAAACATCAGTTTGCTGTAAATATTATATAACAATGAGGCCTTTAGCAATTATAAATTATTTTATAATGATATATCAAATGTAGGATGTGCTCCATTTGAATATTTATTTTTATAGTTACTATTACCTTATTGCATTTAGAGATACTGACCCTAGCAGTGTTATGGGTTGAATTGTGTCTGCCCCCAAAAACATGTTGAAGTATTAACTCCCAGGACTGCAGAATGTACACTTGTTTGGAAATAGGGTCATGACAGGTAGGACTAAGATGATGTCATACGGGAGTAGACCTTATAAGAAGAGGACATAGAAGCATAGGGAGAATGTCATATGACATCACAGGCAGAAATTCGAATGATGCAGCTGCAAACCAAGAAATGCCAAGAACTGATGGCTGCCACCAGAAGCTAGTAAGCAGCAAGAAAGAATTCTCCGAAGACAGGTTTCAGAAGGAGAAGTGTGCTGTCAACACCTTGATTTTGAACTAAGAGCCTCCAGAACCGTGAGAGTATATATTTCTGTTGTTTCGGCAACTAAGTGTATGGTATTTTGTCTAGTATCCCTAAGAAACTAATACAAATGGTAAAGTATGCAACTACCACTACTCGTTTTTTTTTCATCATGATACTTACTACTCAAAAATTAAGAGCATATTCTCTATTTTTTAGTTATCTTTCTCACATAGCAAAATATAAATTCCCTGTGGCCAGGGGCTTTGTTTTTTATTTTCTTCACAATGCTTAGAACCTTGCCTGACAGTTGAATATTTATTAGTCACGACAAGTTTGACTATTATATAATCATAAGAAACATCCCAAATATCAGTGGTTTATAAAAGGTTGATTTTAGTGTAGGCTACATTCCTAACAGGACAAGGAAGGGCTCCTCCTTCCGATGTAGCCAGTTAGGGTCATAGAGACAGGAGAAAGGGAACATAGGAAAGCATGACCTGACTTTCAGAGTGTTTACATTTTGTCTTAGTCAGAGTCTCTATAGGAAACAGATGGTAAACAATTAAGAACAACTTGAGGATGTTTTAATACAAAGGAAAGAGCATAAGGAAATTACAAGCAATAAATCTGGAACTGGGGCTAGATGAGAAAAGAAGAGATTAGTAAAACCTGGGGAAAAAGGGAGCTGTAGTGTGGGCCACTTCAAGAATAACAGTGCTTTTCTGTAGAGAGATACACTTAGTGAAGGAGATCTTATGGGGAACTAATCAGCCGAATAAATACTATGACATCTCTCATCTTTTCTTTCTGTCTCCCCCCAAGGGTTCTCATAGGCTGAACCTAACCTGAAGCCAGAGGTTAAGGGGAGTCTTTTGATACAGTCCGTGCAAGTCAGTATCCCAAGTCCCAGCAGCGTCAGGAAGGGTAGAAAGTAAACTGGAGACACACACTAATAGATACTCTGCCTATTACTTCCACTTTCTGCCACAGTGGTATTTCAAGGAACAATTTTGCACATAATCTTTGTCTACATCTTAAATTGTTTATTTAGGATGCATTCCTAGATTTAGCTTACTTTATTGTAATTTAGCTAGTGGACATTTATAGATCCTAGTTGGCTATTCAAATAAAAAAATTGTATCTATTCACCTTTGTGATTCACAATTCCTCATAATGAATGACTTGTTTGTAATATGCTTCTCATAAAAAGTAAAAGATCCCCTTGTACAAGGCTAACTGTGTTATACTTCATTTTGTACATACTGAAGGTGATTCCAAGAAATAGGGGTCCTACATTAAGCTTTCAGTTACAGAGGACCAGGAAATAATTTTCAACCTATTCGATCTATTTTTAATCTAGTTATTCAGCATCTGTTTTGTTTTAAGAATCTAAACTTTGATTGGTTTGCAATGCTTTCACAGGTAGAGACTGACACCATTTCCAGTTATATCTATGAAACCGAATTTTTACATTGACTCTTTTATTAGGTTAAGTAAGGGAGAAGTATTGGCTATATTGATATATTTGTTTGCTATCTATTAAGAGAATCATTATTTAACCAATGAACAAACCAATATGCTTAATGTTGTGGTAAATTAAAATATAAAAGGGACATGATCTCTGTCCTCAAGGGGATCACACGCTTGTTGGCTACCAGATTGTAACTTAAAGATAACTATAAGATGCAGCAGGATATAATCGGTACTATACTAATTGCAGAGTTAAGAAATGATTTTAAGCATTTGAGAGGAAAGAAGAGAATTATTTAATTCTTCATTGGGAAATCAGAAGAGTGTTCTTAGAGAAAATGGCATTTGATCTGAATATTAATTAACAAAAAGATTTTACAGTCATAACAAGAAGGAAGGACTTCATAGTCTAAGGGATTAATATAAGCAGAAGTACAAAGATGGAAACAGTACTTTCAGGGAAAAGTAAATAATAGTACCTTTTAAGGTACAAATGTTTTATTTTGTGATGAAGTTCAATAGCAAGGAATACAGGGCTGAAAAGAAGGCCTAGTGGTCCCTCAATTTTTGTTTTAGTGAATGTTTTCATTTTTGTTTTTATTTATTTTTTTGAATCTAGACTTTAGTAAAGGAGAGGGAGAAACAGAAGTCTGCTGAGGCAGGCTGGAAAGATAGAAAAGAAAATTCTACAACCATTTTTATAACTGCTAACCAAAGTAGACTGAATAAAGGAATATATACAAAAATCTATGGCATAATGTCTGTTTAACTCAAATGTTTGCAATGACCTAAACTCTTTCTCTTAAAGTATTATTTATTTTTGAGAGCTGAAGAAAGAGAGCGAGAGAGAGCAAGAGAGAGCAAGAGAGAGCAAGTGATCCTGAGCAGGGGGAGGGACAGAGAGAGAGGGAGAGAGAGATTCCCAACCAGGCTCTGCACTGTCAGCACATGTGAGGCTTGATCCCACATCCTATGAAAACTCTGAGATCATGACTTGAGCCGAAATCTAGAATCAGACACCTTATCTACTGAGCCACCCAGAAGCCCCTGGCCTAACCTCTTGAAAGGGTTTACTCTTGGCATTGCATCAGAGAAAGGGTAAACATGAAAAGAAGCAAGTGAGCAGGTGTGAGTGCTGGAAGGGAGGCACCCCTTTTCTACTACAAGAATAGATACACTGAGGCAGAAGAGTTGAGAAATGAAGGGTAATCACTGGGGAGAGTGTATACTCAGACTGTGATTGTTTATTATCCTATTTTTTCCCTAGTACACTTAAACATTAAATGACATTGAAATAAAAGCCATTTTATAGTTCAGGATATTTGGTAAGAACCCCTGAAGTTAAGTAAATCAGCCTGCTGGGATCAGGAAAAATACTTTTATACTGCTCCTTTAAAATGGGAAGACCAAACAGAGGATTCACTCACCACATAAGTTATGAAGCACTATATACTTCATAATCTGCATGAATGCTACCTCATGGAAGAATCAGCCACATACAGACAAAATAGTCATAAGTCAGAGATGATATGAAATAAAAGACACAATATGGAATCTATTCAAAATGAAAGAGGAATATGATATGTTAAAAAAAAACAAAGGCATGAAGAGACCACTTTGGAAGATGATTTAGTTTAAAAAACAAAAGAAACATTCTATGGCTTTGATCTATAAGAGAATTTTTAAAGTTCATGGTAGGTATGAAATAAGAAATCAAAAAAGGCATTATAGTGATATAGAATGAGAATAAAAGGAAGTTACTAGAATTCAGAAGAAGAAAAAGAAAACTACTCCAAGACTATCCCATTGCGATTTATGAGGAACATGGATATGTGCTGCCCATATCACCTGTCCAGGAAGGATGCGATGTTCAATCTGGCTTCCTTCTCCCTCCTTCTGTGTGCTTTATCTGATTTATACCATCTCTCAAATTTACAAGATGAAACATGTGCCTTAACTTCTCTGTACTTCATTTTCCTCTTCTATCTATCTATCTATCTATCTATCTATCTATCTATCTATCTGTCTGTCTATCTTTAGGATAATACTAGTATTTACCTTACGGGATTGTGGTAATAATTATATAAATTATCAGCAAAGTATTGAAAACTCCAGTTTTTTTTATTCTTTCCTTATTTGTGTCAGTTTATAGCCTTCTCTCAATTTACCTTTATTTTCCAGAGTAGACTCTATGGAACATCATTCCCATAAGCTTTATCATTATAATTGTGTGTCTATATTTCAAATATGAAAGAAATCAAACATATTTTCTCTATGACTTTCCAACATTTTTAATGTTGGAAAAATAAGATTAATACCATAGTGCCATTCTATGTTATATTCTATTTCTATATTCTGCTAATTCTCACTTCACTACTTCAATAGACTTCTACTCCTCCTCCTTTGGTTCTCCATCAAATTCATTATTAGTACTGCAGCTGAAGTGATACATTTTTAAGTCTGATTATACCCCTGATTATAATTTTTTCTCATTAGTTTTAGATTAAAATCTGAGTAAACAAACAATGCCCCAAATGCCCTATTTTTTTTTCCAGCTTTCTGTTTGTGAGAATCCCATTCTACCTCTATAGTCTAGCAGCATCAGCCTTGGAGTAGAATTTTCTAATGTGAAATGATCCTTCCCATCTCAGGACCATCAACTCAACTCAACTCTCTCACTGGGTAGAACTGTGTTTTCTTCTTACTACTTTTGCTAATAAATTCCTATTAATTTTCCCCATATTTCACCTGAAAAATATAAGATTCTTCTCATGTGTACTTTCAAAACCCATGTACTTTTTCTTCACAGTCTGTAAATACATATGTATTTACGTTATTCAAAGAGTATTAATTTCCTCTCTTACAAGCAACGCTAGGTAATTAATATATATATTAATATTTTTTAATGTTTATTTATTTTGAGAAAGAGTGAGAGCAAGTGGGGGAGGGGCAGATAGAGAGGGAGACAGAGAATTCCAAGCAGAGGCTATACTGTCAGTGCAGAGCCCTACGTGAGGCTCGAACTCATATGAACTATGAGATCATGACCTGAGCTGAAATCAAGAGTTGGGTGCCTGAGTGAACCACATAGGTGTCCCAACACTAGATAATATATTTATGCAGTAAAAAATATTTTTGAAAGTAGTAAATGAAAAGCTTGAGAAAAATCACAAAAAATCATAGTAAATTTCAGGTAGAATTCAAGGGATTTAGTAAGAAGATGATCATTATGGAGGGGAGAAAACCAAGATTCAGTGTAGAAATAATTAGTATGTCTGAAGAAGATAGGACAAAAATGGTACAGGAAAAATTTTTCAATATTTAATGAAATGTTCTTGAAATAATGGAATGCCTGAAAATTTAGATAAAAATTATCCAATACACACACAATAAAGACAGAGCATAATGATTAAGATATATCCTGATGAGCATATTGACCCACATGGATTAAAAAAATAATTCTAGGGGCACCTGGGTAGCATGATCAGGAGAGGGGCAGATAGAAAGAGGGAGACAAAGAATCCAAAGTGGGCTCCAGGCTCTGAGCTATCAGCACAGAGCCCAACGTGTGACTCGAACCCACGAACCTTTGAGATCATGACCTGAGCTGAAGCTGGATGCTTAACCGACTGAGCCACCCAGGTGGCCCATAAAAAATAAAATGAGTAAATAAATAAAAAATAAAAAATTCTATAGAGAGTTATTTTGCCCATGGAATTTGCCTCTGAAGGAGCAAAACAAAGATTAAGTCTATATTTTTGATAGAGAACAATATTCCTCACGTTAAATGACTAAAACACAAGATATATCCTTAAATACTCAGCAGTTATGAAAAGATATCATGCATACAACTTTTTTAAAAGAAGAACAAATGTTTTAAACAAGTAACCCAGCCAACTGACTGTTTAATTAAAATTAAGAAATTACTAAAGGGTAGTGGTGTCATGAAAAACTTGATACTTATTACATTTTTACAACTTCCTACAACAATGCATAATTCTCTTTATAATATTAGTTGTGTGTTTCTTCTATCATATGTGATCAAATTATAGTGTGTCTGCAGAATTTTCCCTAAGGATGTGTTTGATATTAAGCTGAACCATATGAAATTGGTATTTTTGTAGGACAAAAAATGGTTGAATATAAGCAATTTCATGAGATTAAATCTTACAGTCAGAAAGGATTTTTTGTTTCAATGATGCTAAAATGATTTTAGGCATCTTCATCGTTCTTTAATCATTTAGGTCAGATTTTTAAAGTATATCTTTGTAAGTCTATTCTTATGCTACCACCCTTCTCTGAAATCCATGAAATATTCTTAATTAGATTTCCTACCTCCTTCTTTTCAGATAAAAAAAAAAAATCTTGCCAGAACAGAATAATTAGGTTAACCTTTCTTTGCTCAAAAGTTCAATTGTAAAAGTCATTGTGATTTATAATAACATTAGTGTACTCTCTCAATGTTTAACAATTAAATTTATTTTTGTTCTTACCACTGTAAAATAAAATTTAAGCATTTTCATTATTCCAACAAAGGGTTATCTTACGGAATAAATAATTTCCATAGTTAATAATCAAATCACTTGAAAGTAAACATTCTCGATATAAACACTTTATATATTATTGTTTTATCTGGAAATCTCTATGAGAAGAAAAAAGCCATATCTTGTTTAATCTCAACACCCTGCTGTTAACAAGAGGTTCTTTCTTGCTGAGGGATTCTGGGAATATGGACACCTAAGTATACCTTCCTTACCCTTCAAACCCAACTACAATTTGCTTGCACCTGCTTAGCCAGGATTCTTCTAAAACCGGAAAACAACTTGGAATGGCATTACTTCTACTAAATTTTCCAAGCGCTCCTTCCTCAGTAGTCTTTGGGGGGAGGGTAATCAGGAGAAATCAAGGGTAGAGCTTGGCCAACAGACCTCAGGAAGAGCTTAGTCTGAGTACTTCAGTCTAAAGAGAACTTCAACAGGAGTCTGTTGGTGTCCTTGACACTGGAAATGGTCAGCAGAGAGCCATTAATCAGCATTTCTGCCTTCACCAAATGAGAGAGTTTATCCATATTGATATTTAAAACACAGGTCTCAAATTCGAGAGGCCACTAAAAAACTAAAAAAGAATAAAGAAAAAAGAAAAAAATAGCACTGAACTTCTCATTTGCAAAAATAGAATGTAGAAAACAATGAATTAAAAGAGAAAATGAGTGAAATGAGAAAATAAGAGAGAAAAAGATTATTCCAACCATATCATAACTGTTATGGGAGGGGAAAATATTATATGGAGCTATTAAAAAAACAAGAAACCTTATTACTCAAGTACTTGAGGAGAGAGTTCACCCAAAATAATGAAAAAACTGAAAGAGAGACCTCAATGTGGGGAAAGATTAACAGCAGAGGAAATAGTGGTAAGAAGTGAACCTTGAGGGGCGCCTGGGTGGCTCAGTGGGTTAAGCGTCCGACTTCAACTCAGGTCACAATCTTGCGGTCCGTGAGTCCGAGCCCCGTATCGGGCTCTGGGCTGATGGCTCAGAGCCTGGAGCCTGCTTCGGATTCTGAGTCTCCCTCTCTCTCTGCCCCTCCCTCATTCATGCTCTGTCTCTCTCTGTCTCAAAAATAAATAAACGTTAAAAACAATTTTTTAAGAAAAGACGTGAACCTTGATATATACTATATATGTACATATTTAATGAAGAAAGATAGTCTCTTCAAAGTATATAATATCAATATTAAGGAAAGTCTGCTGAATCAGAAGAGTCCAGATTAAGAGAATTTCTATTATTGAAAGTGCTGCTATAAACATTGGGGTACATGTGCCAAATTATGGAAAGAGCCTAAATGTCCATCAACTGACAAATGGATAAAGAAGATGTGGTTTATATATACAATGGAATACTACATGGCAATGAGAAAGAATGAAATATGGCCTTTTGTAGCAACGTGGATGGAAATGGAGGGTATTATGCTAAGTGAAATAAGTCAGTCAGAGAAAGACAGATACCATATATTTTCACTCGTATGTGAAACTTAAGAAACTTAACAGAAGACCATGGGGGAGGGGAAGGGGAAAAAAATACTTATAAACAGAGAGGGAGGGAGGCAAACCATAAGAGACTCTTGGATACTGAGAACAAACTGAGGATTGATGGGGGGTGGGGGAGAGGGGAGAGTGGGTGATGGGCATTGAGAAGGGCACTTGTTGGGATGAGCACTGGGTGTTGTATGGAAACCAATCTGACAATAAATTATATTTTTAAAAAATAATAATGATAAAAATAATAAAATAAAAAAGAATTTCTATTAGATATGAAGGATTAGGAAAGAAAAAAATGCTAGGAAATGAAGGCTAAGAGGGAGGAAGTAAATGTATTCTACAGGGGTAATGGAAAAAAGAAACAAAAACTAGCGGATGGGAGGAGAGAAGGTAAAATGATTATAAAGATCATGTCCTCTTGAAAGAGGAAGTAAATTAAAGTGCCACAGTTAAGGAAAAATGCATCTTGGTGATTAAAAATAGTTATCTTAAAAAGATAAATATTAGTCATTTATATCTGATTAGGAGAATAGGCAAAAGGGTGGTGATTATTTACAGGAATAGGAAATTGGAGTAGATACAAATTAACAATGAACAAAGATCCTTTTCCCATGAAGTTTATATTCTAATGGGAGGAGATAAAAATAATTTCATACTTAATGTGAGTTAGGAAGTGATATTTCTTTTTCAATTTTTTTAATGTTTATTTTTATTTTTGAGAGAGACAGACAGAGCATGAGCAGTGGAGGGGCAAAGAGACAGAGAGAGACACAGAACCCTAAATAGGCTCCAGGCTCCAAGCTGCCAGCACAGACCGACAAGGGGCTTGAACATATGAACTGGGAGATCATTACCTGAGCAGAGGTAGAATGCTTAACCATTTGGGCCACCCAGGAGGTGGTGCCCCAGGAGGTGATATTTCTATGAAGAAAAATGAAGCAGGCTAAGGGATTAACAATAACGCAGTGGTCAAGGAAAGTATCTCTCAAGACATGTAAATGCCCTAATTTGGAAGTGTGCTTGGCTTATTTAGGAAATAAGAAGGAGTCAAGGTAGCTAAAAAAAAAAAAAAAAAAATGATGAACTGGGCTTCATAGGAAGGGAAATAGTGAGAGGCAACATCATGGATGGCCTTAAGGGCCATGATGAAGAACAGATTTTATTCTGAGTGAGATGGTAGCCATCGGAAGTGTAAGGGCAGATAAATAACAAGACTTACCTGTCCTTTAATACAATTACTCACCTGTTTGGAAAATAAAATGTGGAAGTATACGGGGTAGAAAACAGGGTGAACTCTATTATAGATTTTTTTTATTATTATTTAGGAAGTGTCTCATCTATAGCAATAAGGTGGCGTGCCAAATTCCATGTGTGCCTAACAATGGTATCTGTCAGAGAATATTTGCTTCCCGGAATCAATTGCTCAAATTCTTTAGAAATACAGACTTACATTTTGGGTAGGATATATTCCAGTTAGCCTGAAGATTGCTTCTCTCCTTGTACTTTGCAACTAGTTATAGAAAGGTGACTACAGTTTGGCCAGTGGGAGGTAAACGTAAGTGTTGTGCTTCTTGCTCATGAAATTCATATGTGATATCAGAGTTGGAGCTCCCACTCTGGACCATGAAATGACCCTAGAAATTAAGTACATGCACAGCAGAGCACAGATAAAAGAAACCTGAAACTGTCACCGCAGAAAATGATAACAGCCCTTGACAATCTACCTCTGGCCTTTTATTTGAGAAAGAAATAACTCTCTCTACCTTTTTTTAATCACAATTATTTTGAGTTTCTCTCTCGATGGCTGAATATAAACCTAACTGATATAATTTAGCAAGCAAATTAAAGCATCCACCTGAAACCTTAGCCAGACAAATTTCTCCTAGTACACATGGGCTAAGTACATGGACCGACTATTACAAATATTTTGCTGCAACATTTTGTACGTAATCGTAACAGCAAATGTATTCATTCATTATTTGTATTCATACAAATAAATATGTTGAAAAGAAGAATTTCCATTTGTTAATAATTTTTGAGCAAGTAAACTTGACTACCAAGGTTCCAAATAAGACCTCACAAAAAGATTTATAATCTCCCACTACCAGTCAATTCTAGCCACTAGCTAACTAAATTTTCTCTCGGGAACACTAGAACAAAAGGAAATGTACATCATTTTGCTATACCTAACACATAACTGATATCCAGTGAATGTGTTAAACATCAAATTACTGAGTCCAGTTTAAACATTCAAATAGATGAAGCTGCTTATTTCCATGGAAACATAAATAAAAGGGAATTATAAAATACTAGTTTATTTCATTTCATTTTGACTAACTGCTTAATTTTTACAACTTAGACATAGGTTTTAGTGAGCAAAAGCTTAATTTTATTGCTGTCACAAAACTTCTGGTTTTCAAAACCAGGCAAAGTATTGCCAAAAATTTTAAATAGACAAATTTTCTCAAAAACAATAGTATATTCCTGATCATGATTTTTATATTTTTAGTTATAAATAAAAAACATTTATGTAAATAAATGTATGTAAATGTAAATAAACATTTGGAAAATACAAGATATTTTCAATCACCCTCAAAAAATCATTTCAACAGATGTATGTACACACTCCAACTTCTTAGCTAAATGACTATTTTTCATTTTTCCATTTTATCAATTTTCTTTCATTCATTTTGAATAATTTACTCATAATAATTTGAACACTTATTTTTAAAAGACTGTAAAATATTTAGTTTTCATTCTTATTTATAAATTTACTTTTAAATTAGAAAAAATGTATAATTAGAAGTATTATTTTGGGGTGCCTGGGTGGCTCAGTTGGTTAAGCCTCCGACTTTGGCTCAGGTCATGATCTCACAGTTTGTGAGTTCAAACCCCATGTTGGGCTCCGTACTGACAGCTCAGAGCCTGGAGCCTGCTTCAGATTCTGTGTCTCCCTCTCTCTGTCCTTTCCCTGCTCATGCACGTGTTCGTTCTCTCTCTCTCTCTCTCTCTCTCTCTCTCTCTCTCTCTCTCTCTCCCTGTCTCTCTCAAAAGTAAATAAACATTTAAAAGATGTTTTTTTTTCTTTAAAAAAAAAAGTATTATTTTGATCCTAGTAAAAATGTCCAGGATTCATACAAAACACTGGAATAGTTTGTTTAAAAGCTGTCCTTGCTTAGTCCAGTGAAACTTGAACTCTTCTCTGGAAAAATAAAAGATACTTTGGAAAAGCAAGTTGCTCTTAATCTGCCAAAGAAAATAGCTCATCCCCTATAAAACTTTTATATATAAGAGCACATAAGACTTGTCTTAGATTTCAAAAAAAAGACACAAAGAAAAATAAAAATATATTGCCCACAAAGAAAACAAACAACTGGAATTATTTTATAGTTTTCAACATCACATTAACAATATCAGAAGCCAGAGGCCAACAGATCAAATTTGACAAGTCACTGTGGGAAAAAAGACAGTGTTGACTCTTCCTGAGTAGGTTTATTTTTATATGCAAAGGAAATAGAAAATAATTTTAAGCTATTTAATGATTCAACAATGTAATCATATACATTCACAGAAAAATTTATGTGAAGATACAGTTTTGGCCAAATGAAAGATGAGTTAACTCACAAATAGGAAAGCCATTTCAAGAAAACTATGATATTTAATCTCTGAAACATGGAGTTGATGTAAAAGACCACTGAAAAATTGTTAAATTTAGGCGTTTAGTTCTTTTTGATGCAATTGTAAATGGGATTATTTTCTTAATTTCTCCTTATAACAGTTCATTAATAGTGTATAGATATGAAGAAGATTTTTGTGTATTGATTTTGTATCCTACAATTTTATGGAATTCATTTATTAGTTCTAACCATATTTGATGGATTCTTTATAGTTTTTTTATATATATAATACCATATCACCCACAAATAGTGATAGTTATACTCCTTTCTTTCCAATCTGGATGTCTTTCACTTCTTTTTCTTGCCTTATTGATCAGGCTAGGACTTCCAATACCATATGGAATAAAATAGCCACAGTAGGCATTCTTGTCTTGTTCCTAATCTTGGAGAAAAAACTTACAGCTTTTCAGTGTTGAATATGATATTAGCTGCGGGCTTATTTCCTTTGTAATGTTGAGGTACATTTCCTCCATATTTGCTTTAATGAGAATTTTATATAAATGGATATTGAATTTTGTCAAATGCTTTTTCTGCATCTATTGTGATGACCATATGATTTTTATCCTTCATTTCGTTAACATGGTGTATCACACTGATTTGTAGATGTTGAACCATCCTGGTATCTCTGGGATATATCCAACTTAGTCATGGTGTATGATTATTTTAATGTATTCCTGAATTTAGTTTGCTAATATTTTGTTGAGAATTGTTGCATCTATGTTCATCAAGAATGCTGGCTTGTAATTTTCTTTTCTAATGGCGTCCTTGTCAGGTTTGTATCAAGGTAGTATTAACCTTATGAGTTTGGAAGACTTCCGTCTTCTATTTTTGGAAAGAGTTTGAGAAGTATTGGTATTAATTCTTAGAATGTTTGGTAAAATTCCCCAGTAAAGCCATATGGTCCTGGATTTTTGTTTGTTGGAAGTTTTTTGATTACTGATTTAATCTCTTTCCTAGTAATCTGTATGTCCAGATATTCTATTTCATCATGATTTAATCTTTGAATATGTATTCAAAGATTGTTACTTATTTTTATACACACTTGTGAACATTATGTTTGTGTATAATGTAAAAATAATAAATATGAAAATATGCCCATTCCCAAATCATGTAAATGTATGGCCAAGTATCAGAAATCAGGTAAAATATGCTAATTTCTTCAACTCTGGTCTCAAGATTCAAAATCTTGGTTAGACCAACTGATTAGGTCATTCATGCTCCACCGTCTCTGTGCTTCTTTTTCTTTTGCCCAGTTTTACTGAGATATAATTGACATATCACATTATATAAATTTAAGGTATGTAAAACATAACATATATGTTGCAAAATGATTACCACAATAAGGTTAGTTGACACATGCATCAATTCACATAATCACATAATTACCATTTGTGTGTGTGTGTGTGTGTGTGTGTGTGTGTGTGTGTGTGTGTTATGAGAACATATAAGATTAACTATCTTAGTAACTTTCAAGCATATAATATTGTTAACAACAATGTATAGCTTCTAATCTTACATAACCAGTTACAACCACTCCTTTCTTCAATCCAATAGCATTAAGCAGTTAGATTAAGATTCGGAAAACCTAAAGTAAATAATATAACACCTTATGCTAAAATCATCCAAGGACTTCTAACTTCACAGAGAGTAAAATCTAAACTCATTACTAGACACTATGAATCTCTATCATCTTGGCATCCATCAATCTCACCAACTTCAACTCACATCACTGTCTCTTTTGTTTAATGAGCTCCAGTTGCATTTTCTGCACTGCATTTTCCTTTTCTTTCTTTCTTTCTTTCTTTCTTTCTTTCTTTCTTTCTTTCTTTCTTTCTTTCTTTTCTAGTAATCTGTATGTCCAGTTATTCTATTTCATCATGATTTAATCTTGGTAGGTTGAATATGTATTCAAAGATTATTCTTTGTTGTTATCTTTCTTTCTTTCTTTCTTTCTTTCTTTCTTTCTTTCTTTCTTTCTTTCTTTCTTTTCTAGTAATCTGTATGTCCAGTTATTCTATTTCATCATGATTTAATCTTGGTAGGTTGAATATGTATTCAAAGATTATTCTTTGTTGTTATCTTTCTTTCTTTCTTTCTTTCTTTCTTTCTTTCTTTCTTTCTCTCTTTCTGATTTTAGAAGGAAATGGAGAGAGCATGAATGGGGGAGGGGAGAGAAGGGGAGAAGAGAGATGGAGAAAGAGAGAATCTCAAGCAGGCTCCAAGCTGTAAGCACAGAGTCCAACGGGGGCTCATACTCATGAATTGAGAAATCATAACCTGAGCTGAAATCAAGGGTTGGATGTTCAACCAACTGAGTCACCCAGATGCTCTAAGAAACAGACTCTTAAGTATAGAGAACACACTGATGCTTACCAGAGGGAAGGTGGGTGTAGGGATGGGTGACATAAGGGATGGGGATTGAGGAGTACACTTTTCATGATGAAGAAAAACATGCTGGCTTAGAAATCTCTCCCATAGACTTTGTTTAGCTGATTTCTTCTCATCCCCCAGTTCTCAGCTAGAATTTCACCTGCTTAGAGAGGCTTTACCTCATCACAAAATCTAAAGCATTTTCTCACTGTTTCATGCTATGGACATGCCTTGTCTACCTTACTCATAGCACTTATGTCTGTAATATTTCAGTTTTTTCATAAAATTACATTTCTTATGTTTTATTACTATTTAGTTTAGGCTTTTAGTTTAAATTATAAATGCTCATATATATATGTAGGTCACATATTTGGTTTTAAGATATATCAGGTATATCACTCCTCACTCCCTTCAATATGGAGAATGATTTAGAGAGAAATAATATACAAGACATAGAGATGTATAAATAATAAATGCTGCTCAAGGTGATGGATGCTATATTAAAGGTTAATGAATATGGAAATATTGAAAAGCTTTCATTTGTGTAGCTTACTGGTCTGGACATTTGGAATGTTTTAGCAGCAGTATCATTTCTACATTCATCTTCCTTGCCTCATCTCACTGAAAACTTTTACTTTGAAATTACATTTTGGATTATAAACCATTGGATAATATTTTTAAACAATGCTTTTATTGTCAATGAAAAAATCTTACTGATCATCATATCTCCAATTGTATTCTACATTCATAATTAAAGACATACAATCATAAAATCCATCTAAACTGTGAAAACAAAAGTCTTGGTGACATTGAATAACTAAAATTCATATTTATAAATATTATTCCAAATGAAAATGTCTCAAAAATAATCTCAATAAGATATTTTTAATGTCTAATATTTTTGAAAATGGATAGATTCAGAACTGTTTTTTAGTAATAGAAATATATGAATGCATAAAACTGTAATAATAAATGTTAATAATATTTATCATTGGTGAAATTATGGTTATTTTAATGTTTTATGATGCTTTATATATTTCTAAAGTTTTTTTTGTTTTGTTTTGTTTTTTGTTTTGTTTTTGTTTTATTTATTTATTTTTTCAATATATGAAATTTATTGTCAAATTGGTTTCCATACAACATCCAGTGCTCACCCAAAAGGTTCCCTCCCCAATACCCATCACCCACCCCCCATCAACCCTCAGTTTGCTCTCAGTTTCTAAGAATCTCTTATGCTTTGGCTCAAGAATGGGTATTAGTTATCTGAGTAATAAGTTTTTAATGATATAATCATTCATTCAAAAAATATTTGAACAACTATATATACTTGACTGCCTTCTAGGCTCTTGGATATATCAATGAGTAAAACAGAGAAGATCTTTTTCCTTTGTTAAGTTTATATTTTGGAGAGGTTAGAGAGAGACAATGAGCAACATACATAATAAGTAACTAAATTATGGAATATTTTTTGAAGTGAAAAATGCTATGGAATAAAAGCAAAAGTCAAAGTAACATAAGGTTGATCAGAAGTACCTGGAGAAGGAGATTCGTGCATTTTAACAGAATTGTCAAGAGAAGCCCCCATGAGAAGTAATATTTGAGTAAAACCTTGTAAGAGACAGAGAGAAAACCATACTTCCTTCCAGAGGAAGAGAGAACAACATGTACATCCTAGTCAGGAAGCCCTCGTGGCCCTAAGATCTCTTCCATATTTGGGAAAGAACAAAGAGGGTAGAAGGATCTACAAAGGGAGAGTGGCAAAAAAAGGAGGTGAGAGAGTCCACGGTACTCCAAATGACTTTTTGTCTCTCCTTACTGCAATATATACCTGAGATATATCTGTCTGAGATATAGATATGTCTATCTTCGATGACATATCTGAGACCTATCTCTGTCTATCTACAAACCTATTTATCCTCTTAAATAATTTTCTCTTATCCTAGTTCTGCCCTCATGCTGCCATGCCTTAAGTTGTTCCTCCGATGGCAAAGTGAGCTCTTGCTAAATAAAAAAGTTCTTACATCAAAGAGATATGCATTCAAGCCTTGGCTTTATCATTAAGGGAATATGTCCTTGTACAAGTATTTACTTTCCCTAAGTTTCAATTTCCTTATACATAAGTTTCAGAAAGATCATACTATCTGCTGTATGATTTTGTTCTGAGGATTAAACTAATACAATTTAGCACAAAGAAAACATATAGTATTTAGCTCACAGTAAGCATCTATATTTTAGCTACTTTAATATCATTATTATTGTAACTATAATTATTGCCACACAACTGTTCCATTATTTTCTCTGTATTATCTCCCATTGTTGTCAAACAGAAGCTATCTGCTAGAGATAAACTGGAATGGATGCCAATTTTACACTATGTTTATTTTTCTTTTGACTTTATCTAAATTCTCATTATCTTTATGCCTTACCAAGTCCACAGAGTCCATGTATGTGAATTTTCTATATACTTTCGATCACCTTGAAAATCCTATAGAATTTCTTATCTATACCATTAATTTGGCACTGGCCAATCGCTAACATCTATTGTTAGTTTTATTTCATAGCTTATAGCCGGCTTTCTCAACAGTCTTTAAACTCCTTAAAGACAGGGAAACTACTTCTAAATAGTTATTATAAAAGTGTCTTATATATGGCAGGCATTCCATCAATTTTGTTGATTTAGTGTTAGAGAAAAAGATAATACATCCCTGTTATTGCAAAACGGGGTAGTGTTTGCCATTATGTCTGGGGTCACTTTATTACTAAAAGAACTACTGGCAGGATGTTTAAATTATGGTTATGCTTCTAACGTATACTGCAAAATGAAGTGCTACAATCCTGTGCATTACTTCTTCATCTGGCCTGGAGAGAGAGGTGGTAGTAAAGCTGTTGGGGGTGATATAAAACTTTTAAAAACCTGCTGGAAAACCACAGAAAATAAAGTAGGAACTAGGACTGGAATGGCAGGAACATAGGTCTAGTTGCCAGAACTATTGTAAAGTAATAAAAGTCGTTCCACCAACCTCATTTAGATCACTAACACCTGCCCCAGCTGCCTAGGAAGCTCTAAGTTCACTGTTGGCATGCCCGCAACCCAGCTGCTGCTGTGATTACATTATTTACCTCTGTTTGCTTCACTGTGGAGTTGCCAATGCACACCAACTCCCAAAGTAATCCCTATCATTATAGCCTAAATTAAAAGATTGACTACAAAAGGTCATGCGTTTCCCTCATATACATATTTACAATTCATGTGGACATGAAGGGCAAGAACAAAAATACCAGTACCAGGACTGGTTTAGCCTGGTCTTAGATTCGGAATGGAAAGTAAAGGAATCCAACATTGATAAAAGCGAACTAGATGGTTTGGGGACTATAACAGAGCATTACAATATTCTCAGGAGTTCTTAATTACAAAAAGGCTTATTAAAAATATTCAACCTAAAATCCAGGACCAGATGGCTTCCCAGGGGAGTTCTACCAGACGTTTAAAGCAGAGATAATACCTATCCTTCTCAAGCTATTCCAAGAAATAGAAAGGGAAGGAAAACTCCCAGACTCATTCTATGAAGCCAGTATTACTTTGATTCCTAAACCAGACAGATACCCAGTCAAAAAAGAGAACTACAGGCCAATATCCCTAATGAATATGGATGCAAAAATTCTCAATAAGATACTAGCAAATCGAATTCAACGGCATATAAAAAGAATTATTCACCATGATCAAGTGGGATTCATTCCTGGGATGCAGGGCTGGTTCAACATTTGCAAATCAATCAACGTGATCCATCACATTAATAAAAGAAAAGATAAGAACCATATGATCCTGTCAATCGATGCAGAAAAGGCCTTTGACAAAATTCAGCACCCTTTCTTAATAAAAACCCTTGAGAAAGTCGGGATAGAAGGAACATACTTAAACATCATAAAAGCCATTTATGAAATGGCCACAGCTAACATCATCCTCAATGGGGAAAAACTGAGAGCTTTTTCCCTGAGATCAGGAACACGACAGGGATGCCCACTCTCACCGCTGTTGTTTAACATAGTGTTGGAAATTCTAGCATCAGCAATCAGACAACAAAAGGAAATCAAAGGCATCAACATTGGCAAAGATGAAGTCAAGTTTTCACTTTTTGCAGATGACATGATACTATACATGGAAAATCCAATAGACTCCCCCAAAAGTCTGCTAGAACTGCTACATGAATTCAGCAAATTTGCAGGATAGAAAATCAATGTACAGAAGTCAGTTGCATTCTTATACACTAACAATGAAGCAACAGAAAGACAAATAAAGAAACTGATCCCATTCACAATTGCACCAAGAAGCATAAAATACCTAGGAATAAATCTAACCAAAGATGTAAAAGATCTGTATGCTGAAAACTATAGAAAGCTTATGAAGGTAATTGAAGAAGATATAAAGAAATGGAAAGACATTCCCTGCTCATGGATTGGAAGAGTAAATATTGTCAGAATGTCAGTACTACCCAAAGCTATCTACACATTCAATGCAATCCCAATCAAAATTGCACCAGCATTCTTCTCGAAACTAGAACAAGCAATCCTAAAATTCATATGGAACCACAAAAGGCCCCGAATAGCCAAAGTAACTTTGAAGAAGAAGACCAAAGCAGGAGGCATCACAATCCCAGACTTTAGCCTCTACTACAAAGCTGTAATCATCAAGACAGCATGGTATTGGCACAAAAACAGACACATAGACCAATGGAATAGAATAGGAACCCCAGAACTAGACCCACAAATGTATGGCCAACTAATCTTTGACAAAGCAGGAAAGAACATCCAATGGAAAGAAGACAATCTCTTTAACAAATGGTGCTGGGAGAACTGGACAGCAACATGCAGAAGCTTGAAACTAGACCACTTTCTCACACCATTCACAAAAACAAACTCAAAATGGATAAAGGACCTGAATGTGAGACAGGAAACCATCAAAACCCTAGAGGAGAAAGCAGGAAAAGACCTCTCTGACCTCAGCCGTAGCAATCTCTTACTCGACACATCCCCAAAGGCAAGGGAATTAAAAGCAAAAATGAATTACTGGGACCTTATGAAGATAAAAAGCTTCTGCACCGCAAAGGAAACAACCAACAAAACTAAAAGGCAACCAACTGAATGGGAAAAGATATTTGCAAATGACATATCGGACAAAGGGCTAGTATCCAAAATCTATAAAGAGCTCACCAAACTCCACACCCAAAAAAACAAATAATCCAGTGAAGAAATGGGCAGAAAACATGAATAGAAATAGACACTTCTCTAAAGAAGACATCCAGATGGCCAACAGGCATATGAAAAGATGCTCAACATCATTCCTCATCAAGGAAATACAAATTGAAACCAAAATGAGATATTACCTCACGCCAGTCAGAGTGGCTAAAATGAACAAATCAGGAGACTATAGATGCTGGAGAGGATGTGGAGAAACAGGAACCCTCTTGCACTGTTGGTGGGAATGCAGCCCGGTGCAGCTGGTCTGAAAAACAGTGTGGAGGTTCCTCAAAAAATTAAAAATAGATGTACCCTATTACCCAGCAATAGCACTGCTAGGAATTTACCCAAGGGATACAGGAACACTGATGCATAGAGGCACGTGTACCCCAATGTTTATAGCAGCACTCTCAACAATAGCCAAATTATGGAAAGAGCCTAAATGTCCAGCAACTGATGAATGGATAAAGAAATTGTGGTTTATATACACAATGGAGTACTACATGGCAATGAGAAAGAACAAAATATGGCCCTTGGTAGCAACGTGGATGGAACTGGAGAGTGTGATGCTAAGTGAAATAAGCCATACAGAGAAAGACAGATACCATATGTGTTCACTCTTATATGGATCCTGAGAAACTTAACAGAAACCCATGGGGGAGGGGAAGGAAAAAAAAAAAAAAAGAGGTTAGAGTGGGAGAGACCCAAAGCATAAGAGAGTCTTAAAAACTGAGAACAAACTGAGGGTTGATGGGGGGTGGGAAGGAGGGGAGGGTGGGTGATGGGTATTGAGGAGGGTACCTTTTGGGATGACCACTGGGTGTTGTATGGAAACCAATTTGACAATAAATTTCATATATTGAAAAAAGAATATTCAACATAAGAGATTCCTTTTAAAGTTTCTGATACGTAAAATTATAGTATATCATGTGTATTTAATTACTTTAAAAGCTATGATTTTACAATATTATTTTGAAAAATTATATATAGTTTAGAAATGTAACATCAGTTCATCTTATTTTTAAATGGCAGTGAGACCTTTCCAATGTATCCTTATAAAGGAATGTAAACAATAAACGTGACTGTATTTTGTAAACTAATGGTACAATAAGTCATTTAGAAAACTAACATATAATTGCAGCAGAATAACACTCATGAAGACCTTTGCTTATTTTCTCCCCAAGGATAATTAACAGAATCCGTATTAAACGGCTGATCATGGATCAGTTAGGTATGTCTTGTGATATCAGTTGCATTTTAAACATCAATTCTTCCCTGCTGGGTGGCTCAGTTAGAGGCACATGGGCACTAGTGTTTCGTTACCTGGGACAAAATCCCAGCTTCTAGGCTTTATAAACAGTTCAGAAACATATAATCACCACTTCTAGGCTTTATAAACAGTTCAGAAACAGGCCCACTTCATGTCTTAGTAACACAGGGATGATGACAGTAGTAACTAATTGTGGCTTGTTGTGAGTATGCGTGAGATAAACCATGTAAATATTATGCTAAAATGCTCCGTGTCAACAATTATTAGGAAGGTTAAATGAACATGTGGCATACTATTTCAACCTATTCGTACATACTTTTAAAAATTGCACATACCTTACAAATTCTTAGAAATCAAGCTAAGACAAAATTCTCTAAACAAAAGCTACATAAAGATAGGATCTTCATGATCTAAAGCCAAAGCAAAAATTGTAATGTTCAGCAGAATTGGAAAGGGACTCAGAGGAATCTCTAGTTTTCACAAATTCCAAAATATTTGTACTATTCAAAATAAGTGGAAAAGGGTGAGGGATAAACAATAAAATCTTTAATCTATTTCTTCTTAAGGTAAATAGAATCTTAGCTTAAGGAAACAGAATCTCAGTAGGTTTTTGACCATGGCAAGGAAGGAATCATACCTCATTATTTTAACACCTCTGTTTTTACAAGGTGATAACTTTTTTTTTTGCAAACAAATGGGTTTTAAACTAGTTTCAGAATTAGGTAGCTATAGAAAAATTTAACAATATATGGCTCATTTTTAAATGATGCATTGCATTATGTAGATGCGTTTGTAAAATGCATGGATGGTCTATTTAGCTTTTAAAAAATATTGATAGAGAAAAAATCATTTGTGGCATATTGGTTTAATGCATGTATATTTTATTACAGCATATGAAAATGGCTAAAAACTGGAAAGTGAGGCATGATAAAAAAAATATCTGCAGAACTGCATGAAGGAAATCATATACGAGGGAAATGAAATGTAATTATATTTCCTATTGCTCTCGTTTGGAAAAAAATGGAGAAAAGAATGTAAGGAAGATTGGAATCAACATGCTGAGGACTCTAAGTATTAGTGGGAGCCAAATATGCTCCATTGTAGGAACAGAGAAAGTCTAAATACAACTAAGAAGTTTGTAGAAAGCCTAAAATACGCAACTAAGAAATTTGTAGATACTAATTTTGTGAGAAGTAACAATGATGATATTGGAAGTGAAAAGCATTGTGGTGATTACAGCTATGCAAGAAATATGTGCCCATGTTTTAAATTTTATTTCATTTTAAAATGAATCACACATAAAATCCGGAAGACACAAGAAGCTGAAAGCTGCCAAATAAAGAAATGTTAGCCTGCTGTAAACCTAATAACAGTGCCTCTTTTGATATAAAATTGTATGCGTATCTTAAAGTCTCAAACACCTATCTGAAAAAAACAAACAAGTACTAAGGCGAGGTGAGCAGGCACTCCATTTTAAACAAGAAATAGAAAATTAAAAATGTTTTTTGTAACTAGAAACATTCAGAATTAAAGGCAAAAGTAGTGTACTTAAAGGTAAACTCTGATCATTATATGGGAAACGATGGATTTGGTGGTAGGAAGGCAATAGCAAGGAGTACAAGAGTGTTAAGAGTCACATTTCAAAGGTGAATTAGCAATTCGAACTCCCTGGACAGAGAAACAGAAGAACAATGCATACGATGTGAGAAGTAATTCTCCTAGCATAATCACAGTGCCGTGTGCAAGCCTGGACTCACTAAGTTAAAAAGACCTTGGAAAACTTGAAGAAGGTTTAAGGACAAGCAATAAACATGATTAATAGCTTGGAAAATAGAATCTCAGAGGAAAGGTTAAGGGAACTAATATTATTTAAGTTGGAAAATAGGCTGGGGAAACAAGTTGGTTTTCAATTACATGAAGGATTATTACATAGAAGGTGCTGATCGGTACTCCGATGCCACCGAGGGCAGAACAAGAATAAGTGAGCTTGAAATGTTGTATAAAGCGTTTAGGTTGGCTAAGAGAAAGAACTTCCATCAAGACTGCAAGCCATTAAAATGGAAAGTACTAAATTTCTTTTGTACAGACCTTTCAAAATGCACTTGAAACTCATTTATCTAGGAAAGTTTACACGAGGCCCAGCCTACCAAGTGGAGAGGAAAGAGAAACACTTGAAGTTTTTACAAGGACTATCTTTCCTAAGTTTCCCTCTGCTCTCCAGAGTGCGAATGTTTGTATGATGAATTTGGGATAGCGCGCGGCAAGGAGAAAAGTGCTCACAGATCAAAATCTTTGAAATACAGCTTAAATGTGCACATGCCCTTGTTTAATATAGCAATCTTAAGAAGCATTGCAGCTCTAACACTCTTTGTTGTAGCCGTTCGAGCAATTTCACTTTGTTATACTATTTCAAGTTCGTGAGATTACTGGCAACTAATTGCATTTTTGTTTCTTGGTTTCTCATCTGCTTCTTGGCAATATATTTTTTGTTTGTTCTTTTAGAAATGAATCAAACCAATTGGATATTCTTTCATAAGGTAATAAAAATAATATATTTTCTCCCAAAAGATTTTATTTACTTAGAAAAATAGGCTATTCTCTGAACACCTGCACACCTAATTCTCTTAGAGTTAAATTATACAAGAATTCCATACCACTGGTTTCTGAGGCTTGTGCTAACAAAGATAAATGAAGGCAGGGATTTCAATAAAATTTTGCAAACAATTCTGTTAGAGCTTGTCAAATACGCACAAGATATGAGTTCTAACTCCTTTTATTTATGTGTCAATGTTATGAAAATCACCAAATGAAAGTATGGACTGTTGCATATAGTCTATACACAAAGAGATAAAAATGAAAACTCTGGCTGGAAGCTTTTAACTATTTCTTTGGTGATGATATTTATTTTTCCCCAGTAAAATATTTTATTTTCTATAAAATGAATCATAAATAAATGAACATCTCTACCAAATACAAAGAGGCAGTATAGCTTATATCATGAAAAATACTTATTTTAAAGAACATCTATTGCTTTCTGTTTGGGAAGTGCTTTGCAGTCATTAATAATTGATTCTTTACAATGTGGGTAAGAATGAAGGTGAGTGACAGTTATTAGTTTCTCTTCTAGGATGAGAAAGGGAATCACAAAGAGATGAATTGCCAAATATATATAACAAGTTGTTGAAAAGATGGAATTGCAACTTTGAGATTGTGGCTCAAGGTTTTTGTGTTTTGATTTACAAAAAGACTCCAAAAAGCTGACAGAAAAGAAGAGGGAACAGTTTAAAACCTGGACCAGAAAGCAAACCAAAAAGGTGTTAACCTTCTACCATGTCTAATAGCTAGTTCCTGCTAAAAGGTCCGATTTAGGGGAGAGTAAGTATTTCCACAATGTTATATTGTACTCTGTGCAGAACAAGGCCTGCCAGCAGTCTCTTTTCCTTGGTAACTAAGGTACCACATATGATGGATAGAAAGATAACCTTGAATGAGTAGGAATGCGTGTCATACCAATGAGCAAAGATGGCGGTGCTTATTTTAATTTGGTATTCGTCATATTTGTACAGTCCATCTGAAAGCAAATGACTTTTTCATTATGTTAGCTACAATTTACTTTCTTGGACTTTGGCATTTCCTTTCAAATAAATGAAGTTTAGAATCTGAAGTTTAGAATCTCCTACAACCGTAATTCCTATGCTCAACACAGAAGATCATCAATTTCTGCTCGGCATCTACTCAAACTCAGAATGAATGCTAATCATTAGAAATCAGATTGGGCTGCTCCGTCACAACTGTTTGGTATCCATATGCCCTCTGCAACGTCTCCATTCGGTCCACCTTCAACTCCCGCCCCTTTTATTATTCTGTAAATGCTCACTACTCCCGCACTCTTCTCAAATTAGGGCCACATCAATGACTTGGATATCCACAACCCCGAGAGCAGTCATCACAATGTTTCCCATGTCTGTATTCTGCTCCTTGTATTATCACCCACGTACAGTATTCCCCCATATTTGGAACGACTTGTTTGGAATGACTAATAATTTCACCTAGAACTCTGATGATGGTATTCTTTCAACCTCAAACTAAGTATTAACTATGTTAGCATAACCTAAAAAGAAGGATACACAAATGGTAGTTATATTTGCCACTTACAATAAGCAATAGAAGTCTACCATTTTGTCCTCGATGATACAGTTTTGATATTTGTTACTATTTTTGATAATTTATTATTTTTACAGTGCAAACCTATTTCTTTGCTTCCTTTTTATAAAGTATACATGTTATTATTTTGTGTATTGTGTTATTATTTGAGAAGTATTTGAGATGCTACGTCAACATTTCTTTTAATGTCAATGGGAATCAAATCTCCTGAGTTATTCAAGACACAGGTTTCTTTCCTTTTTGTTACCATGAGCCCATAAAGAGTCTAGGATTACTGAGAAGAGAGAAATGTCACTTTACTGGAAAGGTCTGAACTAAGCTTTACTTGGAATACCTTTTGGATACATTGGGCTTCCTGGCAATATGCTTTGAGGTACACCGACAGCTAATCATTAAATCTCCCTATAACCTAGGAAATTAACATCTTCTTGTATTTGGCTTCTTATTTCTCATTTGTGAATGACTGCAGATTGCTAACTTCCCAAGAATGCACTGCAGAATCCAAAAAGTATGTATAACACATTAACATCATCAGATCATTGCTTAACAAAAAATGAGGACTTCATGGTTTTTACTTCAAAGCGTTACATGATAAGATGCTCAAATTCCTTAAACACAAAGGAATTCACTTTTATCATCAAATGATAGTACTGAGAAGAAAAGAATCATCATGTCTCTTAATGCTGCAATTCTAGACTCCTAAGAATCTAGAAGTATATAAAAGATATAATGAATTGTGAAATAATAATTTTTATTGTGAAATAATATAAAAGATATAATGAACTGTGCAGACTTACTCCAAGTTTGTCAGTAATGAAATCATTTTAACTATTACTGAACATAATCATTAGAAGCACATACCTAAGTCTTGAACTAGAGCAAAAAGCCAGTAAGTAAAGTACTTTCAACAATTAATTACTCATTGCATGATAAGTATTCTTAACAAAGGGCCTTAGAGTTCCACATAAGGAACAACTGGCCAAGGCCAGAGGCTGTTTACAAACACTTTGCCACTGTCCTATGTCACAGTCTTTTGAAGAAAAGAAACCTGCACTCAAAGGCATGAAATTCATAGGAATTTGAATCTCAGAAAGTTGCCATGCTTTCTCTTTGGGTTTCTCTAACTGTAAAATGGTGATATCTGCACACAAATTTCCTAACTTGACCAGGAAAGTGCTCATGCAATACAGAGGAGAACAGACTGTGATTAGTATAAAAAGGATATCAAACTTGTTACAGATTGTAAGAAAAACGCTCTGGGAAATACAAATTCTCTTCTTATAAAACCACCCAAATTTCACTGTTTCGTTTTGTTTTGTTTTGTTTTGTTTTGTTTTGTTTTCCAGTGTTTGACGCTGACAAGGTTTTCCTGTTTGTTACTGAGCCAGGCTTGGGCTTAATGTCATGTTCTCATTTTTTCCCCATCTTTCCTCTGGTCAATATAACACAGTGAATATTCTTATGACTCTCTTATTCCTTGTCAAGTTCTGCCTTTGAGGAATTTGCCAGAAATTTGATCCTCAATATGCTGATATTACTTTATTTCTCTATTAAGTACCATATTTACATAGTACATGATCAAAGATACTAAAAGCTAAAATACCTAACATGTGAACAGCATAAAAACATTCATGTGAACATTTCTTACATTTAAGCCAGTGGTACCTCAAATTTTTGACCTTTCAGTACTTTCTGAACTTACATTGCTTTGTTAAAATGCTTGCATTAAATGAAAAGAATTTAGGAAGAAGAGTATTAGAGAGTTATCACATAAAAGGTTTAAATATTGTCATCATTTATCAATTATATGATTTATTTATTTATCCTAACATACACCTCTAACTTCTTTCTTTTCAGTTTATATAAGCAGATGTAGATTTAAGTCCTGGAAGACAGAAACTGTGTTTTAATCCTTATGTTCCCTCTGCCTGTCAGATTATCCTAGCGGTGTGTGAAGGTTTGCTTTACCTATATTACCTCATGAAATGCCTGTAACAACACTAGGAAGATATTGTTTTCTGTATGTTGAATATAAGAAAATGGGGGAGAGAGATATTAAATAATTTGCTCCAGGTTACGAATTGCATAAGCAGCAGAACAAAGAGAAATATGATGAGTCTGATAGGAAAGAACCCACTCGTAACTACTATGTATTACTCAAGTAGTAGGTACTGAAATACCTTACATATAGTAAAATTCTATGTATGTATATATACACACACAGAGACACATATGTGTAAATATATGTTGCAAGAGGCAAATAAATAGTTCTACTCTTACCTAGTGAATGGTATATTACCTTTTTTGGAAGTAATAATCCAGAGAAATATTTTAGCTCTCTGGAGGTTGTGATTACATAGAATTGCCTTATAGTTATACAAGCAGAATAGAGCAGAAGTCAATTTGCAATAACTTTTTAACAAGGACTAGTTTCTGACTAGGACTGTTTGGGGAAACAACAGAAACTTATAACATCTTGTTTTTGAGTAAAATCAGTCACCAAGGTACAGGAAGAATTTTTGTAAATTATGAACTATAATCCCTAATTTGCTGTAAGCCTTACTTTTCGAATGTTGGTCAATGTTTTTATAAGAGCAGTATTATCACCAGAGATGGGGAAAAATACATATATATATATATATATATATATATATATATATATATATATACATATATACGTATATATACATATACGTATATATATATATATACATACATATATATGTTTGCTGGGACTTAATCCATTCTTCTTCAAAGAAAACTTTGCAGGGTGCAATTGTGCAGAATTAAGAATCATCAAGTACCTGGACTGAACTGGATTCACATAAATTTGAGAATAGCCTCCCTAATATAGAAAGAGGCTTGACAGAGAATATAAAGCAAAGGAATCATTCTGCCAGGTTCTCCTAGAAGACAATGACATTGCATGAGCTAGTCATGTCTACATTGCACTGCATTGTTCCTCATCAGATTATCATATTACATCACTGTGTAATTATGATGAGAAAGACTAATAGACTTAAAATGGATTGAAAAATAATAAAATGCTCTTAATGATAGAGAACAAACTGAGAGTTGATGGAGGGAGGTGGGAGAAAATGGGCTAGATGGGTGATGGGTATTAAGGAGGGCACTTGGAATGAGCACAGGGTGTTGTATATAAGTGATGAATTACTAAATTCTATTCCTGAAACCAGGAAAAATAAGTAAATGGATTGAAATTTTATTACAATCAAAATAAATAATAAAAGAAAACAAATTATGATATTTAGGCAATGCCAAATTTAGAAAAGAGTAGGTTTTAAGAGGATTAAAATCCATAGAGGAACATAATGAATGGTTATGCAGTTGTGAAAACAAAGCATTGAGGAAACAGCTTGTTGAGAGCTGTTAATTCAAAATTTGAGATGGAAAGACATGCACGTGACATAATACCTCATTATCCATAAGTTAAAAATATCTAGTGTTGAGGGACTAAGAAGATGACAATAAAACTGGAGATGTGGAGTACACATTGGCTAAAGAAAGATGAAGAAACTTGATCAAATATTACTTTACTGATGATGGAACAGAGAGCACACTCAATTCATAAAAATCAGAAGTTTTCCTAACAACACATGACTATTCTGTCTCTAACAGACAAACAAAGAGAAAGCAACTTTAATTTAAGAAATATATATAGGTCAATAAATATACTAGAATAAATGTATAGGCAAATAATTAAGATGTAATCTCTTCTTTTTAGCACATGAAAGAATGGAAACAAGTGAAAATTAAGTATTATGTAAAAATGCTGATCATAGAAGGGGATACAATTTGAAGTGGGAAAACAAGAAGCTAAAAATCTTTACTGAGTAGCTTAACATTTTGAGACTTTAATAAAGAGTAGGAGTTTCACTGACCCACAAAAAGGGAAGAAGAATATTTAACACAGAGGAAATAGCTGAGAGAGTCAAGGAAGATGTGAAATGAACATAACCTTCAGAAATGGAAAAGAAATTGGCATGATATGCTCAAGTTAATATTTATCATGAGGAAACTATGGTCAGTCACAACATGGGACTTATAAAAACAAAACACTTTAGTTAAAAAAACAATGGTAGGATTACCTAAAAGACTTTTTAGACTGAAGTTATCTAAGAAACTCTAGTTTGCATAAATTACCAGTCAAAATGGATACCAATAATGTCACAAGTGTTGAACAGAATTAGTTGATCAGAAAAGCCAAGTTTTTGGGGCACCTGGGTGGCTCAGTAGGTTAAGTGTCCCATTTTCAGCTCAGGTCATGATCTCGCAGTTGGTGAGTTCAAGCCCCCTGTCAGACTCTGTGCTGACAGCTCAGATCCTGAAGCCTGCTTCAGATTCTGTGCCTCTCTCTCTCTGCCCCTCCCCAACTCATGCTCTTTCTCTGTCTCTCAAAAATAAATAAATGTTAAAAAAATTTTTTAATAAAAAAAAAAGAAAAGCTAAGCTCTTGTCAAAGGTACGCCTGAATGCTAAAGCTTGCTCTTTTCCATGGCACCTTAGAGACAGCAGGCTGTTTTAGGATGAAGCTGAACACCTGTCCCCCAGCTACTCGCTGCCAGAATCTCCTTAAAGTGGATGATGAATGCAAAACTTGTACCGTTTCTGAGAAGGGCATACCCACAGAAGTTGCTGCTGATGTTCTGGGTGAAGAATGGAAGGGTTACTTGGTCCAAATCAGTGGTGGCAATGACAACCAAGGCTTCCCCATGAAGCAGGGTGTCTTGGCCCATGGCCATGTCTACCTGCTGCTCATTAAGGGTCATTCCTGCTACAGACCAAGAAGGACTGGGGAAAAAGAGCACAAATCTATTTGAGGTTGCATTGTGGGTGCCAGTCTCAGTGTTGTCAACTTGGTCATTGTAACAAAAGGGGAGAAGGATATTCCTGGACTCACTGATACCACTGTGCCTCATCACCTGGGACCCAAAAGAGCTAGCAGAATATGCAAACTTGCCAATCTCTCTAAAAAAGATGATGTTGGCCAGTGTGTTGTGAGAAAGTCCGTAAACCAAGATAAGAGACCTAGAACCAAAGGACCCAAGATTTAGCATCCTGTTACTTCCTGTGTCCGCCAACACACATGTTCACCTATTGCTCTGAAGAAACATTGTACTAAGAAAAATAAAGACAAGGCTGCAGAAAATCCTCAACTTTTGGCCCAGTGAATGAAGGAGGCCAAATTAAAACTCCAGGAACAGAATGCCAAGAGATGGAGGCTGTCCTCTCTGAGAGCTTCTCCTCTAGTCTGAGTCCAGTCAACAATGAGATTTTCTGAGAGTAACAAATAAAATCAGACTTCAAAAAACAAAATGACATATTGATAATGACATATTAGATAGATGATGATAGGTAGATAGATGATAGATAGATAGATAGATAGATAGATAGATAGATAGATAGTAACATTTGCATATAATGTATGTAGAGTAAGTATTTGGAGCAATACTGACTGATGGGAGAAATGAGTGTATTTTCTCTAACACATGATTCCTAGACCTGTCTCTGGATCTCCTACATGTGAGAAAGTGACATGAGAGTGGAAGGGAATTGGGGATAGGAACAGGGAGCTGGGGATTGCATTTATCAAGCTTATTAGCAGCTTTGAATATATTTCTGCAAATCTGAAGTTACAAAATCATTCAAAAAGAAGAAATAATTTTACTCCATCTGCCAGCATCTGGCTGCTGCTATTATACATAATAACTTACTTGCAGAGAATTATAGAAATAAAGAAAATAGCCTTCGGAATTGGAGAGTCCTGAATTCAGAATCATGCCTCTCATTTGATATTTGAGAAAATTAACTGACTTATTTGGGCCTCTAATCTCTCCTCTATTCTTGGAGACAATAAAAACTGACTCATGACATACCTGGAAAACAATGTGAGGCCACCCACGTAAACAGTTTATCATATTATCAAACATGCTGTTCATCTGCTTTGAGAAGGTAAGTATAATGTTTGGAGTGAGAGACCGTCTGTTCTCCAGGTTTCCTTGGTAAGGGAATTCAGGAAAAGAAATCTGAATTTTTTCCTCATCCCTCACTCCACTTGGTGAGGGTGAGTGAAGAAACTCCACTTCTTTGCTTCTGTCTTTTCTAGATCTTCTCTCTTTTGAATTGGCCTGCCTATAGAAAAAAATGCATTTTGGTATGATCACCCCTATGTGGGATGATTAGTAGTGACTCTTGTGTCTTATTCCTCATTTGGTTCCTGAAATTCAATGAGAAGACAATAGTGTTATGTCTCCTTAAAGCCCAAAATGAGACAGCTATTATTTTATTAACAAGCAACCATTATGCAGTACCTCTTGTGAGTTAGAATTTAGAAGTACTTTCTCCAAGTGTCTTTTAAGCAGTCCGTTTAAATTATAAATTTTGATTTAAAGGGGCATTTAATAATTATAACTTTAAAAAGTTTAAAGTGGTGCCAGGACAATACTGAATCTGTACTATGTAAAAAGAAAAATCATTTCCATCAGAAATGTCATCATGGAAACAGTATTATTTGAATAGTGAAACTTAGAGATTTATAACATTAACAGATATCATGGGGTGATAATGACAAGAATATTAGTTATTTATACGACATTGTGTGACAGAGATGGTTAACTCAATTAGATCCTGGTGGTATTAAAGTCAAGGTCACATATTTAATTTCCATATGGGCCAGTACACTCCTGACTGGGAAAACTTTGCTCTCTACTCACGGACTGCACCCCTAACCCCAATCTGTTATTTCTCAATTATGTGCCATTAATTGATGCAATATCCTACTGATAGTGGGTCATCCGTGCCATCTGCATAAATGAAGGACAGCATGTCTATGAGGCAGCCAACAGAGAACAACTTGAAGCCGACAGTACCAGAAATTTCACTAATAACCTGTAGGTTTCTTCAGGGGTGAAAAAAAAAAAAAAGCAGCTCCAAAGTTTCCAGGGGAGAATTAACTGCAAACATTATTCAAATGTAGGCTGGAATCAACTCACAGTTGTTTTCTGTAAAAATGAGGTAAATAGAAGTTCAATAGCCTACTACGCTTTTTTTTTAAACTTCTATTCAGCACATATTTATCTGATAAGATGTTCTCTCATCTAGCTTGTTTCCTAAAAAAGAAGAGTTTTTTAGTTGCCATTGCTGTTTATTTACTAACTCAGAGCTCCTTTGTCTTTGTTCTAAATCCTACTGGGAATTTGTAATATATCCCAGTGTCATTCATTTATTATTAATTATTATAGTATTTATGATTAACAGACACACTGTGACACACAGGGGGAGTAGTTGGATTATTTCTCATCCTCACTTGCTAACAAGAGAGTAAAGTCCTATATTCTGGCAAAGAACTGATCCAAAGTAATATCATAATGTAAAGTCTATAATAGATGAAGATTTTTTGAATAGACTTTGAATAGAGGCAGACAAAAACTTCTAAGACATACCTTCAATTTACTTATTTATTTATTTATTTATTTATTTATTTATCCATTACTTGATTCTTTTATACCATCCCCATTCAGAAATTTTCCAAATAAGCTACTTATAGAAACCTGTAAGGAAGAGATTGATGGAAATCACTGAAATACTTGGTAATTTATACTAAAATTATTTCATCTATGAGAATAAGGATTTGAGGTGCTATCTATCTGGGAAATAGAAACATCTGTCTCCTGTTGCATATCAAGTAGCAGTCACCAAATGGAACAGAATTTTGAGTTAGGGGATAGTGAGACATGAGGATACTCTAGACAAATGTTTCTTCAAAACACCTATGTTAGAGACATTGTACTAGTAACAAAAGACTTAACAGAAAGTAAAAATTCCACATAATATATATGGATATTCATATCTATAAGAATCACATGGAGTTTGATTTTTTTTTTTTTTTAGTTTTCATATTTATTTTATTTTTGAGCAACATAGAGCTTGAGTGGGGGAGGGGCAGAGAAAGAGAGGGAAACACAGAATCCGGAGCAGGCTCCAGGCTCTGAGCTGTCAGCACACAGCCGGATGTGAGGCTCGAACCCATGAACCATGAGATCATGACCTGAGCCAAAGTCGGACATTTAACCGATGAGCACCTAGGTGTCCCACATGGAGTGTGATTTTTAAATGCTATGAAACTTCCCTGAGCAGGTCCCACGAAGCAGGTTACTTCATCATCAGGCTCAACTTCTGCATCATCTGTGGAGCCTCTCCCAAGTCCAAAACAGAGAAACTTCTCACTGATGTTCTATGATTTCTGGAGTTTGTCTCCACTGCTAGACTCATGAGAATCTGTGCTTGCATTTTTATTTTACCCCTCTACTTGCCTAAGATGGAAATGCCCAAGTTGACTGTGGACCCCACATAACTGAAAACAGTACAGCCTCTCTCCAACTGGGACTCTAAATGACTACATGGAACTAAACTCGATTCACATCTTCAAGTCAACTTGAACCCTTATGAGAGCTAAACTGTTATGTTGAAATAGTTACACAGTTTTTGTGTCTGTATGTTATTCTAGCCTAGACTTCCATAATTAATATACTCCATAACCATCCTGAACATATCTTATAAATAACTTTAATTTTACCAACACCACTCTTAGTATATTAATCTGTGTTCTCCAAATAAACAAACCCAGTAAGTTACATAGATTAGATAGCAGATATAAAGATAAATATAGTGATAGATATAGTTTATCATAAGGAATTGGCTCATGCAGTTTTGAGAAGTATCAAGATCTGTAAGTTAGAGACCACAGAAAGCCAATACAGTTTTAGTCCAAGTCCAAAGGCAGGAGCACAGATGTTTCAGCTCAAAGACAATCATTAGGCAAAGAAAGCAAATTCTCCCTTCTGCCTTTTCTGTTCTATTCAGGTCTTCATTGGATTAGATGAAGCCCCTGAATCTGTCCCCTCCCCTGCCACACACACACCACCCCCCCCAGCCCAACACACACACTCACACACACTGGGGAAGGCAATCTGCTTTACTCATTCTACAGGAGCAAATGTGAATCTCACTTAGAAATGCTCTCACACACTCACACAGAATATGGTTTAATTAAGTATTTAGGAAACCCATGGCCCATTCAAATTGACACAAATTAAACATCACAGAGGATATTCTTCAAAACTGAACATGATACTACTATGGAAACCTGACTAGTGAACAGTAGAGCAGGATTATCACCTTCTTTATGCTACTGTATTTCTACTAATATAACCTAAAACAATTATAATTTTTAGAAGCCACATTAACACTCCATTATGTCTTTTCAGGGTCACACACTTCAGGTATTTGATCAGCATGTTACTCAAACTATTCTCACAGTTTTAGAAAGATAGGATTATATCAGAACATTATAGAAAGGGAGAAGATAGTTTATGCTGATTTTAATTCAAATAAGACTTAAATCAAAAGGGTAATTTTAGACATCATTTTGTATGAAAATACAGAGCAATATCCCTTTTCCTGCTGCAAGATACTCATTTATTTTGGGCTGAAATAGAAAATATGGATGCCTACAATTAAAAAAAATAACATCTAAACAAAGTATTGTCTGACTTTACATTGTGCAGGCTAAAAAATGCTGTGACCAGTGGGTCATAACCTCTGATCTAAAGGATTTCAGGCTTTGTCACTAAATTTCCTCCCCTCCAACAAACAAAAACACAAAACAGGTCATATTTTTCTTATAGAACAAATAGAGTTTGTAGCTCTATTCAATTAGTCTTTGGTTAAAGTGATAAGGCATTGATGAAAGGAATAACAGTGTCATAAATAGAACAGACCTAAGGTAAATTCCTTCAATGATCTTTGAAGTGAAAAATTCTTGTTTTGCAGGCCTCTTCAATATGGTCTTTGGATAACACTCTTACTTTTCTGCTCCTGCAGAAAAGAATAAACTTAGAATTGTCTCTGGTTTCTTAGCCCTTAGAAAGTCACAGAAATCAACATGCTAGACTACGTACCATTTCCTTTAATGACAAGGTGACTAGAGTGGTAAAAAATAGTTCAGCATACTGGTGAACATAAAATCAGATTTGACAATTCAGGAAACACAACTCATATAGCAAGAAACTGCTCATTCCTTTAGAATGAGGTGATCGTCTAGTGAACCAAGTCAATCTGTGCTCTAGGCTTACAGTCCTCCCTGATTCCTTAGGTGACATATGAAGACTGTTCAATGTGTTATAATTTAAAAACTTAATTCACTTTTGAGCATCAGAAGCGACACTAGAAATTACTGATTCTAAAATACCTAGTTATTTTGCTGTTAAATATCACAATTTACTCTTCCTTTTTTAAAATTGTAAAGCTCCCAGGGAGAGAGATTTTTCCTCATTGTGTTCACTGATGTATTCTAAAAGCCTAGAGCAATCAGTGGCATACAGCAGATGTTTTATAAACATCTATTCAATTATATGAAAGGTTGAATGAATTATTCACTTGGTCATCAAGCTCACCATCTTTCTGTTTTTAAAATGCCAAGTGCCCTTGGGGCGACTGGGTGGCTCAGTCGGTTAAGCGTCAGACCTCGGCTTAGGTCATGATCTCGCGGTCTGTTGAGTTCGAGCCCCGAGTTGGGCTCTGTGCTAACAGCTCAGAGCCTGGAGCCTGTTTCAGAGTCTGTGTCTCCCACTCTCTGACCCTCCCCCGTTCATGCTCTATCTCTCTCTGTCTCAAAAATAAATAAACATTAAAAAACATTTTTTTTTGAAAAAAAAAATGCCAAGTGCCCTCTGGCTTCAGGAGCTTTGTACAAGATTTCCTTCTTCTTGCAGCTTTCTCTCTCTCTCTCTCTCTCTCTCTCTCTCTCTCTTTCTTCCTTGTGGGTCTCTTGATAGAGCCCTCCCTGACTCATAGTGTAGGTCTTACATCTGATAGCACTTTCTCATTGAGACTTCTCTGAGCACTAGAGTGAAAGCAAAGACTGACTTTCTCCTCTGGTCTCGCTTTAATTCGCTACTCGATTTTATGGCCCTCGTAACATATGCCAGTTTAATTACACTGGAATATATGTATTGAGGGTAAAGATGACACTGTCTTCCTCACCATACTCCATTACCTGGAAAAGGTTCAGGGTAAATCAGGCGTTTGAAATATACTTGCTGGTTGCTTAAAATACCACCATATGCCTGACCCTTTGCTCACCACTGAACGTGGACTAGTGAACAGTCTGTTCTCATGAAACAGTCAGAAAAAAAAAAAGAGCAAAAACCATTTCCCCCAATTGTTATAAGAATGATGACAGAAATAAATATGGCAATATGATAAAGAATAAAAAAGGAATCTCTTTAGATATGTTGAACAGCAAAGGTCTCTTAAGTGGTGACACAAACACAAACCTTAAGGATGAGGTTTCTCAAACACACCTTGCTCTTCTCTCATGAGGCCAGAGATGTAGGGTAAGACTGGGTCAGTTAGGGACTTAGCGTAAGGATTTTAGATTTCATTCTAAGAGCAATAAAAACAACTAAAAATAGGCATTTGCTTTGCTTTAAGAAGATTACTGGGTCTACTGTGTAGACAAAAGATTTGAAGGGCAAAGGGGGGAAGGTGCTAGAAACTGTCCCAGGAGTGTGATAACAGACCTAGAATGACAGCAGTAGAGATGGAGAGAAGAAGCTGCATTCCACATCCATTTTATAAATAAAATGTACAGAACACAATGATTACTGCTGCGAAAATCATGGATGATTATGTTGCCATATAATTTGCATCTAAATGGGATACTTTTGAAGGAAAAATGAGGCAGTATTAACAATTATACCTGGACAAAAGGGATTACCCAAGGCAAACCAGGAGGTATGGTCACCCTCAGATAGATAGATAGATATATAGATAGATATAGAGATAGATAGATAGATATAGAGATAGATAGATAGATATAGAGATAGATAGATAGATATAGAGATAGATAGATAGATAGATAGATAGATAGATAGATAGATAGATAGATAGATAGATAGAAACACCATGAACACCACAGATAGAAACACCATGACAGGCTTTGGACCATCTAATAGTTCGGATATAACTTAAATTTGACCAGCATAGAACACATGGGCTACTGTTCATCATATGTTATCAGTAATCATTAGTTTGCACAAATTTATTACATTTGCCTAGTATATTCCTCATCAAGATAACACATTAAGAAGATACTATAGTTTTCTAGTTGCTAAAATTAACATTTTAAGTTCCAATTGTTTAATCTCCCAATAGCTTTAAAATGAATCATGATTCCTTGATTATAAATACCTAGAAATCCTTTAAAGAAAATTGGAGATTCAAAGAATTTATTGTGCTGAGTTGCTTTTGAAAAAAATGAAGGAACTGATGGCAAACTTTATTCATACACTAATAACTATTAGAACAGAAAATATTGATGAGTTTTTGATGTAACTTGAATTTAAATGCCTAAAGAGACTCAGAAAATCCCTACATCTATTTACTCCAGATTGGATCTGAAAGTCTATTTTCATTCAATTTCTTAGCATTATTAGTAGTTGACATATAAAGCCAGGATTACTGACCTAAGTGAGCCATCAGATTTAGCAAGACCTATACATCACATAACATTGAATACAGATTACCAGGCAAGTGACTGCTATTTTGAGTTCAGTCAAGTTTGATAGGGTTTTTACGACTGGGGCAAGAAATGAATTACTCGGTTCATCTTTACAGAGAATCTGTTCACTGCAGCCTTAATACGAAAGTCAGATTGAAAATTCATACCCATAGCAGGTAGAGTAAATGGAATTTTTCCCATAGATTAGGATATGAAATTATTATTAAGAAACTCTTCCATTCAAAATATTGTTTTGATGTAGGATCCCTGATATAACAAGTCTTATCTACTTATTTATGTTTTATCTGCCTACATTTTGATCAATGTTTAAATGCCTATGCACATCTGCTGTCCCGATGGATGGGCTTGCTGCAGATATGGTACAACTAATGAAAAGATGGCACCAGCACTTAGAAGATGCATAAAGATTTTTGAATCGATAAGAAAGCCTGAAATGCTAAGTTTTTAATTTTTAATTTTTTTCTAAAAAAGATAGTGAGCTAATCTGAGACAAATATTTCCACTTAATCTCACTACAGGAAACAAAGTTTGTATTATTCTCAGCAGACCATGGTTCCAAATGTTCCTTTCCACTTTCCTTTTTTGGTTTGGAATCTTCTAGTACCTCTCTCTACATGCAGGTTAATGCAGGAAATAAATTCCAAAATAACTCTGGGCCACACTTCCTAATATATTTTTTAGCCAGACTTCTTAATATATTTTCAACTTCTTATTGAAGAATAAGGTATACAAAGGACAGTGCACAAGTTATAAGGGCAGAGCTGGGTGACTTTTCATAAACCGAACACACCCAGGTGACCAGCAGCCAGATCAAGGAACAACTTCACTGGAACTCCCAGACAGGCAATCACATAACAAAGGTAAACTGTTTTTTGGCCTTTAGTATAATGAAGATTCTTCTTGTTTTTGAACTATATGCAAAAGGTTCTGACAGCATGAACTCTTGCGGATATGACTTCCTTCATGCAATACTGTGTGTGTGAGCTTCAACCACAACCATGAAGGCACTCACAGTTCAATCTCACCATGTTTTGCTGTTTCATGTGTGAATACACCACACATTTATATCCATTCTACAGCTGGTAGTTTCAGTTTTCAGCTATTCTATATGGTGCTGCTGTGAGCATTCTATTATTTAGTGTACGTACATATTTCTGTGGAGTATGTATTTACTAGTGCAATTGCTGAGGAACAGCGTACGCAAATGATCACTGCCAGTAAATAGTGCCAAATTGGTTTTCAAAGTCTTTTTGTCAGCTTATGTTTCCACAATTTTACCAACATTTGGCATTGGCTTCTGTTTGATTTTAATAGTAGCATATTGTAGTTACATTTTATAATTTTTTGAAGATGAATGAATTTAAACACATATGTCTGTTGGCCATTTGAATATCCATTTTTTAAGTGCTTGTCTATATCTTCTGCTTGATTTTATATTGGATTTCTCTCCTTTACTTACTGATTTCCAAGAGTTCTTTATATATTTTCTGACACATCATTTGCAAGTATATGTATTACAAATAATCTCATTCTGTGGGCTGCTTATTCACACTCTTACTGGAGGGAGATGATCTTTTTCTTTTTAATGTTTATGTATTATTTTGAGAGAGAGAGAGAGAGAGAGAGAGAGCGCGCGCAAGTGGGGGAGGGGCAGAGAGAGGGAGACACTGAATCCAAAGCAGGCTTCAAGCTCTGAGCTGTCAGCACAGAGCCTGATGCCAGGCTCGAACTCACATACCGCGAGATCATGACCTGAGCCAAAGTCAGGCGCTTAACCGACTGAGCCACCCAGGCATCCCTGGAGGGAGTTGATCTTAACGTAGTCTAAAAATTTTTATTTTGGTTATAATTAAACCTTTGTTCATCCTATTTAAGAAAATATTGCATACCATATGGCTATGAAAATATTCTCTCATGTTTTCTTCTAAAATGTTTATTGTTATATTTTTCACATTTAAATCTGCAATTCTTCTGGAGTTAATTTTATGTATAAGACAAGAATTTACTCCTTTTTGGGTTTTTTTGTTTTGTTTTTTTGATATGGGATGCAAATTGACTAACACTATTTATTGGAAGATCATTCTTTCCTCACTACCTTGCTGTGTCACCTTTGTCTAAAGGGACTGCATGTATATAGTGATCTGATTCTGCACTATTGATATTTCTTTACTACATATGGCAGAGAAGCAGGAGTTACAGATTTTTTATTTTTTTCAACTGGAATTTAAAGACCAAAGATATGAAATGACTTTCTCAAATATCACTTTATTTATTTATTTATTTTAATTTTTTTTTTTAACGTTTATTTATCCCCGAGACAGAGAGAGACAGAGCATGAACAGGGGAGGGTCAGAGAGAGAGAGGGAGACACAGAATCTGAAACAGGCTCCAGGCTCTGAGCTGTCAGCACAGAGCCCGACGCAGGGCTTGAACTCATGAACCGCGAGATCATGACCTGAGCCGAAGTCGGACACTTAACCTACTGAGCCACCCAGGCGCCCCTATTTATTTTTTTCAATGTTTATTTATTTTTGAGAGAGAGAGAAAGAGACAGAGTGTGAGCAGGAGAGGGACAGAGAGAGGGAGACACAAAATCTGAAGCAGGCTCCAGGCTCTGAGCTGTCAGCACAGAGCCTGATGCAGGGCTCGAACTCATGGATGGTAAGATCAAGTCCTGAGCTGAAGTCAGACACTTGACCAACTGAGCCACCCAAGCGCCCCACAAATACTACATTAGTTACAAAACAAAGGTTTCCAAAATTCAAAGGCAACATTAACATCTCTAAACAGATTTTATATTACTATATTTTTACAAAAGTTATTTTGATTTTTGCTATAGTTAAATTAAATACTACTATATTGCAATGAATTTATTTCCATTTATTTAGTGAATAAAGATAAATATATTTAGGAAATTTTTATTTTATATAAATCTTTTATTATAAGATATATAGTCTACATGGAACACTTTTTAATAGACTTTTTACCCTTTACAAATTCAAGTGTGGCATGTGTATATATTTGGTTTATGTAAAATGAAGTCTCATTAGAGTTATTATACATGGGTGTCATGCTCTCCTTAATCCCCATCACCTATTTAATCCATTGCCCACCCAACTCCCCTCTGGTAACCATCACTTTGTTCTCTATAGTTGGGTCTGTTCTTCTGGGAAATCTATTATATCTTCTTCTTCTTCATCTTCTTTTTTTTTTTTTTGAGTTTATTTATTTTGAGAGAGAGCATGAGAAGGGGAATGGCAGAGACAGAGAGAGAGAGAAAGAGATTCCCAACAGGTTCCACACCGTCAGTGCAGAGCCTGATGTTGGGCTTGAACTCATGAACCATGAGATCATGACCTGAGCTGAAATCAAGAGTCAGATACTTACTGACTGAGCCACCCATGCAACCCTGAGAAATCCATCATATCTTCTACAAAAAAAATATATATATATATATATATATTCTTCTCAATTATCTGTATTATTAATTTACTTTCTCATCTAGTATTGTTATATCAGACTTCTCCAATAATATAAAATGCTTATTCCTGATTTTAATGAAAATGATTTCAGGTTTTAATTTTTTGTATGTGGCTTGCTATGATAAAATACACAAAGTTAAAAAAGTAAAATATGGTATAAAGCTAAAAATAAATTTCATATCCAGTCCTATCCCACAGTTCTCAAGTTTACCTTCCTAGAGGCAAATGTACTTACCAGTTTTTGTGTACCATGCTATTTATTTTCCACACAAACTCAAACACATCTATGCACATAACCCTCTTTTTACACAAATGTTAGAATAAATGCAGTTTCTCATCTCTTCCTCCCTCCTTCCCCCACATAGCAATAAAGCCTGATGGTTCTTTCCTACATCAGTTTGTATCAGAGAAAAAGGTGCTCAGAAAGCATTCCATCCATTTTCTCCTATTCCCCAGGCCCTTGCTGTTAGTTAGGGTCATCCAACTAGCTATGTCTAACAAGCTATGGACAGAATGGTATATTTTACTTTCTAGCCAAAGTTTAAAGAAGCTGAATAATGATCTCAAAACCATCTTTTTATTAGTCTGTGACTGACAAAGACATCTTTCTAGATGGCACAACTTTGGTATGTTATACACTGAAAATCATTAAAAACCACTGTTAAAAGGAATTAAAGATGACCTCAATAAGTAGTCTGTGTTCAGGGATCAGAAGACATAACATTATTAAGATGACAATAATCCCCAAATTGATCTACAGATTCAACCCAATTTCTTTCAAATCCCCAGCTGCCTTTTTTTGTAGGAATGGACACATTGATCCTAAAATTCATATGGCTATTTAGAACAGCCAAAACAATCTTATAAAGAAGAACAAAGTCAGAATAATCATACAGCCCTATTACAAAAATTACTACAAAACCATAGTAATCAAGGCAGTACAGTACCATAAATAGACATATAGATCAACAGAAATTAGAGTCCACAAATAAACACTTGCATTTATGATCAACTGATTTTTAACAAGTGTGTCAAGACAGTTTGGTGAAGAAAGAGAAGTCTCTTCAACAAATGGTGGTGGGACGACTGAATATCCATATACAAATGCATACAGTTGAATTCCTACTTCACATATAAAAACTAACTCAATATTGTTCATAGAACTAAATGTAAGAATTAAAACTATAAAACTCTAGAAGAAAAGATAGTTGGAAGTCTTCCTGAACTGGTTAGGCAATGGTGTCTTAGATAGGACACAAGCAACAGAAGAAAACAGATAAATAGGACCACAGCAAAGCTAAACTTTGTGCTTCAAGAGTCGCCATTAAAAAAAAAAAAAAAAAAAAAGACAATCCACTGAATGGGAGAAAAAATTCCAAATCACCTATCTGATAAGAGATTTGTATCTAGAATTATATAAACAATGGTCACAACTCAATATAAAAAGACAAGTAACCCAAATTAAAAATGGGCAGAGGATTTGAACAGACATTGCTCCAAAGAAGATATACAAATGGCCTCTAACTACATGAAGTGATGTTTAACATCATTAGCAGGGAAATGCAAATCAAAACCAGAATGAGATACTACTTCACTGCACTAGGAGGGCTTAAAAAAAAAAAAAAAAAAAAAGACAATTACATATTTCCATGAGGATGTGGAGAAATTGAACAGAAATTCACACTTTGGAAAAGAATTGGGTGGTTTGTCATAAAGGCGAATATAGATGTGATCCAGCAATTCCACTCCTAGGTATATACCTAAGAAAAATGAAGACATATTTCCACACAAAAACTTGCACACAAATGTTCATACCAGCATTATTCATAGTAGTTAAAAAGTAGAGGAAAGGGGCGCCTGGGTGGCTCAGTCAGTTAAGTGGCTGGCTCTTGGTTTCGGCTCAGATCATGACCTCGAGGTTTATGATATCAAGCCCCACACTGGGCTCCGCACTGACAGTGCAGAGCCTATTTGATATTCTCTCTCCCTGCCATTCCTCTGCTCTCTCCCTCTCTCTCTCAAGATAAAAAACCCTAAAGAAATAGTGGAGGGAAAAAAAACCAAATACCCAACAACTGATGAACAAAAACCAAAATGTGGTATATGTACACAATCGGATACTATCGGCAATACAAAGAAATGAAGAAGTGATCATGTTACAACATGGATGAACCCTGAAAACACACTAAGTAAAGGAAGTCAGTGACAAAGATCACAGATTTTATTATTCCATTTACATGAAATGCTTAGCAAAAGCAAATTCAAACAGACTTAGAAAAACATCAACTTGGAAAAAAAATGAGAACAATAGGTGAAATTTCAATGTAAAAGTAGACAACGGGCAAAAATAAAAGCATCACATAAAATAAACAACCAAGGAATGCATATAACTTTTAAAATTGTACAACCTATTACTGGTTATTAAGTATGGAAGGAAGTCTCATATTTATAGATATATATTTGTTCTAATTATGGTGGGCCTTTTCAGAAATAATTGCAAATGTCATAAGGAGTACACACCCTTTGACCTAAAAATTCCATGTATTTCACCTAAAGAGAGTATGAATTCATTTGTGCACATTTATACTTTTGGTGGTCCTTCATAGCATACTTCTAAGTATTTAAAAATTTAAATGGTGGCTCAGTCGGTTAAATGTCCAACTTCAGCTCAGGCCATTATCTCATGGTCCGTGAGTTTCAGCCCCACATCAGGCTCTGTGCCGACTGCTCAGAGCCTAGAGTCTGCTTCGGATTCTGTGTCTCCCTTTCTCTCTCTGCCCCTCCCCTTCTCATGCTCTGTCTCTCTCAAAAACAAATAAATATTAATTTTTTTTAATTTAAAAATAGAGGTACTGTCAAAACACAGACTTGTTAAAAATGATGATGTTTCCATACAATGGAATAATATTCAGCCCATAGAAACAATGTTGTATATGAAAATATACTGACATAAAAGACTATTATGATGTAACAGATGAAAAGAAGTTTCAAAAGAGTGTGTATCTGTATAATGGTTATCACACACATACACGTTAATGCAGAAACACAAACTCACAATGAAAAGAGAGACACAGAGGTAGGTGAAAGTATATGCACACAAAGCCGTTAATGGCTAACAGCCACTTAACAGGTTAATCATTCGCAGGGTATTTTTAGTTCTAAGGAAACAAATATAGCTATAAAAGAAAAATACCTCTATACCTACATGCGTTCAGGTGAATCTATCAATTAGGATTATTACGGTTGTCAGGTGTTTAAAATTATTTTTGAAACAAGAAGTCTCAGTTGTACACTCGATATTATATACTCTAAATGACCCCGCACTTTACCCAGTTGTAATTTCTGCTTTTTGGCAAAGGAGCAGGGCACTTATGGAACAGCATATGCTTAAGCAAGTTCCTTAATCTACGGAGGAAGGCAATGTTTTTTCTGTGGTTGTGACATGGTTCTACAGCATGAGATGACACGGTTATGGTCTCCATCATTTACGGAATCAAAAGAAATGAAGAGGAGTGCTTTAAAATTTCTTAAAATCATGCACATAGGCACATAGGGAATGATGCTACTAGCTGTAAAGTAGTGGTGTTATATTTCATATACTAGATTATGAGAAAGAGCAAATTAAGAAGTTTGCAAGTCATTTGAGTTATGTTAATGATGGGTTTTCAGTTGCTCTATTTATAATGCTTTTTGGTGTAACATACCACTACTCTAATGTCTGAAAACTAACTGACCAAAATGTATATACGTGACTCGAGACTTTTTCTTTTTCACTGTCCCATAGATTTTCTATTACGATTTCATTTTCTTTTAAGAAATATGTAAATTAGGTAGATAAGGAAAAGCATTTTCAGCAGAAAAATATTTAATATCATTCACGGAAATAGCGGTTTCTTTGGAAATGGCTAAGAATAAACATAAAAAATCACAAAAATTATAACAGTATGCTAATGTTTATACTGTTTGAAAATATAGTTACCTATTGCCTTAAAATGTAGAGCCGTACTAGTGGAAAAATTTTTTTAAGTTACCACTCTTGCCTCACACTTCACTTTGTTTAAATAATGGAGACACAATGTAATCTGCACAATGAACATGGGCTTTATAATTTGACAGATCTGAGTTTATTTCTGCCCCCCCACTGATGGACGTAATGCCTTTGGAAATTTCCTTCAATGCTCTCAGTTTATTCCTTATCTATAAACCTGAAGACAATAACATTTACCTCTCAAGGCTACCCAGAAAACTGAATGAGATAAGATGATTAAATGGCTGTTAAGTGAAAACATCTGGCACATTATTAGCTATGTCTTCCCATTAAAGAACAAAGAGGAAACAGCATGTCTTAAAAGGACAGTCATTCTGCTATAAGGTTTGTTTTGGAAATGCAAATTTATTCCATTAATGGAAACAATTTGAGCATAAAACAAATTTTGAGCTTGTTTATACATAATTTCATCCATGAGAAACAGGAGGTGAATGCATACAAGTGCACCCAGCTGAACTGAGTCATGCAAGAATAACATCTCCCTTCCCAAAGACACTGTGTGTGTGTGTGTGTGTGTGTGTGTGTGTGTGTGTGTGTGTGTAAGAGACAGAGAGAAAGAGAGAGAGAGAAAGGGAGATAGAGAAACAGGGGTGGGGAGAGAGAGAGATGAGGCACACCCATCCATATTTGTTGATATGCCTTTCTATCTGATCTCAGGTAACCACTATCTATAACTTACAAGGTTCAACCCATCTTATGACCACTTTTGCAAGCAAACTTCAGGTCTTTTTCCAGGTAAAGTGCCATATTCGTTATAGTATTTGGGCACTGCCTAACAATTTCACTTGAGCAAACTATGTTGATGTTTTCATCATGGCCCATCTTCAAGTGTGTGTGGGTGTGCACACTCGAATCTTAATCCATTTAGGTTGTGATGACAAAATGCCAGAGAGTGGGTAGCTTGTAAAACCACAGAATTGTATTTCTTATAGATCTGGAGGCTGGAAGACTAAGATCAGAGTGACAACAGGGTTGGGTTTTGGTGAAAGCATTCTGGGTTGCAGACCACCACTCTGGTCCTCACATGGTGGATGGGACAAGGGAGCTATCACAGGCCTCTTTTATAAGAGCACTAATCGAGGGTTCTGCCTTCATGACCTAATCATCCCCTAAACATCCCACTTAGTGGGGATATTTAGTAATGTGTCATTGATGAACATTTTGGGTGTTGTGTCCCTAAATCGATATTTTCCTCAAGGCCTGTAGTTTTTATTGTGCTATTTTGCATAGCATAACTTTTAGAATTCATATGTAATGTTATATGATAGCAATGGCTCATAGCTATTATATTTACTCTCAATATTCAATGTTTTTCAAATTACTATCTTTACAATTTTTTTTTTCATTGAGCAACTATATCATCAAGTCATGAACACCTCAAGTTTAGGGAGTTAGAGGAGGTTGATTTATCTATACATTTCTTGAATAATACTCAGGTAGACACTTCTACATACTAAGATTTAATTCTCATTGAATATATACTCACTTATTTTAAATGCTGAACACACAGAAACATCTTCTGTAAATACGTGTCTATGCTAACTAAGCTTATTGCGTACAAAATTTGTAGCGGATAATACAGTAGATGCATAAATGCACAGCCTACTCCTCAGGAAGAAAGGATGGCCAGATGCAAAGAGGGTGGTCAGCAAACAGCCTTCCAGTTGTCAACTCTTTTAGGGTCAGCCATAGCCACAGCAAACTGCCAAAAAGGGCAAACACTTCCCCAAATAGCCCTTATCTGTTGATCAAGCAAGATTGAGATAAAACCACTCAAACTTTTGGTGTAATTTTAGGCAATCTGATGACCAGTGCACGTTCTGGAGCTTCTGGCAGGGTTGATTTTTTTCAGGATTATATTGCAGTTGAACTTCTTCCTCTGCCTAATCATGTACCTTCCCCCTTCCTTCCCTGGTGTTATCACCAATAAACATCTTACACTCCTGACTCCGTCTCAGTGTGTCCAATCCTGGAGAATTCAACCTACAACAGATAAGTCTTCACTTAAGGTCAATGTTTCCTAGGAAGAATGTTATTGAATTTCAATAAATGAATTCATCTCAGAACCAGAGAGTCCTTTATGTTTCTTGGTTTTTAACAGTTCCATTTAAAAGGATTCAGAATGATTTAGACATGTAATAACTTGCTTATAATGTTGAAGACTTTGCATCATTAATTTTTCCATTTTCCTATTTGTTGTTGTCAGTAGTACTGAAACTCAAAGTAAGTTTGATATGGATCATAAAACTTTCCAAGAAAACCAGTCTGGTATATCTACCCCTATAACTTAAATAACAAGATCAAATAATGAATGCTTGCTGATTTGAGCATTTCAAACAAGGGAGCAGAACAATTGCTCTAGAGGCCCTTGAGGCAAAGACTGGGTATTATATTAGCAAGTGTTTACACAACAAACAAAGATATTTCTGCCAATGGTTTCAAAATTCCTTTTTTGTGGCATTCTGACAAATACAAGAAATGTGCTTTTTTTTTTTTCTTTTCAAATAAAACGTCTGCAGATCAGAGTTTCCTTCCCGCTTTCAAGCAAGCCTGATTCCTGATAGAAAACTTTCTATGAAGCGTAACTATTTTCCTATTACTGGCTCTTCTTTAGAATGAGTTTGTATCTTATCATTCATCTTCTAAGTGAGGCAGACAAGTATATCAGTAATAAGTGTTGTGATAAATTTTTCTCCTGGCTAGTATAGAAAGACAGTGGAGAAGCATGTGAAACTGGTATGTTAAATAAACATGACACATGGATTATCATCAAAATGCAATTTGATTTTCTTCTGCCATCCCATCAAATTTTATTCAGTAGAGGTGATCCTACCCTGTCTTTAGATCTCAACTCTGGCAAATCCATAACTTTTTTGTTCACTCTTAGGTAACAAACAGTCCCACCATCACATTAAGTCAGAAGTAGTCTCAATTAAAAAACTGGGATGCCCCTAGCGTCATGTAATAATTAGAACTCAAGGGGGCCTGGGTGGCTCAGTCGGTTAAGCGTCCGACTTCGGCTTAGGTCACGATCTCGAGGTCCTTGAGTTCGAGCCCCGCGTCAGGCTCTGGGCTGATGGCTCAGAGCCTGGAGCCTGCTTCAGATTCTGTGTCTCCCTCTCTCTCTGCCCCTCCCCCGTTCATGCTCTGTCTCTCTCTGTCCCAAAAATAAATAAACGTTAAAAAAAATAAAAAATAAAAATAAAAAAATAATTAAAACTCAAAACTTGACCAAATATATGTTTTCCCTTCCCCTGCTTGGTCGTGCTTTGGGCTGGAATTCTGCTGTGGGCAAGGGCTATCTAATTGCTTTTGCTGTTTCTTGCCTTGCTTCTCTCACCTTGCTAAGTCCCTGCATTGCTAGCGTTTGGAGACCAGGGAGAGGAACAGGAGTGGTTAAAATGTCACTTGGGCTAAAAACTTTCGAAGCTGGTTTTCCCCAGCTTTTATTTAAAGCCAGTGTTCTTTATTCTTGTGGGGAGTTTTCATGTGCTGTGTATGTGTGTCTTTGGGACTTGTCTCTGTAGGTACCTTAAATTCAAGAACTGTCTGCAAAAATCTCTTTGTTTATCTTGTAGCATGACTAGAAAAGACTCAAGATAATTCCACACTGGTTCTCTCTCTCACAGACACAAATCTACTCCGTGGTAAAGTATCACGTACCCCTTGTTCCCCCAGTTCTGAATATCATAAAGCAGCACTCTGCCGGATCCCTCATCAAAGCAGTTGATAGGCTTTCTCTACCTTCTCCATTTCCTTGGGCAGGAGTCAAGGCATATTATTATGATAGGAGAAGATAGCATTCAGTAGGCCGAGAGGGAAAGACTAGCACCTGAGGTCCCTGGGTGGGGAAAAAAACACCTATTTTGGAACAATGCTAGCAGTGTCTGACCACAGCAAACCCTCTCAGGCTTAAGGCTCCTCTTAAGAATGGAACACACCTCCACCCACTCCCCCTCAGGTTTCTCTCAGGAATTTGACAAATGACCTAAGTGGGGCCATAGACCACCTCTCATACAATGGAAACAAGCCAATCAGGAATGGACAACCCAACACCTAGAGCTATCAAGCCAATAAGGGTAGAATCTGAGAAGGAACAAGAGGGAAGGGATGGGAGAGGGCTGACCAGAATCTTATAAAACAAGGACCCTCACCTGGAGTCCTCAGGCATTCAAGGTCGAATGTCCCCTCTCTGTAAAGAGAGCTTTCCTACTATTCTTACTTTCTAATCTTATTCTCTAATAAACTTTGGCCTGCTGTTCATTTTATGTCTACGTCTTCATTCTTCCAAGCGGCGAGACAGCGAACCCCAGGTATTGTGGTAAAAAATCCTATAACATCATCTCTACAGGAAACACACTGCACAAGTTCACAAGGCCACTAAAGTCACAGAGATTAAAATATGTAATGACACAAAGACCTACAGAATATAAAATTTTTGATCAACTTCTTGGTGAATTACTGTGCTTTACTTGAAATTCATTATCTTTTCTCCTGTATTTTCTCAAATCTAGCTTTAGATATCATGTCCTCATAAGCTAGACTCCCCAGGGTCTGGACATAGCACCCTGTCTGATAGATACTGTGGAGTATTTAAAAAAAAGTCCATATAATGAAACTTTTGGATTAAAAAATATATTCCTAAAAGGGTTTTGAGGTTGCTATTATTGTTCATTTTAATAGTCTAATGTAAGAGATTGGAAAGCTGTCAGATACAGAATAATTTAAATATCTATATTTTAATATACCAGAACACTGATATAAGCTTGCAACTTACATTTGCACAAGTTAATTGCACACACTGATGAAAGCAATTAAACAAAAAATGCAAAATAAGCCCCAAAATAACATATTCTTGTCTGTAAACAATGGTGTTGAGCACCATATGTTGTCTTGATAAAAAATATGGTGATAAAACATACTGGAAGTATGAAATAAGAGAGTGCAAACCCAGATTACATACTATAATGTACTATAAAATGATAACATATCAGTTACAATAACAACAAAGGTCAGTTATAAATGCATTCCAGCACTGGCTTTTCACTCACATTTTTTCTAGAACTCTGGAAAGTCTATCAACACACATGTGACAATATGCCAAGAATAAACAACAGTGTAGAAAGCTTTCACAAAAGCAACACAAAGCTCAGTTACAAACATGCATCTTACTAATACCTCTTCTAAGAAAGGAAGAAATTAATAATTTTATTAAGTTTTCATGTTTCATTACATCCTTTTTAAAATTTTTTTCCATGTTTACTTATTTTTGAGAGAGACAGAGCGTGAGCAGAGGAGGGGCAGAGAGAGAGGGAGGTATAGAATCTGAAGTAGGATCCAGGCTCTGAGCTGTCAGCACAGAGCCTGAAGCGGGGCTCAAACTCACAGACCACGAGATCATCACCTGAGCCGAAGTAGGACGCTTAACCGACTGAGTCACCCAGGTACCCCTGATTACATCCTTTTAATTTTTTTTTTTTAACGTTTATTTATTTTTGAGACAGAGAGAGATAGCATGAACGGGGGAGGGTCAGGGAGAGAGGGAGACACAGAATCTGAAACAGGCTTCAGGCTCTGAGCCATCAGCACAGAGCCTGACGCGGGGCTTGAACTCACGAACCGTGAGATCATGACCTGAGCTGAAGTCAGATGCTTAACCGACTGAGCCACCCAGGTGCCCCTGATTACATCCTTTTAAATGTCCCTCTTATTTTTCGTTATTTTATCTTTTATGACAAAATTGTTTTACAGCCAGTTATTTATATGTCAAAAATTCTTGCAACAAAAATGCTTACAGAGAAGTTACCCAGGCCACTACATTCTCCTTTGTGTTTAATACCCTTTGCTTTCTCCTAAGAGTAGAGCATCTACTGATAAATTAGTAATATCATGAATTTCAATGCATAGCAATGCTCACACTCCCAGTGATCACTTGCTGGCCTTTAAGAAATGTTTAGCGTGAAAGAACTGCAAGTTTTCTAATTTTGCTGACCAATCAGATAAGCCGTATTTTCCACATGCCCTAGAATTACTAAGTACTTCTAAGCAGGCCCATTGACATGAGATAAAAACAGGAGGAACAAAGCAAACACAAAGATAAAACAGAAGTAAACACGGGGAGCAAAAGCATGCAGATGTACTTCTCCACCACAACTCTGGACTTCAGAATAATGACAAACTAGCAAGAGAAGGGGGGAGAGATGCTGGAATTACATGAGAAGAGAGCATCAGAACATTTAGTTTTCATTTTGCTGTTGTTGTTGTTGTTTATTTATTTATTTATTTATTGATTTATTTATTTTGAGAGAGAGTGTGTGAGCAGGGGAGGGGCAGAGAGAGAAAGACAGAGAGAGAATCTGGAGCTGAAGCACAGATCCAGATGCGGGGCTCAGTCTCATGAACCTTGAGATCATAACCTGGCCCCGAAATTAAGAGTTGGTAGCTTAACCCACTGAGTCACCCAGACAGCCTGAGCAACAGGACATTTAAAAACTGATTCTAAGTTGGAAAAGAAAAAACACGCTGCCAAAGAAAGACCTGTTAAGGACTGGTATCACTGACTTTTTGTTAATCTTGAATATTCAAGTTTAAGTTTCATTGCTGAAATTTGAAGTCCCCCCAACAAAACAACACATTTAGCTGCCATTTTGGACACATACATCTAATATTTTGTTGACAACATCAACAAAAACCTTGAAACTCCATACTGTGGAAGAGGGAGAGTTTTGCTGTTTTTAAAATTTATTTTTACAAGTCAGATGCAGGGCGCCTGGTTGGCTCAGTCAGTTTAGCAACTGACTCTTGATTTCCGCTCAGGTCATGATTTCATGGTTTTATGGGTTGGAGACCCCTGAAGGGCTCTGCGCACTGACCCCACGGAGCTTGCTTTGGGATTCTCTCCCTCCTCTCTATCTGTCCTTCCCCGGCTCATGTTCTCTTTCTCTCTCAAAATAAATAAATAAACCTAAAAAAATAAATAAATAAAAAGTCAGGTGCTTATTTCTGACTTGGGTAAACTTTATGCAAAACAGCTGTCTAAGAAAACATGCTTAATAGAGAAGAAGACACATCATTTTATACACTGAATAAGTTATGATTAGCTCTGTCAATTATCACAAAATAAGTGAGCAAATTCAACTTCTCTTGACAACCATGTTATACAAGTTTATGTAAATAAACACAATTCTTCAAAACAAACATGTCAACAAATGTTGTTCCTTACAAATGCATACATAGTTCCAAAGTTATTAGTTATTAATTTTTGGAAGTTAACTTTAAATATCTATTCAATGTCGCAGAAAAACATTGCCCTTTTTACTAAACAAACAGAAACTTAACTATATGATGAAATGACACAAAAAAGTATACATTAATGTCCTTTTTTGATAACTTATGCAAATATCTGCTGATCTTTAAAAAATTATTCTAATCACAAGGACAAAGCTCTGGTGCTTTGCATTCTAACAAGGACTTTTGTCAACAACTTCTTTACACAGTCTTTTATTAACAGCTACTGACACTTGTTGCCAGTGGTTTAACTATAATTTTTTTCAATTAAAAAATATTTATGTATTTATTTATTTTGAGAGAGACAGCATGAGTGGGGAAGGGCAGAGAGACAGAGAAAGAGAGAGAGAGAATTGAAAGCGGTCTCTACACTGTCAGCACAGAGCCCAAGGAGGGTCTTGAACTCATGAAACCGTGAGATCATGACCTGAGCCGAAAGCTTAACCAACTGAGCCACCCAGTTGCCCTTAACCTTAATCTTAATGATGTCATACCAAATAATTTGGAGCTTATTATAATTTTTTTTGCAAACATAAATGAGAACATATGTAAGGTCATAATATTTTTTGGTAATATACCTAGCTGGAATACTAAACACAGCCTACTACATTCTGGAGAAGTAAAAAGAAAAAGAAGTAAAAACAAAAAGAAAGGCTAACTTACCTTGCAGTATGGTGAGTGTCCTTCTTCATTTATATGGTCCTTTATTAATTTAAAAATGTATACTAAATACCCATCATGTGACCTGCTAGCAGCACACTTGGTAGAACTTCCGTTAAGTCCCAAAACTTGAAAATCTCTGTCATGTTAAGAAAGATAAAGTAGCATGGGGGCGCCAGGGTGGTTCAGTCGGTTAAGCATCCGACTCTTGGTTTTGGCTCAGGTCATGATCTCCTGGTTTCTTGGGTTCAAGTCCTGCAGTAGGCTCTGTGCTGGCAGTGTCGAGCCTGCTTGAGATTCTCTGTCTCCCTCTCTCTCTACCCTTCCCCCACTTGCTCTGTCTCTCTCAGAATAAATAAACTTAAAAACAAAAAAGAAAGAAAGATGAAGTAGACATGTAGAGATAAGTCTCAGGTCAAGGGAGGGAGCTCTGCACAGGGGCCCTGTGTTTGGGAAAGGGCAATCACAGAGACTGTGAAGAAGAGAGCACGAAGAATTGAAACCGTGGTGCAAAGTGCCTCAAGAGTGGCATTTTACTGGGCAGAAAATTACAAGTAACTCTAGTTACTATCATGTTTCCCTTTTAATGGAGGCAACTAACTTACCCTTTAATTTCATAAGTACAACAAAAGATAGAAATGCAATTTCATGTTTGTACCGATCCAGAAACATTATAGTTCACATGTGATTAACATGGCTTAAATGTATTTGCTGGTGTGCAAATTACAGCAAGGTCACAATACCACGTTAAGAAATAATTATATGCATGTTAGAATAATTTGAGCATTGTCGTTCTGGTGAACATCTGATCTCAATGGGTCCCTCTGAGGAGAATATATTCCATTCTGGGTCACACCTGCCAAGCCTTCCACATCAAAACCTGTGCACCTGCCTCTGGTCCATCTCCCAGATAGTACATTTTTAACACATCATCTGCCAGGGGGAAAAAGATCACATAACAGAAGCTCGCTTCAAATGAAAGATTTTCTGCCGAGAGGATTGGGAATTAAGCTGCCAGGCTGGCAGATGATATGGAAGCATAAATCTGAAACCTATTTTTTTTATGTCATCTGGTTTAGGACACTTTCGTTGCCATTTCAGCCCTAAATTTTATCCATATACCTGTGTGTATTAATTTTAAAAAATAAAACTCAAGCGTTTTATTTAAAAAAGTTCAACCAGATTTAAACTAGAATCTCAATCATATGGATTTATAGGATCAGTGTGCATGGTAGAATTTTTATTTTTTTCACCCAACTTGATTTTGGCCTCAAAGGCACATATATGTATCATCTTTAGCTTTTGCCATTACCTGTTACTTAGCTATTCCTCAACATTCTATAAAAGAAAAAAAGAGCAGTTGCTAATACAGACAGCATCACTTGCTCAAACTAGCAGAAGACAAACCAATTGAAAGGATTAAAAATTGAATCATAAAGTATTTTCAAGGAAATAATATTTCAAGATATAAAAGCACATAATGAATCTAAATTCACTAGGAAATGACAATTATTCACTTGTATATTTCACACATTCAATCTATAATTGGCTCAGAGAATATGTTCTTAGAATAATTCTAATAAAATCACACATTTGTGATATGGCAAGCACTGCTAATTGTCTGCACTCTGTGCATTCTATCCCTTATTAACGGAGGCCATTCCCTCCCAAGGGAGAAATATATCCAATGAAACCTCTATTTCCCACCTTCCCTTGCAGCTAGATTTGACCATGTGGCTAAACCAGCTAATGAAACGTCAACAGAAGTTTGCTGGCATATTCTGAAAAAGTTTCTCTTTCTTGAAAGACTCCCCCATACCTTTGTATACATACCCAGTGTTCCTTTCTCCTCCTCTCTGCCTAGGACACAAATATGCTGCTGAAGCAACAGAAACCATCATGCAACTAAGAACCTCAAAGGAGTCCCAGAGACTGTGCTATCCTGTGATAGCACAGAGAGTGATGCTCACCATAAGAGACTTCTTTTTTGCATGAGGATAAACTCCTGTTTCTTTTTATTCTTTTCTTTTCTTTCCTTTTAATTACAAAATCATAAGTTACATACATCAAGGTACACAGATTTTCAGTATACATCTTGGTGGCTTTTTACAAATATATACATCCATATGTATACCATATGTATGTGGCCATATGCATTTTTATATATGTAACCACCGTCTGTATGTGGGTATGTGCCACACTCCAGAAATCTCCAGCCTGACTGATACTCCTCTGTGAAAGGAAATTCTATTCTAAACTCTAAACCCAAGTTTATTTAAACCAGTGTTTAGTCAGTTTTTGCTGTAATTTGTAGACAAATATAATTTGGTACAATTCTTTTCATAAGCAGGTTTCTGTTGATATAAATTAGCATTGCATTAGGTACCTTCTCAATATTTTTATAAGTTCACTTTTGATAAAACACTTTTTAATCCTACGTATATCTTAGCATCAACTTTTTTGAAAACTTTCTACATTCAGTGGACTTGGAAATGAGTTTGCACAGAGAATTGATTAGATATTGCAAACTTTTTGCATATTGTGTGACCACATACTTTATAATTTTCTTTATCCCTAAATCTCACTTCTAATATTTTGTACAGATATAAGAAAATATTGGTTTTCTATTTAAAATGGAGATTTTAATTATCAATGTGACAAATTATTGAGTATGTCTAGATTGACAAACTCAATCACTTCATTAAAAAATAAACACCAAATTTCACACGGGGATTATTTAAATGACCAAATAGCCGAAATGTTTAATTATGACCAATAAACATATTTATTCCTACATGTCAATCACTTCCCTACTAAGATTCGCATCTAAGACAAAAATATTCTATATCCTTCAATAATCCAAAAATAAAATTATTTTACTAAATTTGTCAATATTATCTATTCATTAAGCATCTTTTACCCTCATCTATACCTTTTCTAAAGTAGTGAAAATGATTAGGAAATAATTGAAGTGGTGTTAAAACCTAATTCAATGTAATAAACAAGATCATTCAAAATTACATTTCAGTCTCCCTTCACAACAGGAAATTCTTATTTTTGGTCACCAAAAGTAAAATTGATACTGTAACCTATATTGTCTCTATTTAGGGTGAGTGATTTTAATGCAAAACATGTTAATCTGTAGTTCATTAGCAAGCTTTCAGTAAATTTCTTTGGGGAATTAGGAAAATAATCCAATTGTTTATCAACTATACACAAGTATTCACAAATTGTGTTGTGATAGTCAATAACCATATACCCACCAATACTCTTTAATTCTGACTCAGACTGTAAATAACCCAGTGGGAAAAGAAAGTTCAAGAAGTATGCCAATTTCACAGGAGCTGGTCAAACTCTGGGGTTGCTATGCAAAATATTTTGCTTTCCTGCCCTTACTTTGTTAGTTCTCTTCCATCTAGTCTAGGGCGACACTGCTCTTTGTTGTATCAGATAGTTTAGGCAAGACAAATGACCTAGAGAAAATAGTGGGACCAATGAATTCTAATCTGTTTCCCAGATTTTACAGGCCCTGAAATGGAGGTTAAAGGAGATACAAAGTGAGAGTCAATGTGTCAATTTTTTCAAGCCAGAGAGTAAAAAGAAACTTTCAGATGGACTTGGGTCTGATATTGACTCCTGCAGGATGTTAAGGTTATAGAGCAATAGCCTGAAAAAGACACCAATAACAAACAATTCAGGCAAGCCAAACTGTGAAGCCTGTGGGGACTTCAGCTGGTCTTATCTAGCAAGGTCATTCTATGAAAAAAATTTAGGACAGGAACACTATTTAGAACTGGACAGAACATTTCAGATTAAGAATAATTCTATGCCCATAAACCAAAACTTTCCAGACCTCTTTATATGTAACATTCCTCATTCTGATGATATAATGAATTTGTTACAAACTTTATGATTACAAAGCACAAGGATTATTTGATATCCTAAATGAAAGTTCCAAAAGGGAAGTTTTTCCAACAATACTCTTTTCTCCTGTTATAAATGGTATTTGTGCTCTCTGCTTCATTTTAATCATTTGTTAGTATTAAAGCCTGCATCAATGATTTGGCCATTTGTATGTTTATAGAAGTAAGATACAAATTCACAAATAGCCTAAAGCTATTGTAGCTAGATAAATATAGATTAATGAATACTGGTTGTTTTTTTGTTTTTTTTTTTTTTCCATTTTAAATGGGTTCTTAACAAAAACCTTAACACAGAAATAACATAAAACATTCTTTTGGTACAATTAAGTGGTGAAATTAAACTATGAAAAGAACTCTCAAGCTTGACATCTATAGAGGAATTAAATTTTGGTCAATTTTTTCCTGAAAATATTACTGCAATGAAAATGTAAAGGTCATATTTTTCTAAGCAGATTTCTCTTCTGTACAAAATTATAATATCGTGGGATATCTTATCTCAGACATATTGACATTGTTCCATGGATATAATAAGCCAGAGGATAAATGTGTAAAGTTTGATCCTCAAGTGTCAAATTTACTCAATGGAATGTCATTAAAATATAAATATACATGATAGAATGTAACAAAAAAGATACTATTGTATTATGGAGTCGAGGATCCAATTTGTTTAAATATCATAATATAAAATGTAGCCATTCAAAGAAATTTCAACTATGCATCAAGTTTTAGTGGTGCTATAATGGAAAAAAATTAACCATGATCATAATTTATGGTGTAAAGAAACATATGCAAAATTTCTAGAGTGAAATATATAACGTATTTTTAACAAGAGTAAGTCAATATTCAAAAAAAATTTTTTTTACTAAAATCAGTAATAATAGAGATAATGAATTCCTTGTAAATCATTCAATGGTTAAAGTAATTTTTTATCTCTGTGTTTTATCTAATTTCAAAGTTTCTTTACCTCAATCAGGGAAAATAACAGCTATTGTGCTCCTCTAAAAATAATTTTGTCACTATATCTATGTCAATAACTATATTTACTTTCTCAGTTTACAGTATCCTCTCTACATATTCAGTTTTTGTCATTTAAAATACAGTTAACATGCATCAAAAAAGCCATTAACTCTCATTTTTATCATCGGGAAATTATTTCAAATAAAATCACATAGATCCACTATATTGAGTTACGTTCACATCAATGTTAATACATCATCTATCAAATAAATTCAACACAATAGTATTGGTGATAAGCTAAGAGTCTATGTGCAAACAAAATTTTAAAGCTATGGTGTAATACGTTCACTTACTCAACACCTATGTACTGAGTGTCTACCCCTGGTTAGTTTCTCTGCTAGTTGATGATATATGTTTATAAACTGAACTCAGTCTCTACTCTCATGATTTTATAGTTGAAGAGAGGAAGGAGGACTTTTTCAAAGAGTCACAAAAGTTCAATAAACCTAAAAGGCAATAAGTAAACTACTACTATGATGAGATAGGACAGAACGCTTTCCTGAGGAAATGATATTAGACCTGAGAGAGTGCATAGCAGTAATTAACAAACTTTAGGTCCTAGCATCAGCAAGCTGTAGAGCTAAGACTGGAAGGCTGCCAGACTGACTCTATGCTCATCCTTCTATCTAGAATGTGCTATAGATTCCCTTCCAGTGAACTCTGCTTGGATGGGAATCTTGGTAGGATATGAGAGATGGGAAATATCCTGCTTGAACCCACATTCTTCTCTTCAAAAGGGCCCAGAATGGGATGAGGAAGAAATTTTTTGTAGAGATCAATTTAATCTCTCTAGACGATTAATTCTCATCAAAAGAGATCTAGGTGTTAAGAAAGTACAAAAGAAAAACCATAATCATTTACCTGGGAGTCTATCTTGGAGCATTAAAACAAAGATAATTGAGGAGAAACTGAAAAGGCAAGTGGGTTCTCCAACTCTGCTGTTCCTACTCCTGATTATACCAGCTTGCCTGATACTGTTAAATTTTCACTACAATGGCCACAAGCGGACAGGGGCATGCATTTGGGGATTGTTCAAATTAGTCAATTTTAAAGGAAAAGGGCATGATACCTATTTGCTGCTCCTCCCTATCTCATTTTCTGGCTCACTAACAACAGAAGGGCTGAACAAAGAATATAACCCATCCTGTAGCTCCAGAATTTTTAAAATTTCATTTAAAAATTATGACCATCTCCTTCCCCAGCCCCCACCCACATTTGTATTAGTGTTACCAGCTACTATGTGTCAAATGTATTAAGAAGACAAGGTACTTTCTCTGGGCTCTGGAGGACAGTTAGCATAGGCATTAGGTCTTTCCTGAAAGTTTGAAAGAACTCATCAGTGAATTTGTCTGAGATGGAACCTAATTTGCAACAGGCAGGGAGAGTGGGAATGGTAAGATAAGAATAGTATCTTGATGTCATTCTTAATACTTTTCATTATTATGTCTTCATGGTTTTAAAAAAATGTATTTTTAAATACATTTCAACTTTAAAAATTTGTGTGAGGGACTTTCAGCTAATAGTCCAGGAGGTAAAGAGCTTGAAGTCACTATTCTGTTCTAACGAGTAAAAAGCTGCACAAACTGAAGAAATCAACAACTCTTGATAGATACTTCAGAGAATTGATGTCATGGGCCTATCTGCTGGAGAGACAGGTAGGTGAATACTAAGAATTGCAACTTACTAACTCATACATCCACAAGCAAAAACATTCATGAACACCAGTGTGGAGTAGGAAAACCTAAACTGTAATTGACAGATTGTTGGAGGTTCAGTGTAAAGAAGTTGGAGAATGAAAAACTTCAGGGCAACCCAGGCATGGAGGGCTCCAAGCTTTTGTTAAGTTGTACCTTCAAGAGATTGACCAGATTCTCACAGTGAACATTGGAGAAAAATTCCTTTGTGCTTCTGGCAGGGAAAGGAGAAAGAATATTATTTTGAAATATGCCAGAGTATTATTTTCTCTTTAACAAGGTCTGCCCTTGGGAGAAATCATTTTACCAGAGCCAAAGTACTGGAGTTCTTTCAGAGCCTAACCAACCTAGAGTGAGGGAAACAATCAACTCCAGTTCACTCTAGTCATCTTGTTCCAACATAAAAAAAAAAAAAAAAAAAAAAAAGAAAGAAAGAAAGAAAGAAAAGAAAACCTGAGAAGCACTTGCGAAGTTGACAAGGCTCATTAAAAGACTGAGACACAATCATTGGACTCCAGAATGCTTCCCCTCCCCCATGCATTACCACCACATTGCTAAAAGCCTACTCACCACAGTTATTTTTACCCAGAGCATCATGTCTGACTATCAAGGTGTATTAAAAGGCAAAAAAAAAAAAACAAAACAAAACAAACAAACAAACAAACAAAAAAATAGTTCAAAGAGACACATCAAGCATTGAAACCAGACTCAGATATGATGGGGATGTGGAAATTTTCAGACCAGGAATTTAAAACGGCTATGATTAATATGCTAAGGTCTCTAAGGGATAAAGTAGGCAAATGGGCAATGTAAGCAGAGAGTTAGAAATTTGAAGAAAGAATCAAAAAGAAATGCCACATATCAAAAACACTGCAACATAAATGAAGAATGCCTTTGATGGGCTCATTAGTGGACTAGATATAACCAAAGAAAGAATCACTAAGCTTGAGGATATCTCAATGGAAATTTCCAAAACTGAAATGTAAAGAGGAAAAAAAAAAACTGAAAAAACAAAACAGAAAATCCAAGAATTGTGGGCACTAAATCTTAAGATGTTTATGCCTCCTCACCTGTAAAATGATCTAGTAATGATCCCTGTCTTATAGGTGTGTGTGGGGAAAAAAAAGGTAATGGATATAAAATATATATAGCCAGGTAGACTCAATAAACATTTATTATTTTTTTAAATTAAGAAACTAGTGTTGAATATATCAAGGAGAGTAATGATGGAAAGTATGTCATTAAACCCAGAACTCCAATTGAAATTAACCAAATAATTTTCCCTTGTTGTTTTTCTTGCTCAATTTTGGATATTAGTGTTATTGTAGACTCAAAGTTAAAAACATCTGGTTAGTTATTTACTATAGGGTTATTTGTCCTTTAAAATGTGGGAGAAGATGTCTGGAAAACAATACAGACTATGGAGCCAATTGTTATACACACATACACATAATGTGTATATAACTTATAATGTAATATTACTAATGTATATAGAATAGGAAAGAATTACTGTGATTTTTGTTTAGCCACTACATTTTCATTAAACAAAGATCACTTTAAAAAATCTCAGGAATAGGATTTGGAAGAGTAATTAGCACTGCCCCTTGCTGGAATAGTCACACTTTTCTACTAAATACAGTAAGTCCTGGATGAATCAAAGTCATGGGACCTCAAGGGAAACCATTTATCCCTGCCAGTATCATTTTCTTATCCATCTTCCTTTTAACTAGTTTCCCTCTCCCTGGAATCTTTTCTTTATGGAGCGCTGAGTATCTATATTCCTTCATTGTAGTGAGTGAAGCAATTTGAGGAAATGTTGACCAAATGTAAAATGATGAGTGAGAACAGACAAAATATATTTTATCTCCAAAATGCTATACACAAGCATTTGCAAAACCCCAAACCCATTCCTGAATAAAAATAAAACAACTGGAAGAACAACAACGAAACATTTCTTAGCAAACTTGGAAAAAAGAAGAGCTTCTTAGCTAGATTCGCTCATGCTGCAGTTTGGACCTGGAAGGAAAATTTTAAATCTTACTGGTTTTTTTTTTCAACAATTTGGCCTTTCTTTTAAGCCTTCAGCTTGCTGGCTAGCTGGAAAACTTAACTAAGTATCCATTTGGCTAACAATGTATTCAATTCAATTATTAAAAGAACAGTTATTATTGGAGCGCCTGGGTGGCTCAGTCGGTTGAGCGCCCCACTTCGGCTTAGGTCATGATCTGGCCATCTGTGAGTTGGGCCCCGCATCGGGCTCTGTGCTGACAGCTTGGAGCCTGGAGCCTGTTTCAGACTCTGTGTCTCCCTCTCTCTGCCCCCAACCCGCTCACGCTCTGTCTCTGAAAAATGAATAAACCTTAAAAAAAATTTTAGGAACACTTATTATTAAATTATGTTATTACAATCATGTTATTATAATAATTATAATAAATTAAAATAGATAAAAATAATAACATGATTTTATTATATTATTATTTAAAATAATTTTAGAGAGACATTTTAATCTGTAAAATCACTTCTAGATGAAAAGTTGCTACATCTCCATTTTGTATTTTTCTGGTTTTGAGGAAATTAATTAAAGCAAAATATAAAACAGGGGCACCTGGGTGGCTCATTCAATTAAGCGTCTGACTTTGGCTCAGGTCATGACCTCACGATTCATGAGTTTGAGCCCTGCATGGGGCGCTGTGCTGACAGCTCAGAGCCTGGAGCCTGCTTCAGATTCTGTGTCTCCCTCTCTCTCTCTGCCCCTCCCCAACTTATGCTCTGTCTCTTTTTGTCTTTCAAAAATAAATAAATGTAAAAAAAATTTTTTTAAAGCAAAATATAAAATGAATAAATAATATCTAGGGAGGGAAAACCCAAAACAAAACATCTAATCCCCTCTAATATAATGCTATCTAATCCTACTCATGTTCTATGGGGCAATATCTCTTATATTCCCTCTGCTTGCATTGTTGCATTCAAGACTGAATTTTGCAAAGGGTGTAACTTGTGACCCTGTCCTGGTCAGAGCCTGGGTGAGAGTCTCAGGCTAACTCCATGACATCCCAGGCCCTTGCAGTACTGCAAACATTTGAAAAATGTGCTGTGACTTATTTGGTCCCAGACAGGTCAGTCTATAATACAGCCTTCAGGGCAAAGCAAGGGAGACCCTGTCAGAATGCTCTCCTTTGACAAGTTCCCAGATGCACTTTCAGCTTTCTGGTTCAATTCCATTCTTCAAGGAAACTAACGGGGGCTAAGAAACATTAAGACACTAAATTATAGGACCTCCTTCTACGTGAACATTTGCTGTCAAATTTTCTTTGATTTATTTGTCCCATATTAGTCCTTCAAAGCTCTACTCTCAATCTGACTCTCAGTTACCTGATCAGCTTTAGGGGCTCTGCAACTCCTGCAGCTGGAAACGTATTTGGCTTTCCTTTTATGTCTCTTATATTGCATCCTTTTACTGTAGAACACCCCCTTCAAGACATTGTTGCAGAAGATGAAAGCTCAATCTTGTCTACTTTACAAAGTGGTACTACTCCCTTGAACTGGAGAATGATACATGTACATTAAAATAATTAGCAAAGTCTTATATTGAGAAACTACCCTGGCTTTCAAAGCCTTCATATTACTGCATAATCCTATTTTTGACAGTTAGATTTTTTTCTCCTGATCTTCTAGGAAAATCTGTAACTCCCATTCACAAAACATACCCTACTCCACAAACAGGTAACACTGAGATCAACAAAATAAATATTCTGTTGCCAGGAATGTCAATGGGAAAAACATACTAATAATTATTTAACAAATGTTACAATTTGTCACAAGTTTCATGGCACTCTTGCATACATAGCTTTCATCCACACAATTATACTTGAAAAACTCTATCATTGCCTTTGGACCATGGCTGTGCAAGGCTGAGGAGTGGGCTGCCCGCTTTGGGCTGAGTCTCCAGGCCTCACGAGGTCCCCTGTGGGAATGCTGCTGTTTCCAAGATGCAAATTGCACATTGCCTAGATTTTGTATCTGTGGATTTGGATAAGGGACGTAGCAGGGCCAAACTCCTAATAGACGTTTATCTTGGCCAAAATGATACTTCAAATCTTCTGATTGTTCCTAAATAAAAATGTAAATGCATTTTTAAAAATCTGTCAAAGAGAAAAAACAAATGTTTACATGAGAAAATAAGGTAACAATATTGAATATATATTTTGTGCCAAGTACTATAGGTACGAAAAAAATCTCAAAGGGATATTGTTAAGTAAAAAATACAAGTCAGAAAAAATATGGAATGATACAGACTTCTATAAATAAAATGTTTATTTGTGGAGGTTTATGTATATAATTATGTTCATCAAATACATAGAAAAAGAACCAAGTTAACACGAGCTAAATTGTTAACCATGGTCCGTGGTGGTGTCTAAAACAAAGAATTTATCGGTTAAAGAGACTGAACATTCACATAGTTTTGCTCTGTGGAGCTTGTCAGAATATGTTCCCATGATAGTTGCATACTGGTTTGTAAGTGAAAAAAAAGTAAATTGAATCATTAAAATCTATGTTTAAGTGATTTAATAAGAAGGCTTTCATTAAGATTCTGGAGGGAGAAGATTATAATCCAGGGCACTAAATGGGCTGATGTCAAGCATTCGGTGACATTCATTTCTGAATCTCTGCAATCTGACAATTAGAAGCTATTTGCTCAAAAAGAGAAATAGCACATAGCAAAGTGGTCTGTCGCTAGGATTCCAGATTGGACTGATGCAGACAATTTTGAGAAAAATAGTACAAGAGGTTCTATTTACACAGCATGAAATGTAGATATTCATGAAGGGTCAGCTGACATAAAATGCAAGCTGTAAAAAAATCATTTGACAGGCAACTTGACTTTTTTTCAGTTTCGAAGAAAATGTCTTTGAAAATTTAATCTTGATTTTGAAGTCGCTCAGAGGTCTGCATGGTATGCATCATGAATCAATTCTCCTAAAAAAGATATTTGAAGTTATTTCAGGTGCTCTTTAATTTGTAGGTTTTTTTTTTTTTTTTTTTTGCTTTATATTATAGGAGAAAATAACATTTAGATGAAAGAAATTTCCAAGACGTTAATTTCAATGTTATTTTTAGATATTTCCTTTATGAAGCTTTTATCATTTATTGATGAAAGTAATTTTATTCAAAGCACATAAATTGCGTTTAAAAAGAGATGCTATGACTACAAATGGCATTTTGTTTACTGCTCCTTTTTGGATTTATGAAATTATTTTCAATGTGTTATAGGCACTTATTGATATACAAAATACCTTTTGATATTCATTTTGTGCATGCTACTTTAGGTATCTTGACTTATTTTTACGCTAATTAGTCAAGCATAAATGATTTTTAAAATGCTGTCTGATCACATCTTTGGCTGTTTTCTTTTTGTATACTTTGTAGTTCTTTGATACATGTATGTATACGTGTATGTATCACATTTCTTTTAATTAAAATCTATTGAAAGATGCCATGAAAAATACATAAAGGTGAATGTGCAATGAGAAGCTTGTTCATAATTTGAAGTTTGTTACAATTTCAGTAAAATACTGTCGATGTGAAATTCTTTTTAAAAAGCGTTTATTTAATTCACATTATTTGTTTTAGAATTATTATCAATTTATTTCACTGGTAATTATTTTTATTTTATTTTTAATTTTATAACATTTGTTTATTAAAGAGAGAGAGACAGAGCATGAGCAGGGGAGGGGCCGAGAGACAGGGAGACACAGAATCTGAAGCCGGCTCCAGGCTCTGAGCTGTCAGCACAGAGCCCCATGCAGGGCTCGAACTCACAAACCGCAAGATCATGACCTGAGCTGAAGTCGGACGCTTAACCAACAGAGCCACCCAGGTGCCCCTCACTGGTAATGATTAATAAAATCAATACAATTCGACCTTTAGTATATTTTAAGAAGAACACTATGTTAGGTGTACTCTTAAATTATAAACATTTACATTCACTGTAAATTCTTATTATATATTTCTTTTAAGATTGCTGATTTTTTTTTAATGTTGGAAATGACCTTCTCAGAATAGCATAAGATAGCTCTTTCTTGATGCCTTTTATTTTCATCACAGGCCTTCATCCAAAATAATCTCTTTAAGATAATTTATATTTACATTACTTATGACTACTCTGTTTACACAATAGTCTGCTGGACAAGAATCAATTAAAAACAAAAACAAAAACAATAACAAAAACCCTCTAGGTAACAAACTTAGTTATTATTATTATTATTATTGTTTTTAATTATATTAGGATGGATGAAGAGTAGCATTGAACATACTTCTGTACAGGAAGAACTATCAATAGATAAAAAGTTATTTGCATCTAATGTATAGTTCGAGAGAAATGCAGATAGGTATTTCATCATAAATATGTTAGCTGCATTATTATTTATAATATGTCAAGTGGGAGAATATTTAAATTAATTCATTATTCATCTAGTGAAACTATATGTACATATAGAAATTTGGGCGCATTTTGATGATATGGAAAGCAATTACTTTAAATGTTAAACGTACAGATGTATTAGTCTTTAATATACCATATGTTTTAGACAATAATTTTTAAAGTTTATATATGCATGGACATAGAAAAGCCACAAACATTAATTTCACGTACTCTGTAAAGTATGTGATTTAAATGTTTTTTACTTAAAAAATAATATGCAACAATGAAAATATAGCATGTTAAATTTCATTAAACAGGATTTTAGGCAGATTTCTGATTTTATATTTGGCAAAATCTGTTAATCAATTCCCCAAATCTTCTGCTTTCCTTCTGCTGTCAAGTAATTTGATTAACAGTCTTAGCGAAGAGATTTTTTTTTTTATTTTGCTTAGTCACACAAAAGCATTGCTAATCTCTTTATAATCTGAAGTTATAAGATGTAAACTTCTTGAGGCACTCACTGTCTAAAAGCTAGGATCACTTTTCTTACTCAATTATGCGGTTGAAAGAGATGCACAGCCCTTAATTTTCATACCTTAGACAATAAAATTCATTAAACTGAAGGCAGATAACTCTGAACATCCTTCACCCTAACATTCAAATTATGTCAATCTCCAATCATATTGAATGCACAAAGATTCCATATTGAAAGGTATAGTTGAAACTGTCCAATATATAAAACAAGTCTTATGGGTATTACCACTGTGTTTCAGATGAAAACCATAAACAAGATAGACATAGGAACAGACATTCATAGGAATAGAGTTTTGGAATGGAACAAAATAAAACAGAAACAAAACAAATAAACCATATTGTGTCAGGAAATTTAATGCTACTCTTACTCCTCATGGTGTTCTAAAAGAATAACCCAGGATATACCAAAGAAATCATCTAAAATAATTCTAAGTATCACATGAGTTCATTGAAATTGGCTAAATCCTCTATACTATTTTCTGGGAAGTCTAATGCACTCCTGAAGTTTAAGTTACTGTGAACTCATTTTCAAAATTACCTCTTGCTTAAATTTTCAGTTTCCACCAAACTATTGATCCTACTTATATATTACTTTAGATGGTTGTTCTCATGCCCCTGCTACTGCCTTGTTTGAGTCTGCTAGGGCAGCCAAAACAAAATATCACAGATTTTGCAACTTAAACAACAAACAGTTATTTTCTCATAGTTATGAAAGCTGGAAGTCCAAGATCAAGGGGCCAGTAGGTTTGGTTTTTGGTGAGGCCTCTCTTCTAGGCTTGAAGATGATCATCTATCTATCTCTGCTGTGTCTTCACATGGCCTTTCCTTTGTGTGCATGCAGAGAGGGAAAGATAGAGACAGGAAGAGAGACAAAGATCTCTCATGTCTCTTCCTCTTATAATAACACCAGTCTGTATTGGATTGCGGCCCCTTACTTAAAATCTCATTTAAGCTTAATTGCTTCTTGAAAGGCTCTGTCTCCAAATACAGACATTTTTGGGGTTAAGTCTTCCACTTATGAATTTGGGGATGGGACACAAATTCATCTGTAACATGACTCCTATCATATATAAAATTCACTCCATGTCTTTGAAATCACTTTCTCTCAGTTTCCCCTCTTCAAAAAACCAGCACTCCCACAGAGCCTTTTAGTGACTAGATCTAATGAGACGTAGGTTGAGAAAATAAAGTCACATCAAATTGCCAAATAGTAAACAAAACAGAAATGATAAATTTCTGCCTATACTGGGAATTGTTTGTCAGATGCCATTCTTCTTCACAACTCCCACCACTGGCCATTTTTTGAGTCTGTGCTCCCTTTCTTAATTAACGTTTTTTCTTCTCTGGGCAGCCTCCAAATTGTTAAGAGCTTGTAAAGGGTAGTGTAACCACATCTGTCTTGGGCAATACAGATAAAGCCCACCTTACTTCACAAAGATGCATGAATTAACCTCTTTAACATTTCTTCTACCAGAGTACATGTCGGGGAGGGGCAGAGAGAGAATGAGACACAGAATCTGAAACAGGCTCCAGGCTCTGAACTGTCAGCACAGGGCCCGATGCGGGGCTCGAACCCACAAACCGTGAGATCATGACCTGAGCTGAAGACGGACGCTCAACTGACTGAGCCACCCAGGCGCCCCTATGACATTGCAATTTAAATGTAAGTAGTAATATTATGCACTATGGGTATAATACAAGGATTATAACTGTGGATATGTGTCATTTGATTCATAAACATCAAATTCTGTAAAGCATTAAAACATAGAATGTAAATAAGTTTAATAAAATATTTTAATGTAGTATTTTACTTTCTTTTTGAAACTATGTAGGGAAGTCTGTCTCTGTCTCTCAAAAATAAATAAAAATGTAAAAAAAAAATTTTTAAAAATAAATTGCAATGCCATAACATTCACAAACTACCTCTCTGTAATTCAACTGCCCATGCAGCAATGAACTGCATTCCTTGAGGCATACAAGTTTATGCTCATTATTAGAGTGTGTATTTATCACTGTTAACCTGACCATGGCCAATTATAAGCCTCTTCTAAACTCGAAAGGCCCAAATTGCTATATGTCTATTTATTTATCATAAAACATATTACTGGATGATTTATAAATTAAAATATTATGCACATTGCTTCAGTTACGTATTACTGTGTAACAAACCACCTTAAAACTACAGCGGTTGAAAACAAAAATCATCTGTTTTGCTTACAGATCTTCAGCTTGGGCAGGGCTTGTGGGGAATACCTGGTCTTTGCTTCGTGCAGGGTCAGGTGGGGAAAGAATGGATTGGAATATCCACGACTAACTTGGCTCATTTGCATTGCTGGCTGGAGGGTGGTGAGTGAGGCCATGGCTTGAGCCCATCAACTTCGGCTCCAGCTCCATGTAAATGACATCATGTGATGCTTGGTCTTCCTTCTCTTCCTTTTCCTTCAGATATTTCTTTTTCTCATTTCTCTAATTTCCTACTGCTTCCACGACAGGTATATTGTACTGTTTCCTCCTATCATGACTCCGTTCATTTCTCCTTGAGGATTCTTTTTTCTATTCATTGGAATTTTTTCATTAGTCTGTATTAAGTTAATTGATTCTTTCTTTCACCATCACAAAATTGCTGTTGAGGATTTTTTTGTGAGTTTTTCACTTTAGTTACTGTTCTTTTCCACCCTCAGCTTTTCCTTTGGTTTATTTATGATTAATTTCTTTTACTCTGTTCATACTCCTTATTTGTTGAATCATTGTTCACATGTTGTCTTAATTTTTAAATCATAGTTTACTTCAATTCTTTGAATACATTTATAACTGCTTCAAAGTCTTTTTCCTTTTTTTTTAATGTTCATTTATGAAAGAGCGCGAGCGTGCGCGCGCATGAATGGGGGAGGGGCAGAGAGAGAGGGAGACACAGAATCTGAAGCAGGCTCCAGGCTCTGAGCTGTCCTCACAGAGCCCAACGCGGTGCTCTAACACCGAAGTGTGAGATCATGACCTGAACTGAAGTTGGCCGTTTAACCAACTGAGCCATCCAGGTGCTCCCAAAGTCTTTTTCTTCTAAATCCAATATCTGATCCCACTAAACGTCAGTTTTTATTAAATACTTTTTAATCTTGAGTGTGGGTCAAGTTAACAATTTTCTTTGTCTTGTATATCTATTATTTTTGGTTGAAAATCATATATTTTAGATAACATTTTATCAAGCAACTCTGGAATGGGATTTATTTTATTTTTGAGGGTTTTTGTTGTTGCTATTGTATGTTTGCTAACTTGGCTAGATTTAAATCGTGGTATTTCCTTCTTCTACATTGTTTCCCCAAAGCTGATATTTCTCATCAGATTTTATAAATGTAATTTACATTTTTTTTAGCCTGGTTTCTGAGGGACCTTTGTTTGCATAGTTTAGCGTTCAACCAATAGTTTGGCAAATGTTGTGATCACATGCTTTAAGTTTTGATTGAAGATGATATCTTCTGATTGAAGAACAGACTTGCAGCCAGTTCTTAAGTGTCCCTTGGGTCATATTTTGCTGTGCTCTCTTGAGTCTCCTGAACATAAAAATAGTTTATCAGTTAGCCAGGGATGTGTGAAGACATTACCTTAGTCCTATAGATTTCTCGCTTCCAGATTCTTCCAAGCAGATTTCTGGCTGGTCTTCCAAACACTCCAAAATGGACTAGAAAATGTTTTTCCAGTCCTGATGTGGGACACTGGTTTTCATCCTCCATTTTGAATTGACTCTTTCACCTCTGGCAACTACAGATGTTTATCCCCACAGCCAAGAATCTCATGATCTGGTGGGAGCAGGATAAGATTCATTTTCTTACACAAAGTTGTAACAATTTTTAAGAAGTAATTCTTCTCATACTTGTATCTCCCATTTATCATATATTTCAAATACCCTTAAATCGTTGACTTAGAAAATTGCATACCAGATTTTCTTGTTTTCTGCAGAGAAATTATGTGATCTCTTCATATTGCCCTTAGAAATTTCTAAGCTATTTTCTTAACTTAGTTTCTCTCTCTCTCTCTCTCTCTCTCTCTCTCTCTCTCTCTTTTCTAAAGACTTGTCTTGTGGCCTAACATATTGTCAATCAGGGAGGATACTCCATGTACACTTGAGGAAAATGCGTATTCTGCTGTTGTTGAATGGAGTGATTTGTATACATATGGTAGGTACAAGAAATCTGCAGCATTGTTCAAGTGCTCTATTTCCATATTGATCATCTGTCTGATTATTCTACCCATTGTGGAAAGTGGAACATTAAGTAAAATTTCCTACTATTGTGGTAGAGCTGTTTTGTTTTGTTTTGTTTTCCCCTCCCTTTATTCTGTAAACATTCATTTCATGTATTTTGGATCTCTGGTGTTTGATTATAATTTTTCATGCATATATGGTAAATATCTTCTTTGTGAATTGACCTTTTTATTTAATTTCTGTCTCTTATGTTGACATTCTTGTTTTGTTCATGAGTTATTTTATTTCCCACAGTTCTTTTCTGTGTGTTTCTTTAGCTCTTTAAGCATACTTAAAACAACTTGTTTTAAAATCACTTCCTAACATGTCTGGTGTGTTTTTCCTCAGCACTGTTTGTTTTGTTGGCCATGTTTCCCTATTTCTTTGTATGTGTTATTATCTTTTGTTGAAATTAGACATTTGAAGAATCAACAGACTCTCTCAGTCATGCTATCTGGTATGGAAGACCATTACTAATCATCAGAATCGGAAGCCTTGTGATCTGCCTGATGTAAAGGCTTATGGTCGTCTCAGGTCATATGTCGTGTCTGGACCTGAGTGTGTGTGTGCTTCTTTTTCTAATTTCCCCCAGCTGTTTTGAAATGCCTTAATTTTCCAAAGAGTCTCACCCAGAATCTCCTCAGGACCTAAATAATCTATCATGTTCTTTTGCTCATAATCCGTGCTCCAGGAATGTGTAGGTTTGAAGTCTTCCTTCAGCTGTCAGGTGCTACACCACCCGCCACTGCCCCTATGGCTTCCAGTCCAAGATCCTAGCAATGCTGCCCTGCCTGTCTGATCTCCATCAGGCAAGATAGATACAGTCCCTCAGGAAGCCATATGTCAAATATTTTACTTTACTTTTTGTGGAACAAGGCAAAGAACCTCCCAATTATGCAGCATTAGGGGGCGGGGGTGGACAGTGAGGCAAGAGTGAATAAAAATGCCACAAAATGTCCTACCATTTTGAATAGGACTTTTTCTTGTTTGGGCGTTTACCTGGTTGATGTGGGATATTTGCAGGTTTCTAGGGCTCCTATAGCTATTTTAGTCAGTCTGTGGTTGTTTATTTGATGTTTATGTTTGGACATAAGAGCCTGGAGCTTCCTGTCAACTTAGTTTCTTAAATGTAACCTAAGACACTATGGAAAGAACATAGTGACTTCTCATCTTCACTGCTTACTATATGCCAGATTCTCTACTTATGTGTTCTCCTCAGAGCAAGGAGTGCTTTCCTAGAGCAAACTAATTTCTCAATATATTACTTTGCATGGGGGAATTCGGGTTGCCAGCATCTTTATTTTTTCCACCGAAACATACTCTATAGGAGAGCTAGCGTAGTGTGATTTCTACATATATATGACTTTAATCTCTTGTTACTTGGAAATAAGTGTTCTTTTACAAGCAAAGTGCTCAACGCTGTCTGTTTAGGAGTGGAATAACATTTGTCTTTACTCATGTGGAGATGCTTGATAACTCACTTACATCTATCACATTCTCCACAATCATGAAGCTTTAACACAATAGATCAATCTACCTTAGGTTTCTTTTGTACTTCCCCTCTGATTGCTTCCAATGGTATATTAGGAAGATGGTAATAGTAGCATGAACTCACAACATAAAATAATTCATGTTTAGATCATTCGTCTGAGTAGTATGTTTGAAAATATCTCCTATTTTGAAAGATAAATTAAGCAGCACACAGTATAAGCCTCAGGCTATCACGTATCTTCGTTGCCATGGTTACAGATTTCACTTGTGTATATCAGATATTTCTCAGCAACAAGAACTATGCATAAAACGTTGTCAATCATATGTAAAACGCACATACACATATGTATGACAAGACTGTACAGTATAGTGGTTAAAATGACGGATTCTGGCACTAGTCTTCCTGAATTTAAATCCTAGATCTACCGGTTGCTCCATCTGCAACTTTGGGCACATTACTTAACCTTGTCTGTAACTCATTTCTCTCAGGTATAAAACATGGATAAAAGTGGTATGCAGCAAAATTTTGTTATTAGAATTAAATTACTTGGTGCGTGCAAAATGCATAGACTATTTCCCGGCATATAATATAGCTTCAATAAGTGAATTTGTCAAAATTAAATGAAATGCCCAAGTTGAATTTCACTTATGTATAAGGTATACCAGGTCTTTCTTTAATTTAACTTCACATTCCACCTGTTCTGTGTGAATTTCATTTTCAACACGTTATTACACACAAATACCGTATATCATTAATAAATACCGTTCTCATTAAAATGCTGGCTTTAGCTACCGTGAGAAACTAGGCTTTATATACTATAAAACCTACAGTTTTATAGAACCTATAGTTCTATTTACTATACCAAATAGAATGACTGTAACAAGGATGGCTATAGCTATATGTATGATACTCAACAATTTTATTTATTTTTTTTTCATTTATTTATTTCATTCAGTCATTTCATTTATTTCGTTTATTCATTTTGCGGACAGAGAGAGACAGAGCATGAATGGGGGAGGGGCAGAGAGAGAGGGAGACACAGAATTGGAAGCAGGCTCCAGGCTCTGAGCCATCAGCCCAGAGCCTGACACGGGGCTCGAACTCACGGACCGCGAGATCGTGACCTGAGCTGAAGTCGGACGCTCAACCGACTGAGCCACCCAGGCGTCCCCGATACTCAACAATTTTAAGAGTGAAATTGGTAATATGATTAAGTATGCCACGGTAACAAGGACATTCTAGAACTTTTTCAAGAAATCCAAGAGATAAATATTAGATTTAATGGCCTAGAAGCTCTAGAGGCCACGGTGAAATCACCAGGGCATAAATTACATTATCATAAAGAATATGGCTAAATAGAGGTAAAATGAATATTGTCAAAACAGAACTCATATCACAAATCAGGTCCAGCCCGAATTTGATAACATTGGTCAGCCCTATTGCATTTGTGTAGGAGAGAATGAATAAACTCCCTTACTGAAGGTAAAATTGTCTGATACTAATATACTTAGAATAACAGTTAATAAAGGAAAGCATGGAATATGAAATAGTGTGATTTATTTTAAAAAGACAAGGAGAAATAAAGCATTATAAATGTGCTAGTTCAAAAAATTAGAAAACTGTTAAGCTGAAATATATCTGTAACAATATTAACTATATAAAGACTAAAAATACAATCACAAAAACAAAGATTATTAAAGTACATTTAAGTTTTAAAAAATACAGTATTTGTAAGATATGTAACTTAAAATAAGGCTTTGTAATTATAAAGAAAATCATGGGAAAATGTTTCATGCAAACTACCAAAAGAAAAAAACATGAACAAACACAGCTGAAATCATATTCAATGATGAAAGACTGAAAGCATTTTCTTCAAGATCAAGAGTAAGATAAAGATACCCACCTTTGTCACTTTTAGTCAACATAATACTGGAAGTCCTAGCTGGAGCAATTAGTCAGGAAAAAGACATAAAATGTATTCAATTGGAAAGGAAATAGTAAAATTATCTGTGCACAGACAGCATGATTTTCTATGTAAAAAACACCAGAAATTACACACACACACACACACACACACACACACAAACTGTGAGAATAAACAAATTCAAAACAGTTGCAGGATAAACAAATCACTTGCATTTTCATACACTAACAATAAACAAACAGAAAAGAAAATTAAGAAACAGCTCCGTTTACAATAGCATAGAAAACCAATATACTTATGGATTAAGTTAAGCAAGAAGACAAAAGACTTGTACACTGAAAGCTACAAAACATTTCTGAAAGGAAGGAAGGAAGGAAGGAAGGAAGGAAGGAAGGAAGGAAGGAAGGAAGGACGAACACAAATAAATGGAATAATATCCCATGTTCATGGATTGAAAAACTTAACACTGTTAAAATTCCATTACTACCCAAAGTGATTATTTATTTAATTTTTTATTTACTTTATTTTAGAGAGAGAGCACAAGTAGAGAAAAGGGGCAGATGGAGAGAGACTGAGAGACATAGAGAGAATCTGAAGCAGACTCCATGCTGAGTGCGAGCCTGATACACAACTTGATCCCCTAACCCCAGGATCATAACCTGAACTGAAATCAAGAGTTGGACACTCAGCTGATTGAACTACCCAGATGCCCCCCAAAGTGACCTTTAAACCATTACAGATATCATGTAATTCCTATAAAAATCCCAATGATTTTCTTTTTCACAAATAGAAAATGCCATCCAAAAATTCATATGGAGTCCCAAGGATCCCAAACTGCCAAAACAGTCTTTAAAAAGAAAAAGTTAGAGGTCTCACACTTCCTGATTCCAAACCTTACTATAAAGATGTACTAATCGAAGATGTTGACTTTAATTCAGTGTAGCTTTTAGTATCAGGAAATGGATACTTATAGAACCTACCTATTTTATTACTACATTTCCCAAATATCTATTGATATATTTGAGGCTCTTTCCTGTTGAACAAAATGGGTTTATGTCCAGTGTTCCTTTTCGTTTCTTTTGACCATTGTTGTAGCTTTTCCCCTTACCCCCTTCTGGCAACTATCAGTAAGTATGACCGATCCTAATTTGTGGTTAGCAATATTTTATTTTTAGGTTTGAAAAGAAGAGAACAAAGGTTATTAGAAGGCTCTACAAAAAATATCCACACACTGAGAGACAGTCTTAAGAACTTTCTCCTAATTCACTGTTTGAGGGCTACTCTATGGACACATGAGTTGTCACTTATATGCTTAGAAATATATCATATCTTATGGTTTTTACCCTAAATACCAATTATATATTTTATGCTCAACATTATTATTACTTAATGTTATCTTACTTTCTTAAAAAATTAAATCCCTTAGAGCTACCAAGGAGAAAAAAAGCATTATTTAGAAATATACAACTTTCTTATTATATTATCATTATGACTAATAAAAGAGCATACACTAGGAGCCAAGATAGCCTAAAGTATGTGGCATAACAATCCTCCTCCCTCTTAAAAATTCTTAGAGTTCTAAGATAGCAAATATTTATATCTGGTTCATGCTACATGTATAATTCAGGGGATTCTTCTTAATATGTCAACAACTTACAGAGCCAAGCTGATACGGGTTTCATTTCAACATGTACTTCTACACATGAAAAAGAAAAAAGGGGGGGGACGGTGGTATAGAATCTGGTTCTCAAATACTTCAAATTGCATTTTCCAGAGCAAGTAAAGCTCAAACCGAAAATGGCCAAGATTAAGTTCAAAGGAGTGGGGAATTACAGTCAATCGCCTACAAGCATACAGGAGAGAACTGGAATATTTGTGAAAAACCTTAATGATCGCTACATGTAGTACTAATAAATCTCTGGAAAACAATGTGTTCATAGGGTCCATAAAACCCTGAGAAGCCTAATAAATTGCAGGTATACATGAATTCTGTGAAAAGTTTTGATAAATGAGATATAAATGGGTTATATTCAGTGCCTTTGTCAGATTATTAAGAACTCATGGAATTCATTCATTAGAAAAGCATGATGAAATTATAAAATATATCAGAAAAATAAAGAAGTATTTCCAAAGAGGCAAAGTGCTAACTATGCCTTGTGGTACTTTACTCATGTAATGCGACTATATTTGAAGTATACTAGAGGATTTTACTAAAGACTATATTTCTTGTCCTGAAATTTCTGTGTAATGTGATAAATAGTATTATTTCTTAGGATCTCAGTTGTTCCATTTCATCTTGGCAGCAGCAAAATCAGGACATATGCTGATTAAGGGAATTGCTTTAAATTCACTGGAACAAATACCACCTTGTAACATTAATTTTAGAATGCTTCCCTTTTCCCATTTAGAACACCTAGTTCTAGGTTAAATGATGAATCTGTGATCTTGGAAGAAGGCAAGGTAGATAAAAAGTTATATTCTGTACTAAATTGAAAAGTTTCACTCCCTATTTTCAGACCTTTGAAGTACAGGGCAAATTCACATTGCTTTTTGTGCTGACGTATCTCTTGAAGAAATGATCCACTTTTTGCCATCAAAATGGAGTAGATGAATCTGACTCATTAAAAAATGTTATGAAAGAGGTTGTGATGATGCAGATTAATTTCGTACCATTCAGTGCTTTAGAAATTTTAAAACATTTATTATTGCCATGTTTATGTGCTTGCGCAGTTCAGTAAAATGACAGCAACATTTTATATCAAGCAGTTAGAGAAGAATGCATTTTAAAAAATACATTTATTGAGCATTTTACTGAAAATACAGGGTTGTAATAATGCATACAACAGCATTATCATAAATAGTAGCTATAATAAACAACGGTTAAAAAGATTTTATGGGAAATAATAGCCAAAAAACAGCTTTCTCTCACAGTCTAGGATATATACTTTAAAACTGCTAGAGAGTTTTCCTTCTTTTACAGTTAATGGAATGTTTGTATTTAACTAACAGCAAAAAGGTTGACAAAAAATTGTCCACCTGATTTTTGTGGGTCAGATGTTCATATATTTTTTTGCTAATTTAATTCCATAAACAGTGCCGACACATGCAAAGTGAAATAAAGAACCAAATGACATTACCTAGAGTAAAACAAATCCTGTTTCTTTTCTTTCTTAATTGCCTAGATTGTGTACTGAACTGTCCAGGCTTTAAAATAAATTCTAGACAGTTATGTGAAACTTGTCATTGCCCATATTCTTAGTGAGAATGAATAATATTTAATTACATTAACAGCACCATGGTATTAAACTTGAATTTTCAACCTGAAATGTACTATAAAAAATAAAGTTGTCTTTCTAAGAACATAAAAAAATTAGGATATGATTTTTTTAATTGAATTATTTTTAAATAAAAGGTATTGAGTAAATATCTTATGTTAGTAAATGTGAGTATACAGTTCACAATCTCTCTTTATAAAGAAATCTTCACAATTTTTTCTTAACAGAATAGGCAAGAGATTTTATAGGCAAGAGATATTAACCTCACTCATTGTAAAGGGCAATCAGACAAGCCACAAGGTTTCAGACTGGGAGAGGGGACACATACTTCACAGCTCCCATGAGATTTACAGCACATAAAATAGACTTTTATGACCCTGGATGAGATTGTGCTTCAGACCTGGACATATCCGTTTTTTATGGTCATTAAAAGTTATTGAGTTAACTGCTCATTATACAGTTTAATCTGCACTCTTACTTTTGCTCTACTTTTAGGAAAGCTGAAGTAGTTAAGTTAAAATAAGAGTTCTTTCAAAACTTTGGAAATGTGTAAAATTTGACCTCAGGTATAACTATGTTTGCGATCCAGAAAGGTTTTGTTGACTTGATTAAGTCATTCTTCATTTACATGCATTGCAGATACCTTTTCCCAGTCCATAGCTGGCATGTATACTCTTTTTAATGCTGTCATTGGAGAAGTTTCTAATGAAAACACATTCCAATATATTAATTTCTTATGGATGATGTTTTATGTATCCTTTTAAACAAAACTTTCTGCACCACAGTTTAGGAATGTATTCTCTTAGCATTTTCTGGAAGCATTAGAGATTTATTTTTCTTTTATATCTATGTTGGTAATCCACTTGGAATGGATTTTTGTATAAGATTATGGGGGGGGGGGGGTTGGGTCAAGCTACATTGGGGTTATTAAAGTAATTAAACTAGTAAACAAGGAGGTCATTAGACTAGGGTGGCTCTAATGTCTTGGCAGCCTGCATAAGCAAACCAAAACCTAAGCAAAAATCAATGCACTCAAATGTAAGAAAATTAAATTAAAAACAACCAATCACAAACAACCAACTAGGCTTTCCCAAATAAGGCAACCACTTAAGCTATAGCCAATCAAATAATTTCCTTGCTTTGCTTAGTCTTCTTTATAAAAAACTCTCCCTTAGATCCTGTTGGGGAGTGCTTCTAACCACTTTTGGTTTGGTGTTGCCTGATTTGAAGGGATGTATGATAAAGCAAACAAACAAACAAAAACAACAACAACAACAAAAAACAACCTCTTGAACATTTTAAAGTATCTCAGTTTATCATTTAACAAGATAAATTCACCTTAGGCTTGAACTATTTAATAACATACAAAGAATGAAAATATTAACATTTTGTCTGTTTATTTGTTTATTTTGAGAGAGAGAAAGCATGCAGGGTATGTGTATGTGGGAGGAGGAGTTGCAGAGAGAGAGGGGGAGAGAGAGAATCTTAAACAGGCTCCACTCCTAGCATGGAGCCTGACATGAGGTTGCATTTCCTAGCTGTGAGACCATGACCTGCGCCAAAATCATGAGTGGAAGGCTTAACTGACTGAGCCACCCAGGTGCCCCAGGAATGAACACATTAACACTCAATTATGGCATACCTTCATAAAAATAGCCAAATATTGAGACTATCTCTATATCCAAGAGATGCTGAAAAGTTTCATACACACACACACACACACACACACACACACATAAACACACTAGTTTATAACTAGTTATAAAGAAATAATTGAATTTACACAGTATACACAGGCCATAAAAAATGTAGCCAATTAAGAAAAACTGACATTCAAAAAAATTAATATAAAAGTTTGATGTTTAAAATAGGGAAGGGACTTATTACTCCTTTTACATAATGGTGCTGTGAAATGGAAAGGGCTTATGTGAATTCCAACTGTCATGATTTGTTTCATATGTCACACTTCTTTACCTCTCTTTGCCTCTTCTTTGCTCACACTCTCTCTCTCGCTAAAATAAATTTTTAAAAAACATTAAAAAATAAATAAAATATGGATTACATTTCTTTTACAGATACAGGACTGATCAAATATACAACTGTATTTGTGTCCTTTTTGTGAATTATGTTTTCTAGGAATTTGCCCAAATCTCCAAAATAAATTGGCATAAAATTACTCAAGATTGAGGAGGCTGGCTCCTGGTTAAAAATTTAGGTGTGATTTTTCAGGCCTGAAAATAAGCTGTTACAAAGGCTTTACCTGACACATCTCATGGGGGACAGCTGCCCTCAACTTGGAGCAAAACTAATGACTATGGTCTCTGAAGGGAGTCACACTCAAGGTCTCAGGCCCCAGGATGGTCATGCTCTCTCATATTTTCACCTTGCCAGCCCCAGAACCTTCATTCCCAGGTCTTTTTAACTGAGCCCTCAGGCAGAAGTCCTCTTCAGGTGCTTCTGAAGAGCTCTCCTTACATGGAAGAAAAGGGAAAACTTGAAGACATTTTTCCCCCACTAAGACTTAGTACCCTGTATTTTCTACTCAGTCTTCCTTCACACTGCTCCCCCTCCGTGCACTCCTTGCCTCCACATCAAGGTCCAGAAAACTGCTGGAGCATTGTGTTTGCAGTTTCCTCAACAGTGACATGACCCCTACGTCTGTGGCTGTTCCACCTGACCCTCAAGCATCTGCCATGCCACACGAGATAATGGAACAGAAGGAGTCAGTGCTTTCTCAAGTTTGGACTTTTGCTTATTCCATCTCAGTAATAATTAAAGGTTTAATTCTCTTTTTTTTTTTTTCAGCAAATTTCTTTTATCTTTTCTTCAACTGTTCATTTAAATTATTGAATATTTGATCTTTTAAGAGTAAGAAGTATCTTTTATTTTATTTTTTGGTTTTTATTTTTTATTTATTGAAATATATCTGATGTATAACGTGTAAATTTAATGTGTACAACATGTTAATTTGATACATTTATATATTGTAGATTGCCATACCTCTATCAAATTAATAATAATCATTAATTTTCTGCCGCTGGAATAATTAAGGTCCAGGCTTTCAGCAAGTTTGATGATTAAAACATAATATTGTTGTCTATATTCACTATACTGTGCATTATATCTTTGTTTCCATTATACAGCATAGCATTACCAACCAGAGTCACCACATTATACCTTAGATCCTCAGACCTTATTCACCTTATAACTGAAAGTTTGTGCCATTTACCAATCTGTCCATATTTCCCCAACCCTTTGCCCCTAGCGACCACCTTTCTACTCTCTTTTTCTATGAGCTCAAACTTTTCTTTCTTTTTTGGGATTCCACATGTAAATGGTATCATATGGTATTTGTCTTATTTCATTTAGCATAATATTCTCCAGGCTCATCTATGGTATAGAAAATGGCAGGATTTTCTTCATTCTTAGGGCTGAATAAAATATTCCATTCTATGTATATATTCAAACATTCATCCATTCATTCAGGGATGGACAAATTATTTCCATATCTTGACCATTGTGAATAATGTTACTATTAATAATGGGAGTACAAATATTTCTCTGTTGTAAAGACTTTGTTTGCTTTGGGTATGTGTCCTGAAGTGGGGTTGCTGGATCATATGGTTCTACTTTTAATTTCTTAAGGAAAGCCCATATTGTTTTGCATAGTGGCTGTATCAGTTTACATTCTCACCAACAGTGTAGAAATGAACCTTTTTTCAGTACATCCTCACCAGGATTTGCTATCTGTTGCCTTTTTGATAATAGTCATCCTAGAAGATGTCAGGTCATATCTCATTATGGTTTGATTCTCATTTCCCTGATGAATAGTCACACTGAGCAGCTTTCCATACATCTATTGACAATGTGTATGTTTTCTTTGGAAAAAAAAGTCTGTTCAGTCCCTCTACCCCTGTCTTAATTGATTTTTTGTTTGTTTTTTGGTTTTGAATTGTAAGAGTTCCTTGTATATTTTGGATATTAACCCCTTAGTGGATATGTGATTTGTGAATATTTTCTCCCATTCCATAGGTTGCTTTTTCATGTTGTTAATGGTTATCTTTGCTATACAAATGCATTTTAGTTTGTTGTAGTACATGTCATTGTTTTTGCTTTTGTTTCCTTGCTTTTGCTGTGAAATCCCCAAAAGTCACTGCCAAAATCAATGTCGAGGACCTTAAGGAGCATATACCCTCTTTTTCTAGGAGATTTATGATTTCAGGTTTTATGTACAAGTTTTTATTCAATTTTTGGGTGGATTTTTTGTATGATGTTAGTGAGGGATCTACTTTTATTCTTTCATTCTTTTGTATATACTGTCCAGTTTTCCCAACACCATTTATTTAAGAGATTATCTTTTCCACATTTTTTTTTCTCGGTTGCTTTGTAGAAATTTAACTGATCATACATATAGTAGTTTAGTTCTGGACTTTCTATTCTGTTCCATGGATCTATTTGACTATTTTTATGCCAATACCCTACTATAGCTTGGTGAGATAGTTTGAAATCAGGAAGTGCGATGTCTCTAGCTTTATTCTTCCTTAAGATTGCTTCAGGTTTTTGTGGTCTTTGGTGGTTCCATACAAAACTTAAAATTGTTTTGTTGTTGTTGTTGTTTCTATTTCTATAAAAAATGACATTGGAATTTTTATAGGGATTGCACTTAATTTGTAGATCACTTTGGGTAATATGAACATATTAACAGTATTAATTCTTCTAATCCATTAATGTAGACTACCTTTTCAATTTTTGTGTCTTCTTCAGTTTCTTTGATCAAGGTCTTATCATTTTCAATGTACAGGTCTGTTACTTCCTCGGTTAAATTTATTCTTTGGAATTTTATTCTTTTTTATATTATTGTAAATGGGATCATTTTCTTAATTTCTCTTTCTGATAGCTCATTATTGTATAGAAATGCAACTGATTTTCATATATGGATTTTGTATCCTGAAAATGTATTGAAATTTTTATTAGTTCGACAATCTTTTGGTGAGTCTTTAGAATTTTTTTTATATATAATATCATGTAATCTGCAAATAGAAACAATTTTACTTCTTCCTTTCTGTTTTGGATGCCTTTTTAAATTTCTTTTTCACACCTAAATATTCCCAGGATAAATCACATGTTGAGTTACAAACAAATCTTAATATTGAGAAGATTTAAGTCAAATCAAGCATCTTTTCTGACCACAATGGTAATAAACTAGAAATCAATTTTAAGAAGAAAGCTGGAAAATTCACAAATACGTTGAGGTTAAACAACATGTTCCTGAACAAACAATGGTCCAAAGAAGAAAACAAAAGAAAAATCAGAAGATATCTTGAGACAAGTGAAAATGGAAAGACAATATACCAAAACTTATGCAATGCATTAAAGAAGTTCTATGAGGGATTTTTTTTAGATAAACATCTATATTAGATAAACTTCTATCTAAAAAATCTCAAACAACCCAATTTTATAACTTACATAATTAGAAAAAGAAGAATAAACTAAACCTAAAACTTGCAGAAAGAAGAAAATAACAAAGATCAGACTTAAAATATAGAAAAGATCATGGAAACTAAAAGCTGGTTTTTTTGAATCCATAAACAAACTACATGAACCATTAGCTAGAATAACCAAGAAAAAAAAAAGAGAGAAGATTCAAATAAATAGAATTATAAATGAAAGAGAAGGCATCACAACTGATACCACAGAAATACAAAGGATCATGAGATTACTATAAACAATTATATACCAACAAATTGGACAACTCAGAAGAAATGAGTAAGTTCCTAGAAACATACAACTTACCAAGACTTAATTATGAAGAAATAGGAAAGACCAATTACAAGTAAGGAACTTGCATCAATAATCAAGGACCTTCCAACAAACAAAAGTCCAGGAACAGAAGCTTTACTAGTGATTACCAAACATTTAAAGAAGACTTAATACCTATCAATCCTTCTCAAATTATTGTAAAAAATAAAAGAAGAGAGAACAATTGCTTTTTTAAGACTCTTTTTAAAGTAATCTCTACATCCAACTTGAGGCTTAAATTCAAAAACCTTGAGATTAAGAGTCAAATGCTCCACCAACTGAGCAAGCCAGGCACCCAGTACTTCACTCATTTTACAAGGGCAGCGTTACCTTGATAATAAAACCAGACAAAGACATTTAAAAAAAGCAACAAAAATAGGCCAATGTTCCTGGTGAACATAGATGAAAAATTTTTCAACAAAATATTAGCAAACTGAATCCAGCAATACATGAAAAGGATCATAAACCATGATCAAGTGGGGTTTATTCCAGGGATGCAAGGCTGGTTCAATATCCACAAATCAGTCAATGTTATATACTGCATTAAGAAAATAAAGGATAAAAATTATGTGACCATATCAATACATGAAGAAAATCACTTGACAAAATTCGACTTTTCTAATAAAAACTCTCAATAAACTGAGCATAGAGGGAAAACACTCAATATAAACAATAAATGACATGCCCACAGCTAACATCATGCTCAATGGTGATATTCAGAAAGCTTTTGTTCTAATATCAGGAAAAAGATAGGATGCCCACTCTCATCACTTTTATTCATTTTTGGCTCTTGCTTTAATTGGCTAATTCTAATACCTGGCAGTTCAGACCTAACTCTTCCAGCTCAGTTGAACTCTAGACAAATATGTTAATAATATAGAATATATAATATATACTATGTCAGATATGTAATGGCATATATACTAAATACATAAAAGCTCTCTTACTAGAGATTATATTAGTATTTTAATATCGAATTTTTTACCTTATCTCTATTTTCTCTAGTACACATTTGTTTTAATAACTTTTTGGATAACAACCTACTTGATAATTCATCCATTTCTGTTCTAATTTTGTTACTCCTAACTTCTAAATATGAATAGTAATTGATTTTCAACATTTTTATATACATAATTTTAATGCTATAAATCTCCTCACCTGATGACTTTTGCTGCATTCCACACTTTTCTTATGTTTTATTTTCATTATCATCCAATTGAATGCTTTCTATTTATGTTAAGATTTTTTTTTCATTGATTCATGGGTTATGTCAAATGCTACTGCTACTTCCAAATATTTGGGATATTTTTTCTTTCGTTATTGTATTCTAATTTCATTTTATGGTAGTCAGAAAATATTCTGAATGATTTTAATCTTTTATTGAGGCTTCCTTTAATGGTTCACTATACATCTAGTTTATAAATGTTTGTGTACTAGGGGAAAAATGTAGATTCTGCAGTGTTCTATGTATGTCTATAGTTTAATTCATAAATTATGCTCAGATTTTTTATACTACTTATTTTCTATTTATTCTATCAACCATTAAGACAGATGTATCAAAATTCCCTGTGGTTGTGAGTGTATGTACATCTTTTAATTCTATTTTTTCTTAATATATTTTATAGCTATGTTGTTACTTATTCTAGAATTAGGATAATATTCTTGATGGATTGACTAATTACTTGATAATATTAATGTTATACCACTTAGCATTTTTAATCCCAATGCCCATATAATAGTAGTTGTTCAATACAATTTAACTTATTTAATTGATGAAACTTTAGACATCTTTTATTATACATTGTTATGCCATGTGTGCCTTACTCTGTTCAGTATCAGACACTGAGCTTTTCAGAAGATAGTTCGGGCATATATATTTCAAATATTTAAATATTTACATGAATAGGGACGTTGAGTAAAATCCACTGTTTGAAAATAATGACTTAAATTTCTACAAATGATAGTAAGCTTAGGTAAATTTAACCTACAAATTTTAACTACTAAAAAAAACTGTTTAAAAATATAAAAATTTCCCTGAGTTTCTGATCATCAGATGTGAGCTGAGGAAAGCTATTATATTTGACTTCAAATATGATTGCTTTATTATTTCTTAAGTATCCTGTCATATTTCAATATCTGCTAAAGAGATATTAAATAAAACAGGAATTAAAGGAGACAAGAAAGAAAATGAGACACTTGTCATTGATTGTAGAGCTCAGATATTTCACAAATGGGCCAAATGAAAGGTTGGAATAGTTTAGATAAGCATCATGAATTCCTGTTGTAATCTTTCATATATTCACAAGACAACAAATGTGCTTAATTTTTTCTATGTACTTTCAGCTTAAAGAGAGAGAATAATTTATAATGCGAATTGACTCAGTGCTAATATTTTTTAATATGTCCTGGAAAATGATAGAGTGTGGAAATAAGGGCACTATTTTTTATATCCATACAAAAAATAAGTTAAATAGCAAGTTGATATCTCTGAATCTTAGCTTTGAGAGTGGCCATTACCACTCAAAGCTCCCTTTTTTTAATGAGAAGAATAAAGATTGAGGATTGAAAAGACTTGTCCAAAGTAACCCAGTCAGATGATAATGAAAACTACAAAACAGAACATTTTCATATGTCATTCTCTTTTATAAAGGTGTATCTGAGAAATCTTTGTTAACTATAATCTAAACTCAATAACAAAAGGATGCTATGCCAAAGAGCTATATTATTCTTGTGTACCTAAATAAGGTAATTATCTAGTGGAAATAAAGTAGTCAAGAGTATACAGCAACTAACAGAAGAATGAATCAGGTTGGTTTTCAAATGACTTCACTAAAGGGAACCATATCACAACTAGATATTAGATGTTTAATGACAAAGTGTTTTAATTTATGGCTAATGCTTCCTGAGCTGACAACTTCAAGATTCCTACAGAACAATTTAAAGACTCAGAAGTAAGTAAAAACTCAAAAATTTAAAAAGATTTATAAAACTACTTTTTGTCAATAATTCAGAGTTAGTTTCTTTCATTTTACATTATTTTCATACAAAATGTCAATATTTATTTGAGAAGCACAAGTCTCAGAATGGGACAATGAATAGTGAGAGTATAGATTGAACATATAGGTGCCTTGCATTTGCATAATTCATCTTGGATATCCAGGTAATATACTAACACATGTTGAGTTAAAGTCATGGAAAATTTTAGTGGTATTATATCGTGGAGATTCTACTTTTACATATATGTCATTTATTATGATTCTCAGGGAAGTATCAATGACAATAGAAGATGTATTCCAAATTCCCTATCAGAAAACAGCCAGACATGAAACGTGAATATTGTCTTTGTTCTTCTCTCCTTTATCACATGCATGCACATGTAACACACACACAAAGTCAGCAAGTAGTAACAACTGTATATTGTAACTAGTTTTTAAATTTTATGTCTGGTCCTTTATCCATCCTCCTCTGAGTTATGCTCACCTCCTAACTGATCACCCTTCTCCAGTACTGTCAATTTGCAATCATAATGATTGTATAAAACATAAATATGGTTATATTACTCCTCTACTTAACCTGGTTTTAAAATGAGTCCTATTATTTTATTTTATCCTAACATTTCTCCCATTTGTTCTATCTTCCTCTACTTGACATTTTCCCCACTCATATTCCCACTGAATATCTTCCCTCAAGTAATCAGCTCATTTGTTTGAAATTATTTTTTGACCATCTACGTTGCACCTGGCAACATGCAAGATCTATAAAGAAAGCATGAGAAATATTTAAATGAGCAAAACTTTCTCTCACGTCTGGAACTTCATATTCTTAGTCTATCCAGACAAAAGGGAAATATACTAACCTTCCATCTTGTTTGTTATAAAATATAACCAGTGAGTAAAAGCAGTTGTAATTTCATGAAATGCAAATAGAAATACTAAAATGATATTAGCCACAAAGATAAGCTCAGACACAAAATATTTAGTGCTGATAACAAAATTAGTTAGATGATTTTTTATTACTTGGTGAGAAAAAGGGTTGTGAAAATGTTTTATGATAAAAACATATTAGGAAATGGTTGAATAATTAAATATGTGGGAAATGTGGCCTCAAAAAACTTGGAGAAGAAAATAAAAGGAAAGGAGAATGGACAGCAGAATGAATTGGAAAAGGGTGTGAATGACATCAGAAATAATTTCAAGAAATATAACAAGTCTTATAGGAGAATTAAAATTTGTAATTCTGTTGGAGAGATCAGAATTGGCAATACAAAATAAATTTAATGATGGTTCTAACTGGAAATATTCTAGTGGTAAAGTATATGCAAAATACCTTGTTCCTAGGTAAATAAATGGGAAAGTAAAAAGGATATGAGTGGCTTTTTATTAATGGTAAAATTAATGTAGAAATATTATACGATGTATGAGTCATGAAAAACAAACCATGTTATATTAAAAAATTAATAAAACTATCCAGTTATAAACTCTAAAATATAATAGAACACTGAGAAGTAAAGAGAAATATCACTAAGTTCTTTGCTAAAAAATCATATTTTTGCATATGTTAAGAGTAGTTAATAAAAAGAATATAAATCGTAAAATCAGTGGACAACATAAAAAAAGACCTAAGAAAATGATAATAGCAAAAGGAAGACTACAGGATGAAATTATAAAAAAGATAAGAGAATCAAAACCAAACATCCCTCATAACAATAAATGTAAATGGTTTAAATTTCCATATTAAAAGCAAATACCACTCAGATTTGTGTGCAAGTGGTGTGTGTGTGTTTTTAAGTAACTGTATCTAAGTTGTTGTGTACTTTTTATTGTTTTTTTTTTGAGAAATACAAAACTAAAAGCATAAAATGTTCTAGTGTTATCTATAGCCAGATTTTCCATCAACATTCCTTGGAACTTTGTAAGATATAGTTTCACTTTTTCACGGTAGAGAGATATATTGGTAGAATAAGTAATGCATTATTTCCTTGGGGGAAAAAAGTCTAAACTGAAGAAACTCATCTAACTCAGCATTCAAAAAATCAGTTTTTAAATTATAAGACACTTATAATTATTTTTTGTGCTAAATCCTTATGGTACCACTCTTAATCTATTTTGAGAATTTTTTAAAGGTAGAACAAGCATAACAAACAAAAAGTACAGAAAAATAATTAAGAAGTTAAATTTGCCTTCTAAAGAAATTTCAGGTAAATTAAACAAAATTGAAATACAAAGGAGAAAAATTACAATGAAAATTCTAATTTCCAATGTTTCTTCCTGGTGGAAGCAAATACATAAGTGTAAGATGGATTCAAATAAAATGTATGACAACCAAATCAGCTTGGAGTAATAAAATTATAAACTTTTAACATCTGCTATAAAAAATTAGCCCATCCTGGCAATACTCTCAGAGAATTAAGAAGCATAACTTAAAGTGACATTTGCTTGGATACCAAATGCTTGAGGCCCCAGATAATGCCAGCATTCTGTCAATGTCTGCAACCTTAATATCTATTCTTTTAAATATTTGGCAGAGCAGCTCACCCTTCTACAAAATTGCTTTGTATTAAATTGTAGATATTTTTTCATAGGTGGATAGAGCAAAATTCATTTCCAGCTAAATAAAGTTTCATTCATAACTAGATTACAAAAATAAAAGCAAACAATGTACCTCTTTAAATTCTTAAAGAAAATAACATTATAAACATAAAGGGCATTGCACATTTCAGACTATATGGTACATATGCAAATGTTTGTATAAAGTGAAACTAGTATTTATGTAAAATGAAATATAGCTGAGAAAAATTAATGGGCTTAGAGAAGTGGAAAACATGGGAAAGTGTGATTCTTGTTCAAGTTTTTATAATTACCTTGATAAAATATCTCATTCCCTCATCACAAAATATCTGTGAAGTACACATCATTATACCTTTTTGACTGTTAAAACATTTCTCAGAGTTGTTAAGTAATCTATTCCTTTTCAGATAATGAGCAGATGACAAAGCATGATTGGAAGCCAGTTCTGACTGATTGCGATAGCTATCTTTATGGGTTTCATCTTGATTGTTGTTTTCAATACACTTAACCAGGGGCATGTCCAATTCTGTTGGAGGATGGACTTTAGTGGGAAGCAGAGATGAGAGGGAAAAAGTTTTGGGTTCACCTTAATGACTACTAGGAGATGCAAAACAATAGATTTTTTTTTAAAGAACATAAAAAGTATGCTTGTAATTAAACCAGTGTCCAAACAAGGCTTTAATTCTCAAACACAGGCTATATTAGAAAAATGATGGGGGATGTGCTTCTCAGAGAGCATATGGCATTTACCTTTATTTTGAAAAACAAAAGGTACAAAACATCTCAGAAATGCCCGTATTTAAAGACAGGTGATATGAGGGTTTACGTAGGCAGCCTGACAGATACCTGATAATTTCCATGAAATATTAATTTTCATTTCCTATCACAAATAGGAAAGTAGTTACAGCTTATTATTTTAATGTCTCTGGCTAGAATGTGACCCCATCATAAATACCCCCAGAACCTATGTCTCTAGCAGAATGGAGAGAACAAAGAAAATACCTTAAACTTTGGATGAACAGGTTGTCCTGTGCCACACAAGATAAGACATCATACCCCTTTCAACCAAATCCTTATTTTCCACTAAGGTTTGGGGTGGGGAATAGAGGTAGAAAGGGAGGAACTGGCAAAATGGGGCAATGGAAATGTCTGAGGTGGCTTGTTGATACAGGCAAAGCCTTAGTGGCTTCATGCTAAATTACAGAAATGATTCAAAAGCTAGGCTATTTCTCTTGGGAAATAAAACTTCCTTGTGGGAAGATGAAGCAAAGTCTGATATTGGGGCTTTAATGAAATTTCAGATGTGGGAACAAGAGTCCAGGTCCTTTAACCGATGCTGCATACCAGCTGAGATCATCTGCCTATTCCCTACACACTCAGGTAGAGAAAAAGCGGACACATTTCAAAACAAAGTCTTGAAACTGTAGCTCAAATGTGAAAAATAAGGACAAAGTTGTCCACAATACATTAGAGTGAAATAGCTGTCCATCTTCAGCCTGGCAGGCCTGCAAATGATGGCAAGTATGAAATCATTTTACAGTAAGAAGACAAGGCAACAAAAGGACATGCAAGCAGCAGATTGGGAATTCATTCTATAAAATATAATGAACGAAAAATACAAAATGCCCCCAGGAATAATTCTATAGAAGAATGAAATGACAATAATGTTTTTATAAAATAAGAATCTATCAAGGAGAAAACAGTAGATTAAAATAAGAAATTTTAAAGTCAAAGAAATAAATGTGTTCCAAAATAAAAAAAAAAAGAAGGAAGAATTAGAAGAAGAAATAGAAGAAGAAGAAGAAGAAGAAGAAGAAGAAGAAGAAGAAGAAGCAGCAGCAGCAGCAAGGACATTTTTCACATTGAAAAATTTTAAAACCTTTTATAAAATCAAGGTTGGGTGAGGGTGTGGGGCAATAGTGGGGTGTGGGGAAAATTATAACTTGTAGAATTATAGACTTGTGTAACTCTTTCAAGGACATGTGGTAATACGGAGCAAAATTTAAAGTGTACATATGGCCTGACTGAGCTATGAATCTCAAAATTCAATCTAAAATACACTTGTAGGGGCGCCTGGGTGGCGCAGTCGGTTAAGCGTCCGACTTCAGCCAGGTCACGATCTCGCGGTCCGTGAGTTCGAGCCCCGCGTCAGGCTCTGGGCTGATGGCTCGGAGCCTGGAGCCTGTTTCCGATTCTGTGTCTCCCTCTCTCTCTGCCCCTCCCCCGTTCATGCTCTGTCTCTCTCTGTCCCAAAAATAAAATAAAAAACGTTGAAAAAAAAAAAATTTAAAATACACTTGTATACATACGCTAAATTATAAACAAGGAGGTTTATTATCATATTACTTGTTTAGTATCATATTTGTAACTTATAACACATTGGAAACAACCAGGATGCCTATAAGGAGTTCGCTGGAAAAATATTATGCAACAGCTAAAAAAACCCTGAGATATATCAATATGTCTTTAGATGTTTTGGGGCGACACCAGTGAAATTATACTTCTGAGGAAATAGATGTCATAAACACGAACGGCTTAGTTACCAGCAAAGGTGAATCAAGACACCAACATGATGTCTGGCCAGATTAACCACACTTTATTCTCAGAAATAAACAGAGCCACGTCCCACAGTAGGGGGACAGAGCCTGTGTTCCCATGCGGTAGGGGGCAGAGCCTGTGTGGTAAACTCACTACATTGAGAAACAGAATGAAAAAGAACTGAGAAAGACTGTCCCAACAGAGGCAGTGGCTGAAACACCTATTTGGAATTATTTTTTATCTCAATCTCACCAATCTGATAATTCACGGCTTCCTGAGAGAGAAGGAATAGAGAGAGCAGACATAGGAAGTTGTATTCCTTACTGTACTCTCTGGAGGAGTGAGTTTCTTACTCTAGCAGCCACTAGAGAGAGCAACGAGAGAGAATATTTCCTTCTGGTGTGAATAAAGCCAGATGTGAAGCAATGTTACCTTAGAAACCTCTTTATGCAAATTCAACGCATTTCCCTCATAAGAGTTGATGTAACACCTCATAAATGAAATCCAACTTGCATGTAGGAAACGAAAAAGGTGAGCATGACACCCCCCGCCCCCGCCAAAATCAACACTTTATCCATAAGGATAGTTTTTATTCAAACATGAGCTGAATTTGCCCATAAAAACATGGTGAATGAGGTAGTTTACCGTGAGTTCTCTTTACCTTCCAATCCCCTTTTCCATTTTTTCCTTTCTGTTTCCAGATCTCACTGTTTTTCTTTCTCCCATCCACCTTCCCCCTCCAACTTCAGGCTAGTCGTGTTCTTAAATTTTCTGAAGTTCCATCAAATAATGCAAAGCCTGGCATTAGTTTCTTAAGTCACTACATAACCCATGGTAAACAGGTAGGGTCAGATTAGAGAAAACACAGTTTTTGCAGAAAGATATAGATTTGAATTCTGTTCCTTTTCCTTAGTTTCCTAGATGTTCTTGAGCAAATAACTTAAGATTCATTAGTCTAATTTTTTTTTCCATATGTAAAATGCAAATATCTAAAACTACCAAGGTTTTTGTTATAAATAAATTCCTGGAAGTTTGGAAATTTAATTAAATTATAACTACTAAGAAGTTATTCTAATAGTAGATATCAGGACTTTGCAGTAGTCTATTAAATGGCTAATTTTTTTTCTTCGGATACAACTATTACTATGGGATATAGGAAATATCCAAATATATTCTGAATTCAAAATACACAGCCCACACAGACAACATGTAAAGAATATATACTACAGTTGAATGATTTTAGACCTCACCATGTAATAATTAGGAGTCAACACAGTGAACTGCAGATACAGTTCATAATGTACAGTTCTAAAGTTTAAAAAAATTCGTATGATTACTTGTTTTTCTTGCCCCCTCCAAAGAAATAATAAAAAATGGAAGAGTTGTGTGAGAAATTCCTTGGTTTATGAAGTCAAAGTGAATTAATTATTCGTGAGCATTTAAAAGAAATGCCCAAATGATATCAAGGCTGTTAAACGAATTCAATTAGTTGAAGTGGGATGAGGGTTTTGCATAGAAAGTTTAATTCACTTACAAACTAACTGACCTAATACCAGTTTATACAGGATTTCTTTTCTATAGACACAGACAAGATTTCCAAATTATAATTCACCATACTGCACCAGAAAAAAAAATGTACCTACCAAATATATAAAATAATAACAAGAATTGTTGTTTAAAAAAAAACAAACGTAGTTATGGGTGTATGACAGATTATGAATGGAAGGATGTAAACTTGGCAACAGAATCTTTTAATTCTCCACCTGAATTTTTTTTTCATTTATTTTGATCAAAAATAACTCCAAGTGTCTGGAAATTTTCCATTTAGGAAACCTGTCCTATCCAGGGGTAGAGCATATTGACATGTAATCAGTGAAGGTATTTGTTGTGAAATGCTCTTGGAGGCCATGAAATCTCGTTTATCTATCTATCTACTTTATAATCCCTTGCTCTCTTTCCCCTAAAATATGCTAAGGCTGACTTTTTGTAAATGGTACTGGTTATTCTAATCAAAGGGATGATCCTATGTCAGTTGGCTACCCTTCTGTTCTAAACACACACACACACACACACACACACACATTTTTAGAAATGAGCTTAATCATTCATATGTATGTATACGTATACGCACACACCCACACACAAGACATGTAGCTTCAAATTCTCCAGAATGACAGTTTATGCGGTTGTCATGTAGCCTGCTATCTGAGGGGAGAGGTATCTATTGGTTTCTTTCCACGGCCAACCAATAAAGAAAAAAAGAAAGCCCCTCCTTCCAATGTTTGTCATTTAAGTCCCAACTGTGCTGTAGCCTTTAACTGTGTAAGACAGCAAGACAGCACATTTTGTAGATTAAACCAATAAACTCGCAAACATAAAAGAAACAAATCTCATAATTGTGGATTTCAATTAAAGGAAGGGGGATCAAAGCAAACATTCTGCTTGAAATTACACAGCTGCTATCTATACAAAATGAGAAAAACGTCTAGAGCCAGCCATAATTTTGCAGAGGGAAAAAAAACCATGCGGCAAACCCTGCAGTAGGACAGATTGTCTATGCTCCTCACGTCCCAATCAGTAATACAGAAATATTGAGTAATAAATTCCCTGCCTCTCTCGATCTGAAAAGCTCCCACCATCTGTGAAAGACAATTTGTAACAGCCTCAATATTAAGATTCAGTAAACAGACAATCACTCCCATTGTGCCAAGCAGTGGCTACATTTGGAGAAAAGCATAAAGCAAAACAATTAGTAACACCAAGACCCCTCTATTACAAATTATCGAGCCACCAAAACAACTAGTTTCAATTGCAGAGTTTCCCATCCACTGGATAGGAATGCAGGAGATCGTTCAGATCTGGCTCCCTCTGTGGCCCGTACATAGGCCTCACCCTAATGCGTTGAATTATTATTGATGGCCGAGGCAGTTCTGCTCTGTTGGTGAACCAATAATGTCAAGGCAGTACCTGCAAGATTAATTATAGGAGAGAATAGGCTGAGGTTTCCCGGGACTGAGACATTAATATAGACTGAGCATTAGTTTCAGGGGATTCAACAGACAGCTGAGCAAACGCCTCAAACAATGTGATCCACACTAAATCCTGGCAGCTGCCCCTTAGCAACGCTGGAAAGTTTAGAACAAGTGTTATTTGCCATGAGACGCAAAGCATTATGTATAATAATAATACTACTACTAATAATCTGAAAATTAAAGATGGCCAATTCTACCTGAGTTATAATTTCAGCCCGAGCTGTAGACATAGCATAAACAGATGACACTATTTCACCAAGAAGAGTTGGGACCACTTGTTTAAATGCCTTTGTCCTTGGAACACGTAAAACGTTTGCTTCTCATTGAGCAGTGTGACATTTCTTCCTGGTTTGCCTGAGTGATTATTAAAAGCACACACATCTTACTCTTAAGCTGCCCTACTTTGAATGATATGGTAACCCTTAGTTATAAGGCATATGGAGCCTGAAGCATTTTTTCTCAGAAACTAAAGCAATCTTTTACCTAAATATTTTATTTGCTTATGATATATGGGTATTTTTACACTTTCATATATTGCAAGTAAAATTCATAAAGAAAAGCTGATGTGTGTGGTTAAAAACAATGAAGGAGATGTAACACTTTTAATCTAAGTGCAATTCGTATTTGTCCTATTCAAAGATGCATAATATGCAATTATATCATAGGTATATGTATATACCTGCATGTGTGCATACATGTATATGCATATATATGCAGACACACAGAACGCACATACATGTGTTATTAGAAAACACTTATTTAGTTCTTACTCTATGTCAGGAACTATACAGTTTCTTTTAATCTTTAAATACATTTTAGTTCTATACGTCTTTTATTGATATCTATAGCTGAGATAAAATGAGGCATAGATAAGTATCATACCATGATTAGAAGGTAAATGAATAATAGTGTTCAGTTCCAATCCAAAAATAAACTCTGACCTCAGTGCCCAGTCACTCACCAGTAGACATGTGATATAGTATGTGCACGTGTGCGTTTGTGCATCTGACCTACACCAGAGGAAAACCACAGTCATAGGAACAAAACCATGCGATGGCCAGAGTCATAAAACCATGTATTGCTGAATTTGTCATTGTATTTGAGAGGTTTTTTTATATCCTATTACAGAATAATAATCCAAAAATAATTTATTTTACGTTATGAATTAATGCTACTCTCCATTTTTCCTGTTTTCTCCAAGCAGCAAACATAGGGAAAGTGAAAAAGAAATCCAAGACAGATTTGATCTATTGTGTTAAAACTTCATGACTGTGGAGTGTGTGATAGAAGTGAGTTATCAGGCATCTCTGCATGAGTAAAGACAAACGCCATTGTCAATCTTAAATAGACAGGGAGGAACAGTGCTTGTGAAAGAACTTTAATTCAAAGTAAGTGAAAGGGCCGCATACATATATATGTACAGATTACATATCACTGGCACACCTTTTGGGAGTGTTTCGATAGATAATTTAGAATTTCATGGGGCATGCAATCTGAATCTACCATATTAAGTGTATATAGGTTAAGATAATTTTAAAATGACAAAGCAATGTCTAATTTTATTCACGTTATTATTTGGTATGAAGAAATCACAGGAACAAAGATCATGCCTTCTCCTAGCCAGAGAAGATAAGGAACAAGGGTCTGCCTGGCCACTGCATTCTTCCCAATACAATCCCTAACATTCTTCCCATACAATTCTTCCCAATACAACGATGTGCCTTAGGTCACATTTAAAAGAGTCAGTGAAACAAATGTTTTACCAAGAAGCTCTAGATCTAATACCCTGTGGTGCTACTTGCCTATAGGGAATTTCCACGCTATTTGATAAAGCTGTCCTCTATTTCTCTCCATCTCAAATATACTCCTCAGTTATTAAGTGTACATTATTTCCAGAACATATGGACCCTGGATTGGATGGTTTCTTACTGAGAAAAAAGAGACAAACAAGATCTCTGCCTTCATGGTATAATCTTGTGGGCAAGATAAGCAATAAATATATAAGTAAGTAGGGAAATGGGAAAATTCTTAGTCCTTCTTTTTACCAATACTACCTTCAGTGCTTTTCTTCTTCTTACCTCAGTGTTACCTTTGACTTCTCTTATATTCCTATGTAATCAGTAAGTAGGTCACCAAAATCTTTAGATTTGGTATCTAAAACCTGAGGCAATTTCCTCATTCTTGTTGTTCCCTTCCTTTCAATTCCTATGAGAATTTCAACCACCAAAGGCATGTGTAATACACATTCTTATGAATAGCAGCTAATGAAGTCTTTATTTTCTTGGATTTCCTTATTGTTTTATGTAATTAGCTCTCCAAAATAAACTGTATCTTCTCTTCTTATATATTTTTTTAGGTTACTTTCTTTAGAATTAACTATAAAGTATGTCTTTATATTTGTGACTAAGATTTATTTAAGGTTTTTGGTTCAGGATTTTCTGTTTAAATCTTATTTTTAAAATAAGCTTCTAAAGTTGGAATTCAGATGCAGTGTATTGAACTAATAATACTCCTCATTTCATGGCACATCGTTATCACTGGTGTATGTCATACAATTCTTAGGCTTTTTAAAATTCATTTTATTCTGTATTCCTTACTTGCAGTCCCCTCTCCCACATACCACTCAGAAAGCCATTCTGTAACGTTCAATATGGGAACGATTTTTTGGTATACGTTCTTTAAAAACAAGCATTTATATTCAGTACTTGTAATTTACAGAACGGAAATGTGTAATCAATTTCAAAATAATTAACTGTTTGTTTTTTCGACTTTACATTAGGTTTTGAAGGTCCATCCCTGTTGCCTTACCCATATGCAGTCTGCTGCTTTAACTGCTGCCTATTGTTCCATGGTGAATGCTCATCAAAACTAACTGTATACTTGCCTAATGATCTACAATGTGCTACAACAAATCTCATCACAAAAAACATACACTAAAGCATTCCCTAAAACATACTTGTATGGTAATGTCTTTGGATATATACCAAGTAGAGTTTCGGTGTCATAGTTTTGGGAAGAAAAGGCCTGTGATCTATTTTTTCCCACCTATCTGTATGTCTGGGACAGAAAGATGCCTTACTCAAATCATCTTGGAAACATATTAATGTCTATCCTTCCGCAAAAGCCATCCTGATATTTCCCAGTAAGAAAGCCCTTATGTTAGGAGTATTTTAGAAAACTCTATCAGTTTTCTAGGGTTGCCATAACAAAATACCACAGATGGGTGTCTTAACAGAAATTTGTTTTTCACAGTTCTAGACACCAGAAGTCCAAGATCAAGATTTTGCATGTCTGGTTTCTCCTGATGCCTATTTTCTCAGCTTGCAGATGGCTGCCTTCTTGGCGTGTCCTCACATGGTCTTTTTGCGGTTTGCTTTCAACCCTGGTGTCTCTGTCCTTTTAAGATGACACAAATCAGACTGGGTTTGTCTGATTTAGGACCTTCCTAATGGCCCTAATTTTAATGTAATTAATTTCATTTTAGCTTCATCAGTGCTATAAAGGAGCAGTCACCAAATATTGTCACATTCTGAGATACTAAGAGTTAGAGTTTCAGTACATGAATCTGGGGGAATACACTTTAGCCCTACACAAACTGTACCTGCTCCATCCAAATTGCTTAATGTAGATACAATTGATATATCTCTTTAGAGAATGTCATATAGGCTAGATAATTTTCAGGTAAAAATGAAAATATTTCATAACTCACATACATAGCTCCCTTTGTGTAAGTGGTGGTCTCCAAGAACAGGAGAGAAGGTGTGTGTTAAATCCATGTCAGACACACGGTAAAATAAAACGGAAGGACATGAGGAGAGTTCCAGACACTCTTTGATTTCTCCACGCCTCCCCCATGCTTCACAATTATCCATGTCCTTAAAATTAGTAAAATTTGATATTGAGTGAGATCTCAAGATTCATGAGTCTTCTTGGTAAACAGACCCTTTGTGCTAACATATGCAACTATGAAACCTGATGCATTACTCTATTTTTGCTTTCATATCTGCATATTATAAGTCTTTCTATCCCTGTTTTCATAAATATTTTGAAATCATAAGCCTTAACACTCTTTACTTTCTAACATGTTGGGAAACTATTAATCATATCTTTATGCCATTAGTTTTAAACAACTCATCACTATGTACGATCTGGTTCTTTTTATTAAAAACTGATGTTGGAAGGCATTCAGGAAAAGAAACTTAATACCTGGTAGTAGAGGAAATCGTAGCAAGTAAAATATTGGAAAACATGGTAGAAGGCAAGATGACATTCCTGAGACTGACAGAGGAAATCTGGGATCAAGACTGGATGGTAAAACAATTGATTAATTATCCTGATAATTATCTTACTTCATTGAGAAATATCTAAAATTACATATATCCTAGGGAAGTTCTTCCATTATTTTTGTCCACTTCTTGAGGACCAACTTGTATGAAGGAAAAATCAAGAAATAATGTCTGGTATGGCACACCCTAATCCAAGCTTTCCTGGACCTTCACAAAATCATCTACGTAGAGCACTAGGCCTCAGTTAAAAACAAGATACCTAAAGGACAGCCAGAGCAGCACTTCAGAAGATTCAGTAATTTTAAATATAGCAAGTTAACAGAAAAAACAAAACAAAACAAAACAAAACAAGTGGGGGTAATTTAATCAACTCAACAGGGGTGTTGAACTACTAGTTTAAGAACTGATACACCAGCACTAGATTTATTATTTAATCTGCAAAAAAAAAAAAAATTAGCAACTTAAAACACAACAAACATGTAATTGAATTAAGAATACATTTGCTGCATGGGTGCAGGGGTGGCTCAGTGGGTTAAGAGCCACTTAAGAGTCTGACTTCGGCTCAGGTCATGATCTCATGATTCATGAGTTTGAGCCCCGTGTAGGGCTCTGTGCTGACAGCTCAGAGCCTGGAGGCTGTTTCAGATTCTGTGTCTCCCTGTCTCTCTCTCTCTGCCCCTCCCCTGCTCATGCTCTGTGTGTCTCTCTCTCAAAAATAAGTAAATAAAGAAAAAAAAAAGAATATATTTGCTGCAAGTAACAAAAAACCTAGTATGAGTGGCTAAAACATAAAAAAAAAAAGTGTTTACTGCTTCCTCATAGCTGCAAGATGCTCCTTCTGGTAGCAATCTGTATTCCAAGGAGACAGAAGAAGGCAAACAGGAGGAATTTGTGAAATGTTTTATCAGGGAGACACTAAACCTCTCCCTGAAGCCTCTTGGAGAATTCTGCTTGCATATTAATGCCTACAATTCCATAACATGATGAAACTTTGCTGTTAGAGAATGTAAAAAGTGTGTATTTTGAGCTGTGCACCTAGGTACTTCAATGGGGTGTTTTCAGTGAGAACAAAAGGGAACAACAGACATTGGGTAGACAATTAAGAATGACTGCTGAAGCAATGACTCAGAAACTTACCTACAGAGCAGCTAAATATTGGAATCAGCAGACCAAAGAACCTATATTGAACTTAGGCTCAATACACTCTATGTATTTATTTTCAATTAATATAATAACCATATTATTCTGTAAAACATATGGTTGTTAAATAGCTACCTATAAATTAAAAGTTTGTTGTGCTCAAAAAAAAAAAAAAAACTAACTGCAAAGTATTTTTTTCCAAAAAATTTAGCAAACAATGCGAGAGGAACTTTTTTTGTGATGTCTCTGTTACAAAATACTGTAAATACATAACAAATGTAAGAAAATGCAAAGGGAACCTGAGGTTTTAGTAAATCTCTGACTCATAGCTCTTTCAGTGATCACAGAATCTTGATCTTATATAATCTTGACTATTACTACTCACACAAAGTAATCCCTCCTTCACCTGAAATTTTTAACTTTCTTTGCTGTGCTGAGCTATTGTTGCCTGGTAATATAATTATTGAGAAGAATTCTTGTTTATTTAACTACACTATCATATCAGACTTTATTCATTCATGGATCCCTTTATTGTCTAGTCAATTTTCAGCAAAGTAGATTCTTACGTATACATTTACATTGAATGAATTTGATAAATACCAATGGACTCATTATTCCATAAACTTGTAATGTTGAGTGAATTTGTCTGAAACATAATTTCAACCCTAAACTCTATCAGGACTAAACTTTGTTCTTTTGTTCTTGGGTGCGTGTGTGTGTGAGAGAGAGAGAGAGAGAGAGAGAAAGAGAGACAAGACAGAGACAAGACAGAGAGAGAGAGGGTAGCAAAGAGGGAGAGAGGATGAGAATGAGAGAAGAAGAGAAAGAATGTGTTATTTTTACATTTTAGTCACACTGTATATTGTGAAAAATGCAAAAGAAATTTGTGGAGGATTTTTGTTGTTTTGTTTTGTTTTGCTATACTTATGGAATGAGAAAATCTGTATTCTCACATATGCTGAGAAATATGTAGTTTCTCTTTTCTAAAAGATTTGCCTCCATTTTGATAAGAGGAAAAATAAGTAAATAACAATGCTAAGTTTTGGTCCATGAGATAATTTTTTTGTATATATTTGATTTATTCCAACTTTTTATGGTAGGCATTATAATGCCTTTCCTCAAAGATATCTCAATTCCCATAACCTGTGAATATGTTACTTTACATGGCAAAAGTTACTTCCATATATGATTAGACAAAGCATTTTGCAATAGATTATTCTGGATTAACCAGTGGGCTCATAGAATGATTGACAAAGGTCCTTTTTAGAGGGAGGCAGAAGGGTTGGAACCAGTGAGAAAGATTTGAAGTTCTTACACTGTTGGTTTCAAATGTGGGGGAATGGACCATATTCATTTGTGGACCCACAAATGAAGGCGGCCTCTAGAAGTTGAAAAAGGGTAAGGGCAAACTTTCTCCTGGAGGTTTCAGGAGCAATATAGTTCCATTGATGCCTTATTTTAGCCTACTAACTCATCTTGGATTTCAGAACTTCAGAACTGTAAAGTGATGAAATTGTGCTGTTTTAAACCACTAAGTTTTTGGTAAATTGTTACAATAGCAATAGAATAGGAATACAACTTTCGACCACAACTAACTGAAACAACCTCTTTTGGATGACACTTCAAAGTCTCTCTAGGTAAAATATTCAGTGTCTCAAAACCTTGCCTCACCTCTCATAGTCTCAAAATAGAGGAGGTTATTTACAGCGTTTTTATACCCCAGAGTAGAAGGGGACTGCAAAACTATGCAGGATCAATGACTACTATATCTCTGGTCAACTTGATGGTTTTCCTGATTATGCTGAAATGACTGGTTTACTAGACAGTCTTTCACCATTAAATGTAATGGTAACTGTAGGTTTTTTGTAGAAACTCTTGATCAAGTTGAGGAAGTTCACTTCTATTCCTATTTTTCTAGAGTTTTTATCATAAATGAGTGCTGAATTTATTCACATAATTTTTCTGCTTAGATTGATATAATCATGTCATTTTTCTTTTCTAGCCTATTAATAATGACATTAAATAATTTGTAACTACTGAACCAGCTGTGCATCCCTAGAATAACCCCATTGGATCATGGTATATAATTGTTACATTTTGTATAGTTTCAGATTTTGTTAAACATTTTTGTGCCTATATTCATAAATGACATTACTCTCTAGGGATGAGGGGGGACGTCTTTGTGGGGTATAAAGTATTAGTATAATAGCTTCAAAAAATCAATTAAGAAGTGTTTCCTCTTTAAATATCTGAAAGAATTGTATAGAATTTGTATTCATTCTTTAAAAGTTTGGTAGAATTTTTCATGGAAACTATCTGGACCTGGAGATTTCTTTCAGGGAAAGTTTTAAATTACAAATCCACTTCCTTTACAGCTATAAGGCTATTCAAATTATCTATTTTATTTTGGGTGGGTGGTGGAAAAGTTTTTCAAAGAATAAGTCATTTTGTCTAAGTTGTTACATTTATGTGTTTTAGAAATGCTCTTAGTATTTCTTTTTTATCCTTTTTTAAATTAAAAAAAATTTTAATTTTTATTTATTTTTCAGAGAGAGAGAGAGACAGAGACAGAGACAGAGACAGAGTATGAGTGGGGGAGGTGCAGAGAAAGAGGGAGACACAGAATCGGAAGCAGGCTCCAGGCTCTGAGCTGTTAGCACAGAGCCTGACACTGGGCTTGAACCCAAGGATTGTGAGATCATGACCTGAGCCAAAGTTGGATGCTTAACTGACCGAGCCACCTAACTGCCCCCCTTTTTATCCTTTTAATGTCTGCAGGATCTGTCTTGATATCCTATTTTCATTCCTGATATTGCTACTTTGTTCTTTTTGTCAGTCTTGCTAGATGTTTATCAATTTTATTGACCTTTTCAAAGAATGAATTCTTTGTTTCATTGACTGATTTCCAATGTTTATTTTTTCTATTTTCTATTTCAGGGATTTCTGATGTCATCTTTACTGTTTCCTTCATTTGGTTTGCCTTGGGTTTATTTTATTCATCTTTTTCTGTGTTCCTGAAGTGGGAGTGCACATGATTTATTTGAGGATTTTCATTTTTTCTCATGTCTGCATTTATTGCTATACATTTCCTTCTCAGCACTGATTTAGCTGTGTAGCACAAATTTTGGTATGCTGCCTTTTCATTTTCATTCATCTCAAAGTATTTTTTTAAGTTTATTTATTTATCGAGGGTGCGTGCAGAGAAACAGGGAGAGAGAGAATCCCAAGCTGGCTCCGCACTGCCAGCATGGATTTGGATGCAGGTCACAATCTCATGAAGCCTGAGATCATGAGCCAAGCTGAAATGAAAAGTCCCAGGCTTAACTGACTGACCCACCCAGGCATCCCATCATCTCAATGTATTTAAAGAAAAAAAAAATTAACGTTTATTTATTATTCAGAGACACAGAGAGAACATGATCATGGGAGTGGCAGAGAGAGGAGGAGACACAGAATACAAAGCAGGCTCCAGGCTCTGAGTTGTCAGCACAGAGCCGGACGTGGGGCTCGAGCTCACAAACCGCGAGATCATGACCTGAGTTGTAGTCGGACGCTTAACCGACTGAGCCACCCAGGCGCCCCTCAATGCATTCTTGAAATTTCCATTGATGCTTCTTGTTTGACCCATTGATTATTTTTATGTGTGTATTCTAGCTTCTAGTATTTGGAAATTTTCTTATCTTTCTGTTATTGATTTCTAGTTTGATTACAGTGTGACTGAAGAATATGCTCGGTATGATTTCTGTGCCTTTAAAGTTTTAAGGAACAAGTCTACATGTTTTGTAGGCACTTGAAATTAATGTGTATTCTGTTGTCAGCTAGCACGTTCTAGAAATTTTCATTAGATCCTGTTGTTTGATAGTATTGTTGAGTTTTTAGATGTACTTGCTGACATTCTGTCTAGTTGGTCTTTAAATTGTTCAGAGAGGAATGCTGAGGTCTCCAACCATAACTGTGGATTTCTGTGTTTCTCTTTTCAGTTTGATCAGTTTTGCTTTACATATTTTGCAGCTCTCGTGTTTGGTGCATACATTTTGAGGAATGCTGTCTTTTTGGTAGATTTACTCCTTTATCTCTCTATAGTGTCCCTCTCAGTCTCTGGTAATTTCTTCTTTTTTGCTCTGAAATCCACTTTTCCAATATTGTAGTCACTCTTATTTCCTTTTGATTCAAGTTTACATGATATAGCTTTATCCATCCTTTACTTTGAATCTGCCTGTATCATGTACTTCAGTTAAATTTCTTGTTGATGGAAAATAATTGGGTCAAGTTTTTAAATCCACTCTGCCAAACCATCTTTTATTTGGTGAATTGAGACCACTTACATTTAATTATATTACATAATTATTGATAAGTTTGGTCTTCAGTCTATCATTTTATTTTTTTATTCTCTGTTGCACTTTTTTCTTTTTCCTGCTTGCATGATCATTAACATTTTTTTTGGAAATTTAATTTCTATTTTTCTATATTTTCATGTATTTATGTACTTTCCTATATAGAATTTTTTGATGGTTGCTCTAGGCATGACAACATATATCCATAATTTGCCAGTCTACTGGTCTCCTCATTTTACCAGTTCAAGTGAAGCACAGAAATTTTATATCTGTTTACATCTTTACTCTCTCCTTTTTATAATACAATGTTCTTAAATATTTGGTCTATATACATTTAAAACAAAATCAATTTTTGATCCAATGTCAATAATAATTTAGAGAACTCATAAGGAGAAGAAAGGTATTTGTGTGTGCTGATATTTTTTCTTATTCTTTTCTTATTTCAGAATATTACATGTTTCCTTCATGTTTATATTTCATTTCTTTTTAGAGAAATTCCATTAGCCATTCTTTTAGATTAGGTCAGCTGGTGACACTCTCTTAGTTTACAGTTATGTGAGAATGCCTTGATTTCCCTTCTATTCCAGAAGAATTTTTTCAGTAGATATAGGATTCTGATTTGGCAATTCTTTTCTTCCAGGACTTGAAAAATATTATGCCACTTCCTTGGCCTTTGTTGTTTCTGAAGGATACTTGCTCTCATTTTGTCTTTCCTCTATAGTCAAGATGTCATTTCAGAAATTAAATGATGATTTATCTTGATGGCATGAATATCTTTAGGTTTGGTATTTAGTCAGCTTCTTAAATCAGTAGGTTTATGTCTGTTGCCAAATTTGGGAAGTTTTCCCCTTTGTTACTTCAAGTAATTTTTCTGCCCCAGTCTTTGCTCTTGTTTTCCCAGGATTCTGATAACATAAAATTTGATTTTTTTTTGCTATAGTCTCACAATGATTATGTAATTTCTATTGTTTTATCTTCAGGTTCAGATCCATTTTTCTCACCATTTCATTCTACTATTGAGCCCATCCACTGACCCTTCCATTCACAGACCTTTGTATTTTGGTAATTGAATATTTTCCCTAAAATTCCCATTTGGTTCTTCTTTATATTTCCTATTTCTCTGCTGAGATGTTTTGGTTTTTGCTAGGGCATTCTACTTTTATTATTTGTTTCAAGCCTTTTTGCAATTACTTGCTTAAGCATTTTTATCATAACTTCTTTAAATATTTTTCAGAGAAGTTGTATATCTCTGTAGTCCCAGTGTTGACATCTATTGGTCATCTGTTTCATTAATTTTGGGATCTTCCTAGTTTTTGACATAATGAGTAATTTATAATTGAAAGCTTGATATTTTTGTATTATGGTATGAGACACTATTATCATCTGTAAACTTTTTTTCATAATGTTATTTATTTATTTATTTATTTATTTATTTATTTATTTATTTATTTTTGAGAAAGAGAGAGAGAGAGAGAGAGACAGAGGATCCAAAGTGGGATCCACGCTGACAGCGGAAAGCCTGAAACAGGGTTGGACCCACGAACCAGGAGATCATGACCTGAGCTGAAGTCAGAGGCTCAGACTGAGTCACCCAGGCACACTTATCATCTTTAAACTTTAACATGCTTTCTGTGACACTGCTCCAACAGGGTAGGTAGTAATAACACTTTATTACTGCCAGATAGAAAGAGTAGTCCAGCTTTCCTACTTATTCTCCACTGACACTCAAGTGGGCTTTTTATTACTGTTAGGCAGGAGTGTGAGTTCTGGTTTCCCAGACTGTACTGACATTGTGGTGCAAGTTGCTTTGTTACCACAAGGTGATGGTGAAATTCCTAATTCTCCAATGGCCTCCTCTGAGTCTACCTTGGTTTAGATAGGCACCTAATTACTACCAGATGAGTTGGAAATTTATGTTCTCAATATGATTTTCACCGACACTGCTGAGTAGGAGTACTTATTACCATCTGATGGTAATATAAGTCTCAGCTCCATAGCTGGCCTTCCTTGACATCATGATTTTATGGTGTCTTACAACATCCTTGTGAGGATGAAAGTCAAGACTTTGCACTCAACTTTTGCAAGCATGGTGGGAATGGAGCCATAGGTGTTTTTTTGTTTTTTGTTTTTTGTTGTTGTTTTTGTTTTTGTTGCTGTTGTTGTGTTGGCTATTGTTTGATATCAGGATTTGGCTGGAATAGGTAGTTATTACGTAAAGATTTCTTCTCTTGCTAGGTTGCCCCTTTCCTAGTCTTTCCCTAACCTTTTAGTTGGAGTTTTTTGTCTGCACTCCTTGACATTTCCAGTTGGCTGACTTATTCAGTTCTGAGGGTGGTATATATCAGACAAAAAGCCCAGGGTGTTCATCATCATACTGTTCTTTGTTTCTAAGGTCCCTATCTGGTCTGCTTTCTTCTTTCACCACTTACAACCTTCTTATGTTTGTTTTATATATGATGTGCCAGGTTTTAGTTATACTCTATGGGAGGAGTAGGATATCTACCAACTTCTCAGGAGTAGAAGTCTCCTGGAAGTACGTTGCAAAATTTCCAAGTATTAGGAGATTTTATCAGTGTCTAATTTACTGATTTCTAACTTTATTCCATGGTGGTCAAAGAATATACTATAGAAGATTTTAGTCCTTTTAAATTCAACAAAATACGGTGTATGTTATATCTTGATGAATATTTATTTGCATTTGAAAAGAATGTATACTCTTCTGTTTTGGGGTAGAATGTTCTATAAATATCAATGGGGAAAACAGTTGTTAATATAATACAGAACTTTTATATCCTTATTTGTTTTCTCTATAAATGTTCTCTGAACTACTAACAGATGTTTCTTGAAATCTCAACCTTAAATTGTAGATTTATCCATTTCTGCTTTCAGTTTTCAGTTTTGGCTACAGTTACTTCAAAGCTTTGATAATAGACACATACACATTTAAGAGTATTAAGTCATCTTCATGAAGAACTTGTCATTGAAAAAATTTACTTGATCTTCCCAATTAACATACCTTATTTTGAAATCTAATTTGTTTGGTATTAATATAGTTAAATCAGATTTTTTTGAATAACGATTGTAAGGTATATTTTTTACTATTCTTTAATAGGGTGTGTGTGTTTTATGTTAGTAAAACTGCCCCTTAAACTTTTGACCTGTTTATAATTAAGATGACTTTCTTAAAAACGGTATATAGTTTACTCTCAGTTCTCAATTCAGTGTACCAATCTCCGCCTTTTATTTGGAGTTTTTAACACATTTACAATTAACTTACTTTCTGTTAATGCTGGGTTTAAATCTATCACATTTTTTTTTTTTACTTTTTTAAAAAAATTTCTCTATCTGTTCTTTGGTTTGTTGTTGTTGTTGTTGTTGTTGTTGTTGTTGTTGTTGTTGTTGTATTTTCCTGGCTTCCAAGAGATTACTTAAAAAATCCTTTTATTTGGGGCACCTGGGTGGCTCAGTTGGTTGAGCGGCCAACTTTGGCTCAGGTCATGATCTCACAACTCAGGAGTTCCAGCCCCGTGTTGGGCTCTGTGCAGGCAACTCAGAGCATGGAGCCTGCTTTGGATTCTGTGTCTCCCTCTCGCTCTACCCCTCCCCTGCTCATGCTCTGTCTGTCTCTCTCTCTCAAAAATAAATAAACAAAAAAAATTTTTTTGAACCCTTTTATTTGCCCTATTGGTTCTTACCATTACCTATTGGCTTGTTATTGTCTTTAGGAGTTATTCTAGGACTATGATTCTTGAAATTTGTCTGGGAACATTTTATGATCTTCAAGACCCTTTCAGGGGGTCAGCAATGTCAAATGCATGTTCGTAATAATACAAATGCATAAGTGTTTTTCCTCAAGACAATAATCATATGTTGATATGAAGGAAAATGCTTTATGCATACTGATTTTGTCACATACAACGTAAGAAGATATGTAATCAAGGGTGAGAATTTTATTAATGTTTTTGCAGATTTCTGAAGGGCTTCATAAGTGAAATTTGCATATATCTTCCCTCCACGTGTGGCTCTGAAGAATATATTGACAACTGCTGCAGTTTGGGGCCCCTGACTTGATGCCACCAGTTTTATCTACCATTGTTTTTGCATTAATAGTGGAATTGTAAACTCAATGAAGAAGACAAATAATGTTTTAGTCGTATTATGAAAACAATTTGAACCTCCCACTCTTCCTGAAAGCATATTTGGGACTTGGAGTATCCCTGGAGCACATTTTGAGAATTGCTGCTATTTACCAATGGAGAATCCAATGAACTAGCATATATGCAGTGGTATAGCTGGATCTCACAGGTATTTTTCTAAGCAAAAGATATCAGGCACAAAAGAATACATACTATAATTATCTTTAGGAAAATTCAGCCATGAAACTAATATTACGAAGTCAGAATTACGGTCACTTTTGGAAAGTGTAATAACTGAGAGGTAGCATGTTAAGTTTCCTAAGTGTTAGCAATATCCTATTTCTTGATGTGGCTGGGGGTTACACAAGTGTGCTCATTTTGTGGTTATCAGTAAAACTGGAGAATTATGACGTACATTTTTTTCTGTTTACTTATAATAATTCTGTAAAAAGTGTATTATAAACAACTGAAATTCAGGGCTTTACTTTGCAATTACATTATTTCTCAACGGGGATATTACAGCATGATATAATTAGCAGACCAGATAACAGGGGTTCGTTTCCAGGTAGAAGGTCTTGAAGCAGGTTTTTAATAAATTCTGTTCATATAGTAACAAGTGTCTGTTTGTGTGTTTTTCCTGCTTATTTAGGTAGTCACTGTCAGAATTAGTTTCCAGAATTTTTCGTGTACAACCATTCCACCAATCATGCCTTAAAAAATATTGATACAGTGATTTCTTCATAACTTATATCATTATTTTGGCATTATTCTGTAATTATGTATTTGGTATTTCTTTTTCCCACTAAAATATGTTTCTAAAAGTTAAAGGCATCTCATTCCTATTCGCATTTTTGCATCTGGCATGATATTTGGCATACAGATATTATAGTAATTTCCTAGGACCACCATTACACAGAACCACAGGCAGGGTGGTTTACACAACAGAAATTTATTTTCTCAAAGTTCTGGAGGCTAAAAGTCTACAAGTGTTGGCATATTTGGTTTCTTCTAAGGTCACTCTCCTTGAACTGCAAATGTCCACTCTGTCTCACATGCTCTTTCCTTTACGTGCATGTGTGTCTATATCCTAATCTCCTTATCCTATACAGACATCAGTCAGTCACATTGGATTGGGGCCCACACATATGACCTCATTTTACCTTAATTACTGCTTCCTTACAGGTTCCACCTATACACACTGTCACATTTGAGGTACTGGGAATTAGGACTTGAACATATAAATTATGGGGGGAGGGCATAATTTAGCCCATAATAGATGTATTCAATAAATGAATATATTCATGATATTGTGACATAAAGGAACGAGCACTGGAATAATAAGAAAATGAATTATGGTGCTTTCTTGTCATTAATTTATATTAAGCCGAGAAAACCATTTATCTTTTTTGACCTATTTAACAAATTGTAGTATTAGATAGTTTTAGTTGCTTAATTTTCCACTTCATAATTCTGTTATACTACCTGTATGTAAACCATTATAATTTACTTGCATAGCGAACTTATTTACATAGACCTTATGCATTTTTAACGGAATGATCAATTTATATTAATTTGATAAATATTGCTTTAACAAATAAATCAGATAAAAAATAAAATATACTTTTTGACATAAGACAACATTATGTGTTTCAAATAAAATTAATACCTATGAACAAAAATTGCATTGGAAATTTTCATACTTCAAAATTTTAAACCATATTTTAGTAACATTTTTCTTATTTTAAGTAGGGTATTAACCACTTATATGTCGTTTTAATTTTAGACATCATTAAGGACATAGTTATAATTCTGTACAAGGAAGTGTAGACATAAACAATTTTGAAGTTTGCAGTATTTATTTTTACTGTCTTCTAATTTTCCTTCTCCTCCTTAAGAAGTATGAAAATCCATGAAGGTTAGACAACCATTTAAAATGCCAAAAGACAGGAAGAAAAGCAATTAGCTCATTCAATCAACTGGACAGTTTTTGAATACACCAGGGAAGAATATCAAACTTATTACCTTTAAGCGGTAAAATCTCAAAGTAAGAGCATGATGGAAAATTTTGTTGTAACAATATAGTTTCAAATAGAGCTTAAGTATGTACTGCTTATGTTTTTCCAAACTATTATAGACTGTAAGGGGAAACTTACACAACACAATATCTGTCATTTATACTAGTACTTTTCTTTTATTCCTAAATGTTTATTTATTTTGAGAGAGATAGAGAGAGAGAGAGTATACCAGCTGGGGGGATGGGGGGTGGAGGGGAAGAGAGAAAAAGAGGGAGAGAGAGAATTCCATGCAGTATCTGCACTATCAGCACAGAGCCTGACAGGGGCCTCAATCTCACAAACCAGGAGATCATGACTGAGCAGAAATCAAGAGTCAGACGCTCATCTGACTGAATGACCAGGTACCCAACGAGTTCTTTTTTTTTTAAAGGACTCCAGGAATATTATTATTGTTGTTGTTGCTATTATTATTATTACTATTATTATTACTTTTCCCTGTACTGAGCAAAGGAGATGATGTACATTTATGTCTCCTTATGCAACTTTGGGCAGTACTACAATAAACAGGTAATTATGTTAATGTGCTCTATTATCCCATCATATACTTCTCAAATGTCTTTGAAATATAATTAAGAATATTCTTTTAAAACTTAGATTGTTCTTGCTTAAACATCTGGATTTCAGAAAAACATTATGCCGTTTGAGTTTTAATGCATCCCATTTTTATTCAAAATGGAATTCCACTTTATACTTTAAAGCTAATCTTAAAAAGCTAATCTTAATGAATATATCACTTAAGATAGAATAAAGATACAGAAACCACGGAGTAATTTAAACAAATAACAGGGAATGCAATATGAAGAATTAATAACTATAACTGGGATCGGGTAATGAAGTATTGGCAAAACAGATTCTAAGTAACATACAAATAATGTAAGGAAGAGTTCATGCAATGCCCAAAGGGGTATAGGCAAAGACTGAGATCCATACCATGTTGGAGACAGCATGTCTGTTGATTACTAAATGTCAGGTAAGTTGCAGTGGTGTTGCTATTTTTTATTATTTTGTTTCCAATGTTAGACATAATTTATTAGTGCTTATTATGAAAGATGAGAATTTAGGGTATCATCTTGCTGCCACTCCCAACCAACCTAGAAATAATATTCTCCACTCCATTGTCCATATGTAAAAATAAATTTTTGGTTAAGTCATAATTTAATGTTTATATTGCAGACTGACATTAAATTCAAGCTATGCCTTAGAGTACAATGCAATTATCTTTTTCATTTCTTGGACAAGTTTTGCTTTCCTTGGAGTTAATCATTAATTTCTTGTTTTCATTTGTTTTCTATTCATTGAATGAGATCGACTTTCAAATGTAACTTCTAACTCTGTTTCTAACATAAAAGAAAATTTTTCTGATGGCAATTATTTTTTTTCCTTGACGATATCAGTTCTGTTAATTCTGTATCACTACTAATGCCTCAAACCTCTATTCTACTATTCAGAAGAGAAGCTGAGACCTACATTTCTCAATATCTTTTTACTCATATGGTTCCAGGTTAGAATGAGCCAGTAAGTACTCATGTAAGATTTCAAAGGCAGAAGGGAAGGCAAGGACACGATGTTAGTCAAGCAGGTTGTTGTAGCCAAATGCTTGGGCGTATGCAAGGAGCACTACGGTGTCCAAAGGACCAGTCTCTCTGCAGCAAAGCTGAAAGTTCAAGAACCTCCTTAAATTGAAAATATCAGTGGCTTCCTGCTTATGTAATATTTTAGAACCTTTTAGGCTGAGCCTTTAAGTAGTATGCCTCCTGACCATCACTTCTTAATGTCTCCAAACAGATGTGCTAGCCTCTAACTCCATCTATTCAAATCCTTCTGACATGGATTACACACACTGCTTTCTGCTTCCTTGAACAAATTCCAATTAATATCATATCAGAACTCGAGTCACTCATGCTGCCGTTGGAAATTGCTGCTCTCTAGGCCCATCATCCCAACTATAATGACTGGAACTCCTTGGTCATGAATTGGGAAATCCATATTCCAATATTTGATCCCTTCTTTGCTACATTAGCTATTTAAGTATGTTCTTGGTTTAAACTAATTGTAGCACATCAGCCAGAATCTTTTTGGAGAAGGTGCATAGGGGATACTGATTTGATGCTGTTTTTGCTTTTTGCAAGTCAGGAAACAATTTTATTCTATCTTTTTATTGGTAAATCATTTAGTTACAAAATAATTAGTTACATGAGAGTTACATAAAATTCTCAATTTCAGTTAAACTAATCCTTTGCATATCTTCTGTTTGTTTTGCTTTGATTTTTCTTTTCAGAAGCCCTTAGTATTTTCTCTTTGTCCTAAATCTTTGAAATTACACGATGATATGCTTTGGTGCACAGTTACTTCTTTGAGGTGAAATAAATATTCAGTAAAATTCTTCAGTTTCAAGTGTATAATTCTACATGATTTGGCAAATGTATAAATCATTTAAATAGCCTTTCATTCATGAATTAGAACATTTCAATCACCCCGTTCTGTTACCATAGTTTTTATTTTCCTAGAATTTCACAAAAGCCCATGGTTTTTCATGTCTGGCTTCTTTAACTTAGTATATTGCTCTTGAGTTTCAACCAATTTGATGTTTTATCAGTAGTTTATTCCTTGTCAATGAATAGTATTCCATTACACAGAGATACAAGTTTTGCTTATACATTCACAAGTTGATGTTCATTTGGGTGGTTTCTGCGTTTTGAGTATTTTCAATAAAGTTGCTGTGAACATTTACATACCCATCTTTGTGTAGACATGTATTTTTCTTTCTCTTAAATAAATACCTAGGAGTAGATAAATGTTTAACTTTAGAAGATGCTGTCATTCTGTTTTTCAATGTGGCAGTATCATTTTTCATTCCCACCATAATACTGGTAATCAAAGGTCTTTTTTTTTTTTTAATATTTTTCGTGTTTCTTTTTGAAAGAGAGACAGAGCATGAGTGGGGGAGGGGCAGAGAGAGAGGGAGACACAGAATCTGAAGCAGGTTCCAGGTTCTGAGCTGTCAGCACAAAGCCTGATGTGGGGCTCAAGCCCATGAACCGCAAAATCATGACCTAAGCCAAAGTCAGATGCCCAGCCAATTGAGCCACCCAGGTGCCTCTCAAAGTCTTTTAAACCAAGAAATTTGTACCTTTTGTTTTGAAAAAAAAAAATGGTCATAGCCTGTTTTGATTATTTCCTTTTTAAAATCTATTCTCTTTTTCCAAACTCTCATTAATCTCTCATTAGTTATTTTGTTTTTGCAAAAACATGAATGTGTTAATATTGAAGGATACATAAGATACAAATGTATAATAGAGACATACATATGTATATTCTTATACTTGAAAACAACATGCTTATTACATTTTATTGGATTTTCAAATGTCTAGTGTTATTCATTAATGGTATTTGCCTTTTTGATGTATTTTTAAAAGACATTTGCTTAAAATGAGAATAAAATGGCTATGCTTCACTTCTTCAGAATTGAATAAAAACAACTCAGTAGCAAAGCCATTTTCATAGAAGAAATATCAAACTTCAAAAACAATTAAATAGATTAAAGCATCTTAAGAGATGTGCTTATTGAAAACTAGGGGAGTTAAAGACAGAATTTCCATAAAAATGACAGAAATTGTGCATGAAGTTTCCTACTTGCCTTGATGAACATTCTGCTCTTCCTATTGAATTCAAAGAAATAGAGTAATTCCATAGTTTAAAGAGTACCTAGCAATCTTGTGAACACAGACATTCTCTCATTTTAAGTACAAAGTGTTGACGAGGAGCAAAATTTGCCACCCCAAAATGTGTCTCTTTGGCATGAGGATTATTTTAACTGTTATTTTTAAGGAAAGGTAGACCCAGGGCAAGTTTTGAAAACTGGGCAGAAGTTACCCTTTTGTAAAAGACAGGTACATTTATAAAGGAACTCTCCATTTGTAAGGGTGCCGTCCCAGCTGTGTTCGGGAAGAGGGGGGATGATTCAACCTCTAGAAACTCTTACCAATGGAGAAGACCACAGTTTAAATCTACATAAGCACCTTACCTTTGTTACTGTGTTTTTCCTGGCATCCTCCCATAACTGACTCCCCACTCCCAACATCTTCTTGTCTTTAGCTGACAATGGTATTTAAAGGGACACCTTGGGCCATTTTGGAGAGTTACTAGGTTTTCCTGAGTCTCTCCCAGATATACAAGACGGTATACATGTTAATAAACTTGGTTTTTTTTCCTGTTAATCTGTCTTATATCAATTTAATTATTAGACCAGCCAAAGAACCTAAAAGGGAAGAAGGGTAAACTCTTCTACTCCTAAAGTATTATGAATATTTTTAGAGTTCAAGCTGAATAAAACATATACCTGTTTTACCTATTATCCCTATATGTCTTCTTGCATAGTGCAAATGTTATATTGATTTCTATTTCTTGAATATAATTCTGACCAGTTTTTCATAACATTTTTTTCACTAAATTTAAGAAAATTCAGTACAATGAGGTACTTAACTTCCTTGGTAATGAAACTGCTTAAAAGCATAAAGTTGAACAAAAATCAAAATGGCTGCATTAATGCTTCAGGGAGGATCAATTTTAAACTTTGTAACCTTTTGCCTCTCTTCTGCAAACCTTTCCCCCTCCCTTCTTAAGTTTTTGTTTCAGGAACTCAGTACCATCCTGAAAACATGAGGAAAGAGGATGGCAGCACACACACAATTCCTGTTGAAGCCAAATGGATCGTGTATTTCCCTATAAAATCCTGAGCCCCTTCCTCTGGCCTCTTTTGCCTGGAAAAGCAAAAAAGCTATTGTTCTCCTTTATATCTAAACTTGTTTTTGTGTTATATATTTTGGCTCTGGAACACAGAAGTCAGTTTTTAGCAACCGTAAAAGTAGGCAAGGTGCCTGGGTGACTCAGCTGGTTAAGTGTCTGACTTGATTTTGGCTCAGGTCACGATCTCACAGTTGTGAGGTTGAACCCTGTGTTGGGCTCTCAGGCTGAGCTGAGCATGGAGCCTGACTGGGATTCTCTCTCTCCCTCTGTCTCCACCCCTCCCCCCATTCTGTCTCTCTCTCTCAAAATAAATAAACATTTCAAAAAAACAGTAAAAGTAGGAAGATTTTTCTAGCACAAAGGTGATTCCTTTGATCAAGATGTGCTAGACTAGACATTTATGACTCAAGAAGGATTAAGTAAAAAAAATTTGCTTTTATTGTATTTCTTCTGTACCTTGCCAGAGAAACTTATAAGTTCTTCAAACCTCAGTCTCACACACCAAAATTGAATGTGTGGCCAGATTCCTATAAACTTTTTGCCTACACAATGACGTTAAAAAAAAAAAAAAGAAATCTGTAGATTTATCCAATTATCACTGATTTTACAAATGACATGATTAAACTGAAGAGTTTCCTCTAAGAAAGCAAACATACGATTTCCAACACCTGGTGATTCGATATTAGACTTTAAATGTAGAATCATCAATTGTAGCAGATACTGTTGATGCCCTTCTCCCATATCCCTTTGGCCCATGTGAGTTACCTGAAGTTGTGGTAAGAGGCACACAGTTTGGGCATGCTGATAGCTTCCTACTGAATGCCTGCATTATTTCACCCCTTAGTTAAGAATTTGGGGGAAGTCTCCCTCATGTACTTCAGGAGATGGCTTACTGTGCCCAAGTGGAATCTAGAAGAATGAAGGAGGCAGTGGCCTAAGGACAACCTTCACCAATATGAAGCCAAGGGCAGACCATCCCAAGATGGGCCATGTTGGAATTAACATCATTTTGAATTCAAAGCAATCAAAACCCAGCAGATTCAGAAGAAACTATCATGTTCAACTGCCTGCTTATATCAGGGAGAGAGCTCTTAACAGAGTTCCCCCTCTACCTAAAAACTTATCTGCCTAATAGGGCAGCCTTTGTTTTCCAAACATCTCCTTCCACCTTCTTGCTAATGGTTTTTCTCTTCTTTGTGTCCTCAGATTGCTACCCCTCTCCTTAGCCCATATAAGCATCATGTGGTCTGCCTTTGGAATATCCATATCTGTGTGGATTCCCCGTACATACGCTACTAAATTTGATTTTTTCCTGTTAATCTGTCTCAGGTCAATTTAGTTCTTAGTCCAGATAGAAGGACCTTGAAGGGTAGTTAAATTCTTCCTTCCAACAACAGCATACCCATCCTTTTGTAGGACAACTCGAAGGTGTGTTCCACATAGTTTCTTATCTGGCTCCCAATGTGTTTGTGCTCTGTTGCTTACAATGATATCTACTCATTTATATATGTTCTTGGCTTTTCTCCATTCCCTGTCTAACTTTACTATTCTCTCACTTGTACCACCTTGGATTACATTGGAGATAGACTACTTTATACCCATGTCCTTGTATTGATATCGGCTTTAGAACAAGCTTACTTTACAGCATGTGCAGAACTATTTCACATAATTATCCCAAAACAATGAAAAAAGAAATCAAACCTTGATAGAAATAAAGTAATTTTTTTTTAGTTGAAGAAATATGAGTTATCTGGATACTCAATGTTCTAATTATTTTTGCAGGGTTATATTACAGATTATTAATTTTAATGACATTGTAAGTGTCGTGATTTGAGGAAAGCAATACTGAAGGAAACATTCATGTAAATATCACACTCAAACACCCAAAACATCATGGTTGGGCCTATGTCTATAGAATGTTTTTTTTCTGGATCCATGCTTTCATCTCAGGTCACTCTGTATATCTTGCATTTCTAGGTCTCTTATACTTATCTGCCTACTCGTTATATTCAACCTGTAAGTCCTAAGTTAATCATTACAGCTGTTTTTTTTGCTTGTTTGTTTTTAAATTTTTTTTTTAACATTTATTCATTTTTTGAGACAGAGAGAGACAGAGCATGAACGGGGGAGGGTCAGAGAGAGGGAGACACAGAATCTGAAACAGGCTCCAGGCTCTGAGTTGTCAGCACGGAGCCCGACGCGGGGGCTCGAACTCACGGACCACGAGATCATGACCTGAGCCGAAGTCGGCCGCTTAATCGACTGAGCCACCCAGGCGCCCCTGTTTTTTGTTTTTGTTTTTTTTTAATTTCTTTAATTCTACTACCAAACCTCCTGTCTTCATATGTAAAACTTCTTAAGCCAAAGAAGTTTCAAACTGGTTTCAAAGTATGTGTCTGAAATATCACTATTCTCAGTAAATAAAAGAAAAGAGATGACAAGTTTTCTCAACTCAAATCCATGTCCTCAAACTCATGTTTCTAAATTTATATGCAACAAAATGTTTATAAATGGTTTTCTTTTGGTAACATTCTGAATTTTTTAAAAATCTTACATTGGTAAGTAATATTTTGTTACTATTCCCTCTAGCTTGTTTAGCTATTTATTAACAAGCCTCAAGAAGGTAAATATTAGGAAAAACACTTGTTCTGTTTAGGCTCATATAGTTCAGGATCAATGAGACAAAATGAGAACAGAGGTTGAAAAGTTTTCAAGGATTTTACTTCTCTGCATTAACGGCATTTTTCTCTTCAGGTATGAAATGGGGAGAATCTCAGGTTTGATTTGTATGGGAGGAAAAATAATTTTTTCTCTACTCTTCTAAATTTTTGGCTGAGATCTCTCACCCGCTCCACCCACCCTGACCTTTAGACAAGGATAGATCAACAGGACAAAAACAAACAGAAGTATAATAACATGTTTATCTCCAATATACATGAGAGAGACCCAGGAAAACTGAGTAACTTACTGAAATGGCCCAAGTCATTACTTTATATGCGATCTCTGGTTTAAGACCAAAGAAAAATATTGAGGGGCATGAGAGCCATGTGTGGGAGGTTGTCAGACAAAGCATAGGTATGACTATTATAGGATTAAATTCCTGCCTTCTCCATTGGTAAGGATTTCTGGAGATTTTTCTTCCTGGTACCAAGAGGGAGACACCCTTACAAATACTTAATGTCTCTTACAAAAGGGTAAGTTCTACTCATTTTTCAAAACCTTTTCTGTAGCTGCTATTTCTTAAAAATCAGCTCAAAACAATCTTTATGTGAAACAGGCATTATCCTGGGGGGGGCAAATTCTGCTTCCTTAAGGGGGAAGAATTTTATATATATATATATATATATATATATATATATATATATATATATATATATATATATAAAACATATGTGTATATGGCAGATGTTTATCCATATACCTCATAGACAGTATGGATTTCATGCAGAGTTTCATTCTTTCAACCTGTGCTTTCAATTGTGACAAAGGATTAGGTTGTGCTATGACTTTTATAATTTCCCTTCAAGTAGTTGCTTCAGGATATAACATACAGATTATGTTCAGTGGTCTGCAGAAGCCTACATGTATATGTTAAGATTTGGGGAAAGGGAATGAATTATCTTAAATATAATAAAGTTAAAAGATACTAGATTTATAATGTTACGCCCAGTATTGATCTGTAATAAGGAGAAGAAAGAGTTTGAGTTTAATGAGTTCAGTCCTTATTTAGGTGCTAGGGAGGGAGGTAGAGTATTCTTCAGTTTGTTAGTATTTATTTTACATAATATTTTGAAAGTAGAGTGTGTTATCTCAAAAACCAAAAGGTGAATAAGATATTAATATTGGTTTCTCAAAAACTGCACTATCCCTCTACCTGTAACTCCCAAGTCAGGGACATAAATGATATTTTGGAGTACACATTTTGATGATATATCCAGACTAATTTCAAAGTCTATGAATTTAATATTTACCTATGGCAACAAAATATGCATATTTATTACAAGTTTATGACATTAACAAAGAAATTCTAGGGGCGCCTGGATGGTTCACTTAAGCATCTGATTCCTGATTTGGCCTCAGGTCATGATCTCAGGGTTGTGAGATCAAACTTTGCATAGGACTCTGCACTGGGCATGAAGCCTGTTTAAGATTCTCTCCCTCTCCCTCTACTGCTCATGTACACTCTCTCTCTCTCAAATAATAATAATAAATAATAATAATAATAATAATAATAGACATTCTAATAAATGTTCTAACATAATACAGATGAATATAAAGTGAGTGAAATACTCATTGCTCTGTGATATATTTATACAGCATAGGCTAAAAGAAATGCATTTGTTCTTTATTTTCTCTTTTGTCTTCTATGAAATAATAACACTTTCATTCATGATAATACTAACATATACTCATACATGTTGGTTTAGTAAATACACTTATCTCATTATCTGTCATCTGTGCTACTGAGATAGCCTTCATGCATTTCCTCCCTGTGTTTATCTTGAATCCATTTAGCATAGCTTTAATCATATCACTTAACATCTCAAAATCCTTCCAGGACTATCAGCTTCAAACTTAATGGTATCAGACTTCTTATCCTAACATTTGAAGCTCCATAACATCTAAGCCTGACTTAGATTCCAAAACACTTATCTCTCACTACTTCATTGACCCTAAGCTTGTTCCAAAAGAGTTACTTCATGTGACTTCCATCTTTTAAACACTTCCATCTACATATAGTCTTTATTAACGTCCCTCTCCTAAACATGGAGCCCTCTAAACTTTGAACAAGCCAAATCCTTATTCTTAAAGTTCCATTCCTTTTTTTTTCATGAAATTACCTCTTGTTTCTTTACTCTGAATACCATATCATTTATTTATTTTTTTATTTTGAAATACAGATTCACAGGAAGTAGTAAAAAAATAAATAAATAAAAGCCAAAACAAAACTATTGAGGAAAATCCCATATTTCTTTTATCCAGTTGCCCCCAAAATGGTAACATCTTGCAAAAACTATAGTACTATATATAAAAACCAGATATGTGATATAATCTGCAGATTTTATGCAGATTTCACCAATTTTACACTCACCCATTTTTTGTTGAATAGATGTGTATAAATTTCTACACAATTTTATGACACGTGGATTTCTGTAACCATCACCACAATTAAGATACAACACTGTTTCATCACCAATTACAAGATTCCCTCATATTACTTATTTCCATCTACATAGTTTCCTCCCTACTCATCCCTAACACTTGGCAACCACTAATCTATTCACCATCTCAGTAATTTTGTTATTTAATGAATGTTATACAGATGGAAACATACTGTATGTAACCTTTTGGCATTAGTTTTTTTTCACTCAGTTTAATTCCTTTGAGACTTCTGGTTACTGTGTGTAGCAATCATTCACTTCTCCTTATTGATGAATAATATATTCTATGATATGGATGTATTACATTTTGTTTAACCATTTATGCATTGAAAAAAACTTAGGTCATTTCCAGGTTGGGGTTTACAAATAAGGCTAGTATAAACATTTGCGTGTTGGTTTTTGTGTGAATATACATTTTTACATCTCTGGGATAGATGCATAAGAGTGTGATTGTAGGGTCATATGATAAAAGTATATTTAGTTCTGTAAGATACTGACAAACTGTTTCCCAGAGGGCTGTATCATTTTACATTCTAACCACTAATGATGAGTGATTAAGTTTTCCTTAATCTTTCCTAGAATTTTGTGTTATTGTTATTTTTATTTTAGCCATTCTGATAGGTAATACCTAATATCACATAGCGGCTTTAATTTGTATTTCTGTAATGACTAATGATGTTGAACATCTTTTCCTGTCCTTATTTACTATCTGTACACCATCTTCACTGAAGTATCTGTACATGATTTTGCCTAATTTATAATTTCACTGTTTGGTTTTTCTGCTAAGTTTGAGAGTTCTTTATATATTCTAGATATGAATGAATTATTTGTTAAATTTGCAAATATCATCTCCCACCTACATAATTTTACTCCTATACTATGTGATCTACATCACTTCATATCCTCTATTTTATAATTAAATACATGTTTTGTTTCTGTCCTATAGAGATGCAAGTTTTTGAAAGGCAAAACCTTAATTAACCTTCACATATACCACAATAAAAGAGACATCTAGTAACACATTATTGATGGATTAGTGAGCAAAGACATAAATCTGTTAAGACAGAAATTCCAATAACAAACCACTTCACAAGATTTTTATATTAAATTGAGAAAGTTGAATCATATACTTTCCAAGTATACGAATCATCAATTTAATCATATACTTTCCAAGTGACTAAGTATTTTCTTTTTTAATGCCTGATTATTAGATCGCGTATCTTATGTGCAATCAGCTTTTTTTAAATTGAAGCTTCTTCCTCAACCTATGAAAATGGTACCTTTCACCATGTAAACTTTACCATGATGCAGTTCTTCAGTTTATCCTGGTGTAAGTTTTTCTATCTTCTGTTCAAGATTTGTTTTAAGTCTGCCTCGGAAGATCAAGCCATGGGAATCTAGATGTGTTCTCCAAATATACCTATACAGCTGCACTGCCTTCTCCTCTTTGGTATCTAATATTTAGATGATTATGCAAGCCTTATTTTACTGCACTTAAATGGCTATCCACTTATTGATTCAATTGGGATTTAATTGCTTGCTCCCAGTGTTTTAATCAGAATATTCAAGATCACTTTGCTACTTCCAATTCCAATGGAGTCACAGAAATTAGAGATGTAAACAACCTGCTAAGTCGCCCTTTTCATCTTTTCTCTGGGCGGGGTTATTCCCCATGGTATATTTTTTTCTTTAAAAAAATTTTTGTCACTCTGAATTTTAAAGAGGTTCAATAAGTGTGTCTTCTAATGCTTCTACCCCAATGCTAAACCAGGAATCTCTCTGGAAGGAACAGAAATCATATAATATACTCCGATCAGTATCCAGTATCTATTACATATGAACCATAATGATTCGTCTTGCCATTACCCCCCAAATTTTTTGAGTTCTTTGTTATTAGTTCAATAATGACAGAAGTGCCTTCTGTTTCTAACGAGACTGTCTTCTGTTGCTAGTAACTGCCAATTTCATCAGAAACATGATTAACAGAACTGTTACAGTAATCATAGTGGTGATGAAGTTGTGCCATTAGGAAGGAAAGGAAACACAAACAATTATCTGTCATTTATATTCACCCTAAATTCCTCTTTCCTGAGTCACTTTTCTTAAACATAAATGTAATTTTCCTAAGAAAGTTAGAAAGGCAGGAAGTCAGGAGTGGAATATAATTTGACTAAATACCTCACTCAAGAATGGTGCAACCTTATAGTTTGCAAGGCAGTGTCATCCATATAGTGATGAGGTGAAAGTGAATGGGTAATATTATCCACATTTTACAGCTGATTGTACTGAGGTTCTGATCTGGTGAGTTGCTTTAGGTTAAAAACGTATTCTCAAACCAGCTATATGATAACATGTGAAATTCAGAATTGGAACATAAGCATTTATTTATTGGGGTCTATCATATGCAAAATTGGTTCAAAACAATGCATTCTCTTAGATTTCCTCTTATCACATTCCCTATTCCTTCCCTGTCTCCTCTGTGAGCACATCTTCTATTTCTCCTTAATATATTTTTCTTTTAATACATTTTAGAGCAGCAGAGGTCCATTTTGCTGCATATTTGAACCACCTGTGGAGCTTCTAGGTGTCATGATGCCCAGAACATACCCTATAACAATTCAATACAAATATCTGAGGGAGAAACTCAGGATTCGATATAATTTCTTAAACTTTTAGTTGATTCCAAAGTGCAGCCAAGTTTGAGAACCATTATCTCAGATTTCTAGACTATTCCTTTCTCTCTTACCACTGTATATTCATACAGTATGATTTTATTTTCTATTTGTATGTTGGTTGCTTTCGAGTCTGTGTCTCCAACTGGAACACTGTCTTGGGCTTCAGAATCTTCCCCATTTATATATCCTCTCCACAAGGATTTTATTTTTTTTAAGTTTATTTATTTGAGACACAGAGAGAGAATGAGAGGAGTAGGGGAAGAGAGAAGAGAGAGAGAGAGAGAGAGAGAGAGAGAATCCCAAGCAGGCTCCCCACTGCCAGTGCAGAGCCTCACAGGGGGCTAGAACTCATGAATTGTAAGATCATGACCTGAGGTGAAATCAAGAGTCAGATGTTTAAGTGACTGAGCCACCCAAATGCACTTTCTCCACAAGGACTTTAAATTGAACAATCCTTTGGGTTTATAGGTTTTCTTCACAACATCTTTTTTCTCTTATTTAGAGTATAGACTATTATGCTATAAAACAAGACTCAAGAATTCAGTAGCTTTATCAAAGTATGAGGTTTTCTGTCTCTCCCTCTATTGTCAACCTAAATAGCTCTGCTATTCTCAATGTCCAGGCATCTTTTCTTGTTCTCATCATTACAAGCTAACTGGGGGAAAGGATGAGGGGAATCCAGGTGCAACCCTGTAAGTGGCAGTCATCAGAATGTGCACATATAACTCAGTTTACCCCATCCACCAGTAATTCTTCACATGGATACACCAGTATATGAGAGTAAATATGTGTAGTCTTTAGCTAGATGGTTGTCTACCTGGCTAAAACCCAGAAGAAAGAACTTCTGGCTTGGACAAGATGGAGTAACAAGGACCCAAATTACCCTTCTGCCTGAAATAACAAAAACAAAAAAAAAAAAACAAAACAAAAAAACAAAAAACCTGACAAAACATTTGAGACAACGGTTCTTAAGATGCTGATTGTGGACAAGGAGGTTCTAAGAGATGTGAATCAAGTGAAGTCAGCCAGAAAACCACCCTAGCTTACTGCCTCAACAGAGATTCCAGCTCACCATGCAGAGAAGGGGGAACCTATCCAGATTGAGGAAGATTCCCTGAATTGAAAAGGTGGATCTGAGCATCAGGAGAAACAAGAATTTTCTAGGCAGTTAGATCTTGCAGATCAGATTATCAGAGAATATGGGAGGGGGGGTGGCATAAACAAAAAATATCTGAAGTCTATAGAGGATATCCTTGCAGTATTCAACATACAACTCATCAGTACAGGCCTGCGGAAAATGTCCAATACTGGTAAATAAAGCAAGGGACATGACTGAAAGTAACAGTGGCTGGTGCTTACAGGAACCAGAAATTGTACTTTTTTCCCACCAGAAGGAATAGAAAGGCTTACGATTCTCAGAAAACTGAGTAGAGTACACAAAAGGTCTTGCCTCCATCATGGAGAATACTCAGCTCTCCCTGCCCATGAAAGATACTTAACACACCTCCAGTTGTTGTGCCTTGAAAACTCTTTAAATGATAATCTCAAAGGATAAAGTTGTTTTCAAGTAATCTAGCTGCATCCTAGAACAAAGCTCAAAAAGATGTTAGGTATAAAAAATATCCAACACCTAACTAGATGAAAGCACCAATGTCTCATATCCAATAAAAAAATATGAGGCATGAAAGAAAAATTGCTCATTATGAGACAAAAAAAAATAGGAAATTAGGAAAGAAGGACAGAAAAAAATTCAAAATATAATTGCTGAGTTTTTTCCCAAAATTGACAAAAACGAGAAACCCAATAATCAAACAAAAGCAAACACAAAAACAGACCCAAAATCCAGAGAACAAACTGGTGGTTGCCAGAGGGGAGGAAGACATAGAGATGAGAAAATGTGTGAAAAGGAATGGGAGGTACATGTTTCCATTATGGAATGATTAAGTCATGGGGATGAAATGTACAGCACAGGGAATATAGTCAATGGTACTGTAATAGTATTGTGTGGTGACAGATGGTAGTTACACTTATGGTGAACATAGCATGATGTATAGTGTTTGTCAAATCGCTATGTTGCACACCTAAAACTAATGTAAAATTGTGTTAACCGTATTTCAATTAAACAAACAAATAAAAAAAAATTGAAGTTCAAACATCTCAATAAATCTCAAGCACAAGAAACATTAAGGAAAGTACTTCAGGGTTCAACATAATCAATTTTTTTTTTTTTTAATTTGAGAGAGAGCAAGATAGAACAAGAGTGTGAGTGGGGGAGAGGGGCAAAGGGAGAGAGAGAGAACCTCAAGCAGTTTCCAGGCTTAGAGCACATACTGATGTGGGGCCTAATCCTATCATCCTGGGATCATGACCTGAGTAGTAATTGAGAGTTGGTTGTTCAAGATATTGAGCCACCCAGGCAGGCACCCCAACATAATCAAATTTCTAAAAACCAGTGATGGAAAATTTTTTAAATGGCCCCAAACAAGACATCTTATTTAACCCAACCATGTATTTAACACAATACATATGTACAAAAGCAAAATGAGGATGAGTTCCTTCCCATAGAAAATATGCAAATGAAGGGACAATGGAGTAGTATCTTCAAAGTCATGAATGAAAATGCAGTCAAACTAGAACTATCTAGCTGGTAAAAATATCTCTCCAAAAAGTGTGAAAAAAAGACTTTTTTAGACGTCACCTCCGGACCATCATGACAAAAAAGCCATTTCTTTCAGTCAGAGGAAGAAAAGACAACCAGATGGTAAAATGGGATGAAAGCACTAGAAATGGAAGTTATTTGGGCAAATATATATGATTTTTTTCTCATTCTTTCTTTCTTTTTCTTATGTTTTTCTTTTTTCTTAACTTTATTTTAAAGATAAATGACTATACTTAAAAATCATAATGTATTGGGGGATTTAAAATATACATAAAAGTAAAAGGCATGACAATAATAACACAAATCCAGGAGGGCAGAGATAAGGAAGTGATACAGTAACACTCAAAGGTAGAATGTGATAACATAAAGTAATATTATCAATGTCAAGCAACCATTAAATGACAAAACAATGAGTTTTAGCTAATAAGCTAGAAAAGGAGGTACAATGGATTCACAGTTTGATTAAATTAATCCATAAGAAGACAGAAAAAGAGGATTGCTGTGACTGTTCAATTAACATTCGTTAGTGGACAGTGAGACTTGGTTCAACAAAAGACCACAAGGGAAAGTGAGACAAGTTTATAATGAGCAGGTCCTACAGAAAACGCAGTGTGCCTTGAGGGGCCACACAGGGAAGTCAAAGCAGGTTGCTGGCAGAGAGAAAAGCAGGATGAGAAGCACAGGTCTTCTTTAGGGTCTGTGTGGAGTGCTTCTGGGTTTAAGGCCAGAGTAATCAATTCAAATAAAAAAAAGTGGAGCTTTGGTGAAGTTCTACAGGGGTTTTGAGTCTCTGGGAGAAGGGAAGTCTCTGGGAGGCAGGGGAGATTATCACAAGGGCTGCTGGAAAAGCCCTATCTAGAATTTACATTTGCTCCTGTTTCGGTGGGCTGTTATCTCCGTCATGCACTTATATGCAGGTAAAGGACCCCACAGGCTGCTTGGTCAAACAGAATGCATGTGGAGGCAGTAATACCCTAGAGCAGCATAACTAAATTCATTATAAGGATAAAGGGAACAAAGATAAGACTGGGAAAATAGAAAACAGTACATGGATAGACTTAAACCTAACAATATCAAAACTCACATTAAATGCAAATGATATGAATACCTCAGATGTTGTGAATACCATTGTTAAGACAATGAAATACTTCATAGCCTTTACTACATTCTTTCTTGCTTAAAACTTTTTGATAAATTTCCATAACTTAGAAGATGATTTACAAAATCCTCAATATCTCCTACCAGACTGTATGATCTGAACTAATCTCTTTCATTTCTCCTATGACCTCTTTTTCTTCCAACAAACTGAAATTCTTTAGTTTTGGTAAGATGCTACATTTTCTCTTTCTCCTTACATTAAGATTCACCTTTCCTGAAAGAGTCTCCATCCTCCTTCCTGAACTGTATCATAGTTAAATCTTAAACATGCGGAGGATACTGTTGTAGACTCTTGTAGGGAACAAGGGCAGCCACCATAAGAAGGGCCACTGTGGCATGAGCATCATTTTGAGTTAAAAGCAATCAAAAGCCAGCACAATCAGAAGCAGCTTTTTACCGCAACTGCCAGCTCTCCTCTGGAAGATATAGCTGTTAACAGAGATTCCTCTTTATCTAAGAAACTTATCTACACAATAAGGCAACCTTTGTTTTCCAAAAATCTTTTCCCTTCCTGGCTAAAGGTCTTTCTCCTATTTGTATCCTCCTACCCCTGGACCCCTTTCCTTAGCTCATACAAGCATCATCTTGCCTGTCTTAGAATTTCCACGTCTTGTTGATTCCTTATACATATGCTATTAAATTTGATTTTCTCCTGTTAATCTATCTCATGTCAGTTTGGTTCGTTGTACAACTAGAAGGACCTTAAAGGGACTGTTCTACAACAGTCTTATTAGAACCTAACCCTCAAAATCTCCTCTAGCTGCCTCTTCCTCATTTCTCTATCAATCTGTCCTGGGCCAAGAGCTTGGGAAGCAAGTAGGTTGGTTAAAAATCTTTTTATGTACCCTGAAGGATACACTGATTTTGCCTTGACCTAGGATTTTAGCAGCAGAGCAGATAAGGTTTTAGGTTTATATATGGGGAAGTAGAGCCAAAAAAAAAAAAAAAAAATTGCTGACTATTGAATATGGGAATAAAGGAAGGAGCACTATGATGAATGATTTATCACACTTTATCTTAATTATTTGCTTACTTATTATTATTGCTCAGTATACCAAAACCATAATGGTTAAGAAGTGAGTGGTATCCTCAGTGCATTGGATGCATTCTTTAAATATTTTTTTTATTGAGGGGCGCCTGGGTGGCGCAGTCGGTTGGGCGTCCGACTTCAGCCAGGTCACGATCTCGCGGTCCGTGAGTTCGAGCCCCGCGTCAGGCTCTGGGCTGATGGCTCAGAGCCTGGAGCCTGTTTCCGATTCTGTGTCTCCCTCTCTCTCTGCCCCTCCCCCGTTCATGCTCTGTCTCTCTCTGTCCCAAAAATAAAAATAAAAAACGTTGAAAAAAAAAAAAATTAAATATTTTTTTTATTGAAAATTGAACCTCACAGTAGTCCTAGGCCTTTAAATTTATAATTCCTACCTGTAAGTGAAGAAAGTGATCTTGAGAGAACTTCAATAACGAGGAGGTACATAATCTAGAATTTAAGAGTTTAATCCCTGGAGTTATACAATCTGAATTTAAATTGTCAGTCCACCACTATCAAGATGTATGAACTTGGGCAAGTTACTTTGGCTTTCCATAATTTGACTTTCTCGTCCTTAAAATGGTGATAAAATTATAGGCAGTCTTTTAGAAAAACTATGGGATAACGCACGGGTATGATTAATAATGTCTGACTAGCAGAAAACCCTCAATAACTCAGCTATTGTTTTTATTATAATTATTACTATTATTAACAGACCATTATTATAATCTGTATTATCCAAGCTAATCTAGTAATTAGAAACTGATCCCACATGTAACACCAGGTCATTTTCCTTCTTCCACTGCAAATTAACACATTAAATATAGTACACAAAAATATTCAGATTTAAAATTTCATCATTTTCTTTTCTTTTTTTTTCCCTGTTTTGTTTTGTTTGCTTATATTCTCCTTTGAACTCTCAAATACTTTGATTTACCCTCGATGATTTCAACAGCTTAGAGTGTGATCACTTCCTTATGACAATATGTGTTTTCATCTCTAGAATTATAATATAGATATTGAACCAAGTGTGAGCCTATGGTGATTATTTTGGGAAATGTTTCATTAATCTTAATAAATGACAGTTGCATTATCTTTTCTATGACCTTCAACTTGTTTTTAATCTAGGAACTCTTGCTCACTCTAAAATCAATTTGAATTGATTACACAACTAAGAACCTTAGTATACACTTTCAAAGATTTTTAAGTACTATATAATTATAATAAGTACTAATATATAATGTGTGTATTAAACTTGCTGAATAGCTCTCAAAGAGCTTTAGCCTGAGGATAGGATTTTGGAGACAAGAAAATTAAGAGTTTTAGGAAATATATATTATTTCACTTAGGTTTGTTTTATTTTAGTTATGTCTTGAAAAAGATTTTCTTAATCCAGTGTACATGTTATTCAATAGAACTTCTGGAATCTACATTAACATTTCTAGGCCACTAGGGTGCCATTCAACATATGACTACTTCGACACACTAGATAGTATTTTCACGGCCTGAAAAGTCAGTATACAGAAAAGAGGAGTCATTTAGCTCCTGCCTGCAGGGAGGATTACATCTATGACAAAAATTATTGAGATTTGTCTAAATCAGTAGCAGTAAAGGTGTTATTTTGCAAATATTACTACAGGGAATGTTTCATTTAAATAGTGGAAATTAACACTTTCAGCCAAATGTTTTAAATTTTACTTTAAACATATTCCAAAATGATAATCAACATGTTTCTTTAAATAACCATAAAGTTAATGTGACCAGATAAACAAACAGGTCTTGATGATAAGTCTCAAATCAAGAACAGGAAAATGTTGTGCTCTGTAAGAGGCTTATCAGAGATGCCAGAGAGAATTCAGAAGTGACTAACCATCTGAATAATCATGGAAAATCAATTCAGTAAGTCATACATTGTCAAAGCAATTCTTACAGAGCAATGTTAACATGTCTTGTTATTTTAATGGAAAAGAGAAACAATTTAGGGAGGAGTTAATTGTTTTTTTCAAAGGGAACACAAATCGTACATAGACAGCATTTAAAGTCGCCAGGAATGTGGAGATAGATGTTAGCAATGAAAAGAAACAAAATGTATATTTCAACTAGACTAGTGCTTCTTGAGAAGGCTAATGAAACACTATTGTTTTGGAAAGGTAAATATTTGCTGAATTAATGATTATAAATAAAATATTTTCCGGTACCAAAGAAGTACAAAAGGTAGATATAATCACATAGAAAGTAGAGATAATACTACTTAAAAATAAAAAAACAAATTATCAGGTGAACAAAGTTTCAACAAGATATATTGAATTCAGACCATATTAAGTAAAAGTGAATCAACTTGGCATTTTTCTTAGTTTAGAGTTGAGATATATTACAAGACATAAAGAAAAGTGAATGCTTGATATTATAAAAAACTTTATGGCCAGCAAATGAATGTTTAACCTTCCTAAAAATTAATGAATTATTTTAACTTAAGCAATACCATTTGCATGTTAAAGGCAACGCACAAACTACAAATACTAGAGTATCTTACAAATCTGGAATCATTAGATACAAAGAAAATACAAATAATAGCAAATTATAATTTCACCTTATACATATTGCTTTAAGGAATTTATGGTACTTCAAATGAGACCATCAAACTATTCTCTAATGGAAGGCCTTGAGCATTTGCAATTAATATGAATTTTGCTGAAAGCTTTTTTCACAAACAACCTTATTTGCTCATAGAATATTCCTCTAAGTTCTTATTAAATCAATGTATTATTTAGCAACATATAGAGCATAAAAAATATCAGTGCATCATGGTTCAATTCATGATACAGTAACAGAAAACAAATGTATCTAGAACTTTTGTTCTATGTCAGGCATTGAGCTAACTGCTTATATTTCTTTTCCCCTATAAAAATTACTTTGGTTATTTTTATTCTTTTTAATTTTTTTAACGTTTATTCATTTTTTGAGATAGAGAGATGGAGACAGAGCGTGAGTGGGGGAGAAGCAGAGAGAGAGGGAAACAGAATCCAAAGCAGGCTCCAGGCTCTGAGCTGTCAGCACAGAGCTCGATGAGGGGCTTGAACAACTTTGGTTATTTTTAAATGAAATACTAGTTTAAAAAGACTAACAAATAGTTTATACACTCAACACTTATAAAACCTAAACAAAATTTTCAATTTGATAGCTATTGTTTCAATTTAGAGCAATAAGTTCTAAAGAAACAACGATTAAAACAGGATATGTAGGCTACATTTAGAGGGAATACTGGAAAAATATCTGCATTCCAGAAATTAAAATTTTACATTTAATGGTTCAATACATAACAAAGGAAATGTAAACCCATGATCCACACATTGGAGGAAAAAAATCCCTACTGAATTGGAGTTAAGAGGAAAAGAATGGATATGTCACTTCATAAATATTTTTAAATTAATGCAGACACTCCTTGCCATTCGAATTCCCATTATCTTAATATTCACTTAGATGACTCACAAATATTTTATTCAAAATTTGCTATCTGAATGTAAAACTGGCTATAATGAATCAACTTGCACGTGCCAGTGAAATGTACTTAAATTGAGCATTTTTGTTAAGAGAGTGTATAGTCAAGACAGTTGTATTTCAGCTCTTTATGCCCCAAAGAACCATGTTCTCTTAGCAAATCTTAAACATTTATTACTTTGCTTACCCTTCTCACGGGCACATATCACCAAACAGCAGCAGTCACTTCAGCCCCCATTTTCTTTCTCCCGCCAGCAAACTTCAAACAGGCCTCTCTTCATTTGGTGAATAACCACTTAAAAAAAAAAAATCTAGTGTTTACTTATTTTATTTTGCTTTGCTGTGTTTTTTGCACTCATCATGTATCTTTAACATTGTTTTTCCTATTATCTGCATTACAATATAAATTCGTCGTAGTATCAGAGCAACCTAACTCATATATGCATCGATTTATCACCTCAAATCTGCTTTCATTTGCTAGGTAACTGATGTTTTAAATATAGCCTGATGATACTTTCTGATTTTCTAAATGATAATCCATAACTCATGACTATTATCCACTCCATCCTCTCTGCCAGATACTTGACAATTCTGTCCAGATACCTGACCATTATATACATATCAGTGTTACTCTTATTTAGTTCTTCTCCAGCTTATTTTATGTAACTTTAAATCATACGCTTAAACAAAGATTTATTTAAACCTCACCTTTTCAATAATAAGCCCCTATTTTATAAAACAAGATTCTCAGTACTTCAAACTTTTCGTACATCTTTCCCAGTTCTCAAACTTTTCTATTCTCTAATCTAGTCCGTATATTCTTAAAAACTTTTGCAGATTAGATTTCTCTGGCTCCATACGAACCCATTCTTTTTTTTCTACTCCTGATGGTATCAATTATGGTGGAACTTTCTTTCATTGCTTGTCAGAGTTGGAAGCACTGCCTCCTTAAGGATATGTCTTGCTTTTACTTAGCTTGTGTCTCATTTTGTTGGAGTAAGTCTTTCTATAATTTAGTAAAAGTCTGTAGAAGGCAAATTTACCAAAACCTTGCATAGCTAAATCAATCTATGTTGTTCTCACAAATAATAAAACCCTAGATTGAAAATGGTTTATTTTTCATGATTTTGATGGAATTATTGTACTGTTGTCAGTATACTGTACAACTACTAAAACTGAAGGAGTATGGACCACCTTTATTGCTTTTTCTCATTAGAAGCTTTAGATTTCCTTATTTCAGTACCCCACAAAGCTTCATAATAAGGAATCTAAGTGTGATTATTTCTGTTCACTTTTCTGGGCACTTGGTAGAATCTTTCAATTTGGATATTTATGTCTTCAGCTCTGGGAAAATCCTTTTTAATATTTTCGATTAATGGTGGCCCAATTTCATTCTTCTCTTTTCAGGGACTTTTACGCATCAGCTATTGACCTCTTAGACTGGTCATATATCCTGGATTTTTTTTTCCTTTGGCTTTTATCTTTGTATTTTTCAATACTTTTTCTAGAGGATTCCTTCCATTTATTTCCAGACCTACTTGAAAATATTTTACCAATTTTATTTGTAATATAGATTTTTACTTGCTTTGTATCTATTTATAGATTCTAGTATTTTTTACTCTGCCTGTGATATATTCATTAATTTACTTGTATGTCTTCTTAGAGTATTTATAAATATTTGATTTTTCAGTTAATTTATTTTTTTATTATTCAAGATGCTAGATGTCAGCAAGGCTGTCAAATATTTAAAAATTAAATACTCAAAATTGATAATCAAAATCACCATCTGATAAGATGATAGAATGTATTGGTTTGCCTTAAACCATTTCTAGGTCATATCTCCCTAGTATGTCTTAATCAATTTGTATCTACTGATATTAATGGTGAAAATGTAGTGGAAAGTATTGACCTTTGGTCAAGTAACTCCACCACTCTCAGAGTCAGAAATTTTGAGGGACAAATATAAAAATATCTTTGATGGTCAGAGAAAAATTGATAAAGATAAACTGCTTTATAGAAGAGTAAAAGGAGGTAGATAAATTAGCTGAGGAATTATTTTTTTTGAACAAGGTAGTATGGGGGTTACACTAGGAGTATATGCTGTGTTCCTCTCTTTCCTCCATAATGACTCTCCATTATCCTCAATTTCAGATGGTTATGACCATCAGAGTTATGTGCATTGATTTCTTTTTTTTAATGTGTATTTTTTATTTGAGAGAGAGAGAAAGAGAGAGAGCGAGCAGGGGAGGGGTCAGAGAGGGAGACAGAGAATGGGAAATAGGCTCCAGGATCTGAGCTGTCAGCACAGAGCCTGATTCAGGGCTTGAACCCAACAAACCACGAGATCATGAATTGAGCCAAGGTCAGATGCTAAACCGACTGAGCCACCCAGGTAGCCCTATTTCATACTGATTATTTATGACTTAGAGATGATTTACTCTGTTGCACCTATGAACATAGATGAGAAGACCACTAATTTAAAAGGAGAAGAGCAAAAGACATGAACATGACTACCATTTCAATGTCTGCTAGATTGTGTTCAGGCAGTGTATTTGTTTTACAAAAACAAGCAAATTATCCAATACTGCAATACATAAGTCTACTTATCAAAACATTAGAAAATTATTTTCAAAGCATTTTTTATTAACTGGGGAAAAGTAACATGATTACTATAAGATTTTGAATAACATTATTCAGGAATTCAAGTTCCATCTTATTATCACCAACAAGCTAATATGAAACATTTAGCTTCAAAAGTAAAGATAGATTAAAATTTCAGAAATAAAAGTGGAGTAGGAAGAAGTTATTATTGCCTTAGTGGAATTATCTGAATTTTCAGGCAGACAACTTCATTGATAAAATAACTATAAAGTAAGAAAGTGAAATTCTGGGGGGTGGGGGAGAGGGGAGAGTGGGTGATGGGCATTGAGGAAGGCACCTGTTGGGATGAGCACTGGGTGTTGTATGGAAACCAATCTGACAATAAGTTATATTATATATATATATATATATATATATATATATATATATATATATATGAAATTCTAAGATAGTAAGAGAAATTTTAGCATTATTGCATTTTTTCTTTTAGTTAAGCACACAGTTTTCAAACTGAATTCTTTAAAATTGTGTGGTTGTTTATATGGCCTGGGCATATCCTATAGATGGGAAAAGAGGCACTGATCATCAGTGGTGTTTATTTAAGACTTGGTTTCCTGTCCTTATCTACGTGTTGATCTTGCTGCCCTTACTTCTTTTCCTCTGGTTTATATAATAAAGTTTCAGGTAAGGGTCAATTTAATCATTGACAAAAGAAAAAGGAGAATGTATACAAGAAGAGGGAAAAAAAATATAAGGAGAAGCAGAAGACGGAAGAAACTCTGCAACCTAAAGCAGTGGTTGAAAACCCTTAGGTTAAGACTTGGACAATTCTTTGAGAACTGTTCTTTTTTTCCTGAGAATGTATTAATAATCATTACATGTAGTCAAATAATGGAAAGATTAATATAGCATGTCAATACCCTACTTTCTCTCTGACTCTAATTCTTACTCTCCTGAGGCAATCAGGGAGGTAGGAATCTGTGACACATTTCCAGACACTAGCCCAAGTATCCTTCAAACTTTTTCCATACTTATACAAACATAAACCAACATATAGACTTAAAAAGAATCCTAGAAGTGGTAAACCATTAATAAGTTATTGTTTTATTAAGAGTTTTGCTTCTTGGCCCCATACTCCAATCTACAAGGTCTCTCCAAAGTTACAGTTGACATAAGGCTACTTTATTTGACAAAGTCCAGAAATGGAGGCAGTTGGCCTAAGACGGTAACCAATTTTCCACCTTGGGGTCCTTAGTGCCTAATTGAGATGTATGCTTGGAGATAATAACAAAAAATAAATTACTTATTTCACAATTTGGTGTTTAGAATTCCTTGTTGAGAAGATATGTTTCTTATGTTTCCTGTTTTATTACCCCAATTATCAAAGTGTTGTAAGAAACTAATGTAGGTTGTTTTGTTCTAAATATTGAAAAATTTCCTAAGGAGACTCCTTCATTTTGGATATATCAACTATAAATAGTTCAACTTTTTTCTTCTTAGAGAACTATGCATATCATATATTCTAGAAATCACAAAATATGTATTCTATGTTCTTGAGACCTGTCACTAGATATTGTTGGGTATTAGGTATGCATAACATGGTATATCTACTTGATGTTCATATATGATTTTTTTTTAATTTTTAAATGTTTTTAAGTATTTTTTAATTTTTAAAATTTTTATTTTATTTATTTATTTATTTATTTATTTATTTATTTATTTGAGAGAGAGAGAGCTTGCAAGGGGCAGAAAGAGACAGAGAGAGAGAGAGAGAGAGAGAGAGAGAGAGAGAGAGAGAGAGAGAGATTGGAGCCCAAGCAGGCTCGGAACTGTCAGTGCAGAGCCTGATTTGGGGCTTGATCTTACAAACTATGAGATCATAACCTGAGCCGAAATCAAGAGTTGGATGTTTAACTGACTAAGCCACCCAAGCGCCCTATCTTTTTAAAAACTCCCATTTGCTTTTGACCTGTACTTGTCATATTCAGAGGAAAAAAAATTCTAGTACGTTTATAAACCAATTTTGTGACCATTTTTTTTTTTTTTTAATTTACATCCAAATTAGTTAGCATATAGTGCAACAATGATTTCAGAGTAGATTCCTTAGTGCCCCTTACCCATCTACCCCATCCCCCTCCCACAACCCCTCCAGTAACCCTCAGTTTGTTCTCCATATTTATGGGTCTCTTCTGTTTTGTCCCCCTTCCTGTTTTTATCTTATTTTTGTTTCCCTTCCCTTATGTTCATCTGTTTTGTCTCTTAAAGTCCTCATATGAGTGAAGTCATAGGATTTTTGTCTTTCTCTGACTGACTAATTTCACTTAGCATAATACCCTCCAGTTCTATCCACGTAGTTGCAAATTGCAAGATTTCATTCTTTTTGATTGCAGAGTAATACTCCATTGTATATATATACCACATCTTCTTTATTCAGTCATCATCGATGGACATCTGGGCCCTTTCCATACTTTGGCTACTGCTGATAGTGCTGCTATAAACATGGGGGTGCATGTGTCCCTTCAAAACAGCACACCTGTATCCCTTGGATAAATGCCCAGTAGTGCAATTGCTGGGTCGTAGGGTAGTTCTGTTTTTAGGAACTAAAATAGAGGAAACGCCATACTGTTTTCCAGAGTGGCTGCACCAGGTGCATTCCCACCAACAATGCAAAAGAGATCCTCTTTCTCCGCATCCTCACCACCTTCTGTTGTTGCCTGAGTTGTTAATGTTAGCCATTCTGACAGGTGTCAGGTGGTATCTCATTGTGGTTTTGATTTGTATTTCCCTGAGGATGAGCGATGTGGAGCATTTTTTCATGTGTCGGTTGGCCATCTGGATGTCTTCTTTGGAGAAGTGTCTTTCATGTCTTTTGCCCATTTCTTCACTGGATTATTTGTTTTTTGGGTGTTGAGTTTGGTAAGTTCTTTATAGATTTTGGAGTGACCTATCATTTTCAATAGGATTAATGAAAAAGGGGACAAAAGAAAGAAGAGGGTTCTCTTAGTACATGAAGAAGGTTCAGCCTCTGGCTGCTCAATAGCAATTAAGGTGGAGAGTTTGGATCAAGATGACACATACATACATTCCCTCTCATTTTCTTTCAGTCTCTCTCTCGTTCTCTCTCTTTCACACACACACATACACACACACACACGCACCCCACAGAAACATAAAAATTCCAACCTGTTCTATGACACAAGTTCTTCCATTTCAGAGTGACCAACATTTTTCTTTCTAAAACTTATTTTCCTTCATTTGTTGTTGTTGTTGTTCTATGTACAAAGTCCTACTGTGCTTGAATCTTACTTCTAATTTATGTGCTGTAATGAAGAATTGATTCAAGGTGGAAAATTTCTTAACTTCAAGGATACACGTTCTCTGGTAAAGAATGCCCCCCCCCCCCCCTTTAGACATTCTTCAGGAGGCTTTCTAAACTGATTTCATTAAATTAAATGATACCTATATATATGATATATATATATCATATATATATGATATATATATATATATATGATATATATATATTATATATAGAGAGAATATGTAATGGCTTTAACTATGTGTATCTCAGGATAAATTTAGATAAACACTCTGATAATTACTGTGAAAATCTACTCAAATATTTTCTTAACAAACTTTTTTGTTTGTTACAAACAAATGCAACTTTTAACTTTTAGGCTGAATGGCTACTTTTATTTTCTATTTTCAATTTCCTGGCTTGACAATGTATACTAATGATGTTTCTCTGTCTCACCAGGCCTCACAGGAAATGTTGATAATAGTTCATAGCATTTAATGTTGATTCTTGATAGGTGCATATATTGAGTAAGATCTTTTCCCCCAGCTCATCTCTGCTCTAAAGTTTAATATTGTAATTTAATAAAAATGGCTTTGCAGCTGTGAAAGCTATCCTGGTAAAAAAGATATATGTATTTCAAAGCTGGTTCAGGTTCAAAGTTAAAACAAGAAATTTTTTTTCCTATTGCCATGTCCGTCTTTTCCTACCAAGGGAAATAACCTCTTCAAAGGGAAAGACAGTAAATCTCTAAATCTCCATATTTACTCAAGTCCCGAGACTCTGCAGGGCAAAAGCTGCCAAGTCTATAGATTTACAATGTTTTATGATAATGATTTCCTCCAAGGGCTCACCCGAGATGAAAAGATAAATTAATTTATCCACTTCCAACCACCAGTGAAAGTTTAGTCTCCATTCCAAAAGCTGCCTTCAGAGCAGCTCCTGCACTATATAATTCATCAGCAGTGATTAAAATTTAAGAGTCTCTGGATATGACCATTTTGCACTGGGCCTATCAAGTGGAAAGCATTGTAAAAAAAGATGAGTTTAGAGCTGAAGAGGGCATTATGACTTTTTTCCTGACCTTGTGATACTGTTACTACTGTTAATAACAACCAGTTACTTGTTATCAACTTTGTGCCAGGCACTTTTTATATGTAATTCTCATTTCATTCCTCTTAATATTGCTATGAAGGAGATTCTAAGAACTCCTGAGGATCAGAGGCTCAGAGAGGCTAAAGGTCTTTCCAGAAATCACATTTGTAACCAACAGAGCCAGATATGAGCCCAGATTAGTCTGGTTCCATGCCCTTAAGCAACTTGGCTTCCAATCTGCATTATGTTACAGATTGCAGCTGCTGAGTTTGATTTGGTTTGGTTTTTCTATGTAAATGTATTTCTTAAAAATTCTGATGTATTCTACTTTATGTATTGATTTTTCTCTTTTATTTCTTGAGTAAAATCATGAGTTCCTTTCATTGCCTATACAACAAGCTTTATTTTTAGTTTTCCATTTTTTTCTATTTGTATCCTTGTTTTTAATATCATAAGAAAACCATATGATGCACCCAACTTGAGGCATGTTGTGATCAGCAGGCCAATCATTCTTTTGAATATTACATCACATCTTCCCACCCCCATTTTGCATTTCACCATTCTAACCACATGTATCTGGGCTTTTGTTGTTACTAGTAGCTTTCAGTCCCCTACACACTGTCTTCTATTGCCATGATCTTCACTGCAAAACTGCACCACAGATGACACAAATTTAGGAATACCATAAAATTTGGGGCTTGAGGTTTTGAATTAAATGCTTAGACAATGTCATTTACACATTCAGTACAAGGCCTTAAGAGCATAGTTACAGAAACAATGCTTATAAATAGTTGTTATTACTGCAGATTAAAACTGTCATTACTTCCAATTTTATGGAAGACCCTGACAAGATCCATACACATCTACATTTGTAGAGGAACCATGAACTATTTATGGGGAAAGAAGAAAAGACATAATACCTTGGAACATATTACTCATTGAGTGCCACATCAGAAATCTAGATCATTTGTAAATAGAAAGTCAGGATTAAATCTTCTACTATTCTGTGCCCAAGGAGAATCATGATGACCAAAAGAATGTGGGTCAACTTCCAAGAGTAAACTCTTCCATTTTAAAACTTTAAAAACATAAAATAAGATGAAAGTAGAAATACAAGCCATTTCATGTCTCTAGAGGTAAAGATTAAACTTGACCTTTGGAACAAAAATATCTTTGTTTAAGAAAATTCACTATTACAACTTTAGTTACCCAAGTTAAAAGCATTTTTTGGAAAGCTACAAAATCAACTTTAACTCTAAATGCTGTTGTTAGATATTGTATTTCATAAATGAAAATTGCTGTGTGAAAGAGATTAAATTGTGTCTTAAGGTCATTATTGCTTTGTTCAAGAGATTTTTGTTTTTTGTTACTTTTGGAATGGAAGTATTGAAGAAGGAAAGCATGGAGATGGGACTTGGTTGGATACTTTTCCACTCCAATGATTAACATATTTTTGTTGGGTTTTTGTGTATTGTTTTTAACACCTGAAGATTTTCTTACCAGATATATGGAGATTCAGGAAGCAAGCAATACTATTTCAGAGCCCAGTTGATCACCTGTTCCTTGGGCATGCAAAATGAGCCATTTTCCAAACCTAGATAAAGAATCCAAGACCACTCTGGGAATATTTGAAGCCCTGGCACATGCATTGGTAATCTCACAAAGAAAATTTCCAACAGTAGTAGAGACAGATACTACTTCCATAGTTTTCTAGGACAATAAGTACTAGCCAAAGGGAATGAGGGCAAGAACTGCAAAATCATGGAAGAGGCAAAGACTACAGTTATGAAAACACACAGGACAACCACTGGGAAATATCGAGAAATAATTATTGTTGATATCTATCAATCACACAGGAGATGGCTTTGTATAGGAGAATGGAAATTCTGTATAAACCCAACAAACGGAACAACAAAAGACAAAATCTGCCCTATACGTGCAAAAGACTAGCATCTAAATTAGAGAGAGACTATAAGAGAATTGACATCTTTGTACTTCCCATTCTGATAGGAGAGAACAGAAAACACTGACAAAGAAACCATTTCTGTTGGTGGTGGTGGTAGTATTGTTTGCAAAACCAGGCAAGGTAAATAATGTGTCTAAAAACTATTTCTGGGTTTTCCAGATCACGTTAGCTAGATACTGGGAAACCCAGAGCCTCTGAGAAAAATTGAAAAAGAAATGCTGACTACATAGAGTATGGTGTCAATATCAGCACAGATAATAAATATCATAGTGAAACAATGGTATTGAATCTTGTTCCAGCAAACAAAATATAGAAGTGTTAAAAAAAACTGAGAGAAAAGTAGTAGAGAATGGGGACCAGGGTGTGGGGGAGTATCTCCATTAACAGTTCAGCCTTATTTTTAGAGATCTTCCATGTTGTGGCTCTCATGATTGCTATTTGTTCCAGTGCATCACCAAACAGCTGACAATACAGTCAGCCATTACCAACCATATGACTTCCTGGGGCTGTCCTTTACTTTTATGTTTCAAGAAAGAGTTAATAACATAAATTAATAAAAATCTCGATTTTATATTGTCAGTTTAATGCTTTAAGATGTTAACCATTCTCTGGAGATGTTTGAGTTCTTGTCCTGCTCTTATATTTTATAATTTATTGTAATCTGCTATGCCTTTGATATCCTAGTACTTATATTTTTAAGTAAATTATGATAAAATATTTGATTGGAATATATGGAGTTATCACAAATGTAAAACAGAATTTTCCTTTTTGTGTTTTGTGTGTGTGTGTGTGTGTGTGTGTGTGTGTGTGTGGTGTTTTTGTTTTTTGTTTTTGTCTTTTTTAACTCCTATAAATGAAGAGAAACGTTTTCCTGGTCCAGATTCCAACAGAGAGTAACATTTTCATTTAGCTGTCATGTTCCTCAGTCTACTTTTATCGAATCAGATCCTCAGTTTTTGTTTTTTACTTTGACTCTTGAATAGAACAGCTACGTTGCAGAATGATCTTCAATTTGGGTTTGCCTTAAGTTTACCTATGATTCAATTTAGGTCATGAATTTTTAGTAAGAATGTCACAGAATGATACTGTGTCTATTTCAAAATATCATATTGAAAAGCTAATACCGTGTTAAGTTGTACCTGTTACCAGAGATGTTCACTTTGATGATTTTGATTCTACACTGCCACACATTTGTAGTAAGAAAACACAAAACAAAAAGCTGGTTTCACTTAAAAATGTCCTTAACAGAGTAAACATTTTATTATATACCACCCATGTGAGTACATGTCTTTTTAATATATTGTTACAGTATGAGAAGTATGCACAAAGCATATCTGCTATATACTTTTATGTTATGATTGTGAAGAAAAGTGTTTGTGTGCGCTTTTTTCATACAAAACCATTTTGATATGAAAGGCCAATGGACAAACAGTAGTTACCCACATGTGGGTATCTGGTAGACATTTCTAACAAATAAGCTAAGTAAGGCTGCTGCTTCAAAACAAACAAACAAACAAAACTGATGACATTGGTTACCAATATTAATACTCACCATTTCAAATGAGAATTGAAATTTTGGAAAACTTGTGTCTGCCACCTTGAGCTTAAGAACTTCCTAATACTTAGAGGTTTTTTTTTGATGGGACTCTTAATGATATTAACAAATATGAATTTTTTATTTTTATAATGAAATGATCATTATTTTGAACATCCGTATAATTCCACAAACCTTTATTTTCTATATTTTCCAAATGATCAAAGTGTGTTATGACAGTATCATACATAGATAAAAGATACATTTAAAAATGCAATACAGGCCAATGGAGTTTTGTATAGCACCTAATGAAAATTCATTGGTATGTTTTTAGGTTCCACATTGCAGATGACCTTCAAGAAACTACCACTGTTGAATTTGGCTGTGGAACCAAAGAATATCCACCATTATCTGAAACAGCAGTTAAAATACCATTCTCTTTTCCAACTACACATCTGTATTAGTGAGTTTGGATGACTTTTTTTTTTGTACACTTAAAACAAACCAACCTATCACATCATTTTAAATGCACAGGGAGATTAGAAAATCTGTCTGAGGAGCATCCAACTGAGGAAGGGCTAAAGGGGGCTTCCTCTTCAAATCTGAGACCTAAAGGAAGAGCAGGTTTACAGTGAATGGTGTCAGAGAAAGGAGTGATCAAACACAGGAAGACTTACCAATTCTATTCATTAAATGTAAGCTCTTTCTACCTATCTCTTTACTTCTTTCATTCTTATCAACTTTGAAGGCTGTGCCACACTTGGAATTTTCTCATTATACAGAGAAAGCATTTTTAGAAGAAGAGTTTAATCTAAACTTCCTATCCTCTCTATAATTTAAGTAAACCCTCTTTTGGAATTCTCTATAACAGACCATGAAAAATGAAGAGTAATACAAATTTTTCATGTTCTACAGTGCAATTTTTATTCTAAAAGTATAATTACTTAGTATACTATTGTAATTACCTGTATAGTTTCTTTTTACCTGTATGTTGTAATATGCATACACAACAAGGATTTGCCAAAATATTGAACATATACATAATCAACAAAAAATGTAATATGCTTTGTGCGTCTGCTTGGTTTTTGAAATTAGAAAATCAGCATGTATTTGGTGCCTCGAAACTCTGAAATGGGCAATTTCTTAGAAACACAAACACACAGAAGTATAACAAGTATAATCCTTCCTCTCTCGAAAGAGTTTATGTCAAGTGGCAGAAATAAGTAATGTCATTCAAGAGAATAAGAAGCTATAAGTATTTGTCACTTTTGACCATTATCCTCTAGCTGTAGGAGACTTTGGAAAGGAAAAATCTTATTATAATTTTAAAATATAATTTTCACTTAATTTGTTTAATGATGTTTGAATGAAATAAAAGTATTCAACAAAAGAAACAGCACACAAAAACCCAAGAAATAAAAAATAAAAATCAAACATTTCAAATATATTATGTAATGGTGTATTTTGTCAAGATGTTTTGTAAATGTCTGCTTCCATTAAAGAGACCAACAAAAAGTGAGAGGGGGAGAGTTAGATTAGACAATTGGTAATGGTATAAGAGAACCCTTTTTAAACAAATCCAACTGCTGTTTATCTTGGAGTCTAAAACAATATAATGGAATGTTTTTGTCCATAAAACTCACTTGAGATCCCGAGTTATAAATGTCAACGATTTGCATAAAAGCTCAACTTTAAAGATTTAGTACTGTGTACAAATGAAGACAAAAATAAGCACAAACATAAGAGTTGCATTTTAATATAGGTATCCATTATCTAATGTTTATATAATGGAAGCCAAATGACTTCATTATTATCTGTGCTATTACACTGAATACCAAATGAACTCATCATACAGGCATACTTGCTTTAAAAACTATTACAGCCCCATCAATGACAAGGGAAACATATATATGCAAACTTCTTTAGATGACTAATTTGATTTTTGTGTTAACTGCTAATGTATTATTAATCAACAGTTCATTATACTTTTAGATAGCCTTAGTTTATTTGTGCTTTATTTGTACACAACTCATTTCTGTAATCTCTTGCTCTATAAAATTTTATTCCTATTTAAACAGTATTATCCTTAGGTAATGAATACATATATGCAAAAATCAGAGGAATGTGGAACCTGGTAAATTATTTGGTTATATCCAAATCTTAAGAAGTGCAATCAATTTGGCAAAAAGTTGTTTTTCCCATTAACTCGTTATTTTCAAAATAAAATTATTGAGTTCTGGGTTAGACTATATGCATTCGTATCAAAACAATGAAATACTCACTTTATCCTTTCAATTTTTATATTTCCGAGTTGGCTTCATGTGTAGAAATTTGACTCACTTGATATATAAATTGTTGTTTTCATTTGCTAGGCCATACCCAAAATGAAATACTTAAAAGTGGATTTGAGTGAGATGATATCTTAACAAAAAAAATCAATAGGGAGTCAAACACTGTGAAGTTGTTTAAAAAAACATAGAATGAAAAAAATACATTTTTATAAACAGGTAGAAGATGTTGATGCTTATGAAAAAAAGCTCATTTTTATGAGAAAATCTAGGATTCTAATAACCTGGTGTCATGGAAATAACAACTCTTAGTAAGGAAACTGACAATGGTTTTTGATCCTTCAAAGAGGCAATCAGAGATACTCACTAGAATTCCATGCATTTATGTATTAAGAACTATTCACTTAAAATCTCTAATTTGGAATTTGCTTTGGTTTTGTTATGATGAATTATAACCCTAAGTCTTTCTAACAACATGATAAATTACTGAAATATGTATGATTGCTTCACAACATTAACTTAGAGCAATGTTTCCCAAACATTTACATGTCATTACACAGAGAAGACCAGAAACATTTATTCAACATACTCTAGTGACAAAGAAGGGTGCCCATAGTCAATGGAAACAAACTGAGGGGCTCTGCTCACCAATGGCCAAAGAACGTGGAACTCATTTTCAGCATTAGCTAGGAAATTTTACCATACAAATATACTTCCCACTGCAAAAGTTACTCTTACATTGCATCAACACACAAAAGGAATATTCGTTAAATGTACTTCTATAGGAAATTACAAATGGAGTCAAATGAATACCTCTTATGAAAATATTTCATTAGATACTATTTATTTAGTGCTTTGATTAAAGTAGGCACGACTCCATCTCTTTATCTGTATTAAGTCATTTAATCCTTATTACAACTCTGAGACCGAAGCTTTTATCTCCATTTTAGAGGTAAGGTAACTATGGTCTAGAGAAATAATTTGTTCAAGAGCACATGAATGGAAAGAAGTAAGAGATAGCCTTGAATCAAATCCAGATAGCCTGATTCCAAACCTTAAATTGTTTACCATGGCCTTTTTTCCATTATTTTTAAATCTGCCAATAATGAGTAAAAATTAGTATTGAGTAAGTGGTAATCTTTTGAATTCTAAAGGACGTGCTGGGAAGAGATTAGCTGACATGAAAATTTATAAAATGTGTTTATATAAATAAATTTTAATTTTCCACTTGATATAGGAGAACACCACACATCATTAACCAAAAGAGAAGAAATATTGATGCATACTTTATTTTAACAAAGGAAACAAAATTACTTAAAAATTGGTGCCTTATATTCCTAACTTATAAATAGTAACTGTCCACTTAAGACAATGTTTATATTATTATTTTTCTCTAGGTATTACAAACTGAATTTGCTTCTCTAGAAAATTGTATTTTTGTAAGAAAGATATTAGTAAAGCATTGGATAATATATTTGTTAAAGCTGGAATCATATTCTATTGGAACTATATCTTATCACAAGCTAAACGGCCATTCATGATTCTAAACATTTTCTTTACACAAAACGTACTTTTATGAGGTGGTGCTTACAAGACTGAATGTAACGGATGTGTCAAAAGTTCAGTTAAAATAATCCTAACATTTAGTAGTACTTTCAGTAAAAAGTTATTGCAAGTATTACATTTCTTGCACCTACAAAGGACTGGAATAAGCAAAATATTTTGCAGTGAAACTAGTCTGATTTTTAACAGCTTCTCTGCTCCTAAATATAGTCTTAGCAGGGATATACACATTTCAATTTGAAGCAAGTTGATTTCTCTGTGGTTAAGTCCTAGTCATTGTAAACTTCTATCTAATAATCAGTAATCAAGAAAAGGTATTTTTTTCTCCTGTGGAAAGTCTAGCTTTAATGTACTTCATTAATGGAATTTGACTTCATGTATGGATTATTCACTCAAAATAATAAATGACTGCCTTGTTGAACTTGGAACAAACAAAACAAATCTAAAAGATATAAATCTGCATTCTAACAAGTTTTCTGCTATACACAACAAAATCATTGGCAACAATGATGTCTAAACATTATTTTCAAAGTCTGGGGTGCCACCAGATGGTGCTCTTACAGAGCCAAAAAGACAAAGCATTCACTACAAAATTGGAAACAAAACAAAACAAAAAACAGTGGTGACTTTTTGGACTAGTCATCCTACTCTCACATATTCAGAGAATTCCAAGATGTCTAATAATCTATGACTGAAATCATACTTCAGGGTCCGGGAACTTCGGATACTAATGAATTTTTAAAACTATATTGAAAATATGTTTAAAATCAAAATAGTAAAAATTGAATATAAAATTGCTTTTAAATTAGCAGGACTCTAGATATATATATGTCAAGATAGCCTGATCAATAAGAGAAGCTCAAAATGTTACATATTATCACCTAATATTGTTATTATTGTTAAAAGTTTTAACTAACATGTGTATACCAATTTATCACAATGTTAAACTTACCAGATGCCCACTAATAACTATATCACATATGATTATATCTAAATGTATATTTCTTGTTAGAATATCATTGAATTTAAAATATATAGACTTTGAAATGCATTCATGGCAACTAACATATCAAAATACTGAGTTTCAGCATTCACCCAAAATGTATATTTGAAGGATACAGGATACTTGAAGTAGATCTATTTGCAACAGTAATATAAACTTGAGAAAAACACAAATTACTGGAAAAAGTAGAAATCCTTTATTTACTAACCTGAAACACAGAGAAATACAACAGTCCTTACATTCGTTAGGCATCCCTCTCTTAAGATTCAGGATCAGAGTGTCACCACATTTCTTTCAAAACGAACCTTACTGTTGGTATTTTTCCCCAAGAGTTTTCAAAATTGCATGTGCACAATCTTTGCTTTCATTAGTTTCACAGAGTCCTCCCTCTAGCAATTTAGAGTTTTTGGCAACACCTTACATACATAAAATATTAAGTAAGGATGGAGGCCACCCATTAATAACTGCCTGTGTTTAATCCTGTCCCATTTATATAATTGTGAGATCTTGAGAATACTATTAAATAAATCTCTTTAAATCTTAAAATTTTCTGCTATTAGATGGGCTAATTAAGTAGTACCTGTATTATAGTTTCTGTTTTTGCTTTTATTTTTTTCTTGAGGGTTAAATAAATGGATACACACACATCTGTATGTAGGTATCCTGAACAGTGTTTAGCATATAGTATGTACTTTTAACTGTTAGCTACCCTCATCATCATTATGGTTATTATTAATGGGTCCATGGAAAAACAATATAATAGAGCATAATGAGGTTTTGCTTCAAATTAATTTACTTTAAATAATTCTGTTATTAAATGATGTCATTTAAACACAGAGAAATAAATATCCTATAAATACCACATAAGTAAATATAATGACAAATACTAGTTTTCTTTCATTTTTAATATTTTTATGCAAAAGCATTATAAGCTCTTATAAAACAAGTAGTATCTAAGAATGTGGAATAAAAACTAAATATATATTCCCTCTATCTCCTTTAAATTCACTTTCTTTTTAAAATTTTTTTATTTAGTTTTTAATTTTTTAATTTTATTTTTAATTTTTTTTAATTTATATCCAAACCAGTAGCATAAAGTGCAACAATGATTCCAGGAGTAGATTCCTTAGTGCCCCTTACCCATTTACCCCATCCCCCTCCCACTACACTTCCAGTAACTCTCAGTTTGTTCTCCATATTTATGAGTCTCTTCTGTTTTGTCCCCCTCCCTGTTTTTATCTTATTTTTGTTTCCCTTCCCTTATGTTCATCTGTTTTGTCTCTTAAAGTCCTCATATGAGTGAAGTTGTAGGATTTTTGTCTTTCTCTGACTGACTAATTTCACTTAGCATAATACCCTCCAGTTCCATCCACATAGTTGCAAATGCAAGATTTCATTCTTTTTGATTGAAGAGTAATACTCCATTGTGTGTGTACACACACACACACACACACACACACACACACACACCACATCTTCTTTATCCAGTCATCCATCGATGGACATTTGGGCTCTTTCCATACTTTGGCTATTGTTGATAGTGCTCCTATAAACATGGGGGTGCATGTATCCCTTCGAAACAGCACATCTGGATCCCTTGGATAAATGCCTAGTAGTGCAATTGCTGGGTCGTAGGGTAGTTCTATTTTTAGTTTTTTGAGGAACCTCCATACTGTTTTCCAGAGTGGCTGCACCAGCTTGCATGCCCACCAACAATGCCAAAGAGATCCTCTTTCTCCACTTCCTCGCCACCTTCTGTTGTTGCCTGAGTTGTTAATGTTAGCCATTCTGACAGGTGTCAGGTGGTATCTCATTGTGGCTTTGATTTGTATTTCCCTGATGATGAGTGATGTGGAGCATTTTTTCATGTGTCAGTTGGCCATCTGGATGTCTTCTTTGGAGAAGTGTCTATTCATGCCTTTTGCCCATTTCTTCACTGTATTGTTTTTTGGGTGTTGAGTTTGATAAGTTCTTTATAGATTTTGGATACTAACCCTTTATGTGACATGTCATTTGCAAATATCTTCTCCCATTCTGTCGGTTGCCTTTTAGTTAAATTCACTTTCATTTCCAGAGATAATCAGTTACCATTTTCAGTCATTTGTGTTTTGTTTTGTTTTGTTTTTAAGAGAGAGAGAGAGAGAGAGAGAGAGAGAGAGAGAGCGCACAAGTAGAGGAGAAAGGCAGAAGGAGAAAGAGAAAGAATTTTAAGCAGGCTCCATGCTCAGCACAGAGCCTGATAAGTGTCTCTACCCCATGACCCTGGGATCATGACCTGAGCTGAAATGAAGAGTCTGATAGTGAACCAACCAACCCACCCAGGTGCCCCTTCAGTGTTATTTTCAATGGTCTTTCTTAGCAAATGAAAATATTGTCTGTCTTTCCGGTTCACAAAAATCAAAAGTTTGAAGATTTCTAATATATTCTGCCTTTGAATGTAGACAGGACTGCTCTTTGTCTTTTCTGGCCCAACAATAAATCTTTAAATATTAGTTAAGAGGAGTTCATATTCTTCCTTAACACATTCTGCTAATCCACCCATTATTTTCTCAGGAATTCCCTTATATTCAGTTCAAAATAGAAGTTAATTGACTCTTTATTTCTGATAAATATTTCTGATAATATATAGTATATTATATACATTATATATGTATAAAGATATATATAGTCACCCCCAATCACACAAAATTCAAATCTTTGAAATAAACTGTTAGGAATATTAAAATTTATTTCATACAATATGTTAAAAAGCTATATCCCAGACATAAATATATATTTCAAGATCTGTTTCTTTGTGGTTAATAGTGTAAGTAGGAAAAAATAATATTACCAAATACTCCTCTATTTGCTAACAACAAACTCAAAGATAGACTTCCTTTAAATTGTAATCTTTCTCCTAAAAGACGTTTGCTAAAATGCCACTGTCTGGGTAGTTAAATTTCATAGAAAACCTTGAAGCTTTAATACGGCCTATATTTTTAAGTTTCTTTTCTTATTTAAAGTGTTAGCAGCATTAAGATTTCAAATAAGTGACTAGTGTATATTTTTTATTTATTTATTTTTTGGTTTTCTCCAATGGAGGTGATAATAAGCAAATGGCAGGAATCTAGGGATGTGTTAATGTGAAGGAAATGAAAGAAGCTAATGCCCAAATTGTAAAGAAGAAGAGAGACAAATAAAAGGATAGTGAATAAATAGTGCCTTAAAAATCGGAATATTTACAAATACAGAATGAAATATGGTTTTAATATAAAGAAATTAGGACATTATGAAACTTTAAGTATTGAAACCAATTTGTCTATGAATTATGTGTTACACTAAGCTAAATTATAAAACTTCCAAAAACATTTTCTGCCTTCTGCTCATACTGTCTTATGATGTGGGGTTGGGGAACAAATGGTCAAGAACAAATTTGAGATGTTTCAGTGCAAAAAAAGAGGGTGTTTTTAATTTTTTAATATTGATTTTTTTTTGAGAGGGAGAGAGAAAGAGAAAGAACACAAGTGGGAGAAGGGCAGAGAAAGAGGGAGAGAGAGAATTCCAAGCAGGCTCTGCACTGTCAGGGCAGAGCTCAATGAGGGACTCAATCTCTGGAAACGTGAGATCATGAGCTTAGCCAAAATCAAGTGTGGGATGCTTCTTAACCAACTAAGCCACCCAGGTGCCCCAAAAGGTGGTTTTATTAAAGCATGTGGACAGGACCTGAGGGAAAAAGAGCTGCAGTGGGATTGTGAGGTACAAGTGATTATGTACTTTGGACATGGGAGAAGTAAAGACAAAGGAAGTTTCCAAAAAGATTTTCATATGCTAAGGAAGACTTACAGGATCCTGGAGGCTTGGCTATTGTGAAGCTAAGTTGTTTTTTCCTCTGGCAAGGCATTAATATTAACACAGTTGGGAGTTCCTGGAGGAATGTCATATGCTACCTGTGTAAAGTATTTGTCAATGGGCTGCAAATTATTAGGAAATTTAATTTTATCTATATTTCCTTTAGCCTTTGTTCTCCACATCATTCCTCCCTAAACAATTTTGACCTTAAATCTTTAAGTTTGCTGAGGGTGGAAGATCTTATCTTCTGTAACTTCTTCCTGCTGAATAGGGACATGGAGATGTCCCTGCCTATGGGTCAACAATGGGGGATTTATACACACACACACACACACACACACACACACACACACACACACACGTTAGTGTGTATATATATACATGAGCTACCAAAGGCAGAGGCAGCTGAATCCAAGGTAGACAACCTCCTTAAGTACAAAGGATTATTTACTGGCTTGAAGTTTATGGCAGTGAAAGTTTTGGCACCAGGCAGGGAGACACTGAAGGTTAATATTATATAGGAAAAAGAAACACAATAAAAATGGCCTTTGATAGCGAACCAAAATCTTCCTCCAGTCGAGTTTAACCAATCACTAAAGGAAGAGAGAGATCATTTAAAGTATCAATTTGAGTATTTATATCTTTTAGCAATCCTGCTATATTTTTGTGATATCTGGAATATATACACAATATTTTGTTTTTCTGCTAGCCCATGTTCCATCTTGTGTAGTATTTAAAATATCTAATGGCATTTTGAGAGTCATTTAAGGTCTTAATGGTGTAGTAAGTGGTGTTAGCCATCATACACTCTGTTTTGTTTAGTAAGCCATCAGGTAATAAGAGGCACCTTTATGGAAACAAAATAAAAATATAAGTTAATGGTTGGAGCAAATTACAAACCCAGTGTCTTGAGTCTTGAGTGCTTAAAATCTAATATCTACAAAGATGTGTTATTGAAATATTTTCTCTCTACAATCACCCTCATTTTTAATCAGAGATAGCCAAATCAAGACTAATTTGTTTGTAAAACAAGACCAATTTTAGTAAACTTGGCCTAATTATCTACATAATTTCTTTTAAAATGCTTTGCTAGAACTTTTTATAAGGAATCTCGAGATTGAAGTTTTAGTAGCCTCTGTAGGCCAGCAGCCAAGCCAAATATTTGCCATCAGACATGCCTGTGATATCTGTAGATTTGGGTGAATTGCTCTACTCAAGGTCCCCAAAATATCCTGAGGTTCATGCATCTGCCAGGAAGTGACATTTTTACTCACCTGGTAAGGCTGCTCGCAACTCTATAAGAAGGTATCAGGCCAACATTTCCAAGGGGGCTCTATTGGCTTCATGCTTCATAAAGTCAACCCTATTTTCTTAAAGCCGTATGGTCATATCTGAATCTATTCGTGTCCCTCAAATATGACATTCAAGCATTCCTGTCAAAAGCATTGGTAGAATAACCAATATTTCCAATGGTGTCCTATTACAAGGAGAACAGACTCTTATTGAACTTAGGCAAATAATTTCAATTGCCATGAAAGAAAGAACACTCACTGAGAGTTTTTGAATTTCAGAGGGTTCAGGTAGAGAGAAAAGTTAAATGCTTCAATTTGTTCACAGAGGAGTATTGTATCCAATTGATGTATATCATGGCTATTTTAAAAGGAAGTTTACTTAATCTGGAAGAGTAAACATTACAGAACCAGCAATGTTTCAAACACGAGTCACAAAAACCCTAATCATCTTCCTCATTTCATTTAATCCCATGTTACTAATTCTTGGCTGAGGATAAAAGCAGCTTTTTTAGTTAGTTCTGGAAATTCTTAACAATTTTAAAGATATAAAAAAACTGTATGTGTCAAAAGCCCCTTGTATGAATCTCCTTGAAGATGAAACACATTTTGCAAGAGAATAAGAATAATAATTACAAATGACAAAAGACTCAGAAATGGACATGGTTCAAGATCTGATGAGAGGTCAGCTAGCAAGGAAATCTGGTTATTTCTGTGACTCATAACACTTCCAGCATCAGAATATCCAATGATGGCCTCATACCAAAACATTAAGTTCAGGAATTACATATAATCTCTAGAACAGTTATAGCATTACCCAAACAACATAATCTAAGGCTTATTATTTGTTAGAAATCTTAGTCTCCAGTGAAAAGTAAGTAGGAACCAACTGTGAACAGTTATACCAGAATTCTTTAGATTTGAAATTTATAAATATATTTCATAATTTTAAAAACATGGGTTTTTCCATAGCACAATCTTTCAATAAAGCACAAAGCATACTTACCAACAGACCCAAGTATCCTCAGCTTCTCTGCAGTAAGATTGCCAAGCACAAGCTACTTTCAGTAATCATTGCTTTAGTATCTTATCTCATTTGGTAAAGACTTAGATGCCCAGTGAATACAATCCGCTTTATTCTCCAAGCACAACTTTAAAGTTTCAGGTTACCAAAGACTTTGAAAGCTGTCGTAACAATTACCCATGAAAACTTTGAGACAGACAAAATTAATGATCACTTTAAGTCATCTTTTTGCTGACAAATTGCAACAGACACAATGTGATGTTATTTGACCTTTAGTAAACCTAGGTAGAATAAAAGTTTCATATATAATGCTGATAATAATCAATTTGTTCCCCATTGCCAACGTTTTCCTGGGGCACCAGTGGGGAAATGTGAATTGGGGGGTGTTAGGTCCAAGGGGGTGCTCTTTACTTTTAATAGCAAGGGGAGAAGCAGGAGCCAATGGTGCCAGAGGCACCCAGGATGGTAAAGGAGCCAGTTATGCAGGTTGCACCTGAGGTGGTGCAGAAACAGAATGATGAAAGGGGAAGGCAGAAAACATGAGGTGCTATCAGGAAGGCTGGAGGATGATAAAAATCTGGAGGATGGGGAAAGAGGTCTCCAGGTCCTAAAGTTCATCAAGTTGGACTGATGAAAAGACAGATTTTCCTTCCACCTCGTGGAATTAGGCAGTCCATATCAGCCTGGAGAAGACAGGAACCTTCCCCAAAACAAAAGAAGTAAAGGAGCTCCAGCAGCAGTTTAGGAATATTCCTTCAAGTCTCCATCCTGAGGTATACTAATTAGAGATAGTTGGCTTCAATTATCATAGCCACTAACTCATGAAATGAATGAGGGAGAAACTCCCACATATAGGAGTAAGCTGAGTCTGTTAGGAAGGAGGTAGTATAAGAGAGAGTCAATGTCCCCTTAGTTAGGAATGGCCTGTGCTTTCTCCAGCAATCTGGGTTTACTTGAAGACCTGTTTAGAAAATTATTATCATCCAATACAGCAGGAGGAGATTTACTAGCCTGGTTATCAGCCAAACACATTCTGCAAGAGGTTCTTAGGTCAGGGTACTGATTTTAGGGCCATGCAGGGATGGGCATGGGGTACATTCTGTCCATTGCCTGTAGAAGAGGTCTGATAGATTGTACTGAAGTTTAATGCCCCCTTAATGGGCCATTTTTCCTTATTTTCTAAGGAGTACTGAGGTCATGAAGTGTTATAAAAGAAGACTAGATTTTTTTTTATTTCCTTAAATCTTGCAATCTAAATTGTCTCCAGTGGGTTAAAAGGAGTCCCAAAGGAGAGTCCTTGAGAACCGAAGAACTGAGAAGGTCTATTCCAAGAAAATCCACACACACCCCCAACTCCTGGTGGCATCCTATGCAGGATATGTCAGAAGTTCCTTGTGTCAAAGTGTCCTAAGTCACCCATGGAACAAAATTGCTATGATCACCACCCTGCCCAGTAGGAGGTATGCCAGTGTCCCACCACTTCCCCATTGCATTCTAGACTGCAAATGGATGCCAGCGTATGGGCCAGGATACCATACCTTGTCTCACCTTGCCGTGCTGGGAAGAACCCGCCATTTTTAACCCAGGGGAAAAATAAGAAAAGTTTTACAAAGGGGAAATTACCCAATTTTGTAATTTAAGTAGTTAGCAAGGGACACTGATGGAAAACAATGGAAATAGAAATACATCATTGTCTAAACAACATTCCAACACACATAGACTTTACAGCTGACTTCCCTAGGAAATGGCTCCTAGTTGAGGGTTTTAATTCAACAGGGTACTGGTTTCAGCCAGCTCCCAGTGAGGGTCTTGTGGCCACAAGTGGTTAGACCAGAGATGTGGAGGGAATTACATTAGATGAATGAGGAAGAAACCTCACACAGGAGTCTTAAGATTGGCAGTTGTCCTAGTGATTCAGCCCCCACAGGGGGCACCAAAATGACATAATTTGATGTGGGGTTTGAGAGTGAATGCTCAAGAAAGAATTCTTGGGATATTTTCAATACAAAAAAAGTTGGTTTTATTAAAGCACAGGGACAGGAACAGTGAGCAGAAAGAGCTGCACTGGGATTGTGAGGAGCAATTGATTATATACTTTGGAGTTGGTGGGAGGTAAAGCAAAGGAAGTTTCCAGAAAGATTTTCAAATGTTTCAAACTTACAGGATGCTAGAGGCCTAGCTAATGTCAAGCTAAGGTTGTTTTTCCTTTAGCAAGGCATTTATATTAAGACTTCTGGGATTTCCTGGAGTAAAGTCATACTCTACCTGACTCAAGTATTTGTCAATGACCCAAAAATTATAAGGAAAGTTAATTTTATGCAAATTTCTTTTGCATTTGTTCTACACATCATTGTCCATCTTCCTAAAAGACTGCCCTTGATTTGTGACTTCATTCCAGTTTTTCTTTTTCCCTGTGCTGGCTCTTGTTTGTTAATCTTTTCCATCAATCCTTTAATGTGTAAACCATAGCCCATTTTTTCAGTGAAGAATTCCTTATTTATTTACATTTTAATGTTATTCTTTAGACATGGAACCTCAAGTTTCAAGATTACAGAAAAGGATATGTATTAAATGTGGAAAACTACTCCTATCCAAACTATACTTATATTTTTTATGATACAAGGTATAAACTTTAGAGTCATTTTGAATTTTCTTTCCTTGTTATAGAGAAAAAAAATATTACTAAATATTAATATATATAATTTTCTAACTAGACTTCTTTACCTTAAAACCTTACAGTTGTGTGTCTCATTGTCCCTTCTTTTGACATCACTTTAAAAATATATTGTAAGAACTCTAGTACCCATTTCTCAAATCAATTATTGGTCAGATTGAATGTTACTGACTATTTAGAATATAATAATTATCTTATACTCTATAATATTATTTTTTCATTATTTAAGCAAAATATGTAGTACATCTTTTTAAATTTACTTTACTGATTATTCTCCCAACCAACTTATTAAATGAAGACATAAAGGAATTTCATCTTATAGCACTAAATATATACCCAAAGAAATGGGTATTTTGTTGTGCTTCACTTTATTTTGCTTTACAGATATTGCCTTTTTTACAAATTGAAGATTTGTGGCAACCATGTGTCAAACAAATTTATCAGCATCTTTGCTTCAAGCATTTACTTGCTTCATGTCTTTATGTCACATTTTGGTCAATATTTCAAATTTTTAAATTATTATTACTTTGTTATGGTGATCTGTGGTCAATGATCTTTGCTGTTACTATTGTAGTTGTTTTGGGGTGCCACAAACTGTGCCCATATAAACAGTGAACTTAATAAATGTGGAATTCTGACTCCTCCACCAACTGGCTGTTCCAACATCTCTCTCCCTCTTCTTGGGCATCCCCATTCCCTAGATACAACAACACTGCAATAAGGGCAATTAATAACCATACAATGGCCTGCAGGTATTCATGTAAAAACAAAAGCCAAACCTCTCTCGCTTAGTGAGGAAGGCATGTCAAAGGCCAAGACAGGCCAAAAGGTAGGCCTTTTGGGCCAAAAAGAATGCAAAGAAACAGTGTTACTCCAGTGAACACAAATGATAAAAGAGCAAAACAACATTATTGCTAATATATATAAAGTGTGAGTAGTCTAGAGAGAAGATCAAACCAGAATCAACATTCCCTTAAACCAAAGCCTAATTCAGAACAAGGTCCAAACTCTAGTCAATTCTTTGAAGGCTGCATAAGAAAAGTTTGAAGCCAGAAGATGTTGGCTAATGAGGTTTAAGGAAAAAAGCTATCTCCATAATATAAAAGTACAAGGTGAAACAACAAAATCTGATGTAGAAGCTGCAGCAAATTATTTAGAAGATCTAGCTAAGATAATAATGAAGGTGGCTACCCTAACCAACAGATTTTCAATGTAGGCAATACAACCTTATACTGAAAGAAGATGTCAGCTAGGACTTTTATAGATAGAAATGAATACCTGCTTCAAAGCTTCAAAAAACAGGCAGACTCTCTTTTTAAGGTCTAATGCAGATGGTGACTTGAAGCCACTTTTCATTTACCATTCCAAAAATCCTAGGGCCCTTACAAATTACGCTAAATGGACTTTGCCTCTGCTTTATAAATGGAACAACAAAGCCTGGATGATAGCACATCTTTTTATAGCATGGCTTACTGAGTATTTAAAGCCTATTGTTGAGGCCTACTACCCAGAAAAAATACTACTACTCATTGATAATGCACCTGGTCACCCAAGAGATCTGATGGAGATGTACAATGAGGTTTTCATACCTGCTAACACAACATCCATTTTTAGGCCATGGAACTAAGAATAATTTCTACTTTTAAGTCTTATGATTTAAGAAATACATTTCATAAGATGATAGCTGCTATAGATAGGTTCCTCTGATGGATCTGGGCAAAGTATGAAAATCTTCTCTAAAAGATTCATTATTCTAGATGCCATTAATAACATTCATGATTCATAGGAAGAGGTCAAAATATCAACATCAATTGGAGTTTGGAAGAAGTTGGTTCCAATATTGGGGATAACTTTGAGGGGTTCAAGACCTCAGTAGAGGAAGTAACTACAGATGTGGTATAAAAGCAGGAGAACTAGAATTAGAAGTGGAGTCTGAAGATGTGACCAGATTGTTGCAATCTCATGAAAAAACTTTCATGAATGAGAAGTTGCTTCTTATGAATGAACAAAGAATGTGGTTTAGAAGGTGGAAGCTAAGATAGTGGTGAAGTAGGAGGACATTTATCCAAAGCCATTGGTTAGGAAAAGGAGAAGGGCTGATTTTTGTGAATTCTTGCAAACAGCAGGGCTTAAAGGCTGGAGTTTTAAAGTTCAGCACTCTTGGCTGAAATAAAGCCCTGAAGGCACTGTCCTAGTCATGGAGAGAAGCCGGGCAAACAACCTGGGAGAAGACAGCATGAAACAGCAAACTGAAGAACACCTAGGGCACACAGGGTGGAGATGATTTGCTCCTCTTGGAATGCCTTCCTGAGAGGCAGCATTCACAAAGATACGTTTCTGGGGAAAAAGGAGCTGGCTGTCATCCTTTCCTTTTCCTAGCCCTCAGCCACCTTCTGGAAGTAGAGTTGTGCCAACAGTGCCTGCCGCACTTGACTACACCAAGTCCCACCATCATGTGCTCTGGTGCAACTGCTCCTCTAAGTCAAGTGTGCCTCAGTCTCAGCAAGGTGGGTCATGCCTCAGAAGAACAGCAGATAACCCTGCCTACACTACGTCTCCTGACCAGAGAGTTCTTCAGGGTCTCGGTTCTGGTGGAATTAGTGTCGAGTGTCATTTAATAAGCAGACCAGAGTGCACCTAGTTAATACTCATCACATTTTGGCCAAGGACCAAATGTCTTCTTCATTAAGCCATTACTCTCAGAAGCAGGAAATATAACAGGCTTTTCTAACAGAGAGAAAAAGGCAGAGACTTGGACAAAATGCCAAGACAGAAGAATCCATCCCAAATGAAAGTAAAAGACAAAGTCATGGACAGAGATCTAAAACAAAATAAGTAACATGCCTGATGGATACTCAGGAGTGTAAAGATACTTGCTGGGCTTGAGAAAAGAATGGAAGACTTTAGGGAAACCCTTACCACAGATATAAGACATTTAAAAAAAAATCAGTCAGAAACGAAAAATGAAATAACTGAGATTGGAAACAGGCTTGGTGTAATAAACACAAGGCTAGAAGAAGCAGATCAATTAGTAAGTGAAATAGAAGACAAAATAATGGGATGTAATGAAGCTGAACAAAAGAGAGAGAATTATGGGGCATAAGAATAGACTTAGGGAACTCAGAGACTCCATAAAACATAATAACATTTTTATTATAGGAATCTCAGGGGATGTGTGAGTGGCTCAGTCAGGTGAATGTCCAACTCTTGATTTTGACCTAGGTCATGGTCTCATGGTTGTGGGATTGAGTCCTATGTTGGGCTAAGAACTGGGCATGGAGTCTGCTTAAGATTCTCTGTCTCCCTCTCCCTCTGCCCATCCCCGCCCCCCAAAAAAGGAGTCTCAGAGAAGAGAGAGAAAAGGGCAGAAAACTTATTGGAAGGAATCAGCTGAAAACTTCTCTAATCTGGGGAAGGAAACAGACATCCAGATCCAGGAGGCACAGAGAACTCCCATCAAAATCAATAAAATCAGGCTAATGCCAGGATATTTTATAATTAAATTTGCAAAATATAGTGAAAAAGAAAAAAAATCTTAAAAGTAACTAGACAAAGTTGTGCTTAACTGCTAAGGGAAGACCCATAAGGCTAGCTGCAGATTTCGCAATAGAAACATTGCATGCCAGAGAGAGTGGCATGATATATTCAACATGATGAATGGGATAATAATGCAGCCAAGAATATTCGATCCAGCAAGGCTATCATTCAGACTAGAAAAGATAAAGCGTTTCTCAGACAAAAAAATAAAAAAAAAAAAAAAAAACTAAAGGAGTTTGTAACCACTAAATCAGCCTGCAAGAAAAAGTAAAAAAGACAAGAAAGGAACAGAGAAAATCTCCAGAAACAATGACAAAAAAGTAATAATGTGACAGTAAGAACATATCTATCAGTAATTACTTTGATTTTTTAATGTTTACTTATTTTTGAGAGCCAGAGCCAGAGAGACAGAGAACGAGTGGGGGAGGGGCTGAGAAAGAGGGAGAGACAGAATCCAGAAGCTGACTCCAGGCTCTGAGCTGTCAGCACAGAGCTCAGTGTGGGGCTGAAACTTAAAAACCATGAGATCATGACCTGAGCCAAAATTGGATGCTCAATTGACTGAGCCCCCCCAGGTGTCCCAAGAACATATCTATTAGTAATTACTTTGAATGCCACTGAAATAAATGTTCCAATCAAAAGACATAGGGTGTCATAGTGGATGAAAAAGACCCATTTATATGCTGCCTACAAGAGACTCATTTTAGACTTAAAGACAACTGCAGATTTAAAGTGAGAAGATGGAGAGCATTTATCCTAAAATGGACATCAAAAAAAAAAAAAAAGCCAGAAGAGCAATATTTATAGCAGACAAACTAGGCTTTAAACCAGCCAAACAAACCAACAAAAACAAACATACACACAAAAACAAGAGATGAAGAATACACTATCTCATAATAAAGGGGCCAATCCAAGTAGATCTAACAATTGTAAACATTATGCCCTCAACATGAAAGCACCCATGTATATAAAGCAAATACCAACATAGAGGAGCACACTGATAGAAATACAATAATAACAGGGGACTTTATCACCCACTTATAACTATACATAGATCACCTAATAGAAAATAAACAAGGAAACAATAGATTTGAATGACGTACTGGATGAGATGGACCTAACAGATATATTCAGAACATTCCATTCTAAAACAGCAGAATACCCATTCTTTTCAAGTGCACATGGGACATTCTCCAGAACAGATTACATAATAGGTCACAAATCAGGTCTCAACAAGTAGAAAAAGATTGAGATCATACCATGCATATTTCCTGACCATACGTGATGAAACTTGAAGTCAACACAAGAAAAAATTTAGAAGGATCACAAATATTGGAGTTAAATAGCATGCTCCTAAACAATGAACTGGTCAACCAGGAAATCAAAGAATAAATAAAAGCAATCCATGGAAACAAATAAAAATGAAAACACGATGGTTCAAAACCTTAGGATACATCAGAAGCATTCCTATGAGGGAAGTTTATGGCAGTGCATGCCTACCTCAGCAAATAAGAAAAAATCTCAAATAAGCAACCTAACCTTATGTCTAAAGGAGATAAAAGAACAAATGAAGTCTAAAGCCAGCAGAGGAAGGAAATAATAAAGATTAGACCAGAAAAAAATGATATTGAAACTTAAAATCAAAAAAACAAACAAACAAAAGAAAAACAAAATAAAAACATTAGAACAAAGCAATGACACCAGGAGCTGTTTCTTTAAAAAAAAAAATAATAATAAAGCTGATAAGCACCTAGACAGGTTTATCAAAAAGAAAAGAGAAAGGAACCAAACAAAGAAAATCACAAATCAGAGAGAAGAAATAACAACCAACATCACAGAAATACAATCAACAAAAAAAGAGATTATTATGAAACACTATATGCCAACAAGTTGGACAACTGGGAAGAAATGGATAAATTCTCAAAAACACATAAAGTACTAAAACTGAAATAGAAATAGAAAACTTGAACAGACCATTAACCAGCAAATAAATTGAATCAGCAATAAAAAATCTCCCAAAAAAGTCCAGGGCCAGATGGCTCCGTAGGTAAATTTTACAAAACATTTAAAGAAGACTTAATACCTATTCTTCTAAAAAAATGCAAAAGGAAGGAAAACTTCCAAATTCGTGCTATGGTCAGAATAATTCTGATAACCAAAACCAGATAAAAACTCCACTAAACAACAATAAGAAGAAACAACTACAATAACAACAACAAACAGAAATATAAGGCCAATATCTCTGATGAACATGGATGCAAAAATTCTCAATAAAATACTAACAAACCAAATCCAACAGTACGTTAAAAAATATCAGTCACCACAATCAAGTAGGATTTATTCCTGGGCTGCAACGGTGGTCCAATATTCACAAATGAACCAATGTAGTACACTTAATTAATAAAAGAAAGGATAACAACAATATGAACCTTTCAATAAATACGGAAAATGCATTTGAAAAAGTCTAAAAAATTTATTCATGATAAAAACTCTCAACAAAGTACAATTAGAGGGAACATAGCTCAACATAATACAGGCCATAATTGAAAAGCCCACAGCGAGTATCATCCTCACTGGGGAAAAACTGAGAGCTCTTCCTCTATGGTCAGGAACAAGACAGGGACGTCTACTCTCACCACTGTTATTTAACATAATATTGGAAGTCCTAGTTATAGCCATCAGATAACACAAAGAAAAAGACATCCAAGTCAGCAAGGAAGTCAATCTTTCACTATTTGCAGATGACACAATACTCTACATGGAAAACCAGAAAGCCTCCACCCAAAAATTGCTAGAACTAATACACAAATTCAATAAAGTAGTACAATTGAAAAAGTCAATGTACAAAAATATGTTGCATTTCTATATACCTATAATGAAGCAGCAGAAAGTGAAATCAAGTAATCAGTCCCATTTACAACTTTACTAAATCCCTTAACTAGGAATTAACCTAACAAAAGAGGTAAAAGACCTATACTCTGAAAACAATAAAACATTGATAAAATAAATAGAAGATGACACAAAGAAATGGAAATAGTATTCCATGCTCAAGGAACAATATCTGTTCTTCAAAAAGCAATTTACTTATTTAATGCAATCCCTATCAACATACCACCAACATTTTTCACAGAGTGAAGGCAAATAATCCAAAAATTTATATGGAACCATAGAAGATCTCAAATAGCCAAAGAAACCTTGAAAAAGAAGAGCAAAACTGGAATAGTTACAATTCCAGACTTCAACTTACATTACAAAGTTATAGCAATCAAATAGTATGGTACCAGCACAAAAATAGACACATAGATCAATGGAACTGAACAGAAAACCCAGACATAAACCCACAATTATGTGGTCAGTTAATCTTTTACAAAGCAGGAAAAAAATACCCAATAGGAAAAAAGATGGTCTCTTAAATAAATGGTGCTGGGAAAACTGGACAGCAACATGCAAATGAATAAAATTCTATTAATTTCTTTCGCCATACAAAAAAATAAATTAAAAATGGATTAAATGTTTAAATGTGAGACCTGAAACCATTAAAATCCTAGAGGAGAACACAGGCAGTAATCTCTTTGACATTGGCTGGGGCAACTTCTTTCTAGATAAGTCTCCTAAGGCAAGGGGAACAAAACCAAAAATAAACTATTGGGACTACACCAAAATAAAAAGCTTATGCACAGCAAAGGAAATAATTAACAAAACTAAAAGGCAACCTACAGAATGGGAGAAGATATTTGTAAATGACATATCTGATAAAGGGTTAGTATCCAAAATCTATAAAGAACTTACCAAACTAAACACCCAAGAAATAAATAATACAATTAAAAAATAGCCAGAAGTTGGGGTATGTGGGTGGCTCAGTAGGTTAAGCATCTGACTCTTGATTTCAGCTCAGATCATGATCTAATGGTCATGAGATCCAGCCCTACATCAGGCTCTGTGCTTGTCATGGTGCCTGCTGGAGATTATCCTTCTCTGTCTCCCTCTGCCCCTCCCCTACTCTTGCTTTTTCTTTCACTCTCTCAAAAATAAATGGGCAGAAGACATAAACAGACATTTTTTTTCAAAGAACACATACAGATGCCCAACAGACACATGAAAAGATGCTCAACATCACTCATCATCAGAGAAATGCAAATCAAAACTACAGTGAGGTATCATCACCCCACACCAGTCAGAATGCCTAAAATGAACAACACAAGAAAGTCTAGGTGTTGGTGAGGATGTGGAGAAAAGGGAACCATCTTGCACTCTTGGTGGGAATGCAAACTGGTACAGCCACTCTGGAAAATAGTATAGAGTTTCCTTAAAAAGTTAAAAAAAAGCTACCACACAATCCAGCAATCCCACTACTAGGCATTTACCCAGAGAATACAAAAACACTAATTCAAAGAAATACATGCACCCTGATGTTTATAGCAGCATTATTTACAACAGCCAAGTTATAGAAAGAGTTTGAATGTCCATCAACTGATGAATGGATAAAGAAATGGTGTACACACACACACACACACACACACACACACACACACAGTGGGGTATTAGCCATAAAAAAAGAATATCTTGCCATTTGCAAAGACATGTATACAGCTAGAGAATATTATGCTAAGCAAAATAAGTCTGTCAGAGAAAATCAAATACTATATGATTTCACTCATGTGGAATTTAAAAAACAAATGATCATATGGGGAGCCTGGGTGGCTCAGTCGGTTAAGCTTCTGACTTCGGACAGTTCATGATCTCACAGTTCGTGGGTTCGAGCCCTGAATCAGGCTCCATGCTGACAGCTCAGACCTGGAGCCTGCTTCAGATTCTGTCTCCCTCTCTCTCTCGACCTCTCTCTGGTTCACTCTGTCTCTCTACCTCTCTCTCAAAAATAAATAAATATTCAAAAAAGAAACAAGAAAGAAAGAAAGAAAGAAATGATAATAGGAAAAAAAAAAAAGAGGAAAACCAAGAAACAGACTCTTACTTATAGAGAAGAAAGTGACAATTACCAAAAGGAGTTGGGGTGGGACATGGGTTAAATAGGTGATGGGATTAAAGGAATGCACTTGTGAAGAGCACTGGGTGTTGTACATATGCGTTGAATCACTAAACTGTCCACCTGAAACCAGTATTACATTGTATTATAAATAATTGAAATTTAACTAACAACTTAATAAAAAAGACAGTCGTTTCTTGAGATAGAATCTATTCCCGGGTACAGATGCTGTGAAGATTGGTGAAATGACAATAAAGTTTTTAGAATATACATAAACTTGGATAATAAAATAGTAGCAAGGTCTGAGAAGACTGGCTCGAATTTTGAAAGTTCTACTGTGGGTAAAACGCTATCAAACAGCATCCATCACCTGCTACAGAGAACTCATTCCTGAAAGCAACAGTCCATATGTGTGGCAAACTTCATTGTTGTCTTATTGTAAGAAATTGTCAAAATATAATAAAAGTAAATTAAACAAAAATAAACTGGCTCAGCCATGCCAACCTTCAGCTATCACTATCTTGATCAGTAAGCATCCAGCAAAACTGAGGCAAGACTCTCTACCAGAAAAAAGATTATGACTTGCTAAAAGCTCAGACTGGCTTTTTTTTTATGTTAACAATTTTTAGCAAAAAAATATTTTTAAGTATTTATTTAAATTTCAATTAGGTAACATACCATGTAATATCAATTTCAGGTGTACAATATAGTGATTTAACACTTACATACAACTGGTGTTCATTACAAGTACACTCCTTAATCCTCCCACCCATCTCCTTTCTGGTAACTATCAGTTTGTTCTCTATAGTTAAAAGTCTATTTCTTAGTTTAACTCTCTCCCTCCTTTTTCCCTTAGCTCATCATCTGTTTTGTTTCTTAAATTCCACATATTAGTGAAATCATATAGTATTTGTTTTTCTCTGACAGACTTATTTCACTTAGCATAATACTCTCTAGCTCCATCTATGTCCTTGCAGATAGCAAGATGTCGTATATATGTGTACGTATATATGTATACATATATATATACACACATATATGTATATGTATATATATACACTATTTCTTCTTTATCCTTTCATATATATATATATATGTGTGTGTGTGTGTGTATATATGTGTGTGTGTGTGTATGTACATATATACATACACTATTTCTTCTTTATCCTTTCATCTGTCAGTGAGAATTTGGGTTCTTTCTATAATTTGGCCATTGTAGATAATGCTAGTATAGACATCGGGGTATGTATCACTTTGAAGTAGTATTTTCGTATTTTTTGTGTAAATACACAACACTGTGACTGCTGAATCATAGTGCACTTCTATTTTTAGCTTTTTTTTGAGGAATCTGCATACTGTTTTCCAGAGTCACTGCACCAGTTTGCAGTCTCACCAACAGGGCAAGAGGGTTTCCCTTTCTCCACATCCTCACCAACACCTGTTGTTTCTTGTGCTCTTCATTTTAGCCGTTCTGACTGGTGTGAGGTGGTATCTCATTGTAGATTTGATTTGTATTTCCCTGATGGTGAGTGACATTGAGCATCTTTTCATGTGTCTGCTGGCCATCTGGATGTCCTCTTTGAAAAATGTCTATTCATGTCTTCTGTCCATTTTTTAATTGGATTGTTTCTTAGGTGTTGAGCTTAATAAGTTCTTTATAGATTTGGATGCTAACTTTTTTATCAGATATGTCATTTGCAAATATCTTCTCCCATTCTGTAGGTTGTCTTTTAGTTTTGTTGATTATTTCCTTGACTGTGCAGAAGCTTTTTATTTTGGTGTAGTCCCAATAGTTTATTTTCGATTTTGTTTACCTTGCCTTAGGAGACCTATCTAGAAAGAAGTTGCCACAGCCAATGTCAAAGAGATTACTTCCTATGTTCTCTTCCAGGATTTTAATATTTTCAGGTCTCATATTTAAGCATTTTTTCCATTTTTAACTTATTTTTATGTAGAGAAAGTGGTCCAGTTACATTCTTTTGCATGCTGCTATCCAGTTTTCCCAAAACTATTTATTGAAGAGACATTCTTTTTCCTATTGGATATTTGTTGTCTTGTTGAAGATTATTTGAGCATATAATTGTGAGTTCCTTTCTGAGTTTTCTATTCTGTTCCATTGATCTATATGTCTATTTTTGTATGAGTACGCTACTATTTTGATTACTACAGCTTTGTAATATAACTTGAAGTCTAGAATTGTGATGACTTCATTTTTGTTTTTCTTTTAATTAAGGTATGTATATTTGGGTTTTTTTTCAAGACATAATGCTATAGCACAGTTAATAGACGATAGTGTCAACACAGCTGTTATATGCACTAGGTAAGCCCCAAATCCATTTCACTCACTTTGTTATAACATTCATTTTATTGCAGTGATCTGGAACTGAACCTGCAATATCTCCAAGATATGCCTGTAATTTATAATGTAATTTATATATTGCAAGTTGAGCTTCTAATTACATTCCCCACCAAAGCTAGTTCTTTCCTAGATAAATGGAACCATACTGGTAGGTAAATTATCTGGAAGTATAAGTACGCAATTTTTTAAAGTGATAGATAATATTATTGGTAGTATCAGGATTCCCCTTGTTTCCTTTTTACTTTAAGCAGAACACTTTAGTGAACTTCAAAATTTAGTAGTTTTATTATGAACCATACTACCAGCGTATTATTCTTGTACTGCCAAATATTTCATGTACATCTTTATTAAAATAACCTAATGAAAATATACCTAACCTACTAAACATTCACTTTACTGATAGAATAAATTAAGACAACAAGGAGAGAATTGAATATTATTGTTATTCCTAACTTGCTGTGATACTTTTAGGCTACAGAATATAGTCATCTATTGTTTGTTTTTTCATAATTTTCATTCTCAGTTAAAAATATAAATAAAGAGCATCACCCTTTGAAGTTCACATTTATGGTACTAACGTTTTAAGAAAAAATTGTGATAATCAGCCTCTTTGATGATAGGTGAGCCTGTATGTTAATGTATATAAAGACTGTAAGTAAATGCACACTTAGGTTTTTTCATTCCTAAGTAAAGAACTAATAAACTTTTGGAAAGTTCAAATAGATAAAATCCATATTTTTTAAAGTGAGGATAAAATTGTCATATATTGCACTGCTTCTTTCATATTGACACTATATTATATTAATTTTCAGTTTTCAGGAAAATAAAAGCTGAACAATTGTATTATTACTAGCAATCTTTGGAAGTGGACCAAGGCTAGATAGAATTCTGCATGTGAAATATTATCTAGCTAGCTAGCTATCATCTATCTATTCATCCATCCATCCGCCCACCCAGCCATCTATCCCAATCCATAGCATGACTCATTTGATTTTGTCTTATTCTAACCACAAAATAAATTTCCCCTCTGATTTCATCAAGTCAAAAACAATGTTCGGAGCTAATATATCTACAGAGGGTGATATATACATACTTATGCTGACCTAAATTAGAAGTAAGCTAGTAAAGATAGAGATGCGTGAAGAAATTATTCCTAAACTCTGATTTTGCATCTCACTAAAATAATCATTTTTAAAGTAATAATATTGGTTTGGAGAGACCAATAAAGTGACAAAGCTGTGAATTAACTATCTCTCTCTCTCTCTCTCTCTCTCTCTCTCTCTAAGCTATTGTTTCCATGAATTTACTAAACAATTGATAGAACAATTAAAGAAAAATATTTATAAAAAAGGAAAGTAAATTTAGGTAAGTGTTTCATTAAGTGCTGTCCATCTTAAGACAGGTCAATCTTTTGGAAGTTTACTCATTAAGACTTTCTATAATATTTTATATTGACTTTTCCTCCTGCTTCACATACCAGCTATTCAACTTTTTGGAAAGGTGGGCACAGCCAGCCATCAGCTTAGAAATGGAAAATTGTAATAACTGTATTTTCAGACATAATTCACAGGTTAAAGCTGGTGGGAATTGCTTTCCTCTATGTGTACTTTTAAGGATGATGCATTCCACAAAATGTGTGTTGCTCTCATTTTTTCTCTGAAGATCAATGAATGGTGCGAGATGCAGATGATGATACAGGTGATGCTGTGGACCTCTACTGAATTAACAACTCTGGATTTCATCAGCAATCTGTTGATATAGATAGACCCCCATGTCATTTTCTTTATTTTTTTCCTCTTTTGGTTGGAAAATATAATCTATAATGGTTGAATAAATTTCTCTCCACACATTGACTAATAGTAAATCTTTTTAGATCTCATTCAGCTTTATCGTTCTCTCCAGCAGTTCACTTTTTGGCCCAGATATATTGAGGTCCGACAGAATGCAATTGAATCTCCCTTGAAAATAAAGTTCCTGGCATGAAGAAAAAAAATCCATAAAAAGCCTCATCCTTAGGACATCAACTTTCATAATGCAGAATTGATCTGAATAGCTCTCAGATGTTGGCCTTGGGTAATAGTTCAGACGACATTATTTGGGTACGAACCTTGAACTCTCCAAGTCTCTTCTCTTGCTGTTTCTTTCCCATTTACTAGCACACCCACACATATTCTGGTGTTGTTTGCTTGGCATAGAAAAGAGAATCCAACCTAATTAGGTACAAAACAATCTCTTCAGTATTTCTCTCTTCCCTAACTCAGCAAAACAATATCCAGGAAACTAGCAGTATCACTAATTTGTTCTTAAGAATTTTAGAGTACTTTATTTACATTTTATGTATTCTCACTTATATATTGAAATATTTGGAATTAAATATAAATTGGGAAGCACCAAAATTACTTAATTAATAACACGATAAGAACACGATTATTAATTTATTTGTGTTTTTTACATGAGTGTTGTACAATAACCCCTTCTTAAAGATCTAGGACTTCACTGTGGCATAGCCTTTCTGTTGGATGAAATTAAAATGGATATAAGTGCCAGCTTTTGATGTGTGAATTTCCTGGCCAATGCAAATTTTTTGTCTTGTTTATATTTTTCAATTTCCAAAGGAAAGCTCATCTGTTACTTCAAAATGTACAACTATATTGATACTCCTCTTGTGACTGTAACTGAGCTGGTGGAGAAAGGGCATAGAATACCCGCATTCCTGAATTCCTTGATGCATCGTGTATTCTGATTACTATATATAATACATTTCTTATTACAGAAAGAGGATCCACTCTTGTTAGCCTAAGGAGAAAGGATTAAGAGGTGTAGCTATAGGTTAATCGTGAAAAATGAAAAAAAAAGAGACCATAGGTCGATACTCAGAATCAACTCTCATCCTCATGCTACAGAACTGTCTCACTAAGAGAATTTGCCTCTACCTTACAAAGAAGTTTTGTGTGATGACTCTTAACCTTGTTTTATGGCTCTCCAAAAGATATTGGGCAGAATTCAGAATGCCCGAGAAGTTGGTTGGGAAAAACAATTCCATGTTATTTTTTTAATGTTTGCAATTATATAAATAAGCAATATTAGCAGCACCTGTGACTCTGACAATTAAAATACAGAAATATTTTATATCACTATAGTTGTTGCAAATTTCTGAAGATATTATTTACCTTTATGATTATTCAAGATTTTGCTAAGTCATAGGCCTATTTTTTTTATCATGTTACTTATTTCTTTTTTAAAATTCATGTTAGTTAACATACAGTGCAGTATTGGCTTCAGAATATAGTGATTCATCACTTACATATAACACCCAGCGCTCATCACAACAACTGAGCTTTTTTTAATGCTCATCACCCATTTAGCCCATTTCCCCAACCAATCTCCCTTTCAGCAACCCAGAACAAACGTTTGTTCTCTACGTTTGAGTCTCTTATAGTTTCCCCCCTCTGTTTTTATCTTAGTTTATTTTTCCTTCGCTTCCTTGATGTTCATCTATTTTGTTTCTTAAATTCCACATATGAGTGAAATCATATGATATTTGTCTTTCTCTGATTGACTTATTTCACTTAGCATAATACATTCTAGTTCCATACACATTGTTGCAAATGGCAAGATTTCATTCTTTTTGATCATGGAGTAATATTCCATTGTGTATGTGTGTATGTTGTGTGCATTGTATGTATGTATGTGTGTATGTACGTATACACACACACACACACACACACATATACACACACACACACAACACACGAACACACACCACATCTTCTTTATCCATTCATCACTCAATGGTCCACAAAGTGGCCATATTATTCACTGTATCTCTTTATTTCTAAATTAATCTGATATAGAGAAGATCATATGAAGCAGAATTGCATCAACTTTGAAATTCCGTGTTTGAGTCCCAGCTCCACAAGTTGTCTGGTGCCACTACTGGCCAGGCACTTAGCTTATCTAGATATGTAAACTTAAAAGAGGAGCCTTTACCTCCTGAGGCCATAGGGCACTAAGATAAGTGCCTAGAACAGATCACTGTAAAGATCTAACACTATGAAATTGTTTTGGTTTTCATTTGATAATCAGCAAAATCACGTTAATATATATTTTCTTATTTTCATATGTTCACAATGTAACCTTCCCTTTTTACTACAAAGATTTTGTTGTCCATCATAGTCCTTCATCCATGAGTTCTAGTTAATTCCTATAATCACCCAGCAATAGCTATTGTTCTCTTGCTGTTGTAAATAGTAAATGATTTTGTACTGTATCTCCTAAGATATCTCTGCAATTATGTGTTTAAACAGCTTTGTGATTTTAGTTTAGTCAAATTTTCTTAGCTCTTTTTTTTCTCCAGCTGGTATTTTTCTCCCCCCTTCCTGATTCCTTCTTTTAAATTTTCTTCACTTTGAAAGTAAGTACGTACGTAAATAAATTTTCTTCACTTTAAAGTGTTGACCAACATATATAAATTTACCATTTATAAATTATTGTGCTAAGTGTTCATTTTCTTATATTTACTTTAATAGTCATTCCAAATATAAAACCTAACATGTTAAAATTTAAAACATAATTTCTTCCTATAAACTTGCTGTTGCTATTAGTATAAAATCTACACTTTACCAGTCATTTAAACTCCCAATCTCAGTGAATAGGCTGCTACTTCTCTGCTTTGTCTCTTTATATACAAGTTATAACTGGACCTTGTTAACTATTTTCTCTGCCACATCTCTAATTCAAGCCCAGTAACTGAAAAACCCCCACCACAAATGAATGTTCTAAATTATCTCAAATAAAAAGTGGTTTTTAATTTTAACTGTATTCTTCACTTATTTCACTTATTTACTTACTTCATGAAGACAAAATATATAGAGTGATGCACCTGTGAAATGTTTAAAACATTGTGTACTCTGAAGTAAAAAATGACTGGTGTGTGTTTTTATTAGCACATGCTTATTCTTCATTGCTGGGCAAATCTTTGTTATGAGGTTCACTTTCTTCAAGTACAAAAATGGAGACAGTAATACTCAAACGGTTATTGTGAGGATGAAATGATAAAATTTTTACAAGTGCACAACAGACCTTCCATTTGTTTCCATAAGGAAAGGTACAATCTATTTTGTAGCTAAAACCCTGAAAATCGCTGGAACACAAATTATTATTAAGTAAAAATGATCTCCTCCAAGCTGGGTGTATTTCCAAAAATGGATTCCAGGGATGTGGGACTAAGGTGAGACATGGCAGCAGGAAGCCTCCAAACTAGTCCACTGTATACAGATCTTCAAACTATCACTTCCTGAATCTTGGTGATTGCTTCCAATTACCTCCTACTGTAAAGGTTGTGTGGCATGGAAATCACATGGCATACAGATGACTGAAACTGTCTAACAGCAGCCATGTATATTATTTATAACTATTTATCCAAGAGGTATCCCTTTGATAATTGTACATAATTATTCTTCTCCCTTCTCTCAGGAATGTCAAAGTGAATAAGCTGATAACTTCCAAATTCTCTGAAATTAAGAAGCATTCTTCTAGTAGCATTCTTCACCTTGAATTTAAAGAGTACACACATATTTGAAAATAGCATTAATATTTTAGTAATTTAAAACCTTTCCCCCAATCCAAATTGATTATGAAAATGTACAATTAACAAACAAATGAAAAGGATTTAGGCAATCTCCGACTTTCTGACAGCTCATTCTAAATTGACCCCAAATTGTTGTTTTTTTAACATATATTTATCACTTTTAAATGTGTTAATTGTGTTGCAAGCACTGCAGCTGGGATTAATTTAGGGAGTTTGAATTGCCTCCTCTACAGCTGGTGAACACTGAAGCAAAACTGTGAAATAAGCTTTGCTAAAAGAATTAGATAGTTTGCAGTGTTAATTATTCAACCTTTCCTTCAGAATTCTTTCTAAGAAGTCTAGTCCTAAATTATAAAAGGAATTGTCTTTTTCTCATACTATGAACAGGAGTATGACATTTGGTTGTTTATGATGCTGGTTTTATGTGTATCCTTTTCCTAGTTTAAACTTGCAAGTTTTGGAAAAGACAATGCATTCCAATAACAAAGTGACACAACAGGAAACCAACTGTTACTTAAACTGATCAAGATAAAAAAAGAAGGGGTAGAGCATCTTTAATATGAGTTAATTAATTAATTACTTTTTCATGTTCTTTTATCTGTATGAGAGCTATTCTGGAAGTTATTACTTTTAAAGCCTCAATCCTTTTCCTTTTACTCTCCTAGGTAGGTCTATGGATATGTAAAAAGCATAAAATGTTCGCTCCCCAAGCATAAGTAAATGTGGTGAACAAGGTACATCAACTACCCCAATCTTTCTCTCTCTCTCTTCCCCTCCCCCATCATGAGAGAGAAAGAGATTTTTATCTATATAAGGAATTTCAGACAAGATAGGCATCTTTTCATGTGTCTGTTAGTCATCTGTAGGTCTTCTTTGAAAAAATGTCTTCAAGTCTTCTGCCCATTTCTTAACTGGGTTATTTGTTTTCTTGGGTGATGAGTTTTATAAGTTCTTTATATATTTTGGATACTAAACTTTTATCAGATACATCATTTGCAGATATCTTCTCCCATTCCACAGGTGGTCTTTTGGTTTCGTTTATAGTTTCCTTCGCTGGGCAGAAGCTTTTTATTCTGATGAAATACCAACAGTTTATTTTTGCTTTTATTTCCCTTGCCTCATGAGACATATCTAGTAAGTGGCTATGGCCAATGTCAAAGAGGTTATTGCCTGTGTTCCCCTCTAAGATTTTGATGGTTTCTCGTTTCACATTTAGGTTTTTAATCCATTTTGAGTTATTTTTATGTATGGTAAGTAAGGTGTAGCATAGGGGTACAGGGATGCCTGGGTGGCTCAGTCAGTTAAACATCCAACACTTGGTTTTGCCTCAGGTCATGATCTCATGGTTCAGTTTGTTAGTTCCAGTCCTTCACTGGGCTCTGCACTGATAGCATAGAGCCTGCTTGGGATTCTCTCTCTGCCCCTCACTGGCTCACATGCATGTTTGCTCTCTCAAAAATAAATAAATAAACATAAAAAAGCGGGGTACAATTCCATCCTTTTCCAAGTGGGTAGTTTTTCACTAAGTGGATGCAAATCCAAGTTTTCCCAGCACCTTTAAAAATTTTTTTTTAATGTTTATTTTTTGAGAGAGAGAGAAAGAGAGAGAGAGAGACAGACAGAGCTTGAGTGGGGAGGGCAGAGAGAGAGGGAGGCACAGATGCAAAGCAGGCTCCAGGCTCTGGAGAGCAGAGAGCAGAGAGAGAGCAGAGAGCTGGACGCCGGGCTCGAACTCACGAACTGTGAGATCATGACCTGAGCCGAAGCTGGATGCTCAGCCAACTGAGCCACCCAGGCGCCCCAGTCCCAGCATCATTTATTAAAGGTGTATACTTTGTATATACTTTGTGGTTTGTCAAAAATTAATTGATCATATATGCATGGGTATTTATTTATTTATTTATTTATTTATTTATTTAGGTTTATTTGTTTTGAGAGAGACAGAAACAGCAAGAGTGGGGGTGGGGCAGAGAGAGAGGGAGAGAGAGGATCTCAAGCAGGCTCCATACTGCCAGCACAGAGTCGGAAGCGGGGCTTGAACTCACAAAACCATGAGATCATGACCTGAGCTGAAACTGAGTCAGACGCTTAACCACTTGAGCTACCCAGGCTCCCCACATGGGTTTATTTCTAAAATCAGGAAGTGTGATTACTTCTAGCTTTGCTCTTCTTGCTTAAGGTTGCTTCAGCTATTCAGGGTATTTTTGGGGCCCATATTCATATTGTTCTTAAAATTTATGTTAAAAGTGCCGTTGAAATGTTGATATGGATTGTACTGATAGATTATACTTACTGATATGATTGTACCGTATAGATCTCTCTGGGTAATATGGTCATTTCAACAGTATAATTTTTCCAACTCATGAACACAGAATATCTTTCCACTTATTTGCGTCCTCTTGAATTTCTTTCAGCAGTGTCTTACACCTTTCAGTGTACAGATCTTTCACTGCCTTGGTTAAATTGACCCCTAAGTATTCTATTCTTTTTGATATAAATGTAAGTGAGACTGTTTTCTTAATTTCTGGTTTCAAAAACTTGTTAGTGTATGGAAACATAACTGATTTTTGCAGATTGATTTTTCTATCTGGCAACCTTATTGAATTTGTTTACTAGTTCTAACATTCTTTTGGTGAAAGAGTTAGGATTTTCAATGCATAAAATTATGTTATCTATAGTTTTACTTCTTTCTTTCAGATATGAATACCTTTTATTTATTTTTTCTCACCTAATTACTCTGAATGGAACTTTCAGCTTTTTACCATTGAGTGTGTTAGCTATAGGCTTGTTATATATGGCCTTTTCACATTGACATACATTCAATGGAATGGGAAACCTGAGCTGGGAGGATGAGCCTGCATAACATTTGGCTTTGAAACCTCGTGTGGCTTAACTTCTTGAGTTTTTACAACCAGCACATCTTAGCTCTGGGTACTTTAAAAATCAGTGGGTTTGGCTTGGGGAGAACCCAAGGGTGATGAGAAACTGAGTCCACCCCCCGCCCCCCGCCTTATAGAGACAGCATAACAAACAACCCTGCTGAGATAACAGCATATAAGCAACAAAAGCAACACTTTGAAAAGTGCCTGGGGTATATGTGAAGGAGATTTATTTCCTAATAAGAATGCATGTTAGAGGGACAAGATCTATAGGAAAGTTCTCCAAGAAGAAAAGAGTTGGCAGATGCAATTTCTCTCTTTCCCTTTTCTGACCCCAGACCAGATACACAGACACCTGCAGGAACCTGCAGAAACACTCTCCACCTAACTGACTAGTACAACGCCCTGTCCCTGTGCTCTCCTCTGGACCTACCCCATCCAACCCACCCCACTCAGCAAGAGGCCTTCCAAAGTGGCTCCTTCCATGTCTCATCCTACCAGCAAGCCCCAGCAGGGACTGACACCGCTCCAATGTGACTCCTGCCATAAGGACAGGGGAAAATAATCACACAGACTAGTACATTCACAGTCCCGGTAACCAAACCTTGGCAGGGCAGACAGAGTACCCTACGGATCAGTGCATCTGCAGCCCCTGCAGGCATCTGTACTGACTGATGGTCCTGTAAACCAACAAAACCCTCTCTGGGCAATGCAGGGAGAACGCCCTGTGGTTTGGTGCGACCACAATCCTGGCAAACTGGCTGAAGTAGGGCATCCGGTCTGGCTGCTGACAAGGCCTAACTACAAGCCTACAAAGACCCCAGACTGACCTGTTAAAACACAGGGACCAAACCCGGGCCACAAGCAAAGTGAGCCAATGAGGCCGACTGAAGGAAAATCAGGCTCAGTCACAATCGTAGGGCACACGCAACCCACATAGGAGACAACCTGCAGCACCTGGTCCTGGTGAACAGGGGATATTGCACTACAGGCACCACAGGACCTCTTCTTCATAAGGCCACCACTTTCAAGATCAGGAGATGTAAGTGACTTGCCTAAAAATACAAACAAACACAGAGATTTAGACAAAATGAGAAGACAGAGGAATATGTTTCAAATGAAAGAACAGGACAAAACCACAGTAAAAGAGTTAAATGAAACAAAGATAAGCAGTAAGTTAGCAATAAATTGCTAATAATTCAAAGTAATGGTCATAAAGACACTGGACTCAAGAAAAGAGTGGATAATCTCATCGAGACCCTCAACAAAGAGATAGAAAATATAAAGAACCAATCAGAGATAAAGAAGTCAATATCTGAAGTTAAAAGTTCAGAAGGAATCAATAGTAGATTAGAGGAGACAAAAGAACACATCAGTATGCTGGAAGACAGAGTAATGGAAACAACCAGCCTTAACAGCAAAATGAAATAAAATAAAAAATGAGAACAAGTTAAGGGAACTCAATGATATCATCAAGCATAATAATATGTGCATTATAGGGATCCCAGAAGAGGAAGAGAGAGTAAAGGAGGCAGAACATTTTTTGAAAGAAATAATAGCTGAAATCTTCCCTTATCTGAAGAAGGTAACAGATATCCAGATCTAGGAGGTACAGAGCCTCCAACAAAATCATCCCAAGGAGGTCCACACCAAGACACCTAGTAATTAAAATAGCAAAAAGCAGTGATAAAGAGACAATTTGAAAAGCAACAAGAGAAAATAAAATTTACAGATAAGTGAAACACAATAAGGCTACCACCTGAGTTTTCAACAGTAACTTTGGAGGCCAGGAGGGAGTAGTATGATATATTCGAAATGCAGAAAGAAAGAAAGAAAGAAAGGAAAGAAAGAAAGAAAGAAAGAAAAGAAAGAAAGAAAGAAAGAAAGAAAGAAAGAAAGAAAGAAAGAAAGAAAGAAACTGTAGCCAAGGCTTTTATACAGCAAGGCTATTATTTAGAACAGAAGAAGAGATAAAGAGTTTCCCAGACAAAAGTGAAAGGGGTTCATCACCACAAAACCAGCCTTAAAAGAAAGGGTAAAAGAATTTCTCTGGGCCTTTCTTTATGAGAAGAAAAAAAAAAAATCAAGGTAAATACAAACATAATGAGAGTAGATTAATCACTTGTAAACCTGTATAGAGGTTAAAGCAAAAAAAAAAAAAAAAAAAAAGCAGTAAAATCAATTATATCCATAAGTATGGCACCATATACAAAACACATGGGGTAAAAAGAAAAATTCAATGTTTTTTGAATGGGTTCAAACTTAAGCAACCAACAATTTAATATACAATACTATATGCATAATATGCTATATATGAGCCTGATGATAACCACAAATCTAAAACCTGTAATAGATCCACAAAAAATAAGGATGGAATCCAAGATTATCACTAAAGAAAGTCATAAAACCACAAAGGAAGAGAGCAAGAAAATGAAGGAACTGAGAAGAAACAAGTAACAAAATGGAAATAGCTACATACCTATCAATAATTACTTTGAAGGTAAACAGGCTAAATACTCAAATCAAAACAAAAAGCGTGAGTGAATGGATAAAACAGCAGACCCATTTATATGTTGCCTGTAAACGACTCACTCCAGACAGAAAGAAACATGCAGATTGAAAGTGAAGGGATGGAAAAGTATTTACCAGGCAAATGGAAGCAATAAGAAAACTGGGATAGCAACACTTATATCAGACAAAATAGACTTTAAAACAAAGGCTGTTAACAAGAGACAAAGAAGGACTACATAATGATAAAGGGATCAATCTAATAAGAGGACATAACAATTGTAAATATTTATGCACCCAACATGAAGGTACCTAAATACACGAAGCAACTATTAACAGACATAAATGAAGAAGGTGACAATATTGCATTAATAGTAGGGGATATTAACACCTCATTTACATCAAGGATAGATCATCCAGACAGAAACCCTAAAAGGAAACATTGGTTTTGAACGACACATGAATCAGATGAACCTCACAAATACATTCAAAACATTCTATCCAAAAACAGCAGAATACACATTCTTTTCAAGGGCACATGGAACATTCTTAGAATAGATCACACGTTAGGCCACAAGTCTCAATAAATTCAAAAAGGTTAAAATCATATCATGCATCTTTTCCAACCACAATGGTATGAAACTTGAAATCAATCACAAGAAAAAATTTGGAAGCAACACAGATATGTAGAGTCTAACTAACACATTACTAAGTGATGAATGGGTCAATGAAGAAATCAAAATCAATATATGGAGAAAAATGAAAATGAAAACACAACAGACCAAAATCTTGGGGATATATCAAAAGCTATTCTAAGATGAAAGATTAAAGAATGCAGGCCGACTGAAAGAAGCAAGAAAAACCTCTAATAACAACCTAAATATACAACTAAAGGAGCTAGAGAAAGAAGAACAAAGCCCAGAAGCCAGTAGAAGAAAGGAAATAATAAAGATTAGAGCTGAATTAAATGAAAAGGAGACTAAAAAGCAAACCAACCAACAAACAATGGAACAGATCAATGAAACCAGGAGTTACTTGTTTGAAAACATCAACCAAATTGATAAACCTTTAGCTAGACTCATCAAAAAAAAAAAAAGGAGGGGATTAAAATAAATAAAATTAAAGATAAAAGAGGAGAGATAATAACAAACACCACAGAAATATGAAGGACTGTAAGATAATATTATTTAAAAACATATGCCAACAAATTTAACAACCTAGAAGAAATGGATAAATTGCTAGAAACATAGAAACTTCCAAAACTGAATCAGGAAGAAGTAGAAAATCTCAGCAGACCAATTACTAGCAAAGAAATTGAATTAGTAATCAAAAAAAAATTTCTAATGAACAAAAGTCCAGGCCCAGATAGCTTCACAGGTGAATTCTACCAAACATTTAAAGAAGAGTTAATGCATAGTTTTCTCAATCTATTTGAAAAAAAATAGAAGAGGAAGGAAAGCTTCCAAATTCATTCTAGAGGCCAACATTACCCTGATCCCAATACCAGTAAAAACACTACAAAAATAGAGAACTACCGGCTGTATCTCTGATGAACACAGATACAAAAATCTTCAATGAACTACTAGCAAACCAAATCCAAGAATACATTAAAAAAAATCATTCACCACAATTAAGTGGGATTTTTTTCCAGGGAAGCAAAGTAGTCCAATATTCACAGATCAATCAACCTGATATATTACATAACAAGATGAAGGATAAAAATCATATGATCATTTCAATAGATGCAAAGAAAAAGGCATTTGACAAGGTACAACATGCATTCATGATAAAAACTCTGAACAAAGTAGGTTTAGAGGGAATATACCTCAACATAATAAAGGCCATAAATGAAAACCCCCAGATAACATCATACTCATTGGTGAAAAACTGAGAGTTTTTCCTCTAAGATCAGGAACAAGACAAGGATGTCCACTTCACCATGTTTATTTAATACAGTATGGAAGCCCTACCTGCTGCAATCAGACAAAAAGAGAAATAAAAGTATCTAAATTGGTAAGGAAGAAGTCAACACTTCTATTTGTAGATGATATACTATATATAGAAAACCCTAAATGTTCCACCAAAAAAACTACTAGAACTGATAAATGCATTTAGTAAGGTCACAGGATACCAAAGCAATATACAGAAATCCATTGCATTTCTATACACTAATAGTAAGCAGTAGAAAGAGAAATTACAATTGCACCAAAAATAAACTTAACCAAAGAGGTGAAAGAGTTGTACTCTAAAAACTGTAAAGCACTGATGAAAGAAACTGAAGATAAGACACATGGAAAGATACTCCATGCTTATAAATTGAAAGAACCAATATTGTTAAAATATGCATACTACCCAAAGCAATCTACAGATTTAATGTAATCCCTATCAAAATACCAATAGCAAATTTCATATATTAAAAAAAAAAAAAAAAAAAAAAATACCAATAGCATTTTTCATAGAATAGAACAAGCAATCCTAAAATTTGTATGGAACCACAAAACACCCGAAATTGCCAAAACAATCTTGAATAATAACAAAACTGGAGGTATCACAATCCCAGATTTCAAAATATACTGCAAAGCTATAGTAATCAAAACAGTATGGTACTTACACCAAAAAAAGACACATAGGTCAATAGAACAGATTAGAGAATCCAGAAGTAAACCCACAGTTTTATGGTCAATAATCTATGACAAAGGAGGAAAGTATATACATTGGGGTAAAAACAGCCTCTTCAATAAATGGTACTGGGAAAACTGGACAGCTAGATGTAAAAGAATGAAAATGGACTACTTTTTTTTCCCACCATATTCAAAAAGAAATTTAACATGGATTAAAGTCCTAAATGTGAGACTTGAAATCATAAAATTCATGGAAGAAAACAGGCAGTGATTTCTTTGATATTTCTTTGATAGATGCATTTTTCTAGATATGTCCCCTCTGGCAAGGGAAACAAAAGCAAAATTAAACTATTGAGACTATACCAAAATAAAAAACCTTTGCACAGCAAAAGAAACCATCAACAAATGACAAGGTAACCTACTGAATGGGAGAAGATATATGTAAATGAGATATCTGATAAGGAGTTAATATCCAAAATATATAAAGAATTCATACAACTCAACACCAAAATAAGAAAGAAGAAAAAAAGAAAAACACAAAGAATCCAATTAAAGAATGGCCAGAGGACCTGAATAGATAACTTTCTAAAGACATACAGATGACCAGCAGACACATAAAGATACTCAACATCACTAATCATCAGGGAAATACAACTAAAACCACACTGAGGTATCACCTCACACCCATCAGAATGGCTAAAAAACACAAGAAATAGTAAGTGTTGGTGAGGATGTGGAGAAAAGGGAATCCTAGTAGACTGCTGGTAGGAATACAAATCATTGCAACTCCTGTGGAAAAGAGTATGAAGATTCATCAAAAAATTAAAAATAGAATTACCATATGATCCAGTAGTTCCACTACTGTGTATTTACCCAAAGAAAACAAAAACACTAATTTGAAAAGATATATGCATCCCTGTGTTTATTGGATCACTATGTACAGTAGCCAAAATGTGGATGCAACCCAAGTGTCCATTAATAGATGAATAAAGAAGATGCGATTACACACACACACACACACACACACACACACACACACACTATGGAATATTACTCAGCCATAAAAATGGAATAAAATCTTGCCATTTGCAACAACACGGATGGACTTGGGAGGGTTTAATGCTAAATGAAATAAGTTAGAGAAAGAGAAATATGTGTATCATTTCTCTCATATGTGTAATTTAAGAAACAAAACAAAGAAAAAAATATCCAACTCTTAAATATAAAGAATTGATGGTTGCCAAAGGAGAGGGAGTGTGGAGGATGGGTGAAATAAATAAAAGGGTAAGATAAAAAGTGCCCATTATCTTGATGGACACTGAGAAATGTATAGAATTTTTGAATGATTATATTGTACACCTGAAACCAATATAACACTGTTTATTAATTATACTTGAATAAAATTATTTAAATAAGATGTAATTGATGAAAGAGGTAACTGACTTGATAAGCCAAATTTTATTATATGCCTTCAACTTCTTTTTCTTAGACATCCACTCTCTTACCAAATAAGGATCCTTAGGATGATACAAAGGATATTGATAACTTGTTTGGCCAAAAAATTATAAGAATCCAATTGATGGTGCGTAAAAACTCTGGCATGCTAAGTCATTTCCAACATGGTAAAAGACAATATTGCACCTTTCAATTCTTGTCCCTAAGAAAGAGTAACAGCTCTTGGTTGGCTGATTTAAAATTTGGAGAGAGCATATAATACATTTGAAAATTCTAATTTTACCAATTTATGATATAATTCTGATGGTACTTTTGATTGGGGTTCAGAATACGAGAATATTGTGTATTAGATTTTAACTGCAGTATAAGTGGCCCTGCCCGCTTTCCTATATGGCCTATTATGTTTCAGGGTGCTGATAGCATTCATAGTAGGTTGAGTCACTGTGGCATCCTCCACAAGCCCCAAGAAAGGAAGCACTGTGCAGACTCTTATGGCTTTATAATAACTCCGTACTTTCTATAGCAAAGAACTATTCTTATTCCAAAGACAGCTCCTGGTATAATAATGTGCTCTAGTAGAAACTACAAGCCTGATCATAGATACCAAGTGGTATATTACCATAGCATCCTAGCATATACAATTTATTAAGAGATCTAAGGTATAATATGCATAGTGGCAGTTCATATGATTTAAATGGTACATTCAGGAGAAAGCTCAAACAGGTTTACAGGTCACAAATGAGTTAGGTGAATATATGCCCTAGACTGCTATGTCATCCATAACTGCAGCACCGACTTCTCTCCCTCAGCTAACACCTATGGCCTTGAGCGGGAAGTGGTGTTTCTATATGACCAAGTGATGGATAAGAAAAAAAAAAATTACACCTGATTCAACCAGGATGTAGAAAAAATTCAAATACAATACAAACTGGAAAAGACTAACTGTATTATAAATAATAACATAAAAACTCTTAACTGGGTGGAAAAGGAAAGAAGTAACCTCAGTAAAGTTGGAAAACTGTTTTGGCCATCTTTGTCTAAGATGAAACACACAAAGTGCTATATATAAATACTGTACTCCAGTTAGTAAATTTGCTTTTCACAAAGGCATAGCTTAGTAATTCTGAAATACTTTATGTGTATTCTAGGATTGTGTACACAAGTAAATAAAATATGCATAAATGCGATTTCTCACTCTTAGAGAAAGGAGTTACAAATAGAAAAGGGGGACAGACTAGAATAACTCTGTGGTGTTGGATTAGAGTTGGGGTTATCAGTATGAATTCATAGTTCTGTACACAAATACACACAGACAAATAAGAAGGTGTAGAAATCTCTCTTTCCTCTGTATATGTGTAACAATAAATACATTAGGGGCTTGCAAGCAAACTTTTAATTACTAAATGGAGAAAAATTATGGAAATATAAAATTGCAGCAATTCCTAGGGTCAGTGTGGTAATGAATGAAGGGGTTGGATCCTAGATCAAATCAGGTGAAATCCAGCATAAGGTAAATCCAACTTCCTATATTTCTATTCTAACATTAGTAGTGTTTTTAAATCTCAGATATGTTGGCAGTAAAGGAGGGGAAAAGAGTGAAATACAGAGGGTATTAGCAGCAGCTTGGTTGCTCTGGAGCTATTTAAATCTGATAAATTTAGGAAAAGTAGGTCCACCCAGAACAGTTAACTTTACCCTAGTTCATTACAGTTGAAATTTGTGACGATTGATAAATTGTTTCCCATTTGCATCATCATTTGGAACTTTACTACCTTTCAGTAGTTCATGAGTAGAAGTGAATCCTTTGTGGGCAGGTTGTTATTCCAATATATGATAATTTATAACATCTGGTATTAGGTGATTATTTTCAAGCCACCTAGAGTATATCAGTATATTGTACACTTTTCCAGGCTGCATTAAGTTATCACTGACATTGTTGCTTCATGTAAAGAACAGGATAATGGATTTAAAAACAGAATTTCATAGCTAATTGTCCCTGTTAAAGTCTTTCTCTTTTTACATTTATTTTCCCTATTCTTTATATTTTATTATGACATATCAATATGTTTTTGTTGTAATGGTTGTTAAAGACTATTAGCTCTGGGGTCAAATAGATGTGGGTTTGAATCCAAGTTTTCCCACTTATTCAATGTCCTAAATTATGCTAAATTTCTTCTAGTCTAGTGATCAATGTGAAAAGAGAAATGATATTACATTCTTTTTATAATTGCATTCAAAAAAGAGCTAATATTTCCTGAAATTCACTGTATGCCAAATATTTTGATAATGATTTCAATATACACTTTCCCAAATAATCTTCAAAATACCTCTAAACTAAGTACTCTTTCCATCCACCAAGCAGAAGATCTAATTATTAGAAATTGAGGTAACTTACTCAATGTCACAAGTCTTAAAACTGTAATGGAGTACAGCTCTGACTGCTCATCGGGGTCAATAATGTATTTCCAACTTTATTAATTCATTCATACATTCATTTACTCATTCAAAAAGAATATTATGTGTCAAGAATCTGTGCTATATGCCTTTTAAAGACACATGTAACTTGGTTTTGTAAGGTTATTAACCCTAATAGTAATAAAATATGTAAATATGAAAAAATGCCATAGTAAATTTCTATAAATGAAGACACAAAAGTAAAAACTATACACAGATATCCTCTTCCTCATTCTGCAAATTTGAAATAATCCAGTAAAGTCACACTATTTTTTGTTTTTCAGTTTCAATGAAAAGCATTACATCAGTCTGTGAAAAAAATAAAATAACAAGTTCAGGATGTGTTTAAAAAAGGACACATATATTTGTTGTAATCCCTCTTTCATGCTTCAAAGGTCACAAATTCAATTTTAGAAATTAGCTGATGGTTAAAAAGAAAGTTAATAATTGTCACTGTCATAAATGGAGAGAAATCTAGATGACATACTTTGTAATTTTTGGAGCAAATTCTAATACTGTGTATTGTCATGATCACCAAAAAGTTATCATTTCACTCATTCTTTTATACATGAGAAAATATATTACTATAATATATCCTCTGTCATTTGGCTATTGACTAAGTCATGAATTTTATGCATTTATAATAAAATGGAGAAATTACTTGCACAAAGACAAGGTCAGCAAATTGTTCTATTGAGGGATACTGATCCACAAGGAAAATATATCTATCAAAGAACACACACACACACACACACACACACACACACACACACACAGAACACACAAAATAAGAAATTTAAGGAATTATTTTATAGTATGCTCAATGAACAAATGAGGAAAACATTGAAGAGAGAAAAAATATGTTTACCTTGAATAAAGAATATTTAACATGGATCTTTAACCTTTTACTATTAATAGTTAATTAAAGAAAATAATATGAATTATGGGAAAAGAAAGAAAGAAAGAAATGTAGATTACAGAAAAAAGAAACAGAAGGTAGAAATAGGTAAAAACAAATAGGGCACAGAAAGAAAATAAACAAGAAAATGACAGTTAAAAATACAAGAAACGATTGTAAATATACATTAAAACTAGATATGGGGAGAAAAATTAAATGAAGGAAAGAAATGGTTGCCCGTGTCTTCAATAAATTTATAGTATTAGTAATTTACTCATAAAACTTCACTGAAGCTTCCAAATGTAATTACTTCATATCACTTCCCTTTATGAAACTGAATATTTCAGTAGTTATTATAAAGTTCTTCAAGTATTTTTATCTAAAAAAAATTGTAAATATAATCCAATGTCTCACCCACAGCATATTTTATACATTTATATAACTACACTGCAATGATAAATTGAGTGATTACAGAGTTGAGTAGATCCTAATGCTTTCTATAGTAGAAGCAATACAAAATGAATACAAAGTTTTATATTAAGGCTACTAGGAAGTTGCTTGGCATAGATGAGTCAAAATCTAATTTATTGTCACCTTACCATTGGGTAGTGGGAGACTGCCCACAGACTATCTACAAGCCCTGGATGGTATATGGAGTCAATGTAGCCAAAGCCTACTGTCTGGCTAAGAGCTTGTTACTGAGATAAAACAACCTGGTAATCCTTGCTAGAGGTAGCATTGCTGTTTGGGGTTGGATGCCAACCCCAACTAGGGTTGGGGTCAACTAGGACACCCTGGAACCAGAGGCAGATGCCTACAAACAGGCTTACTACAATGGACCACCAAGAATTTATACGGTAAATACCAAAGGGTAAAAGCAATCAGGAGTAGACAAGAGACTGAAACAGAAACTAGAAATTTTATTGACCTAGAAATGCAAGCCATTCTAAAAAGACTTGTTCAAAAAGATAATAAAAATGGGATAGATAATTGGGACATGGGGGCTGACTGCACTGTCCCAAGGAAAGGCTGATATAGCTGTCTAAATACAAATCACATTTGCTGGAAGGTAGACTGAGAAAGTTTGGAGAATACGACCTGTAAGTTAGGCCATCGTGCCCCTTCTCCACTGCTGCCTTGTCCTGTGGCCACCTTGAAAGTCAGTACTATGAGCTGTCAGACAAAAACAGAAACTAAAAATTATGGCTTCAGGCAGCTAAAACAGGGAAAAAAAGGAAAGAGATAGACTGTTTTAAAAAAACAAATACAGGGAAGAAAATAAAAGGTAAGTATATAAATTAAATTACAGTAAACCTTGGATTGCGAGTAACTTGTTATGCTAGTGTTCTGCAAGATGAGCAAATATTTCTAATAAATTTTAACTTCATAAACAAGTGATGACTTGTGATACAAGTAGTACCTGACGTCCAATGTCAAAGGGTCATAACTGAGCCAATGTTTATTTAAATCCGCTTTGATATACAAGTGATTTGGATTACAAGCATGAATTATGCTCACAAACCAAGATTGTACTATATCTATAAGTAATATACAATATTGTATATATGATATATCCTATGTTGTATATGTATAACTAAATCAAAACAAACATCTATAGTTTGATCCAAATGGAAATCAAAAATTTGCAAAAAGATTTCATATAACAAAAAAATAAAAAGGGCGCTGAATGGCTTTGTGTCTCTACAACATAGGTTCTAGATTAACACCTTGTAAAATGAACCAACTGACATAGCTCATGTACTTAATAAATACTGGTGCCCAAATTATACCTATACCTGGGTATCCCATTAAGTTCAAATGTAGTACTTGGGCGCCTGGGTGGCTCAGTTGGTTAAGTGTCTTGACTCTTGATTTCAGCTCAGGTCATGATCTCAGGGTTCATGAGATCAAGCCCCATGTTGGGCTCTGTGCTGACAGCAAGGAGCCTACCTGGGATTCTCTCTCCTTCTCTCTCTGACCCTACCCTGCTTGTACTCATGCTCTCTCTCTATCAAAATAAATAATAAACATTAAAAAGACTAAATTTAAACATGGTACCTCCTATAATCTTATGAAAGTAATGAACATAAAATAGAGAAAAAAAATAAAGATGAGTGTCTTCAAACATAGCCTTCCATAAATTTTCCATTGTCATAGTATCCATTGCCCTATAATATCCCAGATTTGGCACAGACTCTCAAATACATTGAGTAGTAAATTCAAATTAAAGTTTTTGACATTTACAAACTGGCTTGATAAAATGGGGCCCCATGGACCTCCAGTTAAATGTGAATATGTGTCAGTTTAAGTTAAAATAGGGTCTTCGAGTATTGAAACTTATTATAAAAGACCTAGTTAATAAGGTGATTAAGCTCATTGCTCCCCATTTTACAACCAAATTTTCCTGTTTTAAACATGGAGGGAATACATTTCTCCTCATGGCAGATTACTACAACCTTAATAATGAGGTCCAATAAGTCAATTACACCCAATATCCAATATTATTAAATTATTTATTCCATCCAAATGATAACTGATAAATGTTTTGCTATTATAGGCAGGTCTAATATATTCTTTTCAGGATCTGTTTCAACAGCCTTTTAGTTGCAGTTTTCCTTCACTGTCAAAGGATCACAGCACATCTTTTATAAGCTACCTAGAGGGTACCTCAATGCACAGTCTTTGAAGACAAAATATGAACTGTATCCACCTTTCTCTAGGGGTACAGGTGTATGACATGAAATTGATGACAACTTCCTCCAAAATTTGTTTGACACATTCATTAAGGACATACAAGTCCAATATGGTACAGTCCTTTTTGTGTTCTGGTGACAACATAGTCCTCTTTAACATATTTTACTTAATTTCACTGATGTTGTTACTTATAAATCGGTCTACCTTAAGTGGAGGCCCTTCCAACAAAAGGCTGCAGAATATGGAAAAATTAAAATCAACAGACACTCTTCTTAGTGTCCTCAGAGACTTCTTCACTGTAGAGGTTTTGACAACCTCCTCTCATGCATGTTGGAGTCTCTGGACACACCTATGATGGCCATAAATTGCCCAAGGGCTTCTGATGCAAGAAACTGCCTCTCTCAACCCTCTGCTATACACCATTAAAGTAAAACTTGCTGGCTGCATACTAGAGTCTCTTGGAAACAATGGCCCTCACAGATCCTTAAAGTGTGACCCTCCATATCCAGCTGTCCATTATACTTTGGATCTTAGAAGCGATACTCCACAAGCTAAGCATGGCTATCAAGATATCTTTAATACAGAATGGAGCTAAACCTAGCCCCTCTGACACATTCCACTTGCAGGAGGAGGTGGGTGGCCTTGTGTCCTCAGTCTTTTGCCAAACGCCATTGTGATATTGAAGATCACCCCTCTTCAGAGCCTTTGGTACCTGAGTCCCTTGAGATTAACTGAGTAAACAGCAATGGGAGCGCATAGTCTGTACTGCTGAAAATGACACCATCATTAATACTGGAGTTCAACTGAATGTTGCTGTTTTCTGTCCCTTATCCATGATGTCCCTGGTAAAGGAAGAAACCCAACTGGCCCAACTTCAGGCAGTCATCTTAGCACTGGATGCTCTAGCCAAGAAATGGTTGCATCTTCATGCGGCTTCTCAACTATTGGTTCATTAACTAAGATTTTTTCCCTTCAGGGTGAAGAACTCAGAAATCACTTGCCTTACAGATAATGATGGTCTCCTCAAACATCTCTTTCTTAAACACCAAACAAATGCACCCATAAATGGATCTCTCTCTTGCCCCAGGCTTTAATATCTCTTAATTTAAGGCCCCTTTTTGGATTCACACCTCACGCCAATGTAAAAAATCTTCCCATAGCTCTTTTCTACCTAGATTTACAAAGAATATGTCTGTCCTTTATGTAATATGAAGACTCCCTTTATATGAGTTACTTTAATAATGTCTATCCTTATTTTATAAATTTGCTATAAGGCCTACAACCCACAAGGGATGGAGACCAGATTAAGGTACATACTCTACTGGGATCCCTTACCATAGATGGCCTCACAGGCTAGGCAGCTGTCTATGTGTTATGGGACCCCAAACTTCTACCACCCAAAAAAACCTCTCTCAATATTTAGGTTATAAGAGGTAAATAATTAATTCAGGCTCCCTCTCTAATCCCTTTCCAGAAATTAAAATTAGTACCATAGGGCTATTCCCACAGACACTGTTGGCTACCAAAAAGGGAGACAGAAAACTCAGTAAATAAAAAAATCACACCGAGAGATAATAAAATCAATACTATGCCTCCTAATGATGAAAACAGACAATGCCTCCTCGGTGATAATACGTGCTGAAGGAATACCAACACTGAACAAGTCCTGAGACTTAACAGAACAGTGGTTTATTGTCCCTTCCCTTTCAATCACCTTCCATTCTCTGGCTTGTTCTGTCTTCTTCTTGCCCTTCTTTCCCTCCCCTTAGTCATCACTTCTGGGGAGTAAAAAACTTGAGTTAGTGCCAGAAAAACAAACAAAAAATGGTAACCATAAGGAAAATATCTATCAAATATATACAAAAGGGAATAAGCGGGGAAATGAAGTATGTCCTTACAAAAAATTAATAAAACACAAAGGAAAACAATAAAGAGAAAAGGAGGGACAAAGGCTATAAGACATATAGAAAACAATCATGAAAATGGCAATAAGAAGCCCTTCCATCCTGATAATTTAAATGCAAATGGATTAAACTCCTCAATTAAAAGACAAAGCCTGACTGAATAGAATTAAAAAGAAAGAAAGAAAGAAAGAAAGAAAGAAAGAAAGAAAGAAAGAAAGAAAGAAAAGAAAAACCAAACAGGATCCAATTATATGCTGTCTACCAGAAATTCACTTCAGACTTATGGACACTGTTTTGGTCAGGTTGGGCCACTATAACAAAATACAATCAACTGGGTGCCTAAACAACAGACATTCACTTCCACAGTTCTGAAGTCTGGGGAGTCCAAGAGCAAAGTATCAACAGATTCTGTTCCTGGTGAGAATCTTCTTCCTGCCTTGCAGACAGTCAACTTCTTGCTATGTCCTCACATGGCTTTTCCAAGGTGCTTGTGTAGGGAGAGAGAGAGAGAAAGGGGAGAGAAGAGAGAGACAGGGACAGAGAAGGAAAGAGAAAACAAGCACTCTGATGTCTCCTTTTACAAGGGCACTAATCCCATCATGAAAGTTCCATTTCGTGACCTCATGTAAACATAGTTACTTCTCAAAGGCCACATTAACAAATACTTTCATATTGAGGGTTAGGGTTCCAACATATGAATTTTGGCAGGGAAGATGGGAATATTCAGTTCCTAGAAGATTCATATAAGCTAAAAGTGAAAGCATGCAAAAAGTATTCCATACAAATGATAACCAAAAGAGATCAGTGGTGGCTATACTAATATCAATCAAAATAAACTTAAAATTTTTTTTAACATTTATTCGTTTTTGAGAGACAGAGACAGATCAATCAAAATAGACTTTCAGTCAGAGTGTTAACAAAAGACAAAAAAGGATATTATTTACAGAAAGTATTGTACATACTCCTTCACACATAAATTAACATCTCTAATTTTTTTAGTTTAAGTCAAAGAAGTTGAAGAGTATTTAATTTTCAGTTTATTTCAAATATTACATTTTAAAATAAAAGAGTGCCATCATTGTTTAAAATGAATCCAATGGAATCAGTATATCATAACAATTGGATACTATTATCCATTTGGAAATAGTGGCATGGAAAGGATCTTCTTTTAACACTGGAAATTTTACAATATTCCATTTCTCCTTGAGCTTGTCTTTTCATTATAATAACCCAGGAAATTTTATAATAATGTAAGGTATTTTTTTCTTAAAAATTCTTATTGATTTTTTTCATTTTTATCTGTAACAAAATAGGTACCTACATAAAAATTTAAAACTTTTAAAAATGTTGAGTCATTTTCTGAGAAAGAGAGAGAGTGCAACTGGGGGAGGGGCAGAGAGAGAGGGAAACAGAATCCGAAGCAGGTTCTAGACTCTGAGCTGTCAGTACAAAGCTTATGCGGGGCTTGAACCCATGAATCATGAGATGATAACCTGAGCCATAGTTGGATGCCTAACCAACTGAGCCACCCAGGTGCCCCAAAACTTGTTTTTAAAAAATAAAATCTGTTTTTCTGAAAACCATTAGCTGCTATGAAGGACACATATATACAACTTGGAATTTTTCACAGAATTAACATATAGTTAAAAGAACAAAGTAAACAGAAAGAAATAAGATTTATTGGCAATAGCATTTTAATAAATAAAAAATAATAGTTATACTGTATTAAGTAATACTATTTCCTGCAAGGCACATTTTTATAACTGCAAAAGAGGAATTTTGCATTTGAGATATAGAGCATGATATAGTTAATGTAGTCTTTGGGGGGCACTGCTTCAATGTGATTAATCAGCTAATCAAAACCTGTTTTGTTTCAATTTCCTTATCAGCTCAAGACAGAGTTTTCCAGTTTACCATCTCGATAAAGTATCCAGGGCCCAGAGAAAAAGTTTCTTCTCTGTGAAAGATTCTTTGTCTTTGATGCCTCCTTTTGAAACAAAGCTGGAAAATCTTGTATAATCTTTTATATTATATTGTCACTTGACAGAAGACTTTATAGTTCAGTTTCTCTGATTGGAATATTTGAAGGAATCTATGGTTCTTAATTAATAGACTATTGAGATTTATTATCTGTACAGAGAATTGGAATATGAACAATAGCTCCAAAACATCTTAGAAAATGAAACTTTATATGACCTTGATTTAGGGAGGATACATTTAATCGTCTAATAAAACTATGTATATATCAAACAGCTGTATATTCATCACCAATTCTAAATTTCCAAACATTTCTATATCAGAAGAAATAAGTTAATATAACTCAAAAAGGGAAGAGTGGGGAGAATATCCAGGAATCAAGACGAAGCCCAGTAAGTCAGAATTCTCTTTGATGGCTGGAATGGTTAGAAGAATGAACTAAACTTTGGTCTATAGGCCAAAGCAAGGAAGGAAGGAAGGAAGGAAGGAAGGAAGGAAGGAAGGAAGGAAGGAAGGGAGGAAGGAAAGAAGGAAGGAAGGAAGGAAGGGGAAGAAAGGAGGGTGGGTGAGTGGTGGGGGGAGCAGGCAAGCAGAATGGAATGGACTGAATGTTTCTGTCCCCACCCCCCAAATCCAGATGTTGAAATCCTAACCCTGAAAGTGATGATATTAGTAGGTGAGGCCTTTGGGAGGTAATTAGGTGATGAGGGTGGAGCCCTCATGAATGGGTAAGTGCCCTTATAAAAGGGACCCCAGAAAGCTCTCATCTTCTTGAGACCTTGTGAAGATAAAGCAAAAAGATGGCATCTATGAGTCAGGAAGCAGGCTGTCACCAGACACTGAAGCTACTTACTGGCGCTTACTCTTGCACTTCCCAGCCCCTAGAACTTTGAGAAATAAATATTTGTAAAGCCATGAGCATATGGTATTCTGTTATAGCAGCCCAAACTAAGATAAAGGAAGAGAGGAAAACAAGGATCATTTCTACAAATTAGTTGTACTGACAGTCTTTGAGTCACATCCTGCTTTTTCTTGGAAATATAGTACAATTTATTTCTAAAGATTTCTGTTCATTTATGTGAATCTGCTGTACTCTTCCACTGGGGCAGAAATTATGCTTCCTTTTATTCAGAAATTCTATATCTGCCTTTAGGAGCAGAATTATATTCTAGGGTATATAGGAAAAATGAATGCACAGACTTCAAAGCACATTGTATCTCATAATATCTATTGATCATTATTAAGGACTAAAGATATTCTAATTTAATATTGTTCATTTACACACCAGACACAAAAATTAATTACCATAATTTTGCCTATAACTTACAACTTGTTTCTATAAGAATGGTATCATAATTTAATCCCTTCATTTTCAGTACAAGTACTAGGAAAAGTTAATATTTTTGAAAAAAAGTTAACTTTATTACATAAAATAGTTCACACTGAAAGTCAATCATGCCATACTTATTTATTTTTTAATTAATTTAATTTTCAAAGAACACTTACATATATCAGGTATACTCAAAGAACTTTCCAAATATGTCCACCCTTTTGTGCCTGTTTTCTCTCCTTCATATAATAGAAATGATAATAGAACCTATCTCATTGTGTTGAGTTAAAAGTTAATAGATGTAATATAATAAAATCATTTTCCAGTTATAATATTTTCATTTTTTTTCATAAATTTGTTCAACCTTCCCTTTTAACTGTAGGGAAACAAATTATAACTTTGTTACATAACGACTGATATACCTTTTTCTGTATGACACTGCAGGATCTATTATAGCTATTTAACTAGTATACTATTAACATTTAAGTTGTTATTATTTTCTTTGCTATGTATGTATGTATGTATGCTCTCACACACAAATCTTATTTTGCATGTTACAAAATAAACACCTGTGGTATAAGATATAAAATTAGGATTCTGGTGCAAAAGGTTTGTACATTGTTAACTTATAGCTCTCAAACTTAGTGAATCTAATTAATAAACATGGATTCTGAGGAATTATGCTTGAGAAATATTTTATAACTTATCTCAGTAGGATACACATTTTTTGTATACTCATTTGGAGGGCTTTGTTTACTGTATGATGATTATTATAGGTACAATATCTAGTTATGTATATTTAGTGCTCAGTGGGAATGTATACATTCTGTGGAGGATGCTTGAGAAGATGTATTTATGTTCAACATTTATAAAATTGATTTTCATATCGCTACAAATGTGTTTTCAGTTTTCTTCTCTTTGATTCATTTCTAATCCTTTCACAGAATCCTTCTATTCTAGATATGCATTCAGTGGGTAGGCTAAGTTGGTGTGAAGCTGGCATTAGTAAATCAATAGAAGGGTGAAATATCTTTCATATTCTTGATTTACTTTCTCATCTTGTTCTTACCAGGGAGGGTGTCAGAGGGCTGTCTATAATGGAAAAAGAAAGCTATTATATTGCCATCTTAATTCTCACTTACTCTGCTCAAAGGATTTAAGTTTGTGGTTGACTAATATATCTTAAGGCAACAGTAAATTATGCTTCTCTGTTTTTCTTTTGTTCCTCAAGGTCAGACTTTCTTGAGTTCTTAGAATACATCTCTAATTATACGTTGTGTGGAGTAAAGAATGGGGAAAGAGGACATTACTTATCAACTACACAATCAAGCCTTCCTAATATTTGGAGGTAGTCTTGGTGCTTTACATAACAAATGTCATACAATGCATACAATGCATATTTCTGAATATTTACTATGTGTCAGATCCTATCTAGTCGCTCAGGAAAATCTTCAAAAAATACTTCTTTAATAGAGCTTGTATTGCAGCAAAGAAAGAGAGTTATCAAATGTACAAATGTACAAAATGTAAAATATTATAAGGCCACTTGGGTCCTCCCAAAAGCAGAAACTGAGATAGAGTTTGGAGCTTAACCAGTTTGAGGGATATGCCTGTGACATAAAACAGGTACAGTAACAGTAAGTTGAAAAGGGGAGCTTTCAGACACAATGCTAATCTGACCCAGTGTTAGGAAAGAGGGGAAAAAGCAAGATTGAGCTTGGAGAACTTCAACATCACTAATGAGAAATATATATATCAAATCTACATTGAAATATCACTTCACATTAGTCAGAATGGCTTGTATCAAACAGACAAGAAATGAAAAGTGTTGGAGAGGAGGTGGAGAAAAGGCAACCCTTATGAACTGCTGGTGGGAATGTATATTGATACAACTACTGAGGAATACAGTATGGATTAAAAATTAAAAATAGAAATACAATATGATCCAGTAATTTCACTTCGGGCTATTTAACCAAAGCAAACGAAAACATCATGTATTCAAAAACATATATGAACTGCTATGTTTATAGCAGAAATATTTGCAGTAGACAAGATATGGAAGCAACCTAACTGTCCATTGATAAATGAATGGATAAAGAAGATGTGGTATGAGCAAAGAAATTGAATCAGTAATCAGAAAACTCCCAAGAAACAGAAGTTCACGACCAGGCAGCTTCACAAGTGAATTCTACCAACCATTTAAAGAAGGGTTAATACCTGTTCTTCTCAAACTATTCCAAAAAACCAAAAATGAAGGAAGACTTCCAAATTCATTTGGAACTTGGTATTCATTCCTGATACCAAAACCACTAAAAACATCACACACAAAAAATACAACTACAGGTCCATATCTCTGATGAACACAGATGCAAAAATCATCAACAAAATATTAGCAAACCGAATCCAACAATACATTAAAAAAATCTTTAACCTCAATCAGCGGGATTTATTCCTGGGTTGCAAGCATGGTTCAATATGAACAAATAAATCAGTGCGATACATATCACTAAGAGAAAGAATAAGAATCATATGATTATTTCAGTAGATGCAGAAAAAGCATTTGACATGTACAACACAATTCATGATAAAAACCCTCAACAAAGTAGGTTTATTTTTTTTTATTTTTTAATTTTTTTTAACGTTTATTTATTTTTGAGACAGAGAGAAACAGAGCATGAATGAGGGAGGGTCAGAGAGAGGGAGACACAGAATCTGAAACAGGCTCCAGGCTCTGAGCTGTCAGCACAGAGCCTGACGCGGGGCTTGAACTCGCGGGGCTTGAACTCACGGACAGCGAGATCATGACCTGAGCCGAAGTCGGACGCTTAACAGACTGAGCCACCCAGGCACCCCAACAAAGTAGGTTTAGAGGGAACATATCTCAACATAATAAAGGACATATATGAAAAACCCATTGCTAACATCATCCTTAGTGGGGAAAACCTGAGAGCTTTTTGCCTAAGGTCAGGAACAAGACAAGGATGTTGACTTTCACCAATTTTATTCAATATAACATGGGAGGTCCTAGCCACAGAAATCAGACAACAGAAAGAAATAAAATGCATCCAGATTGGTGAGGAAGAAGTAAAACTTTAAATATTTGCATATGACATTATGCCATACATAGAAAATCCAAAAGAATCTACTCAAAATTGACAGAACTAATAACCAGACTCATTAAAGTTGTAGGATACAAAATCAGCATACAGAAATCTGTTGTGTTTGTAAACACAAAAAATGAAGCAGCAGAAAGAAAAATTATGAAAACAATCCCATTTACAATTGCACCAAAGGTATTGTGATACCTAGGAATAAAACTAACCAAAAAGGTTAAAGACTGATAACTCTGAAAACTATACAATGCTGAAGAAGGAAACTGAAGACAACAAAAAGAAATGGAAAGACATTCCATGCTCATGGAATGGAAAAACAAATATTGTTAAAATGTCTGGACTACCCAAAGCAATCTACACATTTAATGCAATAGCTATCAAAATAGAAAATACCAACAGCATCTTTCACAGAATTGGGACAAGCAATTTGAAAATTTGTATGGAACCACAAAAGACCTCAAATAGCCAAAGCATTTTTGACAAAGAAAAGCAAAGCTGGAGGCATCACAATTCCAGACTTTAGGTGATATTACAAAGCTATAGTAATCAAAACAGTATGCTGCTGGCACAAAAATAGGCACACAGATCAAAAGAACAGAATAGAAAACCCAGAAATAAAATCACAAATATATGGTCAATTTATCTTCAAGAAAGCAGATAAGAATGTCGAATAGGAAAAAGACAGTCTCTTTCAATAAATGCTGCTTGGAAAATTGGACAGACACAGGCAAAAGAATTAAATTTGACTACTTTTTTTCACCTTACACTAAAATAAATTCAAAATAAATGCCTAAATGTGAGACCTGAAAACATTAAAATCCTAGAGGAGAACACAGGCAGTAATTCTCTGATTTCAGCTGCAGCAACTTTTTTTCTACATAGGTCTCCTGAGGTAAGGGAAACAAAAGCAAAAACAAAGTATTAGGACTTCATCAAAATAAAAAGGTTCTTTACAGTGAAGGAAACAATCAGCAAAACTAAAAGGCAACGTATGGAGTGGGAAAAAATGTACAAATGACATATCTAATAAAGGGTTAGTATAAAAATATATAAAGAACTGATACAACTCAACACCCAAAAGCAAATAATCCAATTAAAAATGGGTAGAAGACATGAATAAACATTTCTCCAAAGAAAACATACGGATGGTGAACCAACACATGAAAAGAGGCTCAACATCACTCCTCATCGTGGAAATGCAAATCAAAACTACAATGAGATATCACCTCACACAAGTCAGAATGGCTAAAATCAACAACACAAGAAACAACAGGTGTAGATGAGGATGTGGAGAAAGGGGAACCCAGGAAACCTTCCTGGTGGGAATGCAAAATCGTGTGGCCACTCTGGAAAACAGTATGGAGTTTCCTCAAAAAGTTAAAATTAGAACTACCCTATGATCCAGCAGTCACACTACTTGGTATTTACCCAGAGCATACAATAACACTAATTCAAATGGATATATGTACCCCTAAGTTTACAGCAGCATTATTTACAATAGCCAAATTTTGGAGGCAGTCTACATATCTACTGATTGATTAATGGATTAGGAAGAAGTGATATATATACATAATGGAATACTACCTCAGCCATAAGAAAGCATGAAATCTTCCACTGGAAAGACATGGAGCTAGAGAGTATAATGCTAAGTGAAGTAAGTCAGATAAAGACAAATGCCATGTGATTAAACTCATATGTGGAATTTAAGAAACAAAACAAGTAAGCAAAAAGAAAGAGAAACCAAGAAACAGACTCTTATCTAGAGAGAAGAGACTGACGGTGACTTGAGGAGAAGTGGGTGGGGGAATAGTTTAAATAGGTGATGAGGATTAAGGAGTATATTTGTCATGATAATCACTGGTGACTTGAGGAGAAGTGGGTGGGGGAATAGTTTAAATAGGTGATGAGGATTAAGGAGTATATTTGTCATGATAATCACTGGGTGATACATGAAATTGTTCAATCACTACATTGTACACCTGAAACTAATACACAATATAATACTGTATGCTAACTGGAATTAAAATGGAAACAAAACAAAACAAAAAAGACAATGTATGTGCATGCTCATACACACACACACACACACACACACACACACACACACACACACAGGAATATTACCTAGCCACATAAAAGGATATACTCTTGCCATTTGTGATAACATAGATAGTATTGTTATAATATAACCTAGAGGGTATTATGCTAAGTAAAATAAGTCAAATATGGACAAATACCATATGACTTCACTTATATGCACAATCTTAAAACAAAAGAAATGAACAAACAAAAAAACATACTCTTTAAAGGAGAGAACTGATGGTTACTAGACAGGAGACGAGGGACATATAGACAAAGGGGATTAAGAGGTAAAAACTTCCATATGTAGATAAATAAGTCATGAGATGAAAATATAACACTGGAATATAGTCAATAATACTGTAATAATATTGTATGGTGGCAGATAGTGACTATACTTATAATGAGCACCATGTAATGCATTTAACTGTCAAAATAATATTTATACACCTGAAACTAATAAAACAATGTGTACTAATTATGCCTTAACAAAAAAAAGTCAACGGAGCCTTAGTAAAAAAAAAATTAAAATAATTCATGGGTGCCTGGTGGTTCAGTCAGTTAAACATCTGACTTTGGCTCAGATCATGATCTATCTCATGGTTCATATGTTCGAGCCCCACATTGGGCTCTGTGCTGACAATTCGGAGCCCGGAGCTTGCTTCAGATTCTGTGTCTCCCTCTCTCTCTGCCCCTCCCCAACTTGTGGTCTGTCTCTCTTTCTCTCGTGCTCTCAAAAATAAACATTAAAAAATAAAATAATTCAGAAAAGAATAAATAAAAATAAAAATTTATTATTTTTAATAAATGATGTTGTGGCACATGAATGGACATAATAGCAAAAATTAAAATGAATATGTCCCCCTATCAACTCACTATAGGATTAATGCAGCTGGATCAGAATTCAAAATTTGTAAGTACTGGCAATATTCAGGGTCTTAAAAAAATAAAGTACAAATACTTTTGCTTTCAATGTTGGTTTATAACCAAAATCTATGATTTTTGAGGAAATCTGAGATACGAGAAAGTAGCTGATATATCCAAAATGTATATAACATACAATTAGAGATAGGGACATTTTTAAATTTTTTAATTTTTTAAAATGTTATTTATTTTAAGAGAGTGCACACGAGCAGGGGAGGGGCAGAGAGAGAGGGAGAGAGAGGATCTCAAACAGGCTCCATGCTGTCAGTGCAGAGCCTGAAATGGGGCTCGATCTCATGGACCATGAGATCATGACCTGAGCCAAAGCCAAGAATCACATGCTTAACTAAGCCACCTAGGTGCCCCTGGGACACAATTTTTCTTTTTTTAGTGTTTATTCATTTTTTGAGAGAGAGACACAGAGTGTAAGTGAGGGAGATGCAGAGAGAGACGGAGACAGAATCCGAAGCAGGCTCCAGGCTCTGAGCTGTCAGCACAGAGCCCCATGTGGGGCTCGAACCCACAAGCTATGCGATCATGACCTGAGCCGTAGTCAGCCACTTAATCACTAAAGGTGATTCTTCCTAATCACCTTATCTGTAGAAATAGTTCTTTTATTAGAAAAGTTTTTTAAACATTTATTCACATTTTCTGTGTCAGCAGAAATTAACTTTGTATTTCTTATTTTGAAAAGTAATCAAATTGCTAACCTGAGCCACCCAGGCACCCTGGGACACAATTTTTAAAAAGAAATTAACTGCCCTGATTTACAGATGAAAAACCATAATCTATGACTTATGTCATGACTATTAGCATGTAGGACATTGGTAGTTGAATAAAGACTGTATCTCTCAAATTGAAGTCCAAAGCCCTTTCCATTACAGTAGGCCAAAAAAGAGTTAACTGCGTGAGAATTTATATATGATATTGCTTGTTTAATGAAAAAATGTTAGCAGAGCTATATAACTACAGTCTTAACCTATTTTAGCATAAGATGACTACCTATGTGGTATTTTTAAAGTTTTTAATGAATTTCCAGTTAGTTAACATACAGTGTGATATTAGTTTCATGATATTAGGTGTACAATATACCATAGAAAAAGAATGAAATGTTGCCATTTACAAAGACACGGATAGGGCTAGAGAGTATTATGCTAAGTGAAACAAGTCAGTTGAGAAAGATGAATACTATATGAATTCAAACATATGTGGAGTTTAAGAAACAAAACATACAAGCAAAGGGGGAAGAAAAAGAGCGAGAGGCAAACTAAGAAACAGACTCTAAACTATAGAGAACAGGTGGTTACCAGGGGAGAGTGGGTGAAAGGATGGGTTAACTAGGTGGTAGGGATTAAGGAAGGCACTTGTCTGAAGAATTTTTTTTTTTTTCAACTAACACATTTGTTTTTGAATCATAAAGTTAGTTCTCATTTACCTCATTTCTTCCTAATCACCTTATCTGTAGAAATAGTTCTTTTATTAGAAAAGTTTTTTAAACATTTATTCACATTTTCTGTGTCAGCAGAAATTAACTTTGTATTTCTTATTTTGAAAATTAATCAAATTGTTAGCCTAGACTATTGATAGATTTTATTTCTTATAATGAGATGCAACGAGAGTTCCAATATTGTGTATCATCAAATAGGGTTTTTATTTATTCATCATTTTCATTATGAGTACTCTTCATGTTCAATATTTTAGTCATCTGAATAAATAGCAAAATTATACTGTACAATGTCATGAAAATGAGGTTAGTCTATGTACAAGTCAAGTGAAAAGACTTTCTCTCATCTCAACTGAATTTGTGAACTAATAAATAATGTAAGAGGGAAAAGATTGGTTGCTGAAAATCAATTCCACTATCTAAAGTATATCAATAAGTTGAAAATACAGAAAGCTGTAATAAGGCAAGTCAGTGCAGAGTGGGAGGAAAAAAAATTGCAGTATGTTGCAAGCTAGAATTTCATTACATATAATATTCCACATCACATTTGGTCAAAAGATCATGATGCAAGTCAAACTTTCTAAAATAAGGTATAAATTTATAGGAAGTATTGTTATAAATAAACTTATCAAGTAAGATTTGAAGAGTATTTAAAGATTTGATATAAACCCTCTTTAATTTTGTATCTGGACAATCTCTCAAATTGTAATTTTATGACATATTTTTATTACAGTGACTCTCAAGTGATAAAAAGTGCATTGTAATACTCTCAGTGAAAAACTGTTTTTATTAGCTAATAATATCAAAATCACTAGGAGGAACAAAAACATCAGCATTTTTTTTCTCAAAGCAAAACTAATTTTTAAGAATTTAAAAATTTGTATCTTTATTAATGGCTTTCCTCCAAATGTAAAAATTGATTTAAAAATTCTCAACAGAATATCAAAATATGTACATTTATTAGGAAGAAAAATGTCAATGTCAAGTAAAAGGTATATAGCTACATGCACACACAGACACACACACACACAATGAAATATTATTTAGCCATATAAAAGGGCAAGGAGTACTGATTCATGCTACAGTATAGATAAGCCTGGAAGACATTATGTTAAATGAAAGAAACAAGACACAATGATCACATAGAGTATGATCCCATTAATATGAAATATCCAGTATAGGTAAATCCACAGAGACAGAAAACAATTTGGTGGTGGCCAGGGGGTGGGGGAAAAGGTAGCATACAGACTGACTGCTTAATGAGTATGGGATTTTCTTTTAAGTGGATGAAGATATTTTGGAACTACATAGAAGTGGTGGTTGCACAATGATATGAAAGTACTAAATGCCATTGAATCATGTGCTTAAAAATGGTTTATGCTGTGAGTTTCCACTAAAAAGTATATAGGTCAATACATTTCATAAAATGAATACTACTGTGTAATCAGCATGGATGAAACAACAGAATATTGCAGAACAGAAATTCCCTTCAATCCCATTACATCACCCATCTCCTGTCCTCCTCCCCACCTCACACCTGTTTCCCTAACAAACACACACATAGTTTTACGGCTGTCTTGACCACTAACACTGCAAATTAGTTTTACCTCTTTGTGAACTTTCCATAATTAAAATAAAGAAGCATGACTCTTTTAATTTGCACCCACCTTCTTTTGGAAAATATTGGTTTTAAGAGTCATCCCTGTCGTATATGCAGTTACACTTTCATTCTAATTTTCATTGTTGTGTAATAATTCATTATATGAATATATCATCAATTATACATATGACTTCTGATGAGTTGTTTCCAATTGGGGCTATTGCAAATAGTATTCTGTTACCTAACATTCATACATACGACTTTTTTAAAATATGTAATTCATTTATCTTGGGTATAGACCTACAAGTAGAATCATTGAGGCATAGTATAAGCATATACTGAGGTACATATGCACATTGTCAGGTTTCTAATGTATGTCAGTCTACATTTCACCAGCAATGCAGGAGAGTTGAAGTTATTCCAGATGATCATTAGTTATTCCTATTTATCTTTTAAAAAACAATTTAGCTGTTCTGGCATATGTATAGCGGTATCTAATTGTGGTTTGAATATGCATTCATTTTATATCTCATAGAATAGACTACCTTTTCATAAATTTATTGGCCAACTGGATATTCTTTTTTTGTGAGGTTCTGTGTTCAGTTCCTTTTGCCTATTTTTTACATCAATTTATCTGCCTTACTACTTGAGGAGTTTTGTATATGTTAATGTAGTCCAATTTATCAGTTTTTTCTTTTCTGTGTCTTTTTAAAATTATCTTTACTGTGTATAACATTGTGAAAATATTACCTTCCCTCACTTTTTATATTAGGTCTATAATGCAGACTGAAACTGATTTTTATGCATGATATGAGGCAGAGATGAAGATATAATTTTTCACATAAATATCTAATTAAAGCAGCACTATTTATGAAAGGCCTTTATCATCTTTTTATCACTATATGGCAATATCGTACTTATCATAATTTTTATTATGTATGTGTGTGAATGTTTCTGGTCTCTATACTGTTCTTTGGCTAATTTGTCTTTCCTTATACCAGTATAATATTATCATAGGATTTGTTTGATAAGTCCTTTAGTTTTCTCTTTTCAGTATCACATTTGTTATTTTTTTGGCCATATGTATTACAATATGCAACTTAGAATCATCCATCCATCTCCCTAGAAAAGCTTTACTGTGATTTTTTATCAGATTTGAACTGCGCTGGATTTATATATTAATTAGAGAAGAACTGATATCTTAAAGTATTAAGTCTTCTAATTCATATACATGGTACATCCCTCTACGTATTTCGATTCCCATTAATCTCAAAAACGTGTTTTAAGTTTTCACTGTAGAGGTCTTGTACACTTAATTTTGTTTTTGTTGTTATTGTCTTGTTTTCATAGAAATAAGATTTATTTTCAATAGTAACATTTTAAGATATTTTCATTTACAGCAAAGGAAATTTATTCTCACATTTGTACTGATTTTAAACTCTTGGTGGATTTACTTTGTTATATTTTGAGTACTTTATCTATTATTGTAGTAAGAACACTCATTGTGAGATTTACCCTCAACGAATTTTTAGGTGCACAGTATACCATTGTTAACTGTAGGCACAAGGTTGTACAGCAGATCTCTGGAACTTACTTAGCTATCATAACTGAAACTCTATACCAATTGAATGGCAACTTTGTATTTCTCTCAACCAGAATCACCTGTTTTATGATACATTATAAGTGGAATCATGTAGTATGTTTCCTTCTATAATAGGAATAATGTTCTTCAAGCTCATGCATGATGCCTATGGTAGAACTTCCTTCTTTTTTTTAATGTTTATGTATTTATTTATTTGAGAGAGCACATGTGTACATGTGTGCATACACGCAATTGGGGAAGAGGCAGAGAGAGCGAATGACAGTGAGAGAGAGATACACACACACACACACAGAGAGAGAGAGAGAGAGAGAGAGAGAGAGAGAGAGAGAGAGAGAATCCCAAGCAGCTCCACACTGTCAGCACGGAGCCTGACGCAGGGTTCAATCCCACCAACTGTGATATCATGCCCTGAGCCGAAATCAAGAGTCAGATAGATGCTCAACCAACTAAGTCATCCAGGCACACATCCTTCTTCTTATTTTTTTTTAAGTTGAATAATAGTCCACTATATATCTATCAAAAAGCCACCAGCATTTTCCACAGAGCTAGAACAAACAATCCTAAAATTTGTATGGAACCACAAAAGACCCCAAATAGTCAAAGCAATCTTGAAAAAGAAAGCAAAGGTGGAGGCATCACAATTCCAGACTTCAAGGTATATTACAAAGCCATAGTGATCAGGACAATATGGTACTGGCTCAAAAAGAGACACATTGATCGATAGAACAGAATACAAAATCCAGAAAGGAACCCACAAATATATGGTCAATTAATATTCAACAAAGCCAGAAAGAATATGCAATGGAAAAGAGAATCTCTTCAACAAACGGTAGTGAGAAAACTGGGCAGCAACATGCACAAGAATAAAACTGGACCACTTTTATACACTATACACAAAAATAAATTCAAAATGGATAAAGGCCTAAATGTGAGAGAGGAAACCATCAAAATCTTAGAGGAGAACACAGGCAGCAACCTCTTTGACGGCTGTAGCAACTTCCTACTAGATATGTCTCCATTATGTTTCTATATCACAATTTTAGTCATCTGTTGATGGACACATAGGTTGTTTCCATAGAGTGGCTACGATGCTTCAATAAATATCAGAATGCATATGTATCTTTAAGATCTTGATTTCAATTATTTTCGACATATGCCCGGAAGTGGGATTGCTGGATCATATGGTAGCTCAAATTTTTAAATTTCTAAGGAAACTCCATGTTGTGTTCCATAATAGCTGTTCCATTTTAGAACCTCACCAAAAGTGCAGAAGGGTTCTAATTTCTCCACATCTTGGTTAACACTTATCTTTTTTATTTTCTTATTTTACAAGAGCCATCCTAACAGGTTTCAGGTTGTATCTCGTATGGCTTTGATTTATATTCCCCTGATAATAAGTGATGCTGAGAATCATGTTGTCATATACCTCATATACCTCATTTTTATGTCTTCTTTAGAAGAATGTCTATTCAAGTCCTTTGCCCATTTTGAAAATCGGGTTTTTTTCTTAACCATTAAATTGTAAGACTTCCTCATATATTTGGGATATTAACCCTTATTAGATCGATGGTTTATAAATATTTTCTTCCATTCTATATTTTGCCTTTTCATTTATTTGTTTTTTGTGTGCAGAACTTTCTGTTTGAGGTAGTATACTTTTCTAATTTTGTTTTTGATTCACGTGCTTTTGGTATCACATCCAAGAAATCATTGCCAATCATAACATTATGAAGTTTTTCCTCTTTACTTTCTTGTAGGAGTTTTCCAGTTTCCAGTCTTGTGTTTAAATCTTCACTACATTTTGAGTTGATTTTTGTGCATGGTAATAAGATTTCAATTTCATCCTTCTGTATGTGGATATACATACTTTTCAAAATAATTTACTGAAGTAATTGTCTTTTCCTCATTGTGTATTTTGGCGCTTTTATCAGAGACAGGTGACTGTCTACATGTGGGTTTATTTATGGCTCTCTATGTGGTTCATTGGTCTGTTCATATGTTTTTGTTTCTTACGTTTCATTTTGTTTTTTTGCAAGTACCATAATGTTTTCAGTACTATGGCTTTGTAATATAATTTGAAATCAGCAAGTGTGATGTCCCCTGCTTAGTCCTTCCTTCTCAAGATTTATTTGATTATCCCGGTTTTAGTGGTTCCATAGGAATTTTGAATTTTTTCCTATTTCTGTTAAAAAAAAAAGTCTGGGATTTTGAAAGGGATTGCATTTACTTTATAGATCACTTTGGGTAGTATTAGCAGATTGACAATATTCTTTCAATCCATTAATACACAGTGTCTTTCCATGTATTTGTGTCCTTCATCAGTCATTTCTTTCATCAATGATTAGTAGTTTGCAGATACAAGTATTTCACTCACTTGATTAAGTTCATTCCTAAAAACTACACACATTTTCATTCTATCCTATTTTTGACCCTCTTATAAGAGTTATCTTGGGGCACCTGGGTGGCTCAGTCAGTTGAGTGTCTGACTTCACCTCAGGTCATGATCTTATGGTTCTGGAGTTCAAGCCCCACACTGGGCTCTCTGCTGTCAGCATGGAGCCTGCTTTGGATCCCCTGTCCACCCCTCTCTCTGTATCTCCCCTGCTTGTGCTCTCTCAAAAATAAAATAATTTTTTTAAAAAGTTATCTTTATTTTTACAATAAAAAGTGTGTTATGCCGTTTGATTAGTTTTAGTTTATAAAAAGGATAAAAATTCTAATACCTTAAAATTTTTATTTAAATTTTAATATAGTATAACACATGAGCTAAGAGTATACAAGTCTTCACTTGAGCTCAATAAATTTGATGTATTTACAGACATATATAACCCTTACCAAATTAGGACCCAGAAATTGCCTAGGAATCAAGAAAGTTGCCTAAATTACCTCCCTTAAATTAATTATCTTAGTTCACCTTAAATGGAACAACTTTTCACTATTTAATTCTTTTAACTCTACACTTACTTTATTTAGTATTATTATCTATTTTGTTATGACACATTTTATAAATATTGCAATTATTGTCTTTTCAAACTGTTGATAGTCTTTTACATTTAGCGACCTATTTTCTTTTCTGATACTCTCCATTCCTTCTTACCCTTATCTTCCACTGGGGTAGTTTATCATTAGCCTGTTCAAATTCCTTTTATTGTTTATTATAGTGCATGTGATGAGGCAAATTCAGTTTTCTGTTGTTCTGAGAACTTGTTTTTCTTTGCCCTCATTTTAGGATAAACATTTAGGAGAAGACAAACAAAACTCAAGTATTATATAGAAGCTAAACTAAATTTTGATCATGCAGGTAGTAAAAAATTAATTATTTGGATTAATTGTAATTCATTTTTTTCCTATGAAGAATGTACTTTTCTCATATGTCCAGGGAGTATTTATCAATATGTATTTCCTATTATAATCATTATATAACCAACATACAAATTTTCCCATGCCACTTTTCTTGAAAGACCCACAGTAAAGTTATTAATAAAATTTTAATTTAAAATACACCATATGCCAAATAAAGATAAAATTTTCACTTCTATATGGACTAAATGTTTATGCTGTCCCCAAATTCATATACTTAAGTAAGCCTCAACACCCAATGTGATGGTATATAGAGTTGGGGACTTTGAAAGTTAATTTGATTTAGTTGAGGTCATGTGGATAGAGCCACCATGATGGGATGTCTTTATTAGTGTCCATGTGATAATGAGAAAGACAAGAGCTCTCTCTCTTTCTACCATGTGAGGCCACAGTGAGAAAGGTGGTTGTCGGAAAGCTAGGAAGAAAGCCATCAAGGCGAAGTGAAGTGGCTATCACATGGATCTAAGACTTCTCAGCCTTCAGAACTGTGAGAAATAAATGTCTGTTGTTTAAACCACCCAGTCTACAGTATTTTGTTATAGCAGCTTGAGCTAAGACAACCCCCTATAGTTAAAAATGCAAACAGATTATGCATAGACTACTTCGCACAATATCTGGAACACTTCAATTATAAAATAAAAGTTGTTAGGAGTGACAGTGTTTATATATATGTGGTAACCTGAGCACAAAAATGTCCCAACATTTTTTACTAATCCCTTTATCCATAATCTGAGCAACGGAGACTGCTATTCTTCCAGTGAGAAGTAGAATCTCCTACCCCCAATTCTGAAACTAGACTGGCTCTGTTACTTGCTTTGAAGAACATGATGTGATCAAAGTGAGTTCCAGTTCCAAGCCCAAGTCTCAGAAAGCTTTACAGGCTCTTTCTCTTTGTTTCTGTCTCTCTCTGTCTCTGTCTCTCTCTCTCTAGCCCTTGTCTTCCCCCAAAAGGACAAGCTTCAGCTTCCTTGCTGAATCTTAGGACGAACTGAGAAAAATTGAACCATTTCAACAAGGTCTCAAACTATGCAAAAAACAGTCAAATCAGTAGAGCCACTTATCTTACCAGCAGCTGACCAGAGATGTATGATGGAAGCCATGTTAGTAAGGATGCTAAGAATTAATAATCATAATAAAGACTGATAATGAATATTTGGATAAATAATTAGAATTATTTTAAAGAATAAAGGGAGAAAAGAGGAATAATCATCCCAAGAGGAACAGAAAAATCATTTGAAGAAACTCAGGATCTATTCATGATTCAATAAAAAGTTACAGCAAACTAGAAACAAAAGACAGTATCTTTACAGAAAGCTTTTTTAAAACCTTCAATTATCTTACCTAATGATTAAATTATATGTGTTCATATGATTGAAAAATAGACAAAGATGCTTTTTATGACTGTATCAAGTCAAAATTATATTAAGGCTACGAAAACCAGATTGATATTCAATATTTACATGTACATTGATGTACCAACAACAAATAGATTGAAATTTAAAATAAATAAATAAATAACGGGGGCACCTGGGTGGCTCAGTCCATTAAGTGTCTGACTTCAGCTCACAGCTGGTGAGCTCGAGCCCTGTTCTGGGCTGACAGCTCAGAGCCTGGAGCCTGCTTCAGATTCTGTGTCTCCCTCTCTCTCTCTGCCCCTCCCCCGATCGCACTCTGTCTTTCTTTCTCAAAACTAAATAAACATTAAAAAAAATTAAAAAGGGGTGCCTGGGTGGCTCAGTCGGTTAAGCGTCCGACTTCAGCTCACTTCATGATCTTGCGGTTTGTGAGTTGGAGCCCTGCATGGGGCTCTGTGCTGACAGCTCAGAGCCTGGAGCCTCTTCGGATTCTGTGTCTACCCCTCTCTCTGCCCCTTCCCTGCTCATGCTCTGTCTCTGTCTGTCAATAATAAAAAAAAGTTAAAATTTAAAAAAAAAGTAAAAATAATAGCAGTAAAGAACATAAAATAATCAATGTAATGTAAAGCTCTTACAATAAAATCTCCACATATCATGAGGAGATATTTAATAAGATATACAAAAACAAAAGGAAAAATGATGTCCATGATTGACAGGACAAAATTGAAAGGTTGTCAAGGTATACAAAATATTTTTGACTCCAACAAAAATTATTGCATGATATTTTTGTAGAAATTTACAAGTTAGTTAGAAAATTAGAAATACCAGAGGTAAAAGTAGCAATCGCAATCTTAACTTTTTTTTATTATTTATTTTTGAGAGACAGAAAGACAGAGCATGAGCGGGTAAGGGACAGAGAGAGAGGGAAACACAGAATCCGAAGCAGGCTACAGGCTCTGAACTGTGGGCACAGACCCCGATGCGGGGCTTGGACCCCCAAAACCATGAGATCCTGACGTGAGCCCAAGTCCCACGCTTAACTGACTAAGCCACCCAGGCACCCCTGCAATCCCAATCTTGATGAAGAACAACAAAGCTAGAGTACTTGTACTATCAGATTAAGATTATTATAAAGCTGTATTAATTACAAAATGTGATATCGGTACAGGACAGACTGATTGGTTAAACTGAAAGTCCAGACACAGATTTTTAAAAATATTGATGACAGTGTAGAAAAAAATAAAAGGGATTCTTTATGGAATCTGGATGGGTTATTAGGATATCTATGAGAAAAAAATCAGAACTTGATCCCTATTTCTCACCATACACAAAAATCAGTTCTAAAAGCCTGAGATGTAAATGCCCACAGAAAAACAATAAAAACAAACAAAAAGAAAGGCTTGGAGGAATATATTCCCAATATGATGGTATGCAAAGATTTCTTAAATTAAAAAAAAAACATTAGACATATAGGAAAACTTGATAGTTGTATTATATGAACATTAAAAGTAACTTCTCCTCAATACTTTTGGGTTGAGCACTGGGTGTTGTATGGAAACCAATTTGACAATAAATTTCATATATTGGAAGAAAAGAGTAACTTCTCATTAAATAATACCACATTAAAAGAGTAAAAACACAAGGGTGCATGGGTGGCTCAGTCCGTTAAGCATCTGACTTCAGCTCACGTCATGGTCTCATGTTGGTGAGTTCAGCCAGCCCCATGTGGGGCTCTGTGCTGATAACACAGATTCAGATTCTGGATTCTGTGTCTCCCTCTCTCTCTGCCCCTCCCCTGCTCACACTCTGTCTTTCTCTCAAAAATAAATAAAAAACATTAAATTTTTTTTCAAAAGAAAGTAAAAACACAAATACAAAATTGTGTATTAAAATTAATGATATATATGCATTTGGAATAATAAAACACTGTCATTATATAAGTCTGTTTCTAGGATTCAATTCTCCATATTTTATCTATAGATTTGGTGCAATTTCAAAAACAATGACAATAGGGTTGTTTTTTTTTTTGAAAGAACTTACAGCTTTATTTAATAGGCTAATGATGGTCTTTAAAAAGCCACAATGCCACAATGAGACAAATGATGAAAAACAAGTAATGGTACCTTACCCTACAAGATATGTTCACTTTTTGATAATTGGAGAACATACTATTGGCACAGGAAGACAACAAATAAAAGGGGATAAAAACTGGATGGCAGAAATAGACCCAAGTTTATATACTCAATCTCTGGCACAAAATGGGTAAACAATCAGTGGTACTTGGACAAAAGATTAACCTTATGGAAAAATACTATTAGATAAGAAAGACTTCTTTTTAAAAAACACCAAAAGTTGGGGTGCCTGGGTGGCTCAGTCGGTTAGGCATCTAACTTCAGCTCAGGTCATGCTCTCATGGTTTGTGGGTTCGAGCCCTGCTTTGGGCTCTGTGCTGACAGCTCAGAGACTAGAGCCTGCTTCGGGTTCTGTGTCTCCCTCTCTGCCCCTCCCCCACTCTCACCTTATCTCACTCTGTCTCTCAAAAATAAATAAATGTCATAAAAAAATTTAAAAAAAAACACCAAAAGGTCAAATCCTCAAGGAAAATGTAGATAAAACTGAAAATATGAAGAAGTTCTATGTATCAAAAGATACAAGTTCAGGACAAAAAGTAAGTAAAAATAAAAGCAGCAATTGGAGAGAAAATATCTGCTGATAAAATACTAATATTCAGTATATACTAATAATGTCTAAACCTCAATAAAAATGGGCAAGCAGGTATTTGTATAGAATATCAGCTTCCTGGGGCAGGAATTCTTATCTATATTATCACATTTTCCCCCAATTCCTACAACAGTGTTTTACACATAGAATTTTTCCAAGTATTTTGTTCCACAAAATGATCAATAAATATCAACCTAAATATTAACCAGGGAAAGCACACTAAAACTACAATGAAACACTCCTTTTACACAAAGGAGACTTCCAATAAATAAAAAGACTGAATAACAAACAAGTAGGGGAGAAACAGGAATCATATACATAGGTAGGAAAATACATAAATAAATGCACTTCAATAATGGTTTATTATTATCTGGTACATTTAAACGTATTTAATTTATGAGTGTAGGTTCATCAGTTGTAACAAATGTACCATTCTAGGAGATGTTGATAGAGAAGTCTGAGCGTGGAGACAGGCAATACTTGAGAAATCTCTGTACGTCTGCTCAATTTTTCTGTCAACCTAGAACTGCTCAGAAAAAAAGTCTTTTTAAAAAATTTCCTTTTTAAAATATATTTGAAATATGGCATTTTTCTATACTTTAAATTAAACACTATTTAATTATATATGAATGTAGTTATTTTTGTTTTCATTATTTGATTTTACATAGCTGGTGATTTGAGCACAGCTTTAAATTTGGCACGCACTGTCATATCTGGAATGGGACCTTTTTACAACAGGCAACTAAACCATGGTTTTAAAATTGAGTTATAAAGTACTACAGTGAATGAGAAAGTTTATTTTGAGTCTCTCTCTCTCAGTAAATAAAAAAAAAAAGTGCCCATTTATTCCTCCTAAATATAGGATACATATGCGATATAATTTCCATTGATAAAAGTTTTTTTTTTCAGTAAGTTGCTCAACTTTGATGGACTTTAAATACTACCTTAAATTATAAAATGTTAAAATATCACAAATATATTAGAATAATAAAATATGTATTTCCCATCCTAAATCACATATAGCAGACATCTGGATACATATTTTCAAGCAAAATCTTTATTGTTTAAGGGCTGGATGAACATTTCTTCAGAAACCTTGATTAAGTGGTGATGCCAGAATCTAACAAAATGGAAGCTAACTGTAAATGTTATTATGCGTACATGCCTAAGAAGTTTTGTTCTGAAGCCATCCAATTTTGTTCCTTTTTTCCCATTCACGAACAGTTTCTAAGTCAAATGTGTTAACTTTGTTTCTTCCTTGTTTCCATCCTTCCTTCCTTCTTCTTCAGGCATGCAGTAATTTTCTGGAAATATCTTTGCTCTGCTCAGAGAAACTATAATTTTATTGTTGCATAACTAACCTCTTTGAAAAATTCATAATTAACTATGAAAGTATTTTCATATCCAGGAGAATTTAAAGATAGTAGAAGTTTTGATCACTTTTCTGTATTTGACGGTGAATTTTTAAAAATATATTTATCTCTTCCTAAATGGATTTTAGAAATTGTTACTATGCCTCAAGGGTTTTGTTTTGGGAAATTAAACAAGTGCTTGAACTGTAAGTAGTACTTTTATCAGGGGAGGAAAGAGCAAAGTACAGGAACGGGGAGAATGCTGTATCTCACTGTCTCCAAAAAACACTTGCTTAAAAATTAATATAAGAAACAAAATATTAAACCATGTAAATTATATTTTAATACTTTGGTTCCTGGGCTACCAGGATGTTTCAAGTATCAATAGTAGGAGTAAGATCTATTGCATACCAAGGTTGTGTAACTCCAATAGCTGTCTGCGGCCTTTTGGAAATGTAGATTGTTTTAAAGATAAACACTGATGATAATTTTGTTGTGGTTTATGATCCATTCATATGACTTTGCATAAGAATAAAAAGTCAATAAAACAGATCTCAAAGGAACATTATAGAATCTAATCTATGAAATAGAAAACAAATAGCATTTTGTGTCACATCTAAAATTTCTATTCAGTTAATGTGCATTGCAATTGAAGCCTATAGGTCATAAAATACTTTAAGTTAGAAAATTCAAACAAATTACTAAAATAAAAACAATGATACTTTTTTGTTTATTTCATCATACATTTATGTGCTGAATACATATGCTTGAATGGAGAGGGATTATCTCAGTTTATCAGTAATTATTGATCATGTTGGATAAATACTATTATGAGGTTAAAAAAACTATGATAATTCTCTCAGAAGTTATATTGTTAATTGTTCATATAATATTATTCTTATCAAAACAACAAATTCTGAAGCTACTAGCTGAAATTGCTTTAATATTTGATTGATATTGGCTTGTGTTAAGTACAGATGAATTCGACAACATCTGCAATGCAGAAAAACAAAATATATTTGTAACACAACCAAAACTGAATAGATTTTTAAACAACATTTCAGATTTTAAATTCTGCCAGACATTTAATTAATGTTCTGAGCAATTATGGTTACCTAATTCCTTTGATGCTGTTAAATTATTTGACTATGGACAGAGGCCCAGTTGTAGGATAACTATATTAACATTATCAACAATATCAGTAAACCATCCAAGGTTTAATGGATAAATATGTCTCTGGTATAAATGGCTGAAAAATATTTAATGAGGATCTGGCTTAACTCAACACCTTCAATTACGTTTTATTGGAAATATTCTGAAGACATAAGTAATCATATAAGAAAAAATAACTTCAAAAATTACAGTTTAATCTTGCTCTAAGGTCTAGAAAATAATATATATATAGAAATTTGAATGATTTTAAAGAAAATCAAGGAAGATTATTTCAGGTAGAAAGAGAATCAAATACCAAGGCCTGGAAACAAACAGCGATATAACTAGCAATGAACTCCTAGATGTTTTATGAAAAAAAATTATTTCATAAGTAATGTTTACAATTTCCAGTTTTGACTTAATAAAATATCAGAATGCTGTTATTATGTCACAAATTGTCATATGTTGTTATGTCTATAACAACGTAATTTTAGAAAGGTATTTTTTCCAAATTTTGCCAGAAATACAGAACACAGTAAATAATCTTGTGAATGAATCTTTGCAAATAAGCCTAATTTTTTTTAAAAAATTAACCTAGGATATGGGCCAATGTTTTGAAGTTAATGCTTTTGATCTACACTGCCAAGTTGTTTAATGCTGACTGGAGAATATTAAAAATATTCAGTTCTTCCTAATATATATCTTAGTATCAACATATGTGTAAATGTATATACATATATATGTATATACGGGTATATATTGCTTTCTGTATCAGTATTTATATCTATAGTTAAATAATAAACATTAAAATTATTTAAAGGAATGCCAGTGTCATATACAGTGCTGACTAGGGTGTAAGTAGACACAACACTTCAGAAACTATTGTGACAACTATTTTAAGTAAAAGTTGCATGAAACCTATAACTCAGAAAACCCACTCCTTTGTGTACATGTGTGCTTGTGCATGTGTATGTATCTAATAGAAGGAATACATGTATTAAAAATAGTGAAGGACAAAACATCAATTAGCAGATTTGTTTCTGATAGTAATAAATTGGAAACTAAATATCTTTCAGTAGGAGAATGGTTAAGCAAACAGACATGGACATATATTGTAGTCATATATAGTAGCAAAAGTAACAATATGGATAAATTTACAACTTTCATTTTTATCAAAAAGGTAAGTTTTTGAAGTAGATTTCTTTTATAAAAGTATGAAAATATTCACCTCAATGCTATAAATTCTTAGAAACCATATATATATATATATATACATACACATACATATATGTGTACATACATGTGTGTGTGTGTATAAAATGAATGTACTTAAAACTTATGAATGTACTTAGAAATCATGGAAGTGATAAAAAACAAATCCAGGATATTTGTGTTACTAAAACAAGACAGTGGGAACCAATAATATATTCACTGGAAATTCAACTACACTTTGTAAAACTCTTCATTCTTTAAGCTCTGTTCCTTCCACAGCTACATGTTTTTATCATAATATATGTGTAGCTATGTACAGCTAAACATTATCAATTTTTAAAAGGGAAATTTTAACTACAAATGATATAAAGAGGCTATCCCTTTTTCACTGTGCATTCTTGGCAATTTTGTCTAAGATCAGATGCGCTCTCTATTCTATTCCACTGTCTGTCGGTATGTTTTTTCCTTCAACATTAATAACATATAATTGACAAATAAAAATTATATATATTTAAAGTATACAATGTGATGTCTTGATACATGTATATATTGCAAAATGATTACCACAATCAAGCTAATTAACATTCATGTCTCCTAACATACTACTTTTTGTTTGCGTGTGATGAGAATACTTAAGGTCTACTTGCTTAGAAAACTTCAAGTGTAAAATACAGTATTTTTAACAATAGTCACCAGTGTATTCTCTGCTTTCATGAGTTCAATTTTTTTCGATTTTACTTATAAATGAAATCATGTAGTATTTTTCTTTTTGTGTCTGGTTTATTTCACTGAGCATTATGTTCCCCAGTTTCATCCATGTCGTTGCACATTTTAAGGGTTCCTTTTTTAAGGTTGAATAATATTCCAACACACACACACACATATATACACATGCACACACACCCACACAAACATATGCGCACACACACACACACACACACAATTTCTTTATCCATTCATTCATTGATGGACCCTTAAGTTGTTTCAATATCTTGATTGTTGTGAATAATGTTGTGATGAACATCGCATATCTTGTAGATGTACAATGAGAGTACAGGCATATCTGTGCACAGTGATTTTATTTCCTTTGAATATATAGCCAGAAGTAGGATTGTTAGATCATATGGTAGTTCTATTTCTAATTAATGGGGCAGCTACCTGCATACTGTTTCCATATGACTGTACTAATTTACATTACTACCAACATTGTATCTGAGTTTCCTTTTCTCCTTGCCAATACTTGTAATCTTTTGTCTTCTTGATAATAACTGATAATCTTTCATCTTGACTTGAATTATCATTTTCATGTTTCTTTTTTTTAATTTTAATTTAATTTTTTTAATTTACATCCAAATTAGTTAGCATATAGTACAACAATGATCTCAGAGGAGATTCCTTAACGCCCCTTACCCATTTAGCCCATGCACCCTCCTACAGCCCCTCCAGTAACCCTCTGTTTGTTTTCCATATTTGAGTCTCTTATGTTTTGTCCCCCTCCCTGTTTTTATATTATTTTTGCTTCCCTTCTCATTTGCATTTTTCTTAAGACTAGTGATGTTGAGCACCATTTTATACAGGTGTTGGCCATTTGTTTATCTTCTTTGGAGTGATGTCTATTCAGGTCCTTTGCCCATTTTTTAATCAGTTTATTTGTTTTTTGGCTATTGATTCATGTTCCATATATATTTTGGATATTAACCTTTTATCAGATGTATGATTTACAAATATTTTCTGCCATTCTTTAGGTTGTCTTTTCACTGTGTTATTTCCTTTGCTATGCAGAAGCTTTCAGTTTGATGCAATGCCACTTGTCTATTTTAGTTTGCTGCCTGTGCATCTGGAGTCATAATCATAACTGTAGTCCAGACAAATATCAAGTTTTTTCCTATGTTTTATTCTAGTAGTTTTATAGTTTGAGGTCTTATGTTTAAGTTTTTAATATATTTTGAGTTGGTTTTTGTATATGGTGTAAGATAACGGTCCAATTTCTTTCTTCTAAATGTGCATTTTGTGATTTCCCAACACCATTTATTGAACAAACTATCCCTTTCCTTATTGTGTGTTCTTGGAAACATAGTTGAAGACATATATGGGTAGATTTATTTCTGCACTCTCTATTCTGTTCCACTGGTCTATATATCTACTTTTATGCCAGCACCATTCTGTTTTGATTACTGTAGCTTTGTAATATATTTTAAAGCCAAGAAGGGTGATATCTACAGCTTTGCTCTTGTCCAAGATTTCTTTTGACTATTCAGGATCTTTTGTAGTTCCATATGCCTTTTAGGATTATTTTTCTTCTATTTCTGTGAAAAATGACATTGGAATCTTGATAAGAGATTACATTGAATCGATCACTGCGTAGTATGGATATTTTAACAATATTAATTCTTCAAATTATGAATATATTATTCAATTTCTTTCATCAGTGTTTTAAATTTTTTGTGTACAGATCTTTCACTTCTCTGTGTTAATTTATTCCTAAGTATTTTATTATTTTAATGCTATTATAAATGGGACTATTTTCTTAATTTCTTTGACACTTCACTGTTGTTAGCAAGAAGTGCAATGCCATACGTGTTGATTTTGCATCCTGTAACTTTGCTGAATTCTTTTATTAGCTCTATCAATTTTTTGGAGGCATCTTATGGTATTCTACATATAAGATTATATCATATACAAAGAGACAATTATACTTCTTCCTTTTTGACTCATACGCCTTTTATTTCTTTTTCTTGCCAAAGTCATCTGGCCAGGATTTCCAGTACTATGATGAATAGAAGTGGTGAGAGGGGGAATCCTTGTCTTGTTCCTGATATTAAAGGAAAAGTTTGGGACACTTGGGTGGCTCAGTCTATTAAACCTCCTACTTTCAGTATCTGCTCAGGTCATGATCTCACGGTCATGAGATCAAGCCCCATGTTGGGCTCTGTGATGAGCATGGAGCCTGCTGAAGATTCTCTTTCTCCTTCAGCCCCACCTTCTCTCTCTCTCTCTCTCAAAAAAAAAGGGGGGGGGGCGTTTTATGTTTTTTACCATTGAATATCATGTTGGCTGTGGTAATAGCTAAAAGTTAACGTGTGTAACTTTTAATATAGGACCTATATTATGTTGAAGAACATCCCTTTTCTACCTAGTATGTTCTGTGTTTTTATGATGAAACAGTGTTTAATTTTGTCAAATGGTTTTTCTGCATCTTTTTAAATGATCATGTGATTTCTATCCTTCATTCTTTTTTTTTTTTTTTAAATTAATGTTTACTTATTTTCTAAGGGAAAAAGACACTAGCCTGAGCAAGGGTGAGACAGAGAGAGAGGGAGACACAGAATCTGAATCAGGCTCCAGGCTTTAAGCTGTCAGCAGAGGGCCCAATGCGGGGCTCAAACCCATGAACCGAGAGATCGTGACCTGAGCTGAAGTTGAATGCTTAAGTGACTAGGCCACCCAGGCGCCCCATCCTTCATTCTGTTAATGTGGTGTATCATGTTTGCCAATCTGCACATGCTGAACGATCCTTGCATCCTATGGATAAATCCCCTTTGATTATCATGTATGAACCTTTTAATGTGCTGTTAAATTTGGTTTGCTAGCATTTTGTTGAAGATATTTACACCCTATGTTCATGACAGATATTGGCTTTTAATTTTCTTATAGCATCTTTGTCTGACTTTGGAATTAGGCTAACCAGGGCAACTGTTACTTGACAAGTGTATCAAGAATACACAATGGTGACAGGTGCATGAGTAGCTCAGTCAGTTAAGCTTCCAATTTTGGCTCAGGTCAGGATCTCATTGTTTGTGAGTTTGAGCCCCATGTTGGGCTCTGTGCAAGACAGCTCAGACACTGGAGCCCGCTTTGGGTTTTGTGTATCCCTCTCTCTCTCTCTGCCCCTCCCCTGCTTGTACTTTCTCTCTCTCTCTCTCTCAAAAATAAACATTAAAAAAAAAAGAATACACAATGGGGAAAGCATTCACTTTCAACAAATGATATTGGAAAAACTGGATATCTACAAGCAAACATTGTAATTGGGCCCCTATGTTACACCATACATAAAAATCAATACAAACTGGATTAAAGATTTAAGTGTGAGATCTGAAACTCTAAAACTCCAGAAAGAAAATGTACAGGAAAAGCCTCATAACAATGATTTTTGGAAATGAACTGCAAGCAAAAGGAACAGAAGCAAAATTGACAAGTGAGCCTACATAAAACTAAAACCAAAAAAAAAAACAAAAAAAAAAAACAAAAAAAAAAACTGTACAGCAAAGGAAACAATCAAAGGAGTGAAGAGGCAACTTTCATGAGATAAAATATTGGCAAGCCATGTATCTGATAATGAGTTAAAATCCAAAATATGTAAAGAACATCTACATCTCAAAAGAAAAAGCTCAAATAAAAAATTAAAAAAAAAAAGGCAAAGGATTTGCAAGGACATTTCTCCAAAGAAGACATGTGTATATCAACAGATATATGAAGAGATGCTCAACATCCCTAATTATCAATGAATTCAAATCAAAACCAAAATGAGTTATCTCACATTGTTAGGATGGTTATTATAAAAAAGACACAAAATAACAAGTGTTGGAGAGGATGTGGATAAATTGGACCTCTGCATAGTGTTGATGGTAATGTAAAATAGTGCAGTCACTCTAGAACTCACAATGGATCTTCCTTTAAAAAAAAAATTCAAAATAGATGAACATATGATCAATCGGTTCCACTTCTGGGTATAAACCCCAAATAATTGATAGCAGGATCCTAAAGAAATATATGTGCTCCCTGTTCACTGTAGTATTATTCACAAGAGCCAAGATATGGAAATAACCTAAATGTCTACTGATCAATGAATAAATTACCGAATGTGGTTACACAACACATACACACAGAGAAACACACACAAATACACAATGGATGATTATTCGGCCTTAAAAAAAAAAAAAGAAAATCCTTCCATAGGCACCAGCATGAATGAGCCTAGAGTACATTATGCTAAGTGAATTAAACCAGCTACAGAAGGACAAATGCTACATGGTCCCACTATATGAGGTATGTAAAAAGTCAAATTCATAAACATGAAAAGTGGCACGATATCTGCCAGGGGTGAAGGGAGGTGGTTGCTTTTCAGTGAGCATAAAGTTTCAGTTACACAAGATGAAGAGGTTCTAGAAATTGGCTCTACAACATTGTGTCTAGAAATAACAGTATCGTATTGAGCACTTAAAAATTTGTTACGATGGTAGATGTCTCTAGAGTGTTCTTATGACAATGATTTTTAAATGCCATAAATATAGCAAAAATTAACTTATTAATATTAAATAAAATCGTATTTGAGAAAATGAATATGAGAAAAATGTTACTGAAGAGAAAAACGCATTAATGATATAATATCTGTGGATTTTAATGTATTTAACCATTACTTTGAAATATATAGACAAAATTGAAATCATCAAATATATAACTGTATTTGGAAAATTTAACATACTGCTTTTGGAAATCAATAGCAAAAGTGGAAAAAAATTAGTAAGGATACAGACTAAATAAATTGCCTATTAGTAAGCTTGATCTAAGAGATAAATCATGAATAATGTACTCTAGTTACATAGATTCTTCTTTTTTCCCTAAAACCTATGCAATATTAGTAACAGGAATTGTGTATGGATTCATAAAGATGATATCCATACATCCCGAAGAGCAGATTTTTAATGTTACATTTTTAAATGCAATAAATGCAATTAGAAAATAATACTGAAGTACTAATCAAAATATTACGTCTTTTAAAGAAAGGCTCTTGTGAATAACTCATCTGCATATGAGGGTATCATTCAGTCTGCAAACAAGCTTTATATATTATAGATCTAAACATGTACATAGGGATATATAGAATTGAAGTTCATTTCTTTTTCAGGTAAGTACTGAGTGTATAAACAAAGAAAGTCAACTTTCAAAGAGTTATTTGAGAATTTGGGCTAATAGGCTCTGCACTGTGTTTTTGCACGTGTTAGAGGTTTTAGTGACTAGGCAGATGTGGCACAAAAGCCTCTGCTCACACTCTACTGGCCAGAAATAGTCACAGGGCCACTCCTAGAAGAAAAAGGAGTGTGAAGGCAGTTCCTGGCTGGCTGCCCCTTTCCACTGTCAACTCCGTCTATGGAAAATAATGCCTGCATTTCACTTGGTGAACTAGAGTTTTCTTTTTCAAAAGACTTTGAAAGCCCTGCACATAAAAATTCTGGGACATGACCCCATTTGTTTTCTATGCAAAATAAAAACGTGCAATGCCAAATTTATTTTAAAACCAGATTTAACGGAACATGCTCGAAATTAAAGTCAGTAATTTAAAAAAGCAATGGAATAAACTCAAAAGATGTGGAAGAGAGGATTTAATAAAACTAAGAGCAACATTCATGACAAAAAAAACAATTAAAAATAGATGCTATGAGCTTCCAGTTCTGGAGTAAGACAGTGTAGAACCAATTTCCCCTGTTCTTTCGCTCTAAATTCAACTAAATACCTTAGAAATAATTCAAAAGACAACTACAAAAGGACTCTGAAGAGTAAAAGGATGAAGGTAGACTGGCGAGGGTGCACAAGACTTAAACAGGGACAGCTGTTTCATTTTCATATGGGTTTCATTTTCATGTCCCATATGTATCTAATTGAGTGTCAGGAACCCTCCAACCTCTCCCGTTTTCTGGACGGGAAAACAAATGAGAAAACAAAAAAAAATGAACATTAAAGACAACAACAACAGCAAAAAAGAAAAGACAAAAGAAAACAAGAAAAGTCTGATTTCTTTGACCAAGGGATCCGGAAAGGGGTTGAGCAGCAGACACTTGGCATTAAGATCCTCATCTAACAGCAGCTGAGGCCCATTTTTCTGTGGCAGCATCGCCAGCAAGGCCCTGAAGGCTGATCCCTCTTCTCCCCTATACCTTCCCACAGCAGCACCTTATCTACCCACCGCCAGACATTTCATACAGCTTCTGAAGGCCTCTAGAAGCTACAGGCTGTACCTAAACAGGACACCTGCTTACCAAAATAAGATTTAAATAAGATAAAAAATAGTATATATATAAACAGACCTCAAGGGCATTATGCTAAGTGAAATAAGTCAGACAGAGAAACACAAATACCTTATGATGTCTCTTACATGTGGACTCTAATATATAAACAAACAAGCCTACAGATACAGAGAACAAACAGATTGGTGATACAAAGGCAGGGGTAGAAGATGGGAGGAACAGATGAACTGACTTTTAGTTTAAATATGATGAATAAGAAGTTTCTTTAAAGAGTATATAGTACAATCTCATATTTGTATGATGATCAAATTACTTAATGAAAGTAAGGTATTTGTATATGACCTTCTATGTGTACGTGAGTAGAGAATGTAAAAACAACTTCATATAAACACATTAAATCATTTATAATGACTATATTTAGATTGGAACTGGGAGGAGGATCTAAATGAACTTTAATACTTTACTCTTGGTAATTCTATATTTTTGACATTGTGACTATATCTGAAGCTTGAGAGAGGAAAACTTCACATGCAAAGAAGAAAGAGGATGCTTACTACCTCATGAGCTGAAAAATCTGAGGCAGCCAATCCCTCACAACAAATGGGAAGATGGATATTTTTGGATCTCATACTATGGAATAGGCATTCTAATAAGTGGTAGATCTCATGTGGGGCTGTGGGATTTGACACTGTTCAGTGTTTGTGATTAAATAAAGTCACCATAACCTGATTCAAAGTATATAGCACAGTGCATATTATTTCTTTCCTTGGTTTTTCAAATTTCTCATCTTAAACTAAATACTGATGATAATAATCTCATAAGAGTAATTGAGGGGATTAATGAGTTAATACATTAACATTAGACCTTTGCCTGGAAAAGGCTCGGTAATATGATCAGTATTCTCTCCATTTTACAGATAATGAAGTTAAGGTTAGTAAGTTAAAAAAATTACTCAAGATCATACATTTACCAGATCATGAAACTAGGAACTGAATACAGGCAACTGACTCTGACCTATGATATTTACCATTATATCTGAGGACCCTCATTCTACTTTTAACCACTTAGCAAAATAAGTTGCAAATGATGATCAACACAGCTATTTTTTGAAAGGAACAAAGGAACAATAAAAAAAAAAAACAACATATGTGTTTGGGTGAGGATCTGTGTATGAACTGACATGTTGATGCAAATTACGCAAATATGGTAATCATAGTGAGATATATTTTAGTTGAAGAACAAATATAAACTAAGGGAGCTCTTAGTTGAATATCAGAAATTATTTTATAGCAAGTACATTAAGCATTAGAACTACTTAATAAGTGAATGCAATACTGACTCTTCAGAACAGTTGTACAAGTATTTTTAATAAAACTAGAATTGTAAATATGTCAAGAAACTGGCAAGAGATGTTTGTCAAAGGAACACAGTTTTCTGCTATAAGAGGACAGTTTGCATGTCTGGGTCTGTGTCTTTTCCATTTGCTGTTGCTCTGGCTGTATGATTAATGAACGTCTCCTATTATTTTGCTTCCAGAAAGTATCTGCCACTTCAACAGGCTCAGTTTTAATTTAATGCTATAATGAACATTTATTTTATTTTCTTAAATATAATTGCAACATTTAATCATTTTTTAAAAGTTTCTGTGTTAATTGTTCATTATTTCACAAGAGATTATAAATTTATCTGTTTTATAGGTAAATGATGTGCGTACATATTCTAAATGTTCATATTATGTTTTTTGCCTTTGAGGTATTCTTTCCCTGAGACAGCTGTTGAATTTCTCTAAGAAAATAAGCCTGTCCCGATCTTGATTTCTATTTTCTACAAAGTATTTTTTCTTTGGTCGAAAGACAGTTTACTTGAATGTTTGGTAATTTGACTATCCATTAATTTAAAACAATACAAAGGAAGAGCAGGATGGTACATTAAGGTCAGCAGAGCAACTGGTGTGTCTGTGTGTGTGTCTGTGTATGTGTGTGTGTGTGTGTGTGTGTATGTGGCCAGCTTCTGTATGAAATGAAAAGGACTCCATATAGTGCCTTTGAATATGGATGGAACATAAAGTTTAGTGCATCGTAGAGTTAGGATTAGAGTTAGGAGCAACCATGCTATGTCCAAGACATGAGAAGACATCTTCACTACCCTTTACTATTTTTTCTTTCTGAAATAATAATCTTGTTATTAATCATAATATAGACTTTCCTTATTTTTATATACCTTCTTATCTATTATCCAGATTCCATAGTCTTCAAATCATGCTTCCAGTCTGTTAACTTTTGTTGTTGTTTAGAATATGGATGATAGAAACTTAATCATGAATCAACCTTAAATAAATGAATATGTTAATTATGTACCAACAGAGAATGAATGAACTGTTGGAAAAATTACACACTGGGTCAAACTGGTTCCATTCTATATCTGTGATCATAAGTGTAGGACTCTATCTTATCTATAGTTTATCCTTAGTGCTTGCAATAAATAGTATCTGGCAAATAAAAGGCATACTAAATTATCTACTGAATCAATGAATAAATCCAAAGAGTAATAAATCTATCCTCTATCTGCATCCTCCTAAAATATCAGTAAAAGTTGCCATTCCTGAAAGTCTACTTCTCTTCTCATTTTTTCAGGTATATCTTGATCTACATTAATAGTTTAATTATTCCTAAATGCTAATGGTATACAGATTCTCCAATACATACCTCTCAGTTCCAATCCTATAAATCCATCGATTGCATGGCATCTTTACTTGCATATATCAAAGGTACTTCCAACTTCAGTTGGAACTACAGCCCTCTACCTGCTACCCTCAGGTTTTTCCAGTCTAATTCTTGTCCAGGGTTTCCTGCTTCAGTGAATGTACCTCTCCCCAAGCCAGAAACCCCAGAGTTACTCTTGGAAAAAAACTATCCATTCTTTTACTGTCATTTCCATCACTAAATCCTGTCTATTTAAATATATTAAATTTTGCAAATTCATATGCTTCATTACATCTGCAATCCCACCACACTGGTCTAAGTTATCTTTTATTTAAAAATGTATTTATGTTTAATGTACAGAGTGTGTGTGTGTGTGTGTGTGGTCACTATATCAATCAAGACAAGACAACTTTCCACCACTCTATAAAGATCCCTCATGGCTCTTAGTGTTCAATTTCCCAACTGCACCCCTTGGCAACAACCGGTCCAATTTCTGTCACTGTAGGTTGGTTTTGTGCATTCTAGAACTTTACATGAATAGAATCATAGAGAATGCACTCTTGTCTTGTCTGGCTCCTTATTTAGCAAAATGGTTTTGAAATTCCTCAATGCAGTGTATATCAGTGATACATCCTTATATTTCTCAGTAATAGCTCATTATATGAATATAGGAAAATGTGTTAATCCACTCAAGTTTGGTAGGTTTTGGGATTATTTAAAATTGTATCTCTTATAAATAAAGCTGCCATGAATATTTGTGTATGGGCTGTTTCTGGACCTATGACTTAATTTCTCTTTGGTAAATACCTAGGAGTGGCATTTTGCTGTTTCATATATTAAGCTTATGTTTAATTTCATCAGAAACTTCCAACCTGATATGTTTTGGCTCATGAAGAAATATTTTCCAAAAGAATGCTGTCCTGCTTTAAGCAATTAAAAAGCCAGAGAGAAAAAAAATAAACAATGGTTTTCAGACATTGGACAAAGGTCAGTACAGGACTGTCATTCCTGAGAAAAGAGAAATGAATGTGATGAGCTCTACAATTATTATCTTACTGCTATGTGATAGATAGTGCTCCAAGACTCAGTGCAGAGGATGAACTCATATGCTTTCAATCTTTTGCTGAGTTGAGGAGGCAGAGATCAGAGTTCAAGGAAACTGAGGTGACTAGACTTTTCAGGGAAGCAGTGCAGAGTGGGGAGCAATACAGAGAAGGGGTTACGAAGAGATGTAAGAGAGTTTCCTTGAGTCTTTGGTGCATTAAGTTTATACGTGCATGACATGAAAGCCCTTAAGACTGAGGAAAGAATCAAGAAAAACTAAGTCAAATAATGGCTAAAATAAACAATGCAAGCAACAGTACGTGCTAGTGAGGATGTGGAGAAAGAACCCTCTCACATTGTTGGTGGGAATGCAAACTGGTACAGTCAATGTGGAAGTTGACTCCACAGTATGGAGGTTCGTCAAAAAGTTAAAAATAGAACTACCCTATGATCCATAATTGCACTACTAGGTATTTACTCAAAAGAACACAAAAATACTAATTCAAATACTAACCCAGATGTTTATACCAGCATTATCTACAATAGCCAAATTATGGAAACGGCCCAAGTGTCCATTGACTAATGAATGGATAAAGAAGTGATAGATGTACACACACATATAATATACATATGTGTATATATATACACACAATTAATATTAATCAGTCATAAAAAGAATGAAATCTTACCATTTGCAATGACATAGATAGAGCTAGAGTAGTATGCCAATCAAAATAAGTCAAAGAAAGACAATACAATATGATTTCACTCATATGTGGAATTTAAGAAACAAAACAAAAAACAAAAGGAAAGTAGAAAGACAGAGGGAGCCAAACCAAGAAAGAGATTCTTAACTCTAGATAACAAAGTGATGGGTACAGAGGGGAGGTGGATGGAAGGATGGGTAAAACAGGGGTTGGGGATTAAGGAGAGCACTTGCTGTGATGACAACTTGGGTGTTGTATGGAAGTTTTCAGTCACTAAATTGTATACCTGAAACTAATGTTATACTGTATGTCTACTAACTTGAATTTAAACAAAAACTTAAAAAAAAGAATTCTCTATATATAATTTTGAATAAAATTGAAACTTAAAGACACTAGGATAATAAGGCACAGGAATCTTTTTGTTACTATGAGTTATTATGGAAAACAATTATTCAGATAACAAATGTAGAGATGAAAAAGTTCTATACATATTTATCAGGGAATATCTAGCTAGGACACAATTCAAAGACTTTATAATAGCTCATTTTAATGAAATAGCAAGAACAATAATAGTTACAACATTAAGTGTGTACCCCATTCAGCCCAGAAAAGCCCTGAATCCAAATTGTCTTACTTGGTAGAAAACATTTCCTACTTTGTACAAATCGAACCACCTTAGGGAATTGGGAAACACAGCAGTTATTTAACTCAATGGCTTACATTCGTTGGGACAGGAAAGAACAAAAACACACAGACTATTAAAATATGCTTTTCTTATAAACCAGATTCCACAGGATTTTGTATTATAAATACAAATTTAAATATTAATTTACACATTAACATAAGGAAGCCAAAGATTTGTAGTCTCTGAACAATGGAATGCAGAAATCTAAGCAATGCTAGATATGAGATGACAAAGTGAGACATCTCCAGGGTGAACTTCTTTTAAGTTTGAAGGAAAAAAAGATGATATTAGCTCGCCTGTAAATTGTGTTCTAGTTTATAATGTTTCAGATATGCTATGCAATTTCTTTCTCAGATTATTAGAAAGATTTTAGTAGTGAACCATTGAGGTCAATAACATTAATGACTTGGCTTTTTAATTGCTTAAAGCAGGACAGTCATTATGAGAAGGGGTTCACACAGCTAGAATTAATTAGCAAAGCAGAGATCAGAAATCTAAGTGTTTTTACTCCAACACAGTGGTTTTTCTTACAGACCAAAGAGGACTGGATCCTCACTGAGGGCATGTCTCATAGCAGGTCAAACTTTCCAATATGAAAAGATACCAAGATTATTTTTCCTATAGGGCACAAAAGTTCCTTGAAAATATTTGAATCCTTAAACCAGTTAAATGCTGAATGCTATTAATATCCAATACTGTATTAAGTACAATGTAAAACAAAGATGACTGAAAATTTGTGACTTTATATTAATACGCACACTTACAAACACAGAACAGCACTCTTTTACAATTTATATAGCTGATTCCAAGTCATTTTTACATTTATTATACTTCTACAGTGTTAGAATTTTTCTTATCTTCAGGACATCAAGAAATTAATCTGGGGCTACTATGTCAGGTATACTATTACAGTTGCTCAATCCCTCTTGTAGAATTTTTTACAATTGATTTTTATTTAAGAAACTAATGATCACCATCATTCTTCTGTACTCCAAGCTGGGAATTCTATTGTTAAATTTATACTAAAAAGCCCCAGTTTTTTAAACTGCCATTCATCTGACATAGAGAACTAACACAAATATACTTTCTTTCCCTGTGCTAAACAGTTCTGAGACAAAAGAGATTTACTCTTTCCTGTGCTAAGCAATGCCACGAGCCTACATAAATAGCTCACTTATTAAAAGAAAACTTTGCTGATCGAGGCTCTCTTCAAGACCACCACCACACCCATCCCACTAATACAAAGATAACTTGTCATAAACTTTGTCTATCCACCCTGTTCACCACTCTAAAATCACTGAATCCACGCCTTAAATCACTATAGATGCCCTCCCCTAAGTTTTCTTTTTTGAGACACTATTAAGATGGTCTCAAGGTTGGATCATCCTTCCTAAAGTTAGTCTAATAAATTCATCTTTACGTTATCCACAACTTTTTCTGGTGATCTTTAGGAGAGTTGACTATCAGCAACATAGGTTGCTACCCACTAACTATACAGGCCACTTTCTTTTTTTACACATTCTAATTTGTTAGTGTCCCTTGAAAAATGCATAAGGAGAAAAAAAAACTCGCAATATTATGGATGTAGCACATATTCAAAGAAGCAAATTAGTAACAGAATAAATGATCTTCCTACATATTCTCAAAATTATGTTTTAAAACTAAACTTTCTAATATTTAAATATATTTCCCAAATTATAATTTTGAAATATGTATATGTGTGTGTGTATATATATGTATATATATATATATATATATATATATATATATATATATATATCTGTATTTAATTTCTTTCTAGTGTCATTTGACTTATTTATAACTGCTATTGTAGGAGCAAAATAATTTTGTATTGATGGAAAAGTAGCTTCCCACACAGTAGGTATTTAATAAATGTTTCCAGAATCAAAGAAGATAATGAATATAAAATCATAACAAATGAATAACGGAATTTACTAGCCCCAAGAAATGTGTCAACTAATTCTACATATTGTTTTTATTATAAATTTCTATGAACAAAAATATATCTTTACCACTATCTGTTATGTGCCTTGACTTAAACAGATGTTCTGTTTGATTGATTATAAGGGCTTCTGTCCAACTAGAAACTACATCAATGTTTTAAAGATTTCTATTGTACTGATTCATTGCTACTGCTCCTTTATGCCAATTTGTAGCATACTGTAAGAACAAATGATATTTGCCAAAATTTTCTTCGATTATTATCCTAAAATATTACTTGCTTGAAATACTATCCAGTAAATAATTTTCTTCTGAGGTATGTGGAAAGCTATCATTATAATATGTGTTCAATATGTGGTAAACAGTGAGTCATGATCCAGTTCATAGTCTTAATTAAATGTACATTTACGGTACCTACTTTATTCCTGGAATGTTGTTAGGTTCTGGAATATAAAGAAAAAATGTAATTTTTCAATGGGTAACACATTTATAAATTCAAAATTCAAAAAGCATACTAAGGTACACCATGAAACAACCTTCTCAAAACATTTACCCTGTACAGGAGCAGCCAATGTTGGCAAGTGTCTCTGGGGTCCTGGGTGGGGTGGCTGAGTCGGCCAAGCATCTGCCTTGGACTCAGGTCATGATCTCACAGCTCCTGAGTTGAGCCCAGCATCTGGCTCTGGGCTGAGAGGGCAGAGCTTGCTTGCTATTTTCTCTGCTCTCTCTGTCCCTACCCCATTTGTGCTCTCTCAAAATAAATAAATAAACTTAATTTTTTTTTAAATGTGGCAGTACCTCACGTGTTAACAGAGATAATAGTTGCATATGTAAATAAAATACACATGTTTCATATTACACTCTCTCCTTTTAAAACTAACTTATGGAGGTATCATTTAAAAACAAAAAAATCACCCAGTTAAACATACGGATTAATAAAATATGACAAATGTGGAAGGTAAATACCATGCAAATCGATATAAAATATTTCTTTCTTTGCCAAAGTACATCTTTACCCTTTCATAATCAGTACCTGCACCCTCACATCATACTAGGAAACAACTGATCTTTTTTTCTGCCATGATAGTTAGCTTTATTGTTTCTAGAATTTCACAGGAATGCAATCAAAGGGCACACTTCTTGTGCCTGATTTTTTTTCTGCTTCATATTTCTGACTTTTACCCATGTAATTTTTATACATTGGTAATTTATTTCTTTTTATCAACTATATTATTTTGCATGGATTTGGCATATTTTATTTATCTGTTCACCTATGGAGACATATACACATTATTTCTGATTTTGGGACCCAAGAATAAAGTTGCCATGAGCATTCACATATAAGGTTTTCTGTACAAATATGTTTTCATCTCTTTTGTATAAATTTCTAGGAGTAGAATTGCTTAGCCATGTAGTAAGTACATAATAAATTCTGTAACAAATTGCCAAATATTTTCTAAAGTGGTTGTATCATTTAAATTCATAGAAGTAATGAATGAAGCTGAAGTTATGCATTTTCTCCATCACTTGGTATTGTTAGTATTTTTAAAGCCTTTCTACTGATTAGTTCTTGGTATCTCATTGAGGCATTAATTTGGATTTCTTAACTAATGATGCTAAATGTCTTTTCATGGGCTAACTGAAAATTTCTATTTCTTAATTTTTTAAAATTTTTTTAGTGTTTGTTTTTGAGAAAGAGAGAGAGAGAGACTGTGAGTGGGGGGAGTGAGAGGGAGACACAGAATCAGAAGGAGGCTCCAGGCTCAGAGCTGTCAGCAAAGAGCCCGATGTGGGGCTTGAACCCATGAATTGTGAGATCATGACCTGAGCCAAAGTTGGACACTTAACCTACTGAGCCATCCAGGCACCCCTGTGTTTCTTTTTTCTTAATAAAAGTCCTGCCCAATTTTTTTGCCCATTGTTGGGGCTACTGTTCTTACTGAGTTGTGAGGGTTCTTTATTCTAGAATATAAAATCCTCTGTCATCCATATTAATCAGTTTTGGCTGTTATAATAAGTATTACAGAGTCTATGTTTTAAACTACAAAAACTTCTTTTCTCAAAGTTATGGGGGCTGGGAAGTCCAAGTTCAAGGTGCTGGCTGATTGGATTCTTGGTGATAGCTCTTTTCCTGGCTTATGGATAGCTACCTTCTTGCTGCGTTTTCATATGGCAGAGGGGAAAAAAAAAAAAAAAGAAAAGAAAGAAAAAGAAAAAGAATGAGTTTTTTGGTGTCTCTTCTTATAAAGGTACTAATTCTATTGGATCAAGGCCTCAATCCTATTAAGTCATTTAGCAATTACCTTCTTTAGGCCCTACCTCCAAATACAGCCATACTGAGAGTGAAGGCTTCAACATATGAATTTTGGGTAAACCAGTTCAGTCAACAGCAGTTAAAATACCTTCTAAATTTGGATATCATAAAATTTAATTTTTTTTCTGTCACGATTTTTTCTTTCTGCATTATATATAAAGAATGACTGCCTATCCTAAGTTAATGAACATTTTCTATTAATATTTCTACTCAGACGTTTTATAGTTTTTGCTTAAATATTTATACCCGTGACCAATTCCAAATAGATTTTAATTATGGTGTGAGGTAAGGGTTAAGTTTTTGGTTTTGGTTTTGGCTCCATATACATCCAGAAATTCCAATACCATTTGGTGAAAAAACTATTGGGTCCCAGAACCCTAAGGCTACCGGCAGGCTCAAAGATTTGCTAAAAGGACTCACAACTCAGAAAAGCTGTTACACTCATGGTTATGGTTTATGATAGTGAAAGAATACAGAATAAAATCATCAAAGGGAAAAGCATATGGGGTAAAGTCCAGGAGAAAACAGGCTTAAGTTTACAAGTATTTCCTCCCAAGGGAATCACACGTGAATTTGTTAATTCTTCTGGCAATGACGTATGACAACACTTGGGTAATTTTCCCAACCAGGGAAGCTTACTCAAGCCTTAGTATGCGGGGCATTTATTGAGAGTCATGCGGGCATGCAGTGCCCACCTGGTGTGGGTTTCTAAAACCCTGCACACTCCTTCCTCCCTCACTGAACTACTGTGGCGCAATGTCAAAAATCCATTGACCATATGCGTATTTGTATACTTGGGGACTTTCTGCTCTTTTTCAGTGACCTAATGTACATGCTGACATTAATATCAGCGTGTCATAATTAGTGTAGTAAAGTCCTAAAATAGTTTCATGATAAGGACTCTTTAAGTGCAATAATGGGGTCTTAATTCTGTAAGCCGGAAGTACTGTGTGTGCTTAGGCTATTCAGTTTCTTGTCCGGAATGGACTGAAAACAGAAAAATAATCCGAGAACAATTGTTTTAATTCAACTAGGAATGGCCTCTAACACAGTAGAATGAATCCATGTTATTTAATGACAGTTTGTCTATTCTGTTCTTTTACTGCTGGTTATGCTTCCTATTATTGATCACAGATATATCAATGATAATAAATGAGATTGTCAAAGTACCTTTTTTGTTTAACTTTTTATTCTTTCAGTCTTTATTTTTTCTTTCTACAGAAAGTAAAAATACTACATGTTTGTTCTTGCAAAACAGGAGCTGTATATTAAGTAAACTATTAAAATAGGGAGATATTGACTTATATTTTTAATACCTGTACCCACTGATTATGTGGTTCTTTGAAATTTCTTGAACTTGGTTTATTCTCACATAAAGAATAAGGTAAAACCTGTATTACTTCCAATTACTTAGAAATAATCATTGATAAACTTGGTAAAATGTTTTTGGAACAGAAAGAAACACAAAAATGTATTTCATAAACTGATTATACTAACTGCTAACCAATAAAATGTCCAATTCTAAACTATACTATAGTTTATCTATGTTACCATTAACCATAGATCCAAATGCCATACGTAGGAAAGTGAATCTTTGTTGATGCTTTCTGTCTATGTATGTGAGTGGAAATAGTAGTACTTGATTGATTTCATTTTTTTAATGTTTATTTGTTTTTGAGAGAGACAGAGACAGAGCTTGAGTGGGAGAGGGGCAGGGGCAGAGAGAGAGGGAGACACATAATCTGAGGCAGGCTCTAGGTTCTGAGCTGTAAGCACACAGCTCGATGCGGGGCTCGAACTCACGGACCGTGAGATCATGATCTGAGCCGAAGTCAGACACTTAACTGACTGAGCCACCCAGGCAACCCTTGATTGATTTCATTTTCAATGTGAGGATGCTATAACTTGCTCCATGACACCAATCAAATTGCCTTTTTTTTTTTTTTTTTTGATTCTCCAGAAACAAGTGGGAGGTGGGGTCAGTAATATTTTCTCATTCCTGCTTCGTGGTAGTTTGCAAATAAAAAAGAGAAGAAATAGTTGTTTTTAGAAGAGGACGAATATCCAAGGAAAGTCTAAAACAATAATTCTGAGGCACCTTTAATACATAAATTAAATGTATATGCATTTCGTACTTAAATGTGGATATGCATTTATTAAGCTGTCTGGAAAAGAGGAATAGTAATGAAGCTACTGTTGTGTTCCCATTGTCCAGTTAAAGTTAGATAAGTAAAGGATCCTACATTTTAGAGATACAAATTCCCTCTTTGTAAGGAGCAGCTAATTAAAGGCTTTAGCAAAGGGCCCATATGGTAAGGACAAATGCACATTTTTATTTTCTTTTGATTCACTTAGGCTTAGAAATAAGACAAAGGCAAGGAGAAAGAGATGATGAAATATGGAGGGATGAAGCTGAAAAAAATGGTCTTTTGCCTGATTCATTCAAAAAGCTTAAGTATTTGGTACGGACTACACACTTGTTTGAGGGCTGACTTCAGCAATATTCAACAGTATGATCTCCCTACATCTTTGCCCTTGAAAGTAATGAAACTCATTGCATAAGCACTAATAAACTAAGAATCTGAAACCTTGAGACAAATGCATATAATTTTATCTTAACTTCTACGTTTGCTTTTTTCCCCAATTCAGTTTTCACGTTTATAATTTAAATCTTGCTGTCATTATAAGACTGGGTGGATGGTTATTACTGTTTTATTGTTGATAAAATTAATATTACTTAAGATTTAGTTCTCTTTATTTCTTTTAGAAAATATAATTTGAACACCTGTATACAAGCATTTGAACACAAGTTTGAATACTTGTAACAAGACACTATAGAGAATGGGGTCAGAGCATAAAATAATATTCCAACCAGAATGTCTGTCCCAAAAACAACACCTATAATATCTTAGGATATAAGATATATGAATATCAAAATATAAAAAAAATAAGTGTATAAGCAATCTAAGCAAAGTATAGAAAAACCTCTCTGGAGAGGAGAGGTTATAAAATAAAGCTTATTTTAGCTATAACTATATTTTATTTTGATTTTATGAATAGCAAAATTTGAGCTGAGATTTGATCATACGACATATACCTAAATGGGAGTAAGAAAGGATTTGACATCTCATTATAATCCTCTAGCAGGTAGTGTTTGTTGAGCACTTATTCCATGCTAAGTCTTTTGCTCAGTGCTTTCAATGTACTAGTTATTTCATAAATTATCACATCAGCTCTATGAGAGAGCAAGCATAAATATTCCCTTTATGAAGATGTGGAAATTACGTTAGAGTTTTTATAGTATATCTAAGTCACAGAGCTAATAAGCAACAAATCCAGTATTGAGGTCCACATTGGCTACAGAGTTCCAATACTGCAGTCATTGGAATCGGGCTCCCTCTTAATCAATCATAGTTGAACACAGGGGGGTATAAAATATGATCCCTTAAAAAGATGGTATATTGAAAGTTTGTAAAACAATACTGGCATTTCTTGATTAATCCAAATTGGAATGTTTTTATATCATGATGGTTAATAGCAAATATTAACGAAAAAGTGAGCTACATTTTTAGAAAGGTACAAAAATTGTAGTATAAAAATAAAACTAATGAAAGAGAAACATGAATAAGTCTGGTTATATGGTGACATTTAGAAAGAAAGCAGAAACCAATGTATAAGAGGGATTCACTTGTTCTTTGATTTTCGTATCTAACAATATGAATCGTTAGATTCATAATATAATATAATGAAATATACGAAATCCTGCTGATTGCAGCTCAACATAGTTGGGAATGTGCTGGGTCTGATAGGGAAGAAAGAGATTACACTCTGAAGATGATACAAGGATTAACTAGAATGTATGGGTAAGAGCCTAGGGAATATCGAAAAGATTGAATTTTTAGGATGTTTCATCAAAGGGGCCAGAAGTAAGACTAAATATTTAAAATTTTATTAATTTGGGGGTCCTTCCAAAGATACAGGACATAACCTGTGACAAGCACCCCAGGGGAGAGGGCATACTTGCTGCTAGAATGACTCTAGAACCTGGAATAAGAATGACCCACAGTAAGTGAAATATAAATGCCTAACTTGCTTCTGTTTCTTTCCCTGCAAGATGGTAGGAAAAGAAATAGGGTTTAAAGAAGTGAGAATATTGGAAAGGGTACATGATGGTAAAGCCAGAAGACCCAGGATTATGTTTCACAGCAGAGCCCAGAGGACATATCATCTACCCAAAGCCATGTCCTCTGCAGTCCAGGCATAACTTAGCTATCACTGAGCTAGTCTCCATGTGAACAGGGACACTGGGGCACTGAAATAACAGGCCAAGTGGTGACAATTAAATCCAAGAATCCATGAGATTACAGTTACTGTAAGGGCAGGGCAGAAGGCAAGCATGGAAAGGCAGCCAATAGGAATGAATCCTCATGGAGATATTAAAAATGCCAGGGGAAAAATAGGTAGCCAATAAAGGTGCTTCTTAACATCCATAATAAAAAGGCGAGAATTAAAATGTAGGAAGCTGTGTGTGACTGTATGGATAAAATATGACAATATACTGCTCAGTTCCCAGATTTAAGTCAGCATTTGGATGTGGAACAAATTGACAGAAGAGGCAGACCTTGCAACAGCATGGTAAGGAAAAGCTATGAAGTGTTCCTGTTCAACTCCAAAGTTATCTATGGCCATTTACTCAGGTAACTGTACAAAAGAAAAAAGAGGAGTGCTCAGATATTTTGAGGACTACTGGGTACAGCAGCTGAGTTGATACAGGTGCCCAAAGACCAGAAGTGACATCATGTCCCCCCAGTTAGAATGGGGCACTATGGAAACACACAGCAGCTAGTGGTAAATAATGGGGACCAAGTAGTAAGCCTTGGTTGGCTCGTCTGGTTTAAAATGTATCCTCTGGGTCCACAAACTTTCCCAGTGCCCATTTTCCCACCCTGAGGGCAAATTTTGATGAGCATACTTGGGAGTTGAAGTAACTCCCAAAATGGATTCTTGCCCTGTGAGGTGAGAGCTCTCACAGTGGTAGAAAGCCAGTAAAATCCTTTGAAACTTCCCTGTTTTTCTACCAAATAGTAAATTCTTTTTCACGTCCATTTAGTATATGAAAAAAAATATTTCTGTGCTGAATACTGAACAAACAACTATAACCCCCTAACTCAAGTGCATTCTCTCTAAATCTAAAGTTCCAAGGAATTTTTCACTCTTAGCACTTGGATAATTCAGAAAAACAACAACAACAATAAAACAAACATATTTGAAATGTGTCCCTTGTTTCTATCCTGACTGAGGTTCAATAAACCTCAGATTTATAATATAAAACATGAGCAAAATAATTATCAAAGATGGCAGGAGTCATTTATTGGTCCCCTAAGGGTCAGGGATTAGCATAGATAAATTACATAATAATATTAAAATATCACTTTAGTAATATCCATTAACCTTGCTGGTAGTATAAAATAACTATTGTGAATATCATCACTGACTCAGTACTCAGTATGTTCAAGATATTCAACAAATTTCAACATTTGAATTCTCTGACCAGTACTGTTATACAGGAATATTATTTCCTCCAATTTACAGACAAAGAAACAAAGTCTCAGAAAAGTCAGACCACATAACTAAAGCTACATGGCGTTTAGTGGAAGACTGGATTTAAACCACATATGTCTGAGTTTTTAGATGTGTTGTTTTTTTCCCTTTCTTGTTCTTTTCCCTTTCAGGGCTAGAATGTTGATTCTGTGAGCACTAGATCCACTTAATATGTGTTTTAGAGAGTGTCTGTGGAGAGAGCGGCTTGTAAGATAACGACTTCCATGGTCAAATAAATTTATAAAACACTACCTACTCTATTCTTGGCTTAGGGAATTCAATATGTACCTTAGTATATTCAAGGCTTAGTGAAGTTCTGCAGTAAACAAACAAAAACAAACAAACTAAAACTAACCCTCCAAACAAACATTAGAATTAAAGAATTAAAAAATTCTTTAATATTGTTAATTCTAGTGTTTTCCAGAATTGTTTGACTATTCATCAGTTAGGACACTGGCTAGAATTAATAATAAATTCAATTCAAAGTGTTTAACCAATGTTGCCATTTATCATCTCTCATAACAAAAGAACAAAAACAAAACACATAAGTAAAGTAACTTCTGAATTGGATGATTCAATGGATCAATACAATTAGGAAACACCCAAGAGATCTTTCTTCTTTTCACTCTGCCAGCATCAATTTTTAAATTATTATTCAAGTTCACACCATAAAGTCTTATATCAAAATATACATGGAAATACTGTTCCTGGCATGCCAGTTGATCTATGTAATTTTGTAAGGTAGTATTAAAAGAAATTTTCCATTTAAAAACATGGTTTTAATTTAGACACATGTCTTAATTTTCAAACTTTTAATTCAATGTCTAATTTCCCCTAATTCTAGCAAATATAAAGTTAATTTAGTTTAAGAATTTTAAAACAGACTGTCAGCAGTACATGAAATGAATAACATTGCTAAATGAACAGGGGGCAAGCATTACTTAAACATTTAGTGGTAGGATTTATTTTCTACCCAGATTAAAAATTTACAACTAATTTTGCATTTCTTAGAACACAGCAGAATCATGAGAGCAGTAGCTTCATAATTAATATCTGTGTTTTGAGAATTCTATCGTAACTGACAGTTTTAGCTTATTTTTATTTTTTCCAAAAAGATAAAGAAGGATGGAATTCCAGCCATATCAGTAAGAACTTCATTAGGCAGCAAGTACCTAAATAGTAATAACTTAATGAAACTGTCATTTATTTGTCTGTATTCAGTTCAGCTGTCCTATGATGCCATTAGGAATCTAGACTTATTCGTCTTTCTAATTCACCAGGCTCTAAGTACAGGATTTCTCCTCTCCTCTCCTCTCCTCTTCTCTTTTGTAACAATGGCAAGATGGCTGCTATAGCTCCAGCCATCATAAATGTTCAATGTATTTATAAAGGCAGAATGTAAGACAGGGATAGCACTAACCACACTGGTCTCTTTTAATTAAGAAAGCAGTATTTCCAGAGGTATTTGCAACAAACTTGTACTTTATTGTCTGGAATTGGACCACCTATATTTGCAAGTGATGCTGGGACAGTGAAGAAGAGAACTGTTTTAACTGTTTTCAGTCAATTATGCTCAAATGCCTAGATTTGTTCACATTTGCATCACAAAATAACTGAGTTTTTGTTAAGAAAGTAGATATTTTGGGATCTTGCCTTGACAGCATTGTCTGTAACACCAGCCTATTTTCAGATGCTATGATGCTTATAGGAAAAACATATGAATGGACCCCTGGGTTTGAATCTGTTTCTTGCCTTTATCAGTGATGAGACCCTGAACAAATTATACAAATATAAGAATATTTCAGAAATTGAAACAATTAGATGAATGCTTTCAAGAATTCCACAACTGTATGTTCTCACCTACTTTCATGCGTACCCATAATACCCTTTGACTGACAACATGCATGGATTAACTGTGCTCCTACCTAGACCCATCTCTCTATTTGTTCCTTGTCTCTTAGCCATTCTTACCTGTTCAAGGATATTACTTTCAGAAATCCTCCCTAATTCTCTTCTATACCATAATTTTTCCTCTCTACTGGATCTTTTTCATCAGCATCCCGATTGTTATAAGCTTCCACCCCACCTCTCTGCACTCCTTTGTAGCCAGTCGTCCTTGAAAGAATCACTTATATTAATATATAAAATTTGAAAGCCTGTTTGAGAGTTTCAACAATTATAAAAATAATACTTAGATATGACAAAATTCAAAGGGATTATCTTTTTTTCTGTGTCTGAAAAGCATGAGTATATTTCTCCTCATTCATCACTTCCAGAATTTCACCACATATTGATGATTAAGCAATGAGAATGGAACCCCTATAACTGCATTAAACTAATCTGGGGTAAGCCTCTCTGAAATAAGCTTGACTCATCTGGGAAATGAGAGTGAACATTTGGAGGAAATCCAGAGTTCTGTTAGTTACAGAAGGAAGGATGGATATTGAATATACCACCAACAGTGTTTGTGTTATCCACTGTCCTTCCAATGACCTAACCAATTAGGCAATAAATATCATATAACTATGAAAACCCATAATGGACACCATTTCTGGTAAACCACTAGTTTCTTTTTAGAGTAATAGCAGTTAATATGCCAGAAGACACTCATTTTCTGTTAAACACAATAAAAAAAAGCCAATATAGAGAAATGACGTAGTATAAAAAGAGGCAGAGAAAGAGATATAAATGACTAGGTTAAATCCCTAAAGAATAATCAGTTTAAGTTAAACATTAACATATTTGGAACTGAAAATGCAGTGAACACTTAAAATGCTCTAGGAAGAAAAATACATTACAAAATAATACAAACTGCTCTGCCTGAGAAACAGCTTCATGTTCTTTGGAAAGTAAACAATAAATAGTCAGCTTTGACATGTTATTTAAAATAACAATAACAAAAACAGCAATTTTTTGAAGTATTCAAAAGAGTTATTAAGATAATCATGGATTCATACCAAAGTAGTTAGTAATTTATTTGTTGTTAGCCTTACAATGAGATATAGTTTGCCTGTACCATCATCCTTTCTCATCTCCTAATTCAAACAGAGCTAGCTAAAAGAGAAGAACACTTACTGTATAAATGAAGATCTTTAGCCAAAAGGGAAGTAATCCTATGATGTCTGTTTCTGGCTTAATCAGAGATAAGACTTACTTTCAAGTTTCTGATCTTTTTCTAACTATAAACAAGCTAGAAGGCACACACTTGCATAACGAGAAATAAAAAAAAAAAAAAGAAAGAAAGAAAAAAGAAAGAAAGAAGGAAAGAAAACAGATGAGCAAAGAACTAGATCCTTTAATCAGCAATCCTCCTCATGAATGCTGATCACGTGGACTCCATGACTGCCTAAATCTATGATACTTTCTTTTCCTGGTTTTACCCTTCCTCAGAGAATAGATCTTAGTAATACCACACAGCAGGGTAAAAACTGAAACAAAGGAAACTGAACTCAAAATTCCTCCAAAGTTTCTGTTGGTGATCTGTTGCTTTGAGGTAGAAACCACACATTCTTCACTGGAGAAGAGTATAAATCCTGATTCTCTGAAATATAATTTGGCTACTATTTTTTTCCAAAAAAAACTGGATACAGTGGGAGAGGCCTATAGTGAATGATGATCCAATGTCCTAATCAATTGGGAAATAAATATAAAATGGCTATTAAAACAGAGTATAAACATTATCTCTTATAAAGTAAGAAAATAAGAAACAGACCGGGTTCCAAAATAGGGTTTCTTATTCCCTGGTACTCTAAACTGGAGATAAGTTAGACTGTAGAGCAAGACCAAACTGACTATCCACTCATAGCCAAACTCCAAAGCAGGCATAAAACTAGGTGCAATTATTTCCTGGAAACTAGATTCTAAAAAGAGAGGTTTATCCTACTTAAGGATATTTTAAAGTAGGGAAATAAGAGAGAGAGAGAGAGAAGACAGAAAGGAGGAAGGTAGGCAAGAAGATTTAAAAAAAAAAAAAAAGGAAAGAAAGGAAAGGGAAGGAGGGAAGGGAGGAAAGGAAGGAAAGAAGGAAGAAAATTCTCTCAGTAGAATAAAACCTCCAGGAATAATCTTTGTTTTGCTTACTGCTGTATTTCAAGGTCCTGAAACATAGAGGGTGCTCAATAAATATTTATAGAGTAAACTTCACAAAATTATCACCAACACATGTACACAGATCTTTGAAGTCTTGCAAGGGTAGGATCAGTTAGCTTAAAAAAAAAAAAAAGTCTGTTCCTTAATTGAATATCAAGAATATTCTGCAAATCTCAATCTTAATGATTGAGCAGCACAGATAGATACCTCTTCTAACTGAGGGTTAATTCTCTTACTAGTGAAGTCCAACTTTCAAAGTGGGTCCTCTGGCAGCAGAAATTCACAATTCTGTGTTAGCCCAGAATGAGCATGTGCTGCACCTGGAAACAATTAAGCGCCAAGACCATTTGAGTAGCGCAGGTGTTCTGGCAAGCAGAAAACTTCCATTTTCTGTAACCAGCTGAAGATCCTGATTAATTGACTTGATTCTAACCTCAAGTAATGTCCACTGATTTGCTAAGAGAAATGATATGACAATGAACCTTAGTTACAAGGGGAGAAGAGCCATTACATGTTTGTGTGAAAAATAAACCTAATTCATTTTAGCAGTGTATGTAATCCTTTGGAGTTTATGAATACTTTTCTCTCTGAGTCTCAGTAGACTTTAATGAAAATAATGAACCTTATGGTAGAATGGTAAAAATTCTATTTATTTGAGGGAAATGTAATAGTTTCAAGAATCTCCTCTTAAAGGAATCTATTTTCCTATACCCCAGAATCAAGTGTCTGCTTTTTTTCTTGTATCTTATTGTAAGGAATTGGGGATGATGCTTCCAGGGAAAGGAGATTAATACAAATGTGTGAAATCAGTTCATAAATGATGCCAAAGTAATTATTTCCCTTTCTGGACAATATTCTTGCTTACACTAATTACACACATGTTAAAAATAGTGACATTCCAAATTTGTGGTTAGTGGTATAGCTAGCAGAAGCAAAGTCTTTAGTAAAATAATGCATGATGGTTGATTGATCACAAATGCAACATCTGATTTTTTTATTTGTTTTAAATTTTTATGCTAATAGATCTAGATCTGATTGCTTTCCAGAGCTGCTGATACCAGTGGGAACCAGCTTGTGCAAATTAATTCATATGGGTTTTTTTCACATACTTTAAAAATATATTTAAAGAACTGCTGGCCATTTTTCTCCCGTCCTTTTTCCTCCAGTGGTCAACTACCTTTTAAATAAAAATATTCAACTCTTGTTTTGGATAATTTAGAGGATTATTTCATGTTATCATCTAGCAAGTAGACAAGGTTATGGCAGAAAAAAATGCTTCAGAGCATAAAGACAAAATTATTCAAAGAAGGTTGTCTATTAGTTGAAATAAAAGGTGCTTTGTAAGTTCTAGAAAAAAATAAAGAATACAACGATGTCTCTATTAGCCTAGGGACGCATTCTAATAACCATCCCATTTGCTGTGACTTCATCTCTGAAATTTAAAAATATATAGACAGGGCTTTCTGTCTAAAGTTGGGGGGCAGGCATAGCAATAAAATGTTTTAAATACAAAGAATTAGAAATGAAAGATACAAGGCCTTTATTAATAAAAAAGTTTTGTTTTGTTTTGTTTTTATATTGGTCTTGTGTGTCTTTATTCTTGTTGACCCAGCTCAGTTTACTCAGATGTTAAAATATTTCTGGTCTGCCATCCATATCCCCTGTTACCCTTCTTAAACACATACCCTTTTTTAAATTACTATATATTTTCTATGTATTTTGTAATTCTTTTTTTATTGCTCCTTACCTTTGTATTTGAATCTAAGCTTCAGAAACTAAATAGATGGTGATAATAGATAATAAATACGTATTTCTTATATTAGTAACTGCATGAATAAGGATATTTCAAAGGCAATGGCTAAACCTTAGTACTGTCATTTGCTAGTTGGACAATAATCAACAAGTCATTTAATTATTTTGAGTCACAAGTAGCTATCCAAGGAATGAAGATGATAGCTATAATATATTTTTATTGTCATTAATTACAGCTATCATCTATTGGCTATTTACTAGTTGTCAGAAAGAATACTGTCATGATATCATAATGATGTAATATCATTAGTGATATCTTTAACATCTCTATACCCATATGAAGGTGACAAAACTGAAATAAATTGTCATTATGAAAAGATCATATGGCCAGAAAAAGATTATAAACAGTTTGAAGTCTGATCTACATTGGCTGCAAACTTCTAATGAATAAGTTGTCAGAAATATGAACACATATATTTTATAAATTTTAAGTATCATGTAAGTGTAAAAAAATGAACTTCATCCCACTTTTTGAAGGCTCAGAATGAGTATATTAGATAATATACTTTAAGAAATGAATTCTATAATCTTGGCATACCAATTTTCAATGTTCTACTGACTTTCCAAAGAGAAAATTACACCATAGAATACAGGTATAACTGTATCTCTCCCCCAGTTAGATTTACTGGGGTAACAAGTCTCCAGTGCTAGTAAGAAAAGGGGTAGGGATTGAACCTAAGTGCAGGAAAGAAAGTAACAACAGAAAGAAAATGAATAGAGAGATTCAGTCACTCCTTCTCTATCCTTGATAGTAAGATACAGGCCCTAAAGAGTGAATGATGCTTAGAAAATAATTGTAATGAGTTGACCAAGTCACTGAACCTTGTCAGCAGCCACTTGGGTGTGGTGGACATATCAGGACAGTACTACAGAAACTAAAATTTATTGTGGAGTCTGGGTTTGTAGTAACCTACATACTAATAATTTTTACTTGCAGTTTGCAATCATTGAGCATTTTTATGAAGGAGCTTCATATTATCGAGACTTTGTACAATTCCTTCACTTGCACTAACTTTATAATCTTCCTTATGTATGAGAAGAATGAGTTTTTACTGAGTTTAAATTCATAGAAAAGATCTAGAACCAGATCTTTTCATAATATAGTTCCTAGACATTTATAAATATATTTTTTTAATTTTAGCAATGTTAAGATTTATAGAAAAATTACAAAGACAATGCAGAGTTCCCATATATGCCACACTCTCCCCTCTTACTCACATTTTACCTTGGTATGGAAAGTGTTATAATTAAGAGTCAATATTGATACATTTAATACTAAGTAAAGTCCCTGGTTTACTCATATATCCTAATTTCTAGGCTCATCCTTTTTTTTTTTTTTTTTTTTTTTTTTGATTCAAGGATCTCATGCAGGATACTATACTATATTTAGTTGTCATGTTTCCTTAGGCTCCTCATAATAGTGAGAGTTTCTCAGAATTTCCTTGTTTTTAATGACGTTGACACTTTTGACGAGTACTGGGCAGTTATTTTATAGAATGTTCCACAGCTGGGAGTTATCTGATGTTTTTCCCGTGATTAGACTGGATTTAAGTGTTTTGTGAGAGGAAGACCATAGAACTAAAATGTCACTTTCTTCATATCATATCAACATGACTTAACGATGTTGATACTGATCTTCACCACATGTTTGTTTGTTAGGTTTTTCACTGTAAAGTTACTCTGTCTTTTCCTCCTTTTCATATGGTACTCTTTGGAAGGAAGTCTCTATGTACAGTTTACTTTTAAGGAATGAGAAGTAAATGTCCCATCTCCTTAAGGGCAGGATATTTACACAAACCATTTGGAATTCTTCTGCGTAGGAGATTTGTCTTTTTTCTCCATTTTTATTTCTTAAATAATTTATTTGTATTAGTATGGCTTCCTTGGTTCCTAATCTATGACAAAGATTTTATTTAATTTCAGTTACATATATAGGCCTTATTCTCACTAGGAATCCTCTTTTTTCTTTTCATCCTTTCCCCTTTAATAAAGTCTATAGAATCATGCTCTTAAAATTTAGGCCAGTAATTTTTTTATGTAGGGGGACAGATATTAAATATTCTTGGCTTTATTAAATAATTTGGGCCTTACGGTTTCTGTTATAACTATGTGAAGGCAGTCACAGACAACATGTTAAAAATAATTAACTGTGGTTGTAACCAATAAAACTTTATTTATAGAAGCTGGTGGGGCAGATTTGGGTCAGAGGCCATAGATTGCTGACCCCTGTCTTAGAACGTTAATTCAATGTCTCTAAGACCTTTACTCCCAGATCCTCTTTCTATGGTCTAATAACCTCTTTCCAGGAATAACTTCTAGTTTTGGGGATTCTTAATTGTCTTCCTTGCAAAGAGATATTTTAAAGTTTTTATATCTAATTAAAAATTAAATTTTTTATATGTAAGAGAAGTTGGCACATAACTAAGAATGTGAATTCTGAATTCAAGAATTTGTTGAAGAAAGAGTATTGGCACTTTCTCTTTATAGACTTTGCATTAAGACAGAGCTAAACATTCTGGAGCAAGATACTTGGCTCTATTTGTTATAAATATTTCTTTATGTTTTCCTAAGCCAATGATATGATGATCATTTGGAGTTGGGGATAAGAAGAGAGGAAAATGAAAGGCAGGGTATCTCCGAACCGAGTAACTTGGTCAATTCCTTATAGGCTAAATGACTTTTAAACACGATTAACAGGGATGCACACCACACTATGACATATTAAAACTAAAATCAAAACAAAACAAACAAGCAAACACAAAGATTCAGAATGCAAACTAAGCAACAATTTAAGGAATACTTTACTCCCTTTTCATAGAAAAACTGCATAACGCTCACTTAACATAAACATTGTATTAATGATAAAGCATCCACAATACAAGCTGATTAGCCACAATAGCTTCTGTCTATTCAAATGTGTTCGTTCTGAAGGGACATTGCTGCACCTAATTTGATTTCCCCCTGAGCAGTACATGATGTGTTATTTGATGCCCTTCAAAGGACACGATTAGCCAAGCTATAAAGTGTCTGATTTTATTAGCTTTGCTGGGTTTTATCAGTTTGTAAATGTGTTATTTTCTCCATTTATTGCGCCTATGGGATCCGGAGATAGAGTAAGCATCAAGTTAATATGTTTTGGGGAGGCAGCAACGGCCATACTTTAACACTTACGCTGTGTTGTGATGACATTGAAGGTGGAGTCGTGGAAGCTGTAATGTCAGGGCCATTTATCAAGGCAATTCTTCAATGCTATAAACCTCAGCTCTGACACTGAATTCAACAGTAGGCTTTTGTTTTAAATAGAACCAAGTGTTCCTGGGCCTCACTGCTAACAATCATCCTTAACTGAATAACAAGAAGTCGATACTAAGAAAATAGGTCAGGCAGGTGGTCAAAGGAGAAAAGGAAGTAAAGGTGTTGGCCTAAGATACAGTATTTGAGGTTTCTTTGATTAGAGAAAGGCAGGATTCAATTTTAGGTATTTAAGTTAAAAAAAAAGGAAGTTTTCCATAAGGATATAAAAATGCCACCAGCCCTTGGCTTTTAACTGGGATGGAAAACACAGTACACTCATTTAACTAGATCGCTAGACAGGAGACAATTTCAATGCCACGCATTCAAAGGGTGCCAAAAGAAATGAATTAATCAGCACTGAAGATACTCAGAATAGTTAACAGGTGTTTCTGGCTTAGAGTTCCTATATTCTTTTCAGGTTTCCACTTTCAGCCTTCCACTTAGCTTCTTCAGGGCTTATTCAAACCATTTGCCAATGCATCACAGATGAATACTGCACTTATTGTTCAAGCAATTAATTAATTAAATATAATGCCTACTCACACTGTTTTTATTTTTTGCAATCCTATAATTACTGTTTTTAGATTAGAATCCAAAAACAAACAAACAAAATCTGAGGTCTCCCTTCCCGACTCCCCTCACCAGGCTTAACTATTCCCTTCATCTGATCACTTCTATCCACTTACTTAACAGGATATGAATATGGGTTTTAAGTGGTGTGTATAAGTGATATGTATTAATGGAGATAAAAAATAATTGCTCAGCATTATTACATGGGTTTAAGGACTTAAAAGCAACTTGGGGTATGTGTGTGTGTACACGTATCTATGCTACATTTTATTCTACTAGAACGGAAACAATTGAAAATATGGATCATTGTTTGCCTGCAGGGCAGGAAATAATGTTTCTTAACTAAATTTTCATATATATTAATCATTATGGAATTTATTTTAATTTTTAGATGACATTCTTTGACTATGTTATGGAACATATTATATTTTCACGATTTTAAAACCCTCTAAAGTTTGGATAAATTACTTTAATGTGAAAGAATACATCAATGTCTGTATATATCTATTATCTATCTACTCATCTCTGTGTTCAACATAGCTTGAGTTATTATTTTTCAAGATTATATCCAAATAAGAGCAGTTCAAGATTAACATTTAGTTGCAAAAAAATTCTGGTATGAATTGTTTTATCTCATACTGACAAAGATACTCAGTACACATAAATGTATCACGCACACATATATAAACTCAATTACATTAATTCAGTTCATTTTTTAAAAGATGTTGCTTTTCATATGTAATCCGAACTGAGGTTAAAATAGCAGTTAGCAATTTATATGTGGTAACTTGGAGAAATGTACACATTTAAAACAGTGTCTCTGAAAAACAATTCTACACCTTTTCCTTTTTTTTCTTTTTTTTTTTAAATTAATGCTTATTTATTTTTGAGAGGGAGAGGCACACACACAGCGTGTATGGAGAGGAGTAATGAACTAGCAGAGAGAAGGAGACACAGAATCCAAAGCAGGCTCCAGGCTCTGAGCTGTCTGCACAGAGCCTGATGCGGGGTTCCAACTCCTACTATGAGGTTATGACCTGAGCTGCAGAAGTCCGACACTTAACAGACTGAGCCACCCAGGTACCCCTAATTTTTTTCTAATTGATGTTATATTCTTCTTAAGTTCTCATAATATTTAATCGGTCTTGAAAAATAGCACCTTAGACATACACAAGATAAAATATATTTGACAGACTCTTCTATTCCTACAGAGTGTATAGCAGTTTGTAAGATGGTACATTCTTATCTTCCTGAACTTGCACTTAGTGCCTAGTACATATAAATTGTAGTCTAATACTTTGACTACAAGTTCTAGCATTCGTATTTTAAAAATATTGTTTTATTAAAGGGGAAGAGTAATGTAAGAGTATTGACTTTCAAAAGAGGTTATTTCCCTGCTCAAATGGTCACAGAAAACCAAGCTGTGGGTCTCTAAAATTTATTTAGTTTTAAAATGGAACTTAGTTCATTAATGATGGAAGTCACAAAGGCCTTTTCTTCTTGATTCTTTTTTTCTCTTCTCTTTTCAAAATCAATCAACTATAATTATATATCCATTATTTTCCTGTTATCATTATACATGGACTTGAGTTAGGCATCCTTTTAGATTTCTCTCTTCTCCCTTAGCTAACAAATCTGTGTGTGTGTGTGTGTGTGTGTGTGTGTGTATGCAATGATAATTTTGGACACATAATGTATGCATTCAATGTATGTGTAAACATGTAGAATATGTAAATATTCTTAAATATGTAAATTCAATACATATGTAATTGTAGTGTAATTTACATTGTATTACATACAGTGTATGTAATTTACATATGTAAATATGTAATTCACTACATTCTCACCATGAAAATTTTATATATTTTTTTTTTTTGAAAATTTTATATTTTATTCATAAAGCAATGATGGAGAAAGATACAAAACTACTATAATGAAATCAGATGTGTTTCTATACATTAATAATGAGTTAGCAGAAAGAGTAATTAAGAAAACAATCCCATTTACAACTGAATCAAAAAGAATATATAGGAATAAACTTAACCAAGGAGGTGAAAACTGCACTCTGTAAACGGGACTCTGAAAACTGTAAGACTGATGAAAGAAACTTCAGACAACATAAATAAGTGGAAAGATATGTTATACTCATGGACTGGAAGAATGAATATTATTAAAGTATCCATATACCTAAAGCAATCTACAGATTCACTGCAATCTCTATTGAAATACCACTGCTGTTTTTCACAGAACTAGAACAAATAATCCTAAAACTTGTAGGGAACCACAAAAGACCGCACATAGCCAAGGCAATCTTGAGAAGGAAGAACAAAGCTGTAGTATCATAATCCCCGATTTCCAAGATACACTAAAAAGCTACAGTAATCAAAACAGTTTGGTACTGGCACATAGATAGACACATAGATCACTAGAACAGAATAGAGAGCTCAGATACATATCATGCTTATATGGTTAATTAATCTACCACAAAAGAGGCAAGAATATACAATGGGGGAAGACAGTCTTTTCAATAAATTATATTGGGAAAACTGGACAGCAACATGCAAAAGAACGAAACTCGACCACTTTCTTACACCATACACAAAAGTAAACTCAAAATGGATTAAAGACCTAAATTTAAGTTTAATAAGAAGTATGTAAGAAACCATAAAACTTCTAGAAGAAAACAACGGCAATAAACACTTGGACATGAATCTTGGCAACAGTTTTTGTTATTATTTTTTTCATGTTTATTTTTTGAGAGAGACAGAGCACAAGCAACAGAGGGGCAGAGAGAGAGGGAGACAAAGAATCTGAAGCAGGCTCCAGGCTCTGAGATGTCAGAACAGACAGCTCGAGTTCACAAACTGTGAGATCATGACCTGGGCCAAAGTCTGACTCTTAACTGACTGAGCCACCCAGGGATCCCTTAGCAATATATATGATCTGTATCCAATATATCCTCAGGCAAAGTATCCTCAGGCAAATTTAACAAAAGTAAAAATAAACTACTGGGACTACATCAAACTAAAAAGCTTTTGAACGAAGAAATGATCTACTGAATGAGAGAAGGTACTGTAAATGATTTCTCCAATAAGGGTTTAATACCTAAAATATACAAAGAACTCATATAACCCAACATCAAACAAACAATCTAATTTAAACATGGGCAGAGGACCTAACTACACCTTTTCCCAAAGAAGACATACAAATGGCCAAAACATGAAAAGATGCTCAACATCACTAATCATCAGGGAAATGCAAATCAAAACTGCAGTAAAATATCACCTCACACTAGTCAGAGCTAGTCTCAAAAAGACAAGAAATATCAAGTATTAGGAAGGATGTGAACAAGAGAACACTTGTGCATTGTGGGTGAGAATGTAAATCGGCACAGCCATTATGAAAAACTAAATGGAGATTCCTCAAAAAAATTAAAAATACAAATATCATATGACCCAATAATTCCACTTCCACATATTTACCCAAAGAAAACATAAACATTGATTTGAAAATCAATATGTATCCAAATATTTTTGCAGCATTATTTATAATATCCAAGACAGAATAAATCTAAGTGTCCATTGATGGAGGGATGGATCAAGACAACTATGTATAAATACACACACACACACACACACACACACACACACACACACACAGAAATATTACTCAGCCATAAAAAAATAATGAAATCTTGCCATCTGCAACATGAATGGACCTGGAAGTATTAAGCTAAAATAAGTCAGTTAGAGAAAGACAAATACCCTACAAGTGCACTTATAAGAAGTATCCAAAAATACAAGACAAACAAACAAACAAAGAAACAAACAAAGAAAATGGACTCACAAACTGGTTGTGGGCCAGGGGGTGAAGTAGGTAAAGAGATTAAGAAATACAAACATCCAATTATAAAAACATGTCATAGAAATGAAAAGTACAGTATAGGGAACATAGTTAATAATATTGTAATAAGTTTGTATGGTGACAGATGGCAACTAGTAGTGAGTATTTCATAATATGTTAAATGTTAAATCACTATGTTGTATACCTGAAATTAAGAGAAGATTCTATGTCAACTATATTTCAGTTAAAAATAGGAAAATAAAAAATAGCAAAAGGGATATAAGGAATTGCAGGATTTTAATATGTTTTCCTTTAATAGAAAATAACATAAAAATTTGGCATTACAAGTGACCTTAAAGGCATTGGTTTAAGTTAGATTTGATGCTCATTTTTAATAATACCCATTATTCTGAAATAATTTTAGAGTTCTAAAAAAGCAAAGCAAAAATATCCCTAAGATTTCCTGTATACTACTTTTCCAGGTTCTACAAATGTTAACCATTGAGACATTTGTGTTATTACTCTTTATATAATCTTACTTTACCTGTTAATACTTCAAAATGAGTTTCCTAAAAGTAATGACATTCTCTTATACAACTATATATAATTATCAGACTCAGGAAATTAACTACGATGCAATATAAATCTCATTCAAATGGCAACAATTATTTAATATCCTATATTTTATAGCAAAAACAAAGACTTAATGGTTTAATCAGAATTCAGTCCAGAATCACATATGATAAACAGTTTTCAGGTCTTGTCATTCTCCTTTAATCTGGAACATTTCCTTAGGTATTCTTCATGACTTCAATACTTTTTAAAGAGTATAGATAGATAAGTCATTTTGTACAATGTCCCTCATTTTGCATTTGCCTGAAATGTCATCATGATTTGATATAGGTTAGGGATTTGGGGCAGAAATAGCACAGAAGTGATGCTGTATCCTTCAAGGGACATATATCAAGAGGAGTATAATACTGATTTGTCCCTTTGCAGGTAATGTACACACTGTTCACTTCACTAAGTGCTGTCAGGCTTCTTTACTTTTCTCTTTGAATTAATAGATAACTTACAGGGATAAACTTTGGTAATATATAAAGATATTATTATGATATTTTTGCTTATTAACCATAACATCCACCATGTTTGGGTGGCTCAGTCCATTAAGTGCCAGACTTTTCAGCTCAGGTCATGATCTCACTATTCATGGGATCGAGGCACTTTTATTGCAGACCCTACTTAGGATTCTCTCTCTCCCTCTCTATCTGCTCCTACCCCACTCACACACGTGTGCTCTCTCTCAAAACAAATAAATAAATAAACAAACTTTTTAAAAATGTAACATCCATTGATGAATCTTGCCTAAAACAGGTATTGCTATGGCACTTTCTAAATAGTGACTTTTCTAATTCCATCATGCTCTCCACATTTATTATTTGAAATTAAACTTCAAGGAAGAGTTTTCCCTTCTTTTTTCATTTGTATGTATCAGTAATGGATTCATGACATATTATCTTATAGTTACAATCCTTCATACTACATTATGTGTTCCTTTGCCAAAATTGTCTCTGATTCGGCCAGTGGGGGCCCCTTCAAGCTTGCTCTAGTGTCCTTTTGGGAGGCTTCCATCATTTTTCAAGGACTTCTTTATACCTTTAATAATACTGGAGCTTATCATGTACTTCCTAAGCCTCAGAATTTTTTAAAAATATTTATTTTTGAGAGAGAAAGAGAGCATGAGTGAATGAGGGGCAGAAAGAGAAGGAGACACAGAATCTGAAGCAGGCTCCATGCTCTGAGCTGTCAGCGCAGAGCCCATGGGGCTTGACCTCAGAAATGGTGAGATCAGGACCTGAGCCGAAGTCCAAAGCTTAACCAAGTGAGCCACCCAGGTGCCCCTACTCAGAATTTCTTGAATACATCATGCCCTCTCTTATTTCTAAGATCTTAAATTTTACAGCCCTCTTCTTGCTGGTCTTTCTTCCTCCTTATTTTTCCTTATACTGCCCACTCTCTACTCACCTAAATTCCACAAGCATTCAACCCTTAGTTCAAATACTGTTTTTTTTTTTGGAAAACGCAAGCACCAACATTCCTTTAAACTAAATCAATAACTAAATAAATCACACTAGGTGTGATAACTTCAATCTATGCTCCTTTCATTGCATTTGGCAAATTGGCTTTATCTAAGTACATTGCTTTGCCGTAAACAGTAAACTCCTTGAGGGCAGGGACTGTCTGCTGTGCCATATATATATACATATACATATATATATATATATATATATATATATATATATATATATATATTCCATATATAATATGGAATTCTCAACAATTAAAAAATGGAACCATATGCAAAAGAAACTGAAAAAAACTAATGAGCACAGTTTATGTGGTCCAGGAGTTAAATGGACACAAAATGAACAAATTCAATATTGAAGACCTGTCATTATTTTTTTTCCCATTTGGCTTTACAACTTTTTTTTTGTAGATTTGAATTCTAGTTAGGCTCTATAAGGCACTTCGGGTTCACTGGTTAGACTAGAAAGGAAACAAGATAGATTGACCCTATCAGTTCGCAAAGTAGCCAGGCTTTCACAGGCTTGATTTGAAGGATTCTGTAAAAAGCCCTTCCTCTACATTTACTTTTTTGTTTGTTACTGCACAAAAGCTTGAAATCCACCTTGAGTGATTTATTTATGCATTAGTGAAGCTTGTTTGATAGAAATGACTCAGTTAGGTTACTTCAAAATTGGGTTGAGAAAGGTTATTATATAGGGGTATCTGGCTGGCTCAATTGGTAGAGTGTGTAACTCTCAATCTCAGAGTTGTGTGTTTGAGCCTTATGTTGGGTGTGGAGACTACAAAAAAAAAGTTTATTATATAGAAACTTGTAAAAGTTTAGGCAACAGGAAATTGAAGAGCCTCTCTTATTTTATTTTTTCCCCCTTATTTTAAAAATAGAAATGCCCCTAGGATAGGTAGCATATTTCATCTGTCACATCTTATCAAAAGTGAGTTTATTAGAAAGAGCAAGTACCAACCTATTGGGTAGAAAATATGCTGAATATGAAGAATTGCAAAATAAAGGCAAATTTATGTCAAATATATTTTATTGATATATGTACTGTGCAGTGTTTCTGTAGCAATGAGAGACTATTATATTACATTCTTGGGACATGACCTCTTCCTTCAAATGACTGACTGCCAAAATGGAGATCTGAAAGGTCAAAAAGAAAAATGCATATAACACCCCCCAGTGGTATGTGATATTAACAATGAAATTGCATTAGACTGAGGTCTACATCAGAATCAGAGTTTTCAAACCCTTGAACACTTTGTTCATTTCCATCCATATCTCCTAATATTCACTAATATTCTAGAGCTTAGACTCTTTCCTTGTCCCCCACTTTATCCTTTATATCCTTTAGGCAGATTGTACTTATTCAATAAATATAATTTCAATAAATTATATATGTATTTATTTATGTATGCATATGTTTGTTTTGCTATAAGGAAACTTCCTAAAGACTAATGAAATAACTAAAGTCTGTTTTGGGATAAGAATTCTCAGTGTTATCCCTTTAGTCAATTTAGACTTAAAGAGCCAGGAAAATAGATATTTTTATTAGTAATAAATTTTATTATTCCAGAGAAGATATTCGTTTGAGTAGAGTGATAAGTTTCTCAATATAATTACTTTTTAAATGGGGCGCCTGGGTGGCTCAGTCGGTTAAGCGGCCGACTTCGGCTCAGGTCATGATCTCCCGGTCCGTGAGTTCTAGCCCTGCGTCGGGCTCTGTGCTGACAGCTCAGAGCCTGGAGCCTGCTTCAGATTCTGTGTCTCCCTCTCTCTGACCCTCCCCTGTTCATGCTGTGTCTCTCCCTGTCTCAAAAATAAATAAACGTTAAAAAAATTTTTTTAAATCTCCATGTATGTATTCCCTAACAATTTTTCAATGTTTATTCATTTCAAAATATTTAAATGTTAACTAGATTCCCCCTATTCTGCATGACTATTTTGAAATTCTAAAATATTAAATGAAATATTAGGAAATGCTGGAAATTATATTAATTTTCCATATACTTGCTACATTAAAAAATTTATGTTAATATCAATGAAAAACTTATAAACATTTTATTGTTTAAAAAATCTCCAGTGAAAATCATGTACCTCTTTGTAAAGAAACGCTGATTTGTCTTTATGTAGTTATTTTGAATTTGGAAGAGCTGCATATGCAGTTGTCAGCAATTCAACATCTTCAGGTTGAACTTCATTTTATAATACATGCAACGTTGATAACCTTGGTAGCTAAGCTTTAATTTTTCTATTTTCTGCCTTTGTGATTTTAAGTTTTGGCCTAAAACTTTCTTCAATGCTCCAGCATACCTATTATTTCAATATATTATTTTTTATGTTCTCTAACAGAAGCAGTCATTTATGCAGAAGTAATAAATTGTAGTATTCTTACTGGCTGTTTCCGAGGAACTACTGGGAATACAACTGGGAAATTGTGTTATTTGAATTGAAAATACGGACTTTTCATTATAACTATTGCCATGGCAATAGGTGTTTATTTGTAATTGAGTATAACCTATTATTGCTTGAAAACAGGCATATGACATTAATTAAATATTGTGTGCATAAATGTTCATATAATCAAAGAAATATACAGAATTACATAAACAGTCATAAACAGCATTAGAAAGGCAGGTTGGAGATGGAGGGTGTGTGGGTTGAAAGTGAGATGAAAACAGTTAACAGATTTTTTTTTCAGAAACTTCCATGTCTTTTGACTTGCTAAAAGAGCATATATTTATTTTTACTAAAAAGCTATAGAATTGAGTTCCATGTGGCTATTTTAAAGCATTGGGGTGAAGGAGAGTTTAAGAAATGCAGTCAAATATTTAGCATTTTGTGCTTCAAACATAATTCCCATCCACATATTTTTATTATTGTTGTAAAAGTCCGTTTGTTTTCAGCAAAATCACAGTTAAAGATACAATATTGAAACAAAAGCTCTGACTTAGAATTTTAAAAGAGGAATGTGTTTCTACATTTACACATTATCTTCCTAGGGCAGGGGTGGTGTTTTGGTAAACATGAAGATACAGAAAATACGAAATCTGCAAAGTGTTTCCTTTTTAGTTTTAAACTCTATAGGTAATAACAAAGATCTTTGTTTTAAAAACTCTGTGGTGTATCACTGTATCTATCCTTAAATGGGTTACTAGATTACACCGTATAATTTTACATTATATTATTAATGATATATATTTCTTAAATATGAGACAATACTCTATAATTTTATACATAATTACTATAACATAATTGCCTTGTGACTCTACAATTTTCTCCACATTCAGTTCAATTTTATCCTTCCTTTTGAATACAAAATTTGGAACAGACTTATGAAAAAATGTCACATTTAATTAACTAGACTTAAAATTTCAACTGCTTCTACATGGGGACACAGACATTTTATCTTCAATTTTCAAATGACTAAAAGTTCTTTGTAATCTTTACTTCTAAACACTAACAATGCAAACCTTGATTTTCCATCCTTCATAATTTTTCCATACTGCTCATTTTCAAAGTTTTATTAGGCTCAGGGAGTATGTAAACACTAATTTTTACTTATGTGTGTTTTATTTACTTTTATTTTTAACATACTAGGTTTGAATTATGACTCGTTACCATATTTGATCTATGTCTCATTAGTCCCTTTTATCCTTTTAAGTATATGTTACTTTAGTACAAGTCTATGTGAAATAATGTAAAAAAACATTCTGTCATATAGTACAAAATGACTACAAAAGCCAACACATTTGTAATCTGCAAACCAAAGCAAATAAAAAGAGAACCGCTCTCCTGGAGAGTAAGTACAGGAATGCCCTGCTATTATTTTTCCTTGATAAAGTATTCACTAAACTCATAACAGACTTGCTAAGCAGCACAGAACTTTAAATCTCTGAAAGATTCTAAAGAGTAATTTAAAATCATGTAATTCTAATTTGTTTTCATATTTACTGATGTTAAATCACAGAAGGTACGGCAACAGACAACTTACAGATTGGTTACCTACAATTAGAAGCCTGACTAAATGCTTGAAATTGAAACAAGAATTCTGCCATATGATTTATTAATATCCAGATGTACATATTACTGAATAACTTTTATTTAACACTTAATATGTAATAAGACCTGAGCCAGGCATGGAGGTCATGGTTATAAATGAGTAAAAAATTGCTCCTGCACTGATGCAAATAATGAAAGAGAAACTCAATTATCTCAGTGGGGAAAGTCTAAAATAATCCAGGAGTTGGAATTGTCAATATTAAAATTTTGTTTATTACTTTGATGGATATATGAGCTTGAATGTACAAATTGGAAAGAGAAAAGGGTGAACAAAATAGTATAAACACATAAGGTGTCATGCCAGTAAATAGCAACAGTGAGAAAGAAATAACAAAAATCTCTTTCTTCTTTCTTAGCTTTAAAAGTATTTCAAGGCCAAAAGATGAGTTACTGTGGATTAAGGTATTCCTGAGAGACTCAAAGTGAAGGGAGATAAATTCTACCTGTTTTCTGGATTTCTGTTTCTTTGCTCTTTTTGTTTGTTTGTTTTTTTAAAGAAAACCAAAAGAGGGGTCGAGTAAGAAAGAGAGAGGTACTGCATGACACTAAGTGTTCAAAATTATATCATCTGCAAAGGTGTAAATCTTGTTCCCATATAAAAGTAATAAAAACAACCTGAAGCACACTGAATTACAACACCCAAATATACAAACAAATACATGTTTATGACATTTGGAAATCAAGAAAACAGAAAGAGTAAAAGCACAAAATATAGAATAAAATTCAAAATTAATTAGGGAAGGAACAGGACAAGGATGTCCACTCTCACACTGTTATTTCACATAGTACTCGAAGTCCCAGCCACAGCAATCAGACAACACAAAGAAATAAAAGACATCCAAATTAGCAAGGAAGAAGTCAAACATTCACTCTGCAGATGATGTGATACCCTATTTAGAAAACCAAAATAAACTGTACCAAAAAATATTGATAGAACTGATACACAAATTCAGTAAAGTTTCAGGATACAAAGTCAATGTACAAAAATCTGTTGCATTTCTATACACCAACAATGAAGCAGCAGAAAGAGAAATCAAATAATCAGTTCCATTTACATTTGCACCTAAAATCATAATATGTCTAGGAATAATCCTAACCAAAGAGGTGAAAGATCTGTACTCTGAAAACTATAAAATGCTGTTGAAAGACATTGAAGATGACACACAAAAAAGGGGAAAATATTCCATGCTTATGGACTGGAAGAACAAACATTGTTAAAATGTCTACATTACCCAAAGCAATCTGCACATTTAATGCAATCCCTATCAAAATACCAACAACATTTTTCACAGAGCTAGAATAAACAATCCTAAAATTTGTATGGAAACACGAAAGACCCCAAATAGCCAAAGAAAACTTGAAAAAGAAAAGCAAAGCTGGAGGCATCACAATTCCAGATTTCAGGATATATTACAAAGTTGTAGTTATCAAGACAGTATGGTACTGGCACAAAAATAGAAGTATAGAAGGAAAAAACAGAATAGCAGACCGAGAAATGAACCCACACCTGTTTGGGCAATTAATCTTCAACAAAGCAGGAAAGAATATCCAATGGAAAAAAGACTGTCTCTTCAACAAATGATGTTTGGAAATCTGGACAGGAACATGCAAAACAATGAAACTGGACCACTTTGTTACACTATACACAAAAATACATTCAAAATGTATTAAAGACCTAAATGTGAGACTTGAAACCATTAAAATCCTAGAGTAGAACACAGGCAGTAACATCTTTTGACTTTGGCTATAGTAACTTCTTCCTAAATAGGTATCCTGAGGCAAAGGAAACAAAAGCAAAAATAAACTATTGGGATTTCATCAAAATAAAAAGGCTTTTGCAGAACAAAGGAAACAGTCAACAAAACTAAAAGGCAACCTATGGAATGGAAGAAGATATTTGCAAATGACATATTGCATAAAGGGTTAGTATCCAAACTCTACAAAAGAACTTATCAAACTCACCACTCAAAAAAATAATCCAAGTAAAAAATGGACAGAAGAGATGAATAGACATTTTTCCAAAGAAGACATCCAGATGGCCAACCAACATATGAAAAAATGCTCATCACTCATCAGGGAAATACAAATCAAAACTACAATGAGATATCACCTCACACTTGTCAGAATGGCTAAAATCAACAAAATAAGAAATAACAGGTGCTTTCAAGGAGGAGAAAGGGGGACCTTCTTGCACTGTTGGTGAGAATGCAAACTGGTGCAACCACTGTGGAAAACAGTATGCAATTTCCTCAAAAAGTTAAAAATAGGACTACCCTAGGTCTGGCAATTGCACTCCTAGGTATTTTCCCAAAAGATAACAAAAATACTAATTTGGAGGGATACATGCACCCCGATATTTATAGCAGCATTATCCACAACAGCAAATTATGGAAAGATCTTAAATGTCCATTGACTGATGAATGGATAAAGAAGATGTGGGGTGTGTGTGTGTGTGTGTGTGTGTGTGTGTGTGTGTAACACAATGGAATATTAGCCATAAAAAAAAGAAAGAAATCTTGCCATTTTCAATGACAGGGATAGAACTAGAGAATGTTATGCTAAAATACCATATGATTTCACTCCTATGTGAAATTTAGGACACAAATGAACACGGGGGAATGACGAAAGGAAAACCAAGAAACAGACTCCTAACTATAGAGAACTGATGGTTACCAGAGGGAGGGTGGGCTGGGGGCTGGGTGAAATAGGTGATGGGGATTAAAGAAAACACTTGTTATGAGCACAGGGTGTTATATGGAAGTGCGGAATCACTAAATTATACACCTGAAACTAATATTACACTTTATGTTTCCTAACTGGAATTTAAATAAAAGCTTGGGGGAAAAAAACGAAGAAAAATACATATCAAGAAGCAAAAAAAACAAAAAAGAAAGAAAGAGAGAGAGAGAGAGAAGGAGGAAGAAAGAAAGAAAGAAAGAAAGAAAGAAAGAAAGAAAGAAAGAAAGAAAGAAAGAGAAAGAAAGAAAGAAAGAAAGAAAGAAAGAAAGAAAGAAAGAAAGAAAAAGAAAGAAAAAGAAATTAAATGCTCAGAAAGAATTTTAACAGCATTACATAAAAAAATAACCATATACTGGAAGAAAAATATAATGTGTTATTTTATTTATGCCCTAATGCATCAAAGAAAAATGGTGAGAATTAAGAGTACAGAATGAATTTATTGCATACATACCTTTTATATTAGGGTAATATGACAAAGAGAAATCATTATGCTAAAGGTGTATTTTAAGAAAAATCTGAATATGTAATCAGCAAAGTCAAAATTCTCAAAGGAGTAAATTATGAAGCCAGATGAGAAATTAGAGTAAATCAAGAGGACCAGATTGCATTTATCAGAACATCCTAAGAGAATTAAAATGTGAAGTCATGGACAAAGTCATAGAAAAAATGTCTTTGTCTTGACAAAGTTGAAAATATTGGTATTTATTAAAGATTAGAAAGCAATATATCACTTTGTCTTTAGAAAGGATTAAAGTTATTGTCCTTGAAGTTCTGAAAAAAATTAATTATTTTTTTTAATTCATTTTTTTAAAAAACACAATGCCATGTAACTTTGCTCTTAATGTTGGTATAAGTTTTCATATGGTTTTCTCATTCATCCATGTCTTCAATAACATTTACTTAGTACATTTTATGTTCCAGAAAAACATAATGCTCTGCATTGGCACAACTAGAATGGACAAATGATGAGGACCATTAAGATGCTCACAATCTATGAGTGAATATTAATATACAGCAGACTACTTACAATAATGGTTAAGTGCTATAATTAGGATTGCCATAAATATAAGTACCCAGGTGAAACATTTTCATTAAAATGGCAGAGGAAATAATAATTATAGAATTAAACTCTTTACTTTCTACTAGAGTTACAAATACTACAAAACTCAACAAAATTTTTGACAGAAAAGAATAAATCTAAAGGTATTTTAATTAACAATGGCTTGAAGGAAATATTGTAATTAACAGCAGCATCAAAATCACAATGGTTTTCAAGTGTTCATTTTGGGTAAAAGGACCTACATACACTTTTTACTTTAAGGTTATTTGTATGGCACTGTAAATTAACCTTAGCATGGCAAGAATCTAGCAAAAATAGAATGAAGCCAAAAACATCGAGTAACCAAATAGGAAACACATTATAAAATCTGTTCACTAGACCTGTGTTTGTTGCCTGTAGGCCTTAGAAAAAGGGTATGAAATAGGAGCATGTCTCCGAAATCTGAATTGTCAGTTAAACCAGCATATTAAAAGTGAATGTGAATAATCTCAAATAGAAGTCAGTATCAAGAAGACATCCAAAAATGCAGGTGAGGACTCTGCAGTTAAGCAAGAACTACAATGAACAAGAATTGATCAATACAACCAAGGGTATAATTTGGCATTACAAAAGGCAGGCAAGTTACCAGTCAGGGAGGCGTTAGCAGGACAACAACCAGAATATATTTCCTTATATATTCAAGTATTTACTGAGCAAGCATTCTATGAAAGACACTTTATATATACTACTATTATGTAAATGTTTGAGTTTTAGTCCTTGCTTGTTATGGAATTACCTGCTGAAATACAGCTTTAAAAAACAAACACACAATCAACAAAAACCATGACTATACTTTTCTAGTTTGATCTGTTTAAAGTTTTACAAATTCCAAACTAAGAGTAGGTTTGGTTCTCTTTGTCCAGTGGCCCAGTCTACTGTTTTAGCTCCTACTGTGGGGGTGGTAGGGAGGAGTACGGAGGGAGGAGGGTATGTATATTTCTAAACGAGGTCCAACATCCTTATTGGAAAATGGGACTGAGATATAAACAAATAAATCCAACTTTTCTGGATTCCTGAGGTTAGACTCTAATTTTTTCAATACTGGAGATATTTATTCTATGTTCCCAAAGAATTTGCAGACATATTTATTATATAATTTGTCACATACTTTTCTACTTAAGCTAAATTTGTAATACCTTTTTATGCAAATTATCATTTTTGTTTTCTTCAAAGCTCTAAATGTTGTAGTGTATTAGATATGTTTGGCTATAATAAATGTTTAATGAATAAGAAAAAAAATAACTCTAATACCAATAACTGTTATGAAAACCATATGCCTTCATTTGGGCAGGGAGGGAGCCAGGATTTTTAGTATAAAGTATTTGAATACACTAACCATTTATGAGCACGGTGTTGGGTATTGTTGGCTCCTACTATAGATTTTCAGGTTATATCCTTTTTAGTCAATACTATTCAATACTGAATAACACTAGAGCCAAGAATCCAAGAGAAAAAGTTGTCAGATGTTTTATTTTATTAATATGTTAGAGAGACAGTGAAGCATTTGGTGCTGAATTTGGCAAGGGAGAGAAATAATTGCCAGAATACATGGTAAATTTTAAAGATATGAAGGAGCCACAGTTCACTGGCCATTGCTAATGTCAAGATTAATGGCTGTGAAGTTTTTTTAAAGGAGTTTTGTTCCATGATTATATATCTATCTATCTACCTATCATCTATCTATCATCTCTATGTATCTATGAGGTTCCAGAGAATTAAGATGTTCTTATGATTAGAAATAAATCCAAAGAACTTATCACAGGAGACTTAAAGTCTCTGACTTTAAGAGACTCCTAAAGTTTAAACTTCTTACCCTAAACTCCTAAAGTTTAAGTCTCCTTATCAAAGGAGACTTAAAAATACCATTCCTCCTACTCTGCTAATTTCATCTCCTGTTAACACTTTCTTCCACCATTTTGTTCCAGCTACAGCAAACAAAGAGCTTCTTCATGCTCCTTATCGAGATAAGATCATTTTTATTTCACTAGCATGACTAACTGTTCCCTTTGCCTGAAGCACTCTTGTCCAGATCCGCACACAACTAGACTTAGCTCATTAATCAGTTCTCAGTTCAAATGTCATCTCTTCAAAGAAGTCTGAGCTAACTAAAGATGACTCTCCTTTCCTTCTCTCTCTTTCCAGTCACCCTCTCCAAAATCTTTCATACCACTCCTCACACTCTAAAACAATCTAATTTATGCATCCGCTTACATACTTTTCTCTCTCTTCCAATACAGGAAGCTTGTTTTGATCGCTGTTGCTTTCAGATGTTTCTGCAATGTGCTTAATAGTGCCTGAGACATAACTGATGCTCAAAACCTAATTGTTGAATAAATGAATAAATGTGGTGAGTAAATAACCATATTGCTTCTTTATATGAATGTGTCCTCACAAAGTACATTATTAACTTGAACTTTGTAGTTTTGTGTTGTAAGGAATTTTCTATGCAGCTTGGTATCTCCTAATTGCTATGCATACCTAAAAAATAAATGAGCAGAAAAAAAAATCGATGAGTTGATGCCTTGAATATTAATGCCTTACCGCACCCAAAATGTAGATCCTAAGGTCCTAGCATAATATAAACTAAGCCAGAATTAAAAAAAACAAAATTCACAGTTCTAGACTTCAAGTTATATTACAAAGCAGTAGTAATTAAAATAGTATGGTATTACCATAAGAACAGACACATAAATCAATGAACTAGAATAAAAAAACATAAATAAATTCACAATTCTATGGCCAATTAATCTTTGACAATGGAGTAATGGACATACAGTGGGGAAAAAGTCTCTTCAGCAAGTGGTGTTGGAAAAATTAGACAGCAACATGCACAGGAATTAAAATGGACCACTTTCATTCACCATACACAAAAGTAAATTCCAAATGGATTAAAAACTTAAATGTGAGACCTAGAAACATTAAAATCCTTGAAGAAAGCACAGGTAGCAATTTCTCTGACATTGTCAGTAGCAATATTTTTCTAGATATGTCTCCTGAGACAAGGGTAATAAACAAAAATAAAGTATTGGGATTAAATGAAAATAAAAAGCTTCTGCACAGCAAAGGAAACAATCAACAAAATTGAAAGGCAACCTATGGGATAGAAGAAGATATCTGCAAATGACATATCAGATACAGGGTTAGTATCCAAAATATATAAAGAAATGATACAACTCAACACCCAAAAAAACTCCAATTAAAAATGGGAAGAAGACATGAATAGACATTTCTTCAAAGAAGACCAGCTGGCCAACAGGCACATGAAAAGATGCTCAAAATAACTCATCATCAGGGAAATGCAAATCAAAACTACAATGAGATAGGGTGCCTGAGTGTCTCAGTTAGTTGAGCGTCTGACTCTTGATTTTAGCTCAGGTCATGATCTCATGGTCATGAGATAGAGCCTCACATTGGGCTCCACGCTGAGCATGGATTCTCTCTCCCTCTCACTCTGCCCTTCCCCTGTTTGTGTGTGCATGTGCACTCTCTCTCTCAAAATAAATAAATTAAAAAAAAACTGCAATGAGATATCACTTTATACCTGTCAGAATGGCTAAAATCAAAAACACAAGAAGCAACAATCGTTGGCAAGGATGTGAAGAAAAAGGAATTCTGGTGCATTGTTGGTGAGAATGCAAACTGGTGCAGCCACTGCAGAAAATAGTATGGAGATTCCTCAAAAAATTGAAAAAAAGAACTATCCTATGATCTGGTAATTACACTACTGGGTATTTACCCCAAAATTATAAAAATAGTAATTCCCTATGTTTATTGCAGTATTATTTATATTAGCAAAACTATGGAAGCAGCCCAAGTTTCCATCAAATGATGAACGGAAAAAGATGTAGCATGTATATACAATGGAGTATAATTCCTCCACAAAAATGAATGAAATCTTCCCATTTGCAACAACATGGATAGAGCTACAGAGTAAGTCAGTCAGAGAAAGACAATCACTCATATGGAATTTACGAAACAAAACAAGCAAAGGAGGGGAAGAGAGAGAGGGGGAAAAAGAGACAAGCCAAGAGACAGACTCTTAACTCTAGAGAACAAACTGATGGTTACCAAAGGGGAGGTGGATGGAGGGATAGGTGAAATAGGTGATGGGGACTGAAGAGTACACTTATCATGATCAGAAGAATAAAATAAAGATGGATTTTTTTTTTTGCTGACAGTGTTAGAAAAGTTGAATGACTTATGGCTCAAGAAATATTATAGGAATAATAATGTATCTAGATCTAACTCTCAACTGTATAAACTTTCTTAAGAGTTTACAAATGATAATTTCCCAGTCCTATGGTATCTGCCCTTTCTGTATGTAAGAAACAGATCTCTATGGAGAAAAAATTACAGGATACACAAGCTGCATTATTTCATCCTTTGTGAAATCTTCTCTTTGTGAGGTTTTATCATATTAAATTTCCAACAATATAATGGAAGAACCTGTCTGTCCTCATAATCTAAGCACTTTCCAAAGCCTCCACCTCCTAAGACCATTATCTTTTGGGGTTAATATTTCAATATAAGAATTTTGAGGGGGACACAAACATTCAAACTATAACAGCTAGATACCACTGTTATCTCCTCCTTACAAATAGGAAAGTTGAAATGCAGAGAAATTAAGTAAATTACCAAAGGTCAAACAGTTGTGAAGAGGCAGACTGGAGATTTGAACCCGTAAAGTCTAACTCAGGGTTTTAACTTTCAACCAGGATAGTTCAGGGAATAGATTGGGTATTAGCTAAGAAAGAGTTCAGTAACATGGCATAGATGTAAATGGATTCTTCTATCCTTCTACAGTTGTTACTCTATGTACATTAATTGAGATCTGGGTTGAGAGTTTTACTCAATCTGCTAGAATCTTTTAAGTATATATGGCAATCACACATTTACCATACCATACCATACATACATACCATATCTTTAAGTGCTGCATAGGATTTAAAACCTAACTTTTTGCCAAGGCTGATCCTTTGATTCTAAGGAAGGAGAGTATTTGGGTGATAATCAGTAACATAGTTCTTAAACGACTGATTCATCCCATAAAGTAGTTATACTGAACTTTAATGCTTTATAAATGTACAGTGTGAGCTATACCATCAAGTAGTTACAAGTTAAAATAGGAGCTTTACTATATTTATTAAAAGGACAGTGTATTAAAATTTTAAACAGCATAAAATTAAAAAAAAACTTACAAAATATCATTTATATTGCTCAGCTGATCTTAATAAATGATTATTGCATTAGAGTATATTTAATAGTAATATGCTATCCTAAATGCTCTTAAAGAGAAAATATTTATTAAATCTACTGATATTTGGAAAATGTCTATGAATCTTGATTTAAGGTATATGGTAAACACATAAATGCTTATGGTAAATAAATAAATCCATACGCATATATCTATATAGGGAGGACACAAGAGCTGGTAAGATCTCATTCCTTATTTTAAATATTTATATCTTCATATGAGAAGGGTAATTCATATTGGATTATCTCCATATACAGAATGAAGAGAATGGGAACACAGAAACAACTGCTAGCAAAAAGTAAAAAAGAGAAAAAAAGAAAATCAAACATAGTAATTTACAACTATCTCATTAGGATTAATAGCACTACCATGTATTCAGAGGTAGTCCTAGATAAAATATCACATTCATTTGATGTATTTGATAATTATTCATATTTACTACACTTTTATAACTGGTGATAAGCATTTTCTTGAATTGTTTGATTGTCTTCTATCACAAGTTATTCATTAGAACATAAATCTAAACCACAGATTTAATATGATTTACATTGCAATATCATAACACAACACAAACCTTTTTTTTCCCCTGGAGGGAACCAGTTTATGAGAATTGAATTATAATTTTGAATCATAGTTAGAATGCTGCTTATCCTAAAACATTTATTCTTCTATTGTTTTACTATTGGTTTATTAGCAATTCTTAGAATAAATTAAATGGTGGCATTATAAGCTGTAAATAAAGCTACATTATTTGAATAGGCTGTAGTTTTCCTAATGAAGAAAAAAAAATAGTAAGTAGTGTTTGCTATGTACTGTTTTTCATTACTACAGGTGCAAAGGAGTTTCATTAAATTATTTGGATGATAACCCACATCATAGTTCCTAACTATCTAACTTCCACTTAGAAAAAAGAGTAAATACTCATTACACCTGTTCAGATTTGAACAAAAGGTAAAAGGACAATGCAATAATCTAATACAAGCAACATGGGTTAGTATGATAATAGAAAGTATAGATGTAAAGGTTCTATGCCAATACAGCTACTCAAAGTATGTGAAAACCTTGTAATTATTATATTCTAGTCTCAGACAAATTTCGAGAAGAAGAATATTATGAATAAATTTTTCAAAGGAATTTAAGATAGAAACTATGTATGTTCATGAAATTAGAAAAGGAAGAATAAAAATCACATTGAATCTGTGTATAGTGGTACAGTATAGGTAAGAGAAAGAGTGTGCACAGATTGGAAAGGTGCCAATTATTCTCTTAGGATTATATTTATTATTATATTTATTTTGTACAGAAGTGCGATTGTTGTTTTTTAAATGTAAGTCTGTTGTGCTGAGAACAAATTGTAAAGAGGTGGGCAAGAGGGGAATCAGGAAATCGAGTAGGAAACAATTGCTTTGCTTTATGCAAAAGATAAATGCAGGGTTTTTTAATATTTTTTCTTTTAATTTTTTAATGTTTATTTATTAAAAAAAATTTTAATGCTTATTTATTTTTGAGAGAGACAGAGACAGAGTGTGAGCAGGGCAGAGGCAGAGAGAAAGAGACAGAATCCAGAGCAGGCTCCAGGCTCTGAGCAAGCTGTCAGCACAAAGCCTGACTCAGGGCTCGAACTCACAAACCATGAGATCATGACCTGAGCTGAAGTTGGACGCTTAACCAACTGAGCCACCCACAGGACCTGATGTTTATGTATTTTTGAGAGAGGCACAGAGCGTGAATGGGGAAGGGGCAGAGAGACAGAGAGAGACAGAATCCGAAGCAGGCTCCAGGCTCTGAACTGTCAGCACAAAATCTAACCCCGGACTCTCTAGAACTCACAAACAGTGAGATATTGAACTGAGGCAAAGTCAGATGCTTAATTGTCTAAGCCACCCAGGTGCCCCACGACAAATGTACTTTTGACTAAATAGCAGAGGTAGAGAAGAAAGAAATAAAACTGGATGGAATTAGGAAAACAAAGGAAATAAGGATCATGACCACATCTTTGTTTGAGTGGGATTATAACATTTTCTAAGACAGATATAGACATGAAAAGAATAAGTCAACAGTTCTCTTTAGAACATGCTAAACTTGAGGTGAATATGAGACAACAAAACGATATGGTCTAGTATATAGCTGGATATACGAACCTGTAATTCAAGGAAGAAATCAGAGCCAAAGATACAAATTTGAGAATCAGTTCTCTCTCACTCTTCCTTCTCCCTTATTCCTCAGCTGGAGGTGCATCTGACACCAATTTCCACGTTTAGCTTTGAATTAAGTTGATCTTTTCAACAATTACATTCTCTTCTTTGCCAACACTGACATAATCACAATAGTTTGGTAATTAGTTTGACATCTGACAGTGTAAGCCCTCCAGTTTTTGCCTTTTTCAAAACCGCCTCTGCTATTTTGCTTCTTTGCAGTTTCATGCCAATTTTAGAATCAGCTTGTCCTTCTACAAATTTACTGTACAAGTTTTGCACATTTTAAAAGTATTCTTAGGTATTTGCTGTATTTGATATTAAAATTACATATTTTATAAACATATACATGGAAAGAATGTATATATAAACTATCATTTTAGTTGCTATAGTCCTTTACTAAAACATGTTTAAGAAAATTTGTTAGGGGCACCTGGGTGCCTCGGTCAGTCAAGCGTCCGACTTCTGTTCAGGTCATAATCTCCTGGTTCCTGAGTTTGAATCCTGCATTGGGTTCCATGCTGAGAGCTCAGAGCCTGGGGCCTGCTTCAGATTCTGTGTCTTCCTCTCTCTCTGACCCTCCCCTGCTCATGTTCTCTCTCTCTCTCTCTCTCTCTCAAAAATAAATATTATTTAAAAAAAAAAACTTGTTGGGGCGCCTGGGTGGCTCAGTCGGTTGGGCGACTGACTTCGGCTCAGGTCATGATCTCACGGCTTGTGAGTTCGAGCCCCGCGTCAGGCTCTGTGCAGACAGCTCGGATCCTGGAGCCTGCTTCTGATTGTGTGTCTCCTTCTCTCTCTGCCCCTCCCCCACTCATGCTCTGTCTCTCTCTGTCTCAGAAATAAACATTAAAAAAAATTTAAAAAAAAACTTGTTAAAAAAACAAATAAAAAGTTAGATCCTGAAGCATGCAGCAAAGGTATTCAGGCAGTGACATCATTTTATCATGCTTGACCCCCTTCTTTCATTGAGTAAAACCCAGTATCAGGCTTGATTTGTGTGGTGGCAGAAGCTGGATATTCATATACTTCAAATGAAACTTAAAAACTGCAGTCTCATTACAGACAATTCACAAAATACAAGTAGGTAAATTCTTATATTTTCATCCATCAAAGACAGTAACACTTGACTGCATTTGTTTCCAATGTGAGATTTTCTACTTATTTCTTGTTTTTCTTCTGAGGTATTTCTACATAGTTCTATCACTACCAAAGTAAAAAATGTTTCCAACTTATGTATGAATATGCTAATTTACCGACTGAACTTAAGGGTAAATACTTTAAAAATCTATCTAGGAATATAGACTGATTCACTAGGAAAGGAAACAAAAATGGAAACATCCCTCAATTTTACAGATCTGCCTGAATTATACATCTAATCTCAACTCACAGTTGTCATGTCATGTATATGTATGGCACTTCACCCAAAAAATCCCCAAACCCCCATATTTTTAGATATCCCATCCATTATCCATGACTATGTGAAGACATTCATTTTCATGTTAAGCAGGTATGACATATTATCTAGAGAATCAAAGAAGAGAAATGTTAAACTTTTTGAGTGACAGTGAATGTCAGATCAGGAACCAAACAAATTTAGAACCTAAAAGCATAAAAAATTAGCTGGTTAGTTGAAATGGGTATTCTCTGGGGGAGGTGGGGGGAGCAGTACCATTTCAGACTTTTGCCTATATTCCAACCACCCTGCCACTGGCTGATTGCCTTGATGCCTGTCATCTGGTTTTGATCTCTCCCCCATTAGTGTACAGAGTAGATTAAAATCAGGCAAGATTCCATTTGGATTTGGTTGCACCAGTTTATTCAATGTGGAGATAGAATGGTAAAGACTTGGTAACAATATTGACACAACATGGGAAGTTTTACATCTTTGATTGGATTTCAGCCATTACAGCAACAACCTCCATCACTGTGTTATAAATTTTGGATGCAGCTATCTAACAGAAGGCTAACAGAGATTATGAAGAGACAACTGTTTGGCTCATTATAAAGTCAGATGTGTTCTTTGGCATTTGAGTGGACAGCAGAGACTTTGACATTAACACATGGCTCATTAGGAATGAATTTGAGCTTGGCCTTTTGCTGCACTTAAAACAAAATATCTAGTATAGAAAAGTAACTCCTTGAAAATGCCGATACGATGTCTTAAACATACATAGCTGTAATTTAAAATGAAGGCACCGTTCCTCTAGGCATTTGCCATTAAGAGCACAGTGCGTGTCTTAAAATTGTGAAGAAAACAATAAAACAGCACAAGATCATGTTCCTTTTATCTTTCTTGTTCTTAGTGACAAATACACTGACTTTTCCTGTTCCTCCTAACTGTTTGTCATGTTCTAGAAGAGGCGGTCTTGTAGTTCCGTGATAGGGTCATGTTTACAGCATTACATAGTAGTTAATGGTCAGTTACCACTTTTATGATAAATTTGATTTTGCAACTCAGCTGATTCAATTTTCACCAAGCTGAAACTTGAAACATGAAGCAATATACTACCTTGAACTTACAAAGCAGAATGCTCTTTGATGTTAAGGCAGCTTAGCAATGTGTATTTAAAGCAGTATGTACACCATTAGCCCAAAGTGTTTGACAGTGTTTATCAGTTTTGCTTTCTTCTTTTTTATTTACAATTTTTTTTCTAACACTTATTCATTTTTGAAAGACAGAGCATGAGTGGGGGAGGGAGACACAGAATCTAAAACAGGCTCCAGGCTCTGAGCTGTCAGCCCAGAGCCCAATGTGGGGCTTGACTCATGGACCACAAGATCATGACCTGAGCCGAAGTCGGCCGCTTAACTGAATGAGCCACCCAGGAGTCCCTGTTTTGCATTCTTCTAACTGTATCATTTTTGTTGTTTCAAATACCTTCAATGTTCTACAATAAATTAGAGTATTTTATCCTAAAATAATTTGAATATCATTTTCATTTAATTTTGAGCAAGTCTATGTTATAATCCGTTTTGCTGCTCTGAGAACTTCAAATTGTAAACAAATAAATGCTGCTTTCATAATTTATGTATATCAAAAATATGCACCAAGTCAATTGAGAGAAGTGTGTCTGCCAGTCCTGTCAGTTACGATGAAAATTACAGATTCCTCACACTTTGAGGAATGTTTGTAGAAGCAAACATTTCTTGATGCTCAAGAAAAGAGCAAATCTATCAAATATTTCATGGACAACATGACATGACTAAAAGCTTCAGAACGGGAGTAATGCTGAAGTGCACAAAATGGGTTCACATATTTTTAAACCTTGAAGATTTTAAATGATTAAAAAAAAAAAGGTAGTAGAAAAGTCCACAAAGCAAATAACAGATAAAATGAATTTTTTTAAGAATAGTTTTGAGACTTAAACCAGCATCCACAACCCCCTCTTCTGCTGCTTATTACTCATAGGGCCTCAAAATAAGGCATATTTCATACTGCAGGTGATGGAACATTCTGGTAGGGAGAGGTGGACTAAGAATATGGCAGAATTCCTAAAGGGCCTCTCTGTCTTGTGTTTAACTGAATATACCCTATATTTATTTTTCTATTCCTTCATGGTTCCTCATACGTAGGAAGCACTTACATAGATATTTTTAAGTGACTCAACACCTTTTAAATGATTTTACATTTGGGGGTACCTGGGGGGATCAGTCGGTTGAGCATCCAACTCTTGATTTCAGCTCAGGTCATGATCCCAGGGTCATGGGATTGAGCCCCTTGTCTGGCTCTACCCTCAGCACGGAGCCTGCTTACGGTTCTCTCTCTCTCCCTCCCTCCCTCAGCCCTTCTCCCCACTCATGCTATCTCTTTCTAAAATATAAACAAACACACACACAAACAAATAAATAATGTTTGCACAAGTTTTTTTTAAAAAAAAATACATGGTTGAGTCTGAGTAAATATAATCCCAGAATGTGAAATTAATATAACTACATAGTCGATAGCAGTGAATAGGGATCAGGATAAGACTTTTCTGATATGGCCAGTGATCAACTATTTAAGCTAAGTAGCTATCTTTTTTTACTCTGTAAAATGAACAGAATGATATATGCCTTTGTGAAGGCCTTTGTTCTTTGCGAAGAACAAAATAGAAAACCTAAAATAACACTTTATAAAAAATACAAACATATAAGGTTTGGGAAAATGGTATGCATTTAGAAGATCCAAGTTTGAAAATGAAATTTACAAAGGATTTATGAAATTTAATGACAGTTGAAATTCTCAGTAGAAAGTGCATGTCTTTGTCACATACAAATTTAGCTTTTTGGAGTAAGGAAATACATTTTTCTTTTAATTATTGAGAGACAGAGAGAGACAGAGCATGAGCAGGAGAGGGGCAGAGGGAGAAGGAGACACAGAATCTCCAGGCTCCGAGCTGTCAGCACAGAGACCAACGCGGGGCTCAAACTCACGAACCGCGAGATCATGACCTGAGCCCAAGTCGGAAGCTTAACCGACTGAACCACCCAGGCGGCCCAGAAATACATCTTAATTAAATAGGTGGAAATGTTATTTTCCTATGCTTATTATTTCAAAGGACACCATCATCCTAGAATTCAAAGTCCAAGCTAAACTTCTTTCCTGAGCTAGAGATGTAAGCGGCCCTGACCTCAAACGTGTGCTGAGATATAAAGAACTGTGGAATTCTCCAGAGGATTATTCATTCTTGGAGATTTCTCGGTCCTTCTGACCAACTTGGATCCTTCCTCATTGAATAAATGTCTTATAAACAAAAGAAATATTCTGATCTAACCCTGTTTTGTATAGACAGACAGTATGTCTATGTTGTTCGTTCCACAAGAAATGTACAGAGAGAATAAACAGCTTGAAAATATGCCTGACCCAATTATTTTAAATCGATTCACTTGGATTGGGAGAACATGGAGTAAAGTCAGTCAAAAGTGAACACATAAGACTGAGAGAGACAGAGAAAGAATGTACAACTGCAAAAGGGTTTTATAACTATGTCTGGTAAACTGGGTAAAATATTTGTAAGTTATCATAGACACGTATAAGGAGAACTGTACTGAACAAAATACAAGATTCTGCTGTTATCTGACAAATGTTCATTCAATTCCTAGATGGGAGCAGGAGGAAGATGATGTAAAATGTCTCATTCGTAATAATTCCAGCATTGAAGGAAATATGGATTTGAGGAAAAATGTTAAGAAATTACTATTCTGTGGAGTATAGCAGATAACTATATTCAATTCAAAAAGTCTTCCAACAAGTATTTTGGTGACCCTGCCACACACAAGCACGTGTGCACACACATGCACACACACACAAATACTCTGGTGCACTTAAATTTTTCCAATTACCCTTCCCTTAAAGAGTAAAAGATAAGTCAATAGTTTATAGACAAATAATACATATGTCATCTATGTGGCACTAAGGAAAATGGAGTCCTCAACTAAAAGAGCCTTGTCACATTTCCCAGGGATTGTCCAGATTTTCTTCATGAGAGCCTGGGAACTCACTACTGCAACACATGATCTAACATATCGGTAGGACTTTACAAACAGCTTTAAATTCACTGCTCTCCTTACCTAGCCCCCTCCTGATCTTCAGCTCCCAAAATGCACATAATGTGTCTTCTAATAAGTTTCAGGGAAAAAAAATCTTGTTTATCCCATAGCTCCCCAAGGCGTATAAGCAAGCTAAGTGACTCTAAAAATGATCCGGGATTAAACACACATGTGAACCTTGGGAATTGTAAAGTTTTTCAAATCATTATTATTGTACAACAGTTTATTGTACCTAGGTTTGCCACTATATGCATTCTCTTATTTATCCCCAGTTCAACTCATTAATACTCCAAACTCTGAGATGAAGAGAATGACAACAGAAAAGACTTGCAAAATAATCCTCCAGAATTATGTCACATCTCTGACCACTTCTAAAAATGAAAGGTTGGAAGTGATTCTCAGCATGCAGGATAATTTTGGTTTTAAGCTTCATGGCTTCATTTCTACTTGACTACCATATTCATTTTTATTTGAAGCCTTCAATTACAGGTGTATAGAAGAACTCAGTTTTATACTGTTATATACATTTGCCACATTCTCTTTTGCTTGTTCTTGACAGTACTTTCTATCTTCTGGAATTAAATTTGAGGAGATCCTATATCCCCGTCATTCCTCTAACAAGGGACATTTTAAATAGATAGTGGTTTCTGGTGAAATTGTAAGCACTGACCTCTGAATGTCCTAAAGGAAAGAGCTTTCATCTACTGCCAGAAAAGGTCTCTCAGGGATATTCCTACTTATATTTGACTAGATTTCTGAGCCTAAGAATCTTTGTGCACCACAGAGAAGGTTATCCCTCCTGGTATAATCATCTTATCAAATAGTCATTTATCCTGAACAATACTGTGCTGCTGTCTACATTTAGTCTTGTAGTAAGAATGAAGTCATTTCTCATGAACTCCCTTAATAGATATTTCTACTGTTCATTATTTTTTATTGTAAATAAGGTGCTAGGCAGTAATAAAACATAATAAAATGTAAAATGCATTAATGTTTATTAAATCTCAAGATGGTGTTGTACCTTAAACCGTGTTTTTCAGAAAAGTTTTCTTATATTTCAATAGTTAGGGCTCAAAATTATGTTATTCAATAATTTTTAGTTTCATGAGTATGTGAAATAATTGACCAAAAAAGGAGAAAGGAAATGGGGATTTTAAACTTCAAGTATACTGTCTGCAATGGCAATCTACTGAAGAGAAAGAATCATTTCCCTACAAAGTAAGTTCCAAGTTTAGTAAGGGATCAAATCCGGTATTTGAACAAAGCTTTTGAAAAACCATCCACAAAAGGAAAATCAAGTGTAAATTTAAAAAAAAAAAAGACTTTTGTCATTTGAATATCCACACAGATATGGGTAAATGTTCAATGTCTCTATTTCAGAATTTTTCTTTATAATTGAAAAGGGTCAAGTAATTCTCTTCTTCATGTAGCAAAATAACTGAACTCATTATCACAAAATAATCCGAGGCATTTGAAAGATAGTTTTGTCCTTTAGTCAGATTTGAATAAAACTCCAGAAGAGTTAAAAAGTTTTAAACTGTTTAGTTTGTATTTTATAATTAGGAACTTAACTCTTGCAATCTAGGTAGACTTGGAGGAGGACAAGGAAAATATGGGACCCAAAAAACTGCAGTGAGAGTACAAAGATAGGGTACTGAGAGCAGACAGATAGAGGTAGAGGGGTGCTGTCCTGAGCCACAAAAGGAATAGTCTGACGGTTCAGATAAAATACAAGTCAAATTTTTTTAGAGATGTTCACAGTTGTCAGTGGTGATCTTGCTGGTCTTGCTATTCCTGAACTTGTTATAGCACTCTGGCCAGTCTTAAGGGTTAATTTGCTGACCCAAGGCCCTTGACCTATAATAGAACTAATTTTCTTTCTTGGAGATTTTCAAAACTCTGGCCTTGAGGACTGAAGAACCAGAAGTTTCAGGGGCTGCAGAGGCCAGCAAGTCTGTCTGAAAGCTGTCCCAGCTATGATTAGCCTAGGGTTGTTTTGTTTGTTTGTTTGGGTTTTTTTGTTTGTTTGTTTTGTTTTGTTTTTGTTTTATTGCGATGTTTTCTTTCTTTTAGGTCACACAAATGATTTTACTGGTTTCCCTTTGTGCATCTGTAGACTTCATCCTCCTTGCACAGAAAGAGGAGTTAAGATGGCAGAGAAGTAGGAGGATCCTGGGCTTGCCTTGTCCCTCAAACACAGTTATAATGTGTAAGACAACTTGGAATATCCAAATAATCGATCTGTGGAGTGGCAGAAGGATCTTCACAGTTGGAGGGAGACAGCATGGCAGGTGCAAGGTGTGTGGAAGTGAACACAGTGAGATAAAACTGGCAATTCCGTGGAGTGGAGGGAACCCTTTTCATGGAAAGACAAAAAGGAGAGAGAGAAGTTGAAAAAGTGTGGCATCAAATTCACACAGGAGGAAAACCTCTCTGGAGCACAGACTGGGGAGCAAGAAGTAGTGACCGTCACAGGGTTTTTTTGTGAACAGAGTGTGGAGCTCAAACTCTGAGGTTTTGGAAGTATGTCACTTTCTCTGGAGTGGAGCTGTGGTGCACACTCCTGGGGAGGGGAGAGGTGGCCACAGAGTGCATAGGTGTGGTGTAGGGAGCTTTGGAAGAGGGCATATTATCTCCCCAAGGAGAAAAGACCTTACAGGCACCAGCCAAAGGCCTTTCATCAACAGGGGACAGAAGCACACCCAGAGGGAATATAACCTTTGCTGCTTTTAGCAGTGCACTGTGCAGGCATGGGGCTGTTTTTTAGAGACAGAGGGCTTCAGACACTGTGGAGAGGCTCTACTCCAGAGGAGGAGGGCAGATCCACACAGTACCAGGTCCCGTAAGACCACGGGTTTGGAATCCCAGCTCAGCGCGAAGGAAAAAATGCAGGAGAATTGTGGCACAGGGCGAGTTGACCGCCCTCACTTTACCATGTGGACTTCCTGAGAGTGACTAGGAATAAAAGGTCCTTAACCTACAAGGATAGACACATAAGGTTAGCAACAGACTTAAAACCTGGCAGGTGAGAAGGGAGTGGCAGTCAATTTTCAATGAGCTGAATGGTAAAAATATGCTGAATTCTTTATCCAGCAAGGTTGTCTTTCACAATAGAAGGAGAGATAAAAGAGTTTCCCAGACAAATAAAAACTAAAGGAGTTCATGACCACTAAACTAGCCCTACAAGAAATTTTAAGGGGAACTCTCTGAGAGAAAAAAAAAAAAAAAAACAAGGGAGACCAAAGCAACAAAGACCCCAAAGACTAGGGAACATCATAGGAAACACCAACTCTATAGGTAACACAATAGCACTAAATTCCTATCTTTCAACAATTACTCTGAATGTAAATGGATAAAACACTTCAATCAAAAGGCATAGGGTATCAGAATGAATAAAAAGTCAAGATCCATCTATGTGCTGCCTACAAGAGCCTCATTTTACACTTAACAATACCTGCAGATTAAAAGTGAGAATATGGAGAATCATCTATCATGCTAATGGATATCAAAATAAAGTCAGAGTAGCCATATTTAGACAAACCAGATTTTTAAGAACTGTAACAAGAGATGAAGAGGGACATTATATATATTATATATATATATTATATATATATATATATATATTATATTAAGGGGTCTATCCATCAAGAAAATCTAACAATTGTAAATATTTATGTGCCAAGCTTGGGAACACCCAAATATATACATCAATTAATAACAAACATAAAGGAACTCATTGATAGTAATATAACAGTAGGGGACTTTAATATCTCACTTACTGCAATGGACAAATTAAGCAGAAAAACAACAATGAAAAAATGGCTTTGAAAGACACACTGGACTAGATGGACTTAACTGATATATTCAGAATGTTTCATTCTAAAGCAGCAGAATATACATTCTTCTCAAGTCTACGTGGAATATTCTCCAGAAAGTGGAATATTCTCCAGAAAAGATCACATACTGGGTCAAAAATCAGCCCTCAACTGGTACAAAAAGATCTGGATCATACTGTACATATTTTCAGATCACTATGAAACTATGAAACTTGAAATCAACCACAAGAAAAAATCAAGAATACCCTCAAATACATGGAGGTTAAAGAACATACTACTGAAGAATGAATGGGTTAACCAGGAAATTAAAGAAGAAATTAAAAAAATAAATGGAAGCTAATGAAAATGAAATGAAGTCCACCCTTTGGGGTGCAGCAAAGGCAATCGTAACAGAAAATTACATTGCACATTGCAAGTCAGGCCTATCTCAAGAAGCAAGAAAGTTTTCAAATGTACAACCTAAACTTACACCAAAAGGAGCTACAAAAAGAGCAGCAAATAAAGCCCAAAGCCAGCAGAAGAATGGAAATAATAAAGATTAGAGCAGAAATAAATGATACAGAAATAAACAATCAAACAAACAAAAAATCCAGTAGATCAATGAAACAAAATGCTGGTACTCTGAAAGTATAAACAAAATTGATAAACCCCTAGTCAGACTTCTCAAAAAGAAAAGAAGGAGGACCCAAATAGGTAAAATCACAAATGCAAGAGGACAATACCATAGAAACACAAACAATACCATAGACACACAAACAATACCATAAAAACACAAACAATTATGAGAATACTATGAAACATTATATGCCAACAAAGTGGGCAATCTGGAAGAAATGGACAAATTCCTAGAAACTCACGTACTACCAAAACTGAAACTGAAAGAGAGAGAAAAATTGAACAGATCCATAACCAGGAAAACAACTGAGCTGGTTATCAAAAATCTCCCAACAAACAGGAGTCCTGGGCCAGACTCCATGGCTTCCCAGGAGAATTCTACCAGGCATTTAAAGAAGAGTTAATACCTATTCTCAAACTGTTCCAAAAAGTGAAATGGAATGAAAGATTCCAAACTCATTCTATGAAGCCAGCATTTCCTTGATTCCCAAATCAGACAAAGACCCCACTAAAAAGGAGAATTACAGGCCAATATCCCTGATGAATCTGGATGCAAAAATTCTCAACAAGATACCAGCAAATCGAATTCAAAAGTATATTAAGAGAATTATTAACCATGACCAAGTGGGATTTTATTCCTGGGCTGCAGGGCTGGTTCAATATTCACAAATCAATCACTGTGATAATTCACATTAATAAAAGAAAGGATAAGAACCATACAATCCTGTCAATAGATGAAGAAAAAGCATTTTGACAACCTACAGTATCCTTTATTAATAAAAAACCATCAAGAAAATAGGGATAGAAACACTGCATGGCTGAGTTGGTTAAGCTTCTGACTTTGGTTCAAGTCATGATCTCATGGCTCATGAGTTCAAGCCCCACATTAGGCTCTGTGCTGACAGCTTGGAGCCTGAAGCCTGCTTTGGATTCCATGTCTCTGTCTCTCTCTCTCTCTCTCTCTCTCTCTCTCTCTGCCTCTCTGCCCTTCCTCTCTCTCTCTCTCTCTCTCTCAAAAAAATAAATAAGCATTAAAAATAAAAAATAAAAAAAAAGAAGGTCATACCTCAACATCATTAAGGCCTACAAAAGACCCACAGCTAATATCTTCAATGGGGAAAAACTGAGAGCATTCCCCCTAAGGTCAGGAACACAAGAGGGATGTCTACTCTTTCCACTTTTGTTCAACACAGTACTGGAAGTCCTAGCTTCAGCAATCAGACAACAAAAATAAATAAAAGGCATACAAATTGGCAAGGAAAAAGTCAAATTTTCACTCCGCAGATAACATGATACTCTACGTGGAAAACCCAAAAGACTCCACCAAAAACTTCTAGAACTAATACATGAATTCAGCAAAGTTGCAGGATATAAAATCAACATACAGATGGGTTAACTGGGTAATGGGCATTATAGAAGGCACCTTTGGGATGAGCACTGGGTATTATATGGAAATGATGAATCACTGGGGTCTACTCTTGAAACTAATATGACACTGTATCACTGTATGTTAACTGACTTGAATTAAAAAAAAAAAAAAAAAAAGAAAGAAAAAAAAAAAAAAAAAAAAGAATACTCTTGCACATCATGAAACAATAACTGGACCCCTTGTACAACCCCTGAGCAGTGAGATAATGTTTGTGGCTAGCATTGAGTCTGCACGCAATCAATGAATATTGCAGGCCACTGCACTCCCTTTGCTGATTACCCTAACCACTTTATCTTTAAAAAAAATTTTTATTATGTATTTTTGAGAGAGAAAGAAGGAGAGAAAGCACAAGCAGGGGAGGGGTAGAGAGAGAGGGAGACACAGAATCCAAAGTAGGCTCCAGGCTCTGAGCTGTCAGCACAGAGCCCGATGTGGGGCTCAAACCCACAAACCATGAGATCATGACCTGAGCCAAAGTCAGGAGCTTAAGTGACTGAGCCACTCAGGTGCCCCATACTCTAACTCCTTTAAAAACCCCTGGGCTAAACAGAAGCCTTGGAAATGGAAATGGGTTTTGGACAAGAATCTCCCTTCTCCCCAGGTGGCCAGCCTCCTGAAAAATGTTCAAATTCCTTTCCAATCAAAATCAAAACTTGTCTCTTGAGTAATGACCCTTTAAGCGACCAGGAGCCAATCTTGGGTTCAGTAGCAGTCCCAAAGTGCTTCATCCCTTCTACAACATCTACATACTCTTATACTTTGCTACAAACCACATTTGCCATCCAAGCACTCAGTCTTGGCAATGCAAATGAAAAACTGGGCACAGTTTATGTTGAGTCCAGTATTTTCCATGGACCAGATGCCAGCACCCCTATGCTTCCGGATGAAGTTCTCGTGATCCAATTTTCCTTATAGATGGACTTGCCACCAGTGCCACTGGAGCATGGGAAGTCACTACCCTAGCACATAAATCCCAGAATAATACTGTGAAATTAGGAATCCTTATAACCTTTCTTCCCGGGGTTCAGAGCACAAGTTGTCTGCTCTCTTTGGAATTCTGACTTCAAACAGCTCAAAGGAGACATGGCCCAAAGGCTCATTGTTGATGATTTTGGGGAAGAACACGATGGGATTGACCAAGGTTAGGTGACCTGGTGGTTGTGGTTGTGCCTCCTGGGGTGGCAGGAGGATTAGCAAAGCCCAAAGCAGGTAAAGAACTCTTCTTTCAACTTTTCTTCCATGTGTTCCATCACATATTCCAGAATAGTATCCTTCGTGTATCCTCTGGCATTAATATTCTCTTTCCCCTAAGACATAAAAAGGAAGACTAACAAGTACATTCTGATCATATTTTAACAGCTCAATGTTTTATTTTTTAAATTTTTTTAATGTTTATTTTTCTTTTGAGAGAGACAAAGACAGAATGTGAGTGGGTTGGGGCAGAGAGAGAGGGAGGCACAGAATCCGAAGCAGGCTCCAGGCTCCGAGCTGTCAGCACAGAGCCTGATGTGGGGCTCGAACTCACGAGCTGTGAGATCATGACCTGAGCCGAAGTCGGATGCTCAACTGACTGAGCCACCCATGAGCCCCCAACAGCTCAATGTTATAATCCTCAATATATTTTATTTATTTATCATGAATGCCATGGTAAAAAACAAAAAAAACAAAAACAAAAAAAACACAGCTTCTTTTCTTTTCTCCACTTCTCCTTAGGTATATATTTCCCCAGCTTCATTTGCAGGTATGTGTAGCCACATACAAGACTTGAGTACTATCCAGAAATGGTAATGTGTGTAACTTTGCCTATAACTTTAAAGATATAGACCATAAAGCCATTTGCTTTCCTCTTTGCTATTCTTCCTCTGTCAAGGTAGGGTAGAAATTCTCATGTTGGCCTTTGAGACCACACATTTAGAGAAGCAAAGACTCTGCAGTCTGCATTCCTGAATGACTATGTAGGACCCTTTCTGTTGATCTAAAACATCTATCTTTGGGCAGTTACACCACAAATCATAAAAGTCTATTCTGCTTGGCTCATTATCCACTTTATGGGCTATATGTTTCAATAAGTAGATTATGTCACTTTACCTAATCACGTCCCCATAAAAGATAGTTTATACATGGTAGAATTTCAGACACCCACACTCATAGGTTATAGAAAGAAGAAATTTTAAATTCATCCTTGATACTTTTCCATACTAGTATGAAAAATGTTACTTCATTTTTTAAGGCTGCACAATATTTTATTTTGCCATATTTTATTTCACTAGTTTTCCATCGACAGAACATATATTTCATTCTATTACACATTTAAATGCATGCAATGCTTACTGAAAGTCATTTTATACCATAATTCCTGATTAATTTTATTTATATTACAGAACATGGCTGAATTTTAACATTTTTATTTTGTTTTCCAGGAATGCTTGGGTGCTACCATCTTCAAGGGCTTTATGTATTTGCAACTTTCTGTATTTTTATACTTAAATGAGGATTTGGCTGCCCTCCTCCCTCCACCCAAAGAAATACTTGGTTCATGCTCATTTTCCCTTCAGATATATAAGCTCCTTGGTCATCTTATATAGAATGGTGTAGTGTTGAACATTAAGACAAACCAGATATTTTCTTCTCTTTTTGTACCTAGTCTTTGCCTGAATACTCATAGGATTTTTTTATCTTGGTAATAAAGCAGAGATCCCCAAATTTCAATAGAATTCAATTTTTTACTCTTTTTGGTTCAATAATATACAAGGATATCAGTTAAAATATAGAGCATTCTATCAACTTTTCTTGAATAAATATGTCATTTGATCTGGAGATTCAGATTTTTATGTAGGAACTATATTACTCTATTACAGAGTTAATAATTTTAGGTACATCAATTATGCCTAAATTGTAACCCTTTTCCTAAATTTTATACATCACCATCTCTTGGGGTACATGTATTTATTTGTTTACCTGTCTAGGTTTTATCTACTGCAAATTATATAATTTTTCACACTTGACATCCATTTCCCTAACTCAGTTTTAAGGTGTATCTTTTCTAATCCTTACTGATTCCAATTTGTTTCATTTATTTTATGTCTTTATTTAAACCTTAGGTATCTTTTACTCAAGTGAAAATGCATTTGTTATTTGCTATTATCATATTCTTTCTTAAATTTCTGAATGATTTTTCATTGCCTTTATTTTCTTGTCATATTCTCTATTTTATGATAGAGGGTAGTATTTATCTGGTTCTTACAGAACACCATGCATATTATTTTTACCATTTACCTACCTTTTATCCATTGTATTTATTTTGCCCACTATCAATCAATATGCATGTTTTATGGTGTGGTGTCCTTATTGTTAATATTTAGATAAGCAAGTTCTATCAGGAGCAATGATTTGACTAAGGATAATATGATAAAAGGAAATTGGGGGAATAAACTAGAGACAAAAAGAAATAAGCAAGATACTTCTACTAAACCTTGGAACTGTAAACTGTGTTTAGTTACTGTGTAACTAAAGAACATCTCAAAAAGGTCATCCTTTTTTTTTTTTTTTTTTTTTCCTGTAGCACTATCCTTAATCACAGTAATGGCCTAACATTAATGCAGGATTAGAAAAAGATGTGGTGTAGTACTCTAAATATGTGGAACTGTTTCTTTTAAATACACTTACACTTCACAAGGCCCTAAGTCCTCATATAAATCCCATATAACATACCTGAAAAATCTACCCCATCAATTCTTTTTTTTTTTTATTTTTTTTTAACGTTTATTTATTTTTGAGACAGAGAGAGGCAGAGCATGAACAGGGGACGGTCAGAGAGAGGGAGACACAGAATCGGAAATAGGCTCCAGGCTCTGAGCGGTCAGCACAGAACCTGACGCGGGGCTTGAACTCACGGACCGCAAGATCATGACCTGAGCGGAAGTCGGACGCTTAACCGACTGAGCCACCCAGGCACCCCAAACCCATCAATTCTTTAGACATGCCCTGTCTAATCATTCAAGAAGTATACCTTGATTTTTAAGCAGTTTACCTAGAAGACAAGAAGAGCAACATTCAGTTATAGTAAAGAAGATAGGAAAAATATGTTTTTGGAAATAACAAAGGGAAAAACGTTTGAGTAAGAATTTGGGACAAACAAAAATTTTCCAAGTTGAAAGCTAACTCAAGAAGAGAATTCAACAAGAGAAATCAGAAACACTAGAGTCATTAAAAATTTTTTTATGTTCCAGAAACATATGTGAAGATCACAAAGTACAAAAGGATGGCAAAGTATGTCAAGTATGGGAATAAGATATGAGAGAGATTATGTAGAACTTCTTGGGCTAAGCTAAATAATTTGATGTTATCTTTTATGGCACAGATAAATATGTAAGTATAAGCCTGGCTAATAGACACACCTCTGGTTTCCAGAGGGTGTATTGGTTTTTAAGAAGAAATCTGGCAATATAAGGGCACCTGGGTGGCTCAGTTGGTTAAGCATCCAACTTCAGCTCTGCTCATGATCTCACAGTCTGTGAACTCGAGCCCCACATCCGGCGCTGTACTGACATCTCAGAGCCTGGAGCCTGCTTCAGATTCTATCTCCATCATACTCTCTCCCCTTTCCCCACTCACACTCTGTCTCTCTCTGTCTCTCAAAAGTGAATAAACATTAAAAAATTTAGAAAAAAAAAGATATCTGGCAATACAGTACATGGTAAGCCAGTATGAAAAGAGATTATTGGTAGACAAGACCTAATAATTTTCTTGATATATTCCAAGTACAGGTTAATCAGTGGTGATTTAAACACTGGCAGTATAGTACAGAAGAAAACCTTTATTCAAGAGCAAGTTCATTAATAAATTTAATAAAATGACTATAAAAATGTTAATGAAACCAGGTTAGGATGAAAAAAAAGGAGGAGGAAGTAAATAGTAATAGAATTTGTTAACAAGATAATTTACATATATTACATAATATCTTGTGAGGGTAAGTCAAGAATTCAATAAAATAGTTTGAGTTACAATAATTCTAAATGAGAATTCTATATGGAAATAGTGGTATGAACTTTCATTAATGGCATTGTGAAATTCAGTATAGCTTAGAAAAAGAGATACCAATTTGAGAGTGCTCATTTCATCTGCAGGTAGGGGAGAATGACCCACAAAAGCAAGAACTGTCAAAAATTTAGTAGCACAATCATGTGCTATCAGAAGAAATGAACTGCAGAAGCCAATGTCGAACATATTGTAAAATCAGCATATTGACAACATCATCGAATACTGCAGAGATAAAATATGGTAAACATTTCCTATAAGTCAACTAGTATAATTTTGTATAAGCTGATAACATAAGCTGATATTGAAAATAATTTTTAAAAATACTGAATAAAATAGTTTGAGTAATAGCCAATGTCTTAAGAAACGTGTGCCACTGAGAAATTTGAGAAAGCTGAAAACCACTAGCACAAAACGTTATTTCAAGATGATATGTGGTAAAGGAAATAAGGATTTTCAAAGGAAATGGACAATGATAGTCTTCTTCTGGGTAAATTTGTTGTTTTCATTATGAAAAAATGTTTATACACAACAATTGGCACAAAGACAGTAGAGAGAACTAAGGGTCAAAGACAGAAAGAAGGAAGGACAGCAACACAGGAAAAGGAGAGAGAACAGAGAGAAAGAAAGACAATGAATGAATAATGAAGGTAATTAGGGGTGTAAGATTCCTGATGAATATTTGTAGGAGGCAGAAGTAAAGAAAAGAGGAGCTTTGAAAAAGAAGAGATATTACAGCCTCTATGACCAAATGGAAAAGTGGAATAGATTAGTAGATTAGGGAGTAAAGGGGATGGAAGGTTTGGATTTTTTTCTGACATTATTTTCAATCTCTAAAATATCAGGTACAAGTATTGTCTTTGTAAGAGTGACACAGTGTTTCCCCATAGTTAAGAATGGTATCTATGTGTTTTGCAGAATCTATGGCACCACAAACAGCTTTATGACTTTGCTTAGATACCAGGTATATCTAGAAAGTATGACTTTAATAGCTCCAGTCTTCAAGTCTTGTGCACTTCTTCTCTAGCAATGTCAATTGATGGTAAAACAATGAAGGTGAAAATGGGTAATATTTTTCATTCAATACTTAGACTACTTAGAATTTAAGAATAAACATCAAGTTGAGAGAGTTGATAGTCTTGGGGAAAAATGTTGTTGGTATTAAGTTTGGAATCCAGTTTTGGAAGGTTTGTACTCTGAAAGCTATTACTCCACTTGAAAATCACAGTGTATAAATTCTTGCATAAATCCATCTTTCCATTTTGAAACAACTTAGCCTTTTTGTCTATACCTCTCACTTTGCTCTATACCATTTGCTCAGTGGTTGAGTTTGAATTACTTTACGTCCCCTACAGAGTTACTGGTATTGTCACACTTCATTATAATTATGCCACGACATTCACATCTTTAAACCCCCTCATAATCTCTACACCACTTCCACTTGTATTGCAACCTACCTTCCAGTTGGATGTGCACGTTCTAAAACCGGGATTTTAGACTTTAATCAATTGAACCATATACCAGTCAAAAATTATTTTGGATACTAAAGCCAAATTTTCACTAAAATATTGTGATGTGCCTTGTCCGTTTTATTAATGTATTATAAGAATTAATTAGTAATAAGTTTTCAATTCCCTTGTCTTGGCTTTATGCAGTTTATAAGTGATTTCACAGCTTCCAGATAATTAATTCTGCTACTATCCTTTGATCTTTAATCAACATTTCACATTTATCTGTTTATTTCTAATGGTACCCTGCAGCTTTTAAATTTACTCTATTCCCACTTTATTTTTAAGGCCTAAAAAGAAAGCTTAATTTCCAAGGTGTAAGAAGAGGAACAAAACGCCTATGCCTCAAATTCAACAGCAAAATATGAAATAAAATAATAATGATAATAAATACATACATACATACCTACATACATAAAATAATTGAGGAAAATACAAAAAAATAAAAACAAAATACCTTCTCCCAAGTCCTTTGAATCCCATTCATTGCTTTTACTAAAGTTTTCTAATATTACTTTTATCTTAAGTTTTACTATAATTCTATAAAATTTACAAATGGTAAAAAATTTAAGATCTTAAAATAATAAATATATCAATATACCTTTAGTATTAAAATATGTGAAAAAAGCTATGAATCCTAAAACATATGAGATAATCTGAAGCACGTTTTTACCTCAATACAAAGATCCATAAAGCATACGTAATGTCCCTACATCCCTAATTAGTGCTATATTGTGGTACTGATTTTCAATGTAAAAGATGACAATAAAAAACTTAGTTTTCTGCTGCAAATAACTGATAATTGACACAGATGAAAACAAACATTTTCTAAAGGAATACACAAAAAATTTATATGAATTGAAAGTTTTTTAAAAACTGGGTGATATAACTCTATCGGTAGAAAGTGCAGTACATTATAGTTATAAATGTAAAATATATTTTGAGCTTAAATATGAGAAGATTCTACTTGCAAAATATTCTACTAAATGGTAAATAAAAGGAGTTGTAGTGTTGACGAAATCTAATTGTAAAATTAGATAAATATATTCACTAATTTTCAGAATGCTAAAACGTAGTACCTAATTATAGAATCTATCTAACTGGAGATAATGCTAAAATACCAAGACTTGGATTAAAAAAAGTGAAGAGTTGAACTTAACCAACTGAATTATCATGGTGTTTTCTAAAAAATCACTTAGTTATAAAAAAGAAAGTCACTTACAAAATAGGTAGAACTAAAGAATCAAATATCAAAATAAAGAATTATGGTAATGACATTAAATTTACAACTGCCCAGACTTATCATAGCATTTTATATAAATTGTACTCGACTTTACCAGTTTTTAGACACTTAGTATTCATATTCCTATTTCTCTCTGTTAAAGAAATAGGCTTTTTAAAGGTTTAAAAAGAACATAGGAAATTTTAATTTAAAATGTTGAATGAAGACTTTCTAGCTGCAATGCACAACTTGCAGAAGTCCAACACTCCACTGGAATGATCAGATTGATAACTGAATATACATATATAGATATAAAGATACAATTAAGACTTGGAGATCTGTCTTTTGGAGACCAAAATCTTAGCGTGCTAAGATCACACACACACAAAAAGGAAATCAAACAAAAAGGAAGTCAATTTTGCCACAAGGAATGTAATCTGTTTTTGACAAATCTAAGCAAAAGGCTACTATTAAGGGAAAGATGGACCAACAGAGTTTTTTGCAGCCTCACACAACTTGGAAAGCAAGACTTGGAGTTCTGGGCTACAAAAGCACCTGCTACATATGGGGCCAAGCTCCCAAAGAGAACAGAGACCGAGAAACTTGAATCTTTAACTTTTGTGGTTTCCCCCCAAACTCTAAATATATAAAGACTAACCTGAGAGATAAGAAACAAGAATCTAAATATAAATGAAACTGAAACCATGAGATTTTCAGCAGTTTCACCATTCTGAAGAGACAAAATAGGAGTTCAGAAAGCAATCCTTGAAAATACCACTGAGTCAGCTGGAGACTCTTTAACTGGGAAAAAGTGGTATCAATTAAATTATACAAAGATTACAAGTGAGTCTTGGGCTATAAAAATAAAATAACCAAAATATTCATATTTAATCCATACATTAAAATAACAAATAATCAATAATAAGTAACTTCAATATCTGTAATGAGGATCCTGACTTCATTTTTCCATGTTTGCTCATTGCTTTTAAGCCTCATTCCTTCTTCCCTTTGTGACCCACCTCAGGGTAACTTGATATGATATTAAATGTGGAAAGACCTAAAGAAAAATGGGGATTCAGGATTTCAAGTTTCTCAAATAACCTGACCCAGATGCTTTCATGCCAAATTCCATGGTCCTTATTCTTTCTAATAAGAAGCCCTCTTAGAATATAAAATCTACTTGAGTTGATCTCAAGTTTCTGCTTAGATTCTATACTTAGAATATAAAATCTACTTGAGTAGAATATAAAATCGACTGGAGTTCGGCTTCCCTTTTTAATTAAGTATCATGTCTCAACCTCTTTCTGCATCCAACTGCAAGAGATGAGAGCCTCCAAGCTGCCAAAGAGGACTTCTGGCTTTCAAACTTAATCTTAATTGGTGATTAATCAAACTCAGAATTTCATTGTCTTTCTTCAATGCTTTGAGAACACCCAGCAGTAGTGGTCCAATTCTATCATACTTAAAATTAGTCCTTAACCCATACTTCTCTAATACATCAGGCACTGTATAGTGTATTCTCTACTATCTCGTTCAACACTAATGAAAGTTTTGACAATTGTATCATTAGCGTATTCCAAGAGTTATCAGTTTTCCACCTACTTTCAAAAGTAGGTCTCATTGTCAGCCTGCTAGCAGGGATTCCAACTTCAAAAACCCATTTTATTTTTATTTTTAATGTTGATTTATTTTGAGAGAAAGAGGGCAGGGGACAAAGAGAGAGAGGTTGAGTGTGAGTGGGGGAGGGGCAGAGAAAAAGGGAGGGAGAGAATCCCAATCAGGCTCCTTGCTGTCAGCACAGAGCACGATATGGGGCTTGATCCCACCATCCATGAGATGATGACATGAGCCAAAGTTGGATGCTTAACTGACTGAGCCACCCAGGCACTGGTCCCCCCTTTTTTTTCTTTTTTTTTTCCAAAGTCAAACACCCATTTTAGAGACTTCTTCCCAGAAATACTTCCATTACTGTGTTAGATGCATTCTCTGGAACAGTCTCTGAGGTAGAGATTTGTAGGACAGAAGTGTGGAGGATGACCTCAGAAACAATATTTGAAGGGATTGAGGGATGCTAAAATGAGTACAGGAAGATGTTCAACAGAATATGTTGCAAGAGAAGTCCCGGATGATCCACTTCAAACTTTGGAGCTGAGATGGCCCTTAAATTGGTCCCAAAATGAGGTAAAGGGGATCAATTATTGTACCCCACATGGCATTAGATGCAGGTTGCCTCCATGGAGAATATGTGATCTTAGATGATGCAGCTTCCTTTTTCTAAGAGTAACTGTCTGAAAGGGCCACATATTGGAACTGTCAGCAGCCAATATTCTTTTTAAAATTTTTTTTAATGTTTATTTATTTTTGAGACAGAGAGACAGAGCATGAATGGGGGAGGGTCAGAGAGAGGGAGACACAGAATCTGAAACAGGCTCCAGGTTCTGAGCTGTCGGCCCAGAGCCTGACGCGGGACTTGAACTCACGGACCACGAGATCATGACCTGAGCCGAAGTCGGCCGCTTAACCGACTGAGCCACCCAGGCGCCCCTCAGCAGCCAATATTCTTGACCGCCATAGGAGTAAGTACCTTAAGTTTAAGGGGATTTGGATAACACAACCCAGGATCCATTACATTACAGTTTGCATAATTTCAACTTAATACAATTTTAAAACAAATAAAACTAAATATGTAGCAATAGAAATCAAGATAGAAGTTAACTTTAGGAAGATAGTAAGTCAAATAGGGCATGCAAGGAGTTTCTGTGATGCTGATAATGTTCTATTCACAATATGAGTAATTACTATACGGGTAAATTCAATTTATGAAAATCCGTCTATAAATTCATAAATTGTGCAAGGTTGTCTGCATGCTATATTTCAATAAAAGTTTAGTTTAAAAAGCAACATGATACTCAGACACATAACTAAAAGGATTATTTTATAATTTAATCTTTGGTTTTACTTTCACCCAAATTTAGGGGCACCCGGGTGGCTCAGTCCGTTGAGCGTCCAACTTCAGCCCAGGTCATGATCTCGCATTTTATGAGTTCGGGTCCTACATGGGGCTCTGTGCTGGCAGCTCAGAGTACGGAGCCTGCTCCGGATTCTGTGTCTGCCCTCCCATGCTCATGCTCTGTCTCTCTCTGTCTCTCAATAATAAATAAATGTTTTTTTTTTTAAATTACTTTCACCCAGGTTTGTATTTTGGAATGAGTATATTGTACTCTTTACCTATAATTTAATATTCAATTCTCCATAGTGAAGGTGGCTAATTACTATGATTGGAATATTTTTGAAACAATCAGTTTGATAGGCTATTTGCATAAATGTTTAACTGATGTCTAAAATGTTCCTTACCAAATTATTAAAATAAGAAAAATATCAGAATAACTACAAAAATGACAATGACAACTGCTTGAAGAAGTATATACTCTGGTAGTTAAAAGTTATTTAGCTCAACCACTTTGCCTGAACAAGATTCAGGAGATGAAGTTGACTAAATTAAAGGAAAGACAATATAATGGCTTGGTAATTGCCATGCAAATACCCCATCATTACAGTGTGAATATGTGATTGCTTCTCTCCTTTAAAGAAGATTCTAGTTTACATGGTATTTACTTAGGGACTATTAAATGTAATTATAGGGTACATTTCAGGAGAATGGAAACAAAGTACAATTTAGTTGTGTACATCTATATACTCTAAGAGTTAATAGTTATTTTCCAAGTATCATTTGTTTGGATGTAAGTGCCCTGCTTATCCTTAATCTTAACCAATTGATAAAGTTATACATTTTCCCCAGAAGAATTTTTTGACATGACATAACTTAATATATTGCATATCTTATTTTGAAATTATAAGAATACTGTAGCCAAGAAATAAAAATAACCAGGGTACTCATGAAATATGTCAATGACAATAATGTCACATGATAATTTTTGTTATAGTTTTTATAATACATAGTGAAAAAGACATAAACAGTAAGACTCTACAGCAGATATTCTGTGTCCATGAACTATGTTTCTACTGCCTATTACAGAAACCAGACTACATTTCCCAGCATCCCTTACACATAAATGTGGCTCTATGACCAAGTTCTGACCAAAGGATTTTCTTTGAAGTTGATGTACAACACTTAACAGGGCCGGCCCAGAAAACAACTTACACAAATAATTTCTATAACTTCCCTTCCCCTAACTGCTAGCCAGAGGCAGACAACCTATCACAACTGGGAAGATCGGAAAGAAAAACATGAAAGGAGTCTAAATGCCTAGACAACCAAGTCCAAGGCTATGCAAAGAATGGAAATATCCACACTGTACTTTAGGTGAGAGAGAAAAATTTATATTGTGCTATGTCACTGAAATTCAGAGGTCTGTTTGTTACAATACTTACTTAACCTAAACAATTATTTACCTTAAATAATACAAAAAAATTAACTGTAATTGATGTGCCACCATTAAAAAACTAAACTATGTGATATTTGTATAGGACAAGAAAAAATACAGACTGAACCCGTAGAGATTTCTGTTACACTGTGTTAAACTTCCATCTGCCATAACCTGGAAAGCAAGTCATATACATGAGACTATTACTCTAGATAAAGTGACTGAGAAAGTGATTGGGAAAAGAATAAAAAATGTGTGTTGGTTATTATTGGCTGCCTTTAGCCAAGTGTTTCTAAAAAGATGATGTTAAAAAATTTAAAAACCATTGGAGAATTTCCAGAGATCAAATCCTTTCAGGACTGGAAAGACAACTATTTTGGATTCTCCTCTAGAAAGTGCTAAGTATGGAGGAAAAAAAAGTGAACAAAAATGATTCAGGGAAATTAAAATGGGTAAAAAAGTGAAATAGTTGAAAAAACATAACAAAGTGAGCAAGTTAAGAAAATCAAAGTATTTAAGAACTTTAGGAAAGAACTTTGGGTTTGCTTATTATCCCATGGAACTAATGGAACTCAGATCAGAAGCTTTGCAAGTTTTGATGGGAATTATAGCCAAAAGAAAAAAAAAAAGACTACTGAAACTAATATAAATTGTATGCCAAATGCACTTCAATAATTTTTTAAAACAAAAAACAAAAAAAACAAAAAAAAATCTAAGACTCTCATCTAAAATGCCTGTGGTTTTTCAAACCTAAAGAAACAACAAAAACCTAAACAGCAAGTAAACTGCAAGCACATCTCAACCCCAATCAGAACATACTCTCCTTTGTTCATGGAAGATATGATCACTGAGGACAGTAAGAAAGGACCCAAAAATGGTGGAGCCAAAGCCCTCAGAGAATGATTGATAGAGTAGGGATATTTCTCCTAGAAGTCAAAATCAGAGTCTAATCAATGAATTTTCCCTACAAACCTCTATTGCAATGTGAGCCTCCATTAAGCATGTCTACCGGGACGCCAAACATTAAAACATATCTGTAATGCTTTGTCTTTAAGTTTCCATACTTTCTTTCTTTCTCTTTTTTTTTTCTTCCACCATCATGTATTTGATGGATTATGGGCTGATAACTTGTTTTGTTTCTGGTTCAGTCATTGCTGGACCTGCTGAAGCTATCACCAGAAAAGCTCTAAGGTAGACAGAATGAGAGAGGATATTGGACTGTCTCCCAGGGTATGACCAAAGGATATATCCAATTTCCAGGCGTGATACATAAAATTTTCCTGCATAATCCTCCACACTCTTGTCTTCCTCCATGTGCTGCCTATTACAGATGGTCCAGCAAAGGACAAGACTCTACAGTAAAACCAGAATGTTAAACGAACCTCAAATCCTGAGTGACCAGGATGAATGTTGTCATCTAAAATATCTGAGTTTGGGGGTGTCTGGGTGGCTCAATCGGTTGAGCGTCCGACTTTGGCTCAGGTCATGATCTCACCACTCGTGAGTTCGAGCCCCACGTCGGGCTCTGCTGACAGCTTAGAGCCTGGAGCCTGCTTCTGATTCTGCGTCCTGCTCTATCTCTTCCCCTCCCTCACTCATGCTCTGTCTATCTCTCTCTCTCTCTCTCAAGAATAAATAAAATACTGAATTTAAAAAAATAATAAAAAAATAAAATATCTGAGTTTGGACTTTTTATAAGAAAAAATTGAACCCATTTTATATTAAGGAAGAGCAGAGGTTTGGGGTTATTATAGATATTATAAGTATTATGATAATTCTATGTGACAAAGTGCAATTTTACCCAAAGTTCAAAATCCCAGTAGTAATGATGGTAAAAGTAAAAAAAAAAAAATTACAAAAATAAATAGGGTTTATATATTTGGTAATTCACTTGGGTTCTCCCCGTTTGTTTTTTTATCAGGTAACTAATGAATTGGACTGACCATCAAGGTTTGTTACAGCACTAATAATCAATGATTTTATGACATCATCTCTGGGGTAGAATGGCAGCAACAATCATTTTTTAGAGTTTCATAATTCCATAAACCTGCATGTGTCACCCAAGGTGAAATTTGGTATTTAGATTTCATGCCAAAACCTATGTAATTCATTTTCTGTGAGTCCTATGCCTCATCACTAGCCAAGATTCAAACCTAGACACTAAATGTTCATGATTAATGTGTTTCTTTTTGGAGTGTTTAAGGCTTTTTCTGCCTGCAATCTAACTTTACTGTTGATTGAATGAATTATCAACACCTCTCTAACAAGATTATGGTTTCTTCACATGCAGGGTCATCTTAATATATGGACTAATTATATCCTAGTAGAATGTATTTTCAGAAAATTACCACCACCCCCCTTGTTTTTCCAAGAAATTGGTCTGTTTCTTGTGTTACTAAAAAGATTTTCCATGACCTAGTTAGTCATGATGACAAGGATGACTTCTCCTCAAAAAATGGTCTTTACTGGCTTTTGGTAGTTGCCTGGCCACTCCCAGTGTACGACTTTGAGAGAATTCCTTGGTATAATGAGTATACTAGGGATAGTACTACTTAGCAACAAATGGATACAGGTTCTAAAATTGTGTGCAGGCAATAGTCAGGAGGGAGAGTTTCAAGTAAAATTAATAGTCACCTTGTGCTTTTTAAAAAATCAATGTATTATTGAAACGATATTCCTTCAAGGTTGCACAGCTGGTTTAATGCTGATTATGCTTTAAGCCAGAGAGAATAATTAAATAGAACAGAAAATGGTGTAAGGTTATTCATGACAGAAAAGATGCCAAAAACCTAAAACAAAGGCCATTTGCTGATAAAAGAAAGAAGCTAAGATAAATTTAATGAAAAGCTACTAGTTTACAACTTTTTCTTCCCTCGTTTAAAAGAGTTAGTTTTGCAAAATATTGTATACACTTAGAGAGTTCTACACTTTAAAAGCAACTCTAAACACATTCTTGTTGTTCCCATTTCTATGACTTACATGTAATGAATAGGACATATTAAACCCAATTAAAGTTTAGCTTATGGGCTTTTTTAAACGTGTTAATTAAGGGGCACCTGGGTGGCTCAGTCGGTTAAGTGGCCCACTGTGGCTCAGTTGGTTAAGTGGCCGACTTCGGCTCAGGTCATGATCTTGTGGTCCATGAGTTCGAGCCCCGCATCGGGCTCTGTGCTGACAGCTCAGAGCCTGGAGCCTGTTTCAGATTCTGTGTCTCCCTCTCTCTGACCCTCCCCCGTTCATGCTCTGTCTCTCTCTGTCTCAAAATAAATAAACGTTAAAAAAAATTTTTTTTAAATAATAAAAAATAAAAAAATAAACATGTTAATTAAATAAAACAATATTCTTAAAGAAAAGGACTCTTTGGAGCCTAGATTAAAACATAAAAGTAAAACAAAATTTTAAGAAAAATAATCTTACAATTATTTTAATGGGTATTCATGAAATAAACCTATATTAGATATTTGAGGATATCTATATCTAGATAATTAGATAATTTTAGGGAAGTTGGATTTCATTGTAAATACTTCAAAAAATTTATTAGCATTTTATTTTCTTCGTCATATACTTGTTAGTGATGTATTGATATCAATCTTTTAAAAAAATTAACATTGATTTATTATTGAGAAACACAGACAGACAGAGCATGAGCATGGGAAGAGCAGAGAGAGAGGGAGACATAGAATCTGAAGCAGGCTCCAGGCTCCGAGGAGTCAGCACAGAGCCCGACGCGGGCTTGAACTCACAAACTACAAGATCATGACCTGAGCCGATGTCAGACGCTTACCGACTGAGCCACCCAGGTGCCCCTTGAAATCAATCTTTTAAATACTGATGGTTCCTTAAGCACAAAAATTAAAATTACTCATATATTCAGACATCATTTTTAAAAAGCAATATTAAGCTCAGTCGTGTTGTAAATTTTTGTTCTCATCTTTGGAGAGTTAACATTATGGTATTTCTCACTTGAAAAGACTTGTTTCATTTATATTGGTTATTTTAAAGGTCATTCCCTTGCTGACTCCATTTCAAAAATGTATTAGCTTCGTTATTATTGGCTAATGTCTGAGGTCTTTGAACTGTTTCATGCACAGACATATGTGAGTTAAAGGATTTCAGAAACTTTTAAGAGTCCATTTAAATTTATACATATACATTCAGACACATATATTTAAAAAAGCTGAGGTCTGAGCCCATTCTACTTATCTATGATGAAACTACTAAAATTAAATTTAAAACTCCAGCTTCAATGGCCCTAATAGGTATATAGAAAACATCCAGTCCTCCATGTGGATGGTTACACAAATGCATTTCAGAGAAGAATCACAACTATCTGTTACATTTTCTTCTATGAATTTAAAAAAAAAATGTTTTTAATGTTTATTGATTTTTCAGACAGAGGGAGACAGAGTGCGAGCGGGGGAGCAGCAGAGAGAGAGAGGGAGACACAATCTAAAACAGGCTCCAGGCTCTGAGCTGTCAGCACAGAGCCCGATGCAGGGCTCCAGCCCACAAACCCTGAGATCATGGCCTGAGCCTAAGTCGGACACCTAACCGACTGAGCCACCCAGGCACCCCTTAAAAAAAACTTTTTTTCACATTTATTTATTATTGAGAGACAGAGAGAGACAGAGCATGAACATGGGAGGGGCAGAGAGAGGAGGAGACAAAGAATCTGAAGCAGGCTCCAGGCTCTGAGCTGTCAGCATAGGGCCCGACGCGGGGCTGGAACTCACAAACTGCAAGATCATGACTTGAGCCGAAGTCGGACGCTTAACTGACTGAGCCACCCAGGCGCCCCTCTTCTATGAATTTTAAACTCTCTAAGCAATGATGCATATTTCACTGAACATCTTCCTCACTGTCATTATATCAGATGAGGTAAAAGCAAGGTGTAAAAATGTCTCTCCACTTTAAAGAGGAAACAAAACTTTGGGCTGGGATTTACTTTTAAAGAAAGAGTTATTTCCATAGATTTTGCATTAGTTCACAGCAGCAAAATTAGTGTAGCTTTTTGCTCAGCGTCCTCCTGGTTGTTCAGTCTGTCACAATGCATAAAATATCATTGTTCTGATATCACTGCAAGTTTTCCAAACAGTTGCATTTGAAACATAATTAAAACACGCTACTTTTTAAATTTCAAATGATCATTTTATACATTTATTTTTCCATTAGAGTTGTACTACTAGTCAGAATTGAAGAATGAATGTTTCTTTTATTTATTGAATATTTCAGAATTCCAATTTTCATTTAAAATTTATTAATTAATACTAACATTACTTCTTATCAGTTCATGTTCTCTCACAACCTTGAACTCCTCTTGAAAAAAAGCATCTGGCAGCATTTTTCACATTGCTTTAAAACAAAATTTTAGCTTGTAAAAAGATAAAATTGGCATTTTTAATATTGGATACATACACAAATTTTTAATTTTGAAAATTATGGCTTACTCACGTGCTGTATCCAATTCCTAAAAAATTAAGCAATGTTGTGTCAACAAGAATAAGAAAACGTATTTGGTACCAAGAGTGCATTTATGTGAGCAGTGGTCCAATCATTGCCAGATCCACCCTGATTCATCTTTGTTTCAGTTTCTCTCCCTCTCATTAGCAGTTTTCCAGACAAGCATACAGTGACTTTGGTAAGATATAATCAAATCATTTCTGCCATACAGTCTTTAGACCCTGTAGGCTTCCACAGGACATTTTGCTAAAAATATATTTAATTGATTCATGTCTCAGTGTGGGGTATGATTGGTACCACCTGGGCTTATGAAAGAATGTGTTTATTCTGGTGAGACTTTGCTGTTTCTGAAGGCCCAGGATACGACTCCCCCATCACTTCATGTGGCCAGACTGCCATCAAACTAAAGCCTAGCAAACTTACCTTTAATTTATTGAATATGCCACGTTCCTTCTGATCTCAAGCCTTCATCAGTCCTTTTCCTCTCTCTGAAATTATCTAATCACACCTCACCCATTCTACTACCTTGAAGATATCTCAATTATCGTATATAGGCCACTTCAATCCCCTTTTCACTCCACTTGCTTTTGGTTGTGTGTTTTCAAAATACATTAAATTGGTCCCATATAGCAATTGTCACAGTTATACTAAATTTGTTTTTCACTGTTTTTTCCCCTATGTCTGCTTTTCTATATACACCTCAGTTGCCAATAAGACTGAAGTTGTGTCTATTTTTAATCACCTTATTATTAATAAATGAATGTTCCATAAATGTTTATCAAAAATCTATTCAAATTATACAGATACATTTACAGAAGTATTTAGAATGTAGATTCATATTTTTCTCCACCCATGAGAATGATTTCAGCAAAAATAATTCTAAGAATAGCCTGGAGTAACTATTAGTAGTAGTAGTAGTAATAAAAAACTATTAAGTAGATGCCCACTAGTTAGGATACATTTTCTGCAAAGAATAATAATGATGATGATTAAGAATTCAAACTTTTAACAATCATGAAATTTATTACCTCATACGACAAGAGGGTCAGATATAGCAAGAATCTAGACATTAAATCAGTGCTCAAAAATATCCCAAAGGCTCCAGATTGTATTCTTCTTTAGAATCCTAGCTATTCCCTCTGACTAGACAACTTTAGCAAATCTATGTGTCACTTCTAGAAATGGAAAAAAAAATCAGATAAAAGGTTTTTGTGTATACTTCTCTTTGGAGAAGAATGCCAGTCATGTATCATCAGCTGAGATGATAATATATGGCTACAGCTAACCTAATCACTAGCAAGAGGAAAGGGACTACCATGGTTAGCTTAGACCAGTCAGGACTACATCTAGTGCAGGACATTGTGTCAGTCTCCACTGAGGCATGAACTATAAAGAGGTAAAGGGATACCAAAACAAATTGGTTTCCTTTTAGGAACCAGTAAATAGTTTGGAGAATTAAAATTAGGTAGGTAGTTGGGGGTGCCTGGGTGGCTCAATTGGTTAAGCGTCCAACTTCAGCGCAGGTCATGATCTCACAGTTCATGGGTTCGAGACCCGCATCAGGCTCTGTGCTGATAGCTGAAAGCCCGGAGCCTGCTTTGGAGTCTTTGTCTCCCTGTTTCTCTGCCCCTCCCCTGCTCACACTCTGTCTCTCTCTGAAAAATAAATAAACATTTAAAAAAAGTTTAAAATTAGGTAGAAGAGTCAGAATTAGTGACCCCAAAATATAAAGTAGTAAGATAAGAAAGATTCATTTTTAAAAAAATAAAACAAGTTCTTTTATCGTTTTATAGTTTTGCCAAAGAAAATATTTAAAAAAATATTCTGGGGCGCCTGGGGGCTCATTCAGTTAAGCATCTGCCTCTTGATTTTGGCTCAAATCGTGATCCTAAGGTCCAGGGATAGAGTCCCATGTGGGGCTCTGCGCTGAGCATGGAGGCTGCTTAAGATTCTTCTCTCTCCCTCCACCTCTCTCCCCTGCTTGCACATGCACTCTCTAAAATAAAAAAAAAAGAACATTGTTTTTTATTTTTCCCAATTCATTGCACAATTTTCACCTCGTGATTTGTGTGAGCCATTTTCTTCCCTTTAAAAATGAAAGACAGGGACACGTGGGTGGCTCAGTCAGTTGAGCATCTGACTTTGGCTCAGGTCATGGTCTGCAGTTTGTGAGTTCAAGCCCCACATCGGGCTTCCTGCTGTCAGCATGGATCCCTCCTTGGATCTTCTGTCTACCTCTCTCTCAGCCCCTCACCCACTTGCGCTCTCTCAAAAATAAAACATAAAAAAATGAAAGATAGTTTAGGCTTGATGTTTGGTCAAGGTTATGCAAGAAGCAGGGGGCATGGCGGGAAAAGCTAAGGGAAGGAAAATTTAGTCTGTACAAATACAAAGGTGTAAAGAAACATTTAAAAAAAAATAAATGGTCTTTCCTAAAACAATGTACTCTACTTTTATAACTCTATGTATTTTTATTACAAAGTTATGACAATGAGGTGTCTTCTGTCTTGGGAAAGATTTAGATACAGAGATGCATAATATATCCAAGAAAAGCACCAAAATGTGACATGAATGGTTGAGTCTTTCTTTCTTCAGAGGTGACTTTAAAAATAATTATAAATTTCTTTTATGATTCCAAAATTAAGACTTCAGCTTTTCTTTTTTTTTAAAGTGAGCTAATGTTCTACTAATGCATTTAGTTGAAATTGGATGTGAAGTTCAATTAGCACATGTTCCTTATACTCAAGAATATTATGAAAAGCATCCTAGCATGCTACTAAAACCTCAGTGTAAACAAGCAGGAAAGTTAATCACCATCATTATCATTTATACCTCGTTCTGGTAACTGCTGAGTCTTGCAACAGTAAATTACATACATGCTATAAAAGAGCAAAAAATATTGTATTCAGCAAAGAATCTAAACTACCATACGCAATACCAGTCTTTGATGAGCTTTAATGATTCTTTATTTATGTAAAAATAAAGAAAAAATATCACTAAGTAACCCTAGTTTTATCATGGCAAAGGAGATGTCAAAAAGCTCACTACACTGGGTATAAGTACCTTTTGCTATGCTAGTATTACAATTCCTCTAGTTATTGGTTATTCTTCATCACTGATAATCTCAATCATTGATCACTCAAGAATAACATATCCACTATGGGCACTGTCCAGACACCTTTGCTTCTACTCCATTGCCCTCTTTCTAGGCTTTTGATCATTTCAACCCTCATTAGCATATCCACTAAAGGGTAAATGAGAAAATGACGCCAGATACAAATAAATTGGTCAAAGTGATTCCAGTAGAGGAAAGGACTGAAGACTGTAATTGAATATCAACTACTGATTAAGCATAATATTCAGAATGCATTACTTAAAATTTTAAATTTATCAATAAATGCAAATGTAAGTTATTTGAGTGGTATATTACTGTGAAAATTTTCAAAACATTTAAAAAAATGATAAAATAACAGGAACACCATATTAAAAGAAATCACGATTCTACAAAAATGGTGCCTTGTTTCTCAAGTCAGGTCTCTATCACATGGTAAGAATTGAATTGAACCTGTAGATCACTTTGGAACGGGCAGGGGTATGCCATCTTAACTATTTAAGACTTCTTATTCATGAATATAGGATCTTAGCAAAACTGCAAAACATTGCTGAAGGTATAGAAACACAACTGATTTATGGTTTTTCATCTTGTATCCAGCAACTTTGTTGAATACACTTATCAATTTCTAGTACATTTTGTGATATTTTAGGATATTGTATATGTAAGATCATGTTATCTTAGAACAGAGACAGTTTTGCACCTTCCTTTCCAATTTGGATGCCTTTATTTCTCTTCCTAGCCTGGTAGCTCTGGATAAAAATTCCAGAACAGTGTTGTATACCAAGAGTCAAAGTGAGTATTCTTGTCTTCCCGATTTTAGGGGTAAAGCTTTCAGGCTTTCACCATTGAGTATCTGTGGATTTTTCATAACGACTTTTTTGTCATGTTGAGGAATTATCTGTTATCCCTAGTTTTCTGAGTGTTTTATTGTTGTTGTTCCATCATGAAAGTATGTTAGATTTTGTGAAATGCCTTCTCTACATGAGCAAAAATGGTCATTCATTTGTCTTTTCTTCATTCTATGTCAATTACTTTTATGCTATGAAACACCCTTGCATTCTTGAAATAAGTTCCATGTGGTCATAGTATATTTTTTTATATACTCCTGGATTTTTATATACTAATACTAGTATTTTGCAGAGGATTTTTGCATCAATAATTCATAAAATATATTGATTTGTAGTTTTCTTGCAATGCCTTCAATAATGGCTTCATTATCAAATTAATCAGTTATCTGAAGTGGATTCTGCTGGCCTATGTTTTGGAAGATTTTGTAAAGGACTGTTGTTAATTCTTCAAATGTTTCGTAAAATTCACCAGTGAGGCCATCTTGCTCTTGGCTTCTCTTGCTTGGGAAGTTTTGATCTCTTTCCTTAATATATGTCTATTTAGACTTTTTATTTTTTTCTTGAGTCAGCTTCAATATTTGTTGTGCTTATACGAATAAGTCCATTTCACCTATCTAATCTAATCATTGATACAACTCATTCACCCAATTGTTCAGAGTATTCTCTAAAATCCTTTTCTTTAAACTTATGTAAGCCTATAAGTAATGTCCCCAATTTTATTTCTGATTTTAGTATTTTGAGTTTTATCTCTTTTGTTCTTGGTCAATCTAAATAAGGACTTTGTTGATCTGTTCAAAGAACTGACTTTTGGGTGTCTTAATTCTACTGTTTTTATATGCTCTATTTCATTACTCTCCATCTTATTTTCTTCAGCTTGCTTTGAGTTTAGTTCACTCTTTTTCTATTTCCTTTGGTTGGAAACATAGGCTATTTATTTGATACCTTCATTTTTTTTTATAATGTAGGCATTTAAAGCTACAAATTTCCCTGCAAGCAATAATTTCACTACATCCCTAAGTTTTGGTATGTTACATTTTTTTGTTGTTCATCTCATTTGTATTTCGTTGACTCATTGGTTAAGAGAGGTTTTTAGAATTATTACTTTCCAGATATTTATAAATTTTCCAGTTTTCTAGTTTCATTCCATTGTGGTTTGAAAAGAAACTGTATGATTTTGATATTTTAAAATTTTTTCAGATTTGTTTTGTGACCTAATATACAGTCTATTCTGGGTAATATTTCATGTGTACTTGAGAACCTGTAACCTGTTGTTGTCTGGTAGAATGTTCGATACATGTGTGATTGCTATTTTTGTTTTATCGTGTTGTTCAAGTTTTCTATTTTCTAGTTGCTATTCTCTCCAGTTGTTCCATTAATCATTGAGAGTGGGGTACTCAAGTCTCCAACTACTGTTGTAAAACAAGCTATTTATTCCTTCAATTCTATAAGTTTTGTTTCATATATTTGGAGACTATGTTGTTATATATGTATATGTTTATCATTGTTATACCTTCCAAATGGATTAATCCTATTAACAGTATATACTGTCCTTGTCTCATTAAAATTTTCACTTTAAGTGTTCAAATATATTTTGTATGTTTGCATGGAATGTCTTTTTCATATTTCACTTTCAACATATTTGTGTTTCTATCTAAAGTAACTGTCTTGTAGATCGCAACAGTTGAATCATGTTTGATTTTTTTCTTTCTACTCTGCCAATTTCTGCCTTTTAAGTGGAAAGTTAAATCCATTTACACTTACGTGATTACTGATTGGGAAACACTGCTGCCATTTTCTTCTTTGTTTTCTATGTCTTACCCTTTTTGTTGTTAATGCTGAATTTCTCCAGAAATTATTTTTAATTTAATTGGGGTTTATTTGTGTGTGTGTGTATACACTATTTTGATTCCCTTCTCATTTCTTTTACTGTATAGTTTTTAGTTATTTTCTTAGTGGTTACCACAAGGATTATGATACTAAATGAAAAGAGTCTTACTTGAATTAATACCAACTTAGTTTCAACAGTATAAAAAATTTGCTCATAAATAACTTCATATCTTCTATTATGTTGTTATTGTCCCAAATTACACTTTTATAAATTCTGAGTTCTTTGACATTGATTTATTTACTTTTATTGTTTTATGCATTTGTCTTTTAAACCATGTAGGTAAAAAAGAAGAATTATAAACCAAAGACACAATAATACTGGCTTTTACATTTACCTATGGAGTTAACTTTTCCGATACTCTTTATTTCTTCATATGGCTTCAAATTACTCTTGATTGCCCTTTGATTCCAGCCTGAAGGATTCTCTTTTTCATAATCTCATAGGGAAGATCTACTAGCAATGAACTTCCTTTTGGTTAGCTTGGGATGTTTTAATTTCTTCCATATTTTGGGGGCATAGTTTTGTCAGATATAAAAATGTTTTGACAGATTTTCTTCATCAGCACTTTAAACAGGTCATCCGCTACTTCTTCAAATATTATTATGCCCCTTTTTCTCTCTCTTCTCATTGTGAGACTCCTATTTTGTATATTTTGGCACATATGGTTATGTCCCACAGGTTTCTCAGGTTCTATTGCTTTTTCTCTTCATTCTTCCGCACTTTAGGTTGGATACTCTAAATTGATCTTTCTTCAGATTAGCTGGTTTTTTCTTCTGCCTACTCAGACCTGAGGGGTTTGTTGTCCAACCCCTCTAATAAACTTTCCAATTTTAGTGTTAAATTTTAACTCAAAAAATGATTTCCGGCTCCATTTCCATAATTTATCTTTTATTTTTACTCTCTTTCTGGTGAAATATCATTCTCCCCATTTCTTTTAGTTCTTTTTCCACAGTTTCTTTTAGCCATTTGAGCATACTTAAAATAACTGATTTAACATATTTGTCCAGTGACACCAATGTCCGGACTTGCTCTGGGGCAATCTTTAGTTAATTAATTTATTTTTTTTTTTCTTAAAAATGGACCATACTTTGTTTCTTTATATGCCATTTGTTTTTGTTGTTGTTGAAAACTGGGCATTTTTAACACCATAATGTCATAACTCTGGAAATTAGAATCCCCCGTCCCAGAATCTGTTGTGACACTCTTTGTGGTTGCTGTTTGGTGATATTTTTGAGCTATTCTTGTAAAGTCTGTATTTTTTTATATGTGGCCACTGATATTTTCGTTCCATCAGCTTAGTGATTACCGAGTGATGTGATAAAATTTTGATTTACTTAAACACTTAGGAAAAACAACAAAACAAAAAACCCAATAGGGAAACAAAATTCAAAAACTCTTTGCAGACTGGCTATGTGTTGAGACACTGTTTACAGGTCTTCTTACCCTTAACTTGCTGCTTGTGTAGTACTTTCAGGAAAAAGGTAGAAACAAAGTCTCCTCAGGTCTTTTCTGAGTATGTGTCCAGTCCTGGTATATTCATGGTCATCTAAATTGTACAGACTATGTGGGTTTTTAAAAGTCTAATTCTTCCATGTATCTCCTTCCCCAGTGTCTTCCTATTCAAAACTTTTGTTTTGGCTATAGTTTGCCCCAAGTGTTAGCCCTAGCCCCAAGTGTCATTGGCTTATTTCATTTACTTTAAATGCTTTCAACAAATGCTATCCTGAAAGTTCTGGGCAAGGTCCAAGGCAGACAAAATAAAGATAAACTCTCAGAGATCCTTTAAGAAACCACCACACAGGTCATAACATGCAACCACAATTTTTGGAGACCAAGGTCTATTTATTGCTCTCTCTGTGGGGAAAAAAAAAATCTCTGTACCAGGAATCCAGGCTGTTATCTTCCAGGGTCCTCCAAGGTGGAGAGTGAGGGATTATAATAGAGTATGTTAAAATGTCACAGAGCTCTCATTGAAATTCAGCTGTTTTTATTTTGTGATGCAGTCTCTTGATTGTTGTGTTTGATTAGATGCCAGAAATCAGAAAGAGTTCTTTCTAATATTTTTTGCCAGCTTATTCACTGCTTTTGTGGAGGCATGGAGATTTAGAACTCCTGACTCTTGGGGCACCTGGGTGGCTCAGTTGCTTGAGTGTCTGACTCTTGATTTTCAGGTCATGAGATTAAGCCCCACATTGATGTCTGCACTAAAAGTAGGGCCTGCCTAAGATTCTCTTTCTCTCTAAAATTAAAAAAAAAAAAAAAAATTATCATTTTCACTCATGTAACTCTAATCATGCCATTTGAGTCCTTATATTTTTCTTTTTCTTGCCTCATTGCCCTGGTTATAAATTTTATTACACTATAGTGTAAAATGTGGCAACAGATGTTATTATCATGTGTACTAATATAAAAAAATTAAGTGGTTCACCTTTTTTGAATAACTGTATTTAGGAATAATTTGATTATAAAACTCACATTCAGTTGCACAAATTTACTTTTTGTAAATTTTCAGAGCTGTGCAACCATAATATTGCTCCTTTAAAGTATTTCCATTGACCCAAAACAATCCTTCCAGCCCAACTACCATTACTCCCCATTCCTACCCACAGCAACAGATAATCACTAATCACTATTCCATCTCTACAGATTGCCTCTTCTGGAAATTTCACATTAAAGGAATCATATATGTCAAATTTTGTATCTGACTACTTTCAGTTACCATGTTTTTGAAGTTCATTTACCATTGGGAATACATCAGTATTATACTTTTTTTTTTAAATTTTTTAATGTTTTATTTATTTTTGCGAGAAAGAGAGACAGAGCATAAGCAGGGGATGGGCAAGGAGAGGGGGAGACAGAGAATCCAAAGCAGGCTCCAGGCTCCGAGCTGTCAGCACAGAGCCAATGAGGGGCTCAAACTCACGAACTGTTACATCATGACCTGAGCGGAAGTCAGACGTTCAACTGACTGAACCACCCAGGTGCCCCATAGTATTATCCTTTATAGTCTTGAGTAACATTCCACGGTATGAATACATAACAATTTGCTTATCCATTCACCAACTGATATACATTTGGATGGTCTCCAGTTTCTAATCATTATAATGTTGCTACAAAAATGTATATACAAGACTTTATGTTAATATACAACTTAATTTCTCTGAGATACCTAGATACAGAATTGCTGGCCAGTATGATAAATCTGTTTACCCTTTTTATGAAACTGCCAAATTGTGTTCCAAATGGCTGGCATATTTGATATTTCCATAGGAAAAGGATGAGAATTCCAGTTTCTTCATAGTTTAGCAAGTATTTGTTTGTGAAGTGGTATCTTATTATGTGTTCAGTTTTCATTTCCCTAATGATTAATAATCTTGAGCATTTTTATGTCTTTATTTACCATTTGGATACCTTTCTGGGGAAAAGTCCATTTTATTTTATTTTTAAAAATATTTTTAATGTTTATTTATTTTTGAGAGAGAGAAAGAGATAGCAAGAGTGAGGGAGGGGAAAAGAGAAGAGGGAGACACAGAATCTGAAGTAGGTTCCAGGCTCTGAGCTGTCAGCACAGAGCCCAATGCAGGGTTCAAACCCACAAACCAGGAGATCATGACCTGAACCATAGTCAGACACTTACCCAGATTAGCCACCCAGGCACCCAGGAAAAAGTCCATTTTAAACTTTACATTGTTGACTTGGACTGGGGGAAGATGGCAGCATAGGAGGACGCTGGGCTCACCGCGTCCTGCTGATCACTTAGATTCCACCTACACCTGCTTAAATAACCCAGAAAACCGCCAGAAGACTAGCAGAACATAGTCTCCGGAGCCGAGTGCAGACGAGAGGCCCACAGAAGAGGGTAGGAAGGGCGGAGAGGCGGTGCGTGCTACACGGACTGGCAGGAGGGAGCCAGCGTGGAGGGGCAGCCTGTCGGCCAAGCAGAGCCCCCGAGCCTGGCTTGCAAAAGTGGAGGGGCCGGATGGAGTGTGTTCTGACAGCAAGCGGGCCTTAACATCTGGAAGGTTATAAGTTAACAGCTCTACTCAGAGAACAGGAGGGCTGGAGGACAACGGGAGGGAGAGTTGTTGAGCCCTGGACAACAGAGCTCAGCTTGGCGGGGAACAAAGGCGCTGGCCAGCGCCATCTCCCTCGCCCATCCCCCAGCCAAAATCCCAAAGGGAACCAGTACCTGTCAGGGAACTTGCTTGCTCCGCGCAAATACCCAACGCTGTGCTTCTGCAAATCCATCCCTCCATGGCAGGCCTGACTCCTTCCCAGTGCTGCAGAGACCCTCCCGAAGCAGATCTCCGAAAGAAAAGCGAGCTGAGCCTGCCCCTCCTGCCCCTGTGCACCTTGCCAATCCACCCCAGCTAATACACCAGATCCCCAGCACCACAAGCGTGGCAGTGTGCAAGTAGCCCAGATGGGCCACGCCACCCCACAGTGAATCCCGCCCCTAGGAGAGGGAAAGAGAAGGCACACACCAGTCTGACTGTGGCCCCAGCGGTGGGCTGGGGACAGACATCAGGTCTGACTGCAGCCCCGTCCACCAACGCAAGTTATTCAAGACAGCACAGGGGAAGTGCCCTGCAGTCCCGCACCACTCCAGGGACTATCCAAAATGACAAAACGGAACAATTCCCCTCAAAAGAATCTCCAGGAAATGACGACAGCTAACTAACTGATCAAAATGGATTCAAAAAATATAACAAAAAGTGAATTTAGAATAATAGTCATAAAATTAATCGCTGGGCTTGAAAACAGTATACAGGACAGCAGAGAATCTATTGCTACAGAGATCAAGGGACTAAGGAACAGCCAGGAGGAGCTAAAAAATGCTATAAATGAGCTGCAAGATAAAATGGAGACAACCACAGCTCGGATTGAAGAGGCAGAGAAGAGAATAGGGGAATGGAAGATAAAATTATGGAAAAAGAGGAAGCTGAGAAAAAGAGAGATAAAAAAATCTAGGAGTATGATGGGAAAATTAGAGAACTAAGTGATGCACTAAAAAGAAATAATCTACGCATAATTGGTATTCCAGAGGAGGAAGAGAGAGGGAAAGGTTCTGACGGTGTACTTGAAGAAATCATAGCTGAGAACTTCCCTGATCTGGGGAAGGAAAAAGGCATTGAAATCCAAGAGGCACAGAGAACTCCCTTCAGACGTAACTTGAATCCATCTTCTGCATGACATATCATAGTGAAACTGGCAAAATACAAGGATGAAGAGAAAATTCTGAAAGCAGCTAAAGATAAACATGCTCTAACATATAAAGGGAGAACTATAAGACTCGTGACCCATCTCTCTACTGAAACTTGGCAGGCCAGAAAGGAATGGCAGGAGATCTTCAATGTGATGAACAGAAAAAATATGCAGCCAAGTCTGTCATTTAGAATAGAAGGAGAGATAAAGGTCTTCCCAAACAAGCAATAACTGAAGGAATTCGTCACCACTAAACCAGCCCTACAAGAGATCCTAAGGGGGATCCTGTAAGACAAAGTACCAGAGACATCGCTACAAGCAGGAATCCTACGGACATCACAATGACTCTAAACCCATATCTTTCTATAATAACACTGAATATAAATGGACTAAATACACCAACCAAAAGACATAGGGTATCATGATGGATAAAAAACAAGACCCATCTATTTGCTGTCTACAAGAGACTCATTTTAGACCTGAGGACACCTTCAGATTGAGAGTGAGGGGATGGAGAACTATTTATCATGCTACTGGAAGTCAAAAGAAAGCTGGAGTAGCCATATTTATATCAGACAAACTAGACTTTAAATTAAAGGCTGTAACAAGAGATGAAGAAGGGCATTATATAATAATCACAGGGTCTATCCATCAGGAAGAGCTAACAATTATAAATGTCTATGCACCAAATACGGAAGCCCCCAAATATATAAAACAATTACTCACAAACATAAGCAACCTTATTGATAAGAATGTGGTAATTGCAGGGGACTTTAACACTCCACTTACAGAAATGGATAGATCATCCAGACTCACGGTCAATAAGGAAACAAGAGCCCCGAATGATACATTGGATCAGATGGACTTGACAGATATATTTAGAACTCTGCATCCCAAAGCAACAGAATATACCTTCTTCTCGAGTGCACATGGAACATTCTCCAAGATAGATCATATACTGGGTCACAAAACAGCCCTTCATAAGTATACAAGAATTGAGATCATACCATGCATACTTTCAGACCACAATGCTATGAAGCTCGAAATCAACCACAGGAAAGAGTCTGGAAAACCTCCAAAAGCATAGAGGTTAAAGAACACCCTACTAAAGAATGAATGGGTCAACCAGACAATTAGAGAAGAAATTAAAAAATATATGGAAACAAACGAAAATGAAAATACAAGAATCCAAATGCTTTGGGATGAAGAGAAGGCAGTCCTAAGAGGAAAATACATTGCAATCCAGGCCTATCTCAAGAAACAAGAAAAATCCCAAATAGAAACTCTAACAGCACACCTAAAAGAAATAGAAGCAGAACAGCAAAGACAGCCTAAACCCAGCAGAAGAAGAGAAATAATAAAGATCAGAGCAGAAATAAACAATATAGAATCTAAAAAAACTGTAGAGCAGATCAACGAAACCAAGAGTTGGTTTTTTGAAAAAATAAACAAAATTGATAAACCTCTAGCCAGGCTTCTCCAAAAGAAAAGGGAGATGACCCAAATAGATAAAATCATAAATGAAAATGAAATTATTTACAACCAATCCCTCAGAGATACAAGCAATTATCAGGGAATACTATGAAAAATTATATGCCAACAACTGGACAACCTGGAAGAAATGGACAAATTCCTAAACACCCACATGCTTCCAAAACTCAATCAGGAGGAAATAGAAAGCTTGAACAGACCCATAACCAGCGAAGAAATGGAATCAGTCATCAAAAATCTCCCAACAATTTTGAGATTTGGTTCTGAGTCAAGGACCAGATGGCTTCCCAGGGGAGTTCTACCAGACTTTTAAAGAAGAAATAATACCTATCCTTCTCAAGCTATTCCAAAAAATAGAAAGGGAAGGAAAACGTCCAGACTCATTGTATGAAACCAGCATTACTTTGATTCCTAAACCAGACAGAGACCCATTAAAAAAAGAGAACTACAGACCAATATCCCTGATGAATATGGATGCAAAAATTCTCAATAAGATAGTAGCAAATCGAATTCAACAGAATACAAAAAGAATTATTCACCATGAACAAGTGGGATTCATTCCTGGGATGCAGGGCTGGTTCAACATTCGCAAATCAATCAATCAATCGCAATTAATGTGATACATCACATTAATAAAAGAAAAGATAAGAACCATATGATCCTGTCAATCGATGCAGAAGAGGCCTTTGACAAAATTCAGCAACGTTTCTTCATAAAAACCCTCGAGAAAGTCAGGATAGAAGGAACATACTTAAACATCATAAAAGCCATTTATGAAAAGCCCACAGCTAACATCATCCACAATGGGGAAAAACTGAGAGCTTTTTCCCTGAGATGAGGAACACAACAGGGATGCCCACTCTTACCGCTGTTGTTTAACATAGTGTTGGAAGTTCTAGCATCAGCAATCAGACAACAAAAGGAAGTCAAAGACATCAAAATTGGCAAAGATGAAGTCAAGCTTTCACTTTTTGCAGATGACATGATATTATAAATGGAAAATCTGAAAGACTCCACCAGAAGTCTGCTAGAACTGATACAAGAATTTAGCAAAGTTGTAGGATACAAAATCAGTGTAGAGAAATCAGTTGCATTCTTATACACTAATAATGAAGCAAGAGAAAGACAAAAAAATAAACTGATCCCATTCACAATTGCACCAAGAAGCATAAAATACCTAGGAATAAATCTAACCAAAGATGTAAAAGATCTGTATGCTGAAAACTATAGAGAGCTTACGAAGGAATTTAAAGAAGATAAAAAGAAATGGAAAAACATTCCATGCTCATGGGTTGGAAGAATAAATATTGTCCAAATGTCAATACTACCCAAAGCTATCTACACATTCAATGCAATCCCAATCAAAATTGCACCAGCACTCTTCTCGAAACTAGATGAAGCAATCCTAAAATTCATATGGAACCACAAAAGGCCCCAAATAGCCAAAGTAATTTTGAAGAAGAAGACCAAAGCAGGAGGCATCATAATCCCAGACTTTTGCCACTACTACAAAGCTGTCATCATCAAGACAGCATGGTATTGGCACAAAAACAGACAAATAGACCAAGAGAATAGAATAGAAACCCCAGAACTAGACCCACAAACGTATAGCCAACTAATCTTTGACAAAGCAGGAAAGAACATCCAATGGAAAAAAGACAGTCTCTTTAACAAATGGTGCTGGGAGAACTGGACAGCAACATGCAGAAGGTTGAAACTAGACCACTTTCTCACACCATTCACAAAAATAAACTCAAAATGGATAAAGGACCTGAATGTGAGACAGGAAACCATCAAAACCCTAGAGGAGAAAACAGGAAAAGACCTCTCTGGCCTCAGCAGTAGCAATCTCTTACTCAACACATCCCCAAAGGCAAGGGAATTAAAAGCAAAAATGAACTACTGGGACCTTATGAAGATAAAAAGCTTCTGTACAGCAAAGGAAACAATCAACAAAACTAAAAGGCAACCAACGGAATGGGAAAAGATATTTGCAAATGACATATCGGACAAAGGGCTAGTATCCAAAATCTATAAAGAGCTCATCAAACTCCACACCCGAAAAACAAATAACCCAGTGAAGAAATGGGCAGAAAACATGAATAGACACTTCTCTAAAGGAGACATCCGGATGGCCAACAGGCACATGAAAAGATGCTCAACGTCGCTCCTTATCAGGGAAATACAAATCAAAACCACACTCAGATACCACCTCACACCACTCAGAGTGGCCAAAATGAACAAATCAGGAGACTATAGATGCTGGCGAGGATGTGGAGAAATGGGAACCCTCTTGAACTGTTGGTGGGAATGCAGACTGGTGCAGCCACCCTGGAAAACAGTGTGGAGGTTCCTCAGAAAATTAAAAATAGACCTACCCTATGACCCAGCAATAGCACTGCTAGGAATTTACCCAAGGGATACAGGAGTACTGATGCATAGGGGCACTTGTACCCCAATGTTTACAGCGGCACTCTCAACAATAGCCAAATTATGGAAAGAGCCTAAATGTCCATCAACTGATGAATGGATAAAGAAATTGTGGTTTATATACACAGTGGAGTACTACGTGGCAATGTGAAAGAATGAAATATGGCCCTTGGTAGCAACATGGACGGAACTGGAGAGTGTTATGCTAAGTGAAATAAGCCATACAGAGAAAGACAGATACCATAGGTGTTCACTCTTATGTGCATTCTGAGAAACTTGGCAGAAACCCATGGGGGAGGGGAAGGGAAAAAAAAAAGAGGTTAGAGTGGGAGAGAGCCAAAGCATAAGAGACTCTTAAAAACTGAGAAGAAACTGAGAGTTGATGGGGGGTAGGAGTGAGGGGAGGGTGGGTGATGGGTATTGAGGAGGGCACCTTTTGGGATGAGCACTGGGTGTTGTATGGAAACCAATTTGACAATAAATTTCATATACTGAAAAAAAATATTTGCAATTTTCAATTGACAAAAAAAATAAAGCCATCACTCATAAAAAAAATAAATAAACCTTACATTGTGTATGGGTTGTCACATGATTGAACTGTAAGAGTTAATTTTCTGACACACATCCTTTATCAGATATATGACTTGTAATTATTTTCTCCAACTCTTGTTTGTCTTTTCATTGACTGATGTCTTTTAAAGTGTATACGTTTTTAATTCTCCTGAAGTCCAACTGAACTTCTTTTTTTCTTTATATAGTTTTGTTGTTGGGGCTAAGAAATATTTATGTACTCAAATGTGTACAAATTTTCCCCTGTGTTCTCTTCAAAGAATTTTGTAGTTATAGCACATACATTATCCTTTTAATAAATTTTTGTATATGGTGTAGGAAAGCCTCTGAATTTATCTTTCTGCATGCAGACATCTCATTGTCTCAGCACCATTTCTTAAGTAGACAACACTTTCTCCACTGAATAACCTTAACTCCTGTCTGAAATTGTGTTTGTATCATTGGTAAACACTTTAAACACCTTTGAAGCAATCAAGCACCTATTTTTTTGTGGCTATTGATATTGTTATCATTAGGATTACTATTACTATTATTGCATCCAGCTTTTTAGGATGCATTATCCTACCTTATCTCAACTCAGAGATCTTACACAGACTTATTAATGTTGTCACCAGTCGTTTCTTTTTAAAATTTTTTAATATTTATTTTTATTTTTGAGAGAGTGAGAGAGAGAGAGAGAGAGAGAGAGAGAGAAGTGTTTGTGGGAGGGACAGAGGGACAGAGAAAGAGGGGAACAGAGGATCTGAGCCTCTGTGCTGACAGCAGCGAGCCCCATGCAGGGCTCAAAACCACAAACTGTGAGATCATGACCGAAGCCAACGTCAGACGCTCAACCAAGTGAGCCACCCAGGCATCCCCAGTTGTTTCTATTAAAGAAAATATAAAGCCATTCAGACACCCTTATCACCAAACCAATTTTTTTTCCACACCTAGAATAATTTTTGGTTTATAATTCTAATACAATCAAAAGCTATTCATATACTGTTCCCTAAGTGTTTAAATTTTATACATTCAAATTAAAAATAATGGTGGAATAAGTGCCTGAATTTTATATGTGCCTATACACACAGATGTTATACACTGGATATGCAACAGGATATACTGTTGTGTATATGATATTCTATTCATTAAAAACTAAATTATGAATACATTTCCATGTCACTGATATTCATAGATATTATTTTTGTGGCTTCACAGTATATATTTTTTAATTTTTTAATTTTCTATTAGATCTGGCATCACAGCTCTTTAAAATAGAATCTCTCTTTTTCTGATATTTTTCCTATCTTCAGTTCCATATCCCAGATATAATTTGATCAAGGCTAGAAGTGTGAATGGATGCCTTTACCTTGGTGTTATTTTGTAATGATTTACTTATTGTGGGATTCAATTATATTTTCCTACATTCAGGCCAGGCTGACAAAACAACTACCTCAATTGTCAGTCTATAACTCAGAAACAATGGAGCTGGCATCAGTCAGTTTATACCCACCTTATGCATTTTTAAAATAGTATTTTTTTTCTTTTGGGAAAGGAAAGTGAGATCTTAGAATATTAGAAGTAATTTGCATTAGTATTATTATGGCTCTGCTGTATTCAACCTAAGTTTTCATAGTAAATTCTTACCTACTCTATGTCTCAAATTTTGGCACACAGGCACTAGTCAAAATAAGTTGACTAGTCTCATAATTTTATACGAGTTACACATTAGGAGCTATGTGTGGAAGTGTATGTAATAAACATCGGAATCTTACAGAGTTTGAGTAATGACACAGTTTGGGTTCAACCTCAACCGACAACCATAGTTTGAAATGTTCTTTAAAATTTACTTTTATGAAAAGAAAAAAACGTGTTTGTGTGAGCACACGTATACATGTGTGTGTGTATATCATATGCACACACACAATGACAGAATGACAATGAGGAGCAGTCACTTTTTTTTATCTGTTCAATATCAGTCACTGCGTGTGAGAAAGGTAAGATAGGTCATCTGTTATTAGACATTTAAAAACACTTTAAGGACATTAGTGTTAAGGAGCGCTACACAAGTGTCCACTTGGGAAGATGAGAAGCAGCTCACCACATTAAAGTTCTGAGAACTGTGCACGGTCGGGCACTTCTCTACATTAGTGACCATGAGCAGTAACGATTATGCAATTATAATACCCAAATCACTGCATCAAAATTTTTCATTTTATGTCAATGTTTTCACTCTTTCTCTGTTCATTTCTGGTTGCCTCAGAAGAGAACAGTTATTCTTTGTCAGGTTGAGGGCATTCAAGTGAACCAAAAGGTCAATCTAATTAAAAAAAGGAAAGAACTTCAAACCACAAGGGGATAAAAGATCCAGCTAAATGCCAAGGAATTTATATTACTGAATGCATGAAGTAAACAGTCAAACAATGAGATGAATGCACAAAGGTGTCAAAGAAGAAAAAAAAAGAGTCCGTGACCTTTAAATCATTATTATTTTTTTTTTGTAAATTAAATGATATTTACTCCTTGAAAGAGAAACATTGCACATCAGAACCATTTAAAAATACAATTAATTTTTATCATGCCTTAGTTTTGGAAAGCTTTATTTTCCTCTAGTGAGTCACAAAAATATATATTCATAAACTACTGAGTAGGGAAACTGGATTAAAATGTAGCATCCTCCCTGAATGATTCTTCCCAAGAATACACTGAATAATTTTAATTATTAATCTTTGCAAAACCTATCCATCATTTGGAAATTCCCCTGAAAAGTACTGTTCAAAACACATTGCTAAAGTTCAGTTCAACAGTAGAGTTCAAATTCTGGAGTATTAAAGGTTTGCAAAGCAAAAAGGAGAAAATAGTCACACCTGGACCTTTCACTTTATTATTTTTTTTCTCCCATACTTGCTTGCTTGCTTCTTATTTTCTCTTTCTCTGTCTCTCTCTCTCTCTCCAATGTGAACCCATCCAGCAGTGACTATGTAGTGCAAATTTAAAAGGATGATAAAGGGTGAGGGTATCTTCCTACAATGGCAACATTATTAAACTGACCATATTGTACCAAGTGACTTTAATGCATTGCAACAATTTAGTTAAATGCTCATTGGTCAAAGTCTGTTAATAATCACTAGTTCACAAGGGATGTAGGTCATGATGGATGAGAAGTGAGACATTCCATTAATAACTGCATTATCATTTCACCTCTTATTAGATCTACTGGCCCAAGCATACAATATGCGGATCAATCTTAGACCAACCATTTTTTCCTATGTTTTGAAAAATCATAGGAAAAAAAAGTATACTGCCTCTGCAAATTGATGATCTCTAATTTTACCTGGGTATCAATAACCTAAAATGGACTTTAATGTTTCCTTGGTCAAATTATTTTTACTTGAGACAAAACTAAGGATCCATTGCCAGCTGTAGCCTTAAGCTCATGAACAGATTCTGAGGCAAAACATTTTATATTGCTCCTGTTGCTTTCATCCTTTTCTTCCATGGTTACTCTGTAATGTTTCTAATTTCCTAGGCTAATACCACAGTTCCCCAATGACTAGCATTGAAGCCCTCAGCAGTGCATACTTGGTCAGAACTGGCAAACTAGCTAATTCTTACCAGGTCCCTCTGCCATTGGTATCTCCAGAGTCCCCCACACCTGCATCTGCCCCAACTTCTTCTCAAGCAAACATCTTTTAGAACCCTGACTGCTGCCCATCTATTTGTTCAATATTTGACACAACCGTGGATTTGCTTCTGCTGTGACTCACACTCTGGATAAATCCTAAAGTTGTTTTCAGGTGTGTGAATTACAATGAAGCCCACTTGTATCTCCATATTTGTGCCTTGGAACTACCAATTGCCCATAAGAACCTACCTTGAGAATGGCATTAATTAGCCCCTCAGTCGTCATGCATTTATTGAATGGATTTTTGCCTAGTCCTATCTATTGTTTATTTCCTGCTGGATCAGTAAGTACTGTCAAAGTATTATCATATATTTGCCAACGATTCCAGTTGTAAGGCATAACCAATTGTCAATTTCACTAAAAATAGAAAATTAGCCACAGTGTGGTTGATTATGCATTGGCAGATAGGCCTTGCTATTCTCTGCACTAGAGATCTCATAAGAAAACACTTCTGAGGGGGCATTTTTCACAGAATTTAATACTCTTAATGCCAACAAATTCAAAATTAACAGATTCAAAACTAATGTGAATGGTAGTATATTGTACCTGCTCCTTTTTTTAAAAAAAATTTTGGAATGAAATCGTTATCTTAGATAATATCAAGTAAGGACGTGTAATTTTTAAAGTCAGAAGTATGTCTATAAAATGACATATATAAGCAAATATAAACATGAAAAAAACATGAGAATTGGCTATATTTCAGTCAAGTTCTCCCATACGGAACATTTTCTTTTAAAGGAAATCTATTTATATTTACTAGTCAAGCCCTCTGGAGAACTTCTAGAGCCTCTTCTTTGCTGAGAAAATACTGAGAGATTCAGATTTCCTTTCTGAACAGGATTAAGTCAGTGTAGGCCACAAAAACAAACAAAATAATGAGCCAGAATCCCAGTGGGTCTGATTTGCAGTAAAGTAGGATGATATTTTTTTTACACTGGAGTACATGTCCTTAGGTAGTGATTTTCTATAAATCTTTATCGATGGTCTAAGGATTCACTACGACATGTGAACTGTAAAACCGTCCTAGAGAATTAAAGCTTGACTATTTGGAATATAATGTTACTCTCATCTCTGCTCACTGTGGCATTTCTTAGGACGCTTCCTTGCAGAAACTGTTACTGAATATAATGGTATTCCCTGACAATAATAAAAAAATACAAATAAAGATATGAATCCATGATGTTCATATCAGAATATAGTTTTTTTTAAGTTTATTTATTTTGAGAGACAGTGAGTGTGGGGGAGGGGCAGAAAGAGGGGCAGAGAGAGAGAGAGAGAGAGAGAGAGAGAGAGAAAGAATCCTAAGCAGGCTCCACAATGTCAGTGCAGAGTCTGATGTGGGGCTTGAACTCACAAACCAGGAGATGATGACCTGAGCTGAAATCAAGCATTGGACGCTTACCCAACTGAGCCACCCAGGTGCCCCGATTAGAATATAGTTTTAATTTTTCAACAGATTCTAATTTGGGGAAGGATTCTGAATATGAACCAGTGATACAAAACAGAAAAAAACAAAATTCCTTTGAATATTTTATCTGACCTCTTATCCCCAATACCCCAAATGCATAAGCATACAAGGTATATTTTTTAAGTGAATTGATAGTTAAGACTTTCAAGTGGTCCACAGACTTAATGCTGTCAAACTCCAGATTTGACTATTCTTGGAAAGTTGACTTCTGTTGATATTACAGTAAACTGAAGTTCAAATATACAGAAACATTGGTTTATACTTTAAAATCTACATACTAGAGTGAAAGAACACTAACACTCTATTTAGACACAGCACTAGGAGAACCATATTACAATTCATCATTCTTTTGGTAAGTATGGGCCAGGTTAGGAGGAATTTGCATTTTAAGGAACCAGTCTTTTTTTAGAAACTTTTTTAATGTTTTCATTTATTTTTGAGACAGAGAGAGACAGAGCATAAGCAGGGGAGGGTCAGAGAGAGAGGGAGACACAGAATCCGAAGCAGGCTTAAGGTTCTGAGCTGTCAGCACAGAGCCTGATGCGGGGCTCGAACTCACAGACTATGAGATCTCAGACGCTTAACCGACTGAGCCACCCAGGAGCCCCAGGAACCAGTCTTAAGTACATCACTGACATTTGGAATATGTGGTTCTGATAGCAGATATAATTGGCTCTTGGGGTATAGAAACTTTAGTTATGGGCAGTGGTGGAAAACCACTCCTAAAAACACCTTTTAATGTTTTAAGCTTCTATACCTCATGCTTTGCTGGGTTTTGCCCACCGCCCCCCCCCCCCCCCCCCCGCCCCCGTACTTGTATTCTTTCTTTACATGTATTTATAACTTTAATAGGATTGGACCTAAACCTTTCTCTACCCGGTCTTGGCACTCACTATTCAGCCTCCCTAGGAAGTTGCCTCTTCCTATGATTATCACTTGTTGTATGATTACAGTGTAATTCATGCATCCATTATACTGACGGTCTTCCTAATATCTTACCACCAGTCTACATCCATAATTCTGAGTCTAAATATATGCATTGTGATGATTTGATATCATGATTTCTCATCCTCTGCCATTATTTAAACTGAAAGCAGGAAGAGTAGCAAAAATGTCCTCCTTTTCTCATTTCTGTTCTATAGGCAAGATGAGGACATTTAATCTTGCAACATCTCTTATTGATAAAAACATCCCCTTATATCAATATGGAGCTACCATGTGACATTAAATGTTTTCAAAAGGAGTTGTATTTCCATTTTTTCTTGACCATTGGCTTTTAAAAAAAATCAGATAACTCAAGATATTCAAAGAATTTTTCTCATTTCTTAAGATCAATGTTTCCTTATTATATGTCTACATTTATCTACTACAAATGTTGTTACACAGTGGGAATATTTTACATTTATATTGGAGACCGACATTTTACAAATGGAGGCATTGAGGTGCAGGACCGAAGAAACTTCTGGGTTGACAATTTGACAATAATGCGGCAGGAAGATTTTTTTATATGTGCTACTCCAAGGTTACAATTTATTAAACCAAATCATCCAATTATAATAGTATATTCTCCAATTTCAGAATGGTGTGTCTAACTTTTCCTTTTTAACCTCTATCTAGTTCTTAACCTATAGAAATATTTGGGAGATGCCTTAAGAGATAACAAAGAATTGCCATGTATTATACTCCCGGGCCCTCTGTTTCTTTGGAATTTTAACTAACTTGTCATCCTTGCTTATTCATCTTACCATATGTCCTGTAAATTATAAGAGATAATTTTTGGCTTTATATGTTGTTGCTAGCAATGAATCATGTTCACAATGAGCTTAGAGCCTTTTTGAGGGATACCTCTTGTGGTGTAGAAACTACAAAACAGAGGTAAAACTCTTGGAAATTTCTGGATAAAAGAATTGTAGATCCACATACACTTTCACTAATATGTTCACCAACTTTTAAATTCACTTAGGAGTTTTTGTTAAGTTGATGGGGAAGAGGGCTGATGATGATTACTGCAAGAACAACAGCATAGTGTCTTCCATGGCCCTGTAAACCAGAATCCTAAAAGTACGAAGGACCAGGATATACATTTTGCATCAAATATATGTTGAAAACAGCACACATTACTTAAGTTACAGGTACTATGAGATTATTACTATTTTAATATTAATATTCCCTCACAGCATACACTCAATGATATACTAGCTTTATGAATGTCCCCCAACCTGGTATGAATTATGTGTAGCTTGAGTTCTATACAAAAAAATTAGTTTTGCTTATATCAGCACTTAAAGATTACTCAAAATAATCCAACAATTATAGAAAACTTTGGAAAGTAGACAAAGTATTTTTTAAACAAAGAAATAGGGAAAAATATACAAAATGTTTCATTTCAAACTTTCAGGAATTAGTTTTCTAAGTATGTTTTCTTTTAGGAAAGTAACACATATTGCAGATGAAAAAATCCATAGCATTCATACTTGTAATAATTTGATTCCAATAATTAACACTGATACCAAGCTAGTAAATATCACATTAAATTGCATGTATATATTTTGCTTTGCTTGTCAAGGGTACTTTTTAAAAGACAATGAGACTTAGCAATGAAACTAATTTGGTATAATGAGAAAACAAAGGTAATATGTTTTCCAGTAACATTTAATGTGTAACAAATATTAAAGTAATAACATCATTAGTATGAACAATTAATAAGTTTTTATGTTATTCTGGACTCATAGAACAGAAAATAATCTAATTTTTTACACTATTGCATTAAATCAGTGACTTTAAACATCATAAAGCCTTCTAGAATATCACATAATGAACTAAAGCTAAGACTCCCAAATTTCTAAGCCAGAGGATGGTAAAGAGTAATCTAAGCTTCTGTGGAATAATTCATTATTTCTACTCATCTACAGAAGACTTAGTAAGTTGATTCAGGGGCAAGCCCCAGCTAAATCCCTTAAAAGTTAATAATATTCATTAATTGACAAAAAATGGCTTTTAAAAATCCCTTTGCACTGCATTCAAAATGACAAAAAATGTGATAGAAAGTTGTACACAGGCATTAAAAAGTGAATTTTCAATTGTTCTTTAGATCCTAAGACATTCAAGAGATTTTTATAACTGATGATTAACATAATTGGCGAGTTCTAATTTCTCTGTCTGCAAACAAGTCGCTTGAGTTTTAAATTAGAGATGTTGGTAGAGAAATAACAGTTTTGACTGTGAAACCTGCTAATGAAATCTGCTCCTTCATGCTCAGTGCAGAGAAACTGTGTAACTACTCCAATGAATTAACAGTTTTATACCACAGAACTTCATAAACATACCAAGGAATGCAATTCATAGCTTAGCGATTCCTCTCAACCATCTAGTAATGCATGAAGAAAACACCTGAATAACACAACAGAGAAGTTTTGTTAAAATATACATAGAAAAGGTAAAACTAGGTGTTTTTAATTTATGATACACATTTCAGGTAAACACGATTTCTCCTGGAAATGCAGAATCCATACTCAACCCAATTTATTAAAAAGTGGTCCCATACTGGATCAAAAATAGATACAGACTATTAGATGATATATGGAAATACTAGTCCCCAACCTCAGTTTGGGTGAAAGTATATACTCTTCCCATGGGTGTTTTAGAAACATCACCTACAGAAATTAGCTGCTACAACACCTGTGCTTGTATTAACACCTGTATTAGTATAGTTGGGAAATATAACTATATAACTATATATAGCTATCTCATACAGGATAACATCATCTTTAGTTTTATGCATGTCATATCAATAGCAATTGATATTTTAGTTAGAATAACATCACCATCATCATTACAGTTAACAATGAATTGAGTTCATTATAAAAACAACATGGTGGGGAAAACTAATATTATCCTTAATAAACATATGAGTAAACTGTAATATAGAGACATTTAGCAAGTTGATCAGGGTCATAGGGCTAGCAAATGATAGATCTGAGGTATCAATTAGGCAGTTTGGATCCAGGTTAGGACCGAATGCAAATGAGTTTGCACAGAATTCCATTATTTGAAATGGCAGCTGTAGCAAGACAAAGAATATGCTAGTGGCTCCCTTTTTTCTCCCTATAGTGAATTTGTTACCCAACTGTAAATTTAAGTGGCAAAGTTAAAGAAAAATAAGAATAGACTTTACTTAAAAGTCACATACCACTGAGTACAGATTTCTACTTCTAAATACAATGAAAGAATAATTATCTTGCTTCAGACCAATTCTATCAGCTAGAAAAAGTAAAGACTAACAAAATGAAAAGAAGTATCAAAGAGGGCTGAGGCCATCAAAAAAGAGAAGCCAAAATCAAGGAGAGAAAACAAACAGAGTGAGGTTAGCAGATATTCTGCTCACCACCCTTCTCCTTAGCATTTAATGACTCTTTGTATAAAGCAATAGGCTTAAGACCAAGATCAAGATGTATGCAGAAAAGCGAGATCTATTAACAGTCTTGCAAAAATATACTTACAGCTGACTTTTAAGAGAAGTAATCAAGTCTAGGAAACACTTGTATTAGAAGTACTTGTATTAGTGCTCTATATAGAATATATCACCTGTAAATAGTGAAAGTTTTACTTCTTCCTTGCCCATTTGGATGCCTTTTATTTCTTTTTTGTTGTCTGATTTGAACTTCCAATACTATGTTAATAGCAGTGGTGAGAGTGGATATCCCTGTCTTGTTCCTGACCATAGAGCAAAGACTACACACACACACACACACACACACACACACACACACGTGCACACACACAAACTGCTAGAAATGATCAAACTCAGTGAAGTCCCAGGATACAGAATCAACATACAGAAATCTGTTGCACTTTATACACCAATAATCAAGCAGCAGAAAGAGAAATTAAGAAATCAGTCCCATTTACAAATGCTCCAAAAACAGTAAGATACCTAGGAAAAAAATCTATCCAAGGAGGTAAAAGGCCTGTACTCTGAAAACTACAAAACACTGACGAAAGAAACTGAAGAGGACAGAAAGAAATGTAAAAACATTCCAGGCTTATCGACTGGAAGAAAAAATATTGTTAAAATGTTTATTTATACTACCCCCCAAAAGTCCTACACATTTAATGCAATTCTTATCAAAATACCAACAGTATTTTTCACAGAAGTAGACAAACAATCCTAAAGTTTGTAGAGAACCGCGATAGACCCTGAAGGGCCAAAACAACCTTGAAAAAGAAGCAAAGCTAGGGGCATCATAATTCCAGACTTCAAGTTATATTACAAAGCTGTAGTCATCAAAACAGTATGGTACTGTCACAAAAACTGACACATAGATCAAAAGAACAGAATAAAAAATCCAAAAATGAATCCCCCACTACATGGTCAATTAATCTTTGATAAAGCAGGAAAGAATATCCAGTGGGAAAAAGTCTCTTCAACAAAAGGTGTTGGGAAAACTGGACTGCAACATGCCAAAGAATGAAACTGGCCACTTTCTTACACCATACACAAAAATAAATTCAAAATGGATTAAAGACCTAAAAGTGAGACTTGAAACCATAAAAATCCTAGAGGAGAATATAGGTAGTAACCTTTTTGACATTGGTCATAGCAACTTTTTGTAGGTAGGTCTCTGGAAGCAAGGAAAACAAAAGCAAAAATATACTATTGGGACTTCATCCACAAGAAAAGCTTTGTACAGTCAAGGAAACAATCAACAAAACTAAAAGGCAACCTATGGAATGGGAGAACATATTTGCAAATGACATATGTGATAAAGGGTTAGTAGCCAAAATTTGTAAAGAACTTATAACATGTAACATCCCCCCCAAATGAATAATTCAATTAAAAATGGGCAAAAGGTATTAATAGACATTTTTCCAAAGAAGATATGCAGATGGCCCACAGACACATGAAAAGATGCTCAACATCATTCGGCATCAGTGAAATGCAAATCAAAACTATAAGGAGATTACCTCACACCTGTCAGAATGGCTAAAATAAAAAATGCAATAAACAAGTGTTAGTGAGGTTATGGAGGGAAAGAAAACCTCTTGCATTGCTGGAAATTTAGCCCGGTACATCCACTGTGGAAAACAGTTATGGAGGCACCTCAAAAAATTAAAAGTAGGACTACTTTATGATCCAACAATTGCACTACTAGGTATTTACCAAAAAGATCCAAAAATACTAACCCAAAGGGATACACACACCCTGATGTTTATAGCAGTATTATCTACAATAGCCAAATTATGCAAAGAGCCCAAGTGTCAATGACTGGTGAATGGAAAAAGAAGTGGGTGTGTGTATATGTGTGTGTGTGTGTGTGTGTGTGTGTGTGTGTGTGTGTGTATGTATATATATGTATGTATATGTATGTGTATATATATATACATACACACACACACACACACAATGGAATAATACTCAGCCATAAAAATAATGAAATTTTATGATTTTTAATCATGTGGATGGAGCTAGAGAGTATTATGCTAAGTGAAGTAAGTCAATCAGAGAAAGACAGATACCATGATGTCACTCATATGTGGGCTTTAAGAAACAAAACAAATGAGCAAAGTGGAAAATAATGAGAGAGGCAAAGGAAGAAATAGATTCTTCACTACAGAGAACAAAGTGATGGTTACCAGAGGGGAGGTGGGTGGGAGAGATGGGTTAAATAGGTGGTGAATTTAAATAAAAAGTTTTTAAAAAATCATCACAAGGACACCTGGGTGGCTCGGTTAAGTGTCCAACTTTGGCTCAGGTCATGATCTCACAGTTCTTGAATTCGAGCCCTACACTGGGCTCCCTGCTGTCGGTGCAAAGCCTACTTTGGATCCTCTGTTTTCCTCTCTCTATGCCCCTCCCTCCCTCACTCTCTTTCTCTCCTAAAAATAAATTTAAAAAAAAGGGACAATTTAAAAATATACATATTAAAAAATATACAAGTATAGAATTACACATCCAGTAAAAATATCCTACAAAAGTGAAAACTAAATAAAAATATTTGCAGATGAGTAAAAATTGAGGTAATTCACAGCAGAAAACTGATACTCAGCAAATATTAAATCAACATGTTTTCACAGAGGGGCACCTAAGTGGCTCCCTCGGTTAAACGTTAGACTCTTGATTTTGGCTCAGGTCATGATCTCAAGGTCATGGGATTGAACCCTGCATCAGGCTCTGTGCTTGGTGTGAAGTCTGCTTGAGATTCACTGTCTCCCTCTCCCTCTGCTCCCACAACTTGCATTCTCGCTCTCAAAACAAAACAAAACAAAACAAAACAAAAAAACTCAAAGTATTCATGCAGAAGGGCAATGATTAAAGAGTAAAACATAGGAATGGAGGAAGTAAATAAAGAGTAAAGGAAATAACACTGAGTATAAATAACAAATATAACTATGTTTAAAATATGTGAATAATTAAAATTCATGGCAAAAATGTAAAAAAAGAGAAAGGGTAAATGGAGTTAAAATGTTCCAAGGTCATGGGATTGTCTGGTATTATTACACTATTATAAGTCAAGGATGCATACTGTAATATAGTAGATAACTACTACAAAACCCATTCTGATAGAACACCCATGAGCAGTACTTTTTACATTCCAGATGTAAATCGACTATCCCAGCACAGTTTACTCAGGTTTGAAAGAAAAGAGATGATAAGAGATTCAGGATGCCAACCGAGCAGCATCAGTGAGAATTCTTACAAAAATTCCGGAACAATTCTCTGGCCTACCAAGTGAAAGCTTAGCCGTGACACAACAACACATCTGAATGTGGAAACTTGATCTTAGAAGCCATAGGCTTCACAGAACAAGGCTTGAGCATAACTTCTAGATCCCTGCAAAAACAAAAACAGAAACAAAAACACCCTCTTTATAAGTCATTTGACAAACAAGAAAATCAAAGCTGTGTCTTTCAACCTGATATTTATAATTCATCCACGGCCTTCCTTATCAATCCAGCTGCTGGGACTTTATCAGTTATAATTAGTATGACAACTGAAATACTGCTATGATCAGTGATCTGCTAAGTGAAAAGAGCTAAGTGAAAGTTAACCTAAGGTCCATTTCCCAAGAAGAAATAAAATTTTGTTAATTCTGTACTCATAACTATGAAAAGAATAACAAGTTGAATATTAAAATAAAGAGTTCATGGAAAGACAGCACAAAGAGAAGAAGGGGGCAGTGTATCCAGTGGAACAAACACTAAATCCTTAGATAGTAGATAAAATTCCAAATTAATAGCTAATTACATAAAGTATGAATAGGCTAAATGTTTAGGTACAACTTATAGAGGGTGTTAGAAAATAACAATTCCTCTATCACTTACTAAAATCACACCTTCATTCTAACAAAAAAAGGATAAAAAATTCACACTGTAAGTACACTACACAAAAGAAAGTAGTACTTATGAAAAATATCCTAATCCTAATTAGAGAAATTTTCAAATTACTTTCTCAATAGTTAATAAAGAAATCAAACATAAAATACACAAATATATAAAAGAATTGCACACAGTTATCAAATCTGACCAATTCAACATAAATTAATCTTTATACCTTAAAAAAAAGACACACTGTTCATTCTTTTAAAGTATTCATAAAAAAATGACTATTTTGTTGCTACTAGCAACAAATCAGGTCTCCAAAAGTTGAAAACAAATGAAATCAACAATAAAAAGAAAACTAGAAATCCCTTCAAGAAGGTAACTAATAGCATATTTTAAAATAACTTATGGATGAAAAAAATTCCAATAAAATTATAAGACATTATGAAAAGAAGGATATTAAAATATGATATATTAGAACTTATTGATTTTAGCAAAGCCATGATAGAGATAACTTACAGCCTTAAAAGCACATTATAGAAACAAAATAAAGGGCTAAGATAAACAATATTTAATGAAGTTAAAAAGGGAATGACAAATTATAATCAATCAACTCCTTACAAGTCTGAGTTTTAAAATTGAGGTAAGGGAAAGAAGGCACAAATTTTAGTATCAAGAATTAAAAAAAACTGTAATATATCCTAGATATTCAAGTTAGTAAGAAGATATTAAGAACATCTTTATAAAAATGAGACAGTGTCTTAGGAAAATAAATGTAAAATTGCCTAAAGAAGAGAGAATCTGGGTAATTCTGTATGTTTGTAAAAATAATTTTATAATTAATTTAAAATATTCCCACAACAAATATCTTAGCCCCAGATATTCTACCAATGATTTCTTACAAATATTTAAGGAAGAGGTAAGAAAAATCATACACAAAATCTTCTATAAAATAGAAAAATATCAAGCATTTCCCAGTCATTTTATGAGGTAAAAGTAACATTGACAAAGAAAATTCACAAGGACATAACTATAAAGAAAAATCACAATCTAATCACTAATGAATATGTGAGAAAATTATAAGCCAAAATAGTAACAAAATAATTCCAGTCGTGTATGAAGATAAAGATACAACATGACTTTGTACACTGTCCCCCAAGGAATGAGTTTAACATTCAAAAATCAAATAATTCAACACATTAATTTCGTAAGATAAGAACATGATATTTTTAATGGAAAAAGAAAAGATTTATGCCAAATCCAACGCTCATTAACGATAAAAACTTTCGTCAACTACAACTGTCAACTACAATTAAAAGTTACCTCTTTAAACTGAAAAGATTATAAAAGTATATACATCAAACTTTTTATTTAGCTGGTGAAATTTGAAAAACTTCCTTTTCCATGAGTGATATGCTAATGTCCAATGTCCCCAGTAATATTCAACACTGTCTTGGGAAATGCCAGAGTGAATTATAATATAAGGAAAATAATTAAGTAGGAATTGAAAAAGAATAAATAAAATCACCATCATTCATAGGTAGCAATTCTGTGTAAGTAGAAAGCCCAAAGTAGATTTTAGGTAGGCTATTATACTAATAAATGAATTTATAAAGTGTCTTCAACACAAGATCAATATGATTTTATCAATTTTATATATTTATGCATAAACACATATACACACATACCTAATTAGGCAACTCATTTATTTCCCAATCTTAAATCTGTCCTGAATAAAATGGAGATATTAACTATTCTCTAGTCCTCCTTCTTGTATACACATCACTTGAGTATCCAAAAAAAGTGTCTCATAAGAAAATGCAGAAACCCATATAGTTTTGCTACGTGGAATTTCAGAGGTTTTTTTCTTTCATTCTAGTTGGTTTCTAAAATTCTTTCCAGCTCCAAACCTCTGTGACTCCATGCTTCACAGATACAGTCTACAGATCCGCACCGTCTCATATGAGTTGGGTATTTACATTCACTACTCATTTCCTAGCTTCCTATAATATCCTCTCTTACTTCTTTCAACACTTCATAATCCACCTGTATTCCTGGAACATATAAACAATGTCATGCTCCTTTCAGACTTATTGAAATATTTTATTGTAAAAAAGTAATTAAATGAATGTTGATCAGTTCTTTCCATCATTTACAGTAGTTCATGAGGATGGATTTATCCACTCAGAATCACTATGTCTGAGTAATTGCACATTACATTGTATTATGTGTATGTTCAGATCTAGAAATTACGTATATCTTATCACTTTTAACATTCAATTTGCTGTCCTATGTCATCTAATTTATATTTAATACATATCTCACGGATACCTAATTTTTTTCAAAGATTTTATTTTTTAAGTTATCTCTACACGCAACTTGGGGCTCGAATTTGCAATCCCAAGATCAAGAGTTGCATGCTGTACTGACTGATCCATCCAGGCATCCCAATACACAATAATGTTATGTGAAATAGAAGATCAAAAAATGAATATAACATGCTCTTACACATAAGTAACATATATACTAGAAGTTGAAATGGATTAATCAACCAGGGATTCTGGTTTTTAAGTAAAGCAACACTAGAGTGTTTGATAAAGTAATGCCATATTTGCAGTTCCTTAAAAGCTCCTGGGATAAATGTATTTATACATACTATCCATGAAACTCACGCTTTATTTTTTAAATTAACTATTATTATTAATTAAAAACATACACATTTACACTCAGCTCTGGGAAAAATGTAGGATTATTTCCTCATTTTGCAAAGGAAGTGGCAAGTCTTCTCCAGTTGATTAATAATATAAAAATGCATTGTGACCCAAAGAAACACAAACATGAACTGGGTCTAAGAAGATGTGGCCCTACACTATTATGCTTATAATGTGGGATCATTTTGAGAGTTGATGGAGCCCATTGTTACTAATAGATGTCAGGTAACATCAGTAAACTCACCTTGAGTTTACAGGTTTTATTATTTACATGGGTGGTGAGATAAAGTAAACTTTTGACCCATAATTTCAAAGTCACTCCTTTCAGGATGTAAATTGCCTTAACTGCCAAGTAAGGGGAATGTCCTAGACAGGCTCTAAAATTTTTCTCAACTCTAGTTTTCTGTACGTATGTGTACATAAGTAATTATACCTCAAACATCTTAACATAATATTGTAGAAGAACTGAGGATATTTAGAGAGGGAGGAAAGAACCTCTGGATGGGAAGATGTTTTCAGTGATGTGGATCTTAAATGGCACTGAGAGTTACTGTCCATGGAAGGGTATTCAATACATAAGTAATTCAAAGTCACAAATTTTGATGAAAAAATATGTATGTTTAGAAGAATATTAGAAATTAGGTTGAATAGGTCATTTGAGTGAGACAAATATGTAGTATTAACTGAGACCCAAAAGGAAACTGGAAGTACAGTCTTGAACATTTCATCTTCAAGACAGTATTAGTACAGTAAACATAAAATATTCAAATCAACATCAATTAAAATGTAAAAATGCTCATTATTTACATAGTATTTATTTAAAGTACCCAAACTAATGACAATAATTTGTGCCAGTATGGTACTGGCACAAAAACAGACATATAGGTCAGTGTAACAGACTAGAGAACCCAGAAACGGACCCACAAACGTATGGCCAACTAATCTTTGACAAAGCAGGAAAGAATATACCATGGAATAAAGACAGTGTCTTCAGCAAGTGGTGCTGGGAAAACTGGACAGCAACATGCAGAAGAATGAACCTGGACCACTTTCTTACACCATACACAAAAATAAATTCAAAACGGATGAAAGACCTAAACATAAGACAAGAAACCATCAAAATCTTAGAGGGGAAAACAGGCAACAACCTTTTTGACCTCAGCCATAGAAACTTCTTATTTGACATGTCTCTGGGAGGCAAGGGAAACAAAAGCAAAAACGAACTACTGGGACTTCATCAAAATAAAAAGCTTGTGCACAGCAAAAAAAACAATCAGCAAAACTAAAAGGCAACTGACAGAATGAGAGAAACTATTTGCAAATGACAGATTGGATAAAGGGTTAGTATCTAGAATCTATAAAGAACTTATCAAACTCAACACCCAAAAAACAAATAATCCAGCAAAGAAATGGGCAAAAGACATGAATAGACACTATTCCAAAGAAGACATCCAGATGGCTAACTGACACATGAAAAGATGCGCAACATCACTTATCCTCAGGGAAATACAAATCAAAACCACAATGAGATACCACCTCACACTTGTCAGAATGGCTAAAATTAACAACTCAGGCAACAGATGCTGGCAAGGATGCGGAGAAAAGGAACACTCTTGCACTGCTGGTGGGAATGCAAACTGGTACAGTCATTCTGGAAAACAGTATGGAGGTTTCTCAAAAAGTTAAAAATAGAATAACCCTAAGATCCAGCAATTGCACTACTAGGTATTTTTCCAAAGGATACAAAAATTCTGATTCAAAGGGGCAAATGCACCCCAATGTTTATAGCAGCATTATTGACAATAGCCAAAGTATGGAAAGATCCATAATGTCCATCCACCGATGAATGGATAAAGAAGATGTGGTATATATACACACACACGCACACATGCACACACAATGTGTATACACGCATGCACACAATGAAATATTACTCAGCAATTAAAAAGAATGAAATTTTGCCATTTGCAACAATGTGGATGGAACTAGAGTGCATTATGCTAAGAAAAATTAAGTCAGGCAGAGAAAAACAAATTTCATATGATTCCACTCATAGGTGGAATATAAGAAACAAAACAGATGAACAAAAGGGAAGCAAAAATAAGATAAAAACAGAGACGGAGACAAACCCTAAGAGACTCTTAAATACAGAGAACAGAGTTGCTGGTGGGGTTTTGGGTGGGGGGATGGGCTAAATGGGTGATGGGCATTAAGAAGGACACTTAATGGGATGAGCATTGGGTGTTATGTGTACGTGATGAATCACTGAATTCTACTCATGACGTCATTATTACACTCTATGTTAACTAACTTGGATTTAAGTAAAACATTTAAATTATTTAAAAAAAGAAAACATTTTTCTCAACTTTAAGTTCATGTTTATATGCTAAGTTATCCAATTATTTTCTTTATTCTCTTTCAAGTTGATTTTAGCACAAAGGAAAACAAAATATGACACAAAGTAAGATGTTATCAAACATAAAATACAGTGCTTCATTTTATTAAATTCTATCAAGACATCCATTTCATATATAGTCATTTTATTGCAGATCTGAATTCATTTTATTTCTATCATGCTTCACAATGTGGCAGAAGTCAAATGTAACATATATGGTACCATGCAATCAGACACTATTCCTAATACTCATAAAGCCAACTGTTTTCTGCTCCAGTGGTGCAGTGAATTAATTGAAATTGAGTGTATCTCAACATAAATTTTGAAATGTCTTTGTATGTTCCTTCTATTAAAACTTGCATGAATTAAGAATTCATTAGTTACCAAGTGAATTACTATAAATTCTCTTAAACCTCTCCCTTACTTTATGTAGTTTATGTTCATTCACCTTGATTTACACAAACTGCTAATATGTGAGAATTAATGAGTCATCACATCCTATATAAGACCCTATCTTCCCCATTCTATTATTCCTTTATGATGAAAACATTAAATTCTGAAGAGATGAGAAATATTACTTGCAGTGTGGGTTTTTATGTATACATCTGCATAAGCGTCTCCCTCTCTCTCTACCCCCCCACTTGTGCTCTGCCTGTCTCTGTCTCTCAAAAATTAAAAAACTGTAATAAAACTTTTTTTTTTAAAAAAGCACAAAAAATCTTTTTTTTTAATTTTACTTACATGGAATGCCTGCTAGCATGCAGACAAAAAAGGGGATCTCGATAAAGAAACTTAGTAACTTTTAAAAACTGTCTGTCTGCTATTTATCTTCTCCAGTTACTTTTACAAGAAACATACAAAGCACACAGACAACACAAAAAAAAGTGAAATGGACGAAATAAGGGGATGTTGCAAAGTTTACTAAACTTTCCTGAATCTGTGCCAAATCTTACCAAATAATTCATTATACTCTATAGACCTAACTTAAGTATAGATTTCAGGATGGCCACTCTGTACAAGTTTCACATATTTTTTCAAGTCGAAAGGTTGATAGGCATTTTTACTGGGAGGGGAAAGGACTTAAATTTCATTTAAAATGAGATTGAGTTAGGTACATTTACTATAAACTCCATTTATTATCACAGCAGTCACAAAAGTAATCAAATTAGATACCACAATTTATATTTTCAGGGAAAATAGCTAAATGTTACTCTATAAGGACATTTAGAACAATCATTCAAAGTCAGGCTGGAATGTTCCTCTAACACTCTGTCCAGTCACCTTCTACGAGTATAACGTTGCTGTAAGAATGTAATGTAACATAACTGAGGAGAACACACTATTGTTAAAAGTCAAAATATGTAGTTTGCCAACTGAAAGGCATTTGGTGGGCTAAACTGCAGAATTTGGAAATAGTGATTGACAAATAGAGTGTACAAACTAAACATTTTAGAACATGGAGGCCTGAGGACTACAGTTAGTGAAGCGGGTTTGAAATTCATCGTGGAGTCCAGTTACCTCTCCTTTCTAGCAATTCCTGGTCAGAGTTATTGTCTCTCATGAAAATGAAAACACTGAATGAATGAATACTGCTTCATGAGAAAAAATGAGGAATAATGCAAGCAGCAAGATGTTAAACTCAGATTTACCAGTGGTACTTTAAGTCATTCATTTCAAACAGCTCTGAGTCTCATAATAAAATGATGCTAATGATGTGTACCTTCTAGGGTGCTTGGTAAATTACAGTTAGTTAGATGACCAATGAGTGGTAACCATTATTATTTCCATCAGTGAAGCATATCACTGAAACATAAATTCTGGCATTAAAGAGAATGCATCATTTTGAACAGCTAGTCTGGTCCCTGTTGTCTGGTAAAATCTTACTTCAGATTAGATGTATCTCCAAACATCATCATATGCATTTCAGCCAAAGATCTGGACACTCACAATTTATCTTTAAAAAGACTCCACGATAAATACCAGGAATGTAAAACCTAGTTTGGCTTCAAGTTCTAGAAGGTGATCTTTCTTTCCAGATTCCTCCAAATTTGGGGAGGGGGGTAGGAGGGGAGTTACCTTATTTAGGTTGCACAAAAATTGTAGTACTTGCTAATGCTGATTTAAATCAACTACCTAAATCCAACACCAGTAAAAATAAATGAAATTACTGTGTACAAATCATGTCTCAAGAATAAAGTGGAGGCTATTTGCAAGCATTAGTTTGGTATAATTTTAATCCTGAGCCAGAGAAAGAGAACATCTTGCTTGTAATTTTGATCAGAACCTAAACCCCGGTCAGCAAACAAACTAATACAAGCACAGCTTATTTTACTGCATTTCACAGATATTCCATCTTTATAAACTGAAGGTTTGTGGCAACCCTGTATTAAACAAGCATACTGGTGTCATTTTTCCGACAATATTTGCTCAGTCTGTGTCTCCGTCTCCCATTTTACCAATACTTGCAATATTTCAAACTTTTTCATTATTTTTATATTTGTTATGGTGATCTCTGTTCAGTGATTATAATTCATTGAAACCTCAAATGATAGCATTTTTTAGTAATAAAGTATTTTTCCTTCTTAAAAAAAGTTTATTTATTGTGAGAGAGAGAGAGAGAGAGAGAGAGAGATCGATCGTGGGCATGTGAGTAGAGGAAGGGCAGAGAGAGGGAGATAGAGAATCCCAAGCAGGCCTTGCACTGTCAGCTCAAAGCCCAACAAGGGGCTTGATCCCATGAACTGCAAGATAATGACCTGAGCCAAAATCAATAGTCAGAAGCTCAACTGACTGAGCCTACCAGGCACCCTCAAGAAATTATTTTTAAATTAAGATATGTACATTATTTTTTAAAAGAATGCTATTGCATACTTAATAGATTACAGTATAGTATAAATTTAAGTTTTATATGCAAGGGAAACCAAAAAATTAGTTTGACTTGCTTTACTATAACATTCATATTGCAATGTTCTGGAACTAAACCTGCATTATCTCCAAGGTATGCCTGTACTTCCATTATAATTTTATCACTTAAAGCTCTTTGAGAGTCCTTGAAAGTCATGATCCTTACATGTCCCATTCTGTAAAAATACCATTTTACTCAGGAGCAAAAGTGTTTTCCACTAGATTTTTGCTATGAAAGGCCTAAAATTATATAAATATATGAGAAAAATACATATTATTATTACCAATCTCTAAGAGAATGCACAGGAGATGATCTTTTCAGATCCTCATTTTCTGACTTGAAGTCAAGATAAAGTAATCTGGAATATGGAATTAATATCAGTAAGGAGATTCAATATGGAATGTTGGATACTGAATTCTTCATCTATATATCTCTTTTAAATAAATTTCAATTTCATTATAAACACATAATACAAAAGTAAGAAAGTTAAAGAATATAAGTAGGGCTGTATCCTCACCATTTTCATCTAATTAGAATTAAGACAACACTGGGGTGCCTAGGCTCTTATTTCCCCAAAGGTCTTGATCCAGGGTCATGGGATTGAACCCCGCAGCAGGCTCTGCATTCAGCATGGAGCCTGCTTAAAATTCTCTCTCTCTCTCTGTCTCTCTCTCTCTCCCTCTGCCCCTCTCTTCAGCTTGATCGCACTCGCTCTCTCTCTCTCTCTCAAAAAAAAAAAAAAAAGACATTTATATTAAGTACAATTTAATTGACATCTTGCTACACTATTACCATTAATCCTCATATTTAAGTATTAGCCAATTTTATTTGATGACTAGAAATGGGCTATACAAAAGAATTTTTAGGTTTGTGAAGTGTTCTGTATGATATGTGTCAGCAGATATACAACTATGCATTTTCAACACCAATAATCCACAAAGAGTAAGTTTTACTATGAACAGATTGAAAAATAAATAAATGACCAGGATATTAGGGGGTCTTGGAATGGAATGCTCATTATGGAGAATTAATCTCTCTATATTAAAATGGATGACATAATCTCAAAGAAGGAGGTACGAAGGATAAAAAGGAGTTGACTTATTTAACTTTGGAAAAGAGTGTTTTGACTGGATAATGTAGAATTAATGTACAAAATCATCTGTGCATAAACATTGTACTCTAGTTGGTAATTCTGAAACTACCCATGTACTTGGTTGAACAAATAAGTAATTAAGTTGTAAAACAAAAAACGGGGCAAGGGGGTTCTTATTTTAAGAGGTAGAAGTTACAAATAAGAAGAGGTAGGCTGGAATGAACCCTGTAATATCACAAGAGATTCAAAGATAGATGATAAATACTTCAATGTTTGTATAAAGATGGGTTAGTATGCATACATATATTTCCTACTTCTGTGTGTTAAGATAGCCTATAAACCCTGATATCCCACCACAAACGGTCAGAACCAGCATTCATACGTATCTTGGTTTTCAAGGTATCATTTTCTAATAAACAGATCTAGGAGATGCTTGGAGAATTGCTGATTCTAAAGGTGGGGCCAAAAATACAACATGAGCCTAAAGTCTCATACAGTAACAGGAAGAAAGGAAGTGCTAATATGTGGTAAGATCCACTGAAGAAAGTTGAATTTGTGGGCAAAACTTCAGAGAGAATAAGTATTTGCATGGTCTCAATATAGCTTGCTCAAAGTATTTGTTAATTACTATGGTAGCTTTAAAACATGGCTACAAATTATCTGATATTCTTCCCTTCAGGAGATAAAGCTTAATTCCTCTCCACTCAAGTGGTGGCTGGATTTAGCAGCTTTCTTCTAATGAATAGAATATGAAAACGGAAAAAGTAGTAACTGCAGGGAAGAAACCTGGAAATACCATCTTAACCAAGTGATTAAGGCTAAAAATCAGCAAAAGTGATTCAAGTAGATACTATGTACTCATAATATAGTGATAAAGCCACTTCATCTCTGTGGTATTCTTCCGTAAAACCCATAACCCATCTAATTATGAGACGCATTAGACAAATCCACACTGAGAGACATTCTACCATACAAGTATGTTTCCAAAGTGTCAAGGTCCAAAAAACAACCAAAGATTGAAAAACAATCACAGATTGAAGACTAAGGAATTATATGAGTCAAGGTAGCCTATATCGAATCCTGGATCAAAAAAAAAGGATATTAGTGAAAACACTTTTAAAATACAAGTCTGAATTTAAGTTAGCTAACAGTATTTTGCCAATGTTAATTTCTTGATTTGGTATTTGCCAATGTTAATTTCTACATTTGATAAATGTACCAAATCATATGAATTGTGAACTTTACATATGGATGGATGCAGGGCATATGGGAACTCTCTCTACTATCTTGGCAACTATTCATTAATCATTTGAAAACAAGCAGTAAAAAAAAATAAGTTCCTCTCTACCAGTAATTGTCGTCTGAAGTTCAACTTACTTGTATTTTGTTTTCTGCCTTATTTCATAGTGTTTCCATTTTTCTAGAATATAACTGCATTTGACAAACCTTTCCTTTAGGTTTCTTTATAAAACTTCTGACTTCTAGAAATTGACTGGCAAAGTTCAAAAAAAACTTATTCCCTGATCATTTCTCTATGCTGCCAATGTCACTCACATCCAAGAACTTTGACCTACAATTCTTCTAACTAAATTTCTACAGTGTTGACTGTCATTCAAAGAAACATAAATACCATCCTGTGGGAACTGTATGTGCTGTACAGAGAGAAATGCCATCTTTCAAATGATTCAGTTTGTTTTAAATTCATCAAAAATAAGTATATGGAAAAACAGTCTGAAATTCAGGCTGAGATAATATACTTATTGCGTCGATACAAGTCACACATATAACCACATCATTTAGTGTTCATTGCATACAAAGCAGTAGACATAATGCGGCAAAACTAGAAAAGTAAAAATGGCCATCCTATCCTAAATTATAGGATTAGATAGTATATAAGGACCATTGCAATTTTAATATGCCAGAAGTCTATGTATCCTGGCACAAAATGACTTCTTGACAATTAATGCTAGTTGTTTCCAATGACTGGCCAGAGTACTGAAAAGAACTGGAATAGATGTGACTTTCATATGATTAAGTTTCTGCTGATAATCACTCTTATCCCTGATCTATAGACTAAGCATCTGAATGAATCCCTGACTTGGACAATTCCATACCCAAATGTTCACTCATACCCTCTGTTTACATAGAAAAGAAAATTATCAGTGAAATGAATTGGACTTACAGACTCATCCAGAATAGCTGTTTCTATCTTAATTCTATTTTGATGTTTCTTTATTATGTATCATATTATCTAAGAGTGAGGTATAAGCCTTATTTCTGGGCCAGAGGCAGTGATAGGTTAAGTATGAAAGGATAAAATCCAGAACCAGAAAAAACAAGATAGATATAGGGAAGAAGTAGTAATAAATAGCAAGCCAATGGGATGGTACAGATTATGAAGTTTGAAAAAAGTAGAGGTCAAGAAGGAAATATTGCTAAAAAACTGTCTAGCAATCAGATATCAGAAAGTATGCCCAAGCTGGAATCAATTGGTCAGTCAGATAAGGTTTTGGACATGAGAATCAGATATAGCACACAAGAGATTAGAGGACCTTTGGTTCAGGTAAAATCTAACCTCAGACATACACAGAATTTTCTATATCCTGCTCAAATAAGATTTACTGAGTATGGCTAATCAGGGTAACCAAAGTTCAGACTGCTGAACTCAAGTAATTCTCTTTTCCAAACCAATACTCTGAAATATATGAAGTTAAACTCATATTCATTCACAGAGTGCAATTTGTCTGTGCTTTTAGGGTTTTTTTTCTTTGGCAAAGCTACCAAAAAATACCCAATCATCTGTACTTAAATCCACAAAACTCTTTTAATTCCTCACACCCTTCCACAGTAAATATATAAGGGATCTGCTCACAAATATCTTTGGCATTTACCCCCTTTCCTTTATGTTAGTTTCACCTCTCATCTTGTCTCACAGGAAATTTCAATAACCTCTTAAATGTTGTCCTTGTTAAATATCTTTTCTATATTTAAGTAATTCCCACAAAGCCTGGTAAAATCATATGAACCACAGCCCAAGAATCTCTGACTGCTTATAGAACAGGCTTAATCTTTAGAATGAAATTGTAGATCCTCCCTAAACAGGCTGTAACATATATTTTCTAGAAAATGTGCTGTTCATGCAGACTTTGTTGACCTATATTGGACCACTTAATCTTACCAAGACTAAACATTTCCCCATATCTACACAATTATTTACCTTGCTACTGCTCTAAGTAATTCTGTTCCCATCTCCACTTGTGAAATCGTCACCATCCTTTACAGTTCAGTTTAAATGCCACCATGTCTATCATTTAATATCTCCTATCAAATATTTTTTTCTCAGCTTCTATGTTACTATGCATAATATTATATTCTTACATGACACTAATCCTATTGGTTTTCTTCATCAATTGATTATCAGCCATCAAGGTAAGGAGCCTCTCTGGTTAAGCTTTGTATAAATTCAACAGCTCTCTGGATTGAATAATTGCTCAAGAATCAGGTTGAACAATTTGGAAGGACATTACAATTTAAAGACGAGCAAGAGAAAAACAGAATAAGGACTGAATGTAAAATTTTATAGAAAGAGAACAACCTTTAGAAGAGATAATTTCCTAAAAGACACCTAACCTTAACAAATAAAACTAACTGCTAATAGATAAAACTGATTTCAAGCATCTGACACTGAAAAAAAATGTGTGTTCCCTCTTGTTGCTCAAATGGTGCTTCTCCTTGGACTAGCCAAAGATTCTTTGTATTTGACCCTCAATAAAAGTTATAAACTATCATTAGCCTGTATATACCAAAAGCTATGTAGAGGTGGCTGCTTTTAACAAATTTCCTAAATGAATCATGCACTTTCATATATTTTCGTATGTAGGTACCAAAGTAACCAAGAAAGGAAAAATATAAATGTTCTATGCCTCTTACCGCTTTTTATTTTGAGATTATTTTCATCTAAGGGTACTAAGTACGAGATCCAAACTAACTCATCTCTACTATCATAGGCAATCACATTGGAATAATGTCAACCAACCCACCTGACTTTCATTCCCATGGACTTGACCTACACAGTTTTTGCTATCTGACTCACCTTATGTTTATGGGGCTATATGCCCAACGCTAAGAGGAAAAACTGCTTGCTTTAACCTCACCCTTATGTAACTACAATCCGAAAAATTCTAGAGATAATTTTTCCAGGAAAGCAAACAGGAACAGAAAAAAAGGCCCATTCAGAGGGGGGAGAAAAGAAAGAAAAAGCATTTTCTAAAAACTTGTTCTTTCAGGAGAGTGAAGCTGTATGGGACATTTCAAAATTCTATTGTTTTTACTACTCTACATAGCCATCCAGCATCTCAACATCTATCTATCTCCTCCCTCTCTAATCAAGAGCAGATAAACCTAACCCTTTATTTCACTTACTGTGGCAGAAACAATGCTGTCAACCGCATATTGCATGTCACTACATTACCCAACATCCCTGAAATTATGTGAGGATTTATGAATAGTTCTAACAAATGGGCTATGATTAATCCATTCTGACTAACAGTGGAACTGACCTCTCCTTGTGATTTCTTTCTTCATCACAGTGAGTAAGGAGTCAATAAGACATAAGCAATGAGGTTCATCCAGTCATTGAAATCTGTATTGAAATCTTGGAAAGTAATGGTAATCAGTGAATTTTATACCTGTGAGAAATGAACTGTTGAGTTCAACTACTTAGATCTTGGGGTTTGTACTGCAGACTATACTAGCCTACTCTTAAACAGTTGCATTATGAGTTTTCAGACAGTAGGGAGACTCAGCCTGTACTGTTTTTACATGGTGCTTATAAATAACTAATCAACATTTTAGAAAAATCTACCCAGCATATAGAACACATTAAAAATTTTTGTAAAAGGCTTCTTTTTCTATTCCATTGTGTGCACATTTGTATTACATATGCAGTCATCCACAATCCTGGGAATTAAATATTTTAGATAAAGGAATAGGATAGATATGCCAGTCTCTCATATCACACCAATGAAAACAGAATGCCTTGTCTGGAGTCTGAGGATCTAGATTTTTCAAAGCTTATATGATTCTAGTTCACAGTGATGGTTAAGTACTACTGTTGTATGGGATAAAGTTACAGTCTTCGGTTTGTTTGCTTTTGGATAAATATACCTTCACTGTAAGTCAAAATTTCAGGAACTTTTACAGTATATATGTGTGTGTGTGTGTGAGTGTGTATTTTATTTATTTATTTTTTTAACGTTTATTTTTGAAACAGAGAGAGACAGAGCATGAACGGGGGAGGGTCAGAGAGAGGGAGACACAGAATCTGAAACAGGCTCTGAGCTGTCAGCACAGAGCCCGACGCGGGGCTCAAACTCACGGACCGTGAGATCATGACCTGACCGAAGTCGGCTGCTTAACTGACTGAGTCACCCAGGCACCCCTGTGTGTGTGTATTTTAAATAAACGACAATAGTAGCAGTAGCAGCAGTCATATAGGCATAAACATCAACTCCTCTTTATTTCTGGAATATTACCTAACTCATGTTTATAGAAAGAAATTGTCTAAATCCAGTAAACATGCAAATCAGGAGAAAAAATACAGATTGGGAGTTAAAGAAATCTATGTTTGGAGTCCTTCCCTTACTGTGTGGCCTCAGGCAAATTCCTTAATCTCTTTGATGTCACATTCTTCTCCTGGAAACATGAGATAATACTTTTCTTATGGCGTTGTTCTAGAATTACATGAAATAATTTGCATAAAGCCATAACCACTCTTCTTAAAATCGCTCAACAAAATTAGGTAATCTTATATAAAATAAAGGGTACCAAATTGGTATTATGACTCACGAATACATTTCACACTAGTTTGTCGATGCTGAAACTTCCAAAATTAAAGGCCTATTCTTTTGGTTAAGGATATACTCCTTGCTTGAATTTTATATACACTTCAGAATGGTAACACATTAATCCTGATCAAGAGTCTATTCCCTTCCAGCAGTGCCTCCATGTTCTCTCTAGGATTCCCTTTTGAGAACAGTCCTTGACAGAAAAAAAAAAAAAAAAAAAAAAAAAAAAATTGGGAAAAGCAAGTGGTCACTGGCCTCTTGGAAAACAGAGATTAAAAAAGCACTAAAGCAGAGAAATTTTTTTTAGAAAAAGCCAAGTGTTATCTTTGTTTTAAAAATCAATTTTATAGATATGGCCTACAAAAAAGTGTTCTCAAGGTGATCTGTGCATTTGAGATATTATTCGTTCTCTTCGAGCCCTTGGCTGTTTGACAAACCTCCCTTCCATCTGAGACCCTTGTATGGTGCCATATACTGAAACCAAATTGGATTTGAAGAATACCCTGTCTTCAGAGAGCCCTTACTATAATTGGTGGGAGAGGGTCAATATAAAGCTAATCAGTGACAGGAATATGAAGGATTATGAATCGGCATTTTAATAGAGGTTATCAGCAATATACTATGAGTAAAGAAAGAAAAATTGATAATGACGTTCATCAGTTAAAGGAATGAGTTCCAGCAAGTAAATTTCCATTTCTTTTTACCAGACCTAACCAAATAAGAAAAGTGTTAAAGTGTTGTGGGTGAGAAATAAGAGTTGGAAGAAAAATATTGTTTTGGCTGCTCCAGATTCTTAATGTTAACATGAAATAGCTGACTCCACAAGATCATGCCAAGACACAGACCACCTGCTCCATTCACGGCAGATGTTCACACTTGAAAGAATAAATCAATGAGTAAATTGAATGTTGAGTCACCCAGCACAGGTCTTAGAGCCTGACCAGTAATTATTTGCCCCCAAATCTCCAACAGTTTTGTGGATTTACAGATTGTTGAATTAAACTGGACAGAATCTGCAACACTGGCTCTAGAAAAAAACCTGATAAAACTATGTTCTCAAAATAAAAACATTAATGAAGATAGAAAAAAATTTTGAGAAATATCGCAAAAATAACAAGGGTGAGTTTAAGGCTCCAAACAGGAGGTACTAAAAATTCACACACACACACACACACACACACACACACACACACACGCACGCATATATTCGTGATTCAAATTAAGAAAAAGACTACAAACATTTAAGAAAATGGTTCTTTATGCATTTGACAGAATACACAAACATTTTTTCTAGTCTGTTTCAATGTTTTAAAAAGTTTATGGCGCTCATTACAGAACAGGGTACAAAAATAACATTGCAATTAATATTCTTATAATGTGCCAGGTGGCTTCAAGAGTGCTAGTGAAGGTTGAAGAGATACCTGCAGAAGGAACTGGAGAGATTACTCATTTGGTTTGGTGTACACTTCTTCACACTACAAACACAGGGAATAAAGGTATTTGTAGCGAAGACATATTTAGGTTGCTACATTTATATGCATTTAATTTTTTTATAGAAAACTTTTCTCTAAGAAACTTGAACTGTTGCTTTTTGAGGAAGTCAAGTGATTAAAAGAGCCTAATGAGGAAAAGAATCAATGGCCCAGAAGAACTGGAATTAGAATTAAGAATTAATTGATTTTGAAAAATCAGATTCAAAGGGAATATTAAATGCAATTCCTCTAGAACCATTAAGCTTATAGTAATAAAATGAGTGGGTATTGCTCCTAAAGTGGAATATTTTGATTAGATAAGTTTCAAATTTCAAGAGGCTGGTTTTGAAGAAAGTTTCTCTGAGAGACATCAATAATGTCTCCCTTCATTAGTGAAAATAACATGAAGCCAATGAGGGGAAGCTCCTTCACTCAAGGAAGAGCAAACTCATCATTTGATATAATCACTATTTTCATATAAAAGTGTGCATATTGTCATGTTTTATAGGTACAGATACGTTCTAATTATAAATATAAAATGATTAATTTAGCCTTTCAACCTCTCCTCCCATCTTGTCTTTGCTTTGACATGTAAATTAGATTTCCATATTTTGCTCTTACATTAAGAATCAGTCAGTTATAATCTAATATACCGCTATTAAAAGACTGAAACAAAGAGCAAAGCTGTTCTGCAAACACTTTCAAATTATTTCCTACTGGAAAGTATAATCTTGCCATTGCTCTAAAATCAGAGAATGTCCACAATTAATGTTGTTGGGAAATTAGTCATCCTATTACAACCATCTTTACTGTTTATGAAGTATCTTAGGTGAGCAGATGTGTTTACGTAATTTGGTTTGGTAATTTACAGAAAATATAAAATTCCATACAAGTACCAAAGAATAATAGGTGCTGCATAGAAGGACTCCAAGGAAGCTTTATTGAATTTTATGGATTTATCATTTAAAAGCCAAGGGTATATGATAGGATAAAACTGTAAGCATTAATAAATGCTAAGAATCCTGACAAGCATACATTCAAAACAGAAAAAATAATCTGTAGAATCTATTTGGATAAGACTGAATCCTATGGAGTTCGTTCTCCCTCTCTCCCCATACACACACATACACACGCGCACATTACACACACACACACACACACACACACACACACACACACACACACACTGACACGATCACACAAAGTTAGCTTCACAAGAGACTACCTGGGTGCAAGGCTGACTATTTCTAACCAAAATCACTAATGGCATTACAATGAAGTCAGTTCAAGACTAATTCATGAAAATGAAACTACCATAACAGTTAAAATATACAGCTAATATTCTATTTTCTTTTTTCTTATTTTTTTATGTTTTTATTTATTTTTGAGAGAGAGAGAGAACGCGTGTGCGCGCGGGTGGGGGAGGGGCAGAGAAAGAGGGACACAGAATCTGAAGCAGGCTCCAGGCTCTGAGCTGTCAGCACAGAGCCAGATGCTGGGCTCAAACCCACAAATCCTGAGATCGTGACCTGAGCCTAAGTCGGACACTTAACCAACTGAGCCACACAGGCGCCCCAATCTTTTCAAATTACATAGTTATATTAAGTCTGAAGGGTATCCAGAATGTAACTCAAGGTTGTATGGTTTTTTTGAAAGCCCCTCTCTGAACTTTCCACATCTATACTACTCACATGAACACAACCCACTATACTTTATGACATTCAAATGAAGAGTAACACAAGAGACTTTCCTTCCCCACTTAAACAAAACTCTTATCTTATAGTTCACTTAATATGTATGGAAATGCTATGTTTAGAATGTTACTGTTAAATTGTGTTTATTACAAATTTTATGCAATATGCCACCTGTGGAAACCAAGATTTTTAAAATAGCACATTGCTAAACTATAAAATCCTTTCTACATGTTTAAGTAGAACTTCATGATACTGCTTTGCCTCATAGTAACCATTATCTGTAATCAATAACACGGGTCAGTTTTCAGTGAATCAATGTTCTGTATAAAGTAAGCCCAAGCAGTACTATTGCCATATTGAGTCACTAACTGTGCCTGATGGATGCTTCCAGCTAATTTTAAGGAAGAGAGAGATGACGTCAAAGTTTTGGATAAGCATAGTAATTCTGTATACTTTTATTCACAATACCTAAAAATAGGTGCCTATTTGTGTATTTTTTGTAGAGGCTGAAACGAATTCCTCTATTGTCTGAATTCAAAGGTGTCTTTGGACAATCTCATGTCTTCACATTCATCATTTTACACTTTAAGTAACCCAATCTAAAATCTCCCCCGCAAGTGGATTAAACTTTTCACCACTCCCAAAATACCACATGCTCAACCTGTAGTTTTTGCTTTGCTCCAGCTCTTTAACATGCATTGATTAACCTGAAGCCTCCTCTGTTGCCCAAAAATGTTGTACTTTGTGATTATTAACAACAGAAGTTCTTGTGTTAGACTCTGTGTAGTCCCAATCTTGCTGTACCCCTCTGTAACTGAGTGACTTTGGACAATTAGCTTTCTTAAGCCTCAACTTCTGCTTGTGCAAACTGAGAATATTTTTGCTTCATTTCTTGGGTCCTTATAATAGAGAAAAAGCCTTCAATGCCAGTTATTACTATTATCTTCCTTTTCTGGTTCACAATGATCTATTTCCTTCTCTTAACCTCCATGTTGGTTGTTTCTTGCATCGCTTGTCATACAAATATTTACTTGTGTCACGACTAGATTACAGATTTATTGAGAACATTAAATGTACTTTATATTTCACAGGCATTACTCTTAATGACAGTTCCTCCATTGTAAAAAATAATACACAGAATCTTAGCACTTTTTTTGCTAGTATCAATGTGGCTGTAAGAATGGCTTGAATAACTGGCAACAATAACTCTTTTTAACTAAGATATGAAAAGAAGTATGCCAGGCAATTTAAAGTATTTTATCTTATTTAATTCCCACAAAACTTACTATAAACCACACAGCTCACATATTGAAACTAGGGTAGAAATATGTATATCTGGCATTTTAAAACTAAAGTATTGTCTACCTAGATATTACAAAATTAACGTAAGAAAACTTCCTTTTCAGTTATAGAATTATAGGTCTTAACTCTGACTATGAGAATTTGAAAGCACATTAGCCATGCCTTACAAGTTAAGACCTATCAGTTAAAAGTTACTATCCAGTGTTCGTATTTAGGTAAAAAGAATCAAAGCCTGACTTTTACTTGCTTGTTTGTTTTTAATTTGGTAGAGTGGCTATCAGAGTGAAAGTCTCATTTTCTTTGAAAGCAGTTTAGGATAGATCAAAGAAATTTGAAGTTTAAAATATAGGGTTCATTTCCAAATTATTTATTGGCTGAGACTAAAGGGGTGTTTAAAAAAGAATATGAAGGTCAGTTTTTCACACCCTAGTTACACCATTTAATGTCTAAGTGTATTAGTAAAGAAATAAAGAGTTCTTAAAAAAAAGAATGCAACCATATACATCTGTTTTGCATCTCTGAAATATATCTACATTAATACTGAATTTAGAAAGCGAACATTTATTGAAAGCATTAGATGCATGGGTTAGATATATTTGTAAGGCAATTTTATATTTGCCCCCAGAGGACAACTGGCTTTGTAACCAACATGATTTATCATAGAATGACAAGATGAGAATGAGCTTCAGGTTCCATCAACTCCATTTTTCCCCCTCAAAATAGAAACCAAACTAATTTATCTAAAGCAGATAAGAATATTTCAAAGTAACCAAAAGGTTACAATATGGACTGCTACACTCTGTGGACTACACGATCTTGCTGATAAAGAATCAACTGGCCATTGATGTCATGACATGAAAAACTGGTTAGTTTAAGAATCCCTTCCTGGGGACCTAAGTCTTCATTCTACACAAGACACCCATCACTGGTGTGATTTAATGCATCAGTTACTCAGCAACTGTTTTTACACTGAAAATCAAAAGCAAAAACAAAAATATCATTGGGCTTCAATGAGCAAAACGAAGTCTCATGGTATCCATGTTTTTACTATATTGCCAATCCATTTTCTGCTCAGACTCACCTTACAAACTTACTCTTTTTTAACCAAAGGAAACCAACAAAAATAAATAAAACAACTATCACTGCATCACCATGCATACACATAGGATCCAGAATGCTCAAGTCAAAAATAATTAGTAAAAACAGACAATAAAAATATGTGCTAAGCCCTGGCCAAAAGGATTACATATTTTAACTGTCAATTTCTTTCAAAGAGATAGAAAATACCTTTATTATATAACAAGTATGCAATGACATGCATTTTATAGAGATTAACAAGAACTAAAATTCCCTGGAAATATTAGATATAAAAACGATGTTGTTTAATAAAGTTGGAGTAATTACATTTCTAATGCCTGTGAACGTGTTTCTATGTAAAAAAGTGGCACCCACTTCCAAGTTTTTTTTTTTTCCAAATTTTTACTTTTAAACATAGTTATGGTTATGTTAAATATATAGAAAATTCTGTATTGCATTTTAGGCCATCAAACTTTTTTTTTTTTTTTAATATTCTCAAGTTAGTTAACATACAGTGTAGTCTTGGCTTCAGGAGTAGAACCCAGTGATTCATCTCGTACACACGACACCCAGTGATCATCCCAAAAAGTCTCTTCCTTAGTGTCTGTCACCTGTATAACCCAGCTCTAACACTCAACGCTCCATCAAACCCCAGAACCCTTTGTTCTTTGTATTTAAGAGTCTCTTATGGTTTGCCTCCTTGTCTATTTTTATCTTATTTTTTTCCTTCACTTCCCCTATGGTCATCTGTTAAGTTTCTCAAATTCCACATATGAGTGAAATCATATGATATCTGTCTTTCTGTGACTGACTTATTTTGCTTAGCATAATACCCTCCAGTTCCATCCACGTTGTTGCAAATGGCAAGATTTCATTCCTTTTGATTGCCAAGTAATATTCTATTGTATGTATGTGTATATACATAAGTATATACACATACATACAACATCTTCTTAATACATTCATCAGTTGATGGACATTTTAATTTGGGTTCTTTTCATAATTTGGCTATTGTTGATAGAAACACTATAAACATTGGGGTGCATGTGCCCCTTCAAATCAGCATTTTATGTCTTTTGAATTAATTCCTAGTAGTACAATTGCTGGGTGGTAGGGTAGTTCTATTTTTAACTTTCTGAGGAACCTCCACACTGTTTTCCAGAGTGGCTATAATAAGCCATTAAACTTTTTTTTTTTTTTTTACATTTTCACTTACAACTACATTTCTTTATATTTTCCTTAAAATTACATGTCAGGTGTAAAACACAAAAGCCTCTACCACAGCAAATACTGTATTTTCATCTCCAGAAATGTTATTTTCTTTATTTTCCACTAACTTCTTAATTATTTTATCTCTACCTAAAAAATATTAGAGTTCTGGCACATCTGGGTGGCTCAGATGATTAAGCACCTGACTCTTGGTTCAGCTCAGGTCATGATCTCATGGTTCATGGGCTTGAGCCTTGCATCAGGCTCTATGCTGACAGCTCAGAGCCTGGATCCTACTTTAGATTCTATGTCTCTCTGCCCCTCTCCTACTCACACTCTGTCTCTCTCTCAAAAATAAATAAACATTAAATTAAAAATAAACATATACACGTATATATATACATATGTATACGTATGTGTGTGTATATATATATATATATATATATATATATATATATATATACATACACAATTAGAGTTGTGCTTTCAGTTATCAGATCACATTTAGCTCTTAAAATTTCTAAACATAACTGACTACTAATCATAATAAAATGTTTCTGTACCTGGATGCTGAATAACAACATTGACTCTATTGAATTTAATTGCACAGTTTTATTTTATCCATGCATATCCATACATACTGATAAACTTGGCTAGGAAATCAAGGAAGAGGGCATCATAAGGTGGTCCTTCTACCCAAGTCATGAGCACTAGCATGTAGGTCAGATTGACCAGCTCTTAAAAATCCCATGAGCGATATTTTTCATAGTGGCATCCCGAAGTCTTGACAGGAGTTAAAGATGTGCAAAATGTAATGATGCGGACATTTAGTTAATCAATCTGCATCTCTTAAATTGCTTTTGCCTCAGGTTTAGATTTCTGGATGGCTCTATGACTACTATAGCCAGATGAGAAAAACATACATATGGAAGAAATACAATCTTACATTTCACCCCACAAATAGAAGCACATTTGGTATTTCAAATGTTTGAGTAAATACAGTGCTTTCGGGAAGAAGAAAAAGCCTATGTCCCCCAAATTAGTTATTTCAGTAAGATTTATTTAATTAGAGAAATCCTTACACGGATATTAAGTAACATGAAATAAATTAGGATAAGACATATATCGTAAATAGATTAAATAGTTTGACTCAATGACAGAAAAGCAAATAAATATTTTCCTTGTTATGTTAAAGATGATGATGTTCTGGGACTTGAAGCCAAAGAAGTATTCTTACTCCAGATCAAAAATAAAGCTAAAATCTGAGTTGTGTTTTTCCTTATCTTGTATCTGTTTTGACCCTGTGTTTTATTGATAAAACAAAATTATATTTATATCCAAGTCAGTTGTTCATGTAACTAGGTTAATATATTGTTAGTCTGTGTAGGTGTGTGTTTTTAATATACAGAGGAGATCTAATGAACTTATTTTTCTCAGAGAAGCTCAGATTTTGACTCTCAATTTGGAACAATTTGTAAGAACATCTATTTCCACTGAAGGTCACAACTTTAAATTCCATGGTTACCTAGGGGAACCTAGTGATGAATTGACAGTTTAAACTCTTGATTTTCATTTAGTTACCTCATTTCTATTGATTATTGTCTGCAAAAACCTTCATTTCTGCATTCCACTTTCACTCTCATGCTAATATGCAATCACTTCTGCCTGCTTCCAAGAAAAGTATGGGCTTGCCAAGAAAGAGTTTAGGAAATTTAATTTTGAAAATAGTGTTCCCAAAGTAACAATGTTCTTAATGCTGACTATTTTACTAGACAGATTGACATCTACCTATTCAATTTACTGACCTAGACAGAGCTATAAATTATAGTGAGAAATACTAGCAGTATGATGGCTAAATTTTTGGCCTTATCTCTATGTTGTCAAATAGAAGAATTACAATGTTTATTCTGAAAAATATTCTCATGTGGATTATTTTTTGCTTCCATCTCTTAATCTACAAAACGCAATTATTTTTCTAGTTAGTTAATGCATTCACTGATTGCAAGGGGAACATAACACTAGATTCTTAGAAAATTATAATCATGTTTGTATTTTTGACATGAATTAATTAACAACCTCTCATACATGATACTAGGTGTCACATGCTTCCCCTGTGCTTCAGCTAACACCCTGAACCAGTTTTCCCAATAAATACAAAACAAAATAAAAGGTAAAAACCTCTCCGATTCAGAATAAAACTGATCTGTGTAAATACCAAATCATATATTCCTTTTGGAAACATGAAATTTTGCAAGGCTAAATTGTAAAACTAAACTAAATACTATCTATTCAATACTCATGGATCACTTTTTAAAAAGCTAGATGACAACAACTTATGATTTTAAAATAAGTTTTAGCATAGCAATTTATTTTTCAGGTTTGACATCATCTACTTCAAAAGTTTTCCTTTCTATGTATGTTCTCATTCAACTTAAAAATGTAATGAAAAAATTAACAGTGTTTCTACCCACTCACTCACAAATCTTCCAAAAAAGAAGTATTAAAGCCTTAAGGAGATTTTATTGTACCTCCTAGATATCAGTGGAAAATGGATGGATTTTTCTGCGTTTCACTCATTCACACAAAATCAAAGATTTACGTTTGTTGTGATACATAAATGTTAAAATAGGAAGTGACGTCATGTGTTGTCAAATGAGATGGAACATCTGAAACTATAGCTTAGGAAGCAGTGGGAGCTTTCAAGTTGGAATTGTTTCCCTTCTGAGTGTTTCGCGATGAATGGCCAACTAGACCAAAAGTTCACAAACAGAACTTAAATTTAATTAGCCAATGAAAAGTCTAAGTGCTACCATCATTTTTCATGACTACGGTTAGTTCCTAATTTATACCATAGTTATGGGAAGGAGACCTTTACTCATGTATAAATTAACCTGCAGTATTTTAAGGGCAAAAAGTTTAATATTTTAAAGACCGTTTCTTGACATAATACAAATTTGTGATGCTTCTTACTTCATGTGTCTTGAATCCATCCATTCTATGTCCAGCTAGTAAAGTTTCAGTTTTAGTTCCACACTGCGTTTAGGAAAAGTCCAAGAGTTTCAAAACAGCAACACATCTTTACATGACCTAGGCCCGGTATTCATCTCTCACCACTCTAAAGTGGTCCTGCAATATCAAAATACATGTCGTTTTCACACACTGGGCTCTTCTTACTTCAATGCTGCACCTCCCACGGTGTTCCTCCACTGAGGCCATCTTCAGTTTCTTGTTCCCTTGATTAATTCTTAGCCACACAGTCAGGCTCAGCTAAAATTCACCTTGAGTAAACCCTCCCTGATACTTCTAAACTGGAGCATTCTAACTGGTTTTATCTTCTTGCCAGCCACAGAACTTAGGCATATTTCTAATTTGGCATTATCATCATTTCTCTATTCACAACACACCATGAATTAAATGAAAGCATAAATAATTCATCTCCCTTACTGAGTTTACTCTGGTTATGTACACATAGTGGCTAAATAAATACACACACACACACACACACATATATATATATACACACACACACACACACACACACACATATACACATACATTTATATGCAAGTATAATATATATAGTATATATTACACTATGTATACACTATATATATTACACATATTAAAAGGAAATATACACCATCTGTGTAATCAAAAATACTTGGTGGGGGGCACCTGGGTGGCTCCGTCAGTTAAGCGTCCGACTTCAGCTGAGGTCATGACTCATGGTTTGTGAGTTTGAGCCCCACGTTGGGCTCTGTGCTGACAGCTCGGAGCCTGGAGCCTGCTTCAGATTCTGTCTCCCTCTCTCTCTGCCCCTCTGCCACTCATGCTGTCTCTCTTTCTCTCTCTCAAAAATAAACATTAAAAAAAATTTTAAAAAATACTAGGGGAAAAAAGAAAGCACTGTATGCCTTTCACACACACAAAATTAATTCTAAATGAAATAGTTTAAATGAAATCACATAGTTTTAGGAATCAAGGAAAACCACCAGTTAGGTCACTGCTACCTGCAGAAGTAAGGCAGATAACTTTCCAGATAATCAGATAGGATATGTGTCTATGAATGCTCATGAGTATGCTTGCCACTGCTAGAAGTTACAATAGTGTGAAATGTGCCTTTTTTTTTTTTCTGCCTTCCAAGTCTCAAACGAATACCTGGCAGAATCTAACCTAGATTGTTTTAGTAAGGACACTGAGAACATAGCTCCTCATCTTTCACTTCTTATGATAATGTAGGGAGCTCAGAATAGAGACAATGTTGCAGAGCTGTTAACAATCAAGACATTCCACCACCTTAGCTATTAGCATCCCTACAGCTTCTATCCATGTTTACATCCCAAATAACAATAATGGCATCCGCATTCTTCACTATTATCATGTAACCACCCTTAAGCAAAATATCCTTAAACAAAGGAAGACATGCTAACCTTTGACAAATCCCAAATTGAAAAGTACATTAACCTGTGGTTCTTAAGCAACTGAGCTACTATCATGCTCTTGTCTAAAGGGATAAAGGAATGGAGTGCTCACTGCAGTGACCTTGAGTACAGGGAATAGTTGCCATGAGGAAGTCTTAAAGGGAGAGTTCTGGAACACAAATACACCGAATTCACTCTCAGATTCTTTTCAAGGTCTCCTCTGATAGTTGCAACAAACTAGAAATCAGAGACTGCTGACATGGTTTATACTATTTATCATCCTAGAACAAAGTGAAGAGTGGAGATGGTAAAGAGTAGATCAGAAGGAACAAATGAAGATCTGCTTTAAACTAATTAAGGTTAATTACTGATGTCATTATAATGGTACTGGAGTACATTGTGCCTCCACATTGGTTCAGTATCATAAGAAATCAAGTGGCAGTCTCAGCATGCAATTTGGTGAAAACATTGTTAATCTTAGTGGAACTATTATTCTTTGAAGACTAAAATCTTTAGACCAGCAGTATTTAATCATATGGCTATAGGAAGCAACAATGGTGATTGGTTATTAGAATCAATTGAGAACCACTCCCATGTTTATCCTTGGTTTCTGAACTTATATCTTCCAGTTAGAGGAGAAAGAAAACCATTTATTGACTCCTGGATCACACCATTTACTGCATTTTGCAGGACATCCCTTCACTCTTAGTAAGCACATTAATAAGGTCTTTAAAAAGCCAGTACACTATCCCATGAAGCCAACAATTTCTGCTTGGTGTGGTATATGGTAGTAAAACCTCTGACACTTAGAGAGTATACCAATTGCTTAATTTTCCTCTACAATTACTTTCTTGGTTGGGAGTAATACCAGTAATACCGTATGGCATACCATTATCTTGGTCCTATACCTGAAGCTTAGTTTTACAGAAAACGAGGAACACATTTCTTAGAATCGTACGTAATAACTCATGGGATTTACTGGGTCCTAGTGCCTTCATCAGAAGAATAATGTCTAGTTTATACTGCAGGCCAGTGAATTATCTGTCAAGGTATGTGTATGCTGCCCAGATAAAAATTCAATATTAGTCTTAGGGTATCTAATCAGATTTTTAACACGAGAAAAACTGGTCTCATGATTAGGCTCACCATTTCTCAGATCTACCTACAGTGTACTGGTTTCTGTAGAGAATGCCAGAAAATATCTCACTGAGAGAAAACTTGTCACTGCACGGTGGTTTATGGGTGATTAGCTGAAGGACTTATCCGTTCCCACAGCTTGCTGAGATGGAAAAGTTCCTTTTAGAGCATAAACATTCCTTAATGCAAGTATGCACTTTCTTCTACCATACAGCTGAATAAAAGGGATAGAACAAAACTAGAAACATTATGCCACACTAGTTTCCGCCATTTAAGATGGGGCACAGATCGTATTCAACTTAATTTATACTAATTTATCTTATTGCTCTAAAATGGAAAAAAAACCCTCAAGATGTACATAAATTCTCTCGACAGTTACACTTTGATACTGGTTCATATTCTGAAATATCATCCTACCCTTTTTATTAGAGGGAAGTAAAAAAAATATATATTAGAGGATCCAGTTTTAGTTTGTCTTTAATACTCTTTGGAAGTAAGATGCCCATTGGCAAAAAGCTGTAAAGATATTAAAAAATTAAACATTTCATTATTATAGCAGAATTATTACTATACAACCTTTATTATAAAACTTAGATTATACCCAGATGATAACCAAGATGAGAAATATCAAATATTTGATTTTTAAAATTAAGTAAAAACATATGGTGAAAAGCATACCAACCAAAAAAAAAAACCACCCAAATATTAATTGGAATATTCCAGTTGTTCATTATAGCAGAAGTACCAAAATGGGTCAAATTCGTTTGATTACTAACATATGCCTTTGCAAAACCAGGATAGCTATAATCATTTTTTTTTCAACTAGGTAGATAAAAAAGCCACACAGGCTTTATTCTCTAGTTGTTACTCATGTTTCCTGTATTGATCCCATTCTCAAAAAATGCTTCATAAAAAGATTATTAAATTGTTATCATTAAGTAGTTATGATGGTGCTAAAAGTAAACTTGCAAAAGTTGGGTATGCTATCCAGTAGAAATCTGCGATTCAGAAGAGGAAGAGGTCAGCTTCTGGCAGAAGTCGAGCAGCTCAAGACATGCCTTTACCTCTACTTCTTTCTAATACTCTAATAAAACACAGTATAGGCGTCAAGTGCAAACCCAAAAGGGTAAAGGCAAGAGATGAGAGTCAGTAAAAGTTGTCTGTTTTTATCCTTTGCCTTTCAGAAAGACTGAAAATAGGCATATGAGAAATCACTGCTTTTTCAGAACAAATAACTTCTCTGAACTTTAGAGAATACTTAAGTTCCTACATGGGCATAAACTGATAGGAAGTAAACAAATTTTCTGGCAGAATCCCAGAGATGTTCAGGAGTGTAAGAACCAGAAACCACAAAAAGTGATAGTGAGTCATAAGGTTCAAATACAGATTTTGACTAGTGTGTGGAAAGGAAGTGAACCTTCCACCCACATTCCATATACTGTTTCTCTCTCACCAAGCAGAAAATTTGAATTTTGCACTGTAATAACACGTCAAAAAACTGGCGTCTGCTAGCCATACCCATCCCACCACTGATTTTGTAAATTACTAATGCAACACAGTCACATCTATTTCTTTACATATTGTCTATGGCTGCTTTTGTGTGGAGTTGAGGAGCCTTAACGGAGATTGTATGTCCCACAAGGCCAAAAATATGTATCATTTGCCTCTTTACAGAAAATGTTTGCCAACTTTCACTAAACAAGTCAACTAGAGGAACCCAAAGTGGGGCTCACCTAAAAGAGGGATGAAAACAAAGACTGAAAGTAGGGAGATAAAGTTTAATTCTACACACTATACCATCGTTTCCAAACCTTCCAAAACTGTCCTCCGCAGAAAACACCATTCCAGGCTAACATACCTACACAGGGAAATACGTATGTATGGATTTGTTTCTGACAAGATGAGTACTTCAGGTTTTTTGTTTGTTTGTTTGTTTGTTTTAAGTTCACTTATTTTCTTGAGGGAGAGAGAAAGCATGTTCATAAGGAGGGGAGGGTCAGAGAATGACTCCCAAGCAGGCCTGTGCAGTCAGCAAGGCACAGAGCTAAATCCCACAAATCGTTACGTCATGACCTGAGGTGAAGTCAAGAGTCCAACGCTTACTTCAGGTTTTATTTTTTAACAAATTAGTCCAACAATTCCAAGGCACAAAATTAACCAGTTTTAAACTGATTAAGGATTAAAGCTCACAAATCAACCCTTCCTCAGGGGAATTGTCTCCCTAATGCCCTCTTTGGTCACAGTGCAGATTGTGAGTGCTCCTGTTGTACACATGCCCCTCCACTGCAGAAAGGAAGAGATCTTTCACCAGCCGCAAGGCTCTAAGTTTGTATACTTAGAACATACTCCATGTTTTGTATATTCTTAAAACCAATTTGTTTGTCAAGCAGGGGCTGTAACAATGGCGCTTGCTAAGCCTCCATCCTTGATGGAATCTGTATGCTAGGACCCTTGTTGGAGGATATTTGAGATCAAGAAAGATACACAAGTAAATTATACCCTGTTGGAAATACTCTGATTCTTGATCTGGGATCTATTTTCCACAGATAGCAACCTTCCAAACCTTCCAAAACTGTCCTCTACAGAAAACACCATTCCAGGCTTCCACAGGAACATCTACTGCTACTGTCAGACGAGTAGCAGATGAAATGAGCTAGGTCACGAATAGAACAACTTGTTCCCTAAGTCAGGTCACTTGTCCTTGGACTTTAATTACCATGATTTAAGGATGTCCAATTTAGCCAATGAAAAGTGACCTTATAGGGAGATGACACAGACTTCAATGAAAAGAAACAGATGCCCCCAGCCAGCTACCAATGTTAATCACCAAATTCATGAGTGAATAAGACTTCAACCCTTCTAGTTGAGACCAGACACAGTGGAGCAGAGAGAAGCCATCTCTGGGGGCCTCTGTCCACATTCCTTGCCCATAGAGGTCCTAAGTATAAAAATGGATGTTTTATTTTGTTTTATTTTTTTTTTAACGTTTTATTTATTTTTGAGACAGGGAGAGACAGAGCATGAACAAGGGAGGGTCAGAGAGAGGGAGACACAGAATCTGAAACAGGCTCCAGGCTCTCAGCTGTCAGCACAGAGCCCGACGCGGGGCTCGAACTCACGGACCGCGAGATCATGACCTGGGCTGAAGTCGGCCGCTTAACCGACTGAGCCACCCAGGCTCCCCTAAAAATGGATGTTTTATACCATAACTTTGGGGGTTATATTTTCATTGTAATTGGAGCAGGTGATCACCGTATAACAACTTAAGTCATCCTAACAGGTTCACGCATTTTTCCATTGATGTTACACTTTTTCAGAATAAAATATTTTTTAAATTAAGTCTTTAATCATGTGTTTTTTTTTCCATTTTATGGCATTAGATATGCTGCTTTCTCTTTAACATCTGGCACTTCCAGGGCAGCAAAACTTGTTTCAAAGCCCATTAGTAAAGTTGATAGATTCCACAGATTTAACTCTAAAAATTTCCACCTTCCCATTTCCACTGCTCACATAATTAATATATCTCTTTTTACATGTTGACTAGACACAACCTCAACAATTATATTTCCTATATCCACTCGAATCCATATTTATACACTATTATGTTATTTTTTCAAAACAGCACAGATCTTATCACTTCCCTGAATCAAAACAAAAGGTATTAATTTATGATCTAAGACAGCAAATGAGGGGCACCTGGGTAGTTTAGTTAGTTAAGTATCCAGCTCTTGGTTTCAGCTCAGGTCATGATCTCATGGTTTGTGAGTTTGAGCCCTGCAATGGGCTTTGTGCCAACAATGCAGAACCTGCTTGGGATTCTCTGTCTCCCTCTCTCTCTGCCTCTCCCCAGTTCATGATCTCTCTTTATCCCTCTCTCTCAAAAATAAGTAAACACTAAAGAATTTAAATATTATAAAAGAAGGCAAATCAAGCACATATGTTTATTATAATCTGTCCCACTTAAGAATATACTAAGAGGAAAACAGAAGAGTATATTCCTCAATCAGTAAAGAGTATATAACACAGGATATGAATGGGTAAGAAATGCTAAAACTTATCTGTAAGGCAAAATATAGTTGAAGATGAATGTATCAATTAAAAAAAGTTTAAAAAATGTAACAGTAGCAGAAGACACAGCTGAATGGTGTTGAACACCAACAGATGTTGAAGTTCAGAAATACAGTAACAGGCAGAGGTATGTGCGAGAAGTGGAAGTAGGAAATGGAGGTATTGAGTGCATGTAGGTTCCACCAAGGTCTTCTAATCCTATTACAGAAAAAAAAAATACCGATAAAAAAAAAGTCATCTCTAAAGAGTTTGAATAGATAGTCTTTTTTTTTTTTTTTTTTTTTTTTTATTTATTTTTGGGACAGAGAGAGACAGAGCATGAACGGGGGAGGGGCAGAGAGAGAGGGAGACACAGAATCGGAAGCAGGCTCCAGGCTCTGAGCCGTCAGCCCAGAGCCCGACGCGGGGCTCAAACTCGCGGACTGCGAGATCGTGACCTGGCTGAAGTCGGACGCTTAACCGACTGCGCCACCCAGGCGCCCCGAATCGATAGTCTTAAAAGGCACAAGATAATAGGATGTCTGTACCATACAGTTGCAGAGTCTCCACACATTTTGTTATTATGGGCTTAGGGATACCCTACGTAATAGCTAAATTTCTGAGGGCTCATTCTTAGCTTAAGTCTACCAGCCTAAAAGTCCCACCCACCATTAGAAATGACCTAAAAGTCCCACTTACCATATCATTACTGGCACAAAAACAGACATGTAGATCAATGGAATACAACAGAAAACCCAGAAATGGACCCACAACTATATGGGCAACTAATTTTTGACAAAGCAGGAAAGAATATCCAGTGGAATAAAGACAGTCTCTTCAGCAAATGGTGTTGGGAAAACTGGACAGTGACATGCAGAAGAATGAACCTGGACCATTTTCTGACACCATACACTAAAATTCAAAATGGATGAGAGACCTAAATATGAGACAGGAAACAGTCAAACTCCTAGAGGAAAACACAGGCAGCAACCTCTTTGACCTTGGCTAGAGCAACTTCTTCACATGTCGCCAGAGTCAAGGGAAACAAATGCAAACATGAATTATTGGGACTTCATCAAGATAAAAATATTCCACACAGTAAAGCAAACAATCAAAAACAAACAAACAAAAAAACACACAAAAAAAACCTAAACGACAACCTATGGAATAGGAGAAAATATTTGCAATGACATATCCAATAAAGAGTATCCAAAATCTGTTGTAAAGAACTTACCAAACTCAACACCTAAAATATAAATAATCCAGTTAAGAAATGAGCAGAAAATACGAACATTTTTTTCCAAAATCCAGAAGACATCCAGATGACCAACACACATGAAAAGATGCTCAACATCACTCATCCTTAGGGAAATACAAATCAAAACCACAATTAGATACCACTTCACAACTGTCAGAATGGCTAAAATTAACAACACAGGAAACAACAGATGTTGGTGAGGATGTGGAAAAAGGGGAACCCTCTTACACTGTTGGTGGGAATGAAAACTGGTGCAGCCACTCTGGAAAACAGTGTGGAGGTTCCTCAAAAAGTTAAAAACAGAACTACCCTCAGACAGAGCAATTGCAGTACTAAGTATTTATTTACCCACAGGATACAAAAATACTGATTTGAAGGGGCACATGCACCCTGATGGTTATGGCAATATTATCAACAATAGCCAAACAATGGGAAGAGTCCCAGCATCCATTATAATATTAATTATGAATTACTTTGTGGTGAGCCATATGTACATCATCATAATACAGGAAAAGTAAGCCTGGTACTAAACACCTTTCAAAATCATTTTTTTTCTGATGGTGCTAGATCCTCTCTATGAATTTATTCTCAAGGAAAATTACACAGCCATTCATTGATGCATAGTAAATGTTCATCTTCGTCTGTTAAAAAAAAATGTATCCCCTTTGACGAATGTCCTCTCACAACAATGTCATTGAGCTTGCTTAAATTGTTTATTCATATCACTGTGAGTAAAATACAAAGTCAAAGAGCTTCATCCACAGGTGTATCTGCACTACTGTGAGTCATAATCTCTCTGAAATCTCTCTTGATTTGCAGCCAATAGATTGTATTTTCTTGCTTGCGCCTTTATACCTCAATATACTTTGTTTCACCTCTCTAATGATATTTTTATTCAGTTACATACTACAAATATTTAGTTACTTATTTCATCCTTCCCATGAGATTGAATAGTTTTAAGGAGCAGGCAGAGACATTCTCACTCCTATATTTAGCACCTTGACCACAATAGGGGTTTGTTAAATATGTCCTGAATTGAATGACTCAAGACCAAATCACCTTAAGCGATGCCTCTGTGTAAGTCATGGGTAGAGGGCTGTTAAGCTGAACATTCCAAGGAGAGCTTTACACAAAGCTTATCAGAGACTCCTTCCCTACTTACTTAATAAAAATGAACATTTATAATGCTAGATTGTAGCTTTTATTAGGTCACCTCCAATTCAAACCCTTCTGGGGCTCCCACTGTCTGCTGCATCCATTAACAACACAGACAAATATATAAAGCTTTTCTTGGATCGTAAGGTTCGTTCAGAGCCTTCATTTTTGATAATTATGTGACTTAAATTTGCACTCAATAACTATTGGTTAAAAGTATGATTTAATAAATTCATGAGGTATTTTGGAGTAGGAGATCTAAGCCTACTACCTTTTAGTTTACGCAGTCATTGATATGCTATGGAGAAAGCACCCGGAAGTTAAAGCTCTTGTTTCACTTTTAAAAAAAAATCCATAAAAGAGAAATAAAATTCCTGCCACCCTCACTCAGTAGGATACCACAAAGATTAATGAGGTAATGTAATAAAAAGTGCTTTGAGCTATTCATATGAATGGTGCTTTACAGAGGTACTTTATTGTAATTATTCTCAGCATTTACCTTTAATGCCATATCTAAAGGATTTTGGACTAGAAAAGAAAGTAACTTTCCAGTATACAAAAGTTGTTTCAAAGTCATCTGTTCCAATCTTGACTGTTAGCTATTTTTTACTAAGTTAATTAAAATCCTCACCTTACACAATTTGTATTGTAGATTACTGGCATGAATTAAGTGAGATAATGTATTTAAAATCTCTGGTTCTTGGTAAGACCCTAGTAAATGCTTGTTTTTATTGTTGTTATTGTTTTTGGTCAAAGTAGTTATAGTAGAATTGTTTTGGAAGTTATATTAATACAATTTGCAGAAGTATCTGGAAAAAGAGGGCAGTTCAGGGAAGCCAATTAAAGTTGGAATGTTGGCATTTAATAGGCTATTAGGAATACAGTAAATGAATGGAGATTATACTCTTGTATGGTGGCTGCCTGCTTGTTTGTGTGCTGTTAAGGGACGTATTGTCCATCATATCACATTTTAAAGTGAACTTTCAAGAACAGTTCACAATGATGGCCTAGTTGAGATGAAGTTGTTCAAGAAGCAACTCATCACTAAGTGATCATTATTGAAGTATTTTCTTTTCTGGAACACAGGAGGTATAACCCAGAGGCAAACTACTTTCAATGCAGTGATAAAATGGATTTTAATAGCCACTGGTAAATAACATACACTGAACAAAAGACATGGTGATAAACCTATATGCATCATACTAAACCTACAGGCACCAGTATTCTTAATTTCAAAATATATTAAAGAGCTACAATAATCAAGACAGTATGGAACTGTCATAAAACATACACCTGGGTCCATCAAAGAAATAGAGAGCTCAAAAATACCACCTCCCCCAAACCTCCCCCACACACACACACACAAAGTCAACTGATCTTTTGCAAGGGCGCCAAGAATACACGATGGGGAAAGAACAGTCTCTTCAGTAAACAGTAATGAGAAAATGAATAATCACACAGAGAAGAAAGAAACGGTACCACTCACAAAAATTTAAATGAAATGGATTAAAGAATTTTTTTAGGGTTAAGGCTTTTTTTTTTCAATATATGAAATTTATTGTCAAATTGGTTTCCATACAACACCCAATGCTCATCCCAAAAGGTGCCCTCCTCAATAACCATCACCCACCCTCCCAGCCCTCCCACCCCCCATCAACCCTCAGTTTGTTCTCAGTTTTTAAGAGTCTCTTATGCTTTGGCTCTCTCCCACTCTAACCTCTTTTTTTTTCCTTCCCCTCCCCCATGGGTTTCCGTTAAGTTTCTCAGGATCCACATAAGAGTAAAAACATATGGTATCTGTCTTTCTCTGTATGACTTATTTCACTTAGCATAACACTCTCCAGTTCCATCCACGTTGCTATAAAGGGCCATATTTCATTCTTTCTCATTGCCACGTAGTACTCCATTGTGTATATAAACCACAAATTCTTTATCCAGAAATGGATTAAAGATTTAAACATATGATGAGAAACCAACTAAAAAGCTTCATTTCAGCAAAAGAAACAATCAACCAAATGGAAAGGCAATCTACGGAATGGCAGAAAATATTTGCAAACCACATATGTGAAAAGGGGTTAATATTCACACTATGTAGAACTCACACAACTCAACACCAAAAAATAATCTCATTATACAGTGGGCAAAGGACCTGAATGTACATTTTTTAAAGAAGACAGACAAATAGTCAACAGGAACATAAAAGGTGCTGTACATTACCAATCATCAGGAAATGCAAATCAAAACCATAATGAGATATCACATCACAAATGTCAGACTGGCTAATACCAAAAAATCAAGAGATAAATGCTGGTGACAATATAAATAAAAGGTAACCCTAGTTCACTGTTGGTATGAATGTAAACTGGCATAGCTACTATGGAAACAGTATGGAGGTTCACAAAAAAATTAGAAAAGAACTACCATATGATTCAGCGATTCCATTTCTGGGTACATATCCCAAAGAAATTAAACCATTATCTTGAAGATACATTTGCACTCCCATTTTCACTGCAGCATTATTCACAACTGCCAAGACATGGAAACAACCTACATATCCACCAAAGAACTAATGGATAAAGAAAACGTATACAATGAAACATTATGCAACCATAAAAAAGAAGGAAATTCTGCCACTTGGAATAACACGGATGGCCTCGGCATTATGCTAAAGTGAAGTAAGTAAGAGAAAGAATAATACTGTATGATCTCACTTATGTGCGGAAAAGAAAAGAATTTATGGAAATAGAGAGCAGATTGGTGGTTGTCAACAGTGAGGGTGTATACGTATGTGTGGGAGGGTAGGATAAATGGGTACAGGTGGCCAAAGGGGGCAAACTTCCAGTTTAAAGATGAGTAAGTTCTAGGTATATAATATATGGCATGATGACTGTGGTTCACAACACCATACTGCGTATTTGAGAGTTGTTTAGAAAGTAAATCTTGTAAGTTCTGATCATGAAAACAAAAATTCTAACTGTGTGAGGTGGTGGGTGTGTTAACTAACTGTATTATAATCACTTCACAATATCCAAATATATCAAATCATCATGTAGCACACTTTCAATATGTCAATTTTATCTCAGTAGAGCTGGAAATTTTGATTAAAAATAGAAAGCAAAAAATAAATAAATCTAAGGAGACCCGTGATAGGCAGATATCTGAAACAGTCCCCAGGGATGTCTGCCTCCAGGTACTTCTGTTCTTCTCTACTCAACACTTAGGCTTTGAGTGTTTTATTACATAATTTCCCAAATAGTCTTTCTCTTTTGACCCTATCACTAGCATTTTTTTTTGTTTTCTTCTTTTTTTAGAATTCACCATCTCTCTGCTTATATTACCCATCTGCTCTTATAGCCTATCTACTCTATCCGTTAGAAACTTTACCATATTAATCATAGTTTTGTTTTTGTTTTTGTTTTATAATTCCCAGTTGGATTATTCCCACATAGCTGCTATGTCTAGTTCTGTCTCTTCACTTTTTTTTTTTTTTTTTGCCTTTTGGTATGTTTTATTACTTTTTCTCGATAGTCAGATATGATATACCGAGTGAAAGGAACTACTGTAAATATGCTTTTAGTAACGTGGTGGTGAAGTGTCTGGAGAGGAGAAGCATTCTATATGATTAGGTTTCAGTCTTTTAGGGAGCCTATGCCACTTCACAATTGTTGAATATTTTTCTCCCTCCTTTGGTGTGACAAGATGGCTAGAGTGGGCTGGAGTTGTTTATTTCCCTCTGCAGGCCAGTTAGTTTCTGATACTATCCCAGCCTGTTAGACCCCGGTTAATTTCCCCTGAAGGCAGGCCTTATTTCTTTTTCCTCTTTTTTAAAATAAACGTTTATTCTTTTTTGAGAGAAAGTGCAAATAGGGGAGGGGAAGTGGGGGGGGGGGCAAAGGATCTGAAGAAGCTCTGCACGGACAGCAGTGAGCCCAACGTGGGGCTCGAACTCATGAACCGAACCATGAGATCATGACCTGAACTGAAGCTGGACGTTCAACCAACTGAGCCACCCAGGCAGAAGGCAGACCTTACTGAAAAGAGCAGAATGCTCTGACATATTCCAAATCGGTTTCTTTTACCTTTCCCCAGCAGGAAGAAAGAGGGGATTTTTTCTCTGATGCTTACCACAGGAATCTCACTGAGCTCCTAGAGGTAAACCTCACCATATTTTGGGGGCCCCCTGTCACTGGATCCCCACAGATTTTTTAAACTCAGATTTGTCCACACCTAATTTTCAGCAATTCATCAATTACATTCTGGTTTTCTTATCCAGCCACTGGCTCCTGCAGCAGCCTCTGCCCAGCAGCCTCTGCCCTGGGAGCCCAACTTCTTTATTTGCTCACCTGTCTCCAACCTTGAGGTGCTTGCCTTGTCCTCCCCTCTCTTACAGACCAAAGTTATAGGACCAAAGAGTTATTGATTTTTCAGTCTCTTTAGCTTCTTATTTGTTGTTGGGGTAGAGCGGAGAGTTTTGGAGTGCAAATGGAAGTGTTCAATACCCATCTATATTTTTATATTCATTTACTCCCAGGCTACTCCTCCATTTTCCTGAAGGGCAAGGAATTTCACAGACTTCTTTTTCCCCATTGCTTTTGTTATTAAATTAGGCGTTATCAACAATAATGTGGTGACAACCCAAAATTTCAGTGACACAATTACTTGCCCTCCACAACTCAAATAATACCACCACCCTATTTCTTAAGCAACATTCTCTCATGATGACATTCTAGACCTTCCCACTGCTGGTTAGTGGTCTACCTAAGAAGTTTTAATTAGCTCCATCTAATATAAATATCTGAGCTGCCTCCATTCTTCCCATTAAAATCATCACCTTTTTATTTTACTCTTCAGTTCCTTTCCACTTCATTTCATTTTAACCCTTATACTACCACTAAGCCTCACATGTTTGCTAGATGTAATATATTCTATTATTCTTCCCAGTTATCCACTCTCTTCCCAATAGAGTTTCATACATCTTAGATTTGCCAAGCCTCTCTCTATAATGTGTATAGGATCCGATGTTCTGCTTGACCGTGTGATATGGCTTGCTTTGCTCTAGGAGACGTCAGTGGGCATGACAAGTGCTGTGTAGAGAAGACTCTTCTAAGAAGACAAACAAGGTACAACACAGCCAAACCAATGCTGACCTGTCCATCTGTCAGCAATCATGCGTGTGTGTTGCTATCGTCTACTAAGACTTTAGGGTCGTTTGTTGCCATGGATAAAGCTGACTCCTTCCCAAAATGAGCCCCACGGCTGAGTATCTCTCACCAAAGTCCTCTCTTCCACCTTCATTTTCGCCTCACATACAAACAAGACAAAACAAAACAAACTCAAAAGGTCTCCCTTCTAAAAATATGGTTTCATGTTGTAACAGCTTGTGATACAAAATACATAAATGTTGACTTTGTTGCCATTATACATTCTCAATTTCCAAACTTAGCAAACTCTGAAGGCAATTGATCAGTCTTTTTAGTTATCCTTGATCAACAACTTCTATTCTCTATTGCTATTCCAGACCTCCTCCTCTCAAGTGTCTCAGGCAGCCAGCACAACCTTCTTTCTCAGCAAACTGCCTTGCGTCCCACTTCGCATATTTATTGATCTTTATTCGGGCACTAATTTACATCTGCCGCCATTTTCCTCCCCTTCTCTTCCCATCGCTAGATCCGGTATCACTTTCTCAGTTCAAAAGTAATACATTACTCATGTTTTACCTAGTGACTACCTCATCTTACATCTTCTTGGAGTTGATAAAACTATTATCTTCTTTCTCTCCTGAGTTACAAATGTATCATCTTTGTTGTTTTTCCATCCTGCAAAACAAAAGAACTCCAAACCTGACTGTGTGGGTCCTTCTACCTAATCTGTCTCTATGACACCAAAACTTTTGAGTGTGGTTTATAACTGTTCCTCTCAAACACACCTCAGCCCTCTTTCATCTGATTTTTATCTCCACCGTTACATTTACGCTACTTTGATAAACTTGTCATTACCTGAAATTTTTCTTTATGCTTAATTTTTTTGTCATTGTACTGCTCTATCCTATATTTTTTATATAAAAAAATTTTGTTTATTTTGAGAGAGTTACAGAGCATGAGTGGGGGAAGGAGCAAAGAGAAAGGGGGACACAGAATCCGAAACAGGCTCCAGGCTGTGAGCTGTCAGCACAGAGCCTGAGGCAGGACTTGAACTCACGAACCGTGAGATCATGACCTGAGCTAAGGACGCTTCACCGACTGAGCCACCCAGGTGCCCCTATGCTGCAGTTTTTGACACTCTGAAAACAGGTTTTCTGAGTTTTTTTCCCCCACTTATCCCAATGCAGCCTTCTTCCTTGGATTCTTTTAATTTCCTTTCTTTCCTTTATCTGTGATGAATAAATGAATTTTTAAAAACATTTTTTGCTATTATTTGTATTACTAACATAAATGTATCTCATGGTTATTAATAAGTTTAGTTAAAGTGCTTTTCTTAGGAAACTATGTTTATAATGCACAATTTGATTAGGAATAATTAATTTTGCCTTAAGCCATTAAAGAAAATTTCCCTAAGAATGAAATGCTTGTAATGAGTCTTGGAGAATAACATTAAATAGCAGACTAAGAAGAGCACTTCATGAAGTAGGAGAAAATATGGGTAAAAATATATTCTGTAATGGAGAATTCATTGTGGCTAAAGCACCAAGGAGTATAGTAAGGATGTAGCAAATCATGAGATAAGAAGATGTCAGGTCAGGATAGATTTGACCACCAAAGAGCTTGCCAATGTTTTAGGTGGTACCTGTTGTAAGTCGGAGGTCACTGTAAAAATTTTTGAAGGTATTTTTCATGAATGAGGGTTTTATTTGTTTTTGTTTTTTTTTTTTTAATGGAAAGGACTCTCCATAGATGAAGCATGTAGGATTAAACATAAAGAATTGAACTTGAGTATATACACAATGGAATACTACATGGCAATGAGAAAGAAAGAAATATGGCCCTTTGTAGCAACGTGGATGGAACTGGAGAGTGTGATGCTAAGTGAAATAAGTCATACAGAGAAAGAAAGGTACCATATGTTTTCACTCTTATGTGGATCCTGAGAAACTTAACAGAGGACCATGGGGGAGGGGAAGGAAAAAAAAAAGTTAGAGGGAGGGAACCAAAACATAAGAGACTTTTAAAAACTGAGAACAAACTGAGGGTTGATGGGGGGTAGGAGGGAGGGGAGGGCGGGTGATGGGTATTGAGGAGGGCACCTGTTGGGATGAACACTGGGTGTTGTATGGAAACCAATTTGACAATAAATTTCATATTAAAAAAAAGAAATGAACTTCATAGTAGTGAGGTGACAGGATATTTGCTGCAATACTGTGGAAAGGCTCCCTCCACCCCTGAGAAGTAAAAACAAAAAAGAAAAACTCAATATATGTAATACATAATATGTAATATATAATATATAAATTTGTTATATTATGTAATATTATACATGTATGGTTATATATAATGAAATAACATGTATGTATACATATGTTTTCAAACTGAAGAAAATGATGTTGACTTTAGGTCCTACATCACTACAGTATGTAACACAAAGGAGTCAACAAAGGCAAAGTCCTAACAAAATTAAATGTTTCAGGGGAACCTGGGTGGCTTGGTCAGTTAAGTGTCCAACTCTTGATCTCAGCTCAGGTCTTGAACTCACAGTCATGAGTTCAAACCCCATGTTAGGCTCCATGTTGGGTATGAAGCCTACTTAAAAAAAAAAAAACAATTTCTGATTTCCTTTATTATACAATGTTGATATTGGGTATATGTTCCTTTTCGTATACTAAATAATATTCAAAATAACCAAAAATAACTCAGCTACTTGTTTTGCAAAATACCTATTCTTGGAAAACTATGAAGCAACTGAACTTACTTATAAGACTAACTTTTAACAGCTTGCTCAAAGTTACTTGTTCTCCAATCCAAAGCTATTATGTCATGAACTCTGCCCAATACCAACTAGTTTCTAGACTTAGAGGATTCACCATGTAATCATCTAGCCCAGGCCTTAAAATATCTTCTCCTGAATTCCCTGAGACTCTACTTAAACAATGTCAAGATGGCATTCTACCTTACTTTAAGTGTAATAAACTTAGATGTAATCCATGGATATGTTTTTTAGGTGCTCTTCTGGGGAGTTCATCATACAGTTAATGTACTGATGCCAGTGGTATATTTCACAGTATTATTATTTATTTATATTCAATTCATGCTAGGAAGTATTCACAAGACATATTAAGATTTCAAATTGAAGCACACTGCCCTGGAATTATTGATTTTTAGGACACTGGAAGCTGAACAGAAGGATATGGCTTGGAGAAAGATCTACCTTTTCTACTAGTGAGCTCTGTGAGGGATGGCTCTGTGTCTTTTGTATACACTGCTATAATTTCAGGATCTCATGTTATGATTGGCATATAGTAGGAAATGAGTAAGTTGAATTAAAAAAAAGGTACCATTGAAGTCACTGCCATCTTAATGTGTGAATTTAACTAGGATTCCATTGGAAATGTTCCCATATACTTGCAGTGGAAAGGAAATTGATTTCAGGATGACAATTAACTATACGATATTTGGTTAGGGACCAACTAATGACAAATTGCTGAGTGGTTACCAGGCCCTCATATTACTTTTTGAGATTTTATTTTATTTTAGAGAGTGAGAGAGTGCAAGCAGGGGGGAGGGGTAGGGGGGTGGGGAGAGGTAGAGAGATTCTTAAGTAGGCTCCATGTTCAACGTGAAGCCAAGTGGGGTGATGCCACAACCTGAGTCTCTGCTCAAGAGACTGGACCACCTAGGCTCCCCCAGGCTCTCATATTCTTAGGGGAAGATATGACCTTGGAAAACTGGATTGTATATGGGCAAAAAATTCCACCTATTATTGTTAAATGAACTGTACTCTTTCTAATGTATTAGTCATTTTAAGTAGGCTTTTATTTATTTTTTTTTAATTTTTTTTTCAACGTTTTTTATTTATTTTTGGGACAGAGAGAGACAGAGCATGAATGGGGGAGAGGCAGAGAGAGAGGGAGACACAGAATCGGAAACAGGCTCCAGGCTCCGAGCCATCAGCCCAGAGCCTGATGCGGGGCTCGAACTCACAGACCGCGAGATCGTGACCTGGCTGAAGTCGGACGCTTAACGACTGCGCCACCCAGGCGCCCCTAAGTAGTCTTTTATAAACTAAGCATGTTATCAGAGAAATAAGTAAAACCTCTAATACTTTATAAGTACTTAGAGTATTAAAAAACAGAACAATAATTTGTCTTTAGGGTTAACTTCCCTTGTTAAGAAACATCTTGGAAAGAGAAATTCAAACAAACAACCTCTTTGATGGAGAAAAAGAGTCCCTGGCAGGGTCTAAATGGAAAGGGGAAGAATGAAGGGAGGATTAAATTCCTTTGCATCAGAAATATAGAGCCATTATGTTTGTTTCTGTAGCGATTTCTCCAAAATGAAAAGGAACAAGAGGACAGGGAGGAAAAATAATCAAAAAGTGTCATAAGAACATACATTATTTGAGCAGACATGACAGGTGAATAATTTACTAGTGAAGACTTGATGAAATAGAAAAAAAAAAAAACAATACAAACTAATTTTACAGAACAATGAAAGCTATCAGGTAGTCTTAAAAGGACTCTATTTTGGGGATGTTGATTGTTACCCTTTACTAAAATGTTCAGTAAATTATCCAGTGCCCACATATATTGTGTGGTTTCATGAATGGATAGCTTTACATCTAAGTGTGTGTAGAATAGAAAGTATGGGTAGGATGTGGACTTGATTCATGAAATTTATGAATCTGTTGAAGGAGAAGCTATTAATCAGAGATAATTATGATAATGTAAGCCACAAAAGTATTTACTCAAATCTTGAGGTAGATTATATTGTCATTAAATTTCTGCACACTGTACAATGTAGATTTGAGTTAACATCATAGATAACTTAAAGGCAAAGTGACACAAGAGCTAAACTAATACAGAATGAAAACAAAATTCCAAAACAAAAGCAACCACAAAAATAATTCCGTATATGGAACATACTAAAAAGAAGTATTTCTGTGTATTTATTTGTAGTTCACATGCATAAATATTTTTTTCCACATCCTATACAATCTTAGGCAAAATTGGAGAACTTGAATACAGTATAGTGCATAGATATAGTACATCATTAGTTATCACTTGTGATAATTCTGTATTGTAAAATATAGTCCCTGAATAATCCAATTTCATGTTTTCCCATTAATACTGTTTTTTTCATAGATAATAGAATGGTTGAGGGGATGCAGATTTGATGGAAGAATGTAAAATGATAAATTGCACATTGAAATCACCACATTCAATTAGGATGTGAGCTTGAAAATTTTACCAGCTTTGAACTTATAACTCCACCATTAAACATGATTTTCAACACCATCAACTAAAATTTGTTCAGTACTCTAATTTGTTATGTCCTTAAGTACTTCAGGAGTATAATTTATTGACATTAACCTGTTTGTAAGTATGTTTAAATTCTATTTGAACAGCCATTAGGATATATGCCATCTAGTCTCCTCCAAAAAATGAAGCAATAATGGAAAAGTCAAAAGCATAATATGCTGATTTTCTTTTCCTTCATGAAAGAAACAAAGAGGAAGAGAGAAGGAAGGGAGGAAGTTGGGGAAGGGAAAGAGAGAGAGCAGTTGTGAATACTGAACACTGAGGAAGTGAGAGGGTTGGACACAATTTGACTGTATCATCCCACCAGTTTCTATTATAAATTAAAATATGACCTCTCAGGTTCATTTTGAAGTCATTTGGAATTTTATGCCATCCATCTATAAGACTTTGGATTATTTATAAGCCTGAAATGGCCAATAACAATTCATTTTCAATTTTAGAGCTATTTTATCTTTCTTCTTCTTATTTTTAAGAGACTGAAAGAGCATGTGCACAAGCAGGGGAGACAGGCAGAGGAAAAAAGAGAAAGAAAATCTCAAGCAGGCTCCATGCTAACCAGAGCCCAGCCCAATCCTGGGATCATGTCTTGAGCCAAAACCAAGAGTCAGACACTCAACCAATTGAGCTACCCAGGTGCACCTTTTATCTATATTTTGAAGAGAAAAACAGGTTGGGGGGGGGGGGTAACTTTTTGAACCATGGCATCTAGAATTCAAAATCAAATTAATAACCCTGGATTTACCCACAAGGAGAACATTGCAAGGTTTTTGTTGTTGTTGTTGTTGTTGTTGTTGTTGTTGTTGTTGTTAAGCACTTCTCTTCTAACATTCTTCGTGTAGAAATAAGGAACTCTCTGTGCCACAGTGTACATGACCTGATTCTTTAAACAGAATGCATCCAGAGGATCACTGAATAGTCCCATCATATAGATGCTCTTTAAAGGCAAAATCCCTTGATGAGAGATTCTTGGTACCTAACCATCCTCTGAACTCAGCAACAGTTTAAAAGCAAGGTAGGGATAAAACTGGTCATTGGCTACACAAGAACCTCTCAGGTTCTCCTCAAAATACCTTGGAATTTCCATGTCACTCATTTGTACAGATGTTTTATGTATTTTTAAATTAAATTCTAATGGGAAATATTTACCAAAAAAGGAGGAGAAAAGCCAATTCATTCGCCTTAGGGGTGGAGAAATCAAACTTCCAAAAGTATGAAAAGAGAGAAAATACTATCTGTATATTTTTATTTACCTTTTATATGTTTAAAGGATGAAAAATTAACAGTCATAAGAAACAAGATTAAACTTTTCTATTAATTTAATTTATTTCCATAGGATAATACTCAAGCAAATAGCTTTGTGACATTAAAAACTGTATTTGATTTAATGAACAGAAAGTATTGGTAGTTATTTTAACTGGGGATAAGACAAAGTCCTTTATGTTTACAAATTTTGAAATAACTAGATGTTGAGCTGGGGAAAATGTACCCTTTTATTCTGGTGGTTTATTATAAGTAAATGTATTCTAACAACTAGCTTAGCTTTTCATTAAGTTTCTGAAATCCTTCTATCTGGGAATCCTTCTATCTGGGAATCCAAGGGTTCCCACCGTGATGAAAAGTTTATGACTATTCCTTAAGCTACCAATAAAAAGAATTATGATCAGTTTAAATCTGGGTGGCATTCATCAAATGGTAACCCAGGGGTGAAAGGTCCTATATCCCATTTTCAATTCTTTGAACCATCTACTGAACTAATATATTTTTGTCTTTAAATGTCCTAAAAGATTTAAGATGTCCTCATGCTTATAGGATTTTGAAATTTTATTTTAAGGAGTGAAAAGAAACTTGCTCTGTGAGCAGGTTTTTCAGTTTGGCCTGAGGCCTTTGATTCAGGGAACAAGCAATCTCCAACTCTCTCTACAGGAGAGATGTCCCCTTTCAACCTGTCTCTTGGTCCAATCCAAATCAATGAACTCAAGACCCAATACACCAGGTCTTAAAAATCCATTTAGAAAACAATTGCTCCATTCAAAGTTCATCTCCTTCCTTTATCAGAAATTGCTGGAAATGTAATTTTGCAGCAAGCATTTCATTTCTTGTCTTGAAATAGATTGAGGTAAATGTAAAGCCAGTGATTGGATAAATATAATGTCTTGGGTTGATGCCACAATGTAATATTTGGTGGTGTGGTCAGTACTGATGGATGTTCTGTATAGTTACTCAGTTGTATCATGGGACAAATTCCCATGACTCTATTTAAAACACCATGTGGCTCTTCTCAATCACTATTACCCCAAGTACTTTGGCACAAATACAAAACCATGAGGGATTAGCACTGAGCACACAAGTCCAATTCATTTTTGCTCTGCATAGATTCTCCTTCATACAATCAACTGTATTTGTGCACAATTTATTTACCAAGCTGCACTGCATGCTGTAAATAACACAACAAAGATTAGCCCTCCTTCAGAAATCACTTCTAGGAGGTTATAAATAGAAAGCCTGTGCTCACTAATCTCCAATAGTACACTTAAGGATTAAACCTGATGAAGTTAACACATACATGGACACACACAGAAGCACTACAGCCACAGCAACACAACGTTTAATGAAAGTCTCTTCATTTTAATGTCACGAAAACATATTTATCTTCTTTAGTACCTGCTATCAAGGTACATACCATTCAATATAAAAGAGGGGGAAAACAAAGAGGATTTTCTTTGCAAAGTAATAAAAAACAAAATATCAGTAATGCCTTTAGAAAATATCTTTTGGGGTGCCAGGGTAGCTCAGTCGGTTAAGCATACTACTTCGGCTCAGGTCATGATCTCACAGCTCGTGAGTTAGAGCCCCACATAGGGTTCTGGGCTGACAGCTTAGAGCCTGGACCCTGCTTCAGATTCTGTCTCCCTCTCTCTCTGCCCTTCCTCTGCTCATGCTTTGTTTCTCTCCCTCTCTTTCCCTCAAAAATAAATAAACATTAAAAGAAAAAAAGAAAATACTTTTTGGAAATGTAGAGGTTACATTTTCTGGCACACTGATACCCAGACGGCATAACATAGGAATGAATCAAATGATATAATAAGTAACTTGCTTATCAAGAACAATATCCAGTCACTATCATGTACTTCAAATTGATAAGTTTCCACTTCTTTAAAAATGAAAGCGTTATTATTTTCTAAAACATCTAACACTTAAACAATTGTCAATACACCAACATTTTTTTTTTCTAGTGTCCTCAGTTCCTGGGCTGGATAGTTAGTGATTTAGAAACTTTGTTGTCTCTACTATTCAAGTAAAGAATATGTGATCCGTATTTTTAACACCTAAATAAATTTTATGGCCATTTTTTTATTAGTAGTATTCATATTAATCACAATCCTATAGTAAATCACTTCAGTAGGACAAATACTACAATTAGAATGATACAAAGGTTTAACATGTTCCCGGCACAAGGATGACATACACATTTCTTAAGTATTCCATAAATGCATGCCCAGGCAGACACCCACACACACATACACACATGCAACTATATATCTTCTTCCATAAAATAAAAAATCTTGATACATTGTTAAAGCATATGCTTAGGACCATAACTTACAAACACAGATATATTTTGAAATTTTTGTAATTTTCCAATTTTTTTCAGTTTGAAATCATTCTTTGTAAGTAACTTTAAATTTTTTTAATGTTTATTTATTTTTGAGTGGGAGAGAGACAGAGTGTGAGTGGGGGAGGGGCAGAGAGAGAGGGAGACGCAGAATCCAAAGCAGGCTCCAGGCTCTGAGCTGTCAGCACAGAGCCCCATGCAGGGCTCAAACTCACAAACCAGGAGATCATGATGTGATCTGAAGTCAAATGCTTAACCGACTGAACCACCCAGGTGCCCCTGTAAGTAACTTTTTAAAAATTTCTCCAGAAATACTTGATTTTTTTTTCTGTATTGCTGGAACTCTATAAACACACAATCCTGTATTTTAGGATATTATTCTTTTTTCTCTCTGAAAGCTTTTCTTCTTATTTCTATTTCTAGTGTTACAACATAGCTTGATAAAGTATACTTTAGGTGGGACTTCAAATTCACTGGGCTGGTACTCGGTGACTGCCTTTGCCTTTCTAGGGACTCTTATGAATTATTTCTGTGTTAATTTTTCCTCATTTCATTTTTCTCTGATATCCTAGGACTTCCATTAAAAAAATTTAAACATCTGGATCTTGTTTCTCCTATTTTTCATCTCTTTGCCTTCTTTCCTGTTTTTCCAATTTTCTCTCCTTTATCTTCCAAACTTTCTAGATTTTTTTTCAAGAGCCTCCAAGTCTATTGTTTTGGATGCAATAAACACCTCTTTTCTTCTTAAGGATATGAGTTATGGGGTTTTTGCCTTTTTGTTTTCTCTTATTTTCATCCCCTCAGTTTCTCCTGGGTTGTTTTGTTTTGCGTATTTGTTTTATTCTTTGCTTTTCTTGGTGGAAGCTTCACTAAATGTGACAGTTTCAACTACTAAAGAATTCACAGGACTCGCAATTACAAAGCTTAAGAATCTACCAGTTATTTCAAGAAAAGAATAAAAATGGCAGCAGCATTGAAGTAAGGAACTGCATCTCAACGCAAGCTGCCTCACGGAACAAATCAGAAGCCACGAGCTAGCTCTTAATTGTCCCCCATCTGCAGGACTGTAGCTAATGTACTCTTACTCAAACCACAAACCACCAAGATAGGTACAGAGTACCTGGGAACCAGGCTACCTAATGTAAGCATATTACTATGAAGTAACCAGACCCAATGGCAGAGTCGGGGTGGGGCGGGGGGGGGGGGGGGGGGGGGGTAGGGTCACCTAACCCAGGTGTAGACCATCATCTCACCATTATCAAACAATTTTCATTAAGCCCGTAAAAACCACCAGCAACTCACCTGTGTCCTGTGGCTGAAAAGCAACACCATTAATCTTTACAAGTCATGCCTTGTGTACAGTCAATACTGTCTTGGTACATATCTTACTTCAGCACAACAGCTCAGACTAATTCTAGGCATGCTGGAATTAACCCTCACCACACAGAGGCTTTCCGCAAATCAAAGTGTGAACGAAAATCTTAAGTGAAACTCTGGGTAGACGTGCATGGCTTACCTTCACATCTCGGTGAACAGGCATTTGCACTGGAGACCGCTAAGTGGGAATCTGGGAGTTTCATCACCTCAGTTTATTCAGATTCTCTGAGGCAAGTTGGGATCTGGGAGAAGTCGGTAGTGGCCTGACTTCCAGCTGGGCAACTTCTGGCGGGACAGTGGGAAGGCAGCCTGGGGATGTTGTCCCACCTGGCTCTGGACCCCTGCGGCAGAAACACCGCCAGTCTACCAGCCCTCCAGCCCTTTGCAACTGTGCTTTTCCCCCCTTTACTTTCAAAGGCCTTACCTGATTGGCCGTTGCTGGAGAAGCTCTTTTAATTGTTGCTTCTGACACTGGATTGAGTGAAGGGTTTTCAATTCACACCCGGCATGGCCCCAGTTGTAACAAATTAACAGACAAAGCAGTCATTGAATGCAGCAGTTTTCATGGAGACTGCTTTACCCTGGCAAAGATTATTAAGGCAAGACTAAAAATGTACAAGCTCGATAATATTAAGGCCAGAACTATGGGGCCACTGCCGCTATGCCTTCTACAATCCTCTATTCAGGTTGTTTCTTTCCATACTACGTTTATAACATCATCAGGGTGAAGAAGTAAAAGGTGCGGGCAGTATATAGCTTTGATCCCAGGGAGTCTGTTGGTTTGCAACTCTGGTATTTCCCCAGAGCGATTTCAAAACTGGCCCATGTATATGAGACGGCAAAGAGACACTGAAGAGGCAGACAATTCCAGATTGGTAGGTGGCAGTTTCAACAAACAAGAGGAAATTTGCAACTTCTAACGTTTGTGAGCCCTACTCCTGGGCTCCCAGGGAAGCTATACTTTAACATTTATCAAGGTCAAAATGACTCAGCAAAATCCAAAAGCACAGGCTGTATTTCTGCCCCAAGCACATATTGAATGTCTGCTTTTTAAAAATAAATAAAAAAAATAATGAAAAAGGAGCATTCTGAACACAAGATAAGAAAAGGAAAGAAACTTCCCTGGTCCCCACAAGATTAAAGTCATAAGGCTTTCACATATTAAAACATAAGATAAAGTCTATAACTTTCTGGAATGTCCTTCATCATGATGATTTGTAACTCTTTATGTAAAAAACATACATGACCCTGTACCAAATGTTCCTTTCCAGAGCGCTCTCTTCTCTGTGAATATTGTGTATCCTAGCAGGTGTCCTAACTTGGCCTCAAATAAAACTCTTTTCCTTTCTTTTTAAAAATTTTAAAAAGGTTTGTTCATTTGGGGGCACCTGGGTGGGTCAGTCGGTTAAGCATCCAGATTGGGCTCAGGTCACAATCTCACCATTTGTGATTTTGAGCCCCACATCGGGCTCTCTGCTGTCAGCATAGAGTCTGCTTCAGATACTCTGTCCCCCTCTCTCTCTGCCCCTCTCCACCCCTCTCCCTCAAAAATAAATAAACGTGAAAAAAAAAAAAGTCTGTTAACTTCATGTTGACTAAGGGAATTTACAAACCAGACTTGTTTTGGGTGGTGGTAAGAGGAATAGATCTGTGCATCCCCCTGCCAGAATCCTAGGAGATTAGAGGCCATAACAGGGTTCAGGCACATGTATGTAGTCGAGATGGTCTCAATACCACAGTACTCTCTCAAGGCGGAGGCCTGAAGTATCTCCGAGTGTGGGAAGAGTGTAGAACATACATTTTAAGAATAGGAGAGGGAATAAGGAGCCTCTGATAACTGGGTCCAACTCAGTGTCAACCAGCCGTCACATCCTCTGGATGACTCCCTCCAACACTCCACCCTTCCTGACCAGCTCTTGCAATCTAACAAGTCTCTCCACCTTGGCCCATGTACCCTGGGTGCTTGGGAGGCTTGGTAGCATGAGAAGTTCACTTGGCAGCTATCCAGCTGCAGGGTAGGCAGATAATGGAGCAACAATATAAGCACATGCAAGAGAAAATACAGATTAAGATAGTGATCCCCCAAATCAGTAACAATTTTGTTTTCCACCACAAGCTCCATGACTCAAATCACTGATTATTATATAAGTCCCATGGGCTGGGGTCAAATCATTCAGAGGATCCATTTGTGTCCTTGTGATCTAGTAAAGATGATATAACATTAGTGTAAATAAATAAATAGTTGGCCAAGCCAAGGTGGTTTTACTTGTTAGTAATTTAATCTGATGCTTTAATATTTCATTCTTCCTTTCTACAAATCCTCCTGCTTGTGTGCTATAGGGGAGATGGAACCTCCATTCAGTGTCATGGTTTTTGTTTTGTTTTGTTTGCTTTGCCCACTCATGTTCATTACCTTTGAAATGTGATCCCCATCACTGTCTATTCAACGAAGTTATCTGTAATTAGTAGTATGCTTCTCTGATTCCCTAATGATGGCAGCCTGGTTTGTGTGGCAATAGGAGAAACTTGGGTTAGGTCAGACATGTGTCCACACAAATCAAGGCATATTTAGAACCCTCACTAGGAAGGAGGGGACCAATATAATCAATATGCCAATCCCTCATCAGTTGGGAACTCCTGTGGATGGCCTCAGACTCCTTTGGCAGTTACCTTGGGCATTGTTTAGAACACATGGATCATATTATTACTGCATTAACCAAGTCACTATATTTTAAGGCCAATCTAGCTTCCTCGGCAACATGCCTTCCCTCTCAGGCACTACAGTGGTTGTTCTTTCTGTGCACCCAATCTGCTATATCTACTGAAATGTCAAGTTGTTAGGACTGGTACCTGACCTAGGGCATCAGCTTCCCGATTTCCAGGGAGTGTGAGCACTTTATAAGCCAGGATGTGGAAGACAGTGAGGACGGCTCCAGGCTCTTGCAGGTGAACCCAAATATTTTTCCACATATTCTGACTCCACAAGGGCTTATTCATGATCATCCACACCTCAGCTCCCCATTATTCTCAGCTTTAGAACAGCCCAACTCTCAGTGTAAAAGGTTATGAGGGATCACCATCCAAGCCACTCTTGAGTTCAGCCCACTGGCTACTACAGTTCATTCCTGTTTCCATCCAAAGGTGTCATTATTGGGCTCAATAGCGACTACAATCCAAGTAGGTTGGTTGCCCTGACTAGACCCATCTGTATACCAGGCAACAGCAGGAATTTTCCCCATTCCCTCTCTACAGGCCACAAAGGCCGCCACAGGAATAGGGGTGAGGGCATTTGAAGGATCAACATACTCTATAGGGCTTAGTAATGTCCATATTTCTAGAGACAGTTGGTTGGTGGACAAGGAACTTCTCAGGTACAAATAGGCTTGCTATTTAGTCAAAATGGGAGTTTTGAGCCCTGGCAAAGGTAGATCAATGGAACACAGTCTCAATCCACCCCTTTATTAGCAAGATAAGTTCTTACCATGATATGCTGTTCCTTTATGAAAGGCTCTACCTCTACCTGAAGAAGAACAATGTATACTGGGAGGAGCTGTCATTCTATGGGGGTATATTGAGTTTCTGCCCCCTTCTAGAGATGGAACCAAAATCCTAAGGGTACTCTCTCCTTTTGTTGTCTCAGCCACAGTGGCCAACCCATACCTTCCAGAGTCACAAATACATCTAACTCAAATGATAGCCCTGATTGGGAGCTGCCCAGAGCTTTCATCTGCTTCACTAACATTTTTGCCTTCCCGAAGGCAGCTTGTTGCTCTGGTCCTCTACATGTCCTTTCTTTACCAGGTGGTATAAGGGACAGAGGCACTGTGCCAAGTGGCGAATAAAAGTCTTCCAAATCCTCAAAATCTCTACAAGAGCTGGCTCCTCTTTCACATTCTTAGGAGTTGGATAGGCTGCACCTTGGTGATAACAGTCTCAGGGACAATGCAGGTCTTACCTGACCATATGACTCCACAAAACTTGGCAGTGTCTGGGCCTTGAATTGTCTGCATTTTCCTCTCATCCCGTCCCTCACAGATATTCCAGCAAAGTCTGCACAGTGTCCTGTAGCAGAGACAAGGTTTCACATGTCCACATGAGATTGTCAGTGTAAGGAGCCCATTTTATTGATGTGGGGAAGGAGAACAGTTCTTGGGCTACCATCCCATGATAAATCACAGAGCTGTGTAGGTAGCCTTGGGAAGCACTTGAAAGGTACATTGTTGTCCCTTCCACTTGAAAGAAAATTGATCTTATGACTCAGTGGCCAAGGGTATACTGGAAAACAACAACAACAACAACATCAACAAACCTTTTGCTAAGTCCAGTTCAGCACAATACGCTCCTAAGACCATGGCCAAGGGATCTACGATGGTGGGAGTGTTGGGCACAGTTGCATCAATGGGAGGCACTACCGTAGTTCAGCTATCAGTAGCCCACAGTCACCTCCCATGAGCCATCTGGTTTTTCTACTGGCTATCCCAGGATGTTAAAAGCACTACGCACAGGATGTACAATATCCACTCCATGCAGTTCTTAGTTTCTCCTGTTTCCTTATGCTCCCCAGGCAGCTTACTTTGTTTAACAGTATCACTGTTAAACTCTTCCAGGGGTGGTACTGGTTCCCAGTTGGCATTTCTCCTCAGCATTGGTTTGATTACTCTAGCCCGAAGGTGAAATTCACTGATAGAGGTTTGCAGAATTTGACCTTGTAGGATATCATTTCTCAATATGTTCTCTAGCATTGGAGAAATAAAACTTCTTGTTCTAGGTGGGGAGAATGCCCAATTTTCAGTGTCAAAAGGATGTTCCTGACTCCTGACCATAACCCCGGCCCTGGGAATATTAGGGATACTTATTCCCTGCAGGTGGTATACCTACTTTTGAAAGCAGTGATGTTGATATCACATATACCAAAAGTATGTTTATGTAATAAACATGATGTATGGACAAAATGTTCTTAGCAGCATTGTTTATAATGTTGGAAAAATCCGAATCTTTATTTTCATTAAAGTGAATAAGTGAATCACTGTGCATTCATAAATTTAATGCAAAACTGTGATACTGACACATTATTTTATTCACTTATATATTTGACTGGTTTCAAAAATAAGCTTAGGCAACACAAAACATGCAGTAAAGTAAAACAAACAATAAAGGAAGAAAAGCAAAATAAGGGTAATAGATCTATATAGAAGCCATTAATAAAGTAGCTAATGTTCACATAGGTTATTTAGATATCAAACTTCTGAAATTTGCATGAATTTAGTTTTGTTTTCACAACATTACAAGCTTTATGTTCTTACAGATATGTCTAACCATTTCTCAGTTATCATTACATTTGGGAGACCATATATAAGGTTCAGCATAGTCATGGCCTATAGTCCATCGTTATAAATGTAATTTAATTATTTGTCTGGAATGGGATGTCAGCTCCCTATGAGCATTTTAAAAGAAAGTAATTTGTTTTTCTCTCAGTAATGTTTCTTTGAATTTTAGATTAAAATGACGTTAGGATAATCTATACCCAATGCTTCCTTTTGTCAAGGAAAAGATGATTTTCCTTCTTTCTACTCCCGATAACCTTTTCATTGGACTTTATTCTTTCCAGCCTTCCATCTGAGATCTTGCCCAGTTAATTATACCCTCTCTTTTCAACAACTACAATCTCCTCTGGCTCCTCTATATAAAACACAAGCTGGATTCTCCTATTAAAAATAAAGACAAAAAGAAAAACAAAATGCCCCTTTGATCCTTTATTTTGTCTCTCTGTTCCCTTCTCTTCCAACTTTCTAAATGTTCATTGGCTTCTCCACAAAATTTTTTTAATGTTTATTTGTTTTTGAGAGAGAGAGAGAGAGAAAGAGACAGATAATGAGTGGGGTAGGGCCAGAGAGAGATGGAGACACAGAATCCAAAGCAGGCCCCAGGATCTGAGCTGTCAGCACAGAGAGTGACATGGGGTTTGAACTCATGAACTGTGAGATCATGACCTGAGTCAAAGTCAGAGGCTTCACTGACTGAGCTACCCAGGCACCCCAGCATCTCCACAAATTAAATCGAGAGTGAATACTTTGTATCCCTTAAACTCTTTCCTAGACTTCTGTTATAACTTTTTTTTTACATTTTCTTAAGATTTTGATGATTTCTCCCCCAAAGTGATTCCCTCCTATTCCTATAATTCAGGACATAATTTCTAAACCACTAACTCCCAAATCTAAATGATCTCTTCTCATTTTCTCAGGCCACAGACTGGCATTCATCATTTCATTCTAGAATGACATCTCTACATGTATCACACAAACACATTAAACATGTGCCTAAGTCAACTGTTTCATCTTCTTTTTTGTTAAGTTTATTTATTTATTTCAGGAGTGAGGCAGGGGCATAGAGAGAGGAGACAGAGAATCCCAAGCAGGCTCCATGCTGTGAGAGCAAAGCCCAATGGTGGGCTCAATCTCATGAACCCTGAGATCATGACCTGAGCAGAAATTGTCAAAACTTAACTGAGCCACCCAGGCAATTCTCATCTTCTTCTAAAACTCCATTTTTCTATGTGCATTGCCAAAAATTCTATGTTCCAGGGCACTTGGATGGCTCAGTCAGTTAAGTGTCCAACTTCAGCTCAGGTAATAATCTCACGGTTCATGGATTTGAGCCCGCGTTGGGCTCTGTGCTGACAGCTCAGAGCCTGGAGCTTGCTTCAGATTCTGTGTCTCCATCTCTCTCTGCCCCTCCTCTGCTTGCACTTTCTTACTCTCTCTCTCTCTCTCAAAAATAAATAAACATTAAAAAAGTAATAAATAAAAAATTCTATGTTCCACAAAAAAAGTCTGATTTTTTCTCATCAATTATTTCCTGTTTTCCTTTCTTACCCCCTACCCATATACACACATACTCTCTTCATTAGTAGGACCTGAAATTTCTACCTTCAGTATATCTCAGAATACATAACTTGTGTGTTATATTCAAAACTCTATCTTACTGCCTAGTACAATGAATAGCCCATAGTAGACTCACTTTAAATGAATTATTTTGAGTGAATGAATTAAATATTATACTCCCCACCCCCTGCAAATCCATTGTCACTGCTTAAATTCAGGCTTTCAGAGCCCCTTCTCTATACATAACCATAAACCTTCTCACTATCTCTTTGAAATTGGTCTGCCCCCATTGTAGTCAATGCTCTGCACTTTGTCAAGATTACTTTTCACGGGGCACCTGGGTGGCTCAGTCGGTTGAGAGTCTGACTTTGGCTCAGGTCATGATGTTACAGCTTATGAGTTCTAGCCCCGCGTTGTGCTCTGTGCTGACACCTCAGAGCCTGGAGCCTGCTTCAGATATTGTCTCTGTCTCTCTCCGCCCGCCCTCTGCTCATGCTCTCTCTCTCTCTCTCTCTCTCTCTCTCTCTCTCTCTCTCTCTCAAATATAAACATTAAGAAATTTTTTAAAAAGATTACTTTTCACATATATGTACACATTACATTACTATTTATGCATAATATCCATTCTATGAAGAGTTTTCCTAAATCCTAAGGGCTCATGGGGAAAAATAACATACAATGTGACAGGCCATAGAGACTCTTCATCTTTAGATATCAACCTACCTTGGCATTTTCATCCCCTTCATGTTTGGCCACTGCCTCCCACATTTGCCATACTTAACTGGCTCCATGTTCACACAAATGAAATTGCTCAGTTTCTCTGATAAGCTCTTCTTACTATAGTTGTAGAACTACAGTTCTGTAGAACTTCTGCAATATTCTTCCTCTTTCCCTAGCCTTGAAAACTGCTATTTATCCCTGACATCTAGCTGCATTGACAGCAAACAGAATATCTTTCTGGATTCCTGCAAGCAGAATTTGTCATGCCTTTACTATAAATTCCCAAAGCATTTTTCCTTGGAACATTGTATCATTCATCATTTTGTGGCAGAATTATCTAATTATATGTGTATCTCTCTTACAAAAATACTAGTATAAATCTCTATTTTTTTTTACTACCTTTTACGTTGTCTGGCATTATTGTAGGCACTTAATACATAGTTATGGAATAAACTGTACTTCAAAAATGTTTTTCACTATTTAACCCATTATTAAGACTTCATATTTTAGAGTACATGATACAAACCATGTTGATATTGGCTTATACACAGAAATCAGGGAAATGTCTGTTAACATAGCCCTTGATTTCTAAATCTTCAAAAATATAGAGAAAATAGATTTTAGGAGAAAAAGAAGTACTAGGGACTAACATTTCTATAAAGTACATATCATATTATGTTGAAGTTTTACATTGAAGTTTTATTAACAAATTATATTGATATAAACCATTGATTACACTGCAATTTTTTTTCTAAGCAAGTGGCAATGAACTTAAAATACTGTTGTTCCCCAAAGCCCTAAAAAATATCTATAATGTAGATTTTAGCAACATGATATTCTTTAAGTGATAAATGTGCATTATGATTATTTCATGAATTAGTATTCAGAATAAAGTAAAATTGATCATAGTATGTCAGGGCTTGGAGGCTCTCTACATGTGTATACATGTATACACGTGAAAGAATTGAGTCAAAGAGGAGCTTCAAGTTAATACTAACATGTGGAGTCTGTGATTTTTTTTTAAAGTCATCCAGTGCCATCTTAAATGATGTTCAAAAGCTCCCGGTTTCAGGCTCACCTCTAATAATTCTGAGGTCTAGGGCCAAAGTACAAATCAACATGCATGTTTCAAACATTTAATGTATAAATCCAGCCACATCCATGATCTAGCTGTCATTTTTACCAAGGACCCCCCACCCAACCCATTCAGCAATGATGTATTCCACTTCAGACTATGGCTAAGGATTTCATGGAGCAGGGCTGGATAGGGCATTGTATAAAGTGATGCTAAGCCCAGAATTCCTGGACAGTGGTTGAACCCACTCCCAGTCCAGATGTTGACTGACTTCATCAAGCTTCCCAATGAGCCAGGTGAACCAGGTTCCTCCCACCAGCTTCACTTCTCCAACTTAGAATTGGCAGTTTTAAGTGCTTCGGTAAACTAACTCAACAAAGAATAAGTAGTACAAACCTGGGAAACACTTTGGGTGTCTTAAGGCAGCAATTTTTAACGAGAGCAACCACCCTTTCGTAGGTTTTCTACTTTACCTTCACTTGGAGTCAAGTGGGCATTTACAAACTCATAATCCCTCATCTTCTTGCCTGCGGACCCCAGTCTGGTTTGAGCAACTCTTTAAGATAATTGCAGTTTGTTAGGAAACATTCAAAAGTTTCCATACAAGTGTAACGGAAAAATAAATTCTGTTTAAGAATTTGTGAATTGCAGACACTAAAGTATGTTGCTCCTGGTGCATGGGATTAAGAATGGTATTTTCCTAATTTCTAAAATTGGCAGTCTTGAAATACATTTTTCTAACAAAAATAATAATGAAGGCTTTTGACATGCATATGTGGTTCACACTGATTTTAGACTGGGTGTAATCAGCTGAGAACATGGACAAGGTAAATTAAGGTTTTCTAAATTTTTTGAGCACATGAATATCTGCCAGAAAGATTTGCATATGTAAATAGTGATGTTCTCCCCCAGCCACTGAAAAATCACATTAAAATAACCACAATAATTATAAAATTACTTATAAATCGCTATAAAATATAAGTATGAAAATACTTACAAAGCAATTTCTCCATCATATTTTTTATATTGTGGTACTATAGACGTGTAAGAAAAAAGAGATCTTTTGTAGCTCAGTATACAAATTGTAGTGTGCACATGAATCCTTTGGCTGAGATTAAGTTTCCATTGCTAATGACTATAATTACCATAAAATTCATTACATTTGGGCTAATTATTTTAAAGTAAAAATAAAGACACATTGTTCTTTCAAATCCTAAAGGCTGGAATTAGAATAACTATTTCTAGACTTAGTCCCAGTTATGCTAATATTATTAGGTTGTCTGTCCTTGAAATTTAGATTCAATTTCATCTACTGTTTAAATCTGATTTTACAAATCAAACTCAAGTAAGGAAACAAATGGAAATGCATCTTTCAGCAGCATCGTCTGACAGTATATGATAAACAGCATCATTTACAGGACACTACATCATACCATTTACATTTAGAAGGAAGAAAAATGCTGATTAAGCTTCCATTTGGCCCAGGATTTCCAATACATAGCGTGTTAAGCAATTCAATCTTTTCAGTTTTAAAGCCACACACATCTCTAATCATAACACGCCAGAAGCAATAAAACTACCAGAATGAGTGGGGGGTGTTTACTTCTTACACATTATAACATCTCTGAGCCAGCAGTATTCCAAAAACATGTGTTACTATGATCTCTGGATTGACAGCTCAGCACCCAAGGGTCTCTTCCTCTCCCCAAGGTTTGTTTTTATAGCTCACAAAGGGCTCCCTTAAAATAAGAGTAAAATTGCATTTCCCATTCAATGACTCACCACTTGTTTCACAGGGAAAAAAAATCATCTGACCCTTTTTGCAATTAAATAATAATCATGTTTGGAGCAGAGTTAAACAAAACAAGAAAATTGCTAAACATTGTTGAGTTTTTGTTATTCTACTTGGTGGAAGTTGTGTATGCATTAAAACTGCTCATTTTTATTTTTGGACATACTAGAGATGGTGATACTTCTAAAGGAATACCAAAAATTTATAATACAAAGATAAAAATACAAAGAGGAAACCTTTATAACTTTAAACCTTTGTAACTTCACATGTTCAAATAAATGTCTTAGTTGACTCTGACCTTTTTATTAATTATGAAGAAAAATTTCTCCATGGAAAGCATTGATAGTAAAAAAAGAAAATTGTAGATAGACTATTAGATCTAAATAGTCTGTTATTTAGATAACTGTTTTTAAGCACGCTTTCATATTTCAAATTTTCTTACCAATCTGTCTACTTATAACTCATTCTTATCTGTTCCTAAAAGCAATTTCCAATATGTAGTCCTGACATCCAATTTTTGTTACTGAATGTAGTTAGAATAACTAAAATATATACATTTGAAATAGTTTTCCATTTAAACTGGCCTTCTTTTCTACAAGTCCAATGTACTAATATATATATATATATATATTTTTTTTATTTTAGAAACTCTTGTTTGGAAGCTAATATTCTTTCTTTATTATGCCCCATTTACTTTAATTATCCTTGCAAAAAACAAACTAAAAGGGAAAAAGGAGGATACTTGTGTCTTAAATAATCCCTTATTAAAATTCAGAAAGAAGACAATGTGGGTGATCAGTTCTCATACATAAAGTTTGTAAAATAGGGAATTAGAAATTATATCTGAGGATAAGTATTTTATATCAGTAAAATTCCAAATTATCTGAAAAAATATTTTAGTTATAGTACATTAGACTTCATGGCTGAGTTGTGATAAATGTGGTGCATGTGTGCATGTGTACATAGAGAGAAAGACAGACAGACAGACAGACTGATCTAACCTAGGTTCCCTTTAAAGTCATTACTGAGATAATATCCAAAGCCTAAGTCTTTGTCCTGATCTGAACAAATCATGGCTCAAGTCTAAACTTGGACCACTTCTGGACATTGATTTTTTTTAACTATAGTTATTATTGAATGTGCACTTATCAGACAATGCCTTGTGGGCTATGTGCATGTGCATGTGTGTGTGAGTAATCTGCCTATTTAATATCTTTTCCCCTATGCATTCCTCTGTCAAGTATAAGCTTAAATACCACTTCCTCTTTAAAGCCTACTGAGATCACTCCCAAACGAAGTCAGATACATTAATTTTATTTTTTATAGTTTTTTTTAATGTTTATTTATTTTTGAGATGGAGTGATCACGTGAGCAGGAGAGGGTAACAGAGAGACGGGGACAGAGGATCCTAAGCGGTCTCTGAGATGACAGCAGCAAGCCAGATGTGGGGCTCAAACCCACAAACTGTGAGATCATGACCTGAGTCAAAGTCGGACATTCACACAATGACCTAGCACAATGCATGGTCATACGTTGGGAGTGGATTCATGATGAAAGAATATAAAAATGAACAAATACATGAATGAATAATATTGAGGATCTTTCAGAATCATAGAATAAGTTTCTTCTGCTTCTTTTCTTTCTTTCTCTTTTTTTTTTTTTTTAAATCTGAGTGCGTATTCCTTAGAATTACTACTAGAAAAGAGTTCCAAAATCTGTGCTAGGAAATGAATAAGGTATCTCCCCTAACAGACCTATGGTTTAGTGAAGAGAAAGAGGTTAATCAAGAAACTACATAAATGAATACAAAACAACACTGTAATAACTGTGTGATAATAAAGGAAAAGTATATGATATTGTGGTAGATGGAGCAATGAAAATGTATACTAGGCTGATTTCCCTCAATCAAGAGGAAATCATGCCAGGCTTTTCTGCAGCATTTAAAATAGAGGTGAAATAAGAAACAAGCTTTGGGTAAGGTTGATTTGATATTATCACGTTTCTGATAATAAAAGTAGGTCCTAAAAATGTTTATAAATTTGCCATATATGCAGCTAATTTGTGTTACGGAGTTGCTTTGTTCTTGGCCCAGATGCACCAAAGAATTGGAGACCTCAGACCAGAATGGGGAGATAGAGTTTATTAAGTAGATAAGTATAGTACACTTTCAAGAGTGAACGCAGGCCTCTGCTCTGCCAGAACAAGAGTGGCAATGGCCCCAAGAACCTCTAGCTGCGTCCTTTTAAGGATGCTTTGGGTACAGGTAAATTTGGCTTTGATTGACACTTTTGATTGACCACTGGTGGTTATATAACCTTTTGGTCTCTGCGCATGCACTCTCCCATGATGTATTCTATTATAACTGTATTTTTTTATGTATTGTATATTTATGAATGTCTAAAGAGCTTTTGTTGTGACCTTAAAGGTAGTTAAGGACAAGTTTCACCCTTTGTGCACATGCTCAGCTCTTACAAGTCCCCTTGTGGCTTTTGAGCCAGCTCTGAGGCTAGGCCTTTCTAGTTTCATTAGCCCTTAGAGGTGCCTCTGAAGGTGTGGCTGTTAACACTTGGGGATGGCACTGAGTGAGGGTGTGGCCAGCACCTGCTTTATCCCTCCTTGCTCATGCCTAACTAACAGCCTAGCAATTTGTACAGAGGTCAACACTAGATTTCAGGGGGAATTAAAAGTAACATTTATTGAGGCACTATCAATTGTTAGAAACTGCTTTAAAGATCACTTGTTTTTACCTCATATATTCTCTCTCTCTCTCTCAGGAATTTTAGTTCACTTTATTCTACTTCTTGCATTCCCCATAGAGAAAAAGAACTAATAATCTGAATAATCAGCAAATAAATGGTCTACATTCACTACTAATTATGAACACCATTGTCTAAAAAACAAATTCATACTAATTTATCGATGATCTCTTTTTTCTTTTAATTTTTTTTAACGTTTTTATTATTTATTTTTGAGACAGAGAGACAAAGCATGAATGGGGGAGGGTCAGAGAGAGGGAGACACAGAATCTGAAACAGGCTCCAGGCTCTGAGCTGTCAGCACAGAGCTTGACGCGGGGCTCGAACTCACGGACCGCGAGATCATGACCTGAGCCGAAGTCGGCCGCCCAACCGACTGAGCCACCCAGGCGCCCCAGGATGATCTCTTTTATACTTTCTCTGGGCATGTAGCTGTCTCAGTAATGTACACTGTGGCCAGTTCTGTAGTTGGAGCTGCTCCATTCTACCCATCCCTACTCCATTCAGTATGGTGGTTTAGTGGGTGCCCACCTGTCTTCAGGAGGCATGACAGCATTCTTTATCTCTGAATGATTGCCACTGTTTCTATTTCTCGTGGCATGAGACTGGGAGTAAATCAATAATATCCAAAGAGTCAGATTCTTTCAGCGTAGATAAAAAAAGAAACTCTCATTTAGGCCTATAGGCTTATTTACGTGATTCAGATAGATCCATGGCTCTGCATTGGCAATTGCTCAACTTCTATCTTCCTAAAAATAAAAAACCTATAGGGTATTTGATTCCCCACACGACCACTACTACTGTGTATATTCTTCTAGGGGACTTCTTGAGAAGTAGTGGATATGATATTTACGGCAAGATTTAGTAGTCATCCTTGATTTCTTGACTCTAGTATCACCTAATCCAGGGGGTTAGCATCTGATGGTTCATGAGCCAAATTCTATTTGGTGCCTGTTTTGTAGATAAAGGTTTACTAGAATATAGCCATGACCATTCATTTGTGTATAATTTCTGGCTGCTTTCATACTGTATGGAAGAGTGGAAGTTGTCAAAGATTATATGGTCTGCAAAGCTGAAAATATTTACTGCTTGATCCTTTACAGAAAGGAGACCTTTATCTAAGCTAATCTTTATTTTTTATGATAAGTACTGATTACTTAATACTTCTTACCCCCCAAAACCTAGATTGAATCATCTCATAGAGGTACTGAAGATTTATCATAATGTAACGTTTTGGCAAGAAGAAATTATATGGTTAATGGGGCGCCTGGGTGGCTCAGTCGGTTGAGCGTCCAACTTCAGCTCAGGTCATGATCTCACGGTCTGTGAGTTCGAGCCCAGCTTTGGGCTCTGTGCTGACAACTCAGAGCCTGGAGCCTGCTTTGGATTCTGTGTCTCCCTCTCTCTGCCCCTCCGCTTTCATGCTCTGTCTCTCTCTCTGTCAAAAATAAATAAACATTAAAAGAATTTTTTAAAAAGAAGAAATTATATGGTTAAGTTAACCATTCTTGCCAGTAACCTATACATATAGAAAGAAGTAAAGGGCTCAGAGATACTTTAATTTCTCTCTGCAATGAGTTAAAGACCTGAGGTATACAAAGGAACTCCTGGAACCCTTATGTTTCCCATTTTTATACATAAGCCATATTGTGATTGATTTATTCCCTTGAATGTCTCCTTAGGATTGATTTCAACTAGATTTCCCCTGTACTCTTAAAGTTGATTCTGGGCCTCACTCTACCCTAGGGAGGTTTTGCCTGAGGGCCTTGATAAATAGCATTTTCTGGAGCTGATGATAAAGAAAATGTTCTGCAGCATGTATGTAAGAAGATCAAGGATGATTTGACTAGTTGGCTCTGCCGACTGCAGTCATCTAGACTAAGTGCTGACAGAATATTAGGAAATGACATGTCAAAACAAAACAAAACAAAACAAACACCAGAGATATATTTTTAAAATACTCTATGAATCAAAGATTTTTCATGCTGACATTTTCAAATTAGATTAATGGAACCATCATGCAGTATGATATGTTTATGAAATAGTCCAGGATATTTCTGGAGAGATAACCTCTTCAACTTTCTGTGAAAGCGGTCTGAATTAAAATTTAACTAAGCCCCTATTTTTATTTGGTGTAAGAGAATTAAAAAAAATTGTAATTGGATGTCTCTGCTAAGCATATGACAGTACTAAAAGATTTTCCTACCATTATGATTATTTGCCAGTAGAAATTCCTCCGGCAATTCATTAACTTCCAAGGGTCTCATTTAGTTCTCCTCTCAACATTGATCGAATGATATGTAACATTTAAATTACTTACAGTTGATCTAAATAGATTATATTTCTATCCTGTGGTATGTCAAGTATTCTCAGAACATTCATGCAAGGAATATAAGACTGCACAAAATTGTGTTTATTTTACAGGCAGGTGGAGAAACCAGGAAGGTTCAAATATGGGCAAAAATGTACCTTTAGCTCAGTTGATTATTAAGGATACAAGTCTAGAATTAAAATGCAACACGGGCTATCAGCACTACAGGTACTCCTCTGGGAGAATGTCAAATTTATGGGAACTTGATGCTATTTCTTTTGATTTCGTTTGTATTTCTAGCTAATAGTTGCATGTAGTTTAAAGGCTCAAATAATACTGTAGGACTTTTGGCAAAAATTAGCAGTGTCTTAATCCCCACTTCAATTTACCATTCCCCAGAGGCAAACACTTTCATCTCTTGTAATTTATTCTTTTGATACATAGCTCCATATATCTAACTAAATTCTTTCATTACTATTTTTAAATTGTTGGCTCTAGGCATTCTCTGTTGACATCCCTCCACGGAAGATGAGGATCTAGACGTCCCCTTTGTACACTGCCACCTCCCGCTCACCACCCCTCGCCCACACTCATACACACTTACTAAAACCCTCATTCTCCCAATACAGTGATATTGTGATTGTCATTTAGGCTACATCAATGTTCCCTATATACCATTCATGAATATGTAAATGCTGTTGACAGCCGAGTACTGCCTCACAACACATAAAGGAGGTCCAGGTTTAAATATGAAATTTGCAACGGTCTCTTCAATTTTGATTTCACATTTTTGCCCACTTCAAAAGGCACTTGATGTCCCTTTTAAGTGTTCCATAGTATAACAGATTTTTTAAATCATCGTTCCTCACTGTCAGGTAGAAATTATCTTTCTTAGGTTTCTAAAGGCCTTTTTCATGTGCATTAGTCAGAGTTCTCCAGAGAAACAGAATGAGAGAGATAGAGAAAGAGAGAGAGAGAGAGAGAGAGAGAGAGAGAGAGACTGATTATAAGGAATTGGCTCATACTTTTACAGAGGCTGAAAAGTGCCATGATCTGCCATCTGCAAGCTGGAAACCCAGGAAAGCCAGTGGTATAGTTACAGTCTGAGTTCAAAGGCTTGACAACTAGGAGTGTAGATGGCATAAGTCTCAGTCCAAGCAGAAGACCAGTGTCCCAGCTCAAGCAATCATAGGGAATTCTCCTTTCCTTCACCTTTTTGTTCAGGTCCTCAGCAGACTGGATGATGCTCACCCACATTGGAAAGGGCAGTCTGCTTTACTCAGTTCACCAATTCAAATGCTAATTTATTCTAAAGGAGCCCTCACAGACACACTCAGAAATAATGATTGATCAGATAACTGGGCATCCCATGGCCCAGCCAAGCTGACACATTAAATTAGCCATCACACCATGTATACATCTGGTTCCCACTTTTCTTAACATTGCATTATTATATTCTATCATCTTTGCCTTGTTTGGCTTAAGTCTTTTTAAAAATACATTCCTTTATTATAAGTTTATTGGTATTTCAAGGGGGAATGGAAGATCATGTGTGTGACCAATCCACCACCTTTAACTGTATACCCCTAATATTTATTTAAATCTTCATTAGTTGAAACTCTATTAGATGGAGAACATGCAGACTACTCACTCCTTGGAGGTACTCTTCTATTTACACTTATATTAAATGAAAGAACCAGCCCATCTCCAGAGGAAAGACTCAGAGGAATGTAGTATCTGGCTTATAATGGTTGTTAAGTATTCTGAATTACTGAATATTTTTAATTCCTAGGAAATCATCAACTGAGTAGTGTGAGAAAACTTGCGAGGCCACAGATGGAAGGAAGGGGAATATTTTAGCACAATGCTGATACCAAAGAAAGGTGAAAATCCTTATATCCATTAATATGTGCCAAACACTGTGTCATCCATAAATTCCTTACACAGGTCCTTATGAATATCATACCACACAGATAAATATGGATTTCCCTGCATTTTCACATGCAGTACCTTCTAAGAACTTCATCACTTTGCTCATATAACTATTAATAGTCTTTTAAAACTGAGATATAATGTCATCTTTTTTTCCAAATATATCTTCATCAGCTTTTACTTGGTAACTCTCTTCTGTACTCCCATAACACCCAGAAAATATCTGTATGTTAGTTGTACATAGGTAGGTATGTAGATTTGCCCCAAACATTTGTTATCCAGGGCAAGAATACAAAGGGAGTTACCCTGCTCAGATTCCATGTTCTTTAGCTTTCTACCCTATCTCTATCCTACCTCCTTCCCTCCCAGGATGCTTATGCAGATATTTCTTCCAAAATTGAGTCACTTTCTACAAAAACCCATCCCTTACGCACCTTTCAGGCAGAGGGGGAATACATAGTAGTAGGACAATCTTCTAGAAAACAATCATCTATACGAAGTTCACACGGGCCCTCAGTCATTTGGAAAGCTAATATTATTCCAGAATATCCAGAGTGGGCACTATGACATCTGGGCCCTAGAGACAACTTACCCTGTTGGGAGGAGTTAACAAAAGACCAGAGTGGATATATCTAAAGTATCAGAGCCATTGGTACCGTATATATCCCTTAAAATTGATTTGTTTTCTTCTGTCTCCTCCACTCCAGTTTGACCTCCATAGATACAAGAACTATGTATTTTTAATCTCCGCGTGTGGCAAACTAACATAATGTTCTTCCCAAGGAAGTGTTCAATTAATACTTGAATAAACGGAAATAAAATATTTTACAAACGCCAATTGTGTCGAGTTCTGTTTTATCTTTTTTTTTACTTCATTTTCTTTTATTTTTATTTGAGAGAGAGTGTGTGCATGCGTGTATGTGTGTGTGTGTGTGTGTGAGCGGGGGAGAGGAACAGAGGTACTGGCACAAAAACAGACATATAGATCAGTGGAACAGAATAAAAAACTTAGAAATGTACCCCCAACTATATGGTCAGCTAATCAACTAATTGACAGAGCAAGAAAGAATATCCAGTGGAAAAAAAAAACAGTTTCTTCAACAAATGGTGCTGGGAAAACTGGACAGCAACATGCAGAAGAACAAAACTAGACCACTTTCTTACACCATACACAAAAATGAATTTGAAATAGATAAAAGGCCAAAGTCCAGTTTTGAAAACTGTTGTTAATTTGCTAAGATTCAGAATTGATTCTGGTCACTGGTATACTTTGAATATATTGATTAAGCTTTCACTAATTTGGGATGAATGTTTTTCAAAACTGATAAATTATAATTGGGGCACCTGAAAAACATTAAATGTGTTACAAATCAAGGCTAACATAAGCAAAGCACTTGATTAGAAGTCCAGAAAGCTGAACCATATTGATCTGCTAACAACCTTGGGCAAGAGAACTGAATTTCTTATCTTGAGGTCACTAACAGTTCTTCCATTTTGAAGTCAAAATGGTTCTATCAGAAATATATATTGATATAGTTTTATGACATCATTTAAACAAAAGGAGACTTTGTATAATTGGAACATAGGTTTTCACTTCCACAGAACTGAATGTGATGTTGTGTTCCCAAGTGTAGCAATCGCACAGATGTCTTACAGGACTATTGGAATTCACAAAACTTTCATGTGGATTGGCTTTCTGAGGAATTCAGAGTCCAGGTTGGCAAATGAGCAACAAGAAATTCAACATAAGAGTTAAATATATACTTAAATTGATATAAATAGGGAAAGGATCAGATAAAATGTATTAAACATGTTCATATAATCTAAACACATTTCTTAACCTCCCACACTAAGGAAATGAATGAACAAAACAAGGAGGGATGGGTATTATGACTCTTCTCAAAAACATCTTCATGAACTCGGTACTGCCTCTGTTAACCTTGGGTTAAGAGCCAGACCCATTACTGAGGCCAGGATCAAGTGCGTTTGACAATTACAATATGTCAATGACATATTTGCTATGGAATTGTAGAGTCTAGATTTTAACTTATTTGTAAAGCTAGGGAAAAGGTATTAAGAAAGATCTCTTTCTAAGCTCAGTGTATCATTCAGGTTGGGATGGGGAAGAGGTAGAGAGTAAGGTAGAGAACTACTATATTTGAAAAAATTAAGGGACAGAAAAAAAAATGGAGTACCTTCTTGAAATGCCGTGTTCTGATGTAATCTGAGCAATTGTTGTTTTTAACTTCCCCTCAGTTAAGTATGCTGCCATCATGCTATCTGTACACAACAATGATTTGTTTCACTGTTGCTGTTGGCAAAGCTTTTCAAATCCTCCAGGGGACTGTTGAAGTATTCCCTACCCCCAGTTGAAGATTAATTTAAATTACAGCCTCTCCCTCTTTGGCGGGCTTCCATGTATGAGCTAGAAAGTAGTCCTCCATCTGGAATTCTCAGTGATGCAACCTTAGCAAGCCCTTGGGGAAGGGGGAAACTTAAAAATCAGTACTCTGCCACTAACAGTATTGAGAGTGTTGAAACTGTGTATGATAATGTACATATAATGAACCTATCTTTCGCAACTAAAGCACTAATTGCTGGTACCAATAGATACACATGCACCTACCATTCTTCAACTCAAAATCACAAATGTGAAGGAGGGACAATCACATGTATGATTTGGAAGGAGTCCTAACCTGTCCTGGATCCTTTGGTGTTTCATACATGGCTCCTAAAAATCACTTGGAGACCTACTTTAGTTTTCACATAGCTCCAAGAAGAATGTGTGAATCATACAAAATGCTCAAAAAGCCAATACATGGAGATAGTTCAACAGACACAGTTACCACCCCTTTATGTTTGTCATGTAAGAAGAGAATTAAAAGCTTCTACCCATGAGAAGAAGTCATCTGCAAACAAAGAAGTACATGATACATCCATTCTCCTTTAAATAAATGGACAAACACTACATCATTGATTATAAGACACACATACTCATTTAAACATTTCTGATGTTGAGAAGTATCAGACAATCAATATATGCACTTAATATAATGTTTCCTTATGTTTTGTCAGCATGATATAATTAAAAAGATGGAGTGTCATAATCATTGGCATCTTCAAATGAAGAAAAAATGGTATATGGGAACAATCACCTTGACAATAGATTGAGTAGGTAGATAGTGACATCATTCCTGTACGTTCTCAAGAGCTGAGGAGAAACTAATTTTGGCAAACTGTGATAATTCTGGCACAGGGTCACAAATATTTAAAAGGTCAAAATATAAAGATTATGTGGCTTCTTTCTTAAATTATTTCCTATAGTATTCAATAATCAAATATTATAAATGGAAAGTCTTCCTAATTGGTGAGGTATGAAACTGATGCACGTACCTTGAATGAATTATTTGTGTGCCATAATGTGCATCTAATTGGCCTGAATAAGCAGGAGCCCTCAGCTTGTTATCTCTGTAGCATTCATTTATATTAGTTCACCTAAACACAAACCCAGTTTTATGCATGTGCCATGTTATAGAAAGTTGGGGGGTCATGTACATAAGAGGGAAAGACGGGAAAAATATTAAAAGTTCATTATATCTGTTTTATGAAGTACCTGGTATTGCAGACCACATGTAATGAAGTCAAAAATCAACTTCTAAGTCTTCCTCAAAGAGTCAAGTGGATAAACAAGTTGCAAGAAGCCTTCAATGACTGCTGACATGCTATAAGTGTCTGGTTGGAAATAAGCCAAAAGTATGTTAACACACAGGAACTAAAGACAGAAATTAAACTATATTTTATAATAAATCATAAATCAAGGACATTTAAAAAAATTTTTAACATTTATTTATTACTGAGAGACAGAGAGACACAGAGCATGAGCAGGAGAGGAGTAGAGAGAGAGGGAGACACAGAATCTGAAGAGGGCTCTAGGCTCCGAGCTGTCAGCACAGAGCCCGACGCGGGGCTCAAACTCACAAACTGTGAGATCATGACCCGGGCCGAAGTCGGTCGCCCAACTGACTGAGCCACCCAGGTGCCCCAAAAAATCAAGGACATTTTAGGCATGATACTAATGGCACTAACAAATGGAAAAGTCATAGGGAAACAAAGCAGGAACTGGTATGAAAGTGAATGTATAGGCTCACAATGGATTGGTTAGACAGTCAAGAAACTGTGGGAGGTTGTCTAGTTTTCCCAACATAATTTGTTGAATCACTGTATTGTACACTTGAAACTAAGAGCACACTGTATGTTAACTACTGGAATTAAAATAAAGTAAAATTAATTAATTAATTGATTAATTAACTAAACAAAATTAAAAAAGAAAGAAAAAGAAACTGTAGTAGGGCCTTAAAAGAAATTTTCCCTGGGGCACTGGGAATGTATTAGATCTGAAAGGGAAATTCTACATCAGGGCCTTGGTAAGACTGTACTTAGGCTTTACAGAGATTACTGTGCTAATTAAGCTACTAGAAGAGGAGGACTGAAAATGAAGGATCCAGTTAACATATAATTTCAACAGCCTTACAAAGAAATAATAACAGAAAGAGGAAGATGGCAATGAATACAAGGGGCTGATGAAAGCAGCTTACTGCATGTGGACAGCAAGGAAGAGGAAAGAGAATTAGAAACAATACACAGTTGTCATGCTTGAATGACTCAGAAGATGGCAGTGGAAATATGAGAGGAAAAACAGATATGAGGATAAAATGGTAAAATCAGTTTTAGAAATATGTGTTTTAGAGGTGCTAATGGAATATGCAGCTGGAAATTATTAACAGGTACTGATAATCAATAGCAAAAATCTACATTCAGAAAGATACGGGTTTAAACACATTTCCATGTGTGGTTAGCTCTCTGTGTTTGTCTTCTCATTAATAGCTGAGATTACTTTTCCTTTTTAAAAAATCTACGTTGTTCATGATGTGTCATTGCTACTGTAACAGAAGTGATTAATACAGTATTCATAGAGTAGATGTACATACTAGGGGATAATATATGTCAGTGCATAATAAAATGACCTGTGATTAGTAAGCAACTGAAATTAGTTTCTGTCCTTGGGAAGTAAGAGAAAAGGCTCTCAGATATGATTTAGGGAATTATTTGCATGACACTCCATGGAGGAAAGTGAGAGACATAAAAGAGACAAGACATAGACTTGAGAGAAATTATCTTAGAGAGGACGAACAAATGTGGAGGGAAAGGACAAATTATGTAGATTTTTAGAGGAGAACCACTAAAACTCAAAACAACAAAATAAAGACAAAAAAATATTAAAAACCAACCATATCAAAGAAGGATAAATAGTAGTAATTTTTTTCAGAGGTACACTGAAGGACAGAAAGAAATGAAAGGACCATTGAATTTTACTATTAGGAAGTTCCACCAATGATCATCTGAAAGCAAATTCAATGGAAAGGCAGAGACATATCACACTTTCAGAGCTAACGACTGTGGGTACCAAGAAATAAACTACATGTTGTATTCATTTGCTAGGGCTACTATAACGAATTACTATAGACTGGGTAGCTAAAACAACAGAATTTGTTCTTTTATCATATTTCTGGAGGCTGGAAATCCAGGTTCGAAATGTTGGCAGGTTTGGTTTCTCCTGCTGATCTCTCCTTGGCTTTCAGATGGCCACTTTCTGTCTGTGACCTCACATGGCCTTTTCTACATGTACTCTCACTGCTGGTATCTCTTCCTGTTCTTATAAGGATCCCAGCCTTCTTGGATTAGAGCCCCACTCTTAAGTTCTCACTTATTAAAGGCCCTACTTTCAAGTACAGTGTCATATCGAGTATTAGGGCTTCAACATATGAATTTGGGGGGAATACAATTCAATACAGAACACGTGTATCCTTTCATTATGTACATATATATATATTTTTTTCACTTTGATCCTGTTTACCATATTGTTATATTTTATTATATTACAGATACACCTAAGAACTGATCAAAATATAGTGAGCACCAGCATGGCCACGTCATAGTTTAAGGGAAAAAAAAAAAAACATTTTTCAAACAGCCGAATCTTTTGCATACCCATCTGTCATGACTCAGAATTATCCTGCATCCTGAATATAGTATTATCCTTATTATTATCTTTAAATGATCTATAATATAATTTGCATGCAGCTAAATTTTATATAAATAACATCAGCAGCAATTTATCTTTTTGTGTGGTATTTGTGTTTGATAGATGCAGCTCCAGTTCATTCATTTTCACTGCAGCCCACTCTTTTGTTGCATGAATAAGGCATAGATTTCCCCTGTCTTGTTAATGAATATTCAAGTGATTTGCCATTATTTACACTATTACAGAAAAACTGTAGTGAATATTCTTGTGCATGTTTTCAGGTGCAGATGAGTGACTTTCCCTGGGGTAATTTATTTCAGAATGGAATTACTAGTTTATAGGAATGTACATCTCCAACTTTAGCTGAATTGCTTTCCAAAGGTTCTATCAATTTACATACCCACTAGTCATGTGTAAGAACCGCTTTTGAGCCAAGTCTTACTAACAAGATTTTCGTCAGGCTTTTAATTTTCTCAATCTGTATGCCACATGGTATCGAATTCTGATCTCAACTTGCATGTAGTAACAATACATGATTCCTCTTCTTTCTCCTGCTCTGGGCTTCAGGAGTCTCACGCTTATGGATGGCATTGCTGCATTCCTTGCTATCTGGCTTCTGGTTGAGTTTGTCCAATAAAAGGAATAGGAGATCACCAGGATGAAGGTAAGAAAGAGATTAATATCCGCCCCCCCTTTCCTCTGCTTTGGCACAGGGATTCTGTCAGTTGCTGTGTCCCACTACAATTACAGATCTGATCAGATGGTCCTCTAAGAAAGTCCCCATCCTATCCTATCCTATCCTATCCTATCCATTTCCTCCTCTTTTCCATGGATAGCAGGTAATAATGGCTTCTCACTGTTACTAATCTCTTTGTGCCTCAACTTCTCATGTTAATTTCTTCAGCCTTGCCTAATACTTAGGTAAAACCTCTTCATTAAAAATATCTTCAATTTAAGCATCTCTTTGAATTTGCTTTCCTGACATAACCTTGAATGATAGAAAGATATATTATGAAAACTCTCCACGGAATCCTGTTCCCCCAATTCCTATTGCCTGCTGTTAATATCTTTTTGCTAGTGCTATCTCCCAGAGATTTTTAGACCTATTGAAGCAATTTAAATGTGTGTTCTCACCCTGTTTTTTTTTAATCACAAGTGGTAGCATACACAGTCACTGTTCCTCAATATATATGTATATATATATATATATATATATTTTTTTTTTTTTTAGTTAGTAATGTACTAAGGTGGTAATCCTTTCAGTACATAGGGAGCTTCATCATTGTGATTTTTAACAGATGCATAGTAATCCATTTTATGGATTTATCTTAATTTATTCAGCCATCTAATAACTGGATATTTAGATTATTTATATCATACTATCACTAGAAATCTTTCCAAAAATAACTTAATGGATAAATAAATGCTCATGTAGATTTTCTACTTCAAAGTTATATAAATCTGCCAAATTGAACTGTTTTGTTTTTTAAGTTTTTATTTAAATTCTAGTTAGCATACAATGTAATATTGGTTTCAGGAGTAGAATTTAGTGATTCATCACTTACAACATCCAATGCTCATCACACCAAGTGCCTTTCTTAATGTCCATCATGCATTTAGCCAAGCCCCAACAACCTCCCCTCCAGCAAACGTCAGTTTGTTCTCTATAGTTCTCTTATGGTTTGCCTCACTCTCTCTCTTTCTCCTCCTGCTATGTTCATCCACATATGGGTGAAATCATATGGTATTTGTCTTTCCCTGACTTACTTTGCTTAGCATAATATATTTTTTCTCCATCCACATCATTGCAAATGGCAATATTTAATCCTTTTTGATAGTTTAGTAATATTCCATTGTGTGTGTATACACACACACACACACACACACACACACACACACCTTCTTTATCTATTCATCAGTCAATGGACATTTGAGCTCTTTCCACACTTTGCCTATTGTTGATAATGCTGCCATAAACATTGGGGTGCATGTGCCCCTTCAAATCAGTATGTTTGTATCCTTTGGGTAAATACCTAGTAGTGTAATTGCTGGGTCATAGAGCAGTTCTATTTTTAACTTTTTGAGGAACCTCCATGCTGTTTTCCAGAGTGGCTATACCAGGTTGCATTCCCACCAGCAGTGTAAGAGAGTTCCCCTTTCTCCACATCCTTACCAATATCGGTTGTTTCCAGTGTTACTAATTTTTGCCATTATTACAGGTGTGAACTGGTATCTCATCATGGTTTTGATTTGTATTTCCCTGATGGGAAGTGATGTTGAGCATCTTTGCATGTGATTGTTAGCCATCTGGATGCCTTCTCTGGAAAAATGTCTATTCATGTCTTCTGACAATTTCTTAACTGGATTATTTGTTTTTTGAGTGCTGAATTTGATAACTTCTTTATAAATTTTGGGTATTAACCCTTTATCAAACATGCCATTTCCAAATATCTTCTCCCATTCCATTGGTTGCCTTTTAGTTTTGTTGATTGTTTCTTTCACTGGGAAGAAGTTTTTTATCTTGATGAAGTCCCAATAGTTCATTTTTGCTTTTGTTTGTCAAATTGCATTCTTTAAGGATTGCGGCCTTTTGTGTAGCCATTTGCAGTTCTATTTGCAATGTGTGATAGGGTGTATCATCCTACAGTCTAAATAGTATGGTGTATCATACAGATGTCTACAATTTTAATATTTTGATATAAGATATATTTCCTAGTTTTAATTTGCATTGCCTATATATTGATTCAAAGGAATGCCTTTTCCTATTTGATAGGAATTTGTACTTCTATTTCTTTTTTTAAATATTTTTAATGTTTATTTATTTTTGAGAGAGAGAGAGAGAGAGAGAGAGAGAGAGTGTGAGTGAGGGAGGGGCAGAGAGAGAGGGAGACACAGAATCTTAAGCAGGCTCCAGGCTCTGAGCTGTCAGCCCAGAGCCCAATGAGGGGCTTGAACCTACCAACCATGAGATCATGACCTGAACTGAAGTCAGATGCTTAATCGACTGAGCCACCAAGGCTCCCTTGTACTTCCATTTCTGACAATTACATGTTCATTTCCTATACTCATATTTAATTTTAGTCTTTTTTCTTTTCAATTTGCAGGCATTTTTAAATGTTTTTTTTGTTTTGTTTTGAGAAAGAGAGAGAGAGTGAGTAGGGGAGGGACAGAGAGAGAAGAACAGAGTTTCCAAAACGGGCTAAACTCAGGAACCAGAAGATCATGACCTGAGCAGAAATTGATCGCTTAATTGACTAAGCCACCCAGGCATCCCATAGACATTCTTTATTAATATGGGGGGGGGGGGGACAGGTTAATCTTTCTGTAATATGAGTTTTAATTTTCCCCCATTTTGTTATTTTACTTTTCATTTTGTTGTTGTTGTATGCTACCATGTAGAAATTTTCTATTTTCTATAGAGGAATTTTTCAGCCTTTTTTTCTCTATAAAATCTTCCACGATTCCTTCTAATACTTTCATCATGTCTTATTTTACATTGAAACCTTTGTTCCTGTTGGAATATTTTTCTGCTACACATGAAGTGTGGATGCAGCTTTTTTTTCTTTTTGAATAATTTTAGTAATGTTTTCAAAATGTCTTTTTATTTACTCAGCTATTTTATTTAGATCTTTTAAGCACACTTAGCTTCTACTCTATTTCCCAATTTTCAGTGTATGTAGTTTTTGGAGCTCTTCATTTTGCTTCTTGTTATTTCTACCAATTCTTAATTCTGGGGCTTGTTTATTTCTACTTTTGGAAATTTTGTATTGTGAGCTCAGTTTTGGCATGGTTTTACGTGTGGGAATCTATGTGCCCTGAATTGAGGCTGAATCCCTTCAGAGAATATTTACATTCTTTTCTGCTAGGCACCACGAGGCAATAACAACTTTTAAATTAATGTTTCAACTTAGAATTTCCTGGACCATATAAGTAATATAAATAACAAATTTCAATCCCCAGTGAAAGAAGAAAGATCTCCACATGTGAAATCTCAGGAAAGATGTTATTTTCCCTAGATCCTAAGTTAATAAGATCTGCAAACAGCCTAAGGCACCTGTGGTTTCAGCATAATAACAAACGTGTTGTCTACTTCATCGCTTCTACTACCTGTAGCCTTCACTTACTTTCTTAAGAGCACAAAGTTTGTGGTTATATTTTCCTTAGCATTTTTCGGATGTCTACATTGGGAGGAGAATTTTTTCTGGGATATCTAGTCAACTATCTTGCTGGCAATAATACTATAAGATGATTTGTGGTATAAACAAAGATAGTGAAATAGTTTAAAGCGAGAAGAGTAGTTAGGATGCATTTATTTGGGGACAAAAATATTTTGACCATGTCTTTAGGCAAGAATGTACCATGTAAAACTTCAGGGAAAATGGGGTATTTCCAGCAAACAACATCACTTAAAAGGCATTCTGGACAAAAAGAACAGAAAGAACACATATAAGGGCCAAAAGGATAGAGCATGGTACAGTAAACTGAAAAGTCATATTTAATATTATAAACATAGTTTGTCCAGATTATGGGGAGTTTGGAATGTGATGCTTAAGTTTGTAACATCTGATCTGACTCTAAATAAGAATCTTAGCAAATGCTGGCATCACAGAGAGCGGAGCTTTAGTAATCTTGTTTGGCACCTCATTATTAGACTCTATATTCCTTTCATTCTAAGCTGTGGCCATTTGAAATGTTCAGTTCTTTCCCTAGGACCAGAGTGACCTGCGACAGGGAGTTCTCATGTGACAAAATAATCTTAGGTTGTTTTTTCCATCCGGATGTGCCTGCATGCTTATATTGTTGATGTACTCTCTCAGTATTCACACATGACTTGAAAATGAGTCTATATTGAAGAGTCCCCAGCAAACATTCAGTAACTTATATAACTATTTTGTAAAATGACTTGAATCACATAAATGTGCACCTAAGAGTGCCAAAGAGGGGCGCCTGGGTGGCTCAGTCAGTTGAGTGGCTGACTTCAGCTCAGGTCATGATCTCGAGGTTCGTGAGTTCAAGCCCTGTGTCAGGCTCTGTGCTGACAGCTCAGAGCCGTGAGCCCGTTTTGGATTCTGTGTCTCCTTCTCTCGCTGCCCCTCCCCCGCTCACACTCTTTCTCCCTCTCTCTGTCTCTGCCTCCCTCTCAAAAATAAGTAAATATTAAAGAATTTGTTTAACAGTGTCAAAGAAACTCTGGGGTTGCTCACTGAATAAGAGAAAAGAGAGATACATGGGTTTGTTAGAAAAATTAGAGAAAAAAATTATAAAGAGTCCAAACATTGTGTGGACTGATTCCATTTAGAATGGGGTAAGAAGTGACTAACTGCTGATACTTTTCATTAAGTCATCTTGTGAGAGTAGTTTGGATTGTTACTATGGATGTTCGCTGAATATTGTTGATCAGAGACATGGACCTGGGCTCAAATCTGTTTTTCAGTGCAACCCTCTTTTCCCCACTCAACACACAATATGGGTATACTCAGTGCTAGTCAGGGAGCTAGAGCCTCTCAGAGAAATTCTCCTCCTTGTAAGACCTATGGGTTGCTCTAAGGAGCAAAAGGGTCATTTTATTTATGTGCCTATATATTTGTAACTCTACCTGCACTTACATGCAAAGATCTTTGGCTTGGTTGTTTAGATGTCAGTGATAGCTCTTTTTGTCACAGATTAGGGAGAAATACAGACCTCTCTGATCCAAACCTAATTTAAAGTAACTACAGCACAGACACTGGAGTCTTAGACTTCGTTATATTCTATCCCATTTCTCATAAGAAACTGTCATTAATGGGCCTAAATCCTGTTCCTGCTTGCTAAGGCTGCTGGCATTCATTAGGATAGAACCCTGACTTTGTGCGGTTATCATCTGTTAGATATTTGAATGTTGTGCCTGGAAGCCAATCCCATGCTATGAGTTTACAAACTTCGCAACATATAGTCAGCTTAGATATCAAAATATGTCTGTTTTCTTATCTGCCATATTTGAATACACTGTGCACTTGTTGCCGACATGCTTTTGTTCCATGTTAAATGTCTGAGTCAGATCTGTACTGCTTATCAGTCTGGGATTTCTTTTAGCCCAGCTCCTGCACAGCGTTCAACTCTCATTCCAACTTTTGGACATTCTATATTTGTCTTATTAACTTGTAATTAAATGCAGTCTGCCAGTCCACATTTCAAAATATGACAACCTCAACAGTTTTTCATGTTAAGCTTAGAGAAGAATTTGGTGGCAGGAATAGAGCATTGGTTAATCTACTGCTGCCTAGCAAATCATTACAAATTTAGAGGCTTAGAACGACATATACTTATTATCTCACAATTTTCATCGGTCGAAGGTTAGGAGTGATTTAACTGTGTCCTCTGCTCAACATCTCACAGGTTGCATTCTTGTTTGCCAGGCTGCGCACACGGTTGTCAGAAGATTGTGATTTCTTGTGGTTGTAGGATTGTGGTTGCTGCTTTCTTGCTGGCTATTAGCCAGGTGTCACTCTCAGCAACCAGAGGCCCTTGATGTCCCTTACCACTTAGCTTTCTCATAACAATGCAGCTTACTTCTTCAAAGCTAGAAGAAGCTCTTACTCCAGTCTGCTAAGGCAGAATATTATGTACTATAACATTATCAAGGGGATGACTTTCCAATTACCTTTGCAGAATTCTATTGGCTAGAAGCAAGTCACAGGTTCAATTCATACTCAGTGGGAGGTGGTTATATGAAGGCATGACTCAATGCAGCTCATTTCAGAATTCTGCCTGCAACAGACACCAATCTGAAAACTGGAGCACAAAGGATTTCACCTATTACTAACAGCTCTCCTCAAAAAGTAAAAATAAAAAATAATTACAAACAAAAAGGGAAATGCCTAGTAGTTACATGTAGTAACATGTAGTTACATGTAGTAAATGCCTGTTGTGATGGTTAATTTTATACGTTAGCTTGACAGGGCCATAGGTTGCCCAGGTATTTGGCCAATCATTATTACAGGGGTTTCTGTAAGAGTGTTTTTGGATGCATTAACATTTAAATCAATACCCTGAGTAAAGCAGGTAGCCTTTCGTAATATGAGTGGGCCTCATCCAATTAGTTGAAGGCCTGAATAAAACAAAAGGCTGCCCCTCTCTCAAATAAGGGGGAATCCTCCTGCCTGACTACTTTCTAGCTGGGCCATAGGTTATTTCCTGCCTTTGGACTCAAACTGAAACATTAGCTGTACTGAGTCTGAAGTCTGTGGGCCATTAGACTGGAACTACACCATTAGCTCTCCTGGGTCTTCAGCTTATTGACTGTAGATCTTAGTTAGGACTTATACTCCACAATTGCATAAGCCAACTACTTATAACAAATTGAAACTCTTTCTCTCAGTTCTATTGGACCTGTTTCTCTGGACAAGCCTAACATAACTGTTAATATATTAATTCATCATCAACTAAGCATCATCTAACAAATCACTAATTACTAATCAGGCATTATTAAATAATTTCCATTATTTACATGGAAAACTGGTTGTTGTTTTTAAATAAGCATCCTACCATCTTTATGGCTGTCTGTTTTAATAACATAGCCCATCTGAAAATATAAGTCAACACACGTTTTTATTTATTTTTTAAATGTTTATTTATTTTTGAGAGAGAGAGAGAGAGAGAGAGCGAGAGAGCTCACAAGCAGGGGAGGGGGCAGAGAGTGAGAGAGGGAGACACAGAACCAGAAGCAGGCTCTGGGCTCTGAGCTGTCAGCACAGAGCCCAGTGCAGGGCTTGAACTCATAAACCGTGAGATCATGACCTGAGTTGTTGTCAGACGCTGAACCGACTGAGCCACTCAGGAGACCCACACAAATGTTTTTATAATAACAAACTGGGCAAAGCTGACTTGGAAACCTTCAAGAGGCCTATGGGATCCTGCTCTCTGCGTAGCTCACTTTGAGCAGACACAGGCTAATGGAATCCAACTTGTTTGACCAAAATAAGTTTTAGATGTTTAAAGGGAAGAATACAGTCACTAAAAAAAGACCCCCAAATTTTTGTTCATCCTTAAAGCAATATGCTGCTGTGCAAATTTATATTATTACCAATTTTATTAAACAGGAACTAATTATTCATGCTTAAGCATTTTGTTTAATGAAGGATAATTGTGCCTGTGAAGACAGATGATCGGGGTGGTTAGAAATCTAGCCATAGGATGGTCCTACTATGTGTTCCATTAAGGCATCAGTTTTGCAATATCATAAATATGGTAAACAAAAGCAAATTAAATTTTTGTAAGAAGAAATTTATATTTTTAGGAAGTCCAGCTTCATTAATTAGAACTATTACTAAAACCATCACACCAAAAATATTCAGATAACACTAATATGAGCCCATTCATTGATACATTCATCCAGTAAATATGCATTTTGTTACTTATAGCATTGGGAATGAAAAGAAGAATAGGAGAGACAATCTCTGTCCTTGTAGATTTCCAGTCTAGTGGGAGAGACGAAAAAGGAAACCAACAATTACAGTCAAGTATACTACCTATTAGCGCCTTATGGAATAACTGAACAAGCATACTTAACCTATTAATAATGGATGGTGGGCAAAGGAAGGTTTCAGAGTAGAGTGAAAGATGAAGAGACTGCTTGAAGAACTGAGTGTAGAGAAGTGAAAATTTTAGAGGTATAGACTTGAAGGAGGTTTAACATGACAGAAGCATAGAGTTTGGTGTATCTATCGTTGGGGTGGGGAGTGCCAAGAAATGCAATGAGAGTTACATAGAGATCATCATTAAAGCTCCTGTCAAGGCCTTTGAAATTTATCATAAAGACAAGAGGAAGCCACTGGAAAGCATTAAAAAAAATCAGATTTAATAAGGTTACACTTTCATTTTAGACAAATTGCTTTGGGTTAGTTTTATTTTTATGTCACCATTATTGAGAAATGCATTACACACCATAAAGTTCACTCTTTAAAACGTACAATTCACTGTTTGTTAGGAAATTTGCAGAGTTGTTCAACCATCATCACTAATTCCAGAACATTTTCATCATTCTAAAAAAGAAACCTCATGGTCATTAGCACTCATTCTACATTCCTCCAATTCAGCCCCTAACAACCATTGATCTATTTCTGCCTCTATGCATTTGACTAGTCTGAACATTTTATATGCATTGAATTATAAAATATGTGGTTTGTTATGACTGGATAATTTCACTTAGCATCATGTTTTTAAGGGTCACCTCTCTTGTAGCAGGTATCAGAACTTCATTCCTTTGTATGGCTGGAAATATACCACATTTGCTAATCCGTTCATCTGTTGACGAACACTTGAGTTGTTTTTACTTCTTGGCTATTCTAACAATGCTGTTTTGAATATTGTGCATAAGATTTTTTCATTTATTGTTGGTATGTACCTAGGAGTGGGTTTTCTGGGTTATATGGAAACTCTAGATTTAACAATTTGAGAAGCAAACTGTTTCAAAGTGGCTGCACCATTTTTACATTTCCACCAACAATCTATGAGAGTTACAATATTCTCCCCAGTCCTGCCAGCCCTGTTATTGTATGTCTGTAAATTTTTAAAAAATCATCTTAAGGGTATGAAGTGGCATCTCACTGTGGTTTTGATTTGCATTCCCCTGATGATGAATGATATTGAGCATCTTTCATGTGCTTATTGATCATTTGTATATTTCCTTTAAGAAATTTGAAGTCTTTGCCCATTTCTAAACTGGGTTATTTGTCTTTTTGTTGAGATAATAGGGTCTACATGTATTCTAGGTACAAGTCTCCTATGTTTTTACATTCTTGATGATGTCCTTTGAAGAATAAAAGTTTTTAGTTTTGATGAACTCCAGTTTATGTTTTCTTTTGTCACTTATTCTTTTGATCATATATAAGAAATCATTGTACAATCCAAGGTCACAAAGATATTCCCCTATGTTTTATCCTAAGAATTTTATAATTTTATTCTTCTATTTAGGTTGTTTATCCATTCTGAATTTATTTTTGTATATGGAGTGAGGTAAGGATCTAACATCATTCTTTGACATGTTGATATTCAGTTGTGTCAGCACCATTTATTGAAGAAAACGTTTTTCCCTGATAAAAGGTTGTGGAACTCTTGTCAAAAATTATTGGGCTTATTGCATGGATTTAATTCTGGGCTCTCAATTATATTTCATTGCTTTATATATATATCTATCCTTTGCTAGTACTACAGTGTGTTTGATTGCTGTAACTTTGTATTAAGTTTTTAAATCAGGAAATCTAAATTGTTGAACTTTGTCCTTCTTTATCAAGATGGTTTTCACTATTAGGATCAACATGTGAATTCTGAAAAAGGAAAAAAAAAAGAAACTGGGATTTTTACAAGGATTCTGACAAATCCATAGATCTGGAGTTTAATGCTCTCTTAACAATATTAAATCTTCCAATCTATGAACATGAATTTTTTTTCATTTATTGACATATATATTTTCTTTCAATAATGTTTTATAGTTTTGAGTGTGTAAAACTTGCATTTCTTTAGTTAAATATATCTAAGCTTTTGATTATTTTGGATAAAATTGTAAATGGAATTATTTTCTGAATATCATTTCCAAATTGTTCATTGGTAGTATACAAAAATACAATTGATTTTTCTGTACTGATTTTATATCACAGAAACTTGATGAACCCATTTATTAATTCTAAAAGTGTTTTTTGTTTGGTGGCTGGTTGGTTTGTTGTGGATCACCCTGGATTTTACATCTACAAATCATATCATCCATGAGGTATAAACAGAGATAGTTTTACTTCTTTCTAATCTTGATGCTGTTTATTTCTTCTTAACTAATTCTTCTGGCTAGAACATCCAATACAATACTAAAGAGAAGAAGTAGCAATAGTGGATATCTTTTTCTTGTTTCTGATCTTAGAAGAAAAGCATTTGTTCTTTGACACTACGCATGATGTTGTCTGTAGGTTTTCCATAGATGCCTTTATAAAATTGAGGAAGTCCCTCCTATTTCTAACTTGTCAAGTGTTTTTATCATGAAATGGTATTGGATTTTGTCAAATGCTTTTTCTGCACCAGATGAGATGACTATATTGTTTTGTCCTTTAATCTATTAATATGGATTACATTGATTTTCATATGCTAAATCAGTCCATCATTCCAAGTTATATATACCACTTGGTCATGAAGTATAATCATTTTTATATGTTATTGGATTAAGTGTGCTAGTATTTTGTTGAGGATTTCCTCATCTATGTTCATAAGGGATATTAATATGTATTTTTATTTTCTTGTGATGTGTCTTCCTGGTTTTGACATCAAGGTAATACTGGCCTCACAGAATGAATTATTTGAGATTTGAAGAATGGATTAAAAAGAAAAAGATAGTGCATGTTGGACCAATGAAATAGCTGTTTAAATAACTCAGGTTGATATTATTAACATATAGTTTAGAATAATGATAATGAGAGTAGAATCGGAAAAGATGTCAACATTCAATATCAGGGGGAAAAAAGTTAAATTTTTCCTTGGTAAGACATAGTACTTTTGAAGAAAACAAACTGCCAATCTTATATAAGGTTTGAGAAGCAAAATAAAATAAAATAAAATAGGGGCGCCTGGGTGGCGCAGTCGGTTAAGCGTCCGACTTCAGCCAGGTCACGATCTCACGGTCCGTGAGTTCGAGCCCCGCATCAGGCTCTGGGCTGATGGCTCAGAGCCTGGAGCCTGTTTCGGATTCTGTGTCTCCCTCTCTCTCTGCCCCTCCCCCGTTCATGCTCTGTCTCTCTCTGTCCCAAAAATAAATAAACGTTGAAAAAAAAAATAAATAAATAAAATAAAATAAAATAAAATATTCAGGACTTGGAAAACTTTCAGGAGGTGGGTGTGTGGAGTGTGGCATTGGTAACTGTCTGCTACTAATTGGCTCTTTTTCAGAAGCATGGTTACTGATATGAAGTTGTAATTGATCAATTAGCATGGTTTTAAACTTCTTGGCATGAGAGTCCAGTGATTACTTAATATTATAGACAAAAGAGAATAAGAATATGTTATTCTCAGAGAAAAATGAACATATTAAAAGTGAATCCAAGCCATATATGATTTGATGGGACAGTGAAGAACAGGAATACGCAAAAGATGCCATTCAGATTTCTGGCGTGGACAATTAAATGTAAGCTCTTCTAGGTCAAGGATCTATCTCTTTTGTTGCCTGATGTATTCCAAGCCCCTAGGAAATAACCTGGCATATGGCAGGCATTTTACAAATATTTTTTGAATAAAAAAATTTCCATTAGCATGGAATAGATTAATGTAATTACAAAATACAGACACGCTCAATTTCAGTTACCTACAAGGTATTCAAAAGAAGATAATTTATAGTAAACTGGATATAAACGTTTTGAATTAGGACAGACATTTACTCTGATTAGATTTTTTAGGCACTAGCATACAGATGGTTATTGAAAACATAAGATCAGATGAAATATACAAATATTAAACACCATTAGGACAGACATCTGTCAATCACAAACATTTAAGGAACCAGGGCAGCTACAGAATCTGCAAAGAAGACTGACAATAAAAGACCTAAAATAATAAGAGAAATGTGGAAGCTAGGGGAAATTTTTTTTCTTTGATTTTTCCCTCCTGAAGGAAGAAGTTAAACTTGTCAAATGATCTCTGGAGAGTAAGCAAGAAAAGGGCTTCAAAGTACCCACTGGATCAAGCAACATTCAAGTCATGGTGTCCTTGACAAAAGCCTTTTCAGTAGAGTGTTAAGCTCCATGTGTGGAAGAGTGCCCAGGTGAAAAAAAGTGAATAGGTCAAGATGTGAAGGAAGAGAGCAGGATAAGTAGTATCTAGAGATAGGCTTTGGGTTGAGAAAAGGGGTTTATTTTATCTTAAGTTGGGGAAAAGGAGAGCATGTTAAATGCTGCCCGGGAAAAAAATGGAGAGTGTTTTAAAATATAGGAAAGCAAAAAGCTGATCAAAAAGCTAACATATAGGGAAGTAGGAATTTGTGATTCTATATTTTCTCTCTCAAAACCCTTGGAACTCTAAATTTCTATAATTATTTGAACTGTCTACATAAGTAGCTATGTTTTATCAGGAAATCATTAATAGACATTTTATTCTAAGTAATACAATTATAATGTAATATATGCCAAAATTGATACAGTCCTTTTTATCCTTTTATGAAAGATATAAAACAGAAAAAATACTGTACTTTTTAATTCTTTCACAAATTTTATGTTGAAAGACTATACATTTATCAAAAAGTTGCAGGAACTTTTCAATGTTTGAAGAACATATGCCCTCACCTTCTATGTATCAATTGTTAATATATTTTTAATTTATTACTATATCTTAATGTTTATTAATTTTTGAGAGAGAGAGCAGGGAGGGGCAGAGAGAAGGGAGATAAAGAATCCCAAACAGGTTCTGTGCTGTTAGCACAGAGCCCGACACAGTGCTCAAACTCACGACTATGACATCATGACCTGAGCTGAAATCAGGAGTCTGACGCCTAACCGACTAAGCCACCCTGGCGCTCTTCGATTGTTAATATTTTACTCATTTTCTCCCTTTCTCTCATTCCCAACCCTCCTCTTTCTCAGTCTCTCTCTCTATCATGTTCTTTAATATACCATTTTAGGATTAGTTGCAAATATTGTGACACTTCATCTCTAATTAATTCAGTATGAAACATTAATCATCTAAGAACAGGGACATTCTCTTACATAACCATAATAAAATTGTAATAGAAAGGACATTTAACATTGATACAATACTATTATCTAATATAGTCTCTATTAAATTCTGCCCACTATCAATTATCTCAATAATGTGTTCTATAAATCTTTAAGATCCAGAATGAAAAATAAGGATGGCACATTTTGTGTAGTTGCCATATATACTTTAACTTCCTATAAACTACAGACTTTTTATACATTTCTTTCTAAAAAGTACAGAATATAAATATTTTTATTTTTTTAATGTTTACTTATTTTTGAGAGAGAGATGGAGAGAGAAAGAGCACAGGCAGGGGAAGGGCAGAGACAGAGAGAGAGACAGACAGACAGAATCCAAAGCAGGCTCCAGGCTCTGAGCTGTCAGCACAGAGCCCGACATGGGCTCAAACCCACGGACTAGGAGATCAAGACCTGAGGCGAAGTCTGATGCTTAACTGACTGAGCCACCCAGGTGCCCTGATATTTTTAGATAGTCTACTCCAGATTGTTTTACAGAATGTCTCTTAATTTGGGTTTTCTAATTGTTTCTTCATTTATTTTTTCATGATTAGATTTAGTTAAGAAATTTAGGTAAGACTACTACTTGAGTGATTAATTCATCATATTGTAAAGTACATGATGTCAATTTGTATGATAAGTGATATTAAGAATAGCCATTTGATTAAACTGGTCTTTATCAGATTTATCCATTGAAAAGGCACTTTTTCCTTTTGTAGTTAATAAATATTTTTTGAAATAATTCATTGAGCTTGCACAAGTATCCTGTTTTTCAAAGATATCTTACCCAGGGTTTTTAGCATCTACTGATGACTTCTTCCTAAGTCTATTATCGCTAAGGTGGCTATGAAATGGAATTGTGCTATCACTGTAATTTCCTCTATATTTAATAGTGTAGTTGGCCTTATTGTTTTTTGCAAATGAGATAGTTATGTCTATATCCCCTTTAATTTTAATTTTTTACAAATAATTATTAGTCTAAATTAATGGATTGATTTGTAATTCAGTATTATATTTTTTCTATTATTGTTTATTTTGATGCTCTGTATCTCCTAAATTTAGCCAATGAGACAACTTTTTAACATCTTGCCTCTGTCAAGTCATTCCAGTGTTTGAGTACTTTGTTATCTAATTATTAAATTACATTCCTTTATGTTTAGAATTATATGAATATTGGGGCGCCTGGGTGGCTCAGTCGGTTAAGTGGCTGACTTCGGCTCAGGTCATGATCTCGCGGTCTGTGAGTTTGAGCCCCGCGTCGGGCTCTGTGCTGACCGCTCAGAGCCTGGAGCCTGTTTCAGATTCTGTGTCTCCTTCTCTCTGACCCTCCCCCATTCATGCTCCGTATCTCTCTGTCTCAAAAATAAATAAACGTTAAAAAAATAAAAAAAAAGAATTATATTAACATGTATGTGTACATATATGTGTTATGCATATATATAAAATTATAAGTTTGTTCTGTCTCTAATTCAAATTAAAAAGCTAAAGGTTTTCTTTCTCTTTCTTCCATGTCTTATCATATATCCCTTGTTTTACAATGAATTTTATTCCCAATAATATTGATATTTTAAATTATTTTCTCAGTTCTATTAAACCCATGAAATAGTTTCAGATTTACTTCACTGATGCCACTAACAACACATTTAAGTAGGATTCAAGATTGCTTTTTGTTCCTAAGATATATTCTATTTATTGGTAACAATAGTAAGTAAATAGTTCTCTCAGTCTTTTAAAATAAACCAATGCTTTTATATTTTTATTAAGATAAGTCTTATAATAGCAAAGTTGATCACAAATATAATTATAAGGATATATTAATGAAGAGAAAGCCAACCAAAATTTAAATCAACATTACAGTGCTCCCTTCTCTCCTTTTACTTTGTGAATGTCACATTAGAAAATGAATGACTTGAAAAAAAATTGCTTTGAAGTTAAATTCTGACGGTAATTTGGGGTACAAAAGGCAAAAAATACATAATTCTCTCTCGCCAAGTTTATTAAAATGTCACCCCAGTATTAGGTCTCGCTTGGAGGGAGAAAAGAATTACTGGTGCTCATTAAAAATAATAATGTTCATTTCTGAATGGTTATCAGAGATGTATATTTTTGGGGACAAAAGCCACCTGTGTTCTCAAAGGTATGGATAAAAAGAGATGAGCCCATTTAACAGGCTTCATTTCACATTCTCTGTCTTTATTATTTCAAAATGATACCTTTGCAGTTTAGAGGGACCAGTAGGCAGTGTTACAACTAAAATTGAATAAAATTCCAAGCTGTGTCAAAGACATTGTTTGAATTCACTTAAAAGTGTTTTATGTCACTGCTCACCAACTCCCCTTCTCTAGTCATGATCTGCCTGTGGCAAACTGTTTCTCTCTGGGACTGAAAAGATTACTCCCACTGATACTCCTCTGACAGTGTGAATATTGACTTGCACTTATAAAGGTCAGACAGTTCCACTAGTTAATAGGAGTGAGAAGAGCAGTTCCAACAAGTCTCTTTGAAGGGAATTTAACCTTAAAATTGCAAAGCGTGCTGCTCTGTGGAGCCAGTTTTGGCAACTAACACAATACATGCTTTTCTGCTTTCCAAAAATACCAACTGGAGCCCAAAAGTTAACATCAGAAAAGGGAAACAAGCATGCCATGTAGCAGACAAACGTAGTCCATGGGAACACCATCCAGAATGTTCCTTGTTATTTTTATTTTTTAAAGAGAGTTGAAGACTGTGGAGTCATTCTCTGGGCCTTTAACTTTCTTCAATGTATAATAGCCTTTTCGACTTTTAAGAGCCATGTGCTGTAAGACGATAAGACACCACATATATTTTTCTCAGCGTCATTCTGACACAAGATCAAGAAAGAGGGTTAATCCCAGCGGAGCCTGGCATCTCCTTACTTACCTAGCCTTTGAAAGGTCCTCTGCCTTCTGTTACTGCCTCATGACTGAGAGTTCAGGAAAGGCGGACATAATTTAAGGTCTCTGGGAATGTAGCCTATCTGTTAATAGCAGTGTCCTGAGGTACAATGCAAGAAGGACGGCAGTGAGAAAACGGGACTGAAAACGAAAATGAGACTTCACTTTTCATCCTGATGGAAAGTAAAACCAATATTTTTAATTTTTAATAAAACCCGTTTATTTCGTGGCACCAGCAGCAGAAAGATTGTGCTGCATATAGATGAAGATTATTCCCTAGTTTGTCTTGAGCAGTGCAGGACAGGCGACATAATGATGAAGAGGGCCTTTTACAAGTAATAAAAAGGAAGAAGAAGTCCTGGGTATCTTGGGGAGCAGAGCCCGCCTGATTCCAGAGCATTATTTTAGAAATGGCATTATGGCTTTCACCGCTTTAAGTTTGGCATCAGCAAGATCTTAGATTGTGCTAAAATCATCCTTAATGTCCTTTCTGCCTCATCAGTGGGGGACCATTCAAGTAACAAAGTGCCAATCAGGGGCTCTTGTTCCTCTTTAGCTTGGAGATATTACTGTGGAGGTTTTTGAGAGCATGATCTCTCCGCTTGAGATGCCCTTTATTATAACTATAGTTAAGGGTCTGCTGACTTAGCCATTATAAACCCCTAATGTTCTCCACTACAAAAATCTGCTCTAAGATAAAGCTTAGCATACTAAGTTGGAGCCCATGGGAGCCCTGATTTTTATAAATTTGAAGGGAATAAAATACGCATTTGAGTTAAAAAGAGAGTAACAAAAATATAAACATCAAAGCTATGTGAGTTATGTGTGTCACTGCTCTGGTATCTCCAAAAAAAGCATCATTAATTAAAATGAAGTTGGAAAGTAATTAGAACATAATGTACACTAATCATTTTTTGTAAGTTTGGAGTATGAAAATGTAATTAAGAAAAAGAAAAATGGGTTATAGACAGGATCGTTTTGATTGAGAAAATTGTGAGTTTTTAACTCAACTGTTTTCTAAAAACATGGACCTGTATTGCTATTACAGAATCTATGCAGTGTTTTAGTCAACGAGTCAGATACTTCTAATGCTTAAGCTTCTCCAAGTTTCTTAGCCATCCATCTTCAAGGGCTTTATTAATTGAGTTGAGCAAGAAATAGAAATTGGTTAAAAAAAAAAAAAAGAGCTGAAACGCAGTATTACAAAGGAAGTAGCAGGAACTATATCTCAGTATCTTTTCATTCTGAAGACTATTATTATTAGAATGTATACTTTTAATGTCTTCTTTTTTTAAGAAAATGCCTAAAGAAACATGCACTTTTCTAGTGATACAGGCTTTTCAGAATTTTTTAGAAATCAAAACATGTTAATAATCTTCCAATGCATTAACCTTCCTGCAGATAATGATTGTAAACTCAGACAAAGTTACACAAAACGAAACAAAACAAAAAAATCCATCTTAAGGCTCTGGAGAGTAAACAAAGGTAGGCAGATTCTGGAGATGAGTTGAGACTTGGAAGAGGGGGCCTCCTCCACAGGATGAGTTTGCAATTTGTACAAAACTTTATAAAGGAATAAACAAGGCAATATCTTAGAAAGTTAATATCCTCTTTTAGATAATGTGGTCAGGAAAGGCCATTGTGAGGATTCATATTGAAACTAAGAAGTAATGGATATGAATTGGCCAATTCATAGAATTTCTGAGGAAGGATATTAGAGTCAAGAGAAAGAACAGTTGCTGAGGTGCTAAGGCAAGGCTAGACATGACCCAGAAGCTGAGAGAGACCCATGGAGCTAAAGACTAGTGATTAAGAGGCAAAGAGGTGAGAAGTGAAGCTGGAGAGGAAGACAGGAGTCAGATCATACATCAAAAAGAAATGTACGTAAGACCTACATTATGCAAGAATTGCATACAGAAATATAAATAAGATATGATTCTTATACAAAGAGATCTCCCAGTCCAGTGGTGAAATGAAGTTTTTTGGATTTGCTGTCAAAGTGGCTTGCTACAGGTGGATTCTAATCATATCTCTATTCAGTCACTTTCCAGCTTGGAGGCAGGCCGAGAAGGTCCTTAAAAAATGTGGGGTTTTTTTGGATGGATGGATGAATAGATGGACAGATGACACACTGAGAAAGTCCAGCTGGCTGCTGAAACAACACCTCACAAGTGACATTTTCATGGCACTGTCACTATATACAGATTCTCAAAATGAGGTATAATTTAATAAAATTCTCTCTCTCTCTCTGATGTTTTCAATTTTCTTGAATGAAATTGAATAATCCCAGAAGCAATAATCAAGAGTAGCAGCGGCATAAGTCACCCAGGAAACTAAAATTTGGTGGCCATAGAAAAAAATCAGGGGAAAGGAGTTTCTGGGTTGTTAGAAAGCTAGAGTCTCTTCAGGAATTCCAGTTCATGTCTTGTCCCCCCACCCCGCCCCCCGCCTTATTTTATTGTAATATCTCTCTTTTTGCTAACTTTATGTAACACATGCTCAAATATTTTCACATCTTAAGGATGTGTTCTTCCTTTAACCCTGTATTTCCAACTACTTATGGCACTATTTCTGTGCTTTCATTCTTAGACAAGCCTCTAGGAACAATAAACTATAGTCATCACGCCCACTTCTCCACTTTCCATTCATTCTCCAATGACTAAAATATGGCTTCTGTTCCTTTTTTTCCCCACTGAAACTGTTTTCTTTTCTCTAAGGTTCTAGTAACACACTTGTTACTAAACCAACTATGCATTTTTATCCCAATTTGTTGTCTTTTTGTAACTTTTGTCTCTGTTAACTACAGCATCTTTCTTAAAATGAATTTATCATTTTCTGTCATGCAAATTCCTTCTGATTCTCTTCCTATTCTATGAGGCATTCCTGAGATCACATTTCCACTGGCATTTCGGTGGTCACCTAATCAAACCATCAATTTATTTTAATTATGTAATTTTCTTGGACAATATTTTAAAATTCCACAATGCTAACTGTGACATATCCTCAGATGGCCCATTCCTGTATATCCAGCACCTACAACAATTCTTGACAGTAAGGAAATATTTAATTATTATGCTTTGAATCAATAGGTGGGTATCTGGGTAAATCTGTATGAGAAGTCACAATCTAGAAATCTTTGGGATGAATGTGAACCACATGTGTTTTGGGGGATCACTTCATTACAAATATACTTCACACAAATATTTAGAGTTTGTAAAACCTAGATTGTAAGTTCTCTTGAAAAAAAAAAAAAGGAAGCTTTAGTAACATCAATCCTACATTCTAGCATGGCGATGGTCAGTCGGAGCTGAGTTAGCATGTGTTGTCCAATTTGTCACTGTCAGACCGAATCCATCTTCCTCATATAGTTTACCTGCCTGGTCCCAGTAAGCATCCAATTAAATACTTAGAAAAGAAAATAAAAAAGAAAAGAAAAGAAAAGAAAAGGAAAGGAAAGAAAAGAAAAGAAAAACAGCTTGTACATACATAAACTATTTATGATCCAGACTATGTTACTTTTCCTCCAATTTTCTCATCAATTTCCTCCTTAGACATGTGCCAAATTTCAGTGAAGAAAAATATGAGCCATGTTACTTAAGCCAGAAAACAGGGGCCTTTGATTTTGCTCCCATTTACTTATTACATCTTATCAACCCTGCAACATATCAATATACGTCATAAATATCTCTGATTTATCTCCTCTTCTCTTTTTTTTAAATTTTTAAAATATTTATTATATATATACATATATATATATATATATATAGAGAGAGAGAGAGAGAGAGAGAGAGAGGGAGAGAGAGAGAGAGAGAGCATGAGGAGGGGAAGGGCAGAGAGAGAGAGGGTGACACAGAATCTGAAGCAGGCTCCAGGCTCTGAGCTGTCGGCACAGAGCCCAACGCGGGGCTCAAACCCACGAACTGTGAGATCATGACCTGAGCTGAAGTCGGGCGCTCAACCAACTGAGTCACTCAGGCGCCCCTCCTCTTCTCTTTATTTTAGTCACACATTACCTGTTCCCTATAAATGCTATAAGCTCCTAACTGCTCTTCTGGCTTGTCCTTGTCGCCTCTGTATTTATCCATCTAAAAACATCCTGTGCGTCCTTCACGTCTCCATTCTCTGAGAAGCTTATCTGACTTAGGAGGAATTGCATCTATTTCTCCCTGTGTCTAGTAAATTATTATTAATGTAACATTTTATTAGAAAAAAATGACAATAATTATAGCCAAAATACATTAAGCAGTTTATATAGAACAGCACTATCCTAATAATATATGTGTTATTTTATTTGTGCAATATTCTGAGATAGATAAGATTATTATCAATATATAGAGATGAAGAAGCAGAGATACCAACAGATTTACTAATTTGACTAAAGTAGGGTTGGCGTTTAAATTCCACTAATCTGATTCCAAAGCATATAGTCACTCCTAAATCTGTGATTATTTACTCAACAAACAGCAGCAATTTATTTTAGGGTTTTGATAACAGTTTCATAGTTTTTAAAATGTGTGTGATTAACAGTGATTGATATTCAAACGGTCATAGAAGTTTGATGCCTATAATGAAGCATTTGCATTTAGGTCTCAATGTTATGTCATTGGCTTTTAATATGTTATTTAGTGTGCTGAGTGATTCTTATCTGGGCACCCCAGGTTCTGAGCTACTAGTTGGTACCTTAACCATACTTTGCGATTTTTTTTTATTTTGGTAAAATAGCCAAGTCATATAGAGTAAAAAGAATATGTTTCTGGACCTTCATTAGTAACTAAAAAACTTACTTTTGATTAGACTTATTTATTGACTATGAGATCCAGGTACAATAGAAAATGGTATGTCACCAGGAAAAGGCCACCGAGTTAAGTTACGCTAAGGACAAAAACAGAATAAAGACATTGTAAATTCAAATTTTTGTGGTTGAACAGTTCCAAATGTTGATATGCTGCCACTCTGAGTCTGCTTCTTAAAAACTAAATTGAAGAGGAATGAAGGTCACAGGGTTAAATAGTTCGAGAAAATATAAGGTCAAGGTAGTAGCTGTAGATGTAAATGTTGAAGATAACAGCACTTGTTGCCTCTACAACATACTTGACATTAACATGCTATTTTCTTAAGACATCTTCTCTTTGATATGCAAATTTTTAAGTAAGCCTGTCCTTTTTTGTTGTTATCATTAATAAAATTATAACAACCCAAGGGCAGGTACTCATTATTATATCTCTTGTATCTATACGGTGCTTACTTAGCCCAGTATGCCCCCACTGGATACTAGAACATCAGGGTGAACTATACATCTATCAGCTAAGAAGGAAGCATTTTCAACCCTGTGAGATTCAATATATTCAAGTCTCAACCTGATAATCTATAATTTAGAATTTGTCTGTCTCTGAGACTTCTTTTTTCCTTTTTGATATTGTGACTTTGAAGCAGGAATTTAATGATCCCAAATAACTCTAGTTGAATAATTGTATTTGAAATAAATTTGATTTGAGAAAAGCATTGGTTAAGCCCTATTTTTTTTTTCCTGGAGAAATATGTATTTAGACTGTCAGAGCAAACTAATAATTTTCCTTCAAATTTGTATTAATTTCTCACAGAAGAACAAGAGAGTAATCTTTGTTTATAGAACTTCTTTTGTGTTGGTGGGATGATTCATATCAAAATGCAGTTTCTGTCAGATGTGTCATTATAATGGAGGACTTCATAGTTCTTTTTGTTAAATTACAACATTATAATATGTGGTGATGTTTTAAGCTTTTTAAAAGACAATGTAACTTTGTGAAACATTATTGCTATTAAGAGAATAAATCCATGCATTAGGGAAGTTCATGACACATTTTGAAAATACAGACGTTCTGACTCATGTATACTCTATCTTAACCTCCAGTTTAGAGTTGTACAATTAAATTCTAAAAATAGTTTATTCATCTTCTATAAAATGCTGATCCCACAGACAAAAGTTGGAAGGGTAGTGTTTAGTAGGAAAGGCAACTCATTTAGATGATAATAGAAGTTGATTTTTAAAGGGTATTTTGTATTATTTTATAAATGAGGAAACGGAAACTCAAGTGATGTGCCCCCAATCATAACATTAAGTGGTGCTAGAAAATGGTTTAAAAACTAACCTGGAATATTCTGCTCCTATCTATGATTGCTAACTACCACTGGACTAACTTTCTTACAAAAAAAACCACCATAAAAGTAGGGGGGAAATAATCAGCCAATTGTTTTATAAGCATTGGACTGCAGGCAGCAGAATATTGTCTTGAGAGGGGGGCTCAGAGGTGGACACGACAACACTCAGCTTTTAGTTCTGGAAGAGGAGAGGTGCAGTACTGGAACCACAGAAATCCATGTGGAAAGGCCTCCTAGGAATCCTGGGTAATGAACTTTCACACAGGGTAAGAATATAAAAAAGGTAACCAAAGAGCAGATGCTACAGAGTTGAGAACAGAACGGACACTAAAGTAGGAAAGCCTAAGGGACTCCATTTCAGAAAGGTTCTACTTCTGTTTTCCTGCTAGGCCTCATTTACTCATGTTCCATATTTTGGCTCTGAATAAGCCAAAGAAGCTATGTTTCCATTTCAAGGGGGAAGGAAGGAAGTTAGTCATTCTCTGAGTTTTGTCCTAGGCTCCAAATACCTGATAACATCTAAGAAGAGCCAGATCCCAAACATGTTCCAGAACATTAGCTTCAAACAAACCTCAGCTGACACTGGTGTCAATACCCCCACTTTCAGTAATATATGGAATAACACCTATTGTTCACATGATATTCGCCTTTGATTGGACCCTACCATGGATTCCTGAAGAAACACATATCCTAGACCCTTTTCCAATATAAATCCCTAGCCCCACAACAACAACAACAACAACAACAACAACAACAACAACAAATCATTCTCCTTTCTTTTCTGAGTCACCCAGACATTCCATTTGCTATTCTCTGTCACTTAACGCTATTCAATAAACTCTGTTTGATCAAGCACTGCTGGGAGATGTTGGAATTCTGATCCAGACAGAGCAGAGAGACTTTAGTGATACTTTACTGCTGTTGGGCATGATCACAGGCTTATTTTATTTTTTAACTTTTTATTTGACATAATTTTAGATTCATTTCCAGTTGCAAATAATAATGATACAAAGAAACTGTAGAAAGTCTTCACCAGTTTCCCTATCGGTTATAGGGTTATAATTATAGTAATCGTATTACAACCTAGGAATTGACATGGATACAACCCACAGGACTTACTCAGATTTCACTAGAGTGTATGTACTCTGTGCATGTGTGTGTGTGTGTGTGTGTGTGTGTGTTAGTTCTATGCAATTTTATCACATGTGCCAGTTTATTTAACCATTCACTATTAAAGATCAGCTCCTACTGGGCAGGCAGACAACAGGGGCTCAGACTGCCAACTAGCCCTGCTTCTGGCTGTTGTCTTTTTAGCCCTATTGCTGCTAGGTGAGGGGGGGAGCTCAGATCACTGTTGGCCCCCAGTGACAGTACCTTGATGGGTAAATTGGGATTCAACCTACTTTCTCAAAGAGGAGGATAGAAGATTACTTGTCTGCTCAGCTCTGCAAACACTACCTGGGGAGAAAAATAAGAGCACTGCCTGCTTCTTCTGGGTGGGGATGGAAAGTAAGCTCCCTGCTTCCCACCAAAGCTGTGTGTGGTGTGGAGATGTGAGCAGAGGGTTAGGATTCCCAGAAAAAGACAACACACGGTTTTCAGGGACACAGGAGAAATCACTTTAGCCCTCCAGCTATCTTCTGTGATCAGTGCCTCTACTTGCCTAAGCATACTCCTTGCAGAACTTCCTAGAAGTGTCAGAATTACAAAGGAATGCAAAAGTTAAGGATTTTCAGGGAACAAAGGGAATGCAAAAACTAACAGTCTCCATGAGGCCAGGAAATAGCCTAACCATATCAGAGACAATAAGTCAGTGCTAAAATTCCCAGTGCTGTTTGAAAAGTAAGCAAAGCCCTGAATTTCTTACTTGAGATAAGGAGCCCAATATGCCATCCAGTTTGTACCGGCTCTCAGAGCATGCCCACAGCATCCTTCTTTTCTACTGACAGTTACCTTTGCTTCATTACACTGTTAAAGTCTCCAGCCTACGAGGAGCACAGGCTTCATTACTATACAAGATACATGCACAGGCATGTTTTCTAAGTATGCCTCTGCACCCTTATACTTGCCTTTACATGCCATGACAAAGCTCTTCTTTCTGGATGGATATCCATCCTAAACCCTAAATAAAAAGAACCCAGTCACCCACTCACTCTTGCTTGTGGTTCATGGCCTTGGAAGTTATCACTGTGATCTCATTTGTTGCAAATGAAATTTCCTTTGTATGACAACTCCACCTGGTCTATTGTCTATCTGTAAATCACCAAGGAGCAAACTCATGTAAGTTTGGTTACACCCAGAGGAAGTTCTGGGTGTTGAAGCTGGAGGTCTAAACTGCTAGAATTACGGGATTTCTGATTAACCAGGATAGAGTAATCTCATTTCTCCCAGGATCTTCTTCTGACAACTAAATAGCCCTGGCATAACAGACTGAAAAAACATAGGAATACTGTGACAGGTGAAAGAAGATAGGCCTCCCAGGAACTTGGGATTTTAGGAGCAACATGGTGGTGCATTCTCTGTGATTCTTGTTGCCTCTAACACATCCTGGCTGGGGGAAGGGGAAGCTGGAGCTGTGGACAGGACAGACAAAAAAGCCTCTTCTCCTTAGCTAAGGGACAGGGAAAAGGATAGCCTAATGACAGGAAATCTTTTTTGGTGATACCCACCCTACTCCAGCCCCAAATCAGTGGGTATGAAAGGGCCGGCCTACGCAGGCCAACTCCATCTTGTTCTGTGTCCTTCACCTTGACCACACCTCCTCCCCTTGAGCAACCCCCCCCCCCCCTTCACCTGCCTAACAGGACTCGGACCCCTCCCCAGCCAATCGACTGAGGCCACAGCCATTACCTCACCAACTGCCCCTAGGCCCCAATAAAACCTTTGTCCTTTTGAAACTCGCTCTCTCTCTCCCGGGTATCTCACCACTGCATTGGTGCAGGTAGGGGACTGAGCTCGAGCTAGCTCAAAATAAGACTCTTTTGCTGTTGCATCGGACTCGGCTCCCTGGTGGTCTTTGAGGATCACGAATTCTGGGCATAACATTTGGGGGCTCGGCCCGAGATCCCCAAGACCCCCAAGGGACCCCTGACCCGAAGAGCCTGACTGGCCAAAGTTAGTGTCTGTTCATTCCGTCTTTTCTGTGTGAGCTCATTTCTGAAATTCTGGTAGTGCCCGACGCGGTCTAAGTGGACACACTGGAGGACCACGGGCCGGGAGTTTTGGAAGACGTTCCAATCCTCCCTTCTGGAGGGATGTGGAATCCCCTCATCTGTTTTGGAGGGACGTGGAATCCCTTCAAAGGTCTGAGACGAGGCGGGTCGCTCCCGCTGGTCGGCGTGAGGCCGTCGTCTAGCTTTCGGTTTTGGAGGGACGTGGAATCCCCACATCAGTTTTGGAGTGATGTGGAATCCCCTCAAAGGTCTAAGCTAGCTTTCAGTTTTGCTTCCACGGAGTTGGAAGACTTTCTAAGGGCCCTCTGTTTGTCTGTTTCTGTGTGTCTTTGTTTTGTTTTGTGGACTTACTGGACGGACATTATGGGACAGACTCAGACTACCCCTCTACCCACCCTCTTGGCTTAAGCCCTTCCTAGCCCCATTCCCTCTGGAGCCAAAACCCATTCTTGCTTTGCAGGGGACAAATAAGAAGGAAAACAAAAGTCTTACCCAGCCTTCAGCGCCCCTCTACGCTGTCCTACAAGGGGGGACTGAAGAAGAATTAATTTTTCCTCCCCCATATAACCCCTCTAGGATGCCTGAAGAACACCATCCTCCCCCTCTGGGGGAGGCAGACGCTGTTCCAAGAGCGGGAGGCAGAAACACTCCAATGGGAAGCCCGCCCTTTACCAGACAAAGGGCTCAGAGGGAGCAATCCGCCTCCGCCGCCGACTCCACTATCCTGCCCCTGCGCGCCACCGGACCCCCAGACGTGGAGGGGAATTAGCCCCATCACTATTGGCCTTTCGCCACTAGTGACCTCTACAATTTGAAAGCTCAGAATCCTAAGTTTTCCAAGAAACTGGCAGGGCTTATTGATTTATTAGACTCTGTTCTTTTTACCGATCAGCCCACATGGGACGATTGCCAGCAGCTTTTGCAGGTCCTGTTCACGACTGAAGAAAGAGAAAGAATCCTCAATGGGGCCTGAAAACTAGTTCCGGGCGCAGACGGGAATCCCACCACCAACCAGGCTCAGATAGATGCCTCCTTCCCCTTAACTCGGCCCCAGTGGGATTTCAACACGGCAGAAGGTAAGGAGTGGCTCTGGGTCTACCGCCAGACTCTAATGGGGGGTCTCCAAATGGCTGCTAGAAAACCAACCAATTTGGCCAAGGTAGAAAATGTACAACAGGGAAAAGATGAATCTCCGGCTGCCTTTTTAGAACGGATCATGGAGGCATTCCGTACCTTATACCCCCATGGATCCAGAGGTTCCGGAAAGCAAGGCAGCTGTTATCATGGCCTTTGTAAACCAATCGGCCATAGACATTAGGAGGAAATTACAGAAAATAGATAGACTAGGAGAAAAATGTCTGCAGGACTTACTGGTGGTAGCCGAAAAGGTATAAAATAACCGGGAGCCTCCTGAGGACAAGCAGGCTCGCGCCATGGCGGCTGCCAGCAGTAACAGACTCGAGACCTGGCCAGAATACTACTAGCTACCACTGCTGACTTCCCCGAGGAACGAGACCACTGTCTCCGGCAGCTGGCAGACGACGCAAGAAAAGGTAAAGGAACCACCAAGGGGGGGAAGCAGAGGCTGCAGAAGGATCAGTGCACATACTGCAAGGAAATAGGGCATTGGGCCCGAGATTGTCCGAAAAGGGCCAGCGGGAAGGGAAGCAAGACTGATCGAGTAAAAGTCCTAGAGCTAGATGAACTAAGTGATTAGGGGAGTTGGGGTTTGGACCCTCTCCCTGAACCCAGGGTAACTCTTAAAGTGGAGGGGACCCCTGTTGACTTCCTTGTCGACACCGGAGCACAACATTCGGTCCTCCGCACCCCACAAGGAAAACTAGCCAGCAAGAAGTCCTGGGTACAAGGGGCAACTGGTATGAGCCAGTATTCATGGACTACCCGAAGAACAGTAGATTTGGGGACGGGCCGGGTATCCCACTCCTTTATGGTAATACCAGAATGCCCCTACCCGCTGTTAGGACAGGACTTACGGACCAAGATTGGAACTCAGATAACTTTCAGACAAGGGGGGACCTCAGGTCACCGATGGCAAGGGCCACCCCATCCAGGTCCTGACCATGAAACTGGAGGATGAATACCGCCTCCACCAGGAGGCGCTCCCGAGAGAGGATAATATAGACAGATGGCTACAAGAATTCCCCTCGGTTTGGGTAGAGATGGGGGGGATAACACTAGCCGCTCACAGGACCCTGGTCCTGGTAGAGCTCAAGCCAGGAGAGAGTCCGGTAAGCATCAAACAATACCGCATGTCTCAGGAGGCCTGGAAGGGGATCCAGCCACACATCCAGAGACTACGAAGCCAAGGGGTACTAGTTACTTGCCAGTCTCCCTGGAACACCCCCCTACTGCCGGTCAAAAAGCCTCACACAAATGACTACTGACCAGTACAAGACCTCCAGGAAGTAAATAAGAGGGTCACGGACATACACTCAACTGTTCCCAACCCATATACTCTCTTGAGCTCCTTGGCGCCCTCCAGGGTCTGGTATACTGTATTAGATTTAAAAGACGCCTTCTTCAGTCTGCCGCTGGCACCCCAGAGCCAACCCTTGTTCACCTTCGAGTGGCATGATCCGGATAAGGGCTACAGTGGGCAAGTCACCTGGACACAGCTACCTCAGGGATTCAAAAATTCACCCACCATCTTCGATGAGGCACTACATGAGGACCTGGGTGAGCACAGAAGGGAGCACCCTGGCCTCACCCTTCTACAGTATGTAGATGACATCCTGATTGCTGCCAACACGGCCAAAGACTGAGCGATGGGCCCAGGACCTGCTGGCTACCCTGGGGGCTTTAGGGTACCGGGCATCTGCGAAGAAGGCTAAGATATGCAGGGAGAGGGTAAGTTACCTGGGATATATTCTGGAGGGCGGACAGCGGCAGTTATCAGATGCCAGAAGAGAAACTGTCCTAAAGATCCCTACTCCCACCTCCCGAAGAGAAGTAAGGGAATTCTTAGGATCAGCCGGCTACTGCCACCTCTGGGTTCCAGGTTTTGCTGAGATTGCCAGGCCCCTATATGAAGCTACCAAAGAGGGGAAAACATTTAAATGGGCTGAAAAAGAAGAAACTGCCTTTAATCAGTTAAAAAAGGCCCTCCTAAGTGCCCCAGCCCTGGGCCTACCAGACATTACGAAGCCCTTCCACCTCTTTGTAGACGAACATAAGGGAATAGCAAAAGGGGTTCTAACTTAAGCCTTAGGCCCCTGGAACCGCCCAGTGGCTTACCTGTCTAAGAAACTAGACCCAGTGGCTGCCGGCTGGCCGCCATGCCTAAGAATTATTGCAGCGACAGCACTCCTAGTCAAGGATGCAGATAAGCTGACCCTAGGACAGGAGATCTGGATCATGACCCCACACGCCATTGAAGGGGTCCTGAAACAGCCTCCTGATAGATGGGTGAGTAACACATGTATGACTCATTACCAGAGCCTCCTACTCAACCCTCCACGAGTGCGGTTCCACCCCAGTGCAGCCCTCAATCCTGCAACCCTGCTGCCTGACCCTGACCTAGGTGCTCCACTACGTGACTGTGTGGGAATCCTGGAACAAGTACATGGATTCTGGACGGACCTGACCGACCGGCCCCTCCCCAATGCCGAGGCTACTTGGTTCACTGATGGCAGCAGCTTTGTGCGGGACGGACACAGGTATGCAGGTGCAGCGGTGGTCACCGAAACGGACACCGTATGGGTGGAGGCTCTACCCTCCAGAACGTCAGCCCAGCGAGCAGAGCTCGTCGCCCTTACCAAGGCACTAACATTGGGAGCTAGAAAACGGCTTAACAACTACCAGACTTGGGAGACCCAGTTTTACCAGACCAGCCCAAATATTACCAGGAGGAGTTACAGCTGATCAAGAAACTCCCCATGGCCCAGGAGATAAAGGGATGGTGGTACACACCTAACAAGGAGCTCGTGCTGCCAGACTGGCTCGGAGTTTCAATATTAGAGCTCAGGAATCAAGATTCACCAACAGGACACCAAAATAGAGCAAGTTGTATCTGCCTGCAAGACCTGCCAACTCACCAACGCGAGGGCCACATCAAATAAAAAAGGAACCAGGCTCAGAGGCACCAGACCAGGAGCCCAATGGGAAGTCGACTTCACTGAAGTCAAACCAGGAAAGTATGGTTACAAATATCTTTTAGTATTTACAGACACCTTCTCTGGCTGGGTGGAGGCATACCCAACCAAGCATGAAATGGCTCAGATGGTGGCTAAGAAGCTACTAGAAGATATCTCACCCAGGTATGGTTTTCCTGCCATGGTAGGATCAGACAATGGACCAGCTTTTATCTCGCAGGTAACACAGGCAGTAGCCAAGGCGGTGGGGCAAACTGGAAATTACATTGTGCTTATAGGCCCCAGAGCTCAGGACAGGTAGAAAGAATGAATAGAACCCTAAAAGAGACCCTTACCAAATTAACCATGGAGACCGGCAGGGACTGGGTGACTCTCCTACCGTATGCCCTTTACCGGGTTAGAAACACTCCTTACACTCTGGGTTTTACTCCCCACGAGATCATGTTTGGCAGGCCACCCCCTGTTATTCCCAGCCTTCGAGCTGAACTTATTGCTGAGTTTAAAGATCAAGAACTTTTTCTTTCCTTGAGAGGGCTCCAGAGGGCGCACGAGGGCTCCAGAGGGCTCCAGAGGGCGCCTCTGTGCCATCTACGAGGCTGGCGCGACCCCGACACCTCATCAGTACAGGCCGGGAGACTGGGTCTACATCAGGAAGCACCACTGAGAGACCCTCGAGCTGCGCTGGAAAGGACCCTACATTGTGGTGCTGACAACCCCCACAGCTCTCAAAGTAGACGGCATCGCGACCTGGGTCCATCACACCCACGTTCGGCCAGCGGACCCCTCCTCAATCCGGAAGGACTTTGTCACGCGATGAGCCATCAATTGGAACCAACACAACCCGCTCAAGCTCACCCACCTAATATTGGCAACTTTGTTAACTCTGCATGTCATTGCTGATGCTGCCGGGAGTCCCCATGCCCCCAAAACATCACCTGGCAGATCACAGACACCAGCTCAGGGACAATACTTAATCAGACCTCCCAGAGCCACCCCAGGGTCACTTGGTTCCCAGAACTTTGCGTAAACCTCCAAACTCTGTTCCCCTTGTCACCATAAATGCAGCCGGTCCCATGATTGGGTCCGTAAGCTACATGACAAGGGGGGAATGAAAGGGCGGACCTACGCCGGCTGACTCCATCTTGTTCTGTGTCCTTCACCTTGACCACACCTCCTCCCCTTGAGTAACCCCCCCCCCTTCACCTGCCTAACAGGACTCGGACCCCTCCCCAGCCAATCGACTGAGGCCACAGCCATTACCTCACCAACTGCCCCTAGGCCCCAATAAAACCTTTGTCCTTTTGAAACTCGTGCTCTCTCTCCCGGGTATCTCACCGCTGCGTCGGTGCAGGTAGGGGACTGAGCTCGAGCTAGCTCGCATAAAGGCTCTTTTGCTTTTGCATCGGACTCGGCTCCCTAGTGGTCTTTGGGGATCATGAATTCTGGGCATAACAGGTATACAGAGAGTCTGAACAATATTAACAACTAATTGGAATTAATTGACATTTACAGGACACTATACCTTGAAAGAATGAACACACACACACAATCTCAATACATGTGGAACATTTACCAAAACAGAACGTGTACTAGCCCAATGAATTCACTTAGATATATTTCAAAGGTTAAATCTTATGAAGTATTCTGTCTTACCATAATAAAATTATATTAGCAAACAATAACAAAGAGATTTTTGGAGATTAAACGACACATTTCCAAATAATCTATAAATGAAAGAAAAAATCCTAAGGTGAACTAGAAAACATTTATAAAAGAATAATAATGTAAACAAAATACATAAAAATATATGGGATGCAGTGAAAGTGGTATTTGGAGGAAAATTTAGAGATTTTAATGCCTAAATTAACTAAAATAAATGACATACGTTTCTATAAATAAAAACCAACAAAACAGAAAATGAGCAACAAAGAGAAAATTTGCATATAAAAATTCAATCATTGAAAATATTAATTTATAAAGACCTAGCAATGCTAATCAAGAAAAAAGAGTAAACATAAATTATCTATATTAGGAATGCAAGATCTATCACAAAAATTCCTACATATATTAAAAGAATAAAAAGACAATATTAAACATAATTTTCTATTAAAATTTTTAAAATGTTTTTGTTTATTTTTGAGAGAGAGGGAGAAACAGAGGCAGAGTGCAAGTAGGGGAGGGACAGAGAGAGAGGGAGACACAGAATCCGAAGCAGTCTTCAGGCTCTGAGCTGTCAACACAGAGCCCCACGTGGGGCTCAAACTCATGAACTGTGAGATTATGACTCGAGCCACCTAGGCACCCCTAAAAATAATTTTATGTGAATAAGTCTGATAGAAAAAATAATGCAAATTTTGAAAGTCAACTTAGCAAAACTATTAAATAATTTAATTCAAAACAAAGGTCATCCTATGAATAAAACTCCAAGGTCAGATCATTATACTGTTGAATTCTTAAATGAGCTATTTCTAACCTTTTACACACTTTACAGAAGAGAGTTGATTGTTTCACACTTTATTTTGTAAGACCAGCATCATCCTAATACCAACACCTAACAAAGAGAATAAAAGAAAACAAATGACCCGCCAATATTACTTATTAGAATAGACACGTGAATATTCAACAAAATATTAACAAATCAATATAGAAAGAGATGAAAAGAATGATCCATTATGAACAACAAATCATGTTCCCTGAATTACAAAACTGATTCCATATTTGAAAATCAAATTTATTGATTTATTCTGATTGTCAACAGAATAAAAGAGAAAAATTGTGTCATCATACAAAAATGTTCATCCTCACCACTTCTATTCCATATTGAAATGGAGTATTACCTAGGGTGATAAGGCAATAAAAACATACATTTTTAAAAATTAGAAAGGATGAATGCAAATAATCTCCATTCCTATAGACAGTGCATTCAGCTAACCAGGTATATCTTAAGGAAGGTAGCAAGGGCAAGACCACAGAATTCAAGGTTAAATACAATAATCAGTTTTATTTCTAAAGTCTAGCAAAAAGAAATCTGAAAATAAAATTTTGAAAAGTCAATAGCATTAAATATATAAACTGTTATAGGAAAAATTAGCTAAATATTTGAAAGACCTTTTCACTAAAAATTACTAAACATTGCTAAGAGAAATTAAAGAAAATCTAAATAAACCAAAAGGTACACACAATGCATGGATTGAAGATTTATTATTTTTATGATATTCATTATACTCAAGTTTTTCTATGGCTCCTACAAAATAACAACCCTATAATATCAGCAGATATCAAAACTGACAAATTAATTCTAAAATTTATATGAAAATGCAAAGGACATCTTTTTCTTTCAAAAAAAGGACAAAAATTGAAGAACTTACACTACCTGATTTTCAGACTTAGTGTAAAGTTACAAAAAAATAAGACAGTCTCGACTTTGTGTTCCATCAGAATTATAGATCAATTAAACAGTTTAGAAATATATCAGTTAATGATATATAGCCAATAGATTTTTGATAGTGGCTATAAACTAATTCAATGTGGAAAGAATAGTCTTTTCAGAAAGTGGCTCTAGATCAACTGAATCTCTACATTAAAAAATATAAAAAAGATGAAGAACTTCAGTCCCTAACTCCACCATTGTCAAAATTTTGAAATGGATCAATAAGAAAGGAGAAAATCATCACAAACTTGGGGTAGGCAAACACTCTGCATAAACAAGAGATAAATACCACTAAGACTTGGTAATATCCATAAGAGAGTTAAATATATTTCATTCAAATTAAAAACTACTGCTTTTTTAAAGATACAATTATGAAATTAAAAATACAAGCCAAAGAATGGAAGGAAAAAAATGTATATATATGTATACATAATACAGTTGATCATGAACAGCATGGGGGTTATGGGTGTTGACACCCCCCACCCCTCACACAGTCAAAAGTTCATGTATAACTTCTGAAACATCCAAAACTTAGCTGCTAATAGCCTACTGTTGACCAGAAGTCTTACAGATAACATAACTAGTCGATTAACACATATTTTGTATGTTAAATTATATACTATATCTTTATATTAAAGTAATCTAGAGAAAAGAAAATGTTATTGAGAAAATCATAAGGAGGAGAAAATCCATTTCCAGTACTGTACTGAACTTACCCAAAAGAAAAATCTGTATATAAGTTGACCTGCACAGTTCAATCCCCTACTATTCAATGGTCAACCGTGTACGTATTTAGTTTACATACAAACACACAAACTCACAGAAAAAGGACTGTACCAAGAATTCATAGGAACATTTAAAAAGTCAGTAATAAGGAGACAAATAACTGTATAAAACAATGGGTAAAATATTTGAACATACATTTCATTAACAGCATTAAGCACATGCAAATACGTTTAACATCAGTCATCAAAGAAATGTAAATTAGGGGCGCCTGGGTGGCTCAGTCGGTTGAGTGTCCGACTTCAGCTCGGGTCATGATCTCGTGGTTCACGAGTTCGAGCCCTGCGTCGGGCTCTGTGCTGACAGCTCGGAGCCTGGAGCCTGCTTCCGATTCTGTGTCTCCCTCTCTCTCTGACCCTCCCCCCATTCATGCTCTGTCTCTCTCTGTCTCAAAAATAAATAAACGTTAGGGGCGCCTGGGTGGCGCAGTCGGTTAAGCGTCCGACTTCAGCCAGGTCACGATCTCGCGGTCCGTGAGTTCGAGCCCCGCGTCAGGCTCTGGGCTGACGGCTCGGAGCCTGGAGCCTGTTTCCGATTCTGTGTCTCCCTCTCTCTCTGCCCCTCCCCCGTTCATGCTCTGTCTCTCTCTGTCCCAAAAATAAATAAAAAATGTTGAAAAAAAAATTAAAAAAAAAAAAATAAAAAAATAATAAATAAATAAACGTTAAAAAAATTTAAAAAAAAGAAATGTAAATTATATTCACAGTAAGAATATTTTTCACACTAGAATGTTTTTTTTAAACGGCAACTATTTGATAATTTAATGGCAATTTAAAATTAGGCGCTGGCAAGCAGGTAGTATAACTGGAAGATTCATCAATGCTGGGAAGTATTTTAGTAGTTTTAGTCCTAGGTATTTTATACAAGAGTAATTAAAATATAATTTCAAAAAAAAAAGAAGAACCTTAAATTAGAACCAATCCTAATTTTTATCAACAGGAGAATGGAAAACAAATTGTGGTATATTCTCATAATGGAATATAACTCACCAGTAAGAAATAAACAACAGATAAACGTAGTAATAAGAATGAATGAATCTCAAAAATAGTATACTGTTCAAAAGAAGACAGATACAGAAGAGTACAAATAAAATGTTTCCATTTATATGAAGTTCTGAAACAGCCAAAATTAATCAGTAGTGATACAGCTGATAAGTGATTGCCTGAGGTAGGATGGGAGATAGGCAAATATTGCACTGTAAAAAGGAAAAAGAAGCTTTCTGGTATGATGGAAATGTTTTCAAATTTTGATTGGGTGCTGGCTGCATGGGTGCATACATTTGCCAAAATTTATCAAACTATATGATGAGTACATTTAATTTTATGTACATTATGTATTTTATGTATGTTGTTCAACAACAACAACAAGAACAAAACAAAGCAAAAAAAAAAAAAAACTAGTGTAGTCTATTATTATTGATTCTAGAAAGAAAAATCTTGGGGAGCCTGGGTGGCTTAGTCAGTTAAGCATCTGACCTCAGCTCAGATCATGATCTCACAGTTTGTGGGTTTGAGCCCTGCATTGGGCTCTCTGCTGACAGCTCCGAGCCTGGAGCCTGCTTTGGATTCTGTGTCTCGCTCTCTCTTTGCCCTTCTCTCTCTGTCTCTCAAGAATAAATAACCATTACAAAAAATAGAAAAAAAAATCTCTAGCCTCGCTTTTTGAACTCCCAACATTAGAGGGATCACTGCATATTATTGCATCCTACACTTTTAATATACAAAGAAGGACCACTAAATCCTTAAAATGTGAAAATCATCTTTCTATTCAGAGTTTTTAGCAAAGTTGGGATTAAAGTCCAGACTCCTTAATCATTACCTAGTGTCACCTCAATGATATGATGTGGTCCTCCAACAAATTCACATTGTTAAGGATACGGAATAATTTATTATACATGTTACCCATATTTATCAATGGTTCACTATGGTAAGTATTCATGCACTGAAACAGAAATGGCTCGTTGTGGTTTGGTCCATCTCCTTAGTTTATGAAAGAATAAACTGTGCATTTTTTTATCTTATTTTTGAAAGTTCCCAATTTTGTGAAAACTAAGTAGATTTCTATGGCAAAGAAAACGAATTCCACCTCCAGTATGCAGCATCAGCTTGCGATATGGACAGCTTCCTGACCCACGCTCCTGTGCCAAGGTTGATTCAGGAATAAAGCACCCCATCATTTGATCTCATAAATCCAGATCCTTATTTTTCTGACTATGCACAAGAAACACATAGACCTCAAAGACAGACAAAATGAGGTAAAAATGACTGAACTGAGAAGATTGCTTTTAAGTACTTTCTACAGAGATGTCACTTCATTTACAGGCCATTAGAAACAATTATCACCTTCTCCCTGAGGAGAACTTTGCTTTTCCTTTTTTCCCCATAACTTGATATTATCTTCCATTTTTGACATAATATTCAGTTTTTCAAGCCACCAACAATGTTGTCAGCTAATTCTAATTTGTAATATCCAACTGTGAATATGAAAATAATTTGTGGGAATACCTCTCTTAATAACTAATTTTTTCTTGATCTATTGCCTCATTCAAACAATAATCCCTAAAGTAAATGAAAAGGAAATGTAATTGCTATTTGTTATATGTTTTGACTATTTTAAAGTCTAGATTTAGTTCATATACCTTTATATCCTTAGATATTTTAATCCATTACAATCTTTTTTTTTTCTTTCCCACCACTTTGGAAATGCTTTTACTAAATTTATGATGATCCCCAAATTGCCAAATCAATTAATACTCTATTTTCAATCATTAATGTATTTGACTTTTAGGGGCACCGGACGGTTCAGTCAGTTGAGCATTAAACTTCAGCTGAGGATATGATCTCACAGTTGGTGGGTTTAAGTCCCACGTTGGGCTCTGTGCTGACACCTTGGAGCCTGGAGCCTGCTTCGGATTCTGTGTCTCCCTCACTCTTCTCTGTGCCCCTCCCCTGCTCATGCTCTTTCAAAAATGAATAAACATTAAAAAAAATTAATGTATTTGACTTTTGTTAACACAATTATCCCTGTTTACCACTCTAACTTTTGAAATTCCATGAATTCTAGACATCATGTTTGCCTAGCTTACTTCCTATGTGCCTGAAAGTACTATTTTTTTTTTTAATTTATTAGCTCCACTTTCAAAATCCATTACCATATTTTAGTATTCTCTGAGATTTTGTCCTCAACCTGCTTATAGTTGTCTATAGATACCACCTGGGATAACTTCATAAGATTACTTCTACCAAAACATGACTGTTGAGTCTCAGATCTTTATTTCCTCTTTTGTTCTCTCTCCTGAGCTCCCAATTCAGTCACTTATCTGGACATTTCCAATTCAATAAACCACTGGCAATCAAAGCTTAACAAATCAAATATAGTATTCAGTATCTTCATACTCACTCCACTCTGTTTCTCCTATATTTATTGTCTCAGTGACTGGTGTTTAGATGTCCATCTTACAGATGACATAACGGTCTTACGAACTGTCTTATACATTCAAGCATTAAAACATTTCTTATATCTATTCAACCCTCTCTATCTCTACTGCTACTACCATTGTTTAGATTCTCATTATTTCTTCTCTGAATCATTAGAACAACTTTGTTTTAGGACTTCTTATTGTCAATATTTTCCCTTTCTGGGCTTTCCTCTACCTGCTGCTAGAATACTCTTTGTTAAAAACCTAATTTAACTCCCCTGCATAAAGACATTTTGGGCTATAAACTTTAAATCAATCACTTCTTGTAAAAGACCCTTTGTTATGTGCCTTTAAACTACTTCTTCAATCTCATTTCCTCTTACTTATACCTGACATTTGAAGCAATAACCTTTTGTTTTGAATACCTTGAATAAACTAGTGTTTTTATATGTTTGAGTTTTTGCACATATCAGTGTCTTATGTTCTCATTTCTTCTCTTTATTATTCCACCTGGGATCATCTATTTACTCCTCAATACTTAATTGGATTGCTTTTTCCTTCAAGACTCTAATATCTGCTGTCTATCTAGCCACACAAACACCTATATACACTCATGATTGCATAGAAAAGGAGAGATTAAGAATCTTGGTTTTTTTTTAATGTTTATTTATTTTTGAGCAAGAGAAAGACAGAACACAAGTGGGGGAGGGGCAGAGACAGAGGGAGACACAGAATCCAAAGCAGGCTCCAGGCTCCCAGCTGTCAGCACAAAGCCCGAGGCAGGGCTCAAACTCATAAACCTTGAGAGCATGACCTGAGTATAAGTCAGAGGCTTAACCAACTGAGCCATCCAGGGGCCCCAGGAGTCTTGTTTTTCTATCTGCTTACAAAGAAAACCATTTTTAAGAAGAAATCCCCTCCAAAATAGCATTGGATGAGAGATTTTCACACCACTGTCTATCAGGTCTTCTCAGAAGCTAAGGTCTCCTTACCTTTATAATACAGATACAATATTTACCAGTTTCTGTTATAGATTATTTCTATAATAGGCAGATACAGACAGACACAGATAGAAAGATGGATGGATGGATGGATGGATGGATGGATGGATGTGATACAATCTTTGGTAACTCACTGCATTTTTCTGGACCTTATTTTTCTCTTCCGTAAAATGAAATGTTTATCCTAGATATCTAAGTTTGCTTCCATTCTTGAAATTTAAACTTAAATGACTCTAAATATCTCCTTGTGTTTTTCTCAGAAGAAATCATTTACATTAATTTCACACTTGGATTATGGTCATTTTTGTGTGCACAGATTTGATAATCAAATAAATACATCTCATATATACTCTCAATATATATTTCACTATAACAAGATTTTAAAGCTGAATTTATAACTAGACAGAAAATACAGATATGGAAATACTGAAGGATTACATTTCCATCTGTAGTGAGATGAATTAAAGTCATTCCTTCATTTTATAAAAAAAAATTGCTAATGTTTATTTTTGAGAGAGAGAGAGAGAGAGAGAGAGAGTGAGAGAGAGAGAAAGAGCAGGGGAGGGGCAGAGAGAGAGGGAGACACAGAATCTGAAGCAGGCTCCAGGCTCTGAGCAGTCAGCACAGAGCCCAACGCAGGGCTCAAACTCAGAAACCGCAAGATCATTACCTGAGCTGAAGTAGGACGCCTAACCATAAAGTCATTCCTTTGTATGCACAGTTGTTCTAATTTAGAAAGCATGTCTCTGCCTTTGGAAATATGCCAACAAAAGGTTAAGTTAGATATTCTATTCTGTGCCACTACTGCAGTTAGCCTCTTTAGACCTTTATTAACTTCTTAAATTACTAGCTCACTGTAGACATTGCATGTTTTCCTGCATTGTGAAAAAATATATATTAGGAGCCAAAATGGCTTAGTGTCAAGACAAGCAAGCTGGAAGTCCAAACGTTTGAATCCCTCTTTTGTCACTGTCTTATACAAACTTTTGAGTGAGTTCCTTATCAGTCGTTGCCTCTGTTTCCAATAAATAAGACAACAGGTATAGAAACAAAGTGACCTTTTCAGGAAAAAAGCCACTTTATCATTTGGTAAAATATTATTTCATATTAGGGTGTAAACACACATATATTGCTTTTTATCATCTTTATTTCATCATTCCTATCCAGTTGTAAGCTAAAAGATAGGAACACAGGAGTTAGTATCCTTGTTTGTCCTCTGCTTTCAAGGAGACAAACTGTTCTTTCCAATTGCTGTAATATATCCTTGGTGAAGAAGGAGGGAGAGAGAGCAGAGATGGATGGAGGTTTAGCAGAGATATTTTTCTAATTGTTACGAAAAGGTAATAGATTATTAGTTCTGTTATACTGTGACTCACACTCAAGAGAATAAGAGAGAGTGAGGAATAATCCTGTTCCGACATTGTCTTTGGAAAAAACACCATGCACAAAGCAGCAAACAAAACCCAAGACAAAGAGGTGGAGTAAGTGGAGAATGATCTTGTGGGAATTCTCATAATTATTAAATATTCACGTCCTTTATCTCATGCCAACTATTGAAACTGACCTCACTGTACCAGGAAAAACGACTAAAGTATCCATCTAGGACAAACTGGAAAAGATGCAGAGCAATTTCACACGAGCAAATAAGTTTCAGGGTAAACAAATTTGCTCCTCTCTAGAATGAATTTAACGGTCATTGCGGTAGGTCTTGTAAACACACCTCGCCCTAACTAGACGTCTTGTTAGTACAGCAGTATTCGCCAAAATAAAAATCATACTCATCTACCTCCTGAAGTCCTTCACGGTTTGGCTGGATAACAGCAGAAACATTTAAATACACGAATCCTATTCACTGACTGCAATGATAAACACTGCGTAGCATAAAACAGAAAACAAATCCATGAAGCAACAGAGTCAGGAGAAAAAGACCCTTTCTTCTTTATCCTGATTTTTAAATATTTCATTTACCCCCTTAGCCATACCTAGTTTCTCAGTATTGCTTGCTTTTCAAAGACTCAGGCAGCACTCCTGCTACATTAGAATGACAGGTTTAAAGTGCCATCATTCTCAATGTAATGTTGTGAGGGTTTTTCCTGAATTTTTAATGTGAAGAGCTAAACTTTAGTATTGATGTCTTCTGGAAACTGATTATTATGAAAACATCTTGGTCAATAAATTGTGGAAGCTCACAGAGATTCAAAATTGAAAAAAATAATCATATACATTTTGTCTAACAGAGGATACTTTACCAGTATGAGGTAAATAAGCCATAAACGTGTGAGAATATTAATTCTTATAAAAAATTGAACAACATAGTTTGTAGTATCATTATGACACAAAATACTTACCTGGGTGAAACTGTGAAATGAATAATTCAAATTTCTTATTTTCATCAAATATCTAGCTCTTATAAAGTGACACAAAAATAGCAGAAGAAGCATCTCTAAAGTTATTTTGTGCTAGGGAATATTCTCTAAAAAGAGCTGAGTAATAAGGAAAAGCCTGAAAAAATTGAGCACTTATTCCAAGAATAATTGAAATTTGATGTAGATAAAAATATAGTACATTTCTTTAATTTTTTTTACCCTTTTAAATTTCTTTTATAAATCTACTCCAACTGTATCTAGAAAACACCAAATGGAAGAGTTATAATAGACATAATTAGGAGTTTCAGAATCTCCTTAAGCTGTGCCCAAAATTATACAGTAATTGTATTAGAGCTACATAAAATTTTTTAGATCTACTTTAATTTTTTTTTCATCATCTATTGTTTATACCCATGTGGAAGTCAGCCAGAGGTATGATTCTGTGATCTTACCATTACTGCTCTGAAACTTGAAAGCAGCTGGTGGAACTTGTTGTATCTGGGAATTAATAAACCTCACTGTTGGTCTACTTATTGAACAAACAACTGAACCCTGTTTTGGGTGTGGCAGCGTGGGATTTACAGGAGGCAGATTAAGACATAATCACTACCCTTAGAGGAAACAGCAGCAACAGAAATTCCATGAAAGAATAATATACTTCAGAGACTAGTGGGTACCTATCCTATTGATACTTCTTGACTAAACTCTACTACTTACCATATGACTTGGACTGCAAAATAATTTCCTACTGGTTCCATCTTTGGGATAATTTTGGGATCAAGAAGACAATTGGACATAAACATATAAGAAGATGGAATGAAAATTCAAATTTTCACAGTGCTTTTAGAAATGTTCTAAATATTTTATGCTCCAAACAGGACACTTGCCAAACCTCTTCCTCAGCCAAACTGTTAAAATATATTTCAGGGAAGCATGTATCTATGACCTTTAACCATGAACCCAAAATGAGAATACTTATTGAAAATCCTCACAGATCCTGGGAAGCCATGCAACTAAGAATTACCTTCATCTGACCCTACCCCATCTTCAAGGCTAACCTGGGCACAGATATGAAATTGGAGAACTCATACAGTTAAGCATATATCCTATCATATACATTCATTTTGAAGTTAGAGCGTGTGTGTGTGTGTGTGTGTGTTAAAAAGTTAATGTCTTCTAATCTCTGGCGCCCTGTTTTCATTTCAATGTTTTTGGACTATCAGTTGATTCATTTATTTGGAGAGAGCCCTTTCCAATTACTGTGTTATCATCACACATAAACTCCTTCCATTTTCTTTCATGTAAAAATTAACAGTATTCCTTATGGTATTTTTATTTAAGTATATTGTATTATTTGGGATGTTCCCCTATTCAAAAGACAGGAGTCTAGCTGACTTTTCATATTTTATGGGAACTATATACATAAGTTAATAGTTTTGCTAGATACATTTTAAGACATCTTTCTAGCCCTTAATGCTTTGAATCTATGGATGTCTGCTCTTGGTATTTAGATGTTTTCCTATATAATCTTATGGTGTCTATACAAATGATATCTAGGTTCAGACTATGTAAGGAAAAATAGAATCTCTGGGGCATTTTCTTTCTATGCTTAAAGAATTTTGCTAGTGGAGGATTTAGTAGCCGGGGACATAGAGGATAGAAGAAGACAGCTATTCTAATTTGGGGCCCACTTATGAATTATTATTACACACATGAAAAAGTCCTCATAGAGGCAGGGTGTGGGAGAAAGGCAAGAGGTGTCAAATATACAAGCTTCAAACGTCATTTCCAAGAATGGGGTGATGGTGACCATATAGTTTCACCCTTTTTCCTGGGTAATCTTGCAATGTGTAAGAACCATGAAGAACAATCTTCATGATAGCTGCAAATCATAATACTAAGCCCCAAATTTGGCTGCACTCTTCCATAGTACCGAAAGGAATTTCTGTTAGTTTTCTGGTGAATTCCTTTCCATAAAAATCTGGACAAATCTTTAAAAATGAAGGCAAAACTGGAAGCATCCTCTTCCCAAGTCCACATATATATGTCTACCAAAAAAAAAAAAAAAATGTGGGCCATGCTGAAATGGATCTTAGCTCTATTATTCAATTATTTAATCTACTCAGAACCTAAGAAGTTCTAAGTGTGGCTTGTCTGGGTAACCTTGACGAAAGTCCCTGAAGTTCCCTGAATCTGTACTTCCTTATCTTTTAAATAGGAATGCTAAAGTCTTACCAATTATCACTCATTTTATAAAGGAAGTGCTAAGGTGGCTGGCATTCTATAAGCCTGTAATAGGACACCATTTTAAACTCATCATTAACATGTGTCCTTAGGGTATGCAGCTCAGAAACTAGCAGTCCTTAATTGGACTTTATTAGACTTAAGGGAATCCAAGGCTCTCTCCACAGTGAGAACAGCTCAAGTGCAAAGCATGGAGTCAGAACAGTCATGGAGAATGTCAGGAGAAGGACAAAGTAACATTCTCAGGGCTCTAGGAATAGAAGTGATTATCTTTCTTGTTTTGATATTATCAACATGCTTTCACAATCCCACTAGCCAGAATCACATAATCAGCAATTCCTTGGGTGACCTAAAAGAACTTTTTGAACTTGTAAAATGAATTTGTAAAATTCAGATACATATACAAAACAAAAACCCACCAACTGATAAAGGCCCAGATCGTAAAATGATTACGCTTGTGAGTGAATGAGCAAGTGTGTATAATATTCCGAGGCTGAGAACGTAAAGCATAAAGTTATAAATGTTAAAGATAAACTCAGCATTTCTTTAGAGATTTTGAAAGCACACAGTAATATAGAAAAATAAATTTATTGGGTATAAATTTTATGGCATAAACTGCAGGGCTGAATGTAGGAGAAACTCTAGTCAAGAAAGATAAAACAGTCAATTTCAAAGAACTTTTACAATTAAAAGTGAATATTATCAGGGCAAGGTAAGAAATGGATGGGAACATAATAATTGGACAAGAACAAGCATTTATTGAAGATATGTGGTCACAACTAAAATGAGTAATTTTCTAATCTTCAGTTTGATCTATAAAGTGTTAGTTTATACAGTCTCATAAATACAAACACTTTCAAATATAATCTCAGACAAAGAAGAAATGTTTTCCTGTTGTCATTTACCCGAAATCAAATTACAGACTTCTTCCCTTTTGTATGACTCTTTTAAAACCTTTCCTTTTGGTATATCTGAGACTGCTCACGTTCACCAATATCTTATTCCCTATTCTTCCTGAACACTCCGTATTTCTCAGTTCCCATGCATGTAGTTATGTAACTGGAACCTACTTTCTGATCTTCTGATTGTCCAGTGGAACAGAAGTTATAATGATTTAGACCATATGGAGGTCTGGGTATCAACTTTCCCATACAAATGCTCATGCTACTTCTTTTTACCCACCTATGCAGCAGAAAGGAAAGGACTCTAAGGTCTTATTTGAAGAAATCACATGACAAAGAAACCTGGATTCCTGAGACACCACGTAGAGTAGAGCTGCTCTGGAGAAACGCCAGACCAGGAATATTCACATTAATACTTTAGATATATAAAAGTGAGTTTAAGAGATTTCTGTAATTACTATAGTAGTTAGTCTACTCTGAGTAATGCTAATAATACTGTCAACACAGTTTATCATTCTGGCTTCCCAAAGACTGTTAGGAGTGGTTTCATCTGCAATCTACGAAAGCTATACACATTGATATTATCTTTGGTCTCTGTATTTTATTTACCCAGATTCTCTGTAGTTTCTTTCTCAGATTGAGAAACAAAATTCATCAGATTCATCCATTCTTATTATTTCCTAACAAAACTCCCGAATTCTGGTTTGAGTCATCTTTTCTAGAATTACTGCAACAGCATCCTAAGTAATCACTCTTGCTTCACTCTGCCTTTTGCAAACCGTATGTAGTAGTGGACTGGACCATATTAACCTGGCTTGAAAGGCTCTTGGTTATCTCATCTCTTTTACCTCATGTCTCTTCAACATGGATGACTTGTTTTTGTCCACAAGTCACTTAACGCCCCGTGTTGACTTTTTTTTTGTTTGTTTTGATGTCTTCACTGATTTAGAATGACCATTCATTTTTCAATTCAAGTGCACATATTTTATAAACAAACAAACAAATAATGTCCAACATGGAGCTTGAATCTCACAACCCCAAGGTCAAGAGTCATATGCTCTCCTGACTGAGCCAGCCAGGCACCTGCATATATTTTAAATTTTATAGTCTTCATAAGCGATCCAATACCCACCTTGAGAGACAGGCCACTTATTCTGATGTCTTCTGTGTCCTGCACTAATATGAATTATTCTATTTGGTTCATATGTTCATTACAACCCATTCAACCCTTTGTTTCCAATATCATAGCAAACAACAGTTAGTGTTATTTTTTAATACATTAGGATCTCAGAATTAATGAACTATAGAAATGATCCCTGAAAGTATAGTCTTTAGGATCTCAGAATGATATTCAATATATGATCTAATTATTCTACTTCTTAGTTAATGATGAATTTGTTATTAAAATATTAAATATTCAAGAGAATTAAAAAATGTTTTCATAAAAAGAAAAAAGGAAGGAGAGAACGAAGTTGAAAAACTGACATGAGATTGAAGAGAAAGAAGGCTTTAATTCTGTTGGTTTAACATATAGAATAATTGTTCTGTTTTGTATAGAGGTTATCAAAAAACATATTCCTAGGCCCCACACTTACATTGTTAAAACAGTCTCTCAAGAAGATCTAACATGTAAGTAAACATAGTTGACTCTAGAATGTCCCTAGATATTCTGTTAATAAACAGTTTTAACTTCTTAGTAAACAACTTGAATTAATAATACATGGAAAAGAAAATGTCCCCTGCTATACTAGAACCAATAGGCTAAATTACTATAGTTTAGCATCTTTTTTTTTTATAAAATTTTTTTTTAACATTTATTTATTTTTGAGACAGAGAGAGACAGAGCATGAATGGGGGAGGGTCAGAAAGAGAGGGAGACACAGAATCCGAAACAGGCTCCAGGCTCTGAGTGGTCAGCACAGAGCCTGACACGGGGCTCAAACTCACGGACCGCGAGATCATGACCTGAGCCGAAGTCGGATGCTCAACCGACTGAGCCACCCAGGCGCCCCTAGTTTTAGCCTCTTTACTAATATGTTTCATAGTATAGCAAAAACATTAGAAAAATTGGAATCAGATAGAAGAGGGACCAGATTCAGCCTCTGCACTTCCTAGAATTATCAATATGGACACATTATTTCATATCATTCAGGCTGATTCCTCAAATATAAGTTGGGGATAATACCTAACTCCCAGAATTTTTGGTAAGATTAAGTGACAAACTTTAATGAAGATCATAATCGAGTGCCTATCTATCTGATGTGCAGAAAAAAGTCAATAAATATCAGTGCCCACCACCTTTGTCTCGATTTGTCCATGTAAATTCAAACATTTTTACATTTAAAGCCAAATGATTTTTAACATAAATCATGATCAAAATTTTCACTGAGAGAGTTTTAAAGTAATTTCAATATCATGATTTCTTATCACACTTTTTCTATTTTGTATTCCACCAACAATGTCTTCATCTTCTCCTTTTCTTTTCCAGTAAATACTAGTGAAGTGACAACTACACACCAAACTATATAGTAGATGAAAAAAAAAAAGAATTGCATTAGTTATCTCTTGCTGTGTAATAAATTAACACAAATTTAATGACATACAACCACAAATATTTATTATATCAGTGTTTCTGAGAGTCAGAAATATAAGAGTAACTTACCGAGGGGTTCTGGTTTGGGGTCTCACATGAGGTTAGAGTCAAGATAGTAGCTGGAGTTTGAGTCAGCTTAAGACTTGAATCGACTAAAAGATGTGCTACCAATTTGGCTCAACCATACATCTGTTGACTAGAGATGTCAGTTTCTCACTGGTTATTAGTAGGAGATCTCATTCCTTAAAATGTGAATTTCATATAGTTGCACTGAAATGACTTTATAACATACTAGGTAGTTTATCCAATGCACACTAGAACATTGAGGCTTAAAATTACGATGGCAAAACTAGCTCTAGTTTAGACTGTCCCTTTCAGTCCAAGCTGACATTGTTTCTACCAATGTAATTCTTTTAAAACTGTTTGGATCTTCTGTTGATCTTAATGTGCTAAAAGTCAAATTGACAAATCTCTTTAATATATATTCCTTTTTACTTTATACTTAAGCTAATGAGCATTATCCTTAAGCTTTTTAGCATCCCTATCACTTGGGTTAGAGGATCTGTGACGCATACTCTTAAAAGTTTTTAGAGCACTTTTTCCCCTGACTGAATAGCATTCTGAGGCATCACCTTAGAGCTTTATGATGTATTAACAAAGATTTTACAGTCCCAGCTTTGATTTCATCTGTAGAGCATGTTTTCTTGGTGGTGTTTGCTATCTGAAGTGGTTGAGAAATTTCAAAGCAATAAAATCCTTGCTCCTTTGTATTTAACAATGCTTAATTCAGTTCATCTCTCTATTCTCACATTTTACCATGAGCATCGAGAAGAAATCAGATGGCCTTTTCAACATTTAGTCTAGAAAGCTCCATAGCCAGATCTTCCAACTCATTAGGTACATTCTCTACACTGCATGTTCTTGCAGGCATAGTTGTGGCTTACCTTTTTCCTACTACACCAAAGCCCTCCTTTCCTCCTGGTTTTACTAAGATATGGATAAATTTATCTTCAGCTCTCATGCAGAGCTTCCTAAACTGTCACCATTCATCTAGACAGAGTTTCTTCAAGGCTTGTAACAACTTCTATGACTTTTCTTTTCAAAATCCTACCAGTTTTATCCACTGACTGGTTCCAAAGACATTTTACATCTCTGTCATGGCAGCATGATGAACCACTTCCAGTTACTTTGTATTGATTATAACCTAGGCTTAGAAGTTTTTCTGTAATTTTTACTGCATTCTATTTGTCAGAAGGTCATAAACTATAGCCCACACTCAAGGAAAGGGGATCTAAACTTACTTTTTGGAGGGAAAAGTGTCAAAGTATTTGATTTGTGGCCATATTATAAAACTCCGCAGAAAGAAAAATAATAGTAAGACATATTCTTACTTCAAGGCTTTCATAATTGGTAAAAGTAACAAATACATAAATAAGCATGATATAATATAATGTATGCTTGAATAGATTTATGTGAAATAATTTTTTTAGATGCAGAGGAAGGAATACTATATTTATGTCATTTGAATGAGTTTGTAAACTTTAAGGGTGAATAGCATTCCCAATTCAGAGAAACTGGAAAATGGTATTCTAGGCATAGAAGACACCATGAAAAAATTGAGGTAGGTGAAAAGCATGAGTGGTTTTGGGAATAGTACTAAGATCCACAGAGATATCTCGTAAGAATGTCAAAAGTATGGAGTTGCAGGATACGGTGTTTGTTGGTGTATAAATGTTAAGAGAATTATATACTATACTATAATACGGAGTTTGAACACAAAATCCAAAGAAGATTGATTTTACAAGCATGACATTTCTTGGAGGTTTCAACATTTTATTATAAAATTCATGTGGCATTTCATGCTATTCTATAATAAATCAGTATTTATATTTAAAACGTTTACTAGCCCTTAAGTAAATTTTTCATTCATGGAAAAAGTGCAATTATTTACACTTTGACTTCACATACAGTTCACATGTTGTCAAGTAATCTTTGAGTGATCCAAAGTAAAGATGCAATCCATGGCATAGTTAGCAATGCTGAAGCATAAGGAGATATTTTTAAAGAGGGTATTATAGTAAGATCTGATTTTGAGAGAGTTAATTGGGGATAATGAAGACTCAAACCTGCATTTTGGGAAGTCAGGAAGGGCACAATATTGAAAGAGACAATTAATGTTTGAACAGTAAAAGTGTAACTTAAGAGAAGCACCAGTTACAAGAGAATTTATAGGAAAACAGACCCACTTCCTAGAATTAACTGAATCATTTGCACTTCACAAAATGTTATTTTCAAACAACTGGCTCAGCCAACTGTGCATAGACTGTATTTCTCTCGGGGAGTCATTCATTCAGTTCTCAGTCCATCTTGTAACAATCACCATTGATGAGAGAACTGTGAACAGAATACAGTCAGAACACATTCTATTCCAGAGATTCTACTTCATTTTTCAATAATGACTACGTATTTCCAGAACAAGTCTGAAAGAAGGCTATTTAAATGACTGTATCTTTATTTACTTAGCCAGGAAAACTAAATGGTATGATTTGTTAACTTTAAAATTGTTGTGTGTTGAAGAGGCCAAGGGCTAGTTCAGAGATTACATACTATACCTATAGACTCCAAACGTACCAAACTCTCAATCCACAAGTCAATTTTCACAAAAAAGAAATAAAAGATTTATGTTGCTAAGACTGCTTTCAAATGAAAATGTAATATTTTTCAAATAATGTCAAAATATATATTAGTTACATAAAAAACTGGCCCTTCTTATATCCCTATACCTTCAACTGTAGCAGCTCACTATTGGACCTGAAAGAACTCAAGTAGAAAATAAAATCTGTCTCCTGATTCACCCCACAAACCCAGCTTCTGATGTGGCAGAGAAAAAACAAGGCGACTGCTGTTTAAATCTTGTTTTTTAAGAGGGTGACATAAATCATGTATACTGAGAGTTGCGGATGTATAAATGCCTTACTTATCTTCCATTAACAGTCAATTAGCCTGAGGAGAAAACTTTTAGTAGAAGGTGTGGGAGGAATTGTCAGAATGCATACCGGAGGCGGATCAAAAAGTAATAATGATCTCCCTGCCAAGATGCCTCCTACTCCCCAAATCCCCATGAAATCTCAACAATCCCGGAGTTAAGCAGATGTGATTCTATATGCTTAAGACAGAGAGAAGGAAAACACACACACATACACACACACACACACACACACACACAAAACAAAACAAAACAAACAGAACTAGCAATTTGGAAAGAATTCACTTAGGTTGGAGGAACTAACTTTAAACATTTTAGAATGCAAAATAACTGAAGGTAAGACAGAGAAAGTTCTCTATAATAGCAGTTGCTTAAAATCAGAATCAGAATCAGAAAAATAGTGCTGCACTTTAAAAGGAGAGTAGAGTATAAGCCATAAGAGAGAAGATAGCAAATAGGTTCACTGGAGGTTTTCCCCTAGAATTCTATTTCAACACAATTTAGACTTCAGTGAGCACAGAAAATGTGAGTTGGGAAAGAAAAGAGAATGGGTGCTTTACTGAGGTTATCAATCCAACTTTTCACATAAAATAAGGCTTCCCTGATAGTGCATCAGGACATATCTGAAGTTACGGAATTCTTATACCTGATATTAACTTTTATAACCTGGCATTGTCTTCCTGCCTTCACCTCAGAATGTCACTTGTTAGAAGCCAGAAGACAGTATGGAGCAAGGGATAAGAGCTCGTGCTCTGGAGAGGCTAGAAAGTCAGTAGTATATTCTTCAGGCTAAGTAGGATTTTAACTAAACAGCTGACCTTTTTTTTTTAATGTTTATTTTGAAATAATTATTGGATCACAGAAAGTTGTGGAGGAATGTAAAGGGAGGTCCAGTTCACCAGGTATCCAGTCTTCTCTAATTTAGACATATTGTGTTAACAAAGCACAATATCAAAATCAGGCAATTGAAATTGGTACAATTCACATAACCGGTTATACATGCACTCATCTGTATGTGTATATGTGTGTGAATTTCTATGCAATTTTATGATATGTATATGTCCATGTATCTACTGCCACAGTCAAAACGCAGCATGGTACCGTCCATTAAGTCTCCCTAGTGTTACTCTTTATAGCCATACTCACCCCCATCATTCCATTCATAATCTCTGCCTACCATTAATCTTTTCTCCATCTCTATTATTTCATTACTTCAAGAATATTATAAAATGAATCATATACAGGCTAGATTTTTTATAAACCTATATAATATATATAAAGATTGAATTTGAGGTTGCATTTTTTTCACTCATCATAATTTATTTGAGGTTCATCCAAGTTGCTACGTGTATCAATAGATTGTTCCTTTTAACCGTTGAGTAGTCTACTAAGGCATAGGTATATCATATATTGCTTAGCCACTCATCTGATGAAGGATATTTGAGTAATTCCCATTTTGGTCTATTACAAATGAAGCTGATATGAACATTTGTGTACAGGTTTCTGTGTGACTATAAGTCTTCATTTCTCTGGGATAAATGCCCAAGAATGCAACTGCTGAGTCTTATGTAGTATACATCTTTAATTTTAAAAGAAACTGTCATTTTTCCAGCTATATGTACCATTCTACATTCCCACCAGCAATGTATGAATGATACACTTTTGCCACATCTTTACTTGAATTTGATATTAGTATTTTTTTAAACTTTAGTCTTTGGATTAAAATTGTGCTTGTAATTGCATTTCCCTAGTAGCTAACAATGCTGAGTAACATTTTCTTGTGCTTATTTGATGTATCTTTTGCCCATCCTCTAATTGGATTAATTGCTTTTTAAAGGTTGACTTTTGAGGGGCGTCTGGGTGGCTCAGGCGGTTAAGTGTCTGACATCGGCTCAGGTCATGATCTTGCAGTTCATGGGTTTGAATCCCACATCGGGCTCTGTGCTGACAGTTCAGAGCCTGCAGTCTGCTTCAGATTCTGTCTCCCTCTCTCTCTGCCCCTACCCCGCTTGTGTTCTGTCTCTCCTTCTCTCAAAAATAAATATTAACCAAAAAATTTTTTTAATTAAAAAAATAAAAATAAATAAATGTTCACTTTTGAGAGTTCTTTATTATTCTAGATAAAAGTCCTCTCTTGGATATGTAATTTACAGATAGTATATCCCAGTCTCTGATTTTTCTTTTCATCCTGTTAATAGGATCATTAGCAAAGCAAACATTCTATATTTGATGAGAGCCAATTTATTAATATTTCTTTATTGGTATGTTTTTGGTGTCATGTTTGACAACTCTTCACTTAGTCCTAGGTCATGAAGATTCTCTCCTTTTCCCCTCATAATTTCTTATACTTTTATATTTTAAATTTAAATCTGTTATCTATTTTGAGTTAATGTTTTATTAAGGTGTGAGATTTAGGTAGAGATTCTCTTTCTTTTTATTACCTATATATAAAATTGCTCCAACACAACTTTTCCTCCATTGAATTCCTTTTGTAACTTTGTCAAAAATCAAGTGGGTATATTTATATAGACTTATTTCTTGTTACTTTATTCTCTTCCATTGATCTGTGTAACTTTCTCTGTAATGGTATTACAGTGTCTACTTCACTATGCTATATACTATAACTACTATAATGATATAGTAAGTCTTAACACCAGAAAGAATGATTTCTCCCAATTCACTTTTCTTTTTCAAAATTGCTTTGGGTATTCTACGGTCTTTCCTTTCACATACACATTTTAGAGTATGTTTATCTATGTTGACAAAAATGTTGCTGGAAATTTAATAGAAATTTCATTAAATGTTTATTTCCTCTGTAGGGGCCAAGGGCAGGCTGCCTCAGGTTGGGACACTGTACCATGAACATTACTTCAAATTAAAAGCAATCAAATCTCAGCAGATTCAGGAGAAGCTCTTTACCCTTCCCTCAACTGCCTGCTTATACTAGGAATAGAGCTATTAACAGAGATTTCCTCTTTATCTAAGAAACTTATCTGCATAATAGGGCAAAGTTTGTTTTCTAAATATCTTCCACCTTTCTGTTAATGGTCTTTCTCCCCTTTGTATTGGAGACCTTACCCCTCTCTTTAGCTCAGTGTAAGTTTCATGTTGTTTCATGGTCTTTGGAATTTCCAAGTTGTGTGGATTCCCCATAAATATGCTATTAAATTTTATTTTCTTCTGTTCTTCTATCTCATGTCAGTTTGATTCTTAGTCCAGCTAGAAGGGCATTTAGTGGTAGAGAAAATTCTTTCTCCCCAACATGTATATTGAGTCATCCAATCCATGAGCATGACATATTTTTCCATTTACTCAGATCTTCTTTTATTTTTTTCATCAACGTTTTATAAATTGCAGCATAGAGATCTTGTATATGTTTTGTTAGATTTATACCTAAGCATTTCATATTCTTTGGAGCATTTTTAAATGGTATTACATTTTTGATGTAGATTTAATGTTTTTCTTACTTATAGAAAGTCTACTTGTGTGTGCATGTGTGTGTGTACGTTGATCTTGTATTTGGCAATCTTGTTGAACCCACTTAATTCTAGTTATTTTAGGAGAATCAATATTTTCTATCTAGCTAATCATGTCATCTGCCAATAGAGATAGTTGCATTACTTCCTTTCCAGTCTGTGTGATTTTATTCCCTCCCTCACTCCCCACCTTTTTTTTTCCTTATTGTATAGACTAGAATTTGCAATACTATGTTGAATAAGAGGATTAAGAGTGGACATACTTGAAATCTTTTTTATTTATTTATTTATTTTACATTTATTTATTTTTGAAAGACAGAGTGAGACAGTGTGTGAGGGAAGGAGGGGCAGAGAGAGAAGGAGACACAGAATCTGAAGCAGCCTCCAGACTCTGAGCTGTCAGCACGGAGCCTGACACAGGGCTCAAACCCACAAACTATGAGATCATGACCTGAGCTGAAGTAGGACATTCAACCGACTGAGCCACCCAGGTGCCCCAACATACTTGCCATCTTCACAACCTTAGAGGGATAGTCAGTCTTTCACCATCAAGTATTACAGCTATAGATTTTGTCTGTAGATATATTTATCAAGTTGAGGAAGTTTCCCTCTCTTTCTAGATAGCTGATCATTTTTATCATTAATGGTATTAGTTTTTGTCAAATTCTTTTTCTGCATCAATTGATATGATCATGAGATTTTCTTCCTTATCCTACTGATATGGTACATTACACTGATTGATTTTCATATGTTGAAACAGTCTTAGATACCTAGAATAAATTTCACTTGGTTGTTACGGTTTTTTTCTCAATATTGCTGAATTGATTTGCTAATATTTGTTAATGATCCTTACATCTAGCTTTATGAGACATATCAGTTTATAATTTTCTTTTTTGTTTTTTGTACTCTCCTACCTAGTTTTGGAATTAAGGTAATACTGGCCTCAGAAACTGAGTTGAGAAGTATTCACTTAACTTTTAACAGACTCATTAACCCCCATCTTTCAAATAAAGTGAATGATCTTTCCTTAACTATAAAACAGGGATAATAACTTTTAAGGTAAAAAATATTTTTAAAAATATTCTTAAAAGTGTTAACCTAGAACCTGGAATAGAGAAGGTGCTCAATAAATGGAAGCCAGAGCTATTTATATTGATCTGGTACTCAAAATATAGAGGGAGAGGGATGAAACTCAGCAGTGTCCTTCCTTCTGCACTCTGCTGTGCAGATGTCACCCGCTAGACCCCAAGACCTGACCTTAACAGCCCACCTGCTTGTACTCACACACCTTTGTCCCACCATATTTTCCCCTTAGGTTCTTCTTTCCAGCTTATCTCTTAATTCAGGTAAATGCAAAGTAAAACCACTCCTGGAGTAATAGCAACTGCCCTGATAAGACCTCTAGCTGGCCCAGAGCACTCAGACTAGTTTGAGCTAAAACCCTGTCTCACACCTGCGCAGATGGACTATGGAGTGACCTCTAGAATGACAGACAACTACCTTTACCTCATATAACACAAAATCTCCACCGAAGGAGGAGCATAAGCCTCATTTACATAACATACAATGTTTATATACACATGTTTCCTAAAGACACACAAGAGACCTTATGCCTAGCTCTACATATGATGACAAGGCTTCCCTATCTAATCATTCAACCTAACCCTAAATAAAAGGAATCCTTTCACCCTTGCTCAGGGAGTCATGGCTTTGGAAGCCACTCCCCGTGATCTCCTTATTTGCTGCAAATAAAGTTTTCTTCATGCAACAACTCAACCTGGTGTAATTTCTGCCTCACCAAGGAGTGAACTCATGTTGGTTCCATTACAGAGCTTCCTACAAACTTCATCTACCATTGTCTTGCATGACACTCTCCACCCCTCTCCATTAATACCACAATTAGGGTTCAAAAATAAGTAAATTAGTAAATAAATAGATCAATTTTGCAAAAAGATAAATACATCTATCTAATGTAGAAATACCTAAATATACTGGCCAATTCTGAGAAGATTCAAATGAGAACAACTCAAACAATAATGCTAGGATGACATCAAGAGAAGAATAAAGAAATTAAGATTGCAGACCCTTGTCACTAAAAGTGTGATCTGAGCCCAGCCAATATCACCATAACCTGAAAGTGAGTTAGAAATGAAAATTTCAGGGTGTATGGGTGGCTCAGTCGGTTAAGCGTCCGACTTCATCTCAGGCCATGATCCCACTGCTAGTGGGTTCAAACCCTGCATCAGGCTCTGTGCTGGCAGCTTACAGCTCACAGCTTGGAGCCTGGAGCCTGCTTTGGATTCTTTCTCCCTCTCTCTGCCCCTCCTCCACTCAAGTTTGCACTCTCTCTCTCTCTCTCCCTCTCAAATATAAATAAACATTAAAAAAAAAAGGAAAAGAAATGAAAATCTCAGGCCTACAGCCCAGATTTACTGATTCAGAATCTGCATTTTAATAGAACCTTTAGGTGATTGCTATGCATATTAACAATTGAGCAAACAACAAAAATCCACTTTCATAGACAACAGAAGACAGAAACATATATATCCATCTATATATATAGATAGATAGATAAATAGATGGATATATATATCCATGTGTGTGTATATATATATATATACATATATATATATGTATATATATATATATCCATCTATCTATCCATCAATTTATCTATACATATAGATATAGATATATAGATATTAGGTTCTCCCTCCCACTTCCTTCATTCTCTTCTGCTTGAGTTATGGCAATAATGGTTCCACTAGCTTAGCTTTGAAAGAAAAGGAGAGTGAGAAGCTAAGCTGATGCTGACGAACTTACTTCTGAGCTATTTAGAGCTTTCATTTTTCTTTTTATTGTAAAGTTTGTGACTGTCAAACAAGTAGTATTTATGCCTTGAAACTTAAGAACAGAGAAAAATCCTCAGTTTCAGACTTTAAAGACTTATTAAATTACTTGGCAAATACTTGCTATTGTTACTCTCCAAAGAAACGAACAAAAGGAAGGAAGTTAAGATCCTGTACTTTGCGGTAATACACGCCATTGAATGGCACTGGCAGTTAGCAGTCTCAAAAATCTGCTCCATTTAGGGTCCCTATTCTTTTCATGAATGAGGCACAAAAGGAGAGTTAAAGACAGTTGTAAGGGAGGAAAGATAATTATAATTGTTTCTCTCCTCTTCTAGGTTCGTGGCGAAGACCACCGTGTAATAAAACGCAGATTAACAAGAGAAAAACGAATACAAGTTTAATAGGATACAAACCTCTTGTATACCTGGGGAAGACATCTCCCAGGAAAACTGAGTAACTCTCCAAAATGACCCAAGCCATTACCTTAAATATCATCTCCCTCTAAAGATATAAGAAGATTTGGAGGGTTTGGGAGCCAGTTATGGGAGGTTATCAGGCTAAGCACAGTAAAAAACGGTATGGTTATTAACACAGATTTAAGTCCATGCCATCTCCATTGATAAGAATTTCTAGAGACTTAGTTATCCACCTCTTTCTGGAACAGATAGGAAGACACACCCTTACAAATGGAGATTTCCCTTATAAATGTAAATGTCTCTTACAAAAGGTCAACTTCTACTTGGTTATAGAGCAGCTCCCGTGTCTGCTGTTTTTTTGCTTTTGTTTTTTTAAATTGCCAGCTCAAAATACTCCTTATGCCAAAGAGACACTTTTGCCATGGCAAATTCTGTCCTCCTTCACAGGTTGGGGGCTGGAAAACTGCAAAGAGAACTATAGGGTAAGATTTTAACATATTAAATCAAAGCATTGGAAATATTGATCCAAGAAGCTTCCCTTTAAAAGATCTAGGATTAAATTAATTAAATTACTATTGGCATGTTTTGTAAAGGAGTTAAAATTAAAATGTATGAACTTAAAAATAATATAAACTGTTGTAGAGTAATTGATTCTCCCATTGGATTTTCTGTTTCAAATATAAACCTGTCTAATTAAAGTGGAATTATTACTCAGATACTTCAGGCTTCCGTTTTCAATATTGCTCTTTTTCACCTTAATCTTCTGGTGGTCACTCTGGGAACTAAGAATTAAGAGTAGCAAGGTTTTTCTAACCCTTTAAACCAGAATCTCTATGGAATCAATTGCTTAAACTTTTTTTTTTTTATTTTTATTTTTTTAACATTTATTTATTTTTGAGACAGAGAGAGACACAGCATGAACGGGGGAGGGTCAGAGAGAGGGACACACAGAATCTGAAACAGGCTCCAGGCTCTGAGCTGTCAGCACAGAGCCCGATGCAGGGCTTGAACTCACTGACCGCGAGATCATGACCTGAGCCGAAGTTGGCCGCTCAACCGACTGAGCCACCCAGGCGCCCCAGCTTAAACTTTTAAAAGAGTAAACAGCTAACATACTTCATGTCTCTCCTGTGCTCTTTATGGGAGGTTACAAAGAAAACCACAGGCCTAAAATGGAGTCCCTGGTGTTAGACCCATATCACCAAACTGAGGTTTAACACCTAACCTATTTGCAATTTCACCATTCCCCAGGAATGTAATCTGAAAAGATTCTTTTGTCCCCCAAAAGGATCTGGCCCAAAATTATCCTTTTGTTTGGTTGTTTATGACTTCCTTGTCCCACCTTTTAAAACCTTTCCCTTTTGGTAGCTCTCTTGAGCTCTTTTCCATTTGCTAAAGGGGATGCTGACTGATTCATGAATGATTCCATAGAGCCAATTAGATCTTTAAAATATATTCAATTGAATTTTTGTTATTTAACAGGGGAAAGATGTAGAGTAGGTGTCAATCATTTAACCAGCAGTAACCTTGAAATAGGACTATTCCTCTGCAAACTCAACTATTTTGTTTTTCAAATTCCTTTTTCTGTTCAGCAAGTCTAAAAGTATATAGTTCTGATTCTACACTCTTTCTGCAAATGACCCTGAAAACATTTGTGTGTCAGCATCACTTAGCATTTCCAACCACAACCTCAGTAACATGCTGGGTGTTGATGGGTTTTTAATACTAATGATATCCTTTCCATCCTGCAGGGAATCAAAATCATACATCTGACTCCCTTCCTATAGCAGATTTTTCCCTTAACTAAAACAAGCAACTTATTCCTGTCCCAATAGACTCTCATTTAGAGATGCAGTGTTTTTGTAAGAAAATAAAAGAATTGAAAACCCTGCATCTTCAGCCTAGCCTAATTTATGTGTCTTTCTTTAAATGCACATGTTGCAGTAATAACAAAATGAGACAATAACACTTCCAGTGTTGTATAAAAGTATGCCAACTGTAATCTTCATGTGTAAGCAGAGTCAGGGGTCCCCAGAAAAAGAAGTCATTTTAGGCCCCCACCTATGTTAGTCTCCATCCCGAGAAGGGCACAAGCTTCATTACCATAACACAGGATGCATGTATAGGCATGTTTTGTAAGTGTGCCTGTGCAACCCCTGCCCACCTTCACATGGATGACAAAGCTCCCTTTTGTGAATATTCATCCTAACCCTAAATAAAAGAAACACACCTACTCCCACCTGAGGAGTTCTGACTTTAAAAGTTATTGCTGTGATCTCCTTAACTGCTGCAAATAAAGTTTCCTTGGTGTGACAACTCCACCTGGTGCAGTCTCTACCTGTAACTCACCAAGGAGCGAACTCGCATTAGTTCAGCTACACATGTACTGCTTGCTTTATTTCTCACAACAGCTCTACTGTTCTTGTAACTGAAACCCAAGTTACTTAAATTTAATGTATCCACCATTACCCTATCTCCTCAATTTTCCTCCAGACATGAGCCAATATTTTTAAAGCAATAGAAGCATCAATACTATATATACTCTAGTACCTGCCTGCTAAGAATAACGTTAACTATAGAGTCTTGGGAGGATAATACACATTATCCTTTGAGAAACTCAAGCAGCATCTTCCACAACAGATGAACATTCACACCACATAATCTGGCCTTTTGTTGTTGATGTTAAGTTTATTTGTTTTGAGGGAGAGAGAGAGAGGCAGAGAGAGAGGCAAAGAGAGGGAGAGAGAAAATCCCAAGTAGGCTCCACACCATCAGTGCAGAGCCCAACGTGGGGCTCAAACCCACAAACCATGAATCATGACCTAAGCCGAGTCCTATGCTTAATCTATTGAGCCACCCAGGCACTCCAAGGCCTGTTTGATCAAAAAGAGGTGGGACCCTAATCTCACCAGGCATCCCAGTCTATTGATGAATAGTTTCTATGAATAGAAAGTATTTCTTTGTATCTAATATATCTTGTGCTTTTGGCCGCTAGTTCTTATCTCTTAGAACTAAAGAGAAAAGTATAATGTCTTATCTGAACTACAGATTCTGAAATATTTTAAACTTTTTTCTTCCTTTTCCAGGCTTAAGATCTCTTTTTCATTATTTGACAGATCCTTAGTAGACTAAGCTCCTGGCACATAGTGGGCAGTTTATACATATTTACTGGAGGAATGACAGCTTCCCCAGATCATGTAGGGTGGAAATAAAACCTGCTTCCTATGCTCAATATGCTTGTATTTGTAAATTTGAATTTGGGTCATCTGAGAAATCTTGGAATTTTTCTCGTTCGGCTTTACCCCAGTCATTCCAAATTTATTCAAATAAAGGATTCAGTATTTCAGATCATTAAAATGACTTCTGAGCTGCATCATTATCAAATTCAATAAGGATGCTTTTTATGTTTCATTAAAATCATGATAAAATTTTTGAAGAGGTCCACTATAGGACAATGAGACAACAGACACCTGTCTCTTACTCTCTCACTAATATTTGGCAAAGATATCAGAATCCATGTAATCCCATCTACTCATCAACGTTTTTGTTTTAAAAACTTTGCCACTATACATATGAGAATATTAAAATATTAAAATTTTTCCTAATTTCTGAAATACACTCCAAATAAATAAGTAAAATCTGTTCAGCAAGACTTGTTATATTATGGAACTGGTGCTGGTTCTAGCAATCCTAATATTCCTTTATGATTATTCTTGTGCTTAATACTCCATTTTCTAATTTTTTTTTCTGGAGATGCTCATTATACTTGGTTTATAATTCTCAGAATCCATTTTTTTGAAAACTGCAATCTTAGCCTATCTTCATTTTCTTTTCTGTTTTTCTATTTTTTTATTTTAGAGAGAGAGAGACAGAGTGTTTGCAAGCAACAGAGGGGGTGGGGGAGGGGGGAGAGAGACAGAGAGAGAGAGAGAGAGAGAGAGAGAGAGAGAGAGAGAGAGAGAATCTTAAGCAGGATCCACGCTCAGTGTGGAGTCTGACTCAGGGTTCTATCTCATGACCCTGGGATCATGACCCAAGTTGAAATCAAGAGTCAGATGCTCAACTGAGTGAGCCACACAGGTGCCCTCATTTTTTTTTTTTTATTCTATCCCCGTTCTCTATGATTTCTCTATACTTCTTACACTATTCTATTAATTTATACAGGCCTGGTATTTATGATGAAATCAAACTTCATGGGTAGCCTTTGCATATACTCTTACCTGTCTCACGTATTCTTCTCATTAAAGCATGATATACTATATTAATCAATTTCAAGACCATCCTTGATGTAGAAAAATACAACTGATTCTACCTAATTTCGTTTTCTGCAAACATTGCTTCAGTTGTGGGTCTCTCTTTTTTATGATCAAAACAAACTTAAAAATGCTCTTTGTTTCTGGTACCCTTGGCTCACTTCTAGGTCTAATCTCGTTGTCAATATCCTTAGAGGTTTAAGTCAGTGTTCTTAACTTGCTGGTATGTTTCTTGCTCATTCTTTTAAAATCTGAACTGACAGAGTAGCAATCTACATAGTTACAGTAATATTTTTAGCTGCTTGTTTTTCCTTTTAGTATTTCTTTGATATTTTAATATTTCCTTTTTGGTTTTTACTTTTTTTTAAACAAACATTTGCCAATCTTGAATCTGTGTCTCTTTTTTATTATTTCAACCCATGGTGTAATGGCTACTATTTCTATAGTTTTTAACATATTTTCTGAAGTTCATATATTTGATGGCACGTCCTAATTTTTATTTGTATTTTTTAATCATGATCACTTTGTGCCAATAATAGAGTTCCATGCCCTAACTACCCTTTAAAAATTGTTCATCACCATGGCAGACAGATATTCAAACTCTTAACTTTTCAGCCAGGCAAATAAGAAAGGACCACTTCTTTTTGTTTTAACTGAATAAAAGTTCCCGTCAAAATGTGGATAAGTTTTTCTCATTTCACATCTATGTTTTCCTTCTTCGCTAACATTTTGCTAAAGTGTGCTTTCCATCACTCTATCATCACTAAATTCATTAATGTATTTACCTTGATAACGTGGCTATGGAGCACTATGACATATAAAGTGCTTAAAAACAACATGGATAGCTTATTTCTAGTTCACGACAGGTGCTCAAGTAGGCTTGGTAGTGGGAAGAGTCTTCTGCTCCATGTACTCATTCAGGGTCCCAGGATGACCAAGATCTCAATTACCTGGAATGTCCCAATTCATTGCACGTCAACCAGAGAATCATGTTCATATCACTTCTGCCCGTAATTCATTGCTCAGAACCAAGTATACGATTTTGCCTAATGACAAGAATTGGCATATAAATCGGATATTTGGTGAGAACCATTACCCCCACCTAGTTTGTGGATTACTTTGCATCTATATACTTCTTACCTCCAGCTCCTTTGATTAGAATTATTTCCTAAAAGTAACAGCCACATTCCAATTATGAATACTATTCCACTGAATTTCTGGTATATACCTACTAGCCACTTTTACTAAAGTATCAGGTCCTTACTTTATTTGCAGTTTTGCAAACAGTTATTGAAGCTCCACATATCAATATCTTTTATCTCTATATGTATTTCCTATGCATTCTCTCTACAATGATTATTAATATGACACACCTCCTTCTTTTATAAAATCTAGTTTGTGGGTTTGTTTTTGTTTTTGTTTTTGAGAATTCCCTCCTCTGCTATTTCATTTAAAATTATCCTGGTCAAATAGGAATGTTTTGCTAACCACATTACTCTGAGTACTGTAAGATCCAATGTCTTTGGCAATAAGAATTTTAAAATCCTATTTTTAACTTCATATCCACAGCCATCTGTTCACTGCTCATAAATACGTGTTCTTTCAAATTTTAACCTTCAATTGCAAGTGGCAAATAGTCCACATATGTTCCCAAATGCTTCTATTTACTATTATATTTACTAATTTGCTCATCAATATCACTCGAAAGACAGTCAAGTTCTCTTTATTCATTCATTCTTCATGTATTACTTAATTTAGCAAATGTGTATTGAATATCAACACTGCCAGACATCGTAATGGTGTTGCTTAGTATAATCTTTCCAATATATTTCAAGAAAAGCTGAAGATGAGTAGAAATTAAGGAAGGGATAGTTGGCTGAATATACATATGTCTATTTTGTTACCTAATGAAATTCTACGAAACCAACAACAAAGTGAATTTTTCAGTCATTAACCCATAAAAATGAAAAGAAAGAGAAAAAAGACACTAGCATCACAACTGTAGAAGCTGGAAAGCATATGAATGAGTAGAAATGCCTAATACAGTGAAGAAATCTGAATCATAAATCCGTAATGGGACAACTCAGAGTTAACTTAATTTTTTTTTTCCACAGGATCTGGAAAGTCACAGGGCAATCCTGGATTTGAAGGACAAGAAGGCTACACTAAGAAGGCCTAACTGAAAACCTGTCCAAGAAACACTCTAGCATCCAATTCCTTCCTCTGCTTTGTTCAACAAGATGATTTCTCCTTCGATATTTTGGAAAACAACTGGAAATTTATTTTGTGAGTAAAAAAGTTAAACAGAATAAGTAATAATGGAGTCTCATTATAGGCAAACTAGGCACCATACTTCAGACTGAAGAAAAATATGAGGATGCACAGAAAGGGTGCTGATGTACACTCAGTACCCTTTCTTCATTGCTTCCTTTAATTACCAAAACATGAGACAGATAATTGTTATCTAAGAAACATTTGAATCATTGTAGCTTGAGTTTTAGTAGCTTATGACAAGACACACAGGCAAACACAGAGAGAGAGAGACAGACAGACAGACACACAGAAATGGAGAGGGAGAGGGAGGGAGAAGGAGGGAAAGGGAGAAAGGAAAAGAGATAAAGAGGAAGGAAGGGAGAAAAAGGAAAAGAAAAGAGAGCCCATGATAGCACATTCTCAACTAAAATATCAAGTTAGATCACCCCTTAAGAAGTAAAGCACATATCTGCCCTTTCCACTGACAAGCTCAGTGCTTTCAAAAGCTTTAGTGTTGGGGTGCCTGGGTGGCTCAGTCGGTTGAGCGTCCGACTTTGGCTCAGGTCATGATCTCACAGCTCGTGAGTTCAAGCCCTGAATCAGGCTCTGTGCTGACAGCTCGGAGCCTGCAGCCTGCTTCAGATTCTGTGCCTCCCTCTCTCTCTCTGCCCCAACCCATGTGCATTCTGTCTCTCTCAAAAATAAACATCAAAAAAAATTTTTTTTAAGTTAAAAAAAACTTCAGTGTTGCAGTTTTAAATCTGAGCAAACAATAAAGGATAATTAAAAAGATTGGAAACATACCAATATGAAAGATGTGGACCAAAACAGGCAAAAAGAAAACATTTGACAAAAATCATTGCCTAGGGAGGAAAGAAAATATAAAAATAAAATCTATTAGAAAGGATAAGAGAACATACAGGAATTCTGAAACAAGAAAGGAGTGCTTTGGCAAAGAGACATTCAGTGAATTTCTAAAAATTTAATGTTTATTTTTATTTTTGAGAGATGAGACAGGCAGAGCATGAGTGGGGGAGGGGAAGAGAGAGAGGGAGACACAGAATCTGAAGCAGGCTATGAGCTCAGAGCCTGATGCAGGACTAAAACTCATGAACCGTGAGATCATGACCTGAGCTGAAGCTGGAAGCTTAACCAACTGAGCCACCCAGGTGCTCCACATTCAGTAAATTTAAAAGAAACTTCTGGACATTAACATATTGGTGGCAGGGTTAAAAATTCAATAGTAAGTATTAGAAGAAAATCCTGAAGATATCTCCTAGATATGACAACACCGAGACACAAAAATGAATTGTAGGATGGGGTGCCTGGGTGGCTCAGTCAGTTAAGCATCAGACTTCGGCTCAGGTCATGATCTCATGGTTCATGAGTTAGAGCCCCACATTGGGCCCTGTGCTGACAGCTCAGAACCTGGAGCCGGCTCTGGCTTCTGTGTCTCCCTCTCTCTCTCTCTCTGCCCCTTGCCTGCTCACACACTCTTGGTCTCAAAAATAAATAAACATTAAAAAAAATTTAAAAAAGAAATGAATTGTAGGAGATAAAAGAGCAAAAAATTAGAGAACCTTCTCAAAGGGCATAAATAACAACCACGTAGCTGGGCTTCTGGAGAAAAGAAAAAGAAAAAAAGATGTGAGGGAATACATTACTAACATTCATAATGCTAATTATTCCAGAATCTAGGATGTAAGGTCCAGATTGAAAGTGCCCACTAAGTGTTCTGTTCAAGGAAGACAGACCCACACCCGAGGCACATCATTCCAGAATGTCTGAAAACTGGGTAATAAAGAGAAGCTTCTAAAAGATTCTACAGAAAGAAAACAAGTCTTAGGCAAAACATGAGAAACCAAACTGGCATTATTCGTCTACCACACTAGAAATGACTTCGGAAAGTACTATGTACCTAAAATTCTATGATGACTCAACTTATCAATTAAGTATGTCTGGAAAATAAAAATATTTTAATATGTACAAAGTTGCAAAAATTTACCTGTAAATACCCTTTCTCAGAGAGTCAGAGAACTACATGGGAAACAAAAGAGTCCACTGCAAATACTACACTTAATAAAATACTTATTTAGGGGAAAAAAGTAAATAGTAAAATATATTACCATTTCTTTAATCAAAATTTATATCTAGCATTTGAGGTTTGTTTTTGGTTTCGAGGATGCTTGGGAGTGAACACAATACTAATGGTAACTTTGCTTTTTTGTGTTTTTCTTTTCCTGGTTATCTCACCAGTGACATTTTTTTCACTTCAGGAAATAGGTATAAATAAAACTATTTAGATACATCTTCCCTGATTGTTGTGGCTAGGAATTCCAGTACTATGTTAATTAACAATGGTGAGAGTGGATATCTGGATCTGTTTTATTCCTGACCGTAGAGGGAAAGCTCTCAGTTTTTCTCCCTTGAGGATATTAGTTGTGGGTTTTTCATATATGACCTTTATTATGTTGAGGTATGTTCCCTCTAACCCTGCTTTGTTGAAGTTTTTTATCATGATGTGGTACTTGGTCAAATGCTTTTTCTGCATCTATTGAAGTGAACATACGGTTCATGGTCTTTCTTTTACAATGTGGTTTATCACAGTGATTGATTTGCAAATTTTGAACTACTCTTGCAACCCAGGAATAAATTCCATTTGGTTGTGGTGAATGATTTTTTTAATGTATTATTGGATTTGGTTTACTAGTATTTTATTGAGAATTTCATCCATATACATCAGGGATATTGGCCTGTAGTTCTCTCTCTCTCTCTCTCTTTTTGTGGGACTGTTTATATGGTTTTGGTATCAGGCAACAAAAAGAAATAAAAGGAATCCAGATCAGCAAGGAAGAAGTAAAACTTTCACTATTTGCAGATGACATGATAGTAGATATAGAAAACCCAGAAGATTCCACCAAAAAACTTGCAGAACTGATAAATGAATTCAGTAAAGTAGCAGGATGCAAAATCAATGTAAAGAAATCTGTCTCATTTCTATACACCAATAATGAAGATCAGAAAGAGAAATTAAGGAGTCCATCCCATTTACAATTGCACCAAAAAGAATAAGATATCTAGGAATAAACCTAATCAAAGAGGTGAAAGACCTGTACTCTGAAAATTATAAAACACTGGTGAAAGTAATCAAAAGCAATTAATATTTTAGTTATAATAATATCAACATTGTCAAAGAGTTAACAATAAATTGAATAATTCATCATAAAGACAACATGGTGTAAAAACTAATATTATCCTTAATAAGCATGTGAATGAATAAACAGAAACAGAGACATTTAGCAAGTTGATCGGGGTCACAGAGCTAGTAAGTGATAGACTCAAGTATAAATTAGGCAGTTTGGATCCAGTTTAGAGAGAGACAGATCAAGAGACAGAGACAAATCAAGAAACATACTTTTTTTTAAAAAATTTTTTTTTAATGTTTATTTATTTTTGAGACAGAGAGAGACAGAGCATGAATGGGGGAGGGTCAGAGAGAGGGAGACACAGAATCAGAAGCAGGCTCCAGGTTCTGAGCCATCAGCCCAGAGCCTGATGCGGGGCTTGAACTCACCAACCGTGAGATCGTGACCTGAGCTGAAGTCTGACGCTCAACCAACTGAGCCACCCAGGCACCCCAAGAAACATACTCTTAACTATAGATGGTTACCAGAGAAGAGGTGGTAAAATAGGTGATGAGGATTCAGGAGTGCACTTGCTGAGATAGGCATCGGGGGTCGTGCAGAAGTGTTGAATCACTGTATTGTACACTTGAAACTAATATTACACTGTATGTTAATTTACCGGAATTTAAATAAAGACTTAAAATATTACATGTTCCCCCTGGTCCTAAAAGTTCCTGTAATTCCCTTTGAAGTAAAAATTAGAAAAGTTCATTAATGCTTTTTGCAGACTCTTACTATGGGAGTTCCAAAGGTTCTGAAAGAGGTTTCATCTTGAGTGCCTCCCAAACACTATTTAGACAGCGGAGTAAACTATAGAGAAGACTAATAAGATGGAAAAGTACAGAAAATTCTGTTGGCTTTCTCAAATTACTTTTAGATAGGGCATGATAAGCTATGATTACAATTAAATACTTATTTTTCCATAGAATACCATATTTATTTTTTCTTATACTTCTTACAGACATCCATGTAGAGGTGGAAAATATGATTGAAGAGAATTCTCTTTTGACTATCGCCATAATATAAAGTGAAAGAGAACAATGAATTTTATTTCTTTTTCCCCTCTTTGGTTGATAGGGAGCACATTGTTAAAAGATCATGGTTAGATTCAATCTCTCATCCTCATGTTTATCTTTCTATGTCATTTGCTAAGAGGTTAGTCTCACTATTTTCTTTTTTTTTAATTTTTTTTAATGTTTACTTATTTTTGAGACAGACAGAGCATGAACGGGGGAGGATCAGAGAGGGATCAGAGAGAGAGAGGGAGACACAGAATCCAAAGCAGGCTCCAGACTCTGAGCTGTCAGCACAGATCCTGATGTGGGGCTGGAACTCACAGACCGTGAGATCATGACCTGAGCCAAAGTCGGAGGCTCAACCTACTGAGCCACACAGACACCCCAGTCTCACTATTTTCAAGTTGTTAGTTAATGTTCATTTACTTCTATCCTGAAAATCTCCTTCCGAGTCACTTTTCTCTCCAATAATAATCTAATAAGCTGGTAATATTCAAATCATGTAGCCACTTTCAATTCTTTCTAACTCTTTGACTTAACTTCTCTGTGGCATGTGACCCTAGTAACTATTCCCTTTTACTTTAAATTCTCACTTCATAATTTCTAGGACACTGATTCTTTTCCTGACACTATTGCTATTTATTCTCAGTATCCTTGCTGGGCATTTTTCTTCTTTACTTAACCCCTTTATCTTTTTTTTTTTTTCCTGAATGATCTCACCTACCTCCACAGTTCTAAATGCTACCTAATTTTATTCACTCTCTTGTCTGTATCTCAAGTCAGGGATTTCCCATTACCTTCAGGTGAGAATTTGGCTGTCCCACAGAATTCTCATTCTTAATTTATCAGTTTGTCCAAACTTCTCCTCCTTCAATGCTCCTTATCCTATTACAGAAATCCCTAGAGATGGAGTAATTCTGAACTACTTTTTTTCTCATGTTCCTCTTTGCAGGGTGCCTACACTCTATCAAAGACTTTCTCTGTTACCTACTCCTTTCCAATCCTACAGCAGATGCTTTGGCAGGGACTTATGATTGGTATCCCAGCTCTCTACCTGTTAGTGCAGTACTTAAGCAATGTATTTAACTTCTTTCAATCTCAGTTTCCTTATCTGTAAAATGAAAATAATATGACATTAAGTCATAGTATAAAGTGTTAATTGAAATAATAGATGTAAATGCCTTTAGCATTTCCTGAAACTAATAACCATGTTTATTTTTAAGAAGTAGAAGAATAGCACGGATCTTTCTAAAATGTAAAAGAAGAGTAAGAGAAAAAAAGAGATAAGGAAAGGGAAAAAATAGTGTGCGTCAGAGCTGGTTATAATCTCAAGGTTTGTAGAACATTTAATTGTGTCCTTTCATCAGGATTTTGTGGCTGCAGGATTTTCCCTCACCTTCACTGAGGTCTTAGTTTTCATACAGTATTTATGATTTCTTTTCCTCTCTTTGAGGAAACTTTTCAAAAATCACTCTTTTTTTGCAGGTAGATTACCTTTAGTAATATTTTCAAATATTGTTGTAGTAACTTTCAAAACAGTTGCATTTCTACAGATTAGACTAGAAAGTGAATTTCTGTCAAACAAATCAGATTTTCACATTGAATTCTAATTTAATTCAGGGATATGTTCCCACCTTGCTGATGACAATGTTCAGTGGAAGATGCCAAGATTGAAGCTTCAGCTACCATCAGCACAAATCAGGAAGAGCCAGCTATGCAAGCATCAGCTCTTTACATAACATTTTCTTTCTTTCTTTCTTTCTTTTTTTCCCCAGGATGCAACAGATGTGAACAGCAGGGAAACAACTTTTATGTCTCTAGCAGAATTCCATCAATTTAAGTCTTCAGAGACTGCATAACAACTTTGTCATTGATTATCTAATTCCTTTTTGGCAATTATTTATAATGTGTGTCACCAAATAATGGGGATAGACAGGTATACATTCCACCAAAAAGTTTCTGGTATGGAAACTTACATCTTTAAACTCCTCCATAGTAAAGAAATCAACCGAGACATAGGCAAATCATTTATATATATATAAAAAAAATTATATTGTCCTAAATACCAGATTTATTTTAATTTCACTTGTGGATAGAAAGACAACTTCTTTAAAACTCAATTTTACAGTGCATTTTCATGTTAATTATCCACTGGAACGAAAATAATGCCAAGAAGTACACAATCTAAACTTGTTCATGTACATTTCAATTTGGCTTAATTTTCCTCTCATTTCAGGCTTTTAATTGAAACTGGTTCATCCTTCCAAAAATATTAACAGGAAGGGCTACAATTAAACTAACAAAATGGTGCTTGAATGCTCTGCAACCTTTAGCAAACACTAGAACATTTTAAGCTACTCAAGAAAAAAAAAAGGCAGAAATACTGAATGTTCTGCCCACACATAAGCATATGGGCTTTCCTTGTGTCTCAAATCATAGGAAATTTTTCATTTTACCCCCACAGCTTCAGTTAATGCATGTAATAGAAATGGATATTAGAAATCTATTCTCATTTGTTGTAATATGAACGCAAGCAGGGAAAACAGTAAAAATCTGCAGTGTCTGCACATTTACTAGCACTCTGGTTTGTGGGAGTAGGAATTATTTATGGACATTCCGGCACAGCTCTAATATTTAAAGGGCTACAAGTCTTTCTCAATCAAGAGAAATGTCCTATAGAGATTTCTATGAATTAACCTTGTTAAAAGTAAAGGGAGGAAAGTCTGCTTTTACATGGATTAAAAAGGACTTAGATGTGTGATGCTGGCATAAGTCTTTTATTATGCATTTCCTTATATTAATTTGCCATGTGACTTTATCAAAAAAAATTGAAGTGGTTATCATCTGTAGGAAAGATTTAAGACAAAAATACAGTGGCATTCCAAAATTCCTGAAATCTTGTGTTTACGCTGGTAGTTCTATGTCAACTTGTTCTCCACATACACAGAAATATATAAAAATAGGAAAGTAATGTTTTTAATAAAGTAGCTTAAATTTTTAAAAATATGTTGTAGATAAGAGAGTTCATATTCTTCTAATTAAAGAGTATGTTCCCTGGCCTACCAACATAAAAGATAGTTAAGATGATATTCTGCTTTTTCCCTAATTATAAACTAGGCCAGTTTCTATATTCTCATTCCACTCACCAATGGTGACTCACTTTTCTTTTTTGTTTTCATATGGCACTCTAGAACTATACAATAGTACCTCAAACAAATCTGCCCAGTTGCCTGTGCTCAAGGACAGAGCTATGCGTTTCTTTCAAAGAAAAACAGTCCTGAGTAAGCTGGTGAGCCTTTCCACTTTAATTCATACAGTTGAATATTTATATACCAATATAATTTTCATAGAGAGTAAACTAGAAATCTATGCAAAATAGGATATAAAAAATGAAATTGGTAAGTGAAATACTTCACAGTACTAGATAGAAACTGTATAGCTGGGAAGGAGCAGTAATCTTGCTAAAGAAAGAGACTCTTTTTAATCCAGATGATAGAAACCCATGTTGACTGCCAACACCTTTACAGGTAGGCAGAGCAGGTACCCACAGAATTAAAATCTCAGTTTTTCATGGCTCTTGACAAAGAATAACTACTTTCACTATAAACATCAATCTTCAGGGAAAGTTCCATGATATGGTATTACAATAAAAGGGGTATTTCCCAATCATATCATTGTTTTTCACCTATATCCACTTTATATTTTCTGACATAGTGTTTTTACCTGGTCTATGCAACACAGGTATGAAATACAGATTTAAACTCTTTAAAGATATAGTCCAGAAAAAAAAATACTTGAAAGAGTAACAAAAATACACTCCAAAGCATTTTTGGTACTGTTGCTTACCAGCTTCTCTTCTTTTGCACAACTCAATCCACAAAATAAATCCTGTGTGGAAATGTAAGATATTCTCTCCAGCTCTTACTGCCTCATATAGTCAGTTACCCCAAATGGCCCTACTTCAAGCAGGCAGCATGCAGAGATGGTTACTTAAACAGATTTCTGTCTGTTTCTGTAGTTACACTATAAAGGACATTCTGTATGATATTTCAATAAAATACTACCTGAAAAGTAATATAGGCCCAATCTGTAACCTGGAAATTAGCAATTACCGTTCTTAAGGCAAGTTACTTACGCACACTCTCTCTTTCCCCATTTGAAATCATGTCCCTATTTAACAAAGATGATGGAAACATTTGGAGATTGCCTTTAGGATAAAACAAACAAATAAATACTACATTATTAGAAAGATATGTGTATTGTAAGTTTGAAACAGAATTATATATATTTAATGGACAAATAGACATATATTTGAAGAGTGTTTGAAATCATATTTGACACCTGCAGAATTAAAGTAAACACAAGCAGTTTTGGTACGTTCACCTCCAGAATGAAAAAACACTAGATTTGGTAGCTGCCATTTCAGCCTTAATTTTCTATAGTTCTATGATTATATATTTTTAAAAATGTAAAGAAATTTATAAGCAAAGAATAATAAGCAAAGCCTTAAAATCACCATAATTTGTATTTAATTTTTTGTGATTAAAGAATTTGAGAGGAAAGAATAAAATAATGAAGAACTTGTCCTTCTTTTCATCCTTGCTCTGTTTTGGTCACTACTGTACCTACTGTACAGTATAATATAGTACTGTACAATATAATCAGATACGTCAAGGATGTGACTTGTGCAAACTTCTTTGTGTTTCTCATATATATAAAACCTGAGGTAAGAAAAATATTGTAAAAAATTAAAATATAGTCAAGATGGTATAAAATGTTGTAAAAAACTAATTATAGTTTGGATAATTGTAAAACTAATTATGGTGGATATTCCTTCATCTGGAAGACCTTTGCAAACATGAGGACAAAATAGTGATAGGATAGCTCCTTCTATGGACATGAACTTCTAGTAAAGTAAAAGTTCAATTAACAAATCATCAAAGAATATTCATAGTTGCATCTCTCTAAGAATTAAATAGACATCTTTAATAAAATCTATAGTAGAAAATATTAGAATCTAAGTCATGATTTTCAGGTATTGTCACCACCCATTTGATAAAAATTTAGAGGCAGGGCAGATAAAGTTATTCAGCCTATAAGAAATGACCGCTGGGGGCGCACCTGCGTGGCTCAGTGGGTTGAGTGCCTGACTTGATTTCCGCTCAGGTCATTATCTCAAGGCTCCTGAGATCCAGCCCTGCATTGGGATCCTCTCTCTTCCCTCTCTCTGCCCTTCTCCCAGCTCATACATTCTCTCTGTCTCAAAATAAATAAATAAACATTAAAAAAAAACCAGAAATGTTCCTTGAATGGCTTTGGCAATTTTCATAGCTCTTTGAAATAATTGGAAACAATATATATGGTACAAATGGCTAAATTAGAGATAATTCAATCACAAAAGGCAAATGTTGGCAAACAGAGAATTTGGGATTCAGAAAGTATCATGACAAACTCATTCTGAAAACATATATTGAGCTAGAACATTAGATTTTGTTTCGATTTTTGCCGAATTCTCTGGTCTAAAAAATCTATGCTACTGTTCCTATAACTCAGGAGTAGACTTTGGCCTTGAGTCTGTGCCTCACCTGAATACTGGAATGAAAGTTATTAGAGTAGTTGAAGATGGAGTGGATGACTGATGAGGCAATTTGCCCTCTCTATGCCCACGAAAGCTTTCTTGAATCTAACCTTCTATCCTGGAAAGAAAGGAAGCAGAATCTCTGAAATGTGACATTTCCCAAATAGAACAATCTGAGAAACCCAATTACCATCTCACTCATTCTCTCTACCACTCTCTCCTTCACAGAAACTAACATCAGAGGTTTAGTTACAGTCTCAACACTCTCACTGTATCTTTTCTCTATGAATGTTTGATGAAGCAGATTTCTTCAAATTTCCATCCAGCCCATGCACAAACCAGTTGCATTTGATCTACACTTTTAAATTATAAAATTCTGTATTGTGCTATACTTTAGAGGCACATCAAGCAGCAGAAGAGAACAGTTTGTGGTCAAAGAGTTTGCAGGATAAATATAATTTGCCCCGAGGAAAACTAGAATGAATATCCATGAGATACTCATCAGTCTTTCTTTTTAGCTCAGTCCCTGACAAATGCAGATAGTATAACGTGAACACGTTTATTTTCCATGTGACCTGGTCAGACACTTGGTAATGCTAGTAGCTGGCATTTCTTAGGGAAAAATCTAACAACTTAACTTTAATTGAGTGCACTGAAAGATAGCCACCAACATGATTTTATTTTTCAAAGATTTCCCAGGATGGGAGGAATGTTCATAGACCTGACAAGCATAGTGATTGCTTTCCCTCTGGGTAATAAAACCAGCTACATTTCTCTCACTTTTGCCTGTAGTTCCTAAATGCAGAAGAAAAGCAATTATCACATGAAATGTATGCCTAAGGTATTCTTCCTGCATTAGTCAGTAGGTATCTATTTCCTTTTCAATTCAGTATCTTTGGAAGGAAAGAAAAAAAATTCTAGGCTATGTAAGATATGTCCCCCAAATAAAGTATTTGGGAGATGTGGAAGGTTTCTTTTTAATCTGTTTTATTGACTTTAATCTAGACAGAAGTCAGTTTTTCTCTAATTATAGAGGGTTTCTCATAAGCCCATCATTTTAAAGAAAAAAAATTCAGAAACAAGAAAAGTCCTCTAAGTTTGTCACCTTCTAACACTTATTCTCTTTCATTTTTGAAGCCTTAACATAAAACAAGCATTTGAGATAGGTAATTAGCTGATTTGAGGTTTACATAAAAAAATTATTATGCTCTCTTTAATATGCTCTATGTGTTTACTTACAGATCTTTCATAGATGTTTTTGCTTTGAGCAGGAAGTTAACTTAGTGTATCACTGTTTCTTAAATAATATTCATAAGTGATAGAAAACAAAGACAAAAGAAAATTGTGACCTAGGTTTTGAGCATTCTATACTACATCTCAGGCTGAGAAGAAAAAAAAACCTCAAATACTTTTGGGGAAAAGTAATGAGTTTGATTAGACTGCAAAATATTCAGTTTTGATATTGGCAGAACCTTTCAATAATTCCACTTCTCACTCATATTCGGAGTGCTACTCTAGGTGGATCTAATATACATTTTGAATCTTCAGTGCCAAACCTAAGTCCAGGCAAAACAGAAATCTCAGAAGTCTTAAACATGTGTTCAAGAAATACATTAAAAATTTAATTGAATTTTAAAATGTTTGCCCAATATTTACCCAAATATCAGTACACACTCAAATACACACTTGCACATACATCAAGAACTGTGCTAAATAAAGGTGGAGAACGCAATGGTGAATGAGATGGACGTTATCTTAGCTGTCACGGAAGTTAATTCTTAGGGAGAATGAAAAATTATAAATACATTTTTTCAAAGGACCAAAAAATCACAACTGATGAATTCAATGGAAGCAATAAATGGGTGTGGGGAGGTGACTGGATACTTTGGTCAAGGGATAAAGATACGAATGGCAAAATGTAGGATGTATGAATAATGGATTGAATGAATGTACTGAGTATTTGGTGAGCATTTAGGTTGTAGGAGAGATGAAATTTAAGAAAAACCGAGCCTTGGAATTTCACTAAATAATTCTTACCAACTGGATAGCTAAAGTCAACTGAATTTGTAACAGTTAACAGACATTCTTAGAAGTGAATTCTAAGGTCGCCAGTGGGGATCAAGAGGTCAAAAGGTCAGAACAGATGTATGATTATTCTCCAGATAGACTCAGCACACTCTCAGAATCATACTTATAAACTCGTGAGGTCCTAAGGAAAATGAGGGAAGCTTCTAATAATCATCTGAAGAATTACAAAAGAATTTTGTACTGTGGGTATTTGATAATGATTGTGAATTGTTTAAACAGCAAAATGATTATAAGATTGTCCTCATCATAACTATAATTGGGAACAACAGTTTCATAATAATGCAGTTTGTGAATTTGAAAGCCAAATACCTGCCATGCATTTTACACACAAAATTGATTTTACTCATAAAAATGCTGAAAACAGGTGTCTTATCTACATTTTTAAATAGTACAGAATTGGTAGGATTTATTATTTTTATTATTATTATTCAAAAGTATACTCCCCCACACACATATTAACATACTAAAATGCCTCCAAAAGTAAAAATTACCCATTAAAGTAAAAGAAGTAAAATTTGCCTTGGTGTCTCTCCACAAAAGGAAACATTTCTAAGTTTTTGATATGTTAGACAGTATTTCTCTCTCGGCCTCCAAATTTTATGTTTCTTGTGTATTTATAATTGGAGTCAGATATATGCATATTTACATATATATACAAATATTTTTCCAAAGATTTTTAACACAATGTAAACCAACTACATTTCTCGATGGTTTTTTTTTTAATTAAAAAAATTTTTTAATGTTTATTTTTGAGGGAGAGAGAGACAGTGTGAGCGGGGGAAGAACAGAGACAGAGGGAGACACAGAATCCGAAGTGGGCTCCAGGCTCTGAGCTGTCAGCACAGAGTGTGATGCGGGGCTTGAACTCATGGACCACGAGATCATGACCTGAGCTGAAGTCGGACGCTCAACTGCCCAAGCCACCCAGGTGCCCCTTGATGCTTTTTAAAGCTAAAACCTTTTCATGTACATATTTTCAGATTATTGTGTCTACAAATAATTCATTTTGAGATAGTACAGCTAAAACCTTTTCATGTACATATTTTCAGATTATTGTGTCTACAAATAATTCATTTTGAGATAGTACATTCCATGTGTGTATCATATTTTACTCAACCATTTTCCTAATGAAGTCAATTGAGGCAGGTTCCAATTTTTGTTAAACACAAGATTGCAACAAATGCTGTGATGCATATATTTTTCTGTATTTTTATTTGTCATGCTCTTCTTTTCGTAGAACAGCTTCTTAGGATCACTGGATCATAAAATCTGAGAAATTTTTACAGATGAAAATTGCATTTTAAAATATTGTTCCAAGGGTGCCTGGGTGGTTCAGTCAGTTAAGCATCCAACTCTTGATTTCATCTCAGGTCATGATCTCACAGTTCATAAGACAGAGCCCCACATCAGGCTATGTGTTGAGCATGGGGCCTGCTTGGGATCCTCTCTCTCTCTCTCTCTCTCAAAATAAATAAGCATTTAAAAATAAATAAACTATAGGGGTGCCCGGGTGGCTCAGTCAGTTAGGTGTCCAACTTTGGCTCAGGTCATGATCTCATGGTTCATGGGTTTGAGCCCCAGGTCAGGCTCTATGCTGACAGTTCAGAGCCTGGAGCCTGCTTCAGATTCTGTGTCTCCCCTCTCTCTACCCCTTCCCACTCATGCTCTGTCTCCCTCTCTCAAAAATAAAGAAACATTTAAAAAAATAAAAAAAAATTATTGTTCCAACATATACTCCTATCAAAACTAAACTGGAATACCTATTTCTATTTCTCCCCACTTTAAAAAAGAAGTGTCATAAAACCTTTCTTTTTATTTTTGCTAATCTGTTAGAAAAGCAAAAGTTACAACTCATTATTGTTTTTAGTTAGTTTTTAGAGAGACAACTTATATTGTCTAAAGACAACAGTCAGGTATTGAACTGCAGTACGTAGGACTGTGTCCTATGCATGTATATAGAAAATAAGGCGTTTGGATTTGCCTTGAAGAATTGATTTTTGACCAATATTTGAGCAAAACACAGTGTGATTATCAAACAGTAGTGAACAATGAAAGTAGCACCAGTTTATTTTATCTTCAATTATCTTAGAATCTTTTGGTGAGCCTACTATTTACTCCTTTTGGAGAGGGTTAGGTCTAGGTTTTCAAGCACCAAGGTATGTGGATAAAATCTTATTTATCCCACTCACATCAAATACATTAACTTTTTACCCTTGAGATGTTTACAGTTTAATGATGAGTCTCATAAGTAAAACAAACACTTAAAAAATTTAAACCAATGTGGATGGCACTGTATGCCATGCATATGGGAGAAGTAAAATAGAAGAAAGCTGGGAGAGTTGCAAAGCCCTAAATTAACAGAATTTGTTTTTATTTTTAAATTACAGAAAGTACTTTCATATCTTCATGATCATCCCTGTTACCACAGATAACATTATAGGAAGTAAGAAAATTGTACAATCATCAGCAAGTAAGCTAAACTCATTGTGGCTAGTAAATTAGGAAAGATAAGAAAGCAAAGTTTAGCACACAAATAGAATCTGACAAAAGAAAGCCAGGCTTTCCCTCAATATTGGTCCTCAACAAAGAGTACAAAAGGAAAGCATTAAAGACCTATGTGGCTTTAGGGCGCAGCTATACTTACCATGCACTCTGTCTCTGTTGCTGTTTTGCTGACAGAATTTGACCTTAAGAGCCAGCATTTAGAGATAATAACAATGATTTATACACACTTAAAAATCTGAGAAAAACTTAAGAGTTTAACACAAATGGTTTATTTTCAAAAAATTAAGTTTATTTCCAAATATTATGCTATCAAGTAGAGGTCACAGGCAACATGTATATACCCTTGTAAAATAGACCTCTCTACCCGAGCTGCATATTTGACAGGGAGTAGAAGCACTCAAAGGCCTACACATGTGCAATATTCCCAGACAGGGACATAAACACACATATATACAAACCTTAGTTTTAGCTGTTGAATCTCTCAGCACGTTCATCCCAAGTATATACTCGCAAATCAGTCATGTTTATATACGGATGAATTTATTGAGCTCTCTTTCAAAACTGAAGTCTTGTGGCTCCTAATCTGACCTTGACTTTATGCTCTGGGCACACAGCTGAAAAAATCCCCTTCTGGTGTTTTAAGTTCTTGTGCCTGATTATCTGATTTCGTAACCCACCAACCAACCAAGTCTCTTTCTGGGATGGAGGATTTGTTATCTGAACAGGGCCACTTCAAGGACTGGAGTCTTCCATCTGAATCTGGGTTCTATGGCCAGAACTTCTTAATGACCCAAATCTGCTTAATTCTGTAAGGATCTGTGAATATCCTGTGCTATGGATTCGTAATGACCTCTTACTCATCACCAAAGGCCAAGGTAAGGAGTAAAATCATATGGACTTTTGAGTACTTTAAATTTAGGAAATTTAATTAAAGACTACTTTATTCCTTAAATTCATACTCTTACGTTATCAATACAAATGTTCCCTTTTTTAAAATACATGGAGGAGTAGATTGCTGTATAAAACTTCAAATCTGATATAATAGATGAGTGATTCATTTCAGCTTTCCAAAGCAAAGGCATTTCAACCAATCAGAGCTGCTATACAAAACAATGAAGCTCCCCCAGACAGATCTGCCATCTGGTCTCCATAGAGACCATGAAACCAGGGAGCCACAGAAGTGCCACAGATAGCCAGTCCTAGGAGGGAAGGCCAATAATGCCTCATCGTAACCTCTACCCTCCCTTGGAATATTGTGCCAGGAAAACGTTCTCATATTTTACTCATGCATTACCCATCTACAGAACCCAAAAGGCACTTTTTTTCAGGACGATACAAGTTCAAATGTCAAGCTAACACTGTAACAGTATAAAGTTTGTAGTTTGGTTCTAAGCCAGGACAAACATGAAAGAGGAGGTACAGAAGCTGATGGGTACAGGAAAGGAATGCCTGAGTTGGCATTCACAGGTAATTACCCAGACAACGAGGGAAGGCCCATATAGTGCGATGCAAGCTTATGTTAGCATCGCCATGAACTTCAGAGCACTCTCTTCCAACAAGAGCAGGAGTGTGCTTCAGAAAATTAAGAGACTGAATGGAAAGAACATATTCCAAACTTGCATAATACAAAGCATATAAAACACTAAGTGCCTATGTAGACTGTAAATGCTTCCTTAGAATGAGAGCAATTCCACTTTCCCCAAAGTACTTCATTTCAAATGGCTAGTGTAGGCACATTCTTTATCCTCAGTACTATTTCATTTATTGTACGCAGTCTAACAACTGTCAGATATTTTAGAAATAGTGCTAATATGGGCAAACACTAGAAAATCTTTAAAGCTTAACAAGAGGAAAACTTTATAGAGTGTGAAAAAATCCTATTGCATTCATATCTTTATTTTTCCCCTGGTGATTTTTATGTTGGAATGACTGCTGTGATTTTAATACTAACACAATCTGTTCACCCAGACCTAGGAGAGAGAGTGATTAGAGTTTTAAAATAATATACAAGATTCTTTATTAAAAAGATTTAAGATTGTCAGAAAATCTTTAAGTTGTAACTATTTCACTCCAAAGGGTTGTTTTCTAAGTATCCCTTTATTCATATGTAATTGACTGAGGATAGATGTATAAACAAACGTGTAATTTATTGCTTTTGCATTACATTCTTCCTGACTTTTGGCAATAACTAGACACAAAGGTTAAGTTTGTCTCAACCTCATAAATGTTCCCCCACAAAATTCTTATACAATGACAAGAAGTTGGTTTGGAGAAAAATGATCACACAGGTTTTGTTTTGTTTTAAATTATCTACACAACGTTTCAGAGTGAGAACATTCCCAATAAAGGATACTGCTAAAGGATGAATTTCTTGATTAAAAAGATAAATTTAGAATATAATTAATCATTAATCATTGAGTCATTTAAAATCTCATAAGTCTCTGTATGTATACATGCATATACCCAACGGATATTTTTGAGCACTTGTGATGCACAGTGGTGCTAGAAGAAGAAGAAAGTAGTGAACAGATGTGAAACTTGGCTCTGTCTTTCAGGAACATATATTGTAATAAATTTAGGAATAGCCCAGCCCTTAACGAATATAAACTCTAAAGTGTTAATGCAAGTGAACAAAATTACAGAACAAATGACAGTTTAGTGCAGTGCAGCGGAAAGCATATGTGCTGTAGAAATTCAAGTTTTGGGGCGCCTGGGTGCCTCAGTCAGTTAAGCATCCGACTTTGGCTCTGGTCATGATCTCACAGTTTGTGGGTTCAAGCCCTGCATCGGGCTCTGTGCTGACAGCTGGGAGCCTGGAGCCTGCTTCGGATTCTGTGTCTCCCTCTCTCTCTGCCCCTCCCCTACTTGCTCTCTCTCTCTCTCTCTCTCTCTGTCTCTCAAAAATAAATAAAAACATTAAAAAAAAGAAATTTAAGTTTTGGTCGGGTTGTGAGAGGAGGCTTCGTGGAGAAGGTGAGACTTGAGTGGACTTGAAGAATGTCTAAGATATGGAAGAGCTAATGTCAATAAAAGAACCTTTCTTCACAGTGGGTAGTAAGGGATGAAAGTACATAACCCAAAACATGGAAACAGATAGGAGGGAATTGCATTGGCCTAACTGAAAGATGGGCTAAGGAAGCTAGTGAAAAATAAGGCTGACGTAGTAGAGCATGTATCAGTGTATTATAAAGTTCAGTTGCATGTAACAGAGACTTGACTGCAGTGGCTTAACCGTAGAACTGATTATTTCCGCTGCAAAACAAAGAACCTGGCAGTGGACAGCTCACGGATAGCATGGCAGCTTTAAGGCACTATTAGATTCCAGATCTTTTTTCTTTTTCTGTTCTGCCAGTCTTACCATCATCAGCATGCTGGTTGCAACACAGTTCCTGCATTGTGATCTGAGTATCTGTGCTCGAGGCAGATGAAGGGCAAAATGAAACCTACCACTCTGGAAAGCTTCCAGTAAACTCACCTCTTTTTATCCAACATCATGTCACATGGTCACTTCCATGTACAAGGGATCTGGGAAATCATGTTCTATTTTATTTTCAACTGGCCACAGTGGTATACTTACATATCAGAGAAGAAAGAATAAGGGGGGAATGTATATTTGGAAAGCAACATGCAGTATCTGCTTAAGATTGGTCCAAAAGTTTCAAAGAAAAAATAAGATGCAAATGTGATAGGTAATAATGAACTATTGTAAGTTCCTTAACAAGGCAATTTGGCAGAGAACTTCCACTTCATTAAACTCAGTTTGGCAGCAATATGGAGCAAAGAGAGGCAGTCATGGAAGGAGAAAGGGGAAGGACCTAGAACAATGCTGCAGTCTCACAGAAAATGTAATGAGAGCCTGCGTTTGGGTACTGACAGTAGAAATGGGAAAGAAAGGAGCCATCTACGTATCCGAACAGGTACTATTTTACACAGGTGTTGAAGGACAGTGCATATTAAATGTTATGCATTTTTCAGCCTTGAAAAAATTTAAGAATTATTTGTAAGACCAGTTTCCCGATTTGAAAACTAAAACACAGGAAAGGCCAGAGATGAGTTCCATGTTACAAGGCATCGGTGACACACCTTGGACCAAACTCATTTTCTAATTCCCTGTCCAGTACTATGTAATTTTAAATGTCATTCCCATGACATATTTTGTTATATTATATATACTTTAAATAATTATATAAATTTTAATAATAATTTATATTTTATATAGTAAGTTCTTTGGAGTTGCATGAAGATTTAGGAATCTAGAAAGTCTAGTAGATTTAGATTATTTTTATTACTATTTCTTATATCATATTAAAAATAGTTATAGTGCTTCTGCTACTATAAGAATATTGCTAGAAATTATATTTCTAGCCTGCAGAAATAAGAACTAAACAAGATAAGACGCATAGGCTCCCTGTAAATGATTAGAAAGTGAAGAGAATTATCCTGTACTGATACAAATTGAGAATGTTGTTATTTGCATATTTATCATAGAAAAGTTGCGTCAGGAAAGAAATTATTCTAGAGGGGTTATTTTTAAAGTCCTGGTATTGGGGTGCCTGGGTGTCTCAGTCAGTTAACTGTCGGACTTCAGCTCAGGTCATGATCTCGCGGTCTGTGAGTTTGAGCCCCGTGTCAGGCTCTGTGCTGACAGCTCAGAGCCTGGAGCCTGCTTTGGATTCTGTCTCCCTTTCTCTCTGCCCCTCCCCCCCTCAAGCTCTGTCTCTGTCTCTCTCTGTCAAAAACAAATAAACATTAAAAAAAAAGTTTAAGTGTTGGTATTAGTTCTTTGATAAAAAGCCATTCACTTTTACAGTATTTACTTTACTTGTTTTCCCTGTATTCACCTGCCCTATTGTGTCTCCCCATCTCTAAAACTCTGCAGACCGTTTATTCCAAAGAGAATAGACATTTCACAGAAGACCTATCTTATTATCCAGGTTTTCCTGCGATATACTCCAGCTAAAGTGGTAAAGGACTGCTGATTTCCCATCTTCCCCAAATCCTATGCTCACCTTCCATTCAGCAAAACTGACTTCTCCTATCTCCCGTTTTCTTAGGCCTTTGCTTTCCTCTTAAGAATAGGTCAATAAACACTTTTCCAAAGAAGATATTCAGATGGCTAAAAGATACCTGAAAAAATGTTCAACATCACTCATCATCAGGGAAATACAAATCAAAACTGCAACAAGGTAATACTTTATACTTGTCAGAATGGCTAAAATTAACAATTCAGGCAACAACAGATGTTGGCAAAGATGCGGAGAAAGGGGAATCCTTTTGCATTGCTGGTAGGAATGCAAACTGGTGCAGTAACTCTGAAAAATAGTATGGAGGTTCCGCAAAAAATTAAAAATAGAAGTACCCTATGACCCAGCAATTGCACTACTAGGTATTTATCCTAAGGATACAGTTGTGCTGTTTTGAAGGGGCACATGCACCCCAATGTTTAGAGCAGCACTACTGACAATGGCCAAAGTATGGAAAAAGCCCAAATGTCCATCCACTGATGAATGGATAAAGAAGATGTGGTGTACACACACACACACACACACACACACACACACACACACACACTGCAAAATTACTTGGCAATCAAAAAGAAAGAAATTTTGTCATTTGCAACTATGTGGATGGAACTAGAGGGTACTATGCTAAGCAAAATTAGTCAGAGAAAGACAAATAATATATGATTTCACTCATATGTGGAATTTAAGATACAAAACAGATGAACACAAGGGAAGGGAAGCAAAAATAATATAAAAACAGGGACAGGGAGCAACTCAGCATTGCTGGAGGGGTTTGGGAAGGGGGGATGGGCTAAATGGGCAAGGGGCATTAATGAGGACACTTGGTGGGATGAACACTGGGTGTTACATGTATGTGATGAATCACTAAATTCTACTCCTGAAATCATTATTACACTATATGTTAGCTAAATTGGATGTAAATTAAAAAATGAATTAATTAAAAAAAGAATATGCCAATAAATTTAACAGGTTTACTTTCAATAATGACATGATACAGGGGCGCCTGGGTGGCGCAGTCGGTTAAGCGTCCGACTTCAGCCAGGTCACGATCTCGCGGTCCGTGAGTTCGAGCCCCGCGTCGGGCTCTGGGCTGATGGCTCGGAGCCTGGAGCCTGTTTCCGATTCTGTGTCTCACTCTTTCTCTGCCCCTCCCCCGTTCATGCTCTGTCTCTCTCTGTCCCAAAAATAAACAAAAAACGTTGAAAAAAAAATTAAAAAAAAAAATAATGACATGATACATTATCTCATCCTAGACAATTTTTGTTTTTAATCCTATATTTTAATAGAATAAAATGGGATTTCAGACTTCAATAGGGAGGTAGCAATTGCTCATCTCTTTAGGTATAATCAACAAATAACACATGATGCATTTATGCAATCCACAAATATTTCTAGATTGTCTACTACATGCCAAACACCAGAGATGCAATTTCAAGAAAAATAGATAAGGTGTCTGCTCTTATGGAGTCTAGAGTGTGGTGGAAGATTAGATGCTAGCCACACAAAGAAACAGAACATTCCAAACTGTGCTGAATTCCATACATATAAAACACAGGTTTTTACGAGCAATCTTACAGGTGAGTCTTTGGGGGACAGAAGAACAGAGAGAGATTTACTCATAAACACCTCTGTTCTTCATACAAGTATATATGTATTTTTTTCTTTTACTAAAACTTCTACCTAGTGTGCATATCTGGTCTTTTCTACTTCATACTCTGGGATTTAATATTATAAAACTTATACATTGATATAAGCATCTCACATTTCCAGCAAAAGTAGTCTTCCCTCTAAGTGTGTAGCTCATTCTACAGACTGTGCATCGATTGAAGCTTATGGAATTTAGAGATGGAAGACAAGTAGAAGTAGAGAATATTTTTAAGCCCGTATTGGAAAGAATTATCTTGGAATTGATATAGCATTTGGGGTCACAATTTAGAACTTTTCCAGAGCATAAACTCTGAAAAGCATGATTTCTCTATGTGTTCATCAGTGATGACTATCATTTTTATAAAACTGTGTCTTTTTTTTAAGATTCTAATTTTAAGTGACTTTGGAGAAGTAAACAAGAGGCGATGCACAAGACATAAAAATGATTTTAGAGCTGGCAAATTGGTCTTTTGAGTAATGATGAGACTGAAGAAATTGATATAATTTAGCTTGCAAGAGAGAGAATTTGGTGGTAATTTATTAGTAGTTTTCAAATGTGTAAAGGATTAGTGAGGAGGAGATGGTAACCAGATGTTCTTGATCTCTAAAGTGGAAAGAAAAGATTAAATCAGTTTAAAGTGCAGCCAGAGAGATCAAGGATAGATATAACTTCAGAAAATAAGGGAAGATAAGCACAAGAGCAGACCACCAAAAGAAATTATGCGGTTTCTGACATCTGCCACATACTGTTCAGATATAGCTCTGTTTGAGGGTCCCTCCTGCCTTATATATCTCTGATTATTTGCATACAACATTTGCAACAAGATTTCTTGGGAGAAGATTAGCTAGAAACCCAACTAGTAGTAAGACTTAAGCAGTCAGAAAAGGAAAAAAAGCAACATATTTCAAAACAATAATAATGATTTCATATATGCCCTCAAGACACAGAATAGGAGCTGAATGCAAAATTAGCTGAGCTCATGTCTTAAAAATTTCTTTACTGTAGTTTTCAAGATTATTTGGAGGCTAACTCCTTTCCTAGCTGTTATGGAAGAAATCTGATTAATGAACTCTGGATATCTAAGCAATTCTTCAACAGATCTTGGATCCTGACAACTGGTAACACATGGCCTCGAAGTTGAGCCTTTTAGAAACAAACTTGATAACACAAAACTAGCTTATTTCTCATTCTGTTATAGGTTGGGTATTAAGAACTGAAGTAAATGGGGCAAAATGGGATCATGAACAATTCAGGCACAACAAATGGAGATTTATATGCCATTTCTGAAGCTTCATGTTAATGGTAATAGTAGCAATTATAATAATATTATGTTATATACCAGGCAATGTGATAAATATATATTTTATTTTCTTAATCTTCACAATAACCTTATGAGTTGAGTACTTCCATTACCTCTAACTTACAGATAAATAATCTTAGATAAAAAGGTAATTTGCATAAGGTCACATATTCAGTAAATAACAGTCTCTGAATTGAACACAGTTCTTTTTGTTCCTGAGTGCAAATTCTCAACTGCTATGAAATGCATTTACCAAAATCCAATGAAGTCTACACTCCTCTATCATGGGAGAAATTTTCCAGACAAATTCTTCCTGCCATTCAGGTGCTAGATGTGACTATTTCTTAAAGAAATGGAAGCAAAGTAAAATTACAATTTATAATGATGTGTTTACACTATATTTAACATGTGTTCTAAATTAAAATTTGTAAAATTCAATTATTTAATTGATAGGATTATTACTTGCCACCTGCCAACCTTTGAAAAGCCTTATGGAAATTCATTGAGATGAAGGTTTTAATTACTTTAATGCAGAACACAAGAGAGACATCGCTAGAGTTACAAGAGTGCCAAATACTTTGTAAAATATAAGTGGTAAGCAAAAGGAACCAGACTTCTTAAAAAATGAATTAAAGACTAATATATAAAACTTCACTGTATTTAGAATGAAAAAATTTCTCCTTGACTCAATAGTGTCTCCATTATCTTCCCCACAGTCATTCTTCATTATTATCCCTACCCTTAATCAAGCCTTTAAAAAAATTATCTAGGGGCGCCTGGGTGGCTCAGTCGGTTAAGCCTTCAACTTTGGCTCATGTCATGATCTTGTGGTTTGTGGGTTCAAGCCCCGCATCGAGCTCTGTGCTGACCACTCAGAGCCTGCAGCGTGCTTCAGATTCTGTGTCTCACTCTCTCACTCTCTGCCCTTCCTCTGCTCGTGCTCTCTCTCTCAAAAATAAATCAACATTAAAAATTTTTTAAAATGTGTAAAATATTTTTCATGAAACGAATCTCCTTACTTCCTATATCTCTATTGCTTAGTTACACTTATGTACCATTCTTAAATTAATTTTCTTGAAATAGGACTATAATCACACTGCACTGCTCAAAATTTCTTGGTCATGTCCTCTTGACACAATAAAATATTATTATAATTGCCATCATTATCTAGTTCAGATTTCTTTTTTTTTTTTTTTTTTACCGAGCACCTTCTATGTGCCAAGAATTATGGTAAACACTTTGTACATTCTGTCTCATTTTATCTTCACAAAAATTCGAAATCTATATGTCGCGATCATGATCTTATAGATGAGAAACTGAGGCTCAGAGATGTTTCTGTAGCTGACCCAAATCCAGAAGACAGAACTTGGGTTCAAACAAGCTTTTGCTCTGCTCCTGCAAGAATAAACTCCAAGCTCTTTCTTCTGGCATCTACAATCTTAAATAATGTGTCCCAATGCCCTGGGTTTCATACAACTCTCCTTCAAACATTAACACATCTTGAGCTCAGCTCTTCTCAAGAGAGTCCATGTCTCTCCAACTAAAAGAAACTGGACATTCTTTCTGAACAGTAATACCACTATGTGCATATTTTTGTCATTAGTTACTTTCCACAGGTGTTTCATTACCTAGCTTATCATCTCTTTTGGAAGGCTAAACCATTTTATTTTTTAAAATATTTTATTTTTAAGCAACGTGGGGCTTGAATTCACAACCCTGAGATCAAATGTCATATGCTCTATTGACCGAGCCAACCAGGTTCACCTAGAAGACTAAAACATTTTGTAACAGCAAGACCAGTGTCTGATTAAAATATGCATGCTTTACAGAGACTAGCACTGTGACTTGCTAAAATAATTGTTAGTTGCTTCTGAATCAACAAATGAAGTAGATCTAAATTATTTTCAGGAATTTACTTAAGCCTTAGAAAACAGTATAAGAGGTGAACAATGTAGGATAGTTAACAAGGACATAAGTGGACGTTTCTCCTCTGAGAATCTTAACAAACAGGATAGATTTTTATCTTCTCTGAGAATTTCCAAGTGGTTCCTGGAGAATGGGGATGGGATTTAAAACCAACTAAAAGTATTTTCCAATTATTTAACTTTATGAATGAATAAAGAAGTTTGGGTCCATTGGCATTAACTATGCAGAAAATTAGAGGAAATACGCTACTAAGGACACATCTGTACATTTTTGTGTTTGTTTTGTTTTCATTTTCTTTTTGAGCGATGTAAGTGCCTCAAAAGATTTAGAAAAATTTGACTATAGTTTATTCACTCACTTAAATCTTCAAGGATAAGTTTGACATTCCATAAAAATTTTACATCCATATTTGAGTTTGGAAAGAAAGGATGGGAAGAAAACTGCTCATGTCATTTTATCACTTTCCCCTTTCTGCTCAAGGCAAAAACATAACCATATGAAATATAGGGCACGGGAAATAGACTATGTTAATATAGGTTGTAAAAGTCTAACATCATTTGCAATGCAGGCTGAGGCTATGAGGAAGGCAGGAGTTATTTCCCTGAAACTGTTTAACCTATAGACTCCTTCCCTCTTTCTTTGAGTAGAGATATGGCTGAGAGCATAGTGCTGAATGATGATGAAGTAATACTAAACGCGAACCTCTGCTCAGTTCCCAGTATGAAAACATGCCTCAGCCACAAGTAATAAAGTAAATACAGAAGCTGCAAAAATCTATCACCAGAGGAAAACAATAATTTAAATGAGTGATAAAAAAGGCATTTCATCTATGCATGATAAGAAACCGCTGAACAAAACAAATTACACACCACACCAGAATAGCTCAATGCCTCCAAAATTGCAAACAGTTTATAATGAGAGAGAAGAGAAAACCACAGAGACTCAGAAATGAAATGAGAGTGTCCCTCATATAAAGAATGCAAATATTCTGTTCCTGAAAACCCCACCTAGAGTATTCTACTCAGATGCAAGAATTGTATGCAAGGAATACATGAACATTAGTGATGAATATTCTGGATGGCATTTTGAATGAAAAAACAGTACTATCTATGAGGCATAATTTGCCACAAACCAAGATGCCTGGAAAATACCACCTATGTTACACCAGTATCTCCCAGTTACTGTTTTTTTCATGTAAAGTTAAAATATGCTCAAAATATGGCATGACCTTTGCTATCTAGAATAATATTTATTATTGATAACCATGGCTTTATTCTGATGTTTTATGCCTGAAATATTATAAAAGCAGTTTCCACTACAGAAACTGAAAAACAGAAATACTTGGAGATTTTCTGTGCTATGCATTAAGTCCATTTCTATCCACAGACAAAACTCAGATCTCATGAACTCCTCCGACATTAACTATAATAACAGCATATTATTATTGTTTTATTTCTGTTACTTTGTTGTTCTAAGCATTTATGGATGAAGTCTCACAATCTCAGATTCTAAAATGAGAAAAGAAGTTAGAAATTGGAAAGTTCTAGATGATCACATATTTAAAATAAATGCTCAGGGCTAATGGATAATAATCTAGAGTATGTACTGAGTTGGAGGTACACTAGATACTAAGATGTAGGCTTAGGTGGTAATCCATATGCATTGAGCAAATCACATGGGTAATTGTTGAGCACGAGAAACAATGATGACCAATTGAGAAATAAGACTGATGATTTTTATCATTTATTAACATGGAAAAAATTTGGTGAGAAAAACTTCTGAGAAAAAAATTAGGTGATTTAAGAGTCATGTCACTTTGTATGCAGTGACCATCACCTCCCCATTTCTGCCTTCCTCAAACCCTGGAAATCACCATTCAACTCTCTGCTTCTAGGAGTTTGACCATTTTAGATTCCACATAGAAGTGAGATCATACAGTGTCTGCCTCTCTGTGTCTGGCTTATTTCACTTACCATAATGTCCTCCAGGTCCATTAATGTTGTTGCAAATGGCAGGAGTTTCTTTTCTTTTTCTTCCCTTCCCTTCCTTCTTCCTTTCTTTTTTCTTTCTTTCTTTCTTTCTTCTTTCTTTTGAGAGACAGAGAGTGTAAGAGAAAGAGAGCATGCAAGCATAAGTGGGGGAGGGGCAGAGTAAGAGGGAGAGGGAAGGAGGGAGAGAGAAAGAGAGAGAGAGACAGAGAGAGAGAGAGAGAGAGAGAGAGAGAGAGAGAGAGAGAATCTCAAGCAGGTTCCATAACTGTGAGATCATGACCTGAACTGAAATCAAGAGTCAGATGCTTAACTAATAACTGAGCCACCTAGGTGCCCCTACGATTTTCTTCTTTTTAAAGGCTGAATAATATTCCCTCATATGTATATACCACATTTTCTTTCCATTCACCCATGATGGAAACTTAGGTTTTCATATCTTGGCTATTGTGAATAATGCTACTATGGACATGGGAAGGCAGATACCTCTCCAGGGTCCCAATTTCATTTTCTTTGGATATATATCCAGGAATGAGATTGCTAATCATATGATAGTCTTACTTTTTAATTTTGAAAAAACAAAACAAAAAAAACCCTCTATACTATTTTTCATAAGGGCAATACCAACTGACATTCTCATCAACAATATACCAGGATCCATCCCCTTTACTCCACATTCTTTCCAACACTTGTATCTTTTTTTTTTTTTTTTTTTTTTTTGATGCTCATCTTAACAAGTGTGAAGTGTAACTCATTTTGGTTTTGACTTGCATTTTGATTACTGATGTTGAGCATATATACACACACTTGTTGGCTATTTGTGTGTCTTCTTTGAGAAATACCTATTTAGGTCTCTAGACCAATTTTTATCAGGTTGTTTTTCTGTTTTGTTGATTTATAATAGTTTCCTTTATATTTTAGATATAAACTCCTTGGCATATAGATGGTTTTCAAATATCCTCTTCCTTTTTGGAGATGCTTATTTATTTTGTTGATTACTTCCTTTGTTGTGCAGAGGTTTTTTAGTTTGATATAGTCTCACTTTTTTTTTCTTGTTACTGTGCTTTTAGCACCATTCAAAAATCATTGCTGAAATCAATGTCAAGGAACTTTTTCCCTAAATTTTCTTCTAGAAGTTTTATGGTTTCAGATCTTACATGTAAGTGTTTAATCCAATTTGAGTTGATTTTTGTGCATAGCAAAAGATATGTCTCAAACATTATTTAAGTAGATATCCAATTTTTCCAAACTTATTTATTGAAGAAATTATCCTTTCCCCTTTTTGTATTTTTGGAGCCCTTGTTAAAAATTAATTGACTGTACATATCTTGGTATATTTCTGGACTTTCTATTCTGTTCCAATGATCTATGTGTCAACTTTTATGGCAATACCATACTGTTTTCATTACTATAGCTTTGTGATATAATTTGAAATAAGGAAATGTAATGTCTCCAGCTGTTTTTCTTGCCCAGGATTGCTTTGTCTATTCAGGATCTCTTGTGGTTCCACATGAATTTTAGATTTAACTTTTTCTCTTAATCTCTTAATCTCAGAAAAATGCCATTGGGATTTTGATAGGGATTACTTTCAGTCTGCAAATTACTTTAGGTAGTATGGACATTTTAACAATATTAGTTCTTCCAATCCATCAACATGGGGTACCCTTCTAATTATTTGTGGTTCTTCAATTTCTTTCATCATACTTTTATAACTTTTACTGTACAGATCTTTCATTTCCTTGGTTAAATGTATTCCTATGTACTTTATTTTTGATATTATCACGAGAGTGTTTTCTCATCTTTTTTGGATCGTTCATTTTTATTATGTAAAAAATGCATCTGATTTTTGTATGTTGATGTATCCTGTAACTTTACTGAATTCATTTAGCAGTGTGATTTTTTAGTGGAATACTTAGGATTTTCTATATGTGACCATGTCAACTACAAAAAGAGACAATTTTATGCCTCCCCTTTTGATTTGGAGAGTTTCAGTTATGCAAATAAATAAGTCTAAAGATCTGCATAATATACAGCATATAGCTAATAATAATATGTTTTATCTTTAAAATATTATAACAGAGTAGACTTTATGTTAAGTGTTTTGCAACGAAAAAATTAATACTAATAATAGGGGCAAGAGAAAGCTTTGGGAGTTGATGGATATGTCAATGGACTTGATGGTAGCGATGATTTCATGGGTGTATGGTTATCATCATAGCATACTGAGTTATATACATTAAACATGCCCATCCTTTAAAATTTCAAAAAATACATAAAAATAAAAATTACTAGAAAGCAGAGAGAAAGAGATAAAGAAAGAATTGTGTCAGAAGTAAAAGTAAAACCAACTAAAAAAGAATTGGGGAGGGAGAATTTAATAGTCACATGGGTCAAAGAAAGAAAATGAGTGCTAAAGAAGCTTTGGAAATTAGAAGACAATTTAAGAGGCCTTATAATAAAAAAAAATTATGTTATAGAATAAAGGATTATTTAATTTTCCTTAGCAATATTGTGATGAAAACACAAAAAAGAGAACAGATTAAAAACGGTAAAATGATTCTCTGTCCCTCCCCCATTCATGCTCTCTCTCTCTCAAAAATAAACATTAAGAAAAAAAAAAATTTAATGGCAAAACAATTGCAAAACTGTAACACAGTCTTAACTCTGGTGTTAAAAGTACATAGTATTTTTTTATTAAAAAATTCTGTAATAACTGTCAAATACCAGTAAACAATATGCTATCAGAAGACTACAGTTTGAAAGCCCATAAACTGAGTAGGTTAGGCCCCTTTCTGAACATTGTATCTACTACTGGTAACAGAAACACCTGATTTTGACACTGGAACAACAGCTATAGCAATTTGCACTGATGGAACAGGCCAGTGGCAAGACTCTAGAGGAGTAATACGGTCTCATACCCAGAAGTCAAAATTTTGGTATATGGTAGCATGTCTCACCAGTACCCATGGCTCATTAAAACAGGATTCGAGAGGGGCGCCTGGGTGGCGCAGTCGGTTAAGCGTCCGACTTCAGCCAGGTCACGATCTCGCGGTCTGTGAGTTCGAGCCCCGCGTCAGGCTCTGGGCTGATGGCTCGGAGCCTGGAGCCTGTTTCCGATTCTGTGTCTCCCTCTCTCTCTGCCCCTCCCCCATTCATGCTCTGTCTCTCTCTGTCCCAAAAATAAATAAAAAACGTTGAAAAAAAAAAATTAAAAAAAAAAAAAAAAAAAAAACAGGATTCGAGAAACTAGCAGAACATCAGAAAATAACTAGTAGAAAACTCAAAAACAAAGATGAGCATACAAACAAAGTTCTAAAAAATATTATTAGAGGAGCACCAAACTCAATAATCAGAAAGCTAACAGAGAAAATAGTTATTAGAATAACAAAAATATAAACTGTAAATAATACACCTAGTAGATAAAAGAGAACATTAAATTCATAATACTCTAGTTTTTTTAATATGGACTTTAGAACTAAAAATATACAATAACTTGCAAATAAATATCTTAGGTATTAGTACCTAATACCTAGATTAGATTAGATTAGATTAGTACTTAGGTACTGAAAAAGATTAGTAACTTAGAAAATTTAAATGAATGTTTCTGGAAAAACAAGATGGAAAAACCCAAAATGGTTAACATAACAAAAACAAAAAAATTAAAGATAGAGCCTCATAGAGGATAGTTTCAGAAATTCTATCTGGCACCTATGATGCAGAGTATAAAAGGAGAAAATAAAGTTATATCAGAGTTTTAAAATACATTTTCACAAATGAAGAAAGTTCACCCTTCAGTTTTAGAAATTTCAAAAGAAGCAAAATAAAAATCTAGACATTAAAAATACTGCTTTAAAATTTTTAACTAAATAGCTGAATGAAAGAGCAGATTGGAGATAACTAAAAAATAGAAACAATGAGGTAAAAAATAAGTCTGAAGAAATTTTCTAAAATCTAACATTAAGTTGTAAACTAACCAAACTAAAGTGAGATTAACAAACAAGAAAACAGAATGAGAAGTTCTAAATGGCTGAGATAAAAGAACCATTTTTAGAAAAAAATGACTAAGAATTTTTCATAATGGAATAAAAACATGAATTTGTAGATCTGAGAGATAAACACACAAGCAAGACAGATACCTAGACAAAGATTAATATAACTACAGAAACCAAAGACAGTGGCAAAGTTTGAAAATAGCTGAAGGGAAAAGACAGATTACCTATAAACAACTGAAAATCTACAGTGAAAGCAGATATTTGAGTGTTCGTGAACAAGAATCTTTACAATTGAGTGGTTTTTCTATTACCAAAAAAAAAAAAAAAAAAAAAAAAAAAAAGAAAAGAAAAGAAACAGAAAAAAGGAGATATCCTAAATCCATCATCAGGAAATTTAGTAAATAAATATTTGAATGTGTATGTAATCTCAAACTATATAGCTGTAAAAATGAAAAAAGTTACAGCTAAAAGTATCATAACAATAATTTTTATGCAAAATTATAGGTAGTCATAAATGTAAATAAAGTGGTTATCTATAAACAAATGAGCTTGGAATTTTAGGAATACCCATTAGTTTAGTGAGGTTTCAAGGCATGCAGTGTGTGCTATCTGGAGAAGGGGTGGGGTTATAAAAGGTTCAGCCAAAAAGCAAGGGTTACTCTGTTTTCCTCCAACATTGCCCAGGGGAGGCAGGTGCTAGCCAACAGCCCCAAGTCTCAGGTCAGCTTAAAAGACTCCACCCTACAGTGACCACAGAAGCATCTGGCTTGCGTACTTAATAGCCCCAGGCTTAAGGTCACTCAACAAACACTCCTCCCAATTACATTTAATTTGAAGGAAAAATGAAGGGAAAAAGACCAAAATAAAAGGGGAATAAATTTTGAGGATTTCATTATCATTATTATTTATTTTTGGAGAGTGCACAGGTATATGTACTTGCTTAGAAAAATAATTGCATAATGAATGGTGAAAGGCCAGAGAAGGGTAAGGTCACAGAGCTATTATAGTATAAGTATTTTGAAGGAAGGACAATGCTTCATCTAAAATTTGCAGATCAGGCAGAACGAAGGAAATTAGACAAAAATGAAGATGCCATTGATGGTAGAGCACATCATTGAGAAAGTTTATGTTAACATCTCTTTTTGTTGAAAGTGAAGTAGGAAAATGATGAGTTACTTTGAGGAGCAGGGGTAGGGATTACGAGAAAAGCAGTAACATTGAACAGCTATATGGGAATAAGAAACAAGAAACTGATCAAAAACAAACTGAAGACCATAGTTGGCTGAGGAATGCTGAGGGCCTAATTAAAGACGGAGAGAATACACTGTAATGGCTCAATCAACCTGGTATAATTCTTCTCTAGAAAGAAGTTCTTTGTTAGCCCAAGGCTGGGTGTGAGTGTGGCAAAGGAAAAAGAAATAAAAATAAAAATCATAGAGGAAATGAAAAAGCTAGCTAGAAAGTGGTTGACATTGAATTATAGAAACTACTGGATAATAAGTGAAACTAGAATATGTGAAAATGAAAATATCTGGGAGATGAAAATCTGATGTGACCAAAGGGATGGGAATGAAGGGAGAAAGTCGCAAGAATAAGAGAATATGATTAGAAATTAACTTCTTACATGCACTCAGTTATTCCCTATCTCACTACTCATTGTTTTCAGTACCTATTAATACATAGTATTTTCTTTTTTCTTCAGGACTGGAATTTTGTTTGTGTCATTTATTGATGCATCCTCATCACCTAGAGTGGCTAGTGGCACAGCAAGAGTATTCGATAATTATTTTTGAATTTCTGAAGAATTGTTGGAATTAAGATTTCGTTGGTGGTATGAATCTTGTTGTGGGCAATAAACTGGATGAAAGGGTTTACAAAAGTAAAAGGCCTTCACCTGAGAGAATTAAAAGGGAAACACTGACAGCAGAGTTTAATAGAGCATCTCATTCGTAGAAGATGTGCTACTATATATTAGTTCACAGGTAGACCCCTGGAGTAAATTTTAAATAACCTACTTGGTGCTGGCTCCACAATGCATTAGCAGTAGGATACTGAACTTAATTATCGTGAACTCCCATTTTCTCATTCACAAAAAGGACTAACACCTTTTTAACATTTTTGTAAGGATACAGTTAGATAAAAGTACACACTCACTTTGCACCTCATATGAGGATGAGTACACACTCACTTTGCATTCCTCATATAAGGAATGCTCATAATATTTTAGGTATTTTCAAATGCTCCTCAAATTACTGTGGTATAATCTACATTCCCCTTTTATGCACTTATTTTCTTTTTTTTTAATATATGAAATTTATTGTCAAATTGGTTTCCATACATCACCCAGTGCTCATCCCAACAGGTGCCCTCCTCAATATCCATCACCCACCCTCCCCTCCCTCCCACCTCCCATCAGCCCTCAGTTTGTTCTCCATTTTTAAAAGTCTCTTATGCTTTGGCTCTCTCCTACTCTAACCTCTTTTTCTTTTTTTTCCTTCCCCTCCCCCATGGGTTCCTGTTAAGTTTCTCAGGATCCACATAAGAGTGAACACATATGGTATGTGTTTTTCTCTGTATGGTTTATTTCACTTAGCATCACACTCCAGTTCCACCCACGTTGCTATAAAGGGCCATATTTCATTCTTTCTCATTGCCACATAGTACTCCATTGTGTATATAAACCACAATTTCTTTATCCATTCATCAGTTGATGGACATTTAGGCTCTTTCCATAATTTGGCTATTGTTGAGAGTGCTGCTATAAACATTGGGGTACAAGTGCCCCTATGCATCAGCACTCCTGTATCCCTTGGGTAAATTCCTAGCAGTGCTACTGCTGGGTCATAGGATAAGTCTATTTTTAATTTTTTGAGGAACCTCCACACTGTTTTCCAGAGCAGCTGCACCAGTTTGCATTCCCACCAACAGTGCAAGAGGGTTCCTGTTTCTCCGCATCTCCTCCAGCACCTATAGTCTCCTGATTTGTTCATTTTGGCCACTCTGACTGGTGTGAGATGATATCTGAGTGTGGTTTTGATTTGTATTTCCCTGATGAGGAGTGATGTTGAGCATCTTTTCATGTGCCTGTTGGCCATCCGGATGTCTTCTTTAGAGAAGTGTCTATTCATGTTTTCTGCCCATTTCTTCACTGGATTATTTGTTTTTCGGGTGTGGAGTTTCGTGAGCTCTTTATAGATTTTGGATACTAGCCCTTTGTCCAATATGTCATTTGCAAATATCTTTTCCCATTCCGTTGGTTGCCTTTTAGTCTTGTTGATTGTTTCCTTTGTTGTATGCACTTACATTCTTTACCAAGACATTAAAGATCCCAAGGAAGCTTAGTAACCTACCAGGTCTAAAAGTCAAACAATTGCACCTACTGAGCATCAGTAATGTATCTCTAAGTATTTTCATCAAGGAGCAAATAAATCACCATGGCAATGATATTAATGAGACCAACTAAATGTGTGTTGTATATAATGATGAATTTGCACTATAGAGCCGAGGGTGTCAATGTTTAAGTCATATCAACAAGTTCACAGAACATTTCTGGAGAGAGATAACCCTGTATCTTTAAACTCTGGTGCATCTTATCACATTGGAACAAGGCACAGCGTCATTGGCTTTTCCAACATGTTTACAGCTATTTGAGTCAAAGAGATGATGCTTCTGTTAAGAGGTGCTGAACTGAAGGGACAGGCGCTCATCCAGACAGCACAAAGTGTGAGCTCCAAACTTTGATGGCTGAATGCAGATTTTCATTTTAAGCTTCCTCTTGCCTTCTTATAAACTATCCTGCCTTTAAAAAGCAAAAGATTCACCAAAAACATGTTTAAATTGTATTCTGCCTTCTGTTTGGCCAATCAGAAATGATGCATCGAAATAGTTCCATGTGAAAAAGGCATGCAAGAATTATGTCCACCAATTCTTTTATAAAGAGTGTTTCAGACTGTCAAAATGGACTCTGGATAAAAAGGAATAAAAAAAATTCTCTACCACGACTAATGGAAATTCACTCTTTCCTTGCTTAAGAGTCTCAATTCATTAGACAAAAAGTTTAAGAAATTGTGTACACACACACACAAATATATTCACAGATAAAAAAAACACAAATAGAAATATCCATTGATAATAAAACATGTTTTATAAGGAAAAGACAATTTCCAAAAGAATACAGTTTTTACATAAAAGTAATGTAATATACGTTTCTTACTCTTGAGAAGGAAAAGAGTTGGTCATAGTGGTAGAAAAGATAGAAGAAAGAATTATTCTTTGGATGGTGCATTCTTTTACAGCACCACTTTCATTACCAATTTTTCATCCTTTTTGTGGCTCATGGTTATCTCATGTTCAAACTCCATTTAGTACATTTAAAACAAAATAGAAAAGCTAATCAATCATAAAAGCACTCTGAAATACATGGAAATTGTTCATGTGCACAAGAGATTTAAGAGTAAAAGAGATGTTATCTCTCCATTCCTTTTATTGGCATGCATACAAAAGAAAAACATTTGGGGTTCATCCAAACATGGGACACAATTCAAATTTTTCTATAATTTTTCTAGGAACTGTTTTGTCAAGTAAATTATTGAGTATGTCTTTGCCTGAAATTAAAATGTCAAAGTATCACTTTTTATAGCATATTAATTTAGTGTGCCTCTAACTGAAAAGTCATCGTACTGGAACAAAAGGAGACTTTGTCAAAAACACAGAAATATTCAAGGGCTATTATGGTAAATAGTTGTTAACTGAGCAGGCATTATGTTAGATAGGTCTGTTGTTTGCAAATTATTTTTAGCTCTATTTTTCTGAAAGAGAAAAACTGAGTCAGAGACATTAATAAAATCACTGCAATATTTTGTAAGGGAGTACAGATTTCAAAACACTGAGCTCTGAAAGACAGTTCACAGTAACGTTTTCTTAACAGAAACACACACACATAATTACTAATGTAACAGTCTGTCTATAGTGGAAAAGCAACAGTTTTATCACATGCTTATATCTGCAGACATCAGAACTATGGAAGTCAAGAATATCTTTATTTTCACTACAGTCTCAGAAAGTCATGAAAAAAGGCTCAAGGTTTCATTTAATTTAAGGACTATTGCTAGGCAAGATGCAATTACTTTTTGTAGAGTTTATTTCAAGAATAACTATGTTGTTTCCCCCACCCCACACTGTGGCATGATGTCCTTAATCGTAATGGCTGTAGGGCAAGGGCTCAGTTTGCTTCATCAGTTTATCATCAAGAAGACAAAAAGGACTAGATTAGAGATATTACACAATTCGGCCCTAAAGAAGATGTGCACAGTGTTGCTAGAGGCAGGACATGGTATAATCCGCTGACCCATGTGGCGAATATGCTGGTTTTTCATGGGCCCGGAATACTTTCAGCATCATTACGAAAGCACAAAATCTGCATGTCGAATTAATTTGTGCTCTCTTCACCTCACATTGATTAACACAAATTAAGTTTCACACTAATCACCTAGAGCAGTTAACAAGTAGTAGTATCAAATTCCATGACTTTCCCTCACTATAATTTTTAAACTACTCTTTCCCCAATTCCTATTTAATAGAATCCTGTAGTGTTCATTTCAAAGAAGTCATGTAAAATGAAGGTGCTCACAGCATGCCTCAGATTTTCTCAGCGTTGAAATATAGAGTTTGGAGACACTTGTGTATTTCATAGCTAACTTGGTTTCAAAAAATGGTCCCAATAATTAGTGAAGTAACAAGTGTGGTTTTAAACATCTTAAGTATTCTATGAATTTGCATCAAGAAAACCCAGAGGCATATCATCAAATCCTGGATTGTATTCATTTACATAAAAAACCAAACGTAGAGGTATCACATCAAAGCAAGTCCTAATACGAACAAATGTGAGGTTTTAAACTGCTCTTCTTATAATGTTGTTTTCTATTACCTCCTAAGGGAGTTAGTGAAAGAGGAAGTTTTGTTGAGAGTCCACATTTCAAGTGTTCGTATAACAACTCCCCTTAATTTTAGGTTTCATACACATAAATACATGGAGAGATACCATGAAAGACCTACAATAAAGCATATGCTAAATATCAAAGGGGGAATAGATTTTATTAATAAACAATACGGTTTTATATTTTATGATAGAGAACATGAGAATGATACACCAATAAAAAGTCAAGTTAAGTACTTAAGTCTAGTGAGAAGTTGTTCCCGCCAAGGTCAAAGAGGTTGCTGCCTGTGTTCTCCTGTAGGACTTTGACGGTTTCCTGTCTCACATTTAGGTGTGTCACCCATTTTGAATTTATTTTTGTGTATGGTGTAAAATAAGTGGTCCAGTTTTATTCTTCTGCATGTCACTGTCCAGTTTTCCCAAAACCATTTGTTGAAGACATTGTCTGTTTTCCATTGGATATTCTTTCCTGCTTTGTCGAAGATTCGTTGACCATTGTGGGTCTGATGCATAGTATCTTGTTAAATGTTTAAACATTTGAAATAAAATTGTGTCGGTAAAAATTTATACAAATTGGGGGGCTGGGGGGCTCAGTTAATTAAGCGTCAGACTTTGGCTCAGGTCATAATCTCACGGTTTATGAATTCAACCCCCATTCGGTCTCTGTGCTGACAGTTCAGAGCCTGGAGCCTCCTTCAGATTCTGGGTCTCCCCCTCCCTCTGCCCGTCCCTCACTCACGCTCTGTCTCTCTCTGTCTCTCAAAAATGAATAAGCTTAAAAAAAATTTTAAATTATAAGATACATGACGTCTTCAAGAGTGGACTTTTATCTTATATCCCTGGTACAATTCCTTGGTACGTACTGGATTCTTAATATATTTTCTGAATTGATTAATTAACAAAAAGTACTAGGCACTTTATAGGACATGAAGTATTAAAAATGGAATACACTGAAGACTCAGCCCTCAAAGAAATTATAGTCTAATGGAAGAGCTCATAGATACTGAGAAGTAATCAAACTAATTAGTAATGAGAATAAAATATAGATCTATGCAGTTCATTTAGATAAACATGAGTCCATATTTTGAAGCACTAAAATGGTGAGCCTAAAAAAATCCTACCAGAATAGTTGGAGCTATCATTTATAAACTTTGAATATCAGATGAAGTTCTTATGTGGTCCTATTTAATTTATGGAGTTGTAAATCACAGAGCAATGGTAGTGTTCCTGAACTACTCTAGTGACTGAATAGATTTGTTTCACTGCCTAATTTTGAGAATAAGGCTTACTCTGAATCATCTACCAAGTTCTTTCCTATCACATCATTTGAGTGATGATCTCAAATTCCTACATGTAGGGAAAGATGTATTGTTCTTTACTTTATAATTAGGTTACTAAACAGAGGCAAGTCTTTCTGAAATGATAGACTAAGGACCTCTGATAAATAACTCCTTTGTAAGAGCGATCAAAATACAGGAAAAATTTGTCTAAGTCAACTTTTTCAGAATTCTGGAAATGATAAAAAGCTTTCAAAATCCAAGAAGTATCTGTTCAAGAAAAATGTCTGAATCTCAGTAAGAAGAGTGGATTTGTGGTGTTTTAACTTGCCCTATCACATTCTCCTCTTGCCAGATCTGTGGTAGCCTTAAAAATCAGTAACCTAAGAGTCATTGGAGGGAGAGGAACAGATCTGGAGCTTCCATAAAAGTCCCATTCCTAGAGAAGTGTTACTATTTGAGCTCTGTAGCAGCTCTCTGGACAAGGCCCTCTTGCAAGGCTTTTCATCATTTGATCTGACTCAGCTTGTCCAGTGGAAAGTCTTATCTCAAGGTGTTTGTTGAAAGCAGTCAGCATCAGTTATTTAATCTTGAAGCTGCCAGAGACAGTGATACCAGGTGTACCAAATAAGAGGATAGCCAAAAAATTTTTTAAAAGGAAAAAAAACAGTTTATGAGGTACCCATATGGGACTTTGATAGACTCCAAAATAATCCTAGGTTTGTGTGTATGCCCCAGAATCCCTGACAGTCCCCTAACCCATCCATCACCTGTAGGTGACCTTCAGGATATGCACAAGCTAGAAATGAATAATGCATAATTGTAAACTGGAGAGTTGAAGTCATGTCCCATCACACACACAGGGCCCTTCTGCAAAGGTTGGAGACTTATCGGTTCAAGCCATTTAATAAAATATCTGTCCAATTATCAGCTGATCACTGTTAACTGTAGCAGGTACTTCAGTGGGCACACATGAATTAGTCAAGGAGAAACATTACACAAACAGTAACAACAACAAAACCTAATGATGAATAGGAATCTTTTTTTTCTAGAGTATCCACATAATATTATTTCAAATGTTCAGTTTTCTACAAAAAAAATGAGACATGCAAAGAAATAAGAAGTATGGCCCATATACAAAAAAAAAAAGATAGGAAGAAAAGAAGGAAGGAAGGAAGGAATGAAGGAAGGAAGGAAGGAAGGAAGGAAGGAAGGAAGGAAGGAACCCAATGAAGTTATTAAAACCATCTTTTAGGAAAACCAAGTGTTGGACTTACCAGACAAATTTAAACAATCTGCTACTATAAATATTTTCAAGAAACTAAAGGAAGTCATGTCTGGAGAATTAAAGGGAAGTATGAGAACAATATCTCACTGTATAAAGAATTGCCAATCAAGACACAAACATAATTCAAAAAGTACCAAATATCATTTTTTTAGTGGAAAAGTAAAATTACCAAAATGAAACTTCACCAGAAATGTTCAAAAGTAGATGTGAACTCACAGAAGAAAAAATCAACCAACTTGAAGATAATTCAGTTGACATTTCTCAATTATTTCTGTTGGAACAGAAAGAAAAAAGAATGCACAAAACTAATCAAAGTCTCAGAGAACCATTGGATAACTTTAAATGTACTAAAGTATGCATAAAGGTAGTCAAGAAAAACAGAAAACACAAGCAGATAGAACATTAGAATGAATAATTACTAAAAACTACCAAAATTTGATGAGGAATATTAATTCGCATATGTGAGAAGCTCAATCAACTCCAAACAGATTAAACTCAAAGCTATCCATACCCAAATATACCCACTATCAGAAATAGCGAAGGCCAAGTGATAACGGGATGATTCAAAGTGTTGAAGGAAGCTGTTGACCAAGAATTTCCACACTCAACTCCTGGACACAAAGTTTTTGTATATTATTGAAATTAAACTGACACTAATCTAAACTAGATTTTTTAAAAAATTTTTAAAAATGTTTATTCATTTTTGAGAGCAAAGCACAAGCAGGGGTGGGGCAGAGGGAGAGGGAGACACAGAATCCAAAGCAGGCTCCAGGCTCTGAGCTGTAAGCACAGAGCCCCACGTGGGGCTCGAACTCACTAATTGCGAGATCAAGACCTGAGCTGAAGTCAGATGCCTAAGTGACTTGAGCTACCCAGGTACCCCTAAACCAGATTGTTTTAAGTTGTTACTTTATAATCCCCAGGGCAGCCATTTTAAAAGAAAAAGATGTACCATGTAAAGAATAACCAAAAGGGAGCTGAAGTGGCTATATTAATCTCAGATCCAATAGACTTTAAGACAAAAATTGTTACTAGAGAAAATGAAAACATTTTCCAATGGAAAAAAGGTCAAGTCATCAGGAAGATATAACAATTATAAGCATTTATGCATGTAGTAAAAGAGCCCTCAAAATGCATAAATCAAAAACTGACATACATAAAGGGATAAAAAGATAATTCAACAATAATAATTGGAAACTTCAATATCCCACTTTGAATAACAGATAGAAAACTAGGCAGAGTGACAAGGAAATAGAAGACTCAAACAACATTATAAACCAACCAGATCTAAGAGACATCTATAAAACACTCAACCCAACAACAGAGAAAAACATTCTTCTCAAATGCATATAGAATATTCTCTAACACAGACCATATATCAGGCCATAAAACAAAACTCAATAAATGTAAAATGGTATAACTGATACAAAGTTAAAATACTAGAAATCATGAAGAAATGTGTTCTGTTACCACAATAAAATGAAATTAGAAATGGAAGAAGCAAATTAGAGTATTTCATAAATATGTGGAAACTAAACAATGCATTCTTAAGTTTCTAACGGGCTAAGGAAGAAATTAAAATGGAAATTAGTAACTACTTTGAGATGTATGAAGATAAATACACAATATGCCAAAACTTAAGGAATGCGGTTAAAACTGTACATGGAAAAAATATATTTATGGATACCTATGAATATAAAAGAAAGATTTCTAATCACCTTATTCTTCCACATTAAGAAACTAGTAAAAAGAGCAAAGTAATCTCAAACCAAGGTCAAAAAGGAAATAATAGAAATGAGAGTGGAAATAAATTAAATAAAGAAGAGGAAAAAATAGAGAAAATTGACAGAATAAAAACGTGGTTCACTAATCTTCCATTAGACTGAACAGAAACAGGTGTTGAGAAGGATGTGGAAGAACTGCAATCCACATACTTTACTAGAAACACAAAATGGTGCAATGACTTTGCAAAACTCTTTGGCATTTCCTCAAAATTGTTGTAAATAGAGGTATTGTATAACCCAGCAATTCCACTACTAGATATATAGCCAAAATACAGGAGAATAAAAACATACACATGACTATTTATAGTGGCATTAATCATAATGGTCAAAAAATGAAAACAAATCGAAGTCCATCAACCAATGAATGGATAAACAAAATGTGATATACCCATTCAATGTAATAGCCATCCAAAGGAATAATATTATGATACATACTACAACATAGATGAACCTTGAAAACATCCTAAAATAAGCCAATCACAAATGACCACATTTGTATAATTAAATTTATATGAAATGTTCACAATAGGCAAATCCATAGAGACAGAAAATAGATTAGTGGTCAGAGGCGTGGGGAGAGAGAGAAAGAGAAAGTGCATGCTAATAATGGGTATTCTTTTGGGGTGATTAAAAGGTCCTAAAATTAGACAGTGGTGAGAATTACAAAACACTGTGAATATACTAAAAAACTAATGAGTTGTACATTTTACAAAGGTGGATTTTATGCTATGAGAATTGTACTTAAAATAATTAAGGAAGATGAGAGTGAGGCAGGTACAGTCTTCTTATATTTGAGGTTAGATCTTTACATGATTGCTTCAGTCTCCATAACTGCCTTTCATTTCCTAATCATGCATAGCCAACAAATTCCATATTAATAACAAAGTAAAGGCACTTTTTTGACATGTCTGAACAATGTGTTGTTGAAATAAATTAACATAAGTTAACAATGTATAAGCCAAAAGCAACTTTTGAATAAGACATACTGCTAAAGAACTTAATTACATCGAGGTGCCAGATGAAGCTGCCACTTCCCTAGTTCAAGCCAACAAGGAGAAAAGGAAGCCAAAAATAAGAAGGGAAGAATGGAAACACTTACCTGAATGATCCAGTTTTGGTTGGTGACTTAAGACAGTTCCAAAGAACTCTCATATCTTCCTAGCATCGGGGCTTCTAAGTGAAGAAGGAGGAATTCTGGATATGAGACAAGAAGTTATGCTTTGTTAAGCATAAAGGTAACCTCCAAAGCAAGAATGAATATAGAACAAATGAGAAAAGAGATCCAAAAGTTAAATAAAGGTTTTTCTAAACTTTTTTCATTTGCAATTGTTTTTTCATACAGTCCACACAACTGTAGTGATTGCTTTCTCTGTCATGTAATTTAAAATGAATTTCAGACCACTATCATATAGGATTATATGTGTGTAAATAAAATATCTAAATTATTGCTTCTCAGTCAAGTGAATCAGAATAACCCATGAAAATATTGTAACATTGGATTCCCGTAACTGTGTCCCAAATTCATGGAATCAGAATATCCAGGGTTGATGACTAGTTGATGATACTGATGATGGCGATGGTGATGATGAAATACTTGGAGTATGACTTTTGTGATCAATCAGGTTTGCGAATCACCAGGTATCATTATGAAACAAACACACACATACAGTACGTATAATCATGCAATCTGAAATCTGGAATGTGTAAATTAAGGATATATAGAGGGGAAGTACTTTCCATAAAGATATATGGCCAGTTAGCAGCAGTGTTGCATAAGAACCTAGGTTGGTTAAAAACAGTCTTCTATAGGCTGAGCTTATTGTTTCCCTTTACTTCAATTCCCACTGATAGGCGATGAAATTTAAGACTTAATGTTATGTAGCATGGTACAGTTTCTTGCATTAACTTTAAAATCACTTTAAAACCACTGGCCAATAAAACATTTCACTCTTGTAAATGATAAATATCAGGAACAGCTGGAAAATAAATTATTCTTAAATTTCCATGTATATTTATGAATTTGGAAGACCATTTCATCAGAGGTGAAAACACGAAACAGTAAATGATGCTTGCCTCTGGGGAGTGGGAAGGTGAGGTAGATGTGTAGAGTAGGAGGGATGCTTATTTACATTGTAAATGTGTTATAATCAGATCTTCCCATTTTTAAATAATAAAAGGAAATAAAATTATTTACAGAATAAAAGGAAAGAAAATTAACTTATCCAAGAAAAGTTATTAGTTTTTCTATTGCTGTGTAACAAATTAGCACAAACTTAGCAACTTAAAAAAAACATGCATTTTTTATCTCAAAATTTCTGTGGTTCTGGGAACCAGATATATCTTAACTGAATCATTTAAAAGAATGTAATTAATGCAATGGCCAAGACTGAATTCTCATCTAAAAGACAGACTAACTAGGAAACAGTCCACTTCTAGTCTCACTCACATTGATGGAAGAATTCCTTTCCTTGTGATTGTATGCTGAGGTCCCCAACTTCTTGCTGCCTATTGTCTGGAAGCTACCTTCAGCTCCTAACGGCCTTCCTCAGTTCCTTACCATATGAGTATTTACTTCTTCAAAGCTGGCAACGGAGTCTTACATTACACAATCGTGGGAGTGACATCTTATTACCTTTACCATCTTCTATTGATCAGAAGAAAGTCACAGGATGAGCAAGGACTTGGTTTTTGTAGATCTTGCTGATATAACAGATTATATATTTTGAAAGGAAACAGGTATTTATTGAGACTCTTTTTGCGTCAGGCACTCTATTAAGCATTGTAAGATTCTGTATATATTTCTTACGGCATTCATATAAAATACTGATACTACCAGTTATACTCTGGGATGAGAACTTAGAGTCACTTTTCTTACGTGATGCAAGTAGCAAGTGTTAGAGCATGAATTTCAACAAAAGTCTTCCCTTAATCAGAGCTCTTCTATTTCTATTCTACTACATTACTGTGTTAGAAGACAGGGCTAAAAACAGGGGGTTTTTTTGCTCCCCAGTTTGCATAAGGTAGTACATGTTAAATGGGCAGAAGTGAAAAGAAGGGGACGTGGAAAAAATTAACAGAAGCATGACTAAATCAACTTACATAAGATTTCACAAGTGAATTCAGTTTATATTATTTGTAATTATTGAAGGCAAATACACAACATTGAAACTTAAAAAGACAGTACTTAGATATAAGCCTTGTGGATTATATAGTTTAATATCCAAGGGCACATAATCAAGCTTGTTTTTTGTTTGTTTGTTTTAAGGAACAAGTAAAGAATTTAAAGCTTTCTCCAAATAGACTTTCCTTTGACAGTTAAATAGTAATAAAATCCACTTAGAAGTTTCGATTTTCTCTTGTAATTGGCAACAGTAATTTCTACATTTTGGATTAATTACTAAAAATTTTCATTTCCCATAGGTGGCAGCATAAACTTCAATAGAATATACATTACTAGCAATGTTAGTTCAGATCTTCTTTTCTCATAATGGCAAACTACTATTTTGAGGGTTTTCTGATTCCACTGAGTCCATCTTTTGAATCTATTTAAAATGTTTTAAGTAGAGAATAATTTTTTTTAATTTTTTTTAATGTTTATTTATTTTTGAGACAGAGAGAGACAGAGCATGAACAGGGGAGGGTCAGAGAGAGGGAGACACAGAATCTGAAACAGGCTCCAGGCTCTGAGCTGTCAGCACAGAGCCCGATGCGGGGCTCGAACTCACTGACCGCGAGATCATGACCTGAGCCGAAGTTGGCCGCTTAACCGACTGAGCCACCCAGGCGCCCCTAAGTAGAGAATAATTTATTTTGTTAGAAGTACAAGTATAATGTAAGTAAAAGTAAATGTACAAGTATAATTTTGCATCATTTTTTGAGACAGCCTTATCATTCCATGATGAATAAATGAAAAAAGAACTAAGATTAAAAGCCAAAATCAATAGTTTTAATTGATATAGTTGGGTAGTTAACATGCCACTTTCAAAGTTGACAACATAAGATGATTTTATAATGATCAATGAATTCTTGTCATGCACTGAACTCTCCTTTTTGCAGTATGTACAAGTATGTAGGTGTATAATCTTATATGCAATCATGTCTGACTGGATCAGCTCTCTCAAACTCTTTATTTTAAGTTTGTTTATTTCTTTGGATTCCCAAAGCAGTTAGAAAAGGGTTCACATTTGTGTTTTAAGGAATGTCAAAATATTCAATCAACTGGTATTTTTCCATACCTTTTGAATTGGTTGAAAATTTTTCACTCTCCAAAGTACAATATTTAAATTCTACTTAATGAAGTTATATACAAAACAAAATAAATAAACAAAAATAAATAAAAATTCAGTTGTAGTTAATCTTAGGTTAACGTTCACCTGGAAATGTCTTGATTTAAGTGCATTTGTTTCCTTTTTCATGTTTCGATAGATCTCCTTTCTTTGTTTTTTGTATAAATTAGCTCTTGAGAATCCACTGTATTCCAGAGAAATCTCATACTTCACAGAAAGCTGACTGGATTTTAGTACAGGATATTTTAACACATTTGTCTACCTTTAGGTGTTTTGCTTTATATTTCAAAGGTATGATAGCAGTTCAACACTCAAATATCTGCCTTTTATAACTTATCTCCTAAGATATGTTCCAAAACAATGAGGTATATTGTTGACAAAGAATTAAATGTAATAATCAAGCAATTAACCAAGGGTATCTGCAGCACTATATAGAAAGACAAATTAAGAAGACTACCATGGTATCCAGAAGCCATCTGTTAACCAATGTCAAATTGATGATAAAGAAAATTGAGTTCCCTTGGCAGTTGGTTTTTCTCCAGCTGTATACAGCTATAAAAGAGCCATCAAAGACAAATCTGCATTTGTTGTTAATTCAGAAATGCAGTAGATAGGCACTGAGAAACCTCCAGTGACAACTTTTTATTCTGAAAGTTGATGCTAAGATTCCTGGGAAAGTTACACATTGGGCCTTGGATAGGCATTTAAGACCATCTTGACAGGGCAAAATGATGATCAGTACAATTTTCATATGCATGTATGTGCACGCAAATACAGTAAAAATCTGCTCAGACCATGAAATAATGAGATAATCACTTCTAAAGTAATCAACAATGCAAAGGTTAGTTGAAAACTTATACATTTCCCCCAACATTTATTATTGCAATATTCCAATGTGAGTCTCACTTTAAGAAAAGCCTATGACGAAGCAGTACTAGAAAATAATCATAAATTTGGACGGCCTTTAGAAGTAAGACCTGAAAAAGACTAATGTCAAAGACTTAACAAAGGGTCCTCAAGAATCATTATAATACCAACACTCAAAGGAAACTTTAAAAAGTTAACATAATGCCTTGAAAAAGGTTGGGATCTGGAGTCAGGCAAAAGTGATGTTTCAAATTCATACTTCATTTCTTATTAGTTATATGACCTTGGGCATATTACTTAATCTGTAGTGGTGTGTGTATAAAAATGAGACTGATAATAACCGTGCATGGATGTTGAAAGGATAAAATGAATTAATGGGTGTCAAAACTTATTTCTGTCAAATAAAACGTTAAATGTCTTATCAATGGATTATTGAAGTAATAATAATTGCTAAGGACTTTAAGCTTATTGTAGAGAGGTCACCAGGCTGAGGATCAGGAAATCTAGCTTGTTCTACCAGCTTTCACCCTGTACAAATCATTTAAGTTCTCTGGACCTCAGTTTACTCTTTGCTAAATTGAGGTTGGGATGGGGATAGAATTAAAATGACTATATTAATTCTAAAATCCACTTATTCCAAGGATTTGCGTTAGATTACAAAAAATAAAAGCAAAATATAAAATCACATATTTGCAGAAGAACAATGTTGAAACCATCGCAATCCGTTAGATGTGCTGTGTTTATTGCTAATTTCTTAAAATAAAAATTTAACAGTGGAAAAAGTCAGCTTTTATAGCCCACTTAAGGTTTATGTTTTTATTAGAATGTGTTTTTTTAATATATGAAATTTATTGTCAGATTGGTTTCCATACATCACCCAGTGCTCATCCCAACAGGTGCCCTCCTCAATATCCATCACCCACCCTCCCCTCACTCCCACCCCCCATCAGCCCTCAGTTTGTTCTCCGTTTTAAAGAGTCTCTTATGCTTTGGCTCTCTCCTACTCTAACCTCTTTTTTTTCCTTCCCCTCCTCCATGGGTTCCTGTTAAGTTTCTCAGGATCCACATAAGAGTGAACACATATGGTATGTGTCTTTCTCTGTATGGTTTATTTCACTTAGCATCACACTCTCCAGTTCCACCCACGTCGCTACAAAGGGCCATATTTCATTCTTTCTCACTGCCACATAGTACTCCGTTGTGTATATAAACCACAATTTCTTTATCCATTCATCAGTTGATGGACATTTAGGCTCTTTCCATAATTTGGCTATTGTTGAGAGTGCTGCTATAAACACTGGGGTACAAGTGCCCCTATGCATCAACACTCCTGTATCCCTTGGGTAAATTACTAGTAGTGCTATTGCTGGGTCCTAGGGTAGGTCTATTTTTAATTTTTTGAGGAACCTCCACACTGTTTTCCAGAGCAGCTGCACCAGTTTGCATTCCCACCAACAGTGCAAGAGGGTTCCTGTTTCTCCACATCCCCTCCAGCACCTATAGTCTCCTGTTTTTTTCATTTTGGCCACTCTGACTGGCATGAGATGATATCTGAGTGTGGTTTTGATTTGTATTTCCCTGATAAGGAATGACGTTGAGCATCTTTTCATGAGCCTGTTGGCCATCTGGATGTCTTCTTTAGAGAAGTGTCTATTCATGTTTTCTGCCCATTTCTTCACTGGGTTATTTGTTTCTCGGGTGTGGAGTTTGGTGAGCTCTTTATAGATTTTGGATACTAGCCCTTTGTCCGATATGTCATTTGCAAATATCTTTTCCCATTCCGTTGGTTGCCTTTTAGTTTTGTTGGTTGTTTCCTTTGCTGTGCAGAAGCTTTTTATCTTCATGAGGTTCTAATAGTTCATTTTTGCTTTTAATTCCCTTGCCTTTGGGGATGCGTCAAGTAAGAAATTGCTATGGCTGAGGTCAGAGAGGTCTTTTCCTGTTTTCTCCTCTAGGGTTTTGATGGTTTCCTGTCTCACATTCAGGTCCTTTATCCATTTTGAGTTTATTTTTGTGAATGGTGTGAGAAAACGGTCTAGTTTCAACCTTCTGCATGTTGCTGCCCAGTTCTACCAGCACCATCTGTTAAAGAGACTGTCTTTTTTCCATTGGATATTCTTTCCTGCTTTGTCAAAGATTAGTTGGCCATATGTTTGTGGGTCTAGTTCTGGGGTTTCCATTCTGTTCCATTGGTCTATGTGTCTGTTTTTGTGCCAATACCATACTGTCTTGATGATTACAACCTTGTAGTAGAGGCTAAAGTCTGGGATTGTGATGCCTCCTGCTTTGGTCTTCTTCAAAATTACTTTGGCTATTCGGGCCTTTTGGGTTCCCTATGAATTTTAGGATTGCTTGTTCTAGCTTCGAGAAGAATGCTGGTGCAATTTTGATTGGGACTGCATTGAATGTGTAGATAGCTTTGGGTAGTATTGACATTTTGACAATATTTATTCTTCCAACCCATGAGCACGGAATGTTTTTCCATTTCTTTGTATCTTCTTCAATTTCCTTCATAAGGTTTCTATAGTTTTCAGCATACAGATCTTTTACATCTTTGGTGAGATTTATTCCTAGGTATTTTATGCTTCTTGGTGCAATTGTGAATGGGATCAATTTCTTTATTTGTCTTTCTGTTGCTTCATTATTAGTGTATAAGAATGCAACTGATTTCTGTACACTGATTTTGTATCTTGCAACTTTGTTGAATTCATGTATCAGTTCTAGCAGACTTTTGGTGGAGTCTATTGGATTTTCCATGTATTATATCATGTCATCTGCAAAAAGTGAAAACTTAACTTCATCTTTGCCAATATTGATGCCTTTGATTTCCTTTTGTTGTCTGATTGCTGATACTAGAATTTCCAGCACTATGTTAAACAACAGCGGTGAGAGTGGACATCCCTGTCATGTTCCTGACCTCAGGGAAAAAGCTCTCAGGTTTTCCCCATTGAGGATGATGTTAGCTGTGGGCTTTTCATAAATGGCTTTTATGATCTTTAAGTATGTTCCTTCTATCCCGACTTTCTCGAGGGTTTTTATTAAGAAAAGATGCTGAATTTTGTCAAATGCTTTTTCTGCATCGGTTGACAGGATCATATGGTTCTTCTCTTTTCTTTTCTTAATGTGATGTATCATATTGATTGATTTGCGAATGTTGAACCAGCCCTGCATCCCAAGAATGAATCCCACTTGATCATGGTGAATAATTCTTTTTATATGCTGTTAAATTCGATTTGCTAATATCTTACTGAGAATTTTTGCATCCATATTCATCAGGGATATTGGCCTCTAGTTCTCTTTTTTTACTGGGTCTCTGTCTGGTTCAGGAATCAAAGTAATACTGGCTTCATAGAATGAGTCTGGAAGTTTTCCTTCCCTTTCTATTTCTTGGAGTAGCTTCAGAAGGATAGGTATTATCTCTGCTTTAAACGTCTGGTAGAACTCCCCTGGGAAGCCATCTGGTCCTGGACTCTTATTTGTTGGGAGATTTTTGATAACTGATTCCATTTCTTCGCTGGTTATGGGTCTGTTCAAGTTTTCTATTTCCTCCTGATTGAGTTTTGGAAATGTGTGGGTGTTTAGGAACTTGTCCATTTCTTCCAGGTTGTCCAATTTGTTGGCATATAATTTTTCATAGTATTCCCTGATAATTGCTTGTATTTCTGAGGGATTGGTTGTAATAATTCCATTTTCACTCATGATTTTATCTATTTGGGTCATCTCCCTTTTCTTTTTGAGAAGCCTGGCTAGAGGTTTATCCATTTTGTTTATTTTTTTCAAAAAACCAACTCTTGGTTTCATTGATCTGCTCTACAGTTTTTTTAGATTCTATATTGTTTATTTCTGCTCAAATCTTTATTATTTCTCTTCTTCTGCTGGGTTTAGGGTGGCCTTGCTGCTCTGCTTCTATTTCCTTTAGGTGTTCTGTTAGATTTTGTATTTGGGATTTTTCTTGTTTCTTGACATAGACCTGGATTGCAATGTATTTTCCTCTCAGGACTGCCTTCGCTGCATCCCAAAGCGTTTGGATTGTTGTATTTTCATTTTCGTTTGTTTCCATATATTTTTAAATTTCTTCTCTAATTGCCTGGTTGACTCATTCATTCTTTTTTTTTTTTTTCATTCATTCTTTAATAGGGTGTTCTTTAACCTCCATGCTTTTAGAGGTTTTCCAGACTTTTTCCTGTGGTTGATTTCAAGCTTCATAGCACTGTGGTCTGAAAGTATGCATGGTATAATTTCAATTCTTGTAAACTTATGAAGGGCTGTTTTGTGACCCAGTAGGTGATCTATCTTGGAGAATGTTCCATGTGCACTCGAGAAGAAAGTATATTCTGTTGCTTTGGGATGAAGAGTTCTAAATATATCTGTCAAGTCCATCTGATCCAATGTATCATTCAGGGCCCTTGTTTCTTTATTGACTGTGTGTCTACATGGTCTATCCATTTCTGTAAGTGGAGTGTTAAAGTCCCCTGCAATTACCACATTCTTATCACTAAGGTTGGTTATGTTTGTGAGTAATTGTTTTATATATTTGGGGGCTCCTGTATTCGGCACATAGACATTTATAATTGTTAGCTCTTCCTGATGGATAGACCCTGTAATTATTATATAATGCCCTTCTTCATCTCCTGTTACAGCCTTTAATTTAAAGTCTAGTTTGTCTGATATAAGTATGGCTACTCCAGCTCTCTTTTGACTTCCAGTAGCATGATAAATAGTTCTCCATCCCCTCACTTTCAATCTGAAGGTGTCCTCAGCACTAAAATGAGTCTCTTGTCGACAGCAAATAGATGGGTCTTGTTTTTTTATCCATTCTGATACCCTGTGTCTTTTGGTTGGCACATTTAGTCCATTTACATTCAGTGTTATTATAGAAAGATATGGGTTTAGAGTCATTGTGATGTCCGTAGGTTTCATGCTCGTAGCGATATCTCTGGTATGTTTTCTCACAGGATCCCCCTTAGGATCTCTTGTAGGGCTGGTTTAGTGGTGATGAATTCCTTCAGTTTTTGTTTATTATGGAAGACCTTAATCTCTCCTTCTATTCTAAATGACAGAATGCTGGCCAAAGGATTCTCAGCTGCATATTTTTTCTGTTCATCACATGGAAGATTTCCTGCCATTCCTTTCTGGCCTGCCAAGTTTCAGTAGAGATATCTGTCATGAGTTTTATAGGTCTCCCTTTATATGTTAGAGCACGTTTATCCCTAGCTGCTTTCCGAATTTTCTCTTTATCCCCGTATTTTGCCAGTTTCACTATGGTATGTTGTGCAGAAGATGGATTCAAGTTATGTCTGAAGGGAGTTCTCTGTGCCTCTTGGATTTCAATGCCTTTTTCCTTCCCCAGATCAGGGAAGTTCTCAGCTATGATTTCTTCAAGTACACCTTCAGAACCTTTCCCTCTCTCTTCCTCCTCTGAAATACCAATTATGCATAGATTATTTCTCTTTAGTGCATCACTTAGTTCTCTAATTTTCCCCTCATACTCCTGGATTTTTTTATCTCTCTTTTTCTCAGCTTCCTCTTTTTCCATAATTTTATCTTCCATTCCCCTATTCTCTCCTCTGCCTCTTCAATCCTAGCTGTGGTTGTCTCCATTTTATCTTGCAGCTCGTTTATAGCACTTTTTAGCTCCTCCTGGCTGTTCCTTAGTCCCTTGATCTCTGCAGCAATAGATTCTCTGCTGTCCTGTATACTGTTTTCAAGCCCAGTGATTAATTTTATGACTATTATTCTAAATTCACTTTCTGTTATATTGTTTAAATCCTTTTTGATCAGTTCGTTAGCTGTCGTTATTTCCTGGAGATTCTTTTGAGGGGAATTCTTCCGTTTCGTCATTTTGGATAGTCCCTGGAGTGGTGCGGACCTGCAGGGCACTTCCCCTGTGCTGTGGTGTATAAGTGGAGTTGTGGGTGGGGCCGCAGTCAGACCTGATGTCTGCCCCCAGCCCACCATTGGGGCCGCAGTCAGACTGGTGTGTGCCTTCTCTTCCCCTCTCCTAGGGGCGGGATTCACTGTGGGGTGGCGTGGCCCGTCTGGGCTACTTGCACACTGCCATGCTTGTGGTGCTGGGGATCTGGTGTATTAGCTGGGGTGGATCGGCAAGGTGCACAGGGGTGGGAGGGGCAGGCTCAGCTCTCTTTTCCTTCAGTGATCCACTTCAGGAGGGGCCCTGCAGAACTGGGAGGGAGTCAGACCTGCCACCGGAGGGATGGATCTGCAGAAGCACAGTGTTGGGTGTTTGTGCGGTGCAAGCAAGTTCCCTGACAGGAACTGGTTCCCTTTGGGATTTTGGCTGGGGGAGATGGCGCTGGCGAGCGCCTTCGTTCCCCTCCAAGCTGAGCTCTGTCATCCGGGGCTCAATAACTCTCCCTCCCATTGTCCTCCAGCCCTCCCGCTCTCCAAGCAGATCTGTTAACTTATAACCTTCCAGATGTTAAGGCTCGCTTGCTGTCAGAACACACTCCGTCAGCCCCTCTGCCCTTGCAAGCCAGACTCAGGGGCTCTGCTTGGCCGGTGGGCCGCCCCTCCGCCCCAGCTCCCTCCCGCCAGTCCGTGTAGCGCGCACCGCCTCTCCGCCTCCTCCGTGGGCCTCTCGTCTATGCTTGGCTCCAGATAATCCGTTCTGCTAGTCTTCTGGTGGTTTTCTGGGTTATTTAGGCAGGTGTGGGTGGAATCTAAGTGATCAGCAGGACGCGGTGAGCCCAGCGTCCTCCTACGTCACCATCCTAGAATGCGTTTAAGTAAAAATTTATTTAATTTATTCATCCCAGCCACCTAGTTGAACAAGATTCAGCCAGAACTGTGTCTGACTTTTCTTGTACTGGCAGCTTAGAACTTTAGAGTTAGACAAGATTAAAAAAAACAAAAACAAAAAAAAACAACAAAAACAAAAACCAAAAAAACAACTTATCCACTCCCCACTTAATGGGTGGGAAAAAAATACCATATGAGAGATATTTGTAAATGAGAGAGTATTGGTTCTAGAACCCACATCTCTTGACCCCTAGATCAATCTTTGTTCCACATCACATTTCACTGTTTTTAACAATCTTGAAAATGCATTCCATCTCTTGTCACTGTCTCTGTTCCTGATTACTTATCTGATTTGATTAACTTTGAATGAAGTTACCACATTTTAGTTTAGTACTGCTATGTTGAACAAGCATTTCACATTGGATGATCTCAAAATACAAATGTGTTTGGTCTCCCATTGCCACTTGAAAATGTCTCCCCCCTACCATCGTACAAAAACTTAGCAACCCTCATCATTTTTCAGCTCATTCCTAAATATCAGACATTCAATAGTCATTTCAGGTTACAGCATACAGTTTCAATTCAGAAATACTAAATGCTGCTTCAAGATAGTAACCAATATTTGAATCTTCATTAAAAAATAAGAATCTTTTCCTTTTAGGCATGGTTGGCTTCTTCATGCACTTCTCCTTCCATTAGTTAGCTGCTGTACTGAGCTTACATGATCAGTGAATTCAGAATGAGAGTGAAAGCTGAAGAGCAAGGCTGTTTCTGTTTGCCTAGTTACTGCTAATGCAGTAGGCAAGCTTAAATTAAATTTAAATTATAAGAAAAATATGCAGGATACAGTAGGAGTTTGGATATAGAGAACAAATAAAAACAGTTAAAAGTAAAACACTGATCTTTGACACAGAGCAAAGGCAACACAATGGAGAAAATTCAGTCTTTTCAACAAATGGTGTTGGAACAAGTAGATACACATGCCAGGAAAAACAAACAAACAAAAAAAAAAAACAAAACACAAAATAGAATCCAGACACAGACATTTCATCTTACAACCTGATTTTTAAAAATGGGCCAAAATCTTAACAGGCATCTCACCAAAGAAGATATACAAACTCTAAATAAGTATATGAACTATGTTAAACATCATATGCCATCAGGGAAATGCAAATTAAAACAATGAGATAGCACTGCACACCTATTGAAATGATGAAATTCCAAAACACTGACAAGCACCAAATGCTGGAGGGGATGTAGAGCAATAGGAACTCTAATTCATTGATGGTGGGAATGCAAAATGGTAACGCCATTTTGGAAGACAGTTTGGCAGTTTCTGATAAAATGAGCATCCTTTTACTATACAATACAGCAGTCACACTCCTTGGTATTTACTCAAATGAACTGAAAACTCATATCCACACAATAATCAGCACACAGATGTTTTCAGTAGCTTTTCCAGAATTGCCCAACCCGGAAGTAACCAAAAGGTCTTTCAGTAGGTGAATGGATAAATAAACTATGGTATATCAACACACTGCAATAACAGCCAGTGCTAAGAATAAATGAGCTATCAAGCCATAAAAAGACTTGGAGGACATATTACTAAGTGAAAGAAGCCCATCTGAAAAGGCTGCATACCGTATGATTCCAAAATTATGACCTGGAAAAGGCAAAACTACGGACAAAGTAAAAAGATCAGTGGTTTCCAGAGGTCAGAGGAGAAGGAGGGATCAATAGGCAGAACACATAGAATTTTTAGGGCAAAGAAGCTATTCTGTGCGATACAATATTAGATACATGTCATTATATGTTTGTCAATACCCATAGAATGTACAACCCCAAGAGTGAAACCTAATGTGAATTATGGACTTTGGATCATAATGTTATGTCACCATAGTTTATCAGCTGTAGAACGGTACTAGTTTGGTGAGGAATGGTAATAGTGGGGGTGGGGTGGGGTGGGAGTACATGGGAACTCTGTATTTTCTGCTCAATTTTGCTGTGATATAAACCTGCTCTAAAAAATAAAGTCTATTTTTTAAAAGATAAGGCAGAAGAGTTTAACTTAATACTTTTAAAAAAAGATAAACTGGGACACCTGGGTGGCTCAGTCGGTTCAACGTCCAACTTCAGCTCAGGTCATGATGTCATGGCCTGTGAGTTCAAGCCCCACATCGGACTCTGTGCTGACAGTTCAGAGCCGGACGCCTGCTTTGGATTCTGTGTCTTTCTCTTTGCCCTTTTCCTTCTAGCACTCTGTCTTTCTGTCTCTCTCAAAAATAAATAAAAACATTAAAAAAATAAATAAATAAAATTAAAAAAAAGAGAAACTGAAATTTTTGTTAGATAATTATATAAAGAGTTAGCTTTGGGCACATTCAGTTGGAGGTAAGAGTAAGTTTTAAATAAATTTTTAAAATGTATAAATGTCCTACTACAAAATGAATTCCCCTACAAAAGAAAGGAAGAACAAAAACAGAGACAACAAATCAACTATAATTCATGTAAGACTACCTATCAATCTTGGATCTGTTTTAAACAATATCTAAGGTAAGAAAAAACATTAACCGAAATATAGATGATCACATCAAAATCACTAAACAAATATGATTTGTCATAGAATATAAACCAAAATATATCTAATTCATATTCTAGAATAAATTAGACGTGTATAAGCAAAATAGAAAGAAAAGAAAGCACTCTCTGTCCCCCGTTCATGCTCTCTGTCTCAAAAATAAATAAATGTCAAAAAAAAAAAAAAAATAGGGGCACCTGGGTGGCTCAGTCGGTAAAGTTTCCAACTTTGGCTCAGGTCATGATCTCATGGTCCATGAGTTTGAGCCCCACGTCGGGCTCTGTGCTGACAGCTGAGAGCCTGGAGCCTGATTTCTGTGTCTCCCTCTCTCTTTGACCCTCCTCCATTCATGCTCTGTCTCTCTCTGTCTCAAAAATAAATAAATGTCAAAAAAAAATTTTAAAAAAAAGAAAGAAAAGAGAGCGTGAGGTACCTACCATAAAGGTTAGAAACAAAATGTGACAGTTTCTAATGTTGAGATTCAACATTAGGATGTTTACCCCCCAGCTAGCTTTAATAAACCGTATTCATTCTTTAGAAGCAAAGTAATGGTTAGTGTAGTATGAAATAGAAAATGTATATACTTCCATGTATTTCAGTATATACCTCCATAATAGCATTTACTACAATATATTCAATCACTTTATTTAAATATACATATAACCTCCTATGGAAAGGATTTGTATGAAAAACACTTGGCACAGTGGCTGCAATACAGCTGTCTCTCAAATGCATGAATAAATGAATAACCAGAAATATATTGAGCTGTAGGGGAGAGTAAGCATAATTATACTATTTATTATTTTCTAAATGTATATTCTTAGCCAGTAATTATATACTTTAAAAATATTACTCTGCTTAATTATATGATTTGTGATTATCCATTACTATATCTGAAATAAGGAAATGTCAATTAAGTTCTTTGACCACACAGTCCATAAATGGAACTGAGTATATATACCCAAGTACATATATCAAAAACATTTGCACTTCCATTATACCATATACCTAGGAATTATATGGTTTCACTAAGTTATATTACTTGAAAAATAAATAGTAAGTGGCATGACCAAGGTAACATAGACAGAACCTTAATTCCAGTGTTCATTTGGCTCAAAGAAAGGATTATCACTCAGTCTGTATTCTTTTTGTGTTCATATGTAACAAAGAACCATGACTAATAATGTCTAGCTAAGCAAATGGCTACTAACCTCTAAGACATATGAAGTTAACAGTAGAAAACGGGGAAAAAGAGCCAGGGCAGAGTAAAAACAGCATGCCAAAAAGCCTCCAGGAAATAAATAAATAAAAGTTGAAGTAAATAAATAAGATGTTATGACAAGATTTAGAGGAAAATGTTCCCTGGGAACTCCAGGAAAAGCCACAAAGGACTGTAGTTTTGGCGTTGCCTGTGGGAAACCAGTGCGATTATTATTCCAATGACCTTCAAGATATTTACTACATCAGTCTTTCCTGCCTAAGGTAGGGACCCATGATGTGTGGTACAAATACAAGCCAGTAGGTGAACAGGTTTAAGACGCAATGTTCTGTTCACTGGTTTATCATGTACAGAATGATGAGATATTAATATGATAGAATGAAATTATGCACAAAAGCCTGAAAAGAATAGTCTGAGGATGAAAAAAAAAAGAGAGAAAGTCATAGTTTTTATATCATCTGGGGCCTTCTTTGGGCCTTTCTTTTCTTGGGTCTCCTTAGCAGACATGGCTGAGAAATTTTTACATGCTTAAAATAAACATTGAAGAGTTGCAGGTCACTTCCCAACTATAGTTATTGTAATAAATAAAATTAGGGAATAATAGCTAGCTTGAAGTCACTTCCTGGTAGAGAACACAGACAAGGAAACATGACCACACAAAAAAAGGAAAGAATGGGGCTGAGGCTCAACTATTTGGTACCCACTGTGATCCCTGTACCCGTGAAGAGAGAGAAAACTGGAGTGTTTAGCTCTGGCAACCAGTGGAGACCAAAAATTTGTCATAGGAAGGTCGAAGATAGCATGAATGACTGGTTACATCTAGAATACTTCCAGGGAATAGGGTCTGACAATTTTGCTCTCTTTTCCTAGAACTATGCTTTGGCAATTAACCTGTGTGCATAAGGTCCATACACAATATTTTTCGTGGTTGTAACCATTCTTGCCAGGCTGTAAACTAGCCCATGTTGGACTGAAGTTGGGTCAAGCTGACAAACAGAAGCACATGTTACAGCAAAGACAAATAACAGTAACTCTACACAACTAGTACACGTGCAGACCCATCCTAGGGAGAATCTAAAACTTCTGATGTCAAATCATGTCGTGCAAGGCAGAAAATCAGAAGTTGGAATGAGTTTTTATGTTGACAAACAAGTCAGTATTTGAAAAGTTACAACAAAGAAAAGGCACATCTTAGCTTTTTTCAGTAGAAGAACGAAGGAAGGGTAAGGTTACCTGCGTTTTCACCAAGTGAACTTTACACTGAAAAGAGCAAAACAAACATGAAAAATTGACAATTTCAAAATAGATAAGAACAGTAAAAGAGTACCTTTGTACTTAGTTTCTAGATCTATACACCATGGTTACTTAAAAGTGGGGGCAAAAAGTGGTATCATTGCAAAATAACTGTTCACTACATTTTGAATCTAATGGAAAATGTATATGACAGACAAATATTACTCTAGTAGTGAGTTTCTTATTTATAGAAATGACCAAGAAACTACAAAGGATGTTGAAAAAAGACAGTTTTCAAGGGCTGTGAGGTTCTAATAGATAAACTCTAAGTTACCTTCCAAATGTTAGCGCTACTAAGTGCTAAGAAACACTGTCATCTTGGATCACCTGGGTGGCTCAGTTGGTTAAGCATCTGATTCTTGATTTTGGCTCATGTCATGATCTCATGGTTCATGAGATCAAGCCATGTGTCGGGCTCTGCGCTGAGCGTGGGGCCTGCTTGGGACTCTTTTTCTCTCTGCCCCTCCCCTGCCCACATGTACTCTCTAGCTCTCTCTCAAAAATAAAAAAAATAAACATTAAAAAAAGGAAATCATTGTCATCTTTATTATCATAAGAAAGCATGATATTTATTATATTATATGTCCATGTTAAAACTAGTATATATAAAATTAGGCCGAAAACTCCAATAGGCTGCTTTGTTCTAGTCTCAGAATAGGCCCTGGATAACTTTGAATGAATTAATTATTTGCTTCTTTCATTCTTGCCTAATTATACCTATATTAAGCAAACACATTTAGGCTTTAAAGTCCGAGCTAATTTGAATACAAATGTAGATAAAAGGATAATGCAATTATATGACCCTTAATGTTTATATAAAATCAAGATAACCTGAGATTTTGGTGTATCATGTGGTTTTAGCAAGCGGTATGCTTGCCAGCTGTTTTTTTTTTTTTTTTTAATAAAATAATACATAGGAACCTCTCACTAGAAAGAACAAATGTTGTATTTGAGTACTTCCTGTTAATCTCTCCCGCCCCTACCCAAAGTACCACCACCAGCATTAGCACCTCCATAATAATTACATCTCTTACAAATGAGTGGTAGAGTATTATGGTGGGAGGAGACTGAATTAGGAGAATATGGGAGAAATCAGGCTTGTAAAAATTGTGAACAATTTCTTTCTAAAATATGATTAAAGAGGAACCCACATTTACCCAGAAAATTTCTTAATATTCTGACAAATAATCTCCTTATTTTTGAATAAAAGGACCACAATTGAGACATCTGATTACTGTAACATACATCCTTATATGAAGTATAAATATTACTTTGTATATTATAAAATTATTTTCTCAAATGTAGAAGATATACAAAAGACACTTAATATTTTTAAAAGAATGGATGAGATTTACCTCTTAGTTTTTCACTGAAAGAGCACACATAATAACTTGTGATCTTTCCTAGCCAACTTTCAAAACCAGTGGACAAAGACACAGATATAGAAAACAATAAATTGTTTAACATGTCTATACTAATTGTAATGTACAAAATCCTAGTTACAGCTCTGGAAGTGGTCTGTAATGTCCAGTTATAGACATACAAACAAGAAGAACAGATATTAAAATAGGAAAATTCCCAGCCTGTCAATATGAATTATGGTCAAGAGTATCAGTAGACAAATAAGACATAAGGTTATAAATATGAAGCAGAAAGTACAGGCCTTAGCTATTACACTGGAAGTGTTTCTCAAAATAAAATTTAAGAACCAGATTCATACCTTCAAAAATTAACCACAGCTTCTATTGATAGAAATTTAATTGTAAGTTTCTATACAGTTATGTTTTGGGGGTGATTGAAAGTCCAAGTGCTCTTCGTTATATGAGAACTGCAGGCAAAAGTTTTTCTCAGCTTTCAGATGCAACACTTTGATGCCTATAGAGTTAAAGATTGTTTCAACACGAGATGTCGGGTAGAAAAGCAGAAATGGCAATCAACAGACAGAAGATTCTAGGCTACCACTGAGTCAAGGAGACAAGCACTAACAAGAAAAATGAGAAAAGAGGGATTTAAGAGTAATCGAATACCATTAAAAATTTTTTAAAAACTCACAATTTCATGACAAACAATAGCATTATCTTGTATTCACCCAGCTCATTTTACATATACCAAATGTCTTGGTAGAGATGATTGCATTAATGCACACAACAATTGGTCTCTGATACAGAATGGAAGCAGGTCACATTATTTGACAGTCATAGAGCAATTCAGTAATTTTCTGAGTAAAATCAGAATCCAAGCAATCATAAATTTTAATTTACTAATCTATTTCCTAGCTTGTATTACCTATACAAAATGTTTTCAATTTCTTCCCCTATTCAAGTGGCTGCACACTTCACCATTTGCTGATGTCAAGTTATCTTTGAACAATGATCAGCTACTGATGAAGAACATTATTTCTCTATCACCTCTGAGGACTTCAGAGTAAACAACATTGCAAAAGAGATATGAGCTAGGATGCCATTATCATAGGCTAGAAACATCCAGAAAACAAAAGACATTATTTCTTCTTAACTCTTTTGAACAAATATGTAATATATGTCTAACCATCAGAATAACGAAATAATATGTACTGATCTGTGACAATAATTTCAAATATTCCTGTAACACTACTTTTCATGTTAGATCTTAATTGAAAGAGGACACTAGCATAAATCACCTTTTTACAATAAAAACCAGTGATTTCCTCTCAACTCAATGCAGTAAGGTGGAGTCATTTCACTTCAATGTAGCCCCCACAAACATAAACAAGGTAGCCATCTCTCAAGTCATGTCTAAAACCAAACTGAAACAACAACTTCATAATGACTGATGGCTTCAGGGGAGCTCTACCTTAAACAAACAAACACACATACACAAATAAACGTATCCCTATTATGTGGAGTAAGCGATGTTTGTTAGACACAAAACTATGATGTGGGTTAAAATTTTTTTTCTGCATTAGCAGAAGGAAGACAAAAATCTTAATAGAGTAGAACAGCCTACATGTTAAGGATTCCTGAAGTCTGCAAGGGGTGATGCTTCCTAGTATTTATTGGTGTAGAGAAGGTGCTCCTGCTCTTCCTAAAGCTTCTAACACACTGTTAGCCATCATGCTTTAAATGAAAAAATCCTGGAACAATCTGGAATTACCTGGTTCCCAAGCCAGCCAGCCTGTCAACATTTGAAAATCAATGTTACCAGTTTCTTGTCTAGTGGGAGGTTTACTTAACAGAGGTAACTCCACAGTCATCCTTGGCACACCTGGTGACAGAAACACGATTTACACAGCTGCACAGTCTGGGTTTGTGTTGAGAGATTTAGCAGATGAGGCATAAAATTTGAAAATATGCAGCCAGGGAGATGGGTAGTATGAAAACCCTCTGTTCCATAAACATCGGTCTTCAGATTTTTGTTCATAAGTCTTTCCAGCTAAGTAGAAAAATGACAAAGTTCTAAAAAAGTATATGAGTATGCTGTAAAATAAATAGATTAGCCAACATGAACTGGCATAAATAAATGTTCACCATTTTAATGTATCATTATGCATGACAATTGAATGAACACATTGGTCAGGATAATGTTGGAAAACAAAAATAAGAAATTAGGCCTATGGAAACATGAGGGACAGATTCAGAAAATATAAACAAAGGTATCTACACTTATCTTGTTCAGAAGGTAAAGTGGGAGTTAAAAATGTAGAGGGGGGGGCGGGCACCATCCAGGAGATTCACCTGGCTATGCTTGTTGTTGGACCTGAGATGTTGTACAAATTAGCTCTATGAAAAAAACGGGGGAGAGGCAGATAAAAATCATGAATTTGTTAATGTGTCTTCTTCTGTGTGCCTTTTTAATCTAGCACTATTGTACCCAGTTAAATCCCAGTTACTAAATAATAATTTGTATTGCACTACCTCCCATGGAGAAAAGATTAATCCATAAAAAATCTTAGGGATATACCATGAATGATCTTCAGTTCATATAGAATGAACATGTTTTATTTTTTAATAATAGTATTTAGTTAATGATGCCACTTTTTCTTTATCATTAATATTCTTAGTGCAAAATATTTTGGAATGCTAATATATTGAATACTTTTGTTTTACCAACTAAATGCTAACAATATTATATAGCCATATGTACCTCACTCATCCTGAAACTTTACTACTCTCTATTATTTTAAACGTATGTACACATTAATAAGGACAATAGCATTAGAACCTTATTTTAGAACATGAAAAGAAGCATAATACATGAACAAAATAAAAATAATAAACATAATTACTAAATAGTTGTCAAGCATAAAGCTGATCTTGGATGAGCAAATGATGTAGAAATTAACACTTTCAATTGCTGGTCAAAATAAAGTGGTAAAATTTGAGTCAACTCAGCCTAGATGCCAATTACTCCAAGAAGCCTTCCAACATATCCCAACTTTAAGTGACAATTTACTTGCTGAAGTCTCAGAGCAATTGATTCATATCTGTTTTATGAAAAAAAAAAATACTACCCATGAACCATTCCATATAATTCATTGTATACTTTATCTCTTCTATCCCTCTGGAAAGTTTTAAGGGCAGGAGATTTATCTGATTTGTTTTCTAAATGGTTAATTTAGATTTGTTTTCTAAATGGTTACTTTTTAACGAATGAATGAATGATAGTCTTATAAGGTCTCAGGGTATCAGTCAGGGTGACAATTCTCATCTGGAGCTTCTTATTACCATCTTCCAAGATCACTGATCATTGACATAATTTAGCCTCTTGTGGTTGTAGAACTGAGATCCCCGTTTTCTTGACATATTACTCCCTTCAAATTCAAGCAAACAAAGGACCACTGCATTTTTTTAAGCTTTGAATTTCTCTGAATTTGCTTTTAAGGGATCATGTGATTATATTGGACCCTGGCTGCTGGATAATCCAGGGTAATTTCCCTGTTTTAAATTCAACTAATCAGTTAATTTAATTACATCTACGAAGTTCCTTTTGACATGGTAAATAATATATTCACAGTCTATGGGTCAAGGGATCAAGGAGTAGAATCATCTTGGAGGCTACAATTCACCTACCATATCTATCTTGTCTAAAATTTTATTTTCTAATATATACTTATTTGAGTATGGAAGCAGAATTTTATTAGATCACTATTCCTAAAGATGAGAATATAGTCATTTTCACATTCATACTTCAGGGTGAATTAGTCAGAATTTTAATTTTTTAAAAACTAACTTGGGGTGCCTGGGTGGCTCAGTTGGTTAAGCGGCCGACTTCGGCTCAGGTCATGATCTCATGGTCCGTGAGTTCGAGCCCCGTGTCAGGCTCTGTGCTGACAGCTCAGAGCCTGGAGCCTGTTTCAGATTCTGTGTCTCCCTCTCTCTGACCCTCCCCCGTTCGCGCTCTGTCTCTCTCTGTCTCAAAAATAAATAAACGTTAAAAAAATTAAAAATAAATAAAATAAAAAATAAAAACTAATATGTGCACTTAAGGAATAAGATTTATAGAAATGCAAAGGATAATATAGAAGGATGGTGTCATTTTATAGCATGGACAGGTATTTCCCAGGAGAAAACTAAAGAGTGGCCTCAGTGCACTACTAAAGTGTGGCATTCTGGAGTAGGATGCTACAAAGTAGGAGTGAGCAGGACAGAGACAATGAAGAACCATAAACAGCTTCCTAAGGGCTATAAGTATTATAAAGAGGCAGGTAAGCTAACCAGATCTTAGATTTCCCTCCTCCTTTACCAACTACTTAAGCACCACACAGACACACACAGACATACAAACACACACACACACACACACACACACATACACACGCACACATACACACGCGCGCACACACACACAAATTCCTAGACAGAAACAGAGGTACACGAACCATTCTAACAAGTTTCTAGAGGTGAGAAACCTGTTTCTGTCTCCTGGAGCACTGCACAATCTTTTCATAAAATAACAACAGATTTGGGATTGAGGTAAAGGGGAATTTAGAATAGAAGGAAAGATACAATATGCAAGTATTTCTAATGGTTTCAAAACACCCCTTAACTTCCATGAATAACCTTGTCTCTTCAATTATTGCAATGTATATTTAAAGAAAGAAATAATTTTCTTTTGGAACAAATATTGAGTTCACAATAATCCAATCATAACCTCAACAGGGAGAAAAACCAATCTCTGTTTCACTTCACTGCACCATAGTATTTAATCTTTTTCTATTGATAGTTAGTGCATGCAATTTCCATTAGAAGAGTTTTAAACATCAGAGGTAACATTTGGAGGCAGCAGCAGATTCACAGCAGCTCTTTAATATTTGGTCACTTCATAATTAGATTATAACTTTACAAGAAAGCACATACAAGGCACTGGGTCACAGCTTTAAAGCTATAAAACCAATAAAATCATCCAGGGTGTATCATTATTTTGAAATGACTTATAAGCAGTTTCATTTTACTGCCAAACATTTTTATAATTCCTTTCCCAAAGACAAATGTGTTCAGCTTGATTTGTGTTTGTCTTTGCATTTAATCATGTTTGCAGTCCTTTTTTGAATTTACAATTAATCCTCTTTACATTTATGTAACACTATTCCAAACTTTTTCTTCCTAAATTTATCTTAGTGGGTGATTGCTTATTATATTTTTATACTGTTGTAATTATTATATATACATAGTGCTTTGAGCATCCTGACAGAAGGTGTTTTATAATTGTATTATTTTATTGCTCAAACATTTGCAAATAACATATTCATAAAGTCTAAAACATGTAAACGTGACACAGATTCTAATGCAGTTCAGAAAAACCACTAGATCAGGATTCTTTTTCTGTAAATGTAAATCAACATTTTGCATACTACTGACAGAACTACATCTCATATGGGCCTAAATTAAGTCACTTCCCTCAAATGGTTAATAGATCAGTCATTTCTACATCAACACAAAATACAGCAATAGCCAGTAAGGCTAAACATGAATGGATTTTTTCTTTGTTTTGGTGGTAATGGCATTCAAAAGGGATATTAAAAAAAACAAATTTTAAGGAAAACAACGAGAATGAGGAGATTAGGACCTAGGTATAGCTCTTCCAGTTATTGAGCTTACCAACATATTATTTGACCACTACGATTTTGTTTAGCATGTATGAAAAGGTGAGGCTGAGTCACAGAAACACCAATATATTTTATAGTTATGAAAATTCAGGAATCAATGCATTTAAGTGTGTTCTCCCCATCCTTATCTGATTGAAAGACAGGAAACTGGGCATAAAAATGAATTCTTTTAAAATATTTAAATGATGGGGCACCTGGGTGGCTCAGTCCGTTGAGCGTCCGACTTGGGCTCAGGTCATGATCTCGCGGTTCGTGAGTTCAAGCCCCACGTGAGGGTCTGTGCTAACAGCTCAGAGCCTGGGGCCTACTTCAGATTCTGTGTGTGTGTTTCTCTCTCTGTCTCTCTGTGCCCCTCCCCCACTCATGCTCTCTCTCTCTCACTCTCTGTTTTTAAATATTTAAATGGTTTAAAGAATAATAATAATAATAATAATAATAATGCAAGCTCCAAGTTGACTTTCTGCCTTAAGTTATTTCACTGCTCCATTCCATACAAATAGGAATATTGTTGAGATAATTAAGAAGCAAATTTGTTATCTGAAATGAAAATAAGAAATGATAACTAGGAAAAATATTAAATGTTTATGCAATTAGCAATAGGAATCTTGATAGGAGGAATCAACATAATTAACATACTAGTTCTGACAGGTGGGAAACTTGATGAGAGACAAAGAAAAAATTAATAAAAATAAATTAAGAAAGTTCACCCACCAGACATGGGCGAAAGGATTTTCATCTGCCAAAAGTGTCCAAAGATTTGCACTAATTCCTTATTAAAGAGTGGTTATGAGTTCATATCAGAACTTCCCTATATATTTCTGGTTCAGGATGAGGAAATCAGCACATAGGTTTTTTCCTCTTCCTTACTAAAAGCCCACTGAGGTGAAAGATACCTATTTTGAAAATAAGCATATATATTTCATACATAAGCACTGTGAATAGGAAGATCAGTAGACATGGTCTTAATAACAGATGAAACAGAGTGAAAAAAAGCCATAATCCTCAAAAAGGAGCAAGTGAACACAACAATAGGCATGAGGACAATACCCTTCAGTGGAGAGTAAGAGATTCAAACAGGGTACAAGCCTAATAACAGTGGTTCATGTTCTAAGAGTCTGAATAGGACAGAAATCACTTTAATATCTTAAAGTCTTCCTATGCAATTGCATGACTAGACCTCCTTCACCGTCCACAGGTAAGCCCTGCCTTAGCAGAAGTGCTGGTTACCTCCAGACCCAAACTAAAAAAGCCTAAAAAAACTGAACAATCTAACAAGGAGGACTAGGGGTTCTAGTGTAGGTATTAGCATGGCAGAATTTTTCCACTTTTTATTTAATTCTACTTTATTTATTTATTTTTGACAACTAGTTTTTTGGAAGTTGGAAGACTCATTCTATCTGATATAAAGCTACAATAATCAAAACAGTGTGTCATCAGTGAAGGGACAGACACATAAATAAATAGGACAAAACAAAATATCCACAAATATCCACACAACTATGATCAATTGACTTTTGTCAAATATGCAAAGCATGCCTTTTAACAAAGGTGCTGGAACATTTGCATATCCACATGCAAGAAAAAATAATGAAGCTTTGACCAGGTATCTCGTATAATAATGAACTCAAACAGATCATAAACCTAAAATGTTAAACTCTAAAACTTCTAAAGGAAAACAGTGATCATTTTTGTGACCCTTAAAATAGGCAAGGGTTCTTAAATATAACATGAAGAGAACGAGTTCCAAAGAATGTATTGATAGATGTTACTTCATCAAAATTAAAACTTTTTTTTTTTCTGTGAATGACACTTTAAAAGAATTAAAAGGCAAACTATTGACTAGGAAACATATCTGCAAAGGTGAGGTCTCATAAGGAACTTGAATCCATAGAACATAAAGAACTCTTAAAACCCAAAAACAGGAAAACAACCCGGTGAAAAAAAAAATGAGGAAAATATTTGAAAAGACACTTCACCAAAGGAAATAGGAGTGGTAAATAAGTATATGAAAATTAGTAGTCATTAGGTATATGAGTTAAAACCACAAAGAGAAACAGATTGGCAAAGAACCTCTACTGGATTGGCAAACAATAACCCAATAAAGCCACAGGCACTGTCCAGTTTGCAGGGCAATCATAAAGTTCACACACTGATGATAGCAATGCAAAACTGGTACAGTCAAGAATTTAGTATTTTCTTATAAAATTAAACACGTATTTACCATATGACTCAACAATCCCTTACCTAGTTTTCACCCAAGAGAGATAAAACTTATATTCATAAAAATCCTGTACCTGGATGTTTACAGTAGTTTTATTCATATGCTCCAAAAACTGAAAACAACCTAAATGGCCTTCAGCTACTAAAAGGATAAAAAGACTGTGGTGAATCTATACAATGCAATATTACTCGACAATAAAAGGGAACGCATTGTTGATACAAGCAACAGTATGTCCATATTTCAAATGCATTATAACAAGGGAAAGAAGCCAGTCTCCAAAGGCTTTGTACTTCGTGCTTCCATCTGTATGACATACTGGAAAAGGCAAAACTGTAGCGAATAAGAAAAGATGGTAGATGCTAGGTTTCAGGAATTGCAAAAGGATGAATAAAAATGGCCACCACTGGGGAATACTCTGGGTGATGGGACTGCCCTATAAGTTGCTCATTGTGGTAGTTACACAACTCCGTACATTTGTCCAAATTCACAGAACTGTATACCAAAAAGGTAAATTTTATTATCTATAAATTTAAAATGTGTGTGTAAAAACTAACAAGGAAATTTTGAACTATGTTACTTAAAAATATGTTTATCTTTTGAGAGAGAGATTGACAGAGTGTGAGCAGGAGAGGGGCAGAGAAAGAGAGGAAGACAAAGAATCTGAAGCAGGCTCCAGCCTCCAGGCTACAAGCTGTCAGCACAGAGCCTGACGTGGGGCTTGAACCCACGAACTGTGAGATCATGACCTGAGCTGAAGTCGGGTGCTCAACCTACTGAGCCACCCAGGCGCCCCTATATTATTTAAATTTTTAAACATTATCAATAATAGGGTTAAAGAGCAAGAAAACTGCTGTGGGAATAGGGTGAGTTTTACACTTACCTTATTGATTTTTTTAAGTGTATATGTATATCTTTTTATAAAAATGAACTATATAGCATTTACATTTTTTGAATGTTTATAGTAACTGTATTAAGATGAGAATACATAGCAAATTGATCTTATTTAATGATGTGAATCTAGTAATATTTATATAATCCTTCCGATGCCTTCACAATATGTGAAGATAAGCCATTGGTCAGGGGGTATTCAAAGTTGATTTCTGAATCTGTTAGACCCCAAATAACAATTATTTATGAATCTTATACATAACACAAACAGACAATTTGAGCAACATTCTTTATATACCCATATCTTAACCTTATTTTTTGTCAGAAAGTCATCCATGAGGGTACTAGGCAATTCTAAAAGTTTGTTTGTTTTTAAAATGTTTATTTATTTATTTTAAGAGAGAGAGAAAGTGCAAGCAGGAGAGGGGCAAACAGAGAATCCCAAGCAGGCTCAGTGCTGTCAGCATAGAGCCCAACTTGGGGCTCAAACTCAAGAACCGTGAGATCATGACTTGAGTTGGAGTCCAGAGTCAGACACTGAACTAACTGAGCTACCCAGGTGCCCTAAAAGGTCTAATAAACAGTGATTAATCCACTAAAAGATGTGTGTCTCAAAGACTTTATACATAACATGAAATTTTCAATACAGAAAAAAACGTTATGACTTCTACTACACAGGACACAGATCTCAAAGCAGGCTAGTAAGACAAGCTGCTGTTTGAAAAATAGCATACTTCTTGGTCCAAATTTTTAGTATCATTTTTTTTTCTTTAAATTCTCAGGAAACCCTACCAAATACTATTCTGACCCTGATAAATATGATCTTGTCCTTTCTAACTGCAATACTACTTTTCTCATGGAAAAGATGGTTTCCATCACAAAATATTATTAAATAATACAACTCTGTCATGACAGATGCTTAGAAACCTGCCTATATTTTCCTTAGTCTTTATTTTGAACATCTCAACCCTATCAAAACCAACTTTCTGACAACATTCATGCTTAGAAACCAAGGAATACCCATTGATTCTGAAAAAGACAGGTCTGACTACTAAAACAGGCACAAATTATAAGACCTGCTAAAATGAAATTATTGACCTCTTTTATAAAAGCTTCAGTTCTATTTTGGGGAATTTTTTTTTCATTTTCTTTGACATGGATCTTCTACATTTAATACAGTTCCTGCATATACTTTCTAAATTCAATCAATTTCATGATAAAACCAAAAGGAGGATCCCAAGTGTGGTATTATACAACAAAACTCTTATTGAGGAATAATACACAGCCCCCTTTATCCTATTTCTTATGGTATAAGACATGCTGATCAATGTATTAGTATTCTGAACCTGTCTTTTTATTTGAACAACATTGCAATAATAACCAGAGATGGAAAGTTTATTGAGGGAGGGGGAGGAATTACATTCCAACAAAGAAATAGATTTCATTTTAAGTACCCAGGGGGTTATTTTACAAGAAAGTATAAAGTTTTTAAAAAAATACAGCTTGGCAGTGGCCTTTATGTCTAGAATATTGCTTTCTCAACATAACCCCCATTGAGGCAAAAGTAATATTAACAAATGATAAAGTTTTGCTGTAATTCTTAGTGTTTTAATAATCATAGTTATAACATGCCAAGTAAATTAAACTCCTTAATCTTTTCCCCCTATTTTACTCTAACACTGCATTGCTGTACTTGGAAAATGATCATTCCACAAACAAAGTCACTAATCATCCAAGACTGATTAAAAAGAAAAAAAGTTTTCTTGATTCCTTGTGACCCCTAAGCTGAAGTCTTTGAATGGGAGATTAAAGCTTAATTATTTTGATGTACCAGTTCAGTGTTATCAATCTGTTCACCACTTCGAAAGTGTAAACTGCTTGAGTAAAATAGGTGAATGCTCTGTCCTTTCCCTTTTTAAAGAATTCACATTTTCAATTTCTAGATGAAAAATAATACTTTGACTGAATGTTAATCATACTTTCTGCTGACAAAGACAGAATAAACCAGGAGATTATCTAGAATACTAAGGGGATAGCAGTATGCATAAATCAATACTGCCTCTACCTACATTACTAATCTTCTTTGGGACATAAAGCACAAAGTTGTTTTTTTTTTTTTTTTTAATGTAGACCACTTTGAGATAAGGTTTAATGTGTGCTCTCACTCTCATTGCTAACCTATTTTAAGCTAAACTATTTCAAATATGAAACATAATCTGAGAAGAGTCAGTGCTCCCTACCCCATCACTATTACCTACTAAGCACTGCTCCAATCAGGTAACCACATCAATTTCATGTATGGACTTCCAAAAATATTCTATGCTACACAAATATTGCCTTATAGAAATTTTAACATGAAGCGGCATCTTGTATTTTTTTCATGGAAAACATAGTTTATATATTGATCCATACACATATGTATAGTGTTGGTATGTTATTCTGTGTCAGTCTTTCATAATTTGTTTAAATTGCCACTTAGGTGTCCAGAAATAGCCATGTCCTGATGTTGATCCCCTTCTGTTATTTCTTACAGAGAATTTCCTCTTTAAGACCTTCCCTGTAGCCATGCACAAAAGAAAGGGATCTCATGTAAGGTTGCTTGAGTTCAAATTTTGTCTCCACCATTTTTCACCATATGATATTTAGCTATATTATTGAACTTATCTAAGTCTCAGCTTATACTTCTGTAAAAATATATAATTTCTCATAAGTTTTATAAAGCATAAAATTCATGAAACATACATAGTACAGTCCCTGGCATACTGTTAAGTGCTTTATGAATAAACAGTATAGGTATTGATACCCTTATGCCCAGAGGCCTTCTGGGATAGAAGGTAGAATCATCACTACATAGGAAGCTTTAAATATATCCTCCAAAAGTATCCATAGCCCTGGTCCTGACACATGCCGATTCACAGAGTGGTGGGAATTTCCTAATATCTGCATAACTACAATGAGTAGATGGGTCTTGTCACAATGGGGTATTCCTCTAAAATGATTAGACCCTTCCCATTTAGAGCCAGTAAGTTGCCAATAACTTTCACATTGCAGACTCAAACTCAAAGACCCCATATGTCTACTAATAAGCTCTATATAAAAATTAATTTACATATATCAAGTAGTACAATTGTCTGAATTACATGCAGAAAACTTACATGCATGACAGTTAACCCTCTTCTTTCTCTTTGCAGTACAGATTCAGCTGTGCCCAATAAAATGATATGTCACTCCCTTATCCCCAGAACTAAACAGCCAACTGTGCTTGCATTTAACTGCTTTGTAAAAAATGGGGGTAAGAGGCGGAAATTGGGTCCACCGTTCCCTTATATATGCGTATAACATGAAGACATAATGAAATGGCAACCCATTATCTTATTCTCTAAGTAGTCTTAGTTCCTGCATAGCACTGTTTGAGTGTCTCATATTATCTTATTTATTTCCACAATATCCATGTGTAAGGTGGCTATTATTATGCCCATATTACAGAAAAAGGATCAGAAGCTTAAAAAGCATAGATAACTTCTTAAAGGTCACAAAACTATTAAGTGACAGAGCTAGCACTAAAATCTAGGTTTTTCCACCATATCACACTGTCTTCCATGACTAAGTACAGAGATTTTGTATGAAACAGGCTAAATTCTGCAAAGGTCTTAACTAAACCAAATTCTTTTTTTGTTGTTGTTGTTTTCTACAAGAAAAAAAGCCTATGTTCACAGAATCTAATGCTAATCTAATACTATATTGAGCAGCATGTTAAAATGTAAAACACAGCAACTGTTGGGGCTCCTGGGTGGCTCAGAAATCACTCCTGATTTCTGCTTAGGTCATAATCTCGGATTCGTGAGTTTGAGCCCTGTACTACTGCACTCCGTGCTCATAACACATAGTGCGCTTCGTATCATCTGTCTCCCTCTCTCTGCCCTTCCCACATTCATTCATGCTAGTTCTTTGTCTCTCAAAAATAAATAAATGTAACCATATAAATAAATGTAACCATATAAATAAACCATATATAAAACCATATACATACACACATATATATGTGTGTATATATATATATATATATATGCACACACACACACACGTGTGTGTGCATATATATATATATGTATATTTAATGTAAAACATAATAACTGTTGACATAATTTCAACGGTATCATCAAGAAGGTGAGCAAGCAGAGGTAGACCAGCAAACACTTTAGAATGGACAGATATGACAACACAAGAAAATTTACATAAAATAATGTAATCGATCAAATTAGCACATTAAAGCCAAGGAGACTAAATACTTTCAGACCTCTAATTAGAATACTGTTTGTGCTCAAAATGGTTGTACATTTGGCTGGTCAAACAATGCTTTTTTTCCCCTCCCCCCGAGAGAGAGAGCAAGGGCATGTGGGGGAGAAGCAGTGGGAGAAGGAGAGAAAGTCCCAAGCTGGCTCCATGCCCAGTGCAGAGCCTGACTCAGGCTCCCTCTCACAACTATGAGATCATGACCTGAGCTGTAATCAAGAGGCAAGACACTTAATTGACTGAACCACCCAGGTACCCCAAACAATGCATTTTTAAATGATCACCATTGCTCTGTAATCTAGAGAGAACATAGGAACACTGGCTAGTCTCCAGTAAGGAACGCCCTTCAATGCCACTGAACAAAAACAAAAAACAAAACAAAACAAAAAATCAACTTCTCCATAAAGGAATTAAATGTACAAACTTGTCTTCATTAGAACTTTGCTTCAAATCAGTGTTTCCAAGTTATGGTATAATCTTAATGATAGTAATTTACAATGTTCAAATTGCCTTCACATTCATTTATTCATTTGGGCCTCATAAGAACCCTTTCCTGCTGACAAGGTGAATACCATTATCCCATTTTTTGAGATAATAGAATTGAATTTGAAGTTAATGCATCTGCCCAAAGATTCTTCTTTCCATTATTGAGAAAAGACACAATTTCCTTACCCTTAGCCAAATGTTCTTCTAGCAATAATGGCAGTGATGATAAAATAAGTACATCTACAACAATACAGTACCAATATTTATATCTTGAGTTCCCAAGCATGGATGTAAAACTCCCTATGGTGTGCACTTAATGATTGTATATCACCTCATCTAATCCTTATAACAGTGCTATGAAATAAATTTTATCTTAAATAAGGAAACTGAGGCAGGGAGAGGTTTCACTAACTTTCCTACATGATAGAGCTCATAAATATCAGAGTAAAATTAACTTAGATGTTTCTCAAGGTAACATTGCCTATAAAAGACACAGTTTAGAAATAGCCTGGGTACCGGTCTCCTCTAATTATACTGTTCATATTACAATAAAGTCTATATTGTACTTAAGACATGAATTATTATTTTATAATTTTCTAATTTAAAATCTTACTATTCTTTAAATATCATATAAAAAGTATTTACCTTCATTAGTATGAGGATTTTGGGGGTGGTTTGATATAGTTGCTTTGGAGCATCTCCTCCTCTGATCATATTAACAAATGAATACTTTCTTTTTTCCTTTAGCAGGAGAACATTTTCTTCTCCAGTGCCATACGTTTTATTCTCTCTGTATTTTTTTTTTCCTTTAGCAGGAGAACATTTTCTTCTCCAGTGCCATACGTTTTATTCTCTCTGTATTTTTCCTTGCATTTCCCTAGGTCTTGACTTCTTTCTCTTTCCCATTATCTCTCAGTCCAGATCATTGCTATATCTAATTTCAAAGACTCATTTCCATCACAGTTAGTTCAACAAACGTTAAGAACTTGAAATACTGGAATACTTTATTAAGTGCTATGAATACAGCAATGGGTGAAATAAACATGGCATCTCCCCTTACAGATAAAGGCACTTATATAAAGACATTGACATTAAGCAAATGCATTAATAATTAAATAATGGTCAAAAAGCAGTAGGGAAAAAAAAAGTAGGATTCATGATGATATGGGACCTTTAATAAGAGAGGTTCATGTAACCAGTAAACTCAAGAAAGGTCTCCCTGATGAAGTAATTTTTAGCTGAAATTTGAAATGTGAGTATGAATTATGCATATGAATAGGGGAGGGAACTTAAGGCCCTGAGGCAGGAAGGTACTGAATTAAGATAGTGGGGCTAACGTTTTGTGAAGAAGGATTAGAGTCCACTAGGCTCCTGAGGTAAATTAAGAGCCATGTATGCCTTATTTATGATATTCATTTTCTTCTAAAATGGAAAGAAGCAATTGAAGATTGTAACCAGGAAAGGATTTTCTGTTTAAAAACACACACCAGTAAATGGGGAAAGAATTGATTGGAGACGCTAAGACTATATATGAGGACATGAGTTATGCAAAAGTTATAAAATCTTAGGCAAGAAATGCTAGTAGTTAAAATTAGAACTACATCAGTCAATATGGCGAAATAAACACACATGTTTAGGAATCTACACTTGGTCATTTATAGTAAGATTTGAGCTAGAGGAGTCAAGAATAAACTCAAATGTTTTGGTATGAGAAAGTGGATACACATTTTTGATATTTCTGAAATATTAGAAATCAAGTTTAAAACATGTTCACTTTCAGATTCCAAGGAGAAATGAGGAAGTTGAGAGAAAAAAAGCTATATATATGAAACAAAAAACACGAAAAATCAAACTGTTGTATGTTTACACTACTCAATAATTAAAAGGAACAAATATTTAGTACATGCAAAAACATGGGTGAGTCTTCAAAATGTTGTGCTAAGCAAAAGTAGCCAGACACAAATCACAATATTAGGATTCTGTGTATGTGACTATAAATAGGTAAAATCTATACTGAGAGATAGTAGACAAATGGTTGTTTAGTGCAGAGGGGAGTAGGGAAAAGAGGTCAAAGAGAGAGTTAAAGGGACAAGATAAAGCATTTTGGAATGGTGGAAATTACCTAGAATGGATTATAATGATGATTAAACGATGTATACATACATATATATCAACACTGACTGAGCTTACAGTTAAAATAGGTACATTTTATTATATGCAAACTATGCCAATAAGTTGATTTTTAAAAGATATATATGTGAATCAGCTAACTTTATGCTTTTTACCTTTTTCCAGAAGATACAAAAATAATCTGTTAATTTTATGATAGGAATAAAAACAGTGTTCAAGGAATTGAGGATTCACTCCTAGCAATAATACTCTCAACACACAAAAATAAAGATATGTTAAATTGTATGGAACTGCGGAATTTGAACCTTCCTTATGCTTTAACTTTAAATTGAAGTTGATCAATAAAATTAAAATTTTCTACTCTGTAAAAGACACCATCAAGAATATGAATATACAAGATACACAATGGAAGCAAATATTCACAAAGACACATCTGATAAAGGACTATTATCCAAAATATACACAGAACTCTTAAATCTCAACAATAAGAAAATACTTGATTAGAAAATGAGACAAAGACTTTAACAGACACTTCGCCAAAGGAGATACAGAGATGGCAAATAAGCATATGAAAAGATACTCCACATTATATGCCATTAGGGAAATGCAAATTAAAACAACAATGACATATCACTACACACTAGAACGGTCAAAATCCAGGACAATGATAATATCAAATGCCGGTGTAAATGTGAGGCAACACAAACTCTCATTCATCTCTAGTGGGAATTGCAAAAAGGCACAGACGCTCTGGAACACAGTTTGGCTATTTCTTATATAACTCAACATAGTCTGTCCATGCAATCCAGGAATTATGGTCCCTGGTATTTACCCAAAGGAGTTGAAATTTTATGTCCGTACAAAAACCTGTACAAGGATTTTTTTAGTTTATGTATTTATTTTGGAGAGAGAGAGAGAGCAAGCAGTGGAGAGGGAGAAAGAGAGGGGGGATCCCAAAAGGACTCCACAGTATCAGCAAAAAGTCTGATATGGGGCTTGAATTCATGAACTGTGAGATCATGACCTGAGCCAAATTCAAAAGTCCTACTTAACCAACTGAGCCACCCAGGCACCCAAAAAACCTGCACAAGGATGTTTATAGGAGCTTTATTATTTAGCTTTTATCTAAAACCTGGATAAACCAGATGTCCTTCAGTAGGTGAATAGATAAATTGTGTTATATCCAGACAATGGTGATAAAGGAGAATGGGTTTTTAGGCCATGAAAAGACATGGAAAAATGTTAAATAAATTTTACTGAGCGAAAGCAGCCAACCTGAAACGGCTACATAGTATATAATTCCAAGCATATGATATTCAAAACTGGAGACAGTAAAAATCAGTGGTTGCCAGGGGAGAAAAGGAGGGGTAAACAAGCAAAACACATAGGATTTTGGTCAGAGAAAGTATGCTGTATGCTATTATGGTAGCTACCTGTCATTATACATTTGTCAATATCAAGAGTGAAAAAAAAGTCTGTTACAAAATACAGTCTATTAGAAAGGAAAAAATTGAGGCTGGTGATTATATTTCAGCTCACTTGATATAACTGAAGAATCTTGCTGGTAAGACTGCACTTTAGAACTTTACTAAATATTTTTTAAAGTTTTTATATATTTATTTTTTTATGCTTTTTTTCATTTATTCATTTTTGAGAGACAGAGGCAGAGCACAAGTGGGGGAGGGGTAGAGAGAGACGGAGGCACAGAATCTGAAACAGGCTCCAGGCTCCAGACTCCCAGCTGCGAGCTGTGAGCTGTCAGCACAGAGCCCAACGCGGGACTCGAACTCACAAACTGCGAGATCATGACCTGAGCTGAAGTCGGACGCTTAACCGACTGAGCCACCCAGGCACCCCAAAAGTTTTTATATTTTGAGATAGAGAGAGACACCAATAATGCATATGCATGAGAAGGGCAAAGGGCAGAGAGAGGGGGAGAGAAAGAATCCCAACCAGGCTCTGTGCTGTCAGCACAGAGCCGGACACAGCACTCCATCTCTCAAACCACGAGATCAAGACCTCAGCCAAAATCAAGTGTTGGACGCTTAACCGACAACTTAACTGATGCATAACGCTCCCCTTTACTAAATATTTTCAGAAGTTATATTCTATATGGGGCGCCTGGGTGGCTCAGTCAGTTGGGCTTCCAACTTCAGCTCAGGTCATGATCTCACGGTCTAGTGAGTCCTAGCCCCACATCGGGCTCTGTGCTGACAGCTCAGAGCCTGGAGCCTGTTTCTGATTCTGTGTCTCCCTCTCTCTCTGCCTCTCCCCTGCTCATGCTGTCTCTCTCTCTCTCTCTCTCAAAAATAAATGAACATTAAAAAAAAATAAGAAAAAAAGTTACGTTTTATAAATGATTTGTCACTCAGATCATCTGCTCAGTACCTCTGAAAATGTTCCATATCTTTATAACTATTTCAAATTCAGATCAGATTATTAATCTCCCCTGTGTTTCCAAGGTATTGAGTATTTTACTGCCCCATTGGAGGCCTGAACTAATTTTCAAGTGCAGATATCACAGCCCATAATTTTATAAACTTTCAACTAAATTTAAATTTACTTTACCTGTGATTAATAAACACAAGGAGTGAATATCAATTATAATATTCAAATGGTAGTATTTAAAGCATTTTGGTGACTTCCAACTGGATAATACTGCATTTGGAATACTTCACAGTATTTTAAACAGGTTTATATAGAATCAAATAGTTTTGACTCTATTTAACAGTTGCATTGTGCTTACACTTTAAGTGGAAATTATCACCTGGTAATAACACTGGCAATTTTTTAGTGGCTCCCATGAAGAATACGTAATTTGCTGAAAACATAAGTATACAGTTTGGTTACCTGTCAAAGTTGAAAAGGGAGAAAAAGCAAATTTGTGACACACCTGACATACAGCAGGGTGCTACTAGGAGGGCGTAAACTGCCAGAGTTCAAGGCTTGATTAGAGCACAAGATGGATAGGATTTGTCTGCCTTTAATTTTTAGACTGTAGGGATATTTTGTCCACATTTACCACTCCAAGCATTCATAAAATAAAACAATGGAATCATGCCCAGAAAAGAAAATTAAAAGTCCAGCTTTAATTATTAGCACAATTTAACATGGAAAATGAAAAGCAAATGGCAGCTGGAAAATGAAAGGAACAGAAAGGGAAAATAAAAATGTCTGTTATCACTAAAAACATATTTTGTGGAAAACAAGAGAAAAATGAAAATTGCTAATGGAAATTTAAATGTACTTACCACTTAACTATGAAAACTAAATTCAGAAGAATCAATAAACTGAATTGTAACCACAATGAAAATCAACAATAATAAAGGTTTAAATAATACCAGATAATTTTGTGAATACAAAACTGTTCAGGGACATTGGACTCTTGGTTTCAGCTTAGGTCACGACAATACCAAGGGTACTTGGGATTCTCACTCTCTCTCTCTCTCTCTGCCCCTCCCCCATGCATGCATGTGCACATGCATATTTGCTCTCTCTCTCAAAAATAAACATTAAAAACAGACTGCCCAGACTTCAAGATAACTTTAAGAAAAATAAAGGTACATTCTATCAGTTTCTAAGTAAGATGATGACTTGTACATAATAAAGTGACGAAAATTCACACCCACAGAAGGAAATGTTACAGTTGGGGACCAGATAATCAGTGACATCACAAATTTGACACAATGGCAGAAAAAGAAATCCTCTACACAATTTTCCTTCTTTAGTACAAGTAATATCTCCCACTTCTATTTACCCTGATGTGCAGTTACCTAGTATAATTCAATGAGGGAATAGAGAGTGATTACACTTCTGTCTCAATGGATGAAAGTATTTCATCAGGGATGAGTTACCTGTCCATTACACTGTCTAACCCTGCAAAAGTTGGGCGAATCTAGCAGAGACATAATACAATTAAAAAACAAATATTTTATTGTTCTGCAGTGTGGACAGAAGCAAAAAGACTGTTGGGGCAACTGAGTGACTCAGTCAATTAAGTATCTGACTCTTGGTTTCAGCTCAGGTTATACTGCAGCCTTAAGTACAGTCTGAAAGACATACACACGGGCAGCAGGATGCACACATGGAAAAGGCCATAGTTTTTCTGGTCTGGAGAAACTTGAAAAGAGAAGCCAGCAATCTTGGAACTACAAGGATAGCAGTGGAATCAAAACTAGGAAACAGCCAGAGAAGGGAGTATTCAAACTTTTTCCCTGTGACTGTGACCGACCCTTCATGAACCACATGCGAAAGAGATTCAACAAGAGTTAACTAAGGAAAAAATATCTGAATCAAGACCAGATTTGTCCCCCAAGAACCAAAATGTAAAGGTCAGGTACGATCAAGAACAATACCTACTAAAAGAAAGGAAACAGTAATCATTACAGGATAATAACAGAATCAAGAATCCACATAATGTAATATTCATAATGTCTAATATACAAACCAAAATGTCATGATATACCAAGAATCAAAAAAAAAAAAAAAAATGGGACACAGGACTAGAGAAAAGAAAATCAATTAAATCCCAAACTAAGAGAAACCAGATGTTAGTACTAGCAGACAAGAATTTAGAAGTGGCTACTACAACCTCAGTGAAATAAAATACCATGTATTTAGAGACTGAATATTTCAGCCAAGAAATGGAAAATTCCAGCAGAGAAACAGAAACAAAAAGAGAATCAAGTGGAAATTCTAGAAATAACAAATAAAATGTACAGAAGGAGACATAGAAGAAATTCTTTTTTATCTACGATAGAACAATATTTCTAAGAGTACATGAAGCACAAATCATAAGAAAAAAATGATAATTTGGAATTGATTTGAAAAATGTGCTTCAAAATACAACATTAAAATAATGAATATGTACACCACACACTGGGAGAAATTATTAGCAATACAAATGCTTGATAAAGGGTATGTTTCCAGAACACATAAAGAACATTTCAACTAATGTGAAAAATGTGACATTTAAACAGATAATTCACAAAATAAATATAGATAGATAGATAGATAGATAGATTGATAGAAAAATGGCCTATAGGTAGATGTTAAAATGCCTGACATGCCTAGGTATCAAAGAAGTCCAAATTAAAATCATAATGAAATAGCTCTATACATTCAGTAACAGAGAACTAAAACGACTGACAATAACTAGTGCAGATGTGAAACTGAAATTTTCATACATTGCTAGTGGGAATATTAAATGGCAACCATTTTAAAAAACAGCTTGAAAGTTATTATTAATTAATTAATATACAAAACACAAACAACCCAGAAATTCCACTCCTAGGTATTTTCAGAAGAAAAATAAAAATACATAGCCATACAAAGACTTGTACAGCAAGTCATTTAAATAATTATTGCTCCCACATAAAAACAACACAAATGTCCATTGCCAGGCAAAATGATAAATTATGGTGTATTCATACAATAAAATGATAGTAGGAAAATAAATGAACTACAGATAAGCAAAACATTTCATGATCCTAAAACATTATGTGAGTAAAAGAAATAAGATACAAGAGAGTATAAATTGCATGATTCTATTTACATAAATTTTTAGGACAGGTGAAATGATTCTACAGTAATAGCAATTACATTAAATACTGCACTGGCAAGGGCTGGCTATGAAGAGATAATCGCCAAGAGTTATGAAGGAAATTTGGGGGTAACAATAATATTCTAAAATATTCTAAATAAAAATATTCTAAAATATTCTAAAATTATTGGGCACAAAGAATATATTAGAATATATTTGAAAAATTCATGGAACTGTTAACTTAAAATGAATGTATATTCTTGTATGTAAAGTATATCTCAATAAAGTTGATTACAATGCAATTATGATTTCATACCCAAAACTTAATATAATTCATTATATGAATGAAATAAGAAAGGAAAACCACATAATTATCTCAATAGACACAGAAGAACCATTTAACAAAGTCCAACACATTCTTTCCTGATAAAACATATCAACAAAATAAAAGTAGAAGAGAATTTCCTCAACCTGATAAAAGGCATCTACAAAAAACAATCTAGAACTAAAATCATTCTTAATGGTGAAACACCAAGGTTTTCCTCTAAAACTGGGGAAAATAAAGCATGTGTTGGGGGCGGGGGGTTGGGTGGTAGAGGACAAAGAGAAGAAAGGAAATGAAAAATTTTAAAGAGGAATTACCTTCTGTATACTTGGGGAAGGTGGGGGAAAGAGGTGAAGGTGGTCAAAAGGTACAAACTTCTGGCTATAAGATAAGTAAGTTCTGAGGATGTCATGTACATGACAGTTACTAGAGTTAACAATACTGTATTGTGTATTATAAAATTACAGAGAACAGATCTTAAAAGATTTCATCAGAAGAAAAAAATTATAACTATGTAAGGTGATGAATGTTTACTTAGTTGCGGTAATCAATTATTTTGCAATATACACATATATCATGTTGTACACTTTAAACTAATACAAGGTTATATGTCAATTGTATCTCAGTAAAACTGGAAAAATATTCCAGATTAACCAATTAGACAAAAAAAATGTCTTCACTCTAGAAAGGCAAATCAGGCAAACTTGAACTACGTAGAAAAGATATTCCCTTTCAAAAAAGCACCGCATGATTGCTAAATGGAGCACAATTGGATTTCAGCAACAACTTAAAAACTCAGCTGGACAATTTTGTGCACTGAAAAAATGCACAGTCATATACTGTCCTTAGTTGCATATTTTATTGTCTTCTTGGTGATTCACAATGCACAATAGAGCACAAAGAATATTTAGAAGCTTTAATAAACATAATTTCATTGTTTTTAACCAATCATTTCCCAAAACTGTAGAATATAACATATTCTCAATATATTTATTAAATAACTAATTTGAAATAAACTCTTCTTCTGTTACAAGACCAATTAACATTCTAGGCAAATGTCACTCTACACAACTATCTTTAGCTCTCCTTAACTACACTAAATAATCCTGTCCTGCTAGGAAGGCTTTTCACATATTTCAAGGTAGAAGATATTCTCTGAATGATCAAAGTGATCAGCAGTTTAACTGCCAGGTAAGTAGCACCTAATTATACACTTTACAACATAAAAATAATGACATTGTATGATGATTACTATAGATATCTCTTGTCCTTTATTGTTAAAATTAGAGTGTTGCAAATACTCAATGCTCACTTAAAACAGCAGAGGAAGTTAGAATAGAGAACTTGCACTTTTATATGGGATTATCAAAATTCTCACTTTTTTCCTCCTAAGGTCAGGAGATTTTAAAATAATTTGAATCATGTCACAGGACATGGAGGTGTATTTTTAGTAAAACTTGATTTTACTTAGTTAAATATCTCATTATTTTAATAACAAAAGAAAGTGTCTTTGATTACCACCCTCTAATTTTTTGTATAGTCTTAAATTGGCAACATCCTTATCAAGTTTTACTATTAGGACTCCAATGACTTCATAAAATGAGTTGGAAGTTATTTTATTCTTCTCCATTTTCTGAAAAAGCTTATATAAAATTGATATTACGTATTCCTTAAAAGTTCAGTACAGTTCAGTGAAAGCATCTAGGACTGGAGTTCTTTGGAAAGTTTTTTGATAATTAATGCAATTTTTATTATACCTATAGAACTATTCTGATTTCTATTTTATCTTGTGTCAGTTTTTATGTAATGCATTTTTAAGAAATATGTGCATTACATATAGTTGTCAAATTATTGGTATTAAGACTTATTACCATTTAGAAACTATATGATGTGTATGATAGTTCTCTACAATTTTAAAACTCTCAGATCATTATATGAGATCAAATGAGAAGAACTTGACTAAATTATTTTCAGTCTCTAAGCCTTTTCATTCTAAATGAAAATAAAGAAATGGCAAAGGGGATATACATATCATATATATATATATATATGTGAAAGTTTTATATTTTTAATATATTACATAGTATTCCTTTACTTGATGAGAAATTTAGGTATATGTGAATTATTATTTAATTACTGTATTAAATAAAATGAATTCACTTAAAAATGGAAGTTTCCAACTTCCTGTTGGAACTAACAGCTGGCAATAATATATAGATATAAAGGCAATGTTAGTATGATAAGTCATTTTCTACTATTTTATATCAACTTAGCAATCAGAAATCACATAAGATCATACAAAGTGTTACAAACTCAACTCAAAACAAAAAACAAATAAAAACAAGTCCAAACATCATTGTACGTGTTTTATGAGAATTCAGTTAATATTCTGGTTTACTATTTACTACCTGAACTGAAGAAAGAGAAATAGAAGACTTCAGTATGCAAGAAAGCATAACAAATTACTTTTAAAAACAAAAACAAAAAATATATTGTCTCCTTCATTTCCAAAGCAAGATGGCTCACTAAGCTTTAAAAATAATTAATTATTTAAAAGGTCAATTAATATGTTGTACTCTTCAGGTTTAGATTCTAATCTTCTGTAGAAGAAATGGTCAGTTTTGTTGTTGTTATTTCTCTCATAGAAGATTCTCTAAGGTTTGTTTTTTTTTAAGTTTATTCATTTTTGAGAGACAAAGAGAGTGCACAGGGGAGGGGTATAGAGAGGGAGAGTGAGAATCTCAAGCAGGCTTCCCACTTTCAGCATGGATCCCCATGTGCGGCCTGAACTCACAAACTGTGAGATTATGACCTGAGCCAAAACCAAGAGTTAGACGCTTAACTGATGCTTTAACCAGGTGCCCCGATTCTCTTAAGTTTCTAAGAAGCATGCATTTACAACTTAATGCCTGATTCACACTTATACCCAAAACAAAAGTCCTTTGAGAAATCTGTCTCCTGATGCTTAAGTTTTCTCCTAATCATCATATAAATTACCTCTTTCCAAGTGCTTCTAGAAATATTAATATTACATCTAATATGAAGTACATGAAATACATCCAAGAAATAAGCTGCATTTACCCAGTATAAGGGATGATGCCAAATTTGACAGAGGGTTGGCACTTAACACATATCATTAGTAATTAAAGTTTGAAAACATGTTTAGCCTTTATTGCTTTAACACTTTTGAATAAACACAGAACTGAATCATACGATGCAGAAAAAAATTTCCTTATGCCTTATACATCCTCTGCCTTTTAACTGACAATTGGCCCATCCATCTAATCTTTTTGTGATAAGGCTTCTTTGAAGGAAATTCTGAGTTCTTTCCTGAGTTTTTTTTTTTTTTCCCGCTTTGCTCATCATTTCATGTATACAGTAGACCTAATAATTTTAAGTATTTAGAGTATTCATCTAATTGCTTTAATGAAAACACTTGCTGATCATCCTACAGTAGGCAAGAGCAAAGACAGCTGCACATATAGTTCTATAAAGCTCTTACTCCATTATTTTTTTAACTGCAAAACTTTTAAATTATAGTTAACACACAATGTTACATTAGTTTCAGGTGTACAACATAGTAATTTGACAAGTCTATATGTTAATCTATGCTCAGCACAAGAGTAGCTACCATCTGTCACCATACGATACTATTACAATGCCACTGACTGTATTCCCTATGCTGTACCTTTTATCCTCCAGATTCATTCTTGCCATAACTGGAAACCTGGATCTATCACTCTCCTATATTCTTTATAATTATGTTTTCTCTAAAATTTCTTTATATTGGCTACCTACCAGAAATTAATATAAGGCTACCCCAGATCATTTTTTAAGTTTATTTTAAGAGAGAGAGAGAGGGAGGGAGGGAGGGAGAGAGAGAGAGAGAGAGAGAGAGAGAGAGAGAGAGAGAGAAAGAATATGTGGGCATGCAAGAGAGCGAGAGAGGGGCAGAGAGAGAGGGAAAGAGAGAATCCCAAGCAGGCTCTTTGCTTTCAGCACCCCCCTAGCCCGACACAAGGCCCCACCCCACGAGCTGTTAGATCATGACCAGAGTGGAAATCAAGAGCCAGATGTTTAAATGACTGAGCCACCCAGGCACCCTCAGATAATTTTTAAAGTAGCACACTTTCATTTTTCACCACAAAGTAAAAGACAGCTAGAAATGAGGATTTTTAGTGTGTGTGTGTGTGTGTGTGTGTGTGTGAGTGTATGTAAAACCTTTTGAAAAACTCCTGAAAAAGCCGGGAAATCAATATTCACTATTACCAGAAACATAAGCTAATGCTATGCAAATCCTTAGGTAAAATACTAATGTGTAATCTGCATTAATATCACTTTAAAAATAGCATTACACATATTGTGAATAACAGACGTGATTTTTCATTCACCTTTATACTAGAAAAGTATTTAATTTTATATATATTAAATAGAATAGGTCACTCCTTTCTTTTCCCTATTGGATTACTGAGTACTTTGGGGAAAAAAGAAATAAAAATTCTTCTTTCATATGTTTATTAATAATATCAAGTGATTGCTTAGGTTCAATAGTGAAAATATTTCATTTATTGGTTAATTTGAATATAGTTCTTGAGCACTTTTTGATGTTAGATTCTAGGTTACACAATAAATATAAATGTAATGCTAAAACAACTCTTCAATACTTGCTATACCAATTAGAATGATATCAAGGTACAGAAATTCTAAATAAAATAGCTTAAATAATGAGAGGATATATTATCTCAAGAAAAAAGAAATCCAGATGTCAGGAATACTACAACATTGGTTAATTTATACTCAGTGTCAGGATCAAGGGTCCCAGTTTCTTTTGTTTATAAAAAAGAGTGTGTATACCTGTTTTCTGTATTATCACGATGGCTACTGCAATTCCATACAGAGCCAACAACTTCCAATGAATAAGGAAGGGGTGTTTCTTCTTGACAACTTTTACACCAGTGGAAACTCCCAACTTTATCAAATTTCAACTATTTTATCATTGGCCAGTATTGACCCCATTTCCTTTCTCAAGCTAATTATTGGCAGAGAAAATTGAGTTATGAATGGCTTAACATCATAATTTATCTGCTTCTTGGGCTCCAGATAGTATGATGTTTTATTAAAATATGGACTAGTAACAGAGATTTTTTGCATGAAGAGAATTAAGTTTGTAAACAATGGGCCTCAGTATACTGTCTTATAAGTGCATGAAGAGAATTAAGTTTGTAAACAATGGGCCTCAGTATACTGTCTTATAAGCAGAACTTTTTCAGGCACACTCAGGCTATTTTTTGAAACATGGTTTTCTATTTCTTCAACTTCTCCCAACTCCAACAATGAACTCCTGCCTTTAAGAGTCAGCTGTAGGTTAAAAATTAAAGACAAAATCTAACTATGTCTTACATTTAAAAAAAACACCAAAATAAATCATGAGAAAATTATGCGCTATTTTGTTCTGAATGTACCAATAATTGTTTACTATTACAGAAAATTTCTTCACCAATGGTAATTTTACTAGTGATATTTGAGTCACCCACACAATACCCTCGAATTAGTTTAGATCTGTGGCAGACACAGACAGAGCATCTCTACTTTGTTATGCCTTCCAGCACAGTTGTGTCTGAGTATTTATGTATTGAAATACATAATTATGTATTGAAATATCATAATTTTATTGTAAATTGATTTTTCATTTCTTTTTGAAAAATGAGCTATCCATTATGAACTGCTAGCTTTCCGTTCCACCAGGACATAAAATGGGAAGTGTATAGAAACAATCCATTATTTGAAAATACAGCATAAGTGAAATTAGACTTCAATAGGTCCAGAAGACATGGCAAGTTCACACAGCTCAGACACTACTGTGTTGCCACTTTTCTTCTTTCTTACACCAATGGCCTCATGGAGGGTTCCCTATGACAAGTCTATGGAGTGAAAAAAAAAAAACCAGGCCTTATTCACAGATGGTTGTATATAATATGTTACCACCATACACTTTCTGTATGAGTAGGAAGGATAGTGGTAAAGAGATCCTACAAGCAGACAAAATATGAGATGGTATTCCTGATTGTCCACACTCAGTGTAAGGATAATTAAATAAAAGTGTATATATACTGATTTATGGTAGTGTTTAACATTTTGTTTTTAAAATTAGTCAGGAAAATGAAGAGAATGTTTGTAAGACTGAGATTAGAAAGCCTAGAGTAGGGGTATGATGGTATCCTGCTCAAAATGAGTACAGTTTGTGAAAATATTTGTTTCTCATGTGAATATTCATCAAAGGGCATCCACTGAAGACGAAACTTTCCATAATCAGGTGGATGAGATAAAACAATCCATACAGGACAGACAACCACTTTATCAGGCACTACCTTTCTTATTTAATGAACTCAAGTATAAAATCTCAGGGCTGCAATAATAGAGTTTACGAACAAGCTTAATACCTTAGAATTGTCCTCATTATACTCTGTTTTAAGCAGACATCAATGCTGAGCTCCACACATGGCACCAACAGTAGGAAATCTTCCACCCACCTGATGGCAGGTTGAAATTAAATCCTTTCTATTATGAATAGCATCATAATCTGTTCTCACTGAAAAAGAATCTTAACTAGCTAGGCATTTGTAATGGTAACCCAAAACAGCCAAAAATAACTTATCAAAGTTGCAGTTGTGGGTAGCTGTGACTTAGTTCCCCCTGAGACTTTCCAAAGAGTATATGTAATGTCTCTTAATACTATCCATCTGAGGATCAATTGTAAGAAGTACTTATCCAAAGGTTCTCATCTATTTGAGGGCTGCTCCTGGAAATGTTTTACTTTTCCAAAATGAGATAAAAATGAATATTTAGATTTTCATGTCATCAGAGAAGCCCTGGGATAGAAACTAAACAATGTGCTTACACAGTTCTGATTTCCCTCACACATATTTCCTTCATCCTTGGCCAGAATTTTAGATAGCCAACATTTTCTGAGCGGAAAGTTCATACCTTTATTCCTAAGGGGTATGAACCCTTACTGTCATCCTGTGGTATATGAAATTGCCCATTCACTGTTATCATTAGACAAGAAAGAAAAAAAATATACCAGCAAATCCTCTGAGTTCCATATATATATATATTTCAGTTTGAGAAATTACCGGCATACATCACTACATAAGTTTAAAGCCTGGGTAGCTCAGTCGGTTAAGCATCTGACTCTTGATTTCGACTCAGGTGATGATCTCACAGGTTCACGAGTTCCAGCCCCACATCAGGCTCTGTGTTCACAGCTTGGAGCCTACTTGGGATTCTCTCTCTTTCCCTCTCTTTCTGCCCCTCCCCGACTTGCACTGTCTCTGTCTCTCTCAAAATAAATAAACTTTTGGGGCGCCTGGGTGGCGCAGTCGGTTAAGCGTCCGACTTCGGCCAGGTCACGATCTCGCGGTCCGTGAGTTCGAGCCCCGCGTCAGGCTCTGGGCTGATGGCTCGGAGCCTGGAGCCTGTTTCCGATTCTGTGTCTCCCTCTCTCTCTGCCCCTCCCCCGTTCATGCTCTGTCTCTCTCTGTCTGTCCCAAAAATAAATAAAAAAACGTTGAAATAAATAAATAAATAAATAAATAAACTTTTTAAAAAATGTTAAAAAAAAATAAAGAGGACAGCACAATGGCTTTATTTGCATATATTGTGAAATAATTATAATAGGTTTGGCTAACATCCATTTTCTCAAACAGATTAAGAGAAAACAATAAAACACACACAAAAAAATTTCTTTATGATGAGAACTCTCAGGGTTTAAGCTCTTAACAATTTTCCTATATATCACACAGCTATAGTCATCATGTTGTACATCACATCCCTAGTACTTATTTATCTCATAACTGGATGTTTGTACCTTTTGACCACTTTCTCCAATCCCACCTCTCTCACCATGTGCCTCTGGTAACCACAAGTCTTATCTCTCTTTTGGAGAGGTTTTTTTTTTTTGTTTTTTTTTTTGTTTTGTTTTTTTTTAATTCCAAATATACATTAGACCATACAGTGTTCATCTTTCTCCATCTGACTTGTTTCACTTGGCATAACACCTTCAAGGTCTGTCCGTGTTGTCACAAATGGTATGACTTTCTCATTTTTAATGGCTGAATAATATTCCATTGTAAATATATACTACAACTTCTTTTTCCATTCATCCACTGATGGACACTTAGGTTAGCCATGTCTTGGCTATTATAAATACTGTTATAAACACGAGGGTGCAGATATATTTTCCAGTTAATGTTTATATTACCTTTGGATATATTCCACAAAGTGGAATTACTGGATTGTATGGTAGTTTTAATTTTAACTTTTTAACTTTTTTAAAAAAATGTTTATTTATTTTTGAGAGGGAGAGAGACAGAGTGCAAGCAGGGGAGGGGTAGAGAGAGAGAGGGAGACACAGAATCTGAAACAGGCTCCAGGCTCTGAGCTGTCAGCACAGAGCCCGCCGCAGGGCTCAAACACAGGATCAGCAAGATCATGACCTGAGCCAAAGTCAGACGCTTAACCAACTGAGTCACCCAGGTGCCCCATTCATTTTAACTTTTTGGGTTAAAAAGTTAATTTTTAACTTTTTAATTTTAACTTTTGTCCATACTGTTTTGAATAGCGGGTGTACCAACTTACAATCCCACTAACAGTGAACAAGGGTTCTCTTTTTTCCACATCCACGGCAGTCCTTGTTATCTTTTATTCTTTTTCATGATGGCCATTCTAACAGGTCTTAGGTCCTTATCTCATTGTGGTTTTAATTTGCATTTCACTAATGACTAGTGATGTTGAATATTTTTTCATGTCCCTGTAGCCTTTTGTGTATCTTCTTTGGAGAAATGTCTATTCTGGTCCTTTGTCCATTATTTGTTTTTTGTTTGTTTGTTTGTTTGTTTTGTTTCTGCTATTGAGCTGTATGAGCTCTTTATATGTTTTGGATATTAACCCATTATCAGATATATAGATTACAAATGTTTTTTCCCTTTCCATAGTTTTTTTTTAGTTTATTTACTTATTTTGAGTGAGAGAGAGAGCACATGCACACAACCACATGAGGGGCAGAGAGAGAGGGAGACAGAGAATCCCAAGCTCCATGCTAACAGTGCAGAGCCTGAGATGGGGCTCAATCTCATGACCATGAGATCATAACCTGAACCAAAATCAGGAGTCAGATGCCTAACTGATTGAAACACCCAGGTGCCCCTCCCATTCCATAGGTTAGCTTTTTATATTGTTGGTGGCTTATTTTGCTCTCCAGAAGCTTTTCAGTTGGATGTAATCTCATGTTTATTTTTTATTTTGTTGCTTATGCTTTAGGTGTTGTATCCAAAACCTCATTACCAAGACTCATGTCAAGGAGCTTCATTCCTATGTTTTCTTTTAGGAGTTTCATGATTTCAGGCCTTACATTTAAGTCTTTACTCCATTTTGAGATAATTTTTGGAGTGTAAGATATGTGTCCATCTTCATTTTTTTACACATAAATATCCAATTATGCCAGCACCATTTATTGAAAAGACTACCTTTTCTCCACTGAGTATCCTTGTTTATATGCTTGACCTTATATGCTTGAGTTTATTTCTGGGCTCTTGATACTGTCCCATTGTTCTATGTGGCTGTTTTTATGCCAGCCTCATACTATTTTGATGACTATAGCTTTACCGTATAGATCAAAATCCAGAAGTGTGATGCTGCCTGTTTTGTTACTTCTCAGGATTTCTTTGGCTATTTGGGGACTTTTGTGGTTCCACATGCACTTTAGGAATGTTTTTTTCCTACTTCTATAAAAATGCCATTGGAATCTTGACAGGGATTGCACTGAATCTATAGATGCCTTTTGGTAGCATTGACATTTTAACAATATTAATTTTTCCAGCTCATTAACATAGAATATCTTTCTATCTATTTTTGTCTTCTTCAATTTTTTTTTCATCAATGTCTTGTAGTTTTCAGAGTAGAAATCTTTCACCTCCGTAGTTAAATTTATTCCTAAGTATTTTATTGTGTTTGATTCTATTGCAGATGAGATTGATTTTATTTCTTTTTCAGAAAATTAGTTGTTAGTGCATAGAAATGCTACTGATGTTTGCATGTTAATTTGGATCCTGCAAATACTGAATTCATTGATTATATTTAACAGTTTTTTGGTTGAGTCTTTAGAATTTTCTATATATAAAATTATGTCATCTGCAAATAGAGACAATTTTATTTCTTCCTTTCCAATTCCGATATCTTTTGTTTCTTTTTCTTGCCTGATTGCTTTAGCTAGGCTTCTAAACTATGTTGAATAGGAGTGGTAAGAGTGAGTACACTCTTGTCCGGACATAATTCTGTATGTTTCAATCTTGAAACAGGACCCTAGTTGACTTCTTGTCCACCAAAATGAAGAACGCATACATGTAACCTGATCAAACTGTTTTATCCAGGATCTCTAATCGGTCAAAACTTAAAGTTAAAAGGATAGAAAACCTAAATAACATAAGTGGGTTATTGGGAGTGATGGTGAAGGGAATTAATCCCAATGTCACTTGATTTATAGACTGTTGATTCTAGAAAGTGGAGACAGAGCACTATGTATTTGCCATTAATTGAATGTATCCACTAAAAACTTTAATATAGTGTTCCAATAGATGTTCTCAGGTTGGCTCATCCACTGAGCCTTTAATAGGCTATTAAATTATTATATTACACTGGCTGCTCCTGGATGATTCTTCATAGAGTAAACTTTGTTCATTTTATGACCAAGTGCCCATTATTCCATGTCTCTTGCAGTAAAATAATCCCTTTTCGCTTTGGCAATATTATATAGGAATCCTAGGTCAGCAAATCTGGCATTCTCTAAGTCCTCAGAAGGTGGTGCTGGTAGCAATTTTATGGGCTGGGAAAATAACCCATTTTCAGAATTGGTATACAGTCCATTAAGTCTGAATCATGACCCTCTCCAGGGTGGAAAGAGACTCATGCAATTAATTTTCCACTAAGTAGCCACCTGGTCATCCCTAAACAATGGTGTGCTATTGACAGGAGAAAGGGTTATGTTCTCATCTATTAGTTCTCATCTATTTCACCAAGGACAGTATGTGGATCAATTTTACTAAGGAGGGGCATAGGCCACTGGGTCCATGTATAACCTCCATCCCTGCCACCAATGACACTCTTCATGGGGTCATTGGGCACGCACTAAAGTGGCTAAGAAGACAGCCTATCTTATGTCCAACTGACAAGTCATTCTTTCCATCTGATATTTGAGTATTTCCTCTGGGGTGGGTATCTTTCTGATGAGAATTAGAAAAGACAAAAAAAATCTAAAACTGTTGGCCCAATCCCATTAGTTTTCCTAAATGCCTTATAGTGGTTGCCGTGTGTGCTTCTCAGGTACCCTTTGGGAACTAACACTCATTGTCCAGCTGCTGAACATTTCTATAGCCAAAATCTCACAGCTGAATGACTTTCCAAAAATTTCTCTCAGTGAAAGTATGCAACCTTGCCCTAGGCCATAGTCCCTCCTGGAGTCCGTATCCAGTGACTAGCTAAAGCAGAGCTATAAACTTTGCTGAAAGTTGGGAAAACTCTAGATACCCCCCTGAACTAGCTAAGACCTCTGTTGAGACAGAATCACAATTCATTTTCTCTTCCATTCAATCTTACCTCCTTTACTCCCTCACATATGCCCCCAAGGGTATTTACTCAATTAATTTACTGAATGAAAACCTTAATCTCAATCTCTGAAAGGCAACATAAAACAAATGGTACCAGAAGTAGCCTGAAAAAAACCTGGGATTTTGGTGCTGTGCGACCAGCTAGCAAGAAAGACTCCATCGCTGGGAATAGATATAACATAGAGAGCCAACAAAATATAGTATCCATGCAATTTTTAAAATTCTCATTGATGGTGACTTGATAAGGAATACCAGGGAAGGAAAGATACTGGTGGGGGCAAAAAACAGGCATTTAAGAAAATGGGTAAGTAACACAGTATTTATGGAATTGACTGGCTTTCTCTAGGTTCTAGTGCATTAAAGAAAGTGGATGAAAGGCCGAAGATGATTATTTATCAATTAAAGTCTTAGTGTGAAAACTAAAGAACTTTCTTAGCAACATGTGGAGACTCTCAACTTTAGCAGCCAGAGGGCATGAGAAGATAAAGATTTGAACCAGGAATTATCTATAAACTTATTTATAAGAAGAGCTACAAGAGAGTGTGAATTACCAACCTCATTTAGTATGTTTTAACAAATTCCGGTCATTGATTGGAAGAGAGAGGGACATTAAGGAATGAATTGGAAGTTATTTACATTGATGCTTTCAGAAATTCTGAATCTTCCAATTCGTCTGAACTGTGTGGTGCTCAGAAATGGTATATTTCTCCATGTTAAAGGTGAGTGTACCTTCTTGCTTGAAGACGAAATAGAGGCCTCTGATTTGCACGAAAGCATGTCTCTTCCACAGGGTTTACCCTCACTACTCTTATTGATCACCAGGCCTGTAAGTACAAGGAAGCTACAACAGAGCATGACAGGGAAGTGTTGGACCTACTGAGAGAGCAAAGGAAGTATAGCTGAAATAATATTTAAGATGTAGCCATCAAATACTGGCAGGATCCTAGGGAATGTACATGGTCTGAGCAAGCAAGGGAAGAATTTTTAGTTGCATAATGGAGAATTTATAGATATGAGACACTCTCATGATACAAGATTTATCATCTTAGCAAGACATCCTCCAGAATATAGTATTAATATTCTGTTCTTGGAAATGGGAAAGCTCTTGATTGTTGGATAAAGTGATGGCTAAGAGTAAATAGAAATGCCAAATTTTCCATAAAAGACAGTGAAAGAAGAGATTAAAATTCTCAGAGAAATGGACATACTTTAATAAATATGCTACCTGAGGCAAAAAACCTCATCAGCTGTCTAAGGTGTAAGGTGGCTCAAAAGACACTTTCCTTTTTAAATTGAAGACGACACAAAAAAATGGCAAAATATCCCATTCTCCTGGATTGGAAGAACAAATATTGTTAAAATGTCGATATTACCCAAAGCAATCTACATATTCAATGCAATCCCTATCAAAATAACACCAGCATTCTTCACAGAGCTAGAACAAACAATCCTAAAATTTGTATGGAACCAAAACAGACCTCAAATAGCCAAAGCAATCCTGAAAAGGAAAACCAAAGCTGGAGGCATCACAATCCTAGACTTCAAGATGTACTACAAAGCTGTAATCATCAAGACAGTATGGTACTGGCACAAAACCAGACACGTAAGCCAAGGGAACAGATTAGAGAACCCGGAAATGGACCCACAAATGTATGGCCAACTCATCTTTGACAAAGCAGGAAAGAATATACAATGGAATAAAGACAGGCTCTTTAGCAAATGGTGCTGGGAAAACTGGACAGCGACATGGAGAAAAATGAACCTGGACCACTTTCTTACACCATACACAAAAATAAACTCAAAACGGATGAAAGACCTAAATGTAAGACAGGAAGCCATCAAAAGCCTACAGGAGAAAACAGGCAAAAACCTCTTTGTCCTTGGCCACAATAACTTCTTACTCAACACATCTCCGGAGGCAAGGGAAACAAAAGCAAAAATGAACTACTGGCACCTCATCAAAATAAAAAGCTTCTGCACAGTGAAGGAAACCATCAGCAAAACTAAAAGGCAACCAACAGAATGGGAGAAGATATTTGCAAATGACATATCAGATAAAGGGTTAGTATCCAAAATCTATAAAGAACTTATCAAACTCAATACCAAAAAAACAAATATCCAGTGAAGACATGGGCAAAAGACATGAATAGACAATTTTCCAAAGAAGACATCGAGATGGCTAACAGACACATGAGAAAATGCTCAACATCACTCATCATCAGGGAAATACAAATCAAAACCACAGTGAGGTACCACCTTACTCCAGTCAGAATGGCTAACATTAACAACTCAGGCAACGACAGATGTTGGTGAGGATGTGGAGAAAGAGGATCTTTTTTGCACTGCTGGTGGGAATGCAAACTGGTGCAGCCACTCTGGAAAACAGTATGGAGTTTCCTCCAAAAATTAAAAATAGAACTACCCTATGACCCAGCAATTGCACTACTAGGTATTTATCCAAGGGATACAGATATGCTGTTTCAAAGGGGCACATGCACCCCCTATGGTTATAGCAGGGCTATCAACAATAGCCAGAGTATGGATAGAGCCCAAATGTACATTGATGGATGAATGGATAAAAAAGATGTGGTATACATATACAATGGAGTATTACTCAGCAATCAACAAGAATGAAATCTTGCCATTTGCAACTACGTGGATAGAACTAGAGGGTATTATGCTAAGCGAAATTAGTCAGAGAAAGACAAATATCATATGACTTCACTCATATGAGGACTTTAAGACACAAAACAGATGAACATAAGGGAAGGGAAGCAAAAATAATATAAAAAGCAGGGAGAGGGACAAAACATAAGAGACTCTTAAACATAGAGAACAAACAGATGGTTGCTGGAAGAATTGTGGGAGGGGGCATGGGCTAAATGGGTAAGGAGCATTAGGGAATCTACTCCTGAATCATTGTTGCATTATATGCTAACTAACTTGGATGTAACTAAAAAATAAATTTAAAAAAAAGACACTTTCCTTTTTAACCAAAGCAATAATGAATGTTCTAGGGAAAGGGGCACCACCATCACTGAAAAGCTCAGTGGTAACTCATGGGTGTAGGACATAATAAGAAATGCTGTTTTAGAACAGGGATCCCTGAGAGCTGCGTGATTGATAGGATCCCTAAGTAATAGAGGCCAGATGGCAGTGCTTAAATTAGTGTGAAAGTTGAAGTAGCAGCCAACAGAACATGACCTTTCTAGAACGAAGGAAATGGTTAATAGATCACTGTGTCCCTGAGCAGAAAAAATGAGCTGCCAATAAACTGCTCAATCTAAATATTCAAAAAAATTAAATATACACTGCCAAAATACTGAAGGCAGTTGCCCCTATAAAAAACAGACTTTTGTGAAAAAACTGGTGGTTGTCAGAAGACAGTTGGGTGGGAAAATGGGTGAAATAGATAAAGAGGATTATGAAGTACAAAATAAATAAACTTAAAAATTTTCCAATTACAGGTATGAAAAGTACAGCATAGGAAATGCAGTCAACAAGATTGTAATAATGTTGTTTGGTGACAGATGATGACTACACTTATCATAGTGAACACTGAGTAATGTACAGAAGAATTGTTGAATCATTATGTTGTACATCTGAAACTAACATAAAACTTTATGTTAATTATATTTCAATAAAAAAAATCTCCCTCAAAATAAAAATTATACATGTCTAAAATTAGAAGAATGATTAAATAAGTTTTGAAGCTACTAAATAAACAAAAACAAGAAACAAAATAACAACAACAAAAATACTCTCTTGGCCAATTCTTTGACTTGAGCCAGTTTCAACCTTGAAACTCATGGACACAGGAAGATGGAGTCCTAAGAGGAAGGTCTCTGTAACACCAGAGCAGGTGAATAGAATAGTGACTTTCCCATTATTTCCTCCAAAGGGACCTACAGCCACTTACTCAGATACAGTAGAAAAATTGAATACCCAACATTGTAAAGATAACTGAACACAGGGTCACAATATAGGGTCATATTGATTCACTATACAATGAGGGCATCATGTTAATCAAACCAGATGAAGAAGAAATGCTAAGTACACTGATGGCCTTGGTCAGACACATGAACTTGTGAGGGTAGCAGAAAAGAATTACATTAATTCTGGAGTCCACTATATGAGTACAGTTTTTAGGTGTCTAGTGGTCTGGGACCTACTGATACAATGCCTGCAAAGTAAAGAATAGATTATCAACATTCGTGCATTCTACCACTTAGAAGGAAGCTTCTGCTTCTAGATGAAGCATATTATATACAACTCAAAAGCTAAATGTGAAGACTTCTGGGATTTCCTTCAAGCTTTGGCTTTTCCAATAGAGCCAGATATTCCATTGAGAGCCATTTAGTGACTATTTCTTCAATACCTCAATTGCAACCTCCTGGGCTTACACTTCTCCATCTCTTCCCATATCCACATGGGTTGTAATTGCTATATTAAACCCTTAATTACCATAATACTTAAAGTGTCATGATACGATACGGAATAAAAGATAATGAAATCTAAGTCAGACTCAAAATTCCAAATAAAGCTAAAGCAGAGCTAAGCTATGTGTATTAGAAACGAATACTTTATTACAGGAGAAAATCTTCATGACTTTGGAGTAGCTAAAGATTTCTTAAACAGGGCACTGAAAACAATAACTGTAAGGTAAAATTTTAATTGGACTTCATTAAAATTATCAAAAGATAACTCCACAAATTAGGAGAAGATATTTTTCGATACCTGCATCCCACAAGAGACTTACATACATTTATTGGAAAAAGTCAGACAACCCAAATAAAGGGGGGGGAGGAAAATGACTTAGGCAATTCTCAAAAGAGGGTATTTCAAATCACATATAGACTTACAAAAATGTAAATTATAAACAAAATTCCACACTACTGCAAACCCACTAAATGGCTAATGTTTTTAAACAAAACCAAGCGTTTTTGAGATGTAGGGCAAACGGAACTCTCATGGACTGCTGGTGGGGGTATGAGGTGATAAAACCATTTTGGAAAATTGTTTGGCATTATCCACTAAAAAAGTTGAACATACCTATGCCTTTAGACCATGGAACTCAACTCTGCTTTTTACCTGAGATGACACACTGGATAGAATAGTTATATGACACTCTCAATATCAGAGATCTTACCCAGTATCAAAAGTTACTAATAATTCAAAGGCTAGAGGTAACTGCAAGGTGCAAGCAAAACTTGAACTCCAAAACATCTTAAACATATTCAGTCATTTATTGGTGCCTAAGTCATTTATTGGGCTGGGGTTGTGCCAAGAAAAAAAGGAAGAGCCAGACATGGATGAGTTTTAGAATTACATATGGGGATCTGACAAAAAGCAACATATCTAGGGGCACCTGGGTGGCTCAGTTGGTTAAAGGTCTGATTCTTGATTTTGGTTTGAGTCATGATCTCTCACAGTTAGAGACACTGAGCCCTGAGCCAGGCTCTGTGTTGACAACAGGGAGTCTGCTTGGGATTCTCTCTCTGTCCCTCCTCTCTCTGTCTCTCAAAATAAATAAATAAACTTTAAAAAAAAGCAACATATCTAGTCCTTTGCAAAACCAGATTAAACCATGTTGGATTAATTTATTATTAATTTGTAATCAGAGAGAGGGAATGATCATAGAGAAAGGGGTCAATTTAACCAACTTAAAGTTTTTGGGTTTTTTTTAATGTTTATTTATTTTTGAGAGAGAAGAGCAGGGAAAAAGAGGGAGACAGAGAGTCAGAAGCAGGCTCCAGGCTCTGAGCTGTCAGCACAGATCCTGACATGCGACTCAAACCCACAAACCGTGAGATCATGACCTGAGCCAAAGTTGGACGCTTATCCAACTGAGTCACACAGGCGCCCCAAAGTTTTATAATTTTTTAAAAAAATTCTTTCAAAAGTCTTTTTTTAAAAAGTCGGTTAAATACATTGTATAAACTCAGGATTATGGAACAATTGCAAAAAAGAAATTTGCTTTGGTAGAGCCACTTAAAACATGTTTCTATTGCTTTTATTAGGGATTACAAATGGAGATCAGGGTGCATCATAGTCTCTTTAACTCATAGTCTCTAAGATTTGAAATCTTAAAGTTGCTGGATAACATAAAATATTTTTGATAAGTGAAGACACTAATGAAATAAATTATAAAACCTCATGATTAAATGAAAATAAGCAGAAAAAGGGAAGCCAGAACAGGGAAGGTCAGAGAAAAAAAATTACAAAAGTACACAATTCAATTTGTGTGTAACTGTCTATAACCCAGAAAAAAGAATTGTAGTAGTAGATTTTAATTGCCATTGCTGTTTGTTTTGTTTGCCATTCCTTCTCTCACCCTCAGGCCGAAGGCTGTGCTGTCACAACCAAAATATTTAAAAAGTTCTTACGTATTTAATGATAACAGCAAGAAACACCCCAAAATACAATGTCCTGAATGAACATAAAACAATATGCTTCTAAAGAACAAGGAAAGAACAAGGTTCATGTTGTAGAGAGTAGCTTTCTGCTTCCCTGTATTATCACTCAAAAGCTCAGTCTCAGCAGCATAGAGCATGAACAACCAGATTAGCCATTTGTCATCTTTCAAACTCCTGAATGGATGACCCTTGCAAAGATGGAAAAACAACCTTGGTAAAACAGAGATAAGATGGTTGTTAAGAAGGGAGAGGGAGAATAGTTGTTAGGTTTGTTTGGTTGTTTGTTATTCCCCTTCCTCTGTACTAGAAAGAAGAAAATAATAGGAAATAAATTTATAAAAAAATATGTTTTTATTTTTATTTTTTAAAATATAATTTACTGACAAATTGGCTTCCATGCAACACCCAATGCTCATCCCAACAAGTGCCCTCCTCAATGCCCGTCACCCACCTTCCCCTCTCTCCCAACCCCCATCTTTGTTCTTTGCATTCAATGGTTTGCCTCCCTCCCTCTCTGTAACTTTTTCTTTCCCCTTCCCCTATGGTCCTCTTAATGTTAGGTACAATCATAATGATGGTAATCCTTCAATTCAAAAGGTGAAGGTACAGAAAAATAAGATCAAAATCTATGTAAACAGGAATATGATAAGCTATCAGTGCATTTATTTGCCTAATTGTGATACAGTGGGTAAAAGGTAAACCACTGAAATTGAGTAAAATTACCTTAGAATAAGGATCAGGAAGCCCTTACTCATAGTGGGTAGTAAATTTAAAGAACTATTTGTTTCAAGAAGTGGCAGTGGCAGGAAATTCAACTGGATTCAAAATGATTTTCATCAAATTGATTAAGGATAGAACTATACAAAGTTACTAAGAAAAACCGGGGCATGATTAAACTTTCAGTTCGAGTAAGGAAAACTAATCCATACCACTTAATGACGTAACTTGTTAATTGTTCACAACAGAATAATTGCTTGGAACTGAGATGTCTACTAGAAAGTCACCAGCCACATATGGCTGTTTAAATTTAAATTTAAATCAATCAAAATAAAATAAAATATTCAGTTCTTCATTTGTAATATACACATTTCAAGTTCTTAACAGCTTCATGATGTCGGTAGATGCGATATTGGACAGAATAGTTTATAGACCATTTCCATTACCAGAGGAAGTCCTATTTTGCAGTGCTGGTAAAATGTCCTGTTTCAATACCTCTCATGTTACAATATTGTATTTTACATCTCACTAAAAAGAAATTCTGGTGTTAAATATGATGTTCCAAACCCAATTTCATAGGAAAATAAGTTCTGAGAAATGTGAAAAGAAGTTCCATGAAAAATAAGTGGTAAAAGTTCTACAGTAAAATATCTTGGGAAAATATTTCATGCAGTGGCCCACATTAGTTTCACAGAATATTGTACATTAGTATATTTGAAATGACACTGAAAAATTCTGGAGTAAATATACAAGCTCAACTTTTCTTACACAAATGTTCAAAAAGACAATTTTTTTTCTTAGACTTCTCCAGTGATTTTAATATCCAAGAAAATACAGAAAAATCTTATGGTATGAATCTTAAACCTATAAATCCAGATCTCATTATGTGTAAATTTATTCATATAACTTGTAAAGTTGGTTTTGTTCTCAAGTTATGACTTAATAAGAATGAATGAGTTATATAACTATCAGCTTATGATAATAACGGTACCTTTTTCATTTTACTTTTCACAACAATTATTCAGTATACAGATGTGGAGTCTTTCTTTTTTTTTTGAGAGAGAGAGAGAGAGAAAGAGAGAGAGAGAGAGAGAAAATGAGTGGGGGAGGGGCAGAGAGAGAGAGAGGGGACAGAGGATCTGAAGCTGGCTCCACACTGACAGCAGCAAGCCGAGCTGAATGCAAGGCTCCAACTCAAGAACCATAAGATCATGACCTGAGCTGAAGTCAGATGCTCAACTGACTGAGCCCCGAGGTGCCCCTACAGATGGTGAGTCTTATTTTAAAGATTCAGCATTCATTAACTTGCCCAAGAATAATGACAACATGCTATAGAAGGATTTATAGCAAAGTTGGCTTCAGTCTAAACATTGTACCTTTTACATTTAAAAAAAATTTTTTTTAATAGCTCTTCTTCCCCCCAATACCCCAAATTATGCCATAGACCAACAAGCAAAGCAGGTAAATGGACAATTTCTCAAACTGAATCTGCGATGGGTAACTCAGATCCCACCAATGATGGGAATAAATCCAATTCCACAGTGGTCCCCAAAGAGACTGCTATCATTGCACCAAATTCTGGCACAGGCTAAGCACTATGCTTCCTGATATAAAATATAAGATAACAAAACGTGATCTTTTACTTCAAAAGGACTTAAATCTTGAGAGAAGAAAGCTGAGATAACAAATTTACATGTAATTAATGGCATTCTTGATGTGTGGAAAGAAGTGTAAGCTTACCTTGAGGAGTCAGATATGATGGTACTGATGAGTTTTGACTGAGATAAAAAATATTTCTTGGATTCCTCATCAGACAACTGTTGGAGAGCTTGCAGTCATGAAGAAAGGCATCTGCAAAAGCAAAGTGGCATCAGAAAGCTGGCAAGTTTTGAGCAGAGCAACTACTTTGACCAAAACGTGAGTATAGATCACCTAGTTGAGATAGTCCTCTATAGGATGACATGAATATCACTTGTCATTATTTGTCATACTGAGCTGAGAGGCCACATAAGCAATTGAAAACAGAAATGGTACAATTTTATTTGTCTGTCAGAAGCATAACTCAGTATAGATTTTAAACTGATCAGAGAGCAAGAAGCAGGGAAATCGGTTACGAGACAATTCCAACAATTCCACTGAGTAATTTTGGATATGGATAATGACAAGTATCTAGACTAAGGTAGAGTCAACAGTAATAGAAAATATTTTTGAAAAATAAAAGATGCTGAGTTTTATGAAGGTGATTGTGGAACGTTCTTATGAAGATATCCAGTAGAAATTTGATTCAGAAGTCTGGTGTTTGAAAGAAAAGTTAACTCTAAGATAAACTCTGAAGTCAATAATACTAATTTTCTAATGGCTAGTCAAGGGAGGTAACTTTGACCTCTTATTTCTCTCACTGAAGACTCCACTATTCTATCATTATCAAGACCATCAGTGGGCTTTGAAGATTCCACTTGATATTATACACATATTAGTATCAACCTTTTTATTAGAGTAAGGTCGGGTAAACATGAGTACAAGACTCTAAATATATGTTCTTCCCTGTCATAATATCACGGCTTTAAATCATCCTAATAAGTGATCATTACATAAAACTATCCAACCTAAAAAGCCAGATATTATTAAATTATCAAAAATTTCCAGTCTACACCTCCTAAGGACATTTTTCAAATCTTTACTGTTGTTTATACATCTAAGCAGATAATTGGTGATTAACTGGCCATTTGATCATTTTAAAAATTAGCATATTTTCAATGTTGCTGCCAAAGTCACTAAATTACATAAAGAAAAGTACTTAATTGTAACCAAAGATTTCCACATCCACTTGAAAAAGAGTCACATACTATTTTGTATTATTTTTCATATTATGCTCAATTATATTTTTAAACCAAGTTAGGCATAAAAGGCAGGATGGAAACATTTTGAGAATATAAATTCATTTGAATAAGAACAAAATTTCTGCTAAGATTATGATATATGTTTTGAATACTGAGCAAAAACTCTAAGGATCAAGCCATGCTGGATATCAAATCAAAACTATAATGAGATATCACCTGTTATCTGTTAGGATGGCTATTATAAAAAAATGCAACAGATGACAAGTGTTGGTGAAGATGTGAAGAAATTGGCACCCTTGTACACTGTTGATAGAAATGTAAAATGGCACAGCTGCTATGAAAAATAGTATGGAGATTCCTCAAAAAATTAAAAATAGAACTACCATATGACCCAGCAATCCCACTTCTGCATACATATTCACAAGAATTGAAATCAGGACCATGAAGTGATATCTGCACTTCCATGTTCACAGCAGCTCTATTTTCAATATCCAAAATATGAATGGGTAAAGAAAATGTGATATATATATACATATACATACAATGGAAAATTATTCAACCTTAAAAAAGAAGACAATTTTTCCATTTGTGACATCGATGAATCCAGAAGACTTTATGTTAAGTGAAATAAGCCAGATACAGAAAGACAAATAGTACATGATCTCACTTATACATGTGGAATCTAAAACAGTCAAACTCATAGGAACAGACAGCAGCATGGTGGTTCCCAACTGCAGGGTTTGCAGAGAATGGGGAGATGCTGGTCAGGAGTACAGTTTCAGTAATTCAAGTCGAGTAGTTCTGAAGATCTAATGTACATTACGGTGAATATAGTTAATAATGCTTTGCTGTGTTTTTGAAATTTGTGAAGAGCGATCCCTATGAAAATAACACCAGCATTCTTGACAGAGCTAGAACAAACAATCCTAAAATTTGTATGGAACCAAAAAAGACCTCAAATAGCCAAAGCAATCCTGAAGAAGAAAACCAAAGCTGGAGGCATCACAATCCTGGACTTCAAGATGTATTACAAAGCTGTAATCATCAAGACAGTATGGTACTGGCACAAAACCAGACACGTAAGCCAAGGGAAAAGATTAGAGAACCTGGAAATGGACCCACAAATGTATGGCCAACTCATCTTTGACAAAGCAGGAAAGAATATACAATGGAATAAAGACAGGCTCTTTAGCAAATGGTGCTGGGAAAACTGGACAGCGACATGGAGAAAAATGAACCTGGACCACTTTCTTACACCATACACAAAAATAAACTCAAAACGGATGAAAGACCTAAATGTAAGACAGGAAGCCATCAAAAGCCTACAGGAGAAAACAGGCAAAAACCTCTTTGTCCTTGGTCACAATAACTTCTTACTCAACACATCTCCAGAGGCAAGGGAAACAAAAGCAAAAATGAACTACTGGCACCTCATCAAAATAAAAAGCTTCTGCACAGTGAAGGAAACCATCAGCAAAACTAAAAGGCAACCAACAGAATGGGAGAAGATATTTGCAAATGACATATCAGATAAAGGGTTAGTATCCAAAATCTATAAAGAACTTATCAAACTCAATACCAAAAAAACAAATATCCAGTGAAGACATGGGCAAAAGACATGAATAGACAATTTTCCAAAGAAGACATCGAGATGGCTAACAGACACATGAGAAAACGCTCAACATCACTCATCATCAGGGAAATACAAATCAAAACCACAGTGAGGTACCACCCTACTCCAGTCAGAATGGCTAACATTAACAACTCAGGCAACGACAGATGTTGGTGAGGATGTGGAGAAAGAGGATCTTTTTTGCACTGCTGGTGGGAATGCAAACTGGTGCAGCCACTCTGGAAAACAGTATGGAGTTTCCTCCAAAAATTAAAAATAGAACTACCCTATGACCCAGCAATTGCACTACTAGGTATTTATCCAAGGGATACAGATATGCTGTTTCAAAGGGGCACATGCACCCCGTATGGTTATAGCAGGGTTATCAACAATAGCCAGAGTATGGATAGAGCCCAAATGTCCATTGATGGATGAATGGATAAAGAAGATGTGGTAAACACACAATGGAGTATTACTCAGCCATCAAAAAGAATGAAATCTTGCCATTTGCAATTACGTGGATAGAACTAGAGGGTATTATGCTAAGCGAAATTAGTCAGAGAAAGACAAATATCATATGACTTCACTCACATGAGGACTTTAAGATACAAAACAGATGAACATAAGGGAAGGGAAGCAAAAATAATATAAAAACAGGGAGGGGGACAAAACATAAGAGACTCTTAAGTAAAAAGAACAAACAGAGGGTTACTGGAGGGGTTGTGGGAGAGGGCATGAGCTAAATAGGTAAGGGGCATTAAGGAATCTACTCCTGAAATCATTGTTGCACTATATGCTAACTTGGATATAAATTTAAAAATAAATAATAAAATAAAAGAGAGGTGGTGTTGAGAAAAAAAATTTGCTAAGAGGATAATCTCAAATGTTCTCACCACAAACAAGGAAAGAAAAAGAAAGGGTAAACTATGTGAGGTGATAATTATATTAATTAACTTCATTGTGATGATCATTTCACTATATGTACATATATCAAATCACAATTTCTATCTGCCAATTATACCATTAAAAAGCTGAAAAATGTCAAATGATCAGTCAAGTTTGTAACATTTAAATTTTGAGGACTTTGAAAAATTACATTTGATGCAAATTAATGAAGTGTATAGCAATGTCTCATGACAGTATTCATCAAAAAGTCATTTGTTCCTCTTGCACCTTTTTTGAAACAGTGTTTGAACACACCCATACATCCTAATATAGCTACATGGCTCCAAAAGGTTTTGTGATTTGCAAAATCAAAATAAAATTGCAACTAATAAAGATATTCAGAAGAGTATTTTAGGAGAAGTGAAGATAGTGCCAAAGGAGATTTTAAAATGCTTTAAACAGTGATAGTGTTATTGGAGTCAGCATAGAAACTTTCAGAATTACAATATTAAAGAATATAATACTTACTTGAACATGTTCCATCATGTTTGCTGTAGTTTTTTTTAGTATAATTTATTTAGAAATAAAATTGATAGCATACACCAAACTAGCAGCTAATAAGTTGCTGAATAGGCCTCTTCTGTCAAATTTGCTTATTAAACAGACAAGAAAGAGCTGAACCTAGCATATAATACATTTGCATGTAAATTGTATTTCTAAAATACTTAAAAATAGTTTATTTTAGGTAGATTAAGAATACCCTCCTTAAAATTTATAAAATCAATTTGCATATCCAGACCTTTAAAACTGATAATGAAACATTAAACTTGGTCCATCCTGTAAATGAGTAATTAATTCTACACTTTAGTTTACTGAGATCTAACTTAGATAATTTTTGTTATATCAAACCAAATACATATGTTTTAGTGAGGAAAAATATTCCTGATGGTATTTTGTTCCATACAGCTGTACATTATAGAAAAGAAAATTTCAATTTCTATATAAATTATTCTTTGAACATTTTCCTTTGAAACAAATGAGACACTGAAATAACAGCAAAACAACTAAAAGAAAAACAGGTAAAATAAGCATATGATTTTCCCTTTGCTCTTCAGTTAAAGGCTATGTTTAAAATCCTTTGATTTTAGTCAAAACACATTACTGCTAAACTGTTAGGGTAGTTCCATTAAATCAGAAACAAAGGAAATATATATCTGGTATGACTTCTATTTCCAAACATCGTTCTGGTTTATTTTGGTAAATTTACATTTACTAATGTAAATATAAATTGTAAAAAAAAATACAAAGACATAAATATGAATATATGTTAAATATCTCTAAGTTAAACAGGCAATTAAAAAGTAATAAAACACAGTTTAAATGATGAATTATCAAATATATTAATAATGAGAATACTTAATTTTGGCTAGGGTACAGTGAACAAATTCTCTTAGGCACTGTAAGTTGGAATTAAATTAGTACATCTAGTCTGAAGTCACTTTGGCAGTTAATGGCAAGAGGCTTTAAATGAGGCTGTTGCTCTAAAATTAACAAAACAGGAAACAATGGATGTTGGTGAGGATGCGGAGAAAGGGGAACCCTCTTACACTGTTGGTGGGAATGCAAACTGGTGTAGCCACTCTGGAAAACAATATGGAGTTTCCTCAAAAAGTTAAAAAATAGAACTGCCCTACAATCAAGCAACTGCGCTACTAGGTAATTACCCAAAGGATACAAAAGTATTGATTCAAAGGGGTACATGCACCCAATGTTACAGCAGCATTATTAACAATAGCCATATGGAAAGGGCCCAAATGCCCATCAACTGATAAATGGATAAAGAAGAAGCGGTGCGTGCGTGTGTGCGTGTGTGTGTGTGTGTATACATATATATAGACATGTATGTCTATATATATGTATACATACATATAGACATGTATGTCTATATGTATGTATACATACATACATACATATACATTATGTGTATATATAATGGAATATTACTTAGCCATAAAAATAATGAAATCATGCCATTTGCAGCAATGTGGATGAAGCTAGAGTGAATTATGTTAAGCAAAATAAATAAGTCAGAGAAAGACAAATATCACATGATTTCACTCATGTGGAATTTAGAAACAAAAAAAGATGAACATAGGGAAAAGAAAAAAAAAGAGAGAGACAGAGACAGAGACAGAGAGAGAGACAGAGAGAGAAGCAAACCATTAAATAGACTCTTAACTATAGAGAATAAACTGAGGGTTGCTGGAGGGGAGATGGGCAGGGGGATGGGTTAAATCGGTGATGGGTATTAAGGAGGGCACTTGTGATGAACACTGGGTGTTGTGTGTGGGTAATGAATCACTGAATTCTCCTCCTAGTCCTGGTATTACACCATGTGTTAACTAACTAGAATTTAAACAAAAACTTGAAAGAAAACAAGCAAAAGAAGCTGTTCCTTTGTGACCAAGGAATCTCATCTCTAAGGAGCTGTAATCATAAAATAGTAAAAACTGAGCCATAGTATTGTGAAAAAAAAGATGTTTATAGAAATAATATTAGTAATAGACAAAACTAGAAATCATAAATGTTTAACTATAGGTAACAGGTTAAGTACATGTCTGTATAAAAAATTACATGAAGCTACCTAAAATTCTATTTTGTAAGAATATTGTAATGATATAACAATGCTCACAACATATGTGAAGTAAATAAAAAACAATGTATAAATTGTATTATCTAATTTGGTAAAAATAAAGAAAAATAAATCATATATATACATATATACTTATACAAGCTTAGAAAGTCTGAAAGAATAGATGAGATAGATGATAGATGGATACATGATAAATAGGTAGACAGATAGATAGATAGATAGATAATAGATATAGATAGACAAATAGAAAGTAGTCAGACAGACAGTGGTTATACCTTGGTAGAATTCTGGGTAAATTTTCTTTTCATCTTTTATTTTAACCTTCCTAGGATGAATATGTATTAGTTTTATTATTTTTAAAAAAGAACATGTTGTAAATCCCTAGGAGATACACTTTATTGCATAATTTATAACATTTTAATTGTTTAAAAGAGTTATTAAACTCTTTAAAGTTTAATAAACATTTTGGGGAAATCTGGCGCCTTCTCCATTTTGCCTACTCATTTGTGGATGTACCTTTAGAACATGATCTATATAGAAATTAGCAGAGTATAACTATTAAATAATGACAGTGCTATTGCATGCACGGTTTCAGAAATAAAATGTAAGTTAATAAACTCTTCATGAAAATGACACTATTTCTCAGAAAGACCCTACTGGAGATTGCTGGTTGATTAAGCCTCCAGCAAGATACATTTCTTTTCTAGTTCTACACTTACTGATTCTGTAGTAATAAGTGCAATGAAGAATTACTGCTTGCATTTACCTCAGCACAAGAAGCCCTGTTGTTTTTCATCAGAACATTATGTTTCATAATTTACTTTTCAATTTCCTGGATATATCAAGAAAAATAAAATGAGTTAAAAGAAAAAAAAAAACCTGACACCTGAGACTCCAATTCAGATCACCTAAAAATACAATGAGAAATGTAAAAGAGTTTCTCCATGAAAACAAAAACAATTTTAATAGATCAGAAATTGAAATTTTAAAAGTGCAATTTGCTGACATAAAACTTCATTTTTAAATATCTTTATTTCTATATGAGAATAATAGCTAATATTTGGGTAGACTTACCTCCTTTTCATGTTACTGATTCTCTGTAATGAAGTTTATAAGGGACAAGTGCATCTAGCAGGCATAAATATGAATGGTAAACTCTATTACATTTTTTTTTTTTGGTTTGCCAAAAGTACTTTGCTATAATACATTTTGGATCACAGTGACAAAATTCTGCTTCCAGGTATATGAAGATTCAGCAGCAAAAAAAAATTATTTGCAAGTGACATAATAGACTTCTAACACTTCAGTATCCTAGAATACTATAGCAAGGTGACAAGTAGTGATAGCGTCTTCGGCTCTTTCTACATATAGTCACAAATTAATTTGGGGACATCTTTCAGCTTTTCTTTTTTAAAATTATGACAAAGACCAACTCAACGATGTGTTTTAACTGCCATCAGTAGAGTGTTAGGAAATCTAAACAACCTATCATTTTTACAGGTGTTGTGGCCTAATTTTACCTCTCATTTCCTATTTAAAATTTGAAACATTTTGGAGATAGTTTGAGAGTTTTCTTTTTTTTTTTTTTTTAATTTTTTTTTCAACTTTTTTATTTATTTATTTATTTATTTTTGGGACAGAGAGAGACAGAGCATGAACGGGGGAGGGGCAGAGAGAGAGGGAGACACAGAATCGGAAACAGGCTCCAGGCTCCGAGCCATCAGCCCAGAGCCTGACTCGGGGCTCGAACTCACGGACCGCGAGATCGTGACCTGGCTGAAGTCGGACGCTTAACCGACTGCGCCACCCAGGCGCCCCTAGTTTGAGAGTTTTCAATTAATCCTCTCACTAGTTTAGACAAATTTTGATTAAAACATTTCTTAGATCCTTACAGTTCCAATTAAATTTTATTGATTTTATCCTTTGTATTAATCAGTATAGGACAGACTAAAAACACAACTGGACCCAGATACATAAAAGATCAGCGCAATGAGAAGTTATTTCTTGCTGTATGGAATTTCCAAGTTTTTAGAGTACAGGAAATGTTTCCTTCCCCAAATCACTTGAGAATCCAAACTGAGAGCAACTTGTCTCACTTCAATATGCAGTGTGCAAGGTTGCCTTGGAGACTATACTCTGTCAGAACAGGAAGTGAGCTTGGAGGAGGACTTGAAAGAGATCAGGTGTGTGTGAGGGGTGGAGATTCCTATTCCACAGAAGAGAATATAATCACATGTACATATCTGTCTGAAAGAGAATCTGGAAAATAGAGTTCAGGAGAAAGAACATTTCTTGGAAGCCTGAAAATAGCTGCTACCAAGTTGGTCCCTCCACCCGCGTATACTTCTTCCCAAAGGAGACAACATAATCCACTCGTTAGGGAAGTCTGTTCAAAGTCTGTTAGGTTTGAATTTGGTTTCTCGCACTCTAATGACCTCTGAATTAAAAGAGAAGTTATGACTGCTATCCCTCCACACTCAACATTAGGGAGAGAGTAGGACTGTTGTATGAAAACTCCCATTTTGGAGAGGGAAAAATGAGAAACACATCACTGTCCTTAGTTCATGGCAGGATAAAATCCTACAAGGCAGGCACTGTGGAAAGCCCATTCCCAGGGACCTGGAGAATGTTTTTGACTATACCCAGAGACTGTTCTCTGGATGGATATTCCCTTCCTTTTCAGTATATCCTGTGGCCCTTGGCTCTGCCCTTTGAGAAGTCCCTCCCTGCTGTCTTCAATGGCTACATCTGAAGTGGCTGGAGTGAAGTATACCTTACCTGGAAATTTCACAGTTCAGATAATTATTTTCCTGATGGGGAAATTTCTGGCATTCACTGGATTGATGATCACATTCTACCCTACCCCACCTTATTGGGACATGAGGGCTTCTTTTAAACTTTCTCATAAAACATCAGACTTACAGCAAAGTTAAAAGAATAATGCTAAAATACCCATATCCATATCACTGAAATTCCCAAATCATTAATAACTTTATGGACTGGTGCTTTCCGAGACAATATAATTCATTAAAAATGTGTATGCTTCTGATAAGCTCCATGTCCCAGTCATTTCCATGTTCCAGTAAATGCTGCCAAAGATTTTTCCTAGCCATAATTTTTAAGTCAGTTCTATTAAGTTGGCTTTATTTCTTTGCTCTTCTTCCTCAATCTCTCTCCCTCTGCCTCCCTCTCTCCCCTGTTGATATTGCTTTAAGGTCATCTGAAACAGTAGGAGTGCATGAGAAGACAGTTCTTCTCAAGCTGATTTTTGCACAAGCTGAAGCTCTTTGATTATACTATCCTAATGTGCCTTTGCTTCTCATAGCCTTTTTCGGTCCTACCTCTTATTGTTCAGAGTTCAGAGCAGTTGCATTTTCAAATCCATTTTCAAATGCTTCTAATATAGCTTTCTCTATTCCCTTCAATCTCTCTTTAAAACTAGCTAATTTTTGCCTGATCTCAGCTCTTTCTCATAATCTATGGTTCAGTGTAGCAAGTAACAGTCACACATTTATTAACTTTCTAGCTTTTTCTCATCACTTACCCTAGAGCTACAGGTCAAGTAGGCGTTTGTTCTACCTCCCAAATAATTACAGGTGACAGTTTTCAAGAAGTTTTGCTACCGCATAGCTCCCAATTCCACTTTGTCACTCACTGTATACATTTTTCTCACCACCTACCACAGGACATCCATTTGCTTTTTTGTTGCTACAGCTAAATTTTACAACACATTTTAATGTTTTACAGCAGCACTCCATTTCAATATTACCATTTTTCTATGAGTTAGGGTAGCTGGGTTATACACAATGGAGCTACACATATAATGATGTAAAATAGTATCACTCTCATGCAAACTGTCCAGGGACATTCCAAGTCAATGACCAATCATGGTGGTAGGATATGGGCACTCTAGGAATTTCTATTTAGGGCAGAAGGGGAAAAAAAAGTATGAAGCAGTGCTCATTGGTGATTTTTTTTTTTTATATAAGACGGACCCAGAAATGTGCCTATCACTTTCCTCACATTCTACCAGAGGATACTTGATTACATTCACAGCAATCTGCACAGGAAATCAAGGAAACAGCCTTAGTTTTGTACCCAGTAAAAAAAAAAGAGCAGGTGAGCAGGTGGTAGTCTTCACCTCACTTGTGAATTTCTCAAAAGTAGTTGCATAACTCATGAGGAATCAAGTATATATAAAAATATAAAGGCATGTAAGGGTAAAGAAAAGTAAAATATGTTGAATGGAAAAAGCAACAGTAACCACGGAATTTATAGTCATTCATAATTTGCACTTTATACTTTGAGAGGAAAGATTTCTTCTTCCATATATATATATATATATATATATATATATATATATATTCCTCTAGTCACTGTCTCTTTGCTTATACATGTTTTGATATCAATGATGATGAAATTATTATTAGGTTGTGAGCTTTTACATTTTGTTTCATAGATAAATGTGCATTTGGCAAAAAAAAAAAGGACAAAGTAAACTTTCAAGTTTCAATAAAGCTCTAATTTCTGATCACTCTGACTTAGATACAATTATGCCAATCACAAGGCAAATATTACTTTATTTTTTAAGAAAACTAGTATCTTTTAACAGTGGAAAGGATTTTCTGTGTCTACATAATTCATTTCTGTTAGGGTTGTCATGTTTGTTTTTCTGATATAATTCAGGATTTTGTTGTGGCAAAGGAGAGCACTGGACTGCAAAATAAAAACTAAATACTATATATACGTATATATATATACATGTGTATATACACGTGTGTATATATATATACATATACACGTATATATATATACACGTATATATACATACGTATATACACGTATACACACGTATATATACACATATATACATATACACGTATATATATGTATATAATATCTAATCTAGAGTATATTACTTAGTTCTAACTTATACATATTTAAAAGGGATTTTAATATATCCTGAATGTGGTCAAGGGTAAACTATAGTGTGGCAATGATATTCCATGTGTACATAAACATTAAAGATAATGATTATATTTATTAAGCAGTGAGTAACAGAATTTGTTGAATCTTCATGAAACACATGGTAGAATTGTGCCTATTTTACAGATAAGAAAATCGAGGCTCAATAGTATTAGTACTTACCCAAGACCCAAAAACAAAAAATAAAAGAATGGCTGTTTGGCTCCAGGGGCTATTTAACCATTTATCTGTGCTTTGTCTCACATACTGCTCAACTCCCATGAAGAACAAAATTTACTAGAGGAACAAATTACCTACTGGCATCCAGAGTAATGTGGTTTCTTATAATACATGTCTATTAAACTGATTATATCCTATTTCCTCTTGGTTAACTGTTGGTTATTGACTAAACACATAACATTGTCCATCTAAAAAATACTTTTTGTTTATCTGTTGCTCTGCAAATTTCATATATATTCAGGCTCAAAGTCTATTACATTAGAAATAATTAAAATTCATAAATATGGCATTCCTCTCTACATGGATTTTAGTTTGTATTTCAAACCAGGCAAGACACAATGAGATTATGTTGTACACGCAGCATGACTTTAGTTACGAATGACAGCCATATCTCATATCCTCAAACCTATGATACTTTTCTATTTTTCTCACTCAACCAACACTGCAGTGTTACAAATAACTTCAAATTTAATGACAGCATGAGCACGCACCTACCTTCGTTGAAAAGTTGAAATTAGGTTGTTTTTCACAATGCAAGTAAAGTTTCACTGTTAAAAAGAAGAAACTTATGAAAAGTAACGTATTCTAATAGACCTCTTTCAGACTATCTCATCCTTCCCAGTCAATCATCATGAGTTGGATATCAAAACAAAACAGAATGAATAGAAGATCAAAATGATACCAACGAATATATGCATTGCAGCTTGTATTTTAAAAGTTAAGCCAATTTTTCTTTACCTGGGTGATTTGCTCTTCCGCTAGTTTCTGTTTTAGAAGGTTGTTTTACCATGTCTCTACACCATATGGCGCAAGTGCCAGTCTGACTATCAGACAAAATACTAGCCATGAGGGCTGCGCAGATGGCCCTCACCCAGGACTGCATGTGGAGGATTTGCTGTTTGGGACTGGTCCTCTAAAGAAGTAGTGCTGCTACAATGTCAGGCCTGAACTCTGCTGATTACCAACCCCCCACTTGTCTACCCTTAGATGTAGATATATTTCTTACCAGAGTCTGAGAAGATAATACAGGTACTCCATGTTGAGGCGGTCAATACTGCTTCTGCTCAGCTGCATACTTCATTCTCTTTATGAATCGGTCTTTCCTCAGCACTGTTGCAGGTTTGGGACACAGGAGGGAGTTAAAAGCTGTGACCCGAAGACAGCACGTGTAGAGTTCCACTGAAGTGGAAACATTATTCCTGAAAGCAGAGAAAAAGAGTGCTCTCTGCAAAGAGAATTAAACTTTAGTATAACTGATGTGGGTAACTAAGCATCAATACACTCTGCAATAAACTCTATCAAATGTCTTCCTCTAATTTTAAAACTCACAACACCAGAATATAAATGTGTTCCCTAAAAGCAAGTAGTAAAGTGTGCCATTTTCTTTCTCATTTATTTATACCCCAAATCTCTAGGAAACTACCCATGAATGAACATTATCTCCTCATTCTACCGTTAGGGAAACTGAGACATTGATGGATTAATTAAACAGATGACACCTACTGGCTTAAATTTTTCCCCCAAGGCCAGAGATGTTTCATAAAACTATAAAACTGTTTCTTACTTTAGGTTAAGTGAAATGAGAAAATTAGACAAATCCATTACTCTTGTTCCCTCAAGATGTCAGTTACCAAAACAGAGATGGAATGGGTGATTGTAAATGCATTACTGAGGTCTTTCATTACTTACAACCTTTATAGATGGCTTAATAGTCACTCATTAATGGGTACTACCTAACTTAAAGTACGATGTTCCCTAATGAGTGGATTCAGCAACATGAGTACCCAGAATTCATTCATACCAAAGGCCTCATCTTCAGTGCTGAAGAGCAAAGGCCACTAAGACATAAAAATGTTTGTTTCCTAAACTTAACCTAGAGGCAATACTTGGTTATATTCTATTCTTTTTACATTTTGTCACCTTTCCTCAGACCCAAATCTAAGTAATATTTGTCAACAAATTAGAACTTTACATGAAGATAATAAAATATTTAAATACACACTCTTTTGTTCTCAGGATATTTCCCTTAGGAAAAACCCTTTCTCTCAAAGTTTAATTTGAATAGTAGGGTGAGAAATTGTTAATGACCACTTATTTCTGAACTGCTTATCTAATCTAATGTCAAAGACTTACTTCAGAAAGTTCACCGTATTCTTTTGATTCATTTTTTACTATATCATTAATAATTACAAGTGAGTTCTGAATGAAGAATGGTGTATATGTTTCTGTTACCACATTTTCTTTATCCATATTCCCAGAGATAACATTTTCCAGTTCATTCCAAGGTTTCCATAATCACCTTTCTTGAGGTAAAAAAAAAAAAAAAAAGGACACAATGAGAAAATAGAACAAACAGCAGCTAATGGAAGGAGCAGTTCATAAAAAGCTATAATGGCAATTCCACCCAGACAGCAAAGGAATGCAGCATTTTCACTGAGCGCTACCTGACAGATTCAATAATCAAGGGAAAGCCTTAATTGATGACACTTCATTAGCATAATGAGTCGAAGCTGGGAAAAGAGAGTCCCTTATTAATTAATCAAGCAAAGCACGAACTGTTTCAGTCTCCTACACTCTGCCATTTTCCATTAATCAAGAAAATGTGTATTAAACTCATTTGAAATCCCGGCATGTGGAATATCATTCCAAGGAAGAGCAATGGCAAAATGGTTTGTCCAGTTGCACGCATCTGCTCTGGACTCATTCATGCCTCCAATTCTGTTCTGCAACAGTGAAACCACACCCAGAGAACACAGAGTAAGTGGTTCTCCAAAACAGGTAAATCGGCATCTCATCAGAAAAGTAAACAAAACCCCATCAGCCTCAGTAAGAAAAAAAAAAAGGAAAAGAGAAATTAAATTATTTTGCCATGCCTTCATCTATTGTCCAAAACCTCTGTTGTGTGAAATATTATATATATCTACATATATATACACATATATATACATATTATATACCTTATAATTATATATATACACATATATATATATACACACACACACTTACATACAAAAATTTTATAACCCGTTCAAAATCCATAACTGATTCCAGACTCACTATTTCTGGCAATTCATATTCCATGAGGTCACAAGAGAAATGATTATTGGTTGTGGGCTCTGATACAAAGAAGTCATATACCCTAGGTCCCCAACTAACTACAGGCACAGGTGTTGAGAATCAATGCTAATGAGGTTAACAAGCCAAGATCAAAACTGTGGAATCCCTATAGCAGAATGGACACGCAAAGAGAATAAAATCAGGATTTTATTATTGTAAGGTCACTTCCCTGTGATGTCTTTTATAATCTTCAGGTGAGAGGTGGCTGTCAACACATTAATAAGCTAAAGAGAGCATAGAATTTTGAAATCAGATCACTGGAAAGGAAGTCTATAGACTTGAATTTTAGATCTAGCTTTGACAAACACTAACTAGTTATATGACTTAGTTCAGTCCCTGGATGATAGGAGTTTTAGTTTATTCCTATATAGTAAGAAGTTTGGACCAGGAGAACTCTTTTTTTTTAAGTAATTTTTTCAAATGTTGTATTTATTTTTGAGAGAGACAGAGAGAGAGCAGGGGAGGGGCAGAGACAGGGGAACACAGAATCTGAAGCAGGCTCCAGGCTCCGAGCAGTCAGCACAGAGCCTGATGTGGGCTTGAACTCACAAACTGAGATCATGACCTGAGCCGAAGTCGGATACTTAACTGACTGAGCCACTCAGGCGTCCCTGGACTAGAAGTCTTAATTCTCGTATTTGTAGTCTAAGATCAAATGCCATTAAGAAAGCAATTCAGATCAGGCAAGGGCCTGATTTACTCATGTAACCAACCATGGAACCGTTATGCAATTTCATAATAATGGTTTAATCAGACTCTCCCTTGCTTTTTATCTGTGTCAATGTCTCCACCTATTGTTGTGCCCATTGTGCACTATCCAGGTACAGGGTACATCCTCTGCAAAGACTAGAGGTGACCAGAGCTCTCTAGAGTTATGCAATACCCGAGCTGTATGGCCATACGTGACAGCTGTGTAAACCCAGCCATGTAAAACCAAAGTCAATTTGTCCCTCTTATCTATATATTTCATATTTATCTATACCTGCTCCAGTTCAAAATGGATGTGAAGAATTATATAGATCTTAGTGGTTCCAGGGTAAGTGGAAAAAATAAAAACTGATCAAGCAGGAAACAATTTTATCCATTGCCTATTTATCAGCATTATTTTTAAGTGCTCGATATTCAAAAGACAAATTTGTTTGACAGAAAAGTGATTCATCTAAATATTCAAGTGGCTGCATTAAGCCCAGTAACAAAATAAACACACATCTGAAGCACTCTGGGAATTCTAGAACTTGAGTGCGGTGATATACAGATCACCAGAGCAGAGTCATTACTGCTCCGGGGGCTCGTTCATGTCAGCCAAATTGGTCCCAAGTGCTGAACGTTAACTATTTGAGCTGTGAGTGGAGATGGGCATTACCTCCTTGCAGGGCAATAACTTGTATCAATTTGGAAAGAGCTCAGCTTTGTGATGAGGAAGATTTTATAGTAATAAATTGTATTTTCTAACTCAAAAATGGCCGAAGCCATCACCTATAGCATGGGATGATAACCAGGGACTGCATGTTCTCAGTAGCTATTTTTTCTTATAAATATTTTATTGATTTTTCAGATCCACAAAGACTCCCTGTTGTCATAAAGTTGGTTTAATACATACAGTAGGCTTTGTTCTATGCATATAAAATGAAATTTTTTCTCAGGTATACTAGAGATAGGAAAAATGCCTGTTATATGCAGGACCTAACTATTTTTGAATTCCAACTATTGACTTTCCAGGAAGACTTTCAGATCTTTTCACTATCTGCTGAATATTTTTGCAGTGTTCTGCTTTTGTGTACAAGCATTACCAGTCAATAAAGAAACGTAAAACTGATTTAAAAATGAGAAAATATATGCCAAAAACAAAGTTAGCACAATTAAACACAAACAAAAAAGGAAAAACATCTACACAGTGATTCCAATTCTTTTTCTTAGATTCTGAGAAAGGGCATCAAAAAATACATGTTTATTTCAATAAATATCAGACAGTGGCATTTTGATAAAGAATGACTCTCCCCCTATTGTTGGAAAAATAATGAATTCCTATAAAAAGGTAAGAAGTGAGATAAATTAGAAGGATGGAACCCATTATCTTGATAACCTGAGAGTATAAAGTAAGGCTAAGAAATTGCTTCACATAAAACAGAGCAAAATAACAGAGCCATTTAAAAGAAAATTCTATAGATGGTTAATTTAACAGAGATTTAAATCTCTTCAAATTTTAAAGTAAGTACATTTATTTTAAAATGTAGGTTGAATTTTTGAGAAGTAACTAAGTTTAAGAGCTTCCCTATCAACCCATCTATGAAATTATTTTACATCTGAAAAAGCCAACCATATTCATCAGGTATGAACTTAATTCTTGTTTTGGGAAGATGCATTATCCTTTTCAGCCCATTTACAATACTATTTTGTGTGCCGTAAGACAAATGCCAAAAATAAACAAACAAAGAAATAGATAAAACCACTCATAAAATACATGCAATATATAAGGCACACATCTGCAGGGAAATGAAATGAAAATTATTCAAGTTCAAAGAATACTATTATTGGAGAGAGCCAACTTTAGAATAATCTTATACTATAGGAAAAGTTACAAAATATTTAACTTCATATCTGCTATTTTCCATAAACCTTTAAGAAGGGTAGGAATGGCAGAAGAGACTGAGAAACTGCTTGAAATAGTAAGCACATCAAAGAAAGATCTAGATGTCCACTGTTTCTAAGTATATTTCCTTCTATGTCCAACTCATAAAAAAGCAGAGAATAATGCGCTGAATACTACTAGGAAAAAAAAAAAGCCCATCCACAATTTCGAAGCCTTTTTATTCAGTCACAAAGCATACTGTCGTCAATAAGTAATCATCTTTTAATATTTCCTGAGGATCCCCTGGATATAGTATGCAACACAAAGTATTTTGTAGACATAAGAGCTCAGGCTCATAGAGAAGCAATGCTCAAGTGACAAAATGAACAAGTGATGAAGGCAGAAACAAAATCCGTATCTTCTAATTGCCAGATCACTGCTTCACGCTAATGCCTGTTTTGTTGCACTGCTGGCCCAACAGGTATACCTGATAATCCTTGGAAAAAGAGAGTTCATGCTATTTTAACAGGATGACTGAGAGAATGAAAATGAATAGGATTTCTATTCTTGATGCTTTTTATACCTGAAATTGGGGGTCCAAGAAATTACTCTGCATAGCGATCAATACTAAGAGCCACAGTCACTAGGCCTCTAAATAGTTGCAAAGGAAATAGAAAAATTCAATTTTGACCCATTTTAATAGGTATGTGATGCAACATATTATTACAGCAGAACCTTATGTGATTATAACTAATCTGAATATTTTATTACTGAAAAAAATTGGTTATGGCATGATTTGAGATTATTGATATAATTCATTGTATAAGGAAACTTTCAAAGAATGCATGTTTTAAAGAGAACTTATTCCAGGAAGTTTCTATGTCAAACCAAGAGCCAAAATTTAAGACAGAATATAGTTTTACAATAATTGTTTTGCTACTATGAATCTTCCAAAGAAAAATTAAAATTAATTTTTAAAAACTCACTGGGACAGTTCAGGACTTTGATAGTTCATATATATAAATTTTCCTGAATATAGAGGTGAAGGATAAAAGAAAAGCTCAGATGAAGACTTAAGACACAGTACAAAACCTAGAAAACTTTGCTAGCCATGATGTGATCATCTCTAGACAGATCTAAAGGCTAATAATTTTGGTAATCTCAAGTCTTCTCACTTTTCTCTATGATTTTTACAAATAGAATTATTCACATTTTATACTCAGGTTTCACTGAGAATAGTGTACATGGATGTTATAATAAATCAATGTAAGAAACATAGTGCACTCACCAAACCTTGGGGTCTCCATTAAAGTGCTTACCTCTACTTGTTTTAGAACATAGATTCAGTACACATTTGATTATAGAAATCTTTAAAATTTGAGTTCATTTGAGATAGAGTAGCAATATATTCTAAATCTAACTTTCAACTAATAATTCGATTTAAGTGTGCTCATGGGGAAAATGACACACAATTTGAAACCAATACTGTCCCAAGAAATTGATATATGCTCATTCAACCAAAGAGATCAAATAGTGGATACTAAATTTTTAATATTTCTTTTTACACTGCTGCCTTACTGCAATATTACTGGCTTGCCTCCATTGTACCTTTCATTGGTTCTTTTTCGCTGCCCTCTTCCAAGTCTATGATGTAGAGCTGAGAGAAAAAGATGTGTGTAAACACGATTCATGATACTTCTAAAGAAGTGATCTCATGGGATTTACCTTAGAAATCTTGTCATTTTGTGACAGTTACAAAAGTGCATAATCATTGTATGTGTATGTTAGTGTTTGTGTGGAAGCAATGCTGTATGTTCAATTTATTAAATCAATAGATATTGACAGCTGGTGGAAACCAACAGATTTAAATTCTGCTTATATGCTTTGCTTCAAATTGGGATAGAGATAATGGCTATCAATTTCAGAGAAGAACCAATGTAGATTATATCAATTATAACACTTAGAATCTCTTAAACAAATATTATGTACTAGTAAGTGAATTTTGCCAAAAATGAAAAAAAAAAGCTTTATAAAAAAGAAAACCAAGTTTAATATTTTGATACAGTAACTCAGTGGGGAGAGGAATAATTATTATCAAACTATATATTGCAAAAATTAATAATCACTGGAACATGTGAAATTGAGTCACACCCATCATTTTAGAGTTCTTTTTTATATTTCTCCCTCCAAGGCCCTTACAGTTATTGTAGTAATATAGTGTAAGAAAATAAAACCTCCAGGGGCACCTGGGTGCCTCAGTCTCAGGTTCTTAAGCGTTCGACTCTTGATTTCCACTCAGGTTATGCTATGAGGGTCATAGGATCAAGCCCTGCATCAGGCTCCACGCTGAGTGTAGAGCCTGCTTGAGATTCTCTCTCCCTCTCCCTCCCTCTCTCTCTCTCTCTCCCTGCCCCTTCCCCACTGGTGTGCATGCTCTTGTTCTTTCTCTACAGACAGAAAGATAGATAGATTAGATAGATAGATAGATAGATAGATAGATAGATAGATGAATGGATGAATGAATGAATAGGTGAATAAAATTTTAAGAAAATAGAAGCTCCACCATCACAAAGAGAAAACACTGAGAGATTTCATTATCGAGGTGAATATATGAATCACCCTTATGCAAAGAGTACAATTTTAACTAGAATACAAAAAAGCTTCTGCCAAAGGTGAGAGGTAAAAAGTAATCAGATCCTTCTAGAAATAACATCTTTGGAGAGTTCATGGATATATTAGAAAGTTCGTAAGTACATAGCCACAACAGCTCTCTCTACGAGGGAAAGATAGGAAGTAAGTGTGTGTGTGTGTCTGTGTGTGTGTGTGTGTGCGCGCGTATGAATCAAAGATCATAAGATTAATGTTCCTTCTCTTATTTCCCCAGGTCCGATCCAAGGCATCTACTTGTTTAGAAAATGTGCTGCAATATTCACTTCACCACATCTCTTATCTATATGCTCTTTCTGATCCCACAAACAACCTTAGTTCAGGCTGCCTTTACTTCCCTAGAGGAATAGGAGAGAGGTGGGTAATTACAGAAGTCACATTTGGGAAGGTGGAGTGACATGTTTAATTGGAAGAGGGATTCTTCGTCCAAAGTAACAGTGGAAAAATCAAACAGTGTAGGTAGTTACAGATGATGCAGGTGAGTTCAAAGTTCTGTGATGGAGGGTAAAAAAGGTACATGTCTGATTATTTCTGATTTCTTTTTTTTTTAAAGCTTATTTATTTATTTTGAGAGAGAGAGCAGAAAGAGAAAGAGGGAGAGAGAGAGAGAGAATCCCAAGCAGGTTCTACGCCGAAAGTTCTGCTCAAAGTGCAGAGCCCAGCACAGGGCTCAAACCCAAGAACCAGGAGATCATGACCCATGATTATTCCTGATTTTTCAAATTAAGTACAAAGTTTGGTCATCAGTGGAGAGAAAAACAGAGAGGGAGGTTCTAATAGAACATACAGGGGAAATAATATGATATCAATGCTTGCTGTGAAGCCTATCAGATGTTTTAGACAAGGCACACAGCAATGAACCTTACAGATATAAAACCAACCTTTTCTTGTACCCATTCTAATTCAAGTCAGATAAGAAATGCTCTGAAAATCCACCCTGACCAGCAAATGTTCTTTCAGAAGATGTAGAAGGGCAGGAGTAACTGCAGATGATATTGTTAAGGAATCATGGTGAAAACATACACATGGTTCTCCACTAGTCTTTGTACCAAAAAGTTACCCCAAGAAAATTGTATGTCAAACTACTTCCAATATATCTGTCTCAAATTTTCTCAGTAATTTTATTTCTGGTTCCAAAAGGAAGCATCTGCATTCTGATGCAATCTCTGCCTTGAGTGCCTTATGACTTTGCCTTGGCCAGGCTAGATGTGGATGTTCTCATTGTTCATTTGGTCCTTGACAATAAATCTATTTTTCTCACTGGAAAAAACATAAAACTCTACTCACAGTCATATCAGTGGAATATATATCCTACTTTGGATCCTAGGTAAACAAGCCAGATATATCAGCAAAAATTATCATGAATATTTAAATGGTGATTACTGCACTGAAGTACAAGAGGAGAAAAAATCTACTGTATTTCTGGAAAGAAAGTAGAACAACCCTTGGTAAGAGCAAGGGAGTGATCTGTTTATTCGAATGGTAGAGTCATTTTCAAATTAACAATATACATACTTAGTTATAAAGGATACTAAAGACATCTACTTAAAAAAAAAAAATTGAAGCACTGGTTGGGGTCTGATTCTCATGAAGTTAAAGCATGCTGAAGACCAGTCTATGAGGAAGCATCATTTGATGCTAAAACCAATAATGCTGATATACAATCCCTTAAGCCTTTCTGTCCTAGGAAATGTGTAGCATTTGAGATACAAACTGTAATTCAGCAGTTGTCCTCCAGAAACAGATGTGTTGTTTTGTTTTGTTTTTTTGTTACCATAACTAGGGGGTGTGCACCAGGCATCTACTGGGTAGACCCTCTAAATTCCACTAAACAACCTATCAAACACAGGAGAGACCCTCACAACAAACGATTATCTGGTCCAAAATGTCAATATCACTGAGACTGAGGAGCTCTGTTTTCAATAATAACCAAGTGGCCACACTTGTAAGAAGACTGAAGAGTGGGTACAGGATTTACCATTCCCATGTATTCAGGGTTATTCTTCTTTATGTTACATTTTGAATGTCCTCAAATAAACCACGGAGACACAACCTTGAATTCATGTGGATTTTTAGTCATTATTTAAAATGTTCTCTCTTTCCTCTTATATGAGGACTGATAACACTTTTTGGTCATATCATTGGTCTCTCTCTGGAACTCGCTCTGCTCTCTCCCTACAAAATGTTATAGCCTGCCTCCTACTTCCAACACAGCCCACCTCCATCTCTTCTTATCTAACTTCACACTTTGTCCCACTGTTGTACCCTCAGACACAAGCAAATGACTTTGATCTGGACACCCTTGTGCTATGTTCTTACTATATCCCAAGGAATAGTGTGCCAACTGCAAACACGTACCTCACTATACAGCTGGGATATTTTACAAAATGTTGTTGGAATAATGTATCAATACTTACCAAAGAACTAATGGGAACTAATACACGCTGAACCATATCTTTTTTTACCCCTCACACTTCAGAGTGTCAGACCATTTGTTAATTGTAGTTTTCATTTGTCAGAGAACAAAAATACCCTGCCACAGATGCCCACCAGCCCTGGAGACCTGCCAAAGGCTGCAAGTTCTATAGGCACTTTCCTGGAAACACAAAGAACAATGTGTTTATTTAATTATGTTGTGCTAGGAGCTCACAATATTTAGCTGCTTCCAACTTATCTGCATAATAATGACTGCATGGAATCAGTTATAGTGATAAAAGCACTTTCATACAGGAGGTATTGTTCTTTCCTCTTGAATCATATATCTCTTTATCCATATACATGCTTTAAATTCAGGACATGTTTAGATAATCCTCTTTGTGACAGCTTCTGCAGCATCTCCGAACAGAAATAAAAATAAAGAGAGCTTGGAACATTTTGTTCCTTTTAGTATATAAAGAATTGAAAATGCAAAGCAATGAAAATTTAAGGATTTAGAACTCCTGATAAGTATAAAATCTTTACCAACCACACTATTTCAAATTTTAGAGGGAAATAACAATGTAATAATAAATTAGTCTGTAGCATGTGGAGTAGCTTTAGAAATGAAGTGTGTTTTTTTTCCCCACAATATGCCATTGAAAATACCTCTTCCTGATGAACTGTCCTCATTTTTTTATTGTACAATGTTAGGTTACTTATTGCTCTTTCAAAACGGGCCAGCTCTCATCATATATTTTCTGCATATTTTATTATGAATGATAAAATTTGTTTATGTGAGTAAAGTAAAAAATGCCCACATTTTCCAGGAAGAACTAGTTTTTGCATAGGGCAAGATTCTCTTTTCCTTAAAAAAATACTAAATTTGCTTACTTAAATTATGTATCCTCTGAGCTCTATTATCTTTTGACATAAGGCACTGCATCAGTTAGCACATGTATATGTAAGAAATACTATAGAAGAGAATATTCAATCTGTCCATGGATAAGCTCCCCAAATTCCCACAAATAAAAGTAACTAGGACAATCATTCTAATAAGATGGGGGTGCATGGGGGATGTTTCTACCTAGGAATATTTTTAAGTTATCATTTGTCTCAAAAAAAATTCATTTGTTCTCAAAATCCCTACTGGCATTTTTATATGACTTTAAGATTGCAAGATACTCCGGTTTGATTTGGCCTAAATGCTTTCTTTCTTTTCTTCATTTACTTCATTTTTAAGTTAAATAACTAGTCATGGTAGAATGGTAGTGCAATAGGAAAATCTAGATCCTAATGGCTGGAATTAAAAATAAGGCAAAATACACGTACAAAGGTTGTAAGATGCTATGAGATGTCACAGCACGAGTGCTGATGATTGTAAATAAACTACATTTCCATGAAAAGTATTCAACTTGCTCCAAACTGCTTGCAAACACAGAAGTGAGTATCACATAGGGAGATCAGAAACTCTCACATAACAACTATGCAGATGTTCTATATTCTATGTCAGCATACCGAGGCAGGAAGTTCTGGAGAACAGTTTATAGTTGATTCAAAAATGGTCCTTTCTAAAGAGGAAACATAATTTCTTTTATTCCACAAAAGACCTTCCTAGACATACCCTTCCTCTGACCAAGAAAAGACAATTCTCAAATTTAGGAGAAACAGACCTCTTCACATCCAAAGAACTATGAAAGCAAACCATCTGTTTACTTTAAGTGGTTGCCATCAGCATTTCTGAAACATGACTACCACACTATCTTTAAATTCCTTCTATGAAGATAAGCAAGCTGTGTTTCTATTATTTTGAGTATCAAATCTATATAGCATAGCAACGAATATACTTAAAACCTGTAAGTAATATTCAAAATGATGAAAGGAATAATAACAGCTAAAGTTAGAGCCAACAACAAAAAAAATGGCAGAAAAATCAATAGCGCCCCCCTTACGAGGAAGGATTCGGTTTACGTCTTAGGTTCAGCGTGATTTAGCCTAATCTATGAGGTACAGACCATGAAATTTACCAGATGGTGAACACACAAGGAATGCTTCACTCCATAGTGATAGCATTCCCACCCTGTACAGACGGACGAGAAAAGTTGGCAGATAAAGTTCACATCATTTGTAATAAGGCTTTAAATAAAAAGAAATATGTGCATCATCTGTGGATGGAAGAAGCAAGAGTTCCTATAATTAAAATAATCTCCCTTAAATATTCTAGCCATGATTTACTGCATGCAGCATCTTTCTCTCAAAGCACAAAATATTCCTTAAAACTACTAAAATAGTACAGTATATAGAATAAGTCTCTCATTTTATGATTTCAACATTGACAAGTTGTGGTTTGTCTCTGATAAATAACATGGAAAGGAGGAATACTGCTGGCAACTATTGGTAATAAAAAGACATATGTCTTAATCCAATTCAACTCTACAAATATTTTTAAGCACATATATGTTCTGATTATTCTTTCTTTCACAATGCACAGGCTTCTTAAGAAGTTCACTGTCTAAAGAGTGATGAGAAACAGGTCTTATAAGAAGACTGGGACAAAGAAAAGGACATCTGATGATGTCTTAGAGGATAAACAAAGCTTCCTGAGTGAGGTGAAGACAAATGGGCCAGGCAGAATGGACACATGGAAAGGTTGTGATGTGAGAGAAAAGACAGACTGGTGTGAACTCCATAGGCTGAGGTGAATTTACAGACTGCTTTTGTTGTTTATTTCTACCTCTTAAAAAACTGTCTTTATATATAATTTCTATTGTTTGAGGTATCCATACAGTTTCAGTAATTAGCTTTAACTACAAAAATCTTGTTACAAAGCCAGTGGTTAAAATTTTTTTAATTCAGAAATCCAAAGTAACAGTTGCAAATCCTTATTGTAAATCACTGGCCCCAAAAGAAGAACACATAAGCTTACCATGCATTCTATCTAATAGGTAGGGGAAGTAGGTTATATTTGTATACTTAATAACACGCATCCAGTTGTAAGGTTATCAATATTCTACATCTAAGTAAACATGCTGCCCATCAGTTCTGAGATGAATATTACTATCATACTAATCTTATTACTTCTGTGGATTGATAGAAAGCAGTTATGACTTCTTTTTGTATTCCACATTTCACATGTGGATAATGCAGCACATTTTATAGGCTGACAGCGCACAGCCTACATGGGATTCTCTCTCTCCCTCTATTTCTCTGCCCCTTCCCTGCTTATGAGTATGTGTTCTCTCTCTCCCTCTCTTTCCTCCTCACAAATAAACTTTTAAAAAAAGTTAAGAAAAATAAGATTTGCATGCAATACCTGGAAAATCCTCATCAATTGTACCAAGATAGTGACCAGTGCTTTATCTAACACACATCAACTCCCTGCCAAAGATCCTTAAACATCTGACTCTCCATCACCTTCACAATCTGCAGAAAGGCACACATCATGATCCATGCTCACTTCCAACTTCACCTCTTGTTTGGCTTCCATCATCCTATGCTTTGACCATATTGAATTATTCCATCTTTGTGTTACAAGCCCAGGTTCTCACCTCCCATCTGTGCACCTGTTACTTTGTCTGCTTGATGCTCTTATACCACTTCATCTGATTAATACATTCTCAACTTTAACAGTTTAACACAGATGTCACCTTGTCAAAGAATCCTTTCCTAGGCCCCCAATCTAGACTAGGTGCCTCTTAAAAGTGTTTCCTATGCACCTTATCCTTTATCAAAACCTTTGTCACATTGTATTTGCTCATATGTTTGCACTTCCAGTAAAACAGAAGCCACATACTGGAGGTAGCTCTGTTTTTCAAATGCCCAATACTATTTCTAGCCATTAATAGTTGCTTAATAAATGTCTATTGAATGAATGAATGAATGAATGTAGACATGCAGATGAACACTGTTTCTCCCTCCCTTTATATGGGCATTTTGAGGTTGGCTTAGGAATGCTGGGTTATTTTTCCTCTGTCTTCATATTGAGTTTTTATTCATTTAATTCATGTGTTAGAGAAAATTGATTTTCTTGCCTGACTTCTTAACTCAGCAGTACAGTTTTGACAATGCTGGAGCCTGGTGTTTTGTTTATTTGTTTTTCTGTGCTCTGAATGGATTTCAGTGGTTTGTTCTGTACAATTCACTATTATAGTCTGAATTTCAATGAGAATTTTGAAGTGTCACAAGCTCTGTTGTGTGTGTGCATGTGTGTGTGTGTGTGTGTGTGTGTGTGTGTGTGTGTGTTGCTTCTGAGGGGAGAAAGACCAATGTTGGTGGGTTTAATATCCATTATTCTTTAGTTTCTTTTACTGGGCTAGTTAATGTGCATTATCACAGATATGTATGTCTTTATGATATCTGACATTATTATAAAATAATCCTATAATTCCAAGGAGTTTTAGTTACACATTTGGTATCTTGATATGAGAAAGCAAAACTACCAAACACCTGTTAAGTTATTCTGAACAATCTAAAATTGTCTTCAATAACAAAGTCTTACTTTTATATAGCACTTAAAAATCCAATCATAAAGTATCTTATTTAAATAAAAACAATATTTAACAATTATTTTCTCTACCTTCCAATGATATGAGTCAAAGAGGTATTAAAATATTTTTTCAGAGATCAAATTGAATTGATAGGACACATTTCTCCTGAATCTCAGCCCTGGTCTCTATTCAAATGAACAACAAGGTAGAATAAATAACTGGTATTTCCTCAATTAATAATTCTAACGATAATTTCACAGACTATCTTTTCAAAGAAAAGTATGATTTTTAAAATGTCTTTACACTGTTTCTTATAGTTCCTTTCCTGAGTGATTTGGGTAATCCAGAGAAACAGTGGTGTGACAATGGAAAGACACTAGCAGACACAATTAAGGGATTTACATTTTTTTAAAAGAAAAGTATAAAGAAACTTAGAAAAATGATTAAATAGATAAGGAGGTGATGCAGCGTATTGCCACCTGAAAGTACAAATTTCCCAGTCCTCCCAAAGTTCCTCAAAAAAGCTTAGAGCTATTTTTGTTTTTAAGCATACAACTACTGATAAAAGGACACCTTTTGCTGGATGTGAAAAGGCGCAGCTCTGCCATTGCCAAAGGATTTTATGTTCTGCTCCCAAGTCCTCTCCACCTTTATGACATCTGTCCTGGGCACTGGCTATGTGCTTGCTTGCTTATCACTACATGTAACTAGAACAAAACCAGCCACAATTTTTTCCCCTGAACAACTAAGTGAAACAAAAGTCAGTTGCAAAGGTGGAACATGCCCTACTTGTGTTTCTTAATGAGTTGGATGGCACCATTAGCATTTGGAACAGGATAGCCAGCATCCCTGGCTCCTACCCAATAAATTCTAGTGCTATCTCTTGGTCATTGTGCAACCAAAAGTGCCTTCCTTACATTTACAAATGCCCAAGTTTCCACCCATAGAGTGGGGAGCCTGAGAATTCTTCTTGCATCAAATGTTTTGGGGGGAAAAATCAGTTTTTGTGTCTTCAAGTTTTATTGAAAAGATGCTACAGTAGTTCCTGTAATCATCTTTTTCCATTCTTCCCTTCTGCAAAATTATCTAAAAACAAATGTCTAGAGGATTAATGTTTATCTATTATATACCACATATGTATGACATGACCATATTGTATATGTGTAAATATACATATCATATATGTATGATATGTATGAAATAAGATTATATATAACAATGAACAGTGTATGACAGATATCAGACAAATGGAAGTGGATATATTTCCTATGATTTGAAGTTAAAAGGATACACACCTACCACCATTTTCACTTATGAGTAAATTCAGATACACTTTGGAGAGGGATTTATTCTCTGTTCAAACTCTTTTCTTGATAGGAAGTAACTTTACACTTCTGAACAACAATAATTGTAAAGTTGGTAGAATTGTTTTCGTTATATGAGTCATTATCTGCTTACTTATAAGCAAATGGCTTTAATTTTGACATCCAAGGGACACAGGATACAAATAATATACTGCATATTTTCCAGGAAAATCCTTGAAAATTTTAAGACTTAAAGGACTAAATACTTAAAAAATTAAGATTTTTACATACTAAATGTTCTTGGTCCTATCATTCTACATATAGCATAATTTCCAAATATCTCTCAATTCTGATCCCTTTAGCCCAGACACACTACAGACAGTTAACATGTCTCTTAATAATGCAGACTCTCAAAGTGAATGCAATAGGCCAAGCTATGTGACTAACACAGATAATTACGAGGATATTAACCCCCATGTTTTGGATAGTATCAGGGTTTCTACAGATAACATTTGCAGAAGCTTCTGTTATTTTGGGCAAGTACAACTGTTAACTGAGTTATCAACTGATTTTAAAACGTATACTTTTCTCGCACAATACATATCTCAAAATCCTATTGCAGTAAGATCTTTTACATAAAGATCTTTATATAAATGTAGTGTCTTATTTAATTATCTACCTAAATTCATATGCTACTTTCAGTTCATAATTCTGATTACCAATATTTTGGCTCTCCTAAACTTTGTTTTCCATAGATTCGAAAAAAATTTATGACAGTTATGTAATCCCTTTTACCTATAAAATTATAATAACATTTGTCTGCCCTTAATAGTAAAATTTAATAAGTTATATGTGTAATAGCTTGTATCCCACATTTAAATTTCAGCAGTGCCTACACAGCAGACCCTTAACAGCTATCACTTCACTTTTCTCTTCCCACCTCACTTTCACCTCTGCAACATTTATTAAATAATTCAAGATGAAACTTTATAAGATACCATCAATAATTGCCCTCTAGATTCACTATGATCTATTAATAATATACTTGGGAGTGGTGATTAATTAACTCTTGATATGCCAACCTATAATTCATTTGGACAATAGTCCCATATTGTTTTAAATCTATTGTTTAACACCTTCCAGAAATTCAGATATATTATGTTCACTCCTTCAATAACTTTAGCAATGAAAGGCAACAACCACAAAGCATATTAGATGGCAAGATATGTTCTTAGTAAATTAATTCAGATCCCTAAATGATTAACAACTGTTTATCTTTTAAGTTTTAAAGTTCAAACATAAGAAAAATTGAGAGAAATGTATAACCTATAAAAGCCTAACAACACATAATGTAACAGGCATGCATTGTGGGAATAACTAATTTCCCTCCAGATTTCATTCTGACCTTTCTTTTCATAATAGAAAACAAGTCCTGTTCTCAGAGCTTTAGCAGTGCACATATACCTAGCTGCCCAGGCAAAAATCTGGTTGTAATGCATGTGATCAAGGACTCAGTCTTTACAAACAGAATGAGTAAAAGAGATGTGTACAACTTCCTTTTAATTTCTCTAAAAGAAAATTGCCTGCTTTCCACTGCCTCTCTAGTTGTCTTCTCCTAGGCTAGAGATGGAAGTGATTTTGATGTGCCAGCCCCAACAATGCAATTTAGGCAAGCACCCATTTGAATGGTAGAACTTAAAACATTAAGAAATTCAGATTATCTCTTGATCTTGTTTGTGAAGCAGAACTGCCTACCTCTACACTATCATGTAGTGTAGGGAAAATAAGTTTCCATCCTGTTTTTTAGCTTCTGTCTTCAGGATCCATTTGCCACATTTTTAGCTTATATCCTAATTTTTACCCTTAAAAACTCAATGCTAAACTGTTAGGCATTAACTTTTACCATATTTGCTTCAGATTTTTATTAACAAAATAAATGCTACAGATACTACTGAATTATTCTTCTCTCACTCTTCATATTTTCCTCTCTCCTTCTCCAGAGGTAATCACCATTCTGAAGACCAGCAGGAAAAATTATTTCTTGTCTTCACTCTGATTTGCTGTTGAACCAGCAAAGAAGCTCTGAAAAAGGTACACTACAAAAGGCTATCAATGAGTAAATAAACATAGCTTCTCATTGACTGTCTAGTTGCTTATGGAGGTGTGTTAACAGTTTGGTGAGAAATGTAGTCTGTACAGAATAGGATAGGTGGCACACTGGAGGATCCCAGAGTGCTTTATTAGGCTTTGGAAAGGAAATGTAAGTCCTTGAGGTCTATCTCACACACACAAACACAAAAATATATAATATATATTGTGCTGTGTAACACTGATACTCTCTTGTTATTGCATTAACAGACTAAAAAAACAGGTCCTGGTCTGTTAGAACTTTATGCTTTTCATATATTTAATGGTATTTTTAAATCAGATGCTCAGTCTTCGTGAACCAGATACTGAGCTCAGGGATAAAGAATTGTTGAAGTATGGGCATCCAGTTACACTGCACTGTCACTCCGTAAATATTTGTTAAATTACACTGAATGCATATTAGAGTGTAATCCAGTCAAAACTAGCAAAAATGAGGTATAAATTTCAAAATAGTAACATTTTATTATGGATTTTTTGCTGTGATTTAGAGCACTCTGCTTTTTAGTATATATAAAAATTCATACAGTAATGGAAAATGTGTGCCACATAATAAATGAAATCATATAAAACTGGCTTGATACCACCACAAATTAGATATTTCTAAATGAAACAACTATATTTATGTCAACAGAAATAAACATTAACATCCAATACCAAAATATTCCATCATTTACCTGGTAAAGTTGCACACTGAGTTTTACATCTTTACTACCTTTACCTTTACCACAGAGTCAATACCATTACATATAGACATATAGTTTTTATTTTCTCCCAGTCCCAAACATTGGTAATAAATGTCGATAAAATGTTGGTTATAAAAGTTTAAGGAACAAGAAATGCTTTTGCAGAACAGTAAAATATTAGCTTCAGCAATTCTCAGACACTATGTTAGTGACTAGAGCTTGATCTTTACCTTACAACCAAAAACTCTTTTGACCACGTTATCCAAAAAGTAATCCCAGTATATTGTGCTAGTTTGGGATTCCCTCGACAAAAGAGCCTGAAGTAAGGGTTCAGATACAAAGTGTTTCTTTGGGGAAGTGATCAAATATAGAGGAGTGGGAAAACAGAATAGCAAAGCAGGCAAAGAGGAGAGCCAGTTCAAGGGTCCTTTGTTGAGCTGGTTTTCATTGTGGACAACTGTGGCTCAATTCCACTGGAGAGGTACTGTGCAGCTCTGTGGGATGTGTCCCAGAATTGGATATTATTTTTTGAAATAGGAGAGTATTTTTTACCTTTCATTTCCCTCTGATGTATCTTTAATCAAAAGCTAAAGAATTTATATTTTATAAATAATAATATATTATTCACTGAATATTGTATATGACACAACTTTTCCAGGAAATTACTTAATGCACATTTCAGATGACCAAGTAAGACTCCGAAACATTAAATAAATTCCCCAAGTTTGTCCAGTAATAAGTGGCAAGGCCAGGACTTAAAAACAATTCCCAATCAGGAAAACGATGGCACAATACAATTAGTATAATACAGAAGGGTTCAATGGAGAGATTATCTATAAAGATATCATGTAGGAAAACTACTAGGGATAGAGTGATGCCCTAATGATAGGAGAAAGAAATAGTTCTATTCCTCTATCTACAGGCATAAAGAAGGCAATGCATGAAGACCACACTGATAGGAGCTGTGGTTTTTGGCAGTAGAACACAGCCAGCCTGACTGCAAGGAAAAGACACGGTGAATAAACAATCTACAAGAAGCTGAAGAGCAGGAGGAATATGACAGCGCATGACACTTCAGCCTCTTGCAGCAGGCTAAAACAAAGTGGACATGAATAGAGTGGATCTGAATAGACGGGGAAACAAACAGAAGATATTTAGTACAAGAAGACCATCAGATTCCAAAGCCATGTATTTAATCACTATGTTATTATGTCATTTTTAAAGAACATTATATAACGATTTGTTCAGAAAGTTTGATCTGCAAGATGATATATAAAAAGCATAGGATGGGGCGCCTGGGTGGCTCAGTCAGTTGGGCGGCTGACTTCAGCTCAGGTCATGATCTTGCGGTCCCTGAGTTCGAGCCCCGCGTCGGGCTCTGTGCTGACAGCTCAGAGCCTGGAGCCTGTTTCGGATTCTGTGTCTCCCTCTCTCTGACCCTCCCCCGTTCATGCTCTGTCTCTCTCTGTCTCAAAAATAAATAAACGTTAAAAAAAATTTAAAAAGCATAGGATGTAGTTGATAGTACAATCGGGGAAATCAAGTTGATTTGCAATTATCAAAGAGAGAAGATTGAGGACCTTCAACACTTGTTGCAGTGGGTATGGACCGATCACAATTACACTGTAGAGGTAAAATCAACAGCACTTGACAACTAAATTGAAAACACAAATATAAAACAAGGGATAGTGAAAAGGTCATGTACAAGCATGAGTGTCTTGCTCAAAATGACACTATTAAAAGAAACAGACAAAACAGAAAGAGAAGTGGGTTTAAGAAGGAACATGGTTATTTTATTTGGGCACAGATTATACTTGAAATTCTAATGAAATGTTCTATTGAAAACGTCTAGCAAGTTGTTGGAAATATAGCAATACATCTCTGCGAGGAGGTCAGAATTTAGAATACAGACAAGAGAAATCATCTGCAAAGAGGTAATATTTATAGCCATGAGGTAGGATAAGAAAATATACATAGAAAGAAGTGCCTTCTATAGTATGTAACATCTATGTGAAAGGTTAAATTTACTTGAAAGACAACAAACTTAATGTATCTAATACCTAAGTTGAAAACATATGAAGCAAACAAACCAGAAGCATAACATTAGAAATTTACTTTTAGAGACCCACATTTTAACTTATTTTAGCAATTAATAGATTAAGCAGTCAAGTAATCTGTAAATTTACAGATGATTAGAATGATGCAGTTTGACAAATTTAAATGGATATAAAGAAAAATAACGCACACAAAACTTTTCTTTGGATTATATTCAAGAACAGTTCTGGGGGGGGGGGGGAACAAAACTGAATATGCATGCTTTCTGTGTAAGTCAGAGAAACTGACCTCAGAGACACAGAACCAATAGGATATATAAAGATATACATAAGAAGAGATTTATTACAGAAATTTGCTTGCACTGCCTCTGTCTGTAAGCTAAAGAACCAGGAAAGCCAGCCTATAATTCACTCCAAGTCCAAAGGCCTGAGAGCAATGGGGCTGCTTTTTTAAGTCCCAGAGTCCAAAGGCCCTAGAACCAGGAGCTCCAATGACCAACAGCAAGAAATGATGAATGTTCTGGCTCATGAAAAGAGAGCAAATTTGTCCTTCTTTCACATTTTTGTTCCAGCATGGTCCTCAGTGGAATGGACAATGTCCACACACATTGGTAAGTGTGACTCTTTACTCACTCTACTGAATCAAATGCTAGTATCTTCCAGAAACACCCTCATAAACACAGCCAGGATTAATGCTTTACCAGCTATCTGGGGATCCCTTAGCCCATTAAGTTAATAAATGAAATTAATTACTATCCTTTCCTAGCATTATATGTTTAAAAAATCCCCATCAGATAAATTGGACGATGTAAGGAGTAAGATTTTGAAAACTAGAGAAGATACAATGTGACCATATCTTTAAGTGTTTAGGACAAAAATATTTTTTAAAAAGGTGTCATAAGAAGAAACTATTAAAACCAAGTGATTAAACTGGAATTGGAATTATGTGATTGTATATATCAACAACATATCAAGAAAATGAAAAGACAGGTCAATAAAATATTCATCACACTTATAGTAATACAAACTAACATAAAATATATATTTAAAAATTACTGTCAATTTAAAAAAGATCAATAATACATAAGAAATACATAAAAGATACATGTACACAGATTATAAGAAAAAATATATAGAAAGACACTAAAATAATCACATTTTGAGATGCTTATCATTGAGACACATTTACCAAATATAAAACAAACTAGGACACATCTAGATGTTTAGCTCTAGCTAAAGTCTCAGCCACCACCATCATCAACCACTAGACATGCAAATGAACAAGACTTGACCTGACTTCAGCCTTGAGCTTCCCATCTCTCTCTAAGTGAAACAGGGATAAGCTATCCCAGCCCAATCCAAACTATGAATCCACAAATAAAACAAATGCTGTCATTGCTTGGGGGCATTATATTATGGGGTTGCTTGTTATGCAGAAATAGATAATTGGAACGGATTCTGAAACCTACATAGAATGTCACTAAAACAAAATCTAGAACATGTGGCTTCAGAACAGGGGAGGGGAGGAGGAGTGCATGGGAATGACTGTAAAGAAGGGTGCTAGTAGAAACCCAATGGCTTTCAAGGAGTTTGTAGATGAGCACTTAAAAGAGAGTGAGGATTACTGTAAACCAGAGGAAAAGGTGTCTTTTACATAGTAGAGAAAAGCTTGCCAACATCCTTTTCTGAACTAATGTGAATGATGGGAAACATACCTAATGAACTGAATGATCTAGCGAAAGGTAGAGAATTGGACATATAGCTGCCTATACTAAAAAGTGAGAAGGAGATAAGTGAATATAAAGTGGCCAAGACTTGTGACAAAACTGCTTCTCATTTTCAACCTGTCCAAGATTCTCAAATTAAGAAGAGGAAGAGGCTTCCAAACAAAAGTCAATCCAGAGAGAGACCACAAGATTATTAGTTATGATCACAGAAAGACATAATGCAGTGTTTCACAAAACTATTCACTCATATAAAAGATCCCCTCAAGATTTTAAACGCATGGCTCAGAGATGTTTTCCTTTAAAACACGGGATGGGGAAAGGTGGTGGTATCCTGGAACCTAATCAATAAATAATAAACTTTCATTTTCTAACATTTGTAATTCCTCACTCAAAATATTATTAGAATACATCCATTCCATAATACAATTGTAGTTATTTCTTTTGCTATTTACACGTTTTTATTTGCCTCTGGAAATGGCCATGAAAACTTACAGAAACCTGTAAAATTTACAATTAGTGTATATCAAGAAATATGCAAATTATGATGATCTAAAACAGAATGGCAACTACAGGGCTTTACTCTGAAGATCAGATTTTTGAAAACCGAATGTCAGAGCTATCCCCAGTGAGGATTTGACCAGAATTTTTAATCTATCATTCATTACATTATGAAACTGTGACTTTATTTGCCCTGGGTGACAAAGCGTCCTTGGTAAAGGGATTATTAACAGTTTCCAGAGACTTGAGTGAACTGGAGACTTGGAGAGACCCTAGAACACAGCCAGATTTCCCCTCAATCTGAATTCAGCAGTTTGCCTAAAAGCTTGTGCAAAGTAGAATGAAATGTCCCCCAGTCATGGGGCCCTGAGGAACAAGTGCCAGAGAAATAGAGCCTGAAATAAAATAGGCAAAAAATGAAAGCCCAAACGAGGTGCTGGACTGACCCTGAGTCTGAACAGTTTTTTTTTGTTTGTTTGTTTTTTGTTTTTTTCTGCAAACACAGTGTGTTCCAATGTTGGGTTCAGTTTTGGGGCGAAAAATCCAAAATTGGTCCTGTCAGGTGACTGTTGGGGAGAGGGAAAGCAGCAATCATTTTAGCATTGAGAAGCTGAGTGATACAAATGACAACTTCAAGAACCTCAAAACTACATGGTCAGTTTTCATTTCAAAACATTATCCAAATTATTAAGCCCTATGGAATGGTAAGCTAAAAACCTAATTAAAAAGCTCTGAAGGTCAGTTGTTAATATATTGAGCTGAGCAGACAAAGATCTGTCAAGTTCCCAAATCAAATACACAAGAATACAAGAGCAACTCAGATACATAATCAGTCTTACTCAAATTGTTTTTCAGTTATCTTTCAGCCTAATCCTTAGGAGAACTGAGAAGAACCCAGAACATTACTGTGTTTGCCCAAAATAAGAAAGAAATAGCCCTTTCTCTTAGAAGATAATATCATCTGCAGTTTCCAGTATTATTTTATAGATACCCTTTATTACAAAATAAAAATTATAAACATGTAAATAGGCAAGGTTATTTGAGCAATAATCAAATATCATACTTAGTGGAGAAATTTTGGCAGCTTTACCTTTGAGATTAGGAATGAGAAAAAGAAGTCTGCATCATTTGTATTCAAAATTGTAATGGGAGGTAATAGCTCAATAAAGCAAATAGAAAACATGTAAGAATTATGAAGAAATAAGACTGCACAAGAAATCTATGGATAAATTTTTAAACATACATGTTGCAGAAAATAAATTAATCAATTAAATAAATACATGTCGTGGGGTACCTGGGTGGCTCAGTCAGGTAAGTGTCTGATTTCAGCTCAGTTCAAGACCTCACTGTTCCTGAGTTTGAACCCCGCATTGGGCTCTGTGCTGACAGCTCAGAGCCTGCTTCAGATTCTGTGTGTGTGTGTGTGTGTGTGTGTGTGTGTGTGTGTGTGTGTGTGTGTGTCTGCCCCTCCTCTGCTTGTGCTCTCTCAAAAATAAATGAACATTTAAAAATAATAATAAATAATAAATAAAAAATGCATGTTGCAAGATTGCAAAATATAAGTTCAATATGCAAAACCATTTAAATTACTATATGCCAGGAATAAATAGAAAATGAAATTTTAAATAATATCCTGAAAAATATTAATTATCAGAAATAAATTTAATAAATGATTTAATGGACCTCAACACTAGAAAACATAAAACATTACTGAGAGAAATTAAACAATACTTGAATAAAGGGAGAGATGTGTCATGTTCACGAATTAGAATACTTAATAATATTAAAATAAAAATACATGCAAAATAATACATAGATTAAATGAATATTTTTAAATTTTTTCATTAGTTACTTTTTGCAAAATAAAATATTTTAAAATTCACAGAAAATACAAATGGTCAATTTTATATACAGCATTCCAGAAGAAGATAACAGAATGTATCCTCTCACAATTCCGTTGTAGAGGCCATAAGTCTGAAGTCAAGAGGTAAGCAGGGCCATGCTCCCATGCTCTGGAGAAGAACCCTTCCTTGTGCTGTCACCCTTTGGCATGTCCTAGCATTGCTTAGCTGTAGACACATCACCTCAATCTCTACTGGTATCTTCACCTTGTCTTCCCCTGCATGTCTATGTCCTTACTTCTTCTTTATTATTATTTATCTTTGAGAGGCGGGGGAGAGTGAGCAGAGGAGGGACAGAGAGAGATGGAACAGAGGATCTGAAGTGGGCTTGCACTAACAGCACCGAGCTGGATTGGGGCTCAAACTCACAAACTGTCAGATCATGACCTGAGCCAAAGTTGGACTCTGCTCAACTGACTGACCTACCCAGATGCCCCCTCACCTCTTCTTTTAGGGACATCAGTTATCAGATTAGAGACCGTCCTATTCCACGATGATTTCATATTTAGTTCCATAACTAATTATATCTTCAAAGACCCTATTTCCAAATAAGGTCATATTATGAGATTTCAAGTGGACATGAAATTTTGGGAAACACTATTCAAATCACTACACTTAAACTTGCTTTAGGTGCTATAACAAATAACAAAGAAAAGCCTTACCCTAATTTTTTAAAATATTTTATAAAAGTGTTTATTGGGCTAAAGTCTATATCGGTTAGAACATCAGAAACCTATAAAAATTAATAAAATTTTAAAAATAGCAAATAAGTTACAAGGTACATAGTGAGGATAGTGTTCAGCAAAATTTTGTTTCTGGTTTCATGTGTATATGTATGTGGTCTGGAAGTGAAATATATTTCTTATGGTGAGTTGTTCTTTAAATGGCTTTAAGGAAATTACTCTAGAGCAGAGCTTCCTAACTATCTCCAAATTGGCCCAAGCTCTTTTTCAAAGTACATGTCTGAACCTCACTAACATTTGTAGAGATTTTCTGGGTTTTTGTTGTTGTTGTTTTATTTGTCTTTTTTTTTTTCTTTTTTTATTCTGGAGAGACAGAGAGGCAGTGCGAGTAGGGGAGAGGGGCAGAGGTGGAGAGAGAGAATACCAAGCAGGCTCCACATTCAGCACACAGCCTGATGCAGGGCTTGATCCCACAACCCTGGGATCACAACCTGAGCTGAAATCAAAAGTCAGACACCCAACTGACTGAGCCACGCACACACCCCATATTTGTCTTTTTCTGTCTGACTTATTTCATTTAGCATAATCCCCTTAAGGTCTATCCATGTTGTCAAAAATGGCAAGATTTAATTCTTTTTTTTATGACTGAATAATATTCCAATGTACACACACACACACACACACACACACACATCATTTTTTTATCCCATTCATTCAATGGACAATGTCCCAAAATGGACGGCTACATTGTTTCCTTACCTTGGTTATTATAAATAATGTTGCAATGATCACGGGCATGCATATATCTTTTCAAGTTAGTGTTTTAATTTTCTGTGAATGAATACCCAGAAATGAAATTGCTGTATCATATGGTAGCTCTGTTTTTAATTTTTGAAGAACACCCATACTATTTTGCACAGTGGCTGCACCAAATTACATTCTCACCAACAGTGTACAAGGGTCCCTTTTCTCCACATTTTGTCACCAAGTGTTATTTCTTGTATATTTGGTGATAGCCTTGGAGCCTCAGCCTGCGGGACAGGTTTCGGGCTTGGTGAACATCTAGTGGCCTATGGAGCTGCTTGAAAGAATATCGGCTGTGGATACCATCTTAGTGCTGTCCTTCTGCCTGGCTCCAACTCGCCAGCATCGCCCAGAAAAGAGCTTAAATACTTATCTGGAGCCCTGATTTATACAACTGTTGCCCGGGGGACACTGCCAGACTGCCTGACTTTGGTGGCCATCAGGGCTTATGCTTGTGGTCTCACAGCATAGGACGTATTGGCATACTTTTAGAAGCTACTGCTTCGGAGTCTGCCTTTCAAACAGACTCACTCTAGATGCTGAGATCTTCCTCCTAGGGACAATGACAGGTCTTGGCACATCCTTAACTACTGGGAGCAATTAAAAATATGTTAGGCTTTTTGGAAAAACATAAAAATTTGAGAGATGACAAAGATTTGAGGCAGGATTGAATAGGAAGTTTCATCTCCTACAGTTGGCCACTTCTTCAAGACTGGGAGAGGTGGCTGTTTCATCTATATAGAAACCAATACAGAAAGTCAAGAAATATGAAGAAACAAGGAATATGTTTCAAATGAAAAACATAAAACCTCAGGAAAAAAAAATAATGAAATGTAAATAAGTTATTTAGCTGAAAAAGAGTTCAGAGTAATAGTCATAATGATGTTTACTTAACCAGGGAGAAGAATGGATGGACAGTGGAGGTTCAACATAGAAATAGAAAATAAAATAAAGTACCAAATAGAAGTCATAGAGCTGAAGAATTCAAAAAGCAAACTGAAAAATACACTAAAGGGCTAACATAAGATTAGATGAAGCAGAAGGAAGAACTGGTCAACTCGAAGACAAAGCAGTGGAACCCACTCAATTAGAGTAGCAGAAAGAAAAAAGAATAAAAAAGTGAAGATAACTTCAGGGACTTATGGGACAACATCAAATGGACTAACATTCATATTGTAGGACTCCCAGAAGGAGGAGAATGAGAGATAGAGGCAGAAAGCTTATTTAAAGAAATAATGGATGAAAACTTCCCTAACCTGTGGAAGGAAACAGACCTCCAGATCCAGGAAGCTCAAAGAGTTCCCAATAAGATGGACCCAAAGAGGATCATATCAAGCCACAAGTTAAAAAACAAGGAGAAGAATATTAAAAGCAGCAAGAGAAAAACAACTTGTGACATACAAAAGAATCTCCATAAGACTAAGCAGATTTTTCAGGACAAATTTCACAGGCCAGAAGGGAATGGCATAACATATTCAAAGTGCTCAAAAGAAAAACAAACAAACAAAAACCTTTATCCAGCAAAGTTATTCAGAACTGAAAGAGAGATACAGAGTTTTCCAGACTAGCAAAAGCTAAAGATATCATCACCACCAAACTGGTCTTAGAAGAAATGCCAAAGGGACTTCTTTAAGCTGAAAAGTAAGGGTGCTAAATAGTAACAAGAAAACATATGAAAGGATAAATCTTACTGAAAGCTAATAATAAAATGAAGGTAGTGAATTAATCACTTATGAAGGTAGTAGGGAGGTTAAAAGACAAAACTAGTAAAAATAATCATGATGATAATAAACAGTTAAGGAACACACAAGATAATAAGATGTAAAATGTGACATCAAAAACAAATGCTGGTGGGGAGACAAAAAAAGTTGACTTTTAGAATGGGATCAAATTTAAGTTGTTGTCAACTTAAAATAGGTTATTACAGATTAAACATAATCCTCATTATAAGCATAAGCAAAAACCTACAGTAAATACATAAAAGAGAAAGGTAAAGGAATATAAGCATGCCGCTTAAAAAGTCATCAAACCACAAAGGAAGAAAGTAGGATAAGAAAGGAACAGAATAATTACAGAACAGTCAGAAAACAATGAACAAAATGGCAAAAAGTGCATACCTATCCATAATTACTTTTAACGTAAATGAACTGAATTCTCCAATCAAAAGACATAGAGTGGCTGAATGGATAAAAAGAAAAATAAATAAATAAATAAAAGAAGACAGAGTTATATGCTGCCTATAAGAGATTCACTTTATATGTAAAGATACAGACTGAAAATAAAAGGACAGAAAAAGATATTCTATGCAGATGGATACCAAAAGAAAGCTAAAGTAGCTATACTTATATCAGACAAAACTGACTTTATTTTTTTTTTTAACATTTATTTATTTTTGAGACAGAGAGAGACAGAGCATGAACGGGGGAGGGTCAGAGAGAGAGGGAGACACAGAATCTGAAACAGGCTCCAGGCTCTGAGCAGTCAGTACAGATCCCGACGCGGGGCTCGAACTCACATACCGAGAGATCGTGACCTGAGCCGAAGTCGGACGCTCAACCGACTGAGCCACCCAGACGCCCCAGACAAAACTGACTTTAAAACAAAGGCTGTAAGAATAGATAAAGATGGGTGAGATATAATGAATGATAAAGAGGATATGGCACTTATAAATATTTATGCACCCAACATAGAGCACCTAAATATATAAATACTGTTTATATTTATAAATACTGTATATTACAGTATATTATACTGTATTTATACTGTACACAGTATAATATACTGTAATATACAGTAATACTGTTAGCAAATACTAACAGACCTAAAGGGAGAAACAGACAGCAATATAATAATAATAATATGGGCATGTAATATACCATTTACATCAACTGATATATCATCCAGACAGAAAACCAATAAGGAAACACTGGACTTAAGTGACCACACATTTGACCAGAGGGACTTAAAATATATACAGAACATTCCATCCAAAAGTAACAAAACGCACATTCTTCTCAAGTGCACATGGAACCTTTTCCAAGATACATCACATATTAATCCACAAAACAAGTCTTAATAAATTTAAGAAGACTGAAATTCTATCAAGCATCTTTTCCAAACGCAATGGTTTGAAACGAGAAATTAATTACATGAAAAAAACTGGAAAATTCACAAATATATGGATATGAAACAACATGCTATTGAACAAAGAAATCAAAGGAAAAATTTTTTAAAAATCTTGATACAAGTGAAAATGAAAATACACTAAATTTTGTGTGATGTAGCAAAAGCAGTTCTAAGAGAGAAGTTCATAGCAATAAAGGCCTACCTCAAGAAACAGTCTCAAATAAAACAGTCTCAAATAACTTTATACCTCAAGGAACTAGAAAAAGAACAAAGTCCACAGCTACTAGAAGGAAGGAAATAATAGAGATTAGGGCAAAAATAAATGAAATGGAAGCTAAAAAGATAGTAAAGATGATCAATGAAACTAAGAGCTAGTTCTCTGAAAAGATAAACAAATTTGTCAAGTCTTTAAGTCTAAGAAAAAAAGAGGACTCAAATGAATAAAATCAGAAATGAAAGAGGGGCAGAGAGGTGGTTCAGTGGGTTTAGCATCTGACTTTGGCTCAGGTCATGATCTCTTGATTTGTGAGTTCAAGCCCCATACTGGGCTTGCTCCTGTCAGTGCAGAGCCTGCTTCAGATTCTCTGTCTCCCCCTCTCTGCCCACTCCCACTTGCACTCTCTCAAAAATCAATAAAAAGCATCCAATAAAAAAATCAGAAATGAAGGAGAAATTACAACTGATACCACAGAAATACAAAGGATTGTAAAAGACTGCTAGGAACAATAATACATACACCTTGCTCTTAATTCTGTAAGCACACAAGAAAACTAAACAAAGGAGTCTGTTACTTAGACACCATTCCAAGGAGTATCTAACCAAGGAGAGATAAAATGTACTGTAACTACAAGAGGAATAGAGTGATCAGCCAGGATATGCAAATTACTAATTACTGAGTTGAGGGGCTACACTCCAAAGGGCTGTCAGATGAACAGAGCAAGAACACAAGGAGCAGTCAAGACTGGTTTTGAAATGCATTTGGGTAAAAGGTAAATGTGGGATAAAATGAGCACAGGCTGTCTGCACTTACTTCTTGCTAGGTATGGCTTGGCTTCAAAGGAAGCCAACATGTTCTTACAGAAATCGAACCTTTGGCAACTAAAACCAACTCATGCTTACTCATAAGGAGCTTGAGATCTCAAAGGAAAATATGTAATCTTTGTAATTCAAGGATTGTTTAATGCCTCAAAATTCCATGAACCCTTTTCAAATAAAGAAATTTCATCCCATCCCCAAATTTCTGAATTAGAATGTCCAGAGGGTGAGAACCAGCCGTATAAACTTTGGAAAGTTTCACAGCCGACCTAAAGAACAAGTTTAGAAGAAAGGATTATTAAGAAAAATGCTGCTCATATCAATTCTATGTTTATTAGAGTATTTGCCTTCAGATTTTGTGTCAAGTCCACAAATTAAAAATAGTTCTGAGAAAGAAGTATATATTCTTAGAAAAGTCAATTCAAGGAACATTGGTTCCAGTCACTGGGATTATAAAAATATAACCCACCACTTCTGGTCCAGGAGCCCTTAGTCCAGACATTGCCAAAAGGAAAGGTATAGGGGCACCTGGGTGGCTCAGTCAGTTAAGCATCTGGCTCTTGATTTAGGCTCAGGTCATGATCTCATGGTTCATGGGATCGAGCTGTAATCACAGAGCCTGCTTGGATTATATTTCTCTCTCTCTTTCTCTCTCTCTCTCTCTCTTGGGAAATAAATAAACATTAAAAAAAAGGGAAGGTATAATACTTCCCTTTGAATACTCTCCATTTGAGATCATATTCTTAGCTTTCTTTCAGATTTTTCTATAGGAAAGATAGTATTTTCTCCATATTTAAATGCCTCCATTTTTCCCATTCTTTGAAATTTCTTGCAATTAGTAACCAAACCCCTTATTTGATTTGGCTATCTATGTGTTTTGGTTTGTTTTTTAAGTTTCTGGAGTGTGATCAGCATGACCTCCGTATCTTATTAGTATTTTATGGAAGGTCATTAAGTCTCCTTCTTAGGGAGGAAGTACAACTTCCAGTAGGCTCCAGATTTTCTGAACTTTGATGCTGATGTCTCCTAGTGGGTTCCTAGTTTTAAGATTTTATTATATTAAAATAATGTATTTCAGGCACTAATAACGTTATCTTTGAGAACTACATTTAGATCACATAAGAACTCCCTCAAAGAAGGCATTTTATGAAAATGCCACCCCTGTTTTCACCTAGGATGCTCTCTTCCTCCTCATCATCATAAATCCTTAAGGAAACATTTAACAAAACTTCTCAGAGGGAAGACTTTGTCATGGACAAATAGTGAAATAGATGCCAACTCTTCCAAAGCCAGTGCTTGTTGATGCTTGCTCCCTGGCTGGCAAAAGAACCTTTTGCACAAATACTAAGAGGTTTCTTGGCTCCACTATGTACTATAATTCACCCTGTTATGGAGGAAAACAGCTGTTTTGTGATCATGGTCTGGACATTTGCCATATTGTCACACCGAGTTAAAATCCCAACTCACCTCTCAGCACTGCAATTCAGTCTCTAGGCTATTGGATAATGAATGGTGAGAATCTCTTGGACTTTCTTTTTTAACTCATTGACTTTGATTGTCCTAACTTATGGTATTTGTTATTTATCAGTAGCCACATTTTTAGCAATATTTAGCAATAAAAAACATCCCTTGAAATTTCATGTTTCCAAATCACGATGTTCAAAGATAACCACAGCCATTATAAGCAGATCCTCTTGAATGCAGTTCAGGGTGACATGTAACTTCACTGGCTCATGATGACACCTTTTTTCCAAACCAAGTACATAAGCTCAGTGGCTGGTGTCTGCACTTGATTTGTGTACAATCTTATGTCAGCAAATGGCCTTCAATACTAGTTATCATATATTTGTAATGTACCCAAATAGAGATTGCTGCTGGAGGAACATCACTGGATGTTTCTGAAGAATTCCCTTACCCCTACAAATGTAAAACCTCATAAAATGAAACTGCATTTTAAAATTCTAGTCTTAAGGGGTTTTAACAACAAGTACATAAGACAGTTGAGAATTTTGTATAATTATTCTCCAGAATAACATAAGCATATCCTGAAACAATTCACATGGAATAGCCAACTTGAAATTCAGGTAATACATTCATATTTTCTTAATAATGGTAGGTACATATAAAAAGGAAAAGAACATAATGAGATACATTGGGAGGAATTAAGATATCACTTCCTTTTGTACAAATGCATCAATTTCCAGATTTTCTTGGATACAGTTACTATACTGTTGTGAGATTTCACTAATCTAACCATTGCACCATGCAACAATCCACTAATAACTCTCAAAGGATCATTAAACTTCATTTAATGCAGTTAGTGGTTTATCAAAGGGACAAAAATGTTAATTCCATTTCCAAATGGACTCACAGGGCATGGCGATTCTCAAATCTGTCATTCAAAGAACGAAGGCATGTATATACATGTGCGTTTTGATCACTGAACATTCTGCTCTTGTTCATTAGTACTCAAAGCCTGGGTTTGTTTGTAGGTAGATAATAGTAACAAGCCATTATCAGTAAATCATGATACACTTAAGATTATCTAAAAATTTTAAAAGCATGAAATACTTCCCCAAACTCTGGGATTACTTTCAGATATCGACAAGGAAACACTCCACATATTTCTTTCAAATTATGAATCATAATTTTTTCACAGGAAGTTGAAGTCAAAGTCTATTATACTAAGTAGTCATGAAAGGATGTTTCTAGGAAATAATATCTACAGAAACTATTGGAACAGATCATAAATAACCCAGAACCAGAGTGGGTCCCATGGATGCCATACAGCTATAGGGACACAAGTATTTCCTTGTGTATGTGTACAACAGCCAATTCCAGGCACACATTCTAAATCTCATTTCTGGCACTTGGAAAAAAAGATTCTGAATAAAGAGATGGGTATTGGGGTGCCTCGGTGGCTCATTCAGTTAAGTGTCTGGCTCTTGATTTTGGTTCAGGTCATGATCTCATGGTTCCTAAGTTCAAGTCCTGCATTAGGCTCTGTGCTGACAGTGTGGAACCTGCTTAGAATTCTCTCACTCTGCCTCCCTCTCTGCCCTTCCCCCATGCATGCTCTCTCTCTCTCCCTCTCTCAAAATAAATATTAAAAAAAAAGAGATGGGTATAAATCTGGTATAATGCCACTAATTCTTAAAGAAAGCACAGGATGAGACACAGTTCACTAGTTATAATTTTTTAAACAATTTCAGAAAATACTTTGTTGATATTTATTTTGTGAGAAACAACTTTTCCTATATTTGAAAGTCTGCTTCACATAAATGTAATAAATACTAAAGGACAATTATTTCATGAGAAATATTTATAAAATACCCCATATTCATTAAAAACACTTTAGAACAAAATAAATATTTTGTGTCATGGCAACAGCAGCAGGAATAGATCCACTAATTATAGTATATAAGGTCTTTGTGGCCTATCCTGAAAACATATCATTCTAAAGGAGGCCCTGAAAATGCATGCATGCGTAACATAAAATGCCTACTGCTGAGGCTAAGAAAAAAAAAAAAAAAAGTACTTGTAGTTCTTCAGCTCCCAACATGAGCCAATGTTTGAGAAAAGAAATGTGTTTGCTTTATACAATACTATTCACAACCAAATTATCCCAAAGTGCTTTACAAAGTAATTAGTTGGAGACTAGTATGAGAGTATGTAGGCAAACATAGGAGCCATTAAGACACTTAGCAATAGCTCACACACTGCTTTGGACATTAGAACCTGTTTTATTGAGAGTGGAGATGTTAGTTCAATTATAGAGTAATTTAATAGAATAATTGGAATTCCTCTGGGTCTAGTAAGTTTTACAGATCATCAAGAATGATAAGCTAACTCCATATACATTTTTTTTAAATTCTAAAAATATCCAAGTGTGAATTAAAACATCTATTTTCCCTCAGGTAATTTATTTACAAGAAATTATTGCTAGGAGGTTAAATTCTCCGAAAAACTCTATGTAATTCTTTCCAAAAGATCCTTAGTAGATTTGGTGAGGAGGTATTATCTCACAAATTCTTTTCTTTACCTTCCCCATTGACAAACACTGTTTCCCCCCTGAGCTTTGTTTATGCAAGGATTCAACCAGAAATCCTTTTCTGTCTTCTCAACAAATTTAATCCTTACCCTTCAAGTCACAGTTACATGTAACTTCTTTCACGAAAAATCTCTCAATGGAAACATCCACTTTCCTGTTTTTATATCACATGTTTCTTGTATCTCTCACTCAACCTTGGCTCAGGTTATTTTGGATTATCATTTATATTTTGAGAGTAAGACCGATGAGGACAGCACTAATGTCTGCCATTTCATTTACTCCCAATACGTGGGCAGACACATGGTTCACAAAGTTCACACAGCAGCTAGCAGTCTGGAGGATATATTGTCAGGAGCTTCTCCAAGAAAGCAATGCACCAACATGCAACGGTTAAACAGCCAGGCTTCTGGCTTCTACTCTTACCCGTCCGAGGTTTCTTCCTTATCCACCCATGTCCCAAATTCCTTTGATCAAGGGGCACTCTCTAGACACCATTTCACACATAAACAGCCACTTACAGGGAGACAGGGTAGCATAACTGCTGTCTTCATCTTTTCACCATTTTGAGTGGTAACGACAGCTGACTAGGATTAGCTCAGCAGCTGTCACATAATTTCTTACCTTCCTCTGGTCCTCATGTCACAGTACGGACTGCCCCCAGGTGGCCCCTCTTTCTCTACAAGGGCAGGGAAAATATTTAATAGATAAAATAATAAAGGGAAGAATAGAGAATAAAAAGGGGCTGTAGTTCTACCTAAAAAGCATCATAAAATGTTAAATTCCTTTTGATCTAATATCTATCTCTGTTTCTCACATGGTTGTTGAAAGTGCATAGCGGCCCTTGAGTAGTGACTCGATAGAAGTCATACAATCAATGGTTTCTGTTAACCAATACTATGCTTTGTCGGCTTGGATTTTTCTGTCACTTTTTTTGTCTTAGGCTTCACTTTGGAAGTCTTTTTGGCCATGAAATGTTTCTTAGTAACAGGTGCAGCCTATTATCAGCGAAACTAGATAAGTGCCACTGCACAGTCTGTAAGGCAGAGGCCAGTTACACTTCTTTAGCCAATCTGACTCACTAAGAAACCATGCCCCAGGCCAGAAGACAATCTATCACATTTCAAGGCTGAGGCCAATTGCCTCAGATGAACTGTTACATCACAGCCAACAGGGAATATGGAAGGTAGTGATATTATCAGTTTGAGCCGTCTTGTTTATCAGTGACAAAACCAGCACAAACAAGTTTTTTGTTTTTTGTTTTTTTTTTTTTTTTTCAAAAAGGACTTGATTAGCTCACATACAGTACAGACCTGGTTCCGGTTTGCCTTGATCCAGGGGCTCACATAATGTTACCAGGATCTGATCTCTCTCAAAAACTTAGCTCTGTGTTCTTTGTGTTGGCTCCATTCTTTGATGGAATGTCCCTTCTGGTGCCAAAATGGATGCAATGGTTTCAGCTTCATGTCCTGTGAGCGCAGGTTCTGCAGTCCCAGGAGATATCTGATTACAACTCATTAGCTCTGACTGTGTCAGGTGACCCCTCCCTGAAACAATTACTCTGGCCAAGAGAATGGAGTGCTTAATTTCAGGAGTTGGAAAGGAGTCAAATACCATCAAATAAGCAAGGGCCGAAGCAGAAGGGTGGTTCACGGAGGGAAGTCAGGGTGCTCTTTGGAAGGGAAAGGGGGAATAAGTAACAAACGGCCAAACTGCAAATAATTGCTCTACTATAAATATAAAAACTTCTTTTTTGCTTCACTAAGGGTCTAACGCAGTACCAAAGACATTCTTCGCGACATAAATTTCATCTATTTCACTTTAGGTGGACTTTGTATAAAATCTGCATAAACATTTATGTAGAAACTATTGCCCTCACAGACTTACCACAAATTCGCATATCTATAAAATAAGTATATATGCTAGGACACATTACGAGGAACACATTTATTGTGTTCCACCCACTTTTGCAGACTGGCTGACTAACTTAATGAATAGCCATATATCGCAGTACCTAAGATATACTATCACATTGTATTCCTTTCTATTCACCATTATCTTTTCCAGGAGTCCTCTGTAAAAGACAAAATCCTGAAATGTTTAAATAATGACCTTTAAAACATGATCACACTTCTAATTGCTTGTAATAACATATCCCCCTTTAGAGGAAGTTTTTGTTTTTTTCTTTCCAGTTTTACTGATATAATTGGCATACATCTAACAAGATGTAAAGCATAATAGTTTGAATTACAGGTATTGAGAAATGATTACCACATTAAGTTTAGTTAGCATCTATCACCTCATAAAGAGGAAGTTTTTAATCAAGCAAGAGGGGCAAGGAAATTATATTGGTAAGTATAATGAACAGAAAGGCAACCATGTGGATCTTTTCACTTGTATAAAGCTAGGGAAGACTAGGTCAGAAGGACCAGTTTCAATACTTCCTGTCTTTTCTTTCCCCCAGCCCCAGCATTAAGAGCTACATTAAGTGAGAAGTGCTAAACACCAAGACTGAAAGAGCAGGCATGGGAAAGGTAAATAAGGACCAACAGTTATTTAGATTTTATCTGGAAGATGGTCATTTGGGAACATTTTCTCTCTTTGCCTCTGAACTCCTGAAAGTACTTATTCTTTAAACAGTCATTTGACTATTGAAGTGCTTTATAACTGACAATCTATTTTAGCATCAGATTGTCGATGATATCTTCTTTTGCTATTTAACTTTTCAAACGTTTGTCATATTTGAGTCACATCTAAGCCTTTGAGTTTGAGGACTACCTTGAACTCCTTTGTAGTCTGATCCCATCCCTTACACTGTCTTAATTATAGTTGGCACCTGTTTGACTACTAGGCTTTCCATTAGTTGTTGTATTAATTTATTAGGCAGTTCTTATTCTTTCAGTGGTAAATGGCTAGCCTTTAGAATGTGAATAAAGAACATATTCTGACAATGTTCCTTCTACCATTTCAACTCTAATGTTCTTCATGGGTTGGAGTTATTTCCAATCAAAAATGATTTCAACTCAATCATAAATCTCCCATATATCTTCAGAGGGAATGGTTCCTAAAGCACACCCTCAGGGTTATTTTTTAATCTTCTGATCTTATAATCACTAGAGCTCAAATAGTTCCCAAGTTACTCTATAACCTTTAGACAAGCATTGATTTATTTTCTGAGTTTCATCTTGCCAGACCTCTCATTTTAAAGACTGCTTCAAAAATGAGGTCCATGTTACCTTAACACTGGCTCTTTCCTTGATACATGCCCTGCTGTTAACCGAATACATGTCAGAAACATTAAAGACATACATAGGGCACTTCCTATGCTAAACGTTAAATAGTCCCTTCTATCTTTTTCCTCTCAAAATTACCTTGGGTAAAATAGCACTGTAGTCCTGGACTAAAGGAATTGCACCGTTTTCTAATGGAATCTCCAAATTGCCCACTTGTTTCTCAACCCTGGTTTTGCATTGCATCACTTGAGAAGAGTTACAAAAATATGCATGGTGTACCTTACTCCCAGATATTGTCCTGGAGTAGTGCCTGGACATTAGTGATACCAACAATCAGTCAGGCTTGAAAAGTATGCTGCACAAGTCAATAAACTTGTTTTTGCTTGTTTGTTTGCTTGTTTGGTTGGTTGGTTGGTTGCTTGGTTTGGTTTTTAACAAAACAAGAATCTAAAGGCCCTAGGTTCAAGTGGATCTTCCAGTAATTACCTTGTGAATTTGGGCACGTCATTTCATCCTTCCAGATCTCAGATTTGGAGGTTAGATGAGATATTTCAATCCTTTATTAGACCAACAAATTTTATAAACTAAATTCCAGACACACTAAGTCCAGATTGGACACAATAAATATCAACCAGTCACTGACCCTGGTTCATGACTTTTTAAGAAGTGGCTATCATAACCAGCAATGCATTTTCATTTACAGTTAAATTCTTACTAAAATAAAATTTTAATTGCACAAAAATTTTATTAACTGCTATTCCAAACACTCATTCTTTCATCTTTCTGCTTTATAGTTAATTGCTTAATTAAGTAATTAAGTTGCTATATTAGTCTAAAGGATTTTTGTAGTTAGAGGCCAGTGTTGGTTTCTTATATTTTAATCACCCTATAGTCTCACGATATTTGGGCAGAATGAGGTGGATCATGACAAGCTTTAATTTAGTTGCAGAAATGAATAATAAGGCAGAAGATAGGAGGTTAGGCAAGTGGGTGGATATTTAGGACAAGATGAGGAACTACATCAGCATGTCTGCTTCTAGTCCAGGAAAACCTGCAAGTATGATTACCCAAATCGTGAAACTCAGGTCTTTGGGGCTATAATGGTCCATCCTAGAACATGATATCCTATCCAGATTATCCAGATCTGGTGGGCCTTCTGCATACACACTACCCACCCTGTCTCTTTATGTACTCATAAAAAGAATAGAATCATTCATACTCCTATTACCCCACTTTTTGAGAACCTGTCATTTTATCTTCTAGCCCATCTCTCTTAATCTTGATAGTATTCCCAACAACCACTCAACTTCCTTTTAAGCTTTAATGCCATCCAAAATTGGCAATATTTTATTTTTCTCTTTCATTTGCCTTTTTCTACTATTTCTCCCAAACAGATAATGTGGACCTCTGTGGCTTATTACATAAATATTCCAAATGTCCTGATTTATAAATTATGAAGCATATATCCAGATATTTGGACACTATTGCTTTGGATTGGTTGCCCAATTTGAGCCTACCCTGTCTTGCTTTATTATTTAACTCTTTGGATTTGCTTTGGGGTCTGAGTGTAATTTGAAGTAAGAGAAAATTAGCAAAATGGGGCGATCCTATATTGCATTCACTCTGCAGAGAAGACTGAATATATTTTTAGGCACTGCATGTTTATAACCTAATTTTCCCTCATTACTTTACAGAGGTGACCTTGTTCTAATACCTTCGGCACCTGATGTTATAAAAGTGAAATTCTTTTCAAACCTGCTCTGTTAATGTGTTCCTGCTCAGAAACAAATGCAAGATAACATTAACATTCCTGCCACAAAATACCTGCTAATTTGCTTGCAGTGAAGATAGAAAGCTTTTCATTACATATCACAAACTTCATTTATGTAGAATGAGTCACCAGGCTTGCTGAAAAGCCAATGAGCATCTAATCTCTAATGGTGCCTTCAGCTCTAACATCAATCCTCCTAGTTCAACTCATCTTTTATCAGCTATTCAGTCTTTTTTTTTTTTTTAATTTCTATCCTGTTACAAAATTGTGTTGTTCATCTGTCAAAACAGCTTTGATTTATGCTTTTTTTATATTACAGCTTCAGAGAAGAAAACACACACACACAGAGGAATATGCTATTTTCTCATTAAGGTCAGAATAAAATCTATGCAACAGAAAATGAACAACTTGGTTTCAAACAAATGATGACATTACGAAATTCAAAAAAGTGGCATTCCTGGATCTTAAATTCTGCTTGATATGTGTCCCTCCATATTGTTTCTTTTGAAAATGATCTGCAGAGGCCTGTGCAGATTTATATGCCATCTCTAGGCACAAAAGAAAAATAGAAAGAAGCTTGCAATGCCTTGGTATGTCCTAAAGATACTAAGACAATGGCTTTTCAATTATGGTTATTCTATTAAAGTCATATCCTAATGGTATACTATCTTTGATGAAGTCCTCTCCTAGTCTCCCGGAACTTCCCTAAAGATTAACCCTGGGGAGCTACTTTGTGTCAATCTTAGATCATTTCCTGAAGACAGAAAAAAAATTGTGCTTTATCAACCATACTGTAACTACAGACTTGTATTAAATACATTTACTGGATATTCTTACTTATTAGATATAAAATTCCCCAAGAGATTTAGGGACTCAGAAAACCTCACTGAGAAGGAACTCTTTTGCACTGGCAGAATCAGGGAACAAGTAAAGTTGAATTCGATAATCTTGAAGGTACAAAGTCAATAAAAGTCAGGCAAAGAACGTGTGTATAGCCAATTGAAGATATTCTATCACTCTGTTTTACTGGTATACTATGCAAACTTAAGAGGGTTTTTTTTCTTTTCTTTAAACACCAAAGACATTTTATCTTTCCCAACAGGTGAACACAGAGCCATTTCCTTGCTGCAAGCAGCAGAGCCTGAAGTCATTATGCCCAAGTTGTTGTATACTAGACCCTAATAGGTCTTCATAGCATCCTGATAAAAAACACGGTTCAATGAAGCTCCAGAGACAAATATCCCTAGAACGAAGTCTAGTCTTATTTGTCTGCAGAAAAAGCACACACCTCTTGATAGTGTGACGGTTCTGTGTGATTGAAAATGAGATAAAGACAACATAAAACATATAGTAACCATCTAGTTCCAAGTGACCGTGCAGTTACTAATACCAAAGGTCTTATCATTCTAATCCAGACCTTCTTCACAAGTTTCGCACCTCAAATTATGCCTTCTTTAGCTCCGAATTCAGGAATGTGTACACACAAAGATTATATGGAAATAATATCCTTAATATGAAGGTTTCTTGCTTCTCAAACGTCAGCTCCAGTAAATGTACTAAAACCATCTCATCCTCAATTTTTCTAAATCTACATTCTTCCTTAAGACTCCAAATTTCCCCAACATTAAATTACTTATTTCTTCAACAGCACCAAATTATTAGATAGAACAAAAAACTTCTGAATCCTTCATTTTCTTGACTACTTATTTACTTACATCAGATATTTTTATGCCTAAATGAACACTACTTCAGTACATTTGATGCTGACAGAAATAGAATCTATTCTGAAGCAATCTGCAATGATTTTTGTGTTGAGGTTTTTACCTCCCTCGTATCAAACACCTTAATTTCTTTCTGGGAAAATTTTCAACCCTGGGAAATTTACATTAAAATTACAATAATAGTATGCAGCCTATATCACTACATACTTCCCAATGTGTTCATACGTATGCCTTTTCAGGTCTCTATAACAATACCATGAAGAAGAGAAGCTATGTGGTCAACTGATAAATTGTCGGCATTGGGGTAAATCGGAAGGAACTCTGGTTTATAATTCAAAAGCTCTGAGTACTAGCTGTAGCTTCAATAATTTTAAACCTGAGTTTGGATAAGTCACACAACCTCTATCAACATCAGTTTCTTCACTCACTAACTAATGAAAACAAACTATGAGCCATAGGTTATCTGGAGATGAACAAAATATAACCAATACCTTCAAGTTATGATATCATGGAGACTCATATATTTAAAACTACCTCTATGATACTAGATATATAAAGATCTGGACTTTATATACAAACTATATAATGTTTGTAAGATCAATGTAAGGAAAATTATGTGAGAAATACCCTTGCCAAATATTGTGCAGACCAAATGAAATAAGAAAAGGAATTTTTATTAAAATGGTACACATATTATGAGAGTGCAAAGTATTATTGGCAAACATCATTCTAGTACAGTCCCACTGGCAGAGGGCAAAGTCGTGGCCCCCAAAGATGCCCACATCCTAATCCCTGGAACCTATGAATATGTTACTTACATTACAAAAGGGGTTTTGCAGGTATGTTTCAATCAAGGAGTATGCTATGGGGAGAGTATCTCAGATTATCTGAGTGATCCCAATCAAGGAGTCCTTCATAATAGAAGAAGGAAACAGAAGAAATCAGCATGATGAGATGTGAGAGGGGCTCACCCACTAACTCTGGCTTTCAAGGTGAGGAAAAAGAGTCATGAGTCTATGAGTCTGTGGATGGCCTCTAGAAGCTACAAAGCACAGAAACAGACTCTCTCCTGGAAGCTCCATGAGGGAATGTAGTCTTTACCTTGGATTTAGCACACTGAGACTGACTTTGGACTGCTAAACTACAGAACTATAAGATACTAAATAGGATTGTTTTAAGTCCCTAAACTTACAGTAATTTGCCACAGCAACCATAGAAAACCAACGTATCGGGCATTAAGCTGTTTAATGTTAGACTGAAGTTATTCCTAGGAACTCAGCCTCGAAGAATGAAAGGCAGACCAGGTGGGTTACTACCCTGGAAGACATATTGAGGCCAAGAACACAAGGGAGAGTACGGGTCATGAAAGAGACATAGGGTGACTCTAAGAACAGAAAACAGACATGAAGCATAACAGATCTATTGTTCACATATTATTAGGCATCTGTTGTAAACATCATTGTATGCTAGAAGTTTTAAGGAACATACAAAAGGTAAACTCCATGTATGTTCTCAAATGCAGAATCTAGTTTTTGTTTGCTTTTATTTATTTTATTTTATTTTTTTATTTTATTTTTTTTTTTTTGCCAAGGGTCACCCTACTCCAAAACATATTTCCTTTTCCACTGAAGACAGATCTCATGGAACTGCTTAGCGAGTAAGTCTGCTAATGGGAGATACCTGGGGACCTGTCTCAGAGGCCATGAGTCTCCTCCTAGCACAGATCCACAAGGGAACTAAGGTACAGTTTTTCCTCACTGCATCACATGTGCAGTTGAAGAAAACTCTACTCCAGGAAGGTAGCCTGCTGGGCTAGAGCTTCCCATCTACACATGGGCCTAGAATCCAAGAAGCCTGAGGGCAGGAAATGCACAGGGAGGAAAGAGGGCATGCTAGGGCACTCTGGATCAACAGCCTGGCTCCCTGCCCCCTCCCCACCCCGCCTAGTTGGGGAGGTGGGGGTGTACTGAGAATTTGAGCCACAGGCAGGGGCTTGTAGTATACACACAGGGATAAAAGGGCCCATCCTGCTCCAAAACAGTCTAGCTCATTCCTCTGACTTCAACTCTCATGAGATCAGAGGGCCAGATCTCCAAGGATCTTGGTCTGGGAATCATGACTGAAAGACAGGACCTTAGTCCAGTAAAACCAAGAGGTCCAGAGGTGCCTGGGTGGCTCAGTTGGTTAAGAGTCCAACTTCAGCTTAGGTCATGATCTCGCAGTTTGTGGGTTCCAGCCCCACATCGGTCTCTGTCCTGACAACTCAGAGCCTGGATCCTGCTTCAGATTCTGTGTCTCCCTCTCTCTCTCAAAAATAGACATTAAAAACATTTTTTTTAAAAATCTTAAAAAAAGAAAACAGAGGTCCAAAGATAACCATCGTTCAAATCCTTCACCAATAGATCAGTATGAGAAATGCTGCCTCAGGGAGATGGCTTGGTGAGCAAAGGCAGGCTCTGTTCCACAGTGGGTGTGGGCCAAAAGCGGGGCAGGTGGCAAGAATGAAAAGCACATGTGTGAGCCTCTGTGACTCCACATCTAGGCTCCACATCAACCCTTAGGTTCAGGAATCGGGATGAACAGGGTCCACAGTAGACATTTCTTGGGGATTCACAGGAATGCCAAGGTCCACCCAACCCTCACCAAAACCCAAGTTACCAGTTCCCTTAAAGCCATGTCTCACAGGAACTCCTAAACCTTATAGTCCCAGTATGTTCAGGAAGTTTGCTAATGAAGGATACCTCGGAGACCTGAATACTGCAGGTTCCCTTACTTCCCCCAGGCACAAGGCTGCATTGGGGCGCACTCAAACCTCCTGCTCTTCTCCACATCATAAGTACAGTTCAGGTAACCCCTAACTACAGGAAAAGGAGCTGATGGGCGGGGTGGCCCATATGCACACAAACCTAGAGGTCCTGGAATTCCCTGCGCCGGACGTCGGTGAGAAGCTGGCCTCAGGGAAACCGCGGGATGGTTTCCTTTGGCCCCAGGGTCTCACCTTTTAGGGCTACTTGGGCCCGCGGGCAGCGAAGCGCGGAGGAAACAAGACGCAGCCACTGTGCATCCAGCTGCAAAATGTAGTAGCCAACTCACAAGGCCAGATCTCGCGAAATCTCCAGGCTAGAATCTCGCGCGCACCTGTAAGTCCTGGGAACGCCTTAGCTTTGCCATCCTGGGCAAGTGGGCTGATGAGAGACACCCGGGAGGCCTGACTCCCACATTGGTCCTGCGTATGGAATCAGCGCGCACGGCCACACAGGTCTAACTCAAACGACCTTTCTCTCCCCTCATCACCAGTTCGGTGCCAGGAACCCTTAGCACCATGAAGTTGGCCTCCAGAGTCCGGTTAAAGAAAGACTAGCAACACAGAATACCAGTGATGAAATGTTATAAAATTTAAATAATATAAATTATACATACAATGAGTTCTGTGAGTCCTCAGATAAGATTATTTGACAAAGGGAGTAGTGAGTATGGGGATGTGAATAGCTACAACGGTTACAAAGCCTAATAGCAACTAGGAGACCAAAAGAAAAAAAAAAAAAAAAAGGTAAAATATAGTGAATGGGAAGATTATTACCTTAACTTCCCACTGCAACTAGGGGATTTCAGTGCTTATCTTTTTGTATATATTGGACGCCCATGAAAGATTTCCTTTGTATAAAGATGTAAATAAACCTTTTTGAATAATTTGACAACCACTGCAATAATTAACTGGAAACAAGTGAACAGATTTAAGCTTGGACATCCCACCAATACTTTACCAGGAATGTCAAAGTGGAACAGAGACATCAGTTGTAATAGCCCAAGTTCAAGGTTAATGGGGGAAGCCATGAAAAAGATAAATCTAATAGATTTAAAAAAAAAGGTGGGGGGGATGAAAGAAAGGAAGTAGGACAAGAATTTAGTAGTAACCTGATCATGATTTGATAAGGGAGGGAGATAGAAGACCCTAAGTCACTGGCTTGAAGGACAAGGTACATACCACTGCCATTATTCCCTCAGTAGCAGCACTAGTTTGAATATATTAACTAATTTAATCCTCGTAACAATTGTAGAAGATGGCTTGCAACAGTATTCCTATTTTACTGGTAAGAAAACTGAGGTTGCAAGAGGCCAAATAATTTGCCCAAGGTCACCTGGTTAGCTCTTGGCAGGACCAGCATTCAAATTCAGGCTGTGTGGCTCTGGGGCGGCCGTGTTCTCAGCCTCTGTGCTACAGAGGATGGAGTAATTGTTTGAGAAAGAGAGCAACTTTTATTTTGAACATGTGAGATTTGAGGCAAGTGAAACAATCTCTGTGGTACATTTTGCTATCATTACAGGAAGATCTCAGAACATTGCTGCTGTGTAGAGCAAGGTTGACCCTGACAAATGATAAATCTAGATACAACTAAATTATTGTTTGACTCAATAGGACATCTTGACTTTTGCTGAATGCACTGAGAACTGTAATATTATTTCATTATCACTAAACTATAGCAATTCATAAAGGAATTAGAGAGAGAACTACTTCCCTAGGGACAGTCATGCCATATGGCTGTTATAGAAATGGAGTTTTAAACAACATCAAATCCAAGCACTGTTATTGAAATCTCTTCATATCACATGATGTATAATTCCTAAGGGGTCAATAGAAACACTAAATAAACCCCTGTAACAAGGAAATTATCTGATTTTGTATTACTTGGCTATTATTAACAACAACAACAACAATTGTATTTCACTTTTTAAAATGTAGGTTAAATCCTCCTTAAGATTTAGTTACTGAACTATCACTGATAACAAGGAAAATAACAGAATATTAGTTCCAATTCAGGTACAGAATTTCTGGCATATAATTAGAGATCTGCAAACTCATATGTAGGCAAGAGATGCCTCATTACCCACAGGTAGTTACCCACCTGCATATTGCCTGTTAAATTTAGATCAAGATTGACAAAATATTTTTTTTCCTGTGGTGCTTGTAATTCAAAAGCCAAAACTTCTAAGACTCCCTTGCCCTAGTTTCACTTTTTATTTATTATTTTTTTTATTTTATTTTATTTTATTTTTTTTGAAAAATCTTTCTTCATAGAAGCCTTTAGAACTCTGTGAACTTTTTTTTTTTCCCTATTCCTTTGCTGTTTGGAATTCCACTTCTGAGTTACAACTATGTGAAAGCTTTAAGATAACCACAAAAACAAAAGTGTGGCATCATATTGAACCTGACCTTCTGGCAGGCAGAATGGAACAAAATCTCTCCTTTAAATCCCTCCAGTATTTGGTGAATCTTCTAATCCTAAAGAGCTGACTCTTATTGATTCTTTTTGTGTTATAAAAGAAATATCATATCTGAAGAACTTTCTTTTATAAAAAGTCTAGAGATTCTCAGCTACCTCGTTGAGAAGAATTCTAATGCTGAATAAAGAGTCAATAATAAGTACCAAAAGAACTCTGACCATTTGGAGAAAAACATGTAGAGAAATCTTTCATTTCCTTCGAATTTCATCTTGAAGCAGCTTATGGCTTTCCAATATATACTATATTTGGTTGTAGAATCTGAGTTTATATCATAAAAAAGATTGAGAGAATTCTCAAATACTGAGAATATACTGAGATTAACTCACAGGTAAATTGGCCTAAACACGATAAGATGTCTGTCTCTCTATAGAGGAATATATGCATATATACATACATATATGATTTCTTTTCATATTATACATTAATTGTTTTAATTTTTCAAACATGTGTACAAGAACATTCATTAAGCATTATTACATCCATTCCTTATGTGATTTCAGCAGTTTCCACACATGTAAACTATGATTTTCTGAGTTTGAAGTCCCAACTGCCATTCACTCTGGAAGTTAAGGAATTGTTTTGGGAGCTCTAAGGTCACTCAGCTGCATCTGGGTCACCGAGCTCAGATCCAGGCAGAACAGAATGTTGCTCGTCTCCCAATGGAGTTCTTTTTTAGTGCATGCTGCTTTTAATATTCACACTGTCCCTGGGGTCTAACTGGGTTACACTCAAAGTCCAGCTCAGCACAATGGCCAGATTTCTTATACTCTTGAGGCTATTGTGGACTACATTAATGTTTAAAATATGGGTACTGAGCCACAGATCACAGGAATAAATAATAGAACTTCACAATTTAAAAAAAGCCTTTCTGTACACATGTCCTCTAAGTAAACCATTTAAATAACTCGAAGTAATTCAAATGACTTAGTTATGAGAATATAGTTATTGTTTTCCAGTCTTACTTACAATATGGGCCCATGGCAAGGATATCAAGTACAGTGCAGTAAGGAATCTGTAATGTAATCACTTAGTGTCTAGTAAATATTGCTTAATAGAACTCAACTGGAAGATGCAATGTCTTTATAAATTTTCTTCTAAACACTGGCATTTACACCCAGCCTAGAGATATTCCCTAAGTAATTAGTTACACCAAAAAATACAATTTGTTCTAAAATGGCTAAGATCTATAGCACAAATAAAAAGGTCCCAGTTGTCATTCCACTTCATCAACAACAATACATTTTTAAACCCCCTATTTAAAACTTAAATTAAAAAAAAAAAGTATTTGGGTGGGAGCAATCTTAACATATTTGTTAAAGAAGTGATGGAATATAAAATGTCATGAACAACAATAAGAATATGAGCTCTTTGCATTGTACTTAACAACCAAAAGTGCAACATGTCATGGTAATTCTTGGAGAGATACTGACAAATCCAAAAACCTTAATTTTCTGTCTTCGTATGAAACAATACCTAAATTGACTTCGCAGAAATTCTGTTCTCTTACCAGAGAATTGTGTGATCACTTTTAAGAACTGTATGAAGAAAAATAGGAACCCATTTAGTTTTTCATACAGAGGAAATTTAACATGGAGAATTGATTTTTAAATTTTTTTTATGTTTATTTATTTTTGAGGGAGAGAGACGGTGTGTGAGTGGGGAAAGGGGCAGAGAGAGAGGGAGACACAGAATTCAAAGCAAGCTCCAGGCTCTGGGCTGTCAGCACAGAGCCCCACATGGGGCTTGAACTCACGAACCATGAGATCGTGACCTGAGCTGAAGTTGAACGCTTAACCAGCTGACCCACCCCGGCACCCGTCATGGAGAGTTGATTAAACAAGTGATGGAAAAAAAAAAAAAAAAAAGTTGAGAGCCACACTGAGTATCATGAAACATGACAAATACTAGCAACAGCAGGAAGACACCAACTAATCCTACGGCAAAAGGGGATAATGAGGGAATAGTATAAGAAGAGCAAGAAGGTAGGGTTGTCTAAGGGGCATTAGAATCTACTGCTTGGCAGGCAGAAGCAGGAACAATGGGACACTGGCAGTCTGTCTAGCAGGTGCAAAAACCCATATAGATACATAGTCACTGCTCAGAAAGCCACTATGGGCAGAGAAAGAGTAGGGGAAATGCCCTAATTTATTCTTTTTTCACACTCATCAATGCCTGAAACTTGCTGAATGTAACCACAAGTCAATAGACATGAAAATCTGTGATACACAGCAAAGCAAGAGAATGGGAGAAATAGACTACCAACCAAACAGGCAAATAACTAACACAGGAATGACAAGAAACGAAATTTTAAAAGTCCATAAATATCAGCTCATACACCTTCTTACTTGTTCCAAAGCATTCATAGCCAGGAACAGTTCTGAAAAATGTCTATGCTTATGACAAAAACAAAATACTTAACTTGTAGTCTGATCACATTTTCTAATGTTCACTGATTTGGCCATCGTCCTTTTCACAGTATCTCTTCAGTTATAAAGTGCATTTGGTGACCTTTTTTATTTGATTGGCTATAGAAGCTGAATACTCTTTAAGTTTATTCTTGAGTGGTTATCTTCAAGAGTGAACAAAAAGACTGATATTGAGATGCCATGTCAGAAACCTAGAGAACTTATAGTTTCAACATCCTTTTTGTCAAGGGCTGTCTATAGACTTTTATATTTCTCCTTAGTGTGGAAGAGTAAAGAATATTTAATCAAAGCTGTTCTCAATACAATAACCTTCAAGTCATAAAACCCAGTCCATATTCATTCTGCTTAGAACACCACCTTTCATTTTACATAAACATTTATAGGATTCCAACTATTTATTTCTGAAATCATGTTGAAAGGATTTATTACCTCCCTTCCTGAGAGCTAATATCAGATTTTACTCATACAAAAATACCATTGACTTTCAGTCTCTTTTCTGTTCTAAATGTTCTAATTCTCTGTATCTAAGTCATTAAGAGTATATTGTGATGGTTTTTTCTGCTTTGAATTATGGTCTTAAGCCAGTTTTTAGCACTGATAATGTGGTTGTTTTTCATCCCAGCCAAATCCAATTAATTTTTCAAGTAAAATTTCAAGGCATATTATATCAAAGCTTTTACTCCAGTTAAAAACAAAATTCAGGAATGGAAAACAGCTGTGTGCCTTTCTCCACTGTTTCCTTTATTCCCTCTAAAGTTTGTTGTTCTTATGCTAGCATGGTTACTATAGAATTTAGTGCTTGCTTGTTTGTTTTGGGGGGTGGGTATGGGTGGGTATTTTCTGTATTAGTCAGGGTTCTCCAAATAGAAACAGTAGGATATATGAGTGTGTGTATATAAATGTGTGTGTGTTTAAAGAATTGACTTATACGATTTGGGGAGCTGACAAGTTGGAAATTTGCAGGGCAGGCCGCCAGCTAGAAATTTGGGTAAGAGTTGATGTTTCGGTCTCAAGTCCAGGGTGATCTTCATGCAGAATTCCTTCTTCTTCAGTGGACCTCAGCTTTTTCTCTTAAGGCCTTCAGTTGACTGCATAAAGCCCACCCACATAATGGATGGTAATCTACTTTATTCAAAGTCTATTGATTTAAATTTAAATCATGTCTAAATAATGACTTCACAACAACATGTAGAGTGGCCTTTGACTAAAAATAATTGGCCACCATAGCCTAGTCAAGTTGACACACAAACTTAACTATCACATTTTCATTCGTTACAATTCCTTTTTGCCATTTCAAATGACCAGAAACCTATTTCATTTGAATTGTATTGCATCATTATCTATTATGAAACACAAAGTTCTATAAAAAATAATAAAAATAAAAATATAGTACTACAAAATATTTGGAGAAATATGAATTCTGAGTATGACTCCATTTCCAAAATATCTAAGAATATTAAGTATTACTATTAAATTTTATTTTAAGAAAATGCATCAAAATGAAAAATTATTTGCAATATTTTCCAAGCAAAAAATCTGATAAAACTCCTTAGGAGAGGTAAATTAACATATGTATTAAAAAATACCCTCAAAAGCTAATTTAAATTTGTAAAAAAAAAAAAAAAAAAATCCTAATGCTGAGCATTTATTCTATAATTTTTGCATTTTTTCATCCATTTTACAAAAGTAAATTTCAGTGGCTATATATGAAACTTCTATTTTGAATGCATAGTTAAATCAATTTTTTTAACAAAACCCACATATTTTAGTAAGCTCTGAAGCCAATACTTGTATTTTAATTACTATTATTTTAAACTGGTAAGAGTTACTTCAGTGAATTTTTCCCTAGTACTTTATGTAGCAGTATAGTTTTAGAAAATATGCTTTTTCTTTTTTATATAATTACTGCTTTATAGCTTTTTACAAATCTACTTATAAAAAGGCATAGTCTTTATAAAATTAATGTTCCTGAGAAGACTGATTTCTCAGTCACTTTATAGTCTTTGTTAAATTAAAAAAAAAAAAAAAAAGGAGGGAATCTTGGGTGGCTCAGTTGGTTAAGAGTCCGGTTAAGAGTCCAACTCTTGGTTTAGGCTCCCATCATGATCTCAGGGTTTGGTTCATGAGTTCAAGCCCCGTACTGGGCTCTATGCTGACAGCGCAGAACCTGCTTGGGATTCTCCTCCTCACTTTCTCTCTGCCCCTCCTTGGCTCACGTGCTTTCTCTTTCTCTTTTAAAATAAATAAATAAACTTTAAAAAATGAAAATATAGTTTTTGTTAATTAAATGCCATTTCTCACATATTAACAATGTTTTTTAACCTTACAATTTCTCCACTTGAGATTGGAAATAAAATAGTTCTCTTTTGTTTAAAGAGAAAAAAAAAGTGACCCCCCCCAAAATAGTTCTCTTGTAATTTTTTGTCCAATGTTGTTCTAAATTTTCTTCCTGATATCTTTTATATTTTTCTTTCAAAAGTTCAACTGCCACAGAGTTTAAGAACTAGAGGTTCTTAATTTTTTCAGTCTCATAACAGTAGAATGGATGGTCTATAAATTTGAACTGCATTGGAAAATGTTTGTCCTTCCTTTTTTTGTTAAAGAACTTAAGCAATATTTAGGTTATCAAATCATATACTACTGTTTAAATAATAATAAGTTTCAAAGTGAGAACAAAAAGTCATGGATTTTCTTTCACAAAGTCATATGCTAAGCTTATGTATAAAAATATGTATTAATAATAGTTCATTTTCTGAAGATAATGCTTTGCTCTATATAATTTAAAGATTTTTCATAAACATAGCCTCATTAATCTTCTCTATGTCTCCAAAGGCAATTGTGTATGCATGATTTCCATTTTACAGATTATAAACTAACCTGAGGAAATGGACTGTCATGGGATTCATTTTGTTTCTCATGCCACAGCTTTGACCCACAAAGATTTCAAATTTATTATAGGCATAGACTTTATTTTACTCTTCTATTGTATTCCCCAAAGTCCAAAGAGAATGCAGTCTTGTGTGACTAAAGGAAAAAAAAAAAAAAAGGTTCAAAGTCAGGAAGCCAGGCTTTGAGACATAGCTTTCCCATTTGGGCAAATTATTTAACCTCTCCAAGTTTACATCTGTGAAACACCTGCTCTCTCCACAACACTGTTGTTTGTGAGGCTCAAATGAAAGAAATATGTAAATGTGTTTTGTAAATTGTAGATCCTTTATAAATGTTAGTTGTTATGTTATACTTACAACCCCACTTGACACTTTCTTTGAAGCAAATATTGAATCTTATCAATGTTGGCATTCTTCAAGCCATAGTATTAGTATATCAGAAATGTTTACCAATCATCTACTGAATATATTAAAGAATGAATGCTATTGAGCATTTACTGTGTGTGTCAGGCCCTGTTCTAAATGTTGGTGTTGAGAGGTTGTATTTTTAAATGTTGTTATCAGGCAGGCCTGAAGACCCTAAATACTTGAAGGAAGTAAGGTGTAAGCTTGTAGCTAACTGGGGAAAAACCATCTAGAAAAAGGATATGGCAGGTGCCAAGAATGTTTGAGATACAGATAGAGGGCAACTGGGTCATTGTAGGTTAAATAGGGAGAAGGCAATAGAACATGAAGATCTGAGATAGTAGGGATGGGGTAGATCAAAAAAGACATTGTGGATTCTTATCAATACTGGTTTTTACTCTGAACAATTTGGCAAGTACTGGAGTGTTTTATACAAGGTGACATGTGTCACTGTAGTCTCTATAATGAGAATAGAATGCCGAACAAGAGCAGAAGGGACAAGACCAGCTGAAGAAGTCAATGAAGCAGTCCACGCAAAATATAATGGTGGGCTCAACTAAGATGTACTAGCAGAGCAGGTGGTAATAAGAAGGCAGATTATAGATATGTTTTAAATGTAGAGCTGATAAAAATCTGTGGACGGTAGTATAGTTAAACTATATACAGATTTTGGAAAAATTGACATCTTTATAAAATTGTATCATCTCTTCAATTATTTAGATCTTCTTTAATTTCCCTTAATTAGCTTTGTAGTTTCCAGTGTAGAATTCCAAAACTTACTTTCCTGTATTTTCTCTAGATACGTAATGATTATAGTTGCTATTTTAAGTTCATCTTTATTTTTCATCTACCATATAATATATATATGTATATATGTGTATATATATATATATATATATATATATATATATATACAATCTTTATGTACATACATAAATATAAATAATCTTCTCCAGTTCTATAAGAACTTAGTGAATGAATCAATGCCTGATACTAGGCCTGAAAGTAATGTAACATTGTGTGTCAACTATACTTAAAAACAAAGATACGAGATGTAAAACAAAAAGATAAAGTGGAATTTGGAAAATACTTGGTTATAACCAAAGAAGGAAAGGAAGGAGCTACAGAGAAATAAAGAACAAAAAAATGAAGAGCAGGATAAAAGGCTTAAAATTTGTATCTTCCTAAATACTGTTTTGCACCTCTCTCTATTGCCTCTAGCTCTGGAATTCTAATTACTATCGTGTTGGACAATGGAAATCCCACATGTGTCTTACATGCCTTTCCTTTATTTCCCATTATATTTTCTGTTTTCATTAAGATAATTTTCTATTGTTCTTATAGTTCACTAATTGTGTTCTCTGCTCTAAAATCACTTATTGAGTTTTTTTTTCTCCCCCAGCATTTCTGAGGTATAATTGGCAAATAAAACTGTAAGATATTTAAAGTATACATACCTTATAGTGATTTGACATTTGTATAAATTGTGGAAGAATTCCCACCTTGCAATTAACACATCCATAACCTCACATACCTTTTTTTCCCTTTTTTTTTTTTTTGTAAGGACATTTAAGTTCTGTTCTCTCAGCAAATTTCCAATCATATAATACAATATTACCACCTATAGTCACCATGTTTTGCATTATCCTCAGACCTTATTCATCTTACACCTACAAGGTTGTAATTCAACAAGCATTGCCAAGGATGTAGAGAAAAGGGAACCCTTGTACACTATTGGTGGGAATGCAAATTGACTCAGCTACTGTGGAAAACAATACGGTAGTTTCTCAAAAAATTAAAAATAGAACTACCATATGATCCAGAAATTCCACTCATGTGTATATACCCACAGTAAATAAAAACAGAATACTGAAGAGATATCTGCACTCCCGTGTTTACTGCAGCATTGTTCCCAATAGCCAAGACAGGGAAACAACTACCTAAATGTCTATCAATGAATAAATAAATAAAGAAGATGTGATATATATATGTATGTATGTGAGTATATATATATATATACACACACATATATGCACACACATATGTATATGTATAAATATATATACACACACATATATGTACATACATATATATACACACATACATATACATATATAGGTATACATATATGTGTATATATATGTTATCCATATATATAAGTATATATGCACACACACCCATATTACTCAGCTATGAGAAGGAAGGACATCCTTCCATTTGTAACAACATAGATTGACCTTTAGCACATTCTGCTAAGTGAGGTAGGTCAAAGAAAGACAAATACTGTGCGGCGACACTTAGATGTGGAATCTAAAAAATCCAAACGTGTAAAACAGGGAATAAAATGATGGTTACCAGGGGCCAGGAGGTGGGGGATAGGAGAAATGTTAAAGGGTAGAAACTTGCAATGCGTATTAAATAAGTCCTACAGTTCTAATGCACAGTATAATGAATACAGACTACAATATTACAATCATTAAACTTTCTAAGAGACTGGATCTTAATTATTCCAAACACTAAAAGGAAATGATAACTATGTGATGTGATAGAGGTGCTAATTATCAATACAATGGAAATTATCTTATAAATATATAAATGTATCAGATAAACATGTTATACACCTTAAATTTACACAATGTTACAATTCAAATATATTTCTAGTAAAGACATTTAAAAAATAAATTGAATGTTAGCAAACTGAATCCCAGAAAATAAACAGGAAATAGCACCACAAAAAGTCCAGTATGTTCCAAGCATGCTAGTCATCCACATTAATAAAATAGAAAACAAAGATGTGATCAATACAATAGAAAAAATGGATAAAATTTAAAAAATGGTTCATTGATTAAAACTGAGTGAAGGAATAGAGGGGAACTTCTTTGTTGATCTCATAAGTGGTATCTACAGATATCCCAAAGCAAATATTTTAGTTAAAGGTGAAACATTACAAATTATACTTCTGAGATTGGGAAAGGAACAACAATGTCTGTTCTTATCCCTTTTATTGAAAATAGTACTGGATGTCCTGGTCACTGTAGAAGTGCAGGAATAAAAGATATAAGAATTTGAAAATAAGATTTAAAACTCTCATGATATCAAACAACATAATTGCATATTTCAAAATTCAAAAGGATCTACAGTCAAATTTTAGACTTAAGTGTATTTAGAAAAAATTTTGAATATGAAGATTGGCCATAAAATTTGAAAACATACAAATAAATACACGTAACAAAGTGTATATTGATATTACACTGTGAGAACAATAAGTTCAGTGATAATACATGATATAGTCAATGTATTGTCTGTCACTAGCAATACATAATCCCATACTGTTGTATAAATTGAAATGAAAGCTTTAATGCAGCATTTCCATTAAAGTCCCTATCATTAAATCTGTGATGTGTTGCTTTTTATGACTTCTGCATAATTTTCACTAAAGAAACCTTTGCTTTGAGCATATCCTACTACTGTATGTCCAGTGCCTTATTTCAATGGTGGCATCTAGGAGTCACTCAAGTTATCTACTGACTGAATGACTGAATAAATGACTATAATATTTTTCCACTCTCCAAAATCTCTTCAATCAATTCTAGCATGCAAATTGCCTTTTATTGTTAAGCTGGATAAATTTTTTGAGAGATAAAAGTAGTAAATGTGTCTTCTCTTTTAAGGATATTGTCTACTTAATTGCCTTCTCCAATCAAGTAAATTAAGCAATATATATATTTTTGCAACTCCTTCTTAGTGATGTGTAAAATAACTGCCCAGAGCAGAGAGAGGCGATATGGTATTGCTGAGCAAGATGCACAGATTACTGTAAAACAGATTGGTTTCCAATTCCCGCCATTAGTTATTACACAATAATTCTATGACCTAAGGCAAGTTACTTTACCTTCCTACCTTGTTTATACTGTTGAAAATGGGAAAATAATACCTATCTCTAAATGTCCCTGTAAAAATTAAATGTGATCATATATACTATCTATTTTTCATAAAATTTAGTACATGGTGATTATTATTATTATTACTATTATTAGAAATCAATGACTGCATAATCTCTATAGATACTTCCCACTGGAAACTCCAGAACTCCTAAATAAGAAGAGCTTAGAGAAATCTAGTAATAAGAGGAGTTCTAAAAAAAAATGTGTTTTGATGGGGCTTCTGGTTGGCTCAGTCCACTGAGCTTCTGACTCTTAATTTCACCTCATGGTTCATGGGATCAAGTCCTGCTTTGGCTCCATGCTGACAGCAAGAAGCCTGCTTAGGACTCCCTCTCTCTCTTTGTCTTTCTCTCTCTGACCCTCCCCCATTCATGGTCTCTCTCTCCTCTCTCTCTCTCTGTCTCAAAATAAATAAAAATTTTAAAAAATGTGTTTTGAAACTACAGTTGCACAGTAAGTGTACTCTTTTTATTTAGAGTATACTTTTTAATTGACATGTCTTGGTTACAGTAGGTAAGGAGAATATGGGAATGTTGAGATTCTTCCAATTCTTCTCTTGGTGTGATGCATTTTCTATTCCAGTAAGAGTTTAAAGCAGAAGAAGAAACTATATACTGTTTTTCAAAAGCAAAGTCATTAATTCTGAAGAGGACCAACTTAAAAGACAGCTGCTAAGTTCCATGAAGTTCTACCAAGAGCATTGAAGGCATTTGTTAATTACTGTAGTTTCATTACAGTACAACATTTGGAATTTGTTGGCCTTCAGTAGGCATTATACTGGCCTTTAATAACATCAGCCTATAGCACAAGTGTTAACAGAATGGAAAGTAATATTGGTGGAAGATTACACATTACAATGCAGGTAACTCAAAACCACAACTTTATTTTCAATATAAAATATAAAATTAGCTGGGCATAAGATTCAAAACAATCTCAAAATTACATTATTTAGAAAAGTGTTAGTTGTTCAAAGGCAATATCCAAGATTGGAAGAGAGAATTGAAGTAAAAAATATTGCTGAGATCAATTTAAAGCAGGAGGTAATCCCTCCCAAGATTCTTTGGCTCTGTTTCTGCTTAACAAAATCACTAAGTCAGAACCTAATTGCAATCTCAAAGAAATACAAGTAAACATATTCATGAAATGAATGTTCATGTTATTTCTGGGACTGTCTAAGCAGTGGAGACAGAACACCATAAAACCTGAAAGCCTTGTCCTTGAAGCTTGCATTCCGCCTCAAAGCATGAGCGTTAAAAATTTCTAATCTAGTGCTTGTGTCGTTAAGTGGGACAGCCTTTATTCAATACTTCAGTTTTGTTCAGATTCAAATTATTTGCAATCAGAAAAACTGAATGAAATAAATGACTTGACATAGACTCTCCCAGCACCAGAATGTTTAAGTAGTAATATGGTTCTTTAGCATCTTCCAATTTTAAGGAGCAAAAGAAACATTTGGAAGGCAAGAGTGTTATTATGTCAAAGAAAATATAATTCCCAAATAGTACAGATGCTAATGTAATGATAAAAATTTTCAGATCATTCTATGAAATTGTTTAGCAAGTTTGGTTTGCTAACATTTTATAGTCAGAATTTGGGTATGAAAGCCTGAAAAGATAGTGGTATCTTTTGTTTATTTGTTTGTTTGTTTGCTTGTATAAAACAGAGAACCACAAGTTGAGGTTGACAGAATCTATCCTCCAAAGCCTAAATGCGACTTGGTCTGAATTCTGACAAGGAGTTTCTGAAGCTCCAAGTAACATTAATTCTGTCTCATGCTATTCAACTGCAAAAATCAACTGTGGGACTCCAATAGCAATTGATTGTGCGACTCGATCAAATGTTCATAAGCACCTAGTACAATGTGCTTAACATTATGCTAATTGCTGTGAATATACAAGTTTAAGACATAGTCTTAACTCTCACAGAGTGTAAGAGTTTATTTGGAAACGCATATGAAATAAATACCTTAAGAAAACAACAAAACACCTTGCATAATTAAAGGCTTACTGGCAGAATTTCAGGGGAAGAGAAAGTTAATAGATATTTTGCTAATTAGAAACGGACTGTAGGATTTGTGTAGGCAAAAAGAAAATGGTGAGAACATTACAAACAAGAATGGCATGAATGAAGACACACAGTAACAAGAAACTTAATCATGTAGTTGCTAAGTGTGTGAACATTTCCAAAGTATAAGCTGACAACACTCTCCCCATGTCATATCAGGATTTCTAAACTATAATCCTAGTCAGCATATAGTAGTTTTCAAGACTGAGATTTTTAAAGTAATTTTCATTTAAGGAAATAAATATGGGTACACGTGTGAATAAATAAAATAAAATGTATTGTCTAAACACCTTCTTCAATATTGATTAATCCTTTAAGTAGGTTGTATTTAGTCAAGAGTCTCACAATATGAACACAAAAATAAATATATGGAAAACAGAAGTGTATATGGGTTGAGAAATAGTTTTGTGACCTAGAGCTCTAACTCAGCTTCTTTAGCCCCCGAAGTGTATTTTCTCTTTAGGTAGAGTATAAGATTTTGTATAAATGGTAGCAGACAAATTTTTCTCTATTTCTAAGGATATAAGAAAAAAGAAAGAAAACAGGGAGAGAAAGGGACTGAAATTGTAGGTAAAGGTTTCCAGAAAAGGTATCTTGTCTATCGGAATTTTAACACAGAAGAGAAGATTACTAAGGTAAATCATGAACTCTTAAATTTTTAAGGAAAGGTTATTAAGCCTTGTTTCCAAAGCACTGACGACAAACAAGGGGTATTGAAGTGACTACTTGAAGTGAATTCCCTATAAACTCAACTCTTTCCAAAGGAAATCTATAAGGGTGTTAAAAATGGTTTCCCTGTTCAATAGTACAACATAGCTTTCTTGAATGCTAAAATCAGCTAAAATACCATGCATAGTAAGTTATATGAAATTGACACAGCTTCAATTCAGTGCAATAGGGATTAACATCCCAATCACTTATAGTATTAACAAAGACAAGAAAAAAATGTCACTGGTGAGAAGCCTCTAAATCAGTCAGCTTATCACTTCACAGAGTTGTCAGACACTGGGCAAGCACATTTTTGTTTTGCTTATTGCTAAACTAAAATTAAGAAAGCTCTGAGGGGAAATCAGGTCCACCTGCGGTCAAATGTTTAAAAGGGTCATTCTAATAACCAGATAGGCACATATTTGATAAAACCAGTCTTAGAATGCATCACTCTGCTCTCAGATTTTTCTCTTGCCTTGATCTAGAATTGTAATAAAAATAAAGCTGTTGAGCTTAATATTTCTTCTGGAGGCTTCCCTTATTATAATATCTTGCCACCACCCCACGAGTATTGTATATTGTTTAAAGTTACCACCCCAAATCCACAATGTTCACCTTCCTTTGGAAAGTACTGTAATTATTCAAAGAACTGTATTGATTCAAATATTTGGATGTCTTATTGGCCTTCTAAGATGAATTTGAATTTATTGGCAGCAAGCAGATAGATACCATAAAACAATTTCAAACAAGAAATCACTAAAAAGTTAGTTGTAATTCCCACTTCACCTTGCTACAGAGTCACTCAGAGCTCACACTACTTAGATCTTTAAGCACATCTGAACCTGCATGCAGACAGCATGCTTTGTCAAGCTTTACTGAAGCCTGCAGAGCACAGTGGGATCCAAGCCGTATCAGAGGCCCCACAGTCCCTTCCCTAATGCCACTTTAGTATACTACCAGGATGCCATATTGTGAACATCAGACCCATCACAGAAAGTGGTCCATGCTCCAGCATCACATGGCCCTGGTCAGTGCACTGGCACTCTGCTCAGTTACATGCTAAGTCCTTTATTATCTTGAACTTCAGTTGGTTTGAATTATCTCTTCTCAAAGCTATCACTGATGTCTTGTTAAATAAAACCAGCAATATCAGGGGATATTCCTTCTGAATTATAGAAATGAAAGTGTGAATAATTATGTATTCAGGTTTCCATTACTTTCAAAATTTGGCATCTAAATCTATGTTTATCTCATGGTAGATTCCATCTTAAAAATAGGTCTTTTCTAGAGATACATACAAAGCTACTTTGAGAATTAAGAGACATAAATCCACACAAGAATGTTGTATTTAATGGTTGTGAAATCCCTGTTAGATTCCAAGGTAAGATTATAGTGTCCTCTTAATACTGGTAGTTCATAATTCTTAAAGTAAACACCCTAACTTTATAACATCTCAACACAAGACAATGGTGTTAAAATCATCCCCAGTGATCATCGTCATCACCTACTGCTTCCCTGCCACACTCAAGTCCTCTCTAAAAGAGGGCTATATTCAAACTGTTGTGGGATCTCATCACTTCACATATATATTTAGTTCCTGGAATGTCATTATCTCCACACTAAATGGGATTTCTTACTTAAAATGACACAATTTCAGCTAGTTCTCTTCAACCCCAAGTTCTCATGGAAATACATAAGATTTCATGAACAGATGATCTCTATTTCATATGTTTAAAGTTGGTATTAAACTTTCCTCTGTCTTCTCTTCTCTTTTTAGATACTGTAAATGTCCAAATCGAGAGCATGGGCCAGCAGATCTTTTTCATATCTGTCCTTTGCCTTTTACAGCATGTCCTTGCCGGCTGTCCTCTTTTCAAATTTTGTGTTCCTTTGAATGGGCTATTGCACTGATGGCTTTTGGCAGCTGCCGAGTGCTAAACCTGCATATAAAATGAATCTGTAGCGCCAGGCCACAAAACAGGCCTACTTGAAATGATTTTTTTTTCAGCTTTCTGGTTACTGTCATATTAGAGTTTTAGTGAAATGGGCAAGGACAATAATTCGTTTTACTTTATGAGAAATCTTTATCTTCAAGGGCCAATGCTTGGTTGAATTCTTTTCAGATAATCCTCTCGAATTTATGCAACACTTATAGTAATTGAAGGTCCTCCTCTTACTAAATATTGTGGAAGAGAGTCCAAGCCAGAGTTTTCTGCACCAAATTTTGCATTAAAGTATGAAAAGGTATTAAGATATTATAGCACAATCATTATTTTCCCATACACAGGAAGCATTACCAGAAGCCATTTTATACTATCTTCCTCTTGTATATTTCTTTACCTTATCTCAAGAATAAAAGCCCTATTTCACTGCTGTTAAGACTTTGGATTTTCATGTTAACCCAACCTAAATCACTTCCAGGCTCTCTTGGAATGGAAAGAATGAATGTCCTTGGGCCAATTACTTATGTAGTATTTAAATCTCATTATATTCATATGTAAAATATAATGATAGCTCCTACTTTAGAGGAATAAGATGGAGACTTGAAAATAAATTAATAATTCATATAAGGCTGCTGGTACAATACCTGACACAAAGGAAGCTCTCAAATTATGTCACTAAATTTGTGATTAATTATAATAATTGCCAGTTTTGGTATCTACCATTATGAAGAAGTTGTGCTTGAGTAACTCACTCCATCACAATCATCTACTTCACTATGATATGAAGTAAACATATATAAAATGTATGATAAAACGTATGATATTTCCAGAATAAAGCAACTTAAATAGTGTTTAAGAACACAATAAGAACAATTTTTAAAAATACAATTCTTCATGAAGGATTTTGTTACTCTTATATTTACTGTTTAATGAGTCACTCCAAAGTCAGTGGCATAAAACAACCCTATTTAATTATGCTTACAAAATTAGTAGGTTGGGTATCTAGAAAGGTATGATAGAATTGACTTTCTGCCTCACAGTATCTGGATATCAACTAGAAAGACTCAAATTATGGGATACTGTAAGATCTGTTTCTGTGTCATTTACAAGATGTCTTCTTCATTTATAAGCGTGGCTCAATTGGGACTATTGATCAGAGCATTAAAACATGGCTTCTCCATGTGGTTTGGACTCCTTACAGCATGGTGGCTGGGTTCTGACAGAGTCGCCTAAAATGGAACCTGCATGGAGCTAGTGTTTCACGAGAACTGTGTGGAAGCTACATGAGTTTTTCTGACATAGCTTCAGAAGTCACCTAGTGGGCAGGCACTTTAGCTATACTTTCTTGTATCAAATAGTCATAAAATTGTCCAGGTTCAAAGGAAGAAGACATAAATCCCATCTTTCTTTGCAAGAAGAGTTTAAGAATGTTGAGGTGAGGCCTTATTTTTAAATGCAACATCTTTTTTCAATTAACTATTGTCACTTTGATCACTCTTTTTCATGTACCTCTCTCCCTTAATTATTCAGCATTACTTAGTATTCACTGTACATTGCTTTTGGTTATTCCTGAGTAGATTAAACTTTTTAAGTGTTATCTATCAAGAATATTATAAACTCAAAAATACAAGAATCATATCTTCCTTCATTTGTGTCTTCAAATAATTTCCACCATGGGACTCTGCACTTTGCTGATTCATTCAATAAGCTTGAATATTTAGCAGTATCTTAAAATGAAAGCACATAGTCATTGGCAACAATGGATAACAACTTTATAAATGAGCACCAGCTTCAGAGATTAGGAAATACACGATGGATACCAGTGTACATTTCAAGATAGCCTGCCTAAACCAAGACTCACCCTAAAAATATTAAAAATGGAGAAATTATTATTTTTATTTAACAGGCCACAAGACTGTAATTCATAAAGGAACTAAAGTATTCATCAGCTTTAGAATGTGAAAATATTGATTTTTTTCTTATCAGATGCTTAAAATGAATGCAAACTCAAAACAATGGAGGGTTCTATTTTTAACTTTTTGAGGAACCTCCACGCTGTTTTTCAGAATGGCTAATAGAAGACCATTGGGGAAGGGAAAGGGAAAAATAGTTTCAAACAGAGAGGGAGGCAAACCATAAGAGACTCTTAACAAAGAACAAACTGAGGGTGGGTGGGGGGGTGGGGGAAAGAGGAAAATGGGTGATGGGCATTGAGGAGGGCACTTGTTGGGATGAGCACTAGGTGTTGTATGTAAGTGATGAATCATGGGAATCTACCCCCAAAACCAAGAGCACCCTATACACACTGTATGTTAGCCAATTTGACAATAAAGTATATTAAAAAAACAAACAAACAACGGAGGGTTGGAATCTATCATTCATCTTGAGGGGGAATATTTCCCCTGTGTTTGATTTGAGACACAATTGATTTGAGGTATTAAAGAATCATTGAATTGTTTTTGCATTTTCTTTCTTTCATGTTTACTTATTTATTTTGAAAGAGAGAGAGAGAATGCACACAAGTGGGGGAGGAGCAGAGAAAGAGGGAGAGAGAGAATCCCAAGCTGGCTCTGAGCTGTGGGGCTCTAGCTCATGAACTGTGAGATCATGCACTGAGCTGAAATCAAGACTCAGATGCTTAACTGACTGAGGCACCCAGGCACAGCTGTTATTGTATTTTCAAAACACTTAATTTGGATAAAGCATGATTTTATTAAAGCAGTTCATTCTTTCATTCTTTCTTTCAAAATTATCTCTTGAACACCTATTTCTTACCATCCTAGATGCTATGAATACAAAGAACCATAGGACACAATTCTTGCCGACACAAAAATTACCTTTCAGTTGCAAAGACAAATAAGTAAGCCTTTAATAACTGTTGAATATGATGTGTTTTGAAAGAAGATATTCAAGGTTCTCTTGGAACACACCTTAGACGTTTAGATATAAACAAGTCAATTGTAGGAGATGTTGTGATGTTTTGTGTAACTTTCCTGCCAAAACTGAAAGACTTATTCCTTTAGCTATACGGAGCACTGTTGTCGGAATTCAGAGGTCAAATTTCTTTCAGGAATTACCTCCACTAAGGAGTCATCTTACCTGAGGCCATTGCTCCTTCCTAGGGCAGCCCACATTCAATGACAAACCCAATTCAAAAGAGTCATACTAGCTGGAGAACTCCCTTTGGGGTCATCTGAGATCTTTTTTGGAGATTTCTCTCTCTTTTCAATTGTGCTTCTTTCCCTTTCCTTTCAAGGGATTGTTCCCAGGAGCATGCCCTAAGAAACCTCTGTGTGCTTATCTTTATCTCCAAATCACTTCCCAGGAAACCAAACATACAACAATCATTAAGTGGAAAAGAGGACCTTGTTAATCTAACAGGAGTTATTACAAGCAGCCACTTTCAAACCATCCTTTACATCACTGCCATGTTAATCTTCATGAGCCACAGCACTGATTTTCTCCAAAAATTCAAGTTCCCTTTACCTAATAAATAAATTTCAAATTATTCAGTGTAGCATTTAAAATTCTTCATTGTCTGATTCTGACCTTACATTTCCTATTCTCTTCATTTAACAGTAAACGGAACAAACAGAACTACTACAACTACTCAATCTTTTCTTACCTCCCTTCCTTTGTCCTGACACTCCTGCATGGCCAAATTCGACCTGTGCTTTAACACTCAACTCAGAGAACATCCATCCATCAAATTTTACTGATCTTTTCCCCACCAGCAAGCTAAAGTGCATTGCTCTTCCCTCTGAATATGCACTGCATTCTGTATGCTTTTTTTTATGACTATTTTCCAGTTCATATTTTAATTATTTAAAAACATTTTCTTTTCTAGATCCCAAATCGTATACAATAAATATTACAAAGATATAAAGAAGAAAGGGAACATCAGAGGGTGAAAAAAGGTGAGGTGGCGGAGAGTGTGTGTGAGGAGATTAAGGGTAGAAGAAAAAGGAGGGAGAATGGGCATAGAGAAAGAAGGACCAGAGACTGAACAACAGAAAAGAAGGGTAGCATATTGTCTTTCAAAGTGGCAGACTGAAAAAAAAATGCAAGATAATCTACTTTAAAAAAAAAAAAAAAGAATTTCAGAAAGAAGGTATGGAGACTCCATTGGAGTTAAATAATAAAGATCATCATCACTTTGTACTTTGGCCAAGACAGTAATGAAATGACAAACTTTAGAAGTGAACTCTGAAATACGTTCCTATTAATTAATATACTTTTGTCCTTGAAGCTGAGATTGTACTCATATAAACCATTTTACTTCCTCTTGGGCTATTTCAAGCACTATTACAGAGATCTGTGTTGCTCATTAAGGAATTTAGAACAAGGAGCAAAGGAGTTAAAGAAAGATTATTTTATGGATGCTCGAGAGATGTAGCCATAGCCAACTGAAGATGTTCAGCAGACTCAGACAGAATGTGTCTTCCCTATGAATGGTCCATACTCTGGTCACCCAGCACTTCCATCTCAGTCATGTTTAAATTATTCCAGGATCAGCACTCAGAAAGGCAAATGAAAAATTTAATTTCAAATACTGCCACAATTTTAATTTAAAGAGAATTTATTAGGAATCAGCACGATGTCAGTTAGGATGCCAGTGGATCTTTGAATTCTCTAGTCCTATCTATAGAAAGCAGAACTCTAATGTTTACCCAACACAGGTACAGAATCCCTGGCCTGAGGCTGCCCTCACTGTGTCTCCAAGAGATTTTTTTAGATCCAGAGACAGAAACCCTCCAGGTCAGTAGTAGTGAATGAACTCTGGCCGGGAATAGCTCTGTTGTAAGCCCCTTAGGCAGAGTCATTGACAATTACTTTACACTGTTTACAAAGTTAAAAAAAGAATACACCTAGCAAGCAGTCACCAAGATCGCAATAACACCATGGATTATTCCTTTCATCTTAACTCTTCTTTCGCCTATCTTAATTTCCTTTGGTTTTAGCCTCATTTCTTTCAGAATTTAAGTCTGATCATCCCCAATAACTGATGATGCTGAAAGAAGTGATCTCATCAAAACCCTGAGCAGCTGTGTTTTTTACGTTTGCTGACTCTCTTGTATCGGCCATTATCCAGGCTATTGGTCAAACATTCCAAAATGGTTGGACTCTTTCCATCAAGTAGTCTCAGCAACTTTCTATTTGGAGGCAGCCTGCTTAGTCATTTTCTCTTCACCATTGCTACCTGTACCCTCATGACATAACAAAAAGTACTGTGCAGCCCAGAGTTATGGAGCGGCTGATGCTTCTTACTTCGACACTGCCCTCACGGAGTTCATATCTTTATGGTGTCCAATAAAGCTCATGTCATTTCTGCTTGTCTAGACCTAGAGGGCAATGGAAATCATATGGAATTGGTAGCCAGAAAACTTAAATTTGACACGTAGCCTTATCATTTGTTTGCCATATCATCTTTTAAAAAGCTGCAACATCCCTGTCTCTATTTCCCAACCTATGAAATGGGAGGACAGAATATTAAAGTCATTAATCCCTCATCTCTTTGGGGAAAAATAAATAAGATAATCAACAAGAAATGGATTTTAAAATATTTTCTTAAATATCTGTCAAACTTTTGCACCAAGTAACTAAATCTAAGTAACTAAATTAGTACTGCAAACTTATAAAGCTGCGTTTCTGAACCAGCATAACCTCACCTCAGTAAATTACCAGGGTCAATTATGAAGGAAAAAGTTATACTCTCTTTTCTATTTCAGGATATCATTATTTTTTTTTCTTTTTCCTGTGGGAGATTTGCCAAGCCCAAACAGATGGTGTTTGTTAAAAAAGAAAAGGTAATTTAATAAAGGCAACCTCATGTCGTTTATAACCCATTTTAAAAGCACGAAGCATAAACCGTTTTACTCTCACTCAGTGGCATCAGATCACTGCTTCACCAAAAAGGTCAACCCAGAAGGACTTGTGGTTTCACAGCCTCTTCTCAAAAACATTCTCTGTAGTCAATAAGGCACTTTTGAAAAGAGAAAAAGTTAAGGAAGCAAAGATTCCCAATTCTATTCTAATACTTAAAACAGAGTGGTTGATTTGACACCAAGGGTTAAATACATTTCAAATAGAAATTCAAACCTTGAAAGAAATCCTGTGCTATAAAACTTCCAAATCTCATGTCTTCTCAATACTGTCTAATCAAGCTATGATGCTTCCTCCACTTCTCTTCAGCATCTCTGTGCCCCATCCAGTGGGAAAAGCAGTGCTGTTTAGCTTCAATGTCGGTGGTCCTCAGTCAGTGGTTGCACTGTCTGTGAGCTCAGTCTTTTGTTGCCAATGGGAATGATGGCTTCCAGAATCTAGGTAGAGAACTAATGCTCCATGGTAGCCAGAAAGCTGTGCAAGCTGTGCAGATGAGCATGTAAGGTGAATTTTATTGAAGTCAAGTGACTGAAGAGGAACCAAACTGTCTGCAAACAAGTCTTCTAACTTTTCTTCCACAGAGCAATGTCAGAAACAAACTGAATGGTGCTCTCAAAAGAGCAGATCACAACAGAGAAAAATGCTTAGGATACAATCATTTGGTTGCTGTTATTGCTTCTAATGTACAGGATATGTCTTCTTCAAATCGTTTTGAGAAAGATACATCTTATAGATGATCTAACTGATATCAACATGTGGGAATTGGAATTGTTACCTTTCCAAAACTAATTTTTTAGCAAAAAAAAACTTACTAAAACTGAGTTGCATAAAGACATTTGACCTATGACAAGCATGAAATTAGACTCTAAAATCTCTCTCGTGCACATATGTGCACGTGTATGTCTGTGTGTGTGTATATATATATATATATATATATATGAACATGTATGTCACATATATATGGATTCTATGTGTAATTCACATATATATATTTTGTGCATGGAATATACGTATAATTTTACATCCCAGAAAGTTCCTTGAAAGCAGTAACATTTCACCATTATTGACTCAATTTTATCATTGCATAACCAGGATTTGTAATAGCCATATCAATGCCCTCATGAACAGAGATGGATTTAAGGTAGAAGAGATAAAAGAAAAGAAATGCTATACTATAAAATATATATTAATCCCAGAACTTCATTTAATGACTTGCAATTTGTATGCTGCTTTGATGTCCCAGGGCCTTAATCTTTAAAAAAAAAAAAAAAAGTCAATCTGAATAAACCCTTTATAATTTGTTAAAGTGCTGGATGAGTAATGTTAGCATGAGTTGAGGAAAGCAAAACACTAGAAAGATATGTGGAACTGTCAGCAATTCATCAGGGCCAGCCTATTTTAGCACCTAATAATTTTTTTCTGTGCTCCTTCTTTAGAAGAGAACAAATCAGAACGCCAATGCAGTAAATTCTCACAGGGGAAACCATAATTCTATTGATGTGCTTCAAGATGGCTTTTTGTTTTCAATTCTGCAAAAGCAGATCGATAAAACTAATGCAGGTTCTCTCCTCAGATTTTTCTTCTACATTCATAGTTAGGAGACTTGATAACGCCAGTTTAACCGATTCAGCACTGGTAGGCATAATGGAGCAAGGTCTTGCAGACAAGTGGACTACAGGAGGTAAAACAACAACAACAAACAAAACAAAACAAAAAAATAAAACAAAAAAACAAAAAAACAAAAAAACAAAAAACAAAGACAAAAAAACCCACAGACAAAATATGGTACTAGGGTGCAGAAGCTTCATTTATCAGTTAAGCATGTGAACTCAAATTAATCCACCTAGGTTTGAATCCAAATTTTTCTCACTAGTTGTCTGACTTCAGCCAGAGATGTGACCATTTCATATACCCCATTTCCTTCAAATATCAAATGAGAGTAATAAGAGGTACTATAATTAAATGAAACTATTCATGTAAAAGAACTGTTAGAAGTTCTAGCAATTTCTAAGTGTTCAATAAATTTTAATATCGCTACTATGGTGTGACTTGAATAATCTTGCTCTTTGAGAGCACCTCTTAGACCACTGAAAACCTGTCAGGAAAAATGAGGTCATGCAAGGAAATGAGAATCAATAAATTCGAATATAGATCTGGACAGTTTGGGATAGAGGTGAGAAAGAATTTGGAAAAGGCTTTTTAACAATTCCTGTCTTTCTTTTTGTTTGCTACACTCCAAGAGCTGACAGAAGAAGAAAATATAACACACATGCTAACCAGGCTGAAGAGGCTGAAGGGGAAGGCTGAAGCACTCCTCGCTTTCAGATGCTAACATTGTCTCCTAATTTAACTTAGACTTGCTCTCCTTCGAAACAAGTCTTACCTCTACTTTGAAACAGGAATGTACTCCATCCTTTGTATCCGCTTAATTGAAATCGCAAGCTCATTCCTATTCCTTCTTTCCATACACTCTCTGTAATGGCCCAACCCCTCCTCTCTGATGAACATAGCAGTTAAGACCCTCTTGGATATCAGCTCTGAGGCCATCACTTATTAGCTATAGGCCCTTCAGCAAATAACCTCTAGTCTTTGCCTGAAACTTCATATCTTCCCTATGACCCTATGTATAGTGGACTACAGAGCTTCATATTCAAGTACGAGATGTTTTATTATACATGTTGGTAGAAGAAAAGTGTTGGAGGAAATTAGGCTTACATGTAGCCTCAAGATTATAATTAGATGGAAATACAAATGATTTCATCAACATGGTTAAAGATAAAAATACCAATAGTGTATGATTTATAGATATATAACATAGATCTCTTCACCTTTACACAAGATAAACATGATTCAAAAGCTGCTATGATATAAAAACTATTTGCATTGTTATATTATTTTGCATTGTTATATTATTTCCGTGGAACTGATGATTTTGAGAGACATGCAAAATGGCGAAGCAAAATCCCTTTAACTTTTGCTAATTTAGAAAATATATCTTCATAATTTAGAATATTCTTCTCAGCAATTCATATCCTAAGGCTTATATTTAATGTATTCAGCCAAAGTTTCCACTTAAGACTTGATAAAAACTCCCAGATGAGTGGTTCATTGTGCAACTGTGAAGTCAATAATATTGGAAGAGGTAATTGATAGTGGAAACAAATTATTAATAACAAAACTCACTTTTTAAAAATTAATAGACTGTTTTTTAGAGAAATTTTAGGATTACAGAAAAATTGATCAGTAGGTCCATATACCTCTCTTCCCATGCACACATACACAGTTTCCCATCTAACTAACATGTTCCATTAGTGTGATAAATGTGTTATAACTGGTGAAACAATACTGATACATTATTATTAAAGTCCATAGTTTGCATTAGGATTCACTCTATATGTTCTATGAGTTTTGACAGATCACATGTATCCACCATTAAAGTATTATACAGAGTAGTTACCTGCCCTAAATATCCCCTGTCCTCTACCTTTTCATTTCTCCTTCCCTTTCCCCAAACTTCTGGCAATCATTGATATTTTTGCTGTCTCCACAGTTTTGCTTTTTCTGGAATATATGGTTAGAATGATACACTATTTAGCCTTTTCAAAAAACAAAAACAAAATAAAAAACATCTTACCTTCTTTCACTTAGAAATATGTATTTAAGATCCCTCCATATCTTTTCATGGCTGGATAGCTCATTTCTTTTTATTGCTGAAGAATATTTCACTGTTTGAATCTGTCACCTTTTGTCCATTCACTTACTGAATTATTGAATGCTTCCAAATTTGGAAATCATGAATAAAGCCGCCACAAGCATTCATATGTAGGTTTTTGTGTGGACACAAGTTGTCAGCTCATTTGGGTAAATACCAAGAAGTTGCACTATTTCAAATTCTCACTAATAATGAATGACAGTTCCTGTTGCTCTGTATCCTTATTAGCATTTGTATTGTCAGATATTTGAATTTAGCTATTCTAATAGGTATGTAGTGACATCCCATTTTTGTTTTCATTTTCAATTCCCTGATGAGCAGTTATGATGATCATCTTTTCATATGCTTTGTCATCTGTGTATCTTCGCTGATGAGGTATCTGTTCAAGTATTTTGCTATTTTTTAATTGGGTTGTTTACTTCTGTTGAGTTTTCATTTCTCCGTGTATATTTTAGATACCAGTCCTTTTATGTGTCTTACCATCACTTTTTTTTTAATAATAGGTTTATTTTTAAAGATAGTCTTAAGTTTAAATTTAGTTTTCTTTTTCTTTTTTTTTTTTTTTAGTTTAAAAAATTTTTTTAATGTTTATTTATTTTTGAGAGAGAGAGAGAGACAGAGCATGAGTGGTGGAGGGGCAGAGAGAGAGAGAGAGAGAGAGAGAGAGAGAGAGACACAGAATCAGAAGCTAGCTCCGGGCTCCAAGCTGTCAGCACAGAGCCCGACCAGGGTCTTGAACTGACAAACTGTGAGATTATGACCTGAGCTGAAGTCAGACAGTTAACCTACTGAGCCACCCAGGCACCCCTAGTTTCCTTTTTAAACATATTACATTAGCAAGAAACATAACTTTTAGTAATTAATCTCCAGAAAATATGAAAGTTGACACAAGGTCCATACCTTGTTGGTTTCCTTAGCATAAGGAACTCAAAGTATCTCATTTAGTAACCTTGGATGTTGTTGTTTGGAGACACTCGGACATTTTGCTTTCGTTGCTCATCTAACATCAATAGCAATAATCACATCTTAACTTTGGTTCTTAATAGTATCAACTGAATTTAGTATGTCTTTCTTAGAAAGAATTTATGATGGAGTAAAGAGTGAACAAAATAAGCTGGTCACATCCTTGTGATCCTGTAATTTCTATTCTTTTCAGCCTCTGCTTTTAGGTAGACTAGGACAACCTTGTGATATGATACCTTTATTTATAAATGAGCAAAGAAAGATCCCCAAAACTATAACCAGGTCTTCAGATTTCTTTCTAGCCTCATTCAACTGTAGAGCTCACACAAAGTTTTCCTCTTCTCAAATTGACCAGAAACAATGAGGTCTACCTTTCCATATTGTTTATAATATTTCTTTGTTCATTGCTTGCTTTGTGCCCACATGTTTTTCCCTCACAGTTCTAAACAAGGTCAGAATTACCAAAAATACCATCGCCTTTTTTGCAAGTGCACCAAGTTTTGCTTTATGCATACGATTGCTTCTTATTTAAAATAAAATGCTATGTTTTATCATGTGTTTTACCTCAACCTGAATACCACATCCATTTCCAAAACCACTATGTAGGCAAGGTAATTTTTATTGTCAGTAACAGTGATATTAAAATTATAATCTCAGATCAGGACTACAATTAACAAGTTTTGCCCATCTTATATATATTCTTTCTTAATAAGATTGGCCTTCAAACCCTGAGGCAATTTCTTTTCTACCTTTTTTTTTTTTTTTTCAGTAGATGGTATCAAAGTATCTCATTACTGAGGAAAATCTTCTTGAGACCTTGAATTGTCACATTAGTTTCACATTTGTCACAAAAGGTATTTTTTGGTAAGTAAGGTATTTTGGCTTAAATTTCTTATATGTGATAGATAATATCTCAGTAATATGTGAATGCATTTTAAATCATCCTTGGAGGTGTAGAACAACTATGTCTATTACAACATTTAAGGCATTTATTCTGAATGTTTCATCTCATGTCTCAGGTTAGGAACTCAACGTCGTCCTTTGAATTTGTATTTGTAGCTCAACTTGGGAATTTTCTATCTAACATTAATTTCTCTGGCATTTACTTCTTGATTTGTCCATGATGTATAGTTATGTGCTCTCCCAAGAACAATTCTAAGTCTTTTTGATACTGTGTATAATATTTTTATTATTTTTATTTCACTGTGTGTGTGTGTGTGTGTGAGCATGAGTGACTTGTGAGGGAGGTAGGTATTTTAAATATATTTAAGAGTCAAATAACCATACAACAAATATGGTTTCTGCTCCAATATCTTATAAAATTCCAAACCCTAAAATCTGCATAATACAATGTTCATAAATCCCATTGCCTTTCAAATATATTAAACTGAATGACACTTTAAAGTTTTATTACAATATGGTACACATACAGCAAAAGCACAGATGATAGTGAATTTTAATGGATTTTTCACCGTCTGAAAACACCTGTCTAACCATCACACAGAGCACCCCTCATGTTCCCGTCGAGGTCCTGTGAAGCACACACCACCTATGGTTTTGACAAGTTGTGTTCTCTAAGTGAAAATGGTAAACTGAAAATATGGTGTTGGTCTGAAAAATCTATTTAAAAACTTAGAAAACTGTTGGCATGTTTTTCCATAGCACAAGGCTTCATCCAATTACATCTGCAACATTCTGACAAAGACTATTATGACAGAGGACAGAGACTATTAGGAGAGAGGACAGTAATGTTTAGGAGTTGAAAACTTGAGTTTGTTTGAGGCTAGGCTCTGCAATTTTGTATGCCTTGAAACAAGTCAGTTAAATTGCTGAAGCTCAGTTTCTGTACTACTATGATAAGTACAAAGCATTACCCCAGATTTTTCTCCAGTTTGGATACAAAAACACAATGAAAGTGCCTTACATATTTTAAAGGACCCTATAAACAGACCATTCTTCTGTCTAGAAAATAAAGGATTTCCACCATTTCTATCAGTGCTGTAACTCTTAGAAGGTCAACTATGACTTCAAAACATCTCTGCATAGGGTGCCTGGGTGGCTCAGTTGGTTGGGCATCTGACTTCAGCTCAGGTCATGATCTCACAGTCTGTGAGTTCTAGCCCCATGTCGGGTTCTGCACTGACAGCTCAGAGCCTGAAACCTGCTTCAGATTCTGTCTGCCTCTCTCTCTCTGCCACTCCCCAGCTCACATTCTGTCTCTCTCAAAAATAAAATGAAATAAATTAAAAAAAAAATCTCTGTGTTACGGAACACATTTTGTCTGCACTCACATAGAATTGGTCTGAAATGAAATTGCCATAACATTGACACCATTAGTAATAGCCTTCTTAACCATGCTAATGCATAATATTCCACAAATGTTTAGGAAACAAAAGTTCTGTTTTTTCAAAATTACTTCATTACTACTTATTCCCTACATAAGATATGTTTCAGCAATATATCACACACTTTTTCTGAATAAACAAAACACTGAGAGATTAAAATATTATTACTTAAATCTGCTGCAGAGTCATTGTCCTCTCCCTACCTAAAGATTTCTTTATTAATAAATTGAAGTAAATGACACATATATTTCAGAAGCTCTTTTATTCTAGACTTATTTTAGTGTGATAATCATTGAATGTAAAAAAAATATTCACTTCATCACTTGTAAGATTTTATTCTATTGCATTCAGTACATAGACTTTCATGGATGAAAAATGTGCTGAATTATTATCCATACTATTTTCTAAACATAGAGATTGAAAAAATTCTGCTTTGTGGAAGAAGAAATAAAATAATGATGCTATTTTCTATGTTTAAGATGAAAATACAAATATCCTTTTAAAGGATAAACACGATAGAGAAGATAGAAATTAAAAATAATATTGGCTGGTTTAATTTAAGATTCTAACAGTGCAATCACATGTCATTAATCATCAAGTGCTTATTACATGCTCCGAGACACTCTACTATTTATAAAATGTGTAAGAAAGATATTGTTCCTGGTGATTTAAATTTGTTATCCCACTATAAACTCAGGGTTGAAGATCCTGGATCTGAGTCCTGAATTCCCCTTTGGCCTCTAGATCCACAGCCCCTTTTTACATCTCTGTTTCCCTTTCCTAGTCAAAATGTATGGATTTCTGCCCTCATTACTGATTGGTATTTAATCACTTTTTTAGGGGATAAAACCTGGCTAGTTTTTAGAGACCTAGACATTTGCCTGGCCCTTGTCACCTTCCAATTCTTAAGGTCTCAACCATCTCCACCCTTTTTAGATGAGTATCATCCCCACCTGCTCTCTTTCTGATTTGAGAGCACCGACATAACCCCCGAAACTCCCATTCTTAGGACCAAGCCATCAAATCTGATTCCCTTAGATGTCAGCACTATATTCCATCAAATGTATGCCTGTTTGACATCATGATTTGGAGACCTAGATTTTCTCTAAAATTAGGCATAATGTGTATAAAGTATGAATAAAACTGGAATATCCCTATAAATTTAGGGATTTCATAGCTTAGCCTATATTCCAGAAAGAAGTACGACTATGGCATTTAAGGCAATGATAATGTGAACAGTGCTGAAGCAGATATTTCTAAGTCATGTCACGGTCTTCATGACTTGGGGTCAGTTGGAAAATCTGTGAAAAGTTACATTATTCAAAATGGAGGCACCACCAAGCCTTGAGCACTATGTAAATTAAATTCTGGCAACTTTCAAGGCCTTTGATTAGGTGGACAAATTTGTTAAAGAAGGACAGAAAAAATTAAGGGTTTTTCTCATGTTGATTACACATGGCTATCAAGAGAATAGTTTGGGAGCCAAAAGAGCTAGACATAAAATAATAGAAAATAATACAAAGCAATATACAATTTAGTGCTTAATTCATAAGACTTTAAATAAATTGAGTTGGAAGAATTCAGTCAAGGACAGCTACTTAATTCTGAGAAAGAATTAGGAAAAGAATGGAGATGACTTCATAAAACAATGGATTCACCTTAATAGATGTATTGTGGCAAGAATCAGTGCTGAGTTCTTAAGACAAAGAAAATCAGTCTAATTATTTCAGCATTATGCGGAGGAGTAGTAGAAAATTCGACTAACACAGAGAAAGTAAACCCAAATTAAGAACCAGGAAAAAAAGATGAGAATAAGTATTGCCAAAGTATGAAAACATTGATATATTTGGAGCAAGGGAAAGATGTATATCTTCACATATTACAGGTACTTTATTTACTTTTTCTCTCTATTAAACTAATGTTGATGAGTTTAGTCTAGGTCAGTCAAGTTCACATTAAATTGTAATTGACTATATACCATAGAGTTCTTCGGGAGTAGGGTAAGAGAAAGTTTGGAAGGGATTATCAAGCAGATGGAGAATGAGTCCTCCACACTTGAATCACTGCTTTGATGTGGGTATATATCTGATTCTGTGTCACATTTGTTTAAAACACAGCTTCAGCAGGTTGAAATATTACAAAGCACAGTTATAGGTAGTAAAATCATAAAATGTAGATATGGAAAAGGGACTTTTAAGGATAAAAAACATTTCAGGTTGATGGGCACCTGCCTCAAAAATGCTTGGAATGAAGTTGGAGCTCAACAAATCTTTCTGAATTGTTAAATTAGAGACTGATCTGAACCCCCCACACCCCAAAGATGATTTGCCTCATACAACTTGGAAATAGAATGGGAACTAGCCTCTAGGTCTCTTGCCTTTGTAAATTCTTATTATTTAGCTCTGACCCTGCATTTTTACTTTTGATATCATGTTGCAGCATCATTGCTTGGGACAAAAAAAAAATGTATTTTACTCACTCCATTGTCTAATCCCAGAATAATGAGGATAAAATCCCCCATTATATTGAAATCTAACAATTAATTATATTAATCATAATCTCAGAATTAATCTTTTCAATAACAGATATATTAATTTATGTTGTACTGAATTTTTATGGTTATGCTTCTTTGTTCAAAACTGATTTATTGACCAACTCTATTACCTTATCCAATCACATTTTAGAAGATATGGCATCAACATTTGCATGTCTCATTAGCAGAACTGTCTTAATCCATCATAAAGATGAATTATTTCACCCAATTTATTTTAAACTCAATGACATTACTTTTTAACAGCACACTGTCTATTATAGGCTTTGGCTATTGTCAATCTAATTCCTTCACATCCACATTCCTACTTAGTGTATTCTAGAACTTTTTAGAACTTTATTTAAAAAAAATACTTAAATCATCAGCCACCACAATTTACTGGGTGCAGTCTATGTACAAGGCAGTGGGTCAAATGCTGCAGGGGAGACACAAAAGAAGGAACCTTTGGAAAAAGTTGTGCCTTTGGAAAGAGTATTTTAGAACATGAGGTAAAGATATTCCAATGAGGAAAAGGATTTGGAGCCCTTTGCAATGCACCCTATGAATGAGGGCAAATCAAATTCAAAATTAAAATAGTGTAGGGTATAGAAGGGACAGAATGCATATGAGACTTCCTATACTACTGCACTCTTATCAGGCCTAATCCCTCCAGCATCAAGTTCTTCTATTACCATAAGAGTTGTCTGCGTTTTGTTAGATACTGTGTGGGCTACATGTTTACCCTGCTGTAAGTCCTGCTGTAAGCCCACTGGACTGCCTGATGATACTGCTTCCACATTCTCTGACAATCTTGACTTTAGCCTGGAAGATTAATTCCCTGAATTGTCCTTCTCAATCTAGCAAGCTTTCATTCCATTGTCACTGTGTTGTTGCAAGTCTCAAATGGTTTATGGGTATCACAAACAGACCCAACATACTAACTCCTACCTTCATCAAGAGAAACATCTTACAATTCAGATGGGTACCACATTGGGCTGAAATTCTCTGCCACCATGGACTGAAAATGCAGAATGTGACCTCTCCCACATTTGGTTTGAAATTCACTGAAATTCAGTGTCAGTGGTAGGTTAGAGTAGAAGAATAAAGATACTCTTTCCAGAAAGTCATTGTTAAAATATTCCTGTTTTTGCTGATCTAAGAAGTGTTTTTTATACTAATATAATATTACCATGCTTCTCTAATACTTATTGCATCTAGTATCAATTTATTAATCAGAGGGACTGAGTCCTCAAAAATATACAATACAGGCAAAAGTCATTTCAAAGGTGACACAAGGGAGGAATCCGTGGGGGTAGGAGTTGCACATGAGGGCAACTTCAACATGTAGGTAAAGCAGGGCAACTCAGAAAGAGCATGAGAGTCCTAGGCCAGAGTCTAGCCATGAACATTTAGGCATCAAGGAGGAAAGGAAGAATGAAAAGAAAGTTATCACCATGATATAGAAGTTGAACATTAGGAGGGCATGCCCCAAAGATAAAAGTTATCTTTCTTATCAATTCTGTCCTTGGGTGATGGAAGACAATTTTAGTTACTTTTGGATTGGAATAGAGGTGGGAAAAGAAGAAGAAGAAGAAGAAGAAGAAGAAGAAGAAGAAGAAGAAGAAGAAGAAGAAGAAGAAGAAGAAGAAGAAGAAGAAGAAGAAAAAGAAGGAGGAGGAGGAGGAGGATAACAACAAGGGGGGGAGGGGAGCAGGAGGGGGAGGAGAAAAGCAAAAATGGAAAACCAGTATTCTTAATTTGTTTCCAGTCCAGGTAATACTGATTACCTAGATGAATCTGTTATTAATCTGTTCATTGACTAATTAAACCCTTGTAAACCTTTGGGGTCATTCACTCTTAGAGCATCAACTTCCTCCTGCAGGTTAATGTGCCTCTGAGTTAAACTTCTAGGACTATCTTTAATTCTGAACGTCTTTCTGAGTCCCCACACACTGCCCTTTCAAAGGTGTCATACTGAAAGCTGACCTCCTAATCTTCACAATATTGACTTCTCTTACCATCCTAAGCTAATTCAGTGAATGGCACCTACAACCATAAAACTCTAAGTGGCAGTTAACTGTATTTGATTAGCCTTTAAGGATATTTTTTTTAAAAAGTTTTGAGATATTACTTTCCATTTATAACTTGCAGAAAGAGGTCCTGATTTTATATTTATAGGACAAATGTAAGATTTAAAATGTAAGATCATGCAATTAAAAAATGGATTGACTTAAAGAAAATATCAAAGGAAATAGCCCATGGACTATAGACATAAGTTATAGTTGTAAAAATGATACACAAATGACTGACTTAAAAACTCCATCATAAGCTTTAGAATATCCTTTATATAGGGGTCTCTACTCTCTTTTCATCTTGAGTATTTATCTCCACCTCTGCTTGAGTATTACCCCACAGTCATTGTTATAATTCATTGTACACAGTATATACTGCATCACCCCTTGCCTTTCCCAATGTCTACTTGGAATTAACCCCTCTAATCATGGATCATCACCATCCCTATTTATCTGCCTGACAAATGTGTACTCCTGTTTTAAAACTCACCAAAATATATCTCACTACAGTGGTGTTTTAGATTCCCAAATTTATCCTCCCAAATTCTTACCCTTCAAAGACATATTTCAGCCTATTTTAGTATTTCTAGGCAATTGCCATTAAGCCTGAATAAAACTAGAAACCTAAAACATGTTTTTTGAGTGAATGATTATTTCTTTGATATTAGAAATTAATATTTAATATGTTAGAGCTATAAATAAACCTTATATTTCAGCTCTGGATAGCAATTCCACCAAAGATTTCTATGGGCTGTGTTTGCTTCTCAAATTCTAAACAGAGGCATATACAAATCCTGAGCATCAAGTCTCCAGATGTTGCTTCCAAAAGCCAACAGCTCATCTTTATGGCATAATCTCAACCCTAAATGCTTTCCATTATGTATTCTCTCCTTTTAAAGAATACCTATAATTTAAAAGTCAAGCATATCAAGCCATTTGTCCTGGATCCCAGGATATAGGGGACATTATTATTCAAAGGAATAAATAAAGGTTGGACACTGGCATTCTGATTTTACCCTAGGGAAGTCATCATCCCTCACCCCAATATTCTGAATGGGTGCATAGAACGAGCTCAGTGATTTCTGAAACAGCAAAAACAAACAAATAAACAAAAGTCCAAATGTAGTCTAAATGTAGTCTGATTGATCCTATATATAATATAAAATAAAATAAAGAGCTCACACTCTCCCTCAAAAGCAAATAAATATAGTTTATTTACTTGTTTTTGAGAGAGAGCGCATACAAAGTGGGAGGGGCAGGAAGATAAGGAGAGAGAGAGAATCCCAAGCAGGCTTTGCACTATGCAGCACGAATGGAGCCCAACACAGGCCTAGATCTCCTAAACCCTGAGATCTGAGCCGAAATCAAGAGTCAGATGCTTAACCGGCTGAGCCACCCAGGTGCTCCTATTATAAAGAATTTTGGAGAAATGATTACAGATATCAGGAGGCTACTCAAAGTCATATTCAGGTTAAAATGGTCTGTTTTTTAATGCCAAATACTAATTCTAAATAATTGATGGAATGCTGTGCTCGGAAACTTATAATTCTTTTCTAGAAAACAGAACCATTGGCAAAGACTCTAAATCTCTTGCAGAGTGTTAGACTAAATTATCCTTAGAAATCATTGATACAGTACACAGCGGAAAAAGGGACATTTGCTCACCTACCTATTAAGCTGCAGGCCTTGGAATAATGTTCTAAAGAGTCTTACAACATCGTTACAACATCCAGGCCCATGCTGATTTCTCATGAAATTAAGTAATTAATTAAGTAATAGACACCAGTCTCTCTGAGGGAGGATAGGAGAAACCTGAATCCTTAACCTGGATCAGAATGATGAGAATGGGTTTAATAATAGACTCCATCTCAGTAAGGTAATGACTAGTGATCTTTGGAGGAAGTGGCAGGTGATTCTCTTCGATGCCAAGGATTGAAGAGAAAGAAAGCCTTCCAGGATTTCCTACACAGACATAAAAAAATATGTATGTTCAGTACAAACATCACTTCTATTGCATTCCGTTGGTCAAAGCAAGGTCACAAAGCCAGCCCTGATTCAAGAGGAGGGCAAGTAGAGTCCACCCCTTCATGAGAGGAATTGCAAACACACCAGGGGTGTGTCTTCAGATAGGAGAATAGCTCCTGCCATTTTTTGCTAATAGTCTACGCCAAGTAGCAATGCCAGTACCTTAGCAACCATCACTAGCATTGGGTAAATCAGTTATTGATTTGTAAATATTTGGAAATTTGGTTGGGAAATAACAGTATGTTGCTGTTTTATTTTGGTTGTTGAAGCTTAGTAAGGAACTTCGTTTTGATAACTGTGGAAACCACATTCTACAACATTCTAATCATCTTCATGGGAGAAGGGATGATTCTCAAATAAGAGACACTCCAGTTTCTGTTTGTTTGTTTGTTGTCTTTGTTTTTCTTTATAGAAGGAAAATCCACAATCATGTCTGGTCCCCTGTCTGACCATTTAAGGGATTTAGGTCAATTCATCCTTAGAGACATGTGACCATTGGTCTGGGCATATTGTCTATGTTTGGAAAGGCCCTCAGCAGGGCAGAAATGATGGGATACCAAGCAGACAGAATACACTGAAGCCTCTGTTAAAAATACATTCTCTGAGCAACAGTTAATGTTTCTAAGGCTAGGTAAAAATATTTTAGAACTACCTGGGAGTGGATTAAACAGATGATCTTCTGGTTTTGGCTTCCTGGACACAATCTTCCTATCCACATCCAAACTGAAGGAACAAATCAGAGAAAGTTCTCTCAGTTTACTGCCTCAAAGGTTTCATTATTAATGGAAATTGTTTTAGAAAAAGTTGTTTATTTTTCCCACCATGTATTGTTTATGTGCCTGTTTAAATTCAAATTTGAGCCAGCAGCTAGGGAAATAAGAATATTTGAAGCGTATGGCAAAAGTCTCACATGCTGAAGCCTGATTTATCCGGAAGCATAAATGCTGAATTATACACCTCCCACTTACTCTAAATTGAACTGCCCACATCTTTGTGGGGCTGCCCACAAGGTGTCTAATGAGTTATATGCCAGCGCTTATTTAACAAGAAAAGAAACCAAATAGAGCGTAACTGAAACCTGGGTACATTTTGTTTTTGTTTTGTTTCAGAGAGCTGTCAGATATTTCAGTCCAATCTTAAAGTTGTTGCTTCCCTTTATTACAAGTCGACTTCAGAATTTTAGTTACCTCTTGCTACAAAAGGTTTCAGTTTCCAGGGTGGCAGAAAGAATGAAGATCGATGGTTGCTGGGTCTGGTTGGTCATACCAATTTGTACTGCAATCTAGGTGCTGCAATCTCTGAGATTTGAGTTTAAATGTGCGCCTTGCAGCTTTGGAAGAAAGATGTGGTCTGCATACAGCTGTAGATCAACACTGCCAGTTTATTCACAGGATAAGGCATCCGTCCTGCTTGTGCACATGGGCATTTCATGGGAATACAGAAAGGAAAAGAAAAGGAGACAAGTGGGATGAAAGAAGGAAAGAACGAAGAAAGGGAAGGAAGGAGGAAGAAAGCAAGGGAAGGAGAAGGGGAGGAAGTGGGGAGAGAGGGACGCAGGGAGGTGATTTGTTTGGTTTTTTAAAACAGCACAGTTCCAGCTAAATCTTTCTGATAACAAATCATGGTTCATTCATAGAAAAGAGCATGAGTTGAACATAAAAATAATCTTATTATTTAATGAATACATGCTTAATAAAAATCGAATAAGAACTAATCTCTAATGCATACTGAATGATAAACATGTGTCTGATATTTCTACTGCCATATATTTGTATTTGATCCAAATTAATTGCTTTTTAAAAATCTTGTCTTTGAGACATGGTCTTTCAGATTTGGTGCATAAAGTCCCCTACCCCCCCATACTGCATTTGAAAGGTTTCATGTGATTCATAATTTAAATTTTTATTTCCAAATAATCACACTAAATTTCTAATGAAGGCACGGCACTTTTCTCATTTTATGAATTTTTAAAGTGAGCAACACAACGAGTTAGGGAGTTCCAACTTTATAATGCAAATTTGTAACACAATTTTTAATCCAACTTTCAATGATCCAGGTTCTTGTTTAACCTTTGGGACAACTCATACCACGTTACTTTACACATGTAATTGTTTTTAACTGCTTGTTTCCTTGTCCCATGAAACCCTGAGGAAAGGCAGTGAGAAATAACATCTATTCTTTGCATTGGAAGAAAAATATCTACGGTTCATTTTTACACACATAAAGCTTGACTCCTTGGTATCATGCATATATTCAGACTAGAGGTGCTTATTAAGGAGAGACTAGAGTTTGCAGGCCAGAATCTTCCCTGCTTAACGTTTCTTTGTTTGCTTATTTCTTCAAAACAAATACCTCGTAAAGAAAAATATTTTCTTTTAGGTCAGGGGTGCATGTAGGTTCAGTGACTGGAATGCTAAAATAATAAACTAATATGATCTCCTGGAAAGAAATAGATAGCTCACGTTTATTTCGTTTAAACAACTGGGGCAGATTTTATGCACTAAACACAGACTAACCATCTTTCAGATGGGAAAAACTTAGTTTTTGCATACATAAGGTTAGACTCAATGCATTTATTTGATAATGAGGAATGTTCTGTGTTTAAAGTAGTAACTAGAAGAGTCATTCTTTGCTCGAAAATAACCTAAGACAACCCCGTTTGGCTCTATCTTCCAGGGTAGATTATCCTGTGGTGGTAAAGAGGAAAGGTCATAGGAGAGCTTAAAATGCTGAGTAGTCAAATTTATGCCAGAGGAGAAACGTCTGCCTGCTGCCCTCAGTTCTGAAGAAAAGAAACCTTTAGATTTAATCAGATATATATCACACTTCAGATACTCTCACAGGCATCTTTCCCATTCCAGAGATGAAGACAGTAAGGCACATAGAGAAAGGGCACTTATCTTTGGTAAACAGCTGTAGGCTGTGATCAATTATCAGCAATACATGATCAAGTAAACATGACAGCCATTAGTTAAGAAATACTTGTACAGCCCATATTTTGCTCATTCAGTCATTATTCTGTATTCTAGGTTTCCAAAGAATCGGTTTTATCATTTGGTGTGATGATAATAAGAGCTAGTTTAAGACCTTTATGGACCCCAAATACTTAAAAAGAATGTATGCCACATATATTCAAACCATGAACAGTACTAAACCATAAAATAAGTGTTAGGAATTGCAGTGCTTCTGGTTTTTTCCATAGAGACTTTGATTTTTTAAAAAGAAATCATATATAAAATCATCAAAAAAGATTGGCTGTTCTTGTTTGCTGAGCCCTAAGCACAACCTTGATCTGTGTCTTGAGTGTTACAGAGCGACAGTGGCAGCACAGACTTTAACGTTTAATTTCTGTTTCCTTTCTCTCCATCTTCTCGAATATTTTAATTAGGAATCATTTTAATAGAAACATTTGAATTACCTAGTATAGTCTTTAAACAACAGCCAGAAAGAGAGAAAGAGAGAGAGAGAGAGAGAGAGAGAGAGAGAGAGAGAGAAAGAAAGAAAGAAAGAAAGAAAGAAAGAAAGAAAGAAAGAAAGGAAGAAAGAAAGAAATGCTTCCCTTAAATGTAATTGTCAGCTTTGCTGAGTATTCAGAGTAGCTGAGTCTATGGTGCTACTCTGAATTAGCTCTTTAGTTTTCATTAAAGCATTATATTGAATAAGTTAAATATCTCTGCTCCTAATTTAAAATGGTAATGAGAAGCTGAAAATAAAAGGCAGTGCAATGAGAAATATCAGGGACATGCACGTCAAATTTAATAAAAGGATTCTTTATCCTTGGTTTAGCTTTGGCTTTTATTCTTTTGACCAAAAGAGAACAGTGGAATCTTGATATAAAAGAGAAGGCTATAAAATGAAGTGTAATGACTTTAAAGATGAACGTATCAGTTCATGTATTACTTGGTATTGAAATTTAGAAACTCTCAGAAAACCAAATTTTCAAAACCTATTAAAAAGACATAATTAATAATTCTACCTGAAACAATTTCTTTTTTCCATTATTACTAGTGGTACTATATGAAGATATGCTTTAAGAAAAACACTTTGATCAAGAATTTACCTAATGGCTTTCTTACAGCATTTTTACAACTTTATGTATTTTACTATGTGGCAAGTGTTGTTCTATATTTGAACATTATTTGCTAATATAAAATGGCTAATCTAACACTCCACTTGAGAAAGTTAAAGAAGGCCTTACTTCCAAATTTCCCAGAAGACATACTCAATCCATAATGTATTAGGGTTTGTTTTCTTTAAAATGATCGTGAACATTATATAATACCTATATATTTTATAGCCAAATTGACACAAAATACAAAGGTGTAATAAAGTACTGTAAGAAGGAGGTTAATTACAGTTTGACATGTCAGTTTCTATATGACTGATGAAACCATTTCAACTGACAAAAACCATTAAGGGCTTGGAGTTGGAGCATAGGTAGGTGGATTATAAGGCCACAAGAGGGCAGCAGATGGTCTAAAACTAATGAACTGACCTGATAGATCTGGAATGATTACAGTAGTGAAGGTTTTTACTGTAAAACCAGCCTTTTACAAGTTTTGGTCTCCCAAGTAGGAAGAATGAGAACACACAAACTGTTTTTACTATAACAATGCCTTATTTTTTCCCTTTCGAATAGGAGAATAGGGAGTTTAGCAAAAATAACCAGTGGCTACTAGAACGAGTAAAAGTATTTGCTTGAACCATAGAAAAGGGGGGTTGCAATGTAGCTAGAGAAATTTAGTTCTCAAGTAGCTAACATAACTTCTCAATCCTAACCTAGACCTTTCATATAATTTCATATGATACGACACACATAGCCTTTGTGTGTCTAGCCAAAATCCTTAAAGCAATGCAAAGAAAATTTGACTGAGTCAGGATACATGTTTCTAGAGCAAGATATTTCATCCTATAGACCAATGAGTTCAGTGCCATCATTTGACATAAGATATATATGTTTATTTGTATTTCCTCCTATTACATAAAACATGAGGTTGGTCCAGAGAGAGAGACAGGCTTCCATCCTCTGAATGTCTGACCTGTCGTCTGATAAATCTCCACCACACAGTCAGCCCTCTTGGATAATGGCTCCAGAGGAATTGTCTCCGTGTCCCAATTCCTAGCTCATCTAGCTGACCCAGCTCTTTGAGAGATGCTTTCTCCACAGTGGAAATAAAGTTTTTCTGAGTGATTTTGTGTCTGCCTGTGTGTGCATGTGCGCACGTACACATATGATTCTTATTAGGTCAGTGCATTGACCTATTTCTGGCAATAATGCTGCCTTCTTCCAGATCATCGTGACTCCACGTTTCCAAGGCACTGTCCACTGGTTCTTCATTTTGGTATCCCACACTCAGTTAGACAATACATCCAGCCACTTCTACCCTAAGTCTCTTAGCTCAGGCTGCTGTAACAAATTACCAGAGACTGGATGGCTTAAACAACAAAAATTTATTTCTTACAATACTGGAGACTGGGAAATCCAATACCAAGTTGCCTGCAAATTCTATGTCAAGTGAGGGCCCTCTTCCTGGTTTGTAGGAAGAATTCTTCTTGCTGTATCTTCACATTTCTCTCATGTGTCTTCTCATAAGGTCACTAATCTCATTCATGAGTGGTTCACCTTTGTGAAACACCTAATGATCTACCAAAGGCTCCACTTTCAAATACCATCACATTAGAGACTAGGGCTCCAACATGAATTTTAGTGGAAGACAAATATTCAACTGGTAACACTAACCAAAGTATGTGTGTGTATTATAGATATACTATATAATCTATATAGTATATATAGAGGTACATATATATACATATACATATATATATGAGTAGTAAATATATATGTAAATATATATAAATACATTATATATATATATATATATATATATATATATATATATATATATCCTCTTATTACTATTGTCATCATTATAGCATAGAATTTTATTACTCTTCTGGGTTATAAAATCACCTCATAACTTATTTCCCATCATTAGGCTCTCTCCATCCTAATCCATCCTCCAGAGAGCTATCAGAGGAATCTTCCTTAGCATGACTCTGATCATGTTACTTGCCTCCTCAAAAACCTTAAGTGATGACTATTTTTTATCAAATCAAATGTGAACACACAGCAAAGTTTATCAGGGCTTTCTGAAGTATGACCCCTGGACAGCACACTCTGAAAAGGTAAAATGGAATTTTAAAAACTCTGAACTATGCACTGTACAGCAAACAATTGTGTCCTTCATTTCCCTCAATTATAAAATTAGGTTAGACTACATAATCTTGCAGTCACCTTCTGAAATCAATATTCTGTGAATATAGCTTGTCAGCTTTAACTCCTACTTCTCTACACAGACATCTAAGACCCAAAAAGAACAAAACCACTGGCCACTGCTAGAATATGAACTGCATTTCTTCCAGCATGATTGTGTTCATAATGCCATAACCCATAATCTGTCCTTCAAGCCAAATTTGTACATCAAAACCCTGACTATTCCTAGTTTTAATCTTGCTGTTCAAACTGCCATCCAAAAGTTTTCTCTCTTACCTCTAAATGTGTTAACAAAAGCCATTGAATTTTCCATGTTTTAGTCTTAGCTCCTATCTTAGTCACTTAGGGCTGCTATAATAATACTATAGATTGGGGTAACTTAGACAACATTTATTTCTCACAATTCCAGAGGCTGGAAAGTCTAAGATTAAAGTAGTGACAGATGTGGTGTCTGCTGAGAGTCTATGTCCTGGTTTGTAGTTGGCCACTTTCTCATTGATTCCTCACATGGTTGAAAGAGAGAGAGAGAGAGAGCTCTCATGTATCTCATGCTATCGTGAGTCTCTCCTTATCAGGGCACAAACCCCATTATTAGGGCTCCATCCTCATGGCCTAAGTGCATCGCAAAGTTCTCATCTCTGAATACTATCATACTAGGGAATAGGAGTTCAACAGATGAATCTGGGGTGGGGGGGACTCAGTCTATAGCAGTTCCCCTATTCAAATTAACTGTCAAGTGAGCAGAAACCATGTTTCATTCCTTTTTATCTCCTTTCGACCTTGTTCATTAAAGGTTTTCAATAAATTGAATGATTTACTAAATTATTGTATATGAAAGTTAAATAATAGAAGAGATTTAAATTTCTGATAAATAAATTAATATGCCTTGATCAAATTCCAGAAGAAAGATTACCTACCTCTGATGCGATGGCTCATCAAGACCCAGAGTTCTAAGGATCACTGGCTGCTTACAGTCACAGAGAGGAAAGAAAATTCCTATGTGACTTGAACTGTTTCATCAAAAGAACTCCTCTAGAGCAAATAAAACTAAAGAAATGGTATTGAATATAGTCATCAATGAGACCTTGAGAAGTAGTTATTTCTAAGAGTCAAATTTATTTCTTAGAATGTTAAAAAGAATTTCCCTGTAAGATAATTCCATTTAAAACTTTAAAAATGACATTTATTAAAGCACATGTATTTAATTAGAAAATAAGAAATTGAAAAGGATATAGCATCTTTACAGAATTTAGGGGGAGAATGGATGTTTTGACTTGTGTACCAGAGAAAACGTGGGAGGGAGGGCAGGGTGGGAGGGAGGGCAGGGTGGGTGATGGGTATTGAGGAGGGCACCTTTTGGGATGAGCACTGGGTGTTGTATGGAAACCAATTTGACAGTAAATTTCATATATTAAAAAATAAAAAAAGATAAAAAAAATAAAAATAAAAATAAAAAAAAAAATAAAAAAATAAATAAAAAAAAAAATAAAAAGAAGTGATTTAGATGTATCATATAATAAATATATGTCACCTTTCCTCTTCTGACAGAAATAACTAATGATCATACCTCTTGGAAATAATACCTTAATTCATAATTTGTGAAAGTTAACCAACCAAAACAAGTCTTGGAAATATATTCTTACCCACTTGCCTTCTCCAAAAAACTAAAAAGTTTAACATTAAATTTAACAACCCAAAAGCTCTAAGTGTATACATACCCAGTAATAAATCTTCAAAATACTTGAAGCAAAATATGACATAACTGAAAGAAGAAATAAACTTCCCTGTTGTAGCTGGAGACTTTAATACTCTTGACACAAAATAAGAAACCTCACAGAAGACTTGAATAGCACTGCCTACTAACTTGATCTAATTGACATTATAGAATACTCCACCTTACATCAGAGTACAGATTATTTCCAAGAACATATGAAACATTCATAAAGACAATAAAGTAAAACTCAATAATTTAAAGAGACTGAAATCCTAAAAGCATATTTTCTGACCAAACTGAAATTAAAATAGAAATCAATAACAGAAAAATACATAGAAGCCCCAAGTATCTCAAAAGTTTAAAACACAAGTATAAATAACTCTTGATTCAAAGAAGAAGCTGTAAAAGAAATTAGAAATTATTTTGTACTAAATGAAAATGAAAATACAGTATGTCAAAATGTGTGGGATGATGCTAAAGCAGTGTATGCAGGAAAAATGTTGTTTTAATTTTAAATGTTTAGATTAGGAAAAATAAGGGGTGTCAGATCGATGATCTAAGTTTTTGCATGAATAAACTAAAAAGGAAGAGCAAATAGAACACAGTAAGCAAAAGGTAAAAAATATTAAGGATATAGGAAGAAACAAATGTAATAGAAAACAGAGTGGAGAAAATCAATAAAACTTTGCAAAGACTAATAAAATTGGTAAATCACTTGCTAAATTTATAAAAAAACGAGAAATATAGAAGATACAAACAGCAATTTGGGGAATACAATATAGGACATTACACATCTTACAGATATTAAAAGGATAATAGAAGGATTATATGAAAACTCTGCTGATAAATTTTAAAACTCAGATGAAATAGACTATTTCACTAAAAGACATATTACAAAACTGATTCAGACATAACCTGAAAATCTGAGTATTCCTATATCTACTAAAGAAATTGAATTTTAGTTAAGAACTTTCCCACAAAGAAAAAACAGGGCTTGGTTGTCCATATTAAACAATTTCATCAAGCGTTTAAGGAAGAATTAATGTCAGTCTTTCACAAACTCTATCAAATAATTGAGAAGAAAGGAAAAGTTGTTGGTGAATTTTACAAAGAAAGCATTATCCAGATACCAAATCAAGCAGACATTATAAGAAAATAATACCTTCATGGACATAGATGTGAAAAGCCTTCACAAAATATTAGCAAATGAAAACCAGCAATGTATAAAAAGGATATTACATCATGAAGTGTATTTCAAGAATGCAAGTGTGGTTTAAGAGCAAAAATGCCATTCAAGAATTAATAAATGGTGCTGCAAATAGCAGAATTTCCTTATTTTTTAAGCATCTAATAATATTCCATGGTGTGTATATACCATAGTTGTCTGTATCACTTCATCTTTTGAGGAGCACTTGGGTTGTTTCCCTCTTTCAGTATTGTTAATAGTGCTCCAATGAACATCTCTTTGAGATCCTGATTTTAATTATTTTCTGTATATATCCAGAGGGGAATTGCTAGATCATATAATAGTTCAGGTTCTAATTTTTTGAGAGTCATCCACACTATTTTTTCACTGTTGCTGTACCATTTTACATTCCCACAAACAAGGGTTCCAATTTCTCCACAACCTCTCTAACATTTCTTATGCTTAGTGAAATAAACCAGTCACAGAAGGATAAATACTGCATGACTCACTTCTATGAAGTATTTAAAATAGTCAAACTAGGGGTGCCTGGGTGCCTCAGTCATTTAAGTGACCAGCTCTTGGTTTTGGTTCAGGTCATGATCTTGAGTTTGGGCTCTGCGCCAACAGAGTGGAGTCTGCTTGGGATTCTCTCTCTGCCTCTCTCTCTCTGCCCCTCCCCTGATCATGCTTTCTCCTCAAAAATAAATAAATAAACTTAAAAAAAATAGTCAAACTCATAGAAGCAGAGAATACAGCGGTGGCTGTCAAGGGCTGGGGGATGAAGGAAATGGAGACGTGTTATTCAAAGGGCATAAAATTTCACTTACGCTATATGAGTAAGTTCTAGAGATCAGCTGTACCACATAGTAGTGCCTAGAGTTAATAACACAGTTTTGTGCACTTCAAAATTTGTTTAAAATAGAGCAGTCATATTGTGCTCCTACCCCTGTCCCCCAAAAAACAGAATACAAGAAAACTCTAGGAGGTGTTGGATAGGTCTGTTATCTCAATTATGGGGACTGCATTACAAGTGTTTGCATACGTACAAATTCATCAAATTCTACACATTAAATACATGCAGTACTTTTGTACATCAGTTATACCTCAATGAAGCTGTTAAAAATAATACTAGAATCCATCTCAAGAATTGTTTAATTATTGACTGAACTAATGTTTGCTCTATGCTTAGCCCGGTATCTGGCAAAGGATAATCATTCAAAAATCACACAATATGATAAAAAAATAAAATATTTTCAATAAAAAATAACTAATAAATGACTTTAGCCAGTTTGCAGAATATTAGGTCAATATGCAGAAATTATTTATATTTCTATAGCCTAGAAAAAAAAAGGAAACCAAAATTAAAGCAATCAACATTTAGAACAGTATCCAAAACCATAAAACATTTATGGATAAATTAGCAGTTTTTATAAGATCTGCACACTGAAAACTCTAAAAGATTTCTGAGAAAAATCTAAGATCTAAGTAAAGGGATAAATATACTATATTGATGAATATGAATATCCAGTGTGGTTAAAATACAAACCGAGCTCTAGATTTTACTCAATTATGGTAAAAACTTGAGCAGTTTTTTTTTTTTTTTCTTTTTTGGTAGGAATTAGTAAGCTGACTTGAACATTTATGTGAAAATTCAAGGGATCAAGAATAATCAAAACTGAAGATGAAGAACAAAAGTGAAAGAATTTTCACTTGATTTCAAGATTTAATCTAAAGCTATAATAATCAAAACAATGTGGTATTGGCTATAAGACAGAGATGCAGATCAATGAAACAGAAGAAAGATTCCAGAAATGAACCCACAAATATATATCTACTTGATTTTAGAAAAGTTGCTACAGCAATTCAATGGTGAAAAGGTAAGTGTTTTTTAAAAACCAGTGATATGATAACTGAATATCATTATCAGAGAAAAAGGACCAATACTTTCAAATCTTACCCTACACCATAGACAAAAACTAGCCTGAAATGGACCTAGAATTAAACATAAAAGTCAAAACTATAAAATTTCTAGGAAGCAACTCTTTGTGACCTTACAGAAGACAATTTTTTAGAGAGTTCATAAAAAGTAATAACATAAACGATAAATTGAGCTTCATGATTTAAAAAATTCTCTTGGAAAGACATGATCAGGAAAATGCAAAGGCATGACACTAACCAGGAGAAAATATTTACAATCCATATTACTGAAAATGAGCTTCTATCCAGAATATTTAAAGAACTCATATGTATCAATACAGAGAATGCAAAAGTATCAAAAATAGGAACCGAACTTCACAAAAGAAGACACATTCAAGGCCAACATAAACAGGAAAAAAAATGTTCAACGTTATTGATTCCCAGGGAAATGAAAATTTAAATGACAGTGAAATACCATTTAATAGTCACTAGAAGTACTAAAATTTAAAAGATTGTCAATATTGAATTTTGGCTAGAATATGGAACAACTGGAATTCTTACACATTGCTAGTGGGAAGGCGAAATGGTATATAGCCACATTAGCACAGTTTGGAAGTTTCTAATAAAGTTCAGCATAATCTTACCATATGAACCAGCAATCACAGGTATTTACTCAAAAGAAATAAAAATGTAAGTCCAAATAAAGATTTGTACACAAATGTTTACAACAGGTTTATTCATTACAGCCCACAACTGGAAACAGCTCAAAAGAACATCAGCAGGTAAATGGGTAAACAAATCATGGTGTATCCACATGAATACTACTCAGCAGTAAAAAGGAATAAGTTACAAATACAGACAATGATGTGGGTACATATTTAAAACATTATGCTGAGAAAAAAAGTCAGATACAAAAGAATACACGTGGTGCCATTTATTTAAAGCTACAGGGAAGAAAATCTAAAACATTTATCAAAAGCAGATCAATGTCATCAAAGGCAGGGGGATAGGGGAAAGTGGATTAGGAAGGGGCACAAGGAAATCTGCTGGGGTCAGAAAATGTTCTATATCTTGATTATTGTGTACAGATTTAGTAAAATTCCTCACTGCACTTAAAAATCTATGCATTTTATAATTTGTAAAATAAACCTCAGTAAAGTTATTAAAACTGCTCCCCTAAAATTTTTGAGCAGAAATAACAAGGCAACTATTTTTTTAAGTTTATTTATTTTGAGAGAGAGAGCATGAGTGGGGGAGAGGCAGAGAGGGGGACAGAGGATCTGAAGTGGGCTCTGTGCTGAGAGCAGAGAGCCCAGTGGGGGGCTCGAACTCACCAACTGTGAGATCATGACCTAAGCCGAAGTCAGACGCTCACCTGACTGAGCCACCCTGGCGCCCTAACATGGCAACTATTTTTATTATAGAATATAGGTCTTATTACTTCATAGTCCACAAAGCACTACCCAAGCACAGGTACCAATGAGCTCCATCTAAAATCAATGGACTATAGCTGAAAGCAAACCAGTTCAATTTATAAATTAATTGATTATTGATGAAAATTACCTAGAAATATTCCAAACTAATGATGCTTCAGAATTTCATTAACCAAACATTGAAAACATCTTGTATCCTTTTCTCTCACAAAGGAGACTGTTCTCCTTAGCAGTAAGCCCTGAATCATAAAGGAAAAACCCAGGACATTTTAGAGGTCTGGTTCAACCTAGGTAGAATGAGCAGACAGCCAAGTTCTTTGTATATTCAGTGATACCCTTGCTCAACACAAGGGCCATTCTCCTGTCAGCATTGAATGGCAAACCACAAAAACTCTAACCTTGATAACTGCCGGGTAAATTTGAGGAAGTTTAATTTTACTTGGAAATATGAAAGGATACGTTTCCAACTGGCAGTCTGTACGAATAAGAAAAAGAACAAATATGCTAACAGTACACTACCCTCACCCCTTCATGTTCTCAATCTATCCCTTTTCTCAGCAGCTTGGCAGAAAGGAGAAATATATCACTTATTTTCTGAACAGGAAACAGACACAGCAAGAAAGCAGCCCGTGAAGCGAAGACTCTGTGAGTGCCTTGTACAGTTCATCAGTGCACACAGATCTGGCCTCTAATGAAGCCATTTACATGCAGATGCAGGCCTGGGTGTGTGGACACCAGTCTCAACTCTGGGAATTGTTGTTTCATCTAATCAAAAGAAATTTGCACATGAAAGCCACATCCGTGTTCATTAACCCCACAGCTCTCTCAATATTGCTTCTCTATTATTCCTAACAAAATTGCAAACCTTCATATGATTAGGTACCCCACTTCAGAGCCTCATTTCCCTCCCATCCCCAACCCAGGCCTGCATCTGAATGTAAAACTGAGTGTGGGTCTGGAAGACTGAATAATCTGTAAATACACTTAACAAAACACCAACCCCAAGCACATTTTTCACATTGATTGGCCCACAAAGAGATGCGCCCTTACTCTCTTCCTCAACCAAGGAAGAATCTTCTATGCTTACAATCTCAGCATCACTGAAAATATAAAAATACTCTTCAGGATGGGAATCCCAAGACAATACATTTAATTGCCAATTTTATTTTCATGTGTAAACAAGACAAAAGTCACACGTGTTCGGTGGCAAATATGAGTCACACAGTACGTTGATATACAAAGGCCATAACAAAGGCGTCTGCAGCAAGTCCTAAAAGCAACACTCATGGACATCGGCTGATACAGGCCCATCTCACACTTAATAAGAATCACCTCTCCTGTCAATCGTGCAGATGTTAACTGTGCAGATCTTGTGCCAGGGGTCTGGCTACACTGCTTTCTCATACAGGACGGTGTATGATATGGGCACCCATTCTTATTACCAAAGATAATCCTGAGCCTGGATCTTCCAATATATGTAATAAATGTGTAGTAATAAATGTACTGGAATTGTTTATTTTGCTAGTAACAGCAAATTGAGGTTTTTCTTTCTACAGAATTAGAAGAATAAGAATAACTTCGCTTTGTTAATGCAATTCAGCAGTGACCTGCCGGGAAGTCTGGGGCTGAGAAGCCAGGCAGATCTTCCTGCCCACTCAGTGTCTGGCCTTCTTGCTGAAGCTGCCAACAATAGTCTTAATTAGTGCCAATTATGATTTTTTTTTAAATGTGGACACCTGCATAATGTGAACAAGATGGAGAGTCCTACCACATTTTCTATCAACCATCCAACAGCTGTCAGAGGTTGACAATTTTTAGTTGTTATTGTTCTGGGAAAGATTCAGATTACTAGCCTAGAGGTAAATTTCTTTATGTCTCATTTGGATTAATGCTCTAAATCATCTACACCCCTATTATTTCCTCTTCCATATTTATTTATTTATTTATTTATTTATTTTATTTATTTATTTATTTATTTATTTATTTATTTATTTTCAGACAAAAACACAGCTTATGATCCTCCATAAAACAGACAAACAAGTCAAAGTATGATTCTGTGTTTTCAGTTTATTGAATGACTTTTAAAAATTCTATCATTGATTATTAGTATTAAAGAATTGGCCATAACTATGAGGCCTAGGAAGTTCTGCTATAGAAGGGCAAGCTTTAGATTAAAATGTCAACTATACAGTCCTGCATTCTTTAGAAAAAAAGCTAAACTTTTGGCCCACGAGTTTTGCATTTATGTTCCATGGATACATCACAGAGGCCACAGCAGAAGCTTAAAACAAGGTGGGAGTTCACCTCCTACTACATTTCCCCAATTGCCATACAGATTCTACTTTTCTGTAACTAGAAACATACATAAGATATTTTTAAAGAAAATTTCTGCAGCTAAAAGAATTTGAAAGCACTGGCCATATGCAGAAGACAAGAGAGAAGAGAGGGAGAAACAAGAAGAAATCATCTATTATCACTTATGAAAGGAAAAGGAAAAGGAAAATGACAGTATCGCGTTTTCTAGTGGCAGAAATGCTCCCGTGGAATCATTTTATTGCTCCAGTTGATGGAAGAGCAGTAAAACAACTGTTGGATTTCATTTTCAATTGTTGCTTAGTCTGTAAGAATGTTTAGCAAGTAGATTTGCAAAAACTTTGGAATAGCCCATCTGTTCATTTTAAATGATGAAGGAAAGGAAGGTAATTAGAAAAAAAAAAAAAAAAAGGAGGAAGAAGGGAGATGAAGTATTGGGAGAAGTTTCTTGTTTAATATTTGTAAAATAGAGCTTTAAATAAAAACTCTTGAATTCTGGAATACTTACTAGTGTGGAGAAAAATCCAAAGGAAGTGATTCAATAAGTGAAAATACACACTGAATTTCAAAATCATTTCAGGTTTCTATAACCTCCTATAACCAAACACTTTCTATAGTTTCAGAATTCACACATGCATGAAAGAACCATTAATTAATTCATTTATTCTAGAATTATTATTTTTTTTAATATTTATTTTTGAGAGAGATAGAGCATGAGCAGGGGGGGGGAAGGGATAAAGAGAGAGGGAGACACAGAATCTGAAGCAGGCTCCAGGCTCTGGGCTGTCAGCACAGAGCCCCATGTGGGGTTTGAACTCAGGAATAGCAAGATCATGACGTAGGCCTAAGTCGGACACTCGAACGACTGAACCAACCAGGTGTCCCTTTACTAAGTAAATCAAAATAAAAACTGTGAAAGATGAGGAGGATTTCCATAAATGTACAGTAAATTAGCATCTCTGCTTCTCTGAGCTTAAAGGGATCAAAACTGAAGTTGTAGGATAGGTGATCCCTGAGGGTGGAGAGAGGCCAAACTTCTCATAATAGTAATCTGTCATTATTGCCAACCACCAAGTCCACAGAAAACTAGTCTAGGAGGTGCTCCATGAAAAAAAGAAGTCTATGCTCCATTAATTTTGGAAATTGTTTTCTTACAAAGCCCCTCTTTGGAAATTCACAGTACATATAAAAATGGTAAAAGTTATTGAAGCCTTTCTTTAAAGAAACCTTAGCTTTGTATAATTCAGTATTTCCCCAAATCACTTTACTCCAGAACTTTATTTATGCAACTCTCACACTAGTAATATCCTATGGAATTAGAACTTTAGGAAAACACTTTGTGAAATTCTCGATTGTATCTAAAGTATTTGCCTGATACAAAAATAATAGAGAAAGCACTATGCACTTCATTCATGGACACCATTGTGCACATAGACTATAGGCAGTTAGCAAAAGACAACTCCCAAATAGTCACACCTTCTCCATTTGGTACCAAATTTTTAGACAGCACAGTTTCTAATCCAACTTTAATTCTGCAGTTGCTAAGGACTCACATAAGCCTTTTCTCTGTCCAACCCCTTATTGTTCTATGTTGGTGAATTATGTTTGCAACACATTTTTTTCAGAACACTACCATATTTGACAACACTAACAACTGTCACATTGAAACACTCACTCTCCCTTTGTTTTCCAGTGACATTGTGGATTACTCTGTTCTCCAACTTCATGCTCATCGAGCACTTTTCCTAGGTTATTTGCTGTTTATCTTCCTCTAATTATGGATTTTATTCTCCAAGGCTCAAGTGGGGCTTCCATTCTTTCTGCTGTCTTTTCATTTTCTAGCTGATCATCTCTAACAGTTTAAGATACTACTTGGTGATCTTTAAATGCATATTCTTAGCTTCTTCTTTTTCACATAAACTCTATCCTCAAATTCTGGGTACTTATTATCCTAAAATGTCATAATTCCATACTAAAGTAATCATTGATTTTTATCAGTGAAAGTACTGGTTTTCATTTCAATCAATTTTCAGGCTTGAAATTTTGACAATATTTTTCCTTCATACCTTATATCCAAGCAGATAACAAATCCTGATCGTGTTTCTTTCACCCACCTATTCTTTCCATTCCAATCACCCTTTCAAGCATATACAGTTATATATGCCTCCTGCCTCCCCATATCTCACCACTATACTCTCACACATTGCTTTTTCCAAAGTATATAAGTCTTTATGTCAGTATCTTATTACATACTGCTTTATGATTGTTATGTTTTTGGAAAATTACAAAATTATGGAAACTCCATGGTACAAAGTTTGTAAATCCAAAAAAGGACAAAATAATCACCCAGAGTATTCCTCATCCATTGATAACCAGAGTTAATATTTTTGTGTACTTTTAAGTATTACCAGAATCTGTTTTTTAGCCTAATTTACTCAGTAGTATTACATTTTTGTGTGATAGATTTTCTTTTAAAACTTGGGGTTTAACGAGCGTGTCATATTCCAAGAGGTATCGTAATTCATTTAACCATGTTCCTGTTGTTGGACATATAGGCAAAATTCAGTTTCTCAATGTTATTAATAGCATTGTAGAACATTCATTTTTAAGTCACCTCTGATTTTCCCCCCTCAGGATAAATTCCTAGAACTGTCATTGTTCGGTCAAAGAATATGAAAATTCTCAGAAATATTCTGAAATACCATCATCAGGGGTAGGGTTTTTTCCAAAGTTCTTGTTCTTCCAAAACTTCTCATAATTTCCTAGTGCTCATTTTATAAATTCTAAAACCTCAGCTTCACTTTCAAAATTTTCTCTAACCTTATTTCACACTACTATAAATATTCCATTGAGACCTTTATAGTTTCCTGTCTCTTAAATACAATATGCTCCTTTTTTATCTCAGGCTTCTATTTATGTTACCTTTATTTCAGAATGCTTTTTTATCTTCTTCCTCTATCTATACAAATCATGCCCATTCTCCTCAACACTTGCTTGCTTATATGGCACATCTTTAATTGGATTTCCCTCAGAAATCACTTTCCCCTTTCTCTGAAGTCCTGTGTCATTATCAAGTACTTTTACTTTGATTTGAATTGTAAATCAGTTTGTATAAATTTTTCTTATTTTTTTTTTTACATTTATTTATTTTTGAGAGATAGAGACAGAGTACAAGTGAGGGAGGGGCAGAGAGAGAATGAGACACAGAATCCGTAGCAGGCTCCAGCTCTGAACTGGCAGCACAGAGACCGACATGGGGGTCGAATTCATAAACCATGAGATCATGACCTGAGCCGAAGTCAGATGCTTAACTAACTAAGCCACCTAGCCCCCCAGTTTGTATAAATTTTTACCGACACAATTTTATTTCAAGTGTTTAAACATTTAACAAGACACTATGCATCAGACCCACAATGGTCAATGAATCTTTGACAAAGCAGGAAAGAATATCCAATGGAAAAAAGACAGTGTCTTCAACAAATGGTATTGGGAAAACCGGACAGTGACATGCAGAAGAATAAAACTGGACCACTTATTTTACACCATACACAAAAATAAATTCAAAATGGGTGACACACCTAAATGTGAGACAGGAAACCGTCAAAGTCCTACAGGAGAACACAGGCAGCAACCTCTTTGACCTTGGCGGGAACAACTTCTCACTAGACACATCGCTGAAGGCAAGGGAAACAAAAGCAAACAGGAACTGCTGTGACTTCATCAAGATAAAAAACTTCTGCACATTGAAGGAAACAATCAACAAAACTACAAGGCATACTACAGACTGTAGAAGGTACCTGAAAACAACATATCTGATAAAGGGTTAGTACCCAAAATCTGTAAAGACTTATCAAACTCAACACCCCAAAAAAATGTAACCCAGTTAAGAAATGGGCAGAAGACATGAATAGACACTTTTGCAAAGAAGACATCAGATGGTTAACAGACACATGAAAAGATGCTCAGCATCACTCATAATCTTGGAAATACAAATCAAAACCATGATGAAATACGTGTCAGAATGGCTAAAATCAACAACACAAGAAACAACAGGTATTGGCGGGGATTCAGAGAAAGGGTAACCCTCTTGCACTGTTGGTGGGAATGCAAAGTGGTGCAGCCACTCTGGAGAACAGTACGGAGGTTCCTCAAGAAACTAAAAATAGAACTACCCTACAATCCATCAATTGCACTATTAAGTATTTACTCAAATGATACAAAAATACAGATTTGAAAGGATACATGCACCACACTATTTATAGCAACATTATCAACAATAGCCAAACTATGGAAAAAGCCCAAATGTCCATTGACTGATGAATAAAGAAGATCTAGTGTGTGTGTGTGTGTGTGTGTGTGTATACATGTGTGTGTATACTCACACACACACACATTTACAATGACGTGGATGGAGCTAGCAAAATCAGTCAATCAGAGAAAGACAAATACCATATGATTTCACTCATATGTGGAATTAAAAATAGATGAACATATGGGAAGGAGGGAGAAGAGAAGAGAGGGAAACAAATCATAAAACACTCCTAATAATAGAGAACAAAGCATGGGTTGATGGAGGGAGGTAGGGGGGAGATGGACTAGCTGGGTGATGGGCATTAAGGAGGGCACTTGTGATGAGCACTGGGTATTGGATGTAATTGATGAATCACTGAATTCTACTCCTGAAAGCAATATTACATTGTATGTTAACTAACTAAAATTTAAATTTAAAAAAAGGACAAATTTTTTAAGTAAAAAAATTTTTAAAAAGATACAATGCATCCTATAATGCTTGGTAAATGTTTGTTGAATGAATAATAAATAATAGTTACTAAGATAGCACCCTATACATTAATGAAATATCTAGCTGATGTTGTATTCATTTCATTGGCTAAATATTACTTGATAGCTGAAATTTTAGCAAGATATTATATAGAAGATTACCAAGTTAAGCTTTATTTTCAAAATGTTTTCTCAATTATCCCTTTTTCTTTGTATGCTATGACAAGTTGATTCAGTTAAATTTTAATCAGCTTCCTCCCAAACCAACCCCAAAATAAGTCTTAGAGTGTACACTCTAAAGTTACTTGCCCAAAACATGTTGTACTCAGGAAGTGAGAATCTTATTAGAGAGAAAATAAAAATAATAATGTATTCTTGGAAATTAAGATGATTTGTTTCATTGCAATGTTTGATAAAGAACCAGAGTATTTTCCCCATGATTTATAATTTCATGTCCAGAGTCAACCTTGGCTGTAATTTAACTAATTGTAACAAAAATTTGGGACTTACTAAAAAATTAGAAGGAATAGAATTTGATTCATATGCGCATTTGGGTAATCATTAGGATATGAAAGTAAGATTTGTTTCTACAAACCTCTACCAAAGGTTTTCATGCTTTGGTTATTATGTACATTTTTTGCTCTTTCAATATGGATAAACTTAAACCAGATCTTAGAATGATTATTCTAAAATTATATTGTCGACTAAAATTATATTGATACATTCTTTATTACAATAGACTATTTAGATATGAAATTTCATTTAGATGTACAAGACCCCTAGTAACCATTAAGAGAAAATTAAGTTATACTGGGTTTTCTGATATAGTGGAATTTTAGGAAGCATTAAGTTTAATAATAATAATAATAAATATTCTATTAATAGTAATCAAAACATTATTCCTACTTTAAAATGACCTTATTGGCTATATTTTTCAAGATAAGTTTTGAGATAAGGATTTTGACCACACTCTGCTTCATGTTACATGCAGTTCATGAGTTCGACCCCGCATCAAGCTCACTGCTGTCAGTGTGGAGCCGTCTTCAGATCCTCTGTCCCCCTCCCTGCAGCCCCTTCTCCACTGGAGCTCTCTCTCTCAAAAATAAATATTTAAAAAAAATATCTAACTATGTGAAAAAATTAAAATCAATCTTTTAAGATATCTAATACATTCTAACTTTTATCTAATCAAAACATTTGTTTTATGTTTTTTTTTCCCTATAGATTTCTAAAACAGACTATGAGTTAATACATGGAAAAGCATTTTGTTCCACCTTTAAATGATTCCCCATCACCATGAAGGAATTTGGAAATAGTGCCTTAACTTCATTTATTGTCTTTCTTTAAAAAGTCAAAGGGAATCAGGACAATCTAGTTGAACTCTACAAGGACAGAGAGAGGCTCCAACTTAAAGAATTGGAGATTTCACTTTGCCTCTAACTTCTCCAGTTTCTGATGCATTCTTGTAAGGATATGTATAGGTAACCAATCTAAGACAGGACCACAATATAATACTAGGAAACTGCTGGATCAGACCATAAAATCTGGTCTAAAACTCCTTAACAGAGTTCCAATTTTCCATATAGACATATTAGTTAAGGTTTTACATGTTTACCTTTAGTAGCTAACTACCAGAAACAGTTGAAGAATGAGAACAAGATACTTAGGAGGGCTAAATCTCTGATTTATATGTTTGGAAGAAGACTGACTTTCTATGTACCGAAGCTTTTGCCTGAGTTTTCCATGCGTTATCTCTTTATAATCCTGGAAATAGCACTGTGAATTAGGTTATAGTATCCTCAGTTTTATGGATGAAGAGAGTAAAGCCGGAAAAAAAATGGTTGAGTGATGTCACAAAGAAAAATTAAACAGTTAATAAATCATCTAAGGCAGTAATCTATGAATTTTAGGAAAATAAATAGAATTTATACTTAAAAAGGATCACGGGAAACCAACTGGGGAAAAAACAAAAAAGAACAAAAAAACAGGAGAATGCTTGCTTTGTTGCTTTGTTTTTGATCCTGGACTAGAATTCTTTAACATCTCACTGATGATCTGGATAGGCTGTAATCCCAGGTCCAAGGGTTGAATCCAACCAGCACCTGTGCATGACGCTGAGTCATCTATGTGATACTTCTTGCTGCCTTGAAAAGACCCCATGCCTAGAACAGAAAGTACTTTCAGGGGAATAATGACATTGACTTGACCTATTCCCCAGCTGCCTGGAGAGTAGTTCACACACAGGTCTAAGACTGTTTGCCTATCCAAAGGAAGCTCTGGATGAATTGCTCATTCATCATCCCAACGTCTATAATTCAGGGTTGCTCTTGTGAGGTTGCTCTATTACTCCTCAGTAATATCAAAGAGGCTAAAGTTATACAAACAAGACAACTTTGTCCTCCACCCTATCATGCAAGAAAGCTTACAATGTCTGTCTGTCTCTTTCTAGGTTGCTATGAATCCCTGCTAATGAAAAGATGAATAAGGGCATATGTTAATGAGTCAAGTGCAAAATGAATGTAAATAAAAGGGAGGCCTTCTAGTCATGAAAAATATTTGAAAGTGATTTATTTATCTTCCCTCATTTTTCCTTAAGAATTAACTTGATAGTGTCAACCTTTCTTTCTCTCCTTAACAGAGTTGTTGAGAGAATAAATCATTGATATTGAAGATATTTTGTGTCTACAAGCATGTGAAAAGAAAGAGAAACAAAACTGGGCATGCTTAAATTGTTGTGAATATCCAAGTTGTTAATATCCTCACTTACTGTTTGATATGCTTGACCAGAACTTTCAAGTTTTAAATAATAAAATATTAGTGTTCATGAATATATTAAAAAGTCACATTTTTCAACTTAGAAGCTCTCCTATCAAAAAGAGTTGATATTTTCTATCAATGTAAGAAAGGTTTAAAATAATATTGCTTTCTAGCTACGAGTGTCTTGATACATTCAATTCACTAATTCAAAGTGAAGAATTCTTTTTTCATAAATTTTTGTTTGAATTTGACAGAAGATTTTTAAAAAATAAACTTCTTCAGAAGGCTGTGTAATTAGCAGTATAACTCTTAATCCTTTAATCCTTATCCCAAAAGATTCCGAGTAACATATCACTTACAAATATGAGTTCTGTATTGATCATCTCTACATTAATCCATCAAACACAGTAAACATATTAATATGGCATGGGGATATACCACAATTAGTTTCTAGGTATTTTAAATTTCCTACAGTATATTATTTATAAGCAAATATACAGACAAACATGAACAGATGAAAATTTAGTATCTCTTACCTGAAGTGTTTCAAGAATAACATTGAAAAGAAAATACATGATAATGCCTAGCAATCTGTACAAAACCACCTACAATCAATTCAGGGTAATACAGAAAGTCAAAGCCATGAGGAAACATTTGTCAGTGGCCAACCTCTTCCTCACAATGCCAAAGTCATACTTTGAGACAGATAACAATCTCTGAATAATGGCAGGACAAACTGGAGGAAATGAGCTGTAGAGAGATGCTGCCTGTTAAGCTACATAACAGTATGTACTGACTTCTTACTCCTATCTCGTCTCTGCTAGCAGACCCCTAGGAACTGCGTGAGACTACTATCTCAAAAAAATTCTGCATATCATAGAATGTCCATTTTCTGGTTTGAGATTGGAGGTATAGTTGCCATAGTGATACATCCTGCTTTAGACTCTGTTGATACACAGGTCTCTGTGCATTTCAGTATAGCAAAACACAATAGCTTGTCATCTATGTGATTTACATAGAGATGCTAGGGATCGGAGTTTATGTGAAAATTCCTATTTTGGGAACCTTACTGCACAGTCCGTTTGGTTCCTTAGGGTTCCTTACCACTGCTTGCCCAGAGCTAGTTGAGCTATTCTTTTCTTCTAACAGCAAATCTAAGACATGGTTTTTGTCTGGAAAACTGAGTGCTCTGGGGGGTAGCTAGTGTTTAAACCTGGCTCTACCTCCTTAAATGTTCATCACACCCACTCTTTTCTTCCTATTCATGAGAGCCAGAACTATTCAATTAGTCACAAACTCCCATAATCAGCTCCTATATTTTCCAATTTCATGTCCCTTAAATATGAGTTATTGGCAATCCATATAAATAAAGAATAATTATTTAAAAAGTATTTTACATTGAAATTAGAAATTTTTCATGCTTGCCTAAAATACCTTCAGAATACTAAAAATATAAATATTGGTTTAAAAGAAGAACTGACAGAGGCGCCTGAGTGGCTCAGTCAGTTAAGCGCCCAACCTCGGCTCAGGTCATGATCTCATGGCTTTTGAGTTCAAGCCCCACAGTGGACTCTGTGCTGACAGCTCAGAGTCTGGAGTCTGCTTTGGATTTGGTGTCTCCCTCTCTCTCTCTCTGCCCCACCCCCCCACCACTTGGGCTCTGTCTCTGATTCTCTCTCTCAAAAATAAATAAAACCATTTTAAAAAATAAAATAATAAAAAAAGAACTGACAACTTCACAAACACTTGTTTTCCTTTGACTCCTATCGAATTCTCAATTTCTGTCTCCTGACTCTTCCCTTGTCTCTCCCCACTCACTTTATTCTTGCCTGTTAAAATACACCTTCATGCATTAGAACTTTACCTCAACATTCCTTTTACCTTAAAGGCTCACTTCTTTCTTCCCTCCCTTCAGCCCTTTGACCAGCAATCTCTCCTACTTCTGGATTTAGTTAAATGACATTTCCTCAGATTCCTTCCTTCATCCTCCCAAACCTCCTCCATCCCTTACAAGATTAAGGTTCCTTTACAACCTCTCTAGTAGCAAGGAGCACTTTTCATGGTTGTATTTTATCATTATTTGTGTGATTACCTCTTTAACATCTGTCTTCAATGCCATCCTGTACACCACATGAAAACTAGTACTGTGTACACATACTAGATAGCATATAATCAATAATCACTGATGAATGAGAAAATAAATGAATGGACATATAAATGAGTAAGTGAATGTCCTGAAGACAATAAAGACACACTACTTTTGTTAGTGTATGTGTTTGTTTTAATTGTGGAGTATCTATAGCAAAAGCATTTTTAAATAATGTTTAATTACTTTTCTAACATCAGACTGAATTTACTTATAAAGAGTATCTTTATTATAACACTTATAACTGACAGGCCTAAGGTATTTTCAGTTGAGAACATGACCTGCTTTAAAGATAAGTGACTCGTTACAGCACTCACCAAAGACCCACTATAGACAGCATTTACATTCCAGGCTCTGAGAAGACAAAAAGCAAGTCCCTTGCCCTGCAGATGCTTGCAATTTATTCCTCCCTGCCCCACCTCCACCCAGGGAAACTCCACTGCTCTCTAAACAAAAGAAGAGCTTGAAAGCACATTTAAATAAAAACTTCCCTATCACTTTACCACTATGTCCTTGGAGCATTTTACCATATGGCAGATATGGTTTGAGACATAATCCCTGCCCTCACAAAGCCCATATTCTAGTCAGGAACACAGACTGGAAGAGAGACAATTCATACACAACAGAATCATGGTTCTATGGGAACTGGGGACAAAGGTCTGTGGAACCTAAAAGGAAGCGGGCTAATTTGCATAAAGAGACAATGGCTTTATACAATAGGCCACAAAAAGCTGGGTTCTTGAAGGATGAGTAGGTTTTGCCAAGTGTACCAACAGGGGAAGAGCATTATTAAAAGAAAAATTAAGAAAACAAAACCCAACAAAACAAAACAAAGCAAAAAACTGCATGGGGAAAATGCTGGCACACCTTACAGGATGTATTTTAAAGTAAGTGTGGCAGTCAGGAGTGAATCTCATTTTAACAAATATAATTGTTACAACAGAAAATACCAAAGATGAATTGGAGAGAACTTCCAAGTTTTCTTCTGTACTTTTCATAACTCGTAATAATCCTATTGATCACCATGCTAAATGTTTTTACCATAGATGAGTATTAGAATGTCCAGTGTAATAAACAGACTAATACCAATAGCCATGCCAATTGTTTTTTGACATTAAGTTAGTATCTTTTCTGGTAGTTGCTTTAAAGCTGCACTGCTAGAGTGGTCTATGGACAAAACGATAGGAAATATTCTTTCTGATCGCATATCTTGAAAACAATGTAATAGTCTAGAAGCCAAACAACCTAAGATTTCCAGCATATTATGAGTTCTATGGAATATGGAAAGATAGTCTATGGAAAGTCTATCATAGTCTATGTACGGAAAGAAAGTCTTAACTAATGTCCTAGTAGACTAAAGGATGAGAATTGTTTTTTACTAAATGCCACCATTAAGGGAAATTTCTATTTGGAATAAAACTAAGAAGAATAATTTCTTAGGAACTGAAGAAACTAAAGTTCTCATTAGTTCTCATAAAGCATTGTTTTATGTTTATATCTATAGATATCTATATCTATCTATCTATATAGATAGGTTTATAAGTTTCTATCTCTGAATATTGGTATCTTTTTTTAAATACCTGGAAAGTGTCTGGGTTAATTTGTTTCTATGAATTTTATTTAATATAGAATGTGTGAACTTATATATATATATTTTTTGAACTTATGCATTTTTTCTCATAGCATTTAAATAAAACTGTTAATTTCATTTTAAAGCTATATGCATTCTGAATAGTTAATTTAAAATAATCTTGGGGTCATTTCTGATGAGAAAAATTAAAACATTTAGATCAGAAATTCTAGCTTCTGTGAATACTGTTTATAAACATATGATACTACAACTAGATTGGGAAACAGGAAATTTGGACAATGGTATATCTTCTTTACCTTGGTTTAGAAGGAATAGAGCAGTAAGCGGTATTATTATTATATCATCATAAAAATTTGAAACATAAGAGGATTTTTTTTACATTTCTCAAGTTTCCAAAAAGATTTCCAAGTATTAAGTTTTACAATATTCATATTTTAATGTTTTAAGGTTTCCAGAAATGATTTGCTAAGTTCATAATGTCTGCAAATCTGAAAAACAATTTAACTGTAGTTCTCTTAGAAATATTTAGATATTCTGAGTATTAGTTGATGAAGATAGACAATTCAGAATATAATCATCATGTAGACACCTCAAACGTTCTGTATAAACCAATCAGATCTCTTACCTTTCCAGATCTACCCCAAAATAGCTGTGATTTGATGGCCTTAATTAGAAGAAATAGGGTTCCTGGGTGGCTCTGTTGATTAAGTATCCAATCATGGCTCAGGTCATGATCTCATGGTTTGTGAGTTTGAGCCCCACATTGGGCTTTGTGCTGACAAGCATGCAGTCTGTTTGGGATTTTCTCTCTCCCTCTCTCTCTGCCCCTCCCTCTCTCTTCCTCTCAAAATAAATGAACTTGGAGAGAAAAAAGAAAAAGAAAAAAAGAGAAAAGACAGTATGTTTAGAGGGTTTTTGTCTTTTGTTTTCCAAAGAGCTAGGAGTTAGTTGTAGGTAGGTCTAAAACATTTATCTCACTGACTGACTTTCAGCGATGAGTCACTGAAAAACATGTGCATAAAATAAAATAGACATGCCAGTTTAGTACCTATGAGCAGTTGTGGTGTGTACAAAAATATATTAGCATTGTCATCCCTATAGTTATCCTTACCTACAGTACATTGGTTGTGCATGTTATTGAACCCACTTCCCATATGGACATATAGAAAATAGTTTATAAATACACAAATTGGTGTAGCATTCATTTACATGGGTGCAGTCCCTTCTTATTCAGTGAACTCCACAGGACATTTCAGTTTTCATCTCCTTTTCTTCCTCCTACAACAGCAAGATTTCATTGTATACTGCTAGAAATCATATTCCCAGTTGTGGCTGAGAGTAAACAAACTCAAAACAGGATCTCCAGGTCTCTTTATTGATGCTGCCCTGGGAGGAGGCAGTGCATTAACAAGTGGGAAAAGAGGTAGGGGAGGAAGGACTCTAAATTCAATGCACTGAAAAGAAGGAAAGAAACCCTCAAAGGAAAGCCATTTACTTTCCAACACTACCCGATAAACAAATTAATTTCTTCTTTCTCCTCCAGGCTCCAAATGTCTGTTTTGGGGGTTGGGAAGATGGGGATGGGGAAAGGAGGAAAAAGGGCATTAGAGATGGAGTTTTTTTTAGACTGGATGTTCATAACTATTTAAGGTGACCATGTTTGAGGGAATTAAGGGTGCCTTGTTACAGATAGATTTCTTTTCAGAATAAAAGATTCTGTTCGAAAATTGCTCGTTTAGATCTAACAATGGAAAGAGGGTCACCAACAACTGGTACTTATATGCACTCAACATATAAGTCTGCCATTAGGCACTTTTTTTAGAGTTGGAGAGTGATAATAATAGGAATTTCTATGCAAAGCATTATTTGCTGTGAATATTTACACAGAAAATACACTTGTAACCAAATTAACAAAGCAGCACTCTACAGATTATAAATGGAGACATTGAGAGCTAAATAGCTGTTGTGACCATTTTTGTTAAAGAGAACTTTCCTCGTATAGGCACTCTTCAAAATCCCAACCTGCATTTTGTTGATGAGGTATGAGTGTATATAAAAGATCATCCCTTTCTGGCCTAATAGAATGTTCATCTAAATGACTAGACACAGGAATAGGGGTTCTAAAAACTAGATTACATGGTCATACCCACTAGATGCACTTCTTTTCCAGCTGCTCTACATGTCAGTTAGGGAAAATGGATCCAAGTGATCTGTTGACACCATTTTTATTTGGGAGACAAACTCACTACCTTGTAGCACTGTTCCCCACAATAGGTGACTGCCCTTCCCTTTTGTTTACTTCACCACAATTAGTTTCTTACACAGTGGAAGCAAACGGGAGATTTCAACTGTTGGTAAATAAAGGGCTGTGCATGAGTGGCTCTTAATAGCTTATCATCATGTGTAATCAAACTGAATAATTGCTGGAGAGGAGAGCTCCGGCACATTGGCAGATGCCCGTGGGCTGAGCTCTGCTCTGGAATGTCACCACACAACAAAACCCTGGATGGATAATGCATCAGCAGCACTGGGGCTCTAGGCATGTCCGTGCAGGTGGGGAGAAATCAGCGAGGTGAGGCAAATGTAAGTGTGCCAATGACACGGGAATGGTATTGGATGGATAGGGGGCAAGGAAAAAGACAAAGAAGCCAAGAAATTGAAGAAAACAGCTTTCACCACTAAATGGAAATTACCTTGAATGCTGCATTGCACCAGTGAGTTTGACAGCTGAAGCAGCAGCAAAGAGAACTTGACTAAGATATTGGCCGTGCTGTTTGCTTTGCAAGGGGCTAAGTATGGTTGACTTTCTCCTGACAAGATCAATCACCGTTCATATAACACAATGAGCCAAATTCAAGAATATTTTCTTGGGGGCATTCATAAAAAGATTGAAAAGAAGCAAGCTGTTCCTATGCCTGAATCCACAGGGACACAGATATACATTCTCCAAATGCCATTTACCTAAGAGTTTTCTTAGGTATTCTATAAAACTATACTTTGTACATGTTTACTATTTTATGTCATATAATTAAACTTTAATGTTATTTATCAACCAGGAAATCAATTCACAGATTCTAGATAATCTTCAATCACACTTATTTTGCCCCATTTTAAAACTAGATTTCACAGACTAGCGCCTTGTTTTCTTGCTCTCTGCTTCTGTTGTTCTCCTACAGAACATGCTACGTATATGGCAGATTGGTGCTTGCCATTGAGTTTTGCAGTGATTTAGCTTTGTCATACACACATTCGGGCACATACATACACACACCAAGTCAAGTGAGCCTCATTACAGAGTGGCATTCTCTATGACAGACAAGTAACATCTGTGCTGCTTTGTCTGCAAACAGTGCGTCTGCTGGGGAATCTTATTCACAAATCCTTTAAAACACACAAGCTCCCCCTTTCTTCTCTCTCTTTTTTGCACGAGGATGTGAATATGAATTGAAACTCCAAATTAACTATTCCAGATAAAGCTTAAGGTTTTCATTAATATTTAAATTGAACTATCAGACGTGATGTTGTGATATTTCATACCAACAGCTTTGTACAGAAAGGCTTTTAAATATTAAGGTTTCATCATTTTCCAAAGAAAGAAGGAATTGTTCTTTTCTTTCAAACACTGATACTGTGGAAACTAACATGAGTCATGTACAAAACTAACAAAAAAAGCATGAAGTCAGCCATAGAATTCATAGAATTCTCTGCTATTGCACATCACCTTGAATACCAGAGCTCTGCACGCTGTCAGATAGGCTCATCCCAGCACTTAAAAGGGAAGCAACTACAGTTGTACAACCAGCAGCTATCTGTTTGGTTCTTGCCAGTGCCTGGCTCATAATAGCCATTCAATAAATATCTATTTAATATTGAACAAACAGAGATGTGAGCGAGATGTTGTGAGGGACACAGATACATAATAAACAGACTCCATCCTTGATCATATTAGAGTATTGACAAATTATTCTCATGGTTCCCAGAGTAAAAATCGGAAGACTTTCTAGAAGAGAAATGACAGGAATGGGTCTGACATTGAATGAGGAGGGCATTCCAAAAAACTGAAATGATATAAGCACAGGGAAAAAAAAAAAAAAGAATATTCCAGGCTATTAAAGGGACACTTACTGGCTAGGTGGCCGGGAGAAAAAGGTTTATCTAGGGGCAGAGTAGAGGTCATACTTGAAAAGTTAAGACCGAATCATGAAGGACACTGAACGTCAGACCTTTCAACTTTCTACTCCATTTCATGAGAAAGAAGCTGTTGAAGGATGTTTTAGAAAGGGAGTGACAGGGAAATTAGTGTAGCTAGAGATTACTCTAGCTATCCCAGAAACCTGTTCATCCTTTTAATAGGAAAATATAAATATTCAGTCCAGGCAATTTCAAAGTTTTCTAAGAACAAAGCAGTACATCCTTAAAGCGCTGGTGTTATTATCAACTTTCTTTGAGATATTGATCTTTTAATCATCTTGTAATGGCTTCATCAGTCCTTGATATGCCCTATATCTATTCACTACTCCTTATGTCACCTTAGAAAGATAGAAAGAAAGAAAGAAAGAAAGAAAGAAAGAAAGAAAGAAAAGAAAAGAAAGGAAAAGAAAAGAAAAGAAAAGAAAAGAAAAGAAAAGAAAAGAAAAGAAAAGAAAAGAAAAGAAAAGAAAAGAAAAGAAAGCATCATCTTTATCTGGATGGCAAATACTGGGGCATCTCAATGCTAGGATTTAGACTGGTTCTTTTCACTCCATACTTACTTCCTTAGCTCCATTTTATACTCATGATTAACATAGCTACCTACCAACAGATGACCATCAGAATTTTATCTTGAGTTCAGCTATTTCCTCTGAGCTCTTGGCCCTTAATAGCCAAATGCTTAATTAACATTTACTCTTTTACTGATGAAAAAACGTATCACCACCTGAGATGCTACATATGTATTTACTATTGTCAATCTTCCTTGCAAAAATGTAGGCTCCTTGTGGGCAGAAATTTTTATCTTTTTGTTCACCCCTGCATTAACATGTCTGCAATAGTGCCTGACACATAGACAATATTCGAAAATATTTTTGAATGAAGAAATGGCTAACTCTCTGGTCCAAGCTATCATTTATCATCTCCCATGGTATACTAACTGAGCAGACTATTTTAATCACCAACATTGTTTAGAATTACTGGCACTCAGTGATAATAAAACAATGGTTGGACTTTTTATTGTTTTCATTATTCTTTTTAAATTCTCTATAGACAATGTACTCCTTTATTACCCAGGACTAAGGAGAACAGCTTTTTACTACCTTTCCCTTGGTAAATTTTTGGTAATCTCTCTCCTGGACTGTTTCAACCATCACTTTTCCATATTTCAAACTCCACACTCTCATCATAAACATTTTTTAAAAAAATTTTTGAAAAACCATGACACTACCCTGCTTAAAATGCCAAAAAGGTTTTCTATTGTGGTTAAGATGAAAACAGCACCTGATTAACATAGACAACAAAGGCTTTCAGGATCCAGCTGTGACTTACCTTTCTAACTATCCTTGTATAACATCCCTCTACTCATGCTTGCTCCTGCTCTCTCTGCTCCAGCCACATGGACCTTCTTGCTTTAGATTCTCATACTTGGCATGCTCCTGAAATACTCAGAAGACTTCCATTTCTTTCTTCACCTAGTTAACTGCACTGCCCTCTTTGGTTCTAGGCTTACAGCTGCTCTTCCTCAGAGAAGCCTTTCCCTATCTCCCTGACTCAGTCAAATGTCCTTTATAGAACTTAGAATTACAATTTGATATTTGTGTGTGTCTGCCTTTGTTCACACTTGCAAATACTTAATTGCTTAATTACATAAGTTATTTAAATATTTAATACTTACTAGGTGTCACCTATGAGTCATGCACTGTACTGAACACTTGAAATATAGCAGTAAACAATTGCAGTTGTGGAGCAAACATTCAACTGGGAAGGTAGATAACAACCATTACGCTACATGTTATAATGCTAAGCAGTACTAAGAGATAAAAAAGAATAGTAAAGAAGGCTAAATGGTAAGGGAATGTAGAGATTATTGTAACAGGTAAGGTGGTCAGGGAAATTATTTCCACAGAACAAATATTTGAATGAATAACAGAGAAAAGTGAAGGAGAAAGCATTACAGATATTTCGGCAAAGATAAGCCTAAGCAGAAAGAATAATAAGGGAAAACAGCTTGAAGTATTTGTGTGCTTGGTAGGTCAAAATTCAACCAGAGCTGATGCTAGAAGTGATACTAGAAGTAAGTAAGCAAGTAGGAAATGAGGTAAGAACACACACAGTGGTTGAGATCATATAGAATATTATAGGTCAAGCAAAAGAGTTTAAAATTTAGAATTTATTCTAAGTGTGTTAGGAAGGTGTTTGAGAACAGAAATGTAATAATCAAATTTTAGTTTAAAAATTTTTTAACGTTTATTTATTTTTGAGAGAGAGAGGGAGAGAGATTGCACAAGCAGGGAAGGGACAGAGAGAGAGAGGGAGACACAGAATCCAAAGCAGGTTCCAGGCTCTGAGCCATCACCACAGAGTCAGACGCAGGGCTCGAACTCACGAACCATGAGATCATGACCTGAGCCAAAGTCAGATGCTTAACTGACTGAGCCACCCAGGAGCCCGAATCCAATTTCAGCTTTAAAAGTTTCATTCTATCTGACATTTGGGGGATAGATTATAGTAGTAAAAGAGCAGAAGCAGAAACCAATCAGGACATTATTGCAGTAGTATGGACAATGAAATAAGAGGATAATGATAAAGATCATGGTAAGATGTCATATTTGGAATACATTTTGACAGTAGAGCCAGCAAAGATGGACTGAATGGGGGGGATGAGAAAAAGAGAAGAACCACAGAAAATTCCAAGATTTTTGGCCTGAGCAACTGAATATATGGTGTTATCATGTACTCACAGAAGAAACATTGGGAAAGAGATGAGTTGATCAATGGGCTTTGAACTCTTTACTTTTGTTACGCCAATAAAGAATCCAAGCAGAGATGTCAAGTACACAGTTGGATATAAGCCAAACTTCAAGTTTTAGGACATTATGTTGCTGATTTTAAAAACATCAAGAACTGAAAGTAAGGCTGGAATTCCTTCATGATAATTTAAAAATTATTACTTTCTCTATAACATTCAAGATGGAGCCAAACTATCTGACTTGTATATGTGTTACCATTGGAGAAGACTGTGGATATGCATATGCCTTGTATATCTATCTTAGCCTTAGAAGCTGAGGGGCCCGAAGTAGGTGCTAAATAAACAGATGGCTTTATTTTTATTTTCTTTTCATAAACAAGATAAACAGAAAAAAGAAAATAACAGTGACACAGCCTCTGGAAGCCTGAGGAGAATTTAGAGAAAAAAATAGGATAACCTGTCTAAAAGCAAAGAATTAGGAAAGATGACAGAATGTATATAATATATATAAGTAAAGTCTTTGAGTTCTAGCTCTTTCTAGTACATATTTGTTAACCTTGGGCTAATATTCTCATCTCTCTGGCTTTCAGTAAAATCTGTTCGAAAAAGCTACACAATGAATGTAAAATGAAAAGCTCTTTTGAATTCAAAGGAAATCAGTCACATTTTCCTCATCACTTAGCTTGCAACATGGCCTGGGTTTTGTTTGCAGGTTTACTTTATTGTGGATTGCAATATTCCTATCCATTTCAGAAACTCCTGAGTTTGGGCCATATACTTTTAGTGCAATATTGTTCTACAAACCAAAATTAACATTTCATCTTTAGCTACAAAGTTAATAGGGCATTGTCAACTTTTATAAGTTTTTTACACCTTTTTAGCCATTTTGTGGGGATATAAATTAACTCAACCACCATGGAAAATGTATAAACAATTGAAATCATAGAAGGATGGGGGGACACTATTAGTGTTCAAAGAACAATTTCATGATTATTCTCATCCATGTGGTCTTAACAACAACAAGAAAAAAAACTGTGAAAATATAGTATGGGCACCACTATGTAATTAGTAATGAAAAGATAATCAAATTAAAATTTTAAAAGTACATCCACTATAGTCTTCCTTTGACTTGCTACCCTGGAAATATTTGAGGATACTCATCAAAATACACAAGGCTCAAAATAAATATGAGGACTATAGGACTTCTTGAATATTGCTTTTCAGTAAAATGAATGCTTGCATTTTGACAGTAGAAATAAGATGCACTACTACGGTAAAGAGATTTTTTTCCCCATCTGAGAAGCAGCCCTAAGATAAAGAAAATATTCTATAGGAACCAGTCTAGTTCCTATAAAATACATATGAGATATGATACAATTAAATAATATGGAACTTATGAATAAACTAAAATTATATACTACCATTAAAATGCATATTTATAACAATTTATCATTAATGTATTTTTTTTTAGTTTTCCATGAGCTCTTTCCTTACTCCAGAAAAGGGATGACTGACTCCTTTACAGTGCTTTCCAACACATTTTTCTAAAATGTGTTCAGCAGAATATTAGCGCTCAAGATGTTAATATGTGCTCTACAAACAAATTAAGTAAATAATAATAATAATAGTTAAATAAACAAACTATGGTTAAAGAAATTGGAGATATACTGCATGGTATATTAATGGTCTGGAAAGTTCCACAGGGAGGAAAAAAATGAGTAACTGAATTTGTTTCAACGAGCAATTCCCAGATTTATTGACCAAAAGTTTTTTTTTCCCTTAGCACCTATAGACAATTCCTGAGACTCCCATGTTACATAGAATGCAGTTCTGAAAACAGTCCCCTAGTGGTTGACAGGTAACTACTATATAGCTCTTCCTACATTGTACTGTGGTTACTACATAATGACCTATGTATATATAGGACCTTGTTTTAACTTACTTTTCTAGATTCTTTGATAGGTTATGATCTACAGTGTTTACTAATATTAAGAGTTTTTTTATGGTAAGAATATATTGTTAAAATATATTATATATATAAACCCATTAATTCATTACTGCTATTAAAAAAACATGCTTTGGTTAAATCTGAATATATTGCCCATGTGGGATCATAGTGCTCTTTCTGCCTGGTATGATTTTCCATGCTACTTTAGTTAGTTAAAATCATATCTACTCTTCAAAGCCTAGACCAGTATCATTTCTTCTGTGAAGTTTTCCCAAATCCCCCCCACTAAAAATTCTGTCTCTTCTCCTCTGCTGATTTCTCACAGCACTCCTCATGCATCTTGATTCTCAACAGACTTTCAACTTTGTAGTACACTTTACTTATACTTATGGACATGCCTCATCTACCATATGCCTGCTCCATATTTGCATCCACCCATGCACCTTGCTCTGTGCCTTGTACAAACAAGTATTCAAAAAATTACTTGTTAAAAATAAGAAAAGACTATCCTAATAGGACACAATACAACTGCATAAAATTTACTATTTGATTCTTTGAGCAAGACTTGTGAAATTATTTAATCATAGAACAGAGTAGAGAAGAAAAAAGTTTGAAAGGATTTAGCCCAGTTGATTTCAGACATGGCTAATTCTCAGAATCATTCTGAACTCTAAAAACTGCAAACACTAAAATAAAACCTTATAGCAGACCTGAATTCTAATTTCCAAGGATGGATTTAGAACCCAGATGAGGCAGATTATTCCTAATTCTGTTGCCATTCCATCAAAGAAGTCACATTCTACAACCCCTTCTCTTTCACTCCATCATCATCTGAAAGGCTGACCCTGGAGACCCAGAGCCTGAAAGCACAGCATAGAGAAACAATGGTCCCCTTGGTTGCCATCTTTGTTGCAAACACAGAGGCTCACCAACAGAAGTCATTTGCAGATACTTTGTCAGGGATGAGGATTAAGAGGCAGTTGGAAATAGCATGGTATTCCTTACATTACCAGTGGCCAATAGCATCAGAACCGCTGGAAAAGATGATACAATGCAGGTAACTCAGGCCCAGCAAATATATGGGACAAGGTCAGAAAAATATGCACTTCTGATATATTTTAATGTCCACTAAAATTTGAAACTAAATGGAATAGTGGTAAGGATACATGAGCTTTGGAGTCAAGAAGCCCTGTTTTCAAACACCAGATCTGATACTTTCATTGTTTGCCTAATACTGGGTAACTGTACAATGGCGATTTTGTAACAATTGAATGGGATGTGCCACACAGAATCTAACAAATAGGATTTCGTAAATAAATGTCATTCTTGAGTTAATGTTGCTGCTGATAGTGGTGCCGTGGCCCACTAGGTGCTATGTGACACTTATACTCGCTCGACACTCTACTCGTTGACCATTCCCTAACATTCTGTAAGATTCTACTTTTTGTATGTATTTAGCAGCTCACATACTCCTTTGGACTCTTTACCCACAGAGAAAAACACAGGAACTTCTAATATTATGAATATTTATACCTCAAAACAAACTTTCAAAAATTTTTACTCAAAAAATTTTAATATGCAAAAATTTTATAAATATTTTTGATCAATAAAGAGAGGTTTTAACTACTTTTGTAATTTTGCAGGTAAGAAAACACAGGTTTAGAGGTGCTGACTCTGTAAAGACCACATGGGAGGTATGTATGTAGCAGAGCTCAGACTCTGAATCCTTATTTCTACCACTGTACCAAAGTAGGCTGCTTGAAACATTTTCTGGACAGTTAAAGAAATACTAATTAAATTAATTTTACTTTAGCCCATTAAATATTGGTAATGTCAACAAGGTAGCTTTATACATCAAAATATTTTATTAACCATGCTATGATATTGTAACCTAACATGAATAAAGAAAAATCACCTAGCCCACAGTGACCGTGAAGAAATTGCCTGTTTTATACAGGAAATATTAATGCATAGGTAAAACACACACACACTCACACACACACACAATTTATACGGTTCAAATATCAAAATGTATTAAAACACAGGTAATGCAAACTCCCTCCCACATGTACCTCTGGGCCCTATCCACACAGCTGCCCTCCCCTATGAGGGTCGTATATTTCCTAATTCCATGTGAATCTCACCTCCAAATGTTATGTCCATATGCTGAAGCTCTGATTCACTTCCTCCCAAAAGCTAACCACTATGATAAATTTTAAGGTTTTTTATGTTTATGCACTTAAATATAACATGTACCTTTAACTTCCCTTATTAGTACACAAAATACAGTATATGGTACAAACTTAAAAATCTTGTTTGTTTCGATATAACAACATATATTGACGATATTTCCATAGGCATATGAACAGATCATCCTAATTATTTTCATGTTATTACTTTGCCTTAATGCAACATAGTTTACTGAACCACATCCTATTAATGAATATTTCCTTCAATCATTTGCTTTTACAGGCCAAAATATATGAAACTGCTAACATTCAACCATTTTTGATCCATATAAAATGTAGCTTTCATATAGCTGAAATTAAATGAAACACTACCATAATAAATTGCTTGCATATTTGCAGATTTAAGGAGAGGTAAGTAGAATTCTAGTACAAATTCCCAGAAGTGGAAGTACTACGTTAAAGGGTATCTACTTTAAAAAATTTTTTTTCAATGTGTATTTTTTTTTTTGAGAGACAGAGAGAGACAGAGCATGAGCAGGGGAGGGGCAGAGAGAGAGGGAGACACAGAATCCGAAGAAGCTCCAGGCTCTGAACCGCCAGCACAGGGCCTGACGCGGGGCTCAAACTCATCAACGATGAGATCATGACCTGAGCCAAAGTCAGACACTTAACCGACTGAGCCACCCAGGCGCCCCTATACTTTTAATATATTTTTCCATAATCTTAATGTATTTTTCAATTTACCCATTGTAAGAAGTATACAAATGTATGACATATAAATAGCTGTTTATAAGTGCCTATTCTCCCACAGTTCCTCTGTCAGAGTAGTATTAAATTTTGGGAAATGTGTCAATGTAATGATCATGATTTACTTTCTTCTTACTCTATCTCACTCTCTGTCTCTGACTTTCACTGTCTTGTTGTCTATTTCTTCTGTTTAACAGCAATTTTCTTTATGCCTTTTGCAATTTGAGTCAAAGTCCCAAAGTTCCTTGCACCCCAAATTTATAAACGAATCACCTCATGTTTTCCCCTAGCGCTTTTAGAGTTGATTCCTTATATTTAAATCTTTTACCTATTTGGAATATATCATATTGCACGTTGAGACAGTGGTCAAAATTCACGTTTATCAGATGTCTTCCCAGTTGTCCTAATACCAGTTACTAAATACTCTATCTCTCCTCTAGTTGACCTTAGACACCACTTTTAACATATATTTAATCTTCATATGTATTTTTTCTATTTCTGAGATATCTGGCCTTTTTCTTTGATATGTCTCTCTTTTGAACTACACCATTTAAGTTTTCAAAGCTTTTTATTTTAATATCTGTTAGGCTAATTTTTTTTTCTCAGACTCCTTACCAGAATTTTCCTAGGTACATTTTGTAAATTTCCTATGTATTTCTATTTAAAAAAATTAATACATAGTTTATGACTAGGAATTGATATACATGCTTCAAATATAAAACTCAAACAAAATACATCCATTGCTGCTTCCCCTCTGCCTATTTACTCTTCTCATCTTCACAGTAAGTATTGCTGGCAGGTTTTTTATGTCATTTCAGAAATTACTTATCCATATACAATAAAATGAATATAATTCATCCCCCTCCATTTTATAAACAGAAGTTTACTATACACCCTGCTCTATGCCTTTTACAAGCAATCTTTATCCAAAGAGAATATCATGGAAGTGAAAAGTATATGTTAATTTAACCCTCATAACAAATCTCTGAATTCTGTAATAATGGAAAAACTCAGGCAAGGGGAGGTTAAGTGAGGTTAAGTCACACAATTTTAAGTGATAAAACTAGGATTCGAGTCCAGTCAGCCTGACATTGTTCACCATTGATCAACTTAAATGTTTCTGACCACTGTTTTCTTTGTATCTTTCTCATTTCCTCATGCAATTGTTCTCCCATTTAAACCTTACACTTAAAACAGTATAATTCTCTTTTGTGCTGAAATTCTAGTCAATAACTTCTTGTTCCTGAGCATTAATTTAACTCTTTAAAGAAACACAAGTACTCTGTTTGTCAAGCTTTTGCAACCTGAAAAATGTCTGAGTCATGTTGGTGGTGGTGGTTGGAGAGTGGGATGAGGAGGGGGAAGCAGGGATTGATGGCTAGCTGGATAGTCACTTTGCAATGTGGAGAAGTGCAAATGAGCTGGTAAAGAAAGAATCAATTTATTCGGTGTTAGCTACATACACAGAAACTGGGACTGATGCATGACATCATCTTGTACCCATAAACCTTCCAAATCCATCTCCAGGGGATCTTGAAGTAGGCTTTTTGTTGTTGTTGTTGTTTCTTTTTGGCCGTTACTATCCTAAATCTTTCTATATTTGGGTAATCTTCCTTTTTAGGATTCCTGGTGGGAGGTATAACCCACCTCTTACCCAGAAATCTGAAACTGGTAGATTTTTATACTCACAGCCTCTCTTGTGCCTAGGGAGTGTATCGTCCAATCAGATGAGTCTGCACCAGACTTTAGATGTGAGCTAGGGAATCTGTTCTGCCGCCATTCTCTTTGCACATGTCTCTGGGCAATAGGAACAGATGGTGGTAAAAGTGGCATCCGATTCTTTTATCAGAAGTGTTGAGGAGTTAGCTGCAATGAATAATGTTCACCACTGGTGGCATAATGTTCTCATAGGGCCAGTCCTACTTTGTTATTTTTGCCTTTGTTTCTGATCCTGTCATCTCAGAATTGGTTTTCCAGCCTGACAAACAACACTTTGAATAACGAAAGGAATGTAATAAATTCCTTTTTTGCCTAAATCAGATAGAATGTAATTCTGCTGTTTGCCATAGGTATCTGACTGACACAGCACTCTCTACACAGGCAAGAGAAGTAAACATTCTCTAACTCATTCATTTACTAAACTAAGCAAGTGCCTACCGTGAGGCAGATAACAAACTAGTTTCCAAGGCTACAAAGATATCAAACTGTAATCTCTGTCCTCTGTTCAAGAACCTCATATCACACCTGGCATCCTAAATGAGATACCATAAACCCCACTTAATCACTTTTCCATGGTATCTGAAATTCTTACCACTCTAACAGTGATTCTTGATTAAGGTGTTACACATCTAAGTGACTTTAGTGACTAGTACTGTTCTGGAAATACTAGTTTACTTATAATACACAGATTACGTTATATGTACATTATATTATATGTACAATAGTATAGATATTTCATGGCATTTGAACCCCATTGATAGTGATTAGTTTGATGGATCCATCATTGCCTTGGAAACTAGAATTGAGAAAAACTGAATATATTTTAATTGGAGAGAAACTACCCACAACACACAACACCTACCTCCCCAAACTCCTCACATTTCTCCCCAGTGTCTGTCTTGTCTACATCCAACCCAGGCAAGAGAACATGTTACTGCATATTTTCACAAACTCCATGGAACAACCTGGGCAACAGTGTATTTTCTGCTCGTCCTTTCCTCACTCTTGTAAATTTTACTTTGGTTGACTAGTCACACCATTGCTGAGCAAGTTGGTTCCATAGTGATTTTATTGAGATCCGATCCCTAACCTCTTCTAACAATGCAGACTGCATTCTTTTGCACAACCACTTAGCATTGCTTTCACCTTGAAAAGTGTTACAGCTTAGAAGTTATAGTACTTTGGTGAAAGTTTATTCAAGTGGCAAAAGCATAGGAAAGTGCTTTACAGGAGACATATCACATTATCACAAAACACATTGGTGTTGTCCCTTCCGGCAGCCCAATCAGCAACCACCAAAGAAACCTTCTTGTGTTATGTCCATGTTATATAAAACCCTTTCTTGTGAGTAACAGAAAAATGTATTGAACTATTCTGAGAAAATTTAGTGTCTTATGGAACCCAAGGACAGGGACACAGCAGAACCTTAAACCCGAAAATGGGCTGAAATAAGGCATGCAAGTACTCAAGAGAACACAGGAAGGACTCTCTCCCCACCGTTGATCTCTGGTTCTCTCCACAGATGTGTTGTATTCGTCCCCTGGCTTTGGCAGGTTTTTCTAATTCCTGTGCTACCTGGAATAAAATGTTCATGGACAACAGCTTCCAAGTATCTACTTCTTTCTCAGAAGAGATTCAGAAAGAGATGGAATTTGCTGATCCGTATTATATGTTCTCAAAGAAGAAATCTACTTAGTCCCATATGAACATACCGACTACCTTTGGAAATCATTTAATTCTGTCTTGGTGCGGGTTCATGCTGACCACAATCACCTCTACAGTTCTTCATTACATAGTGTTCTCCCACACTGAACATCACTGTTTGGATATTACAGTATCTCTTCTGAGAAACTTTCCAAGGCTGACACCCCCTCGGCTGAATGATGCACCCCTCCAAATGTTTCCTACAGTACCCTGTGCATCTTTGTTTATTTTATGATATGGATGAAGAAGGTCAGAGAAAGTTCCTCGAGCATGATTGTGGAAGAAGCAGAGAAAGAATGGCCAGATAGGCAAATAAATCTGATGAGTACCATACTATACAAGGACATATTTGAACAAAGTGGTTTTTTGTTTGTTTTTATTTTGTCTTATTTTTTCTTCAAAGGGGACTAAATACAAAAATATAAATGAGTCAAAATGCTCCCAACACTGGAGTAAGAAAAAATATTTTAATATATTTTAAAAATATATACTGAAGGTAAATTTTACATGTATACACACACACACACACACACACACACACACACAACTCATAAACACACAGATCCCCAAAGTATAAATTTAGCAAGTGCCCTTAGAATGTAACTTAAAAAAATAAATAAATAAAGATATCATTGGGTTGTGTGTAACGTAAATGTTGTAAACATAAATGCTGTGCTGAAGCAAAGAAACCTCTCTTAATGGTGAGACTTTTTACCAACTGCTAAGAATCTCATCTGTTACAATACAGTTTTAGGGCTTTGAGACTTAAACAAAACATAAGTATTATCTTATATTCCCTCCTACTCATCTGCACTCACATTTGTAAAAACAGATCCAGTAGGGCTGCTCAATTAGCAAATTTCATTATGTTTTCCCCTTAAAATCCCTTAGTTCTTTGTAGTCCAGAAAAAAATGTTGGTAATACACTTATGAGAGTACAGACAGTAGATAGATAAGAAACAAATAACTATAATTGATTATGTTAACCATTGTTTTAGAGCTAAGTATGAAGTATCAGATATCTTGGTGAATAATGTTCTCTTTCTATGCCTTAATCCCATACTCAATAATTTATCATATCTACCTACACTTTTCTACTTATCTCATAAATTGTACCATCTTAATATTTCTCAAAAATGCTCCCTCCCCTCCTTCATTTGTTCTAATCTAGATTTGCATAAACTTTTAAAGCTTCTCCTGCTTCCAAGCCTGATCCTACAAACTGTTTTCCAGATACATTCCAAGAGATCTCAGGGATATATTCCCCTCATTAAGTCTAGCAATGAGTCCCCACTGAATTTCCAACAAAACATGAACTTTTTATCCTAATGCATGGCACTTTGTGAACTGGCTTCTACCTGCCTCTCCAATTTCCTTGTTATCACATTCCAACACTGAACTGTATATTGAGTTCTTTTTCTGAACAGCCTGTGTTCTTAGATGTCTTGACATATCAAATCTCCCCTGGGCTCAAAATACTATAAACACCTTTCCCCCATAGACCATTATGACCGATGCAAGTCTTCATTAACTGGTTATCTTCTATGTTGACAATTCAGGTATCATGGTTACTCTTCTGGGAACACTTTCCAAGTCCGCTAAGCTGAGTAAGGGTCTCTGCAATATTTCTCATAGTATCCCATGCTTCTTTGTTTCATTGTATTTACTGTTTTTAATATGCTCCATTGTCATGGGTTCTTAAAAGTCTCTTTTTTTTCCCAGAGCACCCTGGTGGCTCGGTCAGTTGAGCATCCGACTTCAGCACAGGTCACAATCTCAGTTTTTGAGTTCAAGCCCCACATCGTGATCACTGCTGTCAGCGCAGAGCCTGCTTCAGATCCTCTGTCTCTTCCCCGCTTGCGTTTTCTCCAAACATAAATGAACATAAAAAAAGTCTCTTTCCCAATAGGTTATTATTATCATATAACATAATGCTATGCTTTATCATTTCTAGACATTTTTAGAATTTAGAAATATATAAATATGTAGAGGGAACTGCCCTACCATTTGCCCATGTCCTTACATCAGACTGTAAAATAGGAATTCCTAAGGAATATTGAGAGACAGCTTCTGTATCCTCTTCTCTTCCTCTCTACAACCTTCCAAAGTCATCACTTACCCAATCCTCCTGACCATCTTGAATGGAGAAGCAATGAGATGATCTAATGTAAAGCTTTACAAAGAGGGTCTGTCTGTAAGCATGCATAGCTTAGCCTCTCTTGGACCTGCCTGTCTGGAATCAATGTGCCATCTCCTCTTCCCTTACTTTATGCCCACTGGGACAGAACCTGGCCCTTGAAGAAATGGGGTTGAGTTGCTGGATTCCTATGCAATGAAGAGGTAAGTGAAGTCAGCTCAGAGCTAAACCTGATTTAGCTTTAAATCTAAGCCATACGCCATGTTCTGACTTTACTGGTAATAATGATAATAGTTCAGTCTCTGCTTGACTCATAGTTATTTCTCAATCGGTTTAGAATCTGGAGAGAACAGAGATGTCAATAATTAGTCCTATCAGAGACCCTCAAAGTAATATGAAGGTTAACAGTTAAAATTGCACTTACACCAACCTTTATAGGAACGTTTTCAGTAGGAAAATAGAACTAGAAAAAACACTGATAATAATAAAGTTATTTAAAAATTTGTCTTCAATACCTAGTTATAGATTTGTAATTTGTGTTTAAAAATAACTGAACTCCCTAACAGAAGCATAGATTTGAAAATTTACAACTCTTTAGATGCTGTTGGGAGAAATTAAAGAGACCCTATTATTCACTACAGTCAATACTTAACTTCTACAGCTTTGATTTAAAGAGTTAATTTATCTTTACTGAGGAAAATTATCAATACAAAATCTAAAATTAATTGAATGTTGAGTTAGAGGAGACTTGAATAAAGTATTTTAAAATAACCATTCGCTTGAACAGTGAACTCTATGTGACCTTTACTAGAGCCATATGATGGTAAAAAAATTAAGTGAGTAGAAAATTAAAAGGAAAATGTTCTACCATTTTTCTTCGGTCTCACTGACACCATTGCCCTCTATTTATCTACAACCAAGAGGCACTTAGTACTTCCAATAAATATGAAGTAAAATCATTTTAGGGCTAACTTTACAGTAGCAGAATCAAAGGCATTCTAACTGCTAGATAAATATGAGGCAGTTCTCTGCAGTGAAAAGAGAAGTTGAATGAGAAGGGACATGAATTCTAGATAACCTATGCTAAGTTACTTATGTCTCTAAGCCTCAATTTCTTCACTTATAAGATGGGGATGATGATAATACAACAATTTCACAGGTTATATAAGGATTTGAATGAGAATTATATAAGGTTCATATATGTAAAATGCTTACCACAGCACCTAGCATATAATTAGTAAATAGTAATAATAGCAAACACTTATAAAGCATTTGATACTCAGACACTGCCCAAATGTTCTACATACAATAGTTCATTTAATACTCACAACTCTATGAGGTATATATTAAATATTAGTTCATATTATTGCTTACATTACTAGAATTTCTAAAATGTTTATACGTCTCTTGTGCCCCATTTACACATTATTCTTTTGCATCCCATTTATTCTGAAGGCACTTCAAGGACCAGAGTCATGTTTTTCATTATATTCCATAGCTCCCAGGATCTCACTGTTTAATAACACAGCAGTTGAAACAGCCAACAAAGGCAAGAACGTGGTAGGGCCAAGGCATACCTCAGAAATCTAAAGACAAACGATGGGTGAGTTGTTCTGCATAAGCAACAACAGTTCTTTGTCATGCCATTGCTCATGTTTGCTCCTGGCATCTGGTAGTTATGATATAGATGGTGACCACAGGAATGAATGAGGAGCACGAACAAGTGTCATATATAGATTCTTTCAGTCACAGACTTGAAGCAGAAACAAAACAATAGAGAACTCCATATGTAACACGGAGCATACTTATTACTCAGAGTTCGATTGTGGCTAGTGCCACAAAGCCACTGGGCTCTGGCATACATATGCTCTCCAATATGCAGAGGGAGAGACTAGATTTGCACATGCACAATTTATTCTTGGACAGGTTCACAGAGAGCACAATGAGAACTATCTGTAGGGCCACCTACATCACAACCCATCTGAAAATACTGTTTGCAAAGGCCCCAGCAAACTAATTTCCTTCCTTCATTCCCATCCTCAAGGAGCTCACAGCGGAGGCGACACATGGAACATGAAAACATAGCATTGTGGCGTACAGAGAAAGGGAACCTGATTCAGAATAGGATGGCTTCTGAGGGAGCACAAGCCTGAGCTGAGTCTTGAACGTAGAGAAGACAACAGTCAAGTGAAAACAGAAGGAAAGATATTCCACGCAGAAAGAGCAGGTTGTTACTTCAGCTGGTTCAATATGAATGCAGAAGTTGTGGGTTAGAGAAGGTCAGAGTGAGACATGGGAAGGTGAGGCAGGAGTAGATGATGAAGGAGCTATTGTGTCACATTTAGGATTTTAGCTTTAGTTGCAGAAGTAACAGGGCTGGTTGAGGTGTTATAAGCAGAGCCACAACCTAATCAGGTTTTCTAGGTATAAAATGAAATCTGTGTTTAACTATGTGAGAGTTTAGGATATAACACATAAAATAAAATGATGGGAGCTTTTAAAATTTTTATCTTCACCATTCATGAATGTGAGGCTCATTAGTTTTTAAATCATATGCCTAAAAAATGCAACTCTATGTTTGTGAACATGGGTAAATAACGCTCCTGCAGTGGTCATTACATTCTTGGTGTCGGTGCTATTGCAAACAGTAATGAGATAAATGGAGATTGATCACATGAATGAATGAAGGACACTCAGTATAGAAGCTTCCAATCCTGCAAGAGGGGAGGATGAGTAGAAGGAAGTGACTCGTAGTCAGATGAAGAGCTGCTTCAACATTTGTTCAAAAATAATATGAATTTGCTTAATTGCTTTGTTCTGCATGATGCATGTTCCTTTAGAGATGATCTCTAACTAAAGGTAATACCTAAGAGAGGATCCAAGAAAGTTGCCTCCAATAAAGTGATAACTAAAATTATGCAACCCATAGGATGTTAGAGAAAATACTTAGATGACATAGAAACATATTTACCAGTATTACTTAATGGAAAGAAATGCATGTGATACTTTGTACAAATAAAGTATGATAATAAAAGGAAAAAAATTTGGATGAACTAGTAACAGTACTTTAGATGATTAGGACTATAGGTGCCTTTTGTTCTTTTTGCTTACTTATATTTTTACAATATTTTACAAGAGACATTACATTTCCTGGGTAGATGAAAATTAAACATTTGTTTAGATTAAGAAATTTCTAACAAAGAGCCTATGAAATCAAAGAGCTATAAAAAGAGAGGGTATGTTTCTATCAACAAAACATTAAAAGCATGGTGTCCGTATGATTCAATATTTTGTATATTTTAAAGTATTTCCCTTTTTAAAAATGCACTGGTGTCTTACATTCAAAGACAATTTATACTTGGGCCAATATTATTTTTTATTATTTTTATTGCTTACTGCTTTACTGTTTTGGACTAAATGCTCTCGTAATCCTTGTTATAATATCTCTTAACTCACAGTGCTGAATAACTTAAAAAAACATATGTAATAACTGCAAAAAAACAACACAAGAAGACATCCACAAAAGTACAAATGAGCTTAAAGAAAGTGCAATAAGCAAATCTAGAAGTATTTTTAATTTAAATTTTAAAAAAGCTCATTTTATCAATAATTTGGTTTGAGTTCTTTAGACGCCCAGAGTAAAGCTGCAAAATGTGTTCTAACTACATCCTTTGATATGAGAACTATATAAGCATGAGCTAAGTGTACTTTGCATATATTCAGGTAATGTTTCTGAGCATATTACACCTACATATGCTATGCAAAATGTTGCAGAAGATTAAATTATCCCAGCCACATTTGGGAAGCGGCAGTATGTCTGTCATTGCATGTAAACATATGCAGATTTATGCAAAAGATTCTCAAATATGTGTACCTAAAGTCCCAAACTCCCCACAGACATGCAAAGCCAGAAGGTTTTGTTTATTTTCAAATTATTGGAAAACCTATAAATGGGACAAAAGAAATAGATACACTTATGTTGTATGTTCAAATTTGGGGCGTGTGTGTGTGTGTGTGTGTGTGTGTGTGTGTGTGCGTTTCCTTCATTTCTTTGTTAAGTCATTTGGCCAAGATTTTAAATTCATCTGCAGTAATCTTTACGGTAGACTTAATGTAAGCACAAAATTTCCATTTGCTTCAGAAAGTCCTCCCAGAGTTAGGGGAGAGAGTTCATGCACCATTTTACATAATGAATCTGATTTTTTCAGCACCTAAGACCCTTCCTTGTTTGTTAGCCTTTCAAAGGGGTACATTAACTCTTTCAGATTATTGCAATAGAATATGAAAAACTGCTAAAGTGGTTTGCCAGGGTGAAGTCACTTTCCAGAATGGGTCATTTATCGCAGCACAGTGAATTAACCTCTGTTTTGGTAAATCAGGTAGAAATCACAAAAGTGGCTCTGATGGTGTTAGGAATAATGTAGTATCAGTAATAAGAAATAAACAATAATAGGAAGATTTTCTAAAGGAGTCATACTAGATTTTAAACAGTAGACAGTTTCTGTACAGCTTCTGTGAACTGAATTCTCTTTTACCAAGGGAGTTTTTAAAAGATCTATGTAGTATTTTAAAATATGGACCCCAAATTCTTTACCCCTTTTCCAATTAAGAGGTAGGTTATATGTTTCTTCTTTTTGAATGTGGGCTCTGTGAATGCTTGACTAGTAAAATAAGGACTAAGTAACACTGTTTCTGATTCTGAATTCATGCCTCAGTAAACTGGCAAAATTCCCCTTCCTGAGTCTGTTGGGATGCTCACTTCTGGGACCCAGTCGCCATGCCCAGAGCAAGCCAGGCAGCCTCTGGAAAGAATCAGGTGAAGATGAACCGAAGCCCTTGACCCTCAGTTTCAGCTGAGCTCTTAGCCAACAGACAGCCACTTTACCAGCTGTCTGAGTGAGCCCTATTGCAAGTGGATTGCTCAGCCTTGTGGAACAGAGAGCTGCATTACCTCACTAAACCCTGCCAAAATTGCAGACTCATAAACTAACCAATTATAGATTTCAGTCATGAGGTTTGGAGGTTCTTTGTCATGCCACAATAATAAACCAGAACAGGATATTTTTGTTGTACAGTGACCTTCCCTTTGTGTGGGAAGGTACGTGTGTGTGTGCGTTCACATGCACACGCATGTTAAATACATCTGCTCACATTGTGGCTTTTTAGGGAAATGCATACCTACAAAAAATTGGTTCCTACGTAAGGAATCTGACACTTATTGTTGTCATATCTAGTAATGGTTTTGAACTACATGGATGCATGGAAACAGGTTCTAGTATAAAAGAGACAAGGGTCAAGGAAGAAAGTGTATTCAAGAACTTCAGAGTTACTGTAATATTTACCTGAGTTGAAGGCTCTTCTCTTGAATAATCAAACCATATTAACTTTAGCAAGAGTTGTTCCTGCTTTCCTCCTTTCCGATTAAGTGAGAAAAGAAGAAACTGATTCTGGTCACAATATTTAACCAACTTTTGTTTGATTATATAGGTTTAGTAAATCTATTACTCATACACATTGGAGCAGGGATACCTCAAGGTTGTTTTTCACTCTGTGTTGAACTGTCCTTTAAGGACATGTAGTCAAATTCAAATTAGAATTATCTTCCTGTAAATACCTCCCTACCAGTCTAAAGGATGTTGAGAGTTAATAGCAACTCAAGTTTGCAACCATCTGACAAATTCTAGGTGGATGCTGGTGCAGAGTGATTCAGGGCTACTTTCAAAAATATTTTCCTAGGAGTTAAGGCCAGATGCCTGTAATTTCCCTCTTGGAAAGAAGGGACAAATTAAACAGTTGTGTCATTAAATCCTTAATGTGAATTGGTTTCTTTTATCAGTTCCCATTACGTGCAACAGCTAGCTCCAAGTTTGTTTGGGCAGGAAGGAAGGAAGCAATGTACAGCTACTCTCCTCAGAAAGGCAGGTGTTCCGCTGAGGATGAGACAAAGTTATTGAAGTCCAATTTGCACAGTTTTGCCTGTGTGACTTTGTTGCTGTAAAGCCGAGTCAAAGAAAACATATACCTGTGTTCAATGGGATTTTTATCTTCTAGTCTTTGTTGGTAGCATTATACACTCAGGGAAGCTTATTCAGATTTTTATCCCACTGGGAAACACTTAGCACCATACTGCTTTAGCGTCCTCCTAGCCTCCAAGAGTGAATAAGCACCTCTGTACTGACTTACTACCAGAAAGTGACTCAAGCAAGGGAAATCAGGTCATGACTCTTAAGGTTCCTTAAAACTCTCATTACTATTTAAAAGTGGAGTTTGCATGGTTATATGATCAGACCCTTAAGATAAAGACTGTTTTCTGTTCCAACAGTTGCTTTATCAGCCGTTGGCCTGTGTTGTCTTAAAAATACACACCGTTGGTGGCCATTGTCCTGCTCCAATTTTAGTTAGTGTCAGGGTAATTCTGCAGTCCCTTATGATCAATGTTCTACAGTTTTTATAGGCATCTCTCCTCTGCATAAATATTTCCTGATCTGCCTCCCTGTTCTGCCCTGGAGGTCTATAACCATTTCGTAAAATGGCTTTAAAAAGGAAAGTATTTCTTTCACCTCTATTAAGATGTCTCTGCGGCAGGAGGTAGGAGGCAGGAACTGTTTCTGTCATCATTATTTCCTTCAATCTGTTATGCACATATACATGTCCATACTCCATAGAGTCCTTTCTGTTTATTAACAGCCTCTAGATAATCCAGAGTGAAATGGAGTTTTATTTGCCAAAGAAAAGAGGTATAAAAACTGTTTTCTAATTAGATGATGATGTGTCAAGTACTTGCCACTTTGTTCTTTCATTGGGATTTTGTTCTCTACTTTTCAGTGTATTCCTATATTTTCATTTATTTTTATCTTGACATAACAATAATCTCCTAGCATTCGTTTTCCTTGTACTTGCTTCCTTTTACTAGTTGATGCTGGGTAAATGCTACTTTAAGATTTTTGAAAGAACTTCATAAAAGATGTCCCCAAATGAGCCAACCAATTGAAATTACAAGTCTTTCTTTATCGGGGCCCTGTGTGGCTCAGTTGGTTGAGGATCTGACTTTGGCTCAGGTCATGACCTCACCGCTTGTGAGTTGGAGCCCCAAGGAGGGCTCTGTGCTGACAGCTCAGAGCCTGGAACCTGCTTCAGAGTCTATCTCTGTCTCCCTCTGCCCCTGGCCAGCTCACACATTCTCTCTCTCTCTCTCCCAAATATGAATAAACATTAAAAATTAAAAAAAGAAGCCCTCCTTTATAAGTAAACTGATTTTATAAAATTTTAAAGTTTTATTAGGTTATTTAATATATTGATAACAACAAAAAAATCAGGCTGCATGGCCGTATTCTGTTGCCCGTTATGCATAGTAGCTGCTGAAAAAGTGAAACCTAGTTTTAGTTGAGGAAGGGAAACCAGTGAAGGAGAAGGAGAATAGCATTTTTACCCTTACTATCGCCAGTAGTATCCTTAGTCCTTTATATGCATTCTTTCAGTGGCCACCCACAACAATATTATAAGATAGACATTGATTTTTCCATTTTGCAGATGAGGAAACTGAAATTCAACAAGGTTAAATCTGTTCAAGTTAACAGCTGATAAATTTCAGATCTGCAATTTCATCCCTGATTTCTCATCACCACCTCAGGTTATACAATAATGACATTACCAACGGCTAGCCTGAAACAAGAAAGAATAAATAAACACTGCAGAATTTTAAGTTAGGAATTCAAAGTTTTAAAAGCATGGGCAAAACATTCTGCAGTGTAGTTGAGTGGCAAATGATTGAGGTAAGACCCTAGGCCTGGGAAAATGTAGTGACTTTTGCTAAAACATAGGCTAGGGAAAGGAACAATCAAACAAGGAAACAAACAAGCAGCATCAATAGCCGAAAGGTCAGGTTGTGGACCACTTTGTGATAACGCTACAATTGTTGCAGACTAGATGGTGATCTTCCACTGCCTTCTTCCAAATGTTTTCAAATCCAGGAATTCTAGCATCTTTTTTGCAGAGAGTATCACACCTTTTTCAAAAACTTGTAATTGAGTTGGAAAATAGGTTTTTCTTGAAATTGGAAATGCAGAGTCCATCAAACAGAATCCTGTATTTTTTATGAAGAGGAATTTTTAATATATATTCTGGAGGGGTATCAATCTTTCGTCTTTGAGTCTTAAAATAGGATTGATAAAGGTAATTTCATAATCAATTAAGTTCCTAGTCTGATCATTTCTTTACTTTTTTTTTTTGAGGGGTCAGGTAAAAGGTAAATAAGATCACATTAAAAACAAACCAGGGGTGCCTGGGTGGCTCAGTCAGTCGGTTGAGAGGCCGACTTTGGCTTAGGTCATGATCTCACAGCTCGAAGGATCGTGAGTTTGAACCCCTGGAGCCCGCTTCGGATTCCGTGTCTCCCTCTCTCTCTGCCCTCCCCTGCTCACACTCTGTCTCTGTGTCTCTCTCAAAAAATAAACATTAAAAAACAAAAACAAAAACCAGAAGTGCTTGGGTGGCTCAGTTGGTTGAGCATAGGACTTTGGCTCAGGTCATAATCTCATAGTTTGTGAGTTTAACCCCTGCATCAGGCTGGCTGTCAGCACAGAGCCCGCTTAGGATCTTCTGCTGCCCTCTCTGTCTCTCTCCTTCTCGCACTCTCTTTCAAAAATAAATAAAACATTTAAAAAAATGAAACACTCTGTACTTAAAAGTGAGAAAAGCATCATATCTAAAGAGGTAACATTCACCTAGTTTTCTAAGTAATATTACATCTAACATTGGTCCCCAATTTGACGTAGGCTTTGAAAAAGCTTGGATAGTTTTTAAGAGCTTGGGAAATGAGACGGGCCTTTAAACAGAGGCTAGAAGAAACAATTTTATTAAGTCATTTTTCTATAGAATGAGTTAATAATAGTTGCCAAGAAGAAAAGAAAGAACTCTTGACATAGTTTACAGTTGTTCCCCTATTCCAATGAATAATAATAAAACAAAGGATGAGTTTGCAGAGGAGCAGGAAGAAGTCATGGATGTGAATACAAACTTCCAGACTATTAGAGTGTAAGATACTATATTCCTTTAGAAACCCAGCAGTCTCTGGCGTGCTGCATAATAAATATGAAGAAGCAATAAATATTTAAACAACTCCCCCAAGAGCTAAATGGTTAATGAAATGAATGAATAAGTAAGAATAAGGTATTGCTTTGTCAGAATAAATGCTTTTACCACATGTGTATGCCAGTGGTCCTCTGAAAAGATGGAACTTGTATCACTTCCTAAGTAACTAGTTCCATTTGAAATAACTTTAAACTTCAAAAGGTCCCTGGCAGCGATAATTCTTCTCTTTCAAAGTGTCTAAATATTTATTTGCTGCTTTAATTCTGATTAATGAGTTAGATCTATCCCTTGATTGATTTTCCACTTATAACTTCCTTATAGTTTTTCATGCCTGTCAGAAGTTTGTCGTTGGAACTTCATCTCTCCCCTTCATATAATTTCTCAACCCTACACATCACTCTGAACTCTCCTTGTAATAAAATTTCCCAGAATGAAACATCCTTGAACCTACGCTGCCCCATGTCAAGGTGGCATTGGCATTACTATAGATTGAACAATGAAATTTCATTATCAAAAATGAGCCTCGAGCCTCTTACCCTGTTTCAGGTCCTGGTGATAACCAAAATATACTGATGCTACTGCCTCCTTCTGCCACCCATTCAGTTCATTTTCAGGACTCCAGGTATCCTGTGTAGGTAACAATCCATTCTACTTTACTGACCTCACGACACTTGCTCTGCAAAAGCCCAATAGACCACATCACAAATATATAATTCTCAGGGAGCTAATGCACCCAGAACTGAAATGCCCTTCACAAGGTCACATAGCTTCTTGCTGAACAAATGTATAATGTGTACCTTTCTGGATTCATTCAACATATCTTTCAAATAGTAGCTCTCTTCTACTTGTTTTACTTCTTTACACAGGGTTTACTATCCGTGGTGGCAGCAAGGACTATGAAAACATCAAGCTACTATAACTGCTTTTACACCAAGCTGTTTCACAAAACCATCAGAAGAATGAGTCAAATGAGTTGTACTGTCCTATAGACAAGGGGTTTCTTACATGAAAAAAAAAGTGGAATCAAGAAGAGGTGAAGTAATGTGGTTTCCTTACACTAATTACAAGAACATCTATAGGAGTCAAAGCAAGACAAAGGAACCAGGAAACACCCTGGATTGCAAACTCAAAGCAATATATTTTATTTATAACCAAGGTCATTTCCTTATGTTCTACAAAACCGCTCCTAATTTCTTGCCAAAAGGTTATTCCAAGGTGAAGCTAGTATAATCTCTTGGCATTAGACACTTTACTACAATTACTTCATTTGAAGGAAGCATTTTCATCTTAATATCATGGTCATGAGGTTGGGGTCTACAGCCTGACTAACTCTGAACTGGACCTGCACAATTCATTCTAGTTTTGCCTCAACTGATCTGTCTCATTTGATCAAACACCAGTTGTGTTCTTGCTTCACATTGTTCTTAAGTTGGAAGAAACTAATCACTCTGGCTTTCTTCTTCTTCTCCTTCTCCTCCTCCACTTCCTCCTCCTTCTTTTTCTTTTATCTATTTATCTTTAGACAGAGAGAGGGAGAGAGAGAAAGAGAGAGAGAGAGAGAGAGAGAGACAGCACAGGCTGGGGAAGGGCAGAGAGAAGGAGAGACAATCTCAAGCAGGCACCTTGCCATCAGCACAGAGCCTGATGCAGGGCTCGAACCCACAAAGTGTGAGATCATGACTTGAGCCCAGGTCACGAGTCAGATGCTTAACTGACTGTGCCACCCAGATGCCCTGTCCTCCTCCTCCTTCTTTACAATTTCTAATTCTTTATAATATCTTACTGACTAGCATATGTTTCCCTACATCCACGAATATATTACATTAAATTTCTACATTAAATTTCTAAATATAACATTCATTTTGTATGGTTATGACTTCCCCTAATACATCCTCTCCTACTCTGCATCACATTCATCTCCTTCTCATCAACATCAACCAATACTTGATTATGCACCAAGCATTATACACAGTCAAGGACATTCAGAACTAAAAAAAAGATACTTTCACCATCAAGAATATTCTAGAAAAGATAGAGGGATAATAAACACATTAAAACAGTATAAGTAATTATAAAATTCAAATTTGGATTGCTATAAAGGGAACTGAAGAGGTGCATTTTAAAATAAAATTGCAAATATGAAGGGAGTATATCATACAATAAGCTGATGCCAGCTTATGCAGAACCTTGTTGGGCAATAGTAAGAGAAAATAAAAAAATCAATATTAAATTAATAAAATAATAATAGTAAAATTAAGAATAATTAGATAGCATAAGGTATGTTGAAAACTAAAAATATAACACTGAGATTTAAAAAAAGGAAGGCATGGAAAGTCAAGGAAATATATACATTAACAATCAAAAAAGATATACATTAATAAAGAGAATAGATTTTTAAAAAATTAAAGGATATGCAAGATTTCCATTATATTAGTAATAAAAATTAAATAAAATGATACTAATAAAAACAGATGGAAAGAAATTATCAAAGAAATAATAACAATAATTCTTATAAATGGTAGACATGTGCCTCTACATATAAAGAGCTGACAGAGGGTCTTGTACGATAAAACAAAAACATTCTACATCAAAGAATACCATCTTGAATTTTCCTCAAATCAAGGATAAAGGAAAAAAAAATTAATATCATCAGAGAGTAAAAAAGTCTCCATACAAAGGAATAAGAATCACATATCACAGAAATTCTCTATAGCAACAGCCAGAAAAACATGGACTTAAGCCATCATAATTCTGCAAGTACATGACTTTCAATTTAGAATTCTGCATTCAACTCATTTATCAATTAATTGGGGGTGAGGGTGAGTAAAATAAATTCTTGTTTAGACATGTAAAGATTCAAGAAATATACAGCCCATTTTTCCTTTCATGGAACTACTAGAAGATGTGTTTCAGATAAAAAAAGAAATAAACCAAGAAACAGGGAATAAATTTTAGCAGAAGAAGGAAAGAAAAGGAAATCTCCAGGATATAGGAAGTCCACAAAGACAGAGTAGCTCCAAAAAGCAAATGGCCCAGAACGGCACAATAGGATGAAAGATGGTCTTCAGGATAAAATGGAAATGATAAAATCTCTAGTGGAATAGAGGTTGTGGAAAATAATACTCTTGGTAGATTGATAATGGAAAAATAGGCACATATAAACTATGTAAATGGAAAATGAGGCAAATATTAATCAGGGAAAATAAATGATGTAAGTGATACAATACATATTTTACACAACTTTCCTTAGCAGTGGGTAATATTTATATTGTCACATCATACAAAGACTCACAATCAATTTAACCAGAAAATTTGACTCAAGTCAAAATTTTAAAGGGATTTCAAAGGGGTGGTACAAAAGAAAGTAAAATCCTGATCTTCCATAAGAGGAAATCATTAAATAATGATTAAAATGGATGCACAATAAATAGCATTATATGCACATGATTTTATACAGCAGAGATAAATAACCAAAGATAAGGCTAAAAGAGTAAAGTCAGAACTCCTAGGGAACAGTCTTAAGGGAGGGGCAGAGAACAACAGAGAGGTGCTATTTATTTTTACATAAACTTTTAGTACAATTAGACTTTCTAAAAAGTGACCATTTCATTGATTAAAATAAAAAACTGATAAACTATTAATATGACAAAAATAAATAAAGTATACGTATTATAACATAAACCTTTAAAACTCAGAAAGATATTAAAAGTCCTATAAATCCCACAACCTAAAAATAATGACTAGTCCCACAAAATATTTTCATATGTTTGAACATAACTAGTAGCATACTTAATATGGAAAACATTTATACATACCAATTATCTCCCACCCAATTTACTGTTTATCAAAAAGATAATAAGTAGTGCTATGATATTTAATACAGATAATATAATGTCTCTACTCCAATATTAATACTATGGACTCAAGCTATTTAAATTTTTTGAGAATGTAAATGTGTATGTATGTACACACACATATGTTCAAAATGTACAGGTATAACAAGTGAAGAAGCGATGTCCCTGTTCTAAATTGAGTAACAGTCCATTCTGTTGCAGTTGTCTGAGAGAAAAGTGTTTCTGGCAGAGGGACAAGCCAGATCAAAAATCTGTGAGGTGGGAGCAAACTGAAACATTTGAGAAACAATCAAGAGGCTGATGTAGGTGGGGCAGAGATGGAGGGAAAGAAGAGTTGGTGGTGAAGTCAGAAGAGTAATGCCTTCTTTTGTCACACTGAAAGGACTGGCATTTTTTCTGATTGACTTGGGATAGCATCACGGTTTTGAGGTGGGGAATGACAGGGTCAAATTTACACTTCATCAGTTTCAGTCTGGTTGTCTTATTGGGTTCAGTATTCCAAGTCACAGGTAATAAGAGCTTCAGCCAGAGTATTAAAGGTAGAAAGTTAAGAAATGGTCATTTTCAGGATACATTAATGAAAGGCAGAGATGTCAGGATTTTCTTCACATTAGAAGTCAGTATCTTTTACTTTCCTCTTATCTCCAGATCATCAATTTTTTTTTTAAATGATCAAACTGCCTTCCAAACTGCCTTTAAAACCAAAACTCAGGATTCCAGGTGTTTTTCATACTTTTCCCTGCTGTCATTGAGGTTTTATGTGATGAGTCTCATGTGCTAGTTTTTAGTTCTACCCTTCCCCCAACACATACCCGGCACAACAATGAAAAAAGCTGTTCGACATCATAAAACTGTGAAGGCATTAACTCACACCTAACATCCATGGAAGCCTAATGACACAGAAAGGATCTGGCAGGGATCCTCAGAGGACTGCTAATTGATATGAACACAAGTTTCTGATTAGGAACGTTATGTTATCTAGTTTTATACACAATTATCTGCATTTCTGGTTTGTTAGAGACTTTGAAAATATAAATTGTGGTTAAAACCTATTGATTCTCAGAGGCTATATATAAAACTTCGACTTTAAAACTGGGGAGCTATTTCCTTATATCTGTGCCTGGCTACCCCTCCACCCCCTGAATTGCGGTAAACAATTGCATCTTCCAGGGATAAGTTAATAAAAGCATCCGTGTTTGAAGCATCCTGGGTAGGCTGTGTTGAGTCACATCAGACAAGGCATGAGCAGGCTTTCTGTGACGCTTTTCTGTGGCTTCTCATAATCAGTGCAGTGAACAACTAAGATGGAAAAGAGTGTTCTGGAACTTGGTTGGATTCGAAAAAGACAAAGCTCTTCAGGTTTCAAAACAATTATACGTGCATGCTCTATGCATCCCATTTTTTTAGATGAAGAGAGGTAGAGACTGAATAATCTAACCAGGATCACACAGTACATGAATGTATGTCACTACATGGAAAATGTTGCGATAGCTATTTCAGCTCTATAAATTTTCAGGGTTTTTTCCTTCTATAAAACAAAGACCTTAATGGTATCTACCTCAGAGATGAGCTGTGAAGATGAAATGAGTAAAAATGTGTAACACACTTAATATAGTCCCTGGGCATACTGTCACTGAGTAACCATTAATATTCTGATTAAGAACTTCATTGTACTGAACTGACAGTAAGAAACCCTCTTTGTTATACTCATTTCAGTTTGATTCTGCACATAGTTTCTTTCCTTCTCTTGGAGAAAAGCAACATTTTAAAGTCAGAAAATAAGGCAATACATGGCAAAGTGCTTGGTGGATGATGTGTGCCCTGGAGGTGCTGAGGTTTGTTGTATTATAAATAATACTGTTCACGTTATCCCTCCTGAGTTTCTGCAGCATGGAAAAGGTAATAATGTGTAACTGATGGAATTTCAAATAAAGCATTATTAAAATATTTGTTCAGTGACCTTTTTGCTCTTTACCTTTTGTCTTCTTGTGGCTGTTAACATTCTGGTGTGATCTCCATCCATCCTACACATTTCTTTCAGTTCCACTCACGATGTCCTTTAATTGGTTCAAGCCATCTATTTTATTTTCTCTTTGGAACTGAGAAAAGATATGTGATGGTACTTGTTAAGAAGTTTATATTCTAAGTTAGGAGGTCCAGGTCTGAAGAAAGACCTTAAAAAGGGAATAAAACATCAGTCAGCTTCTCATGGTATATGAATTATAATAAGTACTTTGGAGGACCTTTTGCGTTCCACAACCTAGCAGGGTGCCAGATGGTAAAAGCCTTCCTTGGTACTAAAGGATGCTTTTGCCTGTGTGGGGTGCTAAATCTGTCAGTGGTATTTTATTCCTGACAATCGAGAATGCTGAGACAGTCTATAAACCTATTTACATATTTACGATATTCTCAGGATATAATTCACAGATTGGAAAATTTTAGATGAAAACAGCAGAGGAGGGCAGAAACAAGAAAGCATAATTTTTCAGGAAAAAATGCTTAAAAGAACAAGAAAAAATATCTTCTCATGATCCATGGATTAGGGATGACTCAGAACATCCTCATGAGAACAGTCTGTTTCTACAAGGCATAAAATTCAAGGTGGCTCACAGAACTGAAATCTTGCTTCGTCAGGATCTATGTCAGGGAACATTGGTAGGGGTAAGTGGGTACCTGTTAAGTTTACCAGGGACATGAATATTCCAGACTCTAGGCTTATGATGCAAAGAATCAGATTCATTAAGAGCCTTCTAGGCAAAGAATACTGTCTTTAGAATACCATTAGATTTATAAAATTAAGAATAATAGTTCTGGAAGTTTCTGTTTCCTAGAGAACAGATTTACAAAAATAATGAAATATACCTTAATTCTAAGGTGATATCACCTATGAATTTATCTTTTTCTAAACAAAGGGGTAAATAGCACATTAACATTTAGTATCTCAAGGCCAGAGGAGGGCAATGGAAAGAAAAACATATTTCAAATGAAACAGAACTAAAGGAAGGTAGGGGACCCATAAAGTTGTATGTTTAAAAAATATCTAACTGGATGAAAATCCACAAAACCCAAAATTCAGTAGAGAATTTGTATGTGTTATAGAAGAGGAAAGCTCTTCTAGGTCCAACAATATGGCAGATGAAGTTAAAGTTACAACCCCTTCCCCTGCAAACACTTGGAAATTCTGCATAAAACAAAGCAACAATTATAAATGAATAATGAATACTAAACTAAGTTTAAAAGGAAGAAATCAAGTCAGCAGGTGGCTGGAATGAAGAGGAATCACAAATCCAGAATTAACGGAACAAATTGATATTATGGCTTATACGGATGCCTACATTTACCTCTTACAGGAGTTCAAATTTTTTATTTGAATTGCCCAATTCTGAGAACTTGAAACAATGAAAAAAGTGACTCAGCTCCTTTCTGTGTTGATCAACGAACAATTGTAGTTGGAGAACTGTAAATGACAGTTACCAGTCAGTGACTGGGTCACTTGATATAAGACCATCTGACTTCATCACTTGGTGGATGAATTACTACTAGATACAGAGTTGCCTAATATTTGACCAATGAATTCAGTAGCATATGATCTGATGGTATGTTTCATAAAAACCAGATTTTGGGGTAATGATGAATGTAAAAAAGATTTTGAGATACTTGAGAAAGTTGTAATGCATTATAAAAATATCTGTAATATCTAATGGTTATGTCACAGCTCCTTCTAATACTATTGTAATTTAGTGCCTATACTCATGATCAGAGGGAACAGTACATTTTAGTTACACCTTGAACAAAATGAAACTGTGATTTTTTCATCAAATTCCAGGCTCCTAAAATCTATCCATGGACCTTAATGGTTAAGAGCCTCTGCTTTATGTGTATTGCCTCATCTAATTTTTGCATGACCCCTGTAAAGTAAGCATTATTAACTGATGGTGAAACTGAAGGATAGTTTGGATCTTTCTATTGATTTGAACCATACAATGGGTAAACTGTGGAGGGGGGATTCTAACAGAGGCAAATTGACCTGCGTATTTGCTTTTTTTTTTCTTTTGGAACTAAATTCTTATGCATTGTTATGTATTTATGCATTAGGTAGTTCTATATCTGTCTAACCAATTGTTCTTTCTATTGATTCATGGACCACATCCATAATGCTTTCATTGCAATTTTATAATACTTTTAGTATTTGGTAGGCTAATTTCTTTCTCGATATCCTACACATATTTTGCAATATCCAAATTAATTGTCTGAATTCAAGACACATTTTTAGAATTCAGGCTTGTTGAGGTATAATCATGCATACAGCAAAATTCATCCTTTTTTGAAATATAGTTGATGGATTTTACCAATGCATGATGCCATCCACAATGAAACATTTCCATCCACCCCAAAAGTTCCCTCATTCTCCTTTGTAGTCAATCCCTTCTCCACTAAATTAAAAAAAAAATTTTGAGGAGTAAACATTAAGCCACAGAAGGCAGCAAGGGTTTTGTTTTGTTTACCAGACATACATACATACATACATACATACATACATACATACATACATATATACACACATAAATAGTAGGCCATAAAGTGAAAGGTTGACAATATTCATTACATTTTAGCTTATATACTAATTAAAAAGCTTCTTTTAAACAATTGAAAAAATAAGGTTGGTTAAATAAAAGCAATCTTATGTAACAATAAAAACAGACCACTCCAAATATAGTAGATTGAATATTGTTAAGACTACATGTAAGGCATGGAAGGGACTATGTTGGGTAAGGTTTAGAAAAAGAATTATACAGGAGGAAAAGGAAAGTAGCAACAGTAAGACCCACGGTAGGTGGAGGTTGTCATACATACAATACCTCATAAATTGCAGACTTGCTGAGCTACAAGTTTCCTCTTCTAATATAGCCAGAGAGAGTAAAAAGAAAGCCTATCACTCTGCACTGAATTCTGGCTATCAGGAATATATCAGTGTAAGTGAAAATAACAGATTTTTAAGAAATCAAGCACATTGCTTTAGTGTTAAACAACAGAGATGTCTGAAATAGCCAGCTATAGTTCCTGAATTGTTAAGTATACACTTTAATAAAAACCTACCAAAAGGAGATTTGGTCCGATTGCCTGAGATTAAAAAAAAAAATCATTGAAAGTGGTTCAAAAACACAAAGTCAAGATTCTGTAAAATCCTTTTCGATCCCTTCTATCAGAAATATTAAAATCAACTTTCACAAAAGGATAAAATAAAATATATATTATGGCAATACAACATATACTATTCATAATATTTACCACTCTTGGTGGAAGGAGGTTTGACTTTATGGAAAAACTCTTGCACCAAACAATAGAACTTCCATTATAAAACTTTGGATGTTAGGTAGCAGAAAAGTGAGGTAATTTACAAATGGATTACATTTCCTTTGCATCGGTGATATCACACATGCTTTTTATGGTAAATATTTGACAGGGTGTTTTGCCTTTATAATTGCTCTTCTTCTTCATGTCATTCCTCGTCAGTCCACTGCAGTCTCACTTGTGCCTCCACTAAAAGTGTTCTTAACCCAGACATTACTAACTCCTAAATACAACAGATATTTTCAGTCTTAATTTTTGTTAGTTGATTTACCTGCTGTTTTTAATATTGTAGGACTACTTCCTATTGCTTGAAACTTTCTACTCCCCTCATTTTATAACACTAAACTCCTCTAATTTTCTTCTAAGTAATGTCTTGGTCTTTTCTTTTTTATCTCATAAGTGCTGGCACACTCAATCCTTTCCTCTCCACCACATGAATTTTCTTATACCAAAGTTCTCTTTAAGTTATCTCTACCGCTTTTGTGATTTTTAACTATTCCCTATGCTCTTATGATTTCAAAAGTAACAGCCATTAACCATGATTAACCATGATCTCTCCTAACAGAGATATACACTAAACATGTACATATACTTACCTTTCAGACTTCCCCACTTTGATATATCAGGGCTCTTTTGAAGTCCAGATGCCTAAAATGGAACTCATATTCCTTCCAAATTTGGTTTCTGTTCTAAATTCCACATGTCAATTCATAGTTTTACCAACAGTCCAGACACCTAGCCGGAAACCCCTGGGTCTTACTATTATTTTTAGTAGTCCTCAGCCTTACTCCCAATCTGTATGTTCAGCTGGACAAGTTTACCTAGGAAGTATTGACTGAATCTGGATAATCATATTTATTTCTGGGCCCACTCTGCCCACTTAGCCTTTCAACTTCTTTGGCCTAAAATACTGAAATATACTATTCATCTTACATTCCAAGTCTCTGAAGCCCATCCCCCACACTACCAAAGATTGATTTATCTGAAGCATATAGTTGATGACACCCATCTCCCTAAAATCCTCCAAATTATTCTGTTTATCTAAAAATCTAAATGTTTATACATATATACAATGATTTATGTGGTCTTGCCCCACATGCTTCTCTAGCTTTGTTTCCCCCTATGTCCTTCCACTTAAGCAACAATTATTTAAAAAGCACTGAACAAATTATGCTAAGAATTTGAGCCCTATTACATATCAGGGCTCAGGATTACATCACTTGCCCAAACTCTTCCCTCACACCATCCTTTTTTCTGATAATCAACACCTTGTCTTTTAAGACTCAGCTCACATGTCGTCTACTCCAGAAATTCTTCTAACATTTCTCCCTTAGTAGTTTAATGAAAACTCATCTATTTTTTCACAACATTCTAACACAACGTATTGACATTCTGATAATTATAATAAAATATTGCTTTATATTCCTCTCTTTTTACTCCTTTCTTCACAATAATTAAGATTTCATAACAAGTTTTATTCTTCTTTGTATGAGCATAGCCTGATAATTACCTGAGATGTAATAGGTCTCAATAAATGATGGTTGAAATGAAATGGGAAAAAAAGCAGCTGACATGGGTTGTCTTAAGAAGGTAGAGATATGCCTTCACTGGAAATACTAAAAGATGTTTACATATTCCAACGCCTGTTCTATCTCTTCAACATCCTCTTCGTGGCTGATGTTGAAGGGATTCATACACCAGCAGAGGTTCCAGCTAAAGGAGGCTCCTTACCTTGTCATACATGTTTCCAATTAAAAAAAAATGTTTCTTTACTTTTTGAGAGAGAACATAAATGGGGGAGGGGCAGAGACACAGGGGTACAGAGGATCCAAAGTGGGCTCTGCACTGATGTGGGGCTTGAACTCACAAACTGAAGGATCATGACCTGAGCTGAAGTCAGATGCTCAACCAACTGAGCCACCCAGGTGCCCCATGTTTCCAATTATATTGTGATTCCTTTAGAGCCTAATTTCCAGCTTCTAGGATTTAGGCACTAAGAGAATTCCAATTAGTAAATAATAATGTATGTGTGAAGATACAAAATAACAATGTATTTTTAATTTGGGTCTGGCATTTTATTTCTTGGAATCTGATATTACGTCTCCAAAACCATTGCCTATTTAATGTTCCTCATAAAACTTTTACTATCATTAAAGATGATGTGCAATTGACACAAAAGGGGACTGAATTCAATACAGAATTAATTGATTTACACTATTCCATATATAGATCAGGGGATATAACTGATTTTTCAAATGTATAAATGTATTTGAAAATAAAATTAAAAGACATACAGTTTGATTGTTGATTTTATATTATCTAAGATTTCAAAACTCAGCTATCTTCATGCTTGCCCTTTTACTGGATTTTTTTTACTGGAAAGGGCTGTGTATTTTCTCTTTAGTGCTCTTCCTCTCTGATTAGACTTTTTAAACACTTACCAAAGAAACTTGTGATTAATGACAGTTAGAACTTATTGGACTTGAAGGACAAATACTTGCTTCACCAGCTAAGAGAATGAGCTAATCAAAATGAAGAAGTGCAGGGCAAGGGAGAACAGGGAGAGAAACAAATGCAGTGAATCTATATGGATTCGCTTGAAGTGATGAGCTGAACTGTTAACTTTTCATTTACTGCATCACAAACTTGACTCAACCTTTGTCTGCACTAAGAATAATGGAGCAGTTCTTATTTTAAAAAAAAAGTATAAAGCTTCTCAAATTAAACCTCTTTTATTTTTATAGCTACTGGCTAGCATTATTCCAGGTTCTTCACAGTAAATATTTTGCAGTATACTTCACAGACTGGAAAAACTTTTCCACCTGCAGTTACAAATCCTACTATAACAAACCAAACTGGCTTTCTCTTCAGAGACTATACTTCATACTCCAGCACGAAATTGAGACTGAACATTTTATTTGCTGAGAAGGTGCCACAATTTTCTTTTATATGGAGTGATCTCATTCTTTGCCTTTCCAGTGACCTCAAAGGAGTAGGTGCCTCAAATATTTCAGTGCTAGATTGTTTGTGAACTGCAGATGAATCAGTCTTGAAAAGGAGGCAGAAATCCTTTTTAGTGGAAGGGTGCCAGGTAACAATTCAGAGTTCACTGTGTTGATATTTGCTCCGTGTTTCATCAAATTGCACTATTGATAGATATTCAGGCATCTAGCAATATAATGTATGTGTTCTCCCTTTAAAATTAATCTCTACAAACTAAACGAAAAAAGAGCTAGAAAAACAGGGATGAAGTTTATGGTTGCCTGAAGATTTTTGTACATATACAATGGTATTAATGGAGAGGGAAAAAACTGTGTGTTTCCTACATTATATGGAAAAAAATTACCAATCAAAAAATTATACCTACATGGACTTTGATAATTTGTATAAGGATGTGATATATTAGGACAGAAAACAAAGGGGTTTTACCGTGCTTAAAAATTTAAAGAAACTAGGAGCTTCCTTTCCTTTTGTTTCTTTTAGTTCTCCAGAAAATATTCTTTTGCATCTTTCTTTAAAATATTCTGGGGGCGCCTGGGTGGCTCAGTCAGTTAAGCGTCCGACTTCAGCTCAGGTCACGATCTCCCGGTCCGTGAGTTCGAGCCCCGCATCGGGCTCTGGGCTGATGGCTCAGAGTCTGGAGTCTGCTTCCGATTCTGTGTCTCCCTCTCTCTCTGCCCCTCCCCCGTTCATGCTCTGTCTCTCTCTGTCTCAAAAATAAATAAAAAATAAAATAAAATAAAAAAATAAAATATTCTGCTCTAGGAGTGCCTGGTGGCTCAGTCAGTTAAGCATCTGACTCTGGATTTCTGCTCAGGTCCAGCATCTGACTCTTGATTTTGGCTCAGGTCATGGTCTCACGGTTTGTGGGATCAGCCCTGTGTGGGGCTCTGTGCTACAGATTCTCTCTCTCCCTCTCTCTCTGCCCCTATCCTGCTCATGTTCTCTCTTTCTCTTTCTCTCAAGATAAATAAATAATCATGTCAAAAAAATATATTGTGCTCTAGATGTGCTAGTCTATCTAGTAAAGCACCACATGGACCATGTAAAGTGACAATTAAAAGATGAAACAACACAGAAAATCTGAAGCAATTTGGCCATTTTTATTTTTTATTGTCTTTTTACAAATATTTTTTAAGTTTATTTATTTTGAGAGAGAGAAAATGAGAGTAAGGGAGGGGCAGAGAGAGAGAGGGAGAGAGAATCCCAAGCAGGCTCCACACTGTTAGCACAGAGCCAGATGCAGGGCTCAACCCATGATCTGTGAGATCATGACCTGAGGCAAAGTCAGACAAATAACCGATTGAGACACCCAGGTGCCCCTTATTGTGCTTTTGAAATTTTAAGTTTTTGTTTTAATTCTAGTTAGTTAACACACAGTGTTGTACTAGTTTCAGGTGTACACTATAGTAGTTCAAGACTTTACTACATCACCCGGTGCTCTTCATGACACATATAGTCCTTGATTTCCATCATCAATTTAATCCATCCTCAACATACACCTCTCCTCTGATAACCATTAGTTTGTTCTCTATAATTAAGAGTTTATTTCTTGATTTCTCTCTTATTTTTTTTCCTTTACTTGTTTGTTTTGTTTCTTATATTCCACATATGGGTGAAATCATATGGTATTTGTCTTCCCCTGACTGACTTACATCACTTAGTATTACACTTTCTAGCTTCATCTATGTCATTGCAAACGGCATAACTTCATTCTTTTTATGGCTGAGTAATATTGCATGATTACACACACACACACACACACACACACACACACACACCCATACCACTTCTTCTTCATCCATTCATCTATCAATGGAAACTTGGGCTGCCTCCATATCTTGGCTATGGAAAATAATGTTGCAATAAACACAGGGGTGCCTGTCTCTTTTGATTAGTGCTCTTGTATTCTTTGGGTAAATACCCAAATATTATTACTGAATAATAGGGTAGTCCATTTTTTTATTGTCTTGTTTTTTAAATGTTTTACTTATTTATTTGCAGGGGCAGGGGAGAGAGCACACAAGCAGGGGAGGATCAGAGAGAAAGGAGACACAGAATCCAAAGCAGGCTCCAGGCTATGAGCTGTCAGAACAGAGCCCAATGAGGGGCTTGAACTCACAAACTGTGAGATTGTGACCTGAGCAGAAGTCATATGCTCAACTGACTGAGCCACCCAGGTGCCCCACCATTTTTAATCTTCTATGAACCTCCATTCTGTGTTCCAAGGTGGATGCACCAATTTGCATTCTTACCAAGAGTGCATGAGTACTCCTTTTTCTCCACATCCTAGCCAATACCTGTTATTTCTTGTGTTGTTGATTTTAGCCATTCTAGCTGATGTGAGGTTGGGGTGCCTGGGTGGCTTAGTTGCTTAAGCATCCGACTTTGGCCTAGGTCATGATCTTGCAGTTGGGGAGTTCGAGCCTGCATTGGGTTCTGTGCTGACAGCTTGGAGCCTGGAGCCTCTTCAGATTCTGTGTATGTGTTTCTTTCTCTCTCTTCCCCTCTCCTGCTTGCACTCTGTCTCTATCTCTCTCAAAAATAAACATTTAAAAAAATTAAAACTAATTGGTGTGAGGTAATATCTCATTGTAGTGTTGATGATAAGTGATGTTGATCATCTTTTCATGTATCTCTTGCCCATCCCTATATTTTCTTTGGAGAAATGTCTATTCATGTCTTCTGCCCATTTTTTGAGGTGCTGAGTTTTATAAGTCTTTATATATTTTGGATATGAACCTATTATCAGATATGCCATTTGCAAATATCTTCTCCCATTCCATGGTTGTCTTTTAGCTCAGTTGATTGTTTCCTTCACAGGCAGAAGCATTTTATTTTGATGTAGTCTCAATAGTTTATTTTTGCTTTTGTTTCCCTTGCCTCAGAAGACATATTTAGAAAGAAGTTGCTGTGGCCAATGTCAAATAAGTTGCTGCCTGTGTTCTCTTCTAGGATTTTAATGGTTTCAGGTCTCACATTTGGGTTTTTAATGTGTTTGAATTTATTTTTGTGTATAATAAAGTGGTCCAGTTTTCCCAACACTGTTTGCAGGTAGCTGTCCAATTTCCCCAAACTGTTTATTGAAGAGGCTGTCCTTTCTCAATGAATATTCTTTCCAGCTTTGTCAAATATTAATTGACCAAATAATTGTGGGTTTATTTCTGGATTTTCTGGAATTGATGGCTCCAGCTTTGCATTGCTTTTTCAAGAATGCTTTGGCTATTCAGGGTCTTTTGTGGTTCCATACAAATTTTAGGATTGTTTGTTCTAGCTCTATGAAAAATGCTGTTGTTATTTTGATAGAGATTACATTAAATATGTAGATTGCTTTCAGTAATTTAGACATTTTGACAATATCTGTTCCTCCAATCCATGAGCATGGAATGCCTTTCCATTTCTTTGTATCATCTTCAATTTCTTTCATCAGTGTTATGTAGTTTTCAGAGTACAGGTCCTTCACCACTTTGGTTAGGTTTATTCCTAAGTATGTTATTATTTTTGGTGCAACTGTAAATGGTATATTTTCTTAATTTCTCTTTCTGCTGCTTCATTATTGGTGTATAGAAATGCAACAGATTTCCGTACATTGATTTTGTATCCTCTGACTTTACTGAATTTGTTTAGCAGTTCTAGAAGGTTTTTGGTGGAGTTTTTCAGATTTTCTATGTATATAAATGTCATCTGCAAATAGTGAAAGTTATACTTCTTCCATACCCATTTGGATGCCTTTAATTTCTTTTTGTTGTCTGATTCCTGTGGCTAGGACTTACAGTACTATATTGAATAAAAGTGATGAGTGTACATCCTTGTCTTGTTCTTGACCACAGGGGAAAAGCTCTTAGCTTTTCACCATAAAGGATGATACTACCTGGGGGTTTTCATACATGGCCTTTATTATGTTGAGGTATGTTCCCCCTAATTCTATTTTGTTGAGAGTCTTTTTTATCATGAATGGATCATGTACTTTGTCATATGCTTTTTCTGCATCTATGGAAAAGATCATATGGTACTTATCCTTTCTCTTGTTGATGTGATGCATCACATTGATTGATTTACGAATATTGAACCACATGTGCAACCCAGGAGTAAATCCCACTTGATTGTGGTGAATCATTTTTTTAATGTATTGTTGGATTCAGTTTGAGAATATTTTGTAGAGGATTTTTTGCATCTGTGTTATTAAAGATATTGGCCTGTAGTCCTTTTTTGCAGTGGTGTCTTTAGATGGTTTTGGTATCATGACCATTTGAGGTCATGCTGGCCTCATAGACTGAATTTGGAAATTTTCCTTCCGTTTCTATTTTTTGAAATAGTTTGATAAGTATTAAGTCTTTTTAAATTTTTTTAACGTTTATTTATTTTTGAGACAGAGAGAGACAGAGCATGAACGGGGGAGGGGCAGAGAGAGAGGGAGACACAGAATCGGAAGCAGGCTCCAGGCTCTGAGCCATCAGCCCAGAGCCCGACGTGGGGCTTGAACTCACGGACCGCGAGATCGTGACCTGAGTTGAAGTCGGACGCTTAACTGACTGAGGCACCCAGGCGCCCCGATAAGTATTAAGTCTTATTTAAATGTTTAGTAGAACTCACCTGTGAAGTTATCTGGCCCAAGACTTTTGTTTGTTGGGAGTTCTTTTATTACTGATTCAATTTTATTGCTTGTAATCAGTCTGTTTTAATTTTCTATTTCTTCCTGTTTCAGTTTTGATAGTTTATATGTTTTTTTTTTTAAGTTTATATGTTTCTAGGAATTTATCCATTTCTTCTAGGCTGTCCAATTTGTTGGCATATAGTTTTTTATAATATTCTCTCACAGTTGTTAGTATTTCTTTGATGGTAGTTGTTATTTCTCCTCTCTCATTTGTGATTTTACTTATTTGAGTCCTTTCTCTTTTTTTTTTGATAAGTCTAGCTTTATCAAAGAACCAGCTCCTTATTTCATTGATCTGTTCTATTGTTTATTTTTTGTTTGTTTTTAGTTTCTATAGCATTTATTTCTGCTCTAACCTTTATTATTCCTTTACTTCTACTGGTTTTAGGTTTTATTTGTTGTTCTTTTTCTATCTCCTTTAGATTTAAGGTTAGGTTGTTTACTTGAGATTTTTCTTCCTTTTTGATATAGGCCTATATTGCTATAAACGTCCCTCTTAACTCCTTTTGCTACATTCCAGAGGTTTTGGATTGTTGTTTTCATTTTCATTTGTTTCCATGTAGTTTTTTATTTCTACCCTTATTTCCTGGTTGATCCATTCATTGTTCAGTAGCATGTTATTTAACCTCCATGTATTTGTGGTCTTTCCAGAGATGTGTGTGTGTGTGTGTGTGTGTGTGTGTGTGTGTGTGATTCCTTTCTAGTTTCATAGCATGGTCAAAAAATACACATGGTATGATTTCAATCTCCTGAATTTGGTACGGTTTATTTTGTAGGCTAATATGTGATATATTCTGGAGAATGTTCCAAGTGTACTTGAAAATAAGTGTATTCTGCTGTTTTAGCATGTCATGTTCTGAATATATCTGTTAAGTCCATCTGTTCTAGTGCATCATTAAAAGCTGTTGTTTCTTTGTTTTATGTTTGGATGGTCTGTCCATTGATGTAAGTGGGGTGTTAAGGTCCCCTACTATTATGGTATTATTATGGATTAGTTCCTTTATGGTTGTTATTGTTTTATGTATTTGGGTGCTTCTATATTGGGTGTATAAATATTTATAATTGTTAAAAAAAACCTTCTTATTGTATTGTCCTCTTAATGATTATAATGATTATTATCTCTTGTTAAGTCTTTGTTTGAAAATCTATTGCGTCCTATATAAATATTTCTACTCTGGCTTTCTTTTGACATCTATCTGCATGATAGATGTATTTCCATCCTCTCTCTTTCAATTTGCAGGTGACTTCAGGTCTATAATGAGTCTCTTCCAGGCTGCATTTAAATGGGTCTTGTTTTTATATCCATTCTGTCTCTTTATGCATTTTAATTTAATTTAATTTAACCATAAGTTTTGTATATAACCTCTTCTGCACAAAGTTGATGCTCATTTAACTTTGAACACATTTTTTTGTCCTCTCCTCCCCATACTTTAGGTATATGTTGTTGTATGTTATATCCTTTGTGATTTATATCCTTTTTATATCCTTTGTGAGTTCCTTGACTGATTTTTTTACAGAAATATTCATTTTTACTGCCTTTGAGTTTCCTACGTCTATACTGTTACTTTTGGACTTTCCTTTTCACTCAGAGTCCCCTTTAATATTTCTTGCAGGGCTGGTTTCATGATCATGAACTCCCTTAGTTTTTGTGTGTCTGGGAAACTCTTTACCTCTCCTTCTGTTGCAAATGACAACCTTGCTGGATAGAATATTATTGGCTGAAGATTTTTTTCCCTTTAATCTCTTTGAATATATCATGCCACTTGCTTCTGGCTTGTAAATTTTCTGTTGAAAAATCTCTCACTAGCCTTATGGGTTTTCCCTTGTAAGTTACTGACTTCTTTTGTCTTTCTGCTTTTAAAATTTTTTCTCTGCTATGTTATCCCTTATCTCATTGTCAAGGGTCTCACTAATGTCTTCCACTCTTCTCAAATCCCATGAGTATCTTATGATCATTGCTTTAAATTCTCTATCAAGCATGTTACTTATATCTGTTTCACTTAAAGCTCTGGCTATGACCTTGTCCTGTTCTTTCACTTGGGGGTAAATTTCTCCATCTCCTCATTTTGTCTGCCTCTCTGCATTGTTTCCGTGGATTAAGAAAGTCAGCTGTGGGGGCACCTGGGTTGTTCAGTCAGTTAATCAGCAAACTTTGGCTCCAGTCATGATCTCACAGCTTGTGAGTTTGAGCCCCACATCGGGCTCTGTGTTGACAGCTTGGAGCCTGAAGCCTGCTTTGAATTCTATGTCTCTATCTCTCTGCCCCTGACCCACTTGCTGTCTGTCTCTCTCTCTCAAAAATTAAAAAAAAAAAAAAAATTACCAAAAAATTTAAAAAAAGAAAAAGAAAGAAAATCATCTGTGTCCTCTGCTCTTAAAATTAGTGACTTTATGATAAAGAGATCTTGAAGTTCCCTGCAATGCAGTGTCCCCTGTTCAAAAGAACCTAACACTTCAGGAGAGTATCCTATGTGTGCTGCTTATGACACACACATCTCTCTCTTCAGGAGAGTATCCTATGTGTGCTGCTATTGTGTCTGAGTCATTTTTCCTTTCAGTGCAGATATTTGCACTGACTCTCTGCTTGTTGTTGGCTTTGCTTGCTCTCTGTGGTGTTAGTGGGGCCCAGATAGGCCAGCTCTGAGGGGGCATGCCTGCAGGGAAATTTGGGAGCTGTGTGGTGTTTTTAACAAAAGTTGCACTTAGCCACTAGTCCTACGCTGGATTCCCCAAAGTGCTACAGCAGCTAGGGACTGTGTACTGGGAAACCAGGGGTGTGAGGGTAGGTCTAGTGTGCCTCGAGGCTTGGCAAGGCTGGACCTGGAGGCACCATGGTGGCTGGGATATGGTTGGTGTCATGCAATGGCTGGCCACAGCCTGGCAGTTGGGCACGGCATGGGATAGCAGCTGGGAGCACATGGCTGTGGGCACAGTGGCTGGGTGTGGCACATAGCAGCCACCGTGCACCTTGTGGCTAAGAAGGGCACACACTCAGCTCTAATAAAATTTGCCCTTTGCCCAAGGCAGAGGCCAGCAGGCTTGGAGTTGGCAAGTCCTCAGGAGAATTTGTGGGTGTAGCACAGTGCTAGAAGGCTAGGTAGCAGGTATCTGTGCAGCTCTGCCTCTTACAAGTGACTCTGTGTTTATGCTGGTGGGTGCACAGTGGGGGAAATGCACTTGCCAGCTCTCTTGTTTTCAGGTAAGTCTCCCAACATGCTCTGAAATCAGTATGAACAGATCTGTGTTTTTTGTTTCTGGGATTGTATAAACTGCCATTTTTATTTTCCCTGTCCGTGTAGGCTGCTACCTCCTTGAAAGCAGCAACCCGAGCTATCACTCACCCTCCCAGGTCCCCCAGTGCTGAGCCAGCTGATTTTTAAAGTTCCAGACTTCAAGTCCCACTTGTTTTACAAACTCGCAGAATTCAGCCCCTCTGTTTTTCAAAGCCAAAAGATATGGGGATTAGTCTTCCCCATATGAGACCCTTGGTGCAAGGGCCTGTTTCTCTGCCCTTTCCATGTGCACAGCTCCCTCCTTTTTTGCAGGCAGCCTCCCTCTGCCTTTGTGACCTTCCTAACCTTTTAGACGCAGCTTCTTTATATGTAGTTGTACAGTTTGGGATCAAGATCTGTCAGTCTTCAGATCACTCTCCAGTTTATTGACTTGGAGGTGAAAGATACCTAGTTGTAAACATGGAACAGGGCAAACTCAGGGTCCTCCTACTCTGTCATGTTCCCAACCTCCTAACGGACCATCTTTTTCATTGTCTCAAATACCTTTTTCTTCCTTTAATAATCTTCCTGAAAGAAAGCACTTGTTTCATTTAAAGCCTCCAGGGGGTGACGAAGAGAAACAGCATATCCCTCTGCTAGTTACTCAAGGGCTCCAATGGAGCAATAGGAACAATATTCCCAAAGCTGTTCTTGGACATCAGATGTCTGTTTGATTTGGCAGATTCTATGGCTAGTACTTTTCCTTCAGCCAATTTTCTGGAAGCCCCTCCCTTTCTTACTCCCTCCCCTCTTCTCATACACATAAACTCTCTATGGGATCACAGTACTTTTAAACCTTTTTAGATTGCTCACTTTGTTCTGTTATTAACAGAGTATTTTATTCTAATGTTCATATATTTCATACTTTTCCTTTTCTTAAACAAATATTTCATGTTTCTGGAAACTAGTCTGTAGCGCATATCAGAGGATAAATTCTAATACCTAAGTGCAGTCTTTAAAAATCACTTTGACGTGCTATTATGAGATATTAATATGATTCTCATTAGTAAGAATTCCAAGTTTCCTATCTGTTTAAATTGTGTAATGTGTTTTTAATACACTTGTTTCTGTAGTCAATTCATCTCATGTACAACCTTGAAATCTAGAAGTTTAACAAAAGGTATAGCAGAAATTCAAGGAAATTCATCTGTGAAGCTAATTCTAAAGTTTCTCTGAAAAGATACTAGAAATAGAATGACAAAACATTTTTGGAAAAGAAGAATGAAATAAGAAGAATGCCACTATCTGATTTTAGGACTGAAAATAATGCTATAGTAATCAAGACTTTGGAAAAGGAGTAGCTACAAAGATCAATGGAACAAGAAGAGAATTAAGAAGTAGAACTAACAAATCTGGTCAGTTGATTTTTAACAAAGGTGCAAAAGCAACTGAGTGGAGAATGGAGAATTTTGTCAATAAATGGTGTAGGAACAATTGAATAACCATATGCAAAAAAAATGAACCTCAATCTACAGCTCTCTCCATTTACAAAAAGTAATTCAAATTGGATTATAAACATAAAATGAATTAAATATAAATATAAAATGAATACTATAAAAATCTTAGAAGACAACATAGGAGAAAATCATCATGATCTATGGCTAGGTAAAAAACTCTTAGGTATGACACACAAACACAATCCATAACTGAAAAAAGATTGATAAGTTAGAATTCACCAAAATTAAAAACTTTTGTTTCATTTAAGCACTACCAAGAAAATTAAAAGACAAGCTACCAACAAGGAGACTATATCTGCAGAGCACATATCTGACCAAAAATATATCTACAATATATCCAGAATATATTAGGAATTCTTGACAACCTAATAAAATAAATAAAACAAATAACCTAATTCTAAAATGAGCAAAGACTTGAACAAACACATCACTGATGAGGATGAACTTATGGAAAATAAACACATGAAAAGATGTTCAACATCAAACATTTACTCAAAATTTTGTGAAAATACAAATTAAACCTACACATCAGTAAGAATAACGAAAATAAAAAAATAGTGATAGTATCAAATGTTGATGAGGATGAGGAGAAAGAAGAGGATTGAAACTCTGATAAATTGTTCCTGGGAATGCAAAATGGTGTGGGTTCTTTGAGAAATAGTTCACTAATTTCTCATAAAGTTCCACCATATGACCCAGCGATCTTATACTTATGTATTTACTCTAGATAAATGAAATTATGTTCATACAAAAAGTTCATTCTGATATATGTTAACTTAGTAATAAAATTTTTAAATTATTATGTGCAAAGATAAGAATAAATATGTGTTTAGTTTTTTTTTTCTTTTATCAATACAAAGAGGAGGGTAAGAGAAAGAGGTTAATTCAATAAAGTTCTTCAAATATGTAATTTGAGGTAAACAACATTTACCATTTTTTACTGGAGTTAAGATGAAGAGTAAGTGTGGTTAAATTTCAGCAAAAAAAATATTTTCAACCCTTTTAGAGAAAAAGAACTGGAGTTAATGTAGGTATGGTAGAAAGTCCTCTTTGCATATCTAAACTATATGATTAATTTCCATTAGTCTCAGCCTATTCAGTTGGACTATGAGAATATTCATTATCTCACATGGTTAGCAAGAAACATTAGGGCTGAGGTAAAGGACAAATCAGGCGACAACAGTGGTGCTTAACAAAAACAATTTAGTGTTTTCCTTCTGTGAATTTTGTTTTTACTTTGTTGGAAATGTACAGTTTGATAAAACTTTGACTTTTTAAAATAAAGATAGTTAATTCACTCTTCAGTACTGAAGGAAAAAGATGTGGACATAGTTATACTTAGGTAAAGAGGTCATAAATAAAAATTTCATGGAATAGATATTGTATTTGATGCCTATGTTATACTCAAAATCTACACTAAAACATGCCTGGATGATGTTTCAAATCTTGCTATTATAAAACCACCAGTGAAACATGACCATCACTCAAGCTGAACAAACCTAGTCTTCATATTCCCTTGTTCATTTTGTCAAATTTACAGCAAAATACTAAAATTGGCAGTTAAAATAGTGCAAATTCATTTATCTTCCCTTTTACACTGCTATACTGTATTCCAGTTTATGTGGAATATATAAGATGTCCTCATTAACAAGAAAATGATAAATTGAACAATAAACTACTCAATAAAGCAGTGTATATATAAATAGATATTCATGAATGACTTCCAAAATCATCCTGGTTTTACATGTTACCAGTTTTCAAAGACATAGGTATTATAAAATGGATTAAAAATATGTTAAACTTATTTTATCTACCTCTGACAATTTCTTAGTATCATTCATGAAGTCATTGACCAGCATAGTCTTATGCTTTGTTTTTCCTAGCTTGAACTGACACTTAAATATTCTCTTGCCATGAGAATACCAACTGTTGCCTTGACCTGTATATGGCCTTTAGGACTTAGTACAGAGTATAATTCTTTAACTCACTTAATGTTTTTTTTATTTCATGTAATTGGTAAAACCAGTAATTTTAATGTGTAAGAACCATTACTGTGAACACAGTTCTTTATTACATAAAAATACAAAACTTTTCTGTGTACCTTGTTTAAAGTTATTGGATTCTGACAGAAAAAGGAGTTTGGCTTTTTTTTAATGTTTATTTATTTTTGAGAGAGAGAGAGAGAGAGACAGAGCATGAATGGGGGAGGGACAGAGAGAGAGGGAGACACAGAATCTCAAGCAGGCTCCAGGCTCTGAGCTGTCAGCACAGAGCCTGACAAAGGGCTTGAACTCATAGGCCGCGAAATCATGACCTGAGCCGAAGACGGATGCTCAACCGACTGAGCCACCCAGGCACCCCTGGCTGCTTTTTTTTCTTTTTTTAATTGATTTTGTAGACCACTGTAACAAGTGCATTACAAGACTAAACTAATTAGCTTATAACATCAAAGAATAAGCTTTGAGTTAATAACTGTGGGATATACATAATTTTAACTTTATAGGTAGCTCTGTGTGAGCATACATCCCCAAAAAAGTCTGAAAACTAAAACCACAGGTTCCATAGGCCACATTACTATAACTGTTAACTATGCAAAAGTTGCTATATCCTTTTATCTCTCTGTATATTACAGGGAGATGTAATAATATTTCTTGTTCATGATGTAAAGGAGAGAATGGTACCAACCTTATGAGGGTTAATATGAAAGTTATCGCCTACAGGTATTCTCTCTTAAATGTCACCCAGCACAGTATTGCCCCTTTAATTCATCAGACTCCAGGCTCAGGGTCATAAAATAAGCACAATAAAGTGCCTTTTGTGCCCTCCAATTGTCAACTGCCTCCCTCACAGCCATCCATCCCCACAGGTGATAGATTTCTTGTCTTTTTCCTGTTTCTTTTGGCTCTTGACTCTATAAATAATTTCCTGCTAACAGCTTTGTCTCACACTTTGGAAATGATGGTTCCTATGTCTTCTGTGGCCTTGACTTCTGGCTTCCCTCCTTGACCACAAGAATGATATATACACCCTTAATTACACTGCCTCTAGCTTTTCTGAGTAGTCCTCTCAAATACTGTAGTCTGGACCAGGAAGTCTATAGTCTCTTAGCACAACTGCCATCTGCTTTATTACTGGACTTACTCTGAATATATTGTAGTACTTATAGAATGTATAAAATGTTTTCATTTATAATATCATTATTCACAAGGACGAGTTTAGATACTCAAAATATATATAATCATTCCCTACATAAAAGTGAAGAAAATGGAGGCTTAGGAAAGTAAAGTACTTTGACTAAGGACTTAGCTGTACTTTGCTGCAGGGTTTAGAGCTCCTACCTAGGCCTGCGGATTCCTGATCCAATCCTCTTTTCACAAATGCACATTGCATCTAATTTAGTTCTTGGGAGAATGAAACTATAAACAATAACTGTTGGTAACTGTTGCTTCTTAAAGTTTCTAGATTTTTTTTTTAACTTCAAAATTCTAAAATATCTGTTGGCGGTCATATGAACTTACTTTCTCTTTTCTGAAAATAAATATTTAATAGCTATAAACATGCCCTTTTATGCCCTGCTCTCTACCAAAGGAGATATATGTCTAGACCAAAAAAAAAAAAATCAGGTAGTATTTTCTAACAGGAAAATTTAATACACTCAGCCTGTTATTTCTCTTCCATTATTAATTTTGCATGAAACCTGCCAATAAATTAACTATTAGTATCCACTGGCTATAGGATATGCTGATGCATATGTTTTCTTAGTTTTATGGCAAATAAAAGAATAGTTTAGTGCAGAAAAAGTCAAGGAAAGAAGAATATAAAATGGGAAGCAAAGTTAAGATCAATGTCTAATATTCAAGAGAATTTATATATAAATCCCTTTATATGTAAATATACTTGACAAATATTTTACTATTATTCATTTATTTATCTAAATCTGTGCTTATTAATCATCTATGAGGATATAAGATACTGTATATCATCCATTAATGCTATAAGGCTTCTGATCTTTAGTTAAGAAACATAAATTTAACTACATAATTGCCTAAGTGGCTTTGCTATTTGACTTCTGGTCTTGCTGTTCATAAAAAGGATGTATACATAGTAAGTACTGCATAAATGCTTGCTATTGTAATAATTATTAATATTATGGAATGAGGTCAATAACATTGAGAGAAGAATAATTTAGCTTACTTATGCATAGTGGTTATAACAATGTGTACACTCTGCTCATTAAATAGCCCAAAGTTTTCTAATTTCTCTATGTAATTTCAACAATTAAAATCCTATTAAAAGCATTCTTGAATGTTATTTCTTATTTGAATGTTATTTTTGTTTTTAGTTCCTGTCCACCGATTAATTCTTATTTTGATTTTTTTTTTCTAAATGAAAGAAATATTTTTCTCATAAACTGTGAGTCATTGCTTTGGTTTCTTCATTGAGTGAATGCAATGAATATTATTCCCATTCTTATTTTCTTTTTTTGTTTCTCTTTGCTTATTTTTTAAAAATATTTAATATATTTCCTGAATGATTTCAAATCTTTGTTTTCTATATTTATTTTTTAAATTTTTAGATTTTATTTAAGTCCCAGTTAGTTAACATATAGTGTAATAATTAATTCAGGGTAGAATTTAGTGATTCATCACTTATATATAACACCCAGTGCTCATCACAAGCACCCGTCACCCATTTAGCCCATCCCCCTGCCCAATATCCCTCCAGGAACCCTCCTTTTGTTCTCTGTATTTATCATATGATTTCACTCATATGTGGAATTTAAGAATGAAAACAGATGAACATAGGAGAAAGGAAGGGAAAAATAAGATATAATCAGAGACAGAGGCAAACCATAAGAGATTCTCAAACCTTTTTTAAACTTAACCTTTATACTCCAAATTTATGTTCAATGCTATGTGAAACTGATCTGTGTTCTAAAGTGAACTCTCTCACGTCTTTGTAGTTCTTCTTTAGAGACATAAAGAATTATACTTGAGGCATTGTTCATTGTCTTTTTCTTATCTTTTCATTTATAGAGATATAATGGGATCTTTGGATATTAATCTTAGAATATTGCCAAAATAACAGACAACTCCCTATTCTTGGACAGGTCTAGTTTTGATTTTTTCTACTAAGCTTTAAGTTTTGAAATACCATACAACACAGACCATACTCTTTTTCAAAGAAAACATCTCCTTTATTCTCTACACTAAAATAAATACCAACCTATATTCAGATAGTATCCATATACTTTCCAGCTCTCAGCTAGTGAGATTTCTTTCTCCTTTCAAACATCTTAGTTCAGCATCTCTTCTTTCTTGTGGGAACCTCTTCTGTCCCATCTCTTAAGTTACCATTTTATGTTTTTATATAGAAAAAGATTGATCTAATAAGTATTTTGCCATACTTAGTTGATAGTTGATATTATTTCCCTTTGTTAGAAAATTATTATCTTTTAAGGATATTCAGAGCCTTGTCAAAAGAGTCACATGAAGAGTGTAAGCAAACAGCAGAAATGTTGGCACATGTTTCCAATGACCTCAGCTGCAAGTAAATGTCTCAAACCAGGAATAAGAAGCCAGGGCTGCTAGAGAAGAAACTGTCAGGTCTGCCATCTAGGAACCACTCTTTGCAGTGATATTAATAAGCAGAGAAGTCAAAACAACATCAATCTGCTCTCTACAAGTTTTTCACAATTAAACTGATAGTGATAGGTCATTGAGAAAAAAATGTTCATGTGCAGAACACCAGATGTTTTCAAATAAGCAAGCTTAGATTTGCATACTTACACAAAATCCAAACCCAATTTTTCTTAGTCCCCCTTTTTAATTTCATAAGTAAATAAATAGAGGAGTAAATCCTAATTGGGTGATTCCACCATGACACCTATTCTTATGTCTAAGCCAGGGATACACAACCAACTCCTTACAATATTTCATTTTAATGTGGGGAGTAGACTCATAGCCTAAACGGTACCATCATGAATATGTGCAGTCCTTTCTTGGTGACAATCCTGACGCTAGTTGCTTTTCGTCCAAGATGTGCAAACTATACGATGTTGCTCTTGCCCAAATAATGCATGAAACTATACCCTTTTCTTTCTTTCATCATTTTTTGAATGTTCATTTATTAATTTTGAGAGAGAGAGAGACAGAGATGGAGAGTGAGTGAGAGAGGGACAGAGACAGAGACGGAGAATGAGAATCCCAAGCAGGCTCTGCACCATCAGCACAGAGCCTGATGTGTGGCTCAAATTCATGAACCAAGAGATCATGACCTGAGCTGAAATCAAGAGTTGGAGGTTTAACCAACTGAGCCACCCAGGTGCCCCTCTTTCTTTCATCTTATAGATGGTTTTATATTTTTTAATTTTTTAAAATGTTTATTTAGTTTTGAGAGAGAGACAGAGTGCAAACAGGGGAGGGGCAGAGAGAGAGGGAGACACAGAATCTCAAGCAGGCTCCAGGCTCTGAGCTGTCAGCACAGAGCCCAATGCAGGGTTCGAATTCATGAACAGCGAGATCATGACCTGAGCTGAAGTCAGACACTTAACCAAATGAGCCACCCAGGGGCCCCTGGATGGTTTGAAATTGAACTGTTTTTCCATATTGATCTTGAACTTTTAGTTCAAATTCTTTTTATACTTTATATTTTCATTTATCTTTTCCTAATATACTCTAAATATTTTAGTCAAGTTTATCCCTTATCACTTTACTTTTCAGTTAATAATAATAACCCATGGATATTTATTAAATACATACTGCTTTTTGGACATTTCCACTTGTTATTTCAATTGTGATCAAATTTTTTATGTTTACTTATTTATTTTGAGAGAGACAGAGACAGAGACTGCACAAGTGGGGGAGGGGCAGAGAGACAGAAAGAAAGACAGAATCCCAAGCAGGCTCCACCACCATCAGCGCAGAGCCTGATGCAGAGTTCGAACTCACCAACCTTGAGATCATGACCTGAGCTGAGGTCAAGATGCTTAACCAACTGAGCCACCCAGGCACCCCTAATTGTGATCAATTTTTTTCACATGACATGGTCGTTTCATTAAAAATTTTACCTAACGTTGAATTACCAAGACTGACTTTATTCCCATTCAGTCATTTAACATATATATATATACGTATATATATACGTATATATATATATACGTATATATATATATATAATGCTTTATGCCAAGTGGTACTCTAAGTCCTTGGTTCCCAGTTGTGAATAAGACAGGAGAAGTCTTTGCTCTTACTTGAGCTTACATTCTAACACAGGCATACACATAAGTAAAAATAATTTAGGGGAGCCTGGGGTCTCAGTCAGTTAAGGGTCCAACTCTTGGTTTCGGCTCAGGTCATGATCTCACAGTTTGTGAGTTCAGTCTCTGCAAGGGGCTTTGTGCTGACAGCACAGAGCTTGCTTGGGATTCTCTCTTACTCTCGCTCTCTCTCTCTACCCCTTCCCCACTCACGCTATCTCTTTTAAAATAAATAAACTCAAAAAAATAATTTAAAGAATAAGTAAATGAGAAAACATTAGACTAGAAATAAGTGCAAGGCAGAGAATTAAGATGCTGTGATAAAGAATGACAGGTAGACACTTTACACTCAATGATCAGGAAGTCTTTGAGGAGATAACACAAAAGCTGAGATTTGAATTTCTAATAGACAATTTGTATTAATGCCATAAGTCACTTCCTCTCGTTGTGTCAGTTTTTTGCATTGTTTCTCATCGAGACTTTTGTTATCGTGGTTGTCATTGTTAGTACTCTATTTTTTAAATTTATATGAAATAAATTTCACTCTTTTCAATGTACAGTTCTGTAAATTTTTGGCAAATGCTTACCGTCAAATAAACAGGACGGCAATTAAGATACAAAACAATTTTATCACCCTAAAAAATTTCCTCTTGCTGCCTTTATAGTCAACCCCTCCCACTACCCTAGCTCATGGCAAACTTTTCCAGAATGCCATATAGATACAATCATACTGTATATAACTTTTTATCTGGCTTCTGCCACTTAGCATGTGCATTTGAGATTCACCTGTGTTGCTGTTTTTATCATTAACTTGTTCCTTTGTTATTGCTGAGGAATATTACATTGTATAGCTTGATCACAATATATCTATTTACCAGTTGGATTTGTCCTATTTTGACAGTAATAAAAAAGACCATTATTAACATTCACGCACGGGTTTTTGTGTGTGGTCGGAAGTTTTAATTTCTCTCAGGTAAATATCTAGAAGTAAAATTACTAAGTCATATGATAAGTTTCTGTTTAACTTTTTAAGAACCTTCCAAACTATTTTTCTAAAATGGCTGTATCATTTTTATTCCCACCAGCATTATTTAATAGTTCCAGTTACTCTGTATCCTTGAAAGCCCTTGGTATTGTCTTAGCCATCCCAACAGGCATGTAACGGTATCTTCTGGTTTCTATTTGTATTTCCCCAACGACTGCAGATTTTGAGTATCTTATTAATGTGCGTACTTGTCATCCATGTAGTGTCATCCATGTAGTCTAAGTGCCTACCTGGGAGGAAAGTTTTCTTCTTTTTAGATAACTTCCAGAAAAACGTTCTATATATATGTGTGTACGTCTCAAGTCAAGCCAAAAGAGCCAACCACTTGTAAGAAATAAGATTTAGTTTAAAGAAAAAAGATATAAACTGGATTCATTCTTTGAAAGGTAAGTTTACCAATCTGTTCATTTAATTCTAATAAATGTATCTAAGTAGTCATTATATAATGCTTTTCAATACGTAAATATATGGATCAGTATATATATAAATGTTATTTTAATGGGTTAACCTCCCCCCAAAAATTTAAGCTTAAAGTGTTGCAATTATTCTTCTTCAGGATTTGTTTTCTGCAAAAATAGCATTTTTGTCATTCATTCAAATATAATAATAGATTGTAGGGATAAAGAGAATGTTGTTTCATTTTTTTCCAAGAAATTTGAAATTTTAGAGCGATTAGAGAATTGAGTCATCTAAACAATTGCATTTATTTTAAGGAAAAGCTCTCAAGCATCTGGAAATGTAAGTGATCTATTGAAGTTTGAAAAATCAAATACTTAGTGACAAATCTAAGAGGAGAACCAGATCCCTTTCCTCCTTTCCTACCAATCTTATTAGTGTTTCTACCCCAATATAGTGGAGCAAACGAGCATGAGAAAAAGGTACAGCATGAGAAAAAGGCTTTAGCTCACACTAAATAATGTTTTTGTAGCACCAAATATCTTAAAAGGGCATTGTGGAACCAGGGGGTTCCAGTCTGGGAGAGAGGACAAGAGGAAGAATCACTGTAATTAGGAAAATTTGTGGAAGAAGGGAAAGAGAGATAGAATTAATTATCTTGCCCTTTGCTTAAAAATGGTCTATGTTCTCTGAAATGTATTCATTTGTTTGTATAATCACACCCATTCTAGTTTTAACTCACTAAAGTCATGATATATACTCACGTAAGAAATATATTAAACAAAGCGGAAAAATTGAACATGCAAGGAAATATATTCCTCTCTCATCCATCATCTTTAGTTTATATTTTAATAGGAAAAGTTATTAGGAAAATAGGGAAGTTTATATTTTAATACTTGTATTTATCTCCATTATCAATTTAAATTACATAACTTTTTTTTTTTTTTTTTAAGTAGGCTTAATGCTCAGTGTGGAGTCCAATGCAGGGCTTGAACTCAAGATTCTGAGTTCAAGAGCTAAGCTGAGATCAAGAGTCCAACACTTAAGCAACTGAACACCCAGGCACCCCAATATAACTCTTTCTTAATTTGCCATAAACAGGCAGTTATATAAGGAATTTATGCTATAGCGAATGACATAATACAGTTACAATACTATCTGCCTCTTTTCCTTCCCATCATGGGTTGATAGATATATTTATAAAATGCAGTGGTTCTGAACAAGGGTAATTTTACCACCCATGGAACGTTTGCCAAGTCTGGAGACGTTTTTGGTTGCAACAATTAGGGATTCCTACTGGCATTGAATGGGTAGAGACTTGAGATGCTGTTAAACTTTAATCCTACATAGGACAGACCTTTACGACAAAGAATGATCCCATCCAAAAGAATCAATAGCGCTGCTATTGAGAAATCTTGTTTTAGAATTTGCCTGTACAACTATAGATAATGTCCATAAAATAATCTTGACAGCAATCTTTGATATAAATGACTCCTCGCTATGAAAAATGAGGTAATTGGAAGTGTATCATTCCTCCATTTACCTAAATCAAATTTTTGTTGTCTTATTGGTTTTAAATTTTTATGATTTATAAAATTTTCATTCTTAATTACTATAATTATGGTTGTGTCATGTGTGCTTTATTTGTCAAATAATTCTAAGAACTCTGAACCATTAAATATAATTTAAAGTACCACTTGTATCAGTATTCACAATAATGATATTGATTCAGACAAAGACCAGTAATAGATGTCAAAATTACTGGGCTAAAGGTTATGAGAAATAAGAAATTTAGACAACCTCAGATTTAGACATTCCTCTACATATTATTTACTCATTTAAGGGAAACTTCACCTTTATAACAGATAGCATTTTGTTTGGCACTTTAAGCAACTAAACAACATATGGAAGGACAAACGCATGTTACATACCTCCTTATATAATGCAATGTGAAATAGAGCACATTAATCATGAGAAAACAATCAAACAGATTCAGATAATGGAAAATTCAGCATGACAACTAGCCTAGGCTTATTTAAAAGGTCATTAGTGTAAAAGACCAAACACAGAAACATAAAAAGATGGGGGTTTTAATCTAGATTAAAGAAGACCAAAGAGACATGATTATCAGATGTAGTGAGTGACCTTTGATTGGTTCTAGTTCAGAGCTACCAAAGACATTTTGGACATCACTTGAGAGTAGGTAGAGAATGAATATGAGATAAGGTTATTGTACCAAGGTTATATTTTTTGGCTAAGGGATAGGCCACATTTCTTGACTTTCGTGGTTATGTGAAGAGAATGTCCATCATACATCAGCAAGTTATTTTTATATGGTTCAGTGAAGTGGGGGAGGAAGGATTTGTGAAATGCTTATGAAGAAAGAGCAAATTAGAGCAACTGGGACAAAATATTAACAGTTGGTGAACTGAGATAAAGAGAGCATATGGTTTATTTATTCTATCATTCTGTCTGTTGTAACTATGAAACTTGCCAAAATAAAAATTGTTTGTAAGAATTGTGTTTATCTTCTGATCAAAGCCTGAGAAAGACACCTCATTTTTTTTAAGAAGTGGACTTTATGTATTGATATGATGGTAAATACTTAAAAATTAGGTCTCCCAGGGGGAATAAAAGCCTTTATTTGAAGCATTTGTTGTTGTATTTGTGATGTTAATATTCTTAGAGTGAATGTTTAGCACTGAACACAGAATTGGAAAGAAGTGCCCAGTGCTACACCATTATGGTTTTTCTACCATGAAGATAGATGTAAATAACTCCAGAAGCATAAATAATAGTAAAATGTAGCAAAATAATTAGGAAAGAATGAATTTTGACTATTTATTGCCTCTCTTTTTAATGTAACCTACTTAAGTGTAGCTTATATTATAGAATTCATAATGTCTGCATCTAAAACTCTCTTACAAAATTCCTAAAAAATTTTTTTTCAACATTCCTAAAAAATCAACAGCTGTTTCTCATGAGGCCTTAGAGGCCAACTCCAGCACATCATTGTTCCTATGTCTTAGGAATATTCCCAGAGGCAAAAATGGAGCCTGATAGTATAAACAAAGTTTAGGTTCTACTACTCTGCATCTTGATTAGCTATCACAAGAACAAACGAGCCATAAAAGAAAGATGGCTTTCTTTACCCACCCAGGAGTAAAATTCTGTACGAAGTATTAAATGATTTATGTGTCAAGTACGATTCTAGATGTTGGAGTTACAGCAATGAACAAGACAAATGAAACCCTTTTCCTCATGGACTCTATCTTTGTGGCTTTATGATTCATTCCTTTTATTTGTTGACTTAGAACTTGGAGCTTCTCCTTGGCTCCTTGGACAAACCCATGCTTATTCTTGGGACAAAGCTTATATATTCTGATTTCTTTAAAAGAAACTGTATGCAGTCTCCTTTTTCCTGGGAATTTTCAAATTTTCCAATCTTCTCACTACTCCCTTCCTTGTTTCTCATTACTAATTTGCTTTTGTAATTATATTTTCATCATTTAAAAGAGGCTCTGGGAGAAAAGAGTGGCAAACGGATTTTCAGTCCATCATCTTAAACCAGAAGATATTTTCTTATAATTTCCAGAGAGATTGTCTAAATAGATTATCTAAGTAGAATGATTTGGAAAAATTCATCTCTCTCAGAAAGTATAATGGTAGACCGCAAAATCTCTTAGTGGCCTTACCAATCAACATATCTATTTTTTAAATCATTAAGGATAAAAGAAATTGTAACACCAGAGGGAAAGGAAAATTGGGACCTGATCGAGTATAATTATTCCATAACTTCTAATTGTCCAAAATATTCATATATTTTTGTTACATACTTGGTTCTGAGGCATTAAAATTTCTAATTATGTACTAAAAGTTCCTAAATGAATAGCAAATGTTACCCATGATATGAAGCCAGTCAGGAATTTTATCCACCTTTAAACTTTTTATGAAATTAATACCTTTTTATATTCATGTTTTTATTATTACATGTATATTTGTAACTTTCAAACATTTTTAAACTAAGTACATTTTTATTTCCTGGGAAATAGAAATCCTACATGCTAACACTTAAATTTAGCTTAGAAACTATTAACTTAATACTATTTAGAATTTTAAGTATTTATTGATTTCATTGTTCGTCTCAGAATTATGGGGCATTGCACCTGCTATTACAATAAAAAGACAGGATAGCACTTAATTCCTTTTATATTTAAAGTTAAAATTCTTGATTACACTTAAATTAGGGTAGAAATTCAATTGCGATCCATCAAAGCTTAATTTCTTTTTTTGGTTGAAAAGCTTGCAATTGACCATTAAGCACTAAAAATGTTCAGTCTTTTACATCTTATTCTAAATAGAACAAAGTAACTTTTATAATCCACTGGTCAAGAAAAACTGGATAAATGACATCTTTGTATAATATTATTTTACATTTCTTTCTACTTTTTAATCTCTCTACTGCCCACTGTTAATTTTAAATCACTAGGATCACAGCAAAGATTTCAGCCTTATTTCTCATATGTTTCATCCACAACGATGAAGAAGTTATCAGATCAAGATGTCAAAATATAAATTAATACCGTGTTAGAAAAGGTCTGTTTGTATTTAGATTATAAGTAGTATAAACTGCTTCAAAGGCTTCCTCTAGGTTCTTATGAAAAAGCTGTTTAAACAAAGAAAATCAAGAACCAAATAAAAATATCCTATCTAACTACTTATGGGTAGTACATATCTTTAAAGTAGTTTGACTCTATATAGTCAACACAGATATGCCCCAAAACCAGTTCATTTCTCTAGTTGCTTCATTATTTTATTTTTTGTACAATTAGTTCTTGTCATCTTGTTCTTTCTGAGTAAAGCTGCTATATAGAGACACCTGCTGGGAAATAAATGAACAGAAGAAAATTCAAACCTGAGCTCTGGAAACCAAAAAATCTTCCCCTTTATATAACTTAAGTATGCTCTCTTCAAATAATATATTTCACTTCACAGCACACTTGCTTCTCAAATGTATTCAAAGTCCACCTACATCTGAAGTTTTGCTACACATCTAAAAATCTAAACCTTAGCATGAAGTTTCCAGAGTCCACATATATCTGCTATATACATTAGGTATATGATACAGGAAAATTGTAATAAATGTATTTCAGTCAAGTCATTTATAAGATGTTCACACGTATTTTTAAAAAAACTTAAAGGCAATTACTTTTCAGAGTGACTAGGACTTCTCTAATTTGTAATACTTTTATATCTTATTTTTATTTAAAACATTTTCAAATCAAGGCAAGATTTATCCTTTAAAGGTTTAATATAAATACTCTGAATTAATAAAAATGATCTCCTGAAAGTCTGTTTACATAAACTTTTGTTGTCAATTTTAATCTGAGTTTCCCTATTGTAACCCAGCAGATTAAAAACATCAGAAATTACTTGTAAAAAGTACAGTGTTTAAGGGGCGCCTGGGTGGCTCAGTTGGTTAAGTGTCATGATCTCATGTTTCATGGGATCTAGTCCCTAGTTGGGCTCCTCGCTGGTATCACAGAGCCTGACTGAGGTTCACTCTCTCTCTCTCTCTCTCTGCCCTTCCCCAGCTCACACGTATGCTCACTCACTCTCTCTCTCAAAAATAAATAAACTTTTGAAAAAAGTACAGTGTTTGATAGCAAACCATCAAATAGGTATTTCAATGTGTTCCAATCTCAAGGTCAAGCTTCACTTCTCCAGAATTACACTGATACACCTGCCATGTATTACAAGATGATAAGACTTAAAAAAGATATAAGCATAATCTGATTTCTTGAGTGGTTTTAACAATTTCCTCTAGGTGCTCTGCTGAATTTCAAATCATAGGCAAGATTATAGCCAGGTCTTGGAGTGCAGCCACTACAGCAGCTCTTAAGTGATATTCACCATAATTCAGCTGAACATGGACTAGTCATGTGTGGAGAATGGATGACAGCAAGACTTCCAAGCACCTGCTCTATGCTCCTAACCAGATAGGGAGAATATATTATATGGTGACAAACTGATATCTGCCCTCCAACCATGTGGCAAAGATGCTGACAACTGCTAAGAAACCAACCAAAGATGTCATTATTCAAGATGGGGTTTGCATTTTATAATTTCAGAGAAAAAAAGAGAATATGCTTTGAGAACTAACAGTTAAACTTGCTATTAAATGACCTTAAAACCCCACATTTCCCTATTCAGATCAAATACTTAAGCCCATTCCAGAATATTCAACAGCATATTGAAAAACAGAATAGCATAGAGTGTAATAACACAAACTCTGAAATCAGACAAAGTCAAATTCAGTCTCCAGCACAAAGTAGGTGATGCAATATTTAAATAATAGTTTCCTTCCTAGTATTAAGAATATATTAATGGTATTATTGGGATGATTCACATTAAATGATATAATGCATATAAAGTGCTTCCTAGAATATTTGGCATACAGTGAGCATTCCATTAACATTACCATTTTAATGTTGACCATCATCTATAGGGGGAATTTCATCAAATCATTGTACACATCATTTCTACTACTTTTGCAGGATTATAATGACATTATTATATTTATATTCTTTGGAGAATGTTGCAGCCAGAATCATAAACATTGGTTTTGAGAACATTAACAAACCAGTTGGAAAATCAAGGATGTATCTCAAAAGATACAGATTTTAGGTAGATTGAATTTTAAAGACTGTAGATTCTATGTGGTGTTTTCAATCATCTTAGATGAAATTCAAAATATTTGATGCAAAACTTACAAACATACTAGCAAAAAGAAAAACCTGTATTAAATTATTTACTTAGTTGTAGCTTCTGCAATGTCATCAATATTTGTATAGCTTCTCTCAGATCCTTCCCCTGGCTTACCCATCAGGTATTTAGTATAATATTACATAAGTAGTTATGGAAATTTAAGGCAATATATTGAAGAAAATTTTAGTTGGGATTCTAAATTTAATTGGAGGCACATCACAAGTGTGAATCACAACACTGTTGTGGGGTCTGAGATTGGAAAATCAAGCTATTAATCTAAGATGGTTGAGTCAAGAAAAGAGACAGCTGAACAATTGCAACTTGAGGCACTATATAACACCCACGGTTCATGGTCTATCCTTTAATAAGGAAACAAACTCAGCTTTGCACGGCTTTTGTGTTTTGTTTTGCATGTGACTGGAATATATGCTACTGAGTACAGAGATAAAAAGAGCTTGAAAAATTTGGGCTGTTTTACTCTGTATAATACCGACCTTCTTGTTTCCTTGATGTTCTTCCCAGAAATAGATAAAAGGACATATAAAATATATATTATCCATCCACCAAGAAACTAATTTAAACTCTTCATTATATAATTTCAATGAGTATGTTTGATATGCTCTTTTATTTAAGCAATGGTATTATCAATAGGCACAATCTTAAGGTAGATGGATAATAGATAGATAGATAAATAGATGTGTAGATAAAGACATAGTTGAAATGAAAATGCATTGATAACAGGTTTGCCATTATGCTTTCTTTTGATTATGTGCAAAAATTTAAAAAAATGGGAAAAAATAATTGTAATGAAAATCTACAAGAAACATAAACCAGAATTGAAGATTAAGAAAAGTTAACAGGAAGACATCAGCTTGGGAAAAACTTTGTAAAAATATTACATTTGGCTAACAATTTTTCTTTAGAAGTAGAGAGCAAATTATAAAATAATAATGTAGGGTTCTGCTTACATTACTTTAACTAAGCAACTTTTCCTGTATGCACCATACAACCTGGACCCAGATACAAGCAAGACTGAACTCATTATTGTCCCCTGAAGACAGCATGAATGTAAATCAGCTAAAATATAAGGCTCAGGATAACTTTTGGGTTGGTAATAAAATTCATGGTGCTTAAATTGCTCACTTCTAATGCATATTTTACAAGTCTCAGAGGAAATGTCTGAAACTCATAGATTTTCCCCCTTTCCTCATTACTGCATTTGATGTACTTTCAAACTCTGTAAGATGAATTTAATACTTTGTATAACACTGAAAGTAACTATCTGAGAGAATCTGAAGGTGCTACAGAACATTTTCTATTTACAGTAGTCCATTTTGGATTGCTAAATGGGGAAACTGAGGAAGCCTATCCAAAGTCATATGGGTTTAACATCAGAAAGGGTTCAGTCTTCTAAAATATGGTGCTGGCTTTTTCCACATCTATTTTTTTTGTCTTGATCTGATGAATTAAGAATTATTCTTTACTGTTAGTAGGATAAGCCCTTTAAAGATTTTTTTTATGGTGGTTACGTGTTCATTCTGATTTATTTATACTCTTATCCTTGTTCTCAAAGATGTTATGGGTGTTAGTGATGGTCTATGACCACTGAAAAAGCACTAAGTATACTGGCCTATACTGGAGATGAGTATATGACCTTTATTCCGTTGTCATAAATCCTAATATAGCTTATCAAACTAACCAGAAGAACCAGAGAAACATTCCATGAGGATACAGAAGTGTCAGGAAAAGTACCAAAGTTTTGGATTCTGCTATAGAATCTTGTTTTCCTTTAGAAGAATCTTAACAAACTTATAATGAACTTATAATGAACTTATAATGACTATGATTATATCCCATTAGTTTCTATGCTGAAAGAGAAACTTCCATATCGCTTAGTGATACCAGAATCTAAATCGGGTAGACTTTAAATGCTTTTATACAAAAAAATAAGTACAGATAAATTAATTAGATAAGAAAACAGCTGATTTTTTGGAGGGGGAAGATCTGATTATTTATTTTCCCTTCTTTCTTTCAAGATACTTTTTCTGGATACAGAAAACTACATTTATAATTATTTTGTCAGAACATTAAAGAAATTATTTCATTGTCTTCTAGCTTTCATTATTGTTGAGAGATTAGCTGCTGCTCCTTTAAAGCTGATTTGTAATTTTCCCCCCTCTGTTTTATACCTATAAGTTTCACAACAATATGGCTAGGTGGGAATTTCTTTTTATTTTCCCTGCTTGAGATCCTCTGGACTAGATCTATGCGTTAGTGACTTTCATCACTTCTGGGCCAATTTCAGGTAATAAGTAATAAAATATTATTTATTGCCACATTTCATGACCTTCTCTTTCTATATAAATAATTAAAGCTTTTACTCTATCTTCTACATTTCTTATCCTTTCTCATATTTCTTTCTGACCTTTGCTTTTATGTACTTTTTAATTTCTTCTGATCTGTATTCTAATTCACTAATTCTCTCTTTGTCTGTGTCCAATCGGCCCTAAAAGGTATATATTGGGTATTAAATTTCCATTGTTGTATTTTCAGGTCACAAAACAGTTTTATTTTTCTAGACATATTTTGAGATCTGATATTTTGATCTCTTTAAATATAGTAACTACTGTTGGTTTATAATATGTGTCTGATTATGTCAGAATTTGAAGACTTATGAGTCTGATTACGCTGTTGTTTTTTTATGATTTATAATTCATTGTGCCTTGCTGACATGTATGTTTCTTTTTTCCTATGATTTTATCATTTTCTGCCCAAATTTATTCATGTAAATTACTTAAGCTCGAGGATGAACTATATTCCTCTAGAGATGATTCATGTAGTTTCTGCTACACACCTGGGAGTACCATGAGTCTGGGAACATTTTAAACAAAATTTGTGGTTTCAGAGTTTTGGATACGTTCAGTTAATACTAATTTTTACTGCATATTTGTAAGTTACTGGGCTTGTGGTTACAATTTCCATAATGTGTTATTTTACTTCTCTGTGAGGAGGAGGCAGGTTTATTTTGTTTCCTCCTTGCCCTGAGAGTATAGTCTTTTAGAGCTTCTGCTTCATAAAGTGTTGTCTCACATACTTTTCTTGGTCCTGAGATTTGATCCCTTCCATTATTTTCTTAAATGGCAATCAAAGGCTAATCTCAGTTTCATTAGACTCAGCAAATCTCCACTGGTCCACTTACCTATCTACTTTCAGCTTTCGTTTAGAAATTGTAATTTCTGACATTCTCTCAGTATCTCAGAGCTTTCAAAAAATATCTCAAATTATTCTACCCAACATTTTTACTTTTTTTGACAGGAGGACTGGTCTAAATCACCTAGTCTGTTAAGTGTGAGTATGGAGCACTTCTTTTCTTTCTCTTCTACTACTGTTTAGGTTCAAAATATTTCAATTATGCAAGCTACCTTTGCCAACAAATTAAAATCGCACCAAGTCAAGTTTTATGAGACATTCAGGAGTAGAATAGTAAAACCTACAATGTAAGTAGTAGTGATAACTTTTATATAGGAAGATGAGAAAATAAGCATATATAATTTTGTTTTAATTTTGACACATGAAGGATTTTGACCTAAACTATGTAGAAATAATTTAGAATACACAACACAAAGGACTTTGGCTTGACAAAATAGAAGTGGTCTGAGGGAATCTATTTTGCTAAGGCATTTACACAAGATATGTTACCCCAACAAAAATAGCTATTGTTTACTGAGTGGACTTTGGAAGCCCATTTAAATGGATTCTTTTACACAATATTCCCAACTTCTCTATAACTATGTCCCTTTCACAGATGTCAAGATAGATCTAGAAACATTAAATTATTATTCAGATCCATGACTAATTAGTGACAGAATTGAGATTCAAATCCAGGATATTTCATTCTAGAGCCCACAGAACTCTTATCCAAGATATTGTGTGATAGTTTAGATGTGGTCATGTTCTCCACAGCAATATATCTGATAACTTTTCAAAGTCTTGCCTAGCCCTTATGAAAATACATACAGACACAGAAGTATACTTTAAAGTGTTTTAATCAGTGGTGTTTGAAAAACATAAACACATACACTCTGCCTTGCCTTTATTATTTTCACACTATTCACATATTCTTATTAGTGAGATATCAATAAGGTTTCACTTATTATAACTCATCCATTCTTAACTTAGTTGCCATTAGACCAGAGTCTTACTCTTTTAGCTGTTGGATGCTAGCTTGACAGAGGAAAAAGAAAAAGTAAAAAGAATCAAAGTCAAGACCAATGTATAAGATTATTTATTCTGCCCACACTAGTACTAAATTATCTCTGATTAATGGTATAGTAAAGGAGATGTGATGAGGTATTAATCATTACTCTATTTGTTAAACAGACATGCCAAATACATATAACACTCTGAAATAAAACAAAATTCATCTACTTATTTTCTACTGTAAGTAGGTTTTTTTTGTTTTTGTTTTATTGTTTTTATTTTTTATTTTTATTTTTTTAATTCAGCTCAATCCAATGAGGTTATGGGCTAAGCAATATTTCAGCATTCCTGGTGACAGTTGTTAATCTGGAAACTAATGACAATCTCTTGCAGCTAGATTTTCACCTCCAGCCTATTTTCAAATAAAATTAGTTTGAATATTTGAATGCAAAATATATTAATAATACAGAATATAGCCTATGAAATGATTGATGTATGACATTATCATTGCATGAAAATTGATTGGTTTACTTAGGATTTCTCAGGCAGGTAATCTATATCATGAATAAGATTACTTCAAAAGTATGTAAAGAGGGGCACCTGGGTGGCTCAGTTGGTTAAGCTTCCAACTTTGGCTCAAATCATGATCTCCCATTTCATGGCTTTGAGCCCCACATCCAGCTTTGTGCTGACAGCTCAGAACCTGAAGCCTGCTTCAGACTCTTTGTCTCCCTCTCTCACTGGCCCTGCCCCACTCATGCTCTGTCTCTCTCTCTCAAAAATGAATAAACATTAAAAAAATTTTGTAAGTATGTAAAGCAATATGAAGAAAATGAATGCAGGCTGAGGAAGAAGGTGATAGTCTATTTATTATGCCAACACCTAAAATTACTGGAAGATAGGTTAAGTAAATACAATTTTTAACTTTCAATATGGGGGCAGTTTACCAGCAATAATTCCTCAAATTAATAAAATATGGGAAAAAAAAAACAAAAAAAACCCCAAAAATTTGAAAAGAAATTTCTATCTGGCCCAGATTTATAGATTGATAAATAAATTATATATTCTAAACACTAAATTGTTCAACTTTTTGTGAACCAAACAAAATGTATCAGTCTCTGGTCTAGAGCTCAGTGGGGGTTATGATCTATTATATTGAGAAATGGCTTGTTTTGTCTATCATAAACAGGGAAAACATAAGCTTTTTCTCCATAAAACCATATATTGGTTTGCTACATGCCACAGAAAAGAGAAAACAGTAGTGTATACTAATTTTCCATATCAACTATAAATGAAACAATAAGCCTGGGAATTTTATCCCTACTATACCCACAAGATTAAATGAACCAAATAAGCTGCTTTAAGACACTGTGGCTGGTTGATTTAAGATTCAAATGACTGAAAGAGTTCACCAAACTTATATTCCTTGTTTCCAGAATACTGTGACACATAGTTCTTCAAACCTATCCAAGCCATTATTAAATGACATAAAAGGTGTTTATTGCTTCAAAAGGCAGCCTACCGGAATATTGCTTTTTTTTCCCCTCTGAGCTACAGTCCCTTAAATGGCACTTTCTATAAATGCTAGATCTTTTCTAATAAGAAGCAATACTGTGATCTCAGAGAAGCCTCGTATATTGTGACAAATCTTTGAGCCTCTGGGCTGTTTACCTAATGCTCAACTTAGACTATGCTTCTCTATATCTATGTTTTCCTCTGTATAGCTCATCTCTGTTCACAAAATAAGTGAAAAATAGATACTCTCATCATATATATATGTATATATATATATATATATATATATATATATATACATGTTAAAAAGGAGATATAGTCAACCCTATTAGAAAGCTACAGTGAAGGTTACCGTGACTAAATTCAGCCCATGAGGTCTTACTGAACAACCAGAAATGGAGATAAATTTGTCCTGCGCCACCATATCCCATAGCGCTTCTAGAGAAGAACCTTTTTCTTGTTTTTCTCCCCTAAGAACTCACAAAGTTTAAATGAAAATATAAGGATAACAAGGTAATTTTGGACGAGCGACAATGTATTAATGCAATAAGCATTTATGACAACTCACTTAATAGAAGGTATTATGTTATGGACTATGAAGGAAAGCAAAAAAGTACACTAGTCCTACTACATCTGTTCTAAGGGAATTTCTAATTTCTTCGCCACTACTTATTTCCTTAGTCCATTAGTCAGCTCTTGGTCTCCTTCCTAACCTGGGCATGAATACTTTGGCCCCTCACTTTAACTGCATACTCACACTGGCCTCCTCCATCCCTCTTCATTCCTTTCCTTCTTTTTCCAACTCTCCACAGCTGCTGTTCTACATCTTAATTTCCAAACCCACAATCCTATAGCAACTTTCTCTTAGAAACTTAGTATGTCTCCAAATTTACTAAAAACCCAAACAAATAACAAACAACCACAACAAAAACTCAGAACAGAAGCTAGCCAAAGCAGTCTTTCTTCTTCCTTATGTTTCTCACTCAAAGTCTCTTTAAGTGTGATATATTTTCCACCGTCTCAGTTTCATGTGTTGCCACATTGGCCAATGTGTTAGATCCATGCCCTTCAGTCTGCCCACATCAATTACCACCACTTAATATCTTTCTCATCTCTTCTTCAGATGTTTCCTTTTTATGAAAAAACAAAACAAAACAAAACATAAAACGTTAAGCACTTATTCCTTTGTCCCATGCTTACATTCATTTTCAGTGCTTTCTTTTCTAACGAAGCCTTTATTTCTTCCAACTCTCTTCATCACAAAATCAACTGGATATCCAGTTGATTCTGGATATCTGGTTGGATATCCAGAGCTCTCTCAAGGTGCAGAGCTGTTTTCCACCTTTATGATACAGTTTCCTCCACATTGCCTTCTAAGTAAATGCACATTGATCCTTTGAGGTCAACCCAAATATCATCTACTTGGTGAAATCACTTGAGGCTTCCTTCCATTCCTTCCTCAGAAGAATTAATCACTTTTTCATTTGTAATTCTACAATGTGTTTTTCATTATGTTGTGTTCATTTTCTACTATTACTTGTAAAAATAATACCTTCCTGGGGCGCCTGGGTGGCTCAGTCAGTTAAGCGGCCGACTTCGGCTCAGGTCATGATCTCGCGGTCCGAGAGTTCGAGCCCCGCGTCGGGCTCTGTGCTGACCGCTCAGAGCCTGAAGCCTGTTTCAGAATCTGTGTCTCCCTCTCTCTGACCCTCCCCTGTTCATGCTCTGTCTCTCTCTGTCTCAAAAAAATAAACGTTAAAAAAATTAAAAAAAAAATAATACCTTCCTTTCAGTAAATTAAGAAATCTTTGTGGGCAGAGACACAATCTCTATCACCCTCCTACCTCAGTCATCTCTAACCTAATACCTAACATGAAATAGGTGCTCACTGTATATTTGTTGCAATAAACTTATTCCATCCCTCAGGAAACCTATTATGTAATCTACTTATGGAAAATTCCATAAAATAATATTGTAGGAATTTTAGAGAAAAATCACTCCCCTGCAATGTAAGAAAGCTGAAATGTGCTTGAGGAGAAGAGAATTCCAAACATATCAGGGAATATCTTGTATCATGCAGAAAGAGTAAGTCGAACAAAAGGCCAAGCCTGAAAAGGCATAGTGCTTACTTAAAGGAAACTGAACATCTAGTCTGGCTGGACTTTAGTAATAGAAAATAAGATAATATTAGAAAAATAGAATGAAGAGTGAAAAACTGCATCTGGCAAAATGGGTTTGAATACAAGTGACAAAACAAAACAAAACAAACAAAAAAAAAACCGAACACATAAAAAAACTAAGAGAGAGAGAAACTTATTTCTCTCACATATAAATGAAATCCAAAAATAAGCATTCAAGAGTTAAGCAATCCTTCACATTGTGTGCTCCATGACCATCAATACGTGCCTTCTACTTCCTGGTCCAGGTAGCATTTTGAACTCCAGCTATTGTGCATTTCAGTAAGTACAAAGGAGCAAGGAATGAAGATGATACACTTTTTGTTTCTGAAGATATGTCCTGGAAATGTCAAATACTGGTCAGAATTTATTGTTAGGGCTATACCTAGCTGCAAATGAGACAAAAAACAAATCTTATTTCCTATTGGTAAACATGTTTCTGCCCTCTCTTCCCATGTAGGACTTTCTCTCCTTACCCAAAGGAGAGGATTTTAAAAGATGAGTTAAAACATCTGCATTATTAATGGTGAGAACAATACAGGTAACTCAGAAAATATAGATATTTTCATAAACTGACATTTTTAGAAGCTGAATAAACCTGTTAGTTTGTGTCTTTAATGTTTCAGAGAGAACTTAAGCACAGTTTCTCTTTGCCTAGCTATTCTTCATCAGGGCTATTTTCCCCGTTAAATATAAAAGCATTCATTATAACATTCAGCTAAAAGAAACAAAGGAAATTTGTCAAATAAAGATCTTATCTCTGAATATGTAACTTTTTTTTTTTTTTGCCCAATTCCATGTGAATGGCCATTTCAGCAAATGATATTGGAATACAGAATTTAAACACAAAGAAAGGCTGACTTTTTCCCTATTTCTGTTTGCAGATTGATTTGGTTTTGTTGAATGTAAATAAGCAAAATCATTTCTTTCAAAATAGCTACCAGGGATCATCCCTCATTAATCTCTGCAAGGCTTTTCTTGCCTACATCATAAACTCAGCAGCAGGAGGTACTAACACAAAGATCACATACCTCCCAAGTTCGCCTGGTGTATATACAATTCCTAGTAATGCTCAGATCCTAAGTTAAAAAATATTCTGGTTATGATATTGCTTAACTTTAATTTTTAAATACCATCTTTTGGTCCTAAATGTGAGAATAAGAAACAGTGCTTTAAATATTATGAATACTATGCATTTATACACTTTATACAATTGAAGATAATCAAATAACTACATTAAAACTATAACAGTAATTAATTACTACAGGGCATAAAATTTTATTTATAGTAGTCACATATCTTTATATACAATTCTAATCATGGGTAAATGCAGTTATCCCTTGACCAAAAATGAAATAAGAAACCATACTGGCAACATAAAAACATGTTTTATTTAAAAAAGGGGAGTTAATTAGTTTCAGACACATTTCTCCTAACATTCTAAACTACCTATGAAGAATTAGCAATGAATAGATGTAGAAAAGAACAACATAAACCAATAAAAGCAGGGACTACCAAAACTGAGATGACAAAAGTGTTCAGAACTTGAGAGAAAATTTTACTAACTCCTAAGGAGCTATACTGAGAAAAGGAAAGTATCTAACTCATGCTTATAAAATTAAGTAACCTCAACCACATAGCAGAAGGTAGGAATATTCATTTTCTTTTACTTGTTATATAGTCCCTCAATATGTTCTTGGTAGTTTTGTATAGAAAACCACTCAGCTATCCTTCCTACTATGAGGGAGAAATTTTGTGAAGTGACCAGATCATTGTTTGCAACCCCCTTGACTTCATATTTTTTAATCCATTTAAATATTAAAACTTCAAAAAAGAAACAAGAAGAAAGTATGGTGGATATAAACATTAATTCTCATTCAGATTATCTCTAGATGTGAAGTACTTTAGGTAGAAGCGAGGAATCGGAAGATTCCTAGAAGTGCATTTTGGATCTTATGCTTTTTCATGGACTCCAGTCTAGAGGATCAGAGAACAAATTAGTACATGAGATTTCCCAAAATAAGAGGTAAGTTGTCAAGTAGAGCCTCCTGGGTACTAGAAACTAGGCAAGGCACAGTGTTCATCACTATGCCCTCCAACTCTAGAGTAGGGGAGGGAATTCTAGCATCTTCCAAATGTTAGTGAGCAGAACCAAGGAAATGGCCACACACCCTACCTGTGGAGGGACAATGAATTAAAAAGCTCTCTTCTCAATCAAGGATGAGTAAGGAGAAAATAAAAAACAATAACTAGAAACATATAGAAAATATACTGCAGAACAAAATAAAGAAAACACTGGAAGAATCTGAGGAAGAACACAATATAGTACCTCTTCAACTATACAAATCAAAAGAAAAAAAGATGTGCATGTTCGAGTAAATGTGTGTGTGTGTGTGTGTGTGTGTGTGTGTGTGTGTGTGTGTGTGTGACTATTCAGTAGTCTACAAGTCAGCTATTTCAATATCTACAGGGACCATATAGAGGGTGGGAAGGATTGGAAAACTGGCCACTACAGACTACGTCTAAAAAGACAGACACTAATCAGCACCATCTAAATGTCAAGCATGAGTAAGGACTTATTGTTAATAGATTTCTGATTGTGGAAATATGGGGATTTTTAAAAATTTCTGTATTTCTCCTTCCTTCCTTCTTCCCTTCTATCCTACCTCCCTCCCTTCCTTCTTTTCTTTCCTACCATGTTGATTACCAACAAAACAAATGAGTAACAACAAGAAGAAAAAGTTATGCAGCCAAACAAAACACAACTATAGTCAGCATACACAAGACAAACTGTCTTTTTCTGACTTCTTCTTAACAGAATATAACAAAAACAAAAATTGTAGAGATAAGAGCAGGAAGTCAAGAAGGGAACAAGAAAAGAAAGAAACAACACACTATGATAAGTGCGCTGAGGAAACAATTTTCAATAACAAAATTGGAATTTGCAATGGAAGCATTAGAAGCCCTAACTTACATTTTAGGAAAGTAAATCAGAGATGTCAGTGATAATTTGACAAACTCTTAGATACCAAAAGAAAGAGTGGAAATAAAAATAAATGGTATGAGAGAAGAAAAGAGAGGGGGAGAATACAGGGAACAGCACACACACAACTGGCCCAAGAATATCAGTATACTGTTACAATGTACAGTAAAATAAAGAAAACCAAAATTCCCTGATCTAAAAATACCCTGAAAATGAAAACTGACAATGCCTGCTACATACTGCAGATAAAACAACTGGCAAATAAATCAAACTTAAGGTATATTTTGGAAACATTTTTAAGTTACTAACAAGAGGTAATTTGAAGAGGGAAGTCCATTAGAGAATTATTGAATTTGTTTATTTCCAGTCCTTCTCCAAATCCCAATAACATAAGAGCCAAGAACTTTTAAGATATCATCAGTATGAGAGACCAAAGAGCAAGAGAGATTATAAAGAACAACAGAATTTCACAAGCTAGAATGCAGAAAAACAAGAGGTTATTAACTTCCTGGTACTGAGAAACTGGATCCTAAGATGTTAGTGGGGAAAGCTCTGGTATTGAGTAACAGAAATTTGGAAGTGGGGAAGATAATAAGTCTGAAACAACATTTATGTGAAACCTGTTCAAAAATAAGTCAAACCCCCAGATCTCCTTAACCAGCTAGTGAAGTTTTTATTGCTGTCTTTTCCCATCAGTGAGAAGGCAGAATATTTATTCTGTGAAGAAAACAAGATGGAGTCTCTCTGTACTGGTAGCTTTCCAGCAAAGTTAAAGGCAATCATACCATACAGGACAAAAAAAAAAAAAAAAAAAAAAGGAATTTAAGTTAAAGTCTTCACCCAGAATTATATATTCATAACTTGTCCTTCTTTGGCTTGCACAATGAGGCTTCCATGCAGGATACTAAAATGTTCTCTGAGGACTATGACCAAAAGAAGAGACAAGATTTAAAATAATGATCATGAAGATTTTTCAACAAATAAACCTGGCCACATTACCCTAAACTGAGGGCAAGTAATGGTAAACTCTGTTCGTGTACACACACAGAGATTTCAACTAGATATCCAGGGAAAAGTTCTGAAACAAAAGACAATGACTGTGCAAACATAAAAAAAAAAAAAATACACTAAGAGAAAACAGTTTATGGAGCAAAATTATTCCATAATTTAAAAAAATCTCATCAATACTTTCAGAAAGTTAAGAAGGGATATTATATCGATTTTATAAATGATCCTATTTAGAAAGCATTACAAAAGCATTAAAAACAGAAAATATACATTGGAAATAAGAAAATAGCAGAAATGAAAAACATGGACCGGATTATGAGGTTCAAGGAATTTTGTAAAAAGGAGAGGAAAAAACATTAAAATGAGAAATATGAAAGAAAACACACAAAAAAATAGCAGATCAGTCCAGGAAGTCTAAGATAAAAAGCAATGAATTTCCAAAAGATAAAATAATTTTTTAAAAAGGAGAGAAAATAATCAAGGAAACTATCTTTTAAATGCCTCAAAATAGAAAAACATAAATTTGTAGACAGAAAAGATTCACTGAATGAATACCCCAAACCATGAATGAAAGTTGACTCATGATAAGGATATCTCCATGATATTTCAGAACTTAAGAGCAAAGAGCTAATCCAAAAAACTATAAAGAGAAACAGAAAATAAAAAGAGAAACAGGCTTCCTGCTAAAGATTAAGACAATGATGCTATCAGACTTCTCAACTGTAGCTCTGCCTTCTAACTTCATAGAGCTATTGATTTCCAACCTAGAACACTTGACCTAAACAAATAATCAGTGAGTAGCAAAATACAATATGAGAAATGCAAGATCTTAAATATATTGCCTCCAATGTATGGCTACTTAGAAAACCACTAGAGAATATTCTCCACAAAAATAAAGGAATAATTTTTAAAAAGAGAAAGAAATAGAATGCAGGAAATAGTGTTTATCAAAAGAGACCTTCAGGATCACAATCTCACACTGCATCTTAAAAGTAGACCAAGCAGGTTGGATCACATCAAAATATCCAGGAACATTTCAATGTACCTAAAATTGACAGAATTTCTGATATTTTTAATGCATTAAGCAAATAGTTACACAACTTGAGGAGAGATTAGGGACAAATTCATGACAAGAATATAAGCAAAAAGGACAATTTCTACTCCAGAAAGATCAAAAAGTCCTGTAAGAAAAAAAATTAATGAGAGTATTTTACATAGCTCTAAATGGAGTTTATAAAGTCATAATGAACACTTAATACTGAAATAACTAGACTTTGAATATCCCTACATGGGGAAGGTAGGAAGATGGGAATTGTATGTGTTTTGATTACAGTGAGGGATAAAAAAGAAGTACATCAACATCTTCCACAATAAATAGATAATATCTAAATCTAAAATATCAAGAATATCATCAAATTATTTAGAGATGTAAGTGGCTTATGTCAAAGAGTTAAGAGAACCCAAATTAAAATTGGCTTATTGGGACAGCTGGCTGTCTCAGTTGGTAAAGCATGTAACTCTTGATCTCAGGGTCTTGAGTTTTAACTCCATGTGTGGCATACTTTAAAAAAAATTAATTGGCCTATTAAATTAGGGCACATACAGGTAAAGTACTATTTCGCAATAAAAATGAAGAGAATATATCTAAACAATGAAGGTAAATTAGGCTCAGGATTTCTTTGAAACACTCTGACAGAAGGCAATATAATACATCTCCAAGAAATGTTTTGTACAAAAGAATAGGATCCAAGGATTTTTATGCCCAGTTAAGTAATTCTTTTTTTATGAGTTAAGGCAACTTTTAGAGACATGCTCATGTAGGCAAGGGCTCATAAAATAAATCACAAATTTTTCCCTTGCAAAAACTCAAAATATTCTTGTCAACCAACTAAGAGATAAATCAAAAGAAATATCAATTCCTCTTCTGACTTAGATGGACTAATACAGACTGGATTGACTCTCTTGAATAAAACTACCAAAAAATTGGACAAAACAGATGAAACAACGGTTTTCAAGAGACTATGTATCAAGCAACAGAGGACAGTAATCACTGAAAGAAAGAAAACAAATGTGATGTGCCCCTTGATTGACAAATCTTACTGCCTTGCAAGATTTTTCAGAAATTAGGAAGGGGGAAACCAGGTAGAGCCTAGCACATTGCTGAGTTGAAGAAACATAACTAAAGAGTCCAGGGAGACTAGGACAGATATAATTCAAATGGAAGAATACCAGAGAGAATTCTTCTGCATACTGAATGATGTAGATCTGCACTCATTGAGTACCCCTCAAGTATTTAGTGGTCAAGTATTTAGTATCAGTGGTCTCACTGATCAGTGGATGCATAGGAGGAAACTGTGAGGCTAGAGAAAGAATAACCCAAAAGGATTAGAAATAACAGTGCCCAGCACTCACTCAGGCACAGCAATGATGTCTGTTTCCACCACCCGTTTTGAAAACCTTATAAATCTTAGGTCACTGGATTGACTATCCAGAAGAGTCTTATCACCATAGAAGGGAATAATTGAGCTTAGACTAAATGCTGGTCTGGTCTTGCCCAAGAAATCTTAAAAGTAAAACTCACAAGGACAAAATTATTTATAAGCACCTTACCTTCATCCCAGAACAAAATTCAAGAATATTAATTATAAAACAAAAATATTCAGCATTCTAAAGTTCAACATCAGAATACCTGGCATCCCATCAAAATAAGCCAGGCATGCTAAATGACAAGAAAATACATCACAAGGAGATAAAATAATGAATGAAAACAGACCCAGAACTGATAAAAAAATTTAGAACTAGCAGATGAGGACCTTAGAACAACTTATTATAACTGCATTATATGATCTAAAAGTTAAGTGGAGGTAAAGGAGATAGAATAAAATATAAAAATAAAACATCTAGAGATGAACAATACAACACCTGGGATTAAAAATAGAATGCAGTGGATAGACATTACACTAAAAGACTCTGGTGAACTTCAAAACATAGTAATAGACACTATTATATATAATAATAAATATTTATTATGTTTAAATTATTTATACATTATTACTTATTAGGATATATTTAATAAATACATAATATATAGCAAAAAAATATATGTAATAAATATATATTTGAGAAAAAATAACCAAAATCTCTCCAAACTAAAATGGAAAAAAAAAATGAAAACACAACATATCAAAACTAGTACCACAACCTTTAAAAGGAGTGAAATATTGACACATGGATGAACCCTGAAAACATTATGCTAAGTAAAATAAGCCAGCCACTGAAGCACATATTGTATGAGGTTCCTAGGGTAGCCTGGGTGGCTCAGTTGGTTGAGTGTCTGACTCTTTGTTTTGGCTCAGGTCAGGCTCCACGCTGGGCACGGAGCCTGCTTAGGATTTTCTCTCTCTCCATCTGCCCCTCCCTCACATGAATGCTCTCTCTCCAAAATAAAATTTAAAATATGTATATGGGATTTATAATATATGAACTGAGTCATTGTTAAAAACTAATATACCACTCAGTGGCAGAAATTATTTCTTCCTAGGATTTTTTTCCCATGTTATTATCCATCTAGGACCTGGAGGTACTGTGCTAATTATGCTTTAAATTACTATATACAGAATTATCATCTTCATATTAAAATATGTAGATAAAGTGACTAAATATACCAATATATGAATGCTATCTTTGGGAATTAGAATTCTACGTGATCAATGCTTTACTTTGCATGTTTACTTTCCAAATATTCTCAAGTGAATATGCATTGTTTTATAATAAGAAATCTAATTTTAATAGGGTCATATAATTTTGTAGATTCCATATAATCACCATTATGTAACACTTCTAGGATAATTGCCAAAGCATTAACTAGTATCAGCTGTCTCTGGGAGAGACAAATATGGAGGATGAAAATATGGAGGATGATTTTCTTCTTTAAACTTTTCTAAATTTTCCACACTTTCTATAATGAGTTATATAAATGTTTAAATAGATAATTTTGTTTTTAAAACTTTAAAAGATACATATTAAAGTCAAACAAGAATAACATTTTGCTAAATAATCTGTAGGATCAATTTTAAAATGATAATACATTTTAAGTTTTCTCTTAAGAAAGAATTATGCCTTTAATTGTTTATTTTTAATTACTATTTATTTATTTTGAGAGAGAGTGTGTATGTGAGAAGGGGAGGGGCAGAAAGAGAGGGAAAGAAAAAGAATCCCAAGCAGGCTCCATGCTGCCAGTGCAGAGCCCAATGTGGGGCTCGAAATCATGAACTGTGAGGTCATGACCTGAGCTGACATCCAGAGTCAGCCACTTAACCAGCTGAACCACCCAGGTGCCCCTTAAGCATCCATTTATTGATAGTACCTAACAACTTGATTCTAAAGATAAACAAACAAAAAGTAAGAGATAATAACTAATATAACAATTCTCTAATGGTCTCTAACCGTTGAACCCAAGTCCAAAATCTTAGTTTAATCCAACACATTACTTCAGAATAAGGGTGTAAATGCAAGGAGTTTTTTCTATAAGAACAAAACCTCTTCTATGGATATGCAGTTTTAATATTAAAAAATGATAATTGCCATTTCTTTCACTTTTAATTTTGACTTAAATATTCTGTTAGTATAAATACAGGACATTTTTGCAGTATCAATTGATAAATTAATATATTTAATATCATCAATCAATACATTATAAATAAGATTAAAAAACAGAACTTAAAATTACAAAAGGTATAAAAATATCATTTATTTGGAAAGATGTTAGAAGCCAAGATTATTCAACATGGCAACAGAGTTGCATAATATGGACTAAAAATTCCCAAACAAAAATATATGTTGGGGCACCTGGCTGGCTCAGTCAGTTAAGCCTCTGACTCTTGTTTTCACTCAGGTCATGATCTCATGACTCATGAGACTGAGCGTCGTGTTTGGGCTCTGCACTGACAGCACGGAGTCTGCTTGGGGTTCTCTCTCTCCCTCTCTCTTTGTACCTCTCCCACTTGCACACACTCTGTCTCCTCTCTCTTTCTCTCTCAAAATAAATAAAAAAATAAACTTAACAAAATTATGTTACTATGGGGCGCCTGGGTGGCTCATTTGGTTGAGCATCTGACTCTTGATTTTGGCTCAGGTCATGATCTCACAGTTTTGTGAGTTTAAGCCCCACGTCGGGATCTGCGCTGACAGCACAGATCCTGCTTGAGATTCTCCTTCTCCGCCCCATCAGGTCCGTACTAGGTCTCTCTCAAAATAAATAAACTTAAAAAAAATTTTAAAATATGTTGCTGTACATATGCATATGTATATACATAAAACATGTAACTATAATGACTAGTTCTTTCTTACACCTATGGAAAATGGAACCACAGACATTTGGCGTAAGCACAAATAGTTTTAATTCTTTACGGTGAAACGTTATTTTCAACCTGGCCTCATTTACCAGGAGTGTGTTCCAGTTATCACACCGCAACCAATCACTCTAGAACCCAGGGGCTTAACACGATACAGTATTGTCTTCCAGGGCTCTGTTGTGGTTGACTGGGTTCACCCAGGCACTTCTCACTTCGGTTTCTGATGCCTTTGCAGTAAGATGATGGCTGAGATAGTCATCTGAAGATTTGACCAGTCATGTCCAAGATGGTTTCTTCACTCACATATCTGGTGCCTCTGCTGGGAGGGCAGGAACACTTGCATATTTGTTGACCACCTCCCTCTCACCACAGAGCTTCTCAATTTGTTCATCTTACTACCTCACAAGTATCTCCAGATAGAAACTTACTTATTGGCCTACCTTCCTCCAGAAAAAGAATTTCAAGAAAGGAAAAAACAAACCTAATGCCAATTAAATGCTAGGCCCAAACTGACATCAGGGTCACTTCGGCATACTGTTGATAAAAGCAGTCTCAGGAATCGGGGGAGGAGGGTGGAATTCACCTTATCTCTTGATTGGGGGCATAGAATGTTCATGAAAGAGGGAAGAATTTGCAGGAAATACCTTTGAAAACTCAATACTCAGATCTTCTTGAATTGACTACAAAAATAAGGTAACTTAGAAGCATAATATTAAAAATGACAAGAGAAGCATTCTGGCTTGATTTCCAAGTCTCCAATGCGAATTTATAAAACAACCAATGGCCCATACAAAAAAATGCATTTCTTCTGGTTTGGACTTCCATAATGCTGAAAACATGCTTGACGTTTTCATTTATTTTTTAATACTGACATTTCATACTCCTCTTCTTTGGATAACACTTTTAATCATATTAACCTTTGTCTTTCAGTATTATAGTTTGTTAGTTTGCCTATATACTTTTTTAAATTTAACTTTTATGTTGAGGTAATTGTAGATTCATGTGCAGTCGTAAGAAATAATACAGAAAGATCATTGTTATATCACTTACCCCAAGTCCAATAGTAATATCTTGTAAAACTAGTACAACATCACAACCAGGATACTGACACTGATAATACAGTCAAAATATACAAAATTTCATCACCACAGGAATCCTTCATGTTGTTTTTTATAGTCACATCTAGTTCCCTCCTAACCCTACCTCTTCCTTACCACCCCCCCACCATTTTAAAAATTGTGTCAGTTCAAAAATGTTTCAGAAATTGAATCATACTTTTTAGGATTGGCTTTTTTCACTCAGCACAATTTCCAGGAGATTCAGTCAGGTTGCTGTGCATACCAATACTTTATTTCATTTTATTGCTGACTGCATACCATAGGTAGATGATAATTGTGGATTTTTCTATTTCTCCTTTCGATTGCACCACTTTTGCTTCACATATTGTACAATTCTGTTACTTGGTGCAACACTTAGGATGGCTATGTCCTCTTGATGGATTGACTTTTAATCATAATGTAATAAATCTCTGCTAATTTTCTTCTTTCTTAAAGCTACTTTACCTGATACTAACAGTCATTGTTGCTTTCCTTAACTAATGTTTGCATATATACCTTTTGCCACCCTTTTACTTTCAACTTCCCTGTAACATTACGTTTGAAGTGAGTTTCTTTCAGACAGCATAAAGTTATGTCATTTTTTAAATCTACTCTCCCGGTTTGTCTTTAAATTGGTGTATTTAAACAATTTACATTTAATGTAATTACTAATATGTTAAAGCTTAAATTAGCCATTTTATTTCTGTTCTATTTTACTTTTTTGTTTGTTTCCCTGCTTTCTTTTTCCTGATTTCCTCTGGATTAAACATTTTATTAAGAATTCCATTTTATTTAATAAATGGTGTTTTTTGAGCGTGTCACTGTGTTTAGCTTTTTTAGTGGGTGCTCTAGGTATTACTTTATATATACACACATGTAGCCTAGCTCACAGGTGTCATCATTCCACCAGTTCATGTGATCTATAGAACACCTACTTCCCTTTACCTTTTCTTTACCTTCTTCTACTATCATTCTTACCGACCTCGCCCCACAGGTAAGGTCTTGGTTTTCTCTGGCTGTTTTCAAGCTTTTCCTCTGTGTTAAGTTTTCAGAAGTTTATGATGTGTCTTGGTATAGATTTATTAAGTTGGGGTTTCCCTAGTTCTTTGAAACTGTACGTTTATGTCTCTTGCCCACTGTGGATATTTGTCAAAAATTATTTCTTCAAGTACTTTTTAAATCTTGATTTCTTCTCCTCTGTTTTTCTGGGACCCTGATAGTATGAATTTTTATGACGTTTTTTATGGTTCCTAATGTCCCCCAGACTCTGTTAATGTTGTTCAGTCTACTTCTTGTCATTCAAGATTGGGTTATTTTTATTTTCTATCATCTAGTTCACTGATTCTTTCCTCTGCCCCTCCATCCTTCCATTAAGCCCATCCATGAGCTTTTTTTGTAATTTTATTGAGTTTTTAATATTAATTCCAATATATTTAATATACAATGTTATATTAGTTTTAGGTGTACAATATTCAACAATTTGATACATTACTCAGTGCTTATCATGATAAGTGTACTCATTAATCTCCATCACCTCCCATCTGCCCTCTGGTGTCACCCCTGCCATCTGCCCGCTGGTGCTTTGTCCTCTATACTTAAGAGTCTGTCTCTTGGTTTGTCTCCCTTTTTTTTTTTTTTCCCCTTGTTCATTTGTTTTGTTCTATAAATTCCACATATGAGTGAAATCATATGTTAGTTGTCTTTCTCTGACTTATTTTACGTAGCATTATATTCTTAAGCTCCATCAATAATATTGCAAATAGCATGATTTCATCCTTTTTTATGGCTGAATAATATTCCACAGTGTGTGTGTGTGTGTGTGTGTGTGTGTGTGTGTGTGTGTGTGTACTGTTTATCTATTGATGAACCCTTGGGCTGCTTCCATAATTTAGTTATTATAAATAAGCTTAAATAAACATAGGGGTGTAAATATTCTTTTGAATTAGTGTTTTTGTATTCTTTGGGTAAATACACAGTAGTGTAATTACTGAATGGTAGGGTAGTTCTATTTTTAATTCTTTGAGGAAACTCCACACTATTTTCCACAGTGGCTGCACAAATTTGTATTCCCACCAACAGTGCAAGAAAGTTCCTTTTACTCCACATCCTCACCAAAGCTTGTTTCTTGTGTTGCTGATTTTAACCATTCTAACAGGTGTGAGGTGGTATCTCATTGTGGTTTTGATTTGTCTTTCCCTGATGATAAGTGATGTTGAGCATCTTTTCCTGTGTCTACTGGCCATCTGTATGTCTTCTTTGGAGAAATACCTGTTCATGCCTTCTGTTCATGTTTAATAGGATTACTTGTTTGGGGGCAGTTAATTTTTATAACTTTTTTTTTTGGATACTAAACCTTTATCAGATAGGCCATTTGCAAAAGTCTTCTCCCATCCCATAGGTTGTTTTTTAGTTTTGTTGGTTTCCTTGGCTTTGCAGAAGCTTTCTACTTTGATGTATCAAATAGTTTACTTTTGTTTTTGTTTCCCTTGCCTCAAAGGATGTACCTAGAAAAGTCTGGTTATAGCCAATGTCAGAGAAATTACTGTCTGTGATCTCTTCTAGGATGGTCATGGTTTCAGGTCTCACATTTAGGTCTGTAATCCATTTTGAGTTTATTTTTGTGGATGGTGTAAAGTAGTCCAATTTCATTCTTTTGCATTCAGCTGTCCAGTTTTCCCAACACTATTTCTTGAAGAGACTACCCATTGCATATTCTTTCCTGCTTTGTCAAAGAGTCATTGACCATATAATTAAGGGCTTATTTCTGGGCTTTCTACCCTTTCCACTGATATATGTGTCTATTTTTGTACTAGAATCATACTGTTTTGACTACTACAGCTTTGTAGTATAACCTGATATCTGGAATTTTAATACCTGCAGCTTTTTTTTTCAAGATTATTTTGGATACTTGGGGTCTTTTTTGGTTCCATGCAAATTTTAGAAACATTTGTTCTAATTCTGTGAAAAATACTGTTGGCATTTTGATAAAGATTACATCTGTAGATTTATTTGGTAAGTATGGACATTTTAGCAATATTTATTCTTCCTATCAATGAGTATGGAATATCTTTCCATTTGTTTGTGTCATCTTCAATTTCTTTCATCACATTTTGCAATTTTCAGAGGACAGTTCTTTTGCCTCAAGTTTATTCCTAGATTTTTATTATTTGTGGTGCAATTGTAAATGAGATTGCTTTCTTATTTTCTCTTTCTGTTGCTTCATTATCAGCGTATACAAATGTAATGGATTTCTGTATATTGATTTTGTTATCTTGAGACCTTCCTGAATTCATTTTACAGTTCTAGTGGAATTTTGGTGGAGTCTTTAGGATTTTCTCTATATAGTATCATGTCATCTGCAAATAGTGAATGTTTTATTTCTTCCTTACCAATCTGGATGCCTTTCCTTTCTTTTGCTTGACTGCGTGCTGTGGCTAGGACTTCCAATACTATGTTGAATGAAGTGGTGAGAGTGGACATGTTGGGTTTATTCCTGAACTTAGAGGAAAAGCTCTCAGTTTTTCACCATTGAGAATGATGTTAACTGTGGGTTTTTCATATATGGCCTTTATTATGTTGACACACATTCCCTCTAAACCTACTTTGCTGAGGGTTTTTATCACAAATGGATGTTGTACTTTGTCAAATGTTTTTTTTTCTGCATCTATGGAACGATCACATGGCTCTCATCCTTTCTCTTGTTGATGTGATGTATCATGTTGATTGATTTGCAAATTTTGAACCACACCTGCATCCTGGGAATAAATTCCACTTGATCATAAAAAAATGACTTTTTTAATCTATTGCTAGATTTGGTTTGCTAATATTTTGTTGAGGATTTTTGCATCTATGGTCATCAGGGATGTTGGCCCATAGTTTTGTGGTGTCTTTATCTGGTATCAGGGTCAAGCTGACTTCATAGAAAGAATGAGGAAGCTTTCCTTCTACTTTTTGGAATAGTTTGAGAACAATAAGTATTTTTTTTTAATTTTTTTTAATGTTTATTTATTTTTGAGAGAGACAGAGACAGAATGTGAGTGGGTTAGGGGCAGAGAGAGAGAGGGAGACACAGAATCCAAAGCAGGCTCCAGGCTCTAAGCTGTCAGCACAGAGCCCAATGTGGGGCTCAAACTCACGAGCTGTGAGATCATGACCTGAGCCAAAGTCGGTGGCTCAACCAACTGAGCCACCCAGGTGTACCTAGTTTGAGAACAGTAAGTATTAACTCTTCTTTAACTGTATGGTAGAATTCAACTGTAAAGCTATCTGGTCCTCAACTTTTGTTTGCTGGGAGTTTTTAGACTACTGACTCAATTTCATTGCTGGTAATCAATCTGTTGAAATTTTTTTTCTTCCTGATTAAATTTTGGGAGATTATATATCTAGGAAGTTACCCATTTCTTCTAAGTTGTCCAATTTGTTGATATATAATTCTTCATAACATTCTCCTGTAATTCTTTGTAGTCTGTGGGCTTGGGTTGTTATTTCTATTTCATTTCTGATTTTGTTTATTTGAGTCCTTTCTTCTTCTTCTTCTTCTTCTTCTTCTTCTTCTTCTTCTTCTCTCTCTCTCTCTCTCTCTCTCTCTCTCTCTCTCTCTCTCTGTTTTATGAGTCTGGCTAGAGGTTTATCAATTTTGCTTATGTTTTCAAAGAACCACCTCCTGGTTTCACTGATCTGTTCCACTTTTTTTTTAGTTTCTATTTCACTTATTTCTGCTCTACCCTTTATTATTTTCTTCCTTCTACAGGATTGGGGGTTTTATTTGTTCTTCTTTTTCTAGATTTATTAAGTGTAAGGTTAGGTTGTTCATTTGAGATTTTTCTTGCTTCCTGGGGTAGACCTGTATTGCTATAAACTTCCCTCTCAGAACAGCTTTTGTTGCATCTCAGAGGTTTTGAACTATAGTGTTTTGATTTTCATTTATTTACGTGTTCATTTTTATTTCTTATTTTATTTCCTAGTTTGCCCATTTATTGCTTACTAGTATGTTATTTAACCTCCATGTATTTGTAGTCTTTCCAGATTTTTTCTTGAGATTTATTTCTAATTTCATAGCATTATGGTCAGAAAAGATGCATGGAATGACTTTGATCTTTTTTGAATTTGTTGAGACTTGTTTTGTAGTCTAATATGTGATAGATTCTGAAGAATTTTCCATGTGCACTTGAAAAGAATGTGTATTTTGCTGATTCGGCTGTTTTGGGATAGAATGTCCTGAATGTATCTGTTAAATTCATCTGTCCAGTGTGTCACTCAAAGTCACTCTTTCCTTATTTTTTGTTTACACGATATGTCCAATGATGTATGTGGGTGTTAAAGTCCCCTACTATTATTGTATCATTATAAATTAATTTATTTATGCTTGTTTTTAACTGCTTTAAATACCTGGGTGCCTCTATGTTGGTGCATAAATATTTACAATTGTTAAATTATCTTGTTGATTGCCCCTTTAATTATTATATAGTGTCAATCTTTGTCTCTTGCTACAGTCTTTGTTTTTAAGTCTATTATGTCAAATATGAGTATTGCCAACATGGTTTTCTTTTCACATCCATTTCCCTAATAAACTTGTCCATCCCTTCACTTTCAATCTGCATGTGTCTTTAGGTCTGAAATGAGTCCTTTGTAGGTGCCATATAGATGACTTTTTTTTGTTAACCATTCCATCACACTATGTCTTTTGAATGAAGCATTTTGCCTAATTACACTCAAAGTAATAACTTATTTCTACTTATTATTACTTTGTTCTTGTTTTATGGTTGTTTTGAAGTTTTTCTCCATTTCTTTCTTCTCTTGTTTATTCTTTCATGATTAACTGGCTTTCTTTGGTGACATACTTGGAATCCTTGCTCTTCATTTTTTGCATGTCCAATATTGGATTTTGATCTGTGACTATCATTAGGTCTGTACATAATATCTTCTGTATATAGCAGTCTATATTAAATTGATGGTCACTTAAATTTGAACCCATTCTTTACTTCTCTCTCTGCCATGTTTTAGGTATATGGTGTCATACTTCACATCCTTTTATTTTGTGAGTCCCTAGGCTGATTTTTACAGATATGCTTATTTTTACTGCTTTCCTGATTCCTAATTTCCTTACTCTTGCTCATGGTCTTTGCTTTCCACCCAAAGAGTCACCTTTCACATTCTTGTAGGTCTGTTTGGTGGTGATGAATTCCTTTAACTCTTGTTTGTCTGGGGAACTCTTTATCTCTCCTATTCTGATTGATAGCCTGGCTGGATGGAGTATTTTTGGTTGCAAGCTGTTGGGTTTTTTTTCTTTCTTTTCACACTTTGAATATGTCATGCCACTCACTTATGGCTTGCAAAGTTTTTGATGAAAAATAAGCTGATAGACTTATGGGGTTTCTCTTGTATGTAATTATTTTCTCTTGCTCCTTTTATAATTCTCTTTTTATCACTACTTTTGCCATCTTAACTACTATGTGTTTTGGGTTGATTTTGTTGGGGGCTCTCTGTGCCTCCTGGATTGGAATTTCTGTTTCCTCCTCCAGATTTGGGAAGTTTTCACCCATTTCTTCAAATAAATTTTCTGTCCCCTTTTATTTATCCCCTCCTTCTGGGATCCCTATAATGCAAATGTTATAACACCTGATAGCGACATTGAGTTCCCTAAGTCTATTCTCATTTTGTATATTTTTTTCCCTTGCACCTGTTCAGCTTGATTACTTTCCATTACTTTGTCCTCCAGGTCACTGATTCATTCTTATTCTTATAGTTTGTTTGTTTGCTTTTTAATCTCATTGCTAACGGTCTCACTGATGTCCTCCACTCTTTTCTCAAGTCTAGTGACTATCTTTTGTGATCATTACTTTAAATTCCCTATTAGGCATATTACTTATTTCCATTTTGCTTAGGTTTCTTGCTGTGATTCTGTTTTGTTCTTTCATTTGGGACATATACCTCTGTCTTCTCATTTTGTCTAACTCTCTGCATCTGTTTCTTTGTGTTAGGAAAGACAGCTTCATCTCTGTGCTTGAAAGCAATGACTTTATGAAGAAGAGGTCCTATAGTGCCCTACTGGGCACTGTCCCCTGTTCTTCAGAACATGACACTTCAGGGGTGTCTCTTATGTGTAATGTGTGAGACCTACTGTTGTGGTTGAGAAGGTTTTTCCTTCAGTTCAATTGTCTACAATGGCTCTCTTTGCCAGTCATGTGCAGTATTTGAACACTATGGTGTTATTGGGCCAGTCTTTGGATGATTTGGGTTTGAGCTGAGTCAGACCAGGTATTTGCCAAAAATGAAGTAATACCAAACTATAAGTAACTTTCCCTATGTTGCCCCCTAAGAAGCTTTAGTTCTTCTAAAGAGGCTCCATCTGACTGGAGTGTATGTGATTATCTTTTCCTCTCTCTAGGGAAGGAGTGGTGCTAGCCATTGTAGGGCTGTTTGCATGCTACTGGGCCTATGGCACCTCCCTGTAGGAGCTCTGGCCAAGAGTGTATTGGAGAGGGCAGATCTCCCAAAGCACAGCTCACGGGGGCCAGAGCAATGCTTCACTGATGCTAGTAAGCTTTGTGGGCTGACATTCCTCTGTGGGACGGACTTGTTAGCTCAGGGACTGAGACAGGCTGTCTAGATGGGTTGATTAGCATAAGCACAGTGTGGGATAATGGGGAGGGGGTGGCAGTGCTAGCAAGTTATGTACAGAGTCCTACAGGTGGCTCCATGATTATGCTCAGAGTAGGGAAGGGAAATGGTGCCTGCCAGGTATTTTTTTCCTGGAGGAGTTCTCCAGCAACTTGTATCCCTCAGAGATGCACTCTGAAGTTAGTGAATAATTCTTCCTCCCATATGCCCCAAGTGCCTATCAAACTGCTGCTTCTATGCTGTATCTCCATGGGCTGTTTGTTTTACTGTCTCTTTAAGGGAGGGGACTGTGTTCTTCTCACCCACCAGCTCTCCTAGAATCAAGCCCTCTGATTTTTTTTTTTAATTCCAGGTTTTAAGTCCCACTGGTGGTAGGAAATCACAAAATTTGGCTCCTCTGGTGTTCAAAACCAAATGTTATAGAGATTTGTCTTTCCTATGTGGGCACGCCCCCCCAGAGGTGTGGGGGTCTGTTACTCTCCCCTTTCCATACCTTTGGCATCCCTCCTTCCCCAAGGACAGTCCCACAAGGCCATTTAGTTTCCAACCACATCTCTGCCATTCCTAACCTCTTTGATGCCGTTTCTTCTCTACCTTTAGTTGTGGAGTTTGTTCTGTTGGTCTTTGGGTCATTTTCTGGGTTATTTACACCGATGTGACTGTTATCTAGTTGTATCAATGGGGAAGGTGAGCCTAGGGTCCTCACACTCCACCATCTTCCCTGGAAGTCTGAGCTCTTCACTTCACTTATTGTCTTTTTCATTTCTAATATTTCCATTTGATTCTTCTTATTTATATCTTCTCTTTCAATGTTGAGACTTTCTATTTCTTTATTTAGGCTATTTTTTTCATTTGTTTCCAGTGTTTTTAATTGCTCCTTGATGCATTTTTATCATGAATACTTTAAAATCTTTGTCAGATGGGCACCTGGGTGGCTCAGTCAGTTAAGTGTCTGACTCTTGATTTTGGCTCAGGTCATGATCTCACAGTTTGTGAGATTGAGCCCCGTGTTGGTGAAGCCTGCTTGGGATCCTCTCTCTCTCCCTCTCTCTCTCTCTCTGGCCCTCCCCAACTTGCACTCACTCTCTCAATATAAAAGAATATTAAAAAAAAAAAGTAAAACCTTTGTCAGATAATTCTAACATCTTTATCTTCTCAGTGTTGATATCTATTGATAATCTTTTTTCATCCAGTTTGAGATATTCCTGGTTCTTGTTGCAAGACCTATACATTTAAATTAAGACCTATACATTTGAGTGTTATAAGACTGTCTCTTATTTAAAACTTTTAAAAACGATTTTCTTGTGTAGTACTCTCACAAGGAAAGTCAGGGAGGCATCTGACTAGTGCTAGGTAGATACTGTAGTCCAATTTTCTTGCTCACCTTCATTAACACCCAAAGGAACAATGTTCCTAGTTACTGCTTAAAAAAAAAAAAAGTGAGATTTTCAGCCTTCTAAGTCATCTCCATTGACACCATGGTGGTGATGGCCCTGGTAGCACTGGGTGAGGGTATAAGTTTAACTCATTATTAAATGTCCTTTGACCTCACCTGAGTGGGGTCCCTTTCATAGTGCTAGGTTTTGTGGATATCAAGGTTCACCATCTGCACTCTCCACTGACACTACTGGGGAGCCTCATTACTGATCATCAAGAATGAATATCCCATCTCCCTTCTTGATCTTTACTGACACCACCCTGGTGGGCTGTTGGGTGCTTCTTTAAATGTTCATGAGACTATAAGACTAGGCTCCCACTTGGCCTTTGTTAGCATGGGATTAAGGGGGATGAGTCCATAGTTTTTCTGTGAATTTGGCTGAAGTAGAGCAGATATTATCTAAAACATTCTGTCTTTACAGGCTGTCCCTTTCATGAGTCTTTGGCTAGAAGAACATGCTTTTGTTGGGGCATTTTGTCTGTTTGCATTCACTGGCATTTCCAATTTGTGAACTCCTTCTGTTCCAGGTCTGGGAATATATGAGGCAAAAGAAAACAGAGAACTCATCCTGGATCCTAAGCTCCCTAGCCAGTCTTCCTTCTTCTCACCACCTTTCAATGTCTCACAGTTTTTGCTTTGTTTTTGTTGTGTTTTGTTCATAATGTCTTTAGTTGTACTTAGAGGGGTAATAAGAAGAATTGTGTCTATTTTGTCTTCCCACAGCATAATTATTTTATATTTGTCTATATACTTTTTTATGTTCTAAGTTCTATTTAAGAACTCTTCAGTTGTTTTGTCTTTTACTTATCCTCTTTTGTTGACTAATAAGAAGATAGCTGGTGACAATAACTATTAACAATTAACAATAAATAGCAATTCCCAATAAATTTCAGTACAAACTATGTCCTATAATCTGAGAATATCTTATAATCAAAATATTTACTAAAGCTTATATTGGCCTGGTGTCACAGTTGATTTTATTTAGGTAAGCTTTAAAATCTGGATCCACATTGAGTTTCAGGAGTGATACTGAAATTCCTTTATGTTTTAACAAATCAATATTCTATTACATTGTACATATGAAGGTTCATTACACTATTCTCTCTATATTTGTGTGATAGAAAATTTCCATAATAAAAAGAAAAAATTCTGTCAACAGAAAATGAACAGAGATGTTCCTTTGACTAATAACCCTGTAAATCCAATACCAGAGAGGCTTAATGTCTAGAAAAAAATTTCAGTAAACTCTCACAACATCAGGCAACCATCCAACTTTTTGTTGTTATAATTTCTCTTCATTGCCTCTCATATTTTATGTATTTAAAATGTATTCTACTCGTGTTTTGGTCTTAATGTGTTTGCTATTGGAAAATAGAATAAAAAAACAGAAAGTGTCCCACTTAAAATAAAATGATATAAACCTCTCTACAACATATTTTAACTGAGGGTGTATTAGAGTAGTTTATCCCTCCTATTTCTCTATCAAATTATTTTCCATTCATTCAAGATATTGTTGGAACTTTTTCCAGAACAGAGAACATTGACTTAAAAGTACATATAGCTGCCATTTTTTAAGGTTTTATCCTGTATTACTCTTGCTAATATATGTTATACACTTCCTTATATATATACATATATACACATGTATATGGCTTTGAGCCTAAAAGATTAGCAAGAGTAATACATGTATGTATGCATACATATGTATGTATGCATGTGTGCATGCACACACACACATATAAAAATCTCATTTAATCTTCAAAATATTTTTTTTTTGCAAAAATAAGGGAATAGTTTTAAAGAAGTTACATAACTTGTCTGACATGAGAAAGGTAATCAGTGAACAAGCTGGGAATATGTCAGGCAGTTTCCATACAAACACTCAGCAAAAATAATTTGAATAAATGAATAAATGAATTGAGCCTGCTAACTAAAAGTTAAATGCTGCCCTTCAAACCTCTGTGAGAGCTGAGTTGCAAGGTATGTTGATAGCATCAAAGGAGCCGTAACACAACGAATAGAAACTGTAAACAGACAATGAAATACACAAATTCCTAGACTGGATATTTTACCTAGTACTCTCCATCCACTCCAATTCTTACACCAAGAAATATCTGCATATATGTCTTCCCCTCTTCCAACTTGTTCAAAGAAAATGAGATTTTCCTTAATGCATTGCCAGAAGTGAATGGCAGAAAGACATTTTAGAATCATATTGTCCATCTCTAACCGATCAGTTCAGTGTCACTAAACACATGTTCTCTAATAGAATTTTAAGTGTGACCTTAAAAATTATCTTTAACCCAATCTTTTTGTTAAGTTACAAAGGTGAGGCCTAAAGAAATGTGGTTATATAGAGCTTAAGGTTAGTATGTAGCCAAAACCATGGCAACAAACTTTTCAATCTCAAGGAGGTGATCTTTGCATAACACCTTAACACCATTACAAATAAAACAATCTGAGAAAGTGAATTTATACAGGTAAAAAATTCTATACATGCAAGTTTTCCTTGACTTTGATGTCTGACTAAGATAAGCGAAGTTTGCACTTATATAATCATCGTTTTTTCTCTTTAATATAGATACCATTCAGCTTAGAGCTAGATGACTTGAATAATAATAGTTAACATACACTGAGAACTCTGATCCAGGGAGTGAGTTAAGAGTTTTATACATATTCTCAATAAATATGAAGATCCAGAAAACAGTTTAAATAAAATAATTTATTTAAAAATAAATTGTAGGGGCACCTGGGTGGCTCACTTGGTTAAGCGTCAGACTTCGGCTCAGGTCATGATCTCACGGTCTGTGGGTTTGAGCCCCGCGTCAGAACTGTGCTGATAGCGCAGAGCCTGGAGCCTGCTTCAGATTCTGTCTCCCTGTCTCTCTGCCCCTCCCCTACTCACGGTCTCTCTCTCTCTCTCAAAAATAAACATTAAAAAATTTTTTAAGCAGTAAAATTTAAAAACAAATACATAAATTGGATAATCTCATTATTACTATTTAGAATCCAAAGCTTTAAGTAGTTGGGAAATTAAATGTGCACTGCCTTTCATTTTGCACTAGCACACATAAAGAATACCATATAACTTCAAGGAAATTGCTAATGCTAGAAGAAACCTGAATGAAGTTAAGAAAGGCTGTCTGATTTAGGACCTTTTGGGTGACACTTAATCTGGAATAGACGACACTAAAGGTTCCCAGAAAGATATCCCTGCTCCAATTGATGAAGTTTAAACTATGTGATTTCACATGGAGAGGAAGCAGAAGAAATAACAATTATATGTATTTTATTAGTCATAATAGGATTGCAACATTCTCCATCAAACTGCTGAATCCAGGTCAAGATTTATTATAATAAGGCATATTTAACTTACAGTTGGTATATGATGTTTTAATTTTATTTATATGAAATGACTCACCAGGCAACACTACCCCTTAAAATAAAAAGTGATTTAGACATATGAGTAGTGAAATAAAATATAAAATTACAATATATAATTTAAGAGTAAATATATATTTTAAAGTATGACCTTATCAGAGAAAATAAAGAATTTTAATTAATAATTTCTCTGTGGCCTAATTATTCCTAACTTACAAATTTTAAGGAATTATATTCTAAATAATCATCATAACATAAAATAAAAAAACTTGTGTACATTTGGCAATATGATGCACTCTTCTGAACTTTAAATGTAGCATACTCCAATCAATATGTGTGTGTAAATTCCACTGCACTTGCTTCTCTGATCAAAGAAGCATAGTAAGAAATTCTGTCCTTCAGAATCATAGTATCTCATTGAAGAGTTACATTAACAATACAAAATAATTAAAATCTGTGCTTCAGAGTCCTAGTGCAAAAGGGATTCAAAGGAGGAGGAGACACTAAGAGAACCAGAAGGGGCAGTGATGCCTTCTGAGAGGAGGAAGCCTTGAAAAGTGCTTTTGGGGGATGTGATGACATGGCCAGCTGAGAGAATAGGCTTCTGCCCTGGGTGTAGACATAGATGCAGTTTTCAGAGGTGTTGAGAGAGGCAACCTGACTATAGAACAATATTTACTGTTGTACAGTAGGTATATATGAGCATAGAGAAGAATTCTGACTATTAGGGTATTTAGGTTTAATTTTATAAAAATAAAACAAAACCATAGGCCATCTAATGAATATGTAAAATAGTATGTGAAAAAGCACAAATACAGGTAGTATGAGAGGTAAAATAGAATGAAGCACATTCACATGTACATATTCATGTTTGCGAACAGAACTAAGTGATACATATCTATGGAAGCTGTCTCTTAGTTTATAAAATCTGTCCATAAACGAAGAAGAACATGAATTTAATTATGGAAGAGACTTATTAAAAATAGAATAAGAAAACTGCCACTTTTGTCTGGAGGGCTTGGAAAAAGTTATACTAAACTATTTCTAAGCCAAAGGACAATTAATACAGAATATTCCTTCATGAGAATTCAAATATCCAGTGGGAAATTACCAGGAGAAAGCTTTTCATTTCTATTCTCAGTTCCAGGAGAACAAGAAGCAAGAAGTCTGGTTAGACAACCCCCTACATAATTACCTTTGAGCTATGAATTAAACAGGTAAACTAAATAAAATAAACATATTTATGTTAAAAAAACTAACCATTTTAAAAGGGAATCTTAAAGTTTATATTTAATCCTCTACAACATTAAACACAGAGAGTGGAAAAACTTACATTTCAAATCCCCAGCTTTTTTAGACAAAGAAAATGAGAAGTATATATATACTCTGTAAATAAAACTTAGAACCTCAGTTTCCCCAGGTGTTTTTTTTGTTTTGTTTTGGTTTTTTTTTTGGAAACTTGAATGACAATGGAGCAGCCTTTGAGCATGAACTATTTTTTTGTTTAAATTAAAAATGTGTGTTTAGGGGCACCTGGGTGGCTCAGTCGGTTGAGCATCTGACTTCAGCTCAGGTCATGATCTCTCGGCTTGTGAGTTCGAGCCCCGCATCTGCTTCAGGCTCTGTGAAGACAGCTCAGAGCCTGGAGCCTGCTTCATTCAGATTCTGTCTCCCTCTCTTTCTGCCCCTCCTCCACTTGCACTGTCTCTCTCTCTCTCTCTCTCCCTCTCTCTCTCTTTCAAAAATAAATACACATTAAAAAAAATTTTAATGTGTGTTTATTTTTATTTAATAGGGGCAGTTACTAATTATAGAAAAGTCCCTTTAATTGTAATCTTGAGATTTTAAAATTGAAGCAAATATTAACCTATGAAATCTCCCTCAAAATAATTTTGTTAGTTAAGTACTTTACCTTTCAAGGAACTCAAAATTAAGAGGTAGGGAGGGATAAATAGATAACAGAGAAAATAAGAAAAGAGGTGGGAGTATGAGGGAGGAGTGAGAGAGGGAGTGACAAAGGGAGAGAGGGATGGAGGGAGAGGGAGAGAGAAGGAAGGAAGAGAATTGTTTTCTTATGAATAAATATTCTAAAACTGTTCACTTCGTACAGAATAAAATAACTGTTAGAGAACCGCAATTTTATTTCTGAAAGCATGCCAAATATACCACTCCTCAAACACGGGTGACAGTAAATCAGCAAGAACAAAACTGTTCAATATTATACCTGGTATTCTGCATCAGGAACGAAGCTAGTTACATCAAGTATCCAGCAGTCTTGTTACAGCCAGCCACACACCTCAGTAAGAGCAGCCAACTAATTCATAGTAAAAATGAATGCTTGCTAGCACAGCTGTCTTTCTGAGGTAGACTTATGAGGTAGAGAATATGTTGGGATATTCTTGATTGGTCAAGAAGAAACATTTAACTCTACACAGAATGCCCCAATAAAATCTATGCAGAGTGTGAGTTTCACCAATCTTTGCAGAGCTGTGTTACAAATTACAGTATGGGAGAAGAGTGTGTGTGGGTATGTATGGAGAGAATGTGCATATATTTGTGTATGTGTGTGTGTCTGTATTTGACCATGAGAGAACATGATAGTCAGGTCATTCAAGCTTATTATCTCCATTTTCAGGCAGACCTCTATGTGTGATTGTCTGCTGAGCTTCAGGAATGAATATCATAGATAAGTTCAACAGTACAATACCAGGGCTGGAAAGGATAGCAGCAAACCTTTTAATTTACCCTCCTATTTGTAGGCAGGTTTGCTCTTAAATTAACAAAAGAAGATAGTTCTGCTGCTATTTTCTAAAAGTTCTCGGAGAGATACATTCTTTGGCTATTTTTTACCATTTTAAATTAAATTAAAACATATTTGGGCATCTATTCACTATGTGATAACTTACCAAGGTAGTTAAGAAGAGGTCACATGTGCATATTTCGTCGATCCAGTACCTGGAAGTCAAGTAAGTGCTAAATATTTCCAGTATAATTTGCTAGTAATTATAGTGGGAGTTAAGGAAAATTAGTTTAGTTTCACTTATTTCCTATGAAAAGGTAATTTTTTTAATTTATTTATTTCTTTTGAGAGAGAGAAAGCACATGCATGCATGCAGGGGAGGGGCAGAGAGAGGGAGAGAAAGAGAATCCCAAACAGGCTCTCCACTGTCCAGCACAGGTCCCAATGCGGGGTTCAAACTCATGAACCTGGAGATCATGATGTGAGCTGAAATCAGGAGTTGGATGCTTAACTGACTGAGCCACACAGGTGCCCCAGAAAGGTAATCTTCTAACCTAAATGAATAATATTGTTTATCTTACATAGTAAAAACTTGAGAAATATTTTTAAATAAAGAGAGAAATTAATGAGTGATAAAATACATAGCAGTAAACGTCAGAAAAAATCAATCTACCATCTCTATTTGACTTACCTTATTTCTTTATAAAATCACTACTTCATTTGTTAGGGTGGGTATGTATATATGTGGCTGGTTCCTAAGTTGTTTTTTTTTTCTCCTTTCTTTTTTTAATAAAATGCAAAGATTGGTGAAAGTAATTCCAGGTATTAAAAAGTTGGAAAGACTTCAAGGACTCTAAGAACAGATTAATTGTCAGAATTGCTAGTCCTGTGATAAGATGATATATTTTATTATTTTGGAATTCCTGAAACCGGGTTCAAACTCCAGAGCAGCAATATTCAGGCATGAGTCAACAGACAACACTCTTTGATAATCAGCTTGCGCAGATACAATATGGGTACTAAGTCTAATGTATGAATTATTGTTAGTATAAAATAGTGTTTTATTATTATATTATTATTATCATCCCATAACCTATATTTCATATTTGAGGTATTCTGATCCATACTGTATATGCTGTATACTCATCAACATCTCCACACATCAACAAGATGCCTAATTGAGTACCTAACAGGTAGTGGACCTTATAGTAGTGATAGCAGTTATTGATAGCAATAGGTGTTGGCTTACAAAGAGAGTTTGATTACACAATGGACGACTTAGAAACACTTTGGGAAGGGGTGCCTGGGTAGTTCAGTCAGTTAAGCGTCCACTCTTGATTTCAGCTCAGGTCATGATCTCACAGTTTGTGAATTCAAGCTCTGCATTAGGCTCTGTCCACACTGACAGCACGGAGCCTGCCTTGAGATTCTCTCTCCCTCTCTCTTTGGCCCTCCCCGGCTCCCTCTCTCTGTCTTTCTCTCAAAATAAATAAATAAACTTAAAAAAAAGAAAAATACTTTAGGATAAGATAACCATAGTATGTAAGTAAAAAGCAGATATGAAGTAACTGAAAGGAAGGTAATTTACAAGACTGCTCTCATTGTCTAACTGTTCTTTAATATGTTTTTTAAAAAGAATTATAGGGGCGCCTGGGTGGCGCAGTCGGTTAAGCGTCCGACTTCAGCCAGGTCACGATCTCGCGGTCCGTGAGTTCGAGCCCCGCGTCAGGCTCTGGGCTGATGGCTCGGAGCCTGGAGCCTGTTTCTGATTCTGTGTCTCCCTCTCTCTCTGCCCCTCCCCCATTCATGCTCTGTCTCTCTCTGTCCCAAAAATAAATAAAAAACGTTGAAAAAAAAAATTTATAAAAAAAAAAAAGAAAAAAAGAATTATAAATATACTATTGGATCTACTTATGAGTCATGGTAATCGTCTGTAGCATATAGAGTAACCATGAAGAGAATAAGAATGATAAAAAGGCCTAGAAAACAGTTCTGTAAAAAGATTCAAAAGAGCTTTGTTTTGTTGTTTGTGGCAGGGTACAACTCTTCTTGAAGATGACAGTGTACATGGTGGGGTGTCTGGGTGGCTAAGACAGTTAAGCATCCGACTTTGGCTCAGGTCATGATCTCATGGTTCATGTGTTCGAGTTCCATGTCAGGCTCTGTGCTGACAGCTCAGAGCCTGGGGCCTGCTTCAAATTCTGTATTTCCCTCTCTCTCTGCCCCACCCCACCTCGTGCTCTGACTCTGTCTCTCAAAAATAAAAAAGCATTAAAAAAAATTTTTTAATAGATGACAATGCACATGGTAAGAGAGACCATAATTTCTTTGAAGGCAGAAGAGGTCTTAGTGGTCTTTATATAATGGTGCCCAGTGTACAATTAAATGTTTAAAAATATTTATGGGCAAGAAAAGAAAGAGAAAGGGAGAGTAAGAGCTAGGGAAGGGAATGGTATCGTCCAAACCTGACTAGACTAGTGGTTGTATTTATGGGCAAGAAAAGGAAGAGAAAGGGAGAGTGGGAGCTAGGGAGGGGAATGGTATTGCCCAATCCTGACTAGACTAGTGGCTTCTTACGAGAATTGCCTGAAGTGCTTCTTTAAGACCTGCAGAAATAAGAGTCTGAGTAATTTTTGAAAAGAAAGATTCACAAGTGTTCTGGTAGTCAGTCAGGATTATCAGTGACTAGAGTGGACAATGAAATCAGAACTCCAAATTCCATTTAGTAGAATCGAGATTGGCCCTTGGCTCAGATCTTTGGTCATGGCATGGAAGCATGTGGGCAGGGCTTTGACAGAGGCAGGAACTAGGGCACTCCTATAAAATATTTCTGTTAAATTAGAATTCAAGCAACTTCAAAATGCTTATGAAGGAACCATGTTCAGTAATATGTAAATGCTGAATGGCCTCATACTATTGTTATTAGTGAAAGAAGAAAATTCTAAGCAGCAGCAATGAGGCTTTCCTTCTCTATTTCCCAGACTCACATCATTACAGTAATTAAACAAGGCCATTAGACTGGGGTGGCTCTCATGCCTTGGTAGCCTATGTAAGCAAATAGAAAACTAAGCCAGAGTCCATGCACTTGTATATAAGAAAATGAAACTCAAGAAACCAATCACAAACAGTCAACTAGATTTTCCTAAAAAAGGTGATCACTTAAGCTATGGCCAATCAAATAATTTCCTTGCTTTGCTTCCATCTGCTCTATGAAAACCTCTTCCCAGCTCCTGTCTAGGAGTACTCCTAGCCACTTTTGGTTTGCTGCTACCAGATTTGAATTGATGATTGCTCAAATAAGCCCTTAAAATTTTAATGTGCCTTAGTTTATCTTTTAACAACACTGAGCCTTTTATTTGGAACTTGACAGAATTTACAATTCCAGAGGTACCTTTACTTTGCAAGGAGAACAACAACTCATTTAAAACTTTTCAGTACATTCCACGTGTTGGAAAACAACCTCTTGTTACTCTATAGCCATGTGAGGCTATTTCTGTATCATCAAATGTAAATATGCATTAGAGTCATGCTAATTTGCTAAAGCAGGATATGCATTAGCAATTTCAATCTGGTATCTGATGATATATATATATATATATATATGTCAAGTAAGACCAGACAGTTGGATTATACCCCAAGATGCTCCTAGAAATGGAGAATGTTGCACTGCATAGTGAGAAAGTGAAAAAAGCAGGGTTGCCAGCTTTAACCAACATGTGATTAGTGAGACTTCTGCAGAAACTTGTCGGGAGTATAAAGTACCCTTGAACTAGCAGGTAGGACTGCCTCTTAACACTTTTCTCTCTCCAATAAATAGAAAGCTTAGATTAGTGAAGGTGCAGGCTTCTTAGATAAAATCCCTTCTGTACTTAGGCCTATGGCATTTATAATCCTGAATTTGACCTGTTGTCTAAATTTATTCAAAGAAGATGGACTTTAGAGTAAATTAATGTCATTCACTTTGTAAACAAGCACAACACTAACCAATCTTTTTCCATGCTTAGTCTGGCTGATTTCAGCAAAGTGAAAGTAAGTTGAAACTAGTACACTGTGCTACAGTTTGGTTTTTTCTAAAACATTTAACACCACCATCACCACTACCACCAACACCACCACTATTTTAATTTCCCAAGCCAGTTTTATCTCAGAAGAGCCAGGAAAAGAGAACCACCCTCCTAGATTGATGGTATACATATGGTGTATATATATATATATATATATATATATATATATATATATACACACACACACACATATATATGTATATATATATATACATATATATATGTATATATATACATACACACACACATTCTGTATGCTTCTCCCAAGAGCATGAATAAAATGAAATTTAAATTGACTACAGACACCAATTTATGAAATATCAAATTTCCACATATATATAGTATTTTATTCGTTTATAATGCATACACTCTTCTCAAGTCTGTAAGAGCCCAATGACTGTGAGACCTTAGTTTAAATTTAGACTCCGCTACTTACTTATACAAGTGTCTTGGAAAAGCTCCTTTAATCTCTCTGAACTTCAGTTTGTTGCTGTATGAAAAGTCAGTAACATCACTGCACATCATGAGATTGTTTTCAAAAGCAAATAAAATAAGGTTTATGAAATGAACTCAAACAGTATCTTGCACATAGTGCTCAATACATTTTCCTTACTTCGATTTATATCCCAATAACTAATGAACATACTCCACAAAGAGTACCTGAGTGTGTGTGTCCTCTTCCCTTTCTGAACATTTGTTTGACTGAATCTCAGGTTCCAAAGAGATACAAAGTCCAGGAGTTCTTAAGATAAAATTGATGTAGCTGTCTTTTCATCATTTAACAATGCCAAATTGGTGTAACAACTCTGAACTATCAGAATCCTAAAATAACATTCAGGGAAGAGAAGCTTAAAGAATGCCTACCAGAGTTAAGGAGAGCACTTGCAAAGCAGATTACTGGCTTGACAGGCAACCACAGAAGAATACTGAAGATGATAGAAAAATGGAGATGGGTAATATAGTTACCACTTCCAAAAAATAGGTAGATTCTGCTTGAAATATATTCTGTAAAATACTACAGAGAACTTAATAAAAGAAATACTTAGATGAAGGGAAAAAAAAGGGTGAGCCTAATAATCTAGTTTCATGGAGAACAAACTAACAGTCTACCTTTATTTGCCAGTCTTTATTGCGATTGAAAATCTCTTAAAATTACCATATGAAAAATATGGATAAAAATGACCTGGATGCTAGAAGCAGCTATGCTCTTAACTATTAAAAAATTATGTCCAGATATTTTACTAATTGATCCCACACCAACTGATCCCACACCAATCTGAGAAATATCTAGATATATAATAAGAAGGGCCCGGCCTTGCTTCACTCCTTATAAACATTGTGCCCCTCATTGTGAATATAGGATAGGAAGTAATAATAGCAATAATAATGGCATTTATTAAATAGTATATGCAAAACACTTTGCAAAGCATCCTTTTTATATCATCCCCTGCACTCCCGAAAGCCACTCTATGAAGCAGCACTATCATCGTATCCTTTTCTTATAGATACAAAACTTAGGCTCTCCAAACAAAAGCCAAAAAAACAAAAAAACAAAAACCTCAGTAATAATAACAAAGGGAATGGTAGGAAACTTTGGAAGGCAATGGATATGTCTATGACCTTGATGGTAATGATGTTTCACAGGTATATATTCATCTCCAAACTCATCAAGTTGTATACATTAAACATGTACAGCTTTTTACATGTCAATCATACCTTAATAAAGTGATTTTAAGAAGATGATACTTGACTCTGATGGTGTAACAATTACATTTGGAAGGTAATTCAAAACTTATCCTGTGTTTCTTTTTGTTAAAAAATTTAAAGGTTATACTAAGTTTGGAGGAAATAAATAGAACTTCTCTCATAAAATAAGAAACTTAGACTCACAGTCTGGACAGCAGGTTATGCAGTGGTACCGGGCTTAGAACCCAGACTCATCTCACCCACAACACCACTTAAGTACTAGTCTACACTGCATGTCAATAAAATGCACCAATCACACTTGCTGATGTCAAATCAGGGGAGAGAATAAATACCTTGCATATCAGATTAAGATAAAAAATATCTTGATAGGCTGGTATGGGAAGCTGGAGCTGGACTTTAGCAAGAATCAGTAAGTGTTCCATTTTACATCTATCCTCCAGATTCCCATGGTACAATGCAAGGAAAGAAGAGAGGTGATTTAGTGGCAAGGGCACAGTGTGTGTGTGTGTGTGTGTGTGTGTGTGTGTGTGTGTGTGTGTGTCTGTGTGTGTGTGCGTGCGTGGATGCCCTATTTAACAAAATTATCCAAAGACAAAAGTGTCTGCTTTTGAAGAAAATGAGTCTCTTGGTTCTGAAAGCATTCAAATCTAGGCTAGATGACATTTAGAAAGGTACTATGGTTATGAATGAAGACCAGATGGATGTATAGACTAAACGTCTAAGTATCTTTCCAACCCTGATATTCTGCCCTTACGGTAGGACCAGATGTTCAAATAAAAAGAAGCTAATGCATCAGGTGCCTGGGTGGCTCAGTGGGTTATGTATCCAGCTTCAGCTCAGGGTATGATCTCGAGGTCTGTGAGTTCTAGTCCTGCATTGGGCTCTATGCTGACAGCTTGGAGCCTGGAGCCTGGAGCCTGCTTCGGATTCTGTGTCTCCCTCTCTCTCTGCCCCTCCCCCTCTCTCTTGCGCATGCGCGCGCGCGCTCTCTCTCTCTCTCAGAATAAATAAACGTTAAAAAATTTTTAAATAAAAATAATCTAATGTGGTTAGGAGAGACAGAGGGTCATATATATTTCTAGTCTCTTTAGCTTGTAGTAAATATTTGAAAAATCCATCAAAAGAGCAAAATTATATCTCAACTGACAAGCCTTATGCAGTGCACACCCCAGGCAATGCTCTTATGTCACTGAGAAACAAACTGGTCCACCCAGAAGAGAGCCTCACTAATCTTGATGCCTAAAAGCTGGAAGCTTCACTGGAGAAGTGAGCAGTCAAATGGGGCTTGTCACTGCTGATTAGTTGAATGTTGAACTACACTGCTCTTCATACAAAGGAAAAAAAAAAAAAAAGAGGAAAAGCAAAGAAGGAAGTTACTTCTCTGCCAAGATGAATAAGGTCCACAGCCGAGCACTCTAGCTGGAGGTTGAAGAAAGGTGCTATCAGTGGCCGTGGTCACTCTGAACTGGAGTTTGAATACAGTCTGTAGCATAAAAGCAGGCATAGGATGCACCTTTCTTTTCCCTAAAGGGATTGCCAACTGAAGGAATACTGTCAGCCGCCTTCCGGGGTCCCTCCCCTCAGCATATGTGGACTCTGATCACAAGCAGCCAACCTGGGCTTCTCTCCAGTCAGGGGCATATGGTGAGGTCACAGTGGCTGAAAGGGCTGAGGCAGAAGATTTGATTTCAGAGCCAGCAAGAAAAAGCCCATCAAATGCAAGTGCACAGAGATTAGGAGATCAGAACAGCTCCTGGCATTTTTGCTGCTTTCATAGTGTTTTCCCACTGCCTTGCTCAATGACTTGTCAGCACACCTAAAATTGGGGGTTTGATAAGAGAAGAGCAGCAAAGACTGAAATATGTCCAAATCAAAACTATGAATTTTGCCGAATGTAAGAATCATTTTACACAGAACAGTTTATGATTAGTGAGACACCAAGGAAAAGCACTGCCAAGAACTGACCATGCAGTGGGGCTTCTCCGTCAGTAACCGTGAGAACCCCGCATTGCCCCAGCAACCCTGCCTTGGGTAGGGTGGTCCTGGGTAGGGTGTGCCTGGGGCTGGCAGGAATGAGATGATGCAGGTCTGTGAAAGCAGGACTACATAATTTACACACACTTCCCCAACCAGTCAGGAATTATAGTTCAGATGAAGGCTGCAGCTTTCTTGCGGTACAGAATTCAGGATATAAAACACATTTTATACCAGGAAGTCATATGCTGCAACTTTGACCCAATTCATCACCTACTGAAGTCCATTAGGAAACAAATGAAATTGTCTAAATAAAGAGAATCGACTAATTGAGGTTAGGATTTCCAGAACAGACAGAGAGAGCTGAGACTCCAATTAAAGGAGCCTCCCAACCCCACACGTAGAGCAAAGGAACTGAAATAGAGAGGACATGAATTCCTTCTGCTTTGCACCACAAAAGCACCATCTGACAAATCAAACAGCTGTCCAAATGAACAAACATATGCACAGCCCAAAACATAAACATTTAATTTAGAGGTATTTGAAGTACTATGCAAACATAAGAGAGAGAGAGACCCAAAGAAATTGGGAGAAAGGGGAAACCAGGATCCTGCCTTTGGGACTGACCTTGAATGTCAAACAAAACACTCTTGGCTTTTTTGGATTCCTGAAATTTACATATATACTTATAAACATATAATTTATATATATTTATATAACATATATATAATCTATATACGTACATTTATGTATATAAAAAATATATATATATAAATATATATATAAGTTTTGAAAACTTACAGACATGAAAAGCGTTCTCTGAAATACTTATCAGGAGACGTGGCCTCAATGTTTTTGTCCCCACAATCTAGTGTTCAAAAAGCAGTACTGGATGCTTTTTTATTTGTTTACTTTGCAATCCAATGTATTCATTCAAACCCTAGGAGAATCTACCTTTTCCCTTCTGTTTCAATGGTTAAACAGCTAAATAAAACAAGTGTTCTCTGTTCCTAAATTAAAAATTATAGTAAGGAACAAATGCCAAGATAACATAGTTAATGAAAACCCACCAATGTTTTAAGTCATTAGATGGCACAGAACCTCTGGTTTATTAGGAAATGTCACCTGCCAGCAGCTAACATTTGGACCAAGTCTTATATCACTGTCCTGGCCAAACTATGACAAAGCGGAGAAATTGCTTAAGCAAAAACAAGGACAATAAAAACAAAGGTTTTCTAAATTACTGTTGCCCGTGTCATTAAATTTCATATTGTGCATGGAATATAAATACATCACTTTGTTCTGCATGACAAGCAGAAGTGAGCATTCATACATTACTCAGCCACTTAATTAAGTGCCTGGGATATTTGCAGTTAGCAGAAACTAATAAGGGAATCACATTTAAATTCAAATCACTCCTCAGGGTAGCTGTCTGCAACATAAGCAAAGCTTACTGGGTAGATGTTCCACTAAATGCTCAGCTAAAAGCTTAGATTCACTGTATTTGTGAATAAAGAATAATTCTACTTGTGATTAAAGGTGAGAGTAAAATAAACAATTCTGTTAGGGATTTTTGAGTGATGTTTTATTTTCCCTGTTTTAAATACCCATTTTGTCACTTACTTTGTCTACTAGAACAAGGGTATGATTTAGGGCTTTGCCGGCGTAGAAAGGAGGTTCCATAAAAAACAAATGACTACGCTGACCCTTTCCATGGCAGCCTTTCAACAGACCTGACAGTAACAGTCCCTGCACCACAGACAGTAAACAACAAAATTATAAAGTCCCCATTCAGAAAAAGCAAGCAGGAAACAAAGTGATGGAGGGTCACAGGAGGCCAAGAAAGGGGAGGAGAGGGGTGGAGAAAATTCGCATTTTTGTGACAAGAAGCCAAGAACCCAGTATTCCAAACTCTGAGGGATGGCTCCTCCCCTAGCCACTGCCCAAGAGTGGGTTTATTTTTAGTCATTCCTCTTTATAAATTTTAACTTTTCTAGACTAAAACAGTCCCATATGGTTTCAAATCTGCCCTTGATTCCAAACAGCCTCCACACCGAGCTTCTTCAAAATTTCAAAGCCATCTGGACGCCAGTGGTACAAATGACCTCTCACAATTCCTCTTCACACAAAGGGTGGTTTGCAGCTTTAGAAACTGGACTCTCAGTCCCCTAAACAAGCTCCTACTGAGGGCAGAGGTAAAGATACACAAAAGACCCTGTCACTTGAAGAGAAATAATCTCTAACCCAAGGCACTTACAGGAAAGTGAGTGGAATAGCTTAGATTCAGATTGTACACCCTCGTTCTTCTACTCACAGAAATTACATAATTTCACCTGCAATCATGCATCATTTTGCTACAGAAAACACACATTCCTTAAATTCCAGATTGCATTCCCAAGCAGAAATAAATCAAAGTAAATTTGAATATTTTAACATTGCATTGGGAATGAACATAATATTTTTGGTTAGATGGAAATTTGGCATCTTCTGCAAGTCATAAAATCTTTGAAGCATAAATTCTGATCATCACAATAGGTACTGTCACACAGCATCACCTCAGATATTGTCAAGGTACCATCTGGCATTAGTTATACAGCAGTGGATAAAAAAAGGTGTAGGTTTTAATGCTTAATTCTTGAAAGTATAGAGATCAATATTCATACCAGCATTAAGAATTACCACAAGACATATGTAGGGTATACATGCAGGAAAACATTTTGAGGATTTATATAGGAAATCATTAACTTGGTTATGTCTAAGAAGAAGACATGGAGACTTAGCTTTTAACTGTATATCCTTTTACACAATTTGAATTGTTTTGCATGTATATGTAATAATTTTGGTGGGGGGAGAGTAATTAGGTTAAGGAACAAAATTTATGCTTGCAGCTTTTCAAGTTTTTCCCCAACCACTTCTGTCATATTTAAGCTATTACTCAGTGTGAAAGCACCTTTAAATATGCATATGCATCCACTGAAATCCATCCTACCCCTATAAATAATAGCTTTCTAAGTCTGTAACCACTCTCTCCCCTCAATTCACCAAATGATGCAGCTCTAGATTCATATCCTATTAGATCCCCCACATTCTTGACAGAATTGTTGAGGACGGTCTCTTATCTCTTATTTTAAGAATCATGGGTGAAGTTATTTTAGACACCTGAATATTTAGAATAGATGTTAATAAGTTGCACAGTCAAATATGGTAGACTACTATTACATATAATGCCAAAAATATGAGAAGATTCACACAATAAGTCTATTTATCCCTAATGTCATAGACCAGTGTGAGGCTATTTAGAGAGTCCATTATATAAAATGAAGGTCCAGTTTCCTTCTATTGTATAACTCAGACATATTATTCTAGGGCCTTGGTCTCCCCTACATTCGGCCAGCAGACAAGAGAGAGCATGGAGAATAGCATGCAGAACAGACATATTTTATATGAGCCAAGCATGTAAGTGGCATTCCTCACTTCTAACCACAGTGCACTGGCATCATTCAGATACTTGGGACAACCCATCTGCAAGGAAAATGCAATTTGATTGTTTGCTTAGGGAAAAAAGTTTGGAGAACACCATAGTACATTGATTGGATCATTCTTCTCACATTTTCACTCTCTCCATGTATCTATCTACTCTTTTTGTCATATGATTTTGCAGTACATCTCAGGGGAGTGACCACTATATATTTTCCCATTCCGTTAATACTGGCTTTGGTCAGAGGAAAAATTAGCAGAAGCGATAAAAGCAAAAAATTAAATGTGGTGAGGGATTTTTAGTTAGCCCTTGTACTTCTTCCTTAACCTTGAGAAGAACATGCCCCAAGGAGGATGAGAGACATGTGAAATAGACCAGAACCTGAGCAGATAGGAGTCTGGAAGCAAGCCAGCCAACCCACAGCCTGAATCAGAGCAACTCATTTTAGCCCAGCCTAGATCAGCCTGCAAACCTGTTAAGTGTGAGAATAAGCTTGTTCTTACAAGCTACTGAGAAGGGGGAGGTAGGGCTGTGGAGCTGTTTGTTATATATCATTATTATAGCAGTAGCTAACTGATACAGATATATAGCAGTCTTTGCAACAGTTGGTGTCTGTGAGCAATGATAATTTTAAAATACCTCACTGAACCTCATTCTCAGGGGTATTTGCCTGAATTGTTACATTAGACATTGCTTTACTTTGCTAAATATTAAGAGAATTATGAAATCTAGTGACATTTAGTGAAAGAAAGAATACACTAAGAATAATAAACTGGAAACATACTTCACTGTATTTTTCAAAGAATCTCTTGAGTCATTATTTACTGAGTTGTTTAGTTTTTTTTTTTAGTTTTACTGGGGTATAATGTATATACAAAATCTGCACATATTAAATGTACACAATTTGATGAATTTGGATACATACATAAATCCTAAATGCCATAGAATATTCCTTTGAAAACTGAATATGTTTATAAGAGGTTAGTAATTCTCTCAAAGTCATTTACAAAAGAGTAAGAAAGATAGTATCTATCTCAACTGCTATAACTGCAGATGATCATCCAGAGACCATTTTGTTATAGGTTTTTGTTTTTTTGGGGTTTTTTTTGTCTATGAATTGTCTAGGTTTCTTCTCTTTGTGCCTGCTTTAGAACATTTATTTCACAGCTGGTTAGAACTTTCAACAAAAGATGGTCAGAAGCAGAAAATATTTTTTTATATCAACCATGAATTAAATAATAGCAAGCATTTAAAATATATTGCCTCGGGGTGCCTGGATGGCTCAGTTGGTTAAGCGTCCGACTTCAGCTCAGGTCACGATCTCGTGGTTCGTGAGTTCGAGCCCTGCGTCGGCTCTGAGTTGATGGCTCAGAGCCTGGAGGCTGCTTCTGATTCTGTGTCTCCCTCTCTCTCTGCCCCTCCCCTGTTCATGCTCTGTCTCTGTCTCAAAAATAAATAAACGTTAAAAAGTAAATAAATGAAAATAAAATATATTGCCTCATTAACCCCTCAAAATGTTCCTATGCCGTATTTATCTTTTTTCCCCATTTATAGATGAAGAATATGAACCTTTTAGGCTTTTATTAATTTCTCCAATGTTCTATCCTACTAATTTATGAAAGCGGTGGAGAGCTAGGCTAAAAACTAAGAAAGTCTAAGTATTTCCTCTATGAGACCAGGCTGTCCTCACAATTAATGTAAATTCAGCACCTTTAGTGAGCTCAAATTAAGTTTGGGGACGAGCAGGAAAAATGAATTAGCTTTATTTTCTTAATCATACAATAAAATTTCATAATGCTTAACCTACATAAGAGAAAATCATTTATTAGCATATAAGTCTAAACAAAAAGGAGATTAATTCATAGAATAAGAATCAATGTATTTCAAACCCTGAATTCACCACGCTTGCTTTAAATAAATGTAAGAAGATGCTGAAGGACTTTCCTCATACCTTCTCCTAAAACTGGACATAGGAGAAACTAACTTCATATGTGGTATAATTATGAAGAAAATGGTTTCAACTCTTAGAAGCTTTTAAGCCTCATAAGTGGAAGTTGTATGTTTGGCCAATGTAACAAAGAAGGACATTTCAAGAGACTTTCTGTACCTGACATTTGGTCAAAAAGTATCACCATTTCTCTAACCTCTGATTCATTTATCTGCAAAATCAGGCCAGGAAGAAATAAAACAACTGAAAATGAGTGTTGTCTAAATTCTTGCACAAGTCAACTAAATATCTGGGCCAACAAAGAAGGGTGAGTTCCCACTGGGACTGAAGAATAAGAGCACAGTAGTGCCTGCAGTGGCAACAACACTCAACACTTCATGAGCTCACTGGAACTCATGACACCTGCTCCACCTATTGAGTCAGCCTGTGGTGGGTGGGTATTGGAAAGAGAAAAGTGGGTGACAAATGCAATTTCCAAGGACCAAAATAGGTTCTAGCACATCCAGCTCATAAGATTTCTTCTATTCAACTCTTCTGAGGAAATTGTGGAATAAAAAAATATTTACCATGCAAAATTTTTATAAAAGGGTACTTTTACAAGAGGATGCAATCTTTGTTTCTATAGCAATATAATTTTAAAATATGAAGGTATTCTGATTTCTCAATCTAATTTCAGTTTTAAACAGTACATACGATCAACTTTTCTCTAAGATGAGCTTCCTACTTTTTAGTAATTAGCCAACTCAACTTTAAATAGTCCTTAAATCAGCCTAGAATTGGAGGTAAACTCTTCCTTGCCCAAAGTTCAGACATGTGTTATTTCCTACCTAATTTTTCTTTTTGAAATTGTAACAGAAGGGCAAATTCTTAGCATCCTTCCTCATTCACTTATAAATCTGTGAATGAGAATTATTAAAAGAATAAAATCTTGTCACTTGTAACAATAAGGATGGACCTAGAGGGTATGACGCTAAAGTGAAATTAAGTCAGTCAGAGAAAGACAAATACCTTACGATTTCACTTGTATGTGGAATTAAGGAAACAAGACAAGCAAATAAACAAAGACAAAAAGAGACAGACAAAAAACCAGACTCTTAAATACAGAGAACAAATTGGTGGTTGCCAGAGAGGAGGGGAGGTGAGTGAGATAATGAGCGAAATAGATAAAGGGAATTAAGAGTACACTTACTTTCATAAGCACTGAGGCATGCACAGAAATGTGGAAGAATTATAGTGTACACCTGGAACTAATATAAAACTATGTTGATTATACTTACATTTTTTAAAATATTAGAATAACTTAATATCAGATACGCTCATTCCCAAAATGTTCATTCCTGTATTTGTGCACTTTTCTGAAGGATAACTCAAAACAAAATGAAACCCAATTTTGGTCTTGCTTTGAACATTTTTTTTTCAATGCAATTTCTTGGACTCTTTAAGATAATGTTGCATGCATGCATTTACATTACGGTACAATTTTAAGGCTCACCTTAACTATTTCTCTCAATTTGCATGTTATATTACTTTCAATTCCCATTTTGTATTAAGTTGAATATATCATAAATACACAACTAAGCCTTTCTTTAATAAGTGTTGCTCCCATTATATATTAAAAACGTAACTGACTTAAATTAAGTAATTCAAGGGGTGCCTGGGTGGCTCAGTCGGTTAAGCATCCAACTCTGATTTCAGCTCAGGTCGTAATCTCACAATTTGTGAGTTCAAGCCCCACATTCAGCTCTGCACTGACAGCAAGAAGTCTGCTTGGAATTCTCTCTCTCTCCCCCTCTCTCTGTTCCTCTCTCTAAATACATATTAATTTTTTTAATTAAATAATTCAAAAATAATCAGATTTAATTTATCTCTTTAGTTTCATCACTAAAAATACTCTATGGAAGTACTGACCCATGTCAGGGTGCCTGGATGGCTCAGTCTGCTGGGCATCTGACTTCGGCTCAGGTCATGATCACACGTTTCATGAGTTTGAGCCCTGTGTCGGGCTCTGTGCTGACAGCTCAGAGCCTGGAGCCTGCGTCATATTCTGTCTCCATCTCTCTCTCTGCCCTTCCCCTTGCTTGTGCACTATCTCTCTCTCTCTCTCTCTCTCTCTCTCAAATATAAATAAACATTAAAAAAAAAGCACTATTGACCCATGTCATTGTATGTATATAAAATTAGTTTAAATTTTATGACCTAATAAAATAAATTACTATTGTTTTGTAATTATATAATCGATAGTCATTTTTAAAATGTATAAAATAAAAACAAATTAAAAATCTATAATAATCTGCCAACCAACACCTAAAGATATCTTTCAATGGAATAAATTAATGTTTATGAATCATTTATGTTTACATATGTATAAAATGTGTCTGTAAAATTGGGATTAGCTATTGCAATCTGTTTTATAACTTTCTCAATGTGTGTTCTCATTACTTTTTTTCCTAATGATTTGAAAGATATGTTTTTATTGTAATCTGTTTGTTTGTATTTAGTTCACCTTACTTTGTCTAGTTATCAGTGATAATAAAAAAACAATCTATTAACCCACCAAGCATAGCGCCCAATATTAGTGTGCCAATCCTTATAAACTTTTTCCAGTGACCACCATTCTTTTCTCATGTTTAAAAAAATGTGAAATGTCAGTATCTTGTAATTACTTTTATGGAATCATCTTTTGTCAGCTTGGAAATTTTCATTGAAAACTGCATTAATTTATAAGACAGATCTTTATTTGTCTTCAATCCCTCAGTAGGAGCAACTTACTCTTTCATCCAGTCATGATTTTTATGCCTTTATTTGAATGTATTCTTTAGGAAGAGAATGTGAGAAATCTGAGAATACTTTTCTGTTGTCTTCACATAGAGAATTCTCAGATTTGAAGAAACTCTCTGGATGCTAATCCAAATCTTTTATGAGAAATATGAAATCAGTGTGATTATCCTTTTTCTTTTGTCTGAACCTGTTTTATATTCCTAACTGAATGCTTGCAGTCTCTAAATTTTTTTTAATGTAAAACAAATATCTAGCATAAATATGTATTTTTAAAAATACATATATAAATATAAATTTTTTTTTAATTTTTTTCAATGTTTTTTATTTATTTTTGGGACAGAGAGAGACAGAGCATGAACGGGGGAGGGGCAGAGAGAGAGGGAGACACAGAATCGGAAACAGGCTCCAGGCTCTGAGCCATCAGCCCAGAGCCCGACGCGGGGCTTGAACTCACGGACCGCGAGATCGTGACCTGGCTGAAGTCGGAGGTTCAACCGACTGCGCCACCCAGGCGCCCTATAAATATAAATTTCTTAAGTGAATTTTGATTTACATACAGTAATCCTTTTCAATTCAAAGATTCAAGTTTTTCCAAGTTAGGATAGTATAGTATAATTATTTTTTAAATTATGACATCTCCATAAGTTATTATTTTTCAATCTGGAACTGATATCATTTATGTGTTGGGTCTGTCCTCCATATCACATCTTTTCTCCAATTTTTCAACTTCTTCATTGGTTTAATTTTTCAGCATTATCATGACTGTTATTCATTGCACTCATTGTTTCAACTAATAATTTTGATTCAATTTCATGCACTCTGTACTTTTTCTAATTTTATATAGTTACCTTTTTTTTTATTCAAGTTTAATTAACATACAATTTTCTGTTCCTTTCAGGTAAACATTATGGCAATTCAACATTTTTATATATTACAAGATACTCCCCACCATAAGTTCAGTTACCATCTGTCACCATATAAAGTTATTACAATATTATTCGTTACATTCCCTATGTTGTATATTACATCTCTATGACTTAATTGTTTTTAACTGGAAGTCTGTAGCTCTTAATCCCATTCAACTATTTTGCCTGCCCTCCAAACCACTCCCCCTTCTCATAACCAAGTTTGTTTTCTTTAATTACAAGTCTGTTTCTGTTTTGTTTAGTTTGTTCATTTGTTTCGGTTTGTAGTTTCCACATATAAGTAAAATCATATGGTATTTGTCTTTCTCTGTCTGACTTATTCTACTTAGTATAATTAAGAACACAACTTTTTTTTTAATGTTTATTTAATTTTTGAGAGAGACAGAGCGTGAGCATGGGAGGGGCACAGAGAGGGAGACACAAAACCTGAAGCAGGCTCCAGGCTGTGAGCTGTCAGCACAGAGCCCAATATTGGGCTCAAACCCATGAACTGCGAGATCATGACCTGAGCCTGAGTCGGACACTTAACCAACTGAGCCACCCAGTCACCCAAGAACACAACTTTTTAAAAAATTTCTAATTGTTTATTCTGTTTCCTTAGTAAGTCTTTTTTACAGGGGAAAAAAGTTGTTTCCAGTGGGAAACTGAGAATGCAGAAAGTTAAAATGGGTGTTCACATGCCCACAGACCTCAAAGGCCCAGAGGGGATTGTATTATTAAGTCTGACCACGGTCTCAATCAATGTGCTATTAACCCATCTTTCCTTGGGATAAACTTTTCCATTATTTGTCTGTCTCATTCGAGATTATATAAACTCCGGTTTCAGACATATAGATGTGGATCTAAGAACAGATATAGATAGATAGATAGATAGATAGATAGCCAGCCTGTTACATTAGAAGCTCTCAATAAATATTAATGATTATGATAACAATGATGTGCACCAGAAATTATGATTTCAGAACACTATTAAACAACACTCAATCCAGAAAAGAAATTTACAAAGAGTAAATGATACTGATATTGCTACTGTTGCATATGTTCACTTTACTTGAAGGGACAACAATTTTCAAACGTCCAGTAAAAGAAAATAACTGAATTCATTTGATAGCTGCTATGCAACACAAAATAGTGAAAAAATACAAGCTAGAATAGTGAATCTGAACTTTCAGGAGATAAGAATTATTTGACCCATTTACAGAATAGAATATACAGTGTGTATTTATAAAATTAATTTATAAAAGTGATTTCAAAATGTGTTCATAGATCGTAAGTGTCCCTTCAATTAAGCAGAATACTCATAAGAAAAAGTCTCTGGCAGCAAAACTTGTAATAATTCTTTCTGAATGGAGATTTAATTATTTGTAAAAGCAATGCTTAGATAACCATTGCTTTAGGAAATAAACGCCACCAACACAAGCCTTCCGTGTAATTTGCATTGTATTAACAGTCCTCTTTTTTTTTTTAATCATCAGCAACTTTTTACTAAAAACTCATTGTGAACATGAAACTAGCAATACTCTGGTTATTACAGATGTTATAAACTGTATTTTCTCAGGAGCAGGTGGGAGTTGGTAGGTGCACTAAGGGCAAGACTGAACAAAAAGTGAGTCTTCTGGCATCGCCGGGTTTCATTTAGAGCAGCTGGTGATATTGGAATTACATCTGCAATGTTATTTGTTGGAAACTACTGATTTGTCCCACCTTCTACTTAGAGAAAATTACATACATTTCCCCAGAATTATGAGGATCTATGAGAGTTCTAGTATAGAAACAGACATTTCCCTGTCTAGATATGTCTACTATCTTGTCTCTTGTAGCAGTTAATACTGCCTAAATCTTAGGAAATAAAAACACTAAATTTAGAGATCCGAACTTTATGTATTTATTTTACTTACAGTGTTCTGATCTAAATCTATCTTAATGACTTATCTCTCATGCTTTACAAGTATCCGTTGTCACTTTATTTGTGAAATTTGGTGTTGGGTTTGAAATGTAGAAATCTTGTGAAATTCAAACACATGCTTCCATAATGAGATTACAACCAAACTCTGGTCTGTTCCTACTATTCACTTTTTGGTATGTCTCACTGTGGTGGTTAATTAATTTTGTTTTAACTCTAGTGCTATACCGTACAGTTAATGTTAACCCCCCTTAATTTACCTTTGGCTATCAAATAGCACATAGGTAAGTTATTAATAAATATTTTTGAAACTCAGTTTAAATAAGATGGTTCAATGTAAAAGCTGAATAAGACACTATTATGCTGCAACTGAAATAGCTTTTAATCCTAGTCCTCGTTGATGAAATGACAGCTTAAACTGAGAGGCAAGAAATAACCACAGCATAATCTATGTGTGAATAAATGCGGAGAACCATTAGAGCTACTGAATGCCTGAAAATCTCTTAGAACTCTCCTGCGTCAGTTGACAGCTCCAGCATTGAGTTAGTTTTTTCAGAAGGTTCTTTTAGTAAGCATTAATCTATCTGCAGATAAAGAGAGACCTTCCTCCAGACTTCAAAAATCTTTTGCATTGTGTATGTTTATGGAATGGTAAAACAGCATTAGGTAAACCTAGAACTGTATTAGTAGCCTTGATGAAATCTGAGTTGGTGAGGCAGAAATGCCATAAAGGTGAAACTTAAAGGTGTAAGGCTTTTTCCAAGGAATAGCTGAGCATTATATTGAGGAGAGACAATTCATATCTGAGGTTAATGGAAGAGGAAGCTGGATCTCAAAACACTTATGTCCCATCTACACCTTTCCAGAAATGTCAGCAATATACCGGTGTTGAGAGCTCAGTAGTTAACGCTAGAATAACCAATATAGACTATTTCAAATGAGGTTCTCAGTTGTTTCCACCCCATTCTTTGTTTCAACCTTTTTAAATATTCTTCAATTGGATTCTGTTGCCTATATGCTAAAACTGGCCTCTTTGGGGGAATTCTTATTCTAAATGAAATTAGTGATCAGTAGAGATCCTCCATCACCAAACCAACACAGATTTTGGGCATAAACCTTCCTGATTCTGTCTGGGGTCTTAGTGGCACAAAGGCTATTCTTACTGAATGATGAAGAGTTTAAGAGTCTATGTAGAGTATCCCCTGGGAATTGTTCCAAGACCTAGATCTAGAATACTATATACCAAAATAAATTGAGTATTATTAGATTACAAATGACCTAAATTTTTCTATCTTCATTTCTCAATGGAATTTAATGAAATCATTGTAAGCAACCAAGAGACCAGGAAACCATATATCCTGTCCACTTCTTTCTGTTCCTTCCTTTTATTTCTTTTTCTGAATCCCTTTGCTTTGCATTTTTCAAGTTCCATGATTCATCATTGTCAAATTCCTGTTAATATCAAATACAATATTTACTTTTGTTTGCATCCATTGATAGGTCTAACAGTAAAACAACCCCCTTTTGTCACTTCCCCCACCAGAAAATCACTGCACAAATCATTCTTGACTTTCTCCCTCCTCATCACTTGGACTCTTCATACCTCCATTTCTGAGTTTAGCATGCTTACACATCTGAAAGATAAAGGGACCCTGAAGACATAGTATGTAGTTTTACCAAAACAATTTACAATGGTCAATGATCTCCATTTTGTTCAATAGGTAAAAACTACAAATAATCTGAAAGGCATGAGGTGCAATAAGTTAACGCTCTCCTATATAAGATATACTTGCATATGCTAGTACCCGTCTCTCAAAAATTTACTATGCAACATTTAGCTAACCTAAAAGCTTCTGTATATTTTTAATGCACCATTAACAAAATGCGATCAGCAATAGGAACGAGTTTCTACAGAACAACTAATGAAAATTCCTCCAAAGGAATACTTGCATTTTGTAAACAAAAAGATGAATCTAAAAAAATAGATTGGCTATTGAGATAATAGTGCAATTATCTGAGTTATCTTTGCTCAGAGTATAACACTTCTAAAGTAAAAAGAATTTTGCTTGAAAAGGAACACCTGCTTTTATGTAAAACTTATATTTTATGCCACATATTTTAATCATGTTATTACAAATAATTGCATTCAACCAAAATGGATGTTCTCAATTCATTTGTGAAAAATGTAAGGCAACACATTATTATATCTCACATCAATAATGGAATCTACATTATAGAATCCTTTAAATTTTGGTCATTAACAAATTAGTAGGTATATCATGTATGTTATGTAATATGTCCCACAGTAACTCAAGTGCTATATTTTCTGGGGAAGTCTGGGTAGAAAACATCAACTCTACACCAAAGTTCACTTAACAAGAAAACTTTAAGAATCTAATATTATGAGAAAAAAAATAAAAGCAAATACAAGTAAAACACCTGAAACTACACAGAAGCCCTCCACTATGTTACCCGGACACCAATTACAGAAAATCAAAATAGTTTAAATCCCGTCTCTGGCAATGTTATATATAACATGTGTAAAATGTATTCTCAAGCCTTGAAGTCAAAATTTGCTTCTCTTAGCTCTTCTCATGGGGTGAGAATACAAGAACTACAGAAAAAAAAAAGTATGATTTGAACAATAAACATAGATTCTTTGTTATTTCTGTCCCTCCATTTTATATTCCGAGGCTCCTTTCTAACCTGTGTTTCCAAAGAGAATTGAATTTTCCCAAAGCAATACTGGTAGTTAAAGGCAAAATTAAACAAATAAAGAAGTTCATTTGAATTAGGAAGGAGCTATTTCCAGTCGGCAGTTCACTCAGTTCTATAGCTGTACTTGCACCCAGTTCAGCTATCAACTATCACACTTCTGTTCCCTAAAGATACAACACAGAGAGCTCTCTGTTTCTGAGCAGAGACTTTCCAGAAAGCTGACAGAGGTCTCTCAGAGAGGCTTCTTCAATAGGGATTGAGTAAGGAAATATAGTTAAGTACAGACCAAGACAAGAACAGCAAGAGACTATGTGTCCCCAGCATAGTGCTGGACTTTTAGTAGATATCCCAAAAAATGCTGAATTAAGTAATAAAAATCATTCCCATGTCTTATATACTCTATAAGCAGATTCACTGGTTTAAGAGTTTATCATCTCTTTTTGTCCTTACCAATCCTCAAGACTTGCAAAATAAATCACATGGACATGTTATGCCCAGAATTCGTGATCCCCAAAGACCACCAGGGAGCCGAGTCCGATGCAAAAGCAAAAGAGCCTTTATTCGAGCTAGCTCGAGCTCAATCCCCTACCTGCTCCGAGCAGAGGTGAGATACTGGAGAGAGAGAGAGGGTTTCAAAAGCACAAAGGTTTTATAGGGCTCATGGCCTCAGCCTATTGGCTGGGGGAGGACAGAACAATGCCTGCCAAGGTGTGGTCCCAGATCAGCAATTATCAGTGTCACCTGGATCTTGTTAAAGATGCAAATGTTGGGCCTGGTGGTTACACACCCACTGAATCAGAAACTCTGGGGGTGGGGCTCAGCAATCTGTGTTTGAACAAGTCTTCCAGAAGATTCTGATGCACCTGAAGTTTAAGAACCACTGTGTCTGAGGATCTCTAACATGTTTGGCCTCAGTGTATACAGAACGTTTCTCACTGGTCACCTATTAACCATTGGCTGTCAGCCTTGCTGTGCTATATAAATACCTAGCACCAAACACCATCCCCAGAGACTCTGATTAATTGGTTTGGGGAGGGGTAAAATGCTCCCAGGTCATTCTAAGCCTGGACAGGGTTGAGGGCTCCTGCCTCTGGCCCCTACCTGAGAGAAGCCCTCCCTCTTCTACTCACACTTTCCACGCCTCTCACACTCCCCTTCCTCCCACCTCAGACTTCAGAAGAATGCATCAATCGGTAGCCTGCTTTCTTAGAAAACATAAGTTACTCAAGAGGAGGAGGCGTGGTCTGAGGTTTGAGCGGGAACCTCTTTCTGCGGCCATGTCAGGGACATGGTCACTAGTCGGCCGGCCTAGGTCTGCTCTTTCAGACACACCTATAGCCATAGATATAGAAATCTGCACTTGAGTTCATTAGAATTTTGGGAATGGTAATAATATTACTTAGAACTATCAGTTTCAACTTATAGTATAACTAATACTGCAAAGTGCTTTCACACAGGTGATTTGCACAATCACAAATTTTTTTTTTTTTTTTTTTGGAATGTGTTTTGAAAATCATGTTGGTAGTTCCCTGTCCTTTATACTCCACAAACCACTGAAAATTCCTCAGGCACGTCCCTGGAAGACAACAAAGGCACAAAACATTACCCTCCTAGAACAGAGTCCTACACTAGGGGAATAAAACTTTTAGTGAAAGAAGTGCAGAAGACAAAACTCCTTGCAATTTCTCCTTTAATTACCCCAATCAGCTGTGGCAAAAGAAAAGAAAGTCTGAAACTGCATATTCCTTCCTTTGCAATTTATCTTGGGCTGAATGAACCCAAAGAAATAAAAAGGATACATTTTACTGAGTATCTACTATGGACAGAGCTCACTTCATGGCCTATCTATTATAAATGTAGTCGTTATGTTAGTCCTGTGAGGTAGATGGAATTAACCCCATTTTACCAATGATGAAACTGTTGCTCAAATAGGTAGGTTAACCTATTCAGGATGACACCATCAGTAAAAAGGAGGGCTGACTCAGTGGCAGCTCCTACCAGTAAAGTACCCTGGCTCAGAAGCAAGAAGCAGCTGCTTGAGCTTATTCTGGCTTCTAGAAGTTATGGAAAGAAAGGCAAGGTTCCTCTTCATAACTCTAAGTAAAACTCTGAAGATTTTTTTTTCTCATCTAATGCAAACTATCAACTAAGTAGAGAGAACAAAGTGAAGACTTTTCTTGAAAGAAAGAAGCCAGAAAAAGGGAAAAAACAGGGAGTCCCTAACCATCAGGATATCTGCCTTAGAAGGAAGGAAGGAAGGAAGGAAGGAAGGAAGGAAGGAAGGAAGGAAGGAAGGAAGGAAGGAAAAGAAAGAAAGAGAGAGAGAAAGAAAGAGGGAGAGAAAGAAAGGAAGAAAGAGAGAGAAAGAAAGAGAAAGAAAGGGAAAAAAAAGAGAGAGCATGAAGACTCCTTTCCTTTCTGAAGAACTACATCAATCAAAACGAAACTGTGCCCCAAAGCTCTATGGTCTCAAAAAGAGAATTCAAAATGAGACAATTTCCCCACTGTTCATATTCATCAACTGATTGATATTTTAGTGATTAAAATATCTAAAACACTAAAATAAGAATTATTTACATGACTTTATAAATCAAAGCTATTAGGCTGAACTATGGTGAAACTGCCATTTTTATAGACCAAAACTTGTTGAATGTCAATTTCGTATGGTTAAGTTTAATATATTGTTAGATTGTTAATGCCAATTCAAACATAGGAGAAGACCCAAACAAGAAGTATTCAAACATACTAATAACCCTGGATCATTTTAAAATACAGCTTTGGGCCCCCGAAATCTCTCTGATAAGCCAATTTGCAGGTGGATCACTCCAAAAGGTCAGTAGCCCAGACCTCTGAAATATTATTCAGGAAACAGTCCTTTGCCATGACAGCAATTTGATACACTGAAAAGCAAAACACATGTGACCAAAGTTCTACTTCCCCCATGCCACAGGCAGTTTTTCAGGCTAAGCTAGCTGATTTGTGTTTAACTATTCTCACAGCTGTGGTAAAGCTTTAGTTAGGACCTTAGTATAATTTATATTCTGCCAATAATTGTGTGAAAGAACAGATTTAACTTTTAAAGGGCAGGCCTTCGAGGTTTTAGCATAACTAAGCCTGAATTAACATGTTTGCAATAAGGGCTGAAGCAAGCTGCTCACTACACTGGCCAATTCCGGTATACAAGCAACCCCCTTAGGTTTTCCACCACATGCTTGAGAGGCCTGTTCTCCATGGCAAAGACAGAATATATCCTGTAGGCTCCCTAAGCAGCAAGAGGCTGAAAGAGCATTTAAACTTGATCCTTGCAGCCAAGGGGGAAATTCAAAGCTTTCCAATTTCAGGAGGAGAGTTGGAATGAAATTCAGCTGATATCACTGTCACGCTTAGAAGAACGAAGAGGCAGACAAGCCCAAGAGGAGACAGGCACAACAAACAGGAACTCTGGATCTCTAAAGTGGAAATCTACTGCCAAGTCCTTATCGTCTAATGGTATAATGTGTACTCCTGGGAAAATCCAGGTTCTCCACAGATGGGCACTGATAGAATGTTTTCCCTTCAGGATACACTGACAATGAAGACTTTCTTTTTTTGCTTTCCTTCTTTCTCTAAAATTTAAAGCACACACATAGTGTGCTAGACACTATCCTGGATATTAGGTCCAGATCCCAGATATTAGAAAACTAAACAGAGAAGAAACCTAAGAAATATTTAAGAAGAGCCATGTCACTATGGGAATGCAAGCAGATGTTGGGTGGACAATATGCTCAACATAGAAAAATTCCAAGAAGAGTAACAGACCTCAAGTGTACAGCGTCCAGACAATTAAGACATCATCCAAGTAAATTTCAAAAGGGTGCTTTTGAGACTTTTGCTTTCTTCTTGAAGAGATAAGTACTTTGATGCTTTCCTACATCTTACTTCCTCCTCCTAAACTCTTAAATTCATTCCCTTGACCTTACCTAAGGACAGAACCCTTGAAAATACTTCACTTTAGGGGTATGTCTTCACATATTACCTTAAATGCAATCTGTCATCTTTTCACCTGTAGTTTCTTTATAATGGCCCTGTGTTTTTTACGTCTACCATTATGAGTCAGGAAACTAAAGCACAGTGGAGGATTGGTGAATAAAGTCAGTGGGAAGAGACTTCAGGATTGTACCTCAGAGCTCCCCAAAATACATAACATTTCTTTCCTCCATTATGATTGAAATCATGTACATATTAATCTGATTTATTAGACATAAATGTTTTCAAAGGAAAGAAGTGTATTTGGGTAAAACAAGGGGAAAGTATCATGATGGTCTCTAGATTCAGCCCTATCTGTGACCTTTGAAAATTATTTTACCAGATTTCTTACCAAGAGACTATACTGGAGCCTGATTAGGTTACAAAATTAAATTATGCATGATTTAAAAGAAACAAACTTTTCCTTTTCTAAAATATAGTTAATAAAAATTAGTTGTCCAAGTTTCTCTTCTTGCATAAAAGAAGTTATTCACTTCTTTATGCAGTATACTTTTTGAGTGACATCTCAGACATTGTGGTTTACATACGAAATTTTTCCCAGTCTCGTATCTTTTTGCCAATCTTTTGCTAAAGCACCCAAATTACCCTTTAGACAGCAGGAGTAGATTGTATTTTTGTTCTCAATATCCCTCCCCCAGCCCCAACTTGTATTCTTACCCTTGGCAGTTCTTTCAATAGTGAGTTCCCACCTCACTGATGCAAGGTTGGCTAGGTTACTTGCCTTGGTCAGCAGAATGTTAGAAGATATGACACATTGGCTTCAAATACACTTATATCAGTGTCCTCTGTCTCCTTCAGCCATTGCCATGAAAAACAGATGTCCCTATGCCATGCACAAGTCCCAGAAAAATAAGAAAAATGTGGAGCAGAGCTAAAACATCCATCCTAGAGCCAAGTACAGATAAGCCCAGCCAACATCAGCCAAACCACAGCCAACCCACTGAGACATGAATAGAAATAATTGTTTATTGTTATATGACAATGAGATTCTGTGGTTGTTTGTTGTGTGGAGGCATGCTACTGTATCTAATAGGTACAAAAACCAAGCTTTCCCTTTGTGAGTCCTTGTGAGACTTTCCGTAAAGATTCTCTGTTTCTACCAGATAAGAGATGGGCACAAGACCAAAGGTGGGTCAATCTGATTTTCTCTCCAAAGAATTTCAATCAACCTGAGTGACAAAGATTGAAAAGAGTTGGAGCTGTTTCATCTTGGGAGTTCTGAAGAAAGTATACAATAATTCCTAAAACCTAAATGCCTAAAACTGCCATAGTTCTTGATTTTACCAAGCCCGCTTCTTCAGGTTTTTCCTTTATTCTAGTAAATCAGTAACTGTTTATTAAATTCATACATTTATAATTAAGTTAGCAATTCTCAGTTGCTGATAACTGAAAAACCTTAACTCTTACAAAGACTCCATTTTTTAAATTAATGATTAAACAGTAAATCTAGCATTGTTTGTATTTTCCAGGACTAACAGGAATTCACGAGGAGGAGGGAGTTGCCTATTATAATGGGAACTTCTCCAGAAGCGTTAAGAAAGAAAGAAAGAAAGAAAGAAAGAAAGAAAGAAAGAAAGAAAGAAAGAAAGAAAGAAAGAAAGAAAAAGGAAAAGAAAAGAAATGTCTCAACATCAGATATCTTACATATATTCTTGATTTGACATAAGAGAATAAGGCCTGGCAAAGACCTTTTTTTAAAAAAAATTTTTTAGCGTTTATTCATTTTTTGAGAGAGAGAGAGAGAGAGAGAGAGAGATACAGAGCATGAGTGGGGGAGGGCAGGGATAGAGGGAGACACAGAATCCGAAGCAGGCTCCAGGCTCTGAGCTGTCAGCACAGAGCCCAAAGTGACGCTGGAACCCAGGAACCATGAGAACATGAGCCAGCTGAAGTCAGATGTTTAACGGACCGAGACAGCCAGGCACCCCCTAGCAATGACGTTTTTGTCCTAGAACACTGACCAAACTATTTCTACCCAAAAAATATACCATAGATGTTATTCTCTTTATTTCATTATTGTAGCTATACCCTGTTAAATCAAGGAATTCTCTTGAAGTGGCAAGTGACATATACATTCAGTCAAGATTATGAGAAAGTTATTTCAAGCAACTTGCAAAAATGCTATTTATTTTAAATAATGGAATGACTCCTGTTTCCAGCAATATGATGATCTAAGTAACTTGAAAATCCACCTGATCCCAAACAGCTAGAAATGTAGGATAACATTTTAAAGCACACTTTTAACCACCTGGAAAATATTTAATTATACTTATAAGAAACTTTCAGAAACCAAAATTGGAAAAGGAAGCTAAAAGTAAGGGAAGAGATACATGAGCTGATAATTTGGCTGGGTTGTGGAGAATAGTTCATTCCTTTCCTTAACAACAAAGGATCGTGGATTTTAATGCTCAGGTGAAGATAATGCTTTGTGTCTGAGCCAGATAAGGAATTATCACCAAGACTCCCTCATAAAGCTGAGAGTGTGCCCTCAGTAAAAGATTGGAGATACATATATAAACACACATACATATAGGTAATGAGAGACCACAAGTAAACTTATCTTTGGATGAATAAAGAGCCGTTTCTGAGAATTCAAAATAGGCCTGAGCCTAACATGAATCTGAAGTTCTAAATCAAACTATCAAACTGTATGGCCCCACAAATCTTTAGCTGTAAAGTTAATATAAAAGCACCAGTTTGACTAACGTACCACTGGCACAAGGCAAAAGCCAATGCAAACACCCACAAACATAATATTAACAATAAGTAGCAAACAGAGCTTTAATTATAGAAGAGATTAAAAATAGTAAAGGAAAACTAAGAACAAAGTTAGCCAATGAATACGAACATTTAATAAAAAGGGTTACATTTCTAGAAAAATTCATTTCTGGCAAACATGGCTCAGCAAAAGACTTACAACCCTTAAAGTAACCAGTCTATACCAGTGTTTCTCATTCTTAGTACTATTGATGTAATTATTCATTGCCAGAGGCTGCCTGTACATTGCAGGATATTTAGCAGCATAGTTGGTCTCTATCCACTAGATGCCTGCAGCACCCTCAGAGTTGTGACAATTATGTCTCCAGACATTGCCTTAATGTTCTCTTGGGGGAAAATGGCTCCCCAATTAAGAATCACTGGAATCACCAGTCTACACTGATCACACACACACACACTCAAAATGTTACTGTCTGAGACAATTTATATAAGCTCTCTAAAACCACAAATTAACAAGTAATCTCTCCCTTAAAAAGTATGTCCTTGAGACTCAAATAAGAGAGCATTCACTTTAGGTAATGGACATTACATTAATATGAAAGTCACTTAAGGGCAAAATGAGAAAGAATATAGGAAGAGATTATTTCTTAAGAAAAATTAAAGGATTCTTAAAATTAGAAAACTTATTCTTTCCATGTATAAAAAAGTTCATCACAACTGAATTAAGAGTATCCTAGGAATTCAGAGATAGGTGTTATGAAAAATATGATTTTAATTTACCACATAGATACAACCACCGATACATAAAACAACATGTAGGCATAATATTGACTAAAAGAAGTCATAAGTCAATAAATATGGTGTCATGCCACTTATATGCATTCACCAAATAGCCAAACCAGGCTACAGTGTTAGAAGTGAGAATATCAGTTATTCTTGGCAGGTGTGGGTAGTGGGTAGTAAAAGAAAAAGGGCATGAGTCGAGGAGCTCCTCGAGCCGTGGCAGTGTTAAGCGTCTTGATTTGGGGGTTGATTCCATAGATGTTTTAACCATGTAGAAGTTATAGGCTGTAGACCTATGATTTATGTGCTTTTTTCTATGTATCTTACAGTGCAATAAAAATGATTTAAAAATTTAACATATCACCCATATTTTAAAAATTGGTAACAAATTGGAATGAATCTGATAGGAGCCATCTATAATTAACCTGCAAGTGACATCAAATATAATCTGAAATTTAACTTAAAAGGTGACCAGATTGATCAAATAGGAACTTTTCACGTTGTGTGTAAAGTCCTTGCATTATTACTGATTGTTATAGTGTTCTAGTGTGTAACTGCAGCAGCATATACTTGTCAGTCTCCTGTTAATGAACACTTATTACAGATTTTTTCAAAAATCATTATTGATGATGATATAAACACGACAGGGCACAACTTAAGGCAATTACCTATTTGCATGTCTTCATACATTCCTCTGTATCCCAAGGAGGAAGAGCTGAACCATAACGTATGGACACACTGAACTTTAGCAGATACAGCCAAGCAGTTTTTTAAAGCAATGCTCTAATGTACATTTTCATTAGCAAAGTATGAGAGTTCCCATTGCCCAGTTCTTCTCCAATACTTGATAGTTTTTAACAATTTGCCCCATGGTTATAGGTAGGAGTTTTATGTTGCATTCCCTGGATAAATACTGAAGTCACAAAATTAATCTTCACATGGATATTCTCATTTATATAATATCTCTTCAAGCCTTTTCCCCATTTTTCAAGTGGGGCTTTTTGTCTTTTTATTGCTGTAGTTTTAAATTTAAAAAATTTTAAATTTTAAAAATACATTTTGGAGACATATGTCATATATCCTGTGGCTAATAAATTCTCCCACTATATGGGTTGCTTTGGAACTCTCCTAATGGTATTTTTCAGTCAATAGCAGTTCTTAATTATTACATTTTACAGTTTATCGATTTTTTTAATAGTTAATGCTTTTTGTGTCTTTCTGAAAAAAAAATTTTGTTTACAGTAAGACCACAAAAGAGTTCTATATTTTCCTCTAAATGTGTCAGTGTTTTACTGATTGCATTTATATCAGCAATATATTGATAACTAATTTTTGTGTCTAGGGTGAGGCAAAGATATACCAAGATGGATTTTTTCCTATATAGGTACTGACTGACATAGCGTCACTTATTAAAAAGACTATCATATAACCAATAAGCCTAAAAATTAATATTGTCATAAATCAGGTGATTGTATATGAACAGGCCTGATTCTAGGAACTCTACTATTTCATAATATATTTTTCCTAATATTTTGCCTATAACATACTTTTAAAATTAAAGCTTTAAAATGTATTTATATAAAAAAACAAAATACGTTTTTATATATCCTAGTGTAAGTCCTACAATTTTATTATTCCTTTTGAAGTTTTCAGCGGTTACTTTTTCTATTTGTGTTTGCATGTAAATTTTATTATGTTTGTCAATTTCTTCAAAAATAGGGATTGTACTGAATCTAGATGAATTTATGGTAGAATTAAAACTCTTTACAATAATGAGTCTTCCAATTATGTGAACATGGTATATCCTTTATTTACTTAGGCATTAAATTTTTTTCTCAATTAACATTTCATGGTTTTCAATGTAAAATTCTTGCTTATTGTTATTATATAAATTTTTAGGTATGTAGAAGTTTTTATGTCACAGTAATTACTACAATTTTGAATTTTTATTTTCTATTTGTTGCTGGAATATAGAAAGAAAAACAGTTGTTTTTTATATTGACGTATTGAAAAAACTTGATAAATTCACTTTCTGTTTATAATAGTTTGACTATGGAGTATTTAGGAATTTCACTATACACAATCACGTCTTCTTCAAATAAGTCTATGTGTCTATATTTATGAGAGGTGACGGTCCAAAAATTTTCATCTCACAATCTGTCACACTTCAAGTCAAGTTATTATGGTCTCAATCTTGTTCTACTCTGAATTTGTACAGAATGGGTGTTATTTCTTTCTTTAAATAGATAAAAGAAAGTCATTTAGTCCTGAAAATGTGAGATTTTTAATAACAGATACTATTCTTTCATAGTTTTCAGACTATACAGACATGGTTTTATTTCTTCTTTTAGAAATTTATAATGGTCAAATTTATTGGTGTAGTTATTCATAATATTTTATTGTCTTTCTTATGTCATTAAGAATTGGGGTATATCCCCTTTAATTCTTCATGTTGGTAATTTATGTTTTACACTTTTTTTCATAAGTAGTCTTGATAGGCTTAGATCAATTTTATTAACTTTTTCAAAGATTAGCTTTTGTCTATATTTTCTTTATTGCACATTTGTTTTTTCTTTTATTGTCCTCAGCTCTTATATTTATTACTTCTTCCATTTTACTTTCTTTAATTTTGAGGTGCTAATGCTTTCCTACCTATAAGGTAGTAAATTTGCCTCTGATCTCTGTTTTATCTACATTTCATAAGATTTAATACACTGCATCATCATTCATATTGAACACTGCATCATCATTCATATTCAGCTTGAAATAACTTATAATTTTGGACTTGAGTTCTTCTTTGACTCATGGATTACTTACAAATATATGTTATTCTGTCCAGGGAATTTTTCTAGTTATATTTTTGTCATTTGTTCTAGTTTAATAACATCATGATCATAGAATATAATCTGTATTACCTCAATCTTTTCAGCTGTGTTGAACAACTTCGTGCCAGAAAATGGACAATTTAGGTAAATGTATAAGATTATAAAACAATTGTGAATTCTGTCATCATGTGTGGGTGTGTGCGTGTGTGTGTGTGTGCGTGTGTGTGTGTGTGAGAGTGTGTCCCAATTAGGACATATTGTTAACTATAAACTCTAATCTCATATATGCTTAAATATTTTGGTCTGTGTATTAGTCACTGACAGAGGTGTATTAACATCTTCCACTATAATAGTGGATTTGTTTCTTTTTATTTTTAGTTTTGCAAATTTCTACTTTGTATGTTTTCAAGCTATGATTTTTGGTCGTATGCAGATTTAAAATTATGATATATTATATTGGATTAGCCCCTTAATTATGAAGTATCTCTTCTTACTTTTAATATTTCTTGCCTTAAAGTTTATTCTAACATCAGTATAGCTAAACAAGCTTACTTTTGTTTAGAATTTGTATCATACAATATATTTATTTTCATTAATTGATTTTTAACCTCTCTGTGTCCTTATATTTGAAGTGTTTATCTCATAAGAAAAATATAGGTTTTTTTAAATCCAAACAAAATGATCTTTACTTACAATATTTATTCATTTACATAAAATGTAAGTACAGTTTGGTTTAGATCTACCCTATCACTATTTTTTTTCTATTTAGTCCATCTGCTTCATGTACTTTCTCTTTCTTAACCTCTGGATAAAAGAAAAAAAATTATTAGTTCTTTTGTGTTTTGAAATAACATATAGATTATTCATTCTTTTACTATTCTTGTAGTGGTTATGGTAGATATTAGAACAAGCATCACTGAGTTATTACAAACTAACAAAATATTTATTCTTACTACTTTCCTGATACCATCTGGAAGCATTGAACTTCAAAAGACAGTTATCTCTCTTGCCTTTTATGTTATTTTGGTCAAACTTTAGTTCTACGTACAAGCTTCTCAAAATGTATTTTACTCTAATTTTTTAAAGAACATATTTTTGGATATAGAAATCTTAGCCGACAGTTATTTTCTAGAAATATCATCTAATTTTTTCTGGCTTTCATCATTTCTTCTAAAAGTCAACTATCATTCTGATATTCCTTTAAAAGCAATGTGTTCTTTTTTACTTTTTATTATTTGAATGCTTCTCCTTTTTTTTTTTTTTGCCTTTTATTCTTAACAGTTTTACTATAATGTGCTTAGTGTATTTTTTTATATTTATCCTGCCTGAGACTTGGTAAGCTTTTTGAATGGCTGAATTTGTATCTTGTTCAAATCTTGAAAATTGTCAATTATTTGCTCTCTGAATTTTGCCTCTGATACATGTTTTCCCATCTCTTTCTGGGATTCCAATTATAATTATATTAAGACTTTTTAGTATCCCCATGTGTCTCATAATGTTTTATTTTTTAATTTTACTTTTTATTTTTTCTCTCTGCAACTAGTATTTTCTACTGACCTATTTTTGAATTATCTCATCCTGCGTTCTGCTTTGTACAATCTGTTATTAAATTCATCTTCTGAATTCTTTAGTTCTATGTAATATTTTCCAGCTATGGACTTTCCATTTTATTATTTGTATAGATTTCTATTTTACTGAAGTTATATATTTTTATTGATTTTTTTCCTCATATATTTCTTAATTTTTGATATTTCAGTCACAATTCTTGTCTGCCAGCTCCAATATCTGGATCATATATAGGTCTGCTTCTAGTGTGTGCTTTGTTTTTATTATCAATATGTCTTCTTTCCTCCTTGAATGCCTAGTAATACTCTATTATTTTCCAGACATGACCCACAAAAGAATTATAAGGGCAGTAGATAATATTATCTTCCATCAGGAAGAGTTCCTTCGGCTTTTGTAAGGTGGTATCAGGAGTTGATCATAGCAATGTAATCAAGAAACTGAGCTGGTACAAGCTCAGTGATTGAAGATTTAATGATAATGAGTCTACTTCTGATTCATCCCATTCTTCTGGTGTGACCTTCTCATGTTTTGACAGAGATTGTTGGGTATTTGTTTCTTTCATCGTAAAACAACGCAGATGATTGAGCTCTCTGACAGTTTACAAAATGCATGTTCCCCACAAAGTTTCAAAATCTGGTAGATGTAATGAGCATGAATCCAGCAACGTACTTGAGTCCACTCACTTTCCTAACAGGTCATGTTGCTCAATAGCTAATGCAAAAGATTTCACTCCACCTTTTGGCTTGATTCCTCTATTCCCTGTGCATCCTAAAAATCCAGAAAACATACATTTGTTAAAACTTGTTGTGTACCTAAGGCCTCTTAAATTTCCAATTGTTGTTCCAGCCGTATTTGATATCTAAAAGCTTTCCTGATTTTTTCCCGATTTTTCTTCCCTCTAGTAGAGGCTCCCTGACCAGTCTAAGTACAAACCTCATTCACTTTCAATATTCCCAAATTGACATAGAGAAAACAATGGCTAGCGATCATCATTTCACCCTGGAAAGGTGCTCTACTCTCTATAATTTCACTTTATCTTAACTGTTTTCAAAGCCCAATAATATCTTAAAAATAGGATTCTTTCAATTTCTCCAATTTTTTTCTAGTTGTGGAGACCATTGGCCTGCCATTATAATTTGCTATATCCTTCCCAGAGGTAGAAGTCCTTGGAGACTTCTCAAAAGTTAAAAGAAGCATTACTAGTAAGTACCCAGTAATAATAACTACTCTTGAAAAGCAAAGAGATATAATCATTCTAAATGTTATAAGCATTCTTTTTAAAATCAGAAATAAGGGGGCACCTGGGTGGCTCAGTTCATAAACATCCGACTCTTGATTTCAGCTCAGGTCATGATCTCACAGTTCATGAGATCTAGCCCCGCATAGGGCTCCTTGCTGACAGTGAGGAGCCTGCTTGGGATTCTCTCTCTCTCTCCCTCACTCTCTACCCCTCCCCTGCTTGACCTTTCTCTCCACTCCCCCTCTCTCTCAAAATAAATAAATAAACTTAAGAAAATAATGTTTAAAATCAGAAATAAGGTGGAAAAGAAGCCCAGTATAGTATCATCTATTCAACACTGAAAGAGATGTCCTAGCAAAATTGTAAGAAAGAAAAATAAATTTCAAGCAAAAGGACTATAAATGAACCAGAACACTGCCATCATTTACGGAAAAAAAAATTGGCTACATAAGAAAACACAAAAGGATATAAAGGCAAAATATTAGAACTAATGAGAAAGCTCTTCATTTTTCCTACAAATCATTAACTCATGAACATTTTCATATATTGAATTCCCATAAACTAGTAACAAGCAATCAGAAACCATAACCTTAAAAGAGATGCTATTTGACATTGAATTTTGGTCCTTATACACTAGATAGTATTAGAATAGATCTCCCACCAAACTTGTAAAAGCTATATGATATGTAAGATATTGCTTTTCAAAAGCATTGAAGAATCCCTATGAGCAAGAAATGGAGAGGCCATTATCATTGACCGAAGATAGGCATTACAGGAGGTTAACATTTATTCCAAATTTTTTCCCGAAGATATACTCCAATTCACTCGGTAGAAAACACCTTATCAGAAAGCAGTGATCTCTAAGGGAGAAGGAAAATAGGTTGGAGTTTGAGACAACCAAACTGACTGCAACTTGAGGAGCAAATTCCCAGAGAAGGAACCACAGAAAAGTGAGCTCCAAAATCTGATCTCAAATTCTTCTGGGCTCACTGGCTGCCATCCAAACAATGCATACATATGCTGAGGGACATCACAAAAAAAAAAAAAACAGCAAAAAACAGCAGGTCATAAGGAGAAAAAAAGACCCACTATCTCCACATCTAACATTTATTTATTTCACATGACAGCCAATATAAGCGTTATTGATGTTAAGATTTGACAAACTTCATGTTAAGTTTTTTATCGCATTATTCTTTATACTTTTGAAATTGTTGGAAAATATTTACAACATTTGGATTTAGGAGTTCTGTTAAAGTTGTAAAGTCATCACTGCTCTTACCACAAGGACTCAAATGCCAAGCCTACTGATGTTGGTCAATAGCATGTGTTCCTATATAAGTGAAAGATAATTCTTGTCACTGAAGATTCTCAAGTTTAAGAATTGTTGGGTCTTCCTTTGTATAATAAAACCTATCCACAATTCATCACATTGAAGAGTGTAGCTTTCATGTAGTTCAAGGAAGGCACATCTGACAAAGATGAACAAAAACACATTCAGTAAAATTTGAGGACAATGGTTGTGACTCAGAGCTTTGACACAAATGATATATGTGTAAAAGGACAAAATTGCCAGAATACAAATACATATTTTTGGCATTTTGATTATATTTCCTAAATGCTTTACTTGATTATTTTAAAAAATAGTAGTAGGCTCAAATTTACCCACAACAAGTATTTGGCACAGGATGACACCAATTAACTTTGAAGCAAGTCTAACATGTATATAATCTGTCCACACAGAATAATGTCTAAAACATCTGGTTCCAGACAGAATGTAGTTAAAGACTATAAACTTTGTGTGCAAGACTGTCTGTAAGAGGATCTGGTGTATAGCAATTAAAAATCACATGATACCTTGAAATGGATGGAAAATTAAAATATGGAGTCATAAATGACAACTGGAAAAGGAAGTAATATCTGCACACTAATCACATGCCTATAGATCTCATTTTCAATAATATCTTTTGAAATTCAGGACTGATACATAAATGTTCATATACAGATACATGTAATAGACACAAAGTTGATGTTCAGTTCTGTAGTAACAGAGCAATAATAAAGAAATCCTACACCCTCAGATGAGTCAATTTCATTAATATACTAATGTGTTTTGGATGTGCTTTTTGTAGTCAGTACACATTTTAATGGTATTTTAGCAACCATATTCCATGACAACAAACCCATTAATTAATCATGTCATTCACCTACTGAAAACTCTTCAATAATCCAACTTCAACTTTCTAGTAAGTGAATTTCAAAGTTGGTAGCACATCATTCAAGACTAACCTAACTTTTAAATATGATCTCCCATTGTCCTCTGAATTTTCTTTTTGCTACAGCAAACAATCTACTCAAGTCAAAATTGTTCCTGAGCCCCCTATACTTTGCTAACACTTCTCCTAACACTCCTCCTAACACTAGCCAATGTTATTCCCTTTCCTCCCATGACCACCTAGGCTTATGCCTTTTAACCATCCTCCATGTCTCAGTCTCTCCCATTCCAAATTATTGTACAACCCTACTGGCAAATTCAATTGACATTGTAAAATTCAATCATATCACTCTCATTCGAAAATCTGAAAATGGCCACCTCAGACTTAGAAAAATTTCTATCTTTTTTTTTTTTTTAGATTCCACAGAAAAGTAAGATCGTATAGTATCTATCTTCATCTTTTATAATGGATCCAATGACATCTGGTCCAAGACGCCTTTCTGTTCTGTAATTAGACTTGTTTTTCTACCTCAGAAATTCACACAACTCAAGTACAGTACCTGAAAATGATATTTAGTATAGTTTATGAAATGAATTAATTTTAAGTAAAGCCCTACAGAGATGAATTTGTAGCTCTTATCAGCTTTGTCTTAAAATTAGAATTAAGCATAATTTCATTCCTCTCTTTCCACTCAATGGAAAACGGAAAAGCAAAATCTCTATATTTATGTTACCTTGAAAAATTAAAAGTTAACTTTAATCCAATTACTAATTTTCTAATTTCTTCCATCCCTCTGGAAATTAATTTGTTAGTACATCACGAATCAATAATATATTAGTAAGAAGGGGTGCCTGGGTGGGGTTGGTCAGTAGAGCGTCCTACTTTGGCTCAGGTAATGATTTTGTGGTTCACGAGTTTGAGACTTGCATAGGGCTCTGGGCTGATAGCTCTGAGTCTGGAGCTGCTTCAGATTCTGTGTCTCCCTCTATCTCTGCCCCTGCCCCACTAGCATGTGTGCTCGCTCTCTCTCTCTCTCTCTCTCTCTCTCTCAAAAATAAACATTAAAAAATTTTTTAATAATATGTTAGTAAAAGACCATGTATTTTATAATCTTTGGAACATAATTATAGAGTATTAATCTTATCTCCTGGAGAGAATCCTGTTGAATTTTAGGACTGTCTTATGTTTTTGGTTGACCTTGACTTTTTAAAAGTACTTTGAAAAGCATATCTATCTAAATTATTCCTATTGAAATCCATAGGAAGCAATAATAGATTTCAGAAAATGGGTAAAATTTAAATGTCTCATCATGTACATCATCAGGCAGCATTGTTGCTACATACACTGTACCCTTTTTGTTCAAATTTGCTTTTGTTCAAGGAAAGGAAAAAAAGAGAAACCCCATGCACCTTGTTGCTCTGTGAATTCTCCAGCTTGCAAGTGTCTGAGAAGCTGCCAGAACCTTTGATTTGTTTTGTAATCTTTAAGCTCTTTAAAAGGACCTTGACATTCTGCTTACCTTCTTCATTTCAGGTACCTATTAAACATCAGACTTTAATGATTTTCTAACTATAACTGCAAAATTACTTTGCTCATTTTTCTGATGTCACAGCCTTTATCACACAATTCTTCCCTTTCCTTATTTGCTCTAGGGTGACATTGAGGGCACGGACATCAAAATCCTTTTTTGTTTTCTATCCGATTCCCTGGACACACAATGCTCCTTCCAGCATCCTTATGTTCCCTCAAATTCACAAAGCTTCCCCCCTGACTGTAAGTCATCACCAAAGGGAAAAAAAAAAAAAAAAGCATTTGGTGAACTGATTTTCTCTCTTACACACAGTGCATACAAAGCACCTCATTATATCTTGGTGTGGCCTAGTAAACTGCAGAGACGTGATGGTCACTGAGGAGCTTCCACACTATGCAGTTCTGATTCCTTCACCCTTTTACTTGCACTCTAAGGAAAATAATCTCTAGGATGAAGGAATCTTATAAGCATTTCAAATTGAAGTCCCTCTTCCCCCTGCATTCCCACCACTACAACCTACCTTGTCAGTGTCACCCGATGCTCATCCAACAACCCTTCTCTGAAATCACCTTCACACAAATCTCTTACTCATCCATCGGACCTTTAAAAGAAACCGTTTGAATTTAGTAAGCTCTTTTCATATATTTCTCATCCTCTCTGGGAAAGGATTTTATTGATCCATGAATGTCATGACATTTCCAAGATGATGGCAGTTATAGAATTTTTAACATGGGCAAGACTTGGTTTGGGACAAGACAGATGACAAATGGGGAACTGGTGATGATATACATTATATACTACAAAATATTAGGGTAGAAGAGAGCACATGTATATATGCCAGGAAGGTTCAGTAATAGATCAGCCCTTGAAATAAAACTTAGTTAAGAATGAAGCAGTGAGGAAAACAAGAGTATCTATTCTTAAGAGAAAAATAAAACACCCATTAAAATTGCAAGTGAAACTTCTGATTTGGCCCATATATTTTATTTATGTCAGCGAGCAATAATTATGGTGGAATGTGTTTTCACACTATATATAATTAATTTGCACATAGGTAATTATTTTGTACACTCTATTTCTATATAGTAAAAAAACAGGGGATTTGCAAATAAGGAAAGTGAAATAATACATTAAATTATGGCAAAGACATATTTATTTTAGGACACTTTGATGCCTAAGATAAATAGAAAAAAAGAGGAAAAAGAAGTGAGATGAGAGATTGGAAGTTTACTCAAGACACTAGAAAGGGGCTGAAAAATTGGGGGTTGTTAAACATAGGAGGGAAAGCTTACATTTATAAAGAGTGTTTTTCCCCCAGGAAAAAACGAAAATAAAATTATTCCTGACTATTGTTTATTCAAAGGTTTATTGAACTTAACTTTACAGCATTTGGATAAAGAGCTTTTAAATGCCTATCGTCCATGAGCCTAAGAAGCAAAAACTCCTTTTCCTAGGATAATAAGTCAGGTGTCTGCCATTGACAGAGACTGGCCGCTAGATTTCCTTGCAATGCAGTTTAGTTAGGTCATTCTGAAAATTATCTGTCCTTCTCATGTCTATCAGTAAGGAATTCTCAAACAAGAGGTCAAAGAGTTAGTAATTTTCAGTGAATAAGCGGTTCCAGCAATGAAGCAAAAAAGAAAAAGTGGGGAGTAGGGAGCAAAAGGAAAGAATACCACTCTAATAAATGCAGCCCTGTAGCTCAATGAGACTCCTACCTAAATGAGAGTTAATAAGCATTTTCTAAATGCCACAACATAGAAAAATTTCTTATCAATTTTTGATCGCAGTACAGATATCAAAGCAATGTCTCGGTTACTGACTGGTTTTAGATGGTGAGTATGTTCCATCATAATCTAGTGACCATTTACCTATTTCTATTTTCAACTTTGAAATAAAGTAACATATGCTATGTGATATCAAGGCCCAGGGTTAAAATTTTAATTTATTAAGGTAAATTTTAAGGCAAACTGCTTAAATAAACAAAAAAATATATACTTTTTAATAGGTTTCTCAATTTGTTTTAGAACCTTATTACACTAATGAAAACTTCATGAAGTGACCAAGAGATAGCTTGGGAGAGAAAGACACTCTTGAGTTAGGTTTTGGGAGAAGGCTTCAAAATTTCATTCAAATAGTGACTAGCTGTGAGAGAACTATTAATGTAGTCTGACAAAAATTCACCGAATATATACTATGTTTGGAGAATGTAGTAGTGTTTTATAACATACAAAGATGACTAAACCTGGTTCCCAGACTTCAAGATGATAAGATAGTAGGCTTTTGTCATGGGATCAATCAAATTGCCTTGCCTTTTTTCTGATGTTTATAGAGCATTTATCTAGCAAATTAAAGAGATAGGAGCAGGTACTTCCCATTGCAGGTGTTATGAAAAAATCCATACTGTAAGCACTGAAGTATTAATATGAACTAGAAAGCAGTCATATTGCAAAACTACAAGTGTATTATTTCTAGGGAATCAACAAATCCTACACAAAGGATATTTATTGTCTAAGCAATGGCCCCTTTGTAAACTCTACATATTTAAATTCTTAAGAGTTATTATTAATCCAAGTCTAGCTTTCCTGTCAATTCCCAAACTGAACAATTTATCCGGTGGGGATGGGGGGAAAGGTGGCCAGCTTGACAGGGGAGAATTCTATCCAGTAAAAATGTCTTTTTCAAGCATTTACTTAGTCAACTAGAAGCTCAGTACCTCTGTGAAAAGTGCCAGAGCAAGTCCAGTTTGTCCAGGATGGGCAAGGTAAAATTTATGCTCTCATCTGATAGAATGGAAAAGGCAGAGATGATCAACTTAGCCAGACAAATCTAGCAATTTTTTTTAATTTTTCATATTTTTTTAAGAGAGAGTGAGTGAGAGCCAGGGGAGGGGCAGAGGGAGAGGGGAGAGAGAAAATCTTAAGTAGGCTCCACTTCCAGCATGGAGCCCAAGCTCTATCTCACAACCCTGAGATTAGACCTGAGCCAAAATCAAGACTCAGATGCTTAACCGACTGAGCCACCCAGGTGCCCCAAATCTATCAATTTCTGAAGCAAGTGATCCACCATTGAATTTCTGTGTTTCTATATCCAAAAGACCCTCATCATTCAGATTGTCTTTGTGTGTGGTGATGGGGCTTGAGGGACAGTTGTTTTCCAGCTGCATGGCTCACTTAAATATGTGTTGACCAGTCATCCGTACAGACAGAATCATTGTTATATCCAAAACCCAAATGTTAGCACTTCCAATCAATGCGATTGAGTAGAATCAGGGATGCAGCTTATTCTCCCCTAATTCTTCTCTATTTATAGACTCACTCAGTGACAGGTCTGATGCACAGGAGTGGGCTCTTACTCAACACATCTGCTCCCCATGTGTTGCTGAGTCACACATACTTTTTCGTTACCAAAAGTAACAAATATTTATTTTCTCCTTGACAGTCTCACAGAGTTGTTTGCAGCAGGGGGAAAAACAAGTGAGATTCCTTTCAGCTTTGCTCATAAAAAGATCACTAGTGTTGTCTCTGTCTCCACTACTAAGAGAGTTGTGGAAACCTTGGAATGTGTCCAGAATAGAGCAATGGAAATGCTTTGTCAAGAAGGTCTATGAGATCTAAAAGAATTGATATTGGCCTAGAAATAAAATTGTGTGCAATTACAGATTAAATCTTGCAGGTAAATAATATATATATTAGATTCGTCTACATCCGAGTTTTGTCTAAAACAATTATTTACAAACCCAGGAGAGGCTTCAGGGAACAGTTGAAATCCTCCCTCAAACATAATATCCGTGTTGATCATTAATTCTTGTATAAGCCTGGGACAGAATCAGGCACTATTTTCTAAAGGTAATGACAAAAAAGTACATTTTTCTTGTGACAGTGTCAGAGGGAAAAGTGCAAACCTAGAATTTTCTGGATTTTTTTCATTTGCAATTTTCTATGTAATTCTTTCAATGGAAAATTACAACTTTGGACTTACACATAAAACCATGTCTGACCTAGAAGACAAGGAGTAAAAAGAACAGACAAGCCTATATAATTTCTCTAAATCAGGTTTATAACTGAACTACAATTTTAGCCATATCTTTAGTCTTCTCAAAAGACTTATAAATGAATGTCATCTGGATTTGATTGACTGATCTTTGTTTCACACCCTTCATAAAGTAGCCTGAAATAGCTTCTGGAAAACACTGCAAACTTGCTGAGTTTTAGCAGTCATCAACTTTATATTGTCATAATTTACTGTGGCTGAGTTATAATTAGGTTTCCTTATTAACTATAAAAGCTCCAGAAATAAAAGTTCACAAATCATGTTGTTGCCATCTTATCTTGCCACAACCTCCTCTTAAAAAAAGACAACACCTCAGGGCACCTGGGTGGCTCAGTGAGTTGGGCGTCCCACTTCGGCTCAGGTCATGATCTCACAGTCTGTGGGTTTGAGCCCCACTTCGGGTTCTGTGCTGACAGCTCAGAGCCTGGAGCCTGCTTCGGATTCTGTCTCCCTCTCTCTCTGCCCCTCCCCTACTCATGTTCTATCTCTCTGTCTCTCAAAACCAAATAAACGTTGAAAAATAATTTTTTCAAAAGGACAACACCTCTAATTCACCATCATTAAGGATCCTCACTTAGACATTTTATACACTAAGAAGACTGACTTCATAGTGCAAGAGTGAATCTGCCTTTTCTTTAAACTGGCTTATTTGCTATCTTAATTGCACATGGGTAAAATCACAAACATTCACAGGATAGGCTCTACAAAGACATATTTGCTGGTATAATGATCACTTTCCTTATATAATCTTGTAATGCGCTTAGCATGGTTACATATATTTAGGAAAAAAAAAATCCTTCTATCAAGGTGGCCTAAATCAAAAAAAAAAAAAAAAAATGTTAGCTGACTTGAACATCAGCGGCTGCTTCATGACCTTGATTGCGTTTAGATCACCTATATTCCCCTTGCTTCAAAAGAACCCACATTATGCTAATAACCCTACTTCCCAAAATATCTAACCCTCTCACATCTAGTTAAGCTAGTGCTGTACCAAAAGCATAGATCACCCAAGTGCTCAGGTGCTTACGGGAAATGCACCCTTCCCAATAAGTCATTTTGGCTTGCCACTGCAAGTGTTCATGCATAAAACATACAAACTAGTTCAAGAATTTCTATGAAAATATGTGCCTCAGAATTTTTTCCATGATTTTAAAGCCATATATTTTAAATTGTACACCCATTGTAATTAGAAGACATAGACCATTTTGAAATATATTTAAAACTTTAAGGAATTAGTTTTCTACTTAAGGTTTTCCTAATGCAATCTCTGTTATTTATCTTTCAAAACAATTAAGTGAGATTTTTAAATTCCTTTTACTTTTTTATACATAAAATTGACTTTCTGCTTAAATGTAAATTCCCTGTGGGACAGGAAATTCAGTCTCAAAATCTAATCTGTTTTCTAGTCTTAAAAATCATCTGACAGCTCTCCAAATGCAAAGTACACATACATTTTGAAAGTTAACCTTCTGGGAATATAAATAGAACAGGTAGAAGCACCTTGCTGTCTCATTGTATGTGTGGGAATGGCATAAATTGATTCAAAATCTATTAAGATTAATCTTTCAAAACTAATACTTTGTAGTTCGAAGGTTACTGAGATAGGTCCCCCTGACATGTTTTATCATATCTCAAAAGTGTCTTAAGGACTCACATATTATCTGATGTTTATCTAGGTTATTGGCTCATTCTATTCATAGCCAATCCAAGCTATTTCTTGTCAGTCAGAAACCGATAAAACTTCAAATACCATTCAAGAATATTTCTCCAGTAATGTAAATATCCCAGTGGCCATGCAGTAGTAAATTTTTGAAAACAGGTAGTCCATTGTATTTAAAAGTGCCTATTTTCATAGAAGGACTTTCAGGTGAATGACTAAATTCATGGTACCATATCTCTGCAAGCTAACTATTAAGAAACGTTTAATACTAGGTAAAATATAGTGTCTTTAAATATATGTCAATTCAAGAAATATGATGTGGACAGAAAAGTAAATGTGGAATGAATGTGAAAATAAAGGCAGCCAATATGGATTACCCAGGTCCCAAATATTTTTCTCAAGAATAGAATTTTGGCAGAATTCCAGATTATAATTTCATTTTGCATTCATAAAGAAATTTTTAAAAATGATAACAGATTCCCTTTTTTTTTCCTAATAAAACATCCATATAATTATTTGTGCCTCAAATGAGATTCTGGTAATTGGTGAAGACCTTAAAAAGCATGTGGAAGGAAAATTTGATTCTTTAACTTTATCATTGTTACATCTCACAAAATTAAATTAATAATAAGCCTGTAACAATCTATGCTTTCACAAAGGTAGAGAAGGACATTTATTGGCAGGGCAATTATCACTAGGAAGTGGCTATGTTACTAATATTTCCTGAATGTCATAGAAACTTAGAAACAAACAGAAAAATATTAAGATCTCTCTTCCGGAGATTTTGCTTTGTTTTGTTTTCATTCATTAAAGTAATCCAGATCTCATCATGATTTCATTATTTTATCCTTAAACATTATCCATTCCTTCTTCCAGGGAATGATGAATGCTCCTCAGAGGTGAGTTCCCGAAACCTTGTGTCAACATGGATAGAAGAGTATGTCTAGCTGACCCACTGAGTAGGGACACTGCACTCAGCCATGACATAGACTGTAGAGATCAATTTCTTATCTTAAAACAAAACAAAACAAAACAAAACAAAACAAAACAAAACAAAACAAAACAAAACAAAACAAAACATACTCCTGATGTTCACTGCAGGTACCAGAAGCAAATTTCAGGGAGAGTGAGACTTAAACCATCTTCTACGGAATAATGAGGTTTTGGTTAGTAGCCATCTGAGATTAGAAAGTGGTATTCACAGGAAAAACACCATCTGGTTAAAATAATGAAACAATTTTAGAAATAAAGAATGTCAAGGAAGATCTTTTATCTGGCTATTGTAAGTATTCTAAAAAATCTTTAATGTCTAGATTACTAAGCAATGGCATATACCTCTGGAGTAAAAGTATTTCACACCAATTACATTCTATCAGGTCTGTAGTTATTAATGTATTTACATATTCTGTGCCTATCCAGTTAATCATTTCTAACTTATCTTATGTGGTATTCTTTTGAAATACATTCAGGAATCAAAATAAAATATTTTCAAAAGAAAGATCTAATAAGCAAATGAGTAAACTCTAACAGCAGGAGCTCTATTTGAGTTTGTGTCCCTTTAGTCAGGGAAAACTTGTAAAAATGTTTAAGTAAATAAAACATTTAGCAAACATAGTAAAAAATCACTGACCTATTGGTAAGCCCTTATTTAGGAGTGTAAGACTTTTAAAAAGGAACAGGAAAGGAAGAGGAAGTAGAAGATGGAGGACAAAGAGATTTTTATAGCAATAATCAGGGCTAGTAAATTACATTCCAAACTTGTACTCTAAGGGAAAAGTGAATCTCACAATATTTTTATTAATTCTATGTTCAAACATCTGATCAAAGTTAAACCTTGGGGTGGGCAGACGAAAAAAGGATGTGAAAAAACAAGAAGAAAATCCAAACGGTAAGTTATTGTTGATATAATTCATCTAAAATCTCAGTCATGTTAAGACCTCAATTCAGTAAGAAATGTTATCTCTGTTTGGTTAAGAGTAGATTGGCCCAGTCTAGTATCACAGATAAGGAAATCGAGGCTCACCAAAGATCTTAAGTAAATAAATGACAGAATTGGATTTTATTATACAGTATTAGGATTGGAAATCAACCAAGCTCCCCTGATAGAAGTCAAATCTTCCTACGAATCTTATAACTTAGTACAGAAAACTGTGAATCATTACATGTTGATTGTTTTCCTATGATTCTTATTGCTTAGTATAGAAAACTGTGAATCATTAAATGTTGATTGACAAAAATACCTAGAATCCCCAGAGACACCATTTGAACTTCAAGGAAATTAAATGATTTATCCCACAATATTTAACTAGACCTCCTCCCTAACTCCTACAACCTAAGATCTCATTTTTTTTTCATTACATAAGATACCCCTCTGAAGGAAGTTAAAAAACAACAATAACAACAACAACAACAACAACAAAAAATGAACCTTTCAGATTCCTGGCCCTAAGCATGTATTATGCTCTCTGCCCTTGTTAGCCATACTTCTTTTTAGCCATACTACTTTTGTCTCTGCTTGCCCCTCTGCACTGCATCTAGAATTTATCTAGAAGCATTCACAGGGTATCCAATGAGGAACTCAATTTTTAAAGCAAGGAAGAGGCACATCTGTTCCTTGGTAGCTTTATGATTAGTTGACTTAAAAAAGGGAATTTCCTTTTTTGTTAAAGTTCTAACCATTTTAAAAAGTAAAAACAGGGGTGCATGGGAGGCTCAATCAGTTGAGCATCCGACTCTTGATTTTGGTTTAGGTCATGATCTCAGGGTTGTGGGCTCGAGCCCTGAGTCAGGCTCCATGCTCAGAGTCTCTCTCTCTCTCCCTCTGCCCCTCTCCCCTGCTCGTGCACGTGCGCTCTCTCTCTCTCTCAAATAAAAATAAATAAATAAATAAAGTAAAAATATACACCTTATAATAATTGTGTAACAGTGGGATGGGGAAGAAAAAATGTAGGAAAATATAGTGGCACTCTCTATTTTTATTTGCTAAATGTGGCAACCCAATTCACAAAAATGTAAACTCTTCACTGAATGTAACAGGGAGTATTCAAGGTAATTTGGATTTTATATTAGATACCACAGATGCAAGTACATGCCCACTAGGTAATAATCTATTTAGGGAATAAACACCTTCAGTCTTTTTAAAATATTTATATGTCTTATTTTATGACTAAATATTATCATTGAACTAAAATAATTTATACAGCTACAAACATGAAAACATTACCCATGGATGTAATTCAAGCAAGTGTAAGTATCACCTGTCAGTTGGCTGCTACAAAAACAAATTATAATTAAAACAAACTTAGATTAATTCAATTTCTTTAAAATTCTTTGCAAATACAGTACAGCTATTTGAGAAATGGAAATTAATTTGACTTCCATTACTCATAATTAGCATTTGTTAATAAGGCAAGAACTTTTATAAAAGCTGTAGCATTTCTGCTTCCAACAGTGGAAGATGTGGCTATTATTAAATTAAAACATAATTGTTTAGCTTAGATAACTTGCCTAAAATGACTCAGAATTATGAAATTTTGAAAATAGCCCCTCTGGGTTGGATTCTTCCTGAAAAAAAACTTGCTTTATATTCTCAAATATCCCATTCCAAAGACTGCCAAAATATTAATGGATATTTCATGATAGTTTGAACACCTTTTTCTCTTTTTATGTAAAAATCAACGTGTAATAGACGGGGAAAGGATAGTCTGCTCCTCCAGTCTTACATGTCCATAAAAAAGTTTTGTACAACTTCACAGAATAACTAAATAGAAAAAGAGTCATTTTATGCCTAATATCTGGCTAGAATTTAATTTCCATTTTACATTTATTTTCGACAAAGGAAACTTTACTTAACCACCCGGTGTGACTGCACTGAATTGTCACGACTTCCTTGGCCTTTCCAATTGTTCCACTCAAGAACATTCAGGAAACCCTGCTCATCACTGCTGTTGCTCAGTCCTGTCATTTTTCCTCTATCTTCTTGTTCTAAGGCTTTTAAAATTCCCTTCCTTAACAAAGATCCTCATGACTAAGAAATGCAAAAGAAAGAATGCTAATCTTTCCACCCCTAATTTTGTTTTCTCCCTAGCACATTTCAACCCTACAGTGAAACAACCCCGGATTAACGCTCGTTTCACTTTCCTATCGGTGCTTGCATGGAGTGAGCTACACATGCTTCATGCAAAATAGATGGTGAATTTTAGGTGCTACATAACTATGTTTTTTTTGTATGTTAACCCATGAAGGTTCTCTACATTTCAGAATTTTTGAAATCAGGGACATTATCATTTTGAAATAATTTTGTAGATCCTGTAGATGTTCATGTGACATAAAAATAGCATGATATAAAATTTGGTTTCAATCTGTTCAGCACTGGCCTAAACTAAGTGGATGTCCCATTGTTGTTAATGCATAGTTTCAAAAAAGCTATAAAAATATACCTATAAAGGTCTACGTCAGCAAATTAAAAATGGTAGGGGTTGAAAAGGAAGTCAAATATACTGATTCTCACAATGACCAAAAAATAAATTTAAGTCATTTTACTGTGAAGGAAAAGAAAAAAAAAAAAAAAAAAAAAGATGAGAATTTTAGGTCTTCCAGGTGATCCTACAATATCCTGTTGTATTTTAAACAAAGGATGGAATTAATTATCCTGACATTCATTTACAAAGGTGTATTTCATCAATATATTCTTAGAAGTTTAGGCTGATTGTTGTCCCCAAATACCAAGATATTAAAAGATCCATTTGCTCAGCTAATATACACAAAGCAGTGAAGTATCCAGAGTCTGAGTTTTTAGTCACTATGCTTAATCTGAATCTAAATAGAAAACAAAACAAAAACAAAACAAAAATAAAAACGCACAAAAAATCTTTGATAGAAATCTTATTTAAAATGATGGGTACTAGAAGGGACACCTGGGTGGCTCAGTTGGTTAAGCATCTGACTCTTGGTTTCAGCTCAGGTCCAGATCTCCTGGTTTCATGGGTTTGAGCTCCACATGGGGCTCTGTGCTGGCAGCATGGAGAGATTCTCTTTCTCTGCCCCTCACCCCACCACCCCCTCAAATAAATAAACTTAAAAAATTTTTTAAATAAACACAATAAAATGATGGATACTAGAAGTTGATCAGTTAATCAAAAAAGTCAGTTAAAGTACGAAATTATCTTAAGCAATTTATTACATAAACAGACAGATATGGAAAGAGACTGAGATATGCACAGAGGTGACCATATTTCCATATATGACCAAACATCTTCTCTCAGATATTAGTGTTCAGCAGGCACTGAGCTAAATATTAAGTGTAGGTGGTTTATTTGAAAAAATTATCCCCAGAAAACACAACTAAGAATGCAGTTAAAGCGATTCAGAGAAGGGAGGAAGATCAACAATGTGTAGTTTTAGCTATGGCTACTGAAATCCAACCATATTGAAGACCCTCTAAGAAACTATGTGGTACATCTAAGAAGAAACAGGCTCTGGCTGTATTTTTATTCCCTGATTCTCAAGCTTCACTGAATCAGGGTTGCACCTGGGGTATTAAATCCCTAGCCCTTTGGGTGGCCTTATCCTTGGACTGAGCGAGATTCTGTAGCCCTAAGGAAATCGCTTAGGCAGAAAGTCAGAGAAATGTAAATACTTAGTCTGAAATTCTGTAAAGGTGTTGGGTACTCTGTGTTGAAACCTAGGGAAAGTGATGTGAATGGATCATCAAGCATCCCCAGAGTCTGCTATTATTATCGGTGGGGGAGGGTGGGTGGGTGGGGTCCCTGGTTGGAATTTCTCATTGTTTTTCTTGATTTCACCAAAACCATCCTCTATTTTCTATAATATCCCAGTCCTAGAGTGGGAAATTATATTTCTAGAGTGAGAAATTAAAGATACTTGGAAAGCAATCAAAGTGCAGATTCTTTTAGGTGATTTATTTTTCATAATATTATGTTTTCTTCAAACCTGTATAGTCATTTTACCCTCAACTAATTCTGTGTCATGTTCTTTTTAACAGTATTGAACAGTATTATTTTAACAATATTTAACAGTATGCAAAATAATGTTATAATAGATAATTAGCATTAAAAATACTCTAGGCATAAACATGTTTGGGAACACATGCTGAATCTTGATAAATGTACAACTTACCTGGTAGAAGAGTTAAGGCAGTGGGGTCGGATTTCTGCTTTCCTCAGACACCAGGTGGAAATGTTTAGCAATGAAGGTGCAACTATGGGTTGGTTGATCTTATGGATTTGTTAGGTGGAACTGCTTTTAAAAAGTTGCTGGTGTTTACTGCTGCCATGGATTTTACTCTTAGTCCTAGAAAAGTCTCATTTTGATTATTTACATTTTAATTTTTTTTTGATGTTTGTTTATTTGTGTGAGACAGAGAGCACAAGCAGGGAAGAGGCAGAGAGAGAGAGGGAGACACAGAATCGGAAGCAGTCTTCAGGCTCTGAGCTGTCCCTGCAGAGCCTGATGAGGAGCTGGACCCCATGAACCCTGAAATCATGACCTGAGCAAAAGCTGGATGCTTAACCGACTAAGCGAACCAGGTGCCCCTGATTTTTAAAACAAAAGTGCATTTTTAAAAACAGAAGTGCAAAGGAAAAAAAATGATTCATTGTGTGGCCTAGAATGGTCACACTATAGCCACGCACACTTACACCCAGATAACCAAAAGGGAAAGTCACTCCCATAACTAACTGATATGGCAAGACCCCCATTCACCCAAAAATGAGGCAGTGAGATAAAAAAAAATAGTGAATTAAACAAATCCTTTAAGATAATAATGTGTCATAAACTCAGGCAATCACGTATTTAAAATAATGATTCAAATATATTACCTTTGTAAGAATCAATCACATAAGACAAATTTTAAACAAAAATATAAAGTGAGTAAGTCTTTGGCCTTACTTTGTTCTCCTGTCTTGAAACCTCTTACTTACAGGCACTTTGGCCCTTCATGACAGTCTATCTTCCAAATTCTCCTTCTTCGATTTCTAGCACAGCATCATTGCTAAAAAAAAGATTGTCATCCCAGAACTTCGTTTCCAGACCCCTCCTTTATCTAAATGGGGCCAGTTCTAAATGACAGAAAATGGATGGAAGCAATGTATATTACTTCTTGGCCTAGATATTTGAAAAACAGGTATGCCTTCTCCTCATTTCCATTTCAATCTATTGGCTGGATATAAAGCTCAGAGTGACCTGGAAGCTGATAAATCTGCTGGCAGCCTGGTCCCTGAATAGCTGAAGGAACGGATCATGACCCTTTCCCAGCTCCTATCCCCTGACTTGGAACCACCTTTGACTACTGAGCTAAAGAGAAAAAAGATTAGATGGAAGTCTAAATTTGAAATAATGCTATGTGTTTCCCAAACCACTTCATTTTCTTGGCAATACAGGAAGATATAATACTGAGACTGCCTTGTTCTTAGGATGGGTTTATATCTCTTAGTTCTGGTTGGTGGGTTTTGGGTAGAATTGATGTATACCGCTTTCAAACACAACCATAAACACCTTGCATGATCCTGCATTCTCCCTATTCTCCCCTGCAGTCTTTTGGAGGTTTATATTGAAGACAGAAGGAGCCTAGGTCCCTAACTGACCAAGTGGAGTACCTTGAACTGACTGTGACATAAGTACTTATTAATAAGCTACTGAATTCAAAGTTGCTTATTTCAGAGCAGAGATCTTCCTCTAAATAATACAGAAACTAGAAACTTGAAGTAGGGTATTGCCATAACAGAAGCATAAAATGTATAGAATTGGTTTAGTGGCCAGATGGTAGATGATGACGAAACACGTATCACAGGCTGAGTGCTAGAGATCCATATTATCTATGGAACACATTTCGTAAATTGTCGCCTACACTCTGTGCCAGCTGAACTTATTCTAGAGAAAGAGGTTAGAAAACAAAACTACTAATAGTATGTGCCAGTTGTTTCTGCTGTGTTTGGTGATAGTTCTAATAAAGAGATGGACTAAGAAAAAGTAGCTAAGTTTGCAAGCAAAAATAAAAGAGAATGAAAATTTAGAAAGGTGGGGCCTTGCTATATGCTTCCAGACTCCAACTAGTAAGAGGTGGAATTCATAAAATTCTTGAACAGAGTGACTCAGTCTTATGCCCAAATTCAGATTTGTAATCCAACCTTCCTAAGAAGCCTGATAGCCTCAAAAGAGCTGGCATTAGCAGAGTCGGAGGCTTGAAGATGAAGAAGAAAGAAAATTAAACAGATTTGTGAGCTATATCTGTTAGGCAGAAGTTAGATATGAGCAGTGGAAGGAACGTCCTGAGGCAGGGTCCCAAGTCCTTGAATGGGGGAATCGTAGACACAGGAAGGAGTTGGAGACAAGGATGGTGACAAATAGGTTACACATTAGAAGCCACCAGGGCACATTATCCTGATCTTGGGGCTTCCAAGACCTTAGGGCTGACAGACCAAGACCCACAGGTGCAGAGCATGTGCTCTCCGCTTCTACCTCTACTCCAGGATAACATCTAGACTCATTCTAATGCATTTACATTGTGGGTATAGCCCTCCCCACCTTGGAGAAAGGCCATGACATTCAGGTACAAACCCTGTATAGTCAAAAACTCCCCCTCCCAATCTGTGGGAAGAGTTCCCCAAAGGATTGGAAGGGGCCTCTATTGGAGACCACCCCACTGTAAGTCACAGCTCTCCTTCCAGCCCAGAGAGACCCAATAATATCCAATCCCCAAACAACCTAGGAGCTGGTCCCATGTTGGAGAACCTGCCTGCCCTCCCACCTTGCAACTGCACTTGCCCTTTAATAAACTGCTTGGCACCTGCTACTTTCCTTCTGGCTGTCCTTATTCAAATGTAGATCCTCACATAAATCTTTTTCTGGGGAATCCAAGAACTGGGAACTCCATTCACACAATGCAGACTCATCAGTAACATATCTAAGGAGGATCTTTAGGTGTGAATACTGGCATATGGAAGTGACAAAAACCAAATAGGTCAAAAGACACAAAATGTGTGAAAGAATTCTACCGACAAAAAAGTAAAACATGAGCCTGGTCTAAAACAATGGAGGATTTGGGGGGGAAGGTAAATGACAATCATCAGGCTACACAGGTGGCAAACCTAGTAGTCCTCAAGAAGAATATGCTCCCTAACACTTACTTCAGATGTCTATAAGGAAGACAATAAACAAGAAACAACCTCTCAGAGGGCAGAGCCAAGGAATCTCTATGGAGAAGATAGTTCAGGAGATTCCTCCCAGAGAATGGAATTAAGACCTCATTAAGGAGAGATGGCTTCATAATGTTCACTAAGCAGGTTTCAGTATTTCTTTATTCCAGAGTCTATTCTGTGGAGGCCATTCTTCACCTTTTCATATGAGAATGCTATCATGTCATTGTTGGGTTTTGAAAGACGAGAGCCATATAAACATTTTTTTTTCAATTTATAGATTCTGGCCCAGTGGAAAAGATAGTGCATCACCTGGAGATTCAAGACTTTGAACTGGAGGAAGTGACTGGATTAACTTTGGGTTATCTGCATCATTGGAGAGGTCATTAATGTTTTCTATATTTAGAAGAAACAGTGCAACAGATACTTCATACTGGAAGGACTGACTCTGGAAGAGAAAACACTATGTGCTCACCAAATGCTCCTTCTTCCTTAGCACATGGGAAGGCTACGTTATTCACACATCCTTTTGGCTTGGGGGCTAGGGGAGGGGATCATATGATTGAAACCTGGCAAAGAAATGTGAGTAGAATTGATGTGTGCCACTTCCACACATGGCAAAAAAAAAAAAAAAAAAACACTTATGTGATTATATATGCCCTTTCTTCCTTTTTGCAGAGATATGAGGAACTATTTCTTGAGAAGAGCATAGTCACACAATGGGAGGAACATAGGTCTGTGAATGACTGCATGAAGCAGAGTCTCACCTGCCCACACAATACACTGGGAGATGTAAATAAACAATGAACATGCATTATGCTAAGTCATTAGGTATTGGAATTTAGTATAGCAGTATATTAGTCTCTAAAGATCAGCTTGACAAATTACCACAAATTCAGTAGCTGAAAACAACATAAATTTATTCTCTCATAGTTCCAGAGGCCAGAAGTCCAAAATCAAGACATCTGCCGGGTCATAGTCCCTCCTAACACTCTAGACGAGTCCTTGTTCTTCCAGTTTCTGGAGGCTAGTAGCTACTTTTGGCATTTCTTGGCTTTTAGATATCATTCTAACCTCTACCTCCATTTTCACATTGATTTCTCCTTTGTATCTCTGTGTGTCTCAAATATCCCCTTGTCTTTCCAATGACAGATGTCATTGGATTTAGGGCCCATCATTCCACCTCCTACTAGCATTTAGCCTACTCAACTAATTAAGTGCTCAAGTTATGCTACACATTGTTTTTTGTAAGAAAACATTAGCATTTGCTACCCAGATCACAGGTCAATGTTTCAAAATCTTTAGTAATCTAAATATTTTAAGTGGGTACAAATGTGAATATTAAGAATTATACTCATCATTTTTAAGGTTCATTCTTAATGATATAAAATGTCTCATTAAAATACATAAATGTCAAATAACTGAAAGAAAAAAAAAACTTCTATTAGTAAGCAGTAGAAAAGCCCCTTGAAAACAAAGGGGCTTTCCTGATATCCTTGAAATTATGGCATCAGGAGGCACTAAACTGACAGCACCTAAAAGAATAAAGGTGGCCTCTGAGACTAGGAAATAGATCCTTTTGAACAAGACTATTGTAGGTAGTCTCCAAGTTTGGACAAATGGCATCCAACAGTGACTAGCTTTTGAAAAGTTGCTAAGCTTCCACCTATATCCTCATTTTGGAAAGATAAGTCAATCACACTCCTTTCTTTCCCAGTGTGCCAATACAGGCATAGCTTCTTTAGTTTAACTGTCAGTGATCATATAAACTAAAACACAGAAACAAGTATGTATCAGGAGAAGCCATGCTGAAGAACCACACAGAGCCTGGATGTTGGATCAAAGCAGAGCTTCCCTTTGTCCAACAAACAAAACATTTTATAACAAGAGTCACATATCCCTAATACTGACCCATCAAATGAGAGAACAAAGACAACAGCATAAGTCTGGGTGGCTCAGTCAGTTAAGCATCCGACTCTTGATTTCAGTTCATAGTTTCCTGAGTTTGGGCCCTGTGGTGGGCTCTGTGCTGACAGTGTTGAGCCTGCTTGGGATTCTCCCTCTCTGCCCCTTTCCGGTTTGTCCTGTCTCTGTCTCTCTCAAAATAAATAACTTCACTTAATTAATTAATTAAAATCCATTTCAGGTGGCCTGGGTGGCTCAGTACCTCAAGCACCTGACTTTGGCTCAGGTCATGAATTCACTGTTCCTGAGTTTGAGTTCCACATGGGGTGAGCTCAAGCCCTGCTTCAATAAACACAAGCCCTTCTTCACATAAGCCCTGCTTCTCTCTCTCTGCTCGTCAACTCATTTGTGCTCGCTCGCTCTCTCTCAAAAAAAACAAAAAACAAAAAAGAAAAAACGTTTCAGCAGGGACATGCCAACTGGTCTTATATAAATCCTCACCAAAAGAAAATATTTCAAAGACTTCATCATAATCTCTACAATCTTAAGCACTTGCACCTGAATATTCATTACAGATATTTCAACAAACATGAGCCCTATTATAATTTATGTAAATTCACATCAATCTTAAATTGAACATTATTGGAACAAATATGTTTTTGGCTTATTACAAAGATATGTAATTAAGACATCAAAAAGCAGAACTAAGTCACATTCTTATAAATACATTATGGCCCAAATTTTCCTAAAGTCAACAGAAAGGAAAGACAATTAGCACGTTATTGATATTCGTGTTCATTTTCTTCCAATTTCCAAAGCTATTCATTATATTTATTTTAATGCTTTGGCTAGAGGTTTCAGTCAAATAAAGTAAGTGTATAATATTTCCCTTATTTATATACTTAACACTACTTAAGAAAAAATGTATGCTAACTTGGGGATAGGATTGTAAACTAAAGAATAATAATGGAATTGCAACATTTCCTTCCCTATGTTGACCATTAAACACCCCAACACCAATAACAACAACACTGCTCTGGACATTAACCAGTAGTCAAGCATGTATTACATGATAAGAGAGCTAAATTTTTGCATTTCTTCTCATCTTATTTTCCATATGACCTTAGTAAATAATTCCTTTCCTGACTACTGTGTAAACAAAATATGAACCTAATAACAGAATTGCAATTTGGAGATTTCTGGACAATAACTTTTAATAACTTTTAGCTTTTAATTATCTTTAATCAAACCTTGAAGCTTTGTTAAAATAAATCTGTTGATTCAATTGGTTTCGGGTAGGGACAGTAATCACACATTTCTAAAAATTTCCTTGGCGATGCCAACGTTGCTGGTTCATGGACCATACTTCGAATAACAAGGCTATAGTCACATTAGAGCAATATTCAATTTTCGTTTCATTAAATTCATATTGGCTACAATGATGACAGAGCCATATAATACTAACATACAGCAACAAAAACATCTAAAAAGAAAAAAATACACAAAGGAAATATAATACCTTTAGAGTTTTTAAGCCCCCCATTTATATTCTTTGAACATGTTTTGCATATCCTAACTGCAACAAACACAGTAGCTAGCTCAATAGCCAACACTTCTCAACTGCGCTAACAATTCAGAACTACACTAACGCTTTCTCAGGCAGATTTCCTTGCATCTTGCTCATTTATTTATTTTTCATATTTTCACTGTCCGCAAGTGCTCTTGGCAGCTTAGCAAGAGCTCATCTCTCATTTCACAGCCATATGCTGCTTAAGTAATGACAAAGCCCCTTTGCACAAATGGAAAAATGAACATCCTTAAAAGCATCTCTTGAGCTCTCGCCAAAAGGTGCCACTTCTTTGAGATCATTGTTCAAACCCAACTTGAAGGAATATTTGCCTGATTTCCTGCACTATATTCATTCAGCTTTGTCACAATGCTACCCATTAGGATCACCTACCCAAAGATCACCACTTGTCGGGGTGCCTGGGTGGCTCAGTCGGTTGAGCGTCCAACTTCGGCTCAGGTCACGATCTCATGGTTCGTGGGTTTGAGCCCCGCATTAGGCTCTGTGCTGACAGCTTGGAGCCTGGAGCCTGCTTCGGATTATGTGTCTCCCCCTCTCTCTGTTCATCCCCTGCTCTCACTCTGTCTCTCTCTCTCTCTCTCTCTCTCTCACACAAAATAAAGATTTAAAAAAATTTTAAAAAGAAGAAAAAGAACAAAAATAACAACAAGAGACCACTACTTGTCAAAAAGAGAAACTTGCTGGAAATCAGTCTAACAATTCACCTGAAAAATTAGGTTCTTTAGAAAACCTCAAAATTTTGTTCATTGTTACATGCATGTATGTGTACAAACACACGTATATAAAGTTTACAAATATGGAGAACTTAAAAGGTAGAGTGAGAAAATTAAACTATTAATAACAGAAATATTTGACAGAAGTATAAACAGCCCTATTTTCAAAATAATGTTTCTTTGTACCTGAAAATAATATGCTTACTTAGAAGTAGCATGGAATAATGGTTAAAGATATGTATACTGGAATCAGAGAGACTTAGTGTAAATCCCAGTTCTGCTTTCCAATAGCCATGTGACACAGGACATTTAACCATTCTAGATCTGTTTTTGTTTTTGTTTTTTTTTCCAATAGCTTCTGCTTCAGAAATTTATACTAGCTTTTGCTACATAGCAAAACCCACAAAATCATGTAGGCATAGAATAACAAGCGATATTTTCTAACTCAAAGTTTTACATGTTGGCTTGGTGAGTCCATCTGTGGATTAAGTCCAAGCCAGCTCCATTCAGGGACCTGGATTGGATAGACAGGGGCTATAAGGGGGGATGTTTCCTTCATGGTGGAGTTCTAAAGCTTCCAAGGGGTTAGGTAGTAACATGTGCTGCTTCTTAAGACCCATTCTTCTACACAATGACAATGCCACTTCAGCTTACATTTGATTGGCCAAAGCAAATTATATGGCATGTCCTTCATCAAGGAGATGTGGAAAAAAATCTCTCCCTCCGAGGTACTAAGGAGAGAGGCAAAGACAATTATCTGAACAATCATCTAATATTCCCCCAATTTCTTGTGAGGGTTCTAAAATGCAGTTAAGATGCTTAGAGACTGGTATACAGTAAGTACTCAGCAAATTCTTAGGAAAGAGAGATTTAGAGCAACACTAAGAATCTGGCTGATGGTTCACCAGCCATTTCCCTTTTCATTTAGATACACAGGTCAACCACATTTTCCAGTTTCCCTTACATCTCGGTGCAGTCATTTGTCTGAATCCTTCTAAATGCAAAGTGAGATGAAGTAAAATACGAGACCTCAGCCTGTCTCAAAAAATCTCCCTGACAAACTGTGATGTGGCTTAAAACAGAGGTACCAGAGGAAGAACCAGACAGAGGTTGTAGACAAAGATGTCCACCAGAATTTTTGTGAGATAGAGATGTTTCATAGCTGTACTTCCCAACAGTTACTAGCCAAATGTGGTTACTGAGCACTTGAAAAGTGGCTACTGCTACTGAGGAGTTGAATTTTTCATTTTAATCCATTTTAATCATTTTTTTAAAATTCTTTAACATTTTTTTTTTTTTTTGAGAGAGAGAGAAACTGTGAGCGGGGAGGGGCAAAGAGAGAGGGACACACAAAATCCAAAGCAGGCTCCAGGCTCTGAGCTGTCACCACAGCAGGACCTGGAACTCACAAACCTCGAAGATCATGACCTGAGCCGAAGTCAGATGCTTAACCGACCAAGCCACCCAATCCATTTAAATTTAATAGCCACATGACTAATGACTATCACTATTACGGCTCTAGGGAAGGACAAAGACTCTAGATAGCAAGAGCCTGCAAGGTTGCATGCCAATTAGCTGATTTAACTGTGACACGAGCGAAAAAAATTTTTTTACTTTGTTAAAAACTACTGAGATTTGGAGATTACGTGATAGAGTTGTTAACCTACTCTAATAGGAACTAAATAAAACAGAGTTAAGCATGAAGGCTTTAGCATTAGACAGGGTGAAGTTTTAATCCTGACTCCATAATTTACTAGCTGCGTAATGTTGGGCAAGTTATTTAACCTGTTCCTGCACTTGTTGAATGAAAATATTACCAAAACCTACCTCATAGGGTGGTTGTATAAGGATTATATATGTCATCTAATGTTTTTACAATGACACCTGAAACACAGTAAGAGCTTAAAAATGGCAGTTATAATAATTGTTGTTGTTAACCAGTGAAATAAGCTGAAAATATAGAATTCATAAGGTCACCCAAAAACCCCTCCTTAGCTTAATGAAGCAAGATAAAATTTTTATGTGAGAATAAAGGGCTGAGGCAAATCCTAACACTAGTAAATTTAGATAGGATGGATTATGGAAGTATAAGACCACATTTTGGTACTATTTCTAGGACTTTAATAAACTGCATAGAAGAAAGCAAGTAAAGGAACTCCAAATTTGTTATAAAAATGATTAAGGAAAAGGAGTACCTTAAAGAGACATACTAATGAATAATAATAAAATCTAAAACCCCAGCTGAAAACCCAGTCAAAGAAAAATAATGTAACATGAAAACTGAAAAGAGATGTGTTTGGTTTAAGAATAGTTTTCTACTAACCCCACCACCCACCTTGACTATACTTTTTGCCTGGGACCCTGAGTATTAGGGAAAATACAAGTGTGTGTAGATGTCCATGAATTTGCTGAGCAGAGTGGATGTGAAGATGGAGTGGGTAGTTTATGACAGGATACTTACCCTAAATCAAAAGCAAATGAAACATATTATTGTGGAAGTGTGAAATTTCCATAATAATTTAACAAATTACCACCAGCATAATTTCATATACACTTTAAAGGACATTTATCATCAATTTAGAAATGCCTTATTTCATCTAATTAAAGCAAAGCCTAATACAATTTGTGATAGAAATTTATATCAAGAAACAATATAATCTAGCATCATATTTGTTATGTTTTAAAGCTAGTGACCTAGTTTAAGGCAGAGAGCAATCAACTCATTTCAAGTGATAACCTTCTTCAATCTCAACTATATTGTGAAAACTTGAAAAATTATCAGGAGTTTCTGTCTTGTGGTGATGTGTAATTTAAGTAAGGCATTTCACATTTTGTTTCCCTTGCATATACCTCATGAAAAAATACTTTTAAAATGTTGATTTAAAGTATCTACTTGCAAATTTTTGAAATCATACTAACCTAAACATTACAGAAACAAAAATGAATGCCCTTTTCATCATAAGTTTCCAAGAACTTAGGTTCATGGGGTTGTTTGTTCTGTTTCATGTTGTCTTGTCTTGTTGAGCCCATTTCTTAATATAAAAACAATTTAAGATCATTATTTCCCTTAGGTCATCTCACCTAATACCATGGCTGTAAACATAATCAATATGCTAATGACTTCCAAATTTATATATCCATTCCTGACTCTATCAGGTGACTTTGCTGAGATAACATATATCTGTAATTACCTCAATGGCTTTCAACAACATTTATTTCTTGTGCCCACTATTCTAGCATTAACAACTCTGATGGGCTTGACTAGGAGCAGCTCAGTGTCATCTCATCTCACCTCAGATTCCAGGTGTGAAGATGAAAGGATCACTGGAACATGCCACTCTCACTGTAGAGAGGGGGAAAAGGGACCCAACTAAAACATGCTATCACATTTAGAGCTTTTACTCAGATATAGAAACTTTTGAGTCTGTTCATATCGTATTGACCAAAGCCATTCCTGTGGCAAAATCCAAAGTAATGGAGTAAGAATCATGTCCTGCCTAAAGGAAAAGATGGCAAGAAAGAAGAAAAGCACAAATTCCTGTGAACAAATAATTCCATCTACAGTACTATGCTCTCTTGGAACTCATAGTTCGTATGTACACTGGAACTATCTGATAACTCCAATTGGATGTCTAATAAATGTCTCACCCTTAGCCGGTCCAAAATGAACTAATTTCCAGTGCCCTCTCCAAGCTATGATCCTCTGACTTATCTTTCCCATTTCAGTGATAGTACCATTACCCAGTCTACATTTCTGACCACTACTCTCTCTCAGACTATCCTGTTACCTCTCTTTTAGTGAGGGGTAGTATTTACAGACCTAAATCTGGTCAGTAGATTGCTTATTACACTGAGGGGAAAGTTGCGTTTTTTATATATATTTTAAAACTTTGTATTATGAAAATTTATAAAGTGCAGGTAATAGTGTAATGAATTTCATGTACATAACTTCAACAATTATCAAACTCATGGCTAATGTCGTTTCATCTGAATCTCATTTGCTCCCAGCCAGATGCTTTTTAAACAAATTTCAGATATATTATTTCATCACTAAGATTATAATACAGAAAGAGTAGTATATTTAAATTATCAAATAAATCACTTTATACTCCTGTGTTAAAACCTACCCTAGGATCTTATCACTATGGGAATAAAATTATTTCCCCGATACCAATAGTATCAGCCTGCATCTACCCCTGTAACTTATTTCCCCTCATGCTGCTATTAGCTTCATCTAATAGGCTTTTGATACTCTGGATTTTCTATTCACATAATTTTCCTTTTGCCTCCCAAACTCTCCCAAACAATCTTCACATAGTTATTTTCTTCTTGTTATTTAGAACTCAGCTTAAATACTAACTTATCAGAAGAACATTTCCTGAAGATAACTGCAAAATAACCAACCAGGCACTCATTAGAAAACCTGTTGTTGGGGTTTCTGGGTGGCTCAGTCAATTAAAGCATCCGACATCAGCTCAGGTCATGATCTCACAGTTCATGGGTTCGATCCCTGCATCAGGCTCTGTACTAACAGCTCAGAGCCTGGAGCCTGCTTCGGATTCTGTGGGTCTCCCTCCCTCTCTCTGCCCCTCCCCGCTCACACTCTCTCTCTCTCTCTCAAAAGTAAACATTAAAAAAAAAAAAGAAAGAGAAAAAAAGAAAGAAAGAAAGAAAGAAAAGAAAAGAAAAGAAAAGAAAAGAAAAGAAAAGAAAAGAAAAGAAAAGAAAACCCTGTTGTTCTTGTTGTTGCTTTCATAGTACTCACTAATTTGGTAATTTTTTTTATTACCCTATTACTTGTCATCTGTTCACTCTACTAAGATATTTGGGAGAAGAAGAGAAAAACTGGTGTTTTTAATCACTACACCCTTATGTTTAGAACAAGTGCCTTTTTCACTGTATATGCTAAATAGGTATTTGCTAAATGAACAGGCTGGTGAACTTTCTACTACTTGGACCAAAATACTCAGTACTTTTACTGAATAATTAAATCAATTTTATTAAGCCATATAGTTTCTATGTTCTACAATATATTTCTGCCTAAGTTTCAGGGTTAGATCAAACAATCATCACAGAAGCAGGAGAATGCTATGTAGCAATTTTAAGATTAAATACATTGATATGTTCATGTCCTATTTAAGTGAAGAATTAAGTCTGAGAGTTGGATTAGGGAATCTGTAGTATACTGAAGAACAATAAAAGCTAGATCTAGAATGCCTCATGTGACATAATTTAAGACAGCTTGAAATAAAAATGAGATATCAAAGGTTCCAGTTTTTGTTTGTATTTTTGAAGCTTCTAGACATAAACTGAGCTCTAAAATATCCAAGAACTTTCTGGGGACAGTTTTGTTTGGTCAGCCTAAAACCACTGAGGATCAGGCTCTCTACCTAATCCTTGATCAAATTTGAAACAGAATATATTAGCAATTAAATAAAATATACAAGCAATAGCAGAAGGCAACACACAGGAGAGCTAATAATGAAATGTTTTGTCATCTGCAGGAGCCATTGAGTGAGCGATGATGAGTAAGAATTTTTCCATTATCTCTATCCAAATAATATATGATGTGTCTTTGTAAATGCATCCACTCCCCCATCTTCCAGGCAGATTGCCTCCCTAAGCTCCTTGAGAGAAATTTAGGAGCCACCATTGGTTAAAAAATATTTTATAATAAAAAATAATTACCTAGGAAGGATTTTAATAAAGAACAAAGTTTCTTTCTACCCATCTGTGATAGAGTGAGAACTTTCCTCAAATCATTTTCAAGTGGATAAAAAGGCAGAGAGGAAAATAAACTGCTATTCCTGGCATCCAAACATGACACTAGAAGGAACTGAGACCCCTCCCTTGCAGATAAACTTAGCATATGTCAAAGGTAAAGGAGAAAACTTGTTAAAGATGCCAGTCTCCAGTTTCTTTATCTTTCTGTTTTGTGTTTTATATACATAAAAATGCACTACTATGGTGAATTCTATGTTAGGAAGAGAACCCAACCACTAGAATAGTAAGACTAGGGTAATAAGTACAGTATTTTCAAACTCAATTGTACAAAACGGTAATTTTCTTTGTTTTCCAGAACTCAACCTAGTTTCAATTTTAAACCCATTCTATCCTGGACAAAAAAGAAACATCATTTTGCCACTTCAAAGCAGACTCAAGGATTCCTCCTACCTTTCCTTTTCTTCCTGATATTGTATATAAACACCAAGGTCATTTTGGTGAGAGATAGAATGGGAGATGTGGCATCTTGTCATCCATCCATTGCCTATAGTGATAGCCAATGAGGTATATTCTCTAATCTAGTTTCTGGAATTAAAATCCTCATAATGGTATCATCTAAGGTGTCCAGTTCTCATGTGGTCTCTTTATATGATCTATGCCACATAAGTTGCTACAAATGTCCTCCAGTTTTTCTGACTCACAAACCTATGACAACATCATTTAGAAAAACTATCTGCCTAGACTGTAAATCTTGATGCATGGAGAGCCCATTTAGCCATTTCATTCTATTCTCTTCTACTGAGAAGGCACATAGAACCTTGGAAGCACAGATTTTTACCTGATTGCAAATCCCTAAATTTGTTCTACTTTCTCCCCATCAGTTTAGAATCACAAGTGAAGCAGGAAGGAGTAAGAAAGTCATACAGCATCTTGATCACTAAACTTCTTTTTTCAGGTATAAGGATCTTTCTCTAGTCTGGAAGAGTTCTGGGGTGGGAGTGGAGGACAAACAAACTCCTTCTGTGTGGTCATGTACTTTTCCTCTAATTTTGTTGCCTTACACCTGGATAGTATCCTTTAAAATATAAAAGGCAAGAATGTTAGGTTTTTGCTTTTGTTCTGCTATTCTCTTGAGACTGTGCTCCCCTAAGCAAAGAGTGTTTCTTGTATAGCAGCTATCTAGAAAAAGAAAAGTTCTTTGGTATACAAAAAGAGATTTTATATTTAATACATTATTTTTTTCATATTTAGTGTTCAACAATAAGTTAGTTTTCTGAACTTAATCATTTAATGACAGCTTAATAAGAAAGTATTAGATTTCATGTTACTTGTCTATAAAATTTCTAATAAGAAAGTATTTTGAGTTTGCTTTATGTAGAGCTCTCTTTTTTATGGAAAAAATAGCATCACTAGTTTAAAACCCATCTGTAACAGTACAAGAGTAAATGTGGGCTTATCAGCATTTACTCTTAAATACAAGTGATGAGTTTAATTTAAAGAATTGAGAGCTTAAATGAGGAATCTTATTATTTTTCCAAGATACCAGTGGTATTTACTCACTCATTCAAATATTTTAAGTGAAACTGAGAATTATTCAAGAATAGTGTAGCCAAGCTAATTATCAAAGCTGTTTCATACAAATTACTATTTAGACAAGCTAGCACAAGCCATTGTGCTCCTCACCATACAGAATTCACAAATTGAAGACAAAATCATCTTGTGAATTTATAAGAAAAGTAATCTAGTACATAGTAATGAGTAGTTAGGATTTTGTTGATTTATGATTTTTAAGATGGCTTTCAGACTCAAGCTCATTTAACTCTCAAAGTAACTCTGTGAGGTATGCACAGTGTTTTTTTTTTTTCATTTAAATAAAAAGCAATTAGACTCAGAAGAGGTACATTATTTACTTGAGGTCATAAGTCACAAAAATTCAAAGGAGAGCTAGAACTACGTTTTGAATGATAATACAATGGTTTTTCTACCTCAGAATTATAGTAGCAAAATCTTAATGAGAGTCTTACTGTACTCAGGGATGGATTGCACATATTAGCAGCACAACTTAATTAAAACACTCTTATTAAAGAGCTATGATGGGGCCCATAGATGTAATCTGCCCCTTAGGAAATTTGATAATTCAATAGATTACCCTATTTCCTGAGTAATGTGTTATGCTACAATATTTTAAAAGAAATATCTGTTCTTAGTAATAACCCTTCCACATCTTATTTACATGACTAAAATTCTTACTAATCTATTCCTCTGATATTTTACCAAAATAAACATCTAACTAGTTCTCTTCTGAAAAACCATAAATCCCAAGTTATTCAAATCATGACTGATGAGATTTATTGGATATCAACATATGAGTCTTCAATAAATAACGCTTATTCTTTTCAACAGGCCTGCATAATTCAACAATGATGATGATTGGAAAGTGTGATAAAGAGCATACTAACATGATAGAGATGTGAGTAACTGTTTTGTCCTCACAGAGCTTCAAAGAATTGAACAAATACAGAATTCAGTACGGCAGTTCTTCAAATAAAACTAAAAAGGAAAAAAAAAAGATCAGTTCAATTTCTATAAGCGAGAGATTGGAATTAGTTGAAACAGGCTGTGGTAGCTATTCTCTGGGGAGAAGAGTTGTTAACTCAATAGAATCAAGTCCTGAGATGGAGGGGGAGAAAAACAAACCAATCAAGGCTAATGGTTCCTGATGAACCCAGATTAAACACAGAGATTGGTCTGGTTTAAATATACTCAAGGGAACAGTCCTTCAGACAAGAGTATCAATTTTCACTCTGGGTCAATAGGATGAAGAGTGTGTGGTTAAAAATCAGATATTGCAAATGTATACAGCTTGAGTCAGGATGCGTGTTGGGGAAAAACAAAACAAAACAAAACAAAACCTGGCTGTCAGAAGATGCTCTGAGGGTATGTGAAGAATTATAATTAATATAGCTAAATAAAAATCATTTAAATTAATTAGAGAATTGAGGAAGATAGTTTAAAAATAAATATGTGCTGGGGAATGGAAGGGAAAAAAAAAAAAAAAAAGAGGTTAGAGTGGGAGAGAGCCAAAGCATAAGAGACTCTTAAAAACTGAGAAGAAACTGAGGGTGATGGGGGGTGGGAGGGAGGGGAGGCTGGGTGATGGGTATTGAGGAGGGCACCTTTTGGGATGAGCACTGGGTGTTGTATGGAAACCAATTTGACAATAAATTTCATATATTGAAAAAAAAATAGAAAAAAAGCAAAATAAATAAATAAATAAATATGTGAAAGTCAGGAACTGTTCTATGTATCTATCTTAAGAAATAGAAAAAAAAACATAACATTGAAGATATGAAAATACTTATGAGTAAACTTTGTCCAAAACATCTAGGATTAAAATGAAGAAAAACGCAAAAGTACTAGATAATATAAACACTTGAAAAAAAAAAAAAGAGAGAGATCACTGCACACAAATACTAAGTTTAAATCCTGTAAAGATTTATATATAGTCTGATTTCTCTTCGTCATATGTATCTTTCACCTTTTAAATACTGTAAAAGTTTAATATCTTTCCACAAAGTAATTTCTATATTTTTAACTTTATTTATTTATTTTGAGAGGGAGAGACAGAGCACGAGCAGGGAGCAGAGAGAGAGAGGAAGAGAGAGAATCCTAAGTAGGCTCCACACTGTCAGCGCAGAGCCTGATGAAGGGCTCAGATTCACCAACCTTGAGATCATGACCTGAGCCGAAATCAAGAGTCAGAGGCTCAAATGACTGAGCCAGTCAGGTGCCCCAGTAATTTCTAGGTTTAAAACAAATCTAATAAAAATTCTCAACATTATTTTTGTTAATCTTATACAATGCCACTAAAATTTATTAAAGGATATACTGATAAAAGGCAAATAAATTGATGGTATCTCTATAAGGATGTTCAATGCAGCCTTGTTTTAAATAGTGAAAAAATGCAATTATTTAAATATTTAAATTAATGATGCTGCACTGATGACTATGATTTTTTTAGGCATTATTTTTTTTTTTTACAATAAACACATTGTCAGGTAAGTTACAAAATGGTATGCATATTATAATGATGATTTTTATTTCAAAAATATTTTGGAGATATGTAATAGTTATGAATAATTATACTTACAAAAAAGACTGAGCCAAACCCTCAGTGCTCCCCGATGGAGGCAGATAAGTCTCTCAGGATGGGAATAGAGAGGATGACTCACTATCTGGTTTGAGGAACAGTCTTTGAGCAATCCCCAACATTTGTAACTGGCCCTTCCCAGGTATTTTTAAGTTCATGCTTCCTTCTTCAGTCTGATACCATTTAGTTTTTTCAAGGGAATAATCATAGTTTTTATCTACTGTTTACCAGAATGTTTAATTATAGACACATTATATATATACACACACATATATAATATATATGTACACACATATATATATTATGTATACATTATATACACATATATATAGGCATTACGTATACACACATTTATTTACTTTCATAACCGTTATTACTAACTAAGGTTTCAGGCAGGGAAGGATGGCTGCAGCGTATGTTTTTTTTTTTTTGTTTTTGTTTTTTTCTTTTTTTTTTTTTTTTCTTTTTTAATATATGAAATTTACTGTCAAATTGGTTTCCATACAACACCCAGTGCTCATCCCAAAAGGTGCCCTCCTCAATACCCATCACCCACCCTGCCCTCCCTCCCACCCCCCATCAACCCTCAGTTTGTTCTCAGTTTTTAACAGTCTCTAATGCTTTGGCTCTCTCCCACTCTAACCTCTTTTTTTTTTTTTTTTTCCTTCCCCTCCCCCATGGGTTTCTGTTATGTTTCTCAGGATCCACATAAGAGTGAAACCATATGGTATCTGTCTTTCTCTGTATGGCTTATTTCACTTAGCATCACACTCTCCAGTTCCATCCATGTTGCTACAAAAGGCCATATTTCATTTTTTCTCATTGCCACGTAGTATTCCATTGTGTATATAAACCACAATTTCTTTATCCATTCATCAGTTGATGGACATTTAGGCTCTTTCCATAATTTGGCTATTGTTGAGAGTGCCGCTATAAACATTGGGGTACAGGTGCCCCTATGCATCAGTACTCCTGTATCCCTTGGATAAAAAAAAAAAAAAAGCTTCTGCACAGCAAAGGAAACAACCAACAAAACTAAAAGGCAACCAACGGAATGGCGTATGTTTATTCTATAACTCTGAAACAAAAGTGAAGAAAATATTGAAAATATATTTTGTGAATAGCAGCCAACAGGGCTTACCTCTGTGTTTCAGTGTTCATTCTTAAGTGGTAGAATCACAAATCATTTTTATTTTCTTCTTTGAGCTAATCCATGCTATCTGAATTTTCTACTCTTGGCATATATTGGTTTTGTAATTATAAAATATACAATTTGTGTTATTATTTTTAATTTCCCTAATTATATCTTCTACAATAAGGAACAACTGAAAACATTTAAAAATATCTTTACTTTTATTGTCCCAGATTATTTATAGAAGGAAAATGGGCATTTTCTATTAAGAAATGCATGCAGATCTGTGCAACTACTTATTTCCGAGACTATACTGTATTAACTGATCACACTATTAGAGTATAACTTTCTTCAGAATAATAATTGCATCAAATGCATTTTGATACTCTTGATACCCAGCTAGCACAGGGCTTTGCACATAGTACTTAATGAAACTTAAGTAGAATTTAATCCAAGTATTTTAAAGCTAACCTACTATACCCGTATCAGTCTCATTTAATTTTTTTTAATGTTTTATTTTTGAGAGAAAGAGAGACAAAGCACAAGTGGGGGAAGGGCAGAGAGAGAGAGAGAGAGAGAGAGAGAGAGAGAGAGACAGATCTGAAGCAGGCTCCAGGCTCTGATCTGTCAGCACAGAGCCCCATGCGGGGTTTGAACTCATGAACTGTGAGATCATGACCTGAGCCAAAGTCGGTTGCTTAACCGACAGAGCCACCCATTGCCCCTCATTTTATCAATCACCTAATACATTCTAACTTGATACATTTGAGGGGATATGTTTTAACTCCCTAAAAATACTTTTTAAAAGCGTTTGTATAACAAGTGTATGTCATCATATTGAAGATACAAAATTTGAGGCATATTGTGTACTTTTTCATTATAAACTCTGTTTTATTATCTTAAAAAAACAGAGTATTTAGTACCTCAAAGAGAAACTGCCTATGCCCAAAGGAATCATTACATGCTTGAGATCCGACTAATAGTATTATTTCAATTTTTATATTTAAAAATATTTTCCTATCATTATTTCAGGAACAAAAATAAACTTGAAAACTTACAGCATACAGCTCCATGTAGAACTGACTAGCATGTAGTGTTAGTGTACTGAAAAAATACTGTTTTTTTTTTCTCATTGCCCAAAATGTTAAAATTTTGTGGAAGCTGATTATTGGTCTCAGATTAGAGTCACATCTTCCCAAAGGGCACCCAAACTAGAATGTTTAGAAATATGGGTCACTGGGACAAAATTTATTGTAGAATAATGTACGATATGTAGGATTTCAGGGAACTTCTAGGGTTTTTCAGGGTTCTGACAACATGCAATGTGAACAAGTCAGAACCTTGACCTGTTCCTCTATTCACTTTATTGAGCTGGGCTTACTGTAAAAGCAAAAATTTCATATGTCCTGAAAATATGAACATCCCACATAGGGTTCCAGCAGCTAAGTATGAGAAAAAATTCTAATTTTACTAGACTGCTGATTGATTTCCTAAAGTCCCATTGCTTTCGATTTCTCAGTGATGACATACTTCCCTGCAGTCAATATGCATCTCTTAATTTGTTTGCAGGAAAATTGGCCTCTTTTGCCTTCTCAAATCACACTTTATAATCAATGGCTATGTTCTAAATGCAACTCAGAAATGTCTTTAGAAACCAAGGGCAGTTTCAATAAATTATTTTTAGCGTGATGTCCCTCTAGGAACTTATTATTACTACAGCAAAGCAGCAAATTATATTTTACTTCTTCCTCGCATTTACAAACGGACACAGATTCTACTGCTGTAGGCCAAAATTTAGAGAACAGTCACATACTGTGAAGATATTTTGTCCAATAATATATATTCTCAAATCATTTCTTAGAAACATGCCATAGTTACATTATTCTCGTGATACTTCCTATATTTTAAAACATACAAATTGATTCTTTAGTCATTTGGTGAACCTAGTAAAGTAAATCTTCAATACCTGTACATGGAAAGAAGTCTTAATTTTTAGGAAACCCAAGGGCCATACTATCAAAAGATCCAGGGTAAAATACTTAGGCTTGTAATTTAAAGTCAAAATGAGATTACAATAATGAGTAACAATTACTGCCCAGAATGAGCTATCTCATCTATATTGGGTGCTTCCATTCCACAAAATAGTTGATCTTTCTCTGAGATTAGTTAATGCATTATACTATTATTTTATTAGATGTATGGTATAACTGTATCATTTCAGTTACCTACCACTGAGATAAATCTCACCAGTAGATGGCCTACACAAGCCCCCCTGATCGAAGATCTCTGGATTTGAGCACAGCACCTTAGCAAGTTATCATCCTTGACTGGTCTGCCCTACAAAATCCGTTCCTTATAAGCAACAACAAATGCCACAACCTTAAAATCTTACAATAACGTCGGAAAGAGATCCTACATTAACATCTAGCCACAATGTAATCCCAGTTAATCCCGTTGAACAAAAGATGAAAGTGAAGAAGCAATCAAAGCCAAAACCAAAACAAAGATACTGCCAGAACAACTGCCAAAAAGTATAGCTGAAAGCTAGTAGTAGGGTCACTTAAGGTAGGTCATAGAGTTCACCAAGACTGAGGCTCAGCTGTAGAGCCACTGCTGATCACCCACAAGTAAGATTCACTGATTCACTGACATCCAGTGCTAACTGGGCACCAGTGCTGCTCCAGGCACTGATCTAAGAAGGGGGTCCAGGAGTGAACAACCTAAACAAAGTCCCTCCTTTCACAGAGCTTCCACTTTGCGTGAAAAAAAAAAAAAACATACACAAAATATATAAATGTAAAGTAATGCTAAGAGCTCTAGAGAAAAAGCAAAGTACAGAATTCTCAAATGACCATGTTACCGCAAATGCCTTGAATATATACTTTAAAATGACTTCAGTATAATGTTATACGAGTTATGAAACAAGAAAACAACTTCTGCAACTTATATTCATACTTATATAAGTAAGTTTTCCAAAATTATTAGTAGCAGGATTAGTGCAAGATCCAACATTTTTTAATTCTAGGCTATGCCTAGATATATGTCTTAGTGTTCAGATTTCATTAGCCATAGGCTACATTTAGGTTTAAGGATTATAGTATTACCTTAAGAAGAGCATTAGAATAAAACTCAGTAAATGAGGATTCTAGGATTCAAGAGATCATGAGATCATGAGCAAATCTTAATCTCTTTTTGTTGGTTTCCTCCAACTAGCAAATGCGGATAAGCTCTTTCAAATAAATATAAAGGAGTATCTGAGAAATTTTGTTCAATTTAATTCAACACATCATGTACCAGGTATTGTGATAAGCATAGAGATACACTGAGGAAGACAACAAACACTAAATAATTCATTGAAGATGTTAGAAAAGTGGAGATCTACCCTCTTCTAGAAGAAAGATAAGCCACTCTAAAACAAGCACAGACCTAAAGATTGAGGGTATAATAGTGCATCTACTAAGTGATGTAAATTTAAACTCTTCGAGGTTCCAAAGAAAAAAAGCAATGAGTATTTATTTATATGATAACAGTGGTAGACGTCATATTAGTATAATTTTATATCAGAAAATTTACAATAAACCCCTAACCCTACATAAATGATATACAGGAAAATAAACAAGGTTATGTATGTTAATATCTTCACACTACCTTTTTGAGTGAAATATGAACTAACCAATTAAAATTAAAACATGTCTAAATCTTACAGGTGTTTTCACAGAATGTGTTGCTAGCATTTTCTCTATCTTCTCCTTTGTGTCTCATTTTTCACTTACTTTACTCTATCAAACAATCACACTAGTTACTAGACAGCATAGTCAAAATAAAGTGGCACCTGAAATTGTTCATTTTTGTACTAAAATCATTGAAAAGAGAGTGAATAGCTGTAAGCAGTTTTCTCTTTAGAAAGTGTTACAGTTGTTAGAGAAAAGTAAAACATTAATTTCTCTATGAACTTTAATTTTTTGTCATAAATTTTATAAAGCTAATCACACTCTTTAATTTGATTTAAATATCAAATTTTGATGATGAATCTGTATATATCACCGTGATGGAACAAAGAAATAAGATTTCTAAGGCTCACAAAAGCTACATCAATTTTCCATTAAAAGCTTCAGAATTTAGCTGATCTCATTTAATAATAACCTAATTAGTGAAAGTAAGGAAATAATAACATTCATTAATATATTATCTATTTTATATAAATTATATAATGAAATTCATCTACAGCCATAAAAACATTGGTTATAATATAAATAACTCTGATAATATGTTAACACACTGAGAAACCAAATTTAACCTGTAAGTATGTATTTAGTCACTGAATTTGTACAAAATCTATTCATCAAAACTCCATCTACATTCATTTCTTACATGTAGGAAAAAGGGTGAAGGGCAGGGAGAAGGGAAGGTGAGAGGAAGAGAAGAGAGAGGAAGGAAAGAAAGAATTTCTAATACCATATTCCTGCACCAAATTTCAGGCTTTTCAAATACCTAACACAAAACGGAAACCATTTTGTATGTTGTCATACTAAACATAACCAATAATGGCTCCTGTCCCCAGTTTCAGTTAAATGCTAAGAAATATAATTCTTGCTTTTACCTTTTGTTTTCCTACTATGATCTCCAAAGAGCCATTTCAAAATTATTGTTCTATTACAAGCCTGGCTCAGTTCCTTTTATCTGCCTTATTTGCATTTATGTTTGGGATAAGAATTTCATAATACAATATTCTCAATGTGCCTCTGATGGTCTTTTGAAACCTCCCCAATAATAACTCACCTTATCTCCAAAATATTAAGAAGGCCAGTTCATCAGCCCAAATGCCACAATTATTTCAATTATTTTATCTCCTCAAAACTAACCTTTTTTTTTTTTTTTTTTTTTTTTGCACTAAGGTCACAGTACCACCAATCCAATAGGATAAATAGGATAAATAGGATAAAATAATCCACACTGCATACTTCCTTAAAGCTTTTACTTCCTATAGAAGTAGAAAGCAGAAGAGGAACAATACAAGCACTGTGAGATTCTAAGTAGAAGACAGGTGTTTCTTTGTTTTGTGCTGTTTTGCTTTATTTGACATTTAACAAGCTCAGAAAAATGAAAGATTTCTCCTTCAGGAGAACATATTAGATGAGTAGCCATAGTGAATCTTTTCCCTGCTGATCCCTAAAAGGAGAACAATTGCCAAGTGTTTGCATATGGGCCAAAAAAAGCCTATCTCAACATTCAAACTGTTTGAAAGATGAATCATTTTAATATCTGTGTAAAATTTGCATTCTATTCCTTTAAATCCTATTGTTTTCACTTACTTAAAAAAAATCCCAAACCTTCTAATAATATTGAAGTTGCAGGCTGCCACAACTCTCCTGTGTAGGAGAGTTTAGAGCACTGCTGGCATACAACCACACAATCCCTGGAGGATTTACTGCCAAGTCTGAAATACATTACTAAACAAGGTGATATTTTTGATGAAGCACATTAACTTACAAAAAAAATTATCAAATGCATGGCATAATTAACCTTAAGAGGTTATATAGTCAAACCACAGTTTGTAGGTACTATTACATTTGGCAAAAAACATAGTAATCTACCCTTCTGTTTGAACATTCTCAATAGGGGAAATTACATATCCTACCATGTTAGCAAGCATAGTAGTCAAAAAGTGATTCAAATTCAAAATGCCTTCCCCAGGTACAAGTCATCTATTCCTATCTACCTAGGATGCAATGAAGAAAATCTATTAACTACTATTACATCATCATTATTATCTCTTTTACGTTACTAATTTTTGTAAAGAAGCAGTTGGTTTTACTCTGAATTGTGCAAGGCCTGTGAGATAATAATAGCTGGAAAGATAGTAATAGACTTGAAGCAACATCCTCAATACCTCTGAAACCTCAGGGGAACTGAGAAACCAAGGAATTGTCAATCCAAGGTCATGTAGAATTAAAAAAAAAAAAAAAAGTCAATAGGAAGCCAACCTAGGACTTTCAGTCTTCTGCTCTTACTGTTTAAATAGTCTCACTATCTTTAAAGTTCTTTTCCATTCAGGTAAGACAAAGCCCTATGGGATTCATTCCCCCTTGTGCAGGTTGCTTAGCTGAGCCATACATTTCTATTGGCCCTATTGATTAGGCATCTGCTTCCTCTCTGTGGATGGTTTGCTCTTGTGGAACCGTGTTTAGCAGCTGTTACAGTTCAGATGAGTGTTGACAGGATGAAAATTAAATTAACACCCAATAACATTTTAACACCTGGTCCAACAACTGCAATATCATTGAATTTCACCTTTTCGAAATTGCTTCGGGAGTTAATTCATCCTTACTTTGACTTTGACCTAAGGAGACACTCCTATAATTTTGCTACAAAAGACTTTCCCTTGACTGTTCATTTATAATTTCCGTAAACCTTCCCTCTGATTCATGTTCAATGACTGCATGGGCAGTCTCTGGAAAATACTCAGAAATATTCCACTGGAAGATGTGCTACTCTCTAGATAATATGTAAAGAGTGCGCATGAACAGAAAATGTTAACCAAAAAGGAAGTAAGTTTCACTGTAGCATAAGCCAGGCTGATGCGCAAATAATTATCTACTCTGGGAAAATAATGTTGGAAAGAATGCAGGTTTCTTACACTATGACTTCCTAACTCTCGACTGGCATATGACTAATGTTAAGGATACAGAGCATGATCCTTATGCTAGTAGACTGTCGAGTCAGAAAGCCTCATTTAAAAATTAAACTCTGCTGCTCTCAAACATGTGACTTTGTTTAAAAACTTGAATCCCTAAGTTTTAGTTTCCTCATAAAATCCAACTAATAATAGTACTTGCTTCATAGGGTTGTTTGACAATTACACAATCCAGGTAAAACTCTTAAAGTGATAGTGCCCTACAGAATCTGACACATACTAAGTCCTAAGTAAGTCTTATGTACCATTATTTTGTCATAGACTACCCAAAGTGAAAAGGAGTTTTGAGATCATTTAATCCTATCCTCTTATTTTACTGTTAAGTAAACATAAAGAAGTTCAGTTACTTCTTCAAGGACATATATCTGCACAGTCAGTGCTGAGAAACAAATCTAGGTTTCCTCATCAGAGCTCATTTTCTTTTCAGAAGACTGTCAACTCCTTAATAGTCTACTTAGAAAAGATTCTGTGAACATACTATGTAACTCATTCACTTAAATTTCTTCTTTCTGTATTCCTCTTCTCTCTGGGAGAAAAAAAAAGGTGGCATTTGCTATTTGCCAGGGCTATTGAGACCCATAGATAACAAAACTATCATCCTATCATTTGGTGTTGAGAATTCCTATCAGATGCTAGATGTTCTGCCTAAGATAAATATAACACAGTACCAAACATATAGTAAGGCAAGAAAAAAAAAATGTTACTGCATAACCACTTAACAAATACAGACCAATAAACAATTGTTAGAAAATGATAATCCATTTAGTGGATTTTACAAGATCTTCACTTCTTGTTTCTTTTGCCTTCAATTCTATTGCTAATTATTTTTGTAGGGAAGTGTGACTAGCAGAAGGGAGAATTGCATCTTTTAATATAGTTGGTATTAGTACTTGTTAACAATTTTTGGCAACTGTTTTGTATTTCTACACATTGATATTATAGGCTATGATGAGATTTTTGGATCAATAGTAAATTGTATTCATTCATCTACTTTTCCCACCTGTCTTTTTCTCCACCATTAGACTTGAGAGCTTTTGTTCTTGTTTTTATGATAGGTTAGTTTCCCATAGTATTTTCTTCCATTCTTTTTGTTTTGTTTCATTTCATTTGTTTCATTTCTCATCCCGAATATATGGGAGTGAGAGTATAGACATGCTTTGCAAGACACAATTTGGAGATAATACTTTCAAAAAATTGTACTTTGAAACATTATTTTATGTTAATTCTTTTTAGTAAAACATCTCAAATCCTATATTGTTAAGTTTGCAAAATTCAATGTAAGCATTAATTTTTCAGAAAATATTTTAATAAAAGAACATATAATTCCATGGTGAATAAAAGAGTGATGGGGAAGGGGGTATGAGGTTCTAACTACTCTAACCTGCTAGTATGAGAAAGCAGTCTTCCAGAAGTAAAAATCAAATAGGGGGAAATACTTAACGTCTTCAAAATGTTGTATAATTGTTTAATTGCCTCATTCTCCTAAATGGTTCCCTCTGTCCCTTCAGGCAAATAAAGCCTTTGTTACTTTAACTCCAGAAAGAATCTAATCACCCTGGGGAGAATACACACACACACACACACACACACACACACACACATAATGTGCTTGGCAACACATATACCACTGATTCCTTCTATATTTCTCAGATAAACATATAAATATACTAGGACAGGTGTGTTTTAACTAAAAAAATAATAAGACTAATAAAAGTTTTAAAAAATTATTTCCAGCTACCTGAATATGCACTTACAACAGGAAGAAAGCTTACAAGATTCTCAAATTCTCATAGATATGATAATGGTTTTAATCAATTATTTGCAAGATTAATTATTTAGCTTCTGAAAGCACTCCTACTAAAACTAACATTTTCATACCATGGTATTAATATGTCAATGTTGCATAAGGAGTCATTTGAAAAAGAAATTTTTATAAACCTGCAAGTTCAACTAAAATATGGTTGAACATTGTTTTTTTAATTTTTTAAAATGTTTATTTACTTTTGAAGGAGAGAGAAACAGAGCATGAGCGAGGGACAGAGAGAGAGGGAGACACAGAATACAAATTGGGCTCCAGGTTCTGAGCTGTCAGCACAGAGCCTGACTTGGGGCTCAAACTCACGAGCCCTAAGATCATTACCTGAGTGGAAGTCTGATCTTTGACTGAGCCACCCTGGTGACCCTGGCTGAACATTCTTAAAAGGCCAAAGCAACAAGTAACACTTTGCTTTTGAATATTTTAATTATTCTGTACTACAAAGAGGTGTCATCATCTAGAAAAGAAATATTGTTTTTCTAGGAAGAAAAAAATAAGGGAAAAAAGGAGTAAAATCAGGAAAAGTTCTGGGGCACCAGGGTGGCTCAGTCAGTTAAGCAGCTGATTCTTGGTTTTTGGCTCAGGTCATAATCTCCCAATCGTGAGGATAAGCCCCACGTTGTCCTTGGGATTGTATCTCTCCCTCTCTCTCTGTCCCTTTCCTGCTCATTCTCCCTCTCTCTCAAAATAAATAAATAAACTTAAAAAAATACTCTCAAAAAAAATTAAGAAAAGTTCCCATCTATTTTAATACCAAATATGGTGTTCTCAAGTAATATTTCATAAAGTCATGTAATTGGAAATGTTCTTAATATTTCATTCTATCCACACCCATGCCTCCTGGAAAGAGAATCAAAAAAAGGAGAAAAACAACTATAGCATCTTGAATTAAAAAAAAAAAAAAAGGAGCAATTCATTAGCCTCTGGTTTTATTCAGAAATACTCCAGACATGAGAATATCACATTACTTTAAATGCTTATCATGTTCATAATCCATCTGTCCAATTGCGTACAGTGTGATCATTTGGGCAACCAAAGCACTACTGCCATTCATTAGACATAAAAAAAAAAACCAAAAAACTTCATTCATTAAAAAATCCATAGAATCACAAACCCAGAATGAAGGCAGAGGATCACCTTAGAGGAGCACTTCATTTTATAGATAAAGAGACTATGACTGTAAAAAGTGGCATGTTTTGCACACAATCACACACATGATCAGAAAAAAACCAAGATTCCTATGAAGAGACATTACCTGATGGGCCAACATTCATTTTACTACACCACACTAACTTTACAAATTCCTTTGTGACTTATTACCAACGCCTAAATGGCTTCACAAACTAACAGGGATTTGAAAACTCTGGGACATTTCCCCTATTTGCCAAAGAAAAATCAAGATCTTACCCACTGGGTCATGACTCAGACAGGAGAAGTCATTTGTTCAAATGTTTACCTCCTGCTCTTGCAGTGCCTTAACCAGCTATAATATAAGATTGCTTCCCTGTTTGTTTAACATTTGGTGGTAATGCAATAAATAAAACATCAATCAGCAAGAGTGACTGTATTCAAATCAAGAAAATTTTGGAAGTGAAGGTTTATAATTATGTATTTGGCACCGATATATATTAGCAGAAAAATTATATATATACAGATTGGGTAAGAAAGTTAATCAAGTTTATTTCCGCATGTATAAATAATGTACTAACTGTTTCAATATAAGACATGCCCACTATTAGAGCTCTCTGAATCTCTACTACGGCTGTTTATATGAAGGATGAGACATATACCTCTGTTTGGATATTGCTTTGCCCTTACTTTCATAGACTTTTTAGATGTTTCCCTGATTACACTTCTAATATAAGTTCCATTAAAAAAATAAACCAACCAACAAATACTATTTCCATGGAAACTGGAATTCGATCACCAAGAAAGCAAAAAAAAAAAAAAAAAAAGATCCCATTTTCATCAGCATTTAGGCTAGGCATACCAACAATAAATGTCAAGCCCTGGGAAATCTGCAGTGAGAATATTCTTTAAAGCAGCCTTGACAGACTCACCTAATCAAGACGTCATCTTGCTGCAGCACATCATACCCACATCCATATGAAATGCAACCTGTAGAAAGAAAAAGCAGAGAAAGACACAGTCACTCTTTGGCTAATGTTTTATTTATTACATCACCATCAAATGTTAAGTAAACAGTGAAACAGATTTTCTTTTACTTAGAACCATGAAAGAAAAGTCCTTTATCTAGAGATTACGATTTAAGGTTTTATTTTCAAACTGGGAATAATAAATGTAGTCATATTTGCTTTCAGTGAAAAATCAAGTTTAATATATTTATACAAATACAGCCATCCTAAGAAAATAGTTATAGAAGCTGAGGCTCCTAGAAGTTCATAAGACTGAGACTGAAGGAAGATTGCCTCAATTACACACCCAGGATGATGTTCAAGATGAACTAAGTGAGTAGAAAAAAATATATATATATGTATATATATTCATATGTACAAAATATTAAATATAAGAAAAATATATTGTCATCTAATAGAAAATTTTACATATTACAATCTGTTTATTTTAGTGATTGCACTCAAAATATATAATTATTTAAAGTATTTCCCACCTAGCTTACTATTGTTTTTGTGTAAAGAATGAGTTACTAAATATCTTGAAAAGCAATCACACATTATGAACAATTTCACAAATTGTAATGTGACTACTGGGGAAAGGTAAGAGCTTAATATGAAATATCGAATGTGAATAGTCGAAATTTTTTTTCTTTGTTCTTGTTACATGTTTTGGACACAGTATTCATATCTTTACAGAACTATGCCCACACCCTAAAATGTAGACTTTTGGAAAAAGGAAAAGTGCTTTCCTAAGTAAGCTATAATGTAGGGACAGATCCCAGGGAGGGGAAAGAACTGCCATGGCTCCATACTAAGGAAACGGGTTGATTAATTAATGGTGGGCAATACTGGAGAGTCAGTAAAGATAAGAAGAAGGTTTGCTAAAACCAGGGATACAACAACCCTGAAAGGAGCACATTCCAGAATAAGTAACTTTTTCTTAAAGGACTAACAGTAAGCACAGATAATTTCTATATTAAAATTAGTTTCTATTCCATATTTGACAACCAAAATATATTTACTTACAAACACACTCAATAAATCATGACTAGCAACCTTAAGTATACTGAATCTACCATGTGGCTAACTTGTCCAAAACTAGCATTAGAGATGGAGAGCTAGTTCAACAGCACAATTTCATGGCCGAAACCAACAGGGTTCCACTACTCAGGGACAATGTCCATAAATTTAGGCATTATAAATGTATAAATATTATAAATACAATAACTCAATATATTTATTGGCTCTCTTCCTAAAGCTCTCTAAAAAGTATATTTCTAACTTGTCTTCCAATATTATCCCATCTCAGAATCTCTAAGATTTTGTATTTAAGAATTCTACTTGAAGTACCTTCACTTGTTGGATTTAATCAATTACTTCCACTCCTATTCTCCGTGAAGATGGAAATTCTACGTCTGCCATCTTCAAAACAATTTCTAATTGTAATCTTTAAAGCCATTGTATTTGTTTGGGTCATCTGAGAAGCAAACAGGAGATGGGATCTGTCTCTCAAGAGACTCGGAGAAACATCTGCAAAGAATAAAGGGGAGGAAGCGCAGGCAGGCAAAGAAAACCTTCAGACTGCAATGCAGTCCTAACTGGGAAGAAGAGCAGCAATAAGGAGGATTGGTTGCAGTGCAGCTCTAAGAAAATCTCAACCAAAAAGACAGGGAATTCCCAACCCAGGCTTGCCCACTAGAAGCATCCAGTTTGCCATCAGAAAAGGCCAACACTAGTATCCCTGCTGTATTTAATGATTGAGAAGATTTTAGAGAAACACGACCTCATTATGTACATGGTGGTCGATCCTGAGAGGTGGCAGCAGGACACGTGTTTAACTCTGCTCCCCACAACAGGAGATCTGAGGTGCCTTTCCATGAGCACCATAATAGTTTTTAGACTCCTTCTGCATCTTTGGAAAAAAGGTCTGAATTTTGTCCTAAAATGTTAAGAGAATTTTTAACTGTCAAAAAATCTGTAAGAATATGTATAGCAATTTACCCTCCAACTGGAGATAGGGATTCTATCTGTATCACAGTTACAGGGAAATGCAATTGATATCAGGCACACTGCCTACTGACAAACACTGTACTTGAATCAACATATCTCTTCATTCTCATGGGAAATTAAAAGAAAATCAGAGGACCCCACTTCCCCACTTATAAGTGTATATTCCTTTTTCTCTTGATTGATAAAAAATATCTTCAAATGAGTTTTTCTGTTTCTCAGTAAGGGTAGCATGCTTCTTCAGAATATGTAGATCCAAGAAGTTCTGTTTTTTTGGCAAATACATACCAACTTCACTGAAAGGAGATAAAGGAATGACAGCTTAGTTAGTGCTAACGCTCTACAAGGTGAGGCTCATTTGTCTCTCCTCACATAATTCTTAAAGGACCAAGGTAGAACTACACTATCTCAAGAGTATATAGGGACACAATGTTCAAGGGTGAAAAGGTCCAAGGCCACTGAAAAACAACTAGAGAAATATTAGCTACATAGAAACAGTAGTGATTGCTTAGACTTGGTTTCCTATACTCCATTTTACCCTCCTGTTGGAGAGATTAGAAGGCAAAAATCATATAACTTCAACTCCCCTGGAATCTAGGTTTCTCGAAGTGAATTAGTTGCATTCACATTGTATTTGGGAGGGAGTGGTGGTTATAGCAAGCAAGCTCTAACAGGAGTATTTTTGCTTCAGACAGGCTGAATGTTCTGTTTCCTTGTCACTAATCATCTGGGTGTATGATGGCTGTGCTAACAGGTAGTAGCAGTGGCAAGAGAAGGGTTTCGTTTTGTCTTTATCACAGCTAGAGTGTTGTGATCTTATAACAGAAAGTCCAATTGCAACCTCCTTAAAATACTTCTGTAAATACCTTGTTCCCTATGTGAACATCTAATTCCCTGCGAACACCCAACTCCCTATAAACACCCAATTATCTGCAGTAAATCTTTTTCCTTGGTTTCATTTTCCTGAACAAACTTCAATTGATACAATGATTAGAATAGAGATTTACATGTTTGATAGGGAAGTAAATGGACTGAAACCATAAGGCAGAGGACTACAGAATGGCCATATTTGCATCAAGATGGAAAGTTACTGTGAGAGAGTCATAATTTTACTAGGGCTCTTCCAAAGAAAGACAACTTTGGTAGTAAATCCTGGGGAAAGGGATTACTGGTAGGGAATACCACAATACTTAAAAACTTACTAGTAAATTTTGATGGAGATAGGAAGCCAAAGGCTACCTAGGACCAGTTTCTAGTGCTTAATGATAATTCATCTTTGTGCTGTAGGACACTTTCAAGATTGCAAAGTGGAACCATCTGAGCATTCCTTAGCTAGTGCCCTCGACAAATTGAGCTAAAAATTATGCTAAACATGAGAAATGTTATTATCTGTTTTGTAGACAAGGAGACTGGGCCACAAAGAGATTTTCATAACTGACAAGTAGTAGGTTCTGGATAAAAACTGTTTTTTGGTTTGTTTCTCAGTATATTTTATCTAGTACAATGCAGCCTCTCCACATAATATCTGTCCTACACAACAGTAAAACTTTTTTAAAAATATGACTTGAACTCATAGATGAATAATTTAGATATTGTATAGAAATTATAAGAAATCTGTAAAAACCTTTATATCCACTCAAACAGATAGCAAAAGAATGCACTTATCACTGATCTTTCAGTGAAGAAAACAAAACTTGCAAGAGCAGGTATAACAGCAACCTCACTTTCTATGTCTAATAGCATCCTGAGAGTGCATATATACTTTAATGTTTGCCTCCTAAAGACTCTACATGTCTTATTCTGTTGGAGTATTGTCATTATCCATTTGTTCTTGCTCTAGGTGATTGTACCTGTCCATTCCACATGCATTTAATAGAGATTCAGAGTTACTGAAATTTTATATCACGGAGTATCATACAGTATTACTATGTGAAATTTAAGCACCAGACAGTAACATGCACATTACAAAAGAAAATGTGTTTCATTAAACACACTAACATGAAAGAGGTAAACTTCAAGATGAGCAACAAAACAAGCAAAAGACACAGATATGTGCAATACATCTTACAGCAGGCTGTAGATGGGACAACCAGACCCAATGCTTTTGATTATACAATTTTAAGTGACCTGCAATCCACATTTATTCAATCCAAAAACAACTGCAATCTGATAAAATGTAATAAGAATTAAACGTGTATGTCATGATTCTATTAAGGGAAGTGTGCGATGGGAGGATTATTACATTTTGTCTTCCGCATTGCTTATAAAATAGTTTTGCCACCATGTAATGAGCATCGAGGATGTGCCAGGAACAATAGTAGGTGCTCCACATAAATTATCATATTTATGCTTCACAATAATCTTATACAATATTAAAATTCACATTTGTAGATAGAGAAATATCTTAGAAAGTTTAAGAAATCTCCTTAAGAGCACGTAATTAATAAGTGGTAGCATAAAATTTGAAATTGAATAACTCTGTGCATGTATGACTAAGCCAGACAAGCTCTCTAGGCTCACACTAGCAGAAACTGTCATAAACTACATTGAATTAGGTCATCTGGTTCATTTTTAATCTAAAACCCTCAGTAAATACTTTCTGAACTTCTCTTACTTTCAAGCCACCTAGAACAGCTGTGCTTTGAAGGATGAAATTAGAAAATTAAACACGAATTCTAAAATAAAGACGCTGAAGTTGGTAGGCAGGTAAGACCTATACTAACAATGATAAAATGAGGAAAGTAAAGGGAGCCCTAGAAACAAACAAATATAATCCTTTGGCAGTCCACAGAAGAAATTTTTATGCTTTGCTAACAAATCAGGAATGACTCAGCAGAAATGATAGTATATGAGCCAGGCCTAAAGGGATGAGTAAAATTTAAAGTCAGATAATAAGTGTTGGTGAGGATATGGAGAAAGTAGAAGTCTTATACACTGCTAATGAACATATGGAATGGTGCAACTGCTTTGGAAAATAAGCAAGTAGCTCCTTGATGGATTAAACAGAGTTATCATGTGACCCAGAAATTCTACTCCTACATATATACCCGAGAGAAATGAAAGCATATGTCCACACAAAAACTTGTACACATGTGTTTATAGAAACACTAGTCATAAGAGCAAAAACATGGAAATAACCCCAATGCAATCAACAAAGGGAGAAACAAGTATGGTATATCTATACAATAGAATATTACTCTGCTGTAAAAAGGAATAAAGTTCTAATACATGCAGCATGAATGAATCTTGAAAACATTAGGCTATGTGAAAGAATCCAGTCATAAAAATCCACATATTATACAATTTCATGCATACGAAAGTCCATAATAAGAAAATCTACAGTAACAGTGGTTGCTTAGGGCTGGGGACATGAGACATGAGTGGAGTAGGGTATGATAGCTAAAGAGTATGAGGTTTCTTTTTGAGGAAAGATCTTTCCAGACATTAAAAAAAAACATAAGCTCACAAAAATGATTTAGCCAATTTGTTTTTGTCTTCCCCTTTTGCTGCATTTTATAAGATGTTGTTATAGCAAGATACTGATTATGCAGAACAACATTATACATCCACAAACTGACATTTTCTTCTTGCTTGTACTATTAAGACATAACCAAACTGAAAATAAACATAAAATTTTCCCTTATACCTTTCCTTCTGTGCTTATAGTTACTTTCTTATTGTTAATTTATTTTGATTTATAGTTGTGTGTTCTGGTATATTAATTTTATATTACTGTGTAACAAATTACCACAAATGTAGCAGCTGAAAATAACATCTATTTAAAATCTCACAGTTGTGTATGTCAGAAGTCCAAACAGTCATAGCAGCATTCTCTGGTCAGGGTCTCACAAAGCCATAACCAAGGTATCAGCCAGGCTGGGATTGTATCTGGAGGCTCTAGGGAAGAATCCACTTCCAAGCTGATTCAGGTCATTGGCAGAATTCAGTCCTTTGCTATTGTATGACTGAGGTTCCCATTTGCTTGCCAGCTGTTACTCTCAGCAACTGGAGACCACACTTGGGTCCTTGAAAATTCTGTCTCAACTTTCAGAGCCAGCAATACAACAGTACATCACATCCTTATTGTGCCTTTAATATCTCTGTCTTTCCTTCCAACACCATTGAGAGAAAACTCTGTTCTTAAAGGATTCATGTGATTAGGTTAGGTCCATCCCTGTATCTTCTTTTTGATTAACTCAAAGTCAGCTGATTAGTGACTTTAATTACATCTGAAAGCCCTTTTTAAGTGTAAAGTAACATAAGCAGGGAATACTATCTCATTATATTCACGATCCCAGGAATTACCACAGGCAATCTTGAGGGTCCATTTTAAAACCCAATCTAATATACCTGGTTTAAATGAAAAGATTTCTATGGACAAGTAAACAAGCAGTACTATCTAAGAAATGATAAATAGGTTTCTTTTCTCTGCACAACATCTCCACATGCTTAAGCAATTTGTGTACATTATGATTTGCCAAAAAGGAAATGCTCTGGGGGCGCCTTGGTGACTCAGTCGGTTAAGCATCCAACTTTGGCTTAGGTCATGATCTCAAGGCTTGTGAGTTCGAGCCCCATGTCGGCTCTGTACTGACAGCTCAGAGCCTGGAGCTGCTTCAGATTCTGTGTCCCTCTCTCACTCTGCCTCTCTCCCACTCATGCTCACTTGCTCTCTCTCTCTCTCTTTCAAGAATAAACATTAAAAAAAAATTTAAAGAAGGAAATGCTCTGTTTTTCAAATTGTATATAATTGGTCAATATATCAAATTAGCTCATCAGGACATGCACCAGTCATAAGAAAATAAAACTAAATAGAAATATTAGAATCAATCACAAGAAGTTAAAGGTATTTTTGTACTTTATTATATATATATATTGCTTAGTATGTGTCAGACTGTGTTGCAAGAATTTTACCAAAATTAACAAGTCTTAACAATAATTTTTACCAGAAGAAAACAGAGGCACAGAGAGCCCAGCCACAGGTGGGACAGTCAATTAATATTACAGCCAGGATATGAACATAGGCTCTACTTGGGTTTTTAGAATCTAGCTAATAATCAAAGTCAGTGCTTTTAGGTTTTATACTAGTCTCTAATTTTTGCTTACATTTCACTGGTTTTATGTCAAATACATTTGAGAGATAACTCTACGTACTGTTTCAGAAGCATAGATTATATTGAAATGTTTTGTTGAGTCCATTTATCATGTTTATCATCATCAATCTTGATAAACATGGCTTTAGAGATTTTTCTATTTATATATAGCATAAAAATCACAAATCTTACACAAATATTTGACTTCCTTTTCTTTCTTTTTTTTTTGGGGGGGGGGGTCATGGAAAGGCTATGAGCAGGGAAGAGGGGCAGAGGGAGAGGGAGAGAATTTTAAACAGGCTTCATGCTCATCCCAGAGCTGAACACTGGGCTCTATCCCATGACCCTGGGATCATGACTTGAGCCCAAATCAGGAGTAGGATGCTCAACCAACTGAGCCACCCAGTTTCCAGTGCCCCTGCAAATACTTGATTTATAAGTAAATTTCAGTAAATTAAAAACTATGTGTAACATCAGGTGTTGCAAAATATTTTAAAAATCTATTTAAATAGTCCCTATTATTTCATTATTTCATGAGAAGAACTCAGATTTAGATAACCTTAAATAATTACTTAGGTTGATAAAACAGACCAGGAATTCACTGAGTTAAAGAAATTCTCTCAGGGGTACTGGGGTGGTTCAGTGGGCTAACCCTCTGAGTCTTGATTTGGGCTCAGGTCATGATCTTATTGTTTGTGAGATAAAACCCCCAAACCCCATGTTGGGCTCTGTGCTGACACTGTGGAATCTGCTTGGGATTCTCTCTCTCACTCTCTCTCTCTCCCCCACTGGCACCAGTGCACACACCCTCTCTCTCAAAATAAATAAACTTAAAAAAAAAGAAAAAGAAATTCTCAGTTCTCAGATGCAATTATACTCATGAAAGCAAGAATAAAAGTAGTAAATATATACCATAATATATTAAGCACCATGTGGGAGGAATAAACTTAATTACTTAGAGCAATATGGAATAGTTTTAAAACATTTTTCAAGTTAAAGAAGTAGAAATGGTAAAAATCTAAAGCATTTAAGTCAAGATAAAGGCAGGCAGGAATACAGACAAATAAAAACACCATATATTTTTTTTTCAAAAATGCATATATATCTACAATTAAATGGGTACAGATAAGGTTCAAAATATTTAAAATATTAAAGATACCATCAACTGTATTTTAAAAATTATACCATGACCCCATGCTCGGCCATGGAGCCTTGCCAAGTCCTGCCTCTCTTATGGAAACTTTCTATGTATTGGCCTTCACTCTTGGGGGAACTCTGGTTGTTTCCTGCTGTCCCCACCTTCTCTCCTCGACCTGCATATCCACTGCCATTAATTATTTAAATCATTAATTAAGTGTAAGATTAGCAATTGCAGCATCCTACTCAAATAATTGTGTGTGCTGTTTAGAAAGTCTTCTGTTTAAAGCATAGGTCATATTATTTTCAATTTGTTACTTATGATATATGTTGTCATTTCTGCCAGAGGTTACACATCAATTCTTTAATCAAGAAAGTGATTTCCTATGGAAACATGGTTCCAAAGAGTATCAATTTAAATTGCAGCTTTTGAGGTATATTTGCATAAACATAATTTCTCAGATAATAGATATGCATAGATTTCTGAGGACTAAAATATAAAGTTGATATATTATTTAATATTTGTCTGCTTACTTTATTAAGATAAACTCTAAGGGCATTACTGAAGATTTTCATAAATGTCTGTATCTTTCAAAAGCTTATTTCATTAATAATGACTCAAGACTATATTTCCAGAAGTTACTGCTATGAACCATTATATATAAGTAGTTTAGCTAAAATAACCTAATTATAAAAGAGAATTTCTTAACCTCAAAAGCAAAGAAATAGCAGTCATGTATTTCTGTCATTCATTAACTATAATAACAATGAAAAAAATAATACTGAAAATTCTTGCTATGCCAAAAATTTGATGAAGTCACTATTTTTGCAGATGGAAATCATAGAAAAGTTTTATTACACTTATAGTAAAGATGAAAGCAAAAAAAGCTGAATATGTCAGCCATAGGGTGACATTGCTCTTGCAATTGGTCAACTTTAGTAGGGAAAGCTCAGTTCATGGTATTACTCGCTACAATTGGAAGAAAGTAAAACTTCCTCAGCTTCCACTTCAGGTCATAAACATGGAAGCTTCTTTCTGACATTTTTATTTAACATTAAGAAATATCTTCCAGATGTTACTTAAAAATGTCAATAGTCCTAAAAATTAAAGAAAGTTTCAGCAACAAATACTTGCTTACAAATACTCTGATGATATTAATGGAAAAAAATATATTAGAACAGTTAAAGTCTAAAAGAAGACAACTGGGGCACCTGGGTGGCTCAGTCAGTTAAGTATCTGACTCTCTCTCTCTTTTTTTTTTAATTTTTTTGATATTTATCTATGTTTGAGAGAGATAGAAAGAGAGAGAGAGGAAGAGAGAGAGAGTGAAAGTGGGGAAGGGGCAGAGAGAGAAGGAGACACAGAATCTGAAGCAGGCTCCAGGCTCTGAGCTGTCGGCAGAGTCCAACGTGGGGCTCGAACGCACAGACCATAAGACCATGACCTGAGCTGAAATCGGACACTCAACAGATTGAGCCACTCAGTTGCCCCAAGCATCCAATTCTTGATCTCAGCTCAGGTCTTGATCTTGGAGTCATGATTTCAAGCCCTGCGTTGGGCTCCCTGCTGGGCGTGAAGTCTACTTAAAAATAAATAAGATTCCCTTCTTCATGCAAACAAGATGCATGACAGGATACATTGCAAAACTTGTAACCCATTGGTGGTTCTGGCCTCTATTATACTTTGATAACTCACTACAATGCTATATTCTTGAGCATATGAGTGTATTCTCTCTCATAACAAAAAAGTTCATGGATAATACCATTAGACAGCTGCATTGATTAGGGGGGAATTCTTTCATAAAAATATGTGTATCATATCACCACAAAGTACATTTTTAGTATTTTACAATTTTATATCAACTATACCTCAATAAACCTGATTTTTTTAAAAAAGAATGTTTTATTGAGTCAAACTCTTATGATCAATATTCCAAAAACAAACATGATTTGATACACCAGGAGATAGATGTATTAGTCTGCTATTGTGCAAGACTTTGGATTAATATTCATTTCAGCTGACAAGTTCCAAAAACAAATCACATTTTTATCAATATTTTCTTTAATTAACTTTCATATATTTGGTCTGTCTATTCAGATAAATTCTGCATTACTATAATTGACTAAGAAGAAAAACTGATTGAAACCCAGAGAAACAGGATTCCTCGAGACAGAAGAATAGACCAAGAAGTCCAAACATCATAAAATATTCCAAATATTTTAGCACAGATCCAAATGGAGTTTCGGTGAAGCAAGATAAGTTCTAGAGATCTGCTTTACAGCATTGTAACTGTATTGTAAACCTACAAATTTGTAAAGAGCATCAATCTCATGGTAACTGTTCTTACCAAAATGAAATTAAATTAAAAATTAAAAATAATGACAGATTCAGTGAGTTCTTTTCTTGTGCATACCTCCAGCATTATTTTCAGTCAAATTTCTCTAAAGACTAATTTATTCCATCTTTTACTTTTGTTTTCTCTTTCTTGCCATTTGTCCTCTATTCCCTTTCAGTTCTTGCCACAGAATTTAAACTGTTCTTAAGTTTAACAGTAAACCACTCATCAATCAAATCTATTTTTTCTTCATCTTCTTCCATGATCTCTAACTTCCACAGGAGGCTCTCTGACTATCACTGTCTGACCCTGTCTCTTTAGGATTACCCTCTGACCTATTACAATCATTTTTTCTCCTGTCTTCTTTACTGGCTTTTTTTCCAGTCTGCCTTCCAAAATGGTGTCCTCATCCCTTTCTCCCACCTCTTCCTCTTTTATTACCTTTTTTTCTTTTCTCTTAGCTATTTCTCACTATACTTCACAACTTTCAAGTTTACATCTGTGGCATACCAGTGAGTCTATATCTCCTTCCTTCCTCCTTCCCTTCCTTCCTTCCCTCCCCCCTCTTCATTCTTTCTTTCTTCCTTTCTTTCCCTCTCTCTCTTTCCCTCTCTTCCTTTCTTTCTCCCCTTCTTTCTCTCATCTTCCCTTCCTCCCTTCCTCTCTCTTTCCTTCTGTTTTCTTTCTTCCTTTTTCCTCCCCTCCCCTCCCCTTCCTTCCCCTCTCCTCTCCTCTCCTCTCCTCTCCTTTCCTTCCTTTCTATATGCCCAATGTGGGGCCTGAAATCACGGCCCTGAGAAAATTCAAGAGTCTCATACTATACAAACTGAGCCATTTGGGTACCCCTACTACCGTATTTCTTCATCTTCCTTTCTAGCTATTTATTTGCTTCATCTACTTTGAAACCATAACAAAATCTCAAAGGCCAGATTCACAAAGCTGAACTTCTCAGATTCCTAGGTAACATGACTTCTCCCTTTCAGCTACTGGCTTGACTATTTTTCCCCAATCACCCACACTTGAAACTTAAGAGTTTCATTTTCTAGTTCATATATCTTGCTTCCTACCTATAGTCAGTTGGGAGGCCATGCTGATTCTTCCACTACAATATTTCACATCTATCCCATATAGTCCTTTTCACAATTACTGCCATCATAATCTCCTACCTATTATGCTGTGTCCTTAGGTTACATCAACAGTAGCAGAAATATCTCATGTTTACTCAAATATCTTTTGTAACTCTTTTCAAATCTCTTCTTGATCTTGTTTTGTTTTTGTTCTGTTTTGTTTTTACTTTGGAACATATAATTTAAACACATTAATCTTCTCTTAATTTCCAAGATCTCAAAGTGGATATAATACTTTTAAATGGAACCATGGTTGCTACCTCCAGGGAAAAAATAAAATCATGCAAAAATTGAAATAGTTTAGGGTTGAAGATAGCTTAACAGCATGCAAACTTTTATCAGGTTGCATCTAATTCGAAACTTCTAGCCGCTACATGTATTCACTTAAGTCACTTAGTCATTTAACTAGTAATTATTATTTGAGTACTATGTGTCAAGTTCTGTTTTAGGCAATAGGTACACAGTAATGAACAAAATAGACAACCTACCTACATTACTGACACTTATATTTTAGAGATAGTACAGAAGTAGACAAAGTATAAATTAGGTAGAGGTTACCTAAAAAATCCTGTGTGACACCATAGTACAACATAGCTACAAGATAGATGAAGAGCAAAATGACCTGAAAAAAACAACTTTCAGTAATGGCAGGTATCATATAAGCCACATGTTGAATGATATCAACACATCTTTTATTTTAGCACTACACAGTTTAGCACAGTAAAACATGAGTTAAAGTAGTATCTTGAGCTATAGAAACAGAGCCTTGTAACTTTAAATGCAAGCTTTGTGCAACTGAAGAATGAAGACTAGTAGTTCTCAGCTGTTAGTATAAGACTGGATATAAAAAAGTTATTAATCTAGAGAGCAGATATTTAAAATTATGGTACAAAATTATGGCCTGGCACAAAGCCACATTCAATGAGAATCACTTTTCTTTTTTTTTTTCCTTTAGTCACACATGATTAATAATTCTCCCAATTCTTTAGTAAGTGTATAAGAGTTCTCCAGATAGAACCAATAGTGTGTGTGTGTGTGTGTGTGTGTGTGTGTGTGTGTGTGCGTGCGCATGTGCACACACGCATGCATGGGGAAGAAGAGAGAAAGAGAGACTAATTTACAAGGGATTGGTTCATACGATATGGAGGCTGATAAGTCCCAACATCTGCAGGTGGGAAGCTGGAGACAAAAGAGAGCTGATGGCATTAGTTCTAGCTCAATTCTGAATGCCTGAGGACTAGGAAAGCCAATGAGGTAGTTCGAGTATGAAGAATGGGAAAAGAAAAAAGTCATAGCTCAAAGACAGCCAGAGCAAGATCCCCCTTACTTACAGGAAGGTCAGCCTTTTGGTTATATTTAGACCTTCAACTGATTGGATGAGGCCCACCCACATTAGGGAAAGCAATCTGCTTTACTCAGCCTACCAATACAAATGTTAATCTCATCCAGAAATACCCCCACAGAAACAAGCAGAATAATATTGGATCAAATGTCTGTGTATCTCATGATCCAGTCAAGTTGACACAAAATTAACCATTACAGTGACAAATTATGAGTAAACCACATACATACATACATACATACTCTCTCTCTCTCTCTCTCTCTCTCTCTCTCATATATCATTTCATTTAATCTCTAACTCATTTCTCAGAAACCAAACTCTACCCCTTTCAATCTAACAACCCTATGCAGCTAGATTACTCTTCCTAAAGCATGATCTCATCATGTCATTCTTTGTACAAAGGCCTTCCACAGTTTTCTATTAGCTGCAGTATACTGTCTATATTATCTATGTAACCTACTGCTAAACCTTGATACATGTTATTAATAGTCAAAGTGAAATACCTGCTGTTTCTCATTCATATATTGCTCATCCTATTCCTTTTTACTATAATGTAACATCCCCCTCCAATTTTACACATTACAAACACCTCTTATTCTCAGCACTCAATTGAAATGTTATTTCATTCATTAAGTTTTCCCTACTCAAACTAATTTCTTTATTTTACATAAAACAATCTCTCTCCTGTGTATTCTGCACATGCAGCACTCTCTCCTTGAACTGACCTCCTCATTTTGGATATTCCAAGGTTCAATCTATAATCACCTCCTCTTCATTATCTGCACTCAATTCTTTGGTGAGTCATCCAATCTCATAGCTTAAAAATACCATTTATTTGCCAAGGACTCATCAATTGACTTATTCTGCCAGTCCCAGACCTATGTAATCAACCTGATATTTCCACCAGAAAGTTTAATAGACTTCTCAAACATGACATGTCCAAAACTGAACTCTTAATTTTCCATCCAAAATGGTTCTTCCCTATCTCAGAGGGTAAAAACACCATCCTTGCAGTTCCTCACACCAAAAACTTGAAATGTCTTTTATACATCTTTCTCTTGCAAACCCTGTCCAATCTATCAGGAAATTCTTTGACTCAACCTTCAGACTGTCCAGAATCAAACTATTTCTCAGTAATTCCATTACTAACACCTGGTCCTATCTACCATTATATCCTTGTGTGGGTTTTTGTATCATCCTCCTGATTAATAACTTTTATTATTCATGACACAGTAGGCAACAGTCTGCAAAGATCTACATGAACCATCATTTCTATTACCTCTCTAACCTCATCAATAGCTCCTTTTTCCATTGTTCTTCTATTCAAGTCTCACTTGTCTCTTTGCTATTCCTCACATACACAAGACACACTCCACTCTGAGGCATTCAGTGACTTGTTTGTCAGTCTAGAATGTTCTTCATCAAGATATTCTTATGATCAACTACCTCACCTCTATCAAGTCTTTACATAAATACCACCTTCTCCTTGAAGCCTACTCTGACCATCCTATGTAAAGATACAATTCTCCCACCCTATATTCTTGATCACTCCTACCTCTTCTATTTATTATCCATGGTATTTATCACCTCCTAATATGCTATTTATTTATACAATGCTTATTTTTCCATCTATTCTTATTAGGATGTACAATCTATAATAGCATGTATTTTAATATGTTTGGTCATGACTATATCTCATGTGCCTAGATTAATGTAGAATGAATGACTATTTTAAGCTATTTTACATAATACACAATATAGTGCAGTTATTTGTGTATGTCTTATTTCATTTCTCAGCTTGGGGTCTCAATTAGGAAAAGATCAGTGTCTAGTTCATCTTTGTTAATGACATCTCCATAATGTACAGCATCTTGGTTTGTATAGGAGATAAGTCTTAGTACTCTTCGGTACAAACTCAGGTTATTTTTTTTTAATGAGGTAAGTTAATTTTTAGTGTATGAGTGTTTCACTGAAATGAGAGCTATCAGATATCTTCCTCTCCACACCTAATAAATAACTAAAACTGGGGACTGGAAAGCATTGGGAAAGACAGGATTCCCTGTCTATCTTTCTGCGGAACCTGGTAGATGTTCATCTGTGGTTCTCAGCACATTCACTACATTTCTGGCAGCCTCTGTGTCTTTGTCTCTTGCCACCTACATACTCTCCTTGACCTCCAGTTTCATTCCTACCTCTCACCGCTTCTTCATATTCCTAACAAAAGATGGCTATCTGCAGCTCCCTAATAAATTCTCTCTCAAAGAATATGTGACCCATTTCAGTGTGAAAGGCTTTGGTCTACTTAGTATGAACCATAAAAATTCATCCTGCCAAATTTTATTCAAGCCTTCTCCTGATCATTTAAATGGCCCCCACTATAGGTCCAAATCTCTTACCAGGAAACTTGCCTGGCTCAGCAGGTACTGCCAATGAAGCAACCAAACTCACTCAAGCAATTAATAAAAGAAATCTTGACTAGATTGAAGAATTCATTCTGACTAATTAAATTGATTCCTTTGTCCCATTCATCACTCATTTTCTTTAAATAGCTATGCCAATTAACTTTGTCTTACTATACTATAAAGTTTATATCCTTGCATGTTTATAATAGAAAGAAATGGAAAAACAAGGCTACAAGGAAGTTTCAAACCCAACAGGTGAAAAGTACACCTGCCTGATTTTCACTCATATCACTGTAAAACCTTTAGGCAAGATATCTTGAGTTACAGTTTAAAAAAAAAATCACTATGGACTAAATCTTCACCATTCTTACCCCCAAATGATCATTTTCTTGTCATTACCTCTGGCTGTCATAAAGAAAACAGATCACAACTTTCTACATAAGCCCTGGTAGAGAAGATTATTTAAGAAAAACCACAATAAAATTTTAAAGATAGAGATCTCATCTCTTTGATATTTCTTTTTCCCTTTATTTTTTCTAATTTAAAATGGTATTTAACAAATAGAGGCAGCAATAGAGAAAGTCTATGATTAATGTCACTGCTCATCTGAAGTCTGAACTATCTCACTGCGTTCTTTCTCCACTCCACCCATCCCACTCTGATGCAGTTTTAAAACAAAAATTCTTTGACACTTGTTTCATTAAAAGGTGGGATCCATGCCCTTTCTCCTTGAATCTCGGCAAGGTTGTGCCTACAAGATAATATGCTATGTCACTTCCACAGCTAGGTCATAAAAGATCTATGTAATTCCCATCTTCTTTACTGGAACACTTGATCTAGAAGCCCTGAGCAACTGTGTAAAAGTTTAACTATTATAAGATGGCCATGTTGGAGTGGAGTCATGTAGATCTCCAAATCAATGTTCCTTGCTGAGCCCATTGTTCTGCCATCCTATTTTAGGTGCTAAACACGCGAGTGAAGAATCTTGAAAGAGGACCCTCTGGCTCAAACTGTTTCAGCCTTCAGCCCTTGAACCATTCCCTGTTACTGCATCATTCTATGAACATAATAAAATGATTGTAGCTTTATGCTTCTAAATTTTGTAGTCGTTTTTTATACAAAAATAGATAACTGGAATATACCCAAAACATTAGCTATTTCTTTTGACTTCTGAACAACCTCTGCCCTAACACTCTATTTATGGCCAGTTATCATTAGTAATGGATCTGATAAAGTTCAAAATAAGGTATTAAGAGGTGAAAACTCATTATAAGCCTGTGAGCCTTCAGCTTCCTCATTATAAAACCAAAAATATGTACTTTGTAATTTCTAGGTCCCTTTCATCTTTGGCCTTTTCAGCACTTACGACCAATGCCTTAATTCTGAACAATGAAGCAGCAATGGTCGTAGTTGTGGGGATATAATTTGATTTGTAAATATTTAGCTTAGGGGTGCCAGGGTGGCTCAGTCAGGTACGTGTCTGACTTCTGCTCAGGTCATGATCTCATAGCTTGTGAGTTCGAGCCCTGCATCAGGCTCTGCACTGACAGCTCGAAGCCTGGAGCCTGATTTGGATTCTGTGTCTCCCTCTCTCTCTCTGCCCCTCCCCCCCTCTCTTTCTCTCTCTCTCAAAAAATAAATAAACATTAAAAATATATAAATAAATAAATAAATAGTTACCTTAGAATCTTTCAAATCCATCATTAGGTTGTCATCTTCATCGGTTTTCTCCAAGATTAACCCTAGTCTAGAGACTATGTCAGTTCAGGATAGCTTAAAGGAAAGCTAGACATTTACATCTCTTTCTTAATTACTTTTAAATATGGTGTGTGATTTCTTCAGATGAAAATCCAGATACTCTCCAACGTCACAATGATTCATAGAAGCAATCCTCTCAGAACCAAACTAACAGCATTAAATGGGTAAAATATTAGGCAGAGATATACTTCTGGTTACTTGCTCTGGAATGCAAATTAAAAATATATGGGTAGTTTCCTTGGGAGTAGATTTGCTCAAGCCATATTTTGGCCCAACACATTCTCATGCTCATCTTTTGAAATTACAATATATTGCAAAGTCTTTTTCTTCCTTAAATTAATATTATCCATAGTTATTTTTTTCATTTAATCAAGTGTTAGATGGCTGAAAAATTTCCATGTAGATGTTTTATCTCTTCCTCCTAGTGATAGACCATCAGCCATTAGTAAAAAACAAAACAAACAAAACAAACAAACAAACAAAAACCCACGAGTAAATTCAGGTCATTAGACCTAAATAGAAAGACTGTGGGAGTTAACCAAGTTATACCACCCATTAAAGCTTAAACTTGTGCTTTTCTGAAATTTCTGAGGTAGTCCTCACATCATGGATTGCATGTGTTGTACTCCTGGAAGCGGAGAATGACGTTAGAATAACTATGAAATTATTTTGACTAAGAACATATTGAAACTTATCATTATCCAACTCTGGTGCTCTGACTAAAATGTAAAACACTTTTCACTGAAGCATTGAAGCTCTCATTAAGTAGCCTTAGCTTAGTCAAAGCGCGATTGTTGACCTTCTGTGCTTAAGGCATGTGCTGTTCCATGCAGATAGAGGCTTTTCTACCACTCCTCTTGATGGTGCATAATAGGAGCTACATGTGCATATCAGGAGGAGAATAGACCTTAATTTGGAATATTAAGTAGCACAGGCACATAAAAAGCCTTCATTAAAATATTAAAAGTGTGCTAAACCCATAAGAGCTAAGCGATGTGTTCCTATGGGAGGAAAATTCCAACCTCAAGCTCCCTCCTTATCTCAATTTCTGACATTTGTTAATAAGAAAGAACATTAACTTAGAAAGTCACTTTTATCCAGTGGCTGCTAAAGTGCTACTAGACTACCAAAGGATTAGCTCATACTTTGCCTGTTGAAGAACACAATAATAAACAATCAATGTATCAATGAAACTACCAAACCAGACAGATGTAAGGCTTGTTTTGTCATCTTGAGCTAAATGGGGAAAAAAAAAAACGTTCACACAGTAATTATTTTCACCAAGGCAACGATAGCCCCATCAAAGTTTTGGTATTATAGTTATGCCAATGGACAGGTGAATGCTCACATTTTCAAAGGACATTTAAGGAGCACCCACCAGAAGACAATTCCTGGAACATGAGGCTTTGAGGCTCCAATTTTGACTTTTTTTGAAATATAAAACAATAAACTACCTACAGACGAATTCATATACATCGGTAATTAGGTGAATATAGTAATTTCTATATTTAAAGAAAATGCATTTTAAAATCTAATTTTAAATTAAATACATACATGAATGATTTTACCCCTCTCAAAATTTAGTGCATAAAGAAAATTATTCTCATTTGCTAAGTAATGGGTGTCAAAAACAAAAAGTTTTAATATTTATTTTTATTTGTTATTTTATATTATTTTAGAGAAAGAAGAGTGAGTGTGAGTGAGAGAGATGGGCAGAGGGAGAGAAAGAGAATCCCAGGCAGGTTCCATGGTCAGGGCAGAGCCTGACATGGGGCTCAATCCAATGACCCTGGGATCTTGATCTGAGCCGAAATCAAGAGTTGGATTCTCAACCAACTGAGCCACCCAGGCACCCCCAAAAGTTCTAATATGTACACCTAAATTTAGATATTGTTATTTTTAATAATTTAAGTTATTGGTGGATCTTGGGATTCACCATTGTGCTTGAAAAGTCCCTGGTCCATAATAAGCATAGAAGAACTATTAATTTAATATATGAATATATAAATTTGTTGTATGCTTAACTCTTGCTGGGAATACTTTGATAACATTGCAAAGATAAACACAGGATGAAACAGCAAGAACTGTTCCAGTAACAACTAGACTCAGAAGGAGTTTGTGGATCTATAGAAATGAAAGAGTCCACAAATTGGTTAAAAAAAAAAAAAGTAACATGTGATACTTAGTATACTAGGTTGCTAGGCCATCATAAGAAAATACCACATAGTGGGTGAAATAAACAACAGGGATTATTTTCTCACAGTTTGGGAGGCTAGAGGTCCAATATCAAGGTATTGGTAGGGTTGGCTTCATTCTGAAACCTCTCTCCTTGACTTGCAGAAGGATGCCTTCTCACTGTGTTCTCACATGGTATTTCCTCTGCACTCTGCATGCACACGCGCGCACACACACACACGCACACACACACACATTTCAAATGTCTCTCCATGTGTCCCAATTTCCTCTTCGTATAAGGATCCTAGTCATATTGGATTAGGGCCTACTCTAAAGACCTCATTTTAAGTTAATCACTTCTTTTAAGACTTTATCTGCAAATACAGTCACATTCTGAAGTACTGAGGGTTTAGGGCTTTAGCATTTGAACCTGGAAGGAATACAATTCAGCATATAACTATTAATTTCCCATCTTCAAGAACCCAGATACCCACAATGTGAAAATAGGGATTCTGAAAGAGATCCTTTTTTTTTTCCTTTTTGGAGAATATTAGAGAAAACTTTTAAGTGTTTGGTTATCCAGAAAATATGATAAATTTGCAAAGGTATAAGAAATTGTGTAATCAATAAAAACAGACCTTGTGTCAACTGCATAATGATCAAATTAATGGCATAGTTTTATACTCTAGGAAATGTACAGTCACTAACCGTTAGAAACAGGTTCTTTCATAAGCTACCTGAGAGAAGAAAAAGGGTCAGGTATGATTTTGAGCAATAACCAATAGCTACATATGGAATGTCTCTCCCAGAAAATAGGTATGAGGGGCTTGAGAAGAAAGGCAAAATTAAATGCTAATTACTAGCTTAACGCTCATCAACCCCTATGGGCTTTCCTAATGAATCCTAGTTCCCAACACCTAGAATGGCCCTATATTTCAGTTTGCACAGGTCTGTCCCAATTTATACCTGTTATTTCTCAATATCATGTTGAGTTATCAACCCCTCTGACCCTCAAAGTGATTCAGTTTGATCACCCATATATACTATAGCCCCTTCTCCCTCCCAACATGTATATACACCCACATCTATAGCAAGTGTTTGAGATTCAAAAGACCTTTCTCCCATACTCAATAGATAACTGCATCCTACCTATATCTGCACATTCAAATTTATTTTCCTCTTGACCAGTAAAGAGAATCTAACAGCCCTCAAGTTCTATTTTATCCATCTTTGATAATATGTCCTAGGTTCTGAAAAGAAAGGAAAAGAATATGCATAATATTTTTTGAATTTTCAGATTTAGTTCTAACATGCATCAGGCTTTTATGGAAAAGGGTCCAGGCCAAAGGTAGTAAAATTCTAACTCTTACTTTGTCAATTATTAATCCTGAGATTTTGCACACATCATTTAAACTATTTCTGCCTTGCTTTCCTCATTTATATCAAGGGAGAAGGGTAAATAAGTTTATAAAATGCTTGCTTGTGACATTAATGATGCTTCTAGGAGTCACATCTCACTTCTAGAACACTATCTTTTCACATTACTGTCCTAGACATGATGAAGATTCATATGAAGAACCTAGGGAAAGGTGGAAGGAAAAAAGCTGATTTAGGGATTGTATGTAGCTGAATACATGGCAAGAGTTAAGATGTATGGTTGAGAGAGCTTATACAACTCAACACTAAAAAAAAAAATCACTCAGTTAAAAACTGGGCAGAGAGGGGCACCTGGGTGGCTGAATTGGTTGAGCATCTGACTTCAGCTCAGGTCATGATCTCATGGTTTGTGGGTTTGAGTGCCTCATTGGGTTCTCTGTCAGTGCAGAGCCCACTTCATATCCTCTGTCCCCCTTTCTCTTTGCCCCTCCCCCACTCACTCTCTCTCTCTCAAAAATAAATAAATGTTAAAAATTTAAAAAAAAAAACTGTGCAGAGAAACTGAATACATATTTTCCCATAGAAGACATACAGATGGCCAACAGATACATGAAATGATGATCAATATCACTAATTAACAGGGAAATGCAAATCAAAACCAATATATCTCCTCAACCTAGTCAGGATGGCTAGCACCAAAAAGACAAGAAATAGTAAGTGTTGGCAAGGAGGTGGAGAAAAGGGAACCCACATACTGTTGGGAATATAAATTGGTGCAACCACTATGGAAAACAGTAAGAAGGTTCCTCAAAAAATTGAAAATAGAAGTACCATACAGTTCAGAAATTCCATAAGTGGGTATTTACCCAAAACAAAAAACACTAATTTGAAAAGATATATGCACCCTTATGTTTACTGCAGCATTACAATAGCCAAGACATGGAAGCAACCTAAGTGTCCATAGACAGATAAATGGATAAAGAAGATGTGGTATACATATATACATATACATATATAATGGAATACTACTTACTCAGAAAAAAGAATGAGATCTTTCCATTTGTGACAACATGGATGGACCTAGAGGATATTATGCTAAATGACACAAGTCAAATGGAGAAAAGCAAATAAAATATGATTTCACTCATATGTGGAATCTAAAAAACAAAACAAATGAGCAAACAAAAACAGAAAAAGACTTCAGAAATACAGAGAAAAAACTGGTAATTACCAGAGGGAAGGGAGTGAAGGGATGCATGAAATAGGTAAAGGTGATTAAGAAGTGCAAAATTCCAGTTATAAAATGAGTCATGGAGAGGAAGAGTACAGCATAGAGAATATAGTCAATAATATTGTAATGATGTTGGCGTGGTGACAGATGGTAACCACACTTACAGTGGTGAGCACAGAGTAACGTATAGAGTTGTCAAATCACTATGTTGTACACCTGAAAGTAGCATAACATTGTATGTTAACTATACATCAATAAAAATATTTTAAAATATTTTTCAAAAATTTTTAAATAAAGATTAAAGAAAAAAATTATGACTGAGAAAGTTAGAAGTTCAGAGCAGGGGGAAAGGTGCAGCGACATTAAAAAAATAATAATAATAAGACTTCACAAGCTTCCCAGTTAGGTTTCAATGAGCATTTGGGCATTTGTGTTGTGTTATGTTGGACACTCTATGCTTTTTGTAGTTTGGCTGTGGGGAATAGGGAATTAGAAAATAAGCCTAGGGAGGGCAAATGAGAAAGCACGGAAAATAAAACAGTAATTAGTAGTCATTTAGCTTTTGTTTTGTCCAATTTCTGACTTTTTGTTAAAAAGAGGACATAAGAGAGGATACAGGAAAATAAGAATCAGGATGAGACTATATTTGTCAACATACACCTGGATATATAAGACGTCACCTTGACTTAAAATATCCAATTGTTTTTAATGTGTATACAATGAGGGGTTTTTTGAGGTAAATACACATAAAAATGTATGGGTATATACCAGAAAGACTAACATATGCCTAATCCCAATAGGGCAAAAAAAATGTTCATATAAAAAATTCACAGTCAATATGGGGATGGGGAGGGCTTACCAACTTACATCTAAGCATAACACTCCCTACTTTGCACTAATTATCATACTGTCATCTATTTTATCTGTCCTGAGATTCCCACCGTTTCCATACTCATAATTTATACTATATATTGTATGTTAACTTGGGAATATATCCAGTTATAGGTTCAACCTATGTGCTCTGATTTCCATAAAATAATGTCTATGCTCAAAGAAATCAAGTTCAACATGGTTGAGAAGACACAAGGTGTCTATCCTTGCAATCATTGCAAATCATCTGAAAGCAGTCCTTCAAAAAACACCCAAGTTATAATCAGCCTTGAGTTTGAATGCAGTACTGTGACTTTAGGCTCCTTTGACAGAAAGTTGTAGGGGTTTTTTTAAACAAATCTATCCCAGAGTCTATATTGGATCTGTTTTGCTATTTGATATATTCAAAAGCATTAAAATTTGGCAATGGCTCTTCTCTTGATGATGACTCTTGGCTATAACCATGCCTAGCTGGGGAAAGTAGAGGAGAGTGTTTTCAGGAAACTGTGACCCCTACAAATCTAATAACAAAGCAATTTCACCTTTTCCTACCTCTAGCAGCTATTTGTTTCCACCATAATGCTGTGAAAAAGAAAGCATCCGTGGCCTACAACAGTAAACATGTATTTAGCTCACGGCTCCATTAGTAGATGGTTTAGGCTGGGCTCAACCAGATAATTCTTCTAGTCTCAGATGAGCTCACCTGCACATCTGAGGCTCTGCTGGCTGCCAGTTTGGGGCTTATACATATGGATTAGCTGGGTGTTGGCTAGAGCAACTCAGCTGGGCTTCATGCATCTCCCACCATCATCCAGCTGGCTATGTTCGTTGTGTTCTCATGGCAAAGGCAGAGGAGTGAAAGCAGAAATGTCACTGCACATGTGCACTTTCAAGCCTCCTCATTCATCACACCTGCTGACTTCTCATTGGCTGAATCAAATTACAATGGCTGAAGTTGGAATCAAGGAGCAAAGAAACAAATTCCATCTTTCAATAAAAGTAACGTTAAAGTCACAGGGCAAAGCGATATGTATGTAAGAAAGGATGAAGAATTGGGGCTCAATGCAGGGCTCGAGCTCATCAACTGTGCAATTAACATACTCTTAATCTTGTTTGCTTCCCTAGCACAGAAGGAGGCATAATTTATTTATTTCTAAGTATTTAGATGCCCTGTGAAAATAAACTTTTATGAACATTAAACTTCTAAAATCAGCCAAATTTTTATATATATATATTAACTTCTTTTTTTTTTTTTTTTTTAACATTTATTTATTTTTGAGACAGAGAGAGACAGAGCATGAACAGGGGAGGGGCAGAGAGAGAGGGAGACACAGAATCTGAAACAGGCTCCAGGCTCTGAGCTGTCAGCACAGAGCCCGACGCGGGGCTCGAACTCACGGACCGTGAGATCATGACCTGAGCCGAAGTCGGACGCTTAACCAACCAAGCCACCCAGGCGCCCCTATATATATTAACTTCTAATACACCTCTCACACAGATGTATCAAAAACCATTCTTAGACAAATAACTTCACAGGTCTTTGGAGGCATTTCTACATGGTTTCACTAGAATACCCATATACTGAAAATTCCCAACCATTTTCCTCCGGTTCACCTCCCAATCCAACCCTGAACCTTATTTCAGCAGCCTAAATGTTTTTCAGGCTTCTTAAACTCAATATTTTCATCACTGATTTCATCATTCTTCTCCACCGCATCAATACCGATATATTTTTTTCTCTTGATTCCTTATTCTCTATGCTCTATACCTGATCCCACCATGCACCATGTCAACTAAGCCAGAAAAAGTCAACTCTTTTCCTGCCCATTCTATCCCTACATTTTCAAATATTTATCATGCCCTAAAACTGCTATCTCTTTAATATTTGTCTTATCTATCTTCTCTTTTCCATCCCTACTGCCTCAGTCTTAAGTTTATGGTTCACCTTTTATACTTGCACTGCTGAAATTATTTACTTCCCTTCCTATTCTGTAATGCCCCAAAATGATCTTTCTTAAACAAATATTGTCATAGGGATATTCTAGCTCAAACATCTTCAATGACACCTCACTAACAATGGGATATGAAATGTGAGTCCCTTCATAATAGATCCTCTTCATATTTCTCCCAATAACTCAGTTACCTCTAATTTATGCTAATACTAATGTTAAATTACTTAGTCTTGTTTTGACAGGACTGACTGATAATACTCATAAATCTCATTTTATTTCCATGTTTCATTTATGCCCACAAATACACATACATAGGCAGAAACACACACACACACACACACACACACACACACACACACACACACACACACCACTACCACCACCAATTGGTATAGTGTAATCATTAAGAGACAGACTTTGGAATGAGGAAGAGCTGAGTTTGAATACTGGCTACATTACTTACTAGCTTTGTAGATTTGGGCATGTGAAGTAAACTCTTTAACGTAGTCTCTTTATCTCAGTATTAATCAATTTATTTACTTGTATAAAAATAAAATAATACCAGTGGTGTCTGGGTGGCTCAGTCAGTTAAGAGTCCGACTTTGGCTCAGGTTATAATCTCACAGTTCGTGGGTTCAAGCCCCGCATCGGGCTCTGTGCTGACAGCTCAGAACCTGGAGCCTGCTTCAGATTCTGTGTCTCCCTCTCTCTCTCTCTGCCCCTCCCCTGTTCATGCACTGTCTCTCTCTCTCTCTCTCTCAAAAATAAATAAACATTAAAATTTTTTTTAATAAAACAAAGTAATACTGGCTCCTGGAGCATGATGAGAATAGTACATTAAACACTTAGTCTGATACACAGCATTTAATAAATGCTCAATGAATGGAGGCCATATATATACCTGTCAGGTCTCAGTTCAAAAACCATCTCCCATCTGAAGCCCCTTCTAAATGACTTTGAGTCCATTTCTCACTCCACCCTTTATGCTTCCACTACTTTCTGGGTTGATCTTTATCATGACAGGTGTAGCACATCAATGTACTTATCTGCTTACATCTGTCTCCACTTTTTTTTTTTTAACGTTTATTTATTTTTGAGACAGAGAGAGACAGAGCATGAATGGGGGAGGGTCAGAGAGAGAGAGGGAGACACAGAATCTGAAACAGGCTCCAGGCTCTGAGCTGTCAGCACAGAGCCCGATGCGGGGCTTGAACTCACGAACCGCGAGATCGTGACCTGAGCCGAAGTCGGACGCTCAACCGACTGAGCCACCCAGGCACCCCTGTCTCCACTTTTTTAGACTATTCTCAACTTTACTTAGATGACTTCTTATTCATTCTTTTAACACCAGATTCCAGTGTGTAATAGATTTGATATCTGAGTAAGTTCAGAGACAGGTGGTAGGAAAAGTCTCCAGATGAAAAAGGAAATATTATTACATATTTACTCAGGTTGCATGTATATATTCTCCTGATATTAAATAAAACATATTGAAGAAAACAGACCAAGCTTAAGTCCTTCTCAATTGTATTAAAAAATATTCCAGGAAATACACACTCACTCCTTTTCAATTGGTAATTTCTTCCTAGAGCTCTCTCCAGATGTATAAAAGGGCTTTGGTGAGCAAGTCTTACAGTTACAGAGTAACTGCCAGAGCCAGCTCTCCAGATGGCATTGAATTCATCAATAATGACAGCAAGGAAGTGTTGATGCTGTCCTTCATTTTCCTATACCTGATGCACCAAAAAAAAAAAAAAAATGAAAAAATGTCAACTCTATCCTGCTGTGGCCTGATTCTTTCAAATGCACAATTTACAACAGAGGAGCCAAGTGCTAAAATAAGAATATTCTCACCTTGCAAAGTACTAGCCAATCATTAGAAGTTTTATTCTACCCCCAGACATAACCCATTTGATCTCTCAATGATATTGTTAACACTGAGGAAACACACACAAAAGAAAGAGATTTAAAATAAAATTTAATGAATACAGTATACCACATTAAATATTTATTGACTTCAACAAAATGCACATTAATTTAAATGGTATAAATTCAGATACCATTCAAGGCCTCTGTGTAAGAATGGCCAGAATCTTAAGCAAAGAAAAAAAAAGTGACATAGTGACTTTGGAATTTTACATCTTTGAAGAGTCTTTTTCCTTCCTACCTTGAAGATAGTAGATACTCAGTTTCATCCTATTAAAAAAATTTTTTTTAATGTTTATTATTTTTGAGAAAGAGAGAGAGAGAGAGCAAGCAGGGGAGGGGCAGAGAGAGAGGGAGAGACAGAATTGGAAGCAGACTCCAGGCTCCGAACTGTCAGCACAGAGCCCAACATGGAGTTCGAACTCACAGACCGCGAGATCATAACCTGAGCTGAAGTCGGCCACCTAACTGACTAAGCCACCCAGGCAACCCCTTAGTTTTATCCTATTTTTAAAACAAGAATATATCATCTTAGAATAATTAACAATAAACTGCATAGTGGAGTTCTAGAAAACTGATCATAACTCTGAATTTTGTCCATACGCATAGTCTCTTAATGAATGTAATTGCTAAAAGCTGCCCAGCTTGAGTATTCTGAACTTACAAGGTCTTACGAAAAGTCATAGTCAACCCAATTAGAGAAGGAGCAGAGAGGAAGGGAATTCAAGAGATCCACACAAATAAGTAAATAAACAAGAGCGATGAAAAAGTGGATACCATAAGTAAGCAAAAGTCAGGAGTTAAAAATAGAAAAGCAACATGTGGACACCAATAAAAGCAGATAAATAAATGGAATAGCAGAGTGACTAAAACCAGGGCAATGGACCCTTGCTATGGGACAATTAAAATGTTTCTAGGAACATTCAAAGAGCTTCTGAAGGCCTGGATATCTGGTTGCTAAAGCAGCTTCTTGGGCTTTCCTCCTTCTTCTGTAAACCTACAATGAACTCCCACCAAGAGTGGAGCTCTGAACATGTTTGTTTCTTACCACCCAGAAGTACCTTTATAATGCAGTGGGAAAGCATAAAGATACATGTGTTTGTAATGGAAAGAATTTACGAGTCCATTTTTCTCTGGAATCTAACCAGGATCATAGCTCTCAGCTCTAAATCCTCAAAATCACTTTCATCTGTTCCACCTCTTTTATGTTACTGTTAACACACTATTAACTCTGATTTTTCTGCATCATGGGTCAATATCTCAAAGTAGTACTTAGACTACCAGAAAAATGAGACATTAAAATAATATCATCTCTGTCTTAGATATGCTAAAGTGTCCTATTAGTTCATTAAAATAAATAAGCATGTTACACCACTAGCATAAAAAAAGCAACATTCAAACCAAAACACAAATGAAATAAGATCTCTAACATATTTGCTAACCAGTATTTGCTGCTCTTTAACTCTCACACTTCAACCAACCGATATATTCTGCCTTGAAAACCTCACGTTACAGAATCTAAAATGTTCATAGAAGTGATATTTTCACTGTTCCCAGAATCACCCTTCTACAAAGTTGAGCAGATATTCATTGACCACGAACTATGCACAGCATCTTTTCCACCATAAACTATTAGCCAAAGCAGATATGAAGCCTGCTCAGATTCAAGAAGTAGAGAAATAGACTCCACAACTTGATGAGAGAATGGCAAAATCCCATCACAGAAGAGCACATAGGATGGGAAATATGATTGGGGCCATCTTTGGATGATATAACCTTGCAGTCTTCAAAGCTAGAATGTAAGCACAGATACACTTTACAAAATATCTTCCACAACTTTTCTAGCTCCATAGTGTTATTTAGCATAATCCTTGCATACAGTGGATGTTTTTACACGCTTCGTTTCATTTCCCAAGCAAGCTTTAGAGATACTTCTAGTGCCAACCCACAACACACAAAAGGTAGGGGTTTACTTCTTCTTTTGGGTTAAATACAGATGAGAATGCTACCCATAAAAAGAGGTTTACATTTTTATCAACAGAAAGATTACTGTGTGCTTCATGTTTTCCCTCACAGAAGCAGCAACTTGCATTGTGGGCACTTCAGTTTCTAAAAGACCCATTTGGTAAATATACTTTAATTATTACACGACTAAATTTGATCTCTGGGTATGAAAATGTAAATCTTTAACCTGAGGTTGATTTGTCTCTCCCCAAAAGATATCTAAAATTTATGTTCTAAAAGTTCACATAGGGGGCACCTGGGTGACTCCTTCGGTTGGGCACCTGACTTCCGGTTATGATCTCTTGGTTCGGGAGTTCGAGCCCCGTGTTAGGCTCTGTGCTGTCTTTTCAGAGTCTGAAGCCTGCCTAGGATCCTGTGTCTCCCTCTCTCTGCCCTCCCCCGCTGTCACTCTGTCTCTCTCTCTCTCTCTCAAAAATAAATAAACATTAAAGGTCCATATAGTACTTTCATTAGACAAGTTTATGTTCAGTGGGGGAAAGTGGGGGGAGACACAAAAACAAAACAAACAAACAGAAAAAAAAAAGGAACAAACAAACAAAAACAGCCTTCAATACTCCAGATAAAGGACTTCCCTTCGATTGTTGCCAGGGAGACCTTGTCTGAAGCTTCCCTTGCTCTCAACATGCATTGGCTCATATTCATCACTATTGACAGTTTCATATGTGTCAGTGTCCAGCAAAAATCCTATCTGTTACTATTAATAAGCTACCCTTTGCCATATTGATTAGTTGCTTATCTGAGCTTTACAGACAACAACCACCCTGCTTGTCTCAGAAGCCTCATATTAGTCAGAATGGTACTGCTAACTCTTTGCTTCCTATCTCATGACTTTAAGTATACACAGTCTTGACCTTCGATATTTTCTTTATACCTTTGTCTTAGCACTTGGATGTCTTCCTGCACCTTATTGCAGTATTAACTCTCAGATGCCTAAACTCTGCTCCATCCATATGCTATAGTGCTCCCTAGAAGTATGGGTCATCTACCTAACCTGAAAATAGCAGAAATGTCCTGAGCCAAAGTGAACTATCTCTAAACAACATGTACAAAAGAAATTTTATAAGAACATACTCAAATACCCCGTAATCTTCAAGACCTAGCCCCATTTCCTAATAACAATAACATTAGTTAAATGGAACTTACATAAAACTGTAAGATCTGGTATGGTACATCAGCTTTATAGCACATGAACCACATATTAGGAGAGAAATGAGATGTTACTAAAACTTCCCAGAGAACTAGGTAGGTGAGCCAACCAGGAATATGTTTTATTGGCTTCAGTTTGAGAGTTTTTCAAGTTAGAAGGAAGAGGCAGTTATGAACAGGTGCTTTATTCTTGATCCCAGTCTTCATCTTGCATCTTGCCTCCAGATGAATATGAGCATTCTAGGGAAATTGGCTTCAAGAGAAAATAAAGGCTGTTTTCACCAAAATTTCCATGAGATATTAAGAGAATAAAGCAACTATACCCTGGAACACATGTATCCAAGCATACCAAAAAAGTGAGACGAAGTTTCACTGCCCCTAAGCATAAAGTAGAATGGCCACAGGAAGCTTCTTCAGCATCTGACTTTGGTTTTGCCACAATAGAGCAGCCTCAGTGCAGTAGAGCCTGAATATAACTTAGTTCCTATGATTATCAAGAGGCAATCACAATACCAGCAGCATTAAAGCTCCTATGAAGAATTGTGTGGGCACTATTTAGCAGTATATATTACCTTGCAAATATGAAGCAAGACCAGAACAGGAAAGAGAAGAAAAAAAGTTTATGCCAGAGGTCCTAAAGTAACGGGGGAAACTTCGAGAGGAGCTGTGTTTCCCACAATAAGAAATCAACGGAAATACAAAAACAAAAACAAAAATACCATTTGTTGTCTTTAATGTTTTCTCCTGTTTTTCAGTATAGAAATAATAAAACAAACAAAAAAAAACAAAAGCAAAAACAAACACAAAACAAAACAAAAAACAAGAAATGAATTAAGCAGTATAATCCAGAAAGGACCCAGCAATACAAAAGTAAATAAATATTTGGAATAAGATACAATATAAACCACATCTGGATTAGTCTGCCATTTACAGCCTGTCAAAAGGCAATAGGGTAAAAGTATAATCATCCAATGCAATCAGGTAAAAATGGGTTAGGCACACAGCGCACTGCCAAGAACAGGAAGTGAATGTTGACTGTTGGCTTCCTTCCTCACTCCTACTCCTACTTCTTTGTAATCTCTTTCCTGTCCAATTCTCTAGCTTTTTTTTACTTTGTTTATAAATATTAAGGATATTGGATAGGGCTATTGACCTGTGCCTTTACAAAAAATAGTCCTAATATATACAAATGGAATAGAGAAAATATTTTTTAAAAATATATACCATGCATAAAATTAGAAGAAAAAGTTTCCATAGCACATTCAGCTCAAGTTGCTGTTTCTTATTTAGGATGCTATTACAGCCTCTTTGCTAGCATGTTGATTTCTAGAATTGTTCACTGTTAGCAATTCACCATAAAATTCCAGAAGCATGTCATGTGAGATTTCATCAAATATAAGAGTTAATCAGATTCTTTTAATTCTCTGCATACATTTTCTCAAAATAACATGTACTATCCTTAAGAAAATGAGTTCTAAAATATGATCAAAGCAAAAATAACCTATTCCCTATGGAAATACAAAGGCTGTAGCAAGTACCTTTCCAATTTATATAAACAGAGACAAATAGGTTAATTTTGTTTATTGTTTTTTTAATGGCTCTCAGGATCTCATTTATACAAATGTTTTTGGTGGTTGTTTTTTTATTATTATTAAAGTCCTCTTTTAAAAGGGTGTTTCCTCAAGACAAAGGCATCTCATGGTATAATTGGCATGAGTATGTTATGTGAAATTGAATTATGTTAGCTAGCATTCCTCTAATTACCATTTTTTCATGGGAATCCATTTTTCAACAATAATATTAGAAAATAATTAATACCTTCAGGACAAGGACCTGAACTTTATGCAAATATAGATTAGAGAAGTCCAAATTATTTTTTAATGAGCTATATGTATTGTGTCTCCCTATCTAGAGTTCATCTGGACCATAGCATTAAATAAGCTTAGAGTTAATTAAGCGTATTATAACTATTCCTGGCTTCTGCCTTTATTAGTATGAATCCGCCAGCTCAGAGGCACTCAGCAAACATGGAAATACTTTATCAACACCCCACTCCAAAACACCTTGAAATATTTCAATCCTGCCTATACTCTTGGGATAATTCTAGAAGCTCAAGCCTATTGGACTCTTTTCGAAATCCATTACTTTTCTATTTATATAAATATGAGTTGCAGGAATAGAAGAGGCTTTCTTTGTAGATGTTGATTTATATTAATAAGAGCTATAGTCAAACAATTGCTCTTGAGCAGATGCACACAAGAAGGTATGATATCTCTTGCTGCAGAGATACTGGCTCGGGCATCAGCAGATTAAATGAACAGATTTGCTTCGTATTTTAGTGTGTTAAATTGAATACAGGTCATAATAGAAAATCTCAACATGCAAATGAAATCAGAAGAGCTCTTCTAATTTTCAGGAAGGGAATGAGAGAATCAATCTTTCAGTTAAGAAAATCTGCAGACCACTTATTAATAGCTGATCATATTTTGGGAGCAGCCAAACTAATTTAACTTATAACTACTCAGGTTGTGTTAGAAGAGCAAACTCTTTCAGAACTAACTAACCCTATTAATTTACCCCAAATTTAAAAGAAACATCACTTACATGAGATAATCTTACAGAAAGGAAAAACAACACTGTGAATATCAACACTGAAAAATACCAATATCAACAGAAAAGAAACAGACATTTATTCCCTACTAGGGATTCAGCAAGGAAAGAAAAGGAGCACAGTCAAGATGTATTTTCCAGGGATCTAGTTCACATTCTATCATATACCCTTATGGTATATTTCCACAGCTATGGCAAAAATCCTTTATAGGAGAATAATTTGGCATTTTCAGTTTTTTTCCCAGTCTCTTCCATGTAGTTTTGTGATGAAATAAACCCAGGCACCCTGATAAGGTGAGGTATCAAAACAACAGATTTTGGATTCTGAGAAACTAGACTTTAAATATAAGCACTGCAATTGACTAAGTGAATTACCTTGGAAAATCAGTTAACTTTTCTCAGCCTCAGTTCTTTCTACAGTAAAGAGAATTCACTACCCAAACAGAAACTTTGAAGGAAAAGAATCCAAAAGATTTTCTGGAAGATAATGGGTACTCTCAGTAATTATCAGCTCACTTATCGCAGGCATTATCTCCACTCTAATTTCCTATGCTATCTGCTGCTACTCAAAGACTTTGGGTTTCTTCAAGAGATTTGGGCTTTAATTTCTTTATATTCTACTTTCTCCCTAGGCAATCACAAGTTTTGACTACATACCATATCATTTGAAAGTCCTCAAAACTTTCCCTTCCCATCACCTCATTCCACTCCTTGCCTAGGTCTAAGGGGGGAAAAAAAGAACTCTGGTTAAAAGAATCGACACGAGTAGTCTTTTGTACTAAAAGATAAAGTTTCTGTTGTAAAGAATAAAGAAATTTTAAAGATAGGTGGACCCACGTAAACATACTCTTAGCACTTTTCTCTTGAAATACTCTCCTTCTTAGAATTCCTTATGCCTGATAGGTTCACTTTCTTATTGGAGAAACACTGTCCTCCACACTCACAACCCTAGAGGAAGAACCCAGGAGAAAGGAACTGCCCATTATTTGGGCCACAGTAGTCCTAGTGATACATACGTACAAAGAACAGCTTTGTTTTCCAGAGATGGACACATAAGCATTTCAAAGCCAAATGAATAATTAATTACTTTTCTTTTCAAGCACAGGGGACTCTAGGATGAGCAAGGAGGGCTTCAAGTGCTTTATGAGACAGGTGGGAGATTCAGAGATTCAAATCCTACCTGAAATAAAAGTAGGCTAACTTTCTTGAGTTACATACAAAACACTTTTGCAATATTATAAAATATAATTTCATTACTTTCCTAAAAGCATAAAGATTTAGTACTTCATAAGAATAGTCTTCTTTTCCAAAAGTAAGTACAAAATACCTGATCACAGAATTTACAAGGACTTTCAGATTACATATTCAGACAATTACTTATAAATACTAATTTTTGACGGGCCAGTGCAGTAGGCTAAATATTAGCACCATAAAATATCCATGTCCTCATCCCTGTAACCTGTGAATTAACTAATTAATTAATTAATATTTTATATGGCAAAAAGAACTTCACAGAGGTGATTAAGAATATTAAATTAGGAAGATTATATTGCATTATCCAGATAGACCTTAAATGTAATTACCAGTCTCTTTATATGAAGGAGGCAGAGGGAGTTTACTACAGGAGGTGATATGACCATGCCTCTGGCTCTCAGGATGGAGGAAGGAGCCATGGCCCAAGGAATCAAGGGATGCATCTCAAGAAGCTAGAAAAGGCAGAAAGTAGATTCTCCTGTAGAGCCTCTCTAGGGAGCATAACCTGGCTTATACCTCAGTTTTGGCCCAGTTTTTTTTGGACCCGTTTGGAACTTCTGGCCTCCAAAACTATAAGAAAATAAAATTCTGTTGTTTTAATCCATTGTATTAGTAATAACTTGTTATAGAAGCCATAGAAAACTAATACAATCAGAAAGTCTAATTAAATAGAAACTTACAAAGGATCAAATAATGGGGAGGTGAACAGGAAATAAAGCTTTTCCCAAATTCTCTAACCCTCATTAGGTATCTCTTGCATTATGTGCTCAAACAACATAGCACAATTCCCTTTCATAGCATCTCTCACATACCCTGGAATTAAATTATTTAGTTGTCTCTTTTCCACAAAACAGAAGGTCCAGGACAGCAGGATTTATGTCCGCCTTGCTCATCTCTGTATCCAATGGCTGACATAGTGCATCACTGGTAAATATGTGTTGAAAAGATGAATAAGTGGGAAAAAAAATTTAATAAATAAATAAATAAATAAATAAATAAAAGGGGCGCCTGGGTGGCTCAGTCAGTTAAGCGTCCGACTTCAGCTCAGGTCATGATCTCACGGTTTGTGAGTTTGAGCCCTGCATCGGGCTCTGTGCTGAAGCCTGCTTCGGATTCTGTGTTTCCCTCTCTCTTTTCCTCCCCCACTCGCACTCTGTCTCTCTCTCTCTCTCTCTCTCTCTCAAAAATAAATATTTAAAAAAAAATTTTTTTTAAGATGAGGAAGTGAATGAGAGAAGGAAAGAATGAATTATGTAAAAATAGTGCCAAGCAGAGAGGAAGAGTGTGAGGAGACAAAGGAAATAAGAGGATTACTCCAAACACATATAGAATTGTTGGTCAGTGTAGGGAAGTAAAAATCAACTGATTCAGGGGATTGTTTTATGTTTTTCTCGGTCAACTTTGCTAACATTTAAGAGGCAAGGTACAAAAAGGCAGCCAGAATAAAATAAAAATTTTGTACAATTCATAAATTTTAAACAGACCTTAACCACAAAATGCAAACATTTACAGATAAGCATAGGATAAAATTAATGTAAATGTCTAAGGTAATCTATATAACATATTTTATAAGTTATATTTTAAAATAGGGACTCTAGGTTGCTCAGTTGGTTAAGCATCTGACTTCAGCTCAGGTCATGATCTCACAGTTTGTGTGTTCAAACTTCGCATTGGGCTCTGTGTTGACAACTCAGAGCCTGGAGCCTGCTTCAGATTCTGTGTCACCCTCTCTCTCTCTGTCCCTCCCCTGCTCACACTCCCTCTCAAAAATAAACATTAAAAAAAAATTTTAATGTATTTTAGGTGTGTCTGCATGGCTCAGTCTGTTAAGCATCTCACTTTTGATTTTGGCTCAGGTCATGAACTCACAGTTTCTGAGATGGAGCCTTGCCTTGGGCTCTGCACTGACAGTGTGGAGCTGCTTGGAATTCTCTCTCTCCCTCTCTCTCAACCCTTCCCCCACTCGTTCTTGTGCTCTCTCTCACACGCGCTCTCGCTCTCAAAATAAATAAACTTAAAAAAAGAAAATAAAATGCGTTTTACTGTATCATACATAATAGAGACATCATTGTTACACTTCTATTATGTTATTATATACTCTAAACAATGATCCTTTGTAGCAAATGCAACATACAGTACTGTAACCATTTTACAGAAGCCAAATCAATATTCAAATTCAAGAAGGAATTATCTTTAGAGCCACATCTTTCACACTCCCCAAATGTTTCTGTTTCCCTTCTCTCCACATAGAAGACAAACACCACTGTAGCTCTATTCTCTTCAACAAACAACTCTTCTTTAAAACACACTCATACACATAAAATATGAAATTCTGCTCTGAGAGCACCTGGACCACCTGTCTGGTAGGCTTATTTGTCCAGTAACTTCTTTGTTACAAGTGTTCATATTGCCCAGTCATGAAAGCTAGCTTTTTGCCCTCTTAATCATTTTAATCTAACATATATGAAAACTTGCCCTGTTATTTACTATTACTATATGCATTTCAGTCAGAGCAAATCTCATAGATATGTATCCCAAACAAAATGCTTCCTTCACAAAGAACTGTATATCCTGGGATCTTCTGCACCTGTTAATCTGAAAGCAAATTTTGGATATGAAATTTTATTTTTTATTTTTATTTGAGTTTTGTGCAGCTGTTCAAACTACTATGCTAATAGGAAAATCAAATATCATTTATTCAGAAGGGGAATTAACTTTTATAATAACACACATTTCAGTAATTCCCATGAAGATAAATATTGTTTTTCCCCATATTTAGATTCCTTTTATAAAGATTTGTTCTGTGTCACTGAACACTCTTCTCCAGCTTGGGTGCAAATTTTCACAATGCAAATAAACTGGGACAGCAGAGTCATTCGCTACAAACCAGTACAAATACTTAATGTCATTGGCGTTATTACAAAGAACTTCTCAAAGTAAACATATAGTAATACACAGTATGGTGAAATGCCGAGGACAGAATTCTAACTGGAATGTTAATGTGTAGATGTACCACCATAAAAGATATAAATTCAAATGAAGTAAATTCTCACTTGTGCATAACATATAAAAATATGTCTGCTTCAGTACCACCAAAGCTAAATTTGGAAATATTTCCAGTACAGAATTCAATTTCAAACATTTCTAATATTTCACCAACAGCAATTAAGAAAATGTAAGAAAAGGTTTCTAGTTCATAGCAGATTGAAGTATTTTTTTCTCTTCCTATTTCACAAGTTTACTTAATTTCCCCAGTACATAAAAGGAAACTTAAGTTTTAACGTGTGCTGTAAAGATTTTGTAAAAACAGGGGAGATCATATGTGTAAACGTATTTCTTTTTTTTTTTTTAATTTTTTAACGTTTATTTATTTTTGAGACAGAGAGAGACAGAGCATGAACAGGGGAGGGTCAGAGAGAGGGAGACACAGAATCTGAAACAGGCTCCAGGCTCTGAGCTGTCAGCACAGAGCCCGACGCGGGGCTCGAACTCACGGACCGTGAGATCATGACCTGAGCCGAATGTGTAAACGTATTTCTAATGTTTTAGACAAAAGTTTAATAACTGTTTAGAGTAGTCCTATTATACAATTCCTTACATCTAAGATGCACATATTTTCATATTTTAACATTTCTACATTTGTATGAAACTTACATTCAGTGACATTTCACAACTGGACAGAATTGTTTTCTTTTTTTATTAGTGCTACATAATAACAGTACATCCAACTACTGAAGTCATCTTAGAGTGATGAAATGTAGTAAATTATTTGGCATATAAGATAAACCAAACATTTTAATTTGTCTTTCATTATATCATGCAGTATGTAGAAAAATTAATCACAAATGAGAATTAAATATAAGCAATTTTAACCTAGCATTAGATATTAAGAAACGTATTAAATAAAGGTTAGGTGTTTTTTAATGAAATGTAAGATTCACCTACAAAAAGAAAGTAATGTCATATAAATGCAAAAGATCTATAGGGCAGTAGCTACCTATGTCCAGTCTTTAAATCTGACAACTGTTCATAAATTAGAGATAGAAAAAATTGCTTGGTCCTTTCCTTTTGCTACCAAAACAATTTTGCAAATTAACGCTGTCTCACGGGTCTAAAAATCATACTATAGGTTAGTGTGCATCTAAGAGAAATGTATGGTGCTTATTTACAAAAGAAGTATAATTTTAAAACACGAGTAAGTAGGAGAAAAAGTAAGCAGACATCAACCTGTGTCAAAAGATTCTAGGAGATCATGAAAAGGTAGAATATACCACAAATCAATGCCTAAGTCTCTACCAGAGTACCTCAGATCCTCAAACCACCTGGTTAAGGCATTGATGTTAAAATGCTGTTATTATCAGAGATGGCTTTTCCTAAACTGCTATTAGCCACTAACAACTAAGATAGCACAGCCTAAAAGACTAGTTAGCCATTAACAAATGAATTCCTAAGCAACTACCCATGTTTTGATCAGGAGCAAGGAACGTGGTCAAATTGCAAAGAAGATTCGTATCAGAGTCTAACTTCAATCAATTAGCCAGGCTAAGAGATACCAGAGTGACAACAATGAGATGGTGAGCAAGCTCCAGTATTCTGGGCTAAAGTACACAACTATCATGATCAAGATCTGGCATTAAAAAGAATTTAAAAATATCAGAATGGTAACCTTGATTTAGCGATTATCTACTAGAATATTTTTGCTTTAATATCTTGCCTTTTGAGAGTTAAATAGATCATCAAATTCTTTTCTCATTCTAGTGCATCATGGAATAATCACCTGGGTTGTATTTCCATTGAGTTCATATCTTTACAGGAGATAGATGAGAAAAACAAATTTTATTTTGAAAACTATAGTACTTCTAAAAAAAACAAACTGGGTATTAAGAAACAGCCTACCTGGGATTAAAGAAGTACATGCTTCCAGTCATAAAATAAACAAGTCATGGAGATAAAAAGTATAATGCAGAGAATATAACCAATAATATTGTAATAACTTTATGTGATGACAGATGGTATTTACACTTTTGGTGAGCACTGTATCGAATTGTTGAATCACTATGTTGGACACCTGAAGCTAATGCAACATCGTATGTTAATTATACTTTAATAATGTGAATGGGTGAATGAATGAAACAAGCTGCTTCTTTCCTTTATTGGTAAGAAATACAACAAGCCAACTTGGAGCTTGTAAAATTATTAAAAAACAATCAGTCTAATTTTGAACAGGGACTGTATAAACATTTCTGAGCTGCTGAACACTTTGCATGTGTAGCTCTGCCAGATTTTTGTGGTCTTTAGTCTCAGTCTGGCACCTCCAATGTTCACACAGATTGTCTCAAAATGAAATCTGCAAAACAAAGAATGATCAAAGTACATTTAAATATGTAGCTGAGGCTGAAGGATCTGTCGGTGAAAAAGATCTCCAAGATAGAAACTGTGATCTCTAAAATACTGCTACTGTTCCGCAACACAACCCGAACCCGAACACAACCACCCATTTTGGTCCAAGCTGAAGCTGAAGCATTTTTGCCTTAGGTTTGGAGTAGGGACTTCCTAATTAATCTTTGACTTGCAGCTCTTAAGGGTAACTGTTTCCAACCTATTTCTTGAAGAAGAGTAACACCACAGGATAGAAAGTCAAATTTATTGGAGTGCCCAATATTAGAAATGGGCGGGTTCTCAGAATTCATTTAATAAAGCCACTTCACGTTACAGACATGGAAACCAAGGCCTAGGGAAGGCAAGTGACTTGCCAAAGATTACACAATCTTTCATGGGAAAGGAGGAAGCAGCTCCCACATCTCCTTACTAAGTGCCAAGTGCTCTTTTCCCCATTATAGCAGTGCTTCTCCCTTAAAGCACAACAAAAAGCAACTGAATGTGAGGCAATGATTTACCATACGTCATACTTGAGTTTTGGCAGCATGTCACTACTTTTTTAAAGCCACAGTTATCTGAGCTACTAAAGATTGACAGTACTATTTCAGTGAAGTTTATTGTTCACATGAAACCATTACAAAGTATAGTAAGAGACAGAACAAATTTGATTTTGAAGTTGACTTTTTGTGCTTAGAGCATGTGATGAGGGAAAACGTTCTGACAGTTCAAGCTTACTCAAGCTTAATGACAGATCTAAATTGGAGCTTGGAGATAAAAGAAATTCTTTAGTGATGCCTCAGTTGTCATTGATTGCTATGAGCAATTTTAAAGCTATTCAAGATGAGAATTGCCAGCTTGGTTCTGAAAAGGGGAGAAAGTGGTACATAAGATTAGAGGCTGGTACAAATGCTATCTTGGTTTAAAAAGAGAGGACAGTTTTGTATCACATACATAGGTGACAATCGTGACTACATATAGACATTTATCAGCAGGAAATGACTCAATGGGTGTTCAGAGTAGTGTAAGCACCAGCTGTGCTAAGGAAGATGAAAATGAAAGGCAGCGTGCCTTATAAGGATCACCAGCAGCAAGATGGCTGAAAAAAATAAATACGCAGTTGCTAAAGCTGAGAGCTAATAAAAAAATAATAAAAAAAAACCTATCTTCATAAATTATAGGTTATCTCCCTCCTACTTGCTGAAAACCTTTGAATTAAAAACACATAGAGTCCATTTTAAGAAATTCAATTTCATCAAATGGGAAGTGAAAGCATCTCCAATTCTACATATACACTGAAGCCTTCATGCCCCATTTGCGCCATTCATATCGAATCCCATAATAAGTTTCTACCTATTGAGTCCAAATAAATGGCAGTTATCAAAATGTTCTGTTTTTAACTGATCTTTCGAGTCACTTTGTCTCTAGTATCTTACCCTTATAAAAAAAATATCCTTAGTCCTTAAGACTATTAATAGATGTGCTTTCCCCTAAATGAGGTAATAGTATCATTAATTTAAAAGTAGGAGCCGAGGGGAGGGCAAAAAATAAATAAATAAATAAATAAAAGTAGGAGCCAAAAATAGAGAAATTCAGCAATCATCATGATATGTGTTTATAAAAAAGACTATCCACAAGTAGGAGAAATGACCCCAGAAAAAACTATATAGAGCCAACAGACATTTTCCTCTGAAATACCCCTCTTAACTGTTTGTCATTCCCTAAATACACCATGCACATTCACACTCAGTGCTTTTTCTTAATGAAATTTTCTATCTGTATGAAATACCATTTCCAATATTCTCCACCTAATGTATATATTGCATCCTCTAAGTCCTAAGTCCAGCATCGCTTTAGTAATTAGCAATCTTGTCATAGAGAAATATTCCCACCTCCATACATATTGTTTATTTGCCCTTTCACTCCACTATAGGATAGTAACTGTGGCATAGTACATTATTTGTCTCTGCATTTTTCCCAAAATTTAAAAAACTGACTAGGATGTAGAAAGCATTATAAAGTATTTGTTGAATAAAGAAATGAGAATGGACCCTTTTATAAATATGGTGGTATACTTCTTTCGCTTCCAATGAACAGTACAACAGAATATGAAATTCAGCTACAGACCATCATGCCAGAGATTTTTATTTTGACAAATTTCCCCACAATTTGCATTTTATTCTGATATGTCCTATAGAAAAACATTTCATTATGTCAGTTTCCCACCTTTATTGTTAATAAAGGAAATCGCAAACAGCAACTGTATGAGTGTCTTTGTGTTATGAGATAGATAATACTCCTCCCCTTATTTTCCTGCAAGATAGAAAAATTTACAAAAAAAGGTATTTTCTGTTGGCTAGATCAAGATTAATATTCATAAATACAGAAATGGAAAGATGGTGTTATAGAATTTCAGAATCCACTTCCTTTTACAATTGTATGTTGCTTAGGGAGGGAGGGAAGTGCATCACACAAATGTCTGTGTGTATACACACATATTCATACCCTCTATGTTACTGACACCCTCACCTACAATATCACAGCTATCAGGAGTCAGAGTCACAGTATATCATATCATAATGCTTCCCAATGTATTTCCGTCACAGTTCTTTTATAAGAAATCAAATGGGGTGCCTGTGCGGCTCAAATGGTTGAGTATCCAACTCTTAATTTTGGCTCAGGTCATGATCTCAGGGTCATGAGACCAAGCCCTACATTGGGCTCTGCACTGCACATGCTTGAGATTCTCTTTCTCTCCCTCTGCCCCTCTCCCTGCTTGTGCACTTTCTTTCTTTCTCTCTCTCTCTCTCAAATTAGAAAGAAAGAAAGAAAGAAAGAAAGAAAGAAAGAAAGAAAGAAAGAAAGAAAGAAAGAAAGAAAGATCTTCTATATATTTATATTTTTGTTCTTTGAGTGAACCTGGGCAGAAAAATCCAAATGATCTTGGTAAAGTGAGCTGGCAAACTCCAATATAAATCTCCTAAAAAAGAAAATATTTTAAATTGTAAATTATGCCACACTAAGGAAACTCCCATAGTCCACACATGTTACAAGTTAATAAAATATGTACAATCCCAAAAGTCTAGGGCTCTTTACTTGCTTGTCTGTTGGTCTGCTTCACTAGAAATAACCCTATTGGCAAACGCAGTTTTCTATGACGAACTAAAGTTTGTGGAGTCTTGCACTACTTTCCAAGAAAGATCCTACATTCCAATTCATTTTCTCAATTTGCTGTAATAAAAGAGAGGAAAAAAAGGTTCATTTAAATAACCTCCCATGTGCATGTTTGTTCTCTGTGAGGGTATATATAATGATATTATCTTGAGCCAGAGCAAAAACAGTTCTGACCTTCTCAAGAACGTATATGATCAGTCTAAAAATGAGATAGTTACACTTAATATGCTGTAGTTTTATTCAAATAGACATGAAAAGGATCTAACATGACATCTGAAATTCTCACACAGAATATTTTACTAGAAAAAATATCAATTCTTTCAAATGTTTGTTTACGTTGCAAGATTACCAAGAAGCAAAACATTTCTAAGGTGACATTAGAAGACCACTGTAATTCACATTGGTGTAAAGATCAAATGTTTCTCCTTTTTAGTAATCTTCTAAAAATATTTCAAGAATGTTATTGATGCTAGAGCAAAGAGTTACCCAAATTAACAAAGTGGAGTTGTAATTTGGGTCTTGTAATAATAAAAATTGCCCTGTGGTTTTCTGACTTAATGAAGTGGAATCTTCAGTGCCCAAACCACTCCAGAAGAGCTTTGGAAAAAGACAATGATTCATACAAAACACAAATAATTTAGTAAATTAAAAGAAAAGTGCTGAATATTATTTAGAGGCCTGAAAGAGACAATGCAACCTATTAAATTATTTTCATGAACAAATTGAAACACAAGCTCTATACATTACTGAACATTAACAATAACAAAAATGTATGATTTTCTCATTAATTTCTGACCACTACTTATCATTCCAGTTTATGCCCTTGCCTAGATTACCATACAGTGGGCACTCAACTGACTGTGGATGGAATGCTTGAATGACTGATTTGGGCTACATTCCTCCAAAATCTGCATACTCTGGAATTCACTGTATCTTTACTCACTCGAAAACTGATTCATAATCCAGAAAGTCAAAAACTCTAGCTCATAAAATGTAATGCATCAAAATATTTCTTTTAATAAACATTCCTTTAACTTAGAAGGCATAACACTTGTATTCTCAGTCCTTGTTTTAGTGATACTGCTGAGAATGAGTCTTAATTTTTTTAAAACAGTAAAGCATTACTAATTTATAGGGGAATCATTTTTTTGCCCTTGTTAATTAAAAAAATAGAAATAATTTCATCTTCTGTATACTAAAACAATTTATTTGTTCTTATGTCTATCCCTTGGTTTTTTTTTAAATCCAATTATTCATACAAGTAAATTATTATATAATTTCATGTTTCCTTCTAAAACATGAGAATACACGTATCTCATGTGGGGCCAGGGGGAAGAAAAACACGTTCTATCAGGTCAAAACACCCACATCTTTAAGATTCTTAAATTTTGGCAAATCAAAAAAGGCATCAGATTATTTGCTTTCAGAGACAAGGCCTATAACCTTTAACCTTCTAAAAAAATTTTTTAACGTTTATTTATTTTTGAGACAGAGAGAGACAGAGCATGAACGGGGGAGGGTCAGAGAGAGAGAGGGAGACACAGAATCTGAAACAGGCTCTAGGCTCTGAGCTGTCAGCACAGAGCCCAACGCGGGGCTTGAACTCACAAACCGCGAGATCATGACCTGAGCCGGAGTCAGACGCTTAACCGACTGAGCCACCCAGGCGCCCCTAACCTTTAATCTTCTAAACAGTAATGTATTTCTAATGAAATCTAAAATAAATTAAACAACTAAGGTTTATTAACAGAACAATCCTATATGAAACCTAGAAAACCTGGATTGATAACTGTAACCAAATGATAATCTCTGATATTAAGTTGGATTTTAATTTCAATGACATTTAATCTTTAGTTCACATATCATATAGTATTCAAAATTCAAGGACATGTGAAGGTATGGTTGAAGAGATTGTTCTGAAAGTGCTGTAAATAACAATTATCAAAACACTTCTGTAAGTGCTTTTTTATACAGCAAACTACTGTAGTATTTTCACTCTATTGTGGGGAGTATTCTCTAAAAAGTACATTGAAAGATGTTCTCTTCCAAGAGATCCTGAAAAAGGTGCTTGAGTTTGTGATCTTCTACTGGGTCACTAGTTTTAGCTCCTTTGCTAATGATTCTGCCCCATTTTTTGCATCAGCATATAATAGAGATGAAACTCTGGTCACAAACTCGGGTGTGCAAGACATGTACCCTAAATTTTCCATAACTGAACATTTTCTATCCGGACATTTTCCACCTGGGGTTACCCAGTCTTATTTGGAGTTTTCCAGCTATCTGATGGTTTTCTATCATTTCAGGTACTCAATACCATACCCTAACTTGAGTGAATGCTGTGTGGAGCTTACACTAATACACATCTGGGAGTCTGTGGACAAGGCACCTAATCCTAGGTTGTTGTCCTCTACTCACCAACATGGATATCCTCTCATGAATAAGCAGTAGATGTGTGGTTAAGAGTACAGGCAAGCGGCTTAATTTCTCCATACGTTAGCTTCCTTTTCAATAAAATGGAAACAATAAAGTATAGTTTACAAAACAGTGTTGTTGTGAAGTATCTGTGAGATAGTATATAGAAAATGCTTAGAGTACTCGGCATCTGTCAAGTAAACAATAAATGTTAGCTACTGATAGCTATTATCCCATCCTGTATTAAATCCTCATTCCATTCAAGTTGCTGACAGGTCCCTATTCCTGATCTCACCTTGTCCTCATTCATTTTCTTGTCCAAGCCATTTATGTCTATCCTGCATTCCTGAACACAAGACTTCTTGGGTTGTGCTTTCTCTTGGCTATGTCTGTATGCTTCTTGTATACACAGAAAACATTTGAAATTCTAAGTGTCTCACATTAACTGACCTCCCTAGACACACCAATTATCATCTCTGCTGTATCCGTTATCATCATCCATGGTAAGGAAAAAAAAAAAAAACCTGAAACCAGATTCATTTTGGTAGTTTGGCTACTGCACAGAAGAGAATCAAGGCAAAGGCCACCTTTTCAAACACACACATACATCCCTAAGTGTCTGTCCCTTCCTTCATCTGCTCCCACTCTGCTCTCTAAAAGGCAATGGCAATTTCATTTGAACTGGGAGGGAGAAAATTTTCTCTGAATTGATACTACATTTTCTTCATATTTATTATTTATGAAATGAGTTCTATGCCCAAAGTTCTTCAGGCTTAAGTTTTTGATGGCCATAATTACCCTGTTCTTAACATCTACTGGGACTTCAGATGTTCAAAATCTGTAAAGAATCCCTTTGAGGCAACGGATGTCTCATAAGGAGGACAAGGCGGAGTGCAGTTGTGGGCAGCAAAAATTCCTGGGCAAACACAATAGTTAATATATTAAAATACGGTCCTCTCAAATACAATATGAAATTAACACTGGTGTCTTTTTATTCATGTCAAAGAAAATATGTAAGAATTAAGACATACTTTAACCCATTTCCAATCTCCATTTTGAATATCTCTAATCAGTGTATCATTTTTAGAACTTAGATAAGTTGAAGGATGTTATATATTGCTGTATAAAAAGCTTTCAAAATGCTCAAAGTTATAAATACATAAAAATATGATTCAATTAAAATGAAAATTACATTTTCCTATTCAAACACAAAATTGTTTTTACAGAGAAAATATAAGAAATTCACACCTTGTAGATTTTTTGTTATATTTGCCACATATCTATGAGAAAGGGGAAAAAAGTAAATCACTTGTCCCTCTTTTTCAATAAGAATTATTCCAATATATTAAGTAAAAAATGGGTCAACGTTGGCAATATTAAGCCTCCAGATCCTTAAGACTTTCATAATCAATGTTGTCCTACAGCTCTTTGAATTGATATATAAATATCAGTATAGATATATTGATATTTTAGCGTATATTCTGAATGGAATATGAGGAAGATGCAGTATGTTCAGTAATTAGTATCAGTTAAGCACCAAGAACTGTAAAACAAAGCAAAAGAATCTCTCTAGGGTATAAATAAAACTTTAACATAAGTCATTTTTCTCTATGTACTAAAAAAGCTTTATGTTATTCTTAAATAATGGGAGTAAAGCCTAGTTTAAAACTAGGGATATTTTTACAATGTATATCAGAAAAAAATGACAATATCAATACAAAAGAAAAAAATTAAGGATTCAAAAACTATTTTAAAGTACCTTGTATTACCAGGCCCATAAAACTGTTGGCAAAGTTTTATTATAAAAATATAAGCTATCTAGGGACACAGCCCTTGTCTAACTTTTTCTCACTGAGTCTTCAGTTCTCCAAACATTAAATAAAATATGAAAATTATTCCATAAATACTAGTTGGATTAGAGAAAATATATCATTTTATCCTTACAACATATTTGTTACACAATAAAAAGAGATCATCGTTACCAATTTCATAAATAGATGGTGAGTGATTTTTTTTCAAATAACACACAGCTATTTAGTCACAAACATGAAACATTACCAAGTCTTAATTCAGTGAAGCGTTCTTTCTTCGAGAGCAGGGCAAGATTCTAAAGTTACTAAAAGTGTATATGGTATTAAATGACTTGAAACTGCTGTTTTAATTCTACACATAACTTGGAACTGTGTCAGATTCAGAAATAATGATTTTGAGGGGTTTGCTTTAAATCTATATGTACTGAAGGACAATATTCCTAAGCAGTTGTCCATCCATGCATATATCCATCCTTCTTATCGTAATGTTATCACTCACTACTACAATAAGGGATCCATACATATAAAGCATACGTATGGAGTCTAAACTATCACAATAAATAACCCAACTTACTCTATTTTGTGCTTAACGAACACTATGACTTTGTCATGCCTTTGAGCTTTTCATAGTACAAAATTAATATGTCACATTGGTTTAGAGTTGTAGGAGGGCTAGCAAAGCCTCAACAATTTGATCACTTTCTAACCTCTTACCATTCTCCATAATTTTCAAGAAACTCCCTTCTTACTTTATACCAAGACAGTTTGATTAGGCAATTCCCCCAATTTACAGCTATAGGATTTCATTCATTCCTGGGATAAGAGAGAAACACTTTAAGAAGAATCTAGCCAAATCAAAACTCAAGCAGTGAACTCAGTATTGTAAAGAAAATTAAAGCCATGTTAAATAAGAAGAACTTAAAGAAATCAGATATTCTTAGCAGTGAGAAAATTCTAAGAATGAGGCAAGGTCATGGTCCTCAAACATTTGAAAGGTTGTGAAGTTCCAAAAGGGACTATATTTGTACTAGGGATAGAGTTAGTACTGGTGACTAGAAGGTTAAAAAGCATAGACTTCAGTTCAATATAGGAAGTCAGAGCTATTCAAACACAGGATGGGCTGTACAATTCAGCCCATGTGGAAATCTTCACTATTTTTCGTCACTGAACTTGTCCAAGTGTAGGTTAGAAAACCACTTGGTGGGGTTGATATAATCCAATTCAGTCATTACATTAAGGTTTGGATTTCATGACCTTTCAAGTCCATTCCAACCCTGAGATTCATTGAGGCTCTGAAACCCACTCCACTGGGAGTGCTGCCTGCCAAATTAGTCTTTGCATGAAAGGCACAAAATGATGTCAATTGTTGCAGCTGCAGTGAGTCAGCTGGAAACGGCTTGACAAAGGCAAAGTTCAACCTAGTTACTAAACCCCAACTAATTGTAAATGATTTTAGCTTTCTTAGATGGTTCCAGAATTACACACTCAATTAATGCTGTTGATTTCAGCCAAGTCACCAAAAAAATAAATAAATAAATAAAGAAGTAGAAAGCAAGGCAAGTATTTGGATAAATCAAACCAAAGAAACTAGGACTTTGTTTCAACACTGTTTTCAATGATCTTAAAAACTTAGACCAAAAGGATATCACAATTCAGGACATAGAGGGTTGAACCAGAAAACAGAAGCTCCTGGTTCTAGTCTCTGCCATATTTCACTTTATTTTTAAGAATAGAGGTCTCAGAGTTAGATAGATCTAAATTACTGGTTTAACTATTACTAGCTGTGGGGCTTCTGGAGGAGATACAACATCTCTGAATCTCAATAATCTCATCTATAATAACAATAATAATAGCAACTACTATTTATTGAGAGTCTGCTATGTGACTGTCACTACACTAGAGTTTCAAGTGCATACTTACGATTTCTACAGAATCTTTATGAGATGAGCACTGTTATTCACATTTTATAAATGAAGAAAATGGACTTTAAAGTGATAAAGTAACTATGTCAAACCACATAACTAGTGAAATTTTTATCAGTTTAGAACTTTTTTTTTTTTCATGGTAAGTTACAATCAACGAGATGTAAAAAATGTTCTATAACTTCTAGGAGGATTTCTTTATGGCAGGGCCATGCCCTTCTTGTGTCCTGCCTCCATTCTGCAATCTACAAGATACGAGTGATAACTGGAGCTCTAGTAACTGTGTAGGGCCACACCTAAGGTAAGGAAGTCACGAACTGAATTGAGTCTGTATCCTTGATGATTTTGTGGACCCACCATATCTGTCTTAAGCAGCTCACAAATTTCTTTGACATGAGAGACAAAATACAATTTCTCTCATTTTAAACATTTTAGGACACAATCAATGTGAGTTTTAGTTAAATTTTGCTGAATTTGACCCTATGTGATATACATATGTCCAAATAAATTGTATCTCTGGTCAGAAACTTATGCTGGGGCATAATATGGAGGGGTTTGATTAAACAATTTGCATACAGTAACTCAGAAGCTAAAAAGCCATCTAACAACTTAGAATTTCTGTAGGTTATTAAGTAGCAGAGCATGGTAAATGAGGGCAGTTTAGCTAAGAAGTAGTATATATACAAAATAGGTTCGAGTTGAGAACAAAAGTTTGTCTTAAATTACAGCACTGACAAATTTATCCTTACTATGGGATGACCCTCCAGAAGCAGATAACAAATAAAATCAGTCATAATTTCATACTAAAGGAAAATAAGCTCATCCTTTAATTCATTCATTTACATAATTATGCCACATCTGTCTATGTGTCATGTCTGCTCTATATGAGCAAGATGCAAGGACTGACTGAAGACACAGAAACTGAAAAGGATGATTCTTGTCCTCTAATAAGAATGACTTAAATAAACAAACATACAGAAATGAATGCTGTGATGGGTATAAACACAAGATACCTCAGAAGCCCAGAGAAACACCTCCTACATGGATTATAGGAAGGGATGCAGAAAAAGACTTCTCAAAAGAGGTGAAAATTGACCTGAGTCTTCAGCAACATACAGATGTTAACCAGGCATAGAAACAGTAGAGGGACACTCTAGACAGAGTAAAGAGGATGTACAAATGAACAGAACTGACAGGTTGGCACATTTGGGCTAGTGTATAAAGTGGTATAAAGGAAGATGAGACTGGGGATATGAGGAAAAGTCCAGATACTGGAAGGTTAATTTTATTGGCCAGAAGAGCTTAAATTTGATCCTTAAAACATCAGAGGTTTTTAATGAGCACTGAAATAATCAAACACATTTTCAGAGATCACTCTGGCAAGGGTCTGTAGGACAGATTGTAGGTCAAAAGACTAGTAGCAAGGAAACAAGTTTAAAGCTATTGATATAATTGGATAAAAGGAATTCTTAGGAACAGAATGAAAACAGTTGTACTGTAGATGTAACTGAACCATACTTTAGAAGTACATAAAGGAACTGAGAAGGGTCTACCAAATTTAGCAACCTAGATGCCATTTGGGTGCATGGTGAGAACTTCAAGGGTGTGTGCAAACAAACCCCAGACTGAATGAGCAATGAAGAAGTGGCGAGGAGTACAAGCTATATCGTTGTTCCCTTTCCATCAAAGCTAAGCTACTTGAATGGGGTGGTATTTAAAAAGGAAGGAAAATGACATGGATGTGTTTTTCCTAAAGTGGAGAGTTGAGAATGTTTATATTCTGGTGGAAATGGGGGATTCTAAGAGGGATAAAGATAATAATTGACATGAAGACCATGAGGATTTAAACGGGAAAGAATTCCTGGGGGTGCCTGAGTGGTTCAGTTGGTTAAGCATCTGACTCTTGATTTCCACTCAGGTCATGATCTCATAGTTGTGAAATCAGGTCATGATCTCATAGTTGTGAAATCGAGCCCCACATCGGGCTCAGAGCTGGGCATGGAGCCTGCTTGGGATTCTCTCTCCTTCTTCATCTGCCCCTTCCCTACCTGCACTCTCTCTCTCTCTATAAAAAGGGGGTGGGGTGGGGGAAGGATCTCATGCAAAATATCCAACATGTAACATGGAACTGAACTGTTTAAGAGAAAGAACCCTAGACATGATGGAAGTGTTCAAGTTCAAGGGATTAAGAATTTATACCATTTGCCTCCCTATCTTTTAAAGACAGAGAAAGACAAATGCCACATAATTTCCTTTGTATGTAAAATTTAAGAAACAAATGAACAAAGAAAAAAGAGACAAAAACAGATACTTTTAAGCATTTTTTTAAATTGAGTATAGTTGACACACAATGTTACATTAGTTTCAGATAAACAACATAGTGATTTGACAAGTTTATACATTATTCTATGTTCACCACAAGTGTAGCTGCCATCTGTCCTATTATATTGTTATCAAATACAGAAAACAAATAGGTGGTTGCCGGAGGGGAGAAGGAGGAAGAGTGAAATAGATAAAGGGGATTAATAGTACACTAACCATGACAGGCACTGAGTAATGTATAGAATTGTTGAGACTATATTCTATACCTGAAACTAATATAACACTGTGTGCTAATTATACCTCAATACAAATAAATAAATAAGTAAAACTTAAAAAAAAGAAATTTTTTTCTTCATCCCTAGGTTGAAGGGACGTTTCCCTAGGAAACAAACAGCCTATTCAATGAAACTATAACCAGAGTTTTTAAACATTCAAACTCAACACACAAGAGAGGGAATAAGAGGCAATACATAGGGAAGTTGTCTGTATTTTCATAAAGGCAAATATTGACAATGTTGTCAGATCAATAGGAAAATTACGAATGACTTTGAGAGATTAATACCCGAAGAAAAAAAAAGCCAAAGGATTAAATCCCAGAGATTAGGAACAGTGTTCTCAAAATGCAGTTGTAACAATAGTGAAAACTATTATATTTTCAGTGTATCCTCTGTGTCCAATGCTGTGACAGCACCAATCAGTAATGAATTACTTCTACTTGGATATATGAATAAAGAATACAACATGAGCTTCATGCCTTCTCCAGTATGTGTCACAATCTTCTCAGTATAGGAAAATGTCAGCTCTGTGCTCCTTCTACAATGAGTCTAGAGCTTTTTGAAGGTGAAAGAGATGCAACATAAATGCTCATATATTTTTTCATTCATTCAAAAATCATTTAGTAAGCTCTAATATATACCAGGCATGGTATTCAAACTGTGAATACAAAAATCAGTCAAACCTCAGTGTTTCCTTTCTATCCTGGAGCTCCCAAAGGAGACAAGATCTCTAATATTACAGAAATTGAGCTGGATCTCACAATAGTAGAAATGGTTTCTAGCAATGCCCCCCTTTTGTTTTACTTCCAAAATTTTATTTAAATTCAAGTTAGTTAACATGTAGTGTAGTATTGTTTTCAAGAGTAGAATTTAGTGATTCATCAGTCACATATAACACCCTGAGTTCTATAACTAATTGCCCTTATTTTTTTTTTAATTTTTTTTTTAACGTTTATTTATTTTTCAGACAGAGAGAGACACAGCATGAACAGGGGAGGGGCAGAGAGAGAGGGAAACACAGAATCGGAAGTAGGCTCCAGGCTCTGAGCCATCAGCCCAGAGCCCGACGCGGGGCTCGAACCCGCAGACCGCGAGATTGACCTGAGCCGAAGTCGGACGCTTAACCGACTGAGCCACCCAGGCGCCCCTAATTGCCCTTATTAATACCCATCACCACTTTAGTCCATTCCTGCACCCACAACCCCTCCAACAATCCTGTTTTTTTCCTCTATAGTTAAGAGTCTCTTATGGTTTGCCTCCCTCTCTGTTTTTATCTTATTTTTCCTTCCCTTTCCCTATGTTCATCTGTTTTGTTTCTTAAATTCCACATATGAGTGAAATCATATGGTATTTTTCTTTCTCTGATTGACTAATTTTGCTTACTATAGTACATTTGCATTGTTGCATATGGCAAGATTTCATTCTTTTTGATGGCTGAGTAACATTCCACTGTGTGTGTGTGTGTGTGTGTGTGTGTGTGTGTATATACACACACACACACACATATATACATACCACCTCTTCTTTATCCACATCAGTTGATGGACATTTGGGTTCTTTCCATAATTTGGCTATGGTTGATAACACTGCTATAAACATTGGGGTGCATGTGCCCCTTTGAATCTGTATTTTTGTATCCTTTGGAAAAATACCTAGTAGTGCAATTCCTTAGTCATGGGGTAGTTCTATCTTTAACTTTCTGAGGAAACCCCATATTGTTTTCCAGGGTGGCTGCACCAGTTTGCATTCCCACCAAAAGTGTAAGAGTGTTCCCTTTTCTCCGCATCCTTGCCAACATCTATTGTTTCCTGAGTTGTTAATTTTAGCCATTCTGACAGGTGTGAGATGGTATTTCATTGTGGTTTTGATTTGTATTTCCCTGATGACGAGTGATAGTGAGCATTTTTTCATGGATCTGTTAGCCATCTGCATGCCTTCTTTGGAGAAGTATCTGTTCATGTCTTCTGCCCATTTCTTCACTGGATTATTTATTTCTGGGGTATGGAGTTTGAGGAGTTCTTCATAGACTTTGGACACTAACCCTTTATACAATATGTTATTTACAGATATCTTCTCCCATTCATAGGTTGCCGTTCAGTTTTGTTGATTATTTCCTTCGCTGTCAGAAGCTTTTTATCTCAATTAAGTTCCAATAGTTCATTTTTGTTTTTGTTTCCCTTGTCTCCAGAGATATGTCTAGTAAGAAGATACTATGGCTCAGGTCAAAGAGGTTGCTGCCTGTGTTCTCCTCTAGGATTTTGATGGTTTCCTGTCTCACATTTAGTTCTTTCATCCATTTTGAATTTATTTTTGTGTATAAGAAAGTGGTCCAGTTTCAGTCTTCTGCATGTTGCCGTCCAGTTTTTCCAACACCTATTATTGAAGAGACTATCTTTTTTTCCATTGGATATTCTTTCCTGCTTTGTCAAAGATTAGTTGACCATATAGTTGTGAGTCCTTTTGTGGGTTCTCTGTTCTGTTCCATTAATCCATGTGTCTGTTTTTGTGCCAGTTACACAGTGTCTTGAAGATTACAGCTTTGTAATACAGCTTGAAGTCCGGAACTGTGATGCCTCCACTTGTGGTTTTCTTTTTCAACATTACATTGGCTATTTGGGGTTTATTCTTGTTCCATACATATTTTAGAATTGTTAGCTCTGTGAAAAATGATGGTGTTATTTGATAGGGATTGTACTGAATTTGTAGATTACTTTGGGTAATATAGACATTTTAACAATATTTGCTCTTACAATCCAAGAGCATGGATGTTTTTCCATTTCTTTACGTCTTCCTCAATTTTTTCATAAGTGTTCTATAGTTTTCAGAGTACAGATCTTTTAACTCTTTGCTTAGGTTTATTCCTAGATATCCTATGGTCTTCAGTGCAACTGTAAATGGGGTTGATTCCTTTATTTTCTGCTGCTTCATTATTGGTATGTAGGAAGGCAACAGATTTCTATACATTGATTTTATATCGTGCAACTTTGCTGAATTCATGTATCAGTTGTAGCAATTTTTTGGTGGAGTCTTTCAGGTTTCCCAAGTAGAGTATCATGTCATCTGCAAAGAGTGAAAGCTTGACTTCTTCCTTGCTGATGTGGATGCTTTTTATTTCTTTTTGTTTTCTGATTGCTGAGTCTAGGACTTCCAGTACTACATTGAACAACAGCGGTAAGAGTAGACATCCTATAGTGTTCCTGACCTTAGGGGAAAAACCGAGTTTTTCTCTTTGATGATATTAGCTGTGGGTCTTCTATATAGAGCCTTTGTGATGTTAAATTATGTTTCTTTTATCCCTACTTTCTTGAGGTTTTTATCAACAAATGATGGTGAATTTTGTAAAATGCTTTTTCTGCATCTATTGAGATCATATCATCCTTATTCTTTCTTTGATTAGTGTGGTGTATCATGTTGATTGATTTCTGGATTTTAAGCCAACCCTACAGCCCAGAAATTAATCCCACCTCATCATGGTGAGTAATTCTGTTAATGTACTGTTGGATTTGATTTGCTAGTATCTTCCTGAGAATTTCTGCATCCATGTTCATCAGGGATATTGGTCCGTAATTCTCCTTATTAGTAGGGTCATTGGCTGGTTTTGGAATCAAGGTAATGCTGGCTTCATAGGATGAGTTTGGAAATTTTCCTTCCATTTCTATTTTTTAGAACAGTTTCAAAAGAATTCCTCCTTGAATGGTTGGTAGATTTCACCTGGGAAGCGATCCAGCCCTGGACTCTTATTTTTTGGGAGATTTCTGATTACTGATCCAATTTCTTCACTGGTTATGGATCTATTCAAATTTTCTGTTTCTTCCTGTTATGTTTTGGTAGTTTATATGTTTCTAGGAATTTATCTATTTCATTATTTTATATTTTTTTAATATGATATTGTCAAATTGGTTTCCATACAACACCCAGTGCTCATTCCAACAGATGCCCTCCTCAATGCCCATAACCCCTCTCTCCCACCCCCCCCATCAACCCTAAGTTTATTCTCAGTTTTTAAGATTTCTTTCAACTTGCCTAATTTTTTTGGCATATAGTTGCTCGTATTATTCTAATTGTTTGTATTTCTGTGGTGTGGGTTGTGATCTCTCCTTTCATTCGTGATTTTATTTATTGTTATATACTTCCTCTTATGACTATCTTTGCTGTATCACAAAGGTTTTGAACTGTCGTGTTTTCATTTTCATTGGCTTCCATGTACTTTTTAATTTCCTCTTTATTGGTTAACCCATTCATTCTTTAGTAGGATGTTCTTTATTCTCCAAGTATTCATGGTCCTTCCAAATTTTTTCTTGTGGTTGACTTCAAGTTTCATAGTGTTGTGTTCTGAACATATGCCTGGTATGATCTCAATTTTTTTTACTTTACTTTTTGAGGGCTCAATTGTGACCCAGCATGTGATCTATTCTGGAGAATGTTCCATGTACATTTGAGAAGAATGTGAATTCTGCTGCTTTAGGATGAAATGTTCTGAATATATCTGTTAAGTACATCCAATTCAGTGTGTTATTCAAGGTGATTGTTTCCTTTTTGATTTTTCTGCTTCTAGATGATCTGTCCATTGTTGTAAGTGGGGTGTTAAAGTCCCCTATTATTATCATATTAATTTCAATGAGTTTCTCTAAGTTTGTTTTTAATTGATTTACATGTTTGGCTTCTTTCAACTTGGGACATAAATATTTAAAATTATTAGATATTCTTGTTGGATAGACCCTTTTATTACTATATAGTGCCCTTCTTCATCTCTTGTTACAGACTTCAGTTTAAAATCTAGTTTGTCTGATATAAGTATGGCCATGACATCTTTCTTTTTATGTCCATTAGCATGATAAATAGTTCTCCACCCCCTCACATTCAATCTGAAAGTGTCTTTGGGTCTAAAATGAGTCTCTTGTAAGCAGCTTATGATAGGTCTTGTTTTTTTTTTTATCCATTCTGATACTGTATGTCTTTTTATTGGAGCATATAGTCCATTTACATTCATAGTAATTATTGATAGATATGAATTTAGTGCCATTGTATTACCTGTAAAGTCGCTGTTCCTGTAGATTGTCTCTGTTCCCTTCTAGTCTTTGTCTTCTTTTGGTCTCTCTTTCCTACTCAAAGAGTCCCCTTTAATAATTCTTGCAGAGCTGGTTTAGTGTTCACAAATTCCTCTAGTTTTTGCTTGTCATGGAAACTCTTTATCTCTCCTTTTAGGTTGAATGATAGTCTTGCTGGATAAAGTATTCTTGGCTGAATATGTTTCCCATTTAGCACATTAAATATATCATGGCACTCCCTTCTGGCCTTCTAAGTTACTGTGGAAAGGTCTGCTGATAACCTTATGTGTCTACCCTTGTAGGTTAAGAATCTTTTGTCTCTAGCTGCTTTCAGAATTCTGTCTTCATCTTTGTATTTTTCAAGTTTCACAAAGATATGTGTACTGTTGGTCTGTTTTTGTTGATTTTAGGGGAGTTCTCTGTGCCTTTTGGACTTGAATGCTTGTTCCCTTTCCAAGATTTGGGAAGTTCTCACCTATAATTTCTCCAAATAAACCTTCTGTCCCCTTTTCCCACTCTTCTACTTCCATGATTTCTATGATATGGATATAATTTTGCTTAACAGAATTGCTTATTTCCCTAAGTCTACATTCATGATCAAATAGTTGTCTTCCCCCCTCCTTTTCAGCTTCAATAATTTCCACAATTTTATCTTCTGTATCACTTATTTGATCGTCTGTTTCTTCCATCCTCATTGTAATTATATCCAGTTGGTTTTGCACCTCAGTTATGACATATTTTATCCTTCCCTGACTAGTTTTTAGTCTTTTATCTCAGCAGCAAGAGTTTCTCTGGAATCTACTATGCTTTTTTTCAAGCCCACCTAGTATTCTTATGACTGTTGTTCTAAGCTGTTGTTCATATATATTACTTATATTTGTTTTGAGAAAATCCCTGCCTGTGATTTCTTCTTGATCTTTCTTTGGGGAGAATTCCTCCATGTTTCCATTTTGTCGAGGTTTCTGTCTTTTGTGTATTATGAAAGCTTCTTTTCTAATGCTATTAAGAAAGGGTTATACACTAAGGCCTTGCACTTCAGGAAGTGTTTCTGATGTATGTTGTGTGCACTTTGCTGTTATGATTTGGTTGTTCTTTCCCCCACGTCAGTCCTCTGCAGAGGACTTCCTTGCATGCAATGGGGAGTGTTTGGACCTTTAAGTGTGCTTTGATTTGTTTTTGTTTTTGTTTAATTTTTTAATGTTTATTTATTTTTGAGAGAGAGAGAGACAGAACATGAGTAGGGGAGGGGCAGAGAGAGACGGAGACACAGAATCTGAAGCAGGCTCCAGGCTCTGAGCTATCGGCACAGAGCCCAACATGGGGCTCAAACCCGCCAACCATGAGATCATGACCTGAGCCAAAGTCCAATGCTTAACCAATTGAGCAACTCAGGCACCCAAGGTTTGTTAAAATAAGCCTGATTTAAAATTTTTTTTAAAGTATACAAAAAAAGAGAGAAAAGGTAAAGGAAAGACAACAACAACAAAACAAATGTACATACAAAAAACTATAAACCTGATTCCAAAGAAAAAGCAAGAAAAAGAAAAGAAAGAGAAGGCTGTTCAAAAAAATAAAAGAAAAAGAAACAAAAAAACAAATGAACAAAAACACTGTAAGCCTGATTTAAAAAAAAAAAAAAAAAGGGTTGGTCCTATTTCCACCAGAACTGAAGAACTGAAACGGATGCTCTGGAGCACTCTATGATCAGTAGGCTTGGTACATGTGGGGGACATGTGCTGGTCCTCTGGGGGAGAGGCTCACTGCACTGGCTCCCAATCAGACATGCCCTTGTAAAGATATCCCTGTAGAATGCAAGGGGGCAGAGTTTTGTGTAAGCAGCTCCAGCCTCGACTGGGGGTGCTGTGTTACTCACTGAAGTCATATGGTGATGGTGGGCAGGGAAAATGGCATCGCCCTACTCTGTAGCCCAGGGTAGAAGAGCTGGCGTCCACCACTGTTCAGGTAGCCCTCACAGACAAGCGAACACTCTCCCCTCCCATGTCCCAGACTTCCATCAGACACCTGTCCTTAACCCTTCTATGCCCAGACTGTCAACACACTGCGCACCACAGCTCTCCTGTGTTTTATCTATGGCACATGACCAAGATTCGAAGTTCCAAATCTTAAAGGACTGGACAATGCATGGACCCACTCCCTCTCACAGAGGAGAGCTTTGCAGGGCTGCTCCTGGTGCCATTCTACCCCAGAAAAGCAGTCCCATGGTAGAGCAGGTGTCTAGAGTTTATGGTGAAACACAGAGAAAAGCTGCTTTATCCACCCTCTGCACGTGCCTCTGTCTTCTGCTATTGAACTGCCACTCAAAGGTGCCAGCCAAGTCTTTTGTCCTTGGAGAGGCAATATACCCTCTTTCAAATGTACTCAGGGAAGGGGACCTTTTTCAGTGTGACCCAAGGGACACCCCCACACCATACTGTCTGTTGTCTGCTCCCAGGCTTCCCTTCCTTTTCCCCAGGAGCACCACTACCCACCTGGAGTGTACTTCAGCAAATGGTGCAGACTTCCATAAACTCAGAATTTTGGCTTCACTGTTTACAAAAATGTGATTAATCAGTTCCTTACGATTCCCCTATCAGTGGTTTAGGGGAAATGCTTTTCTTGCAGGAACCCAACACACTGGTCTCTCTCCCCCTCACTTTTTCTCCTGTCTGTGAAAAGGGCTTCCACCCTTCTGTAGTAACTGTGGATTTTCCCTCTCCAAATCCCCACTCCCCACTGCCATATTCTCTCCCTCAAATTATGCAGATTGTTCTCTTAATCCTCAGATCAATTTCTTAGGTGCTCCAAATGATTTATTGATCTAGCTGTGTTCTAGGGAGGAGACTAGTCCAGGGTCCCCCTACTACACCACCATGTTAACCCCTCCCACAGCAGAGCTTCTTAAAGTTAAATGTGCACACACATAAGGATCACATTAAAATGCAGACCCTGATTCAATAGGTCCTGGGTGGGATCTGAGATTCTGCATTTTCACAAGCTCCCCAGTGGTTCTGATTCTGCTGGTCCAATGACTGCACTTTGAATATCAAAGAATCACAGTGATTTAATACTGTATACATGATGTTAACTAAAACACATATTTAGGAGTTTTGTTTCTTAAGAGTTTTCTCTTCATAACATTTCATCTTTTTGCTACATCCTTTTTAAGTGTTTTTGATTGTTTTCTATTGCAACGGTTAATTGCTGTCTCAATTACAAAGATTACACTTTATATACATTCTTCAAGCAAAGATGTACTATAAATCACTTGTTACTACAAGTATTCAAATATATCTTAATATGTTTTTGACCATAAATTCTGAATAACTTAGTTCCTTCAAGAAAAATTCTCAAGGATCTATTTTCTATTATTAAAGTATTATTCACTAGAATTGGGAAAGTACATAAATGGTTTCCTTTCTCTTGACAACTAAATTGTTCTATACTTTCAGGACTTAATTGGAATGATCTAAATTATCACTAGAGTAATAAATTTGTTACCGGTACTCTCTAAAACCTAGACTATATAAAGGTAAAGGAAAACACTTGTATACGTGAGGAATATAACTACAATTTCACAACACTATCAAGAAGCTTACAAAAGCTTACAAAACAAAACAAGGAGCCACTATCGCCCAAACAACCACTGATACTCACTATTACAATCCTCACACTTAATATGATTGTATAATACTCTGCTTAATTCCCTGCCCCCATAGCCCTTGAACTCTAAACTAGAATTACCAACTGGTCCCTGAATATTCTGTTAATCCACTCCCATCTTTTGAGAATAAGGCCCAGTATAAGAATCCCTAGGGACAGTATTTAACATTGAATCCTCTTGACTGTTGGTATACCTTCATTTTAATAGCAGATTCCCTGGGTGCCAGGTACATTTGTCCTTACTTGGTACTTCTCAACACCAAGAGACTCGATCTCCTAACCCTTAACTCTAATGTCCATTGGATTAGATATTATACATATGCTCCTAGATTACCAAAGTTATAATCTCTTCACTTCTCTGCTCTTCACACACAGTTCATTCTATCAGATACATATATAAATTAAAACATCTGTGAACTTTATTCCCATTTTATTTTATTCCTTATTTTGAAAAGTTCAGGAAAGAGTAATTTTAAGCCATTCATTTGGTAGAGGTCTTATAATTTTCTTATATACAGTTGTAGATCTCTGTAAAATATATGGGTTTAAAACCCTTATAGGTTTAACTACCCATTCTACTTATATATGAAAACAGTCTAAATCATTATCTTAGAATCTTAGGTTGGAGTTGTTGTTTTTTTAATATTAGAAAATACATAATTCATCATCCTGCCCAAGTAAACAATACATTGCATTGTGTCTGTGTACATTATCTAGTTTTTGCTAAACGTTCAGGAACTGGGAGGTTTTTTTTTTTTATTATTATTATTGTATTGTTGGTTCTCTGGTCCTACAGAGAACTAGAATCTGCTCTCTGAATCAACAAAGGAAAATACTGTCACAAGACAACCTCCAAACACTTGAATATAACCATCCTGTCTCTCCTTTAATTCTCTCTTCTCTAAGGTGAAGAACCCCAATTTATGGCAGAGTTTATAGATCCTTCACCATCTTGATCACTGTCCTCCAGATGCACACCACTTGCAATAGTTCTCTAAAAAGTATTGCACTCTTAACAGAATAGGATAATCCACATGTGCTAATACAGAGCACCACAACAATTCCTGAGACCTACATAATCTAAAGTACAAGGGTATCACATCTTCAGTTCATATGGAGCTCATGGAAACTAAATCGTTTTCCACGTGATGTTTCAGCCATGTACCCTTTATCTTGAAATAATCAATTACTTATACCTAAAGAGAGTAAGTTATAGTTATCCTTGTTAAGTTTTTATTGTTAGTTTCACACCGACATTCCAGTTCTTCAGAAGTTGAAATTTGATTCCATTGGCAAATTTAACGGTTCTTCCCATTTTTTTTCCATCAGAAAACATAAGCTTGTCATATATGACTTCATTCAACTAATTGGAAACATTTTCAACAGTGTAAAAGAGTAAGACAGAAACTTGTGTCACTCCCAGGTGGCAACAAGTCATTCATCTCTTTCCAATTTGTCTCCTTTGTGTTTTCTTATGAAACCTATGCATGCTATAAAAATGTAAACAATACAGAAGAGGTAAAAACAGAAGTACTCCTATTGCAACCCTACTCTCCAGAAGTAAAAAACTTTTAATATTTTCGTACATATATATATCTATCCTGATAGATTAATTTACCCATCTCTAATTTTACGTATTTGCAGTCTTGTCAAAAGTGGGCACACACTTTAAATACTGCTCTACACCTTTTTACCATTTAAATTATCATTGGCCTATTTTTTCACACATTCAAACATTATTAAATAAATAAATGTATAATAAAATATTTATATGTTTATAAAGTTTGTTTATTTTGAGACAGAGAGAGTGCATGTGAACAGGAAGAGTCAGAAAGAGAAGGCGACAGAATCCCAAGCAGGCTCTGCACTGTCAGCAGAGAGCCTGATGTGGGGCTTGAACTCATGAACTGTAAGATCATGACCTGTGCCAAGATCAAGAGTTGGACACTCAACCACCTGAGCCACACAGGAACCCCATATTTTGTTTTTTTGTTTTTTTAGAGAGACAGAGAGAGAGGGGGAGAGGGGCAGAGGGAGAGAGAGACAAAGAGGCAGAGAGAGAGCCTTCAGCAGAGAACACAGGCTTGATCCTACAACCCTGGGATCATGACCTGAGCTGAAATCAAGAGTCAGAAGCTCAACCCAGATGCCCCAAGCTACCTTTTTATTTTTAACATTTGCACTCCATGCTCTTTTACTACAATTTGTTTAACTAGTCTCCTTCCGATAGATCTAATTTACTTACAATTTTGCTGTTTTAAGTATGCTGTGATGTATATTTATTGTAATGTAAAAATTTGGGGGGCAGTAATGATAGAATCTATAAAATTCATTCCTTAAAGTAGAATTGCTGGTGAAAAAATATGAAAATTCTCAGATCAAACATACTGCCAAATTGTTCTCCAAAAACGATAATGAATTACCAACCAATGTCAAATTACTACATCCATTTACCTATATCTTTATCCCAAATGAATATTATCAATCTTTTAATTTGTGCTACTATGATAGGTAAAAGCTTATTTCAAGTCAAGGTTATTTTCTCAATTACTGAATTTTTGTTTTAATAGTTGAGAGTCATTTAAATTTCTTCTATAAATTGTCAGAATGTCTTTTCCATGTTTTCCAGTTAAGTTGCCTTTTTAAACTGATTTTTGAAGAGCTCTTTGAATTACAGAGGTCTTATATATGTGACATATTTCTCTAAGTTCAAATTTTATCTTGCTTCAATTCTTTATTATTGTGGTCATACAGAGTTTTTAATTGTCAGGGGCGCCTGGGTGGTTCAGTCAGTTGAGCATCCAACTTTAGCTCAGGTCATGATCTCAGTCTGTGAGTTTGAGCCCCACGTCAGGCTCTGTGCCGACAGCTCAGAGCCTGGAGCCTGTTCCGGATTCTGTGTCTCCCTCTCTCTCTGACCCTCCACCGTTCATGCTCTGCCTCTCTCTGTCTCAAAAAAATAAACGTTTAAAAAAATTTTTTAAAGAATTTTTAATTGTCAAATAGTTAAGTTTTTAACTTTTAAAATCATTTCTATGTTTCACATTATGATTTGACAAGACTTTCACACTACATAAGTATTCAAGAAAACCGTTTTCTTCCACTACTTTGTGATATTTTCATATACAAATAAATGTTTAATTTGTCTGAAATTTGTTTTCGTGTAGAAAACTTAAAAGGCCATATTCTTTGTTCTCAAATGGCTAGTCTTCCCACTGTCATTTAAGGGATATATTATTCTATACTTATTGACATGAAACATATATCCTTCTAAATCCCTACATATATTTGGATCTATATAAGGACATCCTATTTCATTTGACTTGACAGTATTATGTTAATTCAAATATAGTAGAAAGCAGTCTATATTTATACCCTGTTTCTATTTTTAGGATTTCCTATAAGTCATTAATATTTAAAAATTATCAGCTCCTTTATTAGTGACATTAATATTAGGTATTAATATTATGACTTTTAAGGTAATATATTCCCACTGAAAGAAAAAAAAATTGAGAAAAAAAAGAATATTGGCAAAACAGAATTAACAGCTAGTTTGTAACCATTCCTCTAGTTTCAAAGATGTATGGGGACTTGATCAAATTCTTCTTTCAACAGTAACTCAGGAATTTTAAAAAGTACTAGATCTGACCAAGGTTACTATCTAATCAAGCCACTATAACTCAAGATAAAGAGTCTTTACCAAATAACATATAATCAGTATTGATGAGATGTTTACGAAAAAAAAATTAGAAGATGGCTCCATAAATTTAAAGACCCCTGAGACTAGCTAGGCATGAAACATAAGGGACCTGCAACTGATTGATTATTTAAACTGAGATAGTTGACACCAACCCAGTCTTATCACTCATTCCTACATGAATTGCAAGTGTAAACTGACAAGATCCTAACAGAATGGTACAAATGCATAATGTTCCTCAACTCTCCTTTTCTTTAATATGTACCTCTGCAATATATATATTAAAAGGATGAAGTGAAGAAATACATTTTTACAAAATGGAAAACAAAATCTTTTCCTCTGCCTATGATTTGGCTTTATTATAATGAATGGATATGAGATGTTGTCTATTAAAACAAGAAACCAATGTAAGTTTTTCACTTTTACAAAATAATCAAGATTTCCTAATAAATCCATTATGTATAATTCTTCCACTTAATTAAATATAAAAAATACCTAGCACATTAACACAACAACAAACCCTGCCCACAACAGGAAAAGAGAGCTGAGGTAGATTAAACAGAAAGCAAACCCAGCTCAACCACAATTAGGGTGTAGGAGACACCTCTAAAGTGCTGGGTTCTGGTGAACAGGGGCATTGCACTGCAAGGCACTACAGGACTTCTTCTTCATATGGCCACTACATCAAAGACGAGGAGACATAGCTGACTTTCTTATCACATAGAAACAGACACAGAATTAGACAAAGTCAGGAGAAAGAGGAATATGTCCCAAATGGAAGAGCAAGACAAAATCATAGCAAGAGAGCTAAATGAAACAAAGCAATATGACTGATGGACAATTTAAAGTAATGATCATAAAGATATTCACTGAGCTTGAGAAAAGAGTGGAGGATCTCAGTGATACTCTCAATAAATAAATAGGAAATATTTTAAAAAGTGAAAAAAATTATTAAAAAATATAGATTAAGAGAACTCAACAACACCATCAAACATAATAAAATTCACATTATAAGGATACCAGAATAAAAAGAAAAAGAAAAGGGGCAGACAATTTATTTGAAGAAATAAAAGCTGAAAACTTCCTGAATCTGGGGAAGGAAACAGAAATCCAAATCTGGGAGGCCCAGAGAGCCTCCAACAACATCAACCCACAAAGGTCCACATCAAGACATATAGTAATTAAAATAGCAAAAAAGTACTTTAGAGCCAGCAAGAGAAAAGAAAACAGTTACATACAAGAGAAAACCCATAGGCTACCAGCTGATTTTTCAACAAACACTCTGTAGGTAAGAAAGGAGTGTCATGATACAGTCAAAATGCTGAAAGAAAAAAAAAAAAAAAAAAACCTGCAACCAAGAACATTCTATCCAACAAGGCTATCAATCAGAATAGAAGGAAAGACAAGGAGTTTCCCAGACAAACAAAAGTTAAAGGAATTCATCACCACTAAACTATCCTACAAAAAATGTTCAGGGGGCTCAGAGTGGAAAGGAAAGACCATAAACAGTAGTAAGAAAAGTAGGAAGCACAAAGCAGTAAAATTAAGTATATCTATAAAAATCAGTTGAGGGATTCACAAAAGAAAAGGATGTAAAGTATAATACCATATACTTAAAACATGAGGAGAAGAGGAGTAAGAATGTGTTAAAATTTAAGCAACTATCAGCTAAATATAAACTGCTATACGTATAAGGTGTTATATGTAAATCTAATGGTAACCACAAATCAAAAACTGACAATAGAAACACAAAAAAATAAAGAGAAAGGGAAATAACTGTATCACTAAAGAAAGCCAGCAAACCATGAGAGAAAAGAGTAAGAGAAGAAAGGAACAGGTAAGAACTACAAAAACAACCATAAAATAAGTAATGGAATGACAATTAGTACATACCTATCAATAATTACTTTGAAAGAAAATAGACTAAACACTCCAATGAATAGACAGAAGGTGACAAAATGGATAAAAAAGCAAGACCCACCTATGTGCTGCTTACAAGACACTCATTTCAGACATAAACACACACGCAGATTGAAGTGAAGGAATGCACAAAACTTTACCATGAAAATGGATGTGAAAAGAAAGCCATGGTAGCAATACTTATATTGGAGAAAATAGACTTTAACACAGATTGCAACAAGAGACAAAGAAGACATTATATAATCATTAAGGGGACAATACAAGATGATTTAACAATTGTAAATATTTATGCACAAACATGGAAGCACCTAAAAATTTAAAGCAGTTAAAAACAAGCTTAAAAGGAGTAATTTATAGTCATACGATAATAATAGGGGACTTTAACACCCCACTTATATAAATGGACACATCATCCAAACAAAAAATCAAGGAAACAGTGGCTTTGAGTGACACACTGGACCAGAAGCATTTAACAGATATATTTAGAACATAACACACTAAAACAACAGAACACACATTCTTTTCAAGTACACATGGAATGTCCTCCAGAATACATCACTTTAGGCCACAAAACAAGTCTCAACAAATTTAAAAAGACTAACGTCCCTTCATACATCTTTTCTAACTACAACACTATGAAACTAAAAATCAATTACAAAAAAGGATCTGGAAAGAACACAAGTACGCATTGAGGTTAAATAACATGCTACTACACTACAAATGGGTCAACCAAGAAATCAAAAAAGAAATTAAAAAATACATGGAAACAAATGAAAATGAAAACACAATGATCCCAAATCTTTGGCAAAAGCTGTTCTAAGAGGGAAGGTTATATCAATACAGGCCTACCTCAAAAAGAAAAAAACAATTCCAATAAACAACCTAAAATTATCCCAAAAAGAGCTAGAAAAAAAGAACAAAACCCACAATCAGTAGAAGGAAGGAAATAATAAAAATTACATCAGAAATAAACAAAATAGAAACTAAAACTAACCAAACAAACAATAGAACAAATCAGCAAAACCAGGAACTGGTTCTTTGAAAGATGAACAAAATTGATGAATCTTTAGCCAGACTCATCAAAAGAAAAAAGAAAAAAAAAAAAAAAAGACAGAGACAGAGGACTCAGACAATATCAGAAATGAAAGAGGAAAAATAACCAACATCACAGAAATACAAAGGATTATAAGAGAATATTATAAAAAAAAAAAACTATATGCCAACAAATTGGACAACCTAAAAGAAATGGATAATTCCTAGAAACATATAACCTCCCCAAATGGAATCAGGAAGAAATAGAAAATATGAACAGACTGATTATCAGCAATGAAATTGAATTGGTAATCAAGAAAACCCGCAACAAACAAAAGTCCAGGACCAGAGAGCATCCCAGGTGAAATTTAGCAAAACATTTATTTATTTTTTTTTATTTTTTTTATTTTTTTCAATATATGAAATTTATTGTCAAATTGGTTTCCATACAACACCCAGTGCTCATCCCAAAAGATGCCCTCCTCAATACCCATCACCCACCCTCCCCTCCCTCCCACACCCCATCAACCCTCAGTTTGTTCTCAGTTTTTAACAGTCTCTTATGCTTTGGCTCTCTCCCACTCTAACCTTTTTTTTTTTTTCCTTCCCTTCCCCCATGGGTTTCTGTTAAGTTTCTCAGGATCCACATAAGAGTGAAACCATATGGTATCTGTCTTTCTCTGTATGGCTTATTTCACTTAGCATCACACTCTCCAGTTCCATCCACGTTGCTACAAAAGGCCATATTTCATTCTTTCTCATTGCCACGTAGTATTCCATTTTGTGTATAAACCACAATTTCTTTATCCATTCATCAGCTGATGGACATTTAGGCTCTGTTGGTGGGAATGCAAATTGGTGCAGCTGCTCTGGAAAGCAGTGTGGAGGTTCCTCAGAAAATTAAAAATAGACCTACCTTATGACCCAGCAATAGCACTGCTAGGAATTTACCCAAGGGATACAGGAGTACTGATGTATAGGGGCACTTGTACCCCAATGTTTATAGCAGCACTCTCAACAATAGCCAAATTATGGAAAGAGCAAACATTTAAAAAAGAGTTAATTCCTATTCTTCTCAAAGTACTGCAAAAAATAGAAGCAGAAAGAATTCTTCCAAATTCATTGTATTAGGCCAGCATGACTTTATACCAAAACCAAAACCAAAACCAAAACCAGATGAAGACACTACAAAAAACAATTTTTTTTTCAATTAAGAACTACAGGCCAATTATCTCTGATGAACACAGATGCAAAAGTCCTCAACAAAAACATTGACAAGCCAAATCCAACAATACATTTAAAAAAATCATTCCCTACAATAAAATGGGATTTATTCCAGGGATGCAAAATGGTTCAATATTCACAAATCAGTCAGCATAGATACATCACATCAAGAAGAGAAGGGATAAGAAAAATGTCATTTCAATAGATGCAGAAAAAGCATGTGCTAATGTGCAACATCCACTCCTTATAAAACTCTCACCAAAGTAGGTTTACCAGGAACATACCTCAACATAACAGAAGCCATAAATCAAAACCCCACAGCAAATATCATACTCAATAGTGAAAAAACAAAGTAAATATAAATCAAAACCACAATGAGGTATCACCTCACAGCTGTCAGAATGGCTAAAATCAAAAATACAAGAAACAATAAGTGTTGGTGAGGATGTGGAGAAAAAGGAACCCTCATCACTGCTAAGGGGAATGCAATTGGTGCAGCCACCATAGAAAATAGTACAGTTTCCTCAAAAGTTTAAAAACAGAATTACCATATGATCTAGTAATTCTGTTGAGTATTTACACTAAGAATATGAAAACATAAATTCAAAAAGATATATCACCCCTATGTTTATCACATTATTTAAAAAAGTCAAATTATGGAAGCAGCCCAAATTTGCATTAACAGATGATTACATAAAGAAGTGGTACATACACACAATGGAATAATATGCACCCATAAAAATAATGAAACCTTGCCATTTGCAACAACATGGAAGGATCTAGGGAGTATAGTATTAAGTGAAGTAAGTCAGTTAGAGAAAGACAAATACCATATTATTTTACTTATATGTGAAATTCAAGAAAAAAAAACAAATGAACAAAGAAAAAAAGAGACAAACCCAAGAAGAGATTCTTAACTAGAGAGGTTTAGGTGAAGGGGATTAAGAATATACTTATTGTGATGAGCACTGAATAATGTATACAACAACTGGATCACTATATTATACACCTGAAACTAATATAACACTATACAATAAGTATGCTGGAATTAAAAAAATAAAATAAAATAAAATTACTGAAGTAGGTGAACCTTCCTCTCTGTTTGGTAAAGCTATGGTTCCAAGTGAGTGGGTTAACCCTCACTATTTTTTTCCTCTCTCTGTCCTCACATAACTCGGTACTGAATGCAGGATCGAAAAATGAAGTGTGCAATGAGTAGTTTAACAGCAATACCAAATTTCTGGCCTGAACTAAAAAAGAAAGAATTCAAAGAAATAACCCAAAATGTTGTCTATGAACATCAGGGCTCATTCCCAGATACACAAGTGTGACTCTTATCTTAATTAGAATACCAAAAACTGAGAACTAAATAATAGGCAAACCACCATCCAAGTTCCAAAATGAGCACTGGGTGGTACATAGTCAGAAAATATCCAAAAAGCACTATAAAACCTTCAAACACTGAAGGCTCACAGAAGGCAAGGCAGAACATGTGGCCTGAACATAAGCAGGTTGATTTTCTGCTAAAACATAAGCTTCAATTCTCTCAATAGGATTAAATAAGATCCAGAGTCTTATAATATTCCAACTGTCTTGAATACATTCCAAAATTAATTCGCATATGATGCACCAGGAAAACCCCATCTGAGAAGGGAAAAGACAAACTACAGATGCCAACACTGAGATGACACAGATGTTGAAATAATCTCACAGACATTTTTAAGGAGCCTTTATTAAATGCTTGAATTAGCAATCTTGAACACACTTAAAATGAGTTTTAAAACAGAAATTCTTGGCAAAGCAATAGAATATATAAAGAAGAACTACATGGAAACTTTAGTATTAAAAAACATAACTCAAGAAAAAAACTCAGTAAATGGACTCAATAGAATGAAGATGACAGGTAAGAGTCAGTAAACTTGAAGACAGATCAACATAAATTATTCAATCGAGTCTTAAAAAGTGAGAAGAGTCACAGAGACTATGGCACAATAAAAAAGTTTAACATTCGTATCTTCAGAGTTACAGAAAGAGAAGATAAAGTGCATAGCTGAAAAAATCTTCGGAGAAATAATGGTCAAAAACACCTCAAGTGAAACAAAAAGTCTCTATAGCTTCAAGAAGCGAGTGAGCCTAAAACAGGTTGAAAGCAAACAAATATATATCTATATATGTTATATATGTCATAATCAAACCACTGGACACTAAAGACAAAACAATCTTGAAAGCAGCCAGAGAAAACAACACATCAATTGAACAATGACTCAGATAAAAGAAATTTCTCATCACAAAACATAGAAACCAAAAAAAAAAAAAAAAAAGGCACAACATTTTAAAGTCCCAGAAGAAAAGAACTGTCAGCCCAGAATTCTATATCCAGTAAAAATATTCTGCAGGAATGAAGGTGAAATAAAGATATTCGAATTCATGTAGATATATAAGCAATCTATAGCATACATGGGAAGCAATAAGGTAGTAAGAGCCCACGTCCGAATTGAGGTAGTAAAATCAATGATTCTAAGCCAATGGAAAAAGTATTTTATAATCACTAGAGCTACCACAAAAAAATTTTTTTTCAGAGGTATATAGTCAGAATCACAAAAGATGAATGCTAAAAAAATGTCAAATAACCCACGAGAAGGCAAGAAAGGTAAAACAGAGGAACAAAAACAGGTGGAACAAACATAAAACAAAGTGATAGACCTAAGTACAAACATCAAAATTACATTTAAATGATCTAAGCATGCTATTAAAAGACAGATTGTCAGAATGGATAAACAAACATGACCCATCGAGATGCTGTCCATAAATAAAGTAATATAGGTAGGTTAAAAGGAAAAGAATGTAAAAAGATAACTATTAACTATTAATCAAAGTGGCTATATTGAAATCAGACAAAGTAATCTTTAGAGCAAAGAAGTTACCACGGATAAAGAACATTATATAATGATAAAAGTTTTAGTTCACCAAGAAGATATACCAATCCTAAATGGGTATGCAACTACCAACAGAACTAGAAAAGACATGAAGCAAAAACTGACATAATTAAAAGAATAGATAAATTCACAATTATAGTCAGAGATTTCAACACTTCTTTCTCAAAGATATATAGACAGAAATACAGTAAGGATGACATTGCTAAACAATGTCATCAAACTGGATCAAACTGCCATTTATAGAACACTCCAACAAACAACAGCAGAATATACATCCTTCTCAATATCTTTTCTTGACAATATCTGGCAAAAGTATTATAATTTAAATCTTGCTATATGCCTCTCAAAGGTGTTCTCTCATGTTAGAATGAGAATTTTAGTTATCCATCTCTCAACTGAGTTGAGGGACTGTCTGGTAGTATCTTAGCTGTACCATTGTCCTCTAACTTAAACCACTTCACTTTACCCCAACCCGTCCACCGCTGTTAGGAAACATGAGTACCAGATAAAGAAAACATGAGAGGAGCACATACAAATAATCATTGTATTTTCATCCACAGGTTTATTTTAAATATTTTTAACTTTCAAATGCATTTCAGTAATGTATACAAAAGATAAGTAAATTATAAAAACAATTATAACCAACTTAAGTTTTAGAAACAGAATATTGTCCTATGTGTCCCTTCCTAATTACATTTCTCTTCCCACAAGCAATAACCATTATTCTGATTTCCATGAATAATTCATTTTTCTATTTTATGTTTATGAATCCCTAAATAATAATTTGATTTTTCCCAGATTCTCAAATGTATAAAATTTAAATCATACTGCATCTATCATTTTGACTTTCTTCCCTCACTCAATTTTATGTGTATGTTCAGCCGTATTAGGGGATATATCATATAGTACTCTATTTTATGAATATATCAAAATATCAAAGTTCTACTGTTGTTGGACATTTGAGTTGGTGGACATACTGAGTTATTTCCAGCTTGGGGTTAGTAAGGCTACTATGAAAATATGACACGCACATACAAGATTATTTTCTAGAGTACACAAATAGAAGTAGAATTGTTAAAAATCACAGTATACATAATATTCAATTTTCCTGGATTATGTCAAAACCTCTTTTCCACAGTGGTTGTAACCAGCTTACAACCACCAACAGTTTGTGCATGGTTCCATTGCTATATATTCTTACCAACACTTGGTATTTCTGACATTTTAATTTCTGCCAATTTGATGCATGTATTAAGAAGGCTTACTGTGATATAAAATCACATGCTTTTGGGCCCATGGTTGGCTCAGTTGGCAGAGTATGTGACTCATAATCTCAGGGATATGAGTTCAAGCCCCATGTTGGGTGTGGAGCCTACATACATACATGTACATACATACACACATAAATCACATTTTTCTGATTACTAATAAGGATTCGAATCTTGTAATATATATTAGCTATTTCAATTTCCTCTCCTCACTTAATGCCTTTTAAAATTCTTTTGGAATCATGGGTTATACCTTCACTTTTTCCCCTGGCAGTGTCTCAGACATTTAACATTGCCTACAACAATTTATAAGAGTTGCATTCCCAACAGGCACCAAATGTCTCCCCACCTCACCAACATATCTGGTTTCACACCACAATACAATCTGCTCTAGGAAGGGTTGGGAGTTACCTGCCAACTGAACACCACCCATCTCACTCAATTCTATCTCATTCCATTACACCTTTACTTTTGAAAAAGACATATTAGGATTTGAAGCATTCTGTAGAATAAATACTGTGGAGATTGCAAGGTCCATGGATATACTTCATGTATTCTTATTCTCTCACTTCATAAAGAAAGACTCAGAAACATAAACAGAATCAGATTTAGAATGGAGGATTCTTTCTTTCATGATATCTTCCAAATTCTAGATAAATTAGAATATTGTTTTTTTGTATTATGAAGATTATATATGTCCATATAGGAAATTTAAGCAATAATATACAAGGAAGAAAACAAAATTCATCCAATATCCCACAAACTGAAAGTAACTACTGTATATTTTCTTGGAATAAATTTCTAAACCTTTCTGTCTCTAATTCTTTATTTGGCATTTAGTTCATTTCTAACTCTTTTATTGTAAATAATATTATAATGACTATTCTTTGACATATATCATCCCACATATATTTGATGTTTTCCCTATGATAAACCCCTAGGAAAGAATTTCTGTGTTAAAATGCATTCATATTTTAGGGGTTTAGTCTTATTAACAAACTTTCTTTTATGAAACACCAGTTTACTATAAGAGTGCTGGTTTCTTCATGCCATTACCTACATTGAATATGATCAATCTTTTAATATTTGCCAGTCTGACAGGCAAAAATGTGATAGATCATTGTTTTGCATGCATTTCCTTCAATACCAGTTGTGTTGACATACTTTCACATGTTGAATAGCCACTTTATTTTTTTAAGTTTATTTATTTATTTTGAGAGAGAGAAAAAGCAAGTGAGGGAGGGGTAGAGAGAGGAAGAAAGAGAAAATCCCAAGCAGACTCCACACTATCAGTGCAGAGCCCTACATGGTGCTTGAGCTTATGAACTGCAAAATCATGACCTAAGCCAGTCAGACACTCAACCAGCTGAGCCACCCCAAGTGCCCCTAATAGCCACTTAGTTTCCTTTATGAATTGCTCAGATTCTTTGTTAATTTTTAATTGGAGTGTTTGACAATGATTTTTAAATTTCCTTACATATTGAGATCATTAACATTTGTCTGTCATATATGATACAGATAACTACCAGTTGGTCTCTTTGATTTGTTTACCAAACTGAGTTTTTTTTAAGAATATTTCTTTGTTTGGTGTGCTGATTGTAATAAAAATGATTGGAAGGAAACAAAAATGCTAATGATCCCATTTTTGTGTGACAAAATTATAAATGACAGTGGTAGACAAGTATGTTGTCTCGTCTGCCCAATGTGCAAATATCCAGTATGTCAAGCAATTACCTCCCACAACTACAGTATGTGAAAATGCACCACTCAATATGCTTTATATCAGCTAGAATTAGGCATGTGACACAATGCAGCCAATTAGTAGCTGCTATCCAGAAAAATGAACTTTGGAGGAGTGACACAAAGATAATGGGTCAGTTAGAGGTTCTATGGCATAAAGCAAACATTCCAAGATGTGGAGTCCAGCAGCATATCAGCTAATTGTCCAATGGCATCAGGGCCAGCACATGACCAGTCAGATGCCCAGTCACATGCTCAGTGACAACTGTCACATGCCTAGTGACAGTAGCGATATCCTAAGTAAACACTTCCTATAGCAGGATCATAGCTATGCAGACTTCCTTATCCTATCCAGTTCTGGTTCTCATCCTTCAGGTTGATTATGTGAGGCACCTGATACCTTTTGCATCATAAATTAAACAGAATCAACTTCTGTTTATGCCTCCAATTCCTAGTTAGTTCCATGTCTTTCTTTCCTTTTACCTAATTCCAAACCTTTTACCATCTGATTATATAACTGTTATCTTTTTAATTTATTCTTTTTTTTTTTTTTTTTGAGAGAAAGAGAGAGTGAGTGGGAGAGGGGCAGAGGGAAAAGCAAAGAATCTTAAACAGGGTCCACATCCAGCACAGAACCCAATTTCAGGGCTCAATCTCATGACGGTGAGATCATGACCTGAGCCAAAATCAAGAGCTGGTCGCTTAACTGACTGAGCCACCCAGATGCCCCTGTTAGCTTTTTTAACCTAATAAATAAAGCAATAAAACCACTGCCTCCACAGCTTCTGTCATTAACTTCTATAACAAGATTTCAGGCACAATTTTCAGACAGATATTTGGCGGGTTTTCTTCAGGAAATTACAGTTAAGCAAGAGATTAAATCTGGACTTACATATGCCTTAAGAATTTTAGATTTGCATTGCAATTTTTTATTTTCATTTTCATAGGAAAAATATGATTAAAAAGTAAAACTTTAAATTACATAAACTGTTGATAAAGAAACATAAAAGTATTCCTTAAAATAGGTGCCATTCGCCACCACATGTACTTCTTGGGAGCTGCAAGGGCATTGCTGTGCTGGACAGACCAGTACATTACTCTGTTGGAAGATGTGGATAATCTCTACAGGATTATCAAATGCCAAATGTCAGAAATTTTGAAGGAAGAAGAAAATGAGTGATTCTTCAATTAAAACACCTACATGATGCACAATAATCTGCCAGTTTGACACTTCTATACATCTGGAGAAACATTTGGTAAATTGAGAGAAGTACTGCTGGATGTTTCAGAATTCCTTACCGCTTTTTTCTCTCATGACGACCAAAGACAAATCACTATTTAAAACTATATCGTTTTTCTTCCAGTAGTTAAAACTAAAATCTAACTTTTAATAACATTTGACTGTACTTTACGTTTTTAATAACCATTATCTCTTGGTAGGCTCAAAATTCCAGAAAGTTCTACTAGCTAGACATAAAGGAAAATTGACTTTATTCATTAATATCCTAACTGCCTTGCCCAATTAATCTTGGGCTTAGCTGTGTGATTTGTTTTGGCTAATGGAAGATGAGTGGATGTGAAGTATGCCATGACCGAGAGTAAGTTTTGAGCACTTAAGTGTTGGGATCACTTACTAGTTCTTATTTATACCATCAGGACTGCATGCCCAAATTGGGACTGCTTGTTCTGTCTAACTCCTCAAATGAAAAAGACATATGGAAAAAGAGCAGAGTTGTCACTGATCAGCAGTGAATGGAAGCTGACTTGTAATGAGAGCAATCATTATAACTCTGTTGGTATAGCAACTGTATTTGAGAGATGTTATACATCATAACCCAATGCAAGCTGATACATGTGGTACCGGTCCTCACTGTGATCTACCGCACCTCTTCAGATCAAATACTTCTGTATGTTATATACTACATGTTAAAAAACTAATAATAATGAGAGATTAAGCTTCTTAATCCCAGTATTCCCAGCAGAACACCTGTTATTTCTTGTAACTGGAACAGGTTAAGTCACGTACTATCCCTGAATTAAGTGAGGAGTATGGAATGAGATATTTATTTTAGCTTACATACTCCATTGCTGAAAGGAGTCCTTACAAACTGTATGGACCAATGAACAGAAATTAAGGGCTACTGGAAACTGAGAAGGGGGAAATAAATAATTAGTAGACAGCTAAAAAATACTTGCATACTATGAAAGAAGGTACTTTTTAGAGCCACCCTTATAAACAATACTGAAACTTTTAAAGAAAACATGTGCAGGGGCGCCCGGGTGACTCAGTCGGTTGAGCATCTGATCTTGATTTTGGCTCAGGTCATGGTCTCCTGGTTTGTGAGTTCGAGCCCCATGTGGGTCTATATGCTGACAGCACGGAGCCTGTTTGGGAGTCTCTCTCTCCCTGTCTCTCTATCCGTCCTCTGCTCATGCTCACACACACTTTCTCTTTCTCTCTCTCAAAAATAAACATTAAAAAAAAAGACGTGTGCAAAATTTATTATTTAAAATGTTTAGGGGCACTGGGTGGCTCAGTCAGTTAAGCAACCACTCTTAATTTCAGCTCAGGTCATTATCTATGGTTCATGGGTTCAAGCCCCGTGTCAGGCTCCATGCTGACAGCCTGGAAGCTACTTGGGATTCTCTCTCTTTGCCCCACATCCCCACTCATGCTTGCTCTCTCTCTCTCTCAAAATAAACACTTTTTATTTAAAAAAAGGAAATGTTTAAAACATGGTTAGAAATATACTTTGCTGGTCATTAAATGACACATTAGTCATCTCTAACATGGCTGTACTGATTTCAATAATAGTAAAGCAGTAAAATTTCATAATGGTAGGATCATATATAGTATTCAAACACTATAAACGAATATGAGGATTACTTGAAAAAAGGAAAATATTAATGAGTGTGAAAGACATTCCAATTTTATTCCCATTACACACTTAACCACTAAAGGGTATTCTGAGATAAAAGTGACTAAAAACATGCTTTAACCAGTGGGAATATTATGAAGGAAATCTAGATATTTGTACACATATTGAAGTCTGTACTGCATTTCAAAGAAGCTAAGAAATGGACATAGCTAACGGAGAACGTTTCACCTGTTGCATCTTCAAACATATATTGTCTTAGCAAAATTTAATAGACATCATGAGGTATGTCTATTTCACTTTAACAATACTAACCAGAACAAAATTGTGCATTTTTTTATTTTTAAATTCACCAGCAATTCAGTGAGATTTTTAACTGTATTTAATTGTTCACATGAAAAAGATAAGTATAAGAATTAGAAGAAATGGATAGCAAAACATTTTACAAAAACTTAAGGAACTGTAGGTGTCTCAGGAATGGATAAATGACAAATCAGATGAGGAGCCATTAAAGATGAAAAGGATAGAAATGTGGGTGGCAACAGTGAGAGGTGGTAGAAAAGTAGGTGCCTTATTACCCCCAAAGATAAGAGCTGAGAATAATATCTTTCACTGGAAGAATTTGAAAATTATTTTTCCTTTATAATACATCACATCAAATTGTCCTTTTTCTAAAGGAGAATATGAGAAACGTGCAGAAAAAAAAATGGGGGTAGAGTCAACGATGTATAGTCACCATGTATTTCCAAAAACTCACAATTGTGAAGAAATCCATAGGTAGAAAATTAGGAAGAAGCGTGTCATTAACATAGCCTTTCAGTATATCGAGTTTTCTAACTTTATAGCAGAGTAGAAAATTAAAGCAGAATGTGATTGTAAAAATGCCTTTTCAACCTTCAAAAACATGCCCTTCAGTGAAATTACTAGTAAAAACACGCTCAGTTGCATCATCCACTGTGAGGACACAGCTGCATCAACAATGCGTTTTTTTCTGTTTTGACAAAGCAAAAACAAAAACAAAAACAAAATTCTTGGGCAGGAGGTGGAAAGGGAGGGCAAGAAATTTTGTTGCATGTTTTTCCCTTTTAGGGATTAGGTGAACTCACAAAAATGAAATGACAGATACAACAAGTACAACATGCCCATTATTGTGGGATGCTGCCATAACCACTTTAGGAGATTACCATGCTATATAATTAAGCTTGTATTTCATGCTTGCCTGAAGTTAGCTCTCATGACCAGAATTATAAACAGGAATCAAAATTTCTTGATTTCTCTTTCCCTGTAAACATTGCTTCTTCTTTACCCTCTTTCTCCTCTGGAAGCTTTCTTTTACAGCATCATTACGAAGAATATTTATGCAAGGCTTTACCCTGGGCAGGTGGATTCTCACTTGAGACTTGTGCCACATTACCCAACTCTAAGGAATGGAATTCAAAATGTAGCAAAAGCTGAGGTATAAATTTTTTGAAGTTCCTGGAATTCCAGAGGGCACTATGCACAGAGAAAATAATATGAATGCTGCCCCTTAGGGTTGAGGGACACACTAGTGTTGCTTAGGGGATACTATGCAAGCCCGTGAAAACCTTGGGCCCCAATGAAATAGACCCTAGTTTTACCACTTTCCTTCTAATGTACAAATAATAAAGTATGAAATAAGGACGGAAGTCACCAACAAAATTTTACATCCCAAATCTGGTAATTTACTTCCATCTCTTTTTTACCCTGTGATCATTGCTTTAGGGATCCAGTGGATAAAGAAATTATATGGGAACCAAAAACTAGCAGAACATTCTGCTTATGGATAGTGGCAAATTGACAGATTATAATAACAGACTAAAGAGACCTTAGTCAAGGAATTGGGAATTGTTGACTAGAAAATGACTGTTTTGTTTGTTCTGTAGCTTCAACTTACAGATGGAAAAAATGAAGTCAAAACAGGATCAGAGATGACAGAGTAAGATCCAAGGTGTCAAACCAGATTCAACCAGAAAAACTTCTATTTTACTTTAAAATGCTTCCATATAAGATTCCTCCTGCATACCCACAAGACTCCCTTTGTCCAGCATAACACTATTTCCAACCCCAGTCAGAGCATACCCGCATCATCAAAAGATTCTAAAGTAGGTACCAAAGACAAAAGAAGAGTGATCCCAGAAATGAAGACCAAAGCCAAGTGACAAATGAACATGGCCATAAAAAACAATGACAAAATACGTTTCTGTGGTTAAAAACTAAAATACCACAAACCAATAACATGTCAGTCTGATGATGGGGCATTAAATGAAAATATAATGTTCTACAGTTCTTATATTGTCTGAGAGAGAAGAACAAAGGTATTAAATATATTTGGACATTAATTAATTAATTATGCAAACTCCAATGTCTAGAGTAATCACTAAAAGAATAGTAAAAGTGTATGTCTAACTGAGCAGAGAGATAAATTCCTTACATGTTTCTTCTTACATTTGTTTTCATATTTCTAAATAATGTGTTATGTGTTTATATGGCAACTTCATCAATTTTAGATACTAACTATTCACTGACTTACGTTATCTTATCACTTTCATGTCATCCTCACAGTATTTCCCCTTCTTGTATTCTCTCTATATAGTTATGAGTGTGAGGTAAATCAATATTCAGATTTAACATTATGATAACTATAAAAATGATGTTAGCTGGTGACCCAAGTTTATTGTAATTTATTGTATTTTCTTTCTTGTCTAACTTTTTGAGGTTTTTTTTTTTCTGAAATAAATAATGGCCTTTTTCCTCCTTTGTGTAGTTCTCTATTTCTTATCTCTAATTCTTCACAAAAGAATTGAAAGTAAAAAAAAAATAGGAAGTAATTTGTTCTAGGGAGTGAGAATTAAGGATAGAAAGAGGCATGGCTGAATATTTTACAATATTTAACAACCAATAGCATAAAGACACCAATTAATCCAATATCCTCTGTCCATAAACAACTGGTAAAGGCATGCCAGAGATAATTCATTGAACATCAGTCCTGGAGAAGGAAATTTAGAAGGAAACAAGTGGACTAGGAGGTTGTTACTGCTTTGTTACAAGCTTTGAAGGGCTATCTGATCTTTTAAATGATATGCATGGATATGTCAACTAAAATAAAAATAATTTTTAAAATGAGTACACTGTATTTTATTTAGTCCTTTAACCCCAGTAGATCTATTTGAAGCTAAAGAATTCATTATGTGACATATACACTCAAAATAAAATACAAATATTTGAGACAAAAGTTTATAGGGGAGAAAACATTTTGCTGTGTAACAGGACTGCTCAACAACCAAGGTACTTACTTTCTATTGAATAAATATTTTTGCCTCTTTTGAGAGAGAGAAAGGCTGAATAGTATACATCAAATTCTTCCAGGCAAAGTGAATTGAATTAAAGAGATAAGGCAGTTTTCCTCCTGAGGAAATAGTCAAGTAATTGCGCCCCATTAAGTGTTAATTTTCAACAGGTGCTATTTAACTGTAACATAGTATCATCCTTGTATAATAAGGTCTCTGAGTTGAGAGTCCCTGTGCCAAATTTTACACCAATTCATTTAAATTGGATGGAGTTACTATACCTCCCCCAAAACAAATAAAGATAGACACGCTATTTAGTAACTGCAAGGGGCACCACATTAATTATCATTCTTAATTTCCCTCCAGAAATCATTTCTGTCAATAATTCCATTTCAACTAAGATGAATGGGAGGCCAGGGGATTAGGTTTAAGCAGCAGGCTGCAGACAAACTGGTTTGGGGACTACAGCTGAGATTAGATCACAACTCTATGAAATAGAGAAAGTGTCTTCCTATTTTGTGGTGCACAAACATACAGAAAAGAGAGGCCAATAATCTTTCTAAACATTGAATTTGTACTGGAAATGAAGAGTATCTATGAATGCAAGGACTTTTACAGGTTCTCAGTAAAAAAAAAAAAAAAACAGGTTTTTGTTTTTATAATGGATTAATAAAAGAAAATTTTCCTCTTTTGAGGTTTAAAGGCAAAGGTTTGAGGCAAGACTTAGGAAGAAAACTTAAGAAATAAAAAGGCATAATTGGACATTTAAAACAAAATGGAATTTGTTATAGCAAAATATTAAAACTGAATAGCAAGCAATAAATAGAGATAAATTAGCACTATGTGTGTCAGTTACAAAGTAATACAAAATTATTAGGCATTAAATTATTTTATTCAATTCAGCAAATATTTAAAAGGATTAGAGATAGAAAACGGTAAAGGTATTTTAAAAAAGGATTGCAGGGTAGAGAATACCCTTATAATAAATATAATCTAAAAGCAAAGACAGACACATAAGCAAATAACTTTTTAAATAATAAATAATTAGGACTTTTTGGCTAATTCTGCCTGGAGCTGGACCAGGGATGACTATAACCGACTGTTAAATATAGACAGGAAGAAAGGTGGATGGAACAGCAAGAAAGCATCAAAGTGCACAGCATATTGAAAGAAGTACAAATAATATGACATGTTTAGAATTTATCACAACCTTTGTCTAAAGAGAGCATATGAAAGAGAATAATAGCAATCTACTACATTTGTTGCTACTTGCAAATTGGTTTCAATTGGATAAATAACCTATCAGAATCATGTCTCCAGTTCATATTTACCTGTGCTCTGCATTGTGTACAGAATCACTTGCACCCCAAGTAGACACCCTATTACCTAACTTCCCTCCCTAATAGTAAACACGCACCCACTAACAGAATCTAATGCACTATCTCAAAACACAGGCACATGCTATCAGAAGTACAAAGCTGGACACATATTTTCTTCCTTCTTTTACATCTTGTGACAATATAGACCATATTATCAAAATATAAGATGAACGAAGCAAAATCAAATTTGAAACTCAGTTATTTTTCCACAACATCACCCATATCAACCAAGAAATAATTAGTTTCTTGTGTGTTAAAATGCTATTTCAAAGATTTTTAAGAAACTACGAAAATTCAAGCCAGTAGAATAAGTTGTGGGAAGGCCCAGATGCTAGTCAGCATAGATAAAATAAAGAAAAATCATATTTATATATTTATTTAAATATGTAAGATTTACTTAAATATATTTAAAGATGTTTATATTATAAAAGTAGATCCTTTTTCAAGTGTATAAAAATATATTTAAAAGTTTTGCATAGTACCTGTTATATTATAACTCTGCCATCTTCCCTGCCTTGAAACAGTGCAGGCACTATTTATAATTTCACATGACAATTCTCTGAATGTTTCACCTACATTGTCAAAAAATCTGAAATGTAAAAATCAGTAAAAATTTAACTGCTTTTTTGGAGGTGCATATTTTGGCTATTGCTTAGATAAAAGGAATTCGGATAATTCCTAACTTACAAACTTTTGTAGGTGAATATTCATTCAATCCTTGCTTTTGTGACTTTGTTCTCATAAATAAGATTCCCCAAAATCTCATATTTACAGTTATACTGGCTGTGATAATGTTAACACTCATGATTCCGAATTATAGAAACTCTTCTTCCTTCAGCATTTACAAGTCTAAGTCTTTTGGAAGCTTTCATGTTCTTTAGGGTCAATAGTAATGACCCTAAATTTGAATGCCAAGTATTTGACAGTCTTGATGTCCGAAGAGCCTTTCAAAATAACCATGTGTGTTACTTACTCTGGCTCTAAGGGGAAAATGTCCCAATAATTATTTTCCTTGTACTAGAAATTTCCATTAAAGAAATAGCAAATGGACATAACTCAACAACCTTTAAATCTACACCTTCTGAATAAACTATGAATACAAATATCTGAAACAAATTTTAAGAAAGTGAAAATGTTTCTAATATTTTAAATGTGGAATTAGATGATCAAACTTGCATCCGGATTGTCAAACATGGCCCAAACTTCCTAGATTACTAGAAAACTGATTTCATACAAGGCAAGTGATGAACATGCCAACTACATTAATTTGTGAGCTGATTTTTAATTCAAATCCTTCCCTATTATAAATACTTAAGGAAAAGGAGTACATTTGTACAGTATGCATTGACTCAGTGCCTGGATGTTTGTTCCAGCAAAGCAAAGAACAAAATAGGCTTTGGAAAGTAAATCATTTTTTAATTAGCAGACATCTATAGAAGTTTATATTTTAATATCTAAACAAATTATGCTGTTATCTAGAATCATATGAGAATACGATAAATATAAAAGGAAATATAAAAAGGAAAATAAAAACTCTTGCCCAAATCTGATGGGAGCCCATTAGAATAGCTAATGTCAGTCATAATACTTAGAAGTTTAATACAGTAAGGGTTTATCTCTCTGAAAAGGAGGATCAACAAGACTGTAACTCTCCCCTTCCCTCTAAGCTATCCACAGGTAGCGTGCCCACTCTCTCACCCAAAATCAATATAAAAGAAAACACGATACTCAAAGAATCTTTTAATGATGGATTTTCACAATTTAATTGGTCTTCTATCATAGGAAGAAACTAAAATCCACTTTAAAATTGAACTTGAAAGAAAGAAAGAAAGCTAAAGACCAGTTCTAAATTTTGATATTTATTTCTAAATTCCAAGGTCCAGGAAACTCCAAGGTTATACTTTTAAAAAGAAACAAAGTATTAATATAAAGCTACTAGAAATAACTGATAGCATAACTAAACTGAATGGCAAAGGAAAAGACTATGAAAGTAATTAATCAAGGAATCCTAAAGTCCTAAACTTTATTATAAGCATAAACTAGCAATCAAAACTCAGGATCATTTTTATATGGTTATTTTACTGGAGTTTGTAATGAAGGTGCTCATTATGTTCTATGATGTTAGCACAGGGCATGTAATACGTAAAACAGGCCCTATGTCCTCAAGGAAAATGCCATCCATGCATCTCATCATTTCCACAGGACAATATAAAATTGTAGACATCTAAGACACCTCTATACTATAACACTGTGGCATTTTTATTTCCAAATAGCAATGGAGATTTTCAATTAATTTAAAGAGGAGGGAGGGAAGAAGAGAGAGGATAGAATTGGGGAAAAGGGGAGTAAAGGAGAGAACAACTTCTAAACCAGCAACTATGCTACCAAGTTTTATGTGAAACTTGTAAACAATGTTTGCTTTTACTGAGTTTTCCCTACGAAACCTAATACAAAAGGATTTAGCAAAAGAAATCTGCAAATTCGTTTTTTAAAGAGCTATATTTATGAGTATAAAGTTTCATCAATCTGCTCAAATAAATGTTTACGCACAATTTAAAGTTTAAGTACCTTGAAAGATCTTTTATCACACTTTCACATTAGAGAAAATAGGAAACCATCAACTTACCTAACATCATTCAACACTTTAAAGAATTTTAAGATTATACCTTTAATAAAGATATTTTAGCAAAAAAAAATAAAACTAAACCTTTTAAAGAAGAAAAACTTGAAAGGAGAATGTTATTTGAAATCCTCAATAGCTTTTGGTTAATATTTTAAATATTTTCATGCTAATGAAAAGACAAAACTCCTACATAGTAACAAAAGGATTTCTCCTATTTATAAATATATTTTAATTTTCTATTGTGATTAAATTATTTAAAAGGCAATTTACTACAATTACACACAGTATTTTATCCATTTTTTCTGTAACATGGGCCCACAGATAAATGATCAAAATTAAATCATAGAATGACTATAATTACTAAAACTGAAAATGATCCCTGAAATTGGAGTTAAATATTCTTTAGCTAATGAAGCACATGGATAGCTGTAAATTAACGAACGATTCAAAATTTGTCAAAAGTAATTGTTGATATTAAACCTATCGCCACATGTCAAACTGCTGTCTTCTTGTCATAGCAAGCCCACCCAACTCTTCAGTCATCCCTCTGGATCAGCATATTACACACTAAAAAACACACAAGACACACAACACATATTAAAACACACACACCCACAACTTTTTGGAGTCAAATTTAGTAATTCCAGGGGAATCATTGATTGTTTTATTTAGGTTTTTATTTCATGTTAAGAAAGACATAACATGGCATGTAGAAATATGATTTGTGATGCCTGTATTTATCTTACATATAGAAATACAAATGGGCATAGAAATAATGTTGGATACTCCATATGTCTCCTAAAATTACTTCCACGGTGTAAAGGAATTACAAACATAATTCCTTAATGACATAAGGAAACATTCAGTTTTGTTTTTCTGATTGAACTCTGATCCTAGACAAAGTAAAGGCAATATGAAAGGGGGTGTTTGAGAATAATGGCTGTGTTCTTGGAAGGGAAGACTTTATGACACTTCCAGATCTAGACTGAAATGTGTGGGCAACAAATGAAAAAGATAACTAGAAACTCAGAGCCCATTCTCTCATTTCTTTTTCTTCTCTAGAATCAACTCTTTCCACGCACAACACACATTTTAGTCAACTCCATTCTTGCAGATTCTTCTGAAACAGAAGATTCATTTAAAATTCATTAAAATGATATATTTCTCACTCACTCTTCCACTGATACTCCTGACCTTTAGTTTATTTCCTCCCTCCCTAATCAACCTTATACATGGTTAATAGTATTGTAAGATGTCTCTCCATTACTATTCTTATATCATCATTATTCTGGCTCCTTATATCGGCAAAATGTTCTGACCCCACCAGCCTTTGAATACACTATAAATTTCCATTTGTTTTTAATAACCCCCATCAGAATGTTCCCAGCTACTTATGAGAGTCCCCTTGCTTCTACTCCACAATATTCCCATGGTACCTTATTGTACTCAGGGATATTTCTTTCCCTCTAGCCTCCCCACCAGGTAGTCTCAGCATGGCCATTACTGCTACTGATCCTCCTAAGGCAACAGCTCCAGTTTTCACAGCTCTCCACAATGGGGAACCACCACTATCACACTGCTCTGGCATCAAGGGCAAAGTCAGAACAACCCCTTGGCTCCATTCTAGGCCTAGTATAAGCCCATTCCAAAGTTCTGTAGTTCAGCAAAGACCAAAATATACATTTAAAATACATATATTTTACTAAAAGTTTGGGTGAAATGGAAGGCAAGTATAACATAATGAATTACTTATAAGGACTACTAGATGTCACCACTTTCAGAGCCAACAGGTTAAAAGTCTTTCTCGGTAGTCTTCACCAAGTCTTCTCCCCATCCATCTCCAATGCTGTCACAATGAGTTAAGAACCAGCTTACTCCCAATACTGGGATTACTTTAAGCATATCTACAGTTCCAAGTCCAAAGTGGAACAATCACAGTGATAAAACAAGAGGACGTTTTTTTTCCCCCTTCAACAGAGTCTAAGTTCTGTCTCCTTAAATCTTATTCTCTATTTTAGGAGACCCTCTTAGATGGTAGACAGGGAGAACACAACATTCCCTTCAAACAAAGGCCTTTACTTTTCACAGAAGTATACTCTTATTTGGTTTTAAGATGATGACATTGGAATACAAAATCTAACATCAGCAAATTCTAGATTATTCACCCTTTAAAATATCACCAATGATGAAACATCAACAACCCAAACTATACATGGTTATGCCAAGGTAAGATCAGTTCCATAGCATTTTCTTAGTGGTAGCTAAGGAACTTGCACATATAACTTAACTATCAATACAGTTATACAGTTCAAATTCAAATTCAAGAAAAGCTATATTTAATCTCTTAATCCATGAATTCTGAACTCAGGTAACTTCATCCTTCCCTAAGACTACTGCTTTCCTCATACATAACTAAAACACTTATGCTAGTAATTTTACTTGTATTTTTGACATATCTCTTTTTCTGGCTGCCATATGCACGTAGGGTGGTTGGAGAGAGAGACTAATTAGTTTCAGCTGAGGCAACTTATACACCAAGGTACCGATCATATGATATACTTCTAAAATTAACATCCTTAAGCTAGTATTCAAGAACATCCCAAAATTCCTATCATGTAATTTAAAAATATCTATTTCTTTCTATGCTTGTTAAGGTAATTGTCATGAATCTCCACAATCCAACTTAACTTGCTGACTGCCACATTGCTCCTTCTGATTGGAATCCAATCCTATCTTCTAAGTGTATGTTCTTCATTTCTTTAAAATTCAAATCCAGCTAATGTTTGTTGCCTTCTCACCTCTTATTCCCCATTTCCCCTTCTTAACAGCCTCTTGTTTTTATTTGAGATACAGGTGTTTCTGAGAAATTTAATTTCTTTCTCAATGGCAGTGATGGAGCATGTGCGTTCCATTCTCCCCAGTCACAGTAATTGGTTCAGTTTCAAAGATGCTCTGAGAATTTCAGACTTCATGCCAGGATAGCTCATTTTCTGGCAAGGGGATGAGTATATAAGGTCTGGAATTCTGAAATCATTGTATTAGGCACCAAAAGAAGGGTGCTGGAATAGGATGTCAACATGCTGAGGAAGGCAAAGCCAAAAGATTGCAAAGGAATGGAGCCAGACCCTGATGACATTATGTACTACAGGATCAATCCTTTTCAGAAACCAAATCTACCTCTGAATTCTTCTGTTACAGGAGCCAATAAATCCTCTTTATTTTCTTAAGCAGGCTGGACTTGAGTTTTCTATTACTTGCAATGGATAGTATATTATCTACTATACATAGTGTAAACCTCATCTTCTTTAGGAAGCCTTTCATTCTTGATCCCGCCTGACTGTTTCTATTCTATTTATCTTTTCTTCAGCTGTTAAGTAGCATAATACTAGAGTAATCTGCAATAATCCATAGTAATGGAAAATCAGTTTCAATATTTTATATGTTCCCAATTAGATTACAAGTTTCTAAAAGCATAACAAAAATCTTCTGTTCCATTTTTTCTTTCAAGAATCACATACCACATTTTTCTCTAAAACACAATTTCAGTAACTGTTGAATACCAATAAAAGTGACCAACAATGAAAAAGGTAGGATTCTGTTTTACAGATAACTTAGTAATATACCACTCATGATTAATAGATTACTAATGCACCTGCAGTTGTACCTCAGAGATGCTGAACTTGCCTGATCACTTAGTCATTTCCTTCTTTAATTGATGTTATAATCTTAAATAGTTTTTGGTAGTTTCTTTCAGTTCTATATTCACCAATTTCAGCATTTTGCCTCAATATTTCAGTGACAACTTGCTTCAATATATAAGAATAAAATGAAGAGTATAGGTGCTGGTTAAATATAAAAAAAAAATTAACGTGTAAGTTTACCACTTATCTTCACAAATTCCAATCACCAAGAAGGGACACTGCAATAAGAAAAACATAATACTCAAAAAAAGGAAAGCAAAGCAAAGCAAAGCAAAGCAAAGCAAAGCAAAGAAAGGAAAAGAAAAAGAAAAAGAAAAAAGAAAAACATAATACTCTTAGGAAATTTTTCTATACAATTGTTTAAAACTGGTATGTCAACTCTAATAGCAAAAAAAGTCTTGCAAAATTCGCTCAGTATTTCAATAATTTTATTCCCTACATTAATAAAACACAACGTGATTAAGAATACTAATCCATGGACCTAAAGTTCAGTGGTAATACAGGGTGTTCTTCTAATTCCCCTTAATATTCCTTCTTGAATCTTCACAATCACTGAATTGCTAAAATATGTTTGAATACAATGGTTTTTGTTTCCTAGATCAGGAATCAAATACACTGATGTTTTGGAAAGCTAAAAACCATTTGCTCTACAAGCAATCAAATCTCCTTTAAAGATAAGGTTTGCTCAGCAAAGATCTGAAAAATTGCAGTTAGCCTTTCAACACTACTGTGTCCAGAACATGGCTTCTTGCCAGATTACACTGCACCTCTGTATATTACTGGTTTGTTTGGTTTCAGCGTACTATGCTAATTTCTATTGCCAAAAGCATGAAATCTTAAGTAAAATACTGTTAAGGTGGTCTAGGATTGGATTCCAAATATCACAAGTTGGTACATTCGCTGGTAATAAAACTGTCCATTAAACGTTTACATGTTAGTGAATTTTTTCACAAGGTATCACTTAGACTTCCTCAAAATATCAAGTGCTCGCTACATGGAATGAATTTAATGTGTTAAAATAGTTTAAAAGACATAGTAGGCTCTGAAGGACTGAACTGAGTTTATAATTTAGATTTACATATATTTATCTTTCCAGATTTAAACCCATTTGAATCCCTTTTCTTTTCCTAAAGAGCCTCAATTCAAAAAATATGAATCTAAATACCTATACTGTGCCATGAAACATGCACAGCAGTAAAGGGACAATGCTACAATATTGCAGGTCCCTGCTCTCAGGGAGCTTACATCTAGTACTCAGTTTAGATATATGAGGAAAGTAATTTCAATGCAATTTGTTGGAAGGGGAAGCTCAGGATGCTATGGAACTACATGAAAGGGGTAAACATATTATCTAGGTTTGGCAGAATCACAAAAGACTTCCTGGAAAATCATGTCTAAATGAAGAATTTAAGATTGAGTAGGATTTAGGCAGATAAACTGAGAACAGTGACAGTGCTAGAAGAGTACTGCAGAAGACAGCACTTTTAAAGAATGGCAACAAGACCTTTAGACAATAATGATTGGATATTTTTCATAGTTCTGGCTTAACAAAACCAAACTGAGTACACAGAAATCCAAATGAAAATTTTCTGACTCTTGAACTTTCAATATGGTACACACCATATTCATCTCAGTAAACTAGAGTATTCAAGGTCAGGGCCAGAGCCACAGATAAATGAAGTGGGGTGTGAGATTTGTGGCTCTCTCTTGCTGTATTGCATAAATTGCAGCTGTTTATGTGAATTCTTTGAGTTAAATGTTCTAATAGGTTAATATCTAAAGAGAAAAGGATTTTGAATTAATTAACTTCCATTTGTCCCATATCAAAAATTAAAATCCATTATTTTCACGAAACCATCTCAGATAAAGCAATCTATTACTTTACATGAGGTGTTCAGAGGGAGAGGGAAGACCATTCAGGAAAGAAATAGAAGAAAATTCATATTTTAAATGCCTACTCCATGCTAGTTTATTTTACATATGCAGACTTATTTAATCCCAATGAGAAAGGTTTCATTATTTGCACTTTTACATATGATGATACTGATGCTTGTGATGTTTCAGTTACTTGTTCAATTAGATGCAGAGAGTGTGTTACATGGCTAAAATTTTAAATCACTGAAACAACCAAACATGGATTTGTGTAGCAAAGTTGGCCCATGTATTGTATAACCTTCACAATAAGCCATGTAAATGAAGATCTGATGAATGTGATCATTGATTAGAAAGGTTATAGTTCACATATGAATATTTTAGATGCAAGCTTGCACATGACTTAAGTACAAAATTGTACAAGTGTGTATCCGACCACAACTGCCATGTTCCACCCCTGTGCGCACATGTGTATTGATCTGACACATGCTCTCTACAAAGCAAATTGTCAACTGTAAGACAAGTGAACACACAGCCTGTAAGCTAATGACAATATTATATCATGGACTGCACTCTTATTGAAAGTCATTTGCACTTAACTTTAATGTTTATAATAATGACATGAGGTGTTAAGAGGTGCTTTTTTCCAAATGGCTAACGAGTTGATCCACCATTTATTGAATATTTTATCTTTTAATCTATGTTGCTTGAGAAGTCAATATTATTATACAGTAAGTTCTTTATATACATGGTGCTATGAGATCATGCACTATTGTTTTCACTGACAAGCTTTTTCTATTCGCATATTTTTAATTATTAAATACCTTAATATGTCAGTGTTTCTTTGGTTATTCTACTGTAATTATTCTTCAAAGTATAAAATATAATCATGTTATCAAGCTTTACTCACAAAAATTTATATTTGAATTTTGATTAAAATTATAAGTGATTTTTAAGTTATATACCTTTGGTAAAATAAATAATGAGAAGGCAATAATGACTCTATTTATTATGGAGTTCCTCCACAATATACTACTATGATTTTTCTCATTTTAATAAAACAAGAAACAAAAAGCCCACGTTGCCTATAGAAGTTTCAAGAAATATAATGTATGAGCTCAAAATATATTATAAATCAAAGACCAATTTTACTAAGCAGTACAAGTTAGCTTAAAAAAAAAAAAAAGGTTTGAATTATTGAACTTGTGTCCCTAAGAGGGGTAAAGTAATTCAGAATATAATTAGACCCTTACTCCTCTGACTGATTGCAATGAATGATGAATCATCCTCTTCTAGTAGGAAAAACTTGAGGGATGTTAGCCTTACTCTGCTGAGTATCTTTTCCTTAAACGACTCATGTTAAAAGAGGTCTTTTTAACTAAGAAAGTGAGCTAGGAAAAATAAGGAGTCTAGAAATTTATTCCCACTCATGTCACTACATTTAGTAAGGTTTTGTTTAAAATGTCTTTGCAGTTTTGCAAAATTTTTCTTTATTTTAATGTAGAGTCCAACAAAATGTTTCATTAAATTTAATTCATTTCAGTAATATCATGAATAGGATGTTTATCAAATTTTCTAATTGCTTCTTCTTGGTATATAAAAATGATATTGATTTTATAAGAGGCCATGCATGAATTTACTTCTTAGGTCCAATAGATTTTCTCAGGTAGGTAACATTCTCATCAAAACAATAATGATTCATGCCAAAATCTAGACACTTTGTATCTTGTTAGCTATCTCTTCCAGGGCAAAAAGGAAAAAACAGAAACAAACAACAAAAAAAAAGTTAGTGACAGTACTTACCAACTTTTTCTACAGCACAGCACTTGCCCAGGTTGTATGGGAAGTCAAAAAAATATTATTACTATGTGGGGAAATATTCCAGAATTAAATAATTCTGGAAAAAATGTTAAGTTACATTAGGTGAGCCTCACTAGTGAAAAAAATCTTAGGACTTTTAAAGTGATGATTATTGTGGATTTCCTAGAGTCTGATATTATGGGCGGTGTATCTCCAAATTATTTGACCAATGTAAATTACTAATCATTTTAAATTCAATTTATATTGTGAGCACATTATAAACAGATACAAAGTAATGATGTTTTAAGATAATTAACTCTTCCAAAATCAAGATTTTCTCCACAGATTGAGAAATTATTTGTAATGTAACATTTACATTTCATGTTTAATTTATTACACTTCTATTATAAAATTTTTGTGCTTGTCTTTTTCAAAGGCATTCTTTATTTATGTTTATTATGGATTTTCTGGTTGAGTTTCTTTTAGTTAGCTTTTACATATTAATACTTTACCAGAATGCTTTAACACTCCTTCATACTTCAGCAACTCCTTTGATTTAAACTTCAGTCAAATCAAATCACCTAACTTATTTGATATTTTACTACTAATACAATTTCATGATTGTTATTAAACATTTGCCTTTTAATGTAATTACATGTTTAATCACATTGTTTTTCAAGCATTTCCTGTAAACATGTTTTTATTTAAATATTTGACTTAAATTGCAACTACTTAATAAGTAAAATTTGTCTCATTCATATTTATTATTGTATTATTCTATTTCAGTTAATTTCTTCTAAATGGACTTTTTTCTACTTGTATATTCTCCAGTGCATTAGATTAAATATATCTTATTTTAACTTTGTTTATGAGTACTTGTAAGGTTAAACAACATTTGTAAAATATATTACTCTATTATTAGAATAGAGTGTAAATTGATATCTTTTGGAACCTCCTTTTCTGATGATAAATTTCACATATTCAGCTTTAAAATTGTTGCCTTTGTATTTAACTTTATTACCAAATGTGTGCCTCTTTTGAAATTTCAACTAGTACCTGTTCATACTATAAAATGTAATTATTATCTCATCATCTAAATATTTCTGGCTTTAAAATAAATGACTATAGCATATTATTCAATTACAGAAAAAAGTGTTGAAAGAAAATATTAGAAAATAATGAAATGTATATACCATCTTGGTTAAATAATCAAATATTAAATTACTAATGTTCTAGTTTTAGAATTATTTTAGATATATTATTAATCTCAAATTTCATTGGAATTTGCATTCTTTCTATTTTTCACTCCTTCTTTCTCTTTCTTATATTCCTTTTTTCTTTCTTTTTCTCTTTTCTTCTCCTCTTCTTCCTCTTCCTAAATCTTTTACTTATCCACCTTAGCCTCACCTTATTCCCCCATATTCTCACACACAATCTGAGACCACCCACACAGATAGGCTGTTTTAAGACTTCTTAAATAAACATATACCCAGAGGCAGCTATACATTTCTATGTTAACCCTTTGACTAGTAACCTAAAAGCTTGATGCTCATCTACATAATGCAGAACAGCTGTATAAGTGGTGGGAGAGGAATGGAAAGGTTGTTGTCTCAATCACCTTTCATCTCATGAGATACCACTGTATCTCAGAGGCTTCAAAGCAGCATGGCAGTAGTCATCAGGCTTCAGTGGTATACCTGACTTTGCCCAGAAAGCTCCACTAAAATAGGAACAAGAATTCCTCATCCTAACTGTTGAAGTTTCAACACCTATCCCAACTCTAGCACTAAGTGAAAATATATTGGGATGCCCAACTCTAGCACTAAGTTAAAATATATTGGGTGACTCAGTCAGTTGAGCATCTGACTCTTGATTTCAGCTCAGGTGATGATCCTGGGGTTATGGGATTAAGCCCTGCACTGGACTCTGCACTGGGTGTGGAGCTTGCTTAAGATTTTCTCTGTCCCCCTCTCTCTCTCTCTGCCACCCCCCTCAAAAAAATAATAAAATGTGTAAAGTCTAAATTAGAATAACAGCCAATACCAGCACCAACATTCAACATTACTTAATGGAATATTTGTTTTTCTTAAATAAAATCAAGGTAGATATGAAACATACTGTTATGCTTTAGGCTATTTTATGTGTACCATGTAACGATTCAACTCTTCCTCCACTTTTTCTCTTCAAATTCTATGACATTATTCCCACAGAACATCATGGCCTTCATTTGATGAGGATGCATTTTTTTCTATTCTTCTCTTACTAGCCAGTGACAACTGAACTAGTACTGTTCTGTCCCTTTGTGTCAAGTCAAATCAATGTTTCAATCTAAGGAATAACTTTAGAAACTAAATTCTTATTCACTGAAACTATCTTTCACGAATTAGGGGATTTCTGAGAAAGCCAGCAAAGTAGGAAGATCCTAAACTCACCTCCTACCATAGATACAAGTAGATAACACTGGCATCAGTATAAATAAACCAGAAAATGAACCAAGGACTGGCATAATAGACTCTCCACAGCTAAATGTAGCGATGAGGCCACATGAGAGAGTGTAAAATGGTGGAGACACATCAGGAAGCCAAATGGATCCAAGGGACTGTCCACAGGAAGGACGGACAGGCTCAGAAATGGGAGAGAAACAGATACCTGGCCAGGCACCCCAGGCACAGAGTAGAGGAATTCCCATAACATTTAGCTGTGAAAACCACACAGACCCAACAATCAGTGGGGCTTTACACCTAGAACTTTAAAAATCAGCAGACTCAACTGTGGGAGAACTAGAGGGCCACAGGAAACTGAATCCCCACTCTTAAGGAGACAGTACAACAAAGAACCCCACAGAGATGTAGCATAGAAGCAGCAGTTTGAAAACCCCCTCAGATACACAGTAAGGAGATTTATTTATTTCAGAGCATGTGCTGTAGGGTCAGATATCTTTAGGAAGACTTCTCCAAACCAAGAGAGCTGACAGGACACATTTCCCTCCCTAGCCCCCAGACTAGTTACAAAGACACTTACAAGAACCAGTTCAGCACAATACTCTCCACCTAGCTTGCTAACAGTGTGCCCCACCCCCACCCCATGCACATCTGTGAATCCCCCTCCTCCAACTTAGATAGCCTCTGCAAGAGTTTTCCAGATGACTTTAGGTCCCATCCAAGAGGAGACAAGCACAGACCTTGCTGGCATTGCAAGCCTTGCCCCCACATTCTTTTGCAGACCTGCCTCTCCAATAGGACCTTGGCAGGAACCCATCCAAAACAGTGCTACAAGCCTGGCAGTGTACCTACAACCCTGAAAGGGGCCAGCACCACCCAAAGTGACTCTTGCATCAGGGAGAGGGGAGGATAACCACACACACCAGTTCAATTGTGACCCCAGCAGGGAGCTGGGGCAAACATCTGGTTTAACTGTAGGCCCCTCTCACCAATAAAAGCTTCTCAGGGGGATAACACAGGGAAAGTGCCCTGCATTTCTGGCAAATGCCTAGTCTGACTCAACCCAACCCAAGGTGGCCCAGACTGGCCCACTAACACCATGGTCACCAAACTCTGCCCACCACAAGCAAGGAGAGCCAATGCAGACAACTGGACAGAAGGAAAAGGGGCTGAGCCAAGAAAACCCCTGAAATGCCAGATTCTGTGAAGAGGGAGCACTCAGGGTACCACAGGACCTCTTCCTCATAAAGCCATTACTTTTAAGAACAGGAGATGCAACTGACTTTCCTAACACAGGGAAACAGACACAGAGAATTAGATAAAATGAGGAGACAGAGAAATCTGTCTCAAATGAAAGAATAGCAAGAAAAATGAAAATCACAGCAAGAGAGCTAAATGAAATAAAGATAAGTAATATGAGTGATAGAGAATTTAAATTAATGGTGATAAAGATACTCACTGGACTTGAGGAAAGAGTAGAGCATCTCAGTGAAAAGCTCAACAAAGAGAAAGAAAACACACACTAGAGTTGAAAAATTCAATAAGTGAAATTAAAAATACACTAAAGGGAATAAATAGTAGACTAGAGGAAGCAGTAGAATGGATCAGTGACCTGGAGGACAGGGTAATGGAAAGCAATCAAGCTGAGCAGATGACAGAAAAATAATAATAATAAATGAAAATAGACTTAGGGGACTCAAGTGACACCATCAAGCATAATAACATTTGTATTACAGGGATCCCAGAAGAAAAAGAAAGAAAAAAAGGGGGCAGAAAATTATTCCAAAAAATAAAAGCTGAAAACTTCCTGAATCCGGGAAAGGAAAGAGAAATCCAAATCCAGGAGGCACAGAAAACCCCCAACAAAATCAACCTAAAGAGGTCCACATAAAGACACACAGTAATTAAAATGGAAGGAAGTAGAAACAAAAAATTTTAAAAACAACAAGAGAAAATAAAACAGTTATGTACAAGAGAAACCCCATAAGGCTATCAACTGATTTTTTAGCAAACACACTGCAGGCCAGAAAGGAGTATCATGATATATTCAAAGTGCAGAAAGAAAAGAAAAAAAAAAAAAAAAAAACAGCAACCAAGAATACTCTATCCAACAAGGCTATCAATCAGAATAGAAGGAGAAACAAAGAGTTTCCCAGACAAACAAAACTTAGAGGAATTCATCATCACCAAACCAGCCCTGTAAGAAATGTTAAAGGGGACTCCTTGAGTGGAAAGGAAAGATCATAAGTAGGAGTAAGAAAAGCAGGAAGAACAAAAGCAGTAGAATTAAGTATATCTATAAAAATCAGTCAGGGATTCACAAAATAAAAGGATATATATACCCAAAACATAAGGGGAAAGGAATAAAGAATGGGTTCAGATTTAAGTGATCATCAACTTAATACATACTGCTATGCGTATGATGTTATATGTAAACCTAAAGGTAATCACATATCAAAAACCAATAATGGATATGTAAAAAATAAAGAGAGATGAATCCAAGTGTATCACTAAAGAAAGCCAGCAAATCGTAAATAGAACAATCCAACAAGAAGATATAACAATTATAAATATTTATGCACCCAACATGAAACACCTAAATACATAAAGCAGCTATTAGCATACATAAAATAAATAACAACAGTAATACAGTAAGAGTAGGTGACTTCAACACCCCAGTTATATAAATAGAAAAATCAGAAGGACACAGTGGCTTTGAATGACATACTGAGCCAAATGGATCTAACATATTCAGAGCATTCCATCTTAAAACAGCAGAATACACATTATTTTCTTTTAATAAATTTTTTTTTCCAACGTTTTTTATTTATTTTTGGGACAGAGAGAGACAGAGCATGAACGGGGGAGGGGCAGAGAGAGAGGGAGACACAGAATCGGAAACAGGCTCCAGGCTCCGAGCCATCAGCCCAGAGCCTGACGCGGGGCTCGAACTCACGGACCGCGAGATCGTGACCTGGCTGAAGTCGGACGCTTAACCGACTGCGCCACCCAGGCGCCCCGGAATACACATTATTTTCAAGTGCACATGGAACATTCTGCAGAATATATCACATGTTAGGCCACAAAACAAGTCACCACAAATTCAAAAAGATTGAAGTGATACCATGTATCTTTTCTGACCACAATGCCATGAAACTAGAAAGTAACCACCCACACGCACACGTACACGCACACACACACGCACACACAGTCTGGAAAGAACACAAATACGTGGAGGTTAAAGAACATGCTACCAAACAGTGAAATCATAAACCAAGGAATCAAAGAGGAAATAAAAAAATCCATGGAGACAAATGAAAATAAAAACCCAAAGATCCCAAATCTTTGGCAAAAGCTGTTCTAAGAGGGAAGTTTATAGCAATATAGGTCTGCCTCAAGAAGCAAGAAAAATCTCATATAAACAACCTACCCTTACACCTAAAGGATGTATAAAAAGAACAAATAAAACCCACAATCAGTAGAAGGAAGGAAATAATAAAGATTCACCAGAAATAAACAAATTGGAACTAAAAAACAATAGGACAGATCCATGAATTCAGGATCCAATTCTTTGAAAAAAGCAACAAAATTGATGAAACTTTAGAGAGAGAGGATTCAAATAAAATCAGAAATGACAGAGGAGAAATAACAACCAGCACCACAGAAATACAAAGGATGATAAGAGAATATTATGAAAAATGATATGCCAATAAATTGGATAACCTAGATGAAATAGGTACATTATATAACCTCTCAAAAGTGAATCAGGAAGAAATAGCAATTTGAACAGACTGAGTACTAGCAATAAAACTTAATCAGTAATAAAAAAATTCCCAACAAAAGAAGTCTAGGACCAGAGAGCCTCCAAGGTGAAACTTCCCAAATATTTAAAGAATTAACACTTATTCTTCTCAAACTATTTGGAAAAAAAAGAGGAATGACTGCTTCCAAATACATTCTATGAGGCCAGCATGAACCTAATATCAAAACCAGATAAAGACACTATAAAATATGAACACATATGCAAAAGTCCTCAACAAAATATCAGCAAACCAAGCCCAACAATATGCTAAAAAAATTATTCACCACAGTTAAGTGGGATTTACTCCTGGGATGCAAACGTGGTTCAATATTCACAAATCAATCAATATGATACATTCACTTCAACAAAAGAAAGGATAAGGATCTTATGATCATTCTACAGGTACAGAAAAAACATTTGACAAAGTACAATACCCATTCATGATAAAAACCTTCACAAAGTAAATTTAGAAGGAGCATACCTCAATATAATAAAGGCCATATATGAAAAACCCATAGCTAACATCAAACTCAATGAAAAACTGAGATTTTCCCTAAGATCAAGAACAAGACAAAGATATCCACTCTCACCACTTTTATTCAACACAGTACTGGAAGTCCTAGATGCAGCAAACAGACAACAAAAAGGAATAAAAGGAACCCAAATTGGAAAGGAAGAAGTAAAACTTTCACTATTTGTTGACTGACATGACACTATATAAAAAAAATCCTAAAGACTCCCCCAAACATTACTAGAACTAATCAATGAATTCAGTAAGGCTGCAGGATACAAAATGGATATACAGAAATCTGATACATTGCTATACACTAATAATGAAGTAGCAGAAAGAGAAATTAAGAAAACAATCCCACTTAAAATTCCATCAAAAATAATAAAATACCCAGGAGTAAACTTAACCAAGAGGTAAAAGACCTGACCTATGAAAACTATAAAACATTGATGAAAGAAATGGATGAGTGAAAAAGATGAAGGGGATTAAGAGTACACATGATTAGCACTGAATAATGTATAGAATTGTTGAATCATGATATTGTACACCTGAAACTAATAATACCATATGTTAACTGTATAGAATTTTTAAAAAGTTACTATTTCAAAAAAGAAAATATCCTTTAATTGCAAATTTAATTGGCAAAAATGAGAAATTATGAGTTTATACCAGATAAAAAAATTCAGCAACAATTTACAGATTACTGTTCTCATTTTGACATTAAGATATCCTATATTAATGGCAGCCATATTTATTTTACCAGCACAGTAATATTAAATAATGTCACATTAGGTGATCACTTGACATCTATGAAATCATAAATATGTATGCAAGGGTAGAAAGTAATTGAAATAATAATCCAGAATGTGATTACATGAAGTATTAGATTTTTATCAAAATAAAACACACAAAATTTCTACAGAGAATTCATGGCCTATTAAATTTCATCCTCTGAGACCACCATTTGAGAAACAGTGCAATATACTATACCAATGGTTAAAGGTGTGAGAGACATAATTTTGATGTGAGAATGAACTAGAGATAGGCAGGCTCTAGCTAAGATGTCAATGAACCAGGCATCTGCTAGAAGTCTCATTTTGCTAAAAATTTTATCTCTAAGCTAGTTGATGAAGGAATGAGGGACTATTTCTCTGGACTTAACTTTAACCAAGAAAAAAAAAAAAAAAAAGAACTGGTTCATGAAATTCAAGTGACAGGAACATTGGGAGAAAGTCAACTTGTCATCTTAGTGCTTGAAATAGCCAGGAAAGGAAACACTCAGTGCAGTCTGACAGGTACCTTGGACTTTAGAAAGCAGATTTTAAAAATTTCAGAGAGGAGATCTGAGTGATTCCATGACTTCAGTCTTTTAAAAGGATTGGAGATTTGAAAAATAAATTTTGATAATAAAATTATAAACATCTACAACAAGATAGAAATAAAAGAGGACAGTATATAAAGGAAACTAACATAGCTACATACATTTTCCTGCATGCACTCTAGGAAGGAGAAAGGGAAAGGATTATAACTATAAACATCTTTATATGAATATGAGATGCTAAATCATTCACATAAAGGTGTCTCTGTATCTATTTTACTGAGAAGGAAACCGAGATTCAAGGAGATTAAGTAGATATATAGTATAGTACAGGATTATCAAGATAACTAAATATAACAAAAAGTTCTGTCAGCCATGTGCAAAACATTTTTAGGAAAATAAAAATAGTTAATTCCAGTACTTGATGATAATTATTTCATATTAACCAAAAACCAAATAAGTATAAGTAGTTAACGTTCACATTCTATATGGAAATGTGTCTTTATACTAGTAAGGATAAAACAAATACATACAAAAAGCACTACATGGGTTTACCTATAATAAGAAGCAAATTTAAGTGTCTATTGATAAATTATATTCTGCATAAGCAAAAACATCGGTCAGTGTTTCCCCTACATTTGTCCCGTTCTCATCAGTGGGCAGATAGAACATACATACATACATATACATACATACATACATACATACATACATACATACACACACACACACACACACACACACACACACCAGCCAATCCACTGACAACTAGTAACTAAGTAGATTCTCTCTTTAAGACTATAAACTAAGTGAGGCACCTGGGTGGCTCAGTCAGTTAAGTGTCCAACTTTGGCTCAAGTCATGATCTCACAGTTCTTGAGTTTGAGACATGCAGCCCAACTTAGCTTCTCTGTCCGCTCTCTGTCTCTCCCTGTCTTGTTCTCCTTCTTCTCCTTCTCCTTCTTCTTCCTCCCTCTCTCTCTCTCTCTCTCTCTCAGAAATGAATAAACATTAAGAAAAAAAAAGGAATCTAAACTAAGAGACTCAGAAATAGTAACTAGTCAGATAAAGGTACGTAGTAGAAATGAAGAGTCATTTTAAGTCCAGCCAGGATCAACACCATGGCAAGTCTGAACCATTTGCATACTTATAATGGAGATAAGCCAAAGCCATAAGTAGCCAAAGTGTGCAAGTATTCTGAAAGCAGCAAGACCGTAAGACATACATATTATAAGAGATCTGATATCCCAGGAAAAACAAGGAGTAGTCTCAGATACTGGCTTTCCAATTCTAGGCCGTATGTATCCAGGCTGCCCTTGGTTCTGATTCTTGAATACCTAAATTTCATACCATGTGTAATTGGATACCTACTAGGTTATCTGTGTATCACCTCTAGTTCTAGAAATTCTATCCTACTTCCTGTTATCCACATATTAATAATGTAGTCACGTTCATACAATATACTTCCAACTCCTGACAACACTGATTAATCCAGACATGGAAACCTTAACCAAGAGAAATAAAAACACCTCCTACATGAAATATGGAATAAGAGATTCCAATCTAAAATAGGCTACTTATTGAAACATAGAGGATATAAATTTGAGAGTCGTTGATAGTAGCCATTATCTACTTCTGAACTAGAAAAAAGAAAGAAGAAAGAAAGAAAGAAAGGAAGAAAGAAGAAATGAAAAAAAAAAAAGGTGACATGAACAGAAAAACAGAAATAACAGATAGAGAGAACTTACTGGGTTCCCTTCAAGTAGACTAATAAGTGATCATTTATGAAATACAATCACATCCCTGCCCTTGGGTACCTCAAGACAGTCCCCATTCCCCATAAAATTATAACCCAATGGATGATTATGGAGACTGGGAAAAATGCTGAAAAAAAAATGATATAGAAGATGATACATAAAGATGCTAAAAATGATATATTTTACTGAATTCTATGTAAAATCAAAATATACGTACAAAAATTACACATCTTAAAGCATTCCATCAATTACCAGCAAAATTCCAAGACATATAATTAGACAGATGGCTCATGAACACCTAGAAAAGGAAGTGGTAATCACCAAGAGCCACTTTAAATTCACTAAGAATAAATTATACCAAATTAATTAAATTATATAGACATAGTGAATCTGCATTTCAATGAGGCATTTAATGCAGTGTTCTGTTGATGTCTTTTTGGACAAGATATATGTGGAGAGAATGTTTGTCAATTATGTGGATATGTGTTAGTTGAACAATTATTCTCAAACCATGACAATTACATGGCTCATTTTTGAACCTGTTGTGAGCCTTATTCACAATTTTGAGTCAAAAAATGGATACAGACATAGAAAAGATATGTACTGATTTAGAGAAATAATCAAATATTGAATTATATAATCATGATAACATCAGTATTTTTTTCATTATAAGAGTTGAAACAATGCATCAAATTTAGTAAGAAGGAATTCTAGAACATAAATAAATCTAATACTTCTGGTTAAAAAGTCGACCTTGAAAACACACGATAGCAAAGATTATAAATAGGAAAGAAATATCCATGTCCTTTGAGGAACGAGACTATACCTTACAGGTCTATATTCACAGCTTCCAACACGATTCCTAGAACAAAACAGATGCTAGAGTTAGATAATATTTTTAATCAATGAGAGATTTAACATGAGCCAACAAATGTCATGCACGCTTGTATTACATTTACACAAAGATGGAATTTAGCAAGGAAGTCCATAATATCCATGTTCCTTACACTGATAGGAACATATTTGGAGCACTGTGTCTGCTTGGGAGCCATATATATTAAGTGGGACACTGATAAACTGTGGTGGTTCCAGAAGACAATAAACAAAATGGTGAAAAGACAGTATTCTTGTGTTGGTCAGAATTCCGCAGAAAAACAAAACCACTGGGATGTATATATTTATATCTATATCTATCTATCTATATCTATCTATAGATATAGATAGATAGATAGATAGATAGATAGATAGATAGATATGTATCTAGAGAAAGAGAGATTTTAAGAAATTGGCTCATGCAATCATGCAATTGTGCAAACTCAAAATGTGCAGAGTGTGCTGGTAAGCTAGAGATCCAAGGAAGAGTTTATGTTAAAGTTTTAGTCTGAAGACAGTCTGCTGGTAGATTTCTCTCTTCCTAGGTAAGGTCAGTCTTTTTCTTAAGGCCTTCAAATGAATGGATAAACCCTCACCCACATATGGATGGTAATCTGCTTTATTCAAAGTTTACTGACTGAAATGTTAATATCACCTAAAAATACCCTTAAGCAAACCAAATATTTGAGTGCCATGCCCTAGCCAGTTGACACACAAAATTAATCATCTTAATCCCACTGTCATGGGATAAATAATTAAGGGAAATAGAGATAATTAACTTGGAAGAGAGAAAAGTTGGGGAGATAGATATATAGAACCTGTTTTAAAACATTTGAAATTTAAAAAAGAGGGGATTAGACCCAACCATTATAATTCTAAAGTGTTATCTGTTTTTAATGTTTATTTGTTTTTGAGAGAGAGAGAGAGAGAGAGAGAGAGAGAGAGAGAGAGAGAGAGAGCGCGCGCAACCTGGGGAAGGGCAGAAAGAGACAGCTGTCAGCACAGAGCCTGATGTGGGGCTTGAACCCACGAACTGTGATATCATGACCTGAGCCGAAATCCAGAATCCGACACTCAATCAATAGACCTCCTAGGTCCCCCAAAAGTATTATCTTAAGATGAAGGGTAAAAACCACAAACAAATCTAGAGAAGAATATTTTTAACAGCTAACTATCTAGCTTAAATGAGAAGAATACACATAAAGAAAAAAATATGTGGCAAGGTCTCAATCCTCAAAGAAATTTACAGTTTAATTATGAAGACAAAAATGTAGATATGAAATAAAACTAATCCATTCAATGAACAAATATTTATTAGTTACTTATCATGCACCAAGTACTTTTGTATACATTAGCAATACAGTAACAAACAAGAAAATTTGCCTGCCCTCATGAAACTCATATTCTCATGGAAAGATACACAAAATAATTAAAATATGTAACTGTAGCATATAGCATGCAAAAAGTGGTAACTTCTAGGGAGACTGAGGAGTCTGGCCCCTGCTTAAAAACCTAGGTGCGATTCTTCAGGCCTGATCATAGGCAATTATAAACGCTTTATTTGGCAGGGCTGATGGGGAAAAGCTGTCCTCCCCACATCAGACCCAGCGTACAGCCAGTGCACTGCAGTCTGAAGGGAGTTGCAAAGTCTCAGGCCCTCTTGGCCAGCCATGCTCTTATGCATATCCACATATTGGCCCAAGCACCTTCATTTCAAGACTTCTTTATTAGGGGGCCTTCAACTGAGGCTTTCTCCAGGCTCCTCTGCCTACAACTCCTTATGGGAATTAACTATGAAAACTCAAAGACACTTTTCTCCACTCTGAATCAGTATTCAGTACTTTTCCAGTCGTAGTCTCTTTCTCCCTCCCATCATCTCTCAGGTCTACAAAACTGCAGGAACCTTTTGTTCAGTTATCCCTCAACTGTGAAACAACCCCCACATCTGTGTTAATCTACCTGCCCCTTGACCAGTGCGTCTTTCCATGGGAAAATGGAAGAGAAGGGAATCCACGTTTTTACCAGTTTGGCTTCTTGCTTATACTATAGCAATTAGTGATTAAAGGTGTAGTTGTTCCTTTCATGTTGGCTTACTGTCATAATTGGCTACCCTGACCCCTGACAATTTAGCTTTCCCCATATCAATGAGCTCCAGAGAGAAACTATCTTAGTCAGTCCCAACTGCTGTAACAGAATACTGTCGAACTGATGGCTTAAACAACAAATATTTATTTCTCATAGTTCTGGAGGCTGGAAGTCTGAGATTAGGGTGCCGGCATGGCTAGGTGCTTAGCAAAGGCCCTCTGATTTACATATGGCCATATTCTCAATGTATCTTCACAAGGCAGAAACAGGGAGATGCTCTCTCCTGTGTCTCTTCTTATAAGGGCACTAATCTCAATCCTGAGAGCTCCACCATCATGATCTAATTACCTCCCAAAGCTTCCATCTCCTAATACCATCACACTGGGGGTTATGATTTCAGCATATGAATTCTGGATGGACACAATATATAGTCCATAAGAGAGACAAAATTAAAAAAAAAAAAGGGAAGATAAGCAAGGACAGCGGAGGGGATACCATAACGTAGTCAGAGACCTAAGAAGGTAATACTTGAGGGGCGCCTGGGTGGCTCGGTCGGTTGGGCGTCCGACTTCGGCTCAGGTCATGATCTCGCAGTCCGTGAGTTCGAGCCCCACGTCGGGCTCTGTGCTGACAGCTCAGAGCCTGGAGCCTGTTTCAGATTCTGTGTCTCCCTCTCTCTCTGCCCCTCCCCTGTTCATGCTCTGTCTCTCTCTGTCTCAAAAATAAATAAACGTTAAAAAAAAAAATTTTTTTAAAAAAGAAGGTAATACCTGAGTAAACACCTGAAGGAGGTAAAGGAGAGAGCTTGGAGGACACCTAGGAAAGAGCATTGTAGGCAAGGTAAATAGCAAAGACAAAGACTCTGAGGAGGATACAGGCCCTGCTAGACACAGACTAGATGGTGAACATCCAACTGTAATGCACTACAAAAGGTCTTGCTTCCACAGTTCTTTCAGTCTAGTTAGGAGGGAGAGAGGGGAGAGAGAGGGGGGGGAGGAGGAGAGGAGGGGGAGAAAAAGAAAGAAAAAAAGAAAGAGAGAAAACCAAAGGAAAAGAGCAAAGAAAAGAAAGAGGGAGGGAGGGAGGGAGGGAAAGAGAGAGGGGGTGGAAAGAAAGAAAGAAAGAAAGAAAGAAAGAAAGAAAGAAAGAAAGAAAGAAAGAAAGAAAGAAAAGACTGTGAGAAGTGCTGTGGCAGAAGAAATGCCAGTAGACCTGGAGACATAAAGCAAGGCAGCCCAACAATCATCAAGTGGTCATGATAGCCCAGAAATAGAAAGACTAGCCAGAACACAAGAATTAGAAACAAGAAGGGTCAGAAAGGGTTCCATGATATTTAAGAAAAAAAAAAAAAGTTAGTGATCAGGTAGAGAAGTCATGCTGCACAACTCTACGGGGCTGCACTCACAGAACAGTCTTGGCATCATGCAGTGCACAGATGTGAGATCTTATACTGAAATCACGCTGGTTTGGGGGAACCAAAACAGCCCTGAAATCACGCTGGTTTGGGGGAACCAAAACATTCAATACAACTAGAGAGTAGAGTAACTTAGGGAATAAAACGGCAAAATCAAGAGGTAAGCAGAGATCTACACAATTTTGTTAAAGTCACAAAAATACTTTAAATAAGATATTGATACAATAAAAACGCTGTTATCATGCAATAAGTGATTGCAGGGTAGCAAGGAAACCAGTTATGAGACTACTGTCAGAGATAAATTTTCCTGGCTTGGACTGGGGTCTTAATAATAGGGCTGAAAAATGAGGATAGAAGCAAAAAGGGCTGGGAGCTGATGTAATGTGAATGAGAGTAAGAAAAGTTAAGGATCATCCTCCAGTTTTATGTGGACTCCTGCAACAATGGTGAGAGCACTTCCGACATATAGAACAAAAGAGAACAACTATATACTCTAGACAAGATGATCTTAATTTGGACTTTATGCCCATGAATTGCCTGCAGGGGATCCAAGTAGAAAAACAAATAGGATGAAACATTAGTACATAATCCACAAAAGAAGGGTTCTTTGGTCAGATATACCTAAAAAATACTACATATTCTATCCTGCTTTTAAAGATCTATTCACTTATTTATTCATTCAACCTATATTTTGTAGTCCCTACTTTGTGCCACAAACTGTTTCACTTTGGAATATAGAACTGAGTAAGATGAACATGGTTTCTGACTTTAAGAAACTTAGAGTCTATGGGTGATAGAAGAATCAAATAGTTAAGTTATAATTGGGATAATTCTAAAAATGGGTAGTATGAAGTTCCAGCAATGTGTACAACAGGGTGCCAAATCTAGCTTGAGGAGCCCCCACGTTACTCATATCAATGTATTTAAATCCCACCGTTGTGAACCCCATCAAAATTACTTAAATAGGGATTACCCAGAGTTGTTAGATTTTCTTTAAGCATATAAGTTGTTTTACTTCCCCTGCAAAATATCTATTCCATGTAAAGAGCAAACCTTGGAATGTCATTTGAAAAATTCTCAAGAAGAGAACAAGGGAAAATTTAACAGTCAAGTCTTCACTGCCAGCATGTACTTTTCCTTTTCTGTGAGGAAAGACCAAGACCAAAGGTGTGGAGGCAGGACACACAAGGCAGTTTGGAGCACACAAAGCAAAACAGCCTTATTAGATAAACAGCAGGTAGTAAATAAATAATTAGATAAATATTTATTAGATAAATTGCTAAAGCAATTCTGACCAGTTGGGCACCAAAAGAGAAACTGTAAAAGTTACTTGCACTGCATCACTTGACCACCCAAATAGCTTCCACTTCCTACTTCAGACACTAAAAGTGATGACATTCATTTCTCTCTTTTCCTCCCATTCGAGGGACACGGCAAGGCTGTCATAGCTGTGTTTAATGAATGAAAGAATGAATGAACTCTGATCTCTTTGGTATGTGTAATGAATAAAATATTATTGATATTAATAATGAAATACAGTTATTCAACTTTTAACTGGCACAGATTGAAATTTCATTTCTGATGTCTGGAACTGTGCTTTGAGCCATCAAAGAACTTTAAATCAGTAGAATGTGCAGGCTGAATATATTTATACATTTTTTCCTTTTTGGTAGAAGTGTGAGTCAAGGATACTGGAGCTAGAAATACGCCCTGGGAGGACCAGGATTTAGTGTGCCCTCTGAAATCCTCCCTCTCCCCCTGACGCTTTTGTCCTCCCAAATACACTCTACTAAATTCACAATGCTTTTAGAAGACAATTTACATGAGAAAAATTTTAAATACTGACCATTTGTGGATTCACTAGAGTAAATCACTGTAATTAGATTAATGGTGTAGGAGGATGTTGAAAATATGTTAACTAAAAATGCAAATTCAGTGTAAGCTCCCATTTTTGTTTAAAAAAATGTGTGCAGATATATAAAGTTTTACTTTTCAATTGCACTACTAGGTATTTACCCAAAGAATACAAAAATACTAATCCAAAGAGATACATGTCCCCTGATGTTTACAGCAGCATTATCCAAAGAACCAAAATATGGCAACAGCCCAAGTGCCTATTGACTGATGAATGGATAAAGAAGAAATGGTATATATAAAATGAAATATTACTCAGCCATTAAAAGAATGAAATAGTGCCATTTGCAACGAAATGGATGGAACCGGAGAGTATACTGCTAAGCGAAATAAGTCAGAGAAAGACAAATGCCATGATTTCATTCATATGTGGAATTTAAGAAACAAAACAAATGAGCAAAGGGGGAAAAAAAAGAGAGGCAAATCAAGAAAAGACTATGCAAGTATAGTGAACAAGCTGAGGGTTACCAGAGGGGAGATGGGTGGGAGATGAGTTAAACAGGTAATGGGGATTAAGGAGGGCACTTGTGATGAGCACCGCGTGTGTATGAAGTGTTGAATCACTATATTGTACCTGAAACTAATATGACACTGTATTAACCGAAATTTAAATAAAAACTTAAAAAAAAAAAAAGCTTTACTGTCTGATGACTAAAAAACAGATTTGTTCAGTTTTTTATTCATCTATATATTCAGATTTTTCTATGTCATGTCTTAAGAAAATACGTGAAGAACTAAATTAAAAGTTCCAAAGGCTTTTTGGATAAACATATTCTGAGGTGATACATATGAGGTTTTATTAGTAACGGCTCTGTTGGATTTACAGGTAGGTTTGAATTTTATTCACTTTTAGCTTTATGTTTGCAAAAGCTTTTCTGACATTTGGTAAATATTCTGTTCAATAATCTTTCCGTTGTTGCCTTTCCAAATACCCTACACTCACTTTCACCACTTGCTAGCAAAGAATTAGCAGCAATGGCAACCACTCACCAAGTTTCAGAGATCTGGTAGTTAAGTTCATCAAGAAATATCAGCTGCAGGCTCTAATTTTTTTTTTTTTTTTTTTTTAGTGTTTATTTTTTGACAGAGAGCTTGTGAGCAAGTGCCAGCGGGAAAAGGGCAGCTAGAGAGGCAGATAGAGAATCCGAAGCAGACTCTGTGCCGACAGCAGAGAGTTGGATGTGGGGCTCAAATCCACAAACTGTGAGATTGTGACCGGAGCCAAAGTCAGAGTTTAACCAACTGAACCACCCAGGCGCCCCATGTACATTCTGAAAGAAATGGTCTTGATGAAGTATCTAGGTTAAGAGCCCTGAGCAGTGAAGACCAGTTTACGTGTGAATATCAAGCACTTTAGACAGCTCTTGAAAAGACAGCTGATGAATAGATCCTTTTTAATGACTAACCCTTTTTTTTTTTTTTTTGCCAAACTACACTTTGTTCAATGTAAAACAATTCCTGCATGAAAAAGTGAGACACTGAAGTGCCAAACTGACTTTCATGAGTCTATGAATCTCTTAACTTCATAGTAACCCCCCAGAAATTTTTCATTAATACTCTTTGTGTACAAAAGAAAGAGTTTGTGTATTACATATGTGGTATGGGATGAAGTGAAGGAAACAAGTGGGAATAAAATTATTTCTGCTCTAGAAATATTTACAAAATAGAAAGGGAGACAAAACTATAGAAAGAGAGACAGACAACCAATCATGCAAAGTGGAATAAACTCATGTAACCCTTTGAGGAGTAACTAGTTTTCAGCGACAGGAAAGAAAGTAGGGAAAAGGTATTCCAAGTTCATAAGGACAAAGAGCATGAGGGCACAAAAGTATATGGTACACTTAGAAAATGGCTAAAAGCTAGCTTAATGGAAGAATGCATTGGGAGCTGGTCTATACAAGCAGATTTACATCAGTTCTGGCAACCTATGAACACCACAGTAGGAAATGTGACTATATTTTAATAGGCCACAGGTGGTTATCTAAGTTTTTCATCAAGCATAAAAGGTGGAGTAGTATATTGAAGGCTAAAGACAGATACGAATTAGAAAGTTACTGGAATACTCCAGGTGTGAGATGACATCACTACCTGCAGGAGAAACAATTGAAAATAATACACTCATGAAGCACCATTCAGAACAGAACCTATTAATTTGCCAGAGTGTGGATGAAGGCGATGAAAGTGTCAAACATAAGTGAGGTACCTTGTATCTGTGACTGGGAAGATGAAGTACCAGCCCTACTAGATAAAGTTTAATTTGGCTTTGAGACATCACGCAAATTCTTGGAAATAAGAGTTAGAATTTCAGGAAAGACATGTAAAGTTGATAGTTATTGCCCAGAAACCAAGAAAAGGTGTTAATATATGTTGAACAATAAAAAGACCTAGACCAGAAATACAGGGAAAGATTACATAGCTTTTTGAAGGTTAATCAAAGGAAGCAGAAACAGTGATATAGACTAATAAGGAGAAAGATAATAGGTTGAAAATTACAAATCTTTAAAATTAAGAAGAAGAAAACAATCTTTCTTTGATCAGAATATAAGAAATGTGATAAAAATTAGTAAGGAACAATGTCAGGAAATCAATGGAGCAAAAAGTTTAAAGAATGAAGAGTGTTCAACAGTGGTGGAATACAGCAGAAAACTTGGGAAAGCTGAGGCCCATGTAGAATGACTAAAAATGGCAAACAGTACATTACTGATGACCTCTGAAACAGTAGTTTCAGTAAAATGTGGAAGACACCATAAAGAAACATTTTAATGGGTGGTTAAGAAATGAAGACAGCAATTTAAAACAGTCTTTCAAAAACTTTAATAAAGAAGAGATATGAGGTGTCAATTTGGCAGAGAAGGCCTGGGAATGAGTTTTTGTTACTTTGTTTACATTTGAAATATGGAAGACTTTGATATACTTGTTGCCCGAAGAAAATCCAGTGTAGAAAAAGAAATTAGTTATAAATTGGGTGATAAATTGTGGATAGCAATATGGAACAGAGGATAGTAATGAACCCAATCAATAGCAAGAATGAATTCAATCAAGAACAAAGGAACTAACCCTGGAAACGAGGAACACTTTTTCTGTAAAGCAAGGAGAAGTAATATGGAAGTCCAGGAACAAATCAGTTTATTGGAAAGGAAGGATGTTGAGCAGTATGGTGGCTTATTTCTTTACTACTAAAGCATAGAGCAACCCTCTGGCTTAAGATAACACACAGATTTAATAATTTTATATCATATGAGTGTTTCACACAATGATTTTGAAACTTCAGAAAACTTTGGGTGGAATGTCATCTGACATAACTGGGCAGGGAGGGGTGGAACTCACAGACCCAGAAGATATGTGGACTCCATGAAAACCAATTAATTCCACTGCAATTAGGTTTCCTTAGGAATAACTTTTAATTAAGAGAATAAACTGATTCTATTCAGTCCCTGAAAAATCCAGTTGCTCCACATGACTCAGCAAAGTACACATCATACCACTACTTTTATGTAGGCCTACATTCACAAATACCAGCTGCCATAGAAAAAGATGGTGTCAGTGAGACGGGCAGGTAGGGAAAATGCCACAGTCCTTCTATTCATAATAGAGCACAGCTGGCTAGACTGGGGTCATAACCCAAGTGGATTCAAAATCCAACTCTACCACCTTGGGTATGACCAGAAGCACAAGCCTGTCACTTAACCTCCCGGGCCTCTTTGTCTTCAATGCACTGACCTGAGAGATTTGCTGTGAAGACAGAATAGCTGGTGCACAATAAGAACCCATAAAAATTAGTCACCAGTTTATTCTTCCTCCAGCTCTCCTCCTCTCTCTCCTCCTCCTTCTACTTTCTTCTACTTCACTATAAATTTTAGTTAACTCCTTCAACATTTATTTAAAACTCACAGTATGCCAGATATTCTACTATGCCCTGGATTTACACTGATAAAATATACATGATTCCTGAGCTCTTTAAGCCTGCAAACTAGTACATAAGGCAAATTTTGAGCAAATAAAAATATAAACAAAACTATATTTTATATTTTTAAATAACTATATTTATATATAAATAAAATCCATATATGATTACAAATTGTGATAATTTCATTGAAATGAAATAGCAGGAAGAAAACAGAATGATTCAAATAACTATTCTAATGTGGAGATAGGAGAGGGACTCTCTGAAAAACTGACAGTTAAATGGAGATACAAAAATTCCAAAATTTTGAAAGTTTAAATATTACTTAATTTTCCAAAAGTTATCATCCAAAATTTATTTATTCCCAGTCAGTTCAACCAGTTAACATTTTAAGTGCTTTACCACACATTATATACTTAGAATTTCTGTAATGGAAAAAAAAAAAAGAAAGAAAAAAAGAAAAACCTTGGCTTGAAGTCTAAGATTGTTTCTATAAAAAACAAATTAAATCAACTAAAATGTCAACATTTAAAGAAGTCAACAAAATATTTCAAAAGACTTTTATGTTTTTATTTATTATTATTTATTTTTTTTAGAGAGAGGGACAGAGAAAGTGAGCTGAGGACAGAGGCACAGGGAGGGAGGGGGAGAGACAGAAAGAGAGAGAGAGAGAGAGAGAGAGAGAGAGAGAGAGAGAGAATATTAAGCAGGCTCCACGATCAGCACAAAGCCAGACATAGCGCGGGACTCAATCTCATGACCATAAGATCATGACCCTGAGATCATGACCTGAGCCAAAATCAATAGTTGATGGCTCAACCAACGGAGCCATGTGGGTGCCACTTTAAAAGACCTTTAAATAAGTGTTACATGTTTTCACTAATTTTCATCAAACTAGTTTATGTAGAAGATAAAATCTAAAGCTAAATTAGCCAAATTTGTAACCGTTAAGGAAACAAGACTTTATATTGAAAGGACAACTAATTATAGTTGATTTGTATAATCTCTGTCATGTAGCTATTGCTATAATGTTGTCTGAAGTGTCAGGAAAAGGATCTTAGCTCTTCCTGCTGATATAATATGGGAAGGTTAAATATAATTGGGCTATATAAGACTGATAAAAACATCTACACTAAAACATTCAAAGCGAGGAGCTGGAAAAACTATGGTGAGATTATACAAATTTCAGAATTTGAGGTGAAGTAGAAACACTAAAAGAAAGCAAGTTTGGCTAAACTAGTGATCAAAATCAATAAAATAAAAAGAGAGATGTAAATATGATAGTTAGGTCAAGAGGGTTGATTTTCTTTTACTTTATCAGATTGCCAAAATCCAGGAGATGGGATAGCCATGGTTCAGCTTCACAGCTTAGAAAAGGAAAAGAAGGGAAACTTTAGGACCTGACTCTAGGTCCTGCCATAGGACTTAAAATATACAAGTGAACACCAAATTCACTGGACTCACCTAAGGGCCATGACATTCATGATTGATGAATCATGATACGATTATGTCAGTATTATTATCATGTGTAGATTAAGCAAGAAATATATTGATTGCAATATAAAAATATTCAATATACTTGGTTCCTTACTATAAAAATAAAAATAAATGCAATTTAAGTATACTTGAAGAAATAAATCAAATATATTTAAAGACAGGCACCAGTTTCTGTAATGAAGGTAGTTATTAGCTTCAAAGCAAAAGTGACTAGCTCAAACAGTAAATGTATGAAGTAGATGCACTGCAGATTTGCTTCTTTTCATTAGCTTGTAACATTAGCCTGAATTCTATACTCATATGTGGTGTGTATTTTTCTATATTACAACAATTATCAGTTGATGATTGCCACATAAAAAGTATTTTTTGGTGTTTTTACCTCTACTTATCACACTTCTTTGTACTTACTGAATTTAAAATCATGACATCGTTTCTTTGGGAAATCTTTAATTGTAATTCATAACTTTGAATAAGTTCTATGCACCCTATGAAAATTTCAGTATGAGAAATTAAGTTGGTGAGAGTTTACTTTGGATGTTATCATTTTTAATAATTTACAGGTAACACTTTTTGATTTTGCTAAACGGTATGAGACAAAAAGCCTAAAATATTTAAAAAGCTTTAACTCTTTTCTTTTGGACCTTATACAAACCGTATAAAATCAGGGGGCAGGAGGGGAAGGATTCTCAGGGAAGCAAAACTAAATTCAAGATTTAAACGTTTCTATGTTGAAATTTAGTCCACAGTGATATACATATACTGACTTCTCATTGAGATGAATATCAATAAATTGACTGACCTGAGAGATATTGATTTTAGCAAACCCAAGGTCTGCATTTATGTCAGACAATTCTTCATATTTCCTAGGATACAAAGTCAATAGACGAATTGTTATATTTATATTCTGAATAATTTTCCAAGTCTGCAGGAAACTTAGGTTTTTCACTCTGTTATGGAGAAGTACTGACCAATTTACATCTATATTTTGTGAAATTCTTACTAGAAATATCCAAATGGAGTATCACTCATATATGTTGCTCTAATATTTCACTCACTTTAATAACATTATCATTCCAATTCAGTGCTATTGTTCCATTTAATAGATTTCTTTTTATATGTCACCATCATAGTCAGACTACTTTGACATGAAGCCAGCACATATGATCATTGAAGTTAGCCCAGAAAAAACTTAAATTTAGCTATAGAGTGAAATATTTTGTTGTGATTCTTTGGCAGTAATACAGATGTTTTTGTGAGTTGCTTATAAATTAAGTGAAAAAATGTTCTGGTATCCTATACATGAGGATAACATTCCTTTCTGATAGGGGATATTGTATTGTCCTTGCTATGACTTCACTTTCATGGCTTTGGTCTAATCTAAAGGGACTTACAGCAGCACTAGGTATATACTCAAGGTTTAAACAGGCATCAGGGCATCTGCTTTAAGACAAATTTGGAGTCCTAGTGACGATAGCCTGAATTTCTGAACCAGGAATTCATTACCACCAATGATAGAGTTAGTACAGATAATTAACCTAACACATATTTTGAACAGTGCCTCAAAGTATTAGAATCCTTTTGTTTCCACACTGAGCCTTGATTCGAAGGAAGTTAGTTAACAGGTATAATTCTTTCTCAGCCTCTTGGGAGAATATAGTGATATAACTGCAGATACACAAAGCTATTATAAATAAAATACAGTAAAACCTTGAATTGCAAGTAACTCATTCTGCAAGTATTCTGCACAAGCAAACATTTCTAATAAATTTTAACTTGATAAATGAGCAATGTCTTGCATTACGACTAGTATATGATGCCAAATGCGTCACATGATCACAACCAAGCCAATGGTTTCTCCCTCTCCCTCTCCCCCTCCCCCTCCCTCTCTCTGCAGGATTGTGGGTGACTGTCAACACATTTTTGCAAAATCTTCAAAAGGATGCAAAAGCAAGTGACATTGGATAGGTTCTTTGTTGAAGTTAGATGAAAAAGACCAAGCAAGATTCCATTGAGCAGGAGATAGCAATGATTCCACTAGTAATAGTGAAAGTTGTCCTACACAATAACGCTCTTCTCTCTCGTCTCCCTCACGACAGTCACGAAGGTTTTCACAGGTAAGGGCAGGTTAATTTGTTTTTCTTTATATTTTGTATTTTCTTTATTATAATATTGTATTATATTACAATATTGTAATCATTTTTATATGAATATTTTTGGGTTGTAGAATCATCTGAGTTTCCATTATTTCTTATGGAGAAATTTGCTTTGATATACAAGTGCTTTGGATTACAAGCATGTTTCCAGAATGAATTATGCTCACAAACCAAAGATTTAATGTATATCTTTCTTGAGTATTTTTACCAGATGGCCTATATTAGTTTTCCAGGGCTGCCCTAACAAATATCGCAGGCTTAAACAACAGAAATCTATTTCCTCATGATTCTGGAGGTAGAAGTCTGAGATCAAGGTATCAGCAGGATTGGTTTCTTCTAAGGTGCCTCTCTCCTTGACTTGAGAGGACCAAGATCTTTTTCCAATATCTTCACATGCTCTTCCCTCTGTGTACCTGTCAGTATCCTAATCTCTTCTTCTTATAAGTATTATGTCATATTGGATTAGGGCCCATCTCAATGACTTCATTTAACCTTAATTACCTCTTTAAAGACTCTATCTCCAAAATACAGTCACATTCTGAAGTACTGAAGATTAGGACCTCAATATATGAATTTTGAAGAGACATAATTCAGCCTGTAACAGGAGTTAAGGGAAATAATTGTATTTTTTAATTAACAGGGAAATATTATGGATATAATACAAAGTTTGCATAATTAGGAGATACACAAGTGATTCTGGAAAACATTTGTTTGTATTGCACTTCCTTAGGCCATTTTTCTGGAACTTGAGGGTATAGTGTTCTGTGCTCTGAGGATGTTTCAATGGAAATATTAAGCACTGGTATGATAAAATAATGAGGTTTAAAATAAAACACACCTTATTCAAACACTGAGTTCACTACTTGCACATATTATATTATGGCAAATTATTTGTGATAACTAAGCCTCATTTTTTCCTCTTATAAATAAGAATATCTAGTTCATAGAAGCAGTATGATTAAAGGAGACAATATATAAGAAATAATGAATACTGCTGAGTACTCATATAAACATTGGATTTCCCTTCAAGAGTACTTCTATGTCTTGGTTCAAAAATAAAATCTTGAAATATGACCTTGACCTAAAGATATTGAAAGTTGTATTTGATAAGATAGTAAAAATTGTAGGCATACAGTAACAATATTTATTAAAGATGCTTTCCTCAAGCCTATTTTACTATAAAAATGTTAAATATTATACAAAGATGTCCAAATATGAAAATGAATACACTGAGACTGATGTATGACAACCTCTATATCATTTTAGGGAACTTCAGATATTCCTTACTTTTTCCTTTAAGTTTTAAATTCCAGTTAGTTTACATACAGTGTAATATTAGTTTCATGCGTACAATATAATGATTCAACATTTCCATAAATCACCTGGTGCTAATCACAGCAAGTGCACACCTTTAATCCGTCCCCCACCACAACTGCCTCCCCTCTGGTAACCATCAGTTTGTTCTCTATACATAACAGTGTCTCTTGGTTTGCCTCCTTCTGTTGTATTTTTTCCCCTTTGCTTGTTTGTTTTGCATCTTAAATTCCACGTGTGAGTGAAATCATGTGGTATTGGTCTTTGTCTGACTTATTTCGCTTAACATATACTCTCTAGCTCTATCCACATAGTTGCAAATGGCACTATTTCATTCTTTTTTATAGCTGAGTAATATCCCATTGCATACATATACCATTCCTTCTGTATCCAGTCGTCTATTCAGGGACACTTGAGATGCTCCCATAGTTTGACTATTGTAAATAATGCAGCAATAAACATAGGGATGCATGTATCCCTTTGAACCAGTGTTTTTCATATTTTGGGGGGGCAGGGGTAATATGCAGTAGTGTGATTCCTGAATCATAGGGTAGTTTTATTTTCAATGTTCTGAGAAACCTCCATGTTGCTGTCTAGTTTTCCCAGCACCATTTGTTGAAGAGACTGGCTTTTTCCCAATAGATATTCTTTCCTGCTTTTTTGAAGATTAACTGACCATACAGTTGTGGGTAGATCTTCTTTACTTTTAATGTTTATTCACATATATACAGATATGTATATACATATATACATTTCATTGATATATGTATACACACACATATACAAATATACATTTAATATCTATATCAAGATGCAAGTTTAGAAGTCCTATAATAAATTATTATATATTTTATTATATGCAGCTATTTCCTAATAATAAATAGAAGCTTTAGAAGGGCTGACATTAATTAATCAATGAGTTAGTATTTGGGAAGCCCTTAGAAGAGTTACTGGCATCTAGTAATCAATGAATGTTTGTTATTAGCAGTACTATTATGTATCAGTCACCTTGCTAAGCAATTTACTATTACCAATTTACTAATAGCACAAAATGCATTATTTCATTTTATTCTGTCAATATCCCTATGAGATAAGTGCTATTATTATCCGCGTTTTATAGGTGAGGATGTTGCAATTCAGATAGGCAAACTCACCAGTAAATGAAAGAGCTATATTCAAAAGAAGATATTTTCAACTTTAGAGTCCAAACTCTTAACAGCCATACTACAATTCCTCTCCCACATTTTATCATAGGTGGGGACAGTGTCAGTAAACATTCCCTTATTTGGTTTCAAGCCATTTCAACTTTTTTTCAGTTTATTTATTTATTTTGAGAGAGATAGAGAGTGCACATGAAAGAGGGAGGAACAGAGAGAGAGGCAGAGAGAATTCCAAGTAGGCTCTGACACTTAACCAACTGAGCCACCAAGGCACCCCAAATAGTATCTTTTTTTTTTAATTTTAGAGAGAGACAGAGTGAGCTAGGAAGAGGGGGAAAGGGTAACAAATACAACCTCAAGCAGGCTCTGTACCCAGTGCAAAGCCGGACATGGGGCTCCATCCCATGACCCTGGGATCATGACCTAAGCCAAAACAGACACTCAACCAACTGAGCCACCCAGGCACCCCACACCATTTCAACTTTCATTCATGCTTTCTCCCTCCCATTTCACTTAGTCAGTGGTCATTTTTATTCCAAAAGGTCCAAGGTTTCCAGAATATATTAAATAGGGCCAGCATAAACCAAGGAGATCCTGTACCTGTTTCTCCTTTCCTTTCTTTCTCTTTTGTTTTAGATTTAAAAAGAATTCTGTATTTCTGGAAGGTATGTCACAATATTTGCAAGTGGAACCAACAAATCTAATTGCCTTCACTTATCAAAATGGTATGACTCTGATTAAAAAGAAAAGACAAGGATCAAACAATGAAAAAGATGGCTATGACAGAACTGCACCACTGAAGACACAATACAGATAAGTAATGACTTGTACTATTTTTCTAGTTCCCAATCCAATATGCTTTCTACAGTAATAAGATGCTTCATATATCTGAATAACTAATTGTATAGATCAAGTATGTTTTTTGATAAGCCCCTTGTTTCTGAAAAATTATTTGCAAAATGTGTAATTATTGTTTGTAAACCAATATGCTGTCTGGAGTTCTGAATTCTGACTACCACTTTTCAGTCTTTGTTCCTCTCTCTTTTTTTCCTGGTTACTTATACTGCCTGCTTTATTTCACTATGCACGAATCTTTTTGAATCTCAAATTTAAAGAGCACAAAATTATTCCCTGAAACTTAATGTTGAGAAGACATTAATGAAAAATAGGATGTACGTTTAATATAAATTATCACTCCTCACCCTACATCCTCCCTGGTAAATTCCCATGAGGAAGCTGTCATGCGACATTTAGACATATTTTTGTTTAATCTACTCACCTAACCTTTAGAGAACTTAATTAAGTACTTCTAAAAATAATAGCATATACTTCATAGAAATTGAATTTTCCATTAAAAGTTACCAAAACAAATGGATAAGAGCTTGCATAGTTGTAAAGAAAGACAAAGTGAAGATGTCAGCTAAAGGGAGATAAAAGATGGAAAGAAAATTACTGTGTCATCAAAAAGATAATGAAGCTTAAAAGAAATAAAGATGAGACATTTTGTAGGACATAAAAAACAGTTTGTCTAGAGCCAATAAAAAAAGAAACTTTGGTGAAGGAAATGTCACTAATTAGATATTGTTAAAGCTGAAATGAACATTTTATATTATGCTTTTATAGACTAACAAATTTTTAAAAAGTTACTTAAACGAGCAATATCTGGTTTTTCCACAGATCAGGGTACAGATTGTATGACATTATCTCTACAGGAATACAACCTAATCATGTGGCGCTATGACACCATGAGGCAATGTGAAAATGCATTTTGGAAAGCACCTTGAACTTGTGTGCTACATACAGAAGGAAGCAAGCATTTTGGAATCCCTGAAAAGGATGAAAAGGCAGAAGCTAGCATATATATATCTTTGAAAGTATTCTTTAAAGAAACAAACAAACCAAAAAGCAATTCTGTCCCAACCACTATAGCCTAAGATTAGTCTCATTATTAGCAGAAGTTAAAATTTATCATTGTCACTTAGAAATAAACCTACAATTTTATGGTCAATTAATCTTCGACAAAGAAAGAATGAATATACTTTGGGAAAAAGCCTCTTCAACAAATGGTGCTGGGAAAACTAGACAGCAACATGCCAAAGAATGAAACTGGACCACTTTCTTCCACCATACACAAAAATAAACTCAAAATGGGTTAAAGACCTAAATGTGAGTCCATAAAAATTCTTGACGAGAGCACAGAAAGCAATCTCTCTGACATCAGCCATAGCAACATTTTTCTAGATATGTCTCCTGAGGCAAGAGAAACAAAAGCAAAAAAAAACTTGGGACTACATCAAAAGAAAGTAAAAAGCTTCTGCCCAGCAAAGGAAATAGTCAACAAAACTAAAAGACATCTTACTGAATGGGAGAAGATATTTGCAAATGACATATCCGATAAAGGGTTAGTATCCAAAACATATAAAGAACTGATACAAGTCAACACCCAAAAAACAAACAATCCAATTAAAAGTGGGCAGAAGACATGAATAGACATTTCTCTAAAGAAGACATCCAGATGGCCAACAGACACATGAAAAGATGCTCAACATCACTCATCCTCAGGGAAATGCAAATCAACGCTACAATGAACTATCACTTCACGCCTATCAGAATGGCTAAAATCAACAACACAAGAAGCAACAAGTGTTGGCAAGGATGTGAAGAAAGGGGAACCCTGTTGCATTGTTGCTGGGAATGCAAATTGGTGCAGTCACTGTGGAAAATAGTATGGAGGTTTCTCAGAACATTGAAAATAAAACTACCCTATGATTCAGGAATCACACTACTGCATATTACCCCTGCCCCCCCAAAATATGAAAAACACTGGTTCAAAGGGATACATGCATCCCTATGTTTATTGCTGCATTATTTACAATAGTCAAACTATGGGAGCATCTCAAGTGTCCCTGAATAGACGACTGGATACAGAAGGAATGGTATATGTATACAATGGGATATTACTCAGCTATAAAAAAGAATGAAATAGTGCCATTTGCAATGACATGCATAGAACTAAAGATTATTAGGCTAAGTGAAATAAGTCAGTCAAAGAAAGACAAATACCATATGATTTCCTTCATATGCGGAATTAAAAAAAAAAAAAAAAAAACATAACAAATGACCAAAGGAAAAAAGAGACAAACCAAGAAACACACTATAGAGAACAAACTGATGGGTTACCAGAAGAAGGTGAGTGGAGGGATAAGGGAAACAGGGGATGGAGATTAAAGAGTGTACTTATCATGATGAAAAATAAAATGATAAAAAAATAATTGTCATAACTATATCACTTTGTATTTTCACAATATAATCTTATATTCTTAAGACAGTGTAATGGTGAGATGTCATTTCTCATAATAAGACTGACAAAGATGAAAATATTACCAATACCTAATGCAGGCAAGGATGTGGGGAAACAGAGCTGCTGGTAATGCAAAACATGATACCTTTGTGGAGAAAAAAATGACAGTAGGAGTGAAATGTTAAATACATATATCCTTTGATCCAACAACCATATTCCTAGGAGTTCATTCTAAAAAGAGAATATAATAAGGCATAAAAATATATTCATAGTAGTGCTGTTTGCAATAGCAAAAACAAAACAAAACAAAATAAAAAAACAAAAATGAACCAAAATGTCTCATTAGTGAAACAGAGTTCATGAAATGGGATGTCAGTATCCTTTAATTGTGGAGATGCCTTACTCATTGACATGTCTCTAGGAGATATTTTTAAGAAAAAAAAATGTATATATTTATCACACGATGGTATTCACATATGTATTTGCAAATGTGTGTGAATTTTTTTCTTTCTTCTTTTATTATACCTTTTTATACTACTTGCATTTTATACCAATGAGCATATATTTACCTTTCTAAACAGATCATGTAAAAATAAAGAGAAATGAGATATTGTATTGTATATGTGGAATCAAGAAGCAGAGACGGAAAGACCTGCTCCAAGTCTCACAGTTAGTTAACAACAGAACTAGTATTAAAGCTCAGGTTACTATGCTACCTCAACCTGTATCCAAGGAATGATAGAAAGGTTTGGGTTTGTTCCCCATTAACGTGGATAATATACAAGATTACACTGAACAATAGCACTCTTGCATTTGAAAACAGCTAAGGAAAAAAGAGGCAAAAAAGAGGGTAAAATAAGCATAACATAAATCCTAGAGATTGTCATTTATCCAACTTCGCATTTTTTTAAGATGATGAGTACACTCTTCATCTCTTTAAGATGATGAGATCACTCTTTGTGCCTATTTTGCTAGCAAAACCTTATATTGCTGACAGCCAGCAAAGGAACCTCAAATAGTGTAGTATATAATTTTTCAATAAAAAGAACAACATAAAACACCAGAAGTTATTTATTTCTGGAAGAGATCTTAGTTTTATCATGTCTTAACTTCTCAATTTAAAGATTAAGAAACTGAGGCTGAAGCCTGATTTGTTCAAGCTCCCAATAAAATAGAGTACCTTGTAAAATTACAATGATAATTGAAATGGCATTCAAAGGAGTATAGAACACGTTACGCCTACCAATTGTGCATCTCATTCAAAGACAAACATTTATTAAGCACCTGAAGCTGGAATTTCAGCCTGCTAATGTTTACTGGTGTTACTTTTTCTTTTGTTAGACAGTCCCTTTTTTTTTTTTTTTTTTTTTTTTTTATTTTTGGGACAGAGAGAGACAGAGCATGAACGAGGGAGGGGCAGAGAGAGAGGGAGACACAGAATCGGAAACAGGCTCCAGGCTCCGAGCCATCAGCCCAGAGCCTGACGCGGGGCTCGAACTCACAGACCGCGAGATCGTGACCTGGCTGAAGTCGGACGCTTAACCGACTGCGCCACCCAGGCGCCCCAGACAGTCCCTTTTTAATCTTTATACCTTCTCTGACTCCATATCAGCATCCCAAAACACAAATGATCTCTCTGCCTGCAGGAAAACCACTCTAAATTCCAAATGCAGATACTTAATTTAAAAAAAAAAAAGTATATTAATGTCATATTCCCTCCAAGACTTTACCTGTGAGAATCTAGATGATTATAGCAAACAAAATGACAATACACACATTAACAAAGTTGAAATTTATAATTAAATAAAACAAAATTGAATTAAACAATATTAAAGTACTAGTAATACTACCAGATATTTAGGCATAATTGGGGCAAGAGGGTGCTAAAAGTAAATTTCAATTTTGCTTTGCTGATGGCTCAGCTACACTAATCTTGCCCAGATGTCACAGGATTTAACTCTGTGATCTAAATGGGCTCAATGAGAGGGACACCTGGGTGGCTCAGTCGGTTAACCTTCTTGGTTTCAGCTCAGCTTCTTGGTTTCAGCTCAGGTCATGACAGTTCGTGAGTTTGAGCCCTGCACCGGCTCTGTACTGATGTGCAGAGCCTGCTTGAGATGCTCTCTCTCCCTCTCTCTTTCCCTCTCTCTGCTCTTCCCCACTCATGCTCGCTCTCTCTCTCGCAAAATAAATATATAAACTTAAAAAAAAATAATAAATGGGCTCAACAAGAGTTGGCTGCCAATACAAGAGGTTTCTCTGACAGGGTTATACCTCACTTAGACATACAGCCCAGGGAATCAGAAAGTCAAGCCAATGTTTACCTAATTAGTCACAGGATGACCTATAGGGGGAGTTGAGAAATAAAATAAATCATTCATGGCTCATCCAGTAGAGTAGAGGAGACTTAAAAGTACTTCACAGCCTACCCAGATCCATACGCCAAGGAACACCTGTGACTTGATCTCCTGATTTCTCTAGAAGGGAGCACTAGGTATTCCTTAACATGGCTAAACGTCTTGGATCATGTCCTAGCTCAGGCTGCTATAAACAAAATGTCATAGACTGAGTGGCTTAAACAACACATACTTATTTCCCACATTTCTGGAAGCTGTTAAGTCCAAGATCAAGGTGCAAGCAGATGCATTTTCTGGTGAGAGACATGTTCCTGGTTTGCAAACAGTTGTCTTTTCGCTGTGTCCTCACATGGCAGAGACACAGCTCTTGTCTCTTCCTCTTCTTCTAAAGACACTAATCCCATCATGAGAGCCCTACACTCATGACTTCATCAGGATCTAATAACCTCCCAAAGACACCCCCCTCTAAATATCATAATACTGGGGACTGGGCTTCAACATGTAAATTTGGGGGCCAAGGGAAGGGCATAAACATTTAGTCTGTAATAGATCACAAGGGCACTCTAAATTGAATATTGCATACTGATCAGAATGGTCTCCTGGGCTACAAAACACTTTTGGCTTGGGGAGAGTTTGGAAAGGAAAGCAGAAGTGTTACCCCCTCAGGCCTGGGAGAACTAACAAAGCCTGGAAGAACTAATAAGGCTATCAGTGCTCGCTTCCAAAGCTAATGTTACCTATGGATGACATAATCACAGTATAATCCAAAGTACAACAAGAAAGCTTCCCAACTATGTTTTACCCACACTAATTCACGAGTAATCATTAGGTTAAAAGTAAACATTCCAGGAAAGGATAAGGGGGTGGTGTGTGGGTGATTATCAAACATTTCAACTTAGGTTAATTATGTTTACTCAGATTTCTTCTTGATAGTTAAACTTCATAGAAAGATTTTTGACGAAAAGGACAGAAGAAAGGAAAGGTAGTTTTGGATCGGCAGCACAGAGGAAGGAAAGCATACAGACAGGGCAATGGGCAGCTGATAACATTAAGAAAGCACGTACGTGAGGAGAGAATTGCAGGTGACCAGAAGGAAACAGAAAAGGAAGAAATAAATATATAAGGAAGAATGTGAACTTTCAGATTCTACTCATAATTAGCCTAGCCCTCTCTTTACATTAAGTGAAGCACAACACTCACTCAACATTTGTGAAGAACCCAGCACCCAGAAACCTTGAGATCCACTATGGTGAAACAAAACCAGGAGTAGAAAAACAAGGGGGAACTGAATTGGAAATCAGAAGACCTTAAGTTAATCTGCTGATTCTGGGAGGTCACATGCCTTCTCTGGGGCCTTGTTTTCAAGATGCACTCTCTCAGGAAGGGTTTCTGAATCTGGGAACTATTTACATTTTTAACCCCATAATTGTTTGTTATGGGGGGCTGTCCTGTGCATTGTAGGATATTTAGAAGCATCCCTGGACTTTTCCCACTAGATACAGTAGTATTCCTCAAGTTAGAACAACCAAAGCTGTTTCCAAATGCTGCCAAATGTCCTGTAAAAAACAAAGCCTCTCCCAGTTGAAAACCACTGCCCTGATACTCATAATTTTCTCATTCTATAATTGTATGTGTTTAATATGCCAAAGTAATATATAGTAAAGCAGTAAAGAGCATAGTGTCTAGAGTCACAGTACCTGGGGTGAAATCTCTCTTTACCACTTGGAAACCACTTCTGGCAACTTATTTAACTCATTTGTAAAATGAGAATGGTAATAGCTACCTCATAGTGTTCATTAGGGGATCAATGTGTATAAAGTACCAAGAACAGCATCCTTCTCATTGCATGCAATTTTATAAGTGCAGCTATTTTAATTATCATAGCCCTAATTCTTCACCTGGAACGCTGGGCTGGTTCTTTGATGACACATAGAGGACTCTTTTGACTTGCTTCCCCAGATAAACGCCACATATCAAATCTGAGCACAAACATGTAATATGTGATGCTATCCTTTGGAGGAAATGATGGATATACTGAAAGCACCATGAGAAGAGGAACAGATTTGTGCATTCAGCTCTGTATCTGTAAGCCCCCAGCATAAGATCTGGTATATAACTGGCACTCAAGAAACAGGCACTAATAGGTAGAGCAACTGATAGAAGAATGATACAGAATACTGATAATTTCAAGCGTATTGCTTGAGATTCCAAAAAGCCAGAAGTGGGCAAAGACTTATTTATATCTGATAGTACCCTTTATGCCAAAAGATAAAGATAAAACATGTCAAAATATCATATCCATGTGCCTGAGAATTTTACAGAATAGCATTACTCATAACAGTAGTTATGAAAACAAGTAACTCTTTAACTGTATTTCTTGCAACACCAAGGAATCAATAAAAAGAATAAAAAATTAGTTTGTCTACATCTGCAGCTTGTGTCCCACTCTCCACTAAAGACACTAGATGCTCAAATTCCAGCGAAGCTGTTCAAATACACCCCCCAAACCTGCCCTCTTCCTCTCTTGCTCTCTGTCCTTGCCAAACAGCTCTACAAAGGAAAATGGAAAAACTGAGAGAAGAAACTTGTGAAATATAATTCTCCAAGCAATAAGGATTTTTATTGTCAATCTAAAAACAGCTGACATTGCCTGAAAGTAGAACCATAAAAATAAAATACAGCACACATTCTCCATTTGCCTACACTTGAAGGAAATGAGAAGTTCTCACAATTGTTGTGGCAGCTAATGTTACCACATTTGGTAGTTTGCAACAAAGGAAAAAAGGGGTGGGAGGGAGAACTCCTGAGCCTTAGGATACCTCCTTGCTTTTCAAACTGAAACAGCTTAATTTAAGAAGCTATATATTGAAAATATATCTTCATGATGAAAATGTAGTTCAGCTTCTTCATAGTTCTTACTTGACAATCATTACCTGCTAGAGGACCAGAGAAGAAACTCTTGCACTAAGACTGAAGTCATTTCCTTTTCTACCTTCAAAATTAAAATTCTTCAGAGCCAAACTTTTTGACTCCCTCTCCTACTGTTTTTTGCAAATATCCCAACCCTTCACCACTCTTACTACTGGAGAAATCCTTCTCAGGGTCTGTGATTCATTAAGTCTTCTCTTTCCTACCCAAACCTATAACCTCTCCTTCTCAATGGACTCTCTGGATTTTGTCCAGTGTTGTGGCTGTTTATAGCAGTAATCTTGCCACTAGTTATTCCACTAGAAGAGGAATCAAGCCTGTTTTTAAAAGGTAAAATTAACTTAAATGTGTGAAAATACAGTCAGATACACTGAATATAAATCCAAAACTGCTCAAATTTTTCTAATCATAGAAAACTTTTTTCCCAATTGTCCCTCCAGCTTCTCTCTGGCTATTGCTCTATTTATGCATCTCTTCAGAGTTAAAATCTTAAAACAGTAGTATGTGCTCTTTGTCAAGCCTCAACTCCAACATGGTTCTACCCATTCTAACATAGCCTCCGATCTCATTCACTAAAGCCAATTCTTGGGAAGGTCAATAACAAATCCCGTATTTCCAAAATCTATATTCCTCATGTGACAAATCCAAAACAATTAACTGATGAGTATTATTAGGCTTTCCTCTCCAACCAAAGGTTTCTAGTTTTGCCTTCTGTTTCTCCTACCTTCCCTCCAAAGAAGGTTCTTTCTGGTCGATGGGTTTCTTTGTGATCTTACAATGGAGGATCAGGAATAAAGAGGCAGGAGTAAAGGAGAAGAGCTAAAGATAGTGGAGGAAATTTGGGAGAACATTTTTTAAAGGGTGCCACAAGAGCAGTTAGAGAAACAGAAAGTGAGAAAGTTAAGAATTAGATTATCAATTTCCTTCATAACATTATACAAAAAAAGAAAACTATGTTGTTTTGAAATTACTTTCCATACTGTTCATGTTCTTTGTATTATGGTATATCTCAGAGAATGGACAATTGTTATACTTACCTTACCTGACTTCTTGTCATTTCACATGGCTAATTAAACTTCTTGAAGGTATCTATCTTCTTCACTCCTACCACTTTTCTTTGACCTCATTTTATATCTCTAGAATCCTTATCAATATTATGCATGAACTTCTCTTCTTTCCTATCCAAAGAAGTCCCTGACTGGAGACTGACTTCAATTCTTTCCCCTTTCCACCAAAGCCATCCCTACCTTGCAATGAGAATATACTTGCTATGGGCTAAACTATGTCCTCACAAAAGTCATATGTTAAGGTCCTAACCCTCAGTACCTGGGGATGTAAATCTATTTGGAGATAAGGCCTTTAAAGAAATGATTAAGTTAAAATGATGTCATCAGTGGGGGGGGGGGGGGCAAGGGGGACGGTCATAATCCAATCTTACTGGTGTCATAAGAAATTTAGACACAGAGAAAGACACCAGTAGAAGGACCATGTTAGGACACAGCAAGAAGCAAACACAGAAGAAAGACCATGTTAGGATACAACAACAAGGGGCCATCTGCAAGCTAAACAGATTGGTCTTAGAATGAAACCAACCCTGCCTACCCCTTGATCTTAAGCTTCTAGACTCCAAAGTGTGAGAAAATAAATTTCTGCTATCTAAGCCACTCAGTTTATGGTATTTTGTTATAGCAATCCTAATGATATAATAAACATTTGTTTTGGTATTAGACCAAATAAAGATTAAGTTCCTACTGAAGTCTGACTCTGAATCTGTATTCCAAAACAGAATCACACAATATTAAAGCTGAAAACTTCTTAGAGATCATTCAGTTGAGTAGTTTTTCATTTTGGGGGTGTAGCAGTTTTTTTGTTTTCTAAGGGTCACTAGTTTCCTTTGTAAAATTTATGCAGCCAGTGTCCCTTCCATGGCATAGTGAACATGAGGACATATACATAACTTTTGCATAAATTTTATTTCATTAGGAACTGATTTTATTCACATAGGCAGAATTTTTTTTAATTATGAATAAATAATTTTCTTTCCCTCTAATTTTCCAGGAAAAAATCAAAAGTCTTTCTAAAGTAAAACACAAATGAATTGCATTATGGAAATAAAAACAGCACTAATCTAATCTGGCTCAACAGCACATTTCAGTAAGAAACCTGAGTTAAAAGATTTAGTTTACTTTAACATAGCAGAATCTTGGACATTAAACAAATTTATAACTTTTCTGTAGTTTGTGAGCAGGAGGTAGTGAAAAAACCTAGCTTGCTATATAAGATGGCACTGCCATTTTATACAGAATTAGAATAACCATTACTCTCTGCCAGTCAAGGATAGGATTATGTGAAGAAACAAAACATTCTCCAAGACCCTTTGAAGAAATTCTAGTCACATCACTTCCTCCAGTCAATAAGGTCACCTTTGGCAAGTACTGCATCACTGATCCTGTCTATTTCAGCAAGAAAATAAAATAAATCCATATTTTGATGTTAAGGTCATCGAAGCAGGGGTAACTTTCAAAGAAGTTTTTCAGTACTTTGATATATTCAAAGATTTCTGCCAATGGACAAAATGATAAGACTGTCAGTCTCAACTCCAGGCTCTAGAAGCACTTTGCCTGGAATTGGAAAGTTTGTATATTTGCCAACTCCTGTCCACCTCTCACAGAATGAAAACTCTGCCAAAAGAGCTTCTTTCTTTTCATTATCATTCACAGGCAATGGAAGCACCTTAAATCAGAAGATTTGCCTTTCTATTGGTCCAAATTATTGCCTGTGAGCCAATCCACAAATACATTTCTCTCTGTCAAGCTTTTCTGTGATTAGGGCTTTCTTATTCTCTCAAATAAATACAACTTTTGTTTAAATTTTAGTCAAGTGGCACCTCGGTGGCTCAATCCAGTCAGTTAAGCATCTAACTCTTGATGTCTGCTCAGGTCATGATCTCATGGTTGGTGCGGTTGAACCCCATGTGGGGCTCTGTGCTGACAGTGCAGAGCCTGCTTGGGATTGATTCTCTTTCTCCCTCTCTCTGTCCCTTCCCTCATGTGAGCACCTGGGCAATTGCGTGCTCCCTCTCTCTCAAAACAAATAAATAAATGTTAAAAAAAGATAATAAAGTTCAAACACTTAAAATGGTGGCAAACTTCTTGGTACTCAAAAACTTTACATTATGCTTGAATTTGTGACAGGATTTCTTGAAAAGACAATGATGTAAAAATCTGACTTTGATATAAATAAATAAGTAAATAAATAATCTGGCTTTGAAGAACCTGGTGTTATTGTTCATAACAGCAAACAAGATTCTTTTCAAGAGTGCTGGCTGGATCTTTTACACCAGTAAATCTTCATGTGAAAAGCAATGAAATGTCAAAATGATGTGCCTTCTCCAAAGGAGGAAATTTAGATGGTAGCCAAGGTTGTTGATGCTTCATTTGGGATACAATAAGCTAAGTTGTTGTTTTCTGCCCCTAGCCAAAGTCTTTCTCATTGAAGAAAACTCTCACCATTTTGAAAGTATCTATGCCATTGGCATTTCTAAAGTGACTCAAAAATTAGAACACTCTTTTTGATAGCTTTAGTATAGACATAAATCAAGAACACCAAGGTTTGGTAGCACAGAATAATAATAGTAGTGTCATCTAGTTTTATACAGAAAGGAAAATGACATAGTTGTGAATTCCTCCTACTTCATGGTATTAGAAGAAATGTCAGCAAGTTTGATGTGTGTGATGTCCTTTGTTAAGGATACTCTTTCAATTTTCTTCTGTGGTTTCAATCAGAAATGAACTCAACAATTTCCAGAGAAGAAGACCATGCCAAGTGTCTCCAATTTTATGTGGCTTCTTGTTCTTAGCAATGTCATAAGTGAAATCTTATCCAAAGAAAACTATGTAAAGCCACAAACCTCACCTCAGTGTCAAAGAATCATCAGGAAAGAGACAGCATTGTGCTCATTAACAATCTCTTCTCAACAACCAAGCAGTATTGGCCATTTTTCTCTCTCTGGCTCCGATTCCTGCAGTGATCAGTATAACAGTGTTGATTATGTCTATCCAATTCATTTTGCTATTGCCCACACTATATATGATGTCTGCCATTATGTGTCAAGGTGTCTCCTAATCTCAAGAAAATAGTATCTGCACCAGTTGGATTTTTCTCATTGCAGAAGCCTTTGGCATGGCCTGCAAGCCCCAAAAGCAATCCAGAGCAGACTTGGGCTTTCTGCTCAGGGGAATAAATCCTTACAGCCTTGCTCTAAATTACACATATGCTCTCAATATGCTCTCAATACTGGCCAGAAACTTATTGTACTCATTATTTATTTTACTCTCATAACTCCTATTGAGGTATAATCCTACATAGAAACACAGGAACCCTATGTTCTTCTGGCTGTGATGTCAGAGCATTACATTTTCACTAAACATGACAAGAGTTCTTCTATCTTGTTCTATATTTTTTATGTTTATTTATCTATTTTGAGAGACACACAGAGAGAGAGAGAGAGAGAGAGAGAGAGAGAGAGAGAATGAATGAATCCCAAGCAGGCACTGCATTGTAAGGGCACAGCCGGACACAGGGCTTGATCCCACAACCGCGGGAGTGGATATCAAGAGACAGACACTCAACCGGCTGAGCCACGCAGGTGCCCCTTGCTCTATACATTAAACTTTGCTTTAGGTTGTGCACTGCTAAATAAAACTTTGAAAACAATGTGTAACAGCAATTTTTTTTTTTTTAGCTAGCTGAACTGTAAATGAGTAGCTAGTTGAATAGCTAGAAGGTAGAAGCTACACTAATAGCTAGAATCTACTACTATAAAAACCATCTATGCTCTTAGTTACTGGTATCCATTTATATGCATTAACAAGCACAGAATATTTTTATTTTGTAGCTAGAAAAGGATGGAGAAACTTTCACTGGAATCAGGGCATTAGAACAGTGGAGGACAGAGAGGAGATGACTGGCCTACTCTCTGGGATTCTTTCAGAACTTCTACAGACAGAGAAAATGAGGCAGAATCTGACAATATCTCAGGTTCTGGCTGGGCACAAGTAGTGCTGCTTTGGACCCGGGTGTCAGGGTGGGGCACAGAGTAGGCAAAGAAACCAGTCCCCATAAGTATTAGTCAGGGTTCTCCAGAAATACAGAAACAATAGGGAATATTAAGAAAAAAATATATATATACACATACACTTGTGTTTACATATAAGTATATATTAAATTATATATAAAATGAAATAAAATCTTACATGCACACATATATACACATACATGTGTGTAAATATATTTTTTTATTCTATATCATTATATATTGAATTATATAGAGAGAATATATAATAATGAAATGTATTATAAGGAATTGATTCACAGGATTATAAAAGGCTGAGAAGTCCCATTCTGCCATCTGGCTGGAGAGCCAGGAAGGCTGGTGGTGTAGTTCAAAGGCCTCAGAGCCAGACAGCCAATGGTGCAGATTCCAGTCTGAGTGTGAAGACCTGAGAACCAGAAGCACCAAGAACAGGAGAAGATCCATGTCTCAGCTCAAGTAGTTAGGCATTCAAGTAGTAAACTCAACCTTTCTCTGCCTTTTTATTCTATCCAGGCCTTCAGTGAATTTCATGATGTCCACTCACATTAGGGAGGGCAATCTGCTTTATTCTAAATCCACCAATTCAAATGCTAATCTCTTCTAGAAACACCCTCACAGATATACGCAGAAATAATGCTTAAGCAGGTATCTGAGCATCTCCTGGTCCAGTCAGGTTGACACATAAAATTAACCATCACACCATACTTCACAGGGAACTGTGAATTAGGTGTCTTGAGAATTAAAAGTTTGGAGTCAACTGAAACAGTAACTTTGACCTTTATACCTGTGCCCTGATGCTCTAATGGTGGGAATTGATGGCAGTGAAACCTCTGTAAGTAGCTTTGTAGAAAGCAGAAAAGCGAGAACTGAGGTAGAAGAAGCAGAGAATAAGGCCACTGTGTCATGATAGATTCATCTTATAGCTAATTTAGGGCCCATGAGATACTGCTCCTAAAGGAGTCTCAGAAATAAATAGAAGACATTTTGAGGACGCTCTTTGCAGGCAGTCAATACAACGGGGTTGCATCCCATTACACTTTGGGTATAAAAAGAAAGCTCTGTCTTTCCTTATAGTCACAAGCTATTTGGCCTAGAATATTTGTATTATGTATATAGTACAATATAAGCTGCATAAAGAATCAGAGAGTCCTGGGCATAAACATAATTGAGGTGATTTAGAGAACAAGTAGGATAGGATAGCCATATTCTTTACTCAAAAACAATTTAAATTTGAACTTTTTTTCGATGAAGGCAAGAATGATAACATAAACATACCATGAATCAGTGATAATGAGTAGCACAATTCATTGCCCCTGAAGATGAAATAAAGAAAAATAATCAAAAGAGGACTCGAAGGCTAGCTACTAGAGTAACTGGGGTGTCATTGTTTCCTTACGTATTATAGAGTTATTCCTTCAAACAAACGTAAGCACTGCCTTCACGACAGACATGAGTTGCAAACAGGTATAACAAATAAAATTTATAATTATTTTAAGAACTCATGGTATAGGGGTGCCTGGGTGGCTCAGTCGGTTAAGCGTCTGACTTCACCTCAGGTCATGATCTTGCGGTCCGTGAGTTCGAGCCCCGCGTCGGGCTCTGGGCTGATGGCTCAGAGCCTGGAGCCTGCTTCCGATTCTGTGTCTCCCTCTCTCTCTGCCCCTCCCCCATTCATGCTCTGTCTCTGTCTCAAAAATAAATAAAAACATTAAAAAAAAATTTTAAAAGAACTCATGGTATAAACTTTGGACTTAAACTGAAAACAGTATACATTTTCCAAAGTATTGAAACTAAAATTTTCAGTACTATTTATTGTTTGATCCTGTTTTCTTCTATCTTTTTCTACATAACATCCTCAAAATGTGTTCTGTTTGCCCAGAAATTTTTCAGTTGCTTTGCCCCTTAAACAGTATTAGTGGCAGTCTGCACATTATTTTTTGAACAGTGTACTAGGTTTCAGCACATAAAGAGAGAAGTCAACAAGGGAAGACTTGAGGTTCCTCAATACACAACTTCTATCTGCTAGGTTCCAGTAAAGGCAAATTATTCCTCAATAATTCTAATCAAATTACGCTGTTCTCCTACATCCTACAAAGTCTTTGCCCATACACATACACACCACCACAGCCGTCATCATTGCCTCCACATTGTAAGTGGCACAAAGTTTTCTGTAAAGGAGAAAGCTGCACAAATGCTCAGAAAAGGCACTATAGGGCTCCATGTAACTCACAGGTCACTTCAGGAGAATATTCTGGATAAGCCCCAGTAACCTAAAATGGCCCTTGGAGCAACAGCAAGTAGTTTTCAAGAGCCTGTACTTCCTGCCAGTGACTTGAGTCAACTTTTGGAACACCTCCCAAGGGCTGAGAAACCTCTAAGAAAAACCTTCACGGCATTTGCCAGCTTTGTTTATAGTGCATCGATAAGCGCCTGGGTATCAATCTGCTGTGCACTTGAATACATGTGCATTTCCCATACTGCTGGTCATTAAATGTGCCTTCCTTTGGTTACAAGTTTATTGGCCTCCAAGTTACAGCCCTGAATAAATTATTAGATCTAGTAACCTATTATTTAGAACCAATATTTATATCTGCATGTCTTTGTCAAGGTTCTCATACCTGTACAACACTGATATATTTCTAAGACCTAAATATTAAAATTCATGCTCATCTATAACAAATGTACACAGCTACTTTATAACATTATAGCATGGGGCAGGAAGAAAACTTGAGAGTTGGAATAACTTGTCCTTGTGTTGCATCAGATCTAGTATTATCAAAAAAGGTATGGTTTCATATTGTTTTAATAAGTTCTTTGTTATTGAAATTTGAAAAAAAATTAAATGTATAGAAAAGTTGTAAGAATCACCATATATCCTTCATCTAGCAGCCCCATTCAATTTTCATCAACTGTCCCAATAATACCCTCTATGAAATTTCCAGTACGGGATCACACACTGCACCTTGCCATCATGTCTCTTAAGTCTCCTTCAGTTCAGGATGGCTGATGTGGCCCACTTCCCAATCACTCACTTTCTTCATGAGGGTTCCAACCCCTGTGTCAGGCCCTTCAGTCACCTTCTTCCTCTAGACTAGTATTTCATACCTGGCCACTTCTTTGTTCAAGCCCTGACCACTCCTCCCACAACTACAAACATTTGCATTACACTACCTTCCTTTAAAGGGTGTTGACTCTGGATCCGGCTGGCAGTTAAACGAGTGGCAGGACTTCATTTTTTTTTTTTTAACGTTTATTTATTTTTGAGACAGAGAAAGACAGAGAGAGAGGGAGACACAGAATCTGAAACAGGCTCCAGGCTCCGAGCGGTCAGCACAGAGCCCGACGCGGGGCTCGAACTCACAGACTGTGAGATCGTGACCTGAGCCGAAGTCGGCCGCCTAACCGACTGAGCCACCCAGGTGCCCCAAGGACTTCTTGATCATAAAGAGTTTGTTTATCACTTTGTTAAAAAGGGTCTATTTTGAGACCTACCCTATGACCCAGCAATAGCACTGCTAGGAATTTACCCAAGGGATACAGGAGTACCGATGCATAGGGGCACTTGTATCCCAATGTTTATAGCAGCACTCTCAACAATAGCCAAATTGTGGAAAGAGCCTAAATGTCCATCAACTGATGAATGGACAAAGAAATTGTGGTTTATATACACAATGGAATACTACGTGGCAATGAGAAAAAATGAAATATGGCCTTTTGTAGCAACGTGGATGGAACTGGAGAGTGTGATGCTAGGTGAAATAAGCCATACAGAGAAAGACAGATACCATATGGTTTCACTCATGTGGATCCTGAGAAACGTAACAGAAACCCATGGGGGAGGGGAAGGAAAAAAAAAAAAAAAAAAGAGGCTAGAGTGGGAGAGAGCCAAAGCATAAGAGACTGTTAAAAACTGAGAACAAACTGAGGGTTGATGGGGGGTGGGAGGGAGGGCAGGGTGGGTGATGGGTATTGAGGAGGGCACCTTTTGGGATGAGCACTGGGTGTTGTATGGAAACCAATTTGAGAGTAAATTTCATATATTAAAAAATAAAAAAAAAGGAAAAAAAAAAGGGGGTCTATTTTGGTTTCCTTCTTAGTTCTGGAATGTTGTCCCTGCTCTATTTTCTAATGGTTATTCCTAAAACTTGGCCTTTCGGGAGTACCAGCTAAATGGCTGAGATTTTTACCAAGATCCATCTCCACTCTGCCTGGCCATGAACACAACCATCCCCAGCACTGCATAACCTCTGGTACTGCCCTTCAGCTATCAGCCCTGCAGAAGATGTTCTTGCCTAGGTAGCACAGTCTTTTCCTGCACAGGGGCAGCAATGTCCTCTTAGAGACCCCCAGGTAAACTTCTGGAGCTCCCCTCCATAAAGCTCTTCCTCGCCTAACAAATTCCAGCTACCTGAGCAGTCTCAACTCTGATCTCTACCTGTTCAGCTCAGTGACACTGTGGCTCTGCTCAGGATCCCTGTCTCTGCTCTTTAATAATGAAAGTACCTCAGACAGAAAGACACAGTAAACCTGGAGTGTACCTCATAGGTTTCCCTGTTTTCAAAGACTGGTACTGCCTGTAGTCCAATCCCAGAAAACGGAGCATCAGGGATCGTGTCCAGTGTTGTAGCTGTTTATAGCAGTAACCTTGCCACTAGTTATTCCACTAGAAGAGGAATCAAGCCTGTTTTTAAAGGTAAAATTAATTTAATGTGTGAAAATACAGTCGGATACACTGAATATAAATTAAATTGAAGTGTACAAATTTAGAATTTTTAAAGGTCTTAGAAAACAAAATGGATGAGAAAATGCTTTTTAAGATATTAAGTGAATTTGAATGACTTTACATTATAGCAATACTTTATTTAGCATAGCTATATAGTTATGATTCTTCATAGCACTGATCACCAAGGATGGCAGAATTTACTCTTATGCAAATACTGCTTAGCCTCTTTACTTCACTTTATTTACACAGCACTTTCTTTTTTAAAATTTTTTATTTTATTATTTTTGAAAGAGAGAGAGGAGAGAGAGAGAGCATGAAAGCAGGGGAGAGGGGCAAAGGAAGAGAGAGAGAAGAAGAGAGAGAATCCTAAGCAGGCTCCACACTCAGCATGGAGCCCAATGCAAGGCTCGATCTCAAGAACCATGAGATCATGACCTGAGCCAAAATCAAGTCACATGGATGCTCAACAGACTGAGTCACCTAGGCTCCCCTATTCTCATAGCACTTTCTAATCTCTTTGTTTACTCCACAAAGGTCTCTTTTAATGTTATTACATCCTATTATCTGAAGACACATTGACTATTTTGAAAAGAATAAGCATTCATAGGTTACAGCATGGGTTGTATTGAAATGCCAGTTTGACCATAAGTCTATCAGGTGAGTTCTCCAATTGATGTACGTAATATACCAGCCCTAGAAAACTCCACCAATAGAACAACTCTAAAAAATATAGAGACATAAGATCATCAACCAACGCATCCCTAATTATACCTTGACTGATTTGAATAAATGATGTTGTGGATGCAATTCCATAGGGACAATGCCAAGTTGACACTGACAGCATAGATTCATTTAGTGCCACCATTTCCTGGAATGCATTCACACTTTTTTTTTTTTCTTTCTTTCTTTTTTTCTTTTTTTTTTTTTTTTTTTTTTTGAGAGAAAGAGAGAAAGAGAGAGAGAGAGAGAGACTATGAGCTGGGGAGGAGCAGACAGAGAGGGAGACATGATCCCAAGATGGCTCCGTGCTTTTAGGGCAGAGCCTTGATGCAGGGCTGAAATCCAAAAAATGTGAGATCATGACCTGAGCTGAAATCAAGAGTCAGATGCTTACCCAACTGAGCCACCCAGGATACCTGCATTCATACTTCTAAGTTTGTTATAACTGGATTATTATTAATGTGTATGTTACTTAAAAAAAATCATCATTAAAGTCTGTTAGATTTTTCAAGTGTACCTAACAAAGGTAGTACAACTCATGGAAATGAATCACAATATTAAATTGTTATATAACCTATATTCATGTATGTAGCTGCTTTTATTTTTTTTTATTATTTTTTAATGTTTATTTTTGAGAGAGACAGCGCAAACAGGGGAGGCACAGAGAGAGAGGGAGACAGAGAATCTGAAGCAGGCTCCAGGCTCCAAGCTGTCAGCACAGAGCCCAATGTGGGACTCGATCCCTCCAACCATGAGATCATAACCTGAGCTAAAGTCAGATGCTTAACCAACTGAGCCACCCCGGGGCCCCTATACCTGGTTTTTAAACATCAATTTAATCATATGCCAAGGTTGAAATGGATGCACTTGAGGCCTACCACTAGAAGAGAATGCCAAGGACTGGATGGGTGAGGACTGAGAGATTACCCTAATTTGGCGAGTGGTGAGACATGTTATGTCTTCTTGCATATGTACCCCCTATGATTTTTTCCCAGTGCAAGAAGAAATCTACATCTACAGCTCTGATTTTTCACACGCTATGACAACAGAAAGCATTATAGCAGAAATCTCACTTTTCTCATGTAGCCATAAAGGATTCCCAAATAATTATAAGTTTTGGTAAGATGCAAGGGACCCAGGCCGTTGTTTTTGTTTTGTTTTGTTTTGTTTCCAAGAGAGACAGATATCAGTGAAAACTGAACAATTTTCACTGAAACCTAGTTTGGCACACAGTCTGTCACTCAGCAGAATAGAATGTAAGCAACATGCAAAGCAGTCTCCTCAGAGACAATGGAGAACATCTCCAGGAATTCCAGTCAGCAGCAGTCAATGAAAATCTGACTAGGGTAAGGTAACAAAATATGGAATGATTTTTCTCACGTAACTAAGGTACATAAAAGGGTAATCCAGGATTGATTTAGCTGCTCAAGAAAGTGTTTGGTAATAATGATGTTTATAAAAGAATTCCTACCTTATACCATGAGAAATTTTTTTTTTTTTTTTTTTTTAAGTTAAGGGATGTGTTTGCAATTCTGTAATGAATTTAGAGTAGTATTTAAAAATAGGGGCACCTGGGTAGTTCAGTCAGTTAAGCATCCAACTCTTGAATTCGGCTCAGGTCATGATCTCACTGTCGTGAGATGGAGCCCCAAGTAGGGCTCTGCACTGAACTTGCTTGAGGTTCTTTCTCTCTCTTCCTCTGCCCTTCGTCCCCACTTGAGCTCTCTCTAAAACAAACGAAAACAAAAGCAAAACAAAACAAAAAACATGTAATAAAGGTGTTTATAAGAGTTGTACACGAAGAATACTTTGAGAAGTGTATTATTTCAGGGATGGATATGATAGGTCTTCTGTAATGTATTTAGAGAAGTGTTTAAAAACATAATAAAAATGTTCTAAAAAGTGGTAACAGCTTACTACAAAGAGAAAAGTGCTTTTTTTAAGTGAAGGGGTGTGTGTGCTGTTCTGTAATACATTTTGAGAGGTGTTTAAAAACACACTGCAAATTTTTCCTTAAGTGTTCATGGTCCTAGGGTCTACTTCTCAAATCAAAGGGTGACTACTCTACCTCCAAGTATATGTATGTTCTAGGCAGGAACAAAGCAAAAGAATAAAGGGCAAAAGACAAAATAGTGTACTTCAGTACAAAAGAAGAATACTGATTATTAATGATTTAATGACTATTAAAAGAATACTATAGGTTTTTAAAATTATAGCTTTTGTAGATTAGCTATAAAGTCATCTAAGCGAGATAGCCTTAAGAGAGTGGTTCAAAATTTATATATACCCATACTGAACAAAGTAAAACCTTAGACATGTGAGCTAAAGTAACAATGGAATGAATACTTTGTCTTCATAGTTCAATGTCACTATCACAGGAATTAAAGATTAATGAGATTGCTCTGAAGAAAGCATGCCCAAGACTCTAACTAGGCAAGAAGCAACCAACCTTGGCTGGATCCTCTGAGGAAGCTCTTCTGTGCTGCAGAAAATTATTTTTGGAAAGGGTTACTGCAGGTGAAATAGATGAAAAATGCTGTTTCCTGAGTTTATGGAAGCCTATAACTATCAATTTAAATTGATCAATATTTGTAGACCCTATACTGTATGTCACAGACACCAGATTATTTGGTTAATCCTTTCTCTTACTCCACTGAGTGAAAAACAACTAATTCTCTTTGGTCTTTTTTCTGGGTAAACTTAAATTTTAAGTAAATAGGCAGTACATCTTAAGTAGTTAAAATGAAAAAATAACAGTTTGTAACCTGATAGCACGTTATGGCAAAAGTCTATTCTCAAAGAGAATCTAGCAACTAAATCTAAGGGATGCTTGAGAATTCTTAAGAAAAACATCTAGAAATTACATAAAAAAATTATTTTTGGCCAATTAAAATAATGTTAAATCTGGACAGTCAGCACTAGTTACTTGTCTAAACCACATTCTGAGAATAAATAAACAAATAAAAGCACATTCTGAGAAATTTAGATGGGACAGGTGACTAAAATTTAATATAATCTATGCTGCCTTATTTTTTTATTTAATTTTCAAGGGAGTCTGTGGTGAGGAGTATGGACCCTTGATTTATTTATTAACGAGTAATAAACGTTATAACACATTTATGGATGGAGGAAAAAAAAAAGGTGAGAACTGTCTACAGAAAGATAAAACCAATGAGAATCAACTTGATTCTGATCTTTACATAAAAATCTCATTTTGATAGTTAAGTCCTTGAGGAGAGCTCATGGTTGTGAAGCACCAGATATCTCTGAAAGCCAGAATGAAGGGTGAGGCTGAAAACAAAAGGTCTGTTGGATAATCTGCTTATAAATTCAAACTAGCTCCCCTCCTTCTTTCTGAAATTGCTTCTCCTTTACCTACGAGGAATAATATATCGAGTTAACCTCTAAAGAATCTGAACAACACAGCTACAGACCTAGGGACATGACACAAAATTACAGGCCAACATATACTCAAAGCAAAGGACATCCTGCATTCTGAACACAGACCCCACCCTGTGGTCCTAATCTGCTGACAGCCAGACAAACCCTCAGAAAGGAGAAGGGAAGCTTTGTTTCTAAAACAATAATCAACCCAAGCAAAAAGACATATAGATACTAACATTTAGATTCCCCAATGACAGAGACTACTTTCACTCAATAACCTTATGCTTCAGCTTACCTAATAAGAAGTCTCAGCCATATACCCAATTTTCAAACAGCTATTTGGTGCCTCACTATTAAAAGTATCAGCTTAGGATCATTGGATATCCAAAGAAAACCTAAAATATGAAAAACAAACAATAAAAAAGGTAAAAGGAATTTTAAGAAAAAAACAAACTTCAAAAATATGTGCAATTAATGAATCATATCATAAAACATTGACTCAAGAAAATAATATTACAGGGATATGAGAAAAAAATATAAGAGGTCAGCAAAGTAAGAGCTGCTAGAAATTACCACTATCGTAGCAGAAATTTTTTAAATCCAGTAGAAGAGCCAGAAGATAAAGTCAAGCTAATCACATGGATAAGGAAACAAAAAGACAAAAAAAATAGAAAATTAAAAAAAATTATAAGAAAATCAGAAGATCAATTCAGGAGATCCAATCTCCCTTTCATGGGAATTCTACAGAGAAAAAACAAGTAAAACAAAATGAAAAAAATTTTTAAAGAAACAGTACAAGAAAAAGATTTAAAACTGAAAACACTAAGTTTGGGAGTTAAAACATAAACAATGAAAAAAGATGCATAAAGCACAATGATGAAAAATTTCAAAATAAAAAAATAGGAAATACTAAAAGTTTGTAGACATAACAAGGTCACATAAAAGGACTCAGCAGCAGTGATATGGATAACTGAAAACATTGAAGCAATGCTTTAAAAATTCTAAGGCAAAATTATTTCCAATCTATAATTCATTACCTAGCCAAAATACTACACCAAATGGAAAATCAAAATCATCATGTTTAGCCATGCAAGATATAAAAATAGCTACTTACGTACCTACCCATTCCTTTTTTTTTTTTTCTTTTTTACCTTTTCTATTCAGCTCAACTACATTTTTCCATACAAAATTTGTCTGTATTTACATGGTCTCAGAAGCAAAAACTCTCCAATACTCAAGGCTTTGGGGAATACAATACTAAGAGAGATGGACTGAAATAGGTAGGGAAAGAGATAAGAGTTAATGTCAAAATTCCTGGCATTATAATTTCCCCAAACAAGAATTCTAAGATTCAGTAAAGAAATAGAAAAAGGTATAGGGTCCAGGAAAAAAGCAATCCAAACCAGAAATTGGACACAGGGAATCCCACGTATGATGGTAAATGAAAATCCCAGGATAACAGCTGTGCAGGAGGCCCAGAAAGCAACAGTTGAAATTGAAGCAAGAGGTCAGAAGGCTCCAAAAAGTATTTCTCAAAAAGGGGTAGTAGGAGGACTGATGTACTTAGCAGAGTTAGAAGTGTTGTTTTCTCTGTTGGTTTGTACGGAGCTAAATGTGTGGTAGGAAAACAATAAAACAAAGAGATCACTATATGGCAGACTTTAAACGGCCCCCACTCCTGTTTTCTGGTATTCATATCTTTGTGTATGTAAATCCCTCCCCTTGAGTTTGAGGAGGACCTGTAACCTGCTTGTCATCAAAAGAATATGACAAAGATGATGAGATGCCATTACATTATGCTTTGTAAGACTGTCTTGCTAGCAGACTTGCTCTGCCTCTTGTTGGCCTTGAAGAAGTGATAGAAAAAACAGCAGGGTGCCTGGGTGCCTCAGTTGGTTGGGCATCGGACGGACTCTTAATTTCAGCTCAGGTCATGATCTTATATGGTTGTGAGATGGAGTCCCATGTAGGGGAGCCTGCTTGGGATTCTCTCTCTCTCTCTCTCTCTCTCTGTCCCACCCCCCCCTCCAGGGGACAAAAAGTTGTGTAAGAAAATGTATAGAACACTATGTGGCTTAGCCATGAATATTTATGGTCATAATGATATAAACTCTGAATGTTGACTCTATAAAATTTCTGAATTGAGAATGAGAGGGAAAGTACATATTTAGCAGAAGAAAAGTTTATAAGAAAACTAATTCCTCATCTCCATGGTAGTAGTAACAACAAAATCAATTTTTGGATTTCCATACGCTATGCAATTTTCAAGCACCAAGATACATGATTTCATATGCCAATCAGGAGCTTTATCCACCCTTCTCAACTTTCTGGGCATTCTTTCCTCTTGCCCACTTCCCTGACTTTGCATCCACCATCCCTGACACTGTCAGCCACTCCAGTTCGGTTCCTGCAACCTCTGACACCTTCCTTTACTAAAAGGCTGTGCATGAACATGCTCAGTGAAGCCCTCTGAAGAGAACTAATCTAACCTTCCCAGTGAGAATGGAAGGATTTAGACCAAGAACACCAACCCTCCTGGGCTATATGAAAGAGAAATCAAAACTGCTGCTATTTAGAGCTATAGGATAAAGCAGTGGGTTTTCCTTGAGGTGGAGACCTGCAGCATTTCACTCAGGACAGCTCAACATTGTTGAAGCTCCTGAGATTCTCCCCCAAATTTCAGCACATCCCAATTAACTCTGAGGACACCATTGAAGGGGGAGGAGAAGAGAGACCTAAAATCAAAGAAAGTCATAGAAACATAGTGAACAGAGACGCATCCTATAAATATTCATAAATTTCTGTGAAGTGTCTTATCTTCACTGAAAAATTTTATTTCATAAAATAACTTTTTACCAGTTTGATATTTTCAGAACTATATTCATAACTCATGGAATAAAATACTAAGCAACATAAATATTGAAATGCCAAGATTATCGTTGTATTTAAGTAGTGCAATCAATTTATAGCAAGATACCAATAGATGCTACATAAAATTTTATAATAAATAAATAGCCATAAAAACACACTATTTTGTATGGAGGCAAATACCAGGAGGATTTGAATATCACCTCTTTATTCTACAGGATACTGATGTCACATTTCTATATAATATGGACTCTTACCATTTTTAATATGCATTTTGAAGTTATAATAATTAGAATGATCTGATAATGGCCTCAAAGTCAATAAACAGATTGATGTGCCACTATAGAAAATTAAAGATTTTCGCAAATAAAGTTTGTGATCAAGCAGACTTTTCAAAAGAACTAAGAAAGAACTGGTTACATGACTGGCATACCTGGGTAGATAATATTGGACACAATCACAGGCCTCATGTGTAAAACTAAGAAAAGCTACCCTTGGTGTGGAAAACAAAATCACATGTTTTTAGTAAACAGTGAGTAGTGTTTTGTTGATCTTCAAATTTGCTATTACATAATTAGTGAAGAAAGCCTACTCACAGCACTAACATAAACTCACATATCCCTCACAAAGTAGTCTCTCTCTCCTTGGGGGGAAAAAAAAAAAACTTCTCTAAACTTCTAGAAGTGAGGCTTTGACTCAGAGGTCTGAGTTGAAGTCCCATCTCTGCAAACCAATTTTGGAATTTAGGGTAAACAATATAACCCTAAACCTCTGCTTCTTTTAAAAAATGGGGTGAATAACTGCTGATAAAAACAAGTTATCTCATTTAATTTCACGGCAACCCTATGTAGACCTGCCTTGAAGACAATAAAGCACCTAAATGAGTAATTGGTGTTACAGTGATTACTGCTTAAAGGGACAAATTCACATAGAACTCTTAGTAGAAAAAAGTATATTCCCAAGATTTGGGGGGAAATATATATGTAAGTTCCTACTAAGAGTCAGTGTTCCTGATGAGAATAGATTGCATTTTTATAGTTCTATTTTGGAAATAACACATTACAAGAATAAATTATTTTACTTCTAAGAAACACTTGAATTCAATAATAAGAAAATGAGCAACCCAATTAAAAATAGGCAAAAGATCTGAACAGACACTTCACCAAAAAAGATACACAGATGGTAAATAAGCAAATGAAAAGATGTTCAACATCATATGTCATTAGAAAACTGCAAATCAAAACAAGAATGAGAAATTACAATTTAAAAATAGGCAATTAAAAAATAGGCAAAAGATCTGAACAGACATTTCACCAAAAAAGATACACAGATGGAAAATAAGCATATGAAAAGATGCTCAACATCATATGCCATTAGTAAATTACAAATTAAAACAACAATGAGATATTACACACCTGTTAGAATGGGAAAAATACATAAAACACAATACCAAGCGCTGGCAAGGTGTGGAGTATCAGGAACCCTCACTGCTAGTAGCAATGCAAAATGGCATAGCTACTTTGAAAGACAAATAGTTTCTTACAAAACTAAACATGCTCTTACCATATGATCAGCAATCATGTTCTTTGCTGTGTCCTAAAAAAAGTTGAAAATTTGTGTCCAAAAAAAAAATGTGCACACAAATGTTTTATAGCAGCTTTATTCTTAATTGTGAAAACCTAGAAACAAATCATTCACCTTCAGGAGATGAATGAATAAATAAGCGGTGATATATCCTGACAATGGAATTTTATTCAGTTCTAAAAAAGAAGTGAGCTATCAAGGCATGAAAAGATATAGAGGAAATTTAAATGTGTATTATTAAATTAAAGAAGCCAACTGAAAAGGCTACATACGATCCAACTATATAGCATTCTGGAAAAAGGCAAAACTATGAAGCCAGTAAAAGAGATCAGCAGTTGCCAAGGACTGGGGGTAAGGAGGGATAAACGGATGGAGCACAAAGGATTTTTAGAGCAATGAAACTACATGAATCGTACTATACTGAAGAATACATTTGTCCAAACCCATAGAACATGCAACACCAAGAGTGAACTCTAATGGACTTTGGAGAATAGTGATATGTCAATGTAGGTTCTTCAATTGTAACGAATATACCATGCTGGAGCAGGATTTTGACCGTAAGGGAAGCTGGGCTTATATGGGGGCACAGAATACATGGGAAATCTCTGTACCTTCTGCTCAATTTTGCTGTGAACCCAACACTGCTTTAAAAATAAAATCCATTTGTTAAAAAGCACTTATTTCCAAATAATATATTTAACTGCTAGAAGCACAGAAGCACATTTAAGTAACTAAAATTGAGGTGCAACATAGGGTAGACAGTTTAGGGTTTTCTAGGGTAGTTAAATAACATGATGTTTAGAATCCTAAATATATTTGGTTTTTAATTTACTCCTTGCAAAGTTCAATGTTATAATAAACAAACCCTTAAATAAATTCAAGAGACCACAGAAAGCATTTGAATGAAAATCATTGGTTTAAGGTATTTAGATTAGTTCAATTCCAAAAATTCTATACGGATTACCATAAAGGAGGTAAATCTGGGATACTATCAACACCATCATTTGTTTAAATTCATTTCTGAAAAGCACAGATCTTAAAGTTAGGCCAACCAATTCACTTAGGAGTTTTTAAATTAAATGCCAAAAACTTGGAAAGTTGGTCAAACAGGAATATTTCATACCAGGAATTTTCCACACCAGGAAAAAAAGTCTTGAACAGCGTATTAGCTGGGACACTTTCAATTTTAAATGACAGAGTCCCAACTCAAACTAGTCTGGATTCAGAGTCCAGAGTGCTCACCATTATACCAGAGAACTACCATAACTCAAACTAGTCTAAGGAAAATAAAAGGAGTTGGGAAATTTACTGTTTCCCCTAGGAAACAGAGTAAACCAGATTAGGTTAGGAGTAGGTCTCCCTCTTCCTTCCTCCAGTGTCCCCAATCCTAATGCCTTCTTTCTCCCACTGTTTCCTTCACTCTCCCCATCTTTGTCTTTTCCCTCATTTTTTCTTTTTGAAGATTTGATTCTTCCCAGTAGTGGGAGATGGACATGGCCTGTAGTTGGCACTATGCTTACAAAACCTGTAGTAGCCACTTCAGAGGAAGGAGAGAATATTTATTTCCCAGAGCCACCACATAAAATTCCAATAATATAATCTGACTGACCCAGGCTGCATCATGTGCCCATCTCTAGGTCAAAACTCAATAACTTCACTTGGCATGGAAAGGAAAATGCCCCCCAAATGAGAAAGGCAGAAATGGAAGGAAAAAAAAGTGGGGAGGGAAATTAAGACAACAGATGGATCAATATATTTAATTTGGTTAACTTCTATTAAAATATCTGGGAGAAAAATGTGTTTTAAAATCAAAAGTCCTAGGACAAAAATTATATCTTCATTGGGAAATCCAGAAATAAGTTATTTCTGAAGATACTCTAAAATTGGATAATGAAGATGTAGAGTACATTAGCCAATCAGATGACAATGAGTACTTCAGAAAGCATTTTCTTGCAAACAAAATGTGGCTGACATTCTCCTTTAACTATACCCTCTTGTCAAGATGAATGCCTTTCTTCATTGCCTGTTCAGATTTTTTTTAAACAATTTTTTTTTTCACCATGAAGCTATAATCAGTTTGTGGAACTCTGAATGACTGACTGGTTTACATGACAAATGACTATGGATTAGATTTCAAAGTATTAATAGTATATTTGCATGAAAAATGTTCACAGGAGATACTGGGTGGTTTGGTTGGTTAAGCACCCTGCTCTTCATTTCTGCTCATGTCATGATCTCATGGTTTCATGAGCTCGCGCCCCACATCAAGCTCTGTCCACTGACCTCAAGTAGGCTTCCTGGGATTCTCCCTCTCTCCCTCTCCCCCGTTCACGCTGTCTCTCTCAAATAAACTTAAAAAAAAAAATGTTCTCCACATAAATAAAAAGGTTTTACCTTACTTCTGAGATGAAACCGAAATTAAATTAAATAATTACATCCATTCCATGGATAATTAAGTTTTTTTAAGTTCCGTTTTCCTTGGGGCGCCTGGGTGGCTCAGTCGGTTAAGCGTCCAACTTCGGTTCAGGTCATGATCTCGGGGTTCGTGAGTTCGAGCCACACATTGGGCTCTGTGCTGACAGCTCTGGGCCTGGAGCCTAGTTCAGATTCTATGTCTCCCTCTCTCTCTGCCCCTCCCCCACTCGTGCTCTGTCTCTGTCTCAAAAACAAATATAAACATTAAAAAAAATTTTCAAATTTTGTTTTTCACAAGTGGATATCTTGGAGGTACGGAAGTTTGCCCAAATTAACGTTCCTTGCCTTGTGTGACAATTCAAAACTCAACATTATGGTAAATATATATTAACAAAACCCTCATCTTCTTTAGAATAGCCATTTTCATACCAAGTTCCCTGGAGTTTTTCTTTCACAGAAATGTTGATTCTAACAGGCTTATGATAGTGGCTGCTCTGTTCAATTAGATCTCACTGAATAGGACAAGATAAGTTGTAAAGTAAAATTAACCTTAAAGTCAATGATTTCCCCAAGATTTGAAGAATTCTGCTCCTCATAAATATCTCCAAAATCCTAAATGACAACTCAAGGAAAGCAAGCTTACAGACTTTGTTCCCAGTTCTGTTTCCAACCTCAAATGAAGTGTAAACTCAGATAGCTCAGTGGCATCTCAAGTTCCAACTACATCACCACTACCATAGCTAACAAATACCTTCCAATCTCTTTCCGTCCTGACTTTCCTGCAGTGCATTATCTATTCATGTATTTACACTGTAATGAGATTTGGTAAACAGCTGGCAGTGAGAGAAGATAGATTTTATAAGGCTAATTCTTCCTGTGGTGCCTAAATGGGGTGTTTCTCAATTAGAAGGGGGCTTCCAAATGTGGGGCAAAGACCCTGTGGAAGCCAGTAGCACAGAAGATGAAAGAACTCACCTGATGCAGAACAAAGGAAATAGTTTACTGAATACACCAAAAGAGTGGTGGGCAGGACAGCAGAGAGGCTGTCTGCAACAAGGCAGTGGTGGGGGGAGAGGGGGGTGGCTGCTTTTAAGGAGGAAAACTGAGGAGGTATGGCAATGTATGGAATTTTCCCTTTTTTGGTAACTGTGCCTAGTTTTAAGTCGCCCATTAGTTAGTTAGGGCCTATGGACATTTTGAGGTGGGTCATTCTGATGGGCCTGTTCGTATTCAGCCAGGTGGTTGGTCACTGTGGGCCCTTTCCATATTCCATTGTTCAAGTCTGTGTGCCTGAAAGTAGCCTCTGTATTCCCCTTTGACAGATCAACAATGACAAATCTTTGGCATTTGGGTGGAGGTTTCATCTTCAGAAGCTTCTTCCTCAATGAAAGGCATAGAAATGTCCCTACCTAAATTTGTTGCTCCATCAGGGGTTCTGGGCATTTATAGACCAGAGCATGGTATTATATTAACCTGCTAATAAGTGATTTGAGTGAAATCCCTTGGCAGCCAGGACCATGGGATTTGGGGGAGGGGACCCACTGATGGTATGGATTAGAATCCCTATTTAACCATCATTCATATACAGAATTGTCGGATTCTAGAAGAGACAAATTTAACAAAGAGATTAAAGAGAGGGGGATCAATAATTAAGAGTAGAAGTATCGAGGCCAGGGGTCCTAAGAAGTGAAGCCAAGATATCCATGAACAGATTTCTTTCCAGGAAATCCATCCTTGTGTTGCACAGTCCCAGAAGGAGGAAGCCAAAAGGAGGATAACATGGAAAAGAAAACTTAGCCCCAAAAGTGGGGAGGACTGAATTGTGAGAGTAGGACATCAAGGAGGGAACAGCTCCAGCTAAGTTATGATTTCTGACCAAGTGAATTCAGAGAGGTCATCCTGAACAAAAAGGTGGAGAATGAAGTCTTGGAATTGGGAAGGAGAGCTCTTGAGAGTCTCAGGAGGAACGTATTGAGAGTGTTTTTCTAAGATAATATCATAGAATGATTGAAATGTGAGAGTTGGGAATGACAATGGACTGGATTTCTAGGCCTCTAAGGCCTCTGGGTGTGTATTACCCAGAGTCTAACAGGCATAGATCTCCAACCAGCTCACAGATGTACATGATGTAGGGTTCCTCATCTGGGGTCAGAGTAGTCTTGATTCTGGAAAGATGAATCCACTGGAAGAGGCTGTTAGAATGGTCAAAACAACTTAATAGGGCCAGATCCAGACAGATTCGAAGTTGTCCTGCTCAAGAGTCCTTTTTTTTAATTTTTTTTAATGTTTATTTTTGAGACAGAGAGAGACAGAGCATGAGCAGAGGAGGGGCTGAGAGAAAGGGAGACACAGAATCCTAAGCAGGCTCCAGGCTCTGAGCTGTCAGCACAGAGCTTGACGCAGGGCTTGAACTCAGGAACTGTGAGATCAAGACCTGAGCCAAAGTCGGACGCTTAACAGACTGAGCCACCCAGGCGCCCCTAAAGAGTCTTAAGGTATACCAAATCTTTGAATATAAGTCTTGAAAATGTTACCTGAGAAAGAGGGGTCAGGTTTTGGTCTGTACTGGTTTGGGTGGTCATTAATGGTGAAGACAGTTTTCCCTAGGGATATAACATACTGTGTAACTAGAATGACAAAAAGAAAAAGAAGCCCAACTAGAGTCCTTCTGATAGTTGACAAAATTTTCCTCCAGTCCAATTTAACCAATCATTAAAAGAAAGAGAGGGATAACTTAAGGGTGAATTTGAGGATTCATGTCAGTTAGTAGCCCTGTCACATTTTTGTGGTAATCTAGAGTATACACATAATGCTGTTTTTGTTTTTGAGAGAGAGAGAGTACATGAGAGTGGGGGAGAGGCTGAGGAGGAACGAAGAGAATCTTAAGCAGGCTCTTTTGGATTCTGTCTTCAGCTCTCTCTTCCCCTTCCCCCAACACGTGCGGGTGTGTGCTCACTCACACTCTCTCTCTCTCTCTCTCTCAAAAATAAATAAGCATTAAAAAAAAAAAAAGTTTAAAAAGTAAAAAAAGAATGTAAAGCAGACTCCATGCCCAACTGACAGGCTCAATCTCAAGACTGTTGAGATCAGGACTTGAGCCAAAATCAAGAGTCAGAGATTTAACTGACTGAGCCACCCAGGTGCCCTCATAACAATGGTTTTAATAAAGCATAAGTTCTTCCTTGAGCTGCAGTCAGGATATGAAGGGCCATTTGGTTTTGGAGGACCACCTTTAGAATTTGTGGGTGACTACAAGTTGGGTTTGGTTAAATGTGGCTATTGTCTGCTTTGCTAAAGCCTCTATTTGCAATTTTATATCAACAGAGGTGGTTCCTAGGACAAATATGGCTAAGGGACAAAACCATAAAGAAGCCCTCTTTGTTGTTTAGCCATAACAATATTCTAATTACAAGGAAACACTGGCAAATGGGAGAAGAGTTGTCTGAGGAGATACCAATGGATATTCCCATGTGCTTCACCTAATCCAATCATAGGAAAAATGGGGCCATCCATTATCTCCACAAGTCAATAGTTAGCCCACAATTTTGTCATCCCAGCCATGCAGAATTGGTCAAGGTGCTAGTTGTGATATACAATTGTTGGGGATTCAATCCCATTTTCCAGCTATTCAAATAATCATATGCCCAGGGGGTCCTGTTATTATCCCCATAGAACAACAAGCACAAAGATTGGCTATTGTGGGAATTTCTCTAAAGTTTACCTCAAGTTGTCTAGCTTAGGCAAACAACATTCAAAGAAAATCAGAACTGTAAAGACGTGTTATTGAGTCATAACTTTTCTCTCTAAAATCACCCTTATTTCCAGAGATAGCCAAATCAAGACTAATTCATTTGCAAAACAGGTCCAATTTTAACAAACTTGGCCTAATTATTTACATAAGCTCAGCAAGAATAGTGATTGACCGTACAGATCTTTTAAAATTTGCTTTGCTGGAACTTTTATAAGGAATCTCTGACCTTTTTTAGTAGCCTCAAGGCCAAAAGCCAAGCCACATACTTGCCATCAGACATGCCTGCAATACCAGTAGATTTGGGTGAATTTCTCTTCTTGAGGTACCCAAAATATTCTGAGGTTCCTGCACCTGCCAGGAAGTGACATTCTTTACTCACCTGGTAAAGCTGCTGGGAACTCTGTAAGCAAGGAACCAGGCCAACATTTTCAAGCAGCTTTATGGCTCCATGATTCATAAAGACAACCTCAATTCCTTAAAGCTGTCTAGTCATATCTGAGTCTATGCATGCCTTTCCCAAATACGACATTTCAATCAAAGACTTGGTAACATAAATCAATGTTTACAATGGTGACCTGTTACAAGGAGAACAGATTCTTACTGAACTTATGCAATGACTGAGATTCCCAAGGAAGAAAGAATGCTCACTGCGACTTTTTGAATTTCAGAGGGTTCAGGCAGACAGAAAAGTTAAACGCTTCAATTTGTTTACAAATGAATACGTTATCACATTTAAGTCTTAAATATCTTAAGAGAAAGTTTCCTTAATCTGAAAAAGGAAACTTTAGAGAACCAGCAATGTTTCAAACAAGAGTCACAAAAACTATAATCATTTTTCCCAATTCATTTAGTCCCATGTTACTAATTCTTGTTCAGGTTGAATACAGCTTTTAGTTAGTTCTAGAAATTCTTACCCATTTCAGTTTTATTATCTTCAAGATATCAAATGCCTGTATTTCTCAAAAGCTTTTTTTATCAATCTCCTTGAAGACAAAACTCATTTTGCAAAAGCATCAGAACAATACTATAAATGAACTATAAATGACAAAGAATTCAGAAATGGACATTGTTAACAAACTAATGAGAGTTCATTATGATGCAATTGACATGGAAATTCGGTTATTTCTGCGACACAAAACACTCTAATATTCAGAACAGAGTCAGGACATTATACCAGAAGGTAACATACCAAATAAGCCCAATTAGTCAGAGGTTTTGTTTACCATTTTAAATCTTGGGGAAGTTTGGTAATACCTTAGAAAGTTTAAATGCAATGCCTAGCAGCACCTGGGTGGCTCAGTCGGTTAAGCCTCCAACTTCAGCTCAAGTCATGATCTCGTGGTTCGGTTCGTGGATTCGAGCCCCGTGTCGGGCTCTGTGCTGACAGCTTGGAGCCTGGAGCCTGCTTTGGATTCTGTGTCTCCCTCTCTCTCTACCCCTTGCCCACTCTCTCTCTCTCTCTCTCAAAAATAAACATTAAAAAAAATTTTAATGCACATGCCTAAATAGAATTATGGGTCATCAAACACTTGATAAAGACAAAACATAGAAACTGGTTTTTCTAGGCAAAGAAAAACCAATATCGTTTACATTTTCTTACCAAGAGCAGACCAACCATCTAAAAACTTTGTGTTTATAAAGGAGAAGAGCAGAATTTTGAGCTCTGAGAAACCTTAATCTCCGGTGAAAACTAATAGTAACTAATTGTGAACTGTTACACCAGTATTCTTTAAATGGCAAATGTGTGAAATCTATTAAGCACAAAGTATGTTTTCCAACAGACCCAAATATCCTTAGTTTCTTTGCAGTAAGTCAAAAGCAGATAAACCATATATTAGTAATCAATGCTGTAGTATTTTATCTTATTTGGAAAATGATATCCAATGAATTCAATCCCATTTATCATCTAAGCAAAACTTTAAAGTTTCAGGTTACCAAAGGCTTTGAAAACTATCTTAACAATTACCTATAAGAACTTTGAGACAGACAAAATTAACCATCATTTTAACTCATCATTTTGGGGACAAATTGCAACAGAGATAACACAAGCTTATTTGACCTTTAGCAACCCTTGGTAGAATGAAAGTCTCAATTAGTTAAAAGACCACATGACGTTCCACCTGGGTCCACTTAAAGTCAATTTGTTTCCCACCTCAGGTTTTACCTGGGGCACAGGTGAGGAAATCTAAAGTGAGCAGTGTAAGTCCAAGAGGGTGGTCTTCACTCCTGGACAGAGAGGGGAGGAGGTGGCCCCACGATGATATAGAACCAGTTATGCCGGCTGCACACAAAGTGGTGTAGAAATGGGAGGAAGGGAAGGCAGAAGAGGCAGAGTACTGAGTACTCAGAGTACTGCCAGAAGGCAGAGAAAAAGGATTCCTGGTTCTTAAACTTGGCTTTGGCTTATCAGCTCCCACACGGGAGCAGAAACCACGTTTCCCCCACCCTCCCACCTACCTAGCAAGTAAAAGTATAGGCAGTTCATGTCAAGCCTTGGAGAAGACAAGGACCTTCCCCAAAGAGAGTTTCAGCAACTGCTTGCGAATATATTCCTTAAAGACCCCATCCCAAGGTAGACTAACCAGAGACAGCTGGCTCCAATTATCATAGTCATTAACCGGGTAAATGAGTGAGGGAGAGGCCCCCACATCTATTAGGAGTTGGAACAGTGAGAGAGTCAGCGTCCAATATGTCGGAAGGCAGCTGGTTATCAGCCAAACACATTCGGCAAGAGGCTCTTATGTCAGCGTCCTGATTTAGGGCCATGAAACGAAGCAAGGCACGTAGGGGACTTCTGACCATTGGCAGGGGTTCCAGCAAAGGAGGTCAAGCTGGAAAATAGTATTAGAAGAGAGAGTTCCGTGGGAGGGCCATACCTCTGGATCTGGGCGTTTGTCCTAAGGCCAGGAAACATCAGGCTTTGGGAGCCAAATTTGTCAAAGAAGACAGCCCAAGAGCGAGGAGGTGGGAAGGACGGGCCGCCGACTCCCAAAGGGACCTCCCGCCGAAGGTAATGCAGCTCTGACGCAGGTCTCGATTTCAGTCAGGGTGGCCTGCTGACCTGATAAAGGACTGCACCTAATAAGAGGTGACGGACTCTTCTGGTGGCGTCCCACCCCAGACAGGAGTCGCGGCAGTTTCGGGACTACAGACCTTTTTGGGGTGTCCGACCGAGAGGGTCCTGGCAAAAGGCATGGAACTTCCTGTTGGGGCGTCCCTTGGCAGCAGGGATAGCCGGAGACCACCGTGGCCAGACCGAATCGGAACAAGGAGAGGGAAGACTCACCCCCTCAGACGCGCGGGAACGCATTGTCCGCAGGTCAAGATGGCAGCTGGATTCCCCGGGGAACAGAGGCAGAGGGGCGGAAGGAGAAAGAAGTGAGGCGGCTTAGAGCCTGTGTCTGGAAAGGGTCCCAACAGAGTCCACATCCTGTGCGGATTCGCCCCGGGCGAACTCTTAATTGCCGCAGACTTTGGGAACAGACTGCGGAGGACAGAACGAGAGAGCAAAGGGAAGGGGTTCTTTACCCACACAGGTGCGAGCAATCTGACCTGTTTGCTCTCAGACCTTCAGACCCCACCAGGGGGCTATCCTGGCCAGTGGCCTTCCATTATTAGAGGAGTACTATAAAAGATAAGATTCTGTAGGCAGAGAGGGAAAGGTAAGGAAATGAGGTCCCCGGGAGGGGGAAAGCGCTTATTTTGAAACGATGCTGGGAGTGTCTGACCACCGCAAACCCCTCAGGCTTAAGGTTCCTCTTAAGAATGTGACAGACAACACCTACCCACCCCTCAGGTTTCCCTCAGGAATTTGACAAAAGACCTGACTAAACATAAGTACACCTTCAAGGATCACCCACAAGCAACTGGTATGGCCATAGACCACCCCTCATACAATAGGAGCCAACCAATCCAGTTGGTCAACCTAGGCAATAAGGGTAGAACCAGAGAAGAAAAGGGGCCACTCAAAAATTTATAAAACAAAGTCCCTTGCCTATAGTGTGTGTGGGGGGCGGGGGGGGGTATTCACTTTCTAATGCCCCCACTCTGAAAAGAGAGCTTTGAGGCTATTCTTACTTTCTGATCTTATACTCTAATAAACTTTTGCCTGCTGCTCATTTTAGCCTGTGTCCACCTCTTCATTCTTCCAAGCTGTGAGACAAATCCTGAGGTAAAAAATCCTGCAACAGACTGCTGGTAGGAATGCAAACTGGTGCAGCCACTCTAGCAAACAGTATGGAGTTTCCTCAAAAAATTAAAAATAGAACTACCCCACGATCCAGTAATTCTACTACTAGGTATCTATCCAAGGGATACAAGTGTGCTGTTTCAAAGGGGCACGTGCACCCAAATGTTTATAGCAGCGCTATCAACAATAGCCAAAATATGGAAAGAGTCCAAATGTCCATGAACAGATGAGTGGGTAAAGATGTATGTATATACAATGGAGTTTTACTCAACAATCAAAAAGAATGAAATCTTGCCATTTGCAACAAATGTGGATGGAACTAGAGTGTATTATGCTAAGCAAAATTAGAGAAAGACAAATATCATATGACTTCACTCATATGTGGAACTTAAGATACAAAACAGATGAACATAGGGAAGGGAAGCAAAAATAATATAAAAACAGGGAGGGGGACAAAACAAACTCTTAAATACAGAGAACAAACAGGGTTGCTGGAGGGGTTGTGGGTGGGGGGATGGGCTAAATGGGCAAAGGGCATTAAGGAGGACACTTGTTGGGATGAGCATTGGGTATGTAAAAGGTGAATCACTGGATTCTACTCCTGAAATCATTATTGCACCATATGCTAACTAACTCAGATGTAAATTTAAAAATAAATAATTATATATATTAACAACAACAATAAAATCCTGCAACATTACTAGGGTTAGACTACTAAAGAGCCAAAAAGAGAAAGGAGGGAGTGGAGGGTCCCTCCAGAAGGCAAAAGGTGAAATCCTTCACACTTTCAGGCAAGGGTGATCTGGCTCGTTCCCCCTTGGGACTTAGGATCCTCACCTAGGAGTATCCTCTGCTGATGCACATCATCAGTTCCCCAAGGAGTACTAGAGTTGGTCCACCAAGGAAAGTCCCAAGAGATTCCTGGAGAATCTGGGGAGAGCAAAGGCTCCTTGTGCAGGGTTCCCCCAAGTGTGGGGTGGGCCACAAAGTCCCCCCATATGGGACACCAAATGTGGTGCCTAAATGGGGTGTCTCTGGATCGGACGGGGTCCTCCAAATGTGGGGGCAAAGATCGGGTGGAAGTTGGTGGCACTGAAGGTAAAAGAATTCACCTGAGGCAGAACAAAGCAGGAAGAAATTTATTGAATACACCACTAGGGAGTGGTGGGCAGGACAGCAGAGGAGAGACTGTCCACCGGGAGGCAGTGGGTGAGGGCTGCTTTAAAGGGGGAAGATGAGGAAGCATGGCAATGTATGGAATCTTCCCCTTTTCAGTAACAGTGCCTAGTTCTAAGTAACCCATTGGTCAGTTAGTGCCATATGGATATATGCCAAATATATGGATATTTCCAGGTGGGTCACCTGATGGGCCTGTTTAAAGTCAGCCAGGTGTTGCCTGTGGGCCCTTTCTACATTACATTGTTCAAGCCTGTTTGCCTGAAAGCGGCCCCTACATTCCTCATGGTATACAGTCTTTCACAAGTGCTTTTAGTCACAATGAAATAAGAAAGAATACCAACTGCAATCAACTAGGAATGCACAGAGAGAGTGTGATTTTATACATCCTAGTTATTCATAAACTGAATTGAATTCAACATGTCTTGGGCCTGGGATTATAAATAACATCTGAAGCAAGATTTTTCCAATATGGAAGAATATTTTTTTTCTGTAAGCCCTTGACCTTGAGCTTGCTATCCTAAGCCCCCAGACACTTGATTCATTTCTGGACACCTGATTGCCACTGCTAAATGCATTCTGTTCTCATCTATTGCCTGTTCAACTTCTTTGGTTACCTGGATGCAACTCCTAGATTCTAGCCTGTGCCTGTATTTCTATACTTACTCTCCTTTTTAACCTGATTTTAACCTAAAGATTTTCCTTGTATCTATGTTTATGTACTTTCATTCAGTATATTTGGGCTTCTGGCTTCTATTCCCAGACATATCCCTCCTCTGGTGGCCTCTTGACTGAAATATAATTAATATTAAAATGTGTTTGACTTTCCTGAGTATACAACAACCAGTGGCAGTAGGAAGAATATAGAGAGAAGGGCATCCTTCAGTTAAACATTCTTTGTGGAGAGTCTACAAATGATACAAACATTGCTAGACAATCAAAAGCTCGTTGTATTGAAGGCTGATTAATTTTACCTAATTATTCAATTCTTTTATTATCTGAAACATTTCCATTTCTCTTTATTATCTACCTTTTTACCATTTCACTAAATTGAAATATTAACATTTCTTAAACCAATATCTAAAGTGAGATTTAGAGGAGCGCCTGGGTGGCTCAGTCGGTTAAGCATCTAACTTTGGCTCAAGTCATGATCTCATGGTTTGTGGGTTTGAGCCCCACGACAGGCTGTGTGCTGATGGCTCAGAGCCTGAAGCCTGCTTCAGATTCTGTGTCTCCTCTCTCTCTCTGTCCCTCCCCCACTCATGTTCTGTCTCTCTCTTCTTCAAAAAAAATAAACATTAAAAAAAATTTTAAGTGAGATTTAGAATTTGTGAATTTCAGTGATTTGTGCACCATTGTCAAATCAAGAGTCAACACTTTTCAGAAGAAATACTTAAAATCTAGATAGTTCCAAAGGATTTAAATATTTCGTCATTCTAAAACTGAGGTTTTCAGGGGTGTAGCAAGAAGAAAACATATGCCAACTTTTTCTGAAAAGTAGTGGGGAGTCAACTTATTGATGCCAGTAGCTAAAAAAATTGCTTTAAACTAATTTCCTTTTGGATAATTTGTACATTACATTTTCCACTCACCTACTTTATCCTTATATGTGTTGTTTTGTCTGGCTGTTATTATATAAAATATATGTTTCAGTCACTACTTAAAATTCAGGGGCATAATAAAAACAATTTAATCCTTTGCCATTTTAGCATTTTGCTACACTGACAAGAATACACAGCATTGAAAAAAATGAGGATATCATTCTTTATCATGTTTTAATCTTACATCTTAAATCTATTCTTGTATCTTCAATCAGTTGTTTCTTATAGTTTTAGCTATTTGAGTATGGCTGCTTTGTTAGGCAGGATTTTTTCCAAGCTTCTTTTTTCAGTTGCTTTCCAAAGGTGCAAAAATAATCCTGTCACAACAGAGAAGAAGAGCTTATAAAGATGCTTTAAAAACCTTATCACCAGGAAACAGTGCACAGTGCATTGTATAATATAGTGTCTTAAAATACTTCTGCTTACCTCCTCATTGATGCTGCTACAATATTTACATAACACTGCTAACTAATTCTTCATTATGTAGATTATTTATCCTTTCTCTTGGAGACTGTCTTCCCAGAACATTTAATATTATCGAAGAGAGGCATTGTTTTTATTTCTACCTGTTTAGCAGCAATGTATCTCTTCTCAGTTCTGGGGCTCCATTAGTGGGTCAGGATTCATGTTTACTGCTCCTTGGGGCAAGAAATGAAAGTAGGAGGAGGTCTGTGGCAGGACAGAGTCTTGGCTAGCCATCAAGGCAAGTTGTTTATGGATGCAGGATGGGTTATTTCAAAACCAGAAAAAAATAAAATAAAGGAGCAATTGTGGTTCAGAGGAACAGTTGTCCTGGGAACAAAAAAGTGAAAGTGGAAACTAATATTTTTAAAAATATTTCAACAAAAAGACACTTTTAGTACAAGATACCTAAGAGGCTGGGGAAAATTATTTGAAGCATTGAATATTTTCAAGACTTTCTGCATTGAATACGTTTTTAAACCCTAGGCAAGATGTTTTTTTGTTAACATTTCATGTTGAAGAGTTGATTCACATCAGAAACAAACAAACAAAAAATCCTATTTCCATGTGACAGAGGAGCACTCCAAGGCAAATAGCATATAGGCATTTGGCTCTACCTAGTTTCAACCTGAAGGTCAATCCAGATGGACAAGGCCTTTGAGTTCCCTCTTTAACACTTCAACACTCTGTTAAGCCTCCTTTCCCATTAATCTTGTTGTACATGTGTCTACCATTACAGCACAGTGCCTCAGGCCGAGATCACCTAGCTTCCAACACCGTTGTTGGTCCCACTCCACAAATAAGTCACCTCATCAAGCAGCAACCAACAATGTCTTGGCTCATACCCACACCCTAATCTCCTGACGCTTAAATACACTGCTTCTCAAATACATCCCTCCTCCAGAAGCTAGGGAAATGAAGCCTAGAGGTCACTTCCAAGCTAGGTTTTTCCATGATTCCTACCAATTCCCCAAGCAACACCAAAGGCAGATATTTACAGTAATAGAGTTGCTGAACTGCCTTAGATTTGCTGAGGGAAAAAAACAAAAAAACAAAAAACATCCAGGTTAATGTTTTTTTTTTTCTTAGCTGAAACGATCAACATCTAAATTTTAGAGGTTCTATAAACCTGTATATTTTGATGTACTAAACCTGGCTGTGTTTATATATAGAGTGGCCATCCACCCTTTTTCTCACCAAGTCAAACAATAAAATCAGGATCATTCTGTCAAATAAATGCAGTAGTCCTTCCAAACCAAATGACCAAATTCATAGGGTCATTTAATGAGCAAATTACACCTTTTAATATGTCTAGCTAAACATTAAAGTCATTTAGTGTTAAGGCTAAATAATTAAGGCTTTGAATACATACATACATATATATATATATGTATAGGGAAGTATGAAACCTTCCCTATTTCTTATAAAATTAAAGAAATAAATATTTATTGACTAGTAGAAAAGTGACACTGAACTGCAGACTTTCACAAAGTTGCTCCTCAGTGATGCTATGAGTTGGATTTTATCATCCATTCAAACTGAGGAGAAAAACAGCCTCACAGAGAACAAGTGACTTCTCAAGGTTACTCAAGCCATTAAATGAGCTCTGATTCAGTTCTCCCAACTCCAGCCCCAGTGTTATTTCCACTACTTGATGCTGCAACTCTTCATTTGAAAATTTAATCATAAAGAATACTATATCATTAATCTACCAACATGTTTTCATTCCACCTTGTAAAATTTGCTGAGTAAAAATGCTGTCCTCTGTTAAACTGCATAACCTTGGACAGGGCTAGGGTAGTTCTGATGTAGTGAAACAGATCTGATTACAAACCTACATCAAACTATAGGATTAAGAATTTGAAAAGCAAAAGTAAACTTTAGAGCTCACAGTTCTGTTTCCAGCAAGAATGTTTTTAGATGATTTATAATGGGAATTTTTCAAATTACTTATTATAATAAAAATACTTGATTGTACTTAGTAACTGTACATAAGCATATTTTAAACCATTTTAAGAGGATGAACATGATTTAAAACTCCTTATACTAATTTCTGCCTGATGTAGAGGACTTATAACAGATGCATTAAGGAGATTTAATGAACTTCACAAGGATAAAACTTACAACAGAGCACTTTCTTTAATGCTGAATTTTAACTCTTATACAATACTAGTTTAAGAGTACATTAATGAGCTTTAAAAAATCTAAGTAGATTTAATGTGTTTGGGGTTTTAGTTTTTGTCTATCCATAATGCAGAAGGGTGTGTTGTCTCATATGAAATTTTGTTGAACTGTAGATAAGTCATTTTTATGACCCTGTAAATAGCACTACATATTATATTAAGTGTGTTCAGTAGGTATTAAATAATCATTTTGACTTATGTCCACAATTTACATGCAATATGCTACTTTAGCTTCTGGACCAAAGAATGGTATGCTAAAAGTGCTATTTGACAACTGGACATAACTGAATGACTACTATTTTGTTAAAATGAAATTAATAACAGGTGCAGCCATTTCATGTGCAGTGTATTCATCTCTGGTGCTTTAGATTCTTATGCGATTTGGGTCGTAATGTAAATAAAATACCTTTTGTCCTTTCTGTATGATCCCCAGTGGGCATTTGTTGGCATTTTCTCTACACTAAGCAACCTACTACTGTTTACAAATATCAAGGTAGGAGAAAGAAAGAAAGAAAGAAAGAAAGAAAGAAAGAAAGAAAGAAAGAAAGAAAGAAAGAAAGAAAGAAAGAAAGAAAATTAAAAAAGAAAACTACCTTTTATAGTTTTTTAAATATAGGATTAATCATTTTCTATAGCTATCAATTATTCTAATTAGCAGGTCTATTGTTTAATCATCCCCACCTTGTTATTCTTTTCATTCTCATACTTGATTCTTGGCTACCTGAGAAAATAGAAGTTTCAGGCCTTGTGAATATACATGTGAATTCCACCTATTTTTAGTTGAAAAATCCTCTTCAATATTTTTGTATGCTAGCAACTTGGTTCAGATAGAGCTTATATTCCCTGCATAATCCAATAAAAACAGCTTATATGTGTTTAAAGTGCTTTATACATATTAATATTCTTACCAATACATTTGATCCTCCAAGTCCAGAAACATATTTGGAAAGTTTATGTGACTTACATAAGTGGCATCCACTTACCCACAGTTCTGACTCTAGAGCTCTGTACCTTCTAATGAGAAGAACCCTAGTAGAAACATATGTAGTAATATCTAGAGAAACATAAATAAGTAAACTAAAACCTTGGGAACTATAGAAAGACAAAAATACACATCTGTACAAATAGCTTAGAATTAAGAAATGCTCCCAAGGCTGCTTCTGACTTCTAGGAAACAAATTCCTGAAGAGTTTAAAGGTTGCCCTACTCTCGTGGACAAATTAGTCTCTAAAGTTTCTGAGCCTTGACTTCTTACCTATATAAGGGAATTAATAACTGATATATCTAAATCTTCTTCAGTGGGCCTCCATTTTATTAAATCCAGATCTTCCTGAGCAACATGGAATTCTATGTAGTCTTCCATTTAATTACCAGCATAAAGTATTGTCCTTATGCCATTTGGTATCATAATTCCATTTCACTGGAAAATGAACAAAATCGAATTCAATTTTAGAACTATAATCAAAACGTGCATCATTGAAAAACTTACATATAATATGAAAAAAAACACACAAAAACTCCGTGTTTGTTTTTAAGATGCCAAAAGAAAACTGAGGTTATTTTTATAAAGAATATGATTTTTTTAATGAAGAAAAATTAGGATGAAGAGACATACACAGAAATAGATTCACACTACGGATTTTGATGACAAATCTCTCTCTCTCTCTCTTTCTCTATCTTTCTTTCTCTCCTAATTTTCCATAAGAACCAGGAGCACAGAATTGATGATAATTCACAGCTCATGGCCACACTAATCACTGGATTGTGAAAAGGACAAAAGGTAGTTGAATTCATTTATAAAAGAGAACATGTACAAAAGAGAGAAGAAAGGGGCGTGACCAACAACAAATATGTAAGAATGACTAAAAAGTATAAGAATGATTTTTAAAAGGCCAATAACCATAATGCAGTGAGGCTTGCCAAAAATTCTAAAGACACACAAAATAGGGTTTTGAAGTTATGTTCAGAGAAAATGAGCATGTTGCTTCAGAGTAACATTTTTATAACACATGACAAAGAAAAGGCCATACCACTCAACTTTTATTTTATTTCCATCTTCTCTGTCAAGGATAGCAAAAATAATGTTGGTGAGAGGAAATTGAAACCCAAGAAATGTAAGATTGTAAGAAAGCAATTCTTTTTCTAAATGACTTCATATCTTTTGTCCCAGACGAATTATAACCCAGGTTAAAAAAGGAACTTTCAAATAAAATGTCGCATACCATTGAACTATTTCTTGAGGCATTGTTAATAATCAGAGATAACCAAAATACTAGAGCAGGGGAAAAATGTTATAATTTCTTTTTAAATTAAAAATCAAGGACTGAGCCATAAAAAAAGAATGAAATCTTGCCATTTGCAACATGGATGTATCTAGAGGATATAATGCTAAATGAAATCAGAGAAAGAAAAATATCATATGATTTCACTCATGTGTGGAATCTAAAAACAAAACAAAACAAAACACTTAAAATAGTGAACTGGTGGTTGCCTGGGGGAGGTGAGCGGTGGGATGGGTGAAGCAATGAAAGGGATTATGAGTACTCTTATCAGGGGCACCTGGGTGGCCCAGTCAGTTAAGCATTGGACTATTGATTTCTGCTCAGGTCATGATCTCAGGATTTGTGAGATTAAGCCATGTGTCAGGCTCTGTGCTAACAGTGCTGAGCCTGCTTGGGATTCTCTCTCTCTCTCTCTCTCTCTCTCTCTCTGTCTCTCTCTCTGCCTCCCCCCCATCTCCCTCTCTCTTTAACAAAAAATAAATAAACATTTTTAAAAAGGTACAGTTATCATGGTAAACATTGAGTGATGTATAGAATTGTTAAACCATTTTATTGTGCACCTGACACTAATATAATGCTCTATGTTAATTATACCTAAATAAAAATATAAGAAGTTAAAAAAATAAAGAACACTTGAAAAAAAAATCCAAGAAGTCTACACTATACTGGAGAATGAAATTAATTCCATAGAAAATCTTAGAAATTATTATTAAAATATGGTTTATTAACAATTGGAAACAAATGTTCAGTAGGAAGTAACATGAGTTCACTAAACGTAAATCATGCATGTCTTATCTCGTTTTTTTGTTGACAGATTTAGCCCATTTAGGTAGCAGGTGATTTCTAGACACATTCCAATTTGGGCAAATTATCAATTAGATACAATCTTGGATCATATATTCATCAACAAGAGAAAAAAATCACTCAATTCCATTATAATTTGCTAATGGTTTCAATGGGTTGTATTAAAAATACATTATACAGCTCTTTCCGTTTCTAGCTGCTGTAGGAAAAGGGGCTGCCGCCATGTCGGCCCACCTGCAATGGATGGTCATGCAGAACCGCTCCAGCTTCCTGATCAAGGGCAACAAGCAGATGTACAACCCTTTGCCCAATAACCTGAAGGCACGCAACTCGTTCTTCTATGATGGGATGATTAACCACAAGACTGTGGGCATGGAGCCCGAAGCCGGCCAACTGCAAAGGGGTGGTTGTGGTCATTAGGCAGAGATCTGGCCAGCGAAAACCTGCCACCTCCTACGTGCAGACCAACAAGAATGCCCAGGCCACTCTCAGCAGCATCTGTCACAAGAACAAGAACATTGCTGCCATTCACAGAACCAGCGCCATCCTGCGCAGCCAGAAGCCTGTGATGGTGAAAAGGAGGCACGCCGGCACCACCAAAAGCTGCCTCCACTTCCAGAGCAATAAAGACGTCAACCACCTCTGCGGGGGGGGGGGGGGGGTGTTATAATATATATAGATTTTATATATATATATATATATATATATATATATATATATACATGTATATATGTATATAATCTGAAATGACATTTTTAGTGGAACAGGGTTCTGTTCTAGGTTCCATTCTCATCAAATTCATCTAAGAAAAATATTGCATAAGTCTGGATTGAGCAGAGAGAAGCAGTGGTGGCTAGAGGCCATGATAATATACCTCAATGATCAACTACAAGTCTAATTGACCAGGGTCTGAAATCCAAATGTGTGTTTGTGCTGAAGGTGCGTCTCCCAAGGGCTGCTCATAATTAACCATGGAACCTGGTAGGGATCCTGAAGCAAGTATGTTACTGGAAAATGTGGGACTCCCTGACAGGTGATTTTGGCTTAAGGGCTCCCCCATGGCCTTGCTGAACCTTCCTCATAATCCAGGATTGGATCTCCAATCAGATTGAGGGAAAACTTACTCAGTTAGGCACCTAGAGCATACTCATGGATCACTGGATTTCAGGTCTCAGCTACAAAAAAAAAAAAAAAAAAAATAATAATAATAATAATAATAATGATTGGAACTCTAGATTCTAAGTTTGATGTAATTCCAAGATCTATTCAATGGGAAGTGATAATAATACCATAAATGTAACTTCCTCAGAATCGTAGGGCATCAGTAGATTCAAATAGGAAAAACAAAAGCTAACAAATGAGGAAGATTTCAACATCTTTGAGATTGTATTAGTCTAAGAGTAGTTTATATTTCTTTAAAAGAAATCAACTTGTAAGTAAAATAGGGTCACAGGAAATACATAAAAATAGTTTGGTAGTGCTTTTTAAAAGAAAATTTTTTAATGTTTATTTATTTTTGAGAGAGATAGAGAGAGACCGACTGCAAGCAAAGGAGGGGAAGAGAGAGAGGGAGACATAGAATCCGAAGCAGGCTCCAGGCTCCGAGCTGTCAGCACAGAGTCCAACACGGGGCTAGAACTCACAAACTGAGATCATGACCTGAGCTGAAGCTCAGCTGGTTGAAGATCAACCAACTGAGCCACCTGGGTGCATCAGTTTGTAGTGCTTTTGAGACAACACATGACCACATACATATACACTCCACTGATTTAAAGAATCTAGCCTTTCATTCTTCTATCAGGAAACCTCAAGTTTCCCTTCCACTTCCTCTCCTGTGCTGGATATACTGGATGGCTCCTTCTGTTGCAGGCCACCCTTCTTGATGTGTGTTAGTGTGGCTCACCACCTGGTCTGTAGAGGTCTTTATCTTAATTTTTTAACCATCCTGGTAGAATGTGGCTTTCCATTATTTAAGTTTTTAGGAAAGACCAAAAGATATGCTTTATTTTCTCATTCACAGATATCCCTAGTGGACTTGACCTGCCAGCTCTACAGATGTATATGGATAGCCATGAATGTAGTTTAAGCTCTCAGGCTAGGAGCCAGAAAAGGTAATACAAGAGATATTCAAAGACGAACTGCTCAGCAGGCATTTGAAAATACTAGATTGGAATTCAGGAGAAACTATACCAATGGATATAGATTTAAGGATTGTCTGCATTAAAACAACAACTGAAGAATCAGAAGAGATCCATTTAATGAGGGAAGAAGTGTAGAGAGAACAAAGGGCCAAGACTGAATCTTAGAAAATGCCAATGTGACCTGGGTTTGGGGACCTATTTGAGCCTCTCTACAGGTCAGCCCTTAGACCTTTCCATGGTCTCTACTATCTCTCTGTGTACTTTATTTCTTTCTGTCTGTCTTTGCAGAAGCTCCCACAAACTCAGCCTTCTCCATTTGACAGTTTCTAGCACCATTCCAACTTGGGATTCTGTTCATGTCAGCTACACGGTAGCATAGTCTCCCCAACTTCCCTGACTTCCTTTGAAAATTATCTAGACTCTCCTTTCCTCAGGGTCTTTCTCAGTAGCCTCTATAATAAAGCACAAAAATACACACAACAGAACACGTGCAAATATGCACACATGAGGGAAATCAAAAATAAAAAGAACAAGAAATACAAACCGTTAAATGTAGTTTTTAATCTCTAATTGAACAAGTAGGGGTAAATGGATACCTGATTGTCTCCATTTAGCCCTAGGTTTTCGTTTCCCCACAGATAAGAGCCCATTACAGTTTCCTTCTTGCCTCATTCATTGTCTTAACTCCTCTTTAGGAGACACCATTTCAGAAGTTCTCTTAGGCTTAGCACAGTAATTTTCAAACTCTCTTATCCATGACCCATAGTAAGAAATACACTTTATATCATCGCTCAGCAAACACTTAGCTGAGTGTGTGTACATGTGTTTGAAACAATAATTCCTATCCTTACTGCAACAAATGATATTATTTTTCTTCTACTTTTTTCCCCCCTGTTGTTGGTTATTACCTACTAAACTAATCCAATGACCATCTATTGAACCTAGAGTAGAACCATGTTTTGAAAAATCCTGGTTCAGAGACAACAATCATGCACGCAGATAAAACACATGGAGAAGTAAAAATGTTCCCTTTCTCTCAAAGGGGTCATTTGCATTTCCCTAGACCCAGCAGCCCTCATCCACAAGTCTTCTGCTCAGTTTGGCATTTTCCTGTTTTTGCTCATATTTTCAGCATTTTCCCACATTTACTCATAGGAGTCTATGGGGAAAGGGTTGAAACTCTGGCAAGAGGTATTCCTAATTACAAGGGCACAGGAGGAGGCCAGAGAGTAATAGCACTTACCTCATATCTTTTCTCAAATGTCACTTCCTCTGTGAGGTCTTATGTGGTCATTGCACCTAAAATCCAGACCTCTACTAATGCATATATCCCTATTCTCCTTCAATATTTGCTTTTCCTTAGCAGTTGACAATATCTAATATTTTATATATTTAAAATACCTATTTAATTTATTATCTGTTTCCCCACTGTCATAGTAACTCTAAAGGAACAGATGCAAAGAACCAGAGTGTTTTTTTGGAGGAAAACTTAGAAGCAGAGAAAGAAAAAATAAACATTTTTCCTGAGCTCTCATTATCCAGGAGGAATGTGCCTAGGCCAAGTGAGGCTAGACTGCATACCCTATAGCAAGCATGCAACAGAGAGGAACCCTTATCCACATAGCACTCTACACATTTATAGGTACAGGGAGAGAAAACAGCTTTGAATGTAACAAAGGAAAGTTCTGTTCAAGAAAACAGCCTTCTAACTTTCTCTTAAAACCTACTAAAGATTTTAAGGGAAAATTTTAAGGGAAAAGACACGATCAGACTTGCTTTTAGAAAGTATACTTTATTATAGTGTGAAGTTGGTTAGACTGGCTATTAGCAGTTCCTCTTGTCACTCTCTCTACCTTCTGAAATTGGCTAAGTTTTCTCCAGGTTAAGGAATTTGGCTGGTCGAGACCTCAATAAATCTTAGGTAGTTCAGGGAGACACTTGGCTCCATTAGCTGTAAAGAATATGTACTTGAGGGTTGCCGATGCAGTCATTATGTGCAAGGCAGAGAGAAGAGGGATTACAATATAATTTTGTGTACTTTATTCCAATTTTTAAAATGATAGAAGATAAATCAGGAAAAACTTCTTTTCACCTTGTAACTCTAAGGAGCCTAATCAAAAATGTTTGCTATCTGGTATAATTTGCTTTTTACAAGATTTTAATAAAATATGATTCCTTTCTACAAGGACTCTGAAGTATTAAAACACAGTAAAACATTTCTTTTTTCTTTTATACTGATTAGGAATTTTATTAGAACCTTGGATTTCTTAAATTTCGCCTCTAGAGCAGCACTATTTAGGAGGGACAGAATGTGAGGCACAAGTATGTATGCAATTTAAAACTTTTGTATACTACATTAAAAAAAGAAAATAGGTGAAATTAATTTAATATTTTATTCACATTAATGTATCTAAAATATATCTATTTCAACATGTGACAATGTAAATAATTAAATGAGACATTTCACATTCTTTTTTCTTATAATAGACTTCAAAATCTGGCATGTATGTACTTAACACATATAGCATGTCTTAAGTCAGAATAGCCACATTTTAAGTGTTCACTTTGCCTAGTGGCCTAGTGGTTACCGTATTGGACAGGCATATTTCTAGATCTTTTTTTGAGAGAAAACATTGGTAAAATGAGATCAGGAAAGGAATGTTTACTGAGTACCTACTGCCGGCCTGACTGTACAGGCAATTTTACATTGATTTAAAATTTAATACTCACAAACGCATGTGAGGTAGTTCTTACTATACTCACATACTGCCACTCAGAGGTTTAATGAACTTATCAAAGGTCATCCAGCTAATAATTCTAGTTGGCCCCAAGATATCCTCTGTCCACCCCTCTTTTCTCCCTCAAAGGAGATATCCTTACTAAACCTTTTATTATCAATAAATGCTTAAGCTATAGTAAGTATTACCCGAATCCTAAATTGTTATTTATTAAGGCAAGGAATGAGGAAACTGTATTCATTTTCTTTATTACTTCTTTATTATTATTATGCATACACTACCATGATATCACAAAAAAATGTAAATTTGGATTCATTGATTTGTATATTTCAAGACATGTTTTTCACAGAGCTCATAAATTTGGAATCTCTAAAATGATACCTAAAGCTGGTGCTTGTCAGCTTCTGTCATTATCAGATCAGTCTTTTTATAAACTGAATTTCTTGGTCTTGGTTGTGAAGGGCATGTGAATATGACAGTGTCAAGGTCTGACATGGCTGAAGAAAATATGTTTGTTCTGATTTGCTGTGCATGAAAAATATTAATCCCACAACATGTAGGCCTATATTTACAAGCCATTGCAAATTGATGCTCTGCATATTTTGGTCACAGATAATTCTAACATAGTTGAATGTGAAATTGGCCATGCAGTATTAAGAAGATAAAAAAGTAATTGTTGTACATATTTTGTTGTTTGAATTTGACATATTCTACTACTTGAGAATTGCTTTATTTTGATAACCTGCCACTGATAAAAAAAAATAAAAACAATTTTCAAGAGTTTATAAAATGTTCTATGCTCTATCTGATTGAAAGACAAGAAAACAATTTCTTTCAAAAGTATAAAATTCCAGATACTACTATTGTAAAAGAATAGATTACGGAAAAGAAGCTATTTTTGAAATAGAGATTGATTTAGTCCTATAGAAAAATAATGACACATGCATCAGAACAGATATGCAAAGATAATTTTATAAACTCATACTCTCAAATAAGAAAAAATGTTAAAGTTTTATCTATGATTTAAGCAAAACTGAAATACAGTATACATATATATTAGATAGAAAATTAAAAGAAATAAAAACCAAAAAGAAAGAGCTCTACTTTTGATAACTTAATCACTGACTAATGTATAATTCATATACTTTTATTGGTGAACAGGAATTCACTTTTTCTTGAAAACACTACTCATTTTCTTTGGTTTCTTTTTTTAAAATTTTGAATATTCAAATATTTTTGATGTATTGAAATAATTTTATCTGTAAATAACATGAATGTTGGCAAGGATGTGGAGAAACAGGAACGCTCTGCATTGTTGGTGGGAATGCAAACTGGTGCAGCCACTCTGGAAAACAGAATGGAGGTTCCTCAAAAAATTAAAAATACAACTACCCTACCACCCAGCAATAGCGCTATTAGGAACTTATCCAAAGGATAAAGGAGTGCTGATTCATAGGGCATGTGTACCCCAATGTTTATAGCAGCTCTTTCAACAATAGCCAAATTATGGAAAGAGCCCAAATATCCATGAAATATTTATTTAATTTTGAGAGGGAATGAGAGAGAGAGAAAGAGGCACAGAGAGGGAGATGCAGGCTCCAGGCTCTGAGCTATCAGCACAGGGCCCAACACAGGGCTTGAACCCACTAACCGTTATCGCGGTGAGAGCATGACCTGAGCCTAAATTGGCTGCTTAACCGACTGAGCCACCCAGGTGCCCGGGTTGATTACCAGTTTTTGACATGAAAATTAGATATTACAGAATTCGACATAACTATAAATGTTTGTTTTATATGAAGTATGTGATTTTTTAAATCAAATCATAATGCAGATGAAAGTATTTAAACTTTATTTTGAAATTTTATTTGTTTTGATTTGCATTTAAAAGAAAATCATGATTCACATAGAAAATTCGGTTCTAAAAGCAACAGTTTTGAATGGCATGCCTTGCAATTTCATGACCCACTTGATCATGATTGATCCACAAATATGGAAGAGGATTCAGAGGTAATTATAGCCAAGTTGAATTATGACAAGTTATAACAATGGGTAAGAACATAATTTTTGAAGTCTGAAAGACCTGAGACTAGAGTTCTGCCTCTCCCATGTAATTACTATTTGACCTTGACATCTTTAAACCTTTTTATTGAGATGAAAATTAGAAATACTAATCATATCTACCCCATAGGATATTAAGTCAGATGATATTTACCAATGGATTAAAGTATGGCACATAATTAGAGCCATGTTAATTTTGAAAGACTATGGGTAAATGGACTCAAACAAATTTAAAGTTTTGTAATGAAATATTCACTTGTGTCATTTTTAAAATTTGGATAACATGCTAATTTTTGTTAAATTTTCCCTCAAAATTTCAAAACAAATTTCTTCTTTCTATGGCAAGTGATTTAGAAAGTAATAAGTACCCTTCTATTCACACCACAGTAAAAAAAACAAGTAAATGGGGAGCTCTGGAATATTTGTTCTCTTGTCCAATTGAATTGTAAAAATTTCATGTATGTCAGCCTATGAACTAATTAGTCAAGTAACTTGTGTGCACATTCTTGTTGTCTCTTAGCTTTATTTTCAGACAATGTGCTAATTGTATTTTCCTAGCTGCCTGCTAATCTAATTGTTGCGATATAATAGAATGTCATTTAATAAGTGCATTTTCAGCATCAGATTCAAATTATGTTTGCATACATTTTTGATAACATTAAGCTGTTTCATTTATTCTTAAAGAATTTGAAAGCTTTATTTTTATACTCACTTTGTTTTGTTTCAAATAATGTTGTAACTTGGCAGAGATTGTAGAACTCTTTTCAAAATTTCACTGCATAAACACACTAAGGATTTGAGTAATTTTTATTCCCATGAAAATTATCCCCAACAAAAATAACTTTAACTTTCTTGTCATATTTTTTTCTTTAAATTTCTAGTGATTTTGTAGAAGAATTTCTGGCATAATATATAATGGCTTAACATTTAATATAATATATGTTACTTCATCTTAAACCAGATGAATCTCATTGCTAGATTCTTTCCTTTTTTTAAATTTTTACCAACAATTTTAGCTTTAATAGTAATTATATTTCATTTGAAAAAAGTAATAAAAAAGTTATGAAAAACTATAAAGGTTATAATAACACTATTATAAACAATCATAGAAGAATCTAAAATTTAAAGTAACTGCTAAAACCATTTCAATACCATGTGTATTAGAGTTCTCCAAAAAATGCAATCAATAGGGTGATTTATAGACACACGAGAGAGAGAGAGAGGGAGAGAGAGAGAGATAATAAGGAATTGACTCAAGTGATTATGGAGACTGACAAGTTCCAATATCTACAGGGTAAGCTGGCAAGGTTGAGACCCAGGAGAGCGGATAGTGTAGTTCCAGTGTGAAGGCAGGCAGGCTAGGGTCCCAGGAAGAGCCTACCTTCACTTTGAGTCAGGCTTTCAACTAACTGAATGAGATCTGCTCAGATTACAGAGGGTGATCTGCTTTCCTCACTCTGCCTATTTAAATATATTCACATCCATAAACAACCTCACAGAAACACCCAAAATAATGTTTGAGCAAATATCTGGGCACCCTGTGGCCCAGTCAGGTTGACACATAAAATTAATCATCACACCATATTATACACAGAGTTTACTATATCATTATTCCCCAGTCCACAACAAAATATGACCCTATGAGTTGAGCCTGCACTCATAGATAATGCCTGATCCTCACCTGGCATTAAATTCAGTGCAAAAATATACACACACGCTATAATAGTTTTCTGCTTTCCGCAGTTTACAATTCTTGGCATGCAGGGGTCTGAATCTTTTTGGTACCAGTGTAGCATTAAATTATATTCAATGATTCGATGAAAAGTTGCAAATATATGCACAGAGATGACAGAACAAGCTTTTTCTGATACATGTAAAAAATGAGTTAACCTGGCAAAGCAAGTTAACTAATGGTCTCTGACGTTTTGAACTCAGCATACAACATTCTTGATATATTGTACTGCTTTATTTTATAGTTGAAGTTATTTTCTATTAAATTTTTTACTAACTTTCACAGGATCTGAATCCTCTTTGTACTAATTCCTAGCAGCCACTTTTTGTTCTTACTTATGGGTCACAGATCATTACTTGTAGAAGTAGCACATTGAACATCAACTCTCTAAAATTCTATAAAATCTCTAGGAGACCATCTGGAAAGGAAGAATTTTCCACTTGATAATAAGGAACAAGCATATTCTAAATTCTGGTATAGGAATTTAAATAATCCTCCATTGATAATTTGGTATTAAAAATAAGAACCTGTCTGGAATTCTCTCCTTTTCCTTACCTATTTCCTGTTTTTCCTCCAGTAGGTGGGGTTCTGGGCATATTTGGTCAAATTGTTGTGCCAAATCAGCTGTCATACAGGAGCCCTCTCTGCCCGTTAACTTTCTGGCTTCATACCCTATATTGGCAAGCAGAGTGCTTCTGGACATGTGTGCGTTTTGCCATTTTAATGTCCTTCAAAAGCACATTGATAGAAGCACTCTTTGTGTCTCCCTTTAGAACACAAATTATATTCTTATTTGTCCACCATATTTTTGGCCTTTGATTCTTACCTATGTCCTGAGTGAAATTCAATGAGACCTCCCACCTAGAAGGTCTCATTGCATTTTACTTAGAAGCAAATCAGTTTGACATTTAAACCCAGAACAAGGGTTCTTATCCCTGGGCACCTTGTATATTTATGCAAAATTTTGTATGTATGTGCATGTATACACATTTTCCTGGGTAGAGAGCATACTGTTCACTGAGTCTTAACTGTGTTCTTCATCCCAAATAGGTAAAGCCACTGAACCAGTAGGAAGAACTGAGATTCACTAATTTCTTTTTGTATTATGGTTCTTCAGGGTTCTCCAGAAAAACAGAACCTGTCTCTCTCTCTCTCTATATATATATATATGAAAGAGTGAGTTGAAAGAGGAATTTTAAGCAATTGGCACACGTAATACAGAGGCTAGCAAGTCTGAAATTCACAGGGCAGGCTATCATGATGGAAATTCTGGCAAGAGTTGATGATGCAATCTTGAGTTCAAAGGCAGTTTGGAAGAAGAATTCCTTTTCTTTGGGGAACCTCAGTCTTTTCTCTTAAGACCTTCAACTGATTGGATAAGGCCCACCCACATTTTGAGAGTGATCTGCTTTACTCAAAGTCGACTGATTTAAATGTCAATCACATCTAAAACATGCCTTCATAGCAACATCTAAAAAGGTATTTGATCAAAAATTGGGAACCATGGCCTAACCAAGTTGACACACAAAATTAACCATCAAGCCTTTTATGCCCAAGGGCATCTTTCTGAGTACTTGCTTTTAATAGTAGTATTCTGATTCCCAATAAACATTCAATAAATGTTAGCTTTGTATTTGCACATTTCAGCCTGCCTTTGGCTTCAGATCCAAGAGGGGCCACCTACCACACCTTGCTAAGAATAGAATGGACTGCAATTCTTTATCCTAACTGTTCTCCAATAGCTTGTCTGAACCCCCTTACCTCTGTGCATGCTATAAAACCTGTTTCCTAATGGGTAAAGTCAATAAGATGAACTAGTCAAGTTGAAAGATAAGTAGACAGGAGAAAAATAAACAAGTAAACAAACAAACAAAAGACAGTGCCCATAATGAAAAAACAGCAGTATAAAGAGAAAACAGAGAAACAAATTTAGAGGTAAATCTTTGCTCTTGCCCTCTAAGTTACTAATTGATTTGCTTCTTGAAATAGGACAAAGTCATGGAATCATGAAGACCCAGTTTCCTAAAAATGTATACTGACTAAATTTAAACTAGCTAATCACTGCTATTTAGCAATTGTGTCTTTAGTTGACTATTTATTCCCTATGAAAATAATTCTTAAGGTCAGGAGGGAGGTTAAGAGTAGATGTTTTATTTGAAACAATTTTTCTTAAGATGAATATATACTATCTTTGGAGGACCAGCCCTCACTGGGGAAAAAACCTAGAGCAATCACTGTTACAGATAAGGGTACATCATATTTCTCAGGGATGATATGCTGACAAATATTTGAGACTACTGCTGTAGAATCATAGAAGTGTTTATAACTGGAAAAGGCCTCAAAGTCCATAATGCCCAATCTCATCATTTAATAATGAAATTATGATGTCTCAAAGGGATTCAGAGCCTTGCCATAATCACTCAGCTGTAAGAACTGTTTCAAACCTTTTCCATTTTTTCAAGCTTTTCCTGGCTGCTCTCCTTTCCCTGTCCTTATCTCCTGAAAGTTCACCTCAAAGTCTTAACACCTTTAGCCTTACAGTCTAAATTAAAACTATTATCTTCATTCTACCTTAGCTAAGCTCTCTCTTGATATTCATTTTTTATCTTCCCCTATGCCTCAGAAAAAACTTGCCCTTCCTTTTCGAAGCTAACCCCAGTGAATGATCTTGGTCTTTCTCATCTCCATCTCAAGACCTGAGAACTTCAACATGTGATCTGAGGATACCAACACCTGAAATATATTTTTTCTTATTTAAAGTTCTATTTTCTGGTCTCTACTTTGATATTACTGAATCAGAATTTCTGAATGGAGGCCAATTTCAGAAGAAACATCATCTTTTAATTTTTTTAATGTTTATTTTTTTTATTTTTGAGAGAGGGAGAAAGAGGCAGAGAGACAGAGAAACAGTGTGAGCAAGGGAGGGGCAGAGAGAGAGAGAAACACAAAATCCAAAGCAGGCTCCAGGCTCTGAGCTGTCAGCACAGAGCCAGATGCGGGGTTCAAACCCACAAACTGTGAGATCATGACCTGAGCTGAAGTTGGATACTCAACTGACTGAGCCATCCAGGCACCCCGAAGAATCATCATCTTTACCCTAACTGTCTAGATACTTATCCATACTAAATACTTGAGAAACATTGCTATCAATAATGTCCACCAATATTTACCTCTTTCTCTAACACATCCAGAAGTTTCCTCTTAGCTGTCTCTGATATTTGACTTCCTTTCCTCAATATGGTCTACAAATTACACTCAGGGATTATTTATAACACCCTAAAATGGCATTAAAATGACCTTTCCCCAGTCTCTATTCTTCCTGACCTCTTAATGGCATAAAAGAATACTCACATCACAAAGCACTGAACTTCTGAAATTTCAAAGTTGGCGAAAGACAAGGGAAAGAAAATGGTAACATAAGCAGGTGACTTTTGTGTTATTCCAGACAATGAGGCCCTGCTCCAAAATAGGCATCAGATGGGATACTTCAACTCACCATCATCTCAGTAGGTCTCACATAGTGTGAACTACTTGCTCACCAAGTGTAAGTCCAGTGTTAAAAATTGTCTTGTACATGCAACATGGTCCCTACATGAAATTCAACTATGTCTTATGGAGCTGAGAGGGAAGGAAGGAAGGAAGGAAGGAAGGAAGGAAGGAAGGAAGGAAGGAAGGAGGAAAGGACCTATTCCAATTTGTGGGAAAAAAAAAATTACTTCTGTTGAATTTTTATAGAAAAACTATGTGTCAATATACAATATGGCACTTCTGTAAAGTAGTTTTGACTTTGTCATTTTCAACTGATGTCATGAGGAATCATAGATAGATATCATAGATAAGATGAAAATTCACTCCTTAACTAACTATACTGTTTATTAAACCATTTCCTTCCTTAGTCTCAACAAGGTATTCTTCTCTGGGTTTTCTTTTATCTTACTGTTCATTCTTGGATCTTCCAGATTCCTTTCCCTAAAAATGAAGGCATTTTTAATCCCTTCTTTCTTCCTTCTTCCTTTACTTTCTCTAGCTTCTTCTACCACAGGCCCAACTGTAGAACAAGACCATCATTTAGTTTCTGAATTCACTCCCACCAAGGATAGAAGTCTTCTAAGAGCACCAACTCTACCAATTTAAGTAGATTTGAAATAAAGTCCTGGTTCCTAGGTAATGAAACTTAGTGATCCAGTCACAAATGTCAAAATGCTGTATTGCTACCCCAGATTTCCTTATTAATTTTCAGATCAATTACTTTATTACTTGGGAATATACTGCTAATACCTAGGTCACCTGGAAGTGATAGGAAGTCTCTGTTTCCTCCTATGTTGACCTTGTCCACAGGTTTAGTTTCTGTCTTGAATCTTATTGGGTAGGCTGATTGTTGGCCTATGCTTTCTGTGAGACATTATCAGCTTCTCTAATTTTAAGTTCTATCAAATAGTGAAGCAAAGAAACAGATGAATTGGCCAGTGAGATAGACCAAAACCTAGAGACAGAGTTCCAGTGGACCCAGGTATAGACACTATGGGAGCTGAAAGTAAAAGAAATGGAGGGATGGGGAAACTTATGGAAAGCTCTTATTTTGCAAGAGGTTAGCCTTTAAGGCACTTTTCATTTCATAACTACTATCCAATATTAGACTGAACTTTAATAGTAACTTTTACAATTTATGATATGTTCTCACTTTTATTCAGAAAAGCACACATTTCTATGTTTGAAAATGTCAAAGAATCACTATGAAATTAGTTCTAATCGGATCCTTGCCATTAGCGAAGTGTGAATTCAGCAGCATTCAGAGGAAATGGCTTTCTGAACATAAAAGTTAATCTATCATGCTAAAAGATCATTGAAAACACTATTTTATAAGCCAAATTGATGGCAGCTATATTAACCAAAATATATTTGCAAAGGAAATTTTTAAGAAGTATATCTTTACTTCTGTTAGATGAAAGTATATGCATGTCTCCACTCATACATAAGCAGTTAAAATTATAGAATATTTTATAGTTGTGAAGAACTTAATTATGAAGTCCAGCACTTTCATCTTACAGATAAAAGTACTAAGGCCTAGAAAAGGCAGACTAAATAACATTTCTAATATCTAACTACTGGCATTACTAACTCTAGAGCTCTTCTCCAATGCTATTTCATTTATGCAACAGTTATGTATTGAATACCTTCTTTGTATATCAGGACAATGATAAATGGAAGAATCCTGTTCCCCCAAAGCCCACAGTACAAAGGAAAAATCATTTAACCCAAATGTCAACTCCTTCAGCCGCAGTTACCACCTTCCCCTTAATATTTAAATAAATTCACTCAAGCTCCTGTCATGTGTATGTTGGAAATCATAGCCTTCTTTCCCATCTATTAGCTTCTCTGAAGGTTCATGTTTCTCCTCCCAAACTGACAATTTCCTCCTTTTGATGAATTATCACATTTATGTTTCATCTTTTCCAAAGCACCCATAAATGCAAGACCTTAATATTCATCTTAGTTTCCTAAAAAGTTGGGTACAGTGAAAAGATATTAAATAAGAACTGTACTCTTAGGATCTGTTGGTTGTAATCAATTAAAAAAAAACTCAAATAGTACTAAACTATTTATTCATTCAATAAACAGTGCTTTATTGGTCCAGGCATTGGGAATTAGTAGTGAAAAAATAGTAAAAAAAATCCCTGTTCTTGGGGAGATGAATTTTTCTTGGGGGAAACAGATAAGCAAGCAAATAAATAAATATGTATGTACAGTGATCATACTAGAGATAAGACTAGGGGAGAGAAGGGCATAAGGTATAGCTCACCTTTTATTTATTTATTTTAGTTCATCTGTTAGGGGAGTCAAGGAAGAACTTGTTGAAAAGGTGGCATTTGAAAAGAAACTTGAAGGAATTGAGGAAGTGAGCAATGAGAACATCTGAAAGACAGGAGTTCTAGGCAGAGAAAACAGCAACAGAGCGACACTGAATTTGAAGAAAAGTAAGGAAGTCAGTGTGAGAGACCAGGAAAGTAGTGTATGAGGTCTGGAAGATAACTGAGGTCCATATCAGAGAGCTTTTTAGGCCAAATGAATGTACGTGGGCTTTTACTGATAGTGGAAATTTATGACTAAAGACTGGCTTGGTTTAACTTACATTTTAGGGAATCACTATGTTTACTGAATAGAGAATAGGATGGCAAGAGTAAAAGCAGAGAGGCATTTTGGAGGCTATGGTTATAATCCATGAGAGAGATAATGTGGGTTTAGATTAGGGTAATGATAACAGAAATAATAAAATGGTAAGATTCTGTATACATTTTGATTGAAAAGCTGACAAAATTTGCTAATGGAATACATATGGGTTGTAAGAGAAAAAAGGGAACAACTGGGAGGAAAGAAGTGCCATTTAATAGAATTAGTAAAAAAAAAAAAAAAGTAAAATCAATAGACAAATTAGTAACGAAATATGTTGTGTTTCTATCCACAAATAGTAAACTAACACAAATTAAATTAAGAAAACAATCCCATTTACAAATGCATCAAAAAGAATAAAATATCTAGGAGTATATTTAACCAAAGAGATGAAAAGTTGTGCTCTAATAACTATAAGACACTGATGAAAAAAATGAAGACAGTACAAATAATGGAAAGATATACCACACTCATGGATTGGGAGAATTAATATTATTAAAATATCAATACTACCTAACATCTATTGATTCAATAAAATCCCTATCAAGATACCAATGATATTTTTCACAGAACTAGAACAAACAACCCCCAAATTTGTAGGACACCACAAAGAGCCTGAATAGTCAAGGCAATCTTGAGGAATATTAAAGCTACAGGTATCATGCTCCCAGATTTCAAACTGTACTACAGTGCAATAGTAATCAAATCAGTATAATAATGGCACAAAAACAGACACATAAATCAATGGAACAGAATGGAGAGCCCAGGAATAAATCCACACATATATGGTCAATACAATAAAGGAGGCAAGAATATACACTGGAGAAAAGATAGTCTCTTCAATAAATGCTGTTGGGAAAACTGGACAGCTATATGCAAAATAATGAAAGTGAACCACTTTCTTAAACCATAAACAAACAAAACCTCAAAATGATTTAAAAACTTAAATCTAAAACCCAAAGTCATGAAACTCCTAAAAGAAAATATAGGCAGTAAGCCCTCTGACATTGGTTTTACCGATATTTTTTGGATTTACCTCCTCAGGCAAAAACAACAAAAGCAAAAATAAGTAAAAGGGACTACATCAAACCAAAAAAACTTTTGCACAGTGAAGGAAACCATTACCAAAATGAAAAGGCAACCAAATAAATGGATGAATATATTCACAAATGGTATAGCCAAAAAGGGGTTAACAACAGAAATATATAAAGAACTCATACAATATCAAAAAACAAACAATCCAACTAAAAATATGGGCAGAGAACCCGAATAAACATTTTTGCAAAGAGGAAATGCAGGTGGCCAACAGGCACATGAAGAGATGTTCAACATCACTAACCATCAGGTTAGTGCAAATCAGGTAGATGCAAATCAAAACCACAATGAGATGTCACTTTACATCTGTCAAATGGCTATTATCAAAAAGGCAAGAAATAACAAGTGTTGTCAAGGCTGTGAACCAAAGGCGATCCTCAGATACTGTTGATAGGGATGTAAATTGGCACAGCCACTATGGAAAACAATATGGAGGTTCCTTAAAAAAATTAAAAATAGAACTACCATTATCTGAAGAAAATGAAAACACTAATTCGAAAAGACATATGCACTCTATGTTCATTGCAACTTTATTTACAATAGCCAAGACATGGAAGCAACCTAAATGTCCACTATATAATGAAATATTATTCATTCATAAAAGAATGAAATCTTGCCATTTGTGACAACATGGATGGACCTAGAGGCTATTATATAAAGTGAAATAAGTCAGACAGAGGAGGACAAATACCATATTTTTTCATTTGTGGAATCTAAGGAAACCAAACAAATGAATATACAAAGGAAAACAGAAACAGACTGATACAGAAAACAAACTGATGGTTGCCAGAAAGGAGGTTAGGTAGGGGGTTGGAATAATTAGGAGAAGGGTTTTAAGAGGTACAATCTTCAGGTGTGCCTGGGTGGCTCAGTCTGGTAAGCATCAGACTCTTGATTTCAGCTCATGTAATGATCTCAGGTCAAGGTTTGTGAGTTCAAGCCCAGAGTCAGGGTCTGTGCTGAGAGCATGGAACCTGCTCTTTCTGTGCCTCTCCCTCTGCCCCATGTGCACATGCTATTTCTCTTTTTCTCTCTCTTTCTCTCTCAAACTAAATAAACTTAAAAAAAAAAAAAGGAGCTACAATCTTCCAGTTATAAAATAAATAAGACACAAGGGTGTAGTGTACAACATAGGGAATATAGTCAATAATATTGTAACAACTTTGCATGAAAACAGTTGGTAAATAGACTTACTGTGGTGACCATTTCATAATGTATATAAATGTTGAATTACTATGTTGTACACTTGAAACCAATATAATACTGTATATCAATTATCCAATTAAATAAAACAATAAATAAAATTTATAGCAAATGCTGTAGGAGAAGTTTTTGGAAGTGGGGGGAATTAAGAGTTTGGTTTTATTCAGTAAATGAGATTCACTGGGTCATCTAAGTTGAAATCTAGACAAGAGATTTGGAAGCCTTCAAGATCAGTTTATATAGGCCATTTGATCTTAATGACTACATCAAGTCATCAAAGACTCATCTTTTTCTTTCCATTATTCCATCTCTGTTATTCACAATTACAGTCTTCCTAAGGATGGGTCCCCATGTGATCAAAGGATAACTGCTGTCAGAAATTGAAACTATGTCACCACATGCAGTTGGACAGGCAAGACAATTCTCACAACCATTAGACACAAAGTCTTGAGGCTCTTCTGAATAGATCTTCCCTAAACCAACTCCTGTGCCTCAGAAAATGTCAGGAAACGTGTTGACTGGATTAAGCCTACGTTGTTTTCAAACTAATCACCATTTAAATGGTATTATGGGATTACCTGATTATTTAGACCAATTTGCTGTCACTACTGGAGGAAGAAGAAAGGTTCATCCAAATGGTTGCTACATAGTCAGGGAAGAGTGGAAGGGATGTTTTAAAGACAGACAATGACCACTATAAATGCACAGAAGAGCAAATGACTTAATATTAAATGCTGGATGCAACCATTCTTACAAGTCCTTTGGCAATTCCCATTCTGGGGAAATCTCACTGGATGTTTTATTTTTATTTATTTACTTACTTAATCATTTGTTTGTTTGTTTGATTGATTGAGGTTCCCCAACTCAAAAAGAGTTCCATGTTGCATAACCTTTCCTTCAAAATCTTTCTCATATTTCCTCCTCATATTACTTCTCTGGCTCCCTAAACCCCTCTCCCTCATGTTACCACAAGAATATGCAAAATCCCCATCACCTGTCACTTTAGTATGCAGAGAAATTAGCTTCATGCCAGTTTTGCACATATACAAATTCATGAAGGTGGCCTGTTAAATGAAAGACCGTTCACTCTAGTTACGAACTCCTTAGCAGACGAACCTACAGAAATTTGTAGTTTGGGTCTTTTCCCTTTAAACACATGTAAGTTTTTATTCTTCCCCATCAAGCTCTGTGGGTGAAAGGTAACTATATGGATCTTTTTTAACAGACATGAATTGCCTTTAGAAAACAAAAATAGCAAGATAGGATTATGTGTGTTTATCTGAGAATTTATTGTATTTACTGTTTTAAATAGCTTACCCCTTTTTCACAATAATTATTCAGTGAGTCAAAAACTCTAAATGAAGTATGTACAGAGTGTTATAATAGCTAAACAGAATGGGCATCTAATTCTGCCCAGATGGTGATAAAAACAGGTATTAGGTATCGTTTAGACATTACTGAAACTACTATGGTTTCCAAGAGACACAAGTGTATTCTAGAAAGATACCTCTAACAGTTACAGAGGAGCAGTTAGGAGGATGCTAAATAAAACTAAATGCCATGCAGGCAGGAAGCTGCAACAATAGTCTAAGAAGCACAGAATAAGGGACTGGCCCACAAGAGTGACAGGTTGGAAAGAGGCCCCAGTTCAAAGATAATTATGAAATTGAATTATTATTATGCTGTCTCTCTAATATTTCATATAAAACTCACTATAGCAATATGGGGTGATATTTTTGGAAGCCTTAGAATTTAATAAACTATTTGTTATTTTGCCACATTCTTTTGGATTTTGTTATGTTGTCAACATCTTTTTTTCTTCCTCCATTAACAACACCTGAATTTTGCTTCAAGGGCAATGCTCTTCTCCCATTAGATACAATCTGGTTACAGCAATCAAGAGAATCTGTCTTCTTCCATATTCTTCTCTTTTTTTTGGTGCAAAAAAAAAGTGATTTTATTAAAGCATGGGGACAGGACCCGTGGGCAGAAAGAGCTGCCTTCTATATTCTCCAATTGAGACCAATAAGATAGATCTTCTCTGAAATTTGCCAGAGTGGGAGTGGGAAGGAAGAAATAAGGATGATCACAAGCAGCACCTGATGAGACAGTCTATTTGTTGTTACTCCTACAATTCCAAAAGCTGCTCTGATTCTTATATTTTAGATTTTCCAGACTATATTTTAAGTAATATATCCTTATATCTCCCTATAACCTCCCAAGAAATTATTTTCTGCCTATATAAGCTAGGATGGGTTTCTATTCCTTACAACAAAAGCAACCTAAATAACACAAAAGTATGCTAAAAACAAATGAGCCAAAATGTAACAGGGATAAGAACACCAGTCTCCTAATACTTGGTCCAGTAGCTTTCACACCATGTTATGCTACCTGTAAATGCCAAACAAGAGAAAATGTTCTTCAGACATAAAAAATATAGCATCTAATGGAAATGTCTTCTTTAACATTAGAATAAATAATAAGGAAGGATATAATAACCGGTTTAGATCCCACAAGGCAATGGCAAAGAACAACTTGGATATTACACATGTTTTGACTTTATGATAGCACATCCTACCTTAGCCATTTCTGGGGATTATATAAAAATGCTCAGCAAATCTAACACAGTTCTAAGGGTTTGGAAGTAACAGACCACATGCTAACTACTCAGATCTTGTCATCAAAACAATCTGGGAATTTCTGAGCTCTCATTGTTGCTACTGCTACTGCAAAATTCCATGTTGTGGTTTGTGGGTGAATTAAAGAAACTTCAATCAAGACTTTACATTGGAGGTTTTGAAAATAATAAAAAGCCTACTTGAATAAAATTTAAAATAATATTTTTGGTTCATTGAGCACAAGAATAGAATTTAATGGAACCAGGAAGCTCCTTTCTGCTCAGTTTGCCCTCAAGTTTAGGTGATGATCAAACTCCTATGATGGTACCTTGATCTTTCTGGCTTCTTGGGCATGAAGGAATTCTCTAATTTATCTGCTAAGTGGGGAATATGGCTTCCACAATAAAAATCAAACTGAAATTTATAATACAGGAACCATTAGAAGGGGGAGGAAAGATGAATTCAAAGAGAAACAAACCAACAGGCTGAACAATCCTGAAAGCTGACACATATCAGTGCTGAAAACATTGGCAGATCGCCAGAAAGTATTTCTGCAGAAGATATTTAAGTTTAGAAGAGCTAACTTTGGAATGAGAAAAGGCAGTTAAGTGGAGAAAAATCAAAACAAAATGGATAGAGGGGAAAAATAGTTAAAATAATCAGAGTTATGTTCAAGAAGAGACACTGACAGTTCCTTTGTTTTAATAAGAAAAATACCAAGAGCAAAAAGTGAGTTTCCCTACTTCTTGAAGAATCTCTAAAAATGAAAATTCATTATAAGTAACCAACAACACTGATGCTTTCTCTGATTTAATAGACTGTGGTCTAATTAACAAGACAAATTACGAATACTGGTAAATAAAGTGTAATTTCCTTGACCCTTGCCAAATAGATTTGAAACTATAGGCCATGACCTCCCATTGATCTATTCTCCAAAATCCCTTTGGTAAAGGTGACCTTTTTGTTTTTCCTCATGAAGCCATTTTATTTAGATTCCAAACAAACCAGAGAAGAGGTGACCACAAATTAATCTGGTCACTTGGGAGTTGGGAACCTAAAGTTTCTGGCTCCTGCCAGCAGGAGCTGCAGACAAGGCCAGGTTCTGGGTCTTTCAGGCCACCACAGTTCACCCACCGACGTGCCCCGCCCACCTGGGCAGGCCCTGACCTAGTACCCAGCACAAGTAGGAGCCATCTATGGTGCTAATGAGAAGGTGCTGGGTTCCATGAGAAGGGAAGTGATGCTCAGGAGGATAGTCCCGACGTTCTGGGTGGGGTTCCACCGCTCTGAAGGGGGATCCCTGCTCCAGGGGCCAAGGACCGGGGGTGGAGGACCAAGGATGGAGACGCAACATCTGGCAGATGCTGGAGTGTCACATGTTGGTCGGCAGGTAGTAAAAGCAGTCGATAGTGAACTTGAGGCATGTCCTGAATTGCCCCCCCTTGCAGTAGATATTGGGGGACCCAAAGATGGCCACCTCTCAACTGTACACTTTCATCCTGAAGGTCACCTGGAAACCCTCAATGTCCTGCGGCCCCTTGAACTTGAGCAGCTGTGCCTTCTGTGAGCCGGCCACTAGCAGTCTTAGCAAAAAATTACTTGTCTACCCAATGCAAGATGGCAGGACAGCAGTTCAGTATTTCTAGATTTTTTTCTTTAATTATATTATTTGGAAATTTTTATTAATTGAATTACAGAATAAATAATTTTTTAAGGAGATTTTGAATTAATTGTGAAAAGAACTTAACAAAAGATAGTATTTATATACAATCAAGTAACAATAGTATAAAAAGCAGATGAAGGAAACTTCCTTGATGACCAAGTGGAAAACATTTTGATTTCCTATACATTGTTTCCCTTCTATAAAAGATAATTTTGTTTGCATGTTGCTTAACTGGATGGCAATCAGTGTGACAGAGGTGTAGCGGCATGTTATAAATATGTCTTCACAGTCTTTTGGCTTTCATTCCTTAAAAACATTTTATGAGCTCTGTAAAGTTACTTTAATAATTAAACTGTGTAAAAATATAATACTACATATGTAGTTTATAGGTGCATTCAGAGTACAAGTAAATATTTTGATCAAAATTGGAGAATAAAAGTAACTTCTACACGAGAAAACTTTAACAAATTATCATTTGAAAACCCGAATTTGCGTGTGTTTCTTTCTTTATAATTAAACAACTTATGGTCTAATTCCAAAGCTTCAACAGCACATGTTTTGAATTATTGTTCTTTTATTTTATTTTTTTTAATTTTTTTTAACGTTTTATTTATTTTTGAGACAGAGAGAGACAGAGCATGAATGGGGGAGGGTCAGAGAGAGGGAGACACAGAATCTGAAACAGGCTCCGGGCTCTGAGCTGTCAGCACAGGGGCCCGATGTGGGGCTCGAACTCACGGACCGCGAGATCGTGACCTGAGCCGAAGTCGGCGCTCAACCGACTGAGCCACCCAGGCGCCCCAGAATTATTGTTCTTTTAAAGCATTCTTCTATTCCCAAATAATCTTTAACATTGCTCTATCATATGTATGAATCTGAATGCAATATTTAATAACTACTGTCATCTATGTAAGCATATGTCTATCAGAAAAATATGGGGTAACTAGAATTTACCATCCCTACCAGTTATATTTCTACAAGATATCGATGACCTATGCATCAAATCTATTCACAAATAAGCAATGTTTATTTATTTTGAGAGAGAGAGAGAGTGCACGAGTAGGGGAGGGGCAGAGAGAGAAAATTGGAAAGAGAGAATCCCAAGCTCTTTGCTGACAGTGCAGAACCCAACACGGGACTCGATCCCACGAACCGTGAGATCATGACCTGAGCTGATATCAAGGGTTGGATGTTCAACCAACTGAGCTACCCAGGCACCCCAACAATTTTTATCTATATCATTGTTTGAAGAATGGCATCTACTTATGAAAATATTGTTTTAACATTTAAACCTATTTCTAACCTGCGTGGAAAGGGTGTGGTGAAATGGAGCAAAGTTCCTAGACTTAATTGAGATTTTCCTGTTATAAACTATTGAGAAAACTACATTATTTTAATGACTCAAAACTTAATAAAGATATGTAACACATAAAATATTTAAATAAATATCACTATCTTAATACCACAGATAACTTCATCTGTAAGCAATTAAGGCTTAGCTGAACCATGAATTTTTTGGTGAGGAGATTTATTCATGTGTTAGGAATTTCTCCTGGTCCATAATCATTCCAAACTTTGGATTTATGAAGGGAAAACCTTTCATTAACTATAGGTACTTACCAGAGAAAAGCTTTTATTGTTTTTTTTTCCCTCAATTTGTCTAATGAGCCCATAGTAACTCCACCAAATGACAGTTTTCCCAAGGTCATGGGAACATGACAACATCATGAACATGGCAACATGTAGAATATGTGTTTTACAAATGCTGTTTTTTCCTTCATTCAGAGAAGTATCTGAAAGCATGCTTCTATATACTTTCAATTCCATCCCAAAAGCTCTTTCAATTTTCAATTATTTAATGGTCAGTTTATTTTAGAGGGTTTCCTTTTCTAAAGTCTACAGTTGTGTCTATGGCCATACCATCTTGAACGTGCCCAATTTCCTCTGATCTAAAGTCTACAGTTGTACAACCAGATTGTCTTAAAGGTCCCTAACTAAATTGCCTATGGGTACCAACTTTTCCCTTTCAGTATATTAAAATTACTCAAATTAGAAAGCATAGTTTGTTATACAGATATAAAGAAAAATACTCCAATAATTTGGGGTCTCATTCGCTGAGCAATTCTGTTTAGGGAAGGCACCTACTTTTCAATTACTCCATGACACTGTGCAAGTCACTTAACATCTCTTGTTCTCATCTTTCTTCTTTATACAGAAGTTGAACAAGATGGGTCCTTTGGTTTATTTTAAGCTATTACATCTTATTCTATTCTCAATAGCACAATTCTTGAATGCATGAAGGTATTTCTTTCCTAACTATCATTGACTATCAACCTACTATGTGTTAGACTCTACACTAGACACTTTTTTCAAGGTGGAGCTTATTTTTGAGAACACTCTTAGATTTATAGGGGAAAAAACTGAGATGATAATACAGAGTTTATTTACACTCTGCATGCAGTTTCCTCATTTTTATTTTTTTAATTTTTTTAATGTTTATTTATTTTTGAGACAGAGAGAGACAGAGCATGAATGAGGGAGGGTCAGAGAGGGAGGGAGACACAGAATCTGAAGCAGGCTCCAGTCTCTGAGCTGTCAGCACAGAGCCCGACGCGGGGCTCGAACTCACGGACTGTGAGATCATGACCTGAGCCGAAGTCGGCCGCTTAACCAACTGAGCCACCCAGGCGCCCCAATTTCCTCATTTTTAACATCTGACATGAGTATGGTACTTTTGTTAGAACTGATGAACCAATGTTGAACCATTATAGTTAACTAAAGTTCACACCTTATTCCAGTTTCCTTAGTTATTACCTTATATTCTTTTTCTGTTCCAAGATCCCATCCAGGATACTGCATGATGTTTAGGTGTTATATCTTTTTAGACTGTTCTTGAGTGTGACAATTTTTTTTAGATTTTTCCCTGTTTTGTATGGCCCTAGCAGTTTTGAAGAATACAAGTCAGGTATTTTGTTGAATGCTCCTCTAGTAGAATTTGTCTGTTTTTTGTTTTTTGTTTTTTCCTTCACAGCTAGACTGGGGTTACAGGTTTTAGCAAGGAAAATAATAGTTAAACTGCCATTTTATCACATCATGTCAAGGGCACATACCATCACCTTGATTTATAACCTAATATAGATATTGATGTTGACCTTGATCACCTGGCTAAGGTAGTATTTCTCAGGTTTTCTCACTGCTCATCCTCCCCCTCCTTTCCATATTGTCTTCTTAGGAAAAAAGTCACTGCACATCTCCTACACTTAAGAAATGGGGGTTTATACACCTCCCTTCTATGAAGGCAAATATCTACATAAATTATTTGTAATTCTGCTGCAAAGGAGATTTGTCTTTTCTTCCCTATACATTTATTCAATCATTTATATCATCATGGATTCATGGGAATTTATCTTATACTTTGGATTATAATCTAATCCTTTATTTTATTGCTCATATTTTTCCAGCTTTGGCTATTTGCAATTCTTTCAGTTGGCTCTGTTATCCCTTCAACATACCACATCAATGTAGGTTTTTGTTTTGTTAGTTTTGTTTTGAGCACTCCTTAGTTCAGGCTGCTACAATACAGTACCATACCATTAGCTAGGTGGCTTATAAACAACAGAAATTTATTACTCACAATTCTTCAATTCTGGAAGTCTAAGATAAGGGTACCACCATGATTGGGTTCTGGTGAGGAACCTCTTCTGGGTTTAGTCTCCTGACTTACTGTATCCTCACATGACAGAGAGAGAGAGAGAGAGAGAGGGGGCAAGCTACTACCTTTCTTCTTCTTACAAGTGCACTAATTCCATTTATGAAGAGTTCACCCTCCTGTCTTAATAACCTCCCAAAGGCCCTGTCTCTAAATACAATCACATTGAGGATTAGATTTCAATATATGAATTTTGGAGGGACACAGATATTCAGGCCATAACACTTCCTTACTTTCTAGCACTACATAATGCTCCAGATTCATCTTATATATTTCCAGATCCAGTCTTAGAATCAACCATTGATCCAAGAAGCCCTGTTTCTTCTTATGTAGACAGTAGTAGAATCCAAAATCTGGGTACTCAATACCCTTGTTGCTACTAGGGTGTCATTGTTTCTGGATCTCTCAAATGACAGATTGAGAAAATGTAATTGCATATATAATCTATGTATTTATAATATAGAAATATTTCTCTATGTAACTATCTATATCTATATTAAGCTAAATATGAGTTCCTACTGGTGTTTCCAGCTCTGATCTTTTACAGCATGGATTATTCTAGTTCTTCCCTTTTCTTGTCTCTAACCTCCACCTACGAGGGAGAAACCAGGCTTCCACCATCTTCTATTCATTTATTTAATTCTTCAATTTAAATATGTATATTGTGCTTTATCAGCATTGTTAGCTAATACTCCATAGGAAACAGCTTTATCAACTAAAGTGTTTTACCTTAAGTATTATAGGCTCCACTCATTTCCAGCTCTTTACATAGCACCTTTCCTCTCTATGTCCTTCTTTGAAGTTTTATTCGTACACTTATAATACAGTCGGATTCTTTCATCACAGTCTGTATTCCATCCTGGGATTCTCCAACTTTCTAGACGAATTTTTAAATATTTGCATACATTAAGGTCACTCTTTGTGTGATAAAATTCTATAGGCTTTTGACAGATGCATACTATTACGTATTCACCATTATCACATAGAATAATTTCAGTCCCTCAATAAAAAACTATTTTTCACTTATTAGAACTTTCTCCCTCTCCTCTAGTAACCACTATATTTTTTTATTGTTTGTATATTTTTAACCTTTATATACCATTTTAAGAATAATAATATAATCGGAATTCTAATGTATGTAACCCTTCAGACTATCTTCTGTGAAAGAAGATAGCAATATACATTTAAGGATACTTCATGTCTTTACCTAGGTTGATAGCTCATTTTCTTTACCACCAAGTAATATTCAGTTGTATGGATGCACCACAATTTATCATTCACCTACTGAAGGATATCTTTGTTGCTTGCAGTTTTTGATAATTATGAATAAAGCTACTAAAAACATTCACTTGAAGGTTTTTTGTAGACATGTTTTCAAATCAGTTGGGTAAATACCTAGGAACTGAACTTTTATGTGCAGCATGACTATGTTTAGCTTTGTTTAAAAAAGCCAAAAAACAAAAAACTGCCAAAATGTCTTCCAAAGTGGCTGTACCATTTTGCATTCCCACCAGCAATGAACGAGAGTTTCTGTTGCTCCATCTTCATAGTGTTTGGTGTTGTCAGTATTCTGGATTTTGGCCGTTCTAATAAATGTGTACTGGTACCTTACTGTTCTTTTAATTTGTATTACTCTGATAACATATGAATGGAGCATCTTTTCATATGCTTCTTTGCCACTGTATATATCCTTTGGTGAAGGATGCAAATCTTTTGCTCATTTTTCAAACGGGTTATTTTTTCTCTTTTGTTTGAGCTTGAAAAATTTGTATATTTTCTGTATTTGTATATTTTGGGCACCAATCTCATACCTGATATGCAAGGTAAGGAAGACTGAATGGTACAGCTCACACGGATAAGACTCACAAAGCAAAGATCAAAGATAGATGTGAGTAAGGGTAGTGCTAGTAAATACAATTTCAAAAGAGAGAACAACCACTTAGAGATTTCTTTGCATGTAGGCATATATGATCTTTTTCATTTTAAGTTATAAGAGAATGAAGCTAATGGGGAAAAAAGGTTGAAATTTAATTTTGAAAAACTTCCTACTCACTAATTCTACTATTTTGCTATTTTTTTCCAAATTGAAACTTATTTAGGGGTTGTCATTTAGGCACCGAAATTTATGTGGCATATGTAAACTTAGAAACTGAAATAATGTAAACATCATCTAAATCTATAAACTTTATTTCAAAATCAATTACATAATATGTAAACAAACAGGCTTTCAATCAAAATTTAATCAACTTATTATTAAATATTAATATAAAACTGACATTCCCTCTAATTTATGTAACTACTGATCAAGAAAACCCTTAATGTACTTTGTGGTTTCAAACCTCATTTGTTTTCTTCAAGTACCAGGAAAACATTCCATAGACAAAAATTATAAAAGTCAGTTTATGGAACATAATTTTAATATTAAGCTTATCTCAACTTGAGAAAGTGTATTTTCAACCAATTAAGTCTAAAGTTTTATAGATTCTTTTAAAAATTCATGTTAACTTTTTTAAAGATCTCATGTTCATTTAAAGACATTGACCTGTTATTTGGCAAAAACAACAAAAACCCAGCCTTTAAAATATTTAAACATTTCTACTACTATTTTCTAAGTATGAATAGTTTTGTCTTAGATATAACCGCCACTTGAGGTAAGAAAACCAGAAAATGTATTGTCCAAAGTACAGTTCTGTGAATAAGAAAGAGCAATAGTAATGATAACAGTCATAATGAGACAGTGGGCATAAACTGAGTCTGTTCTGGGTAAACTTGGATAAAGGGTTAAGCCCAACATTAACTTAAAAAATCTGAGTCACACATTACCAAAAATACTCAAAAGTTTACAAAATGCCTAGCGTTAGGTGGCACAAATATAATGATGTGTCATTTACAGTAGATAATTTACCAGCAATTTATTTACCAAACTGGTAATACTCAGTTTAGTGTAACAATTAGAAGACTAACTTGATCTTGGCTTGTTAATAAAGGGTGGGAGACTAAATATAAGATAGCAAAATTTTTATTTATTTTATAAAACAATTTAAAAATATATTGAGGAGCGGGGTGCCTGGGTGACTCAATCGGTTAAGTATCTGATTTCAGCTCAGGTCATGATCTCACAGTTCATGAGTTAGAGCCCTACATCGGGCTCTGTGCTGACAGCTCAGAGCCTGGAGCCTCCTTGGGATTCTCTGTCTCCCTCTCTTTCTGCTCTGCTCATGCTCTCTCTCTCTCTCAAAAATAAATAAACATTAAAAAATTTAAAAAAAGAAAAAAAATATATAGAGAGAGGAGTGCCTAGCTGGCTCAGTCAGTGGAGCATGCAAGTCTTGATCTTGGGGTCATGAGTTTGAGCCCTACCTCATGGGTAGAGTTTAAAATAAAATAAATAAATTAAAATAAATAAATAAATAAATAAATAAATAAATAAATAAAATAATAAATAAATAGAAAAATCTTTAAAAGGCTTTCCTTCTCCAAACTTATTCACCTAACAAGTTCCCTAAAAAGCCACCATTAAACATTAGTTGCTTTTGTTTAAGGCCACATTTTTGAAAGTCTGTTCAAAGCACATCAGACTGTCAAACCCTACTAGTTATGGCAGAACCCAAGGAATATGTCCTACTTGAGGACTAAAACCTTTTGATAAGACATTTAACATTTGCTTTTCCTTTTACGGAAAGAAAACAAGATTAATAGACCTTACCTCTAGCCTATTTTTAATAGCAGAGGTACACCAACATACTTCTTTCCAGAGATAAGATGAATTTGCAAGAAGGCAGGAGAAAGAGTTAGAAGATTTCTGCTTAAACCTCCTGTATTAAAAAATAATAATAATAATTAAAGTAATCTCTATTCTCAACGTGGAGCTCGAACTCACAATCCCCAAATGGAGTCACATGTTCTACCAACTAAGCCATCCAGGCTCCCCTAAATCTCCTATATTTAGAAATCATGTCTCCTTGATTTTATAAAATTTGGGAGATATTTTCCCTTTTTATAGGAAATAAGACAAAAGAATAATGAGCTTCACAATAAATGCACAATAATCTTGGGGTACCAAGATGGGGAACATGTTACCAGTTAACAGAATCCAGAGGATGTAGCTGCAGGGAAAATTTGCCAGAGAGATGTGGCCCTTAGTAGGGAAGCACAACTTGCATGGAGAGAGCTGGGGAATGTTTCAATTAACTATTGATGCATAACACAACACCCCAAAACTTAGTGGTTTAAAACAACTATTTTACTATTGTTCATATTTCCATGGTTTCACTGTGTGGTTCTTCTAATCCACATGATGCCAGGAAGTCCAACAGTCATTTAGAGTTCAACAGGGTTGGAAGGTCCAAGGTGGCTCATTCACATAGTTTCCATTTGATAGTGGCTATTAACAACACACTCAGCTGGATTCATCCACCAGAGTATTTTCCACCTGGCCTTTCGATTTGGATATAGCTTTTCACAGCATAGGCTACCAGATTCTAAGGGTCAGATAGTAGAACCTATATGTCATAGGTTGGATTCTCCAGAAGAAGATTCTGAGAATTTTGGGGTGCAGAATATTTATTATTGATCAACACCTGAGAGGGGGAAACGTGGAAGAAGCAGGATTAGGCAAAGGAAGAAGTCCAACTGTGATGCAGTTGGTTAACCTGCAAATCTGTTGCATATCAGGCAAAATGTCCAGACCTTTTATAACATCCCTTTGCTTAGTCTTCAGGAAAGGCATGACCTGAGGTGAGGTGGGTCTCTTTAGCTGAGGCAGATGCTGAAGGAACCGACACTTAATGTCTCTCTGTTGTCTTCATTCCTCACTGCTGAACAAGAAGTTCTTCTCTAACGTAGGATCTGAGTAGCTCATCTCAGATCTGCCATATCACCAATCTTCTTAAAGCCTGGGCTCTTAGGTCCCAAATCAGTAATTTCACCAATTTCATGGCCATTTGATTGATCAAAGTTAGTTACAAGGGCAGTCCATATTCAAGGAAAGGGGCAATAAACTCCACCACTTGAATTAGGAGTAACACGCATATAGAAAGGGAGGAGGAATTTGGAAAGGCACTCCAGCCTCTGCCTTCTGGCTATAACAATTCATGTACAAAGTACACTTAACACCTCCCAATTACCCTACAAGTTTCCATCCCCTTATGGCATCAGCTCATATCAAAAACTCTTATCACCTATATCAGAGCCAGATATAGATGAGACAGAGTCCTCAAGCTCCTCAGGAGCACCTGAAAACTAAAAAATGAAACACTAACACAATAATTATCTGTCCCATACACACCTAACATACAATAATGAGGAAAACACATGGCAGGCACAATAGAAACCTTCACTCTAAAAGTGTAAAACTGAAATAACATAGCAGTTACTGGCCCAAAACAATTCTGAAATCTAGCAGGACATGTTACCATTTCCTCTGTCTCCAGGGATATACCATGTTTCTTGATTAGGTCTATACTCCCTGAGAATGGTTCTTCATGGCTCTGCCTGCTCTGTTATTGTTACTTTTCTATAAGAAGTAGAATGTGTTTGCTGCTGAGTAATTTTCTTAGCTTGTGTCCTATTCATAGGAAATTACTAACACCTGAGACCTTTTTCATTTTGTACTACCTCAGTCCCTTTTAGTCCACGCTCTTAAAATTTCTGTTAAAATGTTTGGACTTCCTATGTACCTATACCTTATTTTATGACAGATTTTAAAGACACACTCCTCTCTACTTAGGGCTTAGAATCAGGACGCTGTAAGGACAATGCCTTTAAGATTCTTGAAATCTTTTTTTTTCTAGCTGAATGGGCCTACAAGGCAAAAAAACTTTACTGTCTAGCGAGAAAGAAGGTCAACAAGGCAAGCCCCTTAAGATTTTTAAAAATCCCATTGTCTAGCTGACAGGGTCTAAGGGACAAATCCTTAATCTTTATGAAGGTTAAACAGTCTTTCAACTGCATTATTGAACTGATCTTCATAATGTGGCAGCACTCTGGATTTTATCTTTGCCCCCAGGTATTAATTTACTCTGAAAATCTCATATGGGCTGGAAGAGATAAATAGGAGAATAACTTATGTTCCAACTCACCAAATCCTTATTTGAAAATGTTTTTTCTGGGTCAGAGGTTGGTCAACTATGGCCCACAGGTCAAATACAGGCTGTCACCTGCTTTTGTCAGTCAATTTTCTTTTTTTATTGGAGCACAGTCACATCGAATCACTTACAGATTGTCTGTGTCCACTTTCATGCTACAAGTACAGAGTTGAGTAGTTGCTACAGACAACATACAACCTGAAAAGCCTAAAATATTTACTATCTGGCCCATTTCAGAAAATGTGTTGTTGACTTGTATTCTAGATACTGCTTACGAGTTAAATGGTTTCTTCTCAAGTCATTTCACCCTATTAATGGTCATATACACCTAAAGAAACCAGTAGACTCTTAACTTTGTTTGGAAACCTTCTGAGCCAAATACACAAGGTTGTTAGATATATTTTCTATCTCTCATGTTACCAAAAATTACAGCATTGTCAAACATTCTCCCTCTACATAATAGGGCAGAAACTCACCTTTGCTCCAGGCTCAACAATTTCTTCACTGTCTTACAGGCCTCCATTGATTACCTCTGTGAGATCCCTTATCCCAAAGCCAATGCCACATGTTTAAGGTTTTTGTTACAGCAGCACATTACTCCCTAGGTACCAATTTCTGTTTTAGCTATCTATTATTGCAAAACAAACTATCCCAAAGCTTGGGAAACAACCTTCATTGGGTGCCATATTGGTGACTAGCTACCACAATGACTCACTCAGATGGCCGTCAATAAGTGCCTGATATAGCTAGAGTGCTTGATTCTCATTTTTGTGATTCTTCCATCTATCTTGGGCTTCTGTCTATCCTGGGCTTCTCATACCATGGTGGCTAAATTCCAGGAGGCAGCAAATAGAAGCTTCCAGTTCTCTTTGGTCTGAGTTTGGAAGTCTCAAATTGCCCTTCTGCTACATTCTATTTGTAGAAGCTAGTCAAGGGCCAGCACAGATTCAAGGAGAACAGAAATAATCTCCAACTCTTGATAGCAAGAGTGATATGTATATACAAGGAAGGAATTGTTGGGGTTTACCTTTGAAGACTAGCTAATATAGGGAATGAATACCCCATCTCATTCTCTTCCTGCCCTCTAACCTATTGCAGAAGCTTCCTATTGGACTTCCATCCAGTAGTCAGAGGACAGGTCATCTCTTGAGGCAACCCCTAGATGTCAGCCTTTGGGGGTACAGAGAAGATTCTGAAGGAGTGAAACTAGACGGGAAAATAGAAAATACCCATCACAATTCTGAAATATAGGTTAGAAGTAGTCCCATGGAAATTATATTTTTCCATAAAGTTTGATTATATTAAATAAAAAGTTTTCACTATCTATAAAAGTAGCATAGCAAACAGGATGGCTTTTATAACCACTCCTTTCCTCTTTGGTCTGGCCAATTGCAGGTACAGAAATTCTTCACCTTGAAAATTTAACCCTGTGCAATACAAAGTTGGGAATCATGTAAGTCTGGCCACAATTCAAATTTCCATTCATAGCTAAATGAAAATATAATGTTCTTAGTGTGAACCTCCTGGAATAAATAGCTAATTTGTATATCTTTTATTTGTGATTATTAGCCTAATTTGTGTTCAGATTTACATTCTACCTCCCTGCTAGCAAGCCCTATTCTGCTTTTCAGCCTACTCTGTCCTCATCTGTAACTTCTCTTTGTAGAGACAGAGCCCTATTACTTTATGGCCATGTTCTAGGTACTACTACCAGAGGGCTTGCATCCATCACATCACATCCCATAGGTATGCTTTCTAAATCAGATCCTACATGATATTGTCTTGTTGCCTTAGACATTATACCTGTGGTCACCCATACTGGAGTCAGTCCTCTAACCCCTATTTCATTCATGCCTGATTCAATCTCCTCTCTTTAATGACCTGCCTTTGAAGAAAGCACTGTACTGGACCTCATACACTTCTAAAAAAAGGACAGCTGGTAATTTATCTGTGATTTTGGCAGTGACAATATTTTTTTTCATGACCATTTGAAAAACTAATGTTGTACGGTTGGTTACCTGTCATCTTCAAGAGTTAAAACCAAAATCAGCAGCACGGCATTTTAACATTCAGCGCTAACATCCTAAGTAGGAAGGTTGCCTTTTGGTACTTTGTTGAAAACACTCTTCCTATGGATTTGTATGTCCCTGAAAAATTTTTCTACCATGCAAAAAGCACTATTAAAGTGTTTTCATAGTTTGGTATGTGTTTAAACTTTCAGCTTTCAAAAATCTATCTAATTGCTATCATTTTTTATCTCTTCCATTAAGCTAAATGTTTCTTAACATCACTTACAACCAAGCCAGTGATGATCTAGATTGCCAATATATCCATTATTCGTCAGAGAATTTCCATTAGTCAGAAGCTAAGGTGTATTTTTAATATATTATTTTAATATAGTATATGGAACTATATTGAAGGTATAAGGTATTTTGCAAACATTAATCTTCAAATAAGCTGGTATATTACTGCTATTCTATAAATATAAAAATGGAAATGGAGCTAATAAGTGAATTTCCCAACACCTTGCGAAAGTCAAAACAGAATTAGGATATAATCAATTCATCGTCAAGTGTCCTTGGACAACAAAATCAGACTTTTCTTAAGGAGTTATATAAGTCACTTATCAAAGTATGATTCAACCTATTTTATGGGTCCTCGTGTGTCAGGATTATTACTGAGGACTTCAAAATAGTTTTGTCTGTGAAATATAAAATACATGAAGAAGAGTATATAAAATGTATAAGTATAGGTTACAATGCAATAACAACATGAACACCCATATTTATACCCCCCCATGTTAAGAAATAGAATATTAGGGGTACCTGGGTGGCTCAATCAATTGAGCATCCAACTTTGGCTCAGGTCATGATCTTGCACTTCATGGGCTTGAGCTCTGCGTTGGGCTCTGTGCTGACAGCTCAGAGCCTGGAGCCTGCTTCGGATTCTGTGTCTTCCACTCTCTCTACCTTTCCCCTGTTTGCACTCTGTCTCTCTCTCTCAAAAATAAATAAACGTTAAAGAATAAAATAAAATAAAAAAAGAAATAGACTATTACCAGTTAAATTCCCTCTATTGTACCTCCTTACCCTCTACCCAGAGAAAAACAAGTATCCTGAATTTTGTATTAAACATTTCATAGGTTATCTTTATATTTTTACAATCTATGCACAAGTTCTAATACAATACATAACTTCCATGAACTCTTCATGCTACATTCAACACAAATGAAATCTTAACTATATCTATTCTGACTTGCTTCTTATACTAACCAATATACCTTGAGATTTATCTATGTTGATGAATTTGGCTATATGTGTTTCATTAATTTTCTCGTCTCTATAGGAGTTCACAGTATGAATATACTATAGTTTCTTCTTTTATAGCTGATAGATATTCCATTTTTTTCCACTTTTTTGCTACTACTGCGATGTTCTTTAAAGCACTGTTCTTTTTTTTTAGGTTTATTTATTTATTTTGGGAGAGAGAGAGAGAGAACGTGAGTGGGGGAGGGACAGAGAGAGGGAGGAAGAGAGAGGGACAATCCCAAGCAGGTTTCTCACTGTCAGTGCTGGAGCTCAAATACACAAACTGTGAGATCCTGACGTGAGCCAAAACCAAGTCCAAGAGTGGACCCTTAACTGACAGAGCCACTCAAGTGCCCCTTTAAAGAATTTTTCTAAATGGCTTCTTTGTGTACAGAATCAATAGGATAAATGCCAACTATTAGAATTGCTGGCTAATAAATACAAGCATGTTCAACACTACTTGGTGATACTAGAGCAATCATAATGGACTAGTACAACCTCCAAAATCTTAGTGGCTTAAACATCAAAGTGTATGTTATTGGTGTTACATTTTCATCTTAGATGGGGGTTGAGTAAGGAGAGTTTCTTCCACATCACCTTCCTTCAGCGAAGGAAGTAGCCATGGAAGAGGGGGAAAAAACTTGATCACTCACTCACAGGTTTTAAAGCCTCCCACTTCGAAATGATACTGGTCACATAGTCACACATAACTTCAAAGGGTTGGTACAATTTAAGCATACACCCAGGAAGAGAATAAAACGCATGTATGAACAATCTGAATGTCTATTGATGATGACTACAAATTGTTTGTTCCTTGTTATGATGAGCACTGGGTATTGTGTGCAAGTTAGGAATCACTGAATTCTACTCCTAAAACCAATATTTCAATGTATGCTAACTAGAATTTAAATAAAAATTTAAAAAGAAAAAAATACTGCTAGGGTAATATCTTATTAAATACTAAGATACATTCTACCCTTAAAAAAATAAAGTGACTGCTTCAATTTGCACACCTACAAGAGAGGATGAGAACTCTGTTGCTTCACATTCTGCTAAATCTGATACTGTCAGATATTAAGACTTTTAAAATCTTATGCATATGATCTATCTCAACTGTGGTTTTAATTTACATCTTTTTGATTAGTAATGAGATTTAGCATTTCACAACTTGGTAAGTGCCTTGTACTCATACAAAATTCTTCTTTTGTAAAATTACTTGTTATTTTGTCCATTTTTCTATTGAGTAGTTCAAACTTTTTCTTGTTTCTTTTTAATTCAAGTATAATTAACATACAGTGTTATATTAGATTCAAATATATAATATGATTCAACAATTCTATAGTCAGTGCTTATTGCGATAAGTGTACTCTTCATCCCCTTCACTTATTTCAACCTTCTCCACACCTACCTCCACTCTGACAACCACCAATTTGTTTTCTATATTAAAGAGTGTTTTTTTTGTTTGTGGCTTTTTTTTCTTTCCTTGTTTCTTAAATTCCATATATTAATGAAATCATTTGGTATTTCTTTCTCTCTGACTTATTTCACTTAGCATTATACCCTCTAGATCTTTCCTTGTAAATAGCAAGATTTCTCCTTATGGTATATATATATATATATAATAAATATAAATATATATAATATATAATGTAAATTATATACTATATATAATGTAAATTATATATTATATATATTTACATTTTATATATCATATGTTATATTATATATTATATATAATTATATGTAAAATATATAATTACATATAAAAATATAAAATATGTTTTATATATATATACACACACATATATATATATATTAATTCCTCACATTTTCTTTATCCATTCATCTGTCAATGGACATTTAGGTTTCTTTTATATCTTGGCTATTATAAATAATGCTACAATAAACATAGGGGTGCATATATCTTTTCATATTACTCTTTTAATATTCTTTGGGTAAATACCCAGCACGGAATTGGTGGATCATATGGTAATTCTATTTTTAATTTTTTGAAGAATCTTAATACTGTTTTCCACAATGGCTGCACCAGTTTGTATTCCCATCAATAATGCATGAGGGTTCTTTTTTCTCTACATCCTTGCCAACACTTGTTATTTCTAGTATTTTTTATTCTAGCCATTCTGACAGGTGTGAGGTGATAGCTCATTGTTTTGATTTGCATTTCTTTGAGATGTTGAATACCTGAGTGATGTTGAATATCTTTTTGTGTGTCTCTTGACCATGTGTGTGTCTTCTTTGGAAAAATGTCTTTTCATGTCCTCTGCTCATTTTTTAATTGGACTATTTGGGTTTTCTTAGTGTTGAGTTGTATAAATTCTTTTTTTAAAAAAATGCTTATTTATTTTTGAGAGACAGAGAGAGAGAGAGAGAGAGAGAGTGCCAGCATGAATGGGGGAGGGGCAGACAGAGGGGGACAGAGGATTCCAAGCAGGCTCCATGGTGACAGCAGCAAGACTCACGCAGGGCTCGAACCTATGAACTGTGAGATCATGACCTGAGCTGAAGTTGGACACTCAACCAATTGAGCCACCCAGGAACCCTGAGTTGTATAAATTCTTTATATATTTTGGATATTAACACTTTACCAGACATGTTAGTTGCAAATATCTTCTACCACTCAGTGGGTTGTCTTTTGTTTTATTGATGATTTCCTTCATCGTGCAAAAGCTTTTTATTTTGATGTAGTCCAAATGGTTTAATTTTGCTTTTGTTTCCCTTGCCTCAGGAGACACATCTAGAAAAATTAACATAGAGAAATCTGTAGCATTTCTATACACTAATAATGAAGTAGCAAAGAGGAATTGAGAAAACAATCCGATTTACAATTCTAGCAAAAAGAATAAAATACCTAGGAATAAACTTAACCAAGGCGGTGAAAACCTGTACTCTAAAAACTATAAAACACTGGTGAAGGAAATTGAAAATGACACAAATAAATGGAAAAACATTCCATGCTCATGTATTGGGAGACCCAATATTGTTAAAATCTCCATAAAATCCAAAGCAATCTCCAGATTTATTACCATCCCTATTGACAACCAAAAGCATATTTCACAAAACTAAAATAAATAATTCTAAAAGTTGTATGGAGCCACGAGAGACCTTAAATAGCCAAAGCTATCTTGAAAAAGAACAAAACTGGAGGTATCATGATCTCAGATTTCAAGCTATACTTCAAAGCTGAGTAATAAAAACGGTATAGTACTGGCACAAAAATAGACACATAGATTAAGAGAACAGAGAGTCCAGAAATAAACCCACGCATGTATGATTAATTAATTTATGACAAAGGAGGCAAGAATACACAATGGGAAAAAAGACAGTCTCTTCAACAAATGGTGCTGGGAAAACTGGACAGCTATATGCAAAAGAATGAAACTGAACCACTTTCTTATACCATACACAAAAATAAACTCAAAATGGATTACAGACCTAAATATAAAATCTGAAACCATAAAATTCGTAAAAGAAAACATAAGCCATAATCTTCTGACGTCAACTGCAGAAACATTTTTCCAGTTTGTAAATAGTGGTTTGGAAGAATATATATATATATATATATATATATATATATATATATATATATATTCTGAATATTAATTATTTATTGGTTTTATGTGTTGCAAATATTTTCTCAAACTCTGTGGCTGATGTTTTCACTCTCTTTAAGGTGTGTTTTCATGAACATTTTTAAATATAGGCAAATTTATTAATTGTTTATTTTATTACATTTTTCATGTCTTTTTAAGGAAATCTTCGCATACCTGAAGAAATAAAGATATTTTACATATTATCTCCTGTTTAATAGCTTTGTCTCTCATCTGTATGCCTTCAATCCACTAGAATTGATTTTAGTGTAGAGTGTGACATAGAGCTCCATTTTTACTTTGTTACTTCTATATGTGTAATTGTACATGAATCAGCCAAGTGGCTCTCAGCTGGGGCGGGGAGGGAGTTTTGCCGTCTAGAAGACGTTTGACAATGTCTGGAGACCATTATATTTGTCACAATGGGAAAGAGGGCACTTCTGGTATGAAGTGGGTAGAGATCAGGGATGCTAATAAAAAAAAAAAATCCTTCAATTCACTGGACAGCCCCCAACATCAAAGAATTATACTATCCCATTATTAACATGGAGAATTATTAATATCATAGCATATCAATATCCCATTATTGACATTGAGAAACTCTGGATTAGATTATCCCAGTGGTTACCAACAACAAACAAATCTTTTGACAATAAAGGTTACTTCTCCCTCCCATTCATGTCAATTGAGGACTGGCTAATGTTCTATTCTCCAGCATGGATCACTGCCAATCTCATTAGCAGAGGGGAAAAGGGAATGCAGTCATAGCATATATGCAGTGGTTCTGCCAGAGGAGTCACACAGCTCTTCCTCTCAAAATTTTTTTGGACAAAATCAGTGGTCTAAGTTTCCGTCAAAGGAGCTACAAAATAGGGCAAATTAAACCCAAGCTAAACATAAAAAAGAAGATAATAAAGATAAGAATGAAACCCAGTGAAACAGAAATTAGCCAAACAATATAAAAAATATATCAAGTGAAAAGCTATAGTTTGGAAAGATCAATAAAATTGATAAATCCATAGATACAAAAGAAAAAATAAAGAAGCCACAAATTATTAACATAAACAATGAGAGAGGGAACACCATCATAGACCCTAAAGATATTAATAGGACAGTAAAAAAATATTATGAACAACTTCATGTCAATAAATTCAATAACAAACAGAATGGGCAAACTCCTTGAAATTCCAAACTCCTTGATATAACAATAAATTTCAAGAGTCTGAATAGCTTTAGATCTCCCCAAAAGTTAATTAACAACCTTTTACAAAGAAACTCCAGGCTTAGAGAGCTTTAGAGATGAATTCTGTCAAACACTTAGGGATGAAAGAACACCGACCATACACAAAATCTTTCAGAACACAGAAAAGTAGGTAATACTTTCCAACACATTTTATGAGGCTGGTATTACTCTGATACTGAAACCAGACAAAGATATTATAAAAACTGAAAATTAAAGGCCAATATAACTTATGAATATAAACACAAATATCCTTAATATAATATTAGCAAATAATTAGTAATAATTTCCTTCCATTCTAGTTAATACTTAGTTCACCTATAGTTGTAACTAACATAAAGGAAGTAGGGGGGAGGATTTTACTTGTGCCTTTGTGGATGTGTAGAAAAATGGGGTCAAAAAGGGTCAAGGTCAGGCTAGAGGATGTAGAGGAAGGAAGTAAAATGGGACAATGAGGTGAGTATAATAAATAATGATAAGAAGGGCCCAAACAGCACAAAGAAGAAAGCAATGGACATTTTGTTGACTCCTTCAATATGCCAAAAGAAGGAATCAGTTCACCTTTCCCTCACAGAGGAAGTGGTAGTTTAGGGATATTATTGGAGACAAAGCTTGACTCTAAAGTCCTGAAAGTTGTGTTCCTGTGTATAGGATATTTATTATTTGGGGAATACTGGTGGATAGAGCCTTGCAGTGGTTTTATTGCCTATATATTAACTAATAACAATATATACATACTAATACATGGTTACTATTTAGAAAATTCATAAAGCATATATTAGTGATTAGTTTACATAATAATCTCTTGATTTTGAGATCTCACATACATATGATAATTTAGTGCTTCTTACTATTTTGACAGTGTTAAAAATGATTAAAGAAAATTTAGGTGATACAAACTATTGAACACTTGGTAAGGCGACTAATTTCAGAGAACTGCAAAAAGGGATGGAAGGCAGAAAACTTTTACAAGAGAAGAATGACCAACAAGGAAGAGAAAAATAGAAAATATTTGATTGGCTGGGGCCATATATTCAACCTTGTTTAGGGTGAGAAGATGTAGAGTTGGCTTGGCATTTAGGGATTGGTGGGCTGGAAGTACTGCATTCCTGGTCAAGCAGAGCATTTATAGGGGTACAGAAGTTCAGTTTCAGTTTGCTCACATGGCACTCTAGACAGAAGCAGAAGAGGGACCATCTTGGGCCTAGAAATTGTTTCAACAACAGCCTGCTATTTTTGAAATTTGAATTGTATACTAAGTACGCTATCTAAAATTTGTTTAAAACTTCACCTTTCATCCTTTTAACTACAAAATTACAAGCATCTGTGTGAATATAGTTTCTCATACTATATGGATTATAGAACGATGTAGTAATAGTAATAAATCTATCCGTTTACCAAATGTGGAGGCTTGTGTAGATTTAGTTCTAAGATGATGACAAGCACTGATCTAAAAATGGTAAAATAAGGGCTACCCATCATAATGTAGCTGGCTTAAGTATAGCATAAACCTTGCAAATTTGACTCCTCCTCCTCCTGAGTAGCTTGCATTTGTCTTCCTTATGGTTAGTGTATACCCCAAACCTCTTGAGTTCTCACATACTACAGATGAAATCGATAGGTAATTAAATAGTAGCAGTGACTCATTTAAAAAATATTTACCAAACACATATTCTGGCCATGTAGTGTGCTAAGAAATGAAAATGCAACATGACCTAGTTAGATATAAGCCTTGGATTTCATAACCTCACAGTGCAAATTAATTAAAATGTCTAACACATATTCTGTGAAGCCCTCTGAAACAACCTGTACTGCATCTACTGGCCAGGCCAATGTAACTTTTTGATGGTATTTGAATCAGAACTAGGAAAAAGAAGCAGCCTTATAAGACACCATAGTGAAGTGATTTTCATATTTGTACATCTGGTTAGGAACATCTCAAGATGTCTTGTTATCTCCAGCATCACCACCAAATCTCAAAGCAAAATAAAACAGAACAAGTAAACAAACAATGAAACCCCCAAAAAACTAATTATCTATGCCAAGTGACCTATTCAGGAGGCTGGGAAATATTTGTTATAATACCAAACAAAAGGTATTTTTACAATTTCTGGACAATGCAATTCCAAAAAGCTTGGAATATCTACCTTAAGGTCTCTATCTTCATTTTCTTCTATATAAACTTCCATGGACACAATGCATTATTTCCTATTCCTCCATTCATCTGAGATTTCTTAGCTGAAAGAGCACAAATATGGCTAAGGCATCAAGATAATTTCCTGCTTTAGCTGGTTGTAGATTTCTCTTTCAGAATTAAACATATTGTAAGAAAGGAGGAAGAAAAAGGAAAAGAAAAATGATCCTAGTTTTAAGTAAAATGTTCGCTAATCCTCTAAGTATTTTTATCTTGTGCTAATTGGTTATTGAACAATATTTTGCAAACCTATGACTCCTATTATCTTCCATAAGAGCTGAGATTCTGCATACACTTGATTTGAATATTTGAGCCTGTATATATTTTTATCATTTCAAGGTTATGTTAATTAAATGTGTCACTCACTAAATTTTAATACATCGGTGGCCAGCAATACTTGCCTTTGTGTTGTCATATTAATTTTTTTTGGACTTTGCTTGAGTAAAAAATTTTGGGGGGATTTCTCAATTTTAAATTTATAAAGCTATAAATTAATAAAATTATACATGTGTAAAGCTGTAAGTTTATAAAATAAAGTTCCTATTATAAAAAGAATTATAAAATTAGCAGAAAAGATATATTTTAAAAAATCTATTATTACAAGTTTCAACTTGTCTTTGTGAATCAGGATTTTCTTGCTACTCTGCCACCAAATAAAGAAATAAATCAGATGCTAAACCTGTTATTAAAAACCCCTAATTTCAAATCTTTATATCAACCAATAGTTTAATTTTTAATAAAATTAAATTTTAATAAATAAATAATTTTTATTTATTAAAATAAATGTGGTAAATTTAATTCATATAGTAAATTCATATTAATAAAAGGCTCTTTCCTTCCATTTTATAAAAGGATTATATATTTATTGGGAAAGGATTCTATTAAAACCACAACCTATATTATATAGTATATCTAGCTTAGCTTTTATTTTCAGTGGTTGGATACCTGAACAGCTTTCTGTCAGGGTAGAATATTTGAGGAACGATAATTATTATTTAATGTTGCTTATGAAGTTACAATGAAGATATTATGTCTTTTTAATTGGCATACAAAATCAAATTGAAAAACTATAATAATATTTTTCTGTATTATATCTATAAAGTACATACAATGCAATTCTTGTCTATTTGGAAATTACACCAATCAAAGGTTGATATTCACTCACTTTAGAAGGCTTGAAGAGGGGTGCCTGGGTGGCTCAGTTGGTTAAGCGTCCGCCTTCAGCTCAGGTCACAATCTCATGGTTTGTGACTTCAAGTTCCACGTTGGGCTCTGTGCTGACAGCTCAGAGCCTGGAACCTAGTTCAGATTCTGTGTATCCCTCTCTTTGCCCCTCTCCCACTTGCACTCTGTCTGTCTCTCTTTCTCTCTCTCAAAATAAAATAAAAACATTAAAAAAAACTTTAAAAAAAATTGAAGAAATTATGCTAAATTTGGGTGACAAGAAATCCAAATTCTTTATAATAAATCCAGACTAAAAGGGTTTTTTTCTTTATTTGTTAAAGGTTTATTTATTTCGAGGGATAGCAAGCCTGGGTGGGGGGATGGGGGTGGGCAGAGAGACAGAGGAGAGAGAGAGGATCCCAGGCAGACATTGCACTGTGAGCACAGAGCCTGACGCAGGGCTTGATCTCACAATCCTGTGAGATCATGACCTGGGCCAAAATCAAGAGTCAGACATTCAACCATATGAGCCTCCCAGGAGCCCCTGAAAAGTTTATTTTAATTCGATATTAAGAGTCTTACCAAATGGGGGTAAACATTTGGCTGAAATCCCAGGCAGGTAACAAAATGAGTGCAGTAGTCCAGTATAAGTGTAAATGATGGGAACCAGAGGAGGGCCCCATGCCTATGTCCTATCTAAAGGGACAATTGCTATTTAGCTTTGGCCAATCATTGCTACATGGAAATGTGGCACCAAAGTTACTAGAATGTGATTTTTCAAAATGACACTGAAAAACCTATTTTTTTACAACATGAAACCTATTTACTTTTAATTTTTTTTGAAGTTTGCTCATTTTTGAAAGAGAGAGCATGTGAGCAGGGGAGGGGCAAAGAAAGAGGGAGACAGAACTTGAAGCAGGCTCCAGGCTCTGAGCTGTCAGCACAGAGCCCGACGCGGGGCTTGAACCTATGAGAACCGTGAGATCATGATCTGAGCCAAAGTCAGAAGTTTACCGATTGAGCCACTCAGGCACCCCCAAGTCTATTTACTTTTAAATGCTGGATCCCAAATGGAAATACAGTTCTGGCAAAATAAACAAGGCAGTCAGTCTGTAACCTCTCAACTATATAAATCAAGCTCAATTCTTTCAAATTTCAAAATTTATTTTGCATGAATCACAGGGATTCATGTAAGTCTCTATTACAAAAGAATACATTCACTATTTAAAACCATGTAAAGAATTTAGGCTCACAAATAAAATGTAAAGCCACTTGAAACTTTATATATTCTTTAAAAATATGTATTTCAGTACATTTTATTCTTCTACCTTTGGCTACCAGTAATACATTAAAAGTCTATACGGGAATATTCTCTCCAAAAGTAATAGATTTAAACTTAATTTAACTATTTAACTCCTTAGAAAATAAAGAGGCATTTCCTTGACTTCTTAATCATATTTCATAGTGTTTTCAAATCACTCTTACAGAAAGCCAGAAACATAAGGATTCTTAAAAACAATTTAATAAAATCCTTTATGTTTTGGATGAATAATATCCAGAAAGGGCAAGTGCTTGTCCAGTATTATAGATTGTTAACAGCAGAACTAAAAATCCTTTCAAAGAACATAAAGTTAAGAGGTAACATTTAATACTCCAAATTGAGAATGTGAACAGACAGAAGTACAGAAAGCATGTGAAGAAACACAGCACATGTAGTAAATTAAAATATAATACTGGTGTACATGCACACACACCTGAGTGAAATTTACTAGGTCTAACTAAATAAGCTTAGTCTTATTTTTAGTGGACATTCACTAGTATCTTTATGGTTGGTAAAAGAGTTTCCAAGTTGTTAACTTAGGAAAGAATTCTGGATGGGTGCCATTTGTGAGCGTCTGGGGGAATTTCAAAAAGACTTGTGGCAATGGACAGAGCTGGTGTCCAAACCTTCAGTAGTAATTAAACTTAGTATCTGTCATTTATCTCTGTTTTGCAAATAAGCTGGGAACTCAGAGATTTCTCATCGACAGAAAAATAGGAATTTAGTGGGCAGTTCAATATATAAAAGGTTTTAGAAACTGTAAAAGATGAGAACTCTGCTTCTAACTGTCAGAAGAGCTGACAGGATTCAGACAGATTCCAGCAGGGAATGATGGCATTTTCTATCAGAATCACAGAGCTGCTGCAGAGACCAGGACTGGATATTAATGTAGCCAGTATGAATTTGCTCCACATACTAAGTAGCATGCTTCTTTTGTCCTAAAACAAGCCAAATACTCACCATGTGGAGTTGTACAGAATTATATTTGTTGTATTTAATGGAAAGAGCTATCTTCCTTCCTAGGAATATTTAAGGATCTGGTGGGCATATAGTTGCTATCTGTCCAGAAGTTGGGGGCATGGGATGTGGGCTGGTCTTTATGTTATGGCAGTCATTATCTTCTTATGTTCCATGATAATGTTATTGCATTTCATCTTCTGCTGTATGCTGGACACTGATCCACTGACACTCTCAATAAGCTTGCATGGTTACACCACTCATTGAGCGCAGGCTCAGCTGTCGAGACCTATAGGACTGCCCTGTAGGCTGCAATGCTGAGTGGTTAGTCTTTCACAGCATCACTTAGTCATTCTCCATTAAGAGAGCTGCATGCAAGAGGACTCTGACATTTTACAACTCTCTCTGTATCTCGGATACAGTCACTTTCCCCTTCTCAACTCTCAATACCAACATTTCTCTCCTTCTTTTGAACGAGTCTCTCTTGCCTTAAAAATTCTTGGGTGTTCCGGGGTGCATGGGTGGTCAAGTCAGTTGAGATCAGGCTTCACTCAGGTCATGATCCTGCAATTCGTGAGTTTGGGCCCCACGTCGGGCTCCCTGTCAGCATGGAGCCCGCTTCAGATCCTCTGTCCCCCCCTCTCTCTGCCCCTCCCCAACTTGTGTTCTCTCTCGAAAAAAAAAAAAAAATTAAAAAAAAAAAAAAACACAAAACCTCTTGGGTGTTTCTTCTCCAGTTACCTAACAAAACAATTGTTGTATTAGGGACCTGAAACAGAAACTTTTACATCGTCCCACTTAAAGCAGAAACTTCAGATTCAGAATACTAAGTCTTGGCTATCTTCTGATAGGAAAAAAATCTCTCTCATCTTTAGAGTATCCTATATTCCAAGGTGATACAAAGCAGATAATAGCCCAATAAATTCCTAACACACAAATTCAGGTAAAGGAATTCAGTTTCATTTAAGATAGAACTAACTTTATAGCTGGTCAGTAAAAATGCTTCAGACAAACGCATGATGTTTGGGTCAGGGGTGAGGTGTAAGGTTGTGTTAATAATATAAGCAATTACAATCTTTGAAATTAGTTAGGGAAATATGGGGCCATGTCCTGGCCCAAAGATTTGGTTGAAACATAAAAATTATAGCTTGGGACTGTGTGTGGGGTGGGGCAGAGAGCAAGAAGTAAACCTGAATATTAAACTGAGAAATTTATTACCTAGCTGTGGGGATATCTCAGATCTATCTTCAGCTAACAACACCTGGATAAACATGCCACCATGGAATATTTGAAGTAAGAAAAAGGGGAGCAAGCCCTGGTGTTTCATAAACATACACTAACTAAGCCATTTTATGGATAAAATTCATGATACAGGGAACACTTCAAACTTTTATTTTTCTATGCTTTCTGTTTTTTCTTTTCTTAAGTTTCCTACAAGTTCTATTAGAAAAATTCCAATTTTTCCTTAGTTTAGGGGGCAAAATGTCTTCTGAGACCAAAGCCTAGGCATAAAGAAAATCTGAGTGTTCATGAAGTTGAAGCATGGTGGTAGTACCATTCATTTTGGCTTAGCACTGTAAGAAGAACTAATGGAACAAAGAGGTGAAAATCCAGAATGAGAAAGTTTGGAACACTTGAAATATTTGTCCCTCAGCACCATACGATTTTCCCTCATGTGGGATAGTAGGGCTTCTGGAAAGTGGAAGATAAAGAGAGTCATTTTGTAGGCTCTGAAATATACTATGTATATGGATATTGATAATTCTGTTCAATCTAAAAGAGAATCTTGCCATCTACTTCCTTATGTTTCTCTTCCTTCTCTATCCTCCTCCTCAGGTACCAATAAACTCTCCTAAATTTTAATTAAAAAATAAATTATTGTTAATATTCAGGTCATTAGGAAGTTATAACTATGACCCTCTGGCTTCTCATGTCTTCCACAATACATGACAAGAATAGTTAACACTGTGCTGGGACAACCGAATTTCCACAAGTAAAAGAATAAAGTTGGAAACCTACTTCATATCATACACAAAATTAACTCAAAATAAATCAGTGATGTAAATATAAGACATAAGATAAAATTCTTAGAAGAAGACATAGGAGTAAACCTTCATGACTTCAAATTTTGCAGTTGATTCTCAGATATGACACCATAAACAGAAACAAGAAAAGATAGGTAAGTTGGACTTCATCAAAATTGAAAACTTTTGCATATCAAAGGACAGTACTAATGAACTGAAAAGACAATTTTACAAAATGAGAAAGAATATTTGTAAATGATATATCTGGTAAGGGACTAATATGCAGAGTATATAAAGAACACTTACAACTCAACAACAAAAATAAAAATGTGCAAAGGACTTGAATAGACATTTTTTTCAAAGATTACAGAGGCTATACCCATGAAATGCATAATTTCTGAAAGGAAATGTAATATACTTTTCCTTAAATATTTTTATTAGGAATTAAAAGCTAAATAGAAACATTGTATGTGAGTGGGGTGGTGTATCTGTGTATATAGTATTCTTTGTTCTATCATTGTAGAATATCTACATAAATATGATAAATATGCTCTCATTCAGCATATAGGCTATATACTTTTTGTTCAATAAACAAATGCTTATTATATTTCTAGTATAATGTTTTTGAGGTTCATCCATGTTGTAGTATGATTAAGTACTTCATTTCTCTTTATGCTTAAATAATATTCTATTGTTGAATGGTATGTATGTTACATGATGATACAAAATTTTGTTATTCCTTCATTAGTTGAAGATTTGGGTTGCTTCTACTTTTTGGCTATTGTGAATAATGCTCCTATTAGAACTTGTGTAAAGGTATTTGTTTGAAACCTGTTTTCTTTTGGATAAGTACATATCTAGGAGTGGAATATCTGGGTCATATGAAAATTCTATGTTTAGCTTTTTGAGGAACAACCCAACAGGGTGGCTAAAATTCACAGTGTAACAGAGTACTGAGAGAAAAGAGCCACAGAAATAGACCTTCAGAAATATGAAAGCTTCTCCTTGGGTCTTCAGTTGAATACTAACCAGCAGATGCACTGAAGGAAACTACATAAGGAAACTAGGTACAGGGCCTGGTGCTCACACAGAGCTGGGACTAGTTCCTGCTCCTTGTACCTGGAATGGAAAACCTCATAATTCACTGTGCATCAGCTAGAGTATTAAGAGGGTTTTGCCTAAGTTGTGGGACAAGATTATCCCTAGATTAGGTGGTGATTCGGTCCCACCTCATAAAGCAAAACTCCAAAATATTGGACTGTTTCCAATAACCACATTCAAGGACAAAGCTCAAAAATATTTGTAGAAATGAAACACAAAAACACCCAGCATACAACACGGTAAAATTAATAAAGCTTGACATCTCACAAAAATTACCAGGCATGCAGAAAAGCAGGACAGTATAATTATATTGAACAGAAAAAATAATCATATCAGGAATGACACATACTATAACCAATAAAGATATTAAAATAATAATTGTAACTGTCTTCCATATGTTCCAGAATCCACAGGATTTATTCAACATATTAAGTGGATACTTGGAAGATATAAAAAAAAAATCTAACCTTAATTTCTGGAGATGGAAACTATAATGTCTGAAATGGGAGGTCTACTAAAATCTTACTTGATTCATATATGTGGAAAATTCTATGTGTAGTGTCCTGAAATCTGACTTGGACCACCAAAATGGAGTGTCATGGCCCCTCACTCAAATTCTGGACTTGAGTCAATTTACAAATCCAAGAGGGAGAACTTGAGAAAGGACCCTGCTATATTATAAGTCTTTTTACTATAAAATTTTTATATTGTGTGACAATGAGCTCAGACTCATGGAATTCAGCTGGCTTGACAGGACTGTGGATTGCCCTTTTGAAAACTCAATCATGGTATCAGCTAGGTGGCAATACCTTGTGAGACTGGGGCAATGTCCCCTAGGTTGTGGTCCATGCTCAAATCAGACTTAACATATTGGTGCTCTTTCTCCCATAATCAGGATTTATAGATCTTTAAGTTGTAAATCCAAGGGCTGGAAATGGGAGTGGCTCCTCTTATGATTGCCCTTGGTCTAGAGGTCTTATTGTTATTCCTTCATTAGTTGAAGATTTGGGTTGCTTTTCCAAAGAAAAGAATGCATCCACCAGACAACAGAATAAAGAATCTATTGAACTAGAAGTTGAGGCTGCCATCTGGCCACCTTGGGCTCCTCGAGCCTCTGAATCAACAGGATGAGAAAGGAATTACTGTGCTGGCTGTGGTGACTGATCCTGTCTCTCAAGGAAAATTGGGTGCTATTATACAATGAGGGTAAAGAGGATTTTTCTTAAATACAGGAGAATCCCCTAGGAGATCCCCCTAGGGCATCTCTTTCAATTCTCATGTCCTTTGATTAAAGTCAGTGGAAAACTACAATGACTCAATTCAGGTAGGATTTCTAATAGCTCCAGAAACTTCAAGAATTAAGATTTGGGTCATCCCAGGTGGCAAAGACCCAGAACCAGGTAAGGTGCTTGCTGACAGCAAAGGGAATACTGAAAAGGTAGAGAGAAGGCTCCCACGCGGGGCTCGAACCCATGAACTACGATATCATGACCCCAGCTGAAGTTTGACAGTTACTGAGTGAGCCACCCAGGCACTCCTAAAGATTTTGTATCCTCTCCTGGGGAAAGAGGTTGGAGGGCTAGCATGTTTTTAGTCTTACAGGGGATAGTTCATTCTGTTATATCATTATTTGCAATATGCTATGATTTTGTTAGTGTATTTATTTGGTGATTGAAAGTGGTTTAAGAAGCTGTGTATGGTGTCAAGGTGAAAAAGAGTTGTCTGTGATGGCTTTGTGATATGTCAACTTAGGTTGAACTACATTTCTCAGAATTCCTTGTCTAGTATGTTTCTAGTTAGGGTAGTCTACAAGGAATATTATTTGGTGACAGTTGGAGGACAGAGAGGAAGCAGCAGCCACTTTGCAGCATATACACAACTTCCTCCAGCTATTCAATCAAGCAATAGTCTAGGGCCTGATGTGAATGGATTTTGGAGATGTGATTGGAGTTCTAATTTCCAGTTAACCAAAAGGGAGATTACCATAGGTGGGCCTCATTTAATCAGATGGTAGCTATCAAAGCAACTAGGTCTCTGAAAATCAGAAACTTAAAGCAGTTGGGCCTGCAATTGCTCTCCCTCCCCCCCTGTATTTTCCCTTCCTGAGTGACCATCTGTGGACTTTGGGCTTGTTTAGCCAGAGCCCACAGCTGTGTGAGCCAATTCCCTTAGTATCACTATCACTATCTATCTATCTGTGTGTGTGTATAAAATAAAAATTTTTAAACTATATATCCTAGTGGTCTGCTTCTCTGGTTGAAGCTTGACTGATAGAGAATTAAAAGAGATTTAAGTAACATATGAACCAGTTGTATTTATTGGGTAGAGGTTTAAACAAAATGTAAAAAAACGTTGTAAGACCATTGAAAAAAAATTAAACACAGACCAGACACTTGATAGCATTAAGGAGTTTTTGCCAATTATTTTCAATATAATAATGGTATTTTGGAGATTTACAAAGGATATAATGTTTTCAGAATAAAAATGTAATATTAGATAGTTAGAATTTGCTTCAAAATTACCCCAAGAAAGAGGTGAAATGAAATAAGATTGACCAGGAGTTTACAGTTTTGAAGGTGGGTATACAGTACATGGGATCCATTATACTCTATCATCTCCTCTTGAATAATTATGAATTTTCCATTATAAGAATGGAAGTTTAAGAAAAAAACAGTTGTCTTAAAGCCCCCAATTTGACCTTGAGAAGAAAAGGCTAAGTAAAGGCACATTATGCATTACTACTTTTTCTACTCCCACTACAGACATTAGATAGAACTGGTATACCAGCCTGTTCTCCTCTCTCTCTCTCTCTCTCTCTTTCACACACACACACACACACACACACACACACACACACACACACACACACACACACTTCTTTCTACACCAAATGCACATAAACATCCATATATAAAACGTAGGTTTGTTAATAAGTAAGCTCTATGCATTCTCAATTACACAAAATAAACATGGATAAAATAATATAGAATTACATGAAGTCAGTTAAACACTTCTGACCTACCATAGAAATGCTTACAGAGTGAAACCAAAAGATTAAATAGCAAGGCAGAATCTGGCAAGGTAGAGTATGGTAATGCATTTTTTTTTAATATACAAGGAAACCAATTTCTTCTTGTACTTATAAACACATGTAACATTATTATAAGACAAATGGAACTTTCTATTACTTGACCTATAATAAACAGTGGAAATAGAAAACAACATTAGAAAGAAGCCTTGACCAGAGACATTAAAAGCTTGTCTGGAAGTTAAGAAGGACTAAGACTTATTTTAACAGTAGGAAATAAACCCAGAGAAAATGTGAATAATCCATAATGTAAACAATTCTCTGATGCTGTATGTGGGTCCAATGTTTATCATCTGAAGATGTATTTCGTTATATTTATAATGTCTCATTTATTATTTCTTCAATTCACTTCATCTTGCTACATACAGTACTTTCGAAGAAGACTTGTCCTATCAAAATGATTGTTTCCATGTTAAAATGTGAAAAAGTAAAATTTAAAACTCTATCCTACTACTTTCTACCTCTGTTCTTGATCTCTGGTCTTAGCTACAGCTAAGAATAGTATAGGTAGGGAATTAAAACACCATGAAGAGTAGAGGATATGGGGATGTACAAATTTTTTATACTACAATGCAATATGAGTGAACTATGATAAACATTTATATTACACTTGGGGAAATTGACATATAAAAGAATCCAATGAATAAAAAATATTTTATGGTTTATAATTAGCAGGCTAAAACAAAAAGTCAAAGCTCTTGAGTATTATTAAGGTGACCATATAATTTACTGTTCAAACTGGGGCAATTTTGAAGGTGTTGAACATTGCTCTGGAGCATATGGCCTAAGCCAGGACCAGAGCAAACGGAGACTCAAGATCACTCCAGGCATTATAAGAATAAATGACATTGATTCTTCAGATGAAGATGTTTTATGCATGTAACAGATAAGTAGTTTCAACTTAGTTGATATAATATATGAATATTAATTATGGTTTCCTTAATCTTCTTTTGAAGTTCTTGTTTTTCTTAATTTTTTCTGTTTATCACTCTATCCTCTTTATCATTTACTGTTTTACTCCAGCAATTCTTCATATTCAAATGGCTTAAAAGATGAAATGGTCACATTTTGAATTGTGGTGCCAGTAAAATATCTTTAACTATAGACTTCAATGAATGATTGCTTTTAAAATGCAAAAACATAGAGAATATATCAAATATACTCTTTACCGTACCAAATTGTTTTCCTTGGTATATTATTTTCCATTGTGTCTAAAGCACATCTTCAAAATGTGTATTATTAACAGATTTAAAAATACACGTTAATGCACACAGTATGTACTTTGATGTTGACAATTTTCTTTATAAGATTCTATGAATGGTCATAAACATACTGAGATAGAAATTGGTTTTTAGAGATGTAAAGAACATCTACCAACTCTCCCATTTTACAGATTAAGAAACTGAAAATCAGAGCAGGCAAATGAGTTACTCTAGGCCACAAAATTAGTAGGTAGAAGAGTCAGAACCAGATTATCAGTTCAAGGTTCTTTATTTTTAACTTTTTATTTTGAAATAATTCAAAAAGTTGCAAAGATTAAAAATTCCCTTATAGCCCTCATGCAGATTCTCCTAACACTTATCTTTTACATAAACATGTACCAATTATCACCAGGTTCTTTTTATTGCACTGTGTAAGTGTGAGTTCAGGTTTATTGTCTTTAAGGTAAGTGTGGAAAGATGTATTTCATAATATGTAGAAAAATGCTAGAAAAATTATTCATCTATTACAGACCAAGGAAATATACTCAGTGCCAAAAAATTTAGGATTCTTTCTAACATTAACATATCTCTTTATCTACCGGGATGACATAATCGCAACTGGAATATTAAGGCTTGGGGACTTTTTGGAATAATGCTAATAACACATTTATGTTTCTATATAAATTAGGGTGAGCTTTCATATACTGTTTCATAAACATATTCACCAACTGCGAATTTATGTGATTAAATACATAAACATAAAAGCTGTTTGAATTTTTAAGAAGATAAAGTTTAATAAATCATTTTCTAAGAAGTGCAATCTCAGAAAAGTATTTCTAATCAATATGTCTATTTATAGAACTTGTTATACAACCCCAAGATGTGGGATTAGGTGATAAACTCTTCAGTATATACTTGCTCCTATTTTCTTTGTGGTGCATTGGATGAAAAAATAATCAGAATATGTACATTGATTCTTCATGTCTTATATCTTAAAAAATTAAAATGTATTTTTTAAAAACAGAAAAAAAAGCCCAAATTATTCAATCTTCTTATAATCAATGGTTACAATATTTGGATTGTGAAAATTATAAAATCTTAATTTCCTCAGTATCTTAAGCTTCCCATATTCTTTCATATTTATTTGATCTTTCCAAAAATGCCGTGCATTAACAGTTTTCTCATTTTCCTTTTTCCTACATTTATGTTGATATTTGTAACAAACTGTTATTGCCCAACCCATATCTCCTTGCCCTACCGTTTCAGAGCACACTGGCCTGATTTTCCATAAAGGTGGGGGATGTGTCCACAGCAGGGTGTTAATTCCCTAGCATTGCCAGCCTGTGTCAGGGCAGAACAGATTCCAGCTGCCAGAGAAAGTCCTCAGAAAAAGATGCAGCTCTGGCAATTGGAAGACTGGCCAGCAAGCATTGAATTCATAATGTACCCAAGGAAAAGACCTCCATCAATGACTGAAGGGAGTTGGTGCATATATATCTGAGTTTTCTCACATTTTGAGTGGGTTAATTCTGAAGCTACTGTTTTAAATGGTTTCTTAGGAATCCCAGTGAGATTAAGCTCTGTTTGCTCACAATGTAACTTGCTTGGGTAATTCACCCTTCATTGCCTTCCTTCCATTCCCTGTCTCACTTCCCCAAATCCCTACTGTTTCCTGAAATCACTTTCTAAAATACACTATTTGCACTTGAATCCTTAACTCAGGATCTGATTTCAGCAGAACACAAACTCAGAAAAGTTTCCTAAAGCATAGACTGAAAAGATACTCATGTAGAGGGGATATTTATGTTCTATAGTTAACAGGATTTATTGTAGGAAAGGCAGGAGGATGGGGACAAATGGGTTTAGGAATATTTGTGGACATCAACTACCTGCGTTTTCTCCACAAAGCCAATCATTATTACTGAAAATAGATTATCTTGTGTCCATATTACTCAGACTAAAACTCAGGAAGAAAAAGAACCTTACTGAGAGTCAATAAAGACTAGGAATTTTGTTCTTCAAATTAATATCATTTTCTATCAGAATTGCTTATATTCATAACTCATCAACTAAGCAATGAAAAGTATACACGTTCTCTTGTATCTTATGGTATTAGAAAATAACATTAAATTTGCAGTGCCAATTGTTTGGTTACTTAAGAAAATAAAATATTTCTTTTCAGAGAATTAAAAGGTCAAATATTTCTATTATATTTTTCAAAAAGTTCATTCAAGCAGTTTATTTGTACCCTAAGAGGTACAGCATACTATAAAGTGGGAGCTGCTTTTTAAAAATTTCCTCAGTTTTTTTAGCTGGTAAAAAAATGCAGGACAAGAGATCAAATGTTTATGTCTGTTTAACCAGAATGGTGGAGGTATATAGTGTGAAATGGAGAAGTATCCTTTCTTAAAGAACAAGAAAATACAAGAGAATAAAGGCTAGAATGTACTCTCTGATAACCTTCATGACCAAATCATAATCATAGCTAACTGACCCTTTGAAGTCTGAGCAGGTCTTAGGATAGTCTGTGTAATTCCTGGCATGCCATAGTTAAATAAATTATTGGTAAGCATGCTATCCACATTTAAAATCATACCTTCTGCTCCTAGGCCCCATGGAATGGTGGGTAATATTTAAATATTAAGTCTGAAGAAGGAAATAAGAGAAAGGTCAAATAAATAACATAAGAATACAGTGTCACGACTCTCAGTAAGCTTAAGTCTATAAGGCAATTTAACTTAGCTCACTTTCAATTTAACTTACACATGGCAATGACAGATATTTTCTAAGATATTTTAAACATATTTTACTTATTTTTAGAAATTTGGTAACGTCAGTTTCCAATTCTCAGTCTTTTCCAAATTCAAAACTACATGATACTGAATACTTTGTCCAAGCTTTAATACAATATAGCTTTGAACTATTTTCATTTTTGTATTATCTTTGTCTCCTGTCTTTTACTGTTTTAGAACAATATAGTAGCAAACTCCAGCCCTTTTCCAATTTTTTATTTAAAAACATCCTTGCATATTTTTGGTACACTTCACAGAACACTTTGATTACACAATGTCTGGCATCAGCTTTTTCTATCTTGACTACCACATCCTTATTCCAAACCCTGATTTTCTTTCATCACAGCTCATTTTTTTGTTGTTGTTTTAAATCCAATTCCGTGTATAAATCCTCTTTATTCTGGGCATAAAGGCTGTATCATGGTTTCCTATTACATCATATATCAGATAAAAATTCTGGACTTTTAAAGGTTCATAGACTTTTACCAGTTACATACTAACTTACCTGCTTTCCCTTTCTTTGAGGTCTCAGCATTTCTTCTTCTCTGACTTGAGGCAAAGTGTTTTTCATACTCCAGATAAACTTTTATTCCCAAACTAAATGTTATTTTTTCCCTTGTTCAGCAGACTATCATCTATCTTTCATCACTTAAAAAGCACCAGAAATCCCAATGCCTCCTAGATGTTCCTTGCAATAAAGGACGCTGTGAGGAGGGTTAGTATTCTTTTTCATTCCCTCCTCAATCAGGAATTAAATTTTATTCTATTCGCTTTGGTGACTGCCTCAGATATGCAGGTATTCTTGGTTAGACTATCATAGAATTACAGCGAAGTTCTTTATTATGCTAGCTTTTAATAAAGGCATCTTTCAGGTTGAAGTGCTGTAGTGAAAAGTACAAGGAAGGAGCATCTTTGTTCTAGAAATGTAGCGAATATGTTCATACCTTTTCACATCTTTCAATACATTATCTCATTTGACTCATAAGACCTATGGGAAGCAGAGTTACAGCCCCTGCTTTCAGTGGAAGGAACTGAAGCTTTAGGGTCCTGCAATATTCCAAGAGGATAGACTTTGAAATCAGGAAGACCTGAGTTTGAATTATTGCAACAATGCTTATACCTGTGCGGCTTTGGGTTATTAATGTCTCTAAACCTAAACTGCCTCGTATAATAGGTACAGTAATAACTATATGATACACTGCATGTAAAGAGCATCGCATGTAAAATGATTCCTTGGCACATGGAAAGCACTTAATAAACAGCCAACATGTTAAAGGATCTGCCCAAGACACTTTTAGAACATGCCTGCAAGGAGGTGAAACCAAGATTTCGGGCTCCAGAGCCCATGTGTTTCCATTATCCCTAATTCCTAGCGCGCTGATTAATTAAACAACTAACTTGATAGATGACCTTGAGCAAAATACTTCACTGAATCAGTTTACTCATCTGTAAACTGAGTCTTTTCAGACTTTCAGTCTATTGCAGCTACGATATTTTTTTTTCTGTAGCCTTGTACACTTGATGTTCAGACTCCTTATATATCCAAGATCTGTATAATCATAAGCTGTGCACATTGCAATGAGTTTCATTCCTATATTCATACTTAGTTCAATAATTAGTTTTGTGTACACTCAGCTGTTGCCTGTCTTTAGTCTGCGTACCAGCGCCTCTGAGGGGAAGACCCATACCTAGCTTTATTTATATCCTGGCTTGCTCCCGAAAGGATTAAAGGCAGCGAGCGACACTAGAAGTTCCCTAACGATGTTACACAGTGCTACTAATAAATACTCTTTTTATGAAATCGCCCCGTAGAAAACCGCCGATGAGTTAAGATGATGTCTCTTACCTAACTCTTAAAAATAAAAACTAATGTACCTAGCTAGAAGTCCTGGAAGCATATAGTTAAGGTTCTTTCTTCAGCCTTGACGCTGTTTCACCCGTTGTCAACGGTCACTCGAATGCCCTTCTCAGACTAGCCAAAATTGTCGCCACTCCAGCCCCGGCTTGACCGAGATCCCACCCCGCCCCTTCATTCCCTCTCATACCCAAGTTTCCTGATTGGGAAGGGGCCTGAAGAGCCTTTCTCACATTCCCATTTTATTGGCTGGCACGGCTGTCAGTAATCTCTGCTTCCCGCCTTCTAGCCTAGCGGGTTTCTTGGACCCCTTGGTTTCTGCGACAAGCCGCTTACGTTTGCCTGAGCCGTGTTGCCGGGGACCGGCGACCTTTCACCCCTCCCTTCCCACAGGAGCGCCCCAGCCCCCGTCCCCTCCCCCGCCGCCTGCGCGCGCCCCCGCGCACGCGCTTAGCCCGCGCGCACACACGCACGCGCATACACACAGCCTCCCCCCCACCCCCCAGCCCCCGCCTCCGGCGGGGCCCCCTCCGCCCCCGCAGGCTGAGGCATCAGCGCTGGGAGGCGGCAGCGGCGGCGGCGCTGCTGAGAGGCAGGGACCGGAGCGCGAAGTGTGTGGGAGTCTACGAACTCAACCCCTCTCTACCCTCCCCTCGCAGCCATCCCCCTCCCTCCCCGCCAGCCCCCCCTACAAGCGGGAGAAATAATGAGCGAGACCCGGCGGCAGCAGCAGCATCGCCGAGCAGCCCAGGCAACGGCAGAACCGCTCCGGCAGCGGCGGCGGCGGCAGCACCAGCAGCGGGAGCGAGCGCAGCGCTAGCGCGGCGCGGGGATCGCCGCGCTCCTTCCCGGCTCCTGCCCTCCTCCGCCGCTCGCTCCTCTCCGCATCCACCTCCTTCCCCTCCTCCTGCTCATTCACTCTTTCCCTCACTCTCCCCTCCTCCTCGGCTTCTCCCCGCGCCCCGCCAGCCCTCGCGCTCTCCCACTCCCTCTGCCCGTCCTCCCCGCTCCCCTCCTCCCGCTCATTCACTCGCCCCTCTCCCTTCACTCTCTCCCCCTCTCTCCTTTCTTCTCCTTCTTTCACCCTCCGTCTCTCACACCCCCTCCATTCCCCTGTCTCCTTTCTGACACTGCACTGCAGCTGCTCCTCAGCCCTGCCCCCTCCCCAGTGAGAACAAACCAGCAACATTGCTTTTTTTTCCTAAAGAGATTTCTATTGATCCGATTAAAAAAAAAAAAAAAAAAAAAACCTTAAGAAACCCCAAACGCAAAAAAAAAGAAAAAAAGCCAAAACAAAAGGGAGAACCTTCTCCCCGTAGCAGCGGCAGGAACTGCAAACATGATGGCGGCAGCTCCCATCCAGCAGAACGGGACCCACACTGGGGTTCCCATAGACCTGGACCCGCCGGACTCGCGGAAAAGGCCGCTGGAAGCCCCCCCTGAAGCCGGCAGCACCAAGAGGACCAATACGGGCGGTGGGTATCGCTTCCACCTCCCCGCTGGCCCCATCCCCCGCCGCCCGCCCCTGCCTCCCTCCCTCCTGCCGGCCTCCCTCCCTCCCGCGGCCCGGACACCTCCAGCCCGAACCCGGCGGCTCCCGCGCCCCTGCCCCGCGCCCCCTCCCCTGCACCTGCCCCGCACCTCGCCGTCCCGGACACATTTCCATTTCTCTGTTTATCATTCATCAAAATGGCGACCGGTTTTTCGGAATAGACCTATCTTTCCATTTAATCGGTCTAAAGACTGACCATTTAAATATCCTAGACCTGGGCAAGGGGGTCCGTTAAAGAGGAGGAGGATGACCCCCGAGTGAGGTGATGGCCGCTCGAAGATGCGCGCTGCATTTAACAGTCTGATAAAATAAATAAATAAATGGCACTTGGGTAGCGGATAGCAAATGATTGGGGCATCGGAGAGTTTTTCCCTCTCCATCCCCTTGCTTTGGGCCACAAGTAGTATGCAAAATCTTGATGAGTGCATGCTCTTACCGCACTTACACTGTCGTTGCAAATATCTCATTGATTTGTCTTCAGAGGTGTGCATACGAGGGTGGGGGTGTCTGGTACTGTGACTTGTTAGTTTAACATCCTGCGCTTCCTGGGAAGATGAGTTATAACGGGACCGGTATCGCTTCTTCATTTGCACTGGAGTCATCTTAACAATGCACCCAATGCATCGAGGCAGAGGTGAATTTATCTACAGCATGTACATTAGAGACGGATGGGGGTCTTGCGAATGGCACACCCGCAAAATTTAGAACGTTTATTCACATAAGCTGGATTTACTGGGGTGTTTCCGATTTAAGACTTGATCAGTTTGTCAGAAATTAAAGTTTATGGAGTTGGCTTTATATTTTCTACAACATTTCATTTCACTCTTTCTTGGTTCATCCACTTACTCTGTTTTTAAAGCTGCGGCTATTTTGGAGAAGTAACATAATCTGTTTGGTCACTTTTAAGTGTATTTGATATAAATGACTCCTAAGCTTTTTAGTATTGGCAGAATTCTTCTTAAGGTCCTTTAATTAATGAGCTTAAACGAGATCATGGTAGACTAAGAAGTGCTAAAGAAATACACCAGGATTAGTTAGATTTGCCAGTTCACATCACTTTGAGTTATTTCCTGGCAGTTATTGCAGACTTGGAATACACCCTACAGTTTGGGTGGATTATTTGGTAGGAGAAATGTTTGTTTTGCATACTTTAAGTAAGATATAGGCAATGGCTGATTGTAGTCCTTAGGTGTTTGCTAATGTCAAACCAATATAGCTCATCACTATTTACAGTCCTTTTACTTATTTGTATTGCAATATGGTAAGTGAAGGTTTGTCATCATATAAATCTCTGAAGTTTTGTTAAAGGGTCAGTTCATTTCATTTTACCATAGTAACCACAGATAGAATTGGAAGACTTCCATGTTTGGAATAACAACTGGAATTTAGTCATCAGTTTCTACAGTGCTGCAAAATAATAAAACATGTTTAGATTTTAATTCCAAGTTTAAAAGTATAAATCCTACAAAATGAGAAACATTTTGTACCTATTTATTTTTCAGTGTAATTGGCTTACTTTTGTTCTTTAAAAAAAAAAAATTAACCCCGTATTTCCTGCAGCTATATGCCCAATGTTTTAATTGCTGTTTTTCCCTCTTGAGGGTGGAGAGGGGATAGAGAGTTTAAAATTATCATGTTAACCAAATATATTTCTTTGCATTTTTCAGAAGACGGCCAGTATTTTCTAAAGGTTCTCATACCTAGTTATGCTGCTGGATCTATAATTGGGAAGGGAGGACAGACAATTGTTCAGTTGCAAAAAGAAACTGGAGCCACCATCAAGCTGTCTAAGTCCAAAGATTTTTACCCAGGTAGGTGCAATGGTGAAGAGATTGTTTGATAAATCCCCAAGGAAATAAAGAGAAGATCTACGTGTGTTGTATGTTGTATTGAAGGAAATTCTTAATAGTATAGACTTTATTTATATATTGTATTTGTGGAAAATTTTAAAGAATATTTCCACTCTTGATTATGTTTTGCTTCTATAATCGATATACTGTGTCTGTGATTTAGAACAATTACGAGATAACATCTTTTGGGTATGTCTAAATACTTCTTTCTAATTAGGAAAAAACTCTAAAATGTAAAGATAGAAACATGGACAGCTGGCATCAGGAAATAGGGTTCTTTTGAAGTTTTCAGACATCATTGTAATGACAATTAGTCTAGAGTGAATTCAGAAGAGGGGGTAGGAAGGCTTCTTAAAGAATGGACCATTTACTTCTAAATCCATTATGTACCTCTTTCTGCTTCACTGCTTTGTTTGTTGGCCCTGGAGTGAAGTAAAGAGGACAAGTGCTGCCTCTTCAGATTTTTAAAATACTGCGTTTTTAGTGTAATTGTGACAAGGAAATATATTATTTTGTAAGAAGTAAAGTAATACTTCAAAATTTGTGTTATGAAGAGCTGTATTGGATTAAAATCTGGTAACAGTTGTGTGGTACTATAACCTACTGGAAAATGGCAAGTTTCCTAGGTGGCATAATTTTTTTTGTACTTTTCAGTGTGTGTTTTTTATTTCAAGTGTTATACAGTTCTCTGTGTTTTATCTTTTTCTTTTTATCATTTTGCTACTCATTATATGGATTTTAAATATAATTGGATAATCTGCATAATTGAATAGTATATCTCTTAGATAAAACATTAACTGATTTGCTTTTACTCAGGTGTAGCTTCTGCCATTTTTTTTTTTTGGTTATTTTGTCTTCATGGCCATAAAAAAGTATTTATTCAGTGCTGAGGGGACTGATACTGCTTCTGCCCCCCCCCCCCCCATAGAAAAGCAAAGCTCATTTGCTTTCAATGATCTAATTTCAGTAGAATTCTTTAGTAGAGGATTTCTTTTTCATAGCCAATTGATTGGTGGGAGAAAATGGACCATTTTGCTAGATAAGAAGGTTTTAGAATGGTTGAAAATATCACTTAGTTGTATAAACTAAATGTAGTATATTTGGTAAACACTACAAACATTAAGCTAAAATGTAATCTCTTAGATATGCTGTCCTTCGAAAGTTTGTTCCTGTGAGTGTAGTTTTGTAGATGGCTTTCCTTGTCTCTGAAACTTTCCTTATGCATTAAGAAAGTTTACTAACATATTCACATTCATATGTTTGAAAGGTATATTATGATGAAAAAAATCAATGTGGAATTGTGAAAACCTTAGTACAAATAAAAGCATTCAAAAGAGCTTGATTGCAGAATTAATAACGTGATAGTTCTAGGAAAAGAGCTGCAATGGTAAATTAAATTCACTGTCAATAGATGAAAATGAAATAGCTTTTTTGCATTATACATGAGGTGGTATCAGATGTGCAGGGATGTTACAGAAAATTGGTGTTTATCAAGGATATTCCAAATAGTAAATTAAATGCCTTTTCATTTGAATATAGTTTATTTTCAGTGGGTTTGAAAGGGTGCACCGAGAATTAGATCTTTTGTTTTTAGTCCACTTAGTTATACATTTTTTTCTTATTACATTGAAATTGCTTATTTTATTTATAGTTCTGAAGCACGTTATTCATATAGAACAAGAATATCTGTTGGAAAAAATGGAAAACTGGAATGCGTTGAACAAAATTTTGTGTGTGTAGTGACGTAACCTGATCAAATGTGATTTGAAATGTCTGGATAAAAGAAGGCTTATACTCTGCCTGTAACAGGTGGAAACCAAGCACACGCTATGGAATTAATTTTAAGGATAAAGTAAAGCCTTGTAATTAATAAGAAGTTGTATTAATTCTGAACACTTTAATTTAAATATGGTATTACTGGATTACTCCCTGTTCAGACAGATACATCTCTCTTCTTCTGACAGCCTTCAATTTTAATAGTCTTTCTGTTCACACTTGACCACAAGCCTGTGGAATTATCTAAGGTCCTGGTATTCTTCAACATAACAGCCTCTGAGCTACTTTCAACTTCTCGTACTCAGATATATTTAAGGGATACTTACCTGCTCATCTCAGATGAACCAAATTATAAAACTGTGATTTCTTATCGCCGAGTTCTTATAGGATTATGCAGTAATTTGGAAGCCCATTTTTGTGTTTCATATATGTATTTATGACTCCTCTATTAGAGTGAACATGCCTGATGTTTATTTCATCAAAAATCTTTCTATTTCTTGTTTGGTAAGACAGTGTATTTGGGGAAAAGTATACTTTAGTTGTGTAACCTAATGGATTTTCTCAAATTACCTAAGTTTCAAACAGAATGTAATTGTGTTCGGAAGGTTTAGTTAAAATACTGATGTATTTAACACAGACTTTTTTTAGGATGTATAAGCCAGTATACAGACACACTTTGGGGATATTTTAACAAATTTCAACTCAAATGTATGTCCATTGTTTTTACTATAGCCAATATAATATACTCATATTTATCATATTTGTGAAGTTTTTTGTTTTTTGTTTTTTGTGTTTTGCTCAGCTTGTATCTTTAAAATATCTTAAACAACCTCGCCTTCCTGAGTAATTTTTAATATTTATGGTTGAAATCAAAACATTTTTTGTGCATTAATTGGTGTGATTTAGAATTTGTAGAACTGTATATTATATTGTGTATTTCAGCATGGCATAGTAAATAAAATAATTTGGGGAGATTGAGGATTGTGAAATGAATTTTTTAAATTACTGTAATCAAAAAAGATGTATGAGTAGATATACTTTTGCTGTGTATAATTCATCTTTTTAGAAATCTAAATCTTACAGGATACTACTTATTATCTGTGGTTTATGAATATATCTTTTTTTCTTACTTGATTAAAGCAGCCTATATATTTACATATCTTTTCTATAATTAGGTTACCTAAAGTTGTTGCCTTGTAGTAAAAAGCAGCTTTCTCATTTTTGGGGAATATATTACTGTATGCATTTTCAGAATGGCGATAGTGTTCTTTTATTCTTTTATTTGGCATCTGAAGATGTGTTTAGTTTTGTTAATAAATAGATTGATTTTATATGTTAAAGTAATGCATGGTTCAGGTAGATGATCCAAAAAACTTATTGAATACATTATTGGTTGGGAATAGTAAAGGATTTATAAAAAATATTTTTTCATGTGTGCCTTAAATTTTAGAACATTTCATAATGCACCTATTGTTATTCCATTGTATGACACTAGAGATCTTCATTATATCCACCAAACAGAAATACTTCACTGTAATCGCAGCATATATTAGTGTGTATCTTACACTTTCTTCGTATTTATGGCTATAAAACTGGATCACATTTGATGTAAAGTATTTCCTTTTATGGTCCTTAAGTTAAAATTTGAACTTATATCCCTAGATTTATTATATCGTAACCTTAGCATTGCACAACTTGGGTGATTTTTTTTGTTAATCACAAGCCAGTTATGTGTTAAATTTTTAAAAGTCTTGAAAAAGAATGTAAGTGCATTTTTCTTTTAGTGAAGGGAGTACTCAACACTGCCTTAATTTTGACATGGGGAAAATTCAGTAGCCAATTTAACCTTTAGGATCGAGACTGTGTAACATAAGAATGATCATTTTTTTGGAAATGAGATGAGTTAATAAAGTTTTAGAATAGATCACTTCTTTTGTTTACATTATTGAAAGAAGAGAATTATGGTGTTGGTAGTACAATGGGAATACTTTTGTCCAGCTTTTAAAAGTTGCAGTCCAAACACTTTTCTTTAATCTTAGATGCAAAGCATTTTAGAAATTTATTGGTATGTATTTTAAGGAAAAATTAGTAGATACATAAAATTGTAACAAGGAAAAATAAAAGTAGTGTAATTTCTAGTATTGTTGAGTTTAATATGATGGTTATGATTACACTGTGCTATCCCTTTGATTTTAGTATGATCAAAGAGTTGCTGGCATGTAATGTGCTTTTCTTTAAATCTTCAACTTGTAATATTTATATTTATCATATTACCTGTTGTTATATTTTGTCTCTCTATACCCTTAGTTGAAGGAAGAACCATAATCTTTCAGTTAGACATTAGTATCTCTCTGAAATTTGCTGTATTTTTAATATTTTCTCATTTTAAGAAACAGGAAATCTCAACATATGAAGGAATGTTACTGGCATAGCACAATCTATGTTAAAATTGTAGAGTCTGAAGATATAGTTTTGATACTTAACTCCTGTAAACAAATGTTTTATAGCATAAGATTTTTAGAAAAATTGAATTAGCACTAAAAGTCTTAGGTATTCTATTTATTTGATTTTTTTTTCATTCTGATGTTTTATCTTCTATCATTGATTTAGTAAGTTGTGGAACATCATTTAAAGTATTGACGTTTTCATGAATTATATTGTATAATGTCACTTTGATATTAGCTATTGGAAGCCTTCTGGATTTTGGAAAAATAGCTCATTTAAATTTGTGACGTTGTAAGGAAATTCAATATGTCTAACAATATTGCCTTGCAAATATCACCCCCCAAAGCTTTCAAGAAGAGTTTAAACATAGTGAATATAACCAGTGAAATAGTTCAATATTTATGTATGGAAGGTGTTTTGTATAATATATAAGAGGAAAAACAATCTGCGTCTTGGGAACTCTAAGGAGTATGTGGTATCACTAAAAATCTGAGCAATAAACACCCATCAAAAACTTGTCTATTTTATAGCTATTTTGTTTTGTTTTGCTCTGGCTTAAGAAAATTAATTTTTAAGCTTCTAAATAACACAGATAACATTTATTGAACATAATTATGCCACTTGTTACCTAAAATTCAGTACCTAATAAAACTGTTTTTTACCATAGAGTTTAGTCTTAGTTGTTTTCAGTTTAGCGGAGTTGTTTTAAAGCACTTTTATGAGCAAGTGCAGCTTTTCAAAATAAAATTGGGGGGACAAGGGTGGGAGATTTGTGCTTGATTGCCATCTCATTTCCATCTTTGGATACAGCTCTAGCATAAAGTTAAACAACATCTGCAGAGATCTGACTGACAAACATCTCTCTGGGACTCATCATTGCAGCCTGCAGCAGGTGCATTCAGCTTGCAGTCTTTTCCAAAAAGAGGTTAGTTTGTTCTAACATTTATCAGTAGACCAGTGGGAGCAAGTGACTAGAGAGAAGAGGTTGGTTGTCACTTGTCCAGTGCTGGAATACTACAGGTAATTGGACTGGACTGGTGGGAACCGCAGCAGCGTGTGTCTCACATTGCACTGCAGCTGCTATGGGGCTTAATTAACCTGACCCTCAGAGACTGAAGTGTCATGGTATAAAACACAACATGCAAGAAACGAAGCAGTATTTTTCAGATACTTCCTGGTGCTTGACTTGGTGAAATTTCCATTTTCTTCGTCTCGTTCTTAAAAAGATATGGCATAGGCTTTTTTCCATTTTTTTATATGGAAATATTTGAAACTAAAATGATTTCTATGAATCTGATAGAATCCACACACATAAAAAGATGTTGTATAGAAATAGAAAGAAAATAATCTTAAGTCAGAACATATTCCACAAGTACGTTTTCAAATCATGAACGAGCAGAAAACAAGTGGAAGTACATTGTAATTTTTTAATTATCATTATCGTAGCTTAACATTTGTTTATTTTCAAACATAACCCATGTAAAATTAAGTTATATCATTTTAGCATGTTAGAGGCTTTGGCAAGCAAGCTTTGCTGAGTGCTTTGAAGTGTCTCAACAAACAAGACAGGTATAGCATAAAAACTCAAAAAAAATTAATCTGTCATTTATTTCTATTGTTTGAAATTTCTTAATCTGTTTGAAATACTGACTTACGATATGCTTCCATGACATATATAGAAGTTTCTTACGTTTTCTAATAGTGTTCCCACTTATTGTAGGTGTCTAATCACAGTGCTGTTTATTAATTGGCCCTTGAATGGAAAATAACTTGCAAGGTAAAAACGCCTTTAAGTTAAATACGGCAAGTGCTATATTACTTTAAAATAATTCTGAATTAAAAAATATATTTGGAATTTTGTGAAGGAGTTTTATAGTTTTGATTTTTCTCTCATTTTTACTGATTTGAATTTTTTGGTCTTCGTTGAATATAACCTGTCAATTACCAAAGAGGAATTAAGTTTTGGAGTTTGCACAGAGTTTTTTGTAACTTACATGCTTTTATTGAAGGAATTTTTACCAGTGTTGCCAGTAACTATTTGATTCTGAAGTTACTGCTTATAAGAAATCTTTTAAAGTTTATTTTAATTGAATTATGTATAGTAGTAGTTTATTGGTAGTTATAGTAATCATGGGAAATAAGATTAAAATAATCATCACTAGAAGTTAATATAATCATTCCCGTACTTTTAAGCATATGTTATTTTTCAGTCAAGACTTTTCATTTTTGAGACCTTGGATCTTTGTTTTCTTTCCAATTCTTATCAATATAGAAATGATTCTTTAAAATTCCACATATATACTGCACCATCATTTTTAATTTTTTTTAGAATTTGGTTTTTATGGATATTTATGTATGTGTGTAATTTTATACTGACCGACTCAAGTTTTTTTGCTTTTTTTTTTTTTTTAATTTATTTGTTTTTGAGAGGGAGAAAGAGTGCACACAGGGAACAGGCAGAGAGACAGGAAGAGAGAGAGAATCCCAAGCAGGCTCTGCACTGCCAGCGTGGAGCCTGATGTGGTGCTCGAACTCACAAACCCTGAGATCATGACCTGAGCCGAAGTTGGATGCTTAACCAACTGAGCCACCCAGGTGGCCCTTTAAATTTTTGATAAAGAAAACTGAATAAAAATAAACATTTAAGACTACAAAGTAAAAATGAAAGAATATTATATACACTGATGAGCTTTTGAGATATTTTCTGTATTCCCTGAGTTTCAAACTACTATATGGATATCCTTTCCCATAACAAAACTTGATCATGAAAACATATAATATCTACGTTCCATCATTGATCTTTTGCTGCTTCCTGCAGGGCCTGTCATAGCATCGTTGACAGGACCAGATGAAAAATGAAATCAGTATCTTGAGTTTTTTAACAGCAAAATGATTCAGGTAAGATTATTTGGCATAGAAAATAAACCATTTTTTACCATTCCTAAACTAATTTTATTTAATAATTGATATTTAAAATTAATATATATATTTTTTATTTCAAGACCTGTTCTATGTTCTACTGATGTTCAGTATGTTTGTAATTTGCAATGAATTTTATTCTGAACTCAGTAATTTTTAAATTTTAGACTGTAGTGTTTTTTACTTTCCTCATGAAACTAAACATACTTTTTGAAGTTTTGAGAAATAACTTCTCTCTTTCAAAGGTTTTTGAGAACAGTTTTACACTGAAGGCTCTGTAATTGTTTTGCAGGATAAATTTTCACATAATGTACTTATTAATTAAATAAGACTTCAAATCCTGCATTCCCTTTAGGATATAATATATGCTGACTCTCAGTTGATTCAATTTTTAAAAATCATTTTTATCTTAAAGAAGAAAGTTTTCATTTAAATTGTTAATAATCTGCTTCTCTAGGAATTAGATTCAGTGACTTTTTATAAGATCTAGTAATTGTGGGGGAAGGGCAGAAAGGAAGGAATTGGCAGAGCATTTCATTAACACTGAATATAGTAAAGGAATGTGGTATGTATTTTTGTTTTATGTTACTAAATATTTTAGAAGAACGGTAACTTTTCAATCTGATTACATTCATTCTTGAAATAACTTGTTTCTAAAGGAGTTAGTATTGGAGGCTATTGAGCTTATCATTCACATTTTTAGTCTTAATTATTCTTTGTATAACTGCATTTTAATTTTTCTAAGATTACTTTATGTTTTTTTAAGTCACGGAGGTACTTTTTAATAAAACCTGGTGTGAAATCTGTTTAGAAGCTTTTCTCTTGTTTATTATGTGTATTTATCAGATGCTTCCTATGAACCCAGGTGTAGGCAGCTCCTTGGTCATCACGACTTAGAGTTATTACAAAGCATTTTTTCTTTGTTAAAGGGTTATGGGTATGTTTTACTTTTTCCTAAAAAGTTGTGCTTTAATTGTTCTTGTCTTCTTAAGTTTTGTGTTAAATTTTTTTCTCTTATATGGCATCTCTGTCAAAAGACTTATTGAGGACCCTTAGAAATAGCAGAGAGGCTTTCCATTTTAAGAGACTGAAAAAATCATGGAATTGTGGAACCAGATGAAAGGAATGGATCTTAGATCTCATCTCTTCCAGAATCTCTATTTAACCATTGAGCAAACCAGGATACCAAGATAATAAGTGGTGTATGTCAATAATCATCCTTTAGCTTTTAAATATGTTTTCTGAATTTGTGGTACAAATTTTAGTAGGTACTTCTTTCTCTTCCTGTTTTGCCCCACTCTTTTTTCCCTTTCTTTTTGGATATGACTCTCTGAGGAAATAATTCTTTAATTTTTCTCTCTCCTAGTTTTAAAATGAATGTGCCTCCCCCCCCCCCCCCCTTATTTTAAATAAGTTGAAAGCACGTTAGTTATTTTAGAACAGTTTTTGTTGTTGATTTGCTATACTGAAGGGCCAAATACAGGTATACAGGTTCTCTTTATCACTACCACACATTAAAAAAAAAAAAAAGTTATGATAGATTATATTACTTGGAATATAGCCTGGTCTCTTTTTCCGTAATTGTAGTTTGAAGATGTCAATATTTCCAGGGTGATTTGATTTCTACACTTTGTTACTTTTCTTCATTGGCAATGTTTGCTTTCTTTTTCTTTCTTTTTTTTAATGTTTATCTTAAGAGAAAGTGGGAGCGGAGGGTGGGGCAGAGAGAGAGAGAGAGAGAGAGAGACAGAGACACAGAGAATCCCAAGCAGGCTCTATGCTGTCAGAGCAGAGCCCGACACAGGGCACGATCACATGAACCATGAGATCATGACCTGAGCCGAAATCAAGAGGTAGGATGCTTAACCAACTGAGCCACCCAGGCACCCCTGCTTTCTTTTTCTTTCTTTTGCTTGCTTCCAGTGTTCCTTAGCTAAATTTTTTGTTTTTGGTTTAACAGAGTATTGACCTTGATTTAAAAAAAATGTGTAGACTTTCAATTCAAAATCTGTTTTCAAGGATATATATATTTTCTATATTTTTATGTCTTTCATAAAAATTTTCTTAAGTATTATATATTTGGCTGGGTATTCGTAACAGTTGGTTTAAAAAGAAAAAAATATTATGGTTAAAAAATAAGCAACAGGCTAGTTGTAAGGCATTTTAAGTAAAGGTGAAGATGTATTATACAATAATTTTTAATTTTAAAACATCACTATTTTCTCTTTTTTGCCTTTTTCGTTAAATTGGTTTGCTTCTCCGAGTTCTGATGATGTTTGCGTTGTAAGCTTATGGACTACTTTCTAACATAAATATAAAAGTACTCTGTGATTTTTGAGGAATTTTTTTTCTTCACAGCTTTAAACCAAAATGAAAAATCTTTTGTGATAGCCTTTACTTATGTCATTTAAATAATTGAATTAAGCTCCATTGGTATGAAGGAATTAATGTTGTCCTTCATGCCTGTTGCTGTATGTTCAGTTTACAGCTCAGTGCTGTAAACATAGGTGGCAGTTCAAATTTAAAAGAATGTATGTATGGGGGCACCTGGGTGGCTCAGTCGGTTGGGCGGCCGACTTCGGCTCAGGTCAAGATCTCGCGGTCCGTGAGTTCGAGCCCCGCGTCGGGCTCTGTGCTGACAGCTCAGAGCCTGGAGCCTGTTTCAGATTCTGTGTCTCCCTCTCTCTGACCCTCCCCCGTTCATGCTCTGTCTCTCTCTGTCTCAAAAATAAATAAACGTTAAAAAAAAATTAAAAAAAAAAAATAAATAAATAAAAGAATGTATGTATGAATGAATAAATGACTGATTTGAGGCTTCTTCTGTGAAGTGTGAGTACAATGGATAGTGGGCAGTTTATCTTTAAATTTTCATTATATATCCAATTTACCTTGAATGGGGGTGGTGTGTAAAACCCATATTTCAGATAAGTGAACAAATGAGTTCAAAAATTTAAACAAACAAGAAATGGCCGTAGAAGTGTTAACACAAGTATGGGCCAGGTATTAAAAAAGAAGAGTAGAGTGAGAGAAGGGAGTTTTGCTTTGTATTTAGCATGTTGTTCTTTGTGAAGGAAACTGTAAAGCCAGTATTATGGAGTACTTAAAAGCCATTTCCAAAATGTAGATAATTAATAAAAATATTCTGACTTAACCAACATGAGCTTAATTTACATTTATTAATAAAAGTGATTTGAAATACCTATATTACAAGATTTTAGAGTTACGTCACATTATAGTTTTTTTGCTGCCACATGTCTACTTGTTCGCTAAGGAACATCCTGTTGATGACTTTTCTTGAGATATCCTGAAAATCAAAGTTTATTAACCACTAAATTAAAGTTACATTATTAAAAATATGATTATTTTAATTGTATTTTAATATCTTCACCTGTAGAGGGGAAGTTAACATGTATAAATACATTATGACTTTTAGAAGCTAGACTATTTAATTTTCTTATTTGTGAAAGAAAAAAGTATACCAGTTAACATAGTAGAGCAGAATTTATTTGCTTAGAGTTTGACTAACTTGAATATCAAGGTGTTAGTATGTGTTACTTTATTTGAAAATAAAATTATAGGAAAGTTATTAAATTTGGGCTTCTTTAGTCTTTTACTTTTTAAACAGTTAAAATTTAGAGAAATCCATGAAATACTAATGCTTTTATTGTATTAGTACATTCAGTTTTGCTACAATGAACCAAGAAACATCTAAGATTTAGTAGATAAATCTAGTCTTATGCTTAGTCCTTTAAATTTTTATAAATTCTCTTAATTTTTTTAAAAGCTGGTGCAGAATAGTGGGCTAAAATACTTCTATTGTAGTGTTTCTTTACCTGATGCTTCCTTTGCTACTACCATGGGATTGTACTTTGCTACTACCTCTTGGGGTTAGAACTAGGTATACAATGCTCTGAAGATCTTATTCTCAAGAAAGAGAGCAGTAAGACACAAGAAAGATAAATATCTGGTTATAATAAATTTTAATAAATGTATAATGGTAGAGTTGTGTCTACAAGTTGAAACTACCTCTGTCCGTGACCAGATCTTGCAGGGAGAAGGTGGACTTCAAAGAAAACTTCAAAGAGGAGGGGGGTTTTGAGGGTTGAATTTTAATTTGCTTGTTGGGCAAGAGTGGAAGGTCATTTGAAGCAGAGACACAGTGTATATTTAGGTAGATATGAAAATTCCTGTCCTATTCAGGGATCCAAAAGTAGTTTGGTATTACTAGGTAAAAAGTGGATGTTGCTGGGGGGAAAGTGGGGATAGGGAGATACTATAGATATTTTTGGGGACAGGAGAGAATGTATTACATGTGAAAAAGATAAGAACTTGTTTGAAAACTGCTATTATTAGCAAGAATTATTTTAAAGAAATAATACCTCTGTTGTGTCTATAAAATGACCCACAATGGTACTGAAATTAAAATTTATGCACGTATTTGTATAAAAGTTAATAGTTGTACTTTGGAGGAGGATTGCCTTAATTATCTAAAAGTAGAGCTGAGTAGTAGACTGAGGAATGTGACTTTCTGCTTAGCAATGTAAGTAGAATTAAAGAGAAGACTACTTTGTTTACAAAGGAAAAGACTAAGGGAAAGGTGAGGCAACTAGAAATACGGAAAAAGAGATGTTAAGAAATACGATAGTTGTGTTTTATTAAGCAGTTATGTGCCAAGTGTAAAAGAAAAGCATGGGAACCTAGTGAAGGACAAAATCCAGTGAAGAATGTTTTGCTGTACTCAGGAATAGTGTGGAGAGAAGTATGTTTTTGACATTTATTCGCTTTTACATACCTTGTTGTCTGTGCAGACACATTTACAATTAGCGACTTGGTTTCTTTTACTAGTTTGTTTTTGAATCATATATCTGATACAATTTTTCTCATTTCTTAAATTACATGAATATGTAGGCCATTTTAGCTCTCTTGATATGTGATAAACAGATCTATTCATTTTTAATTTGATGAAAATTCGTGATTTACACAGCATATACATTTTTTTTAATGTGTGAATTTGATGTCGTTCCAACACTAAAGTTTTGGTATATGAGAGAGACATTGGTCAATGAAAATAAAAACTGAAACTTCTTATTCATTGTAAATGGATTTTCTGTTATGTAATTATTTTATTTGGAGTTTCACATGATTATTGAGATTCAGCAGGATTCTCCATCATTGATATTTATTTCCTAAAGGAGTCACTGTTAATCGATACTCGATCAAAATCAGATTAACTTAAAAAAGACTGAAAAATATGGCACTGTGTTTCCATTTAGAAAATGAGATTAAAAATCTATCTAGTGTTTTATACTGATTTGTGAAATCATTGGCTAGTTGTGTAGAGAAACATTAAAGAATTGAACAGCTGAAGTGACATTAAGCACCAGATGGGGATTTGAAATGAAAATATTCACTGTGTAATCTTTATTTAAGTGCTATTCATAATTCAATAATACCAGTCGTATAACTCAAAGTTGAATTCAATACAAAAAGGAAGCATAAGCAAAATCTCTGCCTTCAAATTGATACACATATCATGGTATGATATCATGACTTGTTCTTAAAAGGGATAAATAATATAGGTAAGACAACTGCATACATTTTTTGCAGAGGCAGTACAATTCTCTTTGAGAAAAATTTTGAAGAATTTTGGGTTGTGAATTGTTTCAAAGTAACGTTTATTTAAATGGAACATCTTTTATGAATTCTGTCTTTGAAATTATATTCTATTTTGCATTTACAAACATCTTCTAAACTAGAAACTTCCAGCCATATTTTCTTTACAGTAATATTTTAAATTTCTTCTGAAGTGTATACCTATTTTGTTTAAGGAAAGGTATGTTCCTCTGAAAGCTTTATCACGTTTTTAGCTAAATTGGTATATTTGACATCTTGTTTAAGAACTAGAATGACTCTGGATATGAAAACACAAACTGTGATAATAAGAAAGATATGCCATATGTGGCAGTTTAGGTTGGCATATATCTGAAATGGCATGTTTAATGTACTGTATTACTAAAATTAGTAATTTTACAGTGGAAGGCTGCTACTCTTAGTATATAGTTTCATGCTGGTGGGCTTAGAATGCTGACAGACCCTTTACTTTGTAAATCCCTGTTTTCAGTCCTTGTAAAAATCTTTTCTCTGTTAAAATTATCTACATGGGATATGTGTTAGTAACTTATTCTCTGAAGTTTGTGAAAGTTAATGAAAGTATTATAAATAGTATATAGTTTGACAGATGATTATCGATGTGAATAGCAATCCTGTATGTTGTTTTTTTTTGTCAAGGAATAATAATGCTAATATATTTATATGGCAAAAAATAGTTTAGCAAAATAAATAAGAATCGAAAACAGTATTTTTACTTTTAGGGAATGTACATATGTTGGCAGGAAAAGCTTTGAGGTTCTAGAGTCTTGGCACTGAAGCTATTTGAAACAAACTGAAATAAATTATTGCCCTTTACAAGAAAATACTCAACTCTGAAATCATATTGCAGCTTTCTTGAACATAATTTTTTTCTTTTCTCTTTTAAAAATATTGATTTTACTGAAAATTTTTCTTAAGGCCCATCAAATAATTCAGCAGACTGCATTAAAAATAAGTAGAGGGGCGCCTGGGTGGCTCAGTTAGTTAAGTGTCCAACTCTTGATTTCTTTTCAGGTCATGATCTCAAAGTTTGTGAGTTTGATTCCTGCTTCCAGCACAGAACCCTTGGGATTCTCTCTCTCTTCTCTCTCTGCCCTTCTCCTGCTTGCTGTCTCTCTCTTTTTCTTTCTCAAAATAAACTTAAAAAAATAAGTAGAAACTGCAATGTGATGGGGATAATTTAGGTGATTTCAAGGGATAAATAATATAGGTAAAGGATATGAACATTTTTTGGCCACTTAAACTATGCAGGACAAATGCAGTTCTGCTTGAGGAAAATTTTGAAGAAATTTTAACTCAGAGAGATGTTTCAAGAAATAGTTATCTAAGTGCAGTATCTTTTAACGAGCCTGGCTCTGAATTTATGTGAGTATTTAAACTATCTCTATTATCGTTAATGGGAAAAGTGATAGTCTTGTTTTTAAAAGTCTAAAACCAATTAACTAAAAGTTACTTAATAAAAGTAAGTGGTATATAAAAGTAGTTTATTAATCATGGCTTAGTTAGCTCTTACATTCTATCACTTATTTCAATTCTTAAAATTTCAATGTAGGCAAGAATTCTTATTTCTGTTTACAGTTCAGGAAAAGTAAGAAAGACAGTGAAAGTTGAAATGATATGTGGTATAGCAAGTTAATGATGAACCTGGTTTTTTTTTTAACTGTTATTCTGTACCTCTTTGCATTAGACTACTTACAAAGTTGATTTCAGAAATACAGTATTCAAAATTTAAGTAAGGTTCACCAAAATGCTGCATTCATTGGTCAATCACTGGGAAATAATAGATTTTTTGATGGCTTAATAATTTTTGGCCCTATTCACATAATAAGGAAATCTTACAAATTTGAATTTTGCCATCAAAAGAAAAGCTGTAATAATTAAACAAAATGGAGACATAAAAACAAGTTTTCTGTCTTGACCAGATCTCTGTAAACATTGAATTTTGATATCTTTATGTACTTTTCCATCTTCCTATTGATATTAGACCTCTAAGGTAGTTTGACATTTCACCTTATCTATGAAATTATTTTTGTGAGGTTATTTAATTATTCTCAGTTTGGCACTTATGATTTTGCTTTTACTTTTTAAGTCGTATATAACCACTGTAGAGATTTGTTAAATTATACATGAAGTTAGAAAGATCTAGTCAAATAAATATGACAGTACTTCCTATAATAAAATTTTTCATGAGGAAAAAAATGTGTTGGGTGTTAGATAGTGAAGTTTATTAAGAAATTATCAAGTCAGGGGCACCTGGGTGGCTCAATCAGTTAAGCATCCAACTCTTGATTTCAGCTCAGGTCATGATCTTGTGGCTCATGAGTTCCAGCCCCTCATCGGCCTCTGTGCTGACCCTGCAGAGTCTGCTTGTCTTTCTCTCTCTCTGCCCTTCCCGTACTCACTCACTGTCTCTCTCTCTTTCTCTCTCTCAAAATAAATAAACTTAAAAAAAGAAAGAAATTGTTAAATCAGCTCAGTGCTTTTTAATGCCTTCTGGGTATGTAGAATGGAATGCAAGACCCTCAGGGACCGTGTGGTGTCAGAGCAGAGTTTATCCGATCTCGACATTTAATAGCTGTATGATTTTTTTTGTCAGGTCCTTGGATCTATAATTTTTTCATCTGTCTAATGGAAATATTAGTACTCCTCACACAGTCATAAGTTGTTCCGGGTACCACAAAAGGGAAGATGTAAAAGTATGTCACATAATACCTGCCATATAAGCATTTTATAACCATCTTTTTAAATTTTTTCTTTCCCATATTTGTTACATTTATAACACTAAATATACAGCAGACATTTTAATGTAAAATAAACTATAGAAATGTGGCTCTAAAAAGGAAAACATTGCTATAAGGAGTTTTTCTTTCAAAATTGCTTTTTTCTTTTAATAACTGATTGTTATTAAAATATAAGCAATACATAGAAAGTTAAAGCTCATTTTTCATCCCATCCCTTTAAAATAATATAAATAATTTGGTGTATATTCATTTTGACTTTATAAACGCCTTCTTATATTTTTATATATCTTATATATTCAATTCAATTTTTAGATACAATTGTCATATATATTTGTATTTGAATAGATAATTACAAGTGATATTCATTGTTATAAATGGGATGAATTTGCAGCAAATCACCTCTGTTGGTTAATGGATTTGTAGAACTTCTAAATACTCTAAGGTGTCCTCCCAGTCACAACTATGTGGATGTTTTTATGTGAACATTTTTATGTACATAGCTTAAAAATGTGTTCTGTGATACCCCTGAGGGTACACAGAGCCTTGTTGTTTATTTTTTACCCATATGATTGACCTGAAAACTAGAGATAAGGATTTATAATATTGAAGCATATTATAATCTCATATGAAGCACATGGGCTTCATTGTATTTAAGACTCTTGAAAATTAACATAATTTATTAAACCCTCCTTTCTTCATCTTTGTACATTCAAATATAAAATGTTAAAAATATTTAATAAGAAATCAAATGGTATATAGAATATTTAATACTTCTTTCATGATCTTTTTCAAGATACTGAGACTTCTGAAAATCCTTTACCTGTTAGTCGAAAAGAAAGTCATAGTGTATTAAATGATGAAGCTAGATGTTTAGTAATATAGGTGATCGTTCAAGACTTATTTTTCAGCCGTTTTTAGCTTAAAACATTGTTTTAATTGCTTTTGTAAAGCAATGTAGTTCATGTTCATGCAACTTTCAGGGAAGATCCTCTAAAATTTAGTGGTATAGTTTTACTAAGAGTATGTTTTGGGGTCATAGCATATTACTTTCCATTCCTTAACAAATATTCATATTTTCCATGACTTATCACAAAAATTCTTGATTACCATTATGGTGAAAAATTTTTTATGATGTGTGTATATTTTGTTATCATCAGTGTGTAAACTTAATGTATTCAAGTGCCTTGCATATTAGATATATTTATATGTTAAATATTTAGGATTTGTCTAATCCCATAGCAAAAACAATTGTGTATATGATTTTTTGTGTGTGACTGTGACTTTAAGGGCAATAAATATACTTAAGATCATATCGATTCTTACTGCTTTGTGGAAAGTATAAAACCTTAGTGAATATCTGCCATAGTACAGAGTAAATTCAATTAAATATTTAGAATGTTACACCTTTGAATATGTAAGAGTACTAAATGTTTTAGGAAAAAATGAAGCGAGAAACTTTGCTAAAGTTTATTTAATTCCATAATAATTAAATTTGTGGGCCTAATCTTTAGAGTGATGGATTTATTCTTAGATACTTAGAACACATAGAGATGTTGAGAGTGTTTGAAATCTGATTAGATTGAGTGTAATATTGAATGTTGGCAGTTTATGGAAGACGAATCTGTATTAGTCGAGGGTAGAGGAGACTGAGGATTATCTCTGATTATATTAGGGTATGGGTTGAGGAATTATTGAAATTTGAGATAGTCTGTGAAAGCTGAAAATAGCTCCAACTTCCTTGTCACCTGCAGCATTTTCACTCTTTTAGAACTAGGGCAGCAGGCTACACCATATATGATGACTTTAAGTATTAATTCCAAAACTTTCACTGTCATCCTGATTGATGATCTTACGTCCTGTTTCACTGAGAAAATAAAAGTAATTAAAAGAAATTTCATAAGCTCCCATCACCAGATCTAGCCACCTAACTACATCAGTGCCTATGTAGTCTGTATTTTCTCTTATTCCGATAAACTGTCCCTGCCCATACCAAAGGCTAATCCTCCACTTTTATTCTAGATTTCATTCCCTCTTAGCTACTCAGGAATGTTTTAGCAATTCTTTCTTCTTCTTATGTTATCAGTATACCAGTCAACAGCATTTGACAGTGATCACTGTCTTCTCTTTAAAGCATTTCATTTTGCTTTGAGCACACCTCTGCCTCACTGATTGCAGCTTCCAGTTTCCTTTGCTGGTTTCTTCTCATTTTCCTGAGCTCAGTCCTTGGACCGCTCCATACTTTTTCTTGTACATGTTTACACCCTTGGAGATCCTATTCATATTCAGTGTCATGGCTTTAAATAACCATCTGTTCTTCCATGACTACCAAATGTTTGTATCCATTCTGGACCTTTCATCTGATCTCTAGACTAATGATGCAGTTACCTACTGGGTATCACTTGTATGTCTAATAAATATGTTAGAATGAAATATTCTGATCTTTCAAATCTTCAAATCTACTTCTCCCACCGTCTTCTCTATCTTAATTGCAACCTCATCCTTACAGCTGCTAAGGCCAAAAATCTTGGAGTCATCCTTACTTTCTCTCTTTCTGTTAAAGTTTACATTGAATCCATCATAATTCCGACTTTGTTCAAGATTATTTGCCTAATGTGAAAGCCAAAAGCATATATTAAAAACAAAGTAAATATTGTAAAAATGCATTCTGTTCTGCTTACCCAGGTGCAGAATCAAGGAAAGATGTAGTTAGCTGTGAGTTCAGTGTTAAAACTCTGGAGAGTGACAGAAAGTAACCTGTCCTAGTTACTGGATTGACCAGACTGAGCCCTCGAATTGTTCATTGTTTCAAAAGATAAAGCAATGGGAAATCTAGATTCATGTTTAATTTTATGTTATAGGGAAGTCTATAGGAAATAATCTGTATTCTAAGGATTATAAGTATCAGTACAATCATAATAGTAGCATAAATGTTTTATACCTGCAGGAATTGATTTTCAGAGAATAAATATGAAGCAGTAGAATTAAGAAAATTCTAAATAATGCCAGTTCATTGGATTGTATCAAAATTGAATCTTTTGAATGTTGAGGACATAGTTTAAAATGCAAACTGTTAGTTTAAAATGTAAACAATATATACATTGTGAATGATGATTAAATATATACTGAACCATTTGGAATATTGTGCCAAATCAAAACTTCATCTTTTTTTGAGGATTATACCTTAAAGAAAATACACACCTAAAAAAATAAATTACCTGAGTGGTAATTGTTTTCCTATAAAATATTTTGAGATACTTTTATGCTTGTCAACTGGGAACTTCCTCATTTTGCTGTCTGTCCATGAAATATTATTCTAGTTAATGGACTTCATTTCTCTTTCTAATTTAAATCAATTAGTTTTCACTTTACTATTTTATGTTTCTCATTCTGAAGTCAGTTATTAAAGGAAATTGTATTATTTCAAACACAAGGAGAAAAAAATAATTGAGTTTTTATAGTGCTAATATATTTTCAATAAATAATTATGTATAACAATTTTGATTTCTTTCTAATTATACATTTCATTGGTATGTCTTCCTGGCAAAAGATCTTTGATCTCTGGAAATAATCTCCCAGAATAAGATAAAATCAATCTGTATACCTGTCAATGTATAGATGATTCAGTAGAGGAAGTTTCAGTAGAGGAAGGAAAGCTGATGGATGTGGCCTCCTGGAATTTAGGGGCAAGAATGTGTGTATGCATTTGATTTCATTTTTACATGCAACATTGAAATTTGATTTTTGTGGCTCAAAATTTTAGCTTAAAATTTGTGACTTAAAACATTTTATTTTGGCATGCTTAGTAATTACATACTTCTTTCTTAAATCATTCCTTAGTATTATTAGTGCTCATTTATGTGAGATGTGAGTTTGCACATCATTCTTACATACTATTTTGGAAATATCTATATGATACTATTTTCATACAGGTGATAGAGACAGATTTTATATAGGCTTTTCTGATTCCAAAGCCCATTCTCTTTTTATCATATCATATTATGTTGTCAAAAAATCCTTTCAGTGAAAGCAGTTTTCCCATATTTTACTCATTTTGAAGTTTTTTTAATTAAAATTTATTTTTAAAGTATTATTACATCATTGGCTGGTTTCAGCATACTCAAGTCATGCTTTTAAATTTTCATCTCTGTAAAATAGCTTTAAGATTTGTCTGCATAAGCAAATAAAGCATATTTAGACTATGGTTATATTTAATAAAAGTTATATATGAGAATGAAATATAACTGGAATTGTAACCTAATTGCTGATTCATAACTTGATATTGTTTCTATAAATTTGGTATTGACTAAGTTAAAGATGTGAAGTAAAGATTTACTTATTTATGTACTTAGCTAGCAAATATTTATTAAGTGTGAATTGCATAGTGGGCATTTCGCTATGTGCAGAGATATTAAAGACCAAATATCCTCTCAGAGAGAGGATATGAAATGAAGCTGGAGTGTCTGGCTAGAGGGTCTTTTAGTTGTGTCAAATAATTTGGAGTTTTATTTATTTTAAATCTAATTGCATATAATATGTTAAAACGACTTTCTAAATCTCTAGTTATTACATATTCAAACCTATATGGATGATCAAAACACCTATATGGTAGAGGGTATTTGCAGTTGTCAGAGAATTATTTAGTTAGAATTTACCTAGGACATATTTGACAATATAGTTAGCATTTTTTAATATTAAAAGGCATTATGTTTGGAGTAGCTGGCTAACTTTAAAAATGTGAAGTTATTAGGTAACTATTTTCTGATAACATTTTTTTTTTAAGTTTTAAGTAACCATTCATTTGTATGGCTCTGTTTAAAGCTGGAACCAAAAGTTGTTTGCTGCAAAATATAGCTTTATATTAAGACTTTGTTAAAGAGAACGATGTGTATGGAAACTATCAGAATTAAATGATTTGAAATTAAATATGAGTGACATTACTAAAGTAGCAGTGAATGTGTTACATTCTACACTAACCATATCATTACTGTTTTACTTTTTCCAGTTTTATGGTATCCATTTCTGTTCTTGAAAATCTTTAAAAATGTGTAATCCTTGTTTTCTTGAACTGTCATTATTTAAGATAAAAGTGTAGGGTCTGATGCTGCTCAGCCTCATACTTTTATTGTCATCCACTTTTTGTACTTTTGCTCTGAGGTCACTGAGCATCCCTAGATAAAAGACTAAAATTGGACCAATTGATTCTGCTATTCAGCATAGCATATTATTTCCAATTGAGCCAGCTCATGTTTGTTTTTTTTTTCTTTCAGTAATCTCCATTTAGCTTTCTATCCTGTGCCTGTGCTTCAAACTTTCCATCTTTGTCAGCCTAGCAATTCACCCAACACCTTCATACTCTGTAAATGAACTTGCTTCAGTTTCTTGAGATCATCTTCACAGACCTCCATTAACTTCTTTTATACTTTATATTACTCTGTAACTTTGCTTTTAATCTTTTCTTACATTTATCTTTTGAGATGGAATTCTCTCTTCATCTTTTGAGGCTATATTTCAGCCTGTTTCTTTTTACCTTTTTTTAGACTCTTGTTTTATTATCTCATTCTTTTGGATCTTTTTATTTTTTTCATTAGATCCTTCTCTTTGGCTTAGAAATCTCTTCAGTTCTTATTTATCTTAAAGTACAAAACACTACATCCTTTCTTTGATTCTGATAATTCTCTTATGGTTACGCCTCTCATCCCTCTGCAAATTTTCTTGAAAGCATAATCTGTATGCTGAATTTCCGTTTTCTCAACATTCAATGCTCCTGAAGTTATTCAACTCTCTTAAAGTTTTGTTATCTCTTAGTTCTTTAACTCACTGAAATAACTTTTTCAATTATCTAGTCATCACCTTCTTAATTTTCTGGAGTATTCCATGTTGATAATCACTCTCTTGATACTTTTCTTCCTTTGACTTTGTTGACATCGTAAGATTCTGTTTCTCTTACTGTCTTTCTAACTGTGTCTTCTTAAGCATTTTGAGGAGTTTCTCTTTTTTAAATCATCCCCTCAATGTAAAATTACATTAGATTTTGTCCTTGCTCCTATAGTTTTTTCTGACTTTATTACCTTTGTTCAGATCATTCTTAAGACCATATGTTTAGCTCAAAACTGTTTTGAACTTTAATTTGTGTAGTTCTCATCATAGATTTCATGTATTTCAAAAAAAGCTGATTATTATTTATTTTTTATTTTTTTTAACATTTATTTATTATTTAGAGACAGAGAGAGACAGAGCATGAGCATGGGAGGGGCAGAGAGAGGGGGAGACAGAATCTGAAGCAGGCTCCAGGCTCCGAGCTGTCAGCAAAGAGCCCAACGCAGGGCTCGAGCTCATGAATTGTGAGATCATGACCTGAGCCACCCAGGTGCCCTTAAAGCTGATTATTTAAACCTTATTTACAATCTTTCTGTTACCTTGCCCTAAAAGTACAAGTTCCTTAATATGGTTCACATGATTTGCCCTTTTACTCTTCTTTCCAGAAATAGTTGGTTTTCTTTCCATCTTAATCCTTTATTAAATGAAACACACACAACATATCCACATGCGCGTGCACACACATGCGCACACACACACCACTATTCCTATGTATCATTAAGGTTCCTACTTATATATGTCATCATTTATAAAGTCTTTGGTGACCATGAAAATCTAGTTAAGGCACCCTTCTTTTATGCTCATGAAGCATTCTGTTCTTAATGTTCATTGCAATTGTAAATCTTATCTAGCAGAGTAAACTACTAGCTCATTGATAATACAGACCATATCACCTTTACTTACAGTGTATCCCTAATATTTGACATAAGATCTTAATGAAAATGTAGTCTCTTTCTTTTGAGTACCCTCAGCATGTAGAGATCATTCCCTTGTTTGGCAACACCACAGTGGCAGGGTACTCCCAAAGAGAGACTGTCTGATCTCAGTTGTTCTCTGTTCTCTTTAGAATGTAAGATATTTATTTCCTCCTTCTTCCCTTCTTCAGATTCTAGTTTCCTAAACCGCAGGCAATATGAAAGGCATAATTATTCATTATATTACATATGTATCGAAATCTTTTTTTTTTTAATGTCTTATTTATTCTTAAGAGTGAGAGCAGGAGCAGATGAGCGGCAGAGTGAGAGAGGGACACAGAATCTGAAGTAGGCTCCAGGCTCTGAGCTATCAGCACAGAGCCTGATGCAGGGCTTGAACTCACAGACTGCGAAATCATGACCTGAGCCGAAGTCAGACACTTAACCGACTGAGCCACCCAGGTGCCCCTGTGTCAAAATCTTTTAATCCATATTGTTTAGTCTCTAATCCAAAATAACACGTCACCAGTCTTTGCTCTCTACTTCACTAATCTGTAAGTCAGGTGTGAGTTGATATAGAGGAAGGGAGAGAACAAATTCTGTAACCCATCTACTTCCATATATATGTGGTCAGTAGACTGACCAGGAACAATACTTATGCGTATTTATAATCTGTGAAAAGAAGCATTGCACAGAATTTAGGAGGATTAAATGAGGGAGAACATGAATGATACATTGAACTTAGGCCTGTTTGGAATTATTTTAAAAGGTAAAGTGCCCACATACTATAAAACTTATGGAAGATTCTATTTCTGCATATTACAGTATCGTAACACTGCTTCCTGAAGAGGTGATTCAGGAGATGATAGTTGTGCCAGAGTGATTTACCCTTATGTGTTGTTTTGGGAACAAAATGCCACTGCAACTTTTATCTGTGGTTTTAGAATATATATGTATATGTGCATGTAAATGTGTCTGTATATTTGTATATAAGTGTACATATATATTATATAGATAATAGCCCTCCTTAATCTGTTTTGCTGAGAAGTTCACCTTGACAACTGCAGTCAAGTGATGAGATTTTCAGTGCTGAGATTTGCAGTGCTACAGTCACAGTGACTGAGGATGGATAACTTTAGTCAACTCAGTTTTTGGAGATAATAATTTATATCTTTAGTGAGGGAGAAAAGTATTTCCTCCTGTTACCTTTTTTGACATTTACTGTTGTAGATCCTTTCATATAAAGAACCAAGAATGGAAGTTGTAAAGCCATTAAGTAATGAAAACAATGGACTCCTATTTCTGTGTTGAATCAGAACTTCAAAATTTTTTGGGCTTATTTCATTATGATACTGAAGATCACAAAGAAATAGTATACTATTGAGGAACTAAAGATTTGAAACAATCTGGGACTAATTCTTTTCAATTAGAAAATTGCCTTAGGCTACTTTCTCAAGTATTACAGTAGTTGAAATTGGGTGTGGTAATTATTCGTCATTAATAATGGGCAAGTTTTACGTCTTAAATTTTGCCGCTTTGAACTTTTTGATAGTTTGTATACCTAGATCTGAGTCTTGTCCAGTTACTTTCCATGATAAACAGAATTTTCTAGATAAAGAAATAAGATTGCTATGCACATGTAATTTTTAGAAATTAGATTGGAAACATTCTTTAACACTCAACTATATCATCCTTATCCACTTCTTGGTCTTTGTTAATATTTTAATCATCTGTTTTGTTGTCAAGAAATATGATCTAATAAACTGCATGCAAATGCAGACTATAATTCAGGCTTTTAAATAATTCACATTTCCTGTTCATTCAATCAAAATGTTTGTGTTTTTGGGGAGGAAAATGGGGAAGAAATGAATTAAAATGTAGTATGATATTCTATATGCAAGATACTTTCCTCGGTTCTTTCATTTCAGTGATTTTTCATTTCTAGAAGTGTTGTTTGATTCTTTTTCAGATTTCTTTGCCCATATGTTTACAAGACTCTACATACTTATTTTAAATTCTCTGTGATAATTCTGCTGTTTCTTTTTTCTGCTGGTTGTAGCCATGCTTCCTTGTGCATTTTGTAAATTTTTTATTGTTAATTTTTGTTATAGTTCATGTAGGAATTTTTGAAACCTTGGATAAAGGTGGTTTCCTTCAGAGTGATGTTGCATTTACTCTTGTAAGGTGGCTGTGGTCAATCCTAATTGGAACAACTTGAAACTGAATTCTTGGCTTGAGGTCATTTGAACTATGGAGGTCTGAATTCAGGCTGAAAACCTGCTTGAAAGTGGACTTGTAGTTATGAATTCCCAGAAATTCCTCCTCCACACTTTCCAAGTGTGTGTGCTGGGGGACTTGTCAGAATGAAAAGATGTTTCTGTTTAACTCTTACACTGTATTGGTGTCAGGATTATTGGGGACTCTTCCTAGGCTGTCCACCTTGGACATACTCTGTGCTTTTTTTTTTTTTTTCCTAATCCTTATGGTCAGGAAGATAAAAAGACAGAAGCTCAGATTACCTTGGTTCATCAAATGTACTCAAAGTGAATATGCTCTCAAATGTTCTACTTACTCATCTGGGTTCCGGCATTCATTTAGGTCTTGACTTCGATATATATACTGTCTTGCTAGCTAACCAATGCCATTGAAGAATGTGTTAGTATTTTTCCCCAGTATGTTTAGATGTTTCAGGCAGAAAAGCTGATCTGATTATCTAATGTACTATTTTGTAATATATAAAGAATGCTATATTTTTTTATACCAAATTATCTTACCTGTTTCCCCTAGGTACTCTTGTAGTCAGTACATGTATTAAAACCATTTCAGAAATGAGGTTACCTGACCTAAGTCATGCAGCTGTAACTGAAGAAGGTTGATCTTTATACAGATTGATCTATCTGACTCCAGAGTCCATGCTCTACATTGTACAACACTGCTTGCATGTGAGTTTAGATTCTTCATCTACAAATATTTGTTCTAAATAGTATTCATTTTGTTGATCATTGGTGGTATATATAAAGAAATGGAATCCTGAATTCGTATCTGCAAGGAGTCTTGAGAAAGAAGATATAATAACCATTACTATACTGTAGAGTTAGCAGTATGTGTCAAAAACAGGTCATAAGTGCACTGGGATTCCTTTACAAAAAAAATCTATTTTCTATTTTCCCTACATCTCTCCTGTTATCCCAATGTTATCTGCTTAGTTTTTTTTCTAACATCCCAGCAGATCCTTCCTTATAGCCATCTTTCCCTTAACTTTCTCATAGCAATCCTGTCAGTATTTTTGTTAGGATTTGTCACCTCGTAAATATCAAGAAACTCCTCAGGCGTTACAAATGCATGCAGAAATAAACATAATACAGTATTTGCCAAGCTTTTCTCAGTAAAGACACAGTAGTGCAGGAGAGCTTTATTGATTACCAAATGGAAAACTATTAAATAAGAAAAAGCATAACTGGTTCATCTTGAGCAAGAAAAAAATTGCTTAAGATGTTCAGATGTTTTTCCTTTTGAGATAGCTACTTCAGATTTAATAGATTTGAGAAAATGGAAAGTTAATGAAGCAGAAGAGTGGAAATGAAACAGGTATAAAATAACCATGTGCATAATAGAAGTGATCTTATTAACAGTTGTCCAGATTAGGTTACTCTAACCACTACCAAACTATTCAAATCAAACAAGATGTGTAAATGTTGTAGGATAATGCAAATAAGAGAAACTATAAATAAATTTTTCTAAAAGCATTCTTCATAAATTACATTTAAAATTGATTATACTGTATATTATTTTAGATTTTAACATTTAAATCAAAAGTACATAGACTTTAATACAGTTGCTGTTTAGATTATAACTTAGCATCTTTTTTGTGAAGTTTATTGGGAAAAGTGAGCTAAATTAAAGGAAAGTATTTTTATAGGAAATTAAATGGATTTTTTTTCATTTTCTAGTCATTCATTGAACTCATTTTCTGTGAGAGATACTTCTGAGTACTACTGAAGAAATATATGAGGTTCTACTTTTGGGAGAGGCAAAAGAAAAATATGTTTGTCTAAAGATTGGTCTCTTAGGGAAGATTTTAAAAAGTAGCATTTAGCCCTTTAAAAAGTATGTGAATGGCTCTATTTGCTTTTCTGATCTCTTATTATGATCACTCCTGTTGTCTTCTAATTTTTATTGATAATGGAAATTACCAATGTCAATAAGAAATACCAAGTAAGAAAGAATAATTATAATGGGTCTTCTTTCTCAGTGTCTGTTATTTTACTTTTAGAACTATAGTTTTTTCTTTCATAGTCTCGGTCATATTATGGGATTAATTTTCATATTAGTTAAGAGGTAAAATAGTAGATAATAAGGGACAGAATGTAGCAAAATGATAACAATAGTGATAATAATACAGCTAACATTTATTGACCATTTACTGTTTATAAGGCTATATTCAACACACTACATATTATTCGTTCTGGCCAGTAATTTTATGAAGTAGGGTCTATTCTTTTTTTTTTAATGTTTATTTTTCAGAGAGAGAGAAAGAGAGAGAGAGAGAGAATGGGGGAGGGGCAGAGAGAGAGGGAGACACAGAATCCAAAGCAGGCTCCAGGCTCTGAGCTGTCAGCACAGAGCCTGACACAGGGCTTGAACCCAAGAACCCTGAGATCATGACCTAAGCCGAAGTCAGATACTTAACCGACGGAGCCACCCAGGTGCCCCTGGGTCTATTCTTACATATAAAAAACTAAAGCACACACAGAAAAAAAGTTAAATCACTTTCCCTAGGTACTTAGTTGTAACCACTGAAGCCAGACTAGAAAACACATGTATATAGCAATCTGCATACAGTTGATTTTTAATGGTAATTCTTGTTCTGGTGACAATGAACTAGACCTGGAATTTGAAGCTACTGATAATATAGAATAGTTCTGTTAATAGCCTTCAAAATAGATATAATATTTTCTTAGAAGTTGCAAATCTGTTATGTACCCTGTGTCTAACCTTAAACTCTGCTTAAATTCTTTAACCATGGCATTAAGATTTGGTTAGCTGTTTTGTTATGTCAAAACATAACATTATGACATTTTTGTTTTTTACTTTACCATGATTCTGAAACAGTATTTCATCATTCATGTAATTCATGTAGTTTTGTTCAAATTATATTTTCATCTGTGACTTTCTCCTCCATGCAGCATGTTTTCCTACCAGTTTTTCAGTTTTATTGTATTTTCTTTCCTTTTGCTCATTTAAATGCTGTATAATGATCATAGATCGATTTCTGAGTTACTATGTTTTTTTTTCTATATGAATGCCCATTTTATGTCTTTCTTTTTTTGTTGTTTATTTTATTTTTGAGAGAGAGAGTGAGTGGGGGAGGAGCAGAGAGAGGGAAACACAGAATCTGAAGCAGGCTCCAGGCTCTGAGCTGTCAGCACAGAGCCCAATGCCCGGCTTGAACTTACAAGTCCTGAGATCATGACTTGAGCCGAAGTCAGACAGACACTTAACCGACTTAGACACCCAGGTGCCCCTATAATGTCTTTCTTTATTTAAGAACTTTATCTTTACTTTGTGTTCTCATGCTCCTTTTTTCTTGTGTCACATTTTCAGTACAATCAGGGATTAAAGAAGATTAAAAAGAAAATGTGGTGGTCCTGGTTTTAAGTTAGTTTCATTTGTTAGTGACTTCTTTTTATTATGTAGTTAGTTCATTTCCATCCAGTATCATTTGGTCCTTACTGTAGAACAGTGTTCAGTGCTAGATTACACAAATGAATGAGCATGGTCTGCCTTTTTTCTTTGTCTATGTAGTCTCTTAGAGTGTCTTGGCCTCATATCATACTGAACTTTTGGTCTTTTATATATGGAAGCCAAGAAGTAATAAGACAGATCTAGAATAAGACAAGAAAGAAAAAAGGTAAGGGAAAGAAAAGAGTAGAGAGTGGTGGACTGTGGGAGCAGGTGTGCAAGCACTGTTGTACTGGGACAACAGCAGATACTGTGGCACAGAAAGAAGCCCCTGGAGGACAGAATGTCTTTGTAATCTTGCAAGCGGAAAGGGTGCTTAACAGACCTCAAGGGCAGCACTGTAAAATAGTCAAAGTCTTAGCCACAGGATAGTTGCCCATCATCTGTTTTGGGGTAGAGGATAAGTCAAATAGCTACCTAGATATTAAAAATGATAACATTTTGTTATTGCAGAAGTGCAAGAGTCCAGGTACAGTGCGTATAGATGAAGAGCAAAGTCAAACAGCTATTGTGTTTTTTTTTTCCAGACAGAAAGGCCAATGACAGAAGTGAATTTTCTCAGTATTGACTTAACAAGGTGACAGCTCCTCCTGACTTCAATAGCTCTTGCGTTTTATCTTTTGTTATTTACACTAACTACCTTGCCACACAGTATAATTACTGATGCTCACAGTGATGATCTTACTGTATCAGAAATGTTTAAGTTGCATACCTAATGTTTTATGAAGTTAGGGATATATATGATACATTTTAGAAAAATTTCCATAAATGTATTTAAAACTCAGGTATAGTACTTAAAGGTTTCACTTTTTTTTTTTTATTTTTTTTTTTATTTATTTTTTTATTTTTTAATATATGAAATTTACTGTCAAATTGGTTTCCATACAACACCCAGTGCTCATCCCAAAAGGTGCCCTCCTCAATACCCATCACCCACCCTGCCCTCCCTCCCACCCTGCCCTCCCTCCCACCCCCCATCAACCCTCAGTTTGTTCTCAGTTTTTAACAGTCTCTAATGCTTTGGCTCTCTCCCACTCTAACCTCTTTTTTTTTTTTTTTTTTCCTTCCCCTCCCCCATGGGTTTCTGTTATGTTTCTCAGGATCCACATAAGAGTGAAAAAGGTTTCACTTTTTTAAAAAAATACTATGATGGGAGAAAACCCAGTCCCTACCTGAAATCAATTTGCATATCTCATGTGTAATGCAGAGACCTTAAAGTAAATTTCATCATGTAGGTTTTAAAATAATTTTATCAAAAAGGACTTAAAGCATTTTACATAAGTACAAATTGCAAATTAATATGATTTTTTTGTTGAGCCATAAATGACTTGTAACATTATGTATATGAAAGATTTAACATTTTTATCTCACAGAAACACTAAACCAGACATACATGTTAGACATATTTTAATAATTAAAATAGTCCTTTACCACATTGTTTATATATTACAGAGTAATAGGGTTATTTACTATCAGTTTTGTTATAGTTTTCACCCATTTAACTAACTTACCATATTTAGTAAGAGAAAGAACAAAGGCTTTGAAATAAGTCCAAATAGAGTATGAATTTGTCTTTTCATTTCATTTGTTAACACTGTGATCTTTGGGCAAGTGGCTTGATCTCTTTTAGTTTCCTAGTATAAATATGGATATGGGAGTACCTGTTGCAAAGAGCTATAATGAGTGATGATGTACATAAAAACTATAAAAATACAAACTGAGCCCTCAGTAACTCATGTTGTCTCAGTATAAAGCAGCATGTGGTTACAAAATTATGTAAGAATGGCTTCTTGATTTTTACCTTAATTAGCAGTGCTTGAGGTTCTCCGTATGTACCAAAGAAGAATGACTCAGATCTACACAAAACTTATTAGTAAAGTTAATTGTAATTAAAATTGTTTGACATTTCTTCTTTCACTACTCTTTATTTATTAAAGTAGCCATTGTATATAGTTTCTTCAGGCATGGATGTGAAATCGTGTTGTGGAAAACTTTTGTTTTTGGAAAATAATTATTACTCTGTATCACATGTATGCCAGTTCACTGCTTAAACATTTTCCATCAGAACTGAAAGTATGTTGAGAGTTTATATCCCAGGGGATTACAACAGAAAGGGTGAGAAGCAGCTGAGCAAGGAATTGAAGAATGAATGCTGACTAATTGTCCCATTTATGCTCCGTATTCACTGGCAACCAAGTAGTTCTACTTTTAATTTTAGTCTTTATTCTTATACAACCAAAGAAACAGTAGGTTCTGTTTACAGAAAATGCTCTACTTAAAAGCAGTTGCAGTTTCAGAGAAGAAAAAAGCATTAGAAGTTAACAGGTCTCAGGGAAGGGAATGAATTATGTGTAGTGATGTGACAGTGCTGTAAAATATTTTAAAAGTCTCTGGAATTAGGAGCCCCTGGGTGGCTCAGTTGATTAAGTGTCTGACTTCGGCTCAGGTCATGATCTCGCCATTTGTGAGTTCGAGCCCTGCGTCAGGCTCAGTGCGGTCAGCTAGGAGCCTGGAGCCTGCTTCAGATTCTGCATCTGTCTCTCTACCCCTTCCCTGCTCGTTCTCTGTCTCTCTCTTTTTCAAAAATAAACAAACATTAAAGAATTTTTTTAAATTTCTGGAGTTAGATTTCCTACTGAATTTGGAACTTTCTGTCTTCCATTCATTAGCTATGTAAACTCCAGCAGTTTACTTAATCTGTGTTTCAGTTTTCTTGTGTGTAAAATAGGAATAGAAATAGTACCTATGTCACAAAATTGTGAGGATTACATTAGTAAATACGTATAAAGCAATTCATACAGAGCAGTTCATACACAGCAATTGGAATAGTGCTTGACATATTGTAATGTTAGTTACCATATTTAACTGGGTCTAAAAGTACCATTGTTTGTAAGATAAACTATTACTTTATGTACCAAGAAAGAAAAAAGTGTAGAAGGATATGTGTCTTAGAATCATTGCCATATAATGTTATTAGGTAAGTAAATTTAATAAGCTTTTCATATTGTGATTCTTCTAAAGGTAATGGTTTTTTTTTTCTCCTTCTGTGTTATATTGGTAATATTTCACTGACTTTAACCAGATACATTATTTATTTTAGGGGAAAAATAAAAATATGACAAACCATGTATGGAAGTATTTAGTTTGTACAACTCTTGTTTTGTCAATTTATAATTTTTGTGGGAGAAATTCTCATTTTAAATTTATAAAGTAAATATTATTTGGCATTCTATTAATTTTGAACACACTTTCATATATCTCTAACACATTCATAATAATAGCTTGTAGTTACGTCCTTTGGAACCTATAAGATTCTAAAGTGTTTTGCAAATAACGACTATATATTGTGTTTAATAGATTTATAATGCTGAGTAGAACATAGTAGTAAAGATAACAGCCTCTGGGATGAAATTGCCTGCATTTAAATGTCAATTCATTCACTTATTAACTACTAAAGTCACTTTGCCCCTGTGTGCCTTTCTTTTCATATCTGTAAAATGGAGACTACTTCACAGAATTGAAATTTATGTGAAAAGTGCTTAGGACAGTGGCACTTAGAAAGTACATTGTGCTTGCTTGCTTGCTAATTTTTTATGTTAATTTGATTTTGCATTGTAAGTATTTTTTGAAGTTCTAATAAATTTTATTAACCAGAATTGTTAGTAAGCCAGATTATTCTAAATTTTACATTTGTTTGTTTATTTGTTTATTTTACTCTTTTAAAATGTAAAAAAAAGACAGACCTAGGGCTGTTTAATGCAGGACAGAGTGTTCTGTATACTCCAGAGATCTGGTGCAAGTATGATAATTGGTATGCATAATAACACCTAATCATCGAGAAGGTAAGGAATGATATTTGATCACTCAAGATTATGTGTGGTAATTAAAAATATCTCTTTAATAACAAATTGTGAAAAAAGGAAAGTTTTGTCGCTTGAAGGTATATGTTTCAATTCATGTCTGGATTTTATGTGAAACAGTGCTGGTGCTGGGTAATTTAGATTATTACTAAGTTAAAGTTTAGAAATTGACATCAGTCATGTATTACTTCACTTTTTAAGTAGGCAGTTTATCTAATTTACTTTCTTAGATTGATTTTAAAAGCTTAAATAATATATGCACAAAAAGCAAAAAAAAAAAAAAATTGAAAGAATTGAAACTAAATGACTGCATTCCCGTTTCACTGCCTGACATCTTCCATAGTCCTGCTCTCTGGAGGCTGTCACTTTGCACTTTTGGAGCTGTTTCTTATAGCATTTCCATATCTTTAAATAATACATAAAATTTTTTTTAATGTTTATTTTTTGAGAAAGAGAGAGACCCAGAGCACGAGTGGGGGAGGGGCAGAGAGAAAGAGGGAAACACGGAATCTGAAGCAGGCTCCAGGCTCCAGGCTCTGAGCTGTCAGCACAGAGCCCCACACGGGGCTCAAACCCACGAATTGTGAGATCATGACCTGAGCCGAAGTCAGGTGCTTAACCGACTGGGTGCCCCCATATTTTTAAATAATACTTTTAAACTGTTGTGTATTAATTGATCAATTTTATCTTTATTAATTTCACTTTTTATTAGTTGGAGATTTATTATTCTTGTATTTAGTTACCTTGTTCTCATGTATTTACACAGTAGTCACTCCATTTTCTCAACATACTTACCCAGTAATTTTGCATTATATCAGCACTGTTATATTATCAATATGGCTACTTTTCGAATGAAGTAATGCATTCTAATTGTCTCCTTTGTCTTGCTTTCCCCTTTTTTCTGCAGTTAGTAATTACTTCATTTTTGTTTGCTTACTTTTTGTGTACCTACTATTTTTTCCCTTAAGTATTTCAACATGTTATATGCATATCAATAATTTCTTTGAATGCTCAAATATGATTTCAAACACTGTATCAAATACAGTGTTGTTTTTTTTTGTTGTTTGTTTTTTTTGTTTTTTTTGTTTTTTGGTTTTTTTTTTTTGTCTGGAGACTTCTCTTTCCATTATGGTCTGTTCTCCATTTAGATTATTTGCTTTCTACTCCTAGTACGTAGTGAATATCTTGGGGCTTCCCTTAGCTATTCTGCAGGGCCAAATCCTTTAGTTCCTGAATCCCATGCCCCCTCCCCTTTTTCCTTTTTTTTTTTTAAGAAGTATATTTTATTTTTCAGATGCTTCCTGATAAAGGAGTCATAGAAGTTTGCTTACTTGAAAATACCTTATCCCATTATCACTTTTGATATTAGCTTATATAAATAATTGCAATTTATAAAATGAGTTTTCCTCAGAATTATCAAGGCATCACTCCCATTCTCTTTTCTCTCTTTTTTTTTTACTTTTTTTTTTTTTTTTGCTACTTATTAGGACATTTTCTAGACTTTCTATTTCATTGAATATTTCATTTTAGCTACTTTTATTTTCTAAATGTTCTTACTGTTTCTCTGATTTTTTTTCTTTTTTTTAACATAGCACATTGTTCTTATTTTGTGACTGTAATTATCATTTCTTATGTCTAGGAGGATGGTATTTTTTTTTTTAAGTTTTCTTCTGCTCTTTGTGTTGTATTTCCTTTGAGTACTTTTCTGTTTATTTATGTTGGTTTTAGTCTTTCCTGTTGGAGACTTTTCTGAAAGCCTGGGCTTAATGAAGTACTACAGATTAGGTTGGAAGCTGCGTGTCTGGGGACAAGAATTGTTGCTTCGTGAGGCTTCATGAAGATGATCAAGTAGAGAGCCAGAATTTTTCTTGGAGATGCCAGATTGTGGTATCTATGTATCTATTCTCTGGAGTCTTAAAAGTTCTCCAGTGAGTTTGCAAATATTCTTTCTGAGTGGTTTACATCTACCTGCCAATTTGTAGGAACCAGTTCCGGTCCAATTGACCCTTGTTCCTTGATGTTTATATATGTTGTGCTTGCTAATGTTAGGAACATCTCTGATCTTCTAGAAGTGACAGAAAACATGTGAAATTAGGGTAGTTTAGCCTGTGTGTAAAAATGTTCTCTGTATAGCCTTTTAGAGAATCCCTCAGTATTCATTGCTAACATTACCTCTGCGTTTCTGGGGTTCCATTAAGCAAATTATCTTGATTCTATTACCCTGTTTTTTCTGCCACTTAGTTTTCAGCTTCCTCTACTGTGCTGAATCACTAGACTTCTGCCCGACTTTTTCATTTTCTGAAACCATGTTTAATTTCTTGTTTGCTGTTGTCTTCTGTACCATTTTCTTTGTCCTTTGGTCATTTTAGTGGAGTTTGAAAAGGTAGTGTGCTGAATCTGCCATATTTACTGTAACAGTGATATTATTAATAATAATACTAAGTAGCATTTATCCAGTACTTTACCATGTGCTAGATTTATTCTTAGTATTTTAATGCAGATTTTCATTTAATCTTCAAACAAATTTCATTAGAAAGACACTACTGTTATCCTCATTTTATAAATGAGGGAACAAAGTGAGAAGTAATTTGCCTAATGCCACATAACTAGTAAATGGCAGAAAGATTTGAATCTGGGAACTTGTAGAGCCTGAGATTGCTACTTTATCATTATAGACCAGAAGTCTACAATACCTTTATGACATTTAGAGTTACTGAAATGAACACACATCTTAAAAATCACTTTAAAACAGGCAAGTCACTAGATCATTTAGAGGAAAACCTAGTATTTTATAAATATGCTGCATATAGACACATTCACAAATGTACATACAGAAGTTACTTATTGAGTGAAGAGTAATTTTTCTGGTAACACAAAATTTAATATAAACTATTAATTATCATTTACCACCATTTTTATAAGTTGTTTTTTTTTTTAATGACATTTACTGTCTGAACTGAACACAGTGTTCTACATACTAGGCATACCTAAATAAAATCAGAGGACCAATAAGTTTTAGTTGATCTTATAAAAGTTTTCCCTTTATTTAAAAATTTCAGGAAAAGTGGAAATGTTTGTTTGCAAGATTTAAAGATACTGAATAAATAAAATTTTTATTTTTTAAAAAATACTATAGTCAAACACTTGAAATTTAAAATAAACTTAATTCTACATTGAGTATCACTAGCCTAAAATAAATTCTATTCAATATACTTTGAATATATATAGTTATTCAGTATCAATATCAATATAGTTATTTTCTTCATAATAATAATAAATCATTTCTATTTGTGTAATTTTTTTATCCTTTTATTTCTTCAGTATAGACAGAACCTATTGCCTTCCTGCTGAGGATATAATTTCTGAATCTAGGCAATGTACTGTCAGCACAGTGAAGCAGGAAATTATTCTCCTGTGTCAGCTGCTGCTGTTAAAGAATAAAGAAGGTTTGGGATAGGATGCAATTCTATTATCTCTACTCACAAATCTCATATGGCATGCAAATAGGTTTTAAATTCAAGACAGTTCAAAGCTTTTTGTGACAAGAGATACTCCCTGCCCTCAGTCCTTCATCTATTCTCTCTAAAAGTCCCAAGTATGTTTCAAAATTCCATGCTTTTTTCCTTTTGCAGTGGCAGTAGTCCCCAAACTTATTCAGCTTATTTAAGTGATAGAACATGTGTAAATCATTGTGTTCTTCAGAACACCGGGAGCACTGGTATAGTGCTTAAACTTAACATTAGTAGAGCAGCAGCAGTGATAATAATAATAGCTAATAATTATATAGAACTTAAATGTGAGCCAGGAACAGTTATAACTACATGCTTTCTATATTTTAATGGAATTAGTCCACACAGTAATCCTGTGACATAAAGGGATTTGCTCAAAGCATATATGTATGCATGGTCCATATATATGTGTATGTAAGTGTGTGTGTGTGTGTGTGTGTGTGCGTGCGCGTGTGCGCGCACGTGCATATATACATATCCATAAGTATATGGAGACACATTAATTATATTACTTGGAAATGTATGTATGTATACATACATATGCAAATATATGCATATTTGTTATATATGTAAATGATTTTTTACCTGTAAAATTAAAGGCAAAGATGGGATTTGCTCATAGCTTGCCCCTAAGGTCTGTTCTCATAACTACCATGTTATGCTAATAGAATATTCTAGTATAGGCAATTAGCAGGGAGCTATCAAATATTAAAACTTAGATAAAATGTCAAAATTAGGTAGTTTTATCCCTTAATCTAATTTTATATGAATTGGGCAAAGACTGGTGTTACTTGAGTTTTATCTCCAAAAAGCCTCAGGAAGTTATAGATCATCACTTTGTTGATAGTCTCTACACTATGTTTTTACATGGCATAGATAACAAATTTATATTGTTCAATAAAGTTTTACTAAATTATTACAATGAATGATTTTAATGTTATATTCCTATAACTCTGTGACAGAGGAAACTATAACAGTCAATTCTTTTTTATTTGATAAATTATTATTTAAGGACATGTATTATTAAATATGATAAAATACATTATAGACATTATAAGGAATTCTGAGAGATTCATGTACATTTTTAGCATCCTTAAATTAGGGGATGGTCTCAGAGTCATGAAAAAGTGGGTTTTATTTTAAATGTCATTATAAAGTACATATTTGGTATATGATCTCTTGGATATCATTCATGGATATTTAGATTTGAAAATGTCGACAGCAATTGATGATAAGAGAGTCTCAAATATAAGCCTGTCTACATAATATAAAAATGGTATTAAAATTTATAGTTATCCCATATTTTTAAAAATGGGTGTTCAGTATACTTTCCAGAATTATGGGAACCAGTAGAGTATTTAATAAGTGATAAGTGTAAGATTAATTCCACATTGTTGGATGCAAACCAGATTTTATCTAATTATTCTCTTTAACACAGCTACCAGGGTATTTCATATTTTCCTAAAATTGATGGTTGTCATTTTACAAAAGATGCATTAGAGTCATAAATGGTACTGAAGCATATTTAAAGATAAATCAAAAAATGATTGCACAGAGATGTACATAGATCTACAGATCTATACACTTTAGAAAAGTACATATATATAATTTTGATCTCAAAGAGTAGAAAACTATTTCCCTCTCTTGGTGAAAAATAATCTCATAGTTAATTTAAAATTTCCTGGTCCATATAAATTTTCTGTTGCATCTGGGTAAGACCTATAATATGTAGGCAGGGAGGAAAAACTTACCCTTGCATTCTTTTGATCAGGAGTTTTCTATTTCAGTTTGCTGAGACAATATCACCTAGTTCCATCCTAATATCATCAGGTAGGCAAGGGAATTTTAGAATGATTAAAGCATGAATATTTTTAAAAATATAACCTTAAACTCTTGGTACTGTTATATCCATAGCATTATCTGGGTTTCTGAAATTAAAATAGCACATTAAACCTAACAAAATCTCTTGGCCTATTTAAACCTTGTTTCCCAGATACAGCTTTTCTATATATAGATTACAGTTTTATTGAGTTTTATGGTATAAATTACCTTTATAAACATATAACTTAATGTGTACTGTGATCCTACAAACTGGAAATGTTACTTGCATGTGACGAAAGCAAGTTTGGTTAGCTGTATGTTTAAATTTATTTCTTACTTTGAACAGGAAGTGCTTATTATGCTCCTTCACTGTGTTCCATTTCAAGTGCAATAGCTTGAAAAAGAAGCTTCAGAATGAAAATATATTTTGGTAAGACTATAAAAAAATAGCTTCACAAAAGAATGTCATTGAAAAAATGTGGAACAAAAAAGTTTACCTCGATAAACTCATTTGCATATCAGCCATCATAACAGTGTTACCATTGTTTCTCTAACTGCATTGCACTCAAGTCACCGTATTTTAAAATTAGACATAATGTGTCTCTTGCATAATTTACTTTCATGACAATTGCTGAAAAAACAATATTATCATTTACATCTAGATTTCTAGACCTATTTCTATTTTTATGTAATTATTCTAAACCTTTTACTTCTTGATATCTTAATATAACAACCAGTTTTCTTTTTTTAATTAACAAACTTCAATTTGTAGAGCAGTTTTAGGCTTGCGGAAATATTTAATGCAAAGTTTAAGGAGTTGCCATTTACCCTTTTTTGCCCCTCCTTTTCCTGTACCTCCAGAACACTGTTTCCCCTTTTATTAACATCTTGCAATAATGTAGTACAATTGTTAAAGTTGATGTACCAATATTGATACATTAATAACTGAAGTCCATAGTTTATATTAAAATGTTTTAATGTTTTTATTCGTTTGTTGAGAGACAGAGAGAGACTGTGAGTGGGAGAGGGGCAGAGAGAGAAGGATACACAGAACCCGAAGCAGACTCCAGGCTCTGAGCTGTCAGCACACAGCCCAATGTGGAGCTCCAACCTACGAACCTTGAGATCATGAACTGAGTCGAAGTCTGCTGCTTAACTGACTGAGCCACCCAGGCACCCCCATATTTTACATTAGAATTCACGCTTTGTGATTTTACAAACATATAGTGACATATATCCATCATTACAGAATCATGTGGAACAATTTCTAAGTATCCCCCCTGTGTTCCACCTGTTCATCTCTCCTTCTGTCCCCATGCATTTCTGTTAGTCACTCATCGTTTTACTATCTTTATGGTTTTGCCTTTTCCAGAATGTCATATATTTGGAATCATAAAGATTGGCTTTTTTCATTTCGCAATATGGGTTTAAGGTTTTTTATGTCTCTTGGTGCCATGATAGCTCATTTCTTTTTATCACTGAATAATATTCTGTAACATGGATATACCACAGTTTGTTAATTCATTCACCTGTTGAAGAACATCTTGGTTGCTTCTAAGTTTTTGCAATTATGAAGAAATCTATAAATATTTATGTGTGGACTTTTGTGTGGACCTGAGTTTTCAACCCCATTTGTGTAAATACTGAGGAGTGTGATTGCTGGATCATGTGGTAAGAGTATATTTTGTTTGAAAGAAATTGCAAACATTTTCAAAAATAGCTGTACCACTTTTCATTCCACCAGCAATGAATAAAAGTTTCTGTTGTTCTACATCCTAGTTAGCATTTGTCGGTGTTTTGGATTTTAGCCATTATTATAGGTGTGTAGTAGTATCTCACTGATTTTTTAAATTTGTAATTCCCTAATGAAATACTGTTATGAACTGAATTATGTCCCCCACCCAATTTCATATGTTGAAGTCTTGACCCCTAGTACCTCAATATGTGGTTTTATTTGGAGATAGGGTCTTAACAGAATTAATCAAATTAAAGGAAAATTATTAGATTGGGTCCTAATCCATTATGGCTAGTGTCCTTATAAAAAAGGGGAATTTTGGACGCAGTGATATGCATACAGGAAGAATTCCATGGACACATGAAGACTTGTCATCTATAAGCCAAGGAGTGAGGCCTGGAATCTGAATCCTTCCTTCATAGCCCTCAGAAGGAACCAACTCTGCTAACACCTTGATTTTGGACTTCTAGCCTCGAAATTGTGAGAAATTAGTTTCTCTTGCTTAAGCTATCCAGTTTGTGGTACTTTGTTATGGCAGCCCTACCAAGCTAATAAATATATTCAGCATCTTTTCATATGCTTAACGTGCCATCAGCTTATCTTCTTGATGAGGTAGGCATCCGATTTTTTGCCCATTTTTTGTTGTTTTCTCACTGGTAGATTTTAAGGTTCTTTATATGTTCTTTCTTTGTATATTTGGATATGTGTTTTGCACATTTTTCCCCATCTGTGGCTTGTTTTTCAATTCTTAACAGTGTTTTTTTTTTGCAGCGCAGTTTTTAATTTTAATAAATTCTAACTTAATTTTTTTCTTTGGTGTTGTCTTAAAAGTCACTGTCAGTCCCAAAGTCATTACGATATTCTTCTATGTTATACTTTAGAGGAATGTTGTAGCTTTGTCTTTGATTCATTTTGAGCTAATTTTTGTGAAAGTTTATCTGCATCCAGATTCTTTTTTTTTTTTGAAGGTGTATTCTTTTTTTTCAGCATCCTTTGTTGAAAAAATTATCCTTTCTTCGTTGATTTTTTTCACTGAATTTGCCTCATTGTCAAAGATCAGTTGATTACATTTTTTTGCATTTATATCTGTTCCTTTTCATTGATCGATTTGTCTGTTCTTTCACCAATACCACATTGTCTTGATTACTGTGGATTTATAGTAAGTCTTGAAGTCCTGTAGTATCAGCCTCCAACTGTGTTCTTCTCCTTTAACATTGTGTTGACAATCTGGCTAACATTTATTTTTAAATGTTCGTTAATTTTTGAGAGAGATAGGGCACAAGTGAGAGAAACGGAGGGGGAGGCACAAGTGGAGGAGGGGCATAGAGATAGGGGGACACAGAATCTGAAGCAGAGAATCTGAAGCAGGTTCCAAGCTCTGAGCTGTCAGTGCAGAGCCTGATGCAAGGCTCAAACCCTCAAACCATGAGATCATGACCCAAGCTGAAGACAGACACTTAATCTACTGAGACACCCGGGTGCCCTTAACGTTTTTTGTTTTCTGCTTTTTTATTTTATTTTTTTTTTAATTTTTGAGAGAGAGAGAGAGAGCGAGCATGAGCAGGGATGGTGCAGAGAGAGAGGGAGATAGAGAACCCCAAGCAGGCTCTGCGCTAACAGCAAGGAGCCTGGCACAGGTCTTGGTCTTACGAACTATGAGGTGATGACCTGAGCTGGAATCCAGAGTCAGGACCTTAACTGACTGAACCACCCAGGTGCGCCCTCACGAACATTATTTACTAACAGTGAATTAACATGTGAGTGTGGATGACTTGAGTTTGTATGATTTTCCTTACTTTCCAATTTAATTTGTAACTTACATTATTTATTCTTACAGCCTTTTAAAAAGAGGTTAGAAAAAAAGGTATAATTAGAGAACTCAGTTTTGTAATTTTGACTTACATTTTCTTTTCATTATGTTGTATCTCTGAGAAGGACTAATAAAATATATGTCGAGTATGCATGGTATAATTTAGGATGATGAATGATTATAAAATGAATGGGGACTTTACATAAACTGTTGTAAAATAACATCAATGTAATAGGATCCTGAATTCTCTAAAAATGTGACATTTAAACAGAGATAAGGTTATGCATAATTTAGCCATGTAAAATACTGATACTCCTTAATTTATTTTAAAGGATATATCTGAGTTTTTAGGGAATTCCCATTAAATATTAATTTAAGTATTAAATGACTTGAAAGAGTGTGATTCAGTTTGAGGGAAATTCCTAAGTTACTAACTATGAGAGCGGAATATTCTTTAAAATTGTGTTTTAGATTACTCCATTGTGAATATTGAAAGTGTTCCTTTAGAACAATAAATATTCTAACCTGTTTTTTTTCTTTCTTTTTTGCTTTTTCCTTTGCTAGAGCCTTTTTGTTCTGCAGGCTTTTAAGTTTAGCATCCTATTTAGGAGGTTTTACTTTTTAGCTTGTATACAAGCTATTTGTTAGTTTTTGGAATAAGACCTATATTATTTATAAATGTTCAGAATGTTTCTTTAAGTTTTATATAAGGGAGAAATCTAAGGAATTCCTGACAAAATGTCTGTAGTTATATTATTACCAGTTGTTCTTTAAGAATAAGAAGTAAGACTGATAATGCAGGCATTTAGCCTGACATTCATGTAGTATTTTAGATGGAAAGTCAGAAGCACGTAGTAGCTCTTTGGTGGTAACCATTTCATAATATGGTATGAATCAAGATGAGGAATTAAATGGAGATGCAAATATAGAATGGCTTTTTTTTTTTCCTCCTGTGGCACCTTTGTTTATGATTGGTCAAGTGATTTATTTATTTCTTTAAATATCTCAAGAAAAATAGCTTTTTGGACACTTTAGGAAAAGAGTTTAATCTGACTTTAATCTGGTAAAGTCTGTTTATCTGACCAGTTTGAATTTTTAACCTCATAGCCCAATTTAAAAGTCAGCTTTTCCCCTTCTGCTCATTGCCACTTGGCTTTTCTAGGAGATTAGAGTGTGGAAGAGTTGAATCTAGTCATTCAGTCTGTTCACTCCAGTGAGTGGAGAGTGAGCTGCTTTTTCGTTTTTATTCCTATTTCTCCTCCTGGGTTCTGGTACCTAAAGGAGAGATGGAAAGATCTCCTACTTAAGTAGGAGAACTTTAGTTTTCTTTTTCTCCTCTGCTGAAAACTGACTAGACCTTAATGCTTTCTGTCGGGGAAAGAGACAAAAATACTGGCTTTCTGATGCATCACTTACTGTAAAACTTGTTTTGGAGGTGAGATATTTTTGGTGTGTCAAGTTCCATCCAGTTCTGGCTTGTCTTCTACTTTTTTTCAGTTTCTACCTCTCCGGGATACTCACAGCCTCTGGCTGCTGGGATCCCCATTGTCTGGAGGCTCAAGTTCAGCTACTTTCACAGTCAAGACACTCTTTGCCATTACAGTGGTTCTCTTTACCCTGCTTTCCAACTTTGAGTCTTTTTTCCCCTCCCCTCAGATAAGTCTACCAGGATGATAAGCAAGCATACATGCAAGCAGAAGTCCAACTGAAAGATAACTGTCTTCCTTCTTGCCAGTCTTTGGGACCCCCTCATACTGGGTTTAGATTCTTGGACAACAGCACTGTCCAACTACATTAAGTCATTGAAGGAAACTCTCAAGTTGGTTGACTCACTCAAAATGAGACAAAATGGGCAGTTTGGGATAACAAAGAATTGGGGAAGGTAAACATGTTTCAGTTATGAAGGAGTAGTTGGTTTCACATTTGATCTCTGACTTCTGAATGTTAAATACTTGATTGATGATTTTTTGTTCTTAGTCTTGAGTTCTAATTATCAATCTCACCTCATATTGTTATGTAAATTTTACCATAGTCTTGCTGGTACTGTAGTATCAATGCAGAGTATATGTCTAAACCCCCCCCAGTGGATGCCTGAAACCACAGACAGTAATGAACCCTATGTATAGTGTTTTTTCCTGTACATGCATAGCTATGACAAAGTTTAATTTATAAATTAGACATGGTAAGAAATTAACAACAATAACTAATAATAAAGTTATATACTGTAATAAAGTTATGTGACTGTGGTCTGTCTCTCACAATATTGTACTGTGCTCAGCTGTCTGGTGATGTGAGGTGATAAAGTGCTTCTGTGAATGAGATGAAATAAGGTTAATGACAGGCGTTGTGTTGTAGCATTAGGCTAGTATTAATCTTCTGAGGATACGTTAGAAGGAGGATCATCTGCTTCTAGACAGCATTGACCACAGGTAACTGAAGCTGCAGAAAGCCAAAGTGTGGATAAGGTGATTTCCATTCTTGCTGGCTACGATCAGTTCAACCACAGCAACTAGTATGATCCTTACAAAAGATTAAACAAGTGATATTACTCCGCCAGTCAAAATATTGCAGTGGTTTTCTCTAAGAGTTTTTTTAAAAAAGTCCAAAGTCCTTATTATGGTCTGCAAGTTTCTGTGTGATCTGACACCAGGTTAAAATTTTTATCACTTGCTCCTGTCACAGGACTTTGCTCTTATTGTTCTTTCGTGTAGTGTTCTTACCCCAGATAGTCTGTGGACTCCTGTCATTTCATTCTTTGTTCATATACTGCTGCTTCCTTTGGTTTTCTCTGACCACTTTGTTAAAATAGTATATTTGTTAGTTTGTTCCTATAACTTGCCTTTCTTTTGTTTTATACCTGAGTCATTTCCATACATTTTATTATAATTTAATAGTTTATTATCCGTCTCTCTCATTCGCATGAAATCTTTGAAAGGTCATTGGCTCCTTTGTTCAGTGCTTTACCTAGTGTCTTAAATGGAACCTGACTCATAGGAAACTTAATTTTTTTTGTTGACTGAATAAATGAAGGAATGCTAGTATCTATACTCAAACTTTAGAAATAGCTTTGACTTATCTCACAATTTTTAGTCTTCTAGTGTTTTTACATAGTAGTATACTTTTGTTTTTTATAGATTTTTTAAAATCCTAATTATATATTCCCAGTGTTCTCATCCCAGTTGAACCATCCACACCTCTAGTTGGTCTTCCATGCTGCTGCTAGAGTGATTTTTGTTAAATGCTTCTCAAGTTGCCACCCTTTGGAATAAAATATTTTAAAATTCCTGAGCCTAATTGGACCTGTGGCTGTTGTCCTTCTCACTGACCTGTGCATGTACTCTATGTTCTACTAATATCCTTTTCATTGCAGTATTCTGAATGCTTTCATATGCTTCTCTCTTACTCCTATACCTTTATGTAAAGGCTTTCCCCTTTTTATCTTACTGCTAGATATTTTATTAGTGTGTGAATACATAAAACGTAACTCCTATCATGAGAAGGCTCTGGAAAAAGTTCTTTACATTTGAAGTGGTTGGGAGCCAAGTGTGTGTGTGTGTGTGTGTGTGTGTGTGTGTGTGTGTGTGTGTGTGTGTGTATACATATATATATATAAGCAAACCTTTCATTTTCTTCGCTGGGTACCTTTAATACATGGTGAGAGTTCATTTGTCATTTTTGATGAGTATTTAAAAAGTTGCTACAGTCTTGAAGAGCACCATAAACACTCTTTTGTAATGTTCTTTGTAATATGGAATTTATTTCAAAGGTATGGCTAATCTACAGATGTTGTAACTCACAGATTATTTTTAAAGGCTGTGCATGTATGAATGTATATTGAATCATTACCTTCAGCAAGACAAACTGAAAGGAATAGGGAAAATAATTTACGAAATTAAGAGTATTGCTTGTAGTATAACCTTTTTAGAAAATATGGTCCCTTGATCGGTTCTTCAAATTTAGATTTTTTTTGTTTGTATATTATTATGTGTGTGAATTAAAGGAGGGACTGATAAAGGAAATGAAATTATTTTATATAGGCAATTGAAGCTCTAAATATTTTCCATATCTGAGCCTGTTCAAAATAAGTACAGTGTCATAGAAGGGATCAGTGTGGCCTTTTGGGAAATGTAGACTATAGGAGTACATAGCAGTGTCTCAAAACTTGTATGTAGCAACTTTGCATCTAAAATAGTATAGAAATGTATAGTTTGCGATGTTGGTCTCTTTCAGAAGATACAGCTAAATAAAAGTAGAAAAGACTTAGCTAAATAAAACTAATAAGAAGTTATGTAGCAATAAACAAAGATGAGACCCTATAAGGAAGTTCTGGTTGTTTGATATAGCTTTTTTGAACAATTATTGCTATTACTGGTAATTTTAGGTCAGGTATTGTACCATGTGTTTATGTGAATTATTTCATTTGGTTATTGGAACATCCCTGTGTCTGTTTTTCAGTAAAAAAAAAAAAAAAAAAGGAACAGCTGTTCAGAGTTAGACATTTAATTTAAGTGATTACTTCCACCTACTCAATTGGGTATCTTCAAACCACTTATCAGTAGTTCCTTAAATTTTGGAGGGGGAGTCACAGAACCTTTTGAGAACCTCACAAAAGCTTACGGCCTGTTCGCCCTAGACAAATGTGCTTGTGGTCCCCTATAATAGGTCTTTATTTTTAGCATGCAATTTTGCAGAATTTCTAGATTACCTAAGTCACATACATGGACCCCACAATGTAATCTCTGATCTGTGTGTTCTTTTAATAAAGAAACTGATAAACTCTGTATTTTTTTCTTCCTCTACTACCTTTTATCACTTTAGGAAGGTAATATTTGTTTGCACTATGCCTTATTCTAGAAAGAATTTGAAGCAGCTGAAAGGAAATTATCAACTATCTCTAACTCTACTAGGTATATACCAAAATAAATACATAAATGCTGTTATGGCAAGTGAGATTCAGAAGTTCGATGGATGGGACACTTTTTAATGGTCACATTTGTTGGACTTTGCTTCAGAGCACCCTCATTCTGTTTCATGACTGTATGTGCGTATTTTGAAGTAATGTGAACTGTTACTTCTTCAGGGTAAACAGAGTAGCTCTGCCTAGAGATAAAAAATTAGAAAGGTAGTGCCTTCCAGCTTCATGATTGATTCGGTGATATTTCTCAGAGAATAATCTTTTCTTGATATTGTAATTCCATCAAATATAAATTACATAGAAAGGGTGTTGTAGTAAAAGTAGGATGGTAATAGTTTTCCTTATTAATGAACTAAAGTTATTGTACACTTAGTTAACTCATTGATATGTGGGCTAAGGATGAAGACTGTATTTAGATTATAACTCTTTGAGACTTTGGAGAAGAAAAGTTGTTATTTTACATGAGATCACTTTTAAAGGTCCATTATATGAAAAATAATTTAACCATTGGTAATTGTTGAGGACTAGTTATTTCACAACATTGGTTTTTAAATATAAAGTAATTTAGAATTTCAGAACGGGTTTCCTTACTTTTAAATATATTTTCATGTCACTGATGCTTCAATTCTGATATCTCACCTCTTTTGTTTTTCCCCCCTTGAATTGTCATCTAAAGTAAAAGCATTAAATTAGCTAAACATAATGAAGTATCTTACTGTATATATTTGCTTGGTTTTAGGTAAATTACTATAAAAGTAATGTTATAAAACTGTATACAGTGTTTGGGTTTAATTTTTCTACGTATGTGTTTTAACATTGACTTACAGTTATGTTGTGTGAATAATTGTATTTCTACTTTTTCCTTCAATCATTCTTAACATCGAATTTTTAAATGAACGGTAGCCCATCTGTGTAGGGCTCTTGTGACTGAATGATGTATTTTGTTTTGCTGTGGCACAGTTTTTAGACAGCCACTTTTGTTGTTAAATATTTTCATTTTCTATAGTACTTTTCATCCCTGTATATATGTACAGGAGTCACTTCACCCACCACCGAATTGCAGCCACTTCTGAGGTGGAACGCAGCAACTGTTTAACAGCGCACTTTCCCCTAGGTGCTGACAGCTGCAGAAGAAATTGTACATGGTCCTGTACAGAAGGTATTTCTCCACTGTGCCATCTGCAGAGTGAAACTGACTAGGAGTACTACATAGACTGTAAGTTTCTTGTGTACCCGTCCTAGACTGGAAAACCCAATAAGAGAGAATAACAAATAACTGGGAAGCATCATTTAAAAATGTATTGAGGTCATTTAAACTTAGTGCTGCTCTCCCTGGCTCTAAATTTTATTTTAACGTCATCTAATTTGTGATTGGTACTGAATTGAATAACAAACAAATAGATGCACTCCTTGGCAATTATTTTATTCTAAAAGCATATGAAACTAAAGTGCTTTCATAAATACTTCACTTTTAATGAAGCTTAAAAGAATCAATTTGTTTTTAAATATTTTCAAATAACCAAACCAATATTATATAAGATCTTAGAACTGTATTCTTAAAGTAGCAAATCAACTTAAAATTCAACAGGAACATCCTAATTAGCTTTCCTTATAGTGTTTTATGTTTTAGTTGCAATACTTTCATTCTTGTGGTGAAAGCTTTGCAACAAAGCCAGTTTATAATGAACCTAGTTTTGATTTTTTGTTTTAGAAGCTTTGAGTTTGATTTTTTTTTTTTTTTTTTTTTTTTTTTTTTTTTTTTTTTTTTTTTTTTTTTTTTTAGTGTATTGAAACAAAGCTTGGGAGAGAAGAAACAGTAAATATATGAAATTTCACTTAATGTATTTTAGTCTTTCTCTTCCATTTCATTATTTAATGATTTTCTTTTTCCTTTTGTAAAAGCTGTTTACCAGAGTGCTATCTTTAATAATAGTTTGGTATGTTTATGCCTTATAGGATAGGAAAATAACGTTAGAAGCTCCTGTGTCTATTGTTAAACAATATGATATGGATTGTTATATTTCATTGTTTTGCAAAATTTCTAGTCAATAATATGACTTACTATCTATTTTTGTGTGTGTGTGCATCTGTAGACATTTCTCTGGTGAGAAATTAGGATCTCTTAGTCTTCACAGAGTCTTAATTTTATGAAATATAGTGTCATTTGTTTTAGGTAACTTTAACTTACATCATAATTTAAATGATGTTTGTGTACATCTCTATGCCTATAGATTCTCAATGAAAGCAGATAAAAGCCTCTCTGGGCCACAGTTTACTTACTTGTAAAATGAGGTGGGTGGAAGAAATTATTTCTACAGACCCTTTATTTACGTGTTTTCTGTTTAACTCAGGGGTAGAATTCTATGTATATAGAATGTACCTTACATTGTGTAACCAAGATATTTTGGTGCAAGTGACTTTGTTCTAGTTAGAATATTATTTGTGTTAATTAAATGCCGAGTGATGGTATTTTAGAGTCAAAAGAAGAGGTCTGATTTCCAACAAAGATTTTTAACTGTCTCTAATTGTTAGTGGAATTACCTCGCTGTTTTGAAATAAACTTTTTTGAGAATAAATAAAATTCTCAACAACCTGTTCATCATAGAGGCATCTGGTAAATTTTTTAAAAACTAAGCTTTACATTCACAGTGGAATGCAGTTAAATATTACCAAAAACTAACTTTTTAATGAGATTTTCCCTCTTACTTAGACTTAATACTTCTTTCAGCAGTCAAAGCACTAAAGAAGTAAACATTCATATTTTAAAGAATATAGTTTAGACATAATATAATAATGTACTTATGTATCTTTAGCAAGAAGGTATTTTATCAGTATATGTAATATTTGATTTGCTAGAATTGGTTCTTTTGAATTTTCTACAAACAGTGTAATTGTAAGTATTGCTTCATCTCATTTATCTTAATAACTGAAGTTAATATATTTGACAGAATAGACCATATGCTTTATATACTGTTTTGGTGAAAAGTGCAAACTATACCTGTTGTGCATATCTGAGTATATAATTTTCAATTATACAGAGTTGTCATATATTAGACCTTCTGTGGATGATGTAAGTTTAGCAACTTAATAGATTCAGTTTTTAGCCAAATGAATCTTATACTTTAAAATACTTCAACGTATGTTATTTGGAAAAGGGAATTAGATGGAAACTTTCATTTTTATTGAATATACTTATGTATTCTATGAATTTTATGAACATGTACTACTTGTATAATCAAAAATAAAGGAAAATATTGGCATTTCAGTTAAAATGTATATTTGGAGCATTTGTTTAGTTTATTTAGAAATCACCTTCATTGCATAAAGTATCTTATAGATACTTATTATCTCTGTTTGAATGTTTGTTTCTCAAAGGGAAGGGTTTTCATATTATTCTGCAGGACCAGCATTGTGGTTGGGCTTATTATATAATTTATATTCATATAATAGTTTTTGAATTCAGAAGTAAATACTAGATCAGATTAACTAAATCTTAAAGAAACCTGTATTTTTTCCATCTTCCCCCATTATAATCTTCTGTTTGAAATAGAAAAATGACTTAATAGAAGTTCTTTGTTTCAACACTTGTATGGGGGTGTTTGACACTGCACCATTCCCAAGCATAATATTTTCATCTGGTCTTTATCATGAGCTACATAAAGAAATGCATTTAGTCTACTAAATGGAAAAACGATTGTAAAATATCTAAATTTCAAGTTTAAAACAAATGAACAGTAGCATTTTCTCTCATTTTTATAAAGTTGTAAGTAAATTATCAAAATGCTAGATCTGAAATAAAAATTGTAAGAACAAAAAAAAAAAAAAGAAAAAAGAAAAATGAGAGAAGTATGTAGATAAAATGAATTTTTAATACTTAATAATATGTACTTAGACTTATGGCAATAATGTTCTCTGACAACATATAGCTTTCAGTTGGAAGCTTTAAAAAGAAATACAGCACCAGCTGAAGAAATAGTGAAATTGATGAGAAAATAAAATGCAAGGAAATGTACTTTTGGTGTAGATTTTACTTAATTTAAACTAATTTTAAAGAACATTTTCATATAGAGTTTCAATCCATATTTTAAAATTCTCATATGCTCTCCTCAGTTTTACAAAATAACATCCTCTGTCTTTTCAATTAAAGGCATATTTTTATATTCATCCCAGATGTCTAAAAAACTATTTGTCTCATCAAATTTGTTTGAGCAGAATCTTGTCATGTAATTTCAGATGTTTCATTGTGAATAATGAGGAAATGATTTTGTAATTTCACATTAGGTGGACAATTCTTTTTATACTAAATGGTTAATATTTGAGTTTATTTAATAAACTTTAGTATTCAGACATTATCTTCTGTCATCCGAAATACAATTTATATCCATTGAATAATATTTGCAGTTTGAATTTATATAGAAACAAATGTGAGGAATTTTTTTTTTCAAAGAACCTCACACCAGTTATATGAAGTTAAAATACTCATATAATTACCTCAGTCTTTGATATTCATGTGTTACGTATCAGTTAAGTCCAGCCACTTTTTATGAATTTTGCAGATATTTCTCATGTACATTTAATTAGTTGAAAAATTTAAAAGTCTAAATTTGTATAAAGAACTATGCCACAAATCTCTTTCATAGTAAGTTGACATACCTTTATTACCTAAAATTTGCTTAATCCCTGAAATTTCTATGTGTCATAGGTAAAGTGTTTTACATAGGTAAAAGTGTTTGTGTGTGTGTGTGTGTGTGTGTGTGTGTGTGTGTGTGTACGCGTGTTCAAGTGCACGCATGTGATATACTTTATGAAGCATGGCCTGGAATCCTGACTGCCACTTTGTAGCTATTTAAATAAAGTATAAATTGTTTAATAACTGTAAGTTTTTTTTTTTTTAATCTGTTAATAGGAAATCATTACACCTACCTCACAGGGTTGTTGTGAGGAAAAACAGTAAAACATATGTGAAAGTGCTTTGCATATGCTGGATAGGCAGTATATAAAAAATGAGTGTTAGTAGAACTTCAGTGGACCTCATTTTTATCTTATGATAAAATCTATATTCTGTGCATGTGATCTGACTCCCTCTTTATGTCCTCAACCTCATTTCTTTCCTTGCAGACTGCATATATTGATTAATTGATGCCAAGTGCTTTGCAGTTCTTAGAATATGTCATGCCTTCTTTGGGTCTTTGTGTGCTTGCAACATTCTTTCCAACTACTCACACACCCCTTTTCCCCAGACTGCTATCATCTGTGTAACTCAACCTCATTCTTCAGGTCTTCCTTTACAGATTTCTCCTTAACTAAGATATTTCCTACTCATCCTTAACCTCTTATACTCCTGTTAGATGACCCTTGTATATATATGGTCCTCTGGGCTTTGCTCGTGCCTATGCTAGCAGTTAGCTCATGTATTATTACTGCCTTTGTGCTTGTCTGTTTCCTCTGTAAACTCGTTGAGAGTGGAGTCTGCCTTTAACTTCTTTAACTCAGTACTTAAGAGTTTCTGCAACTCAGGAAACAGTGAGCATTTTATAAATAGATGTAAGTTCTCCCTAAACAAATTCATAACACATGATTCATACTCCTTAAAAAAATGTTTAATTCTGTATTTATAGGATAGATTTTAAGCTCCATAATAAACAGATCAAAATTACGGCATTTTTATAATTGACTACTTTACTCACCATTTGTCACTCTTAATGGATTTATTAAGAGGTGAACTCACCAGGGTGCAAGTGGAAAGTTACTTTATTCTTTCCTGTCATGGCACCTGAAATCCCACCTTGAATATTTTCTTTTCTGCTTCTCGATACATGCTTTTCAAGTGTCCATCTCTTCTCTGCTCTTGTTCTTCTTCCTCTTGCTCTTTTCTTTCTCTTGTTCTTTTCATTCTCTCTTCAATACTTTCTTTGCTTACTCCCTGGCATTTGAAAATATACTAACTTTTCAGATAACTTTTTTTTTAAAAAGAAGGCTATGAAATTAAAATTCCAAATTCTCATCCAATGTGAAAATTTTCGCTTATGTCAGCTTTGTTTAAAGAAGGCTTGGGGTGCCGGGGTCAATTGGTTTAGCTTTTGACTCTTGATTTCTGCTTGGGTCATGATCTCACAGTCATGAGATAGAGACCTGCATTGGGCTCTGTGCTGACCATGGAGCCTGCTTGGGATTCTCTCTGCCTCTCTGTCTGCCCTTCCCCCATTCATGTTCTCTTTAACACACTCACTCTCTGTCAAAATAAATAAACATTTAAAAGAATTTTTAAAGATTAAAAAGGAATAAAGAAGGCCTACAAACCTGAGTAGAGACATGTCAACTAGTGGACATTTGTATTAATGTCATTTTGCCTTAGTTTTTCTCCCAGCTTCTCATGCTGCTCCTGGTGGGTCTTCCAAAGTTTAATGTTAGAAATGAAGAACTAATTGGCAATAAAGGCATGTTGGAAGTTTAACTTTTTTGCTTTCCTGGATTTATCAGACTCCCACTGTTGGGGGCCACCCCAGTTGTAATTCCTTGATACAGTTGAGACTTCCTTTGTTGGTCTTCTTTTGACTACTATCCTTAGTTTCTGACTTTCTAGTCTATGTTGAACCTCTTTCTTCTGGGGTTATCTTGTTCCCTTTGCAGTCCTCTGTGTAGAATTCCTTTAAAAATGGCTCAACGCCAATTCCTTTCCCAGGAGTCCTTGGAAAATGTCCCATTGGAAAATGTAATTCTTTACTTCAAACTCTCAAATTGGCTATTTCTAAGGTAGTAGCCCCAGACTAAGGGCATCTTAACCTCTTGCCTTTAGATGTTTTTAGGCCTAGGTCCAGTTCCTGTATCATTCGTTTAATGCCCTGTATCCTAAGGGACATAGGCCAAACTATGAGTGGGTCGCTGTTCTATTTCTTCCTCAAACAATGTAAGCTCCTCTCCTCCAGTATATACTTATATTTTTTATATGAGTGATGGATTAAACAATGCCTGAGCAATTTTTGACCACATTTTTCCAAATGTTGCATAGATGAGCTGTTACCTCAGGTATAGTACTTAGAACCTTTTGTTGTCAGCTTTGGTTCCTATCTGAAACTGAGAAAACAAGAAAATGGCCATAATGGTCAGCTTGCATTTCTAGAAATTTCTGTGAACATTCATCCATTTCTATATTTCTGTGCCTTGTGTTAGGTTATACTGTGAGTTTGTAATGTCCTTCCTACTTTTTCCTCCTGGTGGAATCCTTCCCAGTCTTTGATGACCAATTTGGGGGAAATCTCTGTTGGTGCCTGCAGTTAGAATAACTTCTGTCTACTGTGTTCTCACAAATACTTTGTGTGAAGTGTTATTGTATTACTTATAAATTTGTCTGACTAGATTGAGAGCATTTTTTAGATAGCCACTGACTTATTGGTGAACCCCTTGCCACTTGGTCTCTATTATGTGTTTCATATATTATTTGGTAAATTAATCTCTTCTGAACACTGAGATTAAACTTTGTAAAATTATTGTTAAGTAATTAATATTTACATTCTTATTTATTTCTGTCCATATTTCAAAAAATATTTGAGGCGGTAAGGATTATATTTTATGCCTTTGATTTTTGTCTCCCAGTGTTATTGCTCTTTGTCTCTTCTTAGGCACATTCATTCTTTCAGTTCTGGTTTTCATTCAGTTTTCTCCATTTCTCCCTGCATTCCTAATATTTCTTCCTTGTTTTGTTTTTCTTCCTTATTTTATTCCAGTTTTCCAATTGACGGATTTAACTATGAGAAGTAAAGATAACCAGGTATTCCAAGCAGGTTCAGGCTGAAAGTTTAAAAAAAAAAAAGTAAATATGACAGATCTCCAGACTAGTTGAATTTCAAGCAGTATAGATGCCAGAAATTGTAATTTATGTGATTATTTGTCTGCAGTCATATTGCTTATACCAATAGATTTTTGTGTGTTTTCATAAGAAGGAATAAACTATAAAAGATAAAACTATAAAAGATGAAACTATAAAAGATGGCCAAGTGATTGATTTTCAATTTTAGATATCAAGAAACACTGTTTATTTCTATTCATTATCCCACTTTCTAATCACTACAGTTATTCAAATATCTATTTACCTTACAAAATTAGTAAAATTAATTATTGAATTTTTTACTTAGTTTAAGGTGAATATTACTCTATGATTAAAGTTTGATATTAAGAAGAACAAAATTCCATTTTTCTAAGTTTTTGTGAACATATTGACAAAGCTAAAATCCAGGAGAGTTTTTAGGAAACATCTCGTATGGATCAGTTATCAAATAGGAAAATTAATGCTAAAACATATAGTTTTTCTAACTATACCATCTGAAATGTACTTCTCTTTTAAATATTCATTATTCTGTTTTCTTTTCCTTTTAATGGCTATTTCTGGTTTTCAGGTGTGGTTTTGTATAGGACTTTAAGAAACCCTCTTTTGGTGGGTCAAGTAAAATGTTAAAAAAGTAAATATTATATGGGGCGCCTGGGTGGCGCAGTCGGTTAAGCCTCCGACTTCAGCCAGGTCACGATCTCGCGGTCCGTGAGTTCGAGCCCCGCGTCGGGCTCTGGGCTGATGGCTCAGAGCCTGGAGCCTGTTTCCGATTCTGTGTCTCCCTCTCTCTCTGCCCCTTCCCCTTTCATGCTCTGTCTCTCTCTGTCCCAAAAATAAATAAAAAACATTGAAAAAAAAAATTTAAAAAAAGTAAATATTATAAACATTAAAATTCATCAAAACCTAGTTCTTTATTTTATATGTAAGCCTATGTAATGTCCTAGGCAAAATACCTTACTTATATTATAGATATACATGCACATAATAAGGAAATTGGCCATTAATTGATATTTCTTTTTTATGCTTGTTTCTGAAATGCTAGCTCCACGTTTTCCCCTTTGCTGCAGGCTATGACAGATTCAGCATGTCTGAAACCAAAGTAGATATTTAGTTCTCTATTCTCATTCTGCCTTCCAAGTCAATCATTCTTGCTTATGACTTCAGTGTATATACCTTGCGACCAAGAGTCACAATAATACCATTCTCTCCTCTCCTTTGACTTGAATGTCATCCTATTTATTTTCACATCTTAATTATTTTGCTTTTGAGATGTATCTTGAATCAGTAAGCTCCATTCTATATATCCATTGATAAACTCTAACTCATTATTTTATCACTTGCCAAGATTCATGTACTAGATTTGTCTTTCTGTTTATATTACATTTTTCTTGAGGATGGGAACCACATTATATTCACCTTGGTACTTTCCATGGAGAATAGTCTCAGTAAATCCTTTCTAAGCTTACTCAGCTAATTGTGAAGTTGATTCTTTGTATTGAAGCCTTAAAAATATTGAATGGGTTGCTAAAACACAGACCAGTGCCACAGTTAAAATGAATCACGCATTGTTCCAACTTGATGATACTCCTATTAGTGTTAACACTACCAGAAAAGTGCTTTAAGTGAATTCTGAATAATCTCTTAAGAACCCTTGGCTTTGTACTAATTATATTAAAACAGATTTTCTTGCCAATATGCTAGTATATATGCTGGTGTGTAGGCTCTTGCTATAACTATCCCATTAAAAAAATACATATAGTTATATGCCATCTTGAAAATGTAGCAGAAGTCTTGGTTACTTCTCTTTTTATATTAGTCCCTTTCTAGATCTTTCAGAGATAAATAATACAAATGGGAAGCGAGCTTCTTTGGAAATCTTGGAAAAGTCTTCACCCCAACTACCAATCCCACTGTGGATCTCGATTTATCCTAGTAAGGGGTTACAGTGGCCTCCTAAGAGGAGTAACTTTACTACAGCCTATATTAGTGCTTCCTGTGCTGGAACTTACAGAAAACTTATTTTCCCTTTTGCTTCTTCTCATTGTAATCTTTGAAAATAATCACTGGTTTCTGGTAATTTACATTATGAAGATGCTCTCATTTCAGACTTGATAAAATATGAATATGTGCTTTTCTGATCTTTTAGAGTGTTTTGTAAAATTATTTGAATGAGTGTTAGTATTTATATAGAAATAAGATGACCTTTTAAATGTTTTTGAAAAATATTATTTTCAGTTTATAATTTTATTTTGATCAGTATGGTCTGATATTTTCTTTATTCCTCTCCTGTTTCTTTTAATATGTACTTAGTATGTATACATCTTTATCCAGATCTTTCGTTATACACATACAAATGTGTACATAAGAACTTTTAATTTTGTAGTCATCTTTTTATATTCTCATATCTCAGTTATTTCTTTGAAATGATAAGTTTTCAGATTAGTTTAATTTTGTTTTTGCTATATAAAAATACATTTTGAAACCTGTATAGGTTTTTTTATCTATTTTCCAGATTTATATAAACTTAGCCATATGTTGCTTTTATACCCTAGACATTATATGATATTTATGCTTTACATGTCACTTAGTACATTAAATATAATTAACATTCTTTTGTATAATATTTAATTATTTTTACTCTTCCATTTATTCAATCAATTTTTAGTGATACAACGCACTGTCTTACATGGTGGGAATGCAGAAAGTCTTGGCTCTTACGGAGCTTTTATTCTTGTTGGTGAAGAGGGAGAGAAACATATAACACTAAATAAATAAGCATAATTTTTTTATTTTATTTATTTATTTATTTATTTATTTATTTATTTATTTATTTATTTATTTAAATGTTTATTTATTTTAGATAGAGACAGAGAGACAGAGCACGAGCAGGGGGGGAGGGGCAGAGAGAGAGGGAGATGCAGAATCCGAAGCAGGCTCCAGGCTCTGAGGTGTCAGCACATACCCTGACACGGGGCTGGAATTCATGAACCATGAGATCGTGACCTGAGCCAAAGTCCGATGTTTAACTGATTGAGCCACCCAGGTGCCCCTAAAAACACGTAATTTTAGATACGCATAAATACCATGAAGGAAAGGGGTACTTGGGTGGCTCAATCAGTTAAGCATCTAACTCTTTGGCCTCAGGTCATGATTTCATGGTTTATGAGTTCAAGCTCCGCATCTGGCTCTGTGTTGACAGCGTGAAGCCTGCTTGGGATTCTCTCTCTTTCTCTCTGCCCCTCCCCTGCTCACATGCACTCTCTCTCTCTCTAAATAAATAAATAGATGAATAAATAAACTTAAAAAAATATTATGAAGGAAATAAATGCATGTGATAAAAAAAAATATTGAGGAGGAGTATACTTTAGCTAGGATATCAAAAGGAAACCTCAAAGACAGGACATTTGAGTTGAGCTCTAAATGATTAGGAGGAAGAAAATCACATTCCGGTTGTCAGGAATAGCAAGGACAAAGTTTTTGGATATGAATGAGTTTGGCATGTTGAAAAACAGAAAGAAATGTTGTGTGTTGAACATTGTTAGAAGAGAGAGTGTGGCAGGAGGTGAGGTCTTTGAAATAATGCAGGCCAGATCAAATGGGTCATAGTAAGAAGTTGCAATTACAGTATAGTTACAATGTGAAGACATTGGGTATTTGAGTTTTATGATGATTAGCACTGAGGACATTACTCTTGCTGTGTGGAAGATAAACAGGGAAAAGGAGTGAGGGTCTAGGAGAGGTAATTATTAGGAAGTTCTTGCAGTAGTTCAAGAAGTTATGGTGTCTAGGATTAGAGTTTTTGGCAGTAGAAATAATGAGAGGTGATTTATTTTAGAGGAGCACTGATAGAATTTGTGAATGGATTAGAAAGGGTATTGTCAACAGTATCAGACATAAGTAAACATGAAGTAGTTCTTGAAAATATCATTCAATGGACTTGGACTTTTCTGTGGTAAAAATGTACCATAATTTATTTAAATTACACTCTATTTTTATTTTTTCCTTAGTATAAATAACATTAACCTTTCATCATTTTCTTACCTCACTGTCATTGTATATAAATAATGATTTGTGATGGCTTGCCAATTTGAATGGTAGAAAATTATATCTTACTCACTAGACTAAAATTTTAATGTGTATATTGACAGGTTGTAGTTTTTCAATTGTGAATTATTTCTGGCCTTGTTTATTTTGAGATGTTATTTTCCTTATTGATTTGAAAGGCCACATTAGTTATAGAGAGCTAAACATCCCCAAATTATTTGGTTTTGAGATTTTTTTTTTTATTCTTATATTAGTCTCCTCCATGTCCTTTATGTCCTAGACACTTCAGCTATTTCTAACCTCTTTCTTGCCTCATGGAATTGGCACTTGCGATTCTCCATTTTTTGGATCCCTCTTCAGCCAGTCTTCAATGGTGGGCTGTGTTTCAGCTCAAATATTACCTCCTTAGAAGAGCTGTTCCCAGCTTCCTACCATAAGATTCCTTCTCATGCCTTTCACATCCTGTCACGTTATTGCCTGTGTTCCCCCCACCCCTACCCGCACCCCGCCCCCGCCAGGCTTTTAAAGTCATCCTGGCGCTTATCACAGTCTGGAGTTACTCATTGCTTACTTATTACTTGTTCTTTCCAATGAGAATGAAAGAACCATGAGGGTAGGTGTCTACTCTGAATTTGTTTACTCTTGGACCTCTCAGGCTAGAATATTGTTGGGCATTACCACACAATATATGTTATAGGGTGAATAATATAGGAATATTAGCTGTTTGTGCCATATGCTTGTGTTTTTCTCCCCTTTTGTCAATTGCCTTCATTCTGATTCCTGTACTTTTTACATGAAGAATTTTCTGTTTTCATAGAGTCAAATCCATGAAGTGTTTTTATATATTACCTTTTCATTACTTTTAGAAGGAAAAGAAAAACTTTCTCAACTGGAGATATTCCATTTTCCTGTGTTCTAATTAAAATGTTTCTGAATATAAAGTTACTTATTTTCAAGAACTAGAGAAGTTATTGAAGGTAAAAATAGCTCTTATAAATATGTTTCTGTGCTTTCATCTAATCTTACTGCACATTTATTTATAAAATAGAGATTATACTGTATATAGAGCTTTTCATCTTTTTTCACTTAATATTATACCTGGTGCATTATTTAGATGATATATATTCTTCATTCTTCACAAGTGTAGTTCTTTTAAGGTCTTAAAAAGATTAAGGTTTGCAGAATATTCCACCTTAGGTATTTGTTATAATATATTTAGTCTCTTATTACATACTTGTTTCAGTCTTTTTTGCTATAAATAACAGTGCATAGTACTGTATTTAAGTTTTTGTGTTCACTTATGATTATTCTCTTATAAATTACAAAGCATAGAATAATGGATTTACTGAGTCATAGGAGACATGCAGTATTATAAAATGCTTATAGATTCAGTGCCAAACTATACTTCAAAAGTTTTTTTTATATACTTCAGAAAGATTTAAGTAAGTTTACACTCCTAGTAGTAGTAGTAGTGGTGGTGGTGGTGGTGGTGTGTGTCTGTGTGTGTTTCTCAACAGATTTTCTGATTCCCAATAATTATGTGCATTTAAAATCTTGGCCCATTTCTCCCAATCTGCATCTCCCCCACCATCAAAAAATTATGTAAAACAATTATGGTGTTTTTCACCTACAAAATTAAGTATTTTTTATATAGTCAGCTCTATGATATTTTCCATTTTCCTTTCATGTCTGTGCTGAAAATAACTTTCTTCGTTCTGAGGTTAAATATATGCTTACTTATGGTTTGATCTAGTTTTTTACTTTGCAGTTCTCTAATTTATGTAGAATTTATTTTAAGATATTTCAGAAGAAAAGTTCTCACTGTATTTTCTCTAAGTAGTAATCCAGTTATGCTAGATATATAATTTTTAAGTAATCACCATTTACTGTTTTCATGCTAAATTTTTATGTATTCCTGGGATTGGGGGAGAAAGGTTGTTTATTCTGGGTCTTTTGTTGTACTAATTTGATGTTATTCATTATTGTTTCATAGTATCTTTTTGTTTTGAGTTATCCACTACGGTAATAATTCCCTAATTTTATTATCCTTTATCTTAACAACTGTTCTAGTATATTATTCCATTTCTTTTTCCTAATGAATTTAGAATAATTTTGCAAATATCCTTTCCAAATAAGGTATTCCTGTTTTTTATGTTAGTGAAATTATGTTAAAACTGTTGACTTGTTTGCATAAGATATTCTTAGAGGATTTCAGATATGAGCTGAGATTACTTTTTCTTTTCTGTCTCAGGAGAGCTTTTTCTATACAGATGTCCAACACATTTCATTTAAGATCATTCTTAGTTGTTTATTTAATTTAAAGTCATTCCTATTTCCTCCTTTAAATTTTTTTTTTTAATTTATGTATTGAACTGGTTTTTGTAGGTCTTTAGTGTGTTAGTTTTCTGTGGTCACTAGACAATTACCACAAATTTTGTGTCTTAAAACAGCACAAGACTTGTTCTCTTCAGTTATGGTTGCCAAAAGCCCAAAATTATTGGACTAAAGTAAAGTGTTGATAGGGCTGTTTCCTTTGGAGGCCATAAGGGAGAATCACTTTCCTTCCCTGTTGTGGTTTCTGGAGGCTGCCTGTTTTCCTTGACTTATGACCCTTCCTTGAATCACTACAAGGTCTTGCTTCTGTCATCACATGTACTTCCTCCTTTGACCTTCTTGTCTCCCTCTTATAAGAATCCTTTTGATTATGTTCAGGGCCCATTTGGACAATCTAGAATAATCTCACCATCTGAAGATCTTTAATTGAATTACATCTGCAAGTTCCCTTTTCTGTATAAGAGAACATTCACAGGTTCTAGGAATTAAGATATGGATATTTGAGAGGCCATTATTTAGCCTGTCACATATGGGAAAATTTTTAAATTTTGATACTATTTTAAATTTCTATTTTATTAACTTTTACATTAAGTATGATTGCATTTACTTCATTTTCTAAACAGTCATGAAATCGTAAGTGATGGTAACTTTTTCTCTAGCTTATAGTAGTAACTTTATGCGTTTGATTCTATTTCTGTCTTATTGCTGCTTTCAATTTTTAATGCAAATGTCCAAGATATTTTCTTCTTAATTATTATATTTACTGTTAGTTTAGAATAGGTATTTTTTTAATTACAGTAAAGTAATTTGTTCATTATCTTCCTGTTCCCTGCTTTTTTGACATATTTGTGTTATAGTTATATACAACCAAATATTAACCCACACTTGCATTTCTGGATTAAACTGTATTTGACTATAGTATATCAGTTTTTCAGTACAGTACTGGATTAATTTACCAGTACTTTATAAAGATTTTTTAAATGTTCATATTAATAAACGTGATTCATTTATGTGTGGTTGGCTTAATGTATGACTTGCTTTTCCATTTGGAATATCAGGGTTATGCTAATTAATAAAATGAATTTACAGGTATATTTTTCTCTATAGACTGGAATAATTTTTATAGCATTAAATTGTTTGAAGTTTCAAGTTTGAAAATCATTTAGTTTGAAAGATCACATAAAACAATTTGAGCTCAGAGCTCATTTGAATATAAGTTTTTGAAAGACTTTTTCATTTCTTTGGTTATTTAATTTTTGTTTGAGTAAATTTTGAAAATTTACATTGCTCCTAGTGAGTAGTCCATTCTACCAAGATTTTAAAGGAACATTTGTCATTCTTACTATATGTTAAGCATCGTTCCAGGTTCTGTACATGCAAAAATAAAGAATAAGGCATTCTTTTTTTATTTTTATTTTATTTTTTAACATTTATTTATTTTTGAGACAGAGACAGAGCATGAACAGGGGAGGGGCAGAGAGAGAGGGAGACACAGAATCTGAAACAGGCTCCAGGCTCTGAGCTGTCAGCACAGAGCCCGACGCGGGGCTCGAACTCACGGACCGTGAGATCATGACCTGAGCCGAAGTCGGACGCTTAACCGACCAAGCCACCCAGGCGCCCCTAGGTATTCTTTTTTTTAAAAAAAATGTTTATTAGAGAGAGAGAGAGAGAGAGACAAAACATGAATGGGGGAGGGGCAGAGAGAGAGGGAGACACAGACCCTGAAGCAGGCTCCAGGTTCTGAGCTGTAAGCACAGAGCCCAACACGGCACTAGAACTCATGAACTGTGAGATCATGACCTGAGCCGAAGTTGGATGCTTAACCAACTGAGTCACCCAGGCACCCCAAGAATATCGGATTCTTAATCTCAGAAAGCATACAGTAATGAGAAGAAATTTAATTTTGTTGGGAAAATGACATAGGAAATAGAAAAGAAAAAATTAACACTTAAACAGATCTTCTGATAAGGATTTCATTATGAATGGAGTTAGCAGGAACCAAGGCCACAAATAGTTGAATACAGGAAGGATTGAGAGAATTGCAAATAGACCATTACAACTGGAATTTAGGTCTGGCCAGGAAGGAATTGTGGATAGGAATTAGAAGCTATGTATATTTTTTCTTATATATATATTTTTTCTATTTTCTTTTTTTTCTTTTTCCTATAGATATTGATAGTCTGTTCATAATGTTAATTCTGGGATTTTCATCAATAGATTGATATTTTTAATTTCTTTTAACGTTTATTTATTTTTGAGACAGAGACAGAGCATGAATGGGGAAGGGTCAGAGAGAGGGAGACACAGAATCTGAAACAAGCTCCAGGCTCTGAGCTGTCAGCACAGAGCCCGACGCGGGGCTTGGACTCATGGACCGCGAGATCACGACCTGGGCTGAAGTCGGATGCTTAACTGACTGAGCCACCCAGGCGCCCCAACATACTGATATTTTTAAAAGATTATTCCACTGGCAACATGGAGGACTCTACTGAAGCCAGTGGGATGCAACCAGTGGGTTGCAAACAGGTTAGCCATTGCATTACCACAAAATAACCATAAGTGCCTCCTGAAATAGGAATGTAAGTAGAGATGGAAAGGAAGGAAAGAATATAAATGAAAACATGCTAATAGAATAGAATCACCAAAGACTTTTTACTGATTGCATACAGTAGATGAGAGTTAAGACAGCATCCAACTTTGTTCAAATGTATTTGGAGTTGAACAAAATATTTGCCGCATCTTTATTTCAGAAAGTGTGGTTCTGATTTCATTTGAAAGGCTTCTTATATTGTTGATAGGCTATCTAAAGTGTGAAAAGTTGGAGTAGGAAAATCAATATCTGAATCATACATATTTTGTTAGAAACCAAGGTTATCTACTTAAACAGTAGTTTGTATATAATAGCCAGCATAAAAGAAATAGACATCCTAATAAGATTTCTGAACCGTATGGCATGAAAGGTGATCTAAAAAAAAAATTCATGTTTTATTTAGTAATATTTTTTGTAAATATTTATCTAGAAAATTGAAATAATTCTATAATGAGTGAGTTTGAACATAATATTAAAATCTGTTTGAAGTAATTTCTCAGCAAATGTATGTAGATACATGATATATGGATATCAAAAAGAAATACCTGCTACCTCAAAGGGTATGAAAGCCTTAAAAACATGTTGTATGAGGATGATTTCAAAGTCTCTGCATATGTGCCTTATATATATAACATAGGTCGATGTAACTACCACCCCAGTCATGATGGAAATGGTTTATTTCCACCATGCCAAAAATTTCATTGTGCCCTTTGCCAGACCATCCTCCTCTTCCCAAGTCGCCTAAGCCCGTCTCACACCTACATCCCTTCCTGTCAGTGACAATCACTTATCTGTTTTCTCTCACTATAGATTTATTTGACGTTTCTAGAGTTTTAATGTAAATGGAATCTTATGTAGCCTTGTGCCTGCTTTTGTTTTGCATAATGTTTTTGAAGTTCATCCCTCTTGTTGCACGTGTAAATAATTTATTCCTGTTTCTTGTTGAGGAGTAGTCACTGGTTGAATATGTAGCTTTTTTTTTTTTTCATTCACCTATTGACAGACATTTAAGTTGCTTTCATTTTTTGACTATTAGGAATAAAATGGCTATGAACATTTGAGTTCACATCTTTGTGCACACAGATGTTTTCATTTATCTTGAGTAAATACTTAGGAATAGAATAACTAGATCGTATGGAATATTAAACTTCATAAGAAATTGCCAGTATTCTAAAGAGGTTGTGCTATTTTACATTCCTGCCACCAGTCAATATATGAGCATTTCAGATGGTTCATATGCTCACCAGTACTTGGTAGTGTTAGTCTTTTAAAATGTTCGCAATTATAAATTGTATCTATCTATATCACATTGTGGTTTTAATTTGCACTTGCCTAATAGGTTTTCTTGTGCTCATTGACCATTGCTATATTTTCTTTTGTCAACTATCTCTTCTCTTCAATTTTTTTGCCCATATTTATTGGATTGGATTACTTTCTTCTTATTAAGTTACAGGAGTTTTTTACATATTCTGGATACAAGTTCTTTGTCAAATATATGTGTTTTGAATATTCTTTTCCACATTATAGCTTGCCTTTTCATTTACTTATTTGTGCCCTTCAAGGAGCAGAAACTTAATTTTCATGAAGCTCAGTTTATAAATGTCTTTTATATTTCTTTTTGTATCTTAAGAATCTTTTGCAAACAGCAAGTTTTTTCCTGTGTTTTCTCCTTGAAGTCTTGTCGTTTAACTTAAAATGATTGATTTTGAGTTAATAGTTGACTATGGTATGAAATAAATTTGATTAATAAGTATATTTAATTAAGAGAAGTCTGAAAGGGTTATCTCCACACATTTGAATATAGAAAAAGGAGTAGAAAGATTTTCTTTTGAAGTTAAAGATAGATGTGGGATTGGTTTGTGTAAGAAATACTCTTCTAGCTTCTGTATCCTTCCAGCAAAGGCAGATGCTTCTGTCTTGGAGAATTTGTACATATAAATGCTTAATCTTGGTTCTTATCAGGTATAAAATATTCAGTAAAGGTTTTTGGATTTTGTTATTACTAATGTTGCTATTGTTATGATATTCAGACTTGAAGTTTAGAGAAGTGATATTTAGATGAGGTAGGTCTGGATTCTAATATTTATTTACTTACACATAGTGCTCATATTTTTTTTTTGTTTTATGTTTATCCACTCCCCCCCCCCAACAGAGAGTTTAATTATTAATGGGTACCAATAAATATATACTCAGAATCATTTTAATCATCTCTTTTGATTGCATGGGCAATTCATGAATACTTTGAAAGTTCAAGTAATATTGATGTAGAATAAATAGTGCAAGTGCCTTATTACCTACTCCTTTGGTCTTCTCCCAGAGGTAACTGTTAAATATTTGATGTATATCTGTTCTGATTATTTTAAATGTATTTTTACTAACAAATTTCTATATATACATAGGTATACCCATTTGTAGGTTTGTTTTTTTTTTTTTTTTTTATATATAAGCTTGAGACAAACATGTTATACTTGGTTTTTTTTCTCTTAACAGCATGACTGGTAAATCTTTCCATGTTGATGCCTTCACTCATTTATACTGTTTCATAGTATTTAACAGAATGAATATACCATAGTTTATATTTCTTTCAAGCATGCAGTACGCAGATAAGGGCAAGGCCAACACCAGACTACAAAATTGGCTGTAAACATAAAACAGCTGCTTTTAGATTCAGTTTATTACTAACATAGACAACAAAGGGAGGAGAAGCCAAAGATACTACATTCCCAGGTCCTTGTCTCACACAATGAAAGGACAACATGAAAACAAAAGATTTTGGATGACTGCAGTATGAGTAATGGAATATCCCATTACTGAGGAGCCAGTTCTAGACTGCAGCTAAATACTTTTTAGTCTGTAGCTATACCCTAAGGGGTTGAGAGTCGGGCAGGGTGAGGTAGGAAACCTTATAGCTAGCTCATCAGAAGCTGTGAGACTATGAGAAACTGTCTCCTGGTAGCCTCCTTGAGAGATAGGGAGGTGAGTTGGGGGTGGCCCCATAGCAGCTCCTCACAAGCCTCCCATTTTCTCATGTTCCAAAAAGATCACAAAGCATTCTGGCAAGATGCACACTAGCTGCATTTAAAGACATTGCCTGTGTGGCCTGTAAGTATACATTCATAGATTCCAGGCCATTATGATGGAGCCATTCCCATACAACTCCTGTCCCCAGCCTTTACCTATTCAGATAACAAATCTCAAGAGCATTAACCACTTCATCAGACACTTCACTTCATTGTCCTTATAGGGGCTTATTGGGTAATCAGCACATTTTGGAGGATAGACCTCAGCCAGGCTCCTTATCCATAGGCAAGCCAGTTAAATATGTCATTAATCCAAGTGTAGCAAGAGGTGTTGGCAGTCACACATACCCCACTTTGGCCAGCAGGGAGTCCAGGGGAATGCAGTTTTTCATCACCAATCACCTAGAGAGTTAGAATAATCAGCTATAATCTGAGAAACATGCAAAAGAGTTTCTCTTCTCTTAAGTAGCAGAGGGAGACCACAAGTTTTACACAGTAAGATTAGACTAAATGGAATCATAATAGCGTCCAGAAAATTAATCTTATTCTACTGCCTATTCACTCCTAAAGTCAGTAGCTTCTAGGAAGTTTCTGAAAGTTCATAGGTTTAGATTCTTCAGTGGTCAAGTTGAAAGTGATGGCTACATTCTGGGCTGGATGCTGTGTGGATAAGAGCTGAGAGAAATTATTTCGTCTCTCTACCTCTAGCCCACTTATGTCTAAGTTGTTCACTTTTGCACAGGGTTGTTGCTTTCTTTCAGCAGCCTTGTGATTCATTGTCTGCAGCATGATCAATCCCTTTAGTAATCACTGCCCTTTTTCTGATTTTCCCTATATCTTACCCACACTATAAGATCCAGACTCAACCCTAGGTGGCTTATCACAATGGTACCTAATACAGTCAGTGCTCAGCAGTATCCTGAAGAGGAGAGAAGGGATGTAGATAGTTTATCTAGCAGGACTAGACTGATATGGTACACCTGTCTGTATGCATTAGAATTCCCTTTTTGCTTGACTGTGAACCTGTCTTTCTGGAAAGATTTTCAGGCTTCCTTGACCTTGTGTGCTAGAATCACTAGGCTTTGTTTTTTTGACCATGTTCTGGACAATGCTGTATCCAGGTGGCTGTGGTTCCTACCTAGACAATGGATGTCTGATCAGCTTGTTGATTTTCTTAATGTTCATCCTCAAAGGGTTCTTTCCCATGGGCATACAGATAGATCATGAAGTATGGGTGTTGTGCAGTCTGCAGCCATAGTATTGAACTCCACACAGACTGGGATTTGATTATCTAATTGTCCCACTGCCAGGCCCCAGAGTCATTGAAAATGTGACAAACATTGGGGGCTATTTTCCAGGGTAAGCATCATACCTCATGACTTAACCCAGTGAATAGAATTCCCCTTTTCTATGCAGAGTTTTAAACAGTTTTCTTTAGGATGGCACAGCTGTTAACACTCCATGCCCTCTATCAGATTTTAACATACCTGATTCCTCTGTGAACCAGGAACTTCAAATAAATGAAGCCCTCCCAAGGTTCTAGTACAGACTCTGCATCTGGGATAGCCACATTCTGGGTATGACTAGCCACTTTTTAATGTAGCTGATATGTTTGCAGATTTCTTTTTCTTTTTTTCTTTTTAAGGAAAATAAAAAATTTATTTTAATTCCATTATGGTTAACATACAATGTTATATTAGTTTCAGGTGTACATATAGTGATTCAACAAGTCCATAAATCACTTGGTGCTCATCACAAGTACACTCCCTAATCCCCATCACCTGTTTAACCAGTCTCCCCACCAACCTCCCCTCTGGTAACCATCAGTTTGTTCTCTACAGTTAAGGGTCTCTTGGGGCGCCTGGGTGGTTCAGTCAGTTGAATGTGCCACTCTTGATTTTGGCTCAGGTCATGATTCCAGGGTCATGGGATAGAGCCCCATATTGGGCTCCGTGCTGAGCATGGAGTCTGCTTAAGATTTTCTCTCTCAGCCCCCTCCCTGCTCACTGTCTCTCAAATGATTTTTAAAAAAGGTTCTTGTTTTGTCTGTCTCTGTCTCTCTTTCTTTCTTATTTTTCCCTTTGCTCATTTGTTTTGTTTTGTTTTGTTTTGTTTTGTTTTTTAATTCCATATAGGAGTGAAATCATATGTTAACTGTCCAATATTCTTCGGCAATATAAAATCTATGTTATGCATTTGCAAGGGCACTGTCTTAAAAGTAGATTTTCCTGTAAATTATTTTAGGTCTTTTGAAGATAGCAGGTATTGTTGAAAAATAAAGACAAATTGCTTTTAGTTCTGTGCCTCTAGATTCTGAATTTAGGGCAAACCTTAAACATACAATTTTCACCATCCAATATTAGTGTTAGGTTCAGGTTGTAGATACAGTGTAACTAATTACAGAGGAATATGAGTAACTATATGTAGTTCATTTGCTAATAAACTAAGCATGTATTTTTTTCTAATATTAAAAATGCACCAATTTCTTTTTTCCCTTGTCAGTAAGAGAGGGACAGATACAGATTAACTTTGTAGAGTTATCACAAGGGTTAAAGAAATTCTATGACTAAAGTACTTAGTATGGTGTCCGCAGTAAATGCTCAGTAAGTGTTGATTGGGAAAAATAACAAATTTTTAAATAAGGAAAATATTTTTTCATTTAGAATTTTGTAAATAGTACTAGAACTTTGAAATAAATATATGTGTTTTTGGTTTTATAGTTATCTCGGCTTAAAAATTATGCCAAGAATTTTTTATTTCCTCCTTTGAAAAGACATGAAATGTTTATATAGGTTTCTAAGCAACACCAGCTTAGAAACTGTAAGAAGAATGACTGAATACAAAGGCAGCTGATCCAAATTTGTTATACTTTTGGTATTTAGTAATTGATGAAAAACAGAACCACGTTAGTCATCAATAAACCCCACCTAGTTTGCAGAGTTAAAAATCTATTCTCATGTTGAACACTTCACAAACTTGAAATGTTTATTGAGCAATATTAGGGTTGATTTCTCCATACTGTCAGTTTACTCTCTCATTTATTAGCATATTGAGAGGATTTCCATTGAGTACATCACAAATCAGTCAGCATGTGTTTTTTTTTTAACTGAACTTTAACTTAAAAAACAAACAATAGAAAAAGAAAGAATAATCTCCAGTATGTATTATAATGTACACTGAAACTACCAAGTGGAAAGAATGTTGTCTTATAATTTAAACTTCTTTAATAACACTTTGGATTTTAGAATCGCAAGTTAAAGAATGTGTATTGTCCATAATACTATCATATTCAAATGAATCCTGAGTCTCCCCAAAACAAATAAATTCACAGTCTTCTTTATGGAATACAAAGCAGAAAAAGACTGCAGACAAAAATACTGCAGAAACAAAGCGGGAAGATTTAAGAGAGGAGGCTGTAAGGGGGATATGCTGTAATGAATTTGAGAGAGAGCTTTAGACCACTTGAATACTAGAAGTTGGTTACTGCATGTGAATCCAGTAATAAAAAATATGGAAGCCCATGGACCTGTGTTTTTTTAACAAAAAAACCTCCTGATTGTTTTACATATATATTCCCATTAATGATTCTGTCATTGTTTATGAAATGCACAGTTTTATGAATTAGCTATCATACTTGGATCCCAGGTGATTGTTAATGAGATATGTATTTACTGATGGATGCAAATCATTAAGGTAGTAAGAGAAGGAAGGAGAAAATGAGGCCTTATAATAATAAGCAGAAATGATACTATGATGGGAAATGTGATTTCATTTTCTAATTATTTCACAAATAACTTTCAAGTATGTAACTGTAATATGAAGTGTGTCATAGTCATTTAGTAAATGTGTGATAAGACAGAAGTGCTTTTACAAAGATTGTCACAGGTCCTTTCCTAAATCCCATTTGCTTTTTTTCTTCATTATAAATATAGTAGTAGGGCATTTAAGTTCTAAGAAATTTCCCTTTTATATGAGAAATGGAGGAGAAGTTAGCAAAGTTATTTGTTGACTACAGGAAAAAGCTCTTGTAGGAATTGGCTACATCTGTTTTAATGTTAGCAGCTGAGACATCCAATACAAAATAAGTTGGCTGATAATAAAAGTACAATAATTGCTAATGTAAAACAGACAGATGTTTTTCTCATTACATAGCCCTGGACAGATGTATTTTGGCAAAAGAGTTGAAATTTTTAACAAAATTAAACTACTTATGAATGTATTTCTTTGAAATCAAGTATGTGTTAACTCTTGTAAATATTTTATCTTTTCAAAAATTATGTGAAATGATTTTTTTGTTGTTTTATTTCTGCATTATACTTTGAAGTACAAGTGGCCATAATTGCAGCTTATTGCATTTTGTAAGTATAGTAATATTTCTGATAACAAAATAATTACTAATGTACTACTAAGGTTGTATAACACCTTCTACACTGTAAATATTGATACATTTCTCTGTTTTATGTTTTTTTTGCTACTTCCTCTCATTTCAAATTTTCACTTTTTATTCAATGATTACTTGAGTTATGCCGTTGGATGTCTTCTTGGCTTCCCCATTTATATGTAAAACCACATTTAAAAAGACATTTCACTTCATTGATTCCTTCACATTTTGCATGGGAAAAGGTATTCTAAATACACCCTGAAGAACTTGTTGGGTACTCTGAGATATTCTTTATTATTATTCCAGAAGATGACCTATGACTACTAGGTCATGTTGGCTGCTTTAGTAAATTGACCAAAGAAGTCCCTCTGCATCTTTCTGTGATTTGACAGATGTAAAATATGTGATGTCATTTTAGTGACATTTTAATGATTAATATTATTAATATTAAGTATGAGTGAAATTGTAGTGGCACATGTTCTTTGAGTCATGTTTATGATGGAGTTATGTTAGTCCATTTGAACTCTAAACCGCTTTAACAACACCAGTGAATACAGGTGAAGGTCTTTCTGCAATGTGACTTAACAGTCCCCAGTCAAGAAACAGTCTTGTCTTTTCTCTAAAGGTATTTGATCCTGTAGGCACCAGATTCAGACTGCTTTTACACCATGTTCAGACTAATTAAACTGTGATCAGTAGGTTTTAGAGAGCCTTTTTTGGAGACATGTTTTATTTGTACCAGGGTTTGGTAGATTTTAATCTGTGAGTCAAATCTGGCCCACTCCCTTATTTCCCCAGCCTCCAAGCTAAGAATGGTTTTAAAATTTTAAGTGGTTAAAAATTGTTTTTAACACATTTAAAGAATGATATTTCAGAAACTTGAAAATTATATGAAATTCAAATTTCAGTGTTTTAAATACAAATTTATTAGAACATATCCACACTGCACTGTCTGTGGCTATTTTTGCACTACACTGGCAGTTGAGTAGTTGCAGCAGAAATCACATGTGGAGCTCTCATCACTGCTCACTGCTTCTCTGTGCACTGCAAATCAGAGTTACACTGTAATAAGTCAGCATTGTTTGCTATACCCCAGCACTTACTTGTTTTTACCAAAGCATATCCATAATGTCAAAGCAAGAAGAAAAGAGAAATGTGAACTTCAAGTGTTTGACTATTAAGGCACCATGGGTTTGGATTATTTTGTTACAAATTAGGTCACACAGTATTGTGTTATTTATGCAATAACATAGTGGCTGTGCTAAAAGAATAAATGTTAACATTAACAGATTATGTACTCATCACAACATTCCCGATATACAAAAAAGCAACAGAATATAAATGGAATCTTATTCACAAAAATTAAAAATGAAATGAGGTTGCAACCAAAGTAAGTTTATGAGTAGCTAATTTTTAGCCAAGCAAAGGATGCATTTCCAATGGTAAGTAAGTTAAAACCTGTCCAGAGAAAATAAACTTTATTCAAGGAGTTAATGGCAATTTTTATTCAAGGAATTACTGGGATTGATGTATAAACTTCTGTTAATAGTCTGTGAGACTGTTTTCAAAGAAGTTGAGAAAACATCAGTTCATGGCAACATTAAGTAGAACGTGGTAAGATGTGTTATTACTGATGGTAGTAAAAATATGTATACAAAGTATACATACAAAAATATGTATACAAGTATATGGAGATGTGTTGAAACCTGTGTTTATTCACTATATTATTAAATCAGCAAACACCTTGTAGAATATATTGGAATCTATTGTGTGTATAAAGAAATCTATTGTGTGTATAAAACCAGTAGTTTCAGTGGTCAGTTTCCTTCACTTCCATAAGACTTCATCATTGTCTATGAATTTTTGTCAGAAATAAAAGATGAATTTGTCTTACTACTTAAGCAGTTTGATAACTTAGCAGTGATAAAGTTTGTTGAGGTTTATTGAGCTCAGACGAATGTGGAAGTTTTTCTGAATGAGAAAAATGACTCTGACCCTCAACCACTGTTACTGACATTATTAAGTACCTTTGAGAATTAGCTCTTGATACGGAGTTGATAATGTTTGTAAGGAATTCAATCCAAGATTATATGGCAGAACAACACAATGTGCAAAACATAAATTGCAATAAAGTCATTCCTACAATAACTAAACTTTTGGATCACAGGTGTGTTTCTTCTGTGCTATCATGAATTAAAATAAGAAGTGATAATTCCATTCTCACACAAATTTGCAGCAGTTGTGTTTTCAGAGTTCAAACCAGAGTTCCTGCAGCGTTTTTCAGACCTCAGTGCAATGCAGAGGAGATTTCCATATTTCAAAATCTGTTTAGCTGTGCAATTGAGATTCCACTTAATCTTGAATTGGCAATGATTAATCTGTAATGTAATGACATGCTAAAAGCAAATTTTAAGAGAAAAATCTATTAGAATTCTATAAATGCCTCCTAAGTAATGGATATGCCCCCCAAATATCATACGCTCTTGGATTGATACCAGTATTTGGCAGTACCTGTCCGAATGAAAAGACATTTCATTTTCAAAAATGAAACATGTAAAATCTCATTCTGGATTGACACTGGCAGATGAACATATGCATGTGATTTGATAGGAATACTGACTTTCAACCCTGATTAAGAAAAAGGTTATTCCCCTCCCTCCCCAAAAATAATTTTATTAGATCTGTCTGTTGTTCTCCACTGCTGTTGCTGTTGTTAGTAATAGCAATACTGTTAAAAATTGAATACAGAATTGTGGACATGTTTTCTCTCTTGTTATATAGCACCTACCTAATATCCTTGATTTTACTTTTTGGCCTACAAAGCCTGAAATATTTACTTTTTCTAACCCATTGTAGAAGAAGTTTGCCAGTCCCTGCTCTAACATGCCTACTTTTGCTTACTAGGTGTTTAAATAAATATTTCCATACTCTATCTTTGATTGCTTACCTTTTAAGAGTAAGATAAAGAGCAAATTAAAAAGAAAAGTCATGGGGTACCTGGGTGGCTCAGTCAGTTAAGCATCAGACTCTTTATTTCGGCTCAGGTCATGATCTTAGGGTTGTGGGACCTAGCCCTGTGCTGAGCATGGAAGCCTGATTAAGATTCTCTCTCTCTCTCTCTCTCTCTCTCTCTCTCTCTCTCTCTCTCTCTCTCTCTTTCTCTCTGCCCCTCCCCCACTTGCACACACATGTGCTCTCTCTCTCAAAAAAAAAAAAACCCAAATAAATAGAAAGTCATGATTTATAAGGAATGGAATATTTATGCAAATACTGACTACTTAAAAACAAAAGACAAATCTGATGCACAGGAAAAAGCAACAACCTAATTATATTCTCATATCACTTAATGCCAGCCAACAAAACCAAATGTACATTCCAAGCCAAAGGAGAACAGTTTTTGAAATGTAGACCATGAGTCTGTTTCATTTCTTTATGTTCCATAAAAACAATTGGTTAAATAAATTATTAAATCCTTACATCATTTTTTCTTTTATATTGATATTAATTTTGCTAACATTACTATGTATATGTATGTTAGTATATGTGTATGTAAATATAGTATATGTAAAACTATAACATTGAGTTTATAGATAACTTAGGGTTTATATATTAGAATGATAAGTCCAGTAAGCTGATTGTAAGACAAGCAATATACAATCTTGGCGGTTTTGAACTGAAATTCTACCCTTAGGAAATTTAGAAGGCCTATGACTTTTTCTACATATTTTTCAGCTTGTGACCTGAAATGCTGAACTATCTCAAATGGACATTGAATTTCAAGTCCTATTCTCTGGAAAATTAGTATTTTTGAGTACTTTTCTCAGAACTACTTAGGGTTCACACTTTCTTCAATTTGTTTATTTTTTGATATGCATAATATTTACCAAATCTAATGTTAGATTTTAGGGTTCTGTACCAGAGAGCTCTATCCTTAACGTTTTCTGAGCTTGTTTGAAAATTTCATTAGAGGGGAGTATAAGTTGCACGTCAGAGTTATTCAGTGTTTGAGGTGGAAGAGTCTAAAGATAAATTTGGAGGGGCTTCCAGTTTTTTAGATGAGAAAATTTGTTTCCTATTCCTGGTTATGTATCTATTTTAAGAATAGGAATTAAGTTCAAGTCATACAACTCTCATTCCATTAAATACAGCCAGTGCTCATTATTCCTGGATTCCATATTTACAGATTTGTCCACCTGCTAAATTTATTTGTAAACCCAACATTAATACGCACAGGACTTTCAGTATCTTTTGCAGACTTGCATGCAATGCTAAAAAATTTAGGTCACCTGGCGCGCACATTCACAGCTTAGGTCAAACAAGGCAACGGTTTGCCTTCTTATATCAACTCTCATACTCTAAACAAGTATACTTTTTACAGTTTAATGCCACGTTTTTCACATTTTTGTGCTTTTTACTGGTGATTACACTGTTTAAAATGGCCTCAAGCATAGCTCTGAGTGCTGTCTAAATGGTCTAGTGTTTCTCAGTGCAAGAAGGCTGTGATGTACTCTGCAGAGAAAATACATGTGATGGATGATCTTTATTCAGGCATGACTTACGAGGGTGTTGGCCCTCAGTTCAATGTTTATGAATAAACAATATATACTAAATAAGGTTTCCTAAGTAGAAACGGTGTTAAAACAAGGTTATATATTGAAGGTTGATAAAAATGTGTGACCGGAAGCTCACAGAAACCTAAGCCCTGTATTTGCCTGAAGAATTCTAGTTCATTGTTCACTATCTTCCTATTTGTGGTGACTGTATGGATAACTACAGCAAATAATGAGAATGTATTGATATGTATCTCAAGAGAAATTTCACCCATTCATTAATTCATGCAGTTTACCATAATTTTTTTCTTTCTAAGATCATGCTGATGGGAATGTAAATTAAGAAACACATTTCCCCTTCTGTTACCTGTTTTAGAAAATATGTTTTCCTGTGTTATTTTCCAGATAATTATTTGTTCCTCTCAAGGTTATATAGCTTTTGTTTTTCTTCATCATAGGATGATTTTCTAAGACTGGTTGTGGTTTTACCAGTCTCCATTATTGAGATCCAAGAGGAGAGAAACTGAGTCCTGCAAATCTGTTACCATCACTAGAAAAGCAATCCAAAGTACCTATCAGGAAGATGTATTTTATCTTAGTTTTTCATTTTAGGAGTTTGTTACCATTCCTTATCCTCCTTTAGTTATTTGACTTTGGCTTCCCTAATTTTTTGCATATGTGTTAACAGACTAATTTTTCTAAAACAAACTTGAAAGGCATCAGTCATCTAAAAACTCATAGATCAAATCCAAAATCTTTTGTTTCTATTTCAGAACCTCTTATAAATTAGCCCTATTTTACCTATCCTTAATCTGTCCTATTTTTTTTCTCTAATGCACATCATTTGCTACTACATTTATGATCTTCTCACTGTTTATCCTCACTTGCTCTCTACATACTCATATGTGCCTTAGCTTATGCTGTCTGTTCTTATCCTTCAGAAGGTTCACAAATTGTGGAATGATTGCTTCATACTTCAGGAAACCAAAAATCTCCCATAATTCCAACACAAATACTGGTAAAGTTTTAACTGCTTTCTCCTGTCACAAACTTTATCTTTTTATCCTTCGCTCTATACTTAATTGTGATTCTCACTGGAAATTACTATTTTTTATTCATGTATCACTAGCTGCATAATATCCTATCTAACATAATATTTCAACTATTGATCTATTGTTGAAAATTAAAGTTGTTCAGAGCATTTTTGTTACCTTGTTTATGAACTCCTTCACCCATAAATATTTGTATTTCTGAATATTTCTTTGTAGAGATTCCTATAAGAAGGATTAGAGAGCCAAATAATATGAAAATAAATCTCCTAAATTGTATTGCCAGATCACTTTCTAAAAAGGTAAACCTTTAACTCTTTAATATACATGATGTAAGATGTTCTGTGGTATAAATTGCAAATCCACCTTTTTTTCTTCCTAAACCAGCTTTTTCAATTTCATTTTTACAGGAATAATCTGGGTTCCCATTTGTTTATGACATCTTATCATATACATATTTTATTTTCCAGAATATTTTTTTTCTCCTGACCCATTTTTTTTATGGTGATGGTGGCAGATAAATACCAAAATATTCTAATTATTATAGATATAGACTTGATAGGATAATACACATTCCCATCTATGTCCTTTTTCAAACATATGAAATTATGCCTAATTTTCTAATGAGCATTCAAATCACCTTTTCAGTTTCCCAGATCAACTACAGTAGGATTTATTTTTAAATCTCTAGGTTTGATGTAATTGGGAATGAATTTAGTCTTTCCCTCAAAGATAACAATGCAGTTTTATAGTGTATTTTTTTCTGTAGAATATACATTGTATTTCTTGTCTAATTTTTGTTTTTTGAAAATTATTTGTGGAGAGTTATGATTTTTACCTGACTCAATTATTTTTAAATTTTATTTTCAATTAATACTTGTGGATTTGGATATTAGGTGTCTATGTTTTAGAACTTTTAGACTATATTTTGCAGTTAGAATTTGAAATTGCAGAGAAAACTCACTTAATTTTTAATCATAAAAATATTTACAGAAATCACTAATTATCTTGTTTTGCCAAGTATTATGAATGATTCTTAATATTTGTTATCAATTATGTTAATTGTTATTTGGAAAAATTATAATTTTATTGATGATACTACTATTAAGATTTTGTGAATGCCCAAATTTAGTTAAATAAGTAGTATAGAGTTTTAAAAAATTCTTTTTCTATTCATTACAACTAAAGTGATCCACTGAATGAAAATTTTTATCAGATATAGCATCTTTATATAAAATTTTTCTTCAATTTGGAATAAGTGTGTTTAAGAATATTTGATTATAGGGGTGCCTGGGTGGCTCACTCAGTTAGGTGTCCGACTTTGGCTCAGGTCATGGTATCACAGTTTGTGAGTTCAAGCCCCACATTGGGCTCTCTGCTTTCAATGTGGAGCCCATTTCAGATCTTCTGTCCCTCTTTCTGCCCCTCCCCCACTCATGCTCTCTCAAAAATAAACATTAAAAATTTTTTTAAAAAGAACATTACAAAATAACATTATGATTTATTATACCTTTGAAATAAAGCTATTTGATGTAAATTACTGTATTGGATTTATGCCATGTTTTTGATAGAGATTAAAACTTGGGAGTGTAATTAACTAGATAGTCTCTTTTATAAGTGGTATTTAACTACAATAGTTGGTGTTTTCCAATCTGTGTTCAGCCCAGATTTTGCATACTTGTTTCAACAAGTATCTCCTGAGAATTAATAAAAAATACATATTTATTCTGAAATTGAGGAAGAGGAAACTGAACTACTTTGAGTTCAAAGGATGTCTCTGTTGAAATGGAGTTGTGATTTACATACAATTATGCCATTAAACAATACATAAATTTTCAGACCTGTATTATTAATAGTGAAAGTAGCATTTCAGTTTTGAAAGTGACAAGTAGTAAATTTGATATTTATAACAAAACTAATACAACTGTTAAATTCTTAATTAGCAATCTGGGTACATATTCCATTTTAGTCTACTTGACTTTTATAATTTTGTTTTCTTTTAACCATAGTATACAGCTTCACATTAAACAAATATTTAATGAGCACTTATATACCTAGGTACTTGAAATAAAACAATAAAACAGGACCTGTAAAAATCCCTGTTCCTATAAAGCTTATATTCTACTGACCAAGAAAACCAATAAACACCCAAATTACTAATATTATTTGAGAAGGAGAAGGAAGTCTTGTAGGTAAACTGGATAGCAAAGATCTGTCTCAGGAGTGGTGTTTATCAAGAAATAAAACATACAATGATGGTGATGTTTGGGAAAAGGGCATTCTAGCAAAAAAAGCTAGTGTTGCAAGAAGGCCAATGTAGCTGCAACATAGAGAACAAAGGGTGGAGGAAGTGGGGCAGTAGACAGGAGGGGAGGTTAAATCAGAGAAGTAGGCAGTGGTCAGAACATGAATGGCATTGTAAGCCCTCGAAAGGACTCTGGATTTTATTCTAAATATGCAAGGACTCAGACCATGAAAATGATGTGGGCTTCACTTTTTCAAAACATAATAAAGACAAACACAGCTAAATGACTACATGGCCAGATACCCAGACCCATTGAGACAGTGTGGTATTGCTGCAAGGGTAGATGTAGCCCAATAAAATAGAAAAATCTGTTCAATAAAGAGACCAGGTACAAAAACTATATAGTTCATTTATGACAAAGGCAACCCTGTAGTATAGTTGTGAAAATATAGTCTAGGTTGAGTAGCCAAATGGGGGAAAAATATGTATCTTGGCTCCCACCTCACACCATTGTCAAAAATCAATTGCAGATAGATTGTTAATATAAACGTCAGTGATAAGAAAATAAAAGTGTTAGGAAACAACACAATGTCTTTATGACCTTAAAGTAAGTAAATGTTTCTAAAGTAGGACATAAGCTGTAACCATAATGGAAGAATGATAAATTTGGAACATTACTAAAATTAAGAGTTTCTGTTCTTCAGTGGACATCAACAGAATACACAGACAAGCCCAAAAATGAGGATATGTATTTGCAATACAAGTATCTGATGAGGACTTATATTTCCAGTATGTACAAAATGCTTTCAAATCAGTAAGAGAAAGCTATAACCTAGTAAAAAAAAAAAAAAAAATGGGCCAAATAACTGAATAGGAATTTCACAAAAGAGAATATCCTAATGGTCACTAAACTCCTTAAAAGAGGACAAATCCATTAGTAAGATATCACTGTACATCTACCAGAATGACTAAAGTGAAAAAGACTGACATAAGACGTGTTGGCAAGCATATGGATTAACTGTAACTCATACACTGCTAGAAGTAGTGTCCGTTGGTACTACCCACTGTGAAAACATTTGAGAGCACGTAAAGCTGAACATACACTTAACCACATAGCTTAGCGATTCTGTTGCTACAACGTACCAACAGAAACATAACACCTGTATTCACCAAAAGATGCACAAAACTCTCCACAATGACACTATCAGCAATAGCCCTAAACTGGAAACTAAGTACACAAATACTCATCAACAGCAGAATGTAAAAATGTCTTAAGCTCACACAGTGGGATACTATACAGCAATAAGAATGAGTTAACTACAAATAAAATGTGACTGAGTCTCACAAATGTGATATTGAGATAAAGAAACCAGACATAACACCGTTAATGCTGTATAATTCTATTTATATATAGCTCAGAATCAAACAACTAATCTCTGGTATTGGCAGTCAGGTTAGTGGTTAGTCTTGGGCAAAGCAGGTAGTGCTGCAGTGGGGTGCAGTGGGACCGTTTTGAATGCTCTATTTCTGGATTTGGATGTTGGTTACATGGATGTGTTTTTGAAAATTTAAGATACACATTGATGACTTTTCACTTTATGTACACATGTATACATACCTCAATAAGCTAAAACAGCAAGTAACATAATTTGTAGAAATTTGTAAATGTAAGAGGGGAAATGTATAGACTTTGTAAAGTGTTCCAAGGAACAAACATAATGTTTTTCTTTACAGATAAAACATTGCAGTAATTGTAATGGAAAAGTAAATGACAATTTAATCAGTACTTGTTTTCTCTTATTATCATTTCATTCTTTATCATGCTTTTAATAGAAAGATGATGCATGTTCATGATCACATATTATTATAAAAATGTAAACCATGTTAAAAGTACCAATACATACTGATACCTGTATAGATTAGTAACATAAAAGTTTGCATCTAATCTTTGAGCCCATTCATCTGTTAGATAACAACTTAGACTTTCTTTTTACATATTTGATGACTATATTGTAAAGAATAATTGTGGCTGGCAATTGACCTCATCTAATCAACATAAAGAAAGTAAAGTTGATAATGTACAATTATTATCAGTTTTGAGTAATGCACATATAACAATGAAATACTCTCCGTAGTCAGTGTTTCAGGAAATTTCTTGAGGAGCACCACCTGATTTTAGGAACTTTTAGAGTTGGACAGTTTTCCTTTAAATAAATATAAACTCAGACCTTATAATGCACAGTTCCAGTTAACACATCATACATAGTCTGTGTGAACCGGAACCCAAAGCAGAGATTCTATGAACCAGCCAGTTTTCAAAGGTAATACCTAAGAACAGCATGAGGAATTAAATGAGAGTTTCTCTTGAAATTGTTTTCATAGCTTAAAGGCAATAAATATTGTCCATTTTTACTCTTTATTGACCCCTTGAGGGTCAATACTTGAGGAATACTGTTTAAAAGTTTGTAGAGACATTGGAAAGAAGAATAAGTAGATAGTTGGTTAAGATAAAGGGGGGGGGAGTTATTAGACATACGTAAAAGATTAGTAACATAAAAATAATGAAATAGTATATATCCTAGGGTAAAATGATATATGAAGAAAATAGGATGTGGGTTTGCTTTTGAAGATAAGGGCAAGATACAATAAAGGATTGATAATTAAGGGAAATTGGTATAGCTTACAGTGTTCTTTCCCAATTCATATTTTTTTTAATGTTTCTTAATGTTTATTTTTGAGAGAGAGACACACACAGAGCACGAGCAGGGGAGGGGCAGAGAGACAGGGAGACACAATCTGAAGCAGGCTCCAGGCTCTGAGAGCCACCCAGGTGCCCCCATATTTATTTTTAATTAATAGAATAAATTTTCTTCAACAAAACTCATTTGAAATACTTGACTTAAACTGGTAAAAGAGTAAGAAATAAATTGAAGCAACTTTTATGTAAACTAGTATAAAACCTGTTTATTTCTGGGGAAGCTTTGATTTTGATTTGATACTTTTCTTTTAAGTTTTTATTTAAATTCCTGTTAGTTGACATCCAGTGTTATTTTAGTTTCAGGTGTACGATATAGTGATTCAGCTATTCCATACCTGGAATTGCTCATGATTTGATACTCTTGAGAGAAAAAGGCAAGGTACTGCTTAATCAACTGTCACAAGAACACACATGTTCCTTTATTCAGAATGAAGGAATGAATCTTAAACGTCATCTGTTTATAAATCTCTAATATAATTTTAAGCATTTTAACTCCTTAATATTGAAGTAACAAGTTAATGCTTGTCTCTTGGAGAATTACAGTCTTTTATTTAACCTAAACATTTTGTTGTTGTACAAAATATTAACCTCTGAGAATGCATGTATGTATATCTGTAAACATGTATATCAGTTTTCCCTCACGGATATCATGCATGAAAAACTGTGTTTAATAGAGTTGGTGTATGAAACTTTATTTTAATATTGACAAAATTCAGATAATGCAAGAGTCAGATCTATATATTGTTGCCTATGTTTAAACTGATGACATAAACTTTTAGCTATATGATTTTGGTATAATATAATATGGTTAGGTATATAATGTTAACCTGATCCTGATTCTATGAATTTTTAAATTTAAAGCTATTTTGCTTAGAATTTTACAAATAAGTGATTGGCATTACTACTAATTTAGATCCTTTTAAACACTTTAGTTCTTTATTTAATATTATATTAATAAATTATTAGAATATTTTGACGAAAAGCAATGCAATAATATCATATTGTGCCATTTTAATAATGGCATTAACTCTTCCAAAAAAATTTGCTACTGGCAAATGCTATCTATTATGTCTATAGTAAGTATAACTTAAGTATAATTTATTTAATAACACTTTATGAATCTAATAGTTTTGGATTTGAATTTACCAAATATAAGAACTGGTAAATTTGTAGTTTCTTTTAATCGTAGTTTCCTTTCCAGTACTGTAATTAATGTTTGAGAATACTTTTCATTTGTTTCAATACTAGTATATATCAGTATTTTTACTTCTTGTTAATTTCAGATTTCTTATTAACAAGTAAAGTTTATGGAAGGGAAATGAAAATTTTAAAATATCTTAAACAACATTATAGTTTTCTTCCATTGTGGTGGTTTATTTTACAAGCAACATTTTGTGTTCATTCATTGTTCAGAAGCACTTGACATTTTCTTCTGGATTTATTGCCATTTACACTTGCTTATTCCATGACAACAGCTTTTCTCATTCATGCTCCCAGATGATTTTAAAAATCAGATTATTTATCTTAATATTTTAGTAATTTTTTTGAAGTTTTGCCAAATAGTTAAGCATATTCCTGCTTGGTTTCCAAGAATTTAATGCCAATTGTAGCACTTACGACCTTTTTATATTATCTTATTTCTAGAAAATTACTCACTTTAAGTTCTCTAACAAATTCCTTAAATAAAATCTTTAAATTGAATATCTTTCATTAGACTTCACCAGGAGAAATATGAATCTGTTATGTTTTAAAACATGAAAGTAAAATGTCCTTCTTAATTAAATGCTAAATTGCTCTTGTAAGAACATGTAGGATCAGTTAGTTGCTAAAATACAGAAGGCAAAGTACAACAAAACATTATATAATCTTCCCAGAGTCTTTTTTGGTCTTACATATGGAAAGTTTAGACCAATCTGTTATATTTAGGCTTTGTATATACTTTTCTGGAAAGGGAAAGCTGTAGACATTACTGATCAGCAGACATTAAACACAGACATTTTATAAGTATTTTTTATGCACTTGAAAATTAGTTCTAGGTAAAATCAGCTTGGAAGGAGAAAATATAAATCATTTAGTATTTAAAATTTTAGGGGCATCTGGGGGGCTCAGTTGGTTAAGCAGCCAACTTTGTCTCAGGTCATGATCTTTGCAGTTTGTAAGTTCGAGCTTCGCGTTGGGCTCTGTGCTGACAGCTCAGAGCCTGGAGCCTGTTTTGGATTCTGTGTCTCCCTCTCTTTCTCCCCCTCCCCTGTTTGTGCTCTCTCTCTCTCTCTCTCTCTCTCTCTCTCTCTCTCTCTCAAAAACAAATAGACATTGGAAAAAATAGTTAAAATTTGAAGTCTTCTTATAGCATGTAAATTGGAAGTAGTGTGTTTGATGCTTCTTCAAATAAAATCTGATAAGAACTATACACGTGTATATTTTTGCTTTGTAAATCATAACATATCTAGAGAGAATAAAATCACTATTTTAAGAACTTTGCTATTGGATAAATGCATTTATCATTATGTCATATTAATTGTTTTAAAACATAAAAGTTAAATGCCCTTTAATTTTGTGTTCATACTATAACACCTTATAATGCGTAAGGCCTTATTATGGACATTTAATTAAGCAATATGATGAAATTTGACTGTAATACCATTTTATGTAATTAATATCACATAATTTAAAACACTGATTATTTAATAATTTCTTAATACATGCTATTTATTTTCACTTTAAAAGAAGTGACATTTAAAAATATGTCATTATCTATGTAATTTATCCCCTGTATAAACATTCATAACACTTATGTATCAATGTATACTAATTGCCTATATTTTGGTTGTCTGATAGTAGTTATGGTGAGTAAGATATCTTGACAAGCAAAATATTCATTTCCTCATGCGAATTTTTTTGACTACTAGGCACAAATCAGTCATTTGCAATAGGGGTAATAAATTGTTGCACACAAAATATTAGCTTTAGCTTTATTTAAATTTAAGGAAATATTGCAGAGTGAGTAATCTTAGAACTTGTACTAATGGCTATGCATTATTTCATAAATTTTGTGCAAAATATCATTTTTAAATCTTTTTTTAATTTTAGTTTTTAATTTATTTAAAATTTTAGTCATGTTTTACTTTGTTGCTTTACATTTTTCTTACTGTTTCTGATATCCTATTTAAAAGTGTCAGATATCTTTTCACAGTATTCTAAAACAAATGTTCTTAACCTGGTCTGTAAAAAATTGCATGTTTATTTTCATTAACCTTTATCTGAAATTTAGGATTTCTGTCAATTATAAATATAGGCCACAAGCCACAGTATTATTAGTGGTATCTGTGATATCAGTACCAATAGAAATACAGATATTTTAATATCCTATTACAGTTGTTGATGATAACTAGAAATGAGTGTAATCCTATCTCAGTAAAACTGTATTCAAAACAACAACAAAACCAAAAACAGTGAGCTGTATTTGGCCTATAGGCTGTAGTCTGCTGATCTCTGCTTTAGACTCTTTTTCCTCAGAATCACTTTCTCCCTCAGTGTCCCAATTTTTACTTTTTGCTCCTTTATAGTTAGAAGTACTTCTGTGAAAAAGTGTGAAAACCATTCCTAAATAATTCAAATCATAGAACTGAATCTGCTTATTAGCTCATGGACTTGACCTTAAAAGAATTCTTAACTAAGTATTTTGTGTAATTTTGGAATAAGTAACTTCCCAGGAATATGAAGTAAAGTATATATTCACATTTAAACTTCAGTGTATTCTTTTTTAAAGGGTATTTATGTTACACAGCCAAGACTATAGCCTGTGGAACAGTAATTGAAACAGAATGAGAGCCCCCATGAAAAGGTGTTCTACAGTCTAGCAAGTTTGAAAAGTGCTAGTACTATATTTCTCCTAAGAATTCATGATGTGCATCATTGAGTTAAATGTACAGAGAGCCAATAAACGATTTTGTTTAATGATGTTTGCACCTGTCCCATATTTACTACATTGCTAGACTATGAAGGCCTCTGTCAGTCAAATCTCAGTCTTTATCTTCGTCCTTCCCTTCCTTTCCTCTCCAACACACACTTTAAAAACCTATCAGTAGAATTTGGGAAGCTCCTCTTTAAATTAATACCCTATCTATAAACTCAGTATGATTGAATCAAAATATAAGATGTACTTGAAGATGTAATCAGAATAGATGTATTATGTTTTAGTTATTGATTGATTTTTATGTGACCAAGAAAGTATACAAATATATGTGAGGTTTTTTTCCTAAGTATATTTTCTACTACATCATGAAATAATGTAAAATACTTCATTTTTTTAATATTAAGGATATGAGTTTACCATACTTTCAGTACATCTGGAAACCTTAGCTGTACATGTTGCACAGAATTATAGGTATTAGAGACCATTCTTTTAGATAAAAATAAATCCCAGTGAGAAATTTCCTTTACTCTTTGATTTAATAGTACTTATTGAACATTTGAAATGTGCCAGATACCATGCTGGATGCTAGTTTCTTGAAACCTTTTCCTTAAGGAGGACATTATCAAGTTAATTAAAAGTAAATTTCCAACATAGTATGATGTTTTCTTTTAGATTTTCTATTTCTTTATATAATAGGTTTATTGAATCACTGAACCAATGGTAATCAGTCTGGTTTGTCCTTTTTATAATTACACATCAATAAGAAATGCTATTTGAAATTACATTTATTTAAAAAAATACTACACTTATATTGGTGAGCATTGAGTAATATATGGATTGTTGAATCATTATGTTGTTTATCTGAAAGTAATATAACATTGTATGTTAATTATACTTCAATATCAAGTAGTGAGAAGAACAATTAAAAATGTAATTTTGTCAGAATGGTTTACAATCTCATTAATGACAATGTAAAATAAGTCTATAGCTGACAAGTAGTCTTTTAAGTTGAGTGAGCAGCAAGAAACAAAAGACTTTTAGTGAAATGTATTTCAAACCTTTATGTCCACAAGTTCATATTGCCATTAGTTTGTGTTCAGATAGATAAAGCAGAAGACTTTTCTTCATGCTGACTCTTGTTTTAGGTGTTTTCACTTTATACTTAATTCATTTTTTTTTCTTTTAAATACTACTCACACTCTCCTCCAATATTCATTTTCTTTCTGCCAAGTATATGAAAGCTTTTTAAAAGAAAATAGGTGTCTTTGACCTCTGTAATTTTAACCTCCTTTTATTATTATATCACTTTACTCTTTTTTATTCACATACATATATAATTTTATATTATTAGCTGAGATCCTTCAGAAATTTCCTTGTATCCAGGAAATAAACATTCACAATGATGTGAAAAGTTGTGTGGTTAGAAAGGTTCTAATTGTTGGTTTGATCTAAGAATGTAATAATCCTATATCCTACTTGTGTTTGATGAGTACCAAGATTCAACAACAGAAATTTTTATAACATATACACCATTTGTAAATACTTAGGAAAGGTGTATAATATGCCCTAAAGACCATTTCACTTATGTTCAGTAAAAAAAGCAAAATATTATTTTTAGAAGGAAGAATGCTACATTCATCTATGTAAGAGAAACCAAGAAACAACTTTATTTCTTGCCAGTCAGTACCCTGTTAGTTATTAATTAACTTATTATTACATTAATATGAACAAATCACTATTTGGTCTTGTTTCAGATAGAATGTTATTCATTTCACTAACTTCATTTCTTCCATCAAAGGAATGGATTTTCATCACATGTTTTGTGTGGTATTGCTAAGATAGTACATTTATGGTGGTAGACATTTGTGTGTTGGTTTTGTTTGTGGGTCTTCTGGTGTAGAGGTTAGTATGATGCACATGTGGCTGTAGTATAATGGAAAAACATCAGGAAACATTCTTGCTGAATGTGTTGCATGATTATTTAGAAAATTAGTTTGACCTAAAAAAAAAAAAAAAAAGAATATTAGTTTGTCCTGACAAAGCAAAGAACATAGTATGATTTTAATATGATATGAACCAAAGCTATTTAAAAATGTATGTTTCCAAAAGATAGAATTCATGAAAGAGTAATGAAGTATGATGGTTAATGGAAGATTTTATAGCAACTGTTATTTTATTATTACTTTCAATATTTATTTTGGGTCACATCCTTAAGAAATGCGCTTTAAAAATTTGAATCAAGCTAGGATGACTTTCTTTACCTACAGTACTATAAAGAGTAGCAGCCTAACATGAACAAAAGGGGGCACAGCAAGAAGTACTTCAGTTATCAATTCAGATCCCTTAGCCACTGTGACAAAATTTGCAGAAATCATCAGACAGGGACCCCTGAGTGGCTCAGTCAAACATTGACTCTTGATTTCGGCTCAGGTCATGATCTCATGGTTCCTGGGTTCAAGCCCTGAGTCGGCCTCTGCGCTGACAGTATAGAGCCTACTTGGGATTCTTTCTCTCCTTCTCTCTCTCTGCCCCTTCCCCATTCACTCTCTCTCCCATTCTCTTTCTCCCAAAATAAATAAATAAACTTAAAAAAAAATAAATCCTCACACATGCCTTTTAGAGCCTCGTTTTGACATTAATCTATTTTTTTCAAGTTGATAAGTATATTCCACTGAGGTTTTCTTTCTCATTCATCCCGGTTAAGTAGGTGTGCCCTTTATCTGAGTGTTAAATGTGTGCTAAGCCCTTGTTTATTATAATATTAAGACAGACATAACTTATTATAAATCAATACTTAAGGGATTTTACGTATTTAATGCTTTTCACTTTAGCACAAGGCAACCAGGATTCAGTTAAAACATCGTGAACTACTAGTTCGGATGTTCACCACAACACTAAGTTGGAACTCTAAGGCATCTCAAATCACTGATATATACAAATAACCTCTTGCAACATGTCAAGTAATCTTTTTATATGAATAATCTAGCCTGTTTGGATTAGTACAAAAATGAAATTCAGGAAATTTCAGATAACTATCAACTGATTAAATTATTTTGGATTTTTATTTTATTTGGTATTTCTCTAATACCAAATATGATATGTTGACAGTCCCTAAAGGACAGTCATTTATCTTTCTGTCTGCAGAGACCATTCAGGTTCGAGGTCAGCAACAGGTCAAGATTTTCTTTATCAGTGAGGACTAGAGGACTCATGAGAGATGAAGAGGACTATGATTTAAATCCAGCAATGTAGCGAGCCTTACTTGGTTAAGCATGAAAAGTTTTTGGATTTCTTGAAGGAAATTTCTTCCCCAAGTCTGTCTTACTGATGTTGAATTTACTTCCCTGTATGAACTCCAGATCCAAATTTTTCTTCTAAGACCTAGTGAAGTAGTTTTATGCTCTGAAAGATTACCTAGCCTAATTCAAACATGCCATAAATCCTAACCTGGAAACATGTTTAGCTAAAGAAGGAGTAGAGTTTATTCAGGTATTACTAATATAGCACTGGCCTGAGAATGAGATTTCTAAGAGCGTTGTTTTTCTCGAATATGTAGTGATGTGTAGATTTATATATGAACTTGCCTGTTAGCCTCTCTGGATAGGGTTCACTATAGACGTTCCTTCAGTATGCCTGTAGTCCTCTGTTTTACTTGAGTATGTCTAGTCAAGCACTCTCTTCCTCTCAAGCCAGAGTATCTGTAGTCACTGCTGCCACCTGGGATCACAAGCCCATTTCTCTATTTAGCACAAGGAGAGGAAGGGAAGATGCAAGGGATTAATTCTACCCTTTCCCTTCCTACACATGTTTCAAAGAACTACGCTAGCTCTTGCTCTAGCGACCCTCCCTTCTGTTTGCTACCTAAGAGATTGAATAGCTTCTGTTTGCTGTGGGTTTGCGGCTGTGCTTTACTTTTTCTATTCCATTCATTGTCATTTGTTCATTTAACAGTTATTTGTTGGACACTGTGTATAGGGCGCACTTCAGAGCACTGGAGATAGAGCAGGAAAAAGTCATACAAGATCATTGTCCTTAAGGACAAGAAAGAATTGAACAAATGATGAATAGCATAAGTAATATTTAACAAAAGTGTAATGTGGTACTAGAGTAAAAGAGGGTGCATGTGATAAAAGGGAGCCTACTTTAGTAAGAATGGCCATCGTCCTTACTCGGGAATTCTTCAGAAAACCTAGTCCAGGAAGATAGCCATCTGTGATTTTGAAACAAGGGAGGACAGGATGTTGAAGTGTCTCTCCTTAAACTACATTTACCCTTGTTTAATATGTAAAACATCACTGGAAAAATTTGGAAATATGTTACTTGTTAACTTGGGTTTCCATATGTGTATATAAATAATGTGTATAAAAAATGTAAGCAGTCCCACTACCACTAAAATAGATGCCTATTTAATGGAAACAAAACCTTTGAATATTTTTGTAATGTCCACATGTAAGCTGCATTGTATAGTTAAAGGCTTTGCTGTGGACCATGAGGTAGCTAGTTGACATTCACCTGACATTAGAAAATTCAACTGACATTCTACAAGTGAGTTATGCATAGTATGTAAGTAATGAGTTGTTGATAGTAATGAGTAACTTACACATTTATCTAGATTTTAAATGGCTAGTCTGCCTTCAAGAAAGTTCTGGTACACAATATTTCATGTTATGTAATCCCTTAATTTCGATATAAAGATTACTCTCATTAAGCCTTGAAACAATTGTTTAAAACATGTTATTAAATAAGTGCCAAACATGCCCAGGGCACTCCATGTTTTGGTTGTCCCTGCTATTCTGTTGTCTGATTTTTTTTCCATTTAATTAATCGTGAACCTCTTTCCATGCCAGTAAATAAAGGTCTTCATTATAAATTTAATTATAATTTATCATGAGTAATCTAATTTACTTAACCAAACTCCTGTTGTTAAAATTATTCTATCATGAACAGCTCTGCATTTGCATCTGTGTACTTTTCCAATTGTTTCATGTGAATTTAAAAAATTTTTAAAGACATTGCTGGGTCATAATACTCTTGATACTTGTTGCTAAATTCCCTTCCACAAACCATAAGAGACTCTTAAATACAGAGAACAAACTGAGGGTGGTTTGGGGGGGTGGGGGAGAGGGGAAAATAGGTGATGGGCATTGAAAAGGGCACTTGTTGGGGTGAGCACTAGGTGTTGTGCGTAAGCAATGAACCACAGGAATCTACCCCAAAAACCAAGAGCACACTTTACATACTGTATGTTAGCCTATATGACAATAAATTATATTTAAAAAATAAATTGCCCTCCGAAAGAGTGTGCCAACCTGTAATTCCAATAGGATTATTTATACTAGAGTACCCATTTCTACATATCCATAGCAAGCCTTTACAATTATTTGCCAATTAGAGCTATATAGTAGAATGTGATTATTTGATTTGCTGTTTTGAATACAGTGAACGGAATATCTTTTCATTTGATTAGCAAATCAGTCTTTCCTCACTCATTCCTTTGGCTTCCCTTTCAGCATAATCTTAATGTCAGGATATGTTTACGTGTGTGTGTGTGTGTGTGTGTGTGTGTGTGTGTGTGTGTGTGTTTGTGTGTTATAAGACAGTGAATGAAATGGCCATTCATATACTTTGTTCATTTTTTTTTTGGTGATGTTTATCTTTTTTTGAAGGATTTTCAAAGCACTTCATATATTAGGGAATAAGTAGTAGATATCAATCTAGCATTTATCACATGTTGCAGATGCCCCGTTAAATCTTAGCTTTCTAACTTTGATATCTACAGATGTAATAAATTATATGTTAAACTGTTTTGGAGAGCCTGTATGGAAACAGACTTTTATACATTGTTGATGGAAGACTAAGGGAAACTAAGCACACATGGCAAGAAATATGATTTATAAATCCGTGATTGCTCTTCAGTTAAGGGGAAAATTAGGAAGAACATTGTTTAACATCACTTTATTTATATAGAGCTAAATGATGTATCTTTAATTCTAGAATGATAGCACAAAACCTGACGACAGTATTTTCATTGTATGTATCATATTTCAAGTAAGGTGAAATGATGGGATTTTTAGAGTTTGCTAGAAGTGTTATAGTTGTCAGAACCATTTAATTTACAAAATGTAATTGTTTATATTTGAACTTTGCTGCATAGGAAAATTTTAAATGAGCTAACACATTCTTAACTCTCCAGTTTCTGCAGTGTAGTTAACTGTACATGCTATTTTTTTTTTAATTTCTAGAAACATTACCTTCAAGGCCAATTATGTGCATAACTTATAATAAAGTTTACATTTTTGGGTAAATGATATTCTAAATTACTGTCATTTGAAAATATGGTCTTAGCAAGTAAAAAAAAATCTATATAATGCTGACTGTTGTGCACTGAAATACAATGACGATGGTATAAAATGAATTTGATTTTATTTATTTATTTATTTATTTATTTATTTATTTATTATTTATTTATTTATTTTGCTTTACTATGACTTCTTTAATAGCGGGGATGATTACTTGCAAATGAACAGCTGCATCTTTAGTGCCACAGGCTTAAGTTAAGGCCCCAAGGCCCCATAGGTTTTACATTCTGTGACATGTTAGCAACAAACTTGGGAATATAGAAGGCTCTTGTTCTAAGATGGAACACAGTTAATATAATATCCATAATTAGCAAAGCAAATAAAATTCAGTCAAATAGCAGGCTCTATGAAAGAAATATGAAATGATAAAAGAGAAGAAAAAGGAGGGAGGAACTGGTTGGTTTCTGTTAAAGTTGAATAACAGTAAACACAAACCATTTTCATCATATTAGCAGTATTGAAGAAATTGATGTAGTTGATACTATTTCTCTGAGCTGTTAATATTATAATTATCTTAAATTTCTCATTTTGTTTTCATCTAAAATATTTTCACAAAGCTCTTGTAATACTTAATGATATAAACTTCCAGGCCATGTGAGTTTGTCCCTTATTTTTACTTTTATAAATGAGACACATGGGAAAAGAATGACTGAATAAATAAGCACTTCAAGTTAAGATTTGATTACTTTAATAGCTGAAAAGTTTTATAACAGCCTATGGAATGTTTTGTTCTGCTCTTTAAACTTTAAAATCTGCTATATCAAATATAGTTTCAATTTTGCTGGAAGCTTACTGAAACTGAGAATGAAGAACTCTCAATACTAAAAAGGATAGTACCACGATTCTTTACCGTTAATGCCAGTGTCTTTTTCTTAATAATATAATAACTTAAAAATGAACTTTCTGGCTGTGTTAATAGGAAGCCAGAGTAATCTGGCCACTCTTTCCTTTTACTTAAAATTACTTATAGTCAGAATTCAAAAGAAATGTATTGATCGCTTCAGTTAAGCATACTTCAATAAAGTTTTCATTAAAACAATCATAACAGGGGGGCCCAGGCGGCTGTCAGTTAGGCCTCTGACTTCGGCTGAGATCATGATCTCACAGTTCATGGGTTCAGGCCCCACAGAGCCCCTTCTGTCAACACAGAGCCCTATTGTGTTGACAGCTTGGAGCCTGGAGCCTGCTTTGGATTCTGTGTCTCCCTCTCTCTCCGCCCCTCCCCTGCTCATGCTCCGTCTTTCTCTCTCAAAAATAAACATTAAAAAAAGTTTAAAAAAACCAATCATAACAGTTGGCATACATCAGCCCTTAATATTGTGTTGTATACATACATGTATTTGCATATAGGATTTGTATACCTGTTCATATGCAATTAAACCAACATCTAGCCCCTCTTTCCTAGAATTGTACAACTAGATGTCATTTTATGGCCTCTTTATTTTCTCTGGCCCTAGATATACTAGCAAAGTAAGAATATTATCTTAGCAATATCTAGATGATGATAATGGAGATTATTTCCATTAAGATGATATTATATCTTCCTTTTTTAACATCTTGGCCTTAGGTTTTACAAATAATAGTGGATTGTCACTTTTTTTTAAGTTACAAGGTGAGCACTTCAAATATGAATTGATTTGTGACATTTTAGTTTTGGACAGCATGTTCTGTAAAATATTGCTTGCTTGGGCAGGATGTTAACAGTCATACACATAAACAGTTGTCATGGATAAATAAATTTATTTATAAAAAGTTAAATGGGTTTGGGGTGCCTGGGTGGCTCAGTCGGTTAAGCCTCCAACTTTGGCTCAGGTCATGATCTAATGACTCGTGGGTTCAAACACTGTGTTGGGCTCAGTGCTGAAAGCTCAGAGCCTGGAGCTTGCTTCAGATTCTGTGTCTCCCTCTCTCTGCCCCTCCTTGGTTCGTTCTCTCTCTCTCTCCCTCTAAAATAAATACTAAAAAAATTTTAATGGGTATTTAATTGTAGGGCTTAATATTTTTAATAGGCTAGTATGTATTATGAATCATTCAGAGAAGAGATTATTATATGCAGTTTTTCCCCTCAAAAGTATTGGACCAGAAATTCCTTTTCTTTCATGGAGCATATTGTAGGGCAAGTGTTATGTAAAATTTAGTTAGAGAAGTGCTAGACTAGCATTTGGGGGTTTTAATGCTTTACAAAATCTTGTATCTTTTCCTTCAACTTATCTTTAAAAAAGGTGATTGTATAACACAATTATGTTGTTTTTTTTTTCTTTTAAAAAATACTTCTCCCAATCCTGAACTTTCTTGAGGTGGCAACTTCAAAACTTTTTACCAATATAGTCATATTATTCAACTCATAATAATATCTGTTTTTCTTATAAATACATGATTCAGGTTCTTTCTTTCTTTCCATCTTCATCTCTTTTCATATTCCACTTGAGCTTTTCTCCCAACTCTGTAGAGCTACTAACATGGACATCATAGTTCTGAGAAACCTTTTGTTCTCAAACTTCCTTACCTTAAAACATGTAGTTCTTTCTTCCTGGAATAGTCCTTTCTTACTTTGCATCTGCTTATGAACTCTTCCTTCATATGATTTAGAATTCAGATTAACTGAGACCCACTCAGTAAAGCTTTACTGAGCTAATACCTACCATCTATTTATATCTCCGTTGAGTCACTTCTTGAATCATGAATATTTATTAAGTATTTGACACACATAGGTTTATGCCAGGATGCTGTGGGTATAAAGATGAACAATACAAATGTATTAACAACTCACATTCTTGTGAGTGGGACAGACTAGTAAAACAGCAACTGTAATCGGATCATTGCTATTATGGGGAAGTACAGAGTGCTGTGGATGCACACACATAAAAGCATTTAACCTAGACTATGGAAACACAGTAACACTTTGGGAAACATAATTGCCCAGAGATTTAAGAGAGAAACGGGGACTTACTGAGGTAAAAGGATGACTACAAGCAGAACATCTAAGGAAAGAGTTAAAAACAGAGATGGACTTAATTGAAACAGTCAAGCAGACATTGATAATTATGTGGTATAACTGTTACATAGTATTACCATAGTACTATAGAATTGCCAAATACTGTGACTTTGAGAATTCTAGGTCTGAACTTTGAGATCATGTTGGAATTGACTGTGATGTTCTTCTATGTTTGTAACACTTTATAAGCCACACATACCAATTTTTTCTGCATAACACGCACATATGACTATACAATAGAAAGGAAGCCCTAACTGGATTTTCATAAAAGAACAAATTTTCAACAAGCTTGGAATAGATTTGTTGTATACACTTCTTCTGCTAACATGGTGTCTAAGGAACACAGGAGTGCATAAAGTCATGTATATTTTCTCCAGACTAAGAGCAGTCACAGTCCTTGTAAATTTTTTTTTTTTTTTTTTACAGGCTATACACTACTGTTACCCACAAAGTTTCTATATGACTTTATTATATTCCTTTTTTGAGTTACGGGTAAAAAATAGTATCTATAGCTTAAAAGTTGCCTATCAGTAGGGACTTTCACTACTGCATTATTAGAAATTGGACACAGAAGAAAAACCAACTGGTTAAATCTTACACATTCACATTGTTTTATGTATCGTTCTAGATTGTTGGTCTCTAATTTTAAATATGCTCGAGCAATTTATAAGATGACTGGATAAATTTTCAAAATGTTTATTCCTTTTAAATCAGTTCACAGAAAATTTCTTGAAATATCCCCAGGATTAATCCATCAGGGTTCTTTTATAGGTCTTATTCAGAAATAAGACTCTTTATAATATAAAGTCTTCAGACAGTTTTACTCCTAATATCAAATTTGTGTTATGTTCATTTGTGTTTCTGTGATATTTCAGCTTGGTAATACACTGTGTCTGGTCCTGTTGATAGTTCATCTGTTTAATACTTATCTCTGTATATATTTTCTCTCTTCTTTTGATATTTATATCTTTTTTTTTTAATTTTTTTTAACGTTTATTTATTTTTGAGACAGAGACAGAGCATGAACGGGGGAGGGGCAGAGAGAGAGGGAGACACAGAATCGGAAGCAGGCTCCAGGCTCTGAGCCATCAGCCCAGAGCCTGACACGGGGCTCAAACTCACGGACCGTGAGATCGTGACCTGAGTTGAAGTCGACGCCTAACTGACTGAGCCACCCAGGCGCCCCTCTTATATCTTCTTTTGAAGATATCTTGTATTCTCTGTTGATATTTATAATATAATATAATATAATATAATATAATATAATATAATATAATATAATGTAATATAATGTAATATAATGTAATATAATGTAATATAATATAATCTTACTGTAGGGGTGTCTGGGTGGCTCAGTTGGTTAAGTGTCTGACTTCTGCTCAGGGCATGATCTCATGGTTCATGAGTTTGAGCCCCGCGTTGGGCTCTGTGCTTACAGCTCAGAGCCTGGAACCTGCTTCAGATTTTTTTTCTTTCTCTCTCTTTCTCTCTCTCTCTCTCTCTCTCTCTCAACAATAAATAAATAAACATGTTAAAATTTTTGCTGTAATGTGATTATCCAAGGCCATAATTTTAATTCATTAAATGAATAATTATTAATAGTCTGCTAAGTTTTGGGTTGGGGATATAGCTGAGAACAAAACAGTCAGGGTTTCTGCCCTCTTCATCCTTTTGTTCTAATCAGAAGAGACAGACAGTGAAGTAAATTATAAGGAACAAGAATTTCAGAAAGTGGTAAGAATAATGGAGAAAGTAAAGAAGCCTAAAGTGATAGGGACTGAGAGTAGGCTATTTTATGCTTGTTAACAGTGAGATCTCTCTGATGAGCTATCACAGAATCATGGTCTTAAGGTGAGAAAGGGGCCTCTATAGGAAAAGACAGAGGAAAAGTGTACCTAGGGTAAAAGTCAGTAGGAAAAAAAGACCTAAGTGAGAACAAGCCTTGGCATGTTCCAGTGACTAAAAAAGACCCAACTCCCTGGAGTGAAGAAAAAGAGAGGGAGAGTAATATGAGATGAGGAATGAGAGGCCAAATCATGATGGGTTTTGAAAGCCAGAGTGAAAGATTTGGATTTAACTCTGAGAGTACACTTAGTTTAAACTGGTAAACTACACATCATTTGCGTATCCAATAAATTACTTTCAGCAAGGAGTGGATTGATAGAGGTGCGAGAAGTGAAGCAGCCTGTCCTGTTTAGAGATGATGGCTTGGACTCCGGAAGTGTCAGTACAGAGAGAGTAAAGTCATAATATATATTTATGATATTTACAACCATGGAACTAAGTTAGTTAACGTAGGCAGAATATAGCAACCAGGAAGCCAAAATAAGAAAGTGTTTCCATAAGGCAGAAATGGTTAACTAAGGCTACTGTATGGAGAGGAAAGGTAAAATAACATAATACTATACCGTTTACTATTTGTCTCCATTGCTATAATTTACCAACATCCCTATCATTCTGCTTGTTTACTGAAAACTTAAACATCTGATTTACGGTCTACCTCTGTACCTGGTACTCCTCCTGTTCAGCCTTTGTTTCCAAAACCGTTGAAAGAAACTGTAATGGCAAAGACAGCAAGGGAGTGACAAAGTGGAGCAAGGAAAATATCTAAATAGTTTGTGGCCCCAAGTAACCTGGGATTTGACAGAATAAAAACTGCCCCAGTTGAGAGTGCTCCGTGGGACATAAAGAACTAAAGGAACAGCCAAATATAATCAAGGGGTGAAACTAAAAGGAACATTCATAAAAGACGTTTTGGATATGGAACATATGTTGAAACTGAGGTAAGAGAGGACACCATGAAGAGGTTTAGAAGGACAGAGTAAGGTAGGGAATTGGGTCAGACTGGAGACATAGAGAAAACTATGAGCATGAGAATCGAAGTGATGACTAGAGAGATTTAGACTTCTGGTAACTTAGATATATAGGAACATGAGGAACAGAAATCTCTTATAGGAAGATGAGCAGTTAAAGTTTAGTCCAGCTTATTATTTGAAAGGTCTGATACCACTGACCTTTGTTTCCTGCTCCTTAAAATGATGTGGTGATCTTTCATGGGAGAGGAGCAAGAGTAGTGAGATACTGAGGTGTCGTAGCCACTGGACAGGGGAACAGTTGACTCAAATGAACTAACTGAAGGAAACACGAGGACTTATTTATAGGGGTAAGTTAATGAGTAAGGGCAGGAGGCCAGAAACTACATAGTGGATGGGAAACTAAAGATCTGAATCCCTTCGAAACGAAAGGAGGCCAGAGGAAAGAAAGCCAGTCTTCTGTCTTCACATGGATCAGAGACCTGTGGGTGACCAGGAGTCCAAAGATCTGTCTTCAAGTGGATTAGAAGTCAAGAGGGCTATCCAAAGGATCAGGAGGTTTAAGTCTACGGAGAGTTATGTATTCCTATGATAGTGCATGAATATATGCGACATGGAATCACTCTGTTACGGGCAGGTAACATCTAGCCTGAGATTTCTTCAGTTGACAGACCTTATTCATAACCTTTAAGTGATTCAGAATAACAGAGACAAAGATAGGAGACAGGCTTATATGAAACAGGAATTAGAATTATAGAAAATTATTCTTATGGAAATACAGTTTTACTATTTTCTGGGACACATGAAATTAAGAGTATAATGGGCAAGTCAGTTAATTTTAGTTCATGATACCACAGAAACTCATCTGAATAATACCTCCCTGTTTTGAGCTACAGTCAAACAGGTGTTAGATGTATTATCTATTTCGTATCTCACCGTTAGCCCTTATAACTCTAATATATTCCAGTGTTCTTTAGCTTATAATTTTTTAATACTCTATCATGAAAAAATGAATTGACACCTTATTCCATTGTTTGTTCACATCAAAGAATACAAAAAAAATTAGCAATTGAGTTGAAGAACTTTGAAAAACTTCTGAGCCTCACCTTCAGCCTCAAGGCCACATTTTTCTCCAAATATGTTGTGGCATGCTGCAGCTATTTACATAAGATATTTTGCTACTTACTCTCAGCATCATGGTCATAGTAAAACTACCATGCACACAGGGAGAGTACATATTAGCAGCATGTTTTAGTGGAAGATTTGTACTTCCTTTCTTGATAAAATATTGTCATTTTTTTCAGCATAATAATTTTATGGAATCCACTGATAATATCACAGTAATGAAACTCAGAAAGCTTTAGCCCTAAGATCAAGAACAAGACCTGGATACCTGCTTTCAACACTGTTATTCAATATTGTACTGGTAGTTCTAGCCAGATGATTGAACAAGGAAAGTTTTTAACAGGTATCCAAATTAAAAAGAGGAAGTAAAACTATCTCTCTTCACAGATGACATGATCTCATGTATATAGAAAAACCTAAAGAATCTACAAAAAGCTACTAGAGCTAATAAACAAATTCAGCAAGTTGTAGGGTATAAAAATCAACACACAAAAATCAGTGTATTTTTATACACCAGTAATGAACAATCCCAAAAGGAAATTAAGAAAGCAACTTCATGTGCAACAGCATCTAAAGGAATAAAATACCTAGGAATGAATTTAAGGAGATGAAAGACCAAAGACCTAAATAAGTGGAAAAACATCCAATGTTCATTGGTAGGAAGACTTAATATTTTTAAGATGCCAATACTATTGATCTGAGTGTCTGTTCTTGTGCTAGTACTATAGTGTCTTGATGATTACAGCTTTGTAGTATTGCTTGAAGTCTGGGATTGTGATGTCTCCTGCTTTGGTTTTGTTTTTCAAGATTGCTTTGGCTATTCAGGGTCTTCTCTGTTCCATACAAATTTTAGGATTATTTGTTCTAGCTCTGTGAAGAATGCTGGTGTTATTTTGATAGGGATTGCATTGAATATGTAGGTTGCTTTGGGTAGTATTGACATTTTAACAATGGAACAGAATAGACAACCTAGAAATGGACCCACAAACGTATGGCCAACTCATCTTTGACAAAGCAGGAAAGAATATCCAATGGAATAAAGACAGTCTCTTCAGCAAGTGGTGCTGGGAAAACTGGACAGCGACATGCAGAAGAATCAACCTGGAACACCATACACAAAAATAAACTCAAAATGGATGAAAGACCTCGACGTAAGACAGGAAGCCTTCAAAATCCTTGAGGTGAAAGTAGCCAAAAACCTCTTTGATCTTGGCCGCAGCAACTTCTTATCAACACGTCTCCAGAGGCAAGGGAAACAAAAGCCAAAATGAACTACTGAGACCTCATCAAAATAAAAAGCTTCTGCACAGCGAAGGAAACATTTATCAGCAAAACTAAAAGGCAACCGACAGAATGGGAGAAGATATTTGTAAACGATGTATCAGATAAAGGGTTAGTATCCAAAATCTATAAAGAACTTATCAAACTCAATACCCGAAAGCAAATAATCCAGTGAAGAAATGGGCAAAAGACATGAATAGATACTTCTCCAAAGAAGACATCCGGATGGCCAACCAGCACATGAAAAAATGCTTGACATCACTCATCAATAGGGAAATACAAATCAAAACCACAATGAGATACCACCTTACACCTTTCAGAATGGCTAACATTAGCAACTCAGGCAACAACAGATGTTGGCGAGGATGCGGAGAGAGAGGATCTCTTTTGCACTGCTGGTGGGAATGCAAACTGGTGCATCTACTCTAGACAACAGTATGGAGGTTCCTCAAAAAATTAAAAATTAAAAACTACCCTATGACCCAGCAATTGGACTACTAGGTATTTATCCAAGGCATACTGGTGTGCTGTTCTGAAGGGACATATGCACCCCAATGCACTATCAACAATAGCCAAAGCATGGAAAGAGCCCAAATGTCCATCGATAGATGAATGGATAAAGAAGTGGTGTATATATATACAATGGAGTATTACTTGGCAATCAAAAAGAATGAAATCTTGCCATTTGCAACTATGTGGATGGAACTAGAGGGTATTGTGCCAAGCGAAATTAGAGAAAGACAGATAATGATTTCACTCATATGAGGATTTCAAGAGACAAAACAGATGAACATAAGGAAAGGGAAGCAAAAATAATATAAAAACAGGGAGGGGAACAAAACACAAGAGACTCTTAAATATCGAGAACAAACAGAGGGTCACTAGAGGGGTTGTGGGAGGGGGGATGGGCTAAATGGGTAAGGAGCATTAAGGAATCTACTCCTGAAATCATTGTTGCACTATATGCTAACTAATATGGATGTAAATTAAAAACAATAAAATTTAAAAAAATAGCTAACATAAAAAAATAAAAAAGGTATAAAAAAAGAAAAAGGTATAAAAAAAAGAAAAAAGGTATCAATAAAAAAAAAGATGCCAATACTACCCAGAGTAATCTACAAATTCAATTAAATCTCTATTAAAATTCTAACAGCCTTTTTTAAACAAATGGAAAACCTAGTCTTCAAATTCATAATGGAATTTCAATAGGACTAGAATATATAAAACAATCTTGAAAAAGTGTGGGGATTCACTCTTCCCTATTTCAAACATTACTGCAAAGTTACAGTAATCAGAACATTGTGATGCTTACATAGGGATAGACATACAGAACAATGGCATGTAATTGACAGTCCCGAAGTAAACATATATATCTGGTGTTTGTAAATCATATAAATGATAAGGCTTTATTATCTAGAATATGTAAACTAAAAGTCTACAACAAAAAGACAAAAACGAAATTATGGGAAAAGGGGGTGAGTAGGCCTTTCTCCACAGAGAATATACAAATGGTCAATAAGCAATGAAAATATAGTCAACATCATTAGTGATTAGGGAAATGCAAATCAATATTACAGTGATAGCTATTTATTTTTAAAAAATAAAACAGTTGTTAGTGAGGAAATGGGGAAACTGGAGTCCTCATACATTGATGCTGGGAATGTAAAATGGTTCAGCCCTGTGAAAAACAGGTTAGCTCCTCCTTAAAAAGCTAGAATAGAATTTCCATACTGCCCAGCAATTCCACTCCTAGATATATATCCAGAAGAGGTGAAAACGGATACCTATGTAGATACTTGTACATTAATGTTAATTGCAGCATTATTCACAATAGCCAAAAGGTGGAAACAACTCAGTGTCCATTGATAGAAGAATGAATGAACAAATGTAATATATAGACACAATGGAAAATTATTTAGCCATAGAAAGGGATGAAGTTCTGATATATACTACAACGTAACTGATAAAAGTACTATGCCAAGTGAAATAAGCCAGCTACAAAAGGGCAAATACTGTATGATTCTACTTACATGAAATATTTAGAATTGGAAAATTAATAAAAACATAAAGTAGATTAGAGGTTACTAAAGGGATGTGGGGAAGAAGAATTGGGGATTTATTTCTTAAGAGTTACTTTCTCTTTGAGATGATAAGAAAATTTGGAAATAGTGGTGATATTTGTACAAGCTTCTGACTATAATTAATGCCAATGAATTGTGCAATTAAAAGTGGTTTAAATGGGGGGGTACCTGGGTGGTTCCAACTTCAGCTCAGGTCATGATCTCGTGGTTCTTGAGTTCAAGCCCCATGTTGGGCTCTGGGCTGACAGCTCAGAGCCTAGAGCAGCTTCAGATTCTGTGTCTTTCTCTCTCTCTGCCCCTAGCCTGCTCCCTGCTTGCACTCTGTGTGTGTGTCTCTCTCTCAAAAATAAATATCAAAAATGGCTTAATGGCAATTTTATGTTATATGTAATTTACCACAATTATAAAATATTTTGCCATTTTATATCATCTCAGCACAATTTAAAACTGTGCCCTAAATTAATAACTTTTTATTAAAATAATTCTCCGTATTAAAGGATTACATGTACCCTTGAAATTTTTAACATTTTTCCAAACTTTACAAATTTACCTTCCCATATTCCTTCCCCCAGCAAGTTAATGGGTCACAATTCTTCATGCTTCCTGTATATTCATTTGATATAGTGTATGTGATCAACAGTAGGACATTTGTTATCATTCACTAACTTGAGTAATTCACTCTTAAAACCTATGCAAATGTGGGTCTTGTCTTTGTATTTGATTTATAGGCTGGCTCCTAATAAAGATGGAGTCATTTTCAAAATAACTATTTTTCAAGCAAATGTGGAATAAAGTCACTGCTTAGACTTGGGTAAAACATTAATCTATATTGGATCTCAAAGTGATAATTTCTATGTTAGGAACAGGACTATCACTAGGGATGTTCATCTTTTTACTCTCAGCTTACATCAGTCCTCAGATTTTTTTACAGTGCTTCATGTCCAGTGGTATGTTTCTTTCCTTACCTTCAGATGACTTTGATTAGCTATGCATGCTAACCACTGGTCATGCTTCTGAGTTTGTGAGCTTAATTTGATAGCACGTGTTTGTTGCAAGCTGTTTTCCAGCTTCCAAGCATGGTCCACAGAATTCTGCAAATTAATCCCTGTTAGTACATAAGGAATAGCTAGGAAAATTAATTCTAAGTGCAGTTTTTCTTCTGGCAGAAATTTAAGAGTACAAATCAATGTCAAAAATGGTGACAGGGTTTGGTAGTGAAAAGAAAATCAGGAAGTCTATTTTATATATACATATAAAAACATAATTAAAACTTCTAATAAAATTTAGTCATGGCAGTTTTATATTCCTATAATCCATGATGGAAGTTAAAAGGTGATAATACTGACCAAACTAGAATTGCCGTGTCTGAATTTAAAATCATAAACCTATGTATGCTAAGGATGGATGAATAACTAGTCAGTCATAATTATAACTGTTGGTAGAAATTTTTGCATGACCTCAGAATTTAAAAACTGGAAATGAGTTACAATATATATGAGAACAATTGCAATTGTTACTTAGAATTTTCAGGTATGTCTGCTTTCAAACCTCAGGGTTCTTCAGAAGTTAATGTCTCCTATGATCTTGTTGCTGCCTTGTGAGAATAGTTATTGAAAACTAAATGACCATGCCATTTGCATGCTTGGGAAGAGAATGAGTAAATAAGAAGCTGGACATCCACTCTGATTCCCATTCATTCATTCTCTCATCTTAAGTTCTTTGAAGACTCTATACTTTTAGATTTTTCTGAAAAGTAGAGTAATTCTTTGGCTTGACTGAGTATATATCAATGGTGAAGCATGCTCTGTAAACAGATTATCAAGCCTTTGCTACATTGGTTTGGGACTAACGCATGTTATAATGGCCCTTTTCAGATTTTTACAGTTTAGAAGTAGAGACATGATTATGTGGAGAGTTAATTACCTGGAGAAGAAAAGCAATTATTACTTCGTATCATAAGATGTCAATTCCTATGATTTCCTTTTTTAAAAATGCCTCTTCTTGAAATAGTATATTTTTTTCCTTAGAAATTGTAGGGTAGGAGGAAGCATTATCAAATGGGCATAACTGTACAATGATATAAAAGCTGCAATTACAAATTGGACAAACTTTTTATGGCAATTTTCCTAAGTGCTTTTGTTGATCTGAAAACTTGTTTTCAAAAATCTGCTAAATAGTCCACACAATTATTAACTATCTCCTATGGTGGTAAGTTCTCTGCAAGAAGGGTCAATCATTTCTTTCATTTTATGCCAGATTTGGAATAAATCTGTGAAGTGATATTAATGGTGTGACTCAGTGTATGTAAAAAATTGTCAGATTTGGGTGAAAATTACTTTTCCAAGCTGAAACATGTGACTTTCTTAAATGGATGTAATTTGGGACCTGGCCTTTCATTATATTTTCAGAAGGTATATGTTATAATGGATATAAGGTGTAACATATAAAGTATATGTTATAATACCGTATTTGGCAAAACCTTACATCTCTGCATTTAGTTGTGTGTCCTTGGGCTAGCTGCTTCAAGATAATATTATCTGCCCTGGTTATTGTGAGCATTAAGTGAGTTAGTATATAATATATAATATACAATACACTAATATATTAAATACATGTATTATGACATATATATTTTTATATAAATCATAAGATGGTTTATAAATTTACATATAATCAATGTTTAAAGCACTTACCTTCCAGTAATATTCTGAGATACATATTGTAAAATTGCTTGTTAAATTAGCTCTTCCCAATGAGTATAGGGACATGGAAAAGAAAGTAAGCCAAAAGGAAAGGTAATAGAAGGTAATACTCTATTTCTATACCTACGAAACCCTTAAATACTCTTAAGTGGGGCTTTTGCTGATGTAATTACAGCAATAAATACGGAATGCATATAAATCAACTATTTATAAAGGCATTAGTAGGAATAGATGTTTCTTATATAGAGATTATTGTAGAAGATACGTATTAAAGAAATGGTAACATTATCTGTTGAAAGGTAATGTGTTAAAGGCATGTATTTTCAGGTATCTTTCAACAGTTTTAATCTGTTAAATTTATGATTACTATTACTGTTTTTTAATTCTTTAAAATAATTTACATTTTGTTGTCTAACCTAAAATTTATAATACATGTTGTTACTAGTGATAAATATTCTATAGGTTATTTTTAATATCTAATCTAAGGAAACCTAATGAGCTAATGCTCCTGCTTTTTTTCAAACCACAAAAACTTGCAACTAATTAAATTACCATGTATAGACTGAGACTAATGAAATAATCCCTGAAAATTGCTCTATTCATTTAAAAAATTATACTCTCTGTTTTAGTTTTTCATTACTGAAATACAGTTGACATAAAATGCTATATTAGTTTCAGGTGTACAACATAGTGATTCAGCAATTCTATACAATACCTAATGCTCATCACAACAAATGTAGTCACCGTGTGTCACCATACAGTGTTAATACAGTATCATTGGCTATATTCCCTAGTCTGTACATTTCCTCTCTATGACTTATTTAAAAATAAATAACTGGAAGTTTGTACCTTTTAATCCCCTTCACCTATTTTGCCGATCCTTTTACCTCTCTCTCCTCTGGCAACTATCAGTTTGTTTTTTGTATTTAAGTCCGTTTCTGCTTTTTTTTTTTTTGTTTATTTGTTTTGTTTTTTAGGATAAATTGACTTACATACACAAAGAAATCTTGAGATTACCACTTTACTATTGCCCAGAATTATATAGTTGACTCCCAAGTTATTATGGAAACATTAAATATATTTGAAATACACAATAAATTGGGAGATATTTCTTAAAATAGTAGAAATTAAATTTTATAATGAAAGAAATAAACTTTTTTTTTAAGGTTTATTTATTTTAGAGAGAGAGAGAGAGAGACAGAGTGTGAGCAGGGGAGGAGCAGAGAGAGAGGGAGACACAGAATCCGAAGTAGGCTCCAGGCGCTGAGCTGTCAGCACAGAGCCTGACGCGGAGCTAGAACCCACAAACTCTAGGATCATGACCTGTGCCTAAGTCAGACACTTAACCAACTGAGCCACCCAGCCACCCCAAAGGAAATAAACCTTTATTCAGAATATATTCTGTCTAAAATAAGTAATTTCTCAATGATATAAGTAGCTGTTGTCTTACTGTAAAAATTATCTATATGTTATATTTTGTTTTAAATCTCAATTTTTGCCTATTGCAAGGCTAATTGGCACCTGCATTTTCTTAGTCCTTTTCAAGGCCAAAATCATTGTCAGTAAATTGTCCTAGAATTATTAGTAATATACTAGATTTTTTATATTAATTTTTCATTTTGAGATGTTTCACTGACATCCAACCAAATTTATTATTTTAGATTGATACTGATATTTTCTAAAGAAGTATATACTTGCATTTTCATTATAAGACACTAGTTATATCCTTAGTAGGAGTATTTTCTTACATCCAAACAAAATGTTCACTAATTTTCATTATAGTTGGCAATTGGAAATAATGTGGATCAAATCATTAGTATGTGCCCATTATTCTAGACTAGACCTATTCTAACGGACATGATAATTTATAATTTACTATATTTTTTAAATAATTTTCTCAAATTATCTAGTTTTATACACATTTACTGATCTTCTAAACCCAAAGAGGGTAACTGCTTTAATGTAGACATTTTATTAATAAAAAGTTCTTAAAATCAATCACATACGTTTTCAATATACAGATGAGAAGATTTAGATTAAGGTTTTCATTTATTCAAAAAAGACTTCTTAAGCATCTACAGTATACCGTGCACTATTCTAGACATTTGAGGATATAGTAGTGACCATGACAGACAAGGTCCCTTTCATACTTTAATTTTTATCTTTGCTCATGTTATTATTGTTTCCAGATTTTCTTCATAGCACAAGTTCATTTTGTATTCTGTATATATATGTTATTTGTTTTATGTATAGTGTCTACATGAACTAGAATATGAACTCCTTGAAAGCAGGAGTATTCGTCTGTCACTCAGCTTCTAGGATAGTACCTCACATTTAGTAGGGAGTTAATAGACTTTTGTCAAATGAATGAATGAACTGAATAAAATAAAGACCCAGGAGTGTGTGATAATCTGAAAGCTAAGTGAAATGTTTTCAGAATGGATTGGTTAACTGCGTCAAATTCTGCTGATGGGTCAAACAACATAAAGACATGAAGATTGGATTTACCCAGGTACAGCTGTGATGAATGGTTTGAATGGAGTGAGGGACAAAAGCCATACTGGAATAGATTCAAGTAAAAAGAAAGTGGTGAAGAAGTAGAAAGGGGATCATTCAAGGAATTTTGAGGGATAAGAAAATTGAGCTATAACTGGAGAGAGGAGTATGAATGAAGTCAAGGAAGCCTTTGAAATGTTTTTCTTTTATTTTGAAAATTCCAAACATACAGAAAAGAATAGTACAGTGAGCCCCCTTACACTCTTCACATATATCAGCAATATCAAAATTTTTGTAGACTTATTTTATTTACTCATTTTGTTACTGTTTAATATTTTGAAGTGAATCCCAATCATTTTATCTGTATATGCTTTGATATGCATCTAAAAAAAAGAAAAAAAGAAAGGAAAAATGACAGTTTTTTTACACAACCTGATGTCATAATCATACCTGTTAAAATTAATAGTAATTCCTTGATACTATCTAATACCTAGATCTTATATTGTCACAATTATTTAAAATCAAAGTTGTTTGAATCTAGATTAGTCAAATTCTAATTTACATTGATCATTATATCTCGTAAGGCACTTTTAGTCTAGAGGGAAGTCCCTTTTTTATTGATGGGGCAAGAACAATTGACCTGTTGAGTGTCCTACATTCTTGATTTGTATCTTTGATTCCTCATGGTGTCATTTTTTTTCTGCTTTCAATATTATTTGTAAACTCTAATGTTGTATGTTTGACTGGATTTAGGTTCATCTACTTTGGGAAACGTACTTCATCATTAGTGCCCTGTGTGTCATTGGTATTGCTTCACATCAAGAAGTGCACGGTTCACTTTCACATTCTTTTTGGTTTTATTTTTGTTTTTTTGAGAGACAGAGAGCAGGAGTGAGCTGGGGAGAGTGGTAGAGGGGCAGAGAGAGAGGAAGGAAGACAGAATCTTAAGCAGGCTCCATGTTCAGTGTGGAGCCTGATGCAGGGCTTGATCCCATGACCCTGGGATCATGACCTGAACAGAAATCAAGACTTGGGTGCTTAGTCAATTAAGCCACGCTGACACCCCCACTTTCTCATTCTTAGTCATGCTAATGGCTATCAGGGAGGACAGTTGGTGACTGCCTGAACATTTCCACTGAAAATTACCCATTAACCTTACATCATATGATTTGATGATCTTTGCCTAAATTAGTTACTTTATTTACTTTGTCAAATAATTTTTAGTTCTGTCATAAAGGAGGAGTCTTTAAAAATTGAAGAAATTATAACATGTTTTTCTGCTGATAGAAATGATTTAATAACAAAGGAAAAATTATGATGTAAGAAAGAACTCTAATACCTGAAGAAATCGTGAACTTGGTAGGTAAGAAGGAAGAGGGCCCACTGCATAAGTGATAGAATGCTGTAGGTAGGACCAGGAACAGTTTAAGTGACTTACTTATTCAAGGTTACAGCACAGAATGAATATATTTTATTAAAATTCTATCAAAATTCTGCTATAGAATCTGTTTGAAAATTGTACCTAATTTTAGAAGCATCCATTTTCAATATATGATATTGTATGTGAAATCAAAACTGAAACCACTTTAAATTTCACTGCCTGTATTTGACATTGATCCTACTTGTTAATTTTTCTAACTTCTCCCTTAAAAGTGCATTTTTAAATTAGTGTGTCTTATACTTCTGTATCTTTACATCATAAGAAATGTGGGCATATACTTTTATGTAATTGTTTTTCAGCTTCTGTTGCTAGTCTATTGCAAAGAGTAGTGAATGCTACTGCTAAACAAATAAAATGATAAATAACTAGCAGTTTAGTTTAGACACTAATGGAGCCTGAAAGCCTTTAAAGTGACAAAAACAGCAACTTTAATGATTTATAGGTGCATTTTTGTTACACAGTTTGGTCATATACCTGACAGTTTTCTCTCTTTGTGACTTTTTCCTAAAAATTATAGTTTTGTGTTATCTGAGTAAAAAGGCCATTAGGGTTCAGGAGAAGAATTTGACAGCATGTCTTCTGAGGATTGCAGCAATTCCCATTGGTGGATATACAATCTCCTTTTTTTCCTTCTTTTTTTTTTCTTTTGTAGTACTAATGGTAGTGATATTTAATTCTCAAAGATTATGTACTGCAAATTTGAACCAATGAACTATCTCCAAATTGTCTCCTATATGCTATATGAAATTCAGTTTTAGACAATCGTATTTCTTTATGGCTCAGTGATTTCCATTTACTACCTGATAGTCTGTACACTCTAAAGTGTTGTTACTCTGTTGGGGTTACTGTATTGTCTGACATAATATGTAGTGTATTAAATTAGAATTTTAAAGGCAACATGGATTATATAATGTCTTCAGTTATTTAGTACCATGTTGTTTTTTAGAATTCCTATTGAGGTTGAGCCTTTCCTATCTGGCATCCCCAAAGGAGCACTCTGTATTTGTCTCCAAAAGCAGGAATATAATCTGATCTATTTTGTTTTGTCTCCCGACTTAGATGAGAACACTTTGCATGAACTACATTGATCAGTTATTATTATCCTTTCTAGTTATTTATTAGACAGTTAATACAACCTTGTCAAGACTTCCCTAGAGTATCCCTGTAAACTAGATCATTTTACCCAAGAACCACCACAGAGATACATCTAGGTTGACAGGATGAGAAAAGCTGATCAGGAGAAAAAAATATTAAGCCTTCAAACTCACGTTATGTTTTTCAGATTTTCTTCATCCTTACAAATGAGAGGCACACTTGCTCTCTACTGAAATATTTTGTACAACTTAAGAAACTTAGTTTTTCATAGACTTGAATCTTCATTGTTTAAAATAAGAAGTTGTAATTTAGGTGTATTCTTGTAATATTATTCTTTAAACTCTTGTGATCTGAGTCTTTTTACTAGAAGTAAGAATGATAAGCTTTTACTATTCTTTTAAAAATTCAAAACTACTAGAAACATAGAAAAATGGTTTAATCCTTAAAGCAACATAATCTCCCTGTGATTTTTTTTTTTTTAATGTTTGTAGCTTCACAATTTTGTCCTTCCAAATGTACTTTAAAAATGTTTTGTAGAGTGGCTTAGAATTTTTAAACTGTAACACCAAAAAGAAGTGTGTCAGGTACTTGGAAGTTTTCATGTTTATTCAAAACCCAATATTTTAGAAATTTAAAAATAATCATTCTTTTGATATTTTTTGTTAACTGTTTAATAAATGCTTCTGAGAAGTAACTTTATGTGTTGTGTTGGGATGCTGAGAAGATTACAATTTAATACCAAGCTGCTATAATGAGGCTCACTTTTATAGTCTGAAAATGAATTTTTTTGCCTTAAGGTTTATCTGTAAAATATAGAGTTGTAAGATCTATATTGGACCCAACCAAATTTATTCACTAGCAGTGGAAAGAACACTATTAATTATATCTGTATCAATTATTCATCAATTTCAAATTTCATGAACTATTTTAAAATTTTGGTCTTAATTCTGATATTCTGTCTTATTAAAATTACATAATAATGACAGTGCTGATTCGTTCATCTAATAAATATTTATTTTGCACCTGTTATACACAGGGAGTGTTAAAGGCTGTGGGGAAACTACAGCACAAAACAAAACAAGCTAATCCATTGTCCTCTGAGGGCTTGCATTCTAGTGAAAAAGTTAAAAATTAACAAATATAAAATATCAGGTAATGTTGATGTTATAATTAAAGGAAGAGCAGGGTAAGTGAATAAAGAATGGTAGAAATGAAGAAATATACCTGCCATGTAAACCTTCCAAGACCTCCTCTCCCCACCAGTTTAAATGCTCTTTGCATTGTAGACCATCTGTTTGTGCCATCCATGTAGATACATCCATTATTTTTCACATCATACCATCGTATAATTGTTGACCTGATGCTAGCTTTTTACCCTTAAGATATCTTCTTCGAAAGCTGGGTCCATAGATCTTCATCTATGTGTTACTAGCATTTACACGAAGTATTTTTATAAACGCTCTGCAAGTATTTTTTTTATGTCAATGAAGGAATGATAGGCTCATAATTTCTTAGGATCTCTGGCTCTACTGGAATCCAAAGGCCGTTTTTGAGACTATTAGGAAAGAATGAGTGTAAAAATGATAAAAAGGAGTATATATGTATGTATTCCCTCTGTTTGGTTCAGTTGAACATTTCTTTTTAATTGAGAGTTTTACGTTTTACATCATATCATCCTTTTTCATGGCTTTTTTTAAAAAAAAATACAAAATAAGAAAGAAAGTTTTCTGAAAATTAATCTTTCATCCACAGGTACTACTGAACGAGTATGTTTGATCCAGGGAACAGTTGAAGCACTGAATGCAGTTCATGGATTCATTGCAGAAAAAATTCGTGAAATGCCCCAAAATGTGGCCAAGACAGAACCAGTCAGCATTCTACAACCCCAGACCACCGTTAATCCAGATCGCATCAAACAAGTGAGTGTTTAGTTGGGAAATCAAAGAGAAATATCCACAGCATAGTATGAATTCCTTATAAAGGAAGCTTAAAGTCTTAGCAGATGAAGTTTTGTTTTTTTCCTAAGCATACTTAATACATAACAAAGTTGTCATTTTATTTACTTAAAGACTGTCAGTCAGAGCCTCTTCCATAGATTGACTAGTTGATTTATTGATTGATTGAATAAATCACTTTTTAGTGTTATACTGAGGAGCAATTATATGGCTCATTACTTTTGTGATTACCTTTTAAAAATTTATAGACATAAATTTGTTTAGTTTATAGGGATTAAATCTTTAAAATTATATCACTTTTTAAATAAAGTATAAAGATTGAAGTGAGAGTATATCCTCAAGATTTCAAATACCATATTTTTAGTAATATTTGTAGTTTTCAGTATACTTATAAACTCCTATTTTGTTAACTTGTTATATATAACAGTTTTTATAAACAAATATGTATAAGTAAATTTTTGTACTTAGCAAATAGTCTTTTGTTACAAATCAGCTATTATGTTCTGTATAACATGTAGTCTTTATATATGTCATAAAAGGCCAATGTTTACTTTTAATGTGTGAGATTTTTCTGTAACAAAAATTTTATTTGATAAAAGACAATGTGAGTTTTTAAGGTTGAATAATGGCTGACATGCTGTAGGGGAAAAATGACATTCTTTAATGTTAAAATAGGTGAATCCTTCCCCATAAACTCTTAAATTCTCAAATTTATTTGTTACCTTATGATTATAATTATTGTTTCTGCATTTGCCCCTTTATAATTAGCTGCTTAATTTGTGATCATACAATCAGTAGACTCTGCCTTCAAAAGAAATGTATTAACTTCATTAATTTACAGAATACTTAATTTACAGCATTTTATGTTCATTGTAATAAATTTGAAATGTAGCTCAAAATCTTATTAATTTCATGTTTCTGGATTGAAAAAAATATTATGCCAAACAGTGTTATTGACATATTATAATTTTAACAACGTATAGATAAAAGTAAGGCTGACTAATCATACACAAACATAGGAATTAATAATTAGGTAATATATTTTCAAATTATAGGCTAACATTAAACTTTCTGTTGATTACTGTTCAAATTTTTGCCATGTTTACATCAGATAGCTGCTATTCCATATAAAATTTCATTTTATACTCTGTCACTTTGATTTCTCTACCCTTTTTAAGGAAGTATCTTTTAACGTATGCATGGCAGAATGTAAATATTTTAGAGTTCTACGCATCAGTTGATGTTTTTTTCTTCTTCCCAACCATATATAGTTTAGAAATTTAGCTTATCTATGCCAGGGGAATACAAGGAATATTTTTAAAACTGATACCTTGAAAGAGATACAAAGACTCTGTATACAGATTCTAAAACTATGAGTTTAGTTAAAGACTTCTGGGTTAAAATCACCTGGGGCTAAGAATTTACAGAATTCCCACTAAAGTGTAGTAGGGTTTATTGACTTTCTGCCTTACTCCAGCCTATTTCTACTCTCTTTTATACTTTCTGTGAGAAAAGTGCAAACATTTATAGATAAGAGTGAGCATCTTGATTTTTTAAAAAATAAAATATACAATGTAGTTTTAGTAGTATGATATTACTGGCGGTATATTTAGGACAATGATATGAATGAATATTTATTATTTTTATAATAATAGCTAGTATCAAATAATGGAATATGAATCATTAAAATTGCAATTTTCTCTATGCAATATGAAATTTAAAGGCTCCCGTATATCCAGTACCAGTATAGATTGATGAAAACCAGAATTTGAAAATGTTTGCTTTTTTTATTTACTTGCCTTGGTCAGATAATGTTATTTAAAATCATGATAAGTGTTAAAAACAATAGTGATTGATTGATTTTTGTGTATTTTCATTCATTTGTAAGCCTGGTAGATATTAATGGAATTAAAATTATTGTTGATTTTAATATGTTTATGTAATAAGTGATGTACATGAAATAGAGTATCATTTAAAAAATTAACCAAACAAGTACACTAAATCTATTAGGGCAATATATTTAATCCTTAAACACTTTCTTTGTAAGTGTAAAAATTAAAAAATTTACCTGAAAAATCTGGAGAAACCATCAAACATATTTCCAAGATAGTATAGATCAACAGAGTTTTTTATGTTTTAAGTTTTCCTATTTTAGCAATGTAAGATTTTTTTGTTGGGTTATTCGCTAAATAGTAAGTCAAGTATATAAATTTAAACGACCACAGTTTTGTTTCTGAAGAAATTATGCTGGTTATCCATTGTCAAATAATATGTCCAAAATAAATTGCTCTAGAATATATAAAAACATTTCATATATCATATTTCATATGATATTTTTATATGATAGTTTTATATATGCATACATTAATACATAGAATCACAGTAAGATTTCTTTCAAAATGGTGGTCTTTCCTTTGACATTTATCTCTTCTTTGGGCTTTATTCGGTCCTGAAGTTAATTTTTAAAAAAATTTCTTTAAAACGTCTTTTAGAATTTTCTTTTAGTTAAATTGGGCAAAGAATAAAATTAAGAGTTTTAAAAAATGAGAGAGCTAGAAAATACAACTTCTGCACAGAAATGAGTTCATGTTGAATATAAAATTATAGCTTTCTGAATGTTTATTACTACATGACTGTTGTTTTTTATGATTGATAATTTTAAGGTTTGCTTCCTAAAAGAGTATAATTTATATGTAACTTGGATTTAAAAATAGGAAATCACAGTTAGTTCTAAACAAACATTTTAAAAGTTACAATTTCAAACCATATATATGGACTTTTAACAGAATATTGTGTTCTGAATTATGTAATCTAGATATAGTTGGTAACTGAATAAATTGCATGAACCAGAATATTCCGCCCAAATGAAACCTACATTTACTGACTGAATGAATGCTCAGACAAATACAGTTTTGTAAGAAAATAATGCAAACTGGTCTTGCAGGCCTTTGATATAGTGGAATGATGAAATCTAGGATAACAGCCTTACATCCAACTTCAGATATTAAGGTGTTGTTCCCTCTCAAATGTTTGTTGTTGTTGTTTTATTTTAAAAATATTTATTTGCCAATAGAGAGGGACTCCAATACTTTATGTATTCAAATGGTAATAGTAATAATGATTAACGTGTATTGAATAATTAAAATATTGTAACCTCTGTTCTATCACCTTAATTAGGATACTTTTATGAAGCACCTAATAACCACTGTGCTAATTTTACAAGTCAGTATACAAAGAAACAGATACGCAGAAAGAGCCAGTAAACCAAAATTAAACATATATTACAACATAGAACATCCTATTGCTTATTTTCAGGACACGCAAACAGCAGAGACATTCAACGATCTTCAAATAATTTAGACCTTGTTTGCCTAGAAGCTTTGAACTCATTCCTGGAGCATGTCTTTAGTCCAGAGTAGTTGGTACACATTTTTCCATTTCCACCTTTTTTATGTTTTGAGCTTTATATATACCTTTTCGCCTCATAGGATTATTGCAACTTTTCTTCTTTTTAAGCCCCTCAAATCCCTCTTCAAGTATGGTTGCTTATACATAATAAGTCAATATAAGAAACCCTAAAACAAGGTAGAAACCACAAATCAGTAATACAGTTAGCATTTGTTAACTCCTTTTGTCTGTTACAAATTTTCAGCAATTCTTTTCCATTTTGGCTCAAATGTATTTTTAAGAAAAGCTACATTAAGAACAAAGTGGTTATAGGCATTTAGAGAATTTTCTTGTATTTAAAAAAAATCAAGTGAAGATATCAAGAATCTCACTTAGAGTTTTACCTCTATCGTGAAAAATTGGCAAAAATAGCACATAATTGTATTCACTATTCATCCATTCAGTCATGAATTTATTAAATGCCTTCTTACTGAGTTGCAAGATATATTAAATTGTAGCCCTTGCTCTCTAAAACTAGCTTGTGAGAGATCAGAAATGATTAAAATGATTTATAAAAATGTCAAACTGTATATACCAAAATCGCAGCATAAACAGTGTACTATAAAATATATAAAAGTTCAGAGGCATGTGGAAGAAATATAGGGTGGAATGACATTTGGTCTTATAATACAGGTGAGGATTTGAACCAGACCTTGAAGATTCTATAGGAATTTCCTAATTAGAGGAGAAGAAAGATAAAAAGCTTATTTTAGGCATGTGAAACAATATGGATTTGAGAAGAAAGCTATAATGGTTGAATAGTAAGGTGACTCTCTTGACAGAAATGGAACATTTGTGTTGGAGTTTAGAGGAAATTAATGTTAGGATGAGACCAGATAATGGAGAGCCTTGGATGTCTGGCCGAGGGACATTCTATAGATTTCTTCATAGTATTTCCCAAAGGAACTTTTTTAATTTCTCTGAAAAGTTAGAACAAAAGGAGGCACATCTGCATTTTTTCTCTTCTGTTCTGAAAATCCAGACAGACCCTTAAAAAGGGGTGCCTGTATGTATAACTGTTGGTAGAAGAGAACTATGACAATTAGCTGAGTGATCTACTATGCAGATCTTTAGGTCTGAAGGTTTATAAGAAAGTATTTTTTAAACTTCTTTCATGTAACACTCAAAAATTCAAGGAATGTTAAGCTTTGTCAGGCAAAATAAATAAATAAAGGTTTGGTGGTCAAGAATGAAGGATCAGCAATGTAATAGTGACATATACGGTGTTTACTCTGTTTCTCTGCCAGCCATTGTGTTATGCGCTTTACATGTATTATCATATTTTATCCATCTTCACAAAAACCTATCAGGCAGGTAAGGAGTACAGAATCCATGTTATACTTAAGGAAGCTGATGAGTAAAGAAATTTAATAACTTACCCAAGGAAATGTAATTGATAATTGATCTTGACACTGAGCTATATGGCCTCCAAATTTGAGTAATGATGATAAAATGAAATTTAGTAGATTTCTCTCTTTGGGGACATTTCATTATCTTGAATAAGTTTATCCAAGAAGAGATCCTCATTTAAAGTAGAATGTCTTGTGTCAGGGTGAAGTTAAGAGACTAGGCAATATTTTAAGAAGATGAACACCTACTCTGGTTTGGTAGTGAAGCTGAGGCAAATGCATGATGTTAAAAGAAATGTCAAAGTAAAATCTGTGAGCCTCTGAGAATGATTTGTTCTAGTTCCAAAATGGTAAGAAAAGAATAAAAAATGATTATATATGGTTTTGAGCCTAGCAGAATAGTGAAGCCTAAAAAGCAATTAATGAATTGTAGGCAACTGTTTGAAATAATATTTTTGTTTGTTGCAGGCAAATTCAATAAGTTGTAAGTTGTATGCTTTTCTCTTGAAGTAGTCTTTTATAGAAACACAGGTGAGAATGTAAAACTGAAAATATAGATCGTTAATTGCATCATAGGTGATAATTTCACTTACCATCTTTATTGTAGTAGAGAAAAAAAGGAGCAAAAAATGAGATAAAGAAACAAGAGAAAAAGTAAGTCAGAGGCATTGTAACGTAGTAGTTAAGCCCATAGGAGCCGGAGCAAGTGTGCCCAGGTTCAATTCCTGGCTCTTTAATTTACCAGCTATTGTACCTTTGGGTGAGTTGTTTTGCTTCTCTGTACCTCAACTTCTTTACTCATAACATGGGGTTAGTAATAGTAGTCTATTTCACAGGGGTATTGTATTAACTGAGTAGAACTATACCTGGTTCCTAGTAAGTGCTCTATTAATCATAAAGATAAAAGGGAGATCAGTAATATTCCCTACGATAAAATAAGGAGGGAAAGTATAAGGAAAGATGCTCAAAATGATCCAATACCCAGAGAAAAATAAAAAAAAAAAAGATTTCAATAGGAGATTATTGGAGATTTAAAGGTTAGTTTTAATCACATGGTGAGAACACAATCATTATTTCCTACTAATATTATTTCCTAAAAGTATAGTGGCTGGGTAGGTAAAGAGAAAAAATGGTGTGGAGGTTAGAAATGCTGATTTGAAATTTTGGATATACAAAGGAGTAAAATACAAGTTAGATAAGTGAGACTTACGTAACCCCTCTCTCTACTCAAGAGGCTGATGTTAAAGAAAATAAACAAGAGCTTGAAAAGGCAGAGAAATTGGAGATGAGATTATTGAGGGGACGAGATGACTCAGCAATAGGGGAAAGTTAACATTTAGGGTATTCAGGGGAGGAGGTCTGAGTAGGAGGTCACAATTTTGTCTATAATGAAAAGAAGAGGAAGATGTAAAAAAAAAAGGTGGTTTGGAAAATGGAAAAAGTTCAGACATAGTCAATTGTAGTAAATAAGGAGTTCATTCTGGAAAATCATGATTTTTTTCAAATAACAAAGACCATAAGTTGAAAGATAAGTAAAATACATGGTATTGAATGATTGAAGAGAAGGATAATGGTGTGGAATAACAAATTATGAGGAAAATAAGCTATGGAATAGGAATAAATTCTGAAAGACCTGTGTAACTTTGACAATATGAATTTATATTAGAGCTGAGGGGTTCCAGATTGTTCAGACATTGGAAGAAGGGAGGAAAGAAACTTGTCATGATGAAAAGCCAGAGATGACAATTACATATTCACATACTTTATCCATTTTTTATAGAGTACTGTACAGATTTATTTACCAGAACTCGAAACACAGGTGGAAGGTGACTACTTGAGTAATACTACTCAGCTAGTAATAGGTTTTGAATTACAATTGAGACTTCTTGTTCATTGCTGTTCTCAATTTACCTATAACTATCAGAGGTTCTTGACAGTCTGTTACTGTAGATTTGCTTGGAGGTAAGCTGCATATATTACAGAGTTCATTTATAGTAATATTTTCTGATCCAGCAAAACTGTCACTTGTTAACAAGAATGCATTTTACAATTTGTAGTCACTTTTTTAGTTCTTATTCCCAGAAACCTAGTTATATCTACACTTAACTAAATGTCTGTTGTTAAATCATGAATATTTGAAAACTGTTTCAAAGGATCCACTGTTTTGAAATTGTCAAATACTTTAAAATTTTCTGCAATACGTAATTCAGCCTCCAATCTTTAAAGCAGACTTCTTAAATGGCTACTCAATTCATGTAAATAAAAATGTTATATTTTTCCATTTGAAAGATAAAATTGTGCTAAAAAATGACTGTCCCTCACAATCACTATTTGATAAATGTGAAACAAAAAATAGAGAAAGAAGTGTCCTTTGTAAGTGTTATTTATAACAAATATTTTAACATACTTTGCTTATATGGATATACAGTTAGTTACATCTTCATGATGTGTGACAGGAATTTTACTAAATGATTTTTAACTCTGAAACCATGAAACTTTAAATCTGTGTAGTAAGTAGGAGTGAACACTGTTTATAAAACAATAGGGAAACAAACATATTGTACATTTATGTTGAAATTGAAATATTTCTTATGGATTCTTCGGTTCTATTTTTGTTGAGAAAACTATTAAAGCTGTTTCATTAATCTAATTAATAAACATTTTAAATGAGAGGTATTATTTTAATACATTTATCTGTTTGTTAGAACAATTTTTTTGTAGCTAAAAAATCTACCAAAAATGCAAACTTCCTGGAATCTTTTTACTGTTATAAGTTAAATTTGTAAAGGGAGGAGACTTTTTGTGTTTAAAGTATCTTTATGAATAGTAGCTACAAAACTCATCATGTGTTTATTTCATTATATGACATTATTTTAGAAATTTAAGTGAAAAAAATCTATTTAGAGATGATTTATTGTGACATTTTGACAATCTTATCCCTTCAAGCTCAAACTTATATAATTTTCACCTGTTTATTTAAAATACTAAACTTTAACTTCTTATCAGATGATGATGTTTAATAACCAAACTTTTAATGATTTAAACACATTCATATTTTCCCAAAGTTTAAAGTTACTGTTTTTGTTTCTATGAGAAAGAAATAGCATCAGAATTATTAAGGACAATATTGATGACTATGAATTGTATCAGTTACTAATAATATATGTCTAATATTTCATATATATGCCAAGCAACAAAAAAGGTATTGAATAAGTTGATGGAAGTTAATATTAATTGAAGTGACTACAAATTCTGAGCCACTTGCTATTACTACTTTTTCCACATTGTTCTTTGCAGTGTTTCAGTACCTTATTGAGACTTCATAGCCAGGGTAAGGTGGATGTCATAGTGAACCTCTGGTACTTCAGGTTGATTTTACCCTGATGGAAATAGAAGAACCCAATACATACTTAGTGCTTCTGTATGTTAATGAACTTAAATTCTAACCTGTTTTGACAGAATTGGCCTCTAGATTCATTTCACATCTATTTCATCAGCAACCTCAGAATTAATCTGAGATAAGTACAGAACAGATTTTTAAGTATGTTAATTACTCCCAAGAATTCTCTGTAGTAACACTTGTAACCAGAGATGGGAAAATAAAATTTTCACTGTTTAACATATAGTAGCATCATGTCAATAATATATGTTCCAGGATAGTATTGCATGAAAAGAAAATAGTAGAGCAATTTTTAATAACTGAAAATGAAAGTCTCTCTGGAGAAATGACAGGAATTTATTACAAGGAACGAAAACAGAAAACAAAGGTTTTGAAGATGTATTTTCTTCTTTTATGAGGTTTCATTTCTGAATGTAGTTCCTGTCCCCTTTTTAAATATGATTTAACAAAAAAAAACCTTGGTATAACTCAATATTAAGTCTGGTTTTCCTCAAAGTATCTTAGGTTTTAACTTAGAAGAACCAGGAATCACTTGAGGAGTGGACTATTTAAAACATGATTTGATGTTAGAACCAATCTTTACTTTGTTACTGGAGAATAGTAGTTAAGCAGAAGCCTGTGAATTTCCTATTTTTTTCTTTTTATGATCAACTGCTTTGTTCTACCCAAATTAGAACTTTTGAAATCTTAAATGAAGAAATATGATTTTGTTAAGTAATTTTATCTGTTTTTTCTGACACTGCTGAACCTTTAAAGTTATGCTTTTGCTCATATCTGAGTAATTGTGATGCATATGTATTAATATAAAACATAATGTCCACAAAGGATTATGTCTATACTATAAAACTACCCCATTTCACCTATTGGGAAATATTATCTATTGAGGATGCTTCTTAAGCAATGCTGTTCACCAAAAAAGTGAAATTACATTTTTTAAAAAGAAAAAGGCTTGACATCTTACACTTTAAGGTTATTCCATTAGACTTGAAGTTTTTAAAAAATGTTAATGTATTGTTCAACAAGTATTTTATGGTCTCATACTATATATTTTATATATAGTATGTATAAGTGTTTAGGAATGAAGTGAACAATAAATATGATTCCTAATATTTTTGTGCTTATTTTCACCACAGGCTGATGATGCTACAATACATCTATATTAAATTTTTAGTCTTTAACATAAATGATAAAGATATTATAGCAATTTGTTAAAATGCTATTAGTTACTTGTTTATTAATATGAGGTTAATGTTTACATTTTCAGACGGGCTCTAAATTTCTTAAAAATTAATATTTTAGAAGATAATCTGATATTAAGAACTCAGAAGTACAAATTTAGTTGCTTTTAAGTATGGATCCCTAAATTCATATGGAATCAACTTGTTGGTGATGTTCAACATATTAAGTAGGTAGATGCTTTTATGCCAAAGTAAACTTCATTTCACCACTTCTTCCAATCCCCGACTGTATTCATTGATAGGAAAATAACTCTTTCAGTTTTACTCATTGACTTTCTTGAATTTTTGTTTGACATCTCTTTTCCCCCAAGCAAACAAGAGGGAAAGAAAAGAGACTACTATTCATGAATATGGTCAGGATACCTTTAATACTCATGTGAATTTTTATCAGTCACCATCATGATTTCAAGTCATGAATTTATTTTTACATGCTTATGCATGCATATTTACATGCATTAGTTACTTAATTGATCTTAAATTCCATTAAATTTGAATGAATAGGAGAAAAATTTGTTCATAGGATTTTGTTCTCGTTATATTACATTTTATTTTATTTTGTTTTATTTAAATAATCAGTTTAAGGCTTTTAAAGGTTGATTTGCTCCTGAACTGCTTTGTTCCCAGACATTGCCATCTTCCCCAACTACCACCAAGTCCTCTCCATCTGATCCCATGACCACCTCCAGAGCTAATCAGGTACAGTATCATCCTGTCATCTACACCATACTTTTCACGGGTGATTGCCTGCACACTGGAGAAAAAGATAATGGTGGGTTAAGGATATATTCGTTCATTCACATATGTGCACCATGATCAGATTCCAAGTAACCTGAGAAAGAAATATCCATTATTCCTGAACCTTTATATGCATTTTTTACTTTAGATAACAAAAATATATTCACATGGTAGACTACAAGAATTTTGGATTTTTCCCTTAAAATTATGGCTTAATGGAGCTCTGTGGGTTTTTTTACTGAGTCACTGTTTATAATCTTCATTACTGTTTCTTCCTAGGATTATTGGTATATATATTAAGAATGTCATATATGTAAAAAATAAATGTATAAATATGACTTATTGAGCAAAGGTATATCTTTAAAAGTGAATGCATTTTCATTTGTTTTTTATTTTAGACATGTCTTACTATGTAAACGATTTTCAACTTTCAATGAAAAACATTTCTAGCAATCTGAAAGTAACTGAAAATTGGTGTTTGTGATAATTTTAATGCTGTTTAACAACTCAGGAAGTGGTATTTTCTTCTAATTTATACTAGTGTTTTCTTTGGTGGAGTGGCACACTTTGCAATTAGAAATATGAAACATGTTTTTGATGATTGTTTTGCTACTGAATATTTGTAGGTCATTTTTCAAAAATGTAGTTATTTTTGGCACATTTAAGTAAATCATCTAAAATATTTATATGTAATCCAGAGCCTAATGTACTTGACAAATGTTGAAAAATATATTCATTAAAATGATTAAACACATTTTCATTTTGTCTGAGTTGAGCTTCATTTAGGTGAGAGATGTTATTTTTTTAATATTTCCACTTTTTTACTAATACAAGGCCTTATGGGATTATTCAAATATTAAATGAAAGCTTATCTTTTTAATATATTTTTCATATAGTTGACTAATAAATTATTAACTTTGAACTATATTTGCTAACTATATTAAGTGTGCCCTTTGCATGTAATCTAATCTAAGTCTATCAGAATAATTTTGCTCATTTGCTAATTCTAATACTTTTGCAACCTCAGGAAAAATTTTAAAACAATAACTGGAAGCAAAACTAACATGGAGTGCTATTTTATTCTATAGTAGGAGCTTGATTTTCATTTTATACAGTAGCATTCCCTTTAGAAAAAAAACTACTTTATAATACTCACATTTTAGCCCCAATAAATTGGTTAAAATAATACACATCTCTAGTGATGAAACCCAGCACTTCCCTTTGAAGGAAATGATATGAAATAAATGTGAGAACAAAGCTTGTAATATTGATGCATGAAGTTAAAAAGGTGTTTATACATTTGCACTCTCTATGCCTTATTTCTTACATGAACTTTATGTGATATAGAAAACTATTGGAACAACTGACTTTTTTTTTCTAGTGTTTCTCTTGTATTTTATCATTCTTTATTTTTCGAACAAAAGACAAATGAGAACAACAGCAATACAAACAAAACTAACGGTTTTTCTCAGTGTGTTAAGTAAAAAGTCCTGGATCTGGAAAGAAAAACTATCTCAATAGTTTTGTCTTTGATGTTAGATTTATACTTTCTTTTTTTTTTATATGAACATGTGAATTTTTATTAATTGATTTCTTTAAAGGCTCATTTATATATTGAAGTTTACTAATATTTTTACCCTCCAGATATATTACTATATCCACCTCTACCAATTCTAATATTTTCCTAATTTGAAATAATAATTCGTTGCGGTTTTGTACTTTGTCTACTATACTCTGTTAAATATATTTTATTTATATTCTGGTCTCTTCTGTTTTTATACAAACAAGCATAGTATCTCCTGGATAACATAAGGCAAGATACAAAAGAAGAACAAAACAGAATTCTTAAATATTGGAATTTTAGTCATCGTCCATTCTTATGTTATTAGTAGTTTGTACTCATTGTGCTCCCTCAGTATTTCCCAATAGTTTCAACTCCACTAGATTAGCTTAGATCTTTAAGGGTATATAGATAGAAAAATGGGTTCTAGTGTGATAATCTTAAAATCTTCATAATTAAAGTGAACTTTTAAACCTATAAGTAATTTTTTTATGTGTTGCAGCTAATAGGATACCCTCTGCTGTTAAAAGCAACCAACTATAAACTTTTTCCTTGTAAATTTTTATAAACCAATGTAAAATACATCCAGTCAACTATCTGTGTTAATTTCATCCGTAATAGTTAAGTGAGTTATAATTGAGTCTATTTTCAGAATAAATAGTTTGTCTATGTTACAAACTAATGTGATAAAAAGATCTAAGGGACTATTAATATTCAGAAAATCCAAAAGTAAAAAGCACAGAAAATACACCAAAGAGTAAGTTTTATTGCAATTTCAACATTTAAAAATCTTTTCTTTTAATAATGATTACATGTTTCAGTACCTACTAAATTTTAATTTTCTACCCTCATGTTTCTACAGATCAGACTATTTCCACAGGTCAGACTGGCAGACTGTAACCGCAGTGTTGTGGGTCTATAATAATTTCCCCCCTGAAAATTGCGAAGTCTTACAGAATGGTGGTTAAAAGTCAAGACTAGCACCAAATTGTGTATGATCAAATCCTTGTTCTGCCACTTACTTGCTGAGTAAATTAGGCTTCACTTTCCCCTTTTGTGCAATTCAGATAATTATAGCACCTCAAAGGGTTGAAGAAAGAAAGAAATTCATTGTTAATAAATAGTACAGTATCTAGAATGTAATATTCACCTTAAATGTTAGGTTATGTTTATTTTTTTATGAAATATCTTTCAAGTGATATGAAAGAGTATTCTTTAAGATGGTGAATAACAGCATACAGCTTATTAAAACTGAGTTTTATCTTTAAAAAAGGATTCTAAGATACTAGTGTTCCTGCTTTTTTAACTCCAAAATATTTCTGTAATCAGTCTCTGTGTGGTTTTTAAGATAGTGTAAACTACACTACAGTTATTTTCTCCTCTAGTGAGAATACTAAGTCATGCATTCTCCAGTGATAAATCATCTTGCTATTATTTCCCTATTGAGAAAGAAAAGTTATAAGGGCTAATAGTTTTATAACTTACACTTTTGTGTGTGTGTGTGTGTTGCATATTGCAAAGTGCAACTTTGAAATTTCCAACAGGTGAAATTTTAAATATGAAGCAAATATAAAGATATAATAAATAGAAGTAGATTCTTTAAGCAATGTGTTTTTTAAAATCTTAACAAAATAAAAAAATGGAGGTTTGATCAGTTCTGAATTATTGATACTAAATTTTTTAGTCACTTCAAAATTCAACAAAATGGTTTTGTTAATCAGTCATTGGTGCCAAAAATTAAATTCCAGCCTTAATTTTAGATTCCTGGTGGTTAGCTCACCTAGGATTCTTCTTAAATTTCATGAAAAGAAAAAGGAAAAATAACAATTGCAGAAACATCTGCTTTATGGACGCTCGTTTACTGATGAATTTGAAATCATGTCTCAAAATATAATAAAACAAATGAAAACAGGTAACTCATGTATAGCACCTTTGCTATGGTTACAGGAAAACACAGATGAAACCCACTGGTCTTTCTTTAAATTCATGACTGTAGATCTCAAATGAATCCTTAATTCTCAAATAGTCATAAGCCCATTTACTTTTTTACCCTCTAGATGGCTATTTCATATGTTCTCTTCTTTCAACCTCTGTATTAGCTTTCTGTTGCTGTGTAACAAGTTACACTGGCTCAGACAGCACCCATTTATTATCTTGTAGTTTCCATAGGTCAAGAGTCTAGGCACTGCTTCGCCGAGTTCTCTGCTCCTGGTCTCACAAAACTGCAATCAAAATATCGGATGGAGTGCATTCTCATCTAGAAGCTTGACTGAAGTCTAATCTGCTTTTAAGTTGATACAGGTTGATGGCAGCATCCAGTTCCTTGAAGTCAGTGCCCTGACTTCTTACTGTCTGTCGACAAGAGGCTGCCCAAGTTCCCTGCAGTATGACCCTCAGTACAGTAGGCACTTTCCACTTTGGCTATTTACATCTTGCAAAGCCAGCAGGAAAATCTTTGTCCCATGTGTGCTAGCAAGATGAAACCTTACATATTGAACTGAATCACATGTGTGACTTCTCACCTCCTTTACTATACAATATATAATCACAGTAGTGACATTCCATCATTTTGCCACATTCTGTTGATTAGAATCAAATCACAGTTTCCACCCACATTCAAATGGAGAGAATTACACAAAATGTAGCACCAAGGAGGCAGATCCTGGGGCTTTCTAAGAATTCCCCTATCAAACCTTCCAATATCTCTTTCTCCATCCTCACTCCCAACAGATGATCTGAGTTCCTGCTTCACTGAGAAAACTGAAGCAAAGGAAAACTTGCACAAACTCACACTAAACATAAACGTAATACCCACATATTCTACATTCTCTTACCTTCTCCTATCTAAAGCCAGTAATCTCACTTATACATTAAACCTCATCCTTTTTCCTTTACTCGAAGACATCTCTTCAGCAATTCTGCCTTCCCTCTCCTTTATTATCTTTCACTTTTTTGTCTCTATGGAATCATTCCCATCAGCATGTTTATATCTGTTTTTTCCCCCATCTTAAAAGACTAAACAAAACTTTTAATGCCACTCTCCCGACCAGCTAATGCCCCACTTCTTATACTCCTTTGTAGCAAAATTCACAAATTGTTTTCTCTGTTCTCTGTTTTCCAATATGTCTCTTCCTTCCCATTCTTTCTTAGGTCCATTCCAGCAAGATTTTTGCCTCTACCATTTCACCAAAACTGTGTTTGCCAAGGACATCAGTGATGACCACACTGCTAATTCCAGTTGTCTATTCTCAGTACACATGTTACTTGGCCTATTAGCAGTATTTGTCATAATTCGTCACTTCCACTGCCTTGCTAAACTTTCGTTACTTGCCTTCCAGGATACTACACACTTGGGATTTTACCCCTGCATCATATCATGTGCTTTGTCTCAGAATTCTTTGCTAGTTTTCCTCATCCCACTTAATGTTGGAAATCTCCATGTCTTACGACTTCTTTAGGGTTTATACTTTGTTTCTCCTTATCTAATACCATGGCTTTCATATGTTAACAATCTGCAAAATTTATGTCGTCAGTGAGAGGCAGCTTTACTATGAACTAATGAAGCTTAAGCCTTAAGATTTCTCACCTCTACAAGCTTATTACAAGGCACCGTACCTAATTTTAAGTTCATTACTTTGAATATATTTCCCAAAGATGTCCCCTAAAATTGTATGATACCGGTCCCACATAACTTGGGTTCATATTTATCTCTTAATTCCGCTCTAAGAAACTATAGACTATCCAGATTCCCATCCAGCAATTTCCACTTGCATATCTAATGGACATTTTAAATTCATCAGTCCAGAAAACTACCCTAACCTTCCTCCATCTTTACCAACCTTTACTATCTCAGTAGAGGCAGTGCCGTACATCCACTTGCTCCAACCAGAAATCTCAGGTTCACCCTCACCTGTTTTCTTCCATAACCCAAATCCAGTTTCTATACGATATAATAGTGACTCTGCCTTTAAAATAGAGGTAGAATCTTAATCACTTCTCGTTACATCTACTGCTATCCTAGTCCATGCCTGTATTACTGCAATAGCCTCCATATAGGATTTCCTACCTTTTCTACCCTTGCTATCCAAAAGTTCGTTCTATACCAAGTCTGTATTCCTTTTAAAAATGTGTCAGGTTTTGGTGGGTTTTTTTCCCCCTTTGCCTATATCTGTGATAGTTTCCTATTTCACTCAGTAAAAGCCGAAATCCCAAAAATGATACCCATTAACTTACAAGATCTGGCCCTTGTCACATTACCTCTTTCATTTCATTTCCTACCTCACCTGCTTACTACTCTGCCTCAGCCAAATTTACCTGCTTGTTTTTCCTTGCAGACAATAGGTGTGCTCTCTCCTCAGTATTTTGTTCTTGCTTTTCTCTCTGCTTTAAATTCTTTTATCTCAGAGATTTACTTGGCTAACACCTTCAGAGCCCTCAAGTCTTACTTCAAAATTCGCCTTCTCAATAAGGCCTACTGACCATCCTATGTAATATTGCAGACTGGCCTCCTTCTAGTACTCCTAATTCCCTTTGTCTTGCTGTATTTTTTCCATCCCTTCATAGAATACCACATATTTGTTTATTGTCATACTCACTGTGCATCGTCTCTCTCACTTTCGTAGAAAGTAAGATGAATGACAACAGGGATCTTTGTTTTATTCTCTCATGTATCAGAAGCACTAACCTGCAACATAATAGGTTCTCAATTAATATTTGTTGAATGACTAGTCTTAGGAGGAAAAATAGGCTTACGGCCTCTATGTTTAAAAATCAGTTTATTTTTAGGAGCACCTGGGTGGTTCAGTTGGTTAAGCGTTCAACTTCGGCTCAGGTCATGATCTCACAGTTTGTGGGTTCGAGCCCCGTATCAGGCTCTCAGCTGACAGGTCGGAGCCTGGATCCTGCTTCGGATTCTGTGTCTCCTTCCCTCTCTGCCCTTTCCCCACTCACAAACACTCTCTCTCTCTCAAAAATAAACATTAAAAAATTTTGAAAAAATGAGTTTATTTTTGAAAATCCCTTCAAATGAAATTTTGAACATAAGTTCTCTAAAGATCTAAACCACCTGAATAAGGATGCTTTAAATTTTTTGTTGCAATTTAGTTAATTTATTTAATAATATTTGTTTTTTAATAAATTTATTAAAATATATTTTAAATATAGTTGAGGTACAATGTTATATTAGTTTAAGGTACACAACATTGATGATTTGACAATTCTCTACATTACACAGTGCCATGAAAAGTGTAGTCACCATCTGTCACCACACAATATTATTGCAGTATTATCGATCCTATTCTCTATGCTGTACTTTGCATCTCTGTGACTTAATTATTTTATAATTTGAAGTCTGTAACTCTTAATTCTCTTCACCTATTCCATCTATCTGCCCACCCCCTCCTTTCTGGCAACCACCAGTTTGTTCTATTTATGTGTTTCTTTATTGAATAAATAAATTGAATATTAAATTAACGGGACATAGCTTTCTTCATTAGACTTCTGTTTTACTCAGAACACAGTTTGAAAGCTAGTCAGGCTCTTGTCTCAGGTATTGTCATAATTCTCCAACAAAAAATTTTCATTTCCTTCAGCATATGTGTGTGAGTTGGTGTGTGTGTGCACGTGTGTGTAATATCAGGGTAGTGTTCATTAGAAGTGTATTTAAGAAAGTTCCAGAAAAATAATGAAATACAAATGTTCTTTTTAAGAGAAGTGATTTTATTATTTTTATTTTAAGGGAATTGTATTTATTACACATTATAGTTTATGTATTGTGCTTACAACTAGGATGAGGTTTATAAAATTGCTGATATTAAAAAATTGCTACTATATGAGTGAAGTTTCTTAGTATATATCATATACATATCAAAATCTGTAAAACTTTCCAAGAATAAATTGAACCAAAAAAAGGATAGAATCCATATTAAGAGAATGTAAATTTTTCATATAAGTACATAAAATGCTTCCTTAATGAATAGACAAAATAATTTTGGAAGAGAAAATTTAATATAGAAATAGCAATGTTTTTAAATTAAAATGTAAATGTAATTTTCATTTTCTCCCCAATTTTTTTGGTATTGTGGGAGCTAGAAGCAAAGGCAAAATGATTTTAATATTCATATGAAAAAGAAATGCCTAAGAATTACCAGGAAACTATTAATAAAAGGATTATCAAAAAAATAATATATGTGTGGGACGGCTTACTTGGCTCAGTATTAAAATTTACTATAAAGCTATCATAATAAAAGGAGTGTGATATTAACACAAACAGGTATAATTTATCAGTGAAATTCCAGAAATCCAAGTACATATGAGAATTTACTGTGTTTTATTATATATTAAGAAAGGTAGTATAACTTAGGGATTAAGAGAACTGGATTCTCGAATCATAATCTTTGGCTTCAAATCAAATCTTTCCTGCTTTCTTATTTTCTGATTTGAAGAAACATCTTTAACTTTGCCATGTGTGTTTCTCATCGTTAAAATGTGACTAACAACGGAGCCCTAGCTCATAGGTTTGTTATGATTCTTAAATGAATGAATACATGAGAAGCACTTAGAACACTGCCTGGTCCAGAGTAATATTTAAGTGTCATTTTAATCCATTTTAGAAAAGGATGTTAGGCATCAGGGAAAGATGAATCAACATCATAAAATTATACTTTTTTTTTAACCAACAGATAAAATTCTGTGTGTTAATAATGCACATGGATCAGGAACAAATAATCTGTGTGTATGTGCATTTATAAATTTAAAGTACTGGCACGGATATAGGAAATAATCATTCTTATGCAATATTGATGTAAGTGCTATAATATTGCAGCTTTTGAGAATCTATCCAGTAAAACTTAATGCACCAATATTTAGGAATATAGAGACAAGGATGTATATCATAGTATTATTTGCAGTGGCAAAGTTGGGAAACAACCTGACCTCTAACAGGAGAATGACTGAATAAATAATGGTATTACAGAATATTATGGGGTGATGGTATTAAAAATAATAAGTTGGAGCCACATAAATTGGCTAAGAATAGTGTTCATAATATACTATCTAAAGAATACTAAGTTGCTAAGAAACATATGGCCCTATGTTTAATAGAAAACATCTTGTGTGCATGTATCATAGGGTGATGACGAGGATTATGAACATGATTAACTTTTTCTGTTTATATCTCTACTTTGTTTTTAAAATGTTAACTGAGAATGTAAAACAAGATGGAGAAAATGACTTCAGTTGTGGTATATACTGTGTTTTGAAGAATATAAAGTGGGAATTTTCCAAGAGAACGACTGGACCATCTTTATCATTATATATCTGTTTGAGCTACCTGACTCTTCCTTTTTCTAGTCATGGAATGCTTTATTGAGTTTCCAGAAGGGTTACATAGAGAAGGTTCAGGCCTAGAGGAGACATTTATTAAATGACAAAGGAAATGACATTTTTTTTCATATTTTGAAGTTATATCAAGTTATGTACTATATGTAATATTTTTCTTAATACATCAAAGGTTCTCAATCCTACTTTTACATCAGAAATACCTGTGGAGATACTTACTTAATAGATCTTGCATGAGATTGGGTGTCTATATTTAAAGAGTTAGAGAAATGTTTTCTGAAGCTGTTTACTATATGAAAAATGCATATTAGTTGACTAAAATGATTGTGTACTATTCTTACACTGTCTCTTCTCTCAGACTTTAGTTTATTAAGACTTTTTTCATTAAATAACATACTTTATTTGAAAAATAATAAATTAAAAAATACTTGATTTGTGCAAAAGTTGAAGGGTAGGTGTTAGGTTTAGCATTGAAAACAATAAGAGTTTACTAACTATAACTAGTACAACTTAAATCTATGAAGACTTATTATGCAAAGGGTGATTATCTTTTCACATAGCATTAATAGTCCTTGACGATTACCGGGAATGATTAGGAGTTCTCTTACGTTGTATATCTTTATATACAGATTACAAAAATTATGGAAAGGGGTTAAATGAATGCTTCTAACCATAGTCATTCCATTGCAAGCTTCTAAGTTAGTTTGCTATGCTGTAGATAGTGTGTTCTTAACACCCAATGGTGGGAATCAGAGGATCTGCCTGAGAGCAAGTTAAGAATTGCTACTGAAAGCACCTAATTTATGTTTGCGTAATACACCTTATGGTAAATACCAGCCTATGTGACCTTCTGAAGTCCCTTTTGAAGGTACAATTTCAAATGAAGATATATTCCTGTTTATGGAAAATCTAGTGCTTTACAGTTACTCAGATTGAAAAAAAGTGGTATACTTCAGGGAAAAAGAATGAAATAGTCACTCTGTAATGTCGTTTATTTTACATCCCATACATGACTCGGGCATTGGCTCATGAGTAGGCAGATTTGCAATTATCTGTCTTTCTGAACTACCTACTAGGTAAAGGTGTTTTATTTATTTCATCAACGTTTTTCTTGCAGTCATAGCTGTAGTAATTCTTACACCACAGCGTGTTCTCAAGACAGCACATTATACATGCATTTATATAACCAAAGCATTTAATGCTCTGTACTCTGGAACGTGTATTAGTCTTCTTGCTCTGTGTGTGTGTGTGCGCGCTCACACGCACGTACAGTTCAATAGAATTTTTGTAATCTTTCAAATAAAGCCATATAAAAGGGGTAGTTATCAAGTTTATTTTCAATATTTTACTTTTTAAAATGCTTAGAAATTGGAAGCATGTGAATGTCTTTGCATGTTCTTTCAGATAAGAGTAGTTTTGCCAGATTAGAGAGTTTGACCCCTATTCACTATAGAATAAATAGTTATTTCTCATTTTTGACTTTTCTAATTTATCTTTGATTAAGGAATATCCTAGGAGATAATAAGTTGATCATTTTCATCTTTTCTTCTAAACCTAATACCTTTATAATTCATTTTATTAAGTGTTTGGTTTAGCTATTGTTTTTTTCTTGTATTAGATGATACCATTTTTTAAAGATACTCTTTAAAAATATTTTGGAAAAGGAAATGCTCTATTTTATTAACTAACTGCAATTTGTTTTGAGCCAAGTAATAGAAGTTACAAAATTAATGTTTTTATTTATGATTTATTAAATATTAGAAGTGAACTACTTCAATCCATATTTAGGGAAAGGGCTTAGTTTTGTGACTAATAATACAGTTTGTTAAATTACAGGCATTCTTCTGTAGCCTTTTATGTTAGTATTTGTTTATCTCCAGTGTTAATTAAGAATAATTTGTGAAATATTCATTTTCTTAACGATAGTCATGTGTGATAGTAAATTATCAAACTTTACTAGTATGTTACTGAAATGAAAACATGTATTATCTTTAAAAAAAAGTACTGGCTTCAGAAAAATTGTTGGTAAAATCAAATATAAGCAGTGTTGTATTAGGATGATTAGTAAATATAAAATACCTGTAAGCACCTGTATTTGACTTCAAAGTAGCTTAAATCAGGTAAAAAATATTGCACATCAAGCTTTTCAACTAAATAATAACATTTAATTTTAATGGTAAAAATGGCTTAATCAAAAATTTGAAAAAACAAAATTAAAAGTCCAAATTATGCAAGTTTTTAAAATTCATCTATTTACAGAAGTTTAAGTGGAGACTGATTTTTCAAACATAGTTGAGATGTTTACTTCTGAAAATATCTAATTAGTTTGGTTATATCATAGCATATTAAATCAATCCATGAATAAATTCAGAATTAAAAAAAATTTTAAATTCTAACATTAACGTTCTGGTTTTCCTAGATAGGTATTTATTTTAATTACATGATTCTTATTTAAAACTATGACTTTAAGTTTCCTTATTTTAAAATTTAAAAGTATTTTCTAAGTCTCCTTTCTATCATTTCTCAACTACTTGTATAATATAAATTTAAATATTTAGTAGTCTTTATGATAGATGCTACCTGACTGTAAACTTCATAAAAGGGAGATCTAATTCTTTTTATTGACTTCTATAAAATCCCCAACATCTGCACCAGTACCTGGCACACCATAGGCACTGAATAAATAATTGTGCAGTGAGTACCAAGAAATGTATTAAAACTATTTTAAATATGTTGTTTATTCTACTTTTACATAATTTGTTTTTTCAGCAGTTTAATTCGGAAGTAACTTTTTTATTTCCTTTTATTACTCTGCTTTTAAAATACTAAAATAAGACAAAGTTTACCTGGTAGAGGGAAAAAAATGTCACCTGAAATTCAGTCTCTGTTATTCCCTTCATTTCAGTTTTACCTGCATATAATTTTACACTACTTAATCCAAACTCTACATACACATTTACATATATTTTAGAATTTTGTGTTGTTTTCCACATCATTTTATAATTCCATGTAGTGCCTGTACACTGTTCTTTGTATATGATATTTTCCGTGTTCTGGATTATTTTCCAGAAGGATCACAAAAGGAGAGATAGACACTAGGGCAAAGCTTATGTTCATTTTATAACTTAATGTATTCTCCATAGTGATTTCCAAGAGGTAATATATACTACTACACATTTTTTAAAAGAAAGAGATTAAGGGGTGCCTGAATGGCTCAGTCGGTTGAGCATCCAACTTCAGCTCAGGTCATGAACTCACGGTTTGTGAGTTCAAGCTCCATGTCAGGCTCTATGTTGACATCTCAGAGCCTGGAGTCTGCTTTAGATTGTGTGACTCCCTATCTCTCTGCCCCTCCCTGACTCGCTTGCACTCTGTCTCAAAAGTAAATAAACATTAAAATTAAAAAAAAAAAAAAAAGATTACTGGTTAGACCATTACCTCATGTACATTTGGTTCACTTTTTTTAAGTGATTAATTTTGCTGCTCTATTTTAAATATCTCTGATTGATTTTAGCAGTTTATATTTTCTTATCAAAGTTCTTTACTGTTCACTATTTAATGAGTTTTTTTCACTTTTACCTTCCCGTAAATTACCGTATCCATTTCTATTGCTTTAAATAACCTCAAATTTCCTACGATCACCAGACCAATAGCTAATCACCTACTTGCTGTCATCACTTAGATGTCTCATGAGGATTTCAAACTTAAAATATCCAAAGTAGAATTCTTGATTCCCTCTATCCTTATCTTTCATACCTTTTCATCATCCACTTCTGTGAACACAACCCCTCCTTTAATGTTCATAGCTATTTTTCACTTTTTAAATTGACATTACAGCTTTAAAATATTAAATTAAAAGCATTAGTTTTCATATTAAAAGCCCAAATATTTCAAGTACATTTTTTCACTAATTGGAATTGAGAACTCTGAACATATATCTTATTATGTAAACTCTAAAACAGTTTGTCTAAGAAGATATGGTTTAAAATAATAATAGTAATAATAATAATGATTTCTAAGAGGTTTTTGATAATTTGACATGTAGATGATGTTGACAGGTGGGAGTTCAAGAAATTTAACCTCATTTTAGTAAAATATGGTTTAGTAAGCATTAAGAAGACAATACTGCAAGTTATTTTCATTTGTAAATAATAGGCTGCCCTAAAATAGTTTATTATTTACAACTTTTATGGTTTCTTTATAGTTGTTTGACTTCTGGTATTTTTCTTTTTTGACGTAATTATATCTAGAGCATTTAGCATCTCAATAGGAATCATTTAAAGTGCTTTTCTTTTCCTATAAAAAATGATTTTTCCTATTTTTCTTATACCTAAGTGTATCCCTGTCTGGAATGTGATGTGATGTGTCTTTAACATAGGCAGCAGTCATCAAAAGGAAAAGAAAAAAAAAAACCAAACAAGCAAACTTTGAATAATGCTTCAAGGGGCAAAGTGAAAAAATGTATTAAGTAAAAATATAGTTAAGTTAAACTTTATTTTCCTTTAGAAATTTCATGGGGATTATCATTCAGTTTTTGTCTTCTTCCAAGGATACACAAAAAGAGGTGTATTGTCTGTCATTCTCTCTCATATCCGCAAGGGGAAATAGAGTATGGCTCTTTGAAAGAAGATATAAAATGAAGTATAAACTTTTAATTATTCTGAGGTAAAAATGTAATTACTTGAACCAAGGCAAAGAGGTAGGAGGTAATTGCACCAGTTATGAATTGTGATTATGACTCAGTAGAAACTGTCATTTGAGTCATGTTATTAATTGATCCAGTTCATCACATAATCAAGGAAATGCTAATATATTTGTATTCTGGACTTTTAGAACCAATCTGACTATATTTTGATGGCTAAGGAAGCCTAGCCACAAAACCTTAGTGGGTAAGGGGTAACAAACTATGAAGTATCATAGGAAAAACATAATATATATCAATAAACATTTAAGAAAAGGCATATAGTGCATATTTAATCATTTAGTTCTTATAATGTTAGTGATTTTTTTCTCAAGTTTTTATTTAAATTTCAGTTGTTAACATACAGTGTAATATTAGTTTTAGGTATACAATATGGTGATTCATCACTTCCATACAGCTTGCTTATTACAGCAAGTACATGCCTTAATCCCCATCACCTGTTTCACTCAACGTCCCCTCTGGTAACCATCAGTTTGTTCTCTATAGTTAAGAGTCTGTTTCTTGGTTTGCCTCCCTATCTCTTTTTTTTTTTCCCTTTGCTTGTTTGTTTTATTTCTTAAATTCTGTATATGAGTGAAATCATATGGTATTTGTCCTTCTGACTTATTTTGCTTAGTGTAATACTCACTAGCTCCATCCGTGTCGTTGCAAATGGCAAGATTTCATTCTTTTTGATGGCTGAATACCTATAATACATCTTCTTTATCCATTCATCAGTTGATGGACACTTGGGCTGTTTCCATAATTTGGCTATTGTAGATAATGTTGTTATGAACATAGAGGTGCATGTATCCCTTTGAATTAGTATTTTCGTATTCTTTGGGTAAATAGTAGTGCAATTGCTGGATTGTAGGGTAGTTCTATTTTTAACTTCTTGAGGAACCTCCATACTGTTTTCTACAGTGGCTGCACAAGTTTTCATTACCACCAACAGTGCAAAAGGATTCCCCTTTCTCCTCTTTCTCGCCAACACCTATTGTTTCTTGTGTTGTTGATTTTAACCATGCTAACCAGGTGTGAGGTTATCTTTCTTTTTTTCTTAAGTTTATTTATTTATTTTGAGAGAGAGAGAGAGAGATCATGAGCGGGAGAGGGGCAGAGAGAGAGGGAGAGAGAGAATCCCAAGCAGACTGCACTGTCAGCGAAGAGCTTGACACAGGGCCCGATCTCAGGAAACTGAGATCATCACCTGAGCCAAAATCAAGAGTCAGATGCTTGACCAACTGAGCTACCCAGGAACCCTGAGGTGATATTTCATTGTAGTTTTGATTTGTATTTCCCTGATGATCAAAGATGTTGAGCATCTTTTCAGGTGTCTGTTGACCATCTGTGTTTTTTCTTTGGAAAATTGTCTGTTTATGTCTTCTGTCCATTTTTTTAAATTGGAATTGAGTTTTATGAGTTATTTATATATTTTGGATACTAACCTTTTATCAGGTTAGTATAACCAGGTTAGTATATTTGCCATTTGCAAATACCTTCTCCCATTCTGTAGTTTGCCTTACAGTTTTGTCGATTGTTCTCCTTACCATGCAGAAGCTTTTTATTTTGATGAGGTCCCAGTAGTTTATTTTGGTTTTGTTTCCCTTGCCTCCAGAGACATACCTAGAAATAAAGTGCTACAGCCAATGTCAGAGAACACAGTGCCTGTGTTCTTCTGTATGATTTACATGGTTTCTTACCTCACATTTAGGTCATTAATCCATTTTTAACATAAAATGTAAAAAAGTGGTTTTTTACTTAACTGTAAAAAAGTGGTCCAGTTTTTTTTTGCATGTTGATGTCCACTTTTTGCAACACCATTTGTATAAAGTACCAAAACTGAAACAGGAAGAAATAGAAAACTTGAATAGACCAATAACCAGCAAAGAAATTGAATCAGTATAATAAAAAAATAAATAAATAAGAACCTCCCAACAAACAGAAATCCAAGGCCAGATGGCTTCACAGGCATAGTCTACCAAGCATTTAAAGAAGAGTTAATACCTGTTCTTAAACTATTCTAAAAATAGAAAAGGAAGAAAAACTTACATACATTCATTCTATGAAGTCAGCATTACTCTGATACCAAAACCAGATAAAAACTCCACTAAAAAAGAAAACTACAATCCCATATCTCTGATGAACATAGATGAAAAATCCTCCACAAAATACTAGCAAACCAAATCCAACAATACATTAAAAAATCATTTAACTGCGATCAAGTGAGATTTATTCCTGGGATGTAAGTGTGGTTCAATATTTGCAAATCAATCAATGTGATACACCACATTAATAAAAGAAAGGATAAGAACCATATGATCATTTCATCGGATGCAGAAAAAGCATTTGATACAGTACAACATCCATTCATAATGTTAGTAACCATAAATCTATGAGTGTCACTGATTTCAGTAATTTTGTAAGATTAAAACATCTATGCATTTATCTTTTTGTGTATTTTAGTATGTTTGCCATATAATCTTTGAATATTTTTTTAGTCTTGAGGTATTTTTTTTCACACTTACCATCCCATGAAATGACAGGGAATGGGTTCCAGCAGCTCAGGCTCCTTTCCATTGGTTCTCAAAAAGTGTGATTCTCTGGGTGAGACAGGCTGGCACTTCAGGTGAACCCAAGTACCTTTCTCTTTGACTACCTTCTTTTTCTTACCATTTTTCTTCATGCACTTCAGGAAGCTATCTCGGCTCTTTGAGTGGTTTATATGCTCAATATGTACATTAATTCTCTTGGCAAGGATCTTGCCCTTGTTTGTGCACAACAGTGCCAACAGTACGTGGGTAACATTGTAGACTCTTCCAGTTTTGCCATGGTAACATTTGTGGGGAATTCCTTATAGAACAGTGCCCATTCCCTTGATGTCCATAATGTCACCTTTCTTGTAGATTCACATGTATGTGGCCAAAGGAACAATTCCATGTTTTCTAAAAGTTCTAGAGAACACATAACGAGCACTTCTCCTCTTTCCCTTTGTGTTGATCATTTTGGTGAATTACTAATATATGATGGTTCCAGTTGAAAGGATAATCTTTGAATTTTGGATTTTAGAGGTGGTAAAGTTATTCTTGTTTTAAGAACCGGATGTCTTATTTTTACACACACACATACACACATACACACAATTGCATGGCCATGATGGAATCTTTTAAATAGTTTATTGTTTGGTTCTTATTAATCTATATTTTACTTTTTGGTTGTATCTTTTAAACAGTTATCCAACTGATCATGTCAATTAAGTGCAAATAATCCAAAACTAAATAAGATAATGGCTTTCTGGAAAATATAATTTTGTGAGAGAGATAAATATCTGTTGCATGCTAATATAAGCCAGCATAGAATAAGTAACATAATAAGAAATACAGAGAAGTATTTGACACTTCTTTAGAGAACCAGGATTGAGTTTACAAGCGCTATTGCATTTGAACTGCTCTTACAGGACATATAAGATTTAAGGAGGCAAAAATATGCATTCTCAAGTAAAGAACAGTGTGGGAATATAGGTATATAACATTTCAGTCAGTTGGGACAAATGAATAAACAATAAGCAAAGACATGGAAAAACAATGAATATAGAGTATATCCAAGAATTAGAAGGTAAAGTTTGGATTCAGCATAGCATACCAGTCTTAAAAGAAGCATTTCAGAGAGAAAAAAAAATCAATAGTGCATAACAGGATGTAGACATCTAGGGAGCAAGAAAAGGCACAGATGGCTCCTGGGTTTCAAACCTGGTGTTGGTAGTGGTGGGGAAAAAGAGGGTGAAGATATCTAAGAAAAGACAGCATGGCATTTACAGTGATACTATGCATGTTTATGAAAACTGTATTGCCTTTGATTTGATTATCAAAAGTGGGAAGATTAAACAGACTACTAGAAAGTTAGAAGAGTTGCTTTTTTTTATTTCAATATTTTGTATTCATGTAGCAATCCTGTACATATTTTGTCAAATCCACACTTTTCAGAAGGCAGTTATTAATCAGTATAAAATCTATAATCAAAGGAAAAGATGTTTTCAATTTACTTTAGTCACCAATTCAAGATAGATCCCCAAATGACACATGCATCTTCATTGGACACTACTAAATGCTGCCTCAGCAGCCAAAGGTGTACATTACGGAAATGAAAGAGATTTATTCTTTTAGATCATGTAGGGTATATCTTGGTAATGTCTTGATTTTTAAAGCGTCAAGACATACAACAAAATGTATTATTTCTTTTAGATAGGCAAATAATATATGATATAGTAAGAGCGTAAAAGTTTCTAATATACCAGTTGGCTTGTTCTAAATTATAGAAATCCAACTCAAAGTGGCTTAAAAAAGGGAATTACATTGATCTGGGCAGGCTTTAGACATGGTTAGATTCAGATGCCAGAATGCTGTCAGAAATTTTCTCTCTCCATTTCTGGAGTTTCCTTTTATCTCGGTTAACTTTATTTTTCAGTCAAGCCTTTTCTCTTTCCATATGGTGGCGAGATACTACTGTCAGGCTTATGCTCTGCTAGATTGGAAATACAACTATCTCTGTCCCATCAGTTTTACCAGATTCTCAGGTTAACTCTTACTGGGCCATCCTGGATCATGTTCTTAATCCCAAATCAATACCTGCCAGGGGTGTGGGAATTTTGATGTGTCAGGCTTTGTTGTGTTTCCACTGCTAGAGCATTGGAAAGTTGTCAGCCTTACCTGAAGCACATGTGCTAAGAATGAGAAAGGGTGCCTCCAAAGGAAAACGGGGTCTGTTGCCAGAAGAAGGAAGATCAGATGTTGGATGGATGAGTGAGTGAATGAATGAATGAATGAATGAATGAAAAGTATCCACTGTTGATAGTCATTGCTTTACAAATGTAAGTCCATGCATATGTGCTATATAATATGGCAGCCCTAAATAAAATAGTACATACTATTCATTGAGATATCTTAAATTATAATGGACCTTGTTTTGCATGTATATTAAGGTATGGCTTTATGAAATAGGTAATTTTCCTGCCGTGATGATGAAATGTGACTACAGACACTCTCATTGTTTTATAAAACCATAATGAGTTACAGGTCTTATTTGGCAAAGGAGTAAATTTGTTTGTCTTAATATTTATTTTTAATCAGAAACATATCAACATTAAAACCTACCTATTTAGTGGTTTTGATACTAGATTCCAATACAGGTTCTTCTTTGGCTGCACATAGAGAAATAGTCACTTAATTACTTTTTTTTTCCCCCTGAAAAGCAGTTGATGCTAGTAAAATTAGTATAATTATATTGTTAATCTTATCTCATGTTTATTTGATAATACATAATTATAAGTCTAGGAATAGGGAAAATTTAAGTAAAGATTTTTTTCTTTAAAAACAATACTTAAGCACATGATTACTATTCAAATAGGTTTAGGTTCGAATGGGAGCTCTCCAACACAGAGATAACAGAGAGCAACCTTATGGGAATGTCTGATAATAGAGAATAGGATTCTTTTTTTAATATGAAATTTATTGTCAAATTGGTTTCCATACAACACCCAGTGCTCATCCCAACAGGTGCCCTCCTCAATACCCATCACCCACCTTCCCCTCTCTCCCACCCCCCATCAACCCTCAGTTTGTTCTCAGTTTTTAAGTCTCTTATGTTTTGGCTCCCTCCCTCTCTAACCTTTTTTTTTTTTTTTTTTTCCTTCGCCTCCCCCATGGTCTTCTGTTAAGTTTCTCAGGATCCACGTAAGAGTGAAAACATATGGTATCTGTCTTTCTCTGTATGACTTATTTCACTTGGCATAACACTCTCCCGTTCCATCCACATTGCTACAAAAGGCCATATTTCATTCTTTCTCATTGCCATGTAGTATTCCGTTGTATATATAAAGCACAATGTTTTTATCCATTCATCAGTTGATGGACATTTAGGCTCTTTCCACAATTTGGCTATTGTTGAAAGTGCTGCTATAAACATTAGGGTACAAGGGCCCCTATGCATCAGCGCTCCTGTATCCCTTGGGTAAATTCCTAGCAGTGCAATTTCTGGGTCATAGGGTAGATCTGAGAATAGGATTCTTATAGTACAAAAAATGTGAAAGACATTTAGATAAATATAATCACTGTCTCTCAGAGGTTTTCTTACTTACTCCTTCTCCTTCCAGTTAGGCTTTGTGTCTACTTTGTACTCTTCATATATACCAGCACTTTTAAGACTTCACTGCACTGTTGCATTTACACATCTTTTTTTCTACAACTAATCTATAATTTCCTTACAGGTAGGAGCACTGTCATATATATCCTTTATCTCTAACTCCCAACACAGGACCTGGGCCACTCAGTATTCCATAAAAGATTGAATTGATGGTAGCAACTCTAGAGTATAGTTCTGAAAACTGATTTATAACTGTCAACATTATGTCTGATTTAGTTGGTATATGTTACACCAAATGACTTGTGTGCTATCTAGGACCCAGCTTTATTATTATTATTATTGTTATTCTTAATTCTTTAGAAATAAGTATAGAGGGCATCTCGGTGGCTCAGTGGGTTCAGCATTCGACCTTGGCTCAGGTCGTGATCTCGCAGTTCGTGAGTTTGAGCCACCATCAGGCTCTGTGCTGACAGCTCAGAGCCTGGAGCCTGCTTTGGATTCTGTGTCTCCCTCTCTCTCTGCTCCTCTCCCACTCGTGCCCTATCTCTCTCTCTCTCTAAAAAGTAAACATTTAAAAAAAAGATTTAGAGACAAGTATGCATATACATATGTGAGTCAGTATTGCAAATGCTATCAATGCACAGACTTTTTCATTGGTAAATGCTATATTCCCATATCTAAGAAATAAACAAGTAGACCACCTTACATAATTTTCCACCCTCCTTTTCTCTTCCCTACCCTACCCAGTATTCAGTTGCCTGCGATCTCCAGGCTTCCATATTAGTGCCTCACTTCTTCTTGCTCTGGCCTGACACATAAAATGGCACTAGAACATTACTTTTCTGAGACACTATGCAAATGGATTAATTTTTCTTTTTGTCTCAACTTCTCATTTTCAGAGTGTGTTTCTTGTTAGTGTCCATATTAAGTGTGCAAATAGATACATACATATTTTTTAATTCTTCAAGAAAAAAAGTATAAATCTGAGAGGTTTTTTTTTAAAGGTTCCACATCTTTTAAAAATTTTATGTATGTATGTATGTATTTATTTTATTTATTTATTTTGAGAGAAAGAGAGAGCATATAGGGGAGGGGTAGAGGGAGACAGGGACAGAGAGAGAAAGAATCCCAAGCAGGCTCTGCACTGTCAGCGCAGAGCCCCACGTGGGGCTCAAACTCATGAACCATGAGATCATGATCTGAGCCAAAACCAAGAGTCAGACGTTTAACTGACTGAGTCACTCAGGAGCCCCATGAGAGCTTTTTCATTTTCTTGGGCCGAAAACAAAAGTTGGGTGACATGTTCCTTTGGCTAGGCTATTCAGTATTTATATTTTTTTTATTTGGAATTTAATAATTTTTTATATTTATATTTTCCTTAATTTTTTAATTTAATTTCTAAGATCAGTAATCTTATGTAGAATTATTACTATCTAAAATTAAGGAGTGCTACTACTAATATGAATATGCAATCATTAATACTTTCTCTTAAATCATAACACACCCTTATTAAGTTATATGTGGACAGATGTAAGTTCTACCAACAAAATTTGGGGACCACATCACTATTTGATAAAATAGCAATTATGGCTGACAGTATTTTATATAAGATAATTTCAAATAGTTAAAACTAAAATCCAGGGAATAGTACTTATTACATAAAGATGACTTTATTTGTGTGTGTGTGTGTGTGTGTGTGTGTGTGTGTCTAATTTGTATTAGAAGGATATCTTTAATATAAAGATAGATGGGATGGTGTCATTTTTCAGTTCACAAAGAGACAGATATTTTGCAAGATGTTTACTTTTATGAAAAGTTTACACACCATTTCTGAACTATGCATTATTTCAGCATCTTTGGATATTGAAAAGAAAGAAAAATGACTAATGGGACAAATAAAAGAAAGGACAGACTAATGTGCAATAATGAAAGTACTTTGCACACATCTGCAAGTTCTTTTGGAAGAATAGAACAGTAAATATAGTAGAAGACTGGTGGACTGGTGTGCAGTGTAGTAGAAATTAGTATTACCTTTCCACATTTCATAGAAGCGTAAGGTGATTTTAAGATATTTTAAATTTATATATTTCATTACTTTTTATTGACAGTGTGTAGAACAGTTCCCATAGTTAAACTTTCATGTGCTCGTCTCTTCTTGGGCTATAATCATGCAGGTAATTACCACGCTGGGCAAAACAAAAGTGATATTAGAATTTAAGCTAATTGAAGAACAGTTCTTTTGAAATTTTTGGTTAATTAATATATTTTTCTTTGCAAAAATTGTGTTAAAACATAAAAATTATGTTAAAACACTACCTTTTGCCAGTATATAAATGTTTTCAACTGTATAAAAAATGTTCTGATTTTGAAAAGAAGTACTTATTTGTAAAATATCATATTTAACATTCACATATTTAAACCCTTAAAAGTACATTTTCTCAATACTTCATGTGCACAGTAAAATAGAAGGATGATTCTAATTCATCTTTGTAATTAATATAAGGGGTAATCATGGTTTAACTTTCTAATTATAATACTAACATACTATATAACATTTCAAACATATGTTTCTATAAAAAAGGTCTGTGAACAAAATTAACAAATTAACATGTTTTAAAAAATTATTTCTCTGTCTACCTCTTGAAATCCAATGCACTTAATCGGGGATATGAAGGATATATTTGATATTTCTAAGCAATGTTTCTAGACAGTTTAGGTTGTTTCCATTTAAAATGAAATTATTTTACACACAAACTGGAATGAAACAAAATCCTGTTCCTATCAGTTATAGGTGTGGAAAAGAAAAGTTGTGCGTGAATGTACATGTGTGTTAATACATGTAAACATATTTATGAGATGACCCAGTCTGGAATTTGAATTTATACTTTCACTGCCTGCTACCTTCAAGAGCAAAATTGCATGGCTGTTATTTCTTTAAAATATTTGTCTTAAAGAGAGCATGGCAATACTTGCTAAAAACTAGCTGGTGAAATATTTCATAGAATATCTCAACTAATTCCTGTTCATTTTTCAATAAATTATTTCAACCTGCCCATTTTAATATCTAGAACGGGGAAGGCGGTTCCTTTAGCGCTTTGTCAGCGACACAGCACTCACAGTCTCTGACCTACCCAAGGAGTCATAAAACAACACCATGGGGATCTTTGTGCCACCAAAATAAAAATTTTAATATTTATATTTTAATTTCAGGGGTTATGGTAACTACCCTACTGATTTTATACTTTCTATAATAGTATTTGATTGTACTTAAATAAATCAAACTAGGCTGGGTTTCGTGGGTGGATGTTTCAATACAAATTAGCTAAAATGCCTATAGTTATATGGTCACATTGGATCATTGTAAATATTCATGTGACTCCAGTAATTTTTCAGTCACCTTTGATAATATGGTTGTAAGCCCTATTTTTTAAAATGTAGCTATTACTGCCAGAAAGAAAAGTATCTAACTAAAATAGTCATTTTACAAATTTAAGTAGAACAGCCAGGTAATATTCTCAAATAGCCTTCAAGACCTACCTCAAAGTGACTGAAATTTTTTATATTAATTATTTAGAAATATTTGTTATTTTTATAGTTATATGTTGTGTGTCAGTTTAGGTGAAAAATCAAAATACTACTAGTAATTATTGATTTCAGAAAATATTAGTCATGAAACAAGTAAATTTTGAATAACACAAAAATTACTAGGTGATAAGGAACATGAAATTAATTTTTTGAATGGACTCAAGCTAGAACTTTACTACTTTTATCTTTACTAACTTTGCATCATAATCCTGCACTCTTTGTTTTTATATGTTTTAGACCAAAGGTATTCTTAAAGCTACAATAGGTGAAGAATATCCACATTATTTTTATTTTGAAGCTATATAAAAATGTTACCATTGATGTATAGTTATGATACCCTCTTTTTAAAACATACTAATTTCTTAGAAGTTGTACTGCAAAATGCAACAAATCTCAAGGAAAATTCTGTTTAGTAATTTTAAACTGAAAATTGCATTTTCTTTTAAAAATTCTGATTTTACAAGCTAAGTGTATTAAAATGTGATAAAAGTCACTTTAGAAGTTGTGCTATTTCTGTCTTTCATAAATTATGTTTAAATTAATTTTCACTTATTTTACTTTTGCTAGGATAGCAAAGTAATATAATGTATATGCGCAAAACAGAAGTATTATTTATACGTATTTTTTTTAATTACAGGTAAAGATTATAGTTCCCAACAGCACAGCAGGTCTGATAATAGGGAAGGGAGGTGCTACTGTGAAGGCTATAATGGAGCAGTCAGGGGCTTGGGTGCAGCTTTCCCAGAAACCTGATGGGATCAACTTGCAAGAGAGGGTTGTCACTGTGAGTGGAGAACCTGAACAAAACCGAAAAGCTGTTGAACTTATCATCCAGAAGATACAAGAGGATCCACAGAGTGGCAGCTGTCTCAATATCAGTTATGCCAATGTTACAGGTCCAGTGGCAAATTCCAATCCAACCGGATCTCCTTATGCAAACACTGCTGAAGTGTTACCAACCGCTGCAGCAGCCGCAGGGCTATTAGGACATGCTAACCTTGCTGGCGTTGCAGCCTTTCCAGCAGTTTTATCTGGCTTCACAGGCAATGACCTGGTGGCCATCACCTCTGCACTTAATACTTTAGCCAGCTACGGATATAATCTCAACACATTAGGTTTAGGTCTCAGTCAAGCGGCAGCAACAGGGGCCTTGGCTGCAGCAGCTGCCAGTGCCAACCCAGCAGCAGCAGCAGCCAATTTGTTGGCCACCTATGCCAGTGAAGCCTCAGCCAGTGGCAGCACAGCTGGTGGTACGGCGGGGACATTTGCATTAGGTAGCCTGGCTGCTGCTACTGCTGCAACCAATGGATATTTTGGAGCTGCTTCTCCCCTAGCTGCCAGTGCCATTCTAGGAACAGAAAAATCCACAGATGGATCAAAGGATGTAGTTGAAATAGCAGTGCCAGAAAACTTAGTTGGTGCAATACTTGGCAAAGGAGGGAAAACATTAGTGGAATACCAGGAGTTGACTGGTGCAAGGATACAGATCTCCAAAAAAGGAGAATTCGTACCTGGCACAAGGAATCGGAAGGTAACCATTACTGGAACACCAGCTGCAACACAGGCTGCTCAGTATTTAATTACACAAAGGATCACATATGAGCAAGGAGTTCGGGCTGCCAATCCTCAGAAAGTGGGTTGAGTGCCCCGATTGTACATCAGATTGTTTTAACCCCTCCTTTACCCCATTTTCAAGAAGGATGTACTGTACTTTGCAGAAGTGAAGTTTTTCTGTTATTAATATATAATTATGCAAATGAATGCGACTATGTTGACAATGTGTATATGTAAATAATATGTGTTTTACCAGATGTTTCATAGAAAGAATTTTTTCTTGATCTGTTTTGTTCTCTATACTTTGCTTGTGTATATTTGTCAGAGGTGTTTCTAGTGTAAGATTTAAGCCTGCCATTTTACCAGCATTATTGTAGTTTAATGATTGAATGTAGACAGGGATATGCGTATAGTTTTCAGTATTAGTTCTAGATAACACTAAATTAACTACTGTTAGGTTGAGTATGGTGGGTCAGTGACCTAAAATGGAGTGAGGCCAAAGCACTGTCATGTAAGTCTTACTTCCTGCTTAGGGCACAGTGAAGTAGGAAACAATATTTTGAAAATAAGTTTTAAATTTAAAATGATCAAAAAGCAATATAGTTGCATAAAAGCACTGTAAAATATTTAAAAGGTTAAAACTGTGGAAAATTATATTGGTAAGTTTACAGATCAATAAAAGCACCTGTTCTCCATCTGAACTAGACAATGGAAATAATGCTGCATGCTGGCCATGGCCCATTCTTCATCATTTGTAAGTTCAACAAAAGTTCTCACATGGAGTCCCACCTCTTCAGAGGTTTGTACATTTGTTTTTAAGCACTGAATTCACTACTGATCCCATCGCCTGGCCAGTAGAACAGTCATTACTCCATTAACATCCTCACTGTTTAGACACATAACTGTGGTACAGTGTATTGGAAATTTTATAAACAAAAGTGAAAGTGCCAACAAATTATTGATAGCTGATAATGTTTCATTATCTGCAACTGCTTGATAAGTATGTTGCATTTTAAGAGCTTATAATTGTGTATAATTTGTTAACACTAGAAACCTATTAGTATTGTGAATGTAGATTTTACTGTGAAGCTATCTGTGATTTAGCTGTTTGCTCCCATGATGGAGTCTTTGCAGCATGGCGCTAGCAGCCAATGCAGTTTCTAATACTCGGTAATTTGCATGTTTTGTGGAGCATTTTTATGTCACCAACCAGACAGTATTTCCTGCATGCTTATTTAGAAGAGGCAGTTTATCTTGAGAGGTAGTGTGATCTACCTTTGTCAGGCTTTTTGACAGGTCATTTCAAAGTAAGCCTTTGTTCCCAAGACCCAACAACTGTCACCCTCTTCTGTACCTCTCCTGAGTGCCAACTGTCCAGGCCATTTGACACACCATCTGTTAACCTCTGAGTTTGCCCACTCAAGGCCACTCATAGGGGCATCCATCCCCAAGCACCTCCTCATGCTGTGCATGCAGTCTTAAATTCAATGGACAAAAATAAAATGCTGGCTACCTCTGGATCATCTGGCTGAGCAACTGAATTACAAAAGAGAATTACTTCCATCTCAACTTCAACCCATTGATTACGTCCATCCTAGCAAGCTAAATGGCATCCCAGCTGCTCCTTTCTGTGCAACCAATTAAAGAACAATGAGTGTGATGCTCCATGTCTGAATTTCGTCCAGCCTCTCTCTGAACTGTGATCTTTGTCCTCATGAACTTTCCCTTTTGTTCATTGAACTATATGGACTCTTCATTTCATATTGATTTACTGTGCAATTTACTTTTGGACATTGAGAACTTGAAATTATTTCCTGATCCCTTCCCCTTCCACTATTAATAATTCATTTCTGTCAAACTGTAAGAGTAGATTCATTTTTTTTTTTAGTTTTTAACATTGGACTGTTATTTCATTTTAGAGTTCTCTATCTCTAAATATTTATTTAGAGAATGATTTTAAAAGGGAATGATATGCTTGTTTAAATGAAAGAGAAAAGCTGTAGTAAACTGTGTTAATTGGTAATGACTATTTATCGTCGATACTCTGTAGCTGTGTAAGTTTTGACAAATAGTGTATCTCGTGGAATCAGTGGTTAGCATTGCCGCTATTATATTTACTCATTTTATCATTATAAATGTGCTTAGTTCATCATGTAGCATCACTTGTCTCCCGTCTCATTTTTTCCTTGCATGTCACAAGTCTCAGATCATTTATAATACATTAACAGTAAATAATATCTATGTAAATTTCTTTCACCATGCTGTCTCAGAGTCAGCAGTGAACAAAGGCGAAGATTGGGGCCCCACTTAGTTGAAAAAGAGAAAGGAAGTGATCTAGGATGTGTATTAGAAGCATTTCAAATGTTGGGTCTTTAAAATGTTTTGTTCAGTCTTAGCAAATTTTCAACCTTTTATTTCAAAATTCCAGTAGTCCACTGTGGAGCCCATGCATTTCATCTGGAATTAATGTTACTTTGAAGCCAAACCATTTAAACAATTATGTGTATTTTATTAGCTAGTGTTGCTGAAAATGCACTCAGTTCAATTTCAATTGTAAATGGGAATTATAAACTTTTGCTAGTTGGCATGGTTATATGTTAGTTAAAACTGAAAGCTAAATTGAAGATATTTACATTTTAATTTATGGTAACAGATAAGGGTTTGTGTGCATTATGTGTAAATCAGCTTCATGCTGTCTAAAAAGTTATTCTCTGAAATTTATAGACCATGTAGAATTGATTTGTGATGTGATGCTTTAATTTACTGCAAGAAAATTAGTATGGCTTCAAACTGCCACAGGTAGGCATGTAACAATGGCTGTTCAGCTATACTGATCCAAAATGGAGAAAACTGATGATACAAGGGCCAAACATCTTATGAAATGCAACTATTTATAGACTTGTTTTGCTATAGGGAGGCTGGTGAACATGCTGAATACGAATTACCTCAGTTCTGCAGCTTTCTATGTCTTTTTAATGCATTCTGTTTCAGGGTCACTTTCAATCAATATTTCATTTACTTACTGAGATTGAATGGGCGCTCTGAGACACAGTGTGCTGTTTATCATACAGATTGGACACCTCATTCTAGATCCAAGATCTTTTCCTCAACACTGGGAGCTGTCCTTTCAGCACCACAAAATTACTGCTTGAAGTTGCATTGCAGTTTTTATTTTTTTTCCTTTATCACTGGGAGCTTTTCTTTCAGCACCACAACATTGCACCTAGACTTTTTAAACGGCTGCCTTCCTCTTTGCACTGAAGACCAATTTCGTCTGCACTTCCAGTTATTGCTATTACCTGTAGGACTTTCAATCCTACTTCACCTCACCCACCCCACTCCTGAAACAGTTAAATGTATCTATTTCTGTGGAAGTCATTTTCTCATTGAATGATCAGAAACAAAGATAAATTCTAACCTGTAACGGCTCATTTCGACTCATTGCTTACAATAGATCTAAGCTCTTTTTTCTGCTTATTCGACTCCTTCCAGCTTCCCATCACATCTGTAACAAACTTTTAAAATTATATTGCCACACCACCATGCACAGCCTACCTGCACAGTAGAGATAGATTATTCCATCGTATTCAGATGGTTAACAGAGGTTAGCAAGTCCTGTATTATATATTTATATCGCTTTCTAAGAAAGTGCATATTAATGTTTACTTTAAGAATGTGTAAATGGTGCTATCAAGAATCTGATAAATTTTATCCCAGTTTTTTGTGTACCACTTCTAATGTATGAGATTTATTTTTCTATTGGAAAAAAATAAACAGTATGAAAGCATTAAATTGGTAGATTTTAGTAATTTAACAATGAATGGAATCCCTATGTTACAGGCCCTATCTTTCCTTGGAAATTTTAATGGTGGTAATAGGTTTCAACAAAGGTACTGATAATCACATTTTTTTAATCCATTCTTATATTGCATTCTTAATTCACGTGCTGATTCCTCACTGAGTCCTTAAGTAAATTTTACTTACTGTAAGTCTTCTCCAAGAAGGGAATTTTTGCTTTCCAAGGCAGCAATTGAAAGAAATGAAAATATAATTTAATACTATTTACATCACAGACACGATTTGAGACCAGTTACTCTGTTAGTAGGAGAAATTCATCACTCATTAAATACAGGGCAAGCATGGCTATCCATAATAATTTTGGGTGCAATGCAGTCTTAGAAATTTAATGTACACACTTTATTTAAATGATGCAAACAGCCATATGAAATTGCACATGATTAGAAAGCAGAATGAACTCATTTTGCCTCCTGCTTGGTTTCTCATAAACATGAATACATAATATTGTTATGCACTGTTGTTCATAGATGTCTTATTACATAAAGGGTAAGTATCATATTACTTTAACAGATTATTTTTGGAATTCTGCATGTTATTTTTTGTTTCATCAGATATGTGCCCCAATAAAATAACATTTTTTTCCAAAAAAAATGAAAGTATTAGAAAACTTGTCATGTTAATTTTGAAAAAAATGAAGTGTAGTACATATTACTAGATATCATTCCACTGGTCTATATATTAAAAAAAAACTGTTCTTGAAAATTGAAGCATTACCTTGTGTAATTAATAAAGTAATCAAATCAGATTTGTAAATAAAATATTGTTTAAATCTAAAGTATTCAATATTTTGATTAGATTATTTTTTTAAGGAAAAATATTTAACGTGTATGTGCCGAATTTTTTTTTAAATAGTTTTTTATAATTGCAATGGAAGGGCAATTGTCTCATTACAAGTGGTACAGAAGCCAATACTTGGGTTACCATAGATATATAAACAAGTAAAAACTGTGGAACAAGTTTTAAGCTCATTTTGGAAAAAAAAACAGTTCTGTAGAAATGCATATTTGTATTTGTTTCTCTAATAAATCTGCAAATAGCTTTAAACACAAATTAGTTTTAATTATTTAAATTATGAGTTCTTTTAAGTAATTTAACATCTGTTTTGCCTTACATTTGTGAAAACATTGTTTCATGGAAATTAATAGAGGCTTACTGTGAAAATCAAGGTAGGTCTGCATTTATTTGAAAAGGCCAGGTATTTAGCATTCAAGTATGTTTACCTCCATGAAATAATTAAAGAATTTTTACAAAAAAACTACACTTCTCTACCCCTCCCCAATCACATCAGTTTGGCCACTGCCCCAAACAATTAAAGGCCAATTTGTATCAGCTTTAATTCAGTATCAAAGAAAAGCGCAAAAAAATAAGTGAAATCACACTTTCAAATGGTTGATAATAAAAAGATTATTTGATATAGATAACTGACTTCTTTATATATAGCAATGAAGAAATTTTGCCTCTTCTGAACCACAGTGCCTCAATCTTCTTTAATGTGATTGACACATTATGATTGAAATTGTTGTATAAAATATATATATTTCCCTTGAATTGTGACCTTATAATAATTTATGTTGAAAATGTTTTAGGGTAAAATAGTCTCTATTTCTGTTACTAAATAATGTACAGTCCCCATTTAATAGAAACTGCCTTGTAGATGAAAAATATACTAAGTACACACACACACACACACACACACACACACACATATATATTTTTTAATTGTCCTTCTGCTAGAGCAGAAATGCTAAGCTTTTGATTAAGGACTCAACTGAGTATTCCAATCCTATTGAACTACAAAGAGCATTCAAATTATAATGAAGTCTTTGACTTTACCAATCTGATTTTATTAGGAAAATGTTTTGGGAGATCTGGCTTACAAAAACTTAAAGCATTTTCTAAGATATTCATTGGCTTAAACAATTTTATAGCTTTTGATCAATAACAAAAATAGTGTTTCTGCCAATATTAAGATGGTGAGTAATTATCTTATTTTTTTCTTGAAAGGAATTATTGTAACCTAAATTTCAAACTATGACTTCTCAAAATTTCCACACTTTTAATGTAATATCATTTTTAAAAAATATTAATATATATCAAGTCTTTAGTAGATAAAAAGTAATGTATTAATAATATTTTGATATATTTACCAAAACATCTTGGATAGATTTTATTATTTTAGGTTATTTACATATTTTACATTGCCTATATTAGGATATAAATGCTGCAAATGGCTCGGTTTATGGGAAGACCATATACTTGTAGTGAGACCAATCCATGCTGAAATTGTATTGTAAAATAAACCATTACTTTTGGATTTAAAGCATAGGCAAGAATCTAATTATAATTTTAAAAAATCTTAGCAGGGTACAAATTAACATCTCATTTTAAAACAGAAAAGAAAACAATTTTGAATCTAATAAATTGAAGCCTAGTCATATTTTCTAAAAATATCTTAGGATAAAAAGTAATAACCTTCCCCAGTCAATTCTGTACAGAATTTTTGTGGGGTTCAAGTCCTTAGTAAAAAGTATTAATAAATTCACCACTTAGGTAACACAACCCTTACAAGTATTTAACATTTGTATCTTAACATCAAGATTGTATGTAGTGGTTTTCTTGCGGGGTGGCGGGGGAATGTTTATGAACAATCAAATAGAGGATAGAGGCAATTATCAGGACTATTTGCATTCAAGTTACTTGTTCTATAAAAAACTATTTGGAAAGCTAAATTCTCAATTAGTTTCAATGAGATTTTCCCATTGCTTTGCCAGTAGAGAAAAAACCTTTGTGGTTGAACTTCCTCTGAAGTTTGACTTCATAAATTCTAGAAAATGTTACTTCTATATACACTACAAAGGCTTAATCTAAATTAGAGAACTTTATAAAATTCATTTGTATATTCAGACTCATGAAACATTTTACACATTCTAGCAGATAGCAAAATACAACTATTGTTCATTGTCTTAAGAACACACTTACAATTTCAAAGCTTTAAATAATCACTGTAGTTATTTCTGAACATAAGAATTCAGTGAAAATTTAATACCTTTTCTTAGGACTTTTTAAAAAAAGTTTTCTTGTAGTCTGTCCTATTTAGGAACTGGTTCATTTAAGATTAGTTAATTGAATAGCTTTAAAAACTATACTTATCATTTATTTCGCATCTGGATTTAATTTTATGCATTAACTTTTACTGGTTAGAATAGTTTTCTCTAGATATTAAAGATAATTAAAAGTTGGATAGGTGATTATAATGATACCCTTTTTTTTAACTTTCTGGAAAGAATAATGGGTACTGATGGATCCAGTCATCATCAGCATGCTAAAATAAATATCTTCTACACAGCCATTGAATCTGTTAGGTATTAGTTTTCTTGTGGATTTTTTCATTGTGAACGAAGTCAGGTATTCTAAATACATAGCTCAGACAAAAATAGGGGGAAATAGTGAAAGAAGGCAAAGCACTGGAGAACCAGTCTTTTGAAGAGTGGCAGAATAATCAAATCAGAGACCTGAGCCAACCAAGGACACCTCATTCTGAAGCCTTGACATTGCTGCGGCATACAGAGGTTGATGACAATATAAGATCATCTCTGTTGTGCATTTTCACATTTTGTGGGCTTGTTATATCTTTGGTATTATTTTCAAATTAATACTATATTGATAGGTTCCCTATAAGTGAAAAGCAAAAATAAACACTAATTAAATTACCAATGAAGTGGCATGTGAAATGTAATGATATTGAAAAAACATGTTATTATATTGGTAGTACTGCCCCTATATCTTTATTATATCAAATATTTACAGATTCACACCCACTTTTTGATTATTTTCTTTATTTTTTCATTCATACTTGCATCCTGTTTTATCCTGACATGAAGAAATCATGGAGAAGAAGTACCTACACCAATTTTTAAACTTTAAGCACAGTATTATATTCAAGAGCACAAAGTTGATAATAAAAAATACAGATACAAAATCCCCATTTTTCTGAATAGTAAGTTATAATTCTCAATTGTGATTATATATTCTCTGCATATACTGTATATATACTGATTGTGATTTTGAATTGAGAGTACATTATTTTCACTAACAATATGAATGCCATCACTTGTCTGTGGTAAAATAGTAAGACTGGTGTAATTAATTAGCTTATCATGCCTCCATATCATTTCAAATGTTTAAGAAAAAGAAAGTTACAGTTAAAACATTTATTCATTATGGTATTTTCCTTATTAACACAAGCTCTATTGCCATTAATGATTAAGTATATTTAAAAGGTTGAGCTTCTAAAATTAAATACAAAGGTATCTACATTTTTTCTCTCAAATATTATTAGAAGTATTTTAATAAATGATTTCCCAGTATGTGGTGAGATTATAATAACTGATGTTTATATTATCTTCTGTAATATACATAATATACTTTTATTCTTTAATTCTCACAATATTGGAAGGTATAGGTATTAATTTTATCCCTGTATCCTAGAAAATGGAAGAATATAAACTGTTGAGTCTCGCTCCACTAAGCTAAAATTAGTAAATTGAGGATTTATCCCATTATACTGAGAACATAAAGATTTCAAATTTATAAATTAAAATTATAAAGAAAGTTTATTAGAATATATTAAATAGTAAGTGACTTTAACACAAGTTGTGTTTTGTTTCCAAAATGTTTAAATAGTTTGAAACTCAGAACCATAACTTTAATATAAAGCAAAACACACTAGTAAGGATGTTTCCATTTACATTGTATTTTTAGGGCTGTCACAGCACATGTTGCCTCTTTGGGATACTTTGAAAAGTGGAGAAATAAAGCCATAAGTTTTTGAGAACTAAAGCATTTTTATGGGAATAACACACTTAAGCAGTTGGAATGACATGGCAGAGATATATGGAATTACTTGGGATAGATGTGTATCTCTTTATCTGTCCAATGCATGATTACTTTTGTGGGCCTAGAGAAAATTCATATTATTTCATTTTGAGTGCTCACAAGATGCGATTTACTACAGGTTCAAAGCTATTTCTAAGTGCTATTGTTGGTCAGCTTTGTTCTTAGAAGTTAAAAAAGTTTTCTCACTTGGTGTATTTTTCAATTAAAAGATACAAGTTTTTTCAAACTATTGAAGAATGCACATGATATGCACATGCAAATGCAAATGATGCAAAGTCTAAAAATATTGACATGGGTAGTTTATCTTGTAAACCTGTGGGGAAGAAAGTAAATTAATAGTGTATATTCAGAATGTGTTTAAAATTTATTTAGAAAGTGTACATTTTAAAACCAAAAGAAAATTAATTCACATTAATATTAACTTGAATAAATAGTACCTATCTGGAAAAATAAATGACCTCATATGGAATTTATATCTCAATTTCTTTCAAGATTCATGAGAGTACTAATACTTTGTTTCTTGACAGTTCTGTTGGTGATCTAAATTTTCAAGTATTTATTTATAAGAAACATTTTGTCATATTTTTAAAATTTATTATACTAAATTTATTTATTGTACTAAATTATAAAGATTATTGTTTAAAAATAATTATTAATATGTTCTTATAAATAAAAAGTTATGTGTTATAAAAAATTTAGAAATGACATTTATGAGTAAGATCTAAAGGAAATTTTTAAAAATTCTGCAATAATAATTCTCAGTCTGTCACTTGTTGTCCTTTATCTTTCTGAGATGCAGGAAAGTTAAAAATATATGGCAATATCCATATCTGGTATAACTTATCATTAATAGTTTATCATTTTTTTCCAGTCTTCTCGACAGTCAAATGCATTCTTTATATACTTCATCTTTCCTTATTTATCAAAACAGTTGTGAGAATCCAATTAACTCTGTCATAGCCAACTTGATCATCACATTTAACAAATCCAGAGATACTTATTTCTTTGTAGGATAATTGCAACACTTAAAATTCTAAGTCCTAGAAATGCTGAACTATTTTAAAAGGATTATTTTGATATCACATTCCTTATACCAAGTGGGTTTTTTTTTTTAATTTCTAAAAATTAGAATTAATGTTTCCTAACTTTTTCATCAAATGGTGCTGTTTTCCTGTTAGGAAGTAACCTTTATATATTCACTATTAATAATATATTTATTTTCTTAGGTCTTCAGGAAAAGCAAAAGTATATAATCACTGAAAATGCTTCTTATAAACATTCTGTTTGCCTTACACTTTAGAGTGATAACCAAAATTTTAGGATTAGTGTGGCCATTCAGTCATAGGATAATTATTCTGTTCTCTCAAAATAATAATTATCAATCAATAGCATGTCCTACTAGGAAAATTACAACTATTTAAATCTCAAAACAATTATTGCCTGCACCTTGCTCTCCAAAATGAAAAGACACATAAATCATTTTATTAGATCCTCCAATTTTTATTCTTCCCTAAAGCAGAATCTAGGCTGTAGGCAAAAAGTATAGTTTGTGTATCCTAATATGGATTGAAATCCCTTCTCCAGAATAAATGATATCTAAAATGAAACATGGTTAAGAATTTAAGAATTATAGATATGATTCTATAATCTCAAAATAAAAGCAATAAATGTCAGGGGTGCCTGGGTGGCCCAGTTAAGCTTCCGACTTCAGCCCAGGTCATGACCTCATGGTTCGTGGGTTAGAACCCCTGTCTGGTTCTGTGCCGACAGCTCAGAGCCTAAAGCCTGTTCAGATTCTGTGTCTCCCTCTCTCTCTGCCTCTTCCCCACTTGTGTTCTCTCTCTCTCTCTCTCAAAAATAAATAAACCTTTGGGAAAAAGACAAAAAGCAGTAGATATCAGTGTGCTTATTTTCATTATTAGGAAAAATGTTTGTGACTCTTAAGAAGTTAAGTTTTATTATCAGAAGTTTTAACTAAAGAACATCAACTAGACAATATAAATCCAAACAATGCATGATACAGAGGAAAAGGGCCTTAGAGTAGACAAATAGAGATTTAAATCTTAGTTTCACTTCTGCTCTTACTGAACATTTTGTAGATGTTGATATCATATGTACAACATGGAGATCACAATTACCTCAGGATATAAAAGTTAAATGCGATGTTTGTTTTAAATACCTAACTCTCAGTATGTAAATTAAACCTCAAGGAGACGAGATTTTCAATAAATATCAATTGCCTCTAAAAATAAAGGGAAATCAAAGGCTAGTAAATTTTGTGAATACACTTTATAAAATACATGAACATGAAGGAACCTAAGATAAAGACCTAAATTTGAAAACTTAGATCAAATGCCTACATACAATACAAACAAAAAGAGACATTAAATATTTTCTCATACCCATTTATTTGTCACCCTTCCATCTGGGTGATCCTATAAAGGTATTACAACAGATTTTTATTAAATTATTAAAAGAAATACTTATATTGACAAACAGCTACAATTTCCTAAATTAATCAGAGTAGAAAAAATGATTATATAAAGATGTGAATTTTTAATCTTGGCTTATTAATGAAGTAAAATTAGAATTCTAATTACAGGTACAGGAGAATGTTTATGAACACTTAAGGAAAATACTTTTTAAATTATTTTTCTTTGCCCATAAACTTCAATGAGTAAATGAGAGAAAATGAACTCTTACAATATTCTAAAAGTTTATTACAGAAAAACTTACAATGGATAAAAAGACCTGATGAAATTAAATGAACACTGGCAATTAATGACTTTATTTGAGATAGTAGTTCATTGAACTGACAACTTTATCAGATTAAGTCTTATTTCATTTAAATCTTTCATAAACTTGTCTAAAATACTGCTGCTTTATCACATAAATAAAAGAACAAGTAATGAAGAATTAGAAGCTCATCAATAATTATACTATGTTGAACATTAACAAAATCTGACTAACATCTCAGCAAGTTTTTGTGTGTTTAGTGCTTAGTGTTTTACATTTCAAATAAATAATTTCCCTGTAAATTATTTTTAAATTTATTATTGTTTTGTATTTATAAAAGTTAACACATAATAAAAAAAAAAACACCACAGACCTTTATATTTAAAAGATTTAGTGCAAATGCATTATTTAAAGTAAAAAGAAATTTCATTTGGAAAACTGTTAAGGTAATAAGTATCTACTTCTAAGAAAGAATTCTTAAAAGCTAATCAAAGAATTCTGAGGTATGCCTCTCTTCCTTAGTTGAAGAATTGTAAGAAAGCAAATAAAAATCATGGTATTAAAAGATTGTAAATGGTCAAAGGTAAGTTATACAATAAGGAAAATGAGAGGAATTTTTGTCAGTCTTTGTGGGGTATATTTTGTGAAATAATTTTATCCATACTGCATTCCACAGAGTGTATTTACTCTTTAAATAGACAATTTAAGGTCTTAATAAGTCAGCAGATTCCCACACTTTTACAACAAGATTATAACTTACCCTAAAGTTAACAAAGTGCTTTGACATTGCATCAATTTCATTTTTTTTCTTTAAAATAACTCCTTGAAAATGGCAGAACCAGTATCAAATTTAATATTCTTTCCTTAAGCTATGAAAATGATTTACCCAATTTCAATAATGGGGAGAATTGCACAGCAGACATAACTGTTTATTCTTTGTGAGTATTTTAACATACACTACGTATTCAAAGGTAGCTCTTGGGCAGTTAAAAATCCCTATTAGAATTTAAAAGTTCTGGTCAGGTTTCCACACCAGTGTAAAACCAGAAAGTGAAGGGTAATTTGAACAATCCCACAGGGAAAATATGGCACTTCAATTAGTATTAAGTGAGCTTATAAATCCTCAAAATACCCGTCATTTCAGTCATAGCTACTGGTTGTGGGATATTTAAAACTCTAATGAAAAAAATATTTTTAAAACACTCATTACCCCATCTAATTTGAACAATCAATACCTTTGCTGAAATTGGCTCTTAAGTTTAGTTTCCAAATTTGGGTAAGAAGTAATCATCATTATGCATATGATTTGGTATACAGGCAAAGATTTAAAACATGGTTCAATGTTTGTTTGTTTGTTTGTTTCTGCTAAAATGTGTTTAGTTTATTACAGACATAATATGTTACTAGTTTGGTAGAAATCTGATTACCAAATTTATATGATCTAAAGATGTTTTTGAAAAGCATCCAAAATGGAAACTCAAGGACACAAAATTGCTTTTCCACTCTGGACAAGAGTTATTCACTGTAAAGCATGTATCAAACACTATATAGAGGTTAGCCAAAATGATACTCAGCATAACATAGTACATAAGAGCCTAGCTCTCCAGGGTAGAAGGAAAGTCTATTTGCTGTCATTAAAATGTTTCCTAAGACCCAATTGTAATTGGAAAAGAAACAAACATTAGGAACATGAGGAAGGGAGAAAACATATCTACAAACATAAACAAGGCATTGTTAATAACTCTTGACATTTGAAAACAACAAGATTTTTATAAGCAGTTTTTTATTCTCATTAAATTGAAATATTGGCAAGTAATCTCAGAGAATTTTACTTGCTATGATCTTTAAAGCATTAAATTGAATATTATGATAAATATTCAAAGTGCACTGTTTTTCAAACGGTAAGAAAAGGTCTCTGAATAAAAATAAGTCTATGGGTATATAGTTAATGGGGAAAAAAGGAAATGAGTTATTCTCAAATTAAACTATGAAGCCTAGTTTATTTAAGCTTATTACTATTTCTGGTGTGTAATAAGCAACAGTAATCATCTTAAGAATTTTTGGTGGGTGATTATATTCATTAAGAAGATAGAAAAAGAAAATGAATATTCTATAATCTAGATATATAAAAATCACTTTAAAATTATTTCCTAATGGCATGAATGTAATATAGTGACCATCTCTTATTATCATTGCCAACAAAGATAGTTCTGAAACATAATGTAGTTTCAAAAGTAATTTATATAACAATATGGAATTCTAAACAGTCTACAATAAGTGCAGTAAAAACGAATTACAGATAGTGACCCTGAGTAAAGGATTATCATATACCAAATATTTTTAAGAGCTAAATCTAAAGGGAAAACATATTTTTTAACTCAGTGAAATTTCAACCATGCTTTTAAAAGGAGGAGGTGATTTTGAAGGAATTGCTTTATTTGTGATTCAGAACACTTTTCCGTCTCAGTCTTTGGGTATTCAAGCTGGAAATTCTCAATGTAAAGTTTAGAAACACTCTTTGATTCATGAAAAATACATTTTTTACTTCTGAGGCTTAAGAGGATAACAGCATTTCAATCCAAAGACCTATGTTTACTGAACTAATTAGGAATTTTTTTTAATTTTCATTTATTAAATATATTAAAATTATATGTCAAGTTGGTTACTACATAATATAAGAAAACATATTTTATTATGTTAATAAAACAGAAAAGCCATACCATAGAAATGTACATGAAAAGAATGATCCAACTTTATTTTTCTTGCTGTCAGTTTTCTCTGACTTCTCTGTGTGAAAAATGATGTGAACATTCACTAGGGAAAATTGCATATACAATATGAACAATATGAACAATATGAAGTATGGGCCTGGCATATTGAGAGAAACAGCCACTCCACACCATGGGCGAGAAGACCTGAAGATGATCTTCTGGATACATACAACAAAGCTGAAGATAACAATGCTACTTTGCATTTGCATTTTACCCCACAGAGTGCCACTATCTCATTATACTCCTTTAAAGTAGCAGAATTCATTTAAATTCAACAATACGAAAATTTAAAACATATATCCCACATTGTAGATTTTCTAAAGTATCAAACAAAAAAATTCTACTTTCAAAATCTATCCCCTAAGTTGGATTCCTTCAAATGTACGTACTGCTATTAATTTTACACTGGTTTTAGAAAAACCTTTATAGGAAAACCTTCAAACAAGAAACGAATGAAATTTTCTTTTGTTTATAATATGGCTTGACTTGAGTAATATTGAACTTAAAATATCAGAGGGACAAAATTAACATTTAGGGATGCTTTGCCTCTTGTCTTAGTATAAAGATCAAAGAAAGTATCTGAAAAATAAACATAAATAATCCCATATTGCACACCCTTCCCCCTGACATTTAAGCCTAGAATGGGTTGTATACTGATGAAATTGAAGGGGTAATAGGTAAGCTTGTTTACTTCTATCATTCCAAAATTTTGAACAAAGAATATTTTTCTTGACCTCTTCACAAATTTCATTTCTAAATTGATAAAGTTATTTCAGGTTCTACATATTTGGAATTTTTGTGTCCTGGCTTTCGGCATAACCAAGAAAGATAATAATAAAAGCTAAGAGAAAACTGATTTTACCACTTTTATCTTTTATAAAATGTCATAAATTTTATTTTGTTCGACTTTGAAATAAAAAGTAAAAACAAAAATTACTTTGTATACATTCTTAATGTGAATATCTACTAATTTAAAAAACACTGATTCCTATAAATACCCTTACATTGTAGTGTACAGTATCACTCAAGAATAATTTTCTTTGTATTTCTCTTAAAGACAAAAAAAAGCTAATTTTAAATATAAATATATTTACCTAAAGTTCTGACAACATGTATGCTGAATACCTGACAATTAAGGCCAAATCTATGAGCGTCCATTAACTTTTAGTGTGCATGAAGAATATGACACATTATTCAGCAACATTGGCAATAATAATATTTAAATGTGCAATGTGTTAATATTTTAACCTGTTTGGTACCTACTTAGATTAGCAGCTCTCAAAAATAATCCCGAATCTGAGAAGGTAAGTTAAAGTGTGCTTGGATTACACTCTTTATGTCCTAAACCATTGTTCATTACAGAGGCCTGACTTTCAAGCAATATCCACCATTGACATAATAAAATTTTAAAAGGCCAATTGATGTTATATGTTCCACATAGCTCAATTGAGAAATTAAGACGTAGAAAGTGGGAAACGGGCTGTGTAGCACCCACTGTACAATCTTTTAGTATATCTCTTTAAGACTTTTTCCTTTTTGCATTAAACAAGCTCACAGTTGGGGGCATTGCAGCTGACTCAGAGACATATGATTGGTTGAAACCAGGCTCTACCCTTTTTTTCCTACTTTGGTCTTAAATGTTTTTCTTGCTGAATGATATGGTAAAGCATGGTAGGATAAAGTTTCCTGGTTAAATTTAAAGCAACTGACTGCTAATCAAATTTATACTTAAAAGCTTTCTACAAGCTCTTATTTTGGGGGAGGAGACACTGGAGTTGGCTTATTGCTAGTAGCTTGTAAAATGACTATATAAAATTAAATAATGCCATAAAATACAAAAGTGCCCTGTGTAGACATGGCTCAAAGTCCACATTATGCCCAAACACACATGGTGGCTCTCTTCCTAAGCATGCAGATGATCAAATCTCTTATAAAATTATGTGAATATAATTGTGATATTCATGTTCATATATTTCTCAACAACATCATCATTCTTTAGATGTGAAAATAAACATGAGAAATGACTGAGTCAAACACTGCTTGATGGCAGCATCAAACCAACACACATCTACGATGGTAAGTTTTTACACTAATGTTATTAAAACACACGGGTCATCAAAGCCCAACACTGAAAATCTCCTTTTAGGACCAGACCACACAATTATGATTCTATAAATTATGTAGGCAGCCACATTCAGATTCACAAAAAATCAACCCTAAGGAAACATAAAATCACCTACACCCATGTATTATTCCCTAAGCTACCTTCAAGCCACAATCCAACATAACAATTAAGTATCAAGTTGAAATCCTCATACCAAATAAAAATGAACATATATTTAGTTCGTGAAACAAGGACCTACATATTTTTTATATTAAATACTATCTTCCAACTTTGAAAAAAACTTGGGATTCAAGAAATATCCCTTAGTTCCCCGAAAAGGAACCTGAGAAATTTCAGGAAAATAAGAAGTTGCATTTTAAAAGTCTCATATATTTACAATCTTTTCAAAAAAAAAAAAAAAAAGAAAGAAAGATAGATACAAAACTAAATAAGATAAAAATTGGCACCAAATAAGATTCTTTTTTTTCCTTTAGCATATATTCTCTTGTTAAAAACAAGGAGAAGTTTAGAGTAGGTTAATGATAATAAAAGCAGCAGTAATTTTGTCACACAAAAATATAGGGCATTTACATTTGCTGAGTAAGAGTCTCCCCATTGCCACATATGGAAGTCCATTATTCACTCAAGAATTTATTGAGTGTCTATGTGCCTCTTTATAAGGCACAACAGATTCTAGGTGGAACAAGACAGATAAGGTACCTGCCTAATAGAGCTAACATTCCAGTGGGGAAGGAAAAAAGTAAACCATGAAGTTAATAAAAGACAGTAAAGGAAGAGAAAATCACATGGGAGAGCGGTAGAAAGGGGTAACTTTAGACAAAGGAGTTAGAGAAGCCCAGTTAAAGAAGGCAAGACCTCTTTTATGAGGTCTGTCTTATGAATTAGAAAGGGCCAGAGGAAGTTAAATCATTCCCTATCTTTAAATGAACACAGAAATTCATAGCAGAGACTGGTTATATTATCTATGATTTTCATTCTTTAATTCAATAAACTTTATGTGCCTGCCATATGCTTGGAATTGGGATAAGTCTTGGTTTATTAAAATGAAAAAGAAATAAATCTTGTCCTGACTTTGGAGGAAACATAAAAGGAGACCAAAGATTAGAGTACATTATAACACTTGATATAATAAAAGTTTCTGATAGGTTCATTACAAAACACATAGGAAGACACAAAAGGAAATGACACCAGTAGGTGGAGAAGTGACCAGGCAAAGTAGGCTTTATTTTTATTTTATTTTGTTTTATTTTATTATTTTATTTTATTTTATTTTATTTTATTTTATTTTATTTTGTTTTATTTTGTTTTATTTTATTATTTTATTTTATTTTATTTCATTTTGTTTGTTGAAGATTAGTTAGTGATCACATAGGAAAACACATAACAGAATTGTGACTGGAAATCAGGTTTTCTGTTCCTCAGCCAAGTTCCTCAGCTAAGCTTGCTTCTTAGTAATCCATTCCACATCCATAAATCTAATTGGGGAAAAGTTCATGTTGATATAAAGCTTCTATAAAAAAGAGCTGTTTTTAGCACTCATTAAGGCATATTATAATCCAGAAATGACTGAAAAAGAATCTGAAAAGAAAAATTTAATGTTCTTATGTTCAGAGAACATAATTGAAAAAGAAAATTTTCCTGTACATTAATATATAAGCTACTGCATTAAGATATTTCCACAATAAAACTTACAGTGATACAAACTGAGCTGTACTCTGTTCTGATATTCTTTAGATATTAATGAATATTATTATCTAGGTACACATTGGGAAGAGTAATTGCATTTTCCAAAGCTAGACAGAGTGGGGAGTAGGAGTGGCTTTTACACATGGATGCAGATAGTAACAATTTAAATCATCTATGTTTTCAAAAAGAAATACCCTACTTTCAAAAGCCAACAATACTAGCAAGTATCAGTCATAAGACTGTAAAGAAACACAGAGGCAGGGCTCACATCTTGTGATAATGTGCAGTAGGCAGAGGCCTTTGGGTATGAATTAAAGAATCAATGGTCCACTGATCCAAAATAACTTTTTCTCCTTATTCTCTGCCATAGCCCTCCATATAACACATTCTTGAGTAGGTTAAAATGCCCTCAAAGGTCTCTGTTAACAAAGTAAGTTTACTGGAAAAGGTGTTTTAAGTCATTTAATCATTATGGGAATTTATTCTATTGACCCTCACGAAGGCAGAGAAATGAATAAATAGAATCTGAAGAAGAATTTAAACAAGAGAAGGGACCAAGAAGTAAATAAGCACACTAGTGCCAAAACAAAGATCGTGCGGAAGTTTACACAATGTTGGGGCAGGCACTATCTGATTGGGGATGTGTGAGGATGAATGCCACCAGAGAAATAGCAGTGAAAGAAACATTGGAGAAGCAGCAGTGCCGTTCACCTTCTTCATAGGATGCCTATTCATGTACTTCTTGAGTGCTCTATTCTTAACTTCATTTCCTTCTTTCAAATCCTTCCCTCATCTGCTCTTCTCCCACTCTCTCTACTTTCTGTTTACCATATTTCTGTTCTATCTCTTTTCATTCTCTCCAATCAAGAATGTTGCCAGTGAAAAGATCCAACCCCAAGTGTGTGCTCTGTATCAGAACTCAGCTTAACCTGATGCCTGGCAAAGAGGAGGATAATGCTGGTGGTCAGAACCTAGGTAAAAATGAAATCACCTGTGATGAATGTTCTCCTCGTTTCTCAGTAATCTATCTGGCCTCATAAAAGAGGCCTTCACAGTTAGGAGGGAGAAAGAAACTGTTAATCAATGACTATATAATTTATTGTCCATGCCGGGCCACAAGTCAAACGGTGAGCTATGAATAATTAGCAGTGTTATAAAGCACATAACCTGGGTTTCCCTGCAAACTGGAACATCCATTACATGGTCACACTAGCCAGTGGCCACCAAGAATCAGCTTTGAGTCACACTCATGGGTGACAAAAGAGACAACCACTCTCGTCACCAAAACGAAGGCCTGAAATATAAAACAGACCACTCACACAAAACGTTCACCTTCTCTTTATTGTGGTAACAAGAGTTTATCTTTCTGAAACAGTGTTTCATAACAGAATAAAGATTTGAACAAGTAAATCTTAAAAACACCAGTGTGAAATATATCTACTTCATCGGAACATCTCCAAATGTGGAAGCTGTCGCATTCTGGGTTTTTTAGATGGTGTTTATTGTTTTGATAAATAAGTCCTAAATGAAGGAACACCCTTCCAGCATACATTTGGCTTAAGTGACAGTGAATATTCATATTTGGGAATAGAAGGAATTTACATCAAAATTCTACCATGTTCCATTTTCCTGCATTCCTATTGTCTTTGGAACAATTGATGAGGGAAACCCCAATCAAAAATATATTCCTACCCCACTGAGTGAGTGGGATGGTGAGACATGCCTAAGAAATTTAATCACAGTGAGAAGCCTGCACACAGCTTCTAGAATCTAGACTACATTTTCAGCACATGTGGGACCAATGGCTCCAGTTGCCTTCTTGAACTACCTCACGTCCAGCAGTGGTGCACCCAGTCTCTCTTCTAGCACTTACCTGTGGAACAGCTTGTGAGTAAACAGCCTTTCTTGTTTTTTCCTACTGCCCTCACCCACACTTATTTATTTTGTCTTTCAATAACATATGGTGTTGTTTTTTTTTAAAAAAAAACTCATCAGCATAGAAATTTCCTAAGACATTCTTCATCAAAATTGGCTAATAATTCAGGATTAAAAGTCCTAGTTAGGAAAGGTAAACAGACTGAGCTTGCAGAAGAGATGGTTGGCAATAACTTGGTAACTTTAGAAGGCTGAGGCAGGTGAGTTACTAAGCAATTGTGTTATATTTCTCTTAGAATGGAACAAATTGGAATAGTATTAAATTTTAAAAAGAAGCTACCTGGTCAAGGAAATAGATTCACTGTCAGAAATACACAGTACTATATTTTATCATAAATGACTTCTTGTGGAATATTTTAAGACAATAGCAGTCATATTTTCTTCTGAGTTATCCTAAGGACACATTTTCCATGGCAGAAAAATAGTGTAGTGGCTTTCTAAATTTTATTCTCAAGTAGATCTTCTGGCACCCTAATAAGTTTTCGAAGTCTCCTCATACTGAATTTAACACAAAATTAACAAATTAAAGTATCTACAAGAAGTCACTTCCAAACAAGTTTTCTTCTAGAGGATTATTTCCAACCATCAGTCTATAAGTCAACAAAATCTAGTGAGCAAATACATGTAGCAATGTATCTCCTTAAAGACAGCATTCATGTCTCTGCTGAGTCTTGCACGTAATTAGTATTCTATTAACATTTAATGAATAAAGTGTTGAAAAGTGCAAAGATGTATCTAGAAGGGGGAGAAAACAGAATATTCATCATAGGAGAGATTAGAATCCACTGTGCATTTTATCATCTTGGACTAAGTTTATACACATGAGGATATTTTACAGTTGACATTTCTTGCCAGCTTACACCTCTTGTAATAATTCATTTGTATTCAGAACAAATCCTCTACTTAAAGCACAAATAATCCTGGAATCAGGTTTATTTGTTTATGATTGTGGTTTCCTACAGAAATCAGAGTTAAAAGAGGTTTTTTAGTTTTCTAATTATATCATCTTAAAAATTCTTGGCAAACACCATGGAAAAATTCAGGCTCATTATTCTAGTATTGCTAATAAGTTCAGTATACTCTTTCTCTGTCCCATCAAGGTTTTCCTGGTCCTTAAATTATCATTCTTTTATTAAGGAATTCTTTTTAGTTAGGAAAGTAATGTAATGATATGGATCCATAAAATTTTAGAGTTAGAAAAGAACCTTTTAAAACATATTATTTAAAGAACATATGTCAAAGGAGCCAATGACTTTGCAGATGAGGAAACTGATAACAGGTTGAGATTAAATAATTTACCCAAGGTTACATGGCTTGTTCTAGAAGTAGACAAATGGCAGATGTCCTTTAGAATGGGGGCTGATACGTATTCTGGGGGTTCTTCCTACCATACTACTTTGTCCAAACTTGACTTTCAATATCCATTATGTGGCTTGGCTCACAGACCTAAGAAAAAACTTCAGAACAGCCCCATCTTAAATGTTACTGGAAGTCATCTACGTTTTGATTTATCTTAAAGTGAAAGATAATATATACAATTAACTGCCTTTCAGAGATATTACTAAAATAAGTGAGGAAGGATTAGAAACATTTAATCCGTGCTAGTTGTAATGAGGCCAGGGAGACAAAACAACAGCCAACCCAATGTTGTGTAATGTACTATATTATATTTTTAACATACTATATTTCTCTTTACATTGTGTTTAGGAAGATAACATTTCCTTGAAACTGATAGTAATAGAGCCAAAGAAGCCAAGCAGCAATTGAGCTGTTGCTATAAACATTCAAAGAATGACCAAGATGTGCACAACACAGATTTTCAAAACAGTGAATAGGCTGCTTTTGAATGTGCTTTTCCATGAATTCCAAGGCACTGACATTGTGAGTAGTAACTACAGATACCTGTTTGACCTATGCACAAAAATAGATCAGATTCGGGCATTTGTAGGGAACTCCTTAGCATTTAAATCTAACTTACTGGTTGAGCAAATGTGATTGATTTCTTGTCAGCCTAATGAAGTATAAGCTTTCATTTTTCTTATTCATTAGCTTATGTAAACTCCTGCCAAGGACCACTTATAGGCTTTACTTTGCTAACACATGAAACTAAGAGGTCTCCTGATGCTTTTTTGCTTCCCAAGAGAGATTCCACTTCTTGGTATTATAGTTCATTACCTCTTCAATCATACTGTCTTGTCTAAAATTCATGGTACACATTGCAGGATCCAAGTTTTGGTGCAGACTTCATATATATGTGTGTATATAAATACACACACACACACATACACACACACACATACCTATTCCATATACATATATATGTATGTGTATGGAATCATACATAAAAATTGTTTGCCAGGGAATCATACATAAAAATTATGTGTTCAAACTCCTTTTACAATAATTGAATTTCAAACCAAAGTCTAGATTTTACATAAATCTTCACTCCTTGCCTCCTTAAAATTACAAGTCCCTTGATAACAAGTTTCTTCCCTCAAAATCTTAATTCCTGAATCTCCTCATTCTTATTTAGAATTAAATTATAATTAAACCTACTAGAATGCCCTGAATGATTTTTTTTCTTTTTCTTCATCAGTTGAATCCCTTAGATCCTGAATTTAATTATTAAGTAATTTTATTCTTACAAACATGAGTAACTGACCATGTGTTGTAGGAACTATTTTTTTTTTTGTCCTCTCATAAATAAAGAAAAGAAATGCAAACCTCAATGTGGATAACAACTAACTTATCTGGTTGTTTGTTTGTTTGGAAATCTTTGGTTGCCACAGTATTTCAATCAATAGGAAACTCCCTCTTCTCACTATATACACATTATCAGGATTTCACATCTCAGACAAGAAGTAGAAGCTCAAAGAGAATGTAGTGCCTGGGTGTCTCAATGGTTTAAGGGTCTGACTTCAGCTCAGGTCATGATCTCACAGTTCGTGAGTTCCATCCCCATGTCAGGCTCTGTGCTGACAGCTCAGAGCCTGGACCTGCTTCAGGTTCTGTGTCTCCCTCTCTCTCTGCCCCTCCCCTGCTCATGCTCTGTCTGTCTCTCTCTCTCAAAAATAAATAAACATTAAAAAAAAAAGAAGACGAAGCTTACAGAGCAGCGGCACTTATTATGAGTTAATCCTCTCCCAACCTTGAGCCTCTCAGTTTTGTCTGGTTGAGATCTATTACAAAAAATGAAATGTATAAGAAAATGTATTTTTTAATCCCCTTTCTCAGCACAATGGATTTCTTATTCAGAATACATCATGAATATATTAACACCATCCCAAAAGAAGCTAAAAGATGCTTCACAAAATAAGACTTTGATAGTGTAATCAAATTAATATCATATACTTTCTTCTCATGCATTAAAGACCTGGGACCAATGCCCTGTGGACCTTGGGATCTTTTTATGAGGAAATATAGATATATTTTTCTAAGGCTAAGTAGAAACTCATGGAAGAGTATATATTCTGATGATTACAATCTAGAAAAAAAATAGGTTAAGAATCTGATAGAAAAACATGACTGATAAATCCTAATGATTAAGGGACTCTAACGATACTTACAGTATGTATGAGACCTTATGAGGTAAATCATATAAAAAGCAATTACACGTCCTTTTGAAATGACCTTTTACGTCACCAACTTTTGAGCCTCCTCAGGTAGGATACATTTTCTCATTCGTATTTCACAATCCCAGAAATAACACTGGTCCTGACATAAAGCCAGTGCTTAAATTACTAAATTGAACAATCGAATGAATGAATGAATAAATGAATGAATGAATGAATGAGTGAGTGAATGAATGAATGAATAAAACTTACTGAGGTTTTAAAAAAGAATAAAAGAATTTCACAGAATCTAGCCAGATGGCTAATTGGTCTGACAGCAACAGCAGTAATTTTGTTCTACGGCCAAGAGCATGGAGGATAAAACAAAAAGAACAAGTATGTTTAGAAATAAAAGAGATGTAAACCTGAAAACACAAGTTTAAAGGCATTTAAGCCAACTATATCATCTCAAAAGAGAAACTATATATTCAGACTCACACTAACTTCATGAGAATCTTCCAGGGTGGGGGAGGAAACAGATCCAGGTTTCAGAATTCATGCTGGGGTAACAGAACCCGAACACAAACTACAATGGGACAACAGACTTTTTCCCCCAGCCCTCTATGTGGCTTGTAAAAAGCAAGTCATCCAAAATGAGAAAGTAATTTGTTTGAAAATAAAGTTTAACTGCAGTTCTAAACTCCAGTTAGTGGTTTTACTTGATTATATAACCTTTCAGGAAAGTAAACTGTATTGTTTGCAAAATGTTTAGCATTCTCCAAGCAACATAATAAACAATGAGTAAAAAAAAAAATAGATGTTGACAAGTAAATGTTAAATCTTACACCATGTAACATCTCAATAATTGTACATTTTGATGGGAGCAGCAAACACAGTCCATCTGTCACATTCTGCTTAATCTATTCACAGAGTGGAAGCCTCTGTGAAAACCCACTTTCCTCTCAAAGCTGTCACAGGGAAATTGGGCATATATTCTTGCTCCAACTCAGCCACTGACCACATGACAGTCATCAAGTTATTTAACTTCTCTGGGCTTTAAATGCTGGCCTTTATAAAATGAGAGTCTAAATGATTTCTAAGATGCCTTCCAGCTCTAGACAGTATTTTATGTTTTAATCATAGAAATTAACTAAAGGCCTTAATGCTTACCTACAGATTTATATAGAGTTACCAAAAATGACCAGCCTTTTCTCTTCATTTTAGATTTTACCATGTACATTTGTCATTAATTCATCTGTAGTCCACATTTACCATTGAGCCATTCACATCCCTTTCTGGCTATTTGTCTATTTTACCCTTAAATTTCCCCCTCCTTCCTTGATTCCAAGCCTAGTTTCCCCAGGGGAAGTAAAAAGAGTTGGAATATACTGAATTCCTACTAGCAAACTTTTATTAACTTTGCCCTAATATTTATCAGGGCTTCTGCCTATAGGGCCATTGTTGCTTTTAGTAATAGCATGTCCCAGAGATATAAACAATTGAGAATTTCTATGAGAGAGGCTATACCTGTTATAATTCTGCTTCATGATATTGACTTCAAAGTAGTGAGCATTATCATCGTCATAGATACCATCATCACTGCCATCACTGTGATCATTACTCTCTTCAAATCCCACTTTATCTCAATGATGTCTAAGAAGATATTGTGCAGTTTAGGCAAAAGCCAGGGATCTTTTGTAACATCATTCCTTTCTTGGGAACCAACTGGCCTCTGAAAACAAGTGGGAAATCAAATGATCATTTGCCTTTGGTTTTGGCATGTGACAACTCTTAAGCTGCTATGATACAAATGTAAAAAAATGTCCTCATCTCTGGGCACCTGGGCGCCTCAATCAGTTAAGTGTCCGACTCTTGATTTTGGCTTAGGTCATGACCTTGTGGTTTGTGAGTTAAGAGCCCTGTGACAGGCTCTGTGCTGACAGTGAGGAGCCTGGTTGGGGTTCTATCTCTCTCTTCCTCTTTCTCTGCCCTTCCCCACCCCCTCCACAAAATAAATAAATAAACTTTAAAAGAAATGACCTCATCTCAAACAAGTCAGGTCACATTATCTCACTTGTAACTCTTAACCCAGATGTTTTCTTAAGTATCTGACTATGACAGTATACAACACTTCTCTTTCCATTAAGGAAAGAGCAACAAGAAATGGGATTGATCTATGTTAAGTTTCATGTAAGTGCTTCCTAATTTTAAAGTGTTAGGCAGGGGTGCCTGGATGGCTCCATCGGTTAAGTGGCCGACTCTTGATTTCAGCTCAGGTCATGATCTTTTAAGGTCATGAGATCGTGCCCCATGTTGGGCTCCGCTTTGGGCATGGAGCCTGCTTAAGTTTATCTCTCTCATTCTCCCTCTGCCCCCCTCTCTCTCTCTCTAAAATAAAAAATAAATACAAATAAAGTGTTAGGCAAATTAAGAAAAAGAATGGAAAGAAGGTTATTGACACATCATTCTCCTCCTCTCCGTTTTAACTGTACTAACTATATTTTAGAACAGGACTACTGTTGGGAACACACCAAATGTAAACTTCACCTGATTCAGAAATTCACCAAGGCGAACCTTTTTTGGTTGAGTTTTTACAAAACCATCTCAAAAACCGTCTTTGGAATGCACACCAGAAGCTGCTGATCTAACTCCCAGTCTCGCTCATTTCACCAAGGCCTCCATTCTTGGAGATGTGACTGCCTGGGTGACATGATCGAAGGGGCTCCATGGAAACCAGCTGTTCAAATGATCTCTTAGCTCCTGTTGATGTATGAGTGGTATTGTATACAGTTTCACTTCTTTAACAAGATTTTTATCCTTATAAAAATTCAGTGAAATACGGAGAGAAAATGTAATAAAAGGCTTAACAAATTGAAAGCGGACAGTAATGCATCCTCCTTTTTTAGTTTTTTTAGCCTCCCAGTGGTGAACAATTCCAGAAGATATCAGTTATTTAATCCCTAGGGTATATGTTGCCCAACTGGACGGCAAAATTCTTAAGAATAGATAGCATGTCTCATTAATTGTACCAACCCCTAACCCTTTCTCCTTCTAATTCTCCTTTCCTCCAGTAACCAAGAAGTGTGCCTGACATATATTAGGTACTCTACAAATGTATACAATTGAATCAAATTAAGTGGAATTCAGTTTTTGTTTCTTTTCAGCCCTGATTTTCACTTACTACCTCAATAAGAAAGAATGTGAAATAGTCTAAGACTTGCTTTGAAGATTAATAATTAAAGAAGTAATCTGATATACCTTGTTATTGCTGGCCAACCCAGGTACTAACTCCAAAATTTCTTCTGTGGCTAGTGAGAATTCTCTTCTTTACTCAATTATTAGTTTTCCCTATGGCATAATCTATTCTGAGAAATTTTGAGTACTTTACCACCAAGTTTTCTTGGTCACTGCTTTTAGGATTTCACTGATAGAACAGTATCAGTCAGACTGTATATCTTCACAGATGCCCTGTAGAAATAAAATAGCATATCCCCAATTTCACATGTTACTGGCTGGCAAATATAAATTTCCTTTGACACAGGTTTAGATATTATTTCTCTCAAGAGAAAAGCACTAGTAAAGAATATCAAACAGTATAGTTTTTAAATATATATATATATATATATATAGCCATAAATTTGGGGACATATTTTCAAAGTAATATTACTGGAATCTGGCAAGACTCAATATCAAAAGGAGAGCCCACTTCTTTGACTTTCCCAGTCATACCTTTTTAATTTATGTCTTTTATTTTTAGCATCCATTTCCATAATCCCCACTTAACATTGATCTGAGATATCTGATCCTTTTTTTTTTTTCATATAATAAAGAAGACTTAAAATAACCACCCTCACTTTTGCTGATAGAGTGAGGTTCTCACTAATTGGGCTCACCTAAACTTTTAACAATCTACTTGGAGGAAATTTAATTGATAATTAAGAGCAATTCAGATCATCACCCCAAAGGGCTTAAAAAATACATGAAAAGCATATGGCTCTTTGCTTGGATTAAAAGAAAGGCAAAAAGAGAAAAAATTTTAAAAAAACTTAAGTACACAATTAGGTAGAAAGACAATCTTGATTACTTAAATCAAAGCTTACCGTGTTACTGAGATGAATGAAATCTATTACATGAAGGCTTCTTTCATGGTTAAATTAGCTTTTACACACTAATATTGATCATGCCACCCGCAGAAACATTGCATGTGATTATTATTATCTATCCCAACCCTTAGTGCAAATACCACAGACTGTTCCCACTTAGGGGAAGGCCAATTAGACCTGCCTTGCTTTCCAAGAGTAAATATACAACACAAAACCAGGCACTTCAGCAGATAAATGATCCTTGTCTTTCATATACTTCATATACATATACTTCTTTCAGCCAGGTCACGATCTCGCGGTCCGTGAGTTCGAGCCCCGCATCAGGCTCTGGGCTGATGGCTCGGAGCCTGGAGCCTGTTTCCGATTCTGTGTCTCCCTCTCTCTCTGCCCCTCCCCCGTTCATGCTCTGTCTCTCTCTGTCCCAAAAATAAATAAAAAACGTTGAAAAAAAATTTTTTAAAAATAACTTGAAGGGGGATTTACGAAAATTTTCACGAGAATAGTTTGCATTCATAACTTTCCTAAAGTAAGTGAGTGTGGTACAGGGAGTGGGCAGATCTTCGTTCTAAGCTTGCTGTTCCACTCACAGACTCATATTTCTCTAAGCTATAAGATAAACAAACTGAATAGGTGATCCCTGAGATATAATAAAAATATAAAACCATGAGATGATGTAACTTAATGGTGTTTTCTAATATTTTAAAGCATTATTGATGGGCTGATCATACCAGAAACAGACACCAGAGGCTCTGCTGAGTAAGCAAGGTAAAATTTCTATTTTTTCATCTCTACAATGTAGCCAAGGAGAATATCCATGATGGAAAGATTGCAAGCAGAGTTTCCAGACATGGTGAGCTCTCTGCTTCCACTTGAAAGGAGAAAATACATCAGGTCATGAGTAGACTTTGGATAAATGCCTGATTGCTCTCATAGGAAATCCAAATCCTACAAGGTTCTTGGTCACCTTGCTCACTGTGCTTGGTTGTATATACACAGGTTTACATTAGGTCTAAATATGATCTTCCTGTCTGTGTGTGTTTGAGTGTATCCCCTGCATAAAACTAGTAACCAGAAATATCTCTCACAACATACCTCACATAGAGCAAGCTTTCCCAAGTAGCTCTCCTTAAACACAAGCTCATCATCACCAATGATGACCCATCAGTTGGTAAAGATCTGTGGGGATGAGAAGTCGTACATATTTAGGTGGGATTTTAAAAGATATGTTTAGCAGCACAAGGCTTTTTTGTTTCTCACTGGTGGGCCTAGAAAACCAGAAGATTTTCTAAGGGAGAAATCCAAAATTCATAGGGATGTATCCAAGTGTGGGGAAGTCCTGGATGCCGAAATTAGTCATTCACTTCCATTTTGCCAGCCTCAGATTTTCATCTATCCGTGAATGGAAGGTATGAAAATAATCAAGAGTTTTTGCACAGATGTGAAGAATAAGCACAAAGAAATATACGGCTAAGGAACACAGGACTGGCAAGCATCTAGTTCTGCAGCCTGTAGGAAGAAGAATTTTTTTTTTTTTTAATCAGAATCTCTGTTGTGCTATTAATTAACCTTTGTTAGGGTTGGCGCTGTACTCATTTGGGTTCAGGAGAAAGGAATGTACGCATGGGTGGCTTGTGCTTTGTAATCTGTTTACTGTTTTTACTGCTATTTCAAAGAACACCATGCAAAATGGAACTATAAAAATCAAGATCCAAGGGGGTGGATCTGTTGCCCTGAGATTTTGCCCAGCACTGTCCAGCACCTGGCCACAAGCCGGTTGACGTCAGCTGTAATATTTGACCTCACTAGGAGGCTGGCCAGTGAAAAAACTGTCAGATAAGCTCCAGAATTTACTAAGAATTTGGTCAGAGAGGTGATCTCTGGGCAAGAGCTATTTCTCCTCTTCCTCTGCATCCCACAGAGATGATCTGAGCCCAGAGCCTGCTTTGATGTCAGTAAGAACTTGGCAACCTGATCAGTTTCATGGGGAGCAGAATAAGACAAGCAAGAAGCATAGAGAGGAGCCCCTGCCAACTATGAAAATTTCAAAAATGTAACTGAAACACACACAGATGCAATACAGAGCACTCACACGTTTTGCAGATGAGAAATGAGATCAATATAATATCAGTATCTTTGCCTCTCCCGATGCACAGGCTCCATCAGAAACTACAGCAGAATACAGGTTGGAAATGAATCCATTGTGCTTCACCAAAAGAAGAGAAAATAATTTTGACTTCCAGTAGGCAGGGTGAAGGAGGAGTAAGAAAAAGAGATGTTGTAAACCTATTAGGAATGTAGTGCTTGCCTTCATTCTTGTTTAATATTTCTTAAAGCTATAAAATTGTATTACATTAATGAAATACATGGGCCAAGTTATAACTGCAGCTAATGCGGTTACCTCTCACTCTGCAAGAAAGCATTCAGTAAAACTGCTGACCCATCACACGCATTTGAGCCCAGCTTTTCACGACCCAGGGTAGTTTAAGAGCATGGTACACGTCTCAAGGTGACTGCGGCCCCACCGTGCACAGAGACTTCTTCAATTGCACAGGAGTGGCCCGGCCTCAGGCTTCAATATTAATGTAGCCAGTCCTTGTTTAGACCCAGCCCCGCAAACACTGATGTATTAAACAGAAATTAAGAATATTCATTTTGTGCCTCTTCCTTTCAGCTGGTTCCCCCTTCTCCCTTACATCCACCCCAAAAGACACAGCCACTTCTCTGGTGCAGTGAAAAGAAGAAATCATTGCAAACATAAGCTGACAAGGAGGCAAGGGAAAAACTGTAGAGGGTCTTCAGTATCAGACAAATACATGTAAACTCTACCCTGGAGAAAGTGATTTTGGACTGCAAGAAGTGGAAAGTGGCATTTTAGAAAGATTACCAAGGAATCTGCATGGAAGACTGATTCAAAAGGAGGAGGGATAGAGAGAGACCAGTTTTGAAGCAATTATCCTAGATGGATAGGTGAGGTGATGAACATCCGCAGGAGGTAAAAGCAGTGAGAATGGAAAATGAGGTCAGAATTCAAAGGATGTTTGTGTGAAGGCTTACTGATGATAGTAGCAGCTAACACAACTGTGGCACTTACTACACTTCTAAGGATTTTATGCCTGCTACGCAGATTTAATTCTTTTGTCTCTATGAAGTGAATACTGCTAAGAGGAAAGAGAGGTACAAAGGACTTAAGAAACCTGCTACCATCACACAGGGAGTTAGCAATAGAGCTAAGAGGTGAACCCAGGCAATCGGAGTCCACAGTCCCTGCTCTTAACCACTGTAGTACATATATACTATACTGCCCTTCGTGGTAAACAGTCATCCCCATGTGAACTTGTAAGCTTTATATGGTGGCATGAATAGGCATTATCAAGTCTTTCACAGAGAACAGAGTGGAGAAGAACAATCTTTATCCTTACAGTCATAAAGCACATGACTCCAAGTTAGTGTATCAGTCCCCTTGGGGAAATTCAGCCCAGGTGCTGGCAGAGCACACACTTCTTGACTTCCTCATTTAATGGAGAAGCCTATGCTTGAGGAGAATTGCTGATTTTCCAGAAGAGCTAGCTCCTTCTCCAGGGTTGAGAAATACCACTTCAAAGACACGTTTCTTGACTGCATCCCTGCAGGTGATAGAGAGGAAATATCCACAAAGGCGAGTTAAACATTTTATTTACTTGTGATGTGGCAGATTCCATAGAACCAGGATCAAATCATAATAGTTTACCCTAAGGAATCCATTTCTATTCTTGCCCAATACCTGAATCCTAAAAGTACTGCTATGAACTTGATTTATTAACTTTCACTATGTTTTTCATACAAAAAAATAAAGAAACATAAAACAAAATCCCCTCTTTTTAAAAAATGTTTATTTATTTTTGAGAGAGAGACAGAGCACAAGCAGGGGAGGGGGCAGAGAGAGAGAAGGAGACACAGAATCCAAAGCAGGTTCCAGGCTCTGAGCTGTCAGCACAGAGCTCGACGTGGGGCTCAAACTCACGCAGTGTGAAATTGTGACCTGAGCTAAAAGTTGGACACTTAACCAAGTGAGCCATCCAGGCGCCCCAATCCCTTCTCTCTTTTGATAAACAATTCTGGTCCGTTGCTGTCTGCCGAGTATCTGCTTAAGCTTGTAAGAAGGGCCGAAGAACTTGGGAATGAAATCACCAAAAACCCAAATTCGTTCACTTTGGATGTTCTATGATATTGGTGAGTTCAAAATATATCCCATTTTTGTCTTAACCTGGTTGGGATTTACTTGCAACCCAGAGTACTAATTAATTCAGACTTTACTAACTTATATGTCTGTCTTCACCTGGCCCAGATTTGCAAGCAGAGAATCTTACTCACATCATTCAGGTCAACAAGAACCAGGAGCCCCAGAGCATCCTTGGGCCAAAAGCTTCATCTATAGGGCAAAAGTTCAGAACCTGAAAACAGAGCTGTTAAGAGTCAGCCCTCACACAGTGAAGTTACTGATGGGTGTGTCCTAAGAGCAGAGCAGAGTTCATTACAAAGGAAATGAAGTCATTCTTGGTTAATGAAGAGACACATCAGGAACATGAAAGTTGTCCAGCTTTGGGACTTGTGAAAAGCCAAGGGGCACTAACAAGTAGGGAAAGAGTGGTTTAGGTTTATTACAGCTCAAAGCACATTTGCACAGTCTCTGCCCTTGAGGAGCATTTAACCCAGTTGAATTGGGGCAGAAAGGAATTTTTAAGAGTTATCTAGCCCTTCCCCCCAGACTGCAGACAGAGCTACTTATTCCATTCTGTAGAGAAACCCTTTTTATCTTAGCACTGAGTAAGATCACTTCCACAGAGGAAAGTTGAAAATGGCACATACGTGTGTATGTGTAAATGTACATATAGGTACTTAAATATGAATACCCCTCACTTCTTCCAGAATGCATTTAAGTGGTTCACAAGGATATGTAAAATATAAGCATGATGATGTCATATTTATCCTCTTAAGAGTCTGGAGTTGAACGACCTGGCTTCATATCCCAGCTCTACACTGACCTTGGATCTTAGAAAGTGACTTACTCTCTCTCTCCATCAGTTTCCTCATCGGTATAATGAAAATAATAATAGTTTTTATTATTAATAAGGAGTGCTTGTACTAGTACTTATTATGGTAGCTATGATGTAGAGTTTTCCTGATTTTAATTAAGATAACCCATATAAGGCATTTATGACAGTGGTTGGTACCTAGACTCTGCCCTTGCCCTCCACATGTTTTTTGTTGTTGTTTTTACTACTGATAGCCTATCATTTAAAAAAAAAAGTTTATTTACTTATTTTGAGAGAGACAGAGAGAGAGAAAGAGAAAGAGAGAAGGAGAACGCAAGCAGGGAAGGGTCAGAGAGAGGGAGAGAGAATCTTAAGCAGGCTCCATACTCAGCACAGAGCCCAACACGGAGCTCAGTCTCATGAACCATGAGATCATGACCTGAGGTGAAATCAAGAGATGGATGCTTAACCTACTGAATCACCCAGGAGTTCCCTGAGAGCCTATCTTTAAAGAAATGTCAATTCTTCTTTTAATGGTGAGAAGAAATGCTAAAATATGCAGACTGTTTGCTCCCTTATGTATAAAAAAGGGAATAATGATTAGTGCTAGAATTTTGTAAGAAGTAAAGTAGTGAGAGATTTTAGCCTACATCCTTGCATATAGTAAGTACACAATAAATGAAAGTTGTTATTACTATAAATATTATTATTGTCATTAATATTATAAAATGTACAATTTAAAAGCTAGGGTAAGAAATAAAGAATGATATGGATAGAGATATGAAAATAAGCTGGAAAATTTGCTGAAATGTATTTAGTGTCTGAACATGGGTATACCATGCAATTAGATGTAGGTTTTTTAGTTGTCACCATAAAATGGGATTTACACAATCACAGTTGTTTATTCAACAAATAGTAATCACTACATAAGGTGGAACCTCCCTGGTTACTAAGACTTGGGAGTCATATCTCTCATGGACCCTCATAAAGAGTAGACTATATAGAGCAGAAAACAATTACCTTGACAGCATTCTCGCCATGGACATTACTGTGAGACCAATTTCTTATGCATTGTGATATCACCACAGCAAAGTATAATTTAGCAAAATAATTCTATAGGGGCAGAGGGTGTTGGAAACTGTCCACGCTTCAAGTACCTACCTCATTTCAACCTACTTGATCCCAAGGAAACTGGATAATCTGGAAAAACTTCTTCATAATAAACTTCACATTCTTCAAGCAATCCTTCCTAAGTAGTGTCTCTCTCAACGAACTTTTGATTACTATTGAACAGTAAGACTAAATAGGCAGAGAGATAGTGAAAGACACAGCAAAGCAGTAGATTACATTCTATTATGAAAGACATCATATAGTTAGTTTCCCTCATCAATTAATTCTAATACTCAACAACTCATCAGGAGGAAAGTCTAATTTGAATTCCTTTAAAAGAGGGTGAGCTTGGGGCGCCTGGGTGGTTCAATCAGTTAAGCGTCCGATTTCAAGTCAGGTCATGATCTTGCAGTCTGTGAGTTCAAGCCCCGTGTCAGGCTCTATGCTGACAGTTCGGAGCCTGGAGACTGCTTCGGATTCTGTGTCTTTCTCTCTCTCTCTCTCTGCCTCCACCCTGCTTGTGTTCTCCTCTCTCTCTCTCTCTCTCAAAAAAAAAAAAAAAACACATTAAAAAAAAATAAAAGTGTGTAAGCTCATTGCATACTACTCTATCCTCTGAGAAGATAGAGAGCATCTGGTCCATATTACATGTAGAATGACATATTATGTACTTGAAGATAACTCAAAGTTTCCTTCTGGTCATTTTGATACATATGGTGACCATAAGTTACTGTTGCTTGGATGGATCCAATGAGCTGTGACTTATCATAAATACTTATATTTTAAAAGATGAACTCATTCTATTAAATATGATTCACATAGATTGAGGTAAAATATTTGTGCAGTTATCCTGATAGTAAAGGCAAAAGCACACACACTCCCTCCCAGATAAAATAATGAACACTTTATCCAAGCATAGGGATTGCATCTGAAAAGCAAAGCTCTAAAGAGTTGTAGCAAATACATATCTGTAAGAAGAGCTAGAAATAATTCTTCTTAAGCAAACATTATAAATGAGCATGTTAAACTCTGTTAAGCTTAGTTCAAGCTTGCTTAACAGTATTTACCTTGGGGCTGGATGTATTAAATTCTGAGATGCAATTCAAGTCAACAACTCAAATTCTCAAAGATCATGCTTAAAATTGAGGTTCTCTTTTCATAATGTAGTTTTTTCAAATTATTTTTGATTGTCTTGCCAATTTCTAATAACCACCAGCTGAAAATGTGATGAACTTTAGGTGTTCACAGCTGAAGAGGAAAAAAGTGTGATCTCAATATGCCTATCAATTTGCTATGTGATAAGGCAAGATTGGGTGGCTCTTTTCAATTTTAGAAAAATGAGCCTAACTTCCAAGAGACAATTTGAGGCACTGTTTAATAAGCTTTTACCTGTCAGATGTAAGTGCAGGGGGCAAATTGCTATTTTGGGTTGATCCCATGCAGTGACAGTAGGGAACACTCTTTACATGTACCTTGCTGACCACAAGAGCTTGTTTGTGTAGATGTCCTAATCTTCTTTCCGAAGCAGAGCAGAAGGCAGCAACGGTTCAGCTTCAAAATGAAGAAAGGCATAAACAGAAAAGAAGTCTCCAATGTTTTACCTACAGGAAACAAAATCATTTTTGCTTCCACATGGAAGGGGATAATTCTGATGCTTTCTCATGCTCATTCCCACTCTGCCAAGTGCTCCAGAATATATAGAATTCATTTCCAGCACAAACTCAAGGAGAAAGGATTGGAGATGCTACCCTAGAAGCCAGTTTTGTTTGCCTGCTTTGGAGACGGGGACACAGTTATCAGGTATAGATATTTTGAAGGAGCTATGTAGAAAAGTGTTTTGTTTGTTTGTTTTTGTATTTTTTTTTCTTTTGCATTTGTGTGTGGTTGTCGTACAAATCACTTAGCAGATCATAAAAACCCTTCTTTGGTAAATGAACCTTTTGGCTTTTATTAAAATCCCAGTTCTTTATAGGTATTTGTGACTTGAATTGGGCAAGGTATAAACGTGGAATATACAAGCAGGGCCTGGCACAAAGAGTCACAAGTATTCTTTCTACTAACATTTGAAATTATAATAATGTCATTCTTAAGGTTTTGTCCAATTCCATTTCTATCTATATTTTTTCTTCCCTGGAATTATAATGATAGAAAATTAGGAAAAATGAACATATATTTTTTTCTGTAAGTATCTATAAGGACTATGTAAAAGTCTACCTTATTTTCCAAGAAAAAGGGGTAAATACAGAAAGAGAAAACAGGAATTTCCAGTATCATTTTAATCAGAAATAGTTAATTTTATCAAGTAAGTGAATTCTACTCAATTTTGGGAAATGGCCAATAGGTGAGTATGAATAAATTAGATCTGGTCAGACAGTCTGAATCTAAGAGCAATAAATTTTGTGCTAATGGGTATTTAATAAATATTTCCCCTTCTGGTTACCTATTGCTGCTTAACAAACCATCCATATACTTAGTGACTTAAGAAAACAATATTTTATCGTTTCTCACAATTCTGAGGGAAGGATGGGCATTTTTTCTGCTGCTGTCATTCATATGGCTGTGGTCATTTGGCAGCTTGACTGGGGCTAGAGGGTCCAAGATGGCCTCTCTCACAAGTCTGGCAGTTGGTGCTGACCGTTGGCTGGGACATGTCATTTGGCCTCCAAGTGGCGACTCATTCTCCAGTGGGCAAAACTGGTCTTCTTCACAGTCTGGTATAGGTTTTGGACTCTAAGATAGTAAGAGAGGAAGCAGTAGGGCCTATCAAGATCTGGGCTCCAGAATTTGCATTTCATCATTTCTGACACTTTCTGATCAACAAAAATAACAGATTTGGTTCAGGGTTGGTAAATCGATTCCACCTCTTTTTTAATGTCTTAGCCCCCTATCCTATTTCATCTTTCTTTCCACCTCCCTCCCTCCCATCTTGATAGAAGGGGCAACAAAAAGCCTACAAAGAGTACAATTCATTAAGGGTCATTATTCTAGCAACCTATCAAATTTCTGAATTCTTTATTTGATCAAAATAAAATGCATATTCTAAAACATGTTTTTTGTAAGAGTGCTGCTTTCTGATTCCATAGTATGGCCACCAGTAGTTATTCTGTCTGCACATTACTTGGCACTTAGCAGAAGCTCGAGGAATTTTCTTTGAATACATAAAAGAAATAGCAATATATAATACTATTATAAATACAAAAAGTGGAGTCAGATATACACTTGGAAAGCAGTTTTTAAAACATTCATGAAGAGTTTGAGTTAGGGGCACCTGGGTGGCTCAGTCGGTTATGCAGTCCGACTTCAGCTCAGGTCACGATCTCGCGGTCCGTGAGTTCGAGCCCGGTGTCGGGCTCTGGGCTAATGGCTCAGAGCCTGGAGCCTGCTTCCGATTCTGTGTCTCCCTCTCTCTCTGCTCCTCCCCCATTCATGCTCTGTCTCTCTATGTCTCAAAAATAAATAAACATTAAAAAAAAATTAAAAAAAAAAAAAGAGTTTGAGTTAGACTTCTATGAGGCTTCTGAGTTCCCTTCTTGAGTTCCTTGCCCTTTGATACTTGATACTGAATGAATGTTTGTTCTCCATAAAATAAAGCAATGGATTCAAGACTTTTCTCTGAGTGTAAAGAACCATTTTAAGACAAGATCTTTGATTCCCATTGATTTATGATGATTAATCCATGTAAGGTTAACACACTCTTTTTCTTTAAAAAAAAAAAAAAAAAAAAAAAAGGTTGGGGCGCCTGGGTGGCTCAGTCAGTTAAGCGGCCGACTTCGGCTCAGATCATGATCTCGCGGTCCGTGAGTTTGAGCCCCGCGTCGGGCTCTGTGCTGACAGCTTGGAGCCTGGAGCCTGTTTCAGATTCTGTGTCTCCCTCTCTCTGACCCTCCCCTGTTCATGCTCTGTCTCTCCCTGTCACAAAAATAAATAAATGTTAAAAACAAAACAAAAAAAAAAGGAAAAAATAAATTTTAAAAAAAGGCTTAAAATATCTCAAACTCCAGAACTGACACATCAACTAAGAAAATGTTTTTTGAAACTGCAACCACCATTTAAAAAATAATAATAATTGTTTAGTTACTTTCAAGAAATTTAGGAACAGTCTCTTGAGGGTTACCTTATTAATAGGAAAAATATAGAGCACTAAGTGGTCAGGATGGGATTGCTACTGGAGATATCTAAATGGATATATATATGTGTGTATATGTGTTGACTACCCAGCATCTGAGCACTCTTCTGATTTTTAAGACCTCCCAGTGAAATCTGATAACAGGAAGTCGGATAGTCTCTATCTTCACCTCTGGCAGCTAAAATATGTACCTCTAACCCCTCTAAGCCTTTAAATCTTGAGAGAATGATATAAAACACATGGATAGGGGCACTTGTACCCCAATGTTTATAGCAGCACTTTCAACAATAGCCAAATTATGGAAAGAGCCTAAATGTCCATCAACTGATGAATGGATAAAGAAATTGTGGTTTATATATACAATGGAATACTACTTTGCAATGAGAAGGAATGAAATATAGCCTTTTGTAGCAACATGGATGGAACTGGAGAGTGTTATGCTAAGTGAAGTAAGTCATACAGAGAAAGACAGATACCATATGTTTTCACTCTTATGTGGATCCTGAGAAACTTAACAGAAGACCATGGGGGAGGGGAAGGGGAAAAAAAAGGAGAGGGAGGGAGGTAAACCATAAGAGACTCTAAAAACTGTGAATAAACTGAGGGTTGATGGGGGATGGGGGGAGGGGAAAGTGGGTGATGGGCATTGAGGAGGGCACCTGTTGGGATGAGCACTGGGTGTTGTATGGAAACCAATTTGACAATAAATTTCATATTAAAAAATGAATAAATAAAATAAAATAATTCAGGATCCAATTAAGGATCAAATGTTACAAACACACACACACACACACACACACACACACACACACACACACACAGATAATTGAGAAAATATTTACAACAAATGCAGTAACATTCCTACAAGTCAATCAGGGCAATCGGAAGTGGCCAGGAACAGTAGAGCCTGAGATGGTGTTCCTACCCAGACAGCTGTGGTATCAGTAAATTAGCCTGTCCCTGATTCTCAAATTCCCACTGGTTATCAGAGCCTGGTTTCTCAGGAGTCACATCCATAAATCACCTACTATCCTCTCAGAAATTTTCTTTCCTACTTGATTTTGTCACTCTCTGATGCTATGAGAATTGGCTAATACAGGGAATCACATATTTCTATGTTTTCTCCGTTTAACTCAATCCTTCTAACTGATTTTAAAGTGAATCAAATGGATAAGTGAATGAACATCTGAAATTCTACCTATCTAATTTTGAATTCTATACATCAGGACTGACTAGAATATGAGTTTCCTGAAGAGTTAAGTATTTTCTGGAGGATTTCTTTTGACCTGAATTGGCCAGGTTACGAAAAGGAGCTATTGCATCCATATGTACTTTTGGAGATTTGGAGGCACCAAGTACTAAAATATCATCCTCAGTAGGTCCCTTTCAATGGAGAAGAGACAAAGGAAACCAGAGGAGATCAAAGCATTTGTTTCATTACTCAAAGAAGAGGACTCAGTCATTAAAAAGTAATGCATCTTCTTACACGAAATGCAATGCAGCTTTGCATGGTGGAGAAAAGCCAGATTCTGAAGCTACGGTCCCTGCTTAATACCTGTGTCACTTGGATGGAGTTACTGCTCATCTCTGCGCTTCCCTTTTCTTATCTGAAACTCTATAGCCAGGGGTGTATGAGGATTAAATGACTTAATATTTACAAAAGCACATATGCTCAGCACATGGTTGTCACTACACGTGTTTACTAAATAACTAACACAAAAGTAGATGCTGTAAAACTGTACAGCATCTTACATAATTGTATCTAATCTCAAAACATGTTGTAAATTATAGCATCAGCAAAAATCTCTCCCTTTTTTGTAGGTATGAAAGTCAGGTATTAAGATAGAATGAACTCCTTGGTCAAGATCTATGGGGTAAAGCATTCACTCCATTCATTCATTCATTCACTCAACCACAACACTGTGAAGACCTGTTTTATGCCAAGCACTATGCTACCAACTTGGCCTGGAAGGCAAATTCAGAGTCACTAAATTCAAGGGAGTTTCATTTAGAACCACTTAAATGTCCTTACCCTCAAATAGTTGGGATCATCAAAACCCATAAGTGAGAAATCTTTTCCCTGATGCCCATCGAAGGCAGGGTGTGGCAAATTGTGGTTTTTCTGTAAAAAGCCAGAGTAAATGTTTCAGCTTTTTGGGCCCTATGGTGTCTCTGTTACAACTGTTCTACTCTGCCATAGTAGTACCTAAGCAGCCACAGACAATACATAAATGACAGACAAAGAAACACAGAGGACCAGATTTGGCTCACAGGCCATCGTGTGCCAATCCCTAGTCTAAAGCCTTATGATTGTCATTTTTATACAGGAGTTAGTTACTCCTGAATCCCAGGAGCAAAAAACTCACCATCCACTTTTATTTGTTGACACACTCTTCCCCAGGCCTTAGTCAATGATTTAGAATAGCTATAAGAATAGAAGAAAGGACAAAGAAGCAGAAACCTACGGATGCCCTTTCAAGGCTTCTGTGGTACATTCTGATCAGGGGAAACTTCAAATTCTGAGTTGCACATTTCAATATGTTGCTAATCATGATTAATTCCTTTTGTATTCATCGTAGGAACATTAATCATGATTAATTAATTTGGTATGAATGTGGATATAACATTTAATTTCTCCCAAATTTCTGGGGAGCCTATTTCAATGAATAATTGAACAAAAGTGAGTTGCGGAAGGAAGGGAACAGAAAGTTTGCAATGCCAACCGCAACATGCAAGATGAAACAGTATAATTGGTACTGCTTTAATGCTATATTAATAAGTGATGGGTTCAGTAGGATATAAACACAGTATATGTGTCTCTTAATAATACCTTATAGTGAAAGAATTGTTATAGGCACCCAAGAAACTCCAGAGCTAGGGAATGACACATCTCAGGCAAAATTGTTGCTGGCCCTCTACTCCTCACCTCTGATCCACTTTCCAGACAAAGTGACATTTTTCAATCATAACAGAGAAAAATTCTCCGTTGAAACTATTGATGTCTGAAATTGTTTCTTTATAATGTTTTTTTGTACAAGGTCAAAACAACTGTTTGTCATCCTCCCCTTCTCTGTCTAATATGCATACATTAGTGTCTTGGCAGAGTATCAATTAGTGGCAAAATAATATCATTAATTGATATTAATGCATTCCCTCCCTAGTCCCAAATCAACGTTTCAGTTTTTAAAAGGTGTTCCTTTTTCTAGGTAATATCACACATGATATCAAGAATTACCACATGGCACAGACTGAGGGCTGAAAAATATGAAATGGGCACAAACTACCTTCTATTACAATATCCTGAATCAACCACATTCCCTTGCTAACTTTAACTGTAAATGTTATTTTATTCCTTACCATTTCCTACTACTGTTGGTGACATTTTAAGGTCAAACCTATTGAAAAGTTTCAAAACAGGAAAAAGAAAGGTTTGGACTGTTAAACCCCAGGACAAAGGAGTGCTATCAAGCAAGAAAAAAATTCTGTTTTCTTCTCTTCCTTCCCTTCTCCCTCCCTCCCTTTCTCCTTCTCCCCCCTCCTCCTCCTCCTCCCTTTCTCCCTCTCCTTCCCCCTCTCCCTCCTCCCTCTCCCTCTCCTTCTTCTTCTTGTAAAAACCAGGTTGTCTTTCTCCCAACATAGGTTGCAATATAGCTTCACTAGGACACATCACTCACATCCTGAGGCTGCCATCTTAATTTAGGCTATTGTTGCTTCTCTAAGAACCAGCCCAAGGATGGACTACTCAGTTTCTCTAGGTTAAGTCAGTTGTTCTTGTTGTGCACTCATGGTACTTTTCTCTTATCTCCACACACTATCTACCAGGTTGGATTGTAATTGATATCTACATATTTCCCTACACTTTAAGACCGTGAGCAACCTGAGGACAGGTTCTACAGTTAATTCATTATTGTGTCCTCTCTCTTAGTTTTGTGCCTTGTACACAACCTGACACATGGTCTAGTATGTGCAAAACATGTTTTTTGAGATGATGTCCTCACATCCTGGGCACTGGTTCAACTTCCTTCTGCTTGTCTGCTCCTTATATTGACCATCTTTCCTCAGATAGCATTTTCCCGTGTTAATTTTCAGTCTAAAAGTGTGCAGCAGTTTGATATTTTATATTATCAGAAAGCCTCTGTTGCTCAGCCTTTTTGCTATCTATCTAGTAATCTCACCAAAATAATTTCTCACTGCTATACCCAAAAGAGTATACACATGGTTCCTTCTCCCCCAACCCACACCCTCAGATGGCTGATTTCTCTGTTTTTCTCTTCCAACTCTGTGCTATTTCCTCCTGAAGAACAAAACACAACAAACCAACCACAAGGATAAGAAAACCACTCAAACTTTCTGTTCTGGGACTCTACCCTTGTTTATTTCTTATCTGCCAAATAATTTTTGCTTACTAACCCTGTCTGAATACTGCCTTGTATATGCTCTTAAATCTCTTGTATAGGCATATCTTTTGTTTCTTATCGCCATTACATATTCCTTAATTGACATATAAGCAAAAAATTTGTTGTCGTTACTGTTGTTGTTTTGAACTAGTTTAGAGGACAAAACATCTCTCCTCCTCATTCTTGTCCTGGTGGTTTGAGTGGGATTGACCCACCCCCAACTCCAGATGTGTGCCCTGATTGGTCCACTTCCCTTGGTCAAGGGATTGGTTCAAGGATGGAAATGTAATCTTATCATACTCAATGACTTAATAGAAGATGTTTATTGATATTCAGGAAAAGAAGCTTCTCTGGGGGCACCTGGGTGGCTCAGTCGGTTAAGCATCCGACTTCCGCTCAGGTCATGATCTCATGGCTGGTAAGTTGGAGCCTCGCCTAGGGCGCTGTGCTGACAGCTCAGAGCCTGGAGCCTGCTTTGGATTCTGTGTCTCCCTCTCTCTCTGCCGCTCCCCTGCTCGTGCTCTGTCTCTCTCAAAACAATAAACTAAAAAAAAAAAAAAAAATTTTTTTTTAGAGAAGCTTCTCTCTTCTCTGAGAGTTAAGAATCTGTCTTTCTTTTCTGGCTGGCATGTTGAAGATGTGTCATCTAGAGCCAATGGGGAAGCATTTTGGTATCCCGTGAAAGTGATGGAGCTGCTGTGCCCAATGGAACCCCCTTATATGAAAAATAAGGGTGGATAGAGTGTAAGAAATTACACTCATGGTGATATTATTTGAACTGCAGGAGCAAGCCTCCACTAGAGCCAACCTCTGGCTTTTTTGGTATATGAGACAATAAATTCGCTTTACTGTGTGAGCCATTTTGCATTAAGTTTGCTGCCCCTGAAAGCGATAAAGTTCCTTATTGATGTGTAACAGCATGGACTGTGAGTCAGCACAGACCTGTATTTGAATCCCAACTGCATCCCATTATAACCAGACTAGTCAGGTAAAATCAGAGTCTCTGTCCTGGTTTTCTCATCTGAAAAAGGGAGATAACATCAATGTTTCAGAGTTTGTGTAACAATATGACATCTACAAACCTCCTGGTTCATGAAGGGGTTCAACCTATATTAGCTGCTGTTATCATCGGCTATCAGTTTAGATTAATCTACAAGTCCTAGTGCTTTACACATTTATTGGCAATTCAGTTGTTGACAATGATTGTTAAAACATACACACACATATATATGTCCATGTACATCTATGATATGTGTACACGTATACACATATATATCGGTATTCTGCACCACCTGTCTCGAATGAGTCATGATTCACCAGAGGTGGGTGGCGAGTAGCTATTTGCAAAGCTGAATTATAAATCTCTGATTTAATAAACCTTCTAGAGCCACAGAGTTTTATTCCCACTCGACGAAGATCTGTGGAGCTCTTACCAAGTTGTGACAAGAGGCTATTTCTCCCCACTTTGATGAGCTCATACTATTGCTGGGCTGTATCTTGTAAATCAGGGGAAATCATCATACAAATTCTTCTGGAGGAATTGGATATGTCAGCTGATCTCTGCCCCATTAATTTCCAGTTGCTCATTTTGCAGAGATTATATTCGTTCCTCCCTGGGGTGGGAGCTGAAGGCAGAATGAGGGAGAGTGTAGGAGGGAAGAGAGGTTAATGGAAAGCCACACTGTTTTCTTGGTTTGTGCAGCCACAGTAGGAACTGAGGGAAACATCTTACCATGGATATGTGGTTCAGATATATTTCCATTGTGGAGGCTAGACTTTCATCTAAAAATCAAGAGGCCCAGACTTGATTTTTAGGTCTTATTAGTAATATAGCAAAAACAAGCAAGCTTAATCCTCTGTTTCCAAAAGGAGGGAAATGTAGTCATTGTTTTTCTGGTGATGGACCAGCACCTATGATTGGGAGGCAATATCAGAAATGCTTAGGGGCAGATGGTTGATTTCACAATCATCTAGAACCAGGACCTGCTAAGTGTTTACCATCCTGAGATGTGAATGAGGACAAGGTGCTGGGGACGTAACTCCAGGTTTATCTGATGGCTTGTCAGCAAATGCTGTAACATTTTCATCACCCAGGCTGACAAGTTTTGCCGAATCAGGAAATAACTTGTTTTGAGGTGTGCAGATGTCTGTGTGTGTCTTGTAAACAATCTAGGGGGTGGGGGAATCGAACAACAAAGGGCAGCTTTGCAGATCACAGCCCAGGATGATTGCTTGACAGGTCTGTGCCAACTCTGCTGGTGAACAAATAAAATGAGCCATTCCCCTTCTCCGAGGACTCTGTATTTTTAAAGGGGGATAATAAATGCAAAGCTGTGTGAAGCCTGGCTGGGGGAAATGTGAAATCCATCTCCCATGATTTGCATAACATAATCAGCAGTGCTCTGATAATCAGGCTGGGGGAGGCAGTTGGAACATGTGTTCCATGGAGAGGTCCTGGAGCTGGCCCCAAAGTGCCTGCTGCGTGTTCCTGAGCTTGACCCCAGGTGACTGGCACCCCTTGAGACACTCCCTCTCACCAGGCTTGAAGATCACTAGAGCTGGCACCCTATCGATACTCACAGGTTCCTCCACAGTAAGCAATGAGCACACCGCAGTGAGTTCTGCCTGTATTACCTGTGTCTGCCCTTTGAAAGAAACTGATGTTTGTCCAACTCGTAAGTATGTGTATGGTGACATGACTGAGTGGGAGCTTTTCACACTATTTCTTGTTTTGTGCACAAATGACTCATTTTTCAGGGATGCAGCTCTGGCCGTTTCAGAAGGTGTCTTGAGACTAAGGTAATTCATATCGTTGTAATTCTACAGCACGGAGTGCTACAGGGTCCACTTTGCATTAATGTTTCCATGGCAATCAGATACTTGACATTTTATTTAAACTATTAATCTAGAATGGCTCACCAGCCTATGAGAGGAAAATCAAAGCTCACGATTTCACTTCTGGAACCAGTACCAAACCAATAAGTAAGATGCATAATTAACTTTCACGGTTGCAAAAATCCGTAGTTGTGACAGGTGCTAAACACATCACAAAATAGAAGCTTACCCCAATCGCTCCCTTTGAGCCCTTCTTTTGTTACTTACATTCAAGAGAAATCACAAGGGCTGGGCTTCTGAAGGTCTGCCCCCCCCCCCACCTTGCCAAGGCCCTCCATACCAGCCCCTGCACACTGTAACTCTAGAGTCAATTCAAACTGCATATGATTAAAAGATGGAAATATTCCCCATGGACATTAGGCAATTTATTTGTGAAAAAGATTTAATGAAGAATTTCAAAGCAGCCAGTGCCCTACAAAGAAAGCTCATTTGTGAATCTCTGTGTTCTCTCTGCTGCCCTGAGAGCATCTGAGGGGAGGAGGAGGAACCAGTGCCCTGCAGCTATTGCCAAGTGTATCACATGTGAGTTTCTCAAGATATAAATATTCCCAGGCAGCTAAAGGCATTAGAACAGGCTGTTTTTAGATGGTCACCTCTAGTCTGGGCCTCCCTTGGCCAATTTGGGAGAAAGGCTGTCTGCCTTCCGTCTCCTCAAGGTCCTTCCCGCTCCAGGTTCCCCGTCCCTAATGGCATCCTCTGACCCTGGATATCCCAAGACAAAGCCACACAGGCTCTGTCCTGAAGATCTCTGATTTTTTCACTATCACCAAATAACCTTGTCTCATCTTACTATCATTTAATATCTGGATCCCAGCTGATACAAAACCCCTCACTCATATGAAAATGGGTAAGAAAGGATAATAAAATTCAGTTTCCCGGAACATTTAAACTTCAGAGTAAGAGGCATCTGAATTCAAAGTCTCTCTTACTAGCTCTCTGATCTTGGACACATTATTTAAATTCCTTGAGCCTCAGGCATCTCACATGTAATTTGGACAAAATAACTTCTCACTTAAAGACTTCTTCAGTTTCTGTGGATTTAATAAGATTATGAATATAATGCTCTTAAATGCACTTAAAAATACTGATTATTATTTGTAGCAGAGGAAAACCAATGACACAACATCTTTACCCAAACAAATAAATTCTAATGGAGAATTGACTGGACCCACCCCCCAATGTGCAAGAGAGGACTGGTCAAGGGGCTGGCTTTCAGGGATCTTAAAATTGCATCAAAGAAGTGTTAGCCACAGTTCAATATAATTTTAATCGACATCCCTGCAGTTTTGTAGAAATTGACAAACTGACTCTAAAATTGATATGGAAATGCAAATGACCTAGAACAATCAAAACAGTCATTAAAAAAAAAAAGAGCAAAGTAAGACCTAAATTGTCTGATTTCAAGATTTACTATAAGGCTACAGTAATCAAGAATAGTACTGGCATCAACATGTAGATCAATGGAACAGAATAGAGTACTCAGAAATTAACCCATTCCTAGAGAGTAATTTGATTTTTGATGAAGATGCCAAAGCAAACCAATTAGAAAAGGAAAATCTTTTTAATAAATGTCGCTGGAACAAATGGGCATCCCTATGGAAAAAAAAAACCACAAAAAAACCCAGGAACCCCCATCCCTATCTTACAGCATACACAAAAATTAATTCAAGATGGAGCATAACTAAAGGTTAAGTCTAGAGAAACACATAGGAGAACATCTTCATGAATTGGGGGTAGAAAAAGGTTTCTTAGGTCACAGAAAACAATAATCATCAAAAGTGAGTAACTTTGACTACATCAAGTTAACAACTTCTCATCTGGTTATTTAAAAACTCACTTAAGACAATAAATAGGCAAGCCACAGACAGGGAGAAAATGTTTGCAAAGCATATCTGACAAAGGACTCCATATCCAGGGCATATAAAAAAATCATACACTTCAGTAATAAAAACACCAACAACTCTATAGAATATAAACAAAATATTTGAGAACTTGGCATAAGAAGATACATGAGGCACCTGGGTGGCTCAGCCAGTTAAGCAACTGACTCTTAATTTTTTTCTTATGTTTGTTTGCTTGTTTATTTAATGTTTATTTATTTTTGAGAGGAGGGGAGGGGCAGAGAGAGAGAGAGAGAGAGAGGGAGACACAGAATCTGAAGCAGGCTCCAGGCTCTGAGCTGTCAGCACAGAGCCTGCTGCAGGGCTTGAACTCACAGACCACAACATCAAGATATGAGCAGAAGTCGGATGTTAACTCACTGAGCCACCCAGGCGACTGATCTTGATATAGGCTCAGGTCATGATTTTGTGGTTTGTGGGTTAGAGCCCCACATAAGGTTCCACGCTGATAGCACAGAGCCTGCTTGGGATCCTCTCTCCCTCTCTCTCTCTAACCCTTCCTGCTCATGCTCTCTCTCTCTCTCTCAAAATAAATAAATAAAATTTAAAAAGAAAAAAAAGAGGCATGGATACTATTTTCATCTGGATAGCAATTTGGGCAATGTGTGCATTTATTAAAACTTTGTGAAAGTCTCTAAGAGTTACACATTTCATGATCTATGAACTGTATGCCAAAAGAAAAACCTTAAACAAATATTGAATTTTAGTTAACAATATGTATGCTGAAGTGTCAGGAGGAAGTGTATTGGTGTCTGCAATTTGCTTTGAAAGGTGACAAAAATGAGATGGTTCTAAGTATGGATAGAGCAACGGATACAACAAATAGATATGCTATAAAGTAAGCATAATGAAATGTGAATGGTAGAATCCGGAGGATGTTCTCTTTCATGTGTATATTTGACAATTTTCAAAATAAAATGTAGGGAAAAAAGTGTTACTCACTGCTTCTGTTTACTTGCAATTACTCAAAGAACTCTCAAAAGGCAGTTTCCACGTTACAGGCTTTGGTCTTTGCAGTGATTAAATTCTATCTGTTCATTTGCTTGACAAACAATTCCGGGACGATCTGCTATGCAGTGGGCACTAGGCTAGGCACTGGCGATCAAGTAGTGAATGAGATAGTCATGGACTCTGCCCTTCAGCTTACATGCTATGGGTGCCAATATTTAATAAGCAGATGCATAGACTAATTACAAATGGTGATCTGTCATGAAAAGAATCAACCACAGAGCTGAGACTGAGGAGGCCAAGGGGACAACCAGTCTTACAGAGGATGGTCACAAAGGGCCAGTCCTGTAAGCTGAGGCTATTTGGAAAGACCAACCCAGTGGAAGGTATGAGGTGTGCAAGACTCCAGGAGTCCTCAAACAGCTGAAAGACTGGTGAGGCTGGCAAGGGAGTGGAATACAAAAGGAAGATGGAGAATCAGACAGGAACAGGGTCAGTGGAGCCTTAAAACTCTTTACAAGGAACATTCTAGTGCAATGGGAAGGCACTGGAGAATTTGAATCAGAGTATGATGTGATCAGATTTATGTTTTAAAATCAGTGTCCCTGGGGCACCAGGGGACACTGTGGGCACCAGGCTGTGTGGGTTAAGCTCCCGGCTCTTGATTTTGGCTCAGGTCGTGATTTTATAGCTCGTGAGCTCAATCCCTGCGTCGGGCTCTGTGCTAACAGCATGGAACCTGCTTGGGATTCTCTCTCTCCCTCTCAATCTGCCCCTCTCCTGCTCTCCGTCTCTCAAAAATAAATAAATAAACTTAAAAAAAGTAAAAATTAAAAAAATAAATAAAATAAAATCAGTGTCCCTGTTATGGCAAGCAAGCACTACACAGAATGCTAGAGTCCAAATACAGAGACCAGTTGGAGAGCCTGAATGGCCTGGACTAAGATGGTGGCCATGGGGAATGGAAGAAAGTAGACGGACCGGCAATGTGGTCTGCCTAGCAATGCCTATTTGGGTTCTAGTTCTCTGCTGAGCTGTACATATGTACCTGAAAGCAGAGAGCAGTTTCTTAACTAAATGCCATAATTTTACCCTGGAGTCAGCATGGAACTGAGTTTGCAAAAAGTGTTTCAGCCCGCCCAGGCAGCAGAACAGAGCAGGGCGGGTGAGGCATCTCTACACTCACTTGTACACTCACATGTACAAATCCATGGTGCTGGTGTTTCTGTCACACTCTCACTATGTTAGTGGACTGTGTATTAAGATCTTTTAAAGATCAGTTTGTCGAGAGTCTTGTTTGTGTCTACCTGGGCTAAATCAAGTGCAGCTTTCAAAATCCTCAATACTATTATCACCGAAGCTCTGTTAAAGACCACCGCCACTGGAGAAAACAGGAGTCTTTTTGGCTTGTTTGTTTGTTTTTTTTTTTTTTTTAAACTAATCCTCCAGATTGCTTGTCAGTCTGGATTAATCAAAATCATCAGATAACTACTCAGTAGCGTTCCACTTCGCTCACATAGAAGCAGTCATAGTATTTCATCTTTTAAAAATTATAAAATAAAAACATCATGGCAATCTGGCTCACACATCTGTCACCACACTGTTTGCCAGGGCTAATTTGGCTCATTTGGTTAAGTTAGCTGGCTAGGCAGCACCCCTACGTTGTTCACACTTGATCTTCCATTCTGTGAGAACAGTCTTCTCTGATTGAGAAGCTCACATAGGTGTTCTTCCCTTTGAGATCTCTGAATAGTACTTTTAAAACTGGCTTTGTTATGGTTAGAACTGAAGGATGGCTTGCATTTACATGCAAAGAACGGAACTGCAATTCCTTTTACCTGTCTGCTAGGAAGAATACTCCTGGTAGGTTGAAGTGAAAAACCTCTGTCTTAATGGGGTATGTCAGGCAACGAAGATATTCCCAGGCTAGATATGCAAACTTATTTTCCTTAGGTAATTGGCACTGGAGTCTTAATGAAGGTAAAATAACCTTTCCTCAAACAAGCAAAGGGTCACACTCTTAATATAACATGCGAACACAAGTGTAATTCATAGACGTACAGTCTGAACCTTCATGCCTCACCATTCCTTTCTATGGGCCCAATATACTTTTTTGCAAAGGCATACGTCATATCTCAATTTCTTATGGAGAAAGAAGTTGGCTACCACGTTCTGTTTTCTAGCCAGCGGGACATTATTAGGCCCCTCCCCCCTCCCCTGGGAAGGGTCTGTGCTACCAAGTTGTTCCTCTGACAAAATACAATGGATTTGCTCTGAAACATCTGAGGTTTACTTGGTCTCCCTTGTAACCAGGATACCCGTATGCTGGATGGTTTAGCTGGGGTTTGGAGAAAAGTGGTACACACGGGGACAAAAGTCTTTGGTTTCTTCTTCCTTGTGGTCCAGGCAAGGCAGCAAAGGTCATCCCTCCTCCCTTGTGCTTGTGTTCAAGGAAACTGCAAAGTTAAGAAAGAACAGGGACCATCAAGCAGGACTTCCGGGTCTTTCATTTTTAACCTGAGTTGAAAACACGGGGAATGGCAGACCTTATTGGTAACCCTTTAAACTGAAGTCAAAGGGTTCAAAAAGAAAAGGAGAGCCTATGAAATATATACTAAAGGCAGAAACCACAGTGAGAAAGGGAAGTAATCTGTGATTTGGGATAGATGCCTTTGACATATTCATTGATCTCGGTGACTTGCAGAGTGCTGATAGCACTCTGGCCTCAGGGTGAGGTGCCTTGCCAGCTTCCAGATCAAAGGAGCGCCTAGGTGCTGAATCCCTGGCGTACTCCCAAGCAAAAGTGCCTGGAGCCACATTTGCTAATTACAGGTTGTGTTCTGCTGTTTCCAAACAGGGTGAAAGTGACAGAAGTTTAACTGTGAATAATTACACACTTGAATAAGTATGTGATTAGCACTATTTGTTGTGGTTGGGACTGGAGTGACGGGACAAGAATGGAGTGATTGCATTATTTACAGCTTAATTGTAGACAAGTAATTACTTATGTAAGCTGGTGGTGTGGGGTCAGAGAGGACCTGCAGAAGAATGTAGATGATCTGAAATTCAGCTTCTCAAATCAGTCACCCCGCCCCCATCCCTTCTGAGCAGGATAAAGAGAATGAACTATGCATTTCTTGAATGAAATGCTTTGGAATGTTAAATGTCTTGTTCAGTCTAAGCACAGGATCGGCAGAGACATTTTAAAATCTCAGCTTCGAAAGTAATAAATCACAAATGCCACCTAGTGGTTCTTGGTATCCAGCGGCTGCTTTATCTGTTTAGTGTAGCCAGACTCCAGTTGGGGGGGGGGGGGGGCGGGGAGGTGGAAGGAGGATTTTTCTAATGGAGGAGGGGGGTATTCCAGGTAAGGATTGAGTTGAATGGACCAGAACTCAAAGTCCATCAGTCCGTCCCTAGGACTGTCCTTACCCTGTCTGCCTCTCCCCATTCAGCCTTAAAACCTGCCTACCCAGATCGTTCCAGTCTCAAACGCTGCCTTATCTTACACCACTGTAACTTCTAGAGGTACTTTGGAAATCTGACTACAAATCACTTTGTAGTTTGTACTTTCTCCAAGCCGCTAAAATAATAAATGTAAAGTCAATAGTTTTTCTGATTTGGGAGTAGACTCATTGTTGTGTTTCCTTGGTCACCCTTCTCATTCACCAGGCAGTTGAAAGCCACTTTCTCAACTACTGTGCTCCAGTGTTCATATCTAGATTTGAATCTGGAGGGATCCTGTCGCCACAAACTCTCTTCAGGAAGAGTGTCTGTTTGAAACGTGCACTGGAGGGGAGGAGCAGAGAGAATAAGTTTCTTGCGGTCCAGACTTACTTATTTTCAAACACTCCCTCCCCTGAGCTTCTTCTCATGATTTGGTCAAAAAATAAATAGAAGAGTCAATTTTCCTTAACAGCTCAAAGCTGTACGAGTAAAATTCTTTGAACAGGGCCCAGAGAATATTGCTGTAAACCCACCAGCACAAGCTGAGATGTAGTCAGCCTGTTGCATGTGGCTTATGCAGATTCCACCTTCACCAACCAGCAAGGTTGTCTTTGGAGGCTCTGCTTTTCTGGCCATAACCCTGGGACAAATGGAATGGTGGTGATCCTAACTGTCCCAAGCCAGCACTCAAGGGTGCCACTTGTAGAGGGTGACCACTTACTGTTTAGAGAGAGCTACAATTTCGTACATAGTTTGTCATTTCCTATTGTGGGTCCATTTCCTTCTGTGCTCATGACGCTCTTCAGAATATCCATGCCACTTCTTTTTGGGGACATTCTACAGATGACTAATCCTACCCCACCTGGGGCAATGTTTTTCATTCTCAGGATTGCCTTCACACTCTTGGATACTATCACCCCTCAAAGTATGTCCAATTAGATCAAACACTTTCTATGTACTTTTTAAAAAAAGTTTATTGACTTATTTTGAGAGAGAGAGAGAGAGAGAGAGAGAGAGAGAACAAGAGGGAGAAGAGAAGAGAGAAGGAGAGACAGAATCCCAAGCAGGGTCCACACCATCAGCACAGAGCCTGATGTGAGGCTCAAACTCACGAATCATGAGATCATGACCTGGGCCGAGGTGAAGAGCTGGATGCTCAACCGACTAAGCCACCCTGGCGCCCCAAAGGTCAAACACTTTCTTTCCACAGGGATATCACTTATTGGTATGTCATCAGAAGTCTCTTTCCTTCTCCAAATTAGGGATATCACCCTTAGGTAATTGTTTTGTTTTCTATATTTCTGATACTTTGACATCTGGAGCTTAGCTAACCTTGTAGCCAATTCCTAGAGATGGGAAACAACTCATCTGCTAAGGGTCCTTTCTGTCCTACCAATCAGGCTTTTACACTCCAGGCCACTACTGTCTACTCCAGGCGGCCAGGGCCATGTACCAGATAACTAGAGACAATCACTATAGCCCAGAGCCCACTAAAATTATTCAAACTACTCTTGCCCATTTCTTCCCTCATAAACCAGAATAAAGGCTCATGCCCACGTTTTCCTCTTGCTTCCCTCTGCTGACTGACCTTGGAGCATCCTGGTGTAACCCTGCACAGTATGGCATGCCCTTCCTCATGGGAACTGTAAGTAACAAACTGTTGTTTCAAAGGCAGCCACCTCCTGATCTGTAGCCTTTACCATACCTGAATAATAGCAAAACCTACATTTAAAAGCAGATAGCCCGGGGCACCTGGGCAGCTCAGTCAGTTGAGCATCTGACTCTTGATTTCAGCTCTGATCATGATCTCATGGTTCATGAGATCAAGCCCCATGTGGGGCTCTGCGCTGACAGCATGGAGGCTGCTGGAGATTCTCTGTCTCTTTCCCTCTCTCTCTGCCCCTCCCCCACTCTCTCTCTCTTTCAAAATAAATAAACATTTACAAAATAAATAAGAGCAGATAGCCTTTGCCTATACCGAGCCATGCTACTTCAGAATGTTTAGTCCAAGAAATTATCACTTTCTCCTTCTTCCTTAGAGTTCTCTTCCCAAATTCCCCCTGAACAACATACTCATCTTGTAGGAGGAAAGCCTCATTTCTTGTGTTGGGCTGCCACATGCCAACTTAGTCTTCACTGTTCTCCTCACTCTGTCACAGTCCCCACCCTGCCCACTAAAAAGGGCATATCTTTTTCTTAGAAATGGTTGACCCTTCCTGCCTCATACTCTTAAACCCCCTGCTCATTCAGCAACAATCTTTTTTAAACTATTCTTTATCTCCTTCACTTCACCATTCTGATTTTGTGCTTGTATTTGCCTTAAAATATCTAAAATGGGCCACATATTTTGAAAAACAGAGTTTGGCCTCCAGGCAAACAGCACAGTGCTGAAATGGAACCATCATTGTGAAAGGGGAGGCTCAGTGGATGGTCAGCTTGGAGCTTGGCCCCCCAGCTCTGCAAAGGGCAAACTGAGTGATTTTGGCCAAATCTTATGTTTCTCAATGTGAACTAAGACACTGAGTTGTATGATTCTCAAGAAACATCCTTGGAAGAGACACAGTGTACTCTTCGCAAGTGTCCCCTCATGGGATTCCTTTGGGAGAGTTCCAAATGAGTCGAAAAGACACACACTCCTGCAGTCAATAAACACCTCTTTCCACATCCTTCTTGTTTTCTTTGTGGTGTTGTCTTCTGATATTCAACCTTTATAATCTATATGCCATCGATTCTATTTCTTTCTCCATTACTGCGCTTTCTGGCAAATCTGATAGATGCTGGTGGCCCAGGAGTGACTGACATGAAGAAACCTCAGATCCAGCTGAATTACATAGCTGGTCTCAAGGACCCATGTCAGGCAAGCAGTGTCCAACCATTTCCACAGAGAGCTGCTCCTTTAGGGTTTTGTATCTTGCAAAGAACAGGCAACAGTGCCTTCCGTGTAAGGGCTGGTTCAGACCACATTCTTTCCAAATAAGTCAGTCAGCAGCGCTTCTGATATCTTCTGCCTTCCTAGATCTTCTCCAGTCAGTATTTTTCTGCGGTACGAACACTGGTTTTATACATTGATGCCAGTAAGGAAATCCCATTCTTACCACAATGGTTTCCCTCAGCGCTGTGCCTCCTAAAACCACAGACAAGGTGTGCTCTGACTGAAAATATGTTGAAGGTTGCTGAACATCAGCATGACCCTGGTCATTGCCGCTAAAGTTAATCGAGTAAATAAAGGGTGTTTCACTTTCTCCTCTTTGCTTTCTCAGTTAAACAGAGGTGAAATAAACCTATCCTGAAAGAACTAAGCCTACAGTATTTGTTTCTTTTTTAGAAAGAGAGAGAGCGCAAGCAGGAGAGAGAGGGAGAGAATCTTAGGCCGCCTCCACACTCAGCACAGAGCCCTACACAGGGCTCCATCCCATGACCCTGGGATCATGATCTGAGCTGAAATCAAGAGTCAGACACTGTACAACAACAGAAAACTTTATAGGTGAAGATGTTGTGTGTGTGTGTGTGCATGCGTGTGCATGCATGTGCACATCGACTAGCGAGGTAAAAAAAAAAAAATGACCATGTATTATCAAATGCAAAGGATGCTGGTATTTGTTAACGCTCAATTCCTAGTTGGAAAAAAAATAAAAAAGAGTCAGATGCTCAACCGACTAAGGCACCCAGGTGAGCCAAGCCTATGGTATTTCCAAAATTAATGTAAGTTAGCTTTTTGTGGAAAGGTTTGGGGTGGGAACAGTGAGAGCCTTTAGGGTGTCTATTACTTTCATTTCATAGCCATGAGTGCAAGGTGTTCTATCCCCCATCGCTTGAGCAGCCAGACATTAAAACACCAATCAGAAGAGCAATGCTAAATTGCTGGTGACTGCAATGCATAAACTACGTTTAATCATTTACTTTGAATCTCTTTAAGACGATAATACCCTAGCCTATAAGAGAATCAATATGTTGCATTAAAACAGGATTTGATGGCACATAATACAATATGTAAAAGCACAATGGAAAAGATTCTTGCAAGAACAGCTCAGCCCTGAGTAGAAACAGGTAAGAAGTGATAGAATTTCCACTCTCCTGTTTTTCAAGAAGTGATGTTTCTTTCTTTCTTTCTTTCTTTCTTTCTTTCTTTCTTTCTTTCTTTCTTTCTTTCTTTGAAAGAGAATGTTCTATTCTATCAAAAGCTGTGAACTCCATGAGGCAATTGAACTTAAATGCTTGATTAGTCTTTACATAACCACAGAATATAGCTTGGGGGGCAGGGCAGTGTGATCATAATCCCCACTGTAGTAAAGTGGAAGCTCAATGTCAAGAGGTGCCATGCCAAATCAACAAGTGAATGTCCCGAAATACTTGTTGATGGGAATTATCACTCTTCCTTACTCATTTTCCACCTCCAGCAAAAACAGCAAGGTCTCTGGCTTGGAACCAGGTTAAAAGGAGCAGCAGCAGTTCAAGAGAGGATAAAAGAAAGAGGAAAGTAATGCTCATGGGGTCACCTCTCTGAGAGCTTTTGGATGGTGAGTCAATTGGGTTTGTACCACACAAATGGGGGGTGCAACTGAGCTCATTGTGGGGGGGGGCAGTTTCTAAAGCACGCACCTTCCAAGATCCCTCTAGGTACTTCTCTGATATTGCCAAGTATTTGGGTTTAGTAAGAGCGGACTTTACTGGGATTTAGGCTTGGCCACTAACTTGCTGACTTGAAGGCTTCAGATCTTTCAAAATTGTATACAAACCATTTCCTATCCCACAAGGACTTCCTGGTGTTAGTGAGTCAATGACTCAGATGTGCTTTGAGCTCCTTGGCAAAGTTCAAATATCCCAAGGCTGTTACTCTGTGCAAGATTTCCTGACTCCAGTTGGTTCAACAGCAGTCACATCCAATGCCAATCTCTTTGTGCCGGGACAGGTAGAAAACTGGGATATCCTTTGTTCAACCACCCTATAACCTGCGGCAGTCTGACGCAGAATGGTTTTGTGGATGGATGAGCGTGTGTTCTTATTTACAAGAATGCTACAGAGTACTGCCACGCTTATTTCCTACCTCCTGGGACTTCTGTGAGGTTTGTCATGATTATTCCAACCGTGCACCAGAGAATTCAAGAGCTTTGGAAGTATAAAACATATTTAGTGTTTGCCGGTGACTAACAGGGCTTTCAGTTTGCCATTTACTTTAAGTTTGTGAGTTTCTTCATCATGGAATTCATGCTGAATGTACTTAGGAGGTGAAAGTTGGTGAGGTGAAACATCTTGAAAGTATTTTGGTAATTCTTTTTTGAAAATTTTATATTGTTGGGGCACCTGGGTGGCTCAGTCGGTTGGGCGACCAACTTCGGCTCAGGTCATGATCTCACAGTCTGTGAGTTCGAGCCCCGCGTCGGGCTCTGTGCTGACAGCTCAGAGCCTGGAGCCTGTTTCAGATTCTGTGTCTCCCTTGCTCTCTGACCCTCCCCCGTTCATGCTCTCTCTCTGTCTCAAAAATAAATAAACGTAAAAAAAATTAAAAAAAAAAAGAAAATTTTATATTGTTTAACTCATAAGTGCACAAGGAACTTGCATATACTATTTGTAGACACAGCTTTACTGTGGTTTTCCTCAGTTAGGATGTTGTCACATTCCGATATCCTTTCTCTCTCATTTCCTCATCTGCCTGACTCTGGGACGATGTCTACATCCACGGCCTCAGCTGAACTCCACACCAAACTATATGGCAGGATGTTCTATAGCCGCCAATCAAAGACGAAACTATTTTCAAACTAAAATTTGCATTTCTTCTACCTAATCTTGGAAATTTGGAGTCACACTTAAGTCTCTTACTTTCACATCCCCAACATCCATTTCATTACCATGTTCTGATATTGTATCTACTTAACATCACAGGTATCCACTTTGTCCTCTCGATCCACACTGCCACCAATGTCTAGAATATTATAAAATCCTCCTATCACTTCTACTGACTCAGTCTCACTTACTTCTAATCCCTCAGCTTACTGTCAGAGTGATCTTTCTAATACAAAATTCCCATCATGCTTAAAATCCTTCAGTAGTTCCCCCATTGTGTTCATGCAGAATCTGTTCTGACTCTTTTGTCCATTTGCATCTCTTATAAGCTCCTAATACTCACCTAATACTCACCTGCTCCCAGTCATACTGAAGTATTTGCATTTTAAAAACAGCCGTGTTCTCTCATGCCTCTGCCCTTGAGCCAATTCTCTATTTCCAGACGGACTTTCCAGCCACCTTTTTTTCCATTAAGTATAACTGTCTATTACCTGTCCTTCAAGATTGACTTCAGTTGTTTCCTGGAGAATCAGAGGATCTTCTCAAAACTCCCTGATCTGGGCTACGTACCTCCTGCTTTGAGCACCAAAGTACCCTGTGCACACCTCAGCCAGAGCAACAATCACACACTATTGTTTTACAGTATTGGCTTATACTTGTCTGTCTCCACTGCTCCCGTGGACTCTCAGAGTCCTGGTTTTCACTTTTATTTTTTAATCTCTTTATTCCTAAAGCCTAGCTTAATATCTGGCACACAGTAAGGGATCAAACCGAGAAGAAACTCAGATTTTGAGGAGGTAAACTTCCTTTTCCTTTGATGGAAGGTATATTTGGTCAGTTGTAAAGAATGACAAGTATAAAATTCATTTAATAAAAATGCATAGGGGTAGGATTGTGGTTTCGTGTCCTGGAGTACCGAGTGAGTATATCATCAAAAAGATTCTTATAGAATCTGCACAAAGCAGATCTGGTAATTTAAGCTAAGACATGGATTAGAATTGCCCCTAAAACAGAAAACAGGAAAATGTTTGGAAACCCAAATAAAACGTGGCTGAGAAAGGAATGTTCACCCAGTATTCCATCAGTTTTCCTACATTTCCTAACACCCTTGCTATTAGATACGACCATGGGAACAGTCTGGGCTAACAAAATGTGACACGTACAAGAATAGGCAGTAAAAGGCCTACGCATGAGTCTTTCTCTCTTCTGATGCCAGGGCAATTGAAGAGATGAGTCTGTACATGTTGGATCCACAAGAAGGTAGTGTTCTATCACTTTGGGTGACGTTATGGGACAGAGCCTTGTGCAGACTAACATGAGAAATAAAATGTATTATACTAAACCCCTGAGATTTGGGGAGGTGTTTGTTATTGCAGCATAACCTATAGTATCCTAATACAGAGAGGATTTGGAAGAAAATAAATGAAATAGAAACGTCCCTCTTAAAATTGGATGATAGTAATTTGATGCAGACAAGTTGATGTCTTTCTCCAAAGACATGTGGACCTGAATTTCTCTATAGTATACTGTCGAGGGATGATTGTCCACGGATCTCCCTTACGTTTGCATGTCTTATGATCAGAGGAACTGTCTATCTCTACTGTCTTTTTCTGTACTATCTTTTCAAGAATGTTTGTATAGTGAACCTCCATGGACAATAGACATAGTGTCCCTCTTTGGAGCAAAGGGTAGGGTTACTTTCAGCCCTGGAAGATAGGAGATATTATGTCGCTCTGGAACAACGGACAGCCATGCTTATGCTATCTACACCCAGTATAAGAGATTGAGGCACCCACTGCCTGTACAGGGCTGCCTGGCCCTCTTCATGTTGCCCTTTGGGAATTGGGGCTTGGGAACTGGTGCAGGAAAATGCTGATATTCTGGCTACTACAAGTTTGTGAGTAATAGACACCTTTGTTTATGAGCCAAGATTCTCATGTCTTCTGCCAGCATCCATGAAACTATGGTAGAGTATCTCATTATTTTGTAAGTCAGGTAAAATCTCACACCCTTCTTATTTCTTGACAAATACTAGGGAAATCAAGTTGAATTTAGGGACAAGGCTTGACTTAATGGCAGCTAGTTGTATAATACTCTTCCTGAGAATCAAATGTATCATATAGATAAGGAAGAGACTTCTCCAGCTCAGAGCTGCTGAGGCCTCCATCGGCATACAAAAAAACTGATCTCCAAGAGAGTGATTCGTGACTCAGGTAGGAAAATGCCGTTCATGTGCAGCAGATAAGGCATTAGGAAAAAAAAACTTTTAGGGTCAGAGTAGGTTCAGAGTATAAGTACAGCGCTGTGAATTCTACAACATGATGGTATTTTCTGGGTGCCTACGGGAGTAGAAGAGGAGAAGGTGCACAGAGGAAAAAAATCATTTTGGAAAATATTTCTGCATCATCATATGTAACATCATGCACATACCCAAGATCTAACACTTCCACTTCCAGATATATTCTCTATAGAAACGATTCTACAAATGCATCAGGATATCACAAGAATATTCACAACAGCACTTTATGTTATAATGGAATATTGGCAACAACCCAAACGACAAGTGACAGGAGGCTGTATAAATAAATTACATCACAGTCCTATAATAGAATATTATTTGGCAGTAAAAATAAATCAACATAAATGAATCCTAGACCATAAAGAACAAGTCAGTAAAGAACATGTACATACAATATTTTTCAATGTTTATAAAGCTCAAAACAAACAGAACTGATAATAGAGTGTTTACGGGAGTGTTTTTAAAACTATTTGACAACTGGCCAAAGGAAGGAATCTATTTGACACTGTGATCCATGGACCACTGTAAGAAATGTCTTCACACACCAACATGCACACACAAGTACACATATTACTTACCCCTACCATGTCCAGTGTACTCTGGTGATTTCCATTCCATTGTATTATATATCATTAAAACCAAATTCTGGTAGTGACACATTATTTTGATTTCATAGTCATAACCTGCAGTTGGAAAACCATTGACTTATGGTTAGTTATGTATGTAGTAAAGCTACAAATAAAAGCAATAGAACAATACACAGAATACATGATAGTGGTGAATGGCAGAAAATGGGGTTGTGGTGAGAGGAGCCCACAGGTAGTATAGTGAGGTTGATAATATTCTACTTTTAACTATTGTGTTGAGTTCATGAATATTTATTTCATTACTTTGCTTAATTATATATTTACGTTGCATATATTATGTGCATGTATCAATTGTAACCAAATATTTTTACAAAGAGAAAGGTTAAAGTGAACGGTGGAAAGGAAGGAGGTAGGAAGAGAAGGAAATAAGATAGGTTCTAGAAGGGACTAAGGATCTCAGCCCCTGAGGTGTCATGATTTGAAACCAGTATAGTTTAAAGCTAGAAATGTGTGCAGGAATTGGAATTGTGAACTACTCCAATGTTAACTTGGGTTTCTGTCTTTGATTGCATGTTGGATTGAAGATGAACAGAGAGTATCTAGAGCTCAGTACTCCTTGTCAGAAACCACCTTTGTCTGAAGCCAGTTAGAATCCCTGGGGCCTCATTAGAACTGAAGGAAAAAGAGGACAGGAAGAGAAACAGACCAGATAGAATATAGGGAGCTTTAAAGAGAAAGCACTGGAGCCAGCCATACATATAGTTTCTTCTAGCCTGGGCCATTTCCTTACAGGAAAAAGGAAGACCATGCAAAATGAAAAAGAGAAGGGGCAATTAATCCACAGTTCATCAATGAAGAAAATTAGTCCAGCTAAATTGCGATTGCAATATGGATTTTGTAAGTTTGAAATAGCACAAATCTCTATATTAATCACATTGATTAGATCATTTGCATGGTTACCCTTCAACTTTTACTCTTTCAACACTACATGAAACAAAATTTATCTGGGTCCTTGTGAGTTGTGGGTTAAATGCAAAAGAAAAACAGTTGTCTGTATTTTCTATATTGGAGACCACCTCAGAAAGGGAGGTTTCACATCTTACTTTTTTTCCATTCTACAAAATATAAAGTCTGGATCATAGAATGTGTGAAATAACAAATAATGATGCCTACTAAGATAGTACCTATTTTTTCCTAGTAAGTTTTTGCATGGATTTATTCTAAAAGTACGGCAACTCAAATGTGCTGTTCATTGCATGCAGCAGTGCTAACTGGATAATACGTTTGCAAGGTGGGTTAAGAACTTGGATTTTTTTTTTTTTTGAATATTGGTTAAAGCCAATCTGTCACCATCTGGCCTCTCTCTGTTTTATTCAGCACTTCTTATCCATGGGCATGATAACATAGTGATAAACACAAATGATTCTCAAAGAGATAGAATCTAAGATCTTGGTGTGTTAACATTCATTTATTTAACATATCAGAACTATTCTGGGCACCAAGATAGGACTTCCAGTGATTCAAAACTTTAGATTCCTCTAGAAGATTAGTATGTAAATGTTATCTCTAAGGTTATAGGATTGTCCTTCCTGAGCCCTTGTGGATGTAGTGTCCACGTGACTATTTCTGGACAATGCATTGTAAAGGGAAATGCTGTGTGTCACTTTGGAGCTGAGCATTTATTTGCTCTGCTCCAGCACTGTACTCAGTAATATTTGGTATAGGAGCTACTTTGTTAGCCTGGGTGTGCAGAGTCGATGTAGATTGAGCAAGAAATAAACCTTTGTTGTTGATTATGGGCTTGCTTAACTCAGCATGACCTAATTTGTCATTACTACGTACAGTGGTTCTGATTACCTATTTCAGTGTGTGTGTGTGCGTGTGTACACACGTGTGTGTATATGTGTAAGGTTATCCACACATCCAACAATTCTCCAGACAGCATTGTGTCCCACAATTCAACCCAATTCTGACATTTTCTGAGAAGATAGTATCAGATTCCATGGGTTAAGATCTCAATTCCATAGGACTGCCCTCCCAACTCAGATGCCAAATGCAAGCCCAGGTTATCCTCTGTGCTTCTGACCAAATAGCTACGGATTGGAGTTTCCCATGACCCACCCCCCCCCCCCATTTGGGTTCAATTAATGAGCTAGAGTGGCTCACAGAATTCAAGTAAACATTTTATTTAATAGATTATAAATTTATTACAAAGTATATGAATCAACAGACAGATGAAAATGTAGAGTAAGCTTCATAGAAAGGGCTTGGAGCTCCCATGTCCTCTACCACTTTACCCAAATGTCCACATGTTTACCAACCTGGAAGATCACCAAACCCTGTCCTTTTGGTTTTTTATGAAGGCTTCAGTACATAGGTACGATTGATTAAATCATTGGCCATTGGTGGTTGAACTCAATCTCTAATCCTACTCCCTTCCCTTCTCAGAGTTCGGGGGAGGTCAGAGTGGGAGGTAGGACTGAAAACTTCCAACCTTCTAATCACCTGGTGGTTCTCCTGGCAACAAGCCTGCATCTTTAGCAGGCCAAAAGACACGTCATTAACATAACAAAAGGAATCTTTACCATTCTCATCACTTAGGAAATTCCAAGGGATTTGGGAGCTCTGTCAAACATATATTTCTTATTGAAAATTACAATGTCACACTATTAAACTTTCAAGGGCCCAAAGTCATTTTGTCAGTTATACAGGAAGAACGCCATAACCACACTATATTATAGTTATTGTAAACATTTCTGAATGATCTCTGCACTCTGTCCTGTCAACTCCAGTCTCTGCCTTTTATCCTTTTCATTATCACGATCCAGGCAATGAGTATCAAGAATTCCTTCTATTTGAATGAAGGCAATATTTTTGTTTTCATGGAACCCTGAAAATACTTGGCAGGGAAAAGACACAGGGAAAACTTAAATGGAAAATTAGGGGGGATGGCATTTCTGGAACATCTACTCTTAGCTCCTGACTGTATCAGAAAAAGAGATATTGATGAGATTTGAACAATGGCAGCAGCAACACAATTGGTTATTTACTTGGAAAGTTTTAAGATCAACTCTGATCTCACCCTGTTCATTGGGTACTTTGAGTAAACTCATACAATGTTTGCTTTTACATATGTTAAATATAAAGAAAAAAAAATTCTTGGATATTAAAAAAAATGTTAAGACAAGTAGATAAGCCAAAGAATATTTATTTTCAAAACCTTTAACCACCCAGTGAAAGAGAATTTAGGGGAGCAAATGAATCATAGAATTTTAGAGTTAGAAGGAATGTTAGACATCATCCGGGTCACTTTCCCGATTTTACAGATGAGGAAATTGAAGTCCCAAAAGGTTAACTGACTGGCTTGAAGTCCAGACAGTTATTTGATGAGAGAACTTGATTTAAATCCATCGCTACTTCCCCTCTATCGTACAATTTCAAGGTTTTCATAAAGATGAGATTGCTGTCTTCTGATATTGCACCTAGACCAAAAGCCACCCAAACAGAAGTTCAATTATAAATGACACAGAAAGCTTCAAGAAAGACTATGTCCTTGCGCATGATGTATAGTACAGATATTGCTCATTCTGGATGAACTTGAAAGATAAGAAATAACTATAATTTATTTTTTATTTCCTGAGTCTCCAATATTAAAGGGTTCATAGACTGGATATATACACTGTTGCAGAATAGAACCCACCCACAAAAGGAGACACTGTGGCCAAGCATTAACTAGATACCCTAGGCATAGAGGCAAACATTAAATTGCTATATTTTTCTGAGCTTTGGGTGGAATCAGAGAATCCCTCAACATGAAAAAATGTTTCATAATCTTCAAAGCAAAAGTGAATTGATGATGTCCCAGTCCTTCAGTTCCTTCTGGAACTATACCTAATCAGTTCCAGAGTACTGTTGGCTTTTCCTCTGCTATCTCCCCTTTAGTCTCCCTGGTTTGTTTGTTAAACTCCGAATCCTCATTTTGTTGTTTATGTTTCTCCATACCCCTGCTGCACCATAACTACCTCACATCGTCACAAAACAAATCACTTCTCACAACATGATGCTCAATTTTGCTGAAACTTCCTTTGTCTTAGAATAAACTGCCCTTTTTTATGTCCATAGAATCCTTTCAGGGTCTTTCCTAAAACCTTTTCTCAGTCTCTCAGACTCTCCCAGCTCACATGACTCCCCTCTACTTCACTGAGTGCTGGTTGCATATAAGAATCCTGGGGAACTCTGGTCAATGTTCACATTTAATAAACACACTAATGCCTGGAACTGCCTCACATCAATTAAATCATATGTTCCTGCTGCCATCATGGTTAAAAAGCTTTTCGGGTGATCCTAAGCTAGAGTCAAGACTGAAAACCACTGTCCTAGAGAATTCTCAAACCATGTCATTCATGCTGATACTTATTCATAATATAATTATAAATTACAAATTCAGTGTTATAATAGTGGATGTCTTCATGTGCGTAAATTTCTGGCTTTCCAAGTGAGACAAATCCCATGAGTTATGCTTATTTTGAATCCCTGTGAAACTTGATCCTGAGATGAGCACAAGTAAAACCCTCAAAAGATAAAGTCTCGGGACTCCTGGGTGGCTCAGTCGGTTAAGCATCTGACTTTGGCTCAGATCATGATCTCTCAGCTTGTGAGCTCAAGCCCCGCGTTGGGCTCTGTGCTGACAACTCAGTCTGGAGCTTACTTTGGATTCTGTGTCTCTGTCTCTCTCTGCCCCCTTCCCACTCTGTGCTCTGTCTTTCTCTCTCTCTCTCCCTCTTTCTCTCTCAAAAACAAATAAAAACATAAAAAAAAAGAAACTCTATCCAATGGATGCATTTTATCCCACAAAAACAAAGCACACAAAAAAACAAAATCTAACTAAACTAATCATATTTTGTGAAGATTTTCAAATAGTGGAAACAAGTGGAAGGAGAGAAATTGGAGCTAGAGAAGCTGAGTCATGAGAAAAGGAGACTCCTATGGTGTTGTTCTATTCCGAATGATGATTCAGGTCTTCATAAGCTCTGTTTTCTAAAGCTAGACATCTTCCTGAACTACATTCTTTCCTTGTATTCCTGTAAGCTTAACTCCTATTATCTTTGGTAACCTGCGTATGTTATTGCATCCTGAAAGGAAGCAGGGAAGCTCAAGTGACCTCTGTTGGGAATGTATTATAATTTCCCCAGTCTGGATCCCATAAAAAAAAAAAAAAAAAACCACCAAAAATAGCTCATAATATATGCTCACAGGATTCCTTTTCAAACTCCTTTTCAACTAATCCAAAATACAACTGGGGATGGGGAGTATTTACCTAGAAGGACAATATATCAGACAGATATTTTGTAATTATGACTTTTGCACATAAGTCAGAACTATATGAGTCTTGGAATTAAGATATGGGACTATTCTTAATTGCTATCAGTGGCTCTTCCTGAAGCCTCCTTCCTGTGATGCTTGCTCACACAGGTACTTAACTATGTTCCAGGCACTACTCCAAACACTTGACCTCTAGTAGTTCATTTAATCACCAAAATAAGTTCATGAAAAAAGTGCTATTGTTGTCATTGCTATCTTTACATTTAGGGATCCTAATACCCAGCTGTGTTGCCTGCGTCACGTAGTACAAAGGAAGTAGTGGACCTGTATCTAAACCAGTGTGAGTTCTCTCTTTGGTGAATCAGAAACCGCACCAGGGTGAGTTGTCACACAAGAAAACTTTTTTTTTTTTTTTTTTAATTTAGAGAGAGAGAGAGACAGCACGAGCAGGGTAGAGGGAGACAGAAAATCTTAGGCAGAGTCCACCCTCAGCATGGAGCCTAATGTGGGGCTTGATCCCACAACCTTGTGATCATGACCTGAGCTGAAATCAAGAGGAGGATGCTCAACCCAGTCACCCAGGCACCCCACAAAAACAAACAAACAAAAACTTTATTTGCAACAAAAAAGGAGAATAACTTCCAAAGTTATGAACCCTGGAGCAAGGGTGGGTGGGTTCCTTCCATTTAGGGTTAGGATGAATATTTAGATAGAGATGCCTTGTCATCATATGTAGAGTCAGGTATAAGGTCACACATGTGCCTTAAGGAAACATGCCTATACACACATCATACATTATGTAAATGAAACTCGTGCTCCTTCTTGGGCAGAGATTTTAGTGTTATAATAAAGCAAAGGTAGTTGTCAGTCATTCTAGAGGTCACTCCATGATCCATCTGGGCAGGAGAGAGTTGGGGTTAAGCTCAAACTGGTCTGGGTGGTCTGGGCTGGCTGGAGGTCTTGTCTGGGCAGTCACTATCGCTTAAGGGCTGGTTTCAATTTGCATTTGCCTGAATTGAGATATAAGCTGGAAAGAAGAGCTTAAGGGAAAATGTGGGATAAAGGTGGATGAGTCCAAGCAGGTGGGCACTAAAGTCAGTTCTTGAGGTCTAGCTGGTGACAGACTCAGATTCAAACCTAGGTAGCCTGATTTCAAGGTTCATCATCTGATCTCTTCACTATAGTGTTGCTGTGACATACATCACCGGTACACCCTGTGTCTTTCTTCTACAAAGGAGAAATTATCAATGCTATTAAAGAGGTTCAACAGTTAGAATCATCACATAACTGGCAAATAGATGCTTTTTCAAACAGAAATTTAAGCATTAAGCCATTGGATGTAGTCAACAGCCTTTCATTTACAAAGACTGGGTTTAAATTTCATGTTTCCTGATTAGCTACTTGCGAGTAGAGCGGGTAGAAAATATATCCTCAACTGAAAATGAAGAACAAAGTACTGATTACTTTATTTCTATTAAAGCATAATGTGGGCAAAAAAGGCACCTCTGTTTTTTCTCATATCCAGTGGACTTATAAATAAGCATTATAAACACAACATTCTCCCTCGGTCTCTTGAGTGACTAGTGTCTATACGTTGCACGAGGGCATTGCTTTTCCTCATCCTGTCTTTGTAGTTAAGTGAATTAAATCTCTAACAATTCTCACTGGAGTCCTTGTTTGCTTGACCCATGATCCATGATCCATGCAGGTTATGATAATGCATGCTTCCCCTTTCCCTATGTGCTGATTAGCACCCAGTTAACTTTTCTACCCTGGAGGATCAGGTGAATGAAAAGTGGCAGAAGGGCAAAAAGGGAACAGAGTGATCTAGCCGGAAACTTCAGCGTAGCATTATCCACATGAGCTGTTTTATTTGTATGCAGACTGCCTTTTTTGTTACCCCAATGAGGGAAAACTATAGCCCGACTAAGATGGAAACATGAAAATTCAACCATTGTAGGCATTTGTTCTTATCTTTTATTTTCATAAAGAATAACAAAGAGATCCCAGCAGATAAAATCAATGCTTCATATAAAACCCAAATTCACTGTTTGTGTAAGTGCATTTTTTTTTTCTCAGACCCACTAATGTAGTTGTGTTGATGCCCTACATTTCCATTCCCTCCCATGCCCAGGAGGGGAATTTAGAACTTGAATAGACCTTTGAGATCACATAGTCTAACCCTCCCTCCCATCCCCTCCTTCTCCTAATAAGGAAACTAAAGCCTCAGGAGGTTAACCGACTTGCACAAGGTCAGATGAGCTCAATTGTCTCCTAAACTCCACACGGAACTTTTTTCATTTCCAGCTTTAAATTATTTATTCAGTTTTTTGCCATTTTCACTTCATTGAAATGAACTCTCTCTTCTTGCTATTATATCCTGGAAGCTATTTATCCAACCTGATTTAATTGCATTTTCATGCAATTGTATTACATTTTGAAATTGCTATTACATTTTATATTCTCTGTGTTTTTATGCCCTAGTGCCAACTGTTAGCATCCTCTGTGTCCTGCTTTATTATTAAATTACCCCAGGTGTTTCTTAGGCTAGGTTTACTTATATTGCAACACAGAGTTAAACATACTAACATTAGGCAGAATGTTTCATATCCTAAGTTAGGGTCCATGAGGGGAAGAAGTAGAAAGCTATGGGTTATTATTGTGACTATTTCAGTGTTTGCCACATTACCACTACAATAAATTAGTATCCCTGGTCTCCGTGTTTCCAAATTTCCCTCCCCTCCTCTCTCATTTTTATAGGACCATTCAGAGAAGAAGCTCTCTCCTGGAACCTCCCCTGTCTTCTGAAATTAGCTTCAGGAAGTCAATGCAGACGTTGAACATTAAGTAAATGAACCCCAATTTAAAAAGGATTTAAGCAAATTAGATGGAAATACTCAAGGGAAACCAAAGCCATCTTCGCAGGTCAAAAAGCCTGAGAAATTCTTTAAAATATTCCCTTGTTTTTTCAGTGGGCAAATAGGTAAACATAAACTGAGGCAAAGTTTGAGAGCTTGTTAGAGTGGAAGAAGATTTTGACTCATAAAAAACAACACATCTTCAAAAGTAAGGAGAAATTCATTACAGGAAAAGTCGATAAAATATGTAGCCAAGAAAATGTCTCTCTTAAAAAAAAATAGTTCAGTAGAATAATAGTGCTTGCCAATTATGGGGGAGATATTGTGATGCCTGCTCAGGCTTGGGCTTTATTTAGATGGACTCCAATCCAATCCACTGTCAGCTGAATTATATGCACCATGGACTTCAAAGGCTCTGTGCTCAATGGGAACGTCCAGGATGGAGTGCTGTGAGAAATAGACGATCGTGCTGCACTGTAGGCTGCCAAGCTGCGGCGATCACTTTTCAGTCACTGGAAAAATGCGGTTGTGCAAATGGACGTCACGCTGTGATAAGGGAAGTCCAAAAATATAGTTGCAACACAGTGAGCAAACTTAATGGAGGCAAATCTTTCACTTCCCTTGGACAGCTATGCCCTGCAGGTGGTTTTACTGATGGACACAGTTATGTATGTGGGTGTGGAAACAGACATGCCTCGAACACCCCTTTCTTAAATAGGTATGTCAGAGTTAAAGTCACAGCAAAACTTTCAAGAGCTTGGGGGAAAGCCAAATTGGCCTCAGGTATTACTTTGGCAGGTTACTGTGAGCCCTGGGTAGGACAAGCTTATCCAAGGGGCTGTGATTATCTGTGGCTGCTTTGGGGGGCAAGGAGTCCTCCTCTGTCTTCTTCTGAGGGGCGTTGGGTGCACAGAGACTGCCACACAAAGGATAAAAGCTGAACCGTGGCTGCTTTTCTCTACACAACCCGCTCCTGAAACTTAAACCTGTATTAGAATTACCTGGAAATCTTTGTAGATTGTTGGGGCCCACTCCCCTACCCCTCAGTTTCTGATTCCATTCTTCAGGTCCAGGGTGGGTCTCAGGAATTTGCATTTCTAGCATTTCTATTAAGTTGCTAGGTGATCAGCACACTGGTCTACGACCTGCCTGCCTCCAATCTGGATGCTTTCATGTGTGTTGCAGACACAATGCCACCTTAAACAAGCAAGGTCACCTCTCTCTATTTGCCCAACTTTGCCTGTTTTGTTGATGCCAAAGCACGTGATGGGAAATGCTGAATTATACGTTTTGCTGTTGAGCTGGTGGGGACTTGCATTTCCTCATCACCCCACTTTAGAAAGTTGGAAGGAGATAAAATTGTGATCATTATTGGAGAGATTTTACAAGGGGGACACTGTTGTGCAGCATTAGTGTCCCTGTAGGGCCAAATATTAGACTCAACAAAAGAAGTATCATTTTCCTTCTTTCTGGCCTTTAACATATACAGGTGGTTCCTGACTTGAAATCAGTATGTTCCTGGTGACACTGACTTGAAATAATAGTTTGGAGGAAAGATCCTCACCAGTAAGGGGCTGTGGCTTTTTGTGGTTTCGAGAGAGCTTCCTTTGATTATGATGTGGGCACGGGGCTTAGGCTCTCCCATTCTGAATCAACTGCCGAAGACTTTCTAGAGGAAGGCTGTGAAGGAGCAGGGCTGCGGAGTCCATTCTGATGAGGGTGGGGATCGAGGTGCCAGCTCATTCTTCCTGCAGGGGCGGCAGAGGCAATGTTTCTGGAGGACGCATGGTGGGGGGCAGCCTCAGGGACGTCAACCGAGGAAGCCATGGCCACAAGCCCCCAGCAGTGGGACTTGAGCCAAGCAGCTTCACACCGAACTTGCAGAATAACTCCCTGTGGTGACGGTTCTATGCCTGGTGCTCGGGCCATCTCAATTCTGAAAATATACTCATTATTATACCCATTTGACTTGGTATCAATGTCGTCTGTTTCAATCAGAAAGATTTCTGTTGCTTACAACTGGCAACCTTGACTGGCGCAATTTTTATGCACTCATCAGCAAAATCGCAAAGATCACTCGGTGAAAAGATGCAAAATAATGGATACGGTATGAAGGAGATGTCTTTCTACGTGATGACAAAGTGTAAGATAAGAGGATATACAAAAAATAATCAGCAGTGTATTTGATTTTCATTTTGAACACATCTTATGTATTGGGTTTTCGTTTTTACTGCCATGTAGCAATGTGCTATGTAGTAAAATAAAATTGTAAGTAAAATACCATATATTGGTACCCATTGTCCCAACATAAGAATTCCAAGGTATTTTTATTCCTATGTTTTTAACTCTCTGCAGTTCTTATTAATGTCATATGAACTCAGTTTTTTTTTTTTTTTAATGTTTATTTATTTCTGAGACAGAGAGAGACAGAGCATGAACGGGGGAGGATCAGAGAGAGAGGGAGACACAGAATGTGAAGCAGGCTCCAGGATCCGAGCTGCCAGCACGGAGTCCGATGCAGGGCTCAAACTCACAAACTGTGATATCATGACCTGAGCTGAAGTCGGTCACTCAATGGACTGAGCCACCCAGGCGCCCCTGAACTCAGTTTTCCTTGAAGCCCTGGTGGATGTTGACCAGAGCTGGGCCATGGTGGTGCCCCCAAGGTGTGCTGAACAATCTTGCCCATGGCACATTTGTTTTCTGGTGTTGGAGAAAGTCTTCCTGCAGGGCAAATACTGACTCTGGCCGTCTTCCTTCACCTCAAAGTGTGGAGGCATCACCTCAAAGAATGAGACTCAGTGGTACTCGTTCTAATCGGGCTGGAAACTATGACCCGAATGACTTGGAAGAGTGCATTCACCTGCTAGGCTTCCCTGGGTCCCCTACAAATCCAACTGAGATGGACAAAAATGTAATTGTTAGGATAACTTCTGGGCAGATGGGTGGATCATGTGCCTACAGAATAAAGCACAAATACCAAGGAAGCTAACAACTTCCGGTCATATGTTTTGTGGCAGGTACTTTGAGGAATATATGCCCCTTGTCTGTGCTGTAAGGCACAGGCATAAGTTCATACAGGGGAAAGAGCATGGGCTTTGCAGCCACACTGCTCTGGGTTTGACTCCTTGTTCTTCCCCATCTGAGTTACTTGATTTCAGAACTTCATCTATAGAAAAAGGAAAAATAATACCTAGCTCATAGAGTAGTCATGAAATTTGTATATTATATATGTGAAGGTTTTAACACAGGGCCTAGAACATAGTAGGAGCTCGATAAAGAGTCCCTTTATTCCCAATACTATCCTCAAAAAAATTTCTAAAGGTCTCACCAGAGTTAATAGGGAAATGGGTCCCAGATGGTAAAATTTTCTTTACAGAACACAGCTACTTTATAATATACAGAATTCATGTTGGAGACATGACCGATAATTTTTAGAGGGTTGGAAAAAAGAATAATTGTAATAGTCTAAATTGCCTATACCATTACTCTTAAAATCACCTGCAGTCTCTTTTCCCAAATATGTTAGATGAAGTACTAAAATCTTGAAAGATTTAAGCTTGACAATATAAGTTATCTACCCCTTCTCCCCCAATCAAATACTTTTTCCTGTCAATCCTAATATGAAATGGCACAAAAGACCATAAACACTTTTTTTCCCTCCCAAACTGTCAACCGCTGAATATTTATCAATCCTTCATAAAAATTTTATCAAACCTATTAAGAAAGCATTTTTATCAACAATTTGACATCCATTCTTATGACATCCATTCTTATTATGACAAGCATCATAATCTTGCAAACTAGTTTGAGGTGGATGAGAAAGCCCATCTTACAGTTCTTGGTCATGTGCCCAGCAGGGGAAATGGCATTGCTTCTTGTTAAGCAACCACCTCCTCGAGTGGAAATTAATCCAGGTCATTGTGGGACCTGTCATCTTTAGGATTTGTGGATTAGAATGGAAGGTTACATGGCCACATATTTAAACTTAAGTAGGGATCGATTCAGAAGATGTTAACTTCGGATTCTGAATAGAGGCTCTGTTGATGTGGCTGTGTGTACTGTGAGTGGTGGCAGAATCCTGTTAGAAGGGTGTTAAATAGTTTTCTCAGCTTCTCAAGGAGTGTTACTGCTTTGGGGCTCTAGCATGCAACTGCGTTGAGTAATTGATGTCTTCTTATAGCTTATGAAAAGCTATTCCAACTCTTAAATTGCCTTATTAAGAATATGTGTCACACGTTCCAGAGCAACCAGAACCCAGAAAATCTGTATTAGTTTCTTAAGACACTGAATCTTTTATTTTTAAGAAAAAATGTACATAATATCTTCACTTAGTTAAAAAGCAAAAATGTATAAGATAGGGAATCTCTCCCTCTCCTCTCCATTTTCCATCTGTTTTCCAGGTCCCACTCTAACCCACCATCATAAATAACCATTATATTTGCATACCAAAACAAATACACATTCTTATTCTTATTCTTATTTCCTCTTCATTTTAACACAGGAGGTAATACATTTTACATATGGTTCTGAACCTTGATTTTTTTTTCACTTAACAATATATCCTGGAGATTTTCTTATCACATAACATACATTACATATCATCTGTGTTAGTTTGGGTCCTGTGAGAAGCAGATGCCAAGAAAGTATTCTCCATGAAACGCCTGTAAGATAAAGTGGGAAAAAGTGTGAGGAGAGTTGTCAGATTACAATAACTATACAAGTCTGAAGGGAGTGAAAGAGACAGAGAAGGAAAGTTGGATGGGTGTGTCTTAGACTATAATTCAGTTTGGCAAGACTGTCCGGGAGCCCTTTGCCAGAATCACCCATCAGGAGTCTCTGGTCTCCTAGGAATGTCTGTGCCACACTCAGTCATGGTTTCTGGGAGCAGCCAAGGATAGATAGCATGGACTCCTGGGAAACACTGATATAAATTTGAGAGTGTAGCAGATGGGGCTTTAGTCAGTTATGCCCCCTGTAGTGGAGGTCTGCAAGGCACTTTTATATTAGGTAAGCCCCCTTTCCCACCAAAACCTTCCATTTGCATCTTGTTGTGCAGAACTGGGTCATATGGTTTTCCCTATATGGGAAGGAGGCTGGGAATTATGCAAATAAGTACACTGTTAAGGACAGAGAATATACTGTCACAAAATATCAGGCTACCATTAGCAAGGAATGCAAGGCCAATTGGTGTGGGTGACTGCCACACATTTAAAAAAACTTTGTTGGATGAATTAATGAAGGTTTAGGAACCTGGCATTAGGGCTCTACAATGCCTTCAGGGCTCCTTCTTGGAATAATGTGCCTTAGTATCAGCGAATAATGTGCCTTACTACCAGCCACCTCAGTCTGTGTATTTCATCCAAGGAAAGAGAGAAGGGTGAAAAGGAAACAAAACAAAAGCAAAACAAACACTCCCTTTCCCAAAAAAGGCTCACAGTCATAAACTTAAATTGGTTTAAAACTTCAGCTTTCCCAAAGCATTTTCACACTCATCCTCAATCGATTTCTATATATCTTTCGAATTAATAAAATAAGATAGAATTGAATCCAAACTCCCCAGAATAACCTCCAGAAACCTCCGGCCTCATGCTCCTCACTTTCCTACTTGAGATTCTTACACTGACTTCTTGTTTTGAGGGCTTTTGCATATGGCATCCCTATTACTAGGAATGGTCTTCTGTGCTCCTTGTGATGAGGTTTTGGGGTGTTCGTGGGGGTTCAGAGCTGATGGCCAAGAAAGAATTCTTAAAGACATCTTTGTACAAAAAGGTGATTTTATTAAGGCATGGGGACAGGACTAGTGGGCAGAATGAGCTGCACTGTGTTTATGAAGAGTGACTACTTATATACTGTGAGGTTGGGGGAGGTAAAATCAAGAGGAAGTTTCTTAAAGGGATTTCTATATGCTAAAGAAGACTCACAGATTACTGGAGGCCAAGCTGTTGTCAAGCTAGGGTTGTTTTTCCCTCTAGCAAAGCATTATCATTAAGTCACTAGGGAGTTCCTGGAGATTGGGCTGTTGAGATATTTGTAAACTGATTGAGATTATCAGATTAGTCATTTGTGTTCCCCTTTCCTTTGTTCTTGGGCAGTCAGGAATGCCTGAGGAATATCACTCCTATCCCACCTTGGGGGTGGGGTGGTTTGCTGGGTGTCAGCTTGCCTTATGCTCCCTCACCACTTGGACCCAATTCCTACGTGGATATATGGTTGAGGGGCACTTCTCCACACCAATAAATGCTGTGGACACCTGCTGGGTGTCCTACAATTCAACTCAGTTCTGACACTATCTACTCAGAAATGGCATCAGATTACACAGTTTGAGGGCTCAGTCTCACCAGACTGCCCCACCCCCACGTTAGATGCCAGTCATAAGCCCAGGTTGTCACCTGCGCTTCTCACCCACTCACTATAGATCAGACGTTCCAACCACCCCCACACTGTGTTTGATTAATTTGCTAGAGCAAATTACAGAACTCTGATAGTCATTTTACTTACTAGAACATAGGTTTATGCTATAACTCAGGAACAGACAGGAGAGATGCACAGGACAAGTTATGGGAAAAGGGCTCAGTTTCCATGCCCTTTTCAGGTGGACCACTCTCCCAGCACTTCCACCTGTTCACCAGCCAGAAGCTTTCTCTGCACCCTGTCCTTTTGGGATTTTATGGAAGCTTTATTACATAGGCAAGATTAATTCAATCGTTGGCCATTGGCAATTGATTCAACCTCCAGCCCCTTTCTCCTTGGAGGTCATGAGGATGGGACTGAAAGTTCCAATCCTTTAATCACTTGGTTGGTTCCTCTGGTAGCCAACCTCCACCCCTAGGTGAGCTAGGGCTTTCCAAAGCCATCTCATAACATAACAAAGACATCTTTATCACCCTCTACCTCTTATCGCTCATCTTTCTTTTTAAAGTATTTCTACCTTTCTTTTGTTCACTTATAAATTCCAGTAAGTAGCCCTGGTGTCCCACATAGACTTCTTAAAATTCTTTTGAAAAAGGAAGAAAGGATAATTATTCTATTTTATGCATAAAAAGGTCAAGATTCAGAGAAAGTTTGGCCCAAGTTTCCACATCTAGCTAGTGGCAAAGTCTTATTAAATTTAGGCAGTAGAATATGGATGGTATTAAGAGCATGAACTTCAAGGTAATATCCCAAGGTTGGATTCCCAGCTCTTCTTATCCACTGCATATCCTTCAACAAAATTAGCTTCCCTAAGTCTCTGTTTCCTTCTTTTTAAAATGGAAATAATGATAATACTCCCTCATTAGGATCTTATGCAAATGTTGGCATGTGGCCTAGTGGCCAGTACATAGATATGTAGTGGCTACTCAGGAAACATGAGCTGGAATTATTGAGTATTTGCCTCTGTAGGCCAGTTCTCTCCAGGATGCCCCAGCTCCCTCAGATTGGGAGCATTGTGTCTTCACGTTGTTGTTGGTAGTGTAGGTAGGAATACGGTTAGGAAGGAGACACAGAGGTTGTGGTGGAAGCTGACCTGAAGCAGGAAAGGGCCAACATGTGTAAACTCATTAATTGCTAGGTTCCACTGGGCTGAGAATTGAGTTTCATTCTATTACAAACCCTAGGCAGTCAGATACCCTGCCTGGGTCTTTTAACTCACCGAAAGTGCAGAATGTATGACACCGGGCCAGGTGTGGGGTGGTTTCCACCTTGAACAGTCCTATAATAACCAGTCAACTGCTGTTCAAACTTGGGCCTCTTCCTGGGTGAAAGCATCCCTGCACAGTTGGATATTTTAAAATACGTTTGGAAAAGAGATTCCACATTTTCTTGAGTAATACCAGAGACTCCTGGCAAGATGTCAGTTATTTCCATCAAGGTGCCTCTGATTTCTTCATCACCTGCCTGGATTTTGTAGGCCAGAATAACCTGCTGAAGATCTCTGCGTGGCTTCTCCCACCCACCCCCATCCCCTCTGCCCCACCTCTTATGGAGTTCAGGTTTAAAAGGTAGTATATGACTATTGGATATTAGTTTTACTGATGAAAGAATGCAGTGTTTGCAACTCATCTCCAGTGCAGCAGCAATTCTGAGATGCACCTGCGGGCCGGTGACATTGATTTCTATGAATTGTTTTATTCTTGTCAGAATCGATCCATCAGCCAGTGGCCACCTCATCCTTGGATGTGACTTCATCATGTTTCCATCTTCTCACTTCTCTCTAGCCCTCCAGCCTGTCAGGAAGGAACAGGTTACCTTGGAGACAAGATTTTGGAAAATGTATGAAACCACTACCTCTGATTCAGTTATTAGGTATCTTAGATGATTCTTTATGCTTAATTTAAAAAATCCTTTAGAAAGGGAGATAATGCATTTCAGAATGGAGATTTTTTTTTTTTTAGACATGGAAATATGTATATCTGAAGAAGTTTAAAAGAAAATCTTTGTTTTTTCCTTTTTTTTTAAACAATAAGATAAACAATTGCCCGGCTTGCCCTCAAGATCCCTGTTAGGGCAAAGAAGAGAGAAATGGATGAAAGGACCTCTCAAGGTTCCTTTCAGTCCTAAGAGCTCAAGAAAGTAAGTTTATGAACAGAAGCCCATGTAAATTTAGACTCTTTTATTCTACTATTTTGAGAAATACTATATGACAAAATTTTTTTTATACAAAGGTAAATTAAAAAAAAATTCTAAATGTCTAAGCATTTGTTTTACCATTTTATTTTTTATGTGTGGAGATACACGAATAGGGGTTTGGCATACATGCACTTCCTCTATAGGTAGACATCATACTTGCCACACGTTTAGCCTCACAAGCTGTTTGTTCCCTTTGCCCTCTTTCTCTCCTTCTAAGGGGTGGGTGACTTTTTCCCTACCACTTGTGCATTAACAACTGACCAGTGGCCATTTTCCAGAATTAGAGACTTTTCAGAGTCAAATACTTACGGAACTATAAATATCAGACCGTGACTACCTTCCAAGAATTTCCTGGCATGATAAAAGGAGGGTCAAGCTTTGTACTACAGTGTTGTTTATACAGCCCAGGGAATGCCTAAGTTAACTCTGCTTCTGCAAGGGGTTTGACCCTGTAGGCTGTAAACCATTAACCACAGTGTTCCTTAAACCACAAGGAATAAGCACAGATCTCATTAGGGAGCTTTGTGCTTTAATTCTTGTCATTGAGTCTGCAATTGACCCTACTGCGCGTTCCATTCAGTACTTCAAAGTAAGGTCATTAACAACCAAGGGTGAAGGACCTGTGCCATGATCTCCTTAAATAAGTGACTTGAACTTAAATGCAGAGCCATGGGAACTTCCTCACCTACCTTTATAATGGATACTTCGGTGGAAACTGAAGCCCTACAATTTTCTCTATAGTCTGCATCTTTGTTCATGCCAAAGGCATTTAATCTCTTTTCGAAATTACTTTTACTGAGATGGAAAAAAAAATACCACATCAGAAGGAGGAATTCAATTCCATCCAGTGAGTTAAGGCACTATACTTTCTGCACAGAGTTTATTGTTTCCCACTGCTTAGAAGAAAAGAGAGGAGACTATTATTCATGGAGCACTCTTGTGTACCTGGTGGGCACTACATAGGGCATTTTACATACCTCCCCTAACTTAGTCTTCACAGAACATATTCAGTTACATTTTAATCTATCCATTTTATAGGTGGGTAAATGGAGTCTTAGAATAGTTAACGTGTCCAAGTTGAAAGAAGCTACAATTAAGTATACCTGAACCCACAGACAAGCTCCTTCTACTACGCCACGCTGCCTGCTAGTTAGTTTGCAGGGCTGTCTGTGTCCAAAGACCCCCATCCATCTTCCACCCTCCTTTTCCTCTTGCCCCCGCTCTCCTTCTCCTTTTCCTTTCCTTCTTTGTCTCTACTTTGTTTACCAAATATTACAACCATACTACAAAATGTGAAAATGATATACCGGATATCCATGTGCTACATAAAACCAGAGTTTATAAATGTTAATATTTTTTGTATTTTCTTTAGATTTTAAAAATACAATCAAAGAATCACATATTTGATTAACGGTACCCCATTTCCTTCCTTGCTCTTCTTCCTAATGAGTGAATATTATCTTGAAGTTAGTATGTATCCTTCCAGTCAATTTTTACATCATTAAAACACATGTATTTATCAAAAACAGCACATATTTTTTCAATGTTTAGTATTATTTTGTAAGATTTAATATTTTATATGGTGATGCTATATAGCGTGTATTTTTTACAGTATCCTTAAAAACTCAATATCATTAGTTTTTTTCCACGTAAATGTAGTTTGAGCTCACTTATAAATATATAATGATTACGTAAGCATGCACTACATAAATATTCTATTACAAACTTATCCATTTCCCTATGGATGGTCACTTAGATTGTTTACAGTATTTTCCCAGTACAAATGGCATGCGATGAATTCCTTCTACATGATTCCTTATCCCCCTGGTCAAATTTCTCTAGGATCCCCTAAAAGTGGATTTGCTGATTATAGGTAATGTACATCTTTAACTTTACCAGGTATTGCCGAATGGCCTTACAAATTGTTGTAGTGGTGCAAACAGCATACACTAACAATATATGAGAATTTGCATGTGTCCATATTCTAGCAAATTATTAGTGTTTTCAGACCTCTTAATTATTCTTAATCTTCAGGGTATAAAATAGAATTTTATTTATTTACTTACTGTTTATTTATGTATTTATTACATGTTAAATAATTTTTTAATGTTTATTTATTTTTGAGAGAGAGAAAGAGAGAGAGCGTGCAAGCAGAGAGGGGCAGAGAGAGAGGGAGACACAGAATGTGCAGTAGGTTCCAGGCTCTGAGCTGTCAGCACAGAGCCCGAGGCGGGCTCCATCCCACAAACTGCAAGATCATGATCTGAGTGAAGTGGGACGCTCAACCGACTGAGCCACCCAGGCACCTCTATTATATCTTAAATTTATTTTGAGACAGAGAAAAAGAGGCAGAGAGAGGGAGAGAGCATGTGCACTCGCAAGTGGGGGAGGGATAGAAAGAGAGGAAGAGGGAGGACCCCAAGCAGGCCATATGTTGTCAGTGAAGAGCCCGACTTCCGGCTCGAACTCACAAACTGTGAGATCACGACGTGAGCCGAAATTAAGAGCCACATGCTTTTTTTTGTTTTTTTAAATTAAAAATATTTTTTTTAAATGTTTATTTTTGAGAAAGAGACAGAGCATGAGTGGGGGAGGGGCAGAGACAGAGGGAGACACAGAATCTGAAGCAGGCTCCAGGCTCTGAGCTGTCAGCACAGAACCCAATGTGGAGCTCCAACCCATGAGCTGTGAGATCATGACCTGAGCCGAAGTCGGATGCTTAACCGACTGAGCGACCCAGGCACCTCAAGAGCCACATGCTTAACCAACTGAGCCACCCAGGTGCCCCAGAATTTCATGTATTTAAATATTTAAACATAAAAATTTATTATTTTTTTTAGTTTTTTAATTCCAGCATAGTTCCAGCATAACTATGGTTAACATATAGTGTTATATTAGTTTCAGTTGCACAATATAGCGATTCAACAATTCTATACATTACTCAGTGTTCATCATGATAAGTGTACTCTTTAATTCCCTTCACCTATTTGACCCATCTCTCCACCCACTTTCACTCTGGTAACCCTCAATTTGTTCTCCAGAGTTAAGAGTTTGTTTCTTGGTTTGTTTCTCTTTCTCTCTTTTTTTCCCTTTGCTCTTTTGTTTTGTTCTTAAATTCCATATACGAGTGAAATCATGTGATTGTTTTCTTTCTCTGACTGATTTATTTCGTTTAGTATTATACTCTCTAGCCCCATCTGTGTTGTAGCAAATGGCAAGATTTCATTCTTTTTTATGGCTGAAATAGATATATGTATGCATATGCCACATCTTCTTTATCCATTCATCTGTCTATGGACACTTGGGCTGCTTCTATAATTTTGCTATTGTAAATAGTGCTGCAATAAACATAAAGGTACGTGTAATCTTTTGAATTAGTGTTTTTGTATTTTTTGGGTAAATACCCAGTAGTGGGATTACTGGATCATAAGGTAGTTCTACTGAACACAAAAATGTTTAACATTTTTTCATAAATAGGGTGTCTTTTCTCCACTTATCTGTTCATACATTTTGCTGATTTTTTTCTTTTGATTCATTTATCCTGTTTACCTTTTCTTTTTTTTTTTTTAAATGTTTATTTATTTTTGAGACAGAGAGACAGAGCATGAACGGGGGAGGGTCAGAGAGAGGGAGACACAGAATCTGAAACAGGCTCCAGGCTCTGAGCTGTCAGGACAGAGCCCGACGCGGGGCTCGAACTCACGGACTGCGAGATCGTGACCTGAGCTGAAGTCGGACGCTTAGCTGACTGAGCCACCCAGGCACCCCTTTTTCTTATTGATTTGTAGGAGTTCTTTCAATATTTTGGATATACTCTTTCATAAGGAATATATAATGCAAATGTCTTCTGTTGCTTCTGTTTTCACTTCGTTCATGATGTCATTTGTCACACCGAAATTTTCAATTTCAATATAGTCAAACTTATCAAAACAATGTTTTGGATTTCCCTGTGTTTTGTTTGAGAAATAATTCTCAACCCCAATGCTATAAAGCTATTGTAATATTTTCTTTTAAAATTTAATTTTTTAATTTCCTTATCTAGACCATCCATTTATCTAGAATTAGTTTTTTTGTATAGAGTGAGACTAGATTCTTCCTTTATCTTTTTCCACATGAAAAGCCCTCAGTTCTGGCACATATCATTGAAAAGGTAACCTTTTTCACATTAATTTGTACTACCTCTTCTCTCCTATATAGCGAGCTGTTGGGGCACCTGGGTGGGTCAGTCGGTTGGGCATCTGACTCTTGATTTCGTCTCAGGTCATGATCCCAGGGTTGCTGGATCAAGCGCTGCCTTAGGCTCCGCACTGAGCACGGACCCTGCTTAAGATTTCTCTCTCTCTCCCTTTGACCCTCTCCCTCACTCTCTTTCTAAAGAGAGAGAGAGAGAGAGAGAGAGAGAGAGAGAGAGAGAATGAGAGCTGTTGCTCTGTACAACTCCAGGGGGCACCATTCACATCATATTCCATGTGAAAGTTACAATCCTAGAGCATACGGAATATAATGTAAATGGTGTCACCTGGGGCTATGGAATGTGGCAGCCCTGTCTAAATCTCTGGTATATGTGTTTGCTTGTGTATTAGTTACCTCGGGCTGCCAAAACAAATTACCACAAACTGTGTGGCTTAAAACAACAGAAATATATTGTCTCAACGGTGGGGGTGAGAAGTCTTAAATCAAGGGTTGGGAGGGCCATGTTCTCTCTGAAGGTTCTAAGGGAGGATACATCCTTGCTTCTTCCTAGCTTCTGGTGGTTGCTAGCAATCATGGCATCCCTTGCCTTGTAGATGCATCACTCTGATCTCTGCCTCATCATCCCATGGCATTGTCTCCTGTCTCCTGTCCTCACATGACGTTCTGATAAGGACACTACCCATTGGCTTAGGGCCCAGCCCAGTTCAGTATGACCTCATTTTGACTATTTACATCTGCTAGCTGTTATTCTGAGGTTCTGGGTGGACATGGATTTTGGGGGAGCACTATTCAACTCTGTACAGTTTGATTGTTTTGGTGCAATTTCTGTGTTGTTGGCTTATTTGTCTACATCTGTGCCAAAACCACCTTGTCAAATTATTGTGGCTTTTGGTAAGTCCTTTCATATGGTAAAATGAATCCTCAACTGTCTCTAATATTATTCTTCCTTAAACATTTCTTGGCTTTTCTGTGCTCTTCAAAATCTATTGCATTCCTTTTTGGAATTTTTGATTGAATTTTGAGATTAATTCGCGAAGACTTGGCACGTTTATGATAGCGTATGTAAATAGCTCCATTTATTTAGGTCTGTCATCTTGAACCAATTTCTTCCATACATGTTTTCCACATTTGTTGTTATTTTTTCCTCTACATACCTAATGGTTATTGTTTCTTTAATTAATGGAATATTCTTTATTGATTGTTGTGGGCATGCAGGAACACAGCTGTTCTTTGTGTGTTTATCTTGTATCTAGTATCATTGTTGAATTCTCTTATTAATTCTCACCATTTATCTCCATAGTCTCTCTGATTTCCTGTATAGAAAATTATAATGCCTGTAAACAATAATTTTGTTTTTCTTTTGAAATCTGATAATTATTTCCATTTTACCTTATCTTTTTGTAGTGTCTGGGACCTCCAGGGAAGTTCTACATAGAAGCAGTGACAGCAAACGTTTTTTTCTTGCCTATCATACATTTTTACAATTAGACTTTACTGTCCAGAAATTCTGGGTTGTTGCAGTAATGATTCATAATCAAGACTTTATATTGTTTATCTCTAAGTTTCTGCCGTTCCCAGTCCTTCTCAGTTATCCCAGTTTACAGAATTGCTTATATGTAATTCTCTACAACTAAGTCCAGAAATGCATTATAGGGCCCCTTTTCAACATTTAGTAAAATGGAAATTCCATATTGTCCTGAGTCTGTGGTAAAAGCCTCTGACCCTCAGTCTTTCTTCTAATACCATTTGTTTCTTGAGACACAAACTTCTGGGAATTGATCCTTGCTTGAACCCTCTCATTCTGGGTCTGGTGTCCTGTTATTTTTGCCAATTCCTCCTCCTCCTTCTTCTTTTTTTTTAATGTTTATTTTTGAGAGAGAAAGAGAGACAGAGTGCAAGTAGGCGAGGGACAGAGAGAGACAGAGACAGAATCTGAAGCAGGCTCCCGGCTCTCAGCTGTCAGTACAGAGCCCAACACGGGGCTTGAAGCACAAACCATGAGATCATGACCTGAGCTGAAGTTGGATGCTTAACTGACTGAGCCACCCAGGCTCCCGACCAAGTCCTCCTTCTTAAGGAATGTACTAAGGATATAGATCTATTTCAAATCAGCATCATTTTCTGCAACCTGGATGCTATTACCCATACCACTCATCAGGCTACACATTTCCCTAGTGACTAGACTAATAATTATCAGCTATAATTTTTTCATCTGTAACATACCAGAGGGTTAAGAATAGTGAATCACTATGACAATAAATAGCTACTGTCAGGGAAGTGGGTGTACCAAAATCTCTGGAGAGATATTCTTAGTTCTTAGTAAAATGGTTCCAATATCCCCAGATTAGTCTAATATGCCACTGTCTTATTCCCCTATTTTGGGATCATTGACCTTGATGTACTTATTTTCTAGTTTTACCCATTGAGTCAGAGTCTTTGAGTAGCAAAGCCTATTCAAATAGAGACAAGATCTCTGTGCCTCCCTAGATGCTGTGTTTGGGGACTACAGATTATTTCCTTTTCCCTTAACCAAACATTTACCTGATACAGCCCATCTCTTCTTGCATCTTTTTGTTTATTTCAAGTTTTTATTTAAATTCTAGTTAGTTAACATGTAGTGTAGTATTGGTTTTAGGATTCGGATTTAGCAAAAACATTAAAAAATTAAAAAAAAGGGGGGGGGCTGGTGCCTGAGTGGCTCAGTCGGTTAAGCATCCGACTTTGGCTCAGGTCATGATCTCACAGTTTGTGAGTTCGAACCCTGCATTGGGCTATGTGCTGACAGCTCAGAGCCTGGAGCCTGCTTCTGATTCTGTTTCCTCCTCTCTCTGCTCCTTTCCCACTCCTGCTCTCTCTCAAAAATAAATAAAAAACATTAAAAAATGAAAAAAAAAGAATTTAGTGATTCATCACTTACATATAACACTCAATGCTCATCCCAACAAGTTCTCTCCTTAATACCTATCTCCCATTTAGCCCATCCCCTGCCCACCTTGCCTCCATCAACCCTCAGTTTGTTCTTATAGTTAACAGTCTGTTATGGTTTGCCTCCCTCTCTCTTTCTTCCCCATTTCCCTATGTTCGTCTGTTCTGTTTCTTAAATTTCATATGAGTGACATCATACAGTATTTGACTTCCTCTGACTGACACACTTCGCTTAGCATAATACACTCTAGCTCCATCCATGTAGTTGCAAATGGCAAGATTCCATTCTTTGTTATGGCTGAGTAATATTCCATTGTATATATATACACCACATCTTTATCCATTCATCAGTTGATAGTCATTTGGGCTCTTTGCATAATTTGGCTATTATTGATATGCTGCTATAGATATCAGGGTGCATATGCCCCTTCAAATCAGTATTTTTGTATCCTTTGGGTAAATACCTAGTAGGGCAATTGCTGCATCATAGGGTAGTTCTATTTTTAACCTTTTCAGGCATTTCCATACTGTTTTCCAAAGTGGCTGCACCAGTTTGCATTCCCACGAACAGCGTAAGAGGGCTCCCCTTTCTCCACATCCTCACCAACATCTGTTGTTTCTTGTGTTGTTAAAATTAGCCATTCTGACAAGTGTGAGGTAATATCTCATTGTGGTTTTGGTGTGTATTTCCCTGATGATTTGTGATGTTGAACATCTTTTCATGTGTCTGTTAGCCATCTGAATGTCTTCTTGGAAAAATGTCTATTCATGTCTTTTGCCCATTTTTTAATTGGATTATTTGTTTTTTAGGTATTGAGTTTGATTAATTGTTTATAGATATTGGATACTAACCCTTAATTGGATATGTCTTTCTTTTTGGATCTTATGAGGCATTGAAGGCCTTATGGTCAAGTTTCTGCAGGTATTGGCCAAAGCTAGAGAAATCATTTGAAAAGTTTCCATTTATAAAGAAATTCATTAAAAATAATGATCTGAATTACAAATGTTTCACCACAAATAATGAAGAATTATTTTAAATTGGCAAAATTCTTTACTTAATCTTTAGTCTTCATCTTATTACTGTATTATATATGAAGAGCAGCAGCTGCTTTGAAAATCAATTTAGCATCTCACTTCTTTTCAATGTCTATGTGTTGATTATACAAAATGCTCTCCTATGTTTTTGTAGCTTCAAAACAATTATAACAAATCCAGTCATTATAACCTAGGTACAATATTTTGATATGTATGGTAGTCTTGAATAAATTTATGTCAAAGCAATATAGAAAACTCTCCACTATTTAGCATGTATTCACTGATTAAAGAACGTTTTTGGTTTATTAACATTTTTGTTGTATTCAGCAGTTTTATTTCGTAGCCTGAGAGTTATATTTATTGTTTAGTGGTTTTCTTTCTAAAAGGTATATATCTCATTGGAATTGTAGCTAAGGGAACATAAAAATACAAAAGAACAGAAAGAACTGGACAAATACGACATTTTCTGAATGATATTAAGATGTATTTCCTTTGGCTTATCTATAAAGGAAACTGTCATGGTGACAACTTCAGAGACAGAATCTCTCCCTAGTTGAGAAAGAATCCTCTTGGTTTTTAAAGAATCACCTAGGCCTGGATTTCAGAGTCAGTTCTATAACTGGCCAGAAGAGAAGCCCACGGTAATGTCTTTTCTCACAATATCTTTTCCCTCATGGATATATTGGGGCTACTGAAATTTTATCTTGGTGGACTGCCATAAGGGTTAGAGACCATTTATGAAAAGACCTTGATACACAAGAGGCGCTCAGTCAATGGTAAGTACTGTCTTCTAGCCCTTGTTAAAGAAATATAATTCAGTTACCATTTGCTTTTTTCTAAAGACTGAAATCTGAGTCAAATCCAGCCTACTTTGTTGAATGCCTCCTGTGTCCAAGAACTTGGGTACTAAAACAGTAGCAAAGATAGGTAAAGTACTGTCCCTTTCCTGATAGTTTATTATCTAGTTGAAAGGGATAAAATCAGACACATAACAAGATAACTGACAATCCAAAAGCATAAGCGTGTGTCTAATGAGTGCTTGGCACATTGTCATCCTTGCTAAATATATACTGAATAAATAAATGAATGAGTTATAAGGAGACAAAAGAAATTTATTATCAGTTGGTCCTGGGTTTTTTTTAATTGAATTGGTAGAATTTTGTTTTATTTTATTTTTAACGTTTGTTAATTTGAGAGAGAGAGAGCGCAGGAACACATGCATATTCCTGGGGGAGGGATAGAGAGGAGCAGCTCAGAGCCTGGCATGGGTCTCAATCTCACAAACCATGAGATTATGGTTTGAGCCAAAACCAAGACTTAAGACACTTAATTGACTGAGAAACCCAGGAGCCCCTGAATTGGAATTTTAAAGTGTGGTCTTAAATAGGAGTGGGTATACAAGGAAGCAATGGAAAGACCTTTCCAGCAAGAGTAAAAGATGTTAGTTCAGTTCAAGAAATTGCCAGCGTATTGGTTTGGCTGAATTAAAACAAAACAAAACAAGACAAAAACCAAAAAACAAAACAAAAAACCCCCAAATTGTTTAAATGGCCTATTCATAAGAGGAGTAAAATACCTTTAAATTAATGAAAGGCATATTCTCTGAAAAATTTTATTTATTTATTTATTTATTTATTTATTATTTATTTATTTATTTTTTATTTCTGAGAAGCATTTAAACTATAGTTTGAAATTCACACTTTGGGAGAAATTGATACTGGATTAAAAAAAATGTTTTGGCCTAATGTTTTAGCCATCTTTTGGAATTTATCCTAGTAAATATAAAGTTTGGCTAGGAAATCTGGTTTGCAATCATTGATGAAACGAGCATATCATTATACGTTAAGATTACAATTAACATTTAGAGCCCATTTACAATTACTTTAAAACCCAAATAGAAATACTGGCTGATTTTAGCATTTCCTACCAACAAATTTCACCTTTTAAGTAAGTTCCCATGTTTGCCCTTCAGTGTTTGCTTGGAAACCAATGTGGCTGACTGTCACCTTAGGGATCTGCCATGTTCTTCCACTCTTACTAAATCTGACCTAGAGCAAAGTCATCTTCCCTCGAAGTAGCAGAAGCAGCTTTATTTATTTATTTTGCCATTCTTGATGCAGCTTTCATGAGATTGCCAGTGTCTATGCCAACAATGTTTTATTCCTCTTTTTCAAAGCTGCTATTCCTCAAGTTGGTATATATGGTGGGATTTTGTAGGGAAATGGGAAAACAGTCCTCCTCCCGTATCTGAGACCTAATTTTGTTTCTTGGGCCCAAAGTACTACTGCTTGTTGAACATCTGAAATTTTCTTAGAAAGCCTTTTCAGTATTTTCTTCTGTCTTTAGCTCCTGCAAGCAACTTTTCAGTGATTTTCCCAAACAAAAAAGAATACGTCCAACAAACAGACAAATGCAAGCAACATAAACATCTTAGTCTACTATATTAAAGATACTTCAGTTTACTTGTATTACAGCTAGAAAACATTTGGTATACGCACAACTAAATGTCTTATTCAAAGGACTTAAATAGTCTTTCTAAATGTGAAGTTTATATCTCTAAAGAAGAAAAGGTAAATTTTAAAATGTTTGTGTTTTTTTTCCCCAGCCTCTTTCCCACCTTCAAAATTTCACCCCAAATTAGAATCTGTTTCCAGATTCTGGACATTAATACATTTAGTCAAATTAGAATGCTTTCTGTGAAATTTTTGAGTAACTCCCTTGGTTCTTAAACATTAAGAATTTGGGAAACCAAAAAGAGTCTGAGAGGTAACTGTAAAGGTGATACCAAATCAAGGTGCTAAGGACCTGAAGGAGTTAATGAAGTTTGTGGTACTGCTGGAATCATGGCTCTTTTGTGGTAAAATTAATTTATAAGATGGTGTTAGCCAAGAAAAGTTACCGAAATGCTTCTGAAAAGTATCTGCAGCAATCTTAAAAAAATAGACAAAATAGAACATAAAACAAAACAAATGATCCGGAATTCACCACTCTGTCTCCGACAGAATCTACATTAAGGAAAATGTCTGGGTATTGAAATACCCTTTGGAATGTTAAAAGGGTGCTATATTATTTGGTTAAATTGCAAGTATCAGGAAGAAGGATCACTAATAAGGAAGATGCTCACTGCTCATTGTTCTAGTAACAATAGACTCAAATGAATAATTGCATGATAGCAGGAGATGGGGCTTCAGTTTATCATAGAAATGCTCTTAATTAGACTTGCTACACCACTGTATGTCTCATCTGAATCGCCCTTGTATTATTGATAAACTTTATTGGATTATTTTACATATAGTGTATTCATCTTGGTCTGATCAAGGCTCACTTGTGTATTCCAATTTGCTAACTATGGTTGGTTGGCCAGTGCACTGGAGTTCATCAGCCCCCAGTTCTAATTCAGGACTTCACTGAGGTATGAATAGATTAGGTTATTCTGCAGCCCAGAGGTTGATCCTTTATTAGCTCTTCAGTATTTGATAATTATAATGAAGATCACAACTGCAAGATCTAATTAAGTTTGGAACTTTCCAAAATTGACTTTCTGTAGAAAATTTCATGCTGAATGAATGTGACAATCCAGAAAATTAAAGAAATAGCCTCTTGCATGACTATATTTCATTTTCCTCTTCATACATAGAAGCATAGAATCCTGGGGCTAAAAACAGGGTTGAACAACTTCCTAAATTAAGAACAATTTTGCACATGGCCAAGATTTTAATGTCTATTCCCATCCAAGAAAAGTTTGTACATAATAACGCTTCTCATGGGTATAGAGAAGTTTAATTTTCCAAGTGTTCTTACCGGTGTTATCTTGCTTTATCCTCATATCATCTGAATTAGATAGGAGGGATGTTTATGATGTGACCGTGCACTGAGCTAGTAGGTTGTGGTTTCAATTAGTAGTAAGTTAACTTTTGGAGCCACCATTTCTTTCTCTGAAAAATGGGGATAAAAAGTGCTTCACAAAGGTCTCCTGATGATTAGAAATGTCTCCTAGTGAGTCTGACCTTTTCAGTGTATGGTTGTGGGGATTCTCCCATCTACTGGAGAGAATAGAATTCTCTGAATTTAAATTCCAAGAATTTGCTGCCTTTGAGCTAGAATCCTGTCCTAAGCTCACAGTGTTCTTAATTCCAGGCACATGTGCCTAATCCATTCTGGATGTGGGGATGAAGTAATGCGAGCATCTCAGCAACAGTATTTGCCCTTAGGATTAGAAGTTGCAGCAAATAGTTTACCTGTATTTTTTTTTATTATGAATACAAATTCAACTGAGAGAGCTGACTTGTAATCACCAGATTCCATGTAAATTTTGCTCAGAAAATTGACTGTCCCTCCATAGGAAGACCAACTGTCTCAGATGGCACACTGTATTTCTGATAGGTCCACTTTAAATACATGTGCTGTTCTCTCTGTTCTTCAACAGGCCTCATCTGAACTGTATTCTGGCCTCCTGACAGAGGTCCAGATCCTTCTGATCTGGGCATACTCAGAAGCAGGCTTGTATGGTTTAAGAAGGCTGGATTATTGGAAGTGCAGTGTGCTTTGTGAGCCGAAGAAGGACTCCCTGGGTTCATAGAGCACCTCCTCTGTGTTCAAACCTCACTCCCAGCCTTTCATCACTGACATGAGCCAACTCAACAGAGATGGAGTCCTTTACAACCACCAGAAACTTGTTGTCACTCATGTCTACTTTGTCTGGTAGCTTGTAAGATTCTCTGAGTGGGTTGGAAAGTGGAGGAAAATCTCAGTATAATAAGATGAAGGGCAGGTGGATTTTCATTGTGTAGAGTGGTAGAACACAGGAGAGTCTTGAGTTCATCAAGGAGAAGAACCGTGGTCAGGTGCTGGGGAGCAGAGGTACTGGTGGGTGGAGAAGCTTAGTGTTCAAAGGAGAGGTGGGACAGCACCAAAATGCTGATGTCTCTCAATATGATTTTCTTGGGCTATACTTGACACATTTCTTATGTTGCAGGAACCCACAGTCAGCTTAGGTCATTTCCAATGTTTGTTTTGGACTCTTGGCAAGAATAGGCATAGACTCACCATGTGTGGAGTTAGAGTCTGTTCTCCTGGTCTCCCTACTTCCCAGTGTTCCAAGGCATTTATTTCACTCTTCCAAGAGAGCTGGGGAGGAGAGAGACTCAGTGTTTCTCTTTAGCCTTCACACTTTCCTTTCTGCTCTGTTTTCCTCTCTGTCTTGGGAATCTTCAGCTGTCACACTGAGCAGCCTTCATTTACATCTGAGGGACAGAACCACAACTACACACATCAGATAAGTGTGTCCAAATGTCTAAGTGCACTATGTTTTGCCATTCATTTATTCAACAAATATTTATTAAACTTCTACTCTGTGCCAGGCACTGTTATAGTATTGGAGATACATCAGTGAAAAAAGTACAAATAAAATCTCAGGCCCTTACTGCTCATGCATTCTGGTCAACTAGGTAATGTTTACACTACAATTACTACATATCAGACACTTTTCACAGCCCTTACATGCACTGATTTATTCAATACTTACGGGTGGATACTCTTATCTTCCTCATATTGCAGATAAGGAAGTTGAGGAAAGCAACGTGCCCAAGTCATGTTGCTAGTAAGCTATAGGGCTGGGATTTCAACTTAAGCAATATGAAAGATAGCGAGTGTGAATAGCATTTTTCATATTTTAGATATATTGTGATACTAAAACCTTTTTAGAGCAGATGTAGAAACTGTCATAGCTTCTAGTTTTCTGTCCCTTTGTCAAATATAGTAGATGTGTTGAAGTGTTAGACCTGATGTAAAACCCTAAATGCGTCAAATGAAAGAGTCAAATGAAAGAGGAATACACGCAAAATTGTATGTTGTGTTTTCACCTGGATTAGGGGAGAGAATGTTTGAGTGACACTGAGTGATTTTCCTCATAAATGGTTAAAATAAAAAAAAATGAGAACCAGGTAAATGTACAGTCACTCATATTTTTAAAAAATCCGTGGTAACCTGCCAAACTTTATGAGCTGTTGACCAAGGAACCCAAACTATCACTCAGTGTGTTATCCTCTTAAAATAACTGGCCAGCCTGCTACCAACCTCTTTGTGAATTGCTCTAACAAAAGCAAATACATTAAAATATCCCTAGGGCCCGAGAATAGTACCTGGAATTTCTGCCCTTTGTAGGTTTTTTTTTTTTTTTAATTTTTTTTTTAACGTTTATTTTATTTTTGAGACAGAGAGAGACAGAGCATGAACGGGAGGGGCAGAGACAGAGGGAGACACAGAATCGGAAGCAGGCTCCAGGCTCTGAGCCATCAGCCCAGAGCCTGACGCGGGGCTCGAACTCACGGACCATGAGATCGTGACCTGAGCTGAAGTCGGACGCTTAACCGACTGAGCCACCCAGGCGCCCCTGCCCTTTGTAGTTTTTATTATGGCAGAGACTTTATAAAAATCAAACAATATTAGGAATAGTTAGAACTGTTATCAGCTAATCTTTTAAATACTTAATTGATAAAAAATGGGAAAAACATAGAGTGGAATATGGTTAGAAGACAGATCAACTAGAAACAAAGAAGAAAATAAACTTAGAAGAATGGCAAGAGTTTTTACTTCCCAGTCATATCTCCCTGACACTGTTTGTTTGCTTCCCCACCAGAAGATAGGGTCCATGAGGATGAAGCTCTGTTCTAGTCCCTGCTTTGTCTCCAGCGTCTAAACAGTTTAGGCATGTAGCAAGTACTCAGTCTATATTTGTTGAGTCAGTGGCTAAGTGAACATCAACAGATTAAGGGAAATAATATATAGCTGTTGAATAAAGTTTCCATTGACATGGATCTGAATACTTAAGGAAGGCCCCCTTTTAAGATCAAGACAGTTACAACACTGGGTTTTAATTTTACTACCTCTAATGACTATCATCTAAACCACAGGATTTTGAGCTCCATAACAGGAAGGATTTTGTTTTCTTCTTTCTTAAACCACTACTGAATGAATAATAAATGAATTGGCAGGCAAAAACAAGAAAAACAATAGTGAACTAGGTGGTAAGTAGGAAATAGTGCATTATTGTTATAAAAGTCAGACCAGCCAATTTATTGGGAGAATAGGAAGAAAAGAATAGGGCAATGTAGGAAGAAAATGCAGTCTTTTAAATGCATATTTTAAAATCTTACTCTTCTTGTGTTTGAGTCCACTTCAGCACAATGGGTTCCCAATAAATGTTATTGACTGCTTTATTGATTTCCATTTTCACTCCCAAATCAGCAATTCTAACTCAAATAATGCCCCACCTTAAGATGGATTAAAAATAAACATTTATTTAATTTCCACTGTGCTCATGTCATTGAGACCTATTCTTGCTTATTGCTAGAACCAATATACAAATTATTGAGACTCCAAAACTCATCTCTTCACCTCTCACACTCCCTCACTGCCAATTCATTCTTTCCTCCACGCAGTAAATATTTGTCGAGTACCCATCATCACAGGGTCTGGCATATCATGGACACAAAATAGATAATTCATTTATTTTGATTTGAAAAAGCACACTCTTGGTAGTGTGCAAGATAGGTTGGAAAAAATGCAAGTCAAGAGGACTAGTTAAGTGTAATTATCCTGAAACACTTTTGATCATACCACAGCAGAATAAAACTCTTGACTTCACACTGCCCCCCCCGCCAAAAGTTGTCTGTCTGTTTGTGACTTATGTCATAAATGTGGCACACTGGATTCAAGTACTGTATACATCATAAAGCATGCACAAAAACATAAATAAGAAAGGATGCCATAAATTGAAAAACAAGACACTATTTTTCTGTTATGCTATTTTCTACTATAATTAACCAGGATCTCAAGGCATAATATATACTTTGGGAAGATATGGGTATAAATCCGTATTTCAGAGAGTCTTTATAATTTTGAAATTTTCTTTCTGAATTTCTGTCAGATGTGATTAGGTGTTCTTTCTTTATACCTTCTAATGCAACTGACAAAGACCTTGTTCTGGAAACAGGGAATGGTTTGTGCTTCTGTTTGCTTGAGGTTTGCTAGTGCTCGAATTTTTAGGATTACTCTTAATCTTTGCTGGTTTTTGTTTTCTGCAGTAATCCTTTTAAACCCTGCATCATATGGTGAGACCTACTTTTGTTAAATAAGATAATATGATATAGAAATCCACTTGTTAAGTACCATGATGCTTGTGTTAAGTTGAAAGTAAATAAAAATGTCAGTACCACAACGTTTACCCTTCCATGTTGTAAAACACGCGCTCTTTCTGCAAGATTCTCTTGCCAATCTGACATGATGTTTGAACATCTGATGTGCAGACCAAGAAAGGGTACAGAATAAATTTGTATATTACATAAAAGTAAAACTCAACTTCTCTCTAGCTTTAGGTAAAAAATAGAACAATCTCGTGTTTTCTTCCCACACCCCAGGGAATGATCATAGGCATCCCAAGAGTTTACATGTCTACTTTTTGACATCGTTGCCCTAGAGGATGCCAGAAAGGAAGCAGTGGAAAGTGGTTATGTGAAGAAAAATAAATGAGGTAAATGCAAGTGAATATGGTGCTAAAGCCTTGCTCTTTCAATGATTCCTGTTTAATCAGTTGAGTTTTTGTTTTTTTTAATTTCTACTACTACAACTCTTATTTTGTTTTTTTTTTTTAATTTTTTTTTTCAACGTTTTTTATTTATTTTTGGGACAGAGAGAAACAGAGCATGAACAGGGGAGGGGCAGAGAGAGAGGGAGACACAGAATCGGAAACAGGCTCCAGGCTCCGAGCCATCAGTCCAGAGCCTGACGCGGGGCTCGAACTCACGGACCGCGAGATCGTGACCTGGCTGAAGTCGGACGCTTAACCGACTGCGCCAACCAGGCGCCCCTACAACTCTTATTTTGGACCACAACTCCTATCTGAAGTTATGCAAGGTATAATTGTAATTTTAGATTATTTTACTTTTCTTATTTGTATTTATTTATATTTTCAAAATGTTATACCATGGCATGCCTTGTGAATATAAACAATGAAAATCTAATCATAGCTGAAAACATTTTCAGAAATAAAATTTTTGAAATACTATTTTATAAATTTCTTTTCAAGTTTATTTATTTTGAGAGAGAGAGAGAGAGAGAGAGAGAGCATGAGCAGGGGAAGAGCAGAGAGAGAATCCCAAGCAGGTTCCACTCTGTCAGTATGGAGCTGGATGCAGGGTTCAAACTCACTAAATCATGAGATCATGACCTGGGCCTAAACAAGGAGTCAGAGGCTCAACAGACTGAGCCACCCAAGCACCCCTTGTATTACTATTTTCTTCCCTTGTATTACTATTTTCTTTCTTTCTTTCTTTCTTTCTTTCTTTCTTTCTTTCTTTCTTTCTTTCTTTCTTTCTTCTTTCTGTTTTATTTATTTTTGAGAGAGAGACAGAGCATGAACTGGGAGGGGCAGAGAGAGAGGGAGACACAGAATCCAAAGCAGGCACCAGGATCTGAGCCATGTGGGGGCTTGAACACGTGAAACGCGAGATCTTGATTTGAGCTGAAGTTGGAGGCTTTACCGACTGATCCCCCTGGGGAACCCCGAAGGATGTTCTATAGACTGAATGTTTGTGTCCCCAAAATTCATATGTTGAAACTGGTTGCAAGTAGTTTTGCCATCAACGTCTTTGCTCTGCAAGCATTTTTGCCTCAAATGTTTTTGGTGCTTAACGAACTGGTTGTCAGGCAATTTTGCCATAAAAGACAAAAATCACAAAATATAAAAGAGGGACATTCATTAAAAAGTGTATAATGAAACAAGAAAAAACGAATAACAAAATTTAAAAGACTATATTGCAAAATGCAAAATACTGGAGTATATCCGAAATGTATAGTGTAGGTTCATGGCAATAATGCCCAGATAACAGATTTTATTTTGTGAATTGTACCTAAGTACTTATCTTCAGAATCTTTCATTCATAGCATTGTACATTTTTTTTTTTTGCTTGTTGATTTATCTCCTTGTTCAGCATCATACTTTTTCTTTTTCTTTTTTTAAATTAATTTTATTTTTTAAAAAATTTACATCCAAATTAGTTAGCACATAGTGCAACAATGATTTCCGGAGTAGATTCCTTAGTGCCCCTTACCCATTTAGCCCATCCCCCCTCCCACAACCCCTCCAGTAACCCTCAGTTTGTTCTCCATACTTATGAGTCTCTTCTGTTTTGTCCCCCTCCCTGTTTTTATATTATTTTTGTTTCCCTTCCTTTATGTTCATCTGTTTTGTCTCTTAAAGTCCTCATATGAGTGAAGTCATAGGATTTTTGTCTTTCTCTGACTAATTTCACTTTGCACAATACCCTCCAGTTCCAGCCACGTAGTTGCAAATGGCAAGATTTCATTCTTTTTGATTGCCAAGTAATACTCCATTGTATATATATACCACATTTTCTTTACCCATTCATCCATCGACAGACATTTGGGCTCTTTCCATACTTTGGCTACTGTTGATAGTGTGCTATAAACATGGGGGTGCATGTGTCCCTTCGAAACAGCACACCTGTATCCCTTGGATAAAGACCTAGTAGTGGAATTGCTGTGTTGTAGGCTAGTTCTATTTTTAATTTTTTGAGGAACCTCCATACTGTTCTCCAGAGTGGCTGCACCAGCTTGCATTCCCGTGTATTACTATTTTCAATTAAAAATATATAGAACCTAATTAAAGACAGAAAATATTTTGTGTTTCTTTTCCAAAGATCCAGAAAAGTATGTTATTTTGTATGTTACATATTGACAATATTTGGCAATTTTTGCAGGGTAAATGTGAGAGAACCTATATCCTGTCTGAAATGTTAAAAATAATTTTGATAATTTTATTTATATTACATATATATCTATTATACTACATGTACCATATTATGTATTGTGTATACTATATGTAACACATATTAATGTTATATTTATGGTTTGTGATTTATATATTCCTTTTTATTTCATTTTTCTTTATTCCGTTATTTATTTTTGTTACATCTTCAGTCATAAACACTTCACCAGAACCCAGGCAGAAGAAATAAAAAAGTGCAACTCAGCGATTTAATCCTATCGTGCAATAGCAATAGTGGAAGTTAATATTTATGTCTGACTTTTAGTTTACCAAATGTTTTCTCACTTACCTTTTTATTTGATTCTTCCAAAATTCTGCAGTAGATACTTATACGAGTAGGATTATTCCCCCATTTTACAGATGAGGAAGGGAATGACTTGATCAAGGGCTTCACGTTCAGCAAGTAGAAGAGCTAGGACTTGAAATCTCATGACTGTTGTTTTTCCAAATAATATTCCATGTTCTCTTTGTGTGTCCCATTGTGCAAGGAAATTTTCCCTTAATTAGCAGCTCTAGGAGGGGAGATAAGGGAAAAAGAGGTTAGGTTTTTCAAAACCTTTTAAATGTTTACATATGAGACTACCAAATTAATAACAAATATATAGAGAATAATATAATAGATATCTATCAACCACCAGCTTAAATAGCTTCCTATTTTGCAAAATTCATCTCACATCTCCATATTTAAATACATCAATTAATACTATGTAATATTTATGTCTAAGGTTTTCAGTCTCATTCCTTTTGTCTCCTTATTCCAAGATTATTCTGAGGGATTATTATTATTATTCCCAAATGTTTTTATACCTTTTAATGCCTTTTATAATAAATACTATTATTTGGGTTTAAAAACATATGTCTTTGTGTTGGGGTTGGGTGGCATTATACCATATATGTTAATTGGCAATTTGTTTTTTTTTTTTTTCCATTTCAGCATCATGATGTGAGGATTTCATTAATTCATTTACACTCTTGCTTAGTGTTTCATCACATAAATACGCTACATTGCCTTTCCTAATTGATAGCAACTTGGGTGTTTACGCTTTTTTCTGTCACAAACATTGTTGCAGTAAGCACCCTTTACCTGTCTCCTTTCCCATATTTGAGAGACTTTGAGGTAGGTATCTAAGAGAGTAACTTCTGGGTCTTAAGGTGTGAGCATCAACAAACTCAAAAGGGAATTCCAAAATGCTCACCAACATGGTGGTACCAATTTGCACTCTTCCCAAAATTTCCATATTTCAGTGTGCTTATTTTCATAGTATTAATAGGCTATTCATTTTGTCAACTTAATGATGTGAAATCGTGTTTCACTGTTGAAAACTTATATTCTTGATTTTTAGTGAAGTTGGAAATTTTTAAATATTTTATCAACGAGTCATGATTTTTTGTGTGTTTCCTAACATCTTTGCCCATTTTTCTATTGAGTTAATTGTTTTTTCCTTATTGATTCATAGAAGCTTTTATATATTTTGGATTCTAATCTGTTTTTAGATGTAAGGATTAAAAATGCCTCCTGGTTTGTGGCTGGTCTTTTTATCTCATTTATTTTGTCTTTTTTTTTTAGTTTTGTTTTGTTTAGAAAATGCCTCCTCTCTCCCTAGGTTGTTGCACAGAAATCTTTAAATCCTATGATCTCATTCAAAATATCCTCTACCCTCTCTATGATGATGAGATCCCACTTAACACCAAAGATTTAATATTTCAAAAGCAATGATTGGAGAGACGCCAATCTGAAAAGGCTACATACTATGCGATTCCAAGTACATGACATTCTGGAAAAGGCAAAATTATGGAGATTATAAAAACATGAGGGGTTGCCAGGAGCTTAGGGGAAGGAAAGAGGATGAATAAATGGAATACAGGGGATTTTTAGGGCAGGGAAACTATTCTGTATGGCACTGTAATGGTTGATGCCTGGCATTATACATTTACAAAAACTCGTAGACTGTACAAACACAAACAATAAATTATAATGTCAACTATGGATTTTTTAAAAAATATGTCATTATTGGTTCATCAATGATAACAAATGTACCACACTAATGCAAGTTGTTAATAATAAGGGAAAACAAACTGGAGGATCAGGGAGTCTATGGGAATTCTCTGTATTTTTTGCTCATTTTTTTTCCCTGTAAACATAAAACTTCTCTAAACACTAAAGCCTATTAATTTAAAGGCATGCATTCTCTGACAACGAATATTTCCTTTCTGCATATGAAAGTGATTGGAACCCTTAAGGAAGGATTAGAAAAGAACTGGTTTTGCAAGTCAGAGATAAATTATCTGGTGACTTGGGTGCCCACATCAGTATTGGTTTATGCTGTTGTCCTGGTGTAATTATTAATAGCATCCTCTCTCAGAAAGTGTCCCATCTAGACAATAAATTATATGACCATTCTCTGGTAGCCCTACAGGCTTGGCTATCAAATATGAGAGATACAGGTTTCTTTGACTAAAATAGGTCAGAGGGTGGTTTATAGATGTTTCCCCAGATTTCCTCATTCTTGGTGTAAGAAGCAGCTTAGTTTTCAGCATGATGATTACCTCTGGCTCTGTGCTCAGGAATGACAGTTATAATTAATAACTGGGGAAAAAAATCATAGTTTATGCTAGAAGACAAGTGTGGTGTCAGTAGAGGTGTATGTTAGAAAACAACAGAGCTGACTCACTGGGAAAAGGGATTGAAATATTTCTTCTTGATATGAAGCATGAACATAAGCTTGCTATTCTCAGTTCTTCTGCTTTGCTCTTCACCTTGCTCTGCTAGATCCTGTACAGGGATAAGCATACTTGGGCTTGAGTACCAATTGTGTTATGTGGTCTGAGATATGCCACGTAATCTTGTGGGGCCTCAGTTTCCTCACTTGGAAAGTGAGACACTTGAGTCAGGCAATCTTTTTCTTTTAGCTTGAAACTTGCATGATTACGTGTTCTAAATTTAAAAAAAAAATTATGTTTTTTTTTTAATTTTTTTTTTATTTTTGCGAGAGAGACAGAGCATGAGCGGGGGAAGAGCAGAGAGAGAAACACACACAGAATCCGAAGCAGGCTCCAGGCTCTGAGCTGTCAGCCCAGAGCCCGATGCGAGGCTCAAACCCACGAACCGTGAGATCATGACCTGAGCTGAAGTCAGGTGCTCAACTGACGGAGCCACCTAGGTGCCCCTGAATTTTTAGATGTGTTGCCAAAGCCAAGAGTAGTGGGAGATAAGGCTGGAAAAATAAATGAGGCAAAAGTAGAGATTGTGTGAAGTGCAGACTTGAGACTTGCACTTCCAGACGTGAGAGAGTAGCTGGCCTGAACCCAGTGAGAATAACTAGAGAATCAGATACAATACAATGAACAAGTGTTTGTAGGAGGTAGTGAGAACCAGCCAATATTTGAGGGACCATGATTACAGAGAGAAGGGAACTGGCATCTTCTGTTTTATTTGTCCCTTCTGGAAATAAGCTGATTCTTGGTGTTAGGTTTGCATGCTTGAGAATCTGGGGTAGCTCTTGCGAAGAGACACAGACGCTGGCAAAGCTTTGGCAACCATGTAGGGCTGGAGAGATAAGAATCAGATTTCAGAGCTGTCAAAGCAGCCAGGACTTGAGGGTCCAAGTTCCTAGAGTTAAGAAAAGCACAGAGAAGTAAGCCCGACGCTTGGTGTTCTTTGCTTGTTTGTTTTTGGAACGTGCTAAATTCTTAAGCTACTTGGGTTATAACTATTGAAGCAAAGCAAAAATGTGCTGAAAAATAATGTGGAGTTGCTGACAGTTTCATAGCCTCGAGGAGAGAAAAAATCAGGGTTCAGGATATGTTGAAGAGGGCCCTAATCCGAGGCTTTCAGTCCATATCTCTAGAAGGCTATATACTCCAGGACTGTGGGGGCAGATGTAAGAGAGGTAGATTGAGGCTTACTAGAACTGAAATCCAGTCTCAACTGAGCTCAGTCATGGATTAGATGAAGGCATTTGTTTTTTCTCTAACTGAGTGGGGAGGATGACAAATAACATTACCTTAAGACTATACACATTTCATACAGGATATATAATAGCCAATAAAAACATATGCAGACATACACAAAAAACAAGTCCAGAATTTTTTTAAAAAAAACCCGACAATACAAAGTAGTATATAGGACACAGACCATCACTTAGAGTCTTTGAGTTTAACCAATAGAGTCCTTGGTAGGACCAAGAGCAGGTGGGGACAGATGCAAGGCTAATTTATCCACTTCCCTACAAGGAACAGTTACATCAATTTGGACACCTCATGTTGTAAATGGTAGAAACTCTGTTTCTAAAGGATTAAAACAATCAAGATAATGTATTGGCTCATTAACTGAAAAGTCCAGAGATGGGCTAGACTTCTGGATTTGTTTCTGGGGTTCAACCCTGTCATCAAAGACAACTTTGCTTTTACCGTGTTAGCTATAAATCTTCCCTCTTAGCAGCAAAATGGCTGCAGTCATTCCAGACTTCACATAAACACAATTCTTCATCAGATGGGGGATGGCTGGTGTCTAGTAGCTTTCTCAGAATTATGAGAAACATTCTAGATATGAAACCTCCAGGAAACATTTTTCTCAGAACTAATTGGCACAAATTGGGTTCAGTGTCAATTACCAGACCTATCCCTGTGACCAATAACTCTGACAGACGAAATGGGAAGGCTCTAATTGTTTTAAAATAATCACAGCCCACTCCTGGAGCAGAGCACTACACATTTCAAGAGCAGAGTAAGAGGTGTTGGGGAAGCACGATCAATAGCTATTATGAAAGTTTTGAACAAATATGTGCATGGTGAAAGAAACAACATGCAACTATTAAAAAAAGAAAACCTACAGAAAAGAGAAAATATATAATTATTGCAGGTAACAAGACCATCCCAGATGAACATGTGTTACAGAAAGCAAGAAAATTTTCCACAGCAAATGCTGGGAACTGCCAAATTTAAGGTGATTTAAATACACAAGGGAAAAGAGTAAAAAGATTAACATTTGGAAGATAGTTTGGAAATTAAACAAAGATCTTGAGTAAAAATAGCTACATTACTGGATTAGATTATAAATTAGAGATAAAGTAGTATAGGGGTGCCTGGGTGGCTCAGTTGGTTATGCAATCTACTCTCAGCTTAGACTCAGGTCACGATCTCGCGGTTTGTGAGTTTAAGCCTGGCATTGGGCCCGGCACTCACAGTGCAGAGCCAGCTTGGGATTCTCTCTCTCTCCCTCTTTCTCTGCCCCACCCCTGGTCTCTGTCTCAAAATAAATAAGTAAACTAAAAAAAGAAAAAAACAAGATATAGAGCAGTATAGAATCAACATGTTGCCAATCAAATCAGTTACATGGGGAAATTGCTTAGAAAATTAAGACTTTTGTCTTATTAAGAGCAAAAAAGATAAAGAAATAATATCAAAAGGGGCTATAGTATAAATGGGGGACAGAAATTGAGGATTATATGCGTCAGTAATAGGTATTCTCTGAAGTGGAGAATAACATAGGAAGAAAATGGTTTATTTTCAAAGATGTGATAGAAAAATCCCGTGAAATGCAAAAAAAAAAAAAAAAAAAAAAAAAAAGTGATCCTGTACATCAAAAATGTGTTTATCTATACCAGGAAAAACTGTCATCAGACATAACTGTTGTCAGACATAAACACATATCCTAGGGGAGATTATTGAATTTCAAGAATAGCCCCCTTCTCTACAAAAATGAACAAACAACAAACAAAATCCTTGGTTTTTAAATCCAGAAAATGGAAATTTCCGTCAAGGATAAATCATCAATCTGATCCATATATTTAATGTTACTCTATTAAAAATGGGAATTTCGTGTGAATGTGTTTGTGCACATATATGTGTGTCTACACTCATTTATATATGGAACTTGCCAAGGAATTTAAAATTTATATCAAAGAACAAAGGGTAAATGTAGCCAAACACTCCCAAAGAACAAGATGAAGAGACTTGCCTTACTAGAGCTATAATTATCTAGAATAATTATGGCCACGTGATGCTGTCACAGGAGGAACAAATATACAAGTATAACATAGTAGATAATCCCTAAATATACCAATTTATATAATGAAACATGATTTATGACAGAGTTGGATTGCAGGTCAATAATGAGGAATGGACTTTCAATCTATGCTAGAATGGAGTTTTCAATAGTGCTAGGATAATTGGCTAGACATCAAAAAAGAAAGAAATTGGACTCCAACCTTATGCTTATGCCAAAATAAATTTCAAGTGGATTAAATACCACCACATAAAGTGACAAAATTATTAAATTTTAAAAAGGAAAGAGAGGAGAATAATTGTGATATCTCCAGTAAAGAAGGAGTTCTTACACAAGACATAAAAAAGGGTACAACCTAAAGGGGAAAAATGGTAAATTGGACTCAAGTAAAACCAGGGACTTCTGTTTATTAAAAGACACCTTAAAGATAGTGCTGACAAAGGCTTAAAACAATCAGAACTCTTAGACATTGCTGGTGGGAATATAAATTTGTACAGCCATCTTGGAAAACAGTTTGTATTATTTCGTAAATAATTCCAGCTACCCTGCTTCCTTGATACACCCTAGAGAAAATGATAATACGTGAGCTCCAGGACATAGAATAAGAATGTTTGTAGCAGTACAATTTGTAGAAGTAAAAACGAACAAACACTGGAAATAGCCCAAATACCACTCAGGTATAGAATGGGTGAATTCTTTGTGGATGCATTCCACTGAATGCTAGAAACCTGTGTAAAGGAAGAAACTGCATCTATTACAAGAACATGGATAAATCTCAGGAACATAATTTTGAGGTGGAACAAAGCAAATCATGGCAGGATACATAGGATACGATTCTATTTGTATGCGATGCGAAGTTTGAAACAATTTCTCAGAAATTATTGAACTGGAAAAAATAGTGGCAGAATCAATGAATAAATACAAGAGCTGCATCTTTGCAAAATTGAAACCAAACCAAAAACTAGGTAAAACTGTCTAAAGTAATCAAGAAACAAAATAGGTGAAACACAAATATATATACAATTAAAGATGTGTCCGTTTTCAATTGCAGCTTTTCCAAATTACCTCAATGAGGTTTAAAACAACACAAATTTAGTATCTTTCAATTCTGTAGGTCAGAAGCACAGGTGGGCTTAGATGATCATCTGGTTCCCCTGGTGCAGGGCTCAAAAAGGTGATATAAAGAGGCCAGTCAACCTATGCTCTCATTCAGAGGCTTGGGGAAGAGTGTGTTCCAAGATCATTTAAGTGTTGGCAAAGTTCAGTTCCTTGTGGTTGTAGGGCTGAGGTTACTGTTTCTTTGCCTGCTGTCAGTGGGGAGCCTCTCTCAGCTCCTCCAGGTTTCCTGCCTTCCTTGTCCACTTGTCCCTCCATCTTCAAACCAAACCAGCAACAGTGCATCAAATCCTTCTCATACCTCTGATTTCTCTTATGTTCTTCCTGCCACATTCCTTCTGCCACATTTTCTGACTCCCATCAGAGAAAGTTCTCTGCTTTTAAGGGTTTCTGTGCTTTGATTGTGTCCACCAGGATAATCCAAGAAAATCTCTCCTTCTCAAGGTCTTCAGCCTTCTCCTCTCTGAAAAGTCTCTTTGCCATGTAACACGACATAGTCAAAAATTCTGGGGATTAGGGCGTGGGCTTCCAGGAAGGGGGCAGAGAGACAGGGCACCAATCTGCCTACTATAAAAAAATAAGGAGAAATAACCACTGATGCAGAAAAACATAAAATAAATTACAAAGCACATAATCTATGCAAATAAGCGTGAAAACCTACTGAAATGGATGATTTTGTAAGAAAATATGATTTACTCAATTTATCATGAAAAGACGCAGAAAAAAAAATCTATCCATGGAAAGGAATTAAGGATATCAAATTTCCTACAAAAGTACTAGTCCAAAGGGTTTCACAGTTAATTTTTTTCAAACCTTCAAGAAGTAGATAATTCCAATGTTATCTACATGATCGCAGAAAATTGAGAAAAGGGTATGCCAGCTATTATTTATTGGTATCCAGCCTCTTATCTGACCATCTGTATTTTCTTCTGTATTTCAAGCATCGAGAAGCAGAGCTTTTGCTAGCAGGGTTCTGGTTAATACTGCCAGTTGGAGGCACTAATGTAAGATCAGGAAGGGAGTGGAATGGAGAAGCCAAGTTCTCCCTCTGGCCATGGTGGCAGGTCCAGGGCTGATGCAAGCATGCTCCAGAGTGGCAGTGATGGGAAATCCAAAGGCAGCAGTGGCCCCAACAAATACATGGATATTTCTCCTTCAGGGGCTGCAGCTGCTTCCGGTAGGAAGCTTCCTGCTTCTCAGGATGAGATCTTGCTCTTCCAGCCCTACCAAATATTTTGAGACTTGCTTCCTGTTTTAACTCCCTCTCTGCTTGAAATATCCTGAATGCTTTTTGCGCTTCTTCTTGGAATCTGACAGATACAGAAGATAAGCATTTGAGTTATTTTTATAAAGCCTGCTCAAACTGATCACACCATTTGACAAACAGCATAAAAAGGCAATGACAAACTGGTTTTATTAATGAAGGTCAATGCAAAACTTCTAAATAAAATGTTATATAAAATATTAAAATAAAAACGGATTTTAATGAATAGTTTTATAAGTAATAAATCATGAGTAACTGGGGCTCATCTCAAAGTCATTTATCATATCAATATGTCGAAGGAGGACAAGGGAGTGAAATAACAGGTGTACATTTTCCAAAGAGGGAGACAAATTTGTTTCTTATGTTAATGTACTTATATAGCCCCAAAGAATCAGCTGAAAAGCTATTAGACACAATATGAATATTTAATAAATTGCCTGGTTACAAAATTAATCTATAAAATAATTAGCCTTTTATTTTAAAAATAATAAATATGAAAGAAAATATCTTAGTCACGAAAGCAAGGAGAAAAATAAAACCAGAGGAATCTTTTGAAAATGTGCAAATCTGCATGAACAGAACTTTAGAACACTGACTAGGGCATAGAAAGCAAACGGAAGACATGAAATGGTATATCTTATTTTTTGGCTAGCAAGCTTAACATTGCAAAGATATGAATCTTTTGTAAATTCATCTGCCAAAACCCTATATTCTCATCCAAATGCCACAATGTTTAATTTTATTTTTTGTTTTTTGATTCTGACGAAATAATTCTAAAATACAAAATTGGGTGAATACTGAGGAAAAAAAAGAAAAGTAATGTGGGCAGTCTAACTGTATCCAAGAATAAAATGTACCATGAATGTTACAGTAATGAAATCAGTATGGCTCTGATGCAGAAACAAGCCTGTTGACGATGAACCAAAACAGGAAGAGCAAAATAAACTCATGTACTTAGGGGAATTTGGCATATGATGCAGTTGACATTTCAAATTTTTAAAGGTATCCACTTCTTAGTATAAAGTAATAGGATAATTAACTACTTGTGTTACACAAATTTAAATAAATCCAGATCCCTCCACCTCTCATTATATAAAAATAAATTCCAAATTAGTAAAAAACATAACATATAAATGAAATTATAACTATTAAAAGGGCACATGAGAAAATTCATTTTTATACTTTGAGTGGCAAAAGCTCTCCTAAGAATAGAGCCAGCAACTATAAAGGAAAATAACTGATATATATTTTTAGCATAAATATTAATTTTTTTATGTTCATTTATTTTTGAGAGACAGAGTGAAAGTGGGGAGGGACAGGGAGAGGGAGACAGAATCCAAAGCAGGCTCCAGGCTCTGAGGTGTCAGCACAAAGCCTGATGTAGGGCTCGAACTCACGAGCCCTTAGATCATGACCTGAGATAAAGCTGGTCGCTGAACTGACTGAGTCACCCAGGTGCCCCTGAGCATAAACATTAAAATTTTTCTGTTAGGTAAGATAAGTAGATTGATGGATGAATGAATGGAGAGAGCCAAATAACAAATTTTTTTTTTTTACTGAGCAAAAAAAATTTATAAAATGTATCAAGCAAAAGGATTGAATCTTTCAACAGACAGAAGAGCATATTAAAATCAGTGTGAAAAAGATTAACAAACAATCCAAAAGAAAAATCGTCAAAGTATATAAACAAATAGTCAAAGGGAAAAATATAAATAATTAACAACCTCAAGAATAGTCCTAACATTCTTCAAAATTAATGAAATGCAATTTAAATAATACAACACACTTTCTTAGTAATCACATTAAGAAAAATTAAACAAGTCTACAATCCCATCGTTTGCAAAATTGTATACAGTAACTGATATACTTCGTGTAAGTATAAAATGGTACAATCTTGTTGGAGGTAAATTGCACTTTCTATACAAACTTCAAACTCATATAGCCCATAAAGGAAGACTGGAAATTTCCTTGTGTATTTCATTTATATATTAAACACATATTTATTGAACACTTACTATGTGCATTCTATATTAAATACCAGGGATACAGCAGTGACCAAGACAGTGTTTGTCCTTGCGGTATTAGCTATTTAAAATGTGGCATTGCTTATAGTGATTTAAAAAAACAAACTTGATGTTAGGAGAATCTTTGTGTTTTGTTAATCCACACAACCTGATACCATGAAATTATTAAAGAGAATGAGGTAAGTATGAATATACTTTGTGGGAAAAGTTTGTGAGCTATTTTGAAGCAGAAAAAGAAGTCATATTAGGGATGTATAGTATGATTTTATCCCAAAGCTTGTAAAGGTACACACACATACACACACACACACACAGACATACACACAAACCCATTCATGTGCCTATAAAATAAAACTGGAAGAATATAAACCTCCTTCAAGAGATCATAGCTGGAAAGTTGCATGGGAACACAGGGAGATGTCAGACTGTTTCTAACTTCACAGCATTCCAAATGGTTTGTATTTTTTCTCATAACCATATATTAATTCTTTAATAATTAAAGAACTCCATCTCTGATATTTTTGGAAAGAGTTCTCTCAAAGGTTCTTTTACATTTATTCCAACAGAACATTGAGATCTGTTGGCAAACGTCATGTTCCTATTTCCCCCCATGGGAATGCGTTCCTGCTTAATGAAGCAATCCAGCCTGCAGGGAAGAGTACAGGCAACACCATTTGGAACACCTAACCATACTCCGAGAGCTGTACTCCTTAACTGGGGGGTAGGCTGTCTCACATAGAATTGACTTCAGTCTTCACGTTCAATGTCTTCTAGCATTATCACTAAGTTTCCCCTCACCTTTGTGGGGTAGTCATGCTAGATGTCATCTCTGCTGTTGTTTATTTTTGAGAGAGAAAGAGACTAGGGGAGGGATTGAGGGAGAGGGAGATAGAGGATTCCAAGTAGGCTCCATGCTGACAGCAGAGAACCTGATGTGGGGCTCAAACTCATGAACCATGAGATCACAACCTGAGCTGAAGTCAGAAACTCCACCTAGTCCCATGAGGTGTTTATTTTTACAGTCTCCCCTTTATATTCAGTGCCTGGGCCAAATATGAAAAAGCCAATGGGCCTGACACTTCATTTTGCAAATACACCCTTTCTGGCATCAGAGATAGTCCCAAGGCAGCAGTGCCATGGGCATCTTAAAATAAAACATCTTTCTTACACAGAAGAGGTTTACAATCCTGTAAAGGTTTTGTCATGGCATTTAAGTAGCCTGATATTCTACAATGCAGTCATACCTACAAGTTTGATGGATTATATTTTGGGAACAATGATTGTTTTCAGTGAGGGGAAAGCCTCCACAGACGGATTGATACTGGGCTCCATGCTGGGTCTTATGCATTAATCATGAAGTATCATGCTTATGCAAATGTGTAGACTCCCAATTAGGCAGAGAGCACAGAGCCCTGGGAATAATGTTGTGGGCTATTGGGCCTTTGAAATACACTCCTTGGCCAAATTTTCAAAAGCAAAGCAGATTTGAGATGCCTTTTTACTCTTGAAAACAGGTGTACAATTGTCTTCTTAGTGCTTATTTCATGCCTTCAACCTTAAAATAAAGCTTTCTCCCAGTTGGCATGATTTTCTCTCATTGCTCAACAGAAGCAGTGGAAATTCTGAATCACTGACAAGAAAATAAAATGTTCATTCAAAATCTATACGTGCTGAGAATATTGAGGATACATCAATATTTGGGGTTTTTTTGCCACACATTTTGAATGTTTCATATATTCAGTTTTCCTCTGGCAAGCTCTGCCATCTCTTATATTTTGTGTGATTAATCAAAATATTCAGGTTTCTATTTTGCAAATCCTCTGCACACGATGCAAATATTATGAAGGGAAAACACAAAATGCTGGAAGACAAACTTTCGCTTTTATGTATTACTTCTCATTTTCAAACTTTACTTTGCTAACTTGAAACTGCTGATGTCTTACCCAGGCTCTTATTTTCATAAGACACCTGTTGGATCCATACCAGTATTTGAAGAGGATGTAGCAGTGGGTGGGAATGAGAGAGAATAAGAAGAAAGTTTAAAGAAGTTTTAGCTATCCCTCATTTAAATATCTCTATCTGAACAAACTGAGGCTTGATGGGGGTGGGGGGTTGGGGGGATGGGGAAAATGAGTGATGGGTATTGAGGAGGGCACTTGTTGGGATGAGCCCTGGGTATAGTATGTAAGTGATGAATCATGGGAATCTACTCCGGAAGCCAAGAGTATACTATATACACTGTATGTTAGCTAACTTAACAATAAATTATATATATATATGAAAAAATATCTCTAAGGTGGTCATTTTGAATGTAGTTATGCCTTCTTTGCTAATTATTAACTCAGATTATGCAGATAAATTGGCAAATCAAGTGTTGCTACATAAGAAAAGTTTGTAGGTTAGAAAAAAGGATGAAAAGATTTTTTTGTAGTCATATATTCTGTAATCCTTACCTCTATCTAGTTTAACAAAAGATTCAGATACGCATTTAAACATTTTCTTATTTAACTGGGAACCAGCTTAGTTCGCAAATTCCTGCTTCCTTCATCAACAATATCTAGGACACAGCTGACTGATAAGTCATTTACTATATAATTTTGCTTCCAGTATAACACTCATTCATGGCTTGAGTGGGGTTGAGGACTGAGAGAGAGAAATGGAGAGAGAAAGAGGGGCAGGAAGGGAAGGAATGGGGGTAGAAGGAGGGAGGGAGAGTGTAGGACCAAGGGAGAGAGAGAGAGAGAGAAAGAGACAGAGAAAGAGAGAGAGAGAGGAGACTTTCTTTAAAACGTTTAGCAATTGAAGATAATGTCTGGAAAACTCTCCTTTAAGAGGAGAAAAGACTTCTTGACTTTTAAAAATGGTGTTAATCCACTGCTCTGTTTTTCAGAATGCCCTTGGCTATGTGAGTAGCACTTCCAATTAGATCTGGTTGAAAAGTTTGTGCAGAAATCTAAAGTCCTTCAAATGCAATTTATTACTTTAGGCTATTCAACCAAAGATTGGCTTTTCTTAGCCCAAATCATAATATGGTCTTCGTAAGTTAGTCCAGACAATATTTTTGGATATAGCTTCTTAATCCTGGCAACAAAATCATCCATTTTTCTTCTCTCTTTTTCTTACACACACACACACACACACACACACGATTTTAATAATTAAAAACAATTTTAAGTAACTACTGCTCCTCCATTTATGAGGACCCTAGAAAAATGTTTTTTTTGTGTGTAATCATTGTTTCAGTTGAGAAACTCATTTCTAAATACATTATTAAAAAACCAGGACCAGAAAGTGGACTTTGAGGACATGTCCTAAGTTTCCTATGACCTTTGAGTAGCTATGAAAAGAGAGCTGTATCCCCTTACCCAAAGCAGGCCCCACTTTACAAGTGGGGCCCTCTCCTCATCTCCAAATTCGGAAAGTATCACTCTCCCCACTGCCACTGCCTCCCTGGAACCAGAAGCCTATAAAGAGAAAAGATCAAAGGGTGAGGAAAAGGCCATGGTACCTTTTCCCAGAAAAACATCTGATTTCTGTTGTGGGTAGGTTTATTTAGGTGTTTTCTGTTTCCATAGCAAAAAATGAAGCATCAACTGGAGAAATAAGGCCATAGAAAATTATGATGTCAAGTTGAAATTTGTTGAATGGAAATTAATGACACTTAATGATGCTCCAGAGTTTTCTTCTCTTGAAGCAAGGTTATAAAAGGGCTTTGTGTGTCAATGTGTTGACTGCTTGCTTGGCTTTGTGTTGTTGCTTTGATTTTGTGTTTACTATGCACAACAAGTATTTCTTCCCACTATGGTCTGGAACAAAGGGGTAGAGTGACGCTTGGCACTGAGAGACAAGTATAATCATATCCCTACGAAAATAATCTAGTACTATGATTTGGTAAAATGGAACTCTTTCAGGCAGGATAGCCTTTGCCTGTAGAAGGTGGTGATCATTCTCTACAGATATGCAGAGAAGAAAGAAAGGACGGACTTAAATTTCCTAGAGCATTCCACCACCCCATACGACCCATCCCTTACATCAAATAAGTTTCCCAACCCTGTTTATAATTGAGCTCAATAAAAATACCTCCGCAAGACTCTGCCAGCTAATCGCCACCAAATGTGTTCCATCTCTAACTTTGTCCTCTCTCAGTTAGCTACAGTAAGCTGTTCTGCAATGACAATCTCCACTACTTTTCCCCCCTCTATTTAGCCTTTACTTCTAATTAGAACAAATAGCAGCTTTCAAAGTGTGGTCTGGGGGCTCTTGGGATAGCCCCAAGACCCCGTCAGGAGGTCCTCATGGTCACACCTATGTTTTTGTAATGTTATTTGTCTTTTCTACTTTTTAGAAAGTAGAAAAAGCAACGTGAAGTGTTTCACAGATTTTTAAAATCGATTTTAATTTAATTTTAATGAATGAATTAATAATTTTAATGACTTAATAATTTGAATTTATTAATTTAACAGATTAAATGCAGAAGCAGATATGAGATTCCAGCTGTATTTTATTTTTACTTTTTTTTAATTTAAATTTTAGTTAGGTAACATACAGCGCAATATTGGTTTCAGGAGTAGAATTCAGTGATTCATCACTTGTATACAACACCCAGTGCTCATCATAACAAGTGCCTTTTTTTAATACCCATCACCCATCTAGCCCATCCCCCCACCCAGCTCCCTCCATCAATCCTCAGTTTGTTCTCTATAGTTAAGAGTCTCTTGTGGTTTGTTTCCCACGCGTCTCTTTTTTCCCTCCAGCTGTCTTTTATTAACAGACGTTAAGGAGATTTAAAAAATTGCAAAAATATAAAACGATGCTCATCTTCTCACTAATTTTTTCTTTTGGAAAATATGGTAATATTTCATTAAAGTATGTTGTTTGTGTTAACAAATAATGGGTTTATTGTTATTTTAAGCTATTAATAAATAAATGATCTTAAATTTGTTGAGTTTTAATTACATATATGAGGAACACTGATAGATATAATCAACATAAGAAAAGGACTTTAGAATTGTCCATAATTTTTAAGGATATTCGGGAATCCTGAGACCAAACCATCTGAGAATCCTTAGCTTACAAAGTGAGCAGAACAGAGGAGAAGTAGGAAATGATGCCTTTATCTTTAGTGTCACGAAGTGCTTATAAACTAAGCCCAGCTGGGTCTTGCTTCACAATAATCAAGTGTACTAATGTTAATATTCACAATGAAGATAAATGAAGATGAAGATATTCACAATGAAGGTAAATGTGGTAAAATTCAAGTTATAAGCAGATTTTGATGAGTTTTTAAAGTGCACTGTCCTTCAAGAGTATTGAAAGGATGACCAGTTTTTCAAAACTGTAAGTGAATTTTCAACGTCTAAGAACATATACAGCCTGATGAACACTGTGGCCCTTAGTATAAGTGGGTTTAATGTAACACTCTTTAGATAGGAGAAAAATAACAGTAATTTAATTGGGCTTTGAAGACAATAAAGCTGAGTAGTCTGCATTTGGTCTTTTTTACAAAAAATGTAAAACCCAGAATAAGATATAGGGAGAGTGAAAATGTGACTGGCTTTAGAAGAAAGAGATTAATATCCTTTCAGAACCAATTGATTTTAGCATGAGGTTTTTTCTGTTTGTTTGTTTTGTATTTTAGGTAGAAATAAGAAGAGCCAAGAATCATCCTAGGAGAAACTAGATTATTCAGCCAGATTTGCAACCCTTAAGGCTGAACTGGAACCACACAAGAGCCAAAGACACTAACTGTCCTCAGGAAAAATAGTAAGGAAGTCCGTGAACAAGTTAACAAGTGACATCTAATTAGTAAAAAAGAGCATGCGCTGGCTGTGTGTGCGTGTTGGGGGCGCGGCGGGGGTGGCAGGGGCTGTGTGTGTGTGTGTGTGTGTTTGGTATTGGTGACTGGGTGTTCACAGCCTGTAGCACACACTCTTGATGATGGGAGCTTGCCATATTAATGGGCCTGAAGATGGTCCATTGGAAGGAGGAAGACGAAGAGCCCAGAGGTATGTGGTTTTTGAATAAGTCTCTCCTTTGCAGAAGGAGAAATGCACATATGCTTCTCTGATTTCTGGAGTGCACTTTCCAGTACATACAATGGCTACAGTCACCCCTAAAAGTCCTGTTCTTGACCGCTAGTTAAAGCGCCACGTTTTCATCAAAGGCTACTAATTCTGACATTTTATTTTCAGCCATTTGGGTCAGTTGACATTTGACTGGCTCCTGAGTTTACTATCAGAATATGGTTTTTGCTTCTATTCAGTGATTGAACTATTAGTTCAGTTCTTGCTGAACTAATTTTTATCAAATTTTTCAAAATGTCATCATCTTTAGCCAAAAAAAGAACAGGAAAGATTTTTCTTCAAGTTAGGACTCTTTATAGAGTCTGACATTAGCTTAACAAAAAAGGTTAGAATGAAAATTTCTGGCCATCTTCATTATAGGTGTGGCCACGGCCTCTACTTAAATTTTTCATTAAATGTGTTCCATTTAATATATGTCACATCTATGCACGCCTAAATTGGAGCTACTTCAAAGCTACCTAATGATATTGAAACTTTTTATATAATTAAACCACATGATGGACAAGACAAACCACCAGTCTGCCTTCTCATCCACTATAGGGTGCCAAGAAATCATTTTCTAAGATGTAGCATCTAAACTATCTGTAATTTCTAGATTATTCAGGGGCCTTAGTTGCTTATAGCTCATACATACAAATGTACACATCCGCACACATCCTGCTGAATGCTGCTCAAAAAATATGGGAAAAAAGTTAAATGTAGAAGATACGTGTCAAAAGTAGAAATTAAACTGAAAAGATTGAACTGATAAGACCACTTAAGCAAGTGTAAGCAAGCAAGCAGCACAAAACGTGCAATCAATTAAAAAAGAGGGCAGGGTTGAGAACAGTAAGCTTGTGTGGAAATAAGCTAAGGCTAGAAAGGGTTAACAGCTGAAACACACACACACGTGCAGAAAACAGGCCCTGTTCTGAGTAGCCTTTGAAAAATTTCTGAAGGGAATTTCAGGTTTCTTTGGATATGGAAGGGCTGTAGGAAGCTCATTTCTGGTAAGGAATGCTAACAGCGTTCCATGTAGCTATGGTGAGAGAGGTCAGACACCCCACATAGAAGGTTTTCTCACATACACAAAAAGTAAATATGGTGATTGCCATCTTGCATAAGATACACAAAATCACTTTAATTTTCTTTCCAACTTTAGACCTATGAGCCCAAGGGACTGAAGGCTAGTTTTCTGCGCTTGGGATTGTCTGTCTAGTTTCCTTTTACATAAGTAATCGCAATGGAGTCAAAGTCTGTTTCAGGTTCTTAGGCATGTTCTGAAGTTAGGGTCATGGCTATATTATAAATGAATAATACCCCCAGAAAACTTACAGAATGAGAAATGATTTTAAGAATACTTAAGAATGTGTAGCAAAGAAAGAAAGTCTTAACGGAAGTGGTGAAATAGATAGTAAGATTGTTAGCATTAAAATCTTAAGACTCATATCCTAATGAGTATCCAAAAGGCCTTCCTTCACAGCTTAGGTGGTGATCGTTATTGTCTGAACATTAGCTTTCTGTAGAGTCCCAGTAACATACTGGCTCCAGATCTTCTAAATCAGAGGATCTTAAAAAGTTTTGTGCCATGGTCCTCTTGGGGCATCTGGTGAAGCCTGTGGACTATTTCTCAGAATAATGTTTTTACAAATACAATCAATTATATTAAATAGGAAGCCCTGGGTTCAGAATACATCCACCTTATATGCATGCATATCTATGCATGTGTAACCGTACATGGGTTTAACATACATATATTCACAATATATCGATATTATGTCCACATTCTGGGTATATTCTAAAGCTGGGGCCAACAGACTCTCTTGATGAACTGCATCTGGCCTGAGAAGAAAAGTTAAAAAATGACTCCAAGCTTTTGGGCAGAACAAATGCTAGTATGGAATGTCTATACTTGAACTATCTTTACTGGGCACTTAGGGGAAGCAGCAGCGGCCTACTGCTTTTGATAATTTTTTTCTCATTATTAGGAATCCACTAAGATGGTGACGGTCATTGGGGCTTCTTTTTTTTCCCCTCCAGATTAAATTTATGATGAGCCCTTATGAGAAAGGAAACTAATGAAAAATGGCCGTTTAAAAGCTCATCCTTCAATGCAATATGATTTATCTGTTCTATCTATGCTTTCCTTTATTAGCCATTAACTGAGTTATTAAATATTTTCCATGCTATAGTGATGTCAGTTCCTTACACGGCTGCCACTCAATTCCCTGTGAGGGTCTATTCGTAACTAGCACTGGCTTGGCGCTTGATAAAGTGTAAATAATGCAAAAGAGACAAAGGAGAAAGTATCAGAAGCACTCACTGGGCGCCTAGAAAATTCAGGATAACATTGACATTAATAGTACATCTTTATTCAGAACACATTGGATTTGGCTTTTGTTTCTGAGTATATTCGATCATTGTTTTGTGTGTTATTCTCTGGTGTAGTTAACAAAATGCCTAAGGTGAACTGTCATCAAGAAACAGGAACTGAGAATTATCAGCCTGATGGCCCTCCTCATACATGGCTACTTAGCAGAAGGCCGGTTAATGAGTGGCCCCGCTCAGTGCACAATCATAGGGCATTGGGCTAAGCACGTGGCTGGCGCTTAGATTCCTGAGTCTGAATGTCTTAGATGGCTGGAAGAATAGCAAACAGGAAGCTCACTATGTTTGTCTTGAAATGTTTCTTGCTTTACCTTTGAAACTGTTGGGTTCATAGTCCAAATTACTCTAGAAACCCTGTTCTCTGTAACTACGTAGCACTGACAATAAGGAAAGAAAGGAATAGGGAGATAAGAGATGAGGTTTAAACTAAGAGTGATGCCAGTTTATACTGTTCTTTCGTTTCATTTCGTTTCCTTTTGTTTTTAAGTGTGTTCTCTTTTCTTCAGTTTGAGGACTTGGGCTTCGGGTTTTGAAGTTGGTAGCCTCTCACAGTGTCGCCCTATTTTTCTGACAAGAAATGTAAATCTCCTAGACTAACTTGTGTGTCAGAGAAGATAAAGTTATAAGTATGTGTGTTTGGCAAGGGGTATTGTGGATTTGGAAGTGGAGACAACAGGAAATTATTGAGATGGAGGAAATGGGTGAGGAAAGAGAGGACAAAAAATAAAAGGGGAAAGAATCTGGCTCCTTTTCCTTTACCTGTACAATTTAAAAAACCTTGGAACTAGAATGAAGAAAACTGCAGAGAACAATGAATCCCATCTTCACTGTCTACAATGTGTAATTCACTCTTTCAGTTAAGGATATATAACACCTACTACCAACTTTAGGCAAAAGTATAAAGAAGTGAGATTATTTTCAAAATCTTTCTATCCCTCTTTCATTGGTCTTTGGTCTCCTTTTGGGTGCAGTCATAATAGGTACAGTGGCACTCATTCAAGCCTCCTGGAAATTTCCATGTGGGTGTGCCGAATCTTCTTCGACCTCCCTTAAAATATCCTTGTTCAGTGTTTCAGACTTTCGGAGCCCAAAATGTTACTAGAGTTAATTAAATATTGTAAATCTCTAAATAAATCTTTTAACTAGATAATTATCTAAATAGTAGATAATAATTTCTGGGTAATAGCTGAGCTTTTCACTCATTCTAGATAACATTTTCATTTTAACAAGATATTCTCATGCCTTACCCAAAATAAATAGGACAGCCACTTTAGACACTATAAAAGAATGGTAAGAAAGATGTCTGACCTTTAGCTGACTACCTATTCAGGCCCAGGAAGCCATACAGGCAAAGAGTAGAAAGACTATATAGTCCACAATCATACAGATATAGACTATAATATATTCTTCAGATTTCCTAACATCAAAATGATAAAATGATTGGTAAATACCCTTGGTGAAGGAATTGAAAAGAATTTGAGATTATTTATGCTGGGAATAATTTGGTTAGTATTTTCAGGAACTGTATGTGAAATTATCAATTCCTTAGTGATTCCATTTCATAGGATTCAGAAATAGGCTGTAACTGTAGTAGAAGAAACTTGTTTAAGACCCAAGAAAAACATTTTGCCATCTCTGGGACCTCACATTTGAAGGTTTTTCACCTTCTATCTCTGCTGATCTTTATGACCAGGTTAGGTAATTCTCTTGATCCACTGGTTTGCTTATCAACCTGATGGTGTGTTTGTGTCCTAATACTAGGATTTGGAACCTGTGGAGCTTCCCATCATTGTCCTCTCCTTACACAACCTGAGGCAGAAAAATATGGCGGTTCTTTCTTGGTTGTGAGCTCCCTCAAGGAATATCAAGAATTTACTGAAATCTCTGCCTAATTGCAGAGAATAAATTCTCATGCTGCTCTTTTGCAAATATTTCAAATTATTTGTCTAACAGTAAATTAGACCTGACATGTTAATTGGTTTAGGGAGCCATGCATGATGTTTGCTCATTTGTGACTAATTTCTAATACATTAGTATTTTTGAAAAAAATAGATCAACTTGGAGAAAACTAGGTCTAGAGCTCAACTTCTGTTATCAGAGAGACCACAGACACTAACATTAGTGTGAAAAGTGCATAGGTGGCTCATTCCAGGCCTGGCTGATGACTCATTCACCTCAAACACATAATTTCACTTCACCTTTCCTAGGGTTTTTCCTCCAGTAAAATAGATCTAATAATACCACATGCAAGCCTCATAAGGAAATTGCCAGAATTAATGAGATAATAAGAATAGTGAGAAATAGTTGTTGAAAGGACCTCTGGGCCTTGTATTCACACTCCCTCCTGCTGTGTGGGAACATCTGACCCATCCAAATCCATTCTTTCAGTGGTTGTTGACCAAACCTAATTATCTGAGGATGGAGAAGCTGTCTCTACCTCCCCCTCAGGTCCTCCTCTGCTTTATCAACTGATGATTGAATCATTCATCACAAAGTTGAACCTAAATATCCTTTTTGGTGGCAGATAGATACCATTGTCCATGCCTTTTTAAATGAATGTGGCAAATGGCAGCATGCTTGGGAAATGCCACTGAATCATTTGGAAATAGTGTATCTTGTGGGTCATGCATTTCTTTTCCTCAGACTCCTTGGTTTTCTTTTCCTCAGACTCCTTTTCCTTAGGGTAGGTTTCTGGTGAATGATAGAGGGGCTGGATACATCAAAATCCAGTCTCACAATGAACACAACTTATTCTTTTTTTTAAAAAAATGTTTATTTATTTATTTTGAAAGAAAGAGAGAGAGAGAGAGCGAGCAGGGGAGGGGCAGAGAGAGAGAGAGAGAGAGAAAGAGAATCCCGAACAGGCTCTGCACTGTCAGCACAGAGCCCATACTGGGCTCTATTCCATGAACCATGAGATCACAACCAGAGCTGAAATCAAGAGTCAGATGCTTAACTGACTGAGCCCCCCAGGTGCCCCAACTTATTCTTCATATGAGGCACTATCAGTGATAAACAGAGACATTTGGTGGCTTCATGAGATTTTTGTAGCAGTTATATATATTTTTAAAAATATATTTTTTTAGCATAGGGCTATAAATAAACCAGAACTTGTCATGTAGTTAAGCAAACTCTTGGCATTTAGGAACTACTTTGGGAGATTCACAAACTCAAGCCATTAAAAAATATGTGGACATTATATACATGATATCTATACATATATATATATTATATATATATATAATGATATGTGGACATTGTATATATATTATATCTATATATGACATATATATATAATGATTTTTATCAGCAAAAGATCAAAGGCAAATAATGTATTGTCCTTGTCAATAATTCCACTTTGTAGGTTCAATGAGGGAGCTAGGGAGAAAGTATTTTCTCAGAATTTCTAAATTATAACTGGAGAAATTAAAGCATAGACCAGAGCCACAAAAAGTGGCCTAAAGAACATGTAGAATAAAAGACATTAGCTGCTTGTGCTGCTTGGATAGATGTATACAATTTTTAGGATAACAAATGAGAGAGATTTAGAAATTCATCTTTAGTTGATTTGAATTGTTCTTGGTCATCAGTGTTCTATTTTGTAGAGTCTAATTAATTCTTACTGCTTGAGTCTGCACCCTGGGGTGATTTTAAATAAGTAAATACATAAAGAGTTTTCATTTGCACCTTGATGTTGACTCATTGAGTGATATTGTAGTCTTAACTTCCTTATTTTCAGCCAGGATTAATTCCTTCGCTTTCTTCGCAAACACCACACACACATACACACACACACACACACACACATACACATACACACACACATTATTATATGCCTATTTTATTAAAATTTTAAATGCATTTCTGCCAAAAGTGTTATGGTCTCTGAAAAATTGAATGAGTATGATATTTTTAGAAAACTGCACTTTTAAATTACATAAATAAGCAACCATAGGGTTTTTTTCTAGCTGTTTAGCATTTTAAGAAATATAGGCTTGAAATTCTATTCATTTAATTTTTGTGTCCAATTTTACAAATTCTGCTTCTCCCCTGCCCCAAAGAGTATTTTTAGAAAATAACTATCAATTCCCACCCCCATGTCTAAATAGATAATTTTAAATATCCAGATGGGTCAACTATATGGTAACTTGTGGTGCATTTCTAACTTTGTTCACTTTCCTTCAAAAAGCTTTCACTCCTCTTATAATAGACTGGGGTTTCAAGCAGGCAAATCTCTTGTGGGTTTATCCTGACATGGTGCTTTGACCCTGGAAGTAGGAAAAACAAGAGCTGATGCAATCTGTTTTTGCTTCTTTACCTAACCGATGGGAAAAACTCTAACTAGCTTTTATATCCTCAGACTTCTAGGGAAAGAAGAGAGAGAAGTTAAAAAAAAAAAAAGCAAGAGAGGACAAAGTGAGTGATGAGTGAGGAAAGCTTGCAGCCAAGTAATGAAATTAGAGTCTTCCAAGTATTGAGTATATTTGAATGCTATTCTATTTTATTCCAACATACCTTTAATATCAAATTATCGTATTATCCGGGAAGAAAATGAAGAGATGGAAGGATTGCTTCCTTCTAAAAAGTATGGCAGAGTGAGTTGAACCATCAGAAGAGGATAAGGGTGGATTATGAAGCTGTAAGTTTGGATGGGCCATGCGGCACATTCCCAAAAACCTGCAGAAATCAAGGACGGATGGAAGCCAAGTCAGCATGAGGGAGTTGACCAAAGCCACATCAAAGTAGTCACTAGCCAGAGGTGAGCACAAAACAAGTAGGGTAGCTAATGAACAGTAGACATGGCTATCCTTCCAGAGGCTAGATGATGCTATCCATGTAGTCTTGGGAACTATATGATACTAGAGTTTCCCTCCACCCTTGTCTCATGTCAGTAGGACACAGGCTGCATACCATATATTCTCAATCAGCATCTTGGGCAAAGAAGCAGGGAATAAGGAGGACATTTGTGAAATTAAGTGCTTTTTGGTTTTGTTCAAGAAAGACAATACTATCTGAGAAGACTACTTTGATTATTGAATCAAACTGAGCTTAAACTTCTACTAAATACCTATTTTTTCCTATTAACCAGACGATGTTGTCCTGAAGGGAGCTATAGACACAATTAAGGCAATGTCTTTTCTCTGCCTATCTAATTTAGTGGATTAAATTTCATAACATTGCTACATGCGGTGGAGATTATATGAAAAGGAGAAATTCTCCTACTCTTTACCAGATTACTACTGCAATCACTATTTCCATGCACTTGGGAAAACCATCCATTCTTTCAGAGGGATGCTATTTTGTGTGGTGAAGTGGTAGGAGCCTGTACACATTATATATTAAATGTGAAAAAATTGAAGTTTTTGGGTGCCTGGGTGGCTCAGTCAGTTAAACGTCCAACTCTTGATTTTGCCTCAGGTCATGGTCTCCAGTTTGTGAGACTGAACCCTGCATCAGCGGAGCCTGCTTGGAATTCTCTCCCTCCCTCTCTCCCTGCCCCTTCCCTACTCTCTCTCTCTCTCAAAGTAAATAAATAAACAATAAAAAAATTTGAAATTTTTCTATACTATTTCCAATCTGTTTAGTTCTTTATGCATGAGAGTTTTAAAAATATACCCCTCTCCAACACTGAACCATTGGGTCACAACATCCCTAGGCAGTTCCAATGTTTAGCCAAGGTTGAGAAACATTGGTCTAGTCCACTAGGAAGGGTCCTGTGAGCCATATATGCAGCCATATGTGTTCTAAATCTGGGATAGTTTCACTACCATTCACACCATTGAATGGCTGCCAACTTTTTCGGCACACTTAAGAAAGGTAGACTTTCAAAAGGATACATGTTTTTCAATTCTTTAACACCTATTTAAAGGTATCTGTCTTATGCTAATGATTTGGTGTCTGATATAAAGCACTGGAGTTCTTTACTATGTTCTTACCCATGTCTATTATTTCCTACCTTTCGCTCAGTAAGGCAATTGCAATTCAGGTAAATGAAGAACAGTTGGGAAAATGTTTGTCTCTGACCCATGGTTCCTCCAATCAGCACACACAGAATCCTCTTGGGTCCAACAGATAAAGGAAAGCTGATGATTTTAGGTATTAATTCTATGTGTCTCGTAACTGGTATTTCCTTTTTTTTTTTTTCATGGTGAGCCATTTATAAAATGATGAACCCAGTGTTCAGACAGTCAGAGGAGCAATTAGGATCCTTCCCTAGGATTCAGAAGATTTATCTAGGCTCTGAAGCTACCTTTCGCTCAAAGAAACTTTTCTTCAAATCCACAAACACTTTGACTTATTAATTTGGATCTAACCACTATGTCACTAGTGCTAAGTTCCTTTTTTGGACTGTGAACTTTGAACTTCCTCTTAAAGCACTGGTTTTGCAATGGAGATTTAAACGCTGATGGAACTCAGCAACTTTGGATTTGTTTAACTTTGACGTAGCCATAAGAACTCTCTGGCAACCCCCTCGTGCATTCAAATAGCCTTGCCTGAAAAGCTGAACCAACAAATCTTTAACACTTACAAGAGTAATGTGTATTGAGAGGCAGTTACTGGATAAAAATTGGGTTCAAGATGATTTTCAATTGAGCTGATTCAAAGAAAACCAGAGAAGTGTCATAAAAATATAATTTCACACACAAGGAGCACATTCAGAGACTGATGTTGCAATATTAATGGACACTCTCCCCCTTCCTATTTCCATCAAAATTCTTAGCCATAGAAACAAAAATGTGAGATTGCTATTGTCTTTTAAAGCCTGGATGAGGATTTTAGGAGTAGCAGCTTAGAAAAGGCAACAGCTTCACATGGTCAAAGTACTAAACCTTGTATCTTGTCATTGGGCTTCAGAATTACAAATTACTAAATGTCTAGGAAATCTAGAGAAATATGTATGAAAAAACTTGGAAGAAAATTTTTTGGAAACAATCTTAATATCAGAGAAAGATCTCAGAGTTGTATATATTTAGCAAAAAAATAAAACCCAAACCCTATAAACTTTTCCATATATATTGGATTTATTATATTTCTCCAAAGCAATTTGAAAGGCACTGAATTATGTTCCCTTTCAGCTTCCAAAAAAATAAAAACACCGTAAGTAATAAAAGCAGAAAAGTTGACTCTGAAATTCATTTTCGTATAGATTTATAGGAAAACTGCTTTGATGTCTTTTCCATTCCCTTGCCAGTTTAAAAAAAAAAAGAAAGAAAGAAAGAAAGAAAGAAAGGGAATGTCTATTAAGTTTAACATAAAAAAAAAATCCACTCTTCAAACCTCATTTATCTTTGATGAGCCCTGGGCAGGGTGCCATAATAACACTATGCACATTATAAGAATTCTATAATCGTTCAGTCTTTTCCCTTTCTTTTATAATCAGCTGAGTGTTGTTATTGGCCCTCCCTCTAACCGAGTTAGCGAGGCTGGGCTGACACTACGCAGTGCAGGCTGCTGTACACAAAAGGGAGTTGAAAGCGGTTTTCAGCATGTCTCAGGGAGGAAATCCTCATTTCACTCTCAATACATATGAATTTAGGAAGCTTTCCTCGGTATGTTAGGACCTAATGTCTTAATGAAGTGGGACTTCTCAGGGGTCCAGGCAGTCCTACTGGTGCTAAACAGAATCTGCCAGTGCTCCTGGCATTGATGGGGACATAGATCCCTCGGCCTTCTCTGAATGCTCAGTGTATGTGAATTGCTTCGACCTCACAGATGTAAGTCCTGGCTGAGTCCTGACTCTGCTGGTTTCCTCTAGGCATATGAAAACATGTACAGGGAGGGCTTGAGTTAATAAGCTGGAGTGTATTTACGTTTCGAACCAAGTAGGAAACTCAGCGAGAATGGAGCTGGTGCATCCAAACTTGTATTCTTGTTCTCTTGGACCACTCTTTCTAGCCATGAGAATGAGAACACATTCAGTAACGGAAAATTCTCATTTTTAGGGAGCTAATCAAAATATTTCTGTTTCTGCTTTTTAATGAGAATTTGCAAAATGTAAAAACAAGATGAAGTAATCCATTTTTCTAGGAGCAAAATGTCAGATCTGTTTTGTGAAGCTAGATTTGATGGAGTTTCAAGCCTAATTTTATATTTAGCCATTGTGCCTACTGGAGGAGGTTTGGGTTAAGACAACATATGTTGTTATCTCTGTTTAGCCTCTTAAGGTTTTTAAAAAAGAAGTTATAAACTTGAAAATCGGGCTTATAGACTTGCTGATAATACTAGGGAAAAAAAAAAAAACTTGGAAGAGGAGAATTGCAATGAATGAGCGCTGCTGGCAAAGGTAGGCGGCCTCACAGGACAGGCTGTTTCCTTGGTGTAGGACCTGGTCAGTCTTTCTGAGATAAAAGTTTCCAAACTGCCTTCAGTTGTTTGTTCTTTCAGTAATTACGGCTGCCAGAAGTCACTTTTTGAATACAGATCTGATACCATCCATGACTGTCTATGCCAATTCTTACTCAATTATATAATGCTTACACTACTTACTATACAGGCTCATTTTTGATGAACAAGGACAGTGTAATATATTCGAGCTATTGGAACTTAGAGCTCAGAGCTATATGGAACTATCCCAGTGTATTTTAGTTTCTTGTTTGTTTTCTGGACCTTAGGATTCCACTGGTCTTCTGTCCTCTCTTTACATCACTTTTATCCAGGTATATTGGGAGGATCTTTGTAGTTTTTATTTGTTGCCCATCTTAGTACATTAAGCTTCTTTTCAATTAGTCCTATTTAGTTTTTGAGTTAAATTTCTTTAATTTGAAGAACCACCTATCATAACCTTTAGTTCCCTGATGACTGGTAAAGTCGAAGATCATTGCAATATTTCAATGTATATCTATTGTAAAGGTGCCAAATTGAGATATATGAAATGTCTGATTTGTTACATTTCTTGTAGACAGACTTGCCCTTTAACCGAGCCTCAAAGCATTGCTCCTGTCCCACATTTTCCTTGTAAAACTGCCTCTGAGGAATCTGTTGCGTGACTTTTCAGGCTTTCTTCCAGTAAACCCAAACTAGATTGCCTAATCTGAGTCTACTTTATTTGCAATGGATAGAAACATCAGCATGTGAGTTGCATTACAAGTTAAGAGGGTTGTGAAAACTTTGACAATTTCCTAAATTGAAGCCAAGATGATCTAATTATTTTCCATGACACGTGTGTTGTGTGACTTATGCTATCAAAATGTCTCTTGTAATTCTCTCTGCATGATTCTTGGGATCACCAATATTGTTAGCACTTACTTATGAAAGTGATTGATTTTGGTATTCTCAGGACACATTTTTCCATTCTAGGTCTTTATAGTTAATGAGATTTTAAAAGCTAAGTTTAATCAGTCTAAAACAATCTAGTGTAAGAAAGACAGTATCATTCAATGAAGAGAACCCTGGATCCAAAACATGTTGGCTCAAGAGTAGGATCTATCACTTAATAAACCAAATTTGGGGCAAGTTGCCTATGTTCCTGATTTTTAGTTTCTCTAATTTTTGAATGGAAATAATAATTCTTTCCCTTTCTCAGGGGACTTTGTGAAAACAAAATAATACATGGGATTAATTTTTTTTGAATTGGATAGCAGTCACCATATACATTTAGGATTCAATGCCGATTTATCTCCCAAACAGAAACCCTAGGAGGTGACTGTCAAAGACAGACAATCATGTAATGAGACAAGGCCAAACATGGATATAAGAAAGACTGGTATAAAAATAGGGTTAATGTAAGTTTATGCTACATTAATACCACATAATGCCAAAAAGGTAACTGTCCCAGTGGATTCTGCAGTGGGCACAGCTGATATATTGGATTCAGTTCTTGGCATCATGTTTTTGAGACAGACATTTTCAATTTGCCATATGCCCAGAGGAAAACACCCAGATGGTAAGGTTCTATAAAAAATGGAACTTGCATAAAGAATGGCTAAAGAAACTAGAGCATAGACAGCTCAGAAAAGAGAAGATCGGGGGACATAGTATAGTTGTGTTCAAACATTGATGAGCTCTCAAGCAGGAAAGGCTTTAGACCTAATCTCAGGATTTTCCCGACACCAAACTACAATCATGGTTTCTCAGGAAATGTTAGGGGACTCTAACTATTATCTTTTACCATTCCTCTGACTAGTAGGGTATAGTAGTTTGATATGCAGGCAGGGTAGGTATCCTCTCCTTCTTCATTATATACAATTTCTTACCTGGTTGAAAATGAAAAGTTTTCCTAGAAATAGTTGATTTCAGCAGAAACATGCTCTCCTTGCTTAAAATTCTTTAGGGTATATATATTTTATATACGATTGCATACATACAGAAGAATCTTTGAGATTGGTTATTTGGGCAGGAAGTAAGGGCAATAAGAAAGAGGCTTTTGGTTTGTGGTAATAATGTTCTGTTTCTTAACCTCGGTGGTAGTTATATGTATGTGATCACTTTGTTGTAACTTACTGACCTATACACTTAATGATTTATGCATTTTTCTGTATACACATTATAATTCAAAAATATAGTTGATTTTGGGGTGCCTAGGTAGCTCGGTTGGTTAAGCATCTAACTCTTGAATTCAGCTCAGGTCATGATCTCAGAATCACGGGATCGAGCCCCATGCCGGCTCTGTGCTAAGTGTGAGACCTACTTGATTCTCTGTCTCTGCCTTCCTCTGCCCCTCTTACCCACTGGTGTGCACTCTCTCTCTGTCTCCGAAGGAAAAAAAAAATCTATATATGGTTGATTTTAAGAAGGATATAAGTAATATATACTTAAGATATAAAGCATACAAAAAATCTTTAAGGATTTCTTTAAACACTTGTAAGTATCAGGAAGCATTATACAAATAAAGAACTTAAAAATGATCCATACTATTGAATTTATTTATCTATATGCTCCCACTTCTATCCCTTTCTATCTCCTCTTCTTAGAGGTAACTGCTATATTGATTTGCATTTCTTATTATTTTCCCTTTCTTGAAAAAAATGTTGTATCCCAAACCTATGTCACCCTAAACAGATTTTTTTGTTTTCTTTTGTTTGTTTTAGAGCTTTATCAAAAATGCTTACATACCGTGTGTAGTCTTCTGTGATTTGCTTTTTCCATGTTGTTATGTGGATTGTTCTTTCTATTGATTTATTGGAAAAAGCCCTATTGGCTAAATGTGTTGCAAAGATCTTCCCCTGTTTTGTGCCTTAATGTTTAACTCTTTTAATGATGTCATTTGATGAGTGGAGCTTTTAAAATTTTAATGTGGTTGCACTTATTATCTTTTCTTTTATAGTTATTAGTTACATCTTATTTAGGAAGTCATTCCTTATTTTAAAGTCATATAGATATTCTTCTGTGCTATCTTCTAAGTTTTGAAAGAGTTGTCCTTTCACATGTAAGTCTTAATCTGTCTGGAATTGAAATGTCATCTAACAAATTTATATACATAGGCATGTTTCCAGTCTCTGTTGGATATTGTCTATCCCTATGTCAGTATCACATTGTACTATGTTGCTGTAAATTTGTAATATCTTGATAATTTGTAGGGCAAGACCCTTCCCTTTTCATTTCTTCTTCAGGACTGCCTTGGCTCTAATTGACCCTTTTCGCCTCCATTTGCATTTTAGTATTAATTTATCAAGTTCCTTCTAATCTCCAGGCATGCCTATGACTTTAATAATATTAAATCTTTAGCACAATGTGGGCAGGTTTGACCTCTTTATATTGAGTCATTTAACCATGAAGATCATAGGACTCCCTTTTACTTAGGTCTCTTTACTGTGGTTCTATAGAGTTTTATGATTTTCTCCATACAGGTCTTTGGTCCCTTTATATTTTTTAAGACTTATTCCTAGGCACCTTATATATTTTTCTGCTATTGTAAACTTTCTGAATTGCATTTTTTACTGTTGTTTTTGTGGTACAGACATGAAACTGAAAATTTTTTTGGTATTTTATCTAGCTTCTTTTATATTCTTATTAATTTTAATAATTTATAAATGAATTAGTTTGGGTTTTCTGTGTAGAAAATCATGCATTTGTGAGTAATGACCATTTAGTTTTTCCTTTTCAATCTTTGTGACATTTTTTCTCACTCCACTGTGTACACAGATCTGCCGTAAAACTTTAAATAGCAGTGGTTATGGAGGGCAGGCTTATCTTGTTACTGATTTTAATATGAATACTTAGAGGGCCTTCTTCTATAAATGTGGTTTCATAAGACACCACCTCTCTTTGGAAATTGCTCAGAATTAACAAAAAAAATTTTTTTTAATGAGAAAAAGACCACATTCTCTATCTTCATTAAAACTAGGGGACACATATAATTCATAAACACAAAAATACATATAAAAGCTCCCCCCAAAATAGCTGAGCAAAGAGGAAGAAAATCATGCAAAATCAAAGAAAGGATTTTAAAAGATTAGAGAGAAAAATGCATTCTAGAAGACAGGAAATAGATATCTAAATGATGCATAACTGCAGTAGCTGAAAAATAAAATCAAAACAAAGGAACAGAAGCTAAGTTCAAGATATAATTCAAAAAGGCTTTCTTGAGATTTAAAAAATGAAAAAATACCACTTGAATCTATACATGTGAGGGCACATTTCATGCAGGAAGAAAAAAAAAACTGACCAGAAAACTCAATATTGTCACATGGCCAAGTAAATTACTTGGACTTTAAAGATAAAGAAGGAATCTTTTGGTCAGTAATATAAAAAAGAACAAGACACTTGTAAGGGGGAATAAAATCAAGCCGTCCATAGATTTCTCCACACCAACAGACAGAGGGGAAGAGCTACAAAATACTCAAGGGAAGAAATTGTGAGCCAAGGATTTTTTTTTTATTCAACCAAGATGTCCTTCAAGTATAAAGACCTCAGATAAACAAGTTTGAATATGTAAGAAACCAAGGAATAGTTTCCTATGAGCCTTTCTTGAGGAAACTACTGGAATATTAATTTAAACCAAGAGACAAGCTGGGGAAGTTGTGGCAAAATAATCCATGACATTATTTTGTTGAGCATTGAACATATGTAACTATAAAACCATGCCTCAAACAAATGTGGGACTTATGGTGACAGAACAGAATGTGAAAGTATATGCCTATATATGTAGAAATGAGACAGCTAACTAAAATTGGCAAGAAGGAGGAAATAACATGAAAGATAAGTTCACTGATTACAAAGGTGCTCTATTAGCTAGGAGTTAAATGAATCATTCAAAGCTAAAAAACCAGTAATATGATTATAGATGTATCAAAAATATAAATATTGATATAGTTAATATTAACAACAAAAATTAGGAAGTAGAGAAGAAATAAAATGGAACACTATTTTATCATTACTCAAAGTAGAGATAATTACTGTCAAAAGACATAGATAAGTAGAGACATCATGTAAAGTCATAATTATAAAATAATGATTAGAACAAAAAGACAGACCTTCATCATTACTAGAAGAACTACACATAAAAAATAAAACAAGAAATGAGACCACTATTTTACGTCTCTTTAAAAACCTGTAAAAGAACAACATAAAATTATACAATAGAAATAAGATCATAAATATCTTTCATACCAATAAATATAAATGAACATAACTCACATAGTTTCAGAAGGATTTTTCAATAAAGCAACATACTGTATATAGATATACTTTCTCTATATTTATACATTAAATGTTCTGGCCCCCAATTCCAACATGGTGTTTGTATGGATGCGTGTGTGTGTGGGGAGGGAGAGGGACTTTCTCCACATCAACAAGGAATTTTCCAACACCAGCTGAGTGTTCTACAATTTAACTCAATACCAATACTATCTACCAGAGATAGCATTAGATCCCAAAGGTTAAGTGGTCAGTCCTACAAGACTGACCGCCCCCCACCCCCCCACCCCCCCACCCCCGCAGATGTCAATCGCAAGCCCAGGTTGCCACCTGTGTTTCTGAGCAATTAGCTATAGATTAAAATTTCCACAGACTCCCTCCTTGGGTTTGATTAATTTGCTGGAGGAGCTCACAAAACAAAGAGAAACATTTTTATTACTAAATCACCAATTTATTATAAAAGGATATAACGCAGGAACAGCCAGATGGAAGAGTTGCATAGGGAAAGATATGGGGACAGGATTCCATGCCCTCTCCAGGTGTGCCACTCTTCCCAAATCTCCATGTGTTCACCAACCTGGAAGCTCTCTGGACCCAGTCCTTTCGGAGCCTTTATGGAGCCTTTATGGAGGCTTTGTTACATAAGCATGATTGATTAAGTCATTTGGCCACTAGTGAATGAATTCAATCTCCATCCCCTCCCTCCTCCCCAGAGATGGGGGTGGGGTGAGGTGGGTACTGAAAGTTCCAATCCTCTAATCACATGAGTGGTTTTCCTGGCAACCAGCCCCCCATCCTTAGGTTACCCAAGGACTTTCCAAAAATCACCTCATTAACAAAACAAAAGATAACTTTATTGCTCTTATCACAGGAAATTCCAAGGGTTTTAGGAGCTTTGAGCCAGGAACCAGGACAAAGACCAAATATACATTTCTCATAAATCACAATATCACAGTATACATGATAAAGAACTAAAACAAAGTAATTTAGAAGGATTTAAAATAAAAGGAAAACAAATTATACAAGACAAAGGCAAACAAAAAGGAAGCTGGAGTCAAAAGATATTAGTCAAGGCAGAATTCTGGCCAAAAAGCATTAACTGAGACAAAGAACACTCTGTAATGTTAAAAAGAGCCATTCACAATAAAAATATATAGTGTTGAATATCTATGAGCCAAATGTCTCAACTTCATTAAACAAAAACTACAAGATAGAGAAATACATGTAGTAGAAGACTTAACTCTCAGCCCATGAAAGTGGTTAAAAAAAGAAAGCTATAAAAGAATGAAATAATAATTTTGTAAGAAAGTATAATTTACAAAAATTAACCAGTAAAGAGGTAAAAACATTAGATTAATTTTCAAGGACAAAATAGAGAAAGTTGTCAATTTACTACCTCATGTAACTTTTCTTTCTACCAAACCTTTGAAGAATTTCAATAGCTCCAAAGAATACAACATGTCAGCAAGTGTATTTTAAAAGTTAGTTCAGGCACCTGAGTGGCTCATGGGGTAAGCCTCTGACTTTTGGTCTCAGGTCATAGTCTCACAGTTTATGGGTTCGAGCCCCACATTAGGCTGTGCAATGCCAGTGTGGAGCCTGCTTGGGATTCTCTGTCCCCCTCTCTCTCTGCCCCCCCCCCCCACTGTCTATCTCTCTTTCAAAATAAATAAAAATTAAAAAAAATAAATAAAATTTAGTTAGATATCACTTAGTTTGTTAACATTTTATCTGTGGAATGCCAAGGTGATCAAGGTCCTTGAAGACTAGATTACAAAGAGCAGGAGGGTTGATATAACCCAAAACTGAAGATATACTGCTGACCCTTCCTGGTAAAAGAAAACTGTTTTTGTGTTTCTTTATAGTTGGTATGAAGAGCACAACTAATTTCTGAATTGATTTGCTTCACACCTAGACCATATCTGAAGATCCCACATATAGAACAGCAGAAGCAATTAGAATCTGCACATAATTAAATTTATCATAATCTACAGTTATTCTTCCACATCCATCTGTCTTTTGTACAGATGGGAAGTTGTATTGGGAATTGGTAGGTATCATCATCACTACATTTTAAAAGTTTTAATGATAACAATAATTTTGTCAATTTTCTTAAAAATGTGGTATTGCTTTTGGTTTAATATTCTGGGTGTCTCATTCCATGGGTCAGGGAGTCAATGTGGAAATTCTACCAGTCTATTTTAATTATATATTCTAGAGCTGAGGAAATAGCTATGGACATCTGAACATATTATAAGGCAAATCTAGGTCAAAATTCTATATATCATCTGACATCATAATTTCCTGCTTTGACAAGAGGTACCACAATGGCATTTTGGATGCCTATTTTTTTTTTTTTTTTTTAGATATATAGATTAATTTATAAATCTATTTATTTAATTCCTAAGAACACCATAGATCTTTGACTACCACCAAATATTCCTATCCAAACAGAGATTCTTGTCTGATTGTCATTCTTTCCTTCTGCCTGTTTCATTAAAATATACTCATCTTTCCTCTGTTATTTGAGCTCTGCCACTTTAGATCCTGTTTCCCATTGAAATTAGGGAACTCGGGTCAGTGGGATATCTCTCTAGTCTTCAGAGGGCAGACACCAGAGCTTTTCAATCATGTTGGATCTCTCCACAATAATGCATTTCTGAATGCTTAAGAAAATGAATGTCTGACCCCTTGAGAAACAGTGGGAAATGGGATGGATCATATATAGTAAATCCATGCTAACCTTTCTATCTGCCTAGGTTTCTGTATTCCTTGGTCTGTTTTATGCTAGGGAAGTTTTGTCATCTAAATATTGCATATAGGTCACCACTGAGTCCTAGTTTAGTAAACTAACAAAGCCACCTGTCAGAACTATTTCTAGTTGCTCGTTAGCACATTAATTAATTAATTAAGTGCTTCAGATAAGTGTATGCAGAGTGAAATTTTTGGTTCAATGCAATATTATATTCTATTCTCCTTCGTTTAATAGCCTTAGAATTTATTCCATCCATATTCTCCAGAAACCTGCTGGTAGAAATTAGAGAAATGTAAATATTTTGGTGTTTATTTTTTCCTGGGTCTGATTTTGTGTGTGCTCCCATTGGGGAATATATAAACAGATTCCAGTTAGGGATATAGAGGCAGTGATGGGTGGTGAAGTTGTTTTAAGGAAACTAGTTCTCCTCTTGTAAGGCAACATCTTTGGGTAGGATTATTACCCTATCTTCAAGCAAGAGAAGGTTAGTGTTTTTAGTCAAGAGTGAGACATTTCTTCTGCTTGGCCAGGGAAGCTCACATATCTCAGATTCTTCCTCATCCATCCAAAGGTTTCCATTTTAAATGTCAGGGTCCCTAATCTTTTCCTATCAAGGATTTTCCTTTCAAATAACAAACTCTCCAAAGGCTGAATTCTAGTTATGTAGTAATACAGCATCCTGCACAACTAGATTTTTAGTCTAATTTTCAGACCTAATAATCTAATATCTAATAATAATAATAATAATAATCTAATATCTGACCTGCACTAAAATAAATAATGAGTGATTTTTGCAGGAATACTTTGCACAAATTTTGACCATGCCTTGTTCTAGGAGTTTAAAGCCTGCATTTGTGATTTTATTTCTGTAAGGTCTCCAGAAGCAGAGATCTCACCCCAGAGTACTTAAAAATCACCATTAGTACCATAATAATTCAATGTAACATCCAACTGTTCTCCCAAATTATTGCCTTCTATAGGCAATTAATCTCAAGTAATCTCAGTTGGTAATTTAAGAAATCATGATTACAATGCATGCCATAGATGACCAGTACCCTGTTTTGCTGCAGGATTTATAGCATCTCTGCATTTAAAGTCACATAGCTCAGTACCTCAGTCTAAGAATTCAATCTTGGTGAATCTGTTTTGTTGGCCTACTGTTGGTAACAAGTATTGGATAGCATAGGGTCTAGTCAGTAAAAGAGAAATAGTGTTTTGTTTTTCAAACAGAGGTGATTTAATATTGATAACTGGTTATAATTTTTGAGGAGCTAAGAGAACAAAAAAGGGGAGGTGATGTAATCCAGAGATTAATGCAGAATGCAACAATATCCTTAAATCTGGGAAACAGAGGAGAAGAGGTATTGTGTTATAAGAGGTCAGGAACACCTCTCTGCTGTGTGACTTGGTGTGCATAACAGGCATGGCATCCAAGGAAGGACTACCTAGTCAGTGCTGGAACCATGGAGCAAGTGCTGAAAAACCAGTACAAGAGATGCCAAGGACATTCTAGGCAGCCAGGTTTTAGGACTATTGAGAGGGTGTGACACACTAGAACCAGGACTGAGGAAGAGATTCTGCACAGTGGGGGCCGGAAGTGCAGAAAGGTGCTCTCGAAAGGTAAGGCTTGAGGGAGAAACAGTCATTTCCTCTCCATGTAGTCTTCTAATATCCACCAGTACCTCACAGTGGCAGAATCTAACCAGAAGCCAGCCAGCAAGAGAAGGTTGTCATGTGGCATTACAGTGGAACATAGAAGGGTGGTTGGTAAAGGAGGTGAGAACTATTCATGCAGACAACTTTGTCTCTCTTAGTTTTCCCGGTGGCAGGGGACTTCTGTTCTCCCAAAATTTGTAGTGTAGGACATCTACTTCTCTTTCTACTAATTTTGATTCTTACTTCAAAGGACCACTCTGATTTGTCTCTTTTTTCTATTTTCACTATTGTTATCTTACTCCAAGACCCTTCCACCTAATTCTTGCCTTGTTTTCATCTTCCAAATAGAAATACACTACAAAGGTCCATGAACTTTTGTCTTCAAATTCTTACTACTTTTAAACATATACTGGACTCTATGCTTAAGAATTATTGATACATTATTCAGGATGGGTAGCTATAAATTTACCCTTTATGGTTTGTTTTATTGTGAAATGGAAATAAACATGAAGGTATTCAGGAAAATAAAGACTGTAAAACAAAGAGCTGTGTCATCGTCAAATCTAAAAACAAATGTAAAGTTCAGAAGGTAGATTTATTACATCAGTGAAACCTATTAGGTCAGTGATTATTTAGCAACATTATGCTCCAACTGGAATTCTTTACCTACTTTCCACTCCTCTAGCCCGTGACGTATCCCTAGAAATTGTTCACAACAGGCACTCTTTCTTCAGATGTGACATACTCTCAGATCTCCGTAGATCAAGCTCTCCCACCTTCCCCTTTCCTCCTTTCCTTCTTAGTTGAGTAAATGCTCTTCACTGGGCCAGGCCTTGGTAAGTCGTTCTCACCTTTGTGAAGCCTTTCCATATCATTTGGAACATTGCCAGAGTATGTGGTTCACACTAGTTGTATATAACTTATCACATAATGTTTTTAACATTTTAGTACAAAAGTGGCATAATAAAGAAGGTGGATTTTTCCGTAGCATGATTTACCAAGGGAGACCAACCAAACAGGAATTTTTACATTTTATTAAATGTTCGATGTGTTCTATCTCCTCCATTAAATTATGAGCTCCAGTTTGAAAGAAAGAAATAAATGTCACTTGTATTTCTATTTCTAGCATCTAGTTCAATGCTGGGTACATAGTGGGCTTCAATAAATGCCTAATGTAATTTAATTATATATTAGTGGAAGAATGCCAAAGTCACATAATACAGTGCTTCTGGTTGGTGTGCATATTTCTGATTTTCCTACCTGTTCTGGTCTGACAAGTACCAATTTTCTAACCTTTAAAAACATCTGACATATATTATTTTTAAAAGTTAATATTTCTTCCTGAGATTATTTAACCATTTCTTGTAGACATTTGAAATCCTAAAGAAGTATATATTTTCCTAATTTTTATGAACATGTATTAGTTTTACCTGATTAGTGTCTGTTAGATTTGACCCAATTTTAATCTTATACTCATCAATCATTTATGCAGAAAATATTGCAAAGCCTCCTTTAGAAAACTGGCCTTTTGAGAAATGGGACTTACACAGTCTCTATTTTACCATATTCTTAGTTGGATTACAGTATCATTCTGGTTGGTGGTTATTATACTTTATATTTAATTCTTTGAGGAAAGGCTTTGCGATGACTCTAAGCTTTGGAGGCACAGTCAAGAACTGCACCAGGTTTTCAAATAGCAGCTACAATAATGAGACCAAAGGCAACTGTTGCCCAAAAGCTGTGGAATCACTAAGCAGGGCATTTTTCTCTAAACCCTGCTACCTCATGTGGCTCTTTCTTGTCATCTATGGTCTCATCTTAGGGTAAGGACAACTATATAAGCTCCACGTTGGTTAAGATATTTTGTTGTCCTTGATTTCTGAGTGTTTACATTCTTAAGATCAAAAGCCCACAAAGGAAAAAAGCACTAATAACAGAGAATCACACTCTGCACTTAAACATAGACGGAGGTCAGTGCATCAGGATATTTCATCTTCAGAAGCTTCAGTATGTTCTCGTAGTGAACGAATGGACTTTCTGTCTGGGCAAAAGCCTGTTTGCCCTTCTAGCTGACTCCACCCTGCACACTAAGGGATATGGTGCTAATACAGACCAGCTTTCTCTTTCTTAAATTCATTTCTGTTCTCTGCATCTTGACACCGTATCAGTTTGAGGCAAGCTGTGGCAGGCACATTTACTAAACGGATACCCATGTTGGGAAGCAGCAGCCAAAGGCTCAGTGCCAGGATTAGCCATTAGCAGTAGGGGGAAAACATTCTTGTTGTAGTCTTGTTTGCTGGAAGGCTACCCACTGGCATTTGAAATAGTTCTTTCCCGTCAATCAAACAAATTGTTTTGCAGATCTACTAGGTGTTTAGAGGATACAGAGATAGAATTTTCACATCTTTAGGTGCTTTTTCAGGAGGTGATCTGCGTTCTGTAGCAAAATCTGAATTTTTTTTTTTTTAAGGATGGTTCTTCCTTCAACAGTGTTGATATATCGCTTGCTGACTACAGATTACGGAAAATAATGGTTTTCGGATGTATCATTAAAACTGCCACCCTTTTGGAGAGTATTAATGAAAATTTGGATATAGAAATATCTTTACCTTGATCTTCCAGGATATCAAAATAGCCTGTGTTATCAGAACGAAAGATAATATTAGTATTTTTTAAAAATTTTTAATGTTTTTTATATTTTTGAGACAGAGAGAAAGACAGAGTACGAGCAGGGGAGGGCAGAAAGAGAGGGAGACAGAATCCACAAAGCAGGCTCCAGGCTCTGAGCTGTCAGCACAGAGCCTGACGTGGGGCCGGAACCTGTGAACCACGAGATCATGACCTGAGCCCAAGTCGGATGCTTAACCGACTGAGCCACCCAGGGGCCCCAAAAGATAATATCAGTATTAGGGAAAACTATGACAACTTTCATCTTTATTGTTTAAATCACCTTTGCCCTGATGCCATGCTACCCATTTTCTCTTACCTGCTTTTTCTTACTTGCCCTCATTGGCAAAAGAGATGTCAGTATACAGCATAGGCTGTATGAAAATGATTAGATGTACCTTAATGTATTAACAGTTTAATTATATAAAAAATAAAAACTGGTAAGGCCTGCGGTGAATAGCCACCTTTATAATGCAAATACTCCCCCATCTCTAGTATGCTTTCAACTGGTGGTGTTCAACTTTTATCTCCTTATTTCTTTACACTTCCACACAGGAGCTCCCCTTTATGTTTTATTTATTCCCACTTCTGATTAAGATTTCATCTGAAGAGAGTGTTGTGCTACTAAAAAATTATTTTTTAAAAAACACTGAACTATACACATTATATGAGACAGAATGAGGTAAAATATCATTCTCCAAAAATCTTTGAATTAAGGATTCCCACTTGAATTGTTTATCCCAGTAGGAATTATCCTGTGAAAGGCAGAGTCCTTTGAAGAGTTCATTACTCTTGTGACATTCCTTATGAAAGTTCCTCAATTCTGCCAGACACATGTCCTGTCTTTAACATTTACCAAATCTCCCTGGGACATAAAGACACAAATAGCGTCTATCTGTACACCACAGATATAATTTTATAGTGTTGATGGGTCAGGTCCTCCCCCCCCCCCCATTATAGGAGTGACTCATGATAATTGCAGAAAATTTGAGAATATGGCTTGGTGATTTTGTACTATGTCAACTTACCTAATGTGGAACTATATTTCCCAGAATTCTTTTCTCTGTATGTTTCAAGTTTAGCATTGACCACTAGACAAATTTGTGTAGCCACACTTGTCTATATATCATCTTCTGCTATTTTCATGCTACAATGATGCAGTTGAGTGACCACAACACAAACCATGTGACCTGAAAAGTCTAAAAGGTTTTACTTTATGGTCTCTAAATTCTGTATCTATTAATACATATTTTATAAACAAAAAATTTGCCGACCCCAGCTTTCTAGGTTGGTGCAAGTCTCCATGGGCTATTGCAGTTCACGAAGCCTGGTTCATCTCCATTGATGGAGATCCAGTTGGATCTCCTACTTCAGCTTCTCTGAGTCCTGAGCCAGGCACATGTGCAGCTCTATCCACCTGCCATCTGCATCACTGGGGTTAGATATGATGAGAGATAGATATGGTTTGTAGTTTGTCCTCATGAGTTCCAATTGCCTTCATATGTCCTAGGTTTTCCACGCTATGTGTCTAGTTTTCTTCCTGGCTGGCATCCTTGTTGAATTACAGTCACATCAGGCCCACCAGTAGATGCCAAGGCAGCAAACTTCCTCAGCCTTCCTTTTTTTCAATCATAGCAGAATGGCAAAAATAATCTCTAAGAGGTTTGGAAAATATTGTTATTTTTATAAGAAATATGTTATTTGTTAATATATAATGGGTTTATTATGGTTATTGTAAGTAAGTTAATAAACATATTTTAAAAGAAAGTTAAATAAAATTAAAAGTTCAGTTATTTGGTCACACTAGTCACATTTCAAGTGCTCCATAGACAGAAGCGCCCAATGGCTACCATATTGTATGGTGCAAGTATAGCACATAGTAGGCACTCAGAAATGTTTTGCATTGATATTAAAAGAACTCAATCTATGCTATTGATTACACTTCTCATGACACACTGTCTCACAACCATGTGCACTGACTCAAACTGTTCCTCTTACCTTAAAATAATCTTCTCTGTCCCTTCAGTTGTTACATCGAACATGAAAAATAATTATTTATTTTTATTTTTGTATATTTACTTATATATATTTATATAATATAAATAATATACATTTATATATAATATAAATTAATATATTACTATACATAATATAGAATATAAATTAATTATTTATTTCATCTATCAATGAAATATATTGGCTCTTTCTTCTTAAAAGAATCAATTATTTTATCCTTTTTTTGTTTTACGTATATATATATATTTCCATTCTAGGATGATTTTTCATACTCTATTGAATTTCTTTAGCTAGAGTAAAGGCCCCTGATGGCAGGAACTGGGTCTTATTTGTCTTTGTATTTTCCATATCTGGCACAATTCTGATGTATAGAAGTCACTCAGCAAATGACAGTTAAAGGGAAACAGTGATCTCTCTTTCTTTTTCTTGTTCTTATGACACCTATTACTTTTATGTTTTGTATTTTGAGTCTCAACTAATTTCTTTTGCATGCAAACATGCTAAAGTCTTCTTTGTTAAAAAAAATCACATTTATGAAGTTTTCTTGAGGTCGTATTTAGCGGTTATATGATTGGATATACCAGTATTTTACTTGACGGTGGTCATAAATACAACTCTTTATTTATAATTCCAAAACCTTATATGTCCAAAAAATCTAAAGTTTTCCATATAACTCATCTGGTAATAAATGGTAATAAGTCCTGATTTGGTATGCATAGACATGAGACTATTTATAGTCTATTGACCTTAATGTGAATATTCAAATGGCATTTCAGTATTTGTGCCATACTACTTTCTTAATATTAGTAAACTTTTGAATTCTGAAACATGTGTAGTCTTGAAGGTTTGGTATTATCTGTGAACTTGTACATCATTCTGGCTATTTACATATATTATATATAAATTAAACATACATATTTAGTTATAAATAATTGTATATATTTATATAATATGTAAATTATATATAGTTATTGATATCTATTATATGTAAATAATATATATTTATATATATTTATATGATATGTAGATTTTTTAACAATAACGTAAAAACAGTTTATCAAAAACAGTTTACTTGTTTTATACATAAAAATAATTCGGTGGCTGTACTGAAGTTTTAAAACTAGAAGAAAAACTCTGTTTGATACCTAATATCAAGTAAACTTTTCTCAAGATTTTAAGAGTATAAAAGTGAGGACATGTCTTATTTTTTATTCAGATAATGACCAGATGGCTATAAGCTTTAGTTTCATTATTTTTGAAAAGGAGAACACACTTTTACAGAGCCAAAGGTGGATAAATAGCCAGAAATTACAGAATAGTTCTGGAATTTTCTGTCCTTATACTGTCTATATTCAAAGTTGCAGGATACTCTTTTTGATAGACATAATTCTACAGGCAGAATAAAATCATCTTGAAATGATATGGCAGATACTTGACAATTCAGTCACACACAGAGGTTCACACTCCAAAAGCAATCATGGAAACTTAAAGCGTGATTCATGCTCAAAGATTCTGAATCTCCCCCGAATTTGCGACTGCATTTCCAGTAAATAACTCTGAAGTTCTTCAGTAACCATGGTTCCATTGACTACAGGAAAGTTTAACAGGGGAAGTGAATGGAGTCTCCAGTGGGCATTGGCCCAATCCACATGAACAACTTGAGTGTGAATGCACTCACTTCCTGGAACAAATCAACACTGTTCTTACATTTACCCCTGCAGTGTCAAGTTCATCGTGTTGAATCACTCTATCATATCAGTAAAAAATACAATCTTATGAACCACTAGTGAGCCAACAAGTTGGAGATCTAGGAAATATCTATGTTCAAAAAGTGCCTGATTTGGGGAAGCAGTTCAGTGAATCTCGGTCAAGTTTCAGTGACTGTATCAGTTATTAAGCTATTGCCTTGCACCATCAAACCCACCTGGCCATATTCAGCTTTGGGAGCCTGGGGTTGGTACTCTGTGAACTGCATTTTTGTTTTGCCATTTTTGTAAATATTTGTTTGTTTGTTTGTTTATCTATTTATATTTATTTTTGAGAGAGAGCAGGCGAGAGAGAGAGAGAGAGAGAGAGAGTGTGTGTGTGTGTGTGTGAGAGTTCATGCAAGTGGGGAGAGGGGCAGAGACAGAGGGGGACAGAGGATCTGAAGTGGGCCCTGAGTTGATAGCAGAGAACCTGATGCAGGGCTCAAACTCAGGAACTGTGAGACCATGACCTGAGCCAAAGTCAGAGGCTCCACTGATTGACCCACCCAGGTGCTCCCTTGTTTCCCATTTGACTCCCTGCTGCTTGAGAGAGACCAGAAGCTTGCAGGACACAGAAGGGACGGGTTCCTTCCTGTTTGTTTTCTATTCCTGATTTTATTTCTTGGGCATGTCATGTTATCCTAGCAATGCTTCCTCACTCTGGAAGCAATATTTTTTTCCTAGTAGCAGTAGGTATTTCAGTCTGCTGCTTTTCTGACACTCCCCCAAACAAGCCTCATTGAACTCTCTCAGACATACCGGAAACATCTGGTAAGTGTATCCTTCTCAAAGGCTGGGTGCCAGCTGCCTAGAGTCTCTTCTTGGAGTAATGGAGACACCAATACTGGCTGACCAGAGACCAGCTCCCCAGAGACTCTGCATCCCCACTCTCTGGTGCCTCATTCTCCGAGATTCTTTTTTCTTTTTCTTTTTAAAGTTTATTTATTTATTTTGAGAGAGAGAGAGAGATGGGACAAGTGTGAGGGGCAGAGAGAGAGGGAGAGAGAGAATCCCAAGCAGGCTCTGGGCTATCAGCATGGGGCCCAATGCATGGCTTGATCCCACAATCATGAGCTCATGACCTGAGCCACAATCAAGAGTCAGGATCACCTAGGCACCCCAAGCTCCTAACTTTTAATACAAATGTTAACCCCATTTCTTTCTCCCCTAGCCTATGGGTAGTAGCTGCTTCCTACTGTTAGTATCTCTTTGATGCCTTAGCATTCCCTGTTTTGACTTTAGAGTTTTCCAGTACCTGAGCTAAAAATTCTTTAAATCTCACAGCTCAAATAATGGGTATGGCTTTTGTTTTCTGAGTAGATCTTGGCTGATAAAATGACATAGCCATAGGATTGCAGTCAGTCCAACTTCTACATATTGTTTCTACTTGTTAACGCCTCAAACTGAAGGCACCTCCTTGATTACTTTCCCATCACTGCAAGTAGTGAGTCACCTATGCTGGCCCAGAATACTAATTCTTGTGTTGACATTCTTCTTGTAAATGTTAATTATCTGTTAAGTCCTCTCAACCCTTTTTATCAATTGTAGATGCTTCGTGTAGCAAGTCAACTCATTTTTCTCATATAGACTCAATTCAAACTTGTTACTGAAAAAACATTAATCCTTATTGGCTGATATATGCTGAATATAATTAAGAAAACTTTTTCCCTAAAATCCCAGGTGATTCACACTTGGCCATGAGGTCACCTGCTGGATACTCCTTACATAGAAAAATATCCAAAACTAAAGTTTGTATTGTAAAGTTGTTGTTGTTATTTTGTTTTACTATTTCAAAATCAGATCGCACCCTGGCCTTTCTCTAAAATAGATACTGGGGGGGCTTGCTTATTTCCAGTTTTCCTGAGGCCTAAGCTCAAATTAATACCAATATCTCTTTCTATATATCACTATTACACTTCTTTAATCAATTCGTAGAATTGTTTAGTGAAGATTTAGGTGTGCACAGAATAGCAGAAAGAGTACAGAAAACAACTCCAAAGTCTTTGGTTTTGTGGAAATCAGGTTTTATAACCCTACAGTTCAGCGTTTTAAAATACCAGCGATTTCTAAATGCCCTGAAATGAGAAGTAAATCAAAACAAATTTCTTGGATAATTCTTACTGGTATCGCATTGTATATGTAAACACTGCTTTCCAGTTGGTAAGCACAAAAGTAAGACAGAAACCGCCCAGACCGTTTACCAGCTTACAAGGATGCTACATAGGAGGAAAGCAGAGAAGAGGCTGTTTCGCTTTTGTTTGAGATTCACAACAGCTGTTGTATTCTTCTTGACTGGTTCCAAATTTAATAAGGCCCAATAAATCTCTAAGAAAATAGCCCTGAGACACTGCTATTGTTTTTATTTTGTTGTTGAGCTCATAGTACAAGTCTCTCTCTTTGTAGCACCCTTTCTGGCTAATTTCAGAGTAGCTCATGCCAAACAGAAACCCCAAAGCACTAGCCCAGCAAAGCACAGAGGAAAATCACATCTCCGGCAGTGGATGGCCACTAACAGAAAGCTTCCCTTGAAACCTAATTCAGACTAGTAGCTTGTGCAAATCAGGTGTCTGAGATGACTAGTCTGGCTACCCTCTAAGCCTTAAATGCCCTTTTCAAACCATTGCTTCAAATTCCTGGCTATTGTTCTCTTATAAATAATTTGGAAGAGAGCATCATCAGCCGCTCATGTAATTTCCCTGGTCTGTAAAATGCACCTCGGCCTGCTTCACCGCGATCACTGTCATAGAGATTACACACCCAGTGTAAGCAGCCAAAAGGAACATACTACTGATGCGAGTAATATATTTTCAATTTTTAATGAAGTGTTACTTGTCCACAACATTATCTGTTTTAGGTTCCAGGCTGTGTGCCAGTGATAAACTGCATAGCTCAACATCTTATCTATTTTTAAGTGACCAGTCTTCAGAGGTAAATTCTCAGTTTTCCTCAGTGAATTGATCCAGTGTTTGGCTGCCATTAAACACTTTACAAGCGTACAAGATGTGATTTTTTTTGCATGTGTGAGGGTGGGGGACTTAAATATATTTCTGTTTCCTCTTTGGGGCAAAAATTCGAGTAATAGACACAACCGATTGTGCACAGCTGAGGCAAATCTTCCAATTGGCTAGAGGCTCATGGGATTTCGGCCTCAGGTGGGGAACAATGAAACATGTTGTAAATGTGAATAAGCCTCGCTGCTACGTAAGCAGGTAAAGGCAGGGAGAAGCGTTTTTTATGCCTTAGATTATTTGTTAACACGTACAAGTAACTTCTTCTAGATAGCTTGGGATAAGTAATCCAGGAAGTGAGGCCAAGTGAAAACCACACCCTCGGCAAAGATGGTAAAGAATGAAGACCGGTATCAAGTGGCTTTTGGATAGAACACCAAGGCTGATGTAAGGAAGGCTCTGAGCCACTTGGTCTGTTCTTTAGAATCAGAGACGGAACTAAGGAATTTTCCCAGAGACTTGCCAAGGTATTGAAGAGGTATGGACATCAGCAGACACCTTTGCTGCAGAGGCGCCCAAGGGTTGCTGCTTCCAGTGTTGAAATGACATGTTGAAAGGTGAGCGTGGTACTCCTTGAGCACATATCTGAGGTATACTGGATGGAGAGCCCAGTGAAATTTATAAAACTCATGGACTACTAGCCATGCCTTTGGCTGATTACATGATACTGTGAGAACTTTTCTCATTTATTTCTTGGGCAAATCAGAAGTCCTGTTAGAAAGCTAACTGTTAGGAGGAGGCAGGCTGTACTTTGATTTTTCTCTTTAATTTTTATGCTCTGTATTTGGGAAATGAACAAGAATGCTTAAAAGGGCACAAGAAGCTACAAGTGATATTCTGGGCTATCACTTAGGGTATCCAGACAATGGAATTAGAAAAAGATTTTATTTGTTCTGATCAAAATAATTTTAAACTGGCATTGGAGAGGAAGGCATTAATGACAAAATATAAGGAAGTAAATTTGTAAAACTTTGTGGTTGACCTTGGTTACGTCATGAAATAATGATAAAAGGGCTCTGAGCAGTGTTTCACAGAATCAAAGAGCTACACTAATAGCTTCAGACCGGTGTAATGTCAGTATACAATATAAGTTATAAAGTGTGCTTTGAATTTAATATGCTAAATATTCTTGTAAGGTAGGTATCACCAATTCTTGATGTTGGGATGGATGACCTATAAATACTTCAATACAACATTTTGCTTAAAAAGTAGATTAAGTAGGGCCACCTGGTTGGCTCAGTCGGTTAAGCGCCTGACTTCGGCTCAGGTCATGATCTCACAGTCTGTGAGTTCGAGCCCCACGTTGGGCTCTGTGCTGACAGCTCCGAGCGTGGAGCCTGCTTCGGACATTGTCTGCCTCTCTCCTGCTCATGATCTCTCTCTCTCTCTCTCTCTCAAAAGTTAATAAACATTAAACAATTTTTTTTAAGTAGATTAAATAAACAGGAAAAGAGAATACATAAAAATACAAAATTTCCTAGAATAAACCAGAAGGTAGAGACAGCTAGAGATAACTGAATAAAAATAAAAGTAGGGAAAACCATCAGGCTGAGAAAATTCTCTAAGTTTTAGGGGTAATGTGATTCTGTAAAAATCTCAACTGTATTATTAGTTGTGTAAAGATGCCAACAGTCAGACATTAGTTGAAGCCGCATTCTGCCTCCAACCAAATATCTGATAAGTTATTGCCTTGCTTAGTTGATAATTTGTTCTTTCTTTAGAGCACTGAGGAAACAACCATTAGAACTGATATCCTAGATTGGACAGTGGAGGGAGAGGACTTTGTGAAATTCCCGCTCCCCCTTTCCTGCCCCCACCACCGCCAGGTGATTCAGATACATTTTTCACACCTGAAGACCACTGCCTTAGATTTGCTTCTCATCTATGCAAAGCAATAGATTGTTAAAAGATTGCTGATAGTTGTTAAAGAATGTGGAGTTACAGAATTGAAGCTAGTCTTAGGTTAAGGTGTCCTAGATAATAGGAAAATGGATTTTCACCACTTGTAGAAGAAGGGTGGATACTCAACCATTGTTGAGCAATTGCTCTGGTTCTGGCACTGAGCTAGACACTTACATAATTAAACAAAAATTATTTACTATTAAGTCACAAGTATTACATTGCAACATATTATTATCAAATTACAAAGTGGGGGTGGGGGGGATGAAAATTCAGAGATTAAGTCACTTGCTTCAGCTTCTGCAGCTAGCCAAAGCCAAGCTATAATCTGAGCCCATCAATCTAGCTCCAAAACCCAGGCTTTATGGGTTTGACCTGTGACCTGAAAACCTTGCAAGTCTAACCACCTCTTAAAATGCCCCTATACAACGTACCTACATAAATCCTTATAATGGCACAGGAAGTCTGTGATGAGTTCAGATCTAAAAAGAACCCCAGCAAAAGATGTAAGGTGGGCATTCCAAAGGGTGGAATAATACAAAGATTTCCAAAAGTAAAGAGGACTTTATCGACCATGTTTTAAACATGAGAGACAGAGAATGAGAGAGCAATTCACTGTTTAGGAAAGATCATATTGAATCACAACAACTCTCCCCTCACCTGTTTTCTGTATTCACCATATTTCCCAGTATAACAATAGTAATCTAGTACACAAATATCCAAGAACTGTAAAAAGTTGCATTCCTTTACCCCCTCCTACTGCTCAATCTTTAATAGCATTTGTAATCTCTTCTGTCATCTGAGGTTTTTCCAATCTTAATTTACCTTTTTGCGTTTCCATTGTGCTCAGTCAGACGCAGTCTCAAATTAACTACCTAAGGAAAGTCACTGTGCACCCACAAAGAGATCCACAATTGGCTTAATTAGAGCCAAGAAAAAAAGCACTATTAAAATTAAAGTTTCATCCTGTGCCTCTGTGCATATATAAGCCTTTTATATATGGAAAATGCTTGCATTTAGTCATTTTACATACTCTGGATGTAAATTATGAGTTTTATTCTCAGCATGCGGTCAGTTGAAACTTTCAGTGTATTATTTCTACTAATTACTTTGGCTGTTCCTTATTTCTGTCATTCTTAGCATCCAGTAACCACAGAGGTTGTTGACAGGTAAAAAACTAAAAGTTCTAGTTCGCAGCATGAGAATAGTAGCTGAGATCAGTATTGTTATTTTGTTTTTTTTTTAATTTTTTTTTCAACATTTATTTATTTTTGGGACAGAGAGAGACAGAGCATGAACGGGGGAGGGGCAGAGAGAGAAGGAGACACAGAATCGGAAACAGGCTCCAGGCTCTGAGCCATCAGCCCAGAGCCTGACGCGGGGCTCGAACTCACGGACCGTGAGATTGTGACCTGGCTGAAGTCGGACGCCCAACCGACTGCGCCACCCAGGCGCCCCCAGTATTGTTATTTTGGACAGAGAGTGTCTATTGTTGGTATAGCTCCACTTTTTTTTTTTTTTTTCCTGTTTAAATGATTGCCTATTTAAAATGTCTGGAATTAGAAAATGATGGAGGAGCTGTAAGACTGCCCCTTACCTTGAGCCTAGACCTGTTCTTCAACCATGAGTGTGCCAGGACTCCGTCTATCTCCCAAGCAAAGCATGAGACTTGGGCGTGTTTCACTGGATAACTCTGTGGGCTCCCAAGAGTCATGTTTCACCTGATCCATTAAAGAACTGAGTCCCTCAGCTGGCAATCTGTACTTTTTCCAATGGAGCTTTTCTTTGCTTGGCATCTGTTGGCAGTAGTGTTTTGGACCAAGCCTGCACTGACTGGTGAGAGCTGATTGTTAAATTTTCATGAATTTTGTGAGCTGTTGATGTGATGTAGGAGCTTGAAATGGGCCATGGTTGGAGTATTTACACCACAGAAATCAGCAAGTGCTACAGATCCAACAAAAAGGCGAAATCAGCAAATGCTACAAATTAGGGCTCCTTCTACTCGAAAGGCCAGTTGGTAAACATTTACCAGCACACCATTGGTTGGTAGGTAATAGTTCCATACTATTGCACTCAGGGCTAATTGGAAGGATCATGTGATGACCCAAAGAACAAATTTTCTTGTTCCTTATTTCTGAAAATAGCAAGGAGCTGCAATAATGCAGCTGAAAATCTCTTAAAAAAAAATTCCCTTTCCCCAGCTACCAATCTCTCTCCATTCTCAACCCGCCTTTCCAATCTCTTTCCTTTCAGATTTGCACTGGGTCAGAAATGCTCCAAGGTTGTTTCTTTTTGTAATCTCTTCCTAAATGGCCATGTGCTTTTCATGTGGTGTCTATCATGTGCCAGATGTCGAGCTTTGTATGTAATATGGCCTTTATGTTAGGGCAGTTGGGAAGTTTTTAAAGACTAACAGCCAGAATTCAAATCTAGGTAGACAATTGGAACTCAGGTTAGGTCGACTCTCATTTAAATGCTCAATTCTGCTGAGTCATTATAAGATGGCAAATACATAAGGAAAGTCTTGGTATCAGAAAACAAATCTGAGGGCTGGAAATTCCATGTCATTTGGGAAGGAAGGGGCTGGGGAACCAACACTTGGTCCTGACATTTCCTTCCCTGCAGAGGGCGCTCCACTAGAGCAACTCTCCTCATCCACCCCCCCCACCCCCCCCCCACCCCCCCGCCCGAGTTCCTTGGCATACTACTTTCTAGGAGAATGCAGTGGCTTAGTTTGCTCATGAGTGTCAAAGTACCACATCTTACTTCTCCTCTCTATAAGATTCGGTTGCCAAGAAAGAAGTCATCTTGCTTTCTCCTCAATGCTGTATATTTTATATGATGAGAACTCCAATCCAGTTGTCAGGTAATGATAGGTAAATCTCTCATTTCAGAGTCCTTTATTAGGAAACCCTTGATTCTTACACACCTATATCATGTGCTTCAATTTAGTCTTAAAGATGACATTCTGGCCTCTATTTTTAGACTCCTTTGTCTCCATTCATGGTTCAAAACTAAGGAAAAGAGGAGTGTGATTTGTTGGGTCCCTTCATACACCAAAACTGATGTGATCTTGGAAAAGCCACTTAAGTTTTGTTTCTGCATTAGTTAAAAAAAAAAAAGCGAGGGAGGGGGAGGAAAGTTACCCATGTGGTAGGGTTCCCTGATTCACCAAATATTGAGTACCTGCTGTATTGACTAAATGCCCAGTGTGTGTCAAGCGTGGCCCAAGGTATTGGGAATATTACATCCCAGGCAGTATAAGGGCAGCTAGAGAAATGCAAAAAAGTTCCTACTCGGATAGAGTTCGTAATTGAGGGAAGAGCTATAATATCATACTCTAAGCGCCAAAATAAGAGCATGGAGAAGAGAGTACCTAACTCTAAGTGGAATTCAAGGAGAGAAGAGACAGATGTTTTGTCTTTAATAAACGCGCCTCAACAAATCTTTTGCCAAATTCACTTTTCTTTTAATTCCTATTCACAGTTTCTGGGAAATATGTTAATGGAATAGAAATGGGGGAAAAATAATCTGGATAACCTATGTACTATTACTGATTCTTGAAAAATCAAAAATTGACCATAGTAATACTTGCCAAACTGGATTCATTTGGAAGGGCTGCCCTTTAGCAAAGTACCCCAGTCTGAGTAGCTGAAATAACAGAAATTTATTTCTTACAGTTTTGTAGCGTAGAAGTTCAAGATCAAGATACTGGCATGTTGGTTTATTCTGAAGTCTCTCTCCTTGGCTTGTGGATGGTCATCTTCTCCCTGTTTTTTCACATGGTCTTCGCTCTGTGATTGTTTCTTAATCGTCTCATAAGGATACCAGTTATATTGATTAGATCCTTCCCTAATGACCTCATTTACTCGATTAATTCTTCAGAGACCCTATCTCCAAATGTAGTCACATTCTGAGATACTAGCAGTAAGAACTTCAATATAAGAAAATCAGGGGGAGACATTTCAGTCTGTAACAGCCATCTTGCATGAAAGCTTTTCTAGCATGATCTTGAGAATCAAATATTCTTGAACATCCTTTGCAGATGTCAGTGACTTGCCAAATTGTCCTTAGGAACAATTAGGAAGTACATCCTTTTCCTCACCTAACATTTTGTCTTTTCTCTATGACCTGGTAATACTAGCCTCTTTCAGATGGTTTTTATGTGTGGAACTCGGTTAATATGAAATGGTTAAAATCTGGTGACTTATTAAAATTGTCCTCTATTCATTTTTGGAAGAACTGTTCCTTGGAGACCTTGGTATTGAACATATTGCTTTATCTCTTGTTTATTTTTTCTCTCTTTTTTCTTATTCCTGTAATACTTAGAATTGCCTTGGGGCAAAATGAGGGAACAGGAGATCAATCAAGAAGAGCTGAATTCATGCAGCTGTTCTCATCCAGCTGAGTTCTCTGTTTATGTATTTCTCAGGAAATTATAGAAGATGTTAAAAGAGAGTGTTGCAAAAATGGAAAGTTCTTAGCAGATAATTTGCTTTGGGTAAGAGACCTTGTTGGAAAGATAGCTTGAATCTGAAATTGTCTTAACTTGAGCATAGAGCTTAATGCATGTTAGAATTCCATTGATTAGAAATCTGCTGTAGCCTTTGCCATATCTGTGCTATGCCTACAGATGGGGTTGGAATTTTACCATCCGACTGTGGGTGTGTATTGAGTCTGGAACAAAAATCCGTCCTCTCCTGACCCCCCACCCCAGGCCTCGTGCTTCCTTGTCATCCTGGCTCTTTTATCTATTTTTCTGTCTTTATGCTCAAATGTATTTTATCTTTGTTATCCTTTCTCTCTGCATTTTATTTTCCTATTTTGTATCTCCATAGATTTCCTTTTGAAGTTCTGGAGAGTTTTAAGGAAAATAGTTCTGGCAGAAACCCTAAGGAAATAAGTTTCCAAATTAAATAGTCAATTTCATGGGCAAACGTGACCAAAGCAGCAATTCACTTGGAGACCCACATAGCAGTAGTTCATACCTGACAAGGTGAAAAAGCTCTAATAGAGAATGTCTTAGATCTAGTAATCCAGTAAAAAATTTAATGATGAAGATTTTGTTTCTCTTTCAATCTTGGTATTATTTAATTTCGAATTCTTGGTTCCCCAAGTTTAATCATTGTATGTCTGTTAGTCTCATGAGACACAATTTTAAAAGAAGTTACATGTTAGTACCATATTAATTGATTTGATTTTTTTTTTTTTAAACGGATTTACAGAAGCATGCCTGGGTGGCTCAGTTGGTTAAGCATCCAACCCTTAGTTTGGGCTTGGGTCATGATGTCATGGTTTGTGGAATCAAGCCCTGCATCTGGCTCTGTGCTGACAACAGAGCCTGCTTGGGAATTCTTTTTCCCTCCCTCTCTCTCTCTCTCTCTGCCCACCCCCCCCTCAAAATAAATAGATAAACTTTTTTAAAAAATGGTCTTACTGAATTTCAATGGCTTTACTCTGTGTAACATAACTAATTTTGGAACTATTGATTTAGAAAAACTAGTTGATGGATGATTTTTTCTATTTCCCGTGTTAGGTTATTTTCTTTGTCACTATAATCTTTGAAGTGGAGAGTCAATGGTAAACTGGTGAAGAACATAAAGAGTCAGAATGAACTCCATACTTCTCATCCTCTTTCTATAGCAAAATTTTTTTAATCCCACCAATAATACTAAAATAATACTAACACACTGAAAATACAAAAATTCTGCAAAAATTCTACAAAAATTCTACAGAAATACAATATGGAGGGGCGCCTGGGTGGCTCACTCGGTTGGGCGACTGACTTCGGCTCAGGTCATGATCTCGCAGTCCATGAGTTCGAGCCCCACATTGGGCTCTGTGCTGACAGCTCAGAGCCTGGAGCCTGTTTCAGATTCTGTGTCTCCCTCTCTCTGACCCTCCCCCGTTCATGCTCTCTCTCTGTCTCAAAAATAAATAAACGTAAAAAAAAAAAAAGAAATACAATATGGTAATATTTATATTAACATCTAGAATTTATTGTGAATTTCTTACCTGCCCAGGTTCCATGCATTATTATCTCATTTAAACTTGAAATTGGAAATGTACTATCATTACACTAATTTTACCAAAAAACAAACTTAAACATTATAAAGACCTGGGTCTTACTGGCAATACCAAATACTCTCTATCTCCAAGCACTCTCTTAACATTTTTTACCATTCTAAGCACCCATAGACATCTCTAACTTGGATTATCTATTCATTTGTCAAGGAAATTTTTGATGCAATATAAAAACAAATTACTGTCTCAAAACCTCTACTTCTCTGAAACTTTTTTCCAATAAATATTTAAGGAAAGATATTTTATACCATTTTATAAAAATGTAAATTGATTTAGAAAAAAATTAATGTATTTCTCAAATGCAGGTAATAAGGGAAATGGGAATTAGGTATTGTAGAAGAAGAGAGAAATTGTGTTAGAATATTAAAATTTTGATAATGTTCTGCTCCTTGCCACAGATGTAGTACTTATGTTTGAATCTTGGAATAAGCCTGGGGAGTTTTATTTCGAATTGGCAAAGATTTACTTGTAGCTTGAGCTTTCTTGTTTTCTAGACTTCACCTGTTTTGTTGATCGGATTCTGTCTTTATTCACTTTTTCTTGTTTTCTGATTCCTGATTTCTCTTTCATTTTCTTAGCTCTCTTCTTAGAAGATTCCCTTTCAGAATACAGGCATATTTCTGAAAAGATGGCTTTGGGAATGGGCTCCCCAGAGCTCAGGTCTCAAGAAATGAAAGGGCTCAATATAAATGAAATATGGAACCAGTTCCAGATCTGGGTGAAAATCCTCAAAGAGATACTGGATTGTGGACCTGCTATTTTCTAATTTCTTCATACCAATTAACACTTCATTTGCGTGATAATATCAGCAGTCAATGGGAGTGTGAGGTTAATTAGGATTTTAAGACAATTGAGTGTCAATATTTGCTGTTTGGTTTGAATGGCCCAATTCCAGAAACTTCACTTGACTTGCTTTAGGTCTTGAAATATAGCAATCTCTCACATTATCAAGATATCCTGGAAGAAACCTGGACCAGTGCATTGGTCGTATCTGGAAGTGAGTCTCGATGTCAAGATTGTTTACTGGAGATTTTCCCAAGGGGAAAACAAATAAAAGAACACCTAAAACTTTAGCACTGTTTAGATGCTTTCAAATAACTATATTACTAATATGCAGTTTCTAATGGATCATTTATTGTGTATTTCAGTCTTAGAACAGTTTGAAAGATGAATCAGCTTATTTATACTCACAGTATTGTGACCACAAAGAGATACTTCCAATTGCAAAGTTGTCTCAAAGTAGCTCAGTTTCAGTACTAAAGGGAGTGGTGAATTAGCTAAGTAAATCCTCTGACTTTGAACCCCTGACCTTCGTGGTTTGATAGGATTTCTTTACTATGGCAACTACTGCCACTTGAAGAGAGGTCCCCAAGGCAGGTGTGTTCTCTTTTTCAGGCTTCCTGGCAAATATTCCCTCACTCATCCAAAACGCCTCTTATATAGTGACAAGTGCTTACATTGGTGTCCCTTTCTTATAGGCCTTCAGAAATTCCAGAAGTTGGTGATGTACAGGCAAGAGTTAATATAAAATACCTACTGTGTCTGAAAAGATGGTAGTTGTTGATTACCAAGGACCATCTCCCTGACAATCTTTGGACTTGGTGATCTAGGGTCAACTTTATTTTTCGCTGTCATGGTGTACATTACACTATTTGAAACAGAAATATAATCTCTGTGTCTGATTGAACCCTTGTGTAACTGAGGTATTTTTGCTGAAAACATCAGTCTTGGCCAGCCCATAGTCTTCTGCTACCTACAAATATACTTCTGTTGCTTTGTCGACTTCTTTCCCAGTCTCCTTGAGTGGTTTCTCCAGACCTAAAACATCATTGGCTCCAAGGCTCTATTTTTTTTTTTCTCCACTTCATAACCTGAAATTTCTTCTTGTTTGTCTTCCATGTTCTGTTCAGAAGCTTGTGGTATTTGTAAACTTTTTTGGAAAGATTGGGTTTTTTGCTGCATCATAGACCTCTTCTTCATGGACCGTTGTAGTGTGTCAACTCTAGCTGCACCAGCTAGATTTCAGTGTTGCGTGAAAAATATTTTGTTAAAAATCTTTCAGTAGCTATACACCAACTTCGTGAATCAAAGCAAGTAGATGCTCGGGGCGCCTGGGTGGCTCAGTCGGTTAAGCGTCTGACTTCAGCTCAGGTCATGATCTCGCGGTCTGTGAGTTCGAGCCCTGCGTCGGGCTCTGTGCTGACTGCTCTGTGCTGACTGCTCAGAGCCTGGAGCCTGTTTCAGATTCTGTGTCTCCCTCTCTCTCTGACCCTCCCCCGTTCATGCTCTGTCTCTCTCTGTCTCAAAAATAAAATAAACGTTAAAAGAAAAATTAAAAAAAAAAAGCAAGTAGATGCTATCTCAAACAAAAATAGTTAAGTACACTTATATTTGTATCTGTGTATATACATACAAATGTAAATAAATATCTATAATAAATAAATGCTTATTCTTATTTCTCTTATGCCTGAGCAAATTCTAAGATAGAGCTCTAAGTCTTTTTGGGAGCTAGATGAAATTGTTTCTCTACAATAGTGAATTCTCTAAGAAGATGTAAATACAAGTAAATGGTTATAGATACAGTTGTTTATCAGTGAAAATATTTATCCAAGAACTTGGTTCTAAATCTTTGTTATGAGAGAGTATCATGATCACCCCTTCCCTCCCTCTGTCCCCGATGCTGCCCAGAATCTCTTTTCTTTCTTTCTTTTTTTAAAAATTTTAATGTTTTATTGAGAGAGAAAGAGTATGAGCAGGGGAGGGGCAGAGAGAGAGGGAGACAGAATCCATGAAGCAGGCTCCAGGCTCTGAGCTGTCAGCACGGAGCCCAACACAGGACTCAAACACATGAACCACGAGATCATGACCTGAGCCAAAGTCAGATGCTTAACCGACTGAGCCACCCAGGCGCCCCCAGGATCTCTTCTCTGATTTAACTATTCCCACGTCTCTATCTTTGGACTTTTCTATAGCACAAACTATTGTGCAGTTTTTAATTTGTTACATACTTACTCAAGCTAAATAAGTAGTCTGGAGTTTTGAATTACTTATTTAAAAGCTTCTGAAAATCTTTCTTATTTTTCCATCTACAGGCAAACATAGATTATGAGACTAGCAAGTCCGCTTAGTTTGGGGGAATTCTCATTACTGGATTATCAAGAGTATTGAATAAAAATGACTCAAGCACTGATGTATGACTAAATGTGTTCAGAAAAATATTGTGTGGTTTTTAAAATATTTGATAAAATATGTTGAAATGTAATACACTGGCACAACAGAGAATGGATTGCAATTTTTTTCTACTTATTATTTGGGGTCATTTTGGAATGATAGTTCATGATGTAAAAGCCTTGTGATTCAAAATATAATGACAATGACAGAATGAGTATAATTTAAGCTATATTAATCACTGAGAATCACTGCCTTTTACAAAATGTTAGGTAGGAATAGAATGTTAAGTAGGGTTGGAGAGAATAAGTTAGACTATGAGAAGGAAAGTGATATATATAAACTAAGAAGTGCTATGATTTGAAAGAATTGGAATAGGCATAAAATATTCTGCAAATCCATTCCTTAATGAGGCATAAAAACAGCCAAATTCATCGTCTCATTTAAAATATTTTGAGTTACTCAAGCAAAATGGAGACTCAGTGGCTGTTGATGTAAGGACATTCTTTTCCTTAAATGGGGGGTTTATCCATTAATTCAACAAGTCATTTTTGAATATTTGATCACCTATCATGTGAATGGAAGCTCTTCGAATGCTGAGGCTTTTACAAAGTAGAAACGTAGTGGGAGAGCTTGAAAGAATCTTGGAATATTGTACTTAAGTGAAACCTTTTTAACAAATGGGGAAATGGGACACTTAGGTGACTCAGTTGGTTGACCATATAATTGCGGCTCAGATCATCTCACGTTCGTGAGTTGGAGCCCCACCTCACGCTCCCTGCTGACAGCACAGAGCCTGCTTGGGATTCTCTCTCTCCCTCGGTCTCTCTGCCTGTTCCCCACTTGCACTCTCTCTCAGAAATAAATAAACATTAAAGAAAAGACAATCGGGGAAACATGGGTCACCTGGGTGGCTCACTCAGTTAAGCATCTGACTTCGGCTCAGGTCATGATCTCACGGTTTGGGAGTTTGAGCCCCGTTTCAGGTCAGCCCTGCCTCTCTCACCCTCTGCCACTCGTGGTATTCTGTCTCTCTTTCTGCCCCTTGTTCTCTTGCACTCACTCTCTCTCTATCTCTCTCTCTCACAAAAACAAAACAAACTAACAAACGGAGAAATAAAACTAATGCCCAAGCAGTGTTCTGAAAACACTTAAAATCTACATGGGTTAAAAAATAAAGTTTTTATGAAAAATTCCATAAAAATGTTAAGCTAGTACACCACAGTGATGAAAACAGGGACTTCTGAATTGAACTCTGCTACTTACAGGCAGTGTAATCTTCGGCAGTCTACTTAACTGCCTCAAGACTTGAGTTTCATCATCTGTGAAGACCCTGTCTTGCAGAGTTGTTTTGCAAATTAGATGTGATCATGTTTTTAAAATGTTTAAACACATCCTGCCTGTGGTGTTGTCATTATTACTGAGCCAATGCTATCTTGGAATGCCATAGTAGCATAGATACTTCCATGGGAAGATAGGTATTTCCATAGCAAATTGGAGTCTAGGAAAACGGTGTCAAAGAGAACTCAAATTTTCCCCCTTGTACTGTTCCTTTTTTCTTTTATCCTTTTCACTCCTTTCTTAAATAGAATGACACCATAAAAATAACAAAAAAAAAAACACTTTTTTGCTGTCTTACATCTCACCGGTGTCCTCTCTACTGCCACCATTAACACAGATCCACTAAATGTTAACTACTTCAGAGGCACAAGCTCGTGGGATATGGTGACAATTTCTTTATAGATTATAATGGGAGAGCCTCTTTGGCTTAGTCTTTCAGAACAACAGTGTGATGATTCAGAGGTTGAATGACGTGCAGCTGGTTACTAGTAGTTGTCCCTTTCCTTTCAGATAAGCTTAAGTTTCTTCGACTTCACTGTTTTTACAAAACATGGTTTGGAAATAAGTGGTTATAAAATATCCCAACAAGCTTTGTTTTCTGAGGACAAGTAAGGGCCACTGCCCTACAGAGATGGAAATAAGGTCACTGCTCACAAACTCTATACCTGCTGCAATGTCACAAAGTACATCATGCTAATTTCTGATAGCTACATGGAAATTCTTTTAGCATCATTCTTTCTCCTTTTATTTCATTTTTCTATCCCTTGCCACTTGTTTTTTGCTTGAGGTTTTGATTGCCTTGCCATTTTATTTTTCAATTTTTTACATATTTATTGTTCCCTAAACCTAGATGTTGATTTTCTTTCATACTTGATTTAATTTATTTTGTGAGTTTGTGTTCAATTTATAGATTTTGAGGTAAATCTCTCTCATTGGTTCTTTACATTATAGGCTACATAAAATCTGATTTATAAAAGTTTACTGTGTTTTTGATGTAAAAGCAAATATCACATTTGATTTGGCCTTGGTCCCATGGGGTTATTAAGAAGGGGAAATGTTTTTGATACTTGTAAAATTAGCCCTTTTGATTTTCAGTTGAAGCAAAGAAGAGGGAAATTGACATTTGCCTGAGTTTGATATTTGAGCTCACTCTGATCTTTGATTATTTTTAAATTGTTTATGTAAATCTGAGTCCTAAGCAATCTACTGGTAGCAGGATTTTAGCAAATCAGCAATCATAGCAGAGCCAGACACTTTTAAAATTAAAGCTACTTCTATACTTCTCAAGACTTAAAAAAAAATTTTTTTTAATTTTTATTTTTTGAGAATAGTTGTAATCAAACAATTGCTCTTTGGAGTCGATGAGATTTTCATAAATGAGTTAGAACTTCTTCTTGTACTGATTCAGAGTACCCATCTTTTACCTGCTAGGACCTTCTAAAATAAATGTTGTGAGATATACATGGGTATTGGTTATCATTAGACATAATATGTATTTTAAAGGAACTGCCCAGAAAATAGCAATTGGTCTTTAAGAGGTCTGTAGATCTAGTATTATTGCAGGGCTCATAAATGAGTTTATTATTCACCTGGATCCTCTGTGCTTGGCAGAATCTTGTAGTTTCAAACCTTTTGTTGACATTTTTTTGCTCTCCAGAGAGGTTTTTTCCCCCTCACTATTTTATCTAGTTTATTTCTTGAGGTCTTAGTGATGCAGAGACTTTCTGCCTTCTTTCCAGATAATTTTTTAAAATGTGACTTGCATTATCTTAGTGATAAATGAAAAAGATCTTTAGAACAATGGAGGAGTAACTGGTATCAAATGAATCCTTTTACCTGAATAACTAAAAAAAAAAAAAAAAAGATAGATAAAATACACAGAAAAAAAAGCACTCAATATAAAGTAATCGGAATAGTGCTACAATTATTAAAGAAAATGAGTTCCTAGGTTTAAAACTCCAGGAAAAACTCCAGTTTATATGAGTTTGTTTGGCAGCATTGTTTGCAAACCCAGCCAGGAACTATGCTTTTGACTTGTCCAGTCCCCCTGGAATTCCCTGGAAGGGGCGTTTGGTGGCACTGTGCCAGGGCTTACCTTTTTAGTTCCTGAGTTGGTGGCTATAATAGAACATTCAGTGAAAATACCAAAACTGGACAAAGACAAAAAAAAAAACAAAAAACAAAACTATAGGTGAATATTCCTCATGAACATAGCCGAAAAATGCACAGCAAAATATTAACAAATAAAATCTAGCAATATATAAAAATAATTATATACCACAAACAAATGCAAAGCTGGTTCAATGTTAAAAAATCAGTAATGGGGCGCCTAGGTGGCTCAGTCAGTTAAGTGTCTGACTTTGGCTCAAGTCATGGTCTCGTGGTTCGTGGGTTCGAGCCCCGCCTTGGGCTCTGTGCTGACAGCTAGCTCAGAGTCTGGAGCTTGTCTTCAGATTCTGTGTCTCCCTCTCTCTCTGTCCCTCCCATTCTTGTGTGCTCTCTCTCTCTTTCAAAAATAAATAAAACATAATTTTTTTTTTTTAAATCAGTCATTGTAATCCATCAGATCAACAGTCTCAAGAAGGGTCAAATAATCATATCAGTACAAGAAAAACTTTTGATAAAATTCAACACTCATTGATGATAAAATCTCAGCAAACTAGGAAGAGAAAAGGACCTTCTAAATTCATTAAATAACATCTTGAAAATACCTATAGGTAACATACCTAACCATGAAAGGCTGAATGCTACACCCCTAAAATCTGGAACAAGGCAGGCTCTCTACTGCTACTACTCTGACTCAACATAGTACTGGATGTCTTAGCCAGCATAATAAAACAAGAAGAAGAAATAAGACCTACAAATTGGAAAGTAAGAAACAACACTATCTCTATGTGCAGAGGACAAGATGGTCTATGTAGAAAATTGTGAGAAACTTCGTCCTCTACCAAACCTCTTAGAGTTTAGCAAGTAATAGGATATAAGATCAATATTTTAAAAAATCAGTTTTATTCCTATATATTAGCAATATGCACATGAAAAATAAAACACCATTTAAAATAGTCAAACAATGAAATAATTAGATATAAATGTGATAAGCCACATACAGGAATTGTATGCTGAAAACTACAAAATGTTTATGGAAGAAATTTTTTTTTTCTTACATTCTTGTCAGGTTTTTTTAAAAAAAAATAATTTTAATTTAATTTTTTAATTTACATCCAAGTTAGTTACCACGTAGTGCAACAAATGATTTCAGGGGTAGATTCCTTATGCCCCTTAGCTAGTGAGCCCATCCGCTCTCTCACAAACCCTCCAGCAACCCTCTGTTTCTTCTCTGTATTTAAGAGTCTCTTATGTTTTGTCCCCATCCCTGTTTTTATATTATTTTTGCTTCCCTTCTGTTTCTTCTCTATATTTAAGAATCTCTTATGTTTTGTCCCCATCCTGTTTTTATATTATTTTTGCTTCCCTTCCCTTATCATCTGTTGTGTGTCTTAAAGTCCTCATATGAGTGAAGTTATGTCATATTTGTCTTTCTCTGACTGACTGATTTCACTTAGCATAATACCGTCTAGTTCCATCCACAGAGTTGCAAATGGCAAGATTTCATTCTTCTTGATTGACGAGGAATGCTCCATTGTATATATGTACCACATCTTTATCCATTCATCCACTGATGGACATGTGGGCTCTTTCCATACTTAGCTATTGTCAATAGTGCTGCTATAAACATTGGGGTGCGTGTGCCCCTTCAAAACAGCACGTGTATCCCTTGGATAAATACCTAGTAGTGCAATCGTTGGGTCATAGGGTAGTTCTATTTTTAGTTTTTTGAGTTGGCAACAGTATGGATATCTGATATGTTGTTTGCAAATATTTTCTCACATTCCGTCTGTCGCCTTTTAATTTTGTTGTTTCCTTTGCTGTGCAGAAGGTTTTTATTTTGATAAGGTCCCACTAGTTCATTTTTGCTTTTGTTTCCCTTGCCTCCAGAGATGTGTTGAGTAAGGAGTTGCTATGGCCAAGATCAAAGAGGTTTTTGCTTAATTTCTCCTCAAGGATTTTGATGGCTTCCTGTCTTCCATTTAGGTCTTTCATCCATTTTGAGTTTATTTTTGTGTATGGTGAAAGAAAGTGGCCCAGGTTCATTTTTCTGCATGTTGCTGTCCACTTTTCCCAGAATCACTTGCTGAAAAGACTGTCTTTATTCCACTGAATATTCTTTCCTGCTTTGCCAGATTAGTTGGCCATATGTTTGTGGGTCCATTTCTGGGTTCTCTGTTCTGTTCCATTGATCTGAGTGTCTGTTTTTGTGCCAGTACCATACTGTTTTCATGATTATGGCTTTGTAATACAGCTTGAAGTCTGGGATTGTGATGCCTCCTGCTTTGGTTTTCCTTTTCAAGATTGCTTTGGCTATTCAGGGTCTTTTCTGGTTCCATACACATTTAAGGATTGTTTCTTCTAGCTCTGTGAAGAATGCTGGTGTTATTGTGATAGGGATTGCATTGAATATCTAAATTGCTTTGGGTGGTATCGACATTTTAACAATATTTGTTCTTCCAATCCAGGAGCATAAAATATTTTCCTTTTTTTTTGTGTCTTCTTTAATTTCTTTCATAAGCTTTCTATAGTTTTCAGTGTATATATATTCCACCTCTTTGGTTAGATTTATTTCTAGGTATTTTATGGTTTTTCATGCAAATGTAAATGGAATTGATTCCTTGATTTTCTGTTGCTTCATTGTTGGTGTATTGGAAGAAATTTTTTAAAGAGATAAGTAAATGGAGAAATATACAGTGGTTTTGGATTGGAAGAGTCTACATAGTAAATGTGTCAGTTCTCCCCAAATTGGTCTGTAAGGTTCATGCAATTTTTATCAAATTCTCAGTGGATTTTTGTAGATACTGGCAAGCATACTCTAAAATTTGTTTGGAAATAACAAAGGAATTATAAAAGCTAAAACAATATTGCAAAACAAAAAAATAAAGTGGGTGAAATAGCTCTGTCCACTAAAGAAAATCATAATCAAGATAGTAAGTTTTGAGGTTTTATTATTGTACAGCATGTTAATTATAATTAATAATGTCATATATATTATACTGAAATTTGCTAAGAAAGTAGATCTTTAAGCTTTGCTTTTAGTGAGAACACATGTGAGATGATAGATGTGTGGTAATTAACTTGTTTGTGGTAATCATTTCTTAATGTATATGAAATTATCAAGTCATATACCTTATGTGCAATTTTATTTGCCAAAAATAAAAATTAAAACATGTAAACCTTAAAAAGACTATTGAATTCGTTGAGGGACAAACCAATGATCAAAGGAACAGAATAGCAACACAGAAATAAACCTACAAAAGTTTGGGCTAGCTGATTTTTTTTTTTTTTTTTTTTTTACAAAGTTACAGATGCAATTAAATAGAGGAAAAACTGTCTTTTCACGAAATGGTACTGAGCAATTGAATGTCTATTGGTGGGAGGAAAAAAGCAAAACTAATAATACAACACTTTTTGACCTAAACTTCACAACTTACCTTAAAATTAAACTAAAAAGTAAACATAGATTTAAATATAGAACACAAAACTATAAAACTTTTAGAAGAAAACAGGAGCAAATCTGCAGACCCTAGAACTAGGTGAAAAGTTCTTGGGATACTAACAGCATTCTTCAAAACTGGGGGAAAAAATCAATAGCTTGGACTTCATCAAAATCAAATTTTTGTTCTCTAAAATACTTTAAGAAGCTAAAAGACAAAATACACACTTGGAGGAAATATCTGACCAAGAACTCATGTCATGTCAATGCATAAGGAATGACAAAACTCAACAGTTGATACAACTAGAAAATGGGAAACACCATGAACTCGCACATTACCAGTGGAGACATATGGATAGCAAATATATTTATGAAAGTATATTCAGTATCATTGGCTCTTAGGGAAATGCAAACAAAAACCACAATGGGATATCACTACACAGCTAGTAGAACAGCTAGAATTAGGTCAGTACAATACAAATGCTGGCAAGTTACTCAGAGAAACTGGATCTTTCATATCCTGCTAGTGGGAATGTAAAATGGTCTAGCCTCTCTGGAAAATATCTTGGCAGTTTCTTTAAAAAGTGTATATAGTCTTCTCTTATAACCTAGCAATCACACCCTTGGACATTTACCTCAGAAATGTGAGAAATTATATGCAGACAAAAATCTGTATTTGAATATTGACAGTAACTTTGTCATAATCCCAAACTGAATATAGCCTAATTGTCTTTCAGTGCGTAAAGGGTTAAACAAACCCTCTGTGATACATCCATATGGTAAAATACTACTCAGCACTGAAAAGAAACACTTGCAACAAATTGGGTGGCTATCAAGGGAATTACACCTTGGGGAAAAAGACAGTATCACAAAGTTATCTGTTACAAGGTAATAAAAGTCAAATTCTAGAGGAATGAGGGATGTGTGGTATGTTAAGGTGACTTTGCGATTCTGAACAATAAGATAAAAAATACCAATTTGAATGATTTCTTGAATTTGCCATCTTTCATTCTATTTACACCATTGCTGTAACTAATAAGAGAATCAATATGTTGTAAACATCGATGTAATTATTTTTAAGATGTATCCTTTTTCTTTCTTAAGCAAACCCAAAGTGTATGACTGAGCTGATGTCCTTTACATTTAAAATGTTTTTATGATTCACAAATTCTGTGCCATAGTGAAGAAACCAGGCTGCAATTTTGTTTACAATATTTTCTTTTATTAAGAAGAATCAGTAAAATGGGAGAAATCTTATTTAATATCCCAGGCTCAAGAAGAAAGAGGAAAAAAAAAGAAAGGTTTATTAAAAGTCTGAGAGTAGGTTCTTCTATTATTCTCTATCAAAGCATCCATTTATTTTCTTATAATGCCAGTCACATCCTGCAATTTTTACTTTATATCTGTTTGCTTACTTATTCATTGCCTTCTGGCCTACCGGAATGGAAATTCCATGAACATTCAACTAACATTACTGGGGCCTATGCCCTTAGATTATCCCTGTGTAGACATGCAAAATTAATTTTCCCTTTACCCTTGTAGGTCCTTGGCTGAAACCTACCCGTAATAAAAAACACATTGACAAGAAAAAAAATCACAAACAGAAATGTAATAATGTGTCTCCTGTATACACGGGAGAGACGGAGGAAAACTGAGTAACTCCCCAAAATGGGAGCCATCACCTTAAATATCACCTTCAGCTAAAGACAGAAAAAAAAATTGGGGGAGGGGTGAGACCAGTTAGTAGAGGTTACCTGGAAAAGCACAGTAAATATGGGTAAAGTTCTTATTGCAGATTTAAGCCTTTAACTTTGCTATTGAGGAGTTTCTAGAGACAGTTATCCCCCTCTTGCTGGTACTGAGAGACAGAAACCCTTACAAGTGGAGATTGCCCTTATAAATGTAAAGGTCTCTTAAAAAAGGGTAACTTCTACGTAGTTGCAAATGGCAAGATTTCATTCTTTTTGATTGCCGAGTAATACTCCATTGTATGTATATACCACATCTTCTTTAGCCATTCCTCCATCGATGGACATTTGGGCTCTTTCCATACTTTGGCTATTGTCGATAATGCTGCTATAAACATGGGGGTGCATGTGTCCCTTTGAAACAGCACACCTGTATCCCTTGGATAAATGCCTAGTAGTGCAATTGCTGGGTCATAGGGTAGTTCTATTTTTAGTTTTTTGAGGAACCTCCATACTGTTTTCCAGAGTGGCTGCACCAGCTTGCATCCCCACCAACAATGCAAAAGAGATCCTCTTTCACCGCATCCTCGCCAACATCTGTTGTTGCCTGAGTTGTTAATGTTAGCCATTTGGACAGGTGTGAGGTGGTATCTCCTTGTGGTTTTGATTGCTATTTCCCTGATGAGTGATGTAACTACGTGGATGGAACTGGAAGGTATTATGCTAAGTGAAATTAGAGGAAGACAAAAATCATATGACTTCACTCATATGAGGACTTTAAGAGACAAAACAGATGAACATAAGGGAAGGGAAACAAAAATAATATAAAAACAGGGAGGGAGACAAAACAGAAGAGACTCATAAATATGGAGAACAAACTGAGGGTTACTGGACGGGTTGTGGGAGGGGGGATGGGCTAAATGGGTAAGGGGCACTAAGGGATCTACTCCTGAAATCATCATTGCATTATATGCTAACTAATTTGGATGTAAATTTAAAAAAAAAAGTTAAAAAAAGGGTAACTTCTGCTTGGTTTTCAGAGCTTCTCCTGTGTGTCTTATGTTTCTTAAAAAACAACCAGCTTAAAATAATCCTTATGTCAAAGAGGCATATTTTGGGTTGGAGAATTCTGTTCCCCTTCACCTGCTACATATCAAACTCTCCATACATATTCATGTATGCAGAAATGAACGAATAAAGGATCTGGTACTGAACTTTAAAAAAATCTGCTAGCTTAGTAGCACCTGGGTGGCGCAGTCAGTTGGGCTTCAGACTTTGGTTCAGGTCATGATCTCGTGGTTTGTGAATTTGAGCCCCACATCAGGCTTGCTGCTGTCAGCCTATCAGCAAAGAGCTTGCTTTCGTTCCTCTGTTTCTCACTTCCCCTCCCCTGCTTACACTCTTTTAAATAAACATTAAAACTCTGCTAGTTTAAATGAAAACTAACATTTATAAAGGAAGAAGTTATTCATTTAAAACTACCTATATATGCCAGGCATTAGTCTAATTGCTTATGGAATTTACATTCCAGTGAGAGGAAAACAAAAAGATGGAAAGAATAGAAGGTTTTGGAAATGTACCATTTCACATAAAACTTTGCTGGGACTGGAAGACGAGTACAACAAATAGTTTGCTCTCTGATAAAAAGAGGTGGGTCATTTCTTTATCTTTTTTTTTCTTATCTACATGAGGAAAAGTTGGAAGGATAGCTAATTAAGAGGAAGCTATAGACCTAACCTCTTCTTCCCCACCCCCACCCCCAAATTCTTGTTTTGAACTCTCAGCTGATATGAATTTGGCACAGTTGGAAACCTTTGCAATGGAGCTGTGGAAATGAATTTTAGGAGATAAAACAATAGAAGTACTTGATATTCAAAGTGATATTAGATGAAGAATGCTGAACTACAAAGTGGCATTGTATAGACTGGGAGGAAAAGGCAATAAATCTAGCTAGGTACTGTTTAGAAGCTATTGATTTTTGAAAAGAACGGTTCTTATCCTAAGCATTATGTACACTAAAGATAATATCTTAAGATTGTCTTTCTTCTTAATGCAGCATGCCAAGTATTTATAATTTTACTAACATTTGGGATCAAACTATTAAGAATATTTTGATCTAAGATTTGATATTTGAAGTAACAATGGTCATAATAGCATTACCACCCTAACAGCCATAACCACAATCATCCAAATTGCAGGCAACTTGGGGGATGATATGTGGCAAATTCATGGTTTGTTAGTATATCCCTTATTGACCATTTATCAGAGATGAACAGAGAACCTTTGAAACTACTCTGATCTCCATGATAATACCAAGAAAGTCCATATATATTATATAATATATATATATATATATATATATATATATATATATATATATATATATAATACCAAGAAAGTCCATATATATATATATTCAATCCATATACTTTCTTCCATATACTTTGTTCAGGGGGGAATCTGAGTCACTTGAGCTTGTAAAAAGTTCTCAGAAGTGCATAGGAAAACAGTAACATAGCTTGGGGAAACAAGGAATTCCAACTCTGATCTCCATGATAATACCAAGAAAGTCCATATATATTATATATAATATATATATATATATATATATATATATATATATATATATATATATATATATAATACCAAGAAAGTCCATATATATATATATTCAATCCATATACTTTCTTCCATATACTTTGTTCAGGGGGGAATCTGAGTCACTTGAGCTTGTAAAAAGTTCTCAGAAGTGCATAGGAAAACAGTAACATAGCTTGGGGAAACAAAGAACTCCAAGGCAAATTCTAAACATAAATACTTAGCTATGTTAAGATCTCATGTAATTATTTCTACAATAAACACACAGATGATAAGAAAAAGAGATGTATGGATACTTTGGTTTCTCTTCAGATTGTGTAAATCTTTCACCTTAAAAAAACAAAAACAAAAACAAAAGCATATGGAGTCCTTCCCATAACTTGGGTTGTATAGGGATGTCAACGAGCAAGACATTCTTGAGGGTAGCATCAGGGGAAATGACATTATGTTGAACACCATTTGTTACAGCAATGCATTCGGGTCATTTTTAATATGTAAGTAGGTAAAAGGAATACAGTCACGATTGATTCTGTTTCTGAGACATTTCCTGCTCTGGAATCTGTGGCAAATTGCAAATTAATCCCAGCAGGTATCCTTCTGGAGCAACAGCTTGAATTAGACATTTGTGTGAGGATATGTGTGTTTGTACGTGTGTGTGTGTATGTGTGTGTATGCATCTATGTACCTTCACTAAGCCGACCAAAGTTTCTATTTGTCGTATCGCCTTTCCCTTCCAGAAGCAAACCTATTTCTCCCCACCTGACTCTCTACTTGATAGATCAGACTCTTAATGCCAAATGTCTGAATTGTCACATCCAAAAGAGGCTTTATAAATCCAAACTGTGTTTATATTTTTACACCCCGATTTCTCAATTGGCACCCCGTTGTATTTATGGTGTCTAAATTACTCCACCAGATGACATTTATCCAGGGGTCATTGATGTTGGCTTCACAAGGTCACTTTACAAAGTTTATTTCCCAGATTGTCTTGCTGCAAAGGGGGGTTTCCTAGGAAATGGCAAATGGACTTTGGCGCGTGGCTCTCTGGCTCTGCAGAACATAGTGCTGCTTGCCTCCAAGCTTTCTGTTCTGAAGTAAACGTTGTTTGTTAGAAGATAGGATGTTGCTTCAACCTTGAAGGGGGAGGGAAGGAAGAAATAGCATTTTCTCAGTATAAGCCTCTGTGATAACACCAAAATGTGAAACTTTATGAATGCTGTTTGAGAGATTCTATTTTTTGATAACTCAGAAATTGCATTTTTGGCAGGGTGGTTTCAAAAAGGGAACACTAGGGCTTTGATTTGGTCCTCTGTTTTTATCTGCAACTTTAATCTATATACGGGGAAGGTTTTCTTTGACATTTGTAGCAGCATTTCTGAGATTGATGCTGCTGCCTATTATTATACAGGAGAACATTTGATACTAAAGGTTCCCGCAGCTCCCATCAGCTTTCTATAGCAGGTCTGCTCTCCTGACATTTAATGTCCCTTAAGCCTGATATGGTCTGATAACTTCAACATGCAGCTGCTTTGGGGAGAAATAAAGGACTGTGGTATCCTTGATTCTTCCTAGGGACTGTCACTACCTACATCACCAGTCACCCATCACCCTATCCCCCTTAATATGTGTGGGTTAAGGTCTCAGAAAAGTACATGCATCGTATCTTTTTGTATGTGTACCAAACATACCAAGATTAAACGAGATTAGGGAAAATGTAGTCTTCTTATAGATACGGCCAAAGAGCCCAGCATCTGTTGCCTTGTTGAGTTGTCTAGGTTATCTTGCTGAAGCTGACCTTTGAGTGAGCCCGGCTAAAAGGAACAGTTTCCTGTGCCTTAGGTATCAATTTTTCACAATGATTTTTTGGTTTGTATACCTAGGAGTGTCTTTGCTGCAAAGGCCTTAACTAACAAGAGTTAGAATTACCTCTCCAAATAATGAATGAGCTACCAATGGAATAGTATGTAGCTAGAAAAAGAATGAAAAATTTATATCCCAATACAAAAGATCTCCAGGATAGGTTATCAGTGGAAAATGCACAATGCAAAAAAAAAAAAAAAAAAAAAAAATGTCCACAATAAGGTGTGGTTTGTGTGTGAGAAAAGGTGAAATATTCATATTTACTTGTTTTTGTATAAGAAGGCACTAGAAAGATATCTGAGGAACTATACACTGATAGTAGGCAGTGGGAAAGGAGTGCATAGGAACCAGTGTGGGTGGAAATAAGAGCTCTTGATTTACATCTTATATTATTTTAATTATTTTAATTTTTAAAGAGGGTGCAAGCAGGAGAGGGGCAGAGGGAGAGAGAGAATCTTAGGCAGACTCCACACTAAGTTCGATGTGGAGCTCGATCCCGTGACCTTGGGATCATGACCTGAGCCAAAATGATGAGGCGGACTCTCAACCGACTGAGCCACCCAAGCGCCCCTATTATTTTAACTTTTTAACCTTGTGAACAGTATCACCTATTCAAAAATTTGTAATTTAACTCTTAGAAATATTAAGACCTTCATTTTCATTTGACTTTTCTTTAATAAATGACGATATCAACGGGACCCGAGGACACATGGACTTTGCGTTTGACTAAGCCACCAATCCCCAAGTTGTACCACCACGTTCACAGAATGATTCTAACTAAATTTTGGAATTTGTGCTTTGTCATTTGTGTGCCTTTTTTCTTTCACCCATCATAAGCTCACAGAGGGCAGGCATAACATCTCTGGTGACAGTGCCCAAGGCAGACAGGCACTGCTGAATAACACTTCCAGGGATGTGTGCGCTATGTTTGAAATAAGTGAAAAGAATGATGATTTCTAAAGCTCCTGGTAGGCTATCTCCAAGATAATAGTTTATAAGAATGCTGTTTTTCAGTCCATTTCTCTTGAAGAAAATTAACCTTTCTCATTTTAGTCACCTTGAGAAGTACTGCTGCGTTTCAATCCAAATGAAAGAACAGAATATAAACTTTGCAAAGTTACCTTTCCTCTAATCAAAAAAAACAAAACAAAACAAAACAAACCACTGTTGCATTCTTGTCAATATGCAGTGAGTGCAAAACAAAAGAAATTTAAAAGTCTAAGGTTGATAGGAGCAATAAAGCACCAGAGCTTTATTAAACAAGGAATGGAAAATGACATTGACGCTTTGGTGTCTCTCCAAACTCCTGTACCTAAGTAAAACTATACTATGATATAAGTTATTTTTGTTTTTAAGTTAGTTATTTTGAGAGAGAGAGAGCAACTGCACGAACTAGGGAGGGGCAGAGAAAGAGAATCCCAAGCAGGGCTCAGGCTGTCAGTGCAGTCTGATAAGGGGCTTGATCCCAGGAACCGCAAGATCATGACCTGAGCTGAAACCAAGAGACCCATGCTGAAGAGACTGCACCACTTGGGTGCCCCGTGATACAATTTAAATAATAATATTCTGGAACACAACTCAATTAACAAGGCCTCCACTCTCATTCGGGAAGAACACTTGTTCAAAGAGAACTTGGTAAAAAGGATATTCTAAGTGCTAGAGAGAGAGTTGAGTCAGGAAATAGTCCAGAAAGATGACTGAGCTGATGTTTTCTCATGAAATCTAGGTAATCCGTGTCATGGCTAGACAACATAACTGGAAATGTTTAATCACTAGAAAGCTTGAAAGCCTGTCTGGTCAAGGAGGGCAATGGGGAAGAAGAAGGAAAGAACGTCTGCAGATCAGCAGCTCATTGTGAGTTGGACAATTGCTTTATAGTCTGAAATATTTAGGCCTAAGTGTTTATTTTTCTGTGTGAATTTTTGGAAATTTTAGGAAAAGGGCAAAGCTTCATAATAATTTGCTTTTTACTCTAAATGTTAGTGGCGACACGTTGACAAGTTATTAACATATCAGCCTTAACAATGTGAGAGAAGGAAAGAAGGAGTGAATAATAATCTTGTGATGGGAATCTGGTGAGGGAAGAAAATAGACAGTTCCTTTATGCTCTTGTCCCTCACCTGGAGGTCACATGATTTCAGATCTAGCAAACATGTTTCTGTGGAATAACAATTCTGTGGTCTTAGCTCTGCAGGGAAGAGCCCTTCTTGGAAAAGTTGTCTGTTCTCTCCTCCACTTTGAAGGCTGAGGTGTGATCTCTCCAGTTTAGTTCTGTATGCCTGGCCTCTTACTGTGGTCTGAACTACTGAACATTTCAAAAGGAAGACACACAGAGGTAGAATGAGGTTTATAATCCTACTGGTTCCTTGTGTCACCTCTTCAGGACATGTCTTTCCTCTACCTTGTCAACTTATGGGTGAACAACTGGTAGCCAGTTAATGGACAAGAGCTCTGACGTAATTCTCTTCACTTGCTCCGCCTCTGATTTTCAGGGAATCCTAATGAAGAAATGCTTTGGAGAGGATAGGGAAGTGTACAAGTTCCACAATGATGTAAATAATTTAGCAATCTCTAAAATGAATTTGCATTAATATAGTCAGGGCTCCCAGAGTGTTTATAATTGATTTTACTTTCTCTACATTCTACTGGCTCCAAATCTCCCCATTCATTACCGCATAGGGATTGTCTTATAAACTTAGTAGAAACCATAACCATTTGCTAAAATCTTCTGCTTGGGTGTTCCAAAAGCTGTTTTTGTCATCCGGTCTATGTATTTCTTTAGGTGGGCTAAAAATGTGGGAATTTGTGCCAGGTGCATGGGTTTTTTCTGATTGGCCCTCAGGGATTGCCCAAAAGAGTCATAGTGCCTGCCGAGGGCTTATGCCATGACCTGCACTTTTTCAGCGCTTTTAAGAGCCTCGGCAGATGGGATCATTGTTGTCCCTCGAAAGCTCTGAACGGTGGCCTGGCATCCCAGGAATTTGCCCAAGTTGCTTTGTGATGGTTGTCTGACTCGGCCTCTCACTGTGGGGTTTCACAGGTATAAGCGGATTTTACTTTTGAGGTAGCAGGCAGACTGACTGACAGAGAATCTACTTACAGAGAGGATGTACTACCCTTCCCATTCCCTCGCTGGCGCTAGGAATCTTTGATTTAGAGCACTGCGGCTGCTGCAGTTCATTACTGTACATTTTAGAGTCCGGCTCGACTGGATCAGTGGGCTACCCCCTAAAGTGCTATACTCATTGTGATAATAGCTAAGGATATTACAGGCAGGAGGAGTGCACACTGCCTTTGGAGCTCCACTACTCTCAGCCTTAAGTGAGCTTCCAAAGAAAAGGAAGAGTGCTACCTTGCAAGCTCGCTATCCCCTCTCACAGTGACCCTGTGAATTATGGCCACCCCATCCAGTTTGGGCTGTTAGGAGTCCAGGTAAGGGGCAAGGGACTGTAACCATGGCTGTTTCATCCAGAAGTGACTATGGAGCTCTAAGAGCCATAGTAGGGAGGGCCAGGGCTGAGGAATATGTGAAGATTTGGCATATCCATAATCCCTCTGGAGTGCTAGCTATCTCTCAAGTCCTGGTCTAGGCACCCCTTTGCTTAACAGACCACATGGTGGGTTTTTAAAGAGAGAACATCATGATGTGCAGTGCTTATTAGTTCTCTGGTCCCAGGAATGTCAATTTGAGTCACTCAGGCAAGGCGGAACAGAGACCCCGTACCTAAGGATTAAGAAATTATAAGACAGTATGGTCCAGTAGATATAGCAATAAAATGGGAGTCGCTAACCGTGGGTCTCCAGTCTTGACTTTGTTGTTGAGTTATTCTGTGACATTGTGCAAAGTCCCTTCACGCTTTAATGTTCTTGACTGGGAAAGTATGAAACTTCCCAGTTGATGAGCCTCCTAGGACTGTACCTTTCAGAGGAGTACTGTCAAAGAAGGAGTCAAGAGGCCTCCTCCTCTCACCCCTGTTGTGGTATCGGCTCTGCTTATATAACTAACCATGTCTTTAAAACTTAGTATTTGCACGCTACACATTCTTCTTAATGCTGCTCCCTTTTTTCATATACACATAAATGTAACACCATATTTATTAGGCTGTTTTATTTATTGAATAAAATAGAAGTCTTTTTTAAACAACCATGTATCTAGCAACTCTTACTAATAATTAATATGACAATTTATAGAACGATCTTTTGTTTTTTACACTATGCTGGCTACTCTGCTATGTGTTTCACATTCTAGCTGTCCCCATGATAGCTATTCAACATAAGAGCTATTATGCTCTTACTCCCATTTTGCATGTGGTGAAACCAAGATTCAGAGTTTACTCAATTTACACAAGTAGTCCAGAACATATCCCTTCACCCTTTTATAAAATCCTTCTTTCAGTGCCTTCTTTTTGCTATAATTTTACATGAATCCAAATGTATTGGGGACTTTGGCATTTGGATTACGACTTTACTCCTAACAGTTTAGCCAAGCCATTAGTAAACCTCCATCCATCTGATGATCTCATTCACACAACCCACTTGTACGGACACGTCTTCATTTTGTGAAGTTCTTTCAAAGCCATACTTCTGAAGGAGACTCTTTCACTCTGTAACTAACACCTTCCTAGTAGCTCTCTCACTTGCTTACTCTCCATATGCCCTCTCTTTAAACTTAACACCCTCCCTGGTCCCCAAGCTCTCTTGTTTTTTCTTGATAGTTCGGCTCTCCCCTTGGTTCTGCCTGTCACCTTTGACTTTCTGAAAATGTCCCTTTATTCTTCTGACTTTTTGTTTTCCTCTTATGCCAACCCTAAAAACTTTCAGTTTTGTGTTGTGAACTCTTTTAACTATCCTTTGTCTTATCAGCTCCTACTTATCCGTCCAATCTCTGCTTAAAGATTACATCCTCCGGGCTTACTCTTACACTACAGATCAATTCGGCCACCGTGTTTCAGGCTCTCACAGTGGCCTGCATTACTTGTCACAGCATTTGTCAGAGTTTGTAATGATATCCTTATTTATTTAATCACTTGAATTTAGATCTTTCTCCCTCACTACTCCATAAGCTCCGCAAAGGCAGAATCCAGGCCTGTTTTATTTACTTGTTGATGCTTTTTAAATTTCAGACTCTGTTACTTTCCAGCAAAACAGGATAAAACAAAACAAATCTGCTTCTCTCTTTGATGTATATGCCATATGGCTATGTTCCCATCCCATTTTTCCTCTTGTGCTGTCATACTCAGGACATTTCCTCATTCGCTTGAAACTTTTGATCCTGACTCAGTCTTTCTCCTGTCTCCATTTCTGGCCATTGGCCCCATAATTCCAACATGGAAGTGGATGATCTATTCAACACCCTTCCCTCTGCACATTTTCATCTACTTTTCATCCACTGCATCTCAGGCACCCACTCCTTTGTTGCACACTGTGTCTTGCCATCCTGAGAAATTGAACCACCTCTAACTTTCAGAATCAAACATCTGAGATTGGCACTGTCACCTCAGAGTCTGTAGCTCACTTGTTCAAGTTCTCTCATTGCGATCCTTTGATCTCATTCAAACTTCCATTCCATGGACCCTACCAACATCATTCTATTATCATTTCCTTTCTACTACCATTATTATAAAGACTTCCTATAGATAATACCCTCAGCTTAAATTTACCTTCTAACCTATAGCCTCAGTGTACTTCTCTATACTTGTACATGATCAGCAAAATCTTCCTGGGGAAAAAAAATAATCTGCTGATAAATTTCAGTCTAAATTCATGTTTGTAATCCTCAGGTAATCAATACTGACTGGAATTCAAGTATGTTTTTCTAGTAAGTTTACTCTCCTACTATTAGAAATAACTATTTCATATCTTTTCTCCTCAAAGCTCCCATAACCTATACCTTCTCATTTTCACTTGGTGACTTCACATTATATTTAATTGAGAAATTAGAAGCCATCAGATGGAGAGGTCTCTCTTTGTCTAGGACCAAACTTAGTCTTCATTTGCAATTCCTTTCTCCTTCCCTCCATTTACAGAGAAATTTTGCCCCACCCACTCTATTGAAGACTTCTCCACTTGTCCACTGAGTCCCATCCTGTCTCACCTGCTTAAGGAACTTGATTTTTAAGTTATCCTCTTTTACTCCTATTTCATCAACCTTTCCTTCCTTGAGGATTATTCCTAAATATAAGAATATGATCTGATATATTTCATCTTTATAACTTTTGTCAATACCCCACCCACCCCCTTTGAGCTACTTTCTCATTTCTCAACTTCCCTTCCTGGCCAAATTTTAATGGGAAAATGAGATTACCATGAAAATTCTTGCATAACCATCCCTTCCCCTGCTCCCTATACCTTTCTTTTATTTCTTCTGTACCTATTGTCCACTTGTTTCTCTCCATTTCCTTAATGTCCAATTTTTTAATTACCACATTTCCTCTAGCTTATCTTGGAATTGTGTTTTTGTTATACACATTGGATCATATTATTTCTTTGTTAAAAATATTCAGTGCTTTCATTTTACTTAAAGGACAGTATTGGTATACACTTGACAGGAACAGTTATCAGAGAAAGAGAGAAGGGAATGACTGAATAGAGAAGCAAACTACACAAATTTCCTTTCTGCATAGGACTTAGAGTGTATTGGGAGGCACAGGTAGGCAACAGATACTCACAAAGGTAATTGCCATTTTTAATAGTGTAATAAGAGTACAGAGTCCTATGAGAACATATGAGAGCAGTTTCTTCCCTATAGAAGTAATATTTATCCTAGGGCCTTAAAGGAGATTATGGGTACTGAAGTGTTAAGGCAGGCAGGTGGATCAGTATGTGCAAATGCCCTGAGGCAGGAGGAATGGCTTTTGAGTCAATAAGTATGGCCTGCATGAAGGAGAATTGTATGAGGTAGGGCAGGAGAGATAGATAGGAACTGGATCCTACAGGACATTGTACAACACTTAAAAGATTTTGGACTTCATTTCAAGGACAAATAGATGTCATTAAGGGGTTTTAACAGATGTTTTAGGCTAGTTTTATTCTTTGACAAGATTATTCTCTGTGGTATATGTTGAATATGCAGATGAAAAGAAGATGTAGGTAAATTTTTTTAAAAAAATATTTTCAAGAGAGGGGCGCCTGGGTGGCTCAGTCGGTTGAGTGTCTGACTTTGGCTCAGGTCATGATCTCACGGTCTGTGATTTCAAGTCCCACGTCGGGCTCTGTGTTGACAGCTCAGAGCCTGGGGCCTGCTTGAGATTCTGTTTCTCCCTCTCTCTCTGCCCCTCCCCTGCTCATGCTCAGTCTCTCTCTGTCTTAAAAATAAATTTAAAAAAATTAAAAACTAAAAAAATATATTTTCAAGAGAGAGCTATGGTTTAGACTAGAATGCTTTTAGTAAATAACAAGTAGTAGACAGCTTCAAGATGCTTTGGAAGTTGGATTGACTAAGAGGGATAATGGCAACAGGCATAACAGGGAAAAGGATAGATTTTAACTTCCTGCATGAATAAAGGGGCCCAGAGAGAAGCTAATTCCTAAGAATGAAAATGCAGGAGGAAGAGTAGGCTTAGGAAAGAAGATAAAGAGAGATTCAAGTAAAATTAGAGATATGAGATGAAAAACTAGGAAATATTCCAGATGTAGCTCTTTCCCTAAACTACACAATTTATCAAATATATCCCTAACTTAAAAAATACATATATCCTAAATCCAATCATTTCCCACCACCTCTACTGCTTTGACCTTAAGCTGAGCACTCATCATCTGTCTTCTAGGTCGTTATTTCCTAATTCAAAGCAGCTAGAACACTCCTTTTAAAATGCAAATTGAACCGCACTCATGCTATGCCCCTAAGCTGAAATACTATATTTTTACTTTTGCCAAAAGATTCTCCTGGAGCCAGCCTCTGTCTTCCTCCTGAAACATTTATCGTACCCTTCTCTCCTAGATACACTATGTGGTCACAACTGCACTTTTTCCTGTTTTGGAATAAGATCATCCCTACTTCAGGGCCTTTACTCTTTATGTTCATTCTACTTAGAATTCTTTTCTCCTTCTCATTGTGTGAGTTCTAACTTAAATGTTAACTGAACATTCTGTATAAAATAGGGTACTCTTCCAGGCCTGTAAAATTTACTGTTGGAGGATGTCACTGAGATTCAGAACAGGGATTACTTCTTGGCATACGTGCATGACATATAAGAGGAAAATGTGTTCAACGATGTTTTCTTCTGTTTACACAAGAAAATATATTTTTATTTTGTTAAAGATTATTTTACGGCCTGTGATATAGAAAAGGTACACCAGCAGGAAGGGAGGGTGCTGTTGTATGAATAAAAGTGCTTTATTGCTTTATTCACAGAAAACAGCTGCTGGTTAGCATATGCCTCCTGATCTTGATTAATTGAGGAATGAAATAGTGAAAATTGTGTCTGTGATCATTCCAGAGTGCTGTGTGAAGAAATGGCAGTCAAATAAAAGATCCTGCTTTACCACAATGAAGTTTTCTGGATCTTAGGGTAAAAGGTAGTCACTGAAGATTTCACCATGATTGACATAGGCATGACCCTAATGATGTCAGTGATAGATGATTCTATTAGACTTCCCATGGGATTGTGTCTCAACAACATCATCAGTACCTTGAATATTTTGACTCTATCACTTTAAAGGCATGCTTTTTTTTTTCTTCCAAAGAGTGTATTTTTAAGTAATCTCCACACCCAATGTGGGGCTTGAACCCACAGCCCTGAGATCAAAACACGCATGTAGTACAGACTGAGCCATCCCGGCATAGGGTGAACTTTTTAATGTTGAAAATAAGTCTTGACTAAAGTAGAGTAGCATAAATAAAAAATAGAGATTCAATAAACATGTAGGGCTAGAACTCATAGAGTTGATTGACTGATTTAGAAGTGGTAATTTGAGACACAGTGAAAATCTAAAATAAATCCAGAGTTTCTAGTTTATGAATGTAGTGAAATTATCCTAGAGATGTCAATAGGAAGATCAAATTTGGGCAGAAAGAATACACTTAATTTAGACTGAATGGGTTACTTCCATGAGTTGCACATGGAAATGTCCAGTAAAAAGCAGGAAATAAAGATCTGGAACTCAAGAAAGAATGGATGATAATGTAATCACTGTTGAAGCCAGGGAAATATCGATAATCCCCTTAGAAAATCATGTAAAGTAAAAAACAAAAACAAAAACAAAAACAAAAAAACGGGGGAGGGGGTGGGAATGCTGAGAAAGAATAGAATCCGGCAAATAATTACACATAAAGAGGAGGAGAACATCATGAACCAGGAAAAAAACAAGATAATGAATAACAAGCAATATTCAGAACAAGGGAAATGAGCAGGAGAGTCTAAGGCATAAAGATGTGAATTTGATAAGAAATGAAAAAAAGATTAGTGGTTTTGTCTGACCACAATACAAAAAGTTTAATGTGAATAAGAGCTATGTGTCTTTGAAGAGTGAGAAAAATATTACCAGAAGCTTCCTAACAGGCTTATGTTAATGTCTTCCGGTGAAAATTTTGACCAAAAAATGCCCATTACTAAACCTGTCCTTGCCAAGAAGAATTTGAATGACCACGGCACATACTAATTATGATTTACTTACTGAAGTTGTAGAATATGCACCCCTCTGCAGGCACAGGACTGCCCAATACCCTAAAAAATGTGGGTTCTATAAGAATAGAAAAGGTGGAGGCTAGTGATTGGGTAAGTAACTAACAGAGTCTACTGAAGGGGTTCAGGGCAGGCCACCCCAAAGTATGCCACTTTGGCATATTGATTATTTTTTACTATCCTTTGTCCCCCTACCCCCCAAAAAGCAGGAAATAAAACTCCTTTATGAAGGTTACCTTCCCTGAAATAGGAAGTGAAGAGATCTCCTTATCCCTAGAGGTAGGGAATTCAGGACCGAGAAGTCTGTCTAAACAAACACTGTTACTTCATTAATTTATTACACTAAAGCCTAAACTTCTCTGTCTTGTCAATTCTTTACAAATTCATTGTTTCTTTATCAGAAGAGTATAAAAACTACCTACTTTGGTCACCTCTTTGATTCTATTTTTAATGAGCTCCCATATGTATGAAATTAAATTTGTTTTTCTCCTATTAATCTGTCCTATGTTGACTTAGTTATTAGACCAGGAAGAAGGAAAAAAGTTTTCCACCCTATACTGCATGAGAAAGAAACAAAGAATGTGTATGGGTGAGGAAGAGAGAAAGACAGAGACAGAGAGGTAGGCGAGATCATTTTCATTTTCTCTGAAACAGATGGCAAGGTCACCTGTAGAGAGAAGATAAGAGAAGGGGTGCTTGAGGATTTAAGAGGGTGATAAAAATTGAAATAGCATTTATGGGGGATTGGGGAAAGAGGAATAGGTGTCCAAGAGCACTCTACTTGCTGGTATCCACGTATGAAAAACACTGCTACCAAAGAGAGTGTCATGTTGTTTTTGATTTAATGTGATGTCAAATACATTAGAGGTGGCCATTGACCACCCTGTCCTTTTCATGCAGATGCAAAACTGCTCTCACAGCAGATCTTGGATTGCTTTGCTCAAACTCACCTTAAGTGTCTGACTGATGAAATTTCCACAGCTTCCCTTGGGAATAGAACTCTGTCATCCAATAGTTTGTCTGTCAGGCAATGTTCCCTGCAGTCCATGTCTTCCTCCTTTATTTCTGTCTATTAGTTTTCTTCTTCAGGCAAAATAATTCCCCTTCCTCTGTGGAATTTTTACATCCACGCTCTTGTCACAGCTCTTCCAGTCACCATTTGTGCTGCTCTGTGTGTTCCATTTTGTCATTCTTTCATCATCCATCAGGTCTTCCCTACCCTTTCATGACAAGTGCTGCTTTCCCTCATAACACCTATGAATTCTTGGGACCTTTATTATTATTATTTTTTTTTGAAGTTTGTTTATTTTGAGAGAGAGAGAGCGAGAGAGAGAGCACACATGGGAACTGGGGAGGGGCAGAGAGAGAGGGAGAGAGAGAATCCCAAGCAGGCTCTTCACTGTCATCAAAGAGCTCAACACGGGCCTCAATCTCACAAACTGTGAGATGACCTGAGCCGAAACCAAGAGTTGGAGGCTTAATTGACCGAGCCACCCAGGTGTCCCTTGGGACCTTTAAAATCTGATGTTACTCATATAAACCATTGTATAATAGGTGGAATATTCTCATAAAATGGACTTCTAGTTACATAACTCTTTTGCTGTTACCCAGCTTGAATTACTTCCTCTGACCCCCATCACTGCTTAAAGAAGCCTACAGGGTGCTATTATTTTAGGGAAATGTATCTTCCACAGACTGGAATGTTTGTGTCCCCTCCAAAATTCATCTACTGAAATCTAATCCCCATGGTGATGGTGTTTGGAGGTAGGGCCCTTGGGAAGTGATTAGGTCATGGGAGCTCTGCTTTATAAAAGAGACTGCAGAGAAATTCCTTACCCTTCATGTCATGGTATGTTGTATTATAACAAAAAGAAAATCATCTATAAACCAGGAAACAGGTTCTCACCAGACTCTCTTGGTGCCTTGATCTTGGACTTCCCAGCCTTGAGAACTAAGAAATAAATTTCTGTTGCCACCAAATATACTGTATTTTGTTAAAGTAGCCCAAATGGATGAAGACAGAAATTGGTATTGAGAGTGAAGTGCTATTGTAACAAATGCCAAAAAATTTGGAAGTAACTTTAGAACTGAGTAATTGGTAGGAGCCAGAAGAATTTGGAGGTGCATGTGAGGAAAAGCCTATATTGTTATGAATGGACCGTTAAAGGCAATTCTGGTGGGAGCTCGAAAGAAAAGAGGGGAGTTACCAAAAGACCTCAATCTCTTTAGTTCACCTAAGTAATCCTGAACATAATGTTGGTATAAATGTGAATGTTAAAGGCCATTCTGCTGAGGTCTCAGATGGAAATGATGAACATATTACTGGAAACCAAAGGAAAGGAAATCTTGATATAAAATGGCAAAGAACTTGGCTGAACTGTGTTCACGTCCTAGTGTTTTGTGGAAGGTAGAATTTGTGAGTGATGAAATTGGATATTTGGCTGAAGAAATTTCTAAGCAAATTATTGAAGAAGTAGTCTGGTTTCTCCTGGATACTTATAATAAATGGAGGAATGGAATCGTTAATCAAAACGGAAACAGAATTTAAAGATTTTGAAAGTTATCAACCTAGCCGTATAGAAAAGAATAAGAAAGTCTTTTGAGAGAGAACATGAAGAATGTAGTCATATGACTATTTGACAAAGAGCCATCTTGACAGAAGCCAGGAGCTATTGCCCAAGTCAATGGAAGGATGATCCCAAAGGATCATCAGAGGTGCCCTCCCACCACTGGTCCAGAGTGCATTGGGCTGCTGGTGCCTATGGGACCTACCTTACATTGCCAACTCCTTCCTACACTCCAGTTGTGTGTCTGGTGAACCCAGATGCAGCATAGACCGTATGCAGCAAAGCTGTAGGGGCATGGCTGTCTCTACCAAGTTTTCAAATGATGAAGCCTCTTGGCAGAGCCAAGGGCTCAGGATTTCAACCCCAGAGAGCTGTGGGCTCAGGCAAGAACTGTTACAGGGCCATCCAACGCCACAGGGACAAGGCTTCTTAGGAAAACTTTGGGGGTAGGGCTGTCACCCCAGGTGGCTTGGAAAGCAGAACTCCCATTCAATTGGGCCTGGAGGGCAGAGAATAGGGTCAAAAAGGATTATTCTTGAACATAAGATCTAATGGAAATTGCCCTATTGGGTTTGGACTTGCTTGGTGAGACCTGTCACTCTTTTCTATTTCTCGCTTTTGGAGTAGGAATGTTTATCCTATGCCTGTCCTACCACTGTGTTTAGGAAGAATTTAACATGCTTGGTTTCACAGATTCATACCTGGAGAGGAATTTGCCTCAAATGAGTTACACCTTGAGTTTTCCCATATCTGATTTAGATAATCTTTATTTTTCCCATTTATTTATTATTTATTTTAGAGCGCGTGTGTGCTCTATTTATTTTAGAGTGTGTGTGTGCGTGAGTGGGGTAGGGGGAGACAGAGAAAGAGAGAGCCTTAAGCAGACCCCACACTCAGTGAGGAGCTTGACACAGGACCCGATCCCACAACTCTGGGATCATGAACTGAGCCAAAATCAAGTCAGAAACTCAACTGACTGAGCCACCCAGGTGTCCTAATTTAGAGGATCTTTAGGTAAGACTTTGGATTTAAGACTTTTGAGTTGATAACCTGTGAGATGCACATGAAGTTCAGAGGCCAGGAGAAGAATGCTGTAGACCGAATGTTTGTGTCCTCAAAATTCACACATTGAAATCTAATCCCCAATGTGGTAGTATTTGGAAGTGGGTTCCCTGAGAGAAGATTAAGTCATGAAGTTTCCCCACTTAGGTCAACTTGAAAATGGGATTAGTATACATACAAAAGAGATTCCAGGGAACTCCCTTGTCTCTTTCACTATGTGAGATTACAGTGAAAAGACATTTATAATCCAGGAAGTGGCCTCTAATGAGACACTGAATCTGTTGGTGCCTGATCGTGGGCTTCCTAACCTCCTCAAGTGTGAGAAATAAGTACCACCAGGCTACCGAGCCTCTGATATTTTGTTAGAGCAGCCTGAACAGACTAAGGCTGTAGCCTAGTGTTCTAATAGATACCTCTGCCTTTAATCTCTTTCTTTTTTTTTTTTTTTTTTAATATATGAAATTTATTGTCAAATTGGTTTCCATACAACACCCAGTGCTCATCCCAAAAGGTGCCCTCCTCAATACCCATCACCCACCCTCCCCTCCCTCCCACCCCCCATCAACCCTCAGTTTGTTATCAGTTTTTAACAGTCTCTTATGCCTTTAATCTCTTTCTTTTTAACACATACTGTAGACTATTGCCAAATTAATTTTCCTCCAGACTCTATTTTCATGTCCATTTCCTGTGCAAAAAAAAAAAAAAAAAAAAAAAAAAAAAAACAACTTGTGATAACTTCACATCACCTAGATGTTGAAGTGCAAACTCTTTAACCCATTATTTCTTTTATAGTCTGTTTCTGAATTACTTTTGCAAATCTTCCTCCAACATGCTAAATGCTTATCCAGTTAGAATGCTCATAGTATTTCCCTTAAGTGAAACGTTCCCTTACCACTTATCTGCTTATTCCCAAGTTCCCAGGCAGCCCTGTCACGTGCCCTTACATCCTACTTTGTCCATAAAAGATTTCTCCATCTTTCCTGCCTCTGAAATCTTATGCTCTTAACTTCATGCCAGTCATTGATAGTAGCACATTTCCTGGTGGCATATTTTTACCAATTGCATTGTTAATTCTTTGTGAGGCTTCTTGAAGGGAGGCTGTGTTTCTTACCAAATACTTGAGCAACTTTGTTCAAATCACTTACTTTGCCTGAGCTGCAAATTTCTCATTTATAAAATAGTGATGATAATAGTAGTAATTTCACTGGGTTGTTGTGTTAAATTAATGGAAATGTTTGGCTATTAAGTATGTCAGCCTGAAAATAGCCATAATGAGAGGTAAATGAGTGTGTATTTGGGATCAAAGAATTGCAGTTTGGGGAGCACAGATTCCAGCAGTAACCAGAAAAGTATCCTGCATGCAGGGTGAAAGCAAGGGCTTTTTATGAAAAAGAGGAGAGGCATGGTAGAGGGGTGACAATTACTTGACTTGGATAAAAGAGAATCAAATTGTTGACTGGCACTAAAATGCTGAGTCACTTTTGGATACACATTGATCAACTATTCTGTTAGTGTTTTTTTTTTAAAGTTTATTCATTTTGAGAAAGACAGAGCGTGCATGCATGGCCAAGGCAGATAGAGAGGGAGAGTGAGAGTCTTAAACAGGCTTTGCTGTCAGGACAGAGCCCTATATGGGGCTCAATTTCATGAACTGTGAGATCACAACCAGAACCGAAGTCAAGAGTGGGACGCTTAACCTACTGAGCCACCTAGGCATCCTTCTATTGGTGTTAAATAAAACTATTCCAGTATGCATTAGTTAACTATTTGGTCTTCACAAAGTCCATAACCGTCACTTTTATGGTCAGAATGCCTGTTGTCCTGTTGAATGTAGAGGAAATTGCTTATAAAACAGTTGCTGTTCTGGTCCACTCCAAGTGTCTTTTTTGCTCCGGTCAAGTGCTCATTAGCCATTTGTTTAATAAAGGAAAGTGGGACTTCTCTCAAAAAGGAGTCTGTCACGTCCAGAAGTTTTAGGGATAAGGCAGTTTCTCTACAGTGCCCTCTCCAACTCTATTTTAAAATGGTATCAGTCATGTCAACTTTTCATAAGTACTATATAGGTAGTTATAATAAGTTATACTTTTGTTTGCATTTTTCATATTCTTAAAAATTATGCTTTGTTTTAATAGGTGCCCAATAAATATTTTGGTGAGATGAATGTTAATTTATTCACTTGTGGGGGCACCTGGGTGGCGCAGTCAGTTAAGCGTCCGACTTCGGCTCAGGTCATGATCTCGCGGTCTGTGAGTTCGAGCCCCGTGTCGGGCTCTGTGCTGACAGCTCAGAGCCTGGAGCCTGCTTCAGATTCTGTGTCTCTCTCTCTCTCTACCCCTCCCCCATTCATGCTCTGTCTCTCTCTGTCTCAAAAATAAATAAACATTAAAATTTATTCACTTGTGGTAAATGATCCTTCTCTTAAGTTGTTCCTTTGCTTTTTCTAGAGATTCCAAGGTTCTAGATGAAGTAGATTTTGTCCCACATCCCTTGGATGCTAACGAACTAGGCTGCAAATGAATAAACACTCATAGTTGTTTGACTTTGCTGTTTTATGAGAACTGACTTAATTTGGACCTAGTCTCCAGAGAAGGAACATAGAATAGTTTGGGTCATGTTTCTTTAGGGGTACTTTCACCATTGGTAATCACCAAGGAAGGATTACATCAAAGGGACCCATACATCTGTGTCAAGGATCTTGGGGCATAAAGATTTCCAGATTTTAGTTGAAGAGCTATTATATTTGTGTGTTTTGGTGGTGGTAATATAATTGGGCCAAGTGGACCATGCTAAGACATACAGAACTTCAGCTACCTGTGTTGAATTCTCTAATTTTGTTAACCCTGAATATCTTTTCCCTTTGACTTGGCTGAGCTCGATTCAGTACTGTCTGTACACTCTAGCTTCTACTTATAAAGGAGATCATTTCTTAGAAAAAAATTACATATGTCCCTGAAAAACATACGAGATTAATTTTACAGGGATAAAATATAGCACCGAAGTTATTGTTTCATCTTATGCCAACTGTTGACACTAACAAGCTAAAGGAATTATCATGTGACCCTGTGCTTATAGGACTCAAACCTGAAACACCATTCTGAACTTAAAAATTCATCTCTATATTTCCTGGCTATTTTGCCAAATAAAAAAGTGGCTGACTGTCCCAAATGCGATTTTGCTCTACTTCCTTTTTTAGTATCAAAGTCAGACCATTATAGTTATCATTTTTATTATGAAGGGCTTTTTCCCCCTATTGTTTTAAAGTGGCCGAATTTATGTTGTCTGAGAACCGATTAGCCAACCAACCTAAGCTATGTAATTTTAACCATCCAAAGCATCCAAAGAGCTCCAATTAACAGACTTTTGGGGGACTTCAAACAGTCAGAGCCTTTGAATCTAAGCCATTCCCCAAGGCAGCATCTACTCGGCTAAAGTAAAGGGGAGATCTGGCAGTTACTCTCTTGATTTGATTAGTCTAGCTAGTCAGGGCTCTGTCTCCCTGCTGAATTAGCTGGTTTGGCTGCCTACAGTGATCAAATCAAATGGATAATTGTCCAATCTTTCTTGTATTTTGTATCCTATAAACAGAGCTTAGAATAAACAAGACTAACTACAGCCAATAACTGGTCTTCCTGCTTTTTAAGGATTGTTATTATGCTATCACTAGCCCAATTGTCCAAGGTCAGAATGTTCTGTTGGTTGGTGTCAAGGTGGTTTTGTTTGTTTTTGTTTTTTGGTTTGTTTTTTGGTTTGGTTTAATTTCCACACACTGTAAACCAAATTTGGCTGTTCAGAGATGTTTAACACTGGTTGATATTGGAAACTTAGCATCATGCTGTATCTACCCCAACTGTGAATACTGAAAAAACACCTTTGAAATGGAAAATGTGACATACAAATAAGGTACTACCTAGTTTTCTGTTATCTAAAATGCAGCCCCTGTTCTCTCTAGTCCATTGAACAGCTCTGATCCAAGAGCCAGAACATAGTCATACTAAAGTAGCATTAATAATTTAGTCTTGGTTTTGCATCATTAGATATTGAGGCCACTGATGTTGTACCACTTATCTCTCAACCCAGGGGCTTCTGCTATGACCAGTTTCCCATTTTTAATGATGACACTAAGCCATAGAAAGTACTATCAAATTGTTATTTTCCTTTTATGAATGGTGACTCAAAGATCATTTAGAAGTTTTATTGCATTCTGTTGGTGGTACCCCTTAGAAGGTGACTTTAATCAAAGCTGTTTTGTGCTTTCTTTGCGGACCTTGGTCTGAATGGGGGGAGCCTATTAAGTGATTTTCCCAGTATAAACCACTGACAAGAGTATTTTCTCATCCCTAAAAAGCAAGAAGAGAGAAACAAATGGCTTGAGTTGAAAAAGTTGATGTTTTCAAATAATGAGAGAAAACTGCTCTTGGTTTTATCAAACACTGGCTCCCTCTACTGGCAGGGGAGAGGGTGGTGCCCTTTGTAGTGAATATATTAATATATATGTGTATATAATATATAGTGTATATAATGTGTATATAATATATAATATATATAAATATACTGTATATATGTAGAGTGTATATAGTCACATACCAGGTAGTCATAGCATAAAACAGTGCTGGTCACTAAGTCTCTCTTGGCATATCCTTTTTTTCCAAGTCCTGGATTTTCTCTTATGGATATGCTGAGTATTCTCTCAACTCTTCTTCCAATCTTCCTTTCTCCAAAATGGGTTTGGTACCGCCCCACTCTTTTTCTCTACTCCTTCTTTCTTATCCCCAGCTCTTCAGTCATCCGTCCATTAATCTCAATATTACTTGATACCATTCATGCAAAACTAGCATGATTTTCATGCATGCTCAAGGAGGTGTTATTCAACTCCTATTCATTCATCAACGGACTTCAAAGTAAACAGGTTTATTGTAAGCTCTTAAGAATCTGAAAAATATATTTTCCATCTTTTTGGATCGTTATCAGTATCAGTTCTTATAGGCTGATAAAGGTGGCTATTAAAACATTAGTTGACTCCATAACAGAAATTAAGGGAAGCACAGGAGATTGGGTCTGAAGACAAGCCCAGGATTCCATTTGAAGGATCTCCTTCTGGTGATGGTAAATTCTGAGTGTGTGTGTGTGTGTCTGTGTGTGTGTGTGTGTGTGTGTGTGTGTGTGTGTGTGTGTACATGTTTCTCTTTGTGGGAAGAGGGCGGTTTGTTAGAGAGGAGCAGAAGAATGTAAGAAAACAAGTTGACTATATGGGGATGGCGAAAATAGAACATCTGGGCTACCATTCCCTAAATCTATATTTAAGGTATAGGTCACTGAGTGAGACTTGCATCCTTTCACAGTAAGCCAAATACAGCCAAAGCTTGCTGTTCAATTCAGCCTCCTATTCAGCCACTACCAACTGGCGTTTATTAGGAAACCTATTTATACTCATGACCTAGACAATTTCTGTTCAGTCCCCAAAGTCTAAAGGCAAATCTATTGGTGTTTTTCTTCTGAGATTAAAAAGTGTCCTTGTAGGGTTTTAATTTAAAATTGGAATGATCTTTATTCAGGGCCTCTTGGGAATTTTACACATCTCATGATGACTTAGGGAAGCAGTTATACTTTTGCTTCTCTCTAAAACATCTGTTCCCACTGCTAGGAATTTGGGTCACTGTTTTATTCTTTATATTTAACTATCTAGGGAATTACCAAGTTTCATATACAGACAGGCATGTATTTCTTAAAATGTGTTTTCTAGAAAAAGAAAAGGAAATGCAGGTGGCTTATGATCAATTGTGTCATGGCAGGGCATAATGTAAGAACAAGATTTTATTTTTGATCTAACCCTAATCCTCACGCTAACTTGAATCCACCTAAAGTGTGATTATTCAATATGTAGAAAGAACATCCAGATATACCTCTTATGTGTATGAGGTATAATACACATTTTTCCCAGTAAAATACATGGAGAAAAATACATGGAGAGCCAGCAGGGCATAGTGGTTAAGAGACTGGTACCAACTTGCTGAGTTGGAATCCCAGCTCAATTCCTTACTAGCTGTATGATTTAGGGCAAGTTAACCTAATCTTTTGGTGTCTCCATTTCCTCATATGTGAAAAAAAAGATACCAGTACTTGACTCCTAGGATTGTTGAAAGATTTGTTGATTTAACTCATGTCAAGTTTTTAGAAGACTAAGCACACAATAATATTAGCTACTCTAGCCATACAGTTGATACTGAAATTAACCACACGATACATCACCCAGTCAGCAGTTGTGCATTTTCATCTGTCTTTAGGTCCCTGTCTGTTAACCCATTTAACTCCTAGAATATTTATGATTTTAAGAAGGTACATTCAATACAGCAAATTGATTTAATATAAAATATTATATATATATACATATGTGTGTATATATATGCGTGTGTGTGTGTATATGTACTGCCAGATGCAGTAGTTAAATATCTAATCTGTATTAATTACTATCCTACACTACAAGCAAGAAAACTGAGGCCCAGAGGGAAAGGCTATTATCCTAGGTCCCTCAGCTAATAAGAGCTGGAGCCAGGGTTAAACCCAATGGTTTACTCTATCCTCCTTCTGTTGCATTAAAGCTATGTGGAAATATCTGGAGAAAGAGTCTAGTAAATGCACACAAAGTAGCACAACATTCCATAAATGTATATTTATATACTTGAATTGGGAGAATCTTCCTGAATCAATACTATTTGACACAAAGCCTTAGTTTTCTGAGAAAAAAAATTGCATGGAAATAAAAGGAAATATTCAGCTAGCTCATTCCATTGTCAGTGCTGTTGACAGGTGTTATGTTTTACTATTTTCACCAGATTAAAAAAGCAGCTTGTCAACTGTGTGAACTGGTCAGTGGGTGTCTGGGTGGCCCAGGTAGTTAAGCATCTGACTCTTGATTTCAGTTCAGGTCCTGATCTCAGGATTCATGAGTTTGAGCCCTACACTGGGCTCCATGCTGACAGCATGGAGCATGCTGCGGATATTCTCTCTCTCTCTCTCTCTCTCTCTCTCTCTCTCTCTCTCTTTCCCTCCCCTACTCATGCATGCTTGCATGCTCTCTCTCTCTTTCTCAAAATAAATAAACTTTTTTTTTAAAAGAGTAACTGGTGAAATGATAATGCATTATTGTAGCCTAACTTTTCAGATGCAAATTATTTAAGACTCTGTGAATGCTAGTTCAAAGGGAATAGAGAAAAACCTGTGATAACCACTGTTTTCTCAGGCTCAATATTTTGCACAACTATTAGAGGAATTTCTTTCGCCCAGCATATGAATCCAAGCTTGGACTTCAGCAGCAATGACCATTGATTTGTAAATTTGTGCCCCACAGCCTTTTGGGCTTTCTCCAGGCAGAATACTGAGAAGTAACTTCTGACTGTCCAGCATGGTGCAGTGAAATAAGGAGATCTACTCTCAAGCTGTGTTTCTCCAGGCAACCCCCCAAGCCCTCTCCATTCATTCCTCTCGCAGTGGCTGACAGTCCTTTCTTGAATGCCACAAACTAATTACGTAGTACCTAAACTGTTAAATGACCTCCAGAATTTTAAACTTTGAAAAGATTAAAAAGAAAACAACAACAACAACAACAACACCCAAAACTCTGGACAATAGTCCAGAATCTGGACAATAGCCAGATTCTGTTCTGAGAACCTTTGATACAATTCATCAACAGATAGTTTTCTTTTCCAGTTTGAATAAAAAATAAATAAATAAATAAATAAATAAATAAATAAATAAATAAATAAATAAAAGAAATCGCCATAGGCTTCTTCTGGTTCTACGCTAAAATATCCCAGAGGGTATAAATTCAAGATTGCTTCACAAATCCTACACAATTTTTACGGATGATGAACACCCTGTGGGAAATAAATTATGATAGTCAGCTAGGAAATGGAAAATGTCTAAAAATTTCTAAAAATAATGATTACATTTCTCCACTGTTTGACACATAGCCGTTTTTACAGAAGGACATAGAGTCAGTGTTAGGAAGCGTTGCTTGTTGGTGCTTGTTGTAAAGCTGTTCTTTCTGGTTTTTGTTCACCAGAGACATTGGGAGGAAGTAGCCTTCAATGTCACATCCTGCAATAGTTCATCTTGCCTCCTCTCCCAAATCCATCTCTCGTGTTTTCTCTGTCTTGGTGATAAAAATACTGTTACCATCCATTCTTCTTTCTTCCTGTAAAAATTAGAGAATGCTGCTCAATATTTAAGTAGTTGAGTTTTAGTATGTTTCTTTCCTCAAAGGCAGTGTCTGTTATGATGCTGTATCAAAAATATATCTGAGAAGAATCTTCTCTTTCTTTGTTTTTTGTTTTGCCACAGATAAAGAACATTAAAGCACACTGAACATTTTTTTGAAAATACTGAAAATGTGGACACTTTTCTTTATTATGTTTTGAAACAGAACTTGAATTTTTCATAACTGGTGTTTAATTGAGTTTGTTTTTCTATTGTGTTTTCTCTTTATTTTACACCTCTTTTTTTTTTCTTTTTGTTCCTTCATCTATGTCACCTCCTTCCCTGCTGGCAACCACGTTTGTAGTTAAGAGTCTGTTTATTTTATTCTATACTTCTGAGATATTTTGTATCCTGAGAATAACCTCTTATGAAAGATAATTCTGTGCACTGTAGTTAAAAAAATGACACATTTAACCAAATTTCCTCACTCTAGTCTGTTCTGTATCTAATACATTCTCAGTCTATTTATGTCCCATTAGTTACATTATACTGTTTCTGTTTCGTTCACATAGCAAGTAACCTTGCACACAGAAGGCACTGTAATTTTTTTTAATTTTTATTTATTTTTGAGGGGGGGGGGAGGAGGAGTGGTAGAGATAGGCAGAGACAGAATCTGAAGGAGGCTCCAGGCTCTGAGCTGTCAGCTCGAACTCATGAATGCGGTGCTCGAACTCATGAACCGTGAGATCATGACCTGAGCAGAAGTTGGACGCTTAACTGACTGAGTCACCCAGGCGCCCCACTTTCTTACTTTCTTTCTTTCTTTTTTTTTTTTTTTTTTTTTTTAGGAGGCACTATAATTCTTAATTGAAGTGGGTCTGGCAAGGGGGTAACTCTTTCACCCAATGACTCACTCTTTCCAAAGCTGAGGAAGAGGCTTAGATAAAATGCTACTGTGTACAAAATAATGAGGTAGCACAAAGACTGAATTGAAATAAAGGAAGCTGGCTCTAGTGCAGGATAAAGTAGAACAAGCTTAGTTGGGGTGATTTTTTTTGTAACAAAGAAATAAAAGATTTGCTTACCAAAGCCTAAAGATACACTGTAAAATTAGATCTAATGTTACAAAACACAAGTACAGAATATGGCTGAATACCACTTCCTTTTCCTATAAAATATATGTATTCAGTGGTCTTACCTAGGTTATAACTAGTAAGGTAAAACTCTGATGCAAAATCATGTCCTCCTTAGGATATGTTTCTTTAAAAAAAATAATTCATTTGTAATTCCTTTAAAAAAAGTCTAAAAGAAAAACAGCTTTTATCTTATGACACAGTTTATACATCCCATAGTGAGATAATTTTCTCAAAACTTGAAATTTGGTGTCTTTTAGAAAAATGTTAACAAGGAAATTTATTTAATTTTCCAACTATTGGCATTACTGGAAAAATATTATGTATTAGTTTTTCTTTAGTTTAATGGGGTTTTGTTTATGCTGCTTTTCTTTTTATTGTGTAATACTCGATGATTTATAGAATTATATAATAGTATCAAAGTGTATCCACAGTAATTCATCACCCTATTTAAGATCTGAATATCTCTAATATCATTGAATCGTCTGTGTGTTTTTCCCTATTTTATATTCCAAACCTTATGTATTCTGCTCCATTTTCCCCTCTTCGAGGTCAACTACTACTTTTTATGTTTACTGTTTCTTTACTTTTTATTATTTTTAAAATTTTTTTAAGAGTTCAGCTTTTAATTGAACAGGTCACAGAAGGGGTTTAGTCAAAAAGCTCAAAGCCCATGTCATCATCAGACTCTTCTGAGTTTCCTTTCTTTCCTTCCACTTTCTTCTCCTTAGCTGGGCCTCCAGCTGCTGAGGTGGGCCCACCAGCTCCGACCTTTGCAGATAAGGCTCCAGATGTTGACGATGTTGGTCAGGGCCTTTGCAAATAAGGAAGGCCAGAAAGGTTCCACTTTTACACCTGCTGCTTTAACGAGGGCACTGATCGTCTCCGTCACCATTACCTCATCATTGTACAAGATGAGAGCAGAGTAGATGCAGATGAGCTTGAAGGCAGATGCCATTGTGCTGGAGAGGGCTGAGCAGGTGCTACTGGGAGCCATGCTAGTCCCCGATGAAGAGAGGGCCTCACCCCTATGCGGCCTTCCCTTCCGCGGAAGGACCTAGCATCTCACAGGCAGCTGAGGACAGTTTGCTTTTTATTTTAAAAAGCTTTCCCACATGTGTAAGGTGTTGCTGACGAATATATTGTGTAAAGAAGTATGCAGTCTTCTGGAGCTTGTTTTCTTTTGCTTATTACTAATATTTGCCCATATTATCGTTCATAACTATGTCTGTTCTTTTGACTGATTTTTGATATTTTATTAGCCAAATACACCACAGTTTATTTATCTCTCTCTGGTCCATGGAATCTAGGTTGCTGTTACTAACAATAAGGCTATGAACGGTTTTTACACATCTATAGGTGCATGTCATATATAGATCATATACTTACAAGCGGAATTTACAGGTACTGAATGAAGTATGCACATGATCAAATTTACAAGATAAGACTAAAGTGTTGTCCAAAATTGTTAAACCAATTTAGACATTTCCTGGTAGTTTATAAGGATTCACAGTGCTCCCTAGCCTTATCAGCACTTGCTATTATCAGATTTATTCATTTTGTCTATTTACTGGGTGTAATATTTTATGTTTTTCATTTTAATTTATATTGCTGTAATGACTAAGGTTGAACGTCTTTTTGTTTGATTACCATTACTGTTTCCAATTACTGTGGCTACTAATCCTTTTGTGTTTTTTGTTTCTGTCAGATTATCTTTCCTTGTTGATTTGTAGTTCTGCATTGATTAGGTTATTAATTTTATTCTCCTAATTTGTGCCTTGAATGATCACTCTATTTGTGGTGTTTTTTGGTGAACACAGATTGTTGAATTTAGCATAATTATATTTATCAAGCTTTATATGGTTAAGTCTTTTTTTGTGTGTCTCAAGAAATTCTACCCCTTATCTTTATATATTATATTTCTCAAATATATTTTCCTAGATAACATTCTAAGTGTGTTAAAAATTGCCATTCACTGTATGTCTGTAATTCTTCTAGAGTTAATTTTTGTGTGTAATGAAAACAGAAAAATATAATTTTATTTACTTATTTTTTAATTGGGAAAAACAGTGCTCCAGTACTTGGATAGTCCCTCTTTTCTACATTTTTTCTATATCCCATTTGTTATACTTTATCCCATTTGTTAATTAATATTTGCTAATATTCCATTTATTATACTTTAAATTTTCACAGATATGATGGGCTGGTTTTGACTCTGACCTATTAGTCATTTTTTTCTGTACTTATAGTAAGGCATTATGTACTTTAAGTGTTAATATCTAAAAAGGCAAGCCCCTTTGACTCTTCTTCTCGCTACCTTTCCTCACCTCCTCTGTCTCTTTTCTTGTTAAAAGGTTTCATGTGCCTTTGTTCTTTGTAAAATTAGAATAACAAATTCCTTGAAATTATGTTCGAACTTTGTTAAAATTGTTCTCATCTATAAGATCCATTTGGGGATTAATAATGTCTTTCAATATTGAGACCTTCTATCTATAAACTTGGTATGCCTTACCATTGGCATCTTTTGTTGCATAGACTCATTGGTACTTTATATTTTCATGATATTATAATGTATTGTGCACATTTGCATGTATATTGTTTTATTCAACAAATTCTTATTGAGTCCCTACTATGTGTCAGGTACTGTTCTAGGTGTATAAGACAGAGCAGTTAAAAAGAAAATTAAGAAAGTAAGTTAAAAAATTATTTCCTTATATACTTTATATTCTGTGCTGGATGGACAACAGACAAATGGGTAAACTAGTAAAAACTGCTATAGGGAAAAATAAACACAGGGAAGCTTAACAGTTAGTGATAGTGGTTTTGATAGTGGGCTATAATTTTAAATACGGTAGTGAGAGAAGTTCTTACTGACAATAAGACTTGTGAATGAATTCTTGAATAGTATGAGATTTTTTGTTGTTGTTTGTTGGTACCTAGAAAATGCAATTTAATGTTAATACGCATCTTCAGTTACCTTGTTAAACTCTCTTAAACTCTGTTAGTTTCATGAGTTTGCCTGTAGATTATTTTGGATTTGCTATGTACACCATGATAAGTAAATATATTATCTATGATTAAGAAATCAATTTATTTCTACTTGTTTCTTTTCTTTCTCCATGTCCTTTCTTGTCCTGTCTTATTTCACTGTCTAAGGACTTTTTATGTTGAATATTGAATTTCCACTAGTGATAAGTTGATTTTTTGTCTTGCTTCTGATACTAACAGAATCTTTAAAAAAAAAATTCTCCATTAAGGATGATGTTTGCTCTGAATTTTTTATTTACAAAATTTTTTAATGTTTATTTTTGTGAGAGAGAGAGGGGGAGACAGAGAGAGAGGGAAAGAGATAAGCAGGAGAGGGCCAGAGAGAGAGGGAGATGGAGACACAGAATCCGAAGCAGTCTCCAGGCTCTGAGCTTTCAGCACAGACCCTGATGTAGGGCTTGAACTCACAAACCACGAGATCATGATCTGAGCTGAAGTTGAGATGCTTAACCAATTGAGTCACCCAGGCTCCCCTATTCTGAATTTTTCATAGATAAGTTTTATCCAATTAAGAAGATTTTGTCTTCTAGTTCATGTTTTTTTAAACACATTTCTTTATCATGAGGGGTGTTTAATTTTTTGAGTGTTTAATCTGTGGATTTTTAGATGGTCTTTTCAATTGTCTCTTAAAATCTGTCATTGTGGTAGAGCATTTTTAGAAACTTGATCAGCTAAAGCATCCTAATATAAACTCAACTCAATTTAACATACCACTGAGATTTATTTGCTAAGAACCCTTAAAAGATTTTTGGTCTATATTCATGAGTGAGAGTGCTTTTTTTAAAAAAAAAATCTCATCATATTATTGTTTTCGTATCATAGACAAATTGAGAGCAGTTTCTTATATTTTGGGAGAATCATGTACAATTGCAGTTGTTCTTTGAAAAATTGGTAGATGTCACTTGTACATCCTGGGACTTTCTTTGTGGTAGAATTTTTGCTTAATAAATACATGTCTTAATGATTACAAGACTATTCAAACTTTTTTTTTTCTTAAGGAAATTTTAGTAAATTTTAATTCTGTTTCAATTTTAACTTGCCAAATTGAACATCATTAGGATAATAACTCTAAATGTTTTTTTTTTTAATTTACCTATATTTATCTATTTCCTTGCTCACAATTCTTTCTTTTAAACATTTTTTCCAACTATATTGAGGTAACATTTACATACAATAATGTGTAAATTTAAGGTGTAAAATGCATTGATTTGATAATATATTACCTATATGTTACATCATGATTACCACAGTAGCATTTGATAACACCGCGATCATGTCACATAATCCTTTCTTTTTTTGTGATAAAAACATTTAAGATGTGCTTTCTTAGCAACTTTCAAGTATATAATGCAGTATTTTTAATTATCTCAATGTTGTGCATTAGATCCCCAGAACTTATTCATCTTCTAACTGGTAGTCAGTACTACTTGACCAACATCTCTCCATTTCCCCCACCTTGGCAACTCCCATTCTATTCTCTGTTTCTGCAAGTTCACCTTTGTTTAGTTGCCACACATAAGTGTCACCATATAGTTTTTGTCTTTGACTGATTTCACTTAGCATTATACCCTCACAGCCCATCCCTGTTGTCACAAATGGCAGGATTTCTTTTCCATGGCTGAATAACATTTCCTCGTATATGTACACACAATATCTTCTTTATCCATTCATCCACTGGTGGATACAGGTTGCTTCTATATCTTGGTTCTTGTGAATAATCCTACAATAACTGTAATAATACTGCATATATCTCTTCAATATCCTGTTTTCCTTTCCTTTGCATATATATCCAGAAGTGGGATTGCTGGATTATGCATTAGTTCTATTTTTAAATTTTGGAGTAACCTCCATACTGTTTTCCATAGTGGTTGCATCAGTGTGCATTACCACCAACAGTGTGCAAGGGTTCCCTTTTCTCCACCTCCTTGTCAATTCTTGTCATTTCTTATCTTTTTGATTATTCTAAAAGATGTGAGATGATGTTTCATTATGGTTTTAGTTTGCATTTCCCTAATGATTGGTAATGTTTAACTTCTTTCCATGTATCTGTTGGCTACCTGTAGATTTTGTTTTGAAAAATGTCTATTCAGTTCCTTTGCCAATTTTAAAAATCAGATTGGAATCTTAATGAGTTGCATGAGTTCTTTATATATTTGAGATTTTAATCCCTTATCAAGTATATGGTGTGCAAACATCTTCTTTTAAGTTGCTTTTTTCATTTTGTTGATTGTTTCTTTTGCTGTGCAGAAGATACTTGGTTTGATGCAGTCCCACTTACTTATTTTTTGTCTTTGTTGTTTGTGGCTTTTCATGTCATAAATAAAAATTCTTTGTCAAGGCCAATGTCATGGAGCTTTTCCCCTATGTTTTCCTCTGGGAGACTTATGGTTTCAGGTCTTGTATTTAAGTCTTTAATCCATTTTGAGTTAATTTTTGTGAATAGTGTAAGATAGAGATCCAATTTTATTTTTCTGCATGTGGTTATCCAGTTTTCTCAAAATCATTTCTCAAAGAGATTATTCTTTCCCCACTGAGTATTTTTGGGTCTCTTGTCAAATGTTGGTTGGCTACATATGTGTGGGTTTATTTCTGGGCTCTCGATTCTCCTTTGAGTTTGTTTTTATGCCAACACCATATTGTTTTGAGTACTGCAGCTTGGTAGTAGAGTTTGAAATCAGGAAGTGTGATGTCCCTGGCTTTGTTCTTTTTTTCTCAGGATTGCATTTGCTATTTTGAATCTTTTGTGGTTATACATAAACTTTAGTATTATTTTTTTCTGTGAGAAATACCATTGGAATTTTGATAGGGGTATTATTGAATCTATATAGCTTTAGGGATTGTGGACACTTAAGCAATATTTATTTTAACTCATTAACATGGGATATCTTTCCATTTGTGTCTTCTTCAATTTTGTATCGAACAATTATTGAATTTTTTATTATTCTTTATTAATTTATTGTCAAATTAGCTTACATACTGTGTAGTCTTGGCTTCAGGAGTAGATTCCCATGATTCATCACTTATATATAATACCCATTGCTCATCCCAACAAGTGCCCTTCTCAATACCCATCACCTATTTTCCTCACCCCCATCAGCCATCAGTTTGTTTTCTATATTTAAGAGTCTCTTATGGTTTGCCTCCCTCTCTGTAACCTATTTTTCCTTCCCTTCCCATATGTTCTTCTGTTAAGTTTCTCAAATTACACGAGTGAAAACCTATGATGTCTGTCTTACTCTGATTTATTTCACTTAGCGTAATACCCTTCAATTCCACTGATGTTGCAAATAGCAAGATTTGATTCTTTTTCATTCCTGAGTAGTATTCCATTGTGTGTGTGTGTGTGTGTGTGTGTGTGTGTGTGTGTGTATTCCGTATATTCCATATATCCAATTTGTGTGTGTGTGTGTGTGTGTATGTGTATTCCGTATATTCCATATATCCAATTTGTGTGTGTGTGTATAAGTATATACCACCTCTTCTTTATCCACTCATCAGTTGATAGACATTTGGGCTCTTTCCAAAATTTGGTTATTATTGATAGTACTGCTCTAAGCATGGGGGTACACATGCCCCTATGAATCAGTACTCCTGTATCTTTGGATAAATTCTTAGTAGTGCAATTGCTGGGTTGTAGGGTAATTCCATTTTTAATTTTTTGAGGAACCTCCACAGTGTTTTCCAGAGTGGTTGTACCAGTTTGCATGTTCACCAACAGTGCAAGAGGGTTCCCCTTTCTCCACATCTTCACCAACATCTGTTGTTTCGTGAGTTGTTAATTTTAGCCACTCTGACTAGTGTGAGGTGGTATCTCATTATGGTTTTGATTTGTATTTCCCTGATGATGAGTGATGTTGGGCATCTTTTCATGTGCCTGTTAGCCATCTGGATGTCTTCTTTGGAAAAGTTTCTATTCATATCTTCTGCCCATTTCTTCAGTAGGTTATGTTTTTCAAGTGTTGAGTTTGGGAAGTTCTTTCTAGATTTTGGATACTAACCCTTTATCCAATATGTCATTTACAAATATCTTCTCCCATTCCATCGGTTGCCTTTTAGTTTTGTTGATTGTTTCCTTTACTGTGCAGAAGCTTTTTATCTTGATGAGGCCCCAAAAGTTCATTTTTGCCTTCAATTTCCCTTGTCTTCAGGGACATGTCAAGTAAGAAGTTGCTGCAGCCGAGGTCAAAGAGACTGCTGCCTCTTTTCTCCTGTAGGATTTTGATGGTTTCCTGTCTCACATTTAGGTCTTTCATCCATTTTGAATTTATTTTTGTGTATGGTGTAAGAAAGTGGTCAGTTTCATTCTTCTGCATGTTGCTGTGCACTTCTTCCAGCACCATTTGCTAAAGAGACTGTCTTTTTCCATTGGATACTCTTTGCTGCTTTGTCAAAGATTAGTTACCTATATAATTGTGAGTCCCTTTCTGGGTTCTCTATTCTATTCCATTGGTCTATGTGTCTGTTTTTGTGCCAATACCATACTGTCTTGGATTCCTTGATACTTCTTTCTATTGCTTCATTATTGGTGTATAGAAATGCACTGAGTTCTGTACATTGGTTTTATCCTGCAACTTTGCTGAATTCATGAATGAGTTCCAGTAGTTTTTTGGTAGAGTCTTTCAGGTTTTCCATGCAGAGAATCATGTCATCTGTGAAAAGTGAAAGTTTGACTTCTCTGCCAGTTTAGATGCCTTTTATTTCATTCTGTTGCCTGAATACCGAGGCTAGAACTTCCAACACCATGTTAAATAATAGTGGTGAGAGTGGACATACCTGTTGTGTTCCTGATCACAGGGAGAAAGCTCTCAGTTTTTCCCCATTGAGATGATATTATCTGTGGGCCTTTAATATATGGCTTTTTTGATGTTAAATTATGTTCCCTCTATCCTGACTTTCTTGAGGTATTTTTTTTTATAAGAAAGGATGCTATATTTTGTCAAATGCTTTTTCTGCATCTATTGACAGGGTCATATGGTTCTTATCCTTTCTTCTATTAATGTGATGTATCACGTTGATTGATTTGTGAATATTGAACCAGCCCTGCAGCCCAGGAATGAATCCCACTTGATCATGGTGAATAATTCTTTTAATATATTTGAATTTGATTTGCTATTAACTTGTTGAGAATTTTTGCATCCATGTTCATCAGGGATATTGTCCTGTAATTCTCCTTTTTAGTTGGGTCTGTCTGGTTTGGGACTCAAGGTAATGCTGGCTTCATAAAATGACTCTGGAAGCTTTCCTTCCATTTCTTTTCTTGCTTTGCTTTGCTTTGATTTCTTTCTTTCTTTCTTCTTCTTTTTCTTCTTCTTCTTTTTTTTTTTTTTTGAACAGCTGGAGAAGAATAGGTATTAACTCTTCTTTAAATGTCTGGTAGAGGAGGAGGCCGGAAGATGGCGGCGTAGGAGGACGCTGGGCTTAGTGCGCGTCCTGCTGATCACTTAGATTCCACCTACACCTGCCTAAAGAACCCAGAAAACTGCCAGAGGATTAGCAGAACGGAGTCTCCAGAGCCAAGCGCAGACGAGAGGCCCACGGAAGAGGGTAGGAAGGGCGGCGAGGCGGTGCGCGCTCCACGAACTGGCGGGAGGGAGCCGGGGCGGAGGGGTGGCTCGCCGGCCAAGCAGAGCCCCCGAGTCTGGCTGGAAAAAGCGGAGGGGCCTGACAGACTGTGTTCCGACAGCAAGCGCGACTTAGCGTCTGGGAGGTCATAAGTTAACAGCTCTGCTCAGAAAGCGGGAAGGCTGGAGGACAAAGGGAGGGAGAGCTGCTGAGCCCCCAGACAGCAGAGCTCAGCTTGCCGGGGAACAAAGGCGCTCGCCAGCGCCATCTCCCTCGCCCATCCCCCAGCCAAAATCCCAAAGAGAACCAGTTCCTGCCAGGGAACTTGCTCGCGCAGCGCAAACACCCAACTCTGTGCTTCTGCGGAGCCAAACCTCCAGCAGCGGATCTGACCCCCTCCCGCTGCCACAGGGCCCCTCCTAAAGTGGATCACCTAAGGAGAAGCGAGCTAAGCCTGCCCCTCCCGCCCCCATGCACCTTGCCTACCCACCCCAGCTAATACGCCAGATCCCCAGCACCACAAGCCTGGCAGTGTGCAAGTAGCCCAGACGGGCCACGCCACCCCACAGTGAATCCCGCCCCTAGGAGAGGGGAAGGGAAGGCACACACCACTCTGACTGTGGCCCCAGCAGTGGGCTGGGGGCAGACATCAGGACTGACTGCGGCCCCGCCCACCAACTCCAGTTATACACCACAGCACAGGGGAAGTGCCCTGCAGGTCCTCACCACTCCAGGGACTCTCCAAAATGACCAAACGGAAGAATTCCCCTCAGAAGAATCTCCAGGAAATAACAACAGCTAATGAACTGATCAAAAAGGATTTAAATAATATAACAGAAAGTGAATTTAGAATAATAGTCATAAAATTAATCGCTGGGCTTGAAAACAGTATACAGGACAGCAGAGAATCTCTTGCCACAGAGATCAAGGGACTAAGGAACAGTCACGAGGAGCTGAAAAGCGCTTTAAACGAAATGCAAAACAAAATGGAAACGACGACAGCTCGGATTGAAGAGGCAGAGGAGAGAATAGGTGAACTAGAAGATAAAGTTATGGAAAAAGAGGAAGCTGAGAGAAAGAGAGATAAAAAAATCCAGGAGTATGAGGGAAAAATTAGAGAACTAAGTGATACACTAAAAAGAAATAATATACGCATAATTGGTATCCCAGAGGAGGAAGAGAGAGGGAAGGGTGCTGAAGGGGTACTTGAAGAAATTATAGCTGAGAACTTCCCTGAACTGGGGAAGGAAAAAGGCATTGAAATCCAAGAGGCACAGAGAACTCCCTTCAGACGTAACTTGAATCGATCTTCTGCACGACATATCATAGTGAAACTGGCAAAATACAAGGATAAAGAGAAAATTCTGAAAGCAGCAAGGGATAAACGTGCCCTCACATATAAAGGGAGACCTATAAGACTCGTGACTGATCTCTCCTTTGAAACTTGGCAGGCCAGAAAGGCTTGGCACGATATCTTCAGTGTGCTAAACAGAAAAAATATGCAGCCGAGAATCCTTTATCCAGCAAGTCTGTCATTTAGAATAGAAGGAGAGATAAAGGTCTTCCCAAACAAACAAAAAATGAAGGAATTTGTCACCACTAAACCAGCCCTACAAGAGATCCTAAGGGGGATCCTGTGAGACAAAGTACTAGAGACATCACTACAAGCATAAAACATACAGACATCACAATGACTCTAAACCCGTATCTTTCTATAATAACACTGAATGTAAATGGATTAAATGCGCCAACCAAAAGACATAGGGTATCAGAATGGATAAAAAAACAAGACCCATCTATTTGCTGTCTACAAGAGACTCATTTTAGATCTGAGGACACCTTTAGATTGAGAGTGAGGGGATGGAGAACTATTTATCATGCCACTGGAAGCCAAAAGAAAGCTGGAGTAGCCATACTTATATCAGACAAACTAGACTTTAAATTAAAGGCTGTAACAAGAGATGAAGAAGGGCATTATATAATAATTACAGGGTCTATCCATCAGGAAGAGCTAATAATTATAAATGTCTATGCGCCGAATACCGGAGCCCCCAGATATATAAAACAATTACTCATAAACATAAGCAACCTTATTGATAAGAATGTGGTCATTGCAGGGGACTTTAACACCCCACTTACAGAAATGGATAGATCATCTAGACACACGGTCAATAAAGAAACAAGGGCCCTGAATGATACATTGGATCAGATGGACTTGACAGATATATTTAGAACTCTGCATCCCAAAGCAACAGAATATACTTTCTTCTCGAGTGCACATGGAACATTCTCCAAGATAGATCATATACTGGGTCACAAAACAGCCCTTCATAAGTTTACAAGAATTGAAATTATACCATGCATACTTTCAGACCACAGTGCTATGAAGCTTGAAATCAACCACAGGAAAAAGTCTGGAAAACCTCCAAAAGCATGGAGGTTAAAGAACACCCTACTAACGAATGAGTGGGTCAACCAGGCAATTAGAGAAGAAATTAAAAAATATATGGAAACAAATGAAAATGAAAATACAACAATCCAAATGCTTTGGGACGCAGCGAAGGCAGTCCTGAGAGGAAAATACATTGCATTCCAGGCCTATCTCAAGAAACAAGAACAATCCCAAATACAAAATCTAACAGCACACCTAAAGGAAATAGAAACAGAACAGCAAAGGCAGCCTAAACCCAGCAGAAGAAGAGAAATAATAAAGATCAGAGCAGAAATAAACAATATAGAATCTAAAAAAACTGTAGAGCAGATCAACGAAACCAAGAGTTGGTTTTTTGAAAAAATAAACAAAATTGACAAACCTCTAGCCAGGCTTCTCAAAAAGAAAAGGGAGATGACCCAAATAGATAAAATCATGAATGAAAATGGAATTATTACAACCAATCCCTCAGAGATACAAACAATTATCAGGGAATACTATGAAAAATTATATGCCAACAAATTGGACAACCTGGAAGAAATGGACAAACTCCTAAACACCCACACTCTTCCAAAACTCAATCATGAGGAAATAGAAAGCTTGAACAGACCCATAACCAGCGAAGAAATTGAATCGGTTATCAAAAATCTCCCAACAAATAAGAGTCCAGGACCAGATGGCTTCCCAGGGGAGTGCTACCAGACGTTTAAAGCAGAGATAATACCTATCCTTCTCAAGCTATTCCAAGAAATAGAAAGGGAAGGAAAACTTCCAGACTCATTCTATGAAGCCAGTATTACTTTGATTCCTAAACCAGACAGAGACCCAGTAAAAAAAAGAGAACTACAGGCCAATATCCCTGATGAATATGGATGCAAAAATTCTCAATAAGATACTAGCAAATCGAATTCAACGGCATATAAAAAGAATTATTCACCATGATCAAGTGGGATTCATTCCTGGGATGCAGGGCTGGTTCAACATTCGCAAATCGATCAACGTGATACATCACATTAACAAAAAAAAAGAGAAGAACCATATGATCCTGTCAATCGATGCAGAAAAGCCTTTGACAAAATCCAGCACCCTTTCTTAATAAAAACCCTTGAGAAAGTCGGGATAGAAGGAACATACTTAAATTCATAAAAGCCATTTATGAAAAGCCCACAGCTAACATCATCCTCAACGGGGAAAAACTGAGAGCTTTTTCCCTGAGATCAGGAACACGACAGGGATGCCCACTCTCACCGCTGTTGTTTAACATAGTGCTGGAAGTGCTAGCATCAGCAATCAGACAACAAAAGGAAATCAAAGGCATCAAAATTGGCAAAGATGAAGTCAAGCTTTCGCTTTTTGCAGATGACATGATATTATACATGGAAAATCTGATAGACTCCACCAAAAGTCTGCTAGAACTGATACATGAATTCAGCAAAGTTGCAGGATACAAAATCAATGTACAGAAATCAGTTGCATTCTTATACACTAACAATGAAGCAACAGAAAGACAAATGAAGAAACTGATCCCATTCACAATTGCACCAAGAAGCATAAAATACCTAGGAATAAATCTAACCAAAGATGTAAAAGATCTGTATGCTGAAAACTATAGAAAGCTTATGCAGGTAATTGAAGAAGATATAAAGAAATGGAAAGACATTCCCTGCTCATGGATTGGAAGAATAAATATTGTCAAAATGTCAATACTACCCAAAGCTCTCTACACATTCAATGCAATCCCAATCAAAATTGCACCAGCAGTCTTCTCGAAACTGGAACAAGCAATCCTAAAATTCATATGGAACCACAAAAGGCCCCGAATAGCCAAAGTAATTTTTTTTTTTTTTTTAAATTTTTTTTTTTTCAACATTTTTTATTTATTTTTGGGACAGAGAGAGACAGAGCATGAACGGGGGAGGGGCAGAGAGAGAGGGAGACACAGAATCGGAAACAGGCTCCAGGCTCCGAGCCATCAGCCCAGAGCCTGACGCGGAGCTCGAACTCACGGACCGCGAGATCGTGACCTGGCTGAAGTCGGACGCTTAACCGACTGTGCCACCCAGGCGCCCCGCCAAAGTAATTTTGAAGAAGAAGACCAAAGCAGGAGGCATCACAATCCCAGACTTTAGCCTCTACTACAAAGCTGTCATCATCAAGACAGCATGGTATTGGCATAAAAACAGACACATAGACCAATGGAATAGAATAGAAACCCCAGAACTAGACCCACAAACGTATGGCCAACTCATCTTTGACAAAGCAGGAAAGAACATCCAATGGAAAAAAGACAGTCTCTTTAACAAATGGTGCTGGGAGAACTGGACAGCAACATGCAGAAGGTTGAATCTAGACCACTTTCTCACACCATTCACAAAAATAAACTCAAAATGGATAAAGGACCTGAATGTGAGACAGGAAACCATCAAAACCTTAGAGGAGAAAGCAGGAAAAGACCTCTCTGACCTCAGCCGTAGCAATCTCTTACTCGGCACATCCCCAAAGGCAAGGGAATTAAAAGCAAAAGTGAATTACTGGGACCTTATGAAGATAAAAAGCTTCTGCACAGCAAAGGAAACAACCAACAAAACTAAAAGGCAACCAACGGAATGGGAAAAGATATTTGCAAATGACATATCGGACAAAGGGCTAGTATCCAAAATCTATAAAGAGCTCATCAAACTCCACACCCGAAAAACAAATAACCCAGTGAAGAAATGGGCAGAAAACATGAATAGACACTTCTCTAAAGAAGACATCCGGATGGCCAACAGGCACATGAAAAGATGTTCAACATCGCTCCTTATCAGGGAAATACAAACCAAAACCACACTCAGATATCACCTCACGCCAGTCAGAGTGGCCAAAATGAAGAAATCAGGAGACTATAGATGCTGGAGAGGATGTGGAGAAACGGGAACCCTCTTGCACTGTTGGTGGGAATGCAAATTGGTGCAGCCGCTCTGGAAAGCAGTGTGGAGGTTCCTCAGAAAATTAAAAATAGACCTACCCTATGACCCAGCAATAGCACTGCTAGGAATTTATCCAAGGGATACAGGAGTACTGATGCATAGGGGCACTTGTACCCCAATGTTTATAGCGGCACTCTCAACAATAGCCAAATTATGGAAAGAGCCTAAATGTCCATCAACTGATGAACGGATAAAGAAATTGTGGTTTATATACACAATGGAATACTACGTGGCAATGAGAAAAAATGAAATATGGCCTTTTGTAGCAACGTGGATGGAACTGGAGAGTGTGATGCTAAGTGAAATAAGCCATACAGAGAAAGACAGATACCATATGGTTTCACTCTTATGTGGATCCTGAGAAACGTAACAGAAACCCATGGGGGAGGGGAAGGAAAAAAAAAAAAAAAAGAGGTTAGAGTGGGAGAGAGCCAAAGCATAAGAGACTGTTAAAAACTGAGAACAAACTGAGGGTTGATGGGGGTGGGAGGGAGGGCAGGGTGGGTGATGGGTATTGAGGAGGGCACCTTTTGGGATGAGCACTGGGTGTTGTATGGAAACCAATTTGACAGTAAATTTCATATATTGAAAAATTAAAAAAAAATGAAAAAATGATGAAAAAAAAATAAATAAATAAATAAAAAAATAAATGTCTGGTAGAATTCCCCTGGGAAACCACCTGGCCCAGGACTCTTATTTGTTGGAAGATTTTTGATAACTAATTCAATTTCTTCACTGGTTGCAGGTCTGTTCAAGTTTTCTATTCCCATTTGAGTTTTGGTAGTGTGTGGGTATCTAGGAAATTGTCCATTTTTTCCAGATTGTTCAGTTTGTTGGCATATAATTTTTCATAGTATTCTCTAATAATTTTTTGTATTTCTGTGGTGTTGGTTGTGATCTCTCCTCTTTCATTCATGATTTTATCTAACTGGGTCCTCTCTCTTTTTGATCAGTCTGGACAGGGGTTTATCAATTTTGTTTATTCTTTCAAAAAACCAGCTCTTAGATTCACTGATCTGTTCTATTATTTTATTTTGTCTTTTGCATTCTCTATTGTTTATTTCTGCTCTCATCTTTATTATTTCTCTTCTTCTGCTGGCTTTGGGCTTTCTTTGCTGTTGTCTTTCTAGTTCCTTTAGGAGTGAGGTTAAGTTCTGTATTTGGGACCTTTCTTGCTTCTTGAGATAGGCCTGGATTGCAATGTGTTTTCCTTTTAGGACTGCCTTTGCTGCATCCCAAAGGGTTTGGACTGTCGTGTTTTCATTTTTATTTGCTTCCATATATTTTTTAAATTTCTTCTTTAATTTCCTAGTTGACCCATTCATTCTTTAGTAGGATGTTTTTAACCTCCATTTATCTGGGGGCTTTCCAAATTTTTTCTTTTGGTTGATTTCACGTTTCATAGCATTGTGAACTGAAAATATGCATGGTATGATCTCAATCCTTTTATATTTGTTCATGGCTGTTTTATGACCCAGTATGTGATCTATTTTGGAGAATGTGCCATGTGCACTCAAGAAGAACATGTATTCTGCTGTTTTTGGATGAAAAGTTCTGAATATATCTGTTAAGTCCATCTGGTCCAATGCGTCATTCAGAGCTGTTGTTTCCTTATTGATTTTTCTTCCTAGATGATCTGTCCATTGTTGTAAGTGGAGTGTTAAAGTCCCCTACAGTCATGGTATTATTATCTATATGTTTATTTATGTTTGTGATTAGTTGGTTTATATATTTGGGTGTCTTCACATTGAGGGCATAAACATCTATAATAGTTAGCTCTTCTTCATAGATAGACTCCTTGATAATGACACAATGCACTTTTTCATCTCTTGTTACAGTCTTTATTTTAAAATCTAGTTTGTCTGATATAAGTATGGCTATTCTGGTTTTCTTTTGACATCCAGTGGCATTAGAGATGGTTCTCCATCCCCTCACTTTCAATCTGAAGGTGTCCTCATGTCTAAAATAAGTCTCTTAGAGACAGCATATAGATGAATCTTGTCTTTTTTTTCTTTTTATCAATTCTGCTACCCTGTATCTTTTGATTGGGGCATGTAGTCCATTTACATTCAGAGAGATTATTGAAGGATATGGATTTAGTGTCATTGTGTTATCTGTAGGTTTGGTGCTTGTGGTGATGGCTCTGGTCCTTTGTAGTCTTTATTGCTTTCTATTCACAGAGTCCCCCTTAGGCTCTCCTGCAGGGCTGGTTTAGTGGTCATGAACTCCTTTAGTTTTTATTTATCTGGGAAAGCCTTATCTGTCCTTCTATTCTGAATGACAATCTTGCTGGATAAAGGATTCTTGGCTGTGTATTTTTTTCTATTCAGCACATTGAATATTTCCTGCCACTCCCTTCTGGCTTGCCAAGTTTCAGTGGACAGGTCTACTACCACTCTTCTGTGTCTACCCTTGTAGGTTAAGGCCCATTTGTACCCAGCTGCTTCCAGAATTCTCTCTTTATCTTTGTATTCTGCCAGTTTCACTCTGATATGTCATGGTGTTGACCTGTTTTTGACTTTGTAGGAAGTTCTCTGTGCCTCCTGAACTTGGATGTCTGTTTCCTTCTCCAGATTAGGGCAGTTCTCAGCTGTAATTTGTTCAAATAAACCTTTGCCTCTTTCTCTCTCTCTCCTTCTTCTGGAACTCCTATGATATGGATATTATTTCATTGAATTTTATTGAATCTCTTAGATCACTAATTCTCCCCTCATGGTCCAGTAAGTTCTTTTACCTCTTTTTTCCAGGTTCATCATTTTCCATAATTTTATCTTCTGTTTCACCTATTCTTTCCCCTGCTTCTTCCATCCTTGCTGTCACTGCATCTAGTTTATTTTGCACCTCATTTACAATATTCTTAATTCGTCGTGATTATTTCTTAGTTCCTTGAGCTCTGCAGCAATAGATTCTCTGCTGTCTCCTATGCTTTTTCAAGCCCAGCTATTAGTCTTATAAATATTATTCTAAATTCTTGTCCAGATATATTATTTATATCTGTTTTGAGTAATTATCTGGCTGTCATTTCTTCCTGGAATTTCTTTTAAGGGGAACTCTTCCATTTCATCATTTTTGCTAGGTTTCTGTCTTTTATAGGTTTTAATAACTTGTTATGTGTCCTGCACCTGCAAGTACTGCTATATTAAAAAGGTGTCCTACACTGTCCAGGGTTGGCAGTGTGTTGCATGTACTCTGTTTTTTGGAGTGTGTTGTGAGTACTCTGTTTATACGTCTTTGGTTCTTCTGTCCCACTGCTCATAGTGGTGGATTATTTGGACCTTTCATCAGGTGTGCTTTGATTTGTATGTTGATGTAACTGGAAAAAAGGGAAAAGTGGGGGGGGGGGGGGAACTTATCCCCTACAAAGAGAGAAATGAAAGAGGTAAAAAAAAAACAGGGAAGAGGATCAAAGAAACTATAAGGCTTAATACAGAGAAAGAGAGAGAGGAAAATAAAGAAGGAGATACAGAAAAGGTATAAAAAGAATAGACTAGAAATGCCTGGTTAAACGAACAAATAGCCAGAACAGAGAAAGAAAGAAAAAGAATTACATACATATATATTATATATATTAAATATATTATATATATATATTATATATATATAATATATATATAAAATATATAATATATATATAATAAGAATAAAAATCAAATCAGCAACTATGAGCCTGATTTCAAAGGAAAGAAAAAAAGAAAAGGGAGAGTAGGGTAGAATGGAAAAGAGAAGAGAAATAAAAAAAGTAATTAGAAAAAATTAAAAACTGACTAATGTACAAAACCACAGGACAGTTGTCTGTTGGTGGCTGTTCTGGTCTGGAGGAGAGGCTGTTTGATTCAGTCAGTGTCAGTCTCACTCTGGTAGATAAGCAGTTACCAGGCATGGAGGAGTGGGATTTGGTGTAAGCAGTCCTGCATCCTGGGTGCCGCTGTCCTGTTCCCTGAAGCCCCAACCTGTTGGTGTTGGGGAGGAAAATGGTGACACCCCCATCTCTCCTCCCTGGACCGGGTATCTCAAACCCTGCCATTCAGGCAGCCCTCACAGAGCAGTGCGGGTGGACAGCTTGTCCTGCTCCATAGTCTCCTATATCTCCTAAGCACTTGGCTGGGATTCAAAACCTGAAGTCTTAAATGATCCTGCACAGCATGGACCCAGTTCTGGGGTGGCACCACTCTGCCCAGCTGACAAAGGGCCTCTGGCTGGCACCTGCAGCCTGGCATCTGCAGTCTTTTGTCCTTTGCGAGGGACGGAATAAACCCTCTTCCCACAGTACTCCAGGGAAAGGACTGTTGTCTCCCAGTGAGCCCCCGAGACCGCTACTGAGCCCTGGGGCTGGCTCCCCTCCCTGAAGGCAGCTCCTGTGTAGAGAAAATGGCCGCAACTGTGAAAACTCTGATCTTCAGCTCTTAAAGCTGTTTGCAAAGTAGAGACTGGAAGTCCATGACCAGGAGAGGTTTTTCTCTCATCCAATCCAATCCAATCCAATCCAATACTTCCATAACCTCTCTTTGTCTTCCCTTTGTCTCTCCACAGAAGGGGTCCCACCTCCATGCCTACACCACATTTTTATCTCACTCAATTCTCAAATACACACCTCTGTCCCACCAAGCTGTCTCTTTCCACCTGTGGAGATTTTTCTGTCTCTCTGCAGCCTGTATTCCTGGTATTCCAAGGTCAGTGTTCTGACCTCAATACAGCTGTGTTTGAGGGATGAGGGAAATCCTGGTCCCTGTACTTCTCTGCCATCTTAACTCTTCATTCCTCAATTTTAAAATCAGAGTCTTGTAGTTCGCAGGGTAGAGATCTTTCACCTCCTTAGTTAAATTTGTTCTTTAATATTTTATTGTTTACGATGTTACCGTGAATGAGATTTCTTTTATATATTTCATTGTAAGGGCATACAAATGCAACTGATTTATGTATGTTAATTTTATATACTGCAACTTTACTGAATGCTGATTGGTTCTAAAAGGTTTTTTTCTGTTGTTGAATATTTAGGATTTTCTATATATAAGATTATATCATCTGCAAATAAAGACTTTTACTTCTTCCAATTTGGATGCCTTTTAATAAGAGTATGACAGTGAGTGCCCATTCTTGCTTCTGATCTTAGAGGAAAAACTCTGAATCTTTCACCATTGAGTATGATGTCTGCTGATGTTAGTATGATGTTAGTATGATGTGGGCCTGTCATGTATGGCCTTTTTTGTTGAGGTATATTCTTTCTGTATCCAATTTGTTGAAATTTTTTTATCATGACAAGGTATTTTACTTTGTCAAATACTTTTCCTGCGTCTATTGAGATGATCACATGAATTTTATATCTATGAATGTGGAATATCACATTTATTGATTTACAAATGGTGAACCATCATTGCCTCCCAAGGATAAATCCCAGGTGATAATGATATATGGTACTTTTAATGTATTGTTGAATTCAATTTGCTTATTTTTTGTAGACAATTTTTGCCCTATATTCATTAGGGACATAAGTCTGTATTTTTGTTTTCTAGTAGTACCTAGTAGTATCCTTATTTGACTTTGGTATCAGGGTAGTTAGTACTGTCTTCATAAAATGACTTTGCGAGTATTCCCTTTTCTTCAATTTTTTGGAAGAATTTGAGAAGAACCGATATTATTTCTTCTTTAAATGTTTGCTAGAATTCACCAATGAAATCATCTGGTCCTGGACTCTTCTTTATTGAGAGTTGTTTAATTGCTGATTTAATCTCCTTATCTAAGATTTGTCTCATCAGATTTTTTTATTTAAGATTCAGTATTGAGAGGTTGTATGTTTTTTGGAATTTTTTCTTCTAGGTTATCCAATTTATTGGCATATAAATTTTTAGTCTCTTATCATGCTTTGTTTTCTGTGTTATCAGTTGTAATGTCTCCTCTTTCATTTTTTTAATTTATTTAAATCTTCTCTCTTTCTAAGAGTCTAGCTAAATGTTTTTCAATTTTGTGTGTCTTTTTAAAAAAACAGCTCTTAGTTTCACTGATCTTTTCTATTGTTTTTCTGATTTCTATTTATTTTTGGTCTCGTTTTTGTGATTTCCTTTTTTCTGCTAACTTTGTGCTTAGTTTGTTCTTTTTCTACTTCTTTGAAGTATAAAGGTGGGTTCTTTATTTAAGATCTTTCATTTTTCTTAATATAGTCATTTATTGCTATGAACTTTCCTCTTAGAACTACCTTTACATTTCATAGATTTTGGTATGTTGTGTTTCTATTTTCATTTGTTTCAATTTATTTTTTTATTTTTTCTTTTGATTTCTTCTTTGGTACATTGGTTGTTTGGGAGTGTGTTGTTTAATTTCCATATATTTAAAAAATTTTCCTGTGTTCCTCTGTTGATTTCTAGTTTCATATTACTGGGATGATAGGGAAAAGATACTTGGCATGGTTTCAATTTAAATTTGCTAAGGCTTGTTTTGTGGCTTAGCATATCATCTGTCTTGGAGAATGTTCCATGCATGCTTGAGAAGAATGTATTCTGCTATTGACTATAGTATAAAGGTTAAAGGACAAGAGTGTCAAAAACACCTGTTGTAACTATAATTTGTTAATAAATATACAGTATAAAAAGAAGTAAATAGTAATATTAAAAACATTAAAGGGGTGAGACACTTGGGTGGTTTAGTTGGTTAAACTCCTGGCTTTTGGTTTCGGCTTAGGTCACGATCTCATGTTTTGTGAGTTTGAGACCTGTGTCTGGCTTTGCACTGACAGGGTGGAGCCTGCTTGGGATTCTGCCACTCTCTCTTTGTCTGTCCCCTGCTTGCTCACGCTCTCTGTCTCTCTCAAAATAAATACACTTAAAATAAATTAAAGGGGTAGAGAAAAAGCATAATTTTTGTATGTGATCAAAGTTGTTACCAGCATAAAATGGAGTGTTATATCTATAAGATGTTTTATGTAAGTGTCATGGTAACCACAAAACAAAAACCTGTAATAGAGTCACAGGAGATAAAGATGAAGAAATCAGAACATACTACTGTGAAAAGTCACCAGTTTACAAAGAAAGACAACATAAGAAGAAAAAGGAACTAGGAAACTACAAAACAGCCAGAAAACAATAAAATGGCATTAGTAATCCTTACATATCAAGAATTACTTTAAATATAAGTGGATTGAATTCTAATCAAAAAGCACAGAGTGGCTGGGTGGTTCAAAACAAGGCCTAACTACATGCATTTCTAGAAGAGACTCACTTGAGCTTCAGAGACCCATATTTTCTAAGTGACAGGATGGAGGGAGACACTCCATGCAAGTGGAAACCAAAAGAGAGCAAGAGTATCTACACTTCTGTCAGAGAAAATAGATCTTAAACTGAAAGTGCTAACAAGAGGCAAAGAAGGTTGTTATATAATGATAGAGGTTATCTCATCAAGAAGGTATAACCATTGTAAATGTGTATGTGCCCAACATCAGAGCATCTAAATATATTAAGCAAATACTAACAGATCTGAAGGAAGAAATAGACAGTAATACAATAATAGTAGAGGGCATCAAACCCCCACCTTTCAGCAATGGGTGGATCGTCCAGACAGAAAATCAACAGACAAATGTTGGACTTGAACCACACTTTAGCCTAAATGGGCCTAACAGACACACATCACAATTCTTCTTGTATTCCTAGGTATTTTAAATCTTCCTGAAGTACAACCTTTAGAAATCCCCTTAGTGAAAATTTGTTGGTGATAAAAATCTTTTCAATTTTTAAAATCTGAAAATATCTACATTTTAGATTCATAACAAAAAATCTTATGATCATGCAATTCTAGTTTGACATTTAGTATTGGAATTTTGACAATTACTATACTTATTTAACATCTATTGTTACTTTTTGAGATGCCTGTTATTGATATAATTATCTTTTTTTTAATAGATGATCTGTCATTTATCTCTTGTTTAACATCTTTGTGTCTTTGGTTTCACTACAGTGTGTGGATTATATCTAAATCATCTTTCTCGGTACATTTTGTGCTTTCTGTATACATACTTACATATCTTTGATAAGCTCTGAAAATTTCTCACCATTATTCTATTGTAATGGCCATTTCTAGCCATTGTAGCCAATAGTCTTACCATAAGCCAAATTTTACAAAGGAGAAATTGAGAAAAGGAGAGAATAAGTAACTTGCCAAAACTCACATCATCAAAAAGGTCAGTGATCAACTGGGATCTGATTATGTATAATTTGCACACTCTTATTCTATACTTTGTGTCTTTTAACTTTTTTCTCATATTTTCTCTTTCCCTGTTCTGATCTCTGTGTTATTGCTATATATATCTCTGCTAGGTTACTAATTATCTCCTTAGCTATGTCTAATCTGTTATTTAATCCAAGCAGGGAATTTTTTACTTATATGTGTTATATCTAAAAGTTTTAGTTTTAAAATTTCTTTGACAATTTTTGATGGTCTCTTTTCTTTCTAAGTTTTTTTTTTTTTTTTTTTTTTTTTTTAATTCCAGTATAGTTAACATACAGGGTTATTTCAGTTTCAGGTATACAATATAGTGACTTACCAGTTCCATATAGGACTCAGTGTTCATTAAGATAATTGTACTGTTTGATACCCATCACCTATTTCACCCATTTCCTCACCTCCACTCTGGTAACCATCAGTTTGTCCTCTATAGTTAAGAGTCTGTCTCTGTTTCTCTCTCTCTCTCTCTCTCTCTCTTCCTTTGTTTGTTTGTCTTGTTTGTTAAATTCCACATGTGAATGAAATCATATGGTATTTATTGTTCTCTGACTGGCTTCTTTCAGTTAGCATTGTAGTCTCTAGATCGATTCATGCTGTTGCAAATGGCAAGATTTCATTCCTTTTTATGACTGAATAATATTCCATTTTGTGTGTGTGTGTGTGTGTGTGTGTGTGTGTGTGTGTGTGTGTGTATTTATGTATGTATATATATCACATCCTTATCCATTAATCTGTCAGTGGACACTGGGCTGCTTCCATAGTCTGGCTATTATAAATAATGCTGCAAGTAACATAGAAGTTCATGTATCTTTTCAATTAGTGTTTTTGTATTCTTCTGGGTAAATACCCAATAGTGCAATTCCTGGATTGTAGGATAGTTCTATTTTTAATTTTTTCCCATGTATTCCACTTTCATTTTCTTAATTAATTTTAAATTTTTCATCCAAGTTAGTTAACATATAGTGCAACAATGATTTCAGGAGTAGATTCCTTAATGCCCCTTACCCATTTAGCCCATCCCCCCTCCCACAACCCCTCCAGCAACGCTCTGTTCTCTACATTTAAGAGTCTCTTCTGTTTTTCACCCTCTCTCTGTTTTTTATTATTTTTGTTTCCCTTCCCTTATGTGCATCTATTTTGTGTCTTAAATTCCACATGTGTGAAGTCCTATGATTTTTGTCTTTCTCTGACTAATTTCGCTTAGCATAAATACCCTCCAGTTCCATCCTCGTAGTTGCAAATGGCAAGATTTCATTCTTTTTGATTGCCGAGTAATACTCCATTGTGTGTGTGTGTGTGTGTGTGTGTGTGTGTGTGTGTGTGTGTGTCTTCATTTCTGTTGACCCTCACTGATGGATGTGTATTTTTTAAATATAATTTATTGTCAAATTGGCTTCCATACAACACCCAGTGCTCATCCCAACAAGTGCCCTCCTTGATGCCCATCACCCACTTTTCCCTCTCCCCCACCCCCTATCAATCCTCAGTCTGTTCTCTGTATTTAAGAATCTCTTATGGTTTGCCTCCATCCCTCTCTGTAACTTTTTTTTCCTCCCTTCACTTCCCCATGGTCTTCTGTTAAGTTTCTCAAGATCCACATATGATTAAAAAAACATATGATATCTGTCTTTCTCTGACTGACTTATTTTACTCAGCATAATACCTTCCATTTCCATCCATGTTGCTGCAAATGGCAGGATTTCATTCTTTCTCATTGCCAACTAGTATTCCATTGTATATATAAACCACATCTTCTTTATCTGTTCATCAGTTGATGGACACTTAGGTTCTTTCCATAATTTGGCTATTGTTGAAAGCACTGCTATAAACATTAGGGTACATGTGCCTCTATGCATCACCACTCCTGTATCCCTTGGGTAAATTCCTAGCAGTATTATTGCTGGGTCATAGGGTAGTTCTATTTTTAATTTTTTGAGGAACCTCCACACTGTTTTTCCAGAGCGGCTGTACCAGTTTGCATTCCTACCAACACTCCAAGAGGGTTCCCATTTCTCCACATCCTTGCCATCATTTATAGTCTCCTGATTTGTTAATTTTAGCTACTCTGGTGTGAGGTAGTATCTCAGTGTGGCTTTGATTTGTATTTTCCTGATGATGAGTGACGTTGAGTATCGTTTCATGTATTGCTGGCCATCTGATGTCTTCTTTGGAAAAATGTCTATTCATGTCCTCTGCCCATTTCTTCACTGGATTATTTGTTTTTTGGGTGTGGAGTTTGGTGAGTTCTTTATAGATCTTGGATACTAGCCCTTTATCTGATACGTCATTTGCAAATATCTTTTCCCATTCCCTCGGTTGTCTTTTAGTTTTGTTGATTGTTTCCTTTGTGGTACAGAAGCTTTTTATCTTGATGAGGTCCCAATAGTTCATTTTTGCTTTAATTCCCTTGCCTTTGGAGATGTGTCGAGTAAGAAATTGCTGCAGCTGAGGTCAAGAGGTTGTTGCCTGTTTTCTCCTCTAGGGTTTTAATGGTTTTCTGTCTCACATTCAGGTCTTTCATGGATGTGTATTTCTATGTTTGCTTACTGACTGTTCATTGTGGACTCCTCTATGTTATCAAAACTAATCTGCAGGAATTCTGAGTATATAAGTGGGAGACATTTCTCACTATGAAAGTTTTATATTTTGCAAGATTCAGGGTCAGTACTGACCTGGGACTACTTAGTTCCCTTTAATGATTTCATGATTAATGCAAGAGTTTCAAGTTTTGCCCCATTCTTGCCAAGGCCTAGGGGCATATTCGCTGAATGGCAGTGCTGATGAAGGCATCTAACACCAGGTGAATCTCCCCTAAAAAATCCCTGCTCCATTTACCTCTTCTTACTACTTTTTTCTCTAGTTTCAGCTAGACACTTTTTCTCTTTTTAGAAATTTCTCTTATGTTTAGGAAATTCAGTAATTTCATAAAAGTAGATTTATTATACTTTAAGCTCTGTTTCTATTTTTAGCAGGAGGAGACTTTAGCCTAGGTAATTCACATTCTGACTATTCTTTTGTTTCTCTCCTAGTTCTTTAAACTGTACTATTTAATTTTCAAACTTCAACATAGGTAATATTCCTTGTAAATTATTGAAGAATTTAAAAAGTCTGTATGTGATGTACAACCAAATTATACCATAATTAGCCAATGGATATTACACTAATCACTTAAAAATTAAACTAACATATTTTTAAAAACTATCAGAAATCTATGTATTAACAATTGGTGATATTTTTCCCATGTTTGTGAAGACAGTCTTTTTATGAAATTAATAGCCTGATTTTGAGGTTTTATTTGCATTCCTATAGAGGCATTAGAATACATACAAACCATAGTAAATTGTTTCTGACCTATTTATTAATTTCCTTTTTTGTTAATTATATCTCTTTATTATTCAAAAATAATAAAGAGATAATTATATCTCTTTATTATCGGGGAGGAAAATAACTTGGGAATAAACAAAATTCATTTAATTACCAATTTGAAAAATTTTATTTTTTTTTATCATAAGGAAGTTACTTTTTTGGTTGTGTTTTTTAGTATTTGTTGTTTATTTTATTTAAAGGCAAATTAAATATTCGTGGGTTTTTATACGTTCTATAAGGGTGTCTGTATGACAGAGATAAAACCTCTTTGAAAACGATTGTTTTTGGAAACATTACGGCTTTATGTCAATGAATGACTATTTTATATATATATATATATATAATTGTAATTAATCTTATGTATATACTCTAGCATAACAAGTTTCCTCCTTCTATGCACATATGTGCAGCATACCTTACCTATAGTCAAAATGCCCTAAAGTTTACTTACAATAGAAGTAACCATTGAGAAGGCTGTCAGGTGTTCTTATGTACACAGTATCTCCAAACAGAGATGGAATGATAATCAACCATCTCAAAAAATTTCTGTGCCAGTGTATTTTTGCATTCACACGTGACCAACTTCTGCTTAAGGGATAAGGCTGCATTGTATGCATAGGTGAAAGCTTCATTTGTTTTAAGAAAGAATTTAGCTATTTTGCATAAAAAAGTACATATTAGTGTATGTCATAGATTACTTTTAGAGCTCATTGTAAAAGGTAGTTCTCAGCTGATGCCACTGTGCTATGCTTTCCAAAGCCAAACAGACAGATGGGCTTTCATTATTTTCTTGACTTTTTATATTTGTTGATAATGGTTGTAATTAATTTTTAATCTGAAGACTTGTAAAGCAATACTTGGGGATTTAACAAACCAAACTTGTATTAATGAAGCACAAACTGTCCAAATATTCTTCCTATATCAAACTTCACTGAGCAGTAATAACTCCTTCTTGGTCAAGGGCTGATCCGAAAACATCTGGGACACAAAATCCTTTGGAGTGATCACCAACAATATGCACACACTGTAAGGGTGATACATGGTTCACTGTACGGAAAATACTTTTATTTAGCAGGTATTTACTCAATACTGAGTGTGCTAATTCCAGGCTTATAGTATTTTATTATTTTTTTAAGTTTACTTATTTTGAGAGAGAGAGACAGAGTGCATGTGTGAGTTGGGGAGGGGCAGACAGAGAGGAAGAGACAGAATCCTAAGCAGGCTCCATGCTGTCAGTGCAGAGCCTGATGCACAGCTCGATCATACAGGCTTTGAGATCATGACCTGAGCAGAAACTAAGAGTTGGATGCTGAATGGACTGAGCCACCCAGGCACCCCATAGGCTTATTATAATAAAGTTATCGAGGAACCCAGTGGAATTGTAAAAATTCCACAATATTAGATGATTTTTATACTTAATTTCCACACATGCAGACTGTGTATTCTGTCCTTCTCCTATCTCCAGTAAGAAACTAAGAAATTTCAGTAGTTTTTCCAAAGTCATGGGTAATTGATGTTCACAATATCAACCCACCATTAATTTTCTATACTTAAAAGGATCTTGATCACAAATTATAAGAGGAGACTTGGCATATTAATTAGAAAAATAACAATAATTAAAGGTACCATTGATAGCTATGTGCCAAACACTGTGCAAAGGACTGATTAAACATGATCTCATTTTAACTTGACAATACTCAATGTAAATTTAATTACCTTTATTTCACAAAGGAGAAAACTGAAACAGAGAATAAATAAATTGCAAAAACTCCCATCATCAGAAAATGTCAAAAAGGAACTAGAACCGCAACGTGTTACAGACAGTCTCTACCTTTCCTAGAGCCTATGTGTGAGTGTGGCCGAACACACAATATACCGGCAAATAGGATCTACATTCCCATGGAAGATGAGGTATACATGCTCTCCAACTGGTCAGTTTACAATGTAAGTTAAATTTTTGCATAAACTGCGAGACACACCTGGAAGGAAAGAGGAGGCTCATTCTGTGACAGATACAATAATGTGAGTGGATTTCAGTTGTTTTCCTTAGCCTTGAAGAGAGCTTTGGAAAATGGGACATATATGATTTGTCAGATGGACAATGAGAGATCCAAGGGGTAAAGAGAAACCATTCACCCTAGCCACCTTTTCATTTCTTTTCTTTCCTTCCTGTCAAAAAATGGCTCATGTTTTGCTCAGAATAGCCTTCTAATCCTTGCCTCCAAAGCCACAAGCATTCCCTTATCAAAAACTTGACTCCACGCCAGCCTCCCCAAGGAGCCCTACCCTGATGATAGGTTGGATAAATGGATCTTCTGCTGCTTCTCTGACAATGGCATTCCCCAAACACCTTTCTTTGAGAATTTTAAACATTTTCCTCAAAAACAAAAAGAAGAAAATTGTATCTGATTTGTCATCTTGTTTTGTGTGATTGTAAATTCAGACACTCTTTTGACTGTTTTGTACTACATGAAGGTCAAGAAATATTTAGTGCATTAAAGTGTCAATTTGTCTGGTGGAATGCAGATTGGGATAGGTAGAAAATGGCTTGTAAAAGGGACGCGGTTTAGAGTTTTGAAAAAAACAGGCAATTCCCTCCTCAATAATTATGATGTCATACCTTAGTTACGGTGGGTTGCTGATCATGAGCCATGATGGGGAGGGATTCCTGGTTTCAGTGGGGAGCGCCTCCGAGCGAGTGATGAGTGCATTTCTACCCGGCTAAACAGCATGGAAGAGAGCAAGCAGCTTCCGTGGTAGACAGAATGACAGTAATTTAAAAGGGAGGTGGAGGAGGTCGCTATTCGTTTTGCTCTTTGCAAAATATTTCAGGTGTCCTCCTTTTGCTCTATGCATTCATAGGGAATTAGAAGAGAATGAAACGTATTTAAAGGCCCTACATAGGACATCATACTGCCTGAGGGTCCCAGCATGGGGCAAAGTGGAACCTTTCATTAGGGGATGTAAGTAGGGATTTCAGGGGAGGGTTAAGTGACACGAGCATTAATATTGTAGCACAGGCTGAAAAGTTGACCATCCAGAGGTAAAGACAATATTCAAAGACAGAATTTGGCACTATTTCATTTCCTAAACCGTGTAGTATCACTCTTAGATGTTATTTTCTGACCGTTAAGCTTCTTAACATAACCTTATGCCATAAAAGTAAGTACCTGTGCAATATCCAGAAGGGAAAACCACTCACTTTTTTCAATTCAGAGAAAGCCTCAAGAATATGGTGAAATGAAGGGGAGATTCGTAAGAAAAGCATTCTGGTCCCTTTATTGTGGTGATAGCTAGAATGTTAAAAACGTTGCCTAAATAAATGGGCCTTTTCAGATATTGCTAGTAATTTTGCTTCTAACAGTTATTTCTGACACAGAGGCATTGATCTCAGCAGCTTTGGAACATCCCTGTTGGTCAGAGAGAGGCAAGCTCCATCCATCACGATTATAGGCGGAATGCACTCTCTGTGGAATCCTCCAAAGGGCTACAACAAGTTCGCTTCCTCCTATTGGTGGCTGAGCAGGTTGTATTTGTCTGCTATTGAATGTGATTCCCCACCAAGTCTGAAGGTGCACGGAGCACACCCAACAGTCCGCACACAAAGAAAGATCAAGTCAGCTCACCCCTCTCTTTGGAGCTCGGCGCTCACAGATCTCAGTAGAGTGTCACTCTCCTCTTTATGACAGCCACTCATGTCCCAGGCCTGCTGGGTTTCCGTACTGCCTTCCTATTGTATGTGTACACAGACTGATTATAAGTTCACCACTTCTTCCCACCTTTTTGTGGAGGGTATTCTCTATGACAGATGAGTGCAATAAAGTGAATCCATTTTTTTGTCCCTCTTGCAGGCAGCACAGTGAGTTCTAACCAACAAAGGCACATTGAGGTAAATCTTTAACGGTGTCACTGCATTGACTTTTATCATTTTCACCTTTGCTTTCACTGATTTTTATCCCTGGAGTTGTAAAACAGAGTTTCACATTGTGACTGTCCTCTAGTCCTCTGTAGAAGTAGTTAGACTGACAAGAACATACTCTTTTTCATAGACACTGCATCACAGCGCACCCTCTGGTGGCCCCTCTCTCTCTCCCTCTTTCTCTCTCCACAGATTCTATTTTATAGATAAAAGCTCAGAGTTTCAAAGGATGAAAAATTTTCAAAAAAGTCAAGCTTTCATTTTAAAAAAGATAATACAGTGCTAGGCAACGATTAGGGGGAAATGTGATGGAATATTTAATAGGAAGGGAAAAGGTTTTCCATATTTTAAGGAAAAAAACCCAGAAACAGTCTATATGTGATTTTGTAAAAATTTCCTTTTATAAATACTCTACCATATATGTATAGAAAAAATACATGGTTGTTCGCTCTTCTGTTTGTTTTGCTTTCTTTTTATTTATTTATGAATATATTTGACTTTGTAATAGGATTTTAAAATTCGTAAGGGCAAAAAGAAAAACAGAAAATAACACATACCATATGGTTCTTATTTTAGGCTGTTTAGCCCACATAAACAAAAACCAATTTGAAAATAAAAGATTGGTACAAATTTGTCATTTCATTTAATTGTTTATTGACAAAAGGAAGGATATTTCAAAGAGGAGAAGGTATGTAAGAAACCACCCAGTTTACTTTCTTAGTGATTTCTGTTTTAAGTCACAGGCAATTTTAAAACATAGTGATTTCAATTTTATTAAGTCACAGGCAATTTTAAAACAAATAGGAATTCTTTAAAGGGAAAGCACACTTCAAAGAACCATCTATAGGAAAACTAAAAGAATCCACTGGAAAAGGGAGATATACAGAACCCAAAAGCTGACTTATGCCTATTTAGCCATTTAAGTAATTACTATCATTTTCCTTGCAAATTGTTAATGCTTTACAGGACAATTCTTAATGTTGGCTCTTTGGATGGGTTTTTCATTTAATCAACTGGCATTGAATTCCTACTATGTATCTTTCATTCAAAGCTTTTGTGATATTTCTTTACCACCATGCTCAGTGGCTGAGAATCTCTGTATGGCAACTGGCTAAGGAAAAAAAAAATGGTGATAGAGGTAAATGGTAAGAACCAAAGAGGGACCTTAGAAGGCACACATTCTGGAAAGTGCTCAGCAGAAACAAAAGAGAACCATGGTGCATTATAAAGGCCATCTAGGAGACGATGTTTTTTCTTGGAGAAAGAAGCAGAAACAAAACCAGACAAATATGTCACATGAGGAAGAAATTTTTCTTCTAGAGGAATTTGAAACCCAAACAGAGCCAAAGACTTGAATGCCTGTAGAGCTTGCTTCAAAGTATCAGGCCTAAAACTAGCTTGTACCTCTAGGAATCTTATACTTAAGATCCAATGAATTTGTTCCTGACCTAGTCATGATTAGATCCTCGATACTAGAACTAGTATTAGGATATTAGCATCCACGATAGATGAATAGATAGTATCTAGCCTTGACAGATAGCCTTGTTCATCAGCTAGAAGATGGTTATCAGTCCTATTCTGTATACATATTTGAGAATTAAATATATTTGTGAGATGGGTGACCTATGTAAATAAACTGCAATGATGGTAAATTTAAGTTTGTAGGTTGCCAAATTGGGTAAATAAAAATATAGAACTGTCAGTTAATTTGAATTTCAAATAAAAAAAATCACTTTTTAATATAAACATGAAAAAATTCTCTTATTTATCTGAAAGCAAAGTTAACTGTGCTTCTTGTATTCTAGTTGACAACTCTAGGTGTTAGGAAAAGAATTAGGGAAGGTTGAAAGTTGAGATTATTGTGATTCTTTTGGAAAAGCAAGGAAGAGAGGAAAGAAGTAAGAAAGGAAGGGAAGAGGATGGGAAGAACGGAGGAAGGAAAAAGCAAGATTTAGGGTTTGATAACATTTTGAGTACCATTTCTCTTTTATATTTGTTTTATATTTATATTGTATGTTTTGTATTATAAAATACTTTAGACTTATAGAAAAATTCAGAGAGCATAACAAAATTCACGTATCTCACCCTAGATTTGCTTCAGATAATTTTTAAATTTTTTTTAACGTCTATTTATTATTGAGAGACAGAGAGAGACAGGCCGTGACCAGGGGAGGGGAAGAGAGAGAGAGGCACACACACACAGAATCTGAAGCAGGCTCCAGGCTCTGAGCTGTCAGCACAGAGCCGGACGTGGGGCTCGAACTCGCAAACCGCGAGATCATGACCTGAGCCGAAGTTGGATGCTTAATCGACTGAGCCACCCAGGCGCCCCTTCAGATAATTTTTTGTACAAAAAAAAAAAAAAAAAAAAGGAAAATAAAAGACAATAGAATTAGAATTGAAGACCCCTTGTAGACTTTCCAGTCTTGTTTCTCTTTTTTTCTCCAGACGTGTCACTGTTATGAAGTGTCTGCCGGACATATTTTATACAGTATCAACATATATATGCTTAAGTAATATGTACTTACATACATCTGTATGTCCATATGTTCATAAGCATGTTGTTATATAATTTGGTTTGATATTTACATTTAAAAAAATTCCATAAAAGGTGTCCTTCTTCAGCTCTCATTATTCACTAAAAACGATGTTTTAGACATTTATCCATGGTGACACATCTAAATTTGATAATTTACTTTAATTGCTGCACATTATGAATATACTACAATTCATTCCTTTCTTGACAAGTATTTAAACTGTTTCCAGTTTTCCACTATTATCAACAAAGCCACAGAGACTATCCTCACACACATCTCTCTAAGCACATATCTGGGAATTCCCCAGGTATATCCCTAAAATTATAGTTGCTAGCTTATAGTGTATGAGCATCTTTAATTTTGTTAGATATTAATACATTGCTCTCCAAAATGCCTTAACAAATACACTTTCTCACCAACAATGTATGAAATTTCTTATTTGCTCGCGTCTTAATCAACCCTTAGGATTCTCAGATATTAGAAATGGCCGATTTGGTGAGTGCTGTTTAATTTGCATTCTCTGATTACTAGATGAGGTTGATTGTGTTTTCATATATTTACTGGCCCTTCCGATTTCCTCTTCAGTGTATTATTTTTCCTCCAGTGGTTGAGTTGTCTATCTGTGCATCAATACGTGTTCTTAATTTCTATCTTAAATCAAATTCCCTAAAAGCAGAGACAAAAATAAGGATTCTTATGCAGGGAATTTATTAAGGGTATGCATTCAGGAAAAATCTGTAAAGGAATGAGGAAAGCAGAATAGAGAAGAGGGAGGTACTCAGTAAAAATGTACCTACAGACAAAATCTAGCCTCAGCCTGATCTCAAGGACTCTGAGACATCAGTTGCACAGCAGAATCTGCCTGTCTTGAGGCAAGGAACTAGGGTGAAGGAGAGGAAGAAATTTTCCTAAGGTTCTTCTAATTGGACTAAGAATTAACTTTACATAATACAGGTTAATAGGAAAAAAAAGTTTCATTACATGTGCATGAAGGCCCAACAATGACTTTGAAGCCGAAAGAAATTGAGGCAATCTTTATACGTTTTAGACAAAGACACAATAAATCTGTAGGAAGTGACAGAACAAAGAAAACTTAGCACTGGGACCTTCAGTTAGTAAGGAATTCTAAACAGCATATGGACTGGGGTGGTAAATTAGTAAAAAGTAACAAGCCAGATTCTCAGCTCTCAATTTCTATCTCCGGTGATGAGGATGTCTATTTATTCCTGGTACAGAGAGTTACGTCCTTCACATGAAACATTTGTGTTTTGCTTTCTGGGGGACAGAGAAGGTCTGAGTGTCCTTCTTGCACAGGCCATCTCTTAAGTAACTTTTATTTAAAACACCCCAGTGTGGCACATTTTGGGGTGACCTGCCCTTGGCCCCTACAAGGGCTTTTGTACTTTTCCTGGCCATATTGGGTGGGGATGGCAATTCCCAGACACTCCCGGCTGGAGCAGCTCTCATTTGTCCATGGGCAATCTTACTGATTGCGTAGAAACCCACAATCAATTGCAGTAACCACAGCAACCAGTGAAAAGATCCCTGGAGACCTGAGACAGGCACCCACTAGAGTTACTAGAATTGCTATAGTTTTATAATAAATATTTCTCTCTGGTAGAGCGTTCATATTCTTTTTCTTCTTCAAAATGAACTTCGTTATTCTTGGACTTGTACTGTTCCATATGGATCTTAGGTCAGCTTATCAGGTTCTATGAAAACATATCTATTTAACTTTTTTTGATTCTATAGTAAAACATACAAATTTATACTTCTGTGTTTTATACTTCTTTTATTATATTTATTCCCAGGTTCCTCAAAGTTCATGCTGTTATTATGAATGAGATCTACGTTTGCATATGATTTTTAACCAACAGTTGCTGATAGATATAGGTACATCATTCTTTTAAAATATTCAAGATCCTGCAGTTTTGCTCAACTCTAATTCTAATGTTTTGTGTACATATATCTTCTAGGGAGATAATCTACTTGTTTGAAAGTTTAATTTCTCCTGTATTTCTTTTCCTCAGAAACTTGCTTTGGATAGAAGCTCCAGAAAATGTTGAAGTGGAAAGAGTAAGTGATCGTGTTTTTTTTTTTTTTCCTGACTTTAAAGGGAATGTTTCTGACCTTTCACCTTCAAACTATTTATTAGCTGAGACAGTTACATTCTGATACTGCTTTGCCATGAGGGTTTCTTGTTGTTGTTGCTGTCATGTTGTTTTGTTTTTAATAAAGGAGTGTTACTTTTTTTTTTCAAGTCCCTTTTCTGCAAATATTGAAGTGACCAAATTGTTTTTCTACTTTAACTAGGTAAGTAATGAATTACATTAATACATTTTCTAATGTTAAGCCATTCTTGCTTTTCTGGAATAAACCTCATTTGGTCACAGAATATGTGTTTGTGTGTGTGTGTGTGTGTGTGTGTGTGTGTGTGTGTGGGTAGTAATTCAGTAACTTAGGTGTAATTCAGTAACTGAGTTTGGTTTGCTAATAACTTGTTAATAAGTTTGGAATTATATTTATAAGTGAGATTGTGATATAAGTTCTATTTCTCCTATTATTTTCTGGTTTTGATTTCAAGGTTATTCTGTTCACGTACAGATGTGGGAAGTTTAGTTTTTTCTTTCCATTCTTTAAATACTATCTATAAAAATGGAAATTGTGTATTTCATGTTTGGAAATGTTCCTGTGTGCTTGAAGAATAAATTTTCCCTATTTGTTAGAAAAAGATTTTTAAAAATCAGGAGACTATAGATGCAGGAAAGGATGTGGAGAAATGGGAACCCTCTTGTACTGTCGGTGGGAATGCCAAGTGGTGCAGCTGCTCTGGAAAACAGTGTGGAGGTTCCTCAAAAAATTAAAAATAGATCTACCCTATGACCTAGCAATATCACTGCTAGGAATTTACCCAAGGGATACAGGAGTGCTGATGCATAGGGGCACTTGTACCCCAATGTTTATAGCAGCACTCTCAACAATAGCCAAATTATGGAAAGAACCTAAATGTCCATCAACTGACAAATGGATAAAGAAATTATGGTTTACATATACAATGGAATACGACTTGGCAATGAGAAAGACTGAAATATGGCCTTTTGTAGCAACGTGGATGGAACTGGCGATGGTTAGGCTAAGTGAAATAAGTCAGGCAGAGAAAGACAGATAACATATGTTTTCACTCATATGTGGATCCTGAGAAAATCAACAGAAGACCGGGGGGAGGGGAAGGGGAAAAAAAAAGTTACAGAGAGGAAAGGAGGCAAACCATAAGAGACTCTTAAATACTAAGAACAGACTGAGGGTTGATGGGGGAAGGGGAAAGTGGGTGATGGGCATTGAGGAGGGCACCTGTTAGGATGACAACTGGGTGTTGTATGGAAACCAATTTGACAATAAATTTCATATAAAAAAAGAAAAAGATTGTTAATTATTTCAACTTTTCTCTATCTTTGATGTTTCTTTTCTGTGTTTAATCTCTTTGGTCTGAAAGAGTTGTGACTATGTCTCAAACCATAGTTGTTAGTTTTAAAAATTATTTTCAAAATTCTGCCATTTAATGCTTTATAGACTGTGCAGTTATAAGTTGCATAGAGTTCAGAATTGATATATGTTCCTGGTGAATTGTTCTTTTATTATTAAGTAATGACACCTTCATACCCTAGAATAATTTTTTTTTATGTTAAAGCCTATTTTTCTCTAATATTAATGGTGCCACATCATCTTTCTCTGAACACTGTTCCCCTGTTACATCTTTTTCCTTGCTCTTTACTCTCAATCTTTTTTGTCATTTATTTTATGTGTCTATTATAAAATTAATACAGCTTAATATTAATATTATTTTTATTCAAATTGAGAATCTCTTAATAGACAAGCTTAATCTGTTAATATTTATTGCACTTACTGATGGATTTGAAGTATTTCTACCATTTTATCTTATGTCATGATTTTTTTATGTTGTCACACTTACAATTTTTTTTTTTTGCTTCTTTTATCATTTTCTCAGGCCTCTATTGAATTAGATTTCCTTATATCTTTTTTTCTCCTCTATTGTTACAGAAACTAGAAACTCTGCTTCTATTTTTTTTCTGGTTATCCTTAAATTTGCAAATAATCACAGTTGACTTTAAACATTTTAAAATTCTCATTTCTGGACCCTTCCAAAGCAATTAAAAATACTTAAGTTCATCTCTGATCTTTCATCCCTATCTTTCATATTCTTTTTACCAAATTAATCATTATTATTGGTAGGATTTATACCTACTAACTATTTAGATACCAACATAATTGTCAATTTCTTACTTACCTTGTTTCTTGCGCCCAACCATCCTTTTGTTTCTGTTCTTTCCTTACTAAATTTCGTATTTTATCAAGGGTTTGTGAGTAGTAAAATCTCTCAGCCTACATTTAAATATTTAAAAAAATTTTTCTACTTGATGAAGAGTTAAGTAATGGATTCAGAACTGGTGGTTATTTTCCTCACTACTTTGAAGGTATCATCCCAAAGTTTTCTGATTATTTATATATTCTCTATTTTTCATTGGTTGCTTTTAAGGTTTTTATCTTTATCTTTGCAGTTCTGCTTTTTCACAAAACTGTATCTGGGTATTTGTTTTAGTGTTTCTGCTTTGTACTTGTGTTCTTTATTTTGAGTGCTTAGATCTTACTTTAATTCTTAACAATTATTTCTTCAAATGTTGCCTCTCCATAATTCTCTAGTTTTTTTTTTTTTGAGTAATCAATATATGTTGATGCTTTTTATTTTATCCTCCATTTCTTCTGACAGTGCTCTTATATTTCTAATTTTTTTATTCTTAATACTCCATACCAAATATGTTCTTGGATCTAGCTTTATCTTTGACTAATGTGTTGTTTTAGCCTCTGTATTGTGTGTGTGTGTGTGTGTGTGTGTGTGTGTGTGTGTGTGTGTTTCATTGGCTAGATATTTTAAGTTTCTCTTTTTTGGGGTTTAAATTCTCAGTTTTAAGTAATATTGTTCCTTTCTTTCCATTATGTCTTTTAATCTGTCTTTAAACTCTATAATGATTTAAAATTTTCAAATTTTATATTCTTTTTATTGCTATGCAGTTTCATATCTTAAGGTGCTGAATAAATCTCCTGTTTGTTTTGCTTGCTGATCCTCCCTCATAGTGAATTGCTTTTTCTCCCCTGTGGTGCACACGGGAGGGGTATGGGTTTATTTGTTTGTCTGTTTGTTTGTTTATTTTGGAGAACATCTTCAGCTGTGTGTGTGTGTATGTGTGTGTGTGTGTATGCACATGCAAATTCTTTGTGTTCGGAATAGTGAATGTTTCATAAAGCAGTTTCATTTTGCTTCTCACAAAGTTCTTACAACAATTTTTATGTAAATTTTCCAGTTTAGTAATCCAATATAAACTGATTTTGCTGCTATTAGTAGGGACCATAGATATAAAGGTTAATTTTCTTGGATGAAATTAGTCTGCAAGTAGGCTGTCCATAGTTGCTATACATCTTGATGAAGTCCTCCGGGAGTCAGGTTCATTTTCTCTCTACTTCACCATCCTTAATACACAGCTTACATTCTTTGGCTGTTAGGTCTCAAACTATTGCATCCTTCATTGAGAGAGGAAGCAGGAAAAAGTGGGAGGAAAAAAATGTACTTCCCTGCCATTTAAAGAGGCTTCTAAGACATCTGATTATAGATAATTAACTAGAACTAGTTAAGTAAAACCACAGCTAGCTGCTAGGTATCCTCTCCCTCCCCCCAGTCCAGAGTAATTTAAGTGGGTGCATTCTCAATCCCAGTAATAACAGACATTTTCTTAGTAAGGAAGAAGGAGAGAATGAATATGTGATAGATATGTGGCAGTCTCTGTATAACCAATTAAGCAGATATAATAAATTTGGACATCATACTCCTGTGTAGTGGTCTGCAGTGATATTTTACCCACCCATGCATCTAGGCAATTCACAATTTTACTCAGGGCATCTCAGGCTGCTAGGTAGCAGTTTTCTAATTCTCTTTTTCACAGATCAAGTCATTCTTCAGTGTTTTATTCTATATACAAGAGATTCAGTTATAGCCCTGGCTTTCTTTGAGTTGTACCTGTTTGTTTTTCTTTGGTTATAGAGAAAAAAAACCCAACTCTTGTTGATATTGTGCTTACCCAGTTTTTTTCTATTTATTTTTGGTGAGAGGTGAGACTGTCCATATTGGCAAAAATGTAGCCAAATTACAAAAGTGGACTTTTACCTCTGGACACTTGTTTTCACTCATCCATTCTATATTTGTATCTAGTTGTGAACAGATAAGCTGTCTAAATGATGGTGATGCTTCTGTCTCCACAGAGAATATATTTGGTTAAAAAATTTGTTTTTCACAGAAAAATTCATGTAAGTTAAAAAGATATCTCTCTAGTAAAATAGCAGTATGTGGGAGTGGGGAAATATGAAGGGGCAATAAAAATGAGACTCAGAACATATTTGTAATCCCCTTAATCCTAGTGAAGGAATTGAATAATAAAGACTAGAGGACTCCTATGCAATTATCTATGACTATACAGTGAGTTAAGAAAAAATTTTAATGTAATACATTAAAAGATAAAGAGATTCTAGAAATTTCATTAACTTGTATGACTTCAGGAATGTCACTGTTTTTTACAGTACCATTTTCTCCATTTGGAAGATAAGAGAAATAATCAGTTTTCTTATTTTCACACTTTAAAATCTTTTTAATAATTTAAAAAAGACTTTACGGGCGGGCACCTGGGTGCCTCAGTCTGTTGAGTGTCCAACTTTGGCTCAGGTCATGATCTCCTGGTTTCTGAGTTCGAGCCTGGCGTCGGGCTTTGTGCTGACAGCTCAGAGCCTGGAATCTGCTTCGGATTCTGTGTCTCTCTCTCTGCCCCTCTCCCACTCATGCTTTGTCTCTCTCTCTCAAAAATAAACATTAAAAATTTTTTAAATAAAAAAATTACTATAGGGGTGCCTGGGTGGCTCAGTTGGTTAAGCATCGGACTCTTGGTCTCAGCTCAGATCATGATTTCATGGTTCATGAGTTCAAGCCACGTGTCTGGCTATGCCCTGATAGTGCAGAGCCTGCTTGGGATTCTCTCTGTCTCTGTCTCTCTGTCTGTCTCTCTCTCTCTCTCTGCCCCTCCCCCACTCACATGTACATGCACGCTCTCTCTCAAAAATAAATTTCAAAAAAAAAGTAAAAATTACTATAACTCTACTGTAAATGTTGAGATGCTATTTTTAAGATAGCCATTTTGAGGAGGACGTGATAACCTCAGCATATTTACATAGAATTTTCTTTCAAAACAATGATTCTGATTCCTGCTAGCATCTAGAATCTAGACAAAGAATTTAAGTGACCCCAAAGGCTATTGGAGAAAATAAGAATGATCATAGCAGAATTTCTCAGTGTTCACAATTTACTATGTTGAGCTTTTATAGAATCTTATATTCAGTACATATTCCCTAGTTATAGTTAGGAAGGAAATAAGATAGAAAATGAAGGTTGAGGCTAAGGATTAGATTTTTAAAGACATTGATAATTATGCTTAACAGTTTCCTGAAGGTTTCCACCTTAATCAATGGTTTAATCACTCAGGGGCCCCTATTAAATAATCTAAAATGTTGACATGCATATGCATCTCCAAGGAGGTAAAAATAGTCATAATTTATATGACATATAGCGAAGCGCTGTGCTTTGTATATCCTTGTATATTAGACATGTCTTGAGGTATCATTTTTCCCATGCCTCCTGAAAACAGAGACCATGTTGTTATAGGATATTTCTATTACAAGTAATAGAATAGCCAACTAAAATTAGTTTAATATAGGGATTATTACCTTGTATAAGAAGAAGAGTTCTGGTAAGATATTTGCCCATTAAATCAGTAAATCAACCAGATCAAGCTCTCTCCAATGTAATCAGGGTATCATTTTATTTCTTACACTTGTCCTTTTGTGGTCCTAGATTTTGCAATTCTGGGCAATACCCAGTAAAAGAACAGAGAGAGAATTCTTTCGTAGCATCTCCTTTCATCCTCGAAGAAAATATTCCCCAGAATCCTCTCAGCAGATGTTCCTTTACATCTCATTGGGCATAATTGAATCATATGCCTAAACTAGCTACTGGCAAAGTACTCTGTGATTGATTTAGTCCAATCAAGGTTCACTGTCTTGGGCACAATGGTTCTGTTAGCAGAGAAAAGGAGAAATGGCTGTTGAGAACACCCATCAATAGTATCTACCATAACTACACCTACCCAGAGCTCTGTGAAGGGTTTCTGCCCCTGACCTACATCCTGCTGACTAAATCATGTACAGACACATGGCCCAAAGTAGTCCCTCTGTAGATTGTTTGCCCCCCCTGAGGGAAAAACACAAATCAAAAATAAAAACAAAAAACTCTGAATCCTATTTCAAGAAACTTGAAATGAGCTATCAAGAACAGCATCATTTGGTTGCAGATGAAATGAATGGACATATGTGGAGCACATGAAATAAGTCAATAGTAACCAGTTGAGTGAAAGAATGCCTGCTGTTGGGGTCCAGCAGCCCACCTCCTGACATGGTGAGTACTCAGCATTTCCTAAATCTCCAGGAGAAATCTTGTATCTGTCTCTACAATAACCTCCTTTGTTTCAATACCTACATCCACATATGTCTGCTACATTTTATCTGAGCTGGTTTTGAATTATGTTTCCATTTCTTGTAACACATTTTCTTCGCCTGTAATAGAAATAGGTACCATAGACCTGCATAAAGAATGTAGAGCATCGTGAACTGATGATCAAGTGTATATGAACAGTGAGACTCCCTCCCATTTTCTGTACAGGAAGATAATAAGCCATGATATGCAGAAGCAAAGCTGCTCATTAGGCAAATTATAGAGGTGGGGATGGGGGCTGAAGTGAATAAACCTTAGTCTTAGAATACCTAGGTTTATGTGCATTTGGAAACAGTCATTATGTAACCTTGTCGCAGTAAGACCTCTTTCTGCAGCCACTATGCAGAAGCTGCTTAAAGATAAGGTCAGAATGGGGGCTCCTGGGTGGCTCAGTACGTTGAGCATCTGACTTCGGCCCAGGTCATGATCTCACAGTCTGTGAGTTCAAGCCCCACATAAGGTTCTGTGCTGCTCCTCTCCCACTCGCTCTCTGTCTCCCTCTCAAAAATAAGTAAACTTAAAAAAAAACAAGATAAGGTCAGAATGTGGTCTTGAAAGATGTCAAATTGCAATCCCAATTTATTTCCCAGCAGTTGCAGGCTTCCGTGACCAAGATTTAAACACAGATTAACAGAGATTCTGACAATATAAACTAGAAATATTTAAGAGAAATCAGATATGCCAGAGGAGTTGACAGCATTGTTGCCTTGCAGCATTCAGTCTCTTGTTCTTTTGTTAACAGCATCATAATTTCCTTTTAGGTGGGATTATTAGGTAAAGTGCCTAGCATCCCCCTAGGTAAAGATGGCTCGTGACCCAAGTTAAAAAATGGATTGAAATAACTGATCCAAGACTATAAATTATCCAAGACTACTGCCAGCACCTTGATCTCCAGAGTTGTTCTAGTTCTTGCCATTTCAGAGCCAGTATCTGAAGCTTTGCTTTTGATTTTGGGAGGTGGACCGTAACCTCTAATGAATGTACCTATTTGCTTAAGTTGGTTATTGTAGCTCAAAGAAGATTAGTTGGAGTATGGTAATGGATCCAATATGAAGAGAAGTAGATGGATTCTTGATATTTTTATGTATAATCTAAAGCATGCTGTGATTGGTTAGAGTTGAGAAAGAGTAGAGAAAGAGTAAAGAGTTTGGAGCAAACGTAAGAATGGTAGTGATATTTATTGAGATAGGAAATAAAAGATGTGAGTATACAGTTACAGAAAAAATTATATGTTTAGTTAAAGTTGTATTGAATTGAGGTGCCTTTGCCACAATCAGTAGGTGAGTAAGCCATATATGCTTTACAGATTAGGGGACAGTTGAGAATGGAAATTGTTGCAAATGCCACAATCTTCCTGCCACCCCACTGATGCCCTGATCCTTAAGATCAGGGTGATTATGGAAAGAAGATTCAGATGAAAGCTCTCTGAAATCTACATTCCTAACAAGTAGTATACTGCGTTCAACAATAACAAAACAAAACAACGTGGGGATTATGGAAACCAATGCTAACATAAAAGACCTGAGAAATGAATCTATCAGTACCAGTTAAACTTTGATAAAATAATACATAACCACAAAAACCTCAGTATCGATAATAGCAATAATTTACTCAGGTTAAGGGTCTGAGATTCAGATAATCTGCATTGGGCTTAGCTTACATTAGGTAGTATTATTAAAAAAACATAGGGGCGTCTGGATGCTCAGTCGGTTAGGCGTCCGACTTCAACTCAGGTCATGAACTTGCGGTTCCTGAGTTCAAGCCCAGAGATGTCAGGCTCTTTGCTTGTCAGCTCAGAGCCTGGAGCCTGCTTTGCATTCTGTGTCTCCCTCTCTCTCTGTTCCTCCCCGACTTGCACTCTGTCTTCTCTCTCTCAAAAATAAATAGACCTTAAAAAAATTTAAAAAGATAAAAAAAACAAACAAACAAGGACCAGCTATGTGAGTATGCTGATTTGGGTCATGGTCACTCACAGGTCATGGCTATTTTTTTTTTTAATTTTTAAAAATTAGTTTATTTATTTTTAAATTTACATTCAAGTTAGTTAGCATATAGTGCAATGATGATGATTTCAGTAGTAGACTCCTTAATGTCTCTTACCCATTTAGCCCATCCCCACCCCCGCAACCCCTTTAGCAACCCTTTGTTTGTTGTCTATATTTAAGAGCCTCTTATGTTTTGTCCCCCTCCCTGTTTTTATATTATTTTTGCTTCCCTTCCCTTATGCTCATCTGTTTTGTATCTTAAATTTCTTTTATGAGTGAAGTCATATGATATTTGTCTTTCTCTGACTAATTTCACTTAGCATAATAACCTCCAGTTCCATCCATGTAGTTGCAAATGGCAAGATTTCATTCTTTTTGATTGCCGCGTAATACTCCATTGTATATATGTACCACATCTTCTTTATCCATTCATCCACCGATAGACATGTGGGCTCTTTCCATACTTCGCTATTGTCAATATTGCTGCTATAAACATTGGGGTGCATGTGCCCCTTCAAAACTGCACATGTATCCCTTGGATAAATACCTAGTAGTGCAATTGTTGGGTCGTAGGGTAGTTCTATTCTTAATTTTTTGAGGAACCCTCCTACTGTTTTCCAGAGTGGCTGTGCCAGCTTGCATTCCCACCAACAATGCAAAAGAGATCCTCTTTCTCTGCATTCTTGCCAACATCTCTTTTGCCTGAGTTGTTAATGTTAGCCATTCTGACTGGTGTGAGGTGGTATCTCATTGTGGTTTTGATTTGTATTTCCCTGATGATGAGTGAAGTTGAACATTTTTTCATGTGTCAGTTGGCCATCTGGGTGTCTTCTTTGGAGAAGTGTCTATTTATGTCTCTTGCTCATTTCTTCACTGGATTATTTTTTTGGGGGGGTATTGAGTTTGATCAGTTCTTTATAGATTTTGGATACTAACCCTTTATCTGATATGTCATTTGCAAATATTTTCTCACATTCCATCAGTTGCCTTTCAGTTTTGCTGAATGTTTCCTTTGCTGTGCAAAAGGTTTTTATTTTGATAAGGTACCAACAGGTCATATTTGCTTTTGTTTCCCTTGCCTCCAGAGATGTGTTGAGTAAGGAGTTGCAGTGACCGAGATCAAAGAGATTTTTTCCTGCTTTCTCCTTGAGGATTTTGATGGCTTCCTGTCTTACATTTAGATCTTTCGTCCATTTTGAGTTTATTTTTGTGTATGGTGTAAGAAAGTGATCCAGGTTCATTTTTCTGCATGTTGTCTAGTTTCCCCAGCACCACTTGCTGAAAAGACTGTCTTTATTCCATTAGATATTCTTTCTTGCTTTGTCAAAGATTCATTGGCCATATGTTTGTGGGTCCATTTCTGGGTTATATTTTCTGTTTCATTGATCTATGTGTCTGTTTTTGTGCCAGTACCGTACTGTCTTGATGATTATAGCTTTGTAATACATCTTGAAGTCAAGGATTGTGATGCCTCCAGGCTTGGTTTTCTTTTCCAAGATTGCTTTGGCTATTTGGGTTTTTTTCTGGTTCCGTACAAATTTTAGGATTGTTCATTCTAGCTCTGTGGAGAATTCTGGTGTTATTTTGTTAGGGATTGCCTTACAGGTCATGGCTATTTACTGATGTAGGCCAGCCTAGGCTGAGGTAATTGGGGAAATGGAACTTGGTTCTCTGCATCTCATCCTCCAACTGGCTAGCACGAGCATGTTTTCATGGATATGTCATTTGCAAATATTTTCTCACATTCCATCAGTTGCCTTTCATCAGTTTTCATGGATAGAGGACCAAGGGAGAAAGTAAACAGAAACACACAAAGTCTCTGGAGACCTGTGTTCAAAGCTGGGACACCATTACTTCTGCATTCTGCTGGCCAAAGCAACTCACAAAAACATCCCGTATCCGAGGAGTGGGGGGAAAACAGACTATGTCTTTTTAGTGAGAATTATAAAGTCACATGGCAAAGAGTATGGATACAGGATGGGATGGAGTATTAGGGCCATTTAAACAGTCTGTTGTACATGGTATTTCTATCAACTTCCCATTTAGTTCAGGTTGACTAGTCCAGAGAGATGTATCCAGGTAAGTCATAGATTACAGTGTAGTCATCAAGGTGTTGACCTTAATTCTGTGTCTCTTCTGCAAGTAATTTCCTTCCCTTTCAAATTAATAAAAGTCATGACACTTGGGACATAGTTATTGATTTTGCTAACACACTTTTGTTTGTATCTATCAATCCTAAAAGTTTGCCTTCATTTTGCAGGGCAGATGAACACTATTGTTGTGCTGCTCAGGGAGAAGTCAACTCTATAATGGGATCTGTGACATAATTTAATTTATGGGGACATTGACCGCCCCACCACATCCTACTAATGTACATGACACAGATTTACTGTAATAATGGTGCTAATGCTGATAATTACTGAAGGACATAAAATTAAGAGGTTACTAATTTGGGTGGGTAAATCACGTGTGTGAAAAACAATATATGATGAAAGAGAAGTCTGACAAAATATGGGGTGCTACTACCTTGCTAGTTGATTGTGGCTTCTTGGTTTTGATAGCTTGAGGCGTATTGGAATATTCTCTCCAACACATAGGGATAAGTGGCATGAATGGGATGTCATCTGACATATTCACCAAGTAAGCCATGCCTAGCAGCATGTTATTTTCAAGTGGAAGTGATATTTTGTAAACTAGAATGCCAGAGACTGCAAGTTATAGGATATCTCAGTTCACCTTGGCTTCAGCAATGATGAAGTTTATCATCTCACGTGGGCAGCTACGTTGGTAGAGGGCTTCATGTACAGGCACTAGCTCTGCTTCTCTGGCCCTCTTCCTTCTGCCTCCTTCTCGTGTTATCATTTGCAGGCTGCAGCTTGATAGATGGAACAGCATTTTATGGCAGAGCCAGACACAGTATTGTCCAGAAGAACAGAAATCAGATAATTTTTTACTGGTATTTTCTTCTCAAAGGAAGGAAAATATTTTCCAGAAGGCTTAAGGTGGATGACAAGCCCCAGCTTTCTTATGCAGAAATTCTACTGTGTCATCATCTTTTCAGGCAGTAATTACTGAGTGCCTGTTGGGTGCCACTGACCGAGACAAAGACAGTCTTGCTTTCACGGAGCTTATCATCTGCCTATTCCTTACTAGGAACAAAGAACATGTACCATTCTCTGAGAATGCAGACTTTCTGGTATTAATATGCTTTGAGTATAAGTAATTCTTGAAAACCTTTTTTTTAAATGTTTATTTTATTTTTGAGAGACAGAGCACAAGCAGGGAAGGGGCAGAGAGAGAGAGAGAAGGAGACACAGAATCCGAAACAGGCTCCAGGCTCTGAACTGTCAGCACAGAGCCTGACGCGGGGCTTGAACTCATGAACCGAACCATGAGATCACGACCTGAGCTGAAGTCAGACACTCAACCAACTGAGCCACCCAGGTGCCCCTAAGTATAAGTAATTCTTGTTGGGTGGTTTTTATTATTTAGTTATACTAAAAAAGCTTTAGTAAGAATGAAGAAAATAACACTTTTAGACCAATCACTGGCTTAGCCCAATAAAGAACTGGGAAGCGAGTCTCCTTTGTTCACTCACGTAAGGAAATAATTTCTAATGATACGGAAGAATAAGGAATGCTCGGGTGATTAACAAACAGTTTCTGCTGTATGGAATTGGTTATAAATGGATAATACAAACCCATGTCAAGTTACAAGAAAATTTGCCTATATATCTATACTTGCCCAATTACAATTTCACTGAAAACTTCATCAGAGGTTTCTTATTTCAGTTCAGAGGATTTCTGATTGCTTTATGTAATAGCTGGCACTAGTTCTAAGGAGAGTGGTAAAATATTACAACTCTTTTAGGGTGTCTGAGTTCAGGCTACTGTAACAAAATACTATAAACCGGGTGGCCTATAAACAACAAAATTTTACTTGTCACAGTCCCGGAGGCTGAGAGTCTGGGATCAGGGTGCCTGCGTGGTCGGGTTCTTCTGGTTTGCAGACTGCATTTATCTTCGTGTATCCTCACATAGTGGAGAGAACACAAGAGAGTTCTTAGGGTTCCCTTTTGTAAGGACACGAATCTCATTCATGAGGGCTCAGCCTTCATGACCTAGTTACCTCCCAAAGGCTGCATCTCTTGATACCATGATATGGGAGTTTAGGGTTTCAACATAGGAATTTTGGGGGATCATAGACATTCAGTCCATAACATTGGGGTATACCTATACAGAAGGGGAGTCATCATAAACAGAACCATAAATAGTATTTCTATGGATCTATAGCTAGAACGCATTATATAAGTAACCCCAGTCCATCCTTTGAGCTCCAGACTTGTGTTCCCAACATCATATATTACCTCATAGACATCTCAAACCTTCCTTAACTACATCATATCCAGAACTAAACTCATAGCCTCCACTTCATCTCCATTCTCCCTGTCTTAATGCAAGTGTCACTTAAGCTCCGTAAAACAGGATCATTCTTAACTCCTCTGTGCACCTGTTTGGCAACCCTTCATCAATACTTTCCATATAGGTGCTCCATTATCACCATAACATATCATCTTGTTCCTGGACTTTCCCAGGGTCCCCATCCCTTCTTGGTCAACTTCCAGAGTGAACTTTGAGAAATATAGTAATGTCACTTTCCTGATTAAAGCACTTTGATGGGTTCCTTTTGCTTAGAAGATCGAGACTACCTGTCGTTAATATGCCCACAAGTTTCTGCAAGGTTTTTCTCCACTTAATTTTCAGCTTTGTCTAACACCACTCCTTCCTTTATCACTTCTACTCCAGCCTGTATTTCCAACCAGCAGTCCCTTCTTCTAGTGTGGAGGGGGCAATAATTTGCCTTGAGCAGACTAAAGGTGCATTTTCTGCTCATCTTTCTTTTTTACATCTTCATCCATGGATTTAATGACTGCCTTATACACGCAGCAGTATTGTATCCCACATTGTCTCCATCAAGATATTCTCCCCATGGTGAAAGAAGTGAAGGCATATACTAGCTTTCATGGATTTACTGATCTAATCAGCTTCCCATTCTCTTCTAACATCTGATTGATTACTCTTTTCATTTCTTTTTCTTTCATACCCATCTATATTATCTCACTGTTTACACCCATTTAAGCAATAACAGTATATGTTAGTAATTTTTTGATGAAAATAATTATCAAATATGTTATGTTTTGTGCCTTAATAATACTAAATATATTTTTATCTTTCACTATTGCCAAAATGTGCTAAAAATATTATACTTAGTTGTAATATAGGAAGGCCTTTGGAAAGTATTAAGGCTCTTAGGGTTATTTGCCTCCACTCCAAAATAGGTCACATACAATTTTATTCTTTTTCCTGTGGTCTCTTCTTGCAATGGTGTTCTCATTACTGTTAGTGTGTGTTTTTTGTCTCCTAATTGGCTGCCATGTGTTTTAAGCAGTTCTAAGTGAATGTAATCTCCTGGCTTCAAGAATTTCTTATAAGTAAAATCTTGCATTTTATGACTCTTTTACTTGAACTGAAAGGTTTAATATATGATATTCTGGTTTCAATCTTTGTTCTGGACAATTAAATTTATGGTAGACTGATGTTCAAATAAATCAAACATGAGACAATACTTCTAGTTTCTTTCCCAATGTGCTAACTCTTAAGGCCAGTGCAACTTATATGATATATATTTTATATAAAGAAGTGTGATTATCTCTGAATAGTTTGTTTTTTTTTTTCATTTTTGTGTAAATTTTAGACTTGTTTCAAAATCAAATCCCAGCCAAATCAAATGCTTTTAGTATCCTTTTTATTCCAATATTGTACATTTGTCTTTGTACAATGCCATTAGCATAGGAAGAAGGTATAAACTGAGTAACTTCCTGGTGATCTGAAAGAATTAAGACAGTTTTAAAGATGACCACATGACCCCTTAGAGATGTCTTGTGACACCAGATCTCTCTGGCTTATTGCCTTGGTTTTTAGAATTCTAAGCTTAGGGATCTTAAGAGAAACATCTCATTATTGCTATAATAGGGATTAAGAAAATAAGGCACAGAGATTTGTACAGCACACTTCTCACATCCTAGCCCTACAAGGGCTACACCCTAGACCTACAAGGAGTGTATTCATGTGCACAAGGGGAGAGAGGAGCAGTGGGAATTCAATTGTTTTGAGGGCTGTGGCCACCCATTACTTAGCATAATTTTGCCTTGCACCCTGACCTTTATTTGGTCTTTTATCCTTCCTTTTGTCTTCTGCCCTAGTCTCTCCCCATCATCCCTTGTCTTTTCCTCTTCTCTTCTTTAACAACTGTTGGCCCTCTCCAAAATGTAAATTAATTTGTAGAGAAATTGTAGTTATGTTTGGAAAAAGCAGGAGAAAAATGTTTGGCTCTTTCTCCCTATCTCAAGCCCTGGTTATCCCTACTGTGGTTTGATTTCATTTCTAGGATTTGGAACAATAAATTTGTAGGAAACAGAATGCCAGTTTTCTCAGTTTATTGACCTTCTGTTGAAAGCAGACACAATTTAACCAACATCTGGACAGTATTTGCCAAGGCCAACTGTAACTCAGATCCAGGCTAGAGAATGAGTTGGTAGATTTGTTAGTTAAGTTATTTGATGGGCTTATAAATAAGATTAAAAAAAAATGAAAGTAAAGAAGCCAGCTGCTCTTAGTACCACACAAGTTTATTTTCAGCAAGTCTTATTCGAGGTGGACTGATATACACACCACGTTTTCTTTCTGGTGCCTAGAGGAAGTTTTGTGCCTTGAGGATGCTCTTGAACCCAGGTTTCTCTTACTAACTAAACTACCTACTGTCTTGGATATTGACCAACTTTGGCAGATGCCTCATCTCTTTCAAATGTTAGCTTTCTATTTATTTACAAGGACCATTATAGATTGTCACACTCTCAGATTGACCTGGTGGAGGTGATAAATGGAAGGCATTCTGGCTACATTCAACAACTTGGATTTGCTATGGAGGGCAAATGGAAACAGAGGAACAAATTGTTGGGGAGATGAAAACAGATTATGAAAGGTCAGTCAAAGGGCAGGAGGGGCTCATGTACAAAGCAAAGAGTGCCTGGATCGGTCGGGGTGGTGCTGAGTATATATCTAAGTATGACCTAAGTGGCACAAAGTGGGGCATCGATCTATGGATCTGAAGTTTTTTAAGAAGTGACAATATATTCAAATCCCTTATTTGTACAGTTGAACTTAAAAGGCTTCTCACTTCTACAGGCAGAGGTTGAATGGCACCTGCTGTAGAGGGAAACTTGTCAGCACATTGTTCAATGGATGTATTCTGCCTATTGCTTTTTTTGGTGGCATTTACACCAAAACAAGTATGTGAGAAAATGGTTAAATCCCAACTTCTTCTTATGGATAGAAAGTTTAACGTTAGCTATAAAGTGGATAACATGCTTAAAATTCCTTTTGTTTCTTTTGTGGTACCTGATGTGAAAACTTTTTTTTCCAAAATATTATTTGATTTTTTTGTCTCCTAAGTAGTGTATGCACGTGTGTATGTAAATTACACACACGTAACTGAACTTTGGGAGAGTTACATCTTTCCCACCATATTCCATTATGACAACACACCTTGAGAAGGAGCCAGTTTGCTCATCCTTTGAGCAGAAAGGGGGACAGAGGGTTGTTCTGAAGGGCAATTGCTGATTCCCCTTTTAGCTTGGCCAGGACTACCACTTTGTCAGAGATTGCTGAAAGAGGTGGAATTTTTAAAAACTCATTTGCAGTTCACTTTCAAGTCTGGTAGGTCAAAATTTTAGACTAAGGTTTGCAAAGCTAAATGGCTATTAACTCCTTTGATCAGAATCTAATCAAGTGCTTGTAAAACAGAAAACCACTGAAGTTTCCTGAAGGAAGGATTTGATTATTGGGAAATGCCCTGGTGGATGACCTCTGTTTTACCTTTTCTTCTTGGCCATCTTCAATAGACACAAGTTATTCTTTCAAAGTCGCCACAGTGACTGATTCAATTTTTATCTATTCTAAAAATATTTTTCTCCCTCGGCAGAAGCCTAATTCTCATAATAAGACTGCAGAGTAAAATGGCATTAATCTATTTCTTTGGGTAAGTAATTTTCTAACAGTGTATGAGCGCCTTGCATTTTATGAGTATGAGTACCTTTATATTTACTTCTTAAAAAGCAAGTGAAAATCTATTAATGAAATAATTTGGGTAACAAATCAGTGAAACTTGCCCAAAATTCACATCCCTTTCCCATAATGGAAAGCTGGGAAAATGCATTATAGGACATTACTTGGGTTTCTGAAATATTATTTACTAGTCATTAAAATGCAGACTGGTGGTTTTAAAATTTCTAATTCCATGTTTCTTCTAGCCACGTTTATTGCTTGTCTAAACTTCTTTTCAAATTGGTAATCTCCATTACACTTCTTTGAATTTAACTGAAGACAAAATAGCTTGCTTTTGGATGTCTCCATGTAATTACAATTTAATTTTGTCTGGTTGATATGCTAAAGATAATGGCTTCTATTTTGCAAAATGTGACCTAGCTGCATGCAACACCATTGCCAGAACCTATTTCAGATGCACGAGCCGACTGTTCTCTCATTCCTGCAGGGTTTGGGCTTTCAGATTTTGGCGACATTTCCATGGTTAGAACAGAGTGAAAAATTCTCTTGGTCTCTATGAAAACTCTAGCTTACCAGCTCAGTGAAGTGCATTGTGGAGCAGGAACTAGCTGATGAGACTACATTGCCTACAAAACTGAGGCTGGACTTTTCTCCCTTTTCAGTGTATTGTCTTTGAAGAATATTGCTTGTGTCTTAATTATTGCCATATGCAGTAAATGGGGATTTTAGACAGCAGTGCGCTTGACCGGCCCTAGTAAATGTTAAGCATTACCAAAACCTTTTGGAGAAGAGGGTAGCATTCTAGTCTGAAAAGTTCAGGGTTTTTTTTCTTTTTTAAATTTTTTAAAAGTTTCTTTGTTTGTTTGTTTATTTATTTAGAGACAGAGACAGGGTGAGCAGGGAAAGGGCTATAAAGACAGGGAGAAGAGAGAGAATCCCAAGGAAGCTGTGCACCTTCAGCAAAAGCCTGATGCAGGGCTCTAACTCATGAAACTGAGATCATGACCTGAGCCGAAATCAAGAGTCAGATGTTTAAATGACAGAGCCATCCAGGCACCCCAAGTTCATTCTTTTTCTAACTTGAGACATTCATAGTTTTGTCCTATTGTTGTCAATGTTTGATCTTAAATGGCTTTTTGTTTCCTACCATCAGGACTATCCTTGCTTGTGAAGCAGCAGACAGACATTGTGTATAAATCTAGAAAGCGATTGTTCCATTTGGAAGGCAAAACAGCAGTTTCTGTTGGGCAGTATGGTGCTGTGTAGTAGAGTGAAAACGGCTCTATTTCCCTTGCAACAATCAGACGGCAGGAGTTCTAATCTGTGATCTGTTCATTGACTCTGGGCCTTTGGGCAACTGTCTTCACCTCTCTGGACATCATGTTTCTTCAACTAAATTAACTCCAAAACTCATTTCCATAAATTTGCCCAATTGATTCTGGAGGGATTTAAAAATAATCATATGCTGACTCATTTTGGAACATTCTTATTGATTTGTTTCTCCTCTCCTTTTTCCTCCCTCCCTGTAACATCTTCCTGAGGTCATTGCCAAAGAGGTGGCAACTTGGCAAAGGGAAGTTGATGAAATCGGTTAAGGAGAAAACCAGCAAACATACTGAAACATGGAAGTGAAACCATTTGAAAATTTCCATTATCAAATTTCCACTCTTTTCAGGAAAAAGTCCACTGAATCATTTAAATTCATGTGCATAGATAATGGAGATAAGGATGATCAAAAGGTAAAATGCCTTTCTTACGATCCTAGTCAACCCTCCAAAAAGAAAACCGAATCTTCAGTCCAGCCTAAGGTGCAGGAAACAAATGAAAAATCCTTTCACATGCTGACATCAATCAAATAAACAAACCCAAGCCTGGCTAGGAAATACAAAAACTCCAATCTATTAAAATCATCCTATCCAATAGCAATTGCTCTAAATATTATGATTAGTAAAACAACAACAACAATAACAACAACAACCCCCCTCCCCCCCCCCCAAAAAAAAAAAAAACAACAACAAATGAAGCAAAATCCAAAAAAAAAACTTTGGAAACTCATCTGGGGGGCTACTCATCTACTAGTGGCTTACTTTTATTCCCCCAAATCTGTTTACCTTCTGTAACTATGGTATACAATGAAAACATGGAACTCAGTTTATTTTCATGGATACTATTTGTAACTGAATACTTTATTTTTTCTCTGTTTAATGACTCCACTGCTTTTTCATCATTAAATTTGACAGGTGCCAAAATGATAAAAGGGCTGAAAATATGACCCATGTGATAATTGTTTTAGTCACACTACCTTGACAAACAATGTAATAAAAATCATGACTTAAAAATTCAGCATGGTACTTGTGAAACAAGTTATCAAGTACTGTATCAAATGCTTGAACATGTTTTTAATTGGCAAAACTTTAATGCCATTAAGAGTTTTGCATATGCTTCAGCTAGCTTTTGTGCAGTTGAGAAAAAAATATCAATACCCATCTGTCACTATGAGTGGAGCACATATGGTAACAGAGGACCTTAAAATACATCATATGTGGTTTCTATTACCCAAGTCACTTCAACTCCAAAAGGAGTTCAGCCACCTTGATATAGCTTTAGCTATTAGAAGTTTAATTTTGCCAATTACAGTTGTTATTTTGCATGTAACCATGACAATCTTGCCTCTGTTCCTCCACTATGCTATTAACAGTCCTAAATAAGAATTCTGAGCATGCATAAATCCTTCTGTGTTGACTTGGATTTCTGGAATAGTAAAGGCAATGGCTCTGCTTTCAAGCAGACACCCTTCTGGGTTGGTTAAGTGATCAGTGTTGGCAGGGGTCCTTTGTAGATGCCTTCTGTCCTTTCTGGAACTGCTCTAGTTTGACTTATGGAGGCAAGTGAAAAGGGAGAGTGGAGTCAATATTCCAGGTATTTCAAGCCAAAAATACTAATGTGAAAAGAGGAAGATATTTTTCGACATGGGGAGGGAGTTGTATAATCAGGTTTCCCTTATCTAACGTTTCCTGGTGGCTACTTTACGGCAGGCATAGTGCTAGATACCAGGGTTGAAAAAATATAATTCATTGACACCTGCCTTCAAAGCATATAAAGATCTAGTGGAGAGGAACAGATACATAAACAGTGCAGTTCTACATCTCATTATAGAAGTATCTAGAGGAAGTATCTGGGAACACAGTGAAGAATGATTCTTACGGAGAAATCAGAGAAAATATTATAGGAAAGGAAGAACAGGAAATGACCATGAGATGCATTGGGAGAAGTGCCGGCTAAAGGAAATAGCAAGAGCACACATAAAGGTATGAACATGCGGAACGGCGTACGGGAGTTTTGTAATGGTGAGTGGTTCAGTGGGGAGAGGAAGTGGGGGAACAGTGAAGAAAGAAGGGCTGCAAAAGAGGCAGAGGCTATATCACACAAAAAAAGAAAAGTTAATTTTGGATTTGGAACTATGTCTTGATGGCATCAGGGATTTTTAAACGTACTTGAGTGGCCAAAGGACATAGTCATGGTTCCTCTTTGTTCAAAGCAGTCTGATTTGCAATGGCTTAACTGGAAGGAGCTGGCTTTGGAGGCAGTGAGTTTATTTTCTGGGGACTAAGAGGTAGTGGAAGGGGGATATTAGAGGAGAGAATAAATTAGAAAAAACTAGATTATGGAATCTATGGGACTCAAAGTCATTGTTCTTCCGTACTGGTTGAGTTTACCATTCACTGTTTGACCTTGTCTTTGTTGGCCACATCAGCATTCACCCACCCCAGTTGCCCTTCCAGGTCTGGTTAATGTAAGGAAATGGGAACTGGAGTCTGAAAAATGGATGCTGTGCTTTTCTTTTATCTTTTCTTTCTTTTTATTTTAAGTTAATTTTTTTGGAAGAGAGCATGAGAGTGAACGAGGGAGGGGCAGAGAGATAGGGGTAGAAGGAATCCCAATCCCAATCCGAATCCCGACACAGGGCTCTATCCCACGAAATGCAAGATCATGACCTGAACCAAGATCAAGCGTCGAACGTTTAACTGACTGAGCCACTCAGGCACTCTGGCTGTTAGGCTTTTCATACATTCACCAAAATTTACCAAGCTGAAGAAGAAATGTAGAATTTATAAGTGGTGCTATATTTTAATCACAAATGAGACAGGACCCAAAAAGTTTATATTTTTCCAGTTCTTTTCTTGCAAGTTAAGGATGAAACTATCCTGAACTTTCCTAAATCATTACTCATGTTGGTGATGTTGAAGTTCTTTTAAGCATTCTCAATGTTTATTCTCAATTTGCCTTAGCAAGAAGCTCTAGGTACCTAAGGGAGTCAGTCCTAATAAAGTTGAAATGGCATGATCATCAGGGTTAGTGGGTTAGTGGGTTAGTTAGAGGTTTACTTTCTGTGATCAAGACCCACAAGAGCAATGATTGTCATAGTTCAGGCTTAAGCAGTTCAGTGCTGGGTTAGAGGCTTCATAGTACCAGGGGCACACTCCCCTCCTTATACTTTGCCAGCTCTTGCTTAGTCAGTGTAATCCAAGATGGCTTGCTGTCACATCCTCATTCCAGCTGGTGTGAAGTGTTACAGGATCACAGCTTCCTTCCTTTGAAGGGCACACGTTATTTCCACACCCATCCAAAAAACTCTATGGTCAGAAGCTGATCACGTGACCACAACGAGATGCAAGGGATGATGAGAAAAGTTATCATTGTTTTCTGGGCACCTGAGCCCAGCTAAAAACTATGTAACTTAACATTTTTAAAAAATGTTTATTCATTTTTGAGAAACAGAGACAGAATGTGAGTGGGGGAGGGGCAGAGAGAGAGGGAGACACAGAATCCTAAGCAGGCTCCGGGACTCTGAGCTGTCAGGGCAAAGCCCTATATGGGGCTTGAACTCACGGACCATGAGATCATGACCTGAGCTGAAGTTGGACACTTAACTGACTGAGCCACCCAGGCACCCCATGGCTTATATAACTTTAGATGAGAATGGACCTAGGGGGACAACCAGTAGTTTCTGACAGGGTACCCCTGTGACGTTTTGAGTCACCCGTTCAAAATCATTTATGCCAGATCACAATGCTCCCTCTTCTGAATTGGTTTTCATGAAAAGTCAGTTCTTTTACAGAGCACTTGACTATTTCTCGTCCCTTTCATTCACTGCTTGCACTTATTCACTGGTCATTTCGTGAACACCTACCTTGTGACAAGTTATGTCCTAGGAGCCGAAGATGGAAAATTAAATAAATCTCAGTCTTTTACTCAAAAAAGTACAATTTAAAGATGGTGAAGTGGAGAGTACATCAGTTATTGCCATAGACCATGTGAAGTGCAATACTGTATGGCAGGTGCTCTCCTCAGAGCCTGCCATATCCCCAGGGTCACAGAACAATTTACTAAGATGCTGACTTGTGTGTTTTCACTTCCATTGGTGGGGGTGGGGCGGTAATGTTCCCTTCCCCTTCCTTTCCTATTTGCATCAGAAAGTTGAGCCATGGAGGTGTAAGTTCTGGTCCCTTTTAAATGCCCTTTTTTTTTTCAGACAGAAAACAGAAAAGTCTAGCACTTTTCTCTGAGGCTTCCGTTTGGATTTCTAGATGGATTGCCTGAAATTGAGCCCTGTCTTCCCTGTAGGGACGGGAATGGACTGGTGTTTTTAAAGTAGGGGGTGAAACCCCTCAGAAAGAAGATGAGTTTCATGGAGAACTGCTGGAAAGAGGAGATGGGTGACAGGGACCTGTGTCCCACTTTAATGCCATAGCCTTTGGGGGCCCTTGTTAGAGTCTGCAGGGCCCTCTCTTCTCTAGACCCTTTTAAATGACTTCACCTCTATCATTGTCTCCTTCTTTCACTCTACTTTGGCCCCACAGCCTCCCAAGTGTTTGGTTGGCCAGTCTTGCTCCCATCCCATGACTTCCATGCTCTGTGTCTCATTTTTGTGGGCTGCTCTTCCCCAAGTCACGTGGCTAATCTCTGACTTGTGTCAGTCTTTATTTCCCTTCTCTGGGAGGCCTTTCCTGGCCATTCTTTCTAGTCAACCCTTCATCCTGACTCTACATCCTTTTCCTGCCTCATTACTTCTCCTTACTACTAGTTATTCTTTACCTAACTTCTGGGAGTAGAGGGAAGTGGACAATAAAGACAAATAAATTCCAGGGGAGCGGGGATTTTTGTCTGCTTTATTCAATACTGTGTCTCAAGGACAGTGCCTGAAACACAGTATGTGTTCCCTAAATATTTGTTAGATGAATGAATAATGACAAATCCCCGATGTTCACGCTAGACAAATAGGAAGTAGAATGTCCTCCTTCATTTAAATTGACAATATGATTTGGACAACTGGAATGCCAGTAGAAATTCTTGACTTTGGAAAGAAGCCTTCCCTAAGCTTTCAGGCAAGTATAGTACCTCTTACATCTGAACAATTAGGAGCACAGAGTCACATTAATTTTGATTTTCAAAAAATGAAAGGCATGTGGTATTGCTTGCACCTGAGTGTTTTGAGCAAAATCTTATCAGTTCATCTTGAAGAGACACAGAGGCCAACGTGGCCTCATCCTGCTATTTCATGGCCTGATTCTGGTGTGTCAGGGGTCTGGGATAAAAAATGGCATTTAAGACTTACCAGGGTGCTAAGATGGACACGAGCAATGGCTAGTGGATGGGACTAGCACAGGGAGCAAAGGGGTAATATTTTAATACCAGCCATGACTTAGTTGATGGGTTCCTGCAAATGAGAAGTGTGTGTGTGGTAAGAAACATAAAATTGCATATGTGCACAAGTGGTCAATGAATCTGATGCCTCTGTCATTGACAATGTCAATGCTTTCCCTTCCATTGCCTTCTGTCTTGAGGCACGCGGAGGTTTTTCAATGTGCCATCGCCTTACTTTGATAAAGGAGTTTGAAATAAGGCCTCTTCTCTTTGCTTTTGACTTCTGCACTCTATATAACCAATTTTCCTCCTTTGCTCAGCATTCCCTACGGCCATACCATATTACAAATTGTCATCTAATGAAAGTTGTTGCCTCGTACTTTCTTTTCCCTACCTATTCCTTGGAGAACTCAGCAAAAATAACAGGAATTGACGAGGTTAAGATGACAAAAATAATTATCCTTTGTTTAAAAGAATCAAAGCTTACATGCAGAGACTAATTTAAGTTTATTTGATTTTCCACAGGATTGGAAAAAAAACACAATTCACTGAAAAAAATACATGGAATAGATTATTAACATTTTCAATAAGTTAAGGGATCAAAAACCACCAATTATTTAATATGTACAGGGTACCATCTAGCAATTCAGTAATCGAATAGAGAGATTGAGATTACTTGTCCCATTTTACAGGGAAGGAAACCAAGCTCTAGGAACGTTAGTAAATGCCAAAGACACATTAGTATGATGGTATAGGCCTGATTTGTATTTGGATGTGTCTGCTTCCAAAAAAACTTTCTATTCTATCATGCTGGTTTCCAAGTATCTTTAAATTCACAGTGTTCTTAAAACTTTCGTGCTGTACATTCTAAAGTGAAAGCTCCATATTTCATTTCTAAATAAGATCATCTTTCCCCTTTGCCAGAAGTAATATATTTGATTGCTCTAGTATTTGGTTTGTATGAATTGCTTTCCTTGTTTTCTCAATGCCATGCAGGGATTTAAAGTTCCTTGCTGTTCAAAACACAGATGAGTTCCCTCATTTTTGGAATCCCTATACTGAGTGAGTTTCAAAAGCAAAAACATGGTATTAAGAGCTCAGGCTCTGACTCTCAATCTGATCTGCTCTATTTATTTACTGAATAATGGTGGCCACTTAGTTATTCTGTGCCTCCATATCTTCACCTGTAAAATGGGTTAATAATATTATCAAGATAATGATTAAATTAGTTAATGTATGTTAATACAATTAAAATGCTTGGAACAGAGCCTGACACATAAAAATCACCAGTAAAATTGTAATTTCTACCCAGACACAGCAATTATAAATGGGGAAACAGTCAGAATTTTCTAGAGTATGGGATATTAAAGTTTCACAAGGGTTCTTTCCCCTACTGTCCTCCTATAAACTGTCTCTTACATTCGGGGCTTCCAATGCATGGGTTGGTGGATTACACAAGCTAGTAAGGATGCTTTTCCACTGGAGAGTAAGACATCTGAAAATAGGGCTATCTATATCTTTTATTTTTAGATCCATGCATTCATAATGAAAAAAAAATTAACTGATAATTTTGGAAGAGCCTACTATACCAACGCAGTATTTTGAAGATTGGTAAATATGGCAACAAATTAAAGGCTTATCTTACCTTTCCTGTGTGAACTGTTCTGGTTGGTAACTAAATAGTAACCAAATTCTTTTCCCAGAATGAATGAATCTAGGCACTAGTCCTCAATGTCTCTTACGTATGTTCGGGGGAGGAGGGGGGGAGGGAGAGAGGCATGTTCTTCCATTTGTATGAGCACACCATCTTTATATATATATTTTTAATTTTTAATGTTTATTTTTGAGAGAGAGAGAAAGACAGAGTGTGAGCAGGGGAGGGGCAGAGAGCAAGGGAGACACAGAATCTGAAGCAGGCTCCATGCTCTGAGCTGTCAGCACAGAGCCCGATGGGGGGCTTGAACCCACAAGCCATGACATCATGACCTGAGCTGAAGTCACACGCTTAACTGATTGAGCCACCCAGACCCCCCTGACACACCATCTTTAAAGTAGTCTCATCCAAAACTCTAACTTGTAGGGAATACAGATAGAAAAACATTTAAATCTACACAAAGGGGATACAATCAGGGAAATCTAGAATGAGAGAAATCCTACAAGATAAATCCTCCATTTTGTCAATAAGTAAATTACAAGAAAAAAATAGGCACCGATTTTAATTTTTATTAACATTTTAATTTAATTTTAATCTCATCGATGAAAAGAGATGTGAAAGACACATCAACCAAATGCAAGGTGTGGGTCTTCTCCTTTCAGATCCTGACTGGGATGAACTATACCACAAATTTTATTACATTTATGGAATTATCAGAAATCTTAACACTGAATATTGGATAATATTCAGGAATTATTGTCAGTTTTCTTAGGCATGGTAATAGTAAATGGCTATGTTGCTTTTGTGTTTTTTGTTTTGTTTGGTAAATAGTGCTCATTTATTTACAGATAAAAAGATCTGACATCCAAGATTTGCTTTACAATAATGCAGGAGGGGGAAGTGGGTAAGTGTGAGAATAGGACAGAATTGGTCACAAGTTTTTTGTTAAAGTGATGGGAATCAGGGATTCATTACACGATTTTTTTTTAATTTTTTTTAACGTTTATTTATTTTTGAGACAGAGAGAGACACAGCATGAACGGGGGAGGGGCAGAGAGAGAGGGAGACACAGAATTGGAAGCAAGCTCCAGGCTCTGAGCCATCAGCCCAGAGCCCGACGCGGGGCTCGAACTCGCGGACTGCGAGATACATTACACGATTTTTAAGAGATTACTTGTGTGTGTTTGAAGTTCTCCATAGTTTTATTTATTTTTTATTATTTTTTTAAATGTTTATTTTTGACAGACAGAGCATGAGTTGGAGAGGGGGAGAGAGAGAGAGGGAGACACAGAATCCGAAGCAGGCTCCAGGCTCTGAGTGTCAGCACAGAGCCCAACGCGGGGCTTGAACTTATGGACCCTGAGATCATGACCTGAGCCAAAGTCGGACACTCAACCAACTGAGCCACCCAGGCACCCCTGAAGTTCTCCGTAGTTTTTAAAAAAGGATTTTAAAAATGATCTTTAAAAACTTTAGATTCAGACTGGAAAGCATATATGTTAAGACTAAAAGATGTGAAAGTATTCACTTGACTATTATAGTCACTTCGAGTGTGGTTGCCAACTCTAGACTGACTTGGAAATTAGGTAATGATATGTTTCAAAACCAAAGGTCATGGCTACATGGCCATCTTCTTTTAGATTTTCTTTAGTTAATATAGCTACCATAAATATGGCTCCTTATTTCCTATCAAGATTGCAGAACAGTAAGCGTGACTGACACCCTTTGGTTATTTAGAAAGACAATCCCCAAAGTATATCAGAGATGTATTTTGTTTCTTAATGAATTTTTACTTGAGAAATATTTAGAAATAAGTATAGAAATATTTAAGAAAACAAATGCATAGTGTTGGTAATTTAGTATTAAGAAATCTGAACATATTTCATGTTTAAGTATTATGACATTTGAGGGAATTGAAACTCTGAGAATAACAGGTTGGTTTGCACTTCTGATTGAGCATGTTAATCGTGTAGTCGATTCATACTTGTAATTTTCAGTTCACATCTACTGAATCTACTCTCCGTTTGGACATTTGGGGTTCAGCATGGTATGGGTTCAGTTTAAGAGGGTTACTGTACTAGGGAAGTTTGTCAATCAGACAGTTGAGCAACTTAAATAGGAAACAGGATATATTCAATCGATAAATCCAGCTTAAAATATTTTTAGTTTTGAAAATGGCACCAGATATTAACCAAAGTCTCTCTTACAGAATCTGTGCTAAATTTGCTTTACTTATAAACCGAGTAAGATTTATAGTGGAAATCAAACGCCTGAGAGAGACTAGATTTTTAAATTTATAATTTTGCTATTTCACGTATTCATTTTGAAAACAAAGTAACCTTTTATTAGTGGTTATATTGTTTAAGAAGTTAAGCAGGTTTTCCTGTGCACAAAAACCATCCCCAGACCTAAAACCAAACCAAACCTCACATTTTTAATGAGTGAATTGCTCATTACAGACCTAAAATAAAAAAGTTTAATGCAAGGACTTAGAAGTGAATTTTGGGAGCCCTGATAAGAGCGACGTACTCCTGAAATGTCACTTTTTCTAAGGCTGCCAGACAGGCAAGGGCAAGGGCGGGTGGCGGGGAGGGCTCCGACATTAACATATTTCCTAGACGCTCCATCTCCTTGGTCCGGAGTAATGGATGCCTCCCAGCTCCCTGTGGACCCCAGAGCCCATCAGGCCAGAAGCAGATTAAAGCTCACACACTTCAAATTGGCGACTTGCCGCAGCTTGCCAGAAGGCGAGAGTTCAGCGCCGCTTTAATAGAGAAGTCTCTAAGCCGCCTGCTCCCCATCTCCCTCTTGCTTCGCTTTAAGAGGAAATCGCACCCTCTGCGCACCATGGCAGGCCACCTCCTGCTCGCCCCACTGTCGTGCAGTGGGAAGGGCCCGGCCGGGGCGGGAGTGGGGGTGGTGGACTGCGCTCTTTGGCGAGCATCACTCCTCCCCACCCAAGCTGATTGCGCTGCGCACGGTGAACTGTCAGCGACGGCTGATTTATAAGACCGATTTACCTTCTGGAGAGTGTAATTATGCTCGTAGTTAAGAATTAATCAGGTGAGAGAATTATGGAATAGTCATTCCCCGGACTTTGAAGGACACACGAAGTAGAGACCCACCAATGCAGCTGCAGAGCCTGCCCTGCGGGAGTCCTTTGCCTCCTTGCTGGTTGCAGGATGAGGTTTCTGAGCTAGCTGTCTTCTTTGTAAAAAGACAAAGTGAAAAATCTTGCTGAGTTTCTCCAAAAGGATAATTCCAAGTCACCCAGCTTAAAAGGTGGGCAGAAGGAGATTTTGTGAAAAGAGGAAGTCTTAAAGACGGGATTATCTCTGAATAAGGATTTGGCTGTTGTCTCCTGTTAGAATTATTAGCTTAACTACTTTAGCTCATTCGATGGAACAGCCACATTTCAGAAATATTTTCTTTGTTCTTTTTGCTAATATGTATTCCCTTCACCTCAGTAATGTGGCTTGAAGGCTTTCGTACTCAGAGTTGTGTTCTCTGTAGATGACATGTTTGTTGGTTTTCACTCTCCTTTTCTTTATGGGTAGGGGGTTTTCAGTTAATTTGCCTTGTTTCTCAAAGTGTCTCACTACCCACTCCCTATATATCGCTTGGTATTTCCATTGGGACATGGTAGACTACCTTGTGTTATCTGTGAGGAAAATTTCTAAGACCCCCATGACAAGCACCTTTGCAGTCCAGTCACATCGCCGCTTACTATTACATTTTGCAGAAAAGTAGCTTCGACAGAAGCAAAGGATAGTTGAGACTGAATGAGATTACTACAGTGTCTAAAACCAGTCCTACCCTTGCCATCATGAGATACCAGAAGTCCAACACTATCCTTCATAAACGGGAGGAAGAAGCCTTGCAGTCCATAACTCCCATGGCCTATTTTTGTTAGCCATTCAGGCACACACACCTACCTGGGAATAAGGTTTAAAACTGTCTTTGTGTGCTGTCTTTGGTCAGCTTCCTCCCCACACCCCCTTGGCCCTCCGTCACGTGTCACTTAGAGATTGGAAGCCTCCATTCTCTGAACTGGAAATTGTCTCTCCCTCAGGGCCATGGAGATCCTCCTTTGGACATGGCATTTCTGGTCCTCTTCCCTCATGGCCTTAGGTCATCTTTTGCCCCTTACCACTAAGAACTTCGTTTTCTTGAGCTGGTTTTTACTCCTCAAGCTCTTGCTAGCTACAGCAGAAGTTAGATCCTAGGAGTAAAGGAGGAGGGGAAACGAGGGAAAATCTGGTGGCTTCTCTTAGGTTGTGACATTGTTAAGATGTTCAGATGACTTTTCAGGAACCAAATTAACAATCTTGTAGGGTTTTCATCTGCTTTATAATGGTTAAAAGTGACTATTTTAGAAGGAGAAATGCTTTTCAACCTGTGGATGTGAATGAAAAAGGAATCAGATCTACAGGTAATGAATTTTACATAATGGTACTCTAGGTTAGTTCTTGGGGCCACACTCTCTTCTTCGCTTTCTTAGTAGGCAGGGTATAAAACTCATTCCCACTGCCTGCTTTCTATTCAACTGTAGAACTCAGCTGTCTGCATCTTTCCAAGTGCCACATTTCCCCTCACCTCACCATGAATCCTACAGAGATCTCAGGGCTAGAGGGGGCAGGGGTTAAAAGAAGATGTTCTTAACGGAGAGGTTAGATACCAAAACTATGTCAGTAATTCTTATTTAAGCAGAAGAAGTGTGAGGAATCACTTCTATCTCATTGCTCTTGCCCATTCAGATTACTTACTCCAACAATCAGTCTGTAACTGATTTGTTCATATGACTGTTGCTCTTTTCTATGCAGGCAGACACCTGCGCTCGTAATTAATTGGCATGGAGGGAGGGTGCGAACAGCCTTTGACTGGGAGCCAGGAGACAGGTTCCATTTCTGGCCCCGCTCCCCCAACAGCTGGCTGGTCTTGAGAGTGTTGTTTACCTTCCTGGACCTTTCTTTCTGCAGATGCATAGTGAAGGAACTGGACTGGGTCTGTCTTCGCATGAAATGTGATACTCGTGAGAAGGCAGGCTTAGAAATCCCTGCCTACTCTCTTCTTAGAGACCCACTGTGCACATGGACATCCACTTAGAAAGAAATCTTTTATATTAGGTTTAGCCAAGAGTTTTCCCATCCAATGTGGCTAGAGAATACCTTGACTTTTCTTCTCTCTCTCCCTCCCTTCTTTCCTTTTCCTTTCACATATGGTTTGTTAATATTCTCAGAATGGGTGTTCTAAAGAACTCAATGGGGCAAATGCAGGACCAAATGAATCCTTTCTAGGTTTGTTTTTCTTCTACATGTGGAGTCTTGACCTACTCAAAGTGTTACAATACGGGAATTGCAATATACTGTTTTAGTTATTGTTTAGTTATTACATAATTAGTGCTTAGGAATGAAGCACCAATGAAATATGGGTTAAAATAAACAAGATAAAATGTAGCCCGAGAGTATCGCCATATTTGTTTAACATTCTTGAGAACGAGGTGATCTGTATTAAAGAAACAAAAAAACAACTATATACCTAGAATTTACCTTTAAATGCTAATAATATTTTATTTATGCTATCTATTTTTTCACTTACTCAAAGTGACACAGAAGGTGTCTAAGGAATGTTTCTTAAAACAATGTTTTTAATGTGTTAACCAAAAATATATGATTACAAAAGACACTCATTAAAATACATTTATCAAAATATTTAAATTTTGTCATATATGGACTTCTACTTTTCAGTTTATTTATGTTTTTATTTAAATTTTAGTTAACATGCAGTGCAATATTGGTATCAGGAATAGAATTCAGTGATTTATCACTTACATACAGTACCTGGTGCTCATCACAAGTGTCCTCCTTAGTACCCGTCACCCATCTAGCCCATCTTCCACCCGCCTCCCTTCATCAACCCTCAGTTTGTTCTCCATCGTTGAGTCTCTTGTGGTTTGTTTCTCTCTCTTCTCTCCCCCCCCTTCCCCTATGTTCATCGGTTTTATTTCATGAATTTCACATATGAGTGAAACGATACAGTATTTGTCTTTCTCTGGTTGCCATATTTCTCTTGGCATAATACATTCTAGCTCCATCCATGTCATTGAAAATGGCAAGATTTCATTCTTTTGGATGTCTGGGTAATATTCTATTGTATATATGTACCACATATTCTTTATCCATTCATCAGTCGATGGACATTTGGGCTCTCTCCATAGTTTGGCTATTGTTGATAATGCTACTATGAACATTGGGGTGTATGTACCCCTTTGAATCTGTATTTTTCTAAATTTTTTTTAATGTTTATTTATTTTTGACACAGAGAGAGACAGAGCATGAATGGGGGAGGGTCAGAGAGAGAGGGAGACACAGAATCTGAAGCAGGCTCCAGGTTCTGAGCTGTCAGCACAGAGCCCGACGCGGGGCTCGAACTCAGGGACCGTGAGATCATGACCTGAGCCGAAGTCGGACACTTAACCGACTGAGCCACCCAGGCGCCCCTGAATCTGTATTTTTCTATTCTTTGGGTAAATACCTAATAATGCAACTGCTGGACCATAGGATATTTCTATTTTTATTCTCTTGAGGAACCTCCATATTGTTCTCCAGAGTGACTGCCCCAGTTTGCAGTCCCACCATCAGTGCAAGACGGTTCCCCTTTCTCAGCATCCTCACCAACACCTGTTGTTTCTGGTGTTAATTTTAGCTATTCTCATCTCATTGTGGCTTTGATTTGTATTTCTCTGATGATGAGTGATGTTGAGCATTTTTTCATGTGTCTGTTGGGCATCTGGATGTCTTCTTTGGAAAAGTGTCTATTCATGTCTTCTTCCCATATCTTAACTGGGTTATTTGTTTTTTGGGTGTTGAGTTTGATAAGTTCTTTATAGATTTTGGATACTAGCCCTTTTTCAGAAATGTCATTTGCAAATATTTGCTCCCATTCCATAGGCTGCCTTTTAGTTTTTCCGATTGTTTCCTTCACTGTACAGAAGATTTTTATCTTGATGAAGTCCCAATAGTTCATGTTTGCTTTTATTCCCTTTGCTTTCAGTGATGTGTCTAGTAAAAAATTGCTCTGGCTGGCATCAAAGAGGTTGCTGCCTGTTTTCTCCTCTAGGCTTTTGATGATTTTCTGTCACACATTTAGGTCTTTCATCCATTTTGAATTTATTCTTGTGTATGGTGTAAGAAAGTGGTCCAGTTTCATTCTTCTGCATGTCGCCATCCAATTGTCCCTACACCATTTGTTGAAGACACTGTCTTTTTCCATTGGATATTCTTTCCTGCTGTGTTGAAGATTAGTTGACCATATAGTTGTGGGCCCATTTCTGGTTTTTCTCTTCTGTTCCATTGATCTATATGTCTGTTTTTATGCTAGTACCATCCTGTCTTGATGATTACAGCTTTGTAATACAGCTTGAAGTCTGGAATTGTGATGCCTCCAGTTTTGTTTTTCTTTTTAGATGGTGGTGGTATTTTTTTTATAGAGATTTCATTAAATGTATAGATTTTTATAGGGATTACATTAAACGTATAGATTGCTTTGGGTAGTGCAGACATTTTAATGATGTTTATTCTTCTAATCCATGAACATGGAATGCTTTTCCATTTCTTTGTCTTCTCTTCACTTTCTTTCATAAGTGTTCTATGGTTTTCAGAGTATGGGCCTTTTGCTCCTTAAGTTAGGTTTATTCCTAGGTATCTTACTGTTTTTGGTGCAATTGAAAATGGGATCAATTCCTTGACTTCTTTTTCTGCTGCTTTGTTATTGGTGTATATAAATGCAACAGATTTCTACACGTTAATTTCATATCCTATGACTTTGCTGAATTTATGTATTAGTTCTAGCAATTTTTTGGTCGAGTCTTTGGGTTTTCTACATACAGTATCATGTCATCTGCAAATAGTGCAAGTTTGACTTCTTCTTTGCTGATTTGGATGCCTTTTATTTCTTTTTTGGTGTCTGATTGCTGAGGCTAAGACTTCCAGTACTATGTTAAATAGTATTGGTGAGAGTAAGATCTTTGTCTTCTTCCTGAGGCTCTCAACTTTTACCCATTGAGGATGATATTAGCTGTGGGTCCTTCATATGTGGCCTTTATGATGTTGAGGTATGTTCCGTCTATCCCTACTTTGTTGAGGGTTTTCTTTCAGAAAACTGTACTATGTCAAATGCTTTCTCTGCATGTATTCACAGGATCATATGGTTAATACATATATATATATATATATATGTATATGTTTATTATTATTAGCACATCAAATGACAAGATACAGGAGTCGTTCTAATAAATGCCATAATTTTAGAGTAATGATGAGAGTAAATTTTTGTAACAAGTGTGGTGTGACAGAAGCATGAGGTATGTAAAAAAAAAAAAAAAAAAAACCATAGCATGGTGTCTATTGTAGAATCATATTTTCCCAAGATAAGCACAATAATGTGAATGAAGAGCCTTCAGAAGGTGCTAACCCCTAGCCATGGGATCATCCCCAGCTTTTGAATCACACTTTTCATAAAGCAGGGAAAATCCACCTGCATTGTTTTCTGTCCAAATTTCTGACCCACGGAATATATGACCATAATAAAATGATTGCTTTATGGCTCTAAAGTTTAGAGTGTTTGTTATGTAGCAATAATAACCATAAAAGTACTACAATAAAGCATGTGTAAGTCCTAAGAAAAGTGCTCTCACCTGTAATTTTAATGTTAAGACTGTGGGACTCAGGACAACATTTAGCTTTCCAGTGTGTGAGCGATGTGATGGATGGTGTTACTATTCAATGAGATGAAAAACAAAAGGCTTTTGAGATGAAGGAAGGTCGGGATTATGAGATTCATTTGGACACATTTTGAGTTTTGATGCTTGTGGGCATTCAGATGATTGTAATGCCCATAAGAACCTCAGAAGAACATTCTGATTAGGGAGTAGACTTGAGGTCATCAGCATGTACAGGCTGGTGGAAGTGACCACCTTGGTACACCTCACATAGTATGTATACATTGTAAGAAGGGGAAAAAACAATTGGAGAGAGTGAGCCTGAGAGAACCAAAATGCAATGGGTAGAGGAAACTGGGGGAGGGAGGCAAGTGAGATATGGTCAGTGTGGGAAAGAGACAACTGAGAGAAGATGATGGGAACCAAAGGTTATTTTTCAAGCTCTACATGCCCTTATCTTCACAGAGATTCAGATTTACTTTTTTGTCTGATGTGGCCTCAAATTAAGAATAACTTACTGGCAATGAGTGGCCTTTGTGCAAATAACTTACGGGAAGAAAAAAAGATTGAGAATTGCAGCCATAGGTTAAAATAGGTAAGACATGAATACTGTTAGTTCTGGCAATTCAAATAGTTCTAAATAATCTACAATTCATTTCCTTCTGAAAATACTCAGAACGTAGTTTGGCTTTTGCATGATGACTCAGGGACAGTTTTATGAACATATAGACAGCCTTGGAATTAAATGATACCTTTCAGGGCAGTTGTTGTGGGGATGATTTAGTTTCCATAGAACTCCCATCATTCAGTAGTTGGCTACACAGTGGTTTTATTCCTGTCTCTTTTAGGGGTTATTGTGGCTTGTGGTCTCCCCACATGACGATTTCTTTTCTAGTTGGTGGTTTGACTCTCCCGTGGGTCTACTTCAGTTGTGTCCATGACTCCCTTTTCCCAGTTGGAGCTGCTGTTGGCTGTCTCAGTTGCTTTTCTCTCTATCCTATATAACTAGTGTTTTAGTTTCCTATGGCTACTGTGACAAATTACCACAAGCCTAATGGCTTAAAAAAACTAAAATCTATTGTCCTATGGTTCTAGTGGTGAAAAGTTTGAAATGGGTCTCATGAGGTAAAATCAAGGTGTTCGTAGGGCTGTATTCTTTAATGGATGTGTGAGGGGAGAATCTGTTCCTTATACATTCCAGCCTCTGCAAACTACCCCCATTCCTAAGTTCTTTGTCCTTTTCCTACATCTTCAAAGCCGGAAACTTTGGGTTGAGTCCTTTTCACGTTGCTGTGACTCTGGTTTCCGCCCCCCCGCCCCCTTCTGCCACTTCCTTCCACTTATATACTGGGCCCAACTGGATAATCAAGGATAATCGCCCCATTTCAAGCTTTGCTGATGGACAGCCTTAAAACCATCTGTAGTCTAATTCCCCATTTGCCTGGCAACAGCACATTCACAGGTTACAAGGATTAAGATGCAGACATCTTTGGAGGGCCATTATTCTGACTAACCCACCTAGGAAAATACTAAAATAGTCCAAGAAAAATAAAGTTAAATAATGTGTGTGAAATTAGCCCAATGCATTCTGTGTATCAGAAGACTATAATTTTGAAGAAGCTGTTTTTACTAGATTTGGTGGCCATTTTTCCCTCAAATTTAGAGGGCTCTTCTGGAAGGTTAAATTTTCTGAAATGTGTCCGTAAGATCAGAGAAGTGGAGGTTGCTTTATATCAGTTTTTATACTGGAACAATTTCTGAGGGATATTCTACACATTCAGGCAGTAAAAAGATTATCTCAGAAATTCCACCAATGAATAACAAATTAATTCCTGTCTCTCTGTGGTGTCTAGTTTGTGGCACTTTGAAGTAGATTCCAGTCATAAGATACCTGTGTCAACCTTGGGGCTTCAGGTTGTATATAAAGTAGCATCCCCGCTCTGGCGCTCCCGGGTGGCTCAGTCGGTTGACTGTCTGACTTCAGCTCAGGTCATGGTCTCACGGTCTGTGAGTTTGAGGCTCGCATCAGGCTCTGTGCTGACAGCTCAGAGCCTGGAGCCAGTTTTGGATTCTCTGTCTCCCTCTCTCCCTCCCCCATTCTCTCTCTCTCTCTCTGTCTCTCTCTCTCTGTCTCTCTCTCTCTCAAAAATAAATAAACATTACACTTGTTTTTAAAGTAGCATCCCCTTTCTCAGAGAAGCAGGCATCAAGAAGGATTTTGTTTTTGCTCGATTCTGTTCCAGGGTTGAGGTGGAAGTAGAAAAAGTTTATAAATCTATTGAATTACATTGCATTGTAATGAGCTATTTAACTTTTTCTACTTTACTTGAGGGGCAGGGATTGTGACTTGTTCAACTTGATTTCCCAATTTTGAGGTGAGCGCTAAGTGAGAATCTGATTTGAAAGGGTAGAAGGTATAACAGTCTTTAACAGGGGAGGATTGGTTAGAAAGATCATAGGGTATGCCAGGGTAGCCCTGGAAGGGGCAGATCCATGGTAAACCAATTTGACCTTTGTGAACAAGCCTGGATCTTTCAACACATGGATTCAGGGCTAGGCAGTTACAGGTCTAGATCTCAGCCGCATCTCACTTTGAGCCATCCACGTGTCCCTGAAAACGGTGTGGGTATGTGTGAATTAAATGTGGCTAAATGACATCATTTTAAATATAGATGGTATTGCATTGTGTCAAGTGCTAGTTTTGAATCAGACAGAGCAGGGGTTGAGGCATTTATTAGGCTGTGCTATCTTATTGTCTCTGTGCCTCAGGGCTTGCCTCAGGCTTGGGAGATCTGCTACATTTGATCTGAGCCCCAAGGAGTCTGAGACCTTACTAGTCTGCTTTTCCTTCTTTTTCCTTCTCCTAGGAGTCAACATTTTCATGATAAAGGCCTTCTTCCTGCCACTTTCTCTTCTAAATTTGTCTTTTCTTGTTCTAACAGACACCTGTTCTTCCAACACACACACACACACACACACACACACACACACACACACACACAGAGTTTGTGATTTGATAGAGTTACTTCAGAAGGAAGGATAATTCTAAGTCTAAGGACCATAGAATATGAATTCTGGAATGGTCTACTGGGGCTATACCTATGTCCGCTCTTTGCAGACTCCTACCCAGCCACCTCATTGCAACGTCTTGAAGTCACGAGACAAACTGCACAGTCTTTAAGGGTCATTAGCTTTGTGATGCAATAAATTATTTTAAGTCCTGTAAGTTTGGGATAGAATCAGATATAATATGGAGTAGGAATAAATATCCAACTCATTTTTAAGAAAATAAAAACTTGGGGTGGCTCAGCTGGTTAAGCCTCTGACTCCGCATTTCTGCTCAGGTCATGATCTCACGGTTCTGTGGGTTTGAGCCCTGCGTCAGGCTCTGCACTGATAGCACGGAGGCTGCTTGGGATTTTCTCTCTCCCTTTCTCTCTTCCCCTCCAGGCTTGCACTTTCTTTCAAAATAATAATAATAATAAAAAATTTAAAAAAGAAAAGAAAAACTTGACAAATGTTTTGGCAGCTTTCAGGGGTCTTTAACTTCCTACGTATTTTAGCAAGAACCTTTGAGGACGTTTGAGAGTATGGATCTGAATTTCTCCTCTTACTAAGGAGGAAATGAAAGTATGGAATAAGATTAAGGCTCAAGGCTCTTCTAAGCATATGCTCAGCGGTGGCGAGGGAAAGGGATGCTTCACTTTCCTTTTCAAGGTCCCCGTTGTGTTCTGGGGAGAGTGACCTACCTGATCCCCATCATGATTAATGCAGCTTCTGAAGCATGAGATCTGATTATGACCCCATGTTGTTATATTTAATTACAAATCTCATTACGGCCCTGGCCATAACACCGTGTAGCCCTCATTGCCATCACCTTTGCTGATCTCACTGCCTGAAGGTCCATCCTTATGATTTACTCTAAATTGTTTTAGAATCATAGACTTCTAGAGCTGGAAGGGAGGTTAGAGATCATGAAGTTCAAGCCCCTCATTTTACAGATAAAATTACAGAGGCCCCAAAGAGAATAAGTCATCTTCCAAAGGTCACTTAGTAGATGTGAGATGGGAATGGGGGGGCACCGGATCCCCAGGCCAGCAATGTTTGCTCTACACCATGCTGCGCTGCTGGAATCACACTGTATCACACCATCTCCTCGGTCCCCATCCCCTGTGTCATGTGACAGCTTCACACCTGGCACAGGTTACATTGTACTCTCTTTCTCAATACAAAGTCAGTCACAGGTCAAATCAGAACTGCAAAGTTCTTGGGGTTCTGAGGCAGAGCATGCTTGGTCAGATAATTCAGCCTTCTGGACCTCAGCTTCAGTTGAGTAACACAGACGCAGTAACCTGCTCTCTGTGAAGAAAGACATGCTTAAAGCGATAGCTAAGTAAATGTAAGTATTGTCAGGTAAAAACACATCTGGACTTGGGCGAGGAGATACTTTATTGGAAAAGACAGTTGCCATAAGGGAATGAGTGCTCAGACCAAAAGGTCTGTAAGCAGGTCAAAGGTCAGCCAGAAAAGGGGTTTTCTTTTATAGAAGGGACTAAACAAGGCTAGAAAGAATTGGTGTGGGGCAGAAGAGGATTGGGTAGTGTGATCAGACAGTTTATCGGGGAGTGTTTGTCTCTGTGGTCAGCTGCTTTTCAGGAGGGGTCCTTTAGGAGGTGCTGCCTCAAGCTGGGTCCTGTAGGACTGGAGAAGTCTGGAAGTTTGGACAAGGCAAATTAGCAGTTATTTTGTCCAGATTGTCCTGTAGGGAAACACGATTCAGGTGCTCTTCATTTTTAAGACCTAGCATGGGAGCTTGGAGGGTCTGTGTCTAACTTTGTTTTAGAGAGACAAGAAGGTCATCTGTGAGAGTCTTATCTAATTCATCTAGTGAAGGGTATTTCTTTACAGTAAGGCATTTTTTGGAACCCAAAGGGGAGAGCAGGCTTCTTGACCATACTTCTTTTCCAGGAGCACAGGGCTCAGGGAAAGTTCACCATTGGCAGTGCTTAGTGATTCCATATCTACTTTCGGTGAAGCTTTCTCATATCACATGCCTGATTTCTGACTTTCTCCCTTCTCTTTTGGACAGGGGAAGGTAGTGATGGGTCTTGCATTTTATCTGAGAAAGTTATTTTACTAATCAGCACCGGACAGATCCTTCTTTGCATTCTTAAAATGGGGCTAAACACCTCTTATGGAGTCTATAATAAGGGCATAAAGACTCATTACTACTATTGTTTTCTCTTTGTAGGCACCAAATAGTGCTTAGAATTGACTGGAGTAGGTAGGCTCTTTAGGGAGTGAACTTTCAGCTGTGTAAAGTACAGCATGAACCTTGCATTGACTTAGAAACAACCCAGTCACAAATAGTAATTCATAAGATCATGTGAACCCTCTTGCAAGGGTTATTCATTAAACCCCATTGAATATGAGGTGGCCGAGTCCTTAGCAGCCAATTCCGGGGATAGGAAGGTGGATGGTAGTAGAGATTCCAGTTCCCTAAAAGTTTCTCATCAGCCAGGAGGGGTGACTTAAAGCTTTCCATTGTTTCTAAACCTGCTCCTGAGAATTACCATAGAGAATATGCCAGCTAGGTGAAATACTTGACCATTTAGCTAGGATGCTAAAAATCTAAAAAGACGCAAAGTGACTGCTGAAGGTCAGAATATAAGACAGTTTGTTCCATCTTTGATCAAATCAGTCTTTGCAGTCACTAAACCTCAAGGTCGATAGGTAGTGTGGAAACTTAGTGACTCAATTGAGGTGGGCAACAAAGTTCAACAGTAGCTGACTTTCTGCTCCCATATTCATTATGGAGAAAAAGGTATTTTTTTTTTCTTTTACACAGTCCTACTGAGATTTCATTTTAAAATATTAAATCACTGCAGCCAAGGATAACCCAGAGATACAAATAATGAAAGTCAAACTTGGTCTGACACTGCATCTTTTGTCCGGGGATCTCATATTACCTTTTTAATTCCTGGACAGTGCAGAAGCACACACAGAACCCTTTGGCAGGACCTGCCTTACCTGAAAGGTAAATAGGTCATTGCCTATTACAGACCCAGTGTGAAGGCCCTTGAAGTTGCTCTTCCCAATGCCTGCCTGCAATTCTACCCATGGATTTATTCTTTTGAATAAGTCTTGCACTAAGATACAGAATTGCCTGGGGGAAGGAAAGAGATGAGAGGAATTAATCCATTGCTAGTTTAATTGCAATTCAGTGTTTTGGAGGTGGCTTGGCTTCTAGGCAGGGTAGGGGAGACTTTCTAGGCTAGCTAAGCAGGACTGAATGCCATTCAGGTTGGCTTGCCTGGGAAATAGTACAGGATAATCAAGTGACCATTCTCTTAGTTTCCCTCTGCCCTTTCCTTCCAACCCTCTTTCCAAATTCATCTCTGCCTCCAGTGGAAGTTGCTCGTCATCTTTGGGAGGCTAATCCCTTCACCTTGGCACTCCATCCTTTAGTCTTCTATGAGAGCTTTCTCCACCATTCATTATCTTTCCTACACATCCAGTCTCCCCTCTCCATTGATTCCTTCTCTTTGGCTTACAAATTACCACAGATGTTTCCTTGCTTAAAAAAAAAAAATAGAACAAATACCTGATTTTAACTTCTCGTATCCTAGTTACTGTCCTGTTTACCCTCACAGACAAGCTTCTTAGAAGTGTATCTAGGAATGAAACTCTTTATGTTGCAAACTGCCAAAAACATACAGACCAATACTCAAACATACGAGAATTATTTTTTTTTTCATATAACACAAAATCTGGAGTTAGACTTTTATTGACATTAGTCACTTAGGTCATTAAGGTTCGTTTTACTCTTTGGTCATCCTCAACATTATGGCTTCTCATCTGTAGGTTTGTTACTTCAAGGTGCCAATATGACTGCTGCAGCATCAACTGTCACAGATGAACTCACATGGAAGCAAAAATGTGGCCAGTGCTCTTCCACCTCTCCTCCCCTCCCTGCTGCCATGATAGCTGAGAGGAAAATATCTTTCCCAGAAGACCCACGGCAGATTTCCTTTCAGAGCTCATTGCTCAGAAGTGGTGACCCCCATTTGCAAGGGAGTTCAGAGAGTGGGTATGTGGTGTTATAGCTCATAATGTGGAGATAGAGGAAAAGAGAGCCAAACAGTATCTGCCACAGCATCTCTCCTTCTTCACCTCCGTCTTTTCTAACCTACTGAAATAGGTCTTCAGCCCCCCCTACACTGTGTCCTAGTAAGGTCATCAATATTCTCTGATAATAAATCCAATGGACATTTTTTTTTTAATATTTTAATGTTTGTTTATTTTTGAGAGAGAGACAGTGCGAGCAGGGGAGGGGCAGAGAGAGAGGGAGACACAGAATCCAAAGCAGGCTCCAGGCTCTGAGTTGTCAGCACAGAGCTGGACACAGAGCTCAAACCCAGGAACTGTGAGATCATGACCTGAGCTGAAGTCAGACGCTTAACTGACTGAGCCACTCAGGCACCCCTCCAGTGGACATTCTTTAGCTTGAGTTCTTTAACTTCTCTGTGGTGTTCCACTGCTGGTGACCCCTTGTTGAGCTGTCGCATGCTTTTCCTCGGGAGTTTATTTCTCTGTGTTTTTGGTTTTCTCTTCCTCTACTCACCAGTTAAGTGTTGGTTTCCTAGGGTTTTGTTTTCTGTCCTCTTTCCTTTCTGTACAGTCTACCCAACTATCACAGATATGTCTAAGACTTCTGCCTGCACATTAATGATGCTTAAAATTCAGTTTTGAGCTCCGATTTCTTCTTTGTAGTCCAAATATATACACACAACTGCCTACTTATACCTGAATTTTGAAGCTCAACATTCCCAAATCAAATTTATTATATGCCGATGATAGAATGCAGGAGGCTAAAAAGAAATGCTTTATTTAATTACACAAATCCAGAAGCATTCTTCACATGAATCATTTTAATTACATTTTTTTTTAAAAAAGTAATTGTTTTTACAGGAATGTTGTGTTTATAGAACATTAGGAGAGAAAGAGAATTAGGGCATAATTCAGACAATTGAATGCACACTTTCTGAAGCTGCAGTCCTGAACCTCTTACATAATTCTCTCCAGTGTGTGGGATTTTCAAGTGTATTGAGGACATGGTGGAGGAAAGATAATGTACCATTTCCAGTAACTGCCAAGTTTGAAGTTAGTATTAATTTAACCATAGAGAAACCACAAATGAACTGTAGAAAACAGTCCATCAGTCCCGGGTAAATTGCTAGGTCAATCAACACATGGACTGTTTAGTGCCTTGAGAAAAGTTTAAGTTCATGAGAATTTCTCTGGAAGCCTGTGAAATGATGTGGAGTTTCAGAATATGTAGGACACTCTTGCAGAAAGTAATCTATCTTTTTTTCTTCTTCTTCTTTCTTTATTTATTTTTGAGAGAGAGAGAGAGAGAGAGCGAGAGAGAGAGCGCATGCATGTGCATGAGCAGGAGAGGGGCAGAGAGAGAGGGAGACACAGTATCCGAAGCAGGCTCCAGGCTCTGAGCTGTCAGCACAGAGCCTGATGTGGGACTTGAACCCACAAACCGCGAGATATGACCTGAGCTGAAGTCCGACGCAACTGATTGAGTCACCCAGGCACCTCTACCTTTTCTTCTTCTAAGAAGAAAAACTGTGAGAAGAAACACAATGATTTAAACGGTAGTGACAGAGTGTGGAGGCATAATTCAAAGTTTTCTGAGTTGATGGTTCACTTTCACATCTTTCCTAGAATTCCAGGTGTTCTCTGAAATATTTGTGGTAATTATTTAGACGAATGTGAATATTGTTGGTTATTTTTGAATACAGAAAAGGAGCGAATGATAATAGGCTGTTTTGAATATTATCTGACAGAGCAAAAAGCTAGTTGCTGAAAATAATCCCTGCCCTAGTGCTTTCCAGTAAATAACTTGTACAAGAAGAGCAACCCGAGCCCAATTTCCATGTATTTTATAAGTGATGGCTTAATAAGACAGAAATTCCAGCTTTGCAATTGCCTGTGCTATTCCCTCCATGGCCTTGTCCAGATGCTGATTGCAAACATCCCTCAGGTTTGGGGACCTTCTTTGTGTGTGTAGCCAATTTTACTTGAAGAAATATAATTCGGGGAGCAAATTCTCAAAGACAGAACTCAACAAAGTTAAGCAAAAACAAAAGATAGTATTTTGGTTTCACCTCTCCCCCATCCTTACTCATACCAAAAAAAAAATGTCAGGAAAATAAGCAACAGTAATGACAGCTACTTTAGATGCAGTGTTGTATGGAAGGTTCGGGTTTCCTGTGCTGCTCCTGCCTAGGGAGTTGTTTCTCTCCTTATATTCTTTTCTAATTTCTGCTGGCATTCAAGATGTCTCTTTCTTTCTGCCTCCAGGCCTTTCTGCTCCCTGAGGCTTTCTTTGTGCTTTTTCAAGTCTCTATTATTTCTCAGGCTCCTTTTCCTCACGTCTAATCCTGGAGAACCATGATAGCCACTCAGATGTTTCAGTTTGTGAAATTCATCTTTGCTGGAGAAGGAAGCCCTTATTCATTGTACCTTCCTAGTTTCATATCTGGAAAGGAAGAAGCCACAGAAAAGTGAAAAGCAGAATCCCTAGTCATAGTAGCCAACGTTTACTGAAGTCTCGCGTACCTGTGTCAGGCACCGTTCTAGGGGCTTTGGATGTGATTTCTCTCTTAACACACACAATAGCCTTCTGTGGTCCATCCGAGATATCTTGGGTGCAGAGGAGGAGCCTGAGAACCAGAGACCTTGGGTAACTTGGCCAAGTCTCAGGTGGCTTGGAGTTATGACTCCGGCCTGGGAAATGTGGTTTGAGAGTCTGTTCTCTTGCCTCCAAGTTTATTGAGTTAATATTTAATGTGCAATAGCCTTCTGAGCCAAAGTCTGTCCTTGCACTTAGTGTGGTCACGATCTCAGCATTTTCCGTTCACTGCACGTAAGGCGAGATCACCAGACTGGAACCCTCTGTGGTCTGACATCATGTTGACACAATGTGAGGGAACACATGTGCATCTGGAAGTAATACAGACTTTTACTACATAGTATAGTTTGATTGGCTTTGCTGGATTAAATTAATGAGTACAATTTGTACTTGGAACCAGAGTCCCTGTTTCTGGTCTCTTGGCCTGACTTCTCTGGATAGTCTGCATGCTTTTATTTGGCTGTGGTGATTCATGGCATGAGAAAGGCCCGCCCATGGTATCTGTGTGTCTTCAGATCTTGTCACAGGTTCTGAGTGGAAGCAACCCAAGAGCCCTCCCCTTCTCTGACCACCAGCGCCTCTTGCCACCTTGTGTCATCACAAAAACATGTTCACTGCTCTATTATTTCTGAATACATAGGCCCGGATGAATGGGATATTTCACCTTTGACATAAGTGCATAATATTTGCCCTGCAAATATAAGAGCACCCCCAAACAAAATATTTTTGTGTGTTTTATTTTGAAATTGGATATCTGTTTGGGTTTATTGCACCAATGTATTATTATGTGTTGTTGATTAAGAGGTAAAACGGAATTGTGTTTTCAAAGAAACAAAAGCAGTTTGTTGGGACTGATGAGTAGAAATCATCCTAAGGATCCCATTCTGCATTCTCCAGATGGATTTCCCAAGAAGACACTGGTGAATGACTGGAGCCTTCATGGTGGTGGTTGTGTCTCTAGGGCCTCAGATTTATGCCCCCCCACGCTCTTGTCAATCATTCCTCTACTGCCCCTGGGGCAAGTTGATGTAGCATGTAGCAGCTAGTTATTATCTCTGATCTTTGTATCATAATTACTTGAGAACAAATTAAAGAATACGTGAGAGTTCAGTCCTTCTCTGATGTTTATAGCTTCAGCGTAAGAAAATCTAAAAAAAAAAAAAAAATTGGTAAATTTGATCTGAACCTAAGGGAAAGAGAAAAGCTTGTCTTTCTAATTAAATTGCTGAGTTGGGTTCCAATCAATACACACCTGAAAAGGATTTGAAACAAAAGAGAATTAATATTTGCTTTGGTCTTGCTTCCTTTTCTCCCCCCCTTTTTATATTTTGAGGGTTTAAAACAAAGGGGAGTGTCTCATTTAGATGATACATAGTGTCAGGGGCAATAATGAATTTGCCAGCAATCAGAAATGTCTCATCTATTGATCTAGTGCAAAATTATACTTAGATATGTGACAATCCTTTTTTTACCACCCTATATAACTGAACGCAAGTAAATTATATTCTATGTATATAGCCACAGGAAAGATCACAAATTAAGATGAGGAAGCAGGCTATCCCCGATGGGTTTCTAAAAGGCTGAGATTAATTCCACAGATAGCTCATCTGAAAGCCAGTAGTGTTGAGAATATTTTTTAATGGAAAAAATATGAATATATTTTCAGAAAATATCCTAAAATGTATAAAAGAAACTCCAGGTACTCCTGGAAATAAAGTACGCTTTCTATAATTTTATCTCCTGCCATTTTCCCCTCTAGGGCCACTTCTGGGCATCCTGTGAATCAGGATGCTGAGACATACAGTTTCACTTATTCTTGACACCCCAATTGCAACTGATTATTTCAAGGTGAGATGATGAGAAGGCCTCTGGAAAGCAGGCTTACAACTGGATACATATCAAGAGTCTCCAGTAACACAGAAAAGAAAAGGCAACGTGGTTGTACCACAGCCCGCTTAAAGTGAGAGTTGCTTATATATTACCCAATGTGTATTATTTTTAAAATTTTCTTTCAATGTTTATTTTTTTTGAGATAGAGCGAGAGCAGGGGAGGGACAGAGAGAGAGAGAGAGAGAGAGAGCGGAGGTGGGGTGGGGGGTGGGGAGACACAGAATCCGAAGCGGGCTCCAGGCTCTGAGCCATCAGTACAGAGCCTGACGCAGGGCTCGAACCCATGAGCGAGGTCGTGACCTGAGCTGTAGTCGGATGCTCAACTAACTGAGCCACCAAGGAGCCCCATATTATTTTGAATACATAAATTATAGCTGCAGTGGGGATTTGAGGACTACATTTGCCAATCTGATGCCCCGTGGAGAACATTTTGAAATTGATCGATTTTCTTTATTGTTGTTAGATCTAGGACTTACTTATTTTTCATTTACATATTGTGAAAATTTTCAAACACACCAGAGAGAATAGTATAAAGAACACACGTATAAACAACAGCTCCCCATTTTGGTGGTGGCATTGGATCTTGTATTTGTCTGTCTTGTGGTACACCTGCTTGGAGAGAGTCCAGAAGTTCTTTGAAATCTCTTTTCCCATTAAACAGCCCTAAAAGAGGTGAGGTCATTCCCCCTGATTAGTTCCTTCTTTGTAGCTATCCAGCTCTTAATGCATCTTCCAGTCCTTTCAGATGTTCCATCTCTCAAATTACTTTTTTTTTTTCCTTTTCGGCACAACTCTTATTATTATTATTTTTTTTAATTCTACACCTTTTTAGAGTTCACATACGCAATGGGAGCAGCCATGAGATCTGATGTGCACACTGGGCAGCAACCACAAACACCAGAGCACCAGATGCGTTCATAGGCTCCTTTCCAGAGATGCCTATGACTCGGAATGAGACAGAGGGAGTGCTCAAAAATGGTGCCCACCAGCCTCTGTCCCTAGATTTGTGTTAACTTAGATGCCTGTTCCTCAGATGCGGCTTAAAAACAAATAAACAGGTCTCTTTCATAGAAAGACTGTGTGTTTTTCAGTTGGCTGCCTCTGCACTGGGCCCTGGGTGGTAGATAGGCGAATCTGCACGTGGGGCCCTTTGAGATCCCTTTCTCACTTTGGCCTTGTGAGTCTTGTGGATGCAAGACCTCTTGGCTTTCAAAACTAGATGTTTTGGGGGCTTGTCCCCCAAGTGAAAATCTTAGAATATGGGGTGCCTGTTGTAGGGTTAAAACCCTTTGTTCCTTGCAGTTTTGACTTCTCTCATGATTGTGGGCCACCACACCAGGGGTGGGGCTTATGGCAAGGTTGTGTCTCAGCCTCTAATACCAGTTTGGATGTGGGCTCATCCACCCAATGTGTAGGAGTCACTCAGCTAGTTTTTGGATTTCTTTCAGAGGAAATTGTTCCATATGTAGCTGTACATTCAGTGTGTCTGTGGGAGGAGGTGAGCTCAGGATCCTCCTACGTCGCCATCTTGAACTGGAACTCTCAAGTTTTCTTTTGCATCCAGTTATCACTAAAGGGTGCTTGTCACAGTAGAAGACGCCTTTCCAGATGTCTGTTTTCTCTTTCTGTCCATATGCATTCTGCTTTTCTCTTTCTGCTGTATGAATCTGAAGTTTACCCAGTGGCTGTATTTGGTTTTGAATAGCCCTTGACATAGCCCTATGGGTAGGGATTCCCTCCCCTCTGGGACTAGACCAACTTTTGGACATCAATACTGTAAACGATGACTCTCTCAAAGAGCGTGTGCCCATTTTCATGATGTTGCCTGTAGGCACAAACAAGAGAAACAGATAAGAATGCATATAGAATTCATCCCTATTCAGGAAAGAACATGTCTCAGGTCTTTCTGTTATAGGCATGGCAGAATGTGGTGCTCTGCTCTCTTGACCACATTAACCATTCCCACAAGAGAGATACTTGTTTTCTCTTCTCTTTTTATTCCCCCCTTCCCCGCCTTAACCTTTCTCTAAATGTGGTGAGAGTCGTTCAGTAATACTGCTTCACAAGTATACTAGGAGTGGCAAACAGTAGCAGCAAGAGAAGTCTGTCCACCTGCAAGCTACATTTATTTAAAAAAATGCAAGGCTACAAGACTACTGGACTTCCCAGCTTGAGTTCAAGGGCCAGAGAGTAAAAGGAAAACTGAGTGTTGAGCACACGGTATAGCAGCAGACTAAAGCTGGGACACCCAAAGGGGTAGCGTGGAAGAAACGCAAGAAGTGTCATAGTTCAGGCTGCCAGAACAGAATACCATAGGCCAGGTGGTGTATGAAAATAAACATTTCTCACAGTACTACAGGCTGAAAGTCAGAGGTCAAGGTGCCAGCATGGGTGAATGCTGGTGAGAACCCTTTTCTAGGTTGCTCATTTTATCCTCAAGTGGTAGAGAGAGCAATCATTTCTCTAGTGTCTTTTCTTATAAGGCCCTAAGCCCATTTATGATGCTTCTACCCTCATGACCTTCTCACTTCCCAAAGACCCCACCTCCTAATACCATCACACTGGGGATTCGGATTTCAACATGAATTTTTGGGACACCCGGACATTCAGTCCATAATAAGAAGATAAATCAAAGAGGATGTTTGGACACCTAGCGGGAAGGACTCTCTAATGTTGGAAAGATGATGCCGAGGGCTATTTGCACCCTCCTCTGGACTCAAGTGCATTCCTTGTGCTGTAATGATATAAGTTTATACACTTTTTTTTTCTGAATAGCTATAGTGACAAAACTAGACTGGATCCGTCGGTGTTTTGATCTGGAGTCAAATTGCACCCTTCTTCATTCTGCATTCTCCTTCAGCTACTGTTACTCACATACTGGTTCTGTGATTCTCTCTGCAGCTGATAGCTCTGTCTTCTGTTTCTTGAGAACTAGAAGGAACAGGGGCAAGTCACCCAAGACGTATCTTTGCAGAATTTCATTATGCTTGGCTCAAAAAATATAATAAATGCTCATTGATGAAAATATAAACAAGAAAGAACATATATGATACAAAAATCATTCTAACAGTCAAGGAAATTCCTGCATTCGTTAAACATGCTAAAATCTCAAAACTCAATGGCTTAATGTAATCATTAATGCTCCTGGTTTACAGGTCAGCTGGGCACTACTTCCGGTCTGGACAGCGTTTAGGCTCATTTTTGTAACTATCATTAGCAGATGGGCATCTGGGGGCAGCTGGGGCATCCTGGAGTCTGGCTGATCTAGGATGGCTTCAGTTTGTATGACTTGTCTCTGTTCCATCTTATCTCTTGTCCCCCAGTGGGCTAACCCAGCTGTATTGTTTTCCTGGCAAAAGTAGCCTTCCAAGGGGAAAGGAGAAATGTTCTAGGACTCACGAGGGTTAGGTTGCAACTGGCACGGTTTCATTTCTTCTGGATTCCGTTAGTCAAAGGACATATCAGAGTGTAGGAAAATCAACTCGACTTCTTGGTGGCAGAAGTTCCAAAGACACATTGCAAAAGGCAGGATGGGAAACTCTGGCTCTTTTTATAATCCATTTGCTACAAGTCATTTACATTTGTATATGTAGACATATGTAGATACAAATGTCCTTTTAAAATGTAAATCTAATAAGAAAGTTATAAAGTTTTTATAAGAATATATGTATGTGTATTTATGTGTTTTTGTATAAATCATAGAAATTATAACATAAGTATATAATTATATGTGATGTATATTACATATAATATAATTGTGATTGTTATAAATAACATATACATAATTTATAAATTAGGATTATAGAAGTTGATATTCTGAATTGCACTCTCTACCAGAATTATTCCTTATTAAATAAAAGAAAATATTATTCTGGCAGTGCAAAATACCTAATTGTGCAGATAAACTATATTATTTGTAATATTCATAATATCCTATATGAGCCACTTTTATTTATCTCATTCAGTTTTTTAAAATATTCTCATTTCAATTCTACATTATGGTAAAACAGCAGTGAGCAGTAAATTCTTTTCCAAATCGAGTTATATAATTTTGCAACAGTGATAGAACACTAAATGCAATGGTGAATAATTATGGAAAAATATAAAATATTAAAGAATTGACGGTTATATTAATAATAAAATCAAAACCAAACTAATTCTAGGGCAAGAGTGGGGAATTACATGCCAACGTGCTTGTCTCCTTGTCTTGCATTGGAGAAGGGCTCTGCACAATATTGTTGGCACATAGTCTGTGTCATAGCAGTCTTACTTTATAGTACCTACCCTAGAGAAACTTTCACATGCAATGCCATACAGATATACAAAAATGTCACAATGGCATCATATATAATAATGATAAAGCTGGAAACATTCAAACTACCCATCAACGAGAGAGTAAAAAATATATCGTGGTATAGTCATAAAACGGAACAATCTTTAGTAGTGAAAACTAATGACTGCAACTATAGTTCAGAGCAAGGCTCTGACGCCAGACTGCCTGGTTCATACTTGGCTGCGGTTCTTACAATCTGCATGGCCATGAGCAACATACTTAACCCCTCCATACTACATTTTCCTCATCTCAGAAGTGGGAATCACAGTAGTATCTACCTTACTGTGTCTTGTAAGCAATGATTGTAAATATATGTGAATTACTTACAGTTGCACTTCACACGTGGCTCTCAAACGCCACCCATCGTTTCAGGAAGGTTTTCTGGGCTTTGTTTTGTTTTGTTTAGATGTGGAAGAAACACATTTTCTCTCTGCAAATGAAAAGCTTTCCAGGTTGTGTCATTTTTGTTCATCCTGTCTTTGGGTACAATTGCTCCCATGTTGGACCTTTGCGGTGACTTGTCCTTCTGCCTCAAATATCCTTCCCCTTATCTACTCAGTTCTTCGTGTATTTTCTCAAACTTCTCCTTCTCAGTGGAGCCTACACTGACTATGCTATTTAGAATTGCAGTCTCCACTCCTGATAGTTCTGATTTCCCTTACTCTGCTTTAATACCCAACTCCTATCCCATCTTTTAACATCCTATGCAGTATAGTATTTCAGCTTTTAATTAATCTTACTACCTGTGTCTCCTCATGAGAATGCAAGTTCCTCATGGGCTGGGAGTTTTGTTGATGTTGCTTGATATGGATACAGAATACTTAGAGAAGCTCTGGGCATACAGTAGGTACTCAACTATTTTGTAGAATGAATGAAAAAAATGAGTAGGTTTGAATCACCACCTAATAACTGGCTTGCCATCTTAGGAAAGTCACTTAAACCTTTTTGGATCTCAGTTTCTTTATCTACAGTTTGAAGATAATACTGCTTGGGTTTGAGGTTTTTTTGTAAGGATCCAAGGTGACCTTTCCGAAGGTACTCAGTACAGTTCTTCTGACAGACCCATTGGGAGAAGAAAAGTCGTACTCTTCTTTTCCTTTCCTTTATTCTCTTTTCTCTCCGTTATTACCATCTTCAGTTTCCATTAAAATTACCGAATTGCTTACTAAATCTTTCATGAATTTTTGAATAATGCAAGTTATAAAGCAATTAAAATCTCAAGAATGGCATGGATTACGTGTTACAGATGCTCAGAGGAAGGACATATTGTGGGCGGGGATAACGACAGGTAAGGTACCATGAGGATAGAAGATCGTGAGTTTATAGAACCTGAATTAAGGCTTCAGCCTTGCAAGTCCTTAGCTTCTCTCACCTTGGTTTTGCGTAAAAACTGTTTTTACATATAAAAACTTTTCAAGTGTGAACTGAAGATTAAATGAGGTGTTTTTTTGTGAAAGCATCTGGTCCTTGCCATTACCTGGAAGGACTTGAAGAAAGTTGGTTGGGTCTGAGGGAACATTTGATCCTTACTGAAGTGAGGAGAGTGTCAACACTTAGAGATGGTGAAAATAGATAAAGACATAGATGTAATGAGGTCTGCACAAATGGAGAACATTTTGGGATCACCAATTTAGCCTTTATGAGAATCTATATAAATTTATGAGAAACAAACAAACAAACAAACAAAAACCCTGTTGATTTTAGCCAGGATATGAGGTTTCTTCACTGCCATGTAAATGTTTGAAACCATCCAGTGGTCAGTGGCAAACCTTAAGAGCATTTTGATGGCAGAATTAGTAAGATGGGAACCATGTTTTAGTGAGATTGATTAATATGACAGCAAGTGTGTAAGCTTCATTGGAAGAGAAGAGACTCCGGGCATTGAGACCAATCCCTACTGGGTGTCTGGCGCTTAACCAATATTTGCTGAATTAATTAAATATTAAAGAATGTATTTGCATTTTGTTAGGTGCACTATTCACCATTCTAATTAGTGTCTAGAGACATTATGCACATGATAATGCTTTGCTTACTCTTCCCATCTCTGATGCATGTAATGGGAAAGAAGAGGATGGACATTTCCAGTGACTCTCCTCTCAGGATTGACATACTGTCTCCTCTTTGCCTCATTTAAAATGCAGAGATTGAAAGTCAAATTTAAAGGATAGAGAAGATTGCATTAAGTCATTAAATAAAACGTCCCTCGAGGCCAAAGGTATGATGGGTTGTAAATAGCCATTTGTCAGCAATATGGGATTAACCACCTTAAACCTTTTCCTTTTTTTCCCCTAACAAAATGATGGCTCTTGCAAAACTGAGCAGGCTTCTTGTTTGAAGTGATCTTTTGTTGACACTTGTGTGCCCTAGTGGAACTGGCATCCCAATTTGTGAGTGGGCGCTCAGCCAACTTGCAAATGGGCACGAGCACAGGCAGCCAGTCTTTGTGGCTGACGTGCATTGATTATGCAGGATGTCAGGCTAGTAAAGTTGAAATGGCTGTCTGTCCTCAGCTTCTGTGCTGGCCACGGAAGGGATGGGCTGTCATGAGTCCAGCTTTCAGCTCAATTAATTCCAAAAAATAAGAATTAGCTTCTGCAGTGAATTGTAGCAAATTAATATGCCTAGGAAATTAGAATAGGTATTCCTCCAAATGAAAAAAGCAGGATCTTTCTCTTTTATAAAATAAAAGACAGATTTGATCATAAAAACATCACCCACCACTCTGGTCTTGTTATTTAATTTCTCTCCCTCTAGAATTGGGTATGGTTCTAAGAAATGAATGAATTTTCCTTACGTTTGCCAAGAAAACAATGATGTCTAGGACACTGCTATTTCTAAGTCTTCTAACTTGTTTTTCATTTTTGCTTTTTTTGTTTGTTTTGTTTTGTTTAAAGGAAATCATTTAAAAGCATAGATAAAAATCTATGTTGTCAGTGCATTAAGTCGTGTTCCAGCGCTGGTGTTTCCTGGAGTGGCTCTCAAAAGTTTCAGTCCCTTCAGGTTCTTTTTAAAGAGCCCTCTAGATGAATCCTATTTACCCGTTCCAGAATGAATGACAGTGGTCTTTGGGGTTTGATATATTCAGCTAAGTCCATTAGACAATAAACTGCTGAAAGACATAGCCTCTCCCTTTTTCATGGATGTGTCCCTAGTTAGTAGCACTAAGCCAAGCATGTACCAGGTGCTCAGTAAAACATTTTTAAATCAATTAATGAAACTGATTATGCTGAGTCTGTTTGGAAGGGTTCAGGGGACATAGCAGGAGGGAAGGGGAAGAGAAATACAATTCACTGAACTCTTAAAATGCGCCAAGCAATTGCTAGGCTCTGTATACATACATGGGTATTCCTTGCCTATATTTTAATTAAGAGCTTAGATGTCACTGTCTTTCTCCAGCTTCCCTTCCTAATCACTCCTGCCTGGGTTATTTGTCCCTCCTATATGTTCCCATTGGTCTCTCATACTGTATTGTAATTGCTTAATTATGGGCTATGCCTTCTTACTGGGCTGTAAAGTCCATGAGGGTGGGCACAGTGTCTTTCTTTCACCACTGTAGCACTAGGGCCTATGATATTGCCCACTTCTACAAACTCTTCAGTGGGTTGTTTGGTTTCATCTTGACCATGTTTCCATGAGGCAAGCATTAAAATTCAGGCCAGAAAATCTCAGTTCAGGTAGGTTAAATGACTTACCAAAGTCAAGTAGCTTATAAGTGAAAGAGCCTGTATTAAATCCAGAGCTAGCTGCAAAATCTATTTTTATTTCTATGCAACACTGCTGGGATACTTTCTGACACTGAGGATCTGGTGCCTAGAGCCTGTGAAAAGTTCATACAATGAGACAAATGTTACTATAGATATATGTTCAGGGAAGCCCTTGGATCTGCCACCTGAGATATAGAAGTTTCCAGTCTTATGTTGACCATCTCTAATGTAGTTATGTTGATCCTGTCCCTTGCAACTGCATCCCCAGTGCTCTGTGTTTGTTTTCAATATTTCATTTATAAAAGTAAACTCAGTGCCTGGACAGCTGGGTATATAGGCAAACAATAAGATATCATACATTTCAATTTCAACATGAGCCAGAGGGACTCTCTATCAAATCAGGCAAAAACCTGACTGGAAAGAAGGGATAAAATTTTATCGAGAGAATATATTAAAAACAGATGGAATTGGGAAATAGGTACAAGTACAAATCATACATACAGTACCTCTGCTGCCCCTAACTATATTGTGGAAGTGTAGACTACAGATTCCTAAAACCAATCTAAGGACAAAATAAAAGAAAAGTGGACAAACATCCTCAGGGTAACTTTAAGTTAGTCAGTTAGGTCTTTTTCAAGTGCTCTCTACTGTATAGTCAGGGTCTGGGGAGACAGGAACAAAAGTTTCAGAATTTGTTTATTAGCCTAATAGGAAAAGAAGATAGAGGAATGGCAAGGGGGAAATAGAATACCCTTAGGCTATTATTATTCAGAGCTATGTCTTTAGGAAGGTGGAAGAAAAGGCAAGGGGAAGTTTAAATTTATGTCTCCTACACATAAACCAGGATATTTCTCAAAAAACCTTCAAAGATGCTTGAAACTCCTCCATTTTTTTTATCATCTTGGAAAAAATATGGCTTAGCCTAAGTCTATATTTTCGATCTTCTGTTTTTGTTTTTTTTTTTTCATAATGCGTAGGACCAGGGATCCAGACTGATAAAATTTTTTTTCTTTCATATAAAACACTTCTTTTACTTCTGCCTCAAACAATATTATGGCAAAGAAGAGATTTTAAAGATAGATTAGCCTAACCCTTTATTTCAAAGATCAGAGGCTTAAGCATTTGATGATAGTAAACAACTCTTTCCACCATGCCCCTCTCTCCTTGAGCTTTAGAAACAGTTCCAGATTTAACACAACGAGCAAAGGCTGTGGTGTTGGTGTAATGGCAGAGATGCCTCCTGTCCCCAACTGGGAGTCTTCCCTAGAGAGTCAAATCCATCAGAGGTTGGCCACTTTCCAGCTTCCCTTGGGCTGTGCCCCCACTCAAAGGCTTTCTTGCCCGTGTAAGCCACATTGAGATGGCGTTAGTAGGGCAGTGCTATAGGTTTTTACTTCCCCACTTAAAATATGAAATATTTGTTTCTCTATCTCCAATAATTATTGGGGCACAGTAGGAATAGACACATATAGGCACGGTAGGAAAACAGAAAAATATATAATGCATAGTTTTTACTAACAGAGAAGGCACACGGGCAAGTGGGTGAGGGGTGTATGGGAACTGTCCATACGATCTTTTCCATTTTTTGCAAATCTAACACTGTTCTAAAAACACAGCATAGTGAGCAAACAAATAAAGGCCACAGCCTGCAGAGTTCTCGCTTCCTACATTTTGCCTGGTCCCTTAAATGTTTTATTCTAGGTCCAAAGCTGCTTAGCTAACTGAAATACCAAGTTGATACCCACAGGTAGAAAAACCTGTTAGTTCACTTACAGACTAAATAGAAGCCTCAATCCCTTAGTGCTTAGAGCTACCTTTAGGTAATATTCTGCAGAAAAGAAAAGGAAAAAAACTAACCACAAAAAATGGTTGGGTCTTGTTTGAGTAGCATGGCCTCTGAATATTTCTACCTTCAATCTTGGAGGAAGCGTAGATTCCCTGAGGCCAGAATTTATAGTGATTCTTGTACTCTCTGCAGTTTCCAAGTAGGATGGATTTTATGTGCAATTATGAAAAAGAAAAACTGTACACAGATGATACCTTGTTGTTAGTATTATGATTATGACCAAAAAAAGAGAATGAAATTAATTTGCATCCTACCAACAACAACAGGAACAAAAAGCAACTAAGAACAAGCTGGATGATTTTAGAAGGAGAGGGACGAAAAATCATTGTCATGTTATTTTATGTTCAGAAAATGAATCCATCAATGCTTAACATTATAGAGCAATAGAAAGCAGCTTCAGCCGTTTCTCTTGAGGAAAGCGCTGAGCTGAGGGTGAAGGGACACAAACGAAATAGCATGGCTAAGTGACGTGTGTCACCCCAATCGTGTTTCTGTGGAGTGTGTGCATCAGAGAGGCTTCATTTTGTTAGTATTTACCAATACATTATTCAGAAATAGGATGAGCTCATATTCCGAACTCTGCCTTGAAAAGAAATAATCTGCAATGAGAGCAAGAACCCTTAGCATATTAAATTTATAGGACGTGGAGAAGTTAATAAATCATTTTTTATTAAGGCTGGATTTCCCCCTTTCCTTTGACACAGTGATATATGCGTGCAACTAAATATCATAAACTCAATATTTGGGTGCACGCGGATGAAAGTAAAAATATTCAGCTATTAATAAAAATTATTTCCTAAGGCATCTATTCACGTGGGGTATTAGTCGGAGCTCTCTTCTTTTGCAAAGAAGATGAAAAAAGCAAGGTCCTTGCTGCCAGAGTCACCTTCCCCCACCTCCCAACTTTGCCTCTCCCAGCTGGAAAACCACCTCCGTTCTCTATTTGGGGTGACGAGCCCTCCTGATCGTGCGACTAAATGGAAAGCTGGAAAGGTTCTCATTTACTCTTGTACAGAGTCAGCCATTTTACACACATCTGCATTCACAGTGCTGTTCTCAGTCAGACCAGGCTGCATTCCCCTCGCCGCGTCTCTGATGCGGGAATCAGGGACTGGTCCTGCAGGCCGGTGGTGGAGGAGGAGAGTGACCCCCACAGCCATCTCCTGCTGGTGAGGTGGCCGGGGACGCGCCTGGGTACCTGGCAAGCAGGCTTTGTGCAGGCTCCCCACCCTCGTCGTCTCCATGAAGACGTGAGCAAAGGAGAATGCAAAATGGGGCATTTTGGCTCCATTAATAAGCACAGAAATGGATGTTGTGAATGGTATACGTGCTCGATGGAAAACAATTGAAAAGCAGCTTTGGCTAATTACGTAACGACTGTGGATGAATCGCCTCCCTTTCTCACAAGACTCTGTTCTCTCTCCTGTTCTTAAGAAAGGCATTTGAATTCAGGTTCTGTGTGCAGCAGGCACGATTTCGCACGTATGATCTAAAATTTTACCACGTAAACGCAGTTTTCCAAGAATGTGTGTACATATGTGTGTTTGCATGAAACCTCTCATAAAACTACTAGGAGTCCCAGGATATGGAGGGTATGATACATGTATCCTCCAAAGGAAAAGCTATTCTGAATTATTTCTGGTGCAAAGGCATGTACCTCTTAATAGATTACAGGCTGTGGGGAACATTTTTCTTAGGGAAGGAAAAGGGGAGGGGATACCCCAGCCCGTAGCGTTACTGTGCACTTGTGAGTCTCTGAGAGCTGGTGTAGCTGGTACAGACTCTTGAGCTGCACTGTCTGCTCAAACCTCAGCTGTGCAACCCACCAGCTTCCTCTTCTGTAACATGAGGGTCGTAAGAATCCCGAACTCCTCGGACTGCTGAGGCGGTTAAATGAGTTTCTCTGAGTTAACTTGCTTAGAACTGCGTCTGGTCCACAGTAAGGACTGTATAAACAAGGAGGGCTATTACTCCAACTTGGGATGGAAAAATGGGCTGAGTCACCTCGATCTCTCCCTTCCTCGTAACGAATTGCAGCGCTGCTGTTCCATCACGTAGGGCAAGCGTAGCGAGCAAGTTTGTCCCTGATTCTTGGGGACATGCACATGTGGCCGTGCGCTTCTTGCCCTCAAGGAAATTGAAAGCGGATAGAAAATAAGGTGTCCAGACAATACAACAAATGTACGTGCTCCCAAATCAGGTGGGTATTCAGATAGGAGTCAAAATCTCATAGATCACCAGAAGCAAATGGCACGAGAGCTTTAAAAACGTGAACACCAAAGCAGAAAACCACCTAACTGTGAATGAGTATTAGTAGCTGCATGACTGGTTTTTAGTTCTTCCTTACTTAGCAATAACCCTTCTTCATTCTGCTATGGAAAACACTGTTTCCCTTAATAGGCGTTAAACCGACACTAATTCCTGTGGTTTCCTGATCAATAGCAAGACAGAGCACATGCAAATATTTTTTCGTGTTGGTTAAAACTCTGTGGACTGCAAGTTATTTCCCCTCTGATGCTGTTTTTATATTCAGGTCTTCTAGGTATCATAAGAAACAAAATTAAGAGTAATATATGTTCATTTTTAAAATAAGCCCAACTAAGCTATAAAATTTTAGATGCCTTTGAGTGTACCTCAAAGAATGTGACATCAGCAGTTATACAATTTTATTGCTGATGTTAAGTCTGTGACAAACTCTCAGCTACAGTTTGCTCTGGATGTCGGAAAATGAACCTTATGAATTTTAATGCCTTTTACTTTTGACATTGATTTATGTTTTGTACAGCTGTACTTTTCTATACACTGATATAAATAAACAGCATCCTTAATAGAACATTTGGAGAATGCCTTGTTCCAAAGTGTTACTTTTTAACATCAGCTGGAGGTTGTTTAAGTAATAATATTCAAAGTGTGTACACTAATCATAACAATTTGAAGTGATATAAAGATGTCTATAAATGTTTGTGTGTTTGTTTTACAGATTCAAGCTTTTAGGTATGAAAACAGTGTTCAAATAAAGCTGTGCGAGGTGCTTTCAAACACTGCCAAAAACAAAGATGACATTATGATAGTCTAATAGACTTACAGCCAGCATCTGACAGTGAGTCATTTAGATATGAGGTGTTTGTGCTCATTCAAGGGCAAAGTTTGGCCTCCAAGATGGGGGAACAGAGGGCATAGAAAGGGGTGTTTTTCCGTACCCTTTCCGTTTGTGATTTATGCATCATTGGATGGCATCTTAATTAATTTGACTTTATTCACATAACAGACATTTGGAACCCAGTTCCAAGGAAATTGCAAGGCACCCAGACGGCACAAATTTCTTTCTTCTACCTCATAGAACCAGGGTTATTGTGCCCGAAGGTAGGAAGGTTTCTCACAAGCCAATTTTTCAGTACCCTACATCTTTCTTTCTCTCGGTAGTAGGAGATGCCCTCAAAGGGAAAGGAAGGTCTCCATCATGGGATTTTGGCACGTGTTGCCCCACCTGTCCTCTGCTTAGTCACGGCTCTCAGTGACCAAGGGGGGTACACAGGCAGTGTCCATGTGTTGTTAGGAACCATTCATACATTCAGCAAACATGATATTTACTCCACAAAATGCAGGTAAAAGAAATACCACCTTCATGTATTTAGTGAGTCAGTTAATCCCTGAGTCCCCACATACCTCTCTGGCAGGAAATTAAATTCTGATCATTTTTAGGGGAAACTTGTCCCTTTTACAGGGTAGTGAAAGAACCTCAGTGGTCTCTTGAATTCCAGAACATTTGGGGGGCAAGTCTTGAGTGCTCACTTTGCACCTGTTACTGTGGATATACCTGTTATCTAATCTTCACGATCCATGCCTTATAAACTCTTCTAGTGAAATAGAAGTCATGTCAGATGCAACTGATTTCTGTATGCCAAAATTATCTTTTGCAAGCTTGGTTTGCTTTGAAATGGTGGGCACGGTGTACATTCTTAAGAAATTTTTCTTGCTGTTACTCAAGAGCAAAGGACTAAGGAACTTGGGAGGTTCATAGCTAGTCCATATGGCGATTGAGGAAAAGACATCCTGCCCTCGAGGCACTTCAGGCATCCTTTGCTAGGATATTGTCTCCAACGTGAATGGCGCCCCCTGGTGGTAAATAATTGCACTACTGTGTATGGCAGCTCAGTAGAGGTTAGCGATTTCTTTTTTACTTTGTTTTCCTCAGTACTACAAATGTTGGAATTCTAGAGCTGAAAGGGACGTGATGATTATTTGACATTTAGGAAAGCTGAGGCCCAGTAGGTAAAATGAGTCGTACAACGTAGTTGGTGAAACGAATGAAATGAAGGCCGTATCTTCTCACTGGTTTCCTGCCACATATTCTACTTTGACAAAATTCTGAAAAACCAATGTTCGCTTAAAAAATACTAGACAAAACAAAAATAATGAACATGTGAATACAGGAAGTTAAATTTATTATCAAAAGATTCACCCTATTAAAAATAACAAAAAACAAATTCCTTACGCTGTTTAAGATATGGCTACTTGTCCAAAAGCCAAATTTACATTCAACTTCTAGAAATGTGTTTTGTTTGGAACAGGATATTCCTATGTAAGTAGTGGCACAGCGTTAAGGTTTGTGTGGTGTCTAATATGCTAAAAGCTATGGTTATCTCTTCTGAAGGGCTTTCCTCAACAGGGTTACAGAATAAGTGGATAGAAGTTAGCAGTGGTCACTTGTTAGGGCAGGAAAAGTGTTTCTAAACGACCTGCAATATTTGAAGAAAAAAAAAAAACCTAATCTAAAACAAGACAAAAAATAAAAAGTAAAAAAAAAAAGATAATCAGTGTTCAGTATCTTGGAACTGTGGTATTATTATCATTGTCTTTCTCCAGCTTTACACAGCGAGGCCAGCCTATCCCTCAGCCTTTACTTGTGACTTTCCTCTTAGTCATTTGTGAGACCACAGTGGGCTCGATGCCACAGTACTTTTGAAGGTGCCTAATGATGCTGATGGAATCAGCAATACAATTAACCAGGAACAAATGGTATAGCTCTCAGTTAAGCATCCTGCTTTTTCCTTTACATATATTTACTTTTGATGAAAAACAATGAAAACCCTCTGAGTTTAAGGACTTAATAGCTTCTCCTTTCAGTGGAGGGTAACACTTCCTAGGATAGAAAGAATTATGTAGATTTGTTACATTTTTACTCAGTCTAATACCCTCAACCTTTGTTTTGCAAAGTGGAGTATTTTAGTCTCCTTTAGAGTCTTTAATTTTTTTCTAGAATTACCATATTTTTTAGATCTTAAAGAGTCACCTGGGCTATAGGGACTGGTGTTTTGAAGAGATTTTTATGTTTTGAATGGTTTCTATGTATAGCATGTTGGATAGTAAAGACAAGCACAAGAAAAGAATGAATTTTTTTTTAAAATAAGAATCCTACCCCCCCCCCACCCCCACCCCCACCCCCTTTCTACATACCAGGTGCATTCTTCTATTTTAAATCAATCTCCTTTCATCTCCCATCTTCCAATCAGGTCATAAAAAAGGGCAAAATCACCCAGCAGGCCTCAGAACCTAGTTATTATCCAAACAGGAACATTTATAATATCTAACTAGAAAAATGAGGTAAACAAAATGTAAGTACAGTACATTGCCTCAATTTTATATGATGAAATGGGAATAATAAAGCTTATAAGATCATAAAAGTAACATAATAAACATCATTATGTAGCTAATGGGATGGGAATTAAGGGTGGTAGATTGCTTGCTCTAGGCCTGATGACATTCTTTCTTCTTAGCCACCTTGCATTACCAAGAAAATAGAACATTGAAATGACTGTATTTATTGGCCACAAGATGTGAAGTGCAGTCCTGAACACCGGGCCTTTACTTACTAAGTACTCTGAGAAACACTCTCACGCAAGACCAGTGAGGTTTGTTAGGAAGGGAATGCTTTATTCTGTGCTTGAAAATGCAGAGAATAAGACAATTGGAGAACATTCCTCCACCCCCTCCTTCCCTAATATATCTTCTTTCCTTTCTTTTGATTGACATCAGCTATGAGACTAGTTGACAAAATTATACAATTCGTGACTTTTTTTTTTCCTGACTACAAAATTTGCATTAAGCTTGGCAACATTAAACCCTAAGCACTTGTTTTTTCAACTCTCTGGTCTTCTCAGTGGTCTCCCCTTCCTTACCCTAGTGCTCCTGCGTCTCCATTAAGGGACCATAATTCCTAGGTTACCTGTTCAGAGAATTTTCATACCCATTGTCCCATGAGCAATTGAACCACGTGAGCCGAACTGATGAGTCACAAAATCAGGCGCTAATGAGTTCTTATTTGATAATTTGACTATCTGGATTAACTGACTTATATTGAGGGACTCCCCCCACCTTCTTTAAAGATGGGGTGGATTGTGTCCTTAAACCTGCTGAATCATTCTAAGTGGTAAAAATGAACTGATTGTGCAACTCAGTCAAAACAATAGATGTACTTTCTGTCTATGGCACATTCTGATAGAGCGTAAGAAAGAAACACCAGATCATTGGCCAACATGCATGAGGTTCAGCATGATTTCTTCTAGCCTCAAGACATTCATGAGTCAATGATTTATTTTTGTGAATAATAATATATAACATTGCTTCAAAAAAACTCTGCTTCCTAAGAAGGTTCTTCAGATGTATGATGCGAGCTAGCATATCCCCTTCTAAGTTTTTTCTTGTCCAGGTTGAGACATGGCCAGCTATTATTTGTGATACAGTTTCTAGGTTTCTATCAACCCTGGACTCTTAATGGACTTTATTGAGCATATGTTCAGCTCTTTTAAAAGTTTTTGCATATGAACTTCTGTCAGTCCAGGTATTATATTTCATTAGATTATGTTAACAAAATAGTTATTTTGTGAACCCAAACACAAAATTTTAAAATTATATAGGTTATTCTCATTGTTGAGATTTAAACGCAGAATTCTAGCTAAAAGAGGTTTTAAAAATTCTTCTGACTTCATTCAGTATTAGCTCTCCCTGCCAACTTGAGAATATACATAAATGTCATCAACACGATTTTCATGTCTTCATCTAAATTATTCATTGAATATTAAATATTGATACAAATATTGAGCAGAGCATGAAAAAGGCAGGAGCCTGGGGAATATCACTATAGATGATCCCTCTAGAATGGTGTTTTTAAACTTAACGATTATATTAGCCAAGTTTTTGAAGGGAAAATTTGTTTATCCTCAATGTTAACTTTGGTTTTTATAATTACTAATAAAATATGTGAAAACATTTATATGCATAACACATATACAGATATAAAAATAAAAATTTACACATTGTTCAAAGGAGAAATAAAGTTAACAACATGAATTTCAAGAGATGAGGAAAATTTTAAATTACAAAGCAGTGATATTATACTTAATAGTAGAAATATTACTTTAGTGTGTACTTTTAATTTCATCTTTTTTTTTTCTGAAGAGCAGAAATGGATATCGTTGTCTTGTACCCAACTTTAATGGGAATGCTTCCAATGCTTCATGAGTGCACAAAGTTTGCTTTAAATTAAAAAAAAAAAATGTTAATGTTTGTTTATTTGTGAGAGAGACAGAGAGAGCGTGAGCGGGAGAGGGGCAGAGAGAGAGGGAGACACAGAATCCGAAGCAGACTCCAGGCTCTGAGCTGTCAGCACAGAGCCCTACGTGGGGCTTGAACTCGCAAGCCCTGAGATCATGACCTGAGCTGAAGTTGGATGCTTAATCAACTGAGCCATCCAGGAGCCCCTAAAGTTTTGATAAATATCTTTTTATCAGGTTAAAGATATCTCCTGCTGTTTTTAGGTTATAAAGCATATGTGTGTGTGTATGTGTATGTATGTGAGTTTACATACGGATGTATTGATTTGTGAGGGAATATGGAATTTAATTGAATGGTGATGTCGTACTTTTTTCTTTTTCAGTATATTAATGTGATGGCCACAACACATCACTATTCATTTTCTCTGTCTTGTTAGAGTGACTTTGCTAACAGTTCATTGGAATGTTTGCACTTAGACTACGAAATCACATGTCTGGCCCTTTATTTTCTATCCTTGTACAGTTCTTTCTTGTCCAGTTTTAATATCAAAGATAGATTAGCCTCATGAATAACTTTGGTAGTTTTCTTTCTTATTGTCTAGAAACAAGTATTTTCTATAAGTTTGTGACTTGTCTTTTCGTTCTCTGTAAATGTCTCTCTCAAAGGGCAAAAGTTTTTAATTTTGAGGAAGTCCAACGTACCAATTTTCTTTTATAGATTATATTTTTTTATGAGATATCTATGAAATCTCTGCCTAACCAAAGTTCATAAAGATTTTCCCTTATGTTTTCTTTTAGAGGTTTCATAGCTTTACATTTTACATTTAGGTCTGTGATCCATTTTCAGTTCATTTTTGTGGTGTGAAAAAAATTTTTTTACATATGAATATAAAATTGTTCCAATACCATTTAATGAAAAGACCATCCTCTCTCAGCTGAAATGCCTTTGAACTTGTGTCAAAACTTACACACATATATATGAATATATATATGAAAACAGATAATAACAATATATACATGGAGTTATACATAGAAGTAGAGTATCTAAGACTTTGTTCTCTACCATTGATTATTTCTATACAGTACCATTATTCCTCTTTCAGCTGAATTACCTTTGAACATTTGTCAAAAATTCATTTCATATATGTATGAATATATATATATATATATATATATATATATATATATATATGAAATCAGATAATAATGGTATATACTTAGATATATAATATCTGTGACTTTGTTCTCTACCATTGATTATTTCTATACCAACCACTGGTTCTATACCATACCATTATTCCTCTTAACATCAATGTCACACTGTTTTGGTAGACATCTTTAAAATAGGTCTTGAGATCAGGTGGTGTTAATCCTCCAATCCTGTTTTCTTCTTTAAAGTTGCTTTAGCTATTAGAGGTCTTTTACTTTTCCATGTGAACTGTGGAATAAGTTTGTCAGCTTTTCCAAAAGTGTCTTCTGGGATTTTGATTGGTACTGTATGGAATACATAATCAATATCGAGAGAATTGACATCTTAATGATATTGAGCCTTCTAATCCATTTAACTAATACATGTCTCTCCTTTTATTTTTGTCTCCTTTTATTTCTCTCAGCAGTATTTTGTAGTTGTCATTGTATAGCTATTACACGTATTTTGTCAGATATATTGCTAAATATTTGAGATTTTGAAGGTGCCATATAAATGGCATTTATTTTCCATTGTCAAGTATTTGTTGTTAGTACACAGAAACATAATTAACTGTTGCAATTGATCATGTGCCCTGCAACCATGGAAGACAAACTTATTTCTTGTAGTAGCTTTTGCTAAAGATCCTTCCATATTTTATACAGATGATAATTTCACCTGTAGATAGATTTAATTCTTTCTTTTCAATCTATTTGTCTTTTATTTATTTTGAAAGTCTTATTGATCTTGCAAAAAATTCTGGTAAAATACTGAATAGGAGTGTGGCAACAGACATCTTTGTAATCTGAACTTAGAGGGTAAAAATTCAATCTTTCACCATTAAGTATGATGTTAGTTGCAGGTTTTTTGTTAATGCCCTGTGTCAGATTGAAGAAGTTTCCTCTATACCAAGTTTTCTGAGATTTAAAAAATTTTTTTTAAATATTTATTTTTATTTTTGAGAGAGAGAGAGAGAGAGAGAGAGAGAGAGGAGGGGAGAGGGGCAGAGAGAGAGGGAGACACAGAATCTGAAGCAGGCTCCAGCCTCCAAGCTGTCAGCACAGAGCTTGACATGGGGCTCGAACCCATGAACTGTGAGATCATGACCTGAGCTGAAGTCAGATGATTAACCACTGAGCCACCCAGATGCCCCTGAGATTTTTGAAATATCAGGAATGATCATGGATTTTATTAAATATCTTGTTCTACATCTGTTGAGATGATCATATGTTCTTTTTTTAAAGTATGTTTATATAGTGAATATATACTTTCACATTCATATATTTTGAATGTTAAACTCATCTTGTAATTCTCGTAATTCCGGGATAAACCCAACTTGTTTACTGTGATAGGCAGAATTCTAAGATGGTTCCTGAGATCCCTACCTCTTAGCATGAACAACCTACTCTTGAGTATTGGGGGGATCTCTGAAAATGATGAGATAATCACTCCCTATATTATGTTAGAGTATATAAAAAAACATCGTTGTAGCAGTCTTGAGAACAATTTGCCTTTTGGCTTTTTTTTTTTTTTTTTTTTTTTTTTGAGAGAAAGAGCGAGCATGTGATTGCGGGAGAGGAGCACAGGGAGAGAGATCCCAAGCAGGCTCCATACTGAGTGTGAGCATCAGCCTCAACATGGAGCTTGATCCCATGACTCTGGGATCATGACCTGAGCCAAAGTCAAGAATCAGACACTCAGCTGACTGAGGCACCCAAGCGTCCCTTTTTGTTGGCTTTTACAAATCAGTTGCCAACCCTTGAGAGAGCTGTGCTGCTAGGACCTTAGGGCAGCTTCTGAGAGCAGAGTGTGACCTCAGCCAACAGCTAGCAAGAAAATGGGGTTTTATAACCACAGGAAATTAATTTTGCCAATGACCCAAATGAATTTGGAAGAAGACTACGGACCTTAGATGAGATTGCAGCCCTGGACACCTTAATGTCTCTCTTGTAAGAACTGAGCAGAGGACCCAGGCCACCCATGTCTGGACTCCTGACTTACATATATTGTGAGATAATAAATTTGTATTGTTTTAAGCCCCTAGGTTTGTGATAATTTGTTATGCAGCAATAGAAAACTAATGGAGTCATAATATACTTTGTATATATTGTTGGATTTCATTTGCTGAATTTCTTTTAAGAACATTTTCATCAGTGTTCAAGAGAGACATTTATATGTGGTTTTATTATAATGCCTCTGATTTAGCATTTGGGTAATGCTGACCTCATAGAATAAGTTTGGAAATATTCCCTCCCTTTCCCCTTTCTGGAACAGTTTGTGTAAAATTTCTTCTCTAGATATTTGGTCAAATTCACCAGTGGAGCTATCTGAGCCTGGAATTTTCCTAGTGGGAAGGTTTTAAACTATAAATTCAATGTCTTTTAATAGATATTGGATGACTCACATTGTCTATTTCTACTTCTAGAAGGTTTGGTCATTTGTGTCTTGCATGGAAAGTGTCCATTCATCCAAATTGTAAAATTTATTGTCAGGAAGTTGTATATAATAAGCCCTTATTATCATTTTAATATCTACACAATCTGTAGTGATGCCTTTAATCTCATTTCTAAATACTGGCAATTTGTGTCTTCTCTCTCTCTCTTTTTTTCATGATCATTGTGGTTAAAGGGTTATCAATTTTATTGATCTTCTCCAAGAACCAGCTTCTGGTTTCATTGATGGTTTCTATTCTTTTTCCGTTTCTTCTTTCATTTGTTTCATAGTTCAAGTTTCATTAACTTGATCTTTATTATTTCCCTTCTTTTGTTTACTTTGGGTTTCATTTTCCCCCTGCTTCTAATTTTGTAAGGTGGAAGCTAAGATATTGGATTTGAGAACTATCATCTCCTCAGTACTGCTTATACCAGAATTTCACAATTTTGATAGGTCTTTATTTTTGTTTAGTTCATAATGCTTATTTTTCATTTTGATTCCTTCTTGGTCCTATTTACTATTTAAAAATAAATTACTTAGTTTCCAAATATTTGGGAATTATCAGTAGATACTTCTGTTATTGATTTTTTATTTGATTTATTGTGGTCAGAAAATATACTTTATATGTTTTAAATCCTTTTACATTTACTGAGACTTGTTTTATAGCCTAGCATATTGTTTATGTTGAAACATGTCCCTTATGCCATTGAAGACTATGTTTTCTTCTGTTGTGGGTGGAATATTCTGTAAGTATCAGTTATGTGAAGTTGACCGTATATGTTCAGTACCTGAATTATTGGGTAGTATAATTTCAGAGGTTGATAAGTGATTCTGTTTCTTCCTTTGTGCTGGCACAATTTTGCTGGAGGCTATGATTTTGGTCTTTTGGGTGGAAATTTGCTAATCACCTTTCAACCAATGGCAGCATTTTTCTACCTCTTAGAACAATGCAGTAAGCCGGAATCTACCTCACCAAAATGCTCAGAGCCCGTGGCCTAGAAATGGCTGACTTCATAGGCATTGAGATTCTAGCTGCTAAAAGACGTACGTGTTCTACATCATTCTGTGCAGTGCACTGCATCAAATCCAGATCCACCATGACTGTCGAATTTCTTCATTTCTATCAACTGAAGATTTCGTGTTTTTGTTTTTTTTTTTTGCTTTTGAACTTGGCTATAAATTTTTCATAACTTTTCAAATATTTTAAGTGGAATGAATGTCTGTGTGTTTGATGTGAGACAAAGGAAGCTTTTTGTATTTTCTCAGTGTGGCATCTTGACTGAAAACACTTAATCTGTGTTTTCTGTAAATGTTTTTAAGTCTTGGTTACCATCATTCTAAACCAGAGGATTACTATTTGAATAAACATGTTGAACAAGGTGGCATTAATATTACACATTTGTTTAAAAAAATTTAGCAGTTACAGCTCTTTCCTACCTCCACATCCACCTTTGAGAGATTTTTGAATAGTGGTTTTAAAGATACGTCACTTAATAACATTGTAAAGCATTCTTGTTCATGTTAAGATATGGTTTGGTTATCTTTTTGATATTATTAGAAATGAAATTAGAGGGGCGGCTCAGTCGGTTAAGTGTCTGAGACTCTTAATCTCAGCTCAGGTCCTGATCTCAGGGTGGTGAGTTCAGGCCCTGTGTTCCACTCCACCATGGGTGTGCAGCCTACATTAAAAAAAAAAAAATTAGATAAATTTCTAATTTGCTTATTGCTAGAATCAGAGACAGAAATAGAAAAGGAAGGGCCTGGGGGGCTCACTCAGTGAAACATCTGACTCTGGATTGCATTGGAGCCCCACCCACATTGAGAACGCCCACCCTGTGTTGGACTCCATGCTGACACTGTGGATGGAGCCTGCTTTAGATCCTCTCTCCCTCTCTGTCTCTCTGTGCCCATCCTCCCCTCTAAATAAATACACTTAAAGTAAAAACAACAACAACAACAACAAAGAAATAGAAAGGGAATTCATTGACTACCTCTCTTATTCTGACTGCTAATGAACTACTAGTAATTACAAAACAGGATTAATTCTATGCATATGTCCTTTTGAGTTTGGCGTACTGATAGAACCATATGACTTGTGATGCTTTGATTCGTCTACAGCTTCTATTCAAATTACTTTGAAAATTTACTTCATACACCATCCCTCAAGTTCACTTGGCCTTCCTTTGGCACATACATACAACCATATACATACATGCACATAAAGGTAGTGAAATTACATAACCTGACAGTATAGTTAAGTACAATATTTGGATAACGTGGAGTATGTGTATATTTTGTAATTCATATTAAAATTAAGCCACAAAATTTTACATATTATTAAAGACCATTATTAAAGAATATTGTTTTATGTTCTAAAATGTATTTTTCAGTGAAGAATAGGAGAGCAAGCCTGCTAGGAAGGCTGTCATTGTACTGGGAGTGATGACAAATCCTATGGCGACATTATAAACATTTTAGAGCCAACACTCAGCTCTGTTGGAGTCATAGTCTTACTATTTAGTGAGCATGCCCTCTAGTCTGAGCATCTCTATCTTAGGGAGGTGTTATAAGTAGTAAATCAAATAAGATTAGGGTTTTTAAAAAGTGGGAGAGTTTCAATGAGGATAGCATAGTAGTTCAGCTCCAACACAACTCTCTTCCTCTGTTCTTTAGACACACAGTCTAATACTAGGTGAAATAGTAAAGACCTAGCTTGTCTCAAATGTTCTGCCCAATTCTCTCTGTATGAAATTGAACAGCTGTATAAGGTGATGAGTTAGGATAAAATTTGGACCTTCTGGTGTTCAGGACAGATGTAGGCAGCAATATCTGAAAGTTTAATAGGGATGAAATGTGCCACAGCAAGTGGAGTCTGGAGTCTGGGATGTACTACTACTTATGAAAGGAGGCTGAAACATTGCCGACTTACTGCTTGGGGTTGTGGCTTTATAGGAGGCTTTGGGCTTAGGGAGGCAGGAAGAGAAAGAGCTTCAGGATGAGAAATGGCTTCAAGCCATTTCACTGGCTCACTGGCCAGATCTGCTGATATAACCAATAAACATTACCTGGAGCAGGATTCCCCAGTTGCCATTTTAAAACTTAAATATAGAAGAGGGACCCAGCACCCTAGGCAGAAGCGGTTGCAAAACTCCAGATCCAAAGGAAAAGACAAACAAAAACAAGAACAAAACAAACCGGTAGATTCTCCTTCAAAAATATTTATTTCTCCCTCCCACCATGTAAGAAGTTCTTCATCTCCCATATATTGGGCTTGGCTCTGTGGTATTTTAAGCCTACAGGATGTCAGCAGAAGCATGAACTGCGCTTGTAAGGTTGGACTATCCTTGAGTTTCCTTCATGGCCACGAAAACATGAGGATCAAAGAAATGTAAAGCAGACATGGAGCCAAGCCCAGCTAAACACTTCTTCGATCCAAGTCTCCCACTGTTGACCTGTAGATCCAAGTGGGAGAGTAAATGATTGTTGTTTTAAACCACTGAGACTGCAGTAGTTTATTTTACTGAACATTATGGTGGTGATAGCTAAATAAACTAGAGAAAACAAAACAAAACAAAACAAATCCCATTTAAAATGATTGTTAACTCCCAAATCTAAAATGTAGGTAGTCTTTAAACCCATGTAATCTTATTAAGCACATGAGAGAAAGTAAAAAAAAAAAAAAAAAAAGAAAGAAAAAGAAAATCACTTTTGGTGAAATTAATTTATTATGGTTTGACACAGCCTTTGAAATGATTATTTTAGGATATTAAAATAGATACGTCATTTTGTAATACCTTTTAAAAAAAGACATTTTCAAACAAAAACAGGAAGAAATGAAATAATAGAGTTGGAAAGAAAAGAAGACTGACTCATGGAAATAAAAAGCACAATATTTGAAGCTTTAAAAATAAATACAAAGGATAAACTCTAAATACAGTTGAAGACTAACTGATTGTTTCAGGTTATTTAAGCACAGAGGGGAGGGGGAAAAAAACTTCCAAATGAGAAGTGTAGATTGAGAACATCCATACACACACACACACACACACACACACACACACACACACACTACACTAGAAAGTTTCAAAAGAGAATGAAGAAATATTTTTATATGCCTTGTTTAAGGAAAAACATACACACACACACACACACACACACACACACACACACTACACTAGAAAGTTTCAAAAGAGAATGAAGAAATATTTTTATATGCCTTGTTAAAGGAAAAACATACACACACACACACACACACACACACACACTACACTAGAAAGTTTCAAAAGAGAATGAAGAAATATTTTTATATGCCTTGTTAAAGGAAAAACTTTTAGAATTTTTAAAATTTAAAGATCCTCAGAAAATTAAAAAAATTTTTTTTTGTTTTACATTTATTCATTTTTGAGAGACGGAGAGAGACAGAGCACAAGCAGGGGAGGGGCAGAGAGAGAGAAAGGGAGACACAGAATCCGAAGCAGGCTCCAGGCTCCGAGCTAGAGCCCGACGCGGGGCTCGAACTCACAAACCGCGAGATCATGACCTGAGCCGCAGTCGGATGCTCAACCAACTGAGCCACCCAGGCGCCCCAGAAAATTTTTTAGGATAACCCAAGATAAATAAAAACAAACCCACATCAGACACATTATAGTGAAATTAAAGAATATCAGAGGTAGGGGGGGGGCATTTGAATTGTGTGTAGAGTAGCACTAATAGAACTTTCTGCCTTGATAGAGATATTAGATCTTTGTTGTCTAATATGACAGTCACTAGCACATGTGGCTATTAAATACTTGAGATGTGACTAGTGTAACTACTGAGGTACTAAGTTTTATTTAAAGAATGTTAATTATAATTTAACTGGCCACACATAACCAGTGATTACCGTATTGGACTGCACAGTTCTATAGGAAAAAAATAGAGAAGTCACTGAGGCCAATGACAGACTTCTTATTAGCTTCAACAGATGACAGAAGGCAATAAAAACCAGTCTCTGGGAGGAAATTACTTTCGACATATTTTTTTTATACCCAGTTAAACAACAATTATATTTTGGAAGTGAAACAAGAAACTTACCTTTCGGATATTCAATGCAGGAAACATACTGCATTCAGATTTGTACATATACCCTTTAGATTTATTTAAAGTACCCAGGGAATCCTCTTTTGGTGAGTGGATACCAAAAAAACTGCTACAATGATACATTTCAATAACATTCGGCAAGCTAGAGTTCAGGTCAGAAGAGTCATGAGTCACAAGTAGTGCATCCTTAGGTAAAAAAAATTCTGTGGCCATTTCCAGATCTCCATGCCATATACTATAATTTTGACATTTAAGCAGAGTCCAGACTACCTTTTAGAACACTTTAGATCATTCCCAGTCAATTCAACTTGGAAAATGTGCACATTTCATTCCAGCACTTAGGCATATGTAAGTACAATATAAAGTGGTTGGAAAAAGATCCATAACATATACAAAGTGGATTTTATCAATTAGGAACAATAAAATAGCTATTAAATGCAAGAACTTAGAAGAAAAATAGAAAACCAAGATATCTGATAAAAAACAGTAAAGTTAATTAATCATAGTCTGTAAAAGAAGAATGCTAATCAAAACATTACTAACACTTTTAAATAGAATTCTAATATCTAGCAACAATAAGTAGAATAGGAATGAGCTTGTTCGTTGAATGGTTAGACTGTTGGGATTTCTTACTGCATTCAGAAGGAAGATAGATACATGTTAGATTAATGTATGGTTTTAACTGCATGTGCTTTGTTTTTTAAAAAAAAGGATCACTTAAAAGAATATAATTGGATTATATAATTTCAAAAACAGGAAGAAAATAGTTTAATAACATTCATATACTCAAAAGATCAAGAGTTTAAAAGAAATGAAATTGAAAACAAATAAAAAAAGGCTAAAATAAAATGATAGGAAGGAATTATCATTCATATATAAACTAAAATAAAGAGGTATGACAATATTTACATTTTAATAAAAAAGACCTTAAATGAAAACCAGCATAAGAATGAAGTGGTTTTGCATATAATGTTTAAAGGAACAACCTGACAAAACATAGCTCCCACTAACTTGTATGTACCTATCCACATAATATCATCATATGTAATAAAACATGGACAGAATTGGAGACTGGCTTCCAGAATAGTGGTATGAGGTGCCCAGGGAAAGCTCTCTCCAGACAAACATCTTTTAAGCTGGTCAAAATTAGCAACAGTAATCGTTTGAAGTCTCTTGGAGGTTGGTCAAAGGGCTCACAGCATATTTGGGAGCATTTATTCAACAAAATGTACAGAAACAAAATGTACAGAAATGTAAGAACAATGAGGTGCCATGGCATTCAAGCTACAGTTGTACCCCTCTCCAACAGCTCTGCCATATTGAACTATTTCAGCTGGCTCAGTGGCCAGGTGGAAGCTCCCATCTCTGCTAGTTCCCTAGGGTGATTGGAGCTATTCTGAGTGGTTTGGGCAGCCAGTGAATTATGGCAGATGATATTTTCCACAGCTATGTCCTGTGATAGACCTGCATTGAGAGACTAAAGACAGCCAAGCCTTGCCTATCCTCCAGCAGAACTCTAGTCAGGAAGATATGGGAAGAGAAGTTGATGGAAAAAGCACCCCACTTTCCTGCTGCTCTGTGTCAAAGGAAGCTGCTCAGGTGTAAGTTGGTGGTAGTTCCCATTTTCCCAGATTTATAGGGCAAAAGACCTATTGTGGGTAATTTTGGCAACTGTGAACACCCAGCCAGCCCTATGCTCCCTGGCTTTGTGCTGCAGAAGATCCATACTTCATGGTGGCAGCAGCCAGTGGTGACACCAGTTTCCCCTAGCTACACATATGCACGCCTCTTAATCCATAGGGAGAATCTAAGTGGGACAGCCAATGAAGAGAGAGTTTCTCATCTGACCCAGCCTCTGCTTCTTAGCACAGAGGTTCTTTCCAGGGGATCGTCAAAGTAAGACTCAGACTGGCAATACCAGTCTTTCAAAGTGGCCAAATTTCACCTAGACCAGACCGTGGGACAATTTATGCCCCAGCACATTGTCAAAAACAATCAAGCAATCAGCTAACAATTAGTGGAGGCTAATAGTTGTATGTAATATCAATAAAGGCAAACTATTCAGAATCTTAATGAAGAGGTCAGGGGAAAAGATAGTGAAAGAAAGATAGTCTGGTTAAAGCCATAAACATCTATGGTGTTTTGAGGAGGACTGTGTGCTGAAGTCTGTGTCCTTTTTGGAGTGATGTCAGAGACACATTTTGTGGGGAAATAGATTTCACTGATCTAATCCAGGCCTGGCACTAAAAAACAAACCAACAGACCAGCAAACAACAACAAACCTCGGAAGTATCATTTATAATTGCTATAGTATATTATCTGAAAGGTCTAATTTTCGAGGAAAAAAACACATTTAAAGAAATAGAAAGGTGTGACTTATACAGAAGAAAAAAGGCAGAAAACAGAACAATAAAAAGTACCTCAGAGCCCAGATGTTGGGTTTGGAAGACAAATACACTAAAGCAGCTATTATAAACATGATCAAAGATCTAAAGGAAAACATATTTCAAAAAATTAGAGTAAGGTATAATGACAACATCTCATCAAATAGACATCAATTAAGATATAAAAATAACCAAATAGAATTTAAGAAACAAAACAGATGAACATAGGGGAAGGGAAGGAAAAATAAGATAAAAACAGGGAGGCAAAACGTAAGAGACTCTTAAATACAGAGAACAAACTGAAGGTTGCTGGTGGATGAAGAGATGGGCTAAGTGGGTGATGGGCATTAAGGAGGGCACTTGTTGGGATGAACACTGGGTGTCATATGTAAGTGATATATAGTTACATATGGTTACACTATATGTTAACTAATTTGAATTTAAATTTTAAAAAGATGCTTTCTTCACAAAAAAATGAGAATTCAAAAATTGAAAAACAAGTAATAAAAATGAAAATATTCACTGAAGGGACTCAACAGAAGATTTGAGTTGACAAAAAAAAGAAAACAATCAGCAAACTTGAAGACAGATGAATAGAAATGATGCAATCTGGAGAACAGAGAAAAAAGAATGAGGAAAAATGAACAGAGCCTAGAAAAATGTGGCATACTATTAAGTTCATGAACATATGCATAATGGGAGCAGCAGAAGGAAAGTAGGGAGAGAGGAGCAGAAAAAATATTTTAAAAATAATGGCTGAAAACAAGCAGAATTCATGAACTGGGACTCCCATTACACTTATGTTAGTTAGCCAATTGGTGTCCCACATTTCTCTGAGGCTCTGTTCAATTCTTCACTACAATGTGGGAAGTTTAAAAATTCTTATGTTGGGGGCACCTGGGTGGCTCAGTCATTTAGGCCTCTGACTCTTGATTTCATCCCAGGTCATGATCTCGTGGTCTATGAATTTGAGCCCTGAGTCCAGCTCCATACTGATAGCACAGAGCTTGCTTTAGATCTCTCTCTCTCTCTCTCTCTCTCTCTCTCTGACTCTTCCCCCTTTCTCAAAAAGAAATAAAATTTAAAAAAATCCTATGTTGTATGTTCTAATCTCCTAAGTTAAAATGTCATTTGCCTTTATTAAAGAGATCAAGATCAGTTTTCTGCTATTGAACAATTTATTTTATCCAGGCAGTTTGCTATCTTGTAGTTGTTTACTTTTATGTTTGCAACAAACTCTATGTACAGATTCTCACATCATTCATTGTACACTTCTAGTTTTATTGTTTTTGCTAGTCTAAGTTCATTCTAACTTTGGTATTTTCAACATTACTATTTTTAAGTATGTGACCATAATTTTCTATCCATATTTAGTTATATCCTAGTAAATGGATTGTTGGCACATTAAAAAAGTGGAATCCTACCAGACTTTTCTGGTTTTGCCATATTATCTTTAGTTGTTCTGACTTTTTTTTGTAACAAATTGGGAATGGTTTTATCTTTTTTATGGTTTAAATTTTTATTCTTTTAGGCATGATCATGGGACCATACCTACTTTTGCTCCAAATAGTTTGAAATGTGCTTTCTAATCTCTAGGGTACATTTATGACTATACTTGGTATGGTCTTTCTTGGATATAAAAATATTATACTACCTTTTATTGAACATCTACTAAGTGCTAGACACTTTATAAGAACTTATATTTACTGCATTGATTCTCTCATTTAATCTGAGTATGAATCCATGAGATATAATTATCTTCCACATCTTGCTGGTGAGAAAATAGGTTTCTCTAATATTTCAAGGCCACATATCTGGTGACGAAATTGGGATTTAAAAATCCGACTGTATGAATCTAAAGTTGTGCTCTTTTTACTTTATTGTCTCTTAGACACAAACTCTGAGATATGTTAATACTTTCCCCTAAAGTTAAGAGTTTCCAGTTTTGATTGTCTTTTATATTGTTGAAAATTTCACAGCAGCTTCCTGTGGTTCCAACAGCATGCCTTAGAGGAATAGAAAGCCTTGCTGTCAGACTTGTCTGATAAACTCAAGAGCTTATTAATATGAAAAATGTCAAAAGTATCTGTCCTAGAGTTTATTAGAAATGTTCTGTTTTTTTTTTATTATAAAGATATATATCATTAGAAGCTAAACAAAGACAAGGGAAAAGGAACAAAAAAACAATAAGATTACATAATATTTATGAGCTCTCACTGTATAGAAGATATTAAACTGAGGATCTTACAGAAATAATCTAATTGAACATTTACAAAATTAAGTAATGCTGTATCATATAATTATTCTCAGTACCCATCGAAACAGAAAAGGCCTGGAGAATTCAAGAAATTATTTAACATGCTTAATGGTGTGTAACTAGTAGCAGGGCTGTTTTCACATCCGACTATGTCTGACCTTGTTTGTATTCTTAATCATTGTGCAACTCTAGAAAGAACCTGTTATAAAAAATCACAAGCCATAATTGTGACCACGATACTAATTTTTAGTTCTTGTATATTTTTATTTTCTAGTGATTTGTATCAATTATTAAATGTGTGCATTTAAAAAATTCTCCTGATCTTGTTTTTGGAAGTGAGCCCAATATGATATAATAATGAGGAGCATTTATTGAGAATTTATTGCATGCCCTGTAAGGCACAACATAAGTAAATAGTAGCCACTCAGAATTCTTCTCCCTCTGCTGTCACATTCAGTATACACATGCTGTTTGTAGAATTAGCAGCAAATCTGGGAATGCTTGAAATTATGAAATTTTCAGCTAAAAGAACTTTTAACTTTTCAGCATTTTAAGATTAGGTATTTATGAGTGCACTGAGCATTAAACGATTAGATCATCTAAGGATATCTTGAAATGAACAAGATTAGAGTTACCCATTCTATTTCTAGACGAATTTGACTATGGTAGACTCATTATGCTATCCCTAAATTACATCTAAATTTCTCCAATAATTTATTTTCTTTCTCGGATTTGCCACTAATTCTACAAATAGTGTACTGAGGATGACTGCAGAAAAAGTAGAGTCCTCCCAAGAAATTTTATAGCTTTCTGTGTGTACAACATTTTTGCCATAAGCGTCTTTGCTATAGATGTCTTTGCCACAAGCATTTTTGCCACAAACATTTTTGCAGGATAAGAAATTGGTCATAAGGCAATTTTTGCCACACACACACTACATATATATGTATATATGTATATATGTATACACATACACATATACATACGTACACATATATACATATACATATATACATATATGTATGTATATGTATATACACACACATACATATATATAAAATAACTGTTTGACAGTTTGGTTTCATCAATTGATTGATAGTTTGGTTTCATTTCTCCATGACACAGTACTTTCATTTTTTATATAAGTCTTAGCCCTCATAATGGCCCATGTAGTGGCACAGAGTTTTGAATTTACATTTCCCACAGAACTTTGAATTGTCTATCATTGGCATATGACAATATGCTGAGAACAACAGCATAGAAAGTCTTCACAATTCAATACAAAGCTCAGTAAAAAATATGCATCCTAGCAGGGTTGAGTCCTTGAACAAAACAAGTTTGAACTGCATGGATCCACTTATATGTGAATTTTTTTTAATTAATGTAATACAGTACTATAAATGTATTTTGTCTCCTTTATGATTTTCTTAAAATCACTTCATTTTCTCTCACTTTATTGTAAGGATATAGATAAGACATATAAACCTACAAAATACATCATAATTGGTTATGTTTTCAGCATGGCTTCTGGTCGACAATAGGCTATCCGCAGTCAAGTTTGGGTGGAATCAGAAGTTACACACAGAGTTTTGACTGTAAGGGGGGTCAGCACCCCATCCTGCATTGTTCAAAATAAAACCACTTATTTGCTCAGCATTGCCATAAATCTATATACATTTTAAATTTATTCAAATATTTTATATTTCACAATAAAGCCATTTTTGACAGTTTAGTTTTCATGTTTTATAATGAAACTTTTAATGAATGTCACTCTTTTCTTTTATGGCCAAAGTGCCTTCTAGACAATTGACTAGGCAGTAAAATGCTTACGGCAATGATGTCTAAGGTAAAGATGCTTACTGTGAAAGTACCTAGAACCAAAATTCTAAATAAGTCCCAGCATAGTAGGTTTTTAGCTTTGATGACCTTTTTATGAGATTGAAGTTGTCGGTTTCATGGACCAAAGGGACAACAAAGAGAAGGCTCTAAAAGAATTGATGTATTCTCCAAGGCATAAGACTCATTCAGGTCGAAAGAAGCAAAGTCGGTTCTTGTTTTTATAGCCATGTGTACTTTCAGAAAGCATGATGCCACATTTTCAAATTCAAAATATTAATTAGCATGTGATATATGGAAAGACTTACACAGAGACCTTTTCTTTTTCCCCTTCCCCCACCTTTCTCCTTTATTCTCTCCCCTTCTTTCTTTTTTCTCTCTTTAGTACTTTGTTCCTTATCTTCTATATTTTCTTTATCTCTTATTTTTCCCTTCTTTTCTTCTATTTTATTTCTTAATCTCATTCTCTTTTTTGGACAATATATTGCAAAGCATTTCTTTGTTATTTCATTATCTGGGAGACATTCTATATCTGTACAAGCAGCATTAAATGGATGAGTCTCATTTCTGCTTTGTCTTTATGTCCTCAGAGTCCTTCACTGTGCCACCAAAGAATGGTGTCCTTGAATGGCATATGGGTGAGGAAATTCATTTTCCTCTGTCAATAGCTATGCTTCAATTGACCTATTTAGATATAGAATACAATTCCAATTATAGTAACTGCATACTGCAAGACAAAGACATATGCCCCGAAGCATTATTATACATAAAAGACAATTGATAGAGTATACCTAGTCCATAATGTTGGTGATGATCTTGTTTCTCTCATTGGGAGTCTAAACTCTCCCTAGGATGTGACACTTTGGAGCTATAAACTTCATAAAACAAGAGAAACCATGAAGGCCAGAAGAGTTCACCAAGTGACCCACAGTTGTAACACCTAAGAGAGAAGAGCAAAAGTAATTGCCTCTGTTGGTTCAGCCTCATTCAAATCTTCCTTACTTGACCTTAAGTAAGATAGTAAGTATCAGCTCCTTTTTGGAGAGTTTCTGATGTTTTACTCTCAAGATGTTCTTACCTAAGACTTGAGAAACCAGTTCTTGAGAAGAGCCTCATGAAATAAATAAAGCAGGGTTTGAAGAAAGAATGTGAATGTCTTGTATAAAGACTTGCATTTTAGAAATGACTTATTGGTGGCTACCGGGTCCCTAAAACTTTCTTTTATACCAGAACATATACATCCCCTGCTGTGTGAGTTTATCTTCCATGGCTGGTTTATCGGAAAGCAGCAGTGTGAAATTGCTTAAAGACTACATCAAGTGGGAGGAGAAAAGGAGAGAATGCACCATAAAGGCGGACAAGTAGGGTGACTTGGAGCTAATTGAGAATGCTTGTTCCCTGCTCAAACATGTCTTTTTCTAGTGCAGATTCCCATTTCTCTTGTGAGGAAGTGCAGAGGAAGATGCAAAAACAAAAACAAATATCCTAGCTAACCCGATTGGCCTCGTGACTTGTAAGTGGTTACCTTCCAGCTGGCTGACTCATGTGGTGACATGACTGTCAGAGAGTGGAACAGTGAGCAAAGACAGCCTCATTTACATAAGTGGAAAGCAGTTGGTGAGCAACTGTGGGAAAGCAAGGATCATCTGACCTGACACAATCTACAATTGTGAGAACATGAAGGCTTGGGTATTCCTTCCTAGGTAGTGACAGAAGCTTAGCGACAAACCTAGGACTGGGAAGAGTCCAGGCTGAAGGGGTTGGGTGGAGAGGGGGGAATGAGAGACAGAAGTAAAGAGCGAGGCAGACAGACAGAGAATGACAGAGATAGAGAAGGGGAGAGAGTGAGAGAGACAGACAGACACAGTCTAGCAACTCAAGTAAGGAATGCCTATAGCCACCCCCCGCGCAGTATTAAGGCTGTACTTCACTTAGAGGTGTGAAAGCACCAAATGTTAGAGAGTAGAAACTTGGGAGAGGATAGTTACCAGCTGAATTTTTATTACAGGGCTATAGAAAGAAGGGGAATAGGGTGGGGAAAACTCACAATAAACAGGGCTAATATTTGCAGTGACATTTTGAGAGTAAAGGAGAATATTCATCTACTCCCTGACAGGTGCTTATATACAGTAATGACATTTTTTTTCATCCAAATGCTACTTAGATTGATACTTTTTTTTAATATACAAGGTAATTTGGGACCAGAAGCTTAAGCTGGGTGCCTACACTTTTATCCAATGCCAGTTACTTTTTGTGGCACATAATATCTCATTTGGATCCTGTTTTTCTTTTTTTTTTTGTGTGTGTGTGTGTGTATGCATATCTTTGATCTCAGTAGAGACCCTGTGATGATGACATAGGAGTGTGACCTATCTCAATTGGTCTCTTTTTCTCTCTTACTCCTTTTAACTTCAGCAGGACAAGTGCAGAGGTGGCAGGGGAGATATATACCTCTTTTCTCTTGCTTTTCTGATATTCATAATGATTCTAGATGAAACTTAGAAACAAGAGACTAGGTACCTGCCTCTTTTTCTTTCTGGGTCCTATATTCTGGCTTCCATATTTAATCCTATTCCTCCTCTTCTGATTTTAAGGGAGGGAAAATGTATCAACATCCTAGATGCCCACCCATAGAGGAGAGGAGTCTGGATGAAGAGAGGGCTCCTTTTGCAGCTGAATCCTAGGTGTCAATAGCACAACAAAGCAAGAGGCAGGAGAAGAACAGACTTCCTCAGACCTCCGCTGCCTTCTCCTTAGTAAGCTGTTGTTCCCTGCATTCATTTGTGTTTGTGAACTTATACCAAAATGAAACAACCAGGGTACCCACAGGTCCACAAGTGCAGAAAGGGTAGCTTCTCCCTCAGTTTAGAAAGTTGACATGGATTGAATTTAGGGCAAATAAATTTTCCAAGTTGTAAAGACTCCCCTCCTCTCTTCTTCCACCAAGCATATTCATAGCATTACAGTAAGTTTGTGTATGTTTGGGTCTTTGACCCTTAGAGATCAGCTGGTTTGGCCTCTATCCACACTTTTTGTATGAGGAAATTAAAGCATGGAAATGTCAATGGATGTTGCCAAATGACAGCCAGTTAGATGAGGACAGATTCTGAACAGAATCTGAGAACAGATACTGAACTCGAATCTAGGTCTCCCACTTTTTAGCCTAGCTCTTAACCCAGTGAGCTACCATTTCACACCCTATGCTATAAACAGGAGTTTTTTGTTTTTTGTTCTTAAACCATTTCTCTCCAGCTTTTAGGTCTTTGCAGGCTATTAACTATGTTTAAAGAATTTTTAAATAAAAGCTGTACTTTTTGGAAACCTAGAAGCCCACATATTTGTTTTGGGGTTGTGGGTTTTGGTTTTATTCTTGTTCTTGTTTGTTTCTGTTTCCTGTTTTCCCTCATAGTGAGGGTTTTTTTGTTTTTTGTTTTTCGTTTTTTTAGAATGAAGCACGTGATAGATTCAGATCTTACACTTAGAGGAAAGTGCTCTACAATATAACATAATGGTTCAGGGCTTGGTGTTGGAGTCTTTTAGCTCTGGTTTGATTTGACTTTCACCCATTTGCTAATCACGTGACCTTGGGCACAGTCCGTAATATCTTAGAGCCTCAGTTTCCTCATCCTCAAAATCCTGGGGGAAAAAAAGTGCTTTATCATAGGACTGCAGTGATGATGATTAATTGAGGTAAGGTATATGTAATGCATTATTTACGTAGTGTTAGGCTCATAGTAAGTATTCAATTAAATGTGGCTCTGTGTGTGTGTGTGTGTGTGTGTGTGTGTGTGCACGCATACTTTTATGTGTGTTTACACTCATTGTTTATGATCCAGGAACAACTTTTTGTTCTACTCCGGTGATGCTGGATTAGTCTTGATCAGGACAGATAGCAGTTGGTCCTCAAGGCATAGTTATCAAGATGTGTAAAAAAAAAATGAGACACTTGGTAAGCAAACATAATAGCTTAACGTATCAGTTTGCAGATGGTATTTCAGCATTTTGAAAAGAGTGTTGTGTAGAAATATAGGCATTTCATATAGTAATAGGTATTGTACAAAAAAAAATCATTAGCTAAATGATTAAGGAAGGCTGGCTTACACAAATTAAAGGGCTTACACAAATTAAAAGTTTTTTTTTTCCTTTCTCCACAAGATTTCTCAGAGTTTTTAACTGCTAAAGGACATTGTGATTTCCAAAAATGGAATATCTGGCCAGGAAGCACTTTTTCTTCAGACATCTAATGGACCTAGACAGTCATTTTAGGTAAAGCTGTTCTATTCTTATTCCAATTATGTGGACACAATTCTAAACTCTTTTGGAAGGCTCTTGAGGGAATCACCTTGCCGTTCTGTGCAACTGAGGCCTAGTTTTTGTAATATTTTTTCTTTTCTTTATTTTTTTTATTAAAAAAACAATAATTTTTCACCCTGAAACCTTGTTTCCTTCTTTATTTTTTATTTTTAATTATGGTAAAATATACATAACATAGAATTCACCATCTTAACAATGTTTTTAAATGTTGATTTATTTTTGACAGCAAGAGAGAGAGAGAGAGAGAGCAGGGGAGGGGCAGAGAGAGAGGGAGACACAGAATCTGAAGCAGGCTTCAGGCTCTGAGCTATCAGCACAGATCCCTATATGGCGCTTGAACTCACAAGCTGTGAGATCATGACCTGAGCTGAAGTCAGATGCTTACTTATCTGAGCCACCCAGGCACCCCACTATCTTAACCATTTTTAAGTGCACAGCTCAGTAGTAGTAAGTACATTTACAATGCTGTGCAACCAATCTCTAGAACTCTTTTTATCTTACAAACATGAAACTCTAGACCCATGAAACAATTCCCCATTCCCTCCTGCCTCCAGCACCTACCAACAACCATGTTCCTTTCCGTCTCTATAGATTTGGTGACTCCAGGTACCTCACATAAATGGAATAATATAAAATTTTTACTTTGGTGACTGGCTTATTTCACTTAGCCATCAGTCGGCATAATTAATACTAGCTCTTATAGCAGACAAATCTGAAACCTTCTCTGGCTGACATAAGACAGTTACTTTCTCACTCATACAGAGACTAGTATGGGTCAGGTGGTCCTCCTACATCTTGTGGCTATGTCTTGTAGATGACACGGACTCTAAGATGACTGTGGGAAGAGCAATGAGGAACGGGGTAGACATCGGGACGCCTAACTGCTTCAGCTGGCCCTGAAGTGACCTCTGTCATGCCTTCTTATAGTCCATTGGCTTGGCTTAGTTACATAGCACTAATCTATCTGGATGCAGCCTGGGAAATATAGGGGAACCCATGGAATTTCCGGGGGGCACTGACTTTGTGAGACATGCTTAATGAACTGTGTTTGATTAAACACACCAACGACTCTCATGACTTGGTTAAATTAACGTTTACTAAGTGGAGCACAGAATGCTGGCCAGTAGGTTGTAGTTCAGCAACAGACCACAAGAGAAATTGAGGCAGAAAAGTTTATTACTCACAAGCCCTGGAGGAAGGACAACTCGAGGGACTGCATGGGGACACGAAGGCAGAGTAAAGAGAGAAGGCAGGACCTGGGGTCCATGCCTTTATTCGTGTGAATGGGTAGGGTACTTTGGGGCTTCTCAGCTAGGGCTGGATTGATCAGTTGTAACCAAAGAGTTGTGTTTTGGTAAGTCCCCAGGGGGGTATTATTTAAGGAATGCATGAGGCATATAGGCACTGGGAGGTAGGAGAGACAGTTGAAGTCACATTAAGAACTTCTATTTGCTTGTGACTCTAAAGCTGCTATCCAAGGCATGAGTTTGCAGGAGAGGCTAATGTCAGTTTAAAGTCCCTGCAGACTAGTTGGCCAAACAAAATGGATGTCCAGGCAGCAATATCATGGATTAATTTAGTTAAACTCTCAACACTAACTGTATTTGAAAAAGTAATAATAGATATGTGTATGTGATTTGTTTAGTCCACAAAACTGGTGGACACAGGAATTCATAAACCTCTTGCAATAACTCTGGTGTGCCACAGGGGTTTGTGGACAAGATGGGTTTCTAGGGTTCATCGTTAATCATAACAGCAATGTACTTTCAACTAGCAGAGAAGGAAGCTGGAACTTAGGACAATTTAATTTCTAGATAAGACCAGCACTAAATTCAACAGATGAGTGTATTTATTGTTTTTAAAAATTCTCCAGGAGGACATTAATGGTGACATTTTCTCCCATAGCCACTCCTGTGATGAACTTAATTTCAGTTATTTTGATGTGAGATTTTGGAATTATTCCTTACTGTGCATTCTTCTTTGCCTCTATTGTGCAATAAATTAAACTTGCCACTTTGATTTGAAACTTCTGTGTTGATATAGTTGTTTTGACTAATTGATCATGCCTTAAAGTTATTTTTAATTAAAGGGATATTCATTAATTCTTATGTATAAAACTGACTTAAATTCAGTGGAAAAGCCCGTGGCATATTAATTATATAATAATGTATGCTTTATACCTTATGGTTGACTGTCCATAATAATTATATGAACCCTATGCCTGTACTATACCAAAACACTCCATTAAAAAATGCTAAGGCTGGGGCGCCTGGATGGCTCGGTCGGTTAAGTGTCCGACTTCGGCTCAGGTCATGACCTCGTGGTTTGTGGGTTCGAGCACTGCATTGGTCTCTGCTGACAGCTCAGAGCCTGGAGCCCACTTCAGATTCTGTGTCTCCCTTTCTCTCTGTCCTTTCCCTGCTCATGCTGTCTCTGTCTCAAAAATGAATAAACGTTTAAGAAAAAAATTTTTTTAATGCTAAGGCTATAAACCTGGTTGTTAAGCATCACATAGATGGACCAAGAAAAAAAGGAGCTGTTTGAGTGACTCCAACTTATAAAAACTACTGAATTCCATCAAAACATATTGCATATTGAAACACAGTGACAGTGTATAACAGTATTGCCTTATGCTTTATTACAATGGCTAATTTTAGCCCCTAACATAGTTTCTGGTGGCCTTGTCTAACACATTTGAGAAAAATAGATATTACTTTCCACCTTGCTGTGAACTCACTTGGGAAGCCTCAACTTCTTTCTCAAAAATAGAGCCAATATCCACTTATTTCAAAAATATATTTTTGGCAATGACTGGAATTTATTTGAAATTATATTTCTACAATAAGCATGAGGATTATCTTGCATTATCAGGTGTTCTTATGCATTTTGAATATACTTAAAATTATATATAATCTTTAATTAACACTAGATCAGGTCTTTATAAAGTTATAATCCAGAGTTATGATTTACAAATCGCTTGATTTTTTTTTGAATTAAATTTGGAGCATGAATATCCATAATGGATGAGATGTGTGTGGGGTTAGTCACAGAAGATTTGCATAGAGGTAACGATGTCTAAAAGATTCTCCAACATAAGGGGTATGGGGATCCAGATTTCCTAGGAGAAGTAGGAGTAATAAAATCGTAGTTTTGACCAAATGTATATGGATGAATGAAAGAACTGGGTTCAATTGAATGATCTTCGAGAGTTCTGGTTACAATATGAAAGCTCTGTAGCTCTCCTAGGTTATTTTCAAAGTGCATTTCTCAGCCCAAACTAAGCATTTTGGTTTCTGGTAGATTCGTTTTTGTTATTCTTTGAGCTAGGCTGGCTCATGCTCATCTATTCACTTTTATCATTAAAACAAACAAACAAACAACAACAACAACAACAACAAACAAAGCAAAATGACATCCCCCAGTTCATATAAGAATCAGTGGTAGAAAAAAATATTAAATTTCTTAGTCCATTAGCTTTCACTTTGGGTCATAGCCTACAGAAGCACCCTGCGATACAAAGGATATCAAGTTATTTAAGAGTCTTCCTTGGTTTTGCTCGTTAGGAATATGTTGTTTTCCCAGTATACTGTTTTTTTTTGTTTTTTGTTTTTTTTTTGCTAGAGAGAAATGTGAATTAATTTCTCGCCAGTTCTGTGCGTGGTTCCACTTTCATTTATATTAAAAGCATTCTATAAATCCTACAGGTTTGTTTTGGATTGTTTATAGAAATATACTGGGAAGGAAAGGAATGATTGCTAAGCTGGATTTCAGTAATGGAGTAATCAGAGACTTTCATAGAGTTCGTTTTATTCCTTATTTATGATTTATAGTTGTTTCTTTAACTTCCTGCAAGGTACATGAAGGCGCATAAGCCAGAAAACTAGGAAAACATACATAAATATTTATTCAAATGTGTTATTTTTGCCTGATAACAATGTTTTGGTTTTTTTTTTAAGTTTTCTCTATTGGAGCATATTTTTCAGAGCAGCTCACTCAAGTTTCTTTTCTGTTTTGTTTTGCTTTTATTTGTCTTTGCACATTACCAGGGAAAAAGCAAAACTTTTATTCTCCCAGAAGAAATTGCACTCACTGCAACTTTATCACACCCTACGTTGAAAAGCACGAGGATGTGATAATGATGCTATTACTATTGCTTCCCAAGGAGCACAGGTGAGAGGAAAAGCAAGCAAACCATCAGGTTACACTCCCAGTCTTGCCTTCTACATAATCTGAAACACAAAAAGAGCTTTGCACAGATCTGGAATTTATAATACCATTCTCAAAACTCTGTGGGCGGGGGGGATGTGTGCGTGTGCATGCCCACCTTTTATGCCTTAACAATATCTCTAAGGATATTAACATGATGCCAAAACAATGGATTGAAAAGTAAAAAAAAAAAAAAAAAAAAAAATTGAACAGCTGCAAGCCCTAAACTGTCTTGACTCCCGTGCACCAATTTTACTGGATTAATCATTGTCTTGATGTTGCTAATATGAGCCAGAATAAGGTAATCTGTGTGCCTAATGATAAGCCCAAACATACCTCTCTCATTGATATCAAATGCAGACACTATGAAAGGCATATTAATAACCTGTAGCCCAGACATCAACTGGATGGTTGTGTTAACAACAGTGGTAAAGTGCTTGGGTTCTAGAATCAGAATGCTTTGTTTCACATCATGGCTCTGCCCCTCTCTGGCTGTGAGCCTACGCAAGTTACTTAACCTTTCTGGGACTCAATTTCCTCCTCTGAAAAATGTGAGTATTCTACCCCAGTTTTGCTGTTGGGATTATATGCACTAAATGATTCAACTAAAAAATGTGTTAAAGATCTTAGTGCAATTCCAGACACTTAGTACTCAGTAAAATTAGCTAACATCAGTATGCAAAGTCTCGCTGAAGATTTTACAGTTGACTTACATCTCATCAGAGAATATTAGTTAGGTATCCAATAATTATGTCTAGAAGAACAGTGAGTCCATTCACACTGAAGGCACATTGAATGTGTTTTAAACATGATAGAGTGCAAAACAAGCCCTTTAGTGACTGAAGGAAAGAACTCTTTTGGCTCATTAAAACAAAATAAAGTAATACAACATACGACTTAGGGAAGGAAAGAAAATTGGTAGATGTTAGAAATGTTTAGCAATCTCTGATTTTCAGTGGAAGAAAAATGTAACCTTATGTAAGGCTCAGGGCAGACTCATTGCATAGGACAGCTTGCTTATGAAATCTTTGTGACAGGAATCCCAAATTATACATCAAATCGTTTAATAGCCAGAATTTTGGGGAATGGAATTTGGTGTTTGTTTTTGTTTTTAAAATATTAAATGAGTACTCATTGCTTAATATTTGCTCTTTGGCTTTGAATGATCTATTTAATGTATGCCATTTTTGTGGAAACAGGATATAAGAGTATGTACTTTTTAACATCAAAAGCAGCCAAAGCAACAAAAACTGTTCCACAGTTTGTATTCCCTAATACATGTGAATATCAGTAGTTAGCTTTCTCTTTCTTTCCTTTCCTTTCCTTTTCTTTTCTTTCTTTCTTTCTTTCTTTCTTTCTTTCTTTCTTTGCTTCCTTCACTCACTCACTTGTTCACTAATTAATTACTTTATTTATTTATTTATGCAAGCAAGTAAACAATCTGGCCTAAGTCACTCTGTATTTTATGATGCCTGGGATTATAACTGGACTTTTCTATGGCAATAGTCAACACCAGAAATTAGCAAAGCAATGTCTATTTTCTAAAAGGCAGTAAACATTTTTGAACATGCAAGAGCTCAGATAATATAATTACCGTGAGGCCTTCTTGAACATACTATTAGAGGTTGGTAAGAGATGAATAGACAAGCTAAACAGAAAGGTTAGTGAAGAATATTAGGAGTGTAGGACTAAGACACTAGAACCGTAAGGCTCTGATTGCAGGGTTTGCCATTGGAAGACTAAGTATTCAGATTTTAGGACTAATGTGCAAACCATTGTGTAAGTTATGGTTATAGAATATAATACAACTTTTGTAAATCTTGACAATAAATCATGTAACTAAAAAAAGTTAGGAAGAAAAGGGGAGTGTGTATAAGAAAGAAAGAATAAGTTTGGTTGTTTCTTTGTCTTTTATAATAATGGATCAAAATATACACTTAGAACTGATAAATCTGGTAACAGAAGTATAAAGTCATTTAATAGTTAAAAGCTTAATGCTAAGGAAGATTTTTTTAATTTGCTAAAATTAAAGGTTAAAGACAGAGGAAATGGGATAGCAGAAAATCATTCTATATACTAAATCACTATTCATATAGTATTTTGAAAGGAGCTATGTAAGTAAATAAGTGTACAGCTCTAATAAACCACTGCATTGATAACTCTGTTGGGAAACTATAAATTATAACTTACATAAAAGGCAATTTAGTAATATATAGCAAAGATTTAAAAATACACGTATTCTTTGACTTAAAAATCCCATTCAAAAATTTATCCTGTGGGGTGACTCATGGCTTAGTTGGGTAAGCGTTTAACTCTTGATCTCAACTCAGGTCTTGATCGTAGAGTTGTGAGTTCAAGCCCCGTGCTGGGCTCCATATGGGGCATAGAGCCTACTTAAAAAAATTATCCTGTAAACTCCACTATGGATGAAATGAGATATGTGTAGTTATTTATTGTAGCATCATTTGTAAATGAAAGATTAAAAACACCAAAATGTCCATCGGTAGGGAACAATTAAATAAAAAAATGTAAACGCACACAATGAGAGGCAAAGAAGGATAGGAAGTTTTATGTGTTGATATGGGATGATATCCAAGATATGGTAAATGAAAAAAAAAATGAGCAGAAGACTGCATGCTACCGCTTGAAAAAAATTTAAAAAGAAATGCTTGTATGCATATTAAATATCTCTAGATGTATACCTATAAACTAGCAATTTACGGGGAGAACTGAGTGCTAGCGTTACAGGTAGGGAGGGAAGTTCATTTTATATCCTCTGTTCATTTTTAAATGTTATAGCAGTAGTATTTATTACATTTAAAAGGAATTAAATATAAATTAAAGAAAATCAAGGAGCATTCATCTGTGTCATTTGCAACCTCAGTGAAAATGGCTCATCAGAATGGTTTGAATGGAGTAGGTTGAGAGGAAAATGTGGATTAAGAAATTGGAGAAAGGACAATAGACACATGGGCATATTTTTAATACGTTTACAGGTGTTTGAATTTCTAGATGAGGGCAATAGAGTTAGGAGATTTTGTTTTAAACAGTCAATAGATAAAGATAGACTATAACAGAACTGTAGATAATGGGAAAGACTGGCAGTACTCCAGTATATTTTCATGTTAGTGGGGGATGATCCAGTATCTAGGATACAAATTTCACCCAAAATAATGACTTTGGTTTTGAAACACTAGTTTTGTATTTTTTTTTCTTTTTGTATCGAATTCTGTTATGAAAGGGGGCAGGGATGATAACTGAATAGATGGAACAAAGCCATATGATCATGGGAAAAGGCAGTCTTGGTGGGGCCAGCAGGCAGTATGGCATATTGTATCCACTCTTCTGGTCCTGCTACTTTGAGATGCCACCAGTATCCACAGAATGTGCTGCTTGGGTGAGTTGAAGGGAGGAGCAAGCGACAGGGAGTTCTGTAGATGTAGCCCTACAGACCAAATGGAATATGGTTATTGTGTGAAAAAGAGAGGTAGAGAAGAGTTATCAAATGTTTCTATTTCAAGATCTACAATTAAGTAGGGATTTATTTTGCCTTCCATTCCGACCTGTATTCTACTTTTGTAGTTTATCTGTACCTTTTGAGAAAATTTATTTTGTTTATTGCATCTGCCTATTACCACCCCCTTCCCCCATACTGTGGTTCACACCCAACCCAAGCCATGACCACCTACACCCAAATGTCTTCTCTCTTCCTGTCCCTTTTCAATGTGCTATTCTATGGCTTTCTATTTCCATCCTGTGAAAGTTATTCCCCTTTCTCACTGATGGACTCTCTGCCTTCTTCTGATGCAACTTCAGTTTTTGGAAGTCTCAATGGACAATATAGACAAGCAGGGGGAGTTATTATTGCATATTATTTTGGTAGATGAATGAGTAGAAGAAATTCTAGCACCTACCATAGGGTCTGTGAATTGAACACAGGGTCAGGAAGTATTATTTAAGGTAATGAAGAGTGTTCACTTTGGCAGCACGTGTACGAATATTGGAATGCTACAGAGAAGATTAGCGTGGTTCTTGGGCAAGGACGACACGTAAAATAATAAATAATCCAATTTCAAAAGAAGTGGAATTTGGTTTAATTCAAGGCGGCTCTGGTGACAGAGCTAACACAGAACAGAACCAGGCTTTTCTTTCATAATATGCAAGGTTTTCATTCTGGTCACCTAACTCCCAGTTTGTTATATTGGGCTTTCTTAATTAGATAGGCAGTTGGTCTGAAGATGTCTCAAATCCTTTCCACATCTTAATAGGTTATGACCATTGGGTTCATTCTCTACTTATCACTGAATCTCATTCTTAAATCGTCATTGCTTGTGAAGTCAACTTGCTTATAGTAAAGTGATTCGCTTTTTAGTAAGATATTAGTTCTAAATCAAAATAATTTCATCTGTAAAAAAGTCAACATTCCTAGGTATTCAACCAGCTTTTGCTGTATAGAGGGATTATTGAAATGAGCTGAGACAGATGCACACGACTGCACAGGCTTCTCGCATAGCAAAGGCAATCAAGATGAGAGACAACTGGCTCGGCTGTTCAAAAGAAGGGATAGGTACTGGTTCCAGACCTGCTCCAGAGGGAAGCTCAAAGGTGCTCAGCACTGGCAGAACAAAGAACCCCAGGAAGGAGGCTTTGCTCCAAAAGAGAGGTTTTTGCTTCAGGAGAAGACTGTTCCAGGAAAAGAAAACTAGCTGTTTCAAACTCAAAAAAAAAAAAAAAGAAAAAAAAAAAAAGAAGCTGATCTCATAGCTCTTAGCAAAATAGTGAGTAGAAAAGAAATATTAACTTGAATCCAGCTGAGAGAAGTGGATCAAAGTAAACCTATTGCATATCTAGGGAAAGAAATGACTGTTTCTTGTACTGAGCTTTGGCCTGCTTTTCCCTTGTTTTATATTTTGTATTTTTCTATTATTTATGGTTGATAAATGTGCTTTGAAACTATAAGCCTGTTTTGTTTGTTTTGTCTGCATCATTCATATTTAATTCTAGGAACATTATGGAATGTTTCTTATAGAGCAGACACTATGTAAGTGCTGCAGTTGAAAACTAAGTAGGACATGGCCCCTTCCCATACAGGAGCCTCATAGGATAGCCACACAACTCATAGCAATAGTGGGGAGTGGTTAAAAAAAATAGGTTTTGGAATAAGACAGATTGAAGTTTAAATTCTGATTCTATGATGTCTTATCTATAAGGACAAAGAAAAATAAAGTGAATTCTAATCTTCTGTAAAATGTAGATATCTCTCACGGATTGTGAAAATTAAATGAGATTATGTATGTTATTGACTGAATTGGACACCTCCCTCCAAATTTATATGTTGAAGCTCTAATTCACAACGTGACCGCATTTGAAGGTAAGGCCTTTAAAGATTAATCCATTTATTTGTGGGGAGAAAGGTAGAGGTATTTCTAGCAAGATACACGAGGAAACAATTTTGGGAGATTACATTCAATGAGCTGAATATTAGAAGACATGGTTGGAAAGATCCAGATCTCAATTGTAAATGTTAGGCTGCATGGATATCTCATTTCCCTCTAGCTCCATTCTTGACTTTTTCCTATCTTGCTAACTGCCTCATGAGTTGACCTGTAAGGGCTGTGAATAGGAGGTTCTTAGGCCTTCTGGCCTTTCCAGCCAATGGAGAGCCCCAAGAAAATATCAGAGGGAGGTGGAGAAAGAGATCAAGATATTTATTCCTCTGGTTCCTCCTCTGGGAGGTAGTCTCCAACTGGCTGTGTCCATTAATTAATAATCACTACTACATACAGGTTGACCTGTTCTGCCTCTAAGTCTCTTTCTTTCCAGATTCTACTAACCTCTTCTTTACTTTTGCTTTGAGCCTCACAGTGGCAATGAATCTTCCCTTGAGACTCCCCGATTCCTGCATTGTCCCTTTGTAATTTTCCATGTCCTGTCTACACCATTGTGATTCATTCTTTTGTAAAAACAAACCAAAGTTGTCCTCGAGTTTTCCTGATATGAGTGTAATCTTTTTCCTGTTAGAACTTGACTCATGAGTATTGATTTCTGTATTAAGACTTTACTCATTCATTCATTCATTCATTTATTCCATCATAAACATCTGCTCAGTGCTTATTCGGGTGCTGCTAATGCTATCTCTGGTCTCATGGAGTTTAAAATCTGGTGAGATATATATATATATAGATACATATATATGTATCTATGTATATATGTATGTATATACATATATGTACATATGTACATGTGTATGTATGTATATATATGTATACATATATATGTACATATAAGCAAAATGCAATAACAGCATAGCATAATAGCTGTTAAAATGCAGAAAGTATAAGGTACTCAGGACTACATAGCAATGATGCCTAATCTGAACATGATTTGAGTAACAGTATGTAATGTCAGATAGCACGGTGGAAGATAAGAATACAGAAATTGAGTACACAACAAGATGGCACTACACTCTAGGAATGACAGTGGATGACAGGGAGTGAAACATGGTAGATTTCGCTGTATAGGCTTTGTCTAAAGAATCAGTCACAGAAGCACCATGGTGAGAGTGATCCATAGCCTTGGGCTGGACTGATCTGGATGTGGCCTTTGTCTTGGATGGATTTAGGCATAATCTACTTCACTGAAATCAATTTTGGTCCTTTAAAAAAGTTGAGGTAAGAAGCACCTGGGTGGCTCAGTTGGTTAAGCATCCGACTTCAGCTCAAGTCACGATCTCATGGTTTGTGAGTTTGAGCCTTGTGTTGGGCTCCACACTGACAGTTCAGAGCCTGGAGCCTCCTTCAGATTCTGTGTCTCCCTTTCTCTCTCTGCCCCTGCCCCTCTTGTTCTCTCTCTCTCTCAAAAATAAATACATGAACATTAAAAAAATTGAGCTAAAGTTGACATACAACATTGTTTTAGTTTCAGGTTTACAACATAATGATTTAAAATTTGTATATATTGTGAAATGATCACTAACTCTACTTAACATCCATCACTATACATAGTTAAGAATTTTTTCTTATAAACTTTTAAGATTTATTCTCTTAGCAACTTTCAAATATGCAATACAGTATTATTAACTATAGTTGCCATACTGCACATTATATCCCCATGACTTATTTATTTAATAACTGGAAGTTTGTACCTTTTGACTTCCTTTATACATTTTGCCCATCCCTCACCACTCTGCTCTGGCAACTACCAATCCTATGAGCTTTTATTTTAAGGTTCCACATATAAGTGAAATTAAATATTATTTTTCTTTCTCTGTCTGACTGATTTCACTTAGCACAATGCCTTCAAGTCCATCCATGTTGTTGCAAATGACAAAGTTTTGTTCTTTTTTTTATGGCTGAATAATATTTATGTGTGTGTGTGACCTCTTCTTTATCCATTCATTCAAGGATAGTCACTTGGGATGTTCCATGTCTTGGCTATTGTAAATAATGAAGCAATGAACATGGGGATGTCTGTATCTTTTCAAGTTAGTGTTTTCATTGTCTCCAGATACCCAAATGTGGAATCGCTGGATCATATTGGAATTTGATTTTTTTTTTTTTTTTTTTAGTTTTTTGAGGAGCCTCCATACTGTTTTCCATAGTGGCTGTATCAATCTACATTCCCACCAAGAGTGCACAGGATTTTTTTTCCCACATCTTTGCCAACAATTATTTCTTTTCTTTTCAATAATAGCCACTCTAACAGGTATGAGGTGATATCTCATTGTGGTTTTGATTTGCATTTACCTGATGATCAGTCATGTTGAAGGTCTTTTCATGTACCTATTGGCTATGTGTGTGTCTTCTTTGGAAAAATGTCTATTGAGGTCCTCTGACCATTTTTTAATCCGATCGTTTTATGTTATTGAGTTGCATGAGTTCTTTATACATTTTGGATATTAACTTCTTATCAGATATATGATTTACAAATATTTTTTTTCCATTGATCAGGTTGCCCTTTCATTTTGTTGAGAGTTTCCTATGCTGTTCAGAAACTTTTTAGTCTGATGTCTGTTCTTGCTTTCGTTGCCTTTGCCTTTTCCTGTGTGTCAAATTTTAAAAATCATCACTAAAACCAATATCAAGGAGCTTACTGCCTATGTTTTCTTCTAAGAGTTTTATAGTTTCAGGTCTTACATTCAAGTCTTTCTTTAGACTAAATTTTGAGTGAATTTTAGTGTATTTAGTGTAAGATAGTGGTCCAGTTTCATTTTTTTGCATGTGGCTGTCCAGTTTTCCCAAAACCATTATTAAAAAGACTGTCTTTTCCCCATTGTATATTTTTGTCTCCTTTGTTGTAGATTGACCATATGAGTGTGGGCTTATTTCTGGGCTCTCTTTTCTGTTTCATTGATCTATGTGTCTGTTTTTGTGCCAGTACCATGCTGCTTTGATTGCTACATATTTGTATTTCATCTTGAAATCTTGGATCGTGATACCTCTAGTTTTGTTCCTCTTTCTTAAGATTGCTTTGATTATTCAGGGACTTTTGGGGTTCCATACAAATTTTAAGGTTGCTTTATTTCTGTGAAAAATGGCACTGGATTTTTGATAGGGATTACACTGAATCTGCTGATTGCTTTGGGTAGTATGGACATTTTAACTATGAATTCTTCCAATCCATGAGCACAGAATATCTTTCCATTTTTTGGTGTCATCTTCAATGTGTTTTGTCAGTGTTTTATAGTTTTCAGTGTACAGATCTTTCACCTCTTTGGTTAAATTTATTCCTAGGTATTTTTTATACAATTGTATATGGGATTGTTTTCTTAATTTCCCTTTCTGATGGTTCATTATTAGTGTATAGAAATGCAACAGGTTTCTGCGTATTGATTTTGTTCCTTAAACTGTACTGAATTCATTTATTAGATTTAACAGTCTTTTGGTGGTGTCTTTAGGGTTTTCTATATATAATACCATGCCATGTGCAAATAGATACAGTATTACTTCTTCCTTCTTTTTCCTTCCTTTCAATTTGAATGCTTTTTATTTCTTTTACTTGCCTAATTGTTTTGTCTTGGGCTTCCAATACTATATTGAATATAAGTGGCAAGAGTGGGCATCTTTGTCTTGTTCCTGATCTTAGAGGTGTGATGGATGACAGAGAGTGAAAGATGACAGCTCTAGGTGTACCCATTTTGTTTAAAGAATTAGTCACAAAAGCCCTGTGGTGAGAGTGGTCCCAAACGTTCGTCTGAACTGATCTGAATATGGTCCTTGTTTTGGATGGATTAATGGACAATCTGGTCTCATTGGATGAAGTCATTTTTGGTTCTTAATTGCTGACGGGGGTCTAGGCAACAATGTGTAGTTGCAACGTGCAGTTGGAAGTCATGTTGCTCTCAAATGTGTCTTCTTTACCTCGGAAACAGTGTTTTGATTTTCTGCTCACTGTTTTTCTCTTTCCTCTTTTTCATTTAAAAATTTCTCACATAGTTAATGCTTGTAATGTTTCAGTCTAGAGTCTAAAGACAGACTGGGGACAGAATTCTTCCTTAAGGGACCTCAGTCTTTTCTTTTAGGGCTTTTGACTGATTAGACAAGGCTCATTCACATTAAAGAAGACAATCTGCTTTCTTCAAAATCTACTGATTTAAACATTCATAACATTGAAAACATCTACAGCAGCATGTAGACAAGTGTCTGACCAAATAACTGGGTACTATAGCCAAGTTGACACATAAAATTAACCATCATAATAAATGTACATCACCTCCATATCTTTCCCCCCTGGTCCTTCACTCAGCCTTTAGCAACCCACATTCTAATCCATTGCTAACCTGAAACACAGTTTTCTCAAAGGACGTCTAGAATTTCCTTCTTAGTAAGTCCAGTGGCTTTTGGACTACCTTAGACCTTTTGGTAATACTTGGTGTGCATGGCTGCCTCTACCCATGTGGAACCACTCCTTTCTTTTTTGTTTCCACACAGTATCGGATCTTTCTTCCTGCCTGTTTGACCAGTTGTGAGCATTCCCCAAGGCTTAGTTCTTAGTTTTGAGTTTTCCTCTTTTAATTCTTATCCTTGGAGAGCACAGTTATTCTACTGATTTCAGTGCTCAGGTTTGTGTCTATGACTTCTGAATTTCCTTATGTTGTGATTGCTCAGCTAGGAGGTGTCTTTGCTTTATTACACTTCTTCATCCAATTACTAATGAAATTATCTCAGTTTTCTCCTACTGCTTCTGGCTGTCTCCTCTATCTCATAACATGCTATTAGACTATTTCATATTAAAAAATTTGATTATGTAGCTCTTCTGATCCAAAATCACAATCACTATTGCTTTGAATATAAGCTACTCTACCTACTTCCCAAGGCTTTTCCTAATTTTGTCAACTGATCTTTTATCCTTTACTTTCCAACATGTTCTGATTAGGCTAATCTATTCATGGTCATCAAATTCATTTTATCTCATCCCAATTAATCATTTTGTGCTAGATGCTTGGAATACAAAAATAAAAAAATACAAGACATGTCCCTGCTCTTCATGTATGGACAGTAGCAGATCAGTACGAAACATAGAGGACATAGATAGAGCACTTACCTGCACACAATTCATGCTAATACAATTCAGCCTAAGGCTAAGTATTTTAGTAGTTGCATAAGCCCGTTTCAGTGGACGAGTGACTTATTTGATGGGGGAGTAGGGTATATTATGAAGGTCAACAGAAGCCAAGGATCAATGTGTGACCATAAAAAACAAACATTGGCTTCTCTTTCTCACACGAAGTCTCAGTTTTCACTAGCCCAATGTTGTTTTAATAGGTTAAAGAGAGACAGATTTACAGCATCTCTAGAGGAATTAAGCTGAACTTCAGGGGTGACAGTTTATGGATGGCTATTCAAAATTGCGGAGTTCTGTATATGCAACGACACTCAAGTCCAAGAAAGCTCTGCTCTTTCTCATCCGTTTTCAGTAAGACTTGCCTCATTTAGAATCCTTTGCTTCTGCCAAGCATGTAAATGTAACCTATCCTTTAAAGTTCAGCTCAAGAATGATTTCTTTAGTGAAGCATTTTCATTCGTTATTTATTTCTGGATTAGTCTAGCTGTCCTTGATCTTCTCCTATAACCATACATTTAATACGTTAGTCAGTAACTTTGTTACTCTTTGCAACTATTTTATGTATGCTAGTCTGATTTGTTCTAACTAGGTGGTAAGCACTCTTAGGGCAGGGACCATGTCTGATACTTATTTTTATCCTCTGACATTGCTAGCCTAATGGTGAGAGGGTAGTGGATGCTCAGGAAATAGTTAGCCAACTAAGTTTTCTTGTTTGGAAGAAGTGGGGAGAAGCGTAGAGCAAACATTTACTGTGTATCTAATGTTGCAGGCACAGTGCATATACATACACACACACATATACACACATATTTTATATATATTATATAAGGAAGATATTCTTATTTTCCAGGTTTCAGCTAAAGAAGCAGAAACTTCTAGAGGTTAAATAATTTGGCCAAGATGATAATAATTCATCACTGTCTAATACTGTCTCTGAATTTAGACCTGTCTGAATTTGAAGCCCATGTGATCCCCAATCCACTATACTATCTTCTTCTCATATACACAGTTCCTGTAGTGTGTGCTGTGATATACTGTCTGGATTCCCCTTCCAGGACTAAGGCACTCATTCTCATAGGATCTGGGAGTGTGGATGGTTGAGAGCATTAGCTGTGTTCTTCTGTGGGACTTGTCCCCAGCTGAAGACAGCGGGCTCACCTAAGAGGACGCCTTCTTCCCAGGAACAACCCATATCCGGTGATGGGTCCCTGTTGGGACTACCGTGAGTGGCATTCCAACTCAAGAGCTCTCAATAGGAATGGCTGAGGCAGGACTACATTACAGGTCAACTTTTTCTTCTACCTAATCCTACTTTCTTTACCATGCCACCCCCTATGTTTATCTTAGGCGGGTCCCCTCAGTAAACTTCTTCCATGCAGATCTCTGCTCCCCAAGTCACTGACCTAGCAACCTGTGTCATATCATAAGCTAGATGGTTATCGAAGAACGTGACATGTTCTCGTCTGTTACTCATAAAGTGAACTAGAAAATCTTTCACAAGATTTCCAATATGTACTATAAGCGATAGTTTGCTATGAGGTTTTAGTACTGCTGTATCTTCCTCCTTCCTTGCTTCTAATTCCAAGCAAAGAAATTTTCACTGTGAACAGGGCAGTATCGATTTTGCTGTCCTCCTGTAAAGCAATTCTCTTAAACTCATGCAAATTGTACAACTATTAAGGTTGACAATATCTATGAGCATTTTTTTTTCCGGAAAATGGAAGGATGATTCTAGTTGAAGTCATGTGAGACTGCCCAGGACACATGAGAGAAATTATTTGGACTCACTGCAGTTATAGAGTGCACTTACACTGGCCCTAAATTTACCTTTCACCTGGAAAATTATAAAAGCCAACTCTAAGTCATTGCTTATGAGTCTAACAGCACTTTGATTTCAGCTCTTTCATGCTTTTTGTTAAATCGGAGTAATAGAACACTCTCGTTGTGCCTGAATACTGCCATGTGTATGCGGCCACTGCTTGTGAACGATGACTGGAATATTACTAGCTGCAAAAAAAGTCAGTTTTGGGTTTTAGTCACTATATAGAGCACCGCTTACTGACAGAGGTTCACTGGCGACTATTAAGGCACCAAAATTTGTACATCAGGGAAAAGTAGAATGTGTACCGAGATATCACTTTCTGAATCCTTAGGGGGCAATGTATTCTGCCCAGACACAGCCTCGTCTTAGAAAAATGTGAAACAAGAAAAGAGACTAGTGTAATTGGGAAATCAAAAACAACCTTCCACCTGTAGGAATTCAACTCCTGCACAAATAACTAGAATACAATGAAGATGGATACCGAAGAAGGCAAAAGAGTTAACATAAGTGTATGTGTTTCTATAGTTACTGATTCCGTTTGCTATATTCTCTGTGTAGTTAAATGGAGCTGAGGACGGCAATGAAACCTTTACTTCCCATTGCCCACTTCTGTGTAATCTGGGAGCTTCTGATGTTTCCTAGCTGGTAACTGGATGACCCCAGGAATTTAGATTTCATTTTGCTGAGTTAGGGGTTATGTATTTTGCCTTTACTCTCGCTATTGCCCTTCTTCCAGCCATTCCATAGGAGCTCACAGCCTTGCTGCAGCCCTTGATTCTGTATCACCAGCCATCACAGCCAAGCTGTAATACATAGCAATCTCTTTCCATATAGCATAATTGGTCGTCAGATTCAGTATCAGTGAGGGGAAACTAACAGAGGGGCTCACTGTGCGTGATTATATGGCAGACAGCACAGAACAAAGGCTACTATCTGGATTGGTTATTGCTGGTAGAACTCATAGCTCTAACACCTTCATCACCTTGTCCAGATTCAAGAAAAGAGTCAACAGAAGCCCTGGAACGCAGACCGGGGTGACAAGCATTAATAGTGCCATTATCTCAAGATAATGCTAAGCTGATAAAATATTTGGCCATGGCCTAGGCTTTTATTTCCCATGGAAATATGGGTTCCGAATACCACAATCTATCACAGAATCTCAAGGGGACTGCACATTTTGTAATGTATTAAATTCATGTAAACTGCCACTATGAAGACAGGAAATCTAATTTGGAGGAAAATATTCCAGCATAATAAGGAGGTGGCCACATTAGGGACACACTGGCTTTCTGGCTGACTATTTTCTTAATCAAAGAACATGTCAGTGGGAAGGCCACCAAAAATGATATGGGATTCAGAACTGTCAGTTATTAGATGCACACAACAGGTAAATTAATATTTGGTGATAGGCTTCTGGTGCTTGGGGCTTGACAGCTTATGCAATGCCACTCTGGCACTACAAATAAGGGGAGATCAGATTCTTTGTCATAGTCAACCAAATATCACTATTCTCAGGCTGTCACTAGGCTGTTTCAAAATCTACATTAACTCTTTCTGGCCGCCAACAGCCTCTTTAGAATTTTTTTTTGGAGAAATGAATCAGTTGCTGTGAGAAATAGTTGAAATAGATTCCGGCCTATAGTTTCTGTATTATATAATCAGGGCTCTGAACTGGAAAAAGCCCCATGGATTATCTTGTCTGACGCGCCCCCTCCTCTCCACCTGCCTAGGGAAGTAAGAAATTGCCTCAGATCCAACTTCTCACCGGTGGCGGAGTAGGAAGCAGGATCCATTTCTATTCCATCAAACGTGATTTACTAAAAAAACAACAATTTGTAAACTACTTGGCTCTACACACTCCACTTTGGGCATAATCAAACTGTGAGGAAGATGGAGGTACATTTTATAAGTGAGGAAACAAAGACGCAGCAGCAAAGTGACTTACTGGCCGAACATCAGGCGAAGTTGGAATTGTTATCTCGTTCCAGCGCCACCTGGCTGCATAGTCCTCCTCACCAAATTGTCTATGGCTTGTATGAAAACCAAGATGGCTTGCTCAGATGGTTTCCCTCAGATTAGCACAGTTCCCTTATTCATCTCTCTTTTCCAAATGTAAAAATACTAAAGTGTCTACATTTTTTTCCCAGGAAAATCTCAGTGCGATGTAACTCACGTTCAAACACAGGCCTAATCACGTTCTCTTCCTCCTCCTCCTCCTTCCCTAGCGACTCATCCCGTCTCCTCCCTCCACTCCTCCACTTCCTCATCCTTCTTTTTATCTGAGGGAAACAGTACTTCCTCAAGATTAACTTGTCCATTTTGTGCTTGCTTCCTGCATTATTCCTTCTGGAATGCATCTGTAGTCTTCATTCTTTGTTTGCACATCATTTAATGTCTATTAACTTCTAAAGGTTATTGAGTCTTACAAACTGTTCTTTATGTAATCATCGTTCAGGTCAAATGCAAATGTGGTTGTTAGTTTTGCAGCCATCCAGAAAAAGTAAAAATGAAAAGTTACCATTGTTATTTTTTAATATAAATGAGTGACATCGCTTAGCGTAACTGTCAGGAGCCCTGTAGTACATACGCACTATCAGATTATACCACAAAGAGGCCAGAACACTCATATTAAGCTCTAGTTCACTGAATTCTATCAGTCATCAGTTATGAAGGGACAATTTCCCCACGAGGGCCTGTTTAGACAATGAACCCTTTCCTATTTACAAGCTCTAGCTTAGACTACATTACCATCAAGGCCACTAATGGTAAGATTTAATGGACACGTAAAAAAATTTGCTTAGATAAAAGCTCCTGTAATTGTTTTTAGATAATTCAAGTGGATTCAAGCCTGGCGGCATCTTTTTTTTTTTAAGTGAGAACCTCTGAAACAGTGAGAAAGTGTTCTATGAACATAGCACTATGTCAGATCTTATTTTGAATAGGATTGGGCATGTTTGGAAGGGTGCGGCAAGCCAGGAGCTTTACTGGTAAGTCTGAGAAAGAGTGTTCTGATCTCTTCCAAATTAAATTTTCAGGTGTGTTACCACCCACTCCCTGTACCTCAGCTCCAAGTTCTAGAAGATTAACCAAAGCTCAAGCAGGTAGCTATAACGTTGATGGAGTTTCCTAGGTTGTTGCTATTCCTAGGGTCCCTGAGGAAACATCTAACTGCAGCAGCAACAAAAACATTCCTAAGACACACTGGTGTTTGTTTGAGTCTCAGCAGGTGGAACAGTGGGGGCTACCATAAGAAGAAGTTTAAAGAATATTCTAGGCTTGATAAGTTTGAATAAACATTAGGCAATGTCTGTGTGGTTCAGAAACCAATACTCAATTGGACAACAGTTTCTACAAAAGTCTGACCATTGAAGTGACCAAACTGAATCCATTATGCTGGGGTTGCACTCACACAGCGTACTTACTCTACATGCTCAGTTAAAGACAATGGACACGTGTGTGGGTGTGTGCGTGCACACACAATAATCAATTTCATAATTACCCATATCTCACCCGGCATTCTACTTGATGTGGAAATGTCCACATGGGAGTGTGTCATGAGAACATAGTCCCCTTAGCCCTTTCCTGATGCAAGCATTTCATGTTGTGAGTATGTTTCTTTCTTGTGATTAAAGAGCACATCCCTATCCAACAGGGCCCTTAAAAGTGAGTGTAAATGACTTCGTCTGATGCCCAGACAAGGAAATAGAGATCTGTTATTCTAGTGGAAGAAAAATTGGTTGTGCTGGACTTATTGAGAGAAAGGGTATGATACTAGGTGAGTGAAGAGATTCTCAAAGGTAAATTTCACTTGGGAGCCCAAATTCCATATAAGAAACTACCCTGATGATGCTCTACTCCACATACTTAACCATGATGTTCCAGAATGACTTCTTAAAGCAAATATAAGAATGCCATTGAAAAATACTTAATCCAGAGGTCACATTAGATATAACCCCTCTTTCGCTTACCTACTGCCAAGGCAAAATAGTAAAAAAAAAAGTCCAAATCCAAAATGTGGGTACTATTTTCTTACTTCAGCTTCTCCTGGAATGGTACCTACAGAGCTCAATTGCCTGATATTAATAGGGTATTTCTGTCTCTCATATCCATACACAGTGACACACATAAACATACACACCATACCTTCACTAAATAGTTCCGTCTCAAATGAACTTAGACAATGTTAAAAATAAATAATTCAAAAAACAAGTACGTGGTCAAAAGAATTACTGCTGGAATTCGTTTCTGTAGAATTACTCTGTAAGGAGAGTTATCAGCTAAAAAGATCAGCCTTGCATGGTTCACATGATTCTCTCTGGCTGGTATCATAAAATAAATAGAAACATATAATACAGGACCCTCTGGAAAGTGAACTTTCCTTGTTTGCGTAATTGCAACACCAGAACCTTCCCTGCAATAATCAGGGGTCCCTGCCAATCCAGATAGCTGTGGGGTTTCAAACAGAGAAATGATCCATCGGCATGTCTTAATTCATACCATAGAATAAGTACTATAAATGTTTCATTGTTAACTCAAACATAGTCATATGCAGCAGATTCGAAAAGATGTATTTATTTATTTTTAATCATTCCTCATTAAAGAATTGGAGGTACCATTAGGCAGTTCTGTTCAAGTGAGTGAACTCAGTGTGAGTTCAGTCCGGCATGTCCTGTTTTTGTCATGTCTAAGTTCTCCTCTTCCTTTGTCCATCTCCATACTAGATGTTACATCATACGAGTCTTTGCTCAGGCACCATTTTTGACCATTATCGCTACTTGCACATTTTAGGCAACCATTTGCAGTCACTAAAAGTTGACTTTATATATCAAGTATTTATTGATTATTTTATGAAAAGAATGTTTTGTTTCTTCTACATAAGTTTTCAAATCTTGTCAGCCCCTACTATCCCAGGAATGGCATGCCTACTTGCTTTGTCCTGTGCCATTCTCTAACACAGGTTTTATACTCTTTCATTTTCCAGCACTATGTTTTTGGCCCCACTGCAGTATTGGTAAGAGATTCTGTTTCCAGAAGAGAAACCTCTGTATAACTACATAAATATCCTCCTGTCTTCAGCAGCTTGAGAGAATATAGCTTACTCATCTCATACTCAGTGTTGTGTGAGTTGTTATATTTACAATGGAGGAATGCACTAAAGGAAGCCAGAAAAGAAAACCAGTATAAAAGTTAGGAATATTTATAAGGATAGGTTGACTGTATTCTTTGCCCAAGCCAAATTATCTTTGGCCTTTTTGCTTGTAATAAGAAAGCTGAAATTTTGACCCCAGAATCACTATTAATGAAAATAACCATTGAGGAACTCAGAAAATGGGGGGTGGGGAATCTTTCCATTCTCATCTGCTGCTACCAAGAAATCTTTGGCATTCTGGAATCTTTATTAAGAATCTTAAATCTCTAAGGAATAGGTTTGTAATGTTACAATTTTCTGTAGCATTTAGGTTTTAGAAATATTTCCCAGGGGGTTTCTTCTGCCTACCCATTTTTATCTTCTATTTCAAGGGAAAGTGACATTAAAGATGTGCAAAAAGTTAGGTTTCTAATTGGGCTTCCAGTTGCTTTTTGACATTGAATGTGCAGCAACACCTTGAAAATGAAACTCCTCTCCTTCTTCTGAATTTCCTTTAGGCCCTGTGGTAGGGACTGAAGACAGAATCTTCAATAATAAAGGGAAGGGGTGCTCAGACACAGGATGGGATGGGATCTTGCCCAGATGTTGCATCTAGTCCAAAATCATTCACAAAATCCCTTGGGACAAAAACATAGAAAATCCAAACCTTATCCAAAAGCAAACTCTAATAATCTCACCAGGAATTTGTTTTGTGGTCCATGAGATCCTTCCTTTTCTTCACCTTTTGAGTAGATGGACCAGAAGGCAGTTTTGCACTCCTGCAGATCTGGCATGGGGTAGCAAAGCTACCATTAGTTTGGGGGATCAAATTGGGACAATTTGGGGGCCGTGTTGTTTGCGTGTTACAGAACTATCTTCTTCCAAGGTCTAGTCTTTGGGTCAGGTACTCTTTTTCTCTACATCTTTGAGTTAACGTTCCCAGAAAAAATCCGACACCTGTAATAAAATACACACATTTACATTCTTCTAGTGTCTTCAACATCTCAATGAAGCAAGATTCTTAAAGATGTGTGCAGTATAAATCATTGTTAAGGAATGATTATGAAAGTTTTCAAAGGCCTGTGGTGTTAAACAGGAAATTTTCACTTTCAAAGTCATGTGAGGAGCAAAATTGTTCCATACATAAATTCTGAATATTTTTACCATAGTGAGGACAATCTTCTCAGAATACCATTCACCCTGACTTCAGTATTAATTGTCAGCAATTTCACTTGCTATTCTAAGAGCTAAAATCCAACTTCAATTAAGAAACCAGAACCTGTGGAGATGAGCGAGTTGGGTGATAAATGTTTCTTCATTTCTAGCAACTATTGGATTTCCTCTTTCACTCAAAGAACGAGGAAGCAGGCAAATCTCCCAGGCTGAGCTTTTTGGGGTGAGATTTTTCCCACAACTCTATACCTAATTATCTGTGTGGACCATCAGCAGAGATTCTGAAGGTACTGCTATTGAAACTGACCTGGTACGCATCCCAGGTCTTAAGGATGAATGAATAAATAACTTTGCTGAATGCTGCTGAATATGTGATAATGTAATTAGTATTCCTGCCAACGGAATTGAAAATGAGATGTTGCATCTCTAGGGACTTTTGTACTTCTCTGTAAATAGTTTCTCTTAAAATGCACAAGATACATATGAGCTAAGCAAAAAGGTTCACTCTAAATTAAAATGCTATTATGCTGCAGATGATGTGGATGAAGGGCTTACTGAATTGTCACTCCTGGATTGACAGGGAAAAGCCATCATTTACATATTTTCTGAGCACATTGAGCCCCAAAGGCATTTGGTTTCTTCAAATGATGAAAAAAAAGCCATTTGGGTTAGAAATAACCCACTAGAGGAACACAGTGATGACCCATGGCTAGTATTGCCGTGACTATAAAAATAAGCCTAAAAATTTATTTGACACTAAGGAGAAGGAAAACAAACTGTTTGTAATTGGTTACTTTCTTCTAGATTTCAAAATGAGGACCTTAAAAAATGTAATGTTTCAAAATCATCACAGATTGCTGCCTCGATTTGTTTAAAACATTAAGGCACTTACCATATTGGCACCAAATCAAGTTAATCTAATCAATTTCCCCCTGGATACTTCAGTAACTTAGCATTTAAATGTTAATCAGTTCCATTCGGATTATTTACATACAGGTGCATAGGAAATAATCCAATGGATTGTTGCCCAATATTTGCTAGCTAAAACTGCAAAGAGAAGAATTATTTTTTCTTCCTTCCAGAGCATTTGCAAAGGATGAGTGAACTTCCTTCAGACTCAGCAGGACTTCCTCAGTCTGGCTGTGTTTCAACTCAAAATGATTTCCTCCTCAGAAACAAGCACATGGATGCCGGTTCAATCTCTCACTAGAAACAAGGATAGAGATGTATGTCTCGTGGCTAAAGACTCAAATCAGAAAATATCTAGAGAGCAGCTGCTAGTGGGTCCAGTTCCTTTAATGGAATCACTATGAACCAAAATAAACAAAGGAAAACAGATCAAATACAGGGCCAAGAATCAGAAGAGTTGGCCTAACATTGCCACAAATAAGCTCTGTGACACCGAGCAAGTCACATGAGTTCTCTGGGCTTCCGTTTCTGCCTGTGTAAAGGAAAACAATTTGAACTGGTTGCTCCATTTGTTCAAATACATTGGGTTCTTGCAATTTCCCAGCTTCCACTGGTGAGCTCCCTCACAGAATCTACATCCTGGTACACTGAAGTAGGTTTCTGAGTCTTTTTTGTTTAAATTGACACCGTCCTGGTTTGTTATTTTCAAAACTGACTGTGAAGAAAAGACAAGTCAGCATGAACTACCCCTTCTAATCCTACAAAGCTGGGGTCATTCTTGCTTAATTAGGATCCAGAGGCACATGTGAATAATTTATAAATTCATAAGGATTGGCCTATTTTCAGTATCTGTGGCTCTTATTAACTGAAGATCTTAAAAGTGGCATGTTATAGAAACTTCTAGTATTGGAGATGGCTGATCTGTGATCATTTTGCAGGTAGTAACAAAACTTACCCACACAGAGTACTATGCATTTTTGGCCTCATGGTTCCCAAGATCGGGTGATTTTGCTCTACTTTGATTGCTTTCCCTTGTTAATCTTTATATATCCTAACCCAACCTTCTTTTGTTAAACCAGAAAGTTTGCTACATTCTACACAAATATTCAGTAACATCAGCTTCCATTGGAAAAAGTGAACAGCTATTACTTACTGAGCCATCATATGTGACACTTACCTAGACTCTTTATGTGCAGACATTCTCTTTGTCTTTAGATTTCTGTAGCGCTCATGTCATTTCTCATCTCTGCTTCTTCCCTTCCTTCCTCTCGTGCATATTTCTTGACCATTTACCATGTGCCTGACCATATTCCAAGTGCTGGAGATAGAGTCTCTGCCTTCATGGAGTTTAGCTTCTACATAGATGACGAGCTCCCAGGAACCAGGGCCCATTTTATTCCTTCCATTTGTTTTTGTTTTGCAGGCAGTAGAAAATAAATATTTGTTTAAAAACGAGGTTCTTGTCTTGAAGATGCAAAACTATAGAAATCTGGAAGCAACAAGACTAACTTCAGGTCTGTTATCAAGGTGATTAAGAATTGTTATGCAGCAACTCTCTAGATAATTCGATTAAATTAATGTGCTGTTTGCATCACTGCAGCTATAACTGCATTGCAAGGGCTGTGGTTAAACTAGTCAAGGATAACTGCGAAGTAAAACCTGTGCTTTTTAGAGTCCAACTCTCCTCCATTCTCCCTCCCTCCCTTCCTTCCTTTATTTTCTCCTTTTCTTCCAGAACCACCTAAATAGTTATTGTAATAGCATTTGCTGTGAACTTTGCATTATTCATCTTAAAAATATTATCACTTAAGAGATGAGCGGTAGAGGGAGGTGGCATTATATAGAAAATGATAGAATTTCAAATACTATGTATGATTTGGGAGTAGGGAAGCTTTATTGAGGTAAATGGCCTCAATAGCACTTGAAATTATACTACCAGAAGTGATCAACTGCTTGTAAAGAAAGACTCTGCTGTTAACAATATCAAGGTAGAGAAGTGGTATAATAGTCATAATGTGGTCAAAATTTTACTTTTTAGCATAAGAATTTATGCTAGCAAGCATTTTCTAAACTCATCATACATTAACTTTTTGGAACGTTAATTCCAGAGCCTAATAACTCAGATATCTGAAGGCTTATTGGTTGGAAAGTTTGCTAAGGACAACCAAAAAAAAAAAGAAAAAAAGAAAAGGTGAAACAAATCTGTTTTTCTAAGGATATCTCCAACTGATCAAGCTTTCACTCCCAACTGCACACAGATTTCCTGACTTTCAATCTGACACCCATAAATATTCCAGCTCAGTGGGTCTTTGGGTTCCCCTGTCTCTATAAATATACCGTAGCTTTTGATTGTTTTATGATGGAAGTTTATTTTATTTTATTTTTGCCTGCACAGTTGGCTTTGTTTTTTTCTATGCTTTATAGACCCTTGTCTTTTTATTAGTTCAGTGTTCCCTGTTGATTTTGTGTTTTATATTCCTGCTGTCACCACCAGAACCTCACTGTAAACAAGAATGTTGTATCTCAGTGGGTTATTTTCTGTTAATGACCTGTGATACAGTATATAAATAAACCAGAGAGTCATCCACAGGTGCAGTTTATTAGAGTTATTGCACTGTGGCTTGGGTAATGTTCCTCGGTTCTTTAAAACTTTCCTGCTTTGAGAAGCAAAGGGGCCAGCTAGCTGGCAGTTTTGAAGAGAGAAAAATGAGCCTTTCACTTTGCGATGGATGGGAACCCAGCCTAATAATCATCATTTTAATTTCTCAGTGTCAACATCTAGGTTGCGGTATGACTTAAAAAAATTCCACTAAGCCAAATTACCCAGAAAAGCAGTCTGGCCCTAATAGCTGTCTTGAGCAGGAGTGGAGAGAACACACGATGGTCCCTCCCCACACATAAAAAATAAAACCACGGGAAAAAACACACACTCTACTGCTCAATTAGGACAAGAGGGATTGTTTTGGGTTACACGCAGGTGCATAATGAAGACCGATAATGATAGTTTATTAATGAATTCTCATAACCCCTGGTGAGGTAGGTATTATTAAGATTCAGGTTCACGTGGGGCAATGGAGACTAAGTAACTCACCCAGGGCCGCGCGGTGAATCAGTCCCCTCCGCGGGAAACAGAGACACCAAGCAAGCCCCTGCCACACCTCGTGCTCTAACCACTAGATCATGATCTGTCTTTGTCTTGGGATGAAATTAGCGAAGCAAATTGGAGCTGAAGAGTCCAGAGATAGAAGGAATATTTGGTGACAGTTTCAGAAGGGAATGGAGAGGCAGTGAAGGGCTCTAAGGACATTGTAATGTGCTTCACTGAACGGATAGGTGCTTCTGGCTTTGAAATACATTAGGAACTGATTCTGCCACACATCAGAAGCATTCAGGATCTGGAGCAGACAAGAGAAGGAGCAGAAGTGAAGTGACAAGTAGAGCAGAGGAGACTAATGTTCAGGACAGTCTATACTTTTATACAGTGTATGTACGACGTAATGTTCTGGGCAATCTACACTCCCATGCAGTGTACTTATAATTGAGCTCCAGAAAATTGTCTTGTTGGTCTTGCTGTATAGAGAATAAAGCTGCAGGCTTCCACCTTACTGTGAGCAGAATATTAGTAGATATTCCTTTCTTTCCCCCGTTTTCTTATTATTCATAGTAATATAAATATTTATGATTATCACTCATACTGAAAAAAATCTAAATTTTTGCCACAGGTATCCAGGATGACTGTGTTCTGAACAAAAGCAGCCCATGCATAACCAATCCCCAGTAATTTCAGATGGTTAATTAGTGCCTGCACGGCCATACCTGTCGCCAATATGATGAGTTTCACTTTGATGCCTCTCATTCTTCAAGTTTGTTACAGGTCCCTTATCAGGCAGACATACTTATTTCTCTTGGTCGTGTTTGTTCTGGAAATATTTCTGCTTAGTGGAACCCCACGATCAGTTAGCTCCACTGTTTTCTCAAATATATCAAAAGCATGCAATCTATGCCGTTGCATAAAATTAGTTTGGCGAGGTAGCATTCTGGAACAATTTATTCAAATGGACTAATTCAACTGAGAGTGAACTATGTTGACGCATAATCTTAGAAATAAAATACTAGCTCATAGATTACACAATAGTCAAGTCATAGCTATGTCCAGTTACATGTCCTATTGTCTTATTTGTCAGTAATGGTGTTGCCATTATTTAAGTCTAGGGGCATAATTATTGTTCATCTAGAGCATACCTGTTACTGGAGATGCTTCATGCTTTTCCTTTGTTGTTGGTTTAAATAAGAGAAGCAGGGCTGGCAGTGTGAAAATCACACCTGACTTCTCTGGGTCCCTTATATACTTCATCACTCCAGTATTTCTCACCAGTGCATGCTCTGGGGAGATTGATGGTCAAGAAACCAAAGGCCTGCATCCATAAGAGCTTCTCTCTGTATGAGTTGTTTATGAGGTTTATCTCTTTATAGTCTCCTTAGTAATTATATACCAAGGCATGGTTAAGATGGTTAGAGAAATTATAATTATATATAATAAGTAATAATAATATAATATAATATAATAATAAATAATTATAATAATGACTACAGCCTTTCTCACTTTATGGAAACAAATCATCGTCTAATGATAAATCTAGCAACCATTTGGTATTACAGTTTTTTAGGTTTTGTTTCCTGGCAAGAAGAAATACAATACTTGTCTACCACCAGGCAATCCATAATTTAAAAAGAAAAAAACAAAAAGGGACAGGTACATCAAATACTAACTATGATACTTTTTTAACAAATAATGTTTAAAAATGTTTATAAATCAGTGTCTGTCAGATGCATGTATGTGTCTCAGAACTTTATTCTTTATTGGCTGACTCAACTTGTCATGTTAGAATTTTACATTTTTATTATTTCATACCTAACTTTCATTTTTACTAATTTAATTTTTAATTTACTAAATAAGAACAGAGAAGGGGCACCTGGGGGACTCAGTCGGTTGGGTGTCTGACTTCGGCTCAGGTCATAGTCTCACAGTTTGTGGGTTCAAGCCTTACCTCCGGCTCTGTGCTAATAGCTTAGAACCTGGAGCCCGCTTCAGATTCTATGTCTCCCTCTCTCTCTGCCCCTCCCCTGCTCACACTCTGTCTCTCTCTCTCTGTGAAAAATAAATAAACTTAAAAAAAAAAAACAAAGAAATGAAAATTCTTACTTTTTGTGTGCTCTGAGAAATGACTTCAGAGTGACATCTGACACAAATGTTTGTAAAGGCATGATTAAATGCATGTATGGATGTATATTAACACACATAATTTTTCTTAGTGATTTATATGCCATGTACCATTTCATTGAAAAATTAACACTTAATATAACAAAAAATTTCAGAAGGGCCTCCGGAGGTTAAAATGGTGAGATAATTCATTGAGGGAATTAAACGTCTCTTCTTTGTAGCTTCAGCTGAAGCTTCTGGGAGCATCAGACACCAGGGGGGATGGGGCAGAGTGACTGAAAGTCTCAGGAGAGATTGGTAGGAAATGACTTTCCAGAGGGAAGCATTCAAGTGGACCAGGAGAGGAGATGGGCTAATAGTACAGACAAGCCCAGGACACCTTGTTCTGTGATTCATAGGAGTGTTGCATAGGCATATTCTTTTTCCATCTCTAAGTTAATACCAGTATACCTGGTTTTCTCTTGAACTGATGGGGGGATTTTGGTCCTAGTAGTCATAGTAGCTTAGCTTTTGGAGGGAAATTAGAGATGTACTCAAACTGGCATCTAATAGCTGAATCCTTAACACATCATTCCTTGCAAAATAGAAAACCACCACTACCTGAATATTTGCAGTGACAGCAAATGTACCACATTTCAAAGTAGCTGTTCCAAATTCTGCCTCCCTGTAGCTTTCATTCATTTGTCTCATTCTGCTGTCAGCAAGGACCACAATAAAGAACTCTCTTTCAGGTGTCATCCTTCAGAATTTTGGGGGCGCCATCTCTGATGAGTTCCTCTTTTTCTGACCTGAGATGCCGTGTAGTAACAGCAGTTCCACGGGTCACATGGTCCTGAGACCATCCTTATCTTCCTGGCTACTGTTTTCTGAATGCACACTGGTTCATCAAGGCAACAATATTTTTTTTCTAAGAATGGAAATAATATTCCAGATACGGTATAACCCAGATAGTGTGTAATAGGGATATTAATTGCTAAGGTCTAGATATCATACCAATGCCATTTGAATTTGCTTAAATGGTGATCCACTATATCCCAGAGTTGGCTAAAGGAAATGCAGGGGAGGAAGAATAATGTTTCCTCTACCCTTTTTGGTTTTTGGTCAAGAACTGCCCCCCACCCGCCACAATAACAGATAAACAGGAGAAAAACAAACAGAAGTTTAATGACAGGTATATCTCCTATATACATGAGAGACCCGGGAAAATTGAGTAGCTCCCTGAAATGGGCCAAGCTTTGAATACAATAAGCTCGTGAAGGAGAACAAAATATACCACCCCACAATGGGTCTCTTTGGCATTAAGTTTATCTTGAGCTAATTATTTTTAAGTAACAGCAGACATAGGAAAAACTCTGAAGATGGAGTAAGCTGTCCCTTTATATGACACATTTATGTTACAAGGGAAATAAACTGTCACTTGAATATGCATTTATTTCTGCATCCTACACTCGGAGCCATATTGATATGCTATAGTGTTTCTGGGCTGAAAAACGAGAATAGTGAAGGGATTTAAGGAAATGTCCTGTGAAGGACTGTCAAAGGAATTGGGGAGGGCGGAATAAGGAAGAAATGATGTTATAGCTATTTCTTTTGAGAGCTCTCTTCAAGTGTCTGAACAGCTGCTACCCAAAGGTAGAAGTTAAACTAAGTGATATATGTTAAAATAAGGCAAAAATGAACCCAATATTAGGGAGACTCGTCTTACTATATTTTTTTTTCAAAAGTATAGGTTATTTGGGACATTAGTGAGCTACCTGTCCCAGATAACTTAAAAAATGGAAAACTGCTGAGTGAAGATTTGTTAAGGGTATTAACTTGTCTGATATGGCCCTGGGCTCAGTTAGTTTTTCATATTAATGAGTTTACAAACATTTTTTTGGAGCCAAATAACATTAGCATTTATCCTCATTAAATGTTGTTTTGTTACTTTGGCCCACACATTATTTTATCATATTTTGTGATTTTGTGTCATTGACATATTTTGTCAGTGTTGTTTTTATGTTTTTATTTAAGGCATTGATATAAAAATGGGCAGCAATATATTTAGGGATCCAGTTATTATTCAATGCTGCATAGCATGTGAAAGCCCACAAAGGAAACAGTTGTTAAGTATACATTTTACTAATTTATTCTCCAAGATATCACGGAAGACTTTGCTCATTGCTTTGCAATTACAGTCCTTTGACCTACCACCTTATAATGCTATAGAATTCCAAGAGAAAGAAGCAGGAAGGCTAGAGGAAAGTAGTTTGGTATGACCCTAGGAGCTCACTTAGGCTGACTGTAGGTATAACTGGACAAGGGGCTGTTGCCCAATGTGCCATAAGCAAACTGATTTTATTGCAGGGTGTCAAGCAAGGAGATAGGACAAAATTTCTCAAACCCACCTCCCCTAAGAGTTTGGGGTGGGTGTAGTTTAAGGATAAAGGAGTCAGGGTGTCCTGAGTATATAGGCTAAATGGAATGTGCTAATTGGAAATAAGGACAGAGGGAGGTGTCCTCCTTTCTGGACATGCGCATTCAGAAATCGCCTCTTCATGGGACACATGTTCAAAAAATGGCAGCATAAACCTGATGAACAGGGGGAGTTCTGGGGATGCATCGTCACAAAAGTTATTTTGGTTCACTCCTGGCCCCTTCTACTCAGTTGCAGGAAAGTTTCCCAGTGTATTCTAGTCTTAGCTAGTCTTCTCGGTGGGTAGTCTATTTCTGAAAAACAGGCTTGTAAATCCGTCAGATTAGCCTAGTTCTCTTAGGGTAGAATGGTCAAGCATTTGTTAACGTAGCATGTCGTTTTCATAGGTGTGTTCATCTCTGACACAGGACCCGCTGGAAACTGCAGCCCAGGTTGAGGAATGGGATCAGGACACAATGTACTTCAAGTCTTGGGTAGGCTAATGGGGGACAAATCTTTTAAGAGGTGTCCTGGAGTTAAGCTGCAACCATTCAGTCTGAGATGTGCAAATAATGAAGAGAGAGATAGCTAGGACTGCAAAACGAAGCAGTGGTTTGGAGGAGGTTGGAGGTGTAGGAGAAAAGAACTTCCACATCCAGAAAATGGTAGAAGCAATAGTGGGCATAAGGTATTGGAAGTGGTTGGTCAGCTGCAGAGTAGAGATTGGGAAGAGAGAGCTCAGTTTGGGAGATTTGAAGTGCTTGTTCCTAACATGAAGGGAAAGCAGAGAGAATTGAGTTGTTAGTATTCACTAGATATTACCTAGCTTTTTACCAGTAGTATCTCATTTAGTCCGTATAGTGACCTTAAAAGTTGGCATCCTTGTTTTACTGATGAAGAAACTAAAACTCAAAGAGATTAAACAAATTTTCCAGGTCTTTCTAATTCCAAAGTCACATACTATCACTCTGTTACGCTATTTATATGTATAGCCGCATCTGGTGTTATCTTTGTTCATTATCATGAATTCTTCATTAACTGTGTCACTGCTACCCAAGTTCCTGTACCTTTGAATTAAGCCTGTTTTGTTTTGCTTGTTACAATAATGTCTCACATAAGGTTGTGGTTTTTGGTGGTTTTTTTTCTTTTCTTTCTTTTTTTTTTTTTTTTTTTTGCATTATTTCTCGTGTCTTCTATGAGATCATAACTGTCAAAAAGTTATGAATTTCACTTTTTTTTGGTTTCTTTTTCCAGGAGAGTTGAAACATGTTGTCTCTGTTCAAGTTTTAGCAATTGTACTTGGAAAGGAAAAATGGAAGTAGGAAACTATCATTTGTTGAGTGCCAACTATAGCAAATGCTTTGCTAAGTACTTAATTTTCTTTAGCTCCTTCATGTTTGTAGAAAACATGATATTATTTTCTACTGGCTGTTCTTTTTCTTTCCATTTAATGGAATTAGAGTGTTTCTTTCAAAGAAACATGATTAGACAAATCTTCTGAACCTTGTCCCCACTTCCTTCTCCTCAAGGCTCTCAATAAACAAGATTACTGGAGAAAAAGAAAGAGGTATCTTTTGCCCAAGGTACTAACTATGCTTATAATCTCTACGAATTGGCATGGAGAGTCAAGGACTCTTGCCATGGACGATTAAGACTATCAGAGGTGATTCTTTAGGAAAACAGTGAGGTTTTCCCCTGACTTCTAATAGAAATATATAATGAAATGGTATTTGGTAGGAGGTTCTATTGAGAGAAGACTCAGAAGATTTAGTGTTATTTGGATAGTAATAAATTTTTGTGTGTGTATTAAATCCATTCTGTCAATTTTGGCACCGGACATCACCCAATCCATGGACATGGAAAATATCAGTAGGCCAAAAAAATCTTCTTAGGTTCTATAGGTCAAATGACCTGTTTCTCATGTGGCCATGTCTGCAGAGGTATTAGATTCCACTAAATAATATTCCTATACCAAAGCAGTATCTTTAGTAGAGGTGATGTATTTTCATTGCCCCATTATAAACATAGATTTCATGTCACCACATTTCTGAGGATGTAAAATAAAATACATTTCCTTGTTCAAGATTTCCAGTCAACTTTGCTACCTAGTCTAAAGATTGGCATATATTCAAAGACAATCAGAAATCGATTTTTTTTTCTGTTATTATTTCCTCATATTGTTACCCGAGAATATATGGAAAGAACCTCTACTTTGCTAGTATAGGCTGTCTCTGTTGCCCATTGTAGCTCATGGTTCAGATGCATTTATGAATAGAATGTGTTTTTCTGTATACCAATCAACTCCATTTAAAGTCTGATCAATTGGGCAACTTACTTGCCAATCAAATATTCCCTAGTGCTCCGTCCGTGCCTTCTCTCATATCTGGGAAACGATTTTACTTTCAGGAAGATAATGCTCTAATGAGCCCTTAGAAATCTTTGTTCAAAGATGTGCAGTCCACCAGGGATGAACTAAGAAGGTGTCCAAAAGTGTGAATTACTTACTGATTAGAAGCCAACACTAGATTTTTTTTCCTATTTCTCCAGGTCACCAATCAAATTCAAACCCAACACCATGTTTTAAATTCCACCCAACACCAAAGCACCCTTTTTAAACAAAGCCTTTTGTTTTTTTTTTTTTAATTCTTTCTTGCTGAGAAGAATATTTCAAATTCACAGCTTTCAAACTTTGTGCTAAATGAAAAATAATGCTTTAATAAACCCTGACCCTTTTGCAAATAGTATACCATTAGGTGGTTTAAATAATGCACTTGCTGACTCCTCAGATCTAAAATGTATTTTATAGACAAAGTGATTATTACTAAATGGTAGTTGAATTATTAGAAATTAGAAGGATTTAAGCATTTTGTAAAAACAAAGTTTATTTTATAAATATAAATCTGCATTTTAAGCAGTTTTAAACCATTTAAAATATACAGAGTACAAAAGAGTGGTGAGTTAACCTCTTTAGTGTTTCCTTTCCTTGAATTGAAGAAAAATTTCAGGATTTAATTAGCTGGCAAAAATATGGGAAAATCCATAACCAGATATACCTTGAGGTTCTTTCTCATTAGAAAAAAAAACACTAACACCAGCTGAGATGCTATTTAGACCAGATGGAGCTTAGTCTGAATGAGGACTCAATTTTCTTAGGTGGCATGATAAACAGAGCAGTTATTTTGTATGTATGTGGGGATACATCTCCAAATCTGTATGACTTAACTTCTCCAGTCCTGGGAGGAGAGTCCTTCTTAGGAAATCTTCACTGCTTCGTGTTCAGAACGAAATTCGTAATGTTAAGAGAGAGAGAAGAGAGGGAGAGAAAGAGAGAAAGAGACTGAGAGTGAAGGAGAAAGAGAGGAAGGGAGGGAGAGCTAATTTAATTAAACAAGGAGGCCCTTAGACTGATACAGCTCTGAGGCCCTGGCAGCCTACTTAAGAAAGCAAACCACAATCTAAGACTGTAAATGCCTCCAGGCTATAAAATTAAAACAATAAGGACAACCAATCACGACAGGCAACTAGGCTATAGCCAATCAATCCTTTCCTTACTTTGCTTCTTCTGCCTTTTCACTGTGAAAGTTTCTCCTTGAGCTCATGTAGCTCCTCACCACTTCTGGTTTGGCGCTGCCCAATTGAACTTGACTTTTGGTGAAAAAAAAAAAAAAAAGCACTCTTAAAAATTTTAAGACACTAGTTTCTTTTAACTGAAAGAAGGAAGAAAGGTAGATACAGGAAGGGAGGGAGGAAATCGTTAAAAGGTAACAAAAACACTAGGAGCAGTTTGTGGCCTCTGCATCTCCTAGGTAGAAAAGGATTGTTACTTTGTGTCATTAACATACGGAGGTCTCCATTATTTAGTCAGTTTCATTTTGGTGTTAGTGGCTGTTATTTAAAAGTTTCTGGGAACTCGGGGACTTTGGTGTCATCTGAGGTTAGGTTGAAATGTCTTAAATCCACTAGTTTGTAAAGCTGCTACAATTTAAACTAATACCACTGGCTGGTTCATCTTATGCAAAAGAGATACAGGTCTCCCTGAAAGCTTCTATTTTTCTTTCCTGCCTACCTTCTGCTTAGGGAACTGAATAGAAACTTTAAAGCTTAAATTAAAAGAATCTTCTCTCATTCAATTTGGAGGTGGGAAATGGGAGATTGCTTCGACTGGAGAATTTTCAAAGGCTTGATACCTAAATGTATTCTTTGGGTGGATTTTTCCCGATGATGCGACATCATTTGAATACACTGAAGCCTCATCATTTACCAGGTTGGTAATAATTTTGATACAAAAATAGGTCTCTATAGGAATGCAGCTTGAACCAATAACAAGCAACAGTGCTTTCTTTGTGATAAATTGACACTAAAGCCCAATCCTGAAAATCTCTTATATTATTTAGAGGAGCAGTGATCAAAGACAGAAGAGAAGAAAGAGCTGGCAGCCTCGTATATTCTCCACTGATGCTGAGATAGTGTCAGTAATAGGTAATGCAGTTACTACCGGGGAGAGCTGGAGAGCAGCTTTAAACTTCACATTCATATATCTTCTGGAAAAGTCAGAGAAGGAGTGGGAAAAAAAAAATCAGCACAGTACTTTCCTGAAGTTCTTTAAAACTACCTATACAAATTGCTGCTCCCCAGTAGGACGAGGGCAAATATAAATTTAGGTAGAACAAAACAAAATAATTGGAATGTCACTGGAATACTGATGGGAGTAAGAAAATTCTAAGGATTGCCTAATGAGGATGGCTTCAATCCAGAGAGAATCTAGGCACTCCCTTTTCCAATTTATACAACACTCTGTTTCAGGCTATTCTTCCTAAAGTCCCGTTTTCTCCACATCACTTAAAAATTGTTTTTAATGTTTTTATTTATTTTTGAGAGAGAGAGAGAGAGAGAAAGACAGAGACAGAGAAGAGTAGGGGAGGGGCAGAGAGAGAGGGAGACACAGAATCTGACGCAGGCTCTAGGCCCTGAGCTGTCAGCACAGAGATCCACAGGGGGCTAGAACTCACCAAACTTGAGGTCATGACCTGAGCCGAATTCTGAAGCTAAGCCAGCCAGATGCCCCTCAGATGCCCACCCAGATGCCCCTCTCCACCTCACTTTTTGCTTAAAATTCCCTGTGCTTTCCCATGGCTTAGAGACTCTAGTGTTGCACGATAGCTCCACCGAATTATTGCACACACTAAAAAATTAATGACCAAATTTAAATCTCATGATATAGATTGTTGTCAATAAACTTTTTATGCTATAGCTTCCTAAAAATTTAAAATATTATAGCTAGTATAACATATATCATTCTAGCAGGTCTTAATTACCATCAAGAAAATATTAATTCATTCATACATTTGCATTTTCATTATGAAAACAAACATTTTCTTTTCAGATAGGACAAATAACTCAATGATCCAACCTTCCATAACACGTATATGGCAGTGCCTACAAGTGAAACATATTTCCAGTTTATTCTTCTTTTTATATTGCAGCTTAGTGATCATTTGCATTGACTAGATCCATTCAATTACTTTTACAGTGCTGTTTCACTTTTGTTCTTTTTTCCCCCGTTTTTTCTTTTTTCAATATTCTTTATTGATTTTACAGCAAAGTTTCCATTCAATTTTATAATCCGTATGATCTTATTCCAATATTTTGCTCTATATGCCTTCTTAGCAGTCTTACAAAGGTTCCGTCCATGTTTATGCTTCTTAAACTTAAAAGCATTTAAGTAAATAAAAGTTCAGAAATATATGCAACTCTTATATGTAATATTAGGTTAAATTTAAATTAACTTTTGTAGGGGTACCTGGGTGGCTCAGTCAGTTGAGCACCCGCGTTCAGCTCTGGTCATTATCTTGTGGTTTGTGAGTTCAAGCCCCACATCGGGCTTGCTGCTGTCAGCCTGTCAGTGCAGCACCTGCTTCAGATCCTCTGTCCCCCTCACTGTGCCCCTCCCATGCTTGTGCTCTCCCCCAAAAAACTAAATATTAAAAAAATAATAAAAAAATAAATTAACTGGGGCGCCTGAGTGCCTCAGTTGGTTAAGCGTCCAACTTTGGCTCAGGTCATGATCTCACTGCTAGTGAGTTCGAGCCCTGCGTCGGGCTCTGTGCTGACAGCTCAGAGCCTGGAGCCTGCTTCATGTTCTATGTCTCCCCCTCTCTGCCGCTCCCCCGCTCATGCTGTCTCCCTCTGTCTCTCAAAAATAAATAAACATTAAAAAAAATAAATTAACTTTTATAAATAGCACAAGGTCAGAGGAAGCATGTTACAAATTGGAGACTAGATACTTTTGTTTAGACTCTATAGTACCACTTTTGTGTTTGTAACATATAATAATCTTTTAATAAAATAAAGAGCAGATGTGCATGCATATATAAGTGCGTGTGTCTATATTTGTATATCAATTGATATGTGTTTTGCTTTTTCTTTTTTGTTTTGATATATGTGTTTCTTTTCCTCCTTCCTTCTTTCCTTCCTTTTTTCCTTCTTGCCATTTGCATTGGAAGTAGAACTTTAGGATGACTCATGACTTTTAAGCCCTGAAGCCATCTCGTCCAACTACATTTTTCCAACTTAATGCCAGCTACTTCTCTATAGAAACCTTCTACTTTAACTTGAGCGCACTGTCTCATCACAGCAAAGTCTTCCTATTTCCCCACTTTGCTTGTATTGTTTCTCCTGTAACAGTATCTAACCCTCTGTTCTCTCTTTCCAGAGCTACTACTCTACTTTGGTTACATCTGTCCTGCTCCAGTCTCATGGATGCCTTCTTTGATCCTCCGAAACCATGTCACCCATACCGCTGTGCACTCATGCAGAGTCATGTGCCTGTGCTTTGCTGGTGGCTTGCTCTGTCATGCCTCCATCCATGTCTCTCCCTCCCGCCTCCCCAGCTATACTCTAAATCCCGAGAGGACAAAAATGTGGGCATTCCACTTTCATAGCACCTAGTGATCGTTCCAGAACTCATGGGGAATGGCTGTTGTCGTAGTGACTGATGGAGTTGCAATACATTTTCCAGGGTGTCTGGGGGATGATCAACGTTTTCAAGATTCATTTGTTTTTGATGTTGGAATTCTTTTTTGTTTGTTTGTTTGTTTTTTAATGGAACAAATAAAAAGGAAGAAAAAGCAGAGGAGTATAGCCTCTGGCATCATGAGAATGTTCCTTTGTTGGAGATACTCTCCAGCCTTGCAGCTGGAATCCTTGTCACCATGGCCATAGTAATCATACCACCTTTCTGGATTTTAGTTTCTTAACGTTAATATAGGGAGTTACGGTATGTGACAGACTCAAGTTTTGCTTCTTATTGACCTCTTCTGTTGACCTCTTATGTTAGTACATTTGTTACAACTAATGAACCATTATTGATACATTTCTACTAACGAACATCTTTTTCTCGGTTCCAGGAAACCATATTACATTTAGTAGCCATGCTTTGTTAGGCCCTTATTGGCTGTGAGGGTTTCTCAAACTTTCCTTATGTTTGATTCTTAACAGTTTTAAGGAACTGGTCATGTATTTTGTAGACTGTTCCTCACCTGGAACTTTTCTGTTGTTCTTCTTGTGATTACATTGGTGTTCTGTGTTTGCGGAGGAAGACCACAGAGACAAAGTGCAATTTTTATTATATCCTATCAATAGTATATGTTATTAATGTAACTTATCACTGTTGATGATAACCTTGATTACCCGACTGAGGTAGTATGTGTCACATTTCTCCACCACAAAGTCAGAGGGTGTGACTTTCCAAAGAGGAAGGAGAACTGAGGAATGGAAAAGGCCAAAGAGATTAATTTGACAATTTGTTTGGGGTTCTTTGGTTAAGGCATAGTCACCTTCCTACCTAAATTTAAGAATGTACAAGTTCTATCCTACTTCCCTAGTTTGGTGTTCATTGTCGATTTGAGCTCTCTTATTGTTCTTGAACGCGTCCCATTACCAACGGTGCATATAGAATTGCCTTCTCAGCAATAAGTAGGCCCCTCAGGGTTATGGTCCTGAGAATAAAGGAGAGATTGCAGCACCTTTGGGAAGCAGGAAAAGAACCTTCTGAAGCTACTGCTTTCCTGGTAGAGCAACTTAGAAGATGACTGGGTGAGAACAGCCTTGAAAATGGATTTTTTCTTCAGTCAAGATGGTGCTAAGAGTAGGACAGTCTTGGTTGCTTTGTTTTGCTTTTGATAAATATTTGGGGCACCACAGATATTGGAAAGGTGTTTGAGGGAGCTCAGTCACAGTTGTTGGGTCAGCTGAAAAGGGCAGCAGGAATTGCAACTCTTTGTAGACAGTTTCTATGCCCCGCAGGCTCCGCTGGTGTTCCTCTTTGTTGGTTTTGAATGAAGCAGAACATTGTTTTCCAAAAATACTCCCCCTCTCATTATCATCATCATTGTCATTATCATCATTCTTGCTATTCTGTGAATCACCCATCGGAGCAAACTTTCACATATTGACAGTGCCTGAATATAACAAGTGTCTCAAAACAAGTGTCTGCAGGGTCACCCAGTCTTTGTAGCTTCATAGGCAGGGGCCCTCCAATTACAGACAAATGTTCTGAAATTACCTTTGTGTTCCATTCACACACCACACGGATGCATTTTTCTCATTAAGTGAGATTCCATGATGAGAGCAAGGCAAAGAGAACATCTATATTATCCCATCGAAGGTAAAGCTGTACTCAGAATGTCCTAATTCAGCTGATGAGAAATAGGACAAGGGTCAAAAGTCAGGGTATTCTGGGAGCAGGTGTGTTCCACTGAAGGCCAAGGTGTTTCTGTACACCCAAAAGTTTCAAATCGGGTGTTTATTGCCTAAAACATGTCTGAGAAAATTAATGAGGTAAGTTATTACCTACTATGTCTGCAGTTTTTCCATTACCAGCTATAAAAGCAGGTAGCAATCTCACTCTTCCTTGAAGGCATCATTCATTATAAATTACTTGCTTTCAATCATGAGAGGAACACAATGAAAAGGAAAGTACCAAAGAAGGTCTTCACCGGGCTTTGTTAGGAGACAAAATAGGAGCAATGAGCATTCATATTATTGTCAAACTTCCCCGAATGAGAGATTTTGAATTCAAACGATTAGTTGGTAACTGGATCCTTGGTATTATCTGAAACCAGGCTGGTTTCTTTCTTTTCTTATATTTTAAAAACTAATAAGAGCCAGAGGCATACTCTCCTATCTAAAAGAGTAACTCCTGTTACTATATGACTGGAGAAGTATTTTCACTTGTATTTTGGCTCACTCCTACTTTTGTTCCAACCAAGTGTTATTGAAGATGAAAAGTAGAAGTGGGGAGAGTGGGGAGACCACACCACAAAGAGTGTTCCTTGTGGTCAGCTCTGCTCCTAACTTGTCAGAAAGAGCCACAAGACAGATTTATGTTCCCTAATATCAGGCTTGGTTGCAGTTTCAGATTGCTTTCACAGGAGGGCAAAACTCACTCTCTATTCATAGCTGTCTGTGATCAAGAAGGAATCTTAAAGACGGCCAATCGATACGCATGATTCCAGTGCCCAACCGTGTGGACACCCCAACTTAGACCCAAATATATTTGTACATACAAATGAACTTCACTACATGATTGTCCCCTTTCTTCCTTGTCTTGAGCTATTTAAATCCAGACTTAAACTTCTACATTGCATTTGATTGGAATACATGACTGCTTCACCTAGGGCTCCTAGGTGATAAGCGGGACTCTGAGACCAATATCCAGTCCTGTGGAGATAACAAAGAAAGTTGCAAAGATCATGGAGCCCTGAAGTTCCTCAGGATATTGCTGGTGATGCGTTGTGAAATACTAACAGTTTAATGTATTTAAATTGGGGGGAAGAAATAAATATACTCAAAGAGCTTATCAAAATTAAGCCCAGGACTAATTAAGGCCAACTCAACTGCTATTATTTCCTCTTACACTGAATATAACCTCCCAGGGGCAATAGGGGTGGCTGATGGATGTTCTCCTTAGGAAATGTGTGGTCATGTCTGATAAGCAGAGGCAGCACAACATCATTTATTTTTATCAAAGCTCCCCAGGCAGGAGAAATTGATAGAGATTACCATTTAATCTGTAGGAACTGGGATCTTTATTCAGCAGTACTTCTAATTTATGTACTTGAATAATTTGCTATACTAAAAACCTTGAAATCTCCAAGCATAGAAATTGCTGCTAGTTTTCCTAGAGTACCAATGGTAGTAACAACTTCCTCTTAAATAGATCTCCACTTTGGAACTGAATTCTTTATCTTAAGTGGCTAGAATACATTATATCTCCATACCAGTAATGCTTTGTGAAGGAATCAAACAGTGTAACGAACACTGTCTCTTTTTTCCGGTTCCTTTTCTCATTCAACAAATTATCGTCTTCTTTGCACCATCCATTCTGCCAGAATTTGAGGTTATATAGCTTCTCTTAGCTTAAGGTAGGCTTCACTCCAATAACAAAGCACCACCAAAAGTCTTTTATGCCTTTAATAACAAAGCCTTATTATGTTGCTTATGTACATTTTGAAGATTGGTTTTGACTCCGCTCCGTGTCGGTCCACATTTTGCAGTTTAGGCTGAAGGAGCCGCCCCTGTCCACTCACGCCGGACTCACTGTAGTCAGAAAAATAGCAGTGGCAGATCAGGGGCTGGCTTTTAAAATTTCTGCTTGGAAGTGGCATATGTTACATTGACTCACATTTCACTGGCCACATTAAGTCACATCTACAGGCCGATTGTCAATGAGGTGGAAAGAATAATCCTTCTGTCAAGAGGTCCTAGGAGTGAGGGCTACTGAATATTTTTGACAACAGTACAATTTACAACACTGCCCTAGGGACCTTGCAGTCTAGATGGAAAGCTGAAAGTGATGCAGAAGGGCTACAGGCATGCAATAAGCAGAGTTCCATATTGGCATCTAGTAAGGTTCTTCGTCTTGCTCCCTATTAAGCACTGCCAGCATGTGCTCTTTTGGTAAACGTTTCTGTTTTTTTTCATCCTGAGTTAAGGCAGATGTCTGCCAAAATAAAACCAATTGAAGCCAGGTTTTATGGTAAAACTACAGTGTTTGGAAATGTGGAACAGATGAATAGTGACTCCTCCATTTCCAGGCCATATTGACTGAGTGTCCAATCCAATTGATTGTGCAGATATTGACCATCGGGATCACAGGACGAAAAAGCTCTTATCTAATGGAAGAATGACTAATTCAATAGTCACATATCAATATGGATGCTTGGTCATCCAATAATGATACATGTCCTTATAAACCAAATGAAAAGGGCAAGGAAGTAGAAGCATGTTAAAATTCTCATGAGGTCTCTCCCAGATCCTCATGAGACCAGCACTGGTTTGCTTTTGGCTCAGGCCTTTATGGCAGTCCCTCCGATTCCAGATGGATGTAGATCATACACTCAAGTCAAGTCGAGACCTCATCTGAGAAATCTCATGTAATTTCATTTAATATGAAATGCCTCTAACGTCTAATAACATTTGATAATATTCAGTTGCCCAAAGGGGCTGATTGTGAACTTGTCTGAAAACTTGTGATTCGGTTTAGTCATCCTTAGAATTTCTATTGTCAGTAAGTGTATCATATAAATAATTCAACTGCTAACGAAAGATAGAATCTGTGAAAATGGTGGAATTTGCAAAACTTTCATTATCGTGTTTAACATTTGATGAGCTCTTAAAAATGAATACAAAGTACAAAGATTCATTGCTTAATGAAAGCTATTTTTAAAAGTAAGCATAATATAGTGCTTTGCTTGAAACTAAAATTGCAAGTGAAATTCACATTTGTTCTAGGACAGGAAATCGAATGACTGTTTTGATAAATTAAACAGATTAAAGAGATTTAAGAAGCAATAGTGTGTAGGGTGACCCTGCATTGTAAATGAAGGAGCTGCGAACTGAAAGACAGGGGCATGAACTACAACCGGCTCTTCCTTCAGTGAAATGTACCATCAGAGCAAATAACGTGCTGAGCCCAGGTGTTCCTAATTTTTGAAACTGAGGGATTTGGATCAAGTGCTGGTAAATTTGCCGGAAATCATATTCCCTTTTTTCTTCCTTCCTTCACTGATTTAAATATAATTATTGAACTGTTAAATGTTGCAAGCACAAAAGTAGGCAGCGGGTATTGTGCTAATGAATAAAACAATCCTGGTCCCTGTTCTCAGGAGCGTGGAATCACCTGATGGAGGCGATATCAACAAATTTTTGCAGTGGGTACCATGAGAGAAATAAAGCCCTGATACCAAGAAGTCCGTGTAGGTAGTGAGGAATGTCTTTGGGGAACTGTCTACTGTCCAGGTCTAGAGAATGAGAATTGGGAACACAGATGTAGGTAGAGAAAATGACTCCGGCCATGTAAAGGATTTAGATTTAGATTTTATTCAAGTGCAGTGGAAAGTCATTGATGAGCCATTTACAGGCAGAGGTGAGAGGAAGTGATCTATGTCTAAAACAATCAGTCTGGCTGTTGTGGGGCAGGAAGGTAAAGTGGGGGAAATTGCAATGGTCCAGATAAGACATGAAGGGAAATTGGACTAGGAGTAATAAGAGTAGAGATCAAGGCAGGGAAATGGATTCTAAATACATTTCAGAGGAAGAAGTGTCAGTATTTGATGAGAGTAGGATATCAGAATGATGCAGAGGGAGGCGTCAAGAGTGATTCTCAGCCTATTGCCTTGACCAACTGGATAGTGGTACCAGAATATAAGGCTGAGAAAGAAATCAGTTGGATAGTAGGTAGTAATCAAGGAATCCATGTCAACCTGCTTGGAGGACATGATGGTGGGCTTTCCAATTTAGAGATGTCAAAGTTTAGTTGCCTATTTGAGTTTGGAGCCCGGACTTAGCTTTAGGCTGAAGAAAAAACATGATCTTTAAAGCCATAGAAATGGATGAGGTCACTGTTGAAAAAAACCAAAAACAAAAACACTATTGAGAGAGGTGTAGAAAGTCTGGGGCCAAACTCTGGAGTCATCAGGAAAACAAACAAAAAACTAAGAAGGTGAGGTCAAAACAGAGACACACCAGGAGGGAGTACTGTCCTGGAACCTTCAGGAAGATAGTATTTCAAGAAGGGTGTGGCCTACCGTACCGAATATTGATGACAGAAAGATGAAGTGAGAACAGAAAAGAAGTCTTCTTAACAGCATAGACATCACTGGTAACCTTTGAATAAAGAGCTTTTTAGTGGAGTGGGGAGGGGGATGTAGTCCAAACTGGAGCAGAAGGAGGAGCAAATGTGATGCGAGGTAGGAGACAACAGGTATAAACAGTTTTTGAAAAGTTGTTCTGGGGGCGCCTGGGTGGCTCAGTCGGTTGAGCATCCGACTTCGGCTTAGGTCATGATCTCACAGTTTGTGGGTTCGAGCCCCACACCAGGCTCTGTGCTGACCGCTTGCTCAGAGCCTGGAGCCTGCTTCAGATTCTGTGTCTACTTCTCTCTCTGCCCCTCCCCCATTCACGCTTTGTCTCACTCTGTTTCTCAAAAATAAATAAATGTAAAAATAACTTAAAAAAAAGTTGTTCTGCAGAAGGGAATAGAAAATAGGGGATATCTGGAGGGAAATATGAGATGCTAGGAGGATTCTTCTTGAATAGTAAAGACATGCATGTCCGTCGCTGATGGGAAAGGCAAGGAAGGCAGAGGAAGAGTTTGATGATGCATTTAAGAAAGGAATAGAAAACCCATGGGAAGGTAGGTTAGAGCAGGTGGGGAGCTTGATCCTCAATAGATGGCGGACATTTCTTCAATAATGAGGAATGAGGTAGAGACAGATGTAGATGCAGGGAAATGGAAAACTAGGGCATTTAGATTCTATCATTGAAATATGATGCATAATCATGACAGGTAGGGCAGCTGTGGGGCAGGAAATCTGAGAGAGGAGAAACATCTAGCAAGTAGGAAGCCTTAGGAAGCATTTATTCAAAGGAGTATTCCTAGCATTGGGTAGAGGCTCAATACACGTTGTTGAACAAATAGATGAAAGCATGACATTTTAGTTATATAAAAACAGGTTCACAATTTTCAGACAGAAAACTTAGACAAAATTTTACATAGAGCAGACTTAGTTCAGAACCACTTTTTGCAAAAATCTCTTAAAGGCTCAACTAGAAGAACCATACTTGGCATTTTCGCTCCGGCCATGGCCTAGAGAATATATCATGAAAACCCTAGGCTAGAAGAAAACAGTCAGCACTACATATCTTCTCATCACACAAGTCCTCTAATTTGTGGGAAAAAAAACTGATGAAGTAAAAAGAATGTACCCACTAGAAGTTTTGGATATTAGCACTTCATAAATGTCACAATTATATGCAGATAACCATTTCTGACCCTGTTATATAGGGACAAATGAGATGCTTGTAACCCTTAACCATTTTGTAGTTTTTAAATATATTTTCCTGTTATCACCTTTAAAGAGCCCCTTCTTGAGACTTGTTTTCCAAAACCATTTCCTAAGATAGGCACTCTGAGCAAAAACATTCTAACCCTCTTGGTAAGCCTCAGAGTATTGATTATCTTCTAATCTAGTTTTGACTTTGCCTTGAAACTTCAGCCATAAAAGATTTAAAAGATTTTGCCCTTCACTAAAAGCTATCATCTGTAATCCTTGCACTCACCCATTTCAGAATCCAGATGACTGGATGTCACATTCGGTTACCTTTATAAACCCCCACATCAAAGCTTCTAATATCAACACTTGCCTCCCTCATCACTCTGGCTTCTCAGCTCCCAATTTATTGGTAATTCTTTACCACCCCTTGCCACTTACTGTCGGCAGGGCTTGAGTGGTCAGAGCAGCCAAGCAGTCTGCTGGACTCGAACAGTTTTAAAAGTTGCAGAAATTTCATACAGAAGATGGGAAAACATAAAAACCATGCATGTCAAAATGTCATCCCATGTTGACAGTAAATCACTTAGCTAACGTTTCGTTTGTCTTTGGTGTGCTATCAAGGCCCCTCTAGCAGCTGCTGTGCGCATGCCTGTGTGTGTGTGTGTGTGTGTGTGTGTGTGTGTGTGTGTGTGTGTGGTGGGGGGAGGGGGGCATGTGTGTTTCCAAGTAATTTCTTAAGCCCTTCGAAAATGCTGCAGTTTTTGCCGCCATTCTTCTTTTTTAACCTTTTACAAATAGCCAAAATAATGTATGGATGTGCGATTTCACTGTCCTTTTCTCTCAAATGCAGGCAATAAAAGTTGATTTGCACTAACAAGCTAAAAGCTCTGAGTGCTACCAGACCATGATGCATTCAGGAAGGAGGGTAGCTTTCAGACTCTCTGATGGCAGAAAGCATTTTCACAATAGACACGGCAAAGATTTAGAATCCGAGGCTGGGATCCAATCTATTGTCCAGAAGTCAGCCAGTGTGGAAGAAAAGATTCAGCTGAAAATTGGTCAGAGTGGAGGCATTCTCCTTCTTTGGTTGCTTTTGATTTAAGTGTAGTCCAGACATAGTAAAGCTCATTCCATTTAAGCCTTCTCTCCTGTCTTCAGCATGCTCTGCAAGGATTCTTATTATGGTGGGTTCATAGCATTAGCAATAAAGCACAAAAATGTTTGTGAGAAAATACATGCTAGAAATCTACAGTGCTAGAAATATCCTACGTTTATGCCACTGGCTGGCAGTTGAAATTTCCATTAGTTACAAAGTAGAAAATATAGTAAAAAAAATACGTTAAAAATGAAAATATTCGTCTGATAATATGCACCTACCCTTTCCATTTTCCATTTCATTGGCAAATTTACTAAATGTGAAAAGATGTTAATTTGAAAAGATATTGCTGTGGTCCTGCATAGAATTACAGACTAGAAACAGAAAGTTGCAATTTTGCTAAGGTAGATTTAGCCTCAAATAAGTACTTATAGTGTTTCCTAAAAGGTAAAAGTATCACTGGATAGTTTCAGGTCTCAACCAATACATAGAACAGACATAACAACCATGTAGCTAATCATGATTGTGCTGTTCAGGCAAACTAAAAGTGTCCGAAGAAAGGATGGAGCTCCCACAAAGACAGGAATGTGTCTAGAAAAAATGGACATAGTCCTTATTGACAAGGAGGCTACTCCATTTTCGCATCTTGACTTTTCTCCCATCAAACAAAACCAGCGAGATACAAATGGAATATCACAATGAGTTTAGGAAAAAAAAATATGTGTCAAACCATGAAGTTCATACATTTATAGACAGGAAGTAGAGTGGTAAAGGTCTAAGCGTGGGCTTTGGAACCAAATAGTCCCCATATTTTAATACCAGCTGTCATTCACAACTTGTGCAATTCGAGGTAATTTCTTTAACCTCATGCTATCTCAGCCTCCTTTTCTGTATAAAGGGACTATTAATACAGCCCCTTCATGGAATTGTGAAGATTATATGATTTAATGTACACATAGTTCTGGCTGGCACATCTTTAACATTCAATACGTGTTAGATATTATTAAGTATTTGCAAGCATATAATAGAAAAGAATAGCACATATGGCTTTGAGAATTTTTAACTTTACAAACATCAGGTTTTTCTGATTGGTAAGCATTTAGTAATTATAGCAGGAATAGTGGAGGAAGGGTGGGAGTTTTGAGTGTTTTGATTAAATACTTGAGTGTTTTGATTAAATACAAATAGAGGGATTAGCAATGCCTTAATGTTGAGGTAGACATTTGTATGCAGAGATTTATTGGACACCACTTCCTAAAATAACACCTGTAATGAGTTGAGAACCAAAATTTGGCAGAGGGAAATGTTGAACTGCAATGTAGTTGCAACAAAGAACTCAGCCATCTCAGATTGCATTCTGAAATTGCAAAAGCTCTTCAAAAAATACCTCAAAGTGTCTCGTTTTGAGGCATGGCTTAGTGGCCGCCTTTAGTTTTCTGTCAGTGGATGCAGGCTGCTCCTGGAAAGGGGCACAATCACAGGCAAGGCAGCTCTCCTCAGCCTTAGCAATTGGGGGGAAGGAGAAGTTCTGGGGGGCATATACCACAGCTTTGACTATAGTTCTCTGCTTGTGTTGCTCAGATCCTGTTGCTTTTTTTTTTTTTTTTAATTTTTAATGTTTATTTTATTTTTGAGACAGAGAGAGACAGAGACAGAGCATGAGAAGGGTAAGGGCAAAGAGAGAGGGAGGGAGGCACAGAATCCAAGGCAGGCTCCAGGCTCTGAGCTGTCAGCACAGAGCCCGACACGGGGTTCGACCCACGAACCATGAGATCATGGCCTGAGCTAAAGATGGCCGCTTAACCGACTTAGCCACCCAGGAGCCCCTAGATCCTGTTGCTTTATATAAATTCAAGAAATCTAAGAACAAGTCTTCTAGGATTCTGGTTTGGGGAAAATTAAAAATTTAGTACCGTCTCTGTCACAACAGTTATTCTTGGGGCTACAAGAGATTCATCATCCCTCATATTCTAACAGCTGTGGTTAGCAACTCCTATATGATATACTCATCTGATATTACTAATGTGGTGATATAACCCTGGCCCTCAACCTTCACGTTTTGAGGACTGCACATCAGGCCCTTTTCAGGCTATGGTGATTGTACTTGTTCATTTAAAATTAAAACTGTTCAGAAGAGTATCAATCACCTTGGTACAATCTTTCCTTCTCTGCTAGGAGCATGGTTTCTTTCCTGTCCACTGGCCTCTTGATACAATGAACCTAAAGGAATTGGTGGCAGAGTATCCTCAAGCTTAATGGGACTTCGGCAGTGTTTGTTGGTAGAAGTGTCCCTTACCTTAGAAACGAGGATCTCTGGTCCCTCTCAGCACAGAAATGCAGGGATGTCCCTGGAAATAATGATCAGTGAAGTCTTTACCTCCTTGTATCTAATATTCCAATTTCTCTCTTTTCAGACCCATGACCAACCAGCCAATCTCATACAGAAAATTAAAATTTGAATTGGCTCTTCAGAATTGTTCTAAATTGAAGTCAGTTTCCTGAGCTTTTGTCCTCCAACCTTAGATAACATAAGATAACCAGTCATCCTATCACTTACCACTTACACAACCCTCCCTGCACTAGCATCCATCCTTGCCTACCAAGCTTTTGCTTATCAATCTTTCAATGAATATCAGAAAATTCAATGCAAGCCAGTCGTACAAATGAGTCAAAAAATAGTTTGACCATCAAAGAATTTGTAAAGATTTTGAGAAAACTGATGTTATCTTGGAATGTTTTCTCAAAAATACTTTCTTGTGATCACCTTGCTTTTAATTCATTCTTTGCTCAAAATATTAGTGTATAACTGCAATTCAAATTAGATGTTGTAAAAGAAAGTAATTTTATTTAAGAATTCCTAGCTCAAAATTAAAGTTCCCAAACTTTGTTTTAAGACAATTTATTGAATTTTTAAATACATTTTGTTCAAATATCAATGGCTTCCCATTATGATTTTGTATATAGAAATGGGCACAGATGCCACATGTGTGAAATCTATTTCTTATGTAATTTTAGTCATTCTCTAGTGTTCCTCTATTATAGAATGGATAAAAAGTTTATTCAGATTTTATTGTTAGAAAAAAAAAGTTTAAGCAAGTCCAAGATACAAGTCCGTTAAAAGTAATAGAAGGAGATAGAGATCAGCTCTAAGTGAAGCCAGTACAAAGGCCTTTATCTTTCAAGTAGTCACCTCTTCTGGAAGATAAGAAAGAGTTTCTTAACGAATTAATTGAGACTGTTAACTAGATGTCATGGCAAACAAATTCATATTTTATATCACAAAGTCATTTCTTATTGCAAATTATGGCAAGTACACCATAAACTCCTATAAAGTGATGATATAGCACTTTCAGGATCCCCGTTGTGCTTCCTGATTAACAGATGTAAATACATAGCTAATTGGAAAAAACAATGACTGGGAATCAAAACAGCTACTGATTCAGATTCTAGAATAGCTATTCCCCAGCCTTTTAATGAAAGATGAGGCTGGTATTTGACTCTATGACATCATTATTACACATTAGATTTGTAGAGTAGACAGTAGAGGGCCAAGAATTTGTCACTAGGTTTTCCTGGAAATGATAGGGCCAACCTGAGATCAGGATAGCAACATCTTGGAAGGAGTCCAGAATTTACTTCATTTGTTATTGAAACTCCACTCAGTCATTAACTGGCTTCACTTCAGTTATCAGCCTGCATATCTGCTTAGATCTCTGGATATTAAACTCTTAGGAGTCATTTATTTGTCTCTTTCCACACAGAGACTAGTAACATGCTTCACACATAGCCACCAATCATTTATTTGATAAAAACAGCATTTTGATTTTATATAGTACATTTTGACCACAACACTTTTTAATCCACTAAAAACCCATGTATTTCAGTCAGTCAAAATTATATTTATTGAACACTGACCATGTAGTCACTGCGCTTAATGTGTATGTGTGTGCTTATGTTTGCATTTGTGTGTGTGTGTGTGTGTGAATTTGTGTGTGTGTGTGTGTGTGTGCTTTTTAAATGAATAAATATGCAAAAAAATTCAAGGGGAGTTCGTTATAGGCTAAATTTGTCAATGGATACTCAATGGAAAAGTTAGAACTGAGCTCCCCTTTGGGGGTAGACAACAATATCCTCAGTATTTGGATAGGGACAATCACACAGTAAAAGAACTTGCCTTGATAAGGAGCTAATGTACAAAGTGTTCCCACTGTCATCACAGTAAACAGCTTGGTCCCCAAGGCTCTGAAGGAGAGTTTTGACTAATTGTGGCTCCCAGGAAAATTGGTAAATTGGGTTCAGACTGATATTTGCTTATAACTGGAATCATCTCCAGGATTTTAAACGTTACAAGATGTGTGTGCAACCAAGGAAATCTGCTTAGTTGAATGGGGAACTCAGCTGTCCCTAAGAGAAGTTCATGCCAGTATCAGAGTGCAAAAACAGTGATCATGTGGCTGCTGTTACTACTGTTACTACCAAACTTGATGAGTTTATATTTTGTTTTAATAGACACAGATTTTTATTGCCCAACATCCAATTCAACATCTTCATTTTCTGGGTGGACATTACTCCTTTTGTGGCTCGCTATTGTGGTCCATATAAAAAATGAACATAGTTGGTTGACTCTCAGTTCTAACACTTTGGACAAAAAGCTTTCATGGAACTTTTACAACAACTTTTAGGTCCCGAAGTCTGATTTACCTCTAATTAGTTAAATCTGTCAACAAGTATAATGGGTAGGAAAGACAGGAAGGGATATAGAGCTGTATCTATAGAATAAGCTTCATCCTATGTTTCTGTTATATCTGCTGTAAGGGGCAATTTTGGAAATCTTTTTTATATGGATATTTATAAAAATATGTAAACCTAGAGAGAATAGTAAAATGTGTCTTCATGTACCCATCAAAAACTTCAATAATTATCAATACTTGGCAAATCCTGTTTCATCTGTGTGCCCATCCACTCCCTTTCTCTCCCTCAAAAATTATTTTAAAGCAGATTGCAGACATTCTCTCATTTCATCTGTAAGACTTTTAGTATTTATCTCTAAACCAGTAAGATTCCTGTTTACACAACAATACCATGGTATGACTTGAAAGATCACAGGCAGATCTCCTCTATCCTTAACCTGTTTATTTGCCAGTGTCTGAAATTCCACAAATTTTGAAAATTCTTTGTTGGAAGATGAAATACCAACACCTCATTAGAATTATCACAACTAAAACCTTTCCAGCTATGATTTATCAAAGACAAAGTACCTGAACTTGTGAGACTACAATTGGCCATTTTTGTGTTGTGTCTTGAATAGTCACAGTCATCCAAGAAAGTTTAGAAACTGTGACAAATACCCCAAGATCCTAAGGTTATTGGTTACCTGAGTTTATAAGAATAGTCACACATGTACCAGGTCATACAATGACGGGTGGTAGAAATAGGATTCCAAGCCAGGTCTCCATAGGCTACCATCTTCTAGCTCTATCCCAGCCTCTGTCCCTTTCTTGGAAAACTTTCCTAGGGCCTGGTAAGTGTATCACTGAAGCATGGTTCTCCTTTCTAGTCATCCCTGCTCAACCACCCCCACATCCCCCCACCCAGGTCAAATGTGTGGGATTCCCTAAAACAGCAAAGAAAATAAAGCTGATAAATTTAGTTATGTTGCATATTAAAACAGAATGAAGTTTCAATTCTTGCTTCGAGTGCCACAGGATTATTACCAGTGGTAGGGTATTAGAATTCTGAAAATTTCTCCCAAACTCAATTGCTTCCTCAAGATTTCTTGAGTTCACTTCCAATGTGTACTGATCACTGACCTTGAAGGAAATAAAGTCGAAGGCATGCACATTATTATACTCTGTGGCAGCCTGAAGAGTATAGAGAAGATGAAATTTGAAGTCCCTATGCCAAGCTGAGCAGCTCATCCATCCTGATGAGTTAAGACAAAAGTTACTCTTAATTTTTATAGGGAGGATTTTTTCTGCCCTTCATGCAAAAACTTTTCGTCTACTGCAGGAAGACAAGACTGTGACAATGAAGCTTGTGAGCTGTTGTCATGTGGAGGGTGGAGAATTTTGATAAAAACACTAGCCACTGCAGTTCACCCACTCCCCCCTTATCACAATCAGGACTCAGCATGGGACAAGGAAAGGGATGCAAATTATGACATATCATGGTTTGGTGAAAGTAGAACCTGAGATAAACTAGATGATTCTAAATGAAGAGTTTTCTGCTAACTCAATACAAATGTGAAAACTGGATTAAGATAATCGATGTCCTAGAGGCTGTAGTTCCAGCTTCTCACAAAACTTACACTACTGCTTGGTCCCCTGTTAACTGACTTAACTAAAACCATCCCTTCCTCCCTGACTTAACTAAATCCCTCCCTCCCTCCAGCCCTTCCTTTTTTCCTTCCTTCCTTCCTTCCTTCCTTCCTTCCTTCCTTCCTTCCTTCCTTCCTTCCAAGTTTAACTAAAGTCCCCTTCCCTCCCAAGTTTTGCTCAACTGCCGTGGCCCTCAGGGGTTGTTTCTGTCTCTCCATTCTTGTATAATTGATTGTCTTTTTCACTCTACTGGGAAATTAGAAGATGCCTTGTAATAATTAATTTATAAACATCTTCTAAGAAGGTACCAAATCAGAGAGCTGATTGCATATACACCTCTGCTTACAGTTATTCCTTGTTGCAGATGATATAAGAATTATTGATACTAATTTATAAAGAGTTGGGTATAATATGAAGTCCTAAAAAGAATGGGCAAAAGTGGGCAGCATTTTAGATGAATATAGTGCTCATACTTAGAGGGACCACCTCCAGTAAACTATTTACTACCTGATGCCCCATGATAAATGACGGTGGGGGGCAAAGAGGCCACAGTGAGCTGGCCCAGGCACCATCCAGAAGAACTCAGTTGCCAACCCCGGTGTTTTGCACCTTTATGCAATGAATAATAACTGTATATTTTGTTGCATTGAAGACAAGTGTTAGTCGCAGATGAGTAGCTTAATCATTTTCAAGTAACACGAAATTGAAGCAGGCATTCATTTGACATTTAACTTACAAATTTAACTTAATTTTCCATTGGCTTTTTGTCTAATGGGTGTATATTCTTTTTCCTTAACTAGACTGTAAACCCCACTGGAAAAAGACTCCCCATTTTCCTCTTCTCCATGCACAACTCAGTGCTCCAAGGCAAACCACACAGTCAATACAGTATTTAGTTGCCATTGCGGATCATAGTTTAAGTAAAGACTGACTCTGAGTGCTAAAATATTTGCAAAGCCTCTTCTTAAGGAAAAAGGTGGTTTTGCCTGATAATTCCCTTTTGGACCATAATCATAAATAGAAGTAAAATAGATTTCTAGATGAACAAGAAAACTAACTTAAGATGCCTAATGTGAATAATAAAATATCAAGTCTTTCACTTATTCTACTGTACTCAAAATATTTTGGATCTATTCTAAGTTACCACAAGTTAGCACTACCCCAGACATTTTCTGGGGGTTGTAATCTTAGATTATCTTGCAGCTATTTATAGTCAGCAGCCCAAATGTCTGGAAGGTAATTCAAGTCTTCTATCATCTTTTACTGCTTCTAGTTTTTCTACAACTTATTCTTGAGTTAACTGAGAAAATACGAGAGCTAAGTCATTGAGCCTCCCCCCGCCCCGCAAAATAACATATAATGAATTGTTATGTCTCTAATTTTTGGAAGGAAGATATAGACAAGTGGTTGCATAACTTTTGCATTTGCAATGAAACTCCTATGAAGGAGGTTGTATATCATGCCATTCAGTGTCTGCTATACAATACTCTGAAATCAGAGATTTCATTCAAAGTTGGGGCTAAAAAAGAGCTCCCCCTGCCGAAAATTATAAAAAGTAGAAAGTATATGCTTTCTACTCTTGTGCACAATTCTTCCCTTGACTGGGATACCAGGAAGTTTATGTGGTTTTTATGTTCAATCCCAAAAGCAATGTTGAGTTTTCTTATTGCTGCATTTGTCTGCTCTTTTTAGCTATGTTTTTTTATCCTTTAGTTTGTATTTTACTACTATTTTTATATTTTTCATTTTAGAAGCTGACTTAAAATTCTGAAAGGATGTGGTGTACAAATATATTTAAACTGAAATCATACTTAGCCTTAAAGGGGCAGGTGATCACTCAAGGGTGAGTGATCATACAAGGGTCTGATGATAAGTTATTTAAGAAAGCTCACCTAAGCAAGCTAGAGTAAGGAGTTGTCTATGGGGCAAATAGGGTAAATGTGCTAAGAAAACACTGAAGTTACTTCACTTAGCATGATACTTGTAAGATCTATCCATGTTGTCTCAAATGGTAGGATGTTTTTCTTCTTCTTTTTTTGTCTAGATAATATCCCATTGTATATTTTGATACATGCATACCCATTTTCTTTATGCATTCATCCACTGATGGACACTTAGGTTCTTTCCATGTCTTGGCTATTGTGAATAATGCCATAATGAAAGTGGGAGTGCAGTTTGAGATGATGATTAGATCTTCTTCGGATATGTACCCAAAATGGAATTGCTAGAATATATTTTTTTAAATGTTTTATTTATTTTTGAGAGAGACCGAGACAGAGCATGAGCGGGGGAGAGGCAGAGAGAGAGGGAAGGATTGCTAGATTATATTGTAGTTCTACTTTTAACTTTTTGAGGAACCTCCATACTGTTTTCCATAGTGGCTCACCAAATTACGTTCCCGCCGTGTGCCAGGGTTTCCTTGTATCCACATTCTCACCTCTGTTTGTTATCTCTTCTCTTTTTGATACTAGACATTCAAACAGTGTAAGATGATATCTCGTTGTGGTTTTGATTTGCATTTCTCTGATGATTAGTGATATTGAACACCTTTTCATGTACTTGTTGGGTATGTATATCAAATCAGCACATCGTACACCTTAAACTTATACACGGTTATATGTCAGTTTTATCTCAATTAAGCTGGGTGGGGGGAAGGAAATGCTGAACTTCTCAGAGCTGCTGGATGAAGGAAAATAGCTGAAAGGGATCTTGAAGATTAAAATTTATACAAGAAAATATGGCTTGCTCAAGACAGCTCAGGCAGTTAGCATAGCACTGAGAGAGGAAAGTATCTTTTGAATACCAGCGTGGTTTTCTTTGACTTAGTTCTGACTGACTTTTGAACATCTTGTGACTTCTCAGGCAATGCTCCCTGAAGGGCTGGGCCAAGACAGCCTGGCACTAGTTCAAGATTTGCCGGAGCCAAGGACAACCTCTTTGTAGCCCCAGAGAGAAGAGAAAGCATCAGGCCTCTCTATCTTGGGGTCAGGGACCTGAATACTAATAATTCTTTATTCATGTTCAGTGAGATCTCTGGATGCCCCATAACGTGAGGGTCAGAAAGAACAGGACCACAGATCATACTTACTTGTCATCATTTTGAGGCCTACCAAGATGGTCATGACAGTTTCTCGTCCAGACAAGTTTGGACAGGAGAGCCCGAGGTCAAGACCGATGCCTGGTTAGGTGGGCAAGGGCTAGCAAGTCCCCCAGGCTGTCTGGAGGAGCCAGTACAGAAACAAGTGTTGGGGTTGTCAAGGACAGAATTTTGGAAGTCAGAACTAAAGGCGAGTGGGCATCTGATCTTAGGGAAGAAACTTCTCTATTTTTAGAATAATTTTTCATTTTTAGAGCAATTTTACCTATATGGAGAAGTTGTGCAGAAAATGCAGAATTCCCATATACCCCTCATCCCCAATGTCTCCCAGTGTCAACATGCTGCACTAAGTGTGAGGATATTTGTACAATTGGTAAACCAGTGTCGATCGTGTGTTTTCATACTAATGACCACGATTCATATTAGGGTTCACTCTTTGTCTTCTACAGTTCTCTGGGTTTTGGCAAATGCACAATGCCATGTGTCCACCCCTACAGTGTTGTATAGTTTCACCATACTAAAGACGTCCTATGATCCACCTATTCATCCCTTGCTCTCTACCCCTTAACTCTGGCAATACTGATCTTTTTACCGTTTCTCCAGTTTTGCCTTTTGCACAAGGCAAGTTTTTTTCAGACCAGTTTCTTGTACTTAGCAAGTTGCCTCCATGTCTTTTCATAGCTTGATAGCTTTTTATTTTTCATTGTTGAATATTACTTCTTGTATGCGTATACCACAACTTATCCATTTAGTTATCGAAGGACATCTTGGTTATCTCTGATCTTTGGCAGTTATGAGTAAAGCTGCTATAAACATTTGCGTGCAGGTTTTGACTAGACGTAGTCTCCATTAAATTTGAGTAAATACTAAGGAGTGCGATTGTTGGATTATAAGGCAAATCTCTGTTTGATTTTGTAAGAAACTGCTAGACTATCTTCCAAAGTGGCTATGCCATTTTTGCATTCCTACCAGCAATGATGACTGAGAGTTCCTCTTGTGCCACATCCTTGTCAGCGTGTGCTTTGGATTTTAGCCATTCTGACAGATGTGTAGTGGTATCTTGTTTTAATTTTCAATTCCCTGATAATATATGATATCAAAGATCTTTTCATATGCTTATTCATCATCTGTATATTTTTTGGTGAGATATCTGTTCAGATCTTTGGCCCATTTTCTGCTTGGGTCTTTTGTTTCCTTATTTTGTAACTTTAAGAGTTCTTTGTATATTTTGAACACGACTCCTTTATCAGTTATGTGTTTGGCAAATATTTTCTCTCAGACTGTGGCTTGTCTTTTCACTCTCTCAATACTTTCTTTCATAGAGCAGATTTTTTAATTTTAATCAAGTCCAATTTATCAATTTTATTTTTTATGAATTATAATTTTTTTATTAAATATAAAAAGCCATCACCAACTCAATCATCTGGATTTTCTCTTTTTATATTTTAGAAATTATGTATTTTCCATTTAGGTTTTTGATCCATCTTGAGCTAATTTTTGTGAAAGTGTTATATGTAGATCACTTTGTGTTTGTGTTTCTGGGTTTTTGTTTTTGTTTGCATGTAGTCCAGTTCTGGCACTTTTCATTTGTTGAGAAGACTATTCTTTCTTTATTGACTTGCCTTTGCTCTTGTCAAACTTCAAACACTATATTTATGTGGGTCTATTTCTGGACTTTCTGTTCTGTTCCATTGATATATTTGTCAATTCTCTTGCTAAGGACACACTGTCTTGATCATTATGTTTTTCTAGTAAGTCTTGAAGTCAGGTGTTGTCAGTCTCCTGAATTTATTCTTCTTCAGTATTGTTTTGGCCATTCTGGGTTTTTGTCTTTCATATACACTTTTGAATCACTGTGTCGCTATCCATAAAATAAACTGTTGGGGATTTTGGTTGGGATTGCATTAAATCTATAGGTCAGTTTGGAAAATGTTTATCTTAATGTCATCCTACTCATGAACATGAAAAATCTATTTATATTTTGATTTCTTTCATCAAGGTTTTACAGTTTTCCCTTATATATGATATATGTTAAAATCTTACACGTATTTTATTAGATTTATACCTAAGTATTTGTTTTTTGTGTGTGTTTGGTCCTAGCATTATGTTTTAAATTTCAAGTTATATTTTTTTCATTGTTAGTATTATAGGAAGGAAACTGACTTTTCTATGTTGACCTTGTATCCTGTAATCTTACTACAATTGTATATTAGTTACTGTTTTTTTCTATCCTTTTATGGTTTCTAAAAAGACAATCATATCTTCAAATAAGACAGTTTTGTTTCATCCTTTTTTTTTTTTTTTTTAAATTTACATCCAAGTTAGTTAGCATATAGTGCAACAATGATTTCAGGAGTAGATTCCTTAATGCCCCTTACCCATTTAGCCCCTCTCCCCTCCCACAACCCCTCCAGCAACCCTCTGTTTGTTCTCCATATTTAAAGTCTCTTATGCTTTGTCCCCCTCCCTGTTTTTATATTATTTTTGCTTCCCTTGCCTTATGTTCATCTGTTTTGTATCTTAAAGTCCTCTTATGAGTGAATTCATATATTTGTCTTTCTCTGACTAATTCCACTTAGCATGATACCCTCTAGTTCCATCCATGTAGTTGCAAATGGCAAGATTTCATTCTTTTTGATTGCCGAGGAATACTCCATTTTATATATACACCGTATCATCTTTATTCATTCATCCATCAGTGGGCATTTGGGCTCTTTCCATACTTTGGCTATTGTCAATAGCACTGCTATAAACTTAGGGGTGGATGTGCCCCTTTGAAACAGCACACCTGTATCTCTTGGATAAATACCTTGTAGTGGAATTGCTGGGTTATAGGGTAGTTCTGTTTTTAATTTTTTGAGGAACCTCCCTACTATTTTTCAGAGTGTCTGCACCAGTTTGCATTCCCACTAGCGGTGCAAAAGAGAGCTTCTTTCTCCACATCCTCACCAATATCTGTTGTTACCTGAGTTGTTAATGTTAGCCATTCTGACAGGTGTGAGGTGGTATCTCATTGTGGTTTTGATTTGTATTTCCCTGATGATGAGTGATGTTGAGCATTTTTTCATGTGTCTCTTTGCCATCTGGATGTCTTCTTTGGAGAAATGTCTATTCATGTCTTTTGCCCATTTCTTCACTGGATTATTTGTTTTTTGGGTGTTGAGTTTGATAAGTTCTTTATAGATTTTGGATACTAACCCTTTATCTGATATGTCATTTGCAAATATCTTCTCCCATTCTGTCAGTTGCCTTTTAGTTTTCCTGATTCTTCCTTCTAATCTATATACTTTTTATGTCATTTTCTTTTCTTATTATATTAGCTACACTTCCAGTATGATTCTAAACAGCAGAGTCAGAGAGGACATCTTTGTCTGGCTTCTCATCTTAGGGGAGAAGCATTTCTTTCCTTACCATTAAGTACAAGGTTAGTTTTAGATTTTCTGTAGATGGTGCTTATCATGTTGGGAAAACTCCCCTTTATTCCTAATGTTCCTAATTGAGAATTTTTACCATGAATGAGTGTTGAATTTTGTCAGATCCTTTTTCTGCATATGATTATATGATTTTGTTCTTTAACCTGTTGATGTGGGAAATTATACTAATAGATATTCAAATGTTGAACCAGCTTTGCATCCATCAAATAAATCCCAATTGGTGTATAATTCTTTTTATACATCGTTAGATTTGATTTATTAATATTTTGCTGAGGATTTTTGCATCTATGGTCATGACAGATATTAGTCTGTAATTTTCCTTCTTAGTATTATCTTTTCTGATTTTGTTTTATATATATGTAAAATACTGACCTCACATAATGAGTTAGAAAGTATTCCCTCTGCTTTTATTTTCTGGAAGAGATTTTAGAAACTTGGTCTCCATCTTTTTTAATTTCCCTGCTGGGCATACTTTTCCCTGAGCCCAAAAATGCTGATGAGAGATAGGATGGGAAAGAATATAAGACTTGTAGGCACAGCTGATTCTCAGATGGGAAGATTAGCTTTACTGAGAAGATGTCATAGTTTCTATGTTGATGTCATTATAGCCGATTTATAGCTAACCATTACTAGTAATGGCTCCATGGGCAACATACTTGTTCTCAAGAGTCTAACTAGTTTATGAATAGAGACAGAGAAAGGTCTTGATTTACAGCAGCTATATTGCATCTATAAACCAAAGAAGCAGTGTTCATATACATGGTGCATAATGAAATATTGATCACACATTGACTTGGTAAGTTCTGATTGCTCTAGTACACCACCATCAACAAATTGTCTTAAAACATAAAGAAGTGTTGTGTTCAATGATGTTTGAAAACAAAGAAACAATATACATTCTTAAATGTATCTGAGGGGCACCTGGGTGGCTCAGTCTGTTAAGAGTCCAACTTCGGCTCAGGTCACGATCTGACATTCGTTAGTTGAGCCCCACATCGGGCTCTCGGCTGACAGCTCAGAGCCTGGAGACTGCTTTGGATTCTATGTCTCCCTCTGTCTCTGTTCCTCCCCTACTTGCACTCTGTCTTCTCTCTCTCAAAAATAAGTAGATATTAAGAAAAAAAAGAGGGGCGCCTGGGTGGCTCAGTCAGTTGAGCGTCCGACTTTGGCTCAGGTCGTGATCTCAAGGCTCGTGAGTTTGAGACCCGCGTCGGGCTCTGTGCTGACAGCTCGGAACCTGGAGCCTACTTCCGATTGTGTGTCTCCCTCTCTCTCTCTGACCCTAACCCACTCGCATTCTGTCTCTGTCTCTCTCAAAAATAAATAAACATTAAAAAAATTTTTTTAAAAAAAGTATGTGAGGAAGAAAAAAGGGAGGGAGGGAAAAAAGGAATATTTGGTATTTTAAAATCAGCTATATGTTAGAAGGAGACAAACCACTGCTTTATTTTACTTCATTTCCAGGTCTGAAATATAAGAATCTCAGTATTCTAGAATTTGTGAGAGAATCAAATAAAATAATTAATATTTTTTCATCATCTACAGTTTTAAGTATTCCAGTGGGTACAGGATCAGTCAAAGACAGCTTTTGTCTTCAAAGAGCGAGTACTTTGGAAAATGATAGTACGATTACAAATATTATTACAAAACAAAGGCCAGTAAGATAAGTGACTTAAAGAGGGTACCAACACAGAGCCGTGGGGCGAAGCTCAGCTAACTTTTACTGTAAAGAGCCAGAAAGTAAATACTTTAGACTTTGCAGGCTATCTAGTCTCTGTTGTCACCACTCAGCTCTGCTCTTGTAGCACAAAAGCAGCCATAGACAGACACCACGTGAAAAAATGAGCATGGCCGTGTCCCAGTAAATATTTATAAAAACAGGTGGCTGGTCGGATTAGGGTCATGGTTGCAATTTGACAACCCCTGCTCTGAGGTCTCAAAGGAAAAGGGAAAGAATATTGTGAAAAATAGTTTTCAAATTATAAAGCTCTGTTCAAATGTGGAGTTATTAGTCATTAAGTTTATTAAAGACACATTTGTTGCCAGGTGAATCAAGGGAGTCTGACTACAATAATTAAGGGTGATATACCACACTCATCCTTTTCTTAAAGAGAAGCAGAAATACATCCTTCATATTTCTTTCATCCTTTTCAAAGGGCTTTACCTTCCCAAGAGTTTAGCAAATTTTAAATACATCTTTGTCACTTCTCCCTGATGAACTTGGGGATTTCATCTAATTCCCAGCCTAATATGACAAGCTGGTATCCCCTTCCCCACCTCTGTTAATTGTGCTTGAATTCTAACCCTTCCTGGTGTGAAGTCAGGAGTCAGGAGTTCCAAAAGCTCAGCCAACGGCACCCCAATTTGGTAAGACTCCCCATGATTATAACTCTTTTTTTTCCTCCTCCTCTTTCTCATTCAGGGATTTAAGCTCACTCAAGTCTACCTCTCTTCAAAACTAAATTTCTATTTTTCAGAGTTCAGCAAGTAGGTCTTTCGTCTCTCGCATTTGGAGCCAAGTAGATGACTTAGCTGCTCAGCGGAACATTATATTTTATCGTGAGACTAAACAGCTGTAGGTTTTTGGATTCGAGGGCTTTGCCCACCGGAGTGGTGTCTATGGTAGTTCGTGGTCTACCACTTTATTCTCAAATCAAGCCCCTTGAATTCAACACAGATCTGTCTGAACAGCTTAGACATTTTGACAACTCTTTTCTGTAACATATGCAGAGTGGAGCAGACATGCAAAATGTTAGCAATCTATTAACACTATAATGGAAATCATTAGCACACAAGTGGTTTCAACTGGGGTTAGGCATGTTTTTCACTCATAATCAGTTAACATTATTTAATTGTTTCTGTCCCTTTAGATGCAGCTCATTTAAAAGTATGATTACTGGGGCGCCTGGGTGGCTCAGTCAGTTGGGCATCCGACTTCAGCTCAGGTCACGATCTCGCAGTCCATGAGTTCGAGCCCCGCGTCGGGCTCTGGGCTGACAGCTCAGAGCCTGGAGCCTGCTTCCGATTCTGTGTCTCCCTCTCTCTCTGTCCCTCCCCTGTTCATGCTCTGTCTCTCTCCGTCTCAAAAATAAATAAACGTTAAAAAAAAATAAATAAAAGTATGATTACTACTGTTCCAAAAGGACCAAGCTTTGTAGGCAATTCATATGTGAATGGTAGCAAAAACTTTCATTGCTCTATTAGTTACCCCTATGCAGAATTTCAGGATTCAACAAACCTTTTTATCTGGTTCTTAAAATCATTATATTCCTAAGAAGAGATGCATTTCACCTCTTTAAGAAGGTCCATTGGCATGCATCTTATATTTACTGGTACCCTACATCACCTTCCAAGGTTTATTTTTATTATATCACAATATTCTCTTAACTAACATGAGATAAAAATCAGTAACCCATTTTAGAATTATTTGCGTGGTGATTTTTCACCAATATTTTTCATTATTTTAAGAGCTTTATTTCTGCCAGACAGCTAGGTGAAGTTCTGTAATCCATACCTCATACTTGACATTCCAATTCTGCAGAGTAAATTTAATGCCTACACTCATATCAGTAACTGATTATAATCTCTTAGTGGGTAGGAAGCAGAGCTGTTTAATTTTCTATATGCAGCTCTCAGATAGCAACAAGTTCAGGGATTCACCAAACACATATATTTGCAGAATGATAAATAGTTTTTGCAGCAAAATAACCAGCAAAGTGAAAAATTATCAATTTTATCCCATCTTAAATTCAGAGAGAGAAGAAACTAATAGAAGATGCGTGTGCAGTTGTCTTTGGTCCTGAGGCAAAGGGAGCCTCCTTGTCTGTGCAGATGGTAAAAAATAATCATGTGGGCATCACCTGTGTGTATGCACCATCCTGATAATAAAATTTGAGATCCTGTTCACAAAAAACATTTACTGCTCTACATAGGAATATTGAATTTCGTAACTGGAAAGTGGGCTCAAAAAGGCTATTAAAAGTTTTCCAAGTTATAGCTAATGAGCCACATTTAAGTAAAGGATACTCTTATCCTCACTGTGAAAACTAGAAGATGCTCTGAATTATTAAACTTTCAACCATGGGCATGTTAGCCAGTTCCCTATGGTAGAAACATTCTAAATGGATACATGAAAAAAACAACTGAAGTATCAGAAATGGCAAGAGGGACCATGGGCTGTGAAGGGAAAAATGACCGGAGGACTTTGTTTTCATAATTTAAATGATAAAGGAAGGTTTTATTTTTGGCTTGTTTTTTTGCATTTTTCCTGTTCGCCTCTGCTTGTCTTTTTCTTTATATAAGAAGTTACACAATTTTTTAAATATTTAAAATTTTTTAAAAATGTTTATTTATTTTTGACAGAGAGAGAGAGAGATAGAGAGAGAGAGAGGGAGAGAATGAGTGGGGGAGGGGCAGAGAACGAGGGAGACACAGAATCTGAAGCAGGCTCCAGGCTCTGAGCTGTCAGCACAGAGCCAGACACAGGGCTTGAACCCACCAACAGCAAGATCATGACCTGAGCCGAAGTCGGACACTCAACCAACTGAGCCACCCAGGCGCCCAGAAGTTACACATTTTAACTGAACATTTCCAAATAAGAAGATGATTTAAGGAATAGAATTATGTCATAGATTATCAAATTTGAGGGGGTGGGGATAGGCCAGAGAAGCATCCATTAATAATTTCTTACTTTTATACCAGAGTGATTTAGACATGTCATTTGACTTGGAGAATTTTTATCTTAGATTAGGGACAGAAATCAGTTCTACTTTGTGAGAGCTGGTTAGTTATTAACAAATTACCGACTTTTTATTATTTTGATAAATATTCATTAAACTTGTTACTAATAGAGATAGTGAGCTGAATTCAAGTCAGATACTGCCCTCAGAGAGTGTTATATGTGAGTTCCAGTTGCTCCATATCCTTGCTAATACTTGGTATGATTAGTTCCTTTAATTTTAAATATAAGTGTGTAGAAATATATCCTTATGGTTTTTAATTTGGATTTCCCTAATAAGTAATGATGATGAATGTTTTTCATGTACTTGTTTGCAATTAATTTGCTCTCTTTGGTCTATTCATATTATTTGCCTAGTTTTTTATTGAGTTGTTTCTTATACTGAGCTTTGGGAGTGCTTTATATATTACTTACATAAACCCTTCATCAGATATGTAGTTTTCAAATATATTTCCCCAGTCTAAAACTTTCCTTCCACTCTCTTAATCATGTTTCTTGAAAGCAGAAGTCCTTAAATTTTTTTGTTAATGTTTATTTATTCTGGAGAGAGATAGAGAGACAGAGTGTGAGCAGGGGAGGGGCAGAGAGAGAGGGAGACACAGAATCTGAAGCAGGCTCCAGGCTCTGAGCTGTCTGCACAGAGCCCAACATGGGGCTAGAACTCAGGAACTGCAAGATCATGACCTGAGCTGAAGTTGGACGCTTAACTGACTGAGCAACCCAGGTGCCCCAATAAGTCCTTAATTTTGATGAAGTTCATTTTTTAAATTTTCTGTGTATGGATTATGCTTTTGTGTTATACCTGAGAAATCATTTCCTAACCCCAAATCACTAAGATTTTCTACCATGATTTATTCTAGAAATTTTATAATTTTAGGTCTTTCATGTATTTCTGTAACCTCTCTTGAATTAGTTTTTGGATATGATGGAAAGTAGTAATCAAAGTTCATTTTTTTTTTATTTGGATACCCATTTATTCTAGCACCATTTGATGAAAATCCTTTTTTCACTGAAAAGCTTTTGCAGGTTTTTCAAAAGTCAGTTGACAATATGTGTGGGTCTGCTTTTGAACTTTCCATTCAGTTCCCTTCATTTACTTATGTTGATGTCAGTCCAATCCTGTCTTGATACAGTAACTTTATAATAATTATAGAGTCAGGTAGTATAACTTCTCCAGCTTTGTTTTTCTTTTGCAAAGTTGTTTTGGCAATTTTAGTTCCTTTGCCTGTCTGTATGAATTTTAGAAAAGCTTGTCTGTGTTTAAGAAAAAGACTGATGCAATATTATTGGGATAGTGTTGAATCTATAGGTCAAATTGGGGAGAATTAACATATTAATAATATTGAGTTTTCTAATTAATGAACATGGTATATTCCCCATTTTTTTAGGTCTATTTTAATTTCTCTCAGCAGGGTTTTATCAGTTTCAGCATACAAATCTTGTACATACCTCACTACATTTTTACCTGAGTATTTAATATTTTGAAGCTGTTGTAAATGATATTTTAAAAGTGTCATTTCCACTTTCTCATTTATTTTGTTTTTTTTTTCAATATATGAAGTTTATTGTCAAATTGGTTTCCATACAACACCCAGTGCTCATCCCAAAAGGTGCCCTCCTCAATACCCATCACCAACCCTTCCATCCCTCCCACCCCCCATCAACCCTCAGTTTGTTCTCAGTTTTTAAGAGTCTCTTATGTTTTGGCTCTCTTCCACTCTAACCTCTTTTTTTTTTTTTTCCTTCCCCTCCCCCATGGGTTTCTGTTAACTTTCTCAAGATCCACATAAGAGTGAAACCATATGGTATCTGTCTTTCTCTGTATGGCTTATTTCACTTAGCATAATACTCTCCAGTTCCATCCATGTTGCTACAAAGGGCCATATTTCATTCTTTCTCATTGCCATGTAATACTCCATTGTGTATATAAACCAAAATTTCTTTATCCATTCATCAGTTGATGGACATTTAGGCTCTTTCCATAATTTGGCTATTGTTGAGAGTGCTGCTATAAACATTGGGGTACAAGTGCCCCTATGCATCAGTACTCCTGTATCCCTTGGGTAAATTCCTAGCAGTGCTATTGCTGGGTCATAGGGTAGGTCTATTTTTAATTTTTTGAGGACCTCCACACTGTTTTCCAGAGTGGCTGCACCAATTTGCATTCCCACCAACAGTGTAAGAGGGTTCCCATTTCTCCACATCCTCGCCAGCATCTATAGTCTCCTGATTTGTTCATTTTAGCCACTCTGACTGGCGTGAGGTGATATCTGAGTGTGGTTTTGATTTGTATTTCCCTGATGAGGAGTGACGTTGAACATCTTTTCATGTGCCTGTTGACCATCCGGATGTCTTCTTTAGAGAAGTGTCTATTCATGTTTTCTGCCCATTTCTTCACTGGATTATTTGTTTTTCGGGTGTGGAGTTTGGTGAGCTCTTTATAGATTTTGGATACTAGCCCTTTGTCCGATATGTCATTTGCAAATATCTTTTCCCATTCCATTGGTTGCCTTTTAGTTTTGTTGGTTGTTTCCTTTGCTGTGCAGAAGCTTTTTATCTTCATAAGGTCCCAGTACATTTTTGCTTTTAATTCCTTTGCTTTTGGGGATGTGTCAAGTAAGAAATTGCTGCGGCTGAGGTCAGAGAGGTCTTTTCCTGCTTTCTCCTCTAGGGTTTTGATGGTTTCCTGTCTCCCATTCAGGTCCTTTATCCATTTTGTGTTTATTTTTGTGAATGGTGTGAGAAAGTGGTCTAGTTTCAACCTTCTGCATGTTGCTGTCCAGTTCTCCCAGCACCATTTGTTAAAGAGACTGTCTTTTTTCCATTGGATGTTCTTTCCTGCTTTGTCAAAGATTAGTTGGCCATATGTTTGTGGGTCTAGTTCTGTGGTTTCTATTCTATTCCATTGGTCTATGTGTCTGTTTTTGTGCCAATACCATGCTGTCTTGATGATGACAGCTTTGTAGTAGAGGCTAAAGTCTGGGATTGTGATGCCTCCTGCTCTGGTCTTCTTCTTCAAAATTACTTTGGCTATTCGGGGCCTTTTGTGGTTCCATATGAATTTTAGGATTGCTTGTTCTAGTTTCGAAAAGAATGCTGGTGCAATTTTGATTGGGATTGCATTGAATGTGTAGATAGCTTTGAGTAGTATTGACATTTTGACAATATTTATTCTTCCAATCCATGAGCATGGAATGTTTTTCCATTTCTTTATATCTTCTTCAATTTCCTTCATAAGCTTTCTATAGTTTTCAGCATACAGATCTTTTACATCTTTGGTTTGGTTTATTCCTAGGTATTTTAAGATTCTTGGTGCAATTGTGAATGGGATCAGTTTCTTTATTTGTCTTTCTGTTGCTTCATTATTAGTGTATACGAATGCAACTGATTTCTGTACATTGATTTCGTATCCTGCAACTTTGCTAAATTCATGTATCAGTTCTAGCAGACTTCTGGTGGAGTCTATCGGATTTTCCATGTATAATATCATGTCATCTGCAAAAAGTGAAAGCTTAACTTCATCTTTGCCAATTTTGATGCCTTTGATTTCCTTTTGTTGTCTGATTGCTGATGCTAGCACTTCCAACACTATGTTAAACAGCAGCGGTGAGAGTGGACATCCCTGTCGTGTTCCTGATCTCAGGGAAAAAGCTCTCAGTTTTTCCCCATTGAGGATGATGTTAGCTGTGGGCTTTTCATAAATGGCTTTTATGATCTTTAAGTACGTTCCTTCTATCCCGACTTTCTCGAGGGTTTTTATTAAGAAAGGATACTGAATTTTGTCAAAGGCCTTTTCTGCATCGATTGACAGGATCATACAGTTCTTATCTTTTCTTTTATTAATGTGATGCATCACATTGATTGATTTGTGAATGTTGAACCAGCCCTGCATCCCAGGAATGAATCCCACTTGATCATGGTGAATAATTCTTTTTATATGCTGTTGAATTCAATTTGCTAGTATCTTATTGAGAATTTTTGCATCTATATTCATCAGAGATATTGGCCTGTAGTTCTTTTTTTTTTTTTTTTTTTTACTGGGTCTCTGTCTGGTGTAGGAATCAAAGTAATACTGGCTTCATAGAATGAGTCTGGAAGTTTTCCTTCCCTTACTATTTTTTGGAATAGCTTGAGAAGGATAGGTATTATCTCTGCTTTAAACGTCTGGTAGAACTCCCCTGGGAAGCCATCTGGTCCTGGACTCTTATTTGTTGGGAGATTTTTGATGACTGATTCAATTTCTTCGCTGGTTATGGGTCTGTACAAGCTTTCTATTTCCTCCTGATTGAGTTTTGGAAGCGTGTGGGTGTTTAGGAATTTGTCCATTTCTTCCAGGTTGTCCAGTTTGTTGGCATATGATTTTTCATAGTATTCCCTGATAATTGCTTGTATCTCTGAGGGATTGGTTGCAATAATTCCATTTTCATTCAAGATTTTATCTATTTGGGTCATCTCCCTTTTCTTTTTGAGAAGCCTGGCTAGAGGTTTATCAATTTTGTTTATTTTTTCAAAAAACCAACTCTTGGTCTCGTTGATCTGCTCTACAGTTTTTTTTGTTTATTTCTGCTCTGATCTTTATTATTTGTCTTCTTCTGCTGGATTTAGGGTGTCTTTGCTGTTCTGCTTCTATTTCCTTTAGGTGTGCTGTTAGATTTTGTATTTGGGATTTTTCTTGTTTCTTGAGATAGGCCTGGATTGCAATGTATTTTCCTCTCAGGACTGCCTTTGCTGCATCCCAAAGTGTTTGGATTGTTGTATTTTCATTTTATTTCCATATATTTTTAAATTTCTTCTCTAATTTCCTGGCTGACCCGTTCATTCTTTAGTAAGATGTTCTTTAACCTCCATGGTTTTGGAAGTCTCCCAGACTTTTTCCTGTGGTTGATTTCAAGTTTCATACCATTGTGGTCTGAAAGTGTGCATGGTATGATCTCATTTATTTTATACTTATTAAGTATTGTTTTGTCACCCAGTATGTGGTCTGTCTTGGAGAATGTTCCATGTGCAGTCGAGAAGAAAGTATATTCTGTTGCTTTGGGTACAGAGTTCTAAATATGTCTGTCAAGTCCATCTGATCCAATGTATCATTCAGGGCCCTTGTTTCTTTATTGACCGTGTGTCTAGATGATCTATCCATTTCTGTAAGTGGAGTGTTAAAGTCCCCTGCAATTACCACATTCTTATCAATAAGGTTGCTTATGTTTGTGAGTAATTGTTTTATATATTTGGGGGCTCCTACATTTGGTGTATAGATATTTATAATTGTTAGCTCTTCCTGATGGATAGACCCTGTGATTATTATATAATGCCCTTCTTCGTCTCTTGTTACAGCCTTTAATTTAAAGTCTAGTTTGTCTGATATAAGTATGGCTACTCCAGCTTTCTTTTGGCTTCCAGTGGCATGATAAATAGTTCTCCATCCCCTCACTTTCAATCTGAAGGTGTCCTCAGGTCTAAAATGAGTCTCTTGTAGACAGCAAATAGACGGGTCTTGTTTTTTTATCCATTCTGATACCCTATGTCTTTTGGTTGGAGCATTTAGTCCATTTACATTTAGTGTTATTATAGAAAGATATGGGTTTAGAGTCATTGTGATGTCCGTAGGTTTCATGCTTGTAGTGATGTCTCTGGTACTTTGTCTCACAGGATCCCCCTTAGGATCTCTTGTAGGGCTGTTTTAGTGGTGACGAATTCCTTCAGTTTTTGTTTGTTTGGGAAGACCTTTATCTCTCCTTCTATTCTAAATGACAGACTTGCTGGATAAAGGATTCTCGGCTGCATATTTTTTTCTGTTCATCACATTGAAGATCTCCTGCCATTCCTTTCTGGCCTGCCAAGTTTCAGTAGAGATCGCTCACGAGTCATATGGGTCTCCCTTTATATGTTAGAGCACATTTATCTCTAGCTGCTTTCAGAATTTTCTCTTTATCCTTGTATTTTGCCAGTTTCACTATGATATGTCGTGCAGAAGATCGATTCAAGTTACGTCTGAAGAGAGTTCTCTGTGCCTCTTGGATTTCAATGCCTTTTTCCTTCCCCAGTTCAGGGAAGTTCTCAGCTATAATTTCTTCAAGTACCCCTTCAGCACCTTTCCCTCTCTCTTCCTCCTCTGGAATACCAATTATGCGTATATTATTTCTCTTTAGTGCATCACTTAGTTCTCTAATTTTCCCCTCAAACTCCTGGATTTTTTTATCTCTCTTTCTCTCAGCTTCTTCTTTTTCCATAATTTTATCTTCTAGTTCACCTATTCTCTCCTCTGCCTCTTCAATCTGAGCCGTAGTTGTCTCCATTTTGTTTTGTAACTCGTTGATAGCATTTTTTAGCTCCTCCTGGCTGTTCCTTAGTCCCTTGATCTCTGCAGCAAGAGATTCTCTGCTGTCCTGTATACTGTTTTCAAGCCCAGCGATTAATTTTATGACTATTATTCTAAATTCACTTTCTGTTATATTGTTTAAATCATTTTTGATCAATTCATTAGCTGTTGTTATTCCCTGGACGTTTTTCTGAGGGGAATTCTTCCATTTCATCATTTTGGATAGTCCCTGGAGTGGTGCAGGACTGGGGGGCACTTCCCCTGTGCTGTCTTGAATAACTTGAGTTGATGGGTGGGGCCACCGCAGTCAGACCTGATGTCTGACCAGCCCACTGCTGCGCCACAGTCAGACTGGTGTGTGCCTTCTCTTCCCCTCTCCTAGGGGCGGAATTCACTGTGGGGTGTTGTGGCCCGTCTGGGCTACTTGCACACTGCCAGGCTTGTGGTGCTGGGGATCTGGCGTATTAGCTGGGGTGGATAGGCAAGGTGCACAAGGGCGGGAGGGGCAGGCTCAGCTTGATTTTCCTTCAGAGATCCGCTTCAGGAGGGGCCCTGCGGCACCTGGAGGAAAAAGTCAGACCCACAGGAGGGACAGATCCGCAGAAGCATAGCGTTGGGCATTTGCCTGGTGCAAGCAAGTTCCCTGGCAGGAACTGGTTCCCTTTGGGCTTTTGGCTGGGGGATGGGCGAGGGAGATGGCACTGGCGAGCGCCTTTGTTCCCCGCCAAACTGAGCTCTATCATCCTGGGGCTCAGCAACTCTCCCTCCCTTTGTCCTCCAGCCTTCCCGCTTTCCGAGCAGAGCTGTTAACTTATGACCTCCCAGATGCTAAGTCCCGCTTGCTGTCGGAACACACTCCGTCTGGCCCCTCCACTTTTGCCAGCCAGACTCGGGGGGGCTCTGCTTGGCCAGCGAGCTGAGCTGCCCCTCCGCCCCGGCTCCCTCCCGCCAGTCCGTGGAGCGCGCACCGCCTCGCCGCCCTTCCTACCCTCTTCTGTGGGCCTCTCATCTGCGTTTGGCTCCAGAGACTCCATTCTGCTAATCCTATGGCGGTTTTCTGGGTTATTTAGGCAGGTGTAGGTGGAATCTAAGTGATCAGCAGGACGCACGGTGAGCCCAGCGTCCTCCTATGCCGCCATCTTCCCAGGATTATCTCATTTATTTTGATATGTATGATCTTGTATTGTATAGTCTTACTAGTTCTACTAGCTCTTTTTGTAATTCAATTGGATTTCCAGGACAGATGGTCATAACATCTGAGAAAAAAATATACTTTACTTCTTTGTTTCCAATCTTGATGGTTTCTATTTACTTGACTTACCTTATTGTGATGACTAGAATATCCAGTAAAATGTTTAATGGAAGTGATGAGAGTGGACATACTTGCCTTATTCCTGATCTCAGGGTGAAAGTGTTCTGCTTTTCACCTCTAAGTATGATATTAGCTCTAGGTTTTTCATAGACACCTTTTATTAGGTTGAGCAGGTTCTCCTCTCTTCCTAGTTTTCTGGGAGGTGAAAAGGTTTTCTGTTTGTTTCTTATTTTCTTTCAGTGTATTCATTTACTATTTCTGAGAGAGAGAGAGAGAGAGAGGGAGGGAGGGAGAAAAGGAGTGGGGGAGGGGCAGAGAGAGGGGGAGACAGAATCTGAAACAGCCTCTAGGCTCCAGGCTGTCAGCACAGAGCCTTATGCAGGACTCGAACCCACAAACTGTGAAATCCTGACCTGAGGAGCTGAAGTTGGAGGCTTAACCGACTGAGCCACCCAGGTGCCCTTGCTGGGAGTTTTTACTAGGAATAGATTTGGAATGCTATCAAAAGCTTATTTTGCATCTAATGAGTTGATCATATGGTTTTACTATTTTAGTCTGTTAATATGGTGTATTATGTCAATGATTTTCTAATGTAAAATCAACCTTTCATTCCTGGACTAATCACAATTAGCCATGGTGTATCATATGTTTATATTTTACTGTATTAGTTTGCTAAATTTTAAAAAATAATTTTTGCTTCTATGTTTATGAGGGAAATTTTCTCTTCTTGAAATATTTTTGTGTGTTTGATATCAGAATAATCCTGGCCTCATGGAATAAGTTGGGAAATATCCCTTCCTCTTTGATTTTTCTGGGTGAGTTTCTATAAGATTGCAGAGAAATTAATGAAATTAAAGGTGATTTTTGATGTCAACAAAATTGACAAACCTTTAGCTGGGTTGACCAAGAAAATAAGGAGATGATTCAAATGACTAAAATTACGGATAAAAGAAGGGACTTCATGACCAACTTTTCAGAAATAAAAAAATTATAACAGAATACTATAAACAACCGTATGCCAACAAATTAGAAAACTTGTGTGAAATAGACAAAATCCTAGAAAGACATAAATTACTGAAACTGACTCAAAAGGAATAGAAAATCTGAATAGACCTGTAACACAGTTGAATTGGTCATTTAAAAACTTTCCACAAATCCCAAGCCTGAATGGCTCTTTTTTTTCCCCCAACTTTTAATTTAAATTCTAGTTAGTCAACATATATGCTACATTGGTTTCAGGTATAGAATTTAGTGATTCATCACTTATATACAACACCCAGTGCTCATCACAAGTGCCCTCCTTAATACCCATAACCCATTTAGCCCATCCCCCATCCGCCTCCCTCCATCAACCCTCAGTTTGTTCTCTATAGTTGTGAATCTGTTAGGGTTTGCCTCCCACCCACCCCCCTCTTTTTCCCCTTCCCCTATGTTCATCTGTTTTGTTTCTTAAATTCCCATATGGCTTTTTTAGTGAATTCTACTGAACATTTAAAGAATTAACACCAATTCTTTATAAACTCTTTCAAAAAAAGAGGAGGGAACATTACTCAAGTCATTCTCTTGGTCTAGTATCTTCTTAATATAAAACCAGACCACAGTGTTTCAATGAAAGAAAATTACAGATCAATATTTTTTTATTTTTTTAAATGTTTATTCATTTTTGAGAGAGAGAGAGACAGACAGAGTGTGAGTAGGGGAGGAGCAGAGAGAGAGGAGACACAGAATCCGAAGTAGGCTCCAGGCTCTGAGCTGTCAGCACAGAGCCTGATGCAGGGCTCGAACCCACAAATCTCGAGATCATGACCTGATCTGAAGTCAGACTCTTAATCGACTGAGCCACCAAGGCACCCTGAGTCCAATATTTCTAATGAATATAGAAGCAAAAATTCTCAAGAAAATACAGGCAAATCAAGTTCAGCAATATGTAAAAGATTATACATTGTGAGCAAGTAGGATTTATCCAAGGAATATAAGATTGACTTAACATCTGATAACCCATCAGTGTAATATAGCATATTACTAGAAAGAGAACTGAAGCATATGATCATGTTAATAGATGCGGAATAAAAGATTTGACAATATCCAACACTGTTGCATGATAAAAATGAGCAACAAGCTGTGACTAGAGGGAACTTCAACCAGATAAAGAGTCTGTATGAAAACCCCACAGCCGACAACACAGTAATACAGTTAATGGTGAAGAAATGAATGGTTTTCCCCAGGGATCAGGAAATGACAGGCATGTCTGATGTCACCACTTGTATTCAACTTTGTGTATCCATTGTATAGATATACTATGTTTTATTCATCCATTCATCTGTTCATGGGAATTTGGGTGGTTTCCTCTTTATGGCTATTATGATCATTTGTCCAAGGTTTTGAGTGGACCCATTTTCATTTCTCTTGGGTTTGTAGCTACCAGCTTAATTGTTGGGTCATATGGTAACTTTATGTTTAACCCTTTGAGAAGATAACAAACTGTTTTCCAAAGTGGCTGTACCTTTCTACCTTCCCAGCAATAATGCATAGTGGTCTCAATTTCTCCATTTTCTCACCTTAGCCTAGTGCAAGGTGAAATCTCATAGTTTTGATTTGTACTTCCCTAATGACTAATGCTGCTGAGCATCTTTTTATATACTTACTGCCAAGTGTGTATCTTCTCTGGAGAAATGTCTCTTCAGATTCTTTATTTTTTTTAACTGGAATGTTTATTTATTGTTGAGTTGTAAGAGTCTTTTATATTTTGCTGTATATATTTTCATATAGCCTAGATTCAAATCCCTTCTCAGATACATGATTTTCAAATACTTCCTCCAAATCTGTGAGTTGTCTTGTCACTTTTTTAATTGTATCATTTGCAGCATGGAAGGGTTTAGCTTGTATGAAGTCCAAATTGTCTGTTTTTTTCCTCTTCTCACTTTTGCTGTCATATCTAACAAATCACCATCTGACTTCAGGTAATGAAGATTTATATCTGTTTTATTCTTAATGTAGATAAATGAATTAATAACAATTTGGGTCAAATTGTTATTTGCTGAAGTAGAGGGAATAGATAGTTTCTTTACAGTAACTAAGTAAAAAGTAATTGTAAGACTCTTTTTTTTAAGTTTATTCATTTTTTTGAGATAGAGAAAGAGTGTGAGTTGGGGAGGGGCAGAGAGGGAATGCAGAATCTGAAGCAGGCTCCAGGCTCTGAACTGTCAGCACAGAGCCCAATGCGGGGCTCGAACACATGAATCATGAGATCATGACCTGGTGGAAGTTGGGCACTTAACCAATTGAACCACCCAGGCGCCCTTGGAAGACTCTTAAATAATAGGACTTTAAGGAGAAAAAAGATGAATCAAAGAAAGGTCTACAGAAAAAGTCATATAAAATTAAAACACAGAAATATATATTAGAAGAGAAATACCTCGGTAAGTTGGGCCAAATTTAACACTTAAAATTAAAGGTAACAATATTAAGGCTATATCATGAAAAGGAGATAATTTCTTTAATAATTTCTTTTTAAAATTGTTTAATTTATACAAAGAAACCATTTGATAGATATGTTTTATTTATCAGCTAGTCATGTGATATATAAAGCCGTGCTTACACTATCCAAAATATTTAGGGGGGAGAATAATATAATAAATTAATAGCTACTGAATAAGACTGACTTGACTAGTTATTTTTCCCCAAGGATTACTGTATGGAATCAGTTGACCAAACTGGCCCCAACTGCTTTGCAATATGAACTAAACTAAAACCTATTAATAAGTCTCAGGAATATAGACATCAAATCAACTGAGGTGATTATTTGTGTTAGTCTTATGTCCTTGGAAAAGAAAGAAAAAAAATGATGTAGGAAAACATAGCTCTTAATGTTAATTTAACTCATTTTTCCATAATACAAGAGACATGTAGTAAATACAATATGTAATAATGGAGAAGGAATGAAAATCAGTTAGTGTTAGGGATATTTAGAGTCATCCTATTTGGACTTAGTGAAAATTTTCACACATACACAATATAATGCCACCCTCACATAATTAGGAAATCTGAAATAGAGATTTAAAAGGTGGAGGGGAAAAAAACACAGAAAGCTATTTTGAAATCCACAATGGAATAAATTGCCATGGTACAATGCAAACTAATCAGAGCATATCCAGTGCTGTAACGTTACTACTATAAATAAACACACAGATCCACACATACTCAGATTTGATGGCCTTCCTTCCAAATGATGGAGTGTGCTGAACTTTATACTCACGTGTCTCCTGAATGTCACTACCTTTTAAAAGTTCAGTTAATTTTCCCACTTCAGAATTTCTCAGAAAGTAAGCCCTTGCTTTCCCCTCTTCTCTGCTCCTAAAAGTATACCTGTATATATGCATATACTTATGTATTATTAATACATAATATTATTAGTAATTATATGTATAGATAATCTCCCAATTTCATGCTCTCTTGAACTCTTTCCCTGGTGACATGCCAGGGAATAGAACAGAAAAAAAAAAAAAAAAAAAAAAAGATGCAGTAGGAGAGAATGGAGTCATAACAAAGAGCCAAAGGTCATCTCTACCTAGAGAGAAACTAATTTTCTAACCTAAAACAGGTTGAGAAATGTGATGCCCAGGCTCATTCTATCCTCAAGTCTGTTTCCTTTCCTTGTTATTTATTTCTTTAGGTAGGCAGAAGGCTTGCAACTGTTTTGAGTTGTTTGCCGGCATTTGAAGAGCAGCATGTTTCACATAAAAATTTCGGTTCCTGCCATCTTTTTAAACATGAGAAGATTCGGGAACAGGAACCTAATCCCTTAGGGCACCTCTGGGCCAGCCAGCTTCGGCAGCAGAGCGCCCCCTTAAGGCCCAAGCCCCTCCAGCTTACTGCTGGATCCATCTTGTCCACCTCCCTCATTTGTAGTCCCTGCCTGACCCCTGTGAGCATTTGGGTCTGCATCCATGTTTGAGACCCAAAGGAACTGTTTTCCTCTGTTTTACAGCCAGCAGTTCTCTCAGCATTCAATTAAAATAAATTACAAGCCTAGAAGCAGGTCTGTTTTTCAGAAATGAAAAGAAATTGTTAATATTGCTTTCACAGTTAATATGTAATCACCGAGTAAATTACTACAGTGCTTAGAGCTTCTTTAGGACCCCGTTCAGGAAGGAATGTAAAAAGCCATCCTTGTTGGCATATGAATCGTTGAATCAGAGCCTCCGTTTAACGTATCGGGCCAAATGAGAAAACCAGTATGTGTTTTTGTTGTTCTGAACAGGATGACAAAACACGTGAGAACAGGTGTGTAAACAGCAGTAGGAAGTAATGAAAACCAAGATCGCTAAGATTTCAAAGGCCAGCGGTATTTTATGATGGCCTGAAGCAAAACTAGAAACCTTTTCTCCTAGTTCTTGTATCTACAGGCTTCAGTATTCATTTTCCCTTCTGCATTAGAATTCCTAAAAAAGCATCGAAAGGCTTTCTCCTTTTCCGTGGGTACTTTGAAATAGCTGGTACCGAGTGTGTGGCCTAATAGGGAGCAGTGATCCTGGTTGAAATGTAAAACCAAAACTAGAATCAAAACGTGCTTTGGAATGTAATAGAGTTCTAAAGGAACTGCAAATCATAAAGTTAAAAACTTTTCTGTTTATGGAATGTATCTTTCATGTTGAATGGAAATTCTATATCCCAGGAAAATCTTTGAAAGGTATCAAACTTAAAGACCCTAAACTTTCCTCAGAAGCTTTACAACTTCAACCTTTTTCAAAATTTTGGTCTGAAATCAGGTAAACCTCTTGAGATAGAAATTTCGCTGAGACAAAAAGACAAGCAAAATGAAACGCAGGTAGCTGCTAGTTGAGCACAGGTGTAATTGAAGCTCGCTGACCTTTATTCCTGAAATTCCCTGGGATGCACGGCTATGGGCATAACCACATAGACTTACGTGAACACGTATCATGGAGTGGGATTGCCGTGGGAAAGTATACAAGTACAACCCAGGCAAGGTTCATGAGATTTCCCCCTTTGGCATTACAAACACATCCCTTTCCTTGTTTCATTCCTTTGCCATTTAGCTTCTAGGCTTCCAAAATTTCCTTCATTACATCAACATCATGATCATAACATGCTCTCACATGAACTGAAACTTTAAAAAAGATCACAAAGAATTGATAGAAAAACCAACACACGACCAAGGGCACAAACAAAATGAGTAACCAGGGACCGTCACAATAATGTACACTTGGCTAGAACTTCAAATGACCTGTTTAATGCCTACATGTATCCACATCAACCAAAGAGAGTTTTTTTAAAATTATCATGCAACCAAGAAGGTCAATTAAGGGGAGAATAGGCTTATTTTGGGGAAAGATGATAAAAGATGACAGAGGGGACACAGAACTCACTCAGCTTCTACTTTCATCTAAGGAAAAGACCTTCAGAGTTTTGACCAGATGATATTGGGATATAGGAAGAAAGCACAAAACCCACATTAAGCAATGCCGGGAAGCTATGTACTGTTTTACAGCTACTGGAATTAATCATGAACAGAGATGAAAAATGGAAGCGGTTTCACAAGAATGGAAATGGACACATGTCCAAATCTTCTAAAAAGCAACACCATGGAAACTCAGGCACATAAATTCAGGATCAGTTGGGTAGTAAATAGGTTTCAGAAAAGTGTATCATCTTTAGCAATAAACGTACACTCTAAGATAAAATAGAAGAATCTCAAAGTTGGTACTTTGAGTTAAAACAACCACAGTTTCTCTTCAAGAGATCATTAGTAGGTTGAAATTTTAGTTAAAAAAAATGTTGTAGAATAACTGGTTTCTTCCAAGATTCTGACAAAATCTCCGTGAATTTCCCTCAAGAAACTTTAATTCAATGCTATCATTTGATATGGGGCTAATCATCACACAAAGTGATCTCAAGAGAAAATAATGAAATGAGGACTGAAAGCATCAGGTAGTAACTCTAATGTCTACAGATTGTAGCCCAAAGTACAGTGAGTAAAGGGAACTTGAGATTGTTTTAAGTTTATTTTTGAGAGAAATAAAGGAGAGCAAGCAGGGGAGGGGCAGAGAGAAGGAGAGAGAGAACCCCAGCAGAGACAATCTTCCGCTGACAGCGCAGAGCCCGTCTTGGGACTCAATCCCATGAACTGTGAGATCATGACCTGAGCAGAAATCAAGAGTCAGGTGCTTAACTTACTGAGCTACCCAGGTCCTCCAGGAACTTGAGACTGTTGAGTATAGATGACAGCATAGATAAAATTGATAAATTGAGATAAATTGAGACTTGGTTCCATTCTGTAACAGAAGCTACTCGAGCAGAAGAGGTACTAACTCCCAAAGATTGAGGCACGTTAGGAAGAAAGGCAGAGAAGCAGTGTGTGCTTAGAGACTTCCCTGCAGGGAAATGTGCACCCTGAAGCTGAACCATGCCTGGGCAAATTGAGTGAGAATAAGACAAGAATGGAAGATACTGGTAGGGCTGTGTAGTGTGCCGAAGGCGGCTGGATCAGAGAGCGGGTCGGTGGTGCAGCACTGGGACAGGTGCTCAAGCTGTGATGGAACCAAGGCCTCGTCTCTCTGGACAGCCGTGAAAAATTTTTAATCAGAAGTAGAGCATTCGAAAAGGTTTTTTCCCCCCCTTTCAGAAGGATAGAAAAGACAAGGGAAACTGTTCTCCCAAATTTCATTTTTATCATCTTGGAAAAAACAGTTAGTTTAATTGAAATGACAGAAAGATCCTGGGGGAAAATGTTAGTGACTCCAGAGTGCCTAAGACTTACTCTGGCTCTAACCCTTCTAGGGATTTTTTTTTTTTTTTTTGTAATTATCATGAAAGTAGTAGAAATCCTATTTCTCCATGACCTCATTCTCTGTCAGTATTAAATTCTTTTCAGAGTATTTAATATTTAAGTATCCTGGGCACTTACAATAAACAAAGTTTAACACTTTAACCGAAGCATCTCCTTTTGTTTTTACAAATGTGCACTTCTGTCCAGATGCCTGGGAGGGAAAAGAAAACACTCTTTAAAACTCTAAAGAAAATAATACTTGCTGTTGTGTTCTGTTCTGGAAGAAATGGTGTAAGTTCAATTGTACTGATGTGGCAGCAGTAGCTGCTGGATAACTAATAAGCTCCAAAATATCAGTGGCCTACGAAATAGAAGATCTTTTTCACTCATCTAAAGTTGAGTCACAGTGTTTGCGGGTGGAGTAGGTCATTCAGGGAGTGGGTGGGAAGATCTGCTCCCCGCAGTTATTCAAGGCTCCAGGCGTATGGAGGCTCTGTTACCTACATTGTGTGCTCTGAGCCGCCCTCATTGCAGTGGCTCTGATCGATGGTTATGCTCCACTGACCATGCAGGTGCAAGGGGAATTTGGACTGGTAAACACTGTCTGAGCAATTAGTTTCCTGCAATAGCTCTAAACTCATAGATACGAGTGTGGGTCTTTGATGGAAAACCATTTATCTGTGGCACATGTTCATGAAGTTATTTTGATAGGGGCCACTGACAAATCTGGTAAAGTAATGCCTTTCTTTGCGGACACTGATCACTATTTATTCTCTGAACAGTGGCGATCCATTGGGAAACACTAAGTGTTATTATTGTCGATGGGGGAATCCTTTTTAATGCTCTCAGGGCCACTGTTATCACACATTTAAGATACCATCTCATTGAACTGTAGCATTTTAGAAGTAGAAGAAAGCTTGGACAATGTCTAGGTTAACACCATTTGCTAACAAAGAGAATGACACTTACATTATACATTTATTATTGAGCACAGAAATCTCTAAAGTCAGTCTTTTCTCGTGCCTAAATGAACCCCACATAAAAAGCTGGGCACTTAATGAGTAGTGCTAACTGTTTCAAGTTTCTGGACTGTTAGACATACCCTCACTCTGACATTGTGAAGTGTGCACAGGGACAATGATAATTTTGCAGCTTGTCCCATGTGCCTGTGTTATTTGATTTATGGGCTGTACCTGCCTCCTATGATGCTGTCTGAATTCATAAATCTGAGTAAAAGAACAGGGACCCATAACTCAAAGAGGATGAGATGGGCTAAAGCCTGAGGCTGAGAATGTACTGCAGAGCTGGAGCTCTGTTCCCTCATGAATACCCATGGGCATCAAAGTTGCTAAAGGTTAGGCATTCATCACAAGGGGTCCCAGTCAGGATACAGGGCAGCGTTCCAAAGAGAGATGTTTTTTGTCTTCAAACTTTTGCGTAGTACACAGATCAATTTTCGTTGTGTTTCTTTCTCTTTCTTTTCTTTTCTTTTTTTTTTTTTTTTTGCATGAAGGTAAACTTGATGCAATCTGGCGTTCTACTAATATACACCTCCACACCACGCAGTGCCATTCGTCGGTACCTACTATGTGTGGGATGTTGTCCTATATAGTTATTATGGGAAGAGAAAAAAAATTAGAAGGTGCAGAACATGAGATCTCGAGTGTGTCATTTAGTAAAGGATGTGACAAAGCTCATGAAAAATAACGACCGTTTCTGGGTAACATATGAAAAGGATCTCAGGGATCTAAAACACTCAGTAGGTACAAAAATCCAGAAGAGGGGAGTTCACTGAGGACAAGATACTGAAAAACCATGTAACGTAAGACAAATAACAGGTGCACGCTACAGCCAGGCTGCTTTATATTCATAAAAAGCTTTTGGAGTAGCCCAAGTCCTATCACTTTTCCAATCCTTCGTCTGCCTTTACTTTGTCCTTATTATAATTAGGTCTGCATCTCGGCGTTTAGTACAACTCATACTAAAATTATGAGATTTATGTCAGACACTTAGTTTTATTCTGTCACAGACAGTAGCCTCATCTCTGTCCTGTCACAAATAGATGCCTTGGCTTTCCGGATTTGAAGGTTAGGGATTCCTTTAACTGGTTCATTCAGCAAGTAATTTGAACATGAAATATTTATTAAGCTTTTATGCTGTATAAGGCACTATTCTGGTGGTAGGACACAATATTAAGAGCAATAGGTAGGGAAGTCAGGATGGCTGAGTGGTCTAGTGCATTCACTAGGATAGAGACCCAGTCCTCACCAACTTGAGCTTAAAAGGCTGTGAAGTAGACTGACATTTCCATCAGCAATGATGTGAAGTTATAGTAAGTACTACGATGAAGGAAGCACAGTGTTGCTTCAAAACAAACAGCAAAAGTCTCTGGCCTAGTCCCCGGGAGGTCAGGGGAGATTTCGTGTAGAAAGCTACCTTAATGATAAAACGTGAACAATACCAAGGAAGTGGCCAACCGACGATGAAGGAGGAGTGTGTTTTAGGTAGAGAAAACAACAAAAAAGGCTTGTGTGGTTTTGCCAGTTCTAGGAAGCTCCATGAAGAAGCCTCCTCTTGTCCTTAAATCAGGAGACAGTATAATCCAGCAGTTCTCAAAGCGACGTTGGGGAGTCTGCAACAAGGTCAAAACAATTTTCATAATAATACCAAGATGCTATTTGCTTTTTTCAGTCTCATTTTCTCATGACGGTTTTCCAGAAGCTATATAACCTGTGATATCACAACAGATTGAATCTTGAAACCAGCATGAGAATCCAGCTGTCTTCTATTAGGCCAGACATTAAAGAGATTTCTAAAAATGTAAAACAATGTCACCTTCTCACTAATTGGTTTTAGAAAATTGAGTTTGTAAAAATGTTGTTTGTGTAAACATGTAATATATATTTTTTTATTTCTCAACGAATGAATATATTTTAAATGCCTCAGTTTTCATATATAACATGGAAAGGCTCAGAGATATAATCCACATAAACAAATGCTGGTTTGGGTCCTAATTAGTCTGAGAGATAGAATCCATATAAACAAATAAGAGTTTGGGTCCTGATTAATTTTTAATAGGGTAAAGCAGTCTTGAGACCAAAATAGTTGAGAACCACTAATGTAATCTATTGCCAAAATGGGGAGCCTTTGAGAGTGAAAACAGGCGCTGTTAGTAAATACAGAGAACTGAGTGACCATGCATCCTACTTTATCTAGGATAATACCTTTTAAGACATATTTTTTCTAGCATGGATTACTAGTAGCTTTCAGTTTCACTGTCAAAATGTCCTCGTTTGGAGGGTCAGCTGCATGGTCACTCTACCTGTAGGATTAGTTAATGTTGGCTATGTCCTATACCCTTCTGGATTTGCCACCGAAGAGAACTCCAACACATGAACTTCTCTGGGGAAATGGATATGAGGGTCTTGCGGGGCAAAGATGTATCACTATCACAAGTAGACTGGTTGAAAGAAGTGAGGGAAAACTTTACTTTCATTTTATGCTTTTTTTGTTTGTTTTGTTTTATTTTGTTTCTGTCTCAGAGTATGGCATGATGGGTTTATACAACTTGGGTATGAGAAGAACACTGTTTATCTGTGTTTTAGAAGAACAGATTTTCTGAGTATGCTGCATCAACTCTAGTAGTTACCAGGATATCTGAAAAATAAAAATCCTTCCTTTTAAGTACCTTCAGCCTTTGAGAGAATGTTGAGAGGAATGAATAATTCCTGTGCTGCATTTTAGAGAAGGTCACTCCAAACTATAGATGCTTGTTATGAAAACGGGAGGAATTTGTATACTCAAATTGAAATAAGGTCATTGTCTAAACAAAATCCGTTCAGCATTGAGAGAGAGAGAGAGAGGGAGAAACCTAAAGCACCAGAAAGAAAAGATATTGTGTTGAGCATTTTCCTCCCTTCCCAAAGTTTGAGATAGCTAACATTTACAGAACAACAATGCACGAATCCGTAATTCAACACATCGCTCAATGGCTACTGAAGATTCTCAGATCAGATACATCCTTTTGGAATATCTGCCAACAAATAACATAGACATTTTATAGATTCACTTGGAGTATGTTTTAGGAGACAATAGAAGCATTACAAGCAGAATGGAGAAAAAAAAAAGAGAGAGAGAGAGAGAAGTAGCCAGGTAGAGTGGGAAAATGAAGGAAATAACAAGAACGAGAGCAATAACCTTATGTGAGCATACACCTTGTTTCTCATGCACATCAAGGGCTTCTAGCCAAGGGCCGTGATGTTATTCTAGACAGTTTTACTGACATAAAATGAGGAGTCTAAATTATGATGAAATCAGAACCAGAAGCCAACCACAAGGGAAGCCATTAACAATTTAACATGAGGGAGTGTGGATTCTACTTGTCAAAGAGAATATTAGAGGACTATTTGATATAAAATGCAACTATCACAGCACTGCGGGTTGGGTACCTCAGCTGAGTTTTCCTTGAACTTATTGCCTTACAAAGTTAAACACAGACCTGGGTGTTTCGCAAGGATAGCATATTTTATGCCAAAGCAAAAAAATCACATTAACTGAATAGGATGAAGTTAGGATTGGATACCTGTCCATCAAATAGTCATTTGGCAAAGGAGAAGATGGACCACAGGAGGCAGCAAGAGGTCAAAGTGAACATGAGGAAAATTCAGAGAATTCCTTACTTTTCTTTAATTGAGGTATAATTGATAATACAACGTAGTATTAGAAAAGAATTCTTAAACTAGGACGCATTTACTCCTTGTCTGTGTGATCTTGATCCATGTTTTTTTTTTTTTTTTTTTTATGTTGGTACATTTCTATCCTCTAGAATCCTAATGTGCTTCATTATAAGATGAGAATTACAATATCCATATTATTAGAATTACATCAGAATTGGTGAACAAAAACTGTTAGGCGTCTAGCTCAGTGGCTGGCATGGTGTGGGAACTCATTAAAAGTTCCTCGTCATTCCTTACTTCCCATCCAGCAAATCGTTGCTGGAGAGTGTGGCCTCTCTTTCTCCTTCTTCATTTTTTTCCCCTTCTTTTCTGTTAGTTTAAGAAATTTATATTTGTATGTGATCTTAGATTTACAGATTTACTTGCAAAGTACACAATGTTCCTGTAGACCCCTCACATAGCTTCTCATCTTTCCTTTTTAAAACACATTTTCCTCCAGTTGTGTTTTGAGTATGCATGTTCCCATCTGTCTTGAAAAGGAATAAATTGTATTCTGGTATAATGTTGCATCATGCACTTCAATGGTACCTTCCTTATCCTTCCAATATACAATTGGTGAGAATCAAATGGTTACCCCAGAGCTGAACATTATTATCTGGGGCTGGGTATGATTATTGACTTTTTTTTGGCTGCAGAAAACTTGGGATGATCTGGTCTCTAATATGGGTGAAGCAAGTCAAGGAGGAAGCAAAAGAAAAAGTTGATAGAACCCCCATGCCAACCTGGTGGTGCACTTGTTATACATACTTGTATACATATTTATAAATGGATTTTACGTGTATTTATATGTGTACCCTAACATGTAACAACACATCTGGTGATTCCAGTAACTTGAAAATCATTTCAAAGATGTGATGATTAGGGGCCCCCTGGGTGGCTCTGTCCGTTAAGCATCCGACTTCAGCTCAGGTTAAGCATCCGACTTCAGCTCAGGTCACGATCACACGATTCGTGAGTTCGAGCCCCGCATCGGGCTCTGCGCTGACAGCTCAGAGCGTGAAGCCTGCTTCAGATTGTGTCTCCCTTCTCTCTCTGCCCCTCCCCTGCTCAAGCTCTGTCTCTCTCTCTCAAAAAAAAAAAAAATGAAAAATTAAAAAAAAAAAAGTGATGATTAGGTGATAGAGTTTAAAAGGCACAGGATACAAGCTTGAGTTTAAATTTATATCCCTGGGGTGGACGGTTGGGGACTCTGTGTAGTGTCCCGATGTATCCCATGACCCTAGGTAATAGAATAAGGAAGTGGCCTCTTTTGTTCATCTCCCATCTCACCTTCTTTCTGAGCCTCTTTTCCTGTTGCTTGCAAACATTATCTCCATAAGCCCGCTATGGTTCTCATGGAGGCTTTTCACCTTACCGAAAATATCCTATGCCCCAAAATAGCCACAATAGCCTTCCTATATTTTTTCCCTAATAACAAATACTATTCCCTTGATGCCCTGTTTAAGCTACGTGTCAGGGGAAGAAAATGAGTTCAGACGCAGGAACTCACAGGGGCCCTTATAGATAACCAAGTTAATGCCTTTTTTCCTCCCTGTGGAAGTTACATTTTGAGAGAGGAAGCTCTACAGTAAAAATGCTATCATCTCCAAAAATGGGCCTATACGTTGGGAAATTAGGCACTGTGGCAAGGAGGGAGGAAGGGAATCTGAAAGTATAACCTTTCTTGGTACTTCTCCAAGTGAGGGCTGCTGAAGACACGATGCGAAAAAGTATCCAAGTTCTGCTCCTTTAAAACTTCTTCAACTCACTACCTTCAAGATGGCTGAGGCAATAGTGTTTATGAATAAAGCCTGCTATGGAGGGGAGGAGGGAGACAGCAGGAGGTGGCAAGAAGGGTGATTGAATGCCAGCCAAAGGGACTTGCAGGTTATCTGAGGAGGATGCTGTTATCAGACCATTTTTCTGCTCAACGTAACAATTAAAACGGGGTTGATGTCATGAATTCAGTGTCATTTAAGCTTCTAGTGCTAAACCAGTAGAACGCAAAAAGCTCACGCAAAGCGGTTTTGAAAAAGAATCTTGTTTCGTCTGCCACAAGCTTTTCCTCTGGCCGTAGACCTAGGCACAACCTTTTTGGAAAAAAGAAATAATGAAGAGCAGTGCTAAAGGCTGGGAAATGAAGAATGATTGGAAGATGTGAAAGAATTGGAAAAAAAGATAAAAAGTAGTGACACAAGTTTATTTCATTCCCATCATGAGATCCGGCAATGGTTATATTGTTTCTTGCCTTCAGTTACCAAGGCCACAAACCATTATTTTCAGAGGCTCATTGCCCTGTATGTGCATCAAGATCTGATGGGAAGATAAAGGGGTTGTGTGGGGAAAATTGCCTGGCTGTTCCACTTAATAGGTTTTCTTTTTCTTCTGGAGAGGATACCTGGAAGGAGGAAATGCTCATAAAATAACAATAATAATAGTAATCGTAATAATAACATTCATCATCATTAAGTATTTGTTAGAATACTGTGCTCAAATTGGATCCCTCCACCCTTCAACTCTCCCTTTCTCTGTCTTCATCAACGGGAACATGCATTAGATAATTCCCCGAAAGTACTTCTGGCTTGCCTACTGGTGAAACTTTTATTACAATTTTAATAGACGAGCAAAAAGAAGTCATCTCACTGACAGAGCAAATTGTCCAGATGAGCTATACAGTTCACAGACAATACAATTTAAATTATATAATGAAATTGAAAACAATGGAGTAAAATAAATGAGAAAAATATATTCTGAGATATTAACCAAGGAGGCTCATGAATCAAACTTAGGTTTACATGGAGACAGGATGAATGCACTTGTACATGGACAGTATAATTTTCCATGTGCTCCTGTGATATCACCCTAACTGGTTTTTTGGATGCACTGGCAGAATGCACTTTTTACTGGGGAGGGATTCAAAGTGAGAATTCCCTCTCCTAACCCCTAGTAAGCAATGCTAGCAAGAATATCCAATATGTTTAAAGATTTTTGTGCATAGTCTGCTAGATGAACTTAGAGTTCATTATTCTAATGTGGATGTGCAACCCAGTTTAGTGTTTGTACAGTAAAAAGTGTACTTTTTTAGGAGGTATCTATTTGTTCCTATTAAACTGCACCTGTGGCAAACATTTCAGGCTTTGATTTGGCTCTTGCATTTGGTGCTGCAGGCAAAATGCCATCAGGCAGAGCGAGGTAAGAGGAAAAGGCATACAGGTAGCCAGGAGACTTGGTTCAACCTCCGAGTTTTGTTCATGAGGCGCAGTTATAGCCAAATTATGGCATCAAGGCTGTTCATTTCCTACATGGTCTGAATTTCATGCTGCGCCCGGAAAAGGGGCGGAGACAGAACGGCTCGAGGTACCACCTCCCCATTGACTGCATGCGGACTGAGCTACTCATCACTTACACCCTCATCTCAGAGCTGAGATGTGCAAGAGTGTGGCCTGCGTCTGAGTCAAATGCTATTTTAAATGCCATATTTGGCTTGTACTTCTTTAAATGGGATTAGACTGCTATTAAATTTACTATTTCTCATTCTGTTTGTTCCCATTTCTTCTTGATGCCTCCAGTGAAAAGGCTTCTTATCTATTTTGACAAAAAGGTTAAACCAAATTGACTCTGCCGTAGGAAAATGGACACTGATTCTTGAAGGGTTAAACAAGCTTCAGAAATGCTGAGATTTTTTTCTCCCTGGAAACTGCATGCTTGAATGATTTTGAAGCTGTTAGGGTTACCATGGTAATTATTATTCTTAAATGGAGAGGTTTATTTGTGAAGCAAAAAGACCAACAAACTTGTTGCCTCTATCTCTAAATCAGTCTTATCCGTAGCCATCTTTAAGGAGGAGTGAACTTTTGGAAGAATTGAACAATGCAGATCAGTCTTTATCAGGGCCTGTAATGGGCTTGCAAAAGAGAAGGGCAGAATGTGACTTTATTAGGAATATTTACAGAAGCCTCATTTATTGGATGGGCTTTATAATTTCTGCCTTTTGAAGTTGGGCTGAGGTTATAAATAACCCCATAATCATTTGCATTTTAGGGGAATCAGTTTCTTAGAGCATCTAATAGGTCATTTTCTATATGGCTGATCATAATGGCCTTCAGGTCAATTCATTTTTATGTGAAGATGACTCCCAGAACTTAAATTGACTATTTTTTTTTACCTTTTTTTAATCCTAAGGTTATGGCCTAATGAGCCTCTTTCTCCTGATCTTGGGGGAAAAGACCTGGCTTGACATAGCGACAGCATTCCTAGCACACGTTTGCAACCCAGTGTACTTTTGTGCATTTGCAAAGTGTAGGAGTCATGTTTGAAGTAGGAGGCCTAGATACCCTTTTTTATATGTGTAAGGGCCATACTCTAATACTGTCTTATAAATTTGGGACAAATTGACTAAGTCAAAAATCCAACTCTATTTGTGCTCTCCCTATTACAGTCCATTTGACTTTAAAATCAGACATCAAGATTTAAAAGTAACCTGGAAGGGCACCTGGGTGGCTCAGTCAGTTGAGCGTCTGGCTTCAGCTCAAGTCATGACCTCACGGGTCGTGGGTTTGGGTCCCGCTTCGGGCTCTGTGCTCACAGCTCGGAGCCTGGAGCCTGCTTCAGATTCTGTGCCTTGGTCTCTCTCTCTCTCTGCCCTTCCCCTGTTTGTGCTCTGTCTCTCTGTGTCTCTCAAAGTTGAATAAACGTTAAAAAAAATTTTTTTTTAAGTAACCTGGAAATTTCTGCTTGTCATATATGGCATATCTCTGTACTTCATACACGCATTCCCCCTTGCCCTCATCCAAGTTTAATTGTCCTTTCTCAGTGGGTCGCTCCATAGACTGCTACAGGCATCCAGGCCAAACTCTGAAGTCAGGGCGCTTGCATTCAAGCCCTTTCTCATCTGCTGTCTATGTGACTTGCTTCTTGATCTCTCTGAGCCTCAGTTTGTTATCTATAAAATAAGTATGATACTAAGACCAACTTCATAGGGCCATCGTGAGAATTGGATGGGTTAATACCTGTAAGGTGAAGACTTGCTTAGAACAGCTCCTGGCACAGGGGGAGTGTTAATAGATTCTCGAGAGATTTGTCTTTTCATATTTATATTCTCAGTGCCCATTCTCAATAGAGATTTTTTTAAAGTACAGAATAAATGAGTCTTCAATTCCTTTAAGGAACCCTTGTATACCTTCTGCTATGATTGGTCATCTAGCTTCTTCGTGCAAACTTCCAGGGGCCAGGGCTCATAACATAGCAGCCCATTTTATTACTGGAAAACCCTACTCAGGAACTCTGTTTTCCTGGCAACTCTCTTCAATGGACAAAGGAAAGTTGAACAGGCTGCCTTCTGGGGACAATGTGTCTTCTTTAAAGCCTGTGTACTTTGATTATAAAAAGCCTGTGGTATTGGGCAGGAGAAAGAGGATTCCTTTTTCTCCTTCACATGTCAGTGGTCAAGTTGCATATGCCTGTCTGAATCCAACGATTAAGAGAGATGATTATTTCACTTAGAAATGTGATCTCTAAACAAATCATCTTGCCAGTTTTGTGGGGTTATTTTTCACTATCCCATCTTACAAGAGGTATTCGGAGAAAAGAAGACTTACTTGACATTTCTAAGCCACTGGGATGCTTTTTAATTTGTTTCTAGAGTATTTAATCTGTAAGACATACCAGGCTGAATAAATTATGTAACAAAACAATGACAACAAGGTCAAAGCGGAAGTATGACTTTACAGTGGGGAATATTCATGACATGATGCTATTTGAGATATACTTCTTGAATATTAAATAGTTTTTCCTAATGTTATGTTCCAATTAAACAAATGGGAAGGTATAAGAAGGAAAACTGGATTCTTTTTGAATTGAGAAATTAAGCAAATTCTAGGATAGCAATTATCATATTGCTAATTGAAAAATGTCAACCACTGTCTGTCCGCATGAAGTTTAGAGATGGTAGCTGGAAATGTTTTCTCTTGTGAGCCAGTTGTCATATAAACCTTAGAGTACCAGATATTCTACATCAGTAAATCACACGTTCGTAATCTGATTTATTCAGTGATATATAACCTCAATTATTTATTTTTGGTTACATTGCAACTTAAGAAGAGAGAGTCAAAGCAACAGACTCTTGCTGCTTATGGTGATTATAGGATGGCTTATAGATTGAGTTTCTGACAAGATCTAAGTCTGGTCTTCCTTTTCTAGCAAGTAGGGCTTATGCTCTGAAAGGGATAATTGCTTCTTCTGCACAGTGGACAAAAAATAGATCACCTAATATATAGTGTAGAGGAGCATTAGACAAGGAAAGAAGAAACCCGGATGTTTGCTGACCTCCACCATCAATGAATGTTGTGGTCTGGGGCTGACCACATTAATATCAATATTTAACATTTATTAAGGACACACTGTATTAGTTAATCCTTGCATCTTTAATAAGCCAAGATTCTCGGTGGTTTGATGTCATAAAGGTTTATTTCTTGGTAACGTCAAAAGAGATGTGGCCCATCCTCGTTCCAGTTAGTGCCTCTGCTCTCTTCTATGGCTTCAAAATTCTTGAGCACATCCCTTGCTGGCAGAATGATGAGGGAAACAAAGAGAGGAAGAATGTGGTAGCAGTTAAAGCAGGCTGGCCCTGAAACTGATGGTCGCCAGTCCATTCATATGGACAGAACTCAGTCACATAGCCCTACCTACCTGTAACCACAGCTAGGAAATATGGGGTAGCACTTGGGCGCAGATGAGAGGACACGGTCAGTGTTGAGCAGCCTCAGTGAGGCTCTCCCACGCTGCACTGTGATTGGCTCCCTCAATACCTCACTTAATTCTCATAGTCAGTATTTAGTTTAGAAGGGCAGAGGTAGACTCATTGCTTTGACTGAGTCTGTGCCCTGAGCTCCTATGCTACATTGCCTTCTTGGCCTTTGAAAATCACTATGTGTAAGTTTCTTCACCTTTATAACTAAAATGACAGTATTGGAAATTCTTGTTATACCTCAGGAGCTCATGGAAATCATGGGCATGTCAGGACTTGCTTCTCTCTGTTACATAGACAACTGAGCATCTTTGTATGGCTGACTCCTTTACTTGTACAATATATACCATACCCTCTTAGGCTACCCAGCAATTTTCCCTCCTCTCTTCTGCATCACAAAATCCCTCTTCTCTGTTAGATCATTCTCACCAGCATACAATATGCTATCATTTCTCTATCTTTATAAAACCACTACTTGACTCCACACATCTAATTAACTATTAATTTATTTCTCTACTCCTCACAGCAAAAAAAAAAAAAAAAAAAAAATGCGTGATGTATGCTTGTCATTTCCGTCTCTTCTCCATTTTCTCTTGGATTCCTTTCAGTCAGTCACCCTGATCACTGTTTCAAATTGATCTTGGTAAACTCATGAATGGCTTCTATCTAGCCAAATCTAATCAATTTCCAGTCTTCATTTTATTAGACCTGTCAGTATCATTTGACATCAGATTATCTCTGTCCTTTTTGAAAGTGTTTCTTTACTTGGTTTCTAAGACCCTAATATAGTTCCCTGGCTTTCCTTCCACTCTCCTGGATACCATTTACCTGTTTCTTCTTCATCTCCCTGAACTCTAAATAGAGAACTGCTTCAAGTCTTATTATTTTGATTAATCTTATTTTCTCTCTTTACATTTAGTCTAAACCTTGATGATCTTGTCCAGTCATAAAGCTTCAAATGCTTCCCAGAAGCTGAAGGTTTCCAGATCTGATTCCCTAATACAGATTTCCCCAGATTTGTATTACCACATGAATGCATGATCAGTAAGCACTTCAGCTTAAAATGCCCCAAATTAAAATTCTCACTCTTCCATCATAACTATTCTGGTTCAAGCCACCATCTCTCACTTGGATTGTCATAGTATCTCCTTAAGAAATTTCTTCTGTAGTCTAAAATGATCCTCTCAAAATAGAAGTCAGATCATATCACTCCTATGGGCCAACCACCTAATATTCTTTGCTCTCACTCAGAATAAAAGCCAATGGCCTTATAATAGTCCCAGAGACATTTCAACATTTGATTCACCCATTATATCTTTGACCTTATCTCTTATCCTCCCTAAGCCCACTTTAATCACCCTGATCTTGCTATTTCTTGAGCATGGAAGTCACTTCCTCTACCTCAGGGCCTTTGTACTTGCTCTTTTCTTGCCTTGGAATACCCTTCCTGTATATTCTCAAGCTCAGTCCTTTGCTTAAAATGTACCTGGTCATTGAGGCTAATTGCAGCATCTCCTAAACAACTTTCTGTTCATTTCAGCGTTTAACCTGTTTAATGTTTAACTGTCTATCAGGGCTACTCCAGTGTATCTCCTCTGGATACCTGTTTCTTTAGGCAGAATGCACCGTGAGTGTCTCACATAGTGACTTCCTTCTGTTTGCAAAAACAGCATCTGAGTTCATGAGGAAAAAGACTATATGAGTTTGTAGAAGTAGCCAAAGTTTGCCCTATGACCTGGTACTGGTTCTGGGATACAGTATTGGCTGTCCCCACTGAGAGGAGTAACCTTATCCAATATATGGGCACAGTTGTGAAGGTGGTAGAATATGCCACCCCAAAATATGACTCTTTAGCAGAAGGATTATGCTAAGCTGGTTATTTTGAGAGACAGAACACACTGGAGAAGTTCTGAGAATAGAAGTTACCCCTTTGTAAGGGACACTTACATTTATAAAGGAAAATTCCATTTGTAAGTAAGGGTGTCTCCCTTTCAGGAAGAGAAGGATGACTCTAAACCACAAGAGAATCTTATCAAGGGAAAAAGCTCAAGCCTAAATATGCATAACAAACCCTACTTTTGTTTATAGTAGTTTTTCTGAGCACTTCCCCACAACTGGCCTCCTTACAACTTACTTTGTTTGAGTTTCCTGTTTTTAACCACAGATGGTATTTAAACTGGTGGTCGAGGCTACCTCAGGGAGTTAGTTGTTTTTTCTTGGGTTTCTCTCCTGTATGTATAAGGTATACAGGTTGTTTAAAGACAAAATGTGAGTAGATTTGAAGATCTAATTAGCTTTTTATTCACAGATTCATGGATCAGGCAGCATCCCATCTAGTAAGTAAAAAGGAGATCCAGGGAGCTGTACAAAATGGAAGACTTTTATAGGCAAAAATAGGATGAGACAAGAGAGTTATTACCAAAGGAAAAGAAAGGATTGTTTCTGGCAAGATCACCTTCCTTTGAGGGAAGGGCATGGGTCTTTCATGCAGATTATCTGTGCTAATGTTGATCGAGAAATTACAGCTTGATTGATTTAAAATTCCACTCCCAGGAAACCCTGAAACTACAATTAGATTAGGTATTAAGTCTTGGTTTACTGTTGTGGGGCTTAGCACAAGTGACTCCATTTTGGGTCTTTCTTTTTTTAACATGGTCACTGATTTCTGTAATACAGTTGGGTTCTGAATATCTCAGTTTTTCTGAGTAAGTATTCAGTCAGATTAAATCATAATCACTTATCAGTCAACACTAATAGTCCAAGCCATGATCTCTTTCTAAATTTCCCCTCTTGTCACTGACACTAAAACCCTCGAGTGGCCTTACTTGCTCCCATTCCCCCGGAAGCAAGGGAAGCAGGAAGGAGAGATTCTACTTGCATGACTAACAGCTCATTGGTGGTGGGCAAGGATCTCAGTCTTGGTCTGGCTTCATTTTGTGCCTATCACCTCCCAAAGATGAAGCATGCCCTATTCCTATCATTGTATGTACGTTTTATGAGAAGACTCCAGGAAGTCAGCCATGTGACTAGTTTTGGGTTGAGAATGTCAAATCATGGACTAACTTTTCTTTGAACTTGGATGGTATGAATTAATGAAATTTGCTTTTAAAACTAACTGCTCAGTCTTTATCTTGGGTACATTTGAAATGCCTGGTGGTTTGTTGTTATTTGGTAAGCCAGATTCTCCCCACACTCCCTGGTTACCACGATAGTCTCAGGAGCAAGTGAGAAGCAGATGCCATCTCCATAAGTAGTAAGGAAAAGGAAAAAGAAAGGAGGCAGACCACCTTTTTGAGTCCTAAGTTTAGGAGACAAAAATAGATAAAGAGGAACGGAAGGGCATAGTCATATGTACATTCTGATTTTCGCTTTCCAGGTTTGGGCCTCCCAAGTTTGAGACTTGGGAACGTGACTGCTGTGTATGGCAACCCAGTATAGTAAGGGGAGAGGAGTACAGAGGTATGATGGAAAGATAATCCGTTTTACATATCTGTGTCAAACAAGGCTTCTAGGTAGTGTGGACTTTAAGACAAGAGCCAGGAGACTTGTTTGGGGCCAACAGGATGAGTGTGTGTGGAAAAGTGAAGTCACTCCATGGCAGAGTCTGTGAGGTAGACAGGCTAGGCCTTGTGCCAGGTAGATGGCACAAAGGAGACTTGGAGGGGTTTGTGGAGGCCACGAGACAATAGGAAAGGCTAAATCAGCATGGTGGGTCATTTGGCCCTGACCAACGCAAGCCGGACAAGAGTTTATTATCCTTGCATGTCAGTAGTGGATAGCAACTAAGGGAGAGAAAAAAACCAATCCGTTTCCCTCTACCCTTCTCAGTTCTTGACTGAAGCCCCTGTGACAGAGGAATGGTAAAAGGAGAAAAACAAACAGAAGTGTTTTAACATTGTTCAAAAAAGGAACAACAGGCCCCAAATGTACTCACTTATGCTAAGCTCCATGACAGCAAACCAGACCTGAATACCTAACCTAATTCCAGGAGTAGAATTCTAAACCAGTCAGTCTGGAATTTCCTGATCAACACCAGTGATGTTATCTACTTGATACACCCCCTCCTCCTTTCCCCTTCCCCTAAAAAACGATGACATTGCCAGAAAGGATCCTTTCTTTTGCTAATAATTTCCTTGCACTGCCCAGTTTCTATTGCCTATAAAACTCTTCTGTTTTGCACAGCTCCTTAGAGCAACGTTTTACTTGCTAGATCAGATGCTGCTCAATTCATAAATCATTGAATGAAGCCAATTAGATCTTCAAATTTATCCAGTTCAATTTTGTTTCTAGCAACCTACATGAGTATTTATTTGGGAATTGACCAAATAAATAAAATATCTCATGTTAGCAATTTGAATGTTCAAGGGTCATAACAGTATTGTATAGATTTGAGAATAAAGCCCATTCATGTCCTGTGTGTCTATGTAGAGAATTCTCATTCCCACCAGTTACAAACATACGCATGAATTATAGTTCAACTAGTTTAGATGAAAGTGAATATATGCATTTTTTTCCCGTTGATAGTTTGAAACATATTGGCAGATCCACATTCTCCATGACTACTGGAGAGTTTAAGTTAATGACAATAAAGTTGATCAATACCTGATTCCTCTGCTGGCAGATACCGTGAGCCAGGAATAGGGGCTCCACAGAGAATAATTTTCAGTCAGGTACTGTTTATTTAGTATCATTCTGGCCCCTGACTTCCTCAATATATGAAATCATCTGCAGGTTGATGGATGGCAGCACTTTGGGTCCGCTGGAAAAGCGGAGGACAATTCATCCTTCTTGTCACAATAAGGCAAATAGCCCCCGGGACAAACCAAAGACCACGGTAGCTTTAAACAAGAAAGGCATTGATTAGAGGGAAAGCAAATGCCGAAAGAGAATCCTAGAGTTACTGAGATGGAGTCAAAGAAGCGACCAGTCAAACACAGAAAACAAAGAAAACTGCAGCTGAGAACCTGTGGGGCTAGAGATAATAAGAACAGCAGGAGGAGATAGAGGGAAAACATAGAGAGAGGAAGAAAAAAAATAATAATAAAAAGAAGATACATAAAAGGGAATGAAAAACCAATAGAAGATGCCAGAATTTTTGACAGTGAGGGGTAAGATCTGAAAGAACTTCTGAAGGAGATGACTGAACTTCCCTATGGGAAACCATCCTTGACAATGCGATATTAACCTAGAGGGATATCTGCACAAGCCCCAAGTCCAACAGAAACAAAAGACACAGACTCACTAAAATGCCAGCACTGGATTACATATGTACACTCAAACACACTTCACCATAGTTATTTCAAAGAGAAGGTAGCTGGAAAAACTGTATGTTTTAGAAAATGTAATCCAAAGAATTATTATTATTATTATTATTATTATTATCATTATTTTGTTGCTACTCTTCTCTTTCTTCCATTTATTTTTCTTTTGGCATGGCAGTCAGGCCCCATTAGGTAAGGCTGCATTATAAGAACCATTTAAAAATAGAATTGGCCCCTCTATTTCTTCATTTATTTTCTCCTATCCATCCTCTTCTCTCTTGGTTATTTCAGAAGTTTTTGGCATTGAAAGCATTTCTACCTTTGATTATTGATTACTCAGTAGTGCTCATAGACCAAGCTCCATTTGTTGGATAGGGAGAAATAGAATAACTTTTTTTTTCAGAGAAGAGAAATTCAATTTCACGCAGCTTTATGTTTTTCCCTGTGTTTTGATTCCGTCTGTCCATTTCCATTCATTAAAAATCACCATGCCCATGATAAAACCTAGGCCTGTTGCCTAGCTAAGAATCCATAGTTCACCCTTTACTTCATGTTGTGTAAATTCTTATCAGATGCTGGAGGTCTTGGTTAGGTGCTGCCCTGTCTCCTCAGGCATAGTGCCCTACAATTTTTAACACCACTGAACAACTCCATAAGAGTGGATTCCCTTGGATTCTTTCTCAGCAGATACAGATAACATTTTGAATAAGATACGGCTCCATTTAATTTTAGCATTGCTTATTTATTTACTTTAGTGGTGGAATCAGATAAGAGACTGATTGAGTTCACACCTCAGTGATAAGCATATTGGGTGACCTATTAATGCTGGTGAGTAAACTATAGTTCAGGCCCACAGGCAGTTCTGTTCAGATTCATGGCAAGACATGGTGATTGATAAGTATAGACTCTTAGTTAGGAGAAAGCAAATGAATACTTCCTATGTAAAAAATAAATTGCAAATAAGCTAATTTAAGACTACTCAGAAACTGTCATTCGCTCTGGGTGGTAATAATGCCCAAGAAGTTCCCTGGAATAAGTCTCTGATCCTTTTGGCAAATAGATAGCACAACAGAGGTGGAGATAAGCATGCTCCTCACCCATAAATAACCCCCTGATGTGATCCCTAATGCATTGTGAATTCATTGTGGGTTTTTAGGCATCTGGAAGACACTAATCAATGCAAAAGAAACTTTGCAGTGTTTTCCACATGGAAGCAAGTATCTACCAAGTCACAACTGTGCTTTACCTCAGATGGTCTGAATACAACTTGCAAAGACAAAGTTTGCTGGAAGGAAAAAAGAAAAGTTGTACTTGTGCAGGGCAGCTTTTCCTGGGAGGTTTCAGAGCACACTGAATCAGATCATCTTCTGATACAGTATTTAGTTCAGAGTAGCTTACAAAGTCACTAGTTCACACATCTAGGAGAATTTACACCTTTGGGATATGTCTGCATAGGCCTACTTGTTCAGATATTTTGGCCTCCCAAAAGTGATCGTTAGAATTTATCACATGGTATCTGCTTCTACAAAGGCAAGAAAATAATTTCAAATACATTGGCAGATGGATGGACCACTCTATTCCAACATCATTTTGGGGGGAGTTCCTACTTCTTGGGCTTCTTGGTAATTGGCGAAATGTGTAGATATACAGAATCATGCTGTGTAAAGAATCTATGGTTCAGAAGATGCTAATTCATTTTTATTGTTTGAGTTCCTACTATTTCAGTTTGCTAGTGATGTCATTACAAAATACCACAGCCTGGGTGGCTTAAACAATAGAAATTTTCTTACTGTGCTGGAGGCAGAAAGTACAAGATCAAGGTGTCTGCAGGTTTGGTTTCTCCTGAGGCCCCTCTCTCTGGCTTGCAGGTAGCCATCTTCTCATTGTTTCATCACATCGCCTTTTCTCCAAGCTTGTGCGTTCAATGGTGTCTCTCCCTATGCTCATAGAGACGGCCATATTGGATCAGTGTCCCACATTTTGACATAATTACACCTTTAAAGACCTTATCTCCAACTATGGTTACTTTATGAAGTACTGGGGGCTGGGACTTCAACATAGGAATTTGGGAGGGACATCATTCAGTCTATTATGTTCTGTACTCCAGATCTCCCAAATTCATATCCTTCTCACAGGGAAAATACATTTGAAAATAAACACATGAAGAGATTTGGAATTGGTCAACATTTAGAAGTCCAAGATGACTCTCTGCATTCCCCAGGGGATCTGTGGTTTGAATTCTTTGGCTATGCAATGAAAGGAGGGTACTTTGCGGGGAAAAGAGGAGCAAAAGGTAGGAAAGAAACAAAGAAGGTGCAAGTTGGGTGCCACTCTCAGGAATGGATGTCTCTGTCTTTAGGATAACATCAAAATTGGAGGTCATTTGACTGATCATTTAGTCTAGTCTCTTCATTTTTAGGTGGGGAAATAAAAAGATGTGAGATGGCCAAAGGCACTTAACTAATTTTGTATCTGTGTTTGGTTTAAAATGTGGGTTTTCTGATCCCCAAATGAGTACTCCTCTTCCATGCTCATGCACCCTAAAGGAGAGAGAAACTATTCCCTCTTAGAATAGGACGTAGCTGGGGGAGACAGAATGATCTTTGGTGAGACATTACTGAGAGAATGTTGCTTCCAGATTGTCATAGGATGTATGTAATGAATATACAATATCTAATACTTGTTCCTTTTTCTGTATACCTTTTTATTTGCTACTTGATGGAAACAATGCTTGCAAGTGGGGGATACTGGGGTAGCTTATAGTATATTTCCCGGCTTTCTTAGTAATGGCTTGAGCTAAAGACACTGTTACAAATACCTACTCTTTTCCCTTCTGTGCTAGCAGTGCCTATGGTATGGCATCTTTCACTATATTAAAAACTTTATGGATGGATGCCTGGGTGGCTCAGTTGGCTAAGTGTCTGAGTTTAGCTCAGGTCATTATCTCACAGTTTGCGAGTTTGAGCCCACATAGGGTTCTCTGCTGTCAGCACAGAGCTTGCTTCAGATCCACTGTCTCCCTCTCTCTCTGCCCCTCTACCTACTCATGCTTTCTCTCTCTCTCTCTCTCTCTCTCTCTCTCTCTCTCTCAAAAACAAATAGATATTTTAAAAAATTATAAAAATTTTTTATGGGCAAGTGTCTCAGACTTATTTTTATTTTCTTTGAACCCTAACAAAGAGCAACCAACTCAGATGCTTAATACATACACATGTATATTTACTTAATATACATGTGTGTGTTATTACATGTTATATATGTCATTAATATGCATATATGTATGCATACACACATGCATACGTATATATACGTTATGTATATGTGTGTCTATACCTAAATGGTTGGCTCCTCGTGGCTCTAATGACTGCTCAATAGAGGAATGAAGGCTTCTTTGAAAGGAATAGTACTGAAGAGCAGCTGTAACTCTTCAAGTGTTGATGGCAACAGCAAGGCAAAGGGTTGGTGCAGCTGGGGAAGATATGTGTATAGATAATCTTGTCCAGGGCGATAGGGGGCTACACTAGAAGAGGGGTTATCTGCAGGCATGTATAAAGTGGTCCTCACTCACCTTGCCCTTGACTTCACTCTTAGTGGCTTCTGGATATGTAGTGAAATTGGAAAGAAAGAAAGAAAGAAAGAAAGAAAGAAAGAAAGAAAGAAAGAAAGAAAGAAAGAAAGAAAGAAAGAAAGAAAGAAAGAGAAAGAAAGGAAAGAAAGAAAAGAAGAGAGAGAGGGAAGGAGGAAGGAAGGAAGAAAGGAAAGAAGAAAAGAAGGAAAGAAAAAAAAAGAAAGAAAAAAGAGAAGAAAGAGAGGGAGGAAGAAGAAAGAAAGAAAGAAAGAAAGAAAGAAAGAAAGAAAGAAAGAAAGAAAGAAAGAAAGAGGGAGGGAGGAAGCAATTGCAAGGCAGCACAGGTTTGTGCATGAATCTCCCCCCTAAACCCTCAGAGGGAATTAATTACTTTTTCTGTCTTCCTAAAGCAATTAGTATCTGACTCTATCACAACCATTACAATGTGTTACAAGTATCTGTCTCCCACTGAACTTTGAGTTGCCTAAGTGCATGGATTATGTTTTACCAATCTTTGTGTCCTTAGTGACTTTCATGTAGATGAATGAATGAAGGATAAATGCCAGACTTTGATTATACTCCCCAATTATCTATCTATCTCTTTGTCTATATGTACATAGGTGAGATGGAAACTGAAGTTCAGAGAGATTAAATAATTTACTCAAGGTCACACACATGAAAAGGCAGAGCAAAGAATTCTTACCCAGAAAGTGTGGCTGCCACGTCCGTACTCTAATCTCACCATGCTGGACTGGATGTTCAATATTGGGGCAACCTTCCTTTAAGGTATTAAGACATGAAGATTGGAAAACAGTGGAAAGAGGATAAATCATGTTGACTAGAAATAATAGGAATGTCTGTAGCAAGGTGTTTCTTCTAGCAATTGGTGGTCCTAGGGCTCTTTCTTAGAAAGCCACAGAGATAGATGGATGCAAAAATGGTGTTTTGGAAGTGTAGGTACTGAGGTGCAGGATGGAAGTTTTTACGTTAGTTCTCCTTACAGCAGTGTCTGGGGATGATAGAGGTGGTTTTCTCTGTCTTCACGCAGTGTTCGTACTTTGACCTGTTCTCCCTTTCAAAGAAATGGTTAAGATGTAGTCTCGTTTATTCCAAGGGATTATAAATGAAAATCATATCTTTGTGTTGTTGTTTATTCATAAGGGAAGCCTACCTTCCACAAATGTCTTTTACCAACACTTTCAGAGGCTGCTAGAACTTTGCTCTGGGTCAGTCCTATGGTTTACCACATAAAGAAGAGGGTAAAAAATGCTGAAACCTCAGAGGTGTCGCTGATCCATTTTTTCTAGTCCTCTTACTGAATTATAAGCAGATATCTCTGTCAGGGCACACAGCAACCCCAATACTGTCTGCTTTTCATTGCAAACTTACAAAGGCAGAGAACAAATTTACAGTTCCTATTTTGAATCCATTGTTAAACCCCCAGGAATGTGTAGCTTAAAAGCCCATTTGGTGCCTTGGAGAAGCATGGCAAACGGTTACATTTGACATTACTCATGCCCTTCAGGGAAATGCCCTTGTTCTTGTTGAAGTAAAGTTCCTGGAGGGAACACTTTGCATTATGTATCCTTTCCTACTCACTCTGATTACTTTTCTTCATGTTCCCTTGGGTTCTTCCAAACTAGACACAGTCTCTAAATTCTCAGTGATGCTCTTCACTTCTAATGCATGTGCTGTTCCAGTCTCATTGCCGTAGTCATTCCCAGATTTAGAGGAAGGAACAGGTGGAGGTGGGATGCAGGATGCTCACTGGAAGGCTGATTAAAAAAACAAAACAAAACAACAACAAAACAAAAAACCCCGCATCTAAATGAAAATGAGTAGATTCAGGTCAAAGCAACTAATTGGTTTCAAGAACTTTAACCTCTCACATAGGTAAGTCTCCAGGCTCATTTTGTTAGACCCAAGACAGCCTCTTAAAATCAAGTGCTTCAGAAAGTGTGTTCCTCTTAATGTATTACTCACATGACAGTTTGTGGAGCCTGGAGGAAAAAGTCTGGATCTCAGGCCTGAAGTTTTGCTCTCTTTCAATTACTATTTTGTTTCTTTTCTCTTTGTCTATTTTTAAATTATTTTTTTAAAATTCAAGTTAGTTAACATGCAGTGTAGTATGGGTAGAACCCAGTGACTTATCACTTCTATAGTACACCTAGTAGTCACCCCAACAGGTGCCCTCCTTAATGCCCATCACCCATTTAGCCCATCCCCTCACCCACCTCCCTCTAGAAACCCCCAGTTTGTTCTCTGTATTTATCTTTCTTTGTCTCCTTATTTCTTCTCTCTCTTTTTTCCTTCTTTGTCTCTCTGTCTCTGTCTTGCTTTCGTTGCCTCTGTGGGCCTTTCCAGCGCTGTCTAATAGTGCTTTCTTCAGTGCTGGGGACTTTCTATATTTATACCATTTAGTTCTGTAGCCGCCAGCTATCTGTGGCTACTGGAAACTTGCAATGTAGCTATTGTGACTGAGAAATGAAACTTTAATTAATTTAAACAAATTTAAATTTGAATAGCCATTTGTGACTAATGGTCATCAAATTGGTTAGCGCAACTTTAGATCAATTTTTTTTTGTATCTCTGACATTATCTCTATCATTCATGTGTTTGTGACAAGAGTTGAAAACCTCTTTGGCCACTCTTCTACTTTTAAGATCACTCATCACTGGGAAAGTTGGTCCAGATTACAAAATTTGGTTCCAATCTCTTGTAAACTGTACTTCAACTTTAAAATGCTTTCAGAGAAAGAGAGCACTTAGTATCTTTTTTGAAGACAGAGTGTTCCTCCCTGATTTCCTGGAGACCAGGTATTCTCCGGCTAGGAATGTGGGGCACCCAGGTATGATTGTGGGTCCAGATAGGACTCATTGACAAGGCATGGGAGCAGATTTGTTTGAAAATTTCATGAGTGAAGGCAGAGGTCAGCAACCTCTTTGGCCATCTGCAGAAATAAACAATGTTGGAGCAAGGGTCTTGAGCCAGGGAGGCATAAGAGAAGGTGAAGAAGGAGAAAAAAAGAGTTAGTGTGGAAGAAGAAGGAAGATAAGAAGGAGAAGGACACATATTAAAAGTGGGATTGTTACAGTGATCTTAGCTGCAACTCTGCCTCTGATCTCCTCTCAGGAAGTCAGGCCCTTTTACCAGAATAATCCCCGACTCAGCCATAGATGCTTGGGACATGGGCTTGGGAGCAACCAGGAAGGGTAGGGGGGTAGCTGGTAAATTCTATGTACACTCTTAGAGACTCTGAATTCAACTCCAAGTGGGTTTAATGGTACCCAAGGTCCCAAGGTAGACTGGCTACTGTCTTCTGTCCTTCTTTCTCTTCTCTTTTTCCCTTTATTTTACGTTATCTATCTATCTATCTATCTATCTATCTATCTATCTATCTATCTATCTATCTTAATAACCATGTCCTCAGTGCCTAGGGACCCTTTTGTTTTTGGTCAGTCTCTGTCCTGATTAGCGAAAGGAAAATAGGAAGCGGCATTTTAAGACCAAGACACTAATAAAAGCAAAGACATTTCTTGTAAGTCTAAAATTCTGCTAAATCACAGATTTTTTCTTGAGCAGTCTGCTTACAATCCTGGAACCATGTTCCTCATATCTGGGAAATCTATTTTACATTGACTTCTTGTATTTGCTACATTCTATATTGACTGGCTTTGCTGTATTTTAAATGTATTTGTGTCTAGACTTGTGGGACTTTAGCTACAGCCAATTTCTACATTATTAAGAGGGTTATTTTGAGTGGCCCCTGTGAATAAACCTAATTTTCCCCTCTGATTAGTGCTTAATTTGAAATTGTTTGTGCAATGATGGAATCTTTCTTGAGTTTCACTTCCAGATTCCAGTTTCCATTCCCAGAGGTTGCTTTTGATTACATAAATGCTTTCAGGGTGATTATGTGGGCAAAATTGTATATTAGGTAGTTTTGGTGCTTTTTATAAGAAATTGTGTTGTTTAGAAAGAAGGGCTGTGAGTTAGGTTTTGTGGTTTTAGGTACTTTACAATTACATGATCACTGCCTCTATTCAATGCACAAATATACCCTGCATTTGCAACCCTGCATAGTTTTGTCACCCAGCCTTTGATTGGAAAGTCACTTCTCTTTACGATTCCACATTCCACAGCAGGAACATTTTTTCTACATATGTATATCAGGCTTTTCAGTGTGTGTATAGTTTTCTGTATCTCTCTGTTCTCCCCCTATCTTCAGTGTTTCCTAATAAATGAGAGGGAAAAAGTAAAATATTCATGACATTCCCCCAAACCTAAGCTAGAAATCAGACCACATGACTTAATTATAGGCAAATGCCTGCACCTATTAATCTCTGTCCATGTACTCTCTGACCCCTGGCCATATATAACTTGGTATCTGCCTTACAGGTTCACAGCTGGAGAGGAATTTTGCCTCTGAATGAATACCTTGAATATCACCCTTCCCTGATTTAGATGACATCAAGTGAGATATTGGACTTAGAGTTGGTGCTGGAATGGGTTAAGATTTTGAGGGATGTTGAGATGGGGTGGTTATATTTTGCACATGAGAAATACCAAGGGCAGAGTGTTATGAGTTGAGTTGTGTCCACCTCAAATCCATATGTTAAAGTCCTAACCTCCAGGACTTTTGGACATGATTCTGTTTGGAGATATAGTATTTATAGAAGTAATCAAGCTAAAATAAGGTCATTAGGGTTGGCCTTACTCCAATATGACACTGTCCTTATAAAAAGGAAAAATTGGGGCACAGAGACATGTACAGGGGCAAACAATGTGAAGACACAGAGGAACACCATGTGAACATGAATACAGTCATCTATAAGCCAAGAAGAGAGGACTAGAACAGGTACTTCCTTCACAGAACTCAGAAGGAACCAACCCTACCAACACCTTGATTTTGCACTTCAGCCTTCAGAACTGTGAGACAAGGAATTTCTGTTGTGTAAACCACACAGTTTGTGGTACCGTATAACAGTTCCATACAGCAAACTAACATAGGTGGCCAGGCCTCAACCTAGCTGCTCTGGAACATGGAACAGACAAATGGCATATAAAAGCTGGTCCCTGCTGTAGACATGTTCTACACATAAACAGGCAGCTTGCTAGAATACCATTTTCTGTGTCCCTTTTTTTCATCATCTTCAGTTTTTATCATCTCTCTCATTTTCTATAAATCTCATAGAATTACCAACCGCCAGTGTAAGGATTGTATCCACAAACTTTCAGTAATATCAGATGTTATTCTCATATCCCGAGATAGCGAAAGTTATGTTTTCTACTCCTACTTTACTATTACCACTACTATCAGCTGGCATTCTTTGACTGCCTGTCCTGTTTCAGGTAACATATTAAGATATTCACTTCTTTGATCATCATAACATTTCAGGTACGAGGTACCAACCTTTACTGTCTCCTTCACTTCAGAAATGAGAGCATGGAGGCCAGAAGGTTTGACAACTTGGGCAAACCCACCCAGCTGGTTAGTGGCAGAGCTGAGAACCTACACCTGTATGGTCTTCATATGTCTCTACTCAGAGAATTAAATTCTGAGACTGAACAAAAGGAATCAAAGTAAGATTTAAGCAGAGAGGCTAGGGGGAAGCAATCACCTGTGATTCTTCAAGGATACTGGAAAGGTATCCTTTAAGACACAAGTCACATTACTTTACGCATTTCTAATTTTTCCCACTGAAGACTTCTCCAAGAGCAAAATCTAACATGGGTAGTCATTGCATCAATTCACATTTCAAGCTACAAACAGACCAAAAACAGTTGCTGCATCAGCTCAAAGGAACATTCTTCTGTAATCAATTAAAATCATTGCACTTGATTATTCCAGTCCTGCCAAGAAACAATTTAAAAAGCCTGTTCAACACCAATTTGTTTTACAATTTCCAGGACCACTAAAATGACCTCCTGAGGACCTGGAATTCTAAAGGATTTTTCCAGTGTCGCCTGAGAACAATATGGCAGTAAAATAAACAAACATAAGCCCACTTAGATTTTAATGATATCCATGTGAAGTGTACACTCTTCATTCATCAAGCTTTAGTTTGCACATTATAGCTGTTATCATGGGACATGGCTTTTACTGTAAATAACAAAGGACTTTGGAGATCACAGAACTGGACTACTGTGGCTCCACCATGGCCTTGCTGTGTGTACCTTAACAAGTTACCTTCCCTCTCTGAATGTCTGTGACCTAATCTTTAAATGGAGAAATGGACACCTGAGTGGCTCAGTGGGTTAAGCATCCGACTCTTGGTTTTGGGTCAGGTCATGATCTCTGTGAGTTTGAGCCCCACATCAGGCTCCGTGCTGGCAGTGAAGAGCTTGCTTGGGATTCTCTCTCTCCCTCTCTCTCTCTGCCCCCTCCCCACTCTGTCTCTCTCAAAATAAATAAATACTTAAAAAAATGTTTTAAATACAATAAATGGAGAAAACAATGCCTATCTCCCAGGCTGTGAGAGTCAAATAGAGGAGTGAGAATAGAGCCTCTAGCACATGATTGAGAGCATTAAGTTTTACTTCCATTCCACATTTTCTTGCCTCTCATTCTCTCAGGTGCCCGGAATGTTTCTTTGCCCTTATCTCAGCTTGCCTAGGCTGTTAGGCTGAACCCTGGTAGCCATACAAGTTAACTAAAGCTTGACTCAGACTCACATTAAGGTCAGTTTCTACTTTGTGTTTTATTGGATGTGGGGAGGTGAAAAATATACAGGTAATATGATTTCTGGCCTTCAAGTGCACAACAGTAGTTAGGAAATCTTAGAGGAGACAAATTTTTTTTCCATTTTGCCTAGAGCCAAGGGAAAGGTATGTATTTACCCCCATAGTCTCCATTTGTGTGTGTGTGTGTGTGTGTGTGTGTGTGTGTGTGTACACGTTAAGTTTAGCTTCTGTAGCTATTTCCTTTCTAGAGTCTTGAGTTTATTTTCAAGTCTCTGATCTGACCTTCCTTCTGGATGGACCCTGGTCTACACCTCACTTTTTTCAGTCAGTTAAAATTCTCTGGGCCATCAAGAATCAGCAGATGCCTGAGGGCAAAAGCCTGCTTCAGTGTTTTCACACCTCTGTGGATTCTCTCTCTCAGATTTCTGGTATCTAAGCATTTCTCTTAACATTCTGGCATCAAATGAAAGCATTTTAAAACATTTTTTATATATACTTTTTTTTCTTCCACATTTTTTTTTTTTTGCTATTCTGTACCATCTTCCATATTTTGGGGAATAGAATTCCAGTCTCACAGATTATTTCCAACTCTTTCTAAATATAATGCCAAGAAAATCTTCTGTTTCAGTCTGTGCAGGCTGCCATAACAAAATACCATAGACTGGGTGGCTAAATAACTGAAAATTATTTTTTCACAGTTCTGGAGGCTAGAAATCTGAGATCAAGATACCAACATGATTGGCTTCTGATGAGGCCTCTCCCTTTGAGTTGCATATGGTGCCTTCTCACTGTGTGCTCACATGATCTCTTTGTGGGAACATGAGAGGCAAGGAGTGGGAAGGAGGGAGAGGGAGAGGGAGAGATAAGAGAGTATAAACTTTTGGTGTTTCTTCTATAAGGGCACTTATCTCATCATGAGGACCCCAGCCTCATAGTTTCACCTAATCCTCATTGCCTCCCAAAGGCCCCATCTCCGAATACCATTACATTGAAGGTGAGGTCTTCCACATATAAATTTGAGGGGTTGGACATACAAATATTTAGCCCATAAGATCCTGTTTCTGAGCTGGAAATAATTGGTACATACTACAGGTATCACACAGACCTGTCTGATCTTCAGTTTCGTCACCTATAATATGAGGAGAATCCAACTTATAGCACTGTTGTAAAATGATTACATACCATAGTGGGTATAAAATAAGGATCATGATGCCTAACCCACAGTGGGACCTCAACAGACAGTCCTCACTTTTCCCTTTGCTTCTACTCTCTCTGCCCCCAGAGAGAGGCTGTGTGCAGCTGACTGGTGTATGATGACTGTCTCCAGTGTCAGTCTAGTGATGCAGGAAGTGGTGCCATCATGATCCTTCTTACATCATGCTGTCAAGACTCTACAGCATTTGTGTCACCAGAAAGGGATAGGGTGGAGGACGGTAGCATGAAGGAAAGGTGATGATATATTTTTTATTGAGGAAAACAAGCAAAAACAAAACCAAACAGAAGCAACGATGACACCTGGATACTTCCCTCTTTAAACTCACAGTGGAGCCCAAAGTTGTAAGCCATCCAGATGGTGAGCTCGCAAAAACAGAAATTAATCACCTATTTGTAGTACAGTTTGAGGATTTAAAGATCTTTGGGGAAGATGTTGAAAAGCCTCACTCCAATTAACCTTACCCTATTAAGTATGCCCATCCACAGATCCGAAGCCCAAGAATGGATTTCAGGGGTGAGTGAGAAATGCCTAGCCTCTGCAGCCATGGAGCCTCTGAAGGGAGAACGAAGCAGCTTTAAAAGACTGGATAGGGGCGCCTGGGTGGCGCAGTCGGTTAAGCGTCCGACTTCAGCCAGGTCACGATCTCGCGGTCCGTGAGTTCGAGCCCCGCGTCAGGCTCTGGGCTGATGGCTCGGAGCCTGGAGCCTGTTTCCGATTCTGTGTCTCCCTCTCTCTCTGCCCCTCCCCCGTTCATGCTCTGTCTCTCTCTGTCCCAAAAATAAATAAAAAATGTTGAAAAAAAAATTAAAAAAAAAAAAAAAAAAAAAAAAAGACTGGATAGATCAACACGCATCTGGGATACAATATAATTCTTCTCCGAAAGTATTGAAATGGGAACAACGTTCTGATTTAATTGTGAGAGCTTTTTTGAACTGTGTGACCCTTTTCTGAATTTGATCTGTTAACCGAAACAGAAGATCGAGTGTTATCACGTGTCAGTTGCGTGTCACCTCGGCCAAGTCCTGACCTAGACTGCTTAGAACCTGTTTGTTCTCTCTGACACATTTTCCCCTTTTGCATGCAAGGCAGGGGAAAGAAGCAAATGGTATTTGGTATTTCTTCTCGGGGACAGTCATCAAGTAAAAAGTGTGGTGATTCTGGTGGGGCCTCTGGGAATGAAGAGGTTTTAACAGCCTTAAAATATTGCCAAGAAGTACTATTTTCAAAGGTCTCTGTGACCTTTCTGGCTAAATTGGAAATGAAAATAAGAGACAAGCACATTTTTTCTCATTCAAGAAAAGTGGAAAACTCTCATTAACAGACCAAGAAAATGGGGAAGAAGGAAAGAACAGAGACACAAGAAAATGGAAACATATACCACAAAGACCACGTTTATACTGACATATAAATGGTTTCATTCTGCCTCATAGAACCCTTTCCCAGATGCTGATCCTCTTTTCTTTTATTCTTTAAATTTTAATACTAAGCAGTATCTTTTGCCAAAATTATTATTGAGAAAGAAAATTAAAGGATTTGGCCCCTACCTCAATGTCCCATTTTAGTGCTAGCTTCCCAGCCGAGATTGTGAATACTGAAATCTATAGAGTTTGTCGTTAATCACAAACAGAATCACTCTCAGCGGGCGGTTTATGCCTTCTCCCAGGTTTCTCGCTTCTAGGAAGGATGTCATCACCCCTACTATCTTTGAAACCTCCAAGGGGTATGACGAGATCATGGTATATACACACATTTGTTAGAGGGTGGGATGTGTGTGTGTGTGTGTGTGTGTGTGTGTGTGTGTGTGTGTGTGGTAGAATGAGGTAGAACTAGGCAAACAATCATCTTGATTTATCTAGTTCCCCTGGTGATAATTTTGGGTGTTTATTGGGCACAAAGCAGTTATTCTAACTACATTTATTACAAATAAATATTTAAAAAGCAATGGTGTTATAATGGAACTAAGTGGATTTTACAAACATGACAGAAAAGAATAACAGTATAGCAGATCTGAGAGCAAAATAAATTGCACGATGGCCAGTAGGTTTAAGAAGTACAGAAATAGTAAGGAAGGGAATAGCTCAACCTGGCAGGGAGGGATATGGGCATATACCTCATTCAAACTGTAACTGATGTTCCGTATAAGCGGCTACTTCAGCTTACTTGGTGTGTGGATGGAAATGCTGATAATGCTGAATGACTTCCCACTCTCATAAAAGTTTTATAGAAAAACCGATATTAATAAAGATCTCTGAAAATAGAAATTAGCCTGCTTATGTGCAAGTTGATCAGTACAGAGAGGTGTGTATATAGCATGTCCCCTCTTCTGAAATTACTTTAAAATTTATTCCTCCTCGTTGTAATCCTGCAGAGTAGATTGAAAGAAAATGGAAAGCGAATGACACCATTGAAAGGAAACCCAGTAATATTCTCCCACAAATGAAACAGGATTATTCTTAGGCTAGTCTTGGAATTCACCATAATTTCTTTCATAAGAATATATTATGTCTTCAAGTTTGTTTTTATTTATAAATGCCTCTGACAAGAGTTATTCAAGTCCACATTTCTGATACTGTTCTGTCCCGCATTAGCGGGAGGGCATGAGGTGGCCCATGTACTTGACAATGGCACTTAAAAGCATTCTGAGAGAAGAAAGGGAACTCACAGTTGGTTTATATACCGTATGATTGGGTACAGTCTGTCTTCTTTAAAAAATCAAGGACATTTATAAATATGTGTCAGAATGTTTTCTTAAAAGCTACAGTATCAAATCACCAAAAGTTGATGGAAGTAGGAAAGAGGAGTATTTGCTCCCGTATTTGCTCAGAAACAAAATGTTTTTCTTTCTGATCTTTAAAACTGTCTGTTGCTTTAAGGAGTATATCACACATGAAAATATTCTGCTTTATGTTCAGAAGTAATTCATAAAAGGTGGCTTCAAGGTTTGGGTATTCTCTGCCAAAGGGATGTATAGACTTTTTACTAAAACTGTTTAACTTCCATAAAGAATATTGATATGGGAAAGGATACAACTAACTGTAAGCCTCTTCAGAAGTTTCATATGCATTTCTACTGGAGCTTAATTTTTTTTTTTTTTTTTTTTTTTTCCAGAAAGTGAGGCAAAGCTGGAAGCCATTTTGGAAGATGTTCCTTAAGTTGTAAGAAGGGAAAATACCCAGCTTAGCAGATTTTCCTTTTCAGCCCTAAACAAAGAAATGCAGCCAAATTATTTTTTTCATTTCTACCCTGAAGATATAATTATGGCCCCATGGCCAGTGCCTTTGCTTCTGGATAACTCACTATATAGCACAAAGTGGAAAATGCCTGGGGTAGTGGAAACAAAGTGAATTGGGCAGTAGAAAAGAAACATCCTTCTCATGATTCTTCTAAAAGCAGCTATGGATTTGGGGGAAATCACTTCATTGTCTTTGTCTCATTTTACTTTGAAAATGGGGAAGTTAATTTTTTCAAGTTTACTTATTTTGAGAGAGAGAATTGCAAGCAGGCTCTGCACTGTCAGCACAGAAGAAAATGGGGAGTTACGGTAGAAGATCCCCAGAATCATTTCTAGCTCTGCCACGGTTGATTCTATGAATCAAAAGAAAAAAAGAAATAGATAAATAGAAGGACATCATGTATATTTGTCTCTCAGTCTATTGCGATCTCTACAATCCTAAATGGGTTATATAGAATATATAGAGAAAATGGAAAGCGAATGACACCATTGAAAGGAAACCCAGCAATATTCTCCCACAAATGAAACAATGATTTTTAGGCTATTCTTAGGCTGCATAGGAAATTTATAATTTTTTCTCTCTAATTTTGTTTCCCTAAATATTTTTCATATTCACATTAGCATCTTAAAAAAACCCTTAAATTTATACCATCATACAGAATTAATGCCAAGCAGGCTGGTGTAGTCTACTCTATCACATAGGTCAGCTTCCATTATGGAAAACTACAACTGTATACTTTTTTTTTAAGTTTATTTATTTATTTTGAAAGAGAGACAGAGCACATGAGCAGGGGAGGGGCAGAGAGAGGGAGAGAGAATCCTAAGCAGGCTCCACACTGCCAGTGCAGAGCCCCATACAGGGCTGGAACCCGTGAATCACGAGATCATGACCTGAGCCAAAGTCAAGAGCCAGACACTTAAGAGACTGAACCACACAGGCACCCCCAAAACTATACAATCTTTTAAAGTTATTCATTCATTTACTCTGAAAACAGTAACTTAACAAATGATGCAGATATCTGGTGGAGAGAACATCACAGGCAGAGATTTGCAAGTGTGGAGACAGAAATGGGAACATGCTTGGTGTATTTGCAGAAAAGTAGGGAGACCAGCCTGAGAAGGCATGTTTGTGGATATAAGTTTCGGGGAAGGGCAAGGGCTGGGTCCTATATGCATTTGTCTGCCATGGTAGATGTTTTGGCTATAGTACAAAGCTATTTTGGTTTCAACTCGGAGTCAAGAATAGATGCCAGGGAGCAAGGATGGGAATCTAGAAATCTATGACATGACCACTATCATGGTCCTTACAGGAATGGTGGTGGCTTGACCTAGAACTACAGTGATGAAGATAGCAAGAAATGATCTGATTCAGGATATATTGTGAAGGTCAGTCCTTCAAAGAAGAGAAAAACAAATCTTAATCTTAAACGGCTTTAAACTGGGAAATGTCTCAAACTAGACCTGGGCAGAAACCTGCTGAATGAGTCATGGGACAAAGGCATAGAGACATGGTCATTGTGTGCACTCTTGGCCAAGAGCTCCTCCCTGTGACACATCTGAACCATCACTCTGAGTGTTCCTCAGTCCATTGCTCTCTCCTACAACTCACGATATTCTTGCTACATCAGTTGGAACCCCCCAAATCAGACAGAAAACTGGAAAATAGAAACGTTCCTTAAAATAGTAAAGAAAGGGGTGCCTGGGTGGCTCAGTTGGTAAAGCAACCGACTTCGGCTCACGTCATGATCTCACGGCTTGTGAGTTCGAGCCCCACATCGGGCTCTGTGCTGACAGCTCAGAGCCTGGAGCCTGCTTCTGATTCTGTGTCCCTCTCTCACTCTGCCCCTCCCCCGCTCATGCTCTGTCTAAGAATAAATGAAACATTAAAAAAAAATTTAAAATAGTAAAAATGTACTTAGACCAGTGTATTTCCAGAATAATCAGTCCTTTGATATGAGGTTAAGAGTTCCCTGGTGATTGGCTGAAGAAGAGGGAATATTGTGTCCTTTTTGAGATTTTGATGAATCTTATTTTACTCTTATTTATTCTTATTTTCATATTCCTTTAGTGGCTCCAAGAAGTACTATTAGTGAAGAAACACGTAATTTGTTAAATCTAGCTTTATCCTAAGTTATATAATCAAAAATCACAATTTTATGTAATTCACTTTAGTATCCTAAAGAAGTAGAGTTACATAGAACAGATACGGAGAAGCTTGGGCTTAAACAGTGTTATTGTGCCTATAATCTGTATCAAAAATATTTCTGGTGCCCTGGACATCAACAAATGGCCCTTAGTGAAAAAATCTGCCTATTGGTAACATGATAGAGTGAATAAACCTTACAATACTGAAATTGACTCATTTTATAACAACCATGAAATGCAAAGTATGCCATAATAGAGTAACAAAACTAAATGTGGCTTGTATCTTTTGCAAAAAATACTGCATTAATTTTGAAGCAATGCATATTTTGAAGTACATTAAAATCAAATTTTTTATTATGCAAATATAGATGCTCCCTAAAATTAATGTAGCTCAATTACATCATTAGATGTCAGAAAGGCATTTGAAAGGGTAGGTTGGAAATAATTCTTTTGAATGTCACATAAATTTTCTTTGCAGCTAATCTCTGAAAAGAGGGAAAAAATTCTCTCTACTCAGGCATAGAATAGAAGCATTAACAATGGAAAGGTCAGTGCATAATGATGCAAGAGAGAAAAGGCCTAAAGTGCCATATTGATGAAATGAAATGGGGAAAGTGATATAGAATATTAATCAATCAATTCTTAATTTAAGACCTTTAGGTAACTTGCTAAAATCTTCTTCACTTTTTAATATCAAAGAAATGCTAAGCAATACATTTTGTGTGTGTGTGTGTGTGTGTGTGTGTGTAAAGAAAAAAACTCAACAACTATCTGTTTAGATTCAACATTTCTCTTTCCCTTTAACTGCTCTGTATTGCAGGCAATATTTGACAAACTCTAGTTATCCTAGTAGGTATTAGATAGCCATCTAATTTTCAGTATAATTTGCCTCCATTAGTTTAGGAAATCAAGAGTTGATTATATCAACTCCACAAAGGAAAATTATGTATTCATTAAAATTCATGTTAGGAAAGATATGAGGAAACGGTCATGATAAAATGGTAAATAAAATTGCAAGACATAGAACTTTACGCATAAGATGATCCACAGTTCGTAAAAATAAATAAATGTGGGTACATGTAAAGACAAGAAGAACTGTATGAAGGGGAAAATTGTGGTTATCCTTGGATGATGAAATGCATTTGGAAAATGCATTTTTGTCTGCTTTACTGATTTTTACAAGTGTGGTGGTATTTAAGATTTGCAGTGATGTAGCCGGCATTAGCAATGAGAGTTTTTTCTCTTCTTGACCTCATTCTTACTAATTTGCCTGTTAACTATTTCCTTGGTCTATTAATTTATATATGTATTGTAAAGGCCAGTAGGAGCTGGAAGGAAAAGAAAAATGAAGAAGCAAAAAAAGGTTAAGTTATCATTGTATAGGAGCAAACCTGGAGAAAGATATTTTGAAAGACAATGTATTTGGCTGCCTGTGAAACTGTTTCTATTTACATAAAGATCTCATGGGGGCACAGAGTACATTTAGGGAAGGGAAGAGGAAGAAAGTCACATTGATTCACTGGTTCTCTCGCTGATTCATTCATTTATTCAACAAACATTCATGAGTACCAAATAAATGCCATGTACTGGGGAACCACTGATTAATAAGCTCTAGTATCTGCCTTCAAGGAACTCGTGGTTGAGCATGGGAAGTAGACAAATTAATAAGAAGACTATAAGTCATTAATATAACAATATGCCAGATAAATCCCTCACACAATGCATAAAGTCATCCAAGCTGCTTGAGGGTTTCCTACATTTGATCTTGTTCTTGAGTCATTAAGACCTCATGAAATTGATGAAGGGAGGAAGGACTTTTTCTGGTAGAGGATTCAGCATATGAACAATCTCAAGAATTGTGAAAGAACAGGGAACTCTTAAGTGGTTTAACATGTGGCTGGAACCTAGGGGCAGTTGGGAGAGTCTATGGAAATGATGTTGTAAAAGGAGACAGGAAGCTAATAAAGATGTCCATGTCATGTTGAGTCACTTATAGGCAATCTTACTGGCAATATTGCTAGAAAATGCAAAGTACTCTGTAGTGACAGAAAGCTGATTGGTGGTATACTAGCAATGGGGGTTGGGAGGATGGGAAGGGTGAGAGAGAAGGGGATTGCCAAAGAGCACATGAGATGTTTGTGGGTGATAAATATGTCTGTTATCTTGATTGTGATGTTTTATGATGTACACACACATGTCAAATTTATTGATTTGTTTATTGATTTTGTTTGTTTATTTATTTATTTATTTATTTATTTATTTATTTAGGCTATTTCTCTGATCCAGTCACCATGCTTTGGTCATAGCGGATGCTATACAGATTAAAAAACAAAAACAGGGGTACAGCTGAGATAACACCTGTACCAGGAAGACCTGCCCCACCCAGGAGAGGCTCTCTGGCTCCCTCCTCTGACTCCTCTCTAGTCTTTGTCTTCCCTGGGAATTGGGCCTCTGAGACTCTGCTAGTCTCTCTTCCAAATCAGGGAACTCCTGGAAAGCAAGAACCACCTTAAACTCACCTTGGTATCTCCTGGACTCCTCCTCCTGGTCTCCTCATAGTATTAGGCCTTTAGGACTCCTTTCAACTGCTCTTTCCCCACCTCCACTGGTATGATGACTGGCCTTTCTGATAGCACAGGTGAAAAAGCCAGCCAGTGTTCTCTTTTGATGGTTTTATGACCAGAAGCATGGAGGAGACACATTAATAAGCCCAGCACTCCTTTATACAGCTCCTAGTTCATGGTGAGGGCTGGGTACCTGAGATTCCTCTTTATGAGAATGGAGCATCACAGAGCCAATTTCCACTTTCCAGAAAAGTAGAAAAGTTAAATTAGTCTCTACAAGCCAAGCAGTGTTGGCATGTCTTTGGGGCCTTCTTGTTTCGTCTTAACCTGTCTAATCTCATCAACCACATTCTCCTAGTTGCTCATCCTAGCCTAGTCACAAAACCTCCCATTTCTCAAAGTAGCCAAATATTCCCACTCCTCAGAGCCCTTAAACTTTTGTTTCTTCTGGCTGATGGAAATAGGCACGCGTGTGCGCGTGCACACACACACACACACACACACACACACACACACACACACACTTCCTCTGGAATGCTGACTTATTAGTAGTTCCAGAATTTAATTTAAGGATATGAAGTTGGCAGTGAGAGGGCCTAGAGTAGACACAGTTGCTCTATATTCAGCATACCTTCTTTTGCCTTCTAGAGTTCTTACTGAGGACACCCAGATGCTAGTGAAACTGGTATACTTTCTTTCAGGACTGACATAGAAAGTTCAGTTATTTCTGACCACTACCCTTCTAACCTAGTTCTATATCTCCATTTTAGAAGAACTTAGAATAACAGCCCCTGTATCTATATTGAAACAAATATTTATAAATGGTGGGCTTTCTTTGTTATTGAACCAAACTCACATCAGCAAGGTCTTGGGGCTCCTGAACAACATCTGGCCAGGGTGGATGGTACTCTGGAGCCCTTTTCTTCACACCATTGAGGAGTCCTTCTTTAGACAAGGCACATTTTTGAAAGAAAGAAAAGATAAATTGTGATATCCAATAGGTCTCATTGGTTGAGATGACCCTGCCAATGCTCTTTGCCAAAGCCTCTCCTCGTCTGTTCCTTTTAGGAGGTTAAATCCTTTAAGTCTCTGAGGTTTGTTTTACTTGATTCTCTCTCTCTCTCTCTCTCTCTCTCTCTCTGTGTGTGTGTGTGTGTGTGTGTGTGTGTGTGTGTATAGCATGTGCAGTATTTTAACCACATATGTGGAGATGATTGCAGACTCTGGTTGTAGAGATGAAGAAAGAGGCAAAGGGATCTTAAACCAGACTCCAAATTTACAGTATGTTTGCCAAAATATATCCCAGTTGTAAATATTTAACTCATATTCCTAATGAATTGGTCTTACGTTTTAAATATTATATGACCAAAGTCTTTTATACATCATTGTGTTTTTAAGAGTGTGGCTTTGGATGCAGTCTGGGTTTGATTTATAACGCCATTTAGTAGAAAATACCTTGGGAGGAGGGTATCATACAAACCGACTATCTACTCTGCCAAATAGGATCTTACTTGTATGTATTAAGACACAATGTATAAAGCAGATAGCATAGTGGTTGGAACACGTAGGCGGTGGTTGCTCCATAATTGCTCACATATTGCTAAAATACACAGTTCCCAAGAATATCCATCGTTCAAACTTACAGTGTTATCTACTTTAAAATACGTGCATTATACATTCCCGCATACATACACATAACCACAACACATATTTATACGTAGTTAAAATATATTTATCATAGTGTTAGAGACAAACTGGATTGAATCCTGGTTCTGCTACGTACATTGCTTAACCTCTCTGTCCTTCAGTTTTGTTTTGTTTTGTTTTGTTTTTATCTGTAAAATAAAGCCAGTTATGGTACCTCCAATAAAGCTTATTTGAGGATTAAATAACATCTGGTACTTGGTAAAATATAAGTGTTGGTTGTCGTTATGATTACTACCACTTTATCAAATGGTGATGCAGTGAATAAGAAAATCAAATGAAAATCAAATTAAAACAATAGTAAAGATTAAAGAGATCAGCAAATACATGTACCTCCTTTACTTTAACCTAATTTCTATGACAGACGTTTCTCTCTTAATCTCAACAGGGAACAGATTTCACCGCCCAGGAGCATAATTACAGAAAACACTGGCTCCTGTGGTCACAAAGTTATACTTGGGGCACACTGAGTAACTGCCAATTCAGACCTCAATGGGTGACTGGGGCATATGGTGATAAAGGATCAGTCAAGAGTACACTGTAATGCTCAATAAATGCCAGCAGCTCTGTGAAATTAAAAATAGAGGTCACCATGCTGCTCCATCAATAAGAAGCAACAAAATCTACTGTAAAACTGGATAAATATGTCTCATTTCCTTTCCCTCCTTTCCTCTCCTTCCTTCTGTAAAACTACGTTGAGTATATCTTGATTACCTATCAGGTGTCTGACAATGTGTTAGGTAGCTGGGGCAAAATAAAAAGAGACACATTCCTGCCCTCTGGAATGCATGGTCCCATGGGATTTTCCCTATGGAGCTTTCTGCCAAGTGTGTTTTCTTGTAGGCTGACTGCTCCCAGGACTTCAAACTTTACAACACACAGAGTTCGTTCTGTTCTTGTTAACATGGCAGCCTTTATTCTTTCTGTAGATTCAGATATCTTATTCTTGGGGCTGCCTAACTCTTGGAACTTCTGCTCCCCCAGATTTTCCACCACATGGAGAAGAGATTACATTCCCCCAGTCACCTTGACTTTCTTCTGTTAAAGCTTTGGTAGGAATTTTTGACTAAGGTCAGATTTGAGAACTGTCTCTATGCTAATGCTCCATTTTCTTCTTGTCTCCAGGTATATGGAATTGGCTGTGTGCGAAGATAAAGTCATAAAGGTCAATGAATTAATGCTTCAGTTAAAAGAACTAATATTTTTGTTAATTTTAGCCAGGGCAGTTTTATTTGAAAAATGATGCACCGATTAAAATTCCTCTTGCTTTTCTGCTTCTTTTTTGAGAAGTCAGTTATATGTATATCATCAGTGATAGGGAAACAGAAAAAGAGTTACAATGCCGCCTGAAGAGACAATAACTACGCATTATAGCACACTTCTAGATGAGTTAAAAAGTGGACATCTTTGAGCACATTCTGTACCACTGACTTGCATGTCCAGTATAGCTCAGAGCACCCCTGTGGTGAGTGAAATCCTCTTAGACTGATTCCCCCTAGACCTATAGGAATAAGCTGGCCTATTCTTGTAGTTTCTCTAAGATATCATTGAGTTAGATACGGCCTAGAGAAACACAGTATGGGGAAACATTGAGTGTAAAGTATGCTGCTTAGAGAACTACCCCTGGATGGCTGAGATCCAACTATGGCCCACTGAGAATCCAAGAACCCAGCTTCAGCTTTTCTGACAGTTGCTTACTTGATCAGTTATATTCTATCCCAAATTCTTTCTGTAGCATGTGGCACTAAATTGGTTGAGCTTTTCTAGTGAGTTTTATGGGTATGTGTGTGTGAGATCTAAGGCATTTTCTCATACATACAAATAAGCCAGAATTTAAATGAATAAGGGAAGGGAATGAGGGCCAAGAATCTTAATCTCTTTAAACACCTGTGTGTGTGTGTGTGTGTGTGTGTGTGTGTGTGTGTGTATAAATAAAGAGTATACACACATACACTTTAAACAAATATTCTATAACGCTAAGATGAGCTCAGTGATGAAATGATGAAAGGATAAGAGAGATTATTCAAATACTACTGTGTGGATAAACACCAACATGGTTCTTGGGTACTCACATTCAGCTGTGTGTACCAAACCTATTTCTTTCTTTTTATCTTCTGTTAGGGATGGTCAGTAATGTACATTAGGGTTAGAAGATGGCAAAGAGAGTTCCACTGAAATCCCTTTTGAGGTTTCTTTTCACCCCAGGTTAGAGAGTAATGAAGCCAGTAGACTCAGAAACCGTGTCCTTAAGCAACATCACAGCTGGGGAAGCAATTTATTGTGCTCCCCTCTGGGCCATGATGTTTACCTTGAGGAATTTAAGACAGAGAATCCTTGAGGACAGTAGACTCACTCCCCACCGTCTCTCCTTTCCAGACTGTGCCTCATTTTTAAAGTGCCCAGCATAGGTAATGGACAGGCAACAGTGTTGTGGAGGTAAGCAGTTTTCTTTTCAAAAAACTTAAGAACAAAGCCAAGGACGGTGAGTCCATCTCTGGGTAATGTACATTATCTTATTTTTGGTAATTGGCAATCATGTATTGAGTGTCTTCTATGTAGCCCTCTCTAGGCAATATTGAGGATGCTGTAAGAGTAGATATTGTCTCCAAAATTAAAGAATTTATTTAAACCCCCAAATTTTGGGAAACCGAGGCACACAGTATATCAGTGAAATAGCCAATGTTGCTAAGTTAGAAGGGGGAATTTTAAAATATAAAATAATTAGAAAACAACATCAAAAGCTTGAAGAGTCAAACTATGTTACTAAAGAGATATATAATATTTTGGTGGTCTGATCAGGTCATCAACACTAAATATACCTGCAAATAGTTTGCTATAAATAATGACCGGGAAAAGACAGGCAGTTGGTGGGGAGATACCTCCTTAGAAAGTGCATATTAGAATTTCCTTGGGCCTTTGCTCCTCCAAGCGGAGCCTCCAGCAGCCTGTGCATCACATGATTCACCTACTGAATCAGAGTTTGCATTTTAAGGAGATTCCCCAGATGAATTACCAGCCAATTAAAGATTGAGAGCTACTACCCTAGGAGTCTTTGCAAATATATATTCCCTACATTAACACAATTCATTGTATAGTCAGTAACTATTATGTATAGGAGTGTGTCTTAGCCTCTTGAATGCTGTGGTAGGGAAAGGGTTCAAAGAGCCTTTGAGATTCTAGTAAGATGGCACACCAAGATAACCTGGCAACTGGAATTCTTGGCTAAAATGTAAAAACAACGTTTCTTTAATGCATAGCTGAACTTTCAAAAAGAAAGAGAAATCTCCAGGTGCTTAGGGACATAGGTGAAACTGAAAAGCAGAATTGTAGGCACATGTTGAATCTGTGGCTGTGCCGAAGCAAGAGGTCAAGTGGGAGCTGTCAGCTGCAGGCTAGTCAGCTAAGCTTTCATTTCACTAGAAGGACAGAGCTAAAGCCTTAGCCCCTTTCAAGGTAGGCATTTGGTAGCAAAATCCCCACCTGGAATTGGGGGCCTTTGAATGGATTGTCATCAGAGAAAAAGTAACCTCAGTTTGACCTCACTTGAGGGATTGAGGTAAAGCATTGTGTTTTGTTTTTTGTTTGTTTGTTTGTTTGTTTGTTTGTTTGTTTGTTTTGAGCTAGGTATTGGATAGTCAGAGATCCAATCCTTTTGTCTTCATAAAGTTGAGACCCAAGAACCGCTTCATCCTCAGTTTAGTTAACATCTAACCAATGGGACAAGGAAAAGACAGGGATCAGGAGAAGGGTTGCAAATTCCACTCAGAGTTCAGAAATGAAACATGGGTTTGAGGTTTAAATTTATTTTACCCACATAGACCATGAATAAGAAACCAAAATATTAATATAAAACTTGATCCTTGGCTGGCAATGCTACTGAGGTACTTGGTAGAAGCAAATATAACTAAGATCAATGGGCACCCCTGCCATGCACACCACATGGACTTCCAATGAGAAATTAAAATTGTGCAGAGGTAATGTCATGATACAAACTACAAAACATTATTTTAAATGATCAGTTTTCTGTTAGCTAATGGATAATATAATTATTATAGCCCAAAGAACTTGAAGTGATAATAAAAATAAAATTATATTAATGATGATTAAGACATTAAATTAAGAATTAAAATCCAATGAGAATAATGAAACAAGGAACAGATTTAGAAAAGGAAAATGTTAATAATTGAGATTAAAAACAAAATTAATATATTAGACAAATAATACAACTAAATAATATATAAACTCGATGATTGATTAAATTACCCAGCAAGAGAATAAGAAAGTGGGAGAAACTCAAGAGAATATACAGAAGCATTGCAATGTGGCTATAAATTTCCCAGAATTGGTGTTTAAAAAATAAGCAGAATTAATAGAGACAAATCAATACCCAGGCCCAAGTTGGTGAAATTGAAGAACACTAAAGCCAGAGAGGAGAACATTTAAAGCAACTAGAGAGAAGAGGCAGATCTCTTACAAAAGGACCAGAATGAAACTGACAGAGCCTACAATAGAGGACAGAAAAATGACAGAAATTTTGTCTTCAAAGTGCTAACAAAACAAAACAAAACCAACAAAAAACAGTCAATGTAGAATTACATACAAGGATAAAGTACATACTTTAAAAAAAAGGAGAAATAAAGGTATTGAAGACTGTGATATTTCACAGAAGGAACTTCTATTTTATAGAATACTGATGTTAAGAAACAAGAAAATTGATGTTGGGGGAAGAAGTGCAGTACAATAAGCTCTGGTGAGCAAAAAATCAGTAAGTCATTTAAATCAGTAAACCAGCAGAGTATTTAATGTTTAAAACAACTACCACCAGTATAATAATGACGAATTTGGGAGTTATAAGAAAAAACTAGGTATAAAATAAAGTAATAGAATTAAGATAGGAGGGTTATAATTAGAGGCAAACTGTATGGGGGATGTTTATTTTACAAAGGAAGCCACAATTATTAATTAACTTTACATTTGAAATCAAATGACAGCAGTTTAAGTATAATCACCACACATACAGAAATAAATGTAATTTTGTAATCAGTAGAAAGAAGTGAATAAAGACAAGACAGTCCTACAGAAGGCAAGAAATGAAGAAAGCAATCTTAAAAAAGAAGAAAAAATCTCATGACAATTAGAAAAGCATAACTGAATTATGCAAAAATAAATCCAAAGATATTAATCACACCAACAATAATTTTAAGAGGTCTTATAGTTAAAATACAAACTTTCAGATTAAAATCATTTAGCTATATATTGCCTATTGGAAATCTAAATAATATCTAAATACTACTCAAAAAGGTTAATAACTGCAATATTATCAAGCAAAAGGATTTTCATGCAAAAAAAATGTTATTATAAATTGGGTTGAGGGGCACCTGGGTGGCTCAGTCAGTTAAGTGTCTGACTCTTGGTTCCAGCTCAGGTCATGATCTCATGGTTCGTGAGTTCGAGCCCCACATCAGACTCTGCTCTGGCAGTGCAGAGCCTGCTTGGGATTCTCACTCTCCCTCTCTTTCTCTGTCCCTCCCCCACTCACTCAGTCTCTCGAAATAAATAAATAATTAAAAATAAAGTGGGTTGATATATTATTATAAAAGGAACAAATCACCAGAGAAATTTAAAGGATTCTAAATTTTGGTGTATGCAATAATTCAAATAATTAGACTGAATTGTATAAAATTACAATTTTGGGGGCACCTGGGTGGCTAATTCAGTTAAGCATCCTACTCTTGGTTTCAGCCCAGGTGATGATCTCACAGTGGTGAGATCAAGCTCCTCATCAGGCTTCGTGCTGGGCAAGGAGCCTGCTTAAGATTCCTTCTCCCTCTGCCTCTGCCCCTCCCCAGCTTGCTCTCTCTCTCTCTCTCTCTCTCTCTCTCTCTCTCTCTCTCCCTCTCCCTCTCCGTCACAAAAAATGCATTAAAAATGATCAACTACTGGCAGTTTCATATAATTCAGCCTATATGTGAAGAAAATACTAACAAAATTACTAAACTTGGATAAATCAATAATTATGGTAGAAGATTTGTAACAAACCTCTTTATATTGGGGCACCTGGGTGGCTCAGTTGGTTAAGCGTCTGATTTGACTCAGGTCATGATCTTGTGGTTAGTGATTTGGGGCCCCACGTTGGGCTCTGTGCTGACAGCTCAGAGCCTAGAGCCTGCTTCAGATTCTGTGTCTCCCCCTCTCTCTGCCCCTCCCCTGCTCGCATTCTGTCTCTCTCTTAACAACAAATAAATGTTAAAAAAATAAAAAAAAGTCTTTATATCAAGCAAAATTTACTAAGTATACACTATAGAGCTGAACAATATTGTTCATAGTCTTGATCTTTCACACACTGAAAGCATAGATGGAATAGAATGGAATAGTTGTAGTAACAACACATGTGCTAGATTGGTCACGTCCAAGGAGGAGGGCTCATAAAAGAGCAAAAATTTATATAAACCATCATTAAGTAAAATTAAAAGTCGAATAGAAATCAGGAACATCCTCTCCCCTTCCCTTTCCAAATAAATGTGGAAATTTTAAAATGCTCATCCACATAATTCATGGATCAAAGAAAAAGTTATAATGGAAATCACAAAAGTTTCAACTGAAAACTATAATGAGATAAATGCATATCAACCTTGTTTTCTATTTACTGCATCTCTCTTTATGACAAAGTATTTATGGCCACCATGTGCCTCCTAAAAAAATGGACAGATTCACTCCAGACAGCCTCACTGTCCACCTTGCCACTGTTACTTCTAAACCTGCACTATTCAATATGGCAGCCAATAGCCAAATGTGACTACTGAGCATTTGAAATTGTGACTAGTTTGAACTGTGATACTACTATAAATCATACATTAGATTTTAAAGACTTAGCATGAAAAAAAAGAAAAATACCTCATAATGATTTTTCTATTATATATTGAAATGATCATTTGGATTTGTGGGTCAAATAAAACATGTTCTCAAAATTAAATTTACCTATTATTTTTACATTTTAAATGTGGTAACTAGAATATACAAAAGCACACATGATTTGTATTCTCTCTCTCCTGGATAATGCCTTTCTCCACTGTTCTCTGGCATCTTAAGTTAAAAAGCTCATTAGTGATAGAGCAGTTTACTGTGGAGGTGAGACATGGGGGCCAAGACCAGTTCTGGCAAGGAAACCTCGTCCTTGTGTTACTGCTTCTTAAGGCTGGAGTGACTGGGAGCAGTTTTGATTTCTGGCCTTTTTCATGTAAGGGGTGAACCACGGTGTTAGGGAGACTCCATGCCATAACTTTTTGTTTAATGAGGTCCCTTGGACCTCTTTGCCTCCTCTTACTCTGTAGTAACTAAAGAGATCCCAAGAGGAGTGTTCATCATCTGCTCTACTGTCCCCATTGCCCTCCAATATTCATCTTTCCAAATTATGGAAAGGTCCAGAGTATGAGTTAGGTCAAGATGTGATCTGTTGTTTTCTGATTATCACAGAGTAGCTGTCTCAGGAATTTTGAGTTATTTTTTGTATCTTCTTTTGTTCCGATTGCATCTGCACAACATGTAACATGAATAATTCTGTTACTGGGTGTGAATGACTCTCTCTCTGAGTTTCCAGGCTGATCCCACGTGACAGTGACTAAAATACTTCTTGGCATTTAATTAATGGTCATGAAATGAACGTAGGTGGCGTAATTGATCAGTAAACTTGGTAAAATGTGACCTTTTGTTTAAGTTACTTTAAGGCAGTGGTTCTCAACTGGAGGCAACTTCACCTCCCAGGGGACATTTGGCAACGTCTGGAGACATTTTTGATGATTATGATTTTGGGGGAGAGGGTGTGCTACTGGCACCTAGTACATAATGGTCAGGGAAGCTACTAAACACCCCACAGTGTACAGGATGGCCTCCCACGACAAAGAATTATCATGCCTCCGAATTTCAACAGTGTTCAAATTGAAGAAACCCTACTCTAAGGTAATATGATTAAGAATATACAGAATTTTAGAAGTCTAAATACACATATGTAGAATTATTTTAATATAAACTTATTAAAGTATAGTACATGAGCAGAGAAGTACAAAAGTCTTAAGGCTACAATTAATATCTTCACAAAGTTAGCATATCTGTGTGACAAAGCAGCAACTCCGGAAATAAAGCATCTCTATTATCTAAGAAGCCCTCTCATGACCTGGTCCAGTCACCCCTTCTCATTATAGGTAATCACTCTTATAGAGTCTAATATCACAGATTAGCTTTCCCAGTTTTCTTTTATAATTTTGTGGAAAGTGAATCATAGAGCACGTGCTTTTTGCATCTGCTTTCTTCTCTTCACCTGTGCATTTTTATGGTTCATGTATGTTGCTGTGTAGCAGCAACGTGTTCATTCTGACTGTTGTGTAGTATTCCCTTTATTTATTCATTCAACTATTGAAGGTTACCCAAATGGTTTTTAGTTGTTCTCTATTAAAAATAGTGCTCCAAAGCTATTGTATGTGTAATGTTGTGGACATATACGCATTTTGGGGGGCATACTCCTGGAAGTGGGATTGCTGGATACACGTTATACAAACATCCAGCCTTAGCCAACATTGTTAAACAGTTTCCCAAGGTGGTTGTATCAATTTACATTCCCACTAGTCACGCATGAGCCTTCCATGATTTATTTTTAAAGATCCAGTCCAGCCATTTTATGCATACGTGCAAGTATGTACATGTATGTGTATTATGTATGCATTTCCCAAGCTCAAAACTCCTATGTTGAGTACGAACCTAGTTAGGAAGGAGGAAGAACAGAGGCCTAGTTTCACACTCATCCCAGTCATTAGGTGGCTAAAATATGTCCTGATGAGTAATGGCGCTGCCCTTATGGATCCAGGGAAACAGCATCAGATGTGGAAAATGCGTGTGTCAATAGACCATTTGGAAGAAGTGGCTCTTTGAAACTGTTGGTTTGTTCTCACTGCCTTCTTGCAGCCAATTTAGGCAAGCAAAACCAAGTACTGCAATCCTGTTGTGACAAAAATAACTGTAAGATTTTGATACGCTCACTTTCTGTAAATGTCACCCAAATGTCTTGCCTCTGAAGCCGATGCCCTTCTCACTCTACTGGGCTATTTCACTGTACACAGCACTTTCTCCTACACAACTCTATTACCTTCTGTTACAGTCCTTCACACTGTAATGTACTGGAATGTAAAAAAGGCTTTTGAATTCTTTAGATAAGAAAACCTGGAGAAAAGAAAGGAATATAAACATAATAGCAGTATTGATATTATTTTGACTCCTCCAACTATTCTTGATATCATACTTCCTTTGTTAATTTTTTAACACTGGTAGTTTTCCAGTTTCATGTAAATTAGCATCACAATCTTATAAACATGTTTCTATTTATTGAATCCCAGGTCAAAGTAATTATACAACAAAGAACAACAGTTTTCATACCAGACTGGCTGCATGCATGTAAATTGGGGCTCGCGCCAAGGAGGTAATGAATACAATCTCAGGTTTCATGAGATGAATCGAAAAATGGAAAAACTAATAACAGCGTTCTTATACTTCAGATAACGTAAGTCAAAGTATCTCACTTCTTCTTCTCTATAAACCTAGCTTCTTAATTTTAGACATGATGTACTAAATGGTATGAAAATAAATCAAAGAAGACAAATCTGAGGCCATCTCTCATGAATGAGAGAAAGCAAATTTTCATATGTAAAAATAATTTCAGTGGCCTCACTATATCACAGTGATTCACGACAAATCCCATATTTCTGGAATAACAGTTATACCCAGGCGGTACTACAGCATAGTGGTCAAAAAGCATGGAGTCTGAGATCTAAGGACCTGGTTTAAATTTTGATTCTCAAACTCAATAGCCGTGTGACCCTTGGCAAGTTACTTAACCTCCCAGAGACTCAGTTTCATATTCTGCAAAATGGGGAGCAATAATAGCACCTGTGGGTTTGTAAAAATCAAATGATGCCATTCATCATATGCAGTTAGCTGGGTGCCTAGGACACAGTAAAAGCTCCATGAATAGTAGTTGCTATGGACCCGACTGGTGATGATGATACCAGCAAAGAGGACACAGGCAGTGTCCGTGTTCCTCTTACATTGGCATGTTAGGATGTCTCTAAAGCTGTCTGTAGTAAATAGATGCAGTGGGATAGTGGCTGAAATACTCCAAGTTAGTGTGGCCACTTTTTGAATCGGGAATTTATGAAAAGTAGTAGGATATCCAGTCTCACGAGGCAGTGGAGTGGAGTGGTTAAGACAATGAGTCTGGAGCCATGTTGTCAAATGTCTGTTAAACCACTTTTATTCTGTATGATCTGGGCAAACCATTTAATCCCTCTCTGGCCCATAAGATAGGCAGAGAGCTGGTGAGTGTGTGTGTGTGTGTGTGTGTGTGTGTGTGTGTGTGTACATATAGTGCATATGCAGTAGAGATGTTCTGGAGACCCAAACTATGTAGGGCATTTGGAACAGTGCATGCTGCAATGTAACTGTTACTAGGTGTTTGCTTTTATTATCATTCAACTGACATTAGATTAGGCACTTTCTTTCTAGGAGGGTCAGTTGCTGACTACATAGAGAAAAAGAAGCAATTTCTGAAAAAAAGATATGAAAGTGATTCCACTGCCATCACCTCAGGGCTGACTTCCCTTTCTTGGTCTGGCTCCTCGCAGAGACTGCTCAAGGGAATGTTGAAAAGCACATGGTGCTTTGAGCTTGAGGTCTGTGGGCAGCTGCCCCTGAGCTATTGGAAACATTGGTGGAAGTGACAGAATTTGGGGTGGAGACAAGATCATTTTAAGTCTGCAAGCAGTTTTTCTTTTTTGCTAAAAGCTGGGACTTGCATACAGTGTTGATGCAGACGATTTCTCTATGTTGAAGCAACTCATTGCATGGGCCTTTCAGTTATGCAAATCTAAATCACAGGTCATAATATGCAAAGGAGGTGTTTGAGAAGCTGTAGCTAGGAGGAGCTAAACTGTTCTGGGTGATCACGGGGAAGGTCATCTATGTGGCAAGCAGAATAGTGAATCTGTAGGCTGCTTGTTCTGAAAAAAAAAAAAGTTTCTTTTCCAAGTATGGGTATGGATACCTACAAACTGCTGTTTGCTGTTGTGGAAATATATCCGGAGTCTTGCATCGAGGAACTTCTCGGACTTGGTCAGGCTCTGAGACCCAGAGACTTTGGAAAAGGATAGGTAGGAATCACTTTCACTTCACCCTAGAGAAAGAACCAGAAAACAGTCCTATACATGGTAGATTCAAAACTGAGAGCCCAGAATCTGTGAACCTTTAAAACTCAAAGGAGCTATCCTTGCTTAGTAATTTGGAAGCAGGGATTTAAAGAAGCAGTATCTCCTGCTTCCCAGTCCCCTACCCTCTCTACCTTCTGTGTGCACCTCGTTGTAGGCAGGGTGGCTGTATTATGATGTGGTAGTTTCATTGAGACTGGAAGGTGAGGACCAGTCCTCCAGGGAATGAAGTTTTCTAGTGTCAGTCACTCTAAGACAAAGTCGATTTTGAGACTAGAATGCTTAGTCTGAAGGAGAGGAGGGACTATTTTCATCTTCTTAGGATTTATTTGCTTGGGTCTTCTCTCTGACGCCTTGTCTTTTTCTCCTCTGGCATCTTGAAGAGACGCTAGGAGAGAAAACTTCCCTCCCTCCCAAGGAGAGGCAAGGAGGCAGCCTTTGAGGAACATCACAACCGAGGGCCTCTCAGAACAGCCATCTCTGGTAGCTGCTGCGGATTAACTTCAGTGTGTATTTCCCTTCCCATACCTGGGTCTTTGCTCAGGTCTTGTGAAAAGTCATAGTGTCCCTCGTGCATATGGGAGAAAGGAGGAGAAGCTTGGCCGGGAGTGGTAGGGACATAATAAAGAGCAGTGGCTCCTGAGGAAGGCATGGCATCACAGCTCGGGCCCAGGGGAGCTCTTATGGTCCCGATCCGTAGGACGCTCTTGCCAGGGTGGGGGTGGGAGGTCTGGTCTGCTGCCAGAGATGTGATCGGAAGCAAGAAACTTCCTAACACCCCCAGGACAGAGAAGAGAGGCCCAGGCTGGGGCACACAGGGAGTTCTGAGATTGGAAAGGAATGTTAAAGAGAATCTGGGCTCTTCTGGCTTGCCCGAGGGTGGTAGGTACTAAGAGAACTTCCGTGTTTCTAGCAGTGGAATTTCATTTGGACCTACAAACAGTTGAAGCCCAGCAGCCATTTAGATTATGTTTATTTTCATATGGCATAGCAAGATGTGAGAGCAACTTAACCAAAAAAACCCAACCCACTGGCCAAACGACCAAAGACATTGTCCAGAAGATGAAGAGAACCACGTGGTTATGCCTTTACCTGTCAGGTTGTCACTACCTGAGCAACACGGACTAGTTATTTTTAGCAATTTCTTTCAGGAGAGTGTGTGCAGTAAATGAGTTTTCAAACTTGCACTTGACTAACTGAAAAATGGACTCCTTTATAACTTTGCACATAATAGCCAGGGAGATCCAGACTTCTGAGGCTCTCAAGTAAGTCTTATTAAACATTTTATGCTGAAAGTTTTGTGAGTGAAGAAGTTTTAACCATGTCTCTGGATTTCTAAAAGGGCTGACACACAAATTAGAATTCTTTTAGAGTTTTGATTTTGCCTGTTTTTTACCCTGTTTTCACTCTTTCAATTGGGTATTCTCTTTTATAATACTCTTACCTTCTCTAATTTAAGGATGTTACGTTCTAGAGAAAAGTGATCTCAAGGGGAAAATCTTGTTAGTGAAATCCTTTTGTCAGTATTTTTATGCCTACTATTACTCAAAGGCAATATTTCTGGGTGGTGGGTTTCCCAGTACATTTCTTTCTCTCTCTTTCCAATATTCCTCCCTTTCTCTTGCGTCTTATAAACTCCGTGCATCCCCACCAGAAACACACACGTGCACACATCACATCCTTTGCTATTTTCCTTTTGATCATCTGGGCTTTTGTGATTGAGCCGAAATCACAGGAAAGGTTTTTCTTTTTATTAATAAGCTGATGTCAAGGTTTTGGTTGGGAGGGGAAATATCAAAATTCTGGTTTAAAATGAAATTTGGGGCCTCCACAAAATTTCATTATGAAAGTGCTCCCGTGGCTCCTATTCCCTCGTCATGGCTAGAACATCCCTAAATGTTTTTAAGGTGAGGAATGTAGTGGCACCAAGAGTCTGTTTGAAAATAGGACTACATATATTAAAAGAGAAATCTCTTCACCCTGTGTTCTGTAGCGAGGGAGACACAGAAACCTAACAGCTGAGAGAATTAGAATATAAAACATTATGTTTTCTGGAGATGTTTGGGTTTTGTTTGCAGCTAATTAACATGGAGTTTGCAGTGGGCATGACTCTTTTCTCAAATACGGCTAGTTTTATTGCTTAATATTCATAATAAATACGCTACAGTATAGAAATAGTCTCTCTGGAGAGCAGCAGGAAAATTAAACCACCAATCTAAGTAAGCCAGGTTTGCCACGTAGCCCATACCCTTCAGCATCCAGGGTCCAGTAAGCATGGAGGCTGACACACTAAACCGCAAGTAATAACACGGTCACTCCTGTGGAGCAAATAGGTCAGGACTGCTGGCTGGATCTTCGGAGACCGGCGTATACCCTCATTCCAGGCACATCATCTCCCACAGTCTCGAATCTTGCCTCAGGTCCTAACACCTGTCTCCAGTCTCTGGGTTGTTTTTTTTTTTTTTTTCCCAATAACATTAACCTTTCTTCCTGCTTATTTGCTTGCATATGAAGGGCTGTGGAGCTCCACGTTTCCTTCTGCTTCCCAGTTCCTTTCTGAGCCGTCTGTGTGTCTTTCTAGGGCATCGAAGGACCACTCTGGCAGTAAAGCAGATAGTTTTAATTAGGTTTAATTATTCTTAAAATAAATTTTAGAGGATTAGGGAAAGCAGTAGCTGAAGAGGCACAAGCTTTCTTTAGACCAGAATCTACGTAACGGGTGCAGCTACTCACATAGAAAAGGGCCATTTTCTCCTCCCTCCTTCCTTCTTGTAGAGTGGGAGACTAGCTTCCGCAATGGAAGAAATCCACCCCTCCTCCCGCACACCCAGGCAGGTACCTCTTGTCTCTTTTAAGTCAAACTGCAATACAACAACCACCTTGAGGGAAATTGTAGCTGAAACAGACTGGCTCTGGATTTTGCAATCCATTAGAATGTAAATATCTGATTGAATTATTTATGCTTACTTGGTTTGTTTTCAGCATAACCTGAAACTCTTAGATTATGCCATTTGTTCTGCCTGTGAGATCACGTGAGATCATTTACAGCTTAATGAAGAGAAGCAAAGCAAGGATATAAATGAAGTTCTCAGTTGATGGGATTGTAGTTTACACAATAAGTGTGGGCAGAATGTTTTTCCTCCAAAGATTACTTTTAAGAAAGGCCGGTTAACCCTCATATTGCAAATTTGGATCTATGTTTATCACATATGAAAAAGATAGAATAGGTGGAATCAATCTGAGCTGCAATATTGTCCATCCAAGTAATTTTATCAATGAAATAGCTACTTGTCTTTAACCGTAAAACAAATTGGACTATTTGGAGCAGACATCTCATTCATTCTTACAGCTTTATTACTGTTTCTTACATTCTGGCCATGATGACATAGCCCTGATGAAGTAGGCCGAAGAGTCAAGTTGCATTCTAGGGACCAAAAATTTAAGTTGGAAATATATACTTCATCAAAACCCTCTTTTGTTTATTTATGCAGGAGGAGGCAGAAGGTGAGCTGCCCAGAAATGTTCACTGAGTAGATCATGGCTTTCTGTATGTGAATATATCTTCTTGTCACCTCAACTCTGCTGGCACTAATATGCTGTGTTTGAAAGAAATGAGGTCTACGGGGAAATCTAGCTAGAAGATAGAAGACCTCACAGAAATGAAATATTCAATACTCTCCTCTTCCCCATATTCCCTATACATTTCTCTGAGAACATGTGAGATGAGTTTGAAAATTGCTGACAGTGTTTGGATTACTATTATTATTATTAGGAGCCATGGAAGCAATACAATAAGCCGGAAATAATTTGAAAAAGAAATAGCGATACTGGTCATTATTGGAGTTGGCTGCCAATAAATGGCATCTTCTTCCTGTGTGTTGAAGATTTATTTGAGAAAAATGCACAAGAGTTAGACAAATAAATACCAAAATACAAGCTTTGTTGATGAAAGAGTTGAATGAGAAAAGGTGGATTGAAAATATGATAATAGGATTTATTGATACATTTCTCTCGGAACTAATTAACTCTCCAAGTCACAGTCAGGACCACAGGCCTTATCATCCCTACCCCAGTTTTATTCCCCAATGTTGGAAACTATAATAATAGATTACCCTATATAAGAGTCTGAAGCCAAGGCCATGTGTTAGCAGACTCTTTTCCTAATCTTACCAGTCAGATAAGCAATGTCTTTTCCTTTGGGAGGAGTAAGTGAACTGGATGGACAGATGCAAGGGAATTACTTTCGTAATATTTCCAAGGCAGGAAATGTCTGTTTCATTGGCCTGCTTGGACCAATGCCAAAAAGGAATGAAAATGATTCCTTTAATAGTAAGCTAAATAAATTTTGTGGAGGGACTAGAAGTATTCCAGAGTCAATAATATTTTAAGACTTTATTTAAGGCTAATTTATGAGCCTGCAACCAAAGGTAAAGAATCTTCCATACTAACCTCCACAGTGAAGGCATCTAAGAGAAAGAAACAAGCAAAAACTGACATTCTAGACCAATACACAATTTTACTCTTTTTATTTTCCATTGAGGTCATAACCTAGAAGGAAACCTCAACTTTCTACTTTGCTATATCTCCTGGGTCTGAAGCCAATCCTAAAAAGTATTTTTTTTAAATTTCTTTGCTATTTCTATTCCTATTCCATCCTGGAACTCTACTTTAAAAGAGCTAGATAGTCTCTAAGCAAAAGAAACTCTTCTCTCTCTAATCTTCTCAAATTCTATCTACTTTAGTCAAAACCTGAAGGTCAGGTACCCTCAGATTCTCCAGATTCCCTAGTTTATAATCCTCACTCTACAAGCACAAAAGACCCAACATTAAATCTGTGATGTCTCCATATAAGGACTACTTTTGTGTCACTGCGGATCAGCAAATACATACCTTACGTTATCTTTGCTCCATGGTGACATCACGGATTAGCCATATTGTAGCAAGTATGACTAGCTGATCACAAAATTATTTCCCTTTCTTTCTTGGCGTCAGCTAGATCACATTTCCTACATTTCTTTGTTAGGCCACGTGGCTAAGTCTAGAACACATGGAATGTACATGGAGGTGATGTAGTCTACTCCCATTCCTACCACAGGAAAATCGTCTCTGCATGATCCTCCATGTTTTTTTCTCCTTCTCACGAACTGGAATGCAGGTGATACCCAGGAACGGCCTTGGAAGAAACCTAGTGAAAATGGATAAATCGCCATCCATCTAGGTCCTTCAGTGACTTCATGGAGCAGGGAATGCCCTATTCTCCTGATCCCATCAAGCAGAAACACCTATTTTTAAGACTTGACAGTGGCAGTACAGAAACTTCAGTTGTGTCAGGCCACTGAAAATTTGAAGTGTATCCGTAATAGATAACATTATCTTAGTTAATACTCATGAGCATTAGTATTAGTTTTATTTCTTAAGGAGTCCCAAGTCTCTTTCTGCCCTAAATGCCAGGCACCTGCCTCGCATCCTCGTTGGCACAGGGAATAAAACTACTTGCTGTTCCCACTACAGGGATGTTGCTGGCATCATCCTTCCCCCAGGCTGGGTGTTGTTCTGATTTTCTTTCCCCATTACTTTCTTCCCAATTTTATTTGTTTTACACTTGTTCAATTTGCTGTAATAAATATGTAAGAGCATAACATATAAGCAAGTTACTCGTGGTACTAATTAAGAATATAAGCAGGTTTTCTCTCCCTCACCTATCCCTGTGTTTCTTCCGTGTGACTATTGCATGCTTTCTAGGACTCCTCTCTATGACAAGAGAAATGAGTTTGATCAGGTTGCGAGGCAAATAATATTTATCAGATAACTGTTACATGCCCAGTCTTTCACTGGGTGATGTGACATATTTAAAGCATAAGAAAGATTCTTTGGGGTGCCTGGGTGGCTCAGTTGGTTGAGTGTCTAACTCTTGGTTTTACCTCAGGTTGTGATCTCACAGCACGTGAGTTTGAGCCCTCTGTCGGGCTCGGTGCTGACAGTGCAGAGCCTGCTTGGGATTCTCTCTCTCTCTGCCCGTCCCAAGCTCATGTGCTTTCTTGCTCTCTCGCCCTCTCAAAATAAATAAATAAACATTTAAAAAAAAAGGAAAATAAATAACTGAAGAATTCTTGCACTGACATTGTATTGAGTGGCCCTTGGAAAAAATAGCAAAATTATAAAAGAAGGAAAATTTTTTTTCACTTTCTTCACCCATTTTTAGCACTATTTCTTTCTTTTTTTGAAATGCCAGATGGTAGTTTTATGGTTTTATTAACACAAATATGACATGCACATAAGCTGTCTATTCATTTTCTGTACTACACAGCCTGGCATTGGGATCGGTGACTCTGATGGCCAGCTGCGCTGCTCTTTCCACAGAGGCTTTGCAGTTCTTGGGGGAGACATAAGCAATTTCTGCACAGTAAGATTTGTTGCACATCAGCAGCACTTCCAGCCCCTTGATGTTGTGGACTAGGAACTTCTGGAAGCCACTGGGCAGCATGTGCTTTGCTTTCTTGTTGCTCCCATAACCGATGTGGGGCATCAAGATCTGGCCCCCGAATCTTCTGCACACCCTATTGTCAATACCCTTGGGTTTTTCCAGTTGCACTTAATTTTGGCATATCGGTCTGATTGGTTCTAGATAAACTTCCTGGTTCCTTTTTTTTAATGTTTATTTATTTTTGAGAGAGATAGTGCCAGCAGGAGAGCGGTAGAGGCGGGGGGACAGAGGATCTGAAGTGGGCTCTGTGCTGACAGCACAGAGCCTGATGTGGGGCTCAAACTCATGAACCTTGAAATCATGACCTGAGTCGAAGTTGGATGCTCAACTGTCTGAGCCACACAGGTGCCCCTTCTTGGTTCCCTTTTTCATAATCTTGGGCTTCACCAGAGGTCTGAGGGTGGCCGTGATGCCAAGTAGGAGATGGCTGTCACTTCTACAGGTAGCACTGAGGAAGAGTGGCACCATTTCTTTGTTTTCCTTAATCTAAGATAAGGAAAAGACAACACCTTCTTTTTATTGCTATCAATGAGACTGAAGATATACTATAGGACTATATTTTATATTCCAGAATGCTCCCTTTCCCCAAATAGAAAATTTACCTGACCTGTACCCTGTTTTCTTGGATCCCTCTGAAGTCATATTACCCAAACTAGCTAAGCTGAAGAATTTAAGAGCTATCTTATAAGAAATATAATATATTCCTCTTAACTGATGTGTAAGAGTAAGAGATTTAGGAGATAATAAATAATCTTAAGATATGAACCCTTGAAATGTGACCACATAGGGCAGGGGACCAATTGGACCCCTGCTTATATTCACCCTTCAACATGGCCACTGGTTTCAATAAATGGAGAAAGAAAAGTATGTTGAGCTATAACAGTGAATCACTGACAGTTTTAGAGGCATGGATTCTAGAAGCATGGATTCATGGTCCCTGAGCAGAGGAGGTGGAAAGGAAAGCCCTTTTACCAGCTATATCTAAGAGTCATATTGCCTATACTTCCCATGCTTGACAGGAAGAACTGAGATGAATATTGCGAAATGAATATGCCGGCCATGTGTGTGATATGCTACTAACATTTCAAGCATGATGCAAATACATGACATGCCTGTCATCCTAACCTTGTAAATCCTTCTGGTTCCCAGTGTGGTGAGTCATAAGCGGTCATGTTTCCAAGTCAGTAGTATTCTCTGCTGTTTCAAGGTCAGGAAACCTTGAAATAAACAATAATCGTAATAAGCACCAATGTTTATTTGTTAGTGTTAGGTTACACCAATATCTTGCAAAGATCTAAATGGTAATGCTCTCCTACACAATCTGTCACCAAAACAAAGCCCAACAGCATTGAGTTTCTATACTCTATATCACTTCTATTGTGATGTGACATTGTTTTAAATGTTCATTTTGTTAAAAAATTAACCCAAGTTGAGAGGAATGGTTTTTGCTTTCAAAACTGCAATTTTTTCCTATTACTTGAAAGTTGATGGCATTTAAGAAGGCTTCATATTGAACGACCAGAAAGAAAAAACGAATAATCTAGAATGATTACGATGCTGATGGTTTTCAATTATCAGACAATACTGAGGTTGAAGCAGTGACATGAAAGTATAATGATGGTACATAACTATAGTATTCTCTTGCCATGTTCTCTTAACTTCGTACTTTTTTTTTTGAAAGAGAGAGAGTGCGCACACACACAAATGAGTGGGGGAGGGGCAGAGGGAGAAGGGGAGAGAGACTCTTAGACTCCACGCATAGAGCCTGATGTGGGGCTCGATATCACAACCCTGGGATCATGGCCTGATCCAAAATGAAGAGTAGGATACTTAACCAACTGAGCCACCCTGATGCCCCTGTACCTTCTTTACTGAATTACCATAAATGGTTCTTTTTAGGCTAGTGATTCAATGGTTATTGAGAAACTTGTCTTTGTGCTAGAGTTAAAAAAATAAAATAGTCATAAATATCAATAGGCAAAAATTTACTGTTCTCATTTTATCTGTGAAATAGTATCTATAGCTAGACAGATAATTAATGGAGAAAACATTGTTTTTTTCCCCCTATTATTGTTAACAAGCTTTATTTTCAGAGTAGTTTTAGGTTCACAGCCCAATTGAAAGTACAGAGAATTTTCATATACCCCTGTTCCCACACATGCACAGTCTCCCCACCACCAACATCCTCCAACAAAATGGTACATTTATAACAAGTGATGAACTTTCACCGACATATCACCGAACATCCATAGGTTACAGTAGGGCTCATTCTTGGTGTTGTATAGTCTGTAGGTTTGCACAAATGTTTAATGATATGTATCTACTATTGTAATGTCAGGCAGAATAATCTCCTTTCCATAAAAATCCTCTGTGCTCTGCCTATTCACCCCTTACTCCCTCCTGACACCAGGCAACCATTAATCTTTTTACTGTCTCCTTATTTTTGCCTGTTTGAGCATGTCATACAGTTGGAATCTTACAGTATGTTACCTTTTCACATTGGCTTCTTTCACTTCGTAATATGTGTTAACATTTTCCTCCATGTCTTTTGGTAGCCTATTTATTTTTAGTGCTGAATAATAGTCCATTGTCTGAATACCCCACAGTTTATTTATCCACTCCTCTACTGAAGGGCATCTTGGTTGCATCTGAGTTTGAGCAATTATAAGTAAAGTTGCTGTAAACACCATGCCCTGATTTTTGAACCCAAGTTTTCATTTATTTCCATTTGTTTGGGTAAATATATAGGAGTGTGATTGCTGGATTATATAATAAATGTGTTTTTGTTGTTGTTGTTTTTATTTTGTAAGAAGCTGCCGTACTATCGTCCAAAGTGGCTATACCGTGTTGCATTTCCATCAGTAATTAATGGGAACTCCATTGGGAGAAAACTTACTGCAGGTAGGTGGGAAGAGTGACTTCTCTAATAAGCATGTAGGATAAGGAACTAACCCCATCTGGCTCAGTCCCTATTGGGATCTTTGTCTATTTCAAACAACCTATTTGTAGAGTATAGGCTTCTCTGCTGTCAGGCTTCTGCAAGGTAGACCTATGATTGTCCATGGTAGTCTGTGATTGAATAGTTTAGTATGTCTATTGCAGAAGTAGAGTGACCTCAAGACAGTTTGTCCACAATCCTAAAGCTAAGTTTTCTATTTGTCTTGTTATTATTTTGTTTCAAACTCAGGCAGGCAAATAATATTATATATACATTTCCTTTCCCAACACCAACAGTAGTATTTTTAATTGGGAAAAAATAATACATGATATGATAAAAAATGAAATAATATAAAAAGGTATACAATGAAGAGTTAGTATACTTCCCTCTTCTGGTTCTAATCAGCCTTCCCAGAGTCAAAATCTGTTTGTAGTTATTTTTTTTCTTTTTGAGAAATATTCTATATATAATTGTGTGTGGGGGGGTGCATATCTATATAAATTGTTTCTTAATCTTGCTTCTCTCACTTAAACATTTATCTTGGTGATCTTTCGATACAGTACATTTGAGGTCTATTTCATTCTTTTTAATGGCAGAAATGTATTTCATGTTACAGCTGTGTTAATGTATTTGACCAGTCCCCTATTAATTGATCAATAGGTTGTGTCTATTCTTTTGTTACTGAAATATTGCTTCACTAATCCCCTTTGGATGAGTGAGTACATTTGTAGACGACATTCCTAAAAGCGGATGTGCTGTATCAATGGATACGTGCGATTAAAATGTGATACATATAATTATTGTCAAATTGCTTTCCGAAGAGAGTGCACCTCCTAGTAACATTTGAGAATGCCTGTTTCTCTATACCCTTATCAGTACTGCTATAATATTTAACGTTTTGGATCTTAAAATTTTTGCTTTTTTAAAAATAGTAGTAGATTTGTACAGAGAACAAACTGGTGGTTGCCAGAGGGGAACGGGTTAGGGGAATGGACAAAAATGAAGAAAGGGGAGTGGGAGGTACAGACTTCCAGTTGTGGAAGGAGTAAGTCACAAGAATAAACGGTACATCGTAGGATGTAAATCAATGGTATTGTGATAGTGTTCTGTAATGACAGATGGTACCTACACTTGTGATGAGCACAGCATAATGTCTAGACTCGTTGAATAACCATGTTGTACACCTGAAACTAATGCTAATATTGTGTGTCAACTATACTTTAGTAATAAAGTTTGCAGAAGAGGCTAAGGTAAAAAGATGACCAGGAAAAAATAAATCAAATAGTAGTACATTATTAAAGGGACTTTACCAGTGTTGTTACAAATAGTATCAGGATGTAGCTTCTTAAATTATTGTTTGATATATAAATCAAAGGGACATTTCAACGTATCAGTTTCCTTTAACTCTTCACGAAGGAAGTTTAGACAAAAGCGCACGCAAGCGTCTGTGTGCGTGTGTGTGTGTGTGTGTGTGTGTGTGTGTGTGTGTGCAAATTCTCTTTGTCTAGTGTCATACCATAACTCCAATTTCAAACATACTTTTAGGTTCCTTTAAAAGTATGTGCTTGGATACAAACCATTATTCTAATTTCCAGTGTGAGCAACTCTATTTGCAAAGAGCAAAACTAACAGGTATGTAATTTCATGGTGTCTTATATAAGTGGTCATATTTTGTGAGGAGAAAATGCCAATGAGGCATAGTTAAAGGTCACCTATTTTAATGAACTGGTTTATGACTCATGGTTTTATCTTTACATTTCTTTTGCTTTTTTTTCATAGGTTATACTTTGATTAGCATAGAGATCGTCTAATAATTGTAGTATTTCAAGTTCATATGATTCCTTATCTGATGTACTTCTCGTGCAGAACTAAAACCAGGTGGACTCTTGCAAGCTGGGAGGGGGGTGGGAAAGAGAAAGGTAAGAAGGGAAGAGACTGAGAAAAAGGCATTACAAATATGACTGGGCTTTAGGAGAAGGACGCTTAGTTCTCTAGCTTGTTAAAGTCTCTGGTGCTAGCATCCTGTTGAGGTAGGAAGGTTTCTCGGAGAAAAGGAAATGAATTTTGTGTTCCAGAATTAGAGTTGATGTGGCTTTTTATGTGACTTCATTTGATCCATCGTATTTAATTAGATGCAGTACATCTCTATTCCTGCCTCTGTTGGTGATAGGGCATAGATGTCACATAAACAAATAGTCAACTTAATTCTTCCTAAATGTTAGTAATAGTCTTCCAATTCATTCCCAATCCCCACATCCAGCTCCCCCTTCAGGTTTTTGTGTAGGCAGCATGGGACCTCTGCTCTGGTGATTTTCAAAAATACTATAACTGCTTCACTGAATCATATTCGAATAACTAGAAATTCAAATTCACAATTCACACTGCAGACTTTCACAGTATCCCTGTGGGTTTCTGTAGGGTAGGTATTAGGTGAACTTACATTAGTTGAGAGCCTTTTATATGCTAGGTTTATGTGCTGTTATACTTAATCATCACAATATCCCAATGAAGTAAGCATTGTTATTCTGGTTTTATAGGTTCAGAAACTAAATCACTGGGGCCAAGGATATTGACTAAGATCACATGGAGTGACTCACCAGAGCAAAGTTTTGAGCCCATGTCTAAGTTAAAGCTGCATTTTTCTACCACACTCATTTACTTAAATGTGTTGATGTGTGTGGGTCCTTTGAGATCATGTACACAAAAATATCTGTAAATTACTATCTTGGCCAACTATTAATGCTCAGTGATAGTTTTCCTATGTGTTTTTTGTGACTTTGTTTCCTCTAACATAGAAGCTATAGCAGTGAACAATTAAATAAATTAACGTAAAACTTACCGGACCTATGAAGAGCTAGAATAATGTATATCCATATACCCACGACTCAACTGAAGAAGTAAAATGTGTCAATGATGGTTGGAGTGAGCCCTACCCCATCCTGTATACTTATGTTCCAGACATTTCCTCCCACTCTTCCTTTCATCCTCCTGCAGAAGCAACCACTGTTCTAATTTGGGATTTACCATTCTCTGTAATTTTTTTCTAATGCTTTACTAATGTGTAGAAGCATGCTTGTATTTTTAGATAGCCATATACATTCTATCATGCTTTATACGGCCACTGGCAACTTGTTGTTCAACTTCATGTTCTTTAGATTTATATGTATGTGTCTAGATTTGAAAATGAAAACATCTCAAATGTTCTTCCACAATGTGCTAGTAAAAAATAACAGCTTGGTCCTCTGAGCTAGGCACTGAAATGGAACACTTTACGCATTAATTTATTTAATTTCATAATATTCAGTGATAGATGTTATTGTTAATTGTGAAACTCAGAGAGTTTCAATTATTCACATCAGGTACCAGCTAGTTGGAAGCAGAGCTGGTATTCCAGAACAGCATTTGTAACTCTGATTCTGAGCCTTTTTCATTACACCGCACTGCCTACCTTTACTGAATTCCAACTTTCGTCTCATTCAATTTTCCTCAAGATCAAGCCTCCAAACTCCTGGCCAAGGGCAAAGCACAGAGCAAGAAACAGTGACCCCCATGCACACAGAAGCTGCCTTAGTAATGCAGCCCCCAGGGTTACCGTCTCCCCACTGCCTCTCATTTACAGAGGCAATTACCCTTTACTGTTACTGTGCTGTGTGGTGACATTGGCATCACCTAGGGCACCTGTTTCCTGAGACATCCTACCCATGGAAAGAAATAGCTACTCTGTGAATCCATCCCCCAACTAAAACCTGAGCCAGTTCACCACGGTGCACCATGATTAAAAAGATGCCATAGAAAAGTGTAATAGGCCTTCACAAACCAACCAATGGCCTAATTGTTAGGCAAAATTGCTGCGTCTTACAATTACTACTATTACAAACTATCCATTAAAGAGCAGCCTCTGCCTCCCTCTTGACTCTTTCATTAGCATAATACTCCCACATTAGTACCCAATTATAAACAAACCCTATCCAAATTTACATTACTCTCCAAATTACATACACAGACTGATTACTGTTTCTTAAAAGAGCAAAATCTACGTGAACACTAACTACTCCTTTCCTTTCAGCGTGTTGTGGTTTCACGGCCAGACCCTTTTGAATATGTGTGGCCGCAGCCTTTTAACTCAGTCTGCAGAAACGGGCATTGTCCTTGGAAGGTGTTTCTTCTAAAGCAGAATTTGAGAGCAACAGAACCGAGAGAGGTGTGTTGGCTCTTCTGTCATTGAAAGGATGTACAGCTTTCTTTCTTCTTCTAGTCTCTCCCTCTTTTCTTCCTCCCATTTTGTTCTCTCCTCTCACCTTCAGTGTCTCCGTGGTTGTCCTGTTTTTAATAGCCTGACCCTCTCCTGCTTCTGATTCTCTTTTTATCCACCTCATGTGTATTTTTGTCTCCATGCACTGTTCTGGTATCTCAGCCAGTTTGATCTTCGTGTGTGAGTACCTTTTCTGTCTTACAGTGTCCTGTTCCTCACGGTTCTGGAGGCTGTCCTATCATATAGTCTTGGAAAGGTGGCCTTGCACCTGGCGCATCTGGTCTCAAATCTACCCTCGTGGAAATCGAAGTTCTTCTGTCACCTTGGTGCTCCAAAACTTCTTTTACTTTCTCAAAACATGGGCTCTTCACGGGTGACAGGTGAGGATGACCCTGAGAATTATTCTGGAATAGCCAAACGTTTGTTTGTCTGTCTGTCTGTTTGTTTGTTGTTAGGATTCTTTACAGATGAAGAATTCTGGTGGTTGGAAATGGCAAATGCAGGAAGAATTTAATCACGTCTTTCTGGAGGGAGGATTAATATTGTATTTAGTACCGTGAACCCTGCTCTTCTCTCTTGAAACCCATCTAGTCCTTTATCTACTTGTGACTGCTCATTTACCACTCCAGTAAAGTGCCTGGACTTTGAGCTGAGCACGTGGTTTTAGTTCTAAACCTGGAACCCCTTTCAATGGCTTCTCTCAGCCTCTTGGACACCATCACCTGCTCGAAATAGGGTTTCCCTAACATGCCGTGATTCCTAATTTTGTATTTCAAGTTGTTACCTGTTTGGCATGTTTTCCAATTCTCATCTAAGACACTCTCTTTTACCCTCAAATTATTTATTAAAATGGGGTTAATTTTCCTGTTTTGTAAATAACATCATTGTGATTTACCTTAAAATACTCCAATAGCTTTCATTGCACTCAGCTTATCATCCACATTCTTGGTCATGGTTTATATGTTTCTGCTTGATAGGGGCCCTATCTACCTCTCCTGTCATTTAGGAGAATCCTCTCTCACTTAATACGGGCCAAGCACGTTGTCCTTTAAAGTTCCCAGACCCACCAAGTTCACTTTTGCCTTAAGGCCTTTGCTGTTCCTGCTAGTGGTTTCCTCTCCCTGGAAGCTTCTTTTCCGAGAGCTCAGAAAGGCTGACTTCTTACCAATCTTCTCTTCTCTTCTTATCTTAGCTCAAATCCCATTTTCAGGTCTTCCCTAGCATGTGATTGATATACAGTCAGTACATACTTGTTGAATTGCTCAATTAAAGTTTGTCAATGAATTTAATTTCTATATAGCATACGTTCTGTTTCTGCTGACACTGGTGATGCCATCCCATGTATGTTTATATTAAAAAAACATATCCAAAGTTTCTGATGGGAGGTAGGTAAAGGCCACTGAAATGGCCTGCAGCATTCTATGTATTGTCCCCGGGCTCCATCAGATCCTGCACTTCCCCTGCTGCTCTGCTTTTGGGAATCTCTAGCCTCATGTATGGGATTAGAGGGGGAGGAAATAGTTTCCCTTTGCCCTTCTAGGTTCTTTAGTTGATCTATTCATTTAAATTGACATAAGATGGACTAACAGGAGAAAAATTTAACTTCCTACTTACAGGAGCCTCACATTAGACAGGAGAGGTTCAAAGACAGGCAATTGAGGCTTATGTGCCATGCTGAGCTAATGAAAAAATGGTAGGGTTCTGGGGCCTCAAAGAGAAGGAAGGCAATTCACAGGAAGATGAGCAGAGCAAGTATTTGGTAAAGGAATGTTTGTCGTGCTATGCAGGGACAACGGGACAAACAGGCCTGGCTGAGCCTCCCCATCACCACCCCCCACCCCAGTTTACCACACCTAGCCCATACTCTCTGTATTATTCTCTGGTGATAGTTCTCTTCCTGGACCAGGTCCTCTATCTAAATTCTTTTAGGGACTTAAGGGGGAGGAAAAGCTCTTCCTAAGTCTTTTGGGCCTTGATTGTCTTCAGCTATCAAAAACAGTCCACATACCAGAGTGGCACATTCTGGGGAGACTTGTTCTGAACCCATTCAGTATTACAGTTTGGTAAAGAGATACATAACTATTTTTGGAGCATTGCTATAACCTGGTCAGTCATGGCTAGATCAGGAAGAGGGAGTGAAGCTTAATTTTGTTTTTAATTGAAGTATGGTTGACACACAATGTTATATTAGTTTCAGGTGTATAACATAGTGATTAGACAACACTATACATCATGAGGAAGGGAAGCTTTGAAAGTGCAGAGACAGTAAGTATTTCTGTATTTTTTGTAGTCATGTGACGTCTTCATTGCCCATCAAAAAGTAGAAAGCAGGTATTCATGGGGGCAGACAACCTCTTAATTTCTGTTGTGCTGTTTAAGGTTATAGATCAACATTTAGTCAGTCTACACATTTTTAATGTTTATTTTTTTATTTTGAGAGTGAGAGCACGAGCAGGGGAGGGGCAAAGAGAAGGAGAGAGAGAAAGAGAATCCCAGGCAGGCTCCTCACGGTCAGTGCAGAAGCCAACATGGGGCTCAAACTTAAGAACCATGAGATCATGATCTGAGCCGAAATCAGGAGTCAGACACTTAACTAAGCCTGGGCCACCCAGATGCCCCAATTTACACATTTTGAATTCAATAAAATATGGTGCACATATTATATATGTAAGACCTGTTTGAAACTACTCACAGTGCAGCATGTTGGTGGAAATAACACACACACCCTACCACTTATCATCTTTTTAGCCACGGTACATCTAGTTTCTTCTGCATGTGCACACACCTGGAAGTGACACCTCCATAAGTTCTAGCCTCTTCATCCCCCACCTTGAATGCGAGGATGAAGTTGAAGAAGATGGCCACAAACCTAGAATAGGATTCAAGGTGTGTTCTCGCTGACATAATAAAATTCCTCTTCCCTCATGGCCATGAGGTAATTCTTTTGATCCAGCCCAAAATAGAAGTGGCCTTTTCTTTTCTGTTTCTTTGTCAACAGCTATTTTTGCAAGGTTTTCATTACTTCTTAATTGTTCAAACTTCCTAACTTCATTTTTCTTGTTAAGGACCGATTTTACAAATGAGTTCATTATCTCTACCATTTTAGACTCATCATTAATTTCATGCTCCTCATTTATTAGTGGACCTATTTTCTCTCTGGTACTTCTTTTCTCACTGCAGTATTTGTAAAACGCCCTTGTTTTCTCTGAGTCCCCTTTACTAGCTATATTACGTTCTCCTTATGCTACTGGTATCTTTCCTATGTTTAATTGATATCTCTCTCTTTTTATTCCAAATAGCAATTTTTCCTCCATTGACTTTAATATAAGGTGTTAAAAGACATTGATGTTTACACTTCATATTTGCACACCTCATTCTTCAAATACATTTAAATCTGCTCTAGTCTACTTAAAATATCAATAGAAGGAGCACTGCCAGAAAGAAAATTGAGACAATTCCACATCTTATAAATGCCTTACTGTATGCAATAAATTTCTTAATCCTTAATTAGAGAAGAGATTCAGAATAGTTTCGTATGTTAGGCTGATACAGAGCATGATTTAACAATGTCCTTAGCCAGGGAACCCAGCAAAGCCAAGGTACAGAATTTCGCTTGCTAAACTTGTGGGCATTTGAGGAAGGATGTGTAAGGTAAAGGTAGATAGCATGTACCACGGTGTGAAAGACCTAGTTCTAGACTATGAACATTCTCAAATAATTTTAACCAAGTCTCTTAATCTTTATCTCTGCCAGAGTCCTTTAATCTCCATTTTGATTTTCACTTTTCTGTACTTCTTAGAAATATGGGGGTCGGGGCAGGAAAGGGAGGGGCATGTATCTGCATGTAGAGCACCTTGGCAGAATCTAGGCTGCAAAAAATACTGTAATCTGTGATTCCTACTGAGATACAACAGAGCATTGGATTAAGAAACAGGAAGCCTGGGGTTTTATTGCAGGTTTCTTATTATTTGACTTCTTGGCAAATGAGCTTTCTCATTTGTAAAATGTGGGAGTTGAATGGGATGATAGTTAACATCCCTTCTATTTTTAAGTGGTCTACAGGATTCTTAACTTCCAATCTATCAAGTCATTCACTAGAGGGTTTATTTCTGTATTCCAATCATTAGGCTCCTCTTAAGTACTTTTAGTCTCCTCCTTGGAACTCAAAATGAGCATGACCATTCCATATACCATACGTGTGCCCGCCCACAAATGCCAGTCCTGCATACCAGCCTTATTTGAAGTTAATACCTAGGGTTATTTCAATGTAACTTAGCTTTGAACTCTTCAAATTGAGGCCCCAACCTTCAGCTGACCTTTAACCTGTCCAGAGTTGGTTCTCATTAGGGCTCTCTGTGGTATATGGCCTCAGTGTGAAACTCAGATGAACTAGGTCACAACATTAACTGTAATCATGGCCTGCTACATGAGAAGGTGCATCAGATAATTATTTATTAAATATTTTGTCCTTGGGAAAGTTTTTCTCTGAACCATAGCTCTGCCATTTGTAAAAACTGCTAACATCCTTCATCAAAACAGCTGTGAAAATCTGATGAAATAATTTCTGTGAAGCTTCTTTGTAAAATGTCTTATGTATCTGATGTGCAAGTCTCCAGAATAACAACACTGCACCTTGTTCTTTTTCAACTTCCTTCCTTGCTTTTTATTCCTTTTAGATGTAGGGCCGCATCTCTCCCACTTGAAATCATGGCTTTAATTTTTTTTTTCCACCTGGTAGGCTCCTACTCATTCTTCAAGACCCAGCTCAAAGGTCATCTCCTATGTGAAATCTTCCTGTCTTTTTAAGGCAGAGAAAGCTCTGAGCTGTCTTGGTGCTTTGTTTATACCTGTAGTCAGAGTCATTATAGCACAGCAGCAGTCCCATAGGTAACAGGCTTTGAACGTTTCTTATGTGATTGCATTGTACATGCCTTCTCTCGTTTCATTCTGAAGCAACAATATCAAAAAATAGGTAACTTTATTTTGGTGGGAACCTGGGAGCAAATGACTTGCTGAAGACCTTCTAATTAGAAAGGGTCTGGATGGCTCAGTCAGTTAAGCTCTGACTCTGGATTAGGTCATGATCTCATGTTTCATGAGTTCGAGCCCCACATTGGACTGTCAGCACAGAGCCCACTTCAGATCCTCTGTCTCCCTCTTTCTCTCTGTCCCATCACAACTTGTGCTCTTTCTCTCTCTCAAAAATAAATAAACATTAAAAAAAAAAAAGAAAAGAAAAGAAAAGAAAGGGTCTCGACCTGGAGTGGAACCCAAGCCTTAGTCCCTCCCACTCCACCATGTGACCTTCTAGAGCATCCTCAGGACAGAATTGGTGGAATTCACTCAGAATGTTGTGACTAAGGGCAGTAACTCTGTCCTCACCCAAAACTTTATTCTCACTATCATGGTTTTGCAGTGCTAGGCTTTCTTGGTCTGTAGTTTCTAATGTTCTACTTTTTTGCTATTCTACTTTTTAGGGTTCTTGCTCTCTCGTAATGAACAGGTAGGACTTTTAAATAATATGTATGTTAAAATTCTCAGTCTCCCAGTTTGGAATGCCCTCCAGTTTATACCATATTCAGAATTTTCTTTTTTTATTTCCAAGAAGGTTTGCCTTCCCTGTAAAAATCCCTTCCGTTATATCTGTACATCTTGATTTGACCATTATTTGTCTAATTTAGTATAGAGCTGGGTGTGGGTATCTAATTTCCACTGTGGTGGGAGGAGATAGAGAGTCCTCTGGGTTTTTGGCAGGGAGAAAGCAACTTCTAGGTTAATACTAATCTTCAAAAAGAAGCCCTCTGCACAAAGTCCTAGTTGTTCTGATACTTCCCATGATATACTGCGGTGTTATGAAATACAAGTCTTTTTATTGGATTCTCTCACCTAGAGCCATGAGAAATTTGACTATCTAACCATTTTATGACCTCTGTGTGAAGGCTCTACCTGCATTTAAATAATTTCATTCCTATAATTAAAAAAATGTATATTTATTCTTGAGAGAGAGACAGGGTGTGAGCAGGGGAGGAGCATAGAGAGAGGGAGACACAGAATCTGAAGCAGGTTCCAGGCTCTGAGCTGTCAGCACAGAGCCCGATGTGGGACTCCAACCGATGAACCGCAAGATCATGACCTGAGCCAAAGTTGGACAGTCAACCAACTGAGCACCCAGGTGCCCCGTTATTCCTATAATTTTTAAACATTTGGATTGTGTCTCCAGTAATGCAAAACAGTTCCAATGTTCAAAGCATCTTTTGTGCCTCCTTAAGTGTTGCCCTGCTTCCAAAGACTGGCTTATCAGGAGAGAATGAGTCTATTACTAATTTCTAAGAATAGCATACAGTAAATCATGATCAAGTAGATAATGCAACTCAATTATTTAAACGAAATATACTCTAAGGAAAAAAGAGTGAAAAGTCAGATTAATGAATTCATGGAGACTTTATATATAATCCACAACTTGTAACACATATATAATAATCTTAATTTTGTGTATCTATTGGAATTTGTAATGATCCTGGGTGTTCACAATGGTAATTCCAAAATTTTTAATCATAGAAGAAAAATGCTTTCTGATCTCTATGGTATTAAGGAAAGAGGAACCATGTATTTGAGAAAGATTTTCAATAATAAGAATTGAAATAGAAAGAGGTGTCTGTCTCATTACAGAATTAAATTAGTCAGAACATCCCATTCTTCAAGCATTTCCATTTATCAAGGTTTTACTATACTTTTAGATAGGAAGTCTAATCAAGACTATCTGAGAAGTCAGTGTATTGGAATGTCACTTACCCAAGATTTCAAATATATTTTTTAGAGCTTTTACACCATGACTTTTAGGGAAAGATCTCTGGTCAAAAGACCATTTGCCTGCAGAATGTCACATAGTATCTTAAACAATTGTCACTAAAATCTCATTTCTCTGTCAGACAGAAATGACATTATTTCAGCGATTGGGCATTTCTAGATACGTATGAAGGCACAATAAAATGCTGAAATGTGTTGATATATTCAAGGCATGGTTTGAAAAATGAAGAGACCTTCCTGGAATCAAGATAGCCTTGTTTACTGGATCCAACTGCTCTTTAGACACTTGAGCGATTTAGGCAGAGATGCAGTTTTGGATCCTTTTGTTTTAAATTGTGTCATCCATTACCTAAATGCATTTTTACCCAGCAAGAAATGGCAGAGCCCAGGATTTATAACACCAACACTCCCAGAATCAGAAAGATGGTGATTTTGATCATGGTTTTTGAAAAGGTATTAACATGCTTACACATGTCTGTCCTTTCCACATTTCCCCTCCCACCCCCCCGCCAAATCCCCAAATATAATATGAATATTTTATGGTGATGTTTAGTAATGAGCACCCAATCCAACCTTAAAATGACTCCTCTTTTAATTAGCACATTAGTCACTCAGTAAAAATTGAGTTGGATGAATTATTCAAATAGAATTCAGCAGAGATTCAGGAGCAAATCTTAGAGACTGCAGAAAGAAGGAGCAAGGCTGCATACTTGTTTTTCCACTCACAGAAGGTTAAAGACGGATCCTGCAAAGCTAAGGGCTGGGAGTCATTGGGCCATTTGTTAATAGAGGAAGCCCTGGAATGAGTCTAAAGCTGCCATGGTCAGAGGGTGACCTTGAAGCGCTGATAAACACTAAGCAAAGGAGGGGGAAACACGTTGGTGAAGTAACACTTCTTTATTTTTTTGCTCTCATAGCTTAAATTAAACCCCAAAGAATACTGCTGTGTACATTTTGGGATGAACTCTCACTAGGCATTCACCTAGTGCCTAAAATACTTTTGAACTGCAAAGAAACATTCATGTTGAAGTTTTGTTGCCTCAGGATAATTCTGTAATTTAGTGCAGAAGAAATGGTCCGATTAGCAGTTGGGACCAGCAGGGGGAAACTAACTGGAGTGAAGAGGTGAAAGGGAGAGAGAGACACAGAGAGAGAGAGAGAGAGAGAGAGAGAGAGAGAGAGAGAGAGATAGTCAGAACTTTATTCCTCAAGCACAAAAAACTGCTCAAGGGAAGGAGAGGAAGTGGGAAAAAGCAGAAGGAAGTAGAATCTAGTAAGTCAGTGACAGTGATAATTGGAAATAAAAATGACTTTTAAAACACTGCAAGGCCAAAGTCCATAAAAACAAGCAGGGGAAAATCCCCTCAAGGATTTAGACTTTCTCATGAAATTGTTCAGAGGTATGGACAATAAACAAAGCGTGAATCCTGCAGGATAGATCCCTATTGCATAGATTTGGGTGAAGATGAGAAATAACAGAGTTGAGAGGAGAGTGGCCAGGAAAGTCGGCCTGGCTCTCCAGGTAATTTATCTGCAAAAGACATTTGGTTGAACTATTTGTTTTTGGTTGCTATTCTCTTTCCATTTCATGTTGCTTTAGTCAGAGAAAAACACTTGAAGGCAGGAAGCCTGCTGGGTTGTACTTTTTTCATGCTGAGTGAGCCATTTCCCTGGGCTCAGTAGGAACTGGTTTGACTTCAGCCTGATGTACAACCTGAAGGAGAGAGGTTGGCTTCGAGTCCTTCTGTGGCCATTTAGAAGAGGTGGGTTATTTTGTGACATCTTTGGCTGGCCGCAGAATATTTGAAATGAATTGGGGTTTAGGGGCCTTTATCTAGTGGCCAAAATCTGCATCAGACTCTTAGAAGTGACCCAAATTCACTTCCACCCTCAGAATGTAAGGTCATCCATTTATCTACATGCCCACCTGAGTTGTCAGACCCACATTTAATCTACAGGCTTAACCCAGAAATAATCATTTGACCCAAGCATATTCTGCTTCCGATTGTTTTTCTGTAATTGTTTAACTCCAGAATAGCCTTGAATCAAAGAAATCTGTTCCTACCTACCAAATACCATTGGAGGGCTGCAAAATGCTGTATAGACCGGGGGTTTCTTTCTCCCACTGGGCCATCACAGGAGGTGAAACTCTATTCCCAGCTCCAGCCTACAAGAGATACACAGAGACTAGTTCATTTTAGCTGGAATTATATTGCTTTTTGTTTTTAATGTTTATTTTATTTTGAGAGAGTGTGGACAGGGGAGGAGCAGAGAGGGAGGGAGACACAAACCTTGAAGCATGCTCCAGGCACTGAGCTGTCAGCACAGAGCCCCACGCGAGGCTTGAACCCACAAACCTTGAGATCATGACCTGAGCCAAAGTCAACGCTTTAACTGTCTGAGCCACCCAGGTGCCACCCCCCACACACATTTTTTTTTCTTTAAGAGAGAGAAGGAGTGTACATGCGAGCAGGGCAGAGAGGCAGGGGGTGGGGGAGAAGGGAGAGAGAGAGAGAGAGAGAGAGAGAGAGAGAGAGAGAGAGAGGGAGACAGAGAGAAAGAATCTTAAGCAGCCTCCAGGCTCAGCATGGAGCCTGACGTGGGGTTCCCATGACGCTGATGCAGGGCTGGATCCCAAGACCCTGGGATCATGACCTGAGCCAAAATCAAGAGTTGGACACTCAACCAACTGAGCCACCCAAGCACTTCTGCCTTTTAACTTACTTATTTGATGCATGCTAATGTGAAAAGATGTGTTTGTTGATATGCTTATTATCCATCAAAATATTAAGCAGCCCTGGGAGAATGGGAGACAAGATTGAGTGCTTGTCACTCTGGGTGTACCCTGCATATAGTAAAACAAAAAAGTATCTAAAATTGAAATTAAAGAATGGGTTTTTCTCACATTTTCCAGAGTTAACCACAACTAATATTTCTGGTAGTTACTATTTCATGTTCTATTTCTTGACCAACTTCAGACAGTTATAACCTCCTAGAAATATCAAGACTTGGGCATTATAACCCTACTTCTTATCTCTGATTTTTGTTAACTATGATGCTACCATTTCTTTATGAACTTATATCAAATTTATATTCTGACCGACATATATAAATAGTTATCATGTTTTCTTTGTCTACGGGTTAGGTGTAAAAACTTAAACAGAATAAAAGTAATATTTTCTGTTTGTTGTTTTATAAATATTATTCACTCTAGGTCTCTATAGTATGACTGAATGGATGGAGAAGAAAATATAATTCTGTCATGAAATCTCCACTCAAATGGGAATGGTTCATATGCAAGGGTCGAGTGGATTCCCTTCAAATTTCCCTTCTGTTTTCTTTATTTTATCCAGACCATATTCTGCTGGCCTTGTTTGTTTTGTACCACATCACCCTTTTTCTTATATTGCTCTTTTGCTATTTTGGAATGCTGCCTTGTGAGGCTGTGCAATTTAAGAGTCCATGCATATCAAAAAATGCCTTTATTTTGCCTTCACATTGGTTGTAGAGTGCATTTGAGCTAGAATTCTATTACCTTTTAGGTTGTTTATTTGATTCCTGCTAATGTGTTTGTTGCTACACATGTTACCTAGGAAGATTTAGGCAGCCCTGAGAAAATGGGACACGGGGTGATAGAAATGTTGTATTTCTATTTGTATTCTATTTTGGGGGGCAGGGGAGATGAAGGATTAACCTGAATGTGGTTAAAAAGCAAAGGTTCTAAAGTAGGCACTGGCACTAGAAAGGGCCAGAGAGTACCTATTTTAGGTTTGAGAGACCATACAGTCTGTCACAACTCTGCTGTCGCGGCATAAAAGCAGCCATAGGCGATGCATAAAGAAGGAAGCGAGGCCACGTTCCACAGAAACTTTATTCATGTACACTGAAATTTGAGTTTCATATAGTCTCTACATGCTGTGAAAATAATTTAAAAAATTATTTTAAGTAGGGCCTGGGCGGCTCAGTCAGTTAGCATCCGACTCTTGGTTTTGGCTCTGGTCATGATCTCACGGTTTGTGGGTTCAAGCACAGGGTGGGGCCCTGCTCTGACGGCGTGGAGCCTGCATGGGATTCTCTCTCTCCCTCTCTCTCTGCTCCTCCCCTGCTCATGCTCTCTCTCTTTCAAAATAAATAAATAAACTTAAAAAGTATTTTAACATGTTAAAACCATTCTTAACTCATAGACCATAGAAAAAGAGGCAGCAGGCCGACCCCCCAGTCTAATTACAAAAAAAAAAAAAAATGAAATCTAAATACCTAAATAAGTTTCAATTAATTTTTTGCTTAATACTTTGAAGACTTCGTTCTATTGTTTTCTGGCATCCCGTATTGCTAATGAGGAGTCTAACAGCAGTTTAACTCTCCTTCCTTCACAGGGAACCTACCCCCTCACTCTCCAAAGATTTAGAATTTCCTCCGGATCTTTGAATTCTCAAAATGGACCAGGATCTCTATAAATGTGGATCATTAAAGTGTCTTCTGCTTGAAACTTAGTGATTTTGTTCAACCAGAAGGTTGTTACTTTCTTTATCTCTGGGAAATTATTCTGTATATATGTGATGTTATTGTTTTTTCTTCTCCCTTGCTTTCTCTTCTCTTTTTTTCTATAATTCCTAAAAGAATGGTATTATATTTCCTGTATCTATCATTAATGAATCTTTATTCTTTCTGACTCATTCTCTTTAACATTTCATCCTGGGAAATTTCCTGTTTTACCTTCTTAGCAACTTCTTATTGTGATTCCCATTTAATCATTTTGTCTTTTCATTGGATTAAAAAATTGTCCTCATATTTTTAATTTACAGGAATTTTTATTGGGGCACCTGGGTGGCTCCGTTGGTTAAGCATCAGACTCTTGATTTCGGCTCAGGTCATGATCTCACAGTTGGTGAGTTTGAGCCCTGCGTTGGGCTCTGTGCAGACAGCACGGAGCGTGTTTGGGATATTCTGTCTTCCTCTGTCTCTTTCTCTCTCTCTCAAAAATAAATAAATGAACTTAAAAATATTATCCACCTACAGTGAATTGTCGTTGCTTATTTTGTTACTTTGAGTTTTTGGAGCTTTTTCAGGGCACCAGGATGATCCACTCATATGACAGTTGTCTCCTCCAAAGGTTTCTTTCTGCTTTTTCTTCTTCACCCCATTTCTCTATACTGTCTTTCTTTCAGTAAGTTCTCAACGTTGTGCTTCAATTATGTTTTCTTTTTATTCCTTCTTTTTGCTCCTCCCCTCACCTATGGCTTCCCACAACTGTTGCGGTTTCTTTCTACTTGCAAATATTGTTCCTGTCATTTTCTTCTTACAGAGGAAAGAAATAGAGGTAAGTCCTCAGTCTGTTTTCTTGGGCAGGTAGATAAGGAAGAGAACAATGGGAAAGTTGATGGGAGGAGGGGAAAGAGAAAATGAAGCTGCTAGGATTCCTGTGGCGCCTCATTTGGGACAGAATGGGAGGAAGTGAAGACACCTAGAAACGGGGTAACTAAATCAAACACCAGCCCCTTGACAGTTGGGGGAAGAGGGCGGAAATGGCAATGCCATTCCTAAATAAAGTCTATAAATTTTCAACCAATGTCCTATAGCTAATAGGTCCAAATGTTAATTTGGAGCTTTGCAAGTTAAGGTAGTACCATTGATTTGTTATTAAGATCTTGCAAATATGTCTGAACCAACCAGTGCATTCAGTTATGTAGAAGATGCCGGGCTAATTTTATTTGATTTCCTGGAGATCTAACTAATTGACCATGGAGAGGAACAAGACAGCAAGTATGACAAACTCCACTGAAGTGTCTTCTTCTTTATGATGAAGTAATTAATGTTTATTTAAATGTATTACCAAATCTCCCCAGTATCAATGCCAGTAATTTCTCAACTAGGAGATAGCTCCACCCGTTTTAATGTTTTCTTGTCTTTAAGAAAGCATTATAATCTTTGTCTTCTCTGTGAATGTCATAGGTGCTTCACAGTAAAACATTTTGGTGTCAGAATATTTGCGACAGTGGCTCAGTGTAGACATGGTTTAATCCTGTCCCCCAAATTCCTCCATGGTGTTAATAATCACCCTTGGGGTACAGTTTCCTGGCCACTTTGTATCCCCCTTTATGTTCTTCTTTTGAATGGGCCGCAATTTGCATAAATGAGGCCCAGAAGGGTACTGTGTCTGAGCTTTAGTGATGAACTGAGTGGAATTGGGGAGGAAGAGAAAAAGACCATTAAAAAAACCTACCTAACCTAAAACACGGAGCTATTCCCCGACAGAGTGTACAGACTGTGGATGTTCATTCTGTGTGCAAATAAAATCTAATCTTTCTCTCTCTCTCTCTCTCTCTTGCTTTATAATGCAGAGCATCTGTAGCAGTTCAGTCTTTTCCTCTGAGCTCTGTGTTGCTGAATTGAATAGTAACTTACAAACCAATCTGTAGCCCAGGGAAGAAAAACTGAGAAATTAATTCCTCATCCCCTACTCTTTATATCATATGTGTGACCCTTAATTATGTTCTCAGGGTCCTATTCAGAATGTGTAATGCAGGCCTAGGAGACAAGGGAGCTACCAGACAAATCAGACAAAAAAGATAACCTTGCAGAGCTTTTGTTTGTGAAATAATACCGTGCTGGGTTAGAAGTTTTACAAGGAAAAAATACATGAGAACAATAGGGCTTTGTAAATCAATTTGGGCTTCAGAGTTTTCACTTGGGGTTCACCCATATAAATGAAAGCAGGGACATTAAACTTATTTCAGTCTTTAATCAGTGCTGAGTTTAAAGAATATCATAAGTATAATAGAAAAAACTGCATTATCTTCCCAAGCCAATCTCACCTCTCAGGATGAGGCCATACCTAAACCTAAAACCATTGTAATTGATGTTTAGGGCCAATGTGTTAATTTCTATGTGTCTAACATTTTTAAAAATGTATGTGCCTACCAAACTCTTTTTAATGGATTATATCAGGAAATATACACCAATCTATTATGCCAAATTTTACTCTGTGCATATTTCAGATGTGCATATATTAACAACTTTAATACTGATACAGGAAGGACAAACGTTGAAGACGGCGATTCACTGATCGTTAACATCTTTGATATGATCTCACGTTTTTCTTGTTAATATAACTAAATAAGCTTGTCTGTTACTACCTGCCCATAGTACCTTGGCCGATATCTGATTGGCTTGTAACACAAACTGATGTAAATGTGTTACAATGTCACTTTACCTTTCCACACCTCAGTTTTCTTATCTACAAAATGAAGGCAGTGGGATCGATTATCTCTAAATTCCCACCTGGCACTTAGATTTTTGAGTGGTGCAGCTTGGACCCCTCACTCTCAACCTACCAGTTGGTATATTTCACAGAAAACTTACTTTGTCGCATTTGAAATCTTAAGGCTTGAGAAAATCAAAATTGATCTTCAAGTTGGAAAGGCGGAGGGCCCACCCTACTCTCCCATTCCCCTCAATGACTGGTTTTACACACAGTCAAAAATGAGAGTGCTTCAATATATGCATATTTGTTTTACAACATAGTCTTTCCTCAACTCAGAAAACATGACAATTGCCTTTGATAGGCTTGATTCTCCAGGTGTATTCCCCATCTACTTGCTAACTCCTGCTGACGTATTCAAGGAATTCAAGCCCACCTTTCTATAATTAGATGCAAGATTTAAAAAGCAATGGCCCCAGAGGGGCAGTCATTGATTTAAATTTAGGGTAGAATGTAAAATTTATAAAATTGTTTCTGAGGATTCGATTTATCTCTTAGAATGTTATCGAGGTACAGTTGACATAAAATACAACTTAAAGTACACAATGTAAGGAGTTTGACATGTGTATGTACTTCTAACACCATCGCCACAATCAACATAGTGGACATTTCTATGACTCCTAAAAGTTTTCTTGTGGCCCTTTGGAGTCCAAGCCTCTCTCACGTGCCCAACTATCCCCCAAAAACCACTGTTTTGCTTTCTGTCACTATAGATGTGCTTGCATTACATAGAATTTAATATAGTTTAATAGAAATGGAACCATACTACATACACTACATATACTCTTCTTTAATTGGTTTCTCTCACTCCGTGTAAGTATTTTAAGATATAACCTATGTTGTTGTATGTCTTGATAGTTTATTCCTTGCTATGGTTGAGTTTCCATTTGGGGTTCACCCTATGAATGAAAGCAGGGGCATTAGGACATTAGGACAAAGCTGAGATTCCACTGCATGGATCTATCACCATTTATTTATACATTCACCAACTGATGGAGATTCAAGTTTCCAGTTTGGGACTACTACAAATAACACTGCTATGAATACTCATGCCCAAGTCTTTATGAGGTATATGCTTCCTCTTTGCCCAGATAAATACCTAGCAGTGAGTGGCTGGATCATATAGTAGGTACATGTTTAACTTTTGAAGAAGCGGCCAAACTGTTTTTAAAATGGTTGTATTTTTTTAAATTCCTACAAGCAGAGTGTCACTGTCCCAGTTGCTCTTTACCTGAGATCAACAAACTATGTCCCATCAGCCTTCCATCTCTTTCTCTATGGCCCATGAGCTAGGAATGTTTTTTACATTTTCAAGTGGTTGGAAAAAAATCAGAAGAACAATAACATTTTGTAAAATGTAAGAATTATGAGAACTTTGAATTTAGTGTCTATAAATAAAGTTTTATTAAAACACAGTCCCACACATTCATTTATGTATCATCCGTGGCTGCCTTTGTGTTATATTGAATATCTGTGACTGAGACCACATAGCCCAATGTGATCAAAATGCCTTCCCATTTTGATGTATTTTTGGATTCAGTAGCTAAAATTTTATTAATAACTTGTACATCTCTGTTCATGAAGAATACTAATGTGTAGACCTGTTTTATTGTAATGATTTTGTCTTGTTTTGGTATCAGGGCAATGTTAGCTTCACCAAATGATTTGGAAAGTGCTCCCTCTTTATTTTTGAAAAGAGTTTGTATAAAAGTAGTATCACCAATTCTTTACATTTTTGGTAGGATTCACCTGTGAAGGCATCTGGGTTTGAACTTTTCTTTGTTGAAAGAGATCTAACTAGAAATTCAATTTCTCTGGTACACAAATATTCAGGTTATCTGTTTCTTCTTGAGTGAGCTTTGGTAGTCTGTCTTAAATTTTTCATTTTCATCTAAAATGTCGTATTAATTAGTATAATATTATTCAGAATATTCTTTCATTATCTATGTATTTAGTATCTTGAATATCGGTAGTGATAGTTTCTTTTTCATTCAGATGTTCGGAACTTATGCATCTTCCTCCTTTTTTCCTGTTCAGTCTTGCTAGAGGTTTATCATTTTTGCTAATGTTTAAAAAGAATCAGTTTTTGTTTTATTGATACTCTCTCTCCCCTTCTCTCTCTTTAGTTTTTTATTCAATGGATTTTTGCTCTTATCTGTATTATTTTCTTCTTCGTTTTGCTTTGGGTTTTGTTATCTTTTTTTATTTTCTTCAGGAGAGAACTCAGGACATTGATTGGACACCTTCCTACTTTACTAACGTAAGCGTTGAATGCTAGAGATTTTCCTTTAAGCACTGAATAAAATGCATACCCCAAATTTTGGTATATTGTATTACCATTTTCATTCAACTCAAAATATATTCTAATTTCTCTTGTGATTTCCTCTTTGAACCACAAGTCATTTATAAGTGTGTTTTTCGGTTACAATGTATTTGGGAGTTTTCAGATATCTTTCTGTTATTTCCAGATTAATTAGAATGTGGCCAGAGAACATAGCCTGTAAAGTTTGATCACTTTAAAGTTATTGAGAGCTGTTTTGAGGACTCTGACAGTATGCTTTGTCTTGGAGAATGCTTTATATGCACTGGAGAAAAATGCCAGGTCGTGTGTTTTACAAATACCAACGAGGTCAACTTTCTTGGTAATACTGTTTGTGTTTTCTATATGCTTATGGAATTGTGGCATAATTCTCCTATATATTACTAGTAATGGAATGTTGAAATGCCCAACTATAATTGTGGTTTTCTCTGTTTTTCCTTGCTGATGTTTCAGTTTTTGTTTCTATTCTGAAGCTTATTAGATGCATACATGTTGAGGATTTTTACAACTTGATGAATTGACCTCTTTATCATTACAAAATGACCCCCCTCACTTCCTGGTCATAGTCATTGCTCTGAATTCTACTTTGAGATTAAAATAACTAATCCAGCTTTATTTCAATTAGCATTTGGCAGTTATATTTTTTTACTATCCTTGCACTTTTAACCCCTCTGGGTCTTTATATTTATAGTAAATTTCCTCTTACCTCACCATCGTTTCCCTCAATTTCCCATGAATCTGCAGAGCTCTAGAGCCCAGTCCTATGCTCTATCTATACTCATCTATAAGACAATCTATAAGATATCTATACTCCCAAGTTTTGTATCTCTACCCTGGACTTGCACCTTAACTCCAGATTTATATATCTAGCTGCTTACTAAAGCTCTCCATTAGGATGTCTAGTAAGCATCTCAGGCTTTACAGGTCCAAAACTAAATTCCTGGTCTTCATCTCCAATCTGTAGTCTTCTCTATTTTAGTAAATGGTAAATCTATCTTTTGGCTCAGGTCAAAAATTTTGGAGTCATTTTTTACTTCACTCTTTGATCCATACCTTATATACATCTCTCATCAAATCCTATTGACCTTACTTTCAAAAGATGTCCACATTCCAGAGGTTCATCGTAACAACATTGCTACCCACAGTGCAAAGCAGCACCACTGTTCCTCGAATGACTAACGGTCTCATTATTACCTTACCATTTCTACTCTCCCCCACCCACTCTACTCTCTGTACAGCTGCTAAAGTGATCTTTTTAAAACTTAACATCAGATCGTATTTCCCCCTCAGTTTAAAGCCCACTAATGACCTGCCCTTTCACTCAGAGTAAAAGCCAAAGTCCTCACAATCACCTCAGATTGCCCCATGGCTTTTTTTATTATTATATCTTTCAGGTCCTTTTCTCATGTCAACTCCATAATGAGGCCTTTGCTAACCAGTCAGTTGCAAATTGTAATAAAACATCTCCCCATCTCCCAAGCCCCGGCACCACCAATTTATCTCCAAGCTTTATTCTTTTTTCCAGAGAACTTACCACATCATTCATTGCATACCAAGTATGTTACCTATTTATTTTGTTGTTGTTGTTGTCTGTCTTTCCTAATAGAAGGTGAACTCACTAAGAGCAGGGCTTTTGCTTTTTTCTGTTTTGTTTCACGTTGTAGTCCTACCACCTGGAAGAGTACCTGGTACTTAATCAATACTGGTTGAAAATTTTTAGGAACTGAACAATATACTGAGTTTTCAAAAATACCTTTGCTAGATACAGAATATTAACTGTTGTATATGAGGATCATATTTTCACTCATACTCCTAAGGTATCCACCTATCATTAATGAAATTCAAGCATCAGTGTCTACTTCAATAGTGATGTCGACTAGGGCATATGAATTGATTCATCACACATTTCATTCATCACCCCTGCCCACAACGTATCACTGCTTTGCTCAAGATTCATAATGGCTCCAAACCTACCCACACACACACTTTCTACATTTAGACACGGCTACCTTTCTAATAGAGTTCGCATCACTTCTCACCAAGGACCCACCATTCCTTTAACATTTTTCCCTGTCTCTAAGAACACTGCTCTCTTTATGCCTAAGCCATCACCTATGAGTTTTCCTCACCCTGAATGCCCTGACAATTCCCATCTTAGAAAATGCTCACTGTTCTCTTTGACAAATGTATCCAATACTGACTTGCCTCTTCTCTCTAGACTTACAGACGTCATTGTTTATATCATTCATGTAACATTTATCCTAACCTGCCTTATATTGAAGCATGTTGTCAATATAGCTCATTGTCCTTCTAAAACATCCACCCGGAAAAGGTAATTCTGACTGAATTGAGTTACCTGTCTTCTTTGAATATATGCCCCTAATGCTGAGCACTGAGGGGAAAGACTTACAACCTAGCAGATTAATGCTGTTCTAAATTCATGATATCCAACTTCAATTGGGCTGCCATTGATTTCCTAATCAGCTCTCATTCTCATTTATTCATAACAGCTATTTCCAACCTTCTCCTTTCTCCTTAAACCTCTGTTCCTGCTAGTTTGCTTCTCACCCCTCAGCATATGCCTTAGCCTCCTACTTCAAGGAGAAAATAGAAACCTACTAGCAATGTTCTCAACTTCATGCGACCAAAGCAGTTTATTTGTACCTGCACTTATCCCCTCTCCTCCTTTCTCTCCTCATTTTCGTGCATGAATTAACTGTCTAGTGCTAATCTCTCCACCTGCATTCTGGCTTGCCTTCCTTCTCACCTTCCAGCATTCTCCTTTGATGAGTGGAGGAGGATTCTTTCTCCTGTAGCTTTAGCTCTACCCTTATTTTGAGCTTCCTTCCTATTAGTACTTCCTATGCTCAAGTGTTGCCTAACTTCAGAACACCCTTTCTGGAAGCACATTATCCTCTAACCACCAACTTTCTTACCATCTTCCTTTCCTAGTTACAGACTTTGGAAACGTTAACCATTTTGGTGGTTATTCTTCTCTTCCCACTCGTACTTCAATCCATTGTATAGATCTTCCTTGACTTCTGAGTGGGCTATGTCCCAATAAACCCATTGCAAATTGAAAATATCCTAGGTCAAAAGTGCATTTGCTAAACCCAATCCACTAAACCTCATAGCTCAGCCTAGCCTGCCTTTAATGCGCTCAGAGTACTTACCTTAACCTGCAGGGGGGCAAAATCATCTAGCACAAAACCTATTTTATGAGAAAGTGTTGGATATCTCATGTAATTTATTGAACACTGAGAGAGAAAAGCAGAATGATCGTATGGGCACAGAATGGTCATAAGGGTATGATGGCATGGGGTGTTTACTCTTGTGACTGCAGGGCTGATTGGGAGGCGTGGCTTGCTGCCTCTGCCCAGCACCCCAAGAGAGTATTGGACCACATATGACTAGCCCAGGAAAAAAATCAAAATAAAAATTAAAGTGTGGTTCCGACTGAATTCTTATCACTTTAGCAGTATCGTGGAGTCAAAAAAATCATGTCAATTTATTGTAAGTCGAAGACTGTATTCTAGCTTCTCTCCTGTAATATACTATAATGGTTACTCTCAATATTAGAATAAAGTCTTACTTTGTAACTTGAGTAACAATATTTCAAATCCTGGGGCACCTGGGTGGCTCAGTCAGTTAGGCATCTGACTCTTGATTTCGTCTCAGGGTAATGATCTCACAGTTTACCAGATCAAGCCCCGCGTTGGGCTACGCACTGACGATGTGGAGCCTGTTTGGGATTCTCTCTCCCTCTCTCTCTGACCCTACCCCCCTCAAAATAAATGAATGTACTTTAAAATAATAATAATAATAATAATAATGGTAATAATTGGACCCTGCATTTTGATGCCCTGCATGTCTTTCTCAGTGTTCCTGTGCCCATTCAGTGTTCCCCCTCCCCCATTCACTATGCACCACAGCTTTTTATAAGTCTTAGAATGTACAATGATGTCTCTCCTTCTCTGACCTTCAGGATTTCATGCCTTGTAACTTTGGCCTTTGGGTTAGCATTTGTATATTTTCCAAGGCTTATTTAAGAAATTACTTTATTTGGAAAATTTCCCTTCTTGCTCTTCTCCCAAGTCTGAGGTCAAGGTTGTCCATTCTGTTGTCTCACAGCAGGTCATACTTCTCTTTGCCTTGTAATTGTTCATTTAATTGTCTGTGTCCCCCACTAGATTCTAAATTTCATTATGGCATGAAGCCTTGTTTGTCATTGTCATCCATGGTTGCCTAATACAGAGCTTGTAGGCCATCAGTAAACACACACACACTCACACACACACACACACACACACACACACTATGACTTGAGTCACTGTGAAATTTGTGAGACACATATATATATATATATATATGTATATATATACACACACACACACACACACATATATATATATATAGTATTTCTAACAATAAAACTTTCATGTTCCCATTTGCAAATACATAGAATTTGTGAAGCAAAAGATGCAAACATTGGGTTACATTGTCACTGTAAATCATCACACTGGCTTAACATTTTTGAAATACTAGAGAATCAGTTCCGTAGCTATTTTTTAGCTACAAATATAGTTTTCCAATGGGATAGCCAAAATTTAATGCAATATTAATATATATTAATATAATCTAGGTATTGGCTAAATATTAGAGCACCCAAGGCTTAGTTATTGATCTTCATTCCTTTTCTGTACATCATTCTTTGGAATTTTGTAATGAATCTCTTTGCTTAAATATTCTGACAGTTATCTAGCGCTCTGTAACCAATCACCCCAAAATTTGGTGGTGTAAAGCAATAATTTATTATCTTTCATGGTTCTGTGGATGGTTACACCTGACTCACTCACACAGCTACATTCAGCTGGAAGGTAGCTTGGAAGATCCAGGATGGCCTCCTACATAGGTGTGGCGGTTGGTTCTGTCACCCGTGGTGTTTTGGTTCTCCTCCTTGTAGTCTCTCATCCTCTTATTGGCCACATTGGGCTTCCTTACGCGTTAGTTTCAGTGAAGTGTTCTTAAAAGGGTAGAAGGGAAAGCTGAAAGGCCTATACAGACCTAGCCTCAAAAGCCATATCATCCCCAGTCTGTTGGTTGAAGCAAGTTGCAAGACCAACGCATATTCAAGAGGCAGGAAGATACATTTCACTCTTTGATGAAAGGAAAACAAAGTCATATCACAAAGGTACAGGCAAACTGCTCCAAACACCACCTTCTCCATCCCAATTAATGGCAAATCCATCCCTCTAGCTGCTCTGGTAAAATCCTTGCTGTTGCCTTTGTGTAGAATGGCTGCATAATTTATCATCCAAATGGGGATACATTTGGAAGAGAAAACAGAAGTGAAAAATAATTGAAGTTATATAATTTTTGTAATGGTATTTCTCAGTGGAAAATTAGATGTGACTGTGTATCCAGAAAAAGATTTTATTCAAAATCACTTTTGAAAACACTTTTCCAAAATAAAATTTATATGTAACCTTGTATGTAAAAAATACACATTAGTATTTTGAATTACTGATATGGTCAGTAGATTTTTCTCTGTACGCTGTAATATTTTTAAATGAGAAAATACTATATCTGCAAGTGTCAAGGAATCCAGAAAACTGGGTGGAAATTCTGGTAATTGGAGATCTCAATTATAATTAATTTCATTAAAATGTATATATGATTTATTTAAAATAAGCCATAAATTCTTTCTTTTTGCCTCCATCAAGTGGACCTATCTTTGGTAAATATTTTTATGATAAAAATATGTCAAATAATTTTCTCCACACATGATTCTTTTGACCATTTCACCAAATTTAGACACTGCAAAGCCATAGGACTTTGTGATTTTATCCCACTGGCACAGAATATAAATACATACATTTCAAAATAAAAGTTCTATGCAATGAATCTTTCTATATGTGGAATATTGCAGAGGGAAGTTGTAAATCTTAAAACTGAAATTCTGTTCCTCATTTGGCCTGTCTTCACTTATTTCGTCCTGTTACTCCTTTGTCTTTATAGAGGTAAATTTAAAAGTCTTTCTGTTTTCGGGCTTTAGTTTTAATAATTAGCTGCAATACATTAAAATCTTTTTGTTTTTTAATATTAGCTTTGTAGTTCAGTTTTTCTGTATGTGTGTAGATTATTTGTAAATTTTGATAACTTTCATTTTTATTTTTAGAATGTCACCCTAACTTTGAACTCCGTTTTGACTTGTGTGTGTTCCACAATCAATTCCAATATATTTCTACTTCACTAGGACCTTAACTAGTAAGAATGGTGTTCTTTTCATTATGATTATAATACTGTATCCCCCAAATTTACATTCAAATTTTCATTACAAAACAAATAATTCTATCTTTATTGTTGCACTTAACCAAAGGGAATTTGAACTACTGTTCGAAATTTCACCTTCAAAGGAAGGAAATGTTAAAAGCTTTACTTTGAACTAGCTGAATAAAGTAATCAAACCATTACTGGATTAACGGATTTTGTATTTGAAAGATCTGATGACACTCAGAGAGCACCAGCATCGCTTAATTATTCACACAGTTCTTCAGCTGTTAGACCATAACAACGTTTGAAATGGAAAATGAGCAAACGTAATTTGAAATAACGAACATTGATCTAAATGAAAAGTCATTCTTCATTTAGTAATCTCTGAACTTACATTTGGCAAGTGCACATATAAAATCATTTTGAAGGACAATCCTCTTAAACTCACTTGAAGTAGACACTGATTCTTCTTCATCAGATTTTTATCCTCTGGTTTTTTTTTTTTCCTCAGCACCAGCATCACCCCATTTGATGTTGGCAGGATCTCACTCCTGGAAGATGGAAATGGGCTTTCCATTGATGACGAGTTTCTCATTTTCAGCCTTGACTGTGCCATTGAATTTGCTATGGGTGGAATCATACTAAACCGTGCTCACCAATGTGTCTCAGAGACACGGCTGGCACTGCACCGGAAGATGTGGCTGTCTCTTGAAGTGGGAGGAGTACCTGTGCTATCATTAATACTCCCATGGAAGAGTTCATGCAGGTTGCATATTTATTGTCAACTTTCTTAAGGAAAGGAGAGTCTGTACTCTTTTTTTTTTTTGAAAATTATCAAACATGATTTTAGTGTTTTTTTAGGTTAGTGAAGCCAAAAATGCTTACTGCAAATGATTACAAAGTAGTAAAACAGATAGTTGGAGATTTATGCCATGCAATATATGACTAATACGATATACACTGAAACTATGAAACAAGCATGCTCAAATTCTTTTCTATCCAGGAATAGTCAATTTCTAATTTCCTCTCATATTTCAGAAGCCACTGTGACCATTAACACTGCTGACTGGTGATTGGGTGGCATAATGTGTCTCTCAGGCCTGGCAGGCACAACTGGTGAGTGCACCACGTGGTCAGAAGGAATGATGGTGTTGAATACTTTCTGTCCACTAGAGAGCATGGAGTTTCTACAGGAGCACACTCATTTGTTTAAGGAGCACAGCCTTTTCTTCTCTCCAGGCCATACCCAATCCATCAGCACATCCTGTTTTCTCTACCTGCATAATTTGTCTAGAATCTTACCGTATCTTGCGACTTCCTTAGCTACCTCTATGGTTCAAATAACCGTCCTGCCTAGGCTGGATTCCTGCAGTAGCCTCTTATCTAGTCTCCATGGTCTACCTTTGTCCCTCAATATTCTATTCTCACTACAGTAGCTAAGTGATATTTAAGGTATTTAAGTTAGCACCCTTCTTTCCTCTATTAGAAACCCTATAGTGGTTGTCTAGTTAGCTCAGAGTAACAGCCAAAAACCCTGTCTTGAACTCCAAAACCCTATTCCTTCTGAATTTAATAATCACCATTACCATTACCCCTCTGAATTAATAATCTCCTACTACCCTCCCCTTCCTATGAGCCACATCCAGCCACTGGCGACTCTATCATGGTCCCCAAATACTCTTCAAGCATCTCATCTGAGAGCCTTGTGTCTAGTTGGTGCTTTTATCTGGAATTCTCCTTCCCCAGATAGGCTCTTGGCAAAATTCCCTCACCTTCTTCCACAATGCAAATGTAAATCTCATCTCCTCAGTAGGGTTTACCTGATTATTCTATTTAATACTGCCATCTGAACACACCCCTAACTTACTATGAGCCTCTCTGCTCTAGTACTCACCAGTGTCTATATACTATGTTAATTCTAGTATTGGTCAGCTTAGCCTATCATGCTGCTATCATATCATAGGAACAAAAGACCTCAATAACTTACAACAACACTTTATCTCCATAGATTGACTGAGGCTGTGCTTCAGTGTGTTTTTCATTCTGAATATTCCGTGCCGAATTGCCTTTCTCCTGGTAGAACGAAAACAGAAGCTTCTGCTTGGAATAGCACCCATTACTCCCACTGACATTTCATTAGCTAAAACAGGTAATATGGTCAAGCCTGAAGTGAAAAAGAAAATCCCCCCATAGAAAGGGGCTTAAGACTAGTTAATGTGTATTATTTATTGTGTTCCTCCCACCAGCACCTCAAGGGCAGAGCTCTTTATCTCTTGTGTTTGTGGATTTTTTTCACCCTGATAAATATTAAGTACATGGGGCAGAGCTTGGCACATGGTACCTATTAACTAAAATTTTACTGAATGGATAAATGAACAAAAATATACTACTATATGGTTTTATGTTTCTGTAACTATTTAAAGTTCTTTAAAGTAATGTCATCTCTATTACTTAAAATAAAAAAAGATTATAGACTTATATAAGAATTTATTGTTGATAGCTAAATTCCACAGAGGATATAAGACTATGGTGAAGGATAATGAATAACATTCCAATGATAAGGGGTCCATTGCTGCTTCTGTAACTTTATAAGTGGCTGCTTGTCGTCAGACATGTTTCCTTTGCTAACAGAATTCATATAGCAATGTGACTAACCCAAAAGGGTGTGTCATGATTAGTCTAGGTCAATAATGGCACTTATTTTTCTCTCTTACCCTTTGTAGAGATTGTTCTGGGATGATTTCCTAAAGAAGTTTGGGAAGAGCATCTGGAAGTCAGTTTACTCACCAGTGAAAGAGATAGTTGTATAAGGAAAATATCCTTTTTGGCCCTCTTCTCCATCTTTTCCTGTTTGGGTGCTGTTGGGTGAAGATGGCATGCCTAGAGCTATGGCAGCCATTTTGTGCCCATGAGGTGAAAAAAATATGGGGATGAAAACAAAAACATAGGGAATGAAGGATTAGAGCGGTGGAAAGAACCAGTGTCTTTTATCATATCATTCAGCTGCCAAAACAACTCTGCAACTGGCTCCATACAGCATTCTTGGTAAGTAAACAATATACATACTTACACAGTGGTTCAAGACACTGTAATTTAGACATTTTGTTCCGACAGCTGAATGCATCCTAACTGAGACAGATGTCTTGGGTCAAAAAAATCACAAACAGATATTATAACATCTCATAGTATAGTATGTTTCAAATATGTTTCAAAAACATCTGAAACAACTAAGGAATACAGGTTAAAAGAGTAACTTTGGCATATTGCCAATATATTTGATATGGTTAAAATGCTAAAATGTAAACTGGTTTGACCAGCTATAAATGGGACTGAGCCTTTAGAATTGACCCAAAGAAGTAGTCTGAGTTGTTTTTTGTCCACCAGTTGTTCTAAAATCATATAAATTTAATAATGAAAACACTGTAGCCCATGCTAAATCACCCTCTTAATGTAGAAATACAAAGTACATGGTAATTATTTTACTATTTAGCATATATGCCTGACTTTAAAAGGGTCTAGTACTAATTTGGGGCTAAATATGGTTTTATGATTTTATAGACATATCTTTGGAAGTATCTGGCAATTAAATATGGGTTTTGAATATTAATACATCACCTGTGGAAAATGGATGTTTTGTTCCAAATCCACGAAGACATTTTGTATTTCGGAAAAAGACGTAAGAACCTGAAGATCTCTCTTTGCCACTATGAGAAGATGTCAGTAACTCAAGGAAGGGAATAAGTGGCATTTGTATTGAATTGAAAGATGTATTACATGTAGGTATGAATTCATTTGGTGGTAGGTAACAGACAATCCTATTACCATGGCTTCAATAGAGTTTTTCTCTTGAAACAGGAAGTTAAAGGACGGGATATTCAAGACTGCCATGATGGTTCAGTGATGCCATTAGGAACTAAAGCTCTTTCTGCCCTCAGCTACTCCATCCTTATTATGCATTCACTAAAATTTATTATTTCCCGTCTCCAGGCTGAAGAATGGGATTTTAAGCTTATGTCAGCCTTCCTGGACAGAGGAAGGGTAAGGACTAAGCCTCACTAGGGCCTTTTGATTTGGGGAAGCAAACCCCGGACTTCTGGTGATATCTCATTGAGCAGAACCATGTCATAAGCCTACTGCTGACATCAGGGTAGTGTGGGAAATTGATTATTTTAACTCCTTAGCCTTTGCATAGAATAATGCAAAAGTGAAAGAATCACAAATGGGTTCTGGAGAATATAATTATATGGAAAAGAGTTGTTATTTTTTATGGTATCTCTTGTCTGGAACTGAGAAAATACTTATGAACCTTCATAATTACAGCTGGAAGAAACATTTCTTTCTACCATGGTAGTTCAATTTTCCCTGCCTGTGATCCACTCTCTTCCTCCATGTCTCCAGTATGAACATCACCCATCTTTGGAGTCAACTCCATAATTTGCAGTGCCCAGCACAGAATGAAAATGTAAGGACCTGACCAAGGGTCATAGAGTCAGTCTCCCGACCTGATGGATGGCCACCCCAACCCATGGGGATAGGTGACCACCTCCCCCCTTACCACTGCCAATGGACTGCATACTCTGTGCTGGGACACAATTCACTTAGATTAGGAGTTGGTAAGAACCCTCTACTGAACTGTCATGGAATGTGCCATTCCAGACTCTTCTGGTTCTTCTCAATCCCCAGTTGTGCCCTATGGGTAATCAGGATTCCATAGCCTGATTGGAAACTTCTTGGGTGGTTGCAGCTGTGCCTTATACTGTTCTTAGTGTTATCCCAGAGCTGAACACTTGGTAGATGCCTGACACATCATTAATTGTTCCTGCCCTTTGTCCTTAACTGTAGCAGATGATTTCTTAGTGGTAGTCATGAAACCTGCTATTTTGTGGCCAGCAGCAAAGTCCTGACCTATATCATAGAGCTAAATGTTTGCCACCGAGACTTTTCCAAAGGTCTTCACCATGCTTCACCATGGAGTCCTTGGGGACCTCATGACTAGGGCTTTGTGGACCGTAAGCTCACATGCAGCATTTCCAGTTCAAGAAGGACTATAAAGACAGAACTCACTTTTTCCCTCCTGGTTTTAGACTTAGTTTCTTCTTTGATTCTTATTATAAGCTGGGGCCTGACATTGTCTATTCTCTGTGTACTGTCACATTCAGAGAAATAGCTAGCAATCAAAAAGTAATTAGAAGCAATCCTACCTTTTTACTGATACTTCTTGAAGAAGGTCCAAGGGATTTAATGCATAATTCATATCAATATCCTTGCACTGTGTCATTGCCTCCCCCCCCAAACCTCTGCATCCGTATCTTATATCCTTATCCTACAAAAACTCTTATAGAAACACGTTTTATTTGGCCCTTGGAATCTTCACTGTCTCACTAGCTTTATTAGATCTTCTCTTTTACTTTCCGTTGAGTGTAAATGTCGTTTCTCCTGATCTGCCTATCCTAATGATATTCCCTCTACCCTCCAAGATGCATAGAAAGGCCCAGAGATTTCTCTTGCAGGCTCAAAACCTCCCTTTGAAGTTTGGAGAGACAGAGAGACCTAAAAGGCAGTGAGAGACTTTACTTTCAAGGGAGAGCGGAGGGAGAAGATTGAAACATTCATAATTGAATATCTTTGAAAATCCCCATCTCTCTGAGAATCACTGCCCATGTTGCCTGGACTTCCTTCCTGGAGACAAGGAGGGATCTGTCTCGCTGAGTACACACAGAACTGTGCTTGGGGGCAGAGAGCCAAAATTGCTTTCTGTTTATCATGGGAAAGAGCTCAAGGTACTTAGTTTTAAGCTGCACTGAATCTAGTATCATTCATCTGTTTATGTTCTTTTAAAAAAGCCTTTAAAAATTCAGTGCAGAACAACAACAACAACAAAAAAGCAAATTGTCCTTTGATTCCATAATGGCTTTTATTCCCCAGAACTGCAGTGTGCAAATAAAGGAAAGCAAATTATGTTCTGAATTAAACTTTTCTTGCTTCAGCGAGGCTGAGTCACCTTTGACGTTCCATTTTTTGAAGAGCCGGCCGCACATCTAGAGTTATTTTCAAAGATGTCACGTACAAACCTGCAAACTTTAGGATGTTCCGCTTCAGGCAAGCCATCTACAGGAAGGTAACTGAGCTGAATTTACCCATGTATTTCCCTGGGCTTCGGTTCCCTCCCAAATCTATTGGTATCTACAGTAGCATCCAGAATATTAAAGTACAGTCATTATAGATGCAGGCCTCTCTGGTCCTCTTGGATGCACCACAGATGGCAAGATGCAATCAGAGGGGGAAGATAAGTGCATTAAACGTCTCCTTGCATATATCCCATGGTAGGGAGATAAGCAAACGGTAAGCAAGTTTTCAGTAAACAACTCCAGAATGTTTCTTAGGCTTTCAAACAGCCAAGAACACAAGCATTAGCCTATGGCCCTAATAAATAAATCCGTGGCACCTTTGGAAAGAATGCTCTCTGTAGAGGGTGAGAGGAGAGTGATGTAGAAGGTACAGAATGAACTTTAAGCAGAGGACCTAAACAGTAGTATTCTACAGCTCTGTAGAAATTCTTTCCGTAGGATTTGCTTTTTTCAATAAATGCTAGACGTGAAGGTTTCCTGTGCATTTAGTCTCAAACTGCTCTACAGGAAGGGTTTGGGGCATCAATCTGGTGAGAGAGCAAATGCAGTGAGTCTGGAAACTCATTTAGAAGTGCCTAATTTTATTTAGATAACATAACTATCCAGCGCATCTTGGAGAGCGCTGATGAAGATTGTTCAAGGAGAGGAAGCTGGCTAGCACCCTTCCAAGCCCCTCTGACCTTGGTGCCACGTCTGGGCAGAGTCCAATCTTCCACAGAGTCAAGTTATCATTTCAAAATATTTCAGAGAAATATTCACATTCAGTGATTGAAAATATGCCTCCAGAGGAAGCCATGGAATCAATGGAATACCTTTGATTTTTTTTTTCTTTTTTTATTTTAAGTTTTAAGTTTTAAAGGAGGCAGGTCAGTGTATGGCTTGGGGCATGGGTTTTAGAGTCAGAGAGAATTGGTTTTTGGTTTTTGGCTTTTGGCATTTTGTTTTGTTTTGTTTTGAGAGAGACAGAGAGAGTGCAAGTAGGGGAAGGGCAGAGAGGGGGGGGGGGGAGAATCTCAAGCAGGCTCCATGCTGTCAGTGCAGAGCCCTACACGGGGCTCTAACTCACAAAACTGTGAGATCATGACCTGAGCCTAAATGAGGAGTCTGGTGTTCAACCGACTGAAGCACCCAGGTGCCCCAAAGAGAATTGTTTGTAAAGCCCACTTCCACCATTTATTTGTTGTTTGACCTTGGGCAAATCACTTTATCTCCCTGACTGTCAGATTCTTTATTTGTAAGTAACCTACTGCCTAGGATTATGTGAGCAAAGATGCTATGTGCATAGTTCCTAAGACATTGCTTGATGCCTCATTGCTGCCTAGAAGTAGTAACTAGTGTCATTACTGTTATCACTGATGTTATTATTTTATTGAACTGGTATCTTCTCTGATGCGGGTATCTGCCCTTCAGGATCTTATCCTCATTCATTCGCTCAACAAAATAGTCTTAATCTTGACCCAGGCTTTGTCACAGGTCAGGAAGACACTGAGTTGAGAAGCTGAAAGTTTGGCAAAATGGAAAGACTTGTACACGAATTTCTAACAATAACTTAACGATTATGTATAAAGTTCTAGGGGTATGCTGAATCCTGACTGTGGGGAGTGGGGTAGGCTTTGTAGAAGAGCTGACATATTTTAGCTGGTTCTAAAGGATGAATAGAAGTTCACTAGCTGGGGAGTGGGATAGGGGTGGAGAATTTCAGACTGTGAGAAAGAACAGTGTGAGTAAAGGAAAATGTTTTTAGAAGTACCAAGTTCCTTGGAGTGATTAGTCCTCAGAAACCAGAGCATAATTTTAATGAAAGGGAAATAGCTGGGAGGTTGGGATAGGAGACGAGTGGCAGGAAGAGACTCTGAGCTATAGACAGAAACCATGGGAGGCTGAGGGGTTCCCGCTTATGCTATGTGTACCGCGGAGATACTGCGAGGTTTTTAAGCCAGGAGATGTCACAGTAAGATTTGCATTTTGGAAAGATCATTCTGGTATGTTGTGAAGGGTTTGTGTGGGAGAAATAGGAGATGAGATGCAGAGACACTAATTAGAAAATTATTGCAATAAGGAGGCATTTTAGGTCAGAGGCAGTGGAAATAGAGAGATGGTGTATTTCACAGATAGAAAGGCAGGACTCTGCAGTGAAAATATTTACCCCTCACTGCAGAGTCGCTTTCAAATATTCTAAGACAACTGTTGTGAGCTTTCTAGATCTTCTATTTACCAAACCAAACATCTCCCACCTCTTTGTTTTGATTTAGAGATGCCTTGTCTTCCCTAGCATCGTTTCCAGATTAATCTACGTTTGTCATTTTGCTCTCTTAAAATGAGGTAACTGAATTGAAACCCATATTCAAATATAGGCCCATCACCCCACCTCTAACCAGATAGTGTACCGTACATTTATTATAAAATGGCATTATCTTTTTATAAGTCTCATCATAATCTTGGCATCTTTTGAAACTGTGGCAAACTGATACCCCCAGGCCTTTTTTTTTTTTCCACTTTAACTGTTACTGTGCTTCCTTTTAGCATCCGATTTGCAGGGTTCCTACTTATCTACATAATCTGATATTTTGACAGGCTGAATTAGTTGGACAGGTATCTGGGAAAATCTCTGGAAGATTATATTATGAAATGGCTTATCTTTCTAAATAAGTAAGAGTGATTTATGGGTAACCACATCTATTAAGCTGTTTGCTAAGCTGTTGGTATAGACTTATATAGAATAAATCGTGATTCAAAACATTTATCTTCAATCTGGAGTCTAAGACACTTAGTTCTGGAATCCACCCCACCTCCCGACAAGCTATTTTATAGCAGAGGAATTTTAAGGGAGTGGGGACTCTATCTCCAAAAAATACTTCTAAGCTTCATTTGATTCGTAGATCAACAAATTCACTTATAATTTCTCATAAACCCAGATCATCTAGAAAAATATAAGATAGCATAAAGATAATTCATGTTATAAAAACAAACTATTTTTGTTGGTAAGCTCATAATGTTGTCTTGGACAGATCATCCTCAGGGTGCCTGAGTTTTCCCCTCTGTAAAATGGGGGGGGGGGGGAACAATGAACATTATAACAGTACCTCATGGGATCATTATGAGGATTAATCATATTTGTAGGATAATTAGAATTCTGCCAGTCTTATGGAAGGAACTATATAGTAAGCATAATGTGAATGTTTGTTGACTAAATAAGTATGATTTTCTTCCATCACTATGAAACGTAAGTAACCAGTATCCTCATAGAGAAGAGTGAAGATTTCACCCATAGTCTCTGTTCTCTAGTTTACCCTAGCTGAATAAGAATATTTCATCATCCACTAAGAAGTATTTACTAAGTACTTACTATATTCCAGACATTATGTTTAACTTGTACTTGTAAAATATTAAAAGACATGACTTTGCTTAACAAATTGGGAGTCTAGGGGTGTACCTGGGTGGCTCAGAAGGTTAGGCGTCCAACTTCGGCTCAGATGATGATCTCATGACTCGTGAGTTTGAGCCCGCATTGGTCTCTGTGCTGACAGCTCAGAGCCTGGAGCCTGCTTCAGATTCTGTGTCTCCCTCTCTCTCTGCCCCTCCCCCGTCCAAGCTCTGTCTCTGTCTCTCTCAAAAATAAACACTATTTTGTTTTTATTTGGAGTCTAGTAATTTTAACAAAGCTTAAACCTAGCGCCAAATTAAAGGTACAAAGTAATGATGGGCATATTTGTACATCGTGGAAGTTATCTTCCCTAGACGGCTTCAGACAGGCATTGTCATCCCAAACCTTTTTGTTTTTTGCACTGAGATAATAAACATAAATATAAACTGTGCATATTTGACGCACAGATCAATAAAATACCTTCTCTTCTCTGTGCCTTCCAGCACCCCACACGTGAACCAGAGGTCAAGTGACATTGTGCAAACATTGATCTTTCACTACCCTACTGTGGTCATCCCAAACACTTCCAATCCTGCCTCATTGACAAGACTGTTATGAGCCAGTTCACCTTGTAGCCCTCTGTATTTATTCGGATGACAACCAAAATGGCGAGAGTAGCTGTGTAGCTCTCTCCTGCCTGTACCCAAGTCTACGTATACTTTGCTCACATGCATCACAAGATGGAGCTCCTATAATAAGGCTGCATCCAACCCGTGTCCCAGCTCAGAGGAACTTAAATTTGTTCTGTCCAGCGCCACTCCCTTTTCTCCATCACCCTTCCCTCTGGAACATTGTAGGATAAATTGAGGTGATCAGCTGGACAGAGCCAAGCCAGTTCTGCAGGCACAGAAGGGTGCCACATCCACTAAGACCTCACTGGGTGCAGTGGGGGCTGTCCGTGAAGGCCAGTGTCCCCCTGTGGAGAATGGGAAGGCAGCCTGGTTGAAGCCCTGGCTTCAGGCTTTGGATAGACCTCACTGGGGCGAAGGCTGGGTGCTCTGAAAATTAGAATGTGGAGTCCACAGAGCTCTTGAACGTGGTAACAGTGTCCATGCTGGGAGGAACTTGGCTCAGACATCTCTCATTCCTGTATGAGCCCTGCAGATCCACCACATTTCCAGCAATCTTTCTTTTCTCTCCTTTTCCTCTCAAATGCATTGCCTCCGTTTTTATGCTTTTGACACAAAGGCATCTAAAATAACGCATCTAACAGAATTTAAGCATTTGATAACACTAGAGACAGATTGGCAGACTATTTCTGCTTTCCACTCTGGCAGACTTGAGGACATGGACCCGGAACCTACAACTATTTGAATGGGGGTATTTAGGGGAAGGAAGGGACAGGTTGGGAGGGGATGAGGAATATAAGCAAGAGAAAGAAAAATTGGCTAGCATTTCAGACAACCGTACAACAGTTATGTGTAGGGGCCTCCCACGTTTCACGGACCCTGGAGTGAAGTTGCAGGGATTCCATTCCTGTTCTGGAACTTGCTAGCTGAGTCATTTTCAATAAGTGATCTTCTCTCTCTAGGCCTCAACGATGTCCTCGTCTGGAGATGAGGATAACAACAGCATTCTTCCTCCTGGCTTGTTATGAGGATTACGTGAGTAAATGTGAAACGTACGAGAAGCACACACTAATAAGCATTCAAAAGTTGAGATGTTTTACTGACCTTTATTTTTTACGTAACAAACTCTGATAGAACCGTTATTATAAGCAAACTCATTTTGCAGACTCTCATATTTATACACCCCGAAAAATACATATTACCAATCCTAAAATTGACCACAATTTAGGAAGGGTTAGATGGGTAATCTTGTTGTTATGGTAACTATCAAAAGGCAACTCAGGGCTCTGAAAATATGCAGACAAAAGGAGTTTGGGGACTGAGCTCCAGTTGCCAGCGATGTAAAGACTAAGGAAAACGCCTCAAGTCTGGGGCAGAAGAGAAGAGTCTGGAACAGGATGGAAAAGAGATTTCAATGCTGAGCCAATGGTGCAGAATCTCTTAATTTGCCTTAAACGTAATCGCCACCAACCACGACTTCCTTGCCGGCAGGTTTTTGTTTCTTTTTTTTTCCTTCTGTTTTGTTTTGTTTTGTTTTGCTTCCAAATCTAACAGAAGATATTTTCCATGGGAACATATTTCTGGCTATAAATAGGAAATCAATGGCAAGGCAGGTTTCACTTTGCTGAACTTATCGATTCTATAAAACGAAAGCAGCTCATATATACATCAGGCCGGGGCAGAGGGCACTCGGCAAGGAGCCAGGCTTGTTTCTTTCTAAACTGCCTTTCTCGGCCCTTTCAAATCCAGCAGTGCTGAAAAGGAAAAGGGGTGTTCTTCAGCTTCACACAAACTCACAGCCATTTTGATGACAAGAAAGCAGTGTTGCTTCCCAATGCGTCTTTGTTCGAGTGATAGCGGGCCCATTGAAACCTCCTGATGGAGCTCATTGAAAATAATAGGCCCTATTATCTTCACTGGCAATGCTGCCATGAGAGCTTCAAAAACTGAAATAATGACAGCACATATTGGATGTACAGTAGAAAGGCATGGCGTGATTATAGGCAATTTCTGGCTCTTTCCTCCCCACCCCAGCGGCACGAGGAGGGGGCAGTGGCACGAGGCTGGGACACACAAGGAAGGGGCATTTCGCCTCTCTGCCCTTGGGGGCCGTTTGTATCTTTCAGACTTCAGTGCTTTGTCTTCAATAGTTGGTGAAAGTAAAATATCAATTTCAGAATCTCTCCAGAGACCAGGGTCTGGAAGTAACGGGTTCTTTCATTTAGTATTGAAATACTGTCATATTTGGTTACTGGATAGGGACCGCCGCTGCGGAATTGGTAAGAAATTTCTTTCTGAGAGACAGCAAGTGCAGAGACGCAGGGTGATCTGGACTCAGGCGATAGAAGATGGTTTCTGTGAGCTTGCCAAGTGCCTCCTTTCCCCAGGTCAGCTGTCTCTGGGACCCCAGATGTTGCCAGGAAATTGGATTTTCCAGAGGATTTTCAGGAGGGGCCGGTGGGAAGGGGAGCAACCTGGAAGGGAGGAAAACACCCGTCCCCAGAAAACACACTGAACCGGGGACAAGCCTGTTGGGCTGTGAGAAATTACCAGGAGGAGAACTCCCCAGGGTGCTTGTGACAGATGAGCAGGAAAGGGCTCCCTCGGTGGGAGAACAGGCCCTATGACATGAAAGGGGGAGAAAAAAGGGAAATATTTGCTTTCTTGGAACCTTTCTTTTTGTCGCTTGTTATCCTCTCTGTGTTTTCAGAAATGAAATGTCTTAAAACCACCAACCGACACACACAGACATTATTATTTTTTTTTTTTTTTCATTTGAAACAACTCGAGAAAGAACACGGAGTGCTGTGTACATCACCCTTGGGGCTTATATTTAATATAAGAACACGACGGTCTCCCCGCTTCCCTTGTGCCCGACCAGAGCTGGGGAGGGGCCTGGGGCGGTCCCAGCATCATCTGGCAGTCGTGGCAAAATGAGAAGTGACAAGAAGGAAGAGGATATCTGATAGAAGAGGCCCGCAGATCTGCCCAGTGGTTGAGGCTGGCAGTTACACGCTCCGGGTCCCAGGCAGGGAATATTGAGAAGCAGCCACGAGAGCTTATTGGGACTTACATCAAGGGAGTGAACTTCCTCTCCCCACTCATCCGTCTTCTGGCATATACTCTTCGATATTCAATCTGGCGTGTGAATGCTTCCTTCAAGGGCCCCAGTCCAGGTGGCAATGCCATTCTATTTGAGAGGTGTTACCCCATGGGAAGCATGGGCCAGTATTCCTTACCAGCAGGTAGGATCAAACGCATGTTCGTGCAAAGGCCACACATGGCCCCGCCTTGTCACACCAAACCCCAGAGGGGCTGATCCTCTGGGCTGCTTGGCATCTGCAAAGCGTGGTGCTCATTGGGCCTCGATACCTTTATGCAGCCATCTTTGGAACTGGCCTAAAAGTCCCTTTACAGTGATTCCGGTTATCTCCGTGCTTGGCACCGAATGGGTCCCCAATCAACTGAATATAAAAATCATTACTACTAGAAGTAAAATGTGAGAAGATTTTAAGGGAAAAAAAAAAAAAACGTATTTCTTGTTTACACTGATAGCTTCTCAAATTATGTAATTTTTGCCTTCCTAGAAACTCTTAGAATTGGAATTCAATGCCAGAATTTCATTATATATATATTTTTAAGTTTATTTATTTATTTTTCAGAGAGAGAGAACACTAGTGTGGGAGGGCCAGAGACAGAGAGGGAGACACAGAATCCAAAGCAGGATCCAGGCTCTGAGCTGTCAGCACAGAGCCCGACGCAGGGCTCAAACTCACAAACTGTGAGATCATGATCTGAGCCGAAGTCGGACGCTTTGCCCACTGAGCCACCAAATTTCATTATATTTATTAACCTGTCTTATTCCCTTCAGCCTGCTACACCAAAATATCGGATGCTGGATGGCTTCTGAACAACAGAATTTATTGATCGCAGTTTGGAGATGGAGAAGCACAGATCAAAGCCAGGCAGATTTGGTATCTGGTGAGCCTCTAGTTCATAGAAGGCACCTTCTTACTGTGCACCCACATAGCGAAAGGGGCGGGAGGGGGTGCTCTGTGGGCTCTATTTAATAAAAGCACTCATCCCATTCATAAGGGCTCCACCCTCCTGACCCAATCACCCCGCAGCAGCCCCACCTCCTAATACCATCACTTTGGGGGGTAGGACTTCGACATATGACTTGGAAGGCCACAAACATTCAGATGATAGAAAATAACAATTAAAGTTTCTTTTCTTCACTTTGAATCTGGCAGAGTATTTTATTCTCAGACCTTTTCACTGTTGCAGGCACTTTCCCGTGAATTCTCTCTACTAAGAGCATCTCTTCTTATCTGCCAGGATTGTTTCCTCCTCTTTTGTTTTGGCGGGGATGGGGGGGGGGTGAATGTGTGTGTGTGACATTTGTTTACTTATCTCTTTGTGTGTTTATTAGTTTTGTAAATTTTTTAATGTTTTCTTTATTTTTGAGAGAGAGAGAGAAAGAGAGGCAGAGAGAGAGGGAGACACAGAATCCCAAGCAGGATCCAGGCTCTGAGCTGTCAGCACAGAGCCCAACGCGGGGCTCGAACTCAGAACTCACAAACCACGAGACCATGACCTGAGCCAAAGTCGGACACTTAACTGACAGAGCCACCCAGGAGCCCCTTGTTTGTTTATCCTTTATGCAAAATGTTGGTTTCCTGAATTAAAAGTGTAACAGCAGTAGGAAAACATTACCAAAAAGGGCTCCACCTTTCTGAGGCCTTCGGTTTCTCAATATTTACTAAAGTTTAGTCCAGGCGTAACCTGAATGGAATTGGTGATATGCTCATGTAAATCACAGATTCCAGGCTCTATCCCAAATCTTCTCAATTTGAATCTTTGGGGATGGGCTTCAGGAGTCCTGCATTTCCAGGAGTCTGTCCAGCTGGGAATATTCCAGATTGTTCTTATCCACAAATTGTGTGAAGACAGCTAGATTCAGGCCTCAGAAAACATAACTAGGGGATAAAACCTTACGATTATATCTTCCAAATAAAATGAATAAGTTCTATATTATCTCTCAAAAGCATTCTCTTAATACTGCACTGTTTTCTGCTCATCATATAAATAGCAGTAATGAAGAGTTTTCCAATACCATAGATTTTGTTTTAAGGGGCTACAGGGAAGATATGGCACAAGGTATCAGAGAATGTGTTTCCATGCTTAGGGCACGTCCTACTGTAGCATTGACCATGAATTAAAATCTGCTGAGTGTCCAATAGAACAGTCTATCGATAGCAGACACAAAGCACAAAACTTCCTTGGAAAAAAAGAACTTAGGGATCTTTTGAGTCTCTCTCCCTCGGGCCTACCTGCAGTAGTTAGCCCTCAGCGTGGACCCAATTTTAAGATCTCTCCCTTTAAATAACAAAATTATTTTGGGGCACCTGGGTGGCTCAGTTTGTTAAGTGCCACCTTTGGCTTAGGTCATGATCTGTTTGTGGGTTCGAGACCTGCGTCAGGCTCTGTGCTGACAGCTCGGAGCCTGGAGCCTGCTTCTGATTCTGTCTCTCCTTCTCTCTCTCTGCCTATCTCCCACTTGTGCTCTGACTCTCTCTCTCAAAAATAAATATATGTTAAGAAAGTAAAAATAAATAAATGGCAAAATTATTTTCAGTAATGATCATATAATGACCAGTGATAATCATTCATTTCTTAATTCATCCTTTATTTTTAAAAAATAATTAACAACTTAAAAAGAATAAATTCCAGGGTGCCTGGGTGGTTCAGCTGGTTAAGCATCTGACTCTTGGTTTCAGCTCAGGGCATGATCTCAAGGTTTGTGGGATCGAGCCCCAGGTCAGTCTCCAGCACTGACAGTGCAAAGCCTGCTTGTGATTCTCTCAATCCCTCTCTCTCTGCCCCTGCCTCACTCACACACACAACTCTCTCTCTCTCTGAAATAAAATAAATAAACTTAAAAAATGTTTTAAAAAGAATAAATTCCATTTTTAAAGAATTTATTCAAGTTTGGTAAATTATTTTATGTATTATCTAAAATTGGGACTTACAGGCAATGTGGAGCTTGTGCCCTGTTTAATTCTTGCAGATTTTAAACACCCATACTAACTTAGTCACCAGAGCGATAGAATTGAATAACTTATGTTCTCGTTCTTCATTTTACAATCATGTGCAATCATTTTTTATTTACTCTTTAAACTCAGGCATATGCAGAGTCACGGCATTTGGAAATGTACTAGAAGGATGGTGAACTGTTATGAACTTCTTTCAAACCAAACTTGGGTAGCTGAGTCCACACGTGTGAGGGGCTCTTGGGAGTTCTCTAAAGCACCTTCCACGTAGAATATAGTGCTTGTTAACTAAGAAGTAATAAAATATGCTCATCTGAACTTCATGTCATATATTAATAGAACTCAACTGTAACCTCAGTGACTGTTTAGAAATTGGGCCAATGAGAAATTTTTTTTGCAGTGGTGACTTTCATCACTGACATTGTTTAGAATTGCTGGTGCACAGCGATAATGAAAAGCAGACAGTCTTTGGGTCGCTTGCATGGTAATAAATTTTCCGTCCTCTGTCAACAGTGCGTTTCCTTTTTGCCTACACCTGGGGTGGTAGATCACATTGCACAGCTGTGATTGGGTGGTGGGGAAAGTTGACTGTTTGTGTTTGTGTCTCTTTAATGGATCCAATGTATACTTTGAATAATTTAAGACCCGAACTCTCTATCTCACGTTGGTGGTTAGGGGGCTCTTTTCATACTCTTCGTGGTTGAATTCCATTGGATCGTGGCACAATCGCACAGGTGGAGGGAAACTCAGACTTCCATTTTGATATCACTTTATGACATACAGAGTTGATATTTCCTTGCCTGTAAATAGTCACCTGATTTTATATCATCCTGTACCTCATTCGGTCCTCAGCTCATGCTTCTGCTCCAGCTAGCCCAGGGTCCTGACAGCCAAGAGAACATTCCTTTGTGGAACAATTTGATATCTGTGATTTTTTTATTTCATCCTCATGTCCCGTGGGGCTGAAAGGGCTATTTTTTCCAAATTTTGCGAATGAGGAAACGAAGGTTCAGTAAACGGCTAATTGGCAGAGTTACAAGTAGAGCTCAAGAGTTCTGCCTTGTGTCCCCCATCTTTGTGCATGTTATCTCCCTCTTAGGAAATATCACTTATTTCCTGGACTGTGTAAATCATCTCTGTTTTTTTTTTTTATTTTGTCTCCTTTTCTTCTATAAAACATTCTCACACTCACGAAAATGATAGCATAAATGTGTATCTAATACTTGAGTTCTAAATATCTTCCATATTTTCTTATTTGTCTTCTTAAATTAGCTCTTCCCTGAGAAACAGATGTTAGTGGGACCTTTGGTTTATAAAGGGTATAGTTCTGCAATTGGAGTCAAGGTCACTGATTTCAGTCCTAGACACTCTCTCCCATGCATCACACCTTTCCAGGTCTCAAACGCCATTTTGCACCTTATCTCTTGGCGATGCATTCCATGCCACTCGAATATTGTTTACTTTTTTCCATATGTGTTAGTCTTCTCTTTTCCCCAACTGGACTCTAACTTAACTGACTAAAAAGGTGATGTCTTAGGATTCTTTTTAGTCTTGCTCTTCCCTGTATAGCACTTGGCACATTTCTAAGCACATAATAGTTTTCAAGAAACTATTTTTAGTCAGTTGCTTAGACAACTGATGGACCGAAAATATCTCTTTGCCATCATCAGTCCTTTGGCTCTTGGCAGGAATTATTTTCTGAGTCTCTTCTTTGTATTATAGGTACTCTCATTAGCATATCCTTATCATTCTTCAGGGCTTCTGAACTTGGTAGAATATTTTGACTTCTATTGAAGCTAGCCTTTGAGCCCAGCATCCTTCTATATTTTGCAGCATCTTCTTGGCCTAAATCCCTCCACCTCCATGTTCAGTCCTTCTCTTGAATTGTACCCCGTGATGTGTCACCATGCATTTGGTTTCCCAGGTCTAGACATGTGACTGCCTCTCGCTATCTTAATGCAACCGTCATCCAGATAAAGCATTAAAGAGAAAAATTAGCCGAATTGCCTTTGTAGAAGGAAGGGTGAACTGTTCATAAAATTCTGGCTTTGAAATTATGCTGGAAATTTCCATCCACATCCCAGTAACAGATGAAAGGTATATCTTTTGATTAGACAAATGCCCTTGAAATAACCTACATTTGGAGTAAAAAAAAAAAAAAAAACCCACATAGCTCACATGATGATGGCTATCAGAAAGAAGGTTGACCGATACAATTAAAATGCTACCGAACTGAGAGTTCAAAGATTGTGAACTCACTCGACTGTGAGGTCCTTGAGAGCACAAGCTGTCTAATCATTAATATTCATGTTCCTGGTGCACAGGTATTTCTGCCTAAAATAGATCATCAAAAGTCTGTTAGATAAGTGAATGAACGAATAAATGAACAAAGAGAGAATGACATCAGGCACAGCTTCAACTCTGGGCCTGCCGCATACTCACTGGGCAACGCAAGCTAAGTCTATAACTTGCACTGTGTCAGCTTCCACACAGTAAACCTGGGATTTGAAGTGATCGACCACCTTCACCTTGAGGTTCTTGTGAAAGTAAAATACTCGATGCTTGTTGATGGTAACTAGGTAATGGGCTTGATAAATTGTAGTAGTATATAATTGATACCCGTTAAACATGGATTTGGCTGCAAGCAACAAAATTTTACTGTTGTTTAAACATACAGTTTATTTTTCCTGTATAATCTCAAGACTGGAGGTTAGCTAATGCTGGTGTTGGTCATCAGCTCGGCGGTATCATGTTCCTCATCTTTCTCTCATGAGCCCAAAGGACGACAGCAGCCCAGCTGCCAGACTGTGTTCTACAAAGGATAGGCAGGGCACAGGAAGGGTGACACCAGCTGTGTGTGTTTTCTTTTATCTGGAAAGCTAATTATTTCCCCCAGAAACGTGACGGCACACTTTCCTTAAGGTCTCATTGGACAGAACTTGTTACATGACTACTCCTCGGAGTTTTCAGGCAACAGAAAGGACTGTCATGATTGGCTTTAGTCAATCACGTTTCACTGCTTGGGGATCGGCATACCCTGCCCCAAACAAAATTAGGGCACTGTTAAGGAAACATGCTAAGAGGGATCTTGGGTAGGCATCTAACCATGTCTTCCACTTAAATATCTGGCGATGTTAAGAAGAAAAAGATTTGACAAGGGGAGAAAAAACGAACACATCAGTGCTTCCACTGGGCTTAAGCATGTATGTGTACCGATGGTGTTAATGATGTTGGGAGTTTTCTTCCTTGATGACTAGCTTCCTAGTTTAGGGAAGAACTGACAGAAATTCATCTAGTAGTGTTGCCCCTAAAGTGATGTGGTTTTTTGTTTTGTTTTGTATTTTGATTCTGCCCTTTGGAAATCTCTGTTTCTAGCATTGCTGTGATAGAGTGATGACCCTAGTCTTTGCAAGAGTGGGAGCTTTAGCTGGTCTCCAATCTGTCCGACTCTAGCTCGTGATACTGAAAAGAGAAGGTATTCCACATCATCAGTGTGAAGTGTCTATTGGAGCAAGTACGTAAGAGCGATAATTGTAGTGTATGGTAGAGGAACGCATTCAGTCTGAGATGCTCCTGACTTATGCCTTCTCCCTTAATTATGGGAGCAACCCCATATGCCATTCCTTTAGTTTCTGGTGACCCACAGCGTCTTTCACATGAGTAAGTCTGGCACACTTAAATAGGGTATTCATTCCATCATCTGTTTGACTAGGATCCTACTCTCCCCCCCTCCCCCTTCCCCTCTCACATCCCCTGTTAAATTGCTCTGCTTACTTCCCATTATGGAAGTGACTAGAACCTGAAGTGCTCTGACTCCCTGCTCATTTATGAAGTCAGTGTTTACTCTGTTGAACCCATCAGTGTTTAAAAAGGAAAGGAGAGGGACATCTATGACCCAGCCAATGACAAGGGGTCGCAATTTACAACTGCCATGTTACCAAGTAATTTTATTAATACCAGCCTTCGAAGCACAAGGAAAAGATCCTTTTAAAGCCCTTTGGTCACATGGCAAGAATACAATCCTCTATGAATTATCAGCTAAGTTTTTTTTTTTTTCTCCCATGCACACACAGATGAGCCTGGATTATTTACAGTTCATCGGGATGCTTCAGGGTTACACTGCTGTCATTCAACAGATTTCTTTGTTTTAAGATTGCAATAGATAGTACATGTTTTCCTGCAGTAAATTTCTATTTCTAACTATAGCACATAAAAACCAAAGGTCCTCAAATTAGCAGAGGACTCTTGGTAATAATTCGTATTTACCACAATAATTATAGTCCCATCTTTTTATTAATTATACCCACTCCCTCAAGATATTTCATTTGCAATATTGATGGAAGTTTTCACTTTGTTAGGCTTCTATAGATTGCCTTCCGAATTTATATAGAATTGGGTTTTGTGTTAGTTTGCTTTGCTTTTTTTCCTTCTTAAAAAAGTAAATTCATTCTGTTCTTGGCTGTTCTTTTGAATGTGATTCTTTACCTCTTAGTCTACTTGGAATTAACATGAATTGAATTACTTGTTCCACATGAATTAGTAGGTGTTTTTTGTTTGCTTGTTTGTTTTGTCTATTACTGGCTGTGATATTGTAGCTTATCTGAATCTAGGAAGAGTCAACAGAGCATTCATACCAGGGAGCCCCAGTTGTTGATTTAAGGTAAAAGCAGCAAGACTCCCCCACGCCCCCTCTTAAAACTTGTCAATGTTAATTGAACCAATAAGAGATCAGAGACTCAGTGTTTTAGAAACACGTCGTCAGATGATCACAGTCTGTTCAGGCCACCATAACAAAATACCATAGGCTGGGCAGCTTAAATAAAGGAAAGGAATTTTCTCACAGTTTTATAGACTTGAAGTCCAGATTAGGGTGTCAACATGTTCTGGGTCTGGTGAGAAGTTTCTTTCTGGCTTGCAGACAACCACCTTCTTGCTGTGTTCTCACATGGCATGGAGAGACTAAGCAAGCTTTCTGGTATCTCTTCTTGTAAGAGCACTTATACCGTCATTGGGGTCCCACCCTCATGACCTAATTAACTGGCAAAAGCTCCATCTCCAAATACCATCATATTGGGAGTTAGGGCTCCCCTAATTTTTGGGAGGGACACAATTCAGCTCATAACACTGATGAAAATAAATAAATACTCCTCAGCAATAAACATTTAATATTGTTAAGTTTGATAGATAAAAAAATATTTGAATGTCATTGGAATACACTGAAAGGGAAGGAAATCTTCAGATGCCAGAAACAAAGAACAGAGAAGGTAAACTGACACTTAGGTTGACCAGAGTGGGCTATTGTCCAACTAACATAAGAGATTGGGTTTTAGTTCTCCAACAGAGAAAGAATATGAGGATTGATGCTAAGGTGTATGCATAAGTCTAAGAATTGAAAGGATGAACTAGGGGGAAAATATCTACCTACCATCTTAAGACAGGAACAAAGCTTACAGTCTTCACCAGTGTCTGAGTGAAAAAAGGTCTTTCCTAAGGCTTGAAACCCTGAACATGGGCCGTATGTAAGTTTAGGGTTCAAATTTAGACTACATGCATGGTCTGGGGAATCCTCCATCCAAGAATCCAAAATGACAATGAATCCCCGTGGTGAAATCCCTGGGACTAGCAGAAATAAATAAAAAACTTCTCTTTAGGAATTCTCCTGAAACTCAGGCTTCAAGGGATTTTCATGGGGCAGGAGGGAGGAGGGATGAATTTATAAGGACAAATTATGATCAACCATGAGTGAAGTCCACATTTACAAAACCAAGAATATTAAGGGCCTGGTATTTGAGATTATAGATTAATAATTACAACGAGAAAAAAATTAAAGAGACCTAAAATAAACACATGAAAGAAGAAATCTAAGAACATAAAGTACCATTAAATAGGCAAATTTCAAGTTAACAAATATAGAACATGTAGATATCAAGAATTTTAAAAATTATCAAAATATGGGGCGCCTGGGTGGCTCAGTCGGTTAAGCTTCTGACTTTAGCTCAGGTCATGATCTTGTGGTTCCTAGGTTCGAGCCCTTCATGGGGCGCTGTGCTGACAGCTCAGAATCTGGAGCTTGCTTCGAATTCTGTGTCTCCCTCTCTCTCTCTGCCCTTCCCCAGCTCGTTCTCTCTCTCTCTCTCTCTCTCTCAAAAATAAACATTTAAATTTTTTTTAATTGTCAAAATAGGATTAAATAATAGATTGAATAAATATGAGGAGATATTTGTGAGCTATAAAATAAATCTGGGGAAATTACCAGAAAGAAGTAAGAGAAATGAAAATACAGAAAACATACATGGGAGCTTAAGAAACATATAAAATAAGATTTTCCAACATTCTACTAATAGAATTCTGAAAAGGAAAACTAACAGGCAAAAAAAAATTGAAAACAAAATGTCTAAAAATTAACAGAATTGATTCATGACCAGAATCTTCAGTTGTGAGTACTACAACATATATATAACATATATAACACATGTATATAATATGTGTTCATATAAGCATGTACATAATATATGTTTCCAAACACACACACATAAATTTTCTATATATAAATATAAATATAAAACTAGATATTCATTCTATGCCTCGGCATACTGTAGGCCAAATACAGAATACCCAAGTCAGAACGCAAATTTGAGAAGCTAATAAGTAGATCTCAGAGGATAATTCGAGAACAAACTTTCCAACTGCAATAACACCGGTAAGATGATAATGGAGTGATAGAGTCAAAGTGCTGAGTAAAACTATCTTTGAGACTAGAAATTTATATTCAACCTAACATTCAACCATGAGCCCAAACTGAAATTAATGAATAGAAATTAATTTCTAGAAGAAAGAAAATTAACTTAGAAGTAAGGTGGAAGATGTAATAAGCAATAGGATGTAGTTGATTATTTTTTTAACCTTTTCTGTATGTTTTATATGTTTCATAATCAAAACTAAAAACTTTAAAGGCTTTTAAACTAAGGATGAAAACATGGTTTTCTGACATGCTCTCTCTTTCCCCTGTCCCTGCCTTTTTTTCTTTCTTTCTGTAGAGCTTAAAACTTATGCAAGATGTTATGCAGTATGGGAGTAATATCTCGGATCTATGAATTTTTCAAAAACTTTCAAGAATATTTGCAACCTGTGAATAAACTTTACTGACTCCAGAATAAACAAAAACTGCAAATTTTAAAATGTTTATTAAAATGTCTACAACACAAAATGTTGACAACTTCATTAAACATTAAATGCAAATTCCATAAAGCTCCCAGTTCATTCAGAAAAAAAATTAGATTTTCTTACATTGAAGGTATTCCTAAAATTCCAAGTCACTAAATAGCAAATTAGTTTAGAGACAAACAGTTTCAAAAGCAAAATTAGAAAACAGAAAATAAACTTTCAAAACTGTTTAGCTTCTGAATTTCTCTTTAGTGTGGGATTTGAGTGTATTTTCGTGAAATGATGTGCAATACGGCCTCCAAAAATAGAGGGCATAGGGTTTATGATGGTTCTGCAATGATCCTCTTGTTAAGTCACTGGTCTCCTCACCAAGAATATTCATTGTGCAAAGTGTAGAAGAATATTCATGGATGGGTTTGGTCCAACCGCTACGCCTTTTACTCTGACTCCTTTTCTTCTTCCTGTGGCTGTCACAAGAACAGTGTTTATTGAGTCATCACATGTCAGACAATGTGCCCAGAGTTCTAAATGCTTTACCTCCTTTAATCCTCAGGTTAGGACTAGGGAATAGGCTCAATTATCTTTAGTTTATAGATAGGGAAATCATGGTTTAGAAAATTATGTAACTTGCCAAAAATCATACTGATAGAAAGTGCTAAAAAGGGTTAAGAAATGAACCTTTCTGACTTCAGTGCCTTGCTCTTGCCCATTATGCTATGTTGCCCTCTCATTCTCTACAGAAAGTAAGAATATTGTTGGCAGGCCTAATATTTGCCAAATGAATTCAATTCACTTTCATTATAACTTCTAAAGGATTGGACAGAAAAAAATTCATGTAATGATGGTTTGAAATTTCTAGTGATGGCCAGGAGGCAGGCCTTTATAGGTCCCAAGCACTAAAATATTGTGGTGATTATGGAGATTTTTGTCTCTCTCTACCCTGCATCTGATCAAAATATAAAAAACGCTAAGCACTGCTGATGGGAATGCAAGCTGGAGTACATTCTGAACAACAGTATGGAGATTCCTCAAAAAATTAAAAATAGAGCTACCCTCCAACCCAGCAATTGTACTACTAGGTATTAAAGGGATACAAAAATGCTGATTCAACAGGACACACGCACCCCAATGTTTATAACAATGCTATTGAAAATAGCCAAATTATGAAAAGAGCCCAAATGTCCATCGACTGACAGTGGATTTAAAAGATTATATACAATGGAATATTATTTGGCGATCAAAAGAATGAAATCTTGACATTTGCAAAATACTGTGGATGGAACTAGAATGCTAAGCGAAATAAATTAGTCAGAGAAAGGTAAGTATCCTATGATTTCACTCATATGTGGAATTTAAGAAACAAAACAGATGACCACAGGAGAAGGGAAGGAAAAATAAGAGAAAAGAGCGGGAAGCAAACCATAAGAGACTCTTAAATACAGAGAACAAACTGAGAGTTGCTGAATGGGGATTGGGTGAGGGGATGTGCTAAATGGGTGATGGGCATTAAGGAGGGCACTTGTTGAGATGAGCAATGGGTGTTATACGTAAGGGATGAATCACTGGATTCTACTCCTGAGACCATTATTACACTATAGGTTAACTTGCTTGAATTTAAATAAAATAAAATTAAAATAAAATAAAAAATGTTAAGCTGTAAAATAAGGATAAGATTGCCAGAATCATAGTTTTATCCACGATGATTGCTTTTTTTCCCTGAAATATCACATACTGAGTTTTGTTTTTTTTTTTTTTAAATCTTCTTCTCTTTTGATGTACCTTATTTTGCTGGTGTTTGAAGTATAAATTTGGTTTGTGTAATGGTTAATGTTGTGTGTCAACCTCCAGGGCATTTTTGGGTGAAATTAACACTTAATCAGTGAACTGTGAGTAAAGCAGATTGCCCTCCGTAATGCGGGTGTGCCTCATCCAATCACTGAAGATCTGAATAGAACGAAAAGACTGGCCTCCCTGTTCCAAAAGGAATTCTTGAGCAGACTGTCTTAGGATTTCGTCTGCACCTGTATCTCCCAGGTCTCCAGCCTGCCAGCTCACACCACAAATTCAGATGTGCCAGCCTCCATAACTATGTGAGCCAATTCCTTTCTAAGAAGTCTCTTTCCATATATTCACATATCTGGTTGGTTGTGTTTCTCAGGAGAGCCTTGAATAATACAGTCTGTCTGCAGGGTAATCCACATTTCCAAAAGACCTGCCGTCCATCAAGTGTTCTCAATCTGTCTTTTCTTTTTTAACGTATTTGAATTCTCAGTTCAGTATGGTCCCACTTACTTTGCAGAACATGCAACGAAGTATTTGTTTAAAAAACTGGAATTTGTCCCTCTTACCTCAGTGGTGCTAAGGACACACTCCACAATTTCTCTTTTTCTTCAGGTCTCCTCTGGAAATTTAACCTTGGTTTAGGGAACAAGATACCATACTAGTGACCATGGGCTTTGCAATCAGTCATTTATTGCAGTCCAGTGTCTTATGACCTTGGGCAGGTCACTTTGAGTCCCATTGTCCTCATTGGTAAAATATGAAGATCAAAAGAAAATGTCTGTAAGGATGTCTCACAAAGCTGTGCTAATAACACAGTGTTCAATAAACTTTGATTATGGGATTATTGTAGGTATTACTGAGCGTGTAAGCATGTGTATAATTCCTCATCTTTATGCTATAGTCTTAGGCCATTGACGTGAAGGTGAGTTTATAAATAAGTAACCAAAAGTCCTTTTGAAACTGTCCTATGGGCCCATAATGGAAGGGATTTGAGAGCCTGCATATTAACTGAGAGACCCTAAGTATGAACTGAGCATATATATGACTTTTATCTATCTACTGTCCTAAGTCTGGTGGCAGTCTCCAAACAATTTAAAACCCTACAGTAGCATATTACTTCTTATTCTCTAGTCACCGTTTTACTGGGCTTCTCTGCTTAACAATCAGGGCTACTTTTTTCCTGCCTGCTATCCAGCTGCTGAAGACTCTGTGGGAGACTGGACTAGATGCCCCTGTTCTCTTTTCTCATCTCCTCCCTTCACTGGTCTAGCAAATGCAAGTTTGGTCACTGCCTACACAAAAGGTACCCCTGAGTACTCAGTACCACTGAGTAAGAGCCCAACCCACCTACCTGCCTGTGCGTTTTCATGTTTTTTTCAAGCTTGTGAGAAATGAGTTTCCTGCTTTTTTATATACCAGATACTTAGCTGGTTCTACTTGATTCCGTGAGTTCCTACCTTTCTCTCGGAAAACATCAGAACGTGAAGTTCAATGTTCCTATTAGAATGTATTTTTGTGTCCAGATATTTTTTTAATAAAAAGGGACTTCAGATTTTTATTATTATTATTATTATTATTAAATCCCAATCCAGCAAGTTTTAGCTCAGATTTTTATTATTATTATTATTATTATTAAATCCCAATCCAGCAAGTTTTAGCACTGGCCAGAATTTTTCTCCACCCTCAGGAATGTGGAAACCAAGGGAGCTTCCATTTTAAATCCTTTGAGGATCCCATGTTGTTTGAGTGGAAGTCCTGAAGCCGGGACTTATCGTGCATTTGCTGCAGTATTTGGTTCTCAGACACAAGGGTCAGAATGACTTTCCCAAAGGCTGGCTTTCCCGAGGGCTATTTTTTATGTGGAAGCCCTCATTTCATAAACAATTGAATTAGTTCACATTAACCACGATCAATGGCAAAAGTACACAAAACATAAAGAAATCACCTAAAATAATGTTTTTGAACCAGCTGCTAAATTAAGTAATGTATTTGTTTTATTGCACATTTGCATAATAGGGCAAACTAGAAACTCTCTGTAACAGATGTGCTGGTGGCAGGGAGATTTGATTACTGGCTTCTGTTATTAATCACTGCACAAATCTTAAATGATTTGTTTCTACAGTTTGATCAATTTACATCTCAGAACGTACATTTATGCACACAATGTAGAGATAAAGCATCTGTTCACACCTTTCTGGAGGCATCAATATATTTATGGGAATTGAAGTTTTGTTAACCAATGCACAGGAAACTTTGGCCAAAGACTGACAACTTTTGGAAAGATCCCATTACTTATTCCTTATAGCTAATAAATAAAAACCATTTTGTTATTTCCGGAACATTATGTTCTGATGTCTTTTGTTTTGTCTTTTCTATGAAAACAAACAAAACATATGACATTTGAAACTTACAGGATTTGAATGATGGACATTCCTATTTTTCACAAATCACCCCAGAACTTTGAGGAATTGCAGGGTACCATGGTATCATTGACGACTACTGGGTAGAGTTTTGAAAACTATCCTTTTTGTTTTAATTTTGCATTTGACATTTTATAATCCTATATCTATGATTTCCATCAGCATTTTAAATGGATATAATACATTTTAAGATGGCATGCCTAAATTTAAAAAAAAAAGTAAAAACATAGGCAATATAAATATTGTTTCATTAATTTCCAATTAAGCATGATAAATGCATTGGTTCTACACAGAAATGTTTCCCCAATAAGTCAAAACACTAGATAATGTGATTTTTTTTTTCCAGTTGTGAGTATTGCAGTTATTTTGCAAGCAAAAATATACTCCAAATACCCATAGAATGAGGTTAACATTAAGCCCGTTGATTGCAGGGGCTGATTTATACTGCAAGAACTTCTTATTATCATTACTTGCTATAATGATTTACCATTTGGAGTCTAACATTTCTCTTAATATTGTATACATTTTTATTTATATCCTATTTGATTAATTTTGGTCTCTTCCAAAAATCACAATAATCAACTGGTACAGAAGAGAAAGCCTTGGGGATTTTGTTTCTCAAGCTGCTCTGTGTCCCAGTCTGGCCTCCTATTTCTACATGGTAGAGAGAAAAAATTGAGGAGGGGGGCAGAACTCAGTATGGAAATTAAATGCATCATTTCTGAAACCTGGATGAAATTTCAGATAAAGGCTTTGTTTTTAATGCCTAGGAAAAAATTAAAATGTATATATTTTTCTCAGTCAGAGGCAAGACTGTTATGGTTGCAACCCCTGCCTTTTTATAGTTCATCCTGGGAGCTAATGAAGCGTTGCATATTGGTTTCAAATTCAAAGCATATGTAGTCACTGAGGCATTTTTTCTTTATATAGCGTGATTTCAAAAGGAGCCCCAAATGTGGTCATCTTAGAAAATGTAATTTGGTCGAGTACTAAAGAACTTTTTCCCAGATGACAAAAACCTTCCCCTTTGAGTTGCCTCTGAGAACACAAACTGGCTGTGAAGTACATTCACAACTCTCTGTGAAAAATGCACAGGAGCTGATGAAAATATATTAAAGGACTGGCATGTCAAGGCCATGAAGGGCATTGGGCAAATTTGGATAAATGTGTCCAGGTTTCACAGAATCAGAATCAGAAGTGAGTTAGAGGACAATGTAAAAAGATGTTGAAGAGAATAATGCAATCCAGACAACAAACTTAACAGCATTACCCATCCAGAGCCATCTCCGAAGTCATTACTGCCGTTGCCGGGGGTGTCTGCCGAAGAGCCAGATGTCATTCTGCCACAACTTGGCATCTGATGGTTGTCATTTATAAGAGGGAATCGAGTGAGGACTGTAATTAGGTGTGTGTTGAATGGAACCCTTCCTTCTGACTCCACTGGGGGCTTTTCTAGTCCTGAACACATGGAGAGTGCAAAGCAGGGGAACTGATCTGCCCTTCAGACTCCTAAAAGTTCATGTATTTTTCCCCTCGAGAGAAATACATGGCTTATACTTTTTTTTTCCTCTGCACATTCAGCATTCATTGTGCTCTTTGGAAATGACAAATACATGTTCCTGGACCCCCCGAAAAGCATACACTGCAGGGGAAGAATCATCGTGCAAGCAGATCAGTTACAAATACACTCTGGTAAGTGCTGTGTCGGGGATATTGGTTTAAAAATGGTGTTGTGGGGGCGCAAAGAGTGGAACAACACCTCTTTGGAGATTTGGGCAAGGGCTCCCCAGAGGAGGAGATATTAAAGGAAGAGCAAGCATTTGGCAGGTGGGTGAAGAAGTGAGGGGGTGGGCATTCTAGCAGAAGAAATCACGTGTGGACAAGGATTATGAAATCACGCATGGAAAGGTCTGTTGTACTGTGGGAATGGTAAGGGTTTACACACAATGAGAGTCTAGGGCATAAAGACATTCTAGAAGAGGGTCAGTTGAGTGGGGAAGAGATGAAAAAAAATGCCTGCTGAATCCTTAATTCCTGCCTTTTTAAAAGAATAGTTAGATTTTTTTTTAATTTTTAATGTCTGTTTATTTTTGAGAGAGAGAGAGAGATTGAGAGAGAGTGAGCGGGGGAGGGGCAGGGAGAGAAACACAGAATCCGAAGCAGGCTCCAGGCTCCAAGCTGTCAGCACAGAGCCCAACGCAGGACTCGAACTCCCGAATGGTGAGCTCATGACCTGAGTTCAAGTCAGACACTTAACCGACTGAGCCATCCAAGTGCCCCTAAAAGAGAGTTAGATTAAAGAAGGTAAATATAAACTCATGGTGAAACCCCTAAAACTGTCATAATGATAAAAATAAAAGCAGCTAACATTTGAGTGCTCTCAATTCAGAATTATGCTACTGAATTCTCACCACAACCTTATGGAATTGCTTCTATTTTTATTTTCATGTTACAAACAAGGAAAAGGAGAATTAGAGAGGCTAAATAGCATGCTTAAGTTCATCTCACAGCCAACCAGCAAAGGGAGGGGGAGTCCAGAAAGCCCATAGCCGTGCTCTCAAACGTTGCATTGTACATATCTCCACGGAATTGTGTGTTCAGTACTTAGAGACTGCCAGTCCAATGGCTAGAAAATTTTATCTTCCTAAGTAGAGTGAATGTGGCCTAGCAACGCAGCCTTCAGAGTCATTCATTCCTTTGTGGAGATTAAATCTAGAAATGGTACCGAGAAATAAATTTTAAAGAAAATTAAGTTAGGAAATGAGCTATCTCATCCCAAGTACCTTCCCTGCACACTGGAATACCTTGGAAGTATTGCCCAAACCAGAGTATTTGTTCAAACTTTCAAAATATTTTTAGTAATATGTAGAGATGCTTCTAATACAGTCATGAGTTCAAATAATGGATACAAAACTAGAGATATGCTATGATGATCAAATTTTTGAAAGGGCAAATATGAGTCCGAAACACACACGCTTATATAGTGCATATACCATGACTACACTAAACATTGCCTGGATGCTGGGGTGATAAGTGACTCTTGAATATTTTTGCATCTTTTGACCATTAATGAATGGAATTTTTGAAGCAGAAAACAAAGTACCAAGAAGTGGAGATTGTCTGTAAGAGAACATACTCTAAGGTCTGAGGGGACTTAGAGAACCATCAGAGAAGTGCCCCCTGAACTTCTCTGAGAAGGTTGAGGCCTCCTGAAAATCAGCTGAGAAATGGGGAGCCGTGTGGCATCAGGACATGTTGGTGTCACTAGGAGCATCCCTCAGCTCTCTTGGTCCCTCTACATTTTGAAAACATTGAGGTTACTCTTTGAATAGACTCTCAGGACCCCAAAGCCCTTCCAAAACACCAAGGGAATCTTCTCTCACCTACTCAACCAGGTAGACAACTTCAACCTGAGATAATGATTAGCTTCAACAATAAAGAGCTTGTGTCACATAAAGGGAGTCTGAAAGGAAAGGAGCCTAGTAGCTCCTAGATGGGCTCGAAGATGCTCCAAACCCTGTCTGTCCACCTTTCTAATCAGCTCCAACCTGCTTCCTTCTCAATCCCTAGGCTGCCATCGCCATTCCAAGCATCACGTTCAGGCAGGATGTCCAGAGGCAGAGGTAGGTCCACCCCTTTCTCAAGACTTTAAGAATGAAGACACCTTTCCTGAAAGACCCAGGCAGCTTCCTCCTCACATATTGTCATGTCCACTAAAGAACAGGTTTTGACTTGAGTGAATGTTTTGAAATCTCAGTTTCCACTTGCCTTCCTTTTGGTAGGAGCTATGGTATATACATCCTGGTGGCTAGTTCTGAAGCACCTCTCTAAGCAGAAATGTGCCCATCACGTTAGAGAAGAACAAAAGAGGCCAAGGATCCCATTCTGTTGACCCATGTGACTGTAGTAATTGTAGTAAAAGCTTAGTAGGTAGAATTTCTCTTCTGCTATAGTAGACACACTCTTGCTGCAAGATTTTGTTGGGACAATGGACCTCTTATTTTAAAAACATCTGCACATGGTTTGTTGGGTTTAATACAAGGTTTCTGGCTTGGCAGAATTTATGGGAGATACGGGGCAGTTTGCCTCCTGACATCTGAATACTTTGATAAGCAGAAACCTAGGCACGAGTGACACAGACTAGGTGCCACTTAACTTACTTTGCGAGCAGTATTGGCGGCAGTGGATGAGGATAAACAGAGGCCCAGCCCTGCTGCTTATGGTTCTAGGACAGCCAATGAACTCTTGGGACTGTGGTTGGATGTGAAGGAAGTTGGGGGAGAGGCATGGATATGAACGAACCCTTTGTCAGTGCACCAAGCTATTTCCCAGTTGTAGGAGCAGGCCTATCCCAACGTGGGTGGCCTTCTTTGGGAATGGCCTCTGCTCACATCCTGGAACTTGTTGGGGGAGGGGGCGATGTTCCACAAACTAGAGAATGCATCTTTTTTAATCCATCTGGGTATGCCTCCGTGTCTAGTCTGCTGTCCATCTACATATGATGACTCACTCCCTTGGCCAGACTGCTTACCTTTAACAACAAATGTTTTTCTTAGTAAAGCAAGCATTAGACGAGACTAGATCTACAGCAGTTAGAGCTTCTTGACATTGCAGGGGAGCAGGAGCCATTGCTGACGGAGCAGCAGACAGCTGTGTAGGGGAGGGTCAGCTGAGGTGTCCCAGTGTGTGGCTGATGGAGACCTGGGACATTCATAAACTTCATTCATCAGCAGCCCTCTTCCAAGCCACCATAAATAAAACAGCATCCAAATAGAGAACAGTGTGTTTCCTAGGCAAGGAAAAAAAAGTACTCCTTGCAACTTTGATTTGAGGCTTAGAAAAGCAGAATTCCAATAGTCTTCAAGCTCAAAGGGCTGCTGAAGGGGCCACACTGGGTTGCAAAATGGAAGACTGTTGAACTCTCTCCAATTCTGCTGCTTTAACCTTGTCCAGCAAGTATCATTTCTTCCCTGGGTTGCTGCCAGCTGCCTTCTAACTCCCTACTCTTGTCAATCCAGTTTCCACAGAGCAACTAATGTTCTGAAAAAACATAAACTAGCATATCATGTCACACTCTTGCTTAAAATCCTTTAATGTCTTCCCTTATACTTAAAATGAAATCTGAATCCCTCCCCATGGCACAATCTGGAGCTGTCTACCTTGCTAAGCACACCTTGTCCTGCCCTCCCCACCTTGCTCCAGCTCATTCCTGGAACAAACTAAGGTCATTCTCACATCACAAGTTTTGCAGAAGCTCTTTTCCTCTGCCTACCTCCCTGCTTCCAACACTGTTTGTATGTCAGTTCCTTAGAAAGGCTAATCATTCTACATAAAACTAGTCTCTAGTTTGATCCTTTTATAATTTGTAATTCATGTATGTATCTGTGTGTATTTGCCATTTTTCTTATTTTCATAATAAGAACGTAAGTTCCAGAGTGGGGGAACCATATCTGCCTTATTCTTTTTTGTGTCCCAGGCTCTGGCAATGAATATTTATTAAATGAGTAAATGTATTAGTGAATCAGGAGAGAAGTAGGAGGTAAAATCTCACCTCTTCTAAAAAAACATTTTCTGACTATGCCACCTGAAACGATCATCATAGCTTTTCTCCCTGTTCTTTTTTTTTTTTTTTTGCATTATTATCATTGTTAATATTAGCTCCCATTTTCTGACTGCATGTGGTGAATATTTTTCTAGGGATCAGACATATTTCGTGATGTAAGACTTATTTTCTCTCCTGATGATCTAACTGAAGTGTAAACAAACAATGAGAAAAGAGAATGACCACAGAAGACTGGAATTTTGAGGGGATCTTCACGAAGGATGCTCTACGTATTTAAGATCAATATTGAAAGGGGAATTAAGAGTTAGAAACTATATTTAAAAAAAGGGAAGGATACTCAAGACAAGGTAAATAGGAAGTTTGGAAAGAAATTAGAATGTGTGTAAAAATAATTGGATCACAATTGCAATTTATATATTTGATGTGACAGCAAATGGTTGTACAATTCTTATTGAGTACATAATTTCTACCATTTATATAGTCATTAATTGCTCCCTACTTTGTAAGGATATTCATTTGGTATCTTGAACCACAATTTGACTTGTGTGGTTTATATCATAAATCTGCTTTTCTTTCCAATGATATTGTAAACATAGTATAAACAAAGGCCATGTCCCATTCATCTTGATATCTATTGAATTTCAGATTATTCAAATTGGAAATCACTCTGGTAATCCTTTAGCTATATCTTCTACCTGAGAATGATACTCCTCTATGGAATACCTAACAAAAGATTATCCAGCCTCTTGATAAACTTTTCACAGAAAGATTCTCAGGAGGTAGCTTGCTTCAATATCAAATGGTTTTTTATGGCAGCAAGTTCTTAAATTTCTCTCCTTCTCAACTTTCCACTATTAATCCTAGTTAAGTCCTCCGGAATTATACAGAAAAAAAATTAATCCTTCTCTGCAAAATAGTCCCTTTCATATTTGAAGGCATAATTACTTTTCCTTTTGTCTGTTAATTTTTAGGCTAACTATTCCTATTTTCATTAGCTATTCCTCACTGATATTATCACTTATGTTCAAATACATCTGTTTTCTTAAGCAATCACACAATTATTATAAGCTCCATTACAAAACATACCCTGCCTGCTTTATTCACACTGCATTCATCCTACTTCAAATCATGGCTGGCATATTATAGGTGATCAAAAAAATTGTTAAGTGAGTAAATGAGGGGCCAGGAGTACCAGCTTTAGCCAGTGCAATAAAGCAAGAAAAAGGCATGTCAGGCATCCAATTGAAAAGGAGAAGTAAAACTATTTACAGATATCATTATCATTTGTGTAGAAAATGTACAGAATATCTAAAAAGATACTAGGACTAATATGTGAGTTTAGCAAGGTTGTAGGAGACAAGATCAAGTGTACACAATTATATTTCTATATACGAGCAACAAACAATAGGAGATTAAAATTTAAAATATCATTTATAATAATAGCCAAAAGTATGAGAAAGTTAGGGATAAATTTGACAAAATATATGCAAAATCTTTACACTGAAAGCTATAAAACATAATGTTGTGGAATTAAAGTGAACCTGAATGAAAAGATAACTACTTCCATGGGTTGGAAGTCTCAATACTGTTAAGGTATCAGTTCTCTTTAAATTGGTGTATAGATTCAACACTATCACAATCAACATCCCACCAAATTCTTTGAGAAATTGATAAATTGATTCTAAAACTGCTATGGAAATGTAGAAGGAAGGCCTTGAGTAGCCCAAATTTTGAAGAATATGAAAACAAAATCAAAGGGCTAACAATACTTGAATTTAAGACTTAGTAAAAGCTGTCATCAAGACAGTGTAGAACTGGCTTAAATATAGACAAATAGACCAAAGGAACAGAATAGAAAACCTGGTATAGACCCATACATAGATGAAAGCCAAAGCCAATTCAGTGGAGTAGGAATAATCTTTTTAACAAATTGTGCTGGAACAAAAGGATACCTATAAGCAAAACAAATAAACAAGAACCCATACCTTAAAAGGTAGACAAAGTCCAAATGGATCATACATCTAAATGTAAAATATGAAACTATAAAACCTCTAGAACACATGGGAGAAAATTTTTGTGACCTTAAGTTAAGCTGATTACATGGATAAGATACCAAAAGCATGACCCATGAAAGAAACAAAACATTGATAAATTGGATTTACCAAATTAACCATTCTACTCTTTGAAAGACAGTGTTAGAAAAATGAAAGTCTTTGAAATATTTCAGCCAAATAAATGAAAAAGTAAGACACAGACTGGTAGAAAATATTTGCACATGATGTATCTGATAAAGAGAACTTGTATTCAGAGCAAATGAAGAACTCTTAATGTCCAATGATAAAATAAACAGCCCAATTTAAACAATGGACAATAGAACTGACACTTCTTCAAAGAAAATACACTGATAGCAAATAAATACATAAAGAAGATGCTCAACATCATTAGTCACTAGGGAAACACAAATTAAAACCATAATGAGATACCTCAACAAGGCTAGCAAAAGTGTTAAAATACTGATCGTACCAAGTATTGGTGTGGATATGGAGGATTGGAATTCTGACATGCTCAGAGTAAATAGAAAATGGTAGAACCACTCTGAAAAAGGTTTGCAATTTCTTAAAAAAAAGTGAACATGTACACATGGTATTGCCCAAGAGAAATGAAAACTTACATCATACAAAGATTGCACATTGAATGTGAATGTCCAGAGCAGCCTTATTTGTAATGATTCCAAACTGGTAACAACCCAAATATCCATCAATTGGTGATGAATGAATAAATACATTTTGGCATATCCATGAGATAGAATACTATTCAGAAGTGCACAAAACAATAAAAATAAACCTCAAAATAATTATGAGGAAATTTAGAGAAAGAGTGCATAGTATAAATGTTCACTTATATAAAATTATAGAAGATGCAAGTTAATCTATAGTGACAGAAAGTAGATGAGTGGTTACCAGGAGTTAGAGTATCAGAGACAGGAAGGGGGAAATGTTACAAAAAAGCATGAAGAAATGTTTGTTGTTGGCATATATCTTCGTTTTCTTGACTGTGGTGATACTTTCATGGGTATATGATATGTTCACACTTATCAAAATTTACACATTAAATATGTATGATATATTGCATGGCAATTGTACCTCATATATGACATTAAAAAAAGAAGAGTGCAGCCTTGAAGTCAGTTAGATCTAGATTCAAGTTACGCCTTGTTCACTCATGTGCTGTGTGTGTGCCTTTGGACAAATTATTTAACCTCTCTGAGGATCAGTTTTATTTTAAGTTGATTCTATTAGAATCTTTTCAAACTTCGCAGAAAAGTGATATGAATGTACATAATAAGGGGTCTTATGTTGGAGGTCAAGCGCTTATGCTGGTGAAATTACACAGGCTCCACCCTCCCCATTTGTCCATTGGTTGACAAAGAGTTGAATGGTTTCCTGGGGAGCATGATCCCTGTCCTCCATTGAGCTTCCGCCCTACTCATATTTGTCTGATGTACTGGCAGGGCTGTAAAAGAAGCCAGGTAGCTGGAAAGACAATGAGAAGCTCCTGAGGTGCAGCTTCCCAGAACGGAAGGAGGAATTCAGGTGGTGATGCATAAAGGACAATATTGGCCAGCGATAGAAATGGAAGATACCAGAGCTCACGCTAAATCCAGCCATCCTGAAGACAGGTATGCTTTCCGAGGAAAGGGGTAAGTGTGTGGGGGCTGATAGGACTGCCTCACTACATCATACCCACTTTAGTGTCCAAGTGGCTTTATTAAGATATATTTCCAACTGCATACAACAGAAGGGTCTATCTGACTCTAGTCACAAACACATCACCCCAGCAATCAGGTCTTCAGTGTTGTGCACATCGATCTTGTTTCATTGACAGTGGGTGTGGTGGATTTCCATTCCTACTACTGGCAAGGAATGGCCAATACTGATTCATAGATAATGTCAGCATCCTGGGAGATTCCCCAAACAATTAAGACAAGAATATTCCTCAGGCAACTGAGGGATATTCTGCAACAAAAACAGTTAGGTATTAATTTTGACAAAACTACATCTGTAGTCATTGCAGGTAACACCTACGAAACTGAAGTTTCCCTTCGAAAAGAAGGGAAGGAAAAACTGCATTGAAGTTATTGTTTCCATAGCTTCTCAATAGATCATACCTCATCTCCAAACCTAATGGACGCATTTGTTTCTTCATCTTACTCAACTAGTCAGAAACACTCAACACATTTGTTAGCACATAACCTTCTTGAAACATTTTTTCTTGACTCCTGTGATACCACATGATCCAAATTTTTCTCCTACCTCTCTATTTACTTTGTTCTCCTGCCTCCCCATCCACCTTTTTTCCAAATGCATTTCTCTAACACAATCTTGTCTGCTGAACTCCACATTTTCACAGCCAATTGTCTATCCAGTATCTCTACATGGATAGCTCACAATATCGCAAATTTAATTTTTTCTTTTCCCTCGTAACTTTTTTCTTCAGTCTTCACCATCCTCACAATTATCTACCAACTAGCAGTGAGCCCAGAGACTGGGGAATAACCCAGAAGTTCTCTAGTCCACTGGTCTAGCAACTCTAGACAATAAGGAAGTAAATTCATCATGCTTGAAAAATTACCAGTAAATCCGTATGACCCTTACATCTTATACCTCCTTCCCATGAACTTAAAAACTATCAATTCTAGGAAAGTTTCAGGACATCATTGCAAAGTGTTCTGATATATAGTATACAGTCTAACTTCTACTTCCTTATTCCCCTATTCACCCACACTTAAACATTTAGAGTTTTTATTTATTTAGATCATTTCTCATAAATACTGCATGTGTAACGTCACTTCTATTGGATTTTGAACTATTTGTGGCCTCCTGAGGCATTTTCTTTTATCTCCACTCCTTCGCTAGCAGCCTTGATAAGCCTGCCTATCCAGGACTGCAGTTTCATTCCCAGAGGTAGTGTTACCTTTAGTCAGTGTGGCCACTGGGGAGTGAACCAAGATAAATGGAATTAAACTGAAACAATAGGAGGTTCAGGTTAAACACTGGGAGAAACATGTTGAGAACAGGTCACTTAGACACAGAACCAGTTTCCCTTGAGAATGTAGGAATATCTTCATTGTGGGTATTTCAGCATAGTTAGAATGAAGCTCAGCGAGAGTCACCATCTACTTAATAAGAGATGAGAGGAGTTCATACTACTTGGGCATGAGACTTAATACCATATGGAAAGGAAACATTTCATGGCCCATCCTATGTAAAATGTCCCCTTGTCTTATTCTTAAGCATCTACTCTTGACTCTGGAGAACAAGCTGGAAGCACCACATTTATGATGAAAATCATATCTGTTTTGAATCATGGATTACACATTTGTTTTGAAGAGTTTCTTTGAAGCTATTAGTCTAAGACCATTTTACAAGGCCTGATGGAGTTGTCTATACACACTTAGCACTTAGTTTCTGTTGATAATGCTGTTAAATGAAGTTAGTGCTCTAATAAGTGTAACAATGAAATCAAATCTCTCTTCCCCACAGGCTAGGGCATGATGCATTCCTCTAGCAGAATGGTGGTGTCTATCAGTCAAGGGATTTGTAATCAGATCTGCAATCGGACAGGTAAGAAGTGTTGGTGTAGGAACTTGCCTTATCATTAATACTCCTTGCTTTCCATCTTTGTTGGTCAGAGGCCCTGTGCAAATCAGATCAATTGACTGCATTCTTAATTGTTTTTCTTTTAACCCATCAATTCTTAATTTGGCATTCCCTCTATTGACACATGTCACCCTTATTGAGGGCTAATCATATTAGTTTTAGAATAATAAATATATCACTCTGACATAAACAAATTAACATATTTAATAAGCTCACAATAGTGCAATTCCCCAGCTTTCACTGGCTTCACCTGTGGATTTGCAATGAAGTTCATTAAAGGTGATGGGGAAGAAATAGCATCCTTCTTCATAGCTTTTAGAGATTTTGAATGGCTCTGAAGTAAAGGTTACATGTTGGTTGCCTGTGGGCAGGATTGAGTCTGTACATATATATTGTTTGGCCCACGTAATGCTACCAAGAAAGTTGATGGGAGCTTTGGTTCCATTGGTAATGTCTCAGGAGATTGAATTCTCCACTGAAACATTCTGATAATCTCTAACAATAGTGCCTGGACTGGCAAAGTGGATTTGCACAAAGGGCAGAATTATATTAAAGAAAAAAATTCAGATTTTGAAGGAGTTGCCACATAAACTGTAACTCGGGTTGTGAGTTTCAACAATAGATGTTTTATCTATTGTTTATTCCTTGTTTAACCTATTATTTATACCTTTTTGATTTTATAATATACTTCCATTAGTGTTTTTTTTTTCCTAACTGGTTGGCCTCTGGCACATCAAATCTCAGTTATATCCCCTTATTTCTGCTGATGACTTATCTCCTTACTTTACTGAAGAGAATGAAGGCATCTTTTGGGAACTTAGACTCAATGTCCCTCTTCTCCACGACATCATTTATGTTTCTTGGGGGTTTATTTTATCCTCTTTTAATTTCCTTTGGTTATATAACCATGCTTAGAATTCATCTGTCAGCTTTGTTTTGCTTTTTACTATTATTTATCTCATCTTATTAATTAGTCAATAATTCGAAAGAAAACATTTATTGAACTCCTATTGGTAGGTGCACTCCATTAATTGACTGGTTCTTTATTTTTACAGCTAAAACAAAAAGATCTATAGACAAATAGTTTTTAAACCATTAACAATACTATAATGAGAAAGTACTCAAAGAAGATTCTTCAAGGAACTGTAAGATTACAGAAGAGGAGATGGGGGTTCATTCTGCCTTTGGTGCATGGAATGTAAGGAGCTAGACGTGGGGGATAAGAGATGCTTGTAGAGCGTGTAAGATGAGGCAACTTTAGTAAATCCAAAAGTGGATTTACTGATGAAACTTACCCTTCATGGCCTTGCACCTGCACGGATCTCTTCCAATGTGTGCTTATGGTCACGTGTTTTTGTACAAGGTATTTTAAGCCCTGTTGTTTAAGACCATTTTCTCTTTCAACTCCAACATCCCCTCCAGCATACTTCCCCTTGACTCAGGTGGCCTTGGAGAAGACGTAGGCTTTTTAAGGCTATAATTAGGGGAAAGCTGACTTGGAAAAAGTTTAGGCTAGTGAGATACACTTCAGTGGTCTGCAGTCACATCTACGTGCAACGACTGCCAGCCGTCCCAAGGTACGTATGGGTTCCAGGATATTCCTCTCACATATTGTATCACTTCACCCAGGGTTAGGAGACAAAGTTGCAGGGCCAGAGGTCATATCTCGATATGAACGTTTTCTAGATGCCCGACACTACAACAATGTAGACAGAGGAGGAAAAACAAGATTTAAAATGTGCAGAAGCAGAAGTTAATTTGTGGAAAGTCCTTCTGGCCATTTGATGTATAAAATTATAAATAAAAGAGGATTTGATCTCACTGATAAGTGGTCAAATTGAAAGTCCTCTTCTGCCAGGAATATACTCAGTAATGCCTCTTGGAACTTAAATGAATGAGGGGCATTTAGGTGTCTGGCTGGTTGAGCATCTGACTCTTGATTTTGGCTCAGGTCATGATCCCAGAGTTGTGGGATCGAGCCCCGTGTCAGGCAGTGCACTGAGCGTGGACTCTATCTAAGATATTCTCTCTCCCCCTCAGCCTCTATTCCCTGCTTGCACTCTCTTTTCTCTCTCTCTCTCTCTCTCTCTCTCTCTCTCTCTCTCTCTATATATATATATATATATATATATATATCAACATAAAAAAAGAACTTATATGAACAATACTAGAAAAAATGTTTCCCAAATTTAACAACACTTTTAAAAATTGACATGATCTTATTAATAATAAGTTATAAAATTTAAATAAACTTTTTAAAAACTATCAATTAAAACACACATTTCATCAATGCTGAAGGAAAGATCAACTCATTTTTATATTTCCACTTTCCAGGACAGGATTACAAAATTGTTTTCATATAAAGAAATAGAATATGTGGGCAACTAATATTGGAAAAATCATATTATATAGTTCTGTCATAAGGCTAATTCATAAAAACATTATATAATTTTTTTGATTCAGGAAACTTTATAATAAATATAAATTATTATTTTTAATATGAAATGTATTGTCAAATTGGTTTCCATACAACACCCAGGGCTCATCCCTCAATGCCCATCATCCACCCTCCCCTCACTCCAACCCCCCATCAACCCTCAGTTTATTCTCAGTTTTTAAGAGTCTCTTATGGTTTGGCTCTCTCCCTCTCTAAGTTTTTTTCCTTCCCCTCCCCATGGTTTTCTGTTAAGTTTCTCAGGATCCACATAAGAGTGAAAACATATGGTATCTGTCTTTCTCTGTATCTGTCTTTCTCTGACTTATTTCACTTAGCATAACACTCTCCAGTTCCATCCATGTTGCTACAAAAGGCCATATTTCATTCTTTCTCATTGCCAAGTAGTATTCCATAAATTATTTTAAAATTTATAGCATGTGATTTGTTTTCTAATTCTAAATTTATATTTATAAATTTGTATTATTTTTCTTAAAGAGGGCCCCCCAAATTATATAAACTTCTAGCAGCACAAGCCAGATAAATGTCCCACTCAAATAGGCAAATCAAGTTGGAATAAAGCAAATTCAACAAAGGGACATTTTAAAAGTGTGGACAAAAGCGAGGGGAACCATAAGGGATAAGGTATCATATCTATTACCTATCTGGGATCAGCTCTGGGCCTGAAGAAGCAAGGCAACAGTACTGGAACCCAGAAGGAAAGAACCCTGTAGAGAAGAACCCAACATCAATATGAGTTGAGTACTTTGTTTGGGGAATCCAAAGACACCAAGATAACCAAACTGGGACAGATTGAGGAAATACATAGGCAGACCCTTACTCCCTTTACTCCCTCCTCTCTCCTGCCTTATTCTTCGATAGTTCTAATCCTACTATAATACAGGGGAGCCTATGGAGGTGACCCAAATATGTCAAAGAGGAGGAGGCAGAGAACAAGGTAGAGCAAGTGTATAAAGTGGGTTTGAACACATAAACAAAAATATCTGGCTGTATCTCTCGTAACTGTATACATCTCTATAGACACATATGTACACTTGTGTATATGAGTGTGAATTGTGTACATACGCATTTGTGTGTAGGATATGTTTATGGTATGTATAATTACACTTAAAAACAAAATCACACCTTGCTTACTGTTTTGTTACCTATTTAAGTCACTTCATAACAGATAAAAATTATAAACACTTTTCTGTATCACAAATTTTTTTTTCTTTTAATACAACACATTTCCGTAGGGATATATAGTTCTATGTTCTATGATGGATGTATCAGAATTAATTTAGTTTACTTCAATTTTTTCACCGTTATGCAGACTTGTAATAAACATCCTGTAGATAACTTTTTAAATGATCAACAATACGTATTTCCTTGAATTCAAAGAAAAGATCATTGCAGGCTCAAAGGGGGTTCCAATTTCAAGTTCTTAGGACCAAAGTGCTCTCCAAAACAGTTGGCCTGTTTTACAGTGCCATTTTCCCAACATCCCCACCAAGTTACATTACAAAATCTGCTGAAGACAGAGCCGTGAGTCTACTTCCCTACCGTCTCTCACTGCTTAATGTTTGCAGTCTGAAACTCTTCCCTTGTCAGCAAATGAGGACTTCCCGATTTTGAATCCCAGGGGCTATTTATCATTCTTATCGTTGACCTTACAACATTTGATATTTTTGACCTTGAGTTCCTACTTGAAAAAAAATTCTTCTTTTTGGTCCCCTTGATACACTCGGTGCTGATTTGAATCCTCTTTCTGCTCTTTCCCGGTCTTCCTTTGTTTGTTCCCCCTCCACCTGCCCTCTGTTGGGTATGGCCATCCACTCAGGCTCAGAGTCCCATTGGCCGTTTGTACATCTGGCACAGAGGCCAGCACACCTCCCATGCTTCTCACGTTTATTTCTCTTCCTCTTGCAACACTCCCACTCTCATTTGAGCTCTTATTATTTTTACCTGAAATACCAAGGGCCCCTGGGTCGGTCCCCCTGCCTCTAGTTCCAGAGGTATCTTTCTAAAACACAACTTGCTTATAGCACTCTCCTGAGTGGTAGCCAATATCTTCCATGACTATCAGCTGTCAAATGAAATATAAGCTGGCATTAAGTATCCCTCTTCTACTTCCGGCCAGGTGTGGTTTTCTTTTCTTTTCCACCCACCTGCGATTCTTTTCCTCATCTCTTCTCTTCAAAATTCTAACCTTTCATTAAGACTTGACTCAAAAGCATGTTCTGTAGGAATCTATCTGTAGTCACTTCTGCTAAAATGACCTCAGTCTTCCAGGGTATATAATCCAGACTTTTTTTCAGTTTAATACTGCAGCTAGTTTGGGAGGCTGATACTCTCTACAAGATCATCGAATGATTGAAGGCAGAATCATGTACTGTTCATCTTCCTCCTAAGCACCCAGCATAAAGTTTTATTGTTGGTGGGTGATGAATAAATATTAATTGAGGGAAAGAGCAGCCCTCAAGCAATTCTACTGAGCCTTTGGGTTTAAGAACAGTTGGGAAAAGCTCAGAAATAAGGTCATGGGCCATAGATCATCTCCAGATTCAGTCCCATGAAGTATCTGACTTAAAGACACTATAAAAATGTGAATTTCATGTATTGGGTTAGGAATAAATATGTCCAACATGGCTGTATTGGCTGCCCCAGAATTCCAAAGACTGCAATGAATTTGTGTTTCACTTTCAAACACATTCAGACCACTGAGCAATTCAAAGCTGAACACATTCTGAGAAGGTGCGTGGCAACATTTGCCACATGCAAACACGGAACAGGCAGCTAACTTCTCTGTCTCTGTTGCTACATTTGGTCTTGCCCAGAGGGGACAACCTTCATCATCCCTTTTCTCCCAGCAGTGTTTCATGAGGCCAAGTTAATGGACATATGGAAGTGTCTATTAACCATGGGATCACAAACAGGGAAGGAAAACCTCCTGGATATCATGAAAAATGCAAAGGCATTTTATTTTGCCACTTTAACAAAGAAAGGAGAGATGCATTGGTACAATGTGGAAGACACACAAATGATTTCTGATCCGCTTAACTCCGCACATGCCTTTCCTTTAGCTCTGTGCATGCTTTTTCCTTCCTGTGTGATTTCAGGCTAGTCATTTCCCTTATTTGCTCACGGCACGAGGAGTGTACCACCTCCCCCCCTCCTACTCCTGTCTCCCAGGCTGGAGGCACGCCAGTTGCTAATGCTGTGAGATCTTCCTGGCCTGGCTCAGACTCCCACACAATGAGACATCCTCTGTGCAATTTGTACAGCACCTTTCCCAAGCATGGAGACGTTGCACAACCCAGCAGTGAACAATGAGGCAGCAGGAGGCAGCACCAACGGGCGACTTCTAACATGTTCAGGAAAAACAAAATTAAGCAGCAAAGCTCTTTAGAGCAAGAGAGGCTTTTAAAGAGAGTTCTCCCAGGTAATTTAAGCAGCTGCTTTCTCACTGCCCTCACAAGGGCATGCCGAGGGCCAAACAGGCAGCCCCTCCAGCCCCAGGAGGAAGAACTGAGCTGCAGTGGGGACCAAATCCATTTATTTTCATGTCGCAATGAAAATACTGGATAGTTTGTAAATCATACACGCTCTGATCACATTCCTTTTAAGAATACACAACAGATTTTCTTACTCTGGGCACAGCCAATTTATTCACATAGGGGAGGCTTTTGATCAGCCTGCCTGCACAGGGATTCTTAGATGAATGTGGCTGCTCCGTTTCTGACTACATTAGGAGTTGCAGAGCAAGTGTGACCAGAGATCGGGTGCAGGGATTTTCATGTGGAAAATCTGGCCTGTGTACTACAAGGACTATGCAGGTGGGAAGCGACATTCATGTGTGGTCAGTTTTAATTTCTGAACCCAGTTTACAATCTCTAGTTCAACCACAGGCTGACCCCCAATTAAACCATGCCATGGACAGCCCCAATGGCACGAATACGGGGAAATCTCATTCTCCACAGGGCTGTCGGGAGCAGGGCAGAAAGGTAATTTTGCGTTTGGTCTTATTCATCAGCCTGCATTTTAATGCATTTTCTAATATGACCACCTGATCCAGAACCAGACCCACATTGTTCTCCCTGATAAGCCTGGGGGGAAAAAATTCCTCTAAGGCATCTTTCAAAGGGACTTATCTCTTTAAGTTTGCTGAGTTTCTGAGTGGGTGGAATAGGTTATGCTTTGCATTTCAAGAAATAGAACGAAATGCCACCAACAACACAGAATTTAAATAGTGGCATAGCTGGAGCTCAGAGTATGCTCTTCAAAGAAAACGTGCGATTTGACCCACACCTGAGACGAGTGTTGCTATGACTATTAATTGGATCCCCAAGTCATTGTTCTAAAATGGCTATCAGCACAACTCATATTTGCTTAGTGACTGCGATGGATTTTAGTCGGTAAACGATTGGGGTGAGGTAGTGTTAGTTTTGTACAAGAGGGAAAAAAAAACGTTTTTTTTTTTCTAAACTTTAGGTTTCTCATCTACTGTGAAGGTGTTATAACTAGCATAGTGATTAAGAGAGTAGGCTCTGTAGAACAGCAGACTGGGTTAAATCCTGGCTCCATCACTTGGTGGATTACTTACTTCTCCTCTCTGCCTCCATTCCCGCCTATTTCAAATGGGGGTGGTAATCACCTCATTGGAACGGTGTAAGAATTAAACAACATAAGTCATCTTAAGTGCTAAACACTGTGCCTTCCATAAAAAGTGCACATAAGTGTTTATTTCCATTATGATTGAAGTTCAGCTTAATATGACTGAGTGCCCGGTAAGTACCAGGAACATTGCCAGTCTCTGTCTTTGAAAACCTTACATCTCGGAGAGCAGCACATCCTCTTGTGGTCTTATCACTAAAGAATATTTTACTGCTGAAGTTCCCTCCGCCCTTTCACTGCTTTATTTAAAGGTTTCCTTCCCTTCGTTCCCCTCCTTCTGCACACAGCATCCTTCAACAAGGGGCTCCTGCCTCTTCTGCAAGATCTATGCCCCGTCACTTGTTCGGCGTCTAATACTTATAACCTTTTGTTACTGCATATATCTATTTTCTTCTTCCATGTCTCTCTTTCCCAACTAGAGTCTAAGCTCTTTGAGAGCAGGCAGCATATCCGTATCCTCCACTTTAAAGTCTGTTGGGTGAATTTTCTCTTAGGATAGAGGAGGATAGCTCTTAGAAAAATCCGTCTGTGGCTAGCAGGACCTTCCTAAGCTTAGAGAGAAATTAGAGAACTTTGCATACCTTCCACACACTCAGGCTGCTTCAGCCCTGGGAAGGTCTTAGCCGTCCTGGAGAGACTGTCAGGACGGAAAGACTACAGAGGCGAGGGGAGGACAGGATTAGAAGAGCCTTATTTCAGCTCTTCACACTTGTACTTTAAGCCTCTCCACAAAAGATCTCATCCTCCACACATGGAAAGAGAGTTAGGTTCATTATACTAAATTAGGAGTTCAAGGTGACGAAGCTCTGATCTGACACATAAAGTTCTATCACCTAGCATCTCATCTGTCTATCTATCTACATCTCTATCTATCTATCATCATCTCTCTGTCAGGAGTCAGTGCGTCCCCTTGGAGTCCCCGCAAGGGTCCAGCACAGCTGAGGGCACCGTCTGCCTTTGCACTGTGCCGATCATCCTAATGAGAAAGCCAGTTGGCCATAAACATAAGTAGGGCTGCGGTTCGTACCGCGTGCGTTGCTGCGCTCAGCAGTCGGCGCGCAGCCCTCTGCACCTACGGAGAGTCAGCGCTGTCTTGTTCACTGCGGTGCTGCTCACACTGTCACCGGAAACAACTGCAGGCTTGTGGGTGATGGACCGGACGCCAGGGATGAGGAGTGCCTTTCCCGTGTGTCTGCCCACGGCTTTCGTTAATGATTTTCCAAATGAATATGGTCTGCGTCCTCGCGTCCTTTAGAATGTGTAGGTTGGGCTCCGATGCTTTCAAAGCTGATGGTAAGATGCGCACTGTGCGGCCCCGCTCTGCCGAGGAGATCGGAATCGTTATTTGTCGTCTTCCTCTGGACAGACTGTAGGGTTAAACGGCTGGGGTTTTGAAACAAAAGATTTATACTCCATTTTCTTTGTGCTATCCATCCACGCCTTCTGTAATAGGAGCCGGTCAGAAAGCCCTGTGTCTGGGTTGTCATTTCTCTCGCACGGTATATATTAGAGTCCAAACGACCTCTATACCATCAAGGTTCCACAAACCTTAAATTTAAGCTACCTGCCCTCCCGAAGTACCTAAAACAATAACTTTTTTTATGTTGCAACAAACATTACATTTAATGAGTACAGTGCACATGTAATGATACAGTGAATCAGTTTGAAGCCTCAAATAATGATTTCTGTTGGCACTATAAAAGGAATGTAATTTTTCTTGTTGAAATACCATTTTTCAGTTACTGCATGAGTGATGTGGTAATTATCCCCTACACCTGGGATTTAAATCCAATCCTACAAGCCCATTTTCTGTTTGCAAGCTGTCAGGCTGATGCATAGGCTTTGTTCTTATCTGGCAGTAGGCAAGGAATCGGTAATTCAGAAACAACAAAGCCACTGATGGGTCATCATGTAATCTGCACTGAAAATTGCAATCTGTAATGAGATTGGAAACGCAGATGAGGTGACTAAAATTGATTACCTACCATATCTGAAAATTTCAATTTTATTGCACAAATATGATCAAACTAGTCCATAAGTTTGGGGATTAGTTGAGAAAGAATAAAGATTCCTTTTAAATTAGGTGAATGCAGATAAGTTATTTAAATGTAAATTATTTGCTTTATAGCAATATGGTTGGTCTGCAGGGTGATTCATACGGCCACATATTTTAAGTTCCCTGATGGCATCATTTCTGCCCGGGAGTTCCAATTAGAGATGACATATACACTTTCAACTCTTAAAGAGAGTACAGCAAAGCAGACCATGAATGAAACTCACACCAATCCCCAGACCATAAAAATTCACCTTCATATGCTTATTATGGGGACAAAAATAATCATCTAGAAGCCTTGGGAGCTTCAAGAAACAAGCAGCAGGCTGTGCTTGGAATATTTGCAAACATTTTCCCCCCACTTACACTTACATCTTCTAAGGGGTCAAGCTTTGTGGGTTTAGCTCAGGAGTCAGAATGACAGACTCACAGCCTCTGCTTCCCACAGTGTAGACTTCATCGAATCTTAACACTGTAAGAGACATTGGTGATATTCTGGTCCAACTTCCAAGCTACTGTGAACATCTCTATTTCTCCTCAGCAACATGATGATAATTCCTACCCGTAGAAATTTAGCAGAACTTAGTGATCCTGAAATTAAAAACAAAAAATCATTAGGATGACAAAATTCAGAACGGATGACAATACATTCATATTATGTCACCAAAATACTTTACTTGTTAATCTAAAACATGTGCCATCCAGACTCAACTTGCCTTGTCTTTTTGGGGTGCCAAGGCAAAAAACGTTTTTCTTTTATAACACTGGTGAGTTATAATGATGGATTTTGCAATTGCAAAAAACACTTTTGGAAAGTTTTCTTTTTAGCAAGAAAAGAATTCCCCTCTGACCGTTGTATTCATGGTCTTTACTTATACGAGCACAGTTGTTGAGAAGCTGGAAGGACACATTAGTGAGAAGCTGGGTCATGAGCTCCAGATTACTCTCCAGCATGAATTTTATAGAAGTATCTTCCCAGTTTCACTGGTCTCCCGTCTGTGTGTACAATCTTCTTAGACCTTTCTTCTTAACCATCCCTATCCAGAAGGGTCCTTCTTAGGAGAAATATTTATTATTATTATTATTATTAATAGTTTTGTCTCACTTTGCTTTTGCTTAGACTTCTTACATTGTGACTTTCCTGTTCACCTCCTCTGAGACCCAGAGAAAATCTGGTGGCAGCTGATACAACAAGTATTCATTGACGTTGATCTGCAAGTTCCAGAATGAATGAGGCTCAGTGGTACAAATTAACATTTTCTAGGCTTAATGTTCCATTGTTACTCGACCATTGTGTATACTCTTCTTCCAAAGGCGAAAGGAAAGAAAGGAAGAAATTGCTCGTTCATTTATTAAGCTGTGTAAAGGTTTACAACATTCCAAGTACCATCTGCATTCATGGAACTGCTTTCATTATTCTCGCTCTTTTCCGTTTCAAATGTTAAACCCTTTCTTTCTGCAGTGAACTCACTTTCTCCTTTATATCCATTCTTCTCCTCGGAAAATCTCAGTATTCCTCTACAAGAAGATTTTTTTTAGTTTATTTATTTATTTTGAGAGAGAGAGAGAGAGAGAGCAGGGTAGGGGCAAAGAGAGAGAGGAGAGAGAGAGAGAGAGAGAGAGAGAGAGAATCCAAAGCAGGCTCCATGCTGTCAGCTCAGAGCCCGACACAAGGCTCGATCACACAAACTGTGAGATCATGACCTAAGCTAAAATCAAGAGCTAAAATCGTTTTGCCACCAGAGCCACCAAGGCACCCTTCTACATGAAGATTTTTAATGCTTCTCATTTCTGGCCTCCAAATCTCACATTCAAAACATGTAAGCAAAGACGATGTCTGCTGTTCCTTCTCCCACATTACCCATCTTCTTCCTCCCAACACAAATCTGACTCCCAGCCTCTCTTTTTTATTGAAATGGTTTTCTACATGAACCCTAGTCCGAGCCACAGCAGTCTCTAGCCTTGCAGGGTCTCACTGCTTCCCATCATGCATCTCTAGAGTTCATTCTCCATAAAGCTAAAAGTTATCCTTTTATTTTTTTTAATTTTTTTTTCAACGTTTTTATTTATTTTTGGGACAGAGAGAGAGACAGAGCATGAACGGGGGAGGGGCAGAGAGAGAGGGAGACACAGAATCGGAAACAGGCTCCAGGCTCCGAGCCATCAGCCCAGAGCCTGACGCGGGGCTCGAACTCACGGACCGCGAGATCGTGACCTGGCTGAAGTCGGATGCTTAACCGACTGCGCCACCCAGGCGCCCCTAAAAGTTATCCTTTTAACACAGAAACTTGACCAGGTCACTCTTGTGCTTAAACCTCTCCAATGGCGTTATGTTACACTGAAAATAAAATGCAGACATCTTATACTGGTCTACAGTTATATGTCCTCTGCCGATACTGTCTCATACTATTCTCCTTCACTACTCTATAGGCAGGCTCTGCATCTTTGAACTCAACCAGCACGTTCCTGCAAGAGGGTCTTAGCCAGTTTATCTGCTTTGTATGGCTAGTTTCTTCTCCCCAGTCAGATCGCACCCAAATGATCCCTTCCGCAGAGAGGCCGATCTGATCAAAAATATCTACCCAGTCACTTTCTGCTGTAACATTCTCTTCGAATTCCATGATGGCATCTATAATTTCTAGTATTTCTTTTCTTTATTTGAATTGTTATTTAATTTTTTGTCCTCTCCAACTCAGTTTAAGTTGCATGAGATCAGGTAACTTGTTTGTCTTACTCACCTTTGAATCCCAGTCTTTGAAAATTGCATGGCACACAGTATGCATGAAGTAAAGATGTTAGGATAAATAGCAGTACTTATCTCCCACTTATTTTGTCCAATGTCTTTTTATTTATGTTATGCAGTTATCACTTTTCCATATCTTAATGCAGAACTGATGCTGTTGACCATCTCCCTTCTTGAAATTCTCTTGGCCTTTAAATTCTACGTTACATATTCCGGTTTTCTTTCAACTTGCATAATTCCTCCGGCAGTCCTCTAATTAAAAAGTTAAGTTCCCACAATCTACATAATTGTCTTTCATCTTTCTCACTGTCTTTCTTGGGTATCTCAAATACCTCCATGAGTCCAATGGATATATCAAAGAAAAATTGCATGAGATGAGTTCAACTGATAAGAAAGACTTTATTCAAAACCATTGCAATAGAGAACTGTTGAACTCACCTCTGCAGAAACTAAAGTCAAGAGCTTTGTAAGCACTGGAGTGAGCTAGTGGAAAATACTTGAGAGAAAGAGTATTAGTGGGGAGGTTGATCAATGTGATTAGCCCATCTGAGTTTGCTAATTGGTGCTTATTGAAGTTAGGCTCATACCCTTCCATAGAGACTGAGAGATAAAAGCACTCTTTCTTGATGATTACATTTCAAAGGGATGGTTCCCAGGTCCTTGAGAAAGACATTCCTGGGTTATAAAACTGGCAAGAGACTGGGAGAAGATTTACATCTCAAAGGGGCAGAGAAAGAATTTACAATTGCAAGTTTTCTTAAGTAAATGCACTAAGAAAAGGGAGGTCAGGATCTTTACACTGTAAGAAGTCCGTCTAAAGTTTAGTCACACTGAAGAGCACATTAAGGGAGTCTTGATCCGATGCATTTCTCAGGTCACCTTCTGCATTTGGATGTTCAGATCTGATGTCCTTGACAAGCTCTGATCCTGTGTCCTCCCTTGCCTGCTGAATACCTCCCCTAGGGTACCCCATGTTCACATCTAACTCTTCATGTTTAAAACCAAATCTTATCCTTTTTTTTTTTTTTTTTTAGTTGAGATGTAATTGACATAAAACACTATGTGTTAGTTTTAGGTGCACAACATAATGATTTGATATACCTATGTACTGCGAAATGATCACCACAGGTTTACTTAATATCCATCACCACACATAATTACATATTTCTTTCTTGTGATGAGAATTTTTGATTTACTCTCTCAGCAACTTTCAAATAGACAATACAGCATTGTTATGACAGTGCTGACTCCGGCATAGTCACCATGCTCTACGCTATACCCCCAGGGCTTCTTTATCTTATAACTGAAAGTTTGTACCTTTTGCCTGCCCTCACCCATTTTGTGTATTCCCCACCCCCCACCCCCCACCCACTTCCGGCAACCACCTCTCTTCTTTTTTGTCTGGGTTTTTTGTTTGTTTGTTGGAGATTCTACATAACAGTGAGATCACATAGTATTTGTCTTTCTGTGCCTGACTTATTTCACTAAGCATAATGCCCTCAAGGTCCATTCACATTGTCCCAAATGGCAGGATTTACTTTTTTTTTCTTTAAATAACTGAATGATATTTTATACACACACACACACACACACACACACTACATTTCTTTTCTATTCCTCCATCAATGGACACTTAACATTGTTTCCATGTGTTGGCTATTGAAAATAAAGCCGCAGTGAACACAGAGATAGGTGCAGACATTTTTTCAAGATTTCATACTTTCATTTTCTTTAGGGAAATACCTAGAAGTGGAATTGCTGGGTCATACAGTAATTCTATTTTTAATTTTTTGAGGAACCTCCATACTCTTGTCCACGGTGGCTGCATCAACTTACGTTTGTACTCACAGTGCACAAGGGTTCCCTTTTCTCCACATCATCACCAACACTTACTTGTTATTTTTTGTCTTTCTGATAACAAGACATCCTAACAGTTTGTACAGTGGCATCTCCTTGTGGTTTTGATTTGCAACTACTCTTCTTTTCTTTTGAAATGATTCTTACATTTATTATTTTCTTATTTTTATTGGCACTACTTTTATTAACTGAGTGCCATTTTAACTACTTGTGCTACCTCCAATCTTGCCTGCTCAGATTGGTTCTCTGGCAATTTCCCTAAAATACTCTTTAAGCACAACCCTATTCTACAAAATCTTCAATGACTGTTCATTGTATGCATGGTAATGATAGTGTCCATTCTAGAGTTAGAAATATTTCTTTTTTACAAAAGTTTATTTATTTATTTTGAGAGAGAGAGAGAGAGAGAGAGAGAGAGAGAGAGAGAGGCAGGGGCAAGGGAGAAAGAATCCCAAGCAGCCTCTGTTGTGAATGCATAGTGCACAGCCTGATATGAGGCTCAAACCCATGAACAGTGAGATCATGACCTGAGCCAAGATCAAGAGTCAGATGCTTAACCGACTGAGCCACCCAGATGCCCCTAGAAATATTTCTTAATACTCACGATGGCAAGACTTCATAATTACATAAAAGACTCTTTTTTAAAGTTTTTTTAAATTATTATTTATTTTTTTAAATTAATTAGTTCAGTTCTTAAATTTACATCCAAGTTAGTTAATATATAGTGCAATAATGATTTCAGGAGTAGATTCCTTAATGCCCCTTACCCATTTACCCCATCCCCCCTCCCACAACCCCTCCAGTAACCCTCTGTTTGTTCTCCACGTTTAAGAGTCTCTTATGTTTTACCCCCTCCCTGTTTTCATAGTATTTTTGCTTCCCTTCCCTTATGTTCATTTCTTTTGTATCTTAAACTTCTCATATGAGTAAAGTCATATTATATTTGTCTTTCTCTGACTAATTTTGCTTAGCATAATACCCTCTAGTTCCATCCACATAGTTGCAAATGGCAAGATTTCATTCTTTTACATTGCCCGGTACCATTCTTTTTTATCCATTCATCAGTCAATGGATATTTCAGCTCTTTCCATACTTTGACTATTGTCAGTAACACTGCTATAAACGTGGGGGTGCATGTGCCCCTTCAAAACAGCACACCTGTATCCCTTGGATAAACACCTAGTAGTGCAATTACTGGGTCGTAGGGTAGGTCTATTTTTAACTTTCTGAGGAACCTCCATACTGTTTTCTAGAGTGGCTGCACCAGTTTGCATTCCCACCAACAATGCAAAAGAGATCGTTTCTCTGCATCCTCACCAACATCTGTTGTTGCCTGAGTTGTTAAAGTTTGCCATTCTGACAGGTGTGAGGTGGTATCTCATTGTGGTTTTGATTTGTATTTCTGTAATGATGAGTGATGTTGAGCATTTTTTCATGTGTTGGTCAGCCATCTGGATGTCTTCTTTGGAGAAGTGTCTATTCATGTCTTTTGTCCATTTCTTTGCTGGATTATTATCATTTTTTTTTTTTTGGTTGTTGAATTTGATAAGTTCTTTATAGACTTTGGATACTAACCCTTTATCTGATGTTATTTGCAAATATCTTCTCCCATTCTGTAAGTTGACTTTTAGTTTTGCTGATGGTTTCCTTCGCTGTGCAGAAGCTTTTTATTTTGATGAGGTCCCAATAGCTTTTGTTTCCCTTGTCTCCAGAGACATGTTGAGTAAGAAGTTGCTGCAGCTGAGGTCAAAGAGATTCATTTTGAGTTTATTTTGGGGCATGGGGTAAGAAAATGATCCAGGTTCATTTTTCTACATGGTGCTGTCTAGTTTTCCCAGTATGGTTTACTGAAGAGATTGTCTTTATTCCATTGGATATTTTTTCCTGCTTTGTCAAAGTTTAGTTGTCCATACATTTGTGGGTCCATTTCTGGGTTTTCTATTCTGTTGATCTGAGTGTCTGTTTTTGTGCCAGTATCATTCTATTGTGTTTTTTAAATGTTTATTTATTTTGAGAGAGAGAGAGAGAGATAGAGAGAGGGAGAGAGAGAAAACAAACAGGGGAGGTGCAGAGATAAAGGAGAGAGAGAATCCAAAGCAGGCTCCATGCTGTCAGCACAGAGCCTTATGCGGGACTCAAATTCAGAAAACAGTGAGATCATGACCGGAGCCAAAATCAAAAGTCAGATGCTTAATTGACTAAGCCACCCAGGTGCCCCAAGACTCTATTGTTTTTAGCCACTTTGGATGCTTGCAGAATGGAAGTAGTAATAATTAAGTAAGAAAAATAGTGACAAGAGAAGAATGTGGTCCTATGTATTGGAATGATGGCTTTACAATGACATAAGTGATATTAACAAAACAGAGTTTAAGAAAAAAAAAGGGAGTATCTCCATTCCTGGTCTTTAAACAATCTCCATTAGATCAGCCCTTAGTATTTAATCTTTTTGTTGTCCCCAGTCCACTTGGATTTACTTCTAATGTTTGCCACAACCTAAGTCAAAAGTAACTGTTTATCTGTTTTTTTATTTCAGATATAGATTTATAGATACTATATATCTATATATCTTGCAAAATGAATTCTAGAAATTTATTCACTGGTCAGTCCAATCACATAACTGTGAGATGCAATTACTAGTAAAATTGCCTGCAGGCAAGGAGAGGGTAGTAAAATCAGCTACTTATTATGCTCAATCAAGAGAAAATTCTAGGATTACTAATGTCCCTCACAGCACCAGATGGTATCATAGGTAGTCATGGGATTCATAGAAACATGTATTTCTGTTGTTTTGCTCACCTACCCCCTCAGACATTTTTGTATTGTAGCCAGAGAATTTTCTTTGTTAAAATACTAATTTTTATTGTGAAAATCAGGATGGACATAGCATTCTAGGTACTCAGAATACAGATGCCAAGCTTCTCTATTCATGTTTATGTATACGGGTTAAATACTCAAACCAAGCCTAACGAAAGGCATTTACAGAAACTAAATTGATCAGTGTGTATCTGGCTAGCTCCATTTAAGGACAAGAAGCCTACTGGATTTGGAGACACTCCTAATTCTGTCAATATAGACGAATTATCTATTCTGAAGTAGTGATATTTTATGAAGTTATTCTATATATGTGGTCAACTATAATATCGAAATCATTTTGCATTCATTAAGCAATGACACAATTCATTATTATATTATATTATGTTAAACATTCATTTAAAGGCTTAGTGATTATAACATTCATTCTTAGTATTTTAATATTTCAAATGTGCTATTTTTCAATCATAAAATTCGGGGAATATATCACCAAACCTATCGGACATTTTCTTGTATATGTGGTTGTCTAATATTTTATTAGTTTAGGTAGTACTAACACAGCCTGAATCTAGGTGACTGAATTCAATAGAAGTTTATTTCTTACTCAGATAAAACCTATTTGACAGTAGGACTGTCTTCTAAGTTCAATGTAGGCTTTGATATCAAGCCTGCTGATTCGAAGAGAGACATGGAGACATGCTTCTTAAATTCTCTTACCTGGAACTGACACACAAGCACTGAGAATTGGTTACACAGTCCCTTCAGGTTTCAGGGGCCCAGGAAATGTACTGTCTGTCCAGGCACCTGCTTCTCTGTGATCTACAGCTTGAAGCAGGATCATAGATCTTCTGTACCCAGCTAGCTAGTCCTGCCACAAATCCCTGTATTTAGGTATTTAGGCAAAAATCTGTTGACTTAGTTATTTACATCTTAAAACAAAGATCCATGACTCATTTGAATTATGCAAAAGAACACACATTTGAATAGATTACAAGTTTAGATAGAGCAATCCCTGTAAAGTTGTATTACTAAAAGCTTATATCAGGACAGTAACTCTTTCTTGAGTTTGAAGGCTTCCAAAACTGGTATTTAAATTGAATTCCCTCTACATAAGAGAGAACTGAAGAAAATGAAGAAAATTGGATTTCTTAAATAAAATGTAGAGTTCATTATGAATTTTAAAATGTTTTTTTCAATAAATATTTCATTCAAGTTATAAAGCAAGAGAGATTATTTAAAGATGGAGTCAAAAGAAAATATTTGGAACTAGAGCACTGGTTGGGAAACTATGGCCAACACAACAAATCTTGTCAATAGACTGTGTTGTAAATAAAGTTTTATTGGAACAGAGCTACATCTATTCACTTACATTTTGCCTATGACTGCCTTTACATATTGCCTTTTAAACATAATAATAGCAGAATTAAGCAGTATGCCCTGCAAAGCTAAATATATATATTATCTGGCCCTGAACAGAAAAATTTTGCTGACCTCTGTACTATAGGAATAATTCTCCTCACCATACATACCACCAATAGTGTAAGGGAAGAGGTTTATCAGCATCTAGAAAAATTTTCACAAAAATAGTCTCTTAATTGAATGATGACAGGTTTGCCTCACTTCGTTTTTAATCTCACACTTTAGAAAAAGATCAAAGGATATTATTTTATTTTCAATTATAATGACTAATTAAATTCCCTTCATTTTAGATAGTACTTATCTTGTCCTTTGGGGAATACATTAATTATTTTATCGGCTAAAAATTATATCAGAAAGATAACATACTTTAACATATTTTACATTTGTGTTTTCATGGTTAAAAATTTTTTTATGTTTATTTATTTTTGAGAGGGAGAGAGAGGGGGACAGAATGAGAGAGAGAGAGAGAGAGAGAGAGAGAGAGAGCATGAGTCAGGGAGGGACAAGGGGAAAGAGAAGGAGACACAGAATCCAAAGCAGGCTCCAGGTTCTGAGCTATTAGCACAGAGTTGGATGAGGGGCTTGAACCCACAAACTGTGAATCATGACCTGAGCTGAAGTCAGACGTCCAACCGACTCGGCCACCCAGGTGCCCCTGTGTTTTCATTTTTAAATTTACAGTGTATTTACTCATTTTGTATTTAAATTATATCAGATATTTGGTTCAACAAAATATTTATAAATTTTAGTCAGAATATCTATTCTCATTAAGCTTCAGTGTTTTAATCACTAGAAAGTTCCCACTATTCCACTGAGATGGATGTTTGAATTAAAAATAAACAGGTATTAATCCAGTTACTTTGAAGTCACCTATCAATTCATACAGTGAGTGACAAACACCTCCTTCAGGAAGCTTCTAGAAATGATTAGTAAATAAAAGCAGGGGTACTGAATGAATGAAAAGTTCCTGAAGTCCAGGGTTAGAAACCATAGGAGAGTCGTCACTGTCTTCCCTTGTAAGGGTTGGCTATGAGAATAGTTTGTCACAGTGAGTGTTACTTGCGGTGACTACCAGGAGAAAGTGAAAGTTCAGATTTGGCTTTTCATGAGCTAAATAACCTTGGAAAGGTAACCTTTTGTTCATCTATAGAGAAGAAAGAATAGGCTGGTGGTTTCTCATCTTTAGTAAATCTAACATAAGTTAGAGATATATGTATTTCAAAGCATGCTTGCTCTTATAGACAGATGATAGATGGATGGACAGGTGACAGATCTTCCTTCATAAGAGGTGGTTCTGAGAAAGGGTGATTAGCAGTGAGTGATACACAGAATGACTAAAGGGACGGGCGCCTGGGTGGCTTAGTCAGTTAAGCATTTGATTTTGGCTCAGGTCACGATCTCACAGTTCAGTTCATGAGTTTGAGCCCCACGTCAGACTCCACGTTATCATTGTGGAACCTGCTTGGGATTCTCTCTCTCCCTCTCTCTCTCTCTCTCTCTCTCTCCCTCTATCTCTTCCTGCCTCTGTCTCTCTCTCTCTCTCTCTCTCTCTCTCAAAATAAATAAATAAACTTAAAAAATGACTAAAGGGAGAGATGGGAAGAGAACTGGCATGAAAGGCAGAGCTTTAGGGTTCTAAAGTTCAGATTCTGATTTTATGTATAAATGTATACATACAGAGGGAAAGTGAGAGTGAGAGTAAAAAAGCCATGGAACCCTTCCCCCACCCCCCACAATCTTATAAATTAAAATTTTTTTTAATCTTTATTTATTTTTCAGAGAGTAAGAGAGAGAGAGAGAGAGAGAGAGAGAGAGAAACATGAGTGGGGGAGGGGCAAGGAGAAAGAGAGGGAGACACAATCCGAAGCAGGCTCCAGGCTCTGAGCCGTCAGCATAGAGCCCGATATGGGGCTTGAACCCATGGACCATGAGATCATGACCTGAGCTGAAGTCAGATGCCCAACCGACTGAGCCACCCAGGTGCCCCTCTTATAAAATTTAAAATGCAATACGGACAAAACAATCCAATAATTGAAATGGAGGATAAGAGGTCTAGGTGCCCATCCCCTAGTCCATCCAACTTTTCTGTTGTTCTTAAGGCCTTTTTTAGGAATCAATAATGGAAAGCAGTATTTGAAAACTGCTTTTAAAAATAATATCTAACCTTCTGATTTTTACATTGTTTAAAATCTCTGTTAGTGTAGCATTTCCTGACCCTTTCACTCTATTTCTTCTCTAACTGCCTCTCCTAGTTTCTGCAGTATTTTTTTTTAATTCTTCCATGCCCTGCATTTTGAAAGATCATCTCTGATTATACTGACTTCTTGAATTTTTAATTACTTTTCAATTCATTTGGTCTAGTCTTACCAGTAGACTGTGAGGTTCTCATTTACCCCCTGCTGCTACCCTAGCACTTAGCATGGTGCCTTAGTGACCACTATAGTATATTAATACGTACAGAGATTAGAAAGGGGTATGGCTTGATCCATCACTCTGTACTATATCCATACTTATGTTGGACCTACTCTTGAGTACAGAGTTTAATTCTATACTCTAAGTGCTGCGAAATACAAACACACAGTAATCCTGTAAGATTTCACTGTCCATACTACATTTTATTTTAGCCAGAGAAAGGGAGCTAACTAATCAAATTATTTAATGTTATGGTACCCTGTATCACATACGCCTTACCTAGTTCTTTCATTAGGTGGTGGTAGGGGGAGGGGGGTTAGTTGTCAGGCTTTTGAAAACTCTCAACAGTATCTACTGTAGTTATACAAATCAAATTCCTGGGTCCTGCTACTGAAAAGAGTTCTGATAATTATTATCCATCCCAAAAAGTGAATGACCCAAAAGAGAGTATTCTGAATATTGAAATAGTAATTTTGTACTTTAATGGATTGTGTTGGACAGGTACTCGTAGTTGATAGTTCAACTAGGATCCCCCTGGCTTAAACAAATTAAAAAAGGTCACTAAATGTAATGGCTATTTGAAAGTTAGAAACAAACAGAAACAAACAAACAAAAAAGAATATGTGTGCATACGTGTATGTGATTTAAAATGAAAAACTCATATATATACCAGAGAAGACAAGTGAACTTCCATCTCAAGATGAACCCAGCTAAGTTACATAGGTACTAGAACACTGTGAAAGGTCTACTAAGCTGTCCCGAGTCTTATTTGTACATTACTGTCAGGTAAAGCAGAGCAGAACATATTTCAGCATTTGAAATCCCTCTGGTGACTACATTGCTTATCTATAGTCATTTTTCAAAAGCCATAAAATCACCCGATGTATTAAAAACAAAATGCTCCATTTTGGTAGTCTGGAAATATTTGTAGGGACCTAAAAGCTAAAACAAATGGTTGTCTTTATAAAAAGTTGTTACCAATGCCTTTTCAATAGTGGAGGTATTCTGCATTTTTATTTCAGTAGTGAAGACAGATGATCCATCCACATCGTCTCACTCGTTGTTCCTTAGTATAATGGGTTTTATATATAAGATGAGTGATTGTGAGGAGAGTTATAGTCTTTGGCCAGAGAATAGGATAAAGCTACCAGTCCCTTCTGATGATAAAATGAACATGGGCTATATTAAAAATTCTTGCAGTAAGAGACATAATTCTGGCTCTGGTGGATTAATTTGTAAAGACTAGCCTTTCCACCTATAAGAATTAGGAAGCCTGGATAAAACAAAGTGAAAAATGAAAATCAATTTGGATGCATTGGCTAAAATACAAACTCAGCAAGGACTAGAGAAGCCAAGATCTTAGAGAAATGCTGGGAAGAAGGGAATAACTGAGAAGTGAGCGTAATACTCAGTTCTGCTTTTTCCTTCCAAATGTTTACTTATTCATAAATGATGGCCGAGCCATGAAAAGCTAAGACTTCAGTCTCCTAAAGCTTGGGAGACAAAAACTGGAGTTAGGAGCTGTCAAAATGGGATGCCCTGGGCCTGTCACTGGAATTTCTAAAAGTATCTCTTCTGAGAGCAAGAGTGACATCTTATGAGACAAGGGCAAATCAGAAAATATATCAGTCTTCCTAAAATTAAAACCAGGCTTGAATCAGCTCAATCACAGAGTGGGTTGATCCATTTTATTCCTAGCCTAAAATCATGTCAAAAACAAACAAACAAACAAAAAATCCTTGATAAAAGAGAACCAAATCCTTCAGGCTCTCAAAATACTTCTACAAATATTCTAACATGCTTATTACCATTTGGTGCAAAGTTACTGTACTTACCAAGAGACATTGCCAAGTGACAAAATTATAAGAATATAAGTGACAGTAGGAAGAGAGCCACAGGAGATACAGATTTTACAATTACTTAACACAGATTTAAAAAAAAATTAATTTATTTATTTTGAATGAGAGAGGGAGAGAGAGACAGAGAGGGAGGGAGGGAGAGGAAGGGGCAGAGAGAGAGAGGGAGAGAGGGAATCCCAACCAGGGTTCACACTGTCAGTGCAGAGCCCAATAGGGGCTCCAACACACGAACCACGAGATCATGACCCAAGCTGAAATCACAAGTCAGACACTTAACTGAGCCACCCAGACACCTCTGAGCACAGACTTTTAATTAACAATGACAAGTATGGAAAGAGCCCAATGTCCATCGATGGATGAATGGATAAAGAAAATGTGGTGTGTGTGTGTGTGTGTGTGTGTGTATATATATATATATACACACACACATATATACACAATGGAGTATTACTCGGCAATCAAAAAGAATGAAATCTTGCCATTTGCAACTACGTGGATGGAACTGGAGGGTATTATGCTAAATGAAATTAGTCAGAGAAAGACAAAAATCATATGAGGACTTTAAGAGATAAAACAGATGAACATAAGGGAAGGGAACCAAAAATATTATAAAAACTGGGAGGGGGACAAAACAGGAGAGACTCATAAATGTGGAGAACAAACTGAGGGTTAGGGGAGGGGTTGTGGGAGGGGGGGATGGGCTAAATGGGTAAGGGGCACTAAGGAATCTACTCCTGAAATCAGTGTTGCACTATATGCTAACTAATTTGGATGTAAATTTTAAAAAAGTAAAAAATAAAATTAAAAAAAAAGACTGTAGATGAGGGGTGCCTCGGTGGCTCAGTCAGTTAAGTGTCTGATTTCAGCTCAGGTCATGATCTCGTGGTTTGTGGGTTCAAGCCCTGTGTTGGACTCTGCTGTCACAACAAAGCCTGCTTCAGATCCTCTATCCACCCCCCCTCTGCTCCTCTTGTACTCTCTCTCTCTCTCTCAAAAATAAAAAAAAATAAATATTAAAAAAAGAATATAGATGACAAGATGGGGAATCTATGAAAAGGAATCAAATGAAAATTATAGAATTGAAAATTGCAATAACTATAATTAACTCAATATATGGATGTAATAGAAGATCCAACAAATGTATCTTTGTTTATTTTTATATCTTCCGCCACTAGCATATGTTTCATAAGAACAGGGACTTTGTTTATTGTTCCTCTGCAATATCTAAAATAATACCTGATACATAGTAATACTCAACAAATAGGCACGAAATGAATGACTGAATAATAGCTTGTCGAGAGGCAGATACAGTGTGATCGGCTTTTAAGGCCAGAGTTGTAAGCAAGGAGATAAAAAAGTAAAAGGTATGGGGGGAAATATTTGTTGGCAGAAGGGCAGCAAAAGATGAAGCTAGGAAAAAGCCGCAGATTCATAGACCAAGCCTTCACTTGATTTGTTCTCTTATTTGCTGCCCTCTACTGCTCTCAGCTGCCCCCGCAATAATGAGACTTCTAGTTGAATACAGGAAGAAATGGTTGAAGGCCACCTGTGGTTATGCACCTGCTACACAATTATGGGCTGCCGGCAAGAAAAAAATGAGTTACTAGGTTGGTTTGAACCTCAATAGGAGACTGATAGAACCAGTAAGTGTCATGATAAAGCTTGTCTCATTCAAATAGCGCTCGTCTCTGAACCTCTTGTGAGGGGCTGCAGAAAAACCCTGTCTTATAATCCTCTATGGCTTTGCAGTGGACCAAGGGGAGGGGGGGTTACATGAACCACTTTCCTCTCTTTCTGTCTCAACTTAGGCATCAGGCAAGGTAATTTTATAGTACCTGTGTTTCGAAACTTATATGTTATTTAAAGGAGCCATAATAACTGGAAAAGCAGGCAGGAAAAAAAAGGGGATGAGGAACACTGGGAGGAACCAAGTAGCCCAGATGGTTTAGAGGCAATGGTTCTCAACTTCAGAGATTTTTCTTGCAGCTCTAAATACCTTCAAATTAATAGTAAGAGGGAAAGAAAAGGATTAGCTTTAGTTACAGGTAGTTAGACCATAAAGAAATGCTGAAGGCAAAAAAACAAACAAACAAACAAACAAATGACTAAAGTTAAATATCTCCAAAGAGCTTTTCCCAGTCTCTCTAGCACACAGTTTTTTCTTTGAGAACGTTCTCCTTTGAAGTGCAATGGTCATGTTACATGGGCTCTCCAATTTAGCCTGCTTCTTGGTTTCTTTTCTGTGATTATCATTGTTAGTGGTGTCTCCTTGAGGACAGTGTCAGACATCCCTGCTGGACCAGAGCTAGGTAAAAACAGAAGAGTCTGAAAGGAAATAGTTGAATACCAAGTCAAGTTCCTGGGCAGAGAGATGTAGGAGTCCATGGCCAGGAAGTCATTCCTAGAAGAGCCAACAAGAGATACCAGAATCCTAGAAGTCAAATACGTGAGGTGCACTACTCTTGGCAGTAAGTGAAGGCTTCTTAGAACAAAAACTGGCTGGAGCAAGAGCTAACTAGAGCATTCTCCCTAATTTATAGACACCAGCACTCTGTGAAGGTGTAGGAACAACATTTTCAAATTCAGCTCCAAGGGGCAACCCACTCTTTCACTATATATTTTATAATACCAAAGTCGTAATGGGGAGTTGGATTCTCTCTCAATCAGTCCAATTCCCAAAAGCTATGTAGAGCAATTAAAAGAACACTTGGAGGCCTGTGAAAATATTATGCTTTGCAGAGTTTGAGTAATTATTTTTGCTTAGCTTATCTGTGATTTTACATAGTTCTAGTTATAAGTGGTGATGTTTTAATTACAGAAAAGAGGGCTCTCTTCATTGAGACATGGCAGGAGAGCAGGTAGAAGTTAGTGACAGTGGCTTGAAGGATTATAGACAACTCTGTCAGAAGTGTGCTAACCACCCCCCAACACACACCTGTACGTATAAATACATACACACAGCGCTATACAAGTGATTCCGCTGGAGCCTGTTAGCTATTTATTTTATTCCTTTAAAACAGTGACTTGTGATCCAATAACGCACTATGAAACTAGGTAAGGGGGCTGTTTTTTGTCAGTCAGTGTGTCATGGTATAATTTTACCCATCATTATTTCAGCTGAAGGTGGCATTTAGGAGTTCATTAGTGATTAATAGAGCCCTCCATTGCCCAGAGATGATCTTAGATATTTAAAGAAAGCATTTAGTTCAGATTGACAGTCTTTCTACCCTTACAATGTCTGTAAAACAAACAAAGTAAAAAGTTATGGCGAATTCTATTAAGAAGTGTATATTTCATGTAAATTTCCCATACACTGTAAGCAGGGTCGACAATAAGACATGGCTCTCTCTCTCCCAGCAAGCTTCATTTCCCTATCAAAAGAGAGCAGTGCCTGCAAGGTCTGAGTAGAAGACTCTTACCATTTTTCAACACCGTCGCTCTCTTTTTATGTTTTGTTCATAATGGCAACTGTCTGGCTTGATACATTGGTTCTGATGCTTTCACCTGCTTGTTGTCATTCAGGTGCTAAACGAGGAGGATGAATATGTATAATTCTTTCAAGAGTGCATTAGAATGACCCATCTTGGCATATTTTATGACACATCCCACCAGACCCTGATTATTTTGTGAAGTTGGCATTCAAGTTATACTGGTTGGCTTTTGATAGCTTTTGCCAACTTCCTCTGAGCATATGATTAATCAGTACAATAAAATGGGACACTCTAAAATGCAGGATTGATGCATGGGTAAGGATTTTAAAACTTTCATTCCTTTATCAGTCATTTGAGACAGTTTTAGTGGCTCGTTACCGGAAAGTATTTTAGGAAATTTTCCCTTTTTGATCACTGTGCCAGCATTGTATAGCCTCTCTGGGAAGAAATGGGTCTTTTGATTTTGATCAAGCTTCTTTCTTCCAGAATGACGATGTAGTGTTTTCTTCTTTAGTATATTGTCAGGTGCCTTTTGACAGAGAGAAACCGATAATAGTGGGGGAATCTTAGGCCAAATTAGTTCAAAAGGCTTCTTCAGAAAGAAGTCTGGGATTGAAATTGGAGAAGGCTCTTCTATATATGCCTGTTGTAGGCTACCAGGAAAAACATACTGAAAGTTGGAAATTTGCTATTGTTTTTATTCACTTACTCATCTAACACATTTTTAGTGAGCCCTATGGGTCAGGCACTAGGAAATGAACGATGGTACAGAGTCAGTGGAGAGTCCCTGTCCTTAAGCTATTCATAGTTTAGTTGTGGAGAAAGAGAGGATGAATGTATGGAAAAAAGTGCCTTCATTCATAGACCATCACATTAAACACAATCTTTCTGAGTTTAAAGGATGGGAAAAAAGTGTTCGTAGAAATCAGCTAATAATTATTCAGACCTTAAAACTCTGCCTTTAGTAAATACCTTAGTAAAGATCATGGCTTCGTATTGTTGACCTTAAACCACAAAGCAGCAAAGGCAGACCAGACCAGCTCAGAATGTAGGAAAACACAAATGTGTGTATTACAGAAAACAAGATTCAGTTTGGACCATTATTTTCTTAGTCACATTGTTTAAAAGTTATCATTTCCTTCCTGCGAAGAATTTGGTTTCATTTAAGGACACACTATACATCTTTCACATTTGGTTTAATTCAGGTGTATCTGTTTAAGTCTATACACTTTTCTTTAAGATTGATCAGTAAGTGATTTGGGGTGTGGGGAGATTATTTTCGTCATCTTTTTTTTTTACATTTATTTATTTTTGAGAGACAGAGAGAGACAGAGCACAAGTGGGGGAGGAGCAGAGAGAGAAGGAGACACAGAATCCGAAGCAGGCTCCAGGCTCTGAGCTGTCAGCACAGAGCCCGACGCGGGGCTCGAACTCACAAACCGTGAGACCATGCCCTGAGCCGAAGTCAGATGCTTAACTGACTGAGCCACCCAGGCGCCCCTATTTTTGTCATCTTTATGCAGTGCCAAGTTACAGAATCTTTTAGCTATTGCATGTACGTACTGGAACTGGCTGAACAACCCTAACGAGTACGATACAAACTCTAGTTGCCAGTGGCAGTTTTGCAGAATCCCATCTCACCCGGGAAAGTTAAGTGTTGCCAAGACAGGGCTAGAATCGCTGTGGGTTTCCATTCTTTACAAGGCCTTTTAGGGAGAGGAGGAGTCAAAGAGGATGCACAGGAGTACGAGAAGAGGTGAAGAAGACTCATCTGGTTCTGGAGGCTTAGCACACTTTATCATATTTCATTACGTCTCAGCAGAAGTAGCAATACTGATTCACCAAGACACTGTTGCATGTCTCTTTCCAGAGCTCTTTGTATTCATCCTCATTCCTACTATTGGCAACACCAGAGGGTGATTGGGTTGGAGGAATTTTTAGCTCCCTGTAATTTCCATCCATGTCCCCTCAGTGACCCCAAATAAACGTACTGAGTAAAAACATATTTGTATACAAAGTGTCAATACAATTCTTCTACTTCTTCCTCCTCCAGTTGGATTTGGTCCCTAAGTGCCTCTTACCCAGAGATCTTGAAGGCATTCCTGTTTCTTGCATTTTTTTTTTTGTCCCCCATCAGAACAATGAATGAGGACTAGACAGGATAAACCATGGAAGGTAGAAAGTTACATGCAAGGTACATCCATTCAGTGCTCGTTTACCCTACACTCAATGGATTTCACAGAATAAAGTGAGCAGAGAGCTGCCAGTGAAGGAAAAACAAGTGACCAAAAGGCAAATCCCGTGAACAATAGCAGCAGTCAATGTTTATTTAACACTTACTCAATGCAGTTACTGTTCTGTATGCTCCGGTGCATTTTAGAACATTAACCCTTAGTCCATTTAATTCATATTTGTACCCTCAGTAAGTGTAGGAGCCATGACTTGGCCCTAGGTGGTCTGACCCTCGAGTTCTGTTCTTATACTTGGAAAGCACCATCTGCTCTCTCTAGCAACTCAAAGGGGGTCCAGAACAATTGCCCTGATTTTTAATTTGTTAATGGCAATTTCAGCTTTAGGGGAGGGGCGCCTTTGGATCCTATCTTTCAAGACTTTGAATTTCATTGATCATTTGATATTTAACGGGGAGTCAGTGCTGGTGAAAACTGGGTACCACTGACTCTTGAGTCTAGGAGGTAAAAGACGCTCTATTTTCTTAATGCTCTGTGGAACATATTGTAAAGTTAAAACTGTTGATTTCACAGACCAAGAATTCAGAGAGGAGGCCATTTTGAAAACTAACAACTCTGTGTTGATTATGGGTCAGTTAAAAAATATGGACCAGGACTATGTGTACCTTCCCCTTTCCCTCCAGGTACCACTGCATTCAGATGGAGACTTCTTCAGGAACAGGGACTCACTCCTTGTTTGTCAAGGATGGATTTATCAACATGAAATCAAATATATCTGCGCCTCGTCATATCATGGTGAGTCTGAGAATAAGCAGATAATCTGTGCAGACTTTAAGAGGTAAGATGCTACTGAACGTTTGATTTCTTATTTTTCTTTTTCATGAAAAATAATAAACGGAGGTGCCTAACATTAATACACAGTGTCCAAAACAGAAGCTGGGAGAGACCTTTGCTAAGCAGAGGCTGACTTTCCGAAAGCAAATGCACAGGGTTCCAGACAAAGAGCTGAGAAACAAAAGCCCAGGCTGCTTTGCCCAGTTAAAAGAGTTACATTTTGAAAGAAGCGACCATGACTGCTAAAACATTTTTTTTTAATCTATAGGGAAAGACATATGATACCGACTATCTTCTGCTTTCTGGTCTTTTGAGTTCATTTTCCAAATCTATACACTAAGGCAGTCGAGAATACAGTAGAATAAATGTGTCCAGGGAAGAAATAAGTGCATTGGGGAATTGAATGGAAATGATAAAAATCACTCACTCTTCTTTATTGAAATAATTAAATATGAAGTGGAGTGGAGAGTTCAGATGAATTCTAATAGTAATTGAATTGGCACTCAGGAGTTACCTTATCTGCATTGCCACAATTCAAAACTCCCCACAGTGTTTTCTCTCAGTCCACACCATATTAATTATGCCTCTCATCCACCATCTTGTTTGTGAGCAAATTAGTTAGTATGCATCAAGTAGCATCCAGCTATCCTAATGGGGATCAGAAAGTAGTTATTCCATCCCTCATAAAAATGGCATTCATTTCTCTAGCGATACCAACTGCCATAGGGGACTTTCCTTTCCTGCTTCATGAAAAGAACAAAGGTTTCTGTTTTGTGTAACTCAGATAGATGATCCTGCTTCCTTTAGCTGAGAGAAAATCTTGGGGCTTGATTCTTGTCAACTCCATCTCCAGAAGTATTTGGCTTTCCACAAGTAAGTTTTCTCTTTTATGTGTGTCTTCACGGATCCTACCTACTGTGTATGGCTCCTGCAGAATACTTACTGGTATCCTATCTGAAAGCGGATGCTTGTTTTAAAATTATGCCAACTCTGGTATTGTTTTAGTATACTTCTTTGCTTCATTTCGTAGAGAAGGGAACATTATAAACCCAGGTTTTCCAGCCTATCAAATTATTCTGCCTCTGATTGTCATCCTTTTTCCCTTTGGATGGGGGTATATAATGAAAAATGATTCCTATAGTATCTAAATTCTTTCCAACCTTGACTGTTTGGACCAGTTTTCTGTTTTGTTTTAGCATTAGCCAGCGGGAAGAGTGGTTTCAAGGAGTGAGGATTTTGTTAACTGAAATCCTATTTCTTTAGTTGTTCTGCTTGAACAGCTCCAGAAAAAAAAAAAAAAAAGGGTATTAACTAAGTTTAACCTAAGGCCAATTAGTAAATTAATTGCTGGGGCGGGGGGAGAACAAACAGAGATGATAATAGGAAACACTGTCTATGGAACTGACCTATAGCCTCACTCACCCCTTTGTCTACATGTGCATAATTTGTCTTGTGAAATTACTCTTGTTCCTTGTCAAAATAACTTCATTGGCTAGCAAAAAAAGATGAAGACTTAATGCTTTGGATCAAGGTAATGAGATGCAATCATTTCCCTTTGAGGGTGGAGGGTGTGATGTAATTTTCAAGTATGAAAGCCTTAGTCATGAATATTAATTATATTGTCTCTCCAGCCATCCAGCAGGTGATCCAGTAATACTAAGACAGAATATAGAAGGTTTTGGTGAAGGGGTATATTTTGTGAAGCGTTGCTTCAGAGGTCAGTATAAGAGAAGATCATAGCAACCACTGAGGAGAAGATAAGCATGAATATACTGGTTGATTTTTTTCAAAATCAACTTTGTATCCATATTGCTATAACTCCATGACTGTAGTTGTTTTTCCCTGCCATTTTATTTGACTCTTGCTAAATCTTCCTGTCTAGTCAACGTTTCTTAGTTTCTGTCCAGACTAAGCTAGGATTCAACCAAGAGTAAATTTTGAGTCCCGTTTGGGACCCCCGCCCCCAGACATTGATTTCCACATTCTGATGTGTAGAATGTAGAACAGACTGAGAGGCTTCGTCTGTCCTTTGCTATTCCATAAAATGGACAGTGGGGAGACATCACATTGCCCAAACAAGACTTTAGAATGAGAAGCACTAATTTTAAATTTTAATTATCTTTTAATTTTAAAAATATTTTTTAGGATTTTAGGGTAGTTCCAAATACGATCTAATGTGCCGATTTCGATACTCTTCCAACAGAGGCCTAATCTGCCCTAAAGTAAAAATATGATACTGAATCACCTGATTATATCATCTGTATTTATCAAATTAGTTATTTACTAAATCCACATTCTTGTTTAGACTTGCAGACATGACAGTCATTGTATATGCTTCAGAGTGAACAAAACTGTAAATGTTACATAGAATGAAAGATGTAACACCAAACGGTGTGATTAGCTAATGGAACCGCATTGCACATGGCAGCACAACAGGAAAATCCTTGCAATACTGTGGCAAAAAAATTAAGATGGATAAAACATATTAAATCCTACAAATGAGAAAGAAAAAAGTTATAAGAAAAAAATCTTAAATTCTTGTGCAGGAAAATCAGCTTAGTGAGAATTGAAAATGCATGTAATAAAACTAATTCAGGCAGGATATTAATCTTGTGTAAAAACGATAAAAGCATGTTAAAGCCTGATTGTAAAATATTAATGTGCTAAACCATCATAAAACTTCACATATGCCCTTTAGCGATAGTATTGTTAATGATGATAAAAACTTATTTGCAAATTCTTCTTTTATGAAGTCTGGAAACAAAATCTGAAAAATGACTAATGTAGACATCTACTATGTGTAGAAGATAGGAAATGGTGAAGGTTAATGAGGTTCAGGGAGGGTGGTCTCCTGACATTTAATTGCGTGACCATACCAAGAGCCCCCTATAATGTGTGTATCAGGTGATTCAGGTAAACAAAAAGGGTTTGCAACCTTGATAAAATTCAGGTATTCTTAATTATGTTCCTAGTTTGATTTCTGATGGCCCAACTGTAGTTGGAATTATGTTTGCTTTGGCTCAGTGTATGACCATAAGGCATCTATATTCCTAGCCTTTCTCTTTCCACTGAAGCCCCATTTAACAAAAGCAAAAAGGGAATTTGTCTTGAGCTTTTATCCTGCTTTTGTGTTAATATATTACTGGTTCTGAATTATAGGGCTAGAGTTGCTGAAATTCTGTAATAGCTCAGGGCACTCTTTTTGTGGAATGGGGGACACAGCATTATATAGCAGGAAGAACCAAACTAGACCATGGCATCACCGGGACTTGGACGCAAATCCTTGTTGTATCACTTATGTTAGGATGTTGATTAGTTTATTGAACCTCTCTAGGTCATGCATACTTCATAGCAAAAACACATACATACAGAAAAAGGTATAATAGGGGTGCCTGGGTGGTTCAGTTGGTTAAGCATCCGATCCTTGATTTCAGCTCAGGCCATGATCTCATGGTTTGTGAGATCAAACCCTGCATGAGGCTCTGTGCTGACAGTGTGGAGCCTGCTTGGGATTCTTTCTCTCGCCTCTCTCTCTGCCCCATCTCTGCATGTTCTCTCTCTCTTTCTCAAAATAAATAAATAAACATTAAAAAAAGAAAACGAAAACGGTTTCCATGGTTTGGGAGGGTCTATAATGCTGTGTGTAAAGCTTCTGTCATGCTACAGGTGCTCAAATAATTATTATCAAAATGTTTATTGTTACTGGGTTTTTCTCTACTCAGAAAGTTCTACTACCTGACCTCCCACAGAGTACATTTATTCCACACTTCAAGATTCATCCATTAGTTTCTGTGTAACTGGAATGCTTTCCTTCTTCACCTGTGTTTAAGTCAACCCTATTCATGTGTTAGGACTCAAATTATGTCTTACTTCCTCCCTGAGGCATTCTCTAGCTGCTCCATCACTCAGTGATGGAGCTGTATACTTTGTGCTTCTTCTCTGTACTTGTGTTACAGTTACTTTCTCTGCATCTCTAGCTGAGTCATGTTTTCTTTCCCGCTTGATAGCATTGACTTGTACTTTTTTCATATCTCATCTTCCTCACAACCCCGTAAAATGTCTAGCATGTTCCCATGCTCTATAATATCCTATTTAATTAAGAGATAAGCCTTATTAAAACATGGTTAGCATGAATTAGCTTAAGACGTTATCCAATGGTCATGTCATTCTGAATACTATTTGGATTAAACCATCAACAAATATAAACTTTTATGATATGATAAGATGTTTCTAGAATGGATAAAGAAGCACCTTAGACATCATAGATTAGTAGGTAAACAACAACAGCAACATACAATTGAATGAGGTTTATTTTTAAGATTTTCAAACACTCTGGCCTTGAGAACACACACACACACACACACACACACACACACACACACACAGATGCCCTAATTCAATTCTCCATTTGACATTATAGATCCATATTTTGATCTCTTCTTGCAGAGGATATATGTTTTCAAATGCAATGAAATTCAAAGAATCTGATTCATGATGCCTGAATCTCTCCTTCTGTTTTGTTTTGTTTTTAAGTAATATTTGGTAGTGGAAGGCACTGGGAGCTGTATTAGTGTTCTTCAGAGAAACAGAACTAATAAAATAGAGATAATCGGTAGACAGATAGATAGGTATAAGAGGAGATTTATTATAGGAATTGGCTCACGTGATCATGGATGACAAGATGTTCCAGGATCTTCTGTCTGCAAGCTGAAGACCCAGGAAAGTTGGTAGTATAATCCATCCTGAGTCTGAAGGCCTGAAAACCAGGGAAATTGACACCTAAGGGTGAGAAGTTGGATATCTCAACTCAAGCAGAAAGAGAAAATTCACCCTTCTCTACCTTTTTGTTCTAATTGAATGATGCCTACCCACATTGGTGAAACCATCTGCTTTTTTCAGTCTTCACTACCCAATATAAATGTTAAGCTCTTCCAGAGACATCCTCACAAACACATCCCAAAATATTTCTTTTTTACCAGCTGAGTATTCTGTAGCCCAGTTAAGTTGAAACATAAAATGAAACATCACAGGAGCCATTACTTAACAACCCCTCTAAGGAAGAGATTTTACAAACTATGACACCTGTGAAGTCAGATGTTTGTAGAATGAAGCTTGCCTATCTATCTATCTATCTATCTATCTATATTTGAAGCATATTTAGCATTTGATTGTGTATTGTTTATATTGATCTCTCACGTTTACATGTCTGATCTTCCCAGCCATCTCAAGAGAAAAGTTCATTTCTTTCACTGTTTTTAACTCAGTGTTTGATGTTACTATTAGTGTCTAGTGGAAAATACTGGCTTAGGAATTTGGAGACCTGATTCCTAGTCCAGCTTTGTCACTTACTAAACCTAGTGTAATTGGTCAAATTGCATAATAACATGGAACTTGCCTTTCCTTTTCTTTTAAGTGACAATAATTCTATTTGCCTTTCCTAATTCACAAGATCATCCTGAGACTTACATGAGATATCAGATCTCTAAGTTCTTCATAAATTGTAAAGCCCTATACAAAAATTAAATACTATTATTGTGAAAGCTGACACCCCAAAGTAGTTTTTCTTTATATGGTATTACTATATTGAGGGCTGTAGCCAAACTTTTGGTCCTCCGAAGTAATATTTTATTCATGATATAAAAAGTAAGCAGTTTCTAAAGTACTTCATGTAATTCTAATTGTAGCTTATAGACCCTGAGAATTGAAAATTTAATTTCATATAGTGTTTCATATTGATGAGATAACCCACTTTATTCTCTGAAGAAGAAAACATTTCTTTCCTTCAAGCAGCATATTTCTTATAGTTCATCATCCAGACTCATAAAAGTTTCTATAAAGGTGAGGGATGATACACTAGTATTTTCCAAAAATCTTTTCCAACACATATTTTGAAAAACTGAAAAATTTGTATTAAAACCATTATAATTTTCACTGCTAACATTTGTGTTTCCCACTTTTTAGTTTCTGAAGGTAATAAAATATCTACGACCCTTAACATAGAAATCTGTTAAAGAATCTCTTCATTGCCCATAGGTATGTGGAGGCAAATTTCAATGACTAGGTTTGCTGAGTGTAGTGTAGCAAAGGGAAGGAAAATACAGTAAAACCTTGGGTTGCGGGCATAATTCGTTCTGGAAACATGCTTGCAATCCAAAGCACTTTGTTTTTCAAAGTGAATTTCAAGAACCCTCAACTCTGGTGATCATGTGATGTTTGGCATCATGTACTACTCATGTTGCAAGACATCACTCATTTATCAAGTTAAAATTTATTAGAAATGTTTGCTTGTCTTAAGGAACACTCAGAATAAGTTACTTGCAATCCAAGGTTTTACTGTTGTATGGGTTTTGATTTTTTTAATCTTAAGAAGTAAACACAGGAATTTATGTAAAAACTTTTTTGTTTGTGGTCACTGGGGACCTAGTATAAAATCCCAGAACTATAATTATTATAAGGTCATGTGTAAAAAAAAAACTGTGTAAAAAAGTTCTTATTTGCCAATGCAAAACAACCATTCCTTTATTAGTGAAACAAATACAAGGACATAGACTATATTGGAAACAGAGGAAATTGAAAAACTTTCTTCCCCTTCAAGTCCTTTATCCTCCCCTGCACAAACTTCTTAATTATAGAAGATTAAATTTAATGAGATGCTTTGTATTATACAGAAAGCTGGCCTGCAGACCCATCATACCACTAAAGCTTCTTAAGCTGAAGTCATCCAGGCTTTTTTTTTTTCTTAAGTAAAATAAATGGAAACTTGTGGAACTTAACTTACTTGAAATTATAACATTGAACACTTGCTGGGCTCCTTTTTGAAAGGCTTTCTTCTTTTGACTTCACTGACACCATATTCCCCACACCTCTGGTTGTTCATTTTATAGACATTCATTTTGCTGCTTGAAGATCAAATGTTTATTTTAGTGAGGGTTCTGTCCTCTTCTTGAGTTATGTAATTTTCTGCGGTGAAATCTCGTTTAACATTATATACTGATGATTCCGAATGCAGCAAAAACTCTTTCCTGGGGTGCCTGGGTTGCTCAGTCAGTTAAGCGTCTTGACTTTGACTCAGGTCATGATCTTATGGTTCATGGGTTGAAGCCCCGCCTTGGACTCTGTGCTGACAGCTCAGATCTGGCCTGGAGCCTGCTTCAGATTCTCTGTCTCCCTCTCTCTCTCTACCCCTCCCCTACTTGTGTTCTCTCTCTCTCTCTCTCTCTCTCACAAATAAAAAAAAAAAAAAAAACTCTTTCCTGAATTCCAGACTAAATACTGTAACTGCCTTCAGGACATGTGTATTTTCCTGCCCTACTTCAAACAACATGTCCAAAAGCGAGTTTAACATCTTTACCAACTCCAAAATCTATTCTTCCTCTTCTCTTCTTCTTCTCAATAAATGATGCCATCATCTATATGGTTGCCCAAGCTGGCAACTTGGTGAATTCTTAGACTATGCTTTTTCCCTCCCTGTCCCATGTCCAAAAGAGTATCAACTCTCTTTGATTTTTCTACCTGAATAAATCTCTAGTATCTCTTCTCTCTAGCTTTAATTTTAGGCCTATGTAAGTATTAATATGACCCAGGAAATGTGAAGAACTTGAGGCCCCTCATTCTTTGATATCTATCAAATATATCAAATATGTATCTGTCACTTTCTATTTCTCTAGGATTAGGAGAAAGGTGTTAAATAATTCCAAATTAGTTATACAGTTGTTCATGAGGCACTGATTCCCTGCACAAATTTGGGAGGCTAACACAAAACAGCAGCCTAAATTTGAGACTGAGGATTGAGGTAAAATGCTCAGGCAAGATGGCCCAGATTCTCCATACTTTTGTCCCATTCACTGCCCCTTACACACATCTGACCACCAACACTTCTCATCCGGATCACCATAACAGCTTCCTCACAAGTATGTCTGCCTCTAGATCTCTACCTCCAGTCTGCTCACACTGCAATTAGATTGATCTGTAAGTATTTGAGAATGACTGATTACATATGTTTTAGAGGTTTTTACCTGTGAAATCTCATCCCCAAATAGAAAAGTTTAATTCTCACTTACTTGCTTGTAAAAAAAATTCCAGATGTAAGTGTCCATTAAATATCAGAATGTTTTTTCCCACCACATTATAAAACACTTGTCCTCACTTAGAAATCAGTGCCAGATACTGCACTCTTACTTCCTAAACACTTTATTCCAATAGACCAATAACTTTTTTCTGTTAGATATATCAATTCTAAGGTTAACAATAAGTCAACAATGACAATATTCTTTTAATGGCACCTTATTATTATTATTGTTGTTGTTGTTGTTATCATTGATATTCTCTTAGTTTCTTCCCAGAGAGGGTTACAATTACATCATCTAATCTCCTCCATAAGTCTTCATGACATCCCATTTGTTTTCAATCCAACAAAGGGCATATTTGTGATGGAACTTGTTCCAATTTACTTTGGGTGCAGTCAACTTTATAACCTTTGTGGTTTACCACTTCATGCTCTCCTTGGTTGGCATAGCCTGGATGACATAAAAGCAGACCTAGTGATACTCTGAAGAAATATAGCACATAATTTTCTAGCCCTGATCCATTTTTATAGGCCACAACATTGAGAGGTTGACTTCCTGGGCTATATTGATTGCATGTAAGGTTTCTTACATTCCTTACATGACCAAATTTTAACTAAGAAGCTATAATTAGAAGATTCATCAACTGAGCCAACTGTTTATCATATCCTGAAGCTGAAAAAAAGAAAAAAAAAACAGTATATTCCATGGCATTGCTAGGGTGACAAGGGACTCATGAGTCACAAATGTGGATAGTGTCCGTAATTCTGTTATGATTAAGTAGGTGTGCAGTGGGGAAGATGATCATCACTAAGAAGTTTTTTGTGTGTGTGTCAAGCCCTATGTCATCACAAAGATGAAAAACAAAGGAACAGTTATGGTCTCAGCCTTGCAGAAAGCAGACAACATATGGGTGTTTACATAATATGTACAGACATAACTACCATGCTAAACCAAATCTAAAAATAAAAGCTGCCATTTATTGAGTGTTAATATATGCTAAGAAATGACCAAACACGTTTGCATGGATAATCACTAGTGGTCTCCCCAAAAACATGTAATGGTTTTCCACCTAAGGAAATGAATGCTTGGAGACATTAAATAATTTGCCCAAGTTTGACCAGGTCAGGATTAAGCCTAATTCCATCTGCCTGTTTGTCCCTAAAACCCATGCTGTTTCATAAGGTCCTGGGAAGAGACTCCAGAGAGGTTTTGCGTGTGTTCAAAATAAGTTGTATTTGTTCCCAGTTGGAGCCACAGGGGAAAGCTTATAATAAGACTTCAGTGGTATTTGTGTTAAAAGTTAGTGAAGGGTCTGGAAGAAAGTAAGTATTCCAGGCAGGAGGAATAGCAAGAAAGTCAGACCACAGTAGAAGAGGAATGAATATGTACAGAAGCAATAAATTATGTATTTTCCTTGATGGTTAAGTGAAAGATGGAAAGGGAAGGTGTGGTCAGCTGAGAGGTAGGACTTAACTCAGTAGGCTGCATGAAACCATCTATGTTTTCTGGGATGCATAATTACTGGAATATCATTGTACTCTAGGAAGACTTACCTGGCAACAGCATGTAAATGTGTGTGGGAGGGGAGACTGAAAGACAGATGATAGATGTAAAAGCTTATTGAAGTAAGCGGATAATGACCTGGGCTGGGACAATGGAAGTGGGAATGTGTATCACAGCTGTCTTCCAAACTCCATAGCCTTGAGAACAGCTATCGCTGATCCTCAAATAATACATTGTGCTTTGAAGCAGGGCTGGCTTAGAAACTGTAACCCGTGGGAACTTAATGGTTCCATTTAGGTCCAAAGTACGCTTAATTATTGGCCTGCCTTACATTTTATAAGGAAGAAACATTTGGAATAAATATTCTTGTACAGCCTGAGAGGCAGTTCACCACTGAAAATGTTTAGTTCTCTATGATGTAGAAAGGGAGAGTTACTAAATGGTATAATCAAACCCCTAGGTGTTTTACTGAGGTCCTGGCATAACTGGTAGGGTGACTTCAATTTCCAGGCTACAGGTTCCTCATTTGGCAAGTGGGTATAGTAATAATTATCCCGCTTCCCTCTCTTGGCTGTTGCAGGAAGTCAAATGAGATAATTAATGTGGAAGTCCTCTAGAAAACACAAAATCCTCTCTGCTTTTAAGGGTGGAGGGACTATTTTGCTGACGCCTCTTTGTAGTTCTCACAGTACTGTGTCAAACACACAGTAGGGGCTAGAAATATCTGTTGAATGAGTGGTTGCATACAAGAGTTTTGGCAGGAGAATGGTTCTGGTACCAATGCTTTGATACGATGTTGTATGCAGTTAACGTACACTTTGATCCCATGTCATGAATCTTCACAGAAGAAAGGGGATGAGATGCAGACATGGTGGTGACCAGTTCCATTATGGAACTGAAATACAGTATAGCTACTGCCAGTTCACTTCCTGCTAGAAATCCTAGGCATGGTATCCCAGAATAGGGGAGGGATTAGAATCCAGGAAGAAAGTGTGCTTCATGTCATTATCCCCTGGGGGACGAGGAGTATCTAATTAGCGTGTGGACTGTGAAGGAGGAAATAACACTCCTTCCTGTGACAGGACTTCAGCGTCCTGGGCGTGATAAAGGGCGAAACCAAAGAGTGACATTCAAGGGGAAGAGGGAAAGCCACACACGTTCATTTTTCAACAAATATTTACTGAGCATATAAATAAGCACTGAGGGAAGGTGCGCCTTGTGTGAGGTTGGGAAGTTCTTCTCCAGAAGATACTCCCTTCAACGCGTGGATTTGGAAGGCAACACCACAGAGGATTAATTTATACACAAACACATAATAAATTATGTTTCTGACAAATATTGACTGCAAATAACATGCAACTTTTAAGCTCTAAGAGGAACGGTTAATTTCTGAAGATGTTTTCACTAAATTGAAACACATTTACTCTCTAATAGATGGAGCACAAAGGAAATAAAAATTAAACAAAAGAGGAACTAAAATCAGTAAGCTTGCTTTTCATTTAGTTGAATAATTTCTACTCTAGGAAGATTCTCCTTTGATTATCAGGATGTTGGTTGTTTGAGTTTTGATTAGAAAAGGAAGGTAGCTGCTGTCCAAAAGTTGCAGTACTGGGTCTTTGTTTCTCAAGGTCATGTGAACACTGCATTTAAAAGGTATTAAATTTTACATAAAGGGTGTGGATATGTGAAACAACCTTCTAGAGATATACAAACAGAAGAAAAACAAAATCACAGAAACCCAGCTGGATCCACATTGGGACACAGAGCAAATAAAAAGGCATTGGCAATGTAGTTCCAAATGGAAAACATTCACAAAGACGGAAGCTAGGGAATATAAATTTCTGAGGAGAATTTGGCAATAGCCAAGATCAGCTGTTTCCCATGATCTAACAGACAAGATCTAATTTTCCTTTCCTTCCCATACTCCCTCATTTTTTATCATACATTTATTTTCAATATATGGGATTTATATTTAAACATGTTAGCCTATCACATCGGTAAGGTTGAACAAGCAAAGCTGACACAGAAACAGAGATGAGCAAAAACCACAGGCAAATAGGAGACAAGATGCATTAAAGGAGAGGATTACATTTGTTTTGTTTTTTCTCCCGTAGACTGAAATAACATTTTAGTTATTTAAATGTTGAGTCCAAGTCCTTGTCTGAGGTCACAGCTATATTTCTTTCCAGTTTAAATTCACTTGTATTTTATATTTTATTTTGTGTGGATCTACAATCACGTAACATTCCTATTTACAGGAAATTATAACTTCAAACTTGCAAAGTCCTCTTGTTTGCCATTGATACAAACTTATTTGGTGGCATTTAAAAAATCAATTGTGAATTTTAATATTCACAAACACGCTACCCTAAAAATAGATGTTGTTCCCCCCCCCACCAAATTTGGAAGCATGTGATATATTTACCTGGAACACCTTTGAGGGATCTGTCTTGGTTTTTCAATTTGATAATGTACTCAGCATCACATTGCACATCTACACCTCACTAACAAAGGAAAACATTAGAGAGCTCTCATTTCCAGATAGTTCAGACTGTTGCCCTTCAGAGACACTTTGGAGACAGAATAATGTGTCTAATAATTTCAGCCAACCTAGGTATTTATCACAGCTTCAAACAGGCAGTAATTCACTTATATTTATTTTCTCAGAATGCAACACGAGTCTGAATTAAACATTATGATACATACCTGCGCAAGTATAAACTATTTTTTCAAATATTCGTAGTCAAGATTTCTTTCTCAGAGAGGAAAATTAGACAGGTGCAGCACACCAAATGAGATGAACTTTGTCCTCAAAGAAAATTGGTTTTTCCTTTTCAATTTCATTTCAAAGAGATCTGACAAGTGTGGCTTTGAACAAACTTTAACAGCACAATATCCTTTGTGTAAGTTTTCCCTTGTCAGCTTTTCCATTCCAGCAGGAACTTAGAACAAAGTGGATGTTGCCCTTTGAGTTGAGAACTTCATCAGTTGAATGAACACTAGCATAGTGCAGTGAAATTGAGGGCATACTCTCTCCTCGAATCTCAACAGTGCCGTGTCTCAACAAATATAATTTCTCCATCTGGTGCAAGGAGAGACACTAGCCATACATTTAGTTTCGTACACTCTCCTTCTTCCTCTTTCATAGGAAAAGCCCAAGTATTTGGCAGTGCACCCACTTGAAACTTTTGCAGATTATGCTAAGAAGTCTTCCATTGTGTGTGGAACACAAATAGACATTATTTGGTGATGTCGTTTGCTGTTACACTATTTTCTACCCAAATCCTGGGAAGCCTGTTGTGAGAGGTACAAAGCCAGACTCTCAGGTGTGTTTTGTTTTCCAATGCATGGAAGAAAAAAAGAATATGTTTTTCGTTTGTTTGCTTTGTTTCGTTTTTAACCTGTGGTAGCTTCGCAACCATTTAAAAGTAAAATTCAAAAGCAGAAAAAACCAACTCAGGAAACTGCTTCGCAGAGATTCTAATCTTTATTGCACAAAAGCTTGTTATGGCTACTCATTCCTTAGAGCTTTAGATTGTATATAAATTGTGCTACTTTATGCTGGTAACTAACTGCTTTGACAAGTTTATTTTTTCTTTGCATGTTCTCCTAACTTGCTTAAGGTTTTTTTTTTATTACAATTGCCCCTTGCTATCTTTTACTTTCTCTTGGCTCCAACCGTTCCTTTCATCTTCTTTTTTTCCCCCTGTGCATTAATATTTAAAGACTGTACTAGTGTCAAACATTCATGTAGAGACAACTTAAATGCAAAGTGGATAAGGTTACAGAATAAGTCCATGCCCAATTTAATTACAGCATTTTGATTAACACAGATTGTAAGTAGTTTGAACTAAGAATTTTAAGTTGTTCAGCTTGAATATTACAAAGGCTAACCAGAGATGAAGTGTAACTTTGACTCAGAAACTGCCAGAAAACACTCTGATTAACCAATTTAGATGTACTATCTCATTAAGGATCTAAATATCTTTGGATCACAGACATTCATGTTTATTGATAAGATAAAATATTTATTATCCAGAGAGCTGAATTAGCAAAAAGAACAGCTCTAATCAGGTGCTAACTCCCAGAGAAAAGAAGAATACTGGTTGGAACTGAAAATGTGATACTTATGAGCAAACCTAACTTGTTTATTCAAAGGCCATGCTTCTTGCCAGCAAATTCAGTATCCTTGAAAGGTTGGAGTTGATGAAGTCTGTGGCCAAGTTTCTAAATGGGTTCGATAGATAATGACTGCCCATAGCTACTGCTAATTGAGAATAATGGCTGGGCAGGGAGGCAAGGGCACAGAGCAGAGACGGAAGAAAATGACTGTCAAGTAGAAGCCTGAAAACACCCCCAAGGACATGGGGAATGAAACCCAAGCCTTTTATTGAACCTAATATTTACTGAATTATATTTACTGAAATAACCTTATATTTACTGAGTTTAGTTGACCTAAATTTTTCTTTCCGGATGAATATAATGGCGTTTCTCTAAAAAAATTACAAAGAAGACGAGGATACATCATAAGCATCTGTAATATATTTCCTCATTCTTGGCAAAATTTCTATATGGATCATTCTTGGCAAAATTTCTATATGGAGAATCAATACATTGATAATTTTTTTCATCTAAAGAAATATGAAAATAGAGGCTGTGTCCAATTTTTCTTTGTATAAGATTTCATTTTGTGTTAACTTGTTTTTGTTGCCATCCAAGGCATCTCAAATGGAGGTAAGATCAAGTTTGAGTTTTACAGAGGTTGAGAGCAACATTCAGGTGATAGTTGTTCTTTAAATTCTTCTTTGATTTCTAACATTTTAAAAACATTGTGAATACAGTTTTGTACTCATGGATTTTAATAGATAGAATCTAATTTTTGATAGAGCGAAATCGCATGAAAGAGCATGCTATATTTTACACATTTTAATCATATCAAAGACAGAGTAAGTTCAAGTACCTTTTCAACATAGGATAACTAGCCAGGTAGTATACCATTTGCCTGCTGGCAATTTTACTCAAATTATAATTAAAAATGATAACACACACAACTCATTCACACATACACAATCGCCATTCATTCTAGCTTTGCAGAGATAAAGAGAGATACAAGTCTAAGACCCCTCAGAGTCTTAGAAAAACAGTGGTTTTTATTTGGATGAATTTTGCCTGGCAAGACTTACTAGAAATAGTTTAGAAGGGGAGTTGTCAGAACATGTGTGCATCTCATGACTATGACTAGTTCTTTGCACATGATACACACTTATTTACTCTAAAAAGGAAGTTTTTAAACATAGAGAATGTATATACTGCATGTTAGATCCTGTAGTTAGCCTCACTGCTGTTCTGGTCCATTATGGTTTGCTAAAATACAGATTCTAAAGCCAGTGAATATAATACTGAGGGAATCAGAAATCAAAATTAGGCAGCTTCTCACTTTAATATTACAAATATTCCAACCACCTCTTATCCGTTTTGCCATAATTGACAATTACACATAATTCTAGTGAGACATCTTTTTGGTTTCCTCTTCTTGTGGGCATAATATACTAGTTGATGCCACGGCTGAATAATGTATTTATTCCTTAGAAATTAGAGTTCAATATGTTATCCTATTAAAATAATATATTATGGCATTACCAGCATCATTATTACAAAAATGGATTCAGAGCAATGAGCCAGATTTGACCAGGCGACTGTACAGCTATAAATCTACCAGAATCGCACGAGGCATTGTTTTACGGACAAGAAATTCCTGCGCACGGGCCTCTTGAGACGTGTTAGTTAGATTCGTAGGCACAGAATGCAACAATATCAAGCGCTCTGTCTGAGTGCTAAAAAGGACACATTTAGATAAATAATGCCCATCAAAAGCAAAAAATACATATTTATAGCATTTCTGTATGAGATGTGAGTACCCACTAATTTCTGTATTTGGAGGAACATCAAATGGACATTAAAGTAAGACTCCTAAAATGACCATATATAATAGTGACAAGCTTCACCCTAAAGTTTAGTGCCCAGCATGATGACACATTATAACCTATTGCCCGTAACAGAGGTCTGGTTCCAGGCAAAATGATAACTCAGACAAAATGTATCTTTCTCGTCCATGCCTTGCATTTCTATTCTTTTTCCCCACTGGCTACTTCATCTCTTCCATCCCAGGCCCAGTCGTCTTGGGTGTTCACTTTCTTTAGAAGGAAAACTAACAGCCTACTGGGTTTGGAAATGGCCTTATTATGCCTTCGTCTCCACACTACTATTTATCATAAGGAAAGAGAATCTGGCATGTTAGCTGAATTGCTCAACATCACTCAAACCCTTCATAGCAGGTTCTCAAATAGAACTCCTCCTTTCTTGACTGATAAGATGTAATATGTCCTCCCCTTGGATTGCTTTTATTAATAGCAGCTAAATCATTAAGCCCAAGTCCATATTGCCGATGGTGAAATTGGAGACACAGCAGTTGTAGGTGTTCCGTGTGTGTGTGTGTGTGTTTGGGGTCAGATGGAGCTTAAAGTGGAAACCTAGAAAAGCTGTCTTGGTGTTTTGAAAAAAAAATGCAACCAGTAATTCCTCTACATGGAAGGAAAAATATTTCATGTGGGCTCATCAAAATTTCAAAGCGTAGGCAGAACTCTTGGTTAATGCCTATATTTTTCTGGAGAAAAACACTACTTAATGGACACTGTGGAAGTCTTTTTAATCTCAGATTTTCTTTTTTAGGGGTGCCTGGGTGGCTCAGTCGGTTAAGCGACTGACTCTTGATTTCAGCTCAGGTCATGATCTCATGGTTCAAAGTCATGGGTTTGAGCCCCACGTCACGCTCTGTGCTGGCAGCATGGAGCCTGCTTGGGATTCTCTCTCTCCCTCTCTGCCCCTCCCCTACTCATGCACACACACACACACACACACACACACACACTCACCCTCTCTCTCTCAAAAATAAATAAGTAAACTTAAAAAAAAATAAATGAAATTTTCTTCTTTAAAAAGATTAAGAGAAATATTTACTCCTTCAGTGTTCCATCACTAGTTTATGAATGGCTTAAAGAATATTCAGGCACAAAATTTACCTCCTCCTTGTTGCTTTTACATACAGATACTGTCTGTGTGGACTGCATATGTGTTGTCAGCATGGTCTAAAGCAGCACCTCACAAACACCAATGTGCACAGACAGCTCCCAGACCAGAGATGTTACAGCTCTGAAAACCTCCCAGGTGATGCCCATGCTGTCCCTCTGATGCTGAGTGCACCTGTTGCTGTGGTTTGAAGAAAGGACACCAGCTTAAGGGTCATAAAATCTGGATTTGGGTCTCTGTCCTAGGTATGTACAAATGTCCTGATGTGGTTCTACCACCAACAGCCTGAACAACTTTATACGAACGTCCTTGCCTATGAATGAGAACTGTCTTACTTTTGCTGCTCCTAGAATTGTTGAAAAATCAAATGGTACAATGCATCGAAATGCTTCATAAATTACAAAGTGCTATATGATTAATGTTAGTTATTAATGTATTATTCAAGACCCTCTTCTAATTCAGTACCACACGGGTCTATGAGGACCAAAATCCACTGGCAGAATAAAAATTGGGTTGTGACTACCATTTATTAAAATCACATGATCAAATTTTAGGTAAAATATGGGCAATGAGTGTTTGAAAGAGACCTGTCCCTAATTACTAAAAGCGCATAATTAAATAACAAGATGAATAAACTTGTTACATTGACAAGGATTTTCCCTCAGTACCATGGTTAGTGATGGGGAAGGTGCAATAAGACGGGCACTGTGATATACTGCTAGGAAGAGTGTAAATTGATACTTGGTTTCTATAAAGCATTGTGGAAGTATGTGTTAAGGGCCTTAAGAAAGCATTTATTGTTAAACTTAGCAACTTCACTTCTAGAAACGCGTCTTGGGACATAAAAAGAAATGTGGTTAAAAAAATAGTTTATCAAAATGTCCATTACAGAATTAGCGTCATAATAACTTTTTGCAAGATCCTACATGGCCAAAAATAGGAGCACTGCTAAACCAATAAGGTGTATCGATATCACGGAACATGGGGTCAGAACGCTTGCACTTTCAAGGTTTTAATTCAATAGATAAAAACAAAACAGCTGTGTTTCTGAGCAAATTATGTGAAACAAAAGAGCCGTGGTATGTAGTAGAACCTCAAATGCTTTAAATATAGTAATATTTTTGACCTTAGCAGGACGACTTCTAGAAATCTGTCTACCATTTTCACAATTGAAGTAAGCGACTTCAGAAAATTTGTCTACCCCTGGGGTTCTATTAAGTCGACAGCAACTTGGGAAAAAAAATGTGGTTCAGCTACCATTCTTTAAAATTCACAAGGTGGCATTTTCAGGGCCCTTGTGCTACCTTTGCCACAGTTTCTGGAATTCTAGTTTAGTTTGAATACAGCCTACTACTCAAGAGATATTTATTGATACCTCTATGTATCCGGTACTCTGCTGGGTATGATAGGGATTCAGTGATAAATATGGATGCAACCTGAATTTGGATCTCTTAGGAAAGAGCTAATACACTATAGTTATAGATAATGCAGTGTGACTGCAATGATAGAAGTGCACGCGCGCGCGCGCGCACACACACACACACACACACACACACACACACTAAATGTACTGGAAGACCAGAGAGAAAATTCTGATGAAGCAATGATGAAATGATTCCAGTGAAAGTAGAGGAAAGAATGCATGAGACAGATGCAGTGGGCAAGAATGGAGAGACAAGACTTTGTTATACAGAAAATAATAAAAACAAGGGCAACGAACAAATAAAATTATGCCACATCTAGGAATACTACATTCTTTTTGGATTGCAACTCTGGACAGGTGAGGGGAAAATATGAGACAGTTTTATTGAGATCATATCATCAAGTTTTAAGCCAAGAATTCAACCTTCATCTTATGGGTCATGGGAAATCATTGAAGGTTTTTAAGCGGCAAGATTACATGATTAAAGCCATACTTTAGGAAGATTATTTTGATGTGAATGTGCTGATGAGTTTTGTGGGAAACTGGGGCTAGGGAGTTCATATAGAAAGACAGGCCAGAATTCCAAACCCATCTCACTAAATGCACAATTTATGTTGCTCTGGAAAAGATCCTCCTCTCCCTTTGAGATTTAGTCTACTACCAGCATAAATATACCTCTGTGTGAGTTAGAAAAGGGACCCTCATTGGGTAGGTGGAACCCATGAGCACACTATACTGTTTAAGAAGCAGACAGTATCTCGGTTCAAAGAAAAAAGCTTGCTCCGGGTCTCCAAGTAGATTTTTGCAATATGATGGGTTAAGGGGACATATTGAGTGTAACTTGGGTTGAGTTTTAGCTCTCACTCTCCACTTACCAGACATGGAATCATGGTTATCTTATCTGTGACTTGACAATATCAAGTCCTACCTTTTAGAATTGTGATTAGGACACACACCCAGGGTCTGTAGAAGAGATTTGTAATAGATGTGCAATGAATGGTGATGGGGGTGATGGTGTTGGTGATAGTGAACAGCTACAATCACAGTAATATTCGTTGTAATGTCTACTACTTATTTTGACTTCAGATATAAAGGGGTTAGACTAATATTCAGAGGCTGGAAATAAACAAGTGAATAAAAAATGTCAACGAAAGAATGGATAGTACTTGACAACTAGTTGTATTTGCAAAGTGAGGCGGAATAAGTCAAGGCTGATTTTCAGTTTGGTGAACAGAAGACAACTGACCACCCTCCAGACAGAAATAGTGAAGCTAGGAAGAGCTTTTGTGGGAAAGATGACAGGATCTGTGTTCTATGTGTTGTATGTGAAGGAAACAGGTGTACAGATAGAAATATTCATCAGGTGATTGAAAATATGAGATTAGAACTGAATGTGTAGACATAGTACCTCTGAGATTCAAAGGCAGAATAAAGCTATAAGCACTGATGTCATCACTGAGGTCAAGGCACATAAAGAAAGAGAGGAGAACACGGACAGAAGTAAGATTGCCTTAGTAGTTGCTACAAGTCATCTACTGCTCAATTCCAGAGGTTGCCATTCACAGCACAGTTCATGTGAGAAAAGCCCTCACCAAGAGAGACGGTGTCATTCTATACGGTCACGCGTGGTGGTTCTGTTTCAGGATTTCCTATGCCTTGGACATGATGGAGAAAGCACACTGTACCTGGTCTGCAATGTAAGGGAAGGCCACAGAAACCAAAAGGAGTGGAACCTCCCTCTCCAGTTGACAGAGTTGTGATCCCCAAAAAGTGAAATGAACCTCTGAGGCTTGTTTTCTCTCTCTCTGCCCTTCTGTTTTGGGGCTCCTAATTCAGTCATGGACATACGTGGTAGGACAAGGGAATTATAGGCTCACATTTCTGCCTGGAGGACCGGAAAGGGGAGCCTCAGGGAAGAGGAAAGTCACAGAGAGATGGCAAAGAGGGCGAACTCAAGAAAGCTATTTCATTAAGTTGTTTATGAACACCTGGGTTCACTCCAGCTGTGCACATACGGGTCTAATCAACATAGCAAAGAGTTTGAGAACTGAAACAACAGGTAGATCACTACCCACAGATCTGAATAACACTACAAAGGTTTTGAACACTTAACAACCATGGGAACCACAGCCCACAGAAGCAAAGCTGGATGGAACCTGCAGACTGATTCTTACCATGCCAATTACCTATTAAAACAAAAATATTAAGATTTTCCATCAAATTCAAACAGGCCCAGAGTTTCATAATATTCAAAATGTCCAGGACACTATCCAGTATTATTCAAGATATGAAGAAACAAGGAAAACACCAACTCTAACTGGAAAAGAGAAGCAATAGATACCATTGCTAAGAAGACACAGATGTTGGAATTATCTGACAAATACTTTGAAGTAGTTATTCTATAAATGTTCCAGTAAGCAAGCACAAACACTCTTGAAACGAATGGAAAAAGAGAAAGTTTTCACGATGAAGAAGTAGGAGTTACATAGAAGAATCAAATGGAAATCATAGAACTCAAAATACAATAAGTAAAAATCTCACTGGATGAGCTCAATAGCAGATTGAAAACAAAATTGAATCTTAACCTGAATAAGCTTGAATGATGAATAGAAATTATCTAGACTGAAAAACACAGAGAAAAAGAGATTTAAAAAAATATAAGCTAAGCCTTTAGGACCTATGGGACAATATAAAAGGTCTAATATTTATGTCATTAGGGTCTTAGAAGGAGAGGAGAAGGAGGATGGTGCTTTAAAAATATTTGAATAAATAATGACAAAAACTGAACATGTTTGTTTCAAGATATAAATCTACAGTTTGGGGTAGCTCAACAAGCATCATTCAGTAAAAATTCAAGGAAATCTATGTGTATATATATCATAATCAAACCTTTGAAAACCATTGAAAGACAAAACAATCTTGAACACATCCGGAGAAAAATGATGGATTATTTGTAGGGGAATAACTTTCAAATGACAACGGATTTCTTATCAGAAACCATGGAGATGAAAAAGAAGTGGCAAAATATTTTTAGAGTGCTAGCAGAAAAGAACTGTCAACTCAGAATTTTAGATCAGGAATAAAGGTGAAGTAAAGACAGGGCATGGAGGAGTTTTGCGGGATGATGGAAGTGTTCTATGCCCTGATCGTGGTGTTGGTTACACAAACGTATGCATGTGTTACAAATTTGTAACGCTGTACATCAGGAAGTCATTTTGATGTATGAGAATTAAAAATCAAATTAATCAAGAAAAAATGATCGATAAGAATATAAAGCCAGAAAATAAATGTATCTACAGATACCTAGATTTTAATATACCATTTCCCTCTCTCTACTGTAGTTCTCTTCTGGGCTCTTCACTGGGTGAACTCAGTGAAAGAGTAACATCACAGCGGATATCCAGTGAGGAGGTACGATTATGGTTATATTTATAATCGGGTGAGATACATTTTCCCAAAGCTAAATTCCCTGTGGCAATTCAAAAACTATATTCAGTATTTCAAATTATTAAGATATCATTTGTTGAATACTCTACAAATGAAGGAACCAGTGGCTGGTGCGCCATGAATGACTTGTGACCGGGTTCTCATGGATCAGTAACCTGGACACAGGACAGAAGTGGGAGCAGATGGCAGCAGGAGTGGGTTAGGAAGTGACCGGTGGTAGAATTCTACGTCATTAATCCTAGATTTTGAGTAACACTCCAAGTGGACTAATCCACGGTCATTTTATGGTTCATAGCAGCATTTTTCAAACACTATTCTAGAAGACCTAGGGCTCAGTGTCAATGTCTAAGGAGCATTGTCGGTGAGGGTGTGAAGAGACCGATAGGTGGTGTTTCCAGCCCCCACCATAGCCTCAACAATGTATTGGTTACAGAATTTGGTTTTCATGAAGAATTTTCTTGAAAATGGGGTTGTATTTCTAGAGGAGGAAAAAAAATGTGTCAAATGGGTCATATTAAACATTAGCCTCCTTGAAAGCATTCAGCCAAAAGCAGATACAGAAGTACAAGAACTACATTAGTGCATCTTAGTATCACTTTTTTTTTAAGTTTATTTATTTTGAGAGAGGGAGAAAAATGCAGAAGCAGGGAGGAGCAGAGAGAGAGAGAGAGAGAGAGAGAGAGAGAGAGAGTCGGAAGGAAGCTCCACACTGTCAGCACAGAGATCAGGACAGGGCTTAATCTCAGGAACTGTGAGATCATGACTTGAGCTGAGATCAAGAGTCAGATGCTTAACGGACTAAGCCACCCAGGCGCACCTGTTAGTATCACTTTTAAGAAGGAAGTGTAAGGGACTTTTAGAAGCAGTTAACTTTTTTCAGGAGGTTCAAGGACTGCTTTAGGAGAAGGTACTGAAATAGGAATAAAGAAAGAAAAAAATACCAAGGAAGTCTATACGAGAATGATATATCCAGTGGTGAAAATCAGAGAGAAACATATAACACAGTTTTCAGATTTCCCCGCTGACTTGCATGCAAATGAGCCCACAGTGCAGTATTACCTTCTGGATTCTCAGCACAAGTAATTTCCAGCCACTTCACTGAAAATGTGAGAGAGGTTTAAAAGAATGGGAAAGAGAGAAGAACGGAAGGCGCGTATCATGACAACAAAAGAATAATATGGGCCCATCCAGGTGAGCAATTTTAAAATCACTAAAGAATACAAAGAAAAGTCAGAGAAGATTTTAGAAGGTCTGATGTGAGAGCTAAAAAAAGGAGAGGGTATTTGAACATTGTAGGCTGACTGAAGGGAAGAGACGATATTCATATAGCCAGAAACGAGAAGGCTGTGACCAGAGTCAGGCATGACATGACAAGGTGGGATCTGGGCCAAATGAAAGTCAGTAGAATTTTAGACTTACCTCATCCTCCCAGGAGCAGGATCATGACAGCCTGCCATAAGGTTAATAGTGCCACAGGACCACGGTTAGTCTGAGAGCCTCCAACAAAACTAGGACTATGAAGTGAGTCTCACCTCTTCTAAATGCCTCAAAGAAGGAGGACCAGGTGTGTTGCTGGGAGGAGGGGCAATGTCAACTCACACGGAGGAGTCCTTTGGTCTTGCTTTCAGTACAGGAGATAAAACGTTATTTCAAGAATCGAAAAAGTGAGAGGTTAGCAAAAATAAGGAGTTCTTTGTCGGCTCACGTTAACTTATGGCAAGAGAAACAGCAAGAGAGGGGCATTGACTATTTGAGGACAGGCTGCTATAGATTACTGCCATCTCCAGCAAAAATCCATTCAGCAAGTCAAAAGATAACATGTCTTCCGTGTTATAAAATTTGAAAACTTCTAAAGCTCCTTTTCCAAGAGCTGCTGGTTAAGGAGCATTTGCATTTAGGTTTACGTTTTTTTTCCCTTTGTTTATTTTTAAATACAAGTTTTCTGAACCTCGTAATTTTCCTCGTGGTCTAGCAGGTCAATATATGTTTTGGCAATTTTAGAAAGCATGTTTTATTTATTTTCCCAATCAAACCAAAAAGCCCCTGAGGAGCCATTGTAGTCTATTGGTTAAATATGCTTTCATTCATACGCTTCTTTAAAAGGTTTATTATGTACAAATAGACAGTAATGACTTCATCTGAGCTAATCCAGTTCATCATGTCATTATCTATTTAGGGCATGTCCTGCATTTAGAAAAATCCCTATGAGAACCCTGTACAGAGTGCCAACAGTCACGGTAGCATTCATTAAATTTCCTGATTGCAGTATGATATGCATTTTTTTTTCTAGCAAGGACTAGAATTCACTTCCTGCTTCAGGTTCATTCAAGCAAAACCAATTCAAATACCTTATCTTGTTGTACCAATCAGAACCTGTGCCCAACTGGAAAGGTATAGTAGGTGTCTTTGGTCATTAGGGGGTAGCAAGGGAGAATATGATACATATTTGTCACTACCTTAGTACAGGGTATATAATAAAGTACACCTCTTTCAGGTTCCCAGACCAAAAGGAAATATTAGAATTTGGAATGCTCGTTTCCATTTGAACTCTACCGTGGTTCTTAGAGGAGATTCTTTAAGTTCTATTTTGTTCATTATAAAGTTAAAGAAATTGCTCCATTTTTTATTAAAGAAAACTGGTATTTCTTATTGGACTTTTTTTCTTGTACCTAAAGGGAGAAGATTTGATAAAGTATTTATTGGCTACATTTTTCCATATGGGCATCTAGCCATCATCATTCCGTGGGAGGTGAAATCTAAGGCAAACTCAGAGAAATGGTTATGAATCTATAAGAAGGAGACTAATAAACAAATGCACGCAGATATGCAGAAATCTAAGGCAAACTCAGAGAAATGGTTATGAATTCATAAGAAGGAGACCGATAAACATATGCAGATATGCACCGGTAAGTAAATGAAATGGACCCACTCAGGGTTGATGCACACCCTTAAACCCCAGCCCAACTGGGGGATCCCAGGTGAGGTACTCCTAAGGATTTGGTTGCTTTGTTGGTCTCCATCTTGCTTGGTGACACCTTTCCTTAAAAGACATGGGACAGCCTCCCATTACTTTTTGAATTTCATGCATTGTCATTGACCCTTTCAAGTTAATGAACTGAGGCATAAAAATGAAAATGTAGATATCTTAACATTCACCTGAAGTGTGGTTAGGAGACAGGATCGACAAAATTCTCCCGAGAATGCCTTAAAGGAAGGAGTCATAATCCCCAAGACAAAGGTGGTGATGAGTTATCTGCACAGACTTCTGGCTTGCAGTAGTGAGGTGGACATGCTCTCAGCATTCAGGTCCCAACCAAACTCTTCAAAGCTACCCCGACATTTCATTTCAATCCATGTTTTGGGTAATAACATCAAGGGGCCATGAGCAAGTATGAGGCTCTGGAGGACTAGAGATGCTTAATTTTCCACTTTCTACATTTTTCTTTTGTTCCAGACAATTCCGGACTCCATTCCCAATTTTTTTCTCTCTATGTGCAAAAACTAAGGCTTTGTGCACTCTGTTGCTATGGAAACAGGAGAGAGAGAAACAGTTTATGTATTTCAAAAGCTGTCAGCCTATATGCTGTGGATTTTGATAACTAAACCTACACACAAACCACCTTTTCTCTAGTCCCAAAGCCCAACACCATAACATTTATTTTTTTCTACATGTGTATGTTGCTTGGGAAAATTAAGGATCTATTTATTTAGCTTTGCAGCAATTCATTTTATACTTAATTTAATGTCCAGGGGAAAGAGAGAAGCTTTGGTGACGCAGTTAGAGAAATATAAAACTGTTCTTAATAAATGCTTACTAAATCAGAATGAAGACAGAGTTAGCAGGCATCACAACTCAATCTATTGACAAAATAAAAAAGATTGAAGCTCTATTAATTTTAAAACAGATCTGAATGTTGCCTGGCTTATATTTCATAGAAATGTAATGTCTGCTATGCCCTCTTCAGCTCTCTAATAAAAGAGCTATTTTGAAATTACAAAATACACTGTGTTCTCCCCCAGAGAACCCAATTCAATAGCTTATTGATTTTTCCTGGCATCCTTAGTCTGGTGTGAAGGGGTTTCTGGGCTCCTAGACCTGGAAGGAGGGAGTTTGTTTGTAATTGATTCAGATTCTGTACAGCAGAGCACTCCCCCCTCAACAAACACATAGTCTTTATAATAGTCCAGCCCATTAAATCCTCACTTCCTTTTATTCTCGGTAGCTTTCTAGCACATCCTAATATTTTGGAGAAAATGACTACCATTGTAAGGTCATTTTTATCAAGTTTAGATGATGCAGTTAAGTGGACCAGGAAAAATTCATAAGAACTTCGGCCTTCAAATCTAGAGCACACTCCAGTAGTTAAAGGATCTGTCAAGCTCTCTGCTATAAGGCCTGCTTTCCCAGTCTTTAGATGCGTCACTTGAGCCTGAAAATCAGGGCTTTTCTGTTTTGTTTTTCTCCCCCTTCCATGAAGATATACTAGCAACAATTGATCGAAGTGTGCATAAACGACAAGAGAAGGACGAATGAGACAATAATGAGGAATTAGTGTGGGTCCTCATTGTCTTCTTTTTCTTAAAGAAATATCCTTTATCTTGAAAAAAAACACCTCAAATTCAAAGTCTACTGGTCGCAATATGAGTTTCAGAGTTGTATTAGCTTAGTCTCCCTATCTTACGTAGTCACTTCCCTAGTAGATTAGAATGGTTACAGAAGGATTAGCATTTTCCAAGGTAAACTATTTTGTTATTCTTAATAATCATAAGTATATAGCCCATTTTTCCCCAAGGAACTTAAAATATCCAATTGACCTTATCTCATAAATACTTACCTTGCTCCTGAGAGGTTATACATTTTAAATTTCTATTAAAAATTAAAATTGCTGGGGGCAAATAAAACCCAGAGATATCAACTAGCCTTATCGAAGCAATTGACAGTGTCCATGATACATTACGGATAAAATGGAGAAACAAAATCTGGCTGATTAAATCTTGGGTATGCAGAATAAAATCATCTCCATTAATTTGGAAGAAGGTTTCTATGAAGTATAAAAGAGCTCCATTTCAGTAGCCCAGTCCTACTCACAGATTTTGTCAGTTAGTTGGATAAGAATATTGAATGCATAATTATCAAATTTTCAAGTGACATATGCTGTAGGAATAAAAAATACATTGTACAGTAGAATCAGATTCCAAAAAGATACTAACATCTGGGGAAAATAGCTAAAGTTAAGCTATTTTCCCCAGATGTTAATATCTTCTACAAAATTTAGTAGAAATGCAAGGGCCTGATCTTAGATTAAAAAAAAAAATTAGAAACAGCTGTGAAATAACAGCTTGGGAAAGATGTGAATTTTATTTTTATAGATTTTTATAACAACACCAATACGAACTTGCCATGTATTGTGTCTGATAAAAGAGCAAACATGGCCTTGGGCTGCATTTATATAATTATGGTATACTGAATAAAGATAGTGCTGTTTGGCTATGAGCTAGCTGGTCAAACATCTTTTAACAAGCTCACCTCTCTGATCTTAAGAATCACCCACACCTCTTGATACAGAATCTCCTGGGGAAGGAACTCAGATAAACCAAAGTCTATTCCAGAGATGTGAAGAGAATGCTGAAGGCATGAAAGCCTATCCCACGATGAACATCTTATGGAGCTAGTGATATTTAGCCTGGAGAAAGACCAAGGGAAAACATGGTAGTTCTCTTCATTATTTCCTCAGAGGTGGAATTAGGACTGATGTTTTGAAGTTACACAGGTGATATTTTCATACATATTTCATATATATATGTTTTTATATATATATATATATATATATATATATATATATATATATATATATATATATATATTTCTTTCTTTCTTTCTTTCTTTCTTTCTTTCTTTCTTTCTTTCTTTCTTTCTTTCTTTCTTTCTTTAACAATCTGGGAAGTCTAAAGATGAACTCTATGGGTAGTGAGTTCTCATGTCTGGATCCAATTGTCAGATAGGTAATTAAATTAGTTAGCTTTTGAGTCCCCTTCTAAATCTGGATTGATAACTCTGATTCTAGATCTTGCTCAGGAACACACAATACAGTTCTCCCTGGCCAATAATAATAATATATTAAAACATATAATCCATAATGCATCTGGACAATTGAAAGTCTGGATGGAACATCAAGTTTATATACTTAGTATGTGTAACAAGAGATTTTATTGAATTCTTCTTTACTTCTAAAAAGGAGATAACTATGCATTTACCATGGGAGGGAGGTCTTTATACCTATCACTTTGATGTAACCGTATGGTTGAAAATGGCTAAAGTGGTAAATTTTGTTTTGTATATTTTACCACAATAAAAAAGACTCAAAGAAAAAAAAAATTCAGATATTCTCACTCCGAGTGACCAGATTCATCCCCCAGGGCAGTGTCAATAATTTGGTCAGCATATTCAAAATAAAAACATTTTTCTAAAGACCTGGTTACCAGTTCCTCTTAAGTCTTCCCCTCTTTTGTCCTAGACTGTGTCACTTCTGAGAGTATTCATGGACACAGGGACATTTATATGGGCACACTGAGGGTGTGCTTTGAGTGAAGGAGAAAAGATTAGAATCCAATTTTTAAATGGAGGCTTTTTCCAGGGCATCTGGGTAGCTCAGTTGGTTAAGCATCCATCGTTTGGTCTCTGCTGTTGGGCTTTACACTGGGCATGAAGTCTACTTAAAAATGAATGAATGAATGAATGAATGCAGGCTTTGGCATACAAGCTATGATAAAATAAAATTTACCATTTACCTATGGGGAAAGAAGTGGGATTACAAAGTAGAGATGTTGGGAGAAGAATACGCACAATGAGCTGAGATTATTGTTAAATTAATTGATGTATCTCAGAAAGGATGGACATTCTCCTGTTGATAGTACAAGATGGCATACTTTATTAACATGACATTCATCCAGCAGAGCTTATTTGAAATTCATATTTACTGGCCCCATCCAATGATTCTGATCCAATAGTCTTGGGTTGGAGAAATTAAGGTTTTAAAAAGAAATCCAGATGTTTAAGAAGAAGCCTGCTGAAGAATACATTTTGAGAAACATTAACCTAGAAGATAGCCTAATCGTTCTCACATGTCTTTCTCCCATGAGCCCTTTTTATTTTTAAAAGTCATTGAGGACACCAAAGAACTTTTGTCCAAGTGAGCTATATCCATCACTATTTACTGAATCAGAAATGAGTACTGATAAATTTTTAAAGATATTTACTAATTCACCTAAAATAGCAATAATAAACCATTATAGGATATAGTCAATTAATGAATTCAGTTGATGAATTAATTTGGAAATCAATATTTTTCAAAACAAAAAAATGTGAGATTGGCCTTGTTTTGCATTTTTGCGCATCCCACTGTCTAGCTTAACAGAAGACCTTTGAATTCCCACGCTACTGTATTCAATTTGATGGAACATGTTGCTTTTGTTGAAACATTTGAAGAAAATTTCACCTGAAAGAAACATGTAATTGGACAGGAGAAGAGTGTTTCTATAACCTTTTCATATATTTGTGGATTCTGCTCTTTGTACACTGAAACACAAATGGCTGTTCTTAAAGGTTAGTTGCAATGTGAAATCTGAAACTATGTTAATAATCCTTTTGTACTCTGTTACCTTAAACTCCATTAATCTATTTTGCACTTTGTGTGGACCTTTTACCCATGCATAATTTGGTAATGGCAGGCATTTCTTATTTGTAAAATCTCATTCTTTAGTTATATAGACCTTCCAAATGTTGATACCTTTTTACTGTACAACATCAAACAATCATATTACACTTATTAATTTCACTTACTAGCCTTATCAGAAAAGTCTCAGTGTGTTAGGAAGATGCAAAGTTCATGACGGTGGATAAAATTTCTTCCACAATCATAATATGGTAATATTGTATATTTATAACATTACGATTGTAATTTTACGTGAAAGCAAGAACTTCACAGCCTGCAACAAACACTGTAAGTCATTTTTTCTTGCAGAAACAAACTCACTTATTTCATTTTAAGAAAAATGAGTACGAAATAGGTAAGTCTGCTAATCATGGAGTGTGTCAGTCGTTCTCTGAAATGCAAAAAAAAAAAAAAAGTATTTCATGAATATGGTGGCTAGTTCAGCTTGCAACTCAAGCAAAAACTATGCCCATGCTTTTCCTTGAGGCAATCACTGTATGTTAGTATGCAGTAAATGTACTTTTTAAAATATTTCTCATTTTATGTCAAGTATTTAATATATGTGTTCTTTTTTTCCATTTTATTTTTTTTTCATCATGATAAGTGTACTCTTTAATCCCTATCCCCTATTTCCCCCACCTTCCCTCTGATAACTATCAGTTTATTCTGTTTAGGTAAGAGTCTTTTTCTTGGTTTGCCCACCTCTTTTTTTTTTTTTCTTTGTTCATTTCTTTTGTTTCTTAAATTCCACATTTGAGTGAGATCATATGGTATTTGTTTTTCTCTGACTTATTTTGCTTAGCATTATGCTCTCTAGCACTACCCATGTTGTTGAAAATGGCCAGATTTCATTCTTTTCTGCTGAGTAATATTCCATTGATATATATGTGTACCACATTTTCTTTATCCATTTCTCTTTTGATGGACACTTGTGCTGCTTCCATAGTTTGGATATTATAAATAATGCTGCAATAAACATAAGGGTGCATGTATCCCTTTGAATTAGTGGGGTTTTTTTTTGTGTATATATATATATATATATATATATGCTTATATATATATGTGTGTGTGTGTGTGTATATACATGTATATATATGTGTATGTATATACATATATATATACACACACACACACATATATATATATATACATACACATACATATATATATATATATATATATATATATATATATATATATTTTTTTTTTTTTTTTTTTTTTTTTTTTTTTTTTGTAAATACCCAGTGGTGCAATTCCTGGATCCATAGGGTAATCCTATGTTTAATTTTTTGAGGAAACCCCATACCGTTTTCCACAGTGGCTACACCAATTTGCATTCCCACCACCAATAGTGCATAAGGGTCCCTTTTTTCTCCACATCCTCACCAACACTTGTTTATTGTGTTTTTGATTTTAGCCATCCTGAGAGGTGTGAGGTGATATCTAATTATGGTTTTGATTTGCATTTCATTGAGGATGTGTGATATTGAGCATCTTTTTCATGTGTCTATCAGCCATCTGTGTGTGTTCTTTGGAGAAATGTCTGTTCATGTCTTCTGCCCATTTTTTAATTGGATTATTTGTTTTTTGAGCATTGAGTTGTGTAAGTTCTTTGTATATTTTAGATACTAATGTTTTTTGGAGATGTCATTTGCAAATATCTTCTCCCATTCAGTAGTTGCCTTGTGGCTTGATTGTTTCCTTCATGGTGCAGAAACTTTTTATTTTGATGTAGTCTCAATAGTTTATTTTTGCTTTTATTTCCCTTGCCTTAGAAGACATATCTAGAAAAATGTTGCTTCAGCTGATGTCAGATTGATTAGTGCCTGTGCTCTCTTAAAGGATTTTTTTTAATTTATTAATGTTTATTCATTTCCTGAGAGAGAGACACACACACAGAGTGCAAGCAGGGGAGGGGCAGAGAGAGAGAGAAAGAGAGAGAGAGAGAGAGAGAGAGAGAGAGAGAGACAGAGAGAGAGAGAATCCAAAGCAGGCTCCAGGCTCTGAGCTGTCAGCACAGAGCCCAATGCAGGGCTTGAACATATAAGCTGTGAGATCATGACCTCAGCCCAAGTCTGATGCTTAACTGACTGAGCCACCCATCTGCCCCTCTTCAAAGATTTTTGTGGATTGAGGTCTCACATTTGGGTCTTTAATCTATGTTGAGCTTATTTTTATGTGTGGTGTAAGAAAGTGGTCCAGTTTCATTCTATTGCACATTGCTGTCCAGTTTTCCAAATACTTTTTATTGAAGAAACTTTTTCCCATTGTGTATTTATTCCTCCTTTGCCAAAGATTCATTGGCTGCATAATCGTGGGTTTAAACAGATGTCGTTTATAGGTTGAACTTTAATAAAGTTGCTAATTTTTTGCACTGTCTTCTGAACTACGAATTTCGTGAGGGTTTCTTAGTTTCATTTTCGCTCCCCATTTAGGGGGGGTCAGGATGGATAGAGTTGGCTGGAGTTGGGTATTTCCCTTCCCCCAGGTCAGTTGTGATCTTGGGCAAGATCCAAGGTAGACCCCACTTAACTATCCCTTGACAGCAGGCCTTGTTAAGAAGCACACAATCCTCGCCTGTTCCAAAATGGCTCATTTCCCCCTCCTGCTGCTGGAAGCATGAGAGGGTTTTCCTCTGATATTTACTATGGGAACCTAGTCAAGGTTCTAGTGGTAAAACACAAAACTATAGAGGTACTTAGTAGTAGAGGCCCCTTAATGACTGGGGCCCCTGGAGTTTTAAAGTCTGACTTATCCACACTGAACTTCCAGCAATTTGTCCTTACAATCCAGGTGTTCCTGCTCCGGCCCTGCTTCCTGTTACAGGTTCTGTGTTGATTCTCTGCTCCATGAAAACCTGTATTCGCCTGTCTGCCTCTTCAATCTTTGGGCCTATGTCTTGACCTCTCTTATGGATCCAAGAAAAGTGGATATCTCAGTCTGTTCATCTTCTTTCTTGTTGTCAGAAGGACTCTTAAGCTCCTTACATGTAGAACAAAAAACTGGAAGTTCCCCATGATTGGTTTTGTACCATCAGTATAAGATTAATCAAGTGTTCATCAATGAAGGTGTTTAGGTTGAAGTTCATGGTGATGTTAACATGAATACAGTGGCTAACATTTTGAGTTTTTTTTTCAGTTTTATGTGTATTTCATTCAAACCTCACCAGAGTGTGAGCATAATATAACATACTATTGTTACCTCCATTTTATGAGTGAAGGATGTGAGGCACATGGAGTTTAAGATACTTATCCAAGGCCACAAAGTTGGTAAGTGGCAAAGAAGAATTGTCCTTCAGATCTTTTTCTGGAAATAAGGAAAGCATGTATTGGGAAGAGGCATCAATCAGCCAGGGACTGAAGCCCAGGACATCTGAGATGATCCATCAGCAGGAAAACTGTATGGAAAGTTATCAAGCTTATGGTTGCCTGGATAGACACTACCAACCTCTCCCAACCATAGCTAGGGTTTAGTTACCTGTTTTTTTTAATGTTTACTTATTTTTGAGAGAGAGAGACAGAGAGAGAGACAGAGCTTGAGAGGGGAAGGGCCAGAGAGAGAGGGAGACACAGAATATGAAGCAGGCTCCAGGCTCCAAGTTGTCAGCACAGAGCCTGACGTGGGGCTCAAACTCATGAACCATGAGATCATGACCTGAGCTGAAGCTGGATGCTTAACCGACTGAGCCACCCAGGCGCCCCTGGGGTTTAGCTATCTTAATGCAGGAAATATCTGTTTTATAAACACCCATTTTTAAATTCTCATCATTTTCATTTTGTCTTAGTTTGGTCAAGTAAACCTAACCATATCCGTTGCTATGGCTTTCCTAGTTATCTGCTTTGCAGATGATCTTTTACTTTACCCCAGTCGGTGCCAACTCATCCAGCCATGTAAAAAATAAAGACACATTTATGTGTCTGTTCAGAGGAGAGGCTATGTCACTACACATTGCAAGAAAAGACATACCATATCAAGCTCTGTGTGACTCCAGAGAGTCACAAGTTTACTTACAAATATTAGAGAGTAATGTTTATGTGTGTCTGTTCCCATTATTAGAGTCACCTAGCCCACACATAAATTCCTATAATCTTTTTAAGTATTTCATACCCATTCTACAAGCAAAATTGTTTGCCTTCCCATGTATTTTGATGTTAAAGTGTTTCAGTTTTATAAGGAGACTAGTAGGAATCAAATATAACTCTTATTTATTCAGTATCTATGTTATACTCATGCTAACTCTAGCCTAGTTTTCCCCCTTTCCCATTTTGTAAGTCCTTTGAGGCTATTCACCTCTCGTGACTCCTACCATGATTTTATGGACATCTTTTCTCATGTGCTCTTTCTATCAGCCTTCAGAGGAAGAAACAAAAGCCCAGAGAAGTTGAGGATCTGGCCCGTAGTCCTGCAGTTTTAGCCTGAGCTTTAACCCAAACCCTGTAACACCAAATCCAGAGAAATATGAAAAAAAGAACAAAAAAGAAAAGCACATAGTATTCTTAAAACTAGGTATGCCCTAATCTGTTTGAACTGTATAGTATAGTTAGGACACACTGGTCGCATTTATCCAGGCAAGCTGCTTTGGTTTATCCAGTAAATCCTAGATCTTAACATAGGAAAGCACCTATGAGTTGATCAGAGCTAGCTCTCTCTGAGCTATTGGAGGTTTTCTTTTCCTTCTGAAGAGTAATAAATTATAGTGGAATATGTATGAATGGTATAGAGAAAGCATGTAGTACAAATGCTTCCATTCCCTTCTATGTAATTTATCATGGTTTTCTTTTCCATTGAGCCCTGAGGTTGCTTCAATATTCTTCTCAACACAGGACTCCAAGCACCACTACCAATTGATCAGAGTTAACAATTCAAGATGAAAGCAATTATCTTCTCTGGTTTAAAGTAAGTCTTCATCATTGTAAACAACTCCAGTACGATTTTTGCTTTTAGAAAGATTTACATATTAAAAGATCACATTTGTGCTCTGGGTATGTTTAAGGTGACATAGATGCTTCTATCGTAAAAATTTAGTCTGACACTGTTGTAAGAGGTAGCTCCATACGTACACAGCCTGAGTAAATTTTCCATTACCAAACAGCATCTGTGCCCTCTTATCAGAACTTAAATGCAGCCACTTGCCACTTGTTTTCCTTCTTTGCCCTTCAGTAAGTGAAGGAAGGTGAGACTCAGAACTATATACCACTGGGATCCAAAGAAATGAGTCATACACACCTGAACACTATGAGCTCCAGCCCAGACATCCTCTCTTGCTCGCTCATCCGTCCTTGCCTGCATACTCAAAAGAGAAAAGGACAGAGTTGAAGTCTTGGATGAACTCCCCAGAAGCAATCCCGTAGCAATACTAACTGGACTCTTAATCAACCTCAGCCTTTTCAGAAAAGTTAGGCAAGGTCTGGCGATAAACCTCTAATAAAATTTAAGGTGATTATTCATTGCACTACAATAGGAGAGTCCACATCTCCTGGTAGGCAGCAGCGAATGGTATAACCCAACAGCTGTGCACTAGCATTGAAGCTCTCCCATGGGTGTTTTCAAGCCTCAGTCAGGACAGTGATAAGGGAAATGTGTAGCTTCTGATGGCTCAGGTGAGTCGGTCAAAACCAAAAAATCACACTTCAAAGGGTTGTCTGCATTAAGAAGAGCACAACAAAGGAAGAGAAGAGAGAGGGCAGCCCTACATCACCAACAGTATCATGGAATCCCTTCTTATCATTCTGCTCCAGTCCCTGTGATTATGAGGAGGGAGTGAAAGCATCCACTAATCAGGGCAGTGTGGTGTGCTATTCACAAGCTCATAACTGGCAGTAAAACAGAAAGGCCCATGTCTGCTCTGCTGAGTAATTTCCACACTGAGGCCCTGAGCAGACATGTCGTGCCATTTGTAACATCTGCCTTGGCATCCAGGAGCCAAAGTAAGCTAGTTAGGGAGTTTCATTGCTTCTTTCTCCCTCCTCTTATGACAAGTCTAAAGGACTCAGGGTTATTTATAAAGAAAACTAGTCTCAGCTCTTCAGAGAATTGTCAGTTTGGTGCAGGTAAGACAGAAGAGTGTATTGAAGGCTAGGGAGACACTCTGGCCTCTTATTTACCCAGGAAGGAAGGGAGAATAATAGCATCAGGTATGGATGGAGAAACTTTCAAGTATAGAAGCAGAAACAGAGTTGGCGTAGGGGTGCGGGGGATGGTCTTCATAACTGCAGAGGAGGGAAGACCCAGTCATTAGGCCTCATTACTTTTTTGGCTCCTCACAATTTCTTGGAGAGTGAGAATGGACATTTTTTTCTATATGAGACTATGCCCCAATAATAATGGAACCCAATACTAACTGCTCGCTGCAAGTGTTCTTGGCCTTTAACTATAGTCTTGACCTTTTCTAATTATCCTGAAACCTGGGTCCTAGATCACTGCTTCTCTTAATCTACATACAAATTACCTGAGGCTCTTGTTAGAATGAGGATTCTGATTCTGAAGGCCTGGGTGGAACTGTCTACAGCTTCCAGGTCAGATCTTTGCCGGTGGTCTCCCCCTCACCACCCTCAATAGCAAAGTACTGGCATAACACCTTCCTGGGCCATAGCAGGGCTTCTTAAAAAGCCTTTACATGTTTTCCCCTTGTTACTATGACTTCTCTTTAAAAAATAAAATAAAAAGGGGGTCTGAAGTACATAAAAACCACATCTTTCCAACAGCAAGTCTCATGGATGGGAGAAAAAAAGCTATAAAAGAGAACTCCACTCAGATTTAAATGGGCATATGGATGGTCACATTTGAGGAGTTCGAAGGTGAGGTAGGTCTGTATTGGATGTACACCTGTGTAACAAATAGCATCTCTAGAGAGCCCAGAGAAACTGGAAAGTAGAAATACGGAAGCTCTGACTAATTTGGCACTTAAGAAATAGGCCCAAGTAACATAAGGAAAATCAGAGCCTTAGCCAGTCTACCTAAAAATTAAAGTCAAGTCCTAGGGATCTTTCCTCATGGCTTCTCTTGGCCTTGAACTATATCATGATCACTGACTCATGACTGATGGTTTCCTTGGTACAAGGTCCTCAAGTACATACTAGGGGACATGCACACCGTGAAGAAGACATAGAATATGACCTCAAGAAGCCTGGGGAATGGAGGACCTCAGACACGTTTTTCATTTGACGTATTTCCATTATCGTCCCACACACTTTTCACAGGGCAGTGATTGCTTCAGTAGTTCCTAAAAGGCTGGTTACATAGAACAGCCAACGCTGTATTAAAGGTTTGCTGCACCAGGATTGCCAAATAGTAAAAATTTTAATCACATTTTTACCAAATGATCCCACACTGAAATGGCTTTCAACTTTTCCATTACCCTTTCTATATCCCAAATACGACGTGTCAATCGTGCATGGGTTCTGCCTCATAGCTTCTCTGAGAAGTTCATCAGTATTCTCTGTTTCCATTTTACAGATGGGAGGGCTGGGCAGAGAGAAGTTAAGTGACTGCCCAGAGCAAGAGCTGGAATCAGAGACTGTGCTCCGTCCCTCTCCTCGTATCCTTAACCACTGAGACATCCTGGCTCTGTCACCCTGACTTCCTGCACACACCAGGCCTGCCAACCACTTTAACAGCCAGTGACAGACGAATCATTATGAGCTGCTATGTAGGGAAAAGAAAATATAAGCCAGATTCTCATCCTATATAACTCTAGGGGAACTTTAAATTGCCAGATGTCAATCTGGAATCTTTCCTGAGTGCTAAGCTCCCATGCACAGATGGGAAAGCATCATTCCCTATAGAGGGTTGGGCTGTAAGGACATACTCAAGGCAGACCTCAAGTCCAGAACACAGGAATGGCACTTGGCTCTCCAGGGCTTGAAAGTGGCCCTTTGCTAAGTATCTTTTAATCTTTCCAGACTCCAAATCTCATCTCCAGAGAGGCTCTTATCTGGCTCATTTGCTTGTGAGTCAGAGCATTGTGTTGAAAACATAATAGGCTTTGTTATTGTCAAACTTGGACTTGTACCTTGTCCCTACCTCTCTTTAAGGACATGACATTGGACAAGCTATTGAACCTTGCTGGTCCCTACTGTTCACATGTTTCAATTTGTAAAGCTTCCAGAAGCAATTTTCACAGTGATAGTGCGAGGGTTAAATATGATGACATAACTGATATGTTCCTGATACATACCAGGCAGTGAATGTCCTATTCTGTCATTCTTTGTTAATATTCATGGGAAAAAATATTGTGGAAATATTTGGTAAAGAGAAATAATGCTAATATATTAATCCTGTTTAATAAGCCTTCGCTCAGGGTCAAAAATGTATCAACAAGTTATCTCATAAAGAAGCAAGGTAATTGAGATAAATTAACTGGAAAAAATAGAATACTAAAAAGGGGTTAGTTAATTGTCCTCAGATAAATGAACTGTTTTCATTCAATAAATTATGGTTTCCTATTAGTTTTCACCTCTGCTGAAAGACACAGTGAAATGTGTTCAGAATCAAGTAATGTGTAAGGGAAAAAAACTCCTAATAATAATGGTTAAAATCTAGAACTTTTTCCAGAAGAGAATTCCCAGAGATTTATGGAAAAACAGGTATATTCCCATTTCAGGCCAATGGAATCGTTGAAAACCTGTAGTTACAATAATATTCCTAAATAATACATGACAAATGTACGGAGTTGTTTGATTAATTAGAAGAGTATGAATAATAGGAAAGGATTCACAGGGATAGTCTAACATTGAGATGAGAGAGCAAAAGTAGTTATGTTGTAACTACCCCCCAAAAAAGGGGTGGGGGGTTATTCTGTAACTGCTCCCTTTACCTTAAATAAAATACATGTTTGGTCTTCAGTTTCCTCATGTAAATGGGATTGTTGATTTAACTACTTTCTCGGATAATTTTAAGGAGTTAGTTTCTCTCTGATTTATAAATGCATCTAGAATCACAAAATAAAGGGATATTTTTATACTTTTTTAAGAATCAGACATACTTTGCAAGATGAAGTATGTCTGTAATATAAATTTCCATCTATCTAAAATGACCAAACTACTCTTCAGTCTGGAGGCAGGATGATGGATTCAAGGTCATGGTGCACAGCACACTGCATCTATGCCTGCCACAATGTTCAATAAAACTTCTCTGAATGAAATAATGTACAGCCAGATAATCCCAGACATTAGTTCTGCAATTTATTCAAGTATTCATTCAGCAAACCTACTACGTGGCAGGCAGTATGTTTATTATTTGCAGGGGTATTTGGATATGATATGAGTACCCAATTTAATTCTTTAAAAGTAATGCACCTCCATTCAATTTACAATTCTCCCAGTACTCTCAAAGGCAAATGAAATCAGGTGATTTGGGAACTTAGCATAAAAGCTGCAAAGAACCGTTTGCTGACCTCGGTCTGCACGTTTGCCTCTTCAGTGGCAGATGCTCTCAGAAAAGTTGGGATGAACTGGAGGATTTCTAAGATTCAGAGAGTAAAGGAAACTTCTTTCAGCCTCTAGGGAGTGGGATGGTGGAGCAGTGAAGCATATCACATTACCTATGTTAACTTGGAGGGAAAAAATGAGTTGTTGCATGTAGGCATGTAGACCTTGTTAATAAGTAAATTGTTAATAACTCTGCCTATGCCGAACAAGGTGAAATGGACAAGGATGAATAGGAAAGATGTCGGTCTGCAAGTAGGTTTTCACGGGGATTTGACGTGCGGACTGATTTTCAAATGCTTTGACTCAGAGGACTCAGAAAGTAAAGGCAAGGAACAAGTAGGTGTATAGGGCGTCATTTTAGTGGGTGAGTGAGTCATACCATAGGTTCCTTTCCTGCAAATGGTATTGTCACAGCGTCTGCTTAAGTTATTTGATCCAAGCTTTAAAAAGAAACATAGCAAGTCTCCCTTCAGAAAGGAGACCCTCAGGAGTTGAACAGAAATTATGGTTTCTTTTCATCAACTCTGCTACAAGCCTTACTGCCACCAGCACTAATTACCGTAGCTCACAAACCCTGGGCTCCTTCTTCAATTTTAAGTCTTTAAGAATATTCCACACTAAACAGTAGAAATCCAACACTGATGTGGGCTTTTTGCTCTCATTTTAAAATGCATTATGTAAGAGGGAGAATCCTTATCTGGAACTACAGGTTTGAACACACCGTAGGTCTTAAATTAGACCTCTCTTTGAAGCTTAGTAACAGAAAGGTAGATGAGAACACAGATAGAGCTGAAAGTTATATTCTAGCCCAGGCGCTGCAGTGCCTGTCCTGTAAGGGGGTTAGACAAAGATGAGCATGAACCAAAAGGCTAGATACACTAAACAGCTGTGTTTATTCGAGGAGGAAATGTCCACTGTTGAGATTCAGTCCTAGGAGTTAGGTCGGTCTGGGAAGTCGGGTTAACTCTTGCTGGGAGGAAATGGTTTCTTCTTGTGAGAAAAATTAACTGTTTTAATCACCATGGTGTTGAAGGCAGAGCTGCATGAACAAATGATTCATTCGAGGTTTGCAATAATACTGCTTAGTCTTTTCTTCCTTTAGCACAGCGTATCCCTCTGTCTCTATACTTCTTGTACTTTCCACATTCTATACGCGTCATTCTCACTGGTCTGTTCTCTCTCACTCATTATTCATTATAACTATTTCAGAGCCTGCCTTAGAAAAGATGTCCAATACATATGTGTTGAATAGATACTCTGCTGCTTTTCATTTTTAATTCTAAAAACCACAAAGTATCACAGAGTTTAGAATGCAAAGGGGCTAAATCATCCATAACCTCACCCCTCTAGGCAGCAAATATTATTTTGGGAAATGAATACTTTTTGGAGGAAATGCAAATCTAAAATTAAATATCATTTTACATCTTTAGGTAGAAAACATAAAATCATTCTCAGAGTGTTCTTAAAAATATATTTCCTATATTTAAATTTCCTTAAAAGCCATAACACTTCATCAAGATGTCTTAAGTGGGTGAAGATGATCTCATTTAGCAGATGAGGAGAAAGAAAGAGAGCTTCGTACAACTGTTTCAATGACAAAGAATGGATCTGATTTAAAATGATCCTTCCAGATCAGGCTCAAATGGTGGTGACACACTTTCACTGCATGGGCCGAGAATGGGTTTAGAATTGTTTCTCGTATCAACAGTGGTACTGACAATTGCCTTGAAAATATTTTCTAAATTGCAGGCCTGATGAAAATTCTTTGAGGAATGTCTTTTTTTTTTTATCAGACTCCCGTTTTCCAAGGTGAATATAAGAACAAAGAATATCCAAGCAACAACTAGACTATTCAGACTTGAGATTCATGCTCATATCATTTTCTCCATATTGGCAGGTAAGATCACAGGCTTTCTGGAGGCATTACAGCACACTTCATGGGCAGCGTACGCAATTGTAATTTGACTTGTCATTTTTCTTAATTTAGAGCTGGTGTAAAAATAGTGGATCTTATTAAGCCAGTAGTAAGTTAGGTATTTTAGAAAAAGATATATATATATTTTTTTGCTCTTGTACTCTAAGATGAAAACAAGATATAATCTCCAAAATGAATTTTTAATGTTTCATTTGCCCATAGCGTTGTGGTTACTATAAATAAAGCAGTTAAACAGATATGATTTCTAACCTCCTGGAGTTTGGTGAAGATAAAAAGGTTGGTTTAGGATTCAAAATAACCCTTCCTCATCACGGATCAGATGGCTGAATCTCATGTTGCCTGTTGGTGTTAGTAGACTTGGTGATCTCAGACCAGCACAGCATGATTAATTCCAAAAAGGGTCAGAGGCCAGAAACATTTTTTTCCTCTCTTAAATAATTGATGAAAATCATTTCTCCACACTGCTCATGCAAATTCATTCAAAGTGAAAAAAAAAAAATTCAACTAATCCATCCTGGGTAGTTTAAAAGGAAGAGGGGAACAGGTCAATAATTGGGCAGAGAAAACTTCCAGAGCTAGAGCCGGTTTGCACCAGATCTCTTTTCCGAAGAGCATTTTGTCTGACTCATCCCAGTACCCATACCCTGAGGAAACCCCTTCATAGTCAAATGCAAAAGGCCTGCCATTGAAACCAATTCCTGAAACCAAATCTGTCCACTTTTTGAGGATTCTGAACTCAAGTTGAGCTGATGGCCTGACTCCTCTGCAGGTTTGCCAGCCCGTAGGTGACATTCCATTTGTTCTGTGTCTGATCCTGGTTAATCTCAGGCAACATACCTTGCAGTTAAACCATGCATGAAATGGAGCTCATGAGTGGGCCTGCTGCTCCACACGATGCGTGGCCTTGCAGGGAAGGGACACAGTACCACCAGCTTCAAAGCAAAGCAGCAGACCCACGGCAGGGACTTGGCCCTCGTTGACCAAATGCATGTATTGGTCATGAATCCTGGCCTCTGGTATAGGATTTCTAGGTAAGGGGGATATGAGAAATGGGTTTCTTGGGCAATCTCTGATCTATAAGAACTTGTGTAGTGCCCAAACTACTGCCAGGCTCAAAATATTTCCTCTTTGCCTTACCGTGGTGACAACTCCAAGCTTTCAGACGAGAGCCTTATTTCAGGAAGTCCTTGCAGCTCAATGCATATTGTTTAGGATGGTAACAAGTTAATCTTAAACCACCCATTATTATGTAAATGATTATTCAAATAGGAGGCATTGTGCTAGTCTTTGGGAAAAAAGAAAGAAATGAAACCAATAGCAAGAATTGCCGTGTAGCATAATAAGCATTGCAACTAAGAAATAGCCAGGTGTAGTAGAGGAGAAAACTGCTAGAGGAATCAGGAAAAACAGAGAAAGTGTTACTTAAGCCAAGGGGAGACAAAGGCAGAGTTTAGGTGGTCATTCCAGGCAATGGGAAGTCTATATATAGAAAGACAGACATGAAACAGTGTGGAGTAGGTAAGTCCTGAGGAGTGGGACATGATGTAGTTTGTTCCAGAGGGAATGGTCCACGATGGTTCCAGAAAGTCACTTATGGAAGGCCCTGCAAAGAGTGGGATGAGGAAAGATCCTGCCTGGATGGAAGGGCATGGAAGGGCCAAACGGCCCTGCCAAAATGGTAGAGCATCACGGAGGCCAGACAGTGCCTGGATCAGACTTACACCTTAGAAAGGTTTTACTGCAGTGTGGAAGGTGGGTCGGAGAGAGGCTAGACTGGACATAGGGATGCTGGCTAGAAAGACGTTGCACCAGAACAAACAGCAGGCGATCAAGACAAGGTAGGGAAATGATGACAAAATTGGAGAAATACTACAGAGATGGAATAAATCAGTGAGACTTAGTAACAAACTGGCTATGGTTGATGACATCGAAGGAGGTGTCTAGGGTGAAGCCCAGATTTCTGGCTTGGGAGCAGGATATAAAAAGTATTCCATTTTTGGGGCGCCTGGGTGGCGCAGTCGGTTAAGCGTCCGACTTCAGCCAGGTCACGATCTTGCGGTCCGTGAGTTCGAGCCCCGCGTCAGGCTCTGGGCTGATGGCTCGGAGCCTGGAGCCTGTTTCCGATTCTGTGTCTCCCTCTCTCTCTGCCCCTCCCCCGTTCATGCTCTCTCTCTGTCCCAAAAATAAATAAAAAACGTTGAAAAAAAAATTTAAAAAGTATTCCATTTTAGACTGATTGAGCTTGAGATGTCTCTTAGTATATATTACATATGGGGCTACAGCATAAGAATGAGGTCCAGTCCTGAAATAGAGAATTGTGAGTCAGCTGCATATAACCTAAATTAAAGAGTCTTCAGCTGCTTACCTGTAATGGGCCCAGGGAAGATGTTTTAATTGAGGGGAGATGGGGCAGGTACGGAACATGAGATACTGCCCCCCTGTGAGGGTGAGCCAGAGCACTTCAAAGGCTGCTGCGGGGTTGGCTCTCTGGTCTCCATGCATTCGTTCTTACAACTTAGAAACCAGTAGCTGGTCATCTCTGAGTGAGGTAAAAAAATCTGAGGCGAGTGCTGTAAGAAGGTCATTCTCCTCCTCTGAAAGTTGCTCTAAAGTTCTACGGCTTGGTCAAACTTGTCCATAAATAAGTGGTTGATGTTTTCCTAGCCACCCCTAGGAAGTTCTCCCCCAAATCAGTCTGGGCCTGAACGGTGAAGCTTATGGGCAGCATGGAGGGTGGTGAAGACCTCTCTCCTTCTGTACAAACAGATCATCTCATCCTGACCATTTACAAGGTTAAGATGGTAGTTAGGTAGTCTCTGGCCCAAACCTCAGGCTCAAGGGTTGCCTCTTTTGTGCTCTAACAGCTTCGCTTTGATCTAACCTACTTTTCGCTCTACAAGTGTTTTCTATTTAAAGACACATATATCTGGACAACGCCACACTTTAAGAACTTACCATGAATTGCCTGGGTATTATAATGACAAAGGTCCTGGATTTAAAGTCGGAACATCTCACTTCGATATTCTGGCCTGCCACTAATTGGATCTGGAACTTGGGTAAGTCGTTTTCCTTTTCCATGCCTCTCTACCCAAGATTATAATAAATGGCAGGGTTCAGTGAGATAATGTCTAGACTTTTTTTTCTCTAAGCATTTCTGGATGAGATTTAGTTGGTAGCCAGATACAAGTAAATATTGATTCATTGACTAACTCGTTTATTCAGTTATTTATTCAATGCATATGTATTAAACACGTATTAGGTGCTCCAGGGATGTACAAATAAATAAGGAGCTGAAGGACTAGTAGAACTGAGATATATATTTTTCCTTAGGTGAAAATATATTTTCTCAAAGACTAATTCTTCAGGTTACAGGTCCTTTTTTTTATGAGTCAGGCTTGGCATATGGTGTTGGAGGTTCCTGGAGAGGCGAAAAAGCATTTATTGTCCAAAGTGATATCCTGAAAAATTAATCTTGAAACTGCAGATATTGAGGGTCACGATATAACCACACTTTGGGGGACTTTTAGCAAAGAGTAGCACCAACAGATTGCAGTTAAATAGACATCCTGGTAATAGAATGATCTAAAATAGCAAGACTACCTTTTAAGGTAGTCAGAACATAGAAATTCTCAAAGGGACAGGAGAAGGATAACCATGTGGTTTGGGGATCTTTCAGTGGATAGGGAGCTATGTCTAGATATATGTGTTTAATGCATGGATCTGTCTGGCAGAGATGATTTCACATGGTAGATAGGGCCAGTATGTACCTGCTGGGACATCCCCACTCTTTACCAGACTTTATCTTCTCTACCTGTCCAATCACATAGAATAGAGGTTAAGTTTCTGTGCGTTACAAAGGCAATTCTACCTATCTTAGGAAAAGTAAGATAAAGGGCAGGGGATCAAGAGCTAATAAGAGAGATGAAGATTAACTTTTGAAACCAGAATTGTCTGTCTGTCCAAATACTTGGGAAGTGGACTTGGGAGACAAAGGAAATGGTTTCGCATCCCCCTCCCTGATTCTGTGTGGGAAAGAACCGTGAAACTTGGACTACCTAAAGGTCTCTATAATTGAAAGCTTATAATGGGCCATCTCTATTCTAAAGAGATGGGTTCTGAAACAGAAACCTTTCTACAACTGAGCGGCTTCCTTGGAGGTTTCATTGTGCCACTGCTCCTGTGCTATTGCACACAGATCGATTTCATTTGCCCCAGCCCCTCGCTCTTCCCCTAGTAACTCAAGTAGTACTTTCAGAAGTTTTCCTCAGCTTCTGCTTCAGTTCTTGACCAAAGGGATTCCATTATCTTCTACTCTTTCTTCAGCCTTGTCTACAGGCCATTTGTTACATTACAGCATTTCCTGAAATTTAGCAAATTCTTGAAAAGAAAGATTTAATCTTCTCAGGAGAAGCTGGAGAAGATTTATGGACGCCTATTCTTAACATGTCAAAATGTGGCTTGGCTGCTAAATTTACTGGGACCGCCTACACAGCTGAGGATTTCTGTGACTCTGCTGGAAATAATGGCTTTAGGAGGTAACCAAACAGCATTAGAGAAAAATATTTGAGAGGAAACAGATTTTTAGGTTGCAGAAGCATTTCTTATTTTATAAAAGAACATTACAGTTGTAAGAGCTCATTAAATTGTTTTCCCTTATGTGTGACCCCAAATTAGAGATTGGGTTTCTTCATTTTCACTTCTAAAATCATCTGTAAGATATTGGGTAACTTGAGGTTCCAAGTCTTCAAGTGCTGCATAAAGCACAAGCATTAATTCTTAAGTATTATTATGGAATAAATTGAATTCTGTTAGGTTGCCTTTTGTAATCCTTTTTTTCCCCTCTGCTTAATCATTATAGGTAATTTGAAAATAAATACTGCTGTGAGTGAGCCAATAGAAATATTTTACTGTCATTGAACAGAAAAGTAAAAGCCTAATTACTGTGCGGATTGAACATTCTTCTGCGGTGGTAGTTTCTTCACTCTTTCCAGATCTTTGTTCTGTTTATTTAGCACAATTTCTCCCTGTATGTATCGGCCTTTTCTTCCCCCTCCATTTCATGGAAGAAAATGGTACTCTGTTATGCGAATGTGCTCACTCTTTCCTTTGAAACGGTAGTCAGTCAGTCCCCGCAGAAAGAATAGGTAATGAAATTCTATCTCTCAAGTGTGTGTAGACATATCAATCACTTTAAGTGGAAACAATCATTCCTCTGCCATTTGGAGCCAACATCTTTGAACGCAGAGGTGGCACTGTGGCTTTCTGTTACTAAAAATAGTGTCTTCCTTAGAATGCTTATTTACCTTCCGACCACGTGCTGCACAGGTCAAGAAAAGCAGATTTCCTGGTAACATCTGATTTGAGCGAAGGGGGCGATAGAAGGTGCATTCTGTAACCCGGGTTTAGAGTTGCCAGAAGATGTGAGTCCGTCGGAGGTCATCCAGGCAGCCCGGGGGCCGCCGCCCTCCCACCGTTCCTCCTGTCTGCCCATCTTGGTCCCCACACACACAGACTCAGAGCTCTTTCCATGCTGGTGACTCCTGGTCCTCCTGACTTAACACCCAGCCTTGTTTTCCTCCCTCCTCCAGGAGCAAAAAGATTTTAGATTTGTGTTTTCTCCTCCTTTTTTTTTTTTTTTTTTTTTTTTTTCCTTTTCATCGTGAACATTTGGCTTTTGTCTTGCTTTCAGTATCTTGGGGAGCTGACACCAGAAGATACAGAAACTAAGGCGTTCGACCTCTTTTATTGCAACTGCTCCCTTCCTTCCTGCCCGCCCTACCCGCCGGAAACTTAAAAACCCACTCCTGTTGGAAATGCTGTTGGCTGAAGGCATGTTGCTGATGCAGGAGAGAAACAGCAGGTTAGCACGAGGCGTTCTCATTGCAGCAAGGCGCCGCGGCCTGTACCCGGACGTTGCTGCTGTGGAGCGAAGCGGCTCTCACTCCCAATCCCCAGATACGGAGCAGTGTCAATACAGAAATATTAAGGAGAAAATTAATAATTTATTTCAAAAATTCATTTGCAGCTGCACTTCACTGAATTAATTACTTTTTGTCTTTCTCTTCTTATTCATTCCTCTCTCTCTTGCTAATGATCGAGTTAGAACAAGCAAGGGGAAGTAAGTGGGGTTGGAAGGAGTGGGGGTCTGGTGCTGGCAGAACAGAAAGCACAAAGAAGAACGTGCTTTAACGTGGGTGCCCTAAGGGGCCTGACAAGGGGACAGGGATAAGTTAAGCTGAATCCCATCTTCTTTGCCCCCAAAGCAATGGTAAACCACGTTACCATGTTACACGTTCTACTTAGTATTTTAGAAGGGAAAATTAAATTCCAGCAAGCAAAAGTCCCAAGTTATTAAAAAGATTAATCTGTTGTTTAGCATTAGATCTTCTGTGCAATTCTCTTCCCTGTGTGCTCATTAAAATAGTATAGTCACCCAGACAAAGTGATCGCATACTATTGCTTAAGTGTTAACTGGGCTTGTATACCGATTTCCAGAAGCATTGGGGTAGGCCCGGCAATTTTTGCATAACACTTGCTTATCACAACTTGCCAGGTGACACTAAGGTAACATCGTGGCAAGGTTCAAATCCATAGCCATTTTAGTCATTTTCTAAGCTGGAATAGAAAAATCAGTCTGAGAAATTTTTTTTTTTTTTTTTTTACCAAACCCCAGACAGAGGCAAAGCAGGTTCTTTCTTCCGTGTTCAAAGCATTCATGGGACAGGGAGCTGGTGTCCATCATGCCAGCCCAAGCTACCATTTTAAAGTAAGCAAAAAGATGTGCTTTTTTAATATACCTTATACTAAGCAGCCATTTAATGGGAGAAATAACCTTTGTACTAATGAGATTTGGAAACGAATATAAAGGCAAAACTGAATTTTCTCTAATAATCTTGTTGCTCCAGCACTGGAACCGTAGCCATTTGAGTACCAAATGATCCCCTAAGGGAAAAACAGTTTCCGTGGGTGTGATCGGATGCTCTGGTATGTGTATAAGCAGAAAGGGGGATAAAGTTAAGGACGAAGATGGAGAGAATTCACTGTTCAGTGTTTTTCCAGAAGATCAGAGACAAAGAAAGAAAAGAAGGAAGTACAGGGAGGAAAGAGGGAATGAAAACCAATGTTAATGATATCAGGGGTAGATAGTCTTCTGTTCTGTCCAGTGCGTATACACTATCACCATGAAAGTCTTTTGACTCCTCTCTGAGAAGCTGTCTAGCTTATGTCACAGCTCTGTGCTCCACGCTGTCATACAGAGCGGTTTGCCACTGCTTTCCCGTGACCTAGGTAAGAACTCATCAGCTAATTCCAAGTTTGTTTTTTGAAGGTTGGAATGGGACAGTACTATCTAGACACTATGTATTTTAAGTAGTCTCACCTCTGAGTAAAGAAACGATGGCTTTGTAATTTTGTGTCTTTCAACACTGTAGGTTGTGGGAATACAACTGAACATACCTTTATGGCTCTTGGCTGGAATCTCTAAGGTTTGTCTTAGAAGAAACCAAAATAATTGATTTTGAAGGTCTTGGTAGAAAAGATTTCTTCCCTCAACATTGAAAACTCTTCAGATCAGGTGAGCGTATCATTACACCAATAATGTCTGTTTGTGTAGCATTTGTAACTTAAAGACCCATCTGAAGGAGACCTGTTCAAAATCATCAAGCCACGAATGACCACCAGGTACTAAATATCCTGGTAAACTTCCACTGGCTATGAATGCACACCTACTTGTCCAATTTTCCTAGGAATTCTTTATTTGAAAATTTATCAAAATGCCACTCATCATATGAGACAATAAGAAACTGAAAATCTACACCTATGATATGCTTCCCCCATTTCAAACAAACCTAGAATATCATTTGATAATATGATAAAAAAAATTGGCTTCTTTATCTATTTTATGTTATGTATGTTAAAAGGACATTCTAGTGTTAAATGGAGTAATCCGTCAAAGAATTTCCCCAACATCTCCTGGCAAGTGATTGCACCATCAGTTGGAAATTCGGTAGACGTCTTCCCTTCCTGATTCCTTCAGCAAGAACATTTAGAACACTATAATGATTGGCTTTAAGGAATCTTGTGCTTATGAAAATCTAACCTGATTCTGCTTTATGCATGCAGAGTTCGTCTCCTGCCAGACTGCTTGCCCTGGCAGCTCCTGGAGGCTTTTGATTACCTAGTACTGCCCCCATGTGGGCCAAGAGTGTCAGTATTACATTGAGCTACCTGCTTTCCATTTTTGACATCAGCCAAAGGAAGTAAAAGCCGTGCTTTTTCATAGTTTAATCCTATACATTGATCTAAATTTCAAGTGAAATAGAACTGTTTCTGGTCTCTGAGTTAGTCAGAAAAAAACTACTCGGCCAGTATGCCTGCAAATAAAGAATAGAGGAGAGAGGATAGGAAAATCTAGGCCAATGTTCTCTCTCACCTGGGATTCTTGTTTTTCTCCACCCAGAAGGTCAGATCTCAGCTGAATCAGTATGCAGATCACATACACAGCAACTACCGTTCCAGACTAGGGAATGTGCTAATTGGCTCACCCCGCCCAAAGAACCAGGGTACCAGGCGTCTGACACATAGCCGCTGAGGGAAGCACGGCTTAATGCAGGACAAAATGTTCTTGCCTCTCTGCACTGTCACCTACCCTTGCTTCTAGCAAACGGTGTGGCCATACACAGTGGTGACTGGAGCACTTTAATAATTATTTCTCTTTGCAGACTAATGTGTACACTTGGGATTTTAGAATGCTGTCTAATTCCGAAGAAATTAAAATTAAAGCCAGTACTCCATCAGCCTTCTTTTTTCATACACTTTCTCCTGTAGCGTTTCAAATAGTGCTCTAAATAGTGTGGTGCGTCAAAAAGGTAGGTCAGAAACCTGACATTAGTGTCGTGAAGGCTCTTTAAGTCTGTCCTTAGCATTAGGAATATGGTTAGAGCTACCGTCCCCTACCAGACGATACAGTATAAAAAACAGCCCTGTTGGTTACCTGCAACCCCTCCACTGTTGGCTCATGATCCCAACTAATACACTGTCTAACTGTTTTCTGGAAGAGATGGAATGTTGTAGAGAAGGAGCATAGAGTTTCGTGAGACAGGACACCTGCCCGGTTCCGGGAAGCCATAATATCCTTAGAGCTCTCTCTGAACAGGAGGGTATCTTCCTGACTCATATGATGCCCACGGAGCTGATGCAATAGGAATGGGAACAAACTGCAGCCATCAGTTCTTGATTAACTCTGATAACTTACCCTGGCTAATGAGGTAGAAGTTTTTCATGCTTCCACTGCCTAACGTTGCTCATTAGATGCCCACTTATTAAGTATTCAGATAATTGTGGTAGCCATAATAGTGGTAATGATGGCCACGTGATAACATGATGAAGAAGAAGGCATCCTTGAACTGAAAGGGTTTTGTTTTTTGTGGGTTTTTTGTTTGTTTGTTTTTTTTTTTTGGTTTTTTTTTTTTTTGTTTTTTGAAGCAAGCCAGAGAGCTCACGGTACTACCATAAGCCATGTGCAGAGCATGTAAAGATTATTTGGTATTCCTTCGCTGTATCATGTCTTAAATAAACTAAGAGTGATCACCTGAAAGTTTTTTGAGATGACCTTGATACCCAAAAGAACAACAACTCTCAGACGACAAAGATACTTTCTCCTGATTTGAGTTTGTATGTTGACCTGAAACTAGCAAAGAAAAGCTCTGTGTCAGCACTGTAATTTACGTTCTGCTTCAGTTCCTTATTTATGATAGTTAGATTTTAGGTCAAATACCCTTGTGGAGCCAACTACCTTATATTGAAGAGCTCCTTCAGCCTTGACCAAATAAGACTTTTTCTTTAAACCGGTCTGCGGCTGAAAATTTCTTCTTGCCAGTATTTTTCAAGTTTTATGTTTGTCTTTTATGAGTCTCCAAGTTTCGAGCAGGGCGAGATGTGAAGATGTCAGAAAATTCAAGGAAACTTCTATTTTGTAAGACTCAAAAGGATTTGATAAGAATATGAATTGTCAGTTTTGCTCATCACTCGGTTCTAAAATCTATACTCAAAACCTTTCATGTCTGTCTTATCCCTCACTAGCATCAAACATAATAAAATCAAAATCATCTTCTGATAAAAATTGGGTTTCAAAATTTTACCATAGGTTGCTTTTCTGTTTGATTCTTTTTGATCCATACCAGATACACCAGAAACAAACAAGTTTCTCCCAAATCCCATTTTGTCTCAGCAGTGCTCCTAACAGGGGAGGAAAAAAAAAAAGACAAATATGGAAATGATGCTAAGATATTTCTTCTATCATCTCTTTTAACAACTTCATAAAAGCTATACCCATGTTGGGCTTATGAATTTTCCAAATTGAATATAAGATAGATAATGCAATAAGACTCAGCTTTTGGATTTGTGGTGATTCTTCTCTTGCATTAGGAAATTTCGCATCCCTGGCAATTCAGTAGCACTATTTTCTCTTTTCTCTTAAGTCTAATGTAAGCCTAACGGGCTCATTTAAGCTGGTAATGAACAGCTTAGGAGTTTTACACTCAGGTTCCCAATCCTGGTAGGTGACAATAGCTTGTTTGCATTTGCCTTATGTATTTGATGCTCCCGGTAGTGAAATGCAATCCTTTGCTGTCTATACAATTATTATGATGCTTTTGCAACATGATGTGCTCACTGACACTAGTTTACCTTTCGCAGCCCCAGGCTTGCAACCTGGTGGCATTTGAATGTACCTGCTCCAAAGAAAGCACTGGTCTTATGACAGCTTTGTGATGTGGAATGAGCTGAAAGCAGGCTCAACTGACCCGATTATAACAATATCCCTGAGTCTGGAGACTCTTCTAGCTACTGATGATTGCTTTTTCTCATGTCTGGAAAAAGCTATAACATGCTCCCCCCAAAAAATAAAGAGAGAGACAGAGAGAAACAAACCTCTTTGACCAAGTCTCCAAACCATAAGAACTTGTCAGAGACCTTTTATTTATTTTTTTTCTTTTTCCTGAGCAATAGATCTAAGGATAGCAGACTACCAGAAACGTATTTATGATAATTAACTATTAATAAAGTCCGAGCTAATGTTGTTGATGGAACAATGGCACTTCCAAAATTTCTGCTTTGGAGGGGATTATAGCTGGCAATCTGATTAGGAGAGAAGGCAGAGGGATTGCAATCCTAGTGTTTTTACTTAGGGTGTAAGATTGCATGTTTACGGAGGTAACAATGGATGGCCTGGAGGAGATTATGGATGGCTATAGAAGTCTCCCACTCTCGCCCCTTGGCACTTCTAAAATCTGCTACTAGTTTGGTGACCATTTTGGAAGTTTATTGTTTGTTTGAATATCTTGTGACACGTAATATTTAGAGTGACGTAAATGAGATAGGTTTAAGAAGGAATATTCCTTTGACAGGGAAACCTATGTGGCTTAGTTGGTTGAGCTTCTAACGCTTGTCTCTCAAATAGTGAGCCTGTGTCAGTCTCCACGCTCAGCCTAAGATTCTCTCTTGCTCTCCCTCTACCCTCTCCCCTGCTCTCTCTCTCTCTAAATAAATGAATAAATAAACATTTTTTAAAAAGGGAAACCTACTAAAACAAGTGTGGACCAAGGAAACTACCTGATGAAAACAAGGCAAACAAAATATTTACTCTGTAACAGGGGCCTTTGCTAAAATTTCCTCCATGGGATCTAAATTAGTTCGACTAAGCCTAATTCCCAAAGAAATTTTACTTATCTGAGTCCATCTGCCAAGATGAATCGCCATTTATATTTCCCCCTGAAAGTGGTAAGCCTATTGGGCAAATTTTCTACAGATATACCAGCTACTGTTGATACAGGAGCAGAAATATTGCATAAGATTTCTCTGAAAGGAAGAACAAACTAAAAACTAGCTACTGAGTACATGAATTTCTCATCACTGCTGAGGTGCCATCAGGACCAAAATTCTTCCTTACAAAGCCACCCACCAGATAGAAGAAGGAAAAAAAAAGGGTAACAATTCCAATGTTCAGAAAAAGAAGTCAAGAGCTGACTCTAGTGCTTTCCTTATGTTCTTCTCCAGAGTTCTGTGGAGAATATTATGTGCTGGTAATTGTTCCTAATCAACTGGATGAAAGAGAAAGCAAAAGTAAGAATAACTCTTTGCTATATATTTAGTGCATGCTTAGTTCTCCTCCAAGCTAGAGGACACCTAGAATAATCTTAGAAAAGATCTTTCTAGACATTTCCTCCTACCTATTAACCAGTTCTCCTACTTACTCTTTTTTTTAGAGTGCTTTTGATACCTTCCCTGAAAAGGTATGCAGCATAATAATCTGATAAGGGTATAATCAGTATGATAATCTTTATATTCACTATGATTCAACCTTCACCAAGTTCTAGCTATGCTAGAAAGTGGATTTTGACTGAGTAGAACAGCTCATCTCAGTCACTCTACAGAAATGGAGGACCACCACCTTCAACATGTGATAAGCCTTTGGAAACTGGTGCCTTGGGCAAGGTAAGAATTGAGTTCCATGATACACACCAGTGATCTTCTATCTGGTATCTCTCAAGTCACTGAGTTATAAAGTTGTCTTCTGATTGTATCTATCAGAATAAGGTGGCCCAATATGCATTATAAATAAAAGCATGCTTCAAACCATGCTTAGAATGGATACTTCCAGGGATCTGATGGAACACAGTGCTTTCGGTTCTTAATTTATTATGTCCCCTCCTTGCCCAAGGATAAGCGATGCCTTAGACCTTGCTTTTATGATGACCCTATAATACTACCAAACAAAATGTCATTCAACTCTTAATCTTCCACTTTTTTTTTTTTTAAGTCGTTCGGCCACAAGGTAGGTATACTCATTCCTGCTTCTTTTCATGTTGCGTGGATAAGTGATGACCATTACTTCAGCAGCAAATCAATGTTAATTTCCCCACAAAGAAATTCTGAGAGAATTTGAACTACAGGAGAATAGACGCACATAAACAAAAGCTACATCTTGGGCCTGTGGCCTTTGCACTTACGATGTAAATTCTGAAAACATGTCCTTATATAGCTGTGACCACTAAATTATAACCACCCTGAAGGCATCAGCTGTATTCTGTGCATCTCTGTAATCCCCACATTACAGAATGTCTAACTAGTAGTAGATGCTCAGTTAATATCTCCTTTAAAAGTTAGCTCAATGGGATAATGGACTACTTGCTTTATCTTACCACAGTACCATGACTTGCAGAAGAATGCAGAATTTAGCAATTAGTCACATCTACTGAGTATATAATCAGCTAGCTAGCTAGCTCTTTAAACACTGCACTGGAAAAAGTTAACTTATTTCTTTCCTTTTTGCCTTGGACCTTTTTTATAGAGCAGTCTATTCATACCACTTCCTAAAGGAAACTGGACTGCCCAAGTCTCTGCAGAAGTTCAAAGTTCATTTCTAAAAGAAATCATTCTATACCCCAAGCTGTGGATAATGGAGCTGGAGCTGGGCAATTGACCAAGGAACTTTTTCCATATATGAATATATACCCTGTGATCTGGAAACATGTGGCTCCCTTGGGTTCATGAGATTAGCCAATCATATTCTCAATGTTTAGAATTTGAATGGGAATAAGTTAAAGAGATCTTTTTCCAGCAAGAAGAGGGAATGACAGAGGGGGGCAAACAATGGTATTGACAGTGATAAGGACTGAAGGATGGGGTAGCCAAACTTCATTAATGATACATCCTAGGAGAAGACCCCCCAAACTCCTCCTGCAGAGATCCTTAAACGACCTTGAGTTCAGAAGCACCTCCCTGAGGACTAATCCTATTATTGAACCCACTATGAGAGCCCACTACTGAAACTATTCTAGATGTGTTCTTTTTTTTAAAATTTTTAATGTTTATTTATTTTTGAGAGAGAGAGAGAGTGGGGGAGGGGCAGAGAGAGAGGGAAACACAGAATCAGAAGCAGGCTCCAGGCTCTGAGCTGTCAGCACAGAGCCTGATGTGGGGCTCAAACTCACGAACTGTGAGATCATGACCTGAGCCGGAGTCAGATGCTTAGCCGACTGAGCCACCCAGGCCCCCTATTCTAGGTGTATTCTTAAACTGACCTTCTCTCTAACTTGAGTGGTACTTTATTCCTCACAGTTAAATAATCTGAATGAGAAGCACCCAATTTTCACATTTGCCTAATAACATAAAGTTTTCACCAGATCTCTTCCCTCAAAGAATGATTAGGAAGGTAGGGAAATAAGGAAAGAGAATGGGAAAAAAATTAGATATGGTTTTGTTTTTCTTCTAGGATATGCCCAACTGGTACCTGCAGGCTTTCATCTACTTACGGGTTGCATGTTACAATGAGCATCATCTTTCTGTGTGTCTGAGATGAGTTTTCAAAAAGCCAGGAACCATGATAAACCCCAGGAAAACTGTGAAGGTAGTTGGTGCTTCTCATTCTTCACTATCCATAAGAATAATCTGGAGATGGGGCACCTGGGTGGCTCTGTTGGTTGAGTGTCTGACTTTTGATTTCCACTCAGATCATGATCTCACAGTTTGTGAGACTGAGCTCTGCATCAAGCCCTGTGTCTGGCTCAACACTGGGCATGAAGCCTGCTTAAGTTTCTCTCTCTCTCTCCCTCTCTCTGCCCCTCCCCCACTCATGTGCACTCTCTCACTCTCTCTCTCTCTCTCAAAAAAAAAAGACGAATCTGGGGATAATGTTAATAATGCTAATTCTGATTTCACAGGCATAAGGGGGAGCCCAAGATTCTGCATTTCTTATAAGCTTCCATGTGGTACCAATGTTTCTGATCGGTCAATCACATTTTGAGTAGCAAGGATGTGAAAGGAAGATACCCTTCCTGCAACTACGAAGCCATTCCCATTGATGTTTTGCAGGATGGTAAAATAGAAGATGACCATTAAAACTAGACAAGTTCACCATTTTTGAGCTGTATGGCTTTGAGCAACTCATTTAACCCATCAAAGCTTTCATTTCCTCATTTGTAAAATGGTGATGGTAATATTTATCTTGCAGGATTATTCTGAAAATTAAATGATGTAAAATATGCAAATTTCACAATAGCTCCTTAGCAAACGATATTTATTTTTCATTAATTCACTGGGTTAATCAGAAAGCATTTGAACATTATGCAATTTCCAATAAGGGCTAGAGAGGGAAAAAAAATATGTATATTATCTCTGCCCTAAAGAGTTTACCAAACCAATAAGAGTAAAAAAAACCAAAATGTCTTTAAGTTGCTAATGTCATATAAAATAATAAATGCCATAAGAGAGGGGAAAAATATTCTGGAGTTTAAAGAAGGAAAGATTGACTAAGGGTTGGGAGAAGGAGGAAAAGGTGGAGAAATCAGGGAAGATTTCAAAAAGGAGATTGTGTTTGAGCTAAATAAACTTTAAAAGTTAAGTAAGAGTTCACCAGGCAGAGAAGATGGGGAGTGTGATTGAACTTAGAAGAAATCTCTGTAGAAACCATGGTATTGTGAATAACAGTGGCCTTTCAATGGCACCTCCAGAATTCCAATGTGGCCAACCGTGGATTGAATTGGGAGAATAGGAGGAAGATGAAAACGGTTGCATTGAGAAGGTAAAGATGCTGTATCCCATGCTGAGTTCCTGGGACAAACTGCGTCTCCCTTTACGTCTCTCACCACACCTTATCATAATTATGTTGTAGCTCAAGGACGACTCTACATCTCGACGTCAAGTGTCTGGCCCATAACAAGTGCTCAATGAATTCCTGTTGACAGAATAAATATGTAAGTGTTGCAAGAGAGTTTCTTGCAGTCGGGGGGAAAAGGCCTTAAATAATATTTCATAGATCGCATGCAGTCGCTTGCTCTGTTTGTCCTGCAGTGACCCCAGCCCACATAGATGCTCCAATATAAATAGGCTCCTTAGAGACACACCAAGCATTTTTTATTTGGAATGATTGTTAACGTTATGCAACAAAAGCAACCATCCCATGATATAACACATTGCATGCATTCCATTTGGCCTCCCTGTGATGATTCAATCTCTTAGTGGTGCTTACAATGGTAAAGGTTGAGAGAAACCATTATACCCTAAGCAGATTGGGATCGTGAGATGAAAACTATGGTATATCAGCATCCACCATCGCTTGTAACACAAAGTTCAGTAATATAGCTCACGGCTACTAGTTGATTAGAACAGCTTTCTAGCCTAGGACTTCTGCTTTCTGAAACACACAGAAGAATGGGGCTGCTTGCTTTTCAAGAAGCAGAAGGATACAGTCTCCAGTGAATGATATGATTTCAATACAGAAAGCTTGCTTAAATCTCACTTCATTTTTATTCCATCTATTGATTTCTTCAGGATTGTGCACATGTATTGGAATACCTTTATTGAATCCCTCAGGCATTCCAAGTAAACACAAATAGAATAATTAGGAACAACTGTAAAGGAACAATCGTTAGGTTGAACTTGCCTTCATATTGTATTAGGGGTAGAAACCTTGGATGTATCAGACGGAATCCTATTAGGACTGGCTCTTGGCAGAATGCTGAAGCTGGCAAAAGCTCATCTTCTACAGAGGGAGGAGACCACAGAGGTCAAGGGCGTGGGCTGGAGGCAGGCCACCTGGATTTGAAATGTTAACTTGAAAACTTCCTGCCTTTGTGATTTGGGATACATTGTTCAGTCTTTGATGCTTCAAGCTCATCATGTATAAAGTGGGGATTATAATATTGTTTAATCCATAAAAGCAGTGGAAAGTTAATCCATGAATTATTGCTTAGAATAATGCTGACACACAGTAAGAGCTTATTAACTGTTAGCTGTTCTTATAATCTTCAGGGTCTCCGCCCCACTAATTCAATAACTATCCCCTACCTCATTCCACATTCCAAGTGGCCCCTATATTCTTTCTTCTCCATTTGCATACTCATTTCTACCAAGAGTTTGAGTCATTTCTATGTCTATGTAATTATGTCCCCACAAAATGTAGCCCCTGACAGAAACCTTTTATTTGCCTTTTATCTTTCACTGTGGAAAGAAAAGAGCTTTTTTTTTTTTTTTTAATTACTATTAGGGAATCCAAAACATTAATAATCAAGTGGGAAGCCTATTACACAGCCTATACGAAAACCACTGACGTTACAGCCGTATGCAGCCATTTGTGCAATAAGTCTTTATTAAAGAGTTCTGTATCAGATACTCCTGGACAGTGTGGTGCAAAGACAAACAAAGCAATGTAGATACTCAGTATTCACTGGGGAGCACGGTAATACCAGGAGGGGACTATAATCCAGTGTGCTATAGGGGAGGGGGTGCTAGCAGGAAAGTCTTCTCTCCCTATATCATTGTAGACTTTCCTAGGCTTGTTTAATGACAAGCATCAGTTTTCATTTGTTATTTGTCATCTAAGTGGTTAGAAGTCGAAGCCTTCTCTCTCTTCCTCCTATAAATCCTGAAAACATATCCCTCCACTCATGGGCGATGCTCAGAGGACTGGAAAAAATAGAATGATTCTCCAACTCAGAAGTTAGAGACCTGGGTCACATACAGAAAACTTTCTTTTAAACATTGCTGACTGTCGCTATGAAAAAAGCATGAGTGCATTCCTTCCTTCCTTCATTCAATTACCTGTCTTCACCGTGCCTTCCCACAGAGTGCTTACTGAGCACCTCACCATCCGTGTCAATCATGTTAGATGAAATAGTGTTGATAAAAGAAATTGTGTCCCTGGCCATGTCGAAGTTAAAGATAGTTGAAAGATAACATGTGTCTTGTTATAGAAATAGTTTAACAATGGAATGAAATATGTGATTAAATCCCAATGAATTATTCAATGATTCTTGGTGTTCTGGAAAAGACATCAGCTAAGATAGTAAACACTGTGACTTTCATTTCAAGTGCCACTTCCTATCAACTGGAAGTAAATGCCTGGCAAACTGTCTAGCCAGCAATTATGTGACTTTGCCAGGCTCAGAAGGAGATAGTTTGGAAACTAATGTTGGTCATGTCACAGGAATGGGAAGTGTGGACCCTTTGCCACACTTTGCCATGGTGTGCTGGTGGTATGGCATGACAGTTAAGAGAAGTGTTTGTAGTCTAATAGACCTGAATTCTGTTGTTTGCTAGCTCCGTGCCCTGGGCAAATTATTTAACTTCTCTGAGTCTCAGTTTTCTCAACTGGAAAGTAAAAAACTATCTCAAAAAATGTCAGCTATTATTCAGCTAGTCTTTAAATTCTGTGCAAGACAGAATCAAGTCTATTTCATTTCATCTTTATGTCCCTGGCACATGGCCCCTCAGATATCCACCTACCTCCCTACCCCCCCATGTTCTATGCACACACATTGAGAAAGGTCTTTGAAGATACTGGGATTTGGGAAGAACTTTAAAGTATGGGTAGAATATTCATATGTCAAGGAGCATAAGAGTTACTACCTGAGCAAAAAAGACCTGGCAAAATATGGAAACCAGAGTGAGTATGACAGTCAGGGACTACAGAGGAGACAGACGAGCCAGAAGGAGAAAGAAATAGCATCCCAACACCTTTGATTTTGGAAGATGCTAAGATCATCTCATCTATATTTCACTTTGTGAAGCAAGAAAACACTGAAGCCCAGAGGAGTTTAAATAACTTACAGTGGTAGACATTGGCATTGCTGAGATTACAACCCAGATTGCCCGACGCATACTGCAGTGCTCACTTGGGAAGGGACTGGAAGAAACGGCTGGGAAGTCAGTCTGAAATCATATGGTAGAGTTCTCCATATGCAAAATTCACTCTTCAAATAGTGAGGATCTCTCTTACCTGTGACCAGCAGTAAAGTAAGACCGGGATGAAATTCCATAGAGGGCCTCTTGGGGCACTATGGTCAGGGATGGTGAGTCCACAGAGCAAGCCTCGTTGGTCAGCAAGCATGATTTTTGAGACACCATGGGTTAAAAAGTCCCAAACCAATGTAGAGAAAAACAGAACCCGGTTGTGTTGGTAAAGGAAGATGCAATGAGCTGATTGTTTGATTTAAGGGGATACTGCGTGGTGGCAAAGATAAGAGAATTTCCTCCACCCTGAAAACACCACACTGTACTGGTGTTGTGCCCAATACTGACAGAAGGTTGAAAACTACACATAATATTATGATTGCTACTTTGGTGTTTTTTTTTTTGTGCTTTTGGCATTGCTATTACTCCCAGCATCTATCCCTTTGTGTTTAGGGCCAGGTATATTTTTAGTCTCATTTAAAAAAAATTGTTTATTTCTTTGCCAGAGAGAGACAAAGTGTGAGTGGGAGAGGGGCAGAGAGACAAGGAGACACAGAATCCAAAGCAGGCTCCAGGCTCTGAGCTGTCAGCACAGAGCCTGAACCACGAGATCACGAACCTGAGCTGAAGTCAGACGCTTAACCAACTGAATCACCTAGGCGCCCCTAATCTCATTTTAAAATGGAGCTACACTTAACAGTCGTTTAAAAATGAATAACACTCAGTTTCTTGACTCCCATTGCCTCATTTGTTACGCCTGATGCTGTCCTACCCCAAAACATGAAACCAGCACCTGATGTCCTCCCTAGGGGTACGTAAATATTGCTCATTTTTATTTGTCATCTAATAAGCAAAAGCCAGATTTGGAGGTGGAACCTTCAAAGTGCAGTTGCTTCATCCTGAGAAAATGTTGGTGTCTGTTTACATCCATATATTAATGGAATAATCTCCCAGATCAGTCAGAGTGCTTGAGACACAATCAATGATACATATGCCTCCATTGTTCTTAATTAGCTTCTGATTAAAATGTCTTCTCATGCTCTTCAAGCTTAATTGTTGTCATTGAGACCCATGAAAGTACTCTTGCGAAGATTTCTGCATTGAGAATTAGAGGCAGGGGATCTACAATGAAGCACCATGACCCCGGGAATGTCTTCTCTCTCTCCTAATTATAATCAGTCTCTGACTGCCATCATGCAAACTTGCAATACCCAGGTAATGGACTCCCTGAAACCCACTGTGACTGTAATATTTGGGTTCTTCAGGCAAAGCTGCCCTGCAGGGCCAGTCTTTGTGTTCAGCGGTGCTCAGCACTTCCATCCGGAAGTTTCTTCCATCAGTGGATGATATTTATTCCTCTTCTCCACTGGGATGGAAGCATGGCAGAGCAGAAGTTGAACCTGAATTCCAACATGGTATTCCTTGCAGCAGACTTCAGGATCGCCTCCTCACCACCAATTCTACCCCTTAACCCACTGTGCGGCAGCACTGGTTTTCAACCCTAGATGCACACCACAATTTGCCTGGGAAATATTTTCTAAGTCATTGGTTCTTAGGCCAGTTCTATCCACATCTTAGCACAGAAGTTAAGAGCCTAGAAGTCTGGAGCCTGCAGCCCGAGTCCTGGTCCTACACTGCAAACCCCGGCCCGGTATTTAAACTTGCAGCACCTCAATGTTTTCAAGGACAGACATGAGGTTAATAACAGTAACCATCTCAGGGAAACACGGTGAAAATTACAGAAGTAAATATTGGTAAAGTGCTTAGAACAGGGCTGGGCACATATGCACACAGTTTCAGTATTTGTTATGATGGTGATAAAGTTGATCTTGATCACAAGCATCGTGATGGACGAAATGGAGCTAAGTATGGTCCAATCATGTCAGAAGCCTACCGTACCTCTGAAATGTTCATACTGAAGAACGAGCGAACACCTTGTTAAGTCTTTTTGAGCTTGGTTTTTCTATTATTTATAACTAGTATGCAACCAGTGCTTAGATGACAAGGCTGAGAAACCTGGGAGTTTCTCACATCTGCTGTATTTCTATAACTACAGGAAGACCAGTAGACTGTGACTCAGAAGAACTGAGTTCTAGTCCAAGTGCTACCTACTCTCAGGAACATATGATTTCGGAAGGCTTTGCAGCACTAATTGTATAACATATGAGGGTCTGTGCTATTTACATCTGGTAACCCACCAGCTAAGACGCTTCACTGCTTAATTCTGTTTATTTAATAAATGAGGGAAGTAGTCTAAAAGAACTTAAAAGGGTGATCAAGCGTAAGGAGTCCGTGTTTTTATCATCTCCCGGAGGCAAAAGGGTAAGTTTACTCTTAGGATGAGAAAATTACCAGACCGGACTTTGTAGTGCACTGCACACAAGCTTCACTTACCTGGCAAAGGAGTTTGTTTCCCTGCCCCCTCCCTGTGGATGAATAGGAGGGAGGTGTTCAATGCTGCTAATTTTCAGAATGGAAACCAAGGCAACAAGAGAAAACAATACAAGAGATGTGCTGATTCTAGAGGGCTGATGAATACAGAAATTACCTGTCTTTGTTACAGGTTTGGAGCAAAGCCATTCTACAATTGATCTGTGCATCTCGAGAGCCTTTATATACAACACCGAAATATTTTCTTAAATAGAAGAGACTCAAAAGTGACATTTTAAAAAGTGGCGACCGTCCCTTGCATCTGGTTTCCTCCGCTGCAGCTCGTCCAAGACTGGTGTGAGGAAATCTTAATGTGCACGCAAGTGTTTTGGGCCACGGCCATGCAATATCCAAACATACACGTGATAAGTAAATTGTAAAGCAGAGAACACAAACTGACACCTTAGAGGTTTCACGTGGCTGATGGGTAGGTTTTGTTCAGGCTACAGTTTACTCATAAATTAGAAGCCAATCTTTATCTTTATTTTATTTGCATTCTTTTAAAGATTTTATTTTCATGTGATCTCCAAACCCGGCATGGGGCTCAAACTCACAACCCTGAGCTCAAGAGTCACACGCTCTTCTGACTGAGTCAGCCAGGCGCCCCCAGAAGCCCATGTTTAAAAGCAGTAGTTTCCATATGAAAGTCCAGGTTTCTGATCTCTCTGGAAAAAAATGGGAACATCTGGCAACATAGGGCTGGCATTCCTGGGGCAACAATGGGCTAATACAGACTTGCAGCTGCCCTGAAGTTTTTCCAGATTGCTGTGGTCCTCACCCTCACTAACACCAGCCGGACACGGAGGCTGGAAGGGTTTGGCATCCAGCTCCTGCTCTTATCTTCTCATACTGGGCCTGCTTCACTCGCTTGTACCGTCATTAACCCTTGTGGGTATCTGAGTTTGCAACCCCAGCTTGGCTTAAAGTTTGTCCATTTCCATGCTGATATGCCCGAATTTTACTTTTTGAAAACTGAATGAAGATTTTACCCCAAGCAGGGGTGAGGAGCGCTGGCTATATGGTGCCACGCAACTGGTTTAATGTGTTGGTTTCCAAAAATTTCAGATGATGTGCTACAGACCCAGAAATGTAGTTGACTGTGTTATGAACTTCTGATAGGGACTGAGACCTCTGTGTGTCACAAAGAAATGACAGTTCTTCAGATTACCTACTGAGATGAATTGAGGAAGAGTTTTCTGGCATGGGTCTCAAATTGCTTTATAGATTAGCCTCAAGCCTTCTCTGCATTTCCTCATTTCCTTTATGGAGCTTAAGTCAGAAACAGCTTTTCCAGTACCATCTATTAGAAGCACATGAAATGTCAAGCCAGATTTATGGATTAAGAAATTGACATTAGATCATAATTCAGTTTAGAAGAGAAGAAACGAGAATGCCAAAGATGCCTTGGAGCCAATTCCATTGTGGTCACAACAACAGTAAAGAGAGAGCCTTAGCTTCTAAGTCAAAGCCCCTCCTCCCTTCACCCCTGCCCCTACTCTCATTTTAGCACACGTACCAATTACACAGATACTGCATATAAAATTGAAAAAAGAGATTTAAAATCTGCTTACCATTTCCATTTCTTTTTTCCAAGTAGCTGACCCTGGGCTTCTTCTCTCTGACCACCATTTTCTTTTTTCTTTCTTTTCTCCTAGTTCCTCACTTCTCCGCAATCTCCCTGCTTTCGTATGACTGTCTCTTTCACCAAATGGTGACTGCCCTGGTGGAAATACATCTTATTCATTGCTGTTCCCCTAATTCCGCAGCAAGCTACTTGGTACTACAGAAACTCAAAACCTGTTTGTAGTTCCATAAACAATTGGGGACTTCTCGCACCTTAAGCCCCTTCTCTAATTCGAAGACATTTCATTTACTTCACCACCAAACCTGAACCTGATGGTCAGCCATTTTAGGGAGTTCTTGCATTTCATTTTCTTCCGTCTCTCTTTGCCAACTTCCCAGACTGTCAGTGGTTACCAGGAAAAGTTGTGAAGACATATTCACTAGTTCTAAAAGTGAATACATGCTATAAAATAGTAACTGATCCTTCACAGGTTATTGTAATGAGCCCGTTCAGTCAATTTGTGTTGACCTTGTTGACAGTGTATGTCTCCAGAATGCCCTAGAATCTTCAGTTTCCCCACCACTCCATTCAACCTCCTCAGTCTTATTAGGTGTCCTAATCCACCTTTGAAATTTAGCCAACCCAAACCAAGCTCCCTTAATTCCCTGTTTCTCTTTTCTAAATATCATTGCATTATGACTTCTCTTTGTTTTTCCATGTGTCCTTCTTGTCATCTAATTGATTTACTTATTCATCAATTCCTTCCTATCCTATAATCCTTAGCATCTTTTTCTGGATCCTTCTCTCTCTCTTTCTGTTTCTCTGCCTCTGTCTCCTTGTCTCTCTTTTTCTCTTCTGCTTTAGTTCCTTGTTTGTTATGCTGCTTTCACCGACCGCTCATGTCTAAAGCTGTATCTATTAACAGTGATGTCACAACTGCCAAAGCCAAACTCTTTCTGAATCCAATTCCTCCAAAAAATTTGCATTATCAGCACTATTTTTATCACTTTCTTTTTAAATTCTTTGTAACAATAACTTCCATGATTCCATCATGTTTTCATTCTGTTACTTTCTCAATTTCGTCTTACTCCCTCCCATTTTAGGCTTTTTCTTGCCCCACGCTCCCATTTACACAGACCCGTAATCAATTTTGATTCTTCCTTTTCCTTTGCACTCCTTGTCAAATAGTCCCCAAGTCATGAAGTGTTCCTCAGGGGATAAGACACACATTTAACTAGCCATGTTGTGATCTAGTTCTCAATTGGGACATTTCAATCTCTTTCAGGGACCTCAGATATTCTAGAAGTATACTCAGGAAAACCTCCAGTAAGTAAGAGATTAAAATCAAGAACGCAGCTGAAGCTGTAAAATCACAAAAAGAGTTCAGCATTTGACGTATGACAGGTGAGATGGTATCTGACGCAGGCTTATCTTTTGCCTCTACTTCCCGAAAGGGATTTAGTTCAGAGGAAACTCATTCCTTATGGCCAGCTTCCTCTTCATTCCCTTCCTACTGAGAGGAGAGAAGGGAGAAATGATTTCTATGTAACTATGGGAATGATTCTTAGTAGCAAGTGACAGAAATAAAACCCAAACCCAAACAGGCTTAGGCTAAAGTAGGGGGATTTATTGGCAAGAATAATTAAACTTGGGAAGGGAGGCAGTGACCTTAGGACAACCAGAACAATTGAATCACATAGCACTGTTCTTTATCCCTTGGTAATACTTCTCTTTCACTTCAGTTATGTTCTCTTTGGTCACCTTTATCCATGGCATTTGAATCATGGCAACTGGAGGTCTGGCTTCACATATTTTTATTGTATCCAACAGGGAGAGGATGAGTTTTTCCTCTGCTCCAATTTAAAAAAATAGGAAAGGCTTTACTGGATGAATTTGGGTGATACACTAATTCTCACAACAGTCAGGTTGGTTGGGTATAGAGGGTCATATGGGAAGCTGGCAGCTCTCATTCGCATGGATTCATAAGCTATCCCTCAAGCCAAAATCAGTCCAGTCCCAGTATGTGATCCCTATTTTAGTAGAATGACCGTTCAGACTAAGATTTGCTCTCACATTTTAAGTGTATTTTCTTTTAGCCAGAACAGTTTGATTTTAGTTTCTATTGGAGTTCACAAATTCGAATTTTTCTAGTTTAAAACATTGATACTTCCTGCATTTGTCGCCACTGGGTTGGGAGAGGAGGATTAAGTACAGCCCTTCACTAACCTCAGAACCTCAGAAATCAAAATTACTTTGGTATGATTCACCAAATGGATTATATGACAATGGCATTGTGTGCGGTGCACAGGTGATAGAACACTTTCATGAAACTCTCAGAATCTCCCATCAGGGCTCCACTGATGCTCCATTAACATGGAGGTCAGGATCTCTTCAGGCCTGCAGAAGAGTGCAGGTGTAAAATCAGAATGCCATCATTCTGCTATCTCTATCAGTGTCGTAGACATTGGCATTGACACCTTCTTCCAACATTCTTACTCCTAGAGACCACCAGAAACTCCTGGTCCTCCCTCCACTAAGACTTTTCTTCTGGATTTGAGGTCAGGACTATGAAATAGGTGAAAGAATATCTTTGTCTCTCAGTCTAAATCCCCCATGAAGTATTCATTCCTAGAATACAGCTCACCGTATGTAACATCTAAATAATTAAGAATTATTCCAAAGACTTGGATAATACACTCATAAGTCTAAGATCCTGTTTTGACAATCCTTTGTCAGCAAAATCCTGAAGGGAGAAAAAAATTCAGACTAATATATTATGAGTAACTCTATGTGTCTGAGAATAGATGTAATGGAAAGTTCAGGCAGCCAAACAATCAAATACAGAGACGGCTGCCAGAGACCTCCCCACTGCTCTCAAACCGAAATCCTCTCTTTTGGGTGATGTGATTGAAAACAATTTTCTGTGTAAGACACAAAAATCACAGTCGAGAAATAAAAATAAGGGGTTACAGAATCAGAAAATTCCTTCCATTCCATCTAAAAACAGAAAGGCTGCCAGAAATCAAAGCTTGGAACAGACTGACACAGACCCTGATTCCTGAATTCAGCCTGCCTTAGCTACTGCAGCAGCTTTTTTTTTTTTTTTAATTGGATACTCAAGGTCAGTAGTTGAAGAATCAGTAATTGGTGAATCTACGGTGTTAAACACAAATGAGTAACAGTCCGTTCTGTAACCATGACTGCTTTGGTAAGAAACTGTTGTTAGTGCCTTCAATATCCCAAACAAAAATAATAATACTAACGAATCTGCTGAGTACTGATGGGAAGAACGTAATATGCATTTCCACAGAAATGTCTTGTAATTTAGGATTAATTAATGTCCAATTATTGTAAGCTGTTACTAATAAATTTTAAAAGTCAGCTCTGCACTTCCATTTTGTAATGTTTTTATAAAATGGAACATTAGATGTTTTTAATCTTGTCTGTTCTTGCAAAATACCCCAGATAACATGCTGTTTTGCATTTCAAATAATACATACTCATTTAAATGCAAAACCAGGGTCCAATCAGAATAAGATGGCAATCAAATTACAATATTCAATGAAGAGTTTTCCAAGCTGACTTCATTAGTAAACTATCATGAATTTCAAGATCTTACAAGGTTTCTATTTGTTTGTACAACTGCAAAGGGCTCAATTATGAAGCTTTGAGCAAGTCTAAAAATAACATCAGACTAATTAAAAGTTTCAGCCGGATTTGGGCTAGTACTGTTTTGAAACTCTAATCTGTTTGACTTTCCAAATGGACTTTGGAAACTAAAACTCTGTTTTTAAAATGTTCAAGTAGAAACAACTAGGGCGATGGGCAGTGGCAAGTGGGGGAAGGAATCCCCAGCCTTTCTCTTCCTGGTACCTAGACGACAGATACAGCAGGGCAGCTCTGTGTGAATAGACCAGACTGGTCAAGGGTGCCGCTCCCCTGCCCTCCTGGGCTCTCAAGGGGACTCAGCTCATTTTCTGGCATTGTTGTGCTTGTTGAAAACTAGCTGGGAGAGCCTATAGCTTCAAGTTGCTGAATCTTCAAAAACCTCAGGCAAGAGGTGCAGTCTTTGAAGTCATTTTCCCTTTGGGAGGCAAGATCCAGGTAATCAGGAAATACTCAGGAGGTCGGGCTCTTATGATAACGTTCTGCCAGTGCAGTTGCGGCTCAGGATGTTCCATCATGTGGATCACCGAACTTTATGGAAACTCACAGCAGGGCTTCTGCCTCAACAGGTGCTCTCTTTGAGGAACAGGGCAGTGACAGGGTGGGGGACTGAACACATCCAGAGGGCTGAAACTCTTCCCCATTCCTCAGAGAGTGCAGTACTGTAGTTCACTGAAAGTGTTTTTTATTTTGTTCTTTTTCTTCTTTATATTGCTTTTTTTTTTTTTTTTTAATACCAGAGAGTCGGGCTCTCCTGAGATTCTCTATAAGAGAGAAGGTAAAATGTTAGGAAATTATTGTCTTTGCGGAAATGCTAATTTCTCACTCTAAGGAATCTCAGAAATGAATTTCACTGATTTCCAGGCTTCCAAAGTTGTACGAACACTACATTTATTAAACTCTTATTCTGGTGGTTATATAGGTATCAGAACATCTGTCACTGCCACTGCAAAACATTACAGGAAGCTAACAGCTGGAGGAAGGGCATGGTTTTATAATTTGGTTTTATGTTGTGCCTATTAATGCACAAGCCACTATGGTTTGGGTTTATGTTCTTATGCCATTTAAATGAACAAAAGAGAGATGGTGACCAAGGGGACAACATCATCATTAAACTGAGAAGGCAAATTTGCCTCTCAGATCTTCAACGTAGTAGTCATAAGCCTCATTTCAGAGGTTGCATTTCCTTTAGAGGACTTCCTTTATGGTTAAGTATTTTTAAGGGCAATAACCCATGAATAAAATATCTACACGTGAGGCAACTCTAAACTCTATAAAGCGAACTCAATTATCTATCCAAATCAGAGCATGGGTTGCATCAGTCAAAAACTCCAAAAGCTAATCCCTTAGTTTAAATGTAGCTACTAATTTCTACTTTTTATCTCCTCTTTTCAACAAACCCTCTTTTTTTTCATTCTAACCAGAGCTGCAGCTAAACGACAAAGGGGACCAGCTTGAATTTCATCTCACCGTTTCTTTCCATCCCTAAAGGAATATCTGATGAATGGAAATGGCCAAAGGATGGGAAGCAGAAGAACTGAAAACCCCACCAGCTGGCTAATCAAACCTTGAAGAATACAGTATTGGGTGAATTCATATGACTTCTCATTTTCATCAGACTCATATCAACAGTTAGCAAATTCCAATCTTAAGGCTATTCAGAATCCTAACAGAAATTAGTTGGTAGTCAGATTTCATTTGTATAGCGTTTTCCATGTGACTGAATTTGTACAATGTGACTGAGTACAGTCTGGAAGAGTCTTTACAAAAGAAGATATCTCTAAGGTGTGAAAAAGGACTAGATGATCAAAGAAAGTTATAGAGTGCTATAAGAAGCACAGAAGTTTCTTAAAACGTAGCGAGATCCAACGGAGATTGTTTGCAGTAGTGGGAGGGGAAAAAATGCCATTAAAGTTTAATAGATTAACAAAGATGAGGTAGGAAAGAGACGCTAAATTATTTCTACCAAAGGGAGATTGGAAAGCAGGTGAGAAACACCATTACTTTGTACAAGTATTAGACATGGGGTAACGTATGAGTCCATCTATAAATTTAACAGAGCAATTCCAGTCAGTCTTACCCACATGTCATATTCCTTTGTAATACTTAAAACTTGAGACTGCCTTATGTTTTTTTTTAATTTTTTTATGTTTTTATTTTATTTTTTAGAGAGACAGAGTGTGAGTGGGGTAGGGGCATAGGGAGAGGGAGACGGGATCCAAAGTAGACTCCAGACTCTGAGCTGTCAGTACAGATCCTGATGCAGGGCTTGAACTAATGGACTATGAGACCATGACCTGCACCAAAGTCAGATGCTTAACTGGCTGAGCCACCCAGGCACCCCAGAGACTACCTTATGTTTATGCAGCAATATCTGTGGGAGTTATAAGATGAACTATTTTACCAAATAATTTGTTTTTATTTATTTTTATTTTCTTAAGTTTTTTTTAACTTTGTTTTGAGAGTGAGAGAGAATGAGCAAGCAGGGAAAGGACAGAGAGGGAGAGAAAGAGCAGGGGAGGGGCAGAGAGGGAGAGAGAGAGAATCCTAAGTAGGCTCCACACTGGCAGCATGGAGCCTGATGTGGGGCTCGAACTCACGAGCTGTGAGATCATGACCTGAGCTGAAACCGAGAGTCAGATGCTCAACCAACTGAGCCTCCCAGGTGCCCAAAATAATTCCTATTTTGAAAGAAAGACTGTTCTGTTTATCTTTTGAACATTTAAACTTCTTTCAACCATAAATGGAGAACAGATTTTAAACACACTTACACAGTGGTTTTCTGATGGCGGTTTACCTGTACTTTTCTAAGAAAAACAACTATCAGGATGAAGTAGGGATCATAAATGAAGATAACTCATACTTTTAGAAAAGAAGTGGCAAATAGAGAAATTAACTCAGTTTCTCAACAGAAGATGTAGACTAAGTGTCCATCCTCAGAAACAACTTTGCTCTAACTAGAAAAAAAGATGCTCACATGAACATAATAAATATCTGGGTTTTGTTTTGTTTCTTTTAAATACTGCCTGGTACCCTCATGCCTTTTCTAACAAAACCTTAGGATCTTTTATTGGAGTTATCTCTTTCCCAATGAAAATTGTGAGAACCTCACTTACCTGCCCAAAAGGTAGGTATATGACCCAAGCTAGGCCAGAAGAATGTTTATGCCTTGGAATCTCATGAGAGCAACATGATAAAGACACAGAAAACGTTTGGACTTCTATCTGAGAGCCAGCCTTTAGGTCAGACTCGCCATACTGGAGACCAGTATCGTGGTTCCTGCTCTGTTATTTCTGGCCCTGCCTTGGTTCTGTCCTAGCTCTTCAGGCTCCTATTTATTTTCTGAGCTCACTATATCTGTCCAGTAAATTTCCTTTTGTTAAAGTTAGCCAGAGTCCATTTCTGTGGCTTTCAACACAAGAATTATGACATATGGAATCTTTAAGGCAGCTTAGAAATGGGGAGGACGTAAAATGTGGAGTGAAAAAGAAAGGATCAGTGTCAATAACAGAAAATTTTAAATCAGACCATTAAAAAAAGGAAAGCTGCTAGCTGTCGGTCCTCGGACTCACGAGGGAGTTGTAGGAGCTAAAAGTGATGCCGAGGAGACAGTATCCCCCATAAGGGATGCTTCCCTTAATATATACGTCTGACAACCACTTCTGTCCTCAGAGAATGCTCTCTGTGAAGGCCTTAGACCAATGGTCCTCAATTTTGTTTTTCCACCCCACCAGAAGGATGAGAGATGGGCTCCTCAGCAGTCATGTCCCCTGGCAGCAGGGATTCTGAGTTGTGGAGGCCGATCAGAAAGGGTGAGGGGGCTGGGAAATCCCTTTGGGTAATTTGAATACTTTTCTCCCCAATACCTGTCAGCTTTAAAAGACAACAGTGCTTTTGATGTTAATAGACAAGTTGGAATAAATTGGAAAAGTAGGATTAAGTACTGTTTTTTTAAAAAGCCACAAAAATATACCAGCAATACAATATAGGGACATCACATCCAAAAACAATTTAGTGATAAGTTTGTCCAGCCTCATTATTTTAAGGCTGAAGACACTGAGGCACAAATAGATAGAACTTTCTCAGGGTGATAGAGCCAGTCTGTTAAGGCAGGACTTAGAACTCATGGTCCTCAAGGCATGGCCCCTTCCACTCAGACACCCTACATTCCTATTGTTGTAATTTTTCTCCAAATAATATTATGAATAGTTCTAGTTCTTAATGTTAAAATATGACTGGCTACTTACTTGTCAAATATCCATCATCCATAGACAGCAGAAACTCAACTTCATTTTAGGTCTTTTTTACAAATAAAAATCACCAGAGCATGAAATACTAAGCTTTAGAACAAAATCAGAGACTCACATTCCTTTATGTCTATTGTTTTTGTTTTTGTTTCTGCTTTTTTGCCAAAAAAAAATCACCAGCAAACTTCTCTGTATGTGACAATTACTGACAAAACATTCAGCAACACATCTGTGCATAAATTGAGGTACAGTTTTAATATAAAGAATGAACGCCAATCCACATTCAAGAATATCACTTCAGGCATATGATATGTTTTTGCCCAGGGTACATTTAAGTTAAAAACCCAGTTTCATTCTGCAGTTATAACTTGGAAATAGTGCTCTACAAATTGTGTGGAGAAGTCAAGCTGTGAGGTTCTTTATAGCTGAACTACTGTTACCTTTCTGGGTTAAGAATTAAGGGAAGGCTCACGGTTCCTACCGATCTAGACCTGCTTCTACCTTCAGCTGACAATGAAATCTTCTGTCTGGGGCTAAACGAAGGAGAGGAGAAGGATGTGTTCTGCTAAAACTACCTGACCAGGCACTGTCGCTGTCACCAGTTTCTTCATTCCACCATCACCCGGAGTTATTCTGTGCATAATTAACATTCTGATTTAAGATGCAAGGAAATGTTGGCAAAATGCGTTTCAGGAAGAGGATTGCAAATGCAAAGCCAGTGAGGTGAGAAAGTGAGGAAAAGGAGCTACAAGTGATAAAGTGAAATAGTATCAGGAAGAAACAACTGGACAAATCTAGAAGGTAGAACATTATAGCAACTAGACCACTCTCTTCAATATGATTTTAAACCAAAGAGGAGCTACTCTTCTAGGTTAAAATATACCTTGAAGACAACAACAAAATGGGAAAACTTGGCATTTTTTGTATTTTTGTTGTCACAAATATCTTCTTGTGCCACAAAACAGAGATGTGTTCAAAACCCAAGAGAGATGTGTCACAAGGAGATAGAGTCAACTTGAAAGCACCCCTGCTTGTGAAATTTGAGAAAATTTGAATATCCAAATGAATAATGACAGAAATGTATTAGAAAAAGTGAATAAAATGAATTCATGAGTCCACTCTAACAGAAAAAAAAAAGAGAGAGAAAAGGGGAAAGGAAAGTTCTTTTTGGAAGAAAAATTGCAACTAATATATGTATACATACGTACATATATACATACATAAAATAATATATGTAATATATAATAATAAATATATATATACTTAATATATATGTATGTATTTCAATCACCGTATTATACCTACCACCATAATAATTGATTCTGACAAGGATGGTCCATGAGCTATAACCAATCAGTGAAAGGTTGTTGAGGAACATGATAGTTATACAGTATCAAACTATCAGCTAAAAGGTAGCCTATTAATTGCAAAAAAATGAAAAGTATTTTTCAATGATGAAATCTGGAAGATACCACTTTAACCAAATAGTCAAATTTAACATTCTCAGTAATGTAACAGGCTGACAAGCTTGCTGATGTGACAAACTGAGAAGGACATATCACCCACATGGTGATCCTGCCAGAAATATTTAACCTGAATCTAATTATGAAGAAACCATCAGACAAATTCCAAATGAGGGACATTCTGCAGAGCAACTGCACTTTAAGAAGATTAATATCCTGAAAGATCTAAAACATAAGTTAACTATTCTAGATTAAAGAGACTTGACAACTAAAAACAAACAAACAAACAAAGAATATTACTTCGAATAGACTTCAGATGCCCCTTGAGATAAGAAAACACCAAAAATATCTGCATTTGAAATTGACTTCAGTAAATGTCAGACCATCCAATATTGTATTTCCCACGAAAATCACTCTTTCATTTTTGTAAAAGTGGAAGCACTTGTGCCATTTTGGGCAGTCTGAATACTTTTATTCTGAATAATCTTTTGTTCCTCCATATTTTTTTTTTTAATAGAGACTTGGCTGATAGAGTTATCAAGCTGTAGCCATTGTATGCCTTCCTATTTGGTTTTTGTCTATTACTCATCATTCACTGATGATACAAACAGATTTGTCTTTTGACTGAAATTCCTTTTTTTTACAGTTCATAATTCATGAAGAACATGGCCTTCTGTGATAAAGACCCATCAAAAGCATCATTATTCTGCATTTATCTGCATTGAACTGCCTGTTTCATCTATTAGTATTTAAAAGGTTCTGCTTCTTCTCTGTATCTGGTTATAGTCCTCTAATTCATCTCATCTCTATTATCTGTCGGGATAAGGCTTTGACTTAGAGTGTGGGTCAAAAAAAATCACATTATTCAAATTATCTCTGACATTCAAAATAAAAAAAATATTCCCATGCAATGTTATTATTATTACTATTATTATTATTTTGGTGAAGATGGCAAATGAATATCATTTAGCACTTCTGACACTGATCTAATATTTTATACCTATTGTCTCTGGTAATATGTTGCTTATACAAGATGTACTGAAACAAAGGATTTGTCCTTTGGTTCTTGAGTCCTTGTGTTCTCCGTTAATGGGGTTCCACATGCTTTATTTTTCAAAACTCCTGAAGTTGCTTCCCAGAATTATAAATGTTTAGCTGATCCGATTTCTGAACACTGGCCATTGTAATCTGCATATTAAAACCATATGAATAAAAGGAGTTGGAAAGGGGGTATAGAATTAAAAATAAAGCTATATACAGGGTGGGGAAAAGGCAACTTGGTCCGGAGATTGACCAAGGCAAATGACCAAGACTCTTTCAGGTTCTCAGAGATCTTCACAGACTCCTACTTATTGGGGTTTAAAATCTGGTCTAGGGGCATCTGGGTGGCTCAGTTGCTTAAGCCTCTGACTTTGGCTCAGGTCATGATCTCGCGGTTCACATGTTTGAGCCCCATGTCAGGCTCTGAGCTTTCAGCATTCTACTTCAGATTCTATGTCCCCCCTCTCTCTCTCTTTCTGTCCCCCCCCCCACTTGCTCTCTGTCTCTGTGTCAAAAATAAATGAAACTTAAAATTTAAATCTGGTCTATGCCGGGGTGATTTTAAAATCCGATGCTCAAGCATGGCATGAAGATGAACATTGCATATTTTTATTTCTTTTCATGCCATTAATGGCTGCACATGGACACTGAGTGCTTCTGGCTAGTAACTTGATTTCTGCCTTCCCTGACCTCCTAACTTTGGTTCATTGGTGCTAATTTCACCTTATGACTTGCATAGTATTTACAAAATTCCCAGGAAATGATAGGATTCAGAGTTTAGCTTTTTTTTTTTTAATAAAGCTTTAAGTGAGGAGAGTACAGGAATCCCAAAGGAACCTTCAGACACATTTCATTTCTCTACTTGTGGTAGGGCAATGCCTAGACCATGCCTGAAAGTCAGCAGTCAGTCTTCCTTTTAGAAACCATAAAAAAGGAAGGTAAACTACACATCATACTTTGGTGACTTGTTTTAGACTATCTCAGTCCTCTCAGGATGCCTGGGTGGCTCAGCTGGGTGAGCGTCCGGCTCTTGATTTCAGTTCACGTCATGATCTCACAGTTCATGAGATCAAGCCCCATGTCAGGCTCTGCACTGACAGCAGAGGCTTCTTGGGATTCTCTCTCACCCTTGCTCTCTGCCTTGCCCTCTCTTGTGCTCTCTCTCTCTCTCTCAAAAATAAATAAACAAACATTAAAAAAGAGAATATCTCCATCCTATAGAAATCCTGAGTCTTATCATACAAAATTTGTGTCACACCTAACAATTTCCTATCAAACAACCTAGTATTTATTTATTTTTTAACGTTTATCATTGAGAGACAGAGAGAGACAGAGCATGAGCAGGGGAGGGGGAGAGAGAGAGGGAGACACAGAATCTGAAGCAGGCTCCAGGCTCTGAGCTGTCAGCACCGAGCCCGATGTGGGGCTTGAACCATAAACCGCGAGATCATGACCTGAGCCAAAGTTGGACGCCCAACCCACTGAGCCATCCAGGCGCCCCAGCTAGTATTTTTTCAAATACAAAACAGATACTGTATTCATCATGATGCAATAGAGACAGCCTTGAAATCAGATTCCGAAGACTTGAGCCATGGCTACTTCCAAGCTATGGGCCTATTTCAAGGTATTGAACTTCTGTGAGTCTGGATTTCTTGATCTGAGAGAATTATAGCAGAGTAATTTGTTAAATAATTGTGCACACTACTTTAAATGTACCATCCTACTTCCACCTAATACAATAACAAACTCAAGACCTGCTAAGTAAAGGGTCTTTTCCTAGGTAATGTGAAAAAGAGGCATATACTCTAGTCTCTGCCAGGAAGGAGCTGAGCACTTAGTAGAGAGAAAAGATATCCAGAAAATGTGACCTCATCAATAAGATAACCTACGTCACATCATAAATCATGAGTGCAAGAAGTAAGTTCTACTGAAATTCAGATGAGGGATATTTAATGTTTGTTGGAGTAGACAGGAAGTCAGCATATTCATAAAGACTGGTATATGAGGCTTATGAAAAGAATGTAAGGCCAAACTGAAGTTCACTCCTTAAACACAGTATTTTGGACTGAACAGAACTTAATTGGGAATAAAATGAAACTTCTTATTTCCTTTTGTTGAAAGAAATGACATCACCCATTTACTCATTCAACAAATAATGACAATTTCTCTACGAAGTGCCAGATTAAAGGAATATAAATTAGTGGTATTTTGAAAGAATCTTGTGGTTAAGTGGAAAGAAACTGAAACTGAGATAAATCAAATTATTTTCTCAGTTGAACCAAATGAGAAATAGCACAGCCAGCATCCCAAATAAGTTGTGACTGGTTCTACATATTATTTCTGTCCTGCACCTCACATTCATTCCCAAATTCCACTTTGTTCCTCTTATACACGCACATGCACACACACACACATACACACACACATGAACAGGCATGTAGCATGACAGTGTTTAATAATAAACTATGTGTTTTTTAAAAATTCATTCTCCTACTTTTATCCTCACTATTCAAGAAAGAAGAGCTTATACAGTGAACTGAGACCAAAGATAATGCAAACACACACGCGCGCGCGCACACACACACACATATACACACATACAAACAATTTATTGGATTTTTAAAATTTAGATAGCTTTTGAAAATCTCTAGCAGAGGTAACGATGTTGAAAGTCATGGCTTTTATTCTCAAGAGCCAAGCACTTGAGGAAAGAAAGTTTTCTGTTTTTATCTTCCTCTTTCAAACACTCAGTGTTGTATATTAAGAAACAATTGAAAATTCAGAGCATGAGTTTGTAAGTAAAACCAATGTTTCTCAAAGCATGGTCTGCAGACCATGTGTTTCAGAAGCATCTAGAGTATGTCATAAAATTTTAGGTAGTGAAGTCCTATCCCGAGCCTTCAAGGACAAGGGCAAGAATGTGAATTTTAACAAGCAGCTTAATTCTCCTTGTCCATGATAAATTTTGAGTAGCTCCTCTTAGGCTATGTTATAGAGAAGACACAATAAAAGTTATTGTTTTCCTCTTCAAATAGAGATACATGTTTGGTAAGCAGGAAAGAATGAGAGAATTGGGGGGCATGACTGGTGTAGACGATTGAGGGTCCCTGAGAAAGGTGCAGAACTCCATTTCCACCAACCCAGGGGAGGTGGTGGGATCACAGAAACACCCCTTAGAAACCTCAGTACCTTTGGGAAAGCTGCGAAGCAGATAGGACCAAAGCACGGTCTAACTTCCAGATTGTCTCTCCTCCAGGAGACCGCAAACCTCGTACTGTGCCCCAGTATCCCCTCACTCCAGAATAATAGAAGGGCACCAGCGAGAGGAGGCATCTAGGGATGTGCCTTGGTGAAACCTCACAAATCCTGTGGACCCCAGGGGTTGTCTTCAGAAGGTGTAGTCATGCCCCAGAGAGTGAGCAGTCAGTAAAATGCAAGTAGAGTAACCAAGTGTTATTGGTTGAATTGTGTCCTCCCTCCCAAAAAATATCTTCTGGAGTCTTAACCCATTATTAAGACTTGTAGGTATACCTCACTTGTAGATAGGATCATTACAAAGGTAATCAAGTTAAAATGAGAGTGGGTGCTAGTCCCTTATGATAGGTTTCCTCAGAAAAGGGGGTGGGGGGATTTGGATGTACAGACAGTCTTGCCTGGGGGAAAACAACATGAAGAGACACAGAGAGAAGATGGCCATCTACGAACCAAGGCCAGGGGCCTGGAACAGATCCTTCCCTACAGCCCTCAGGAAGAACCAGAGCCACCGATAACTTGGTTTCAGACTTCTAGCCTCAAGCATCCTGTGGAAATGGGACTTAGAGAGTTTGCAGTTTTCCAGAGGAAAAATAGCCCTGCAGTCACACCACGATTCTCTGTGTTCTTACATCCTCTCAAATTTACTCAGGGTTTCCACTGGTCCTTCTGTCATCTAAGGACACAACTGGTGAATAGTATGGGCCAGAGATTAAAGCCCAAGGCCAGGTGGAAAGCACTACACCTTGGCTAAAGGCAGACAGGAGCAAGCCTGGCGTACAAATTCAGTATCTCTCAGGTGCTTCGGAAGTCCCTCAATCCTTCTGCTCTGTCCATGGGGGGAGTGGAGTGTAGCAGGGAGGGAATCCTGAACTGAAAGAGTAGTTTCCAAAATACTGCTTCTAACAAGGCAAGTGGCTGAGGTACCTCAGATTGGCAGTCACTGTCACCAAATTGGAACTTGAGAGCTTAGCCAGGTACAAAGAAACAAGGGGAGATATTTTTTTTCCATAGCCAAGTTTGTAAAGGTGTAAGTGCATGTGTTATTTTTATTTCAGCAAATACGCTTGGTACCTAAGTCAAGGTGGAGAAGGGATGAGTGTCTCCAGTGACTGACTGACACAGATCAACAAACAGGATCATCATCAAGACTGTGTCCAGGTCACATGATTAGCAACTGGTGAGTAGGGATCAATCCCATGTGCGTTTGCCTTTGTTGCCTGCCTTTTATTCACTAGGCCTTAAGAACTTGTGAATCGAATAATAAGATAGGTATTGAATTGTAATAAATAATTCCATACATGTCATAAGAAATGCAGGAATAGAGTGAGGTAGGGGCAAGGAACAGGGAGTCACTACTGCCAAAGGGCTCAGGCAATGTTATATAGCAATTTTTTTAGCTTGTTTGAGCTAGGATAAGTTTTGGAAGCAATGATTGGAAAGGAAGTTGTTCGGGGTAGGAAATCCTCTGCCAAGCCTGGCTTTATAAAAGGTTTTGGCTTGTGCAAAGAAGGTTGAAAAGCTGGGCTGCCCAACCACAGCACAGATCTGCCAGGGAACAGGTCCACCCTGGGAAGGCGGGCCGAGCCAGAATGGGAAGGCAATGCAGAGTCATGCAATTTTATAAATACAGAAATAATCGTGATCGGATTTGTGTTCAGAAAGAACTAACTTAGGGGAGAATGGAAAGTAGACCGGAGAGGCAAACATATGGCAGGAAGACCCAAGAAGGAGAGTCCCTTTGCAGTGATCCAGGAGAACCATGATAAGGCCACCGAGGGCAAGGTACAGATTTTGCAGTCCTCCTTGCAATGGAATTACCAGAAGTTGGTGGGTAATGGTATGTCTGGAGTGCAAATGAATGCATTATTTGAGAATGTTTAGGTCTTTATTTTGTGCAACAGGTGGATTGGGATGATTGTTAACAGGACAGGAAATCAGGGCAAAGCCTCCCTGCAGTGGCCATCAGTATTTATATAAGCTCCTGCAGGAGGAATTGTATGCAGGGAGATGAAAGCTGGCCAAGAGGCAGTGGCCAGAAGAAGAGCAACATTTAACAGCTTAAGTATAATGGAACTCTTGGCATGTCTTCGCTCAGACTTTGAGCCATTTTTTTTTCTTCAAATAAATGCCCTAAATATTCAAGAAATGTAAGGTTTTAATGGAAAGACCTCTGACGTAGTTAGCTTCTAGTGCCAAATTTGCCACTAATTAATTATGTGGCCTTTGGCATGTCACTTAATCCAACTTAGACTTGTCCTCCTCATCCGTAAAACTAGATCTCCAAGGTCTCTCCTTTTTGCTTTCAAATGCAGTGATTCTTACGGGTTTCTTTGAATTAGAGGATTTTAATTGAAGCATATCATAGGCTATTGTGCCAGATGCTTCCCAATATTAGTGGTGGGAAGAAACATTGTAATGGTAATTCTAACTTCGTGACCGCAGAACTTTCAGGCTTTTGCGCCTCAAAGTCATCGGTAATTAGGCCTGGGCATTTCTCTTTCTTTCTGCTTCTACTGAGAACAAATTCTATAGGCTAGAAAGATGATGCAACACACTGGGGATCTGAGAAAAATTATCAGGACTAGGTGGAAATTTTCCCCAATCATCACTGCAATGTATTAATATAATGGTCATCATTAGTGGTGTTTGTGAGCAGAAGTGCTACATCACGTAAAAATGTCTTCTTTGTTTGAAAAGCCCATGTTCCAGATAGGAGATAACATTTGAACATTGAATTCTTACAACAACAATGTAAAACCTTACCACAAAACTGTAATGTAGTGTTATATATTGTATATAAATATCACTCTGTCTATAATATCACTCAACATATTGACTCTGCAATGAGGGAGAGAGATGATTAATCCCACAGCTTTGCCCCTCGCGTTCCAATTATTGTACATAATAAAAAAGAAAAGTCCCACTAACTTGGACTTAGTCCTCCTCAAAGAGAGACACTGTAGATGAGTTTGTCTTGTCGCTCGTCATACTAAAATGACCCATTTCTGAAAAGATGCCTCACTCCCTCAGAGCCCAGAAGAATTCAAGCGAAGACTTTGCAAGGTGAATTAACGGCACCAAGCATATAGACTTATGCCAAGCTAGTAAACCAGAGAAAATAATTTCAGCCTTCATCCAGAAATTAAATGGTTATTGATTGATAAGGAAGATACTGTAACCTTTCAGATTAAATTAAGAAATGTTGCTGAACACAATTAAAATTTTTCTAATGTAATACTGTTTGCAGAGTGCATTTTTGACTAAACTCCACCTCTGAGGTTAATTACCATGTCTTGGGTCCAGGAATAATAGATTAAGTGGAAAGTTGGCTTCAAAGTTAAAGAATGGGAAGAAATAAGAAGTACTCAGAAGTGATTTATGTCTTCCTGATGAATTTGAGGGAGGAGAGCCAAGTAACCACACCACGCTTCTTCTGTGTTAAAGGTTTGCGGCCAAGGGAGTGGTATAAAATAAAAAGGGTGTTCATTCCAGGAGCAGCTCCACATTTTGCTCATAATTTGGAACTATCTCATTCTTGCTAGTTAGACTGAAGGTAAAACGTCTTATTGAATGTTCTGGAGACATTCTAGGGACTATGAACGGCCTTTATTTCTAAGGAACTCACCACTCTTTAGGGAAGTCAAGAAACAGTTACAACCTCCAACCACAAAATCTGTTTCAAAGTGACAAGAGCTGTGTGACACTTTAGAGAAGCTAAAAAGAGCTGAGGTTTTGTCTTGAATATGTTATTAATTGGCTGGTTTACACAAGCTGTCCAGCCTAACCTGCCCCTTCTTTCTCATCTGTCAAATGAGAGAGTTGGGTTAAGTGTTTTCTAAAGTTGCTCTAGTTCTATAATATACGAATAATAAATGTTTTGAAATTAGAAATAGTAAAATGTAAATATGTACCTTTAATTTCAGCTGCCGGGGTCGTTGCTCCCACCCTGCTCACTGGAACTATTCTGGATAGAGAATATGCACTTTTAGGGAATGTGAACAAAACTTCTGTTATGTAAAGCAGGCCTCCAAAAAGAAAAACCCAAGAAAGGGCCCTTTAAAAGTGTAGCTCCCTGTGAAAACAGCAAAGAATATGTACTAAAAAAAGACTAAAAGGCCTTCATGACACATTCAGTGAAGAGATACCCTTATAACTTTTACCCGTTAATTGATGCATAAAAGGTTGTGAAGATTAATGTACATCAAAATCAAAACTAAATTGAATTTTTGACATTTTTGAAAATAAAAACCCCAAAGAATACATAGGTGCCTTTTGATTTGTCACAGCTGGAAGACTCTGAATCATGAAGCGCTCTAGGAGAGGCCATTAAATAGCGTTAGATGGTTTGTCAGTGTGGAGGAAAAGTAATTGAAGAACCAAACTGTGTGTATGGGCACTGCATTTTAAAATATTTACCAAACAGAGATAAAGTGAGTTTTTTTTTCTCCCACAACTAAAGCACAAAATGTTGATCCGGTAGTCCAAAGGAAAATTTCATCACTAAAATCCTTTTAAAAAAAATTGTCAGATAAAATAATCTTTGCTTAAAGATATTTCTCGTCTCTATTTCTAAAAATATATGTATATTGGCCATCTAAACTATTTGTTTTTTTGTTGTTTTTTTTTTTACTTTTCCGAGCAAAGAAAATATTTAAAAGCCAGTAACTAGTCTAGGAGAGAGACATTTGAAAACAGCAATGTGATATGGAAGGAGTACAGAAAATAAAACTACTAAAGTTTTTAGTAGTGGTACACTAAGCCTATAAATCTGAAAACAATTTCAGATCCCCTCATTCTGATAATCTAATTTGTTTTTAAAGAAACAACAATGGAATAAACAAGTGCTAGCGTATCATTAAGTCAACGAAATTCCCAGTTTTAGTCTTTGAAAAATAATACTATATACTGGTAATATTAATAATCAGGTAAGTGTAATTCCTTTTAAGGTAGACCTAAAATGAAAGACATGCAGATCTATACAAGGTCTATACTGGGGCCCAAACACCCAGGCCCAAAAGAGGACCTAATTATAGGGTTCATGTGTCTCTCCACGATCTGACGTGCCCCCGGAAGAGGTCAGTTGCAGCATACAGAAAGCAAGTCTGCCATCCAAATAACTGGCTTCATCTGACTCGACTCATAAGAACCTAGAGATATGTTTTCCTCCTTAAATAGGATGGGTTCTTTTTTTGAAAACTGTGCCATTAGAAGTAGACATGGCTGACAAAGACAGTACAGAAAGGGACGTGCATTTGCTAATTCCCAAAAGCTCTTGTGACTTTCTCCATTGTCTTTATTTCTGACGATGACTTTAGCAGTTGGCAAAGCATCTCTGTTCGCAAGATACGCGTGTCAAAAACAAAAACAAACCTGATCTTAGAAAACTGACTTCCACATGGAACAGAAGGCAGGAACAGTTTCTATTCTTAGAAGGACAACAGTACTTTGTTTTAATCAGTTGTGAAGGATCTAAAACTAAAATTCTAAATGAGGTTAATAAATCAAGAAGAGTTAAAATGAAAACAAGTTTCATAATCAGCTTGCAAATAAATACTGCTGCATATTCTATTAAGGCAAGTCCCAGGGCTGAGGCAAGTCAGAACAGATTTTTCATAAATACCCACAGTTCAGAGCTTTTAGGTGGAAATGGATCATGAGAAAACATTTTAATAAACAACCCCCCTATTCAGTAAGAATGATAATAGCAGCAAGCAATCAAAAACTGTCTAGTAGAAAGCCTCTTCTCCCTAAATGGATTTTTCCTCAACCTCCAGAACAACTGTTTTCAGAATCACCTGCAAATAAGTCTAAGATATCTAGTCATACCCCTTGAAGCCATCCCTATTTTTACGGAGCATACAGTCTTTACTTAACGTTCCAACTCTTGCAATTAAAACCCTGAGCCGAGGTTTCTCTGAGGAGTCTATACCGTATGCCTAATGTTGACCATATTTAGGAGAATGGACAGTCTGAAATGAACCTCTCTACACACTTTACTAAAGATTTCCAGTTTCTCCTTTGGGTAGGCAGGTGACCGAGTTAAAAAATTCATGATAATAATGACTTCAGGGGACGCTGATTAATTACATGTTAAATACACCTTGTCGGAAATTCAGAAAATTTTGTCTCTTGTAAACGCTGGTCGGGAGGTCAGTGTAAGGCAGTGCTGGAAAGAAACTCACAGGCCAAAAATGAAGTCAGCTGCTTATATTAAGAGCCCCACGTCACCAAACCAAGACTTGATGCCTAACCTAACTGTAGTCTCAGCCCCTGCCCCAGGAATGTACCCTTGCACCAGGCAACCTGGAATTTCCTGGCCTGCACTAGGAAACTTACTGCTAGACCCTTTCCGTTCCCCGTGGAAGGGCCACCTCACCTAAAATAACATGTTCCTTGCTAATACTGTCTTTTTTTTTTTTTCCATTCCCTCTCTACCTTTAAAACTTTTCCATTTCTATGCCTTGACAAAGCTCCTTTCCATTTGCTAGATGGGATGCTTCCTGCTTCATGAATTGTTTAATAAAGCCAATTAGATCTTCAATACTCCGTTGAATGGTGTTGTTTATGAGTACTGGTTGCAGCTACTGAAAGAAATTTTAAAAATTGAAAAAAGTTGAGCCTACCACTCTCAATCATGGTTCTTCCATTTGGGGAAAAAGAGAAAACTTATGTAAAAGACGATGAACTAACGGTAAGAGTCACCAGTCAGGAGAGATGCAGAAGACAGGGGGCTAATCAACTTTACTAAGCCCTGCATTCTTCTGAGTAACACAAGGATGAATACTAGCCATTGGATTTAGCATGCTAGGACAAAACTGGTGCCCTAGCAAGTGCTGTTTCGATGGGAAGCCGTTGTGATGAATTGAGAAGAAGAAGAGGTAAGGAGTTGAAAACAGTAACCAGGGGCAGAGGCACTGAGGCAGAGATGCCTGGGTTTTAATCCCTGCTTGGACATTGAAAATACAGCCTTGAACAAGCCATTCAACATTAAAGAACTGTATAGCCTTGTACTCTGTGCGTTTAGGGGCAATGACAGTACCACCCAGAGTTTTGTGAAAATAAAACGAGATACTGCATGTGATTTTCTAGAATGGCACTCAGCATATGGTAAGCACTCGATAGCTGTCAGCTATTATTTTGAGAAGAAGAAAGGCAAAAAATCAAGTGCATAGTTTTTGTGTCCTTGGCGACTTTGTTTTGTCTTGGAATCTAGGTGAATGGTTGTGTTTGTGTAGATGGATGTTTTCAATAGGAGTAAATTTAGCCATGTATAGGCTAAAGAGAATCAGCTAGTGAAGAAAGAAAAGGAGGTATCTGAATTGTGCTTCAGGAAAGGAGTGTCTCCATTTGGAGAATATACTTTCAGAAGCCTACTAGGGACAGATGAGTTATTCTGGGCAGTAATTTTAGCTGGTGTCAACATATCACAAGAGGGAGGAAGCTGCTTTGAATGAAACAAGGGGAAGAAAGTGTGCTTTTAGTAATGAATGTAGAATCTGCATCCAAGACTTGGATACAAGTAGTTTTTTGAAAGGTGGTCTCAGGGAGCAAGGGTAAATGACCACAGAAATGGAAACTGAAAGAGAAAAAAAAAAAAAACAATATATTTCAATGTCTTAAATTTCTACCTGAGGATTGAAAGGAAAAAAAAAAGCATTTCTTGATCATCTTGCATCCCCCATTGGTGCAGGTTTTCCCACGGGGTGTGAACTCAACTCCCTTACATTTCAGGATGTGTGTACATCTCCCCTGCCTGACTGGGCTCTGACCAAGCATCTGATAGCACAATGTCAAAGAAAACGTGGAAGATTTTGGTGCATGCTTGAGACAAGACGCTGTCAGTTCCGGGGAAATTGAAGCATACGCACAATTAATTTGCTGTAGCCATGCCTGGAATCAGAGATGAGGCCAAGAAAATATGAGTTAGTGAACAAGAGGCATCCGACACAGTTTACCCATTGCAGCGTTCCTGTCTTTCATGAAGTCCGATCCATAAGTCTTCGAGTTTGGGCCTTAAAAAGACTTAGTAGGGGAAGTGTTTGTGAAACAAGACACCAATGTCCCCCTTTCCTGCTATATTGGTCATAGGACCTTAACCGGTAGTCATCATCTTTTGTCTTCATCACCTATTTTGAATTTTCTCAGGCTAAACCGTAAATTCAGCTAATCTGACTGCTTGCCTGTAGGGTGTTATAAACTTTTACCCCTGAGGCGTCTGAGCCCTCAATAGCTCTGCCATTATTAAATGGTCATTACTGAATCTGCCCATTTGCCATTATTACGAGGTATAGAAACACTGAGAAATGTTCTAGTTAATCCCTTCCTGTCCCCATATGTAACGGTAGTCCTAGCTCCTAGTGGTAGTAAGGAACTCTTTTATTTGTCTGCTACTCCACTAGGATAAAGATCCAAAAGTGACCTGGAAATAGTCATAGTTTCAAGGTCAGTAGAAAACCTTGAATCCAGTAGAAAACTGGAACTGTGGCACGAGATTCCAGGGGAAGCCTGCTAGGCCTGCACATATGCAAAGACTGTAAATTCAGCAAACTTAACTACTTCTTGGGCAATCCACAGTCAATAGGGAACTGTGGATAAATGTTACTCCTTGTCACTTCTCTTGTTGCCTGATTATGGGAACAAGGACCTCTAGATCTACATACCTTAAGGTTGAAAACCCCAATTCTGCAAGTGGGACACTGGAAATGATGGTGAGAGGGGCCAACGTTACATCTAATGTGTATTTTTCAACTCAGATATTGTAGATTTTGAGGACACAGTACCATATATTGGCTGTTGGTTCACCATTCCAACACTACAGAGTTTTATTTCCAGGCTAGCATCCAGGTGATATTTGAATAGGCTATTCTCATTCTATTAGATGGACTGCTCCCATGAAGTGCATGTATTTGTGCTGGGACCAGTCCATTCCATGGTCGCACACCCATTGCTACAAAATGGGTCCCTTATTTGGAGATAATACTATGGAAAAACTCATGCCAATGAATAAGGCATTGTGTAAGCTCTTACGTGATGGTGAGGGTAGAGGAACTTCTGTCAGGGAAGATAAGAGCAAATCTGGAGTAGATGGTGATACCATATAGAGAAATCATCATTAACTTTTGATGATGACAGGGCAGATATTCAGAAGTATAGTAGCTAGGTCAGCCTTGGGAAGAGAGTTAATGTTTCTGGAACCATGCATGTTCTACACTCTGCCACACTGGCCTTACTTTTCACGGCCCATGTAAGCACGACAGTGATAGAAAGGCAGTGGATCCACAAGGCAAAGCATAGGAAAGCTTTGAAGGCTGGACTCTTATTTTCCTTTGGAATTCCTGCATCTGCTTTTGAGTAAAATCTGCAGGAAATGAGGGTCTTTCTAGAGGCTGTCCTGGAAATCCTTCCTTCACAGCATGCCCTGACTTGATAGTTGGCTAAGCTAACTCTGTCATTTTCTTTGCTCAAGTCTTCCAAGGTATAAACAGCAGCCAGTCCATCTCATAGTCCTTCAAATTACCATTGCCCTCCTACCGCTGATGTGTTAGAGCCCCTGGATTATCCAGTACTTGGTCTTCCACCAGCCTTCCAGTTGGCCTATTCCATGGCAGGTAAGAGACTTAGTTACGGTGATCTGGATGCTTGCTCGGTACCAACTGTTTAGCCATCATCCCCCATAGAAGTTTTCAGAGACTTCTGCACAGGTACTTTATTTGGAAGGTAGTCACAGTGGGCGGGAGTTAGCAAACAGGAGTAAAATGAGCAAGGAGAAAAGGATGTGTGTTGTTAAATTAGGCACTGCCTCTACCACAGCACTCCAGAAACTTCTCTGGGGAGCATGGAGAATACCTTGCAGAATTGGCCACTTGAAAAGTGCCAGTGAGTAGCATTTATCCATCAGCCCTCTATTGGGTTGAGGAGAGTGCCAGAAGGCATTAACTTTCCTGCACTTTCAGGGTTTGCACGCACATGGGCTTCCCCTGCACCCCATGCCACAGCACTGGAAGAGCCTGATGCAGCCCTTGGTGCAAGACTGAGTGGAGATGCTGCCAGAATAAAGTGAGTCAAAAGCATACGCAGAACTTCTGTCCTCAGCCAGAGTCGGGTAAATTGGAGAAGATGGAGGTGGTGCACAAGGGATAGCTGTTACAGAGGGAGCAGGAAGAATAAACAGGAGAAAATACCAAATGAGAGATAAGGGGTGAGTCTAGAACTAGATGCATTGGAGCTCCATATTGGTGGGTCAACAGAGGACATGGTCATGAACAATACCTATTACATTTAAAGTCACATATACTGCTGTAGTATAACCCACTTCAATGTGTCCTTCCAAAATCTCTAATAAACTGCGAAGCCAATGAAATCTGCAGGCTAATAGATATTTGGCAGAACCCAAGGAAGTGGCTAATGTTGCGTTTAAGTCAGTCCGGAGGGAGCATGAAGGCTGCACTCAGGAAAGGTGTGAGGCCTGGAGAAAGAGAAAACGAAGAAAATGGTATCACGCCTCTCCTTAGAAATTTGGAAGAATATCAGGACAATACATTTGGAATTCTAATAAGTCATGGGACTTTTTTTAAGTGAAGTATGATACTCATACCAAAAAGCATACAAATCACAGGTGTATTTTCACAAAGTGAACAACCCATATAATCAACCCCTATATCAAAAAGGCTGCTTGTACTCCCTTCCAATTACCCACCCGTGGGGGGGTCGCTTTCCTCAATTTTAATACCACAGTTTGGTAACGCCTCTTTCTGAACCTTGTTCAAATGCAAAGTTGGAGCCTGGTTTCTGTCGCTCAACTTGTGAGATTGTTGCAAGCCACGGATTTTTCTGAAAATCGAGTTCAAGATCCTCGACAGCGGTAGCTGTGCTTCTCGAGGCTTCTGAGGACTGAGGCTGCGTCTCATTCATCGTTCTTGCCAGCACTTAGGACAACACCTAAGATCACGATGAAATGAGCGATTCCCTGTGTTTTATCCACCAGAGAATTAACTAGCACAGACCCTACCCTTTATCAGCACACAGTAAACGGCAGTTGATTCTTAGATGGTAAAATTATCACAATTATCCATTCTTGTGCCTCTGGTATTGCTATTGGAATCTCAATTCTTAAATGCCAATGTGAAGTATGCAGTTTATACAGGTTTCTGTTTTTATTTCTTTGTTTAATTTTATTGAGACAAAGGATTCCTAATTTTGCAAAATGGTATGAAGTAATGAAAAGGACCTAGTGAGGATATGGTGGGAAAGGAAGACACTGATTTCTACTAAGTCTAAAACAAAATGTGAGGAAACGTGAACATTCCAGAAGGGATTTCAATATACTTCCATCAAAGCATCTGACTTTTTTTTTCAGAGTTTGCATAGTTAACAACTATAGATCATGCTGAAATTAAAGATTTGGAGATTTGGGCATGTTTCTCAAAGATAAAAGCAAAGTTTGTGAATTTAAGCAATGGTTATAATTACTAGTTAACATTATAGTTTGTTTTGTCTTAGTAGAATCTATACATGTGCTTAATGATCAAGGAGACACTCTTTATGGTTTTTTTATCTTTCTTTACCAGAGAACAACACATTCTAGCATGATTTGCCATGAAATCCCCTTCTCTTCATTATTTGTGGACAAGTTGAATAATAGCATTGGCTACAATGTATATAGCAATAGCCAAAGATTTTATATATTAACTTGAATATTAACACCTTTAATCCTTATACAGCCCCACAAAGGAGGGGCTTTTATCATCTCCATTTTACAATGAGGAAAACTGAGCGTTTTAGAAATTAAGAAACAGGATCACACACTAGAAAGAAGTAAATCCAGTATATGAACCCAAGCTTTGCAGAGTCTGTGCTTTTAATTGCTGTGCTATGCTGCTAATTAAACTCAAGAGAGATACCTTGGGCATTTCTACCTCGTCTTGTATGAGAGAACTTATACGTTCTTCCCTCAGCCGCGTGCCTCTTTTATGTGAAGCTTAAGGAAGTCTGGAAGGAGAAGGACAGAGGGTCTCGCAGAGAGGCAGTGGAAGAGTAGAGATGGAGAGTAAGGGGCAAGAAGTGGTGGGTGGGGCTGGGCTTGGAAGGCAGGGAAAAGACATGCGCGGTGCAGGAGACCAGGGAGGAGTCTTCCTTAGGGCGACTCTGGGCACTTGCCGCTGAGGGAAGAAATCATTCTGAACGTATCGCTCAGAGGAAGGAGTGTAAAGAAAATCACATGGATATTAATAACTTAGTTTAAAATTGGTTTTAAAACAACACAGATAGGAAATCTTTGCTTGGCTATCAGATGGTTAGAATGAATATTAAACTATTAAAAATTAATACAACCACATTAATTTTTCTTAGGATATCAAGGCACTCTAATGTTCTTAAGCATTAAAATGAGAACTGAAAGAAATTAGCAAAACCAAGTGATCAGTTCTGGGGTAATGAAATGATGGACAAATGTCAACTGAAAGCAATAAATGTAATTATAAGAAGGGAACATACACTCTGAAGCGCTGGTCCACATAACCCAATGTAATTCTGTCCCTCCATCTCTCCCAGTGCTTTCTATTTCTTTCTTCTTTAGAAACAAAGCTGGTGAAGAACTTAATTTCTTGGGCAATATGTAATAACTTGGAGCTAACTTATCTGGATGACTCTTGCCATGGCCTATCAGACTCATATATGTAATAATATTATTAATTGATGTTTTATCATTAAAGAAAGATACATTATCTGTTAAAGCAAACTACACATTACAATGAAATCCCAGGCCTCCCAAATCCCATGTGGAATTAATACATTAACACTTTTAGGTAATAAACACAAATTGGAAAAGTGACTCCATTTCCCGAGACACATATGTGAAATTATTTTTGGAATGGTAATAAGCATGTAATTCATTCAAGACAAGAATTATTAGATATTATACTGCATTTTTATGTAGTTTGCCATGATAAGATTGAGCCCAGAGTATTCACACAACATATTTTCTGAGGGCTTTAACCTTCAGAATTTGAATGAAATGTATACAATCTGTACAAACCTCAAAAAATGTCTGGCTGATTTAAAAAAAAAATGTTTGAGAGCAAAACTGTGAGAAATCGTTTCTTAGAAAAGCACATTATCAGTTTCATATTAACAGACCATATACATTTGGCAAAATTTGATCTTATATTTGAAGAAAATATTTTGAATATGGCTGAATGGATCCAAGGTTTATTAATCATTGTTAAGGAAAGACATTCCAAGTTAAATTTAAGTTAATCAAATTAAGTGTAACTTAACAACAAACCTCTTTTGAACGTTCTCCATATGACCTTTGGAGATCACAAAAAAAAAATAGCATGGTATGGTTCTCATCAAACAAGCTTATAAACTTGTTGGAAAGACAATATATAAAGATAGCACAAATAACACAACAGAATAATAGGATATTTCACACGGTGTTAGAATGCAGTTTGGTACAAATGGGAAAGATTTTCATTTGGCCAGGGTTTTTATGGAAGACAGAAGTATTACCCAAAGAGCATTAAGGCTTCTGAGCACAGGGAAGAAAAATAGCGTGGAAGATGAATTGGGTTGCGGTAAGCTTGGATGAGAACGTCTCTAGGAGCGTGAAAGGCCCCAGTAAACCTAAAGGGAAAACTTTTGGGCCCCTAAACACAGGCAGGGATAAAAAGAAGTATGCCCCAGGGTTGAGACATTCATTAATTCAATAATTACTTACCCTACACATACTGTGTAACAGGCACAGTACTAGGCAAAGATGTCTGACCTTCTGGAACTTATTTCCCAACTGGGAGAAATATAGAGTCATGGTCAGTAAATATAACATGTAAATACATGAGTAGTTAACACAGTAGTTTAGAAGTATCAAAAGCTATGAAGAAAATATTAGAACTCAATAAGGAGGACTGAGGATAAGAGGGAAAGAATGCGTTGTAAGTGTCAAATGGTTAAGGAGGATAGACCTCATTAGTAAAATGGCATGTGAACAAAGATCTGCAAGTGTCTGGGAGATGAAGGTTTCAGGCAGAACAATCAGCCTAATGGCCCTACAACGAGAGAAGTGCACTAGCTTGTAGGAGAACGGCAAGAAAGCCAGGGACTCTGGGACGGACTGAGCCACGAACACTAGTAAGACATAGGATCATGGAGGTAAAGGGGCCATATCATACAGGGCCTGTAGAAAACCCTAAGAACTTTGATTTACACTTTACATGAAATGCAGATTGCTTAAAGGGTTTGGAACAGAGTCATATGTGATATTTTTTTAGGTTTTAACAGGCTTACTCTGACTGCATTTGAACATGCCTCCCAAAGACGGAAAAGAAAGCTGGTAACTGCACCCACCTAATTTGCATCATCTTTTTTATACACTTTGCCTTGCTTTATAGCTTCTTCAAGAGTAAATCAAAATCAATAACTTAAACTGTTCATTCTTGCTTATCCTTGAATCTAAAATCATACCAGATGTTCTGACCAACCTCAGGTGAGCATTAAAGCCTACTATAATAATACAAGCATAAGGGAATATGAATCCAGCCAGGGTAGTGGAAACAGAGATTAAAAAGATAAGGTGTTAGAGATAAACTCATCAACATAACTATTTTGGACTGAATGTCTCCCTAAAATTCATACATTGAAACTCTAACCCTCAGTGGGATAGTATTAGGATGTGAGACTTTGGCTGGTAATTAGGTTTGGATGAGGTCATGAGGTGGTACCCCCCCCCCCCATGATGATATTAGTGTCCTTATAAGAAAATAGACCAAAACTTGTTCACTCTCTGCCATGTAATTTGAAGATGGCAAGGAAATGGCCATCTTCAGACCAGGAAGAAGGCCCTCATTAGATAACCAATGTGGTGGCATCTTGATCTTGGCCTCCCTGTACTGCTGAACTGTGAGAAATGAATGTTTGTTGTCTAAGTCCCCCAGTGATAATATATCAGCCTGAACTGCATAATCCAATGAAGTGACTAAATGTTTGGATATATAGGGTATAAAGGACAACATTTCTCTCCATTTTCTTATGACAGTGCGAAGAAAAATTGCGAGTCCATAGAAAGGTGCTTAGAATTTTTAGAAAGAAAGCTCTAGGAAGGAAGTAGGAGAGGAATCCAAGAATACTTGGAGCAAAAGGCAAATTGAAGGAGTTGAGGGTAAGAACGTGAGGATGCAAAGTCAAAAGAAATAGTAAACAGCCTTTATTCAAAGACCAACATAATCTGATAAGTAGAAAATTCTTTCAAAAAGTACTTAAAAACCCAAACCCTTGAACTAATAAATTAGTTTTAAAAAGTTACAAGCTATGGGGTGCCTGGGTGGCTCAGTCAGTTGGATATCTGGGCATCCAACTCTTAATTTCAGCTCAGGTCATGATCCCAAGGTCATGGGATCAAGCCCTGTGTTGGCTCTGTGCTGAGCATGGAGGCTGCTTGGGATTCTCTCTCTCTCTCTCTCTCTCTCTCTCTCATTCTTTCTTAAAAAAATTGCAAGCTATAAGATCAATATAAAAAGTAAATTCTATTTCTATATATTGCAATGAGAAATCTGAATATTAAATCAAGAAAATAATTTATTCATAATATAAAAACAAATAAAATAGTTAAGAATCAATTTAGCAAAAGAAATGTAAGACCTGTGCACTCTGAACTACAAAACATTGCTAAGGGAAATTAAAGATCCATGGACAGACATTCCAGATTCATGGATTGAAAAACTAAGTATTTTTTTTTAACTACAGGTGTTTTGCTTTTTTTTTTTAAGTTTATTTATTTATTTTGAGAGAGAGAGAGAGAAAATGAGGGAGAGAGATAGAGTCCCAGGAAAGTTCCACACCATCAATGCAAGCCCAATGTGGGGCTTGAACTCACAATCCATGAAATCATGACCTGAGCCAAAATCAGAAGGTAGGCATTTAACTCACTAAACCACCCAGGCGCTTCAGAAGACTCAATATTCTTAGGATAGTGATTCTTTCCAAATTTCTCAAAGAATTCAACACAAAAGGTATAGAATCATCAGAACATTTTTTTAAGAAGGAGAACAACATAGGTGAACTTATACTATCCAGTTTCAAAACTTACTGTAAAGATTCAGCAATCAAAGCTGTGGGTTGGCATAAAGATAGGCAAATAGATTAACGAAACAGAACAGAAAGTCCAGAAATAAATTCTTAAATTATGGTTAGTTGATTTTCACCAAAGGTGCCAAGGCAATAATTCATTGGTGAATTTTCAATAAATGATACAAAGATAATTGAATATTCATATGCAAAAAAAGAGAACTTAGACCCTTACCACTTATCATACATACAAATCAAGAACAAAAGAAAATGGATTACAGACCTAAATTTAAGAGCAAAAATTATAAAACTTTCAGAGGAAAATAGAAGAAAACTATTTGCGATCTTCGGTTAGGCAAAGATTTCTTAGATATGACAAGCACATTTCATAAAAGAAAACACATCATAAATTAGACTTCATAAAAATGGAAATTTTTTGCTCTTTAAAAGACACTGTTAAAAATAAAATGGCCATAGACTGGGAGAAAATATTTTCAAATAATATACCTGCTGAAGGACTTAATCTGAAGTACATATACAAGGCTTACAACTCATTAATAAGAATACAAGCAATTCAATTGAAAAAGTGACCAACTATTTCACCAAATATACAACAGCTAATAATAATAATGAAAATATGCTCAACACCACTAGTCATTAGGGAAATGCAAATTAAAATTTCATTGAGGTGCTGCTACACAACCATTAGAATGGCCACAATCAAGAAGACTGACAATACCAAGTATTGGCAAGGATGTGGAGAAATGTGCTCTCACACATTGCAATGGGAGTGGAAAATGGTATCGATCTTTTATTTATTTTTATTTTTTTCAAATGTAGTGATTTAACAGTTCCATATATTACTCAGTGCTCAAGATAAATGTATTCTTAATCCCCTTCACCTATTTCACCTGCCCCCTCATGTTCCTCCCCTTGGGTAACCATCTGTTTGTTCTCTGTAGTTAAGAGTCTGTTTCTTGGTTTCTCTCTCTCTCTTTTTTCCCTTTGTTGGCTGTTTTCTTTTTTAAATTGTGCATATGAGTGAAGTCATATGGTATTTGCCTTTCTCTGACAGACTTAGTTTGCTTAGCATTATACTCTAGATCCATCCATATAGTAGCGAATGAAAAGATTTCCTTCTTGTTTATGGCTGAATAATATTTCATTACATATATACTACCTCTTCTTTATTCATCAATCAGTGGACACTTGGGCTACTGCCATAGTTTGGCTATTGTAAATAATGCTGCTATAAATCTAGGAGGTACATGTGTCTCTTTAAATTAGTGTTTTTGTATTCTTTGAGTGAATACCCAGTAGTACCCTATCCATAGGGTAGTTCTATTTTTTTTTTTTTTTGAGGAACTTCATACATTTGCCAGAACGGCTGCACCATTTGCATTCCCACCAACAACACACAAGGGTTCCTTTTTCTCCACATCTTCACCAACCCTTGTTGTTTCTTGTGCGTTTGATTTTAGCCATTCTGAGAGGTATGAGGTGATGTCTCATTATGGTTCTTATTTGCATTTCCCTGACTATGTGTGATGCTGAGTATCTTTTCACGTGTCTGTTGTTCATCTGTATGCATTTGGAGAAATGTCTGTTCACGTTTTCTGCCTATTTTTTAATTGGATTATTCATTTTTGGGGTGTTGAATATTATAAATTCTTTATATATTTTGGATACCAACCTTTTATCAGATACATTGTTTGCAAATATCTTCTTCCATCCCATAGATTATCTTTTAGTTTTATTGGCTGTTTCTTTTGCTGTGCAGAAGCTTTTTGTTTTGATGTAGTCCCAATAGTTGTTTTTTTTTTTTTTTCTCTCTCTCTTATTTCCCTTGCCTCAGGAGACATATCTAGAAAGATGCTGCTGTGGCCAACATCCCCAATATCTGAGAAACTGCCTGTCCTCTCTTCTAGGATTGTTCCACATATTGCAATTGGAATGTAAAATGGTGTAGACATTTTAGAATACACTTTGACAGTTTCTTAATAACTTAAAAAAAAAACTTATCATATGACCCATAAACTTCACTCTTCTAGATTCCAGTGTCTACCGAAAATGAAACTTTTGTCCACCTAAGACTTAAATGTGAATATTTACAACTGCATTTTTCATAATAGCCAAAAACTGCCAGTACCTAAAATACCCATCAAGTGGTGAATTCATAAATATATTATGATATATTCACATCATGGAATACCATGCAGCAATAAAAAAGAATGATTTGCTGACACATCCTATAACATGGATGAACTTCAAATCATTACACTGAGTAAAAGAAGCCAGACACAGAAGACCATGTATTGTGCGATCCTGTTTATATGAAATTTCCAGAAAAGGCAAAACTATAGAAAAAGGCAGTAGTTTCCTGGGCAGTAGCACAGATTAACTGCAAACAGGCACAAAGGAAAATTATGGTGTGATGAAAATATTCTATAACTGCATACTAATGATGGTTGCACAGCTGTTTACATGTACTAAACATGAAATTACGCACTTACAATGCTTGCATATTTATGGTCTACAAATTATATCCCAATAAATCTGTTTTTAAAAATCAAAGACATTTTCAAAACAGAGCAACACTTCAACATTCAGAATATTTGCAATGCAACTTTAGGGGCACTTGGGTGGCTCAGTTCACTAAGCGACCGGCTTCAGCTAGGGTCATGATCTCACAGTTCATGGGTTCGAGCCCCATGTCAGGCTCTGCATGGACAGTGTGGAGCCTGCATCATAGTCTCTGTTTCCCTCACTCTCTGCCCCTCCCCCGCTCATGTTTTTTCTCTCTCTGTCTCTCAAAAATAAATAAACATTAAAAAAAATTGAAATACAACTTTAATTCACCCTAGAGGTGTAGGGCCTAGGTAGGCTTTGCTTTGAGGTGCTGTGTTAAAAATCTCTTTTTTCACTCCCTTCTCTATAATGGGAGTTGTGAACTCATAAGAACAACAAACAGATATAATGTTTCCCCTATTTTGACAATAAATAGTTGATTGAATATTAAAAATATCTGGGTAAAGCCAATGAATCAGGTATTTATTCTACATGGTATCCCCATCTGTGATGTTAAAAGTGAATTACTTTTTAAAAAATAAAGTGACGCAAGTTCATTGAGTCTGATAGGCAAAGTCTTAATATTTTCTTAAAAATTTTTTGTTCACATTATCTTAGAAGTATTTTAAAGTAATGATACATCTGAATAAAACGTGGAACTAAAATTCTTTCCATCATTTCACCAGAATAGCAATATTTTTTTCAATTTTAATTGTGGTGAAATATACCCAACATAAAATTTTCCATCTTAACCTTTTTTACATGTATAGTTCAGTGGCATCCAGTACATTCATATTATTATGCTATCATCACCATAGTCCATGCAAAGAACTTTTTCATTTTCCAAAATTGAATCCCGGTGTCTTTTTGAAAAGCTCTCTATTCCTACTTCCCCCAGCCCTTGGTGACCACCGCTGTACTCTCTGCCTCTATGAATTTGATTACACAGGGCACTGCATGTAAGTGGGATGATACAGTATTTGTCTTCTTGTGACTGGCTTATTTAACTTGGCATAATGTCCTCAAGGTTTCTCTATGTTGTAGCACGAGTCAGAATTTTCTTCATTTTAAGGATGAATAAGGTATGTCTATACCACACCATATGTCTATCCAATTCATCTGCCAATGGACACCGGGTTGCTTCCACCTTGTGGCTATTATGAATAATACTGCCATTTACCATAGGTGAACAAATATTTCTTTGAGTCCTTGCTTTCAATTCTTTTGGGTACACCCCCGGAAGTGAAATTGCTGGTTATATGGGAATTCTAATTTTTTGAAGCACCATCATATTGTTTTCCAAAACAGCACCTTTCAATAATTCCATCATCAGTACACCAGGATTGGGGTTCCAGTTTCTCCACATCCTCTCCAACACTTGTTATTTCCTGTGTGTGTGTGTGTGTGTGTGCGCGTGTGTGTGTGCATGTGTGTGTGTGTGGTGTAACTACCCTAATAAATGTGACGTATCTTTGAACACAGCATTCCCATTTAAGAAAATTTTTTTAAGTTTATTAATTTTTGAGAGATGGAGACAGAGCATGAGTGGGGGAAGGGCAGAGAGAGAAGGCGACTCAGAATGTGAAGCAGGCTCCAGGCTCTGAGCTGTCAGCACAGAGCCCAATGTGGGGCTTGGACTCATGAACTGTGAGATCATGACCTGAGGCAAAGTTGGACGCTTAACTGACTGAGCCACCCAGGCGCCCCGTATTCCCATTTTAATTTTAATATTACTCTACCTGATTTTGATACTAAATAGTTATCGAACTTAATCTAATAGAATATAACCAGAAGATTCAATTCTTCACATTCAAAATAATGTGTTAGGCTTATACTCTTTTCAACTATCCCCTTGGATTCTGCTATGCACCAACTTGTACACAGTATATTGGAGTAATACTTCAACTGGAAAAACCTTGAACTCCAAGTCAGATCAACCTGAAAGATTTTTGGAACCAAACTAAAATTAAACCCAAATACTAATAAATATTTTAACCACGAGCTGCATCTTATCCCATATACCAATGAAGTCCAGGTCAGAAACAAATCCCCACAGCTCATGATTTAAAAAAAAAACTGAGTCATTTGAAAAGCCTTTTGAAATAAATAAGAACATATGTAATATTTCAGATCAAGTCTCTGAATACAAGCAATGTTGGCATTCAGCGTTCCTGCTGCAAACTTTCTCATATCCCGTCCCATTGAAGCAGAGCTACATAAACTAGTGTGTTTCCAGTTTTTCGCTGATTATGGAACATTTCCATTGAATACCAGGGATTCTCAGTAAACATTCATCTTCTCTGTCAGCTAGTTTCCCTGTATCATTTCAATTGATCTTTATCGCCTTCAGCAATAACTTCTCTCCTAAGTTTAATTTTGAGAGCTTCTGTTCTCTGCTTCTTGGTGCTCCGTGTCTTTAAAATGTCCACTTTTTTTTCTTAACCAAATAAAAGTACTCGGTTTGAGGTAGCAGGCAACAGATTTGTACTGATTCATGTCAGTGCCGAGTCCCCTACCAACCTATGGTCCAACAGAAAGTCAGCAAACCAGCCGATACTGACGCTTGACTAACAGGTCTCTCTTTGGTGAACAAGGCAACCATCAGCAGCAGACCCACGGTGGAGTCTCCTGGGAAAGTGTGAACATGACAGTAAACAGCTTACATCAAAGACATTTCGATTCTGCAACAAGCCTTTCTGCTTCGGGTAAGTGATATACACCCAAACAAAACATTAATCGGAAGACCCATTTTGTCTCCCTTGGGGAATTGGAGCTATAGGCAGAGTAATCCTGCTAAGTGTGATTTTGAACATTAAAATGAGTTCCTTTTAGGAAATCTAGAGGCGGAGAGAAGCACTGTAAATTGAGTAGGGATTTCATGATAATAAAAAAAAAGTCTTGCTGCAAATAAACATGAACATTGTAAAATTTGAACTCTTTCTTTTAATTAGGCCCGTCAGCTGGGGGGGGGGGGCTATATTTGAGGCCATCTTTGTCTGACAGGTTGCCATTAACATAAAATGGAGAATGGTTTACATTGTCTGCACAAGCACCCTTTGACCTGTTTGAGTGGAGAAGTGTGTGTATTCATTGTTTTTTCCTGATTTCTGATAATATGGAATTATAAAGGAGAGCTGACAATAGAGTTTGAGTGTGGGACATGGAAAGAGGGTAATATTTGCTTTCCTGGCATGTGGACAGGGCTAATGTTGTGGGAAGTTTCCACTTACTCCAGCAGATGTGAGAGTATCCATGGAAGCCACCGAAAATTGCCAGATGATGATGCTTTGGTCTATGCATTCATCCTAATCTTTACCCTTGTAGAAAACAATGAATTCAATTAAGCCTATATACCACCCTTTATTTTTCTCTTCTACTTTTATTCCTGAATCCCAAAAACTTGATGCACAGCATAGGTCCCAAGATGGGAAGAGGCTGTAAAGATTTTGGTTAGTTGCAATGCTTTAGCCATATCCTTTCCTGAGTCTTACACAAAAGGTGATGAAAAGCGGATGGCATTTGGAGCAGCCACGTTTTTCCTGGACCAAGTTAGAGAGGAGTCCTGTACCTGCTTAGGTTCTGACAACCCACGAAGAACTTAAACCCTAAACCCAAGTTCATCTTCCTGCTTTGCAAAAGATGACTGTCTTGTCACAAGTGGTATTTAAAATGTTAACATTTGTGCTAAACTAGCACATAAAAAGTAGGCTTTCCTTAAAAAAAGATAAAATATTATTTTCTCACCTTTTTTGTAATTTGAAAATGAGCGAACATGTTGTACTCTAAATCTTAAAACAGATACAAGTCTGAAGTTAATCAAAGAAAGAAGTAATAAACTGCCTCTGGAAATCCTATGTTCATAGAAACATAATAGTAAGAGGTGTCTTATAAGACCATGAGTTATATCCCACAATGCTAATAAGAGTCATAAAAAGCAAACAAACAAACAAACAAGTCTTTATGGGGAGGTGAATCCTCCTTCTCAGTAATTATATCATCTTCCTTTACAAATACTTTTATAAAATAGGCTCTCCTTTCATCCCACAGCAGTATCCTTTACTGAGGATATACTTAAGCATCCTAGAGCCCTTCTCTTCTTACAACCAAACAAATAATCAAGAAACAAATTGTCTTTCTGTTTATTCATTTTGTTGCAGAGAGGAGGAATTTCCTGGAAGAAAAGGAAAACAATCTCTTCACATTTTGCTCACCAAAGGGCAGTAGTGAGGCCCCTGCCTCGTGAATAACCTTCATTCTGAGTGTGCTGTAAATATTGAATAGATTGTAAAAGTCTGCACATATATATTAATATCATCGCATTCTTCATAATGAATCATTGCAGCATACTTTTTAAACTTGATCTTGTTTTTTATCTTTAACATAGTAGGAAATTGATTACAGAGGTCTATGGCATGACTTTTTCTTTACTGACCATCCAAATTTCTGAGAAATGCAAATTTTTAATTTTTTCTTTCACGAATTGCATGTAGATACAGAAAGTGATAATTCCTTTATATTTAGAGCTAGTCAGAGGCTCCTTGAAGAAAGTGGCCAAGTTTAATTTTCATAGCTAAATATTTTCAGTGAGGATTTTTAAATAATTTAAAAGATAAACAGAAGATGTAGTATGTTAATCAGATTTTAAAGACACATAGAATAACCTGCATCTTTTAGGGGTTTTTAATGTTTATTTATTTTTTCTTTAGTAATCTCTACACCCTACATGGGGCTCAAACTCACAACCCCAAGATCAAGGGTCCCTTGCTTTTCCAACTCAGCCTACCAGGTTCCCTGTAACATTCATCTTTTAATTTGGAAAATAAATACTTAAAGGGAACTTAATTGTCTTTTCACTATTCTAAAACGACTGACCAAATGTGTTCATTATATAGAATACACTTGATCTAAATCACTTGTGTTATATTTTAATGTTTACTTTTTTTTCAGAGAGAGAGAGAGACAGAATATGAGTGGGGGAGGCACAGAGAGACAGAGGGAGACAGAATCTGAAACAGGATCCAGGCTCTGAGCTGTCAGCACAGAGCCTGATGCAGGGTTTGGACTCACCAACCGTGAGATCATGACCTGAGCTGGAGTCAGATGCTTAACCGACTGAGCCACCCAGGCGACCCTAAATCAGTTGTGTTATTGAATTGGGTTAATACAAATGGTTCATCTAGTAACTACAAACAGATAATCTTAAAATGGTTTAAAACAATGAAATAAAATAAGATCACTATTTATACTGAGAACAAAAAATGGAAGACTAACTTTCCTGTATAGTATGGGGAATTACATTGGACAATTATTCAAGATTTCCCCTTATTAATAGGAAAAACAAATATTTGTAAGGAAAAGGAAGAATGTCTCATGTTTGTTAAAATACTTGATCAAAATCAGATAATACTATTATTGGTATTATCAATTCTTCCCATTATTCTTTAGAGATAAAAAATACCTATTACAATATTTGACATGGTATATTGATATGTCCACAGGTCTAGAAAATGCTTAGTTTCAATAGTGGTCTATATAGCCCCTGGGCAGGGAGGGGAGAAACAATAAATAAGCTGTAGTATCAAGTGTTCCTGGCTCTTAGGAAATAGTATGAATTCGCCTCTCATCTAATGCCAACTAATGTGCTTCTTTCCATTTTATCAGAGAATACAGAAAGTGACAGAGTTAGAGGAATTAATTTTCTTTAAGGTAAAATCCAAAGAATATCCACCTAATCATATCAATATTTCAATGTTTCCTAAATAATTTAATTTCTTTTCAGTGCCTCTTCTAAACCATAGAGTAAGAAAAATAGAAGAGGATAAGCAATATTGAATATAATAGTATTGGAGATAAATCATAAAATATATTGACCCTGGCATATGTCCATAGTATTGATTGGAATCTATATTAATATAATCTTTCTATGGGGAAATTTGACAATGTGGTAAAGTAGTTTTTACAAAGTTCACATCTTTGAAACAGTTATTACACTTAAAAAATAATTTCTAAGGATATATGATAAACAGTATGTACTGTGACAATACTTTTTAATAGCCAAACAAAAAATGAAGTGCCCTGAATACCTACCAATAATAAAATGACTCTTTAAATTATGGTATTTCCACCTTATAATGTTATACATGCCTTAAACTTATTTTTACAAATTTATATAAAATTTTATAATTTTTTAAAATTATACAAATTTTATAAATTTTTATAAACTTTTATAAATTGAGACATCAAATACAAACTTTTATAAATGGTGGGCTATAATCACATATTTATTAAAATATAGTTAGAAATAGCTACATCTATATGTAGGACTTCAGTTTTTTGTTTCTTCTTATATATGTTCCTAAATTTGGGTGATACATATGTATTCATTTCTGGATAGGAAAAGATTATGAAATGAAATAATGAGAAAATAATGTCACCTGTGATAACATAAATATCACTGCAGGTGAGGAACTCTGAAAAACTGCTTTGAGACCTGTGCATAAACTGTAGGCATGCCAGGTCAGGTTGAAGGCAACCACAGAATGTCTGGAAGTGAACAGGTACAAAAAAAGGCAGGCAGGAAATCTAAAGCCAAATATCAAAACCACAGCAACAACAATAACAACACACATGCATGCTCAAAAACTTCTATTAAAAATGAATACTAAAAAAAACTTCAATTTAGAGAGACAAAACAAAATGTCTTCAAAGGAAATATTAAAATTTTCTCAACAGAACAGAAGGTGAGAGTAAAAAGAAGCAGGAAAGAAGATTGGTATATGAAGAATACAACACATGAAGATAGTCATAACAAATACATCCAAAAATGTGATAGAAAATATTTAACAACTATTTTCTTCTAAAAAAGCTCTAATTTTTATAATCTGCCTATTTCTGTGGAGTTAATAATCCTACCATGACCCATTTTAAGCTGCTACTGTGAGATGCCATTAAAAGAACAGTCAGGAAGAGATGTGCACAGTCATTTCTTGTGCACTGGTATAAGCAAGTTCCTGAAACCATTAAATATACAACAGTAAATTACAGCGTAATAAAAATAATTGTAAATGGATAAAATTCACCTATTCAAAGGCAGAAAATATACCTAGGTATTTTCTTCCAATAATTTTTCATAATACACAAATAATTTGAAAATTAACAGATAACATATACTCTAAAATACTAATCAGAAAAAAAACACAGCCAAAAGACACGCCACACCCATAAAGAGTTTGGAAAAGACATAGGTATATATTAATGTCCAAAAAAATATCCAAGATTTTACTACAAAATATACCAAAGTAAAATGCATTAGTAGAAAAGATAGGACTTTACATAATAAAAGAAACAATTCTCAGTATCTCTCAGGACATCAATACCACAAATTTGTATGCATCCAATAGCACAGTCAAAATGTACAGAACCAACTCATGGAAACTAAAAGGAGATTCGAGCACATTTCTATCAGAAACCTACAGATAGAGCATTTAAAAACATAAATGAGTTTAGTAGTTATTTGTGGACTCTTAAGCTAATAGAGAACATACAATGTTTTGAAGCTCACATAAAATATTTACAAATTGGACCAAGTGATAGATCAGAAGAAGTCTTTGCATATTTCAAGTAGTCAATGACATACAAAATTATTAATTACAATGCAGTTAAGTTAGGAATCAACAACTAAGAAGTGGGATCATTTTTATGTTTAGAAATTAGAAGTAATACCCTTCTAAAAAGCAATGAATTCAAGAAGAAACTGTAATAAATTTAACAACAATAAAAGAACTACAAATCAAAAGTCATGGGCATCATCTATTAAAACTTCATTCAAAATAATTACAATGTAGTAGGATACTGATTTAAAATAAAAGATGTTTAATAAACATGGAAAAGTATAGTGAAAGAAAGGGGTTAGAAAAATACTTTACAGAGAAGTTAACGTTTGAGCTGCATTTTGAAATACAAATAGAAAAATGCCAGGATAATTTGGGTGAGGATATCATTTTAAGTGAAGGGAGCAACATAAGTAGCCAGCAAAATATTAAGAAATGTGATATGTTTGGGGAAACACAAATAATCTAGTCTTACAAGGTGATACAGTGAGAGATAAAATTGGAAAGTAAGTGGTGATCAGACAAGTAAGCCTTTTAAAATATGTCAAATTAGGGGAGTGGTAGGTACAGGCTATTGTTATGGAATGAGTAAGTCATGAGGGTGAAAGTTATGGCATAGGAAACATAGCCAATAGTATTGTAATAGTGTTGTATGGTGGGGTGCCTGGGTGGCTCAGTCAGTTGAGCATCTGATTCTTGGTTTCAGCTCAGGTCATGATCTCACCATTTTGGGATCGAGACACACATCAGGCTATGCATTGAGCATGGAACCTGCTTGGGATTCTCTCTGTCTCCGTCTCTTCCCCTCTCCCCCTCTCTCTCACTCAAATCAATAAAAAATGGGGGGAAAAAAGGTAGCACCTGGGTGGCTCAGGTGGTTAGGCATCCAGTATCATGGTTTATGGGTTCAAGCCCTGCATCAAGCTCTGTGCTGACAGCTCAGAGCCTGGAGCCTGTTTCAGATTCTGTGTCTCCCTCTCTCTCTGCCCATCCCCCACTTCCTCTCTCTCTCTCTCTGTCTTCCAAAAATAAATAAACATTTAAAAAAATGAAGGGAGAGGCCAGAATGGTGGAGCAGCATGGAAATTTTCTGCTTCTCTCATCTCTGAAATATAACTAGATCAGCAACAAACCATTTTGCACACCTAGAAAATTGATCTGAGGATTAACACAACAATCTGCATAACTTGAGCCACAGAACTTGGCAGGTACACAACAGCAGAGAGGTGAACTGGGGGATAGAAAAGCTGTGGAGGATAGGGAACTGTTTTTGTTTGCAGAGAGAGGACAGAGATGGGGGGAGAGTATAGGAAAAGTACTCACCCCGAACGCAGCTGAAGAGAAGAAGAAAGAGTGGAAGCACCCACAGGGTTTGAAAAAGAAAGGGAGAAAGGAGAAAGGAGAGAGTGTCAATACAATTAGGGCTCTATAAGCAGGGGAGCACAGAGTTGGAAATTCCGCAGCTTGATACCTGGTGGTGCTCTGGTGGCATGGGTTAATCCTCAGGAGCAGACATTAAGGTCTGAGGGGTCATTGGGTCACACAGGGAGAAGATGTTCCCCTGCTGGGAGGACATTTGGTAGAGGTGTGTGACCTCCCCACAGGAAAAGGTCCCAGGGGACCCCAGAGAACAGCAACGTTTGCTGGTGTTGGAACAAGGACCCTTGGGTGTGCTGAAGCCTGGTGCCCGTTGCATGCTGTGATTTGCTCTAGTTCCCTGAACCGCTGCTGCTACATGATTGTGTGAACTTTTTCTGTGACAGGCTGGCACCCAGACACAGTCTCTGGGCCTTTGCAGTGGCACAGTCCGACAAGCATTCCTGGGGTCAAGCCAGCACCTGGACATTGTTTGGCAAGACCCTCCCCCAGAGGATCAGTGTAAGTTACAGGACCCTGAGAAGTGAGGGGTTTGGAAACACAGCCCCATCTGATTTAAAATTCTGAAGAGAAGTGCCACCTGGCAGTCTGACAGCTTGGTCATGGGCATTGTGGAACAGGGAGTGGACGGAAGCTGGAGACAAAGGAGGGGTACCTGATGGCCAGTCGGTGAGAGCACACAGAGTTCTCATGCTAGAGACTGGGGAGCTGGGTGATGCCATTTTCACCTGTCCCACACCTGTGCATACACCTGCATGCAAGCCACACAGATCCACCCCAATAAGCTAAGCAGTACCACCTAGTAGAGAATGGAGCTGTTACACCAAACGTAGTCCAACTGTGCCAACCAAGCCCTAGAGGACGATCACAAGTCTCTCCCCCTGCTTAGTGTACGAATAATAGAGTGCTTCATGGTTTGAGTTCTAGGGGAAATTGGATGTAATTTCATTCAAATTTAATTCTGTTGGCTGGTCTATTCATTTTTTTCTCTTTTTCATTTCTTATTCTTGGACACTATTTCCCATTTTCATAATTAAAAAAATTCTTTTACTGTATTTTTATTTTTTTGTAAATTTTTTATTCTATTTTAATTAATTTATTTTATTTTATTCTATTGTATATTTTTTAATGTTTAAACATTTTCTTTTTTCTTCTTTTTTTCTTTCTTTTTTTCTCTTTTCTTTCCCTTTTTCTCTATTCTATCAAGCTTCTTTCAACAAGAAGACCAAAATACGTCTAGTATCTAGCTTCCTTTTTTTGATTTTTTTTGTTTTTAATTTTTTAATTTTAGTTTTTGTTAATTATTTCTCTTCCTCCAAAATGACAAAAAGAAGGAATTCACCCCAAAAGAAAGAACAGGAAGAAATGACAACCAGAAACTTAATCAACACAAATACAAACAAGATGTCTGAACTAGAATTTAGAATCACGATAATAAGAATACTAGCTGGGGTTGAGAAAAGCATAGAATCCCTTTCTGTGGAAATAAAAGAAGTAAAATCTAATCAGGACAAAATTAAAAATGTTATGACATGAAATCTCAAAAGGATGCCATGGGAACAAGGATAGATGAAGCAACGCAGCAAATCAGTGATAAAGATGACAAAAATATGGAGAATAATGAAGCAGAAAAAAAAGGGAAACTAAGGCAAAAGAGCATAATATAAGAATTAGAGAACTCAGTAACTCATTAAAAAGGAATAATATCAGAATCACAGGGGGCCCAAAAGATTAAGAGAGAGAAAAGTGTAGGAGGTTTAGGTACGCAAATCCTAGCAAAAAACTTTCCTAACCTGGGGAAAGACACAGACATCAAAATCCAGGAAGCACAGAGAACTCCCATTAGATTCAACAAAAACCAACCATCAATAAGGCAGATTATAGTCAAATTCACAAAACACACTGAAAATGAAAGAATTAAGAAAGCAGCAAGGGAAAAAAAAATCCTTAACCTATAAGGGAAAATGGATCAGGTTTGCAGCAGACCTATCTACAGAAACTGGGCAGGCCAGAAAGGAATGGCAGGATATATTCTACGTGAGGAATCAGAATAATATGCAACCAAGAATTCTTTATCCAGCAAGAATGTCATTCAAAATAGAAGGTAAGATAAAGAATTTCTTAAGGCTTTATTTTTTTATTTTTTATTTTTTACATGAAATTTATTGTCAAATTGGTTTCCATACAACACCCAATGCTCATCCCAAAAGGTGCCCTCCTCAATGCCCATCACCCACTTTCCCCTCCCTCCCACCCCCCATCAATCCTCAGTTTATTCTCAGTTTTTAAGAGTTTCTTATGGCTTGCCTCCCTCCCTCTCTAACTTTTTTTTCCCCTTCCTTTCCCTTCCGCATGGTCTTCTGTTAAGTTTCTCAGGATCCACATAAGAGTGAAAACATATGGTATCTGTCTTTCTCTGTATGACTTATTTCACTTAGCATAACACTCTCCATTTCCATCCACAATGCTACAAATGGCCATATTTCATTCTTTCTCATGCCAAGTAGTGTTCCATTGTATATATAAACCACAATTTCTTTATCCATTCATCAGTTGATGGACATTTAGGCTCTTTCCTTTTTTTTTTTTTTTTTTTTTTTTAACGTTTATTTATTTGTGAGACAGAGAGAGACAGAGCATGAACGGGGAGGGTCAGAGAGAGGGAGACACAGAATCTGAAACAGGCTCCAGGCTCTGAGCTGTCAGCACAGAGCCCGACGTGGGGCTCGAACTCACGGACCACGAGATCATGACCTGAGCTGAAGTCGGCCGCTTAACCGACTGAGCCACCCAGGCGCCCCATAGGCTCTTTCCATAATTTGGCTATTTTTGAAAGTCCTGCTATAAACATTGGGGTTTAAGTGCCCCTATGCATCAGAACTCCTATATCCCCTGGGTAAATTCCTAGCTGCTATTGCTGGGTCATAGGGTAGATCTATTTTTAATTTTTTGAGGAACCTCTACATTGTTTTCCAGAGTGGCTGCACCAGTTTGCATTACCACAATAGTGCAGGAGGTTTCCTGTTTCTCCACATCCTCTCCAGCATCCATAGTCTCCTGATTTGTTCATTTTAGCCACTCTGACTGGCATGAGGTGATATCTCAGTGTAGTTTTGATTTGTATTTCCCTGGTGACGAGTGACGTTGAGCATCTTTTCATGTGCCTGTTGGCCATCCAGATGTCTTCTTTAAAGAAGTGTCTATTCATTTCTTCTGCCCATTTCTACACTGGATTATTCGTTTTTTGGGTGTGGAGTTTGGTGAGTTCTTTATAGATTTTGGATAGTAGTCCTTTTCCAATATGTCATTTACAAATATCTTTTCCCATTCTGTCGGTTGCCTTTTAGTTTTGTTGATTGTTTCCTTTGCAGTGCAGAAGCTTTTTATCCTGATGAGGTCCCAATAGTTCATTTTTGCGTTTAATTCCCTTGCCTTTGGAGAGGTGTCAAGTAAGAAAATGCTACGGCTGAGGTCAGAGAGGTTTTTTCCTGCTTTCTCCTCTAGGCTTTTGATGGTTTCCTGTCTCACATCCAGGCCCTTCATTCATTTTGAGTTTTTGTGAATGGTGTAAGAAAGTGGTTTAGTTTCATTCTTGTGCATGTTGCTGTCCAGTTCTCCCAGCACCATTTGTAAAAGAGACTGTCTTTTTTCCATTGGATACTCTTTCCTGCTTTGTCAAAGATTAGTTGGCCATACATTTGTGGGTCCAATTCTGGGGTTTCTATTCTATTCCATTGGTCTGTGTGTCTGTTTTTGTGCCAATACCATGCTGTCTTGATGATTATAGCTTTGTAGTAGAGGCTAAAGTCTGGGATTGTGATGCCTCCCGCTTTGGTTTTCTTCTTCACTATTACTTTGGCTATTCAGGGTCTTTTGTGGTTCCATACAAATTTTAGGATTGCTCGCCCTGGCTTTGAGAAGAATGCTGGTGCAATTTTGACTGGGATTGCATTGACTATGTAGATAGGTTTGGGTAGTATTGACACTTTAACAATATTTATTCTTCCAATCCATGAGCACAGAATGTTTTTCCATTTCTTTGTATCTTCTTCAATTTCCTTCATAAGCTTTCTATAGTTTTCAGCATACAGATCTTTTACATCTTTGGTTTGGTTTATTCCTAGGTATTTTAAGATTCTTGGTGCAATTGTGAATGGGATCAGTTTCTTTATTTCTCTTTCTGTTGCTTCCCTATTGGTGTATAAAAATGCAACCTATTTCTGTACATTAATTTTGTATCTTGCGACCCTGCTGAATTCACACATCAGTTCTAGCAGACTTTGGTGGAATCTATCAGGTTTTCCATGTGTAATATCATGTCATCTGCAAAAAGTGAAAGCTTGACTTCATCTTTGCCAATTTTAATGCCTTTGATTTCCTTTTGTTTTCTGATTGCTGATGCTAGAACTTCCAACACTTTGTTAAACAACAGCAGTGAGAGTGGGCATCCCTGTCGTGTTCCTGATCTCAGGGGGAAAGCTCTCAGTTTTTCCCCATTGAGGATGATGTTAGCTGTGGGCTTTCCATAAGTGGCTTTTATGAAGTGGCTTAAGTATGTTCCTTCTATCCCGACTTTCTCGAGGGTTTTTATTAGGAAAGGATGCTGAATTTTGTCAAATACTTTTTCTGCATCTATTGACAGGATCATATGGTTCTTTTCTTTTCTTTTATTAATGTGATGTATCACACTGATTGATTTGCAAATGTTGAACCAGCCCTGCAGCCCAGGAATGAATCCCACTTGATCGTGGTGAATAATTCTTTTTATATGTTGTTGAATACAATGTGCCAGTATCTTGTTGAGAATTTTTGCATCTATATTCATCAGGGATATTGGCCTGTAGTTCTCTTTTTTTTTTTTTTTTTTTTTTTTTTTTTTGCTGGGTGTCTGTCTAGTTTGGGAATCAAAGTAATGCTGACTTCATAGAATGAGTCTGGAAGTTTTCCATCCCTTTCTATTTTTTGGAACAGCTTGAGAAGGATAGGTATTATCTCTGCTTAAAATGTCTGGTAGAATTCCCCAGGGAAGCCATCTGGTCCAGGACTCTTATTTGTTGGGAGATTTTTGATAACTGATTCAATTTCTTTGATGGTTATGGGTCACGTCAAGTTTTCTATTTCTTCCTGTTTGAGTTTTGGAAGGGTGTCCATGCTTAGGAATTTGTCCATTTCTTCCAGGTTGTCCATTTTTTTGGCACATAGTTTTTCATAGTATTCCCTGACAATTGCTTGTATTTCTGAGGGATTGATTGTAATAATTCCAGTTTCATTCATGATTTTATCTATCTCTTTTCTTTTTGAGAAGCCTGGCTAGAGGTTTATCAATTTTATTTATTTTTTCAAAAAACCAACTCTTGGTTTCATTGAAATACTCTACTTCTCTATGGGGCGCCTGGGTGGCTCAGTCAGTTAAGCATCTGACTTCAGCTCAGGTCATGATCTCACGGTTTGTGGGTTCGAGCTCTGCATCGGGCTCTGTGCTGACAGCTCAGAGCCTGGAGCCTGCTTCAGATTCTTTCTCTCTCTCTCTGTCTCTGTCTCTCTGCCCCTCCCCTGCTCACACTCATTTCTCTTTGTCTCAAAAATAAATAAAACATTTAAAAAATTAAAAAAAAAGAAATGCTCTACTGCTCTGATTTTTGTTATTTCTGCTCCGATTTTTATTTCCACTCTGATTTTTATTATTTCTCTTCTGCTTGGTTTGGGGTGTCTTTTGCTGTTCTGCTTTGTTTCCTTTAGGTGTGCTGTTAGATTTTATATTTGGGATTGTTCTTATTTTTTGAGACAGCCTTGGATTGAAATGTATTTTCCTCTCAGGACTGCCTTCACTACATCCCAAAGCATTTGGATTGTTGTATTTTGATTTTCATTTGTTTCCATATATTTTTAAATTTCTTCTCTAATTGCCTGGTTGACCCATTCATTCTTCAGTAGGGTGTTCTTTAACCTCCATGCTTTTGGAGGTTGTCCAGACTTTTTCCTGTGGTTTATTTCAAGTTTCATACCATTGTGGTCTGAAAGTGTGCATGATATGATCTCAATTCTTTTATACTTATTGAGGGCTGTTTTGTGACCCAATATGTGGTGTATCTTGGAGACTGTTCCATGTGCACTCGAGAAGAAAGTATATTCTGTTGCTTTGGGATGCAGAGTTCTAAATATATCTGTCAAGTCCATCTGGTCCAATGTATCATTCAGGGCCCTTGTTTCTTTATTGATTCTGTGTCAAGATGATCTATCCATTGTTGTAAGTGGGGTATTAAAGTCCCCTGAAATTACCACATTCTTATCAATAAGGTTGCTTATGTTTGTGATTAATTGTTTTATATATTTGGGGGCTCCTGTATTCGGCGCATAGACATTTATAATTGTTAGCACTTCCTTATGGATAGACCCTGTAATTATTATATAATGCCCTTCTTCATCTCTTGTTACAGCCTTTAATTGAAAGTCTAGTTTATCTGATATAAGTATGGTTACTCCAGCTTTCTTTTGACTTCCAATAGCATGAGATAGTTCTCAATCCTCTCACTTTCAATCTGAAGATGTCCTCAGGTCTAAAATGAGTCTCTTGTAGACAGCAAATAGATGGGGCTTGTTTTTTTTTTTTTTTTATCCATTATGACACCCTATGTCTTTTGGTTGGAGCATTTAGCCCATTTACATTCAGTGTTATTATTGACAGATATGGGTTTAGAGTCATTGTGATGTCTGTAGGTTTCATGCTTGTAGTGATGTCTCTGGTACTTTGTGGTCCCTGCAACATTTCAGTCACAGAGTTTGTGTTAGGATCTCTTGTAAGGCTGGTTTAGTGGTAATGAATTCCTTCAGTTTTTGTTTGTTTGGGAAAACCTTTATTTCTCCTTCTATTCTGAATGACAGACTTTCTGGATAAAAGATTCTTGGCTGCATATTTTTTCTGTTCATCACATTGCAGATTTCCTGCCATTCCTTTCTGGCATGCCAAGTTTCAGTAGATAGGTCTGCTACTACCCTTATGTGTCTACCTTTGTAAGTCAGGGCCTGTTTATCCATAGCTGCTTTCAGAATTTTCTCATTATCCTTGTATTTTGCCAGTTTCACTATGCTATGTCATGCAGAAGACCGATTCAAGTTACGTCTGAAGGGAGTTCTCTGTGACTCTTGGATTTCAATTCTTTTTTCCTTCCCCAGATCAGTGAAGTTCTTAGCTATGATTGTTCAAGTATACCTTCAGCCCCTTTCTCTCTTTCTTCTTCTGGAATTCCTATGATACGGATATTGTTCCGTTTGATTGCATCACTTAGTTCTCTATTTCTCCCCTCATACTCCTGGATTTTTTTATCTCTCTTTTTCTCAGCTCTCTCTTTTTCCATAATTTTATCTTCTAATTCACCTATTCTCTCCTCTGCCTCTTAAATCCATGCTGTGGCCACCTCCATTTTATTTTGCACCTCATTTATAGCAGTTTTTAGTTCCTCATGACTATTTCTTAGTCCCTTGATCTCTGTAGCAATAGATTCTCTGCTGTCCTCTATGCTTTTTTCAAGCCCAGTGATTAATTTTATGACTATCACTCTAAATTCTTGTTCTGTTATATTGCTTAAATAGTTTTTGATCAATTTGTTCACTGTCGCTACTTCCTGGAGTTTCTTTTGAGGAGAATTCTTCCGTTTCATCCTTTTGCATAGTCCCTTCGGTAGCTCCAAACTGCAGGGCGCTTCCCCTGTGCTGTCTGGAGTAACTTGTGTTGGTTGGCGGGGCAGCAGTCAGACCCAATGACTCACTGTGGAGTGGTGTGGCCCTTGTCTGGGCTACTTGCACACTGCCAGGCCAGTGGTGCTGCTTCGATGGGATCTGGCCAAGGGCGTATTAGCCAGGGTGCATCCACAAGGTACCTGGGTGGGGGTTGGGGGGTGGGAAGGCTTAGTTTGACTTGCCATCAGTGGTTCCCTGCAGAAGGGGCCCTGCAGCACCAGGAGAGAGGCAGGCCCATCAGAGGGATGGATCCACAGAAGCACAGCATTGGGAATTTGTGCAGTGCAAGTCAGTGACTGGAACTGGTTCCCTTTGGAATTTTGGCTGGGGGGTGGGAGAGGGAAATGTCACTTGCCAGCTCCTTTGTTCCTCCATCAAGGTGAGCTCTGTCTTCCCGGGCTCAACAGCTCTCCCTCCTGGCATCCTTTCACCCTCCCCACTCTCCGAGAGCAGAGCTGTTGACTTTTAACATTCCAGTTGGTAAGTCCCACTAGCTGTCAGAACTCACAGAGTCCGACCCCTCTGCTTTTGCAAGCCCATCTTCGGGGCTCTGCTTTGCCGGGCTGGCTGCCCCTTCACTGCCCCGGCTCCCTCCCATCAGTCCATGTAGCACACACCACCTCTCTGCCCTTCCTACCCTCTTCCATAGGCCTCTTGTCTACACTTGGCTCTGGAGAGTCCATTATGCTACTCTTCTGGCAGTTTTCTGGGTTATTTAGGCAGATGTAGGTGGAATCTAAGTGATCAGCAGGACAAGGTGAGCCCAGCGTCCTCATACAGCACCATCTTCCATCGAAATCTCAAATATGTAAGGTTTTAAACTATGCTTCTGAGGGAGGATCCCATGCCCACCTCCTTGGTTTCCATCAATTGGCTAGAGCAACTCACACAACTCAGAGAAACATGTTTCTCACTAGATCACTGGCTTATTACAGAAGGAAATAAATCAGGAACAGCCAGATGGAGAAAATACATAGGACCCAGTGTGGGGAAAGGGCACAGACATTCCAGAATCTCTCCAGGTGCTCCTGCCACCCCAGATCTCCACGTTTTCACCAGCCCACAAGCTCCAGATAAAGAGTTTCTAAGACAAACAAAAACTAAAGGTATTCATGACCACTAAACCAGCCCTGCAAGAAATTTTAAGGGGGACTCTCTGAGGGGAGAAAAGAGAAACAAAGCAAAAAAGGCCAAAAGCAACAAGGACTAGAAAGGACTAGAGAACATCACCAGAAACTCCAACTCTACAGGCAACATAATGACAATAAATTCATAAGTTTCAGTACTCAGTCTAAATGTCAATGGACTAAATACTCCAATAAAAAGATATAGGGTAATAGAATGGATAAGAAAACACGATCTGTCCATATGCTCTTTACAAGAGACTCATTTTAGACCTAAAGACACCTTCAGATTGAAAGTAAGGGGATGGAAAACCATCTATCATACCAAAGGGTATAAAAAGCCAGAGTAGCCATACTTATATAAGACAATCTAGATTTTAAAATAAAGACTATAAGAAGGGTTAAAGAAGGGCGGGTCTATCCACCAAGAAGATCTAACAATTGTAAACATATATGTCCCCCAGGTGAAACACCGAAATATACAAATCAATTAATCACAAACATAAAGAAACTCATTGACAATAATATCATAACAATAGGGGACTTCAACACCCCACTTACAACAATGGAAAGATCATATAAACAGAAAATCAACAAGGAAACAATAGCTTTGAATGACACACTGGACTGGAGGGACTTAACAGATATATTCAGAACATTTCATCCTAAAGCAGCAGAATACACATTCTTCTCGAGTGCACAAGGAACATTCTCCAGAATAGACCACATACTGGGACACAAATCAGCCCTCAACAATTTCAAAAAGATTGAGATCATACCATGCATTTTTTCAGACCACAATGCTATGAAACTTGAAATCAACCACAAGAGAAAATTTGGAAAGACAACAAGTACTTGGAGATTAAAGAACATCCTACTAAAGAATGAATGAGAAAATTAAAAAGTACATGGAAGCCAATGGAAATGATAACACCACAGCCCAAAACCTCTGGGATGCAGCAAAGTCAGTCATAAGAGGGAAGTATTTAGCAATCCAGGCCTTCCTAACAAAGGAAGAAAGTTCTCAGATACATAACCTAATCTTACACCTTAAAGAGCTGGAAAAAGAACAGCAAATAAAACCCCAAAACAGCAGAAGATGGGAAACATTAAAGATTAGAGCAGAAATCAATACTATTGAAACAAACAAACAAACAAACAAAAAACCAGTAGAACAGATCATTGAAACCAGGAGATGGTTCTTTGAAAGAATTAACAAAATTGATAAACCCCTAGCCAGTGTGGTCAAAAAGAAAAAAGAAAGAACCCAAATAAATAAAATCAGGAATGAAAGAGGAGAGATCACAACCAACACTGAAGAAAACAAAAAAAAAAAAGGAAAAAAATATTTTAAAAATGTGCTGTATGGTGACAGATGGTAGCTACCCTTGTGGTGAGCACAGCATAACCTATAGAGTTGTCCAATCACTATGTTGTACAACTGAAGCCAATGTAATGTTATGTGTCAACTATATGTATGTCAACTATACTTCAAACAAAACAAAACAAAAACAAAAACAAAAGCAGAAGGAGCAAGTGAAAAGTGGCAACAATAAATATATTCTAAAGTGATCATTTAGATACATGTTTTATCTCTGCTGAGATACATATTGTATCTACTCCCTTTGCTCTTATAGAAAAAGAGAATCATTTGAAAACTTGGGATATATCATTTGCTGTAGGCATATAATTTTTAACATAACTCAAAACTAGTTGAGACAAACCAGTTAAACCACAGCAAGTGAAAATCCCTGATTCTAGAGAGGGATTATATATATTCATACCATGAGAGTACCTATAATTCATGACAAGCAGTATGGTTTAGGAGAAAAACAGTACTGAATTACTCAGATTTTCTCCTAAAGCTGTTGGTAAGCATTTGAGTTTTATATGGGTTAATAACATGGTCAAATTTGCATTTTGGAGGGATTGCTATGGTACCACTCTGGAGAACTGAGAGGTATGGGGTTGGGACTATTAAGAGGGCAGACAGTCTAAAAGCACAGAGGTCATGAAGGAGGCTATTAAAGTAGTTCAGATAAGATATGGTATGACCTGCGTTAGAGGAGAGGCAGTAGGATTAGAGAAGGGATGTATTTGAAAGTCAGAGAGAAATATAGTGGATGAGAATATCAAAGGTGATTAAATATGGAAGGTAAGTGAAAAGAAAGGGACTGGAATTAATGTTTGGTTTCTATCTCAGAAGACTGGGTAAAGACTAGCTCAGGCTGCCACAACAGAATACCAGAGACGGGGGACTGAAGAAACAGACCTTTATTTTGCCTAGTTTCAGAGGTTGAGAAGTCCAAGATCAAGGTGTCAGCAAGGAAGGCTTTATTCTGAGGTTTCTTCTGTTGACTTGCAGGTGGTCACCATCTTCCTATGTGCTCACATGACCTCTTCTTTGTGGATATGGGGGAGTGAGGAAAGCAAGCTCCTGGAGTCTCTTCCTTTTTTTGTTTTTGTTTTTGTTTTTGTATTTGTTCTTTTTAGAGAAATAGCATGTGAGCAAGCTGGGGAAAGGAGCAGAGGGAGAGAGAGAGAGAGGGAGAGAGAGAGAGAGTCCCAAGCAGGCTCTACTCTTAGTGTTGAGCCTGATGCAGGGCCCAATCCCACAACCCTGGGATCATGACTTGAGCTGAGATCAAGAATTGGTTGCCCAACTGACTGAGCCACCCAGGTGCCCTGAGGAGTCTCTTCTTTTAAAGGCACTAATCCCATCATAAGAGCCACATCCTCATGACCTCACCTAAACCTAATTACCACCCAAAGTCCCCACCTCCATATACCATCACTTTGGGGATTAGAGCTTCACCCTGTGGATTTTGGAGGAAACAATTTATATCATAGCAGATGATAATGTGATAACTGTGAAGTGCAATAGAGAAGAAAGGCAAATTTGTCTAGGAGGAGTAGGGTAAAGGGAAAGGGGAAGAGCATCAGTTTAATTTTAGATAGGATGGTGTTTAATTTCAAGTGCCTTAGGAAGAGCAGGTGAAGATTTCTGGCAGACACTTGGTTATGTAACTGTAGAGTTTTCGAAAGTGTGGGGGGATTGATATGGATTTATTTATTTATTGCTGAAAAACATAGAGAGAAGTGCAACATGTATGATGGAAAGGGGGCCATGGATGGAGCCCTTGGGAACACGGAGACAAGGGTATACATAAAGATAGAGTGAAAGAGACCGAAGTGGTGGACGGATGGGATGAGAAACAGAAATCTATGTTGTCATAGAAACAAGAGATGTGATTGTCATCATCCACAAAAAATTCAAATAAGTATTCTATTCATTTGATTTGGGCATTAAGATGTAATCGGGGAATGTGTTCCTCTGACAATGCCTTCATCTTGTACCCAGTTTTATTAGCTTTGCCCATCCTTTGTCCCACTCTGCCCAAGAATGACCCTGTTAATTTGCCTGCTACTCTAGTTCTGGTTCTGGGACTACAGAGAAGGACCCTGCTCTGCTCTCGTGAGTTACTCCAGATAGTAGAACCCCAAGTACTGTTCCAGTACCCTGTGGGATACCCCCTGTGACTTGGGGTTGATTCTCTCTCACCCAGACCACCCTCTTGAATAACGCTACTGTGACCACATGCTTTAGATGCTTCCCCCATTTCTGTGTCCGGCGAATTCCCCAATCCTGTCCCCTCTGTGAATGATCTGGCCTATTGCTTCTGGAGGGAAGCCTCAGATCCTTTCTGGATGCTTTATATATTGGATACATTTTGCTTTATGATCTGCTTCTTAATCCCTTTGCTCCCTATCGCTTTTGGAGAGCATTTCTTCAGCAGGGCCTCTCAGTTCCTTAGAATTGCTTTTTTAAGGCAGTTACTGCTAGTGTTTGCAAGTCCAACTTTACTTTTTTAAAAACCAAAAAGGAAGGAAAAAAATAAAAGAATTCTCTTAAGCCCACAGGAAGCATTATGGGAAGAGAGGCCAGGCTGTCCTGTGACTCTGCATTTTAAACAGGTATCTCTCCTCATGATGAGAATTACCTTGGCCTGGGTTGAGCTTTCCCCATGGACCCTTTCCACTTAAGCTTTTTATTTAAAAAGTAAATTGGGATTATTGTATTCCCTCCCTTTACTTTGGAAGTAAAAATTTTAAATTAATTGTGGTCTAAAATGATAGCAAACAGAGAGGTTCTGATAGCAGTCTGGTGGCCTCTTGTTTAGCCAGCAGAGATTTCTGTTATTGCTGCTGGGAATGGCTTGGCTGAGGTATTTTTAATTTACATTTTTTCTTCCTCTAATGAAGGATTGAATTATGACTTACTATAAAATCCCCCAGTGTCGTGTCGTGGAGAGAGAGATGTTGACTGACTTCCTCTGACTTGATTGGAGTGGAGCTATTTATTGGAGCTAGGTTTTAAGTCACAGGGGTGGCATTCTGAAGGAGTTTTGCTTTTAAGGCAGCACTATCTGGAAATGCCTTTAGCTCTGTTCAGTGCTTCAGCACAGCGGGCAGTGTTGTAAAAGATAAGAAGGGCATTTCTGTACCAGTGGCTGGCGTAGCACTACTGGGTTGTCCACCCTGGTAGGATCAGTCACCATGGTTCTAAGTCAGGAACTTCCCTGGCCCTAATGAACCTGCTTCCGCCTGGGAAAATAGGGAAATCCCAAATGTCAGCCTCTGGATATAGCCACCACCTGCCAAGAGAACCATCCCCAACGGACAGGACAGATTTGTAAACAGTAATCCCTGTGCTATAACAATAGCTCTCTGCCTGCTACATAGTGGGGATGGTAAAAATGTGGATGGTGCAAAATGTAATCACTGGCCTGGAAATTTCCCTTCTGTGGCAGATGGTAGGATCAAGAGCAAAGACAGACATGTCCTTCCACAAACCAAGGGCAATGGTTACACAATAGGCTTAGGTAACAGCCACTAGAGTAGACAGCTTTAGGCAAAACTCAGGGATATGTAATAAAATAACTTCTTTGAATCCGGACAGCTTGGATGAAACATCTTTTGAGGATATTGGACTGGAATCCCACTATAAGCATGGGCTACCCAGTTCAGACTTCAGGCAACAGAGTAGTTGTGTCAGGTTTGTCTGTGTCTTGAGACAACTGCACTCTAGACATTACCATATTTCAGGAAAAGAATTTTAAAAGAAAGGAAACAGCACCCAAACTGGGAGTAGAACTCAAGCATATCAACCTTGGAATAACATTTACTCTGTGCCTCCAGTTTTCTGAAAACAGCTTTAACCAAAAAAATAGTTTTTGAAGTTGCCTATTAGAGAATCTGTCCTGAAGCTTATGTGAGAATTTTGTTATTGGTGCAGCACCAAACAATATATGGTCTCTCAAGGTGCATGTTCATTTGTTTGCACTCACCTTATATGTAACTGGTGCACCCCCAGCTCATGTTGCAGAGATAGAGCATTTTCCTGAGGATTGAATTAGACATGCTGCGGAGTTCAATTAATGCACTTTTTCTCTAAATACAATGATTTTCCCCCCCAAGCATTAAGCCAACTAACACATGGAAAAGATCCTTTAATGTTTTGCAGAAAACAGTCCCCACTTGGTAATGTACACGGCAAGTTGAAAGATGGCGTTCTGGTTTTTCCAATCGCTTCAAAAAGACACACTATTTCCTATTTATTGTTTCTGTTTGGCAAAGCTCAGATTCCTAAAAGCAAGAGGGAGATAATTTCCTGAAGAAATTGAATTTTCTTTCTGAATAATTAAGGCCTTGGGAGTCCAATATTTAGAAAAACTTCAACTAAGGGCTTACAAAATAGGAAGATTAAGAAGAAACATTTTATTTTCTGGTGTCGTACAATTTAAGCCTAAAAGGCAACTGAAAATTGTCTCTCATATTGTTGCAGACATCAAATTGTTCAGATCATATAGTGCAGGAAAACAAAATTTTCTTCTTGTTTCTGTTGGACTTTTTGGTCAGACAGTAATTATTCATGAGGAATAACGAGGGTCCCTCAACGCTGCAAACTCAACAGTTGATTTACCAACGAATGGCAAAGCCTTGATAATCACTTGTCCATAAGTTCAAGGACTACTGGCAGGGTGGGGGGAGGGGCAGTTGTCCTTGATGTAGTCTTAAGTAAAGAGGCAGGAGACAGAGCAGAGCCACACAAGTGTCGCCTCCTTGGGGACCAGAAAGTATTGATAAGCGTGTACCTGTGTCACAGTGATATCACTCAATGGTTACAATCAAGTGTTTATGTTAATAAGGATATGCCATAATAGTAATCATGTTTCATGCTAATTTTTAATGAATTGAGAGCCCTATATTCTTACTTTGTTCTGTTGAAAGTATTCAGCTGAGGATACCCCCATAAATAATAGATATCTAATTCCAGGGTTTAAAAGCGAGTTAGATTTTAGATAACAAAATACAATTCTCTAGGAGCAATTTGATTTCCTCGAATATAGCATCCTTCTACTATTTGTAGCAGAAAAACTAGTGATAAGCATATTTTGTTTTAGTAGGGTTTTACCTAATAATACTAAGATTCTTTGGACCATTCATGCATAAATGACAGGAGAGGAAATGGCTGTCATTCATCCTATAATATGAAGAAAAGGAGAGTGGTCAGGGTCACATTATCATTTGGAAATGAGGATGTGCACTGGGATCTTTGCAGCCCCCTGTTCCTGTCCTGTCATTCTTTGAAGGTTGGAAAGCTCGCTTTCCTCTTTGTTCCTATCAATCTGCAAAATAAACTGAGCACCTGATCTTACTCAATCTTCCTGTCCCCTACAATCTTTATTTTAGGTGCTGAGCTACGATTTTATATCATTAATAATGTTTAAAGACTTAAACTTTGGACAATGTGCCAGATCCTACATATCATGACCTCTTCCTCAGAAGCAAGGTGATTGGGATTGGGGAGCAGGAAAAGGTAGCGTGAGTTTCTGCCCATGAATGTGACTTTCTAAGCATAAATGAGAATGACAAAGGAAAGAGACCTTTTCAAAATATAGTCAAAAGGTCTTTGTCAAACTACCAAGCTTAAATTCGTACTACGACTGACCCACTGCCTAACTGCTTGTAAATGGTTTCTCTTCCAAAAAGAAGTAGGTAATGAGAATTTTATTCTGGCAATTACCCGTCTCAAACAGAATTCTGTGGGAGCTGCTGCTCTCTTTCTTTGTTATTTAATCTCTCGCTGAAATATGAGCTCAGGTTTTCATTGGGAACCGTTGAATTCTGAGTTGATTTGGAACGCTTAGAGACCTAGATGAACTGCACCATTTTGAATTAGGTCTCATGTTCCAAGTGTTGAGGTACGTTTCTAACTTCTGTGAAAGAACCTGGGACCGTCTGTCCTCTGCCAGTCCCACCGCACTGTGCCATGGTCATAATCCATTCAGCAACAAGGAACGGGTTCTCTTGTGTTTAGCAAAAACAGGTACTTAATTGGGAGGCCTTCTTTCTATTTCATGATTCCAGCTGGAATGTACAGGAACCATAAAGAAGTTTGTGATTGTTCTTGCCCCATCCGTGTCCTTCACTGTCCAGGCTTACACCTGTTTTACAAGGAGCGTACTGCCAGTTGCCTACATGCAGTGGGAGAACTAAGTAGGGATCCTAATAAATGGGCGAAACAGATGGAGGCTAGAAGCTCTTGCGAAGTTAAAAGAATTGTGTGCTTAATAGACTAAATGCTTAATAGCAGTAATAGCTGCCAAGTCACCACATAACTCACTGATATGCATGGACTGGAGCTGCAAGAAAGTGACTGCTTTCAGTCTCAAGGACTTTCCTAAAAATTCAAGGTTGTAAGAACCTAACCTAGAGAATAATTACTTGTCCAGACGTGATAACAGACTCTGGCAGAACAAAAATGACAGCTTGATTCACAGACAAATATAAGTCGGTCTTGGATGTCTGGCTTCCATTTTTCTGTGGAGAGATAGATGTCTTTAAAAAGCCTCAGCAGTGAACATCCTGTCAGTTTAAAAGGTCAGACACTGAAGTGTATCAGAAGAGATGATGCTGCACAGACCATTGAGAGAAAAGAAAATGATTTCATTATCCTCGTTCATCTGCTATGGATTAATTCAGTTCCCATCATTGTGGCAATTAAGGCATTTTTGTAGAACTGTCCTGACCTAGTTGAGGTGGAACCAGGTAATAAAAGGCAGCGGCAGGGAGGAGGGCAACTATGGCTGAGTTAATATTCTTTAGGAACAAACGATGTTTGGAAAAGAGTTCGGAGTTGATATGTGCAACTGCATCTGATGAAGAAAGAAGAGCCTAAACAAAGAACAACCCCTAGAAATATTTCCCTCCATGTCAGAAAGTGACTTTTGCATCTTGGGTAGCCCGTGAGTCACGCCAGGGCTTGGAAACACTCACGTAAAAAACGGCATGTTTTGCTTTTCACAGGGGACACTACAGTCATGAATGAGAAGATAGAAGGATTCCGGGAGAACTGCTACCCTCCTGGGTCAAAGATGGGGCTGCTTTTCTGCAAATTGGACCTTCTCAGTCCCTGAAATGTAACGTCTAGAAAGAGAACACATCAGATCCTCCTAAATTAGTTTCTTCTGATTCTGTTTGCTCAGTCACTCCAGCTCAAAACCTCTGTCACCATGTTTAACTACTTGTCTAGTACCCCTTATATTACTTGCCAATTTATATTCATTCTGTGTCCACTGCCTTCACAATGTCTTCTTTATCACTTCCCTTCTTTCCACTCCCACTTGCACAGTCCTCACAGAAGCCCTCATTACTCCTCACTTGGACAACCGTAATAGCTTTCTAACTGTCTCCTCACCTACCCTTTCCAAGCCCTAATGCATTCTACTCGCGACTGACATATTAATCTTCCTAAAGTCTATCTTTAATCATGTCATCCCCTTGCTTGCAAATGTCAAATGTCTTCCCAGTGACTACTAAATTAAGTACTAAGTTTTCACCCTAACATTCAAGGCTCCCCAGAGTAAGCCTTAGCTGATCATTTGTGCCTCATTTCCCATTAGTCTTCCAAGCCCCTTATGGTCAATCTAGACTATGAGCCAATCCTCAGTCACATCTCCTGAGCAAATCCCTCTATTCATTCTTGTCCTTCTTCAAAGAATGTCCTTTGCCCTCCTTTTAGCTTAGAATGCCACCCATTCTGCAAGGTCAGTCATGGAATGCTTCATGGAACATTTCTGGACTTTCCCCTGCTGAATATAATTTCTCACCATTATTTGTGCCTCTCTTAAAGCACTAATCACAGTCCCGTGAAGAGTTAAAAAGTTGCAGGGACTTAGAGCAAGGAGATCTATCCAACTTACTCTCTCGTGAATTGGAGCAAGAATGTAATCTTTTAAAAATCTCAGTTTATGTAATAAAATTCAACAAATATTTATTAAGAACCATCTCTATGCTCGGAATATAGCAGTGAATAAAACAAATACTTACTTTCTAAGGGAGATGACAGATATACAGGCATTTAGAAATACACAAGGTGGGCATCTGGATGGTTCAGGTGGTTAAGCATCTGACTCTTGATTTGGGCTCAGGTCATGATCTCAATGGACTAAAATTTGTATTTCAGGTTTGAAAAGAATAGCCTTTTTAAAAGAGACAAAGAATTCTGTGCTTTCCTGATTTCTTTATAATTTTCTCTATTTCTTTGCGTACTTAAACTGAAACTTGAATCCAACATTTTGAAGTCACAAACAGATAATGTTTCTTCACATTACATTTTCAGTATGGAAAAAGAATAGGTTTTTCTTATCCAGAAACCCCTACCAAGGATCACCAGGAACTGCAATATACCCACTGATATCAACTCTATGGTAGATCCCGTCATGAATTTTTAACTGCATACATGAACCTACTTTATGTCTCAATTCTTACTTTTCTTTGTTCTTTGGTTCCCAATTCACACTGCCTAATTGCACCGTTTGGGCCTTTTTAAGTTTTTAAAACTCCTTTCTAGAACAAGGCTTCGACCAGCCAACCGATAAACAAATAAGCATGTTTATACCCTGTAAGCACGTACTAGATATGAATTCCTGCTAATGGTCTCTGGCTCCCAGATGAACTGGAGGAAATAAGATGTATGCATAGTAGGGCAACTACATTCTTTTAGTTCCGGATTGCATGGGTTTCAGAAATCACATAATTTCGCTTTCTTAGATTTGTGTTTCTTACACCGGCTCATTCTGGAAAATAAAATGTATCCCACACTTCTGCTATCCTTTTATTTTCCAGTGGGAAGGGAAAAAAAATAATGATCCATCAAAAGTTTCTATAAAACCCAGCACCTATGTTGCCCAAACTTCAATGTATATGTTTATTGCCATTATTAACATTATGATTACATTTATGTTTTCTGTAGTCATTTTTCTCAGTATTTATTAAGATAAAAGTGTTGCCAACAGAATTCCGACAGGTATTCTATTTATAGTACTAAAATCAAGGCAAAAAGTGATTTTAGTTCTAATAGTTTCGTTACCCAAATAGTTTGTACCAGTAAAAGCAGGCAATCCATTAGTGAAAAAAATAATTATCTCCAATTCCCCCACATTCTTTCTGCACAGATATAAAGAATTAATACTTATGGGGACAATAATGAATAGGTATGAGCCTCTGCACAAAATATCACACAGGCTTTGGTAAAATACAATGTAATTCTAAGGCTAGGGTAGCAATAGATAAGCATAGGCAAAGGAAATATGCATACAGAACACAAACATCATCATGGAATATTAAGGTAGCTCCAATCTAAATGTGGTCCATAGTTCTAGAAATTAACTCTGTGTGTAAGTTCTCAAACTGTCTTTATGCTGCAGAGAAAATGACTTGCCATCAGTCTGAGAAAAGAAACTGAAGAAATGCATTTGACGAGGCCGCAAAATAAAAAAAATAAAATAAACAAACAAATCCCGTGATGAAGATTGCCATATTGGATATTATATTATTTTAACATGAGGAATAAAAAAAGATTAAAGAGTGACATTTGGGGGAAATGAAGCCATAAGAAGTTCATATTTTAAAGAGCAGAGCGAACAGATGAAGCGTAAAGTGACAGTGTTATTATTTTTTGTTATTAAGATTATTGCAGCAGTCGCTTTATATTTTGATTCACTGTTTTGATTCATGTTGAAGCCTGGCTCTTTTGAGCACTAGAGATGGCTAGATCAGAGGACAAAGGAGACAACTGTGCCTGAACCTAAATGTCATTGGCACTGAACCAGTGGAGACCACTAATGGAGCAGACAATTCATTCTCATTTCTGGATGGCTAAATTACCTGCGCTCCACCAAGGAGAAACAATAAAAAACATATACCATGTGGTATCACTTACAATTTGGGATCTGGCAAACAAAGAATTCTGGGTGTCAGAGTAGCTGCATTCTGGCAACAGGCGGCAACAGCAATGCGCTCCTGGTCTAACAAAATTCCAGCTATTAATTCAGGTGACAGCTCCCTTTGGCCAATATGTACAGTCGACATTGAGTAGGACTGCTTGTGAAAAATTTCCTTCACATCCTTAGGGCAAGTAAACAGGAATCTCTGTTACCCGCTACCATCCCCAACTGTCATCCAAGATCTTCCTCCATCGAGTTTGATTATCATTCAAAGCAGAGCGTCTGGGAACATTTCAAATGAAGTGATCTAAATATGCTTAACTATATCTTTAATTTGGATTCAAAGGAAAGTTACTTAAAGGATAATGTCTATGGCTTCAGGGGCACACACAGAAAGAGAAGTAAATGGCTTTTCCAGTAGATTAAATGCCAAAACTAAATTGAAGGATTTGACATGCTGGGGAAAATGTAATTTATTACGAATGTGCCATAGATTGTGGTGAGAGTTCCAGTAATAATAAGTCAAAGTCAGTGTTGATTTTAATGACACATACTGGGGCTTTTTGTTGTTGATGGTTCAGGTTTTTCATTTACCGAATTTGATCTTTTTCGCCTATATAAGGAACGGATGAATCATAGTTCTACATGTGCTGCCTGAATTAATAAAGACTAATTATGCCATTTGTAAAATGGCCAAATATTAAAAAAAATGATTTTCAACTATATGCCTGCTGCCAAATGCAATCATATTTTAAACCAAACACTAGGTTTATCTTCCCTTCACTCAAAAGTAGAATGATAAAACTTCTGTATTCCAAATTACACTCTGAAAATTGGACAGTATATTCAACGGAGGTGGATATAATCAACTGGAGTATGTACTCCAATAGCTTACGAGCTGGTTTTGTGCAGGGTTTGTACAGTTTTCTACTTGTCTCCTAGAAGTAATGTCAGAAGAGGGTTCCTGGAAATATTTTTCTTAATCCAAAGTCTATGGGCCAAAATGTCTTTTGGGGAAAATGGATAAATCTTTGGATGAGTATTTCAGGAAGTGAAAGAATTCAGACTGCCATGCATTTGTTTGGAGATGAGCAAGTGAGCATATCCATTCCCCACCCCCAACCTTCCACTGCTACAACCAAAGTGACAATACAACTCTACAAAAATTAATAAATCTTTAACAGCCCTGGCAATAAGAAAGACTGACTGAAATGTCCAGGATAATTTGGAGAATGTCTGAAAGCTAGAAAACAGATGGGTTGTTGTTGACTCCAATCCAAAATACATATAGGAAAAAGTTATCACAGAGGATAGAGCTGCTTCCTAGAAAGTCTGAGTTAGGACTTAAAAAGGAAAAAGAAGAAGCAAAGCAAAGCAAAGCAAAGCAAATAAAAGAGGTGAGGTAAACATATCGTCAGCGATGTCCTAGCCTGATGATAGTAAGGGAAAGAATTTAGAGAAACACAACATGATACAACAAGTTGTAAATATGTTAGTAGAGAAACTGTGGAGTGTTGTGATGGCTCTTTCCTCAGCCTAATGATATAAAAGGCAATCGCTACAATCTTAGATTCTAGTCGCAGCCTTCTCGATCCACATGAACAGCATTGACCCCTGAGCTTCAGGCAAGCCTCCGGGGGGAAGTGGTGAGACAACCAAGTGCTGTGTCTTCCTGATCTCTTGGGCAATGATCTCTACATCTCTGTACAACCTCTTTGCTGGCAAATAGTAAAGTAGTATAGAATACATGCTAAAAGTTCAAAGTTCAGAGTCACAATCTCTGGTTTGAACCAGGTTTTACAAGTTAGCAGCTGTGCAACACTGAGCAACTCCTTAAGCTCTCTACTTCGCTTTCTTTACCTGTAAAACCAGAAGGATATTAGCATCTACCACTTGGGGTTGTGAGAATTCTGTAAGCTCATCTATGTACCCACCACATAGGTAAGCACTGTGTCTGTTGGTTTTGTATTATTGTTATAAAATTATGATTTTTAATTTGAAAGAAAGAGTTGAGGAACTCAGTGTAAAAAATATGGACATAGAGAAGTAAAAGAAATAAGGAAACAAAAGTGACAAAAGAGAATAAAAGAGAGAATGAGAGCATTAAAAGATGTGGAAGGCAGGTTCATCTATCTAGTCAGACTTCTGGTAGCAAATGTGAGAAAATAATCAAAGAAATAGTAAAAAATTTCTATGAGCTGAATATCTCTGCTATTAGATAAAAAGAGATTCTTGGGTACAAAGGAACAATATAAAAAAAAACACAACTGTTTTGTGAAACCTCAAAACTCTAAGATTTGAGAGGGGGAAAAAAAATCCTAAAATTTTTCAGAGAAAAACACAGGTTACCTACACATGAATGTAAACCAAACTTGCATGAGATTTCTTACTGGCCACACTGGAAGCTAAAGGTCAATGCATTACCTTCAAAGTTTTGCAGGAAAATGACTTTAAAACAAAATATTATGTCTAGATAAAATATCAATCAGAACTGAGGTAAAAAATAGATATAGATATAGATATAGATATAGATATAGATATAGATATAGATGATATGATGTATTTTCAAGCATACAATGACTCAGGATTCACAGGTCACACACGCTTTCAGACAGACAACTTATTGGAAGAGAAACTTAAGCAAAACCAAAAAGGAATTAAAAAAGAAAAATAAGATGTGAGAGACAAAGAATCAGGGAACAAACCTAAGATTCTGATGGAAAGAAATTCTGAGTCATCAGCTTATTAGTTAGAATTTTTTCAGCTACCAATAGTAGAAAGCCCTAACTCAACTGGTTTAAACAGTAAAAAAAAAATATTATTTCAAAAATCAGAACATTTTGAGTTAGTGAGTCTCCAGGGTTGATTCATTCATCGGTTCAATTCTGTCACCAAGGATCCAATTTCTTTTCAACTTTCTACTCTGCCACCTTCTGTAAAGCTCCCCTGTGCCCAATCACTAGCTGGACAAAGCCGTTCAGGTATCACATTTAGATGTAAGTCCAGCTAAAAAAGAAAAGAAAAGAAAAAAAGAAAAGAAAAGAGAAAAGAAAAGAAAAGAAAAGAAAAGAAAAGAAAAAAGTGTCTTTTCCCCTCTTTTTGCTCTTTCTGTCTACTTTTCATCAGTGAACAAAAATAAAAATGTGCCTTTTGCATATTTACTCATTTTTCAATGGCCAGAATTGTGTCTATGTATATTCCTAAACCAGTCACTGGCAAGGAGAATAAGATTATCAGGATTGTTTTAAACAAAGCAGAAAGTTCCATGAGTGTGTTCACAGTAAATATGTGAAGATTTTCCATATATCAATTCTACAACAATAAATCTTTAAGAAGGTTTTAGAAAGACAAAACAGAAAATGACCCTTTGAGTCACATGGGAAAGGGATGGCTGTTAGACTAACATTCATGATTTACAAATGAAATTGGTTCAGATGTAAATTTACAAATTAATCAGTACAAATTAGAACCAAAATTCAGTAAGCTCTGTAAAGAATATTCTCAGGGCGCCTGGGTGGCTCTATTGGTTGAGCGTCTGACTCTTGATTTCAATGCGGATCGTGAACGAACTCACAGTTGAGTTTTGTCTGTCTCAGGTTATGTGCTGACAGTGCAGGGCCTGTTTGGGATTCTCTCTCTTTCCCTCTCTCTTTGCCCCTCCCCCACTTGCACACTCTGAGTCTCTCTCTCTCTCAACAAATAAATAAAATTAAAAAAAAAGAGAATACCCTCAAGAATAAAACTGCTACCATTACACAAATTTTATGATTAAGATGATCATAATTAATGATGAACAGAGGAAGAAGATGCCTTTTCTGTCAATAAGATGAGAGGTAGGGAATTAAAAACTTTAAAAAGGAAAGAAAAAATGTGTAAGTTCATGGTTCAGATAAGGAGCATAGTAAAACGTGCCCTCGGTATGAGCATTTGATGGAAGTATATGACTCAGAATGTCCTGAACAAGAAACCCAAACCTTACTGGTCAGGTAATTTCGAAAAGTCTGACAGATACTTGAATTAATGAGCGGTCATTTGGATTTATAATAGATACAATCTCTAATTAGGTCTTGTTTGTTTTACTCAGAACATCATTTATCTCTTTTATAGGAAATTGAGTTTGAAGATCAATCTTTCTCAATCAATTTCTTTTGGAAAAATGTCCTGAAAGTAAATGTACATTTCTAAAGTTATTCTTTAAATTTTTTTTTGATATCTGACTCAGTTTTACTCCCTGGAAAAAAAGCTGTTTAAGAAATATGCACTTTAAACAACCACAACAAAACTCAAGCTGTAAATCATAACTTTAGAAACAACTTGTAAGAACTAACATCTATTGTGTTGAAAAATATGAAAGTTCAGGTATATCTTTCAGATTTACTACAGGTTCTTTGCTGTAATTAAATTTAAGTAAAATTAAATGTATTATATATTTGTAAAATATTTAAAAAATTATCAGGTCATTGGCCATTACATGTCTGCATAGCTATGTGTTACACGTATCTAAGTTGGGACCCTCAACTAAACTGAAATCTATAATAAAAGTTGCTCTCCTTTTATCGCTGTGACTTTTCTACCTCTGACTGTGTATTTGGCTCACTAAGAGACCTCGGTTATTGCAAGTGATGATCCATAGAGGCCAAAGTCTACTAGTTGACCTCATGGGACCAAAGAAAGGAAACACTGCCAATTTCTTCCCTCTTGATGACTTCCACCTACCCCCGCCCCCACACACATACACAAACATACACAGCCAGCAAACAAAGGCTACTCCTTGGAGTAACCAAGTTTTGAAGGATGAATTAGAAATCCTCCAGATGGACAGGTTAGCAAATAAAGTATGAGCAGTATATTGCATCTAGAAAAATATAGGTAAATTTTTTTAGTGAATGAATAGAATGATTTCACTCATATGTGGCATTTAAGAAACAAAAGAGATGAACATAGGGGAAGGGGAGGAAAAATAAAATAAGATAAAAACAGAGAGGGAGGCAAACCATAAGAGACTCTTACCTATAGAGAACAAACTGAGGGTTGATGGAGGGAAGGAGGGTGGGGGGATGGGCTAAATCGGTGATGGGTATTAAGGAAGGCAATTGTGATGAGCATGGGGTGTTGTATGTAAATGATGAATCACTAAATTGTACTCCTGCAACCAATACTACACTATATGTTAACTAACTTGAATTTAAATAAAATCTTGGAAAGGAAAAAAAAGAATGAGTTCAAAGGAACTGTATGTTAGGACTATGACTATCAAATAAGATAATTTAGGTGCTACACCAACTAAATGCATTTCTATATTTCCTCTCTCATGCAAACCTTATGAAGTAATCTATGTAAAATTACTTTGGAAAAAATGTAAAAGAATACTGTTAATTATCATAAGAGATTTCAAATATAGCTAGAGTGTGAAATCATTTAATGTCTAAGAAAGTGAAAATGTTTCTTAATTTATCCTGAAACCACAGTTTTAGAACTACACACCATGATGTCTAATTAATGTCTCTTTTTCTCACCTGTTTTTAGATGAATGAATTACAATCAATTTCAGCCTTTATTAAACATAGTAACAATGAGAACTTCTTCCTGCAGGGAAGGCTTGAAGCTTTTTCTTCTTTTTTTTCTTTTAACTATTTGCAGAGAAATATCTAAAATATTTCTCAGTTATGTCCCTTCCTATCCATTTCCTTAATTTTCCTCCTGGGTTCCATCAGCACATCATACCCAAACTAATAGCATCTCAGTGTTCCTGGGTCTCTTGCCCATCAGTTCACTGATTCATCCTTGTCATGGCTAGTAAAAAACCCTATTTTTGAGTAATTTATATAAAATACTTTTGAGTATTTATAACAGAAACCAATCGAAGAAGGAAATTGTGAAAAGAGGTACAAGAACTAGAAAGAAGAAGGCAAAGTTATTATTATTTATGGATGAATTAGGAAATATCCGTGGAGCTGGGCCCAGACAGTGCTTAAAGTAGGAATGGAAGCCATATTCTACTTTTAATTTCTATTGCTACATTTCTGCTCCTTTTCTATTGCTCCATGACTGTTACGGGGTGATTCTCTTTCATCTTCCTTTTCTCCTCCAGAGATAATCCTCACCTTCCTCCTTTCCACAAAAGGGTGTGTGAAGAGATAAATGTAATGAGAACTGTTATTAAGCTTTAAAGATGTTAGTTGTACCTAGAATTAGGAAAAGCAAATCAAAGTAGTGGTATTGTTAAGCTGTTAAAAAAGAGAGAACATTGTCCTTAGGTTTTCTTTTGAAACATTTTTCTATAAAGTTGGTGTGTGTTTCTTTTAATTAACATTGTTCATACAAGAAATGACCTGCTTTCTTGTAAATTTATAAACCTGTCATTACTTCATGGGAAAAACACAGGTAAAGTCTTTCTCTGGCATTATAAATTGTTTATTCCTAAGGCCTACCTTACTGCCCAATCCTATACACTACAGTGCTAGCTACCTTTTCAAATAGCCCCAACCAACCCATAATAGAGAATAAAACAGCAAATACTCCTTAGGAAGTGGCCTGAATAAGATTTTTAGACAGTCACCAACATATGGTCATGGCTAGTTTGATACAAATATATATTTCAGTCAGTCTGAATATAACTTTTCTCATTTCTCCAACATTATGATAATGTGCATATCAATAAAGAATCTTAATTGTAGTCAAAAAGAAACTTGGGTCCTCATTTGACTTTTATGGGAAATCTTCCTGGCAGTATCCAGATAAGTAGACTATATCATAGTTGGAAAGAGTCCGAGAAAGCAAGCTCATGGCATCTTTATTTGGTGTGTGAGTCAGGGTTCTACAGAGAAACAGAACCAACAAGATGGGTATATATATAATGCATTATAATATATTATAAGGAATTGGCTCAAGTGATTATGGAGACGGAGAAGTCCCAGTATTGGCAGTCAGTCTACTGGAAACCCATGGTGCAGTTCCAGTCTGTGTCTTAAGGCCTGAGAACCAGGAGAGCCGATGGTGTAATTCCTGTCTGAAGCCAGTGGGCTTGAGATCCAAAAAGAGCCAATGTTTCAGTTCACGTTCAAACGCAGGAAAAACTGATATCCCAGCTCAATAGTAAAGCAGGAGGAGTTCCCTTCTATTTGAGAAAAGGTCAGCCTTTTTGTTTTATTCAGGACTTCAACTGTTTGGATGGGCCCCACCCACATTACGAAGAGCAATCTGCTTTACCGTCTATGGACTCAAATGTTAATATCATCCAAAAACACCCTCACAGATACAGGGTGTCCAAATAATGTTTGACCAAATTTCTGGGCACTCTAGTTCAGTCAAGTTGACACATAAAGTGAACCATCACAACTAGGAAAGGAGCTCTGTTTCCTGAAGGACTCAGGTGGCAGAAAATTCCTCATACGTAGGCAGGAGAATCCATAGGCATGGCAGTGATCACAACTTCATTTGTACAGTCTACTCATTTGTGTGACCAACACCAATATACATTCTTTTTTCTAATTAGTACACATTAAAGAAAAAAGCTCCTGCCTAACATAATGCAATTGTGCCCTGCAATCCAGAGATACACTTGTTCATTTCTAATTGTGGGTGGCCCATGTTTTCTTTATTTGCTTCCTTCAGCACCAAGGTAAAGATTCTGGGTAATGTCTATATCTGTGTTAGTTTCCTTGAAATCCTCTCGCAATAATGGATAATCCATGAACTAAATTGTAATATTATGCATCATCAACATATCGCATTTAAAATATTTGGATGGATGGAAAAAAGGACAAGAACAAAAACTCGCATTAATTTTTCTAAAATTGATGGCAGGGATTCGAATTCAGTAGAGACATTGTTGTGTCTCCTAGCAGAAGCATTTCCTGTCTGCTATTAAGATTTCTAAGTCATTAGCACACAGAATCAGACTTGGGAGTCAAAAACATTTTGAGACACATGGGTGGTTAAGTTAATCAGTGATGGTAACTTTCAAACACTTCATTGAAGTGTTTCAATCATTTGACTTGTTTGCCCTTTCAGTCTACCCAGGCCCACCTCTTTCTCAAGCCACCTCAGCAGTACCAGTCCCACACACACTTCGCTCAGCTGTGTGAAAGTGAAACCTGTCACCCTGGGCCTATATAGTGTCCCTCTTGCTTCCTGCCCCAGAGCTTCTCTGATGCTGTGTGATGAACCGTGCAGGAACCTACTTAGCAATCATGCATGTGCAGTCCAGAAGTTCACAGGCCACGTTTGTCCTCTTCCAGAGGAGGAGGGATAGAGACAGGGTTCCACTATTTTTTCCCCAGAAGGAACATTCTGAGATGCGTTATGCAGGTCTTAGTACCATTTGCCCACAGTGGTAGCTAATTGGGAAATACACATTTGTTCTGTCTTTGACTCATTCATTCCATGTTATTTCTCTTGCCGTTCCTTCCTGATCCCAAGTTCACTTACCAAATAAACAGCCAACCCGAATTTTTGTTCTAAGTCTCGCTTTGAAGAGCGCCCAGGTTAAGACACAAAATATATATGTTCCCATACCTAGGTTTTTGGAACTCTGTATATATTGACCATGGGAGTAAACGTATTGGTTTCTGGCTTAGAGTATAGTGTATATCACTTTGCAAGATGATGCTTCAGCCTCCCAATTGTTTGCAGCTGACACTACAATATACTTTAATAAGGCATCGTTCTGTTGTATGTAACCATCTGTTTCTGGGTGAAGCAGTATGTAGTAAAACCAGAAAATCTGAGAATAATCATTTTATTGGCTTCATTGTATTTTAGGCATAAGTCTAAGTACTTATCAATGCTATGTGAGATTTTATTGTGTGACATAAGGCCTTCAGTAATTCCATGGATGGTTGTTGAAGTTAGTATGGTAGATGGGGAAAGAAAGTCCAAGCCAATAATAGCTATCTGTTCTAATACGGAAAAATTGAAGTTCCTTTCATGGATAAATGCATCACATTGAATCAATGGCCTTATACCCAATGTCTGGATGTCCCATCAAGCTTTAGGTTTGATTAGCTGGTGCTGTTGACAAAGGGATACTCATCAATGGCAGTAGCTCGATTGACCTCGTGGACATTTCCTAAAGAAAATCCATGTTATTGAACCGAGGCCTGGTGTTCATTCTTTCCACCATCATCCCTTCAAACCTGCTCTTTTCTCCTTCTGTTGTTAAATACTCGCTTCTGGTGCCAGGTTTTATATTGGTGTTCTTATTTGCAAGTTACTTTTGTAAGCTGCCAGGGTTCCCAATTCAAAATCAACAGCTTGTTAATTTAATCACCACAGTCTAGGTCAATTATCTACTTCCAAAGTGCATGAGAACCTGGGAAAGTGAGTGCTATTTTCAGCTTCTATAGTGGGAAGCAGTGTCAGTAGTATGGGAATTCCCCAAATATAGAAAAGTGTTCTCAGACGTTCACTGGCCAAAGAAAATAACAGATTTCTACAGCCAAAGTTTCCAGTTTGTTGTCATCGATGTGGCTATTGTTTTTGTTCAGGTGCATACTTTTCCTTTCAAGAAGGATAATTTTGCCTCCGGTTATCTAAAGCTGAGAAACCTGCGCCTGCACCCCAATGTAGAGGTAGTATGTAATAAAGAACAGAATTATATTTCCTAATTGCATCATCATCCTTTTGCCAGGCACCGCATTAAGGATAGGAATACAAGAGCTTAAGACAAACATGGCCACAGCGCTCAAGGATCTTATGGTCTACTGGGAGGGGACCAAACAATTGATTGGTTAATTATATTTGCGACAACTTCTCTGAAGGATAAATATAAGTTAACATGAGAGAAAACAATGGAAAAAGCTGGCTTGTCCTTCACGGCAGGATCATTGAGGGAATCGCATTTACAACGAGTCCTGCAAAAATACAAATAAAGAGGCTTCAAAAGAGGAGGTCTGTTTGTGCCAGAGTCACATAATCCCTGACTATTATCCTTTACTAGTCAAAGAGCTTCCTATTCCTTTATGTTTATTTAATAGAAGATACATAAAGTTATTTATAGATTATTGGTGTTCATGCTGGGCTCGACTTAACTACAGTCTAAAATAAAATAAAATAAAATAAACACATTTTCTGCAGAAAGGGATCGCCCATATGGAGGAATGATATTCCCTTGTCCCAGCATTTCTATGAAAATGGATAGCTCCAACTTATTGGACAGGAGGTTTTGTCATCTGATGTAGTGTCAGTGCTTCCCTCAATGAGAGCCTAATGTACCATCGGAATCATTGCTTTGCTGCAAATAGAAAGTTGAAATTGTGCTGATATTTTACTCCCTCTGCACTTTCCATTTTGGCAGCCTGGCTTTCTGGCTGGTTACTTTAATCATTTTAAGTGCTTGAACTAAGAACCCATTTAACACTTTCCATTAATAAAGAAAAATGTGGTCCAGGAATACCCAACTTAGAATCTTGGAGGTCATATAGTTTAACCTCCATCCAATTCAGGGAACTCTGCATCACTTGTCTGACAGGTGGTTATTCAGGATCTGCTTAAAACCTTCCAATGATGGAAAGTTCTGTAACTTCACAAGGTAAGAAATCCTCCCGATGTGGTTGAACTAGCGGAATCCAAGACCTGAACGTTATACATCTGTATCTGTTAGGATAAGTTCACATGCAAGTGACAGAACATTACAAATGAACAGTGGTCTAAACACACCGATACCTTAAAAAAACTATTTTATGTAAAAAATTTCTGGCAGTTGGCAATGACTATGGAAATCCCACAGCCATCAGGGACTCAGGGCCTTAGGCCCCTTATAGGTCCAGGCTGCCAAACCTAGGCTTTTATCTACACGGACCCAGATGGCTGTTTGAGCTCCAGCTATCAGGTTTAATTTCCAACCAGCATGAAGATGAAGGAGCTATCTTTTCAGAAAGATTACAGAAAGCTGAAACACAATACTTCTGCATATGTCTCACTGTCCAGAATATAGTTGCATGCAATGCCGGATGCGAAGGATACTGAGAAATGCAGTCTTTAATCTAGGCAGTCACATGCCAAGATAACAGTTGCAGGTCCTATTCCTAATGAAGATGGGGAGAGTGTGATTTGGAGAATAGGGGTTGATGAAATTTTTCTGCAAGCGGCCAACTAGTAAATATTCTCATCCTTGGGGGTTATATGAACTCAGATGCAAGTACTCAACTCTGCCACTGTAGTGAGAGAACAGACATAGCCAGTACATAAGCAAATGAATGTGGCTGTGTTCAAATAAAACTTTATTTGCAAAAAACAAGCAGTGGGCCAGATTTCACCCAGTTGCTTACTTACCCCTGGAATAGGAAAAGAGAATGCTGTACCACATTGATTAACGTATCAGAAGATATGTATCTTGTTAATAAACTTTGTCTTATTGTTGGGTCATATTAATAGGCAGGCAACTAGATATTTGATTCTTTTTTACATGAGATGCAAATTAAGCAGTGGTTTTTATTTTTTTAAAACCTTACGTTTGTCTTCACTGTGCTCTCTCTTTTCTACCGTTAGTACATTTGTTAAGCATGCCTACCGTGTCTTTCAAATGGCTTGTGAAAATGTTGAACAGGACAGTGATCTGCATGTTCCTGAGATTTCCTTCACAGCTCAACAAACAAATATTTATTGACCATCTATTATATGCCAGACACTAAATCACTATTAAAACTCTAACGACATCGAGGATGGAACACTTGCCCTTTAGCACTGTGTTAGTATAATTCACTGGTTAAAATTTGGCAGCCAATCAGATTCATCCAGGGAGTTTGATCAAAGTGTGTATTCCTGGAGAAAACCTGGATAGTTTTCATTCATTTGATATATGGCAGGGCAAGCGTCAGGACATCTTTATTTTTAATAGCACATTCCGGTGGTTCTGATAGAGTCCATGATTTGAGACCTACTGGCTACTAAGTGCTGAAAAGAGCTGTCAGAAAGATCAGTTTTTGTGTCTTGCCTACAATGGTATCATGAGAAGCTTTACCAAACGCCTGGCTAACTTCAAGTGCACTCTATCTAGAACTGGCCTCTAATTTCCAAGGCAAGCATTCTGGGTTTTGTTGCTGTTGCTGTTGTTGTCGTTTGATGTAAGATTAATTGGTCTTCCCTTAATCTTAGTGAGCACTGATTGCCTTATTCCTTTCCAAGTAATCACAAGTAATAAATGTCACTAGTTACTAATGCTTACTCTGTATCTCGGCATAGTGCCGAACACACTTTACACGTATTACCTTTTACACAACAATCCCATGAGGTAGTACTGTTAATATTAATATTTAATGATTAATATCAATTAATAATATGAATATTAAGCAAGTTTTACAAGTGAATAAACTGAAGAATACAGAGCTTACTAACTGCCCAGGGTCACGACTCTTATAAGTAGCAGAACAAAGGTATGAATCCAACTTCGCTGAGCTAGACCAGCAAAGTCTTTGTGGCCATAGAGGTTTATGTCTCAACTGGGAAGAGAATAATAAACAAAGAAATAAACAAGATAAAATTTTATTTACTTGGTACCCAAAATGTAGGTGTTTCACCTGAAATAAACATAAGCCTTAACACTCTGAAACGGAGGGATGAAATCACTTGTTTTACTGATGAAGAAACTGAGGTTTGTGCCCTAATCTCACTGAGTCCACTCCTGCCCTTTTCTGACATACTTGTAACCAACCATACCATCCAGAGTTATGGTTAGTGCAGTGTTGCAGATGGAATGTGAGGGAGGACGTTGACCAATGACAACAAAATGAGCACTTTCTAGATGCTCGTCAGTGTTCTATGTATTGATAGTCATATGACTGAGTAGTCAGCTATTCATTTCTGCCTTCTTAGCATTTAGAATGTAGTTTAGGAAATAAGATTTGGCTTCTCTCCTACATGAAACCTAACTCATATCGGAACACGAATGCTAAGTGCCAAATAGAAAGATCAGATAATAAAAAGCATAAAATGTCAGAGGGAGGAGCCCTCTGTCCTTGCTGTGCACTGTGATCTTTCTTAAAGCAAATCTCACAATATCCCTTACGTGTTTAAAGTCCTTAGGCTGCTTTCTGGAGTGCCTGGGTGGCTCAGTTGGTTGAGCTTCTGACTTCACCTCAGGTCATGATCTGGCGGTTCGTGGGTTCAAGCCCCGCATCGGGCTCTGTGCTGACAGCTCACAGCCTGGATCCTGCTTCAGATTCTGTGTCTCCCTCTCTGTCCCTCCCCCACTCATGCTCTGTATCTCTCTGTCTCTCAAAAATAAATAAATGTTAAAATAAAAAATTTAAAGTCCTTAGGCTGCTTTCGATCAATTCTAGGGCAGTGTACAAACTCTTTGGTGTAGAATAGGAGGGGCCTTTCCTGACCTCATCTGTCCTTACTTTCCCAATCCACACTTACCCTCTTCCAGCCCCATTTGGTCCATGTGTTAACTTCTGGAGGAAGCCATCTCTGATGACGTTAGCTCCCAGTCTTCGTAATGTGGGTGCACTCATAGAATCGTGGCTATATTTCTCTCATAGCTCATAACACTGAATTAAGCTTTCTTATTACTTATGCACTCCCCTTCTCTGTGCAATTTTGCAAACTTAAATTCCTTCTAAAGACACTTTTAGTAGACACAGTAGGCTGCCCACTCAATACCCATTAACCCAGTCTTCCTTGTCAACACAAACTAGCTTTATCTAAGTATCCAGCTTTCAGAGAAAGGGACTCTATTCTCAATTCAGGAGTCAATTCTAGATTAGTATATTGGTTTACTGCCAGTAATTCATTTAGGGATGGAAAAGTGACATAATTCTGGCCAACAGGACAGGAAAGGATGTCAACTAGGTGGTGAGAATTTCCTGGAAAGATTTCTTCACTTTTAAAAAGTGACGCAGAGCAACAGCCTTCTTTCTTTGGACATTTTTATGTCTGGAAGCTCTGAAGGAAAATGTGGTGACAGAAATACATAAAGAAGTTGGGTTTTCTAGGTCTTCATTAAGTGAATGTGAATTGACAGTTTCTAGAGCCACCCTGCCTTAGAGCTTCCTGTCTTATCACCTGTTGCTAAAAATATCCTAAATGATACAAAATTGACTTTCTTTAATTTTTTGCATTCTCTTCCATATAAACAAGCTGAGAGTTTAAAATAGTTGATTCTCCACCTATCCATCAGGACTGTCTTTCAAACCATGGCTTGTGAACATTCAGAAATTTAAGATTACTCAGGGAGATGTTAAAGTCAGCAATGTTATCTGCTCGCAACTCCACTTTTAAAATAAAGCAGCGCAAAGCTGTATATTTTCATTTTAAATGGAATAATTGGAGAACCTCCAGATACTTATGAGTTGTGAATCTAAAGCGGTCAGGAAAGCCCCAATAAAATAAGGTTGTTGATGATTTAGCTATTTGAGGCAACCTCATATCCAATTTAATGTTGGTGCCATTATGATAATTTTTAGTTTCCATTGTTCTGTTTTTAATAACGCATTATTTAATGTATACCCATGATGCACAGTTGGATGGATCCAAGAGAAATAAGGAACGCCAAGGCCGAAGTACAAGTTGATGAGACGTACAAAAGCAACAACTGCAGATTTGCCTCGGTGTGATCCGCACAAGATCCACCATCCGCCAGTTACACTTGTCTGTTCAGAATTCGGCCCAGTACTGAAAGATGCCCCTGATACTTTGAAGATCAAACAGATAAAAATCTAGCAATGATTATTTGGCGTTTCATTCATGGGGGATAAAAACTCTTCACACCCACGATCTGTTACTCGAAGAGAGGAGCTTGTAAGTCAGAGAGTTTTAAAGCCTTTCTTTTTATTTCATCCTTTGAAAAAGTGGAAACTATAGAAACAAGCCTTTGATTTTGTTGATGTGTAAAACGCAGAATGCTGAGCCAAGTCATGAAAAGTTTTGCATGCTTGTATGTTGTATGTTTTAATGGCATCCAGAACTGAAGTAGAGAGAGTTTTGTGCCGTCTAAAATGTTCTTTTATTTAGATAGAATGTAAACCTCAAAACAAGTTTGCAAAGCAGTCCAGAGAGTACCCAGTATGCCCTCACCCATCTTACTCTTATCTAACCATAGGACAATGACCAAAGATAATCAATTAACATTGGCACAACACTATTAATTAAACTAGAGACTTTAGTCAGATTTCAGCATTTCCCATAAATGCCCTTTTTCTGTTCCAGGATCCATTCGGGATCTCAAGTTGAATTTATTTGTCATGTCTCCTTGGTCTCTTCTAATCTGTGACGATTCATCAGTGTTTTCTTGTCTTTCGTGACCTTCAATTTGGGTTTGTCTGATGTTGTCCCATGATTAGACTGAGGTGATGCGGTATTGGGAAGGATAGATAACACAGAGGTTCTATGTACCTGTCAGGGGGTAGATGTTATCACCATATATACCTGTTATATTAATTTTGATCACTTAGATAAGGTAGTATCTGCCAGCTTTCTTCACTGTAAGATTACTATGTTTCCATTCATAATTCACAACTATTTGGGGGGGGGGCAATGCTTTATAATTAACAAATATTTGAAGGGAAATAGAGTTATCTTGCTTCTGAATAAATTCACCCACTAATTCTAGCAGCCCGGTGGTAGGTCCGCTTGCAAAACTGTAGCACCCCTTCTGCCCACTTAATTTATTCAGCTTCCTACATATATTTGCAAAGACTCATGCATACTTATGTTATTCTTTGGTTATAACGCAACAGTATCATCGTTTATTTTGTTTTCCAGTGTACACCACCTCAGGCCACCATGAGTTCATCTAACACCTCCGACTCCAATCTAGCACCACACTGTTCGTGCTGGCCTTCTCTCCTTGCTTACCTGTGACTTCTGTTTTCCTAGAGAAACTTGGCTCTCATTATCCCAGCATATTCCCTTATCGGCTCAAGTTCATTTCTCCCCACCACCTTTAATCACTTGTAATGTAGTTGGTTTCTTTTGTCACAGTTGGCATTTCATCTTTCCCCTTTCATCCCGGCTGGTTTTGTAAATTTACATATAAGAAAATCTACTTTGGGGGCGCCTGGGTGGCTCAGTCGGTTAAGCGTCCGACTTCAGCTCAGGTCACGATCTCGCGGTCCGTGAGTTCGAGCCCCGCATCAGGCTCTGGGCTGATGGCTCAGAGCCTGGAGCCTGTTTCTGATTCTGTGTCTCCCTCTCTCTCTGCCCCTCCCCAGTTCATGCTCTGTCTCTCTCTGTCCCAAAAATAAATAAATGTTAAAAAAAAAAAAATTCAAAAAAAAAAAAAAAAAAGAAAATCTACTTTGTGGAGTATAGTTTTATGGGTTTTGACCAATGCGTGAAGCCTTAGATGCACTACCACACAGAATAATGCCATCACCTTAAGAATTCCTATGTGTTACTCTTTACTCCTTCCTTCACCTTCCAACTCCTGCCTTCTGTTTCATTCTGTCTTTGGTTCCTATACATATGTCTTTTCCAAAATACCGTATATGTGGATTTATGCAATATGTAACATTTGAGGTCTGGTTTCTTTTACTTCCTAAGGTATACTTAAGATTAATCCTATCCGTTGTGTGAGAAAACAGTTCATCCTTTTTATTGCTGGGTAGAATGTTATTGCGTGGATGTATCACAGCTTGTTGATACATTCCCCGGTGAATAAAGGATACCTGAGTCATTTCTATTTATTGGTGGTTTTGAGTAAAGCTTATAATGAACATTCACTTGAAGATTTTCATGTCAAAATAGTTTTCATTGTTTTGGATGAACTATCCAGGAGGGAGACTGCTGGGTCATAATGGCAAATGTATTTTTAAGTTTCTGAGAAACTGACAAACTATTTTCGAAAATGGCAAAAACATCTTGTATTCCCACCCACAATGTACCAGTTGCTCTGCATCTTCACTAACACTTGTTACTACCTCTTAAAAATGATTATTTTAGCCATTCTAGTAGGTGTATAATTGTATCCCATTGAAGTTTTAATGTGCATTTCCCTAAGACCGTCTTTTCGTGTCCTTATTTGTCATCTGTATATCTTTGGTGGAATGTTTGTTCAGGTCTTTTGGCCATTTATTTATTTATTTATATTTATTTATTTTTGAGAGAGAGAGAGAGAGAGCAAGAGCAGGGACGGGGCACAGAGAGAGGGTGACACAGAATCCAAGTAGGCTTGGCATTGAGAGCAGAGAGCTCACTGTGGGGCTCGAACTCATAAACCTTGAGATCGTGACCTGGGCTGAAGTCAGATGCTTATTCAACTGAGCCACTCAGGCATCCCTCTGCCATTTTTTAAATGTTTTTGTTTGTTTGTTTGGTTAGTTGGTTTGGTTTACTTATTCCTGAACTTTGAGAACTCTTTATATATCCTGGAAGTAAAGACTTGGTCAGTTATATAATTTGCAAGTACTTTTTCCTACGTGTGCTTTGTGTTTTCATTCTCTTAACTGTGTCTTTCATAGAGGGATATTTTTTCATTTTGATAAATTAGAATTTATCATCTTTTCTTTTGAGGATCATTCTTTTAGTGTCACAGCTAAAAACTAACCCAAGATTTTTTTCTAAGTTTTCTTCTTAGTGTTTGGGAACTTTTAATGTTAAATTTATATACTTAATTTTAAGTTAATTTTCATATAGTTTGTATAGTTAAAGTTCATATTTTGGCATATGGATTCCCAACTTTCTTACCAACATTTTTTTGGAAGAAACTATCCTTTCTCCGTTGAATTACATTTGCACTTTTGACAAAAATCAGTTGATTATATTTGTGTGTATCTATTTCTGTTTCATTAATATATTGGCCTTTTTTCTTTTAAAAAAATTTTTTAACGTTTATTTATTTTTGAGACAGAGAGAGACACAGCATGAACGGGGGAGGGGCAGAGAGAGAGGGAGACACAGAATCGGAAGCAGGCTCCAGGCTCTGAGCCATCAGCCCAGAGCCCGATGCGGGGCTCGAACCCGCGGACAGCGAGATCGTGACCTGAGCTGAAGTCGGACGCTCAACCGACTGAGCCGCCCAGGCGCCCCTTTTTTTTTTTTTTTTTTTTTTTTTTTTAACGTTTATTTATTTTTGAGACAGAGAGAGACACAGCATGAACGGGGGAGGGTGGCCTTTTTTCTTTTAAATGTCTTTCACCAGTGTATTTAATTTTCAGTATACAAATCTCATACAAATGCTGTTAGATTGATAGCTAACACGTTGGGGGTTATTTAAATAGTTTTTTTTTTTTTTTTTTTTAAGTTCAAACTCCCGTCATTCATTCCTAATATAGGGAAATAAAATTGATTTTTGTATATTGATCTTGTATCCTGAAATCTTGTTAATTCACTTATTTGAGGATTTTTTTTATAAATGCTTTTGAATTTTGTATTTGTTAATGTTACCTGTGAATAGAGACAGTTTTATTTCAACTTTTCCTTTCTGCCTTCTATTCCTTCTTACTGTGTCATTGCACTGGCTAGAACTTCCAGTAAAATGTTGAATTAGAGTGTTGAGAGAGTATATCCTGTCCTGTTTCTGATCTTAAGGGTAATGAATTCAGTCTTTCTCCTGTTATCTGTAGATATCTTGTGAGTATGCTTTCTTATATTAAGAAAATTCCCTACACTTCCTAGTTTTCTGAGAGTTCATCATAAATTGGTGTTAAATCTTATCAAATATTTTTTTTCTGTGTCTCCAAAAGTGATAATGAGGTTTCTTCTTTAGTAAATAGTTTTTGGCTGTTATATTTGTTATTTTCTTCTTTACTGCTTTGGATTTAGTTTGCTTTGCTTTTCCTAGTTTCTCAGATCGAAGTTTAGGTTATTGATTTGAGACCTTTCTTCCTTTCTAATGTAAGAATTTAGAGAGGTAACATCATCAAGGCTAAATAGATCATTTCCAACTTTAGTCTCCTTCACACACACAACAACAACAACAACAACAACAAAACAGCTAGCAACTAGCCATAGAGAAGACACCATTGTAAAAATCTTAGGATCTGAGGATGAGGCTAAAGCACCCCCCGGGACAACAGAGGCTGAGAATACTGTGTCAAAATGGTCAGAGAAGTGGCTACACGCTGACCACATTGCTCCTCCCCCACCCCAGCACACCACTGCACCAAGAGTGCCTCCTAACCCCAAGTCCTTGGTTTCTCTAGTGGGAAAAGAAAGCCCAGGGTGGAAATTCAGCCTCTCCAGCATTCAGAGTGCTTCCCAGGAAGCTTGCTTGAGTCCCACCTCATGGGGATCACTGGGGAAACCTGCAAGGCATATCTGCAAGGGATCAGATGGAGACAGAGCAGGATGGCAGGGTTTACAGCAACCGGCACTCAGATGTTGGCTTATCACATTCCTATTGGCAGTGGTGTCCAAGCAGATCTCAGCCAATAGCTGTACTCATCTGTGAAGCTAAATCAGTGACCCAATCTGGCCTGGCAACTTGGATGTCAGTTCTGATTTAGATCTCCAGCCAATGGGCCATACTTGCTATGGAACCCATTCTAGGACCCCACCTGGTCAGGTAAGTAAATTTGTACCTCTTCCAATACAAAGCATAGCCTCCAGTCCTGCCCCACCAGTTATCATGGCCACAGGTGCCCAACAGACACAGAGCGTATCTGGTGGCTTGGCTGGGCAGAGAACCAAGCCAGGAACCCTGCCAACTATTGAATAGAGCCTTTGACCCCATATAACTAGGAAGCCTGAAAAGTGAGTAGCCTTGGAGCCAAGTCTATGGTATCACCAGCTGTGGAGCCTACCCTACAATCCCACTCTGCATTGGAGCCCCACCAGTAACCACCCCCAACTACAGAGAACAGACTGTAACCTCATCTGTCTAGGGAGCCTGGACAGCAACCCAGCTAATCCATCAAGCATAGTCTCCAGCCTCACCCAACTATGAGTTACAACAGGAGGCCCCACACAACCAGGGAGCCTAGCCAGTGATCTTGCCCAGTAGTGGAACACAGGCAATGGCCAACCTGATCACAAAGCCCAGGCAGTGGCCCCACCCAACATCAGGACACAGCCTACAACCCTGCCTGATCACAGAGCACAGCCTGAAGCTCTGACCACAAAGTCTGGCCTATGGTCATGCTTCAACATAGAGTCCATCCAGCAACACTTAGCCCCTCTGGGAGCATAGTCTGAGGCCTCCACCAGGCCTCAACCAGGAGCTCTTATGGAGCATGGCATAGAGACATACCCAACCACAGAATCTAGCTAGTAGCACTACCTTGCCAAGGAACAGAGCCCGCAGCTCTGTCTGACCAAAGGTGATTGCAGAGCCCATTTAGTGGACCTGCCTGACTATAGAACATAGCCAGCATCCCCATTTGAATGAAGGTCCCAACCAACAGACCCACTCAACCAAAAAGCCCAGGCAGTGGCAACCCCCACCCTCCACCCCTTTGTCTTCAGAGCATGGGCAGTTGTTTTGCCAAACTAGACATCCCAATAACAAGCTTGGCTTGTCCATGGATGCTACCAACTGACCTATCCAGTACACAAATAACTAATAAATGCATATATTAAGAATTTAGAAAGATCTCAAGTAAACAACTTACACCTCAAGGAACTAGTAAAAGAACCACAAACTAAGCCCAAAGTGAGAAAAGGATGGAAATAAAGATTAGAGCAGAAATATTCCACAGAAATACCAAGGATCATAACAGACAACTGTGAATAACTATATGCCAACAAATTGGACAATTTAGAGGAAATGGATAAAGCCCTAGAAACATACAACCTACCAAAATCAAATCATGAAAAAAATAATTTAAAATCTGAATAGACCAATAACAAGAAAGAAGAATCAATAATCAAAAACCTCCCAAAAAAAGAAAAGCTAAGGACCATGTGATTTCACCAGCGAATTTTACAAACATTTAAACAAGAAGTAACACCAATCCTTTTCAAGCTCTTCAAAAAAAACTGAAGAGGAAGAGGCACTCTCAAACTTATTTTACAAGGCCAGCATTAGCCTGATTCCAAAGCCAGATAAGGATACTAAAAGAAAAGAAAACTATAGACCAATTATCCCTGATTAATATAGAGGCAAAAACTCTCAACAAAACACTAGCAGACCAAATTCAACCATTCACTTAAGGAATCATACTCCATGATTGAAAGGGATTCATTCCTAGGATGCAAGGATGGTTCAACTTGGACAAATCAATAAATGTGATACATCACATTAATAAAATAGAGATAAAAATCATATAATAAGTTCAGTAGAGGTGAAAAAAAGTGTTTAACAAGATTCAACATCTTTTCATGATAAAAACTGGTCTCAACAAATTGGGTATAGAAAGAATTATATTGGGACATAATAAAGGTCATATATAATCATATATGATCAAAGGTCATATATGATACTGACATCATACTCAGTGGTTAAAGGTTAAAAGGTTTTCCTCTAAGATGAGACACAAGTGAAGGGTGTCCACTCTCACCACATATTGAGGTAATTATTTTACAATAAAAATATGTCAAATCATCATGCTGTATACTTTAAACTTACACAATGTTATATGTCAGTTATATCACAATAAGGCTTGGGGGGCAGAAGTAATTTAATGCTATTTATTTCCCTTTAAGTGCTGCCTCACTTCCATCCTTAAATTTTGAAATGTGATATTTTTATTTTCATTCAGGCCAAATATTTTTTTTAAATATCCACCGTGGGCGCCTGGGTGGCTCAGTCGGTTAAGTGTCTGACTTAGGCTCAGACACTAAGTTTTGTGAGTTCGAGCCCTGTGTCGGGCTATGTGCTGACAGCTCAGAGCCTGGAGCCCGCTTGGGATTCTGTGTCTTCCTCTCTCCCTGTCCCTCCTTGGCTCGTGCTCTATCTCCTTCTCTCTCTCTCTTAAAAGTAAATAAACATTTAAAAAAAAAATTTTTTTTAATTTCCACCAAAACTTCATCATTGACCCATGGGGCATTAGAAGTATGTTGTTTGTCTTCTAAACATTTAGGGGCTTTCCAGATATTTTTATGTTATTTATATTTATATTTATATTATATTTATATTCGGTTATTTATATTTCTAGTTTAAATAATTTTTCCTATTAGTTTACATTTGTTGAAGTTTGTTTTATGGCCCAGAATATAGGGTATCTTGGAGAATATTCCAAATGCCCTAGTAAGGAAAATGTATTCTGTTGCTATTTCATGGAGTATTCTATAAATGTGAGTTAGATCTAATTGTTAGATAGTGGTTCTCAGACCTATATCTTGGCTGATTTTCTGCTTACTTTTTCTATCATATTTTGTTAAAAGCCACACGTCTTATGTAGACACTGGAGCCTGAGGTAGTTTTTATGCCTGGAAATAAGCACACCTTTCTTTCTGATAGGACTTTGGTGTGGTCACTTCAGCATATTATGGTTAGGAGTTAGTCTGGGCTTAGGGTCTATTGTTACTGCTATGGTTACCCCCTGAGGTCCACAGGCATCAAGTTCCTATGGTGACTATGTCTGGAGGCCAGAAAGCTTGTTAGAGTGGTACCTGCTTTACCCTCAGGTTGAGGTCTTCTCTTTGAACTATTTTTCAGAGAGGTTTCTTGTAGATGGTAGGATTTGGCTGCTGCTTGTTACTGGAAGCTTAGGGACTCTCAGTGGTAGGGGGAAGACTTGCTGTGAGGGAGAGGGTGTGAGGAGTGTTCTCTATTATTCTGATTCATCCTCATTGTTAGGGAGGCACCTGTCCCTGAATTAACTTAGGGGTGGGGGACACCATTTCATTTCTTCACCCCTTCCCTGCCACTCGGTCCTGGACCCACCATGTATTCCTGTCCTTCCCTAGCAGTAGCGATTTCTTTTTTCCTGTTGCTTCCTGAGGAATCAGTGAATTTTCACCTTGGTCCTAAGGTAAGGCTGTCTGCTGAACTCCATTGTGTGGATTAAGGTTCTCATTTGAAGAAAAATAAGGAAAATTGTCTGCAGAGGGTCTTATACCCCTTCTGCACAAGCTGCTGTTCTCCTCCTCAGGTCCTCCCCACCACAAAGGCTTTCTTGGGGCTCTTTCCTATTTTTTCTGTGAAAGTGTGACGGGATTTAAGGAGAAAGAGCCTGCAAGAGGGCGCTGAGGGAGCCTCAACTTCTGTGTCTTACAAGGGGTTCATGGTCACACTTGCCTCTCACCAAACTGTGAGCTACTATTAATGGAAATCTTCTTCCTGATGTCCAATGGCAGCTACTCCCGGCAAGCAAGTGTTCACACTTCATCACTTCCTAAGGTGCCTGTGTCTCTTTGCATTTGGGAACAGTTGACTGCCATGTGCCCCCCTTTTCCAACGGATTAAAAAAAAGGTCATAGATGTTCAGTTGTCTAGGTTTTTAATGTTATTATTATTATTATTATTTTAGTTATAAGAGCGGGAGAGATGGCTATTCCAGTTCTCTACATCCTTGAGCAGAAGCCAGAAGTTATTTAGGTAGGCTTTAAGAGGAAATCTGGTTGAAAGCAGGGGCTATAAAACTTTCTCTTAAAGCTGTAGCTGTATAACATTTTATTGAAGATTGAGAAATCCTTTGTTCAAATCAAAATATGGGGGAGAAAGTCCAACAGCTGATGGAGATTCTGAAGGGAGAGCTAACAACCCCCTTCCCACCCTATACTGCCACGTGGTCACTGTCCCCAAACCGCCTAAAAGTCAAAACTAGCTCTCCAGCACCCGCTTTTCAGAAGCACAAGCACACAACGCGTGCTCTCACTCTCTCTCTCTCTCTCCTCATTTTCCTCCCTTCCTCCCTCCCTCTCCCCCTCTACCTCCCCCCTCTCTCTTTCTTTCCCCTTATGCAGTTTTTATCTTTATATCCTTTTGTCTTCCACTCCATCCCTGGCTCAAGCAGGACCTCTTCCCACTTTCTCGTGATACAGTGAACTTGCTAAACAATGGGAGCAAGAAGGGAATTCTGTCCCTTTCTGCCCTGGGGTTATGGTCAACGGTCTTGTATCTACAGCCATTACCCACCTTGTCTGCACTTAGTAATCCACAGAAGAGTGGCATCCTACTCCTCCCCCGCCCCGCTCCCAGCAGTTTCTCCACTGGGATCCTGCCAGCTGGTACTGTTGAAAATTGATGGAATTACTTCAAAAACTTTTAAGGAGGTTAATGACTGTGCATATAACTGTGGAAAAGTTTGTGAGTCACAAAATACCAGGCTTGTATAGGTTGTAGGCAAATGTATAGTGATTCTCACCTAGTTTTGACTCCTACTCACTTGTTCTGAACCTTCCTGCGATAGTCTGATAACCTTATACCTGAATTTTATCTGCATTGTAAGTACTTTTCCCGCTGGTATCTTGCATGGCTGTGTGCGTGGTGCACTCCTTCCTTTTTGTTCCATGACACTTTCTCATTTCCATGCTCTGCATCTGTAGGTCAGTCCTGCCACTCTTCTTAATTGCACAGGCCTCTAGGAACCTAGGTCAAGTTCAGAGGTATAGCAACTCCTGATCTAGGAGAAGGATTTGGATATCACTGCCTGCCACATAATATACACCCTCAGTAAAAGAGTCAAATATGACTTAGTAAAAGGACAAGCTAACAAGCTAGCTAGAGTCCCAGCCATAAAAGACTTCTCATAGAGAAGGAACTTGAAATAAGTTTTAAAGGATGGTTATATCTGAGATTGATAAAGAAGTGAAGCAAATGCCCTAACAAATGTATAAATCATCCCTCTATAACAACACTCCCTTTCTACCAGCCTTTCTAAGATGCTACAAATGGTGATCAGTGACACCTATGTCACTACATTGCCAGTGGCCAATGTCGCCATTACTTTTCCTCCTCATCTGATCTCTCCTCTAATTCTCAGATATTTTAGTGTTGCTCAGGTTGATTCTTCAAGGCTGCAACTGCCTCTGTGTTTCCACTCTAAAGGCACACAGCTCAGTTTTGATCTTGCATCAGTAGCCCATGTGTTGATATATACCTGAGAATGTTCATATTATTTTTACCTGTTATGACCCACTCTCTTGGATGCATGATACTTGCTCCTGGATTTTGTGAAAGCTTTATTTTCTCAACGTTTCTCGCTTCACCCAAGTGGTCTATTTCTTCCATGATTTTGCTTTGGAGGCTTCCATGCCGGCTTGTTAATGCTGTAGTATCACTGACTCCTCAGTAAACTGGCTAGCGCAGGTTATGCCAGGAATGTCTCACCTCTGGATCATTTCTGCCATCTTCTTTGCATCAGTACCCTTGCCAAGGAATTGTGGCTGGAGAGCAAATCAGTACCAAGCTCTGTTGACCAAAATAAGATCACGGTTTTATTAATCATCTATTTTCTCTACCAGTTACTTTATCTTATTAAAGCTGTTTTTTTGGATGCCCCAGCAGCCTTTCCTGTATCTATTATGTGTAGCAGTGGTTCCAATTTGGGAAGTTAAACTGTATTTATCCTAGAATCAAACATGTAACAGTGTATCCAGAGACAGAGGGCTGGATCAGCTAAGAGTCTATTTGCACAAACTGGTGAGGAGATTCTTGGGAGTAAAAGGGAAAAGCAAGCAAGCAAGCACATAGGCACGTTAGTGTGTGTGTGTATGTGTGTGTGTGTGTGTGTGTGTGTGTGTGTGTGTGTGTGTGTGTATTTTCTAAAGTCAAAGATCTAGAGACTGAGGGGGGTGTTAACACTATATCTGCCATTCAGATTCTCTTTTATCCTAGCCCCAAGGACCCAAGCCTGAATCCTGGAAGAGGAGATCTACAGTAAGAAAGCCAGTAAATGCTGAATCACTGGGACACTAATTGCAAAGTGATATCAGCCTTGCCAGGACAGGAGTCTTTGAAAAACCTTCCTAATCTATTTGGGTGACCCACATTAAGGCCTCTGACTTCATTAAATACATAACAGTGTAACTGTATTGTGGCATGGGGGAGGGGTGGATTTCACAAAGGATTTTTATCTCTGAACTTTCAAAAATTATATCTGATTTGATGGTGCAAATCCTCTTATAATGTATATGTTTATCAAATCACCACACTGGACACTTACATATATTACAACTTTGTCAATTATGCCTCAATAGGGCTGGAAAAAAAAAAAAAAACATCTGGTTTACATTTTTTGAAAAGCTCTGAAGTGTCTCCAACAGGTTAAAAAGATAGAATCTCCATGTTCAAATTTGTTGCAAATGTCTACATAGATGTGAAATTTGAACTTGAAGGGGATACTTTAAAAAACTGAATTTGTAATTCACAGCCACAAGCAACAGTGATGTTTTGGCCACTGTTGTTTGTTTCTTTCTTCTTTCGTTTTTGTTTTTGTTTGTCTATAGACATTTAGGTCAGTTGTTACTGTGATACGTTAATTTGCTTTGTCAACTCACATTTACACACAGTGAAATGCACAGATCTTATGATTACTAACATATATCACGACCTCAACCAAAATATAAAATATTGTCCTATCTATTCTTCTATGGATGGACATGGACAGGCCACTTCCATATGTTGGCTATTGTAAATAATGCTGCAATAAACTACTTTTTTGAAGTAGTTTCTTTATTTTCTTTGAGTAAATAGCCGGTAGTGGATTTACTGGATTATATATATATATATATATATATATATATGGTAATTCTATTTCTTTTTTTATTTTTTCAGGAACCTCCATACTGCTTCCCACAGTGGCTGCACCAATTTGCATTCCCACCAACAGTTCCAGAGGGTTTATTTTTCTCTAAATCCTCACCAACACTTGTTTTTTGTGTTGCTGATGTCAGCCATTCTGACGGGTGTGAGGTGGTCATTCATTGTGGTTTTGGTTCGCATTTCCCTGAGGATGAGTGATGCGGGGCATCTTTCCAGTGTCTCTTAGCCATCTACCTGGCGATTGCCAGAGGGAGGGAGCTGGGAAAATGTAGGAAATAGGTGAAGCGGATTAAGAGGACACTTAACTGTGATGAACACTGGGTGATGTGTGGAATTGTTGAATCACTATATTGTGCACCTGAAACAAATAGAACACTACATGTTAATGATACTGGAATTATATAAATGGGTGTATATGTATATACATAAACATATATAAACATGTTTCCATCGACTCAGAAATGTCCTTTCTGCCCCCTTACAGTCAATCTTGGCCCCCTAAAGGCACCCACATTCTTACAATTTGGTTTTGCTGTTCCTGAATACCATAAAGATGAAATCACGTAGTATTTATTCTCTTAGGCTTTGCTTCTTTTGTGCAACGTAATATGTTAAGAATTGTTGAATGTATCAATTAAATTGTCCTTTTTAAAATTTTTGAGTAGTTTTTCATTCTAATAATTTATCAGAATTGGTTTAGCCTTTTCCCATTTAATGATAAACAGTCGAGTGGTTTCTGGGTTGGGACTATTCTGAATAAAGCTGTTCTAAACAATTTATGCAAGCGTATCAGGAACGTATGTTTTCATGTCTTTTGGATAAATATCTGTGTAGAACTATAGCCTCTCAAAGGATAGCCACTTCCAATCCCCAGAACCCGAGAAGGAGTTAGGTCTCTGACAAGGGGGAATCCAGGTAGCAGATGGAATTAATGTTGCTAAGGGGCTGACCTCAATGAAGGGAGACTTCTTGGCTCTCCAGGTGAACCTAATGTAATCACAGACATCTTAAATATGAAGAGGAAGGCCAGAGAGTCAGTGTTCAAGCAATGTGAAGAGAGAAGGACTCGGGGGGGGGGGGGGGGGTCACAAGCCAAGGGATATAAGCCATCTCTAGAAGCTGGGAAAGGTACAAAAGCGAATTTTCTCCTGAAGCTTCCAGAAAGGAATGGAGACCTGTCCTCACCCTGATTTTAGCCCGGTGAGACTCATTTTGAATTCCTGACTACTAGAACAGTAATATAAAAACTTCGTTTTGGTTTAAGCTACTAAGTTCATGATAGCAGCGATATTGATATTGATACTCATGTTTTATACGGTGTCAGTGAGTGGGAATGCCAAGTCATATGGTAGCCATATAATTAACTTTAAAAGGAGTTACTAGACTTTTCTAACGTGCACCAATTTACGTTTACTCCATCAGCAGTATGTAAGAATTTAGTGGCTCCACAAACTTGCCCACAATTAATGTTGTCTGTCTTTTGTTGTTGAGCTGTTTCGTTGAAAGCTAAGTATAATCACATTTTTAGTTTTAATTTGTATGACTAATGATATTGGGCACATTTTCATGTACCTATTTGTATATTCTGGGAAATGTCTGTTAAAGACCTTTGTTCATTTTTAATTTTGATGTCTGTCTTTTTATTAATTGCCAGAGTGTTTCATATAGTCTGAATATAAATTCTTTGTCAAATGTAGGGGTTGTGAACACATTCCTCCCCTCTGAGTCTTGTCTTTCCTTTTTCTTTGACATCTATTGATAAGCAGACATTTTAAAATTTAATCAAGCCAAACTTATCTCTTTAGTTTCATATTTACAGCTCCTTGTGTTCTGGCTAAAAAATATTTCCTTAGCCCAAGGTCATGATATTAATTATTCTTCTATCTCTTATGCTAGAAGAGTTTACAGTTTCAGCTTTTAATTTTTGTGTGTGATGTGAGGCGCTGATCAAGGTTTACCGTTTTCCTTACTTTATCTACTTGTTGCGATACTATTTGTTGAAAAGACTTCCTTTCCCCATTAAATTGCATTGACATCCTATAACCTTGTAGGTAGGTGGATATTTATGCATGTTCTATTTGTTTCCGTTTATCTGTTTGTATTCTTATTCTAATACTACAGTGTCTTAATTAGTGTCACCTAATTAGTAATAGTGATACCTAAAATTAGTGTAATGTGTCCAAATTTCTCCCCTTTCTTGAGGATTGTTTTGTCTATTCTAGATCTTGTGTGTGGGGGGGTGTGTGTTTTTATATGTTTTAGAATTAGCTTGTCAATGTCCATGCTATGATTTTTTTTTTTGAATTGCAATTGATTTGGAGATAATAGGAATCGTAAACATTGAATTTATTTTTTTTTTATTGATCTTTTAATGATTATTTTTGAGAGAGGACAGAGAGAGAGAAGCAGAGGATGAGCAGGGCAGGGGCAGAGAGAGAGAGGGAGACACAGAATCCAAAGCAGGATCCAAGCTCTGAGCTGTCAGGACAGAGCCTGATGTGGGGTTCGAACTCACCAATCATGAGATCATGATCTGAGCTGAAGTGATGCCTAACAGACTGAGCCACCCAGGCACCCCTTAATCATTGAATTTCTAATTCATGAATATGGCATTTTCTTTTTTAACTCTAGGTTGTCTTTAAATCTTAAAGATAGGTAGTTTCTGTACTCTGTGTAGAGGACTTAAATATGTATCTCATTAAATTTATCCCTCCCCCCACCTTTTCTGGTGCTATTGAATGATGTGGCTTACTAATGTTTTCTAATTTTTGTTGCTAATATATTGAATTCAATCAATTTTATTGTATCCTGACCTCTTATCCTAGGATCTTTCTCATTCATTAGTCAGTACCTTTTTTAGGTTTCACAGGGTTTTATATATACACAATCGTGAAATCATGTCCTCTATGAATAAAGACAAATTTATTTCTTCTGTTCCAATCTTTACACCATTTCTTTTATTCTGCCTTATTGCACTGGGTAGAAAATTCAGTACAATGTTCGAGAGAAGTGGTGAGAGTGAACACCTTCACCTTGTCTTTTATATTGGGGAAAAAGTATTATATGTATCAATCTTAACTATAATGTTAACTGGAGGTTTTTAACAGATGTCATTTATAAATGAAGCGTTTTTCTATGCTTAGTTTGAGAATTTGTCATGAATGTGTTAAGTGTCATCAAATGCTTTTGCTTCAACTAAGGTAATTCTTTTTTCTTTGTTATGATTTTTAAAAATTTTCACAACCTTAAATCCTGGGATAAATTTCACTTGATTATTATATTATCTTTTTACATAATTCTGGATTCTATTTGCTAATATTTGGTTAACAATTTTTGTAAGTAGTTTAATAAGAAATACTGGTCCATAATTTTACTTTTATGTCCTGTTCTTATTTATGCTGGTGTTAGAGGTATGATGCCTTCTTGAAAAGGCATAGAAAATATTTCCACATATTCTATTTTTCCAAAATAGTTTATGCAAAATTGTTATCATCATTAAATATCTGATAGAATTCACCAGTGATGTTATCTGGATCTGATGTCTTTGCAGACGAAATGCTTACTTATAAGTGAGGTTTCTTTAATAGGTAGAACCCTATTTAGATTTTCTATTTTTATTTTGTCCGTTTGAGAGGTTTTTTTCTAGTATTTTGTCCATTTCATGTTATTTGTCAAATTCATTGGTACAAAGTTGTATATAATATTTCTCTTTAACAGAACATGGTGTGTTGACATGTTTTTGGTTTTTTTTTTTTAGACTTCTACTTGGGATTTATTGATTTCTTAGATCTGTATGGTATCGCTTTCTGTTTTTGGGTTTTTTTGTTTGTTTGTTTGTTTTTCACCAAATTTAGGAAACCTTCAGGTTTTGTCCCCAGGATTTTTTTATTCTGATGCCTTCTTGATACTTTTTTCCCCTGATACTCTGTATGGTTGACTACTCAGTATTGTCTCATGGGTCATTGAGGCTTTCTTGATATTTTAAATATTTTTCTCTTCCTTCCTTAATTTGGATAATGTTATTAACCTTCTATATCTAATCTGTTGGTTAACCCATCAAAAAGTATTTTTGTTTTTGTTGTAGAATTTCAATTTGCTTATTGTTACAGTTTTTTTTTCTTCCCTGAAATTTATCCATCTTTCCCTTTATATCTGTGAATGTTTATAATCGCTGCTTTAAAATCCAAATCTGCTATTCTTTTTAGCATCTATTGCCATTAGATGCTTTTTTCCTTGATTATTTCCTGCATTTTCTCTATCTAATAACTTTATTGTATATGTTTACTTTGTAGAGTTTCATGTTTATTGTCTTGATCTTTGTTTGATCAAACAGTTAATTGGTAGGTTATAGTGACACTTTTAGGCTTGGTTTTGTGTGATGGGTTCATTCCATTGCTCGGTGAGGTCACTCCACTGCAGGTGGCCCAGATTCTGACTATTTTTAGCCCTGTGCAACCTCTAGTGTCTCCATGCTACTTTTGGCCTCCCAGAAGCCATTTTCCGCTAGGTCTTGTGGATGCAGTGCCCTGAGCATTGAGCATCTTAGCCCTCAGCCAAGAAACAAAGGAAACCCTCATGGAGACTTCTGGGGTGACTTCCCTATACTGCTAATTAATTTTCCATACCCCAAGTTTCACTTGCCCCAGTGGCTTCAAACTCTACTCTGTGCCTCCTCAGTTCCGTGAGATTCCTGTCTCCTGGACCCATCTTCCTACTGCAAGGTTCTGGAAAGTGTCCCAGTCATCTGGGGATAAGAAGCCTACCTTACAGGTTTTCCCCCTTTCTTAAGGATGATAGGACTGCTCTTTGTGTCCAATGCCTGAAAGTCATTGTCTCACATTTTTGTCAAGTTTGTGTAATTATTTATGTAGGAGGAGCACTTCAAAACAAGTTCCTTCAAATTACTGGAAGCCAAAGTCCTCGAGCACATTTTTGAGTATGTACTGTGTATTAAACAGTATGCTAATCATTATGGCACACAAAGAAATAAAAGTGATTTTCCATCCCTTACCAATAAGAAAGGTGCATATATAAATATAAGACACATTGACTTTTTTTCAGTTCCTGGAAGGCACTGCGACCTTTTTCTACGTCAGACTTTCCAAATGTAATTCCTTCTGTTTTAAATTCTTCCCTCTCCTCCTGGCCTGAATGACTTTCATTCACTCACCAGATCTCCACTAAAATGTTGCTTCCTCAGCAGAGTCTTCTCTGACCTTCCCCTCTAAATTATTTTCTTTAACATTATTCTTATGGCACCCTGTAATTTTCCAGCACAATTACTACAATTTCTCTTTATACACATTGGATTATTTGGTTATACATTTCATAAGTGCAAGACTGTATTTCCTTCACTGTTATGTCCCTCAATCAATCACAGTATTGAAAAAGAAGCATAGGGGTGCCTGGGTGGCTAAGTGGGTTGAACATCCAGCTCTTGGTTTTGGCTCAGGTCATGATCTCACGGTTCATGGGTTCAAGCCCCACACTAGGCTCCACACTGATGCTGCAGAGCCTGCTTGGGATTCTCTCCCTCTGTCCCTGCCTCCACCCCTCAAAATAAATAAAAGTTGAGGAAAAATGCACAAAAATATTTCTTGAGTGAATAAACAAAGGGATAAGTGTCACAATTAGTATAAAAAATGGGCAAAGTTTTTCTATAGGACACTCATTTCCTATTGAGTTGTTCAGATAGTCTTAAGAGATGGGATTTTGAGAGGGATGAGAAAAGGGACTTGATAGGTAAGAAACTGGCATGAGTCGAAAGAGTGCAAGTCCTATTTTAGGAGGTAGTAACTAGGCTTGTTTTGCTAGAGGATTTATTAGGATTAGTTTGGAAGGCAAATGGGGTTTAACTTCTTATCTCAGCAGCCTGATGATGACAACCAGTTTGTAAAATCTAAATCTCTAATGCCAGTTAGTGCATATAATGTATTTTAAAGATGATGTAACTTACTTTAAAAAGCTAGGAATTACCTAAGTGCTCCCACCAATAACGTCATAAAAAGACATCAGCTGAAATTGATGCCCATAAATTGGAGTCCCTACATCTGAGGTTGAATCTTGTTGATAAAGTGCACTTCTGGCATCCTTGTCGACCACCCTGTATGAGACAAAGAGTAAGCTTCTTTGCCGGTGGTTCACAGTCATATTGGTATTAAATAAATCATGTATTTGAAGTCACCTGCCAGTGGGATGTTTTGGAGTATGGGCTGTAATACAGTTCTTGGAAACCACTGTCTCTCTTCTTGTGCCTGAAGGAGAACATTTAGAACAAGTGAAGGGTTATGAGGACTCCATGAAAATGGAGAGAAGTAGAAAGCGGAGGGGGTACTGGGAGGCCAGATGCCATGCCCATGTGAGATTCTTGGAGTGTGCATGCTCCAGTTACTTTCTCCACTTGCAGTTAAGCACAGAAGTATAAATGAGTGGTCTATTCACTGCCTCATGCTGTTAATTCTCAGAGCAGTTGCAGTGAGGCTTTCTCAAAGGCACAAGCCACCTCCGGGAACCAATTAGTCTCTTCCTCCTGCCCTAGTCCTGCTAGTGAAACCCACTCAGTCACAAGCGGTCCTGAACAACACCATTAACGGCACCCTCCCCAGTTCCCTTAACAGAATGCATTTGATTTCCCTCAATTTTACTTTCTCAAATTGGTGTCCTATAATGTGAAAGGCTGAATGACGTTATATTTCATCCATGCGGCCAGTGTGAGAAATTCTCCCCACAGGCCAATCAGTAACTAACCCACTCTGAAACCATGTCCTCTCTGGCCCCACCACTGTGTGGGAAGGAGGAAGCATGAGCAATAAGAAGCTGACTCACCTTGTGGCATTTGTGGAATTCATTGCAAACTAATCCTCAGCTTGAAAAGTTCCCATTATCTCACCTCTCAAAAGTGGAGCTGACTTTGGAAGATGGCTACTTCTTCCCAGCCAGCTAAGTGCTACACGTCTTTATCTCCGTTCAAAGTCATGCCATTGGAAAGCCTCCCCTCGGTCCCCAAACTGGATCACTAGATACAGTTTCCTTCTGTATGTGTGTTTTCCCACTGCTAGCACCCTGACCGCTGGAAGGCAGCAACAAGTCACAATGAAGTCTAGGGCCTCGTTGGAAGCTCAGCTACCTGCCTTTGAAACCAAATTCCACCAGTTACTAGTATATGACTTGGGCAAAATAAAACTCTGTCTTATTTGCTTCACATTTAAAATAGAGACGGTAGGGCACCTGGGTGGCTCAGTTGGTCAAGTGCCCAACTATTGATTACAGCTTAGGTCATGATCTCACTGTTTCATGAGTTCAAGCCCCGTGTCAGTCTTTGCAGTGACAGCATGGAGCCTACTTGAGACTCTCTTTCTCCCTCTTTCTCTGCCCTTCTCTCACTCAAGCTGTCTCAAAATAAATATTAAAAAAATAAAATAAAATAGAGATGATAAGGGTATCTATACCATTTCATAGGGTTGTTTTAAGGATAAAACAAGGTCATTTTCTCTAAATTTATGAAGCACTTAGATAGGGAGCAATGTTTGTCAACTATAATCACAATTTTAATTCAAGTTTTATGTGGCTCCCTCATGATACACAAAATATTTATTGAATACCTGCTATGTGCCAAGTATGTTATACAATATACTTGAACAAAATCTCCACCTTTAAGGGGTTTAGCTTCTAGAGAGCAAGAGGGGAAAATAAATAATGCAAATAATTTTAAGCCACACTACGTTAAAGTGATTTTCTTACTTTTTAATGTTTATTTTTGAGAGAGAGCGAGAGAGAAAAAGAGCACGCACAAGCAGGAAAGGGGCAGAAAGAGAGGGAGACACAGAATTCGAAGCAGGCTCCAGGCTCTGAGCTCTCAGCACAGAGCCTGACATGGGGCTCAAACTCTCCTGAACCATGAGATCGTGACCGGAGCTGAAGTCGGACCCTCAACCGACTGAGCCACCCAGGAGCCCCAAAGTGATTTTCTAAAATAGAAAAAATAGAACTGAGTAAGGAGAATCTGAAGTGCTTATAGAACAGATAGTAATTTTAAGTTAGTTTGGTCACGGAAGGTCTCATTGAGGAAGTGACATTTGAGCAGGTTTCTGAGTGAAGATTGTTCTCCTTAGAACAGTTGCAAATGTTCTGCGACTGGAGTGTATGTGGTCTGTGGGCAAGCAGGGAAACCAATGTGGCAGGAGTAGAAAGAACAAGGAGAGAAAATAAGGAGATGATGTTAGAAAATTGGGGGCCAGGGCCCTTTGGATCAGTGCAAGGGCTCAAGTTTTTGCTCTTAGTGAGATTGAAGCCATTGCAAGAAATTGAGCACAAATATGGTGTCTGACTTGGCATTCTAAAAGCACCACTCTTGCTTCTCTGAGAATAGGCAATGTGTGAGGGTAACAAGACTGAAAAACCTGTTAGGAAACGAGCTGAAACCCACATGCAAGAGGCGAGTGGGTCAGACATGGTAGCAGGGGAGAGGTTAAGATGCAATCAGATTCTGGTACATTTTGAAAGTAGAAACGAAGAACTGCCTGACGGAATGCTGACAGAGACAGCATAGAAAAAGCATTATCTCCCTCACCCCCACCCCCCGGAAAATTCCAAACACCCACCATGTTTGTTGTTCCTTAAAGTTGTAACTCCAACAAGTAGCAAAATGCCCATTTCTCACATTGTTCAGTGAGAAAAGGAAAACAGTATTCTAAGAGGTTGAGGTTTAAACTAAAATTTTTTAAATGTTTATATTTTTTTGGAGAGAGAAAGCACACACGTGCTGGGGGAGGCACAGAGAGAGAGAGGAAGACACAGAATCTGAAGTAGGCTTCAGGCTCTGAGCTGTCAGCACAGAGCCAGATGCAGGGCTTGAACCCACAAGCATGAAATCATGACCTGAGCCAAAGTTGGGCATGTAACGGACTGAGCCACCCATACATGCTTATAATATTTATTTACATTTTTTTTTAAATTTTATGTTTGTTTACTTTTCAGAGAGAGAGACAGAGTATGAGCAGGGGAGGGTCATAGAGAGAGGGAGACACAGAATCTGAAGCAGGCTCCAGGCTCTGAGCTGCAAAGAGCCTGACATGGGGCTCGAACCCACAAACTGCAAGATCATGACCTAAGCCCAAGTCAGAGGCTTAACTGACTGAGCCACCCAGGCTCCCCTATAATAGTTATTTTAAATCAGAAGTTGCTTTTTGTTTTTCACTTTTTTTTTTCTTTTTGCTTTTTGGTTTCTTTACTCTTCACCAGGGATAATACTGGTATTATCCCAGAACTTAAGACCCTGGAAAGTCTTTAATAATCAGTAGATTAAATTGGAGTTCAGGGAGATAATATTTTAATATTTTACTAAGCAAAAAATAAAATCAAATAACCACCCTGCATAGTACTCCTCCCGAAAGAAATCACTGCTATTCTTGCCTGCACACATCAAATATATATTGGCATTTCTAGCCATTTAAGTTGTGTATGAAGCAGCCTACTTACAGATTGTACATTCTCTTTAGATGTATCATCGGGACACCTGGGTGGCTCAGTCAGTTAAGCATCGACTCTTGATTTTGGCTCAGGTCATGATCTCATGACTGTGGGTTTGATCCCTGCATCAGGCTCTGCACTGACAGCACTGAGCCTGCTTGGGATTCTCTCTCTCTCTCTCTCTCTCTCTCTCTCTCTCTCTCTCTCTTTCTCTGCCTTTCCTGCTTTCTCAGTCTACCTCTCAAAATAAATAAATAACCTGAAAAGCTTTTTAGATGCATAGTGTCATCAACTTGGCTATCACCAGGTCTTGCTCTTAAAGCCACTCAATTTAAAATTATTTTTGCATGTGCCTAATCTCATTAATTTTCTACAGTTTTATTAGGAAGTCATTAGAGAAGAGTTACATTGGACTAGGAATTTCTATCAAAGAGGAGATATTTATTTTGCCCCATTTTAATTGTTGTTCCTCTACAAAGGAGTTTGTAAGGTCCAGGGGAAAAGGTACTCCCAGCTAAAAATGATCTCTTGCCTTCGAGACCTACTTACTATCTACCATTTGCAAGTGGAAAGTAATGTCAGTTTTTAATTTGCTTCCTAAGGTACCGTGAGGCCTGTTTGACAAAAAGTAGAAAGTGTGCCCTTTCTTTTCCCCAGTAGTAGAATTTTCTTCCCTTATTCACACTATGACATGCTCTTTCTGGTGACCCTAGCATACAGTGGTGCATTTTTAATTGGAACAGAAGAAGGGAACTCAGAGTTAATCAATAAATTTGGTCATCTTAGCACCGATAGTTCCGTACTTCCTCATCACTGACCAGGGTATTTTTAGTCAGCTACACAAAGGCCATTAATCTCACAGAGACTAATGTTGAATGATACCTTGATGTTCCATAGGGCATTCTTCTGGAGTGACTCATTATGAAATAAACTTAGAATGTCAAAATTCCAAACAAGTTGCAGGTTTTGCTCATAAAACTTTACTGTCAAACTACAGTCAGTGGTACAGTAAGACCAATTTTAAACCCATGTGACTAATCAGAAGCTAAATGGCAGCGATCGGACATTGGGGAATCTGGCATCTTTTAAATGGAAGCTCTCTGGGCAAATATGTTCAGTAAATTGACAAAATCATTTTGTCTCCAAAAACATTGGCTAGCCTCTGTCTGAAATGACTTGCCTCCTACCCACGAGGAGTTTTTTTGTTTTGTTTTGTTTTTTAAGCAAAATCTCAACAGACTGAAATCGAGGTACCCAAAAAAAGCTCTATGTGCAAGTACACAAAGTGTCAAATGTGAAATCACATCGATTAGAAGCAAAAATACTTGGGGCGCCTGGGTGGCTCAGTCGGTTGAGCGTCCGACTTCAGCTCAGATCATGATCTCACGGCTTGTGACTGGGCTGACAGTCCCGAGCCTGGAGCCTGCTTCAGATTCCGTGTCTCCCTCTCTTTCTGGCCCTTCCCCAACCCCACGCCCCCTAAAAAATAAATACACATTTTTTAAAAAAAAGAAGTGAAAAACACCTATTAGGCATTTGGTTATTTGGGGACCATCTATCTCGAAATGTCTATTCCTGACTTCTTAAATAACAAAAGGAAATGCAATGGAAAAACAAAAATTATCATTGGGGGAAGAGGGATAATGTGCAATAATGAAACAAAAATCCTTGATTAAATGCAGCCTTGACATGCATCAATAGCATCATTAGCTGTTAGGCTTTAGGATTTTTAATAAGGAATCAAAGACCAAAATGAGAATGATTTAGAATCTATTATTCAGGAGGCAAGAAATTGGAATGATAATCATATCAAATGAGCCAAAAATAAGGGATTAAGGAAAGGTATTTAAAAGTGAGCAAGAATAAAATATACAAATTTAAGCCAAAGCCAGCTAATACCTCATTACAATGACTTGACATTTAAGTTGGGCCCACGATTGCAAATCCAGCCCTGTAAAAATTGCGCTTTTATTAATAAAATCGACCAGCTACCTTCTGTGGCTTCATAGGAGTACGCTAGAAAGGACTATTTTGATAGCTAAATTTGAACAATTTTCCCATAAACAGGAACTTTGCAAAGTGGCACAGTGCAGGCAAGTGAGGATGTGATGACATTTTTCTACTAAAACTCCTGCGCGATGACCCATCAATCTACCTCCCTGGACCTACCTCCCTCCCTATTTATCCATTCAAATAACTTCCATCGGCGTGCTGTGCTGTATGCCCACACACCAAAAGAAATGCCCCAAACTCTAAATTCTCATAATATCTTTGAGAATAGATGCATTTGCAGAAACCCTCTGAGGATCTGTGTTGTGTGGGGCCTTAATGCTTTGTTCCTGTGCAGTACAAAGGAAGTAAATCACATACTTCAAGTACTGGACATTAATAATATCCCCATTCTCCAAGGAGGACCCACTCGTAATGGAAAGATTATTCTCCAAACCTCATCAGCGGTGCCAGCCTCAAGGTGACTCACTCTCCCACCTGAACCTGCAGCAATTTCTTCCTCCACTGCTCTTGCCAGACATTAGCTGTTGGCATCCTCCACAAAGGGACATTAATAGTCCTGAAGGAAATATGCTGTTTTTGTTCTTGCTTTCTGTCCCCTCCCTGGTTGCTCATTAACTTATATCTGCCCTCTAGGAATATAGCTAGTAATCATCTAAGGTGAGGTAGAAAGTTCTTGCCACTTCACAGATAAAAAATAGAGGGAAAAGATTTTTAAAAGGTAAATTATTAAAACCAAGATAACTCATTATTCATGAACCAGAGATCAGCTACTTTGAATGCCCTTAATGTTGATGATTGTCAATGTCATTTATTAATACATTTGAATTCATTCCGGATTCAAAGTGCAATTACAGACACGGTTTTCTCACCTCTTAAAATGTATATTCTATTGGCAGAAAACACACACAAGGTTAGCAGAGATGACAAAACATGTTGAGGTAACACGCAAGCCGCTTGTTCTCGGCATAGTTCAACATGGTGCCCTTTTAGTACTTAAATAAGAGGAAGCCTTTCTTTGTTTCCTGCAGGGAATATTGGCCAAATTGAAGTGTATAATACATTCAAGCAAATAAATATTTGCATGGAATTGGAGCTCCTATTCAAGAAAGCTAAACTCTTAAGTGCGTTTCAGGGTTACCTCAGGAGTTAGGACTAAGCTCTAGGAATACACAGAGTAAGGAAAACAAAGATCTGTTGGGGGAGCAGGCTGGGGTATACAAGTCCTAGCCCTCCCCACCCCCATTCATTCCTTTTAAATTTCGATGGCTTGAGGCTAGGAGTCACATTTGCAAAATACTGTGTAGGAATTTTCACTTGCTCTATCAACCAGTAAAGAATATTTGGCCAAGTTGAACAGAAAGCTACTTTTCTAACTCCTGTGTTAGATACTGAATTCAGTGTTCCCTTTTGAAAAAGTCTTATTTGACCCCCAGTCATGGCATGCAGTGCCTCAATTTGAAGTCCCCTTCATAATATATTGCAAAGACGATGCTGTGAGATATCCAGATGCCTACTGTCTGCGCTGTAATGAGGATGATTCAGCTAAGGTTCGCAAAGGATTTTGACAGTCCTGGCTGGAGGAAGGATGCTGAAGTGCACAGCTCAGGGCTCTTAGCAAGCACAAATCTTTCTCTTATGCAAAGAGACTCACAGATACTTCAGGAATGTGGTAATGTTATGCTTTAGAAGGCAAGAAAAATGCTTCCCCCCCCCCCCCCAGGTGAGACAAGGAATAGAATTTCTTGACTAGAACAGCCTTTTCAGAGTTTCTAATCACCAAGTTCACAGAAATTCCATTGGTCCTGAAATTTTCCTATTAAGAAAAACTAATAAGGCTGTCCTGCTCCTTACAAATGCACCTATATCTTTTTCAGGTTTTCCACATAGTCACATTTCTCTAATGAGGACACATTTCTTTTTAAAACTCAATCAAAATAAGATCTAGACCAGATTAATGATTGGGCAGGAGGACTGATGTATATTTTATGCTGTCTTATGCTGCAGGATACGACTTGTACCTCATAAGTGGCCTAATTCCTTGCTACTCAAAGTTTGGTCTTCAGATCAACATCCCAGCATTATATGGGCCCTACTCCAGACTTAATGAATCATACCCTGCTTTTTAACCAGTTCTCCTGGCAATGTATATATCTACCCAGTGACTGTGAGAGCAGTGGTAGTTCACCAAGTCAGCAGGGTCTGGAGAATCTGGGTAGGAGACTGAGTTTGAGCACTAGAGCAAAAGGCTAGGTCATAAAATATTCAACCGACAGCTAAAAAATTGAAAGTTTTTGGTGGAGAAGACATGGACAACTGGCATATTCCCACCCAGAATTACATTTCCGAAGACCTTTTCTTAGTTTCAATTCTCCTCTCTTCTTAATCATCAAAACTGTTCTAGTATTGCTGTGCCTTTTTATACAGATGTGTGTGTGTGTGTGTGTGTGTGTGTGTGTGTGTGTGTGTATGTGTGTGTGTATAAAGAGGGGGGGGATACAGGGGGGGAGAAGGGGAGGGGGCGAGGGATAATGTGTGTATGTATATATGTGTGTGTGTGTATGTATATATAATGTGTGTGTATGTGTATATATATATTTTTTTTCCAAACACTTAAAATTAAATTGCATATGTCTCTCAGACTCTATATGAATAAAAGGATTTCACTTTGAGTATGTTCTGAGGATTTGTTTTTCTTCTCTGAGAGATTTAATGAAAAGAATCTAGTAGTGTGTTTAGTCATTTTTGTACCTTAACAGCATTAATGGTCACCTAGGGCTAAGCTGCCTACTGGGCTTTCTCCTTGAAGTCCTGTGTCTTATCTCTGCACTGTAGCAATTCCTTCTGACTTCAGGGCAAATTCACAAGCACTTATAAAGGGGCCCTAGCTTCTTATAGAAGCACCTGGAAGAACTCTCTCTCCCTTTCTCTCTATCCACCCCCCCCTCCCCCCCAGTGCTCTCCCTCACTAAATCAGATGTTTAGTTTAGATTCTCTTGGTTCTGAGAGGTCTTTTGCTCTTGGGTATGCTCTTCAATTCTCTGTTTCCTTGTTTATCTCCATTCCCCATACTTCTTAGAAACAAAACAGCAATAAGAAAACCACTTTCCTCAAGGCTTGAGCCTGTCCCCAGCTCAGAACCCACTCCTTTTATTGTTTCCCGCCTCCAATTCCTCATGTGCTCAGGAAGACCATTCAGGCACTTACTCTGGGGTTTCTCCCTCGACCTATTTTCTATGTCCATGTCTAGAAAGCCAGGTTGAACATACCTAGGGTTTCGAGCCTCGTAGCCTGCCAACTCCACCCTCAGCTTCCAGCAGCCCCCTCCTTTGGGCCCCAAATCATTCACTCAGTAGACACTTTTCCCAATGAGTTCCTGGAACTTTCTCCAGTGAATTTGATACATGTAACACTAAAGTCACTGTTTCCAATTCTCCTGGAAATCTCTGACACAGAACTTGCCCTTTCTCTTCCAAATCTGACTATTCCAGTTTACGCTAAGCTTCAAGTTTGGGGATAATCAGAACAAGGTGTGAAAGAGAAATTATTTAGTATCTTTCTTTTAGAGATTTATTCCAGGATCCAAGGCCCTTTAATGGAAATCAACAAGATTGCATTTATCAAAAGCTAGATTATAACCGAACCTTTCTAAGAGGCACTGGCAGAACTCTGTGTACTCATTCCAGCCAACGCTTATTTGAATAGCAGTTTTATTTCCTCATTACTTTCTAGGATAAAATTAGGTTATAGATTTACCAGATGTTTGACTTCTCAATTTAGAGGGGTGCCTGGGTGGCTCAGTTGGTTAAACGCCCAACTCTTGATTTCAATTCAGGTCATGATCTCACGGTTATGAGGTCAAGCCCTGCATTGGGTTCTGTGCTAGGTGTGGAGGCTGCTTAGGATTCTCTCTCTCCCGTCTCCCACTATTCCTCCTATGCTTGCTCTCTCAGTCTTTCTCTCTCTCAAAAAAAAAAAAAAAAAAAATTAACAAGAAAGGCTAATTGTCCACAATGAAGCTAGTTCTTGGTGGTTACATTTTTTTGTTGTTGTTGTTAAATTGAACTTGGGATTTTTGTTTTTTGTTTGTTCCCTAACCTTCCTGTGGAAAAGGTGAAGGACCTGATAAAGCCCATCAGAATTTGGTGCTATATTTTTAAGACCTTGGACCTTAAGAATTTTTTTTTTATATCTGGGGATTATGGACTCCAGTGAGATGTGGGAACACAAAGATGGTGAGAATTCTTTGCATCCAAGAGTAAGAATAAATGTGTTCCTATAGTTAAAATGTTGATATAGGGGCCCCCAGGTAGCTCAGTTGGTTAAGCATCTGACTTTGGCTCAGGTCATGATCTCACAGTTCATGAGTTTGAGCCCAGAGTCAGGCTCTGTGCTGACAGCTCAGAGCTGGGAGTCTGCTTTGGATTCTGTGTCTCCCTCTCTCTCTGTCCTTCCTACACTTACACTCTGTCTGTCTCTCTCTCTCTCTCTCTCTCTCTCTCTCTCTCTCTCTCTCAAAAATAAAATTAAAAAACATTTAAAATGTTGGCAAATAAGGATTATAGTCTAGGTTAGAGACCTAAGCAATACCAGTGGTAGAAATTCAGTGACTTTTAAGGCCTGTGCCTTCTAGGGGACATACTTGGATCATGAATCTCCAGCCAAAAGAAGCTGAGAATCATGAGATAACGAGGGAGGTGGTGACAAATGGTATTGAGCTTTTTTCAACAATTCCCTCAAGTACAGTTCAGGTAGGTAGGCCTTTAGGACCACAGTCTTAGTGTTGGATAGGAAATTAACCTGCTATATTAAGTCTAGAAGAAATCTTTCTCGATCAAAGGATAGAGATAGAGGTGTGTGTGTGTGTGTGTGTGTGTGTGTGTGTGTGTGTGTGTGTGATGTATTTTTAAGGCCCTTGATATAATGATATAATAGCCTTTCAAAGAGTTTATGCCAATTTATGGTTTAGCAAGCTGAGTATGACAAAGTATGCTACCCCATACCCTGGTCAAAGAACTTTAGACATTCTCAAAAGGTCAAGGACTAGTTGGAAAAGCATATCAAAAAAGACACGTCATGTAGGGTCTGCCTCCGTCTCCTAAAGTTCACTTGCCCTGCCCATACTTGAAAAAAAGCACCTATTCTTCTATTTAGAGTCTTGCAAAATAATGAAAGTCTTCGTTCCAAGACTTTTTCCAACACTGGTTTTCTCATTCTATGTGAACCATAGCTTTGACATTTCTTGCCTCCACCTAACCTAAAGAAAGTGCACCTTGTAGCCTTCTTGGTGGCAGGCATCCAGGTATGTATATCTGGCTTTAGGATCTAGCCCTCACGAGGAAGTTCCAAAATTGGAGGACCAATTCTGAGAACCTGCTGTCTGACTTTGAAATGTGTCTGGGCACATCGGGACCGTCTATGCAGCAAACCTGAGGATATGCTGGCTCTCATGTGCACATGACAGAGTATCACAGGCTGAGTGGCAGCGGTAGGTTTCTAAACCTAAATGTGGGAGGGGTATCTCTGAGTATAGTTAATTCTACCCTTAATCTGTGTCTCATCTCTGTCTTCTAACAGTCCATCTCTATTATAACTGAAATCCAGATACTCTTCCATCAACTGGTGCTCAAAATGCTGCAAGGACGTCCTTGCCAGTTCATTTCTTACTCCAGATTCTAACCTTGGGAGCTGCTTATGTCCTACATGGGATTAATACAGTGCCCACCTAACAAACTCAAGTATAAACTGTACTTAATTGCACATGTATTCATTTTCAGTCTGGCTGACTTAAAACAGATTAAAATGTTTTCAATGGAAAAATTCTTATTTTTTCTAAAATAGTCAAATATACCACCACACATTTTACTGAATTACCATCCAAGTACCTTTCTTCCCTGAGAGGCATATTCAGAAGCTATAATGTAAGGAAACGACAGCTCTTATAATTCCCTGTAGTTCTCTGATACACGCACAATATAGGAAATACATGAGTATTAACATCGTGACACATCAAAACCAAGAGCTTAAGTGGACAAGATGTGGGGGCTAACAAGCTTCCGTGTATTTGCTCTTCTCTCTTCTCTTGTCCCTCTATATACGCACAAAAGTTTCTCTTTCAAGTTTAAAAACCTTTGTAAATTAAGGGGCACATCTTGAAATGTTCCATATGAAGAGATGATTGGTGTCATCTGAGTTCTTCATACCCATAAATGACACCTCTCTGAAGAGCACTCAAGATGTTCTGAGCTGAAATCATTACCTAGTCTACCACTTGAAATTTCCAACCTTACACCCATCTTTTTTCTCTTAACAGCTCACTCATTAGGACTCTTCCATTTTTTTTTCTCTATCCTTCATTATCTTAGCTCAGACATAGCCTTATATATTAAACCCATTCTGTGTGCTTTTTATGGTTACTTTGCTTTAATATGCTGTCCCCAATGTATCAAAATATGATTTGGTGTCACTTTTCTTTGAAAAATATACACTACTGGAGAATATATTGGGATAAAACAGGCCCTTATGAGTCTGCCTGGAAACTATTCCTGAAAGAAAATGAAATCAAAGATTCAATACCTAATTACAAATACAATGTTGAAATACAAACCACATGTAAGTTCAAGCATGCTAAGTGATTTCTTTCAGGCCCTATTGCTCTTCAAAAGGAAATATCTTTCGTGATATATCCCATCACCAATTAGGGACATGATCAGAGTTATATTAACCTCAGCACTTAATTCAGGGAGTATTCCTTCAAGAGTTCTAATTGCCTCCATGAATTCTTCATGTATTTAATAAATGTGTATTAAGCATCTATCAGTATGCCTGGCAGTTGAAAATACATATATAGGAGCTCATTCCTACTTTTTCAAACCGGTCTCCCTGCCCTCTGTAAAGGGGAGAGACATAATCGAATCTCTTGAGTGGGCAATGACTGAATATATAATTGAGAATCTCTCCAGGTAATTTGGATACTCCCATCCATGCCCATTTGAGAAGCCCTGTTCTTTATCTTTTCTGTTGGAAATCTCATTTACTCTCATGGCTGCAAATAACTATGCAAATGACCCTAAAATCTATCCTTCTAGTATAGTTTTAGGAAACTTAGTTTTCTCCCCCAAACTACAAAAACTTCTGTTTCTGGATTGTCTCCTTAAAGTGCTTCCTCACATAAAACTTCTTCAAAACCAAACTCAGGCTCTGTCTTCCTACACATGAACTTTCCACAACTTTCCTGTTTCATTCACTATTGCTGTATATACAGCCACTGATAATGGAAAAGTAAGCATTCTTTTCTCCTCCCTCTTCTGTATCTTAGAACTTCCTATCTGTCTCACAGTCTGGTTAATTCTTTACCTACAATGTGTCTCTAAGCTGTCTGCTCTCCATCTTCACTATGACTTCCTACAGACTAGACCTTCATCAACTGATGTTTCAACAATCGTCACATGTTCTATCGAAATTCCTTCCTTGGTGCAATTCTTCAGTTACCATTCTAACGCAAAAGTCATGTAAGTTCACTCCTTGTTTCAAAAACTTTGAAGATACCTTCATCACTTCCCAGATTAATTTAAAATACATTAAAGGATACAACACTCCATAAATCTTACCTTTATTTCATGATCTGCTTGCTCTCTCCTGTGAACTAGAAGCACATAAAACTTCAGATTTTTAGGAAACCTTTCCCCTCTAGTGTGTCTGCATTTTTGAAACTGCTCCATTTAGTAGGACAAATTGGACTTGAAATGCAGCTTAACTTTAACCTTAGATTCACAACATATAAATTGAGAATAGCAATAACTATCTTGAAGATTTGCTAGAGGATTATTAAATGAGGTGTTTATAAGGCCCTGAACACATATCCTAGTACAAAATTAATGTTCAATAAGTGGTAGCTATTTAATGCTGTTTGTTTGTATCTGACAGTTTTAATTTAGCATTATATTGTATTTCTCCATGCCATGAAATAGTCTTTGAAAATATGATTATAAACTGCTGCAGAGTAATCAATCACATGGATATACCTTAATTAATTTTACCAAATGCCTATTGGTGAGCATTTACATTGTTCTCAACTCCTTAACTCTTATAAATAACACTGTAATAAATATCATAATGCATAAATCTTTGAGAATACCTCCAAATATTTTTTCCAGGACAAATTCCTACAAGTGAACATTTTCAGGCTCTAAAATCTTGTTGCCAAATTACTCTCCAGGAAGGTACCATTTGATGTTCCTGCTACCAGTATCAGAGAGTCCCTGTCTCCTGTACTTTTCAAATGCGCATATTGTATTCTTTCTCTCTCTCTCCCTCTGGTCTTTACCAGATGGTATCTTACTTGTTTTTGTTACAACCACCAAATAGTCCTCCATCTTTAACCCATCAGGCTTTTTTTTTTTTTTTTTTTTTTTTTTTTGGTAACAGACAGAGGCCCATTGGCTCTGAAGAATCTTGGGAGGTTTTTTTGTTGGTTTGTTGGGTTGGTTTTCTGGGTTTTTTGTTTTGTTTTGTTTTGTTTTTTAATCTCTGTCTCTGTACTTATGGGAGTAGACTCTACATTTCAAGCATTGTCCAGAAACATTGCCTTTAATTAGCTATGTCTTAAGTAAACAAATCCCCTCTCCAAGCCCACCAATCCCCAGTTACCAAGCAACAAAAAAAGCCAAACACCCCATACTGGAGCATTTTATGATTCCCTGACATTCATCCCTCATGTCCTGACCTCAAAATATAAAAATCCATATTCCGTGATAAATGACAGGGTAATAATTAGGAGTAACAGAAGGGATAAAGCTACTTAACCTCAATATCCCAGCTCAGTCAAGATATAAAAGTATATTTATAAAATCACTGGTATAAATGATCCTTATCCAGCATCAAGAGATCAGTTAAACACCAAAAATTACATAAATCCTACTTATCAACTGGTGTAAGAGGAGATAAAGGCAACATTATTTTATACACTGTTTGCTAGCTAAGAAAACGCAGGATGATATAAGGCAAGTAGTTTAATAGGATTATGTTTATCTTCCGGTCATTGTCTCTCCAGGGTCAGGCATATTACAATCACTCAAAAATGTTGAATGAAAGAGTGAAGAAAAAAAAAATGTTAACGAGATTTGACTCGAAACTACTTTCACTTAAGCAGGGAGTCTTAGAATAGCTCTCAAAATTCTGATTAAATTTCCTCTCAACATTTAATTTGCATTTATTGGATTGATAGTAGATAAACATGGTTTTAATTTCACTATTAGCCATTTGTATTCTTTTGTGAAATATAACATTACATATACTTACATGACCTATGTTACATGAATCCTTTAGCCAGAAAGTCTGTCTGTGACAATTTAAGTAAATAAACATAGAATTTCAGAATGTATTTGAATATACAACCTAAAAGCAGGTGTTTGTGGCACAACCATCAAAATGTTCATATCTGGAACATACAAAGACCACCTGAAAATTAATAAGAAAATGAAAAACATTACCCTCCTAAAATAGGCAAAATACAAAAAAAAATTCATACAGGAAAAAATAGGAGTGAAAAGTCACTCAAGCAATCACTGATGCAGAATCAAAAACAAAAACAAAAAAAGCCTCCACAATGGGCTACTCGCTCACATCCACTAGACTCAAAAAATTAAAAAAATGACCTAGCTAAGAGTTGGTGAGGGAAATGCCTGGGTGGCATTCATCTCCTTCATTAAATCCCACCAAAATTGTTTCCAGCTGGCTGTGTGCCCCTGAATCAAATGTCACTGCTTCTCTCAAGGCTGTCACCCTTACATGACTGTTGATACATTTCTTATCCCTTCAGAATTAGCTGGCCTAACAGTTAATTTTGGTACCTGCATCGAATGTGTGGTTCCCTGAAATCCATACCTCTTTAAGTAGTCTCTTTGTAAGTAAACCCTTTTTGCAGTATTCTATTTTGTGCATGTCATCTACTTATTGGGACATTGCCTGATATACATGGAGAGGGATGGGAAGAAAATTAGGGGGAAGTCCTATGAAAGGGTTTAAAAAAGTACTTGGAGGAACAAAGAGTAGATATTTGTTTAGAACCTGATGACTATCTTAAAATAAAAAACTAGCAAAAAAATAGAAGGGTCTTAATTCAGGAATATATTTAAGATCCTTAGGTATTGCCTCATGAGACAGGGAAATGGCAGGTTGACCAATGTCGGAAGAAAAGGACTCTGGTAGCTCCTTGTGGGATAAACTGGGGCAAGATCTTGAAAACAAAGGGCCCATGACCTAGCAAGCCAGTGGGAACTGGGCTGATGACCTCCATCTTGGAGTGTATATTTGAAGGGACACCCACATAAAGTCCTTAAATATTCCCAGTCCTACATCACAATGTGCAGGTCCCCATTGTTTCTGGCATGCCTCATCTATGAAGTCTGGATGTCAGGCAAAGGGACGACATAACAAAACAGGAATTTAGTTAAACAGCTCTTTTTTGCTGCCAATAATATTTTAACTTGTATCCATAATAATGCTAATTATTTTCTATTGCCTCATTCAGGGCCTTTAGCAGCATTTCATATTCCACTCTAGGTGTGTTTTGAGCTTTTATGGCACCAAAACAAATACTCATTAGTGTTTTGTTCTGCCTTCTTTTAAACCCAGTCTTTTTATATCGTTACTTTGTCCACAATGAACTCTGAAATGTCTGTTTAGCACCATCTGCAGATTTAATTAATGTGCCATTTTTCTCATCTTCTAGATGATTAATAAAGATGTTGAATAAAATCAAGCTTAATACCACAATAACGTGTGGCACCCTGTATCCACCTCCCTCTAAGTGCATTCAAATGCAGTCGGCTTTGGTATCCGTTCTTGGCCCTTTTTGATACTCTCAATCCATGTGAGAAGTGTCTTTCCCGAGCCATGTTGGGGTTTGCAAACCTCAGGTGGAAGCCTCCATGGGAAGAAAAACTCCTCCATGGATCGCAGCACCTGCACCACCGACTGACCTGGTTCAGTGTTGTGTGAAAGTCACGCTGATTTGGATTTCTGGAAAGATACAACCTACCTTCTTCTAGTGCTTGAGGTTTTCAGTGTTCACGTAGTCACTTTATAATCCAGTCCTTGCAACCACCAGTAACATTATCAAGCTCATTCTACATATCTCATGAGGAACTGGAGACTCCAATTATAGAAAGCTAATGAGAGTTCCAACCCTAGGATTCTGGAATTCATACTTGCTAATGCTTAATTTGGTGTTCTAACTAATTGAGTTTCTTTTTTTTTTTTAATTTTTTTTTAACGTTTACTTATTTTTGAGACAGAGCATGAACGGGGGAGGGGGAGAGAGAGAGGGAGACACAGAATCAGAAGCAGGCTCCAGGCTCTGAGCCATCAGCCCAGAGTTCCACGCAGGGCTCGAACTCACGGACCGCGAGATCGTGACCTGAGCTGAAGTCGGACGCTTAACCGACTGAGCCACCCAGGCGCCCCAAATTGATTTTCAGTATCAGTTTTGGGGAAGACTCTTCTTACCATATCTTCACCTCAGTGCTTGGAAGCGAAAGTTAAAAAGATCTTCTAAATTCCCAGCAACGGGAATTTTAATGTTTCTCAACACTTGGGTTTGTGGTGGTTCTTACTGATATTAAGCCAGTTATTAAAGGCAAACAAATGAGAAAATGAAAGGTGGTCTTTGAAATACTCCCCTGTCGGCAGTAGGTACTTATAGATATGCCCATAGATGAGCTCATCTTTCTGTTTAACAGAAAATGTACGCAGTAACTCAGAGTCAGCTAAGCTATTATTAATGCCAGTTTATCTTATGAGTGGGTTGTTCTAGCTGATTTTCTGCTTCATAAGAGAGGTTTTACTACCATCCCCTAGGCTAGGTCCTCCTCCTTCTGCTCAATCACTGAACCCCTGAATTCATCCCAAGGCCACAGAGACCTTTGGCCTCTATTAACCAGCACTCAGTTTCCTCTCTAGGGAGAAATGCCAGAAGCTGACAGCATATTCTTCACTTGCTCTTGCCTCTGGTATGATTGGCAGTGGAGGGTTTCTCATCCAAGATGTACTGCTGATTTCCAGCTCACTGCAGGGCCCTCTGTGCATGAGGCCTGTCTGGAGTTCCTAGGCATGTGTGTGTGTGAGGGACCTCTCTGTGCCCAGGCCAAAACCGATGATAAAGAGCCAGATGAAGGATGAGAACCACAGACAGCAAGGTTAAGTATTTCTTCATTAAGCTTCTGCCTCTGGCTCATTCTTAGGACACTGTTAAAATCTGTTGTGTGATCCTTGGGCAAGTTATATAACTTCGGTTTTTCTCATCAGTAAGGATAATAATAAAAGCAGAAACTTCAGTGGACACAAGATATGTAATGTGCCCCAAAAGTAAAATGCATAAATGCATATTTTGCATGCTAGACCTCCTTTCCTCCGTCTCCTAAGTCATTATAATTTTCTACTAAAACTTACCACATTAAAGGCTCTCACCTTCTTAAAGAAATTAGTGTAGCACAACATATAAGGAAACAATTATTGCAGGTGAAGTTTTTATATATCTTTGAATAATAAGTAGAAAGTAAAGCATACTTTTTTAGGTTTGTGTTAATAAACTTTTAAATGAAACTCATTATTAACCAAAGATAAAAATGGAAAGAACATGTCTCAAGCCAATTCTTCAGGGTACAAAGCAGGATTTGGTGCCTAAATCCTAACACTTATCTCCTCGCCATACCCCAAGCTCTGACCTCAGGATACGAACAAGAGAACTAAATCAAATGGGAGTCAGACTTCAGCTCGATCATAAAGCTTGATTGGAGTGTGTGTCAGGGACTTGAAGCCAAAATGAGATTTCCTTCTCTTTCAAGGATGGTCAGGTACATAGCATTAGCCACCCTGACCTGCTTCTCCAGGTGTATTTATCCCGTGGGTATCAGAAGAGATTGGAGAGTCATGGTATCTGAGGAGAGAGAGGTAGTCTCTTCCATGAGGTGGGTTGAATAAGAGCTGTCAAGGGAAAGGGGAATCTGTGAAGGAAAGAGAAGAGAAAAGGTGGAAGCTTCTTTGACCACAACTTCTGAGAGCATCTAAGTCTTAGTAGTCATTGCCTAGTCACAGTCAGAGGTACAAAGGTCGGCAGAAAATCACTCTCCTTACACGAACACCTGCCACAGTCATAATACTGGTACATTTGCTTCATAAAGTTGGCGTCAGAGTTGTTCTTGGACACATTGGGGCATTTTCCCCAGTAACAGCGCTCAATGGGCAAACCATCCTTTATTTAAAATTCTTTAAGCAACTCAGTCTCAGGAGCAAATAATAAAGGGGAGATAATAATAGTTACGTGTTTAGCATCAATTTTTTATCAGGCACCTGACATCTCCTATTTCATTTTCTTCCTTTCTAAATCATGTGACAGGTAGTATGACAAATATTTTACTGATGAGGAACCTGATGCTAAGGCACTGATCAAGGTAATTTAGATGGAAAGAGGTTGAAGCAGAATTGAGATCCATCTCCACCTGATCTCAAAGCTGTCCTAGCAAGCTGCATTATGTCCGGCTGGTGAAAACAAAAACCAGACAAACAAAAACAGACACATTCCACATGCTTATTAACAATCAGCCAAACTGTGGAACTGGGAAATCACTCTGGCATGAAGAAGGCCATTCACTTCCCAACAAATATTTCTCTGGTGAATCTGCTTTTTCATGGCAAATCTCCAGGTTCATTTTAAATCACTTTTTTTAAACCAGATTGACTATCTTCACCAGTATTATCTGATGAAATTGAATACAACCCATAGTCTTCTAAGTTCTCCCATGAAAAAGTTAAAACCCAGGAAATTACATTCCCCAGTACTGAGTCTGCTAAGAGCAGGTATATGATAAAGGTAGAGCTTCTGGGGCTTCCTGGCTTCCTCCTAAAAATTACCCAGACTAGTGCTTTAGACAGCCATGATCATCTGCTTCCTTGGGGCTTCTGCTCTTCTGGGTATCCTGAAAGCCTGCAGAGCCCTCTTCCCTTCATTCCTAGTAGCTCTTCTAATGTATGTGCAAGCCTCTAATTCTCTATATTAAATTTCTTCCTGCTTGAATTACCTAGCATGAAAGCTTTATAAAAAAAAAATTCTAGGGATTAGCAAACTATAGTCCATGTGACAGTTCTGGCTTAGGGTTTGTGTTTATAAACGCAGATATATTAGGATACAGCCACTCCCATTGGTTTATTTATTGTCTACGGTCATTCTTTATCTATGATGTCAGAGCTCCGTAAACGCAACAAGACACTCAAGAACCCGTGGTCAACAGAACAATGGCCTCCAAAGATGCCCTTGTCTTAATTCTAGGAACTTGTAAATATGTTAATTTCTGTGATGGCAAAAGGAACTTTGCAGATAGGGTTAAGGATTTGTGATGGGAAGATTGGGTGGGCCCAATGTCAGAGTCAGGAAAGAGATTAAAAGATGTTTTGCAACTGGCTATTAAGATGGAAAAAGAGGCCCCAATCGAAGGAATAGACGGGGTCTTGGTGCTGGAGGATGCCAGGAAACAGGTTCTCCACTAGTTTCCAGAAGGAATATAATCTTGCTAACTGTATTCTTGATTGTAAAACTATACTATATTTGGGTTTTAAACCACTGAGTTTGTGGTAACTTATTAAAGAAGCAACAGGAAACAATGTAACCATAAATCCTACAATGTATTTACTATCTGGTAAGTTTTCTATCTCCTGCTTTGCCAAACATACCCTCTTAGGGATGGCTCCAGTAAATATTGCCAACAGTAGTCATTATCCACTTCTCACTGGGAAAGCATTTCAAAAAAAAAAAAAAAAGGTTTTTCCCATTTCCCAATACATATTCCTTATTTCTTACACCTATGCAAGTTGCCATGTGTTCATCATAGGCCTTCTCTACCTCCCCGTTTTCCTTCTAATGAGCTCAGGGCCTCTTTCTGGTTCATGACTTTGGTCATGTCCCCCGCTACCATTGGTTCCCTGTTTCTCTTCGCATAAAAGCAAACAGCCACACAGCATTACTTTATAATAATTTATAATACTTGCCTCCTGCACCTTTTGTTATTTGTCATGTTGCCTCCTATTTAACTTTTCTACTCACTCTTATTCATTCTTCCAAATGCTTCATAACTACCAGAAAGCCCGTAGTATGCTATTCTACACTTGTCCCCTCTCTGATCATTTCTTTCCTGCTAACACTCTCTATTGGCTACAGAAAGGGAAGTGCTTGGGTGACATATCTTTGAATTATACAGGACAGCTTGGCAGGTACCAAAAATTTTCTACTCACAGATTGATTGTCTCAGACAATTCTAAAAACACATCTGTCCCCAGTGATTTAATTTACTTGATAGTAAATCCATTGTAATCTACTCAGATAACAACTTGCTATTTATATCAAACTAGTATCCAATTCTGAGATGTTAAATATAGGATTCTCCACATTTCCTGACACTCATTTCTAATAAACCATGGCATACGCGAGAATGAACATTTAACTTTATAGAGAGTCAGCTGCAAGGCAAAAAGGTTTAAAGCACCAGGTCAGATTATAAGCCAAAAGCAAGTCCTCTATTTCTAAACTAAATAGAGCGTTAAAAAAAACTGAGAGCTAGAAAAGGCTTTACAGATCATCCATTGCCATCCTTGCATAGAAGTGAGGGAACTAACACAACTGCAGATCTCCAGAGGGCTCACTCAAGGTCACACAACTAGTCAGGGAGAGAACGGGTCTTGAACCTATGGCTTCTGACTTCAGCTCACAGATCAGTGCTCTTTCTACTGATACCCCACAGCAGCACTTGAAAGTGCATTCTGGCCACCAACAGTTCCACCCATTTTTCTCAAAACAGACTTAATACATTTGGAAGCTCAGAAAAACACTCGATATTGTTGTACTATAGCAATTAAATGGACAGCCCTGGGTGCTGAGTAGTAGTTTCGTGAGTGAAAAAGCCTGTTTGTGGCAGGAGAGTACAGAGTGGTTGCTGCCCCTCCCCTGATAACTGGACTTTAAAATATTCTGGGGAAAGTCATCTCGGCAAAAGTTCTAAGTTCAATGCCATAGATAATTAGCTTAATTTGAAGACGTCACAAAGAAGGACGCATTAGCCTAGAGTTGTCACGTTGTTGTTATTTTTCTACTCCTCCCAAGAGTCTTTGCAAAGAGACCTGTTCCATCCTAAGTGCCAGCAACATTAAGAGAAACTAATGAAGGAGAAAGAAAACTACACTGGTGTGTTTAAGTTGCAAGTGATTCTGTAATGGTGTAAGTACTGGGTTAGAAGGAAAGAGGGCTTCTCAGACACACTTGGAGTCAAGTTTACAGTCTACGAACAGACGGGGATTGCCAGTGTAAGAAAATACAATTGTACTTTAAAGACTGTCTGTAAAAACCCACAGCTGTTAGGTGTAACATTCGACAAAAGTTTTGACCACATAGATGATGAACTACCATTCGATTGCTGCCGTATGCTCCTCCGTTTAATGTGGTTAACCACTGAATGTGGGCACATTTGTGTGACAAGATGGGTGGAAAGCACAGTGTTAGAATAACTTCACACAACAAACTGCCATTTCTGATTAATTTTTATAACTGTATCAGTTACCTTTATGTCTAGGAAATGTGGTTCATTAACTGTTACCAATTATTAATTAAAAGCATAATCACATGTAAGGAAAATAATACTGGTTACAAAAACAATGTTATATAAGTCACACTTTGTTAAAATGACAGAACACAATAAAACCTTTTATATTACATACCGACCCTCTAGCTATACTGTGTCAGTCTAATAAGATTGGTGACAAAATCCTACTCAGTATCTTTAAATTCCAGTATCTAATATCCTTCAGGTTGTTTAACCATTTGTTGAGAAATATTGAGCGTCTATTATGTGCCTAGTAACGTGCCTGCTCTGGGGGACAAACAGTATATCAGGGTGCTTACTCCTCTTTCTGCAAATTGAAATCATGATCCTTTGAAGACTGATTCTAGCTGTCCAAAGCCTCGTGATGAAGGCAGGATGACAGGTAAAGGGACTGACCATGAAGTGTGTGGTACCAATCTGCTGTTCAACTCACTATCCCTCACCTTACAGAATAGATACTGTCTGTCTGTCCAAGTGAGCCAAAAGCTCTATTCTCTATAGATTATTTACAAAATTTTATATTTCTCTGCCATTTATAGCTTACTTTCCTTATTTTATGGTGCATGCTAAGAGATGGATTCCCTTACTTAAAAATAAGGGAACTAAATAGGAAGTCTGGTATGGGCCAAATGGAGTAAATTGACTGTGGAAAAGCAGGTATTAAGTCAGATCTTGGAGACAAAGTTTTGTTAAGACCTCTTGAGCAATATCTATTTTATCCCAAGGTGATGAGTGGTCACTAAAGGATTTTAAACTGAGGAATGACATGATCAGAGTTGGATTTCCAAGGGGTAAATATGACTGGCTTGTAAAGGATGAAGTGTAGGGTAACAAGATTTCAAGGAGGTCCTAAAACATTCATTACCGTGTCCTACCCAGAAATGATGGTGTCCTGACTAAGGGTGGTGGCCATGGAGGAAAACAAACAAATAAACAAAAAACCTGGATGGATCAACCTTCTGCATCTCTTAGGCTGTTTTGTTTGTTTGTTTACTTGTTTTCCTTAATGATTTCCATTACATCTCGGGTTTGGGATTCAGCTATATTTCCATGAATGGGAACACAAAATAGATTGCAGTTCTCTGTAGTACATAAACCACACCAAGTGACTAATTTAATCTAAATTCTTCTTGGATTGTCCCAAGTTATCTTTTTTTTTAATTGTTTAATGTTTATTTATTTTTGAGAGAGAGGCAGAGAGACAGACTGCAGGTCGGGAAGGGGTAGAGAGAGAAGGAGACACAGAATCTGAAGCAGGCTCCAGGCTCCAAGCTGTCAGCACAGAGCCCAACATGGGGCTCAAACTCACGGACCATGAGATCATGACCTGAGCTGAAACTGGATGCTTAACTGACTGAGCCACCCAGGCGCCCCTCGTTACCTTTTTTAAAAAAAATATGTTTTTTCTTAGTGAAGAAGATTGATATATTTAAGGTAGAAGATTACACAGTGTTGTCACAGCCCAAACTTATTGGTTAACCTTTAATTTTAATAGTCTGAATATTTTGATGCCCTATGGACCTAGTAAGGGGATCTAGTGAATCCTGTTTAAGAACCTCTGCTCTTAGAAAACAGTAATGAGTGAATGCCTGATTCTTAGAAAGGTATGTGTAACTTAACAGGCTGTCATGATAGGAACCATATAGGATATATGCTTCAGTGTTTATTTGAGCATTGCTACTTTCTGATACTCTCTGGTACCTAGTTAACAGCCAGTGTGTCCCAGGATGTTGTACACAAATTTTGAGAGAGATTGAGTGTGCGTGTGTGTGTGTGTGTGTGTGATCTCCAAATAGAAAGATGGTACAAGAATATAGAATGATTCAGGAATGTGAGGGCTATTATATTTCCTGGTATGGAATATAATAGTATATATATATATATATAATATAAATATATATAATAATTTCCTGGTATGTCTACCATTTCCATAGCTTGGACTTTTGATGGGACAATAAAGCTAATATCAAAATGCAAAAGATGCTGGAGGGCTACTCCACTAGCCCTTGAGCTCAAATAGTTGATTACATTCTATCATCTGTGGGTAGAGGGGTTTTAAGGATAAGTGATGTATGGGAGGTAATTTTCTTAAAACAATGTACTAATCCATATTCACTAGGAAATACGTAGTGAACTTGGGTAAGTAATAAGAAGAAAACTTAAATCATTCATATTTCTATTACCCAGATATAAACCCTTAATATTTTAATATGCTCTATATTTTATATGTGGTCTTTAAAAATTCTTTTAAATGGCTGCAGAGTATTCTACTTTCTGGACACAGCATAAGTAGGTAATAAATCCCCAAGTGTTAAAAGTTGAAGTTGCTTTCAGTTTTTTATTATTGTAAATAATACAGCAATAGATATTTTTGTCGTTAAATGTAGAGTGGCTGTATGAAAGACTTTATGGGCTACAAGACTTTTGATACATATTTCAAGATAGATGGTACCTTCCTAGACCTCACCAGTAGTCTTGAAAACAGAGCCCGTTTTAGCAAACCTCTGTTAACTTTGGGAATCTTTATTTTAAAATAACATCTGCCGGGGTGGTAGGTGACCATGGGGCTTTGTTACTTTTTAAATTTTAATTTCCGTGACTGCCGGTGAGGCTGAACATACTTCTTACAATATGTCAAGATGGTGACGTAGCAGAACCAACTGCCTTTCTCCTTTAAGATTAAGTTGAGGAACACGCAGTGAAATACACAGAACTGTGAGAAATCCATGGGGTAACGCTGAGTCTGTTAGGAACTGGTGTGAAAAGGATGCAGCTTTGACCTGAGGCAAGAAGCAGCAAGACAAAGCTGTGGAGGCGGAGGGGTGGGGGGACTCCTAAGAATCTTAGGAGTTCATCTACAGCTTCTCATTTAACCTGAAGACAAAGAAGTTCTTGATGATATACCTGCGTAAACTCAGACCTCCAGTCTAGGTCCCTGAAGAGTAAAATCAGGATAGAGTGTAAGGACACGAGAAAATCAGTGGGGATTAACCAACTCAAGCATCCAAATTCAAAAGTCTGGTTCATTAGTATATAAATTACAGTAACTATCCATGAGTTAAACTTACCTGATACAGGTGTTCACGTGAGCATATTTAACGCCTAAGGACACACAAAATGAAGAAAAGTTTGGAAAATAACGTAGATCAGGTAAATGTTAACTTAGAGAAATGCTAACTTAGAGAACACAAATTAGTATCAAATGAAATAGGTTTAGGATAAAAAAAGATAGGCTCTCATGGTTATGGCATCATGATAAAATTTCACTTTACCAGAAATACATACTAATTTTAAACATGGTTTACAGCCAATAAAATAGCTTCAAATACATAAAAGAAATGGATAAATTTGCACCATCATAGTGATAGCAACATACTTATCTTGATTCTTGATAAACAAGCAGATCTAAAATTACTAAGAATATAGGGAATCAGAGCAGCACACTTAAAAATTGATATAAATGACATACAGAGAGTTCTGGCAGAGTGTGGGGAAAGTAAGAAAATTTAATGAATACATAAGAGTCAACAATTGTAGCTTAATATGAAAATAATACACAGAAACAAAAAAGATACTGCTACATATTCCATGGGTTAATCTGTGGAATGGAATAAAAGAGGAATTTTAAAGGGAAATATGTAGCCCTAAATACTCTAAACTGAGACTAGGTGCTATAATTACAGGTAAAATAGAAAGGGTTATCAACTGTATTCTAATACTTTAAAAATTTTAAAGTCTAAACATAGCCAAGAGTAGAGAGACTGTCATAATAAAGCTTTATATGTACATCATTCAAATTTGACTTACCTCATTATCCTCATTTTTATTTCATTCTTTGTAGACTACCTTTAAAGAACATTTTGGGTATCCTATCATTTTACCCCAACATACCTCTTCTCTAAAACTGTATAAATAGCTGCAATATTGCTATCACATAAAGCAAAACTAATAAATTGTTTGGAATCTTCCAACTCCTATTCTGCAATTTACATATATATTTTTCAATTTCCTTAAAACTGTTCTCAAAGTACAGTATAAACTACACCCATACATTAAATTGGGGGGGGGGGTCATAAATCTCTTTTAATCTAGATCCACTTTTGTTTATCTCACCAATTTTGCAGAATTTTAGTCCATGTCCTATAGAATTTCTCACATTTGAATTAAGGTGTTGGCTCTTTTAATGGTGTCATTTAACCTGTTACTCAATCTCTGCCTTTCCATAAGTGGAAAATAGATCTAAGATCTTGGTTAGATTTAGGTTAAAAACAATGGGGGGCAAGAACAGAAAAAGTGGTATATATGCTTTATTTTGGATCTCATAACGAGGCATGTAATATTGGGCTCCTGCTGTGACAGCCCAATCCCTACATTTTAAACTTTTGTCTCAAATTTTAGTCTAATAGTTTCATCCATCAGTGAATTTCTCTTAAGACACTTATGTCATTATAGGCAACGAATATGTTGTATCTTTTAACTACTATATTATTCCTTCCATATATATTAAATGGAAATCTCTCATAAAAAATGCTCTCTTCTCAAACAGGGCTATCTGTTTCTACTGAAATATAGTTCTCACTGGAAAGTCATGGAAACCTAAGATGACATAGATTTCTAGAAAAACACAACTTGCTGAAACTGACTAAAGAAGAAATAACATCCTCAGGAATCTCATGACTATCACAGACCTATAGGGAGGGTTTAACCTCCTTCCAGACAGGAAAAAAAAAAAAAAAAAAAAAAAAAATACCAGGCCTAGATGATGTTGGAGAAGCATTTTCCAAACTTTCTGTGAAAAGATTATCCCAATTTTTTACAGTCTTGCTCATAACAGTGGGAAGCCTTCCTAATTAATTCCATAAGGACAGTGTAACTTTGGTATTAAAATCAAACAAAGACATTGCTAGACAAGAAAATTATAGGCCAATTTTATTCATGAATATAGGTATCAAAATCCTTAACAAAACTTTAGCCCGTAAAATCAAGCAATAAATTTATTCCTCAACCAAGTTGGGTGTATGTAGGATATGCAATCTTTGTTTAATATCATAAACAGGGGCACCTGGGTGTCTCAGTCGGTTAAGCATCGGACCCTTGGTCCTGGCTCAGGTGGTGATCTCACATGAGTTGGAGCCTCAAATCAGACTGTGTGCTGATGATACAGCCCTGCATGGAATTCTCACTCTCTCTCTTTCGCTGCGCCTCTCTCTCTTTCTCAAAAATAAACATATTTTAAGAGGTGCAATAAATAATTATATACTTATCTGTTAACTAATATATCCAACAGGCATATTAAAATGAGACCCTTGTATATTGTATATATCTGAGGCACTGCTGTTAAAAAGATGGAGGGATAGTCCATATTCTAGAGGAGCTTTAGTATTCAAAGAAGACAAAATGATGACCGCAGTTGTGGAACCAAAAATGAGGACTCCTGAGTTAAAGCATTTAAAATTAGGATTTCCAGGGGTGCCTGGGTGGCTCAGTAGGTTAAGCCTTTGACTTCAACTCAGGTTGCGATCTCACAGTTGGGTGGCTTCAAGCCCCATATCCGGCTCTGTGCTGACAGTTCAGAGCCTGGAACCTGCTTCAGATCCTGTATCTCTGGTCTCTCTCTGCCCACCCCCTGCTTGCATTCTGTCTCTGTCTCTCTCTATCTCTGGAAAATAGATAAACATTTAAAAAAAGTTTAAATTAGGATTTCCAGAAAACTTTCTTTGGAATTACATTTTACTTCATATTTTAATTCATTACATTTAGTTTAATAAGATATATTCTAGGGGCACTGGGGTGGCTTAATTGGTTGAGTGTGCAACACTTCATATTGGTTCAGGTCATGGTCTTGCAGTCATGGGATTGAACCCTATGCTCAGCGGGGAGCTTGCTTAGGATTCTCTCTCTCCCTCTCTCTTGCCCCCTCCATGACTTGTTCTTTATCTCTGTCTCTCCCTCTCAAACATTTTTTAAAAATGATACATTCTAAATAATAAATAGAGTTGGTCGATCAAAAGAAGAAACAATATATATAGAACCATGGTATATAGCATGTGGTATACCCTGGGAATATTAATATTCTGCTAAAGCCTAGATTTTGTGGGAAGATGAGCAGTGAAAGTAAGTTAGGTATGTCGGTCCTGTGGCAATCTGGATCAGCCTATCACGTTACTTCAAAATAGCTTCACTATTAGTAACATAAATATAGACAGTATTATATACAGGCTTATTCTCAGCTTGGTCCCTGCTATTAAAGTATTTTCCACCAGTTAAACTATTATCGATCATCCAAATCAGAGTTTGCCTTAGGAGCTCTATGTATGATTTTCTTTTTTAATCTTTATTTATTTTTGAGAGAGAAACAGCGTGTGAGCAGGGGAGGAGCAGAGAGAGAGGGAGACACAGGGTGTGAAGTAGGCTCCAGGCTCTGAGCTGTCAACGCAGAGCCTGACGTTGGGCTCCAACTAAAGAACTGAGATCATGACCTGAGCCAAAATCGGATGCTAAACCGACTGAGTCACCCAGGCGCCCCCGTGTGACTTTCTTACCCTTTTTAATGCTGACTTCCCAAGTTTCTCTGGATTTTTAAAAGTACTTCTTCCTGTTTGATAAATAAAAAGACATTTCTCATTATTGCTTTAAATTCAGCACTCCAATTTAGTTTCATCCAACAAAGGTGATAAAAACAACCTTCCACGTCCTCCAGGTCAGCTCATATTTGAAAGCGTGGGTGAGTGTAATCAAACGGGGACCTCGAACAAACCTATTCGCCTCACCTATGCAGTAACAAAACAGTAGCTACTGAAATATGCTCCACAGGTCACGCAGAGACATCATGCCTCTTGTGACTGGAGGCTGCTCATTCACTCCCCGAGCTGACCTGAGCTTGCCTAGCAACAGGATGTAGTTGCTAATGGTTACCATTCCATGGGGAAATATTTGTTCTTGGTGTTTGGGGTCTTTGTCTTTACAGAAACATAAGAGTTTGATAGACTTTATAAGTATGAGTAGCAAGGTCTCAACCCATTCCATTCTTTTGCCTTCTGTGCATTTACAAATTTAGAAATTTCCTCAGTAGAAGCACAGTGTACTTTTGAGAATTGGCCTCACTCTTGATTTGATTCAAATATCTACACTTTTTTTCTTTTTTTTATTTTTTTTTTACTGCTACATCTTATTGAGCCTGGCTCTGGCTTGCTACTTTCCCACATGGGCCCCACCTGTGAGTTCTCAGGTGTGGGCAGCTTACGTTATATGGAGCCTGAACTCTAAACAGTGTTTTAAAATAATAATTTCAGAAGTAGTAAAATTCACTTGAAAATGTGCCATTGAGGTATTTAAGTTATCAATATATTAAATTGAGGTTGAAGGATCTTCAGCTTGAACCAGTTTGGTTTATTTTGTTTTAAAGTTTAATTCCAGTATCATTAACATACAGTATTATTAGTTCCAGATGTGTAATACAGGGGTTCAACAATTCTATACTCAGTGCTGATCATGGCAAGTGGACTTTGAATCCCCTTCACCTATTTTGCCCATCCCCCCACCCACCTCTCCCCTGGTAGCCATCAGTTTGTTCTCTATAGTTAAGAGTCTGCTTTCAGGTTTGTCTCTTTTTTTCTTTGTTCATTTGTCGTGGTTCTTAAATTCCACATATGAGTGAGATCCCATGGTATTTGTCTTTCTCTGACTTATTTCACTTAGCATTACAGCCTCTAGATCTGTCCATGTTGTTGTCAATGGCAAGATTTCATTCTTTTTTTTTTTTATGTCTGAGTAATATTCCCTTGCATATATATTCCACATCTTCTTTATCCATTCATCTATCAACAGACACTTGGGCTGCTTCCATATCTTAGCTATTGTAAATAATGCCGCAATAGACATAAGGGTGCATGTGTCTTCTCAAATCAGTGTCTTCGTTTTGGGGGGTAAATACCCAGTAGTGGAATTACTGGATCATGTGGTAACTCTATTTTTAATTTTTTGAGGAAACTCCATGCTGTTTTTCATAGTGGCTCCGCCAATTTGCATTCCCACCAACTGTGCATAAGTGTTCCCCTTTCTCCACATCTTCGCCAATGCTTACTGTTTCTTGTGCTGTTGATTTTAGCCATTCTGACAGGTGTAAGGTGATATTTCATTGTAATGTTGATTTGCATTTCCCTGATAATGAGCAATACTGAGCATCTTTTCATGTATCTGTTGGCTATCTGTATGTCTTCTTTGGAGAAATACCGGTTCATTTCTTCTGCCAATTTTTAATTGGGTTATTTGGGCGGGGGGGGGGGGAGGTTAGTGTTGAATGTTAAAAGTCATTTATATATTTTGGATGCTAACTTTTTATAAGATATGCCTTTTGCAAATATCTTCTCCCATTCAGTAGGTTGTCTTTTAGTTTTGTTGTCTCCTTTGCTGTGCAGAAGCTTTTTATTTGATGTAGCCCCAATAGTTTATCCTTGCTTTTGTTTCCCTTGCCTCAGGATACTTACCTAAAAAAAAAAAATTGTTATAGTCAATGTCAGAGAAATTACTGCCTATGCTCTCTTCTTGGATCCTTAGAGTTTCTAGTCTCACATGTAAATCTTTAATCCATTTTTTAATTTCTTCTTGTGTATGGTGTGAGAAAGTGGTCCACTTTCGTTCTTTCGCATGTCGCTGTCCAGTTTTCCCAACACCATTTGTTGGACAGACTGCCTTTTTCCCATTGCATATTCTTGCCTCTTTTGTCATAGATTAATTAATCATCTACTCATGGGTTCATTTCTAGGCTCTCTATTCTGTTCCATTAATCTATGTGTCTATTTTTGTGTGTGCCAATACCATACTGTTTTGATTACTACAGCTTTGGAGTAGATCTTGAAATCTAGGATCCTGATACCTCCAGTTTTCTTCTTTTTTCAAGATTTCTCTGGCTCTTCTTGGTCTTCTATGGTTCCATACAAATTTTCTGATTATTCTAGTTCTGTGAAAAATATTGTTGATATTTTGATAGGGATTGCATTAAATCTGTATATTGCTTTGGGTAGTATGGAAATTTTAACAATATTCGTTCTTCTAATCCATGAGCATGGAATATCTTTCCATCTGTTTGTGTCCTCTTCAATTCTTTCTCCCTCCTTCCCACCCTTTGTTCCTGCATTCTTCCTTCCCTCCTTCCTTCTTCCTTTCAGGGCAGGGGAGAGTATTCTGAGTTGGGTTATAAGGCCCCCCTGTGGTGGGTACCTCACTTCACTGGCAGTGAGTCTTTTCCAAGCTCCAGCTAAGGAGGCATCTGCCAGGCCCCTCCCCAAAGGCAGGGTCCATGGCATCTCCTGCCTAGTCTGCCATCACACAGAGCTCCATTCTCTGGGAACTCACCTCCCCAAAATTTGGGGAAGACCCTGTTAGGGCCACTTTTGGCCCTAGTCTCTGACCTCATCTTCAATTACTTTTATCAACATTTTGTAATTTTCAGGGTACAGGTCTTTTACCTCCTTGGCTAAGTTTATTCTTCAGTATTTTAATTATTTGGGAGTCTAATTGTAAATGGAATTGTTTTCTTAATTTCTTTTTCTGCTGCGTCATTAATGATGTATAGAAATACAAGAGATTTAGGGGCACCTGGGTGGCTCCGTTGGTTGGGCATCCAACTACGGCTCAGGTCATGATCTCACAGTCCGTGAATTTGAGCCCCATGTCAGGCTCTGTGCTGACAGCTCGGAGCCTGGAGCCTCCTTCAGATTCTGTGTCTTCCTCTCCCTGACCCTCCCCTGTTCATACTCTGTCTTTCTCTGTCTCAAAAATAAATAAACATTAAAAAAAAAAAGAAATACAAGAAATTTATATTTTTTTTGTCAAGAGATTTCTGTATATTGATCTTGTACCCTGCGACCTTACTGAATTCATTGATCAGTTCTGCTAACTTTTTGGTGGAGTCTTTAGAGTTTTCTATATATAGTGTCATGACATCTTCAGATAATGAATGTTTTACTTCTTCCTTTTCAATTTGGATGCCTTTTATTTCTTTTTGTTGTATGATTCGGTGGCCAGGGCTTCCAGTAAGTACTATGTTGAATAAAAGTGGTGAGAGTGGACACCGTTGTCTTGTTCCTGATCTTAGGGGAAAAGCTCTCAGTTTTTCACTGCTGAGTATGATAGTTATGGGTTTTTCATACGTGACCTCTATTATGTTGAGGTATGTTCCCTCTAAACCTACTTGGTTGAGGATTTTTATCACGAATGGATGTTGTACTTTGTCAAATGCTTTTTCTGCACCTATTGAAATGATCATAGGGTTTTTATCCTCTCTCTTGTTGATGTGATGTATCACCTTTATTGATTTGTGAATATTAGGCCACCCTTGCATCTCTGAAATAAAATCCACTTGACTGTGGTGAGGGGATTTTTTAATGTATTGTCGAATTTGAACCAGTTTGCTTGAGAGCAAGGTTTCTCAACTTCAACAGCGGTCATTGTGGGCTGGATAACTCTGTTGTAGAGGAATTTTCTGAGCATGAAGGATGTCTAGCAGCATCCCTGGTCTGTACCCACTAGAAGCAAGTAGCAGCCCTCTTCCCAGTTATGACAACCAAAAATGTCTTCTGATTTTGCCAAATGTCAAGGAACCCTTTGGGGGGAAATTGCCCTCAGTTGAGAACTATCAATTTTAAAAACTTTATTTAAAGACAAAATTGTAAATGCAGGATCATTAGCCAAGCAGAGAAGGTATAATTGATTGAAAGATGAAGGAAAGTCTTAAATTGTTTAAGTCTGAGAAATTGGCCCCAAATACCAAAACCCAATTAAAATTTCTATAGTGCTTACAAAGTACTAAGAAATGGCCTACGTACGGGAGGCCAGTGCTTAGAATTACGTTGACATTTTTCTTCTATATTTAGACCAATATTTGGAATCAGTTCTCATCCCTTCCTAATTCTTATCTGTGGTTCCAGCTAAGATGAATCCTGATGATTATTATTACTGGTCAGTAGATTTCTGTATCCTGCTCTAATTTAGGTTTCTGAGCAGGAGTTATATATTATGGGCCAAATGAGGACACCTCCTATGTGATAGCCTCAGAGACTGAACGATGATGCTATCACCATTTCCTGATATTGATAGCCATATTACAGTTATAGAGGAGAACGCCTTGGTTTGTAAGAAACACACTGAAGTGTGAGGATGATGTGCACCATGTGTGCAACTACTCTTGAACCAGAAAAAAAAAATTCTTTGTACTATGTCTGCAACTTCTCTGTATGTATGATGTTTTTAAATATTACGAAAATATACAAATTCCACTGTATACAAAGGCAAAAACAAAAAGAAGAATATAAATGATGTAAGTGATGGCACTAAATAGACAGCCTTAACTGAGCATGAACTGAAAGACGTGGTTATTCTCTCAGTAGGTTTCAATTCCTACATGCCTCGTAGAATGTGAACATCTTGGCACATTTACATTTCATTGGCAATTGGAGCAATTATTAACAGTCACTTTTATCAACAATAACTTTTCAGTATATGCACATTTTTCTTTACATGTTACTTTCAGAAGTCATCCCCATAATAAGATACAAGCAGGGAAGAATGAATAAAACCAAACTAAACGATGTCCATGGAAAGCTAAGTGAGGGCAGAGTTTTGAGAAGGATGAATGTGTTATAAATGCTCAGGGGGTTAAAATGAAGATTGTGACCTATGCAGTGCCAGCATAGTACCAGGGCAGTGCTGGTCTAAAACCAGGGCTGATGAGCAAAATGAGCTGTTTAGGGAAGGCCATCTGTCCAAGGAGGAGCCTCCCAGAGACCCTAGTGAGTGTAGTCAGGTCTCCTCTCTCTAGGAGCTGCTGACCACCTCCAGGGGTGGTGAGGAGACTGATAACTGTACCAGCAGAGACACGTAAGGTCACTAAAAAGGTCTCAGTGACCTTGGCCAGATGATTCCAGTGGAGGATGGCAGTGAGTTCAAGAGAGGAGAATGTAGACACCTTGCTTGTAGATGAGTTTTCCAGGACACAAGGTCAGGAAGGGGAGACACATGGAGACAGCACTTGTGGAGGGGCATATGATTGATAGAGAAATGTCTTGTAATTTGGTTTGGGGGATGAGAGAAGCTTAAGCAGGTTTAAATGTGGTAGAAGAAAAATCCACAGAGAGGGGCGCCTAGGTGGATCAGTTGGTTAAGCGACCGACTGCAGCTCAGGTCATAATCTCACAGTTTGTGAGTTCGAGCCCCATGTCAGGTTCTATGCTGATAGCTCAGAGCCTGGAGCCTGCTTTGGATTCTGTGCCTCCCCCTCTCTCTACCCCTCTCCTGCTCACTCTCTGTGTCTCTCCATCTCTCAATACTAAATAAACGTTAAAAAAATTAAGAAAAAGAAAAATCCATGGAGAGTGAGTAGCTTTCAAAACAAATGTTTTGGAAGAATAACAAGAGTTGAAGGAATCAAGTCTCGAGGAAACTAAGGCACACTCCAACAGGAAGTAAGGACTCAATGAAATGAGAATTACAGTTTCACGAACTAAGCAGTTCTGGGTGAAGAAATGGCTCTGTGGAATTCTATTTCAAGTGAGAAGAAATGAGCCACGGTATGGCCAACAAAGTAAATGACTGGAGAGGGGCATGGAACTAAAAATAAACTAAAACCAAAGCCATTGATTTGAACTCCTAGGTGTGACTTACATGCCTGTGGTATGATAAAGGGACACCTGTGCTGATTTAACTTTCCTGTAGGAATTTGGTGTATAGAGAGAGTCTACCACATTCTGCTCCCTTTTTGCAAATTGTTTGGCTACTTTTTGTTTCAGATAGAGTGTTTTTCTGTTAATTTCTCATGCTTCAGAAGAGGTCTCTAATTTGATGTTGTAAACACTGATTAAATTTGTTCAGCACAACTGGAAGTTTCCCACCATTGCCACCATCTTCCGGAATCTACAGACCAACCATGGGAAGCCACTTAGTCCTACATGTAAGTGTGCGGAAAGCTGTGGATCCAGACACAACCCAGTTCCCATATTTTTGGCAACTAGTAAATATCCATGTTCAAACAACTATCCTTATTTTATAGCTTACAGTTTCCTTTGCTTGTGGAATCCTTTTCCATTTTGGTTGGTGGAGCCTTAATCAAGTGACCTGCAAAACCAAAGGCATACCTTTCCAAACTGATGACTCTTGGGAGGGGGCTATTTGAGGGAATTACTTTTGAAATAAAATTAGGTAATCCTGTTGATTCCAGTGTTTTAAAATTTGTACTTGTACCCTTTGGCAAAGAGTGCATAGGGGGTCCTTTTATTGATCTCAATAGTAATTACGAAAAGTCCATTTGCTTTATATTAAATTTTTTTATGTCTTAATTTTTTTTATTTTTGAGAGAGAGAGACAGAGACAGAGACAGAGACATGAGCAGGGGAGGGGCAGAGAGAAAGGGAGACACAGAATCCGAAGCAGGCTCCAGGCTCTGAGCTGTCATCACAGAGCCCAACACGGGGCTCAAACCCACGAACCGCGAGATCATGACCTGAGCCGAAGTCGGATGCTTTACCGACTGAGCCACCCAGGAGCCCCATTTGCTTTATATTAAATAAACGTGTCACTTCTGCTTGAACACATAGCCCAAATTCAAGCGAACAAATCAAATAAGAAAGGAGATTGAACTAAAGACAGAGAGTGAAAATTTCCAAAGTAGCTAATGATGAGCAATGAGTAGATGGTCTTTGGGTCTTTTCAAGACTATTAAACAACCTCGTTCTTATGATTAGACTCCATCCACACACTCTTTAGTGAAGTTGGATGTTGTACCATTATCTGGGGAAGTCACATTTGGATTTGCCTGGAATTAAATTTGCTCTTTGGATCCTGACATTTATCAGTACGGAATGTGTTCCTTAGAAAGCCGAGGTCAGCAATTCAAGACCCAGCAGCACCAAATAGTTCGACTTTCCTCTGAAACACTTGTACCTTATGGCTGATGCACAAGGCAGGATGTTGGAGTGCAGGCACACCCCTCAGAGGTGACCGATAGATAGTGAGAAAAGAAGAGTCTGAAAAATCCGAGGACTCATGGAGTAAAGAGGGATCAGTTACTACTACCTTCTATAGATGTGAGTGGGTCCCCCCCTCCCACTGCTTACTGTGTTGTTTGTCTTCTTTCAATTGCCGGCCCACCGGGTAGAGATTGTAGCTTCTTAAAATTCCATTCAGAGTCTCCTTCACAGTTGGTATTCAATAAATGTTAAATAACAATAATAACAGCATATAGAGCTCTAATTTCAAAAAGTGAGGCAGAAATTGGTTTTGAATCTCCATACGAGTAGCACTGGCTCTTGATGTCTTCTTCCCCCCTCCCCACACTGTCTGTCTCCTGCTGGCCTTTAGGCTGATCCCTCTGCAAAGCAGCCCCTACTAGTTAACAATTCTAATCCGCTGCCACAAGGGTCAGGGACCTCTGGCTCTGGGAGAGGAGAAACTGCGCGCGTGCACCCAATCGTGCCAACACCGAGGGAAACAACACAGAGTCACTGCCCTCAGGAGACAAGCTCTCCTCCAGTTGCCTGGCGTGCCCCATCGCCTCTGGCACGTGTCACCCACTTGAGCACAAGAGGGTATTAGCGGGTGTTAGAAAAGAAACACCACAGTTTATTTTATAGCCCTTTCTGGTCGCTAACAGTGACCCGTGAGCCTAGCCACGGGTTCAGCCTAGTGATCAGCGTTTGCTTGCAATGGGTTGTTTAATGCCATTTTGTCCTCTTAAAGTTGGCAACTTTCTTTCATAAGCGATTTCTTTTTATGCAAAGCACCACTTGGCAACTGAGAGCAGTTGAGTTTCAAATTAAAATAGCTGCCGTCAATTAGAAGAAACTCACTGCAAGTCCAGTGGGCATTTTTTTTTAAAAACTTGAAGATATTAATACATTTTCTTTAACTGGAGGTAAGAAAAGGAGAGGAAATGAAGGAGTCTGGGGAGGGGACAGAGGAGGAAGGAAGGGAAGGGTGGGATGTGAGCCGAGTTCAGGGAGACGTGTGCAGAGGGCAGGGTGAGAGAAAGAAAAACCAAAACGTGTTTTGACTATCACTCTGTCTGTCTTACCAGCTGTGCTTAAATGGAGTGCTTGGAAGAAGATAATTCATCCCAGAAGGTTCTGTAAAGGGCAAAACAATATCTTAGTTTACGTTAAATGTGGTAGAGATAGATAAATGTCCTAATTTGGATTTATAATTGACTCTTTATAACGGCAACTTTGAATTCTGGGAGCATGAGGTGACTGTTCTGGCGGTGTGGGTACTGTAACCATCTTTGCCTTAACTCGGAGGAGGGCTCAGGAGGTAGGCATGCCAGAGTCTCACAATGGAGAAGTAGGACTGTACAATGAAAATAAAAGCACTGAATATCTCCCACATGCCAAGTGCTCTTCTACCTAAATGCTTCACATAAGATGATTTCCTTAAATTCTCACAACCAGTCAATGAGAAGAGGGACTATTATTCCTGCCTTACAGAGAAGGAAATTAAGACACAGAGAGAGATTAAGTAGCTTAGCCGGGGTACCAGAATTTTAACTCCGTTGTTTGGGTTCCAGGAGCCCTGGTCTCAACCGAGTACTCAGTACTGAAAAAGGAAACTCAGACATTTACTATACTTAGATCTAATTCTATTAGTTATGCTGATGGTAGCGACATAACTGGAACCAGAAGGGCACGTGGCTTTTCATTAATCTGCAAGATCAACTCTTCTCTTCGGCAGGTACGTGGTTGTCGCATGTTGAAGGTCCTTCGTGGTCTAGCCACACTTTCCGTTTGTAGCCTTAGCTTCAGCTACTCTTCACAATTGAGCCTCTAAGCCATTTTAATCTCCTTGCACTTGTTGTTTTCCCCGTATAGCTCCTCATCTTCTGCCAGGACTTGTTCCTTGCCTATAATTCCGACATCCCTCACTGTCTCTCTTTCTATCCATCTGATAGATTTGTCTTCCAAGCCTCAGCTCAGATTTTTGCCTGCCCTAAAAAGACCTCTCTGAATTCTTCAAGCATGTTTCATACTTTCTTTCTGTGTAATCCCACAATACCTATCTACTCATGCTTTGGAGCGCTTACCACGTTGCCTTCCCATTATTCTTTTACAAATTTTACTCTGTTATTATAAATATTAAAATATAATATTATTATGTTACTCTGTTATGTGAATGTTCCAAAACAAATACAACACCTTATTCATGCTTATGTATCTGTTGTCTTTAAAAGCGCCTTATAAATGAGGGTATACAGTAATCAAAGATGAATGGATGTTAAATGAGCCTTATCCTCAGGCTCCTTTGAATCCATCAGGTCTCAACCTAAATGTCAACTGCTCAAAGAGTTCTTTTCTGACCATTCCCTCCAGTTACTCTCTGAAGCAGATTAACGATTGAATTACTTTCCCTTCCTCTCATGAAGAAGTGGGCGTAAACCCTCACCCTTGGGTCTGAGCAGACTAGTGGCCATATAACAAAAGGAACACAGCACAAATGATGCTTTTCTAGGTTTCAGCCTGAGGCCATCAAAAACTGGCAGCTTCCCCTTCCTGTCTCTTGGAACATATGCTCGTTGATCCCAGATGCCATGTTGTGAGGAACCCAAAGCAATGCTGTGAGGAGACCCACACGGAGAAAAGCAGTCAACAGTTGTTAGCAAAGTGCCATTCATGTTAGTAAAGTCACCTTAGCTGACATCATGTGGAACAGGTATGAGCCATCCCAGCTAAGCCCTGGAACCAAATTCTAATCAGTCAGCAAAATAAATGATTTTTGTTGTTTCAACCTAGTAAGTGTGGGTTGGTTGGTTGTTTAGCCATAGAAAACTGAAATATTCTCTACTACAGCATCCTGTTTATTTTGCTTTTCATAATCTGTCTTCACTCGCAAGATGTTTATCATCTCTCTCCTCTAAGTCACCACTCTCAATTAAGTGTGAATTCCATTTCTGTCTTCTCTGCTTGGATGAATGGAACCTGGTATAGAATAAATGCTTAGTGAATACTTAATCAATATCTGAATGCTCTTCTTAGAACTATGTTAAGGAGTTTCCTCATAGATGCAACCAAGGACTTCTGGACACTTTGATGAAGTAACCTGTCTTATGTGGAAAGTTTCAGTACATTTGCTGTCTAAAGTAACTGTACTTCAGCTTTCATGTTCTAGGCAAGGACGGTTACTACCTTCAATTGACTTTCTTCGGGTAAAGTTACGTTCCTGGTGTTAATAGGTATTTCTTATCTTAAACTAGATATGTTCTAATAAGGAAAGGATGGGAGGCCAGAAGGTGGTAATGTCTTGTTAGAGGAAAATGGCTGTGTCTATAGGCAAAATAATTTACAAGAAAATCTGCAGCGTTTAGATTTCAGTTTTTCTTAGTCCTTCTAGAGATTCAGTATATAGAAGTTCTCTGAAATACGATTTATTAAATTTTTTAATGTTTATTTTATTTTTGATAGAGAGAGAGGGAGACACAGAGTCCAAAGCAGGCTCCAGACTCTGAGCTGTCAGCACAGAGCCCAACACCGGGCTCAAACTCCCAAAGTGTGATATCATGACCTGAGCTGAAGCCAGACGTTTAACCTACTGAGCCACCCGGGCGCCCCTGAAATAGGATTTTTAAAATAAATGAATGAATGAATGAATGAATGAATGAACGAATCATTACTAAGCCATGTTCTTTTGAAAATCCTGTCATGTTGGGCTACCTGGGTGGCTGTCGGTTGAGCATCAGACTTCGGCTTAGGTCATGATCTCATGGTTCGTGGGTTTGAGCCCCACGTTGGACTTGGGCTCACTGCTGTGAGCAGGGAACCCACTTCGGCTCCTCCTTCCCCCTCCCTCTGCCCCTCCCTTGCTAGCACTCTCTCTCAAAAATAAACATTAAAACAAAATCCTGTCATGTTGTCATTTACTCTTAAATAATAATTACACACAGTACTTCAAAGTACAGATCATAAAACTTAAGAAAAACTCACTTTCATAGAGGTCATTTAAATTTTAAAAAAGTGTAAAAGTTTTAACGGTATTATCTGGACACTTTTGTGTACTGAGAGGCGAATGTTGGTCTCAGTGTGCTCATTCCCAGCTCCATAAGCAAGTGGGGCACTTTAAGTCCATGTGGGAAATAAAGTATCAAATGATCAGCAAGAAGCTGAACTTTAAATTTACAGTGCACTTTCAATTCCCATGGAAATTGCACATTTTGTGGAAATGTGCTTAGATTGTCATTGTCTAGTCAAATACAGTGAAAATGCAAGTTGAAGGAGCATAATTAAGGTTAAAAAAAATGATACAAGGAGAATAGCTGTCTTTCGTGAAGCCTAATCAGCACCTTGGATGTATCTGTGGGCACAGAATGGTCAGACACATTCTCTTGAACCACTGGTCCTCAATTATCATCATCTGTGTCTTGTTATGTAAGTGTATGCAGCATTTCTGTATCCTTGCTTAGGTGATCTGGGTGCCTGTTTGAATAGAAATTGTCTTTGAGTGGGCTTCGTCAAGCCCCATTGCCCAGTTCTATTTCTTTGATGTCATGCATTTTATCAAGTTATCAATACAGCAGAAATACTTTTTCTTGAGGGACAGAACTTCTTTTGGCAATACAGTCAGTGAATTTTAATGTTAAGTTTAAAGAGAAATTGTAAAGATAACTGAATAGGCGGTTATATTTTCTGTGCATCCACAGAGATAGGAATAATAGAAAGACACTGATAGAAGAATGAGCATCACACAGCTAAAACTCCACATATCAAACCTCTCCTGCAGAACAAAGTGAAATACAATTAAACTTAAATCCACAAGTATTATCTATGGAACATCTATGCTGAAGACAATGTCCTGTGTTCTCTAAAGGACATACTGAAATGAACCTACAGTCCTGAGCAGCAAGTAGATTTCAAAGCATGTTAATATCCTGCCAATTAAGAAAACAAATACAATTTTATTAAAAAAAATGGATTCAGTGATTGTAAAAATGTGTCCAGATACTGGGGAGTACGCTTGGATCCTCAAATTCTAATTCCCTGTGGCCTTAACTATATTTGGAGAAGTGGAAGTGGTTGGGCAGCAATCCATCGAGAAATATTAGGTATGGGTCCACGAAATAAACTCAAAGACCTAGACACAAATTTTTTCATCCATCTTTTATTGAAATATCCGTAATGTCTTCTAATGGTCAAAAAATTTAGTGGAATTTTAATAATGTAAAATGATTATAAACTTCCAATATGCTGTCTGCCTGTCTTGCCTACAGGACATGTGACTGGCTCATTGATTTTTTTACTTTATGCTATTTCATGAATTTAAGAGTCCAAGCACATCCCAGTAGAGGAAGTAATATTCAGAAGAAGATATTTTGGGTTTCAAAATTCATCTAGGACATAAAGAGGACTGGGGAGAGGCCTCAATCATGTCTTTCTACTCCTCCCCTCTGTCTATTTTTTACTACAGAAGTAAGTAACTGTCTATTTTCTTTTATAAAAATGATTTGAAAGGTTTTTGCTTTCTTATCTAGAGTCAAGTTCACAAAATTAAATTCTAAGAGATTGGTAGGTTTGCAGTCATTGTGCTATGTTTCATCTCTTGTTCCTAGAATACAACTTTGATTATTTCGGAAACTCATTGACTGTAGGATATAAATGGTCTGTGTGTTTTGCACGTATGTTTCAAGGGCAAATTTTCTTGCAGACAAATGAAGACAATTAATTATCTTTAAAAACTCCCAGCAGGACTCAGACATACCTCAGTAGAAACCTGTTTTAAGTCATCACTTTCAGATTCGAGTATGTAGAGTGTTATTGGAGCTGAGTGTAAGATCGGCAGGGATGAAATGATAAAGCATTGTGTAGGCAGTGTTAGAAAGTTTGCATATTTTGTTTAGGTAATGGGAGCTTGTTGAAGAATTTTAAGCAGGGGAATGGTATGATTATATTTTCAGTACAAAAGATCACTGGGAGCAGTATAAAAAATGATTTGAAGGAAACAAGATTGGAGACCAAGAGATGGGGAGAGGTTCAAGAGAGATACACAAAGTAGAGTCCACAGGGTTTGATGAGTGATTTTATATGAGTAGCAAGGAGTGGGCATAGTTAGAATTCTTGTGGCTTCTGGCTTTGGAAGTTGGACAGGAATTGCTGCCATCTAACAGAAGAAAAGTCGACAGGAAAAAAAAAATCAAGAAGTAGCATTTTGGAGGTGACAGTGATGAGTTGGAGAATTTTGGAAGCATCCTCCCAAGAAGATGCTTAAAATAGTTGAGATATCTAGGTCTGGAAGTCAGGAGAGAAAAATTCTGTAGGTGTTTATATGGATCTAATTGCCACTCGTGCAAAGTACTGCTAACTGGCATATATATGTAGGGCTTATAGATCATTGGTATAAAGTTGGTAGTTAATAAGACCACTCAGGGAGGGGTAGGTAAATGAGACTAGAAGGTTGAGAATGAATAATTATTCATAGGTAGAAAGAATGGATATATGCAGGATATAGGAAGGAAGTAAAAAAAGAGTCAAGGAGGAAAGTTGTCCTAAAAGCCAAGCTAACAAAATGTTTCAAGTATGACAATGATCAGAGGTATCCAATGTGACATAAAAGTGAAATATGGTTAATGCAAGAAAATACACACTTTGTATATTTTATAACTTTTTTTTAAATTTTTTTAACGTTTATTTTTGAGACAGAGAGAGACAGAGCATGAACGGGGGAGGGGCAGAGAGAGGGGGAGACACAGAATTGGAAGAAGGCTCCAGGCTCTGAGCCATCAGCCCAGAGCCCGGCACGGGGTTCGAACTCACGGACCACGAGATCGTGACCTGAGCTGAAGTCGGACGCTTAACCGACTGAGCCACCCAGGCGCCCCTATTTGATAACTGTTAAGACCATATTCCACGTAGGGGGTACACTCTGAACCCTATTTCATCTATAATATTCCATGTGGGAACTACTGCCATGCTTACGAGCTCTCTTCATCCTGTTTGGGTTCTAGCTTCCCATGATAGGTCATCACCTCTCCATCCTTGCCCCCGTGCCTTGCCTTGTGGGCTCCGACACCCCATCTTGTGCTGCATTCCTATGACGACATCCTCTTCACCTTGATCAGATGCCAGTACTGTGCTCTAGCCCATCCCAAGTTCTCCTTACGCCAGGCAAGGAGAACCACATGCTTTGCCCCACTTAATGCCCATAGCAATGAATTATCCATGAAAGGAAGGAAAAAAGGAAGAGAAAGAGCTAGTTTGTATAATTTCAATGTGTCTATAATAGGAATCTGCTGGCCTCACACTCCAATATGCAGCACCTGGTTCTCTCTTATAGGGAGCTCTGGATTAGAGCAAGTGCACTAAACCAGTTTGGCCAGCCAAGAACTTTAAGACTTTCATTAGATCTGTCAATAGGAGGGTGTCAGTGATCTTGGTTAGAACAATATTACTTACTGTCTTACTTCATCTGCATTTTAAGTGTTTCAGGTTCTACCCTTGGCCTTTACTACTCCTCTCTTATATATATTTTATGCATATCATTTACAAACTACTTTCTCTAAATTGATAGCTACAATTCCCCATTTCATATTAAGGAATATTTCAGATTCCCTACCATGTTTCATAATTGCCAGATCCCTGTTTCTAAATGTCTTGTACTCTCTATTAAATGGCCCACAGATGACTAAGAATGTCCAAAATTTAACGTTCTCTTTCCCCAGAAAACCTGACTAATCCTGCTGTGTTTGCTTTCTCATGAATGGTGTCTCTATCCTACTGGTCACCCAAGTTAAAGTCTTGTGCCATTCCATACCCCTTTTCCCTGATGCCTCAAACCCCACGGCTAAGCTCTGTTGCTTCTACTTCCTAAATAAATCTAAAATACATCTTCCCCTTTTCATTTCAACTATCACTGTCTTAATTGGATGCTGTGGCTTACAACTCAGATCATTCAGGATCAAGGAACCCATTCTCTCTCTCTGCTAGGATGTTGCCTGCTGGTGGCTCACAGCAGAAATTCCCTCCAGCCAGGAATTTTCCAGGGGCAATTCACATCCAGTGACGACTGGTTGGTGCAGGGTGCAAAGGTGTGGTCCTCTTTCTGCAGTCTGAGACAACTATGAACAGCCATTCCAGTGCCTGAGTTCCCCCCATGGGACAAGTTGAGGATTTGTTATAATTCCATTGCAGTTCAACCCCTCCCAATCCTGATTTCCCTCACAGGTGGTTGCCAAAAGCACAGTCAAATAAACTTCTGTGTGTAACTCTCCATCTCACAATTTGTTTTCTGGGAAATCTGACTGAAGATATGAAGATAGTTGATTCCAAGGGTATAGACCAAGGAAACAGAACTTTGAAACTGGATCACCTACCAGTCAACTGGCAAGTCTGGCAAGAAGTCTTATCGTTAATGGCAGTCTGATCATCTCTGACAAGCTGGACTGATTCAGTTACTAAAACTTTCCCCGGTGATAAATTCAAGTTGCATAGTTGTGAGAGGGAATGCACTAGAAGGTATAATGTCTCAGGTATTTGAAAGATTGAGAGTCAATAATCATAACAAGGAAAATGGAATTGTGTGGCTATTGCCAGTACAACTTATTCATTGGAGAAAAAAACCTGGGGGTGATGAATCACTCACACAAAGTGTGAAAATCAGAGGGTCTCCTTGATAGCCAATAAAGGGACTCTTATCTCTTAGAATTTCAGGGCACATAATCTTTGGATCAGGTTAGAATCAATTATAAAGACAGTGGTGCTCCAGGGAAAATTGAGTTCCCAGCCATGGAGAGTTTGCTTTGCCGACATCAAAACACCGGTTGGGAAGTAGTGGAGCTATGAGACTTGGGATGGGACCATCCAATCACTACTATAAAATACCTTGAATCATCAGATTCAACCCTCTGAAGCTGCAAAGCGGTCCATTCCTCCTCCTTAAAGGCCGGGATTCTTCTTCTCTACCTTGAAAATGATGGAGAGACCTCTGTAATGAAAACATGACCACCCATATACTGCAACCCAGGATCTATCTCTACCCCGTCTCATTGCCACAAAACCAATAACTAGGATTAAGTCCTAACAGGTAGCCAGAGAAGCCACTGGGCTGGCAGGTAAGAAAGGGATTATAATCTGAAAAAAATTATAGGATGTAAGCAACATGTATCAACAATAGCTAAGGAAGCATACAATGAGATTCAGTCCTGAGATTGTTAGATCCAATAAGGGCAGAACATAACATTGGATAGGACAGAGTTTATCAACAGTGAAGCACCCTTCTATCATGTAGGATTTAATACCACCATGGAAGAGGCATGAACCAGCCAACTTGTCAGAAGAATGGCTTGACCAATTGACGTGAGCCCACCTCTGCCATCAGCTACTCCAGTGCTGACCAACTGAATGCATGATAAATATTCTACAGGCCAGAAGCATGGGCTCCCACTCACGAAGGATGGTTTAGCTTTTGCAACTGCCAAATGTCCTAACATAGAATCTGACCTTGAGCTCCCAGTATGGCACCATTACTGGAGGAAACCAACCAGCCACTTGTTAGAAAGTTGATTATATTCTACCCCTGCCACTCTGGAAAAGGCAGTGGTGCATCTTGATTTGACACGCATTCCAGGTATGAGTTTGCCTTTCCTGCCCACAGGCCTAAGCTAATACCACATGCGTAAAAGAGTAAATAAAAGCCTCTGCTCTCACAGAGCTCACATTACAGCAGGGTGGGAAGGTTACTAGCTGATCTATAATCCATCCTTACCCTGGAGACAACATAGGGAGGAAGAAAATTAAAAGTAGGAGATGGCAGAGGAGGGAGGGGTAGAAAATGGAGAAGTAAAATGGTTGAATATTGGTGCAAATATTCTAATCACATTTCCTAGTTTGTATTTACTAATAGAGAATCCTTATCTATGGTATGTTATAAATAGCATGTGCCTGGCATGTCTAGTTTTGCTAATGATAAACCAGCCAGAAATCTATGGATTTCTGAGGCATGTCTCTCTATAGCGTCTTGATGCCAGCTATGTAATTTTTGGAAGAGAAAATGAAGAACTTTAATGAACAAGACAGTGTATAGCAGAGGTCAGAAAACTATAGGCTATGTATATTCTGCCATGCCCGTTCTCTTACCTATTGTGTTTGTGTGTGACTGATTTCACTCTGCTGCTGTAGAACTGACTACCTGCTATAGAGACCATATATCTTGCAAAGTTCAAGTAGTTCCTGTCTGGACTTTCACAGAAAAAGGTTGCTGATTCCTGGCATGGATTATGCTCCACAAGCATCACTTAGAAAACTCCTATCTCACACCTGTGCCAGGCCTCATCCTAATGTAGCAAGGAGGGATAAAAGCCGCGTGGTATAGTTCCTATAAACTAAAGGAAGAAAGTGTTTCTAGACGGAGGAAGCTTTGTTCTCTAAGGTTTCTGGGTATTAACAGAGCTATAAATCAAACCCTCTTAGGATTTAATCTAGGGAAATGTTCCCCTCGATCCCTCAGTCAGAAAGTGATGGAGGCCTGGCAAATCAGGACACCTTCTCTCTTGCCTCTTAATTATTCCCTGACTTTAGGGGACAAGTGGTTCTCTCCTTACCGAAGCAGAGTAATATTGTAATATTTTAATATTAAATAATGTTTGGCATGTTCTGCAAAGTCCCTCAAGGTCTTCTACAGCTCCTTGTGTAGTGATTCATTCTCTCATTTCTTGGTAGTTAAGCTGGTCATTCTTCAATGAAGGTCTTACAAATTTTTAAAAATACCTCAATGTTTCAAATAGATGTTAAAGTTTAAGTTTGAACATCGCTATTGAAACACAGTATTAGAAGCCTAGGACCCCAACCACTCCTTCCCTGTGGTCCCTCCCACAGTGGCCTTGGAATCAATTTCTTGGAATTCCTAGAACTCAGGAAATCAAATTGAGAAGTCATTGAAACAGATATGTTAAAGTTTCTTTCAAGATTAATTTACTATGACTTTTAAGTCTCCTATCTTGGGCTCAGTGGATTCTTTTCACTGCTTTATCAACTCTTCCATGCTCTTTGATAGAAATACTTATTACATGTTCAAGTGTGCCAACTGTTTAATTGCATTTCGAAATGGATGCCCTGGCTTTCCACAATAGTGAGCCAGAAAATTCTTCTTTCTTCTACTTTTTATCCTAGCCCACAGAGGAGGAAGCCTGCTAGCATGTCAGGAAGAGCGACTGGTCTGACTGGTCACAGTCCAGGATAATTTTCGAAAATCATGTTTCGCCAGCACTAACTTTTCCCCACTTTAAAGGCCGATGGGAGTACTTGCCTGCTCTTTCACCTCCTGTGAAAGGAACACAAGGAATAGGAAATCACAATAAAGGTGAAGTTTCTATTTTCTGGAATGCCCTGCACAGATCCTTTAATCAACATTGGTATAATACCCAAGACCTAAAGCAGTTTTCTCAACTCTGGTGCACACTAGAATTACACAGAGATTTTTTTTTTTAATTAGGAAATCTAACCGGTTTTGCTATGTTTTTATTCTCACTCATATATTTGGGCCAGGGCTGAGGGACTAGTAGGAGGACATGTTTGCTTTGGTTGCACCAGGAAAACAGGTGGACGAAATGCATTTTTGTGCTGACAAGAGAGGTGAAGGCTTAAATTTAAAAAGCCAAGGAGAGGCAAGGTTTTGGAGAAAAGGGAGTAGGTCTCATTTGGGTTTCGATAAAACTGAAAGTAGTTTTGATGGTTAAAATTATACAGGAGAGGCTAACAAGAATTATGGTAACCCCCGTATTTATTTAGATTACCCTTATGACTAGCATTATTGTGGGTGTGCTAATGAGAGAAGGAATAGTTTGAAGCTCTCTCACTTTTTTCCTTTGTTCATTTCAGACAATTCAGAGTACCACCAGGAAAACTCCGGTTTTAAATTTCAGGTCCAGCCAAATCATTAAAATAGCTGGGGTGTCTTAGTGGCTTCATAAAAATTAAATCAGGCACACATTTTGAGTAAGCTCATTATGGAAAGAAGGATCCACAGAGCCATTTTAAGGTTGATGCCCAATCCCACATCTTGCCATTCTCTTATATGTGCTTGTCTGTATGCGCTGGGATGTCCGGTCCGTGGTTCTATAAAAATGCCTGATGGCAGGCCCCTCTGCTTTCCCCAATGGATATTTTGATTTATCTGCTTCCAGCTTTATTCCACTTCCACTGATTAGTTTGCATTTACATTTTCATAGCATCCAGCTGCTCGGCATTCGTGATTTACATTCATCCAATGTAATTAAAGTATTTGTTGTGGGTTTATAAGCTTTTTAATGGTCTATATTTCTCCATTTTGTGTCTCTCCTTTTCCAAATTTATTTTATTCATCAAGCTGTGTCCTAAAAAGCAGCAGAAACAATTACCTCTAAAGTATGTTAGTATACAGCATGAATAACACTCACGCTAGATTTAAAACTACCCTCGCTCGAATTACCAATTCAGTGCTGAAAATAAATGTCTCTCTCTCCAGAAATTAGAATCTAATTATGTACAATAAACCATGTTAAATAATATCAAGGGTCTAGCCTAAACCAACAAAGACTCAAACATCCCCATAGAAAGCTGAAATGTTCCTGCTCACATTTGCTCTTCAGGGCCGAGGTATTTTCAGATGCCTCTGGCAATGTTGAGAACTTGTCCAGGTTTCAACACAATAGAATTCAAGTGTACATGAACGAAAAGAAGTAGTCTGTCTCTCTTGCCTGGCAAGAAGCACAAAGCAATTTGATTAATACTTTGATTCTAGTCCTCTGTAATTAATAGTTAGTTAGCTGTGGCTTTGGGAAGTAACAGCAAAGTGACAATGAACTATTTAGACTTTGACTGCAAGTGAAATTGTCTGATGCAGTCAATACTTCCGGATAGTTTCAGAAACTGAAATAATCTCTAAGATTTAAATTCCCCTTGACCTCTAAGTCCTAACTTCTAACATTTAAGTCTCATTTGGCATTATTCTCACCCCATATTTGCTTTCGTCTTTGGATGCATGCCTATAAAAACCCTAGAAGTAGCAAACGTTACCTCCTACACTGAATTATTTTAGTTGTTTTTTTTCAGAGCAATATAAATATCACAAATTTACCATCTTATTAGATGCTAAGGCACACTTTTCATCTATTTCAAGTCCTAGGGAAAGGTTAACATTTTAAAGAAACCCTGCCCAGTTAATACAAAGAATGTACTCTCAACCTCTGAGCCACTGCACATTGTTCACACATCACAACAATTATTTTACCCTCGTGTCTGTTTATCTTTTTAGTATTTGTGCTGCTTTGACTATCTCCTCTCCCCTGTTTTGTTGAAGATAGAGGGTAAGACATTACTCTTTGTTTTAATTGGTTCTGAAGAGTACAGGTTTTAAATGATTGTGAAAAAAAAATGTGTGAGTTTTAGTTGGGAGTGGAGGGTAGAAATTTGGTAATAAAAAAATGGAACTTCATGCCAATTGACTTCTGTTTGAAAGACATATAAAATGTATAATGAGATAGTTATAAATGCGTTTGCTGTGCCAATTAGAATGATAATATTTGTGGTCCATAATCTTTGGCATACTAGATTTTATTGAAATAAGTTAAAAAATAGTTATGGAACCTGCTTAGTGCCACATGTCAATGTAGACTTTTACTGAGTAGCCTACTGAGAGTCTAGTGTAATTACTTTTTGATTTTTATGGCTATTTCAGGATTTTTGCTAAGATTCCACCCCTGAACATTTAAACTACACCTCCTAAGAGATTACTCCCTATTTTGAAGAAATATCTACCAGGATCTTTTTTAAAAACTGATTTTGAAATAATTCGACCTAAAGAAAAGTTGTAAGAATAGCATGGTAGTTTCCTACCGCCGTGGTGAAAAAGAACCACAAATTCAATCTGACTGGGCTAAAATCAAGGCATCAGCAGGGCATTGTTCCTTCTGGAGGCTCTGAAAGAGAATCTGTTTCCTTGCCTTTTCCAGCTTTTGGAATTCACCTGCATTGCTTGGCTCCTGGCTCCCCCCCTACATCTTCACAACCAGCAGTGTAGTGGCTTCAAATCTCTCTCTGACTCTCCTGCCTTCCTCTGTCATTTTCAAGGATGTTTGTGGTTATGTTGGCCCTACTTGAAAAATTCAGGATAATCCTCCCATATCAAGGTCCTTAATTTATTCACCTTTCCAAAGTCCCTTTTGCCGTGTTGGTTAACATATTTACAGGTTAGGACTGGGCCACGGATATCGTTTTTGGGGGGAGGGGGCATTATTCTACTACCACAAATAGTATAAAGAATTTTTCTATAGTCTTCACCTATAGTCTCCAAATGTGAACATTTTACCACCTTTGCCCTATATATTTCCCTTCCATTCCCTCTCTCTCTACTTATACATATTTTTTTCAGAAACTTCTGAGAGTATGTTGCAGACATGATGTCCTTTCATCCCTAAATACTCAGCGTATATTTTTCCTAAAAACAAGCTCATTCTATTATATCATTACTGTAAAATTTATCCAAATCAGAAAATTACCATTGGTAAAATAGTACTAGCTAATCTACAGATCTGTTTGAGATTTTGCCAGTTGCACAATAATGTCCTTTAGAGCAAAAGAAAATCCCAGAACATATGCTGCATTTGCTAGCTATCCTGTCTCTTAAGGCTCCTTTAATCTGAAATGACTTCTCATTCTTTCTTTAATGGCATGTATAATTTTTAAGAGTACAGGTCAGTTATTTTGGAAAATGTAGCTCCGTTTGGGTTTGGTATTTTCTTGAGATTAGATTCAGGCTATACATCTTGGGCAGAAATATCTCAGAGGTGAGCTTGTGTTCTCAGTGTATCATGTCAGGAGATCCCAGAAGCCTTTGCTGGATCTAAATTCCAGTCTCACTAATAGCAAGGCCTCACATGTACCGAATTCTCAGTCTGTCTGGATCTGTGCTAAACACTCTCACATATATTATGTGATTCAATTGACCACATTTGTGTTCACTACAACTGAATGGGAAATCCCCACCACTGGTGCCATGAAGATCCAGAATTTGAATGCTTTGTCTTTTTTACTCTAATGCCATGCTCTTTCCACTTTATTTATAATAGTTACTCAGTTTTCATATGCCCATTAGCTTACCTAAACTTCAGATAAGTTCCTCCCAAATGTAGGTCCCTGACCTCCCCTTTTTTTTTTTTTTTTTTTTAGAGAATTTTTTTTAGAAAGCTTTCAGTTGTGAATTCCTTTTCTGATCTTTTTTGAGATGTAAATCTTGTCCCAGCCTATTGCCCGTTCTACAATCCAGATATATCTTCCACCAGGACCTGGAAGCCATCCCTTTGATATGTCATCACCAGGAAAGAGTGCTCCAATCTCCTGGCCTCTGTGGGAGGGTAGAAACTAACTTGATAAATGCCAATTGGCAAACACACTGACCAATCTCCCTTGCTAATACCCTCTAGTACTTTCTTGGTAACTCACCAGAGCACAGACATGCTCCTCCCACCTTAAGTTATGGTGGAGGTAAATCTAATCTCTTTCCCCTATTGCAGGAATCTTGAATAAAGTCTTGTTCAGGGCAATATTTCTTTTTTTTAATACTTTATTTTTTATTTATTTTTTATTTTAGAGGACGAAAGCATGAGCAGGTGAGAGGGACAGAAGGAGAGAGAGAATCTCAAGCAGGCTCCACATTCAGTGCAGAGCCCAACATGGGGCTCTATCCCATAGTCCTGGGATCATGGCCTGAGCCAAAATCAAGAGTCAGACATTCAACTGACTGAGCCATCCAGGTGTCCCTGCAATATTTCTTGTGTAGGTTTATATGAAAAAATTATTTCAGTTGATAAAAATCAAGTTTCCTCCAAGTATAAAGTAAGCAATAACAAGTATAGCAGTTTTAGTTATTTTTTTCTTTTTTTAAATTTTTTTAGTGTTTTATTTTTGAGAGAGAGAGAGAGAGAGAGTGTGTGAACAGGGGAAGGGCAGAGAGGGAGGAAGACACAGGATCTGAAGCAGGCTCCAGGCTCTGAGCTGTCAGTACAGAGTCCCACACGGGTCTCAAACCCAAGTCAGACGCTGACTGAGCCACTCTGGCACCCCGACCATGGTCTTGTTTTAAACAGAAAATTATACCTTTGTGTTTTGTCATTTGAAATAACCACCTAAAATTGTCTGCTACCCATTTCTAGGACTAGCTATGCACGTGGGCTAATGGGAGCTGCCAGGTTAGTATCGTGCAATCTCTCCTTGCTTAATCCCTAAAACATTGCTCTCTTTGCTTAAGGAGTTGGGTTTCTGTCTTTGCAAAGAAAGGAGTTCCGTTAAATGTTCTCATCACTGAAGATGTATTTCCACTACTGCCTTGGTATCCAAGCCCTTCGTTTGGAGGCACATGTAAGAGTGGTTTTGGCTCTCCAGAAACATTAAGGCAGATGGCATGATTTAGATTTCTGCATCCTCACTTTTGTGGCTCTGTGCATGAGGGTTAAGGAGAAGGAAAGGGTGTGCCTTTCCTTGTATAAAAGACAGGCACTTTTTTTGATCCCAGGAGGAGGAACCAGCTGAATATATTTACTACTCATCCTCAGAGTCTGACTTCATAATTGCCTTGTTTCACATTTGACTTTTTGTTTTGTCTTCCTGGTACCTAATTTCCACAGTTTCTTTTTCATAGATATCTTTTCTCATTGTTCTGAGAATGTTAATATTTTCTCTAAAGTTTTCTCTACTCCTTGCATTAGTTCTAAATTATGCAGGTTTTTATATTATGGTTGTCCCATATGTTGTAGATGTTTTCTTCAACTGACTTGTGAAACCTGGCCCCTACTCATACATAAAGTAAGGTACTGAAAAGCTAATAGAAGCTCTGTCTGTGTCCCTTGCCATCAACTGAACCTGTCAGTTTCCTTGGAGGACTTCTCAACGGCATTATCTTGTATTCCATTTTCTCGTGAGAAATCCTACAACTTCTTGCCTGTAGGTATAAGCACAGGAGCAGGACTGTGGGTGCTGAGGGTAAGATTGAGTGTAGGGAGCAAGGAAGTTGTTGATTCAAAATAAAGACTGATCAAGCCACACTATCAGTTTTCATTTCACCTGCTCTACACTATGTTTGCTTCTGTTTAGTCCATGGCTTCTCTGGCTCCATTTTGCCTTTTCAGTGTGTCTGTGTGAATCTTGGGGGCAAGATGAGGGAAGGACTAGCCACCTGTTTTCAAGAATTGGGGAATGGGGAAGGGGAGCTCCTAATGCTTTTACTACCCAGTTTTAACCAGTTCTGTCTTCCCTGGTGTTCCCAGTTGTGAGAAATCAGCCCACCCACCCAATCAAAGGAGGGACGTGGAATCTCAGAGCACAGTGAAGTGAGGCTTTAATCAACGTTCTTGCAAAAGCTGGTGTCTGATGGACAGGCACACGCGGGGCAGTTACAGCAGACAATTTATTTCCTAGCGTGCAAGTCCCTCCTCTGGTTCCTCAATACCTGAGTACTACAGAGGTTACAGCCTTACCCAGTGGTGGCCTATGCCCATGTAAGGCAAAAAGTAGTCTGATTGGAAAAAATGTATATTTCCTGAGGTGACACACTTACAGTCCCTCCTCCCTTTATTCTTTGGTGTATGCTCATTGCAAAGCCCATGAAAATAAGCCCAAGAAATGGAGAGGGAGGGGAAGAAGAACCAGGAAGTGAAGTGTCTAAGGGTTTGGGACTCTATGGTGGGGGGGTGGGGGTGGGGAGGAGTGGTTTGTACATATTTCCAATAGGTTATAAACCTACTATTAACTAGACAGCATGGCTTTTATTTGGTATTTCCGAAAATGAATCCTCTCCCTTACTTCTCATACCAGTTCTAGATTTTTTTAGCATAAGCTGGCCTGCTCTTGTTGGTTTCCACTACTGGGGAGAAAGAACTTCCTGTCCCCTTCAAGGTCCTTCCAGCCAGACTAAGAATCAAATGGACATGAGACAGATGAACAGAAGAAAATCAAATTTAATTTCAAACTTATGGGGCATCTACACAGACATGGAAATTCCAAAAACGGGCAAAATGAGTTATATACGTTATTCTGAACAAAGGCGAAGGGGGTAGGGATCTGAGACTTCGAAGGGAAGAAATGTAATTCCTAGGCAAAAGAAAAAGTAAGTGATAAACAAACTTTTGCTGGGCCACTTAGAAACAATGGGACATAAAGGACTTTGATCAAATAGGCCTTGCTAGGTTTCTCTTCGTCTACCATTCCTACTTCAGATCATAATGTGGTTATCCATGGAGGTGGTTCTCTTCCTGGAACAGGTCCTCTATCTAAATTCTTTTAAGGCAGTTGTGTGCGGGCAGGGGTGGGAAGAGGGTAAAGAACATTGCCTGAATCTGCTGGGTTTTGATTACTTCTTAACTCAAAATATTCTTCATGCCAAAGTGGTCCAACTCAGAGCAGCCTACCCTTGACGCCCATCCCACTTACACAGATAGCTTGTCTCTTCCTTTGACCTTGTTCCTTTCTTCCTTGTTCTGTTCTATGTCCTTGTTGGTTAATAAGTTTTTAGAAATACTTTTACTCATTTTAATGGATCTGGGGAAGGTACAGAAGTAGATGCAACAGTTCCGTCCCCCGCGTTTAACAGTGGATACTGTTTTTTAAATTCAGATCTCCCCGTGTTAATGCCTGTATCTTTACAACATCTCTTTTCTGGCTAGATTTAACCTCCTGGAAAACAGGTATATTCTCATACATGCTTTTGTGTGTAGTATACGTGAATATACGCGTATGGTATTTGTGAGTTGTGTAACCATAGTATTGGCAGAAACTCGTTGAGCACTTAGACTTTCCAGGCACTTCATATGGATTAATTCATTTATGCACTATATCACTCTCATGTCATAGGTATTCTTGTTATGTCTGATTTATAGAAGAGAAAACTGAGATGTTCAAAGGCTAAGTAACTTGCCCAAAATCCCATAGCTACGAAACTGTAGAACTGTGATTCACACACAGGCAGTTTGGCTCAAGTCTGTGCCCTTAACCATTAAAGCACATTGCCTGCCAGTTATGTACCTTGTATATAGGTATTTGTACTTCTATTAGTCTGTCTTAGAGCGTGCTGTCCGCTATATAGATTTTTTCCCTTTTATTTGTATGGTTATGATAGTAACTGGGAATAATGTTTGCCTGAGAACAGATATCTGTATCATTAGAGGACTGATACCACTGATGCTATACTGCAGTATCTTATCCCTTCCTAGCAGCATGCCTCGTCCAAAGAAAAATCTCAGTGAATGTTTATTATTTCATTTTAGTTTGATACCCATATGCAGGTCATTTTATTGGTAATTTGGGCTTCATAAAAGTTCTTTAATCTGAAAATATCCTTGCATCTAAAATTTAAGCTGTTTTTAGTGGGGGATGTAGGGATTGGTTCTCACAGAGCCATTATTTACACAGAAGTTGTTTACTTTTGGATTGAAATGAAGAATCTATTATACAAGCCAATTGTTGTATTCCTGTAACTACTTTGCATTTAGATGGACTCTATTTAGGGTCCACTGTACACGATTTAAGCCATTTAGGTTTTAGATGGACCCTGGACTGCATCTGATAAAGACAAACAAAACCTTTTTGAAAAAGAGTGAGTTAAACCTCTGGGTGTGTTACAGGAATGAAAATTGTTGTGGCTTTTTCCCCCACAAAGACAGAACTCTATGTGCTTGACTCAAACAGGTATAAATGTATATACCCTTTCCTCCCCTGCAAACACAAAACACACACAGACACACACACCTTATTTTCAGGTTTGAAGTCATAGTCAAAGCTATTTTTTCATTCAAGCTTGTAGAATGGTGACAAAGGAGAACAAATTCCCTTCCATTATTGGGTCATGTCATGTTCCTGATATCTTTCTCCACTTTGATAGGAAAGAGCCACTGTTTTCATTTGTATATTTTTTGTTCGTTCATTTGTTTATTTATTTATTATTGATGTACAGTTGACCTAGAGTGTTACATTCATGTCAGGGGTATAACACAGTAATTTGACAATTCTGTAGGTGATGTTGCGCTCCCCAGACCACGCCATTACAATACCATTGACCATATTCCCTATGCTTACTTTTTATCCATGACTCCATCCCATAACTGGAAGCCTATACCTCTCACTTGCCTTCATCCATTTTGCCCCTCCCCTCTGGCAACTGTTTTTAAATAAGAAAGCAGTGAGAAACTTCGCTGTACATTTTGACAAGAGACTGCTTTAGTATTAGGTTTTTCAATGACTGATGATTTGCATTCCCTTCAAAATATCCTCAAGCCAGGAACTTCTTTCACAAAGCTCACCTGAGGGCTTGCAGTAGGCAGCGACTTTAACATCATTACTGATCTTCCTATAACTCGAAATAGAAATTGTATTTTGTATCATATTTCCCAGCTCCTCTGCTCAAAAAAAAATTTCCGGTAAATGATTTCAAGTTCTCTGTGTATATTCTTATAAGACAGGATTAGATAAATTACAAGCAGTAACCTTCCCAGGGAAAAGCATGCACACATAGACTTAGTTTACTTTGTATCTGACTTTGAGGGTATGTTTGTGCCTATGTACTCTATGGGTGTTCTTCTTCACAGATAGTTTAATAATTAGATGATAGGGCAAATCTGTTTTTCAGTGTCCCAATAACTGAAGTAAAAATGAACAAAACAGATTTTCCTTAAATTTAGCAGGTGATTGCTAAAATTTCATGGCAGTATTCAAACTAAGTGGTCATAGGCACATTTAAATTTAGCTTCTGTTTTCTCTTTCTTGCTATCTCTCAGCGATCTGTGAAACTGTTCTTCTCCTATTTTCTCAGTGCCTTGGTATTATCTCCTCTATGTCCCTGTTGGTTCTTTTTTTCTTCTGGTATATAATTAAATTTCATGAAATAAATATGGATTCATTCTGCTGAATGTTAATATGTTGAACTCTGCTATTAGTTCTGGCCATTTGGGGAATGTTGTAAAAGTCTTTTGGAATTTTCCCAGAACTAATAGGATTCTGAAAAGAAAAATCCATCAGTTTACTTCCCAAGTTTGATCGTTGTTGGTTTCTTAATGAAAGAATGTGACCTTTTCTCGATGAACTTGGCATTGATCAGACTGGGAGTTGAGGGGCTTGCCCAGAAACTCAGAGGCCACATGACAAGTAGATGTGTAGCAAAAATCTGTTTTTCCTCTCAGAATGCATTGCACTGTTCTTATTCAACAAAGTTCAACTTCACCTTCTTTTCCTCTCCTGTCATCAGCAGGGGGACTACCTCAACACCTGTGTGATTTGTGGCACTATAAAGTACTATACTTTGAAAACAGCCATGCCATTTACATAATTTGCCTTCACACTTAGGAAGTTTTCTCTTTCCTCTCAGTGAAATTTGCATCTCAATCTTTCCTCCTTGTAAGAGCCTCCAAAACCCCTTAAATCACAATATTTCTGAAAACATGAAAGTTATGATTTGACTTTCCCATTGCCTGTTTATCCATTGGATTAGTGATTTTCATTAACCTCGGGAATTTAAGGAGGCAAAGCTCCTGACTGAGAATAGATCTTTATCATGAAATCAAATTATCAGATGAAACCTTAATTAGGATTTGCACTGCTGATCAAAGGAACAGCCAAGGGATTATGTGGCAAAAAAAGGAAACACAGAATCTGCCCAGTGCCAATGGAGGGATTTTTCTCCATGATGCTTTTATATATACTAAAGCAAGTTTTTGGATACATGGCGCACTAATAAACCAGAAATATGAATCAGTTATTTTCAAGTGAACCTACTAATTCGTTATTTGAGAATCATTCTAAAGAAATAGGAAAGGTATCTTTTTAGGGATAAGCACAAAGGAATAGAAGTCTACAGTTAAGTCAGAGATATCAGCCTGTGGTTTAAAATCAGGTCCTGAGCCAGTGAGAGCCGTATCTGTCATAAGACTCATCATCCCCCTACTGGCAATGAGTTTGGCATTGGCCTGACCTTCGAGTTAGTGTGATGCCCCTGGGATTCACTTCATTTTCTCAACTAATGTTGATGACCTTTGTGTGCCAACTGCCTTGAGAGATACTGGGGAAACTGTGAAAAGCACATCATTTCTCCTCCTCTTCCTCCTCCTCCTCCTCCTCCTCCTCCTCCTCCTCCTTCTTCTTCTTCTTCTTCCTCTTCCTCTTCTTCTTTTTAATTGAAGTATAATTGACATACAATATCAATACACAGCCTAGTGAATTGGCATTTATATACATTACAAAATGATCACTACAATAGGTCTAGTTGCCATCTCTCACCATACACAGTTATGCATATAGTTCACTGGGCAGACAAAAATTTAAACACTTAATAAACATGGCAGGTGCTATGTTAGTGGTAAATATGACAGAGGATACAAAAGGGATACAGAAGACACTTAGACACCTAACAGACCTACTCGGGAGGGAGGGTGACTTTAAGGGACTTTAAAATGTCGCACTGGAGTGTCAGGATAGCTTTGTGGAATAGGGAAGTAAACTATGAGGTTAGGAAGGCTGGAAGAGGCCAAGTCCGGAAGTTCCTTACATTCCACACCAAAGAGGTCAGATTGCATCCTTTGGGCAACATGGAATAAATGGAAGGTTTGTGAGCATGGGGATGATATGACCCAATGGGCATATTAGAAAGAAGTCTGAGTTCACTATGGGGAACCTTGTGGAAATGAAAAAGGCTGGAGGCAATCATGACGTCCAGAGGTATCCCGAGCTTGGAGAGTAGTAGAGAAGATGAGCCATTTCAGGAGCTGTTAAGGAGACAGAGTCCTAAGATTTGGGGATCGATTGGGTAAGGGCAGGGGAAGTTAATGAGATGTGGAAATAAAGGATACCACTCTCAAGTTTCTTGCCTAGGAAGATGGATAAATGATGCTACAGTTTACTGAAATAGGAGCTATATGAAAAGTAGAGTTTTCCAGAAGACACTATACGGTTAAGTTCAACCTTGGGTATATTCAGAATAGGGTGGCTGCAGGCGTCCAAGTAGAACTGACCGTCACGCAGTGCACTGTTCCAGGAGTCCAGAAGTCCGGAGGGAGACAGGTCTGAATTATAGACTTCTGGGGGTGATCATCCTAGAGATGATGAGTGAGGTCATGAGGCTGGAGAGTAAAGAGAAGAAAACTTAAAGAATGTAAGAGAAAGAGGAGCCAATCTCCAGAAGACAAGTTGCGTCTTCCTCCACTCCCCTTTCTGTTGTGCCCTTGCCGTGGGGTTTGTTTTCTGTCTTGGTTTCTGCTTCCCATTTCAGCTCCTGACTAGATAGTCCTGCTCTAAACCCTAAGATCATTTTGCTGGTGCCCAGAAAGTCTGTAAGCCCTTACTTAACAAGCCCTTTTTAGAATAGATGAGGCACTGTTCCTTTACCATCAGCTAGTGACTAAAATCCAGCTTTAATCCAGTCATTTTCTCCTGGGACCAAAGCTACTTCCCGGCTCTTTCCCCAAACTCCTAGTGTTTAGTCCCTTTCACGTACTGGACCAGACTCATTGGATATCAATGACATTCCAGATTAGACTCAGAATTGTCATGCCTCCTTGGCCAGCAGGGCACCTCCTTTGTGCATTAAGTATATTTGAACTTTGGAGTTAGACAAATCTCAGTTTAAAATCTGCCTCTACCACTTACTAACTTTGTCACCTTTGGAAAGTTACCTTCCTGACTTCATTTTCTATATTTATAAAATGGATTAATAATTCCTACCTGCCAGCACCATTTTGAGGATTGAATAAGAACATGCACGTAAGGTACCTGGCACTTCTCTGTAAATTAATACATTTTACTTCTTTCCATATTTTTCCTCAGCTTGATTGTAAGTAATGTGGGAGCAGTATGATACAGTGGAAATAACAACGGCATGTAGTAAATGCTTAAATGTTTATATTTTTAGAGCCCTAAAATGGGTTTCAAATTACCTTACTTCTCTGTGAGTGATTTTAGGGATGCCAGCTCTTTTTGAGCTCCAGTTTTATCATTTGTAAAATGAGCATAATAATACCTGTGTTATTTACTTCACAGTTGTCATGAGCCTCAAAGATAATGCACGTGACAGCACTTTGAAAACTAGAAATTTCTTTAAAAATATAAAATATTGTCTCAAGCACACTGCTCTTCTCATACAAGATATTAACAACTTTTATTTTGGATATTCAAATGTGGACATACCAGACATTCCAAACTTGACCAGAAAACATTAACTTATTATTTCATTCTTTGAATTGTCTGCAAAACGTCTCACCTGCAAAGAGACTCGACAAGATTTTTACTGTTACAGGTCTAAATTAGTCTCCAAACATTTATGGAACACTTAGCGAAATGTACTGTGTTTGGCCCCAGGAAAACAGGAAATGTCTAAAGCCTGACTTTCAGAAGTTTGTTTCCCAGAATGAAGAGAGCCAAAGAAGTAATTACTATCACACTGATGAGCTTGTTTTCCTTAGTAGATATGTACCTAGTCAAGGCTGAAGGGATTAGGGAAGTCTTAAAGAAGGTGACAGCATGTTGGGTTCTGAAAGACGATTAGGAAGAGTGAGCCAGGTGACATTTAGGAGTGGAAGTGGAGATCCTTGAAGATATTTCAGGCAGGAGGAGAAGCAACAACAATGGCAGAGGCATTGGCACATTTGAGCAATCGCCAGGATTTTAACACACTTGTGTGCATTTCTTTAGGAATAGAGAATAGTCATAGTTGGGAGGCATGGAGGAAGAAGCAAGAGTAGGTCTAGAGATTGGAAATTAGGTCCCTACCACATATGGAAGAGCCAAATAGGGAAGTCTTGCCATTGAAATATATTAAATATGGGGTTCCACACGATGGCATTAAATTTTACCTCAGGTATCTTGTCCAGTAGGGCAACCCTGAGGGGCAAGAAGAAGAATGGGGGAGAGAGGATTATTGCAATGACCCAGGTGAGAAGTAATGAGGCCCTAATGTAAACTAATGACAGTGGGAAAGGAGAGGCTGTGCAGAGCCAAGGTTCATTAGAGGAGAACTTAATCACTGATTGGATGTGGCAGGTAAAGGGGAAGAAAAATGTAAAATATTCTAATTTTCTGATCTGTACAAGAAAAGGATGGTGTTAGGCTAGAGGATTAAAAAAAAAAAAAGGCAATACTAACAGGCAGATAAAGAGAAGAGCATGAGATGGGAGCATGTGTAGCTTTACACATCTGGAGTTGGTAGGTAGCCAAACCCAGAGGACAGTGTTTAGTAGGCAACTCCAAGGATAGGATGTGTACATTTCTCTTAGATACACTATTGTCTCTTCTCTCTCTCATCTTCTAACTCAGAACCACCTCTTTGGTTAGTTGTAGAGAATCTGAAGTTCCTCCTAAGTATACTTGATAAAAATCCAAAAACATTCCATGAAAATATATTGATGCAAGTCAACTGTTTGGTATTTTAAATTCTGGTGACAGGAAGGAGATACAAGACCTTCACAGAAAATGACAATTCGTACCCATAAAGCAATCATATGAACAAGCTTTCCATTTTAACTCTATCAGCATTAAGTCTCCCTCCTCCTTTTACAGTCTTTCAAACATTAGCCATGGAACATTGCTTAATCTATCATGTTGCTGTCATGATTTTTCTAGAGGTCTTAACATAGACAGGCAAGGCCTCCTAAAACTACCCTAATCTGAAATTGTTGAATAACACTTCTGTGTCATTTTTTGTGTGCTAGGTTCAAGTGCTTTAAACACATAAATTCAGTGATAACAGTCGATGGCAAAGATTATTGGCACATCTCTATTTTATAAATAAAGAAACTAAGGCAGGGGAAAGTTAAATGACTTTCTTAATGTCATACAGAGAATAAGTAGAAGAACCAGGATTCAAATCTAGACCATCTGGGACCAGAGGGCATGCACTTAACCACCCACTATGACAGGTGTGGATAGTAGGACAGGAACCTTTGTAACATTGGATAAAGCTGGCAATTCTGAGGCATGACTCTCACCTGCCATAGGCTCAGGATTCAAGATTCCTTGGGTCCAAGATCCAAGATATATATACACACATATATATATACATATATATATACATATATACATATATATATATGTGTGTATATATGTGTATATGTATCTTGGATATATATATATATATATATATATATATATATATATCTTGGATATATATCTATATAATATATCTCGGAGATATATATATCTATATATATATATATATCTTGGAGATATATATATCTTGGAGATATATATATCTTGGAGATATATATCTATATATATATCTATATATATATAGATATCTTGGAGATATATATCTCTTGGATGTATATAGATATCTTGGATATATATACATATATCTTGGAGATATATATATATATATTTTTTTTTTTTTTTGGAGATATATATCCTTGAGTCCAAGATCCTACATATATATTTTTTTCTCATATACATACACATATATATAGATGATGTGGCATTTTATATAATATATATCCTATATCAGATATATTCATGAATATATCTGAATAATATTGAATACTGAACTCATTTAATCCTTCCAACAGGCTTATGAGTTAGGTACTACTTTTATCATCATCCCCATTTTACAGGTAAGAAAACTGACATACAAGGAGATTAAATAGCCTACCCCAAATCGTGGATGTAGTAAATGGCAGCTTACGCTGGTCTGACTCTGAAGTCCCTGCTCTCAACTGCCAGGTACCCCGTCACTCTGAGCACAGCACACAGGTCTATCAAGACCATTCATCTTCCTGCCTAAGTGGGTGTTGTGCTTTTTGTCTGCAAAGTGATTTCATTTTCCTCTTCTGATAGGATAGAAATAGCCCCTGAACCTCTAAAGATAACAGCTTAATAAGAAAAAAAAAACTGTGGGAAAAAAAAAAAGGAAAGAACAGCAGATGTTAAAGGGCGGCTCTGACAGGAAGGGTCTCCCCTCCTCAACAATTAATGGGAAGCCATCCCTCTCTAAGCAAGAACGCAGATTGTCTTCATGGTTAAGCTAGAGGCAGTGACCCAATCCACTGATCTCAGGCAGTTGTTATTTCAAAGAGCCATTAACCCCAAATAATCCTGTTTCTTCCCATCTATATGTTAGCCTCTAGCTCATGTAATAAAACTCTGTATAAGAAAAGGGGCCAAACTTGATTTTTGGTAGGCCCCAACTTGGCTAGCATACTGATGTAAAACCACTCAGGAATGAGGTCTGACCACCACTTGCTGACTATGAGATCCTGGTCAGTCGGGTTACTTCTCAGTTTATCCACTTCCCAGGGCTGCTCTATGGAGTGAAGATAATGTTCTTAAATCCCCCCAAACCAGGTCTGTTCCAGAGTTAGCACTCAATAAATGGTGGCAATTGTCATTATTATTTCAAAAAGCCACTAAACTTCCTTAGAAAAATCTAATCCCCAAGACTTCTTTGCCTGTCCGTAGTTATCATTGATCTTTCTATTTTAAAGCCAATGATCATATTCTATTTTGAAGGCTAACACATTCTAATCTCTGGGAAGGTTTGAACAATATTATCATTCACTATGAATTTGAGCAGTCCTTCTTTCTACTTTGCTGACATTTGAGTTTGAATTAATTTCATTACAGCTGCACATCTCTCCTCTCATGGCAGTTATCCTACACAATTGAGAATTATGGACCACACAAATCAGGTCAATGGAAAGTTCTAATTGTGCTCAGCTATCTTCCTCACACACCTTTCTTTATAATGCAGGCACTCCAGATGCGGCTGTAGTCACCATCTCCTAACTGCTAGGTAACTCGGGCCTCTCTTTTCACTCCTCAAATGGTTAAAGGGTGAGCCTTCCCAGAATGTCTTTTGTCTCTAAAACTAAGTTGTTTAAGAGCTTTCCTAAGTAAAAGCCCATAGTGCATTATGTACTGTGTATTTCAGGCAAATAAAATGTTTAAATCCACAGACTGAAAATGATCTTCACACATAAAATGAAATCTGATCAGTTTACAGCCCGACATGAACAGAACTCCCAAATTAGGCACTTCCAAATTCAGCACAGCAAACACTGCCAGCCGCCAAAGGAATTGGAGAAATCAAAGCCCTTCTAAATCTTCCTTCCATGACATATAAAAGATTCAGCAGAGTAGAGGTCAGAGAATATGAGGGGAAAAAATGTATAAAAGAAAAGAAAGATAGCTGATTTTTTTTTCCGGTATGAAGGGATAGAACCTAATTATTCTTTTATGCAGAAAATCCCTTTGGCTGTACACATGAATAAGAACACTCAAGGCAGCAACATTTTTCTTATAATTAGAAGAAATTATGATGTCTCTCTTGAAAGGCAAAATTTTCCTTATCATGAAAAACAGTGTTCTTTATCATCCTTACTTTTTATTAGAACCTTCAAAATGAGGTTTTCTTGAGCCTCTTGAAATAAATCCATTCCACTTTGAACTGCTGGAACTAACTATTAAAATGTGGCCTGATTCATCCTGAGAAATGGCCACATGCCCACTTGCCTGGGATAATAATGACTGCTAGATAAATTAGAAAGAACACCTAATTCCTTTATCCTGCAACCTGAACTGTCCGAGATGGAAAAATGTATTGATCACCCTTTTTAATAGGCTGGCATGTCTCATTTTCACATGGATTTAGTTTTTTTCAACAAGTATTTATTAAGAGACTCTGTGAACAAGGCATTGGGGCAAGGGGCTAAATTTGCTGTGGCTGCTATGGAAATGAAGCTAAACAAAACACCACGCATAAAAGATGATGCCCATCAAAGAAATGAAGAGAAATTTTTTTCTAGATGGAATTTGAAAGCACTGGGAAGTAACAGAGCTTTTTAATTGCATGTCAACTCTTCATGGTGCATAGACGATGCAACTCTGAGTTGTTATTGGCGACTGGCAACTGATGAAATATTGACATCAGGGATGCAAAAATCACAGTGCGGGAGCTGCTCTGCTCACCTGTCCTTGCTGAGTTCAGAGAGAAGAGTCTCCTTCTGGGACCCTTTCCACAGAATGTGGCTTAGGGGTTCACCTTTCAGTGCTTGGGGCTCACTCGACCACGTACCCCCTTGATGTGTGCGAGTCTCTCCAGGGTCACTTTAGCTCTCTCGTCCTTCTGTTACTGTTTCCCTTATTCTCTCCTACTGTTTTGTGATTTCTTTCCACTGCTGTTTCTCCCGAGCCCAAGGCATCTTTAGAAGGTTTGGAAAGAAGGGGCGAATAAGTTAAAAACCCTCTCCATAGATGTGGCTCTAACAGTTTCCATAAAAGACCATGTTTATTCCCCGTATCTTAATATTTACACTGAATTGTCATTGCCTGGAATTATCAGCTTGCCTTCTTCTATCGATAGGCAGTTACTGGAAGGAAGAGGCTATATTCTGTGTATTTCTGGACCTTAACCATCTAATCACCACTGTGGGTGCTTGGCAAGTAATTTATAAATGAAGAACTGATAGATACTTTGCTTCACTTTAATCCTCTACATAGACTATATACACTTTATTTAAACTCAGACCTTTTAGCACCTTGGCCATGTACAAGGCTCTGTGCTATATGCTCCAGAAGAAACTAAGACGAGCCAAATAAAGTATCTGTCTTCAGAAAGGTCCAACAGGAAAAATAAAATGAATGTGAAGTAAACCATACTAAAGGCAAAAGTTTAGCTTTGGGGAGTATCTGTAACACAGAGTTAGAACACGTCCATCAATAGGAACAAAAATACCATGATCCACTCTTCACTTCCCTGCCTGTGTAATTATAGACAAATATGTAAAAGACAACATTGACAATTATAAAGAATAAGCGCCTCCCATGACTGTACCACAGGCCCACGCACACGAGCTGTAAGTGTGTAACAAGAATTTTTTTTAGAGCACGAAGAAAGGGAAGGAGCACATTTGGCTGAGGGGGCAGGAATGGCTTTCTTAGAGATTATTTAAAATGGGCCTACAAGGGTGGTAGAAAGTCGTCAAGAAAAGAGAGGAACATAATAGTACATGTGGAAAAGAACAATTAGCACCACGGAAGCTGAGAAAGGGATGTGGGGGAAAGACTCAGTGCTTTGAACTGTTAGTTCGGCCAGAAGCTTGGGTTGGAAGATGAACAGGACTCTATTCAAGTTAGAGTCTCGGAGGCTGAGCCACAACTCAACCTCAAGAAACAAATACTTCCACCTAGATTTCTAAGGAAGTACCTATACAACACCAGCAGGACTGGTTGAAGAGACCATCTGGGTCTCTTTACAAGGAAAGAGTTTGAGTCCATCGTCTCATGTCTCCTGCATTCCTCATTAATGGGGAAATTAGGTTGTAGACTAAATGCTCGATAATTATTCATTGACAGAAAATTGAGCCTTGTAAGATACTCGAGACTTTAGCTGAGAACTAAAAATAACAAGTACATAGCTTTTTCTGATATTTGCACATTAGTCCACAGAAACAGAGCTTTTTAACTCCTAGCAACCATAGCAGGTGGGAGCCTGATCCAAGTGTATGAAAATGGTTTGGGGAAAGATTAATGTTTTTTCCCCAAATTGCTTTTGGTGTAAAGATATCTAGAGATGGGCTACCGTATAAGTAAGAGAACGGGCATACTTTAAGAATACATAGTATATTATCTCCGCGATTAATTACACGTACTCTTATTTATGTATGCGTTCATTCAAAATATGTATATTGATTGCCAAATATGAGGCTCTAAATAAGGTTGAGGTGATTGTGAAGATAACTGAGGTAGGATTTCTGCTCATAAGGTTCACAGTTTAGGACACAAAAGGAAAAAGAACAGTGGAGAATGTTTTGTCACTAAGGAGATCTCAATTCCTTCCCCAAATGCTGCTAGCCACTAATAGCACTGAGACTAGGTAATCACTTATTTTTAACAATCATTGGGTCTGACAGATCAAATGTTCTTTTGGATGAATTATATACTTAACCATTTAGTATTTTATTAAAACATTTATTGGCTTTGTGATCAGAAAAACAGCAGCAGTATTTAAAGATTATAATGTAATCATTGGCTCGAAGGGATAAAAATAAATAATTTAGTTAAAAATACCCAAAGAAATATTTTAATAAGACAGCCATTGGAAATATGTGGAGAGACAAATAATTTAAAAATCCAATGCCTTGTCTGTCAAGAAATATTATGATTGAACACAATGTATTGTTGTTAATAGGAATAACTGTGAAAAAAAAGGCTCATTTATGCTATATTTATTTTATAGCAATTTGAAATAAATGCAGCCTATAATTTCAGATCTAGGTCAGAAGACTTAAGATCACTCTGGTTGACTGTATCCTCATGACTGCCAATAACACAGATTGCTTTTAGGATCACTCAATAACCATTTCATATGGTCTCTTCCCACTTATAATGGTTTGAGTTCTTTATGTAGCCATACAAATAAGCTACCTATGTGCCTCATTTCTTTAATAACGTGTTTCAAAATGCCTGCCAGATCTGATGCAGAAGAAATGCTACTGACCCACAGGGTAAGCTCTTCCCATTCTGATTTTAGTGCACGTGAGAAGAGGGTTTGAGCACGAGACTGTTTCTCGTGATCCTTGCACATCCACAGCAAAAGGTCTTTCGAGTTCGCCTCTTTGGACAAATGGCTGGATCGTAAGGAGTTAACATAGTTTAAGACTTGAAAGAGAAAAATGTTCCCAGCAAAAAAAAGGCTTACAGCAAAATAATGAGTGCCAAGGTTGAAGCTGCTCTTTCTTTGCTTTAGTGCTAAAGCTGCATTATTCACAACTGCCAATCAGCTAATCTGAAAAGAATTTGTTCTTTACTGCATTTCTCCTTTATTGCTCCCACCCCACTGGTCTGGTGTACATTGCCTCCAGCTAGGAGGGTTTAGAAATAGCTCCTAAACAGACAACAAATGCGAGTCTGTGAATCGAAGGGCAGTGGACACTGTGGAGTGAAAGGGCTTTTGCTCACCCCCATTTCCTTTTCACATTTAGCCTTTGCTACTGCAGTCCTGAAAAGCTCAGGCTACCGCGAAAGGAGAAATTGTCTGTCAATTTCTGAACATTCAACACCGAGCTTTTACTGAAGATTCAGGATGCGGGACTGGTTGCAGCTCCCTGAGATATTGGTGGTAGGGAAAAAAGAAAAAGGAAAAAAAAAAAACCTTTTTAAGTCCACAGGAAATGAATTTTAACAAATTCTATGGCTACTGCCTAACCTGCACGCCATTACGTGTGAAGTGAGGGAATTAGACATCATGATTTACAGTTGAAAACAAGGGCAGTACAAATGAAGGTGAGATCCGTGTTCTGCAGTGACCCCCACATATGCCCCATGTGCGCATGGAGGCGTGACTGAGCAACGTTAGTCGACATATAAAAACAGATATATGTATGTATAAATCATTGGAGATGGATCTTTTAACCAAGCAAAGATAGTATCTTGGCCAATTTGATTAATGCCCCAGGGTACTTTTTCCCCTTTGGTGTATATTCATGAAGCACCAGTTAAGAATGTTGGAATTCGTGCAGGTCTACTGGGGAGTAATTATCACTCAGTGCATTAGCAGTGAAAAATCAGAGATCGTTGCCAGCTTTCCTCACTTCCAAAGCAAAGCCAGACATTCTCCCAGATTGAGTTAAATGGTTTTTTGTTAATTTCTTGCACTAACTCACCAAGTATCGGTACAAGAATGACACTGGCTTCTGTTGCAGATATTTCCATACTGACAAAAACAGGGCTATGAGAGGCTCTTCATGCTGAGCCAGGAATTGCCGCGTGCTCCACACAGGTGCACACCCAGGGGGATGTCTAGCTGGCAGGCCCCCGGGGGGGACTGGGTCTGAGCCGGTTTGCTTTTGCTGCTGCTGTTGGTCCCTGAGCTGAAGTACATGGAACCAGTCAGATTATTAGGCAGGCTGAGGTGTGGAGAGCCAGTACCCTTAACTCAGATGCATGGGCTAGGTCTATTCCCAATCTCACATCAATCCAAGTAGAAGCTCATCTTCACTGCCAGCCCCAGGATTGCTGACAGCCCCTGGTGACAGACCCCGCACCCCATCTCTCAGCACAGCCCTCTGTGTTGCCAGCTCAAGGCTGCTTTTACTCCTGCCCTGCCACATTTACTTAGGCCTCCCCATTCCCTTACCTCAAGCCCATTGATCTGCTTCCTGTCACTCCACCAATCCCTTTTCACTCCTTAGCATCTCAACCTCCTAGAAAGCAATGGGAGCCTGAGGCCATCAGGCAGTCAGAGGCATTGCAGACCAATGGGTACAAAGTGTCAGATACAACTCTGCTTCAAGTCAGCCAAGCTCCACTGTAGCTCCTAGGAATGGGGCAAGAGTCAACGGGTGTGGCATCCAGTTGTCCTAACAAGGAGATATAAACGAATCGTTTAACAGACCCATGGCTCCTGAAACAGTGAAGCCATTCTATTTTTTGGTCGGAGACCGTTCATTTGTTGAGACATGCTACGGAGACTCTAATGAATGCCTCGTTTTATCCTTCTGGAAGAATTTGCTTCCGTTGCCACCATGACTCTGTGCATATATAATGCCATTTAAATGTGGTTTTGTTACAAATGAACTGCATCCGTGTGACTTAAGCGCACACGCGTATGTGTGTATCTATAAATACAATACCTAGAGAGGTAGAGAGTGAGAAGGGAAGGGGCGGGGAGGTGAGGAAAGCTTGAGAGCGCAAGCGCAGGCGCTGTACTAAAAGGGCAGGGAAAAAAAAAATCCAAAGGACTCACTGCAATGCAGTTTTACATACAGGCCTGTAGGAGCAACCGGAATGTTATTAGACCATAAAAGCACATCAGGCTGATTTATGGTTTCTGATCAAGGTTTCTGTGAAAATTACTCTGCATCACCGGCTCAAGGTGACTGCTACCATTAATGTGTGGAAAATAAATGAGATGGGGAGGCTGATAGCACAGGAAGGAAGGGAAGCGCTGAGGCAGTTTATACAGCACAGGCTCCCCATTTTGTTTTACAGTGCAGAGAAGCCTGTCATCAAAATGATTGCTGTGGGGCAGGAGAGGCAATTCTTGGTAATTAGATCTTATGGCATGTAGCTGATGCTTTCGTATAGCGAATAGATCAGGACGGTGGGAGGAATGCCTGCTCTCTGCGTGCCGCCTTTTCGGTTTTCCATTCATATCCAGATACCAGAGTTTAAATTTAGGAGTAAAAACATTGCCGTTACTGTTTTCCCGACTCTATTTGTTTCTACTCCTGTTCGTTGCCACTCTCCTGTGTTCCTGACTCTTGTCTGTTTCTCATCTCCCCCGAATAAAGAATTTTCCAAATCTGAGACTTTCCAAAAGAAGTGAGGGCTGGAAATGCTTCATATCGTATCTGATTGCCACAAAAGAGTTCCGCTGGCTTTGCATTCCTGCCTTGTTTATAATTTCTCACCAAAGCGTTTCACAGATGGAATGCTCCGCTGCTGGTTTCAATGTAAACAAATACCGTATATCCCAAGATTTTCATGTGAGATAGTTGCTGCAAAATGTCTAAAGGCTGCTTGCTTGGGGAAAAAAAAATGTCCTTCTCCTCTCCTTTTCTTCGTTGCTCTTTTAGCCATTACGAACTCTGGTTGCGCATTTGCTTACATTGGGCATCTCTGTATTGACTTAGAGTTGGGAATTAGAATCTATTCCAGGACTTTGACTCTATATGCAAGTAGAGAACCCTGCATTTTGGAATGCTTGAGATGAAAATGAATAGATTAAAGATTTCAAAATCTGCTTTACTGCATCCCTTTCCTCAGCTCTTAAAACTTGCCCTCTGGTGCTTCTGTGTAGCATTCCACATCTGGAACGAGTTGGTATCTGTTCTCACAGCTGGCTTGTGCTGCGGCGATGGCCATTAAGAGACACAGCTTCAAGGAAACCCACAGGTCCAGAGAACACTCAGCCAACCTAGCCAGGAAAGAATGGAGACCCGTATTTCTCTTACTCTATAGTTTAAGTAATTTTTCAATGACACTTTCCACTCTAAATGCCCAGCTTTAGATCACAGCAAGGCTAGATTGACACTTTCATCCCTGCACATGCGACACACACACACACACACACACACACACACACACACACACGGGAATATTAATTGGGACAGATATTCAACACTGGTACTTCTTAGGCACGTTGTCAAGGATTCTGTTTCCAAAGCTCGAACACAGTGGCCACCCTACTCCCAAAACACAAACTATAAAAAGGTTTAAATGTGGCAAGGGATTCTAGTATCCAGAGAGCACTTCAAATCCTTCCAAAGCTTCCACCTCACATCATGCCATTTGATCATCACGAGAGTGCCAAGAGATCACTAAGATTTTCATTATGAGTTTGTTACAGACGGAGATACAAACTCGGAGACGCGAGGTGTTTTGCCTGAGATCGTTTCATTCACGGTGCTGGATCCAGTCTTCATTTTCTTTACATTTATCTAGACTACCATTGTGTTTTTTGTTTTGTTCCCTTTTTGTTTTTTAAATCACTGTCTTGGGAGAAAACAGACTGCTGTTCTAATAGTGACTGATGTGGAGGGAAGACACTAGGCAAGACTCCCACGTTGGTTTCTTTGGTTTTCTTTATATGGACTAGAAAGTTTCTATAGCACCTTCTAGAACTTTTTTGTTCTGTTTTCAAAACCTTGGTCTTCATGAGCCACATTATTTAGGGATGAAACACCAGTCACGATCAACACCCTTGAGAGAGAGAAAGGAACTCCCTTGCCAGTTACTATATCTTTCATCTCAAATCTCAACACGTACATACACACATATATGTGCCCTCTGCCACAAACACCACATTCTTTTCAAAAGAGAAAACTTGGAGAATCTGGAAATTCTTAGGAGTATATGGGCATCATAAGACACCTGATTGATTTTAAGATGAACATTTAGGCCTTAAAATAGTTACTGAACTCCATATAAAGGTAAAGGCACAACTACAGGTTCTAGAGGGACATCTGCCAGAGTACAGCGTCATCTGAGATGTTGTCAGATGGCTGTTGCTTGATGGCCTGGTATAAGCTGAATGGATCTAATATATCTCCCTTCATATGGGGTCATTCCCCCATCATGGAGCTTCATTTAATTTGGCAGACGCTACCTTTTACAGCAAAAGATTCTACAATTTGCTAATTTCTTCAGCTTCGAAAGAATTGCTTAGTTGATCTTTGGAAAGGTCCATTTGTAAACTCAATTATAATAGTAGGATATTAGGAATTCAGCCATCTATGAGGGTATGAAAATGTTAGGGAGAAAAAGGCACTTCCTTCCTTTAAAAGAAATAATGCTTTGCTTGAGAGTTGGAGAGTTGATTGAGCACAGATCTTCCTCTTTCCAAAAAAATCTATTTCCCAAACCTGTCCCCTTCATGACCTTAATGTAATGTATTGGATTTCTGTAACTTGTTTCAACTACAAAACTTGGTCAGTGTTTCAGTAACTATACTAGGCATGATAGAGAATTTTGAGTTCCAGATGTGGTAAAATCTCTCCCTCACTTCTATCTTCCCCGACCAAACCCTCAATATCTCCTACTTCTTCTTGCCCTCTCTTCCTCCTAGAAGATGAAGTACTTAAGGCTCACAAAGAAACCAGGGCGCATGGGTGGCTCAGTTGATTGAGCGTCTGATCCTTGATTTCCGCTCAGGTCATGATGCCAGGCTTATGGGAAGGAGCCTTGTGTCGGGCTCTATGCCGAGCATGGAGGCTGCATAAGATATTCTCTCTCTCTCTCCCCCCCCCCCCAAACAAATAAGCACACACATATACAAAAAACAGAAACATTGAGAAAAAAGACTTTCAGTTGCACCAAAAATACTTCGAAAGTCCTAGGGTAGGATCACACTGACTCACACTCACAGCCAGGTGGAGGGACAAATGCAATGCCACACTGGTGTCATATCCCAGTGACTAGCAATTCTGAAGTCAGCCAATTATGCTCAAGATGCTGTGTGGATTAGAATTATTACTATTTTTTTGGCAAAAAATAATGAACACTGAATATCTGACTTCCTACAAAAGACGGTAAAACCTTGTGCATGGCTAAGAGAACCCTACACATGTCCCATGGGCACATGTGTGTGTGTTTTCGAGCATCTAGCAAGCATCAGAGGGAGACTAGCTATGGATGGGGACCACCTTTCCTTCTAACAAGACTTCAGCCGTCTACTCTCATTTGCCCCAAGACAATCAGCAGAGTAGCTAAACTGCTCAAATCTTCATTCTTCTTCATGCACAGAGCAGGCATCATCTCCCTTCATAGAAACACCCTACCTTTTCTTTCAGATAATTGGCCAGAAATAAAATGCCACATTTTCTCTCCTCAAAGGAAATGCATCATGGTACACGTGTTAAAATTTAGGGCACTTGATGAAATCAATTTCCCTCTCAGTCCTTAAAGCCCAAAGCCCCAAGCCCAGTCATTTCCTCGGAGAATCAGTGCTTACACAATGGCCTTGTGTTTTGTTATTTTTTGCTGTAAAATACCTAGCAATTTTTTTAAGTACTGTAATTTTGAAAATTTCCATTTGTTCCAGAAGACATCATCTAGTGGCCAGACAAAAGAAGCAAGCAGAATGACAAAGCCCTTCAATAAGCTGATCAGAATCTTTCCAAACTTTACACGATAAACACAGTTTACCTCAAGGAAGATTTCATTTGCCATGTGTCCCTTACTCAGTTTAGTAAACCTTTACAGAAATCTTTCGCAGCTACGCATCTCTTTTGTGTATAAGAGAACCAGCCTGATAAAGTAGAAAGACAGCTCACTTCTATTAGCCATTTTAGGACAACCAATTGTCACTTGTTATGAATGTGCAAGGCTGTTTTGATACAGAAATGAAACTTTAATTTCCTTCCTGTGTTGCAGAAGTCTAAGTTTGAAATTAAGCATTCCTGCCTTCAAAGAGAAGAAAGTCTATTTTTTGGTTAATTAACTTTTGTTACAAAGGCTCAACAAGATGTGTTGCAAAAGAACCTGGAGAATAGCCAGGCATTATGGAGAAGGCAAAAGAGAAAGGATCTGGGTACTTAATACATATCTTAGACAAAAGCATAGAGCAAAGGACCTTTTCTGTCAACCTAGAAAGAAATTCTTCCTCGCCTTACCAGAGAGAAAGGAAGAGTGGCAGGGGTATACCTAGGAAAATAGGCATCCTTTGTCAATGCCTATTTCACAGACATGACAACATGACCCATAGGGAGCATTGCATCTTCCTGACATACACTATTTGACCATCCAGAAGCTGTCTGGAAACTAGCTCCACACAGCAGATTATACAACCATCATGTGCACCAAGTGTCAAGATGGTATCCTTTCTATTATTTCTGAAGAGGATTTTCCTTTACTTCCAAACAACCACTTGCCTAGAGATGGCCTAGCTGGAGTGATGCTTATTTAGTTCTCAAATATGCTGGGTCCCCATTAGACTTACCCTGTACAAACCTCACCATTCTCACACCACAAAGATCCTGACCACCTGATGGCTCAACCTGGGCATCATGACTTAAAGGCAGCAGTGAATATAAATAGATAGAAACCCGCTAACACTAAGGTAGTACTTTCACTTCTAAAGGAAATGAAATTCTTAGAATTCACAGGTAGTACAGCCCAGTTGTCAAGATAACCAGCTGGGGCTTGAGAACCAAGAATATTCACTTGCCTTGAGATTCTGAAGTGCATATCTCCATTGAAAACCCACTGACATGAGGCTGAACCATAAAAAAAGTCAAATTGTCAAACGTTCAGCCACTTTGGGCCTATTAAAATGGAAATTTTGTGTCATCTAACATAATGACAGAATATTCAGGGACTTGGGAAGCCAGCCATGATAGCTACACCATTTCTGTGTAAGAAGAACTAAAGCGTATTATTCTGTTGGAGGAGGGAGGGGACATAAAAGGAATTCACAATGAAACTTCATGTGCTTAGCAAACATGCTGCTTTTACTTAGATGCCTGTCCTCCTGTTCTCACCTCACCATCCTTGCCACTGATATTGATCCTAACTACTCTAGCTCTTTCTATCACATACATACATACATACATATGTGTGTGATTTTTTTTAAAGACTTTGTCTTCAAGCTCTTTATTTTCTTTCTCTATTTTTTCTTGAATCACAATGGCTTTAACTATCATACCAAGATCTAAGATTCCCAAATCAACATCTATGCCTCCTATCTTCCTAAACATATGGACCCACATTCCTTCAGGTACTTTATAAATGATTTTATCTTTAAACTCAGCATATCCCATTTCAAACTCTCTAGTTTCTTACTTTATTTGAGCAGAGAGAAGTTCACTCAAAGCCCCATTACACAGCTCTCAAACGTATTTTTTCTGAGCTAGGTATTGCTGATTGAACAGAGCTGTGACCTGATTGCTCACATCACTCCTCTTAGTCACCCACATGTGGAACTTCAAGTCACTTGTGATTTCTCCCTACCACCCTCTGCACCTGGTTACCAAGTCCTAAATCACCCTCCATCCACAAATCTCTTAAGTCTTTTTATTAATTCAGCAATAGTAAGTGCTTTCTATGTGCCACTCTCATTACTAGCTATTTTCTATCTTTTCCTTCCCCTGGATGCTGCTGCAGTTCAGGCCCTTATTGGCCTCGATTTCTGTATTGTTTTCCCAATTGTTTATATCAAATCATCCGTACACTGCTGCCAAATTAATATTTCTTATCATTTTTACATTTTAGGAATCTGACCCAAAGATGATTATTTACCCAATAAGATGGGGGAGGGGGGAGGAAGAAAAATAAGAACTAGCATAAGGCTGGTCACCAAAGCAAGACAGGACACCACAGTTACTGGGAAAATCACAATGTCCATAGTATTCCAAGGGAATGTCAAGCTCAGCCAGGATTCAGGCATAGACAGCACAAGAGTTTCCAAGAGGAACAGCCAGGTTTTCAATCTGATGTATCAGAAATAAAAATGAGAATGATAGGTAACTCCAGAGGCCATGGAGGGGTAGCCAATACTAAGCTCCCCCGGATTTTGGGGTGAAGATGCTGAGTCTGTTGAAATATTTCATGCTTTTTACTTAGTCTAGTGTGAGAACTTGGGCAGGATTGTGTTTTGAGGAAGGAAGTTAAGTAGATCCAGCCTTGTGGAACTAGGGAATAATGCAGAGGCTGATAACCCTCCTATTTTGTTGTTGTTGTTCAAAAACACTTGCTGACTCTTTATTGCCTTTAATTGTCAATGAAATCTTCACCATGTCCCTCAACCTACCTTCCTGGCCCTGCTTTCAACAACTCCCCTACATACACCTTGTAATCCATCCAACCATAAAAATGCCTACACTTTTCCACTCCATGCCTGACTGGTTCCCTCTCCCTGATCTGCTCTTATTTCCTCACTAGTGCTATTCAGAATACAATCCGCTAGTCAATTTCTGGTTCAGATCCTACCCCCTTCCTAAAGTGTCCCTGAATCAGAAAGATAGGTGGAGCTGCTTCTCCTTCAGACTTTCCACTTCTCATGTTGCATGCCATGTTGAAACCAAATTCTAAGGATATAACTAAATACTTCTATATAATATTCAGAAAAAATACATTGATGTTATTTTGTGCTCAATATCCTACAGTGGACACTTTTTACTCGTCTAGTCCATTCTATGAAATTATAAGCAATTTTCTAGACAGAGGCCATACATCAACTAATCCTTTATGGAATCTATCATAATGCCTCCTACAAAATAGGCTTCAATCAAGATTAATTTATTAAATTGTCTAATTGCAGTTCACCCTTAATGACATGAGTTTGAACTACATAGGTCTGCTTATACATGGATTTTTTTTTTCAGTAAATATATTGGGAAATGTTTTGGAGAGTTTCAATAATTTGAAAAAATTCAAATGTTGCCTAGAACTATAAAAAAAAATTAGGAAAAGTATGTCATGAATGTACACATGTATACAGATACTAACTTATCATTTCCTACCATAGATACAAATTTATTTTGGAAAGCTAAAATTTATCAAATCTTATACACTTACAGACTGTACATGGTGCCATTTGCAGTTGAAAGAAATGTAAACAATGTAAACATGCAGTATTAAATCCTAACTGCATAAATTGTACAAACTGTATTACTATAATAATTTTGTAGCCATCCTCTGTTGCTCTTGAGGTGAGCTCAAGTGTTGCAAATATCAGCTTAAAATGCCACGTGACACTAATCATGTCCGCATGAACAGTTCATATCTCCAGTAAATTGCATAGCACAGTAAAAAGTTCTCTCTTGTGGTTCTTGTTATTTCCATCCTGTTTAATGCAATGCAATAAACCTTGAATAACACCATGGGACCCACAGGAAGTACCACTGGTAATGTTGGAAGTACTCCCAAGAAGCAGAGGAAAGTCAAGACATTGCAAGAAAAAGTTGACCAGCTTGATATGTACCATAAATTGAGGTCTACAACCATGATTGCCTACCATTTCAAGACAAATGAAGCCATCGCAAGGATCATTTTTGAAAAAAGAAATTCATGAAGTCATCATTGCAGCTATGCCAGCAAGCACAGAAACATTGCACGTTTTGCAAAATGCCTTTTTATCATATTGAAAATAGAGCTTTTATGGGTACAAGATTGCTATAAGAAAGGCATATCTAGGGGCGCCTGGATGGCTCAGTCAGTTAAGAGTCCAACTACGGCTCAGGTCATGATCTCACAGTTGGTGAGTTCGAGCCCCGCATCAGGCTCTGTACTGACAGCTCAGAGCCTGGAGCCTGGTTCAGATTCTGTGTCTCCCTCTCTCTCTGCCCCTCCCCAGCTCACACTCTGTCTCTCTGTCTCAAAAATAAACAAACATTAAATTTTTTTTAAATATATATATTTAAAAAAGGCACACCTATGGATTCACATGACTCAAGAAAAAGCAAAGTCGTTAAATGAGAAAGCAGAAGGAAAGTGAAGAATCTAAAGCTGGAGAGTTTAATGTCAGTAAAGGATGGTCTGATAATTTTAGAGAAAGGTTTAGCTTAATACTCATGAAGATAACAGGAGAGGCATCTTCTGCCAACAATAGGCAGCAGATGAGTTCCCAGACACCATTAAGAAAGTCATTGCGGAGGCCTGGGCAGGTTTTTAATGCAGATGAAAGTGCCCTATTCTGTTAAACAAACAAAAATGCTACAAAGTGCATTTATTAGGAAGAGAAGTGAACACCAGGATTTAAGGCAGGAAGGCATAGTCTAACTCTGTTTTGTATAAATGCACTGAGGTTTATGATCAGAACTGCCATTATCTATAAAGCTGCCAACTCTTAAGCCTTGAAGGAAAAAGATAAACACCAGCTGTTAGGTGTTTTTGGTTGGACAAGAGGTCTAGAGAATAAGAACCCTTTCTTTGGATTTGTTCAATCAATCCTTTGTCCCTAAAATCTAGAAAGTGCCTTTCCAGTAAGAGACTGCCTTTGAAAAAGAGTTCTTTTGATACTGGACAGTGTCTCTGGCCATCCAGAAACCCATGAGTTCAACACTAAAAGTGTTGAAGTGGTCTACCTGCCCCTAAAACACTAAATTTCTGATTCAGCCTCCAGATCAGGGAGTCATAAGAACCTTTAAGGCTCATTACACATGGTACTCTATGCAAAGGATTGTTAAAGCTATGGAAGAGAACCCCAGTGGAGAGAACATCATGAAATTCTGGGAGGATTATATCATTGAAGATGCTGTTATTGTTACAGGAAGAGCTGTGAAGGCCATCAAACCTGCAACAATTAATTCCTGCTGGGGGAAAACGTGCCCAGATATTATATATGATTTCATAGGACTTACAACAGAGCCAGTCAAGGAAATCATGAAAGAGATTGTGGATACGGAGCATTAAAAAAAAAAAAAAAAAAAAAAAAAAAAAGGTGAGAGGTGAAGGGTATCAAAGATACAGATGTTGGAGAAACTCAAGAGCTCAGAGACACCACACCAGAGGAATTAACAGAAGACAACCTTCTGGAGATGAGTACTTTTCAACCAGCGCCAGATGATGAGGATGAAGGCATAGAAGAAGCGGTGCCAGAAAACAAGTAGACATTAAACAATCTGGAAGAGAGGTTCTGATTATCTAAGACTCCTTTTGACCCCTTTTACAACATGAGCCCTCCTATGATACAGACACTGAAACTAAAACAAACAGTGGAAAAAAGATTGGTACCTGCGGGTTCGGCTCATCATGTCAAAATCACTGATTGTGGGTTCGGTTTTGGTTTGATCCAGCAAAGCCGAGGATGGAAGAACGGATTATTCAAGGCTCCACAAGTCAGGAGAAGTGAGAGGGAGGCTAAGGGAAGTCTCCCCGAGCTGCTTTCAAGCATACATTATAGGGGAAAGGTTGCACAATATGTCAGTGGCTAAGTGCCAGTAAGGACGTATAGAAAGCACAAAAAAAGAGCAGATGCCGAAAGCAGGGTGGAGAAAAAGATGAGATATTCCATAGATAACACGGTCTAAGGAATTCACGAGCACAGGCAGGACCCAACTCCTATATTCACATTCATTAGATACTGGGGGTCCACTGTTTTCAGCAGGGCCAGAAAGCAGTGTAATGCATTCTCCACAATCTCCTTAACTAGCACATAGCTATTTGACTCCCCACAGTATCATATAGGAACATTTTTAGAGAAATGAAAAAGCAAAAAAGTCAGAAACGGTGAGGGATTTATGTAAAGTGACACTGAGTGTGCCAGCCTCTCCTGCCTCCCCTTCCACCTCTGCCACCGCTGAGACAGCGAGAGCAACCACTCCTTTTCCTCCCCCATCTATTCAACATGAAGACAAGGATAAAGACCTTTATGATGATCCACATCCGTTTAATGAATAGTAGGTAATCATCATGCTGTACAGTTAATAAACATCTGTTGTGTATGTGTGTGAGGGCCTTCAGGTGAATAATAACTTTACAGCAAGTACTCTGAGATGTTTTTGTGTCATTATCATCATTGCCTAAGTAGTCATCATGTATAGCACCTGTAGGGAAGTGGCTATCCTATCTTGACATAGGTGTAAGGTAATATTTAATATAAAATTAATCATGTGTAGGGGTGCCTGGGTGGCTCAGTCAGTTAAGCATCCGACTTCGGCTCAGGTCATGATTTCACAGCTTGTGAGTTCGAGCTCCGCATTGGGCTCTGCGCTGACAGCTCAGAGCCTGGAGCCTGCTTCGCGTTCTGTGTCTCCCTCTCCCTCTGCCCCTCCCCTGCTCATGCTCTGTCTCTCAAAAATAAATAAATGTTAAAAAATTGTTTTTTAATTAATCATGTTTGTCTTATTATCTTTAATAACTTTGCTTTCAAAGAATTATATTACCATATAGTATGTCCCTTTTGGATAATCGGAGAAACTAGATGTCAGCCTATCATCACAGGTAAATGGTTTTTTAAAAGTATAACAGTGTTTCTAATACTGTATTGTGAATATGACTATAGTACTGTATGGCACAAAATTTTATAAGGATTCATTCATTAGTGTAACCCAGGCACCTGCAAAGCAGTCATATCAATTATACTAGACTACCATAAAGCAATCGTGTTGCTACGTCATTATTAATGCGTGAATCGCTATACCTGTAACTAAGAATTTTCTTCACATTACCTTTTCATTTTTGATGTATAGCATTAGTGATACATATAACATTTACAGTGTTTTATGTCATATAAAATAATATTGATGTAGGAACTGACAGATTATTCCTCTTGTAAACAGATGATATAAACTTATTGATAAACACAGTAGAGTATTATAAATGTATTTTCTCTTTATAGTTTCTTAGCATTCTATTATCTCTATCTTGCTTTTTGGAATAAAACAGTGTATAATACATTTAATGTATAAAATACGTGTTAATTGTATGTTATCAGTAAGGCTTTTGGTCAATAGTGGGTTATTAGTGGTTAAGTTTTGGGGGGGGGGTTAAAAGTTATACACAGAGTTTTGACTCTGAGACAGGTCAGTGCCCCTAACCCCAGGGCTGTTCAAGGGCCAACTGTATATATTAAATCGCATAGCTCAAGTATTGAGCTTTCTCTAGATGATGAGCGTAAATGTATCACCATTAATGTTCACAAATACCAGTACCTCCACCTCTTGAAGGAGGGATATTCCTTTTACAGAGAACCATTACACCAGCATTCCTGAAAATCTCCAACAGTGCCAACGTGTCCATGATTCTTGACGGTCCCTGAATGCAATGGCTTCCCTGTAAGGATCGTGCAACTCAGACACCACAGTCCTACTAAGGAGCCATTCAAGGCTTGAATCCTACTCATAACTTTGTCACCGCCACTATCATAACTGGAGATGAGAAATCCTCATCGCTGGTTTTTGAAGTGAGAAGGAGAAACCTTTTTTGGTATTATGCTTAACTGATAGTGGAGGTGGGGGTGAGTCCTTCAATCAGGCCACAGAACTACAAAGCTTTATAGCAGCTATCAACAACTTTTGCTCACTATCATGAGCAAAACCTCATGAGTGAAACCATGAGGTCAGCTCAGGCTCTGTTAATTCCATAGATACATCATTCACGTCTAGCCATCTGGTCTTGCTACTGCCTTTAGGTACCTGATAGCCTTACACCTCCGCACCATTGCTGCTGTCACCACTGCTCCCTCCATAGCTGTTACCCATTAGTGTCACCACAACAGTGACTGGAGCTGGTGAGTCAATGACACCACCAGCAGTCCCTGGGTCCATCTGACATGAAATAGTGCTACTTGACCAAGCTGCCTACTGTACCACTGTAATGCAGCCCTTCACTCATTGACCTGGGCAAAGACGGCATGGGGAGAAAGCTTATAATTGTTCTCTTATATTCTCTTAGAATGTGTCCCAGCAAAGTTGTCTGAGTTCCATTCAGCTCTTTCATGTTGTACATGCACATAGCTACATTCTCCCACATTTTCTCTGCACCCCTTCCTTATCCTATCTGTGGCTGAGTTGGGGTGAGTTCTGATATCAGCCACCCAGCTAAACTAAAATCAATACTGCCTTTCTCCCTTTGGCCTACTCTGTCTGGCTCACTGTTTCAGTCTTCTTTTATCATTAAATTTCTCTCAGGGGCCCTATTTCCTTTCCTGAAAAGGCCTCCATTAGAGTTACAGCAGTCTATTTGATATGTGAGTATACCCTGGAACCTCATTGGTGTCCAGATCTAAGTCTTTTATTTTGTCCCATGAGAGCTCCCATCCCAATATAAATTAGTGAAGGCAAGTGATATGGGATATAGGCAGTGGCATTTGAGCCCTTTATCCTGACCATCCAAGACATGTGTAATCACTCCCTGCAAGAAACTATTTTAAAAGTCTTCTGAATTCCCTGGAGAAGATCAAGGAACTTTAAAATTGACCATTACTATGCTTGGCTATTCAGCAGAATTCTGGTTGGTGCATGGGTAGAAGTTAACTAACTGAGGCTAGGCAAAAAAACAGCCAAAGATATTAGAGGAAATAATGCAGGGTACTTTTTCAAGGAAGCAAAAACAACAAAACAACAACACCACCAACAACAAAAAAAATCCATAATGAAGAGACTATGCAATCAAAAGAAATGGACACAGAAGTAATATATATGTTAGAATTAACAGAGGCATTGAAATGGTTATTATAGCTGTATTTAATATGTTAAAAAGGTTAAGTCAAAATATGAAAAGCTAAGTAGAAATGTGAAAAAGATTCAAAAAAACTTCTATAGTTGAAAACTCTAATATCAGAGATAAAAATTACATTGAATGGGATTATATAAGATTAAATATGAAAAAGGGAAGAGTGAAAGATTAATGACCTTGAACACATACCAACCGAACTTACCCAATTAAACCAAGATAGCAAATTCAAAATGAACAGTGAGCTGTGGGAGGAGTTCAAGTGCCCTAATATACATGCAATTAAAATTCCCCCAAAAAGGAAGAAATATTAGAAGAAATAATAGCCAATATTCCCCAATTTTGAGGGAAACTGTAAACCCACAGATCCAAGAAGCTCAATGAATCTCAAGGACAAGAAACACAGAGAAAACTATACCAAGACATATCATAGTCAAATAGGTCAAGACCAGTACTTAGTAACCAACTTTAATTCCAACAGAAGGGAAAAGACACATTATATGAACAGAAATCTAGAAATAATTACATTACTTTTCTAACTGAAAACGATACAAATAAAGAGAAAATGGAGTAGTATCTTTAGAGAACTAAAATCAAGAAGTCACCATCATAATTGATAATCCTATACCCAGCAAACATATCTTCAAGCTAAAAGTGAAAAAAAGTTTTTCAGAAATACCAAAACTGAGAAAATGTATCACCAGCAGACTCAGACTATAAGAAATCTGAAAGGCGTGAAGCTAATATAACATTGTATGTCAACTATGCCTCAATTAAATAAACAAAAAACAAAAAACAAAAAACATCAGGAAGAAGTAAAATGATACCAGAGGGACATGGGGATCTACACAAAGTAATGAAGAGACTGGAAATAACAGGACAGGAGTAAATATATAAGATTTCCTTCTATTTACATATTGTTAAAAGATAATCAACTAGTTAAACCAAAAAAATAATGCAGTGTGGTATGAGTCATATGTAAAACCAAACAAAACAAAACATAGTAGCATAGAGGCTTGAGGAAAGTAACAGAATTCTACTCATGTAAGGATCTTACACTGTATGTAAAGTTGCATAACACCACTTGAAGATAATCTATGTAAGTTAAACTTGTATGCTATAGGGGCACCTGGGTGGCTCTGTCGGTTAAGTATTAAACTTCGTTTCAGGTCATGATCTTGCGGTCAGCGGGTTTGAGTCCCGAGTCAGGCTCTGTGCTGAGAGCTCAGATTCAGATTCTGTGTCTCCCTCTCTCTCTGCCCCTCCCCCACTCATGTTCTGTCTCTCTCTCAAAAATAAAGTAACATTAAAAAAAATTTTTACATAAAATTGTATGCTCTAAATTCTAAAACAACCACTAGAATAACAAAGCCAAAAAAAAGTAACAAAACAACTATTACAGGTAATAATCTCAAAAAAGGAGGTAAGGTAAATTTTTAAATACTGAATTATTAAGACTATACTTACAGGGATCATTTCTATAGTTTGTTAAATACTGAATTATTCCAAAATAAAACAAGAATAGAAAAATAAGAACAAATAGAATAAATATAAAACAACAAAATGGTAGATTTGTACCTAGCCTTATCAATAATCTTATTAAATATACTCTGAACACCCTAAACAAAAGGCAGACAATGTCAGATTTTTTTGTATTGAAGTACAATTGACATACCATATCTTATTAGTTTCAGAGGTACATCAAAGTAATTGGATATTTTTATATATTATAAAATGATCTCTATGATAAATCTAGTTACCATTTGCTACCATACAAAGTCATTACAGCATGATTGACTATATTCATAATGCTGTACATCATATCTCCATGACTCATTTTTTTATAATTAAAAGTTTGTATCTCATTATCCTCTTTACCTATTTTATCTCCTCCCTGACTTGTGCCTATTCTGTGAACCAACAGTTTTTTTTTTTTTTCTGTATCTATGAGTCTGTTCCTCTTTACTTTGTTAACTTATTTTTTTATATACCATATATGAGTGAAATTATATGATATTTATCTTTCTCTTTGGGCCCTCTTTTTTGTTTTTTCTTGATGTGTCTGACTAGAGGTTTACTAATTTTGTTTACCTTTCCAAAGAATTAAGTTTTAGGCTCACTGATCTTTTCCATTGCTCTTTGAGTCTGTATTTTATTTATTTACATTCTCGTCTATATTGTTTCCTTCCTTTTATTAACTTTCAGCGGTTTTTTTCCTATTTTTCTAGTTCCTTCAAGTATAAAATTAGATTGTTTCTTTTGGATTTTTCTTGTTTCTTGAGGTTAGCCAATGTCACTATGAACTTCCCTCCCAGAACTGCTTTTGCTATATTCCATAGATTTTGGAAAGTGTGTTTCCATTCTCATTTGTTTCAGGTATTTTATTTACTCTTTGATTTCTTTCTGACCCATTGGTTGTTTGGTAGCATGTTGTCCAGTCTCCACATACCTATATTTTGTCCAATTACTATAACAGATTTCTAATTGAAACTAGACCACATACCATTGTGGTCAGAAAAGATATGCTTGACATGATTTCAATCTTCTTAAATTTATTGACTTAGGTTAAGTATATAGATGAACTTTTCTGTTGCCTAACCTATGGTCTATCCTGGAAAATGTTCCATGCATACTTGAAAAGAATGTATATTCAGTTTTTGGATGAAATGATCTATATCTAAGTGAATCTGGCCTAATGCGTGGTCCACTGTTCTTAGTTTTCTGTCCAGATGATCTATTAATGTAAATGGGGTATTAAAATCCTCTGCTATTATTGTATGATTGTCAATTTCTCCCCTTATGTTGGTTAATATTTATGTTATATATGTAGGTGCTTTATGTTGGGTGCATAAATACTTACAAATGCTATATCCTCTTTTTGGATAGACCTGTTCACCATTATATAATGTCCTACTTTTTCTTTTGCTACTGTCTTTGTTTTAAAGTCTCTTTCTTCTGATACGACTATTGCTGGTCCAGCTTTCTTTTCATTTCCACTTGCACTTCATATTTTTTCCCATTCTTTCACTTTTACTCCACATGTGTCTTTGGGTCTGAAATTAGTCTCTTGTAGGCATCACATAGATAGGTATGATTTTCAGCCATTCTGTCACTTTGTCTTTCGATTAGAGCATTTATACCATTTACATTTAAAATAATTACTGAAAGGCATGCACTTACTGCCATTTTGTGGCTTTCTGGTTGTTTTTGTACTTCTTCTCTGTTCCTTTCTTCTCTTTGTCTCTTCCCTTGTAGTTTAATGACGTTTTTTTAAAAAATTGAAGTATATTTGACAATGTTACATTAGTTCCAGGTGTACAACATGGTTATTCAGAAGCTCTGTTATGCTCACCACACTGAAGGAACCATCAGTCACCATATAGTGCTAGTACAATACCGTTGACAATATTCCCTATACTGATTTATTTCATAAATAAATTCATGATTTATTCCTTTCATAACTGGAAGCCTGTATCTTCTACTCTCCTTCAACCATTTTGCCTATTCTCCTACTTCCCTCCCCTCCGGCAGCCACTTCTCTGTATCTATGAGTCTGTTTCTGTTTTGTTTACTTTTTTATATTTTTTATATTTGTAAACTTTTTTATATTGCTTACTTTTTAATATTTATATTTACTTTTTAATATTTATATTTACTTTTTTATATTTATATATTATAAAAATATAATCTATTATATATTATATATATAATAAAAATATATTTATATTTTTATATATTGTATATATTATACAATATATATTGTATACTTTTTTTTATTTGTTTACTTTTTTATATTCCACATATAAGTGAAATCATATGCCATTTGTCTTTGTCCAACTTACCTCACTTGATCTAATACCCTCTAGGTACATCCATGTTGTTCAAAGGGCAAGATCTCATCCTTTTTTGTGGTTGAGTAATATTCCATTGTGAGTGTGATATACGTATCTATGCATATATACATATATCACACAGTATATATATTCATAGATACATATATCACACACACAATGGAATATTGATATATATCAATATATGTGTGTGTGTGTGTGTGTGTGTGTATATATATATATATATATATATATATATATATATATATATACATATATTCATTCCACTTCTTTATCCATTCATCTATCAATGGTTACTTGGGTTGCTTTCATATCTTGCTTATGGTAAATAATGCTGCGATAAACATGGTGCCTGTATCTGTCCCTTAATGTTTTCATTTTCTTTGGGTAAATACTCAGCAGTGAAATTACTGGATTGTGTGGTGTTTATATTTTTAATTTTTTAAGGAACCTCCATATTGGTTTCAAGAATGTACTGATTTACATGCCCCCCAACAGTGCACAAGGGTTCCTTTTTCTCCAAATCCTTGCCAACACTTGTTATTTCTTGTTTTTGGTTTTGTTTTTTTGTTGTTGTTGTTGTTTTTTTTTTGGTTCTAGACATTCTGATTGGTGTTAGGTAATACCTTGCGGTTTTAATTTGCATTTTCCTGATGATTAGTGATGTTGAGCATCTCCTTTCATGTGTTTGTTGTATGTCTTCTTTGGAAAAATGTCTGTCTTCTGCCCGATTTTTAATTGGATTATTTGGGGGTTTTTTGATGTTGAGTAGTGTAAATTCTTTATATATTTTGGGTATTAACTCATTTACCCAAATGGGATATATTTTTGTAAATAACTCCTCCTATTCTTTTGATTGCCTTTTCACTTTGTTCATGGTTTCCTTTGCTGTGCAAAACTTCTCATTTGGTGTAGTCCCAGTAGTTTATATGGACTTTTGTTCCCCTTGCCTGAGGAGACATATCTGGAAAAACATTGCTATAGCATATGTCAAAGAAATTACTATGTTTTCTTCTAGGAGTTTTATGGTTTCGTGTCTCACGTGTACGTTTTTAAACAATTATGAGTTTATTTTTGTGTATGGTATGAGAAAGTGGTCCAATTTCATTCTTTTGCATATAGCTATCCAGTTTTCCCAGCACCATTTATTGAAGAGACAGTCTTTCCCCTATTGTATATTCTTGCCTACATGTTTTAGATTGACCATATAAGTGTGGGTTTCCTTCTGGGCTCTATATTCAGTTCCACTGACCTATGTCTCTATTTTTGTACCAGAACCATACTCTTTGATTACTATAGCTTTGTAGTATATCTTAAAATCTGAGATTGTGATACCTCCAGCTTTGTTCTTCTTTCTCAAGAGTGCTTTGGTTATTAGGGGATTTTTGTGTTTCCACAGAAACTTTAGGATTATTTGTTCTGGTTCTGTGAAAAATTTTATTGATGTTTTGATAGGGATTGCAGTGAATCTATGAGATTGCTTTGGGTAATGAGGACATTTTAACAATAGTAATTCTAATCCATGAGCATAGACTATCTTTCCAATTGTTTTGTCTTCAGTTTGTTTCACCAACGTTTTAAAAGTTTTCAGAGTACAGGTCTTTCACCTCCTTGGTTAAGTTTATTCCTGGGTAGTTTATTCTTATTTTGTAATTGGTATAATTGAAAATGAAATTGTAGCCTGAGTTCTCTTTCTGCTACTTTGTTATTAGTGTATAGAAATGCAACTATTTCTGTGTATTTTCTCTGCTGAACTTTACTAAATTCACTAAATTCATTCATTCTAAAAGTTTTTGGTGGACTCTTTAGGATTTTCTATATGGTAAATGATCCTGTTCATGTATTGTTGAATGTGGTTGCTAAAATTTTGTTCAGGAGTTTTGCATCTCTGTATATAGTTTTCTTTTCTTTTTTATTTATTTTTTTTGTAGTATTCTTTGTGGTTTGGTATTGGAGTAATGCTGGCCTCATTTATTTAGAAGGTTTCCTTCCAATTCTATTATTTTGGAGTGCTTTGAGGAAAACAGGTATCAACTCTAAATTTTGGTAGAATTCACCTCTGGGTCCATCTGGTCTTGCACTTTTGTTTGTTGGGAGTTGCTTTTTTTTTTTTTATTACAAATTCAATTTTGTTACTAGTAATTCTTCTCAGATTTTCTATTTCTTTTTGATGTTTTGGAAGACTATTGCATATGTTCCACTTGTTCTATATTGTCCAATTTCTGGCACATAATTTTTCATAGTATTCTCTTATAATTCTTTGTATGTCTGTGGTATCAGTTGTTACTGCTCTTTCATTTATGACTTTATTTATTTGTGTCCTGTCTTTTTTTCTCTTGATGAGTCTAACTAAAGGTTTATCAATTTTGTTTATGTTTTCAAAGATCCAACTCTTGGTTTCCTTAATTTTATTTTATTTTATTTTTTTTTTGGTTTTTGTTTTTTAAGTCTCTGTTTGTTTCTGCTCTGATCTTTATTATGTCCTTTCTTCCACTGCCTCTGGGCTTTGTTTATTCTTCTTTATCTGGCTACTTGAAGTGCAAGGTTAGATTTTTTTCTGAGGTTTTTCTTATTTCTTGAGGTAGGCCTGTGTTGCTGTATAAATTTCCCACCTAGAACTGCTTTTGCTGCATCGCAAAGATTTTGGACCATTTTGTGTTTTCAGTTTAATTTGCCTCCATGTATTTTTTTTTTATTTCTTCTTTGATTTCTTCATTGACCAATTGGCTGTTTAATAGCATGTTATTTACCTGCCACATGTTTGTGTTTTTTCCAGTTTCTTTTTTCCTTGTGATTTCTAGTTTCATCTCATGTGGTTAGAAAAAAATGCACGATGTTATTTCAATATTCTTCAGTTAATTGAGACATGTTTTGTGGCCTAACATGATGTATCCCAGAAAATGTTCCACATACATTGCAGAAGAATAAGTATTTTGGTTTTGGATGGAATATTCCACTTCTGTTTAGATCTGTGAAGTTCATAAGCTCTAATGTATCATTCAAAGACACTGTTTCCTTCTAATTTTCTGCCTGGATGATCTATTCACTGATATAAATGAGGTATTAGAGTCCCCTACTATTACTATATTACTATCAATTTTTCCCTTAGTCTATTAATAGACTTACTTACAATTAATAGATACTTATTAATCGATACCATTGTTATATCCTTATGTTGGACCGACTCATCATTATGTAATATCCTTTTCTTCTTATTACAGCCTTTGTTTTAAGATCTATTTTGTCTGACATAAGTACTGATACCCTAGAGTTTTGTTTGGTTTTGGTTTTGTTTTTTGTTGTTGTTGTTTTCTCTCTTTGCATGGTATATCTTTTTCATCCTTTCACTTTCAGTCTGTATTTGTCTTTAGGTCTGAAATGAGTCTATTGTGTGCATCATATAGATGAGTCTTGCTATTTTTTTATTTATTTTTTTTAATCCATTCTACCACCTATGTCTTTTGATTGGAACTCTTAGACCATAAGTATCGATACATATGTACTTACTGCCATTTTATTAATTGTTTTCTGGTGGTTTTTGTAGTTCTTCTGTCTACCTTTTTTTTTGCTCTCTTTTCTTGCGACTGAGGACTTTCTGTAGTGTTATGCTTGGCTACCATTCTCATTTTTTTGTGAATAATTAGATTTTGGGCTTATGGTTACCATGAGGTTCATATGTAGGATCGTAATTATATAACAGTCTGTATTGATAGTCATTTAAGTTTGAACACTTTCTAAAAGAACTTTTGTACTCCCTCCTCCACATTTTGTGTATATGTTGTCATTTTTTACATTTTTATTCATAAATTTCTTCCAATTATGGCTTTTTTTTTCCATTTAAAGAAGTCCCTTTAACATTTCTTCTAATGGTAGTTTAGTGGTGATAAACTCCTTTAACTTTTCTTTGCCTGGAAAACTCTTTACCTCTCCTTCTCTTCTGAATGATAACCTTGCTGGGTAGGGTATTCCTAGTTGTAGGTTTTTGTTTTTTGTTTTCAGGTCTTTGAATGTATGACACTATTTCCTTCTGACCTGTAGTTTCTGCTGAGAAATCATCTGATAGACCTAAGGGTTTTCACTGTAACTTTTTGCTTCCTTCTTGCTGCTTTAGATTTTTTTTCTTTATCTTTTACCTTTGACATTTTAATTATTATGTGTCTTATGGACTTCCTTGTGTTCAGCTTGTTTGGATCTCTCTGTGCTTCCTGAACCTGGATGTCTATTTCTGTCCCCAGGTTAGAGAAGTTTTAAGCTATTATTTCTTAAAATAAGTTTTATACCCCCTTCTCTCTCTCTTTTCCTTCTGAGAATCCTATAATGCAAATGTGTCCACAAGATCCCTTAGCCTATCCTCACATTTTAAAATTATTTTTGTTATTGTTGTTGTTGTTCAGCTTGGTTGCTTTCCATTACCCTATCTTCCATCTCACTGATCTCTTCTTCTACATCTGCTAATCCACTATTGATTCCCTCTAGTGTATTTTTCATTTCTATTCTTGTATTTTTCAACTCTGGTTGTTTTCTATATTTTCTCTCTTTATCAGAGTTTTCACTGAGTTCTTCCACTCCTTTCTCAAGTTTGGTAAGTATCTTTATGATTATTAAATTCTTTATCAGGCATATTGCTTATCTCTGTTTCATTTACTTCTTTCTCTGGGGTTTTGTCTTGTTCTTTCATTTGTATCATATTCCTCTATCTCTCCATTTTGTTTCACTTACTGTGTTTGTTTCCATGAATTAAGCAGAACAGCTACTTACAAACTTGAAGGAGTGCTCTTGTGTATGGTCATTCCCTGTGTAGACTCTGTGTCTGGTGACTTTGGCTGGCTGGCTGTGTCTGGCATGGGCAGGGGGTCCTGTGATACTCTGTGTTGGGGCTTCCCTAGTGGAATGACCAAAAATGAAGTGAGTGTGGGCGGGGGAAGTCCCAAGTGCCCCTGAGCAGAGGGTACCCTGGCAGGATAGCTGAAGCTAAAGGGGTACAAGCCAGGGAATTCTGGGGTTCTGCATGCAGAGAGTACGCTGGTGGGATGGCTGCAGATGATGTGGAGTGTGGACCAGCAAGTCTTGGGGTGCTCTGCATAGCGGGTACCCCGGCAATATAGCTGTAGCTAAAGTGGGCATAGGCCAGAATAGTCCTAATACTCTTCATGAAGAAGGTGCTCTGGGAGGACAGCTGAGGCTGAAGTGTGTGGAAACCATGGTGTCCCAGGGGGACCCTGAAGGGGCAAGTAGATATGAGGCAGGGTGCCCCACCTAACTGGCTTGAACTGAAGTAGCATTAGCCAGGTGGGCCCAGAATGCTCTGTACTGGGGGTGCCTAGCAAGCTGCCTGGAGCTAAAGCAGCATACGCCTGGAGTGTCCTGGGGTGTTTTGCACCTCTGTCACCTTGGTATGATGGTAAGAACATTGACCAGTGGTATCTCAGTGTGTGCCATGGTAGGGCCACCTTGGTGGGATCTCTAGGACTAGTATAGGCTAGGGACCCAGGGCTCACTGAGTTGGTAGGTCAGCTATGGCACCAGGACTTCTCTTCCATCCATGGTGGTGAAGGTGGTGAAGGAATATAAACCCTGGTGCTCACCAGCCCCTCAGACCCAGTGAGAATTCCAGCAGCTCTCTTGCCGTTTGGCAGGGTTCTAGGGCTAGTTCCTTCACATTCTAGTCACATTTTTAAACTGCATCTTTTTCCCCCTGTGCCCCAGGATGTCCAGAGCTGATGTGGGCTAGGGGACCAGTGCTCACTAAGGCTGTAGGACAGCCATGGTGCCTGCAACCCTGCTCCTGTCTATGCTATCAGGGTGGAGTGGGAACAAAAATTGTGGTGCTTGGCAGCCTCTCAGATCTGAAAAGTATTCCAGAAGTTCTCCCATTACTTGGCAGAGTTCTAGGGTTGGATCTTTTATATTTTAGTTTTTCTTTTAAACCGTAGCTTTTTTTTTTTTTTTCTCCCTGTGCCCAAGGACAGATGAACCTGCTCAGGGTCCCTCAATACTGTCTCTTCCATTGCACTTTGCAGCATTGAGGTGGGGGTTTCCTTTGTCATTGTGTCTCCAACTCTCTTGCCATTTCTCTATGTGATCTATTTTCTGTTGTGCAGAAGCTGTTCAATCAGCCCTCAGTTCTTCAGGAAGAAGTGCTCTGTAAATACGTATAGATTTGGTGTGTCTGTGGAGGTGAGTTCAGGGTCTTCCTACATTGCTATCTTAGACTGGAACTTCTCTAATGTGTTTTGGTTCTTTTTACATTTTTTGTGTATTTTTGTTTGTTTGTTTTAGGATTTTGGTTTTATGATTGCCATGAGGTTCATATATATCAACTTACATATGTATCGGTCCATTTGAAGCTGATAGTGACTTAGGTTCAAAAGCATTCTAAAAACACTGCATTTTATCCCCAGACATGTTCTTTGTGTTTAGTGACTTATTTTACAGTTTTAAATTTTGTGTAACCCTTAACACAAAACCCTTGTAGTTATAGCTGATTTTACAATTTTTGTCTTTTAATGTTCTTACTAGCTTTTTAAGTGACTGGCCTACTGCCTTTACCATATGTTTACCTTTACCAGTGATATTTTTTCTTTGATATATTTTCTAATTTCTAGTTATGGCCTTTTCTTTCCCACTTAAAGACAACCCTTTAGCACTTCTTATAAGGCCAGTTTAGCAGTAATGAATTCCTTTAGTTTTTTTCTTGTCTGAGAAACTATTTATCCTTCAATTCTGAATAATAACCTTGCTGGGTAGATTATTCTTGATTGTAAGTTTTCCTCTTTCAGCGTTTTAAATATATCCTGCCACTCCCTTCTGGCCTGCAAAGTTTCTGCTGAAAAATCAGTTCATAATCTTACAAGGGTTCCCTTTTGTGTGACTGTTTCTCTTGGTACCTTTAAGATTCTATATCTATCTTTCCCATGTTAATTATAATATATATTGGTGAGGGTCTCTTGGGTTTTATCATGTTTGGGACACTGGACTTCCTAGACCTGTTTTTCTTTCCCAGGTAAAGAAAGTTTTCAGCCATTACATCTTCAAATAAGTTTTCTTACCTTTCTCTCTCCTTTCAGGAACCTTATAATACAAATGTTAGTATGCTCGATTTTGTGTTGGAAGTTTCCTAAAGTGTCCTAATTGTTTAAATTTCTTTTTCTTTCTGCTGTTCTAATTGGGTGCTTTCCACTACCCTGTATTCTAGATCACTGATCCATCCTTCTGTATCATATAATCTGCCCTTGATTCCCTTTAGCATATTTTTCAGTTATTGTATTCTCCAGCTCTGATTTGTTCTCTCATATATATATTTTAAATTTTTGTTGAAGTTCGGTGTTTCTCCAATCTTCTGAGTTCAGTGAGCATCTCCTTGTCTGTGACTTTGAACTCTTTATCAAGTGAATTACTTATCTCCATTTCATTAGGGTTTTTTTTTTCTGAAGTTTTATCTTGTCTTTCAGAACATATTTTTCTCCTCATTTTGTTTGACTTTGTTTCTATGAATCAGGCAGAATCTCCTGTCCTTAAAGGCTGGCCTTCTGTAGGAACATCCCCTCTCTAGACTGTGTGCCTGGCAGCTTTGTTGGGATGGCTGCAGCAGGAGGGACTGCAGGCTGGGGATCCACGGAGCTCAGTTCCAGGGCAACCTAATGGGACAGATGAAACTAGAGCAGGTGTGACCTGGGCAGTGGGGAGATGGAGGGTGGGAGGTTCCCGGTATACCCATCAGGGTGTTCCAGCACAATGTCAGGGCCACTTAGGTGGGATTGTTGGTGCTGGAGCAGTTGTAGACCTAAGACCCAGGACAGGCTGCCAGAGCTTTGGGAGCAACAGCTGGAGGTGGTGTGGGATATGGACCTGGGACTCACTGGCACAGCCCTCGTAGGCCTGCTAGAGCTCCTGAACCATAGTACTATCACTATTACCAAGGAGGAAAAGGAATGCAAAAAAAAAAAAAAAAAAAAAAAAAAAAATGGAGCTTGCCAGCACCTGCGATTCCGGATAAACTTGCAGCAGTTTCCTGCCAGTTGGGTGGATGCCCCCGAGCTAGCAAATGGATTTCCTTCACTTACATTCAAATTGCCCATTTCTTTTTTAATTGAATATAGTTGACATACAATGTTAGTTTCAAGTGTATACCGTGTCGATTCAACAATTCTAAATATTACTCAGTGTTCACACAAGTGTAGTTACCCTCTGTCACCATACCAAGTTATTATATTATTGACTATAATTCCCTATGCTATGCCTTTTATTTTTGTGACTGCTTTATTTTAAAACCGGAAGTTTATACCTCTTCATCTCTTTTATCTACTTTGCCCATTTCCCCACCACCTCCTATCTGACAACCGCCAGTTGGTTCTAATTAAGAATGTGTTTCAAGTTAAATCATATGGTATTTGTCTTTCTCTGTCTCACTTATCTCACTTAGCATAACACCCTCTAGGTCCATTCCTCTTGTCACAAATGGCAGGATTTCATTCTTTTTTTATGGCTGAGTAATAGACGAGTGTGTGTATATATGTGTATCTTCTTTGATTTCTCTATCAATCAACACTTAGAGTGTGTCCATATCTTTGCCATTGTAAATGTTGCAATAAACATAAGGATGCATTTAAAATTGGCATTTTCATTTTCTTTGGGAAATACCCAATAATGGAATTATCGCATCACAAGGCATTTAATTTTTTGAGAAGTCTCCATACTGTTTTCTACAGTACTTGTATCTACTTACATTCCCCCCAACAGTGCACTAAGGGTTTCCTTTACTCCACATCCTTGCTAACACTTGTTATTTTTTTTTATTCTAGACATTCTGGTTGATACTAGGTGCATGTCATTGTGATTTTTACTTGTATTTCCCTGATGATTGTGATGTTGGGCATTTTTTCACTTATCTGTTGGCCGTCTGTATGTCTTCTTTGGAAAAATGTCCATTCAGTTTCTATGCCCATTTTTAACCAGGTTATTTTTTTGGTATGTTTTTGCCGTTTAGGTGTATAAGTTCTTTATTTATTTTGGACATTAACCGCTTATTGGGTATATCATTTGCAAATATCTACTCTTTCAGTTGGTTCCCTTTTTGTTTTGTTGATGGTTTCCTTTGCTGTGCAAAAGCTTTTTGTTTCGATGTAGTCCCAGTAGTTTATTTTTGCTTTTGTTTCCCATGCCTGAGGAGACATAATCATAAATATGTTATTAAGGACAATGTCCAGAAGTTTACTGTTATGTTTTCTTTTATGAATTTTATGGTTTCATGCGTCACATTTAGGTATTTTATTTTGTGTTTATTTTTGTGTATGGTGTAAGAAAGTGATCCAGTTTATCCAACATCATTTATTGAAAGACTCTTTTCCTCATTGTATATTCTTGCCTCTTTTGTCATAGATTCATTGGCCATATAGGTGAAGATTTACTTTTGGGCTATCTTGTTGCATTAATCTGTGTGTCTATTGTTGTGCCAGTATGTACTGTTTTGATTGCTACAGCTTTGTAGTATATCTTGAAATCTGGGATTGTGATGCCTCCAGCTTTGTTCTTTCCAAGATTGGTTTGACTATTGGTGGTCTTTTGTGGTTCTGTACAAATCTTTGGACTATTGGTTATAGTTCTGTGGGAAATGTGAGGTTTTGATAGGGATTGCTTTTAATCTGTAGATTCCTTTAGATAATATGGACATTTTAGTAATTCTTCCATGAGTCTGGTATATCTTTCCATTCATGTGATTTTTAATTTCTTTTATCAATGTCTTAAAATTTTTAGAATGTAAGTCTTTTACCTTCTTAAATGCTTTCCTAGGTTTTTAAATTCTTTTGGTCACAATTGTAAATAGGATTTTCTTAATTTCTCTTTCCACTACTTCATTATTAGTGTGTAGAAACACAGCAGATTTTTGTATATCAATTTTTGTATCCTACAATTTTACTGAATTTATTTATTCTAATAGTTTATTGGTAGAGTCTGTAGAGTTTTTTATTTATGCTATCATGACATCTGCAAAGAATGACAGGTTTACTTCTTTTTACCAATTCAGATGCCTTTTATTGCTGGTCTGATAGCTGTGGCTAGGAATTCTAGTACTATGTTGAAAAAAGTGGCAAGAATGGACATTCTGTCTTATTCCTGGTCTTAGGGTAAAAGCTGTTAGTTTCTCACCATATGGTATGATGTTAGCTGTGGATTTTTCATATTGGCCTTTATTGTGTTGAGGTATGTTTCCTGTAAACCTACTTTGTTGAGAGTTTTTATCATGAACAGATGAAGAATTTTGTCAAATGCCTTTCCTGCATCTATTGAGATGATCATATGGTTTTTAATCCTTCCTCTTGTTAATATGCTATATCACATTGATTTGAAAATATTAAACCATGCTTGTATCACTGGAATAAATCCCACCTAATTGTGGTAATTTTTAAATGTATTTTTGAATTTGGTTTTCTAATATTTTGTTGAGGATTTTTGCATCTATGTTCATCAATGATATCAACCTGTAGTTTTCTTTTGTAGTGTCTGTGTGATTTTGGTGTCGGGGTATCGCTGGTCTCATAAAATAAATTGGAAATCTTCTTTCCTCTTCTATTGTTTTGGAATAATTTGAGGAGAAGTTGCTAACTCTTCTCTAAATGTTTGGTAGAATTCACCTGTGAAGCTATCTAGCTCTGAACTTTAGTTTATTCAGAGTTTTTTGATTACTGATTCAATTTCATTACTAGTCCTCAGCTGCTCTAATTTTCTGTTTCTCCCTGATTCATTTTTAGAAGATTGTATGTTTCTAGCAATTTATCCATTTTTTCTAGATTATCCAGTGTGTTGGCACATAATTATTCATAATATTCTCATAATTCTTTGTATTTCTGTGGTGTCAGTTATTATTTCTTTTCCTTTATTTCTGATTTTATTTGAATCCTGTCTCTTTTTTCTTGAAGAGTCTGGCTAAAAGTTTATTGATTTTGTTTATCTTTTTTAAGACCAGATTTAGTTTTTATTGATCTTTTCCACTGTTCTTTTAGTCTCTATTTCATTTTTTCTGTTCTAATCTTTACTGTTTCTTTCTAACTTTGGGCTCTGCTTCTTCTTTTCTAGTTCCGTAAGCTGTAAAGTTAGATTGTTTATTTGGGATTTTTCTTATTTTTTGAGGTTGACCTGTATCACTATAAACTTGTTTTTGTTGCATTCCTCAGGTTTTGGATGTGGGTTTCCACTTCCGTTTGTCTCAAGGTAACTTTTGATTTCCTCTTTGATTTTTTCATTGATCCATTGGTTGTGTAGTAACATGTTGTTTAGCCTCCATCTACTTGTGTTTTGTTCAGTTCTTGTAACTGATTTCTAGTTTGATAGCATTGTGGTCAGAAAAGATTCTTGATATGATTTCAGTCTTCTTAAATTCATTGAGACTTGTTTTGTGGCCTAACACTCCTATCCTAAAGAGTATTCCATGTACACTTGAAAAGAGCGTGTATTGCACTATTCTACATATCTGTTAAGTCGATCTGGTCTAATGTGCCATTCAAAGCCACTGTTTGCTTATTGATTTTCTGTCTTGGTGATCAGTCTATTGGTGTAAGTGAGATGTTGAAGTCCCCTACTATTACTGTATTACTGTCAATTTTTCCCTTTTAGTCTGTTAACATTTGCTTTACGAACTTAGGTTCTATGTTGATATTTGCAACTGTTACATTCTTTTGTTGGATTGGATCCCTTTTTCAGTAGATAATGGTTTTCTCTGTCTCTTTCTACAGTATTTGTTTTAAAGTCTTTTTTGCCTGAAATAAGAATTGCTACGCCAGCTTTTTATTTTTGCTTCTATTTACATAGAATATATTTTTCCACCCTTTTATTTTCAGATTGTGTATGTATTCAGATCTGAAGAGAGTTTCTTGTAGGTTACATAAATGGGTCTTTTCTTCTTCTTCCATTCAGTCACCCTATATCATTTTATTGGAGCATTTAGTCCACTTATGTTTAAAGTAACTGTTGATAGGTATGTAAATCGCTGCCATTTTGTTACTTGTTTTACAGTTTTTGTAATTCTTCTTTGTTCCTTCATCTCTTTCTCTCTTCCCTTGTGGTCTGATGGCTTTCTTTAATGTAATGCTTGGATTCCTTTGTCTTTATTTTTTGTGTATCTGTTACAGGTTTCAATTAGTGGTTACCAGAGGGTTTAGATATAACCACCTATGTCTATAGCAGTTTATTCAATTCATGGTTAAGTCTGACCACATTCACAAAGCACTGCATTTTATTCCCATGTCCACATTTTATGTATACATATTTTATATATTGTGTATCTCTTGACTAATTTTTACAGATATAACTGATTTTACTATTTTTATGTTTAGCTTCCATACATTTATAATTGCTCTACTTTAATATATGTTTTTCTTTGCCATTAATTTTTGTTTCATAATTTCCTATTTTTACTGATGGTGGATTTTTTTTTTCCATTTAAATCCCTTTAACATTTCTTGTAAGACCGTTTTAGTAATGATGAGTTTTAATTTTTGCTTGTCTGGGAAACTCTTTATCTCTCCTCTATTCTGAATAGAATGCTTGGTAGAATTTTCTTGATTGTAGGTTTTTTCCTGTCAGAAGTATGAATGTATCATGCCACTCCCTTCTGCCCTGTAAAGTTTCTGCTGAAAAAATATCTGATAGCATTATGAGTTTTCCTTTATGTCACTGTAGTCTTTCACTGCTTTAAAAATTCTTTATCATTACTTTTTGCCATTTTTATTATTGTGTGTCCAGGTATAGCTGTCCTTGGATTCATTTTGTCAGGGGCTTTCTGTGTATCCATCCTGGACCTGATGTGTTCTCTTCCCAAGCTTAGGAAAGTTTTCTGCCCCTGCTTTTTCTGGGATCCCTATAATGCAGATGTTATGCTTAATACCACAGGGTCACTGAAGCTATTTTTTTATTGTTATTATTATTACTGTTCAGTTTGGTTGCTTTTTATTACCCTGCCTTGCAGATTGCTGATCCGTTTTTCTGTATCCTATAATCTGCTATTGATTCCCTCTAGTGCGTTTTTTTTTTTTAATTTTAGTTATTGAATTCTTTAGCTCTAACTGGCTCCTTTTTATGTTTTGTATCTCTGTTGAAATTCATACGGAGTTCATCCATTTTTTTCTCTCAGGTGTGGTTGAGTATCTTTATGAACTAAATAATTTTGAATTCCTTATGAGGCATACTGCTTGCTTCCATTTCATTTAGCCCTGTTAGTGTGATTTTTGTCTTGTTCTTTCATGTGGGATGTATTATGTAGGCCAGCTACATCTCCTGGTCTTGAAAGAAAAGACCTTGTGGTGCCCTATAGTGAAATCTCCCTAGTCACTAGAACCAGGCACACCAGAAGTGTCCCTTGTGAACCTTCCTGTTGTGGTAAAGCCCCTGTTGCATTGAGCCCAGCTGGCTGCAATGACCCATTTCTTTTCTTGGGTACACTGGGCAGAGTTTGCTCCCCACACTGTTGAGAGGCCTGTAACAGCCACAAGCTCTTTGGTGGGCTATCTCAGTCTGTCTGTAGTTAGCCTTTCTGTCACTATGGCAAGTGTACCCAAGGGCAGAGCTTGCTCCCTGCATAAGCCAGCTAAGAGGCCAGGCTCTATGAACTGTGGGCGTACTGATGTATGGACTTATCTTCCCCTTTCCCCAGGGCAGGAGTCATTTTGGAGTGGCAGTGGTCCAAGCCAAGGCTGATTGCAAGGTGTTATGGGGCAGGAGCCACTTTGGATGGATGCCTGGGCCACAGAGAATGCCAGGGTGGGTCCTGTGGTGCTAGCAAGGTAGGTGGAGAGTATTCCCATTGGCTCCCACAAGTATTTGGCTCTCTAGGCCGGGGAAGGGGAAGAGATATGGCTCCACCTTGCATTTTTGTTCCCAGAGGAATCTCTTGGGGATCCTTGCCACTCCAACACATGTTCTAAGATTATTCAATGAATCTCAAACTCCTCTTCCTGTGCTGTGTCTCAGGCTGAGTTATTTAGTTGCTGGATTCTCATGTGCAGGAGCTCATTTTCATATCACCCTCCAGCTCTCCTAGAGTTTAACTGTGCTGGTTTTCAAAGCCAAATGTTGTAGAAACTGGTCCTTCCAGTGCAGGTTCCCAGTGTCTGATTTTCTCACTCTTCTGAGCTTGTAATGTCCCTTCTATTTGAGGTTAGTCCTACCCAGGGTTATGGTTCCCAACTCTGTCTCTGCCCCTCTTACTCGTTTTGAGGTGGCCTTCTATCTACAGTTGGCTATGGAAGGTCTGTTCTGCCAGTCTTGAGGTCATTTCAGAGTTAGTCTCACAGATGTAGCTCTTATCTTGATACTTCTATGAGAGGACCTGAGCTCAGGATTCTCCTATTCCACCATCTTCTCAAAACTTTCACAGTCCAGTTGTCCTTTAAACCATTGTTGTTGTTTTTACTGTGCCTTAGGGTGGGCAAATCTGTGCACAGACTCCTTGATGATAGTCTTCCCTTCTGTATGTCACTGTGTCTAGCATAGGTGTTTTGTAGTTACTATGGCTTCATCTCTTCTCTATGTGATTCTGCTATCATTTGTTGTGCAGAAGCCGTTTAATCAGCCTTCAATTCCTCCTCAGGAAAAATATGCTTTATATTGCTGTCCACAGGAGGAGGTGAGTTTAGGAATCTTTTTATGCTGCTTTCTTGGACTGCTCTGCAGAGACTGTCAGATTTGACTTAAAAAAAAAAGAAAGAAAGACCCAACTTAATATTTCATAGGCATTTTTTTTAGGTTGTATAAAGAGACAAATATAAAAAATAAATGAATATAAAAAAATGTGGCATACTAATGATGGGAGTGTCAATTCACCAAGCATAACAATCCGAAATGTGTATTTAGCCAATAACATAGCTGAAAATACAAGCAAACTCCTATTTATATAAAGAGGTTTTTTGTTTTTAAGAATTGGCTCACACAAGTGTGGGAGCTGGTGGTGAAAACTGTAGGCAGATTAGCAAGCTTTAAATGCAGGCAGAAATTGAGGTTGCAGTCTTGATTGAAATGGCTCACAATAGAATTTTCTAGGATGGCAAAATATTTTATATGTTGATTATAGTCAGATTACATGGGTGAAAATATTAAAGAGCATTAATCTATTCACTTGAAAAAGTATATTTTCTTGTATGTAAATTATATACTCTAGCAAAATTAGAGTGTATTTAAAAAAAATACTCATTGTAACAATTTTAAATTGTTTTAAATTGTAAACAATTTTAAGTTAAATAGACATGTATAACTAAGTGTAACACTCCACCCCATCCAAAATCTACTTCCCTAGAGTAAAACTAAGCTAAAAGACTCCTTTCTGTTAAATTCCTCCACGCAACATTTTTGTTGCTTACCAGCCTTCTCCGTAGCAATTCTGAGTCTCCTGGAGCCTAAATAGCAGTGTTTTTCACTATTCTGTACCAAACCTTTCTCTTGTATAGCTCTATATATTCCTCTTGCTTGATCTTGCATTTATTACCTCCAACCTGATCGTTTCCATCTCTGCTATCCTTGACACACACAGTCCCTGAATGCTAAAGAGTCTCTCTTCCTGAAGGTCCCACAGGAATTCTCCCAATCTGCTCCTTGCCTGTGTTCTCTTCCTTGTTGTATGACACTATTATTCACGCGACCCATTTGCCAGAAACTAGGAAGTCCATCTAGAATATGATGGGCAAAGAACAATCTTACACTACATGCTTTACCATCTCCTTCTGGTAGCTGTTTCTTTGACCCAAGAGAAAATGAGCTAGTTAATTTTTACCTATAGTGAGGCTGCATGCCACCCACACAGTCTGTGAAAGAGAGGAAAAGAAAGAAAACTACCATATCCTTGAATGGTCATCATGGACTTCCACTCACTCCCAGTCCAAGACAGTTTCCCTTGAGCCCCATCATCTTTTACGAACCTGTTAAAATAAATTCCCAATTGCCTTCCAGGCTCTAGTGTCCAAATAGTTAATTCAGACACCTCTCCCCACCTTTCCACTAATATTCTTTCTAGAAGGGAAAAGGACCAATGATTAGGACTGTATGTGAAGCCATCCATCTAGGATTGTTGATAGATGCTCATGCCTTGTTTTTACCTTCTATTATTCTTTAAACTTGAAATGCTGATTTACCCTCCAGATTTTGCTTCATTCGCTACTTCAGCCTATATACCACACTCCACATTCCTTCACACCAAGAAAAATTTCCATTTCTGAAGTCTCAAGACACTATCTTGTCAACAGAAAATTTCTAACAAATCTCCCCTCTCCAACCCTAGTATAACTCATCTATGTCCTCTGTACCCTAACCAGTTATTTTATGCTACCGTATATATAAGATGTTTTTACTTTAAATGTCTTGTGCTTTATATGTCTCTATTCAGGGCCCACACAGGCTATCTCAAATTTGGCATGTTAGACCAGATCATTCTTTGTTGTGGGAAGCTCTCCTATGTAATGTTGGATATTGAGTAGTATCCCTGGCTTCCACCACTATGTCGTACTTTCCTCCACTAAAGTCATGACAATCAAAAAGATTTCCAGCCATTGCCAAGGCCCCCTGGAGGGGGGGGGGGGTGAATCACACTGGCTGAGAACTACTGGCCTAACACATATCTGGGCATATAAAAGCATATGAAATAAGAATATATATTGGTTTTTAGGGGTGACAAACAATGACAAGAGAGGGTAGAACTTAACATATCATCCCATAATTTGTCTTGAGAATAAAGGGGTGAAGTGGGGCAAAGTAGAGGACACAATTTTGGAGGCTGTGGGGGAAAAAGTGACTCTGTGAAATCAAAGCACACATCGTGAATGTGTGTTTTCTTCTGTTCTTTTTACAAAAGAAATCTAAGTGAGTACACATAGAGCCAGATTTTGAACTCTGGCCTTTATCCTTAAGAAGAAGATTATTGTAGGGGCACCTGGGTGGCTCAGTCAGTTAAGCGACCGACTTCGGCTCAGGTCACGATCTCGCAGTCCATGAGTTCGAGCCCCGCGTCGGGCTCTGTGCTGACAGCTCAGAGCCTGGAGCCTGTTTCAGATTCTGTGTCTCCCTCTCTCTGACCCTCCCCCGTTCATGCTCTGTCTCTCTCTGTCTCAAAAACAAATAAACGTTAAAAAAAAATTCTTAAAAAAAGATTATTGTAGATCCCACCCTTATATAAACATGATTGGAGCTGACCAGTCTGAAAGTATGTACAAAATGAGGCCAGGAAGGTGCTCCCATATCCTCACATAAAATACAGATAGACACAAGGGTCACCTTCATGAATCAGTGATAAATATTTCCCCCAAATTGATTACTGCCCTCCTGGAGACAGGAGAAGGAATAAAGAACATTTCATCTCAATGGAATAGAAATGAAATGGAAATTCCCATTTTACAGTTCTGGATTTGGTCATCAAGATTTAGAAGACACAGGCAGAAACAACTTCAGAAGGGTTGGTTTTAAATTAAGTTCTTTTAGGACAGGTCAAATATATTTTTGTACTGAACTAAAGAACATGTGAGAGTCATACTAGGAATGCAGAATCATAAATAGCAAAGCTAATGCCAACACAGCAGCAGTACAAAAGATCAGCAAAGAGACATGACTGAATGTTAAAATAGGTTCTGAACAGACATGGTGAATGTAAGAATTTTTTGTTTTATGTTTTTAAAGCCACTGTAACAAATGATGGTAATAGTAACTTTGGCAGGCTGCTAAAAAAGCTAGGCATCTCAAAAAAAATTATTCTCTCTTCTGTAGCAAAAATAAAATAAAAGTGGGATATTTATTTCCCCTTTTAACACAGCAGGGATCACTTTTAGCAAATAAGCTTAACAATGCTCCCATGTGGGAACCACTGTTCTGTTAAGAACTGACCATTGTCATTATCCACACAATGCAGTATATACCCAAACTGTGCCTTACATCAGTCTTCCCACCTCTGCCTTCAAAGTGCTGTTTCTTTTCCCCATAAAATCTTAGAAGAGGTTAGTAAACAGAAAGGAAGGTCCTCTGCTATTTTCTCACCTCATACTATGCTGACCCCCAATATCAGAAACAGAGTAAATAAACCCAAAATGTAGGATAAAGATCAGACTACAGGTATGGAAGAACTTACCACTCACGCAAGTATATTTATTCATCACCTCCATTGTGTCAAGAATTTATATCAGATTCTGTGGGGAAAAAAAAAAAATTCAAATAAACATTTGAGGGTGGGGGATGGGTTGAGGATTGTTAAAAAGAACAATAGACCCATGGAGCAAATTTATGTTTACAAAGCAGGCTGCTTAGGGGTGCCTGGCTGGCTCGGTGGGTTAAGCGTCGACTTCCGCTCAGGTCATGATCTCACAGTCCGTGAGTTCGAGCCCCGCGTGGGGCTCTGTGCTGACAGCTCAGAGCCTGGAGCCTGTTTCAGATTCTGTGTCTCCCTCTCTCTCTGCCCCTCCCCTGTTCATGCTTGGTCTCTCTCTGTCTCAAAAATAAATAAACGTTAAAAAAAATTTTAAACAAAGCAGGCTGCTCAGATCAGAGAGCAGAGGCAAAGGGAGTCCCAGAGTCTTCAAGGGGACTCAATCAATGAAGTCTTTCAAGAAGAATGTTTAATTGTTAAAGGGTGCATGACAGACACTTAAAAGCAGAACCGACCCTTTCCAATCTTAGAGAAAATTAGATTTAATAGCACTTGAAACCAGAGGGGGGAACTAAAGGGCAACAGCCTTGGGAAAATGACTCAATCTCTCTGAGCCTCATTTTTCTCATTTATAAAATGCTACAGAACTAATGCCTTCTTCACAGGTTGGCTGTGAAGTTTGAATGAGATAATGCATCTTGTATGTGCATAAGCAATGTAATTGTCATTATTATTATTATTGCAACGATCTCCAGAACCATCAACTTATATTGGGTGGGAGAAAACGTACCAAAATGATCAACAGCGATGGTCTGTGGATATTGGGGTTAGAGGTGAAATGGTTTTCTTCTACTTTTCTGCATTTTCTACACTTTCTATAATAAGCATATATTATTATTAATCAGTAAAACAGCATTTAAAACAGATTTTAAATTTAAATTTATTGAATGAATTATTTGGCAGTATAATAAATGTTAATCCAACTCACATAATCAAGTGGCTTTGGAACATACAAATCCTTGATTATCCTGAATACTTAAGTTGTGCCAAACATCGTGCTTAAGTCACATACAGATTTGGGAAGACATGCTCTCGGTCTGCAGGGAGATTATTAGTTTTATGAATAAATGTGCCCTTTCCTCTCTCTACAAAAGCAGTCCAAATGAATTACTGCTGTGTACATAGACCTGCATGAAAAGGTATCAGAGTCCAGCTGTTGAAGGTTCAGGATAGGAAATTAGATGATATGATATCAAATTCTGATTAATATTCAACAAATAGTAATTGACTGCCTATTACATGCTGGGCATTTTCTAAGCATGAGGAAAACAGCAGTGAACAAACAAGTGTATAGCCTAAGATAACTTTTTTTAACCTTTTCCTTTTTTTTTTTTTTTTTTTTTTTTTTTTTTTTTACTCACCAGAGTAAATGACATACCATATTATGTCCAGTATAAAACAAGTACACAGAACTACTCTGTACTGAATCTTTCCCATCAGTGTTCAGACTTAATGGTTAAAGCTCTCATTTTCTAAATAATAAAAATAAAGTTTTTGTTTCCCTAGCGCCAGCCAGGTACCAACTCATTGTTCTCCTGGTTTATTGGCTCCTGTACAGACACGCAGTGTCTCCAATTCCTTCCCTTCTCCTCTTTTGAATCCACTCCAAAAATGCATTGATCCAGAATTTTTTTTGTCAACAGGGTCTCAGCTAGCAAATATTGTGTCTGTGCGAATTAGAAAATGGTACCCCTCTGGATGGATGAATTACAGATAGCTGTACCCTCCATGGGATGGAGCACAATGCAGGTAGTATTTTGTGACCACTCACCCAATTGGTTGGGCACCTTCGAACAATGCATGACCAGCACATCCACTGTGGTCTTGCTTTTCATGATGGCCCATGGGTTCCATGTGGTTAAAGCCACTGACTAATTTTTAGTCCTTATTTTACCTGCATTACCCGCAACATATGCCAGAGGTAATTACTCCCTTCTCTTTGAAGCACTTTCTTCACAACACACTCCCTTTTTAATCCATTTCTCCTTGTTGGTTCCTTCCTCCCACTCTTGCTTTATTGAGATATAATTCAAATGGAACATTGTATAAGTTTAAGGTATAGAATGTGATGATTTCATACATGTATATACTGTAAAATTATTACCTCAATAAGATTAACACCTCACTTAATCATCATTTTGGGTATGGGGTGAGTACATTTTAAATCTACTCTCCGAGCAATCTCTCCTAACAGTCTTGTTAACTCTAATCACTGTGCCATATATTAGACTCCCCAGAACTTATAACTAGAAGTTTGTACCCTATGATGAACATCTTCCCATTTCTTCCAGCCCCTGACAACCACCCTTCTTCTATCTCTGTGAGTAAAATACTTTGCGTTCTGACAGATGTGGAATCTAAAGCAAAAAAAAGAAAAAAAAAATCAAACTCATAGAAACAGAATAGAAAAGTCATTGCTAGGGACTGGAAGGTAGAGGAAAAGGGAGAGATTGGTAAAAGTTTACAAACCTTCAGCTATAAAATGAGCAAGGTCTAAGAATTTCATGTCAAACACGGTGAGTGTAGTTGATAGTACTGCATTTTTAATAGTATTTGTCTTTTTCTGACTTGTTTCATTGAGCATAATGCCTCAAGTTCCATCTACGTTATTGCAAATGGCAGGATTTCCTTCTTCATAGCCAAATAGCTTTCCACTGTGTGTATCACATATCTTTATATACATATCACATTTTCTTTATCCATTCCTTTGTCAATGGACACTTGCACTATGGTTGCCTTTCCTCCATGGGTTTACCAACACTCATTATTTCTTGTCTTTCTACCCATTCTAACAGATATAAAGTGGTATGGTGATTTTGGTTTGCATTTTTCCTCATAATTATTAATGTTGAGCACCTTCCCACGTACCTGCTGGTCCTTTGTCTTTGGGGCTTTTGCCATTGATACCTTTGGATGTCAACTCCTTATCAAATAGACACTTGATGAAAAATTTCTTCCATTCTGTAGGTTACCATTTAATTTTGCTTTCTTTGCTTGTGCTTTGGTGTCCTATCAAAAAAAAAAAAAAATGTGACTGAGACCACTGTGAAGGAGCTTTATTTTAGAGAGCTCTCTCTAGAGACAGAGTGCAAGTAGGGGAAGAGCAGAGATAGAGTGAGACACAGAATTTGAAGCAGGCCCCAGGCTCTGATATGTCAGCACAGAGCCTGACTTGGGGCTCAAACTCACAAATCATGAGATCATGACCCGATCTGAAATCCTACACTTAACTGACTGAGCTCCCATCAAGAAGCTTTTTCTATATGGTTTTCAGGAATGTTTTAATTTCTACTTTTCTGTGAATTTTCCATTTTCTTCCTGTTACTGATTTCTAGTTTTATATAATAGTGGTCAGAAAAGATACTTGCTAGGATTTCAACCTTTTTAAATTTGCTAGGACTTGTTTTATGGCCTAGCATATGATCTATCCTGGAGAATATTCCATGTGCACTTAAGAAAAATATGTATTCTGCTGTTGAATGGAATGTTCTTTATACAGGTTAGGTCTATTTGGTCTAAAGTATATTCCAAGTCCAGTGTTTCCTTATTGATTTTCTGTCTGGATGACATATCCATTCTTGAAAGTAAGGTATAAATTTCCTTGTTATTGTATAATCGTCAATTTCTCCCTTCACTATTTTGTATTTCCTTAATACATTTAGGTGTTCTGATGTTGGGTGTGCATATATTTTTACAATTTTTATATTCTCTTGTAAATTAAGCCCTTTAGCATTATATACTGACCTTCTTCATCTCTTGTTACTTTTTTTTTTTTTTTTGATTTAAGGTCTAGTGGGTCTAATAGAAATATATACACTCCTCTCTTTTGTTTTCCATTTGCATATGATATCTTTTCCCATCTCTTTACTTTGAGCCTATGTGGGTCTCTTGTAGTCATTATATTTGGGTCTTGTTTTTATCCACTCAGCCACTCTATGCCTTTTGATTGTAGAATTTCATTTATTTTTATTTAAAGTATTATTGATAGGTAAAGATTTAATTGTTTTTTGGCTTTTTCTTGTAATTCTCTTGTTCCTTTCTTCCTCTTTTGCTGTCTCCCTTTATGAATTGATGATTTTATGTATGGTTTAACTCCCTTCTCTTTATTTTTTGTGTATCTACTATAGGATATTATCTTATATAAGCCTCATGGTAACCATAAAGTATCTTATAATAGTCTATTTTACACTGATTAAAAAAAACTACTCTACTTTCCATATTGTGTATTCATGAGCAAAGTGTTATAGAGGTTAAAAGTATTAAAAATAACTAGCTATACTAATGATTAAGTTATATTAGTTAAGTGGTTAATACATCATCATATTACAGTATTAGAGTATTCTGAATTTGACTATACAGTTACCAGTGTGTTATGTATTTTCATGTTACTAATTAGCATTCTTTTATTACAGCTTGAAGAACTCCTTTCAGCATTTCTTAAAAGGCCCCTCCCATGAATTCCAGCTCCTGTTTCCAGCTGCCTCTGAGGCATTTGAGGTAACAGGCCAAAGACTGAGTTACCACCCTCTTCCTTATTCATCATGGTGTTTCCAACATTTTAATTTTTCACACCAAAACCTCAGAATTACAGAATTCCTTCTTTCTCTTGTGCCCATACATATCTCTATAAGCAGAGTCATCAGCACAATCTTCAAATATTGAAGAAAATCAACATTATCTCACTACTTCTACTGCTCCTACTTTATCAAAACCACCACCATCATTCATTATTTCAATTGCTTCCTAACTATTGAATCTACTTCTGTTCTGGTCCCTTTTCAACCTACTTTGCACATAAGTCAGAGTGATCTTGATAAAATTTAATTCAGATTATATCACCTGTCTAAAACCTTCTAATGGGCTCTCATCTAGATCAGAGAAAAAGCCCAGGCATTGCAATATCAAACCAGGCTCACAAACCCCATCCCCAGTGCCTGGCTTGCATTGCTTCTCTGACCTCGTCCCCAATACTCCCTGCTCCCTAACACATGATGTTCATTCCCCTTCTGTCACATTCGCTGATTTATTCTTCCTTGAGCACATCAAGCACACATTTACCTACTGGAGGGATTCTCTACCTGCAAGTCCTGTCTCCTCAAATGTTTTGTTTTTTTTTTTTTTCCCTCCAAAAGCTTCCTTGTTTACTCTCCACTGTCTTCAGATGTTACTTTCTCAGTTGCGTCCATGGTTACCATTTTTAAACTGCAACCCTCCACTTTCCTTTCCAGGATTATTACCCAATGATCTATATTTTACTTATTTTTTAAATTGTCTCCCCCCAAATAACATAAAATTCACAGAGGTAAAAATCTTTCTCTGTATTAAAAACTCTGTTTCTGGAACCTAAACCAGAGCATGACGATTAGTAGGTGCCCAATAAATACCTTATATATAGTAATTATTAACAGAGACACAGCCTTTTACTTCACTATTTCCAAATGACAGCACTATAGAGAATTCAGAAAGGGGGCAAGTGACTCCAAGGATTCTGGCAGTGATGGACTACTGTCATGGTAGAATACAAGTGCTGAACAAGTAAAGGCTATAGCACTTCACATTTTTGAAATTTACCAAATGCAGATTTACTTTATCATTAAACACACAAATCAAATTTAGGTGACTGTAGAAAAGATTCCTTAAGGGACAGATTCAGTGAGGTTAAAACTATACTGTAATATGCTTCTGGAGACACGTTGAGGTTCGTTGTCACCAATATATTTTTTTATCTTTTCCTTCCTTCTTAAACACTTGCATTTATGTGTGGTCTTTTGACCAGTTCTGGCTAATGAAATGTGAACTTCACATCAACGTGCCACGACACATGCTTAGTAGTTTTCTTTGTATTTGTCTGGTGTTTTGTTCACTGTGAATCTTGACTATGTGGGTTGATGTCTTTTATCTATTTTAGAAACCTCTCAGCAATACTGCTTCTATCCCATGCTGTGTCTCATCCTTTTTCTGATACTCTGTTTACAAACATATTAAACCACATGTCAATATCCCTGTATTAGGTCCCATATGCTTTGTTATTTTTTTAGTTCTTTTCTCTCTGTGCTTCCATTTGTGTTATTGACCCACCTTTGAGTTCCATACATTGTTTTGTCTTGTTCAAGCTGATGCTAAAATTCATTTAAAATCTTAGATATTTTAGTTATACAATCTGTACTTTTTTGTCAATATTTTCTATTTCTTTAAAATTTATGGTAGTTATTTTGTAGTTTTTGTCAATCAAGTATTTGACATATCAAGTAGATATGTGTATCTACTTCTACCGATATTTTCCTAAATTATGGGACACATTTTCTTGCCTCTTCACAGGTCTTTTCATTGTTTTTTATTGTGTACTAGACCTCCCTTGTAAAATAACCAGTCTAAAAGCTATCTAGGTTTTTTGGTTTTTGTTTTTTTTTTTTTTTTGTTTTGTTTTTTTTTCAGAAAAGGGTTTACCCTTTCCTGTTTTGAGGAGATGAGTTGAGAGGCTAATTTTAAGTACCCTATTAGGAATTGAGCTTAGACAAAGCAAGGTTTATAGAAAGATCTTGAACTCATCCCCTCCCACAGACACACCAAATCTTTCTTCCTCTGATTTCCACAACAAAAAAGACTACGTTTGTTGCCCCACATAGGACACCCCAGCCCCTGAGTCTATAAATAGGTAAACCTTCAGAGTATCTGGCTTAGAAAACAAATGGGGCTGATGTCTAGGGGGTTCAAAGTGCTATAGGAAACAGATTCACCTCTTGGGGGCCTCACATACAATGTTGCTCACCCTGAAATGTGGTGAAAAAAATAGCAATTTGATAAGTATCTAGTGGCAACCCACAAGCAGAATGGATATCATAGAAAGCCCTCCTGGAGAATGAGGGGTTCAAGCTCCATGTTGGGAACCCCTGAACTGGGGTGTCTGAAACAAGAAAATGAGCCCCAATAACACCTGGCTTTGAAGATCACGATTTTTCGGATGAAGGAAGACCATGAACTCACCTCCTTCATAGACACCCCAAACCTACACGTATTTATACACCCATTCCTCCTGAAGAAAAACTGAAGGATGAATGAACCGCTTCTGCATAACACAAGAGAAATACCCTCATAGAGAATGGCAAAAGAGACGAGACACGGCGACAAAAAAGGAACCTCCCAGGGCCAATGCTTCAAACTGCAGTGAGAAGAGATCGAACTGAGGAACCATAAGCAGATTCATCTGCCTTGGGGCAGAGGAAAAAGCCACAGTCTAAGAAACTAACTATAAAATATCCAGCCTTAGAACAACCACATGACAGGGGAGTTGCTTGAACTCTCCCCAGGTCAAAAGGGTTGGTGAGCATATGGTTTTTGGTACCCTCCACCTTGATAGCGCAGACAAGGGCAGTGTTCCAGGTGCTTTCTCTCACCTGGAGTGGGGAGACGGAAGGAAGCTGTTGTTTAAAAGAGCGACTATAATATAAAGGAACTAGCCTTAGAACCCTGCCACAAGGCAGGCGAACTGCTGGAACTTTCTCTGAGATGGAGGGCTGGAGAGTGCCATGTGCCTCCTCCACCTTGATGGTGTAAATAAGAGCAGGGTCCACAGCCCTAGCCAGCCTACTGCCTCTGTAAACCTAGTGCCCTTAGCACAACACCCTGAAAACACTCACTATAGCTCCAGCCATCACACCAAGGTGACACAGACACAAAGTACCCCAGAAAACTCCATTCTCACACCACTTCAGCTTCAGATGGCTTGGTAGGGCACCCCCAGTGCAGACTGCTCTAGAATACGCCCAGGGTACCCCTGTGCTGAGCACCCTGGGATGTCCCAGCTCATAACCACTTCAGCTTCAGCTGTACCGCCAGGATACCCTCCTTGCAGAAAGCCCCAGGTCCTGCCAACTTGCACCCACTTCAGCTTCAGCTTTCCTGCAAGAGCACCATTAGTGTAGAGAGCTCTGGGACTGCCCTGGCCATCCCACCAAGGCAGCCACAGCAAGGAGTGCCCTGGGACCCTGGCCATACCAGACACAGATCCAGACAACACAAATAGTGACAAAGCTATAATAACCAAAACAGTATGGTACTTGTACAAAAACAGATACACAGATTAATGGAACAGGATAGAGAGCCCAGAAATGAAAACCACACCTATATGGTCAAGTAATCTGGGACAAAAGAGGCAAGAATATACAATGGGGAAAAGACCGATTCTCCAATAAATGGTTTTGGGGAAAATGGACAGCTACATGCAAAAAAATAAAACTCAACCACTTTCTTATACCATACACAAAAATAAACTGAAAAGAAATTAAAGACCTAAATGTGGGACTTGAAACTATAACGCTCCTAAAAGAAAACATAGACAGTAATCTCTTGGACACCATCTTTAGTAACATTTTTATGGATCGGTCTCCTCAGGCAAGGAAAACAAAAGCAAAAATAAATTATTAGAACAAAACAAAAGCTTTTTCATAGAAAAAGAACCCATCAACAAAACAAAAAAGCAACCTCCTGAATTGGAGAAGACATTTGCAAATGATATACCCAATAAGGGATTAATAGCCAAAGTACACAAAAAACTTACCCAACAACACTAATAAAGAAAAAAAGGGGGGGGGGGGGGGAACAGGACCTGAATAAACATTTTCCCAAAGAAGATCTACAGGTGGCCAAGTCATGTGAAAAAATGCGCAACATCACTAATCAGCAGGGAAATGAAAATCAAAACCACAATGAGATATCACCTGAGACATGTCAGAATAGCTTAAAATATAAGTGTTGGAAAGAATGTGGAAAAAAAAATAATGTTTTTGCACTGTTAGTGGGCATGTAAATTGGGGCAGCCACGGCAGAAAACAGTATAGAGGTTACTCCAAAACTTAAAAATGTAAATGTCATACAATCCGGTAATTCCACTACTGGTTATTTACCCAAATAAAAACACTAATTTTAAAAGATATATGCACCCCTTTGTTTATTGCAGCATTATTTGCAATAGCCAAGATATGGAAGCAATCTAAGTATCTATTAATAGATGGATGGATAAAGAGGTTGGGAGGTATACACACACCGGTTAGTGTGTGGAATATTGGCCACAACAAATGAAATCTTGCCACTTACGATAGCATAATACCCTCTAGGTCCATTGATGTTAAGTGAACTAAATCAGACAATGATAGATATAGGATTTTACTTTTATGTGGAATCTGAGAAAAGAATCAACAAAACAGAAACATATCCATAAATACAAAATAACTTGTGGTCACCAGAGAGGAGAGGGTGGATGGGCAAAATAGGTGGAGAGTGGGAGATAAAGTCACAGGTATGAAATGTACAATATTGGGAATATAGTCAATGGAGTTGTAATAGTGCTGTATGGTGACAGATGGTTAGCAACACTTGTGGTAAGCATAGCATGATGTGTAGAGCTGTTGAATCACTATGTTGTACACTTGAAACTAATGTAACTATGTGCCAACTATGCTTCAATTAAAAAAAAAAAAGAAAAGAAAACATCAGCAGGGTTTAACTCCAGGGGTGCCTGAGTGCTAGAGAAAATTGAGGTTCTGCTCTTAAAGGTCCTGCATATGATCTCATTCTCTCAGAACCAGCGCAGAGGCAGCAGTTTGAAAGACGCCTCGGCCATAGGTTAAGATTTACTGAATAATTGTAGGGCAGATGCCAAAGGGTCAAATTCGTAGGAAATTTATCAGGGAACAGGCACTGGTGGAAGCCATCTTTCTTTCTGTCCTTCAGCCTACCTGGCCAGTGTACCAGTTCTTTCCATCTACACTGCTAACACTATTTACCTCACCCTGGCATTCCCCTGCAGACCAACCCCATCCAACCTGCTTTCCCAGGCAGCTGCCCCCACCAAAGCAGCTCTCACCTTTCCATACTTGGTAGCAGCCTCAGATGGGACCAGAATCTCCAAAAGGACTTTCTGCTGGAGGAGGGAAGCTCTGGCCACTATCATGCCTGCAGGAGTCACAACTGTGCCTCAGAGACAGCTACCCTGGGTGCTAATGCCCACAGCGACTGTAGTCAGGCCTCTCAGCCATATGGTGGGGGACGACCCTGTCCCCAGTATACCCACAGCAATTGTAGCCAAGTCATAATAAGAGGGCACAGGTAGCCCACACAGAAGACAGCCCTTGAACACCTGATTTTCATAACCATAAGGGATGGCACTTTGGGGCCCCACAGGCCTTCTACCTAAAACCACTATCTTCAAGACCATATGTCACAGCTGACATACCTAATATAGAAACACAGAGTCTGACAAATGATGGAGACTGAAGCATAGGTCTGAAACAAAAGAATAAGACAAACACCTAAGAAAAAGAACAAATCAGAGATAACTAATCTACCTGATAAAGACTTCAAAGCAATGGTTATAAAGAGCTTCACTAAACATGAAAGAAAGGTGGATGAACTCGGTAAGAACTTCAAAAAAGAGAGAAAAAATAAAAATAACTAATCAGAGCTGAAGAATATAATAACTGATTTGGAAAACACATACTTTTGATGGAATGCACAGTAGCTTCGAGGATGCAGAAAAACAGATCAGCAATTTGGAAGACAAAATACCAGAAATCACCCAATTAGAACAGCAAAAGAACTTTTAAAAGAAGATGGGTTAAGGGAACTCTGGGACATCAAACATATTAACATTCACATTATAGGGGTACCAGAAGAAGAGTGAGAGAAAGGAGCATATTTGAAACACTGAAAACATAATAGAAGAAATAATTCTGAAATTTCCCTAATCTGGAGAAGGAAATAGGCATAAAGGTCCAGAACACAGAGAGATCTATACCACGACACAAAATAATTAAACTGTCAAAAATTAACAATAAATGAGAAAATCTTAAAAGCAAAAGAAAGCAACCTGTTTCATATTAGGGAACACCCATAAGACTATTAGCAAAATTTTCGGTGGAAACTTTGGCCAGATGGAGGTGACAGGATATATTTAAGCTGCTGAAAGGAAAAAGCCTATAATCAAGATTATTCTCCTTGGAGGTTATCATTCAGAATTGCAGGAGAGATAAAGAGTTAGGCAAGCAAAAACTTAAGAGCTCATCACCACTAAACTGGCTTTACAAGAAATGTTAAAAAGATTATTTTAAGAATAAAAGAATAATAAGAATAAGTAGAGGAAATTTATGGGGAAAAAAAACGTTCACTGGTAAAAGCAAATATATAGTAAAGGTAGTACTTCAATCCTTTCTAGAGCCAGTATGAAGGTTAAAAGACAAAAGTAGCAAAATTAACTATATCTACAACAATTAGTTAAGGGATACAGAATAAAAAGATATAAAATATGACATCCAATACATATATACTGGCGAGGGGGAGCAAAGATGTAGAGCTTTGAAAATGTGTTCAAACGGGCAGCTGGGTGGCTCAGTCCGTTAAGCATCTGACTTCTGCTCAGGTCATGATCTCACGGTTCGTGGGTTCGTAGGCTCTGTGCTGAGGGTTCAGAGCCTCGAACTTGTTTTGGATTCTATGTCTCCCTCTCTCTCTGCCCCTCTCCCCTCCCTTTCCCCCTCCCTCCTCCACCCCTCTCTTTCTCAAAAGTAAACATTTAAAAATTTAAAAAATAAAATGTGTTCAAACATAAGTGACTGTCGCCTTAAAATAGACTGCTATACACATAGGGTGTTATATGTAAGCTTTGTGGTACCACAAACCAAAAACCTATAATGGATACACTACAATAAAGAGAAAAAGTATCCAAGCGTTACACTCAAGAAAGTAAATCGCAAGGGAAGAAAACAAGAAAAAAAGAGGAAAACTACAAAAACAACTAGAGAACAATGAACAAACTGGCAGTAAGCACATACCTATCAATAATTCTTTTAAATTTAAATGGGCCAAATACTCCAAAAGACATAATAGGAGGGAGGAAATAAGATGGTGAAGTAGTAGGGGGACCCTGGGCTTGCCTCATCTCTCAAATCATTTTTTAATGTTTGTTTGTTTGTTTGAAAGAGAGAGAGAGAGAGTGCATGAGCAGGGGAGGGGTAGAGGGAGAGAGAGAAAATCCCAAGCAGGCTCCATGCTCATTGTGGAGCCTGGCCTGGGGCTCAATCTCAGGACCATGAGGTCATGACCTGAGCCAAAATCAAGAGTCAGGTGCTTACCTGACAGAGCCACCTAGATGCCCCAACATCAAATTATTTTGAACACCTAGGAAATCAATGTGAGGATTGGGAGATCAGTCTGCATAGTTACAGAAAACCTGGCACGTACAAGGTACACAGATGTGAATTGGGAGAGAGAAAAGCCGTGTTGCCTTGGAGGATAGAGAGCACCTTTTGTGGAGAGAAGAAGAGAGGGGGGAAAGAGAGCATCGGGTCGAGTTCATGAAAGAAAAGCACTCCCCCAAAATGATTGGCTGGGCCATCAGGAGGAACTATGACAAGTTTTTGAAAACAGTGGAACTCAAATTCTGAGGTTAGAGGACTCTGCACCATTTGGCCGAATCGATGAGCAGCAGTGCTCCTAGGGAGTGGGAGGATGAGGGCAGAGGTGCAGGAGTGGACAATGGACATCATGGTGTGGGGATCCCTTGAGTCACACTGGGAGAGAATCTCCCCCTTGCTGGAGTGCACTTGGAAGAGGTATATTGCCTCTCCAAGCACGAAAGACCCAGCTGGTGCCTTTAAGCAGGAGACAGAGGTGTGCCCAGAGGGCATATAACCTGATGGCAGCTGTTTGCTCTGCTTCACCATAAGCCCCAGGCACCTGCGTAGCTTTTCTGGGACAGAATGGAGCCACGCACAGTGCTGCGAGGCTCTCCTCTAGAGGAGGGGAACAGATCCACACCTTACCGGGCCCTTTAAGATTTGGAGTTTTGAATCCCAGTCATGTGCCACAGATAAAACACAGGAGAGCTGTGCCACAGGGCTTGTTGACAGCCTGGGCATACACGGGTTGAGGGCAGGGATCTGATGGAAGCCTGGTGTACAGGAGGGGAGACTGTTTGCTCATCTGGGAGGGTTTCCTCAACAGTGGCTGGCGTGAACTCCCTGCCCTGGGGAGGAGACAGCGGGGTGATACCATCTCCCGCTGCCCACCAGCATGGTTTGACTTCAACGCCCCCAGTGGAGACTGAAGCTGCTAACACCAAACCCTGCCCCTTTGCACCCTGCAGGGACATCCTTATTAGGGCAGGTGTGTGAGCTAGGGAAGCAGGCCTCTCCCGCAGAGGACTAACACAGGCACCCTGCATGCACCAAGTCTACTAATCATAGAGTGCTCCTAAGTGTCAGCTTCAGTTCTGGAAGAAACAGGACCAGATTTCTTTAAAATTCTTTTTTCTCTCTTTTCCTTTCTTTTTTCTTTTCTTTTCTCTCTCTCTCCCTCCTTCCCTCCCTCTCTTGTAGAATCAGGCTTATATTTTTTGGTTCATTTCTTTGTTCTTTCATTTTCTCATATTTTGGATAAGGCTGTTTTTTTTTTCTTTCTTTTTCTTTGGAATTACGCTTACAGATTTTTGTCTATTTTGGGTTTTTTCCTTTTCATTTTCTCTCTTTTTGGATCAGGATTTAAAAAAAAAAAAAACAGACTTCTTTTAACAATCAAATCAAAGCATACTTACTTAAAGATCCAAACACTCCCCACTGCAAGCAAGGAGAAATTCTGCAGATGATTGACCTGGGGGAAAGAGCAGCCAACCACAACAGCAGAGTGCATCCAACATAAACCTGAAATATTACCAGAAGCACCAGGCCCTGGACAGTGTATGACATCTTCTTAACATAGCATTATTCTCAGGGACAGGAAATATAACACACTTTTATAACATGCAAAAGACAGAAATCTAGACAAACTGACAAGATGGAAGAATTTTCCCCTACAGAAAGATCAAAAAGAAATCACAGCCAGGGATTTGCTCAAAACAGATATAAGCAATATATCTGAGTAAGAATTTAAAAGAACAGTCATAAGAATACTAGCTGAGATTGAAAAAAGCATAGAGGACACCAAAGAAACCCTTGCCAAAGAAATAAGAGATCTAAAAACTAGTCAGGCTGAAATGAAAATTCTATAGCTCAGATGCAAAACTGACCACATGTAATCACAACAATGATAGAAGAAGAACAGGAATGAAAAGGTGATATAAAAGATAAAATTTTGGAAAATAAGAGGGGGAAAGAAGGCAAAAAAACTATTATATTATGAACATAGACTTAGAGAAATCAGCAATTCCATAAAGCAAAATAATATTCCTATCATAGGAGTCCCACAAGAAGAAGAGCAGGAAAAAGGGGCAGAAGCTGAGAACTTCCTAATCTTGGAAAGGAAACAGACATTCAAATCCATGGGGCACAGAGAACTCCCCTAAAAATCAACAAAAACTGGTCAACATCAGGATATATCTTAGTGAAACTTGGAAAATACAGATAGAGAATTATGAAAGCTGCTAGGGACAAAAGATCCTTAACCTACAAGGGTAGATACATGAGATTAGCAGCATATCTGCCCACAGAAATTGGGCAGGTCAGAAGGAGTGAAATAATATATTCAATATGCTGAATGGGAAAAGTATGCAGCCAAGAATACTTTATCAAGCAAGGCTATCATTCAGAATACAAGGGTAGATAGTTTCCAAGAGAAGTAAAAATTAAAGGAGTATTGTGAACACTAAACCAGTTTTGCAAGAATGATTAAAGGGAAGGGCGCCTGGGTGTCTCAGTCAGCTAAATGTCTGATTCTTGGTTTCTTTGGTCATGATATCCTGGTTTCATAAGTTCAAGTCCTATGTTAGGCTCTGCACTGGCAGTACAATCCTGCTTGGGATTCTCTCTCTCTCTCCCTCTCCCCTCCCCCCTCCCCCCATGCCACTCCTCCACTTGTGCTATCTCTGTCTTTTCAAAATAAGTAAATAAATAAATAATCTTTAAAAAACAAAGAATTATTAACAGGGATGGTTTGAGTGGGAGAGACCAAAAGCAATGAAGACTGGAAAGGAACAGAGGCAATCTACAGGAACAGTGACTTTATAAGTAATACAATGGCACTAAATTTACATCTATCAATAATTACTCTGAATATAAATGGACAAAATGCCCCAACAAAAATACATAGGTTATCATAATGGATAAAAACAACAAAACAAAAGAAAACACAAGACCCATCAATATGCTATTTACAAGAGACTCATTTTAGACCCAAACACACCTCCTAATTGAAAGTGAGGGGATGTAAAACCATTTATCATGCTATTGGACATCAAAAGAAAGCTAGAATAGATACTTATATCAGACAAACTAGATTTTAAATCAGAGACTACAATAAGAGATGAAGAAGTGCACTATATCGTAATAAAGGAGTCTATGCAATAAGATCTAACAATTGTAAATATTTATGCCTCAGACTTGGAGGAAACAAAATATATAAATCAATTGCTAACAACTCGAAGGAACTTACTGATATTAATATAATAATAGTAGGGGACTTTAACACCCTACTTAGAACAATTGACAGATCATGTAAGCATAAGATCAACAAGGAAACAATGGCTTTGAATGACACACTGGACCAGGTGGACTTAACAGATATATTCAGAGCATTTCATCATAAAGCAGCAGAATACACATTCTTTTTGAATGCACATGCAGCATTCTTCAAAATAATTCACATACTGGGTTACAAATCAGGCCTCTACCAGTATAAGAAGATTGAAATCATACCATGCATATTTTCAGACCACAATGCTATGAAACTTGAAGTCAACCACAAGAAAAAAATTGGAAGAATCACAAATACATGGGGGTTAAAGAATATACTACTGAAGAATGTATGGGTTAACCAGGGAATTAAAAAAGAAACAAATGGAACTGAAAACATGACAACCCAAAACCTCTGGGATACAGCAAAGGTGGCCATAGAGGGAAGCATATAGCAATACAAGTCCTCTTCAAGAAGCAAGAAAAGTCTCAGGTCATCTGGTGGTTCACTTAGTTAAGCATCCAACTCTTGATGTCAGCTCAGGTCATGATCTTGCATTTTGTGAGACTGACTCCTGTGTTGGGCTCTGTACTGCCAGTGCAAAGATCATCTGGTTGGGATCCAATCTCTCTCTCTCTCTCTCTCTCTCTCTCTCTCAAAATAAATAAAGTTAAAAAAATCAATAAAAGTCTCAAATACAGAACTTAAATTTTTACGTAAAGGAGGTGGGAAAAGAATAGCAGATAAAGCTCAAAACCAGAAGAAGGAAAATAATAAGGATTAAAGGAGAAATTAATTATAAGGAAACCAAAACACACACACACACACACACACACACACACACACACAGTAGAACTGATCGATGAAACTAGGAGTTGGTTCTCTGAGAGAATTAACAAAATTGATAATCCCCTAGCAGACTAATCAAACAGAAAAGAGAAAGAATCCAAATAAATAAAATTACACATGAAAACAGGGAGCTCACAACCAACACAGTAGAAATACAACCAATTATAAGAGGATATTATGAGCAATTACATGCCAGCATTTTGGGCAACCTGGAAGAAATGGATGAATTCCTAGAAACATAGAAGCTACCAAAGCTCAAACAGGAAGAAATAGAAATTTTGAACAAACACATAACCAGCAAAGAAATTGAAAGAATAATAAAAAAATCTCCCCAAAACAAGAGTCCAGGGCCGGATGGCTTCCAAGGGAAATTCTACCCAACATTTAAAGAAGAATTAACACCTCTTCTTCTAAAACTGTTCCAAAAAACAGAAATGGAAGGGAAATTTTTCAAATTCATTCTATGAGGGCAACATTATCTTGATTCCAAAAACAGACAAAGACCTCACTAAAAAGGAGAATTACAGACCCAATATCCCTGATGAATATGGATGCAAAAATTGTCAACAAGATACCATCAAATCGAATCCAATAGTACATTAAAAAAGAGTTATTCATCATGATCAAGTGGGATTTACAACACGATACACCACCACATTAATAAAAGAATAAGAACCATATGATCCTCTCAAGAGACTCAGAAAAAAAATTTTGACAAAATACAGCATCCTTTCTTGATAAAAAGCCTCAATAAAGAAGAGATAGAAGGAACACATCTCAACATCATAAAGGCCATATATGAAAGACCCACAGCTGATATCATCCTCAATGGGTAAAAACTGACAGCTTTTGAGGAACACAACAAAGATGTCCACTATCACCACATTGCTCAACATAGTACTGGAAGTCCTAGCCTTAGTAATCAGACAACAAAAAGAAATAAGAGGCATCCAAATTGACAAGGAAGAAGTCAAATTTTCACTCTACACAGATGACATGATACTCTGTGTGGAAAACCCAAAAGAGACCACCAAAAAAAATTGCTAGAACTGATACATGAATTCAGTAAAGTTGCAAGATATAAAATCAATGTACTCAAATGATTGCATTTCTATAAACCATTAATGAAGCAGTAGAAAAAGAAATCAAGGAATCAATCCCATTCACAATTGTGCCAAAAAACATACGATACTAGAAATAAACCTAACCAAAGAGGTAAAAGATTTGTACTATGAAAATAATAAAACACTTATGAAAGAAACTGAAGAAGAGAAAGCAATGGAAAAACATTCCATGCTAATGGATTGGAAGAAAAAATACTGTTAAAATGTCAATACTACCCAAAGCAATCTACACATTCAATGCAAACCCTGTCAACATAACGCCAGAATTTTTCACAGAACTAGAACAAACTATTCTAAAATGTGTATGGAACCAGAAAAGACCCTGAATAGCCAAAGTAATGTAGAAAAAGAAAAGCAAAGTGGGAGGCATCACAATTCTGGACTTCAAGCTGTATTACACAAAGCTGTAATCATCAACACAGAATGGTACTGGCACAAAAACAGACACATAGATCAATGGAACAGAACAGAGAAACCAGAAGTGGACCCACAACTATATGGTCAATTAATCTTTGACAAAGGAGGAAAAAATATCCAATGGAAAAAAGACAGTCTCTTCAACAAATGGTGTTGGGAAAACTGAACAGTGACATGAAGAATGAAACTGGACCATTTTATTACACCATACACAAAAATAAATTCAAAATGGATGAAAAACCTAAATATGAGACAGGAAACCATCAACATCCTAGAGGGGGCAACAGACAGCAATCTCCTTGATTTTGGCCATAGCAACTTCTTCCTTGACATATCTCTGGAGGTAAGAAAAACAGAAGTAAAAATGAACTATTGGCACCTCATCAAAATAAAAACCTTCTGCACAGAAAAAAAAATCAACAAAATTAAAAGGCAACCTATGGAATGGGAGATTTTTGCAAATGGCATATTGGATAGAAGGCTAGTATCCCAAATCTATAAAGAATTTACCAAACTCAACCAAAAACCAAATGATCCAGTGAAGAAATAGGTAGAAGACATGAACAGACATTTCTCCAAAGGCATACAAATGACAAGCAGACACATGAAAAAATGCTGAACATCACTCATCATCAGGGAAACACAAACCAAAACTACAATGAGATACTACTTCAAACCTGTCAGAATGGCCAAAATTAATAACTCAGGAAACAACAAATGTTGGTGAGGATGTGGAGAAAGGTGAACCCTGTTACACTTTTTGGTGAGAATGTAAACTGGTGCAGCCACTCTGGAAAACAGTACAGAGTTTCCTCAAAAAGTTAAAAATATAACTAGCCTATGAATACTACTAGGTGTTAATCCAAAGGATACAAAAATACTGATTCGAAGGAACACGTGCACCCCAATGTTTATAGCAGCACTATCAACAATAGCCAAACTATGGAATGAGCCCAAAAGTCCATTGACTGATGAATGGAAAAATAAGATGTGGTGTTTATATACAATGGAATGTTCTTAGCCATCAAAAAGAATGAAATCTTGCCATTTGCAATGACATGGATGGAACCAGAGTGTATTACGCTCAGGAAAATAAATGAGTCATAGAAAGTGAAATACCATACGGTTCCAGTCAAATGTGGAATTTAAGAAACAAAACAGATGAAGGGAAGGGAAGGAAAAATAAAATAAGATAAAAACAAAGAGGAGGCAAACCATAAGAGACTCTTAACTACAGCAACATACAGAGGGTTCCTGGAGGGGAGATGTGTAGAGGGATGGGCTAAATGGGTGATGGGCATTAAGGAGGGCACTTGTGATGCACACTGGGTGTTGTATGTAAGTGATGAATCACTAAATTCTAATCCTGAAACTAAGACTATACTATATCTTAACTAACTTGAATTTCAATAAAATATTGGAAGAAAAATACATAGTGTGAATGAATGGGTAAAAAAAAAAAAATAAGACCCATCTGTATGCAGCACACCTAAGAGACTCACTTCACACCTAAACATACATACAGACTAAAGTGAAGGGATGGAAAAAGATATTTTAGGCAAATGGAAAAGAGAAGTAAGTTGGAGTAGCAATATTCATATCAGACAAAATACATTTTAAAACAAAGACTATCACAAGAGACAAAGAAAGGCATTACATAATGATAAAGGTTCAATCCAACATTAGAATATATCATTTGTAAGTATTTATACACCCACCATAGCACTTAATATACGAAGGAAATATTAACAGATATTAAGGAAGAAATTTACAATAATATCAGAGGTCTTTAACACCCCACTTGTGTCAATGGATATATCATCCAGACATAAAACCAATAAGGAAACACATTATTGGTGTTAAATAACAAATGACACCAGGTTTACTTAATGGATATACAAAACATTCTATCTTAAAACAATAGAATACACATTCTTTTCAAGTATACATATAACTTCCTCCAGAACAGATCACATTAAAACCACAAAAAAGTCACTAAATTTATGTAGATTGAAATCATATCAAGTATGTTTTTCTACTACAATGGTATGAAACTAGAAATAAATTACAAGAACCTGGAAACAAACAACCAAACACATGGAGGCTAAGCAGCATGCTACTAACAACAAATAAGTCAATGAAGAAATAAAACAGGAAATCAAAAAATACCTTGAGGCAAATGAAAGGGTAACACAATGTTCCAAATTCTTTGGGACACAGCAAAAGAAGTTCTAGGAGGGAAGTTTATAGCAATACAGGTCTACATTGGAAAACATGAAAAACCCAAACGATCTTATCTTATACCTAAAAGAATAAGAAAAAGAAAGCCTAAAGTTAGGAAATAATAATCAGAGTGGAAATAAAACGGGGAATGAAAAAACATAGAAGAGATAAATGAAACCAAAATCTTGTTTAAAAAGACAAAATTAATAAACCTTTATGCAGAATAGTCAAGAAAAAAGACAGAGTACTCAAATAAAAAAAGAAGTGAAAGAGAAGTTATAGCTGACACCATAGAAATACAAAGGATTATGAGAGACTACAATTTACACCAAAAAATTGAACATAGAAGAAATGAGTAAATTCCTACAAATATGCAACCTTCCAAGACTGAATTATAAATAGAAAATATGAGCAAACCTATTACTAGTAACGAAATTAATCAGTAATAAAAAAAGTACAGGGGCACCTGGGTGGCTCAGTTGGTTAAGCAACTGACTTCAGCTCAGGTCATGATCTCACAATTCATGGCTTCAAGCCCCGCATCGGGCTCTGTGCTGACAGCTCAGAGCCTGGAGCCTACTTCAGATTCTGTATCTTCCTCTCTCTCTCTGCTCTTCCCCATGCTTGCAGCCTGTCTGTGTCTCTCAAAAATAAATAAACATTAAAAAATTTATTAAAAAAATACTGCTAACAAAGGTCCAAGGCCAATGGCTTCACAGGAAAATTCTACCAAACATTTAAAGAAGAGCTAGTACCTATCCTTATCAAACTATTACAAAAAAATACAAGAGGAGGAAACACTTCCAAATTCATCCTACCATGTCAGCATTACTCTGACACTAATAGTAAACAATGAAACTACAATAAAACAGAATTAAAAGCCAATTTCTCTGATGAACACTGATGGAAAAATCATCAAAGGAAAAAATAACTAGCAAACCTAATTCAACAACACATTAAAGGATCATTCATCACAATCATGGGATTTTTCCAGGGATGCAAGGATGATTCAACATCTGTAAATCAATCAACGTGATACATCACATTTATAAAATGAAGAATAAAAATCATATGACCATCTCAATAGATACAGAGAAAGCATGTTACAATATTCAACAGTCATTCATGATAAAAACTCTCAACAAAGGGGGTTGAAAGGGAACAAACATCAACATAATAAAGGCTATATATGAAAAATCTACACTATCAGCATACTCAGTGGTGAAAGATGAAAGCTTTTCCTCTAAGATCAGGAAAAAGTCAAGGTTGGCCACTCTCATCACTTTTATTCAACATAGTACAGAAGTCCTAGCCACAGCAATCACACAAGACCATATAAGAAAAAGGAATCAAGATTGGCAAGAAAGAAATAAAACTGTCACTAAAAACTCTACCAAAGACCTGTTAGAATTAGTAAATTCAGTAAAGTTGTAGGATACAAAATTAATATACAGAAATATGTTGCATGTCCATACACTAATGACAAAACAGCAGAAAGAGAAATTAAGAAAGAATCTCATTTACAATTGCAACAAAAATAATAAAATACCTAGGAATAAATTAAGCCAAAGAGGTGAAAGTTATGTACTCTGAAAGGTATAAGACATTGACAAATGAATTCATGATGACAGAAATAGATGGAAAGAAACACCGTGCTCACGGATTAGAAGAATTAATGTCGTTAAAATGCTGACACTTCTCAAAATAATCTATGAATTCAAAGGAACCTCTATCATAATAACATAGCATAATGTACAGAATTGTAACAATCCTAAATTTGTATGGAACATAAAAGACCCCTATAACCAAGGCACTGTTGAGAAAGAGGAACAAAGCTGGATGTATCACACTCCCAGATTTCAAACTCTATTACAAAGCTATAGTAATCAAAACAGTATGGTTCTAGTAGAAAATACACATAGATCAATAGAACAGGATAGAGAATCCAGAAATAAACCCACACTTACATGTGAATTGATCTATGACAAAGATGGCAAGACTATACAATGGGAAAAAAATTCTTTAATAAATGGTGTTAGGTGTCTCAGAAGCAAGGGAAACAAAAGCAAAAATGAACTACTGGGACCTCATCAAAATAAAAAGCTTCTGCAAAGAAAAGGAAACAATCAGCAAAACTAAAAGGAAATTGACAGAATGGGAGAAGATGTTTGCAAATTACATATCAGATAAAGGGTTAGTATCCAAAATCTATAAAGAATTTATCAAACTCAACACCCAAAAAACAAATAATCCAGTGAAGAAATGGGAAAAAGACATGAATAGACACTTCTCCAAAGAAGATATCCAGATGGCCAACTGACACAAGAAAAAATGCTCAGTCACTCATCATCAGGAAAATACAAATCAAAACCACAATGAGATACCACCTTACACCAGTCAGAATGGCTAATATTAACAACTCAGGCAACAACAGATATTGGTGAGGATGCGGAGAAAGAGGATCTCTTTTGCACTGTTGGTGGGAATGCAAGTTGGTGAAGCCACTCTGGAAAATAGTATGGTGGTTCCTCAAAAAATTAAAAATAGAACTACCCTACGACCCAGCAATTGCACCACTAAATATTTACCCAAGGGATACAGGTGTGCTGTTTCGAAGGGGCACATGCACCCCAATGTTTATAGCAGTGCTATCAACAATAGCCAAAGTATGGAAGGAGCCCAAATGCCCATCGATGGATGAATGGATAAAGAAGATGTGGTGTGTATACACAAATACACACACAGAAAATGGAGATTACTGAGCAATCAAAAAGAATAAAATCTTGCCTTTTGCAACTACGTGGATGGAACTAGAGGGTATTATGTTAAGCGAAATTAGAGAAAGACAAATATCATATGATTTCACTCATATGAGGAATTTAGGATACTAAACAGAAGAACATAAGGAAAGGGAAGCAAAAATGATATAAAAACAGGGAGGGGGACAAAACATAAGAGACTCCTAAATATAGAGAAGAAACAGAGGGTTGCTGGAGGGGCTGAAGGAAAGCGGTTGGGCTAAATGGGTAAGGGGCATTAAGGAATCTACTCCTAAAATCATTGTTGTACTATATGCTAAGTAACTTGGATGTAAATTAAACAGTCAATTAATTAATTAAAAAAATAAATGGTGTTAGGAATACTGGACAGCTACATATTAGAAAATGATACTCAATCACATTCTCACATCCTATACAAAAATAAACTCAAAACTGATTAAACCTAAATGTGAGACCTGAAATCATAAAACTCCTAAATGAAAACATAGGCAATAAACTGTTGGATATTGGTCTTAACAATATCTTTTTGAGCTGTCTCCTCAGGCAAGGGCAATGAAAGCCAAAATATTTAATGGGGACTATATCAAACTAAAACGTTTTTGCACAGTGAAGGAAACCATTCATGGAACAAAAAAGCAACCTACTAAATGACAGAAGGTATTTGAAAATGGTATATCCAATAAAGAGTTAGTATCCAAAATACATAAAGAACTCATATAGCTCAATGTATGCACACACCCACATGTGCACACACAAAATCTAATTGATAAATAGGCAGAGGACCTGAATAGACCTTTTTCCAAAAAACACAAAGAGCCAACATACTCATGAAAAAAAAATTGTTCAACATCACTAATCATCATGGGAATGCAAATCAAAACCATAATGAAATATCACCTCACATGAATCAGAATAACTAAGATAACTAATCAAAAGGACAAGAAATAATAGATGTTGGCAAGGATGTAGAGAAAAGAGAACCCTTGTCCACTCTTCTTGGGAATGTAAATTGGTGCAGCCAATATGTAAAATGATATCGAAGTTCCTCAAAAAATTAAAAATAAAAATACCATACTCCAGCAACTCCACTGCTGGGTATTCACCTGAAAGAAAACAAAACATTACTTTGAAAAGATACATACACACCTACATTCACTGCAGCATTATTTGCACTAGCCAAGCTATGGAAGCAACCAAGTGTTCATTCATAGATAAAGAAGATAGTGTGTGTGTGTGTGTGTGTGTGTGTGTGTGTGTGTGTGTGTACACACACATGAATGTTTCTCAGCCATGAAATCATTCCATTTACAACAACATAGACATACCCAGAGGGTATTATGCTAAGTGCAATAAGTCAGAGAAAGATAAATGCTCTATGATTTCACTCATATGTAGAATCTGAAAACAAAACCAAAACAAACAAAAGAGAAAAAGGCTCATAAATTCAGAGAACAGACTAGTGGTTGCCAGGAGGGCTGGAGCTGCAGGGATGGGTGACTTAGGAGAAAGGGATCAAGAGGTACAAATTTCCAGTTATAAAATAAGTGAGATATGGGGCTGTGAAGTACAGTATAGGGAATATAGTTAAAAATATTTTAAAACATTGTATGATAGGTATCAACTACTCTTCTCACAGTAATCATTTTGTAATGTATATAAATGTTAAATCATTATGTGGTACCCTTGAAATTAATATAATATTGTATGTCAATGACATTTCAATTAAAAATGAAATAAAAAACTGGGGTTTGCTTTAATTAAAGTCATTCTACGTCTATTTTCAAGTGTCTCCACGAAAAGTTTTGTCATCTCTATATTGTTGCAGACCCCTCCCTCTAGTGGGACTTTCTTTTAAAGTACCATGAATTTGTGGGACATTTTACTCTCTCTAATCCAGCACTCCAATGTCCCAATTACCCAATCGCTCAAATATCCTGTAGAGAAAACATGCTAGGAGTTTGGAATCCCCCTAGATTTTAATCTTTCCCATCAGCTTGCAACCATCAAAAGCTCTGCTGGTTTCTGTTTTCCCTAGTTGAATGCTTCTCCCATATGGCAAGCACATCCTCAGCCCATCTCCAGACGTGGTAAATATCCCATGTAAGAAAATATCTGGTGAGCTAAATTTACCAAAGAAAGTTCATGTATCTGTAGAATTTTAGTTCACTTTTTTTTTCTTCTAAATTTCTCCTATGTCTGTGAAAATATAAATTCTATCAGTACTCTGATAAAGTATAGAGTACTGATAAAGTATTTTTATGGTTTTTCTTTTATTAGTTGTCATAACAGGAATTAGAGCTTGCCACTACCTATTACATCACAACCAGCAGTGAAATCAAATTCTGTATTTAAGTTTTAATTACTTAAACCTAGCACTTTATCACAAAGCTTTACATTTATTGCTCACACTTTAAAATATGTTATTCAAAACTTCAAAAATCATTTCCAGTTTTGTCCCACCTAATACTTGCTTACCACATCATCTATATCTCTGATCAATAAGTTAACTAGGAATAAGTTACTCTGACCAGGATAACTATAAATCTTTCTAGTGAAATATTAGAAAACTTTGCTTGAACTAATAACTTCACCAATTAACATTCCTTAAGCACTTATTCAAGTAGATGTTAGATGATGCTTTTAAAATTTTTTTAATGTTTATTCATTTTTGAAAGACAGAGAAAGAGAGAATGAGCAGAGGAGGGGCAAAGAGAGATAGAGACATAGAATACAAAGCAGGCTCCAGACTCTGAGATGTCAGCACCCAGCCTGACACACAGCTCAAACCCATGAACTGTGAGATAGTGACCTGAGCCAAAGTCGGATGCTTAACTGACTGAGCCACCCAGGAGCCCGTAGATCATTCTTCATTAATGCTCTGGCCATTTCTTCACCAAGAAAAGAAATTGTCAGTGGAAGCTCAAGAAAGGAAGATACCCTAAAGTAACTGTCTTAATTTTTCTTGCTTAATTTTTCTAGAAGTCTTGTTTATTTATTTTCTAGAAGTCTTGCTTAATTTTTCTAGAATACCTAAAGTAGTAACATTCAGTTGTTTTGAAGTTGATAAGTTAAATTTATAACTGTTTATAGCTGTTATAGTAGCTTAGAAGTAGTAATACATCATTCAGAATATTTATAAGCATTGCAAACTGAATAGAGTTCTATTTAAATTTAAAAGCATAAGTCACTGAAGAAAATAAAAGTTGCAAATATGAATAATAACAAAAATTCTAAAAAATAACAAAATAGAGATGCTCTGGAAGCAGTATTTTGTTGCAGCAAATTATATGCTGATTTTTTTTTCATTTTTATTTATTTTATTTCAGAATAAACACTTTGGGCTTTTTGGGGGTTTTTGTTTTGTGTTTTGCTATTTTACCCTATATATGCAGAGATTTCAACAATGATTTTATATTAGAATCACTAGGGTGCTTTTGTTTTTATGTCCATGTGGGGCCTCAGCATTAGTATTTTTTAAAGCACTAATATCAGTCTTCTGTAAAAGGAGCCTAGGCAATGTAACTTTTAAAAACAGTCTAAGTTTTACAATAAAATCAAGAAGATGATATAGAGACTTCTGATATATCTACAGCCTCCCCACATGCATATGCTTCCCTATTATCAAGATCACTCACTAGAACATAGTTTTGGTGATAAGAGGGGCACCACAGGACCTCTTCTACATAAGGCCACTACTTTCAAGACTAGGATACACAGCTGACCTACCTAGTACATAGACACAAACACAGAGAGTTAGACAAAACCAGGAGACAGGGGAATACATCCCAAATGAAAGAACAAAACAAATTTTCAGAAAAAAGAGCTAAATAATACAGATATAAGCAACATGCCTGATAAAGAATTCAAAATAGTGGTCTTAAAAATATTCACTGGACTTAAAATAGTAGATGAACCAGTGATATCTTCAAAGAAAGAGATGGAAAATATAAAAAATAATCAGAGCAGAAAAATAGGACAAATGAAATGAAATATACGCTAGAGGGAAATTAAAAGATACCAAAGAATGGATCTGCAAACAAGAAGGGTAGAAAACAACAAGAGGAAAGCAAACAGTTACATATAAGGGAAACTCCATTAGTCTATTAGCTGATTTTTCAGCAGAAACCTTGAAGGCCAGAAGCGACTGACCTGATGTATTCGATGTGTTGAAGGGGAAAATAATCTACAACCCAGAATATTCTATATGACAAGATTATCATTCAGAATAAAAGGAGAGATGAAGATTTTGCCAGACAATAAAAGTTAAAGGAGTTCATCACCACTAAGCAAGTCTTACAAAATGTTAAATGATATGCTTTAAGTGGGGGGGAAAAAAAGCCATAACAAGAAGGAAATTATAAAAAGGAAAATATTCATTGGTAAAGGCAATCATAGAATGAAGTTAGTAGGTTTATCATATAAAGCCAGAATAGAAGTTAAACACGAAAGTAGTAAAATCAATTATATCTACAAAAATTAGTCAAGGGGTATACAAAATAAAAATATGTAACATATGACTACATATATATAATGTGGAATGTGGAGTAAAAATGTAGCCATTTTAGAATGTGTTCAAACTTTAGGGACCATCAAATTAGTATATATTGCTATACACATACGATGTTATATATAAACCCAATGACAACCACAAATCAAAAAGTATCATAAATATACACAAAGCAAACAAGAAAAAAAAATCAGTGTAACACTAACAAAAGCCATCAAACACAAGGAAAGAGAGCAAGAGAAGGACTGTGTGCCAGTTTAAAGACAGGGTAACTGAATGGATAGACCTATCCACATGCTGCCTACAGGAGACTCATTTCAGACCTACAAAAACATACAAATTAGAAGTGAAGAGATGGAATAAGATATTCCATGCAAATAAAGCTGGGGGGAGAAAGCTAAAATAGCAATACTTAGATCACACAAAATTAACTTTAAAACAACGGCAGTAACAAAAGACACAAAAGGGCATTACAAAATGATAAATGGATCAATTCAACCAGAGGATATAACAATTGTAAATACCTATGCATTCACCATAGAAGCACCTAAATATTGAAAGCAAATATTAACAGATATTAAGGAAGAAGTTGACTATAACACAATAATATTAGGACTTTAACACCTCACTTACACCAATGGATAGAACATACAGACAGAAAATCTGTAAGTAAACAGTGGCTTTAAACAACACATTAGACCAAATGGACTTAACAGATTGTATGTATGTATGTATGTATGTATGTATGTATGTATGTATACATACATACATACCCAGGGAGAGAGAGAGAACATTCCATCCAAAACCAGAAGAATACACAGTCTTTTCAAGTGCACATGGAACATTCTCCAGGACAGATCACATGTTAGGCCACAAAACAAGTGTCAATAAACTCAAAAATATTGAAACTGTATCTACAATCTTTTCCAACCACAATGGCATAAAATTAGAATTACAAGAAAAGAAAAAAAAACTGGAAAAAAACACAAACACGTGGAGGCTAAAAAATCTACTACTGAGCACCCAATGAGTCAATGAATAAGTTAAAGAGGAAATAAAAAAATACATGGAGATGAATGAAAATGGAAACACTATGGCCCAAAATTTGGGGGAAGAAGAAAAAGCAGTGTGAAGAGGGAAGTTTAGTGATATAGGCCTCTATCAAGAAACAAGAAAAATCCCAAATAAACAGTTTAACCTTATACCTAAAGAGACTAGAAAAAAAAAAGAAAGAAAGAAAGAAAGAAAGCCCAAAGTTAGTAGAAGAAATAAAATAATAAAGATTAGAGCAGATATAGAGACTAAAAAATAGAAAATAAAAATGAAACCAAAAACTGATTTTTTAATAAAGTTGATAAATCTTTAGCTAGACTCATCAAGATAAAAAGAGGACTGTACAAAATCATAGATTAAAGAGGGAAAATAACAACTGCCACCACAGAAATACAAAGGGATTATAAGTAAGCACTGTGAAAAATTATGTGCCAATAAATTGGACAATCTAGAGCCAATAGATAAGTTTCTAGAAACAAAATAGACAAAACTGAATCAGGAAGAAATAAAAAATCTGAATAGACTAATTATTAGTAGTGAAATTGAATTGGTAATCAAAACACTCCCAAGAAACAAAAGTCCAGAACCAGAGGGCTTCACAAGTGAGTTCTATCAAACATTTTGAAAAAGAGTTAATGCCTATTCTCCTCAAACTATTCCAAATAATAGAAGAGGAACATAAAGTTTCCAAATTCATTCTACAAGGCATTAACCTGATCCCAAAGTTAGACAAAAACACTTCAAAAAAAGAGAGAGAAAGAAAGAAAATTAAAGGCCAATATCCCCAGTAAGCATCAATGCAAAAATCCTCAATATTTTTGAGTTTATTGACACTTGTTTTGTGGCCTAACATGTGATCTGTCCTGGAGAATGTTCCATGTGCACTTCAAAATATAACAAACTGAATTCAACAATACATTAAAAGAATTACTTACCAGGGGTGCCTGGGTGGCTCAGTCAGTTAAGCATCTGACTCCTGATTTTGGCTAAGGTCATGATCTCACAGTTTATGAGTTCAAGCCCTACATCAGGTTCTGTGTTGACAGCACAGAACCTGCTTGGAATTTTCTCTGTCTCCCTCTCCCCGCCCCTCCCCTAACTCATGCACCTTCTCTCAAAAATAAATAATAAACATTTCAAAAAAAGAGTTAATTACCATGAGCAAGTTGAATTTATTCCAGGGATCCAAGCATGGTTCACTATTTACAAAATAATCAATGTGATAGGTCACTTTAACTAGAAAAATGGTGAAAACGCTATGATTATCTCAACAGATGCAGAAAAAGCATTTGAAATTAATGCAACCCTAATAATAAAAACTCTTAAAAAATGGATCTGTAGGAAACATATTGCAACATAGTAAAGGTTATATGTGTTACAGTCACTACCACATCATTCTCAATGGTAAAAACTTAAAAGGTTTTCCTCTAAGATCAGAGCAAGACAAGGATGTCCACTCTCACCACTTTTCTGCAACATATTACTGGAAGTTCTAGGTGCAGCAATCACTCAAGAAAAAGAAATAAAAAGCATATAAATTGGTACTCAAGAAGTAGACCTGTCACTCTTTGCATATGACATCATACTATATACAGAAAATCTCAAACACTCCACCAAAAACCTTTTGGAATAAATGAATTCAGTAAAGTTTTAAGATGCAAAATTAATATACAGAGGTATGTTGCATTTCCATATGCTAATAATGAAGTAGCAGAAAAAGAAATTAAGAAAGCAATCCCATTTATAACTGCAGCAAAAAAAAGTACTAGAAATGAATTTAACCAAGATGTGAAAGACCTATAGTCTGACAACTGTAAGTGATTGATAAAAGAAATTGAAGATGATACAAACAAATGAAATGATACACCATGCTCATGAATTGGAAAAATTAATCCTGTTAAAATATCCATTCTATCCAAAGCAACCTACAGATCCAATATAATCCTTATAAAAATACCAATAGCATTTTTCACAGAACTCGATAAAATAATCTTAAAGTTTCTACGGAAACACAAAGCTCCCAAACAATCAAAGCAATCCTGAGAAAGAACAGCTGGATGTGTCACACTCTCAGATTTCAAGATATACTACAAAGCTAAAGTAATCAAAATAGTATGGTACTGGAACAAAAATAGACACAGATCAATGAAACAGGATAGAAAGCCAGGAAATAAATCCACACACTTATGTGTCAATGAATCTACAATAGAGGAGGCAAGAATGTACAATGGGGAAAAGACAGTCTCTTCAATAAACAGCATTGGGAAACAGGGCAGTTAACATACATAAGAATGAAACTGGACCACTTTCTTACACCACATACAAAAATGAACTTAAAATAGACTAAAGACTTAAAAGTAAAACCTGAAACCATAAAATTCCTAAAAAGAAAACATACACAAACAGTAATTTCTTGGGCATTGGCATTAGCGACATGTGTATGGATATGTCTTCTCAGGCAAGGGAAACAAAAGCAAAAATACACCAAGCAAAAGGGCTACATCAAAATAAAAATCTTTTGCACAGCAAAGGAAACCATCAGCCATACAAAAAGGAAACCTACTGAATATGAGAAGATATTTGAAAATCATATATCCAATAAGGATTTAATATCCAAAATATGTTTAAAATTATACAGCTGAACACCAGGGGAAAATAATCAAATTATAACTTGGCAGAAGACCTGGATAGATATTTTTCCAAGGGAGACATAATGGATGACCAACAGATATAGGAAAAGATGCTAAAAATCTCTAATCATCAGGAAAATGCAAATCAAAACCACAATGAGTTATCATATCTGCAGAATGGCTAGTGTCAAAAAGGCAAGAAATAACAAGTGTTTCTGAGGATGTGGAAAAAAGGAACTTTTATGCAATGTTAATGGGAATTTAAATTTGTGCAGCCACCGTGGAAAATAGTATAGGGGTGCCTCTAAAAATTAAAAATTGAAGTACCATATAATCCACTAATTCTACTCCTGAGCATGTATCTAAAGAAACAAAAACACTTATTTATACAGATATATATATATATATATATATACCTTATGTTTATTGCAGCATTGTGTCCAATAGCCAAGACAGAGAGGCAACCTAAATGTCCACTGGTAGATGAATGGATGCAATGGAATATTACTCAGCCATAAAAGGAATGAAATCTTACTATTTTTGACAAAAGGGATTGACATAGAGGATATTATAGTAAGTGCAATAAATCAGATGAAGACAGACAAGAACCGCATGATTTCATCTATATCTGTATTCTGAAAAAATAAACAGAAACAGACTATATAACTTCTATAACAAACTATTATATAATATTATATAACATAACAAACTGATGGTTGCCAGAGAGAAAGGAATTAGCGGGAGGGGCAAAATACATAAAGGTGATTGAGAGGTATAAACTTCCAGTTATAAAATAAATAAGGAAGAGAGGTGAAAAGTACAACATAGAGATTAAAGTCAATAAAATTATAATAATGTTGTATGTTAACAGCTGGTGACTATACTTCTTGGTGTACACTGAGTATAGAATTGTGAAACCTCTGTGTTGTACACATGAAACTAATATAACACTATGTCAACTACGCTTCCGTAATAAAAATAAAAGTAATAAAAATACTTATCTCAAAGAGTTATTTAAAAAAAAGAATGTTATCTCACATTTTAAACTTTAGAAATGAGAGACTTTAATCAACTAGAAATTGAAAAGTCTGTGTTACAAATTGATGAATAAGTGATAAATATTGTAATGATTAAAACAGTTTCTCAAAAAGAAATAGTCCTCACAGAATGGTACATTTTTTAACAGGGACATACCTGTATTAACATACCATAATCATCCAAAGTCCTTAATCTTAGGTTCACACATTCTATGGGTTTGGACAAATGTATAATGACATATGTCCATCATTATATCTATATAGAGTATCCATATATCCATAAAGAGTATTTTCATTGTCCTAAAAAAATCCTCTGTGGTCTGCCTATTCATCTCTCCCTCATCTCATCCCTGGCAACCACTGATCTTTGTGTCTCCCTAGTTTTGCCTTTTCCAAAATATCAAAAAGTTGGAATCATGCAGTTTGCAGCCTTCTCAGACTGGCTTCTTTTACATACCAAAAATACATGTAAGGTTCTCCCAAAAAGTCTTTTCATGGCTTTATATAATTATTTATAAAGCTGTTAGAAACATCTGTTTACAGTTTGTGTGTGTGTGTGTGTGTGTGTGTGTGTGTGTATGTGTGGACATAAGTGTTCAACTCTTTTGAGTAAATGCCAGGGAAAGCAATTGCTAGATTATATGGTAACAGTACGTTTACTTTTGTAAGAAATTGCCAAACTCTTCCAAAGTATCTGTGCCATTCTGCATTCCCATCAGCAATGTTGGAGAATTTCTTTTGTTTCTTATCCTTGTCAGCATTTGGTATTATCAGTGTTCTAGAAATTGGCCATTTTTGTTGATATGTAGTGGTCTCTCGTTTTAATTTGCATTTCCCAGATGATATATGATGTGGAGCATCTTTTCATACACTTATTTGCCATCTGCACATATTCTTTGGTGAACTCTCTCAGACTTTGGACCACTTTGAGTTGGGTTGTTTATTTTCTTATTGTTGAATTTTATGAGTTCTTTGTATACTTTTTAAACAGTCTTTTATCAGATGCATCTTTTACAAATATTTTCTCCCAGATAATGGCTTGTTGTCTAATTCTCTTCATACTATTTTTAACAGAAAAGATTTTAATTTTAATGAAGACTAGCTTATCAATTATTTCTTTCATAAATCATGTCTACACCAGTGTTTTTTAAAATTACAGATGTTTTCGGGGCGCCTGGGTGGCTTGGTCGGTTGAGCGTCCGACTTCAGCTCAGGTCATGATCTCACTGTCCGTGAATTCGAGCCCCGCGTCGAGCTCTGTGCTGACAGCTCAGAGCCTGGAACCTGTTTCAGATTCTGTGTCTCCCTCTCTCTCTGCCCCTCCCCTGTTCATGCTCTGTCTCTCTCTGTCTCAAAAAAAAATAAATGTTAAAAAAAATTAAAAAAAATAAAATAAAATTACAGATGTTTTACACTAGTGGATATTGAAATCATTTATTAAATCACAGTAAGAATCTAAAAAGGAAAACATTAGATAAATAATTTCTTGTAAAAATGGTAAGCACTGTTTTGGGAAACTTACTTTTATTATATATAGATATAGATATATACATATACACACATCCCTACCAAAGAAAGGTGTGATGAGGTATAGAAAATATAGTGTTTACTATAGGTTGCAGGTGAAATATTTGAAAACATATCTCAGCAGTCACAGGCAAAACATAGATATTTATTCACAGCAAGGCATAATATGGGGCCTGGCACTGAATCCCCCACCAAGGTGGTAGACAGGTGCTGGTCAGCAGACAAAACTTATAGCATCTAAGTGGGCAAGTTTGGCATTTTCTAGTCTATTTTTTGAGTACCATGCATATACATCCATCCATGACCACTGGAACTGCTGTACTGTCCACTAATTGGGCTCTGAAAGAATCCTACTTCCCACAGCAGGTTAATTAGCTATGGTCCCCATTAGTATACTATTTTGGTTTCCTTTTAGACTCTGACTTTCTATCTAAATGTCACATATTTTATATGACCCCCTTGGATCCCACAGCCTGCATTTCTATTGCTTATTCATAGTTGGCTTTATCTGTTCTTGACCCATTCTGGGATTATTAATTATAACATGGCCATTTCCTCAGCTTTGACCCAAGTCTCTTAAGAATTCAATATCCATCAATGTCTTCCCGTTGACTCATATGTACTATAGCCAGGAAAAATTTTACCCTCACCAACTGTTGACAATTGCTGCTCTACAGAGTTGCTCTCTCACACTGAGATACTAAGCACGATTTTCTAGGATTGTGGTCAACTTCATTCATAGTTTGGGTAAGTAGAATGGAGGTTCGATATGAAATAGCACAATTTTCCTGATAAGTTAATGTGTGTTAGAAACTATAATTCATCACCTAGAGGAGACTAGAAAAGGCAAAGCAAAGCAGGTAAAGTGAGTGTGTGCTGGGTAGTGAGAGAAGAGGTAGAAAAGGTTGGCTTCTGGAACCTAATCAGAAAGGTACCAGAACAGAATTTTACTACTCTGAGTTGAACCACACTGCCATGTATGGTACAGGTGGTTAGGTTAGTGGTCCCTGGGTTCAGGAGTTCTGACGTGGGGTTTTCTCATATGAATGGCTGCCTATAGGAATATTTTGTGACTCAGAGGAAGTCTGAAAATTATAGATCAACTTAACAAGAGCCTACAAGTCATCACTTGAATTAGAACTACAGATCAGACAAATATGAAGCATGGCTCCATATCAAAGATTAATTAACACTACATTAGAACTCCCTACCACTTCCTGTCTCTGCCTAAATTATACCAGTTTATGCCAACAACAGACACTGATGTAGATCATCGATTATTCAATTAAAAGACTCAATTATGTTAGAATTGAGGTGGGCAGAGTGGTGAGAGTGGGAAGCATGGACCAACTGGAACAAGTCAGGGACCAGTGATAGAGAGAAGACACATCTGAAATGAGTTACCAAGAGGCTGGATAGGTGGAATAAAGTTTAGTGTTGGCTCAAAGCTGAGAGGCAAAGAAGACAGGAAGGAGGGTCTGTGCTCAGACTCTAGTTGTTCTAGGACCAGAAATGCTTATGAACAACATGCTGGGTCCAATATCACCTTGTTTTAATATCTTGAGCAGACCACTTATCATCTTATCAGGCCACTAATCATATAATGAATGCAAAGGAAGGTGGGAACTGAACTAATTAATAAGTCAAAGATCAATAAAGATAAGAGCAATCCTGGGCAAACTAGAGGCTGATAAGAGAGTAGAAAAAGCAGATGCTGACATCTTATACTATTCCACTATTAGAACTGTGGACTCCCTGGGAGCACCTAAACGACTGTTAGAAATATTCAGATCCAGATTAGGTAACTGGGGAAGATGGCAGCATAGGAGGACGCTGGGCTCACCTCGTCCTGCTGGTCACTTAGATACCACCCACATCAGCCTAAATAACCCAGAAAACCATGAGAAGACTAGCAGAATGGACTCTCTGGAGCCAAGCATAGACAAGAGGCCCATGGAAGAGGGTAGGAAGGGTCCAGAGGTGGTGTGTGCTATAGGGACTGGTGGGAGGGAGCTGGGGCAGTGGAGGGGCAGCCCGCCTGGCAAGGCAGAGCCCCTCAAGTCTGGCCTGCAAAAGCAGAGGAGCCGGACTCCATGACTTCTGACAGCCAGTGGGACTTAACATCTGGAATGTGAAAAGTCAACAGCTCTGCTCTCAGATGGTGGGGAGGGCAAGAGGACACCGGGAGGGAGAGTTATTGAGCCCCAGAAGACAGAGCTCAGCTCAGCGGGGGAACAAAGGCCCTGCTGGCAAGTGCCATCCCCTCTCCCATCCCTCTAGCCGACATACCAAAGGGAGCCAGTTCCCATCACCAAACTTGCTTGCACTGCGCAAATGCCTGACGCTGTGCTTCTATGGATCCACCCCTCCGATGGGCCTGCCTCCCTGTGCTGCAGGGCCCCTCCTGCAGGGGACCACCAATGGCAAAGTGAGCTAAGCCCACCCCTCCCACCCCTGTGCACATTTCGGATCCACCCCTGCTAATACGCCCTTGACCAGATCCCATCGAAGCAGCACCACAAGTCTGGCAGTGGGCAAGCAGCCCAGACAGGGGCCACACCACTCTACAGTGAGTCCTGCCCCTGGGAGAGGGGAAGATAAGGTACACACCAGTCTGACTGTGGCCCCAGTGGTGGGCTGGAGACACACATCGGGTCTGACTGCAGACCGGCCCACCAACACAAGTTACTGCAGACAGCACAGGGGAAGTGCCCTGCAGTTTGGAGCTACCACAGGGACTACCCAAAATGACAAAACAGAAGAATTCTCCTCAAAAGAAACTCCAGGAAGTAGCGACAGCAAACAAATTGATCAAAAATTATTTAAGCAATATAACGGAACAAGAATTTAGAATAATAGTCATAAAATTAATTGCTGGGCTTGAAAAAAGCATAGAGGACAGCAGAGAATCTATTGCTACAGAGATCAAAAACTAAAAAATAGTCATGAGGAACTAAAGAATGCTACAAATGAGGTGCAAAATAGAATGGAGGTGTCCATAGCATGGATTGAAGAGGCAGAAGAGAGAATAGGTGAATTAGAAGATAAAACTATGGAAAAACAGGAAGCTGTGAAAAAGATTAAAAAATCCAGGAGTATGAGGGGAGAAATAGAGAACTAAGTGATGCAAACAAATGGAACAATATCTGTATCATAGGAATACCAGAAGAAGAAGAGAGAAAGGGGCTGAAGGTGTACTTGAACAAATCATAGCATAGAACTTCCCTGATCTGGGGAAGGAAACAGGCATTGAATCTAAGAGGCACAGAGAACTCCCTTCAGACGTAATTTGAATCGGTCTTCTGCATGACATAGCATAGTGAAACTGGCAAAATACAAGGATAAAGAGAGAATTCTGAAAGCAGCTATGGATAAACAGGCCCTGACTTACAAAGGTAGACACACAAGGGTAGTAGCAGACCTATCTACTGAAACTTGGCAGGCCAGAAAAGAATGGCAGAAGTCTTCAATGTGATGAACAGAAAAAATATGCAGCCAAGAATCCTTTATCAAGCAAGTCTGTCATTCAGAGTAGAAGGAAAGATAAAGGTTTTCCCAAACAAACAAACAAAAACTGAAGGAATTCATCACCAAACCAGCCCTACAAGAAATCCTAAGGGTGATTCTATGAGTGAAATGTTGCAAGGACCACAAAGTACCAGAGACATCACTACAAGCATGAAACCTACAGACATCACAATGACTCTAAACCCATATCTGTCAATAATAACACTGCATGTAAATGGACTAAATGCTCCAACCAAAAGATATAGGGTATCAGAATGGATAAGAAAACAAGACCATCTATTTTCTATCTACAAGAGACGCATTTTAGACTGCAGGACACCTTCAGATTGAAAGTGAGGGGATGGAGAACTATCATGCTACTGGAAATCAAAAGAAAGCTGGAGTAGCCATACTTATATCAGACAAACTAGACTTTCATTTAAAGGCTGTAACAAGAGATGAAGAAGGGCGTTATATAATAATTACAGTGTCTATCCATCAGGAAGTACTAACAATTATAAATGTCTATGCACCAAATATGGGAGCCCACAAACATATAAAACAATTAATCACAAACATAAGCAACCTTATTGATAAGAATGTGGTAATTTCAGGGGACTTTAATACCCCACTTATAGCAATGGATAGATCACCTTGACACAGAATCAATAAAGAAACAATGGCCCTGAATGATACATTGCATCAGATGGACTTGACATATATATTTAGAACTTTGCATCCCAAAGCAACAGAATATACTTTCTTCGCCAGGGCACATGGAACATTCTACAAGATAGAACACATAGTGGGTCACAAAACAGCCCTCAATAAGTATAAAAGAATTGAGATCATACCATGCACACTTTTAGGTCACAATGCTATGAAACTTGAAATCAACCAAAGGAAAAAGTCTGGAAAACATCCAAAAGCATGGAAGTTGAAGAATACCCTACTGAAGAATGAACGGGCCAACCAGGCAATTAAAGAAGAAATTAATAAATACATGGAAACAAATGAAAATCAAAATACAACAATCCAAATGCTTTGGGATGCAGTGAAGGCAGTCCTGAGAGAAAGATACATTGCAATCCAAGCAAGTCTAAAGAAATAAGAAAAATCCCAAATACAAAACCTAACAGCACACCTAAAGGAAATAGAAGCAGAACAGCAAAAAGACACCCCAAACCCAGCAGAAGAGAAATAATAAAGATCAGAGCAAAAATAAACAATATAGAATCTAAAAAACAGTAGAGCATTTCAATGAAACCAAGAGTTGGTTTCTTGAAAAAATAAATAAAATTGATAAACCGCTAGCCAGGCTTCTCAAAAAGAAAAGGGAGATGACCCAAACAGATAAAATCATGAATAAAAGTGGAATTACAATTCCATCCCTCATGAATACAAGAAATTGTCAGGGAATACTTTGAAAAACTATATGCCAACAAAATGGACAACCTGAAAGAAATGGACAAATTCCTAAGCACGCACAAGCTTCCAAAACTCAAACAGGAATAAATAGAAAACTTGAACTGACCCATAACCAGCAAAGAAATTGAATCAGTTATCAAAAATCTCCCAACAAAGAAGAGTCCAGGACCAGATGGCTTCCCTGGGGAATTCTACCAGACATTTAAAGCAGAGATAATACCTATCCTTCTCAAGCTGTTCCAAAAAATAGAAAGGGAAGGAAAACATCCAGACCCATTCTATGAAGTCAGCATTACTTTGATTCCCAAACCACACAGAGACTCAGCAAAAAAAAAAAAAAAAAAAAAAAAAAAAAAAAGAGAATTATAGGCCAATATCCCTGATGAATATGGATGCAAAAATTCTCAACAAGATACTGGCACATTGAATTCAACAGCATATAAAAAGAATTATTCACCATGGTCAAGTGAGATTCATTCCTGGGCTGCAGGGCTGGCTCAATATTCACAAATCAATCAATGTGATACATCATATTAATAAAAGAAAAGAACCATATGATCCTGTCAATAGATGCAGAAAAAGCATTTGACAAAATTCAGCATCCTTTCTTAATAAAAACCCTCGAGAAAGTCGGGATAGAAGGAATATACTTAAACATCATAAAAGCCATTTACGGAAAGCCCACAGCTAATATCATCCTCAATGGGGAAAAACTGAGAGCTTTTTCCCTGAGATCAGGAACACGACAGGGATGCCCACTCTCACCGCCGTTGTTTAACATAGTGTTGGAAGTTCTAGCATCAACAATCAGACAACAAAAGGAAATCAAAGGCATCAAAATTGGCAAAGATGAAGTCAAACTTTCACTTTTTGCAGATGACATGATACTCTACGTGGAAAACCCAACAGATTCCACCAAAAGTCTGCTAGAACTGATGCATGAATTCAGCAAAGTCGCAGGACACAAAATTAATGTACAGAAGTCGGTTGCATTCTTATACACCAATAGTGAAGCAACAGAAAGAGAAATAAAGAAACTGATCCCATTCACAATTGCACCAAGAATCATAAAATACCTAGGAATAAACCAAACCAAAGATGTAAAAGATCTGTATGCTGAAAGCTATAGAAAGCTTATGAAGGAAATTGAAGAAGATACAAAGAAATGAAAAAACATTCCGTGCTCATGGATTGGAAGAATAAATATTGTTAAAGTGTCAATACTACCCAAACCTATCTACACAATCAATGCAATCCCAGTCAAAATTGCACCAGCATTCTTCTCAAAGCCAGGGCGAGCAATCCTAAAATTTGTATGGAACCACAAAAGACCCTGAATAGCCAAAGTAATAGTGAAGAAGAAAACCAAAGTGGGAGGCATCACAATCCCAGACATTAGCCTCTACTACAAAGCTGTCATCATCAAGACAACATAGCATTGGCACAAAAACCAGACATATATACCAATGGAATAGAATAGAGACTCCAGAATTGGACCCACAAATGTATGGCCAACTAATCTTTGACAAAGCAGGAAAGAGTATCCAATGGAAAAAAGACAGTCTCTTTTACAAATGGTGCTGGGAGAACTGGACAGCAACATGCACAAGAATGAAACTAGACCACTTTCTTACCCCATTCACAAAAAGAAACTCAAAATGGATGAAGGGCCTGGATGTGAGACAGGAATCCATCAAAACCCTAGAGGAGAAAGCAGGAATAAACCTCTCTGACCTCAGCCGCAGCAATTTCTTACTGGGCACCTCTACAAAGGCAAGGGAATTAAAAGCAAAAATGAACTACTGGGACCTCATCAGGATAAAAAGCTTGTGCACTGCAAAGGAAACAGTCAACAAAACTAAAAGGCAACCGACGGAATGGGAAAAGATATTTGCAAATCACATATCGGACAAAGGGCTAGTATCCAAAATCTATAAAGAACTCACCAAAACTCCACACCCGAAAAGCAAATAATCCACTGAAGAAATGGGCAGAAGACATGAATAGACGCTTCTCTAAAGAAGACATCCGGATGGCCAACAGGCACATGAAAAGATGCTCAACGTCACTCCTCATCACGGAACTACGAATCAAAACCACACTGAGTTATCACCTCATGCCACTCAGAGTGGCTAAAATGAACAAATCAGGAGACTATAGATGCCAGAGAGGATGTGGAGAAACGGGAACCCTCTTGCACTGATGGTGGGAGTGCAAACTGTTGCAGCCGCTCTGGAGAACAGTGTGGATGTTCCTCAAAAAATTAAAAATAGATCTACCCTGTGACCCAGCAGTAGCACTGCTAGGAATTTACCCAAGGGATACAGGAGTGCTGATGCATAGGGGCACTTGTACCCCAATGTTTATAGCAGCACTCTCAACAATAGCCAAATTATGGAAAGAGCCTAAATGTCCATCAACTGATGAATGGATAAAGAAATTATGGTTTATATACACAATGGAATACTACTTGGCAATGAGAAAGACTGAAATATGGCCTTTTGTAGCAACGTGGATGGAAACGGAGAGTGTTATGCTAAGTGAAATAAGTCAGGCAGAGAAAGACAGACACCATATGTTTTCATTCATATGTGGATCGTGAGAAACTTGACAGAAGATCATGAGGGAGGGGAAGGGGGAAAAAAAGTTACAGCGAGGGAGGGAGGCAAACCATAAGAAACTCTTAAATACTGATAACAAACTTATGGTTGTGGGGGTTGGGGGAGAGGGGAAAGTGGGTGATGGGCATTGAGGAGGGCACCTGTTGGGATGAGCACTGGGTGTTGTATGGAAACCAATTTGACAGTAAATTTCATATTAAAAAAAAGAAATATTCAGATCCATATATATTTCGGCATTTTCAAGCGTGAGATAATATGCTTGCATATATTTGTGTTAGCTATTCTTTTCAAATGTCTGTGGGGACTATAAGATTAATCAAGTATAAATTAATTTAAAAGATATATTGTGATATTGAATTCATAGGAGTTTATTGCCATTAGCTATTTTCTCAGTACTTGCAAATACTGAAATATACCCACTAGCAGATATCAGAAATGTTAGATGTTAGAAAATATTCTCCATAGCCACATAGCTGAGAACTAACGCTTTAAAAGAAAAAAACAGAGGCACTATCACCCCAAAGCGAAAAAACTAGAATTGGGGGCGGGGGGGAGGGGCGTGAAGGCAGTGTGGTAAAGCGGAGAGAACTCAGGCCCTGCCATCAGATGCCTTCTGCACCATCTCCCAGCTCTGGGATCTTAGGCAAATTTTGTCTCTTTCTATGGCTGTTTCATCAGTGTTAAAAACAGAGTATTAGCCAAATGAAGAGTGTTGTTGCAAGGATTAATGACAATATATGCAAAGAATCTGGCACATAACAGCTACTCACTAAATTATATTCATTTATAGCTACTTCAAAAGAGATGGTAATTAATTCTAAGAAACAAAAGAGATTCAAAACAAAGGAAATGAAAAAATGCTAAAAATTTGATCAGAGGATTGTAAATACAGAGTCAAAGTATATAGAAATATAACTTTACTCCCGGATCTGCCACAGAGGAGGTGAACATACATTACATTTAACCTGTTGATTCCAGATGCTTCTTCAGTAGAATAAAGTAGATGGACTCAGTTTTAGGTCCTATGATTTTCCTTAAGTTACTTTTAGGGAGAATAAGAAGGTCAATCCCAGATACTAGCATTGCTTGAACTACTGAGTGACTGCTGCACACTCTTTGCAGCTGTGTGATCTCTGCTTCTCCCCCACCACCCTCCTACCCAGGGCCTCAAAGAACCCACAAGGAGGGACCAAGCCTGTAGCAAGTCTGGTTGCAACCACATAAAGCTCCCAGAGTTCTCTCCGATTTGCTCATGTGGATTCAGAATGAATCTCCCAGCCATTACTGGTGATTAGTTCCCCGTGTTACAAAAAAAATCCATGATTCCTAAGTACTGTGCTTCCTAAATATTATGTTGTACCCTAAATACAATTAAATAATTGCCTCACAATCACAACCCCCATTGATTCCCACCGTGTCTGTTTGCTTACTTCCCCTCTGTGTCCTCTTTCTTTCCACACCCGCTTCTTGTTACTTCACAGTACCTGTAATTCCTGCTTACTAATAGCTGTAAAAATAATGCTGTACGATTGTACCACAACAATATTGTAAACGCATTCTATAATTTGTGTAAACTCCTACCTGTTGACTTTTATCAGGTTCCCAGTTTTTATTTCTATGAATAATACCCAGCCCAAAAAATCAATTTATATGTGTGTTTATGTATTAATGCTTTTATTTCTATTGGATAGATTCTCATTGTATAGTATATTTACTTAAAAGATAGGTTTTTAATTTAAAATTGTTTTTAATGTTTATTTATTTTTGAGAGACAGAGACTGAGCATGAGGGGGGTAGGAGCTGAGAGAGGGAGACACAGAATCCGAAGCAGGCTGCAGGCTCTGGTCAGCACGGAGCCCGACGTGGGGCTCGAACCCCCAAGCTGTGACATCATGACATGAGCCGAAGTCAGACGCTTAACCAACTGAGCCGCCCAGGAACCCCTCTCTTTTTTATTTTTAATGTTTATTTTTTGGGGGGGGGGGGAGAGAGAGAGAGAGTGACTGACCACGATCAGTGGAGAGACAGAGAGAGAGGGAGAGAGAGAATCCCAAGCAGGCTCTGTGCTTTCAGTGCAGAGCCTGACGTGGGGCTCAAACCCACAAATGGTGAGGATCATGACCTGAGCTGAAATCAAGAGTCAGACACTCAACCGTCTGAGCCACCCAGGGGCCCCAGGTTTTTAATTTTAGTAACTGCTGCCCAATTGATTTCCACAAGAGCCTACAACAATGTATATTTCCACCATTAATGTCTGAAAATGTTTTTTTTTCAATGATCTCTACCAGCAGGTGTTATATTCTTTTTGTAATTTTTGCCAGTATGATGAGTGTGAAGGAAGTTTTTCAATATTACTTTACTGTGATTTTTCTAAAATTTTTGTATGGGCAGGGGGGATGGCTCAGCTTATTTTCATAGATGTATTTGTGATTTGAATTTGCTTTTTTCTAAAATGCCTGTTTAGAACTTGTGTTTATTTTCCTAGTGGATATTTCTTTGATTATAGTTTAAGAATTTTTTCTATGTGATATTCATCATAAACTATGTATACTGCCATATACTTTGAAAATATGTTCCTAAATGTTTACCTACTGATTTTGCTTTCAAAATTTTATAGAGTCAAATATGGCTATATTTTCTCTTAAAGATACAGCATATTTTTTATTTTATACGTTCTACCCCAAGTTCCCTAAATTTCTTGAAATATTATAATCTTTATTCTTTAACATTTAAATTATAATGTTGCTAAAAATGCTTTGAATGTAGTGTGAAATACAAAATCAAAGGCATTTGTTTTTAGATGGTTAACCATTTGGGCCAGAATCATTTATACATCGAAACAATATATTCCTACCAAGCTGATTGTCCAGCTTTGTAATATATTACAATCATGCCAATATACAAATATATTTGCCTGATTACTGGAAGGCTAAGGTAATCGTCTACTGTTTTTACTATAGAGATTGGAGGCAGCTGGTTGTTTCCAGTTCTCAACTCTCTCTTGCTGTGTAACCATACAGTGCACAGGAGTGAGTAGCACATTTCCCACACCTCACTGATATTGGGCCTGGCCATGTGACTTGTTTCGGTTAATACAAGTTGGACAGAAGTGACAGTGTGCTAGTTTCAAGTCAAGACCTTTGTCCTTCTATGAATCATCATAGGAAGAACATATCCCACATGCTCTAAGAAGAATGTGAAGACATATGGAACAGACCTGAAACCAACTTGAAACCTGAATTCAAGTTTAGCCAATATGAAGCATAAAGTAAAGACATCCCAGTCAACCCACAGATATTTGAGAATAAATTCTTGTTGTTGTAGTTTGTTATGTATCATCATGGCAACAAAATACAAGTGGTACAGTATGACTATACTATCACTTAATAGGTAACAAGGGAATCTGTACTGATTCATTTTTATGTATGTTTAGCTATATTCAGATATATATTCTTTCATAAAAACTTTTATATAAACTTTCATATTAAACTTTATCACATATAATCCAAAGGTTAAAAAAAAGAAAACCCATAAATTTAAGTTGCTGTTTGTAATTATATTGCATACCTTTTCATTTTATTCAGATCCTTTTTTTTTTTTTTTTCATGTTCTGTAATGTAACTTCATAGTTTTCTTGGAGTCCTTTATCACATAGTTTGCCTCTATGAGAAATGGATTATTTCCAACACAATGACACTAAACCCATATATTTCAATAATAACACTGAATGTAAATGGACTAAATGCTCCAATCAAAAGACATAGGGTGTCAGAATGGATAAAGAAACAAGACCCATCTATTTGCTGTCTACAAGAGACTCATTTTAGACCTGAGGACACCTTCAGATTGAAAGTGAGGGGATGGAGAACTATCATGCTACTGGAAATCAAAAGAAAGCTGAATACCCATACTTATATCAGACAAAGTAGACTTTCAATTAAAGGCTGTAACAAGAGATGAAGAAGGGCGTTATATAATAATTACAGTGTCTATCCATCAGGAAGTACTAACAATTATAAATGTCTATGCGCCAAATATGGGAGCCCACAAACATATAAAACAATTAGTTACAAACATAAGCAACCTTATTGATAAGAATGTGGTAATTGCAGGGGACTTCAATATTCCAATTACAACAATGGATAGATCATCTAGACACAGAATCAATAAAGAAACAATGGGCCTGAATGATACATTGCATCAGATGGACTTGACAGATATATTTAGAACTCTGTACCCAAGGCAACAGAATATACTTCCTTCTCGAGTGCACATGGAACATTCTCCAAGACAGACCACATACTGGGTGACAAAACAATCCTTAATAAGTATAAAAGAAATGAGATCATACCATGCACACTTTCAGACCACAATGGTATGAAACTTGAAATCAACCACAGGAAAAAGTCTGGGAGACCTCCAAAAGCATGGAGGTTAAAGAACATCTTACTAAAGAATGAACGGGTCAACCAGGCAATTAGAGAAGAAATTTTAAAATATATGGAAATAAAATGAAAATACAACAATCCAAACACTTTGGGATGCAGCAAAGGCAGCCCTGAGAGGAAAATACATTGCAGTCCAGGCATATCTCAAGAAACAAGAAAAATCCCAAATACAAAATATAACAGCACACCTAAAGGAACTAGAAACAAAATACCAAAGACACCCCATCCAGCAGAAGAAGAGACATAATAAAGATCAGAGCAGAAATAAACAATATAGAATCCAAAAACAAAACACAACCAAAAAAAAAGCAGTAGAGCAGATCAATGAAACCAAGAGTTGGTTTTTTGAAGAAATAAATAAAATTGATAAACCTCTAGCCAGGCTTCTCAAAAAGAAAAGGGAGATGACCCAAATAGATAAAACCATGAATGAAAATGGAATTATTACAACCAATCCCTCAGAAATACAAGCAATTTATCAGGGAATACTACGAAAAAAATATATGCCAACAAACTGGACAACCTGGAAGAAATAGACAAATTCCTAAACACCCACACACTTCCAAAACTCAAACAGGAAGAAATAGAAAATTTAAACAGACCCATAACCAGCGAAGAAATTGAATCAGTTATCAAAAATCTCCCAACAAAGTAGAATCCAGGACCAGATGGCTTCCCTGGGGAATTCTACCAGACATTTAAAGCAGAGATAATACCTATCCTTCTCAAGCTGTTCCAAAAAATAGAAAGGGAAGGAAAACTTCCAGGCTCATTCTATGAAGTCAGCATTATTTTGATTCCAAACCACACAGAGACCCAGCAAAAAAGAGAATTATAGGCCAATATCCCTAATGAATATGGATGCAAAAATTCTCCACAAGATACTAGCAAATTGAATTGAACAGCATATAAAGAGAATTACTCACCACGATCAAGTGGGATTCATTCCTGGGCTGCAGGGCTGGCTCAATATTCACAAATCAATCAATGTGATACATCACATTAATACAAGAAAAGAACCATATGATCCTGTCAATAGATGCAGAAAAAGCATTTGACAAAATTCAGCATCCTTTCTTAATAAAAACCCTCGAGAAAGTCGGGATAGAAGGAATATACTTAAACATCATAAAAGCCATTTACGGAAAGCCCACAGCTAATATCATCCTCAATGGGGAAAAACTGAGAGCTTTTTCCCTGAGATCAGGAACACGACAGGGATGCCCACTCTCACCGCCGTTGTTTAACATAGTGTTGGAAGTTCTAGCATCAACAATCAGACAACAAAAGGAAATCAAAGGCATCAAAATTGGCAAAGATGAAGTCAAACTTTCACTTTTTGCAGATGACATGATACTCTACGTGGAAAACCCAACAGATTCCACCAAAAGTCTGCTGGAACTGATGCATGAATTCAGCAAAGTCGCAGGACACAAAATTAATGTACAGAAGTCGGTTGCATTCTTATACACCAATAGTGAAGGAACAGAAAGAGAAATAAAGAAACTGATCCCATTCACAATTGCACCAAGAATCATAAAATACCTAGGAATAAACCAAACCAAAGATGTAAAAGATCTGTATGCTGAAAGCTATAGAAAGCTTATGAAGGAAATTGAAGAAGATACAAAGAAATGAAAAAACATTCCGTGCTCATGGATTGGAAGAATAAATATTGTTAAAGTGTCAATACTACCCAAACCTATCTACACAATCAATGCAATCCCAGTCAAAATTGCACCAGCATTCTTCTCAAAGCCAGGGCGAGCAATCCTAAAATTTGTATGGAACCACAAAAGACCCTGAATAGCCAAAGTAATAGTGAAGAAGAAAACCAAAGTGGGAGGCATCACAATCCCAGACATTAGCCTCTACTACAAAGCTGTCATCATCAAGACAACATAGCATTGGCACAAAAACCAGACATATATACCAATGGAATAGAATAGAGACTCCAGAATTGGACCCACAAATGTATGGCCAACTAATCTTTGACAAAGCAGGAAAGAGTATCCAATGGAAAAAAGACAGTCTCTTTTACAAATGGTGCTGGGAGAACTGGACAGCAACATGCACAAGAATGAAACTAGACCACTTTCTTACCCCATTCACAAAAAGAAACTCAAAATGGATGAAGGGCCTGGATGTGAGACAGGAATCCATCAAAACCCTAGAGGAGAAAGCAGGAATAAACCTCTCTGACCTCAGCCGCAGCAATTTCTTACTGGGCACCTCTACAAAGGCAAGGGAATTAAAAGCAAAAATGAACTACTGGGACCTCATCAGGATAAAAAGCTTGTGCACTGCAAAGGAAACAGTCAACAAAACTAAAAGGCAACCGACGGAATGGGAAAAGATATTTGCAAATCACATATCGGACAAAGGGCTAGTATCCAAAATCTATAAAGAACTCACCAAAACTCCACACCCGAAAAGCAAATAATCCACTGAAGAAATGGGCAGAAGACATGAATAGACGCTTCTCTAAAGAAGACATCCAGATGGCCAACAGGCACATGAAAAGATGCTCAACGTCACTCCTCATCACTGAACTATGAATCAAAACCACACTGAGTTATCACCTCATGCCACTCAGAGTGGCTAAAATGAACAAATCAGGAGACTATAGATGCCAGAGAGGATGTGGAGAAACGGGAACCCTCTTGCACTGTTGGTGGGAGTGCGAACTGGTGTAGCCGCTCTGGAAAACAGTGTAGAGGTTTCTCAAAAAAGTAAATATAGATCTACCCTATGACCCAGCAATGGCACTGCTAGGAATTTACCCAAGGGATACAGGAGTGCTGATGCATAGGGGCACTTGTACCCCAATTTTTGTAATAGCACTTTCAACAATAGCCAAATTATGGAAAGAGCCTAAATGTCCATCAACTGACGAATGGATAAAGAAATTATGGTTTATATACACAATGGAATACTACTTGGCAATGAGAAAGACTGAAATATGGCCTTTTGTAGCAACGTGGATGGAACTGGCAAGGTTATGCTAAGTGAAATAAGTCAGGCAGAGAAAGACAGATACCATATGTTTTCATTCATATGTGGATCCTGAGAAACTTAACAGAAGACCATGGGGTAAGGGAAGGGGAAAAAAAAGTTATAGAGGAAGGGAGGCAAATCATAAGAGACTCTTAAATACTAAGAACAAACTGAGGGCTGATGGGGGGGTGGGGGAGAGGGAAAAGTGGGTGATGGGCATTGAGGAGGGCACCTGTTGGGATGAGCACTGGGTGTTGTATGGAAACCGATTTGACAATAAATTATATTTAATATAAAAATATGTTTAAAAAAAGAATTGGATTATTTCCCAATTCTATTTCTATCTTGTTACTGCCTGTGAAGATGAAGCTAATAATTTCTGCCTATTAACCTTATTTCTAGCTACATAATCAAATTTCCATATTAAACCTACTAGTTTTCTTTACTAGAATATTCGGTTTTTAAGGTATCCAGTCATGTCAGTAGGATAAAACATAATTGTATCTCTTTTTTACAGTAGTTAAATTTAGTAGTTAAATTTCACTTTATTGTCTTACTGTGGTCAATGTAATGCAAAATCTTGGTGAACATTATAGAAGGCAACATAATTCCAATTTGGATGAGGAGCTAAAGATATAAATAGGAATATAAATATACTGTTATATTAGAACTGTATTTAGGATTTAGCAATGATAAACTATGTATCATAATAGACTGCAATAAAAGAAAAAAACTTTTAAAACGCAAGATATTTCATGGTTCATCACTAAGTGTTCTACCAGGGGAGTCCTATTACTTACAAAATATCCATGTGAATTAAGTTGTTTTGTTCCTCTAGCCCTAAGATTTTAATCCTGATAATACTTCATTCAAAGCAACCCTGTTATTTGGGGCAGGAGAAAAATCAAGATGGGCCTGGAAAATGTTGCTAGGAAAAAAAAGATGCTTTTAAAATGCCTGAGGTAGTGCTGAAGACACAAAGGAACATCTAAAGGGTTTTCCAGTGGCCAGTTGTAACAATAAGCATCAAAAGGAAAATTAAAATTTTAGTTGACTGGAATAGGTTGTGTTTGGAAAAATCCATCCATCTATAATGATACTCAAGAAGAAAAATGGAAATGGAAATGTAAAAATAATTGATGAATTTACATAGTTTTAATGAGAGAATTTGTGCAGGTCTTCTGTTTAATCTAAATATACATTTAATTTTAGACAATATATACACTTTTTTTTTATCAGTCTAAGTACAGTGGACAACAAAAACTGGAAACAGATTGAATATCAGAGAATTTGGCCCCAAAAGGGGGTGGGGACACATATATATAGGCATACTTCAGAGACATTGTGCTTTTGGTTCTAAACCACTGCCATAAAGTGAGTCAAATGATTCTTTTGTTTGTTTCCCAGGGTTTATAAAAGTTATGTGTTTACTGTACTCTATTAAGTGTTCAATAGTATTACCTCTAAAAAAAAAAAAAAGTATATACCTTCATTTAAAAAAAAAATGCTAGCCATTATCTGAACTTTCAGTGAATTGTAATCTTATTGCTGGTAGAGGGTCTGGCCTCCATGTTGATGGCTGCTGACTGATCAGGGTGGTGGTTGCCGAAGGTTGTGGTGGCTGTGGAAATCTCTTTTACATTTGTGGGGAGAGGGGCAGAGGGAGAAGAAAAGAGAATCTTAAGTGGGTTCCACACCCAGCACTGAGCCCAATGCGAGGCTGGATCTCACCACCATGAGATCATGACCTGAGACGAAATTAAGAGTTGGATACTTAACTTTATTAAGCTACCCAAAAACTCTGAAAATTTCTTAAAATAGGACAACAATGAAGTTTGCCACAGCACTGGGCTTTTCCTTTCACAAACAATTTCTCTGTAGCATGTGATGCTTTTGGACAGCATTTTACACACAGAACATCTTTCAAAATTGGAGTCCATCCTCCCAAACCCTAGTGCTGCTCAATCAACTAAGAATATTTATGTAATATTCTAAGTCTTTTGTTGTCATTCCAACAATCTTTACACCATCTTCACCAGAAATAGGTTCTATCTCAAGAAACCACTTTTTTGTTCATGCATAAGAATCAACTTTTCATCTGTTGAAGTTCTATCATGTAATTGCAGTAATTCAGTCACATCTTCAGGCTCCACCTGTAATTCTAATTATCTCACTATTTTCACCACTTTGGTTACTTCCTCCACTGAAGTCCTGAACCGTACAAAGTCATCCATGAGTGTTGGAACTAACTTCTTCCAAACTCATGTTACTGCTGATATTTTGGCCTCTTCACATTAATAATGAACACTCTTAATAGCATCTAGAGTGGTGAATACTTCCCAGGTTTTCAATTTACTTTGCGCAGATCAGAGGAATCATTATCCGTATGGCTATAGTCTTAAAAAATTTATTTCTTATCTAATAAAACTTGAAAGTCAAAATTACTCCCTGATCCATGGGCCATGGAATGGATATTGTGTTAGCAGGAATGAAAACAACGTTAGTCTTGTTTTACATCTCCACCAGAGCTCTTGGGTGACCGGGCACATTGTCAATTAATGATAATATTTTGATAGGAATCTTTTTTTTCTGAGCAATAGGTCTCAACTCTGAGGTTAAAATGTTTAGTAAACCATATTGTACACAGATGTGCTGTCATCCAGGCTTTGTTGTTCCATCTATACAACAGAGGCAAAACAGACTTAGCATAATTCTTAAGGGCCCTGAGATTTTTGTGATGGTAAATGAGCATTGCTTCAATTTAAAGTCCCCAGCTACATTAGCCCCTAACAAGAGTCAGTCTGTCCCTTGAAAGTCCCTTGAAGCCAGGCACTGACTTTTCTTCTCCAGCTATGCAAGTCCTAGATGGTATCTTCTTCCAAGAGAAGGCTGTTTTGTCTACATTGAAATTCTGTGGTTTAGTGAAGCCACGTTCTTTAATTATCTTAGTTACATTTTCTGGAGAACTTGCTGTAGCTTGTACATCACCACCTGCTGCTTCACCTTGCACTTTTCTGTGTGGAGACAGCTTCTTTCCTTAATCCTCATGAACCAACCTCTTGTAGCTTCAAACTTTTCTTCTGCAGTTTCCACATTTCTCTCAGCTTTCAAAGAACTGAGGAGAGTTAGGGTCTTGCTCTGGATTAGGCTTGGCTTACAGGAATGTTGTGGCTGATTTGATCTTCTATTCAGACCACCAACACTTTTTCTCTATCAGCAATAAGAGTGTTTGTTTGTTTGAATTATTTATGTGTTCATTGGAGTAGCACTTTAAATTTCCTTTAAGAACTTTTTCCCTTGTATTCACAACTTGGTTAACTGTTCGGTACAAGAGGCCTGGCTTTTGGCTTATCTCAGCTTTTGACATGGCTTCCTCACTAAACTTAATCATTTCTAACTTTTGATTTAAAGTGAGAGATGTTACACTCTCCTTTTACTTGAACACCTAGAGGGCATTGTAGGGTTATTAATTGGCCTAATTTTAATAGTGTTGTGTCTCAGGGAATAGGGAGGACTGAGGAAAGGGAAAAGGAGAATAACAGCTTGTTGCAAAAACAGTCCAAACACACTTATCAAAAGTTTGCTGTCTTACATAAGCATGGTTTATGGTGTCCCAAAACAATTATAATAATAGCATTAAAAATCACTAGATCAAAGATCACCATAACAAATATGATTTAAAAAAGTTTAAAACATTGAGAAAATTACCAAAATGTGACTCTGAGACATGGAATAAGCACATGCTGATGGAAAAATGGTAACAATAAACTTGCTAAACAGGGCTGTCACAAACCTTCAATTTGAAAAACAACACACACACACACACACACACACACACACACACACACACACAATATTATCTGCAACATGCAGCAAAGCACAATAAGATGAGACATGCTTGTATGGAGAAAATTTTACATTTCTTCTGAGAAATAAAAAACTAAATGAAACAGCATGCTGTATTTCTTGATAGGAAGACTCAATACCATAAAAGTATCAATTTTCCCCATTTTACTCTATAAATGTATTACAACCCCAATAACAATAAAGGTAGTTTTATTTTTGTTGAGCTTGGCAAATTAATTCTAAAGTTCGTGATGAAATTACCCTTAAAAATGAAGAAGAATTTTGGAAGTATATTTCTAAGACCTTTTAAAACAAACTGTTAAAACAAACAGTAAGTTTAAACATTTAGAAAGTGCCAGAAAAATATGCAAATCATGGGGACTTCATAAATGATAAAGATGGAATTTCAAATTAATGGAGGAAATTATTCATGAGTGGAATTGGAGAACAGGAAAAATATTTGGAAAAATATAAAATTTGATCCCAAATGCACCAATTACATTCAAATAAATGTTAAAATGTAAACATTAAATTTAAAACTTAAATCATAAAATTGTTATCTTATAAATAGCCTTTCTCAAGTTAAAGAAATTCTTTCTTTGCCTGGTTTTCTGGGCATTTTATTTGTTTGCTTTTTGTTTTTTAATAGATGCTGAATAATTTTCACAGTTGTTTTTATTTTTGTTTTGCCTGAGATCAACCAAGTTGACTTTTTCACTTTAATATATATTAATATGTGAATGATATTTCTAGGTTTTATCTGAACTATTCTTCATTTCTGGGATAAATGAAACTTGGTTGTGGTTTACTAAAATTTTAATACATTTTATTAGTTGGTTTACACATATTTTCCTTGGAAATATATCTATGATCATGACAATGAGTGGCATTGATCTCTGATTTTTGTTTTTCATAGTGAGTTTGGCTTAGTTTCAAAGTCAGACCGACATAAGAAACAAAAAAATCTCCTTTTTCTATTCTCTAGGAGAGTTTGTATAAAATAAGAATCAATTGTCCACTGTTTGGTAGAAGGCATATATATAACTATCAGGATTTTATTTGTTCTTTATGGGAAAATTTTAACTTTTGATATGATTTCTTTAATAACATTGGGACTATTCTGGCTTTCTATGTTATCTTGAGTAAATTTTGGAAAATTATATTTTTCTATGTAATTGTCAATTTCATCAAGTTCTGTACTCTTCCATAACTGCTGTGAAACAAAATATCTCCAAACATAGTGGATTAAAACAACACAATAATTTATTGTGCTCACTAATCTGCAATTTGGGTAGGGTTTAGTTGGATGGCTTGTCCACACGGCATTATCTGGGGAGGCTAACTGAAGCTAAATGGTTTGCTTCCAAGATGGCTCACTCACACGGCTACTAAGCTCTCTGCTGGGGCCTGAGCCGGGGCTCTTGGACTGATGCCTCCCTTATTCTCCATGTGGACATCTCACAGAATTGCTTGGATTTAATAAAGCAAAATGGATTGGTTCCAGGCATGAGTGTTCCAAGAGACAGCAAATGAAAGCTGCCAGTCTCCTACAGTCTGAGTCTGAGAAAAGGAGAACACTATCATTCTCCAATTCAGTTGGTCAAATTATCATAGAGTCTATCCAGAATTAAGGACAACAGACGTAGATCTTTTGATAGGAAGACCAAGAAAATTTTATTCTATCACATTTACTCACATAAAATTATTTTTATAGATTTATTATCCTTTAAGTATCCTGTCCGTAGTAACATTTCACTTTCATTTTTATTAGTGTTTATTTATTCTCCCCACCACCTTTTTTTAAATTCTTTCCAGTTAATTTTTATCTTACACTCTTTTCATGGAATCAAATTTTAGCTTAGTTGATTTTTTATAATTCTGCCATTTTATTACTCTCTTTTTTATTGTTTTATTTCATGTATTTTTCTGAGGTAAATTCTGCCACTATTCTTATTTCTTCTTTTGGATGACTTTTAACACAAGCATTTAATAAGGTGATATATTTTCCCACATGTTCTCTTTAAGTAAATGCAGAAAAGGGATACCATAACAAGCCTGTATGCTATCTTTTGAAAAACTTCTTACAAATCTGGGCCTTGACTAGTGTAGAAGAACGTAGATTTTGAGAGTGTTCCCACCACTAATTGATGAGTGGCTCACTGTGCCTAAACTGTGCAAACAATATGGCTTATTCTGAACATTGGCTTTCATCATTTGGGTACCTGCCAGGCAAGGGGTACCTATGTAACTAGTTCACAATAAAAACCCTGATTACTGGGTCTCTAATGAGATTCTCTGATGGTCAACATTTTATATGTATAGTCAAAATAACGTTAAGTATGTTCTGCATGATTCCACTGTGAACACATCCTTGGAAACTTGCTCTTGATATCTCTTGCCCCAACTTTGCCAATTATACTTGGTACGGTTTGTTATAACAAATCATAGCCATAAGCACAACTATATGCTGAGTCCTGTAACTCTTCCTAATTACTGAAACTGAAGGTCATCTTGGTGGCCCCCAACATGATAGCATTTTAGCTTCATTCTACATATTTTGATATACAGTTTATTCCTAACCACTCATTACTTTCTATTTCCCACTATGATTTTTTTTCTTGGACCCGTATTTATTTGGAAAAAGATTTTAAATATGGATTTATAATCTTTTTCAAGTATTTTTATTATCAATTGCTAATCTAGTTGCATTGTGGTCAGAGAGCTGAAAGAAGGTATGATCTTTCTGATATTTTGGAGACTTGCTTCCAGGCCTACTATACATTCAGTTTTCATAAACAATGCGCATGTGCTTGAAGAAAAAAAAGTATATATTGTCAAATTATTACTTGGGGTCACCAAAGGCCAATGATGTTATGAATCAGGCCTACAAAATAAAGACCCCATATGAGCTACTATTTCCCACTTACAATGCCCTGTGCATCTCTTTTTCCCTGCCCGTTTCTGACTTACACTGTTTTATAATAAAACCAGTAATCTAGGAAGCGAACAGAGGGATTTTCCCAGATACAAGTGTTCTTTCCTCTTTCACCTCTGTTATCTTCCAAAGCCACATACCACTCTTGTCTCCAGAGCAGTAAAAAGATTCTGCTCCAACTGTCTTCAAGATATGACAGGGCTCTCCCACAGTAGAATCTAAGCTAGAAATCTTAGGGCAAGGAATTTATAAAAGAGATTTGCCATGCTCGCTGTCCCTGAAAACCAGGGTAAAACATAAAAGAGTAGGGATTACTCCAAGGTGGCCTTGGGAAACCTCTGGCCCCCACACACTCCAGCTCCAGCCATCCCTCTAGGACGGACTCAGTGTGAAGCACCACAGGGCACCCCAGCCCATGCCTACTTCAATGCCAGCTGTCCCACTGGGTGCCCTCAGTGCAGAGTGCCTTGGGATACGTTGGCCCATGCTCACTTCACCTCCAAACGCCCCACAAATGTGGCCCCAGTACAACATACCCCAGGACCCTGGGACAGCCTATGCACCAGCTCCTACTGTCCCACCATGGCAGCCTTGATGCAATACACCCCAGGAATGGCTGGTGTGCACCTGCTTCAGCCCCATCTATCCTTTGACAGCATGGCCCTATTTGGTGTACTCTTGAGAACTCTCCCACTCCAGTCCCAGACAAAGTTGGCCCAGACACAATACAACCTAGGATGCTCTGCCCAGGTCTGTGCCCTCTCCACCTGCAGCCAGATACCTGTCAAAGCTGCTAGGCACAAGAAGTCTATGCAGAAAATACTCTTATGCAAGGCTACCCCCATGAAGCCCAGCAGAAGTAATTCACAGCAACATACACAGAAAGGCAAACAAAATGAGGAGACAGAGGAATGTGTTCCAAAAGAAACACAAACTAAAACCCCATTAAGGAAAAAAAAAAAAAAAAACTAACAAAACTGAGGTAAGAAATTTGCCTGATGAAGAGTTCAAAGTAATGGTCATAATGATACCTCACGAACTCAAAAGAAGAATGAAGAAACACAGTAACAACTGCCACACAGAGTTGGAACATACATGATAGAACCAGAGCTAAAGAATAAAATACCTGAAATGAAAAATACACTACAGGGAATACAAGCATTAGATGATACACAAGAATGGATCAGCGATAGGGAGCATAGAATAGTGTAAATCACCCAATTAGAACAACAACAAATTTAAAACACAAAAATAGGTTAAAGGACCTCTAGAAATCAAGCATACTAAACTCCCATTATAGGCGCCCCAGGAGAAGAGAGAGAGAAAGGACAAAAAAACTTATTTGAGAATATAATGGCTGAAAATTTTCCCAACCGTTGGAAGAAAACAGACATCCAAGTCCAGGAACTGCAGAGAGTCCCAAACAAGATGCTCACCAAGACATATGATAATTAATATGGCAAAAGGCAAAGATATAGAGAGAATCTTAAAGACAACAAGAGAAAAATAAATAGTTACACACAAGAGAACCTCCCTAAGACTATGAGCTGATTTTTCAGTAGAAACTTTTCAGGCCAGAAGAGAGTGGAAGGAAAGTTTATAATTCATAACTGAACAAGAAATAGAGTTTCCCAAACAAGCAAAAACTAAAGTAATTCATTACCACTAAATTGCCCCTACAAGAAATGTTAAAGGATCTTCTTTAAGCAGAAAAGGCCATAACTAGAAATTAGAAAATACATAAAAGAAAAAAATATCACTGGTAAAGGCAACTATATGGTAAAGAGAGTGGATCGACCACTTAAAAAGTTAGTATGAAGGTTAAAAGACAAAATAGTTAGGGGCACCTGGGTGGCTCAGTCGGTTGAGCATCCAACTTTGGCTCAGGTCATGATCTCGTGGTCTGTGAGCTTGAGCCCCGTGTCGGGCTCTGTGCTGACAGCTCAGAGCCTGGAGCCCGCTTCAGATTCTGTGTCTCCCTCTTTCTCTGTCCCTCCCCTGCTCATGCTCTGTCTCTCTCTCTGTCAAAAATAAATAAATATTAAAAATTTTAAAAAAGACAAAATAGTTAAATCAGCTATAACTACAATAAGTAGTTAGGGATATACAAACTAAAAACAAGTATAAAGTATAATGTAAAAAAACATAAAACTTGTGTAGAGGAGTAAAAATGTAGGGCTTTTAGAAACCATTTGAATTTAAGTGACTATCAGTTTAAAATAGGCTGATACAAAGCATAAGAGACTGTTAAAAACTGAGAACAAACTGAGGGTTGATGGGGGGTGGGAGGGAGGGCAGGGTGGGAAGGAGGGCAGGGTGGATGATGGGTATTGAGGAGGGCACCTTTTGGGATGAGCACTGGGTGTTGTATGGAAACCAATTTGACAGTAAATTTCATATATTAAAAAATAAAAATAAAATTAAAAAAATAAAAAATAAAAAATAAAATAAAATAAAATAGGCTGATATATATTTGGTTAATATATATGAACCTTATAGTAACTACAAACCAAAAACCTGTAATAGATACACAAAAAAATGACAGCAAGAAACCTAAACATAACATTTAGCGAAAGTCACCAGAGGGCCAAGTAAATAAATCAGAAATGAAAGAGGAAAAGTTACAATTGACAATATAGAAATATAAAGGATCAAAGAGAACAAAGAGACTATCATAAACAATTATACACTAACAAACCAGAAAACCTAGAAGAAAGCGATAAAGTCCTAGAAAGACACAACATTCTAAGATTGAATCCCGATGAAACAGAAAATGTGAATAGATAGATTAAAAGTAATGAAATTGAATCAATAATTTAAAAACTCCCCAAACCAAAAGTCCAGGACCAGATAGCTTCACATGTGAATTCTACCAAACATTTAAAGATTGAATATCCACTCTTCTCAAACTATTCCAAAAAATTGAAGAGAAAGGAGTACGTCTAAACTCATTCTTTGAGGTCAGCATTACCTTGATATCAAAACCAGAAAAAGACACCACAGAAAAGAAAATTATAGGCCAATATTCCTGAAGAACATAGATACAAAAATCCTCTACAAAATATTAGCAAACCAAATTCAACAATACATTAAAAGGGCCACAGTATGATCAAGCAAGAAAGGTTCAACACCTACAAATCAAAGCACATTAGCAAAACCAAACATAAAAATTATATGATTATCTCAATAGATGCAGACAAAGTATTTGACACACTTCAACATTTATGATAAAAATTCTCAACAAAGTAAGTACAGAAGGAACGTACCTCAACATAAAGGCCATATATGACAAATCCCCAACTATCGTCATACTCCTGAAAGCCTGAAGCTTTTCCTTTAAGATCAGGAACAAGACACTCTCACCACTTTTATTCAACATAGTATTGGAAATTTTAGCTTAGCAATTCAGCAAGAAAAAAAAAAGCATCCAAATTTCAAAGGAAGAGGTAGGGGTGCCTGAGTGGCTCAGTCAGTTAAGCGTCCAGCTCTTGGTTTCAGCTTAGGTCACGATTTTGTGGTTTGTGAGTTTGAGCCCAAGTGTCGAGCTCTGTGCTGACAGTGCAGACCTTGCTTGGGATTCTCTTTCCCCCTATCTTTCTCTCTGCCCATCCCAACCTTCCTTTCTCTCTCTCTCCCTCCCTCCCTCTCTCTCAAAATAAACTAAAAAAAAGGGAAGAAGTAAAATTGTCACTATTTTCAGATGGCATGATACTATATATACAAAACACTAAAAACTCCACTAAAAGCCTGTTAGAACTAATAAATGAATTCAGTCAAACTGCAGAATAAAACAACTTACATACATAAAGCAATAGCATTTCTGTACACTAATAATGAGCAATCACAAAGAGAAGAAAACAATCCCATTTACAACTGCATCAAAAAGAATAAAATACCACAAAATAAGTTTAACTGAGGAGATGAGAAGCCTGCACTTTGAAAACTATAAGAAACTGATGAAAAAAATTGAAGAAGATGCAAAAAGAAAAAAAGAAAGATATTCAGTGCTGGTGGATTTGATGGACTGGAAGAATATTGTTAAAATGTCAATACTATCCAAAGCAACCTAAACATTCAATGGCCTTTTTCACAGAATTAGAATAACCCTAAAATTTGTGTGGAACCACGAAAGAGCCTGAAGAGTCAAAGCAATCTTGAGAGGGAAGAACGATGCCAAAGGTATCATGCTCCTTGATTTCAAACTATACTACAAAGCTATAGTAATCAAAAAATTATGGTACTGGCACAAAAACAAACACATAGCACATAGAACAATGTAATAGAATGAAGAGCCCAGAAATAAAGCCATACCTATATGATTAATTAATGTGTGACCAAAAGAGACACAGATATACAATGGGGAAAGGAAAAGTCTCTCTAGCAAATGGTGATGGGATAACTGGACAGCTACATGCAAAAGAATGGAATTGGACCCCTATATTGTATCATATACAAAAAAAAAAATAAATTCAAAATGGATTAAGGACTTGAATTTACGACCTGAAACTATAAAACTCCTAGAAGGCAGTGAGCTCTTTTACACTGGCCTTAGCTTTATGATTTTGAGCCAATTCCCAGGCAAGGGCAACAAAAGCAAAAATAAATAAGACCACATCAAACTAAAAAGCTTTTATACAATAAAGGATATCAATGAAATGAAAAGCAACTTACGAATGGAGAAGATATTTGCAAATCATACACTTGATAAGGGGTTAATCTACAAAAATACATAAGAAACACAAGTTAATCATTATAAAATAGCCCAATTAAAAAATGTGCAGAGGACTTGTATAGACGTTTTCCAAAGAAGACATACAGATGGCCTACAGGTACATGAAAAGATGTTCAACATTCCTAATTATCAGGGAAATGCCTGATAATCACAACCACAGAGATATCACCTTCCATCTTTCAGACTGTCTATTACCAAAGGACAAAAAAAAAAAAAAGTTACTAAGGATGTGGACTAAAGGGAACCCTCTTACATTGTTGGTGGGAACGTAAATTGGTGCAGCCACTGTGGCAAACAGTATGGAAGTTTCCTGGAAAAAATTAAAAAATAGAGCCACCATATGATCTAGCAATTATACTTCCGAGCACATATCCGAAGAAAACGAAAACATCAGTTTGGAGAGATACATGCATTGCTGTTTGTTGTAGTATTACTTACAATAGTTAAGATATGAAAGCAATCTATGTGTCCATATATAGATGAAGAAAGATATGTGTAGGTACACACACACACACACACACGCACAATGGAATATTAGCCATAAAAAAACAAAATCTTGCCATTTCCAACAACCTGAATGGACCTAGAGGGCATCATGCTAAGTGAAATAAGTCAAACAGAGGAAGACAAGTACCATATGATATGTGGAATCTAAAAAATAAGACAGACACACAAACAGAAACAGATTCAGAGATACAGGGAATAAACTTTTGGTTACCGGAGTGGGGGAGCAGTTGGGAAGAAAATGTAAAATAGGTGAAGCAGATTAAGAGGTACAAACTTATAGTTATGAAATAAGTAAGTCATGGGGCACCTGGGTGGCTCAGTCAGTTGGGTGTCCAACTTTGGCTCAGGTCATCTCACGGTCCATGGGTTTGAGCCCCACGGCAGGCTCTGAGCTGTCAGCACAGCTGACGACTTCTGATTCTGTGTCTCCCTTTCTCTCTGCCCCTCCCCCACTTGCACTCTGTTTCTCACACAAAGAAGAAATGATTATAAAATTTTAAAAAGTATATATATATATAAATAAGTCATGCAGATCTGATGCACAGCATAGAGTATATACTTAATATTATCGCAATAACTTCAGCTCCAGATGATAACTAGACTTATCATGAGGCTTATTTTGTAACGTTGAAAAAAACATCCAATCGCTATGATGTACACCTAAAATATCATGTCAATTATACTTGTATTTTTTTAAAGTGGGGTTGAAGAAGAACATAAAGCGCACACAAAAAACAAAAACATAAAAGAAGACAAAATCCCATAAGATGCAGTACGGTATGCCAAATGAAAGACAGCCCCTCTTATAGGCTTCATAGGCATCGAGCGTATAGGGCTTGGAGAGCTTGGTTTGGTTCCCACTGGAACTTGTTCACCAAGGTTGTATAGGACACAACACCAGCAGGTGTCAATGCCCTTAGGTAAAGCTTTTTAATTCTGTAGTTGGAGTAATCTCCACTTTTACTGATTTGGGGCTGCCTTATTCATCAGTTAATGAGACAGAAAAGTTATGATCATTTACTATGATGAGAGATTTATCATTTTCTTGTAATTTTGTTAAATTTATATATTTTAAACTCATCCAGTTGCCTACAATTTTAGATTCACTATATCTTCCTGGTAAATGAATGTTTCATCAATATGTAGTGATCCTATTCATCTCTCATACTTTTTTTGGCTTTGTGTCTATTTCATCTGAGACTAATATGGGCATAGCAGCTTTCTTGGAATAGTATTGGTCTGGCATATCTTTACTCCATCTCATCAATTTCAATCCTTCTGTGCTCTTATTTTTTAAGATGATGCTTTATAAACAACACAGAGCTAGATTTTGCAGTCGAGTGCTCTACCCCTGAGCTATACCCCCAACACAGAGCTAGATTTTGTAGAATTTTTATTCAGCCTGAAAATTCTTCTTTTACATAGAAAGTTTGTATATTTACTAGGATGACCTATTTGCTTTGATTAATTTCTGTCCTATTATTTGTCTTATTTTTCCTTATTTTTTTCTCATTTCTTGCATCCTTTTAAATTGAATTTTTTCATTGTTGTTGTTTTCACCTTATTCCTCTACTAGTTTGGAAGTTAAATATCTTACTTCTATTCTTTTGCTATTTCCCTTGACATTTCAATGGGCCAATTTAATTTCTAGATTTAAACAATATATTATCCCTTCCCAAATAATGCAACTGGATTATACATTTATAACAATGACTGCTTTCGTAAATTATGTGCTATTTTTCCTGGTGCTTTAATTCTATCTTTTCTAATTAGCAAAAATTAGTTATTACTATTGCTGGTGTTGTTTGGAATTGTACTCGTGTTTTTTCTAATTAAAAAAAAAACCAAAAAACAAAAAAACCTCGTAAGTAGCACATCTTCTACCTGTCCAGGTTCTGAACTAATTAAAAGATGAGCAAGCAAATGGGAAAAAAAGTATGCCTGACATTTGAGAATATGGTTTAAATCTGTGCACCAGAGAACTTCACGATACTGAGCCACAGACAAGATAAAGTTACCCACAGGCAGTGGTTACTACTGTGCGCCTCTCTCTGTGTACGCGGGAGTGCTTCCCTGTAAACATGGCGGTCGAGCAAAATGGAACATGTGCTTTGTGCAAACAAGTAGGCATCTGATCACCAACATTATAAAGCCAATCAAGAAACCAATCAGTCTACAGCACCAATGCTTTTATGTTAAGTCCTTTAATTGCAAGTTTGTAATTAGTGCAAAAATAGTCTGTTGTGTCCACTTTTTAAGGATTTGAAGCACTTACATGAAATTGGAAGTTTCTAACCTTTAAAATATTTGGGGAAAGCTGATTAGCAGGTTTTTATAATTTATAACGTCTACATTTTGATGTATTCATTGCACAAGTACTGCATACAGTTTTAGATAAATTTTGCTAAATAAATGTCTAAGTATGGTGAATGCAGAATTGGATGAAGTGATAAAAGTAGTATGTGACTTTCACATGCAAAGTCCCTGGGACATTTAAAGATCTTGGCAACTATTCTGTTCGTCAAACATACCAAATACTATTGAGTATCTTTGAAAACAATGGGCATCTCTGTCATATGCATAATTTTAATGGAAGGACAGAGTTTTTAAAACGGATTTTGCTGTTTATTCAGTTGTTTGCTAAACTATTATTATATTTCAGTTAACTTATGAAGTTTCCCTGCAAAAGCCAACTTTATGTAGAGTTTATTTGAGGTCTTTCTGCATAATCTTACCACATGCTCTTTTATCTATTCAAATTAGTCTATGATTTTTTTTTCCTTTAATGTATTGATATAGTCAATTATCTTGGCAGATTTCCTAAAATTAAACTACCTTTGCATTACTGAAATTATCCTTATTTATTCATATTGCATTTTATATTGATCTACTGATGAATGTTACTTGATCATTTACATAGAGAATTTTTCCTTCTATATTCATAGGTGAAATCTGCCTACAGGGTTTTTGTGACTCTTCACCAGGTTCGGTAGTAAATCTTCTCAGTTCGTAAAATAAATTTGAGGAGTTTCAGATTTAGTTAACATCAGAAATGTCTCATCTTTAGGGGTGCCTGTGTGGCTCAGTCAGTTGAGTGTCCAACTTCGGCTCAGGTCATGATCTCGCAGTTTGTGGGTTCGAGCCCTGCATATGGATCTGTGCTGACAGCTCAGAGTCTGGAGCCTGCTTTGGATCCTGTGTCTCCCTCTCTCTCTCTGCCCCTCCCCTACTCATGCTTTGTCTCTCTCTCTCTCTAAAAAAAAAGAAAGAAAGAAAGAATAAACCCAACAACATTAAAAAAAATTATCTAATCTTTAAAGGATTAGTAGACCTTTAAACCAGCTGTAAACCATTTTGTCTTAGTGTTTGTATTGACGTTTATTTTTAAATCTTAGATCTTTAATTACCATTCCAATCTCTTCTAGGAATATTTCATATTTTCTTTTTTTTAATTTTTTACATTTATTTACTTATTTTTGAGAGACAGAGATGGAGCACAAGTAGGGGAGGGGCAGAGAGACAGAGGGAGACACAGAATACGAAGTAGGCTCTAGGCTCTGAGCTGTCAGCACAGAGCCCAATGCGGGGCTTGAACTCACAGTGAGATCATGACCTGAGCCAAAGTCGGATGCTTAACAGACTGAGCCACCCAGGCACCCCAATATTTTCTAATTCTTGATTCAACTGGTTATATTTCTTCTGGTTCTTCAAATTGCACACTGTTGAATTACGTATAATATTCCTTTAATTCTTGTCATCTCTGCTACAATCATTTCTTATTGTTCCTAATTTTTTATTTAATTGAAATTTTTTTGATTAAAAAAAATTAACATTTATTCATTTTTTTTTGAGATAGAGTGCGAGCAGAGGAGGGACAGAGAGAGAGGGAGACTCAGAATCCGAAGCAAGCTTCAGGCTCTGAGCTGTCAGCACAAAACCCTATGTGGGCTCGAACTCACAAACTGGGAGATCACAACCTGAGCTGAAGTCAGACGCTTAACCGACTGAGACACCAGGCACCCTGATTGATGTGTTTTTTTTTAATGTTTATTTATTTTGAGAGAGAAAGAGCACAAGCAGGGGAGGGACAGAGAGAGAGTGAGACACAGAATTCAAAGCAGGTTTCAGGCTCTGAGTTGTCAGTACAGTGCCTGATGCGGGCTTGAACTCGCAAACTGTGAGATCATGACCTGAGCCGAAGTCGATGCTTAACTGACTGAGCCACCAGGCACCCCTTTATAATGTTTGTTTTTGAGAGAGAGAGAGAGACAGAGAATTTGAGCAGGAGAGAGGGACACACAGGATCTGAAGCAGGCTCCAGGCTCTAAGCTGTCAGCACAGTGCCTGACGTGGGCTCAAAACCCCAAACTGCAAGGTCATGACCTGAGCCAAAGTTGGACGTTTAACTGACTGAAGCACCCAGGCACCCATAATTTTTTGTTTTTTATTTATTTATTTTTTAATATGAAATTTATTGTCAAATTGGTTTCCATACAACACCCAGTGCTCATCCCAACAGGTGCCCTCCTCAATACCCATCACCCATCCTCCCCTCCCTCCCACCCCCTCATCAACCCTCAGTTTGTTCTCAGTTTTTGAGTCTCTTACGTTTTGCCTCCCTCCCTAACTTTTTTTTCCCTTCCCCTCCCCCATGGTCTTCTGTTAAGTTTCTCAGGATCCACATAAGAGTGAAAACATATGGTATCTGTCCTTCTCTGTATGACTTATTTCACTTAGCATAACTCTCTCCAGTTCCATCCACGTTGCTACACAAGGCCATATTTCATTCTTTCGCATGGCCAAGTAGCATTCCATTGTGTATATAAACTACGATTCCATTATCCATTCATCAGTTGATGGACATTTAGGCTCTTTCCATAATTTGGCTATTGTTGAGAGTGCTGCTATAAACATTGGGGTACAAGTGCCCCCATGCATCAGTACTCCTGTATCCCTCGGGTAAATTCCTAACAGTGCTATTGCTGGGTCTAATTTTTTACTTGTTAATATATGCTTCACTCTTTTTTGTTCAAACTCCAAGGACTTTTTAAAATTCTCTTTAATTTCATTCACTTTTCTTTTGTTATAAAGGCATTGAACACTGTACATTAACCTCTGATCAAGCTTTTGCTATGTCCCTTATGTTTGCTATATTGTGTTTAATTTCATTGCCGTGTAAATGGTTCAGAATTTTAGTTTTGAAATTTCTTTTAACAAAGGCTGGATAAAAGATTTGATTTTTAAATAAATTTTTAGTGATATTTTTATTTTCTTTTTCTAATTTTTATTTTTATTTAATCAAAGATATAGCCTGCCATATGTCTCCTTTTTAATATTGTATAATGTTATTTTATGCCAAATACATAGTAGATTTTTTTTTATATATTCTAAGGGCATATAACAATTATATTATCTTTTTAAAGGATGTTAAGATGTAAGTGTATCTATAAAAAGTTTTGATAACTATATTATTTAATTCTGTTTACTTTTTTCTAATAAGTTTCTATTATCTAAAAGGCTTCGATGAAAATATCCAACTAAAACAGTTTATTTTTATATATGTTTTTGTGTTTCTAATACTTTCCCCTACATATATTTAGATGTTGCTTGGCCATGAAAGATTTATGACTTCATATCTTCCTTATAAATTATAGCTCTAGGGATCACAAAATTTGCTCTTTATCCTGTTTAGTCTTTTTATTCTTAGATTTTACCCTGTTTAATATTCATACTAAACCCTAGTTTTCTTTTTATTTGCATTTCTTAGTATCTTAGCCTATTCCATTATTTTTCAACTGTCGTTATGATTCTTGTGAACGATATGTAACTGGATTTTGACTTGCAACACAATATTATAGTAGTGATCTTTTTTTAGAGAAACTCCCTTTTTGTATTTTTCCTAGTTATACTGAAATATAACTGAAATAATAATGTGTAAAGTTAAGGTGTACAACATAATTATGCGCGCACACACACACACACATACAAACTGTTAAATAATTGCCAATACTTTTAGTTAACATCTATCACCCCCCATATTTACAGTTTTTTTTTTTCTTGGGATGAGACTTTTTAAGATATACTCTCTTACCAACTTTCACATATACAATACAGTATTTTTAACTATAGTCACCACGCTGTACATTACATCATTACATCTCCAGAACTTGTTCATCTTATAACTGGAAGTTTATACTGTTTGACGACCTTCACCCATTTCCCCCATCCCTCTCCCTCACCTTTAGCGACTCCCAATCTGTTCTCCATTTCTAGAAGTTGCATCTTTTAGTAGCTAAAATCAGGCCCCTTACATTTAGCATATCCATTGATAGACTTTATTTCATTCCGTATATCTCACTTTATATTTATTTTGCTATTTTCTTGACTAGCTTTTTTCAAACTATAACTTCTTCCCTTTACAATTTGTGAGGTCTTGTTTTTTTTTTTTTCTTTTCACTAGAGTTTACCTTATTTCCAAATCCTCATATTCAAATACATTTTCTATTATAAATATACCAACTATTTAACTATTCTTTTCTCACCAAGGTGCCCTGTCCCCCCCTCAACTTTCCAGTTCATGCCAATAAAACAAGACCTTCAGCATATTTTATCACTCACTTCCTCCAATGTCCTAGGTTATGCTAAAATAGTTTATTTGTAGTTCAAGTCTCTTCTCTTACAGTACCTGTGACTGAAATATATCTTATCACTTATTAGGAGAAAGATCCTAGATATCTTTGTTTTGCTACTTCATCATTTTTCTATTCTTGAGGACTCCGATTTGAGCCATTTGTTAGAATATTTTCTTGAGTATTTTCATCAGATTGTGTACATAGGTGATATATTCTCTATTCACAACTACTTGTCCTTTATCATAGCCGATGAATATCTTGGCTGGGTATAGGATTCTCAAGTTATAATCCAATGATCTATTTTCTTAGTATAATTTCACCTTTTGCTTCCTTTCATTATTAAAGAAATCCAAATCAGTTGAATACTATTTTTTTTCCTTGCTAAGTAACCTAAATCATCCAAGCTTATAAAACTTTGTCTTTGGAGTTAGGGATTTTACCAAGGTATGTCTATATGTATCAATTTTCTTATTCATCTTGACTGGAATTTAGTGAGCTATTTCAATCTACCTACTGAATTCTTTAGCCCAGGGAAATTTTCTTCTATAATTGCTTAATTATTGCATTTTCTCCATCTGTTTCCCCATTTTTTTGTCAATCCTGGGACTCCTATCCTTGGTATATTAATTGTACCTATCTCCTTTTGAGCGGCGCCTGGGTGGCTCAGTCGGTTGGGCGTCCGACTTCAGCTCAGTCACTATCTCGAGCCCCGCGAGTTCGAGCCCCGCGAGTTCGAGCCCCGCGAGTTCGAGCCCCGCGAGTTCGAGCCCCGCGAGTTCGAGCCCCGCGAGTTCGAGCCCCGCGAGTTCGAGCCCCGCGTCAGGCTCTGGGCTGATGGCTCAGAGCCTGGAGCCTGCTTCCGATTCTGTGTCTCCCTCTCTCTCTGCCCCTCCCCCGTTCATGCTTTGTCTCTGTCTCAAAAATAAATAAAACGTTAAAAAAAATTAAAAAAGAAATATCCTAAACCACAAGATTTACGTTTCTTTAATCTTTTCTCCTGGTTTGTAATCACTTGATTTTTCAGACCACTAATTCAAGTTTCAACAATGACTTTAACTACAATCTTCTGACAATGTTTTTTAAATGGAAAAAAAAAATACAGGAAAGACAAGTTATCTTATCGGAGGATTGGTATAGGAATACATAATACAGTGTGATATAAAACATATGGCAAATGGTATTGCAAAGGATTTTCAGGTAATTCTCAAGATTCAATACAAAAACTCCAATCTTGAGAAACTGGAATACCGAGGCAAATTACTAAGAAATCAGCTTATGTGAGGGGTATATAACGAGAAACCAATAATCAAAGCTGAGGAAAACGATAGTATATTGAAAATGAGGCAGAAAACCTTCATTAATATAGGGGCCAATGTTCAAAATTAGGTTAACGAGGAAGCTCAACTTGTTGCTCTATATAAAGGATTAATTAGTACTCCATAATGACTGCCCTATGAGGACAACAAAATGATGACAAGTACCCGGAGATCTGGGGTAGCAGGAGTGTGAGAATTCAACTGCCCCTGTCTGCTTCTAGAATAAAATTGCTGCCTAAACCCCATAGACTAATGAATTTAAGGTTTGGAAGGGAGATGAGCAAAGGCAGTCCTTTATTTATACCATCAAGTACATTGGTTGTTTCCAAGTGAGGATATGGGTTACCATCCATACAGGAATGGGGATAACTCTTGCCCAACAATTCCAGTCTTCCCTGCACTTTCTATTTATAGGAAGTACAAGCTGAAATAGAGGGTTCCATCTCTATGTATGTATAGATCAAGATTGGACAGAGAAAGCCAAATGATCACGGGTATAGTTCACAGAACTTTTAATGCTGTTCAATGGAATGGGAGGAAATAAACCACCCAGGGTGGGAAGAGAACGCACCTGTCGAGAGCAAGAGTTAAATGGTTTGCGTGAAGAAAAGTTGGTTGGAGAAGAATTTGTTAAGTGTCATCAGCATTAGCAGAACGGTCTAGGAAAAGGGAAGGTAAAAAGAGAAATCTGAGAAACAATTTGGAAAAATCATCATTACCTTAGGTATTTAGAAAAATTCTGAAGCCATGAATACCAAGCCAAGAGGCGTGTTTTTGCAGACCATCAGCCGTAGAGAAAACAGAAGGTCAATGTACTGACGGAGTAAAGATGGATTTTCTCATCCATCTGACAAGTATATGCTTCATGTGTTGTGATCTGAGGCTGTCTCTGGGGTTTTGATCAGTTATGAATGTTATTTCATTATATGCAAGACCTGTGGGGGGTAAAAATCCTATATAAATGATTGGGATTACCGCAACGTGCACCTCACAGCTGCATCCAGTTTGTAAATAATTGAACACCATCTTTCTTGCCACGGCCTACCTCCCAGATGAATTTAATACAGGATACAGCAAAACAAACTAAAAAGTTAGATCAATGTAATTCTATCTGGGCTGGTTATCATGTGAAGGCCATCTTGTAGTGAAGAATACTTAATGACACCTGAAACAGTAGTTCCTCGGGTCAACGAGCTCAATAAGGAATCGCTCTGTTATTTCCTTTCAGGAGTGATTAAAATAGCACTTGAGTTCTTGAACATACTGAAGAGCTTGTAAATGAAGCAAACAGATGTCTGGTGAAAAACAAGGCAGGGCACACTCATACAGGGGTCAGTGTCTTTATGGTGAAACCAAATCCCCTCAGCAAACTCATGAAAAGTATTCTTTCAGATGGAAGAATTCTGATTTTGTGAGGGAGCTTTCTTGACTGGCTTGACTGTAACTTCCACCTAATGTAAGTGGATCAGTCTTAAGTATATCACTTATATTATTTGCATCCTCATGAATAGTCAATCAGAGCATATATCTTACCAAGCATTCATTCACTCAAGAATTACTTAATTGAGGCAGCTGTGTGGCTCAGTCTGTGAAGCGTCGGACCTCGGCTCAGGCCATGATCTCCTGGTTCTAAGTTTGAGCCCCATATCAGGCTCTGTGCTACAGCTCAGAACCTACTTCCTGCTTCAGATTGTGTCTCCTCTCTTTCCCTCAAAAATAAACATTAATTTTTTTTAAAAGCATTAATTAAGCACCTACTTTGTGAAAGTTTTAGCCTCAGTGGATGAAATAAATCTGAGTGAGATCTAGCCTTGAGAAGCACACAAACAAGCCAATATCCACTACTCACTAGAATATTCTATATTGTGATACGGTTCAAAGATCAAGTATTTTAAGTCCATTTTTGTTTCATTTTATTTGGAAGCCAGAGAGAGATTAGAATAGACTACTCTGAGGATGTGATCACTGAACCAAACTTTTTAAGAAAAGATTTATATAAGAATAAGTAATATAGAGAGAAAACCCAGGGATCAAATGAATGGAGAAATGAGTTACAGAATTATAAAACTTGAGGAGACCATGAGGGAATATTTGATTCAGGTGATATGTAAAATATCTTGACCCCAACTAATCTCTCTTCTCTGAATTTTGGGATACTTAGTATTTACGCTATTTTGCCTTGTTTTTCATATACTTGTATGGCTTAGTGGGCCCTTGAAGACAGGAATAATGTCTATCTTTCAATTCCCACAGAAAGTGCTTAGTAAGTGGTTGGACAGCAAAACTGTTTATCAGGTAAAAATAAATATATATCGAAGAGAATGGTCTTAGAAATGGGTGTGAGGTACCTCCTATTACTTTTTGGTTTTTGCACATTGTAATAAAAAGATTTGATTTCTGCATCTCTTCATTCTCCTTAGTTTCTTTTATCCATTTTATTATAGTCCTTAAAAATGCACATCTCATTACTTTCTTCCATTTTCATGTGACATGACATCATTTCCTTCATGCCCCTCATTAGATTATTTAACGTGCACATCTCATTACACCTTTCCCATCTTGCATCTCATTACACCCCTTAAACATGCACATCTCATTACACAGTCCTTACATATCTCATTACACGATTCCATTTTTGTGTCTCATTGTCATTTCATTTCTGTATTTTATTACATTAAAACCTAGTTCCCATTATATCTTACATATTTTGAAAATTTATATACTCTCCCTGCCTTCTTTTATGCATCTAATTATACTGCCTTCCCTTTATGTGACCAGCTCATTACACTTTTCCCTTCACCCATCTCATTTCAGCCCCGAAGGATGCCCATCTTGCAGGACACTTCCTGAGACAGCTCGTTAAACCACCTCACGTATTCACCTCATTACAGCTTTTTAACATATACGTCTTATTACATAGAACTGTTCATGAATCTCATTACAATCTTGGAAGTACGTATCTCACTATTCTCTTTTAGCTTACACATCCTGTCACCACATCACAACTACACATCTCATTAAAATGTCTTTTTATTATTTTACTATACCCCTTTATTATAAATGCCCTATTTGCTATTTCAGTATTTCGTTACATTGTTGTATTTCTATGGTTAATGAAAATGACCATTTCTCTTTCAAAAAAAGGGGTTTTCTTCAATACTATTTCCTAGGTCTTTAAATTATTATGCTATTACGTTGATGCCTCTCAAACGGGTGCCTGGGAATGCTAAAAAAGATGCAGTAAAAATAAATTTAAATAACTCTGGGTTAGTAATAAGTTTATAAGCTTACATGAGTTAATAGAAAATTAACTAATTACACTTTAAACTTGCATTCTTAATTCGGGACTTCTTGGAGATTTTTATATGCTATTGAGAATGATGAATATTCATGGAGGTCTCGCCTGTAGCCTTTCTCCAATGAGTCAGCCACACAGTCTAGCCACAGACTGTATGTATTAACTGCTCCCAGAACTTGTGTCCTATAGAGTGCAACTTCAAGTCTGCATTAGGGTATTTCATATACATGCATATTTAGATTCCCATCTATATACAGCTTGTTAGTCCCCACTATTTCTTTTAGTTGCAGCCCTGCATTGCTTTCTACAACTACTGACACTTGCACAAGTGATTCCTTGATTAATGCCTCAGCACAGCGTTTCCCAAAATGGTGGGTGGCAAACCCACTTGAAAACCTTGGTCAAAGTACAAAGGCCCTGGACCCATCCTTTTTCAACAAGCCCAGACTTTTGTATTTTTTATTAGCTATCCAGGGGATTCTGATACAAAGTCTGGGAACTACTGCTTCTTTGAATGTTTACTGTGTCATGTTCTATGTGAGAATACATAAAAATGTAAGAAGACCTAAGTCCTGATCTAGACTTGTAACATTTCAATGGTGATGGCCGCTTGCTTTCTCCTGAGCCACTGCACCAAAATAGGCAGCTATTTTCTCCCAATGAATTGGCCTGCTTATCTAACTGCGAGCAATACATTGAAGCAACAGTAGGCCCCCTTATCTGCAGGGGATATATTCCAAGACCCCCAGTAGATGCCTGAAACCGTGGATATTATCAAACCCTACATATACTATGTTCTTTTTTCTCTATGTCCATACCTATAATAAGGTTTAACGTATAAATTAGGCACAGTAAGACATTAACCACAATAATTATAAAATAGAACGATTATACTAATATACAGTGATAAAAGCTATGTGAATGTGATCTTTCTCCGTCTCTCATTCAAAATAACTTATTGTGCTATACTCACGCTTCTCCTTCTTGTGATGGCAGGAGACAATAAAATGCTTACCTGCTGAGATGAAGCGAGGGGAAGGATGCAGGCGCTGTGACGTAGTGTTAGGCTACTACTTACCTTCTGATAATTGGTCAGAAGGAGGATCACCTGCTTCCAGATGGCAGTTGACCACGGGTGACTGAAGCTTTGGAAAGCAAAATTGCAGATAAGGGGCGACTACTGTATTTACTTTTAGGAGCACAAGCCTTGGCATAAGATGGACCTGAATTTGAATCTCCTTTCCATCAATATCTGTTGATCTTGAGTAGAACACATTCTACCCAAGATGCACTCTCTGAGCATCAATTTCCTCAACTGTAAAATGAGGTAATGATACTTTCTCATATCATCATTGCTAAGAATAAATGAGCTTAATGCATAGAAAATTTTTATCCCAATTACTGTTATCCACAAGTCTATTTTGACCGTCATAGGTCACATTGAATTCACTGCCTTTTGAAACTACTACTGTCTATCAACTAATCCTCAGGTAACAGAAGTAAACGGTTAAAGAAAGACATAACTTACCTACATGGTCGTTATGGAAGATCATAACCTAAACTCCTCAAGTTTGCCTGCATACTACGCAGACCTGAGAATACATGATAAATTACCATCCTACCAGATGATAGAAATCCAGAAGTTACACATTCATACATGCAGTAAAATGGTATGGAAGTGACAACGATACTTCGGAAAAGCTCTCTCTCTCCACCCCCAAGGTGACACAGGAAAGCTGAAAAAGAACCCTGGTGGAGTGAATCTCAAACGTGCCTGCTCATTGAAATCAACTGAGGAATGTTAAAAACGACTGCCTGTATCTCCCCCACGAACACATTCTTAACAAGTTTTTTTTTTTTTTGATGTTTATATATTTTGGGGAGAGAGAGACAGAGTGTGAGCAGGGAGAGGCAGAACCCGAAGCAGGCTCTGTGCACAGAGCCCCATGCAGGGCTCATGAGATCATGACCTGAGCCAAAGTCGGACACTTAACCGACTGAGCCGCCCAGGTGCCCCTCCCACTAACAGATTCTAAATTAACTGATTTGTGAGGAGGTCTGGACATCCGAACTTTTATAAGCACCTCAGCAATAAAGCTGAAGAACCACTGCCCTTTCAATTCAGAGGACCCTATGGTTCTCTTCGTTTGAAAGAGACAGTTAGCTTAAAATCTATTTTTATATGATCAGCCTTTCTACATATTCCCAGCCTGGTGGTGTCCTTTGGAAGCAGTCTTTCTCCCTAATTATTCTGGAGCTCTTTTACAAATTCTGGCACCAGCCCCTGTTCTTTCTCAGAAGTTATCTGGTCCTATAATATGGTATTTTCATGATTTATAGGGAGGAGCAACTTTCTTTCACTGGCCTCTCAGTTCCTACCCAGCACCTAGTATCCTGCAGGCACATACACCTTACTGAGTAATTATTGACCAACAGTCTAAACCCCGCCCTTGATCAGGTTTGTAATTAAGTACACAACTCAGAATTGGCATACTTACTAATTCTACAAGAACCAGAAGCAAAGTAAAATTGAGACTTACTTTCTTTACAGATTCCAAACTCAAATTGAGAAAACGTTTTCCACTACGAGATGTACGTGTTTTTGGAAGACATCTCCATTCTCTGAGTTCCAAGCATCATTTTGGAATAATTCTAAAGGTAAAATGTCACCTCCTATGAGCCTGGAGTTCTCTCTTGTCCAGAAAGACAGACTAACATCTGGGAAAAGACAAAAGCCCCGAATAGGAGTTTTGTCTCTGTATTTATTGAGCTCACAAGATATTCCTACGTGGTGAACGTGAAGAAAACAAGTTACACGTGTGAACGTGGAGAAAACAATCAGACAGTAATCATTAACTTGTAATCATTAACTTGTGTGTGTAAGAAGCAAAGGGTCTGGGGGGCAAGTGGAGTTTGTGATCTAAGTATAGTAGTATATTGGCGGCAGATGGAAAGTCGTTTCCGGCAGGTGATATAACAAGTCACTAGTGATCCCATTATAATATCTCACTAGCTAGCCTCGGGCACGTTCACCCTGTGGTGATGGCTTTCCACCCTAAGCTTTTTTCTAACCCATTTATATAAGTAGAACCTATTTCTCCACAGTGAAGTTGTGTTTTCTCTTAATGTTACGATTATATTATATCTAATTAGGAAAGACTTTGGCAGAATAAAAGCTACAACATTCATTTTGGAGAAATGAAGGAAAATAGAAAAAAATGCTACAACACTTATTTTGGAGAAATGGTAGCAGCATTTTGATTAAAATCATGAACAAGGTAAATACATTTAGTAGTCGATCCTCATTGAACATAGTTGTGGAAATTCTAGCCAATGTAATAAGCTGAAACACAAATAATAAGTATGCATAACAGAAAGGTTTTCAAAATTATTACTATTTGCAAATGATGTAATTTCCATGGTGAAAACCTAAGACATAAAACTTTGTGTCTCATGATTGGACTGCTACAATGTCAATATACAAAAATAGGGGCTCCTGGATGGCTCAGTTGGTTAAGCATCTGACTCTTGTTTTTGGCTCAGGTTCATGATCTCACGGTTTGTGGGTTCGAGCCCCGCATCAGGCTCTCCGCTGACAGTAGAGAGCCTGCTTGGGATTCTTTCTCTCCCCTCTCTCTCCGCCCCTACCCAATTCATGCTCGCTCTCTCTCAAATAAACTTTAAACAAATTTTTAAATAAAAAAATAATTATACAAAAATAAATATGCTCACTGGGTATCAGCACTATTCAGCCCAAAGAATACAAAGAAGTCAATTTTCTATGACAGTTTAAAATGTAAAGTATTAAATATAATTTTAACAGGAAATGTGAAGCACTTTTGTGTTTGCTGGCTATAAAGCTGCTAAGCCATTGGGTTTCTGTCTTACCTATTTACTCCTCTCAGACCATATGAATTTAATCTTCTTGTCATGGGATTTCCAAAAACTAAATAACCCAAGGGTCTGGCACTTAAACAAGAGGAATCACTTAATGTAATGGAAAGCATAAAGATTACAGAATAAAAGGCATGTGATTTGTGTAAGTAAAGATGGGCCCCAGATGTGGAGACTTGATAGACTGTCCGTGTCTCACTTGGAACCATTCCTGGGTGTTCTCTTCCTGCCACTGCTAAATATTGCTGTATGTTCCAGTATCCATAACCCAAAACGCAGCCAAGTAAGAGAACTGGTATCCTGATTGCGTGGTGAATTTGAACCCATAATCTCCAATTCTAGTGACTGCATGAATTTGAGTGCAGTGTAGTGAGTGGGGCCATTCATAAGTGCACTTGCTCTCAGCTTCTTTGAAACTTATGCTGGGACTGTACTTCCCAACCCATTTGAAGCTAGGTAAGGGCATGCGACTCTCTTTGACCAATAAAATGTGAGTAGAAGTAATCATGTGTCGCCCCTGGATACAAGATCTAAGCGAGTGCACTATGCACCACCTCACCACAGAAATAAATGAAGATACATGTTGAGAAGGAGCTTCCACTAGCCTGAGTCCCTGTGCAACCGTAATGTCCAAAATCCCCAGCCAACCCAGAGTGAGGAAGAAATACTTTTTGTGTGAGTGAAGAAATAGTTTCTAATTATGTTAGGTCCCTGACATTTGGAATTTTTTGTTACCACAGCCTTATGTTACTACGGTCTGACTAGAGAAAGTCCATTTTAGGGTTTTTATAGAGCTAGAAGGAGCCACTGGCCATGAATTCATTAGCGAGTCCAAACACGGAAGGATTACTACCAATTGATGTCAATCAAGAAAAAAGAGGGTGCCCAGCTACTAGTTTGATTTTAAGCAGCATGGAAAAAATCTAACTCTGGACATCGTATTGTCACAATGTCATCAAAATCGAATGGGACGGGAACTATTAAGATGAAAGTATTACTTAGTGATCTGAGCATTGTACAAAAATAACTGACTTTTTTCCCTTATTCTTTGGCTGATATATCACCTCTGTATTTCTTTGGATTGACAGACAGTTTCCTCTTGAAAAACTGCGGCTCATTTGCCCTTCTGGAGTAGCTAGGTGAGAGGTTTGTCACACAGGGAGACGCAAATGGCAAAGAGACACTGGAGAGCAGGAGACAAGGAAAAAGGAGGAGGAAATATAAGGGAAATATAAGGGAAAAGCGAGCATGAATTTTTCTGGAGGAACAAAGAATGATTTCAATTTAATAAAAATGGAAAAATAGGGACAAAACAAGAGGCAAGACCGAATAAATGGGGGCAAGGAAAAGATAAAAGCATAAAAAGATGATTAAGAAGAAAACGAGCTAAATGAGAAAAAAAAATGTTTTTTTAAATTATGGAATGCTTGCATGGTTTTCTAAGTCCCCCAAAGATTTTTTTTCTAATGAGATGAATACAACTGATATAATGCTATTCATAAATAACCAGATCACCTTCTGCAGCACAAATTGCATTTTCAGCTGACTAGTTTATAATAAATATTCACCAAAGTGCACGATTCTTTAGATTGGGTCATTTAGAAACTTCCATTCCATTAAAAGTAAGTTTTATTTCCTTGACAAAGGCCACTAGCTGAAACGTCAATTGCCTGTCCTAAGGGATGGCACCTGTAAGTAAAATAAACATATTTTTAATGGAATAGATGGTCAAAGTGACCTTATCTCAAGATAGCATGCACTTTGGTGAATATTTATTGTTGAATTAAAGAGATGCTGATACAAAAGGACAGTAGTTCCTTTTCATTACCTTTCCTTGTTATATAAAGACAAAAAATTTTTTAAATGCTGAAATTGCTTTCAGAATTTACCAATCATTGACTGAAACACCACACACATAATAAACACCATGAATAATTTGAAATAAATCTGCCAGTTCAGATTATAAATATGAATATGATGCTAAAATTAATCGTACATCCTTCCAACCAAAAATTCTTTTTCCATTTATCACTGATACCTTTATTTGTTCCTCTACAACATTTAATTGGTTTGCAATATATTTTCAAACAGTAACAACTAAAATCTAAGGTTATTACTGATGTGAAACTGAAATGTCAAGCTACATTTTTTTAATTAAGAATAAATTTAGAGATATGCTGTATTTTTAAGTTCTTAAGTCGGCAAACAAGTCTATACTTACATTGGACCTAGGTGGAATGTTTCAACTGATGCCAGATGAAGATAGAGTAGTTCATTCAAGTGAGTGAAAATTTACTAAATCCCCACTGAAAAAAAACTGCCAGACATATTCCAAGATGTTTTTGGATGTGTTGAAGTCGATTTGCAAAATCTAGTACTTTCCAATTGGGAAGGATCCTTTGAAATTGTGTGACTAATGTCCTTTATTTTTAAGATTAATATATTAAGTCCCAGAAAGTTCAAAAGTCTTCACAAGATTCATACCCTGTAATATTTGTAGAACTGGAACTACAGCCTTGATTTTTTTGTTGAGGAAAAAAACAAGGTTCTCCCTTCAAGTTCTGTGCCACTCTGTCTGAATCACAACCATTGCCATCAATTTTCCTACTTCATGCCCCACATTACACAAAAAGACTTCCTGTCTAACCTATGTGGAAATTACCTATTGCTACTTTTAAAAATCATACCAAAACTTAATGTCTTAAAAGAACAATATTTAGGGTCCATTGAGCGTCTGACTTTGACTCAGGTCATGATCTCAGAGCTCGTGAGTTCAAGCCCCGCATCAGGCTCTGTGCTGACAGCTCAGAGCCTGGAGCCTGCTTTGGATTCTGTGTCCTTCTCTTGCTCCTTCCCTCCCCTGCTCACCCACTCTCCCTCCCTCCCTCTCTCTGTTTCAAGAATAAACAAAACATCTTTTAAAAAAATTTTTTAGGGGTGCCTGGGTGGCTCAGTTGGTTAAGCATCCGACTTTGGCTCAGGTCATGATCTCGCGGTTTGTGGGTTCGAGCCCCGCGTCAGGCTCTGTGCTGACAGCTCAGAGCCTGGAGCCTGCTTCAGATTCTGTGTCTCCCTCTCTCTCTGCCCCCTCCCCCACTCACACTCTGTCTCTCTCTCCTTCAAAAATAAATAAATTTAAAAAAAATTTTTTTTAAAAGAACAATATTATCTCTCAGAAATTTGGGAACAGCTCAGCTGGGGGATTCTGGCTCTGGGTATCATGTGAGGTTCAATCAAATGTGAGCTGGAGCCAGGTGACCCACCTCCCACAACTACTCTCCTCTCAGGGCTGGCAGGTTGCTGCTGGCTGTTGCCCAGAACCTCAGTTCCTCTGTGCAGAGGCCTGTTCACAGAGTGGCTGAGAATGAGAAATCAAGAGACCAAAGCCGAAGCTTCATTTCCTCTTGTAGCCTAGCCTCAGAAGAAGTACTGTCTCTTTCACCGTATTCTATTTGTCACACAGGACCAATCCTAACATGAGAGGTAAAGATTACACTCAGGCATGAAGACCAAGAGGCAAGGAGGATTGGAAACAAAGTTAGGGTCTGACAACCACTGTCTGCCCAGGTCTTCAGTGACTGATGTCACTCCCACATGCAAAATATATGCATCCAACTGAAAGGGCAACAAAATCCGTAATCTAGTATAGCAAAGAGTTCTTCTCAATCTTAAGACCTGTGAACTAGAGAAGACATCCACCTGGATATGTGTGCATACACACACACACACACACACACACACACACACACACACACACACCATCAATGGTGGGGGAGAAATGAGATGACCAGTGTAGATCCGTTCAAAAAAAAAAGAAAACGGGAGATACATAGGAATCACTGGTTGTTAAAAAATTGTAAAATGCAGGCAGTCATGTGTTGGCAGTTTCTTGGTTATGCCTGGGCTATTCTCTAGGAAAGGCCTTTCCTATTCTCTAGGAAAGATCTTCACAGCTCTTGTCTCTGCCTTCTGGGCTCTTTACCCCACTCTCTGTCACATGGCCCTTGTTTTCCCATCACAAATGGCCAGTGTGTTTAGATGAATAATTTTCTCAGCTTGTTTCATGCCTATAGCAGTTCAGAGGTCCAAAGATCTCTTTTCATTTTGTATTATGTGTCCCTTTTAATTCAAGGAGACAGTGTTTACCAGAGTATAAATCTCTTTAAAACCTATGGGCATCCTATGAAGCTACTGGCTTCCTTCCCTTAGACAAAATCCACACCCACACACTAAGTTCGTCTCTACCTTGAGGTTCTTGGAAACCTCCTGTAGCCCAACACCCTTGATACTTATAAGAGCCCTCTAGTTTAATAACAGGATCCATGAAATACATCTGTGAGATTCTTAAAGGAACCTATTTCTGTTTGAGGTACCACTTCATTTGTTTATTTTTTTTTTACTAAGTCCTCAGTGTATTCAAATGCTTTATTTATTTATTTATTCATTTATTCATTTATTCATTTAACGTTTTATTTATCTTTAAGAGAGAGAGAGAGAGAGAGAGAGAGAGAGAGAGAGAGAGAGAGGAGGGACAGAGAAAGAGGGAGACACAGAATCCAAAACAGGCTTCAGGGTCTGAGCTGTCAGCACCGAACCTAATGCAGGGCTTGAACTCACAAACTGTGAGATCATGACCTGAGCTGAAATCGGACACTTAACCCACTGAGCCACCCAGGTGCCCCTTGAGGCACCACTTTAAATCTATTTGAGGTTATAATAGAGTTTTTCAGTCTTACCCTCGGTTGCATCTTCAGACAAGGAGTTCTCAAAGTGTGGTCCAAGGACATGTGGGGGGGGGGGGGGGTGCCTCAAGACACTCAGAGAGCCCACTAAGTCAAAACTGCTTTCATAGTAATATGACATAATTTTATTTTTCAGTCTTATTATCTTACTATCTTCTACATGTAGAATTTTCCAGAGGCTGTGATATCTGCCAGCTGCCTTCTATCATGTTAAATGTTACAGAAATGTGTAAACATGTAAAACAATGACACTCTTCTATTTTGTTTTGAAAAATGCATTTTTGAATAAAAACATATTTGGTTATCATATAATGTGTGTTATTGTTTCAAATTAGATTTTAATTCTAAAATCACATATCACACACATAAAAAAAAGCATCTCAGGGTCCTCAGTCATTGTAACAGGTGTAAAGGGCCCTAAGAATGAAAAGTTGGAGAAATAACCACTTTTGATTGTTTTGTTTACAAAAGAGCATATCTGTTCAATGTATTGCTTACATCTATTATAAAATCTCTCTGCAAAGAGCACAAACAACAGCAGCAAAAAATAATTAGACAAAAGAGGGGCATCTGGGTGGCTCAGTCAGTTAAGCAGCTGACATTGGCTCAGGTCATGATCTCACTGTTCATGAGTTCGAGCCCTGTGACGGGCTCTGCGCTGACAGCTCGGAGCCTGGGGCCTGCCTCGGATTCTGGTCTCCCTCTCTCTCTCTGCCCCTCCCCCACTCACACTGTGTGTTTCTCTCAAAAATAAGTAAACACTTAAAAAAATAAAAAAACTAATAATCAGACAAAAGAAACACAACATGTCCTGTGGAAAATCACGTGACAGACTGCCTGACTTAAAGATGAGTAGGACTCTGGAAGGTTCTTTGGTAAGATAATTGTCTCCAGCATTCAAAATTATATTTTTTCTATAGAGACAACATGTAGACCATAAAGACCCAGTGATGAGTCTCTCACATTGGACCCAACCGACAATAGGCAGTTCCTATCTGATGATCTTCTCTTCTTTTGGCTGAGGAAGCAAGATCTCACGTGGTTACAACAAATATGGATAGACCTTCATACACAAGCCCAGCCAACTAATCAGGTTAGAAGGAGTCGGTGCAATGCAAACCTATTCATCCTGTCTATGCTGTAGGAAACATTTTACTGGGATAGTTGAACTAGTAGTTCAAACCCTCTTAATATCTGAATCAGAACAATTCACGGTTTAGTCTTCTCAACCTAGCCAAAAGCCAACAAAAAACTTAACCAGACTTTGTTATTAATACGATATCATATGCTGTTTTAAAGTTCTGAAAAGAAGTCTTTCCAAAGAAAGACTTTTTTTTTTGTTAGTGCTTAAGGTTTAAAATCAGATATTAAATAAAGTTGATTCTCAAGTAAGATTTCAATACTGTTAGGTGAAACATTGACTATCTTAGCTTCCAGATCATTTTGTGCATTCAAGAAATGTCTGTCACTTCACTTTAGTCCCATGCTCAATCATTTAGAACAAAACACAACACAACAAAAATCCCAATCCATTCTGCCAGCTCAACAAAAGGCTTTGTGTGGGTGTGTGTTAGAAAGTAATTATGAGGTTTTTATTTCACTAATTATTCTTCAGCCTTTGAAATGTCAGTGTAGGTCAAAGTAGCAGCCAATGTTTTGAACCAGATCTGAATTCAAATAAGGAGGCTACTGCAGGAAGGACAAGGAAAAGAGTCAACAGTAAAGTAATTTGATGTTATGAGCGACGGAGAATGAGACTCGAGGTCACAGGAATTTAAAGTTTCCAACCAGAGCACCTCAAAAACCCCAAAGTGTCATGTAAAATTTATATTATAGATATGACATGATTGAAAATGCTTCCATATCCACACTGCAATGATGTTCTAAAGAGTTATAAGTTGAGACTTATGAGTTTATATTCAAATTTTTAAAAATTACAAAATCATATAGAGCTTTTTTCTTCTAAGTAGCCATTTTGAGAGCTTATAAACTCATGCCAAATATTATATAACTACTTCAAATATTTTCCTTAATTCTCCTTTAATAACTATTTTTAAGCTGGGGCACCTGGGGGGCTCAGTCGGTTGAGCGTCCAACTTCGGCTCAGGTCATGATCTCACAGTTCATGAGTTCGAGCCCCGCATCGGGCTCTGTGCTGACAGCTCAGAGCCTGGAGCCTGCTTCAGATTCTGTGTCTCCCTCTCTCTCTGCCCCATCCCCACTCATGCTCTGTCTCTCTCTGTCTTAAAAAATAAATTAAAAAAACATTTAAAAAATTTAAATATTTTTAAGCTGATTTTATGAATTGAGGTTGGATCTCATTATCTTATAACAAAATTTCATTTTCCAAATATTAAATTGTGGCACTTCCTAACTTCAACAGAAACTAAGCACATCCTCTGAGAACATGAGTAAGGCAGGCAAATTGTTCCTTATAATAACTAATATGCATGAACATGCTGATTTTTTGCTAATAAATGATCTCAGGAAGGTTAGTAGACTTAGGTGTAGTGCTGATTCCCCTGACCCCAAGTCCTCAGGACCAGCTAAGTTTACACAATGAAAGCAGACCAGATTGGAGTAAAGTGATTCCATTCATTTCAGTCATGCTCATGACTGATACCCAGTGTCATGACCAAATTGATCACACAATGGTCTCCATCAATCTTTGCAACAGTAGAATTGAGCAGATTAGTTGTGCTGTGGCCTGTTCATTTTCCCTTCTATAGATACAGCTCAATCTGAGAGGAAAAAGAAGAGCAAGTTAATTGAGGATAGAGAGTTCACTTTGATGGCTTATGAACATCACCCCAGCTTTACTCTTTGTTCCCATATTTTGATGTCTGGTGGGTCTAATGTGTCCTAGCCTCTTGCTTCTTCATGTGTGGTCCCCAGACCTGCAACCTTGGCATTACTTCAAGCCCCTTCCCAGACCTAGTAACAGAGCCTGCTCTTAAGAAGACCTCCTTCCACCACAGTGATTTCTCTACACTTTAAATATAAGAAGCATTGGTCTGCTTCTAGCTACTTTGAGAGTTAATTGATTTCTCAATATTAAGCAAGCGCATCATTTACAAGAAGATCTGAGATTGTCTATATGGCTGGAGACCAGGAAGGATGCTTAAGGAAAATATACCAAGAGACTAAACGAAGAGTTCAGAAAAATCTCTCCAAAACTGACCCACAGCATCACCGTCACTAGAATCTGAACTGCTTCTGGAACAGCAACACTCTCTGCAGCTTACTCTGACTTGCTTAGTTCCTGACACTCAAGCCCAGCACTGTCCAACAGAAATGTAATCTGAGCCACAAAATGAGCCACAGACGTAATTTTAAGTTTTCTACCAGCCACATTAAAGAGATCAAAATAAGCAGGTAAAATTAATAATATATTTTAGGATGCCTGGGTGGCTCTGTCGATTAAGCACTGAAACTCTTGGTTTCAGCGCAGGTCATGATCTCACTGTTTGTGAGATCGAGCCCCAGGTCGGGCTCTGCACTGACAGTGTGGATCCTGCTTAAGATTCTCTCTCTCCCTCTCTCTCTCTCTCTGCCCCTCCCTTCCTCATGCTTTCTCTCTCAGGATAAATAAATAAACTGTTAAAATAATAATAATAATAATACATTTTATTTAATCCACTATATACAAAATACCAATCAACATTTAATCAATATTAATGAGGTAGTTTACATTTTTGTACTAAGCCTTCAAAATTTGGTGTGTACTTAACACTTACAGCATATCTCAGGACTAGACATTTCCAATGCTCAATGGACACATTTAGCAGTGATTACTATATTGAATAGGATGGTTCTAGCCCCAAAACCACAATTGTAACTTAGTCCGTCCTCCCTACATCGTATGGGTAGTATTTCAGAGCCCATACTTTTTTAATTGCTTGTAATCTGGTGCATGATTTAGAGATTTCTATTATGTCTCAATTTGTTGTGCATGTGTGTGTGTGTGTGTGTGTGTGAGAGAGAGAGAGAGAGAGAGAGAGAGACAGTGAGAGAGAAAGAGAAGGAGGAAGAGAGAGAGAAGGAGAAAAAGAGAGAAAGAAAGATTTATTTTTGTCCAATTGGAAGCATGCCCAAGTAATGCGCTATGGCTTTTCTAAGATATTAACTCTTCCCAGTGAGTTCTGCTCCTTTCTAGCTTACTAGATTCAGTTGTAATCTAGGTTAGTAAATTAGGTTAATAAATACTTTCTCTAAAGATGTTCTCCTTGCTTATCCCCAGACAACTCAGTATAAGGAGAACTCAACTTTTCCAGGCATCCCATTGTAGATTTGGTAGCACGGAAGCCGGGCTTGTCCAACTCTCAATCTCTTTATCTGTCAAAAGGGAAAATAATGGAGTTTCCGATGCAAAGATTAGTTGCGGCAATGCACAGACTCTCCAGTGCTGGCACACGCTAGAGGTTCGATAAGTGCTATTTATCATCATTTTTAATCCCCCTTGAACCTCAATAATAGCCAAGGAACTAAGGATAATAAGGTGACCTGGGATTGTAAGAAGAATGATAAACTCTCATGTCAGAGCCACCACCTACCTTCCAACACTAAACCAGTGCCTCCTGTTCTAGGTTTTTGTTTTAACTACTGCTCTTTGGTGGTACTAATTTTTGTGTTAGTCAAAATACTGTAGGTTCAGCAGTGGTTAACAAATAAATAAATCAATAAAAGTGCCATCTCAAGGGTTTAATACAACAAAGGCTCAATTTTCATTCAAGTCACAGCCTGATATGTGTCAGGTGGCTTTCTCGGGTGATGGCCCTCCAGTTGGGGACTCAGAGATCTAGTCTATTTCCATATTGTTTGGCTGACCTCTTAAACACCTTGGCCCCCAAGATTTCTGAAAAAGGGACACACACACCATGGATAACTGAGAAAGGTTTATGAACAGGCCCAGAAATGGCTTGCATTTCTGTCCATAGTCCATTGACCAAAACATAATCAAATAACCACAACCTAACTGTACGTCTTCCTCTATGATCAGAAAGGCACCTATGAAACAGAATTTGGAAAACACACGACACTGTTTTTGACACAGGTTGGTATTTTGCGCATTTGGAGCACAGAATGCAATATTTTAAAAAAAGCAGTCCTCCCAAATGTCAGGGTGCATATGGTGGGTTAGGCATGGGATGGAAGGAAATGATTCAAAGACATACGGAAGGAGAAAAAAATGACAGCCCTGGCTTGTATGTATATAACAGTCAAGATGCGAAATCAAGGAAAAAATGCAAATTTATCTTCATTTAATAATGTCTGATGTTTATTTAGCACAGTACAGTTCTAAAAGTTAGACGGTACTTTTAAATTTCTATAAATTATCGTACTCCATCCACAGAGCCTTGCAACATAGGTGGTGCTTTTTCCATTTTACAGATGAGTATGAGCTGAGTAAGGGCAGGTTCGGTGACTGCCATCCAAGGGGTCTAAAGCCAAGGACAGCCTTCTGCCTGAGTGCCACAGGGCCCTAGAATCCAGTCTCTCATCCAGGCCAAAACCCCTCCCAATGCAGTGGCAGATGTTCCCCAGACTCTGAGTAAACACCAGTGAAACAAGTTCGCTGTGTCATAAGGCTTCTTTTCCACTCTCAGACAGTGCCAGCTACTTAGTTTGACATTGATTATTCCTTATTCTGCTTTGGCGACTATAGAAAAGACTAACCTTTTTTTTTTTTACATCATAACTTAATAGTTGGAGACAATTATACCTGTTCCCCACCCTGAATTCTTTTACAACCTATCTTTTCAAAGTTTCCTCAATGACACTACCAACTTTTATTGCCATATCCTATTCTGGTTCGTTAACATCCCTTTTAAATATAAATTCTTTTAATGTTTATTTATTTTTGGGAGAGAGAGTGCAAGTGGGGAAGAGGCAAAGAGAGAGGGAGACACAGAATCCGAAGCAGGCTCCAAGCTCTGAGCTGTCAGCACAGAGCCCCACACAGGGCTCGAACGCACAAACTGTGAGATCATGACCTGAGCCAAAGTCGGATGCTCAACTGACTGAGCCACCCAGGCGACCCTAATGTTTATATTTGAGAGAGAGAGAGAGAGAGAGAGAGAGAGAGAGAGCGCGGGGGAGGAGCAGAGACAGAGGGAGACACAGTCTGAAACAGGTTCCAGGTTTCAAGCTGTCAGCACAGAGCCTAACACAGGACTCGAACTCACAAACTGCGAGATCATGACCTGAGCTTAATCGACTGAGCCCCCCAGGTGCCCCAAATGTCAACATCCCTTTCAAAGCTTAACACCCACAGTTAAAATCAGCATTGCATACGTGATCTGAGGTTGCTATCTTTCTTCAGCAAGGGGAATGGGATGCACGGCACACCCTGCCCTTCATGCCTCCTATTCTGAATGACTCTCTCTTACTGCTATACCCTGCTCCTTTGAACCGACCACCTCCCTGAGGGGTTCCATATATTGTGAACTGTCTGATAATTTCAAGTAGAAATCTACAAATGGGTTCCTCTGTGGTAATCTTCAACCCTGAAAAATATCTAAAACACTCAATAGTCACCGATATTTGCTTGAAAACATTTTACCAGATAGTCTTTACTGCACTCTGCCTTGTAAGTTATAGGAAAGCGTGAAAGGTAATAGAAATGCTTATACATTTCACTTTACTTTTTTCATTTTCATTTTATTTTATTTTACACTTACTATGGGCCAGAGTCTGTGAGGTTAGAATGGAAGACAAATCAATCATGGTGCCGAGAGTCTAGTAGGAAAGACAGACATTGCTCAAATACTCATGTAAGTAAATGTAAAGTCACAAATATAGTTCTTTGAAGGAAAAGACCAAGTACTTTGAGAAAGCACAAAACGGACCAGTTCTAAATTGTGGAGTAATCTCTTAAAAGGTAGAGATTTACGATCTGAGTAATGACTAAAAAGTTGAACCTGGATGGTTGGTTCGCAAATCTCATGCTCTATCCATTATACATTCTGCCTTGCTAATGGAAAGTGAAGAGACATCCCGGAAAAACCTGTCACATAATGGGATTTCTAGCACATGTATTTCTAATGATAAATAAGGGACCAAACAATTCATGTTTACCCTTTGAGAAAAAAATCCAACAGAGATTATTTTTAAAAGAAACCTACATGCTGCGGCACCTGGGTGGCTCAGTCAGTTAAGCGTCCAACTTCGGCTCAGGTCATGATCTCACAGTTTGTGGGTTTGAGCCCCACGTCGGGCTCTGTGCTGATAGCTCAGAGCCTGGAGCCTGCTTTGGATTCTGTGTCTCCCTCTCTCTCTGCCCCTCCCCTGCTTGTTCTCTCTCTCTCTCTCTCTCTCTCTCTCTCTCTCTCTCTCTCTCTCTCAAAAGTAAACATTAAAAAAATTAAAAAGAAAAGAAAAGAAACCTGCATGCTGAGAAATCAGGGTGGTGCAAAGGGCTGGACAGGAGAGGTAACACAACTTGGAACATTGTTTGGAAGGGCTTCCAACAGTCTGGGTAATTATTAGGACATGGAAAACACCAAAGATGAGATTTGAAGATGCAAGATATGGAAGACATGTGCAATGACTCAGAGGAAGGAAAGAGAAAGGATATATCCTGACCCTCAGCTCCCAGAAGGAATACACACACCTTAGGATAGGGTTGATCTGGACATGAGAAACTTACTCGCCTTTTTCATTACAAGAAACCAGATGTAATGGACTTGGGAACGCCAATGGCAATGTGGAGTCCACCTCACGATATGAGTTCTTCTGTCCTCCCCAGATCAGATCTTTATGTCACATTACTTCTGTCTGAGTAAAGTGAGTTTCTCAAATGCAGCTTTTTCCAGTTAAAGAAATAAGGGGAATGGTTTTCCAATGTGCTTTAATGTTTTCAAGAAAAAATTGGATTTATGCCTTGTAGAAAACACATTGGTTCGCTGCTTCTGAAAGGTCTTCCCTTGACTTAACATAGAGCTTGGAGCATGTTAACATTCTAGAGACTTTAGAATAAACATAAACTGCTCTAATGAAAGTTTATACTTGATCTCTTTCTCAGCTGGCATTTTTTTTTTTTTACAAAGCAAAATAATAAAATTCAAATCTGCTGTTGTTCAACCATTCTGGATTTTCCAAGAGCCGTGTTAATAAGTAAGTACTTTAAATGGAACTGATAACAACATGTAAGTCTCTTAAAGATAGTAGAAACCTCAGAAAGGTGTCTCATATACAGTTTAGCTATGAAATTGGGTTGCTACAAAGCAAGCTATTTCCCACCTTGAAATTCTAGCCATTCTCCACATTATTTTTCAAAGTCTGAGGGCAATTCAATTTTACATGGCATTTTCAATGGGATTTTAAAATGTACTTCTGGAGTAAAAATATTTCTGTATCATAAAATCATTATATAGCATTTTCTTTTCTGTCCTTTAGTATCTGGATTTATTTCTCTTTTTCTCAATTCCTAGATTAGGCAGAATCTCTATCTTTTCTATCAAGGACATTTCAACAAGATATAGATTTCAGGATTATTTGGTCTATGGTCCTAAAAATGCAAAGAGCTCTGTTTTAATGTATTTGATTTTCTTTAGAGTCAACATTCCTTCTTGCATTTAAATGTGATGATGTAAATCAGAGCTGACACGATGAGCTCTGTCTGCAGCTTTTGCTTGGTCCCAGCATTTATGCACCTCCTGTGCAGATTCCAGCACATTCTACATTGTTTATCCTAATCACTATTACACCAAGTGAATAAACACGGTTATAGTTTACATGTAAAGCAGCTTCTGCAGAGAAAAGATACATGATGATTCATGATAACAGGGAAACCACAAAACCCCAGATGTTCAGATAGGGTTTATAATGGAGTTGTGTGTTATGTTCAATTTTATGCAGAAAAATGAACAACCTTTAAACTGCACACAAAACGGTTCACATGACATCATTTTAGAGACCAGCAGTGTCTTTCAAAGTCCAATAGTTTGTCCTCCAGCTCCGGAATGGAACCACTGTTTCTTTCGTTAAACACCGAATGGAGTTGTTAGCTCGCATATTAGGTCTGTGTTGCATGAACAATATGCATCTTTGAATACCTGCCTTACACTCAGCCCCGTGAGATGCTCCCACTCGGGAAGACTTCCGGGAACAGCAGGTTCTCCCTTCCTGGCTCATCTGTACTCTGAAGTGCACGCTTTCTTCACAGCATATGCTCCTGGAGTGGAAAAGCAATGGAATCGGTCTGCCTCTGCCGGCACTGAATTCACCTTTTCATTCCCTTTGCCCTCCCTTCCTCTGACCTCCCGACTCCCCTTTCCTCTTCTTTGCCTCCCTCTCCATCCTTATACCCTGACCCTTTTCCCTCTGTCTTTTATGTAGAAAGTGTAAAATTGAATGTTTATACAAAGATTATGTAATGCATTTCCATTGTGCTTCTGGGAGATGTGCTTTGTCAGGCCAATATTACTATGCAGCTCACAGAACCACAGACATTTTTTCCCCCCGCTAGGAGAGAATTAGAGATAACCCCGTGAAGTGGTTTCCAAATTATATTTTAGCAGTAGCATCTCAGGTTTAAAGGCAATTCTACATGTGATCACAATACATAAAATGGGTGAAGGTAGAGCTTCTCTTTGAAACAAAGAAGTAAGGAGCGCACAGAGGCCCTCCTCCTCATCCCCCTCTTGCCTTCAAGGATCCCCAGTCTCCTCAGGAAACAACTGAAAAGCCTTGATATCATGCTATCTCCTATCTGAGGACAAGAAAGATCAAATACTTTATCCCAGGTAACATACCTTTTGAGTTACAAGGACACAAGCACAACCCAGTTTTCTGTAGCTGGGAATTATAGGTGATTTTGCTCTTATGTTAATAAAATGGGAATTCAGAGCTGATGAAAACACAGAATGACCTCAAGTGAAAAATGGAGTTGTTATGTAACTTTAATAAACATTTATTTAACATTTATACCGTGCTAGGCAACGAACGGGTATTACAAATGTAAAAAGAAAAATTCATTCCTTCAAGATGCTTAGAGCCCAATGGCTGGAAAGATGCATAAAACAAAACAACAACAACCTCAGAGTTTCAGAAGAACAATATATAGAAAGAGCCTTGAATCTTCTCTGTGGAGTCATGGAAACTTGACAGGCAAGGTAGAGTTTTATCGGGGACATGGAAGACAGGAGCCGGCCAAGAAAAGGACATTTAGGCAAAGGATCCAGCATGTATGAAGGCATGGAGGAAGAAAAGGGGATGGCTTCATCCAGGGACTGTAAGCAGCTTGGTGGAGCATCTAACTTGGGAGGGGAGTGTTGGGCAATGAGGTTGGAAAAGCAGAAAGAACCAAATACCTGTTTACCTTATAAGAAAGTGGGGAGAAGAAGATATAAGATTTCTGAGCAGGGAAAAATGATATGCAAGTTAGGAGGATGCAAATCAGGGCTGTGACAGTGAAGGTGACAATGAGATACAGAGTCAAGAGGACTCACAGTGGATGATGAGTGAGAGTAAAAGATAAGATAGGGCCAGATTTCCAGTGTGAGCAGTTGGGTAGATGGTTGTCAGTCTCTGGACAGAGAATATAGAAAGGAGATCACATTTTAGGCTCAGAGAAAATGACAATTATTTTGGTTTTGAACATAATGAGTTAGAGGACAAGATTTGGGGTCCTGATGAAAAAGTCTCATGCTTTTAGATAAAATGCTAAGAAGAAAGTCAAAGATTTTTAAAGGGGGATGGGGGAGACCAGTGGACAATGCCAATTTATATGTAGTAACTAAATCCTTGAAGAAGGTTTCTCCAGAAGACCATAATTATGAAAAAGATAAGAGAACAGAAGAAAGAACCCTCAAGGACTCCCAACATTGAAGTGATAGGTATACAATGAACGTCCCACAATGAGGCTGAGAAGGGGCCACTAGAAGTTTAAGAGAACCATCCTAGCAAGAAAACTTTCATGGAAACCAAACCAAATGAGGAAAGAACATCATGGGACAGAGAGTGGCCAACGGTGATCAATTCTATAGGGAAGCCAAGTCAGATGAGAACTGAACATGGCTGGCTGTATTTGGCTACAAGGATGTTGTCTGCGGTCTTTGCTGGGCAGTTTAGCAGAGTGACAGGGACAGAGGCTGAAGTCTAGCGTTCATTGTCTGAGAAACAAACGTAAAGTGAGAAGCAGGGATTTCCATTGTAGGTTGTTGTTTCAAGAAACGTTCCTATGAAGGGAAGGGGAAATATGGGGTTTTGTACAAGGAAAATGGGAAGTAAATTAATTTCCTTTATGAGAGAAACTCAAGACATACCAATGGAGCTGGCGAGTTTGAAGATCCAAGAGAGGGAGAAATGGCAGAAGGAGAACTGCCCCCAAGGAACTGCGAGAGGACTCCCGGACCCTGGAGGCAGTAATAGCCCTGAACAGGTAGAAGATGGGTACAAGAGGAGATGTTTCTAAATAGTGGAGTAGAAGGGGTGCCTGGGTGGCTCAGTCCATTAAGCTTCCAACTTCAGCTCAGGTCATGATCTCATGGTTGGTGGGTTCGAGCCCCGCGTCAGGCTCTGCGCTGACAGCTCAGAGACTGGAGCCTGCTTCTCATTCTGTGTCTCTGTCTCTCTCTCTGCCCCTCCCCCACTCACACTCTGTCTCTCTGTGTCTCTTGAAAATAAATGTTAAAAAAAATTTTTTTTAGAAGAATAGTGGAGTAGAATCCAAGTGCTTTCCGCAGAAAGCTAAATGCTGGAAGCGAGTGAGAAGGTAGCCAGGACAGAGTTTGGAGATAGAGGGAAGTTTGGGAGAGTCCCTGAATACAATGGCTGAGGGCAAGAAATGCACTGAGAGGGACGTGCACAAAAATTGCCCATTAATGTTGAAATATAACTGAGCTTAGAGACATGAGTTTCCGATTCCAGTCTAGTTCTCGGCAGATGTCCATTCTGAATCCTCGCCCTAGGGGTTGGGAAATGTGGCGACGGTATTATGAGATGCAGTTACATTAGGCCCACGTGTCAAGGGGACACTGGAGCACGTAAGAAGGAAAATGTGCATTCTGAAAACTTTCAAAGTTATCGAGAGGCTCAACATCCCGTGTGTAGATTTAATCAGCTTCCCTAAATTCCATCCCATCTTCCCATGCCCTTCGGGCAGAGACACGCTACATTTTTCCTCTTGCTACAAGCAACATACCCCCTACTACTTTGTGTTCACTTTCAACTTCACTTTCCACTTCTCGGTGTCATTAGAATGGGCAACAGCAATGGGCGACCCTTCTGTCTGCCGGATGATTGTGTCTACAGGGGCCATTTGCAGTCCATCAGAGGGCAGGTATGTCCTCTCCACTCGGGGAAGATTATCCCATACACATAATCACCGGCACTCCCTATCCCGATACGGTCAGTTAATAACAATCTGTCTTTCCAAAGACCTCAACGAATTCGGGAGCTGTTGCCTCACAGAGCGTTTTCACCACTAAAATTGCTCTTAGAGATAGTGGGGGGAAAAGAATCAAATTAAGTCATTTCCCTCCTACCCTTTTGCTACCTACTTGGAAATCATTAGTACAAATGATAGTTACCCTAGCAATAGCAATGCAATCAAAACAACCACATCCATCTCAGTGAACCATGTCGCTGGCTTGGCTATTCCATTGGCTGCTAATTAACAGTGACACACATTAATGGCCCCAGCAGCGGGGTCAGCACAGCATTAGCAGTGCTGTAATGCAGGCAGAAATGATAGATATGAAAGTCTTTTCTCCAGCTCCAAAGAAGAAGGGGGGAAATGAAAGTCACTTGACAACAGATCTCCCATGGAAGCTGCTCTAAAGCAGCAGGCTCCCTGAATCTGAGAGAAGAAGAAAATACCGAATGAAAACAAGTCCCTGCTTCTGGATGTCTGAATAATTGTATGTGTAATTCAAAAGACTGCGAACTTAGTCTCGAACAAAGTAAAGGAGATCACCTCCATGTGGAGTCTGGAGGAGGGATGGCAGGTTCATGGTGGAGCTAAGCTTTTGTTCTGAAATCTTTCCTCCAGTCCTTCGGTTCGTTTTTACTGAAAAACACAATGAAAAGTAAAATTAAAAAACCCACCGACGGCTCTCCACCACACCACAACTATAGCCTGAGCTGTGTGACGGTAGAATCAGCAGCTGTCCAGAAAGGGGCTTTGAGGCCTGTCTTAAAAGAAATCTCCCTTAGTGTTCTAGAGAGACTGAAATGGATTCTTCAGGAGCTCCTCTAAATTTTTTCAGTGTTTATTTATTTTTGAGGGAGAGAGTGAGGGAGCGTGAATTAGGAGGGGCAGAGAGAGAGGGGGAGACACAGAATCCGAAGCAGGCTGCAGGCTCCGATGTGGCTGTCAGCACAGAGCCTGACGTGGGGCTTGAACACACGAATCGCAAGATCATGACCTGAGCCAAAGTCTAACACTTAACCAACTGAGCCTCCCAGGCACCCTCAGGAGCCCCTATAAAGGAACAATCGCATTACTTGGCCGAGGTTACCCAATGCTCTAGTGCCCTCCGGCTTTGTAGGGTTCTGAGCAGGAAGCAGGTGCTCATCAAATACTTGTCTACTAAATGAGTAAGTCTACCCCTGATTTTTATCCACGTCATCCTGACTAGTCAGATTACAGTTTGCGCCTATCCTTGAGCAATGTCCAGAGAGGCACAAAGACAAATCTGTGATGGGGCTGACGGTTAGAGGACATGGAGTTCAGGGAACAGCTGGGGAGGGAGGACAGGAGGGTTCAGGGTAACGAAGTACAGCTTGAGGGCCTCAGGCGCCTGTCAGGAGGAAAAAAAAATGAAATGATAAGGGGGTGTCGGCGAAGACAAAGGTGTCTGCCTGGAAACCTCAGAAGGCAACCTGGGAGCCTCCCTCTTTTGGGGAGGAACGTGAATCTAGCCCCATACTCTGATGCTTCTCTTTTCTGTTGCCTCTTCCCCTAGTCTCCAAGGGAAGCAGACTGTGTTTGTTTGTTGTGCATGGCGCTGCAATACACAAACAGATTGACATAAATTTATGCCAGCCTTTCTTGTTTAAAAACATGAATTATTCAAGAAATATTACAATATTAATTAGAAATCATTAAAATACGAGTGTTGGGGGAGGGAGGAATGAGATAGTGCATTAGCAAAATCGCATTTAGCCCAAACATAAAGTGTGCCAAAGCCGCTTAATCATTGTTTTGATAGTCAAAATACCATAACACCAGTTTCGCAGAACGGGGGAAAGGAAGACTCTTGGAAGCTTCTGCTTCCCGTTATTATTGGCGAGATTAATTATTTATGGAGCTCCGGCAGTGTACTGGGTGCTCCAGAAGACACAAATAAGAAGAGGTTTCTGCCCGAAGGGCATAGGAGAGAAATCAGAGCGGCACCAAGTTCTGACACACACACCCAGCCGGTGATTAATGATCAAGAGGACGAGGGGATTTTGCTTTGACTTTTCAGTTTGCTCAGTGCTTTGAGTTTTCAGCTTTCAGAGGAATCACAAAGTGAACATAGTTCCTAAAGAATTCCATGGAAGACGTAAGCTTTCGGGAGCCCTATAAGTGAGAGAAATGTATATATCCGGAAGCTTAGTGTCCATTTGCAAACTATGGAGGGCAGCAACAGTGAACCAGGATATTGAAAGGCATTCATTGTATTGGGTAAAATAGGTCTGGAGGGCTCCCTGGTGATGGTGATTATTTCATATTTTTTACGTGTCCACAAACTACAATTGTTACACAAAAGCACACTTGATAGAAATTCTGCAAATCATGAAGGTTACAACCTGGTGAACGTGTATTATCATGTACACAAATACAACCCTGGTGCCGACATACGGTGATCATTTAAGAAAGGGACCTCAGTGTGAGTGATACAACAGTGCGTGTGAAAGACAAGATCAGGAAACATAGTGAGTCAGTTGATCTCAGTTTTTAGAGGGGCCATTTTGACCGTGAATTAACTATTTCATGGTGGTAGGGAATCACTCCAAGGCTGTTACATGGAACACAAATAGGATCCTTGTGACCTTAATTGATTACAATAGCTTCCACGCTGCACCAGAAGAGGTTGAATCAATGAGCAAGTGATTATCACACCCTGCAGGATATGGGCAGGAAAGAGCGAAAGCAGGCTTGCAGAGAGCCGGTTTTGGAAACTAGTTCCACCTTTTGCCCCATTTGGCTTAGTTCGTGCCCAGCAACAGCCTGTGGTCATGCCCGAGCACCATCAGCACTGACTTTAAGGTGTGAAGATGGGCATGGCAGAAGGAGCCACGGAATCTTTCAGTCATACCCAAATTGACAAGACCTTGGAAACTGCCAAGGACATTCGGGCTATGCTGTTTCTCCCTCATTTAGAACAAGAGCCTGTTCTATTGCACGATAAAGAGCACCTAGTCTACGGCTCCCAGACTGTGGGGACTTTGTCTTATTCCCTCCCCATCCCCATCACAGGTCAATCTCCACATATTCAGAAGAAGAGCTGGAAGGTAGGGTTTGAAGCCCTTATGGCTGGAGTACAGAGTCAGGAAATCAAATGGGTCTAAAAAGAAAGAGGTAGCAGCTGAAGAAGGAGAAGTGAATCCAGAAACAAGGAGACACAAACCCGGAAAAGCCAATCTCAAATACAAGTTGGGAATCTAGACCCGCAGTGGATCAAAGTCTTGGGAACGGCAACAATCACAAAGGAAGAGACGAGTGAATTCTCCAGGGCCTGCTCCAACTGGCTTTTTATTTCTTTTTGCAATTCTCATGGGTGTCTCCTCTCACAGAGTGCCCTTGGTTGCTGAGGGAGCCTTCTGACAGACTGCATAGGCTCTGGGATGCTCAATAAATATTTGTGGGGTGAATGACTCAATGATTTTAATTTCGGTTCAAGTCCATCTAGGCACCAGCAGATGTTCAGGGAATCTAAATTAATGTACTTCCCACTCGACGTATATAAATTGACCGATATTACTAACAGGATGTGGAGACAGGGTTGGAACAAATGTGACTATTTATAAAAATCAGAGCTAAGTGAGGCAGTTATAGAACCTTAGAAGTTGGGTCATTTTCCACACTCGTTAAGCAGCCTCCAAACAACACTTGGCTTGTAGCATTTGCATTGGTTCCTCGCATATTGCCCAGTATTGCCATATGTCCCTTCCCATACTGACACTTTTATTTTTCTTGTGCATCTGAACCCTTTTTCTCTCCACTTGGCTAAGACGAGGGAATCTGCGATCACTCTGAGTTCAGGTCCAAATGTGTGTTAACTAACTCTCTTTTTGTCATTCTCAAAATACACACACACACACACACACACACACACACACACCTCATAGTCACACAAAAGGAGAAGTTAGTATATTAACTTTTTCATTAGATACACATTTTTTTTTAGGAATGTTGCCTTTAACTTCTGGGAGTGGGAATAGGAGTTATTTTTAAGGCTACAATAATAGCTGTAATAATAGGCCAGAAAAACAACCAGCAGAATAAAATAAAGGTGAGAATCCATTTGGAAGAAAATACGAGTATGATGGGATACTTGACCCCACAAACATGACCTCAATAGCTGATCAAAAGCATTGTGCTTTCCAAATGATCAGGACGCAATTTAATATAGTAGTAACTGCCCAGGTTACAAGATCAACTGTCACAGTCTGAATTTCTTTGAGTTCATGTTTACAAGCTCTGAATATCTCGGCAGAATAAAAAGCTCAAAAACAGCATACCGCCACTTGAAGCAAAGAACTTAGCAAATGCTTCTTGATTCATTTATTAACTGACCGGGCGTCCAGGTTGAATTCAAGTGCACCCTGCTAAGGCTCGGTCTCCGCTACAAAAGCAAAGTACGGGGAAGAAGCGGTAACAATAGCGACAAAACTTGACTCAGATGGTCATGCTCCAGTTAACACGATGGACTAAACCTCTCATCCCATGCCTATATCCTCTGGGATGGAATGGAGGCCAAGAAGAAGTGTGGCACCTCTCAAGAGGGAAACTTTAAGATGAGAAGAAATATGTTTGTATGCCACGTATACACATACTTGGCACCGTATTCTTCATAAATATACTCATAAAATGCTCTTAAAAGTTAGGTTTTACTTGAAACCGTGTAGGCATGCACCAGACTGATTCATCAGAAACCCCTAGGATCCAACAGGATCTAGGATCTTTTGGGGAAAGGAACCATACCCCAAAGTACCAGGACCATCTGAACTAGGGTCAGCCTACCTGAACTTGAGAATCCTCAGAGCCAACACCGCACCACACCTCTGAGAATATGCACGGTGCCCTCAGGCCCTGTGGGTTCCAGAGCAAAATCAAGAGGGAAGGTTGCTGTCTCCTGGCCAGAAAAGCCACCCTGGGCTGCGTACCTCTTACTATGTTATTAAAAACAAAACGAAACTCTCTTCAAAAAAGGTGGTCGAGCAGGCTGGAGACAGCGGCCCTGCAGCAGACACAGAGATGCAGATCTTTGCGGAGACCCTGATGGGCGAGACTATCGCCCTTGAGGCTGAGCCCATGACACCAGTGAGAATGTCAAAGCCACAATCCAAGACAAGGAGGCCATCCCGCCTGACCAGCAGCGTCTGCTTTCTGTGGGCACACAGCTAGATGATGGTTGCACCCTCTCAGACTACAATACCCAGAAAGAGTCTACCCTGCACTTGGCGCTTCACCCGCAGGGTGGCACCACCGAGCCTTCCCTCTGCCAGCTGGGTCCAGAAATACAACTGCGACACGACGGTCTGCCGCAAGAGTCAGGCTCGCCCGCACCCTGCGCTGTCAACTGCCGCAAGAAGTAGAGCCACACCAACAACCTGCACCCCAAGAAGAAGGTTACATAAGGCTCATCCACCGGCCCTTCCTTTGTCTGCAGGGTGACATCTGGCCTGAGCCCCAAGGCCCGTGGGGCTCAATAAAGTTTTCCTTTCATTGCAAACCAACCAACCAACCAACCAACGAACCTCAGGAAATCCACATCTTGCCTGGTGCAAAAGCTCTCACACGTAGTACACAGTTTCAGTCAATCCTGGCCTCAGGGAAAACCCACGGTGCCCTAGATATGACTAGAGCAGGACACTAAGGACTTTCCATCATTCTTCTCTAGACATTCTTTTCCTCTCCCACTATAGCCTCAATGCATAGATTTCTAAATGTTGAGAGTCTGGATCATGCTAATTAGAAATAGTTTATGCCAGGGCACCTGGGTGGCTCAGTCACTTAAGCAACTGAGTTTGACTCACGTCATGATCTCACAGTTCGGGGGTTCCAGCCCTGCATCGGGCTCTGTGCTGACAGCTCAGAGCCTGGACCCTGCTTCGGATTCTGTGTCTCCCTCTCTCCCTGCCCTTCCCCTGCTCACACTCTGTCTCTCTCTCAAAAATAAATAAACACGAAAAAAATATTTGTTTAAAGAAATAGTGTATGCCATAACATAACCTGGCAGAGTCAAAGGGCAACAGGATGCCTGTATTTGAGTGTGTCAAAACTGTAGCAAGAGATTGTTCTTTCCATTCTGTCATCCTGTGGAAAAATGCTCCATAGTGACCATCCACAGATGTGTTCAGATGTCTGGTCATCCTAAATCCTTCCCTTTGAAAGCCTAGCATGATGGCAACTTCTTCAACCTTCTGGATAGGGATACTTTATATACTGCACTGGTTATCACAACATAAGGTACAATTTACTGCAGCAGGAAGAAAATAACCAGCGGTCTCAAGATGAAACCCTCATTCCAGTGCATTTTAATACTTACTGTTTTTAAAGCATCGGGGAATCTGCATCTTGCCCACGGCAAAAGTTCACAGAAAATATGATTACACTAATATCAGTGCCAGGTGTGGTTGTCGTCTGCGGGCCAAGGAGCAAAGGCCACATAGAGTCCTAACTGTCCGTATGAAAGGCTACACCTCCCTAAAATTAAAGCCAAGAAACCAGAGCAGAGGAGACAAGTAAATATCCCCTTTCCCCGTGGCACCTCCTGCCTAATGGGAATCGTAGTTAATGATCTGAATCGAAAGCGAAGTCTTGTTTTATGGAATGCTCACTCTTTGTTAAGCAAAGCTGTTTGGGCGAAGGACCATTCTATTGATTTAAAAATTGATTTCTTTTTTTCCCCCTTCATATAACTAAAACATGGCTCACAAATCACAGCTCTTTTATTCTTCTGGCTACAACCTAGGCTGAATCTCTCCCAACCTACTCACCGAGGGATGTCTGATGGAGGAAGTAGGAACATTTGGACAGAGATTGTTCAAGATTCTATTAAAGGTTTCAAGTGGCTTCCTTTGAACATTTGGTAATTTATATTTCGAGTCCCTTGGTGTAATTATTGTAATTATCATTAATCATCAACTTCCAGACCCAATCGAAACACAGAACATTGGAAAGGTCAAAGCAATGGAGAATTCTACCAATTCTTCACAGAAGATACGAGGCATTAACATTCTGATGCTCCACTTGTGTGACAAAGATTGTAATGAAAACAGAAAATAGCAAAAGATTAATGTGTTCTCATGATAAGAATCATCATAAGGAAAAGAGAAAGTGGAGCAAACTTAACCCACTCCTGTCACAGAGGCATGGTGATGAGTGGGGTTGAGGCTCAGGGGCGGGCTGTGGCAGCTGGGCCTGACCCTGCCGAAGAAGAGCATGCCTTCCTTCTCTTGTGGAGTAACAAAAGATAAGAAACGAGCTCAGGAGCACAGTAGGTCACATTTTGAACAATTCAGTGGACTCCTGGTTGTCTCTCTGGCTCCTTCCCTAAGTATCTGGCTCCAGATCAGATCACTCACTGGACCTTCGAAGCCATATCACAACCACCTGCTAGACATCCACCTGCATGTTCAAAACAGGACTCATCATCTCTCCCCCGAACTGAATCCCTCCCCGGTGGACAAAATAGGATAGTGCTGAAACGTCAGATTCTGGAGGTGTCCACACCTGTATTCAAATCATGGTTTGGGCACATAATACATGATCCTGGGGAAGATGCTGGCCTTTTCCATGCCTCCATTTTCCTATTTGTAAAATGTGCTTAATAGGATCTGCTCCACAGTGTTATTTTAAAGATAAAGTGAGGCAATATACTTAAACTACTTAGCACATAGAAAGTGCTCAATAAATGTCAGCTATTTTTACAGTACAATCCCTTTATTATTATGAAGTCCATCTGGTTACTTAAGCAGAAAAAAGATAAGTCTGGGAATTATACTGTATTTCTCCATCTCTGTCAAAATGGGACCAAATTCTGTCAATTGTACTCCCCTAATGTCCCTCAAATCTTTTCTTTCGATTTTCATTGCCTCTGCCTTGACTCAGAACCTTACAACTCTTCCCAGCATGAATTTCATTATCGTCTTCCTGCCTCTATACTTGCCCCATTCTAAGCCATCAGCCACACGGGAGCCGAACGCTCTTCAAAAGCACATAGCATAATGTCCTTCTCCTGCTTAAATTCGCCTGTGGCTTTCCAGTCCTGTAGCCTCAGCTCCGATTCTGTAGGAAGGCACATGAGGCCCCCATGATCCAACCCAGACTCTCTCCTTTCCACCCGTCCCTTCTCTTGGACACCTCCACATTCCCCATGCCCCAGACATGCCCCATGTCCTGCAAGCCCAGCCTAGGCCTCCCAGGCTTTCTCACCTCTTTTGTCAGTTCCTGTTCCCTGCATCTGAAATCAGTGTCCTCCTACATCTGGTCAGCCACTTCTCTCTTTTTTTTTTTTTTTAAGTTTATTTATTTATTTTGAGAGAGAGCGAGAGAGAGCACAAGCAGGCGAGGGGGAAAGAGAAACCCAAGGAGGCTCTGCACAGGTAGCGAGGAGCCCGATGCAGGGCTCAAACTCACCAACCGTGAGATCGTGACCCGAGGCAAAATCAAAAGTCAGACGCTAACCGACTGAGCCCCCCAGATACCCCTCCGGCCAGCCACTTCTAATCCTCGAATGACTCAGCATGGGCATCACCTCTCACAAGCTTTCCCTGAGCCTCTTCTCCCTCACATAGTGTTAAATGTCCTCACAACACTGAAAATGCTCTTCTGCCAATATTGAGGTTGGATTTTATTTTACGTAGGTCCCCATCCCCCACTGGGCCCTGAACTCTTAGAAAGCAGACATTGTTCTCTCATCTCTGTGAAGCTGCTTCTTAGCCTTGTGTGTAGCACGTAGGAGATGCACAAAGAATTCTCTTGAGTAAATTCACACATCTTTCTTGTCTCTCTTGCTCTCTACAATTATGAATGAGAAGAGAAGTGAAATAAAATTTAATTACTTCCTTTTTGTTTCTGGTTCGCCATTAAGTCGGGAAATGAGTTGAAAAAACTCCTAAAGTTAAAGGGAAAATAAGGATTGTGGATGATCTACACATTTCCAAGATCATTCAGATTCTTTGCATTGGCTGCTGATAGAAGACAGTAGGGCCCACTGACATGTACCAGCAGGCTGAAGATAATTGTAGTAATTTGCTGAAATGTGTCCCCTTAAATTGCCCCTGTGTAACAGAGAAAGGAATGAGCGACATTATGAAGAAATATTTTAAAAGCTAACTTTTTCATCTGAGCAGAGAGGCAGGGGAATTGTCCCCTACGACTGACTAGTTTTCTGGAAGTCCATTAAGGAAGCGAGCAGGGAAAACCATAAAGAGCAGTAATTCTATTTGACAACACAAAGGTAGAGAAGTCAGAGTCCATTCTAGTACCCTACAGAGAGGGTGTGCTGTCTGTCTCTCTGCCGGGGGCAAACAGCCACCATGATGAGAACGGTAGATGCTCTAGCTGGTCCCTCTGTTTGAAGAGTCCCTCTCTTCACTCCTACTAATGTGAGAGGGAGAAGAACTCCTCAGCAAGAGAGAGTCCACTCAGAAGACTCCAGAACACTCCCTGGTACAGAGACCACAGGAGCTTCGCCAGTGGACACTCTCTGGAGCTGGGCTGACCAGGTTGGCTATCTACTGCTGGAGGCAGTGACAGTCAAGAGAAACTAAATCACGGTCAAGGAACAAGACCAAGTTTGTAGCTAGAGAGATAGTACTGAGGTCTGAGGGGAGAAACATGGTCAGAAACGGGAAACGGTAACAACATCAGAAGCCCTGAGTGGGTGTGAAATAGATCAGGGCAAGGGACTCTGGGTGAAGGCTGTGGTTGAAGCAGGGAAACCAGAGGGCAGACTTTCATGAGCTGTGGCCCATGTAGAGTGAGGGTGGTTTGAGTTCTTAAAACAGCTGGTCAGGACAAAGCAGCAGGAGCTCTTTCACAGGAAAAGAAAAATATTAAAATGATTTCAAGTGAACCATTTTCCATAGCACCACAAGGAGGAAATGGAGGGAAATCAGTCATGAGGCTGGAAAGCAGGGGGACATGGCCACACAAAGGAAAAAGGAAAAACTCAGAACCCCAGAAGCTACATAATGAGTGTCCACACTGGGTCAGCAGCTTTAGAGGCAACCATCCTGCCTTCATCTGAAGTGCCTGTAGGCACCTGATGAAAACCCCTGTTGGGTTCAGACAATTCCTCCCATTTTCTGTGCAATCCCATCTCACATGTGATCTGGCTTTCCCTCCTCTGTCTATCCCCGCCATACTGACAAATCCATCGGGTGGTCTCCCTTGCCTTGTAATTCATCTCCATAAGATGCTGCCTCTCAGCTCACCTCCTCTGAGCTGTGCATTCCACAGCCCTCATGCTTGTTCAGGTCTCGCATGTATTGCACCCTGACCAGGCCCAGGGCAGAGAGCGGTGTCTCCCCAAGCGTGTGTGCATGTGTTGGAGAAGATGCTCCATAAAAATCCTCAAGTGTAACAAGACAAAACTACTCATAGCTTGAGAAGGAAATGATTTATGGTCGTTGTTAAAGAAAACCAAGTTTCGAGGAGCTGGATGGCTCGCCGAGAGCCTGTACGTGCATCTGATATGTAACAAAGAGTTTTCTGCAATACATTCTATGGTGTACTTGATACCAAATCCTTCAGGGAAACAAAATAAGATCTCCAGAGAATGGAAGTAAGGTGAATTCCAGGAACACGGGAAGTCCTGGGCATGAAAATGAGTCATAGAGGAATAGGATATTCATCCATAACTTCAAATGATAAGAAGGATTTGGGCTGAAAAAAGAACACACACATTAGAAATAATAGGATTGGGGATGAGGAAGTTATGTCTCTTTCAAATGGAAATTTCCAGTTGAGCTCATCAAGACAACTTAAAAACAAATATAGAGGAACACTTTCAGATTTAACTGTGTAGCTAGTAACTCTGGAAGGGTGATGTCCAAAAAAGGCAGGTAGAGTTAATAATATCCAATTATTCTGGATTTAAAAAATACTTGAAAAGGAGTCACAGTCAATTTTGAAAACCTAATTAATGATAAGTAAAACAAAGTTGAAATTATCAGGAAGACAAAAGAATAAACAATAAGATGTCACTAAGACTTGATGATCTGATCATCATGATTAAAATGCCAGTTGAAATGTACATCCTGTTGATTATGAATAAGCTCATTAGAAGGAAGTGTTAGTGGGGCACCTGGGTGGTTCAGTCCATTGAGCACCCATCTGATTCTTGATCTTGGCTCTGTCATGACCCCAGGGTCATGGGATCAAATCCCACGTGGAGTTCCTTGTGAGTGTGGAGCCTGCTTGAGATTCTCATTCTGTCTCTCTCCCCCTCTCTCTCTGTCTTTCTCTCTCCCTCTGCCTTTCTCCCCCTCTCCCCTACTTATGCTCTCTCTCTCTGTCTCTCTCTCTCTAAAATAAAAAAAAGAAAAAAGGAAATGTTAGTAAGTCTCATTCTCTATAGTCTAAAAGGGGATATCCACCCCACCCCACTTCCTCCACTAATAGTGGCTATTAGAGGGGTTGACAGCATAAACAGTAGTGGGCTACTGGGATGCATTCTGCCATCTCAGCAAACCCAGTGCCGGCCCCTGAGTTTTAACGGAACCAGAGAGATTGTGTGGGTAGGTACTGAGCCCAGGTGAGAAGAGCATAAACCCGGAGCCGTGTGAAATTAATAACCAGTATCAGCACCGAAAACAAACCATGTGAGTTACAGAAATATTCAAAAGATGCTGTGCATACAAAGGGTAACAGAGCCCATTTGGATTCTGAAGGAGAACAAAAGCTACAGGAACTCACACAGTGGTTAAGAACGTGGCCTCTGAAGGTAGATTGTCCGGGTTCAAATCCCCATGAATTACCAGCTGTACACTTTTGGGCAACTTATGCAACCTCTTTACACCTTGCAAATGTCTTTGTAAAGTAGTGATAGTAATAGTACACATTCCTTAGGCTGTTACAGATTAAGTAAGTTCAATCATAGAAAGCACTTTGGAAAATATGGGGCACGAGACAAGCTACCTACTTGCTACCATTGTTATCCAGTACAGATTATACATCTTAGAAATCTAACCATGAAGCAAAAGCCAACATGAAACTCAGGGGCTTGTTAACAGGTCATGGCAACATTAATTGAATCAATTACTAATTTTAAGTGCAAACAATATGTTGGGCATTTTGCTAGGTACTTGAGACATTACAGTAAATGATGAGATCATATAAAGGAGCTAGAGGGATTGTATATCCATCAATCTAGGTATAGAAGTGAGCTGGAGAACTTTTGAAAATTAAGCGTTCTCTTTTTTTTTTTTTTCCTCCTTTCCTGGAAAACCGAATCCAAAAGCCACTGGGTGAGACAATCCAAGCTGGTGGTTGGAAAGAGCCAGGATTTCCTAAAGCTGGGGGTTAGAGTCTTTAAGATTGAGAAAGGGGAGGTTCAAGAGGGTGGTTGTCATGGGGCATCAGAGCCTGGCTAGGATGAGAAGGGCATCCAAGAGAGAGGTGTGGACCACAGCAAGATGTCACACACAGAATGGGGTGAACAGGGCATCGCACACAGAGGGATTGACCAAGGCAGTAAGTATACTGAGGCTGATGGGAACCAGGTTTCTCACTGATCAACAAAGTTACAAATAAAGAGAGAACACTAGAGTAAACCCTGAAACACTGGCCTGGAACTGGATGCATCCATGTGAACTCTGATTTTCCACGTACACAGATAAATGTAGACATAAATAGAGATCAATTGCCAACAAGATACCCCATCACCCTCTCATACTTTAGTGTATGTTTCCTACAGAGACATTCCACATAATCCAATCAAGAAAGACAGGTTTTCCTTCAGGTTTTAAGGAACCACAGCAGTGCAGATCTGTGAATGCAACCAGCCTTGGGTCAGGGCCCAGAGCAGAAAAAGAGGGGGAAAAACCGATCTTCCCCACTCTCTCAGTCTCACAGGACAGGAGCCCTTTGTTCCAGTTGTCTGGCCAGAAAGACTGGCTTCTCCCAGATTGTGCTGCCTGCACCCACTGCCAATTCCCTGATTTGGCCTGCTCTTGGGTCAAACCTGGAAGAAAAGGAGTCCATGGGGAAGGAACCCACCCCTCCTTTACTCCTTGTTCTTTAAGGTTGAACTTTCCTCTTCATTCCAGCTGCTACTGTTTACACTTCTGCCCTTGGGTTTTTTGTTTGGGATTTTGGTTTTGTTTTGTATTTTAACCAGTCTTTACTTGTTACCACCGGAAGTCATAGACTTTATAGGCCCTACTCCATCTTGGCAGAAATCCCGGCATCTTTTCTACATCTGTCAGCAGGGAAGGCCAGCTTCCTGGATGTGCTATCTGTGCAGTCACATGGGGCTCAAGGCATAGGAGGACCCTATGCTTGCTTTAATGCTCTGTTGCTGCCATCTTGAAATCCTTAATCATTTTACCAACCTGTATGAGTGAAGTTCAATGGAAATGGAGCACATACATGGGCTTAGGAGATCCACACAATATGCAATGTGCACTACTGTTTCGTGCTAGCCCCATTAGCATGGAGCATTCATGATGTCTTGTGAGTACATGATCAGCATATTATATCTATAACTGACACCTCCAAGAGGCCATACTTCCTATTAGAAGCACAACTTTCTTTGAACGCAGAAAGAAGACAATGATGTTTTAAGAAACCCAAATGACCAAAGAAACCTGTCATGCCATTTTTATGTTATTTCCCTATTAGCCTACAACTGACACCGAAAATGATGGCTTAGGAAGAAAGAGAAAGACAATAGTTCCTTTATGAAACAGTGCCTTTACTGTCAGTCCATTTTTACTTATCAGTAGGGCAAAGTAGAGAGTATGGGTAGAATGTGGACAAAGAAAGAAGTGAAATAAAAACAGCTGAGTTAGAGTTTTGTGTGGCATGTCCTCTAACGTGGTAAGAACAAAATACATGTGCGTGTACATGCAGAGTTTGTGTGGCATGTCCTCTAACGTGGTAAGAACAAAATACATGTGCGTGTACAAATTGTGTAATTTCGGTGATTCTGCATAACAGTTTAATGCTCTTATATGTGCATTTAAAACTGGCATTGCACAATATAAAGGTAAATGGTAAAATTGATGCTAATAATTTAACATTTTAATTTTTTAACTTAGAATAATGTTAAATAGCAAATAAAAAATACTATGACAAGTTGAGAGTTCACAGAAGAAAGGAAAAAGGTTTGTATTTAGTTACTTTTCCTGGTACTTCTTTCCTGACTTTTGAACACGGGATCCTGTATTTTAATTTTGTACTGGACCCTGAAAAATATGTAGCCATCCCTGTCTGTTAATTTTGGCTTGAATCCAGATCCAATTTTGGACTCTCCTAAGGAGTTCTCAGTTTATTGGCGATATGTTCCTCCTCAGCCTACCTCGCTAATAACCCCTCTTCCCAACTCAAATCCAGGAAGCATATTAGCCTGCAGGCTGAAATTCAGAATACCTGAGATGAGATTAAGCATCGCACCCTGTAAATATCCTTCAGGGCAGGCAGTTGGACTTGATAGACATTTTTTTGTTTTATGTCTTTGCAAAAACATGGCCAGTCCTGTTTGCCTATGTATCAAAGCAGTAAAATGCCCAAATAATCCTATCAGCGCTAAATTAAATTGACTCTCAATCTATGCCATAATTTGCCATGATGGATTCCGTGGAATGAGCCTCAGAACACGGCTTGGCATGCTGTTTAAGATTACATGTTTTCATGTGTAAAGCTGCAATACCAACTTCATGAATTGTTCTTAGGGTTGTATGAACATATAGAAGTTGCTCAGTAATGCATAAATATTTGCACTTGGCTATTAGTCAACTTTCAATCATCGTCCAAATAGCTCACGAGATTTATATTGCAGTTCTTTCCCTTCTCTGAACCTAGAGATGATTGAAAAAACAACGCAGCCCATGTAAAGTGCCTTGTGAAATAATGCATTCAAGGTTTTGAAACTACATATGTGGCTTATTACAATGATCGTATTCAAAGTGTTCAAGGTGTATCTTGAATTAACAAGTTTCCTTGTCCTTCTCTTCTTACCTTTACCATTTTTCTCAACACTTCAAATCTGAGCACTTTCCTTTGTTCTTACAAAACCATGGGAACTGATCAAATTCTGCCACACTCTTCAAAACTCTTCTGTCAGTTCACTGTTATGCTTTTTTCCCACCTGATCAAATCAACTTATGGAATGTCTTGACTTGTAAAATTCATAGAAGGAAATGGACTCACCCGCTGCTAAAATGATGAGAACATTACAGATGGCCATGATGAGAAAGAGCACTGTTGTTTTAATCTGAGCAAAGTAATCTTGCAGTGGCATAAAATTAAATGCTAACCTTACACTGGTCCCTAGTTTGTTGTAACATAAAATTAAAAAAAAAAAAAGAAGAAGAAGAAATTTTCAAGTACCTTAGGCTTATCCTTTATCTATATAAATTTTATTTAGTTCTCTTAGATGCAATTAGGGTACAAAAAATAAATACAGATGTTTATAAGTTTGAACCCCTTTCATTTACAACTTTGATGGGTTTATCTATCTTAGTTGTGTTTCCTGTAATTTTCTCTAGGACAGAAGAAAGACACACTAAGTGATGTGAGCTTACAATAGGAAGGACAAATCCTACCCAAGCAAGTGGATGATTTACATTTGCCATGTAAATGCGATTTTTTGCAGTTATGTCCCAATTATTTATGGCATTAAGGGACAGGGATAGCACAGATGAAAGAATCATAGCATCTCAGGGTTGGAAGTGTTTAAAGGTCCTGTAGTTCCATCACTCATACGATGGTTAATTTAATTCCACAGCCTCCTTCCTATACCAAGTAGACTTCTAGCATGTGCTTGAATATCTTTAGTGATGGCAAAAGGCTAGCTCATTTCATCCTTGAGTAATTCCATTAGATTTTGGTTCAATCTAAAGGACAAATCTTTCTATCCTTCTATAATTTCTACACCTATTCTTTGATAATGGAAGGCGAGAACGATACTTACCAATCTTTGTATCTCTAGTGCTTATGATAGCACCCAACTGACACACAGTAGGACTTCATTAAGTATTTACTAAATATAACTGAAATACAGATCCAAAAACAGTGTTTCCCAGGCTGTCTTCTCTCCAGCTCTTCAAGAATTCTTCCCAGTCATGACTTCAAACTCCCTTATCATCCTGGTGCCTTCTCACTAAATGACTTTTATCTGTATTCCCTTTCTAATTATGTTGTCTCCAAAATAAAACAGAATATTGTTAAGTTTGTTCTTACAAATACAGAGTATAACATACTAACAACTCCATCAACCTAGAAATGATATAGCTCAGAATTAAAGTACCCTGTGTCAGCAGCTACCTCCTACAGAAGGGCACTGGTATTAAACCAAGTCTTTTACCAAGGGGCTGCCTCTGCATAACTCTGTTTTCCCGAATTATATTCATAGATGTTTGTGTGTGTGGACAAAAGCATAAGACTTCAATGTAACTTGAGTGAAGGCTAGAAACATCTGGAGACAGTGGGCATTATATAAACTCAAGTTTAACTCTGACACGAACTTATTACTGGTTGTGTGATCTAGGCAAGGAACTTCCATTTATCAGAGTCTCATGTTCCTTTGTTAATAAGGGATGGAATGTCTATTATTTAAAAATCATCTTTTGAGATGCCTGGGTGGCTCATTCGGTTGACTGTCTGACTCTTGATTTGGGCTCAGGTCATGCTCCTGGGGTTGTGGGATCAAGTCCCATGTTGGGCTCCACGCTAAGCATGAAGACTGCTTGGGATTCTCTTTCCTTCTCTCTCTCTCTCTCTCTCCTTCTGCCCCTCCCCACTCACACATGCACATGCTCTCTCTCCAAAATAAAAAAAAAATTGTAAAGAAATAAATGAATAAATATTGTCTTTTGAAGGACAACTGGGAGAACAGAGGTGCCATTTAGTGAATCAGGATGACCACAAAAGAAGATATTTGATAAGTGGAGGCTTGGCATTCGGTTCTGTTTTAGGTGCGTTAAGCTGGAATGCTTATTAGGCAATGGAGTGGTAATATCAAGTAGACAGTAGAAAACACACGCCAGGATTCAGAAGGCTCTAGGCTGCAGCTATTGATTTGGAAGTTCAAAGCTGTAGATTCATATGAGTCATGAGATTTGGGAAGTTTCCTAGAAAATGACAGTGAAGAAAAATGACCTTGGTCCCTCTAATATTGGGAAGAAATAACAATGGAGACCAAAAAAGAGAGATCAATGAGGTGGGAGGGAAATGATGAGAGAGTGATGTCCTGGAAGAAAAGCTCATTACCATTGCTTTCTGTTATCCTGCTGAGAGGTCAGGTAATTTGAGGAGTCACACATTAGCTCCAAACTCCAGTTTCTGGAAAACTCCCTGACATATTGTAGGCTTTAATGAAGTGGTAAGTGTTATTATTTTAGACCTTGACTCAGTTGTCCAAATATTTATTCTATCTTCCAACATCAATAGTTCAACCCAATCACAGATCTGAAGTAGAAATCATGATGGATGCATAAGAAAGAGTTCTCCAGGACAGAAACTGACTGACTAACTAGCACCCCTTGGGTATACTTGCCAAACCAAGTGTGATACATTTAATGGTGGTCATATTCTCTCCAAATGTCTCCCTTTTGCTCAAAGGAATAGCATCAAAGATCTGTCCTATTGCCCTGCTGCTGAAAAATATGTTACTTGTAATCAATTCTCCAATTTTACAGCCTAATAAGTTTATCTAAAAAAAAAAAGAAGAAAAAAAAAAAGAAAGAAATTGGGTTTGATCTCAAATGATTTCGCCAGAGCGAATCCATGCTGACTCCTGATGATCCTCTTAACTCTGAACATGACATCTTCACACTAACACATTTTTAAAACTCATAAAAGACTGAAGACGAAATTTTGGGGTGGTTCGTATACTCTTTTCCTACCCCTCTTTATCTTTTAAAAATCAAAAACTGTACCTTTCTCATCTTCAGTGTATCTTTCAGCCGTGCCCATTTATAAAATTTGATATCAGGAACGTGCTACAACTCTCTGACAAGGAAGTGTATGTCAGCTATAAAGGCAATGTTACCTGGTCAATTATAGGACAGTAAATCACGGACACAACTTACAAATTCAAGAAGCTCAATGAATGTCAATGAATCCCAAACAGGATAAACGCAAAGAAAATCATGCTCAGGCATATCATGATCAAACTGAAGAAAACCAAATACAAAGGGAAAAATCCTAAAAGTAGCCAGAGAAAAACAACACATTACATACAAGGAAACAGTAGAAATTACCACAAGGTTTTCAACAGAGATCACGGGACCTACACAGTGCAAACATCTTTGAAGCACTGAAAACAAAATACAAACAACTGAAAAAAAAAAAAAAAAAACCTATCAATTACTAATTCTATATCCAGTGGAAATATTTTTCAGGAATGAAGTTGACATAAAAACATTCTCAGATGAAGGAAAACAGAAGAACTTGTCACCATCAGATCTCCTATGAAAGAAATGCTAAAGGGAGTTTTTCAAGTTGAAGAAAAATAGTATCAGAGGGAAAACTTGAAACTTAGGAATGAAGGAAGAGTGACAGAAATGGTAAATATTTGAGTAAATGAGATAGCATATTTTTTTCCTATTATGTTCCTTGCAATGTGTGTGATTCTTGAAAGAAAAAACTTGTAAGTTTATTTGGGGCTGGGGGGGGCATTTTATATATACAGATATAACATGTATAAAAACTATAACACAAAGAAAGGATAAATGGGACATATATGGTTGTAAGGCTTTTACATTTTACTTGAAGTGGTAAAATACTAATTATAAATACCAGAAAACTCGGTGTGAATATTATAATCGTTAGAGCAACAACTAAAACAATACCAAAAGATATACTCAAATAGTTAATGGATGAATTAAATGAAGTACTAAAAATATTCAAGTAATCTAGAAGAAGGCAAAAAAGAGAGAACAGAAAAAAAAAAATTCAAAGGGAATAGAAAAATAATGAAAGGGTAGACTTAAATATTAACATATCAATAGCTACTTTAAATGTAGATGATTTAAGCGCTCCAGTTAAGACATTGTCAGATTAGGGGTGCCTGGGTGGTTCAGTCAGGTAAGCATCTCACTTCAGCTCAGGTCATGATCTGACGGTTCATGAGCTCGAGCCCGGCATCAGGCTCTGTGCTGACAGCTTGGAACCTGGAGCATGTTTCGGATTCTGTGTCTCCCTCTCTCTCTGCCCCTCCCCAGCTCATGCTCGCTCGCTCGTGCTCTCTCTCTCTCTCTCTCCCTTACTCAAAAATAAATAAACATTAAAAAAAAAAAGACATTGTCAGATTGGATTAAAAAATAAGATCAAATGATAAGCCATCTATAACCCACCTTAATCATAATGGCATAGTGAAACCAAAAGCATATAAAAAGACCTCATACAAACACTAATCCAAAAAAAAGCTGCATCGGTTATATTAATATGAGAAAATGTTGATTTCAAAATGAAGAAAATTGGGACAAAGAGGTTTATACTACGTAATTGATGTAATACACGATGTAATTGACCTTTTATAGGGTCAATTTCCTAAGCAGCTATAACAAACTTAACTGTGTGTGCACCTACCAGTGGAGATCTCAGAATACACGAAGCAGAGACTGATAGAACAAAAGGAAACATAGGCAAGTCTGCAGTTATACTTAGAGACCTGGCGACACCTCTTGTGGTAACTGATTGTACAAGGAGATGATTAATCAGCAAAGACATCCAAGACTTGAGAAACATTCTCAAACAACTTACCCTAATGACCTCTATGGAACACCCTACCCACAAACAACAGAATATGCATTCTTTTCAAGTGTACTTGGCACATCAGTAAGAGCCACCATGTTTTGGGCCATATTTGAAAGTTAAAGCATACAGTTCCTATTTCCCTGACCACCCGTTGGCAGATTTCAGGCACATGACATGAGACCGAGGTTGAGCATGGCTGCTTAAAGAGGCTGTCAAGAGTGACTAATTTGAAATGTGAAAAATGCAACCTCACATGTGTCTCTGAATCATCTAATGTACATAACATATCGTAGTGTGTTGCTCTTACAGATACAAATGAATATTAGAATAGATGGCCTAAAGCCAGAGTAAGGAGCAAAACTTTGGAATTAAAGTACATATCTCTTTTAAGCAAGTATTACTGATAATTATAGATGAGTACTGTTCATTCATTTAAGATGCCCCTTCTGTTCAGAAATACAGCTGACCCTGAACAGCACGGGTTTGAACTATACAGGTCCACTTACATGTAGATTTGTTACAGTACAATACTATAGATATATTTCCTCTTCCTTATGATTTTCTCTTTTTTTTTTTAAGTTTTTAACATTTATTTATTATTTAAAGACAGAGACAGAGCATGAGCATGGGAGGGGCAGAGAGAGGAGGGGACACAGAATCCCAAGCAGGCTCCAGGCTCTGAGCCATCAGCATAGAGCCTGACGCGGGGCTCGAACTAGAAATCGCGAGATCATGACCTGAGCCAAAGTCGGATGCTTAACTGACTGAGCCACCCAGGCGCCCCCTTATGATTTTCTTAATTACATTTTCTTTTGTCTAGTTTACTTGATTACAAGAATATAGTACATGATACATATAACATACAAAATATGTGCTAATTGACTGTTTATCAGTAAGGCTTCCAGTCAACAGCAGGCTATTAGTGATTAAGTTTGGGGGGAATCAAAGTTATAGGTAGATTTTGAACTGCACGGGGTGGAGGGGGACAGTCAGCACCCCTAATTGCCATGTTGTTCAAAGGTCAATTGTACTGTTGATTATAATGCAAGTGATGTTTGGTGCTTGAAAGCAATTACAGCCCTGGTATTTAGAGACTACTCCTTAATGTAAGTACCTTCAAATGAGAGAATTTTGTTACAGTCATCCACGCCACAGTCATCATACACCCTCTCTTACATACCCTCTTGCTCTGATTCTTTGCCATGCAATACCTCAGACCGCCATTAACACCGTACCCCCCTCTTGATTAATAAGAAAAGGAGCTTAGAATGTGTTTTATCATCTTCAGCTTCCTGGTGTTTGTCAAATACTCTTGTTTTACAAGAAGTAGTTTTCTTGTAGGGCTGTGAGTGTGTCTGCATAATTTTTCATCAAGGCAATAATGTAGGATCCTAAATCACGAGCATTCTTTGCAAGTCCCTTAAGTGTAGTGTAATTTGGAACCGGCAATCCATTTCAAATTCGGTAAATTAAAGGGGAAATAGCCAAGCACGAGTTAGAGGAGCAGGCCTGACTCCCACACCTGCAATTTCAACCAAATGACATAAAATGCCAAGCCATTATTCTTCCAATTTAGCTTCCTCAGCTTTCATGTTGAAAACCAAATTCATTCTAAAAGTAATCAAATCAGATAAGGACTTGGGCTGGGGTGGGGATGGGGGTGGGGGTGGAATGCTAATGATGCAGCCAGAGGAAATGGTTGGAAGATTCCGGTGTTTTAACATTCAGGTTATTTTGTGGAGCATATTTTAAAACGATTTTTTTTTCAGGTTAGTTTAATTGGAGTATCAGAAATCCTTTCATCTGTTTTGACAATGGAAATGATGATGTGCAGCCTGCACTGTGTTTATACTGTTAGAGAGAGGAATATCCATATGGATGCTCCAGCTACTGAGAATTTAAAAGGACAGGAGCAGCTAAAGGCCGATTAGCCATGGAGAACATTAGCTTCGATACTTCTCATACAGAGCCAGACATTACGTCAAGCATGACAAGCCACTCTAGCATAAAAGTATTAGCGGCCTCCAAGTCTCGGGCTTACCCTTAAGTTATTTCATTAAAATACAAAATCATGTTGACCTAATTTTTTGACAGGTTCCGAAGAGAGCAAAGATCTCCTCTCTTGCCATACCTACCCCCTCTCCCCCTCCACGCCGCGGTAACTCTGGGGAGTTAGCCAGTTTCAAGTCCTTGCAGAGTGCCAATCCCTTGTATTTTAATCAAGGTAGAAGCTCCGGCTTTAAATGCTTTCTCCCCGCATCTCCAAACATGTATGCTGAGACTCTTCACTGGCACGGGAGAACTTCTTTCAATAGCGGTAACTCTTCCTGTCCTTGGGGGGAAGAGAGCTACTCAGCATTCAGTGGAGAAGCCGGAACCGCCTGGATCGGTCTCATTATGTAGGCCATATGCAATAAGCCCCCGTACCTAACAGCTGCTGGTGGTAGGATTAAGGGGAAAATATTTAATTTGATGCAGGAGCACGTGCGCGTGATTTCAGCTGTAGCTCTTACCTGCTCCCCGGGGTGTGTGTGAGATATATGATATAACGCAGAAATCATTTAATTGTGTCAACACGATGTTGGGATGTTTGTTTAAAGTAAAAATTAGTTTTTGCCGCATAAATTGATTAGTTGACAGGCTATTCGACTGTCACAGGGGCTACTGGATACAAAGAAAAAAATTGGCTTGGTTAATCTGAGCAAAGGGGAACAAGTCCTTTGAGATCTGGGGAAAGACACGCAATGTAAATTCGGATTAGTCTTTGTGTTCTGTAAATCAATAAAACAACAGGGAAGTGTGAAGAATAGGCTAGATCATCTATCAAACTGGTTTTTATTGTGTTTCTATTTCTATCCCTAGTAAACATGTGCCTTCGGTTTCCCGTGAATAAAAGCATTTGACAAAGGAATAAAAATGGACTGGAGTTCACCATAGACGCAGTGCCAATGACAAAAGGGGTGGGGGGTGTCTAGAAAAGATGAGAATCAAAAAGGCTGCTTCCTGCAATCTCAAAGCTAGATCATTTTAAAATTCTCAGGTGACAGGTGGTGAAAGCGAAGATAGATTTTATATATCTACTGCAATGAAGACTGCACCTTATGCAGAATACTAATCAGGGTTTTTTTCTAAGGCAACTGCATTGTCTTAACAGGCTTTAAAAGAAATAGAGGTGCACGCACGCACACACACAAAAGAAATCAGTTAAGAAGGCTATGTTGCGTCCGAGACTTCTCCCCACCAATCACTTTTAATCACAGAAGAAATAACAAACGCGCTAAAATAAGAAAACACTAATTTTGTGGCCCAGTGAAGGGTCCAGCTCTTTTAAAACTGTCCTCGTGTTCTTTAAGCCCTCTTTAAAGGCAAGTATTGCACCTGATTGCTTTAATTGAGGGAATTCTTTTATTTGTGTCGACAGTCTGCATCGTCATTGTGTTTTACCTTTCGGTGCATGCAGAAGCTTGTTCTAGGACCTCCGCCCCACGCCACACGGTGCACTGGGATACCGCAGAGAATGAGGAGGGGAGAGAAAATGCAGGTTTCAGAACTGAGGAGCGGCACGTTATATTGCAGTAGTCGAGGCGAGCTAGGCAGAGCGGTACAAATCTTTCCTTCCAAGTGTTTGAAAGATGGGGGCGTCTTTGTGGCATTATCTTCCCAGGTGCCCCAGATGGCACGGTGTACTTCTAATGGAAAACCATTCATCTGGCCCTGGGATTGTACGTGTTGTACATCACGATGGTTCATGGAGGAAACGAGCTCAGACAGCTTAAGCAGAAGGCGCAGAGTATGTGGTTGTGAAGGCATAATGGAAGAGAGGCACAAAAGGGCAGGCGAATGAGTCAGAGGCTGGGGAAGGGGAGAAGAAGGCTGTTATTTCTGTGTAATTCCCCAGGATCCACTCCTGCTTGGGTTGGCCGTGAGAAAAAACCAATTCAATTTGAAGGTGGTTCAGGGTAAATGAACCAGGGAATTGAGCTGCTGGAATCTAATTAGGGACCCCCCAAATTACTACTACCTGCCCAGCAGAAAAGTCAAATGGCTACACCAGCCAAAAGAGTTAAGGGAAGTTGGCAGAATAAACAGTCCAGAAGGAGAAGGTTTGCAGCCCTTCCAGATTCTATCTCTAAAACTCTTAGAAGTTATTTAAAAAAAAAAAAAAAAAAAAAATGCTAATGCCATCAGCATAGAAGACTACAAAGCAAAAACTATGGTCACAGAAAGGGCAGATGTAGGATTCTGAAACGTGAAAGGCCAGTGCAGTCTCCAATCCCTCTGGGGAAGAGCCAGACAGTGCCCCCTGAAGGGAAGCTTCATGAAGCCCAGGACCTACCCTCTACCTTAAGTATGTTTAAGGTGTTGGGAGAGCACATTACTGGCCTCATAGAGAGGGATGATAAATACCACCCAGTACTGTGAAAAGCGAAGGAAAGGTAGGGACCATGCCCCAAGGTTGGCCCTGTGAGCTCACCCCCTTGTTTCCTGGCATCGCACGGTTCACTTCAACCTCTGGGTGTCTGCGAAGTCAAAGGCGATCCTCTCTGGGGCCTTGCATATTTCTCCTGGAGAAGAAATGTCACAGTATCACTGGACACAGGCCACAGAAAGGAGAACCGGATTTGGTGTCAAGACCCCTGATGTGGTCCTGACACTCTCACTAATCCGTGTAACTTGGGCAAACAATTTTGAGGGTCACGTAGGCTCATTGGTAGAATAAAAAGACATAGACGAACATGATCCATGATAGCGTCTAAGTCCGAGGATCCTCCCCCCAAAAAAGGGCACACACTTGTAGTATTTTCTCAATTAACTATAAACCCACGTTGGTGCAAAAGATATGAAATTAACCCCTATAACAATGAAAGAGCCAGCAGCTGCCATAGCCTTTGAAATTGATTTCCACCCTTACTCTTACTTCAAACCTTTATTCACACGCAACAGATCAAAATCTACATAAATGGCAAATTGCACTTTTATTTACTGCAGGACTGTCACCACCACAACTGCTGATTTCTCCCCAAAGCCTTACAATAACTACAGTTGCCTAGAATTTCATGCAGACCCCTGAGGGCGGAAGGCAGCCCATAAATCTAAAAGAAATAAGTGAAATGGAATATGTTGCCCTTTTCTGCTTTAGCCAGGAAAGTAAAATTTGTTTCAAGATGTCAATTAAATGAGCAGCTAGGTCCCCCCACCTCTGGAAAAAAAAGCCTGTCACACTGAACATCATACCACAAAGACAACAATAATAGAACCCATTAGCAGAAAAAAATTAATAACTAACCATGGCATACTTGAATAGAAGACGCACACATATACAAGCAACTACCTACCCCTTAATATGGGACTGCCATATTATGCTGGTTCCCTGTCGCCTAGCACATGATCAGATTGTCTTCCACCACCATCAGTGGGGGTGAGCTCATGCAGTGCGAGTTTATCACCGGAATAAGCCATACATACTTAAGCAGAAATACTCTCATCAGGAAAAGGTATGATTCATCTCCCAAACAAACAAAAATGTTTGAAGTGTGTCCATTCTTTGGATGAATAATTGAGTTTGTCATAGAAAATGTTATGTGCTAACACTTCAGGAGGTGACAGAGTGACTTCACATTTATCAAGGTGGTTTATTTTCTCCTTAATTTAAAGTAGCCAGTGGGTAGGGGGAGGGGGTGGAGGAGTCACTAATGGTTCAATTAAACTTGAAGGATCTGGAAGGTGGTAACTGACACATAGCACTGTTCCCCATCGTATTAACTAATAAGTTAGTCTCTCCTTCCATGCAAAGTTTGCAGTTAATAAAGTAGCTCGTTTAGGTATTACCAGGATAATGTAAGTGACAAGACTAAATTTAGAGAGTAGGGCACTACCAAGTGCAAGACCCTGGAGCACAGCCCACAGCATCCCCACCTAGTCAGAGAACAGATCAGAGCTGCCCCTTTAGTGTTCCTGCTGATTTGTATGTTTACCTTGTTATCAGTGCAGAGGGATTTGTTCTTTGGTCAAAAACTTCTCTTGTGCTCCTCCCAGAAACAGACTAGCAGATCTCTAGGATCACGGCAAAGTTTCTAGCTTTTCTGCCAATATACCTTCCATTTCCATCCCTACCCATGCCCTAAGCCCCCTTTAAAAAAAAAATAGGAGGGGCGCCTGGGTGGCTTGGTCGGTTAAGCGTCCGACTTCGGCTCAGGTCATGATCTCACGGTCCGTGAGTTCGAGCCCCGCGTCGGGCTCTGTGCTGACAGTTCAGAGCCTGGAGCCTGTTTCGGATTCTGTGTCTCCCTCTCTGCTCCTCCCCTGTTCATGCTCTGTCTCTCTCTGTCTCAAAAAAATAAATAAACGTTAAAAAAAAAAAAATTTTTTAAAGATAAAATAAAAAAATAGGAAATTGCGAATAAATCTAGAACTGTGTCTACACAAATCCGAAAATACAGTTGTCTAACTATGAAGTCACATGATGCTGCAATTACTTATATGTTATGAACACATAACTGATTGCATCAGCTATGCCAAGATTGTTGGTGAGAAAGGGATTGCTCACTTAAGAAATGGTCATTCAATCCAATTAGCTTAATCATTTGACCTTAACCAGCATGATTCAGTTATTTGAATCATGAAGCAGCCAGATTGGATTGAGCATTTGCAAATTGATCTTTTTCACTGTGATTAACTTTAATGATGACAGAAATAACAAAGGTGATGTAAAAACGGATAAACTGGTGACTTTCTGACGAATTTTTATTTTTCAGGATGACCAAAGATTACCCTGAGTAATAAATCCAATTGACATATTTACTGAGAATATCTAAATTCAAGATGCTGTGTTAGACACTAAAGACGCACACAATGACTCAGATCTACTGCCTGGCCTCAAAAAACTCAGAGGTTTTTTGTTTGTTTGTTTGTTTGTTTGTTTGTTTTGTTATCTTACGCACACAAGTACGTAAACAAGTATTCATACTGCAAAGAGAAAAAAATGTACTCAGAAAGTTACAATAAGTCATGAGAGCAATTAATTTTGAGAGGAAGAAAGTCAGAAAAGCCTTGCACTGAGCCTTGGAGGGTAAGCAAAACAATTAGGGGTAGCAAAAAGAAATGCCTTCAGGGCCAGCCAGGTAACATCAATATGGAAAGCACGAGAGGGCTGGAGCCTACGGCAAACTGTACCATCAATGCCCCACTGAAAGGATTTCAAAGTCAATTTTAAAACTTTCTTGGCAAACCAAAATATAGCTGTGGGTCTGATCTGGTCTTCCTTGGTCACATGCACTTTATTTAGTTAGAGACAGAATGATCCACAAAGCAGCAGAGCAAGACAAGTGCCAGGGACTTGTCTGTCCCCTGACTGCCTTTCTTCTTCTCCCGACCCACTTTTCATGTCAATCCCGTAACCTGTGGGATTTAAAGCAAAGGTGTTTAGAAGAAGTGAGCCTCCCACTCTGGGATCCATCATTCAAATTTCTTTCCAATTGGTTCTGGCCTTGCTCCCCTAGACATGATAACAGATCTTTACACTGATACCTCAAGGTATCCCAGACTTAGAATTTCTTTCTTTTTTTTTAATGTTTTTTATTTTTTGAGAGAGACAGAGACAGAATGTGGGTGGGTTAGGGGCAGAAAGGGAGACGCAGAATCCGAAGCAGGCTCCAGGTTCTGAGCTGTCAGCACAGAGCCCGATGCGGGGCTCAAACTCACGAACTGTGAGATCATGACCTAAGCTGAAGTTGGACGCTCAACAGACAGCCACCCAGGCGCCCCAAGAACAGAATTTCTAATGCATTCCTAACACTTAGGTTTGTAATCAGCCATTCATCCTGCCCAGACCACCAAGTTATACAGACCCTTCAGAACTAGTGTTTTCTGTCTTCTGCTTTCCCTCTTTCACCCAGAGCCTGAGAGTCTGTGCAAGCCCCAGCCTAACGAAGTGAATGCTGCCACCTGCCGGTAGATTCCCCAGATGCAGGCTGACTGTGAATCTCTTCCATCTCTGTACTACCTCTGCTACGCTTCACCAGACATCTGGAGGCCATGGGCTCTGCTTCTGGCTGCCACTTGCCAGCATTACCCTGATTATTTCTTGGCATATACTTGGGTGACATAACCCTGTCCATCAGACTCAACTGCCTCAGGATCTACGACCAGGTTATCCCAGCCGACTAGACCAACCCTGATGGGAACTTCTGGTTCTAAGACAGCCCTTTCCTCTTCAGACCCATCTTTCTCCAGTTCACAGAGCCATGCTGAGGTGTGCTTTGAGATATGATGAACCCGATCTACCCAAAAGAGCCAGCAGAGAAGTCATTCAATAAATACACATGGTACCCTGCCATGTGTCAGCCCTGTTCTGAGATTTGGGACTACAACCATGAACAAAACAGACTTACCACCCTGCCCTTATGGAGCTGACATTTTTATGGGAGAGACAGACAACATATAAGATTAATAAGTAAAACACATAGTGTAATAGACAGTGGTAAGTGCTATAGGGGAGAAATAAACAGAGGAGGACAAAAATTGCCAATGGGAATGGGGTGCTGAAATTTTATATAGGGCAGACAGGGAATGTTCTAGAAGATGGTAATGTTTGGAGTAAAGGCCCTATGGACATAAGGAAGTTACCAGGGGGCTTTCTTGGGAAAATCAATGCAGGCAATGAAACAGCAAGGGAGAAGGCCCCAAAATGGGACTATCTCCGGTATGTCTTATGACTTCTTTGGACGTCAGGATGTTGGAGCAGAGGGAACCAATGGGTCATGGAGGAGTAGGAGCTTGTAGGTCATGAAAAGCACTGGGGCTTCACTTTGACGTGAGAAGCCATTGGAAGGTCTCAAGTAAAGGAGTAGCATGGTCTGAATTAATGTCTTCACATAATAGAAGGCCAGTTAGGAGGCCTGCAATTGTGATACAGGTTCAAGATGAGAGTGGCTTAGACTAGATAAGCATGAGATTCATGTAGTAACTGTAAAGAATACCCAAAGAAAGTCATGGAAAGATCCAGATGAAGGAGGACTTGAATGATAGGTTACTAAGTTTAAACTTTATTTTCTTTTTTTTTTTTTAAGTTTATTTATTTTGAGAGAGAGAAAAAAAAGCATGAGTGGGGGAGGAGCAGAGAAAAAGGAAGAGGAGAATCAGCAGGCACTGCTCTTTGAGCACTGAGCCTGACTCAGAGCTTGATCTCATGAACTGTGAGAGCATGACCTGAGCCAAAACCAAGAGCTGGATGCTCAACCAACTGAGCCAACCAGGTGCCCCAGACTTTATTCTCTGAAGAATGGAGAAAGAACTCTAGAGTTTAAATATTTTTAGAAAAATAATATTGAAGAAATAGTGAAGGTAATTTGAAGAGAAGAAAAGGAAAATAGAGAAGTTAGCAGTCTCTTATATTGAATGAGGCAAAAGATAATTCAAAACTCAACCAGGAGAGAGGCAATGTAAGAGAAAGACTTTCAAGGTGTTAGACAGTGAGGTCTTTGAAGACAAGCATGTAGGTTTTAGTAAGTTTCCTATTCTCAATGTCCACCATAGTGCCTGGAACACAGAGACATTTGAGAAATGCATTAATTCATTCATTCATTCAACATATATTTTTTGAGTAGCTTTAAAAAGCAAACCAGATTGGTCCATTACTTTCCCAGGGCAAACTTGGTGGCATAAAACAACAGAAAGTTATTCTCTCACAGTTTTGGAGACCAGGTGTCTAAAATCAAGGTGTCAGCAGGGCCATACTCTTTCCGAAGACTCTAGGGGAGAATCTCTCCTTGCCTTTCCAGCTTCTGGTGCCTCCTGGCATTCCTTGGTTTGTGGCTGCATAACTCCAATGTCTGCCTGTCTTCCCATGGCCTTCTTGCTTCTATCTCTTAATGTCTTCCTTTCTGTCCTCTTATAAGGACATTCATCATTAGGTATGGCCCACTATAATCCAGGATGGTAACAGCCATCCAGGATGGTCTCAGATCCTTACATTAATTATATCTACAGGGACACCTGGGTGGCTCAGTCAGTTAAGCATCCAACTTCAGCTCAGGTCATGAGCTCACAGTTCATGGGTTTAAGACCAAGGTCAGGCTCTGCGCTGATGGCACAGAGCCTGGAGCACACTTCTAGTTCTGTGTCTCCCTCTCTCTGCCCCTCCCCCCACTCACACTCTGTCTCTCTGTCTCTCAAAAATAAATATTAAAAAAAATTTATATCAGGGCACCTGGGTGGCTCAGTCGGTTAAGTGCCTGACTCTTGATTTTGGCTCGGTCATGATCCCACGGAGGATCATGGGTTCAAGCCGCCCTGCATTGGGTTCTGATGCTGGTAGCATGGAGCCTGCTTGGGATTCTCTGTCTCCCTCTCTCTCTCTCTCTCTGCCCCTCTCTCACTCAAGCATTCTCTCTCTCAGTCTCTCAAAAATAAACTTTATATATATATATATATATATATATATATATATATATATATATATATATGTATGTATGTATACACACACACACACACACACACAGACCCTATTTCCAAATATGGTTACATTCCCAGGAACCAGGGGTTAAGAATGGGGTGCCTGGGTTGTTCAGTTGGTTAAGCATCCTACTCTTGATTTTGGCTCAGGTCATGATCTCATAGTTGGTGAGATTGATCCCCACCTCAGGCTCTGCATTGACAACGCAGAGCCTGCTTCGCATTCTCTCTCTCTTCTCTCTCTCTGCCTCTCTCTCTCTTCTCTCTCTCTGCCTCTCTCTCAAAATAAATAAACATTATAAAAACAAATCTTTAAAAAAGCATTGGGCATTATCTTTTGAGGTCACTATTCAGCCCACTACACTTTGAGGTAATAAGGGTGTGACTCTAGAGTTGTACTGCCCAATTTAAACCCCGGTTCTGCCACTTGATATCAATGTTTCCTTGGGTAAATTATTTATCCCCGCTGGGCCTTGGTTTTCCCATTTGTAAAATGGGGTTAATAATAACATGTGTCTCATCATGATGAGTACTGAGTGAGGTCTGGAATTGCTGAATCACTACATTATACACTTGAATCTAATGTAACACTGTATGTTAACTGGAACTAAAACAAAATCTTAAAAGATATGTGTTTCATAGAGCTATGGTGAGGCTTACAGAAACCAACCTATATCAAGTGCTTGGTCCGTAGTAAATAATCAACCAATGTATTATAATATTATAACATATTAATATGTGCAGTCACATTTCCAGAGGTACAGGGACACAGCACATATACCGTTTCTCCACAGGAATTTGCAGTCTAGTGAGGAAGGAACATCAGCAAAAGGTGTTATCTTCTCTAGGGTGGCAGGTGCCATGATGGAGTCAGAACAAACAAGTTGGGACACGCATTGAGGGCAGTGTCAAAAAGAATCAGATAGAGGGGCGTCTGGGTGGCTCAGTCGGTTAAGCGTCCGACTTCGGCTCAGGTCATGATCTCACGGTCTGTGAGTTCGAGCCCCGCGTCGGGCTCTGTGCTGACAGCTCAGAGCCTGGAGCCTGTTTCAGATTCTGTGTCTCCCTCTCTCTCTGCCCCTCCCCTGTTCATGCTCTGTCTCTCTCTGTCTCAAAAATAAATAAATGTTAAAAAAAAAACTAAAAAAAAAAAAAAAGAATCAGATATAGAAAGAGACTAGGGGTGTGAGGGAAGGAGTGGCAAGGTGCAGAGGTGAGTTCCAGGCTGAGTTGGCGACATTTGAGAATGTGGAGACGGTAGAGAAATGAGAGTACTGTCCATTTAGGGAACTACAGTTGAGTGTGTCTGGAAGGAAGGATACAGGGAGCACACAGCCAGAGACAATAGTGGAAAAAACAAGCACAAATCAGACCGTGAAAGTCCCCGTGTGTCACGCTAAGGAGTTGTAATTTATCATCGAAATGGCAGAGAGCCATAAAGAATTAGAAGTAAAATGTGGCACGGAGAGAATGTACTTACAGTTCAGAGCGGTCTGTCCAGCTAATGAAGACTGTGGGTCTCCAAACATTTTCTTATTATGTACCACATCGGTGAAAATTAAGAACATACCCCAATGCTTGCAAGTAAGTGTATTTATTAGTACATTTATTTCATCTATGAGTGACTGTACTAATAAATACCAATGCAAAACACATAAAAGAGCTCTAAAAATGATGATATACAGGTAACTTAATCATACTTTTAAATAACTTATTTCATTATCAGTTAAAAAGCTTTTTGCAGCCACTTAAACATTACCATTAGTAACAATATTTTGGGCAAAAGCATATGTGATTCAATATTTTATTAATTTAAAAATATTAGTTTAACATTCTGGGAAACAGTGATTCAAAGGTCTGACTTGAAATTCACTCTATTTGGAAACTTAGTTACAATGGCTCTCTTAGTTGAAAAAGATGTCTCACAAAGACACATGGAGCCAGGACAGAAGCCACCTCTGGCTGTGAGCACTGAATGATGACACTCACTGTTCTATCCCAATCACCAATTTTGTATTGGTGAAATTCAGCTGGTAAACTTTCATCCCCCTCGATGTCTTGCAGCGGTACTGGAAAACTAGTTGGAAGATACAGCATTTGAATATTTTTCACAAAGGTGGTAAGATACACACATCTATTTTTTTTTTTTTTGGACAATTCCCAGAACCAGCCAGAAAATTCCATTTCTAAACTATCCCAGTGAACAGATATGAGAATTATTATATATGGCCTACATCTCGCTTTTGACAAAACATTACATAACATGAATATAAAATATGAATAAAAACATAAATTTAAAAATTCATATTCAAAGGGTTCTTTCCACAGCATGATTTTGTTCGAAAGCGTTCATTTCTTACTAATCATTAACATATCATCTTTAACATGAAATGACATACTAAGTCTGTTTATTTTTTCAAAGATATCTGCTGGGTAACAAATTACTCACAGGTATTTTTGTCAACGATTGCCAACATGGTACACTGGCCTTTTTGTAACAGAAAGCTCCCTAATATACTTAAGTTAGCACCATAAGTGGTTGCTATAATATAAAGAGGGAAAAATAGGAGTATAAAATATTGTTATAGTCATGCTCCCATCTCATTAATGGAGTTAACTTATTAAAATAGTATCCATGAATCTAACAGGGAAAGTGCAAACTGTGTAAGAGAATGTTAAATGCAATGGCTTTTTGGTTGTACTGTTCTTGTCCCAAGACCAAGAGCAATAAAGTGTATTCTGAACACACCCCCATCCTAAACTGGGGTGCAAGCTCCCCTATAAATCATGTGCTGTGAGACTTGAAACTGTAGCCATTCGTTCTATATACCAGAAGATAGAAGGTTTTAGAACTAAAAGGCAGGTAAAAGAGAGGTCTGTGAAAAGAACTGTTTCATGGGGTCCTGTCCCCTACCGTGGGGCAAGATAAAGGGGGTGCTCGTAAGCCAAGGGAGGGATAGTTCAAGAGAATTGCTCAGAGTACTTTATATGGGTCCTCTGGGCTTTGAGGAAGATGGGAACTTGTACTGACACATTCAACACGGTCGGAGGTCAGAACAAAGAGAAATGACTGTATTGGGAAGCTGCTTTGCCTGTTCGTCCACATTTGCCAAGACGAAGGATGGTGAATTTTTCATGGGTCATCCTGGCTCTACTTGACAGAATAGGGTACCTCTCAGAGCCCCTAACTCAGTGGGAGAGCATAAGAGGGCGATGAGACATTTACATGGGATGGCGGATAAGAGTTTGAGTATTTGACTGAATTGGGCGTTTTATGACCCAAGAGTGACCAAGAAGATAAGGGATCTGCCCAAGGTTTTCTCCTGGAGTAAGGAAAAACAAGCCCGAGCAGGATTGCTGGGACAGTCACATCGAAGAAATCTGTTCACCACAATATGCTACGGGATGTCAGAGTCGGTGTGCTGTGACAACCAGGCTGGTAAAACGTGTGCTTCTTGAAATTAAAAGTTCTAGGCACACAATGGTTACTTAATAAATGCTTATTAGTTGATTGAGGATTGTAAACCCTGTGATGGTCTTTACTCATTTAGAGTGTTCCTGGCAGAACTTACATCTCCAACGTTTATTGAATACATTGGATCACATAGCTTCTGTCCTTTATGGCTTATTTTCCATCAGAGAAAACTTGTTTTCCTTGGCGCACACCAAATAATGAGGACCATAAAGCTTGCTCTTTTTAAAGCATTTATAGTAAAATAATTTAGTTCTCTGAGTTTGTACATTTCCCCCTACAGAACCAAGTTTTCTTTGGTAGGTTGTTCAACTAAATAATGTAATGAATAATGAATAACAGCAATCTACTGCACGCAAGTAGATTTTCTCAGACAGTTGCATATGGTAGGAAAGTGTTTTCAGAAAGAGTAGGCCTGGGGAATATTCAGAGTGTTCAATAATGCAAGAGCAGAAAGATTGAAACTTTCTTTTGATTCAATATTGTTTGGATCCTGGTGCGGCTGGACAGAGAATGCATATGAACTTGTAAAGAACTGCAGATCGCATTCAGATGGAATGGTCTACAAGTGTAAATCATAACTTAATTTTTTCCCTAAATTAGATAATTCTTATTTTAAAGCCCATTCTTCCTCCAGGACCTAGCATAAGCCCCAATTCCTCGGAGAGGCTCTCCCTGGCCTCACTGTCCCCTGGTCACAGTGCAGCGGCCCGCCTCTGAGCAGCTCCCACCAACACCTTATCTGTACCACACAGCTGGCACTTTGTGGCTTTATCTCGAATTGCTGCTTTCTGCTCATCTGCTAAGAGTCCTGTTTCTCCAACTACTTTTGTTTGTTTGGATATATTTTAGTGGGAAAAGACCATACATACATTTCTCTTGGGTCTCTATAGTATCTAACGCTCTAACTATTTGAATAAGCCTAGGGGTGGTCTGTTGATTAGATTTTTCCCAAATCTTTTTGTTAGTTGCTGTCCTTCGATGGGCACTTTACACTGACATCCAGGCAATGAAAAAGGTACTGAAAAATAGGAGGGAGAGGACTGTCTGGTCCACGTATACACAACGTGGTTGGAAGCCAGAGGTGTGAATAACTATGGTTCTGCTGGACAATAGCCAAATGGTATCTTACAGTGATTTTCTAAATGTGCTGTATACTTAAAACGAAGTGGAAAAGCTTACTAATGCCTACCTAAATAATCACATTAGGGTTGCAGATAAAATATTTTATAGAAATTTGTAGTAATTTATAGAAATTTATAGTAATTTATAGAAAAATTCTGAGATACAAATAATATACATAAAAAAAACACAATTTAACTTCATCCTCAGTTTATTTGAACTACTGTAAATTAAACGTCCCTTCATTTGCTCTCTAGCTATCAGTCAAAGTTCAGAGAACGACAATCTTTCAACTATTAGACTAATGTCACTTAAAAAATTAAATACAGTAATGCGATTGTTATGATATTTTTCTCAAAATTGATTTGTCCTCCAACTGCAGTTGATATAAGGGCTCCACAAAGCTCTAAACAACTCAGTAATAACAACACACACACATATATGCATACCTATGTATATGCATATCTATGCATACCTGTCCTATTTAAATCTGTGAATTTAACTTCATGTCCAGATGGTTATTTGTTTCACAAACTAATATTGTAAGAGATATTCGGAACTTTGCACATTTCAATTAGTTAAAGAGAATATAAACAGCTTTAGTCTATAAACCTTCTATGACAGAGTCCACATTTCTTATGTCGATCTATAAAGGCCAAGTTGAGTGTTCATCACACAAAAGGCCCATTCTAATTGTTTTTCGCCTGAATGGAGAGCAGGACAATAACGGATGGGGAAGAAACGTGTAGTTATTTTGAATTACTTTATGAAGCTTCCCTGGGTACACTTCTTCAGTGCCTTACCTTATGAAATCAACAGGGGAAAAGAAAAAACCAAGAGGCTTCTATTCTTACAGCAAACAAAGAAACAGATGTGTTGAGCCTTCAGACTTTTATTTATTTTTTTAAATCTTTGCCATCCTGCACTGGGTAAAAATTCTTTCTTCGGTGTAGAAAGAAATAGGTTGTCGTGGTAATTAACCATCTTCTGCTTCTTGGTTTTTTTTCCCTTAGATATACTCTAAGTCACATGGGTTGCTATTATGGACAAATCACTAGAAACTAAGTCAACAAAGAATAAAACACTGAAGTGAAGATAAACTAATATTCCTTGACCTCACCTACTGGAAGCATATTGTTTGTTTTATTTATTTATTTATTTATTTATTTTTAATGATCGCTGTGGAAACAGAAAAATCACTACTGGTTGAAAGCCTGAGAATATGCTTTAGAGGTAAAGGTTACGGACTTTGGAATCATAAAAGTATTTGTATAATGTATTGTGCCACGATGACTGCATTCCTATCAGTTGTATATGTAACTCTTTTTGAAAGACAAAGATGCTCTTTAATGAAAGCAGTTCCTGAACAGCTCCAGTCGAAATGATGTTCTTACTATTCCTCTGAGAATTACTTCATGTTCTGTAAAGACACACACACTTCTTGGTTGTGATTTTCTAAGTGTTTATTATTCTCTTTTGAGACAAGGAGTCTGTTCCAGTCAAGACTATGAACCAAATCTCTCGACCAGTGACAGTCCACCATCGGGGGATGCAAACTGCTGGGTTTTCGGGTCCATTTATGTCTGCTGGCCAACACGGGGCATGGCTAACATGCACCACAGTGGGTATGAAGTGCGTTCGGTAGCCCTATTGCCTGGGAAATATTCCGAGTTCTGCTACTTACTACCAAGTGTTCTTGGGCAAGACACTTGCTCCCTCTGACCCCAGGCTTTTCATCCAACAAGGGCAAAATAATGCTGCCCATTCTGTGCGGGTACTGTATGGTCAGGGTCAAATTAGTAAATGCATGAAGTGCTTAGAAAAATACCAGGCATGTAGTGTAAGCCCTTACAACCTCTTAGTTATTATCACAGACACTGAAGCCACTGTCAACCCAGCTTTTGTGACTATACATCAAGAGATATTTGCCTCAGCTACTCCTAACCCAAATAGGGCTTTCTTGAGATTTCCAGAATCCTACTTGTCCTCCTTTCCACTTGTCTGATTTAAAGGGCAATTTTGGGGATATTCATGCAAATGAGTGTCAAAAAAATGATACAGAAGAATAAAGCATTGGTTGGCCACAGAGCTCTAGTCAGACCAGCTAAAATCAAATCCTAGTTTTGCTATTTGCTAGCCATACGTCTTTGGGAAAGGTGTATGAATCTTCTTCACCTCAATTTCCTTATCCATAAAATGGGTATAATCATACCTGCCTCTCAGAGGATTACTGTGAAAAGAACATTGGTTAGTTATGCAAAGCATCTGCCCTTGTAGCCCAGTGCCCAGCTCAAGGTAAGTGGTCAAAAATCTTAGATGGGGAAAAAAGGCAAAAGAAAAATGCAAATCCTTCTATGAAACCCAGTGAATTCTCAGAGGAGCGAATGCCCTGGGAGTCCCTCCTTTCCCAAACTGTTTGTTCCCCAAACAAAATATTAAATGTCTTATCACTTCCAAAAGCACTGTGGTGGTGGCAGGGCTCTGTGAGGCCACACAGGAAGGAGGACTCTGGCAGCATGAAGCAGAAAGAAAGCCATACAAAGTGTCAGGGCATCAGACCCCGCAGTGGCCCCTCAGAATCCTATGCCATGGAACATCTGATGTGGGAGAAGAAACGTGCCCTCAGCCACACAGTTTCATGGAAATTCTTTCACTCAGACACCTATTTGTTTTACAGTATGTTGGATGTGGCAGATAATGCCCAAAATAAAAACTCCAATCCATGTCCCCAAAAGAAATACCTAGGGGTGAGTGGTGAAATGAACACCAGTTCTAGTAGGAGAACAGTGGAAGCTTGGTTCGGCATCTCCCACTTCTCTTTGGAAATCATCCACAGAAGCAAAGATAATGGAGAAAACCAAAAATTTTCCATGAGGTTGGGATTCAAACAGCACCCACAAACTCCAGGTTGTGAGTTGGCATTGATCAAGTTTTATCTGACCAGCAAGCCTGCACCGAAAGGCATAAGTATGCTCGAGGGAGAGCAATGGGGAGTGAAGAGGGGGTCTAGGGAGGGTTGAGCTCACAAAGTTTTAGCAAATGACATTCCTCCAAAGGGAGAGGATCTCCCCTGAGAAGAGGCTGCTGTGAGCAAAACTGAGGTTCCACAAGGCACTGTCAGGAAGGGAAACAGAGAGGGGAGTGCAGAAAGCTTCCAGGGGCCCCCCTGGGAGGAAATCTCTGACAGAGTCTTCAAAAATATCTTCTAAAAATGTGTGCTTCTTTTGGTGAACAAGAGCTCCATACTGTGGCAGTGTGAAGAAGGAAGCCTGGGGTTCTCCTGAACTCAGCAGAGGAAAGAGAAGGAAAACGTGTTAAATATATCTCAAAATCTAGAAATCATTAAAGATTGATAAAAAAAAAAAAAAGTTTTTGAACACATGGAAATTAGAACCCTCTGCTTGGCAACGTTCTTGATCAGGGAGAGCAAATGCAGGGCAATTGGAAACCACGGGGCTCATTTGCATTTTCTCACCACTGCAGAGCAAAAGCAAACACTAAGTGCTGGGCTTGGTTCTAAGCACTTATGTATATTAGCTCATTTAATCCCAACAACCCTGAGATACGCGTTCTCTTTATATCCCCATTTTACTGATGAGGAGACTGAAGCACACATTTGCTCAAGATCATGAACTAGTAAGGGACAGGGCCAGTATTCAACCCCAGAGGTTTGGCTCCAGAGTCTGTACCCTGATCCCTATCCTGTACAGTCAGTCTCCAAAAGGCAAGGAGGGGGCGGGTAGTGCTAATTCATAGATTAAAAGGAGCCCTTCCCTTTACTCTGGAGCACGGAGGTGGAGTCCTTCAAGGATGCGAACACTCCCACACCACAGGATCTTTCTCTTGGTAATACAGGTAAACAATGAATATTAAGAAAGAAATATATTCGATATAAATGAAAACATGGAAAAGAATAATGCAAGATTCCTGCAGATGAAAGCCCACTAGAAAAATATCGTCAAAGAGAAGATGAACGTTCTGAATGTGAATTAAGACAAATCTCCAGGAAGTCATTGGAATTGTGAAGAGATCAGGAAATAAACCTCCTGCTAACAGGAGGATATGAAATAAACAAACAGACCTATGATAGAAATAGAAAGAAAGAAAAAAGATTAGCTAAGGAATTAAGAATAAATTACAAGGAGTAAGGAGAAGGAAAATGTGCTAAATATGTCTCAAAATCCAGAAATCATTAAAGATGGATAAAAAAAAATTTTTTGAAACATGGAAATTAGAACCTTCTGCTTGGCAAGACAAACAAACACAAAAATCACTGTAAGCAAAGACAAATGTCAAATGATGAGTGCGGGAAAACGCTAACAACTCATGTCACAACAAAAGGGGTACTATTCCCAGTATTTAAAGAGATCTTAGAAATCACTAAGAAAGGACTGGTAACCCAATAGAAATATGGGCAAAGGCCATGAACAGTTGACAAAAAATAACAATATAAATGAAATCTACATACATGAAAAGATGCCCAGCCTCATTCATAATTAGAAGAAACAAATTTAAAATATTCCAGGGGCACCTGGGTGTCTCAGTCGGTTAAGCGACTTCGGCTCAGGTCATGATCTCACGGTTCGAGCCCCACATCGGTCAGCTCAGAGCCCGGAGCCTGTTTTAGATTCTGTGTCTCCCTTTCTCTCTGCTCCTTCCCAACTCACACTCTGTCTCTTTCTCAAAAATAAAAAAAAAAAAACATTAAAAAAAAATTTGAAAAAGATTCCAGCATACCATTTTTACCTATTGATGTTGCAAAATCAACACTTTGACAAGATGCTCCATTAGCAAAGCTATAGAGAAAAGGGTACTTTCATGTATTGTCATTAGGAGTGCCTTACCCAGGGCAATTTTTTGGTATATTTAACAAAATAATAAAAGTATGTGGCATCTGACCCAGCAATTCTAATCCTAGGAATTTATCCTGCACTCACAACACCACACGTGATAAATAATGTATACACAAACTTATTCACTGCAAGGTTGGTTGTAATCTCAAACATTTGGAAATTGCCCAAGTGTTTTTCAGTAGGAGCTAGTTAAATTAACAATGTTACATACACATGAACAAATACAAGCTATTGATTGTCTCCAGGGCATGCAGGGAGAAAAACGAGACAGAAGGGGCAGAAATGAGAGTAAAATTTTTCAGTATATCTCTTGTTGTACTGATTTGTATGTTTGGTATTTTGTGCCTAGATATTTATTTTTGTTTCTGTTTGAAAGTTTTGAGACTTTTTTCAGATTTTTTTTCTTATAACATTGACTTCTGGAGTCTAGGCCAGCTTTCTTTTTTTTAACTATGTGAAAATATATTAATTTTCCAAACTAAAAATTAAATTCAAAAGTAAATTGCATAACATGAAATGTCTAAAAACAAGTTCCAAAGCATAAACAAGTATTAATCTAGTGGTATTTTAGATTATATTTAAAAAGTAAAAGATTCTGAAAACAAAATGCCATTGTGGAGAGAGTGAATATATATACATGCCCCTTGAACAGTGCAGGGGTTAAGGGCAACAGCCCCCATGAAGTCAGAAATTGGCAAATGACCTTTTACTCCCCCCAAAACTTAACTACTAACAGCTTTCTGTAGACCCGAAGCCTTACCAATAACTAGTCAATTCACACATATTTTGTATGTTATATGTATTATAGACTGTATTCTTACAAGAAACTAAGCCAAAGAAAAGAAAACGACACTACGAAAATCATAAGGAAGAGAAAATACATTTATGGTATACTCTACTATGTTTATCTAAAAAAACCCTGCATATACGTGGACCCTCATAAACCCTCATTGTTCAAGAGTCAACTGTAGTTTTGATTTTTTTTAATGTTTATTTAAAAAAAATTTTTGTTAATGTTTATTCATCTTTGAGAGACAGAGCATGAGCAGGGAAGGGGCAGAGAGAGAGGGAGACACAGAATCCGCAGCAGGCTCCAGGCTCTGAGCTGTCAGCACAGAGCCCGACGTGGGGCTCGAACACATGAACTGTGAGATAATGACCTGAGCCGAAGTCGGATTCTCAACCGACTGCGCCACCCAGGCACCCCTAATGTTTATTTTTGAGAGAGAGAGCGAGCGAGCAGGGGAGGAGCAGAGAGAGAGGGAGACACAATCTGAAGCAGGTTCCAGGTTTCAAGCTGTCAGCACAGAGCCTGACGCAAGGCTTGAACTCGCAAACCATGAGATCATGACCCGAGCGTTGGTTGCTTAACCGACTGAGCCACCCAGGCACCCCAAGAGTCAACTGTAGTTTTAAAAATCTCCACTGGAAACTGGAGGAAATTGGGATAGTTAGTACGATACTACTCATCACAATGGCAGCAAGTTGACAGGGAAACTCAAGAGGCTGAGCAGAAACAGAGCCTGTGGATGAGATGGGCACGTGCTGGCCTCCTGCCTGTGGTCACCGTCACTGACACCTGACACTCGGGCCTCTCCTGTGTCTCCAGAGTCTAAACAGGCTGCAGGGAGCTGAGGTCAGTCCCTCACCACCACTCCCCGGTTTGTCACTCCCATACTCCAGGAACAGTTACTCTTCTTCTCTCTGACCACTGTGAGTAAATAACCAGTAAATAACCAGCACTTGAGCCCAGGTTTTCAGGACCAGAGAGAACCTCCTTCACTTTGAAGAGGCCTGAGTAGTACCCTGAGGCTGGGCCTCCACAGGCCGCCACTTGCAGCCTGAAGAATGTAACCTTTCCCCTGTGAACACCAGCCTAAGAATGCAATGGGGAAGACAATTAATATGAAAATAAATGCATTACACACTTAGAAAAGAGAGATTTTACAAGATGAGCCTCATTAAATTCTCATTATTTACAGATGAAGCGGCTTGAATTACCTTACAGGGTTTTTTTTTCCTCCCAGAATTTTTTGTTTCTTCCATCACTTTACATGCAATGGTTTTGTCATTTTAAGTGCCCAGATTTATAATAAGCACATAGCAGACTATGTATCTCACATAAGGAAGAAGGATTGGTTTCACAAAACCACTCCTGAATTGTCCAAGAGAAATCTTAAAATCTAAGTCTACTTGGTAAATAATGCCGAGGGCATTAGAAAATAAAAAGGATATGTAGAATTCAGTCATTTTTTTATAGTTCCCATTAACAGTCAATGTGGTAACAAAATATAATGCTATAAATCCTTCTGAGTTAAGCGAATAAAAAGGCCATAATAAAGGTCAATTTTACGGCCATCAATTTGCAATGATGGGACATTTGGTTGCCAAAGGAAGCAACAAATGCAGCCCAGAATTATGGCATCTCTGAAAAAAAAAAAAAAAAAGTTGCTATTATGGCAAGAAGTGCTTTGAGGAGATTTACACTGAAACCAACGCTCAGCTCTGCTCCAAAATAATAATGTGAATTCTTTATAAATTGTTCTAACCCTGTGCAGGGCAGTGCGAAAGACAAATGCTTTGTCATATTGTGATGAAACCGATTCGCTATATAGAAGATGGAGAAGTTATAATGGGTATTTGAAATATATGCAAAAATAAAGAGGAGAAATGGTAGTTTCGTGAACAATTAATGCTATCCATAATTACAATGTGCAAACAAAAAACCACTGGGGGACAATTGCACAATAATGAGATTTGGGGGTATTAATCCTTCTCTGAAATGGCAAGAATGCAATTTTTACAGAAACAACAACAGTCAAAACAATAGCACAAAATACAAAGGGGGAGCCTCTTGCTACTTGTTTTAGGATTTCTTCCATTGGAAAACTGCAAATTAAAACATCAAAGAAGCATCCAATACCTGAGTGATGCCATGACCCCTTGAACTCCCTCTCTTCAGTGTCTTCACTTGTTTTATCTCCCAGTTGAAAACTCTGCTCTTAAACAGGAGATCCGTATGTTCTATTCTAATTTATGTTTACATTCAGATCTGTTTGCAAACTAGAGAGAATTCAGAGCGGATATGCCTTTGTACAGCTGGCTTCTAGGCCAGACCATACCTAAATACTAGCTCATCGAGGAAAGAAAAATCCTACATGGGATTACAAATGACCACCAAGTCAGAGCATGGAAGGAACTTTCTGGAAGGAACTTTCTGTCAAGACCGTCGTAGGAAGCTACTAAATGGCTTGTGTTTCTAATTATAATTAATTTTTCCTAGATTACAAAACACATATGCACTGTGGAAATTCAGAAAACAAAGAAATCATCTGTAATGTGACTACGAAGAAATAAATACTGCAACATTTTAATGTAATTATATCTTTCTAGGATCTTTTTCTGTTCACATATACGTATATATTAACATATTGGAGATCATACTGCAACTACTGTGTTATAGACATTGCAGTCATTACTTAATGCTATATCAGAAATATTTCTCACATAATTCCAAATACCTGTGAGGTTTTCTATTAATGCTCAAACCATAATTTATTTCATGAATCCCTTGTGTATTCATTCAACCAATACATTTTGAGCATCTACCTTGTGACACACTGTGGTAGGGTGCTAATGTGGCAGAGATGATTAAGGAATATTCCCTGACTTCAAAGAGTAAAGCGACCACCATGATACCTTAATGATTTGTATGTATCACACGATGTAATTAGTTGCTGGTCCCGGAGGAAGGTGACTGCCACTTTCTGGGGAGTTCAGGAAGGGTGTCACAGAAGAAGTAACCATGGATAGGGGTTTTGCAGAATGATTAGAAATTAACAGGACAATCAAATGAGGGTGAGAACTTTAGACAGAGGGAAGATCATATATAAAGATACAGATACAGGAAATGGTGATGCCCCATAAGAAATATTAAATAGTCCTCTTCAACGTTTAAAAATTATTCACTGTAATACTTACAGACACCTGCCAAAGTGATATGACCAGGCTTTATCTGATCAAGGCACCTCTCCCTTCATCACATCTGACTTTATAAACAAGGATTTTATTTAGGCTTCTTTTTGCTTCTGAGTGTGGCCATGCCATCTGGTTAGAGAGGAAAGACTATGATGTCAAAAAGTAGGGAAAAAGTCACTGGAAATAAGTAGATTCTGAACATTTAAACAAATATTTTATATCCATTGGGAAGGGAGACAGAATTCGGCATATTAGCTTTTATTCTAAAACTTAATGGTTCTAATTATGAAAAAGAGGGAAAGACAAATTCTAAAATCCTAACACTAGGTAGAAGAACAACAGATTCTAAATACATAGTGTGTGTACAGAGTTATGCGGACAGCATTATCAACTCCTGAAATCCACAGACTATAGCATAACAGACAGTAATGAATCTGGAAGGGCTGTTTGAGATGAGGTGTGAAGAACCTTTCCAAGACTCCTGAACCTTCAGATCAAAGCCACATGGAACATCTTTGTTCTCCGTGTCTCCTTGGAGCTATTCGAATTCATCCTTTGATTACCTGCCTTTCTAGTGATTACCAACCTCCAGTAATTTCAGTCCATTTCAATATGTGACACTTTGACTTCCAGGTTTCCTCTCAGCCACAACAATATGGTTTGGTTCCTTGCAGAGCTGGTGACCTGGCTCCTGTTCCATAACCATTTGATCCTTCAACTGGATCCCTCTGAAAAGTTTTTGATGATGTGTTTAGCAAAATGCAGACCCGTGGGCCAGAGCAGAGCATTTCCCACAAGGACATGACGAATGAAATATGTTCCAAGCGAGGAGTAAATACGAAGCCCCCACAAACACCATGTGATGGTGCAAAAATGCAATCTGGACATGCACACCTCTGTTCTGAGACCTGCACCAAGCCACCTTGCAGGCTTAAAGGAAGCTGTACTGGCAATATTCTACTAGATAAGGAGGCATGCAAATGCTTTGCCACACTCCGGCCCATGAAGAGTGTGCCGCTCCTGACCGATAAAGAGCTCTATCCCTGTATTCAACGGAATGTACTCATAAAGCAAAGCGGAGCAACCCTGACAATGAAATGGCAAGCAAGATGATGCTCTCTTCTGATAAGAGGCACCCACTACTGCATTTGTCAATTTAATAGGAATCATTTTAAGCTTTTAGCGTCTGATAAGGGAATTAAATTTTACTTAGTTATTTCCATAGAAACTAAAGAGTTAGCAGAGATATTCAGCATTTGATTTCTTAATCACATCTTCCTAAATGTTACTTTCAAAAAAACAGCAATGGTTTTCAAAGACTGGGAACTGGAAGCAGGAAGAGCCTGAAGGGAAGAAATGAGTAACTATGACCGCTATAGTGTATTAATCAGCTGATATTTTAAAAATTAAATTAATATGCTTATGATACACCAGGTTCAAAAAAGAAACGCGCCAATATGTATGTGTACATAAATTGCTTCTAGATTCCCACTTGTGGTAAACACGCCTAAATATTTTTCAAGCTATAAAAGGAAACCCAAATAAATACCAGCTGTGCAGGTTTATCTAGGAACAGAAAAAATATGGAAAGAAGAAAAAGAATGCGCTGCTACATCATTAGTGTAAAATGAATCTGAGGATTGTGAAGTAGAGGAAGTGGGTATGGGGTTAAGGAAGAAATGGAGATCAACAGCTCCTTGGTTCTGTACTGGAATCGTGTCCTGGGCATCACACAGAGTTGGCGAATGGAGTCACCGAGGGTCTGTATCAGCGAGAGGGCCATTTCTGCAGCTCGGCTGTTGCCCCTTTTCTTTCTCTGTGTCTTCTTTCTCTCTCACTCTCATGGTTTCAGTCTCTCTGTGCCTCCAGATGCATGTGAGGCTCCGTGTGTCCCCTTCTGTCCTTTTCTGTGCCTTTCTGTGCGTGCATGTTTGTGTGTTCGTGCCTGTCTCCCAGTCTGTCTCGTTTTCTTTTTCTTTCTGAGTTAGCAAGACTGCATCTCCCCCACTTCTTCTCTGTCCCTACCTCCGACTGACTTTTCTGCTTCCAAACGCACAAAAGCAAACAAGAAAGCCCTAGGCCTTATTTACATTACTTCCCAGAGAACAAAGGATAATTAAATTGAGTCCAGATCTTAAGCTCCCAAGAGAGAGAATCTAATGGGTCCAGGTTGGATCAGGTAAAACATTTAAACAACTGAGGTCATAGAGAGCACATAACAAATATGGTCTCACAAGCTGGGTGGGAGGGGCAGAGGCACTTCTCAGACAAAGGGGGCCTGAGAAGGAAATATTCCTCAATGCCAGTGACACCTCATTCATGAAGACTTTCCCAATTAAACCAGCTTAGGAAGACATCCCACTTAGCACTGACTTAAATATACTTAGCATATACTTTGATACTTGTTTGTTGTATGACCTCGAGGAAGTTATTTTTCCCGGTGATCTTTAGTAATACAAACAACCTCACTGAAGATTGAATATGTGAATATAGGTGACAGTATTTATGACTAAGGTTGACACAGGGTCATTGCTCAATAAGGTCATCACTGCCCTTACTTACAACATTACTGACCATTGCCCCTTTTGGGGTTCTGATCTTGTCATCTATGCCTGGTCTCCTAAACTTTAAACCAGCTCAGTGACCCCCCCTCCACAGTAGTTGATACAGTGCCTGACACAGAGCAAGGTGCCCAGAAAAGTCCTGTTGGTTGATCAATTATGTTAATATTCTTAGGGACCTTAGAACTAAAACCCAAAAGATTGCCTTGTATTTCTCATTCTGTGCTGAGAAAAGATTCTCGATGAAAGAGAACGATGATCATACGTCACATGGGTAAGCAAATAAAGGTAGACAGTCCCAAAAGACTGGAAGTGGTTTGGGATTTTTCTTTTGCTACCAGGATGACAGATTTCTAGGATGCCTGTAGAGGAATAAATACTAAAGCAGATAGTATTATTCACATATATAATATTGGCGTAAATATTTTACCCTGTGTTGCTTCTAGTAGTCTCAAGACTTCTGAAATCTGATTCAAAAGTGTGTGGAGAAATACCATAACTCCATCACCAAATCCTCCCAATATCTACAACCACATACACAAAACAGATTTCCGAAGAAAAGGACACTTATCTGTTTTGTTCCTGCCATATCCCCAACAGTGATCACAAAGCTATAACATAGTAGATGCTAAATATATGCGAGCAAAATGAGTAAATGAAATGAATGAATAGATCCTAACTCCATTCCTTGTAGGGCCAGCTTTGTGTGCATATGACCCATGTGGTTGCACAGAGCTCCACACTTAGAAAGGACCCCATGCTTGGTTTAATGTTCTGTGGTTAACACCTTCCAATCTTTAATTATTTTTGAACAAGGGGCTCCATTTTCATTTTGCACTGGGCCCATCGATTATTTAACCAGTATTGCTTCTCACGATAGGTGAATAATCCTGGTGACCATCAGCCCATCACTCAATACAGCAGTAAACCCAGTGGCTTATTCAGTTCTGGCAGTTTTCACAAAATACCACAGACTGGGTAGCTGATAAGTAACAGAAATCTATTTCTCACAGTTCTGGAGGCTGGAAGTCTAAGATCAGGATGCCAGCCTGGTCAGAGGGGGACCTTCTTCCAGACGGCAGTCCTATTGTACCTTCACATGGTGGAAGGGGTGAGAGATCTCTGTAGGGTCTCTTTTACCAAGTCACTAATCCCATTCATAAGGGCTCCACCCCTATGACCCAAACAGCTCCTAAAGGCCCCACCTCCTAATATCATCACATCAGCCATTAGGATTTCAACAAATGAGTTTGGTGGCAGGGGAATTGGAGGGCATAGGGATGGGAGGACACAAACATTCAGAATATAGCACCATGGAAATAGCACCAGGAGTGGAGATGCTTGTTCTGAAACAGCTGTGAGGCCCCCAAGGAGATTGAGACCCTCTGAGTCACAGATGTTCCAGCCTTGCCACCCAATGCCTCCTGGAGTTTCTTGGAGGCTTCTTTACTATCCCAACTGGCTTTGGCTCTGCCTCTCAAAGAAGATACCAACATTATGAACAAATGCCTCCTGAGTTCTAGCTACCCTGTTTCTTACTTGTTTACTCAATTCCAGAGGGCAGCAGGGTCTCTTATCCACCCACCTCTCATACTGTAGCTTAATTGAGTGGTTATTACCTGTGTATTTCAATTAGGGTTGGTAGTTTGGGGTATTTAATTGTTAGAAAGAAATCAATAGGCTTCTTATCAAAGGCTTCAAATCAAAGCAAGCCAAATTACTTGTAATTCCAAGACAGGTCGCCTAATAAGCTATGACACACACTTGAGAGGTGAATGTTGACATATCAAATCCCCAGCAGCATGAAGAATTAACAGAAAATTTTTTAAAAATTAATCTATACTTTATAGCATTCCTCCACTTGACATGTTTTTTCTTTTCAAATATCATTTTCATTATTTTTTATTTTAATAGAGTGGTAATCTTCAATTCGAGTCCTGTCTCTGATCATAATATATGTTCTCACTTTCGGTGAAGATTTGTTCTTGTCACAAGGGAATCTACTGCTATTAGATTCTATTGCAATAATTTATTAATATTAAGTCCATTAAATGACACAGTAGGCATAGGAAAATATTCTATACTGAAGAAATAATTTGGTTCAGAGTTTTTTAGTTCTTTTAAAATTATTTGGAAGCATTCATAATGATTTTAGATTTGTCGCAGAAAAGAATAGGGCAAACATTTAAGATTAACAAAGACCAGCAATATGTCTATGTTAACAATTCTGAATTTACTTATTAGTTTCAATCTTCCTCTGGCCCATCACATTCTAAATGTCCCTATTAAAATTATATGAAGACCCAAAAGTATAAAAAAAAAAAAATCAAGTTAATGAGCGAGAATGGAATTTCTCCCTATCCACTGAATGATGTGGAACAATTCTTCAAATGCCACCCCCTGCCCATATTTAACACTTTTAAGTCTTTTTTAGTCTTTCTTGGTCCAGCATAACATTTCCAGAGAAGACAAAGGTGTTAATCCTTTCTGGATGCTCACTGACCATACATCTCCATTCTGCCATGACTTGCTCTTTTCTCCTTCCCTTTGTTCTTGTAATGCATCTGTCTGGTATAGAAAATGCACAGCCCAACCGGAGCATTTAGCACCCTGCACAGAGAATGCTCAGCTCAATTTTCTAAAACAGTAAAAGCAAAAATAGCTTCAATGTACAAATAGAGGAACAAGAGCTGAATTGGGAAGTATATACGTGTGTATATGATGCATATATCAATGAGTCAGCAGTGAATCTCCCCCTAGTAGAAACAAATGAAATACAACAGTCGCTAATAGCTCCAAAACATATGCATAAGCCGTTGTTATGCCAAATTTTGGCAGCACTTATTAGTGGTAACCATTGAAGAACATACAGAATACTTGTTACTATTACCAAATCATTCTGAAGACAGAACACGAGGCAAGCTTCTACCAGAACCGAGAATACACTGTACGATAAAACCAGGAACAGTGCTGTTTATTCATTCTTCCATCTATTATTGGGTGGCTTCCATTGCCTACAGAATAAAGTCCTGCCCCTCACCTGGTGTGAAACCACACAACCTGCCTAATTTTCAAATGCAAACCGTATGTGCTAGACATACTGAAGGTGCCAGGTACTACACTTTTGTCTCTCAGCTCCAAACCCACCATCTATATGCTCCACTATTTACAAGTAGCATTTCTGCATTGCCACTGTCTCCCTGCTAAATTTCACCGATAGGGGGCGATAGCGGGAGGCTCTAAGACTAGATAGGAGAGACTTAGTCCTTCCCGTTTCTTCCCTGCGGTGCTGTTTACTTCCTGTTTGCTTCCTGTCCCTGTGCCATCTTCCTAGCGATGCTTCTTTGACCCAGAAGTGGCAGTGTCTTCCTATAAAAGCAGCTGAATTCTTTTTGCGGTTTCCCTACGGTTTGCAGAACCAGCCTCATAGTGGACCCCTCAGAGACAAAAGTACCAGCCACCTAGCTCTCCACCTCACGGGCCGGAGCCCCAGGCCCACAGGGCCTCTCCTGCAGACTTCTAGGTTTTAATAATCCCAAATTCTTCCCAGTGTTCGGTAGCCTTAATCATGCAATCACCAACTCTAGTAAGTCACTGGTGTGGTTGCTGTTGCCGTTTTGTTACCAAGTTAACAACCTTAGGCCTTGTTAAAGTTCTTCACATTAAGACTGATACTCTGAACTGGTAGCCACGTTTAATCTGCTTTGACACCTTTACGTTTTTGTACACTCTCCTGGAATACTCTCTTTTCCTCTGGAGACATACACTTAAATATTCCTTAATACCGCAGTTAAATATTACTTCTTCTTTGACGCTTTTCTTGACCTCCCTAAATAGAATCACTCCCTTATGATTAGTAAAATTTCAGATTGTACATCCTGCTATGTGCCAGTTAACACTATAATTATTTCTTTATATGTCTTTATGCTCTACTAGATTATGAGCTCTGTGGAAGCAAGGCCTAGAGCCTTAGTCGTCTCTGCTTCCATACTATTCCGCACATTATCTGGCACATGATAGAAATATCATAAATTCTCATGTATTTGTTTTGTGTTACTGAATGATAAGGTTCTCCGGGAAATTTTAGAAGTTGTCTTCAATGCCAGCACATAAGTCTTTCGCTCATGCTCTGTGATACAAGAAGTACTTAGACGCCAATTCAAATAAAATCCCCCCATTCGCCAATTTAGTCTCAAATTCCATCCTAAGTACCTAGGATATAATAAGGATAACCTATAACAACCTAGGATAGTACATACCATAGTACTTAGTATATAATAAGTATGAAATAAATGTTGGTTGTGTTATTTATATGCTTATTTATTTTTAAGACTTCAATATTTTATTTTTTCTTTATTGACAGAGAGAAAGAGAGGGCACGAGCAGAGTAGGGCCAGAGGGAGGGGGAAAGAATCTTAAGCAGGCTCCACACCCAGCCCAGAGCCTGACTCAATCTCACAGCTGGGAGATTATGACCCGAGCCTGAATCAAGAGTCAGACACTTACCAGACTCGGCCACCCAGATGCTCCCATTTGTGTGTGTGTGTGTGTGTGTGTGTGTGTGTGTGCGTGCGTGTGTGTGTGTAACAATGGCTCTCTATTTACCACTGACTCGGGCACAAGTTCCTGACCAGGATTTTCAAGACCCTTCACAATATGGTCCAAATCATCTTATCGCCCACTGACACCTATTTTGAGCCTCTAAAGTAGACACTGACTAACGACAGCCCACCCAACAGGCCACATCCAGACTGCCACCACTTCTGTAGATAGAGTTTTATTGGAACACAGTCACACCCATTACGTATTGTTGGCTCCAAACTCACCCATTTAACCTATTGTCCATCTCTACTATAACATGTACAGTCTCGTCTCTGGGTATTGTCCATGGCTGCTTTCATCCTGCACAGGCAGAGTTAAATAATTATGACAGATCATATGCCCCACAGATCCCAAAATATTTCCTATCTGACCCTTCATAAGAAAACGTTTGCTGACCCCCGCTTGAAATAGAGTCTGCTCCCTATGTATGACCCACACCACTTTACTACTGCTAATGTCATTCCCCCATGAACCGATTATAGATTCTTAGAGGACAGGTTCTTAACTTGATGTATCTTCTTATCGCTTGCAGTCCTGGAAAACCAGTAGAAACTAAAAATAAATATTTGCCGGATTGAGTCAAATAGAATCGAACTGTCTACTGGCAGGTTGCCTAGGGTCTTTGCCCAATATTTGAAACCCTGGATGGTAACACACCATATCACAGACCATTTAGTCACAGACCCATGGGTTACGACTACTTTCTTTCCTTGATTTTAATAACACTGCTGAATCAAAAGAGATCATTCTTCATGACTGTAATTAACAAGCTATCTAAAATAATGAACCAAACCACAGCGAAGACTGTATTTCAGGATTTGGGGGAAAGTGTGACTACTTTCATGATTAGTGTGTAAGGTACTGAATGCCTTGGGATCTGAATGTAGGATAGCTTTAGTCCGTGATTTGAGCTAATGAAGCTAGTAGGTGATTCACCTTAAATTTCCCCCAAAGTCATTAGTCACAGAATTATTTTTCCAGAATTGTTCTGTTGGTGATTATAAAGCAAATGGGAGATTTGAAATCAGGGTAAATTCAGTTTTCTTTTATAATTAAATGCTACCTTGGTCTCTATCTGTAATTAATATACTCTAATTATTTTTATCTCTGAGATAATAAATTATGAAACTATAAAGGTATGCAATTTAATAAATGTGTTTGCTAATATAAATGCAATGGGATTATATGTGCTAGAGACAAGAGTACAGAAGTGATGCATTATTTCAACTTAATAAAATGAGAATTAATTGATCCTATTTTCTCTGCTTAAGTCATCTTCATTACTTAATCTTTTTTTTTAATTCTAAAATAATAGACTGTCTAGAAATTCTCCTTATTTAACAAAAGAGTGAAAGAAAACATTGTTTTTCTTAAACATGTGTTTAAGAAAACAAAACTTCTATTCATATTAATTTCACTGGGTCCAATAACAATTCCTCCAAAGTTGTGTGTTAACAAGTCATGGTCAAGTTCTCTGGTAAAAGACTCCTCTTTCATAAAAGCAGCCCAAGGCTCAAAGTATAATCCTTTAAGAGGAATATATATGAAAAGTTTGACTTAACTCAGCATGCTTCCTTCTCTTTATTTTATGATGTCCTGATACCTCAGCTGATATTAATCATATCACAGCCCCATCAATATTACCTGCACTGTTATTTCAACTTGGCAGATTATCTCATCCAACAGCTATGATCGAGCATCTACATGAAAAATGAGAAGGTTTCAAAACTCCTGGGCTTCATTCTGTTCCTCAAATACAGAGTGCCACTGATCTATTAAAATGCGCTCCTACTGCTCGGGAGGAGACACGCCTAGTTGTCAACTTCGCAAGATACGACATGGCAGCCTGACCACCAAAATACTGGATATGACTCAGAGCAAAACGATGTAGTGTATGGTCTGTTTACACATGGGAAGTGGAAAATGAAAAGTTGGCGTAGCGACAATATTTTTGTCGGACTCTAATAGTAGCACTGAATGAGCCAATGCACAGATTTTATTTTTAAGATAATAGGATGAAAGGAAGGTCACTCAAATGACAACTTAGTTCATCAGCATGTTAGTGTTGACTCACTATAATTTTGATGTTTTAATGCTTATAAAAGCATACACATCCTTATAGAATGAGGACACTGGAAAGCCTTAAGATACCAACTAGACTAGAGATGGCCATTCTATAGATAAGTAAAAGAAAACCCAGAGTTTCTGTGACTTGTCCAAAACTTTCAGAGAATTGGCAGTAGTAGAATGTGGATTAGAACCCACATCTCCTTAAAATCTACTGACTATTCCTCTAAATTAGATTGCTTATTTGGGGATATAAACATCACATATCTACTGTGAATGTACTTTGTTTAGGTTAGAGGAAAACTATCACTCTTAAAGGAGGGAATATAAGTAAATAGGAAAAACAAAAACAAAACAAGAAAACACCAAACTGGCTAAGGAGATGACATAAGCATCAGCAATTCTATGATCAACAGCCTCTAAGTGTCTCCACCCATGAGCAGAGGCTGGAGTCCCTTTCCAGTTGACAGACCCTGAAGCATTACAGATCTTACCATTTGAAATAAGTCAACTCTTGGTCTTTCCCCCCCAAAATTAATAAATAGTTCTATGTGTATACACTCCTCTACAATGTATCTAGTCTTCAGTAAAGCATAAGTCTTCAGGATCTCATCATAAAATGTTTAAGCATTTTCATCCAAACTTGCACAGTGCCATCACCAAGGAAAAGACAAAAGGAAAGAGAACTATAAGAAGATATTTTACCTAAATAAGAGATTTGAGGGGGCCATTTGGGCAAGTTTATCAATGGACATTTCAAATATTATTTCATGTTTTTTGTTTTTATCTTTCTGAATATTAATCTTAATAATACTTTCATTTACCTACCCATTTCCTTTATTTATTTTGCCTCTTCCTAATATGTTGCTCATTACTGCACATATTTTTCAAAATATACATATGAGAAATAAAGTCACCGGACTGGAACACTGTCACAAGATAATAGTTTGCTGTTGCTAGATAAATGCCGAGGTAAAGCCAGACATTTATTGAAAGCAAATGCTGATGCAAATTGAGAAACATTGATTGTAAGAAAATGTTCTAATACAGTAGCTTCATTTCTGTTGTACCAAATGATGCATGTTGATGTAATCATTGTCTTTAATAGATCTTAGTGTAGTCAAGTTAAAGTAGCTTACAGTACAATAGAGCAACTACACTTAGATTGTTGAAGAGAACCAAACTCGGCATAATATCCAGCCAATCCAACTAGCTGTTCATAGATAATAAGCCTGGTTCCTGCTACACGAAGTCATGGGTACCAATGATTTCTCATTAGCAGAGGCTACCTATAGTCCAACCATAAATACAGATTGGCTATTCTACAATTTGGTTTGACATTTTTCCTTACAAACAGTTTATATACTGTCTTAGACATATCTTGGCATGCATACATAAATATGTATACTTTTTATACATGTAAATGTAAATTTTATAGATATAAAATGTAAATTATATATATACACGCATACACACACACACACACACACACAAAATTTAACAAGAGATGGCTAAACACTTTGCCTATCCTTACAGATAACAAAATATGCCAGAACAAGCGTGTAGAAACAGAAATCTAGTCCAGATTTTGAAAATGCAATGTTTTGACCTTTCAAAAATTGGCTCCCAAAATACACATTTGCTATTTTGAAAACACTTCCAAATTTTCAGAGATGACAGCTCACTGAGCGAATTCTGTTCCAGGAGGTTCAACTTAGCACGGTGGGCCATCCAAGCTGGCCTGAGTGAAACCACAGGGGAGATCCAGAAACAAGAGCCTTCCTTAGAATTGAGAAAAAGTGTGATTCTCTAAAAGGAATTCCTCAGTGTATTGGGACTATGGGGAAAACAGACCAAGGTCATTTCACTGGAGACCAGTTTTGCTTAAGGAGAAAAACGATACCAAACCAAATTAATTACCTAAACTTCTTTAGCGTTCGTAAGCCTAGAAATAGACTTTAGTTTTATAGCATATGTTTAAAGCAACTTTCTCAAACTTCCAAGTTCTGAAAGGCAAAGACAATAAAAGAAACAGAATTCACCTGAAGAAAAATATATTTTGTGGATGGAGAGAACAAAGAAATGGGGAGGTTGAAAGTGTGTGAAAATAGGGTTTTACTCACCTTCTCTGGTCATAGGGAGGGAAGTAATAAAATGAAAGACAGAAGTGGTGTAATTGTGTGTGTGCGAATGTATGTGTGTGCTCGCTGTTGATCTATACCACATTAACTACCAAAAAACACATGAAAGAAGTCACAACATCAGCCAAAGTTTTCCTTGATTTTAAACAGGTTTCTATTTGCATGCCTGATATTTGTGTTTTTACTTATTTTAGAGAGAGAGAGCGTGAGTGGGGGAGAAGGGCAGAAGGGGGTGGGAGAGAAAGAGAGAGAGGAAGAGAGAGAGAGAGACAGAGAGACAGAGAGAGAGAGAATCTCAAGCAGGCTTCAGGCTCAGTGTGGAGTCCAATGCAGGGCTCAATCCCCTGACCCTGGGATCATGACCTGAGCCAAAATCGAGTTAGACGCTCAGTGGACTGAGCCACCCAGGTGACCCTGCATGCCTGATACTTTGTATAATGATTTGAAATATAGGTTCAGGTACCCAATATATTCACCAACTGAATGAGTTGTTTAATAACCTTGGGAAAGTTCTTTGATGTCCGTAATTATTCACTTCTATACCTCTAAAAGGTAGGTAATAACACTACCTATTTTATAGGACTGCTGTAAGAATTAAATACGATAATGCATGAAAAAGTACATAGCAGAATCCCAGTCTAGGCCACACAGTAATCACTCTGTTGACTTCTATTTCCATCGATCTGCATATTGAGCAAATCAGAAATGACCAGTAGACAGAAGGTGCAGCAATTCTGGAATAGACAGAAGTGTCTGAAGAGGACATCTGTTAGACGAGGCTGCAAGGCTCTGTCTGGTTCATTCAATACCTGAGCAACGTATGCTAGCCTACCCCCATTTGCTTAGGAGACGAAAGACCATGCATCTTGCAAGCCCGGCTGTTGGTCCCAGCAAGGGGGAGGTTCCATGTGGGTAAGCGCAGTTTTCCGTCTCAAAATTTTTTACAAGGACAGTGAAGCCCCAACTCACCCACTTTTCCCTATTTCCTTCCCATATAGATTAAATAGAAAGGAGACTCATCTTAAAGGGAGAGTTTTAGATAAAAAAAAAAGTAAGCAAAACAAAAAAAATGGCTAACTTTTCCTTCGGGTTTTTGATTTTTTTCATCTTTTGTCTTAGGCTGCTGAGAAAGAAGATTGTGCTGTTGGGTTGTTTCTTTACCCTCATGTTTTTGGGGGAGTATTGAGCTGTACTCAGGCCTACCAGACAAGGGCTACATAGCTTATAGATCTTAATTTATGATTTTATTAATGCCTTGAAGGGAGTTATCAAAGAGCAAATCTTCCTAAATTCTTCCTACAGGAAGAATTCTTAAGTGTCCAGAGATACCAGATATATTTAGATATCTGTCTCAAGGACCCTAAGCATCCAGATAAAAACTATAATAACCACGCCTGGATGGCTCAGTTGGCTAAGCGTCCAACTACTGATTTTGGCTCAGGTCACAATTTTAAGGTTCGTGGGATCGAGCTGTGGGATCAAGCCCTACATCGGGCTCTGTGTTGACAGCACGGAGCCTACTTGGGACTCTCTCTCTCCCTCCTTCTCTCTGCCCCTCTACCATTTGTGCTCACTCTCCGTCTCAAAACAAATACGTAAACTTAAAAAGAAAAAAAGATCAATTTTCTATACATACGATTCATTTAGTTTTTAATTTTTAATCTAGATGTTCAACATTGTGCATTTACAGAATAAAAAATTAGATGGGGGCAATGGGTACATAAGTAGGCTTGAATCTTGAATCAAATTAATATGGTATTCTTTGATCACCCACCTGAAGTGTGGTTCTCAGCCTTTGTTAAACATTAGAATTACCAGGGAAATGTTTTAAAATACTGATGCCTGGGCCCTTCTCGCTAGAGATTCAAATTTCATTCATCTTAGGGAAGGCAAAGATATGAGTATTTTAAAAGATTCCCGGATGATTCTAACATGCTATCAATTTTTAAAAAATGATGATCAAAGGGATCATGGAGTTCGCCTTCAGTTTAGACATCCCACAATTACAGCAAAAAGTAGCAGTTTGCACGTGGACCTACCAGCCTCCAGCAGTCTGCGTATGAAGAACCATAATCTAATAACAAGAACAAAGGCTTTCCAGAGACGTCATGGCTATCTGTTTTGAGGTTTGCTCCTGGGTTGCAATTTGGATAGTTTTATGCTGAGAACAGAAGGGAAATGAATATAATAATGAACTCTAGTCATTGGCAAACACGACTAACACCTGCCACACAGGCTAACCCTGTTTTTACTGAGATCATAGTATACTAGGGCTATGGTGTGAAACTCTGTGTCACATAAGGCTTGATGCAACAGAATTCTAAACATCTGAAAGACCTCATTATAAACACTCTAGCTAAGACATTTTCCTGTTTTGGTTTGAAAGTCACATAAAATAGCCATTATTATGACTGTGTAGCTTTAATAGATTCTTATCTTCAATGGACAATACTGTGATTGGTTTCACTGGAGTTTTGAGCAGCCTGTGGATGTTATGAAATACAATATAGATATGGACAAACATTGTTCTAGTTTAGTAATTGAGGTGATCAATGTCATAAACAAGTCAAGCCTTACTATTGTTTTCCTTTCGACCACTCATCTTCATTTCTTAAGTATCCCACATGCTCTGATAGCAAGGGGCAGGGTTTAAATCTGAAACTAAGACCTTTCACAAGATCGATACTGACATATTTTTAGAGTTCCTTTCTAAGGGAACACAGGTTATGGTAGATTTATGATATGGAAAGATAGGATTCAGTAGACAAAAAGGGAGAGGCTGAGACTTGAGGCTCTTTGGCGGGGGTGGTGGGGGGGGCACATATTTTAAACATTTTTTCTGGGAACATCTGACCTTGAGCAAACTCCCTCAGGCATAAAGTTCCTCTTGAGAATGTGACAGACATCACCTACTCCCCCCTCAGGTTTCCCTCAGGAATTTGACAAACAAAAGACCTGGCTTAAAATAAGTAGACCATAAAACATAAGACCCACAAGGAACTGGTGTGGCAGTAGACCACCCATACAATGGAAATAAGCCAGTCAAAAAGGAATGACTAGGCATTTAGAGTTACTTAGCCAATAAGGGTAGAACTGGAGAAGGAACAAGGGGGAAGGGAGGGGACTGACCATAACCCTTTAAAACAAAGTCCCTTGGGGCACCTGGGTGGCTCAGTCAGTTAGGCGTCTGACTTCGGCTCAGATCATGATCTTGCAGTCTGTGAGCCCTAGCTCTGTGTCGGGCTCTGTGCTGACAGCTCAGAGCCTGGAGCCTGCTTAGGATTCTGTGTCTCCCTCTCTCTCTGCTCCTCCCCCACTCATGCTCTGTCTCTCAAAAATAAAATAAAACATTGAAAAAAAAATTTTGAACAAAGTCCCTTGCCATTCACTTTTGAATGTCCCCTCTCTGTAAAGAGAGCTTTCATACTATGCTTACTTTCTGATCTTATACTCTAATAAACTTTTGCCTGCTGCTCATCTTAGCCTGTGTCTACCTCTTCGTTCTTCGAAGTGACAATGAACCCTGGGTATTGAGGTAAAAAAAATCCTGCAACAGATTCATCACAGAGATGGCCCTTAGTCTGCTTCCATCAAAAGGTGGAGTCTGTTTCCTCATTCCTTGAATCTAGGCTGGCCTGACTTGCTCTGGTGAACAGAATGTGGCCAAAGTGACTGTGCGTAAGCTCTGAGCCTATGCCTTAAGGAGCCCCAAACTTCTGCCCTCTCCCTCTCTAAGAAACCAGCTCCTGCATGAGAGCAGTCTGGACTAGGCTGCTGGAGGATGTGAGACCACATGCAGGAGAACTCAGCTGCCCCAACAGCCCGCAGCCAGCAGGCTTGAATCTAACTTCAGACACAGGAAGAGCCCAGCTGAAATTAGGCAAAGCTAGCTGAGGCTCGAAGACCCCATCTCAGCATCCCTACATATTCACGAGATAGATAAATGCTCATCATTTAAGCCACTGGGTTTTGTTACCTAGCATTAACATGATACTAGACAGCTGATACATAGGCCAACTGATTTGTAAATATCCAAAATTTAAACAAAACCTTTTTCAAATGCCTACTGAAGTACAATTCCCACACATTTCTGAATCACTGGAAGAAAGCAAAGAGTGTTTATTCTGGTCATTCCCAATCATACACTCCCACAGTTATAAACACAATTAAATTACATGTGAATTACAGTACCCTCCAGAGATGTAGCAATAGTAGCTAAGGCCAGTCATGAAAAGAAAGACACTTGGCTTGGAATATAAGGTAGTCCTCAGCGCAATTCAGACTGGCTGAAAAAGCAGTGTTGTTTTTATCGCACTGCACTTTTACACGTGTGCTATGTTACAGATTTCACTGTTCATGTTCCCTCTGCCTAATTGTAAAACTCAAGCACCTTCAAAGAGTAGAATAGATTGCTTAGTTTCCGGATGACACATGTAGGTACTAGAACATTCTGACCCTGACATTCTGAACCGTTTCATAGCCTACCAAGGATAACTGTCAACCAAAACAGTTTGGGATGAGACAAGGAGACTGATTAAATTAGGTGCCTGAAATAGATACTGTTAAACTCATTTTGCCTTTTGTCCAGAGCATGTGATTCCTAAACCTAACCACTGAGCTGTGGCATGAACTTAATTAAAACCTAATAATAATGATAGTTATGGATGGAAAAAGAAATGGTTATTTCAGGTTTATGGATGAGACAAGGCTTTCTCAAAAACCTTTTTCTCCTTTAGTGCTGTTTGTTCAACTCCTCATTTTAGAGTTTGTACAGAGGGTCTATCTTGCAAAATGATGAATGCTGGAAGCATATTTTTAAAGGAAACTTATCAGTAGTCCATTTCAGAGAGGATTCTGACTGCAATCAGGCTCACTGCATTTTCATCTAACAACTACAAAGCTCTTCTGTGTGATTTTGGCAGGTTTAGAGCACCACTATGTGGTCTGTTAGTGAGTATGTGAATACATGTATATATTTTTCAAACATATATATGTATATGTGTGTGTGTATATATACGTATATATACACATATATGACAAAACAAAAAAGCATTGTGGTATTTCTCTTAGAAAAACAAGATCATTTGTTTGCAAGAGTTTGAAATGCAAGCAACCTTTAAAAACAGTAAATGAGACCTTTGCATTTAATTGTGCAAAAACAAAAATAATTTGGTAGCTAATTTTAACAAATGGAAAAACACCCAGACCATTTTTTCCAAAGGATTCTATCTTAATGCATTTTGCTATTGTGTTTCATCTGCATGTGGTACATTACATTTAATGGAAATCACACAGTCCAATTATCTCTCCTAGGGGAAGAAGAGAAAGGAAAGAAGAGGTAGGGGAATCTATTGTAAGCACAGGGAGATGCCTTTGGCAACTTAATAGGAGAAGGAATAACAGCCCGTGCTTTTCAGACATCCATATAAATCCCACACGCTGGTATCTCTCCGGTTAGAAACCCCAGAAGGGGCATAGCTTAGCCTTACCAGGAGTGGAACCAAGAACCTACTTGCTCCTGGTGTGGGTGCTGAAGACACTGCAGTTTTGTTGTTAGAAAAACTGCTAAACATGGCTCCTTCTCTAGCAGATGCATTAACCAGGGGACACAGTTAAGCCTGTTCTCTCTTGGCACTCAATCCAGGAAGCCAACTGTCGAGCTGATTTCTGCTGAAAGATGCTTCCAGTTGCCTAAAAGCATAATTCAGCCTCTAGAAGTTTTCATCTTAAAATGAATGGCAAATGATGTTACAGTGGATTCGTTTCAAACTAGGAAAATATTCTGGACTCTTCATATAAAACTCAGTGATCGAAGCTGCACTGGCCCATCCTGTAGACACCAGCCACATGTGGCTATTTAAATTTTAATTAAAATTAAATTAAACTAGCTCTTTAGTTGCACTAGTCACGTTTCAAGGGCTCAATAGCCACTTGTGGCTGCTGTTTGGACAGCACAGGTAGAGAACATTTCCAGCACGGCAAAGAGTCCTGTTGGACGGTACTGGTCTGCTAATACCTGAGCTCCTGCCTGCATTTCATTATCTGTTAAACCGGACACTGGGTGACAGCCTGCATTCCAGCACTTGTCTCTTAAATGCTTTTTCCCTTTCCCCTACTCTTCATCCCCGCCTCCCCACCCCCTTATATGGGATCTATGGAATTCTGGTTATTTGTACCTACTGATTCTAAATCTGGGAGCAGTCCCATGTTCCAGGATAGGGGATAGAGACAGATATCTTCAGTGCTTATGAGAGATGGCAGGAAGTCATAAAGGTAGAGATAACTTTCAGAAAAAAAGGACAAAGATTGCAATAGTGAGCTAAAACATCCCATCTCTACCCATCAGGCATCTCATTCCCTTTTACCCATAAGAATTCTGTGCAGAGGCATGAATCTGCAAGACAATTGTACATGCTGTGCTGAGGATAGAGGTTTCCTGTGCCTACATAAATCTTAGTTTAAAGCGCATCTCTGAGATAAACATTATCTTTTCAGAGGGACCCACCTGATTTTAAATTGCAAATTCTCCCCTGACCTCTTCCTTTGACACATGTTGTCCATTTCTCCTCATGTTAAAATGCATGGTCCAGGAGATACAGATTTTGTCCTTGTGGTCCTCTGATCTAGCCAGGCTTGGAGAAAAGTGGTAAAGAAACTGTGGCAAGCTCTTACTAAATATTTATTGAATGAGTAAATACATTGCTCGGCTGTCTGCCCAAGGATAACAATGCCTCCCTAGTTACTTACGCCAGGCGAGAGTGGCTTCTAAGTTACCCCAAGTTCCCAAAGGAACACAGCTATTAACCTTGACTCTCTGATCCCTGTGTCACACTACGTACTGAGAGAATCTTATACATCTCCTGCTCTCCTCCAATTTATCTCTATTCTTTTTGATCCTACTTGTACTTTGAAACTCCATTTCTTTCTTCTTGAACTTTTGCAGTAGATCCCAAGAGGTTTCCCAATACCCAATCTGCTACCCCACCAATGGCGCCTTCATAATGATGCAAGAGTTATCAAATCTCAATGAAAGCGTTCTGCAGGTCTTGTCTGTGGCAGGAATGCAAAGGCCTCCTTGATCTCTACCACCAAATACCCCTTGAGTCCTACAAGCTTCTTAATAATCGGTGCTAAATTAATTAGGACCCTCTTGGTTGCAAAGGACTGGTTACTTTTGGCTCGCAGTCCAAAGGGACTTGATTGGCACAGGGTATCTAAGGATGGGCTGAACAATCCAGTCGTGTGAGGTTCAGAAGTGTAGCCCAGCCTCAGAACCAACTGAAGCCATGGATTTAGAAATTTCTGAGACTGCCTCTCATCTTTGCCTCTCTCTGAGCATCGGGGTTAATTTCTGTCACTGCAGAAGGCCTCTCCCCACATGGTGGAAACCCTACCACCACTAACTCCCAAAGATTCTATCATATACCTTCATCCCAGAAGAGAGAGAACACAGGCTCTCTGAGATTTAAATCCCCCAGGGCAGACTCATTGCCTTGGCCTGGGACAGGTGCTTCCAGGAGGGCAAGGCAAGCTGTACTAACATGGAGGCTCCCTTATTAAAGACAAGGTTGGGGAAAAGGAGGGATTGTCAGAGACGGGTGCTATAAACTCTCACAGGTATCCAATACAGGAACCAGACTTTCTCAGTTTTTAAAACCTTTGTAGCACAGTGTCTCATTATCTTTAGATGCTCAATAAGCATTTGTTTACTTGTGACAAAAATACAACATTTTGACAGCTGAAGTAAATAGAAAACTCAAAGAACTTTAACAAATCCATATCATTATTTGACTAGTGCAGTATTTTAGTTGAGCCTCTTACTACCAAGAGGCAAGGCATGAAAATTATTCTGTTTCTAGAACCCAACAAACAGCTGCTTCATTGTCCCAAAATAAAAATAAGAAGCTACCTTGGAAACAATAAATAATTGTTGTTCGAAACCTGAATCCTGGCTCTACTGTTTTTAGTGGAGTGACTTGGGCAAATTACCTAACCTTTCTATACTTCAGTTACGGTGTCTATAACATGGGCATTAAAATAGTACCTATTAAATGGATAACATGTATAAGACTCTGGGAATAGTTCAAGGGGTATAGCAAGGCAGTGTTTCTCAACTGAGTGTGACTTTGCCCGCCACCCCCCCCAACATTATATATTTGGCAATGTCAAAGAGATCTTTTGTTGTCACAACCAGATAGGGCGGGAGGCTACTGGCATCTAATGGGTAGGGGCCAGGGATGCTGCTAAATATTCTACCATGCACATGACATGCCCCCCCACAATAAAGGATTATCCATCCCAAAATGTCAGTAGAGCCAAGGCTGAGAAACCCTGTATTAGGGAATCATTCATTGTTAGTTATTATTATTATTAGAAATAACAATCAAAGCAGCAAACTCTTATACAATATTTACAATGTACCAAGTATTAATCACTTCACATATATTAACCAAATTTAATCTATACCAAAACAACAACAACAACCATGTGGTAGGTACTATTTATATCTCTATCCTATCAACAAAAGGGTATAATGACAAGGATTCCATCTGTGTTTCTCCTGAATGGAATCAGAACTCATAGTTCAGTAAATCTCTGTGAAAAATTGTTCTCATTGGGAGATATGTTTTATTATAAGAAGACTATAGATTTTGAACATTCTTCTCTTCTGCCTCTACCTACTCACACACTTTTTTCTTTTAATGTTTATTTTCGAGAGAGAGACAGACAGAGCATGCACAGGTGAGAGGCAGAGAGAGACAGGGAGACACAGAATCCAAAGCAGACTCCAGGCTCTGAGCTGTCAGCACAGAGCCCGACGTGGGGCTCGAACCCATGAACCGCGAGATCATGACCTGAGCCGAAGTGGGAGGCTCAACCAACTGAGCCACCCAGGCGCCCCATCACACACTCTAATTCACATTTTAAGAATGTTGGAATTCTCATATTTGTTTGTTTTTAATCAGATATTCAAATACAGTAGTTTCCCTTCCTCCTCATTGCCCAGCCCCTCCCCTCACTATTAGAGGTTGCTTTGCAAAGATTAGAGCAAAAAACTAATATGAAAAGATAGGAGATTTGGGTATTTATTCTAAAGCTTAAGTTGGCTTTCCTGCACTTTGATGTATAAGCCTCTTTCTGAATTTTCTCCAAATACATTGAGTGATACTATGAAGGTAACTTCCAAGGCAAAGGTCTGCAAGATGGCGACAGAATGTTGAACATCCTCTGTCCCTGGGGGACATTAGGGATAAAAAAGCTTCTTTCTTGGATTAATGCAGTTGTTTGAAAACTGATTAATTATTGAGCCATTGGCTTATTTTTTAAAGATCTCATTTTACTCAGAAACAGTGCTCTGCAGGCTTTATATTTTTAAGTATTTGTGTGTGTGTGTGTGTGTGTGTGTGTGTGTGTGTGTGTGTTAAAGCTGACAGAAACTGAATTATATGTAATCAAATGGTTGTTCTTAAAACCGAGTACAGTGGAAAATTGAGGCATTCAGCCAAATCCTTACTCTTCAATACAAAAATACCTCCTACTTCTCAGGTAATACAGGTAACCTTAAGAAAACTAAAAGGTGTCCATTTATCACCAAGATTTCAAAGGCAGTACCTTTTCTGTATTTACTGACCTTTATTCACTCTCAATGACCTAGAGTTTCCATGATGAAATGTAACACTTACAAAAGCATCTGAACATAGCTCATCAAAATAGCAAGGGATTCAAACTTTAATCAAATCAAACTAAGTGTATCAACAGGTGTAGTTTGCTTAGATTTAAGAAAAGAAACTCAGGGCTTCTTGAGAGAACATCCTGGAAGTGCCCATAGCTAGTAGATTTTATGAAACATATGTTTGATTTACCTATTTTATAGTATCTCTTCTAATCCAATACACTACAACTGGAAGTCAGAAGTCACAAAATATAAAACAAAACAAAATCAAGGGTCCTTCCTCCTTATAGTAAAGGAGTAAGCAAAGAGGCACTCTTTCACCCACTGGGGACCCTGCATCCTCAAGATGGCGTCTGGCTTCACAGCTGCAACTTTCCTTACCATAGCACTTCCTTCCCAGACCCTTCAGGTATCCTTTCTGTCAAGTCCACTATGAACTCTCTCTCTCATATGGAGCTTCAGTAAGAAAAGTAAATACGTGATGTGACGTTAAGATCTTATAATAGTGCTCTGACAAACACACACTGCTTTATGTATAAAGGACTGATGTCATTTGTAAATGAGGGTCACATATAAAAGACCCTCAAGGGTGTCATCTACTGGACTAGCCTTTGTGTTGAGTTTGGTGGATGGTTGAAGATAATTAGGATATTGGACATGTCTAGGGGTGAGCTGAACTGTCGGAGAAATAAACGTATCTTTTCTTTGAACCAACTACTCCTGAAAATGAGTTTGTTGTACAGAATGTTTTCTAATAAGGTTTTTCACAGTTTAGTTAATAAATACAGAAGGATTTTGAAATATTTACATCAGCAATAAATCTTTCAGGTGTGTCTGAACACAGACTCCATGAAAGATAAATATTGTACTTTTAGAGATGCCCCTAAAAGTTCCAGTTCTACTCTAAGAAGTGGGCCTTTTTGATGGAATACTTAGAAGTGCTCTAAGCATTAATAGGTTGTTTTCTCTATCTTATTCTTGAGTCAAGATTAAGATTGGTCCAGGGGCGCCTGGATGGCTCAGTCGGTTAAGTGTCCGGCTTCAGCTTAGGTGATGATCTCACAGTCCAGGGGTTTGAGCCCCACATCAGGCTTTGTGCTGACAGCTCAGAGCCTGTAGCCTGCTTCAGATTCTCTCTCTCTCTCTCTCTCTCTCTCTCTCTCTCTCCCTCTCTCCCTGCCCCTCCCCCACTCATGCTCTGTCTCTCTCCATCTCTCAAAAATGAATCATTAAAAAAATTTTCTTTGAAAGATTAAGATTGGTCTTTTTAATTACCAACCTACAGGACGAATATTTGATTAGGGAAACACCGAAGTATTCAAAGGTGGGAAGACTAGTCCTGCCCACACTAGGTCATGGGGTGACAAAGCTGGGCTGTTCCTCCTCAGTCCCCTTCCTTTTGCAGTGGTTCAAGCTCATGAAGGCAGAAGCTTAGGGCAAGAGCTCAGGTCTCCACTGCTAGAACGGTGCTCCCGCTACGACACTGCGTTGTTAGTTTTCACTTGACCCCCTGGAACATATCCACCCAGAACAGCCAAGCAAGTACACACAGGTCCTTCTTCTCAGAGTCTAAAACAAGATGAGACGGTGACAGTCAGACAGCAGGCCTGAAGGTAATCAAGGCACTACTTTTGTCCCTTTTCCTTGTATTTTCCCTAACATCTGTCTTGGTATGACCATTAGCAAAGTTTGCTGCTATCAAATCTCCATTCTTCACCTCACAAGTTGAAGAGGATTAAAAGGATGGGTGCAGTAGGAAACTTGGATGAAATAAGGCAGATTTAAGAGCCTATAGAGAAAATTTTAGGCCGACTGGGCTTTGGGGAGTATTTGCAAAACTGAACTAGACATTGGCCTGGTTGTCATGGAAACCAGCAGGGCTGAGAGGCAGGGATGAGCACACGCTAGCAAGGAAGGTTCTCCCTGAAGTTCTGAGGGATCATATGAACTCCCAACCCACCTTTGGGCTTGAAATCAGCCCATACTGCTCCACGGTAAAGCTACAACATGGCGCTAAAAGCATTTCTACAGTTAAAAATGTTCTGTAGCTTTCTTTGTTGTGTTAGTTAGAAAAAAAAATCTATATATTGTGTTCTGGGCTCCTCCTATCTCTTATCTACTACAGAACAGGAGCAAAGGAGAGAAAGATGGGGCATGAGCAAAGAAGTCATTTGGCAACGTCCTATCGATTTCTACTTCCTGCTTCATCAAATTACAGCAAAAAAAAAAAAAATGTTTTTCACAGACGGTGCTCATGGGGTGTCAATTGTCAAAATGTATTTGCGGAAAAATTCCTTTCACAAAAGACCTCATTTTGCCAAGGAAGTAATTTTTGGCATGTGAGTACAGCTCGTTACTTTTTATCTTTTAAATCCTAAGAATTCAGGTTATGGGATTTTTTTTGTTCTTGTTCTTTGTCTTAATTTAAGATGATTTCTGTGAGTGTGTGCCCGTGTGCATACACACACACTTATATATGTATTACAGGTGCCTATGGGCATGTATGTCTATAGACACGAATTCTTTTTTTATTATCTCACGTTTTCATTTTAATGCTGTTTATTGTTTTGCAGTTGGTATATATTATTTCCTCTGCTTTGGAAATGTTTATGTAAATTATGCTTAAAGGCATTTAATATTTTGTCTTTACTGATAAGGGAATAGTTAACGTGTGTTACCACTGATCAGGTTCACATATAATGCTATTTCTAGTATCCTTTCCCAGTACACTGAAAACAGTTAAATTACTTTTATATAATTATATGAACCTCAGTATAGTATATTTAAGAGTTTGCAATCCTAAAGAAAGGGCTGCAGAAAGTAGGAGGGATGGGTAGAGCTCCAGGATGGTACATTACTTATTTGGGCCAATGCAGTGGGGGGGAGGGGGGGGGCGGTTGATGAATGCGGGAACAGAGAGGTTCTGAGGGTCAGGTGGAACATGGGACTTGTCCAGATTGCTTTGCTCTCTGTCTTCCCCCTTCCCTTCCAGCTGATGGGGCCTATGTCCCTCTACATGCAGGCTCAGGCCTGCCCACAATTTAGGTAAGTTGAGGCTCTGGGCAAATCGGGGACCAGAAGCCCACAATTCCAAAAGTGGCTGGCTTTGGTCAATTTCTTTGTTGTTGGACTTACACATCGTTTACTCTTCCCTTGCTTGAATCATGACAACCATTGGCTGTACTCTTTACCTAGGCTCACAGCCTTCTGTCACCTAGTTGTCCAAAGCTGATTTATCATCTCTGTTGACAGATTCCCTCTGGATCCCTGGTAACCTACTGACCACTCTACCTCTTCAGTTGATGAACAGTCTGAACTCAGTCCGTGGTTTGCCCCAATTTTCCACCTTCTTTTCCAGGTACTAGCTCATTACTTCACAGAACTCCTTCGTTGTGCCTTCCTGTACTGCAGAGACATAAAAGCTGAAACCTGAACTTCCTAGCCTCCCATGCAACCAGGGTTCTGGATATGAATTAGATTCTACATATTAGATGCACTGGAATGAGATCTGAAAGACAGAAGCAAGTCCTTTGAGGCAACGAAGCAACGGAAATGTCAAGCTTTTGTACACCACTTTTCCAGTGTCTATTCTCCAGCTTTCTAGGTGTTAGGAGGCATTTGCAGGGGAGGCAGTAGCCACATTCCATCGCTGGCTTATTGAGGGGCCATTCACCGACAGCCACAGTGGCAGTAGGGGAAGCTGCTCGAGAAGAAAAGCTAGTAAAAACACGACAAAAGGGGCCAGCCAGATGCCCGAGGCTGGATACTCCCCTTGCATACTTTTGGCTTCTGTAATCTTGTTTGCCTCCTGTGTTCACCAACTTCCCAGATAGCACCACTGTTAAGGGCCCCCTCCCTTTTTTTTTTTTTTTTTGTCTCTCAACCCCCTACCCTCTCAGCCATAAAAGGAGGCCAATGGCAAGGTTTGGGGCTCAGCCTTTGGAGGTGATTCCGCTGGGCTGGCACTGGTGTGCAATAAACAGTCTTTTCTGATTCCCCAAGTGTATGTGGCTTGTCTCTCTTGTGCACCAAGTATTTGCTGTAACAGCTCCATCCCTGGACTGCGATCTCACTGATGCCTTTTAAGCTCAGCTGATCTAGTGGAGGCCTCAGAACCAATACAAGTGTACTGGCAGTCATCCCTGGATATCAAGGTTAGAATCCCTTCTCCCAGGCCTCCCAATGGTTTGGAAATTCTAATTCCTTGTATTAAATCACCTATGCCCTAAAATACCTAGAGTGGTTTCTGCTTTCCAAATGCAACTCTGATTGATAGATCAACCATGGGTGGGATTCTGTGAGAAGTGAGGGAAGCCAAGAGATGACAAAGCCAAAGAATTTAGCAGATGAGAAGTGGATCCCAGAAGGGACAGAAAAATCAGGAGGGAGCAAAAGTTCCACTGGTCAAATCAGGCAAAGCCCAGATTCTGAGCCCTCAGAGCCACAAATACAGGGGATGAGCCCTGATCTCAGAGAAACAGCTCTTTTCTTTGGCCCTTTCTTTTTGTCTTTATAGTCAGATTTAAACCATGCTGACCCCATAAGTATTATTAATAAAACAGGTGAACAAATTATTCCCGGGCCTCTCCGAGTGGATTGAGCCAGATGGATCTGCCTGGGTTTATTTATTCTACCTGTGTTAGGGTTCTCCAGAGAAACAGAACCAGTAGGATATATTAAAGACATATAGGAAGAAGTTTTTCAAGCACATTAAAGGTTATTAGCATTCCACTGTTGTCAGGCTACATAAACGGAATATGTGTCCTTTCAAATACACTTTGAAAAATTAAGAAGAGAAAGAGAGAGAGGTGGTTGTTGTGCTTTGTTTCTTTTGTGAGGGAGTGACTTGCACAATTATGGAAGCTGAGAGACCCCCATGATCTGCCGTCTGCGAACTAGAGGTCCAGGAATGCTAGCGGTGAAGTTCCATTCCAAACCCAAAGGCATGAGAACCAGCGGATCCAATGGTGTAAGTCTTGGTATGAGTTTGAAGCAGGACAGGAAGGGTCAATGTTGTAAGCGCTGGTCCAAGTCTAAAGGCCCAAGAACCAGGAGGACCAATGCCTGAGGGTGCCTGAGGAATGGTGTCTGGACTTTAGCCAAGAGAATGTGGAGTTACCTTTCTTCTGTCTTTTTGTTTTATTCACACCCCCGTGGATTAGATGATGTCTACCCCTACTGGTAAAAAGGATTTTCTTTACTCAATCTACCAATTCAAATGCAAATCTCTTCTAGAAACACCCTCACAGACACACTCAGAAGCAACTTTTTACCAGCTATCTGGGCTTTTCCTTAGCCCGATCAACCGGACACATAAAATTAACCATCACACCCCCTGTGCATACATGCTCCTGAAATATATTTTTGAGATGAAGTTAGTTAAACATTATGATGCTACAGACAGGAGTTAAGTTGGAAAAAGCAAGAGTCACATGACTTCCTCACCAGCACGAAAGGGGATTTCAAGAACAGTAGCTATTTCTTCGAATCAAACTCTTGCCTGACTCCCTCAGCATCTGTCCGAGCTCCTACCCCCTGCCTTTGAGGCCTTTTAAAGTCTCCTACCCCCTGCCTTTGAGCCCCGGAAAGTGAAGAGGAATTCCAAATACTAACGAATACCATGAATTGTCAACTGCTTTAAGTACATTGTGTTATTTAATCTATAACAACCTATAAGCTACATCTGTTAGGTACTGTATTCTAGTACCTGTTATGAGATAGATGCTATGATACCATAAGGTAAAATACTATTACTATCACCCTCTTAAAGACTGCAACCAAGAGATGTTAAGAAACATGCCCCAGATCACATGGCTACTAAGAGGCACAGTCTGGATTTGAACCCAAGCCATTGCAAGCCAAAGACTCTGCCTTACCTTCTTGGGACTTGCCTCCCCACAGGCTCTCTTATGCCCTGACTATATGGAGTAACTCGCAGTGGTCATGGATTTTTTTTTTAATTTCTTATTTCCACTACACTCCCTGAGATAAGCACAAAATAAGTTTGCAAGCAAAATGTGTACCGTGATGCTCCTGACGTTTCCTGGAATGGGGCAGTGGCACAAGGATTTCCAAAGACCCTCACTATAGCTGCTCTCCAAGGGCAAGTGCTGTTCTTCGGGGTCCCTGAGTGTCAGAGTTGGCCATGGGTCCTCCTTGCTGTTATTCGACAATGCCTCTATATTAGCGTTTGAGGGGAGAAAGCTATTCTGCCAGGGAAGAGCCGGCCCAGATGGAGTTTAAGGAAGACAATGGAACACAAAATAACTCTTAATTGTGTGTGGGAGAGCACATTTGAAGGTAATAGGGAAAATCACAGAATAATGAGAAAAAGTTGTAGATATAATGAAATGTCCCCATTGCTGCTATTTATGTGTATCCCCTGTATGTGTATTAGGCTTGTTTTGCTGTATTCTGTTATTTTCCTGCTGAGGCCACCCTTTCCTCTCCCACGTCAGCAGAGACCTTTTCTCAGAGGGCAAGTCAGTTCTAATTTTCTATTATCTGGCAAGAGGCAGTTTCTCAGTCAGAAAAACGAAACCGGGAAGGAGAGTCTTAGGGAGAAGGGAAAAGAAAATCCTGTCACATGCTGGTCTCATTCCCTTGGGGCTAGGCCCAGACTCCTAGGTGCCTGTCCTAGGATGATGGCCCACTCACAGAGTGAGAATGGGTTGAATCCTAAAAGCCCAGGAACTAAGCTATCTCTTAGAAACCCGATTATTTGGATTTATGTTCCTTTTTGTGTTTATCTCTCTTTGGCCATGTCCTGACCTATAGTAGCAGTTTGTAGTAAAAATATCTAACATTTACTGAGCACTTACTATGTGCCTAGGACTACATTATGTTTTCCTGGAATTACCTGATTCAGTGCTCCTGAAAGTCCCAGGACATAAGTATTATATGGACGCCAATTCTACGGATGAAAAAAACGAGACTCAGATGGATAAAGTCACCAGCCCAGGGTCACAACAGTAAAAAAAAATGGCAGACAGTGACTTGAACCTAAGTCTTTCTGATGCCAAAACCACTCTTAACCACTTGCCTTATTGCACAAGAGAAAACAATCCCTTCCCTACTGGCCTTGCCTCAGCTCTGTAATGAAATAATAAGGAATCAGGTATCCACATTGGCCAGAATGTTACACAGCTGGAAATATATGGAAGGTCTACGTGTAGGTGACAGGCATAAGTAATGTGAAATCCTCAAGAGCCAGGTGAATTCAGGAGACAAGAATGAAAGCCTCAAAGATCTTTGCCATTTCCCTCTCTTACCAACCATCGAGAGCCTAGGTGTTATTAATAGCAAGATGTGATTTTCCTCATATAAAGCATGGTGGCCAAGGTTTACAGCCTGGGGTAGAGAAGAGACTTCCAAAGAAAAGCTATATTTCATCTGGGATTGGCAGCACCCCTGGACTTTGTAATCCCATTTGGTTCTTTTTATTTGCTGGTATGAAATAAATGAGGCCATACGCAAGTCTTCTTCCTTGATTGGGGAAAAAAATAGCACGTATATATCAGAGAGCTTTAAGGCAATGGGGAACTTGAATGAACTATAGATATTATTCACAATACACAGTTATTATGTTACACAGGAAGAAACCAGGCTGCTGAATGGGTTATATTTTCTAAAAGTCAGCCATAAAGAAAGGTCAAGCAAGCACAGGATCATGTTCAAGTGGCCTTTCACACTAACCATCCAGGAGTTTTACCAGGGACCCAAGGTGATTCATCAATTTATTTATTCACTCTACAAGTGAATGCATTCCCTGAGCCAGGCATTGTGCTAGACAAGTGGTGTAGAACAGTGAAAGTATCTGGCCTCACATTACCCAGACGTTGTTTGCAACTCTCCAACTCAAACACGCTATTGCCTTCCATTATGAGCTGGGAAAATACCTACGCATGGTGCCAACCGAATCAAACCAGCAGATCAGAAGGGCCAAGTATCATTACAAAAGCCAGACCAGTTGCTCACCCAAATGGAGCCCCAACTGCCCATAGGAGCAGAGTTTGGAGGTTCTTTTACTCATCTACCTCTAACTTTGAAACGAACTTCATTTGCCCACTTTTAGCCACAAGCAGCAAGAAGGGGAGAAAATGACCATGAATGGTCTTTCAATTGAGAATCAGCAGCATTAGCAGAAGTTTTTCAAAGTCTGGACGCCCTGGCTGATAAACAGCAGGCACACACACATCCCATGCCAAGCACACAACCCTCACTGACACTGGACCTCCATCCAGACTTGGTTCCAGACCTTCAGTTCTCTCTCATATATATGTTTTTGATTGATTTGCTTTTTGCCATTATCTTTCCAGGTCTGTGTTTAGAAGCCTTTCCTTTTTTTAGTGTTAACTTTGTACTCTTCTGTTAGCTTCCTTTCAATTAGCTTATTTGAAGAGTTCTTTGAAGATGAAATGTCCTATGTTAAATGTGAAACATTAACCCTACTTGCTCTGTAAACAAACAATGTGAAGGTCATGAAAAGCTAGCATATTAAACCAGAAGCAAACGGAAAAAAGGCAATTTCTGAAAGAAGATAAAATTTAGTAACAACAATACTAATAATACCTGATGGTTTAGAATCTCCTCTTTATTTGCCCTCTTGGAAATATTGACTCATTTATCATTAGAAAGTCCCATAAAGCTAAGTTTCTAAGAAGAAATAGCTACCGTCTGTTTCTGGTACCAAAAAGCAAGAGAATATAAGTGCCTGCCCCAAACTCTCAGAACAGAAGGGACAAAAGAGAAGCTAGCCCTTTTGAAATGATTTGCATATTTCTGGATTGCCTTCCCTGAAGATGCAGCCTTACAATAAGGCAAATGAATGGCTAAATAGCGATTGGCTAGCAGGCAGAGAAGCAGACGTGGAGCTTAGTTTGAAAGCCGTGAGTGCCTCTCTCTGCTCTTTTCTCTGCTCATTCTAATCAGTGGAGGTTTAGAAGTATTTCGGAGGCAATTTCCAGATCATCTCATTTGCAATCCAGAAAGCAGCCTCCATGCGGCATGCACCTGTCTTAACTATGAGATTTCAAGAACAGGAGTAGCAGGCAACAATTCATAAGACCTTTTCTGGACCTCTACTAAATCTACTTTTCTAATGAGGAACTCAGAGATACCTCCTGAATGTAGGTGGTGAGCCTGAGCAGGGCTGCATAATCCATTTAAGGGGCTGCTTAAGAGACCGACAACTCAAAGAGATTGACACCAAGGAGCTGTTTTCATCTCTGTGGTTCTGGGCATAAGTGTTAAACTCACTTAAATATTAAGATATATGGAAGAGGATAATGAAAGTACTCTTCAACCCATGAATTTACACTTTAGACCAGAAAGAGGTCTAAAAAGCTTTCAAAAGAGATGACTAGCTTGAAATATCCTGGAGGAATATTTTAGCCCATCACTTTTTAAAATTTTACTTCCAGTAAAATTTAACACACAAGGTGATATGGGTTTCAGGTGTACAATATAGTGATTCAACAATTCCATACATCAGCCGGTGCTAGTGACCCATTTCACCCATCCCCATTAGGTGGGGCCCCTCTTGTAACCATCAATTTGTTCTCTATAGTTAAGGGTCAGTTTCCTGGTTGATCTCTCTTTCTCTCTCTCTCTCTCTCTTTCTTTCCATTGCTCAAGCCCATCACTATTTTTGCCTTGGGGCATTTCCCCTGTTAGCCCAAGCAATGTTTAGAGGGCATGAAGTGGCATAGGGAGAGAGATTCTGAACTCATTCTGTCTCCAATCCTCTAAAAATATCTTTATTCACACACACACACACACACACACACACACACACACACACACATTCCTCTTAAAGTAAGTGTATTAAGCACTTTGTTCAGATTAGAAAGGTCAAATATTTTGAAGTCCTCAAATTTGTTCCATATCAGGAAAATTGACATATTTTCATCATGAATTCTAATTGGCTAACTAAAACAAAAAAATTACCTATTATCTGGTTTGCTCTCAGTACCTGTAAATAGAAGATGTGCTAGGATTGTTTTTCTTTGATTTGAACTTGAACCAGAATCACCTGGAGGGTTTAAAATGCAGATTTCTGGGCTCCACTCCTAGAATTTCTGATCCAGTGGGTATTAGGTGGGGCCCTAAAATTTGCATTTCTAACAAGTTCCCAGGTAAGGCTGTCACTCGCTGCTCAAGGACCACATTTTGAGAACCACTGGACTAGAAGACCTTTAAGTTATATTTCAACTTTAAGTATCTGGTTTTTATGGTTACCATTTGAAGGGGGAAGCTTCAGTTCAATGTTGAAACTCTTAACAACCTTCACATTTACAGTGACGACATTTATGACAAAAGCAACACTATGCTGCAGTGGGATGAAGAGTGGACTTCTCCAAAACTGGTGCTGGGTCAATTGAATAACCAAAAAGGAGAAAAAATATACATATCTGGATCCATACCTCACACCACACACACACACACACACACACACACACACACACACACACACCAATTCTGAATGTAGTGTACATCTAAATGTGAAAAGTAAATTAAAAAACCTTTTAGAGGAAAATATATGATTAAAATGTTTGTGATCTTAGGGTAGACAAAGATTTTTTAATAAGGCATTTAAAAATTAACCACAAATAAAATTAAATTAAATTAAATTAAAATAAAATAAAATATGGACACCTGGGTAGCTTAGTTGGTTAAGCATGTGACTTCAGCTCAGGTCATGATCTCATGGTTCTCGAGTTCAAATCCTGCATCAAGCCCTGTGCTGACAGCTCAGAGCCTGGAGCCTGTTTCAGATTCTGTCTCCTTCTCTCTCTGCCCCTCCTCCACTGGCTTTCTCTCTCTCTCTCTCTCTCTCTCTCTCTCAAAAATAAACACTAAAAAAAGTTAAAAATAAATTAACAAAAAAATTAAAATTAACCACAAAGGGAAAACAAAAACTCAACTATATTAATATTAATCACTTCTGTTTATCACAAGACACCTTTAAAAGAGAAAGAAATGGCAACATAAAGAGTGAAAAAAGAATATTCACAACACACGTCTGACAAAATACTCATAGAATATATAAAGTACCCTTACAATCCAATAAGAAAAAGATATGAAATCCATTGGAAAATTTACCCAAAGGCTGGAAATAACACTTCACAAAGAGAATAGTCAAGTGAGCAATAAAACATGAAAGTGTATTCAAATTGATTGATTAGTCACCAAGGAAACGCAAATTAAAACAATGTGGTACCACTTACACACCAATCAAAATTGCTAAAATGAAAAAGGCCAACAATGCCAAGTGTAGTCAAGGCTTTGGAACAACACTAACTCTCTTCCACTGCTCATACATGTGTAAATTATCCCAACCACTCTGGAAAATGTTTGGCAGTATCTACTAAGGCTGAACATTGGCATATACTATGAAAGAGCAATTTCGCTGTTAGTTGTGTACCTAGCAGAAATATGTGTATATGTTCATCAGAGATATATACGAGAATGGTCATGATGACATGCTTCCTACTAGCTGAAAACCAGGAACTAGCCAAGTGCCCATCAACAGCAGAATGGGTAAATAAATTATAGTATCTTCACACAGTGGAGTAGTATTCATCAGCATGCACATGCAACAATATGAAAAAAAAATCTCACAAACCTGATGGTGAATAAAAATAGAAAACAATATATATTGTATGATTACATTCATATGAAGTCTTTAAAGAGACATTATTAATCTATGCTATTGGAAGTCTCGTTTCTAATCGCGAGAAGCACAGGTGGGTTTCTGTGGTCCTGGTAATGTTTCTTGTTCTGGGTGGGGTTACATAGATATTTTCATTTTGTGAAAATGCAGTAAGTTATGCACATACGATATGTGCACTTAGCTATACCTCCACATGTAGTTTACAAAAATCATGATGAAATGCATTCCAGTTTCCCTCAGGTATTCCCTTTGGTTCATGTGTCTGTTGTAGTTCTAATAAATCCCTTCTGCTTCAGGTAAAGCCCATTTTTCCTTTTCTTGCTCTTCTGTACAACAGAAACATCAAGTCACTTCTCAGACTCCTCTTTTTTAAGTTAAGAAGTCATTTATTTTACCCCCATCTTTGGATTTTTCCTTGTAACACTGTAATTGAAGAACTGTTTGCATCTTGTCTGATGACTTTACCATGTGTAAACTGACAATGACCAAATCTGACTTTTCCTCTTGGACTCCAAATACAAGGATCCCATTTCTCCCAAATTTGCTTCCCCTCTACTCTTATCCATCTTAGTAAATGGCACCACCTTATTCAGTTGCTCAAGCTGCTCACCCTTGACCTTCCTCTCACTTCCATTCTATATATAAATACATTAGGTCCTATCCATTCTGTGACCAACCCTTCCTGATAGGAGTACTGCACCTTCGTGCATTTTACCATCTTCCCTTACCTGGAAAATGGTTTTAGCCTTGGAGCTGGTGCCTGTGGTCTAGTCTTAGCCTCAACATAAATTCAGACTGTACCATTCTCTTGCTTGGAACCCTCCAGTGGCTTAGCGTAACTATTAAGGACCCAATCTGAACCCCTCATCCTGGCCTTTAAAGATATTTTTTTTAATTTATTTTTTTTAATTTTTTTTAACGTTTTATTTATTTTTGAGACAGAGAGAGACAGAGCATTAATGGGGGAGGGTCAGAGAGAGGGAGACACAGAATCCGAAACAGGCTCCAGGCTCCGAGCTGTCAACACAGAGCCCGACGCAGGGCTCGAACTCACGGACCGCAAGATCGTGACCTGAGCCGAAGTCAGCCGCTCAACCGACTGAGCCACCCAGGCGCCCCTTAAAGATCTTTTTGTCAACCTCTTTATCTCATTTCACTTTACCTCTGTCCATGTGCTCTTCTTGGATTCTTTCCCTCCTTAGGACCTTGACACATTTCATCAATGTAGAATATTCTTTTTCCCAAATCCTTGTCTGACTAGTCTTTCTCATTATTCAGGTCTCAATAAAGATGTCTTGCATGAATTAATGAACTGTAGACCTCAATAAGATCGAGAGCGCTGTTCCACCCAACACCTGGCTTTTATGGAGAAATACATTGACTCTGTTCCTCATTACTTTGGCAAAAAAAAGTGTTGCTGAATGTCTTCATGCTAAGCAAACATAGTCCTAGAGTTGAATAATGATCAATGGCTGCATCCCTGGACTAGCACACTGAAACAATAAGAGGTAATAGGTTAGGAGCTCACAGAAAGGAGGGCAAAGGTAGGAGCACTGTCAATGCAGAATCAAGAACTGAAACTAAGGAGGGAGTTTGGGTAGCTGTGATCCAAGAATGTGAGAGGTCCTCACATACATGAGAAGGGCTTTGATGTTAGGCCAACATTTGGCAGTATCAGAAAACTGTAATATCTTTTCTGTTCAGGGCAGGAAACAATCTCCAAACATAGCCTGGGGGCTTGGTATCATATTATGGTATCATATTATACAAGAACAAATGGATAGATTAGGAAGCAAAGGGTAAACAGGAGGGCTCTTGCTTATAAAGGCAAAGTCTGATCCCCAGATGATGGCCACGTATCATAGAGCAAAACACTAGCAACATGTTTCATTGACAGAAAGGAACCTTCAAAATGATTAATTAAACCCTACTGCGTATTTTAGAGCTAGAGTTTTCTGTCCGCCTATTTACTCTTCTTTAAAAAAAAAAAAAAAAAGAAAAAGAAAAAAACTTGAACAGCAGGAGGGCTTCTAAAGTAGGATGGAAAAAAAAGGAGATTTAACACACCACATCCAGTTTTCACTGTCTCATTAGGCCAAATCCTGTGGTCTTGGTTGCCATCCCCTTGCACAATGCAGCAGGGCTCAGCACTGCAAATACTCTTCTGTAATTTCACTCCTTCCCCATCCCACTGTGGTGGGGCCCTGACAGGCAGCCCAGAGCAAAGCAGAACAAAGAGCCATCCGCACCCCAGAGCAATTGATGCAAATAAACCCTAGGCCTTTGTGATATTATTGGGACATAAACCAACAAATATAACATTCATCCCCTTCTGGAACTGAAAATGTGGCCTAATTAAGGAGGCACAAGAGCTTGCCGGACGGAGTCAGACAGCAAATGCAGGGCTGCCCGCCTCACTCCTCACTTCCAGGTTACGACGGTGCTACCTGAATTACATAAACTCATCTGTAACTCAGCGTTCTCCAAATAATTGGGTTTTTGCCTCTTTTGCTTACCTAGCCTCTAAAAGATTTATGTAAAAGGAATATAGAGTCTCCGAGGACATTCCAACCAAGGAAGGAATTGTGTAGAGCATTTCCAGTAGCCTGCCTACCCGGGGGCTGACCAAAGGCTTAACTAAGCCTGGGGTCACAGAAGGTAAATCCCAGAAATCCACAAAGAGGTAGCAGATTCAGCCTGTCATCCTAGACAGTTATGAGCCAGGAACCAAGGTCAACCTTACAACCTTGGCATAGAAAATTTAAATGGAGGCTGGGGACAACATAGCATAATTTGCATCCTCTCTCCCCAGGTGAGTTAGAGTTTGTCTGGAAATAAATGAACATAGAGTGAAATTAGAGTGTATGTATTTGATTTTCAACAAATATCAAGATAGTAACTCAGTATAAAATTGAAATTAAAAATGCTCCAACTGGTTTGTTTGAAACGCCTGATAAGCTGGATAAGATCACATGTTCCCCCTTCGACAAACTCCCACTCCCAACTATTTCTCTGTAGTGGAACAAAGCAGAGTAGAAGGAACCATGAAATATGGATCATGGGTGGAGAGGAGGCAGGGGAACAGGAAACATGTATCAGTAAGTATGGCAGTTTTAAAGAATGGTCTCAAGTGTTTCTGTACTCCTCCCAATAAGAGATGGACACCTGGGTGTCTCAGTCAGTTGAGTGTCTGACTCTTGGCTTCAACTTGGGTCATGATTCCAGAGTCATGGGATAGAGTCCGTGTCGGGTTCCATCCTGAGCATGGAACCTGCTTAAGATTCTCTTTCTCTCCCTCTGCCACTCTCCCTCCCTCTCTTTCTAAAATAAAATAAAATAAAATAAAATAAAATAAAATAAAATAAAATAAAATAAAATAGAAAAGAGATGGAGTATGTATTCCCTCTTCTTGAATCAGGTGGCCTTGTGGCTGCTTCAACCAAAAGAGTACACTAGAAGTGATAACTATGTGACCTGCAAGGCTAGATTAGAAAAGACCATTCAGCTTCCACCTGGTTCTCTTGGAATATGTGCACTGGTATAGCAAGTGCCATGTAAGAAGTCTGACTTTCCTGAGACCACCATGCATGAGAGACCACACATAGGAACTTAGGTCAACGGTCCTCACTGAGTACCCAGCCAACAAGCCAGCCTCCACTGCCAGCTGTGTGCATGAGCCATCTGGAACATCCAGCCTAGTTGAGTCTTCAGATTATGCACCCTAGTCGGCAACTAACTCTAACCTCATGAGGGAGCTCAAGCCAAAATTATCCCTAATTCCTGACCCACAAAATCATAGGCAAAATAAAATAGTTGTTGTCGTTGTTTAATTTTTCTTTAATATGTTATTTACTTTTGAGAGAGAGGCAGAGGGGGAGCAGGGGAGGGGCAGAGAGAGACAGGGAGACACAGAATCCGAAGCAGGCTCCAGGCTCCTAGTTGTTAGCATAGAGCCTGATGTGGTGCTCGAACCCACGAACCGTGAGATCATGACCTGAGCTGAAGGCGGACGCCCAACCTACTGAGCCACCCAGGCACCCCATTATAAAATAGTTGTTTTAAGTTCCTAGTTTGGGGATAATAAATAGTAACTAACACAAGGAAGTTTAAATTGTTTAACGGAAAGACACTGTTCTCATGATGATAGGATACCTGCCCATTAACTCTCATCACAGAGCCTGCTAAAACAGGTATCTCTTTGAGCACAGCCACACACAGCCTCTGAACAAAAACTTAGGCTGGAAGGTCAGAACAATGACTTCCAGGCAGCATTGTCTTCCCTACTTTGAGCTGAGTTCTGTCTCTGTGTACCTTTCACCTATCTGTCCTAATTCTGCCTTGTGATGCCATAATAAGTCTTCTCCCTTCTATATGACATCAGAAAAGATTATGCAAATGTAATAGGTCAATCGAAAAAGAAAAACCTTCTTTGTTCACAGGTCCTTTGAAGCATTAAGACATTAAAGAAGTGTTCTCTCTTGAGATCTCCCTGGGGGTCATAACATTTACAAATTCTTTGCATAGGTACTTCTGTGCAGAAATGTAGGAAATGACTGCATGTGAAAAAATGTCTTTATTACAGATTTTTTTCTTTAAATGTGTTTTAAATACTCAGATCACGAAAATCAAGAAGAATATTGTATACCAAAAAATGCAGTCTGGGTTGAATTATTAAATGCAAACAGCTCAATTTGTTGTTTTTTTAATGTTTTATTTATTTTTTTATTATTTTTATTCTTTTAATTTACATTCAAGTTAGTTAGCATATAGTGCAACAATGATTTCAGGAGTAGATTCCTTAATGCCCCTTACCCATTTAGCCCATCCCCCCTACCACAACCCCTCCGGCAACCATCTGTTTGTTCTCCATATTCAAGAGTCTCTTATATTTTGTCCCCCGCCCTGTTTTTATATTACTTTTGCTTCCCTTCCCTTATGTTCATCTGTTTTGTCTCTTAAAGTCCTCATATAAGTGAAGTCATATGATATTTGTCTTTCTCTGACTAATTTCGCTTAGCATGATACCCTCTAGTTCCATCCATGTAGTTGCAAATATGTTTTATTTATTTTGAGCACAAGCAAAGGAGGGCAAAGAGAGAAAGGAGAGAGAGAATCCCTAGCCCTACGTGGGGCTAGATCTCAGGAACCCCTGAAATCATGACCTGAGCCAAAATCAAGAGTCAGACACTTAATTGACTGAGTCACCCAGGTGCCCCTCAATTTGCTCATTAAAAAAAAAAAAAAAAAAAAAAAAAAAAAAAAAAAATATATATATATATATATATATATGAAAAATACAGTTAAGTATTTATATTTTACAAATAAAGGAAGGTCTTGCTCAGTATAACTTCAAAGACTATGAAGAAGAGTTGATAGAATTACTTATATACAAACTCAGAACTTTTGCTTAATAAAAATATTATGCACAAATAAAAAGCTAATGACAAATGAGAAAAAAATTATTTCTGGCACGGAATAAAACAAAAGATTAAGAATCTTAACACACACATTTAATTCCAGTTAATAAAATGAACATTCCAATAGTAAAACAATTGTACAAACAAAAAAGAAAAATGACAATTCACTATAGAAAAGTACACAAGGCCTGGGGCACCTGGGTGGCTCAGTTGGTTAAGCATCTGACTTGATTTCAGCTCAGGCAGTGATCTCACCCTTTTTGTGATCGAGCCCCGCATAAGGCTCTTATGCGTCACGGAGCCTGCTCGGGATCCTCTCTCTCCCTACCTGTCTGCCCCTCACCAGCTCACGCACTCTCTCATCCCAATCTCTATCAAAATAAATAAATAAACACTAAAAAAAAAAAAAAAAAAAAAGACACGAGTCCTATAAATACATGAAAATTTTTTTACCTTTCTTTCATGACCACTGAAATTAAAATTAAATAACCCATGTCATCGTTTTAATTCTTTAGGAAATTTTTTTTTAATTGCCAATAACCATGGTTGACAAAGGTGTAGGAAAGGCATTCTCCTGTACACTGCTTATCAGCCATTTACTGGCCCAATCTTTCTATAGAACGCTTTAGTAATATAAATCAATAATCCTTAAAACAAGCTTCCTCTACAACTCAGCAAGTCATTGCATACCCCTTAAATGTGGGGACAATCATTGCATACCCCTTAAATGTGGGGACAAAAAGTTTTAGGTATTATAATGTTCATCAGAACATCAATTACTATCCAGGAAAAAAAAATTAACTCAACGTGTTTCAATAGGAAAGCGATCAAATAAAACACACTACATCCATGTAATAGAGCCCTATCCTGTGGTAGAAAAATTAGGAGTAAGAAAATACACACAGATATTAATTTATATAAGCAGGTTACAAAATATATAGGTAGGTTTTATATATACATTAGAAATATTTAAAGTGTATGTTATGAATATATAAAATATTTTATCATATATAAATTATATATCATGTATAAGTTAAAATACATATAAAAACTTAAATATATTAAAATAAATATAAGTTAAATAAATATTAAATAAAATAGGTAATATTTATTTCATATAATTAAAATAAATATAAATATATAGGTTGTAACTATATCTCAATTTTGTTTTGTTTTGTTTTTAATAGAAAAATAAGGATCCCACCAAAATATTTTTAGTGGCTATCTACAACCATGGAAGATTATGAGTAAGTTTTATTTTCTTCTTTGTGCTATTTTATACTTTCCGAATTTTCTACAATAACCATTTTAATCTTAAAAGTACAGGGATAGATATGTGGACCCAAGCAGACACATTTAACGTTTTGTGAAGTCTACTAACTATTCAAATTGTGTGTCAACAAAGATATAAGAAGCCACTTCTTGAAGGAGACCAATTTGATAAGAAAAGGAATAGAAAGAAGAAGCGGCAAAGAAAACTCAAAAGAATGGTGCTACATCACGAGCGTCAGAAAGGTATCTCTTTGGAGCAAGACTAAGTAATGGAGTAGAAAGCACTCTGAACTTGGCGAGGGTGGGTGTTGGGACAGTTCTGAGATTACTTGTCTCCATGACCCAGGGCAAGCCACTCGCCACCCTCATGTAAAAATAAACACGTTAGACTACAGAATCTCAAATTCCCAACGAGTCTTTCTAATTAATTAAGACACGATTTCTGTTTCAACAGATTTCCTTTAAGCCAATAATCCCATAACTAGACCTGCCAGACAAAACACAGGACACGCACTTAGATTTGAATTTCAGGTAAGCAGTGAATAACTTTTAATCTATCTCCTGCAATATTTGGGACATACTCATGCTAAAGTATTTTTTCTTTTTCTTCACCCAATGCAGAACTCTTTTAAGAGGCGATCTCTTCTGGCACCCCAGTTTGAGAAATGCTTATGCTAAGGAATGTACAGATTCTAAAAGATGTGTTGTGTATCTGAACGTTGAATTTAACTTGGTATCCTCTATTTCCGTTTGTTAAATCTGGCAATCCTAGCAATACAACCTTCTTACCTTAGGAAACGGGCTGTCATATGGTATTCAAGTAAAATTGTATTTCACTCTCCTGAAGTTATCTTGATATCTTTTTCCCCCCCTTTCTTGCTCATCTCCTGCGTCCAGTCCAATGCTACATTGTAAGTAAAGCTGCTCATCTCAGGATAACCCATTTGACACCTGTCATGTTTAGAAGACAATGGCTGAGGTTGCTGGAGGGGAAGAAAAAAATGTTCTTCCTCTACCCACCTTAGGTTGTCCAGCTGAGGCCCTGTAAATTAGACTGGCCAAAGACACACTGACAAGAGAAAAGCCTACGTTTATTAACAGGTTTGTCATAGATGTACACATGGGAGCACACAGTGATGAGTAACCCAAAGGGATGATTAGAACTTGGTCTTATCTGCCCTCTTAGGCTAAACAAAGGATAAGGGCATTTTTGGATTCCAGGAAGGAAAGGCAAGTTATAGGAAGGTCCAGGAAAATATGGTAAACAAAGGCTGCTTAATAAGGTTTAATATATAGATATAAGTTGGTACTTTCCCTATTGATAAGAATTGTTAAGAGTCCTCTCCTTCCTGGTACAGGACAGGGAGGTACCTTCCTCAAATGTTAATTTTCTTAATATGTGCAAATTTCCTTTGCAAAAGGAAAACTTGCACTCTGGCTTTAGAGCTTTTCCTGTAGCTACTGAATCTCAATAGCCTTTAGCTCAAAATAATCCATATGCCAAAGAGATACATTTCAGGGTGGCATTTTCTGGGACCCATCACTACCCAGGAAGAGCACGGCCTCAGGCAAAAAGCTGAGGCAGATCCTGGAGGAGTCACAGATACAATTCTCTTGGAGTGAGAGCTGAGTGGTGCATCTCCCTGGCTCCCACAGCCTCTTGTTGGCGAGAAGCATATAACCAGGATTCACAAGACCCTTCTCTCTTCTCCTTGAAAACCTGCCCTTCCCTGAGAAAGTTAACCAGTCACTATCATTTAAAGCAGGGGGTCAGTAAACTTTTTAAAGAGTAAGATAGTAAATATTTTAGGCTCTTGTGTGCCTCATATGATCTATGGTACACATTCCTCTGCAAACAATCTTTTAAAAATATAAAAAGCATTCTTAGCGAGGCGTCTGGGTGGCTAAGCGTCTGACTTCTGCTCAGGTCATGATCTCGTGGTCCGTGGGTTCAAGCCCCGTTTCAGGCTCTGTGCTGACAGCTCAGAGCCTGGAGCCTGCTTTGGATTCTGTGTCTCCTCCTCTCTCTGCCCCTCCCCCACTCATGCTCTGTCTCCCTCTCTCTCAAAAATAAGTAAACATTAAAATTTTTTTTAAAAAAACACACCATTCTTAGCTCTTGCAAGCTATACAAAAATAGGTTATAGTCCAAATTTTGCCCATGGGTCATTATTTGCAAATCCTGATTTAAAGGGTTGCTGTTCTTCAGGTACTTAATGACATAGTAGAGTCCAAAATTCTTAAGGAATGAAGCTCTCACAGTGGAACTTTGGGAATGAGTCATAATAAGGAGATACCATTATCAAAGAAAATTGCAAATACAAGAAATAGACAAATAAAAGCCCTGACCTAATCTGGTCTTTGTTAATTTTATTGTCAGAATCAAGTATTGACTGGATACCTACTAATGCAGCTAATGCTTGATTAGCTTGGTTTATGAAAGATACACATTTTTAAGTTTTTTATTATTTCAGAGATTGGAGATTTGGATGATGAAAACTTATGCCTGTGTGTATCTTAGAAATATCCAGATGATCATAAGGCTTCTTTGATAAGCATTTAGCAGGTTTTCCAAAATCAAAACATACTCCAACTGCATCTATTAAAGGGAACATATTCTATCCTCCAGCACTAGACAAGTACATTGCTCAATTTAATCTTCAGTGAAATGCTTTGGTTGTTTTTCTGGCCCTCCCTTGGGGCTAAGTGATTTCCTCTGTTTCTTTCCAACATCCGTGAAATCAGACAGACCAAACTTTTTGACCTGGCTGAAACCTATTATATGTGTGATCCTGGCCAAGTTATGTAAGATTTCTGAGGCCCAAGTGCCCTCTCAGGTAATGGGTATAGAACTACCACGTCACCTTGTTGTTGGGAAGCTTCAAAATGCTGCCTTATGAAAAGTTCTAACACCATGCCTCTCATTTAGTCAGTGCTTGCCAGAGGAGATCTATCCCCATTGTCTTACACACATTTGCTCACTGGATCTTCTCTTACTAGACTATTCGCTCCCTCAGGTCTAGGATGGATATTTCCCACCTGTCTATCCCCAAGGTCTGTCTCATAGCAGGCCCCAGTTAAGATGCACTGAACTAAACAAAACCACCCATTAATGATGCTCTTGATAGCTTTAATGACACATGCTCTGAACCCGTACTTAGAGAGGCAAGACTGCAGACTAGTTGATCTTGGAATTGTCCTCAAAAATTCTGAGTTGCTCTACTTATATCAAGAATAAGAAGAAAACTTGCAAATAACCACGGGGCGCCTGAAATTGGGTCACTGCTTGGAGAATGCTTTATTATTGGTGGATTAAAGATGAGGCAGGTCTCTAATTGCAGCCTTACCTTCCATACGTCGGTGTCGGCACTACTCAGGGATAAACTTCTAAAATGATAATACTTTGATGTGGTATTAGACTTTCACCATCCAGTGCACTTTGCCACCTATTATTTTCCTTTATCCTCACAACAAGCCCAAGAGGGAGAGCAATTTTACAGATGAGCAAATAGCAGCACAGCAGGTTAAGTGACCGACAGAGGGTCACCGAGTGATCTGAATAGTGGCGCTGGGCTCCCAGACAGCTTCACCCTCCCGGTTTGCAAACTCATCCCGGGATCTGGGTGTGGTCTCTCCACACTCATAGGATAAGGCTCCTCCAGGAACCCAGGGCAGCACAGTGCTGTTTAAGGCCCACTTGGCATTCAGTAAATGTCTGGGGAAGGAAAGAAGAAAGAAAAGAAGGCAGGGAGAGAGGGAAGGAGAGAGGGAGGAAGGAGGGAAGGAGGAAGAAAGGAACTAGATGGAAAGGAAATTTACAGTGTAGTAAACTTTTGTGTCTCAAGAGTTACAATGAAAGAGCTATTCAGATATTTTAATGGCAGTTACCTCAACTGTCTTCAAAACTTCATAGTCAGGTCTAGATTAGAGCAGTATCATGATTGTTAAAATATATGTGCTGGACGATTTTTTGTGAAGCCATGATTACTAACTGCTATGGACATACAAAGCTTATTGATTCATTATTGGTTTTTAAAGGCCAAAGTCACAATTTCTTAGTCAAGAGCCCTTGTCCCCATATACAACAAGGTCATTGAGGATGATTTAAGGAGTCCGGTAGATGGTACCTTTATGTGAACAGTGTTTTATAGTTTACAAAGCATCACTACCGGAAGATCTTGGTCTCTCTTGGGTCATCTTGAGAAGGTCATAAAAACTATGGCCTCTATCAGCAGAAAAAAGAAAAAGTGCATTAAGCCCATACACAGACACATTTTTATATACAAGTCAGGGGATATGGGAGTTCCTATACATCTTTTCAAACAGACAACATCCTTATGAGGTACAGAAGCAGGTATTATTTTTTCATTTTACACATAAAGAGATGAAATAACTCAGAAACAGACATGACTTATCTAAGGGAAAAAGTTAATTAGGCAGAACGAATATCAGCTCTTTTAATGCCTGGCCTGACTCTGTCACCCCATGATCAAGGTGCCTAGTTGTAGGTAAATGTGGCTCTGTCACTCTATGATCAAGGTGTCTAATTGTAGGTAAATGTATAAAAATTATCCTAAGCAATAATTTGACCTCTCAGCCCATGAGTCAGTTCAAGAAAGGATCATCTTCCCATTTGGTGTCATGGATGTCATTTATTATTTATTTATTATTTCAACTATCACCAAAAAAACTACCTTGCCCCAGAGGCCCAACTGAGATGCTGATGTTGTATACCCATGATGGCCTTGAATTCATAACCACTTAACTCTGTAAGAGTGATGGAAGCATTTTCCAAAGGTTAAATAAAAGTGTCAAAGCACGCGAATGCTGTAATAGGAGTAGGTAGGACACAGGCTAGGGGAGTGCAGAGAAGCCAGGTGGATAAGAAACCAGGCAGAAGGTACAGTGGCTTGGCCTGGGTGATGGCAGTGCAATGCAAAGGTCACAGTCAGATTCTGCTTATGTTTTGAATGCAGAGCCAATAATCTGTTGATGAATGGCTGTAGGTGTGAGCAAAAGGGAAAAGCCAAGGATGCCTCCAAAATTTTGGTCTGAGCAATAGAAAGGTTGGAGTTGATATTAACTGAGATGAGAAAGAAGGGGATCTGAAGTCTACTCTTGGACGTGTTAAGTTTTATGTGTCAATTAGACATCCAAGTGTAAATGTCTAAGAGGTAGTTGATGTACCAATAAGGTTAGCGTTTCAAGAAGAGGTCTGGGCTAGACATAAACATTTGGGAGTTTTGGTATATAAATGGCATTTAAAGCCATGAGACCAGAGGAAGTCACCAGGTGAGCAAGTATAGATAGAGAAGATGCCCAAAGATTGAGCTCTGAGCACGCCAACGTTTGGCAGTTAGCAGCTTCTAATGGAAGCATCCTGGGTCACATGCTTACGTGTAAACCTAGCACTGCGACCTGGAGATGCTGTGTTCTAATGAATGGAGCCTGACATATCAGAAGCAATCCCTATGGCAAGCATAATGGGATTAATCAGGTTTAGACCAATCAGGGGTCACCCCTGAACCTGGGGAAGAGGGCCAAGGCCAAACCCATCCAAACTGCATGCAGCACCCAGAGGAGTAGAACAGATGTTGAGGAGAGCACCACCATGGCTGCCACACGAACCACACCACTTCAAGGTTTTTGTTGTTGCTGTGAGAGGTTAGACATTAAACAAACCTGAATTTAAGTTTTGGCACTATCACCAACAATATGACATTGCGTCGGTCACTGAATTTTTTAAACCTGTTTCCTTACTTGTAAAATGAGAATAACAGTATTTCCTCTCGCCTTAAGAGATATCTGGGAAGAATTAACCCAGCAATTACATAGAGAGTGCTCAAAGTAATGTTTGATGCATGGTAAATGCCATTATTTTTCTTAGCCTGGTTTCTCCTGAAAGCATAGCCTGAAGCAAAGGCCCATACACAGGCATAGTGTTGGAGAAGCCAGCCCAGGCAACAGTAATACAGAAGGTTGGAAAGCAGTAACAGAATTGGTTACCCTTGCAAATGACAGGATGGATTGCACAGAACATCCTAGAGAACATTACAAAATGTGCCTCAGAATTGTGTGTCCTGATAACAGGGGGAAGCATTTATCCATCGGCTCCTGTTCCTGATTCATCAAAGATGTCCCTCATCCCAACAACCCCGCTCAACTGTCCCACATTTCCAGGTTCTGAAGGCATGAGTCAATGGTTTCATGAAGGTGCTTCAGATAAGACCCAAGGCAAGAAACAAGGGGCAGAGGCTAAGGTGAGGCACTGTCCAACTGCCCTTGTGCAAAGCTGATTGAAGCCAGGACAGAACTGGTCCCTGCACAAGTGGTTGGGAAGAGGTAACGCTGAGCTCAAAAGGTGTGTGATAATTACTTTATTGTCATAATTATTACTATGCATCTCTGTGAAATCCTTCTATGGGAGATTCTTATCTATGACTCCTGCTCCATCAGATCCACTCCAGAAATGCAGGGATAATTTATTTTCCTCTTTCTGCATCTATAACTGTGTTTTGCAAATAGAACATGGTCAATATTTGTTAAATTAAAATGAATTAATGCGACATAAAAAAACAAAATGTGCGTGCATGTAGATTTCTAATTTGAAACCTACGTATTTGGGGTATGTGTGTGCAGGCTCTCTCCTCTACACATTATTTCCTCCTCTAGCAATTTCAAAGCAGAAATTTGATGTTAAAGTCTTGGACTGCTTTATTTCTTTTGGCTCTGTGCTGGAAAGAAACAACAACAGAAGCAACAAAACCCTGATTTTGTACAAAAGGCAATAAGGCTCTGAATTTTTTTTTTCCTTCTCTAATTGCTTCCCCAGCTACCTTTTCTAGATTTGTAGGAATTAATGGTAGGAGAGACACAGCTCAATTGGCTGTGCAGAGCTGAGCTCCTCCGAGCTTCATTATGGCCTAGGTAAGAAGAAGGCTGCGGGCAGAAGCCTGTCTATCTCCCTGCCTTCTGCGGGAGCTTCTCATATATGCAAAGGTCGGCCTACTTCCATCTCCCCTGTGTTGACTGAGCAGGTCACATGCTCTCACTTTTCACCCTAGTTAAGTAGAATCCCATTAGTTGGATAAATAAGACTGGATTACACTCTATCTTCGCTCGATCTGTTCAGCATTTTCCCACTTGCGAACAAGTTTTTTATTCTTTGTAGTCCCTGTATGAACCGCACACAAAGATAATGTAAAGATAATGGGCAAGGTCAACCCCATGCAAAGGCAAAGTAAGCCACTGCCCACTCTGCATAATTAGAGGGCAAGTCCTTCCCCCAATTAGGGCTTGAAAGCCCATTAATAGTACTTTGTTTCTCTCTGAGAACAGTTTTCCTTCCCAAAGCATCTTCTTTGAGGAAGATCATGCGGTCTGGGGAAAAGAGATTTAGCAAGTTCAGTCTCTAGCGGTTTAACTGGCTGGCCTGCTCAGGGTGCTGGGAGAGGTGGGCATTCTAACCGAGGAGACAGAGAGGGTCCAGGGAAGGCTGCAGGCCAAAGGCTGTGAGGGGGGGCTCGAAAGCCTGGAGGCACGAAGACCCTGCAGGCGTGGGTGTAACCCAATGATGTGACTAGCCAGCCCTGGAAGTGAGAGATGGCCAGGCCTTTTCAAATCCCCAAAACTATCATGCAGGCCCTTTGCTTTCTGTGGTCCCAAATGACAAGCAGATACTGATTTGACCATGGAAGGAAGCCAGAGCCAGGCGGAAGCAAGTGACCAAGCCAAAGGAGCATTGCAGAGGGCACATGAGTGCCCTCCCACCTACGTTCAATAACCCTCCCTGGAGTTTTGTTCTCCCAACCAAAAACTCCATTAGAGTTATCTGTCCTTATCACCTTTTTCTAAAATGGCTTTAACTCCTTGCCAGTTCTGTCACCTTTTACAAAAAAACAAAGCACTTAGCAATTTTAAGCACAATTTACAAATGAAATGTTCCCCCTCCAGTTCTAAAGGCCTCTATCAGATCGTCCTTCAGAGAAAGGAATTTAGTGGAACCAAAGGCCCAGCTCTTCCTTTGCTCGTCCTTAGCCTCCCTTTCCTGTGGGATTTCCCCCACTCTGCTGGCACCCTTTCTCCCAGATATTCCCCCTGCCTTTCTGCCTCAAGATTTTAGAAGGGCATTTGGACTTTGCTTTCAATTTCATCCACCTGCTACCACCGCGATCATTCTGTCAGGGGGATTTACATTCCCAGGCTCTTTTCTAATTTTGGCATGATAGGCTTCCAAGACTGCTAAAGGCATTTCAGGGATTGTCACTAGTTAACTGTGCAATCAACAATATCTGTGGATCCCCATAAGAGTGCCATATTTAGGGCTGCAGAGGTGAAAATACAAAATTCTGTCCAGAAGGAGCCCACAATCCAGGCACAACTGCTGAATTAATTAAGCAAGGCGGCCATTAGACTGAGGTGGCTCTAATGGCGGAGGCCTTAGGTAAGCAAACCAAAATAGAAGCCCGTAAATGCCTCAAGGTTATGGAATTGAAGCCCAAGGACAACCAATCACAAACAGCCAACTAGGCCTTCCGCTCTAGCCAATCAATAACTTCCTTACCTTGCTTCCACCTTTTCTCTATAAAAGTCTCCAAGCTCAGGCAGGTGGAACCCTCCTCACCGGTTTCAGTTTGGTGCTGCCTGATTGGAATAGATGTTTTTCTAACTCACAGTGTTTAATATGCCTCAGTTTATTTTTTTTAGCAAAACTGCAAACACGTAACGAATGTACAATAAACACTTCCACAGGGTTCCCCAACTAGAGTCTCCTTGTCAGGAGTACCCATCAAGCCCAAGAGACCCTGCCTGAGAGACGGTTTTCCAGGGAAGAAAGATTTGGCCAACACACAGGACCTTCGTATGTAGCACAGTTCACAGAGAAGCACATTTCTCTAGACTGGAGGAAGGGCACGTATGTGCAGAAGGCAGGAGCATTTAGAACCAACAGAGCCTGGTCAGCTTGGGAATGACATGACCATATCTATTTGTAAGATGGCCAGGGAGGAAACATGGCAGGAGAAGCACAGCTGGAAAAGTTGTGTTTCTGATATACCAGTTGGGGAGGTGGCAAGCAGCAAAAATCAGAGAAAGAGGGTAAGAGCTTGAACGACCTTTTTGAACAAAAATGGCAGGATGAAAAGGTTTCCTCAAATGGTTCAGCTGGGGTTCAAGGCAGTAGCCCGTGCTGCCTCAGAGTGTCCTGCTGACAAAAGGCACTGTGAATGCAGGGTGTGTGTGTGTGTGTGTGTGTGTGTGTGTGTGTGTGAGAGAGAGAGAGAGAGAGAGAGAGAGAGAGAGAGAAAGAGACAGACAGACAGACAGAGAGATTTGAACTTTGTCTTAATTTGCCTCACGCTTGAGGTTTTAAAGTTTTCTCCCACTATATCTACTCAGCAAATACTTGCTCCCAGCATCTCAAAAACCAGCTGGCTGTATTTTAACCAGAAAATATTTTTCTCACCTAACAGTGCCTGATTTTTTAGGGCTGCCATTACTGATAACAGATGTTGAAACATTTCGACTTACTTTTTATTTCTTTTTTTTCTCAAGATTTTAAAATGGGCTTTAAAAACATTTTATATAGTTTTTTAGCCTCAATATGTTTTTCCTAACATTATTACTCCTTTTCTTCCAATGCATAATAAAAAAAATTAACAGCTCCTGTTACTGTTTATTTCCCATCTGTTGGAGATGATATAAAATTTCAGATGTGCTTATAAAATACCTACCAAACATGCCAAATATAATCTACACTATACTAAACATTATGTTCATTGTATATATTTTATGTACCACTTCTGGCTAAACTGTGCATTACTATAGCATGAGTCATCCTGTTTAACCTATTGTAATTTTGCCAGACTCAACAGTGGCACTGAAATTGAATTAGGATACCATATATGTATACTACAAAGTATCTGAACTTTTTCTGTAGTTACCTAGCAAACTATATTCTCTTTTAAGGACATCAAAACCGTGGTTGCTAAGCATGTTACATTCACAGGTACAGTATGAAATCCAAAACACTCTCAGCATATGAAATAGCAAAGATGCTGTGGTGAATTTATTTAAAACATTTTCTTGATAGAGGGAAATTCCCGATTATTTGAAGCAGTAGGTAAAAGACTAAATGGGGGCACCTGAGTAGCTCAGTCAGTCAAGCAACCAACTCTTGGTTTTCGGCTCGCGTTATGATCTCACAGCTCAGGGGTTCAAGCCCCTCACTGGGCTCTGTGCTGGCAGTGTGGAGCCTGCTTGAGATTCTCTCTCTCCCTCTTTCTCTCTCTGCCCCTCCCCCGCTTGTGCTGTCTCTCTCAAAATAAATAAACAAACTTTAAAAAAAAGAAGAAGAAATAACTGCTGCCTTAAATCTCTCTGCAGACTGCCTAGATGTAAAGCAAATGCCTCTGAGCGGTGCCTTCACTCCATTATGTCATCTCACTTCACATGGTCGCTGTTGACTAAAAACAAGCTTCCAGAAGGTTAAAGGAGCTGTCGTTTTCTTGCACAAAGATTGGCTCCTAAATAGTACCTGTTGGGATGGATCTACTGCACTATTAGTAAGCTTCAGAAGTTCCTTAAACTCAATTTCAAGTACACTGTTTTAATGAGAAACAGCAATACTGAACTTCTACACATCCCCTGATGCAAGAAGATGTTGTAGACACACGGTATTTTCCAGACATTCTGAAACATTTATGAGCAATGAGCATACGCACACACCACACACAGAGAATCCTATTTTTTTGTCATGGAAACTCACCTAGCTCCTTCCTCATTATCTTCTTTCTGCTCTATTTCCATTGATGCTGCAAATGGTTTTATTCAGCTGTCAAAATTAATGATGATAAGCTGAGCAAACTAAAGTTGGCTCCTATGTTGCAGTTGTGCTGTTTACCATTGTGTGTTTTACTCTTTGGGGTTCCTGGCATGGTTCCATGTACATGAATTCACTTTGGTTCATTCTTAGCTGATAAACCCAGGGCCCAATCATTGTTCACTAAGAGGAAAGAGAAAGATCTAGAGTGTGATTCTGGATTATCTGTGCACTTCCTTCCAGCTATTAACTAGCCCATAAGGTTCTCAACGCATGACCCAATGACCCCTGGCAGAGTCAAGACCCTTTCAGAGGACCTGTGAGATCGAAACGACTTTTATAATAATATGAAGAAATTGTAATAACAGTAAGAAAATTATTTTTATAATCATGTGATTTATTTAAAATAATACCAAGAGGGGCGCCTAGGTGTCTCAGTCGGTTGAGTGTCTGACTCTTGATTTCGGCCCAGGTCATGATCTCACAGTTCGTGAAATCAAGCCCTCTGTCAGGCTCCACACAGAGCCCACTTGAGATTCTCTATCTCTCTCCCTCCCCCGTTTGCACTCACATGTGCACACATGCGTGCTCTCTCTCTCTCTCTCTTTCAGTATAAATAACAAACAAATAAATAAACATTAAAAATAAATAAAATGGGGTGCCTGGGTGGCTCAGTCGGTTGAGCGTCTGACTTCCACTCAGGTCATGATCTCACAGCTCGTGAGTTCGAGCCCCGCGTCAGGCTCTGTGCTGACAGCTCAGAGCCTGGAGCCTGCTTTGGATTCTGTGCCTCCCTCTCTCTCCACCCCTAACCCACTCGCATTCTATCTCTGTCTCTCTCAAAAATAAACATCAAAAAGAAAATTAAAAAATAAATAAATAAAATGGTAAGAAATTGTAATACCAAATTATTTACTAAGAAATTATTTTTATAATACTGAGAAAATATAAGCTTACTACTACTATTTTGTATACTAAGAAAATTATTATTTAATTCAAACTAAGAAATAATTTTTATAATACTAAGAAATTATAAGAAAATACTTAGTATTTTATAATAATACTAAGAAATTATTTACCTTTTTTAATTTTTTTTTCCATTTGTTTATTTTTTGAGAGACATAGAGAGACAGAGCACAAGTTGGGGAGGGGCAGAGAGAGAAGGAGACACAGAATCCGAAGCAGGCTCCAGGCTCTGAGCTGTCAGCACAGAACCCGATGCGGGGCTCGAACTCACAAACTGTGAGATCATGACCTGAGCCGAAGTCAGATGCTTAACTGACTGGGCCACCCAGGTGCCCCTAAGAAATTATTTATCTTACGACTGTACAGGAGAATTTTCCAGAGGCTACCTGACATGTGATATTGTAACAGATTGAATGCAGAAGGAGATATGAGAATCTAGTTGTGTTCAACTAAATCAGACATTATAACACTCTTTTAAAAAAGAAAAGAAGAAAAATATCATTCCTATGGTTTCCTACGGAAACCTCTTATTATCACCTCTTATTGCTATGAAAACTAAGGCTCCAGGACGTCATGGAATCTACACAAGTCATGTGATGTATGAGCAGTAGGAAGACTGCAAGTGATGGAGGCACTGTTTATGCCTAGGTCTACAGGATACAAAAGCACTTGTGCGACAGCAGTGGTTCTCAAATTTGACTTCACATCGGAAACACTGTACCCTCAGAGTATCTGAGTTAGTAGGTCTGTGGAGGGAATGTGTGTTTGAAACAATTTTCCTGGAGTTGCTGATACTGCCGGCCCAGGAGCCACACTCTGAGAACCTCTGCCCTAGATACCACACTTGGTTAACAAGAATATTTATATCCATAACACCATCCTTAAACAGTCCAAGCTATCTTCACTTTGTCATATCATTGTTATTTTTGTAGCACTTCTCTGGACATTTCTCATATTCCCATTGTAATACAGGGAAACACCAATGTTTATGACCATTTCTGTAAATTTGGTAAGAATAATTTTACCAAATAATTGCTCAAATGCATGTCTTCTACAAGTGAGGAATCGAGAAGACCCAGTTCATTGATACTTAAGCAAGAGGTTTTCCCCTCAAAGCTTATTTTTTCAGTCATTTTCTTTATGTAATTCTTACCCACTTATCCAAAAAATAAAACCTTAAACTAGCCGATGAAACATCCCACCCACACCTCTTACTTTCATTCTTTCTTTCAAATGTGATCTTAACATAGATAAGACTAAACAAAAGCAAAAAAAAAAAAAAAAAAAGTTGATGTTTTCATGGGAACCCACCCAGCTTGGACTGAGCAAACGCTACTCTCAGTTGCCTGGAATTCTGAGATCACCGTGACAAAAAAGGTGGAAGGGAGCAGAAAATTAATTTTCTGAATCAAATTGAAGAAGAGTCACCTTTGCCTATGAGCTTCACTCTCTAATGAGAAATTGGTAATGTGATTGGAAATTGGCAAAGAAATAATGTGGAGGTAAGTCGGGGGGTCAAGATGTATATGTTGTAGTGATGCCGAGGCACACACCTTGTGCAGTTGGTCCTATTTCAGATTATTTAGCTCAGATGTGCAGAACTCAGCATTGGTCAAGATGAAAGCAATGACAATGGTGGAATTTAAGGAGCGAATTGATATTCTGCTGCCTCTGAAACAGAAACTGGATACCTAGGACAATCACCATTCCCAACAAGAAGCATAGAGCCAGAATAAAAGAGCAAAGATGCTCCATTTTGCTCACATGCTGAGTGAGGTATGCGAATGTATGAGTTCCTTTCATTTCATTCGAAGGGAGAAAAAGTCCTCTGGAAGCCATGATTTCTCTTCTCTTCCTCTCTTCTTTACTCTGTTTCTAATTACCCCCCCTTCTGTTTTTTGATTTTATTGTTCTCCAAGAAGTGGGGAGACGAGTAAGAAGTCTTTTGGTTTATTTTCTAGTTAAGGAACTTTACAGGTATTATATTTGAAAGAAAAGATTTTCTGCTGAGGGAAGGAGAAAACAGGAAAGAATACTTTGATGTATATTGACAGGTTTGGATTAGATATTTGGAATAATTGTAGAACTGTTAGAAATATTTACTGCTACCAAGGGTGGCAATACAGAGATGCTTTTTATGACTAGAAGAGACAACTTTATCTGTGCTTATGTAGGAATATTCATACCTAAACAGAGAGGGTCAAGAAATTTTCTAACCCTATGATGCCTAAAAACAGAAATTGAATAAGTGAGCCCAGCTACCTCATTTCAATCTTAGTTGTCCCAGGCTTTTCTCAGTTCAGTAATTGCTTATGGAGAAACTTCCATATGCCAATCACCACGTTAGGTTTCGGTGATACAAAATAGTGAAACACAAGTCCTCTGCCTCTACGTGGCTTTTGGTCAGTCTAGTGATTATGCCTAGATGTTATTTCCCCTGCAATGTCTACCATATAGTTAAGCAGATTTATCTCCTAGGAAGCCTCTTCAGGTCTCTTCCCCCCTCAGACATAAGAAAAGTACGACTAGAACTCATCCCAGTAAAAATATGCTCCCCTTTTCCTCCCTAACTCTCCTCAGTTGTAGCCAGAATGTTCCGAAAAGGGTACTGTGTACTATAAATTCATAAACCCATCTATAGGAGCAGAGCTAGGCAGGAGAGACACCATTCAACTGATATAATAAACCTCCAGGAACAAGCTTGAGTGCTTGACTGTTAGAGTCGTCAGCAAAATCCACAGATTTAATTATACCCAAGTAATTGCAGAAAAGATCATCCATTATTCTAACTACTCTGAAAGAGAAGAGCCCATACCCTGAAACGACTTTGTAGTAGCATAAATGGAGATCTATTCATTAGGACCATGAAATAAAATGGAAATCTGTTTTCTTTTCAGAGCAATGTGATTACCATCACCAGTAATGATATTATGGGAAGAAAAACATACTGTCTGTGAGGACACACATTTTCCTTTTTGCCTTGGCCTTCTTTCTTCTTTTGAAGTAATCATGGTAAGACGTGGATAACTTGGGTTCCTCCCAAACATACTACCCTGGCTCCCGGATCTGGTATTTCTTAAACAAAAAGATTCAGAATCCTTAAAGTACTTCTCTCAATGTACCTCCCTCTACCAATTCTAAAAGCTTTTTGGCTTTTTTTTTTAACTTCTTTGGTTATAGTCACAGTATGCAGATTAAAAGGCTAGCGCAGCATTATTCTTATAGAAAGACTGATTTACCTTGGAAATGGAACTAGGTATTGAGCAGTTACAGAAGCTAAAAAAACTAGAAATAAGGTCTTAGCAGGAGAAGGCATAGGTTTTTGGTTTTTTGGTTTTTTGGGTTTTTTTTTTTTTTGTAATATAAAAGCAGGATTTGGAGCAAGGATTATAGAACAGGAGTAAGTAGTTTGAGGAGGGAAGAAAGAATAAGGTGATGTATGGCAAACCCAAAAGAAGCTTGTATTTTACTTCATTTTAATTAGAGATTAAATGTATTTGTGAATAGTGAAATTATTATGAAGCATGATGGAACGGGATAGAATAGGATCTAAGATTTGAAATTTTAAAAAGTTTTTTTTCTAATAGAAATAGACAGCTGATAAGGGATGAGCAATTAAAAGATGGCCTTCAGACATCTTGGACAACACTCAAGAAAAAAAACAAGTAAAAGAGACCTGGAGATCAAAAGAATGAGAGGAGGTACAGTTAGGACAGACCGAGCCTAGAGAAAAAGAAAACAATCCCGTTGTTGTCAGGCATTGGAAAGGTGTCAGGACAGAGAATACAGGCCATCAGCTGCGGGCAAAGATAACAGTTTCTTTTGGCTTTTCTCTGAAGTCTTCTGTGTGTACAGTTATAAAATTTGTAACTTTAAACAAGATGGTTAGCATTCATTCTCTCATCACATCCCAATAACATTCTTTTGAAGCAATTAGAAGAAATACCTGAGTCTCATTTTACAGATGGTAAAGCTGAGGCACAGATGAGAAACTCCAAATCATATTTAAAGGAAGAAGTAGAAGGAATTTGCAAGTCCATTGATTTCAAGTCTAATTGTTTTACTACTATGCTTTCTCCATGGGAATCGCATGCCCTCCCTGACCTTTCTTCTGGACGCAGGCAAAGGGAAGTGATTAGTGGTCCATATTGAAATATTCAACTTTAAAAAAATAATGGATTTGGATTGTCACTTTTAAAATCTAAAGAGCTACCAAGTAAAGGAAACACTAAACTTTATCTTCACACAAAAGACAGAGAAGACAGTAGAAGTTGAAGGCTACAGGGAAACAAATTTCAATTTAGCATTAAGAGGATTTTGATAGTTAGAACTTTCTAAAAATAGAGTAGTTCCTTTACTATGAATAAGTTCCCTGTTACATGAGATATTCAGATAAAGATTGGATGGCCATGTGTCAAGGATATCATAGAGACTCATGACCTCGCTTGAAAATTGGACTTAGTGACATCTAAAAATTCTTCCAAAGATTATATGGCTCTTTGGCTTTTGTTCTTCATAGTCTCAGACTCATTCTATCTTCCATCTCTTGTGCACTAACACAGAGCAATCATCTACAGAGTAAGGAGAAAATAAGCAGAGAAAAAAGTTAAATAAATAAAGATGGCAATCCCCCCTATTCCCTTTGAAATGTGAAGACTGATAGTAGAAATCTGACTAACTGAAAACATTTCCCCTTACTCTTCCTAGAAATCCTTGGACAAACTTCCCATGGGTCAGATAGATTTCACAGACATCATCTGTCAGTTCCCTCTTAATGGATGGGTACCTCCTCAGTACACAATAGTTCAGATAGAGATGTTTCTATCTCTGGCTGTTTGAGACACAGCTTTTCAATATCTAGAAAGTATGTCAACACTTCATTGGAATTATTTAAAAGTAGTTGTAATATCAACTTCCCATGTGCTTAATTTTCTCCTGAGTCAAAGCATGTAAAGTAGAAAATTTTAGTAGCTGGTTGAATAATCCTTAAAAACCCAAAACTTCAGGTAATTTTTAAGCCATAATCAATAAACTTTATTGAGTCTTCACTACATTTCACTCTCCATAAAGTTTCTCTAGAGTTACAGCTACTGGACTCAATTTAGGTTTATTAATAACAAGTTATGGCCAATGGATCTAATTTCTTTATTGAAAAGGATTATTAAATTAGCTAGCCTTCCCATGCAGGCAGCACAGCAAACATGAACACAGTATACCTGGACGTTACTCAGGGATTTAATGAGGTCAGTCCCATTATCTTAACAAAAGCTAGGAGTACTGGACTGGAAACAAGAACATTTTAGGTGGAAGATTATAATTTTTAAATATCTAGACCCAAATGGTACTAAGCAATGGATACAGATAAGTAAGAAAACTTCTCCCCTTTAGCCTGGGCATTGGTTCTTAAAATTGTTTCCTAAGTATAAGACGGTAATTCATCACACTTTCAGATAACAGAAAGCTCCAGATGGAGAATTCTAAATATTAGAATCAGATGTCAAGGGCTCCTGGGTGGCTCAGTTGTTAAGCATCTGACTTCAGCTCAGGTCATGATCTCACAGTTCCTGAGTTCAAGTCCCACATCAGTTGAGCTTGAGCCCACAATGGGGTGAGCATGAGCCCCATTTCTGTGAGCACAAGCCCCACTTCAGGTGAGCCCTGCTTCTCTCTTAATCTCTATCTCTGCCTCTCTCTCTCTCTTCTCTCTCTCTCTCTGTCTCTGCCCCTTCTGGGATTCTCTCTCTCTGCCCCTCACTCTCTCAAGTACCACCCCCTCAAAAAAACAAACAAAAACAAAAAAAAAAAAGAATCAAACTTCAAAATGTTTGTTAGACTGGACCCCAAAAATGGGCTTTGTAAGATGAAGTTCAACTGAGATAAGTGCATTTTAGACTGGAAAAGCAAACAAGCCTGAAAAAATGAAGTAATGAGATGACATAGCAGCATGACATATGGATTTTAATAGACAACAGACTGAGTTTGAATAAAGAGAGTAATGTGACCCCTCAAAAAAACAAAAACAGGGGCGCCTGGGTGGCTCAGTCGATTAAGCGTCCGACTTCAGCTCAGGTCACGATCTCGCGGTCCATGAGTTGGAGCTCCGCGTCCGGCTCTGGGCTGATGGCTCAGAGCCTGGAGCCTGCTTCCGATTCTGTGTCTCCCTCTCTCTCTGTCCCTCCCCCATTCATGCTCTGTCTCTCTCTGTCTCAAAAATAAATAAACGTTAAAAAAATTTTTTTTTAAACAAAAAACAAAAAAATGAGACTATGTATGTTATATTGTGATTTATAATAAGAAATATGTATGGTATTTTTGTCTTTATTCCTGGCATAGAACTCCTAAAACCCTTGTAATTTTTTTTAAGTAGGCTCCATGCCCAATGTGGGACTCGAACTCATGACCCTGAGATCAAGAGTGGGATGCTCTACTGATTGAGCCAGCCAGGCACCCCCTCTTGTAACTTCTGAAGTGATAGGAGCACTAGGACCATCTTTTGTTCCAATGAGGTAACTGGGTGGGTTTCTGGATGGGTCTAGTCACCAGAAAGACCAAGCCATGAAAGGAAGCTTGGAGTTTTCAGTCTTACCTCCCATTTTCTAGAGAAGGCAGATGGGTTGAAAATGGCATTAATGATTCATCATTGACTGGATGATACATGAGGAAGCCTCCATAAAATCTCAATAGTATGGGGTGTGGAGAGATTGCAGGTTGGTGAACTCAGGCACACTTGGAAGGGTGACATACCCCCACCTCCACAGGGACAGAAGCTCCAGTGCTCATGATCTTCCCAAACCTCACCCTATATATCTCTTCATCTGGCTATTCATCTGGCACTTTTCTAAACAGGTTTTAGTTAAAAAACAACTCACTTAGGAAGGTAAAACAGGCTAAGCCTTAAGCACAAACTGACTGAGGATACTTTGAAGGGCATAGGACATTTTAACCCAAAGAAAATACGATTATCATCTTCAAATATTCCAATGGCTTGGATGTGACACAGATATTAAATTTGTTCCATATGGCTTCAAGGAGCAGAACTACTAGAATTATTGAAAGGAAGATAAAGAGATTTTAGTTAATCTAAAGGCGAATTTCTAATAATTAAAGACTAAATGTGCTCCCCACTGAGGTTTGCAATCACTGACCAGATGCCCAAGCAAGAATGTTACAAAATCCATGCATTCAAGGACATCTGGACTGTGTAAACAAAAAACAACAACAGAGCAACAACAAAACAAAATCTTCCCATGCTGGAAGTTGACTATTCTAAAACAGATAAATGAATGCCAAGAGACTAAAGCTCAATTTCCTCCCTTTCTAATTTGCCAAAATCATTTATTCTCTCTCTACATCTATTTTCTTGCCTGTGAAATGAAGGTAATTCTTTTTGCCATCTCAGGCCAGATGGGAAAGTCTGTAATGAGTTTGGAGCCTAGAGTATTCTTCACTATAAATTCTCCATGTGTTTCTGTTACTGTTTTTTAGAAGGGAATTCAAAGTTTTCTGCTCAAATCAGAATTGGGTTCAAAGTTTGAGAGAGGGCTCTCAAATTATTTCTTTCTCTTTTGAAAATAAAAGTGGGATGTGATTTGGGCCAATCAGCTTCCTTGGTGGTACAAACAACAATACAGCTGCTGGATATTCCCAAGGCTTTACATGAATGGTGTTCTGCTAACCCAGGAACTCCCAGGTTTTACTTAAACACATTGGCCTGGTAACAGCTCATCCATCATTCCAACCTCTAAACAAACAAAGGCCAACCTGCCAAGGCATTGCTGCCTAGGACGCAACAACCGAGGGATTAAGACCAATTCCAAATGTACTTTCAATACATTTCAAATATTAACTCAGTTGTTAACAATATTTTTTTTCTTGGATCTCATATTTCTTACCTCAGACCCTTTCATGTCTCAGACCCGTTTACCCAGAAGAAGAGCAAATCAATTGTTGGTGGGAGGGAAGGCTGTGGAAGGGAATGTATAACCCAAAGAATTCTTCCATGAGTCAAACACAACAGGGAAGATGACACAGTGGGAAATATCAAGGCAAATGTGACCTCCAAAAAGCGCCAAGATTTTCCAGGTCAAAATACCGGACTTCTAAATTAAACACCCCTCCATGTTGCCATAATGGTTATGAATATCAGAAAGCTTTTATTTTTGACGTCCTACTTACTTTTGTTGACAAGTTATGTTTTTTTCCCATACTTTTTCTTTTTTGTTATATCAAGAGGAAATAACACTCAATTCTGCCAAGAGAGACAGAAATATAAGGCTACTTATTTGGTTAGGTCCACTGATTGAAAATGTTCAATTTTTAGTAAATGGTGACAGAGAATAAAGTGCATGAATTTTGTAAAGTGTGATAAGGGCTCTGGAAAGAAGAATCATCATAATGGATAATCACATGGGTAGGTTGTCAGAATACAATGAAAATAAATAACATGCTTCCTCAAAGATATACAAATTATGCATCTGAGTGAAAGTTCATAAATAGCTCCAAATGCTTCTGCCAAGAGAGAGAACTCAAAGGAGACATTTGTCGTTTGACTATGGATTTATAATCTTGGTTGAGTTGATATCATTGATTGTTGATATAACGATCAGCTATTTTCCCAGCATTAGATTTTCTTATTGTTTCTCCTATATTCTTTATACTTATTTTAATTTGCAACTGATATCCTCATACCTAATCTCTAATTATGAAAGGACCCCCCAGTTCTGTTGGCTTAGCTATGGCACAGTCCATGCACAATGCTAAAACGACTGACACCTCAGCAGGAGTCAAGAATGTTGTAAGGTAATGATTCTCATGCATGACAGGAGAGACAAGAAGACCTTTAAGTTCACTTTTAATGGTAAGGAACATTATTATTGGATCTTCAAATTTTATAAAAATGAAACATTAAGTTAAGGCATCCCAGAGCCATTTGCTTACCAGCATGCAGATAAAAATAAAAAGTCCAATTGTCAAAAATGTTGAGATATTCAGTATTATGTAGATCAAACATTTGGATTTTTAAAATTAATTTTATTTTGCTTTATGAGAGTTTCAGTTGTAGACTGAAAGGCAAATGTATAAAAAGTAGATATTTGGCAACTGTCTTACTCTGTTCAGGCTGTTACATCAAAATACCATAGGCTGAGTGGTTTATAAACAACAGAAATGTAGTTTTCACAGTTCTGGATATGTAGAAGTCCAAGATCAAGGCACTCACAGATTCTAATAAGCCAGTGTCTGATGAGAGCCTACTTCCTGATTGATTAATACCTGTCTTTTTGCTGTGTCTTCATGGACAGAAAGGGTGAAGGAGGTTTTGAGGTCTCTTATAAGGGCACTAATCATTTTATAAGGGCAGTTCCTTCAGTATCTAATAATTTTTTAAGGGTCCTACCTTTTTTTTTTAATGTTTTTTTTTTTGAGAGAGAGACAGACAGACAGAGTGAGAGTGGGGAAGGGACAGAGAAAGAGGGAGACACAAAATCTGAAGCAGGCTCCAGTCTCTGAGCTGTCAGCACAGACCCTGATGCAGGGTTCAAACTCACAAACCGTGAGATCATGACCTGAACCGAAGACGGACACTTAACCAACTGAGCCACCCAGGTGCCCCAAGGGTCCCACCTTTTAATTCCATCACACTGGGGACTAGGTTTTAACATGATTTTGGTGGGGGCAGTGGAGCACAAACATTCAGTCTATAGCAGCAACTATTTGATCTATGCATTTGATCAGTGTAGATCAATAAAAAAATGGGATGTGATCAGCAGTTGGTCAACTTTTTTTGGAATGAGTCAGAGTAAATATTTTAGTCTTTGTGGGCCACACATTTTCTGGGTCTCTGTGGCAACTATTCAACTCTGCCAATGAAAGCAGCCACAGGCAATATGTAAAAGAGAGTGGCTCTGTTCCAATAAAACTGAATTTGTTAAAAAAACAAAAAAAAACAAAAAACAGGTTGGTAGTCCAAATTTAGCCTACTGGCTGTACTTTGCTGATCCCTGATGTAAATAATCAAGGTAGCTGAAGCAAATATTTAGAACTAAATGGAACCTGAGTGAGTCATATGATTCAGGCAGTTATAGAGGCATATATAATCTCCAGTTCTGTACATAATACAAAAGAGTTTTCAAATGATTAAAGGATTTTTCCACAACCATACAGAATGAACAGCTTTCGTATTTATTTACACAATGACAAAACTTTTCTAAGTACACCAAATTGAATATCCTGATCACCAATAAATCCTCACATGATAACCTAAAAATAGATCAAGTCAAAGTGACTTTAGTCTTAATAACAGGTTTGGACTGGCCAACTAAGGCCAAAGATTGCCACTGAAAATTTTTAAATTGACCCATCACAATGAAATTCTTTATGCACTAGTGAAATAAATTTTGTATTATGGAAACTCAATCCGGAGATTTATCTCTATCCATATGGTTTGCAATTTGGGGTAGAAAAAAAGAGAGAGAGAAACCGTAAAATTTATCAAAAAGCATTTGTTGAATAATGAACTTGTAGCCAGTATACCAAGTGCTAAGAATTAAGAGTCATGAAAGCTGTGATCCCTGCAAAAGTTTACGTTCTGCTTGGGATAGATGGTAGTTCATTTCAACACATACTTATTAAGCAGTTATTACCTACCAGGCAAAAACACATCAGGTACTGTTCACCTTGGAGAAGTTCATAGCCAGCAGGACTATGAAGCAGAGCCTGCCAGTGTTTGTGCTTTCCTTTCCTGTGTGTTTCCTTTCTAGTTGTAGCATAAAACCTACTTATTGTCATGCTGATGTGGTGCTCAGGCTTTTCTCTTTTTATATGCAGCAGTTTCTCCCACTAACTCCCTTATACCTAAGTGCACAGAGAGAGAGAGAGCGAGAGCGTGCACACTGGTAATTTTTAGATAAGATTCATGGAGAACTTGAAGAATGAGTTGAGATTATTCAAGAAAAATGGGAGACCCTGTGCTACTGAAAAAGGAAAGCACATGAGTGTCATGACACATCCTGTTATGCACGTGGCCACTTATCAACAGCTTAAGTTGTTAAAATCTGTGCCCATGTGTGATATGCAACTTATATCCACCAGCCACCAACACCATTTTATTTATTTTTTTTTTTTATTATTTTTTTTTTTATTTATTTTTGGGACAGAGAGAGACAGAGCATGAACGGGGGAGGGGCAGAGAGAGAGGGAGACACAGAATCGGAAACAGGCTCCAGGCTCCGAGCCATCAGCCCAGAGCCTGACGCGGGGCTCGAACTCACGGGCCGCGAGATCGTGACCTGGCTGAAGTCGGACGCTTAACCGACTGCGCCACCCAGGCGCCCCAACCAACACCATTTTATACCCATACGAAGATTCTGATGTGTCCCCTCTGCTTGGAGGACGCAGAAGACAAGTCTGACAAAAAGGAAAAGGAAGGAATTAGCTAAAGATTTTTAATCAAGTTATTAGTGGCTTGGTGTTTGATTTAAAGCCCTAGTTCTCTTTCTCCCCCAAAGTCTTTAATAAAAATTTATATTACTGCTAATGCTCTCTGAAGTTAGACTTATTTTCTGAAGATTTCATGACTGTAGAATTTGTCCTTAAACTTGATGCCACCTCAAGAGCAGGGTCTCTTCATGGAGGTCTGGTCATATACCAGTTATAGTAAGTGTTTCCTATTTGTCAGGAACAGTGCTTGGTGCTATAAATAGAAAGATTAATTCTACCTAGGGAAGCAAACATGAACAAATAATAATCATAGCACTTTGGTAAATGTTAAAAAAAAAAATAGAGGAATATACGGACGATATGGAAGCACCTAGGAAGGAATGATTAATTTTACCTAGGGAGGTCTTGAGAAGGCTTTCCAGATAAGACGACATTTGAGCCAACCTTTGAAACATAACTGAGAGTTTACCAAAAAGAGAAGCTAGGGATGTCATTTAAGAGAAGGAAGAAAAAAATACTTAGAGAAAACATTGTGTTTTAGAAGACTGGATACAGATCTGTGAGTTTGAAGCATAGGTTGCATGAGGTTAATGAGGCAAAAGCCAAGCCATAAAGTCATTGAGAGGAGGCATGTTAGCAAAAATTGTTGGACTGAAGTCCAGGAAGAAGAAATAGAATCAATGGGATCAATGCATGTGACTTGAACTAAGCCTAAAGAATGAGTCATATTGATATCATGAACAGATCAATCAAGAGAGTCTCAACCATGTTTTATCACTTCTAGATCTCCTTCAATACTTAATAACTACTCAGAATAAATGTCTGTCTACAGGCAACTTGAGTTATTAATTGCCACAAATACCACTAGAAACCTATCTTGGATCTTCAGATGTCCTTCCAACTCTCTAACTACAAGATTTGTAGAAGAAAATATATTCTAAGTAGTTATCAGTATGAAAGCATGTTGACTGATGCTTCAAAGATGAAAAAGGGTCTTAAGATACACACTCACACAATTAGATATATATGGTATACATATCATATCTTAAGAAATATATATATCTCACATATATGGACGATATATATATCATATATATAAAGATGTGGAAGGAATATATATATTATATATATTATATATATAATAAATATATTAGATTTTAGAACCCTGCTTTCTAGAATATTAAAGGTCACATATTCCACCCCCCATTCTTGCTTTTATTTTAAAGTATAACAAGGTAAATCATGAAGCCCACTGAATATATACCCTGCCTTTTACAGCCATTAAAAATTTGCTTAAGAAATATTGAGTACCTGCTGTGTAACAGGGAAAGATGATTTAGTACTCTGTTTACTGATACATGAATATTCCATAAAATAATAATAAAATAAGATTATAAAACAGCATGTAAATGTGATTCTATTTTATTAAATTATTCATATATGTATATGATACAAGGGTATGTGTTCGTACCCACACATTAAGCCAAACTTTGGTTCCATTCAGGAGATCTTGCATTGTGTCTACCCTGTTTTTCATGCTTTGTAGCTCAAAATCATTTCTTAACATCAAAGGAAAATAAAAAATGACTAAGCATTAATTACCTTTCTTTATACGCTCTCCAAGTACCAGAAATAATATAGTGCATTAAATCTCAAAACTTCAGAGCAACATAAGAAGCAACACATTGTGAATGTGTAAAATGTCCCCATACTCAGAACACACAGGGCATGTTTTTCCTAAAGGGACAGATATGCCAATCACCTCCCCCATGCAATGAGATGAGCCCACTTTCTCTAAGAGTTTAGGGCCAGACTTCCAGACTCCATGTTGAAATGGTACAAGTTTGTCTTCAAGAAGAAATAAATCTCTGTCCTGCTGGCTGCTGTTATCCCAGCTTCAAATCGCATTTCAGTTTATCCATTTTAATCGAAACATTTATGTTGTTTATCTTTTGCCAAGAAGGTTTGTAATCCCCCTCATTAAGATTTTTAATAGATACTGCAAGTCTTAGAGCAAGAGCCTCTAAGAAGCAATTTAAAATAACAACCATGTCAGCCTTATGGGTTGTGTTGGACTGGAGGGAAGAGATAAGAACGTAATATTAATAAACAAGAAAATTTCAACTCCTAACTGTTTTGCCATTATTTTAATCCATGTGTTTAACATCCTTTTGTACAAAAACTGTATTAAAGATCTTCAATATAGTACAGCAAGGTTCCATGATTCTAAATAAAGTTAAAGAAAATATTGAATATACTTTTAAATGTTTATGGTTTTTATGTACATTGTGGTGTAGATTAACACGATAGCTGAACCATTTCCCAATAGTATTGGCATCAAGCTTGTCATTCTGTGTACCACAGCCTGAGGAGACTGTGGAATTAGAGGGCCAGTAGCCGTAAGTATTATGGAGAAGTATAATCTGCAGGAAAAAAAAAAAATCACAAGGGATGTCACAGGTGCATCAATTCCTTTTAAAAGAGAAAAAGTTGGAAATTTCTTGGGGAATTTTGGACAACTCTGAAGAATCTTTTAAATCAGTACTAAGTCATTTAACTCAGTGAGGTGCCCTCATTGTAAAATTCCATGTCAGTATATTAACTAATTGGTAATGAAAGGGTTAACGCTACCTGACATGGTAGTGATAGTTTGGGGAGATATGGCTAAAATTAATAAAAACATGTTCGATTTTATTGTTCAAACTTATACTGTTTTACCTTACCGATCAATAGATTGATGGATTTCAACTCCAATTTGCCATTATTTTAACCCACACTGTACCTATCTATCTCTGGATCACTTAACCGACTAATCCGAAGGTATATAGATAAAGATAGATAGATAGATAGATAGATAGATAGATAGATAGATAGATAGATAGATGATAGATAGATAGGGTGAGCTTTTCTTTTGTTTGGCCCTATAAACCTAAGGCCTTTATCTTAGCCCAGCTTTTAGGGAAGAATGTGTGACATTAATTACACACATTACATAAAACCTGATATAAATATCCCTCTTGTCATATTTCTATTTACTCGCACCACCAGGCTCTATCCACAGGCTTGTCATTTATTTGTGGAGTCTTTTATCCACGCTGAGCTGTTCTCAATTTTAGAAGATGTACAAACATAAGTAAAGTCAATATCTTTAACAAAACTATGAAAAGATGTCTTGTTGGCTTAAAAGGTGGAACACTGAGAGATTTGCATCCTATAGAATCAAGGAGAGGAATGCCCCTTAGAGAATGAGTGTAGGTACCACTTTAGGAAGGAAGTTCCTGAATGAAACATGGTTTCCATTAACGTAATGGTGCCATCAAGAGACTCTTGGCAACCAGGCCGTGCTGATTCATACACACCTTCTTACTCACGTACTGGCCCGCATTGTGAGTCGGTTGCCCTGACCGGAAAGAAAGGCATGGTTTGTTTTCCACCACTGCATTCATTTGGATTTGCAAAGCTAGCCAGTATTTCAAGAGCTGACATTTTCCCAGAGCTCTGTGCCTGCCCTTTAAGAGCACTGCCACCAGCGGGGGCGGTGCCTCTCCTGTAACATTAACAATAACAACAGCAAAAATGATCACAGCAATACAATTGTGGACTTTTGCAAGGAATTATAAACAACCTGACCCAAAGGTTTCCAAACATTATTTTTCCATTTAGCTGTAGAACCCTTTCAATAAAGAGCAGTTTATTCAGAAGACTAACTAAATCAGTTAAAGGTAGAGCCACGCTGGTGAACCAAGGGACCAGTGTCTTCCCCAGGATAGCCCAAGTCAGGGGGTGCGACAGAGGGTCACATGAGCCTTTCAGCTACACTGCTCCTGCCTCACAGTTGGAGTTCACTGAATGGCCAATATGTCCTCTCATTTAATAGATGATGGAACTAAGGTCCTTGGAAGTGAAGCTACAAGACCACAGACATGGTAATAGATCTGTGACTCCATTTAAAAAACAACGTATTTTTTCAAAATACAAAAAACTGCATTTTTACAGTAATTTTTAATTTCCCAAACACCACTACATTGATTTGACTGTATTTCATTTAACTATCACAATAAACCTGCGGTCCACAATGGGTAGATTTTTTTCCTTACCCCAGGTTTATACATGAGAAACTGAGTCTCCAAAATGTAAAAAGATCTGTCCCAAGTGACCGTTCTTGTAAGGAGCAGAGGTGAGGTTAGAATGGGGGTCCTCTGGTTCACTGCTCAGTTTTATCCACTGTGCAATGTCCTCATAATTCATGTAGATAATTTGTCCATAAATATCAAATAACTAAAGCCAAAGAGGCTATCATATGCTTTTCAACTAACTTAAGCCTTTAAAATAAAAACAGGAGTAATTAATATTAACAATTAAGCATTAATATTAAGGAGTACCAGGGTTGAACAGTATAGGACAATGCAGAGGGGTAAATTGGTTATGGCTCAGCAAATCTCAATCAATTATGGCTTAGTTCAAAATAAACAACTTTCCAATCTATCCTGAGGGGTTTTTTTGGTTGTTTTTTTTTGTTGTTGTTGTTGTTGTTGTTGGGTTTGTTTTTTTTTTTTTTTTGGCATGTATGGAACGTATTCAAATACCTAAGGCCCTAAAGAACTTTCTCAAGGGTCAACCTCCCACAGTTTTTCGTTGCTCCATTTGCCTTAACTAAAGGGAGAAAACAAAACTACTGAGTTAGGATTAACCTTACGGTCATCTGGCGGCACTCCTAGAAAGGGCCTGGCAGACAGTACTGCTGATAGCAACCCCCCCCCCACTTCCCTGCAGCCTGGTTTCCTCTCTTCCCCACCTCTGCAACTCTGCTCTCACCTAATTTGATATGGAACCTTGAACGCAGCTCCCTGTGCTCTCAGGGTTGAAGCCCAAACAGCTCTCTTCACAATGGTGGGTATAATCCACCTCAGTCTCTCCATCCTCTAGATTCTGAAAACATTCTCCTGGGGGGACAGCTCATCTTTCAGAGATTTAAACTTTTTCTTACACAGCTTGACAGAAACCACAAGAGAGAAAAGATTACGACCACACCATATGTCTGTTTCTCCGTGACTCTGTGTGTGTGTGTCTTCTGTGTGTGTGTGTGTGTGTGTGTGTGTGTGTGTTTTCCCAATGAGAGGGGAGTATATTTTATCTTTTCAAGGAGAAAGATTCTCCCCTCCCCTTAGGTTTCTAGCTGCTGGATGCTTGCTGATTAATTTAAATCTACACATAACTGGTTCCCTTATTAATGATTCTGCCAGGTTTCCAGAACATAGCGGGATTAACCTGCTCTGAATGCAGACTGTTCTTTTTTTAAAGGGGCCATTACCTTTTAATAAGAACATATGAGTATAGGATGGCAATACCGTTGTTTATTCATGGGGAAAACCATGAGTTTCTTCAAAACCTTTAAAATATGGCTGCCCACTGAAAGCTAAAGTTAGCAAAACCCCCATATGAGAGTAATGATCATCCATCAAGGGGAACAGACTCAGAAATTTCCTAAATGTGTGGCAGTGAATTGGGTGTGTCCAAAACTCTCAACTAAGATGAGTGGGGGGAATCTCAAGGAGGTGAAGTGAGTCTGAAATGAGACTGTAATTTAGTGAAGCACAAATCTAAGCAGTTCCATTAAACCATGTTTGGAGAAAGATCATGTGAACAGCAGGTGATTTGTAAGCCTAACAGAAATCAAAATGAGAGTCAGAGGGAACGGTAGCTCTCATCCAAGTACTGTCAGAGAGGGAAAGAGTTTGGCTACACCCACTGCATTCTGGATGAGAGCACCCAAAACCTCCTTAAAATTTTGACATCATCAAACTCATTCTCCAGACTCATCACATCAGAGCTTACCACATAGCTTGCTTTAAGGAAGATGACAGGTGGGTCAGGTGGAAACAAAGGATCATTGCATTTGGCATTGTGTGTGCATGTGTAGGTGGGTGCCCCCCAAATCTAGTGAACATGAGTCGGCTTCAGATCGCCTCTCAGTGGATTCCTTGTCCAAGATGTTGAGAACAGCAGATTGAAGGAGCTGGATCCCAGCAGATTTTCTAGGTAAATGACACCCCATGGGCATCTGAGAGGCTAGCTGTCCTTCTATATGCAGAATAGATTTGTTCTTTTCTATCCTGTGCTTTCTATGTGCCATCTCACAGGTAACACCTGTTTCAGCATACTGACTTCACAGAAGTGTCATGAGAATTAAAGGGAACAGTGTGGGATCAGAGGCAGCATGCATGTTCACTTTGTTATCCTCTCACACGGGCCTTCCCTCTTACCCCCCACATGGCAGGAGAACCTCCAAAACCTTTTTAATAGATATCCTAGGTCCTGAGACTTCAAATAAATGACATTTGGATGACACACATTAGGACAAGAAAAAATGTTCTGGCTTTTCTGAGTTATCTGACAGCTCCAAATAAAGTCGCACATCTACAAGACTCCAAAGAGCCACAATCCAAGTGACCATCTCTAGACTTTATGCAAGGTGAGCTAGTTCTCTCACAAAGATGAAATGAGACCATTTCTGGCTTCAGAGAGCTCACAATATACAGCAGGGGAATATACACGCAAACAACTGCTGACTCTTTGCCCTCTGGGATCTCCATAGGATGAGTCAGGTCGAGATTTGATTGTGCTGGGAATTGCAGAGGGGTTGTGGATTCCATTTTTTAAAGGGACAGTACATAAGATCTGCTGTTACAGCATGTATGTGTATGCAATCTAATGCTGTAAATAAACCTCCCAGGTATTGAAAGACAGAGAGAGGAAAGACAAAGCAAGGGAATTTAATATTTTATTTTAAGGAAGGAAAAAGATGAGGGATTAAATATTTCCCCTCAGTTGCTAGGTGTTCTCTCTGCTGCTATTCTGGAACTGAAAACCCCAACCAAAGAAACTGCAGACTATAAAATGCTACATAGAGAGCACGTTTGGGAGCTGTCCAGTTCAATCTGTTCCCACCAAATACCATACAGTCCCCAGAGCTGGGATTTCCTCTAAATCCAGGATTTAGCCATGTGTCTCCATGGCAAGCCTGAGGTTCAATTCCAGGAATCAGGTTTGGCCTTCCTCCTAGTGCATTAACAAGACTCTAGGAAGAAACATAGCCTGTCAGCAAGACAAATTCAAAAAAAGACCAGCATTACTGTAGTATCTTCTGGCAAAGCAAAACCGCCCAAGAAAAGATATTTCGGACTTTGCAAGAAAGCTAAACATTTAATAAAAAATGAAAAGACCAAGGGGAAAAAACAAAGGTGAGAAATATAAAATAAATTTTAAGACCCTACATTTTTACTAGGCACATATTTAAATAAAATGAAAAAAGAAAAAAAAAACCTGGAAAGCATGGTTCCAACACGTTTCAATGTCCAGCTTTTTTAACATCAAATTTTGTGTTACCTTTGATCATACAAATGGTGTAAAAGTTTAAGCCAAATGACGGATTTTGCTTAATGTTTGTCTAGGCAAAGCAACTGACCCTCAAAGTACCTTTCCAAATAAGAAATTTGTTTAACTTCACAGGACTCCATGTATCTTAGAAATACTACTGGACTCTTTGCTCCTCTGTATCTTGGATATCTTAAGAAAATTAAATTTCTAATGTATTTCCACCAGAGGGCAGTAAATAAAAAACAAACAAACAAACAACCTGTGCCCTAAACACAATTGCTTCTAAAATTGGTTATAAACAAATTTTATTTTCCCATTAACTTGCATTATAGATTCAGTGATTTTCAGCACTGAAACATTAACTCGATCAATCTCTTCTCTGCCTTTTGGCAAAGATCAAGTGTAGTGAAGTGTTTATTTAATCATCCCTGGACTTCTTTAACACTCTCACTCTCTGTTACTGAAAAGCATGACCTGGAAACATGTCCCAGAATGAAAGAGGGGAGGCTGCTTTTATAAAATGAAAACCCTGCCTTCACCTGTTCTGTCCATTCGCCCAAGGTCTCTCTGGGTCTGAACCTCCACCCTCACTGGTGAAGGTGTTTGGTGGGCACCAGTAACTGCATTTCTTTGCCATAGGACAGGACAGACACTGCCAAGAGGCCGCAGGAGCACTCTATCAAGAGTTGTGAATGCTAACAGGAATCCTGCAAGAAAAGGAAGAACAGGGATGCCATCCAGTGGTCAGCCAGTGGCCTTGCTGCCTATGTGATCCTCAGCACTACCTCCATGGAAAGTACTAGAATGCAATTTGCAGGCTCTGAATCTTAAAGGTCACAGGGCCAAAGGAAAGAATTATTCCAGTCTGAGCAAACCTAAACCACACAGCCTACTTTTCTAAATCACAAAATAAGAATAAGGGAATGGAAGTGAACCAGGGACCTGGAAGCTAACTTGAAAAGCCACCTGGCTGAGAAGCTCTCAAGTGCACCTGCTTCCATGAAGCTCTTTACAGCACTGATTCCTGGGACCACCAAGACCTTCTGAGTTTCAACCTCCAGGGACAATTCTTGAGAAATGGTGTTGTCTAAAAAAGAGATATCCGGGTGATTCTGAGACAGAGAGCCTCACATAGTCCAAAAATGGACTTCAACTCATTGATTTAATCCATTCTGCCGTCTTTAGGCAGGGTTGTGCTTCAGCTCTCCCAGCTCGACATGACTTTCCTGACTTTAAAATCTTAAACACCTATTCTAGTCATTCATTCTAGCATCCGAAATCCTAGACCATCAGGGAATTCTCCTTCCTGATCTGAGTCCAAGCTCTGCTGCTTGTTAGCTGCGTAAGCTTGCCTTCCAACCCCTCGGTTTTGCATGAATAAATGGGGTCATGACAGTACTTACCCTGTAAATTTGTTGGGGAAAGTAAAGGGCTTAGAGCTGTAGCTGTCACTTAGTATACACTAAAATACTTGTTATTCGTATCATTTATTATTACTCTCTTCTGGCTGCTCTTTTGGCTTATTTTCATTTGCTTGATCCCAAAGGATATAATGATCATGCTAAGCCTAGGGCTTGCTGTCCAGCTAGCTGTCTTACCTGTCTGCCCCAACCACCCCTAGGCCTGTACAGCCCTTGTTGATACTGACAGATTTGCCTATAGGCTAAGTCTAACCCATTTTCTGAGCTAATAGTGATCACAACAGGAGCTCCAGTGCCCCATCAGCAGATATACAGAATGAATAGAAACATTTCTAGATGACCTACTATGTGCCTAATGCAACACAAGGCCACATGTTGTATATTACCTCATTTAATTGTCTCAACAATACTCCAAGGTAGGCATTAAGCTCCCTAATTTACAGAGGCAAAAACAGAGTCTTAAAGAAATAACATTAAGTGGCACACTTCCCTAGGTGCCTCCAGAGGCTAGGAAATGAACTGCTCCCAGTGACAAGCTCTGGGCACACCTCGCTAGTCTCCGACTCTAACTGTAGTTGATGACCCTGTTTGTGTTTCCGGGGGTTCTGTCCAGCACCCAGGTCCTCTTAGCACAGCTGACTGGGCTCCTTACCTGGGATGCCTTGTCTACCACCTACAAATCCTTCCCTAGGAAGATGAATCCTGTTTCCTACACCCCTTGGTCCTGGCATATGCACTGTTCTGATAGATGGGGAACCGGCCTGACCTCAAGAGTCACTCGCTACTGCTGCCCCTCTGGCAATATACCTCCCTCAAATGCATAACAGCTGGTGGACGCAAGCCCACATTTGCCAAGACTCATTGACACCATATACTCTGCTCTTGGCTGCCTTTCCCACAAAGACCAGGCCTACAACTGCTTCCAATTTTCCCAGCAATCTCTTCTTTCTGGCTTCCAATTTTTCTCACTTCCTACCACACGAAGTTGCCGAGGCCCCAGCATTCCTCACACCTGAGCCTGGGCTGGCGCTGCCATTACCAGCATGCTGTGGGAAGAAATGCGTGCAACCCACCAGCACTACAGAATGAAAGAATATGAGTCACGGCGAGGGCCAACACGAAGTACGATAAAACTGGAAAATAGTGGATCCTGCTACTACAGTACTCAAGCTCACTTGTACTCAGCAAGTATTTATAAACATGACCATAAACATAGGAAACAAATTACAAGGTGAGATGTCATGTCAAAGAGAAAGACAATCAAGACATATTCCTTGCTCTTAAGGAATTCTATTTTGAGATAAAAGCACACTATTTTAAGTGTTAATATTAACACATGGCAATATATGTTAAGGACCATATGAATAATATGTTCAGTGTGTGCTGTAGAATTTGATACGATTTTGCACAGCCTGTGGGGATCATAGGCAGCTGCCCAGAAAAAATAGCCCTTGTGCTGGGCAATGTATGATGAGTAGAAAGTATTTAAGCAGTGAAGCTATGGGATGGCCCACCAGGGTTTACCAGAGAAAGAACCAGAATAGATGTGGTGAAGGTAGAGGCCACTGAGAGCACCTGGGTCACAAGATTGCATGTGGAAGGCTGGGGCTGGACTGTGGGCCAAGTTGAATGTGGGATTGAAGAGTTCAGAGTTAATCCTACAGACAAGATGATCCTCACGGAACTTTTGAGAAGGGAATGATATGGCAAAGGTGTGTTTGGGGAAAATTTATGTGGCAACAGCTAGTAAGAGGCTTGGAGGACATCCTGGGGTCGGTGGGGGGGTGCCTAGTTCAGCATTTCCTAACATGTATCTTAATATGTTCATTGGAATGTAAGTGGAAGACAAATTAGTCAAAGATATTTCAAAGGCAAATAAAAGAAAGCCATACTAAATTAAACCAAGTAAGATGGGTGTCTTTTTTTTTTTTTTTTTTTGCAGATTTTCTCAGAGCCTTTTATGTTAAGCCTCTGAAGGAGATATAAAATGTAGCATTTCCCAAACTTACTTGTTGCCTACTGAGCCACTTTCCATGGTGAAGCTTATAAGAAAGAATATGAATGGCATTCTGAGACACAAACTCTGGATGATGGAGGGCAGCCTGAAACAAGTGACAGATGTTGTCATTTTAAAGAAAACATCTTCAGATCTCTGCTGTAAGTTGTGGGGATGAAAGCAGAAGGCAGAAATGGAGAGACAACTATATCCTTCCATTCCCTCACTTTCAATGCCTTGGTGTCATCCTTCACTCCTGTCTTTCTCTCAAATTATATATCCAATCCATCAGCAACACCTGTTGAATCTACCTTCAAAGTTATATCCAGAATCTGACAACTTTTCTTGGCTACACCTTCTTGGCTACAGAAACCACTATTGTCCTTCTAACTGGTCTCTTCCTTCCATCCCTGCGCCCCAATAGTTTGTTCTTTAACAGAGAAATCAAACCTATGATTTTGAACATTTATCAAACCATGTCACTCCTCTGTTCAAAACCCTATAATGGCTCCCATCTCACTCAGAGTAAAGGCCAAAGTCCTGACAATGGCCTTAAAACCCAGCATGTCCTCAATCCCAATACCACTTTTGCTATTTCTTCCCCCTTTAACTCTTCCTCAGGCACTCGGCCCCCTTTCGTTCCTTGATCATCCAGAAACAGCCCTAACTCAGACATTTGGGCTTACTGTTCCTTTCACTTGAATTCTAACCTTTTTTTTTTTTAAGTTATTTTTTTACCGCCTGTCCACTGCTATTAGGAATATATGCCCCACTAGGATAGGGATCTCCCCTATTTTGCTTTATCCTTATTGCCAAGCATATAAGAGGAGCTATACATGTTGAACTAGCTAATTAAATTCCAACAGCAATGCTGTGTGTTTGAGAAGGCATTATCTATATTTTGTAGATAAAGAAATTGAGAGTCAGAGACGGTTTGTGATTTGTGCTTGAGTGCAAGGTAACACGTGGTTCATTTACCATTTTCTAATTTTCAGATTAGAATCTAGGTCTCTTGGCTTTTCAACTATACAATAATCTCAAAGAGCTGCAGAAACAGAAAAATAGCTTTAAGCAAATTAAAATGACTAAATTCACAGATTATGATAGGATTCTGCTTTTTTGAAGGAAAAAAAGCATCGTGGGCTAAATATCATCCATTTCCTTTAGCTCTTTATATTTATTTCTTTAGCTTTTTATATTTTCAATATAAAATTTCACTTACATTCTATGTAATATGTCAAGCAAAGAAACAAATTGGGGATAAACACACAGAGAAATATAAACATGACCTAGTGAAACCTCACTTTACAGAAATCTACCACAAGTACTAGTCTAAAGGACTCCCGATTACATTATAGACATCTTACAGGACTTTTTCTGACCCTCAAAAATGTGTGGTATCTATGTTGGCAAGACCTAAGATGGCAAAAAATGAAAATTGCTATGAAAACGAAAAAGCGACAATTTTTACATCATGTGTCTATGAAAAACAGCAACCAAGCAGCCCAGCATTCCAGTATATCCATCAGGGTATAAGGCATGAGCAAGTGCTGGGAAAGAGGAGAACTATGGTCTTCTTCTACAAAAGGGCACAAATGTTCTTCTATAAACTGGACTTGGTGCCTCCTCAACACCCTTGGGGTATTTCTGCAGGAACTCTGTACACATGAGGCTAGAAATGATTGGAGTTACTTTTCAATTTATCTGAAATGCCCTGCCGTACTATCCTGATCTCAGAGATATTGCAGGAACTGATTTTCCCCAAGGGGAAAAAATATGGGTTGGGGGAATGGGAGAAAGAATTGTGAGAACAAAGACACTCAATCAGAAGACCAGAGATAGAGGGAGTCTGTGTCAGATAAGATAGTTGTTCTAGACCAATGGTTCTCAGGCACTGGAATGTATCAGAATTACCTGGAGGGCTTGTAAAACAAACACAAATGTTGAGCTCCAGCCCAGAGTTTCTGATTCAGGGCGTCTAGGAATTAGCATTTATAACAGTTTTCCAAATGATGCTGATGTTGCTGGCCGGGAATTACATTATGGGAATCACTGTTTTAGATATACCATTTACCTAAATTGGACTCCATTTGGGGAAAAATGTAACAAGAAACCCATAATCTTCTAGAATGAAATCCCATAGAATCTTAAAATGTTAGAACTTGAAAGGTCCTTATGGGGGCTCCATGCTATGGAGAGGAAATAGAGATCAAGACAAGTTATTTAATGTGCCCAAGGTCATGTTTCTCTTTTTTCTTTTTAATTTTTTTATTTTTTTTAATATATGAAATTTATTGTCAGATTGGTTTCCATACAACACCCAGTACTCATCCCAAAAGATGCCCTCTTCAATACCCATCACCTACCCTCCACTCCCTCCCACCCCCCATCAACCCTCAGTTTCTTCTCAGTTTTTAAGAGTCTCTTATGCTTTGGCTCTCTCCCACTCTAACTTCTTTTTTTTTTCCCTTCCCCTCCCCCATGGGTTTCTGTTAAATTTCTCAGGATCCACATAAGAGTCAAAAACATATGGTATCTGTCTTTCTCTGTATGGCTTATTTCACTAGGATAACACTCTCCAGTTCCACCCATGTTGCTACCAAGGGCCATATTTCATTCTTTCTCATTGCCACATAGTACTCCATTGTGTCTATAAACCACAATTTCTCTATCCATTCATCAGTTGATGGACATTTAGACTCTTATTACAATTTGGCTATTGTTGAGAGTGCTGCTATAAACATTGGGGTACAAGTGCCCCTATGCATCAGCACTCCTGTATCCTTTGAGTAAATTCCTAGCAGTGCTAATGCTGGGTCATAGGGTAGGTCTATTTTTAATTTTTCGAGGAACCTCCACACTGTTTTCCAGAGTGGCTGCACCAGTTTGCATTCCCATCAACAATGCAAGAGGGTTCCTGTTTCTCCACATCCTCTCCAGCATCTATAGTCTCCTGATTTGTTCATTTTGGTCACTCTGACTGGCATGAGATGATATCTGAGTGTGGTTTTGATTTGTATTTCCCTGATGAGGAGTGACGTTGAGCATCTTTTCATGTGCCTGTTGGCCATCTGGATGTCTTCTTTAGAGAAGTGTCTATTCATGTTTTCTGCCCATTTCTTCACTGGATTATTTGTTTTTCAGGTGGGGAGTTTGGTGAGCTCTTTATAGATTTTGGATACTAGCCCTTTGTCTGATATGTCATTTGCAAATATCTTTTCCCATTCTGTTGGTTGTCTTTTAGTTTTGTTGCTTTTTAGGTTTGTTGCCTTTTAGTTTTGCTGTGCAGAAGCTTTTTGTCTTCATGAGGTCCCAATAGTTCATTTTTGCTTTTAGTTCCCTTGCCTTTGGGGATGTGTCAAGTAAGAAATTGCTGCGGCTGAGGTCAGAGAGGTCTTTTCCTGCTTTCTCCTCTAGGGTTTTGATGGTTTCCTGTCTCACATTCAGGTCCTTTATCCATTTTGAGTTTATTTTTGTGAATGGTGTGAGAAAGTGGTCTAGTTTCATTCTTGTGCATGTTGCTGTCCAGTTCTCCCAGTACCATTTGTTAAAGAGACTGTCTTTTTTCCATTGGATATTCTTTCCTGCTTTGTCAAAGATTAGTTGGCCATACTTTTATGGGTCTAGTTCTGGGGTTTCTATTCTATTCCATTGGTCTATGTGTCTGTTTTTGTGCCAATACCATGCTGTCTTGATGATGACAGCTTTGTAGTAGAGGCTAAAGTCTGGGATTGTGATGCCTCCTCCTTTGGTCTTCTTCTTCAAAATTACTTTGGCTATCCGGGGCCTTTTGTGGTCCCATGGGAATTTTAGGATTGCTTGTTCTAGTTTCGAGAAGAATGCTGGTGCAATTTTGATTGGGATTGCATTGAATGTGTAGATAGCTTTGGGTAGTATTGACACTTTAACAATATTTATTCTTCCAACCCATGAGCACAGAATGTTTTTCCATTTCTTTCTATCTTCTTCAGTTTCCTTCAGAAGCTTTCTATAGTTTTCAGCATACAGATCTTTTACATCTTTGGTTAGATTTATTCCTAGGTATTTTATGCTTCTTGGTGCAATTGTGAATGGGATCAGTTTCTTTATTTGTCTTTCTGTTGCTTCATTATTAGTGTATAAGAATGCAACAGATTTCTGTACATTGATTTTGTATCCTGCAACTTTGCTGAATTCATGTATCAGTTCCAGCAGACTTTTGGTGGAGTCTATCAGATTTTCCATGTATAATATCATGTCATCTGCAAAAAGTGAAAGCTTGACTTCATCTTTGCCAATGTTGATGCCTTTGATTTCCTTTTGTTGTCTGATTGCTGATGCTAGAACTTCCAACACTGTTAAACAACAGCGGTGAGAGTGGACATCCCTGTCGTGTTCCTAATCTCAGGGAAAAAGCTCTCAGTTTTTCCCCATTGAGGATGATGTTAGCTGTGGGCTTTTTATAAATGACTTTTATGATGTTTAAGTATGTTCCTTCTATCCCAACTTTCTTGGCAGTTTTTATTAAGAAAGGATGCTGAATTTTGTCAAATGCTTTTTCTGCATCGATTGACAGGATCATATGGTTCTTATCTTTTCTTTTATTAATATGATATATCACATTGATTGATTTGCGAATGTTGAACCAGCCCTGCATCCCAGGAATGAATCCCACTTGATCATGGTGAATAATTCTTTTTACAAGCTGTTGAATTCGATTTGCCAGTATCTTGTTGAGAATTTTTGCATCCATATTCATCAGGGATATTGGCCTGTAGTTCTCTTTTTTTTACTGGGTCTCTGTCTGGTTTAGGAATCAAAGTAATGCTGGCTTCATAGAATGAGTCTGGAAGTTTTCCTTCCCTTTCTATTTTTTGGAATAGCTTGAGAAGGATTGGTATTATCTCTGCTTTAAATGTCTGGTAGAATTCCCCAGGGAAGCCATCTGGTCCTGGACTCTTCTTTGTTGGGAGATTTATGATAACTGATTCAATTTCTTCTCTGGTTATGGGTATGTTCAAGCTTTCTATTTCCTCCTGATTGAGTTTTGGAAGTGTGTGGGTGTTTAGGAATTTGTCTATTTCTTCCCAGTTGTCCAGTTTGTTGGCATATAATTTTCCATAGTATTCCCTGGTAGTTGCTTGTATTTCTGAGGGATTGGTTGTAATAATTTAATTTTCATTCATGATTTTATCTATTTGGGTCATCTCCCTTTTCTTTTTGGGAAGCCTGGCTAGAGGTTTATCAATTTTTTTTCTCAAACAACCAACTCTTGGTTTCATTGATCTGCTCTACAGTTTTTTTTTAGATTCTATATTGTTTATTTCTGCTCTGATCTTTATTATTTCTCTTCTTCTGCTGGGTTTCTCAAACAACCAACTCTTGGTTTCGTTGATCTGCTCTACAGTTTTTTTAGATTCTATATTGTTTATTTCTGCTCTGATCTTTATTATTTCTCTTCTTCTGCTGGGTTTGGGGTGTCTTTGCTGCTCTGCTTCTATTTCCTTTAGGTATGCTGTTAGATTTTGTATTTGGGATTTTTCTTGTTTCTTGAGAGAGGCCTGGATTCCAATGTATTTTCCTCTCAGGACTGCCTTCGCTGCATCCCAAAGCATTTGGATTGTTGTATTTTCATTTTCGTTTGTTTCCATATATTTTTAAATTTCTTCTCTAATTGCCTGGTTGACTCATTCATTCTTTAGTAGGGTGTTCTTTAACCTCCATGCTTTTGGAGTTTTTCCAGACTTTTTCCTGTGGTTGATTTCAAGCTTCATAGCATTGTGGTCTGAGAGTATGCATGGTATAATTTCAATTCTTGTAAACTTATGAAGGGCTGTTTTGTGACCCAGTATATGATCTGTCTTGGAAAATGTTCCATGTGCACTCGAGAAGAAAGTATATTCTGTTGCTTTGGGATGCAGAGTTCTAAATATATCTGTCAAGTCCATCTGATCCAATGTATCATTCAGGGCCCTTGTTTCTTTATTGACCATGTGTCTAGATGATCTATCCATTGTTGTAAGTGGGGTATTAAAGTCCCTGCAATTAGCACATTCTTAACAATAAGGTTGCTTATGTTTGTGAGTAATTGTTTTATATATTTGGGGGCTCCCATATTCGGCACATAGACATTTATAATTGTTAGTTCTTCATGGATAGACCCTGTAATTATTATATAATGCCTTTCTTCATCTCTTGTTACAACCTTTAATTTAAAGTCTAGTTTGTCTGATATAAGTATGGCTACTCCAGCTTTCTTTTGACTTCCAGTAGCATGATAAATAGTTCTCCATCCCCTCACTTTCAATCTGAAAGTGTCTTCAGGTCTAAAATAAGTCTCTTGTAGACAGCAAATAGATGGGTCTTGTTTTTTATCCATTCTGATACCCTATGTCTTTTGGTTGGTACATTTAGTCCATTTACATTCAGTGTTATTATAGAAAGATATGGGTTTAGAGTCATTGTGATGTCTGTAGGTTTCATGCTTGTAGCGATGTCTCTGGTACTTTGTCTCACAGAATCCCCATTAGGATCTCTTGTAGGGCTGGTTTAGTGGTGATGAATTCCTTCAGTTTTTGTTTCTTTGGGAAAACTTTTATCTCTCCTAATCTAAATGACAGACTTGGTGGATAGAGGATTCCCGGCTGCATATTTTTTTCTGTTCATCACTTTGAAGATTTCCTGCCATTCCTTTCTGGTCTGCCAAGTTTCAGTAGAGAGATCCGTCATGAGTCTTATCGGTCTCCCTTTATATGTTAGAGCACGTTTATCCCTAGCTGCTTTCAGAATTTTCTCTGTATCCTTGTATTTTGCCAGTTTCACTATGATATGTCGTGCAGAAGATCGATTCAAGTTACGTCTGAAGGGAGTTCTCTGTGCCTCTTGGATTTCAATGCCTTTTTCCTTCCCCAGATCCGGGAAGTTCTCAGCTATGATTTCTTCAAGTACCCCTTCAGCACCTTTCCCTCTCTCTTCCTCCTCTGGAATACCAATTATGCGTATATTATTTCTCTTTAGTGCATCACTTAGTTCTCTAATTTTCCCCTCAAACTCCTGGATTCTTTTTATCTCTCTTTTTCTCACCTTCTTCTTTTTCCATAATTTTATCTTCTAGTTCACCTATTCTCTCACCTGCCTCTTCAATCTGAGCTTTGGTTGTCTCCATTTTATTTTGCAGCTCATTAATAGCATTTTTTAGCTCCTCCTGGCTGTTCCTTAGTCCCTTGATTTCTGTAGCAATAGATTCTCTGCTGTCCTTTATACTGTTTTCAAGCCCAGCGATTAATTTTATGACTATTATTCTAAATTCACTCCCTGTTATATTGTTTAAATCGTTTTTGATCAGTTCGTTAGCTGTCGTTATTTCCTGGACGTTTTTCTGAGGGGAATTCTTCCGTTTCCTCATTTTGGATAGTCCCTGGAGTGGTGTGGAACTGCAGGGCACTTCCCCTGTGCTGTCTTGAATAACTTGCCTTGATGGGAGGGGCCGCAGTCAGACCTGATGTCTGCCCCCAGCCCACCACTGCAGCCACAGACAGACTGGTGTGTATCTTTTCTTCCCCTCTCCTAGGGGCGGAATTCACTGTGGGGTGTTATGGCCTGTCTGGGTTATTTGCACACTGCCAGGCTTGTGGTGCTAGGGATCTGGCATATTAGCTGCGGTGGATAGGCAAGTTGCACAGGGGGGCGGGAGGGGAAGGCTCAGCTTGCTTATCCTTCATTGATCAGCTTTGGGAGGGGCCCTGTGGCACCGGGAGGGAGTCAGACCCGCTGCCGCCGGAGGGATGGATCCTCAGAAGCACAGCGTTGAGTGTTTGCGGGGTGCCAGCATGTTCCCTGACAGGAACTGGTTCCCTTTGGGATTTTGGCTGAGGGATGGGCGAGGGAGATGGCGCTGGCGAGCGCCTTTGTTCCCCGCCAAGCTGAGCTCTGTCGTCCGGGGCTCAACAACTCTCCCTCCCATTGTCCTCCAGCCCTCCCACTCTCTGAGCAGAGCTGTTAACCTATAACCTTCCAGATGTTAAGTCCCCCTTGCTGTCTGAACACACTCCGTCTGGCCCCTCCACTTTTGCCAGCCAGACTCGGGGGCTCTGCTTGGCCAGCAGGCCGCCCCTCCACCCCGGCTCCCTCCCACCAGTCTGTGTAGCGGGCACCGCCTCTCCACCCTTCCCACCCTCTTCTGTGGGCCTCTCGTCTACGCTTGGCTCCAGAGAATCTGTTCTGCTAGTCTTCTGGTGTTTTTCTGGGTTACTTAGGCAGGTGTAGGTGGAATCTAAGTGATCTGCAGGACGCGGTGAGCCCAGCATCCTCCTACACCGCCATCTTCCCACTCTTCCACCAGGTCATGTTCTCAAACTGCAGATTAGCACCCTCCCTTGGATTATAAAATCAATACAGAATAAAATGACCAAGAAAAAAAGGAAAGAAGGATCAAATTACAAAAATGAGGAATGAAAGTGTGGATGTCAATACTGACCCTTCAGAAATAAAAATTATCAAAAGGAAATACTATCAACAATTATATGCCAACAAATTAGATAACCTCAATGAAATATGCAAATTCCTAGAAAATTACAAACCACTGAACCTGACTCAGGACAAGAGAAAATCTGAATATACTATCACAAATAATGAGATTGAATTAATAATCAAAAACCTTCTCAAAATAAATAAATAAATAAATAAATAAAGCCCAGATGGTTTTACTGGTGCACTCTACCAAATGTTTATTTATTTTTAATTTTTTTAAGTTTATTTCTTTATTTTGAGAGTGACAGAGACAATGCGAGTGGGGGAAGGGCAGAGAGAGAGAATCCCAAGCAGGCTCCATGCTGTCAGCACAGAGCCCAATGTGGGTCTTGAACTCACGGAACTGTGAGATCATGACCTGATCCAAAACCAAGAGTCAGACGCTCAGCCAACTGAGCCACCCAGGTGCCCCATGAACTCTACCAAATATTTAAGGACAAAATAACACCAATACACAAATTCTTCCAAATAACAAGAGAGAACACTTCTCAACTATGAAGCTAATATTACTGACACCAAAACCAAAGACGTCACTAGAAAAATAAACTGCAGAGCAATATCCTTTATAAATACAGACATTACAATCCTCAACAAAATACTAACAAACCATATTTATCAACATATAAAAAAAGATTATGCATTGTGATCAAGTGAGATTTATTCCAGGAATACAAGTTTGGTTTAACACATGAAAATCTATAACTTTAGGGGCACCTAGGTGGCTCAGTTGGTTAAGTATCCAACTCTTGATTTCAGTTCAGGTCATGATCTCACAGTTTATGAGATCAAGTCCCATGTCAGGCTGCCTGCTGACTGCCTAGAGCCTGCTTGGGATTCTGTCCCCCCACCTCTGGCCCTCCCCCCCTCACATTCTCTCTCTCTCAAAATAAATAATAAACTTAAAAAAAAAGAAAATAAATTCACTACACTACAGTAATAGAATAAGGGACAAAAAAATGCATGATCATTTTAAAGGACTCAGAAAAAAGTTTGACAAAATCTATACCTATACATATAATACCATTTCTTGATACAGAACACTCAACAAAGTAGTAATAGAAAGGAATTTCTTCAACCGATAAAGGAGCTCTATGAAAAACACACGGGTAACATCATACTTAAGAGTGAAAGGCTGAATATTTCCCCAAAGCTCAGGAAGAAGGAAAGGATGTCTTCTCCTGCCACTTCTATTCAACATTATACTGAAGGTTTTAGCCAGGGAGAATAGACAAGAAAAGGAACCAAAATGCATCCATATTGGAAAGAAAAGAGTAAAACTATCATTATTAATATATGACTTGAAAATCCTAAGGACTGCATATGCACACACCCATAAAAACAACTAGGACTAATATGCAAGTTCAAGAAGGCTGCAGGATACAAGATCAATATACAAAAATCAATTGTACTTTTATTCAATTCTATCATATTTCTATACACCATACAGTAGCAATGACCAATCCAAAAATGAAATTAAGAAAGCAACAGCATCTAAAAGAATACTTAAGTATGAAATTAACAAAATAGAAAGATATTCAATGTTTGTAGACTGAAAAACTTAGCATTACTAAGAAGACAATTATTTCCCAAGTTGATCTATAGATTCCTTGAAATACTTCTCAAAATCCAGGGGATTTTTTTTTGGAGAAATTGAACAACAGATTCTAAAACTTACATTTACACATATCTCAACCCAAAACAAGACAAACACTCTATGATCAGAATTTCTTCCCATCAAACCCATGAATTTATTGAGATAGTGGGTACAGGCTGAAAGTCTTAATGCATATTCATTTTTCAGATATATTCTCTTTGAAGTTAGAACCACAGAGTTAGGATAACAGCCAGGTATTGGTACAATGGTGACAGAACATAGCATGATAGAAATATGAAGATAAAAACTTCATTCCTAAAACCGTGGAGAAGGAAGCTCTCTTTTTTTTTTTTAATGTTTTTATTTATTTATTTATTTTTGAGACAGAGAGAGACAGAGCATGAACGGGGGAGGGTCAGAGAGAGAGGGAGACACAGAATCTGAAGCAGGCTCCAGGCTCTGAGCCGTCAGCACAGAGCCCGACGTGGGGCTCGAACTCACAGACCGGGAGATCGTGACCTGGGCTGAAGTCGGACACTTAACCGACTGAGCCACCCAGGCGCCCCAGGAAGCTCTTTTCTTGTTCGAAGGCGAAAAGGTGACTTTGGAGGTGAAGAAGGCTGCCTGAGAGCACTAGTGTGACCTGAATATTTGCAGGAAAGGGAAAAAAGACAAATAACTCTTTCCATCTATAGTTGGCTATGACTGAAAAGCAAATCTGCATGGTAGACAGACTTTAAACCACCCAGCTCCAACTGGAGGGTCTCAAACAGCTTCACTCACTATCAGGGGGTTTGCATGGGTCAGTCTATTGGCCAAGCTCAGTAAAGGGAAAGTCTTGACTTGATTTTACCTTCCCAAAGAAGAAAAAAATGAAACTCTTCCAGGTTTCTCCCACTTTATCATCTTGGTCATGAATCAAAAGTTTTTGTAGGTAGACAAAGTTGATTTAACTTTTAATTCTGTCACTTACTGACTAATTTTTTAATCTCTAAACTGCAAATAATATCTGTAGATTGTGGTGATCAAATTAAAATGTAATCTTTTTGCTTGCTCCTTGGAGTAATTTGCAAGGTGGGCAACATTATCCTAATTTTTTTTAATGAAAAACTAATCAGATGCATTTATCACTTGAAGATTTATACACCTTCTTATTTATAAGAGTGCTTTGCAATATTGCTGTCAGGATTCAGAGCAAATTCTTCCACCACTGTGGGTTTCTCTTTCATTTATAAGGAAAGGAAGGAATAAAAAGGAAAGCAGTAATATTAGAAAGTTGCATTCCTATATCTCGGGCTGACTATACAGTTATTCTCTTCTCTGAAAGCTTTTCCCAGTTCCCTCTCTAAACTTGAAATTAACAGGAAAGCCAACGACACAAACAATGGCAGTGCCTACTTCTACTAATTGTACACACCAGCCTGACACTCTGAGCAAAACACCAAGGGAGGTACTCCAGTGGTTCAATCATTTGAAATGCTATATTTCTGAAATGTCTAATGTTTTGCTTCTTGCTTTTTTTCTTATTCAGCTCCCATGAATTACATTATTCTAAGTTCTCTTCATTATATTGATCAGTAAGCAAAGAAATTCATTCATTTATTTATTCAATGAATTGGAAATTTCAAGAGCTTGGTTCATAACACTGTAAAATCCCAAACGTTTCTACCTTGTCCAGGTAACAACTAGAATGATAATAGATTTTTAACTTATATTTGCGCTTTCATTTCAGTCTTCCTAATCTTTTGTATATAACATGGTTTGAAAAGATAACCATTGGGGCACCTGGGTGACTCCGTCAGTTAAGCATCCAACTTCCGTTCAGGTCATGATCTCATAGTTTGTGGGTTGGGGCCCGTGTCAGGCTCTGTGCTGGCAGCTCAGAGCCTGGAGCCTGCTTTGGATTCTGTCTCTCTCTCTCTCTCTCTCTCTCTCTCTCTCTCTTTCTCTCTCTCTCTCAAAAATAAACATTAAAAAAAAATTAGAAAAGGAAGCCATTATTTGGTAGGGAAGATTTTCCTTTTCAACAGGGAAAAAAGTAGGGGAAATAAATCCCAACTGAGCAATTCCACTCATTTTCCTAGCTGAAGGTAACTAAAATACAGAACGCTTCTTTATTTTCTAATTAACAGCTATAGAGCTGGTCTCAGGAAACTATGCATAAGTAGTTCATAAAAAGGAAGAGGTCCAACAACACCATGCAAAGATAGTAATTAAAACAGAGGGAAAAAGACCTATTATAAATTACACTACACTTGGGGCGCCTGGGTGGCTCAGTCGGTTGAGTGTCCGACTTCAGCTCAGGTCACGATCTCACGGTCCGTGAGTTCGAGCCCCGCGTCGGGGTCTGGGCTGATGGCCCAGAGCCTGGAGCCTGCTTCCGATTCTGTGTCTCCCTCTCTCTCTGCTCCTCCCCCGTTCATGCTCTGTCTCTTTCTGTCTCAAAAATAAATAAACGTTAAAAAAAATTAAAAAAAAAATTACACTACACTTGAGGCTATACAAAAATCTTTTTAATTAACTGAAAGAATGAGGCAAACAGCCTCTGAGCTTTTATAACTGGCTACTGAAGTTTGGAGACAAACAACATGATGTGGGTGGTTTTTTTGTTTTGTTTTGTTTTGTTTTTTTAATGTACCATTGGTAAATTGAGTACCACTAATCATTATCTCAAGGGGTGTGGATTACCCTGAACAAATCACTGAAAATATTATCACTGAAGATTCTGGAGTTTTCACTGCTTCTCTATAGCTCACCTATTATAGCAGAGTCCAGAAACATCTACTGTAAGAGCCAGACTTTTTCTAAGGAACAAAGTAGTTTGTTCAAACTGATTTGAAATTCAAAATAGAAAAATCCAATACTACACACATTAAATTCAAACATGTATATCCCTATTTTCTCTGTTACAGGAGCAGCAATTTATTTTATAAGTAGTTTCTCAGAGACTCTAGACTCCAAGGTCTGTTGCCAACTTCATTTGTTTTTTGGGGTGACTTCCACCTTGGTCACTCTGTCAGGTGTTCTTACCCATCGCAGTAGCAGGATGATGGTCAAATCATTACCAACACTTGAAGATTTGTTATTAGATTTTCTAAAAAAAAAAAATCCTATCACATGCCCGTAGCATGATAATGTTGATATGCTGTGTTGAGTTCAAACCTCTTTTCAAAATCTATGGTTGGATGTGAGCTTGAAAGTTGCAGAATGAACATTGGTGCTAAGCTGGAAAATCATTTGTTTGATACTGTTGAATAGAATGATTCAAGATTGGGGAAAGAAACTAATTCTCAGGAACATGGCCTATACATTAATCCAATTAGATGTGTCGAGCAAAATTAGAGATGGTTTTAGATTTCCCATTTTGCTTCTCATTTTTACTATTTCTCCCCTTAGGGATGATGATGAGGAGGAGGAGGAGGATGATTCTTTTTTAATAATATGTATCACCTCAACAATTTACTTTTCCTAACATAAAAGAAACAAAGAAATATGATTTCTAGGTACTTTAATTCTATTAAAGAAAAAGAAACTTAAAAATCTAAAGCCTAAGAGCAAATCACTGGAGTAGAAAGCTCTCAGCTGACTAGAAGCAACCCTGCAAAGACAAAGGGAATTATTTAGGAATTAATAAGGTCTGGCCTTCACTCTACATCAACACAACTTAGTCCTCATAATACCTGACTCCATTACCATTGGCTATGCCCACTGCTCCCTTCCCCTTATTATCGATCATGAGCACCACAATTACAGAATAAGGCAGCTCAAGGTCACATTGAAGGATGGTTCTTGAGACTGAAGCGGAGTTCTAAGTAGGGCCTCTAGATGGCACTCTTTCTTATCAGTAGTCAGTGTGAACAATTTTCTTTGCTATCTCCACAACAATCAAATGACTAAAATTGGTCCTCTTTCTTATATTTTGATACAATTGCCCTATGCCATCTTCTTAGAAAGCTGATGGTTACATAACACATTAGTTAAAGTTTACCAGCAGCAAGGTGTGCTCTTGCCTTAAGAAAAAATTCCTGTATCATCAGGGTATTTCAGTTCCTGCTGGTGTCCTAACTGACCCCGCATAGCCAGTATTCCACCAGGTGGAAGTTTTTGTTTCAGATCCAACCAGTCCCTATACCTCACTTTGGACCCTACTTCCAATGTCACTAAGGTAACAAAAGAAGAGGGAAGTCTGCATCTCTGGTCTCCACTAAGTCTCGCTCCTTACACTCCTTGCCACTCAGCTTCAGCTGTGTGGAGGTGGGGATCATATTGTCTGTGGTTAGAAGCAGAAGGAGCTGGATATAGGTGAAAGGATGCTGGCATTCCCACCAACCCAGGACTGTCTCTGTAAGTGATGGGTTGGTGGTCTTGGGAAAAACCCTTGTCATCCTGTCACTAACAGCACTAGGGATGCTTCTATGAAGCTCACAACTGGTCTTAACGTCATTGCAGCTCTCCCACCACACCCAATATTTCCTGGAAAAATAGGCAATATCCCCCGGATACTACTCCCCCCCCCGCTTCCCTCCACCCCCAACACACACACACACACACACACACACACACACACACACACACACAGTTCTCAGGAAACCAAGTACCTTGTCCATGCTCTGCAGGGGAACACATTTCAGCTGTGTTGGCCTGGACACAGTCAGGATGCGATTATGATAACCAAGAAATATCAACGTTTCTGAGGGTAGGTTGTAGAGTAGAAAACTGAAGAGTTTATGGAATTCTTTTCTTTCATGCTTCAAATGATACTTAGTGAACACACTTTTTAATGCCTGGGGATTTTCAAGAATTCATAGTTCCAATCAACCAGTGTTCCAATCAAATTTATTCTCTTTCATTTTATCTTATTTCAGCTCCAACTCCTTGGTCTGTCTATGGGCTTTCTACTTTCCAAAGATGTACCTAGCTATGGGTTCACAGACTGACCCCTGTATGACCAGAGGGCTCCAGCAAATGCAACACAGGTTGACTTTTAAGACTTTTGAGAAAGCACAGAAAAATCTCTCATTAACCCTTTGTCCTCAAAGCAAAGACCCTTGTGCTTCTTTGCAGTTATGAATTCTTATAAACATCCAGCCCTCACAGAGTTATATTCCCAATAGCTTATCTTGCTGAGACATAAAGCAATGAAGGTCATAGGTTCCATACATAAAAATCCAATTATATAAGTTGTACTAAATAATTTAAATGGACCATTTAACTAATCCTGGATTTTTTCCACAAAGCCAAAGGTCTTACTTTGGTTGTTTAGTTCACATCTCCTACCTTTTTTTTACTCAGAAAACTCTTCCTTAGGACTCGGGAACGGGAAGAAAACAACTAGAGCTACAAGTTTACTCAGAAATGTTTTAAGCCTGCCATTTTCCCAGATACTGTTTAAATGTTTACAGCTCCATAAAACTCAAGCTGCATTGGATGAATTCTGTAAACATCACCAAATGCAATTTTTCTAGAAAGAAAGCTGCCAAATTGTGAAGACACAAGATTAAACCTCCAGATGGCCTTTTCTGAAGTACGAGTACTGATTGGGTTTCCATGTCCTTGTCTGACACTCTAGTCCATCCGGAGTGTCCCTTTCTAGAGCAGAGTCTGGGATACCAAAGTTCACCAAAGGCCCAGGAGAAGAATAGACAGATAAAACAGACCATGTGGTATTGATTTCTGGGAACCTGGGCCCCCTGTTAGCCCATTTATTTCCAAACAAGTTTCCTCCTATCTGACAAAGTGCCTAAAAATCTACCGCTAAAAGATTTCTTCTCTTGGCTCTAAAAGACCTATTTGTCTAGCTCCCTAACTATATCCAAATGTCCTTGGGAAAGGTACAATATCCAGGATTTATTAGCAACACCTGCATTCCCTTAACTGCCTTAGATGAAGTGTCAAGGAAGGAAACAGCAGTGCAGAGAAGTTATGAGGCTTGCCTAAGACTACACAGCTTGTAGGTATCTAAATCCATGTAGCACTTAGGACTGAGACTTCGGAAGGAGCCAGGAAACCATCTCTGTTCCCATTCTTCTCTCTTCTCTGGGCTGTGGACAGGCAGAGAGGTATACGACTCAAAGAGCTACTAGCATTTTCTCAGGGCGACAGCTCCAGAAAGGAGTCAGGGAGGAAAGACATCTCACTTCTATGGTTAGGAAAGTGCTGATGACTTGGTTTGCAAGAGAAAAACCATGTTCGTTTCTGTCAGGAATGCCCAATTCCAACCCATGAGAGGAAGAAAAAGGTCAAGGTCAAATCAGTTTGGAAAATGCCTCTTAATGTATCTCTTTTGGAAGACTTTTGGTGACTATCAGCATAGTAGTACAGCCCATTTGTAACATCCTTTAACTTAGTTTCCAAACTAGTTGATCAAAGGATACTATTTTTCCAAACATTTATTAACATCTCCCTAAAGAGTTCAGGAAGTTCTGCTTTAGTGGAAGTTACAAGAATTTTGTTTCCTCTTGATGCCCTGCAGCGGCCACGCAACCCAGAACAGAACTCTGAGAAACCCTTATTCCTGGCAGAAGTTATTTGCATGCATTTTCTACCAGAAGGCACAATCTGAAAACGTCCTGAAGCTTTTATCACTGGGAACACCTTTTCATTAAGGCCGCTAACAATTATAGAGAAAAATCTGTTGAGGGTCAAAGGGAAGTAAAACCCAATACTCTCTCTTTTCCACCTGCCGTTCTTTCCTTATTTAAAGATTCCCCTGAGTACCCTCTTTGCTAGGGAAGTTTTCTTCCCACCCCCAGGCAGAGTTAATTCTTCATTCTCTTCTCTCACAGCCAGAGTTCCTGTTTTTTATTGCAGTACTTGATATTCTTGCATTGAAGTATCTGCTCACAGGCCTGATTCTCTCAATAACCTAAGGGCAGTTCAAGGCCATGGAAGATGAAGTATGTATCTTCTTAGCTCCACTACCTGCAGCCTCTGCGATGTGGAAATGTTCATAAAGGTCTGTGACAGGCATAACATAATGAGTCAACAAATTCAAGAGGCCAAATACAAGCACGACATACAAATTTAAACTAAATTGATTTGATTGAGGTATGGAAAATCATACCCCATTAAATGAGTAATCATTAATACTTAATGTATTTATTACGGTCATTTAATTTTTCAAGTGGGGAAAGAAGAGGAAGAAAGAAGGAGGAAGGAGGTAGAGAATCAGAGGGAAAATACAACAACCAATAGTATGAAAAATTGTAGAGAGGAAAAGTAGAAACGAGAATGAAACAAGAAAAACTGTACAAAAATGCAGGGAATGTTATAGGTGAAAGACAGAAATAAAGCAAAAGAGTAGCTGAAGTGGAAAATTTGGTGAGGAAAAAACACAAAAAGAAGAAAATTCAACACTTTCATTTTTTATTTTTATTTTATTTATTTATTTTGAGAGAGAGAGCAAGAGCGTGTGCGCATGAGTGGGAGAGGGGCAGAGAGAGAGAGAGAGAGAGAGAAGGAGGATCCCACGCAGGTTCTGCACTGTCAGCGCAAGCCCGATGTGGGACTTGAACTCACAAACTGCAAGACCATGACCTGAGCCGAAATCAAGAGTTAGACACTCAACTGACTGAGCCACCCAGGTGCCCCAGAAAAGTCAACACTTTTGAAGTGTTCGTGCAAGAGTCTACAATTCAATTTACTGTTATCTCTTAGCATAGACTATGACTATTATTCCTGGTTACTATTTATGACTATTAACCATGACATTATTCACAGCTCTACCAATGTTGTTTTTTTTTTTTTTTTTTATCCTCTGACCTGCTGATTTTTCACCTCGAAGGTCCAATCAGTTCAACCATAACTGCTGCCATTATAACTATTACTCTGTGGAAGAGAATTCACAGGTCTGGGTTTTTGTTCCCTTTAATCTACCGGGTAAGATTGGCCTAGCCAATTGGAAGTATCATGGTTTACCAATTTTTAAGAACCTTCAAAGAAAAATTTACCAATAAGCTATCCGAATGGAAATAAATGGAACTGCAATAAATGTTTGAATTGAAAATAAATAAAGGTTTTGTTTTAACTGTTTAGATTGATTTCTAAGCATAGGTTTTTAAAATATAGCACAGTATTTTCTTTTCTTTTTTCTTCTTTTTTTGGCCAGGTTTTCTTTTCTGTGAGATTTTCCTTCTAGTCTTATCTTCCTAAAATGCCTTCAGGTTCCATAGCAATTACCTATTTTCCTTTGTGGGCCTTATCTATTTTTATTACTTAGCAATAGTCAGTTTCCCTCAAGCAGGGCTGTGGTAATTAACCGGAATAACAGGGAATGACTCAGATCCCTGATCCAAATTCTTCCATCTCCAAGTTCCAAAAATAGTCCTCTATTAGTCAAAAGGCTCATTTCAGTAATATTCATTGTTTAGAGGGTCTGTGAGTACATTCTTTATACTCAGGAGCCTCTATGAGGCTTTGTGTTTTGGCTTCCCAGCAGGAGATTTCCCTGGGCTAATGTAAAACATCAAGTCTTACAAACCTTTTCAAGCTTTCAAGCCCAAAATATCATCATGAACCTCTAACTAGCTCCAGGACATCAGGAAAGCAGTGAGTTCTTTGGCCTTCAGTTTCATGATCCATAAAATGAACCCTGCATAAGCGAAGCTCTAAATATTAGCTCTAAAATATTCTATTTCTAAAGGGACTTGCTCTTCAAGGTCTTGCCAAACTTTCACACAACAGAATTTGAGGCAGCAATTCTGCTCAGAATTCAACAGAAAGACTTCTTGCAAGATCTTTTAAAGTTACTTTCCTAAATCAGTCTACCAACCAATATCTACTGAATAATGTATATATCCAAATATATGCAGCTAGAATTCACAGGAAGAAGTCTCTGTCCCCTGCCCCTTAAATTTTGATAGGGCATACAATAAGAAGAAAGTGACAATACAGATACAATGTGAGCCCCAAATGAATGATAAAAACAGTAAAAATTTGTATCAGGTAAACCTCAGATATACTAAGGAGATCTTAAAAAGCATCAACAGAAAAGTGGAATTTCAGTGAAGTCTACAATAAAAATAATGTATGCTTCAAATGGGAATGAGGTAGGAATAAGTATAGAAGTGGCATTAGTTTTCATTGTTTTTAATGTTTATTTATTTTTGAGAGACAGAGCACAACTAGGGGTGAGGAAGAGAGAGAGGGAGACAAAGAATCCAAAGCAGGCTCCGGGCTCCAAGGTGTCATCAACACAGAGCCCGATGTGGTCTCGAATCTATGAAGCGTGGGATCATGACCTGAGCTGAAGTCAGATGCTTAACCGACTGAGCCACCCAGGGGCCCCAAGGGTGTGACATCAGTGCAAACAAACAAACAAACAAACAACATGTTTCATTTGCTACGCATATGTGTCTTCAGGTCTGCCATGCCTGGCTTCACCCCTACGGTCCTTCCATATGGAATGCCTTCGATCCATTCAAGTCCACTGCTTTCTACCCCCTTCAAATCTAAGCACAAAAACACTTTCTCCATGACGCAGTCTCTGATCCTACCGTTGAAAGTTACCTTTTTCTCTCTTGACATTCCACAGAACCTTCTCTTTTTCTCTTTTACAGTGTCTGTCACTTATTCCCCTCTACTGGTCTTTCATGTTTTCTCATACATCTGCTGCTAGACTTCACAATCCTCAGGGGAAGCAGTCTGTCAAATTTACCTTTGTTTACTGATGGAATTTAGATTAAGGCTTTGCATCAGTCACTCATTCAAGTATTCATTGTTCTTATTTTTTTAACCACTCATTCATTCAACCTAAATGTACTGAACAATTGACTGTGTACCAGTAACGTGCTGAGAGCTATACATTTCCCTTAGAGCTTCCATTGTGGTGTGAGAAAACAAGTGATCAATAAACAAACTAATAAATATACAATGTTCCCAGTGCTTATAAGTCCTGTGGGGTGGGGGAGACTAAGGAGTAAGTGGAGATAGTTTAGATTCAGGGGCCAGCATTTATTATATTACAAAAGTGATATATCTAAGGTGGAAACCTATAAAGAAAGAGACTATTTTGAGGATGGATAAAATAAATTAAGTAGTGATGAGGTTCTTAAGTTATCCCACTGCAAGTAGGAGTAATAAAGATAACTCACACTAAGAATCTTAATAATTTGTACTGACATGTAATAAATAGTATACATTTATTACGTGTCTACTATCGGCTAGGCAATGTAGTAGATAATCCATTCAACAGTAAGAGGGGTGTTATTGTTACCATTTAACAGATGAATAAACTGAGGCTCAGATGGGTTAATATGCTCCGGATCACTAGATAATGGATGAATGAGGTATGAATGGAATCCAGATCTCTCAAACACAAATGCTAATGCTGTTTGTCTCAAATACCTGTCCTTTACTAGGCATGGATGGAAGAATGGATTTACTTCTGACTGCTTCCTGGAGTCTCTCCTCTGAAGAACATGCTGGTAGCTCCTCCCAGCTTTGTGCCTGGCTGTACGTCTTTTAGAGAAGCAACCATCTGAACATGGACCAGACGTTTCTGAATCCAGAGCTTGGAAGGGAACTGAGAAGGAAGCATGCATGTTCTAGTTTCCCACAAAAGGAATTTGGCTCTGGCTTCTGTAAAAGGAGGTCTTCTGAGTCTGCATGGACCACAGACAAAGGTGGAGCCAAGCCAGAGAAGAAAAGTGAGGCCCACAGGCTCCTCCCCCCTTGAGCGGCAAGATGCCCAGCTCACACAGAATTCCAAGCTTCAGGGTCTAAAAGCACAAATTCTGGGCTGAGATTTGATGGAGGCAATGATTCTCTGCACCTCCAATTTCTGTGACGTGAAGCGGGTATCGCTGCCCCAAAGAAGAAATCAGGTTTATAAGGTCTCCCCAAAGGCAGTGCAAGAGAAAGGTAAGTACAGAGAGCGGGCCTTGGTATCCTATTCTGGGTAGCTGACTTCTCATTTCCTCAGGCTCTCTGTCCCATGCCCACCTCGGGCTGGTGTCCCTGGCAGCCAGAGAGGAAGAGCAATGTCTCAGCCCACCCCCACCCCCAACCCAATCGGGGCCTGGTAGACTGCTCGGCAGAAACGTGCAATTGAAATTTATTTGCATTATGATACCAAAATATACTAAATAGGCAAGCCACGAGGGGAAACCTCCTAATTACTTCCACAACCAAACCACTGAAGCGTTGGAGGGAAGGAACCACACACAGGAGTGTTTGTTCCCAGGACGGAGCTAGGATGCTGCGGGAATGAGCAGGAAGTCACCACGACCTACTTCATGTGGGGCAGGTGAGACTGACCTTCCCTCGATTCCTTAAAATAAGCCCACATTAACTGAGATTCTCTGCAACTACACCAGCAAACATAAGAGACACAAGAAAGGGAAGGAACACTAGCTAAGATATCTGAGCTACCTAAAGACTGAACGCTCCCAGGAGTTCCTAAAGCCTGTTGGGTTTTGCTGTAGCTAAGCTGCCTGGAGAATCTGATAAACAAGGAAGCCAAGATAACTGTGTGTTTATCAAGCACCCAGGTTGTCTGGTATTTATCCCAATTGGGACTTCTCTTCCATACTATCCTTTGTGGTACACCTGACGAGGTAACTCATTTGTCCTTCTCACGATGCCTGTATTCCTCAGTTAATGTTCCTGTTAAAATTGTATCTTTTCTGTATGAAAATAATGCATGTTTACTGCAAAGATTTTAGAGAAATCAGACAAGAAAAAAATGCCTTTAAAAAGTACCTGTAATTTTATTGAACAGTGATACAGCTGAATATTTGTGAATTTTCTCAATTGTTTCTTCAATACAGGCATCGCACATACTCCTTTGTACCTCCTTTCCTCACTTTGTAATCTACCCTGAACACTCACATGTTTGTAGGCATTTTGCTATATCATCCCTAATAGCTGTATATCATTATAAGGAGAATCAATATCAAACTTAATACAACTAATTCTCTATTGCCAGACTTCTAAAGTGTTTCCAATTAATCTCTGTCATAGAAACACTGAAGAACAGTCTCACATACAATTTTAGTCCAGGGGCATCTGGGTGGCTCAGTTGGTTAAGTGTCGACTTTGGCTCAGGTCATGATTTCACGGTTCATGGGTTCGAGCCCTGCCATCAGGCTCTGTGCTGACAGCTCAGAGCCTAGAGCCTGCCTCAGATTCTGTGTCTCCCTCTCTCTCTGCCCCTTCCCAAACTCGTGCTCTGTCTCTCTTTCAAAAATAAATAAGTGTTAAAAAATTTAGTCCATACACCTGGTTTTTTTTTTAACATAGACCCCTTAAGTGGAATTGCTGTGGGAAAACAAAGTATCCAAACTTTTTAAGTGTTTGAAATTTATTATCAAATGGCCTTCCAGAAAGTTCCCAGTGAATTAAACTCTCAACAGCAATGTGTGGGAGTATCCAATTCCTATGTCCTCATCAACACTTGATGTTACCATTTTGAAAGTCCTATTAATGTTTGCTTGATGGTTTTATAATAGTTCTCAATACTGGTTTCTCATTAAAATTGCTTCAGGTGGGGCACCTGGGTGGCTCAGTCCATTAAGTGTCCGACTCTTGATTGTGGCTGAGGTCATGATCTCACAGGTTGTGAGTTTGAGCCCCGTATAGAGCGAGAGCTACCAGTGTGGAATCTCCTTGGGATTCTCCCTCGCTCCCTCTCTGTCTGCCCCTCCCCTGCTCGCTGGCTCTCTCACAATAAATAAATAAATTTTAAAATAAAATAAAATAAAATATAAAATAAAATAAAATAAAATAAAATAAAATAAAATAAAATAAAATAAAATAAAATCACTTGAGATTTCATTGCACTAATGCCTAATCCCCAACCACCGAAATAATTTGGAATTTTAGGAACGGGGTCTGGACATTTACCTAAAAGAAACTACACACTTAAAATACAACCGCATAAAATAGTCCTGATTTCAGACTGAGAGGTTACCCTGAGTAGGCAGGATCCACACAGAGAATTCTAAGTCATATTCTCTTGGTATACCCGCAGTCCCCAGCCCTGTGAAATCACCATTATCAGGAAGAATATCTGAGAGTTTTCTTCAAACAACCATAACCAAATCAATTTTCTACATCATCTTAATGTATGCATGAGGCATCTAATCTTCACCCTCCCTCTTTGCCTCATTCCATGCCACTCTTCCCGCAGACCCCAACTTCCGCATCACTTCCTCAGGTAGTCTCTCCTCCTCCCCTTCTGTGCCCCTAACACATCAAGTAACTCTTCAGGGAGTACTTAATACAGTTGTGGTGTAGTTCACAGACATTCTGAGATGGGAGTATTCACTGTGAGCCGGCATAGCTGGGAAAGATTTGTAAACAATGAGATTTGATTCTGGACACAGGAGGGATTTGGATACATGGAAAGAAGTGTGTAGGAACAGGAAAGCCACAAGCATTAACCTTTATAGGTTCATGGACGCATTCAGGGAGTTCACAGAACTCTAAGCACAACCATGGGTCCTTGATCCCAAGTGGACCATATTCAGCTCTTTAGGCAGGGCCAGCATAATGATTAATTTCTCTCTTCCAGCCAAACAACATGAGCTCAGGAACTCCCCTCAAAGTCAGTCATCACTGTCCTAAGGAAACAGCAGAAATGCCAGACTGTCAGCTACCTTTGTGTCCAAATTAATGGCCCTATCTATGACTTACATTGGCCTTAGTGAAATGGGGTAGGTTGGGGTGAGAGGAAGAAAAGAAAGGGACAAGTGGGGTCATGAATTATAGCACCCAATTATGGAACCAACAGAGCAACACTCCTTTTGTCTATCTTATGCAGGTAACACTGAGTACCTAGCCTCAGACAGAGAAGTCAAGAAATTCAGAGTTGAAGGTAAAAATCCTCTCCTTGTATCACCTTGTATCTCCGTATTCCCTGTCAAGTGTTTTAACTTTAATGAGCACAGGGCAAGCTGGTGTTTGTTCCATCCCCTGTGGTCCCCTCCCAGGGCATCATGCCTCAGGGCAAGAACTTTGTCTTTTGGCACAATGCCATCTGTTACATCATTCTGCAGCAGCTATATAAAAAAACCCACCACACCTTAGCTGACCTCACTGTGTCTAGACAACTTCATTACCATGCAGGACATGACAGACAGGCAGACCCACATGTCCCAGAGCCAGCCTCCACTAGCGGCAACAGCATTCCAGCTCTGTATACCATCCAGTCCCCATGTTCTGTCTTTCCTGGCACCTGAAAAATGTTTAGAAACCCACTCGGGAGTTCACCAGAATACCATTTACAGCAAAAGGGCACTATTCTTCTTAAATCCTAAAACTCCTTGACAGTTTTTCTTAAAAAGGGCCAAATAGCATGTGTGATATTCATCACCTTGCACCACATTGTTGTATGCTGAAGTCAGTTTTACTGCTTCATTTACACACTAAAACATGTCTGATTTTACCACCCCAAATTCTGAAGCAAAAAAGAATTTCCCTATAAAAGGACAAAAGTGGCTTTGGAGGTGGTAGTTAGTCACTTACTACGGCTATAACTAGTGGTTTATAGCTTACCCTCCAGGAAAAGATCTAACGTGCTTTTCCAGTCAGGCTCCCAATGGAAAAAAGCCCTGCTCAGAGGCAGGTTCTTCATGGACAGTACATCAACCTTCACTTCCTGCCTTCCTCCTGCCTCTTCTCTCACCTCTGCTCACTCACTCATTACAGGCTCGTAAGACAACGTTAATGAGACAGCCTTCTGAGAAGAAGCATGAGGTGGGTCACACTTATACAATCACGTATGCAAGCAATGAGAATATTCACATATCCACGTTGCATTAATTCTTTCCTTGTTACTGTAGCGCCATATTGATTTCCCATCTGTAACTGTGTAAAACAAAAGGACGGAACTCTAACTCAGAACTTCTTCTTCCTCATGACAAAATTTCCAGCATGTTTACTAGTTTGGGAATGATAAGCCCCTGATCCTGAGTGTAAAGTCAGGCAATTGACTTTTGCTTAGTTTTATTGCCCCTGCTACTTTCCCCCCTAACCATCCTTCACGCTAATCCTCAGTCCTAGGGAAATATCATCATCCAAAAATGTGCAGTATGGAGTTAATCTTGGAAAGAAATGGCTGATAAAAAAGAAGGCCTATTGAATGGAAAAAACAAAGGGAGATAAGGAGGACATGAAGTCTGCATAGAAGGCATAAAAAGGGATAAGATTTTTTAAAAAGGGATAGGATATAATGGGGCCTTTTAAAACACTACGAATATTCACAGTCAGATATGTCAGCCAGGAGACAGAAGAATAATAATAACTCTGACTTTTGAGCACTTACTATGTCCCCCATACCCTTTATGAGCATAATTATACTGAAGAGTCACAACAAACCTGTAAGGATAATATTATTATTCCCAAGTTGCAGAAGAAATGGAGGCAGAGCGAAATTAAGTAATTTTCTCAAAGTCATTCAGCTATAAAATAGCTCCACTGAGATTCAAACTAAGGTCTCACTGGCTCTGAAGCCCAGGTTTTTAATTACTATGCTAGCCTCTTCCCAAGTCATACAGACCTCAGTATTCATCTAAAAAGTCACAGACATATAGAGGCACTTCTGTCTATGGCATGGATGGATGTATATATGAAAATCTATGTATTTTTACATAACATTTAACCCTCACTTCTACCCTGAAGAACTAGACACTACAAATATCAATCTACCCCCTCTGCAAATTTGGAAACCTAGATGCCTTCATTAATTCATTCAATACATATTTAGAGCATATGTTTTTTGCCAAACGATATTCTAAGATCCAATAACACACAAGTCAGAAAAGAAGCCTGCTTTCTTGGAACTCATACTGTAATAAGAGGAATGGATTATAAACAACACATAGAATAATAATGAGACCAATGAGTAAATAAAACTGAGTAAAGTGGTTGAGAGTGCGGTGGTTTGCCAAATTACATTGTCCCTTAAATGTTTGCTAGTTGTGCCCCAAACTGAACTCCCGATTTCCATTCACACCACTTCTCCATCTAGCAAAAAAGCTTGGTGTCAACACGGTCATCTCTTTTGTTCTCACATTATACATCCAGTTTATTGGCACATTCTGTTCATCCTACAATCAAAATATTTCTAGAACCCAGTCCATTCTCACCACCTTCTCTGCTACCACCCTGGTCAGAGCCAGGATCATTTTAATAGCCCCTAGTTACTCTATCTTTTCAGTCTTGTCTCCTACAATCTATTCCGATTAGCAACAAGAATGTTCCTTTTTAAAATATAGGGTCTTTGTACTGGCTGTTCCCTTGTCACTCACTCACTCTCTCACCTCCTTCAAGCCTTTGCTTGAAAGTTACTCTCTTGGGGTGCCTGGATGGCTCAGTTGGTTAAACGTCCAACTTTGGCTCAGATCATGATCTCACAGTTCGTGAGTTCAAGTCCCACATCAGGCTCCATGCTGATAGCTCAGAGCCTGGAGCCTGCTTCAGATTTGTGTCTCCCTCTCTCTCTGCCCCTCCCCTGCTCACATTCTGTCTCTCCCTCTCAAAAATTAATAAACATAAAAAAATTTTTTTTAAATGTTACTCCCTTGAAGAGGCCTGGCTTACTACAGTCACCCTGCTGTATTTTTTCCATAGCACTTAACACCTTCTAAAAATAGTACATAACATACTTGTTCATTATATTTTTTTTGTTTATAGTCTGTCTCCCTCCACAAGAATGTAAGCTTCACAAGGGCACGTTTTTCATGTTTTGTTCACTAATGCACCAACACCACACAGGGTAGTACCTGACATCTAGTAATTCTTTACTATTCGTGCCACAAACAATGTTCAGAAAAAGCCTTTTTTCCAGCAAGTTGGATTCAGCTGAAGAAAATATTAGTGCACTGTATATAGATTGAAGCACACAGAGAATGGGGATTGGAAATTATAGAAAAAGAGAATAAGAGACCTAAGGGCACAATGAAAAGTTACTATGTGAACATAATTAAAGAGCCAAGAGGCACAGATACCAAAGAAGGGACAGAAGTAATACTATAGGAGACAGTACCCAAGAACTTTTCAAAAATGCAGAAAGGGGCGTCTGGGTGGCTCAGTCAGTTAAGCATCTGACTTCTGCTCCGGTCATGATCTCACAGTCCGTGGGTTCGAGGCCCACGTTAGGCTCTGTGCTGACAGCTCAGAGCCTGGGGCCTGCTTCAGACTCTGTGTCTCCCTCTCTCTCTGCTCCTCCCCTGTTCACGCTCTGTCCCTGTCTCAAGAATAACTAAACATTTAAAAAAAAAATTTTTTTTTTAATGCGGAAGAACATCAAGCCACAGATTCGAGAAGTATCATAAAATTCAAGCGGGGTAAATATAAGAAAAACCACGCCTAGGCACATCATGGTAAAAATGCCATGAACCAAAGTTACAGAGAAAAATTCTTTAGCTATTCCACTGCTGTCTTGAAAGAAAAGTGGCTAACTATCACTCAGTCTTGAAGCTCTTTGTTCTGCCTTTTTCATTTTCAGAAACCTATGTGCCCGAGACACGCAAGTATAAGGACAAGGCCCTAGAGCTTCTCACTGGATAAAATCAGATTCCCAAAAAAGCAGAGACTCTGAGCATCATTTCTCAAGCTACTAACGCAAAATGGAGGTAAGTGTTCTTTTTTTTTAATGAATAAATGTCATTCATTTATAAAAGATTCACTGGTCTATATAAGATGGTAATATGCCATAAATCCTATTGATCTTCTTCTATGAAATTCTACATACGTAATGGTGCCATTATAACCTAGGTTTTCATTACTAGATGATAATCTGAGCCAGATAACAGAGACAAAAGCCATACACCCAGCTGCCCAGCTTGTTTCTCTGATCGATGATATAATGGAGAAAACACTTGAAAAGAAAACGTCCAAATAGCTTGGTCTGTGTTGCAGATACTAATTTTAAGTGTATCTTTTAAATACTCAAGTAAAAATTTAAATGCACATTTCTATCAGCTAAAGTTGAAGGGGAATAGTAGCGTAAAGGCGTTTTCTCAGATGTTGGAGAAAAGACAAACCATCACATCCATTAATCATCAGATACTTTTTTTTATTTTAAAGATTTTTTTAATGTTTATTTATTTTTGGAAGAGAGAGAGAGAGAGAGAGAGGAAATGGGGGATGGGCAGAGAGAGAGGGAGACACAGAATCCAAAGCAGGCTCCAGGCTCTGAGCTGTCAGCACAGAGCCTGACGCGGGGCTCGAACCCACGAACTGTGAGATCATGACCTGAGCCAAAGTTGGACACTTAACCGACTGAGCCACCCAGGCGCCCCCAGATACTTTTTTAATATAAAAATGAGTTACTCCACTTACCACCAAACCAAATATAGGGGGGCCCAATTTAGTGTCAACAGATGTTTAGGCTTGATTATCTGGAGAGGACAAACTCATACACTCCCTGCCCCCAAAGTGTGTGTTAAAGAAGGAGGATAGTGAAAATCCTTAAAGAAAGAATTCAAAATGCTAATTTGGGGGGTTTTGATAACCTTACAAAATAGCAGTTCTCTAGAGAAAGTGATTACATTCTCTCCTTAATGCCTGCCGCCCTTTCCTTGTAGATTAGAAACAACATGGTGGCAAGAATAATACTGTCATTTGATAGTTGTCAGAAGTCATTTCGAAGACTTTCATCTGGCTCTGGGAAAAGCCATCTTGAAATGGAACTAAAGAGAGCATTCAGGATTTAATGACAAAATTGCTTTGTGCTTTAGAAAGAGCATTATGGAAACATGTAAAAATTTTTCTCCCAATGACAAAGCTGTCATCTTAGTCAAATCAATGTGGCATTGTATTAGACAGTGAGACAGAATGCAAAAAAAGCAGAGTGGAAAAGTTATCCAAGGTCATTTTAGCATCAAGGCTAGAAAGGGAATTTATATGGATTACAGCCCGGGGGTTGGGAGTGGAGGGCAGACTTAACACAGGGTGTTGTGTTCACATGGGGAGTATGGTCTTGAGATAATTACCCAGTCCTCGGATTCAACCTGAACCAACTCTCAGGTGTTGCCTCAGGCTGAAACCTGGACGGAGCACTTCACCGTGTAATGGGAAATACAGGTGACAGGGCCAGAAAAGGGTGCGAGCAAAGGGTAGTGCTCAGAGGCAGAGAGCCTTTAGAAAACTACCTGAAACAGCTTTCATGTCACAAAGCCACACAGGCCTGATCACGTTACTTTGATACTATTAATCGGCCTATTACCATGCCATATACAAGACACTGTTCTAAATTCTTTACGTTAATTATCTCATTTAATCTTTACAACAGGCTATAAGACAGGTATTGCTGTTATCCCAGTTTTACAGATGAAAACCCTGAGGTTGATTTACTTAGCCCAAGCTACGGCTAGTCCGCGGAAAAGGTAAGATGTAAATCCAGGATTACCTGGGTTCTAAAGGATGTGCTTTACCCACTAACCATCCTACCTCTTATTGGCTTTCCAAGCATTGTCAGAATGCTCCTCCTTTCAATTCCTATGTATTACCGGTGTGCTCCAGCATTTCCTGAAATTAGTAGAACAATATAGCAGCACTTTAGCGTCTACCTAAGCACTGAGACACAACTAGCCCAACATACCAAAGTGAGGTGCCAGGCCAAAAGGCAGAATTTACAAGGTAAGAGCCAACAAACATCTGTACCACTTCCTCTGCCCTCTGAGGATCCCTCAACTAGATCAAGAATCTAAGAAGTGCTTAGATCATGAAGTGGAATTTCTAAGAGGAGATCACGGAGAAATCCAAGCAATGAAACTGCACCCCCCGAATAGGGAAGACTGGAGACTGCCTGCCTCATTTCAAGTCTACTGAGGACAGACATTTAACTCAGCCACTTTGAGAACCTGATATAGGTTCCCTGTCTTTGGGTGGGGGGGGCGGTGGAGGGGGGTACTGAAGACAGGGTTCCACTTTCTAAATAACTACACTACCACCCATGGTGGTCAGTTGTGTACGGGTCTCTCCCATGGACCAAATGTAGGCCACATGGAGAGTTGGCCTGGCCCAATGAGGACACCTGGGAAGTTAAGGGCACTCTACCATTAAAAGCCTGTGTGAGGGGTGGGCCACAGGGAAGCAAAGGGTGGGGAGAAGGGGCTGGCCTCATCAAAGGTCTCACCCACATTATGGGAACTGGTCTCTGGAAGCCCAGCATAAAGCCCCCGTGAAGCACTGAAAGCATCCATGAGGAAAACATTCATTTTAAACCTCTGCCAAGGAGAGTCCAAAACCAGAGAGGATTATCAAACACCAACATAGGAGGAACTTTTCTATGCCGTCCCTTGACCTCTTCTTTCCTCCTACTCTTCAATCCTGGTGGTATCTAAAAAAGTAGCCAGTGAGCAGCACTGAGGGAGATCGAAGAGGACAAGCATAGCCTCTTGCCCAAAGTTGGGCCATCTGCCAAATTAGGCCTTCAGCATTAAATGGGAAAAGCCTTACGGAATGAGAAAAAAAGGGTCAATTAACGTCTCGGGCTGGACACGGAAAGTTTTTGAATTGAAAATGTGTTTCTATGCTTAAAATATCCACTATTAATGAGGAGAAAAGTAATCCAGTGGCAGGAAAAAAAGTTACCTTCTCGGAATAATTTTTAAGAGATGACTGAAGACAAAAATAAATTGGTTTTGATTCATCTCCCATGATTTGTAGGTTTGTCATACTGTTTGTGCTAGTATCACTTTCCAGTGGAGCGTGATGGGAATGGGGAATACAGATGTGTATTCAAGAATATGAGCTCTGACATCTTAAGGTTCTCCAATAAAGACATATACCTTTCTTAGTAAAAGCTTTCTCGGGGCGCCTGGGTGGCTCAGTCGGTTAAGCGTCCGACTTCAGCTCAGGTCACGATCTCATGGTCTGTGAGTTCGAGCCCCGCGTCGGGCTCTGGGCTGATGGCTCAGAGCCTGGAGCCTGCTTCCCATTCTGTGTGTCCCTCTCTGTCTGCCCCACCCCGTTCATGCTCTTTCTCTGTCTCAAAAATAAATAAACGTTAAAAAAAGAAAAATTAAAAAAAAAAAAAAAGCTTTTCAACCCTTTCCATTCTCCAAAGCTCATCACAGAAGATGGGGATGCACATGCAAGAGATGACAGTCTTCCAAGGGCAGTAGAAATAAGTGATTATCGTCCTGAAACTCAACATTTGCTACACCTAAGAAGCATATTCATTTCTAAAAATGTCCAAAACATATGGGGTGCCTGGGTGGCTCAGTCAGTTAAGCGTCTGACTTCAGCTCAGGTCATGATCTTACAGTTTGTGAGTTCGAGCCCTGCAATAGGCTCTGTGCTGACAGCTCAGAGCCTGGAGCCTGCTTGGGATTCTGGGTCTCCCTCTCTCTCTGCCCCTCCCACACTCATGCGCTGCCTCTCTCTCTCTCTCTCTCTCTCTCTCTCTCTCTCTCTCTCTCTCTCCCTCCCCTCTGTCTCTCAAAAATAAACATTAAAATTTTTTTAATTTCCAAAATGTAAAATAGGCTCATAAAACAGCATTTACTGAGCCATTACTATATGTAACACATTGTGCTAATTGCTTCACGTGAATTATCTCTTTCGATCCCAATAATGCTATGACATAGGTATTTTTTTTTATTGTTTAAGATATTTATAAGCAAAAATATAATATCACTAAATAGCATGTTTTCAGAGAGAAAAGAATGTTAGGTTTTGGCTAGGTAAATTTGGGATGACATTAGAAAGAAATATTTAAATAACATTTTTATTTCTGAATATAAATGTGACGCATGACTATTATACAACCCTTGGAAAATGTACAAGACTGTGGAAAGGAAATGTATATTTTATTCATTTTCTATTTACACAGATGGCATCATATGGTATAGATGATTTGGTAAGATGTTTTTTAATTAACATATCATGTGCATTGCCTCCATAATTAAATATTCTTCAAGCATAATTTTTAATGTTTAGTGTTCTATCCTAATGATAATTTATTTTAAAATTCCTTGTTAACTTAACCAAGCCCCTTTCACACTATCATAAAATAGCACAAAAATTCTTGAACAAAAATCGTTGTTTACCTCTCTCATTACGATAGAAGTAAATAGCTTAGCCCAAGTTATACTGGCACTGTGGGGGATTTAGTTGGTTTGTTTTATCATCGACATTTCATGCCAACCATCATCAGTTTATGGTAAATCAAACACAGCTCTGCTCAATCACCTGCATCAAGGCAGGAGGAGGACCTCTGTCGGAGTCATTACCATTTTTACAGCAGAGGGAAAAGAAAGATGGCAGAACCATGCAATGGTTCTTAAAGCTCCTGAGAGGAAAACTGAAGGCATGACTTCCACTCATATTTTATTAACTAAAGCAAGTCACATGGACAAGACTTATATCAATGGGAGTGGAAGAATAATCCTAGTATCATGAATAAGACCTACAGGGATGGTCCTAGATGGAGCAGCAGTAATTAGCCTGACAATAATACAAGCCACAATAGGGAAATAACGGTTGATCTAAAGGGTGAGGGGGAATTCCTCAGGTAGGGGAAAACTAAGGGAGGAAGGAGGAAGAACATTCCAGGGATTGGGGGAATCATGTGAAAAGGCAATGAATTGTGAAAAAAACACTTCACATCTCCAGAACAGCATATCCCAGTGTGGCTGGATATGTGATAGTGAAGTTAGTGAAAGGTGAGTAAGGTGTATAAATGAGAAATGAGATCAGAAGTAGAGGTGTTTTGAGTCATGGCATCAGTCAGAGTCACTCAGACGGACCAATCAAATGGTAGAGAGTTAAATAAAGCAATTGTTTACAAATGTCAGAGGAAGTTTAAGGGAAGTCAAAACGGATAGCAGAGTAATCTGCGGAAGGGAATTGCTGGGAGTTCTTACCACGTCTAGTATTGAAGGGTCAAGGGAAGAGAGTCATTCAAATAGGCTAGGAGAATGGCCACCTGAAGTAGAATGCCACCTGTCAGAGTGACTGCCTATAAGAAACTCATTATCCAGCAGGAGCTGTGGTCTTCAGTGCTACGGGCACCTGTGATGACCCTGAGGGGAAAGAAAAGGATAATAACCTACCTCCACCATCTGCCTATGCCTCCCATCTTCTGCCAGGGCCTCCCTTTGGCTAAGCCTAATATAAATCAGAGAAGCACAGACCTATTGGGGGTACAGGGCTTAAAGGTCAGACTCCTGGGCAGAGACAGCACAGTGGGATTACAGAGAAGGAAAGAGAGTGGTTCTGGAGTGGCAAACAGAAAGACGGACATGCAACGGTGTTGTTCTATGATGAGCAGTACATATAAAGCTAAATTAAGGCATCAATAGCTAAAATGAATCAAAGGGGAAAAATTTTAAATATATCAGAGTAAACAATGTAGAAAAAACTGGATATGGAAGGTCATGATCAAGTTGGTAATACAGCAAGAGAGCAGATTACAAGTGAGAAACGTAGGGTGGGGATAAAGTTAATGAGTCAAGTTGAGCACAGCATGGAACTCAAGATGAAATGTCCAGAAGGAAGTTAAAAACATGGGTCTGGCACTCAGAAGAGAGAGGGAGATGGAGTAGACTTGAGTGTCACTGACAGTTGGTTGTTACAATGACTGGATACAATTTTCCAAGGAGGGCACATGGAATGGAAAGAGGGCAGATGAAGCCATTGGGATAAGAGCGAACCAGAACCAAATATCCCGCTTCCCACCACAGAGACTCGGGGGAGACAGCTGTGTCACTGATGCAGTAAGAAAGAGACAATCTCTGTAAAACAGTGTCATAATCCAAACTTCATACAGGTTTTCAGCTCATTGAGACATATTCTTTATGGTCATGGAACTCCAAGCTGTGAACCCACTCACATTCTGTCCATAGGAAGACATCGCCATCCTAGGTCACGCAGAGGATCACTAAAAGTTATTTTCCAAGGACACTGAGCAAAATATGGTAAGTGAAAATGAGACACAGAAAGAAGCAAGATAGCATGTAAGAAGCAGCAAAAAAAAAAAGGACAGAAACAGACACAGAAGTCAGATAACTGGAATTATCAGGAATAGATTATAAAACAACTATGTTTACTATGATTAAATAATTACAATGCAAACTGACATGTTTGGAAAAACAAAGTCTAACAGAAGGCAAATCCAGGCTTCCAGAAAAGTCTTCGGTGTCCACTGGGCATTTACCCAGAGCCTCTCTGCTAGAGAAAAAGCCTTTCCAACCCACTACTGGGATCACTGATTCACTGATCCAACTGGAGTGCAATCAAAATCATATCTTCAGGAAGCAACATTACAGAGATTCTTTTGTTCTCCAACATTGTCTACAGCCCCCTCCTGGGAGGACCTTTACCTCACATGATTCATCAGTCCAGCATCCCTGAGTTGCTTTCTGTCTCTGAATGGACACAGAAAAGTATTTTATTCATGATGGACAGTTGCCCAATTGGAGGATAGCTTAAGCCTGACCCAAAGGCAGGCATGGAGTGAAGAATAAGTAACTTCCAAATTCCTTCCAGGTTGACAGGGCTGCTTTAATTTAGGTGCAGACCGGTAAGTGCTTTTCTGCACGTGACTTTACTGTCCTTTCAAACAATAGAAATTCTTCCATTTCCTGCCAATAGACCGACTTTCGGTGTCTGCGTAGAATGGTGGTATAAATTTTATTTTTTCAATTTGGGCAGGAATCACAGAGTCATGGCACATGTCAGGCACTCAGTAAGTATTTATTGAATGAATAAAACAATAAAAAATAATAGGGGATTTTCAAGAATGTCAGGAAATTTCACCAATAGTTGGTAGCCAGCTACTATTTTAAATCAACCTAACTTTATTTTCCTAATCGTTTTATGTTGCTGCCTGAAACTGTAATCAATGCCATCAGAAAATATTTTGCCAATAACTGTATTTCTGAGAACTTCAAATAATGGTGGGCTCATGTAGGAAATAAATGTGGGCAGCATTTGGTCCTGAATATCACCCACATTTATGTTTGCTTACTCTTGGTATATTAAAATCTCACTGGGAAAATAAACACTAGACATCTGCCTTTGAAAAGAATGTCAACAAAAAACATTAAGAAGGTTCTTTTCCTGGCCTGTGATGTTCCATTTAGGACCCCAAAAAAGGCTGACAAACCTGATAAAATTGCTTTGAAATGTGGAAAATAAAGAACTGTCATTTTATCATGTTTTTTTTTCTTTTGACACAGTTTACACAAAATGAAGTCTAAACGGACAGCCTATTTTTGTCATTTTTTTTATTACTTCAACAATGTGAAATCATAAGAAAATTTGAAACGCTGGTACCACCCCCACCATCAAGAAAAAGGTTACTAAAATAAAGTCTGTGAGGGTTTTGAATGAATAGAATACTATTCAGTGTCTTTAAATGGTAAACAGTTCACGCAGAGAATGATAAAGAGTCGAAACAGAAGATTCACTCAGAAGAAAACATTTCAGTCCCTGGAGATCCTGCTAGGCAGTGACCATGTGAACATGGCTACAAAAAATTAGAAAACCTTACTGAGGTAATATTGAAGGTTGAGAAGAAAAGCAAACACATTTCTCTCTCCTCTTTTTGGGGGAGAAATCCACAACTAATAAAAAAGTGCATGGTTAGAGAGAAAGTATAATAAAGTGGCTAAATTAAAGTGAGTACCAACAACCATTTTACAGAAAAATGTAAAACGAGGGGCAACGTTTTACGATTTTCAGTGAGATAGGTAAATCAATGGTGATATTAGAAATAAATAAAGCCAAGTTTTAAATAATGCATTGGGTGAAGGTATAAAGAAGTGTATAAAAAGATACATATCTGGAAAGATACAAAATTTCCGTAGACAAATGGTTAATGATTCAGGAAATAAGTAGAATGATATGTGCTTCTTTACTGGATTTAATGTTCATGTAAGTCTACAGATCAGACATTTATGGAATGTTCCACAATTTGAGAACGATTGAAACCCTTAATATCACATGGACAGTTAAAGGGACGGAGGATAACATCTTTGCAAAAATGTAAAGAAATCTGGTTATCATTTCTTTGTTCATGAAGGACTATTATTTAACCAGAGCAGTTGAAGTAAACATCCTCTAAGAAGAAAGCAATATGGCTTCAGTTGCATTATAAAGACTTTAGATTTACCCTGAACATGTATGCCCTGGGGGAGATGTACATGCTGAATTGTTAAAATGGAGAATGTTCTAGAATTTTCTTCTATATAAATCTTCCAAGTTGTAATAAAAGCTCACAGGTTTAGCAGAATAATAGTAACCAGTGATCCACTTATCCAGTAGTGAAAAAAATCATGGGAGCATAAGCAAGGCTCTACTTACTGGATTAGACTTCCAGTCCATTCAATGTAGATTTTGTTGCCAAAGGTCCCATGGGAAATCCTATAAGAACAAAGTTTTTTCCCCATGTATTCATCCTTCATTTCAACAACTCTAAACTCTTTATGACCTTGGCATCACTTCCCCAGAATCGTTTATAACAGCACTACTCTACTGCTTAAAATAATGAATTCCATTACCTTTCACATATGGAAGTCATCCTCTTTTTTTCTTATGGAAGTGTAACTGACACACAATGTTACATGAGTCAGGTGCATAATACGGTGATTAGACAAATCTATATATTACACTGTGCCCAACCCAAGGGTAGCTACCATCTGTCACCATACAATGCTATTACAATATCACGGACTATATTCCCTATGCTGTACCTTTCATCCCTGCGGAAGGCATCCTTTTAATTTTCTCAAATTTACCTTCCTAAAATTTCAACAAGGGCATCCCTCTTCCTACTTTTGGGAACCCAGGTAGTATGTAGTGTTTCTTTTAGCCCTTTAATTACATTGTACATTAATATAAGATTTCAGTCAATCTCTCTCTAGGTATTCACCTGTCTAAAAGAAATTAAGTTTTAAGTCTAACTTCACCCTTACTCCATATCTCTTCTTTCATTTAATTTTCTCTAGTCTGAAGCTTCTAAATTCACATGCATGTATTTCCTTCATCTTCTGTGGGACGAGTTGCTGAACAAATGGTCAGGAAGAAAGGCAAGGGACTCTGTTCGACTCTTCTGGTTAGTTTCCTGCTTGGTATTTTCTAAATATTTTCTGCATGAAAAGAATCTAAGTGGTGCTCTCCTAGCCTAGTTTTCTTACCAGGGAGAAATAAGATGCAAAGGAAGACAGAGGGAGTCTTAAACAAAACAAAACAAAAAAAACCAACCTGTGACTTGTAATCGTCTTTTTGAACCCAGAGCCTACCCATATATTTCCTGATAATAATATCACACCTTTACTGAAAGATTCTGTGTGCCAGAAATTAGCTGAAAGCTTTATACTCATCATCTATTTAATCGTCGTAACAACCTCATGGGGTAATTATAAGAGTGGCTGACATTTATTGAACCATTTATATATGGCAGGCACTCTTTTAAGTGTTTAACTCCTACCATCTCATTTAATCATTAAAACAAATGCATGAAACAGGCATTTCATTAGCCCCATCTTAAAGATGAGGTCATTGAAGCTTACAGAGTAAGGTCATACAGTTAATAAGGGAGCTACCAGAATTTTAACATGAGCCCATGCTATTGACCACTATACTACACTGCCTTATTTATGAAATGATGAATAAACGTACATAAGTAAATGAGCAATGAGTGAATGAGTTAATAACTAGAACGAATAGACAATTCTTAAGCCATAGAAAATACGTGGGCATTGTAATGTGTGATAGTTGGATTACAACATCAAGGCTGGATTATACTACCATTCAAGGGCCTTTCAGTTCTAGATTTCTGTGAAATTAACAGCCCAAGTACATCAACTCAAAAGCTTTCGCTACATTTAAGATTTATAAGACCTAATCAAATTCCTGACTTTTTGCAACACTAACAATCATCAAAAATGGCTACAAAAATTAGCAAGCTTTGTTAGTCTTTGTCTTTCTGATGAAAGGAAACACTGGTCCTAATCAACGAATAAAAATAGTGAAATTCTCAACAAAGCAATGCTTGCTTATCAGTTATTTCAGCTTGTACAATCCTGTTAGGAAGAACTTCAAAACACAACAGAAATCAGAATCAAAACACAACAGAGGGGAAGTGTGTCTGGACAGAAATAAACGTTTAAGAAAAATATGGAAGTTATTATCAGATCAATGTCTAATAAGCATTCTTTTTATTCATATTTATTTATCAACTCCTGAAGTGTAAGTTTATTTCAAAAACATACTGTAAAAGTAATTTTGTTATCTAGTTCCATGTAAAAAAAAAAAAATCTATGTGACCCTGAGATGATCTAAAGAAGCAACTTCGAGATGTAAAAAAGAATATCAAGCACACTTAACTTTTCTAATCCCCATTACAAACATGATCTGTGCAGATTCCTGAGCCGCCACCTCAGCATAAATTTATCAACACATCTTGTATATTAAACTTCACTGAAAAGCTTTGAGAACGTCTATCAGAAGCTGAATTTAACTATGTAGTATTTGGAGAAACTACACTTAAAAGAATATTCTCAATAGCTGTTTTTGGTTTAGGCAGCAGGTTTGTTCTACTGAGACTCATTGGACCTTCACAGGGGTGTAAAGAATCTGAATGTGAAAGGAAACTTCAGATGATCTCGTCTAATACACATGAGAAAACAGTGGGCATTCTTTAGGTCTCTGGCTAGTTAATGGCAGAGACAGAATGAGAACTATGGTTTTCTGTTCTCGGAGTCCCCTGCACACTCTATTGCACTACACTGATGTATTAGGGTTCTTTATTAGAGAAGCAGAACCGAAAGGTTATATATATAAATAATATATATAATATATTATATATAATATATATGCTATATATAATATATAATATATGTAGTATATATATAATATATATAAAGGTTATATATATAATATATATAGTATATATAATATATATAAAGGTTATGTATATAATATATAATATATAATATATAATATATAATATATATACTGTATATATTATATATATGGTCTATACATATATATACTATACATATATAGTATATATTATATATAATATATACTATATACATATATAGCATATATAATATATACAGTATATATAATATATTATAAGTATTATATCTATTATATAATACTTTATATATATATGTGTGTGTGTATATATATATGTATGTGTATATATATATATATATATATATATATATATATATATATATATGCTATTCTTCAGGGGAAAGACTCCAGGAACAGGCAGCAATGGTCCAAGACAAAAATCTTGACAGCTCACTACTGCCAAGAGGAACAGCTGGCCCTGAGGATATCCAATGGGACAGTGCGTTCAGGTTGCCACAGCCTTGTACCCTGGCAGACATCATATTAGGACCTCAGGGAAGCATGCCTTAAGCCCCTGGCCTTCAACCTCCTGGAAGGTAATCGACTGGGCAGCTGTCCTACGCATGCTCAGTTCACTCACCCATTCTGGCTTCGGTCAGTCCTGCCCCCAGTACAGCCCCGAGCCCAGAGCTGTCCTCCACACTTTGCTGGGCCCCCAGGGCTAGGTATCAGTGCAGGGTGACCCTGATTGTGGCCTCAGGGGAAGCATGGAGGAGGAGTGGGTACACTTGATCGGTGGCATGAGCCAGACTCCTTACAACGAGTCTGGGAGAAGGAGCCTCCGACACCCAGGGCACTCAGGTTTGTTCCTCATCCCAGGACTCCCGTCACCCCACTGTAGAACTCCAGCAAGAGTGGGCTTCCTCTGGAAAGAATAGCTGCAGTAGCAAAGCTTCAGGCCTGATTCCGCTGCCTTCCAAGCCCCTCCCTGATGCTCAGCATTTCCAGCCCATCCTGTCCCTGCCCTCTCATCTGAACCCACACTTAGTTCCCACCAGCACTGGGAGCCACAGAGCACATCCTCCAGGCTTCATCTGTACCCTGTTTACCTTTCTGAGAAGACCCACACTCCCCTGGCCAGCAGGTATCACCCATGGTGTTCAAAAAAGGAGGACATCTCTTGATTAAGAGTCTTGGGTAAAGCGGCCAGCTCCCCCAATACAGGGTGCTGGCAGTTGAAGGGGTAGTCAGGATAGATATTTTTATAAAGTAAATTTATTATGAGGGATTGGTTCACATGACTATGGAGGCTGAGAAGTCCTCTGATTTGCTGTCTGCAGGCTGGAAACCCACAGAAGCTGGCAGTAATTTCAGCTGGAGTCCAAAGGCCTGAGAATCTGAAGAGGCAATGAAGTGAATTCCAGTCTGGGGGCTGGAGATGAGATGTTCCAGCTCCATCAGTGGGGCAGGAAAAAAAAGGGTGAATTCCCCCTTCCTCAGCCTTTTGTTCTTTTGCTTTACTCAGGCCCTCAGTGGATTGGATGATGCCCACCCACACTGGGGAAGGCCACCCAATCATACAGTATTTCACGGAGGCCACCCAATCAAATGTCAGGTTGACACACGAAATTAACCGTAACACTGGCCCTCCCCTTCAGTGCTTCAAGACTTCAGGTCAACCCACACCTCCAGAGAACAGAATCGCTGGCAATACGCCAATAACCTGGCACTCGAAGTTGTCAGAAGAGAGTGAAAAATGTGCAGGACTAGCTCATCCATGCACGTATTCAATAAATATTTGAGAAACAACCATGTGTGAAACACTATGCGAGGCCTGGAGAGGCAGTAGTGGGTATGCGTCAGCCCTTATCCGTAAGGAACTTACACCAATTGGGAGACAGACTTTTTAAAAGAAAGGGGGAAGTATTACAACAGTGTGCCCAAATGAATAGGCATGCATTTATAGAGCATCCTGTCTGAACCACTCACTGGGTTAAGCGCCTAGGACACATCAGTGAACAGGAGACATAATCCTTGGTCTCAGGAAGTTTACAGTCTAGGTAGAAAATTCTACTTACGGTAGTCTTTTTTTTTTTTTAACATTTATTCATTTTTGAGAGTGAGGGAGACAGAGAGCATGAGTGGAGGAGGGGCAGAGAGAGAGGGAGACACAGAATCTGAAGCAGGCTCCAGGCTTCAAGCTGTCAGCACAGAGCCCGATGCAGGGCTTGAACTTACAGAGTGTGAGATGGTGACCTGATCCGAAGTCGGACGCTCAACTGACTGAGCCACCCAGGCGCCCCTACTTACAGTAGCCTTAACCTAGAATTTATTAATGGAACTGCATTTCAATTTAATTTTTTTGGTGATCCTATGTATTTTATTTTGTGCATTTAAAAACAACCCTGAGTGGTGGTCCCTGAGGCTTCCCTAGACTGCCAAAGATGTCCTTGATGCAAACTTTTCGTCTATGACTTTGCAATGTGAAATCAAGAAGGCACCCTTAAATAACACGCTCCTTGTCCATGGTAACAGATACATCCTCACAATTAAATCCTGGAGTTTGTGTACGTTTGAGAAGGGTTTTCAGGTAATAAACACTAGCCCATAGGCTTCAATAAATGACTCCGTACACAGACTGTCATTAGAGTCCAAGGTCAGATCCCATGTCTAAGAATAGTCAAGCACATCAGGGCACTGAGCTAATGGACAGCAAGAAATTACCCAGAGCATTGTGCCCACTGCAGTTCCCTCAGCTGAACCCCCTCCTCTTACCCCAGTTTCTGTCACTTCTCATGCCAACCAATTAGGTAGAAACGGTGAGGATTAATCCACTGTGTCGTAGCAGCAGCTCACTGCTCCTCCAAATTAGTAAAAATGAGAGCTGACAGTACAATATAATTTTAGAGATGGAAGGGACTTTCAAAATCATGTGGTCCGACTTCATTTCATAGATGAGAAAACTGAAGATTAATAAAATTATGTGACTTACTCAAGGTCACAGAGCTTATTAGGGAAGGAGCTGAACCTAGAATTTAGGATTCCTGACATCCAGGAGAATGTTCTTGTCACTTCCCTTAGTCCTTCATCATGGAAAGGTCACAAATATCAGTATAGATATCACCAGTATAAATACATTTTAACTGACTTTGGATAAACCAATGTGGACCATACAAGGTTGGAAGAAAAAACAGGGCAGATAGTAATTCATTATAAAACAGAAGCTACAGTCTATAAAACGGACTTCAAATGCATGGATGCACACATATAAACCACCATTTTAGTCTGACACTTTATTTCAAAATCCGTTTTTCAAATTAAATCATTAAATGCTTACTAAAATCATCTTTGTCTCTAAAAAGCATCTTATTAATGGGCCCGGTACCTCTGCATAACTCTCTTGTCATGAACTGTATTCCTGCAGCTCAGTTTTGATGGTATAATTTCCATCTTCATCTTCCAAACAAATGTAGTGTTGTCATTCTCCAAGGTTCTCCTGGTTCTTCTCCAAGAACTACTGAACTATGACACCAGCAGAATCTGAATAGATCCCAATACGGGAGACAAGAGCAAAATGATATTCGAGACTCCTATAAATTGCTGCTCCTCCTGTCCTTTAAAAATGAATAAAGATGAATTGTACTCTATATTTCCTCCAGACAACTTTTCAAAGCCAAAGAAATTTTGATTTATGATACTCCTCTGAACATCAACTTTCAGAGCCTCCTACTCATCCACATTTATAACTTACTGGCGTAACACCAAGTTCCCTATATTTATCCCTATGCTGTCATGTATTGGGCTTCGGGATGGGTGTGTGAGTTGTGCCCAACGTGATACATGTCACTGTGCATTTGCCAAGTGTAGTAAAGGTGAGTAAAGCTGCCCAAAGTGGCGTCTTCAAACCAGCACAGTAATCTGTTCCTCCCTCGTTAAACAACACGCTCAAGCAAAACACTTAACAGACACTTAGCTCCTTTTGCTCAAGAGCCATGTTTCAGTCGCAGAGATATATGTGACGAAAATGCAGAAATGTATCTCTTGACTATCTTCTCCCAAATATCCTGTGATTCTCAAGTAATATTTGTGAAGAGCTGTAAACCATGGAAGGCCTTCTACACACCTTATAGATCTCTGTTGTTATTACTGCTATTAGGGGAGCTTGAGAATCACTTTAAAATGGGCATGCATGACAGTACATGAGTTATTTGTAAGCACATACATGGGAAAATCTCATTGTGAGTCTTTCATTCAGCCACATATCTCTTGCTGTCCAAATGTTTTGTAACGCACCATGAATACAGGTCCATAAACTAATTTCTTGTCTAGTGTCCTGTCTGGCCCCCAACATGGTAGCTGGTGTCCAGGTATTTTATTAAATGGGAGAAGAAATGCTGGAAAAGAAAGGATGGGGGTAGCCTCTTGAAAATCTATGTTTGGGTAAGGCTAAGAAAGATGGAGAAAATTCAACACCTCTTCTACAAAAACTTTTAAGAATCCTTTCTCCCCCAAAGAGGTAGAATTGACTACTCCTGTCTATGTGGCACCAATATCCCTTCCACACACTTCTGACACAGTGCAAACCACATCCTATCTCAATTCGTTGTTCACACTTCTGTCTCCCTCTAATCGACAGAGGAAAATGTTGTTGGCTGGGTGTCTGCATCCCCCACCCCCAGCCCAGTGTTTCGCATAATAATAGGCACTCAATAAAGTTTGAAACCTTGCAGTTGAATGAATACATTTGCAAAAATTGGGAAAAGAGAGGACAAAGAGAGACAATAAAGGAGATAGAGTAATAAAGATAGTAAATAAAGATAGTATATAGTAATAAAGTAAATAAATATAGTAATATATATTTATTATATATATTATATATATTTAATATATATATTATATATAATATATATATTTTTTATTTTATTTTATTTATATTTATATTTCTTTTTATTTTTATTTTATTTTTATTTTATTATATATTTATTTTATTATTTATTTTAAATTTAAATTTAAATATTTAAAATAAATAAATATATAAATATATAAATATATAAATAAATAAAATAAATAAATAAAATTTAAATATTTTTAATATTTATTTTTATTTTATTATATATTTATTTTAATATATATTTAATTATATATAATATATATATAAATAAAGATAGTAAATAAAGTAAAAAAAAGCTAGTAATAGAGAAAGCGATGGATAGGAAAAGAAATGTGAGAGAAAAACATAGGAAGAAGAAAAAAATGACGGTCGCTCAGAATGACCCGACTGTGCCAAGTGGCTTGTGTGAACAGAAATTAATTGGTGAGGAATAGAGAGGAGTAGACTGACAGAGAAAATCGGGTTCCCCAAATTGTTAGTGCCGCACATTTGTTTTCTTCGCAATGGTCTGAAAAGTGGTTGCTTCTCCACTCCCATGCCTCCCCCACTGGACTAGAGGAAAAACACCCCGAAACTGCATCTGCTGTCAGGGTCAGTCACTTATCTGAAAGTATTTGGTGCATGACCACTGATGACCCCTGTGCTGTACCACTTTCCCTCTGAACTTCTGGTGAAGGGTAAGTGGTCCCGGCAATCAGAGAAGTTACAGCACAGTGGGAGAGACCAGCGCAGATAAGACAATGACACAAATAAAGTAAACCTGTCACTGTGTTAAGAGCTATACAGATTAAAACACGGTTCGAGGAGAGAACAAACAAGAATTGGACCCATTCGGCAAAGCCAGGCTGCCACAGAAATGATGCCAGAGCTGGGCTAGGAATCAACCACGTGGTTTTGGGGGAGAAGAGCATGCCAAGCTGGGGATACCAGGATCACAGTGCACAGACGCCATGAAGGCCGTGATGATAAAAGCTGGTTAAATTGCCTTATGGATAAGATTTTAAGAAGGTCTTCCTCTTCCATTTGTAGTATCACCTTCAACAAACTGCCAACAAACGTGGTCGTCTCCCACTATGTTGAGGGGACGCCTCAAAGAAGAGGAGAGGGGAGAGTGGATTTCACAGACCTTCAGAGGAAGACAGTCAGCAAAGTTGCTGGGCCTGCTATTTCATGGGGCTGACGGACCATTCATCCATTCATAGTCTGGGGGGGCGGGGTTTGTTTGTTACTTCTTTTCCCACAAAAATGGAAACATACTCTATAGCTATTTAAATCTTTTTTTTGTTTGTTTGTTTTAGTGAATGCTACATAGTGAACATCTCCGTGAGTCGAATATGGATTTTCGACATCACTTTTAAGTGTTACAAATTATCCCATCACGATTATAACGCAAATTCTTCAACCGGACCTCAGCTGTTGGACATGTATATTGTTTCCAATTTTTTTTAACAACAACAACATGGAAAGGATGTTTTTGCCCCTGACCTTAGCCTTTTTATGTAAATGGTACTGGGATAAAGTGTAGTATCTGGGGTCAAGCAGACCTGGGTCAATTTCCGGTTATATCACTTAGAGCTGTGTGACTTGGGCAAGTCAGTAAGCTTCAGGTTCCTCAACCATAAAATGAGGATTCTAACAGGACCTATCTTATCAGATTGCTTGGAGGGTTAGCTGAGATAATTCAAGTAAAGTGCACAGCAAGATGTGTGAATACAACCAGCACCTAATAAATAATACCTATTGTTTTGGTGAGAAAAGTTTTATGTTTAAGACTTTTGATATATGTTGCCAAATCACCCTCCAGAAAAATGTCATGTGAATTGGTTTTTTATCAGCCACATGAGAGACAACCCAAGGAAATTGTAGCAGAGATTTATGTAGCAGAGATTCACTACACCATCACTGCTGCAGAGAATTTCCTTATAGAAAAGGTCTGGTTTAAAAGCAATAGCAGTGGGGCACCTGGGTGGCTTAGCCAGTTAAGTGTCTGACTTCAGCTCAGGTCATGATCTCCCAGTTTGTGGATTTGAGCCCTGCAATGGGTTTTGTACTGACAGCCCAGAGCCTGGAGCCTGCTTCGGATTCTATGTCTGTCTGTCTGTCTGTCTGTCTGTCTGTCTCTCTCTCTCTCTCTGCCCCTCCCCTGCTTGTGCTCTCTTTCTCTCAAAGATAAATAAACATTAAGAAATTTGGCGGGGGGGGGGGGGGGGGGGGGGGGGAGGGGCGGGCGCCTGCGTGGTTCCGTCAGTTAAGCAACCGACTTCAGCTCAGGTCATGATCTCCCAGTCTGTGGGTTTGAGCCCCACGTCCAGCTCTGTGCTGACGGCTCAGAGCCTGGAGCCTGCTTTGGATTCTGTGTCTCCCTCTCTCTCTGCCCCTCCCCTGCTTGCACTCTCTCAAAAATGAATAAACATTAAAATAATTTTTTAATAAAATAAAATAAAAGCAGTAGCAGAAGCAGTCAGTGTTCTCCTATATCTCATTGGATCCCTTCACCACATTTGTCAACATCAGCTACTGATGTGCTTTTCAACCCCAATAGCCAGCAGAGGGTTTGGTAGGCTTCCTTCAGGCTGCTGGGATCTGCTTTGCTCTGTGCATAAGGACAGCTAAAAATGCTTGGGGATTCACTCCCCTCACTCCAGGGATAGCCCTTAACCAAAGGCCAACAGGTAAATGTGTATTAATGCTCCAGTGTCCTTGCTCCCTCATGGGGACAACTCTGAGGTGTAATGTGTGCTGTCTTCAAAACTCTCCCATGGGACCAAACAGGCCATTCTCTGTGAGCCATGTTTGCATGGCCTCCTTCCTTTCCCTGACCCACTCCCCATGCCTTTAACCATCTTTTCCTGGGAGCATTTCCTTAAGAAGTAAATTCACAGAAATTTCCATTTGGCAGTGGCTTCCGAGAAATACAAAAGCCAATTTTTTTTTCCTTCTGGTTTTGAGAGTTTTAATATGAAATTGTTGACAAATTATTTTCTAACAGAAAACAACACATCACTTATTTCTTAGGGATTTGCATGCTGTCGCACTGTTTCCGTGTCATCAGCAAAGGAAAAACTGGAGAGCAGGGTAGAGGAAGCAAAAGAGTTTGCGTTTTAATGGGAAGTGTGCTCATGTAGTGACTGCTCAGATATCCTGGACTCTAATCTAGGTCTGCTGATAACTAGCTGTGGGATCCTGAGCAAATCACTCACCATTGCTAGGTCCCTGAACAACTACTGATATTCTCTAGGGCTCAAGAATATCTACTGGATATGTCTGGGGCTTTTTCACGTCTGTGAAAATATTGCTACCTGGAAAGGCAGACATCAGTTGGAGTTCACGTATGCCTTTAATCCTTACCTTTCAAATTTCTTTGAAGATACCCACATTTCTATCATGGGCTTCCTAATTCCAAGCTCATTTTTCTTCTGTCATGGCCTCTTAGGGAGGCCTTTGATGAACAACAGATTCTATCCCTGCTGCTATAGGAAATCCATCAGTCATCCCACCCCTCCCCATGAATTTCTGACTCTCTCACTCAATATATTATCAACCATGCAGCTTTGAAGCTTTGATATTCTCAGCAGAGCAGGCATGTTTGCAGTAGATCAAAAAGGAGAGAAACTGGACCTACATCACTTATCTTCTCATCTGGGAAATCTGAGTAAGCAAGGCCCTCTGAGTTCAGAGAGCACAGAGTGGGAGAAGAGGTAGTCCTGCGACTGAGGACTGTGTCCCCTTCCTGGGCTCATAAGGAGGCACGACATATTAATGAGGAACCAGAAGGCCTAGGACAGTTCAAAGTTTTCTCTGAAAGGCAGCAGGCTCCACAGTTTTCTTTCACAGTGAAGCGGGCTCCAATTATTCTGCGAACAAATGGATTGAGAGGGTTGGCAACTTCTGGCTGAGAGCAAGGACTTAAAAAGAAATGAAGCCTATTCCTGTTTAAGTAAAGACTTAAAACTCAAGACAAAGCACGACATACACCCACAAGACCAGAAAAAACTTTTTACAGAGTGATGATATCAAAAAGATGGTAAGGAGGTTGATCAACAGGAACTCTTTCACACTTTCAGTAGGAGTGAAAATTGTACGACCACTTTGGAAAACATTATGCCATCACCCGCTGAAGTTGAATATATGCATATTATATGACTGTGCTCTGAGATGAACAGGTACAGAAACCCTTGCCTACAAGCTTAAATTCAGACCAGTTTTAATATATGTGAAAAATGGGAAACAATACAAATATCCAAGTGTTCTCTGACAAGGATATGGATAAGCAAATGAATAAATTAGTATGTCGTACAAGTGTCTATTCAGTAATGAGAATTAATGAACTGCATCATATGAAATATCAGAAATAAATCTTTGGGGGCACCTGGGTGGCTCAATCAGTTGAGTGTCCAACTCTTGATTTTGGCTCCAGTCATGATCCCATGATTCCAGTGAGATCCAGCCCCGCATTGAGCTCCGTGTTGAGCATGGAGTCTGCTTAAGATTCTTTCTCACCCTCTGCCCCTCTCCCCCACTCAGGCTTGCTCTCTCTCTCTCTCTCTCTCTCTCTCTCAAATTTAAAAAGAAAGGAAGAAACCTTTAGACATAATATTTAATTTAAAAAAATCAAATCATAGATTATGGACTGTGTTACCATTTTTGTAAAAGATCCAGACCAGATGATGCAAAACTAAGCCATGTGTTATTGAGGAATACCTACACATGAATTAAAAAAAAAAAAAAAAAAAAAGTTCTTAAGAAAAAAATGCCAAAAAAGTCTAAAATAATCATTATCTCTAGGTGGGAGATTGGCAGAGGTTAGAGAGTAGCATGTGTTGTTCTAGTTTTTCTATAGGGTCCAGCGTCCATGAGTGTTCCCTCTATTAATATGCCCCTCAATCATCATATATATTACATACCATTTTTTAAAAGTATCAAATATTACCTAAACAATAGTTTTTAAATAATATAAATATATGGAAATGCAACTCTAAAAGGAGAAGAAAGCAGAGCAAAGAGGCAAAATGGACTCCCTTCTTAGTAACCCATAGGCATTTGTGGGCATTCATTCATGAGTCACTCTCCAAAGTCATCACTACAGTTTGATCCATATGGAATAGCCAATATCACACTTCAGTTCCTCCACATTTAGTTATGGAACAGTAATTCCTGTTCTACCAAATTCACAGAGCTCCTGGAATATTGTAATATGAATTGGCAAACTCAGAAATGTGTCACAGGTATTATGTGGAATTGTGATCATCTTCCCAAACCTACCTCGTGAGAATGTTGGAGGACAAAGGACAGAGGAAAAGCCTTAAGAATGTTAAAGACTAAGAAAAGTGACAATGATGTAAGGAGCAAATAACAATAAAATAATTACAAGACAACTGGTAATTGATCCAGAGCCTTTGCTTACTTTGTTTTCTCTCATGCTCATATTCTCTTGCTATTTATAAAAATGTATAAAGAACATAAAAAGAGCAAACCACAGTCTATGTAATTTCTTTTAAGTGCTGAGTCAATTCAAAAGCAAATACCAGTATATGTTCCTGGGGCTTTACATTTTCACATATAAAAGCACACCCACTTGCTTATATGATCTTCTTAAAGGTAAAATTCTGTGAGGTAAAATTAACTAATAGAGGTAATTTGGAAATTCATAGTTTTATAACTGCTACTATTAGGTATAGAAGCAAATAAATAATTTTTCAGGGCATTTGTTTGTAAAATGAAGTGGTACAAATTCAAAAAAACACAAAAATGCTTTTTGAAATATTTTCCAAAAGTTTGCTTAATGCAAACAAAATTGGTCAAAAATTACAAAATCAGTTAAGCGATTTTGAGACATATTTGTCTATGTGATAGTAAGTTAATTGACTGTTTTCCTTTCCCCATGAATGAATTAAATTATTTTACATGACTGACCAATTGCTTCTAGTAACAGCTGTGAATGACCACAATACCCTGACCAGGGCCACCAGAATGGTCTGTTCCGACCTCACCCCAAGCTTATTCATCATTTTGTTCTTTATTTAAAAATAGGGCTATAAAATAATCACATCATATACCTCATTTAGGAAGATGAGAACGAATAGTCACATGGTTACAGTGAAGAAACAGAGGCAGGGAAAAGTTCAATGACTTCCTGAAAGTCACACGAAGACAGAACCGAGAACAGAAAACAGATTTCTTACCAGTCAGTCCAATTAGCTATATTTCCAAGTTTACCTTGACTTCTTAGATCACAGAAAAAGAGAAACCCGATTACCATTCGTGTATTATTTTGTACTGAATTTCTATGTGTCACCTGACGATCAGCATAGGGAACAACTTTCTCTCTGCTCTGGTTTGTGTGGTGGTCTACGAGGAGGAAAACAACTTCATCCAAGCCCCATCTTTCTACTCAGCCTAGTGTTGGAAGGTAGACATCTCCCTCTATTCCATCTGTGAGAAGCAGTGAACAGGCCTGCTGTTAGCAGCCTGAAGCTGGTTGGCAAATTGTATTCACATCTCTTCTCAACCTAGTTTTAACTATCTGACCTTCGAAACAATAAGTCCCAGTGTGTAGGCTCCAGGTTTTAAATAAAAGTGAGAAAAAGAGGCCTCCTGGGGGCTCCAGCCTAAGCCATGTTCCCCAACTCAGTTTACCAGAGGCCTTGCATTTCCAGTAGGGTATAGCTACAGTATAAGGGAGATGTTAATCATTTGCCAGTGGCAAGGTTGTCTAAGCTGCTTTACTTCAGGAGCCCCTCCCCCATTTACAAGTACAAAGACTGCCTACTACTAGACCACAAGTTCTCAATTCCCTATTTTTCTTAGACATTAAGACAGGAGTATCCACACTGGGCAATATACTGAGAACTGAGCATATTCTTATGGAACAGACTGAGATTTGCCCCGCTGGTCCACCAACAGGCAAAGTTCTATAGCTGAACACAATCCTACCACACACTGTGAGAGCAGCAGTTGAAAGAACTCTTAGGTACAGCGAATGGGAGATGCATCAAATAAAGACTAAGGGATCTGCAAGTGAAGACCCAGCTCCCATATTGTCCTCAACACTTAACTGATGTCCCTTACCACCATACTTTCCAATCCTCCCACTTGACTTCTCCTGAGCAACAGGCTCTCTCCCTTCCCATAATAGATTCTGTTGCTGCTGCAACAGGAGCCTCTCTCCTAGGCTTGAGCTGTAGGTGTTGGATGCTAATGGCTCACCCCTAAACCCCGCCTCTCTTAGAGCTCCCTGGGAAGTAACACACCAGGCCCCAATAGCTCACAACCAGTGGTTGATGCAGTGCTTCTTGAACACAGCACACTCTAAAGTTCACTTCCACTAGGTTCATTTCCATCATAGTTTCCATCAACTCTAAAGTTCATTGCCATCATTTCCACCAGAGACCATACTTCATCTGAACCCATATCTCTGCTTATCCTCCCCTGCCCTATTCTGCTTCCCTTACTTCTTTGTAGGTTTATCCTGTGAGCATTCTCTCATTAAAACCATTTGTATAAAAATTCCCTTCTCAGGCTCTGCTCCCAAGGACATGATCTGAAGATGCTTCTCAAGCAAACTTCCCAGGGTCAGCTCTCGGGCCACTCAGAGTGGTCTCTGCACTTTCTTATTTTCTAAAGGTAAAAATGCTTTGCCTCTTCTTTGTCTTACCCAGAATACATTTTTTTCTTTCCTCCTCCTCTCTCTCCATTAGCCCTGTTTCCTCTATGTTTCCCCTCCAATATTATTCTTATTCTATTATTTTCTTGTTCTTCCAATGGTCCAATACACCTATAGAGCAATTCCTTAGCAATATAAGATCCAGCTCCATTTTCTTGAGGGCAGGAAGGGCTTTATGTTCAAACCTGCCAATGAAGTAATGAAACAGCTTTCAGTATCATCATGAGAGTTCAAATTTAAATAAACTGTTTTTGTTTTGTTTTAATCAGTTTAAAATAAATAATACTGGCTAGTAACTTTTTCATAAATAAATACAAATCAAGTTCAGTAATAAACATTAAAAAAAAACACAGATGAAGAACATTTAGAAAAGAAAGTTTACATGCAAAAAGTTTTACAGTGGAGTTCAAGCTTTAGAAATACTAGCTGACCAGATTTAAATAAACAGGCATTTAAAAGGGAAAATTTATAAGGTTATCAAGTTTACAAGATTACGGTTAGTCTCTTGATGATAGGAATGTTCCCTCACACAATCACCATACCAGTAAGGGTTGTCACATATCAATATTATAAAAATCACAAATAAAGTCGGTTTCATTGGAAAGTCAGTAACTTATTGGAAATGGCTATGGCTTTTATTTATTTTGGAGGCTAGAACAAGAGAGTTGACCCTGGTTTGTTGCTGTTGCTACCGTTGAGTGTGATGGTGCACATTTATTCACGATGAGGCAGTGCAAGCAGGTTAGCTTTGTTTCACATGGGCTGTTCTTTATATTTTGTGAAGACGACTTATGGATGCCAGCAGGAGGGGGGTATTTATCTTCTTCTTCTAAAGGCCCTGTTTTTAATAGTTCCTTACTTTTTCTTGTGCAGTTTTCCCAAACGACTTTGTTTATTTTGTTTTTTGTTTTGTTTTAGAAAGAGATTTATTTTTAAGGAGTTGGCTTACACAATTGTGGATGTATGATAAGTCCAAAATAGGCCAGCAGGCTGGAAACCCAGGGAGGAGTTGCAAAGGCAGTCTGCTGGCAGAATTCCCTCTTGGTCAGTGGAGGTTAGTCTTTGTTCTGCTAAGATCTTCAATTGGGGGCACCTGGGTGGCTCAGTCAGTTAAGCATCCAACTCTTGGTTTCAACTCAGGTTATGATCTCACAGTTCATGAGTTAAGCCCTACATGGGGGTCTGCACTGACAGCATGGAGACTGCTTCGGATTCTCCGTCTCCCTCTTTCTCTGCCCCTGCCCTGCTTGCTCTCTATCTCTCTCAAAATAAATTAATTAAAAAAAAAAAAATCTTCCATTGACTGGGTGAAGCCCACCCACATTATGGGTGCCTTACTCAAAGCCCACTGATTTAAATGTTAATCTCAGAAGAAAAAAAAAATACTAAAACAAACAAACAAACAAAACACCTTCATAGAAATATCCAAGATAGTATTTAACTAAATATCTGAACATTGTGGCCCAGCCAAGTTTACATAAGAAAATTACATCGGCAAATTCCAAGGTTTTTTTCCCCCCATTAGTTAGGTTTTCAGAAATGAAGATACACTTTATACATTGTTCTAGAATAAATCAGATCCAACATGTCTCATTGCATTTCATCATAATCTCATCGCATTTCATCATAACCAGGGAATCACAATCCCTTAATTTAATTAGTTTAGTAATTTTTGCTGGAAAGTATCTCTTCTCATTGGCTGGTGTGGCTTTAACCTCTGTGAAAGTTATTTCCTTTTCCAGTATCAAATTTCCTGATCAGTGAAGTTGGTAGAGTTAGCTTTGCAGCAAAATTCTGAGTAAATTAAACTGGTTACTGAATAGGTTTTCAGAGAGCCTCAGATACTGACTCACAAACTATGTGCAACATTTCTAAAGGAGAGAAGGGTACTCATGGAGTAGACAGACAAGAGCCCAAAGACAGATTTCTCAAGACAAGAGACAGGGAAGCATGGTTTCAAAGTCAAGTCCTACAGATACCGTTACTAGTGAAAGGAAAGAGATAAAGTATAGAAGGAGGAGTTTGGAACAAGTTGAAAACAGATGACTAGTTGTATGGTATGAAAGGAGAATATATGTAAAGAAATACCAGGAAATACATTGCCTGCTGCTAGGGTGAGCTTTTTCATATTCTCTCTCTTGTGAGCTTGGATCACTTCACGAACGTCAGCATCTGCTCATGGGTAGCAGAGAATCCAAACATACTAGTCATCTTTCAACGAAATATGCGATACATCAATAGTTTTCAACCTTGGTTACACATTAAAACTAACAGGAGCAATTTAAAAATCCTTATGCGAAGGCTACAGCTCAGTCCAATTAAATAGAATCTGTGGTGAGACACAGACATCAATATTTTTAAAGCTCCCCAGGAGATGCCGATATGAAGCCAAAGTTGAGAACCATTTACATGCATCCTTAACATAATGTACATAAATAGATCAGGAGATACAAACATTCTATGGGCAATCGACATGAATTCTGGAAAGGTTTAAGGATTTTAAGTATAAAAAAGGGGGAGTTATACTTTTCTCCAGAATGTCTGGGTCATAGATGAGAAATAAAAACGGCTCTAGGGCTGTAATAGGATTGAGTCATGCAGTGATTATAACATAGGTAGGATCCCAGAATACCCCTCTCCACCCATTAAACACATGCCAAAAGAGAAATATTTGGATGTAATACACTGACAGCACTGAAAGCCATAAGAGTTACAAAAATTATATAACAAAGAGGCAGAAATTTCAGGTTCTAGACATTTGGTTTTGCTGTCTTCTCCAACATACACACCTAAAAAGGATGGCACAGGTACTGAGATTAGGTTGTTTTGCTGAAGAGCCTCAACAGGGCGCTCTCAATGTGCCTGCCCTCAGGCTGTGGAGGAAGTGATTCAGCATGGGAGTGGCCACAGTACATACCACCAAGGCCACTGTACCCTTCCTGGGGGCAAGCTGAGATAGCCAAACTTAAGGCAGCCCCCAAGGCCTGTTCCCTAAAATAAATAAATTGACAGGAGAAAGCCTCAGATGGGGGCGGCTTTATATTCCCCACCTGTTGATGGTACTCTCAATACTGGAGGAAACTATTTAAGGTATAAGAGTTAAGGACCGTTGAGAATGGAACACTACTACTGAATACAGCACCAATAAATACAATAATATGTTATTGGTTAAGTTGTTAGAAAAGCCAAGGTTGAGGAAGTGAGAAGGGTCACAAGAGAAATGAGGAATTTCTACATTTTTGCAGAATGTAAGTTCTGATGTTATCGAACTGTGCAGCTGGGATTCCAAAACGCTGATTGAAAAAAGATACCAGAACCCAACAGACCACAAAGTGGGAATTGATGATGACTAGATAGTGCAGGGGGGTGACATAGGACCACAAATTGGGGATAGGCCATCACTGTCAGAAGCACATTGTCCAAACATCCAAAAAGAATTTTAAAAGATATTTGCATCAGGCAGCCTGTGTGAGATGACTCTGCTGTGAGTTGGGATGTCCGCAATCATCTCTGGGATTGTGATGGAAGTGAAACCAATGGCAGCCAAGGACAGGTTGGAGAGAAAGTACACCGGGATGAGGTGGGAATCTGGGCCAACAGAATGCAGGTTCCCAAGAACAATGACCAAATGCATGGTCTGGGACGGCCAAAAGAGGAGGGGCTGCAGTTCCATATCATCTGAGAGGTTTAATGGAGAAATTCCAAGACATGTGTTTAGATTCTTTGGTCCCATGTGGCTGGGACACCTTCTTCACTTATTCATTCTCCAATGTTCTTTCTTTCTTTATACAAAGTTTCTGACCCAAATCATTTTTTTCTCTCTAAATAAGTTCATTTAATACTTTTTGCAAAGGCAGATCTACTTGCAACAAGTTCTCTCAATTTTTGTTTGTCTGAGAAAGTCACCATTTTCCTTTCACTTTTGAAGGATAACTTCACATGATACAGAATTCTAGGCTGGTGGTTTTCTTCTCTCAATACTTTAAATATTTCACTTCATTCTATTTTTGCTTGCATGGTTTATGAGGAGAAGTCAGATGTAATTTTTATCTTTGCTCTTCTAGAAGCAAGATGTTTTTTTTCCCTCTGGCTTTAGACTATTTTTATCCTTGACTTTATGAACTTTGAATACAATATGCCTACGTGTTGTGTTTTTGTGTGTGTTTGTGTTCAGTTTTGGTTTTGGTTTGGGCATTTATCTTGCTGGTGTTCTCTGAGCTTCCTGGATCTGTGGACTGGTGCCTGATATTAATTTGTGGAACTGTCAGCCATTATGGCTTCAAATATTGCTTCTGTTCCTTTCTCTTATGCTATTCCACGTATACGTATGTTCAACCTTCTGTAACTGTCCCACAATTCTTGGTATTCTGTTAGGTTTCTTTTTTTTTCCCTGTTTTCCTCTTTGCTTTTCAATTTTGGAAATTTCTATGGTCGTATCTTCAAGCCTAGAAATTTTTTCCTCAGCTATGTCTAGTCTACGAATAAGGCACCATAGGCATTCTTAATTTCTGTCAGTGTTTTTGATCTCTGGCATTTCTTTTTTTATTTTTTTCTTAAAATACCCATCTCTCTGTTTACATTACCCATCTGTTCTTGTATGCTGTCTACTTTTTCTGGCAGAGCCCTAAGCATATTAATCCTAGTCATTTTATTTACTTATTTTTGAAGAGGTAAGGTTTTGTTTATTATTTTTTTAACATTTAATGGCTTCTCTTTTTAATGTATAGATTTAAGGTACAATTTAAAGTATTATCTCCACTGTAATTCACATTTGCATTATTATATACATTCAAACCATAATTCAATAAAAATAAAAAATAATTGTTGATTAGCAGTTGATGTTTTAAAAACAATTATAGTCATTTTAAATTCCTTGACTGATAATTCCAATATCCCTACCCATCTGACCCTGAATCTGATGCTTCTTCAGTTTCCTCAAACTGTGCTTTTGGCCTTCTAGTATGTCTTATAATTTTTGTTGGAACCTAGACATGATGTCCTGTGTAAAAGAAACTCTAGTCAATAGGCATTTAGTGGTATGGTGGTAAGGTGTAGGGAGCAGGGAAACATTCTATTGTCCTGTAGGTTAGGTTCTGATAAGTTTGTTCAGCTTTTTATTTGTTGTTAGGATGGAGTGGCAACTTCTAAGCTCCTTACATGTTGGACTGGAAACCCCTCAAAAACTTTCCAACACATGAAACTCCACAAGGGTCCACTAGCTCATTACCTTTCCATAAACTGGAACATCCTTTGTAAAACCTATCTCAATAGGATATTACAGCCCAAAATAGTAAACTCATACTGGAAAAGTATATATTTTTAGGTAGACATTCTCTGATAATTCAGTAGCTTCTTTATTAAGTTCCTCTCTTTCCAGTCTGAGCTTGCCTCTTTTGGAAAGAGCATAATCACTCATGAAATAAATAATTTAAAAATAAGCAGTGAACATTTTATAGTTTTTTATTACGTAACTAAAATAAATCTGTATATTAACAGAGAATTATTCTAAGGAGGCTGTCCAACTCAGACCCACCCCCTAAATAATATATTGTCTTAAATATGACCCATGTGGAAGGAGATAATTTACCTCGCTTCCTCATGGCCTCAGTCTATGATTTAAAAGCAAAAAGTCTACCTCCTTTCCCAAAGGAATTCATATTTCCCTGGATTAGTTAATATTTTTGCACAATGAAAATTCAAAATCTTAAAATCTATTCTCCATCCCAGCCAATTTTACCCTAAAATATTACAAGAAAAACTGCTTAAAGTTAAAACCCATATGAAGTTAACATTTAGCATTTACCTTGTGCCATGCACAAGAATTCCCTTTTCTACTTGCAAAATAAAGTGGGATATTGAAAGACTTTCCCCTCTAATTCAAGCTTTAGGCCTACTTTTCCAAAAAACTTTCTATGCAATTGAGTCAAGCACAGCTTTTAAAGATAAATCAGTATAGGCCTGACCTAACATACCACCATAAAGTACATTGGAGAGATGTCACAGCAGCAGATGTTGGGTCTATTTAATCCCGAGTCTGGCTCAGCAGTGGGTAATGCTATCATTAATCCACTGAGAGCACACCCCTCAGATGATAATTAGGAAGGAACTTTTTTTTTTTAAGTAACCATAATTACAGTGACACTCTCAATAGCTCTAATTATGGAAATGAGTTTCACATTAAATTCACCTGCCTGATAATATACAGTGAAAGTCTATTTCAGCTGAAACATGTTGTTTGTTAAAACAGCAGTGTCTGAGGTTCAGGTATTCGACATGTGAATAATAGAGTCATCATCTCTAGAGTTTCAACTTAGATTATAAACTGGTATTAATTTGCCTAGAGTTAGTGTTGTATGCTTTGCATGAAAAATGCATCTCTAGTCAAAAAGCTAGAAGATTTCAAACAACAGTCTAGTCCAGGTTTATTTCCTATTTTTGTCTGATGCCCGATGTTTTATTCTACTCAGAGTCCATAAGACATTGAGCAAGGAAGGCAGCTTCCTGTTTGTTCTTATGCTAAAAAAAAATCCATAAGTTTGATGCTGATTGCTGATAGTCCCACTCATATTTTAAAGTTTTATTTATTTAAGTGATCTCTGTACCCTGTGTGGGGCTCAAATTCACAACCCTAAGATCAAGAGTCACAACTCCCTCTGACTGAGCCAGCCAGGTACCCAGTCCTACTCATTTTTTATCCTGTGAAAAGTGATAGAGTTTGTAACTATGGACACAGAAGATATGTACACATACATACACACAGACACACATGCATTCACCCAATGGCTATAATAACCTAATTCCCTTTATGTAGACATCTCTATTCCCAGGAAGAAGAACTTGGAATCACGTATTTGTCTTTCAGAAAACGTAGGCATACCAGAGTAATGCATTCATCTTCTCATATTCAACAAATGGTAAAGATGCTGAAAGAATTGAAAGCAGTCTATTGTTTACAAGGAGGGATAAAGAGGGACTTCTAAGAAAGAACTATGTGGCCCCCTGCCTTGTCATTTTTCATCCTTTTCCTTGGTTTGGCTCACTCAGAATTACTCATCCAATATTCAGTGAGACTAAGAGCTCTAAGTTTGCCCATATAGCATCCACAAAGCAAACCGCTCAACTTAACTTTGCCAACTACTAAAAAGATCTCCTCCCCTTTGTTCTCAGCCTTGTTACTCTGAAGTTTGGAAGACTCTCCAACTCTGTAAGGTAAAAGGAGAAAGAGGACAGAGTGATTTATTTTCCCTTATTTTCCCCTCAAAATTCCAACTAAAAATGGCAAATGAGGACAAAATCCTGCTACAAGTCATTGTTATGAAGGTGACTTCATTTTGATGAAAGTTGCAAAGAGACAGAATATATTAACTCTGTTTTGAACTTTAAGACAACTCTTTCTCTCATCAGCTGCGGTCCCAGTGGTAGAGTTGAATGGGGGGAGATATCAGTTGTTTCAGTCCTCATTAAATTTTTGGCCACAAGCCATTGAACTAAATTCAATAAGCTGAAGCTTTGGAATTTACATTAGTTCTTTAAACAAAAGCTTCATTCCTGGACAATGAAGTTTTGAGTACAATTTGCTCTCCTAACAGTGGAAGGTTCACAGGGAAGAAATTAATTGGACTCTATTGTTCTTCTCCCTCCTTTCCCACCCCCAACATGTTAAACATTTCTACAGACCTCAAATGCTACTGTCCTTCATTTGGTGAAATTTAATTCAATTAAAATTACAAAACAGATGCAGAATAGATCATAGTAGGAGTCAATTCTAAAAGAAAAACGATAAAGCTATAAATTGCTCATTGATCCCTGCCCTCTAGTAGCTTGTGATCTTAGTCATGCCCATTTAAGACAGATCCTTGCCTTTGGTGTCTGATGAGACTTAAAAAGTAATCTAGCCAATCTGATTCCATATCTTACCTAGGGTTCATTTCCTCATACAAAGAAGAGCACTATAGATAAGATTCTGCCCCCAAAATAGTGTGAGATAAGTCCAACTTGTGGCTTTTCCAGATATGAACAATCTCTATCAAGGATACCAATAATTCATTTCAATTAGCAAAGGAAAAAACTGTTATACAGATGAAAGGTACCAGGGCTGGGAGGGGAGGGATGTGGGAGGAGCAGCGTGACTCAGAATAGGGAAAAAGTCAGCACTATTATAAAGTCTAAATCATGAAAACAATGTTGTATTGGTGACTGTAGTACTTTAAGAAGAGATGTAACCTATAGAAATCCTCACTATGGCAATAGTATTAACTGGTCTTGTGTTTTAAGAGAGTAAAATGTGATCTTTCCCCACCCACTTACTGCCTCCTTTACAGAAGACATACCTAGAGCAAATCCACACCATTTGAATGATGTTACTGAACTCCAGCTTATACTATTTCAGGACTATTTTATTATAGTGAGATGGAAAGAGTACTAGACTTCAAGTGAGAAAAAAAGCAGGTTCTAGTCCTAATTCAACCATTTACTACCGTTACTGCCTTGAACAAGCATCATAATTTTGTGAGCCTTAGCTTTCTCTTCTATAAAAGCAAGTTATTTGAGATAAGAAATGTAAAGATGTTTTAGAAAACCATCTATCTGTATGAAGGCAGGAATGATCATGGATGATGACCATGTTGTTCATCACCATTTTATAAACAGATCAGGTCTTTAAGAACAGAGATGGGACTAGATCTTTCCAAGAATCTGTCATATAACAGAAGTATAAACAGCTATTAAGAATGTATTAACTCAAAAAGCTCTTTTGATTCATATGTAGTCGAGCTAGAAGGGACTCGAGACGTCATTTGGTCCAACCCAATCACATAATAGACGAGAAGACTGAGCTCAAAGTTGACTTGTTCAAATAACTCATAAAGTGGTACAGACATGGAACCAGATCACAGTCCTCCTGAACTGGGCTCTGTACCACCCACATCAGACTGGGGTATGTTTCATTCAAGAAAAAGAGACTGCAAGTACATGTATGTTTGGGATGAAAGGGGGAAGTCCCAGTCTCCATGGGTGGCTGACTTAATATATGAATATTTTGACAGAGAAGCCCTTTTACAACAGGCTGTCAACCTAAGGATTCATCATTTGCTGGAAAAGGCCAGGTAAAACATAAGCAGTAAAGAGTGAGTGTTCTGACTACTAACCAGAATTCTGGACAAGCAGGATTGGGAATGCCAACAGAACAAGTGAGAAGTGGCATGTTGGGTTTTTTCTACCTCAAAACTCTGACTAGGAAGCTGTATTTCAGTGACTATCCTTGGCATGCAAGTATAAGAGAGACAGAGGAATGTAGTATAAACTCCACTGTCTGTCAGGTTTCAAGGCACATTTTAGATTCTTCACCTCAACTCCTGAAAACAAAGTCCCAATGGCCTTTCTGGTTTTCCCTATAAATTTATCTTCAAGGAGGTCATTAGAGGCAGGCCTCTGGGATGCTATATTCTCTCTCATTCAATGAGTTATTTCAGGGAGAATTTCAAGGACAAGAATGAGGAGAGGCAGAGTCAGGAGGATGTCATCTGGCACAGCAGAGCAGCAGGAACTGGGAACAAGCCGTCAAACCCCAAGCTGGAGGGCCAATGTGCTTCCATTCTTGCATCCCTCTAAAGTCTTCACACATACATATACCCACAGCTTATCTCTCCCCCAACCCTCAGCAGCTTGGCTCAAGCCAAGAGACAGTAGGGGACAAATGCACATATGTTCTGCTATTAATATCTAATTAATTGACACAAGGACTACCTAAGGAGCATAACTTTGAGATGCAGAGAAGGCAGCACAACAGTGACAGCAAAATGTCGTCTTTGGCCATGGCCTTATCAGTCTAGAGAATCTCCTGGGGCATCCTACAAATATTTTGAAAGGAGCCTGGGGCTTTCTGGGTTGCTGAAGCTCTACATTTGCAGATGCAAAGACTTTCAGATTCTCTCAGAATTATATCCCATTTCTGAAAACCCTCGAAAGAAAATCATCAGTGCCAATAAAACAGGAGCACCCAGTACCATTTGATTGGTTTCACTATTCATCTCCTTATCCTAGAGCAGAATTTAACCCTAAGACTGGCCTGGCATTATTGGAGTTGCTCTATCTAAACTTGATATTCCAGTTTAAGGTAGAAGAAAGCAGGGTAGACCAATACAAACTTAAGGCAAATTAATGAATGCTGATTTGCTATGGATTCACATACTTTGTTGGATTTTCAAGTTTTTCTTCAGAAGCACTCTCAATAAATTATTACATTCTGCAGGACAGAAAGTAGCAGATTGCTTATGGGTGTTAGGGGAGGTTGGAGGGGGAGAGAGCAGTGGAAGAGAATGAGAATGATTCAGTCCACCCACATGTCTCTGATGTACTGGAAATAAGATTTCCTGAAACCGAGGGTCAGATTCTTACTGATGCTGCAAAAAGACAAAAGAAAAAAAAAGTCCTAAGATTTTTAAAGTTGCCCAGTTTCCTCAGGTCCATACATTTCCAGATCATGCTTTAGCCACCTAAAGCTCAAAGGCCACCATTTTGTTTATTTAGTTCTTGCATAATTTCTGTTGAGAGTCAACTTCCTTTTGATTAACTGTACTGGTAATATTATAGAAGCAATGGGTGACCAAGACTGGCTAAGCAGCAACTCGTATACTGGCTGGATTCTTTGAATTTGCATTACATTTCATCTGCTGCTACTGTAAAATATTCCTTTGGTTTTTCACAAACCCAGGACCTTCCTTATTACATTGGTTATCATACATACAGGCAGACCTCATCAAGACCTGCCTTTTCCTTTAAATAGGGCAGGGTGAAGGTGGGGAGGTTACTCAATTAATGCCACAAATATTTATTCCATAACTACGATGTTCCTAAGAAGGACAGTGGAGAACAAACATTTGTGAAATATAGTGATTTCCTCAGAAACTGACATTGCAATGAGGAGAGGCCATGCCAAGCATTCCATGTGAAGAGTAAGAGAGTCTCAGGCAGTGGATAAGAAGAGGCCAGGAACTGAGGCTACCCACTCATGCTCCAGGGATGATGGAAAGATGCTAAGGGCATTCTGATCTGAGACACATTTCAAAGTAAACTTTCCTAAGGTCAATTTTTTTTTTAACCTGCTATTAGTGACACGCTGAAAAATTCTTGAGGGAAGATGATTGAAGAAAATTATTTTTATCTTCACAAAATAGATATTTTGAGACCACATAAATAGTAAAGAGGATTTCTGATAATTTCTTTAGAAAGAAAAATAAAAAAGCAAGGCAGCTGCTATTTAATTTAACAAAGAAATGGATCTACAGCTCTTTAAGAGTTCTTTCTGAAATAAGAGTGTTATTTTTCTTTCTTTTTCTCTGCATTTTTTATTGTATTTTCCTGCTTCCCCTCATCATATAAGAAAGTACTTTACAATAATAAACTCAATGTTCTATGTGCTTGTTTTAAAAGTTCATTAGTAGGTAATTCATAGAAGATTCTGGTAATCTTTGACAAGGTTACACTCCACTCTACTGTGTCTTGAGAACAATTCCATTAAAAGGCCTTAGGATTAACACTGTTATTTCACACAACCCAGCTTAATGATATTTTTCTTTAATCTCTTACAAAGCTGTTAGGAGCAAGCAAGGGACATCAAGGATTTTAAAGAATATAACACCCTAATAAAAATATGAAAAGATTGAAAAACTTAGCCAAATATAAACCATTGGGATGGTTCTTAATGTCCTAAGTTAGGTTTATTCTTGAGGTCTTCCACAAAAACACAAAGATTTTAGAATGTTACTCAGATGAAATTCAAAATAAGTCCCTATTTATAGCCCACATATTTGATCTCCCAAACATAAGAGACCTATAGACCTCAAAGTATCATTTAATTTAGAGTTTCTTGACCCTGGATAAACATTTGAATCACCCAGGAGCTTTCAAAGACTGCACTCTTATTTCTCTTCAGATTAATTAGTATTTTTTTAAGTTCCTCAAGTGATGCCAATGTGCAGAGCTGAAATATACTAATTTATTTTCTTATTCTTTGATAGTTATTTTATTTCTATAGCTTTGTGTTTTTTAAATACTCTTCCAAAGATTTTCTGTCTGATCCCTGCCTTCAAATACTCATAATTTTCTAGATAATTCAGTATCATATTTTATTCCCTAGTCTTCTGGTTGACGCTTCTTTCAATTTTGTACTGTAGTCCTCAGTCTAGGACTGTGTTTTCTCTCTTTAGTCCAAAACTGTGATATACCCATACTGCTACATTTATGTTGACTTACAAATTACTCTTACCCAAACACTATTGCAAGGCACACAATAAAAAACAAGTGACAGTCTCTGAAAAGTAATTGGTTCCATAAATCTCTAGATGATAGTGATGGTGGGAGTGTCTTATGAAATAACAGACTACTGATAAATCAGGCTGACTTATATGGAATTTCAATTTCAGAAATGTTAGGCATTTTGATCCCAATCATAAACTCTGATCCTAGCCTGAACCTGATGTAGCAATATGTTGCTAAGTTTCAGATAAATGAAGAATTTGGTAAAACAAGAGCTTTTTCTGGGTTACCCTGTTCTACTAAGGTTGTAGCTCATAATCTTTGGAGTTGGAATAAAAGTTTTCTATTTAAATATGATTTTATGTTTCCCTAAGCCTAGAAGAGGCAGAAAGTTCCATTGATACTTGCCAGATAAATGCATGTGGTGATTTTGAGTTTGTCACTGCAATTCAGTGTCGAACAGGTCCTATAAAAATAAACTCCTCTGCACAAGAAAGAAACTACAGCTTCCTATATGTTGCCCTAGGACAGATCAAATTATGGCCATGTCTGACATATACTAATTTTTTGTGTGTCAGGTTCCCTCATGGAAAATGAGTCATTCCAATCCAATCTCTGTTCCTAGGATGGCATTCAGGACAGATTAAAACCAAAACCATGTGAACAGGCAAATGGCTGGCACAAAAGCAAACCTTAACCTTTGTAAGGACATGGAGTTAAGGTAGAGCTGTTACCTACATAAGAGTGGCCTAACAAACATTAGAGTCCGTAAAAACATCTAAAATTTGGAGAATAGGCATTGGAACCACCCAGCTCTCCTAAAATATGTGATCCTAGGCAAGCTATTTAATTAGTCTCTCAGTTTCATTATCTTTAAAATGGATTTAACACCCACCTTACATGGCTAGTAGGGAGGAAATAATAGAACACCCACACAGCATTTGAGGCAGTGTCTGGCTTATAAATGCAAGTCTGGGGGCACCTGGATGGCTCAGTCAGTTGAGCGTCTGACTTCGGCTCAGGTCATGATTTTGTGGTTCCTGCGTCGGAGCCCCCCTCATTGGGCTCGCTTCTGTCAGCAGGAGGCGCTTTGGATCCTCTGTCCCCCTCTCTCTGCCCCTCCCCTACTTGCACTCTCTCAAAAATAAACATTAAAAAATATGTAAATAAATGTACATCTGGTTTATTAATGCCCAGGCATGCACAGAGACAGGGATGTATCTCTCATTATATAAATACACTAAGCTCTGTATCTCTATGTTAAGCCACACGTAGCCATACAAATACATACCCAAAAAGAGAAATGCTCATATAAGGGGAAAAAAACCTTAATCTTCTCTGTCTTCTTTCTAGAAATGGAAGATATTACCAAAATAGAAGGGGGCAAAGCGACAGGGCTCTTACATTAGTCAAAGATCCCCCTCAACTTTTCCAAGAATGCTTTGGAAGATGAATTAAGTAATGAGGAAATAGCTCTCACCAGTTAGGCCAGTGATCTGCTGAACAATTAATCCACTTTGAGGACCACAAAATTCTTTACCAGGGTCTAGCTTGCTGGGCTCTCCAATGTATAAAGATCGTGTTTCTTCGATGGGTTAGACAGCTAAATCTGTTCCAACTTGAGACATATTTTTGGGCTCCAAATGATGATCCAACTTGTCTGTTAACAGCAATAAAATTTACCAACGAATGCCAGATTTCCTTTCCCACCGATTTTAGGCTGTGTTAAGTCCAACACACATTTGGAAAACATCACTCCATTGTATTTCTCTAACTTAAGAGGAAATGGTTAGAATAGGTGAGAAACACCCCAAGGCGTCAGTACAGCTTATATGGTGCTTCTTAACTTCTTCCAAGTTACAGTGTTCGGTGGCACAATTATACCCTAAAGTGAAATAATTACACTTAGTATGTACTCAATGGGCATTTATTATGTAGTTGATAAACTTACCAAAAATCTTATGCGAGTCCTTTGGGCTCAGCCTGAGAATAAGTTCTTGAAGGATTTGAGACTTTCCAAGTAAGAAGACAGAGTCACAGAAAAGAGCAGTAGAGGAACAGTAACATATTTAAAGTTATACTGCCATTCAGAGAACACAGGAGTGGAACCGGAGTCTTAGAAAACCTAGATAAATGTCCCAATCAACCAGATGAGATGAATAGGAGAGAAAGACTCTACGTGAAGGTTCTCAGGGAAGACACTTCGACCACAGTAAAAAAAGTTTTTGAACAAAACATTTGATTTCTTCTTTTAAAAAAATTTTTTTTAATGTTTATTCGTTTTTGAGAAAGAGAGACAGCATGAGCAGGGGAGGGGCAGAGAGAGAGGGAGACACAGAATCCAAGGCAGGCTCCAGGCTCTGAGCTGGCAGCACAGAGACTGACACAGGGCTCCAACCCTCAAACCATGAGATTACGACCTGAGCTGAAGTTGGATGCTCAACCAACTGAGCCACCCAGGTGCCCCAAAACATTTGATTTCTTTTGAATTAGCCTGGTAAGAACGTTTCAGAGCGTGCAAGGTAGAGGATTTCATTCCCCAAGTAAAACACTTTAGTTGTTTAATAATTTGGTGTTATGTTTGATTTTATAAAAATGAGTTTAGGTCAGGCATATTTGCTCTAACAATGAAAATGAATACTACGTAGAACACACATTCTACTAGGAAAAAAATTCAGCTCAACTCATTTGCCAAATAATAACTGAGCATGTGGTGAATGTAAGGCATAAAATATTTTAATACTTTATTGTGCATCTTGAATAAAGGTATTTTATGTATTATCTCATTAAAATGTATGAAAAGACTAAGCGAAAATAAGGTGACATATAGCCTAAGTATTGTGTCCAGGTAACATACCAGTAAATGAAGCTATATTCCATTCTAACTCTGTATTCTATGTTCTCAACCATGTCCTAAGACCAAATCCCTTGTCTTAAGCACTTCATATTCAAAAGGACAGAGAAGACAAGCATTCAAACGACATCATATATAGTGCAATAAGGTAGGTAAATACAAATTAAGTCATACTAGATGATCACGACATGACAGACTTAAGAATGTAATATTTAAAGAGTGAGAAACTGATATTCAAAAACAAACTATGTTGTGAGTTCTAAGGCAGAATTCTAAAATTATATCCAGTGTTTAAAACCAGAGGTGTTTAAAATACAGAGGTGTTTTATCTGTAAAATAATTTATACTGAGAAGTTAAAAGGACCCTCATGAGCACTGAGTCCAGGCTCATTCCAAAATAAAAATTGTTCCTAAAAAATTCCCCAAAAAGTGTCAGATCTTGGCATCTTATCCTCCCATATTCCTGTTATGTCTTTTCTTTTTAATGTTTACTTATTTTTGAGAGAGAGAGAGAGAGAGAGCGTGAGCATGAGCGTGAGCAAGTGGGTGAGGGGCAGAGAGAGAGGGAGACGCAGAATCCAAAGCATGCCCCAGGCTCTGAGCTGTCAGCACAGAGCCCGAAGTGAGGCTTGAACTCATGAACCTTGAGATCATGACCTGAGATGAATTTGCAGGCTTAACCGACTGAGCCACCCAGGTACCCCTCCTATTATGTCTTGATACTTACCGCATAGTAAACAGAGAGAGGACAACCCAATTGTGTCAAATTCTCTCCACCCCCTTTTGTAATTAAATGTTCCCTTAACAATATATTCCAATAACACCCAATGTATGTATCAAATTCTTTTTTATCCTCAGAAATTGCTTAGTACAAATTTTAGTTTATTTCAAATTCTCTTTTCTCATAAATAAGCATTTATTGAGTACCAACTAAATCAGAACCTCACATACCTGAGGGTGCATAAAGTTATGATATGTATGGCCCTTTGGAAGCTTGCATTTAAAAGAGGCTCATGCATTAAAAAAGAAACTCCAATAACCATACAAAGTTCCAAAGACTGCAATAATCATGTCGCAGCACCACAGAAGTCATAAAAAGTTCTAGAGAAGAAGCCCTTTTTATAGGCCTTGTGGGATGGGAAAACATGAAAGAAAAGGGATCACCCAATAAATTAAAATTTTAATCCTTAATTAACTATTTAATTCCAATAAGCATTTCTTATTCTAACTCCTATGGGCTCTAAAACAAAAGATGCAAAAGAAAGTTGAAATGCAATTTATGAAGAATGAACTAAATCAGTTTGTTTCCTACCTGGGCCCAGCATGTTTCTCCTATTCCACATCACTTCATTTTCTTACTGATTTCCTGTAAGCTTTCATTTCTAATAAACTAAGTGAACGAGATATCATATCATGCTCAAAATCTTTATTCCATATTTTCAAAAATTCTGTAAAAGTTGGGTTCAGAAGGAGTTAGTTGAACAATACTCTCTCCTTGGCATGCATGAGAATCAAGCCCAAAGCAAGTGGTTTAGAAAAGCTTATCAGGTAGAATAAGTCCAGCATGACATGTAAGAAACGGTCTCTGAACAATAGTCAGTCCCATTTGCAGGACATTACGCTGAAGCCAATGTCCATTTTCCTTCAATACAGAGGTGGTACAGACACAGTGAAAGAGCAATCATGGAAAAAGCCTTTCAAGCAACGTCAAAACACATGCACACACAGACAGCCCCCTCCCCCCCCCCCCACACACACAACAAACTAAACAGTATTCCATTCAAAATCTGCAAATTGCTGGACTCAGACTGAGCAGATGAGAAGAGATTGCTTTCTTTCTGACGACCTGGTCCAGAGACTCTAGATATTAACAACAATTTATAGCTCAGAAAAGAAGAGCAAAGTGAACGCAAACTTTTCCAGCAGAAAGCCTATAAATCTCACAGGCCTCTACAAAAATGAGCTCAGCCTTCACTGAGCAACAATATCTGGGGAGGGGAGTAGGGAAGGGAGGGGTGGGCTCCAGGCACTGGGAATTTTACCAATCATAAGAAAGCTGGACTGCAGCAAAAGCTGCAATAAAAGAAGTCAATTGTTCAGGGTGCAACTGCTCCAGTAATCCCATCTAAAAATGGGAACTGAGTTTGCAAAATACCGGAAAGAATCAGCATTCAGCATGCTTGTCCTGGGGGGCATGGAAATGCCCAGGACCACTGAAGACACGGAAGTACCAAAGGACTAAAAAGATCGTAAACAGAAAAAACAAAAAAACCAAAACTTTTGCAAAGCACACTAGTGAGAAGCTGCATAGGGTAAGGCAGAGAGTACTGGAAGGTTCATCTCTTCTGGGTCCGTCTTCACATTTGTGAAATTAAGACACTGGCTTAGCTGACTCCTCAAAGTTTTGTCGATATTAAGATTCTATGAGTTCTGTGAAGCACTACAATGAAAACTATACAAAGTAAACACAATAGTATAGGCAGCAGCAATAACACTCAACTGGGGAGACAAGGGGATTGCTGAGGACCCCTTGTGCTACACAGAGGATCCCAACATTCAAGCAAGGTTGGTGTAACCCCACACTCACTCCAACTCTCCAACACAAATTTTGTATCAAACTGTTAAGAAATTTACCATGTCCTGTGCTGTGTAGATATCACGAATTCACAGCATTTAATACCCTAATCCCTCACTAAAATCCTCCATGGCTTCTGTTGCCCCAAATAAGATCCCAGACTCCTGAACCATATCCTCCAAGGCCCAATACAATCTGACCCTGAGCTTTGTCTTCAACCTCACCTCCCCACAATCTCCCTCTGGTTTACTTCATCTGAGCCCACTGGCCCTATTTTTGTACTTTGGGTGCATCAAGCTCACCCCAACCTCAATGCCTTTTTCCTTCTGCCTGCAAAGACTTCTCCCTGCCCAACAACAGGCCGTTTCCTTCACATCATTTATGTTTCACTCCAAATGTCACTTAACTAAGAAGCCATCCCTGATTCCCCTACGAGTCACTTCATCACATTGCTCTTGTATTTTTTCAGCATTATTTACCATTCTCTGAGATTAAATTATTTCTTTACACATTTGTTTTCTGTCTTCCCTAACTAGATCATAAGCTGAGTGAAGGCACAAATGTGATCTGTTTAATGTACTCCTCAACATGATAGATGCTTAAAAATTGTTTGTTGAATGATTAAACCACAATTTAAGTATTAGCACCTTTATTTTACTAAGAAATCTCAGATAAAATGTTTAGTGACTTGCTCAAGTGAAACCCTCTAGTAAATAATTATGTTAAGATTAGTTAAGATTGGGGACTTTAAATAACCTTTCTATTAGAATTTGTTTCTGCCTTTCTGGAGTATTCCATCCAAGTGATCCTAGAAGCCACTTTTCATCACTCTTTTTTTTTTTTTTAATTTTTTTTTTAACGTTTATTTATTTTTGAGACAGAGACACAGCATGAACGGGGGAGGGGCAGAGAGAGAGGGAGACAGAATCGGAAGCAGGCTCCAGGCTCTGAGCCATCAGCCCAGAGCCCAACGCGAGGCTGGAACTCACGGACCGCGAGATCGTGACCTGAGCTGAAGTCGGACGCTTAACCGACTGAGCCACCCAGGTGCCCCTCATCACTCTTTATAAGTGGAGCAAACTACCTCAGTGTATTGATAACCCTGCTCTGTGTATAAGAGGGTCTATTTTCAAGCATGTGTTAGAGTAGAGATGAGGTTCTGGGCTTGGGGGGGGGGCGGGTTGCGGATGGGGTGGTATCTTAGCATAAGACTAGGGATGAAATTTGATACTTAATAAGAATTAAAAATCATATTTTTCTATCGTGATGAGAAAGAAAGGGATCATGAGGTAGTTGGGGAAAATAACTAATTTGAGACTTGGGTATATTTCAATATCATCGGTCAATGGAATAATAGTCATGGATTTGAAGTTGTGTTCAATTATGTATTGAACTGTTTCAAAGCATGGGCTTGAAAGCCTGGACCTGAATCCCTTTTCTGCCATCTCTGCATGACCTTGTGGCCTGTCTGTACTTCACTTATAAACAGGGGTTACTATCATACACCTGATGCAGACTAAATGAATTTACAGATAGAGAACTCTTGGGTCAGAACCTGGCACTGAGTATCAATCAACACATGCTAGCTATTGTTATTATCACTAGTTTATACTTTTCACTGTGAGCTCTCACATTGCAAAAGACATTAGTCATTTAATTTTCAGATGAACCTTGTTATATCACAATATCTTCGATAGCTATGGATCTTTCACTCATATGTTACTGCATACCACCCAAAACCTTACACAATTCACTGACAACTCTACTCACATGGCTCAGGGAATTTCAGTGGATTCCTCCCTTCGATTCTGAATCCCTGTTCTCTGCCATTGGCTTCAAACTTTTGGGTTACTTTTAGTCTAACTCCTGTGGACTACCTCCTAGGTTATACTTTCCACAAGGTTTTCTCTTTAGGTTTGCCCCTGGCATCTCTCAGTTGGCTCTTGCTCCTTGCTGAGCATCTTGATGGCTACTCTGGCTCATCCTGACTCAAGTTGGGTCTAGTATCCTGCTCTCCTGTTTCTGTGGAGAGGGACAGGAGATCATAAATACTACAATAGGGCATCCTCAGGGCACCTTGGTGGTTCAGTCGGTTAACCATCCAACTCTTGATTTTGGCTTAGGTCATGGTCTCAAAGTCTTGGGATCGAGCCCCACGTTGGTCTTGTGCTGAGCGTGGAGCCTGCTTAAGATTCTCTCTCACCTCTTTCTGCCCCCTCCCTCACTAGTACTCTCTCTCTCTCAAAATAAATAAATAACATTTTTTAAAAAAGAATAAAAAAGAACAATATGGCATCTCAACACAGTGTAGTTCAATAAAGTTGAGCCTGTATTCCAGCTTCTATGGGACTGAGTCAAGATGTCTAACTTAGAAAAGAATGGACATCACTTAAGTATGTAGTGTGAATTCATATCTTTTTCTTTACCAGACTCATAAGTAATATCTTCTTTACATTCTCACTTTTTAATGCCATCATCCTTTAGTCAGAAATATTTTCTGACAGGGGTACCTGGGTGGCTCAGTCAGTTAAGCACCTGACTTCGGCTCAGGTCATGATCTCACTGCTCCTGAGTTCGAGCCCTGCATCGGGCTCTGTGATGAAAGCTCAGAGCCTGGAGCCTGCTTTCAGTTCTGTGTCTCCCTCTGTCTCTGCCCCTCTCCCACTCATGCTCTGTCTCTTTCTCTCAAAAATAAATAAACGTTTAAAAAAATTAAAAAAAAAAGAAAACAGTTTCTGACAAATCCTTCTTCCACATTTCTACTCTGCTTCCTCCAACCACTGTATGTTCAAAATGTCTTTAAATATACTTGAACGCTATAAAAGCCCACCATATTTCCTGGATCTTCATTAAAATTCTTGGCTAGAGAGTACCCTGCTCTCACTATACTTTAAACATTTCCATATTTTCTAACTCATAATCTTTTACAAAATTGTTTTCAAAGGTAAATTTTAGCTAGGTGTTTCCAGGAAGCAAGAATACAGGAACTGAAATGTCATCATGTGCCACAAGTTCTATCATCTTATTTTTATTAAGGAAGTCTTTGGTAAGGGGCGCCTGGGTAGCTCAGGCAGTTAAGCATCCAACTCTTGATCTCGGCTCAGGTCATGATCTCACAGTTCATGAGATCGAGCCCCACATTGGGCTCTGTGCTGGCAGTGCAAAGTTTGCTCGGGGTTCTCTCTCCCTCTCTCTCTGCCCCTCCCCTGCTCGTGTTCATGTGCTCTCTCATGCTCTTTCTCAAAATAAATAAATAAACTTTAAAAAAAGCCTTTGGTGAAACAAATTATTCTGCTTTGAAAACTAGTCATCTAGGAAGCATAAACCTTAAATAAAAAATAAAAACTCTAGCTTCTCGCAAATATGCTAGGTAAGGGTACTGCAAACTTTGTTCAGAGGGTGATTATCAAAATCAGGTGGCATCAGTGTATCAATCTAAGTGGTCCACCTTGCAAAATGAGGAAATACCTTTAATGAGCACATACATTAGAGCTACTAAAGGAAAACAGCTCTATCTCAAAATATACCCTTCCTATGGAAGTATCTCATGAAATAGATACTATGGTCCATGGACAGCAGTCCCTTCTGCTTGTCAAGTCAGATATACTCAAATCAGGAAAAGCACAGGGAAGAAAGAGAGGCAGCCTACTACACAAAACCCTTACCCCGGTTACTTTACCCATCCTTTGAAGGAATATCAAATTTAACTTGAAAAGCACTTAAGCCTAGGCAGGATGAGCTACAGTGCCAACATCACTGATATTTATTGATAAAGTTAACATTACCAGTGGTACTAAAAAAATATAGCCGAACATTTCCACCGTAACTGAGGTCAACTTTGGGTGAAGGGTTAGAAAGGGTGTGTTATAAACTACTAGATCTGGCACTCTCTTCTGGCTATCCATGGAGCTCACATTTTCTCAAGGTAAACGTGAGAGTTCTCTCTACCTCAGCAAAACCCAGGACCAACAACAAAATATCACTTTCGCTAAGTGAGAGCAGCATGAGATTCATACCTGGAAATACCTCAAAACAGTCATCAATAAATGACCATAGACACAGGTAGGATGAGCAGTAAGAGGGTTTCGGTCTTGAGGGTTCACTCTATAAGACCTCTGTTGTCCATTAAATGTATGTTATTTACACCATAGAGTAAATTGCAGCCAAGGTTTGCCAGTTATGGAAACAGGGTGTCATCGGTCTCAGGGGAGCATAGAGAGTTCATCACAGATGACACAATGTTTAGCGTAGAGAAACACCAACAGGATCTGCTTACATCAACCTCCTGTAACCAAATATTCAAGTATGTGTTCACTCATTCCTCATTAAACACTTTTGTTTTTTCCGAGAGACAGAAAGAGAGAGAGAGAGAGAGAGCGGGGGAGGGGAAGAGGGAGAGGGAGAGGGAGAGAGAGAATCTGAAGCAGACTCAATCTCAGGACTGTGAGATCATGACCTGAAGCAAAATCAAGAGTCTGGGCACTTAACTGACTGAGCCACTCAGGTGTCCCAAACACTTCTGAATGCCTTCTATCAGCCATGTATTGAGCTGGCTGCTAAGGACACAGAAATGCATGAAATGTGATCTCTGACCTGGACAAATCCATAATCTATTAGATGATGCACATGCAAACAAAAGGTATCAGGTATCATAACAGGAATGTGTATAAGAGCCAATGGTGGGTTTAGGTAGATGTGTGGGTGGCATTAACCAGGACAGGAGGAGTAAGAATTATGAGCAAGTGAGTGTGTCTGTGGGGGGAGGGGGGGAGGGGGGAGGGGGAAAGAAGAGTGAGAGAGTGAGTTTGGGACAGGGAGGAATTGGAAATAATCACTGCTTTGGACATGCTGAGTTTGAAGGGCTACAGGACTATCAGAGGACATGTTCAGTAGGCCATTGAGCATGAGTCTGGAACATCAGATCATAGTGAAGATTACAGTTGCACAGATCTGGAATGCAACCATATGCACGTAGTAGCCGAAGCCTTGGGTATGAATGGGACATCTCTTCCCTGACCTTCTGCTAAACTGTTGGGTCCATTGTCCATTTCCTCTCATTACTATTTTCTACCCTTGGTATTTTTACCAAAAATATATTCTGTTAGTTGGCTCTCCTCTTGCCCCTTAATTTTGTTCTAGCATCATGTATGACTCTTACTTTTGATCTAGTTTTATTTTTATCACTTTTTCTTCTACTTTTTTCTTCTTTCCAATAATTTTTTCTCATAATAAAAGCCTTCTCCCTTAACACTACTCCAAATATGGAATTAATCTAAATTAGGAACCTATATTTTTAAAAATTTTAACATTTTATCATGTAGAATTCATACATAAACAAAAATATACAGAGTATTCTAACAAACTTCCATATGCTTCAATAGGCAGCTATATTTAAAAAATAAAATCAGCAATGAGTACTGCAATCATATATGAACCTCATTCTTCTCCTAAACCAGAAAATAACAAGGATAGCCTCTGTCCATGGATGTTCACATCTTTTCATTCTTAATCTCTTGCCCTGTGTTATCCACTATTCAGCCAAACTTTCCATTAATTTTATCCTTATAACCACCTTGTGGGAGTCAGGTGCTATTACTTTACCCATCTGATGCGAACAAAAACTTAAGACTCAGATTTAATGATTTGTCCAAAGTCACGCACGACCAACCAATCAGTGTCTGAGCCAGGCAATTTTGATGTATTCCTTCAAACCTGCCTCAGTGTTTTAAATGCAGTGGAAACGATGTGAACACCAGTTGATGATAATTATATTATCCTGCTATAATGACATCCTTTGCATTGTTCTTATTCAAACAATTCCTTGACTCAGCATTTTCTGAATCCTTAAAAGAGCTGTTGGTGAATTTAACATACCAGGCTATTTAAAAGCCAATTAGTTGCAGGTAAGAACAAATCTTCCTTGACAATGCCAGGGGAGTCAGCCTTTTAGATTCAGTTTCAAAAGATTTCAGTGTCACTATCAATCTAGGTGATCATCTGGAACCTCAAGTCTAAGACATCCTTCCCAAGATTCAGGGATGCCTAAATGAGCTCACAGGCCCAGGGTCCCTGCCCAAGGTAAGGAAGAAGCTGTTGAGGCAGAATAACAGCTCTTCTTCTACATGTGGTCTTGAGCCCAGTTTTCTAGTCCACCCTAAAAGGAGACATCATTCCTTCTCAAGGCCCACACCAACCGTATGGCCACTAGACCGAAAAGTAGAATCAGATCTCATCATGCTCTGGGGGGACAAGAGCAAAGTGTGATTAGGGAGAAAATAACTTATACTCCAAAGGAATTACAAGGCTATGCCAATTCATATTGGCGGACACCTGAGTAATATAGATGTAAACAGATTCTCAGAGCATTAAACCAAGGAGGGTGGAACTTAACATTGGATTGGGTTGAATTTACTGATATGGGTGCATTGCCAGACACTCGGGATTTCATGTGCCATCTCTAACAGTAGAAGTGCCTATAGCAGTTTGCTTGGTGGGGTGGAGAGATCAGAACTTCCTTAGCATAATGTAAAGGAAGGAAATGAAAAGTTAAGAATACAGGGATGTTTCAGTGAATTTCTTACGTGACTTGAACACCTCCCAAGATCGCTATATTTTTCTGGAACGACCAAAAAAATACTTTCTTCTTTAAAATATTGAGAAAGACATCATTGATAGGAGTATCAATGTCTTTGAAAAGTTGTGTAGAACCTGCTCTGTATAGGCCAGGATGAAGGTAGGATATGCCCCTATTGAGATGTCCTCCCTGATGTTAGAAGAGATAAGGGGATACTGGAGAGGCAAAGGCCAAGTGGCAATGGATAACCACCAGAAGCAAGGTAAACATAATTTCCATAATGAACAGCAGAAAACAGAGACAACATGGCAGTCTGAATGTTTTGACCTTCATGGATCTGACAGTGGCTCACTGGTTTTCCTAGGAATGAAAAAGCATCAGCTTGCTTCTAAAATACTGTCTGATTTGTAGAACAGAAATCTCAAGCCCAGGAACTGAACTTAAAGGTCCACAATGGAGAGTGAAGACCTCTCATCTAGTTTTCACAATGAAGCAAGTTCATGGACTTTGAGCTTTCTTGATAGGTGGGCCTCCTTCAGGAAGGGCAATGTAATACTGTGCAATTATATACTGAAAATATTTTCCAAGTCTTTCCATAAAGTAACTACAGGCCATTTTCTGAAGTGACCACATACCAGAGAAAGGGAAAAATGAAGATCTTCCAGGGGTTTCTAGACACTGGCTCTGAATTAATACTGTTTCCTAGGGATCCAAAGCAGAGTTTCTAGGGGAAGTTGGGAAAACAGTGGTCAACGGTACCTGGAGCTTTGTCTCCAGTTTTTCTTGCAGTGAGCCCAGTAGGTCCATGGATGACCTTGCATTGGCATCCCAGTTCCTGAAAATGTAATTGAAATTAAGTTGCTTAGCTCTTGGCAGAATCCTCACACCGGCTTCCAGCATTCACACACTTATGAATGGAGAAACAGAGAGTAAAAGTGGGAATGGATCCTATTCAAGAAAATTTTGCTATCACCAAAATATCACATTTATAAATAGTACATTCTATTGCATTTCCTGAGTCAATTATGTTTTAAGATATGAAAGCTAGAAATGATTCCCAGACATCAGAACCAATGAAATAGATTTTCTCATTTCCATACACTGAAAAATCTGCCAGCATTTTATCACTACATTTTCAATGACAGCTTTAATATGATCTCTGCTTTCATCCACCAAGGACAGCTAATATCTCAGATTTTTGTTCTTCTGTCTCTGTTAGACACTCTATATTTTGAGTCAGTCCTGTAGCCCTTAGAAATGGGTTTACTGGTTAAACCATGATCATTTGCTTTCTATGTCAAAATACATTATTTTCAATGGAGACCATAAGTCAAATTGATTGTGTCTCCTCCCTTAATGAAAGAGTAGATGATAGTAGGGGGAGGAAGATGGCGGTGGAGGAGGAGGAGGCTGGGCTCACTGCATCCTGTGGATCACTTAGATTCCACCCACACCTGCCTAAATAACCCAGAAAACCACCAGAAGACTAGCAGAACGGATTCTCTGGAGCCAAGCGTAGAGGAGAGGCCCACGGAAGAGGGTAGGAAGGGTGGAGAGGCGGTGCGCCCTCCACGGACTGGTGGGAGGGAGCCAGGGTAGAGGGGCAGACCACCGGCAAAGCAGAGCTCCTGAGTCTGGCTGGCAAAAGTGGAGGGGCCGGACGGAGTGTGTTCTGACAGCAAGCGGGACTGAACATCTGGAAGGTTATAAGTTAACAGCTCTGCTCAGAGAACAGGAGGGCTGGAGGACAACAGGAGGGAGAGTTGTTGAACCCTGGACAGCAGAGCTCAGCTTGGTGGGGAACAAAGGCACTGGGAAGCACCATCTCCTTCGCCCATCCCCCAGCCAAAACTTGTTTGCACCGTGCAAACGCTGTGCTTCTGTGGATCCATCCCTCCGGCAGCGGCGGGTCTGACTCCCTACAGGTGCCACAGGGCCCCTCCTGAAGTGTATCACTGAAGGAAAAGTGAGCTGAGCCTGCCCCTTCCACCCCTGTGCACCTTGCAGATCCACCCAGCTAATACTCCAGATCCCCAGCACCACAAGCCTGGCAGTGTGCAAGTAGCCCAGATGGGCCATGCCACCACACAGTGAATCCCACCCCTAGCAGAGAGGAAGAGAAGGTACACACCAGTCTGATTGTGGCCCCAGCAGTGGGCTAGGGGGAGACATCAAGTCTGACTGCGGCCCCACTCACCAACGCAAGTTATTCAAGACAGCACAGGGGATGTGCCCTGCAGTTCCGCACCACTCCAGGGACTATCCAAAATGAAGAAATGGAAGAATTCCCCTCAAAAGAGATGCCAGGAAATAGCGAGAGCTAACGAACTGATCAAAAATGATTTAAACAATGTAACAGAAAATGAATTGAGAATAATAGTCATAAAATTAATCGCTGGGCTTGAAAACAGTATAAAGGACAGCAGAGAATCTATTGCTACAGGAATCAAGGGACTAAGTAACAGCCAGGAGGAGCTAAAAAATGCTATTAATGAGCTGCAAAATAAAATGGAGATGACCACAGCTCGGATTGAAGAGCCAGAGGAGAGATTAGGTCAACTAGAAGATAAAATTATGGAAAAAGAAGAAGCTGAGAAAAAGAGATAAAAAAAATCCAGGACTACGAGGGGAAAATTAGAGAACTAAGGGATGCACTAAAGAGAAATAATCTATGCATAACTGGTATTCCAGAGGAGGAAGAGAGAGGGAAAGGTGCTGAAGGGGTACTTGAAGAAATCATAGCTGAAAACTTCCCGGATCTGGGGAAGGAAAAAGGCATTGAAATCCAAGAGGCACAGAGAACTCCCTTCAGACGTAACTTGAATCGATCTTCTGCACGACATATCATAGTGAAACTGGCAAAACACAAGGATACAGAGAAAATACTGAAAGCAGCTAGGGATAAACGTGCTCTAACATATAAAGGGAGACTGATAAGACTCATGACGGATCTCTCTACTGAAACTTGGCAGACCAGAAAGGAATGGCAGGAAATCTTCAATGTGATGAACAGAAAATATATGCAGCTGAGAATCCTGTATCCAGCAAGTCTCTCATTTAGAATAGAAGGAGAGATAAAGGTCTTCCCAAACAAACAAAAACTGAAGGAATTCGTCACCACTAAACCAGCCCTACAAGAGAGCCTAAGGGGGATCCTGTGAGACAAAGTACCAGAGACATCGCTACAAGCATGAAACCTACAGACATCACAATGACTTTAAACCCATATCTTTCTATAATAACACTGAATGTAAATGGACTAAATGCGCCAACCAAAAGACATAGGGTATCAGAATGGATAAAAAAACAAGACCCATCTATTTGCTGTCTACAAGAGACTCATTTTAGACCTGAGGACACCTTCAGACTGAAAGTGAGGGGATGGAGAACTATTTATCATGCTACTGGAAGTCAAAAGAAAGCTGGAGTAGCCATACTTATATCAGACAAACTAGACTTTAAATTAAAGGTTGTAACAAGAGATGAAGAAGGGCATTATATAATAATTATAAGGTCTATACATCAGGAAGAGCTAACAATTATAAATGTCTATGCACCAAATACAGGAGCCCCCAAATATGTAAAACAATTACTCACAAACATAAGCAACCTTATTGATAAGAATGTGGTAATTGCAGGGGACTTTAATACTCCACTTACAACAATGGATAGATCATCTAGACACACGGTCAATAAAGAAACAGGGCCCTAAATGATACATTGGATCAGATGGACTTGACAGATATATTAGGAACTCTGAATCCCAAAGCAAGAGAATATACTTTCTTCTCGAGTGCACATGGAACATTCTCCAAGATAGATCACATACTGAGTCACAAAACAGCCTTTCATAAGTATACAAGAATTGAGATCATACCATGAATACTTTCGGACCACAATGCTATGAAGCTTGAAATCAACCACAGGAAAAAGTCTGGAAAAACTCCAAAAGCATGGAGGTTAAAGAACACCCGACTAAAGAATGAATGGGACAACCAGGCAATTAGAGAAGAAATTAAAAAGTATATGGAAACAAACGAAAATGAAAATGCAACAATCCAAACACTTTGGGATGCAGCAAAGGCAGTCCTGAGAGGAAAATACACTGCAATCCAGGCCTATCTCAAGAAACAAGAAAAATCCCAAATACAAAATCTAACAGCATACCTAAAGGAAATAGAAGCAGAACAGCAAAGATACCCCAAACCCTGCAGAAGAAGAGAGATAATAAAGATCAGAGCAGAAATAAACAATATAGAATCTAAAAAAACTATAGAGAAGATCAGTGAAACCAAGAGTTGGTTGTTTGAGAAAATGAACAAAATTGATAAACCTCTAGCCAGGCTTCTCAAAAAGAAAAGGGAGATGACCCAAATAGATAAAATCATGAATGAAAATGGAATTATTACAACCAATCCTTCAGAAATACAAGCAATTATCAGGGAATACTATGAAAAATTATATGCCAACAAACTGGACAACCTGGACCAGAAATGGACCAGAAATGGACCAACCTGGATCAGAAATGGACAAATTCTGAAACACCCACACACTTCCAAAACTCAATCAGGAGGAAATAGAAAGCTTGAACAGACCCATAACCAGAGAAGATATTGAATTGGTTATCAAAAATCTCCCAACAAAGAAGAGTCCAGGACCAGATGGCTTCCCAGGGGAGTTTTACCAGACGTTTAAAGCAGAGATAATACCAATCCTTCTCAAGCTATTCCAAAAAATAGAAAGGGAAGAAAAACTTCCAGACTCATTCTATGAAGCCAGCATTACTTGATTCCTAAACCAGAGACCCAGTAAAAAAAGAGAACTACAGGCCAATATCCCTGATGAATATGGATGCAAAAATTCTCAACAAGATACTAGCAAATCGAATTCAACAGCATATAAAAAGAATTATTCACCATGATCAAGTGGGATTCATTCCTGGGATGCAGGGCTGGTTCAACATTCGCAAATCAATCAACGTGATACATCACATTAATAAAAGAAAAGATAAGAACCATATGATTCTGTCAATCGATGTAGAAAAAGCATTTGACAAAATTCAACATCCTTTCTTAATAAAAACCCTCGTTTGGGCTGAGCACTGGGTGTTGTATGGAAACTAATTTGACAATACATTTTATACAATAGAAAGAAAGAAAGAAAGAAAGAAAGAAAGAAAGAAAGAAAGAAAGAAAGAAAGAAAGAAAGAAAAGAAAAGAAAAGAAAAGAAAAGAAAAGAAAAGAAAAGAAAAGAAAAGAAAAGAAAAGAAAAGAAAAGAAAAGAAAAGAAAAGAAAATACCCTCGAGAAAGTCAGGATAGAAGGAACATACTTAAACATCACAAAAGCCATTTATGAAAGCCCACAGCTAACATCATCGTCAATGGGGGAAAACTGAGAGCTTTCCCCCTGAGATCAGAAACACGATAGGGATGTCCATTCTCACCACTGTTGTTTAACAGTGTTGGATGTTCTAGCATCAGCAATCAGACAACAAAAAGAAATCAAAGGCATCAACATTGGCAAAGATGAAGTCAAACTTTCACTTTTTGCAGATGACATGATATTATACATGGAAAATCCGATAGACTCCACCAAAAGTCTGCTAGAACTGATACATGAATTCAACAAAGTTGCAGGATACGAAATCAATGTACAGAAATCTGTTGCATTCTTATACACTAATAATGAAGCAACAGAAAGCCAAATAAAGAAACTAATCCCATTCACAATTGCACCAAGAAGCATAAAATACCTAGGAATAAATCTAACCAAAGATGTAAAAGATCTGTATGCTGAAAACTATAGAAAGCTTACGAAGGAAATTGAAGAAGATATAAAGAAATGGAAAAACATTCCGTGCTCATGGGTTCGAAGAATAAATATTGTCCAAATGTCAATACTATCCAAAGCTATCTACACATTCAATGCAATCCCAATCAAAATTGCACCAGCATTCTTCTCAAAGCTAGAACAAGCAATCCTAAAATTCATATGGAACCACAAAAGGCCCTGAATAGTGAAAGTAATTTTGAAGAAGAAGACCGGAGCAGGAGACATCACAATCCCAGACTTTAGCTTCTACTACCAAGCTGTAATCATCAAGACAGCACGGTATTGGCACAAAAACAGACACATAGACCAATGGAATAGAATAGAAACCCCAGAACTAGACCCATAAAAGTATGGCCAACTAATCTTTGACAAAGCAGGAAAGAATATCCAATGGAACAAAGACAGTCTCTTTAACAAACGGTGCTGGGAGAACTGACAGCAACATGGACAAGAATGAAACTAGACCACTTTCTCATACCATTCACAAAAATAAACTCAAAATGGATAAAGGACCTGAATGTGAGACAGGAAACCATCAAAACCCTAGAGGAGAAAGCAGGAAAAGACCTCTCTGACCTCAGCCGCAGCAATTTCTTACTTGACACATCCCCAAAGGCAAGGGAATTAAAAGCAAAAATGAACTATTGGGACCTCATGAAGATAAAAAGCTTCTGCACAGCAAAGGAAACAATCAACAAAACTAAAAGGCAACCAACAGAATGGGAAAAGATATTTGCAAATGACATATCGGACAAAGGGCTAGTATCCAAAATCTATAAAGAGCTCACCAAACTCCACACCTGAAAAACAAAGAATCCAGTGAAGAAATGGGCAGAAAACATGAATAGACACTTCTCTAAAGAAGACATCCAGATGGCCAACAGGCACATGAAAAGATGCTCAACGTCGCTCCTCATCAGGGAAATACAAATAAAAACCACACTCAGATATCATCTCACACCAGTCAGAGTGGCTAAAATAAACAAATCAGGAGACTATAGATGCTGGAGAGGATGTGGAGAAACGGGAACCCTCTTGCACTGTTGGTGGGAATGCAAACTGGTGCAGCCACTCTGGAAAACAGTGTGAAGGTTCCTCGAAAAATTAAAAATAGACCTACGCTATGACGCAGCAATAGTACTGCTAGGAATTTACCCAAGGGATACAATAGTGCTGATGCATAGGGGCACTTGTACCCCAATGTTTGTAGCAGCACTCTCAACAATAGCCAAATTATGGAAAGAGCCTAAATGTCCATCAACTGATGAATGGATAAAGAAATTGTGGTTTATATACACAATGGAGTACTATGTGGCAATGAGAAAGAATGAAATATGGCCCTTGTAGCAACATGGACGGAACTGGAGAGTGTTATGCTAAGTGAAATAAGCCATACAGAGAAAGATAGATACCATATGTTTTTACTCTTATGTGGATCCTGAGAAACTTAACAGGAACCCATGGGGGAGGGGAAGGAAAAAAAAAAAAAAAGAGGTTAGAGTGGGAGAGAGCCAAAGCATAAGAGACTCTTAAAAAATGAGAACAAACTGAGGGCTGATGGGGGGTGGGAGGGAGGGGAGGATGGGTCATGGGTATTGAAGAGGGCATCTTTTGGGATGAGCACTGAGTGTTGTATGGAAACCAATTTGACAATAAATTTCATATATAAAAAAAATAAAATAAAATGTTTTTAATTAAAATAATAAATAAATGGTAAATTGTATGGTATGTGAATTATATCTCAATAAAACTGTTAAAAAAAAAGTAGATGATACACAAGATAATACTTGCTTAATATCCCTCTCAGCAATATTTTAGGTTGTCACATAAGAATTTTGACTTAAAAGGGCACCTGGGTAGCTCAGTTGGTTGAGCATCTGACTCTTGGTTTTGGCTTAGGTCATGATCTCATGGTTCATGAGTTCAAGCCCTGCATCAGGTTCCATGCTGACAGTGCAGAGCCTGATTGGGATTCTCTCTCCCTCTCTCTCTGCACCTCTTCTGTTTTCTCTCTCTGTCTCTCTGTCTCTCTGTCCTTCTGTCTCTCTCTCCACAATAAATAAATAAACTTAAAAGGAAAGAATTTTGACTTAAAAAATCAGAATTATTTCCAGTGTCACTATATGAGAAGGAGTCAATACGTTTTCAAAAGAACATCTTTGTACATGCTAATACAAAGTAAAATTTGGTACGTTGAAAACCATGTAGAATCAAACTCCTAAGGGAAAAATGTACTGCATTGAATTATCATGATAATGTCTTTAAAACATTCCATCTTTATCCCTCAGGAAAATAAAAGCAAATTGAGAAATAGCAAAATTTTAAAAACTTTTGAAAGCCTTAAATTACATAAAATATAGAATTAAAAAAATATCCTATAAGGTTATGCAAAACAGGGTCTCCTATACAGCGTCATCTGGAAGGGAAGCCAGGAAATAGCAAGAGAGTCACATTAATAACTGCTTTTTAAAATTTTTGTTAAGAAATTGAATTTTCACACGTATGTTATCTCAGTCTCTTTTGTATGTTCAAACTAATAGCAACAGAATTTAACTGCTGAAGCATAGTCATGACTTAAAAATGAAAATCTTAAATAAAAGCTTACTATAGCCCATTGTTCCCTATTTTCATCTATTATATATTCCTTAAAAATACGAAAAAATCATTGTGAAAACACTCGTAGAAGGAAAAAAATTATCCTGAGAGCTAATGTGTTGTAAAATCACAAACTATACACTATTTTTCAGAAACTATCTTTAACATTTATCCTCAACATTTCATATGTGATCTCTACTGTTGTTCTTTTCCTTTACATCTGAACACAGTGTGTGTGAGATTGAAACTGGGTTCCAAGAATGTGACATTGTGGCTAAAGACTCACACTTTAAACCTTCAGCTAATAATTTCCAGCTTTATCTGCATTAGTTTAATTTTGTGAGACTAAGCATTTTAGCAATAATATGAACATCTGAACTTTTGTATTCTTCCCGTTCCTTAAAAAATAAAATAGAACAAAATCCCCAAATAGTTGTGACCTTTGCTGTTGCTGATAATTAATACTCAGAATCCTATATTTTTATGGGCACTTATTCAGAGTATATAAGACATCTTTGCATGCATTAATCCATTCAATACTATAATACAGTGAGATGCTAATGATTATCCCATTTGAAACTGAAGCTTAGCAGAGTAAATTGCATATGATTTCACAGCACATAAGCAGAGGAACCACTTAGAAAGATGACATAAATGCCGGTCACTCCTGTGTACTATCTTGAAAAATGGATTGCCCAGCTGACATACTGAAAGCGTTAGTTTAGGTAAGGAAGGTTAGGGGTGTTGTGTTGATTAGATTAAAGCTGATTACACAAATGGTAAATGTATGAGCATTGAGAACTGCGTATTTTCTTAAACAATTATAACATATTACAAAAAGATATTTATTGTAAGTCTGAATATTAATTTTGGTAGAATTTCACACAGTAATTCAGCTCTTAAATTTCATAATCTATTTTTCTTACCCCATTGTTCAATACCCAAATCTTCCAGGCAAGCAAAGTGTATGTTAAAATTATCACTGAGGTTAATTCAATGAAGAAAAATCTGGTACAAGGAACGGAGACTTTATGTTAAATACTCCAAATCTACTGCCTAACCTAAAAATACTATGTTATGTTATATATAACATATATAATAATGCATACAAGGCATCTAAGTCATGAAGTCATAACTTAACTTGGACAATTTGACTAAAAAGACTGGAACTAGCTTGTTTTTGGTGTGTATGTGATATTTATATCAATTAAAATACTCTAAGTGCTCACTAATATATTTCTGAAATCAATACTAACATTTTCAAGTTTTCATTATATGACAAACACCAATTTTTAAAAATCAGTTTTATTTCAATTCTAGAAAAATTGTTTTGAATATAAGCCAGAGAAAAATACGCAAACCAAATTTATACATAGTATCTACTCAATGGTAGAAACTTGAGTGCCTTTATTTAAAAATGTTTACAGACTTATGCCTAATTTTCCAAATATTTTCCCAACTTTAACATACTGTGATGTGTATGTTATGTATATATACATATATATAGATAGATAGATAATTAAATGATTGCTAGTATCTTTTATTTAATATGCTTTTCAACCCAACGCCTATAGTCAACTCTCAGGTATTTGTTTATGTTGTCCATAACCTAATCCTTGACTACAAGGAGATCAAATGTCTCTTCCTGGCCTTTTAAAATTATATAATTCACATATATACTTGAGTGATGTTCAAACTCAATGAACCCTATTGGACTTAACACTCCCCTTTTGTAACATACATTTTATAATGAACAGTGTAATAGATAATAGGACTTGTCAGTACCCATAGTTACTAAATATATAAATATATATTAAATAAAACAGTGTATAATAAGCTGGTATAAATGGGTATTTTGAGATACAAGTTTTCAGACATAGCTACATTGCAGTATTTCACTAATTATGAAGATATAATGGAGAAGTCAGATTCTTGCACCTGTACATAGAATCACCAAGAATGGGACATCAGCAGTAAATGCATTCTGATGAGTTGGAGCGGACTCCTCAAATTTATCTACTATAAGCAGCAGGTGTTCCTACTGATGGCATGATACATGATAAAAGTGGAAATCACGTCCTTGTAAAATTAAAACTAAGGCAGTATACAATTCTTCTTCAATAGACATTACAATGGTATTTCTGGAAAATTCAGGTTATATTAAAGCTCTGAAAAGAAAAAAAATCAAACTTTGTGTCGATATGTAAAATTGAGTTACATTCTTGGCTCAGATAATTATAAAGGAGGTTCTCACCTATGTGAATGACCAACAGACTAGCCAGTGGTTGTATATTGCAGTATATGAAGGAGATTCTAGGTTTATAAAGCTGTCCTAGACTTGACAGGGTGGCTAATGTCTCGGCCCCACCCATCAAACACCACCCCCAACTGCTGTGATAACCCAAAATGCCTCCACAAATTTCTAAAACTACCCCTAATGGGGTCATAATGTCAATGTTGAGAACCACTGGCTAAATCATCTTGGCTTTCTGTCTATGTGATCCAAATTCACTAAAAAACTGTTTTGGATTGGGGCACCTGGGTGGCTCAGTCGGTTCAGCATCCACCTGGGCTCAGGTCCTGATCTCACAGTTCGTGGGTTCGAGCCCCATGTCGGGCTCTGTGCTGACAGCTCAGAGCCTGAAGCCTGCTTCAGGTTCTGTGTCTCCCTCTCTCTCTGCCCCTCCCCTGCTCACGCTCTTTCTCTCCCTCTCAAAAATAAACATTAGGAAAAAAAAACTATTTGATTGAGTTGTGAAGTTCTAACAGTGAAAGTAATCAAGAGTTAGACAATAACGTTTCATGTTATTGAATGTTATATTCATGAACGTTCTACACTTCATGACAATTTGCTGTCTCAAGAATAGGGCATAAAAGCAAAATTAAATTTATGGGTTTAAGTACCGTTATTAACTCTTTTATACAAGTGAACCAAAAGTAAAGCCTAATTAAAAATGGCTTCTAGTGTGGCAGTTTCTTTTATATCTGAATCTCACTTTGAAAAACATTTAAGATCCTGTTTATCACCTGAAGCCTCTATTCCAATCTACTTGCTTGAAATGTTCAATTGCATTTCATGGTACTTTTAAGCTTAATTAAATTTTTGCAACAGTGCAGGTCTGCCCTTTAAGACAAGGCATTTCTTTCAATCAGTCTGATTTTCATACCAAAAAAAAAAAAGGGCTTGTGAGATATTCTCATTTCTGCAAAGCAAATACTGTCTGCCAATGAATGAATGAATGAATGAATGCTAGTTTCCTGTGGCTATTTTTTTATTTTTTATCTGTAAAATTTTAATGTTTATTTATTTTTGAGAGAGACGGGGGGGGGGGGGGTGGAGACAGAGAGACAGAAACTAAGCACCAGCAGGAGAGGGGCAGAGAGAGAGGGACACACAGAACCTGAAGCAGGCTCCAGGCTCTGAGCTGTCGGCACAGAGCATGATGTGGGACTCAAACTCGTAAACCATGAGATCATGACATGAGCTAAAGTTGGATGCTTAACTGACTGAGCCACCCAGGCACCCCTCCTATTGCTATTTTTAGGGGAAAAAAAGTCTGTGGCAGTGCGAATGCAACTGAGCTCAGAGGAAAAGAGCAGAATGTTTAATCGTTTGAGATACCATCTAATCCTAGAACCTTATATTTCATTAAGATCTAGATGATGAAAAAAAAATCTAACTCCTATTTGAATTAAAATTACTTGATATTATTTAGCTTTATGGTTCTTCTACCATTTAGGTTATGTTACCAAGACCAGGAAACCTAATGTATCTAGGAATAAACCTGAGCTTAATAAAGTGATTCGTGTCTCTCTATCTAATTTTATCTGCCAGAAGAAGCCAATCCCTTCTTCTATTTTTATTAGCTTCTTTTTGTGGCAACTGTCAACTACAAATCTGCAGCAGTAAGAGGAAAACCATAAGCAAGCGGGTCACTCCCTGCTACAGTCACTTCAGACGGCTTCTCGTTTCTCCATAGCCCAGTTCCCAAACATGCCAGAGCTGACCTTGCCCCACTCCCCAAAATAACCCAGCAAATAAGCAAACATGTCCTCACTGGTACCAGGTATCCAGTTGTGGATGCCAGATATACGAAGTCATTCTTAATACCTTTCTTCCCCTTATCCAATGCCTCTGTCATTCAATTCATAAAGTCCACACAATTTTACCTGCTAAAAAGCTAAGATCCACCCACCCAGCTGCCCATCTTTTGCAATAGCAGCCTCTCCTAAACTACCGTCATTTCTTGCTTGACATATTACACAAGCCACCAAATCGGTAGGTCCATTTGTATTTACTCTGCTCCCCCACGTCCTCCCCAACAATGTTTTCACAATGAGTGTCTAAAAATACGACTGCACTGCTCAAAAGGCATTAATATATTACAATTGCTTCCCCCTCCCCCCCCAAAAAAAGTCCCTTACATGTGCTACTCAGTCCTGCAGCAGCGGCTTTTATCTACCATTCCTGCTTCACTCCATTTCTTGCTACCTTTGTTTGTGTCACATTGTCTCATTTCAGTCCCTCACTCCAGACATGGCTTCCTCCAGAGCCTTCCACATGCCATTTGTTCTTCCTTATCTGGGGAGATGGTTTAATGAGAACAGAGAGAACTGGGTGGAGTATGAGAACTGCTGTCTGGGTTCCTATGCCAGGTGCACCTGTTACAAGTTGTATAACGTTAAACCTTCTGCAATTTCAGTATCTGTAATATGGGGATAAATAACAGTGTCTATATCATAAAGTTATTCTGAAAATAAACAGATTTAATATACATAAAGCATTTAGGAATCATGGGGCAAGTGGTAAGTATTCAATACCGTCAAATGTCATCCTTCCTCTCTTCACCTAATTAACCCCTACTAATCCTTCAGATCTCTACTTCTGTGTTGCTTACAAATGGAAAAATTTTCTGGGGCGCCTGGGTGGCTCAGTCAATTAAGCGTCTGACTTCAGCTCAGGTCATGATCTCACAATTCGTGGGTTCGAGCCCCATGTTGGGCTCTGTGCTGACAGCTCAAAGCTTGGAACATGCTTCAGATTCTGTGCCTCCCTCTTCCTCTCTTCCCTGCTTGCACTCTGTCTCTGTCTCAAAAATAAACATTAAAAAATTAAAAAAAAAAAAAAAGGAAGAATTTCCTGATTATCCTAACCTAACCAGGGCATACTCCTTGTAAAGAATCAATTAGCACTGGGGTGTCTGGGTGGCTCAGTCCCTTAAGCGTCCGACTTCAGCTCGGGTCATGATCTCACGGTTCGTGGGTTCGAGCCCCACATTGGGCTCTGTGGTGACCACTCAGAGACTAGAGCCTGCTTCAGATTCTGTGTCTCCCTCTCCCGCTGCCCCTCAGCTACTCGCACTATGTCTCTCTCTTTCTCTCTGTCAAAAATAAACATTAAAAGAAATTTTTTAAAAAGAGTCAATTAGCACTGTGTATCTTTCACTGGGCTTGTTATAGAGTTTTAAACTTATGTTTATGTCTGAGTAATGTCTAAATCTCCACTAGATACAAACTCCCAATGACCAGAAGTGTTTTTAGTTTTGTTCAAAGGTGCATCCCCAGTACCTAACACAGTGCCCAGAACCTAGTAATGCTCCATATTTACATCGACTAAATCAATGTTCTCCCTTCTTCCTTGCTTGCCTTCCCTTTCCTATCATGTGATTTCACTTTATCAAGGTCCCTCTGATTCCTGCCTTATTTAGTGATCTTCGCCAAACCTCCCAGTTGGAATTAATCTCTCCACTCTCTGCTCACTCATTGCTGTATTTCTCTTTTAGAATAATAACCATTGTCTACCTTGTATCAAGTTATATCTGGTCTATATTCAAGTATCTCTCCTCTTTATCTTTTTCAATTACTATTAGAATCAGGTTTCTAAAATTTAAATTGGTTTCTAACATTGAAATCTGATGTAGTAAAAGCTTTTTGATGATTCCTCAGAGGGTAAAGTCAGCCTCCTTAGCCTGTTACACATACAATTCACAACCTGATCCTGGCCAGTGGTTTTCCGGCTACATATTACGTTATACTACCTCTAACCCTATGTCGTATTTAGACAGGAGTTCTTTATATGGAACAGAGGGTACCTGCTACCTTTATGGAGAAGCATGTGTATCATATCTCACAGGAATAAATAAATAAATAAACCCCAAATAAACAACAACAAAACACACATTTTTTAAAACGGTTTGCCTTGTTTCCAGACCCCAAAAGACGTGAAACCTTGGGCCTTTCCCACAAGATGCTGACTCACTAACGAACACAGTGTTCTTTCTTCCTTTCATAACACTGATCTGAAATTTGTGTGTGCATGCACACACCACAATGTTTGTTGATATGGACGTCATGTGAAAAAAATTGCTGTTTTCCATGATCAATCGTTGCGGCAAAATGCTTTACTGTTTTCAGTTCATTCTTCCCTCTCTCCTGCTTTCTGACATGTGACTTTGCATTTCCACTCACTGAAGATGAGTAGACTTCCTCCCACACTATTGATGTTGGGCATGGCCGCATTGCTTGTTCTGACCAACAGGTTGAAACTGATAGTTTGTCAGTTTAGACGCCTATCCTTGAGAGATATCACCTTTATTCACTCACCCATGCATTTCTGTCATCACTTGCCCAAAGCAGAAAGGATGGGAGATACTTGGAACAGACTTGAGCCCTTACTGAATCTTGGAGCCACCAGCCAAATTCAAACTAGAACTGACATGCCCCAGCTGACCAGCTTATATGCTTATTAAACCATCAGGTTTCATAGCAGTTACATAGCATATTGACAAGAGCTAACAAGCATGGTTATCTTGGTAATCTTGTGGCAAAGTTTTTCTTTAAATACTTGCTATATTTTTAAATTTGTGAGCCGGTCCTTTTAAAGGCCGGACTTTCTTGCAATCTTAGGTAAGCTTTTTTTCCCTTCTTTTCTAAATGTTTTATCCCTGAGTCATCCTTGACAAGAGCAATCCACGATAGTGCATTCAAAATCAGTTTTTAATCACTGTGGGGAGTTGTTTATTCCTGAACAAAGTTTGTCTGTCTAATGTTCTCCCGTTGGAATGCATTTTCTCCTAGGAGATGCCTGAATTCCTTGGCTAAATAGACTTCTGGCAGGCTCTTGTCCTTGAATTTAAATTTAAATTCTTCTTCCACTGACTCAAACCACCTGATACAGACAACGTTTGTTGCCCAGTTTCTGGTCCTTATTTAGAAGTAATCTTATGTGACAAGTTTATTTTCCCCAAATGTCCGCAACAATATCTCCAGTTCTACACACTCTCCTAGACGCTTGACACTCTCCCGTCAAGACATGTAATCTATTTCCCAGACTCTTGAACCTGGACAGAACTGCGTGACTGCCTCAACAGATAGAACAAAACAGAATGTCTGACTTCCATAAGAGGTAATACACTTTCTGCCTGCAACTCTCTTCCTTGGAACCCAGTCACCATGTTACATGTCAGGCTACATGTTGGTGTTCCAGCCAACAGTCCCAGTTAAGGGACCAGCTGACAGCCAGAATCAGCCATCATACATGTGAGTGAATGAGTCTTTAGATGATTCCAGTGCCCAACAACTGCTTCGATCAACTTCTCAACTAGCAGAGTTTATATCTGCCCTTATACCATACTGGGGGCAGGGGGTATCAGGGTCTGGCTACAGCCACAGCTTCTGTAAAGAGAACCACTGGGTTCAAGGCAATGTAAGAAAAGGAAAAACAGAACTAAGGAAGCTTTCTCTCCCTCATGCTCCCCTTGCCCTCTGCAGCCCTTCATCCTTGGAAGTTCTCTCCACTTTCACCAGCTCAATGCAAATAGTAGCTTCTCAAAAGGTTTATCCTATTTATTTTGTCTTCTTAGCTCCTGAAGTCTCCATTTCTCTCTCACTTCTATGGATTTCTCAGGGTTAATTTTAATGCAAAGAGACAGCAGCTCATGCTAGTTCACTATCTTGGCAACAAGATATATGTGAAACAGGACAGATAAAAGTAACATTTGCTTATCCATTAAATAGTTTACATTTTGGATGCCTATTCATAGTTTTCCAAATATTTCCTTGACAAGATAGATTCACAGGACTATCTCTGCAAGTGCCAATTTAAGCAGGGCCCCCGGTTTGGGTAACATTACTGCTTCAGATGCCTATTGTCTCTTGGTCCCTGTCAGAACTTAGAATAACAACCAGATGTACACTTGGTTCTACCTAAGTTTACATTTCTAAATGCCAACTATATTTAAATAGACCTCTTTCACTGGAATGTGATAAACAAAAAAAACCATACCTTAGATAAACTGGTTGCAAATTTGTTAAACAGCTAAACATTTCAAATGGCTTCATACGCCATTGGCTCAGCTTCCCAGTATTGCCTTGGTTTCCACTGTTTCTTCGTATTTCTATGTCTGCTTTCTTCGCAACTTTGTGGTGGAGAGCAGTCCTGGTCTTCAACGACATAAGGCAAAATCTGTCTTGTCTTAATTAGAAAAAGAGTTTCTCCAGATTTTCTCCACATTAGCTGCAGTCCCCTTCCACCCTAACTTTCTCTAGCTGTGTCTACGGCCACGGCCCTATCACGAACCAGGCTCTAGCCTCACAGCCCAAAGCTGACAGCTAGGACTTTGCCACATGGTTGCTGCTGGGCCTCTTTGATTCTTCACATATTTTAAGGAACTGTTTACTTATTGTCCTAGTTTGGGGAGAAGAAAAGGCAAATACCTGACTGATGTCCGTGGTTAGCATAGGGTGGGAAGTCTAAAATCATTATTAAAATAATTTAAGAATTAATCATTAATTTTGGAGTAAGAGGATTAGAAGTTAAAAAAAAAAAAGGAGTAAGTCTACCTACAGAGGCTAACAGAGTCAGATTCATTCATCTGTACAGATGGGAGAAATCTGTGTGCCCATCTGCTCCCGCTCCTTTATCGTGCAGATAAGGAAAGGGAGGCTAAAGAATGGGGCTTAAGTCATGCAGTGGTCACCAAAAGTCAGAGCATGGTGTGATCTGGCACATTGTGCCTCTGCTCAGGGCAGAGGCACTGGGGTACCCACCTCAAGGTAGTTGGCATCTCTGTTTGCTCCACTAACAAAATGGGAGCCCAGGCACAGGGTGACCTCTCTGGCCACAAACACAGAAGTTTTGAGAGATGTCTGCTAGAGCACAGAAATACATCTCAGGCTCCATGCGAGACCTTAAAATAGCTCCCGTGTGGCAGCACTGCTTGGATGGCTTGGCAAAGACAGTCACCGAGCCAACAACCCAGAGGACGCTTTCAGTTCAAGGTTGAAGAAGCTCTCAGCCCAAAGTCAAGGGGCTGGAACTTCAGTAATGTTCTAATAATCCAGAGAGGTATTCGTCCCTGCGGGTACTGAGGAGTGTCGAAGGGGAAGTGTTGTCAAAGTTAAAAACAAATAATTCTCTTATTTAAAGCTCTTGTTTCTGATTCATTGTGGGTGGTGAGTAATATAGCGTTAGGTGGGAGGGTGATTGGCACGCAATTGTGGATGCGTTTTCCAGCTTGCACCTGCCTATCAGGGTACAATGTTGTGTGGCCAAACTCAAAAATACAAAGAAAAACAAATAAAGGAACTATTTAAAGTCACCCAAATCCCAAGGTGACCAAAGTACTCATTAATATCTCCAGATACTGGGCACTGAATAACTACTTTTCAAAATAAATGCAGTAAATCACCAGCTATTATTTTTAACAAGGGGCCAAACTTCAGGATTGGCAGGGCATGTGGCTAGAGAAACTGCTTCTATTTTCCCCTAACACAATGGCATACGAAGGCAGGCATTTAAATCATGTTTTTGACCATCCTGGAAATGACTTTTACTTGTTGTGAGAGTTAAAGTAGCATTACTCAAAATTAAGGAAGCTAAAATCCTCCCTAAATGAAGATCTGCAGAATCATTATAAGAACTTGTTTTCCTATTCTTAAAAAAAAAAAAAAAAAAAAAAAAAAAAAAAAAACTGTTAATGATCAGATGAAATGTGCCAGGACATTTTTCCACATTTTACCAGGGAATATATTTTTCAAAAGAGAAATGTAAGTGGATAATAAACATATAAAAAATGTTCAATCTAAGTAATAACCCAAAATGCAAATTAAAAGAAAAACAACTAAATTAGCACAGATTAAAAAAGAAGATAATGCCTAATGCTGATAAGGGTACAGTGAAGTGGGCAATTCTCTTTTGCTGATAGAAGTATAAATTAATTTGCTTTTCCTGGGGAAAAAAAATAGCAATATGCATCAAGGGCCTGAAATTGCTAATAGCCTTTAAACCAATGATCCTATTTATAGTTATCTTGCCTGAAGAAATCATTTTAATACAGACAAAGCTTTATGCAAAATATTGCTTATGCCAGCATATTTATAATTCTTGAAAAGTCAAAACCAACTTAAATGTCTATGTATGGTAAGATTTAAAGAATAATCAATAACATATATAAACTGCCTACACATATTCACACAAGAAACATTTTTTTAATACTAGAAAAAAATTTTTTAATATCTGGAGGATGAGGTTCTCCAAATTCTAGAACATGTGTAATGAAGTAAAATCCTGAAAATGGACGATTTTTTTCAACAAAAAAGGGGCGCCTGGGTGGCTCAGTCGGGTAAGTGTCCAACTTTAGCTCAGGTCATGATCTCATGGTTCATGAGTTCAAGTCCCACCTCGAGCTCTCCACTGACAGTGCAGAGCCTGCTTCAGTTCCTGTTTCTGCCCCTGCTTACACTCTAAGTAGGTAGGTAGGTAGGTAGATAGGTAGGTAAGTAAGTCAGTAAATAAATAAATAAATAAATAAATAAATAAATAAATAAAATCAAGAAAAGATACCTACTAAAATCACCTTCCAAGTGTTTTTATTCATTAGAGTTTTATCCCACTAAGATGACTTCTTACTTCAGTTAAAATGAGATCAAACCAGTCAAAGCCTCTCATTACAAAGTAGCTCCATTGGTTCCCAGACCCTGATAAGTGTTCTAGCCAGCTATCTGGAAATTTGATTCTGAACCCAGTATTTATGATGAGTAGCTGCTTCTCATTCTCTCTGATACACTGAGCCAGACACCCCAAAGTCAAAACCCTACATAGCCACATCTCTTCATCAGCCTCATTTGGGCTGCTTTCCTTATTTCATGCCAGCACCCACCCGCACCCCCCGGTTGCCACCCCCTCATTGGCTGCACTGAAAATACTACTTTCACTCCCAAGAATCTTACACTTAACTGGAAACCTACATCTCACTAGGCTCAATGGTCTCATTCTATTACTTAGTGACTCTATTTTGCCAGTACCAGTTGGAATTAAACCCCTTCCGATAGAGGTCCTGTAACATGAAGAGAGATTTCCTATCTCTAGTATATGTCAGCATATACTCTGAAACATGGGAAATCCATCTCTTGGTAACAGTTTACTAATTTGTGTGTGTGTGTGTGTGTGTGTGTGTGTGTGTATACTTTAACATAACTGGCAATGCCAAGAGGCATATGTGAATCCTCATGTTCTTCAAGTGAATCCTTGAATTCCTCAAGTTACACTTGCCAACTTCTCTAAAGAATTCCTATGGGAATAATGAACGAAAATTTCCTTCCATTTCCAGTCTAATTCATCACGTTTGGCAAGACTTCCATGTGTCACTGAGTTTCAGCACAGTCGATAGTAAAGGCACTGAAAAATAGCCAGTGAAAGCCCAACTCTAAAATGATGGACTTAAGAACTCTTCCTAAATACCTTTGTAAAATGAATCCTAATAGGAAACATAATTAACAGCCTGTCATAGGATATCAGCTTTCTAGCATTTGTGACTGATTCATTTTAGGCAGGTGTTTTCAACTGTATTGCAACCAATGTCATTGGTTAAGCCAAGTCATGAGGGAATTCTACCATCATGGGAAATAAAGTAGCCTTACTACCAAGTGAAACTCACTTCAGTCATGGTACAAAAGTGGCCTGATTAAAGAAGCAGCTGGTTATATGAGTTCCTTTTTTAGGACAACCCTTCAAACCAGATTTCCCCAAAACACCAATACATTGTAAAACTATGGAGGGCTTAGAGCACTTGACAAAAATATACTGCATTATGCAACAAAACAATCTCTTTTCCGTAGACAAGATTGTATTGTCTATCATTATTTCTGATGGTTTGGAAGGACATTCAGCCATATCTTAAGAGTTAAGTACCCTCCCTCCTCCTTCCTTCAGTGTCACAAATCGGGAACTTGCTTCAAAATTACTGCAGGTTTTTCAGAATATGTTGTTAATTTGCCTCTCTGATCACCATCTTATAGCTCTCTCCTGTTAATTTCCTGTTTTGAAGTTATGGGTTTTTCTTTATAGACCCTATTCATAATCACACAGGGAGATGTTTTTCTAAGGAAGCTGCAAAGAAGACAGTGTTTCCATTATTGACTCAGGCTACAATCTGGAAAAAGGAAGGAAGGAAGGAAGGAAGGAAGGAAGGAAGGAAGGAAGGAAGGAAGGAAGGAAGGAAGGAAAAGGAAGAAGGAGAGGAAAAAGGAAAGAAGGAAGGAAGGAAGGAAGGAAGGAAGGAAGGAAGGAAAAGAAAGAAAGAAAGAAAGAAAGAAAGAAAGAAAGAAAGAAAGAAAGAGAGAGAAAGAAAGAAAGAAAGAAAGAGAGAGAGAAAGAAAGAAAGAAAGAAAGAGAGAAAGAAAGAAAGAAAAAGAGAAAGAAACAGAAGCAACAAAAGACTAACTGAAGCAAGAGAGAAAACCAAAGAGTGAAAACGTCCCCAGGATGTTGGAAAGATGAAATAGTCATAAGAGTAGCAGACCTTTGGATAAACACTAGGGATCTGGAGGAAAGTTAATTAAAATGAAAATAAAATTTTTATAGGAAAATGGGAGAGAGAGGAGGAGAATTGAAAAGGACATGTGAATAAAAAAGCAAGAATATTCATGTTAAAAACATGGATTGAATGAAATGTAGCAAACAACTGAACAGGGCCAGTCTCACCTTTACCAGCATTTCATCACTTGGTAAAATTTGTTTCCTTGCTTTAATTGGCAATGCTCCACAGAACAGGAGAGCAGCTAAGCAATCCCATGAGCTTCCTCCACCGCTGCTTCCGTGCTCTATAAAACAGCCATTCCCTGTTGGAAATTTTCTAAGACTGGGGAAGCCATATCTCTGCCTAATCCCTGTGATCTCTTGCATTATGCAACCATCTCTGAAAATCTAATTTTTGCTATTAAATAAACTTTAGGCCTGTAACTGTATCCGTGGACATCTTTCTGGAAATCACTGACCCAATGAGACAACTACTCAGGAGGCAATCTTGTGTAGAAATGCAGAAAAGAGAGAGTGTATGTGAATCATTGCCTGTGGCTTCGACTCTCCCTAAAGCAAACTATGCGCAATTTGGAAATGTCTACTCGTAATATTAATTAACCAAACTTGTAAGCATATACCGCAGGCATAGCCTATGCCAGGAGTGTAAAGTGATGTAAAAATAAATGGCCCTGTTTCCAAGTAATTTACACTTTAATGGGGAGGAAAGAATAAATTTAAAAATAGCAGTAAGTACTACTAAGGAGGAAAATATAAAATATCTTGGAAGCTCATAAAAGGAAGAGATGAATTCCTACTAAGAATATTAGGGAAGCCCCTTGAACTGGATATTGTTTGATTTGGGGGGCAAGCTTTAACAGAACAGAAGGAAATATAGTATTTGAAAAGAAAGGTATTTTGAGCAGAGAAAAACATGAGCAAAGGTACAGAATTGAAAAATTGTAAGCTGTGTACAGGAAGAACAGCTAAGTCAGTTTGACTAAAGCACAGGGTGTGTGAAAGAATATTTCTTGTATCTTCCATCCTTTAACAAGACTGTGTGGATAGTGGTCAAAAGCAAAGTTTCTAGAGCCATACTGCTTGGATTCAAATCTGTTCTCTACCACATCCTTGCTGTGTGACCCGGAGCAAGCAAATGGATTTTCTTTGCCTTCATTTCCTGTCTGTAAAATGGGGATTATATAGACACATATTTCATACAGGTGTCATGGGAAATGGGCCTCAGGAGAGTCCATGGCACTAGATGAGCCATCCATGAATACGAATTATTATCACCCTCATCTAGAGAGTCTGCATACATGGAAGGCCAAAAGGAAAATTATCTGGTCTTTTCTCCTAGCTACATCAAACTAGTTTCTTTAACTTATATACAGAAATCTTGGGCCATTGGAAGTGGAGGAGCACGATTAAAGAAAGACTACCCAGGGGCACCTGGGTGGCTCAGTCAGTTAAGGGACCGACTTCGGCTCAGGTCATGATCTCACAGTTTGTGAGTTTGAGCCCCACATCAGGCTCTGTGCTGACAGCTCAGAGCCTGGAGCCTGCTTCAGATTCTGTGTCTCCCTCTCTCTCTGGTCTTCCTCCACTCATGCTGTGAGTGCTCTCCTTCAAAAACAAATAAAAACATTTTAAAAAATTAAAAATAATAAAGCAAAATAAAAACTAAAAAAGAAAGACTACCCATTACATAACCTGATACTCCTGCATTCCTGTTCTTACAACATAGGTAAGAGAAAACAGTTCTGATATTTCTGCTCATCTACAAGCATATAAGCTCACTGTTCTTGCTCAACCTGTCAATGAGACAAGGCAAGTCAAAGAATGGCTAGTTCCACAGAAAATGGGTTAAAGTTGGGCATTGTTTTTTCTGTGTTTCTTTATATGCTTTTGTCCTTAGAGGACAGAAACTCTCCCATCTTTGAAGGTCCAAATGTACCCCAACTCAAGGATCCACTTACAGGGGAGGGAAAAGCTTTCCTGGAACCTCTTAGGGTCTCTGCCTGGGTCAAAAATTAGACTGACAAAGACAGATTAACACGAGAAAAGCATACCCATTTATCAGATATGATTTACATGACATTAGAACCTTAATGTGGAAATGAAGACCTGAAGAAAGAGTTACACCTGAGGATTTTTATGCCAAGTTTGATGGAGAGTAGATAGTCATGCAGATGTGATAGAGAATATGAGGTAAGTGTAGTAAACCGGGGGAAGCTTTGCAAGGTATATTTATTCAAATTCTTCTTGGTGTCACTCTTCTTAAAGATAAGGATGCTGCCTTCCTCTGGGTATGGAGTGGGCACATCTCACATGATGGTTTTTATGACCCATTTCAGAGGAGAATGGTGGCTTCTGCCATTTTCTCAAACTTCTTCAACTTAAAAACATTCAATATGTGGAGCGCCTGGGTGGCTCAGTCAGTTAAGTGTCAGACTCTTGATTTCAGCTCAGGTCATGATCTCATGGTATGAGATGAGGCCCTGTGTCCAGCTCTGTGCTGGGCAGGGAGCCTGCTTAGGATTGTCTCCCTCTCTGCCTCTCTCCCACTCACACATGCACATTTAAACACACTTGCTCTCTCCCTCAAAAAAACAAAAATATTCAAGGTGCCATATTTAGGGGTAATGTGTCCTGTACCCTATCATACCTCACTTCTCAGCACACTTCCACCATGTAATTCTATTTCCACAAAGAAACCCAAATCAGCACCAGTTTCTACCTGCATCTATACATACAGTAAAAACAACAAGATTTTGGTAAATATATTTTCTTTCCTCTCTCAGCAAATTGGTATTCTCTTCTTCTCAACTATTAAGTAAAAGAACTGTAGGCTGCAGTTAAACAAAAAACAGAGTTGAGTCTCGATTTAAATATAAATAAATAAATAAATAAATAAATAAATAAATAAATAAATATGAACCATAGGGTCATTTATAGTACTAATCCTTTCTGGAATCTGACAGGAGTTAGGTGACTAACAGTAATCTATGACCACATCTAAGAGCCATATCCTAAGAGCCATGGAATAAGTGCTTAGCAAGACACTAAAATAACTTAGCTCAGAAGGACTCCCATACTTCCTTCTTCTCCACCATGAATGATCAACTATGCTATGACCTGTGACCTCCTATTGCAGAAAATAGGTTTACAGAATGTGACAATGCCCATTGAGAAGGGAAAGGAAGAGGGCATAAACCTTTCTTTGAGAAGGATTCATTATCACTAATTAAGACAGAGATGTAGACTTCCAAAAGCAAAGGTTTGCAAATTAATCAACTTTTTTTCATTCAAAGAGATATCTTCAAAAGCTGCCTCTCCAACCTTCCCCTCCCCATCCTACTTCTCCCTCACTCTCTTCTCCTTCCCTCTTTCCCTTTTCTCTGCCCCCTCCCTCTCTCTCTAGACCTAAGATATGAGAACTACCTTCTACATTTGGCTCGATTTCCCATTTCTGTACAAATCTCCAGGCAGATAAAGACACCAGTTTCATTTTTCTCACTTTTTAGGAAGACTGAAAGGCACACAGTATGAGGGAAATGTAGTTAGCATTCTTTAGTATAGGATTCTATATACTCTTACCAATTATAATTGCATTGTCTGCCTGGAAATTCTATTTTAGACACCAAAGTGAAGAGATGCCTAGGAATACTTTATTGTTCTTTTCTTTATTTATAGTTTACTTTCTCTCCAGTGAAAGCTAAGTCTATTTATTGAATTATGGAATAGAGAATTTGGTCAATTCTGTGCTTAAAAATGTAGACCACAGTCTTCTGAATAATGTCCTAGTAATTGATTAAATTGAATTCCAAGTTACTCCTTGTCCATACTGGACTCAGATTTTCTGATTATTTTACAAGTGAGCATTGAGAGGATATTTCCAGAGTTTGCTAAGTAACACTGGGTTTCTTGTATTTCTATAGAAGCACTCTAAGCCTTTCAAAGAAACTTTCATCTATTAACTCTCACAATAGATCTGTGAGACATGGCAACATTCACATCTTTGAAATGATAACAAAAAAGTCAGCTCTAAAAATCTCCTGATGAGGAAAACAATACCCTAAATCTATCACAGAGAACTAATGTGGTTTCTGTGCTATTTCAACTTTGAAATTCCATTTTCTTTATATTACTGGAATTGTTTCTGTTCTTAAACAAAGGTTCATTACTGCCACTAATTGTCTTTACAACTTTGGGCAAGACGTGCAATTTCTCGGCATCTGAGATTGCTTACCTCTAAAGCAGACGAGGGTTTCCAGCTCAAAATGGAAGCTTGACACACCTCAACAACGACAGAAGATTGTAAAAGGTATGGACCCATAAAAACAGAGACTGGAAGATGAAAGGACTGCAGATAAGACATGTCAACAGCGATGCAGAGGATGAAAGGCAGATAGATGAGTGGCAATTGACCGCAGAGAAGCAAAACTGCACCAAATTGTCTGTCGGGGGAAAGTTGGTAAGAAGCAGGCTGGCCGTGGTAAGCTTAATAAGGGCCCCCCAAACATCCACTTCTTATCCCCATAACTATTATATGTTACCTTCCATGGCAAATGGGACTTCGCAGGTATGATTAAGGTATGAAGATGAAGACAGCATCCTGGATTACCCAGGTGGCCTCAGGTAATCACAGGAGGGGGCAGGAGAGGTAGAGCCAGAGAAGGAGACCCATGACCCGTGACAGAAACAGCAGTTGGTGTGACATGGGGCCATACGCCAGGGAATGCAAGCAGCCTCTAGATGCTGGACAAAATCAAGGAAACAAATTCTCTCCTGGGGCCACCAAAAGGAACATGGCCCTGTCAACACTTGGCTTTAGCCCCATTAAGACTCAATATGGACTTTTGACTGCCAGAACGGTAAGATATAAACTTGAATCGTTTTTTACATGTTCATTTATCTTTGAGACAGAGAGAGAAAGAGAGAGCACACATGAGCAGGGGAGGGGCAGAGAGAGAGAGAGAGAGGGAGACCCAGAATCTGAGGCAGGCTCCAGGCTCTGAGCTGTCAGCACAGAGGGGCTCGAACATGAGCCATGAGATCATGACCTGAGCTGAAGTCAGACGCTTAACTGACTGAGCCACCCAGGTACCCTTAAATTTGTGGCATTTTAAGCCAATTAGTGTATGGTCATTTGTTCCAGCAGCAGTAGGAAACTCTGACACCAATTCATGTCACAGAACTTCGGGTAGACTCGAACTGGAAGCAGCAGACACCTCTAAAAGCGGGGTGGAAGATGGGCAGAAAATGAGGTCAGTGAGAATCTGTATAAGAAAGACTTGGACCCTCCAGTTCTCCTCTTTCATTTTATGTAATCAGGTGACAACTCCACCTCTACCACCACAGGAGGAGGGTTTTTATGCTGAAGGCTCCAAATTTGGGAAAACTTGGCACAGTAGAGGTTAGGGATGAGGCACTGGGCTGAAAACCACTTGCCTATTGAATGGTGGGAACACCAACATCATCCCCAGACTCACAATCCCACAATGTAGGAGACCAGAGGGTTTCTCTCTGAGGAACATCTACAGATACCAATACAGGACCCATCAGCAAATCATCTGGTTCCTGCTCTGCACTCCTCCAGAGAAGCCCAGCAACTGGGTGGCCCTAGCTATGCAAGAGTTCCCACATAACGTTTTCGCACTTCATGTTTAAATACATATGGGCAGGGGTGCCTGAGGGGCTCAGTCGGTTAAGCATCCAACTTGGTTTCAGCTCAGGTCATGATCTTGTGGTTGGTGAGTTCCAACCTCACATCGGGCTCTGCACTGACAGTGTGGAGCCTGCTTGGGATTCTCTCTCTCTCCCTCTCTTGCTGCCTTTCCCTACTCCCCCTCTCTCTCTCTCTCTCAAAATAAATAAACAAACTTAAAAAATAAAAAATAAATAAACACATATAGGCAGACAAGACACAAGATGCTTGAGAGTGACGGCCTGGGTTCACATCCTGACTCCAACATTTATTAAGTGTGTGACTGTGCATAGACTAACCTTTTTTTTCCCCATCTCAGTGTTCATATCTGTAAAAAGGGAATAATAAGACTTCTACTTCACAAGGTTGTTTGAAAGATTAAATGAGATTTCAGTTAGAAAGCCTTCAGAATCATGAATAGAGTAAGAAAAGATAAAGTTACACACACACACACACACACACACACACACAAGGAATTCAGGTGGAAAAGAGATACTGTAGGTGTGTAAAGAAAAATTCCCCTGCCCCAAATTTCTTTTAATATCTTCAGATGAATTGAGAAGTGTATGTTATGGGAAGAAAAATAATCAGAGAAAGGTTCTTGGAAATTAAAAATATGTTATCCATATATAAATATGGAAATGAAAATTTCCAAAGAATGGTTGAAAAACAAAGTTTAAATATTCTCCCAGACAGGAGAATAAGATAAAACCATGAACAATATGGGGGGGGGGGGGGAGTAAGAAAAATCAAGAATCAATCAGAGGGAACTCACCATTGCTTCACCCTCAGATTCATGGATATTTATATAGGTATGAATCCACTATGCATGCCTATATATTCATTTTTCCCTGGCTATTTTCCAGTCGTAAAGCCCATCTTCCAAGTGGTAGTGGTATTTTAGGAGACAACGTTTTGTACCTTGAACCACAACCGCATAATCTACAAATAAACTGCCTAGAACACCAAAAGCCAAACATATCGTTCCCATTCCTTTGCCTGATTCCTAGTTCCTTTAAGCCTTATCAAGAAATAATTAGGAACTATATCTTTAATTTATCCTTTCAATTTAATTCATTTTGGGCAGTTAGCCTCAAACCAACATTTTCCTCCTGTTTAATTGCCATTATAAATGTGAAAAGGAAGGTCAGCAGGAAAGAGATAAAGTAATAAAATCGCACTTTCAATATACTGTGCAATGAATTTTTCAATTCTTTAGCCTTCTTTTATATGTTGCATAGTCTGTATTTCTAGACCTATTTGTCTTTTCTGCACCTCAGCATCACCTGAGCTCTCATAGCCTGCTTTACACACCTTTCAGCTAATTTGTTGCTCGCTAGCTGCATTAGCTTATTCTCCCACAAAGAGTATGATGGAGGGGAAAAAAAGAAAAAGAAAAGTAAAATTTTTTAATTGTTGAGGTGCAGAGAATTCTATTATTCTGCCGGAGCATATTGTAATCAGCTATGATAAAATTGAGCCTGTGTTGTGGCCTTTTCGTGCAGAGATTGAGTCCTTTCATGACCCCGTACAGATTTATAGAAATTGAACATAAGCTACATTTAACTATTTCAGTATTTAACCAGATGAAAATTGGTAAAAATGGACATCAAGAGCTGCCTCTAAATCTGCTTTTTAACAAAAGCTGTTAAAAATATATACATATCCATAAAGATAGTGAGCAGTTGGGCTCCCAACCCTGAGGTATTTCACTTATTTTAAGGATAAAAGCCTCAGGTCATATTTAGCACCAGCTTGCAGCATTGCCCACCCCCCCCCCCCAACCTGCTATATTTTTCAATTATTGGGTAATTCAAGAGCCACCTGGTATCCATAGCAGAAATAGATAAAATGTCAAGGAAGAGAAGACCAGACTTTAACCGATGAGATTTTAGAACTGTGGGTGGATTTTATCAGCTTTTTCTTCTGCATTCATTATTTCCATTATTATCAAAAGTAAGCTCTCTCAACGCATTTATAGAGTTCCTACTGAATATATCATTTAAATAAACTAGACCCCTTTACTTTCAAGGCAAAATCCCAGAGTAGCTGATACAAGCAACAACCGAAAAATGCCACCAAACTCATTCTTATCTGGGAATGGACAAAGTATATCAGAATGAAAGCATGCCAAACTATTTACATAAAGACGATACATAGAAAGGTTATTGGTGCAGGATGTCTCTCAACCCTTTCCGACCTCAAACAACCATTTTATCTCTTCCAAACCCAACCACAACCAAGCTGACCTTGGTCAACAGCACCATCTAGTGGATGTTATGACAGACTGCCCCAAATCAGTTCCACAGCGCATACATTGTGATCATATCATGATTTCACTCTTTCATTATCTGTAACTGTTTATTTTACCTCAAGTAACTTTCTTTTGGGGAGCAGGAAAATTTTTATAATTTTCAAAATAATTCTTATTGTATTGTGTTTTGTTTTATACCAAAGTAAAACACTAATAAGCATTTAAAAATTATATAGATATGCAGATTAAATGAAAATCAAACATAAACCCACCATCCTAAATAGCCACTAATGGGCTTCCCCATGTAGATGGAAGATTTAATATGGCATATAATTTCCCTTTTTTATCCAACCCCATTAAACTATAATAACGGGATTTTTAAAAAATCCACCAGGATGGGAATTACTGGAGAAAACAGTGACATAATTTTAGAAGACAAAACAGATCATGAAAGGAAATTGACTTACAGACCCGAGGCAGGAGTGTCTGAAGTCAATAGTGGGGAAATCTGGTAAGCAACATAATTTACACTGTAAAATCCAGCTACTTCTAGAACTATAAGTGAGCAAAGGAGACAGAAACTAAAAGAAGGAAAAAATGTATTATAGTTGTTTGAGTTGCAGGTACACCCTTTTCCCCACAACACGCTCATAGATGACTATCTCTTCTCAATGCCAGCAGACTCCTGGAGTCTCATCTTGATGAGTTAAACAGGATTTCTGAACCAGGAACTGACTAGGAAGCAACTAAGGAACCATGTACCATATATAAAGGGTAATTAAGGTACCACAGGTGGGGGACCTGGGTGGCTCAGTCGGTTAAGTATCCAACGTCGGCTCAGGTCAAGATCTCATGGTCTGTGAGTACGAGCCCCATGTCGGGCTCTGTGCTGTCAGTTCAGAGCCTGCAGCCTGCAGTGGATTCTGTGTCTCCCTCATTCTCTGCCCCTCCCCTATTCATGTCCTGTCTCTGTCTCTCAAAAAATAAACGTTAAAAAAAAATTTTTTTTAAAGTTACCACACGCATATTCAATGCTTTGTTCTAAGTGCTAAAACCTTCAGCCCCCCGGCCCTACTTTTCCATGACTCTGGGAGCCACACTTCTATTCCCCAAGCAGGAGCCAAGCTGGGAAAACTCTGGGTAACCTCAGAGAACAAGGTGACAAGGACATAAGCATCAAATCACCCTACAGTGAAGCTCAAAGCCCCACAGTCGATAAGAGCTTTAGACTCACTTTTAATTTCTAGCAGACAACCAAAGATCAATGAACGTTTGAAGAAATCAGTTAACAAGAAAGATAAAGACAAAACCAACTGAGAAAAAATAACTTGAAAAAAGCTTAGAAAAAAAGTTTAAAAACATACTATATAGTTAACATCCTCAGAGCATTAAGAGGAGATACTACACCCATGAAGTATGGTGCTATAAAGAAAAACAGCTCTTAGAAATTAAAAACAGGACAACAGAAATTTTTTTAAATCCATACAATGTTTGGAGGATACATTTGAGAAAATCATGAAGAAAGTACAGAGATGGAAAGATGCAAGATAAAGAGATGGAAAGTACAAAAGAAGAGATAGAAAAAAAATTAAAGAACATACATACAGGTGAACTAGCATCCAAATATTAGGATAATTTGAATAAGAGTTCCAGAGAGAAAAAAAAAGAGAGAGAGAGAGAGAGAGAGAGGATATCATAAATTAAATCACTCAAGAAAAGCCCCTAGGACTAATAGACCTGAGTTTCCAGCTTGAAAGGAATTACAAAATGCTCAACACAATAAATGGAAATAGACCCACACTAAAGCATATCATTGTAAAATTTCAAAACATTGAGGACACAGAAATGATATAAATGCATCCTGGAATTTAAAAAAAAAAAAAAACACAAAAAAACAAAAGAAAACAGGTCACATACATGCCCCGCCCCCCAAAAGGCATCTGAATGGCTTCTGACTTACCAGAAACACTGCCAAATCAAAGAAAATAGAAGAGTATCTTCAAAATTCTGAAGGATAAAGATTTCCAACACAGAACTCCATACATGTTGTTTGGAAAAGTAAATAAAGAAATACAGAGATACAGATCTCAAAGTAATCAAATTGATCTGTCATCTATCCCTTCTCTGGAAATCACTGCTAGTTGTGTTCCACCAAAATGAGGAAGTAAACTAAGGAAAGAGAAACTAAGAAAGAGGAATCTATAAAACCTAAGAAATAATGCACCCAACCTAAGAGTGAAGAGAATCTCCAGGGTGATGGAGAGACAGGAATCCCAGGATAACTGTTATACCACAAGGATAGAGGGAAACTAGTTTATATCAAAACACATTAGAAACTGTGTGGCCAAGAATAGCACAAGGCACCATGTCAGTAGGAATCTGTCCAGAGGGAACAGGCAGATGTAGTTAAGATCGACCAAACCATCATTTTATTTATGTTATCTACAGTAATGATGGCATATGGTTGGAACTCAAAGATGAGACTCTAAAGAAATAGATTTCTAACAAGGTTTAACACAAAAGCCTGACATTACTTTTTTTTTTTTTTTTTTTTTTTTTTTTACTAAATATCTTGACAAGAGCCTTTTGGTCCTTAGAGACTGTAATACCAATTAAATACAAATCCATTCAAATATTTAATTCATATGTGTGTATTAAGGCATACACACAAATGAAGGTATAGGTAATTGTGGTTTCTGGGGAAGGCAACATAGTGCAATTAAAAAGGTGTATAGGAGACTCACTTTTCATTCTTTACTTTTTGTCTTTTCCGATTTCTAAAAAAAAATTTTTTTAAGGTTTATTCATTTCTCAGAAACAGAGAGACAGAGTGTGAGCGGGGGAGGGGCAGAGAGAGAGAGGGAGACACAGAATCCGAAACAGGCTCCAGGGTCTGAGCTGTCAACACAGAGCCCAATGCAGGGCTTGAACTCATCAACTGAGTTGAACTCATCAACTCATCAGATCATGACCTGAGCCGAAGTTGGACACTTAACCGACTGAGCCACCCAGGTGCCCCAATCTTTTCTGATTTCTATAACACAGGCATACATTAAGTGATTAAAACAAAATGTTCCACCCCAAAATAAGAAGAAGAATAGCATTTATGTGCATTATCTGCTACTCCCATTATCAAGCTTTTCCATTTTTGTTTACTCACACATACACATTTATTTTTAATGATTTCCTTCCTTCCACTTGCAATTCAGTTTTTTGCCCAGTAATCCTAGAGGGGGGAAAAAATCTCTTTTTATTTCATTTGTGAGGCAAAAAAATTATCCTAATTATAGCTGATCAACCTAAGAGTACTGCTAATGATATTTCCATATCAAGGAAGAGTAAATCCATAAGTTCTGAAGGGAAATTAACCATAATAGTCATTGCCATCAGTTTCTGAAAACTTTGCCTCAAAGGCTCAGATAATTCAGATTTTTTAAATAATTTTCGTGTATCTCCTCTTTTCCTCTAATTAAGACTACTTTACTTTAAGCACCAGCTTTAAAGATTAAGCAACTATTTCTTATTCAATTTGTTTTTGGATTTGTTTAATTACTGTACTGCAGCCTTGCTTCCCCACCCCTTACACCCAGGTTCCTGATTGCAGCTGCATCAGGTCTATAGCAGAATAAGCTAGTTATTGTGCTTGGCGCGCAGGCAAGCCCGTCCTAGAATAAGCAGGAGCTGAAGACCTGCCAGGGCAATGGAGGTAACCAAAGGACAACCCAGAAACAATCTTTAGGAAGAAATAAAAATCAGTAGGTGGACATGGTGTCTTCCACCTGGAAGTAAGGGATAACCAGGTGTCCAGGTGGTAGCTTAGCTGCCAGCAAAAAGACTTGGGCAGCAAACGGTCCCACTGGTGAGTGGGAACAAGCTTCAAGAGACTGGCAATGGCAGCCCATAGAGAAGGCAGGATGGAAAGTATATGAGGGCCAGATAGGGATCATATCAGTAAATACAATGCAAGATAGGAACTAGGTCACTGGGAATAGGGTAAGAGCCAGAACAAGTTCTGATCAGGCCAAAATCTGGTCCTAAGTCAATTAACTTTTTAAAGTCTCCCTAATCAAAGAGACTTTAAGAAGACTCTAATTTGACAATCTGATTTAGGAAGAGAAAAAGAGATTTAGATGTTGGCATTAAGTGACTTTAGTCTAAGACCTTGGAGTAGGAAATGTAGACAGTGGTCAAGGAGGCCAGTCAGGGTGTCAGCAGCCTAGGGACATAGTCCTCATGTCTATCCTTCACAATACAGAAGAGTGTGTTCTACATTTAACCCATCAAAGTCACCTTTGTAAACATTAACTTTTCAAGTTAGAAATTTCTTGTATCTAGAAAGTGTTTACTCTCTTACCATCTACAATGAATTGTATCTTAAGCATTGTTTGGATAATTGTGTTGGGATGGGTTTGGTGGTGCCATGATTGGGTTGATTCTAAAAGTCTTGCAATAACCTAGACAGACTTGCGCATGAGTGCACACACACATCCACACACAGACACAAACACACAATGTCCCGAAGTGTCATGAGCACTGCCATTAATATACACCAGTTGTGTTATTTCACCACGGTTCTCCCTATAAATGCTGCCCTGTAGGATTTCCAGCTTCCATTAGAGACCTTAAAAGTTTTATTCTCTATACTCCTTTACCTGAATTCACTCATTAATCGTTTGGGTTTTTTTTTGTTTTTTGTTTTTTTTTAATGTTTATTTATTTTTGAGACAGAGAGAGATAGAGCATGAATGGGGGAGGGGCAGAGAGAGAGGGAGACACAGAATCGGAAGCAGGCTCCAGGCTCTGAGCCATCAGCCCAGAGCCTGACGCGGGGCTCGAACTCACTAACCGTGAGATCGTGACCTGAGCTGAAGTCGAACGCTCAACCGACTGAGCCACCCAGGCGCCCCACTCATTAGTCGTTTTATAATATGGCAGGAACTTCAGTTAGACTTGGTAGGTATGTCTTTCATGAACATTTCATCTAATTATGATAAACATGGTAGAACCAATTTAAAGTTATTATGTAAAGGACTATAGAAGAGAGTTTGTTTGTTCCTAACAGTAAAGGAAACATATGGGTGAGAAAATCTAAGGCATTGTGAAGGTAATAAACTCATGCAAAGGAACAAGAAGCAATTAAAGCAAATCGTCCATGGATGTTGGATTTGACAAATCACCTCACAGCTCTGCAACAGGTAGCTGCCTCAGGTTAGCTTTCGATCGAGGCGCCAAAGGAAACATCTTCAAAATCACTCCCTGTCGTTACCCTCAAGAGAGGCTTGCTTATCAGAAAGGCACCTTTGGTTTTTAAAACAAGAGAAGGACATATGTTCTACGATTTCAGGGACTACAGGAGTCCCAGGCACCAGCAGATTAGAATGAACTGTTCACCTATTTCAGCTCATTAAATTCAATGGAGGTGCTATCTGTACAGCAGGATAACGAAGTTCATAAATCTGCAGTCGGCTGTGGATTTACTACACAACACATTCACACACGAAGCTTCTCTACAAATTACCTTAATAAAGAGCACATCATTGAGGCCACTCTGTTATGTCTAAGCACCATTTAGACAAAAGGATCTCTCCCAAACTAGCTTCAGCACACTCACTTCAGTCAGGGGTGACGCACACCCGGAATGCATGGACTGGTGATCAAATCTATCTTGCAGATTCAACTTCCCCATTTTGAGGTGATCTAATTTCCGAGGGGAAAATGGGATTCAGTTTTATAGAACTTGGCAAGCCACATTCAGAGAAAAGAGTTTTTCATGTTCTGATGGATTAAGTGAAAACTAGTCAGTCTGGTTGCCGTCCCCACCCTTACCACCACACATGCTTACATGCCACATACCCCACGTAAGTCCTATCCACCTTCCTTGTCCATGCAAAATTTAAGATATCCCTCTCTCTCTTTTCCGAGGTCCCATGGTTCTTATTTTCACTAACAAACATTTAGCATACGCTACTCCATCTTACGTTTATTTTTTTATGTTTTAGTTTATATTTGAGAGAGAGAAAGAGAGACAAAGCGTGAGCAGGGCAGGGGCAGAAGGACAGAGACAGAATCTGAAGCAGGCTCCGGGCTCTGCTCCAAGCTATCAGCACAGAGTCCAACGTGGGGCTTGAACTCACAAGCAGGGAAATCATGACCTGAGCTGAAGTCAGACACTCGACCGACTGAGCCACCTAGGCGTCCCACCATCTTACGTTTTAAAAAGCAAGTTTCATATATAAGCTACGTACGTGACATGCACACAGCAAAGCCCACTGTGGAGCGTAAGCACATAGGTATTTGTTGATGGGGGTATACTGTTATCAGGGTAAAATCTAAAAAGCAATTTCCTTGAATTCATTTTACTGGTATTTATGGCAGTGATGTTTTTCAATAGGTTGCTCAGATGCTGCCTAGGCAGGGGGATTTGAAAGCAACCCGAAGACCTCGCCTGGATCAAAATACCTCCCTCAGGTTGCTGGTTTTCTCCTTTTCAGTCTAAATGTTCCTATTAATGGAATGTTCCTATTAAAATATAAAAATAAGGACTGATTTCCAAAATTCTCAAATAAGATAGGTACATTATTTCCTTGCATATAAGCAAGGAATGTATACAAGCATCTATCACTCAATAGAAGCACACATATGCTCCAAGGAGGAAGAAGTTTCACTTGGAAGAGATCTGTAGAGACGATCAGCGACAGGCCAGAAGTACAGGAGTTAGGATACATTTGCATCCTGGTTTGCCCAGGACAGTCCCAGTGTATTCCAGTCATCTTAGGATAAATATTCATGAAGCCCACTTTCACTCTCAAAAGTGTCCCAGTCTGGGCAATAAATTATAGATCTATGAGGCTCTTGGGTTTAAACTGGGGCCTGTTGACCTCTGGAAGGAATCGAAGAGGATTATTCTAAGAGCTGGAACTGAACTCACTACTCCTGACTCCTGATTCAGTGCCCTACCCCCCGCTGCCCCACCCCAGCCAACCTCTTAAAACAATGCAGTTATTGTTCTTGACTTGTCTCCTCTAGATTACTTTTGTCTCCCTCTCCCAGAATTTGAAGGCATTTGAAGATTCATGCAATGGCCGGTCCTTGTTTCCCTTGATCCTTGGCATCTGACACTACGCTAAGACCAAAATTAGTAGTTCAGTGTTACACTCACTGATTGACTATTATTATTCTCAGACAACCAAGAAAATTATATGCTACATTTTATGTTCTGAAGAGCAAGTTCTTGACATTTGTGAGGGGTGAAGCCTTCACAACCTGCCAAATTCATCTTTACAATTTTTTATCCTCCAACTGATTAGCTTCCTCTTCTCTTCTATCACTAGTGTCGGCACTTGGATTTCTTTTTAAATCAACTTTCACAATCACTTCCTGGGTGTGTCTACATATATAACAAGTCACAAGATGTGGTTGTGGGGTGGTGAACGAGGCATATTCACCAGCTAAAAGAGTCTCCCTGGCACACCACTGCACTGGGGCTCCAAGTTGTCTCTCAGCACCAGGATAACAGAGGAGAGACAAGGCTTTAGAGCAGGGGGTTGTGTTGCACAATTCTGGGTTGCCGTTCATGTTACGTATGCAACACAGCAGCCCCACTCTTGTTTTCTGCTAGTCAAAATCACAAATTTCAATTTGTGAATTCCAAGGGTCCACTATGCATTAAAAATACAAGTTATAATAGGCAATTTTTTTGAGAGAGAGAGGGAGCAGGAGGGGGGAGGGAGAGAGAGTGCACAGAGGAGAGTACAAAGGGAGAGAGCGAGCCTCTTAAGCAGGCTCCACGCTCAGCGCAGAGCCCCACACAAGACCCGATCCCATGACCCTGGGATCATAACCTGAGCAAAAATCAAGTCGGACACACTCAACCAACGGAGCCACCCAGGCACCGCAACGTAACAGGCAAATTTTTGGTTTTTTCCCCTAGGTCAGTTTTGGTTCTGGCTGAAAGACATCTCAAGACAGACTTCAGAGATCTTCCTTCTCTCCATAATTCCCCTCATTTTAATTGTCCATGATCAAGCGCCATGCAACTTTGATATCAAATTTGTGATGGAGAAAACAAAACCGTCTGGGATAGGTGCCACATATTTTGATATAGTTTTGTCACCTATCTAACAACAGACGGGTTTTGATGGATCTGTTTACACATATCCAGTCATATAACATAATGATCGCATTATGCTAACCCGGCGCCTCTGCAGGCTTACTGCCGAGAACTGGCATGGACTCCCTTGGCATTTATCACAGCCAGGTTTCTAAAAGAAGGCTTAAAATGGAAAATTTATTTGAACCAAGTTTAAGCTCCCATTATACCTAATTTCATGATTCAGAAATGTTGCTTTTTGTGAATATGGCCCCAAAAGGTTTTTAAGCACATATTTGGGGTTAATATGGAAATGAGTCCAAAAATACACCTTGCAGAGTTCACCATTGACCCAATGATTCCCATGAGATATACCGTTCTCAATTCGAGCAGAACAGGTAGTTACCATACAACACCTTAGTGATTATTGATGCCTCCCAGCAGGTGGTAAGCCATCTTTTAAAAAGTTCCTGCATCAAAATCCCTTCACAGAAATTCATAGAGAAAAATATATATATCCAGCTGTTTTTAAAATGCAAAATGCTTAACTGACAGCATGATTATCAGTTGAAACCACAGAATATTTAGTTGTCAGAGGTTCTCAAGGGCACATTTTGCAGCTTTGCAGAATTCTTACTCATTAAATGCTTGGTTCGAAATTAAGGGTTGCATCTCTAAGAGCCGGGGTTTCATCTCTTAAGTGTTTGTCATCTCATGGGCAAAAGCGAAAGTTATGTTCTGAGAGTTGCTAATAGAAAAATAATTACAAAAGATGATGATCCCGCCATTTAACCTCCTGAAGAAACAGCGTTAGATTCGTTGGCAATGCTAAGTGGCATCTTAGAGGTAATTAGATAATTCTATTACCCACCCCCCAAAATCTCTAAATAAGGGGAAAAATAGGCTTTGGGTCTTCATGGTACAAATAGGCTTTCTCTAGTGTTGACAACTCAGTTGAGAGCTTTCATTTGCCTGTGTAGATGTCATTTCTCTATACATATACTTTTACAGACATGTTTCCTTAAGGATTCTCTCACTGGGACCTATAAGCAAGATTCTGCCCACAGAGCCAGAATTTAGTCTACCTGAGTTGTTTGTTTTCAACTTTCTTTGAAACAATTTTAGGTTTACAGCAAGTTACCAAATTAGTACAGAGTATTCCCATATACCCCTCACCCAGCTTTCCCTAATGTTAGAAAATGATGGCACATCTGTGAAAATTAAGAAATTAATATTGGTACAGCGCTATTCACTAAACCACAGACTTGACTTGTATTTCCCCAGTTTTTACACCAGCATTGTTTGTCTGTCCCAGAATCCAATCCAAGATGCCACAGAGCATTTAACCACCATGCCTCCTTAATCTCCCCTAGACAACGACAATTCTCTGTCTTTCCTTATTTTTCAGGATCTTGATACTTTTTAAGGAATGAACAGCTATTTTATAGAATGTCTCTCAGTTGGGTTGTCTGAGGTTTTCTCATGATTAAGCAGAGGTTATGAATTTTGTGGGAAAATACCCAGAGGTGAGGTACCCTTCTCATAACATCCCCAAGATATTTTTAAGCAAGAAATAAACTGGTGAAAACTTCCTATCCTCCAGCACAACACTGTTACACTTTACAAATAAATAAGAAGTTGTTGAAATATGAAAATAATTGTTGGCATGCATGAAGTTCCAGGCTCTAGACCTGGGTGTGTTTGCTTTAAAGCCTTTTCAAGTCTCTTTAGACAGAGATTTCAACCAAAGGCTCACACCACATCTATGCATTACAAACAGTTATCGAGGTATGAAATTTGGCATTAATGATAAAGTACTAATGCCTACATTTGATTAGCTATCTCTCTATAAACTGAAATAAATTTAAGAATATCACCATAATAACGATACTTTTACTGACTTGTATCTAATATGCTTTCTTGAGTGGGAGAAAGGGGGTTAGAGTTATAGATAATATGCCCATGAAATAGGCACACATTCATAGAGGTATAGCACATATACAAGCATTAGACTATCCTCTGATGGTCCATTTCTTTAAAACATTGGTAATGTTTTAGACCAGCAATCTCCAAAATGTTTATCTTAAATCCTTTTATAAAGATGTTTTAGCATGCACCTTCTCAGCCTAGATTCTTTCCCCAAGAGTCTAAGACAATGGCCTCTCTACAGGGAGCTTATTTTCACAAATGATTTCACCAAAAAGAACAGGAACGCACTGGAAAAAGGAAAAAAGGAAAGGCTCAAAGGTCAATCCAAAGTTGCAAAATTGAGCTTGTTACTACTATGAGTCAATGAGGTTAGAGTTATGCTGGGGACCCTGTGAGAAGCCATGCAGAATGCACTTCAAAACTGTCCATATGGGACTTGGGAAAGGCAACTATTTATTCACTGGCTGCTGGCTTACATTGAGTCAAGTCCTTATACTACCCATTTGTGCATGCTTGAGAATAACCGGACCGGGGTAGAGAAGGACCGGAATAATAAGTGAGAGACAGAGCAGCAGAAGCATGAGGCTGATGGGTTACACCTGTACACAGCTGGTTGCCACATAATAGAGAAAAAGGGTAGAACAACAGTAGGCAAGCCTGGGCATGTGGGGGTCCCCATACCCACACTAATGCGTGTCTATTCATGCATGTGTTACTCTCAATCCATATTAAATATTAGCAAACTTTATTTTGTTCTTATTTTTAGATAAAAATAAAAATAGAAATTTTCTTCCTACCACCCCATAAATGGCCCTGCAAACCCCTAGATTGCACAGAGTCCACTTTGGAGACCACCGATTTAGATAGACTATGCAATATTCTCCTCAAATGATTTTGAGGAAGTCTTTCCTGGCTACTCCTAGTAAGAAAATTGGCAATGTTCACTTCAACCCGAAAGTCCAGTTGAGAAGCTCATTTAGACCATTGACTTCCTTTCTCATGGAACAGTTGCGATAAGTTCCACCTCTAGTTAAAAATAATAAAGGTCAGGGGCGCCTGGGTGGCTCAGTCGGTTAAGTGGCCGACTTCGGCTCAGGTCACAATCTCGCAGTCCGTGAGTTCAAGCCCCGCGACGGGCTCTGTGCTGACAGCTCAGAGCCTGGAGCCTGTTTCAGATTCTGTGTCTCCCTCTCTCTCTGCCCCTCCCCTGTTCATGCTCTGTCTCTCTCTGTCTCAAAAATAAATAAACGTTAAAAAAAATAATAATAAAGGTCCTTTTAAGGAAGCGTGGCATAGTATGATGGGTCTCCAATTTGAGCATATGTCAGAATTACCTGTGAAAAGTGATTCCTAAGACCTGTGAAGACACAGTTCGCTGGGCCCCAACCTCAGACTCAGTAGGTCTACAGTGAGGCTTGAGAATTTAGATTTCCAACAAGTTCCCAAGAGATACATGCTCTGTTGGTCAGGAGGTAGGAGCAATAGAAAGAAACCAGTGGCCTGGTAGAAAGAGCATGGGCTTTGGCATGACACAGAAAAGTCTGGGTTTAAACCTAAACTCCACTACATGCTGCCATAAACTTCTCTGTGGATCAGCTGTAAAATGGGAATTATTCTCACTGCATAGAGCTGCTGTAGGAAGTAAAGGAGCAGATAACACTAGCAAAGTGCCCAGTGTAATGCTGGGCGCATTATATGTCTCAATAAACCATCATCAGTAAAAATAAAAGTGCTAATATCGCCGATTATTTCAGCAAATAATGTTAGAATAATAATAAAAAGTAACTTAACAGATTGAACAGTAATTTGTCAGAATAACAGAGCTTTCTAGGCCAAGTGCTTTGCTGAAAAGTTGAGGATAACACAGGACTGCCACTAGAGTTGTGGTTTTGATAATCAGTTAAGGATTGTCCTGTTACTACTCATGTCTCTAGTTTCTCCTTCTCACTTCCCCACTTGCCCTAGCCTTTGTGTTACTATCGGATCTTTAATGGAAGTTCATGGGACAGAGACAGCAATGGCCCCATAGGCCCAAATACTACACCCAAAGCAGGGTTCCGTGGCCCTGGGCCACCAGGCAGTTTCCAGGAGACGGGAGGCCTCTGTTGATCTCTCCCTTGCTTTTATAAAAACGGGATGATAAAAACTGCCAAGTGTCCTGTGAAGCTCTAGGTAAATGTTTTGAATTTTAAAATACAAAATATTCAGGTTGTCCAGTCTGCCAGCAATATTTTCAACTACGTTTTCTTTAAAATGTCTGTATTCGTCTTAAAATTATTTTTACCATGTTGATTTGCTCATCTACAAATGTATGCTGCTTAAGTAGTAGTTTAAATGTAAATTTTAATGAATGCTATGAATCAGTGCCTAATTTGCACATTTTGTTAATTACCTGTGGTTTAGGATAATCCATCCAAGATGTTCCCTATTACCCTGGATAATTAAGAGTTGACCTATTTTCAAATTTTTACAGCTCAAATAGAATGAATTCCAGTCAATTTTCTTGCCTAATAGAAAAAACATCATTTATTTAAATAGTCTATCAGACATAATTGGAATGTAAAATCTTGGGAAGAAAATTGACTTTCAAAGGTCATGGAATCTATCCTCCTACCCTTGGGTAGATTGTCAAACCAGCCAGAAAAGAATATATTCCATCTTTTACAGCATATTTGTAAAATGTAGCCAAGAATGTGCACCAGCGTGAGGAGTGACCGGCTTCTCTCTCTTCAACATCAGAGTCCTTGACTTAAGCAAAGGTCAATCAGAGCAGTTGCCAATATTTCCATATATAAAGTTGCCAGGACTCACAAGTACAATCATACATACAAATACACCCAGACACAGCATAGACACATCCTTATACGTAGAGGCTTCCCACTAAAGACTCACAGAGCACAGAGTGCAAAATACTATCTTCCTTGGATACAATTCATGGTCTTTTTATGCCTAAAGGAAAAATCAAAGATTTCCCCCTGAGATTTCTCCCCACTCAAAAAAGTTGTCTTTAAATTATGGGTCATATTCACATTTATAAGACTCAGGGGCAGCTTTGCTGTAGGCTCTTCCCTGGCTTGGCAATAGGAAATTTTTTTTCAATCTATCATGCTCTTGCCTATATCTCTTTCTGTTAAAAGTTCTATGTCCTCAATGAGCGATGGTTATTTAAGAGCTTTTCTCAGTTCTTCCTCAAGACTGTTCTGTCAGTCTCTGTAGGAAGCAGAATACCCCTGGGTTTTCTTATGAAACTCGTAGGATTATTCATCTGGAATCTGCCTGTTTACCTCTTCTGTCCATACCCAGAAAACCATTTCTACATATAACAAGTTCACTTCCTGGAATGCAGAGGCTTTCTCTCATCCTTCTTCCACTCAAGCCCACCTACTTGCATCCTCTGCTTACCCAGCTCCCCATCTTGAAGACTAACCCTGGCCTAGTGCAGGAGACGCTGCCTCAGAAAGCCTTTGACTTAATATTAAGCTGCATGTTGAATGCTGATGCATTGAGCCTACCCTCCAGTTCCTCTGCCTGTATCTTGCTCTTCTCACCCAAAACTTAATCTACCCTCAGTTTTCCCATTTCAGTTGTACCAACTCTATTTCCTTGTCGGTAAAATAAAAAACTTCAGAGTTATCCATGATGCTTTTCTTTCTCTCATATCATATATCCAACCTATACTCATATAACGCTGAATACTTTTTGGTGAATTGAAAAATTCCCTCTATCCTGCTATGCATGTCCCTTTGCAATGTGATGTTGCTGCTTATCCCATTAAGAGAGGGAGTCTGTATCTCCACTGGTTATATCTGGATTACCCATGTGACTGGTTTTGAAAACTAGAATGTGGCAGAAGTAATATGTGACTTGGAGGTAGGTACTTTGCAATATCCACGTTCCCTCTCCTGGAATACTGTCCTGAATCCACCACATGAGGAGGCTGGTTTAGTTCTAGAGGATCAGAGGTTGAGGACAGGAAAGCCAAGGACCTCTGGCATGTGAGCTAACCCATCCTGAACCTTCAATCCAGACAGCCTTCCAGCAAATGTAGCCATATGAGTACAGAAGAAACCATCATGGGAACCATCTGGTCAACCCACAGATTTATGATAAATAATAAACTGTTCCAAGCCACTAAGTTTTGGAAGTGTGTTGCTCAGCCACTTCTCACCACCTGCACTGCCACCATTTTGAATGAAACCACCACCAGAATTGTGTCATAGCTTCTTACCTGGCCTCCTTACCTTTGCCTTTGCCCCTTACAGTCTCTTCTCTACACATCCAATGTGATCCCTTGAAACCACAAGATCATGTCACTCCTCCACTCCACACCTATCAAAGTCTCTTATTTCAGAGTGAGAGCCCAGATACTTACAATGTTCTACATGGCCCAACACGGTTTAGCCCCCTCATCTCTCAGATTTCATCTTTTAGTGTACTCTCTCACTCCACTCAGCTTCAGCCACATTGGCCCCCATGTGTCCCTAAACATGCCAGACATGTTCCTTCTGCCTGTAGTGCTCCTCAACCACATATGTCCATATCTCACTCTCTCATCTTCTTCAAGTCTTTTTTTTTTTTTTAATGTTTTGAACGCTTACTTATTTTTGAGACAGAGAGAGACAGAGCATGAACAGGGGAGGGTCAGAGAGAGGGAGACACAGAATCCAAAGCAGCTCCAGGCTCTGAGCCATCAGCCCAGAGTCCGACGCGGGGCTCGAACTCACAGACCGCGAGATCGTGACCTGAGTTGAAGTCAGATTCTTCAAGTCGTTAAGTATCACCTTCTCAACAAAGCCCATCCTCACCATCTTATTTAAAATCGCACTTTTCCAGGACTTCATTGGCCATACCCTTTCTATATCTCTTTTCACCTTCTATTGTTCTATATAATTAAGTTTATTATGTTTATTGATTGCCTTTCCTCATGAAGGCAGGGATTTATGTTTATTCTGTTCATTGATTCCTTGCATACAGAAGGTACTGGATGAATACTTCATGAATGAATATTCATTGTTTACAGGAAAGGTCATCAAGGTCTTTGATAATCCATTTTAAAGGTTAACAAATCTTAATGATTTTCAGAGACGTCATGAATGTTTTATTTGAATTTCCTATTTCAAATATTCCTTCATCATTTTTAAAAACAGTATAGGAAAACACACACACTCAAATATGGTACTGACCAAATTTTATGTTAATTAAAACAGCCTCGGGACACCTGGGTGGCTTAGTAGGTTAAGCATCAGACTGCAACTCCAGTCACGATCCTATGGTTCGTAAGTTCAAGCCCCGCGTCAGGCTCTGTCTGGACAGCTCAGACCTTGGAGCCTACTTTGGATTTTTTGTCTCCCTTTCTCCCTGCCATCCCCTGCTCATGCTCTTTCTTTCTCCAAACTAAACAAACATTAAAAAAAATTTTTTTTAATAGCCTCATAACTGTCATGAATCGAAGCATGGCAGCTGTATCTTTCCCTTTTTCCTCTCCACACTTTCTGTCTTAAAGCCTCTCAGTTCAGCCAAGCCTCAGCAATGCTCCCACAGAATGGCTTTGTTGTTGTACCCTTTGTCCCCCATTCCCTGTTTGGCAGTAAGCTCAGGTGCCTGCAGGCAACTGCTAAAGTTGTTCTGCATGGAAACAAAAGGAGTAATACAGCATATACATAAAACAAGGAGCAGGGAGTAAAAAAAATAATTTTTTTAGAATGTGTTTGAACTTAAATGACCATCAACTTAATATAGATTACTATATACTTAGGATGTTATATATAAACCTCATGGTAACCACAAACCCAAAACCTATAATAGACATACAGAAAAAAAAAAGAAAAAAAAAGCCAAATATAATACTCATCAATCACAAAGAAAGAGAGCAAGAGAAGAAAGGAACACAAGAGTTATAAAAACAAGAAAACAATTAACAAAATGGCAATAAGTACATAACTATCAATAATTACTTTAAATGTAAATGGCCTAAATGCTTCAGTCAAATCACTTAAGAAGGTAAAATGGGGAAAAAAATATCCATCTATATACTGCCTATAAGAGACTCACCTCAGACCTAAAGACACATACAGATTGAAAGTGAAGGGATGTAAAAACAATATGCAAATGGAAGTAGAAAAAAAACTAAAGTAGCAATGCTTATATCAGAAAAAAATAGACTTTAAAACAAAGACTGTAGCAAGAGACAAAGAAGGGCATTACATAATGATAAAAGAATCAATCCAAAAAGAGGATATAACATTTGTAAATATCTATGCATGCAACACTAGAGCACCTAAATATAAAGCAAATACTAACAGACATAAAGAGAGAAATTAATAATAATAGTAGGTGACTTTAATACCCCACTTACATCAAAGAATGGATCATTCAGGCAGAAAAATCAATTTAAAAAAATCAGTGTCTTTGATGACACATTAGACCAGATGAACTTCACAAATGTATATAGGATATTCCATCCAAAACCAATAGAATACATGTTCTTTTGAGTGAACTTGTAACATTCTCAAGGAGAGATTACATGTTAGTCCACAAAACAAGTCTCAATAAATTTAAGAAGACTGAAATCATAGTATGCATCTTTTCTGAGCACAATGGTATGAAACTAAAACCCATTCACAAGAAAAACTAAAATTAAAACATACAGAGGCTAACAAACATGATACTAAACAATCAATAAGTCAACAAAGAAATCAAAGAAGACATCAAAAAATAGAGACAAGTGAAAATGGAAACAATGGTCCAAAATCTTTGACACATAGTGTAAACGTATCTAAGAGGGAAGTATATAGTAATACAGGCCTACCCCAAGAAATAAGGAGAAGCTCAAATGAACAACCCAACCTTACACCTAAAGGAACTAGAAAAAGGGGCATCTGGGTGGCTCAGTCAGTTAAGCGTCCAACTTCAGCTCAGGTCATGATCTCACGGTTCAAATTTTGAGCCCTATGTTGGTCTCTGTGCTGACAGCTCAGAGCCTGGAGCCTGCTTCAGATTCTGTGTCTCCCTGTCTCTCTGCCCCTTCCCCACTCACGCTCTGTCTCTCTCTCTCTCTCCCATCAAAAATAAATAAACATTAAAAATAAATAAATAAAAATAAAGGAACTAGAAAAAGAATATCGAACAATCCCAAGGTGAGTAAAAGGAGGAAAATAATAACGATCAAAGCACAAATAAATGACAGAGATTAAAAAAGAAAACTAGGGGGAAGAACTGAAACCAAGAGCTGGTTCTTTAAAAAGATAAACAAAACTGGGGCTCCTGGGTGGCTCAGTCGGTTAAGTGTCCGACTTCGGCTCAGGTCATGATTTCGCGCTCCTTGAGTTCGAGCCCCTTGAGTTCGAGCCCCATGTCAGGCTCTGTGCTGACAGCTCAGAGCCTGTAGCCTGTTTCAGATTCTGTGTCTCCCTCTCTCTGACCCTGCCCCGTTCATGCTCTGTCTCTCTCTGTCTCAAAAATAAATAAACGTTAAAAAAAAGATAAACAAAACTGATAAACACTTAACCAGACTAATAAAAAAAGAAAAAGAAACCAAGTAAATAAAATCAGAAATGAAAGATAAAAAGTAATTGACACCATGGAAACACAAAGAATTATAAGGGAATACTATGAAAAATTATATGCCAAAAAATTGGACAACCTAGAAGAGATGGATAAATTCCTAGAAACATAAGATGTTCCCAAACTAAATCAGGAAGAAAACAGAAAATATGAACATACCAATTACTAGTAACAAAATTGAGTTGGTAAAATTAAATTCTGGTACCAAATGAATTCTACTAAACATTTAAAAAACAGTTAATACCTATTCTTCTCAAACAATTCCAAAAAATAAAAGAGGAAGGAAAGCTTCCAAATATATTCTACAAGGCCAGGATTACCCTGATAGCAAAATCAGACAATGACACCACACACACACACACACACACACACACACACACACACACCAGATCAGTATCCCTAATGAACATAAATACAAAAATCCTCAATAAAATATTAGCAAACTGCATTCAATGATACCTTAAAGAGATCATTCACTATGATCAAGTGGGATTTATTCCAGGGATGCAAGGATAGTTTAATATTAGCAAATCAATTAACATGAAACACTACATAAACAAAATAAAGAATAAAAAACAGGATCATTTCAATAGATACAGAAAAGCACTTGACAAAACTCAACTTCTGTTCATGATAAAAATTCTCAACAAAGTGGGTTTAGAAGTAACATATCTCAACTTAATAAAGGTCATATATGAGAAGCCCACAGCTAATATCATATTCAATGGTGAAAAACTGAGAGCTTTTCCTCTAAGATCAGGAACAAGACAAGGATGTCTGCCTTCGCCACTTTTAAATTAAGAAAACAATCCCATTTACAAACGTCTTCTTGCGCCAAAAAATAAAACAAAATAAAATAAAATGCCTAGAAATAAACTTGCCCAAGGAGGTGAAAGACCTGCACTCTCAAGACTATAAAACTTTAATGAAACTTAAGACAACAGAAATGGAAAAATATTATATGCTCATGAAATGGAAGAATGTTGTTAAAATGTCCATACTACTCAAAGCAATCTACAGATTCAATGTATTCCCTATCCAAATGCCAAGAGCATTTCTTTCTGCAGAACTAGAACAAATAATACCAAAATTTTAATAGAATCTCCAAAGGCCCCAAATAGCCAAAGGAATCTTGACAAAGAAGAACAAACCTGGAGATATCACAATTCCAGAATCCAAGATATACTACAAAGCTATAGTAATCAAAATACCATGATACTGGCACAAAAAGAGACACATAGATCAAGCCCAGAAATAAGCCCACATCTGTATGGTTAGTTAATCTATGACAAAGGAGGGGTGCCTGGGTGGCTCAGTCGGTTAAGTGTCTGACTTCAGCTCAGGTCATGATCTCACAGTTCATGGGTTCGAGCCCTGCATTGGGCTCTGTGCTAACAGCTTAGAGCCTGGAACCTGCTTCGAATTCCATATCTCCCTCTCTCTCTGTTCCTCCCCCACTCACGCTCTGTCTCTCTCTCCTTCAAAAATAAATAACATTAATAAAAAAAAAACTTTAAAAAAAAATCTATGACAAAGGAGGCAAGAATATACAATGAGGAAAAGATCGTCCCTTCAACAAATGGTGCTGGGAAAACTAGACAGCTACACGCAAAAGAATGAAACTGGACAATTTTTTAACACTATACACAAAAATTAATTCCAAATTGATTAAGGACCTAGATTTGAGATCTGAAACAATAAAAATCCTCTAAGAGAACATAGGTAGTAATTTCTCTGACATTGACCTTACCAACATTTTTCTAGATATGTCTCCTGAGACCAGGGAAACAAAAACAAAAATAAACTATTGAGACTACATCAAAATAAAAAGTTTCTGTGCAGCAAAGGAAACCATCAACAAAACAAAAAGGCAAACTCCTGAATGGAAAAAGATATTTATAAATGATGTATCTGATAAGAGGTTAGTATCCAAAATATATAAAGAACTTACACAATTCAACACCAAAAAAAAACCCATTTTTAAAAAGGGCAGGAGACCCAAATACACATTTTTCCAAAGAAGACTTACAGATGGCCAAGAAACACATGAAAAGATGCTCAACATCACTTTAATTATCAGGGAAATGCAAATCAAAACCACAATGAGATACCACCTCACACCTGTCAGTATCACTAAAAGCAAAATGACAAGAAATAATAAGCATTGGCAAGCACGTGGAGAAAAAGGAACCCTTGTGCACTGTCAGTAGGAATATAAATTAGTAATAACCACTGTGGAAAACAGTATGGAGGTTCCTGAAAAAAATTAAAAATAGAAATACCATTTGATCCAATAATTTCACTACTATTTACCCCCCCCCAAAGTTAGCCAAAACACTAATTTAATAAGATATATGTTTATTGCAGCATTATTTAAAAAGCCAAGATATGGAAGCAATTTAAGTGACAATCAATAGATGAATAGACAAAGATGTGGTGTGGGGGGAGGGGTGTACACTCAGAGACAAGAATTTATACAACCATAAAAAAAGAATGAAATCTTGCCACTTGCAACAACATGGAAGACCTAAAGGATATTATACTAAAGTGAAATAAGTCAGACTGAAAGGCAAATACCACATAATTTCACTCTATGTGGAATCTATAAAACGAAACAAATGAATAAACAAGCAAAAAACAGAATCAGATCTATAAATACAGAGAACAAACTAAAAGTTGCCAGAGGGAAGGAGAGTGAGGGGATGGGAAAAATAGGTGAAGGAGAGTGGGAGATACATGTTTCCAGTTATGGAATGAATAAATCATGGGACTAAAAGACACAGCATATGAAATACACTTCATCACATTCTAATAGTGTTGTATGGTGACAGAAGGTACATGCATGGCGAGTGAGCACAGCAAAACACAGAGAGAAGATGAATCACTATGCCGTATACCTAAAACTATTGTAACATTGGGTGTCAACTCTACTCAAATAAGAAAAAAAAAAGGAGGGGTGCCTAGGTGGCTCAGTCGGTTAAGCCTCCGACTTTGGCTCAGGTCATGATCTCACGGTCCGTGAGTTCCAGCCCCGTGTCAGGCTCTGTGCTGACAGCTCGGAGCCTGGAGCCTGTTTCGGATTCTGTGTCTCCCTCTCTCTCTGACCCTCCCCCCATTCATGCTCTGTCTCTCTCTGTCTCAAAAATAAATAAACGTTAAAAAAAATTTTTTTTTTAAAAAGGAGCTAGTTTAACTGACAGATTTGACCACGTGCAACAATATATTGAGAAGTTTAAAAAACTGTTGGGAAGTGTAGGAGGACCCATTCTTAGGTTGAAGAAAAACAGGACAAAGAAGATGAAACAATTATTAGCTACAGAAAAAGAATGAAAATGCTGCATAGTTGAAACAAATATAATGAAAAGCACTCTCTTATCTACAAAATTCCAGCAAACATCATACCTAACGATAAAACATTAATATCATTCTTGAAATCTATAAGACAAACATATTTGCTATTACCTCATCTGTATAGTTTTGAACTAGAGATCCTAGTTAGTACAATAAGGCAAGGAAAAGAAATAAAAGACATAAAATTAATAGGGAAAAATTATTATTACCATTATTTGCAAACACTATAGTTTTGCACATAGAAAACCCAAAGAGTCTATAGGCAAAATATTAAAATTTATAAGGAAATTTAGGAAAATATCTGGATACAAAGTCAATATACCAAAACAATTGTGTTCCTACATACAAGCAAAAAAACAACAGGAACATAAAATTTTTAAAACTCTACCGTTTGTAATAACATCAAAAATTTTAAATAGTAGGAATAAATCTAATAAAAATTATACAAGACTTCTGCCTAGAAAATATTTATGAGAAAATAAAGCTACTTATATGAAGTAAAATGTACTATGTTTGTGGTTGTCATTATTGATATTGACACGTTGACTCCAAAATGAGTATGGACATAAAAAGAAAGAATACTCAAAACAGTCTTGAGAAAAAATTAAGTCAGAGGATTTTCAGATAGCAAGGATTAACATTAAGTCATTAAGTAATGAAGGCAGTGTAGAATGCATACAAGGATAGACAAATGGAAAACTGAAACAAGACAGAGTCCAGAAACAGACCCACAAATAGAAGGCTAACCTACAACAAAGTACCCATACAGTATAGCGGGCATTTATTTTCCAATAAATGGTACTAAAATAATTTTTTTTAATACCACAGGATAAGCAAAAAAGTTTAGAATGTAACAAAGATCAAGAAACAATGGTTTAGTGTTTCCGGCTCTGCTGTGGATAGCCACTTTCATCAACCACAGACAAGATGTGGCTTTTGACCCTAAGAAAAAACCTCAGTGCATCTGTTTTCTTTGCAAGCCCATCTGATTTTTGCAGAAAAGGACCAACAGGTACGTAAAACATTTTCAGGTAAGGAAGACTCTGGAGGAATTTAAGTGATCATATTTTGCTGAATTTTGGTACATCTCTTGGCAAATACTAGCAATTCTAAAACTCACTCCATTCTCTTTCTAAAGCTTATTCCTGATTCCTGGTGACACAGAAGTGCTCTTTATTCTATTCTCTTTTAGAATGGTCCTCAAAAGGTAAATATGTCCCAATCTGACATATAAACTTCCAAGTATAGCAAGAGCCTTCTTACTTCATTTTCTTTCTGAAAACAACACCATCGTTTGCTCATTTCAGTTTATTTTTTCACTAATTTTTCTATTACTTAGACCATTTATTGAAATATGAAAAAGCCCTTTCTTCCAAACTTAAAACCCAGGGAAAAAAAATGGTTTCTGCTCTCCTCGCCCCATTCCCATTGAGTTCCCAATCAAATTTGAGAATTTATCAAAGGAAATGTAGGCTTCAAAAAAATAATAATATTAACAGTTCAAATGACTCTGATTTTTCTCTCTCCAAGCTCATAAAATTAACTTTGAAACCTCTTGAACCTCTGCATATTTCAAATTCTGGTACCTAGTACAGTGCCGTGCTCCCTGCAGGCATTCAATAAATGTTAACTGAATTGAATTTAAATTTAATTTGAAGGCTTTGAGGGAACTAAATTTACCACTTTTTTGTAGCTTTTTGCTTTACACCAAGGAGTCTTTTCCCTGAATTTATTGTAAATTAATTTCAGAACTTAATGTTTAAATGAAGGCACAGCAACTCAACACACAGCTTGACAAAGCTGAAAATAAAAAGTCTCCCTGTGATAATCAAACTGCTTGGGTACCTTTGCAATAATTCTCCTCACAGAAAATCAAACAGATAATAGTCGATGTGTTTAGCATATTCTAGTCATCACAATAATAGCTCTTTTTAAATGGGTTCCAAAGGGAAATGCTATTGAGTATTTCATCGATTCACAGTAACAGTTTTGTTAGAGAATATTCATGGAGGCTTGTGTCACAGAGTGCATTTAGAAAAGCCAATAACTTCTCAGACTCTCTTTGACTAAAACTGAAATAGTAATGACGGATCTTCAGTCCTTCCCCATGGTATAGAACCTGTTTCCTCTACGTTTTTCTTTACTTGAATTTATTTTCGCTGAGTAGCTCATTCATTCTCCAGAACAAATCATTTTCCCAAGAAACAGAAGATGAACTTGACTGGAAGAGCAAGTTCTGCCTGTCCAGAGGCCTGGTGAACAAGCCATTTCCTCCCTTGCTCTTTCTAGTTCTTGCTCTGGTTCCTCCTGAAGCTATCAGGAAAAGAGAGAAGGAGGGGAAATTGTTTTTACATGGAAGGAGAGAGTTTTGTGAATATAGCAAAAACGGGGCTACACAGAATTTCCCCACACTGGTTCTCTGGTGCCAGTATAAAAGGTCAAATTTGAAAGAAAGTCTTTCCACCATGGTGCACATTGCCCAGGAGATGGAAAAGAACTAGGTGTTCTCATTTTAATCTTAGGCAACACAATGAGAACAATCTGGGACTTGGAAGAAGATCAGAAGGACATAGTTAGCTACTCCTACCATTTTTGCAGGGGGGTTTATAAATAAAACACAGAGTCTCATCAAAATAAATGTGTAACTGAGATGTGTCCAGAACTGTAGGAAGCCTCTTTTCTTATCTCAAGCCCACTTAACGCAGGTCTCCAAAGCAAATCCAACTCTACACACCATTAGTGAGTATCTGAGATTTACGGGAAACTGAATGAGGAGTCTGGGAAATTGGTTACACGACACACTAGCTGTAAAAATGCTATTTAGAGCCCTATTATATATCTCTATGGTACCCTGTGGTAACCGGTGTCCAAGATGGCCCCCAGTGATGCACATTCCTTGGATCTATGCCCTTGTGTAGTCCCTGCTGACACTGAATCAGAACTGATCTGAGTGACCAGTAGAAGTGATGGTGTGCTACTTCTGAGGTTATCATAAAAGGCTCCAACTTGGCATAAAAGGCAGCAAGGCTCCAACTTGACCTCTTAGATTGCTCACTCTGAGGAAAGCCAGCTACCACATCATGTGGACATTCAAGTTAGCTCCATGAAGTGGCCCACGTAAAGAAGAACTGAAGCCTCCAGCCAACAGTCAGCACTAATTTACTGGCTAAGCCAGCAGAGTGCTCCAGCCCAGTCAAATTTGCAGATGACCACAGCCCCAGACAGCATAGGCCTACAACTGGACGAGACCCAAACCTAACCCAATTCCCCCAAATCCTGACTCAGAATCTGCAAGCATAAAGATGATTTTAGGTCACTAAATTCAGGGGTAATTTGTACGAAGCTTTAGATGACTGGAACACCTCCCATCTCCATGTTTCCTCCCCAGCCACCACCGACTTCTTCTTCTTCGCCTTTTTCCCACATGACTTTTGCATATCTTTTTCTGCCTCCTCAATCTTCAGAAATAATGCCATTCCTCCTCCCTACCCATCCCACTCTCTCTGCCTTTCTTATGTAGAACAAGTGACCTCTCTCACGGGCTCTTATTCTTCTCAGTGGCTACTGCCATTCTTTCTATTAAAAATACTACCCTTTTCTCATTAATAACATCAAATGATTTCCCCAGTAATTTATTTTCCTTTTACACACTGGGGTGCTGGATCTTACTTTCTTAAATCAAGACTCAGATCTGATGGCACTGGCACTTTTGGTTCCTAAATTTACCTGGGGTGAAACAAGGACTGTTTTTTTTTTAAATATGAAATTTATTGTCAAATTGGTTTCCATACAACACCCAGTGCTCATCCCAACAGGTGCCCTCCTCAATACCCATCACCCACCCTCCCCTCCCTCTCACCCCCCTATCAACCCTCAGTTTGTTCTCAGTTTTTAAGAGTCTCTTATGTTTTGGCTCCCTCCCTCTCTAACCTTTTTTTTTCCTTCCCCTCCCCTGTGGTCTTCTGTTAAGTTTCTCAGGATCCACATAAGAGTGAAAACATATGGTATCTGTCTTTCTCTGTATGACTTATTTCACTTAGCCTAACACTCTCCAGTTACATCCACGTTGCTACAAAAGGCCATATTTCATTCTTTCTCATTGCCACGTAGTACTCCATTGTGTATATAAACCACAATTTCTTTATCCATTCATCAGTTGATGGACATTTAGGCTCTTTCCATAATTTGGCTATTGTTGAGAGTGCTGCTATAAACATTGGGGTACAAGTGCCCCTATGCATCAGCACTCTTGTATGCCTTGGGTAAATTCCTAGCAGGGCTACTGCTGGGTCATAGGGTAGGCCTATTTTTAATTTTTTGAGGAACCTCCACACTGTTTTCCAGAGTGGCTGCACCAGTTTGCATTCCCACCAACAGTGCAAGAGGGTTCCTGTTTCTCCACATCCTTGCCAGCATCTATAGTCTCCTGATTTGTTCATTTTAGTCACTCTGAGTGGTGTGAGGTGGTATCTGAGTGTGGTTTTGATTTGTATTTCCCTGATGAGGAGCAACACTGAGCATCTTTTCATGTGCCTGTTGGCCATCTGGATGTCTTCTTTAGAGAAGTGTCTATTCATGTTTTCTGCCCATTTCTTCACTGGATTATTTGTTTTTTGGGTGTGGAGTTTGGTGAGCTCTTTATAGATTTTGGATACTAGCCCTTTGTCCAATACGTCATTTGCAAATATCTTTTCCCATTCCACTGGTTGCCTTTTAGTTTTGTTGATTGTCTCCTTTGCAGTGCAGAAGCTTTTTATCTTCATGAGGTCCCAATAGTTCATTTTTGCTTTTAATTCCCTTGCCTTTGGGGATGTGTCAAGTAAGAAAATGCTGCAACTGAGGTCAGAGAGGTTTTTTCCTGCTTTCTCCTCTAGGGTTTTGATGGTTTCCTGTCTCACAACAAGGACTCTTCTTGACACCCATCTCATTAAAGCAGATTAAAAATAAATAAGCAAGTGAATCCATCTCATTAAAACTAAAAAGTAAACCAACATGAAAAATATTTTTTCTTCTTACAAATTTTTTTCTTTGTGTGTTCTCATTATTCAGCATCATACTCAACTATGAACTGTGATTTCAATTACCCTTATTCATTTTAGCATTTTGTAATTTATTGTGCCACTACTGGCCAAGTCAGAAGAAAGACAATTTTGGCCAAATGATGGACCTCACAACAGTTCAAATTATCCATTGTCACTTGGCAAGGAATGGCGGGGGTGGGGGGGGGAGGTTCTTGGCCTTTCTGAAAAATAAATCAGTCTTCATTTTTCTCCAAGACATTTCACGTTTTCTTTTGGCTCCATTGCTCTGTGCTATATTCAAATACATCTCACTTCAAAAGTACTTGTAGAGAGAAGAGGAGGAATTTCTATTTAAATTACTCATAAACAATTCATTTTCATTGTGGTCTTACATTTTTAAGATACTAGTTCCTAGATTGAATTCCGTTACCCAAAATATGTACCACTAGAAATGGAGGGCACCGTCAGCTTCTCTTTTTTCTCCCATCTCCTCAGAGAACCTTCGCATGGCATCCTCTGCGTTCCCACAGGAAATGCCCTCCTGTTGCCTTCCATGAGCCCTGTCACTTCACCTCTTCCCCCTCTCAATGCTCTTATTTGTTTCACTCTATCTACTGCAAAGAAAGAATAATCCACTGCTTTGGTTGATAATACGTATCCCAAAGTTAAAGTCATAAAGTTTATCATTCTTTCTAAGTCTCTTTCATTCAGGAAAAATCTGTTTCTTATTTTGTAGGAAAAGACAGTTTTCTGTTTGTTAACAGATAACCTATCATTAAAATCAAATAATGATCCCATGAGCTTATATTATGCCTACTTAAATTCAAAGATACATTTCAGAATTGTTCTAATTCATTCTCTGTGTTCTCAATAATTTCCATAATTTCACCTTAATTCCACATCTGTGTGGTAGACAAGAGTAAGAATTATTCCACTAGTATTTCAGAGAGAGAAAAAAATGGGTTGCTATGGAAGTTTCTCTACTAATTACATACATTATGTGGTCATTACCTTTTTCTTTTATAACAAATTCCTCTAGTATGTGTGTGTTAGGGTTCTCTAGAGAAACAGAACCAGTAAAATATATAAAGATATACAGAAAGATTATGAGGGATTTCTTCATTCAAATATAGAGACTGAGAGGTCCTACAATCTGCCATCTGCATACTGGAGACCCAGGGGAGCAGGTGGTATAGTTTCAGTCTAAACCTCAAGGCCGGAGAACTGGGGGAGCCAATGGTGTAAGACCCAGTACAAGTCTGAAGGTCTGAGAACCAGGAGCTCTGATGTCTGAAGACAAGAGAAGATGGATATCCCAACTCAAGCAGACAGCCTGAGCCTTTCCTTCCTCTGCCTTTTTGTTGTCTTCAGACTCTCAGCAGATTGAAGGATACCTTCCTGCATTGGAGAAGGGGATCTTCTTTATTCAGTCTACCAATTCAAATGCTAATCTCTTCTGCAAACACCTTCACAGACACACTCAGAAAAAATGTTTTACCAATTATCTGAGTATTCTTTTAGCCCAGTCAGCTTAACACATGAAAATAACCAATACAGTGTGTTTTATGAAAATTCAGATGCCTATAATGGTAAATTCAAAAGTAGCAATCACCCTGGTGTTAATCTCAAGATTGTTTAAAAACAAAACAAAACAAAAAACTAGGCCTTGTTAGCAGATATGTGCAAGGAGACCAATATAAAGATGCAGGAGAGGCAGAGATGATAGAAGAGAATATAATTAAGGCCATCACATGAAGAAAAGAGCAGAATTCTTAAAGATATTGATGAGTAAAGGGTCTAGAGCAGCGCTGTCCAACTGTCCAGTAGAACTTCCTATAATGATGTGGGTATTAAAGTATTTGAAATGTGGCTAGTTGAGGATTTGAATTTTTACTTTTAATTAACTGAAACTCAAATTTAAATAGCCTCATGTGGGGGAGCCTGGGTGGCTCAGTTGGTTGAGCATCCAGCTCTTGATATCGGCTCAGGTCATGATCTCAGTCATGGTATTGAGCTCCTCATCCGGCTCGCGCAGAGTGCAAAAGTCTGCTTGGGATTCTCTGTCTCCCCCGCCCCCTTCTCTCTGCCCCTCCCCTGTTCATACTCACTTTCTCAAAACAAATAAACAAACTTATAAATAAACTTATAAATAAATTAATTAATTAATAACTTCATGTGGCTATGGGCTACTATACTGGCCAGTGCAGTTCTAGAAGCTAAAAGGGACCTTGTTTTTCTTAGTGCCTACAGGAGTCTGGCAGGGATAGTTCCACCTTAGAGAGGCCGAATGGTGAAGGAGAGAGCACAAGATGAAACATCAAATAACCCGTGTTCTTATCCTGATTGCGCCATGAGCTTGAGCAAGTCATTTGCTCTTTTGTTCTCTATTTGTGAGTGGGAAGAGTAGCCATCTGCCCAGCCCACTTCATGGATTCTCTAGAATACTCTAAATGAGAGCACAAACAAGAAAAGCTTAGGTTGTAGTTCAGTCATTCAGATCTAAAGTACTATTGTTTATTGACTTAGAGTGACTCCACAAAGAGGAAACTAGAAAGAAAAAGTTTGACTTTACTTTCAACCAGCTCTCTTAAATCAGGTTGTCCAAAAATAAACTACAAGAACATTTCCATAATGGTAGTTTACTCAGGAAAAAACAAGAAGATAATGGGGAAGCAGAACATAAAAGGGGAGAAGGACAAACCAAGTCCCAGTGTTGGCTGGATCCCCAGGGCAGCTCTGGAGTGTAAATTACACCTTGGAGCTTATCTCAGCTCCAGACAAGGGAGTTGGACTTTTACAGCTCCCAGTCATGAGTTCAGGGCTGCCCTGGAGGATGTTTTCAGCTGTATGTGTGTAGTATGTGTGTGTACCTCGACACACACACAAGCATGGATGCTAAGGCAGCAGGTGTAGTTCCAATAGCCCAAGTAACAAGCAAGAGAGTCACAGAGGGACTGGCCAGTAGAAACAAAGGCCAACACAGGCCAGGGGAGGGGCACAAAGACATAGTAAGGGGTCCCAGAGATATGAGGGTCTGGAGCCCCAGACGAAAAGTAATATATTGACTATCAAGGAATGGAATGGGGAGACTAGACAGAGAAATCCTAGAAATGAATACAGTCCCTAAATAAAATGACTTAGAACATGAATAAAAATCACATTTAGCTATAGCAATTAACCACAGTTATGCTTTAGATAAATCCTCCAGGTCTTTTTTTAAGTTTTGCATCTTTGGGGTTTCTACTTCCCACATTCCAGAAAAGAAAATATTTTTGGGCTTTAAACAACAGTGACTTTGTTTTTCCAGCACATAAAACAAAGGGAGAGCTCACGGATTTAGGAAACAATATAAAGTTAAAAATTAGATTTACTGCAGACAAGTCAAACTTGAGTGGCCTGTCTACTAGCACATTCTTGTTTGGGTCCACTAACTTTCACCTTCAGCCTGAAGCACCTATGCTTCTACAGCTTTGTGTTTTCTTTTTTATCTTTCCCTTTTTTATTTTTTTAATTTGTAAGGATTGTTGCCAGGAAGTAATGAAACCTGCTCCAATCTGTTCTCTTGGCCCAATGCTGATTTTTTTCTCTAGCTCTGTATGTTCTGATAAAGTATTGCCTCATTCCTATGTTTACTTTCTCCTACTACATCTTAGATAAGAATTCAATATTATGTTATTTATCTTTAATGTTCCAGCATATTCCTTTAAGAATTATAGGTTGTAAAGGGGCCATCCTTATATTCACATGTATTCTTCACAGATTTATACTTGAAAATCACAAACAAAAATGGGGGCAATCATAATGTTAAAAAAGTTGGCCATGGAGCCTAACGGTCTTTCACTTATTTTTAAGATAGAACAATGAAATACACATAGCCACTTAAATGATATAAGCATTGCATAGGCAATGCTTAACATTTTTCATTGCTTGGAAAGGAGACTTTAATACTTAATATGCACAATATACTTAATCCCAAGAGATATTTGGCCTGAAAAAGTATCCCCAATATTAAGTTTATCCAATTTAAGGGTTGCATCACACCATATTTTCAAAATATTTCCCCAACAGGGGCACCTGGGTGGCTCAGTTGGTTAAGCGTTGTCCAACTCCTGATTCCGGCCCAGGTCGTGATCTCATGGTTCATGGGATCAAACCCCATGTTGGGCTCTGCACTGACAGCACAAAGCCTGCCTGGGATTCTCTCTCTCCCTCTCTCTCTGCCCCTCCTTACTCTCTCTCTCTCTCTGTCTCTCTCTCAAAATAAATAAATTTTTTTAAATAAACAAAAATTTAAAAATAAAACATTTACCCAGAAAACTAAGTGAAATAATAGTATACAATTTCTATTTTTCCATTTCCTATATAATTCCTATTTTTCTGATTTCACAAAATTAAATATCCACTTCAAGAGTGAAAAAAAAAAACAAATGGTTCCCAGATATTTTTTAAAAAGTCACACTTGAGCTAACAACTCTTTATAAAAAATTTATCAACACTGGTAAGTAATAATAATCAAAATAATAACAGATCTCAAATGAGTAGCAGGTATTTAAGATATTCACTATTTTACTATAAATATTTGCATTGAGTGTTTAGCAAATTGCCTGTTTTAACCAGATCCAAATGTCCTTAAAACTTCTTAGTTCATAATTTTTCTGAGTTTTAACCGTTATATCTGATATTCTGCCATTTCCATTAGCTTTACCATCCCACTTGCTTTAAGCCAACTGATTCCTCATTATTTTTTCACAACATCCACATACATAAGAGAAAGCCAACCATCTACCAAACTGTGGGATAAGTGATAGGAATGGTTAGATAAATACAGCACAGTCCTTCCGTTACAGAGTCCTATGGGAATAGATCAAGAGACTAGATCACAGTAACTCCCATCTAGAGGTATAACTTTCAGAAAAAAAAAAAAAAAAAAAAAAACCTATCAGACACAGCTTTTGAATGACAGGCTAACCTTCTCTTCCCACATATGCACAAATACAAGACTGATTGGTATGTGGAAAAATATATTCAACGTTACTCAGAATCAAAGAAATGCAAATTTTAAAAATTAGACATAATTTCTTTAACCTTCAAACTGGCACAACTCAGAAAGTTTTAAAGTATAAAAGGTTACCAAAGTTAATGGAAGTAGGTACTCTCTGATCCTTCTGTTCGGAGCAGAAATATATGCAGTTTCTTATTTTTAAGTGCAAATATTCCTTGTCTCAGAAATTCCTCTATTAGGCATCTAACTTGCAGATATACTCACAGAATTCTACCATGGTATGCTTGTAGATAACATTTTTCTTGTTATCTGTATAAGAGCACAAATAAATAAATAAATAAATAAATAAATAAATAAATAAATAAAACCTAGACACAAACCATCAATAGTATCTGGTTAATTAATTACTAAACACAAATAGAATACTCTGCAACCATTAAACAAGAATTCAGTAGGGGTGCCTGGTGGCTCAGTTGGTTAAGCATCCGATTTCTTGATTTTGGCTCTGGCCATGATCTCACTGTCATGAGATCAAGCCCTACGTCAGGCTCTATGGAGCCTGCTTGAGATTCTCTCTCTCTTACCCTCTGCCATTCCCCTGCTTGTGCGCTCTCTCTCTCTCTCTCTCTCTCTCTCAAAAAACAAAAAAGAAAATTGAGTATATCTGTTTGTGCTCTAAAAATACCCTAAATATAGCATTAAGTGAAATCTGATGTGAAACAGGAAAATCCTGTGACATTTTAAAATATGTGTGTGTGTTGAGAATATATATATATAAACGCTAGCTGTATTCTATGTAGTATGTATACCTACATATAGTATAATTACATATATATACTATATGCATACTAAATATATACTGTATATGATAGATGTACTACTTATAGTATAAACCTATAGTATATATATAAATATATATATAACCATATATATATATAGCTGATATATATATATATATATAGCTGGAACACATACATATACATATATGTGTGTGTATATATTTGTGGAGAATGCCTAAAATGCATCTCAAAGTTACCTTTAGGTAGAGAAACGAATTGTATTTTTTTTTATTTCTGTTCCATTTAAATATTCAGCATTATGTAGAATTTTTATTTAAAAATGAAAGCTCAGAAACAATTCTTGAAGTGGCAATGGACACTAAGTGTATGTAGGACCCACCCACTCATTCACTCTGAGATATAAGCCCCCTAATTATTAAGAGCTGAGATATCCAGTCTTCTTAGTAATAGGGGCTTCCCCAGTGTTTCCTAGGACATGGAGTTGTCTGGCAATTAACTAATGTCCAATAATGATCTGTAAATTAGTAGATTCATCACATGTGAAGCTTCTGTCACCAAACTAATCGTTTAACAAATGGCTGATGTCTCCATTAGAGGCTCCTTTGTTTCAAAACAGCATTTGTTGCATTTGGCAAATGCCCCAGCAGCATGGGTATTTGCTGGCTGGCACTGCTTGATTCCTGCAATAGCAAACGTGTGCTCTGTAGTGGAGGGCAGTGGCAGGGAACTGTAAGAGAATGTCCCTGTTGTCATTCATTCATTCATTCACTCATTCATTCAGCAGGTGTTTACTGAGCACACACTATGTACAGACAATGTTGTACGTATAGAAATGACTGAAACCAATGAAAATCATGCCTTCTGGAGCTTACATTCTAGTGGATGGATGGATAAAATAAGAAATTAAAAAATAATTTAGACCATGTTTGATAAGTGTGTGAAGAAAATAAAGCAGGAAAAGGGTTAAATTTAATGGTCAGAAAACCTCTCTCGGAGAAGGTGATCTTCAAGTGAAGATCTAAAGGAGGTGATAAAGCAAGCCGACAGATACGTGAGAAGAATGCTCCAGATAAAGCAAATAGCAAGGGAGCAAGGACTTCCATGAGTGTGTGCCTGTCATGTTTGGGGTACAGCAAGAATAGCTACTAAGTGCGTAAGCTAGAAGACGACGTGATAAAAGATAGCTGGGTGGAATTCATGAGCCCACAGTAGGTAACGCCTTACAGACCATTGTAGGAACTTGGGCTTTCTCTCTAGGTAAGATGAAAAGATATTCAAAGGTTTGATCCATGAAGCAACTTGAAATGACTTATATTTTTAAGAGTCGCTGTAGCTCAGTGGTTCTAAACTGAGGGTAATTCCCCTACTGCCACCAGCCAGGGGACATTTGGCAATGTCAGGGGACACTTTTGATTGGATGCCTTGGGGCAGGGAGGTGTGCCACTGACGCCCGAGTCAAGCCCAGGGATGCTGTGAAACATCCTGCAACTCCCCACAATAAAAAATTATCCAGCCCAGGATGTCAGCAGGTATCGAGTTTGAGGAAACCTGTGTTGGGCTCTAAGTAGAAGGCAGAGCCAGAAGGACGGCAGACAGGAAGCAAAACAATCAACGACATAAACCAGATGACAGAGTATGGCTTGGACCAGCTGTTCCGAACCAGCATGTTCTGAACCAACCCCCACCCTCCTCCTCCCCATTAATGCTACCACACTGCCTGCCACATCCCGTTTGACACCATGGCGTCTTTTATCCTCAGTGTCATACTGCATTGGACGCCTTTCCTGTTCCTCCAACACTGTGCTAGACTGTGCCTGTCCAGTCTACACTCAGACCACTACAACACTATTTTTCATCATATCATACTATTGATCCAGAGTGCTTTGCTCCCCATATCAAATGTCCAAACAATGCCACAATGAAGACTTGCCAGTTTAATTTCTAAACCTTCTTTTCCATCCACCATCCGTTCCAAACATGCTGACTTTGCCATTTTCCACGTGGACCTCTTTTATTCCCTCCCTCTGGAATGTCCTCTTTCTCCTTACCTCCGAAATGGTTTTAGAATCTCACCTATTACAAAATCTGACTCAATCAATGCCCATATTTCTAAAAAGCCCTCCATAATGAAGCCTGGATAATTCTGTTTACACCTCTACTAGGAAGTTGGCTAGATGACTGCTTGGTGGGTTGATTTGAAAATGACTGCCCTGCTGATTTCTCTGCATATGCCAGACTGTTCTGTAAGTTCCATGAAGAAAAAAAAAATCATATATTCTGTTCTCTTTCTCTTCCCTAAGATTCTGGGTAGTGCTGTCCATATAGGAGAAATGGATTAAATGCCTTGACTTACTGACTGATGAAAGAAATACTGACCTCTATTGATATAACATTTATATAACAATTTGCCTCAGACACGTGGATCATCCCACCAATAACCTGGTCTCCTCCAGTTATTTTGTCCTACCCCTGCTTCTGCCACTCACTCTCAAGGCCATACCCTACTCTAGTCATTGTCAACAAATACCACTCATCTGCCCTATCATAGCCTCCTAATTGGTCTCCGTGCTTCCCCCCTTGCTTCTCTAGACTTCTCTAGAGTCTATTCTAAATGCAGCAGCCAGAGGGAATAAAGCAGGTTACATCATGTCGCTCCTGTTCAAAATCTGCCAGAGGCTCCCATTTCACTCAGAACACAAGACCGTATAAGTCCTAGACCTTATAAGATTCAGACGCCTGTTATTTCTCTGGTTCCATCTCTGACTGCTCCCCATCACTCTGCTCCAACCAGCCTGACCTTCTTGGTGTTTCCCAGCACACTCAACATGCTCAACCTCCATGCTTCTGTAATGCTGTTCCCTCCGTAAAAATGCTCTTCCCCCAAATAGCTTACTTGAATACGTGTCACTTCAACCGTCCCTGCTCATTCTAGTTAATGAAGCTGTACCTCCCACAATATTCTTTTTCCTCTGCCCTTCTTTTATGTTTCTTCATAGAAACTGCGAGCATCTGACACTCATACAACGTACTTATTATTTTTATTATTTACTGTCGTTCTCCCTCCACTAAAATAGAGGCTCCAAAGGGCAGGGATTTTGTATGTTTTCTTCACTCTAGCCTCAACATCCAGAACAAGGTCTAGAAGGCGCTCAGTAAATAATTGTTCAATAGATGTTGCCCACAGTGCCAGGACCAGATGTTGCCCACAGGCTCATGCATTTGCACACACACTTACGTCCATGCACCCATATGCATGCACACACATACACACACACACATGTAAATTGGGACCAGAGCTGCATCGATGGAAAGATAAGAGCCTTCAAAAACCTCCCTTTTTCTCCCGGTCTTGGCTTTGTACTGAGTTCACTCCTTAATTCAAAGGCTATGGAAATTGTACCTGCACAAAGGACTGAGAATGACCAAGTCAGACTCCCTCTATTGATTGGCATCTTTAGACAAACTCCACTCCTGAAATGCCTGAGTTTTCCACACACTCACATCACTAACTTTGCAAAGCCTGAAGTTTCAAACCTTTGCAACCAGAGATCCAAATAGCATCCTCATCTACTTGATAAAAAGAAATAACTGGCTTTATCTCTGATAGGATATGGAATTGACTTTTATGCATTAGTCATTCAACCTTGAATTGAATTTTGACAGGCTCTGCAGTGTATTAAATTGCTCCCGCAAGGATGAGAAGTGTACATTCCTTATTAAATGTGTAACAGAACTCAATAATGCCTGTCATTTTCCACTGCAGAGATGAACTTGAATTAAAGCAGAATTAATTCAGCTAACTTAAGCAGAAGTCTAATACCAAGTTTATTTCAGTTAAGGTATAAGACAAATAAATCAAATTCCTGTGCAAAGTTCTGTAGTAGTTCAAACAATAATCTCCAATTCAAAATGATAGCTAGAAACATGTCAAAATCAAGAACTTTATGAATCCTTTACAGTCAAAAGAAATGCTTAGATGAATGGCACATGTTAAAAAGAAATGAACTATATTTTTCGAAAGGATATATAGTTGCAGAAATTAGCCCATTCTTAAGACAGCTCTGCTATATATTCACAGACAACTGGGTAGACCACTGAGGCATATGTGGAGCTGACAGCTAATATTTACTGAGCACCTACTATGTGCCAGGTACTGTCATGATCTCACTTCATCCTTGTAAGAAAGAACAATGAAGTACTTCATTTTACAAACAGTTAAACAGAACCACATTTAATTATTTGCAGCCAATGTTTGAACCCAGGTATACATGAGCTGTATCACCTTCCAACTGTCTCAGTAATCATGCACTTAGTGGAATATCTCAGAGACAGGACACATCTGACAATATTCATGGAACATAAATGACTATAGAGTTCAATAAGAAGAGACCCAGGCTATGGGGTGCTTAGATGGCTCAGTCGGTTAAGCGTCCCACTTTGGCTCAGGTCATGAGCTCACAGTTTGTGAGTTTGAGCCTGCATCAGGCTCTGTGCTGACAGCTTAGAGCCTGGAGCCTGCTTCAAATTCTGTGTCTCCCTCTCTCTCTGCTCCTCCCCTACTCATGCTCTCTCTCTCTCTCTCTCTCTCTCTCTCCTTCAAAAATAAATAAAAACATTAAAAAATTAAAAAAAAAAAAAAAGAGAGACCCAGGCTAGAAATCAGGGCCTAGTTTGCTAAATGACTTTGGACATCTTTATTTTCCAACCTATAAATTAAGAAAATAATGCTTTGCTGCCTACAAGGTGTTATAAAATAACACTAAGACAATATGTAATTAATTTGCTTGTGATGGGCTTCTTGCCTTGGCAAGAGTTTGGATCAGGTACCCTCCATGGTCCTGCACATCTCATGACATGAGGCTCCTAAGAATGCATGATTAATGCCGAGGTGAATCACTTTCTAAAGTAACCAATCACCCCATCTGTTTATATATACACATACATATTCTACCACAATCATTTTTCTTTTTATTTTTTTAATTTTTTAAGTTTATCTATTTATTTTTGAGAGAGAGAGAGAACAAGCTGAGGAGGGGCAGAGAGAAAGAGGGAGACAGACTATCCAAAGCAGGCTCTGTGCTGACAGCAAAGAGCCCAATGAGGGGCTCAAACTCATGAACCGTGAGATCATGACCTAAGCTGAAGTTGGACACTTAACCAAGTGAGCAACCCAGGCGCCCCCCTCCCCATCATAATCATTTTTCTTAAAACAGTATATACTTCTTCTTGGTTCATAAAGAACAATAGCAATGCTGAACATGCTCAAAGGTTTTATACAAGTCCTTTGATGCTATGAACATTTTTTTAGAGATTATGACCATGTATCCTGAATCCATAAATATTGAACACTTTTTCAATCTTCCATCAAAGATAGAAGCTTGCCTCAATTTTCTATCAAAGATAGTGACCTATCTCCTTAGGTCACTCATTACTACCCTTTAATGAACACATCATTACATCCTTTAAATATATGAATCCCTTTATTTGTCCCTCTTATCTTCCTTTTTATGTCTAATTTTGCCTTTTCTTTCTCTAGGACTCTGTAGATGTAGGAGTTAAAACATTCCCCCCAAGAACAGTCAGTCATTCTACCCTTTTGTGCATCACACTGTTCACTATGCCCTCCCATTTGTAAATTTCAGTCTAATTTCATCAGTTTTGTATTTGCCATGTACCATCCTACCACACACACACACACACACACACACACACACACACACACACACACACACACACAGTCATGACTCGCCCTTCTTTCATTAATGAACCTCATTTAACCTGATGAATTGTTATTGTACAGAATGGGTCTTGGGCAACCTGATGAGGTAGCTGCATTTTGCTTTTACCAAATCCCTGCTTACCTTTATTTGAATTTTTCCCACTCTCCCATGGTACCATCAGCCTTCACAACTTCCCAGCCATCATAGCCCTTAACTCAGGCCTGCAATCTGCAGATACCAACCTAAGCTCCTGACCCTCATCTTTCTCTCCTTCTTACTCTCCACAAAGAAGATCTACTCTGTCTCTTGTTCTCTCTGTGCCTGGGTTTCAGATATAGCAAACTATGTCAACATCGAACCACTAGGACTTGTTATCCAAACAAAATACCTAATTTTTATAGGTAATCATCTAAACAGTGAATAAACCCCTAGGGAATAAAAAAGAAAACAAGTCTGAAAACACCAAGTGAGACAGAAGGCCAACCAAGAACCACTTTGAGAGAGATGAGCCTCCCATCAGTCCCCGAGTCCCGCCTTTAGAGGTTCACCACTCCACCTCCTTACGCTTACAGCCAGCATTGGCAAACTTTCTTCTGTGCTCCCTGGTAGTGCCATTTGAAGACATTTCACTGTCTATAGCTCACCTCTAGGTCCCTCAGTCCCCTCTGTGCCACTGTTATCTAATTCAACAAGTCAGACTTGCAGAAGCTTGTATAGTGAATACCTGATGCTGTGTGAACATCACTACCAAATTCACTCTAACTATAAACAGAACTGCTACTTGGTTCTAGTAAGCACTGGCATCCTAAGCTCATCAGTTCTCCCTAACTGTCCTTTTGGATGTCTGAGAGGGACTTATCTCTGGATTCTCAATTCCTGGGTTGTGACCAACTGTTTGGACCCCCATTGCCTCTTTCTAGGGCTTAATGCAACTACTCACCTGATTCAATCTACCCTTTGGATATTAAGTTCCATTTGGACCTTCTAACCTTTCCAAGATAGTTTTCTTAGCCCAACCATTCCAGAACTTGCCCTTCATTTAATAGGTAAATCTGCTTGTAGGTTTTAGTCCCTCAAAATCTACCCCTCTTACTGTAATTAAGGAAGCTCTACACCCTGCTAGTTCCCAGAGAGATCAGTCTTATCTTCTATGTTAGGGTTCCATAACCATCTAATCAAAGATCACAACATCTGAATCTAAATAGCACCTTCTTCTACTCTGTTCATCTCATTTCCCTATGATTTCTCTCAAATTCTCTACTATGAATTACTTTCTTGAGAACATAAATCAGTCCTTTTCTACTAATGTCAGCAAACCTGAAGATTATTCTAAAAGTCTGGACACTTGGCCACAGTGATGTTGGTCCTTACGTACAATTCATATCTAACTTAATCAGCCTTGGTCAGTGATAGAAGACTGCCAAGAAGTGATAAAGAAGGGGAAAATCCTATTCATTGGTTAATTTTTTAAAAGTGATCTTAAAGGTTTATTCAAAACGTACTCAAATGTATGGAGCTAGGTAAGCATAGTTTAATTATATACCCACCCAAAGCAAAAACATATAAAGCATATATACCTTATATCCTATATAATATCTTTATACTCCTCAAGGTGCTTTCACATAAAACTCTAGTAGAACTTATATCTCCACTCGTTGCTCTAGAATATATCCACAATCTGACCTTGGGAAGCAACATCATAACCTAGGACCCTTCCTGACACATCCTATCTCATACAGCTCAGCCCCATAAGGATGTTTTCTCCTCTGGGTTTGCTGCCTCCCAAGAAGTGCAGGTGATCACAAGCTATTCATCTTCATTTCCAAAGCACTCTGGGAGATCAGAAGAGATGAGAATTGATTAATGTTCTCTATGGAAAGTTCAATAACTGTTTAATCACAGCTTGGAAATAAAGCAATGCTTGTGATCTTTTACAAATTAATTTAACGTTGCATTAAAAATAAAATAGGCTGTAAATTGCACTGTGCAGGGATAATCAATGGCTCATTATCTTTGCTTCTAGCAAAATGCACTGATTCTTTTAAAGCCATTAATGAGCAATATTGGGCAGTACACAGCTGCAAATGTGCTCAAGTATCATTGATCCTACATCTATAAAACTAATCTCATCTGGCCAGAATTTATGAACAATAATAATGCAAACTGTTCTGCAGTCCATAGTAAAGAAATAAAGAAGAAAATTCACGTGCATAAGGCAAGATTATAAGATCACTGGGGAGAAACAATTTCTGAACTCTTATTATATTCTGCTACCAGCATATCATGGCACTTAATCACTGTTAAATATAAATCTAATAAAAGGGGATCATCAATGGTGACCAATGAAATGTTAACAGAGTCTTTCCATATAACCAAACCATTATGACAATTCTGTAATTTGGATTGATGTTACCACTTTCTTTGGGCATTACTAGAACATTATACACAAATTATCTGTAAGGTTACATCTATATCATCTCATGTTTTATGACATAATACTTACAAATATCTTGCTACTAAAACAGAAACATTGAGTTAAAAAATTGTTTTCATTTCCCAACTTTGCAAAATATATGTGCTGTCCATGTGTCCAACTGCACATGAGAGCTCTCTCCTTTGAACGCCCATAAAGCCCCTCAAACATAACATGTCCAAAAATCTTGGGCTAGCTCCAGGGAAGGTGGGGTAACAGTGGAGTCTTGGGATCTAGTTTATCCTGGATATCAGAGGGTGGAAAAAAGGCAGAACTGACCCTTGCAGCTTCTTTAGAGGGAGAATAGTGGGAAAATGGAGAACTCCCCACGAATGGAAAAGGAAAACAAAAAATGTAAAGCTAACCAATCCAATATGTATCATATTTTTATGTTCTATTTTATTTTCATTGCTTCAAAACAAGTAAAACTAAATTTTCTCAGGCAACGCAAAAGACTACCTTACAAAGAGACTAGAAGTAAACACCACAATGAATCATAACAAAGGGATCATATTTTGCCAAAAGCTTCCAAACTAATTCTCTTCTAAGCTTTTATGGAACTTCCCAAGCTTTGCTGAGCTGAGTCCTAAAATGCAAGTGCCTAACATTTTCCTTTTACTATCTGCTCTCATCTCAAATAAGAAGAATGAGAAGTAACAACAATCCAGATAATATAAATATGTAGAAATTCCCCAAGGGCTTTTTAAAAGCTCTATCTCAAACTTTTAAACAACTAATCATATTTTACCTCCAGGGGTTTAGGATCGCTGCTGTTAACAATGGCAGCCTGCTGACCAGAAAGTTCAGACACAGAGAGCAGGCCTTGATTTTCCCTCTTGGCAGTAGATAGGTAAGTGACACATCCCAATCTAGCAAGGGGTAAGAAGAGATGTAAGCGACATGCTGCATCCAATTGCTCTATACGGTGCCTAATTCTAAAAGACTGTTCTTGCCTATTTGTTAAAAAATTCATAATTTTATTAGAGAAACACAAGCAAAATCTCATTCCCAGCATATCCTCAAAAAGATTGTCAAGCTTGTTATTTGTCCAACTGTCAAGCAGGGGTTCAGAGCCCGGTTAGGTCAACACTCCGTCACTTGGCAAGGCTAAATCTAAGAACACCTGAGTCTCTCAGGAATGGACAAAAAAGGAGATAAAATCAGAGGGTGAGTAAGACCAAAGGCAGGACCTGAGTGAGCCCGAAGGAGGGAATGCTATACTTCTCTCAGAACCAGAGCCATCCTCCGGCTCATCCATAAGGGGGCAGCAGAGTGACAGTCAGGTTTCTAGTGGTACCAAGGGGCACACCCAGGATATCAGAGAAAGAGGATTCTTCTTTCCCACCTACTGGCTCCCAAGACAAAGCTGACTTCACCTACTACTCTGACAGCCTTTGGATGAAACAGACTCACAGGCAGGGAGACAAGCTGGTGGGAGTGTCTGAGGGCACATAAACTTGTGAAGACTAGTTGGCCTAATCATAAATTTTGTTTTCATCCTAAACTTTTTTTATTAACTTTGGCATAGGCCAGTTTAATTTCGATAACTAAGGTCCCAAAGCCAGGATTGAAGCTGGCTAACAACTCTGAATTACAATACATCTGCAACTCCTTTTAAGCTTCAATATGAATGAAAATCACTCATGAATCTTGTTTGTAAAGCACAAGCATATGTAGAAAAAATGTTCAACATCATGAGTCATTAGGGAAATGCAAATCAAAACCAAAATGAGCGATTACTTCCTACCCACTGGGATAGCTAAAATCCGAAAAACAAACAAACAGACAAACAGACAACAAGTACTGACAGGATGAAGAAAAATTGGATTGTAGAAAGGTACAGACTTTTTGGAAAACAGTTACCATATGACCAAACAGTTCCATCTCTAATTATATACCTGTATATAATTTTTTTAGTCTACTAAAGCTTTCATACAAAATAGCACTGACTGGGTGGCTTCAAGAGCATAAATTTATTTTCTCATAGTTCTGGAGTCTGGAAGTTCAAGGTCCAGGTGCTGGCAGGGCTGATTCCTCCTGAGGCCTCTCTTGTTAGCGTGCAGATGGCCACCCATTTAATCCCTCTTCACATCTTTGTCCTTGTGCACACACACCCCTGGCATCTCGTTGTATGTCCTAATCTCCTGTTCTTATAAGGACACCAGCCAGACTGCATTAGGGCTCACCCCGATGGCCTTAGCTTAAGCTTAACCACCTCTTTAAAGGCCTAATCTATAAATATGGGGACATCTTGAGGTACTGGGGGATAGGGCTTCAACATATGAATCTTGGGGGGGGGGGACACAAATCAGCCAGTGACAATACCGAGAGAATTGCAAACATATGTCCGCATAAAACCTGTATGTGAGTGTTCATAGCAGCATTATTCACAATAGCCAAAAGTGGAAGCAAACCAAATTGTCCATCAGCTGATGAATGAACAAATAAAGTATGCTATATCCATACAATGGGTTATTACTTGGCAATAAAAAGCAATGAAGTACTGATTTATGCTACAACATAGATGAGCCTTGCAAGTATTAAGCTAAGTGAAAGAAGGCGATCACAAAAGGCCACATATTATATTATTCCATTTATATGAAATATCCAAAAGAGCAAATCCATCGAAACAGAAAGTAGGTTAGTAGTTTTCAGGAGCTGAGTGAGGTATGATGAGTGACTATAGGTTCAGGGTTTCTTCTATGGGTGATAAAAGCATCCTAAAATTATTTACCAATGATGGTTGCACAGCTTTCTGAATATATTGAAAACAACTGTATACTTTAAAAGGGTGAATGTTATGAGAATTCCATTTTGATGAAACTGTTATTTAAATCTAAAACCATGGGTATATTCTAGGCCCTAATTCTGAAAATTCTAATTCAGAATATCTAGAGAGGGTCCAAAAATCTGCACTTTTAACAAGTGTTTAACACCATGGAAGATTCTGTCGAACTTCAAGAAATAATAAGGTAAAAGTGGGGTGATGTGGGCTCTGGAGGCTACTTCAAAGGAGAGACCCAGGAGACTAAGAAGCTGACAATAGAACACCTACACTAAGTTTAATAGTCACCTTTAGTGTGGGGAAGGAGCTCAGCATGAGTGGGTAAAAAGGTGATATATACACAGACTTGCACTTGAGCAGGTGGGAAGCGAGAAGGTACGATGCCCACCACGTTGACACAGCTGGTCTTTTGGGACTTGGATGTCCTAGGAAGATAAAGTTCTAATCCAGAGACAGTCAACCCAAGGGTTCATTCACTGGGAACTTATGTATGAAACCAAATGCACACAGTCTAAATAGTATTTTGCATTGGGGAAGTAGAGTATTTTGCACGCTGAGTCAAGTGGAGATAAAAGAAAAATGACCACAGTTAAGGAATAATATAAAAAGTACTTTAGAATAGAAAGATAGCCTTGAATTTGTTGGATTCTTTTAACCATTATTGAGACAAATGGCACACACATAATGCCAAGGTTTGGGGGTACAGTTAGGGTTAAAAATAAGATACAGGATGCAGAATTTTGTCTCTCCTTTTGTAAAGACAGTATGGGTGTAAGGCCTGGGGAGCTCTACAAAAGTAACGACCAAGTTTCTTCCCAATTTGTATACTTGGTACAAAGCTAATGAGATAATGTCAATTACACAACCTTTAAGTATTATCATGAAAGAAGCAGGCAAACAGTGCCACCAAAATCAATTGATGGAAGACTTTTCCCGATTCTCAGCCAAAAACAAAAGGTGAAGTTACAGGAAATGTGATAGTCAACCCCCAAGATGGCTTCCAGATAACCTCCTGATATTCACACTGCTGTGTAACCCCTTCAACACTGACCAACAGAATACAGCAGAGGTGAAGCTACATCATTTCCAAAATTAGATTGTAAAAGACACTACAGCTTTCAGCTGGGTCATTCTCTTTCTCTCTTGCATCATGTAGTCTGGGGGAAGGTATATACCACGTCATGAGTAACCCTAAGGAGATGCTCCTGTGATAAAGAACTAGGACCTCCTGTTGACAGCCATCTTGGAAAGCAGACCCTGCCCCAGACAAGCCCTCAGATCACGAGAGCTCCAATCAACAGCTTGAATGCATTTGTAAGGGAGAGCCTGAGCCAGAATCACCCAACCAGGTTGCTCTTGGATTCCTGACTCTCAGAAACTATGGGAGATAAATACTCACTGTCTTCCCCTGCTAAATTTTGGAGTAGTTCATTTGGGGATAATTTTACATAGCAACAGATAACTAATACAGGCGGTCAGTACTGGTTTTTTTATGCTATATTGTTTTAATCAATTGCACCTAATACCTATTACTGCTAATGGAAAAGTCAGAATCCACCATCCACTGGGAAGGACATAAAGTGGTGAAACAAAGTTTGGAGTCAGACAGACCTGGCTTTAGTTCGGGATCCACCACTTTCTCAGTGCAACCTTGGGCAAATTTCTTAAGCTCTCCCAACCACCAGTTGGGGATGATGCCTTCTTCATGGGGTTTTTGTGAAGTTTAAACAAATGATCATATATGTGAAGCACTCAATGCATATGAAGCACTAAACAAATGTTTATTTCTTTCCCCCATCCTTTTGATAATTTATTGGAATTTAGGATAAAAGTGACTATGTAATAGTAATATTTTTTTCTAGCAAAAGTATTTCCAACTAGACACCATGAAATAAAATATCTTAACCTTTCCAAGCATTTTATGGAAAAGAAACACTTCACTTCTAGCTACACCATTTGAATTTGATGATAGAATAAATGGATACTAGGACTTACTTGGAATATATAATCATTCATTTGCAATATGCATATGGCTGGAATAAAAAACATATCCCCTTAGAATTATCCCCTTAGAATACCAACTTCCTTCCTTATTCCCATCTTCAGAGACAACTAAATTTAAAGTAACATTGTGTTTTGTATGCTGAAGGACAGATAGCACCTTTGGTTAACATTCAAGGAAGTTACATCCTGATCCCATAATCAAGAAGACTTCAGAGCTGAATTCAGTAGAAATTTAGAAATGGCAAAGTCATACCTGAACCAAAGAGAGCAAAACATTTTTTCCTTAGAGAAATGTTTTTGGAGAAGTTACCTCTCAAATGATGTTTCTTAGGTTGTAAAACTCTGGAGAACATCATTAGGATGAAGAAAGAAATATCAGTGATCAACCTTCCAGTTTTCTGCCATGAGAGGAGATTCCCAGTGGAAACTCGCTGGGTAGTTGGTTTCCTCCCACCCACCTGCACTGACTGTTTGCTTTTCCATATGTATGCATAAGACGCTGTCTTATCCAACTCTAACAGGTGCCATCCGCCTCATCCAGCTCCATGACTCACCTGTGACACATCTCACGCTGCCTAAATGATGAAAAGTCCAATGGCACAACAGGAGGCAAGCTTATTAACAGCCCATCTGCTCAGCCAGACGTTCCTCTCAACTGGATGTGAGAACAGGATGAGGAAGGCCTAGCAGATCAGACCCATGTACTACTAAGCACGCTGATCTTAGAGCACTGATACTGGTTTCAAAACTGCTTACTTATTGAAATGACACAGGCACATTTTAAATTACCTTACAGTTGAGAAACTAATACAAATAATCTGCCCAACCTTAAGTTTTACTCTAACCATAAACTCTTGTGATGTCTACATCACTTGCACCCTCCCTCAGGACTTTGCTCAAAAATGATTTTCTCACTGGAGCTTTTCCAGAACTCCCCTGTTTAAAATTGTAGGTCTCCACGCCTGGGTGGCTCAGTTGGTTGAGCATCTGACTTTAGCTCAGGTCATGATCTCACGGTTTGTGAGTTCGAGCCCCGCGTCGGGCTCTGTGCTGACAGCTCGGAGCCTGGAGCCTGCTTTGGATTCTGTGTCTCCTTCTCTCTCTGCCCCTCCCCCACTTATGCTCTGTCTCTATCAAAAATAAATAAATGTAAAATTGTAGGCCTCCATGCCTTGAACTCCTATACTGCTCTCCTTTACTTCATGAATCTTATCCCCATATAATATACCGTCTATTCTACCCATGCCTTCCATTTAATATTTAGTTCCCTCCAGCCAAATGTGACGTTCATGAGGATTTATCACCAATATCTAACAATTCTAATTTATCACCAGTATCTGACAAAATCTAAGCAATTAACACTTAAGAGGTATTTACTAAATATTTGTTAAATGACTACTACCTTGTTCCCTAATCTTCATGTACAAGTACACTGTCTTAAAATTTTGTCTCCACCTCCTAACTAAACCCAGTGCCTTCCCCCCTATTTGTAATAGACCTATCCCAGTGCTAAAGTGCAATAAATAGAAGAATATCAATCAATCAATTAATCATTGATTCCACTAGGGACACATGAGAGAACAGGGGGAAAAGGAAATAAATCAATCACCTGGATTGAAATATAATATTTGTTGTGCATCTGTTTACTGGGTAAACATTTATTAAGAGCCTTCCATGCTATCTTTGCTTCCACAAATGGCTTTGCCCCAGTGGAAGATTGAGTGAAAATACCTACACTGAACATAATCACTTCTGTATGCTGTTGGAATTGTGATTTTGCTCTAATACACCTCTCCTAAAGCAATAAATTATAAGCTTAAACATATAATGAGCTGTCTAAGGGTCTGGCACAATTATACATCCTATTGTTTTAAATCAGTTGCTTAGCAAATGCAGATTAACTCTGATTTACAGAAGGAATTTTCAGGACTCTATACCAAATGCAGAAATGATTTAAAAGCTTGATAGCATGGGACAGGCTGGTTGCTTATAGGATGAAGAGAGGAATAAGAAAAATATAGAGCTTAATTTTAAAACTGTACCTAGCAGAGACAGATTGGGGAGGAGCTAACAAGGAGAGAAGGGTCATTGGGGCCCATGGGACTTAGACTCTCCATGTAACACCACAGAAATACTGCCATTTTGATATCTCTTGAGATGCAATCCAGTTAATCTCTTTGTCAGTGTATAAATGGCATATTATTAACTTGCAAGAACTAGCCCCGATTTCAGAGGATGCCTAATATACCCAGCGAACAATGCCTTACCCACTGGAGGAATTTTCAGCGTGAAAATGGAGGACTTTTAAAGTGTGAGCATGATCAAGCATATGTAACAGGTATGTTCTCTGATATTAAGGCCATCCCATAGCTACAGGAGTTCGTGGGTTTCACAGTAATTGAGCCCTCCACCCCAGGGACACAGTGGCAATGAGTCAGGCAATCAAGTTTCCTGACTTCAGAGAGTAGACATTTGAGGTGGGCATGTAGTCAGGAACCATATAAAAATAATAATAAATAAAAATTAAGATGTCTATAGGCTGTGAAAGAAATGCACAGAGTAATGGGAAAGGGAACAACTGAAAGGCCACTCTGAGTAGCTGACATTGAAGCTGTGACTTGAAGGACAAACTAGCCATACAAAGAACTACAGAAAAAGGATGCCAAGGAGAGAAGCAGTCTGGGGTCAGGGCATGAGCTTGTCATGCTCTGCAGCAGCAATCAGACGAGTGGTGCTTGAATGAGGGAGGGAGATGCAGGGGATGAAGTTCAAGGGTGCACTGGAGCCAATTCATACAGAGCAACATGGGTCGGGTTTAAGGAGGTGGGATTTTATTTTAGGTGCAATGGGCATGACCTTTTCCTATGACTTCGTTAAGGCCATATGTTAAGTAGTATAAACAAAAAACTTCCAGCTACAAACACCTAGAAATGCTGGATAAAATGGCAATTTTTTTTTAACAACTAAGTGCAGATCTGAACTCATGACATATAGAGTCCCAGGTGCCAGGGGGCAAAAGGGTGGATATTGACTGAGAAGGGGCATAAGGAAACATTGCAGATACTGGAAATGTTTAAATTTTGATATGGGAAGTAGTTAAATGAGTGTGTATTTATATAAAACTTTGTGCACTTATGATTTGTGCATTATGTATATCTTGTATAACAAAAATTTAAAAATAAATATAAACAAGGAGAGAAGAAACAGGATGACAATAGATCTCCCAAATGCAACAAAAGGGGCTAGCATGTAAAGGAATATTTCAATGTGCTCAGAGAAAATGTCTCCATTCAGAACTCTAGATTGTATTAAACCACCTCCCCCCAAAGTGTAAACAAATAAAGACAGATTTAGACGTAGACTAAGAATGTTACCAACCACGAGCTTCGCTGTGGATAGACTTAAGTAAAAAGTAAATTGGACTTAGTAGAAAAGAGTAAGAAGCAAGAAAAAATGACCAGTGGAAAATGTGTTCTAGACATCCCTAATCTGCAGTCCAGTATTTGAGGATCACCAAACTAGATGAAGACTGAGGTTCTTGGTGTGTCTGGGTTTTTAAATACAAATTCTCTTTAAAAAAATTAAAAAACGAAAATTTTAAAAATAAGTAAAAATAAATTCTCTGTGCCTTTGTTTTCTCATTCACAGTATGAAGAGAACAGTACCTTCTGCACAATGTGTGCGTGTGTGTGTGTGTGTGTGTGTGTGTGCGCACGCGCGCGCGCACAGGTGTCTCTGGAGCAGTGGCTGGCAAGGGTAAGCTGTTGTTATTACATATTACACATCTGAGCCCTGGGCAGAAAGCCTTGCTCTGTGCCCTGAAGAAAGTTCTTTGAGATGTGTCATGACTCTTTGTTTCCTCATATATCACCAATCACTTATTTATTTAGTATTTACGGTCTTTGAGATAGCCATTAAACTATTTTCAAGATAATACTGGGAATCCATTAAACAGTTTCAAACAGAAGAGTAGAAGACTCTGGTTTATATTTTTAAATGATCACGGAGGCCATTGTATGGAAAATGGGCAAGAAAGCAAGAAGGCAAGCACAGAGGCCAGTTATAATGCATTTCAGTAGGGAAAGTAGGAACTGACAGTGCCCTAGTCTGAACACAAATTATTTTAGGGAGAAATCTGGAAAGAAAAACAAAAACAAAAGTGTATATTAGAATGTAAACTGTTACTAGCGAACTACTGAGTACATCGAGTACCAAGTTAGTAAATGACTGGGTCTCAAAATCAGAAAATCCAAGTCTGAACACTGTCTCTTATTGTATCCTAGTATTATCTTTGTTTACGCAGTACTCTTAATAATCCTAGATTTTCATCCACATTTATGTCCAGCTATACAGTGGCAGACTGTACAATTCTCACTCGCTTGCCTTTGATCGTGCGATTGCATCTACCCTAAATGTTCCCCTCTCCCTCCTCTGCCCTGCACAAAGAAGTCTTACGCATACTTCAAAGACACTCAGATTTCATCTTCTCCGCCCCAGGTTTTCTGCAGTGAGAATCAATATTTCTTTCTCTTATTTTCCAAATGGGCCATATCTATGGTATCAATGGACTTTTCCTTACTCTAGTCTACCATATCTTATAGTTACCTGCATTATCACTCTCCCTGGATTACAAAACCCTAAAAATTCAGACAAGTGTCCTGTTCAGTCTGCATCCTTTATAACTTCCAGCAGAGAATCTTTAAAAATATTAAAGAAATTGAAGTTAAAAGTGAATCATTGTCCTTGAACTACTCGAACAATGAGGCCTCTGGAAAGAGGACAGGCAAACCATCATGAGTAAGGGGGCGTCAGGTCTGGGAGCATAGGTCTCTGACTGCCTTATCTCAAAAAGTTTGCCTCCGGGTGTCAGTCCTGATTTCTGAAATGCTACTTAATCACCAGAAACATATTCCTACTTCCTAGTACCAGAGTGGGGAGGGTGGAAGCTGAAAGCAATAAATATTTATTTGCCATCACTTTCCTGGGCACCTTGATTTGGAGATGTTATTTTCATTAACAGAAAAATATTTTCATTCGTTACCATCTTGCTGGTTTGGATTCTATTCCTACATTTGTGTGAGCGTCATTGACAAAGTTGTGTCCCATGAGGCACTTCATGGAAACTAGCATTAGGAATCAGCATCCATGGAATAAAAAGTTCACTCAGAGACAAAATAATATTAAATACAAGTGGAAATCAGCCTTCTTACAGAGTGAAATTACTGGGATAATGTGGCAATTTTCAAAGTTCACCTGAGGACAGTTGAGATTGTAGTACGTTGGACAGAATGTGGAAAACCGTCACGTGTTTACGAGCACAGTGGCTGCTTTGAGGCTTATCTCTAAAACCGTATACATGCCTTCTCCCAAATAGCTTGAGGCCTAATTAAAAACGCCAGCCACTAGGGGCGCCTGGGTGGCTCAGTCACTTAAGCGTCAGACTCTTGGTTTCAGCTCTGGTCATGACCTTATGGTTCGTGAGTTCAAGCCCCATGTGGGGTTCTGCGCGGACAGTGCGGAGCCTGCTTGGCATTCTCTCTCTCCTTCTCTCTCTACCCCTCCCCGTCTTGTGCGCTCTCTCTCTCTCTCTCCCTCTCCCAAAAAAATAAATAAATAAACTTAAAAAAAAATGCCAGCTACTAAATCATGAAGTTAAAGGTAAGATAGGCTTCCCCCAAACGGTACAAGCATAATTTGCAAATTCCCAAATTGGTAGATTTGGGAAGCCCCTCTGCTCACCCAGAGGATATTCCTAATCTGTATAAACACATTTAGAACCCAATCCTCTATTCTACTGCCTGTGTTTCCAGCTGATCCTCAGCCTCAACGCATGCAAAGTTTAGCTCTCCTACCCTGTGAAGAGAGTCTAAAATAAGCAACACGAAAAGACAGAAACAAAGCCATTTCCTTTTCTTGAGGCTGAAAAATAGCAAATGTTTCTGTTCTGGCAAGGTTCTGTGCAGGCCTGAGCCTCTGAGCCACAGACCTCAGCTCTTTCATTGTGCCTTAAGGTAGTTAACTTCTCTGGTCCTCACTTTCCTCACCTACAAAATGGGAATAAGAATATTTAAATCACACACACACACACACACACACACACACACACACACACACAAGGAAAACTTAACTCACAGAATGGTCAATGAAAAAATATTAAAGGAGGCAATCACATTGCCAGGCATGGAAGGTGAATGTGTACCAGATGTATTCGTCCTTTTCAATGCCCCTCAAACCCACACCCCTCAGTCCTGCAATAACCACATCTGCTCTCCCAGTAGAAGGGTTTGGCAGAGCCTGGTTAAATATCAGACCATCTGCACAGCTGTACCAGGCAATGAATTCTAAAGGCTAAACTATCCCCAGGAAAAACTGGGACACAGTTCTGAACTCAGCAGGCAAAATGTGAAGGGCTCTCATTCATACATGCGTTACAAACAGGCATATATTTTGAATTTTAATATTCACAGTTAAACAGTATTTGTTATATGTGATCTCTTGGAGCCTTTACAAGAGTATGAGTTTAGGTAGCAGGAAGATTTTTTTTCCTGATAACAATTAAAATCTTCATCTTTCTTGTAATGGCTACTGTCTACTTAAAGGCAGTATTAAGTAGCGGATGGCAGCATAAAAGCTTGGAGACAAAAGTCAGAAAGAGAAAAATGCCCTGAGTAAAAAAAAAAAAAAAAAAAAAAAAGTGACAGAGAAAAGACAGGGAAAGATTTAGGAAAAGTAAATCAGAAATGCCAACTGTTGGAGAGGGTAGAGAGAACACATAAGGCTGTGGGGTCAAGAACAGAGATTGGTAAGAAATGAGAAATCCAATGGGAATTTCTGGAAATGCTATGTATACCAAGATGCAAATAACCTCATTTTTCTCTCCTATGAAATTTTTATTAAATTCCACATCATTCACTGATGCACTTAGATGAGTGCATTTTTGTTTTAAGGGAGTTTAAAGGAGAACAAGAGAGGTCAAATGATAAATTAAAAATACAGGGCACACTACATTGGTATTAATAGAAAAGTTGTTTCAACTCCACCCTCCACTAAATAGATGTTGAACACATACTTAAATCCAAGTTTGAAAGGGTACCACACTTCCCGGGGGCCCAGCTGTTTCCTCAATTCAGTTGATGTTTGGGGACTCAGATTAAGAAAATACAGAGGAACGCTCAGAGCTCAGACGAGTGTCAGGAGAGGGGAGAGAAGAGGAAGCTGAGTTCCGAGTGTCTGCTGGGCTTGGTCTGAGACTGCAACCTGCTTCTAGGGTGTGGGACAACAAAGGGACTTCCACAAAAGCAGCAAGAGAGAGGGAGCAAGAGTATGTGGAAAGAGGAGGGAGTTGCACAAGGCAGAGAAAAGGACTACTGATAAATGTTGCTGCGGGGTCCAGTGAGATGGGAAGAAACCTTCCTGTTTGGTGAAGCCATCTCAGTGAAGAAGTGAGACCCTGCGTGATAACCCAGATTAACCAAGAGACCACCTTAAAAAGAAGCTTATGAGATTCAGAGAAGGGCTCCATCTGAGGCTCTCTCGAATCCCGCATGCTCTCCCTAGGACAGTTCATCCATCTCTGTGACGTCGCTGACCCTCTAAATGACCATTTACCTGGAGTCAATCAGCCTAACCCAGACACCCTCTCTCTCCCTTCCTTCTGCCCCTCCTCCTCCTCCTCTCCCTCCTCCTCCATCTCCTCCACCACCACCACCATCCCCATCCCCCCCACCCCACCCCCACTTTGGAGCCAGTCACTATTCCAACAGCCTGTTTGGCAATTCCACCTGCTTATTCTATAACAATTTCCATTGCACTGCACCCAAACGGAAGTGCTCATCTTCCTCCAAAACTGTGCCAACCATTACTTTCTCTCAGTGGACAGTGTCTACATGAGAAGAGGCTGGGTTCCTCTCTTTTCTTTACCTTCCACAGAAACCACTAACCAAGTGGTAGGTTTACTGGTTAACACTCTGTTATCTCTTTATCCATCATCTCCCTTCCTTTAGTCCTCAATTGTTTTTGTAGGTCTTCATCACTTCCTGTGTTGTTACACCAATTTCCTCATGAGTCTGCCTGTCCAGCCCGGCATCTGTCTACATCACTGCCAGAGAGAGCTTCCTGAAACACAAAGCTAATCCCGCAAGTATCTTAGATTCAAATTCTTCCCTTAGCATCAATAATTAACATGGGTATAAGATGCGAGAAAATCACTTCACTTCTGTGCTTTAACTTTCCTTCTGTACAAAGGGAATTGTGCTGGATTTCTCTACCTAGAGCAGAAGGATTTCTATGATGATTAATTCAACACTGCTTCCTAAAAAGTAACTTTTAAGGATTGTAAATGTCAAAAAAAAAAAAAAAAAAACCAAGCCTATGATATAAAGCTGTTTTAAAGTTTTAACTAGAAGAATACTAAATTTTATTTTATAGTATGATACCATCAATGTAAAATGCATAGCAAAATCCTAGAAGAAAATGGTCTAAAATTTTAATAGTGAATGTCTCTTAATGATGTGATTATGGACAACTATTATTTTTTATAACACATTTTTTACATTTCCCACAATGAGCATAAAATTCTTCTCTAATAGAGGCAAAATATTCAACTTTTTAAAACCTAAGCTGTCTGAAATAGGCACTAATACAAAAGAGAATTCCCAATATTTAAAACCGCTGTCACAATTCTGAGGAGGGCTGCTGGACATGATTACTCACTGAACTGTTACAAGGAATTGTCCTTTCTTTGTGCTTCTCCCAGGGTTACTGTCTAAGAGACACGACCAAGGACAATTCTGAACCATCACCACACTAACCGGCTAAGGAGGCTGGAAGAATACAGAAGGTGACAGTTAATTTAAAGGAGGCTCCATGTGGCTGGCAGGTCCAGACTGTGGTGGGTAACAATTGTAGCTCTTCTGGAGCCTTTGAATAAAATTCCAAATAGTAAGGCAGGCACTAAATAAAGTGTAATTTATATTTGGACTTCCACATAATTGCTAAGTGAGCAAAGCAGCCAATAAGATTTTCTACCAATTTTATGCATACCATCCAGGGGAAGTGAAGAATAACCCCAAAAAGAATCAGTTATATATTCTTTCTTGGCAGCTGGATTTCATTAAAGGACCATTTTTCTACCTGTCTGTATTTTCAGCTTCTTGGCTTATCTCTTTCAAAGAGAAAGTTTCTTTTAAATTTGTCTACCAAGCAGAAGAGTAGACTCAGGCTAATTACAGGGGCACATGTAGATTTCTGCAGCTTTGTACAGAATGATCTGCATAACAATTTTTTAATAAAAATAGACTTTGCAAAAGTGGTCATTGGAAAAACTTAGCAGCTCTAAATCTGTGATTCTCAACCAGGAGCGATTTTTGTCCCCCTGGATCCCTTTTTCATTATCATAACTGAGGAGCCCCAATGGACTTCTAATGGGTAGAGGTCAAGGATGCTGCTAAACATCACATGATACACAGGAAAGGCCCCACCACAAAACATTATCCAGCCCAGATGTCAAGGCATTAAGGTTGAGAAACCCTTAAACAATCAAAAAGAATAAAATTGTCATTCATGGTAACCAGTTTTCAAGAGTGAGAGATAAATGTATTTAATTCTTTGTTAAACCCAAAGTCACTGACTTTCCTCCTAAGGGCCTGCCCAGTAGAACTCAGGACTCTCTCCAGAAACAGATTAGTCGTCTAGTTGTTTCCAACCTCTTTCCTTAATACCCAAGCAGCGAGCCTGTCCTTATCGACAGAAATCAGAAAGAGTTCCTTCTAAATTTCATTCACGCCTGGTCATAAAATTAACTGTCATTTTTCATCATATTAATTGTCATCTGATTCTTGACAGAGACTATTTTACAACCTGAGAGCAGAGAACAAGGATTAGGTACAAATTAGGCTCTGGATTGTCCAGAGGCCCAGAGTGGAAGAGAAGGGGTAAAGAAGATGATCAAGACAAAATCCAATGTCCTCAAATTCTACCTGAATTCATCGTGCCAAACAACATACATGGACTTTACAATAAGGAGACACGGGTTTGAATTCCAACTCCACCATTTAAGAGCTGTGCAATATATGACAAGTAATTACCCTCCTTGAGTCTCAATTTCCTCCTATCCTAAGTGGAGATAATTACATGCCCCAATATTTTTGATCCCCCCCCCCCAAATAGTAAGTTATCATTAAACATTACCTTCTCTCTTTTATATTCAACACTGTATTAGTGATTAGGTCATATTGATTTTCTAACACTCTTCCTCAACAGAAAAACAGTATCTCAGAGTCTTGGTTTCCACATTGTAAAAGATACACATAAAGTGAGTATCAAATGATACATTCGCATCTGGTATTGTGCCTGGTATTCATAAAGCACACTAAGATGGGAGATATTGTTACTCTCCAGAAAGGTCTCATGACTGTTCATTTTCCTGAAGAAGACTCATCAACCCATGGTATGTTCTGATTAAAAGGTCTCCAACACCTGCAAGTTCCTGCACCAGGTAGTTCACTTTTCTGGGTACCACTCCCTTAGAATATCTGAGCATTCCACTCACTCCCAGGAGGGCACATCACCTGGGCTCCAGTGAGACGAAAGTCTAAATTCTCTTAAATATATACTGATTTTTCCCCATCCTGAGACTTGTCAGAATGAGAATTTTAAGCTCTAAATATCAAGGTTTATGTTCAGCATTGTACCTAGACCTTAGTGGATAGCTAAATAAATCACTAACAACACAGGAACAGGAACCTTTTGCCTGGGGCTTTAGATGAGAGAATGGGGGCCCTTAGACCTCCCCTATCTTTGCTGACTTTGCATAAGATGATCTCTGAAATTTCACTTACTTCTCTACTTGGAAATTTCCTCTTTTTCTCTATGTTGACTTTTGTAACATGAGAGATGGTATCCAACTATACTCTGCTCTGTATATTTTTACAGCTTTTGACCCAGAGCAATCAAAGTCATCCTCTCAAAGCCATTGTATGTACTCTGTTATCTGGTCAAGTATACCAGGAGCTTCATTTCTTCTCTAGATTTGTCCTCCTTCCAACCTCCGCTGAAACACTGAGTTGATGTAGCAAAGACTCACAAATACAGGCAATCTTTTGTCTCATAAAAAAATCCCATAATCAGCCCCGTCTTTCTATTGCAATAGATTTTTGTCGCAATAGAAAAGATGATACAACCTAAAAGGAAGTCCAAAGTTAATTTCATGTCTTCTTCCATGAACTAATTTCCAGATAATCCTTCAATGCGTCTGCCAGAACCTCTACCTTGAGACATTAATAACATCTTATCCTTCCTTACCCACTTTCTTCTTTACATACAGCTTGGTGAGCATTTTATCCTCTTATATTTGTTCACCTATCTTCCCACATAGACACCAAGCAGATGCTAAGCAGGGCTGACTCCTTTGTTCCCATAAACTGAGATAGCACAGAGCATGGCCCATTAAAAGTAAACAATAAATGTTTGTTTAAAGAATTGCACCTAAAACATCTATTTTCATATGCAGTGTAATATAGGGAATCCCTATATACAGAAAAATTGAACAAAGATGTAATTGTACTACTATTGATGCAAGTGTACTACTCAGGCATCAGATGGACTGCCACCTGAGCTGATAGCAGACTGAGAAAGGTCATCTTGGCCTTTGAGTAATGCAAGATGGTGAAACCAGCCAGCAAACTCAGCTCACAATTAGGGATCCTAATGCCTATGAGCACTGGCATTGGAGTATCTTGCTTTCTTTCAGGCATACCAATTCAAATTAACCCAAGGTCTCACCTAAGGGTACAATCATCTGGCTTCATTTCCATGGAACCATGAACCATGGGGCATCGCTCAGAGGAAGAGCTTCTTCTTTGGAGCTTGGGCAGTGATACACTTGAAACCCATTTACCAATAAGTAGCTCTTAGAATGAGTCCTAATCATGAGACACGTGTGTAGTAATGAAGCAAAAAGCAAGTATCTTTTGAAATTGTTACAAATGAGCTGAACTTCAGTAAGAGCAATAAAGTAGGGCAAGAGAAACACTTTCTGGTTTTACTATAATACAATCCTGTATACAGTGTTGTAGTAAAGAGTATATTTGACAATAGCAGTTCATAGCTCATTCTCAAGAATAGGAATGTTCTAGATAATTAACAATTCCATGAGCAAAGACATGATAGCTAAGAGTTAGTCAGTTTTAGGTACTTGATATGTCATCTATGATGACTCAAACTTGAATATATTTTTAATTTTCTTTAGAAAGAGGAACTGTGAGAGCTTTAAAAAAATCTTAAGAGCATATCTGGCTCAAACCTCTCATTTTACAGATGAGGCACCAAGGCCCTAGTAGATTTATCTGTCCAAAGACACTGGTGGCTTAGTCTTAAATTTGTACATATTTATTTACACTCCAACTTGTTTCAGAAAATATCTAAGCTGATCAAAACTACATTCAGTTCAGCAAGAGGAAATAACTAACTAAATAAGATTAAAGAGGGATAGCAGGTAAAAGCAAGATTTGTACACCATAAAGTCCTACATACTGGTTAGAAGTGGGCAACAAAACTGGTTCCAAGCTTTCTAACTGCCAATCATATAAAGAAAGAACCTCAATCTATTTCATAGTTTTGTGTCTATAAAATTAAGAACCAGTTGCTCAGAAAGTTGCCAACTCTGTACCAAGATTACAGAATAATTTCTCCCATACTACATTTTCATAAAGAAGGTAAAATGTTTCAGGCACATGGCTCAATACTGAGATAGAATCTAGATAAGAGGGAGGAATAGATAGACTACACCCCCTGAGGAAAGGCTCAATAAGCAACAGTTTCCTCGCAGGCCATAAAGAGTGGCAGGATATATTCAATGTGTTAAATTGGAAAAATATGCAGCCAATAATTCTTTATCCAGCAAGGCTGTCATTCAAAATAGAAGGACAGATAAAGAGTGTCCCTAACAAACAAAACTAAAGGAGTTCATGACCACTAAACCAGTCCTGCAAGAGATTTTAAGGGGGACTCTGAGGAGAGAAAAGATGAAACAAAACAAAAAAAAAGACCAAAAAAAAAAAAACCAAAGACTAGAAAGGACCAGAGAACACCACCAGAAACTCCAATTCTACAGGCAACACAATGGCAATAAATTCATATCTTTCAGTACTCACTCTAAATGTCAATGGACCAAACACCCCAATCAAAAGACATAGGGTAACACAATGGGTAAGAACACAAGATCCATCTATATGCTGTTTACAAGAGACCTATGTTAGACCTAAAGACACCTTCAGATTGAAAGTGAGGGGATGGAGAACCATCTATCATGCTAATGGTCAACAAAAGAAAGCTGGAATAGCCATACTTATATCAGACAAACTAGATTAAAATAAAGACTGTAACAAGAGATGAAGAAGGGCATTATATCATAAGTAAGAGGTCTATCCACCAAGTACATCTAACAATTGTAAACATTTATGCCCCCTAATGAAAGCACCCAAATATATAAATTAATCACAAATACAAAGAAATTCATTGAACCTAATACCATAATAGTAGGGGACTTCAACACCCCACTTACAACAATGGACAGGTCATCTAAGCAGAAAATCAGCAAGGAAACAATGGCTTTGAATGACACACTGAACCAGATGGACTTAACAGATCTATTCAGAACATTTCATTCTAAAGCAGTGGAATACACATTCGTCTTGAGTACACATGGAACATGGAACATTCTCCTGAATAGATCACATTCTGGGACACAAATCAGCTCTCAACAATGTACAAAAAGACTGAGATTGTACCGTGCATATTTTCAGACCACAAGGTTATGAAACTTGAAATCATCCACAAGAAAAAATTTGGAAAGACAACAAATACCTGGAGATTAAAAAGCATCCTACTAAAGAATGAATGGGTTAACCAAGAAGTTAAAGAGGAAATTAAAAAGTACATGGAAGCCAATGAAAATGATAACACAATAACCCAAAACCTCTGGGAGGCAGCAAAGGTAGTCATAAGAGGGAAGTATATAGTGAAAGATCTCAGATACAACCTAACCTTACACCTTAAAGAGCTGGAAAAAGAATAGCAAATAAACCCAAAAACTGCAGAAGACAGGAAATAATAAAGATTAGAGCAGAAATCAATGCTATTGAAACCAAAAAAAACAGTAGAACTGATCAATGAAACCAGGAACTGGTTCTTTGAAAGAATTAACAAAATTGATAAACCTCTAGCCAGTTTGATCAAAAAGAAAAAGGAAAGGACCCAAATAATTAAAACAAGAATGAAAGAGGAGAGATCACAACCAACACTGCAGAAATATAAATAAGAGAATACTATGAGCAATTATATGCCAATAAAATGGGCAATGTGGAAGAAATGGACAAATTCCTAGAAACATATAAACTACCCAAACTGAAACAGGAAGAAATAGAAAACTTGAACAGACCCATAGCCAGTAGGAAATTGAATCAGTAATCAAAAATCTCCCAAAAAACAAGAGTCCAGGGCCAGATGGCTTTCCAGGGGAATTCTACCAAACATTTAAAGAAGAGTTAACACTTATTATTTTGAAGCTATTTCAAAAGATAGAAATAGAAGGAAAACTTCCAAACTCATTCTATGAGGCCAGCATTATCTTGATTCCAAAACCAAAGACCCCACTAAAAAGGAGAACTACAGAGCAATTTCCCTGATGAATATGATGCAAAAATTCTCAATAAGATGCTAGTCAACTGGATCCAACAATACATCAAAAGAATTATTCACCATGATCAAGCGGGATTATACCTGATATGCGGGGCTGGTTCAATATCCACAAGTCAATGTGATTCATCACATTAATAAAAGAAATAATAAGAACCACATGATCCTCTCAATAGAAGCAGATAAAGCATTTGATAAAATACAGCACACTTACTGGATAAAAAACCCTCAAGAAAGTAGGGATGGAAGGATCATACCTCAAGATCATAAAAGCTATATACAAAAGACCCACTGCTAATATCATTCTCAATGGGGAAAAACTGAGAGCTTTTCCCCTAAGGTCAGGAACACGACAGCGATGTCTCACCACTGTTATTCAACATAGTATTGGAAGTCCTAGCCTCAGCAATCAGACAACACAAAGAAATAAAAGGCATCCAAATTGGCAAGGAGGAAGTCAAACTTTCACTCTTTACAGACGACATGATACTCCAAATGGAAAACCCAAAAGTTTCCACCAAAACACTGCTAGAACTGATATGAATTTAGCAAAGTCATGGTATATAAAATCAATGCACAGGAATCAGTTGTAATTCTATACACCAATAATGAAGCAGCAGAAAGAGAAAATGGAGGCATCACAATTCTGGACTTCAAGATATATCACAAAGCTGTAATCATCAAGACAGTATGGTACTGGCACAAAAACAGACACCCAGATCAATGGAACAGAATAGAGAACCCAGAAATGGACCCACAAACGTATGGCTAACTAATCTTTGACAAAGCATAAAAGAATATCCAATGGAATAAAGACAGTCTCTTCAGCAAATGGTGTTAGGAAAACTGGACAGCAGCAAGCAGAAAAATGAACCTGGATGGTGTAAGAAGGATGACTTTCTTACACCATATACAAAAATAAACTCAAAATGTATGAAAGACCTAAATGTGAGACAGGAAGTCATCAAAATCCTCAAGGAGAAAGCAAGCAAAACCTCTCTGACCTTGGCCGCAGCAACTTCCAACTCAACAGGTCTCCAGAAGCAAGGGAAACAAAAGCAAACATGAATTATTGGGACCTCATCAAAATAAAAGTTTCTGCATGGTGAAGGAAACTAAAAGGCAACTGATGGAATAAGAGAAAAAGTGAGATATTTGAAATGACATATCAGATAAAGTGTTAGTAACCAAAATCTATAAAGAACTTATCAAACTCAACACCCGCCCTCAAAAAAATAATCCAGTGATGAAATGGGCAAAAGACATGAATAGATAAGTTTCCAAAGAAAACATCCAAATGGCCAACAGATACATGAAAAAAATGCTCAACATCCCTCATCATCAGGGAAATGCAAACCAAATCCACAAGGAGATACCACCTCACACCTGTCAGAATGGCTAACATTAACAACTCAGGCAACAACAGATGTTGGAGAGGATGCGGAGAAAGAGGATGTCTTTGCACTGCTGGTGGGAATGCAAACTGACGCAGCCACTCTAGAAAACAGTATGGAGGTTCCTCAAAAAATTAAAAATAGAACTACCCTACGACCCAGCAATTGCACTACTAGGTATTTATCCAAGAGATATAGGTGTGCTATTTCAAAGGGGCACAGGCACCCCAATGTTAAAAGCAGCACTATCAACAATAGCCAAAGTATGGAAAAGAGTCCAAGTGTCCAATGACTTATGAATGGATAAAGAAGATATGGTGTGTGTGTGTGTGTGTATATATACATATATATATACGTGTATATATATATATATATATATATATATATATGTTCTATATATATATATATGTATATATATATATATGTATATACACACACACACACACACACACACAATGTGTATACGTACATACACCCACACACACAACCACAATGAAGTATTACTCAGCCATCAAAAAGAGTGAAATCTTCCCATTTGCAACAACGTGGATGGAACTAGAGTGTATTATGCTAAGTGAAATTAGAAAAAGACAAATATCATATTACATCACTCATATGTGAAATTTAAGATACAAAATAGATGAACATAAGGGAAGGGAAGCAAAAATAATATAAAAACAGGGAGAGGGACAAAACATAAGAGACTCTTAAATATAGAGAACAAACTGAGGGTTGCTGGAGGGATTGTGGGTAGGGGTTGGGCTAAATGGGATGAGCTTGGGTTGGGATGAGCCAACACTTGTTGGGATGAGCACTGGGTGTTATATGTAGGGGATGAATCATGGGATTCTACTCCTGAAATCATTACTGCACTATATGCTAACTTGGGTGTAAATTTTTAAAAAACAATTTAAAAAAGGTAAACATTTTCCCCAAACACAATTGTGACAAATATTGAGGGGCAGCAACTTGTCAATATTTAACCTGTCCTATCTTTACTGTGTTCTCTCTCACCATGAGCCCTCCACTCATCCACTCAGTGGTCTAGCAAGATCCAGGAGCATTCCTCAATATCTCCCACTTTCTCTCCACCCAATCAGTCAGAAAGTTATACTAATTTTGCCTCCAAAATATCTCACAACCAATCATTTCCTTCTATCCTGAATTTCTCTGTCACTCTGTCATCATTTCACCTATAATAATTCTCTACATCTAATCTTGTGTCCCCGCTGGTCACAATCCCCACAGAGACCCTGTGATTCTTCCAAGCAAAACTCTGATGATATCATTCCCCTGCTTAAAACTTTTCAGGATTTCTCCAGTGCCCTCCAAGTAACATTCCAAGTCCTTAATACAGCAGAGCAGGTATTGCATTCTTTGGTCTCTGCCTCCAGCATTTTTCACACTCTCTTCCTCACTCTCTTTCATCCAGGCACACAGGTTTATGGGCAGTCCCAATAGGTACTTTATACTTTGCTCCATCAGAACCCTGAAGTCTCCAAGTATTCATTTCAGTAGTGCCTTATGTGCATTTGTCACATTGTAACCAGTTGTTTCCTGAGGTAAACATGTTGTCAAAACCTTTCTATCCCATGCATGTAAACCTCACAAGGTAGGGAACTTCATCTTTCTGGCTTCATTGTTGTATTTTTTACCTCACATAGTACCAGGCACAGTGCGGTAAAATACTTGAATGAATAAGGAATGGGATGATTAAATGGGTAGAAAGTGAATAGAGGCTAGCTATCCTATTTTTCCAGATAGATAGACAATTTTACGTGATGTGTAGAGCCACCTGTTGGCAGACATCCACCACTGGTCTCTTGTGTTTCTGCTTGTCTTCCAATAAAAAGGCATTGACAGCTTTTTTCTGGATTTTCTTTGCAAGGATGTCTACATAGTCAACCACGTTGGAAGACAGAGGTGATATCTCTCTGTGAAGCAGGGGGCCTATTTGTTTCCTGACCATAAACATATCTCCCTCTGGAGCAATAGTTTGGGAAGATTGCTAGCAGCCCTCTTCCACAACTGAGGATTTCTTAAATTCAGGGTTTCTCTGGCAAAAATCTATGTACATAGCATCTACTTGGGCTGCTCTCCATTGCCTCTGTGGGATGCAGAAGGCCAAAGGAACCAATACAAAAATTAAGCTTGTGATATTTTCTGTACCCTGAGTAATAAAGTTCTCTGTCTCTGACCCAAGAGTCTCACGTCTTCTGGAGCATCTATGAAACAATGGCAGGCTAATTTGATAGCTTGAAAATTGGATAAAATCTTAGACTCTTAACAGTTCTTGACACCATGAGCTGTAAAAATTGGCAGAGCTGGGAGAAGGGAGTAGAGGCTGAGATCCTCTTGTGAAAATTGGGAATCCTACAAACCACAATATTTCGATTGGCTATGAATTTGAGCTCTTCTTCAAAAGTTAATTTGGAGATGTTTCGAAAAATATGCCAACTCTTGTCTTCAGATTTCATAAATACCATATTATAATATGGTGTTAATAAAAATGTAATTCTGGGAGCACTTGCAACAGAAATGTCTCTGTTCAAAAGTAAGACTCCTGCACTCTATCCCAAGTCTATTAAATTGGAACTATACTCATAAAAATTATTTTTATAGTTGAAATAGCAGTTTTGTACCGATCCATTGATTTTCCCCCATACCTCCTAGGAACCAAAAGTTTGCATCCTCCCTCAAACATATCTATATACATATGTATATGTATATATGTGTGTGTGTGTGTGTATATGTGTGTGTGTGTGTGTGTATATATATATATATATATATATATATATATATATATATATATATATATGTAAACAATTCAGCATCAGGATCCAAACCCCTAACTTTTAAAAGAGTTAAAGCTATGCCCACACCCTGATCTCATTCCATCCTTTCTGTTTGTAATAATCCCACCCATGTTCTGCAATTCTATATATCACCATCTAATATACATTTTATGGATAGTAAAGAGAGAATACATGATGGTGATAAGGAGAGAAAGCATATCTACAAACAAGATAAACACGACATGCCTAAACCTCTCCATTTAGAATAGGGCAAGTATATAACGTAGATAAAAAAGAATTTATAAAGTTTTCCTTTAATAGAAAGTGAACTTATAGTCTTCTCTTTCAACCTATAGGTGCAAAATTAAATGACAGCTCTAGCAAACAAAGAAGCTCGGTATTCAGTAGTCTTTATTGCCACAGTAAGGTCTGAATTTTCTGCTTCCTTTTATTTCACAAGTAAGCTCCAAACCTTGCAGCATCCTATATGAAAAGCACTGCTTGCTCAAATGCCAAGAATGAAAGATCTAATTACTGATGGAAACTCACCTGTGAGCACAACCCAGCAAGCGCCGCTCGCGGGGCTCATTTAGAGTCTCTTAATGGCTTTGATTCAAAGAACTCCCTGAAGACTGAACTGATTACATCAGGATTTCTGGCTGCAATGGTCAAAGTAATATCCACAGGATATGACAGGAATTATGATGGATATCGAAAGCTCTGCAAATCGAAGAGTAAAATCACTTTTCTACCTGAGAGTTCTGTTCCCTATAAAACTCAGAATATATCAACAGTGAAAAGTTAATCTCTTCCCAGGAGAAGTAATGAAGATATACAACACACAACTCTGCCGGAGAAAAGGAAAAGAATCTTTCCTGTGTGAAGATTTTCTCCTCATATAATCTAATTGGAAATTGTATAGGATACTAAATAATGTGTTGGATTAAATACCCACCAGACTAGCATAGAAAAAATTTGACCAGCCTTCATAGTACACATAAATTTATTGTTGAAAACTTTCTCTTTAGAAATCAATGTCTTTCAGATATTAAGATGTGTCTTTGAATGTGACCTAAGGCATGCTGCTATGACAAAAAGTTTCAATTTAACTTTAAAAAACTGGTTGTGGGAAAGTATTCTTTTCATTTTTGAACCTACATTTACAGACCAAATCTATAATATATATGCACACACATACACACACACATTTAAAATGAAAACCAGTTAAAGCCCAAATGATTTATGTAGATACTCTGCCCTTAAGAGAATGAAGCAGAACACCCCACTTCTAACTCGTGGGCCTCGTGACTTACTTCCAAAAAGTAGGGTGTGGAGGGGGTGAGGGACAAGTTAGAGTGGAAAAACCTGACAAACATGATCTCAGCAAAGAGTTCAAGGTTTACACCACCAATGACAACTCCCGAGCTTTTGATAGGATACCGTGAGAAAGGCACACTCGCCTCTCTGGTTCTCCTCTCCAAAACTCCCAACCCCACACTACTCATAAAGAAAACATCAGACAAATCCCAGTTAAGGGACATCGACAAAATACCTGACCAGAACTCCTCATAACTGCCGAAGTCATCAAAAACAAGGAAAATCTAGAAGCTGGTAAAAGGATATAAGCTTTCAGTTATATGATGACCAAGGTCTGAGGTCCAATGTATAACAACGGGAACTACAGTTGATAATACCGTATTGTATATTTCAAATTTGCTAAGGGAATAGAATTTAGGTGTTCTCATCAAAAGAAGAGATAACTTTTTTAAAAAAATAAAATAAAATAAGTTTCCCATGTTTCTTATTCTGTATATTGAAAATGAAAGCAAAGTGAGTTGCATTGTCTAGTAGATAGCAATTCTTGTCATACAGTGTTCACGGAATGATCATTAGAGGTGCTCTGATTTGCATGTGAATGGGGAAATTAAACTATACTCTTGAAAGACCAAAAAATAAAACAAAAGAGAGTCTGAGAAACTGCCATAGCCCAACGGAGCCTTCAAACATGATGAGTAAATATAATGTGATATCCTAGATGAGAGCCTGGAACAGAAAAATAACAGATGGATATTAAGGGGACCTGAATAAAATGCGGCCTTTAGTTGATAATAAGGTATCAATATTAATTCATTAGTGATGACAAATGTATCATACTGTAAGATGTCGATAATAGGCAAATCTATTTTTGGTGGGTACATAGGGACTCTACTATCTTCACAATTTTCCTGTAAATCTAAATCTATTCCAAAATACAAAATTTATTTTTAAAGTTTTTTTTTTAAGGAGTCAATAAACTATTTTCTGAAAAAAAAAAATTAAAGCTCCAAACTCTGAAGCCTGATTTGATCCTAAGCCAGTAGTGATTATCTGATTATATCCACATAGGCTAATTACAACATAGTTATATTTTTACATAACTAGGTAGCATCTAAAAGCAAGATGAAGAACTATGTGTTAACCCAAAGAATAAAAATGCACTGGTATTCACAAAATCTTCCATGTCACATCTGAATCCCATCTTCTAAATGTCTATTTCTCTAGCAAACGCTTTCAAAACAGAAGCCACTGTTTTACTGTTCCTGGTAAATACAAAGCACTGACCTTAGCTGACAGCAAAAATAAAGTATGCAAGGTTAACAAGGTATGAATTCAGGATAAAAAGTTACATTCTCAAAAAAAAAAAAAAAAAACAAAACAAAACAAAAAAAAAAAAACAAAAACAATTCCTCCTATACATGGGGCCTGAAAATCCTTTCCCAGGGTATAAAGTATCTTACAATTACAGAGATTTAATTGCAAATTCATTCTGATTCATAATGAACCTAATTTTCTACTTGAGTCTAAATGACTGGCAAGGGTTTTTTTGATTCCATGGCTTGGCGATGGGCCTTTCCCAAAGACACGGATTGAGATGAGACAGAGAGAGAGGGGAAGAAAACTGTACTATTCATGCTATAACTCAGCAGCTCAGCTCTATTTGTATTTATATAGATTTCATATATACTGAAGCGATGTTCTAATTGGTATTTAAGTTCCCGATATATCTCGTGAGTTAAATGAAGTCTCATGAGATATATTGGGAACCTAAATACCAATTAGAGCATCACTTCAGTACAAAAATATGTACTTATTTCCAAACACTGAATTATAAACTACTGACTGTAGAAACCAGACCATGTGTGAAACATTGCCTACTCACATACCTTCATATCAGGAATTTTACATGTTGCATCCACTTACTTAGAGTATTTGAGTAATGCTACACCTACCTTCCTCTTCACAGAAGCCCAATTAAAGTACCAACACTCCGTGTTCTAGGGAAAAAATTAAGCACATAAACTAAACCCTAGTTGCAGAGTTGTTCCACAATATTTATAATATGGAAGAGCTCATTTCTAACAAGAGAGACTGCTTAAATGAACATGCACATCTGTGTATTGGTATATTATGCAATCATTAAAATGGCTATAGAATAACATTTAATGTCAGGAAAAAATTTTTACCGTATACTGGGGGCGGGGAGTCAATTACCTGTTTATTCTCAGATCAACCCCCATCATTCTCTGCTCTGTCGCATCGCACAGCGAACTATATTTCCCTGCCCTGGGGCATCAAGCAGTTTCAGACTACGAAAGGCACGAGCAGAACACTACGGTGTGGGTGTGTAGCCAACAATGTCACAATGCATGCAGGTCACCAGGGACCCATTTTTTTATGGTTTCTAAGTGTGCCTCCCCCAGCTCCCACAAGCTTGCATGTGATTTTTCCATCAAGGGAGCCCCTGCAATTATTCTTTGGAAAAAGTGTCTTCAGGCTGTGGGAGCTCGCATCGCCTAGCAAAGATCTAGAAATGCCTGTGTACTTTAGAGGAGGGGTTGCCAGTAACCAATGCCTGAGATGGGTAAGGGTTATAACAACACAGCTCCTTTGCTTCAGGATCGGAGAAGTGAGGTGCAGCTGACACCGCAGGACCCGGCTACAGCCACCGTCTGAGGAACTTTGCCTGGCTTTTCCTCCTCCTCTGATCCTGCCTCTCCACTCCTTACTTCCAGGACCCCTTCTGCAATAATTCCTAACATGCAAACCCTTGCCCCTGGGGAACTCCCTCTCCTTCCACACCTGTGCTGCCCCCTGCAGAGGCTCCAGCTCCTGTCAGCTAACTTCCCCTTACTTGGCCAATACAAGCACGCTCAAATCTCTCATGTTAAGGTTAGGACATTATTCAGAAGAGTGGGACCGTGGGATTGGGGACGGCGGTATTTGGGTGTCTCAGGTAAAACTGCACAATCTTGAGCCACCCCAACATCTTGGGCCTCCACTGCCCTTTCAGAGTAAAAAGGGCATTTCAGCAACAGGCTTGATCTGTGTCACCCCCTCATCTTACGTGGCCCAACCCCAAGAAGCAGCTGGCCTAATAGCAAGAATGGTTTGCTGAAAGTTCACTGTGGCTAATGTGCATATAATATTCCATCACTGCAACTTTGCAGCGTTGTTTTCCGATGGTTTATAGATCTTGGTTCCCAAGGGAGCAAGGTTTCACAATCGTCCCGTTCAATTATAAGCTAAAACTGTCTGGTCACTTTGGGCCTCTCGTGCCATTGTTCCAACAGGCAGAGGGGTTATTGTACTAGCTGATGATACATACAATCTATCAAAGGGAAACTGCATTGAGGCGACACAAGAGGGCCAGAAGACTACGCCAGAACCCAGAAGAGCCAGAAGATGTACCGTGGCACCTTCCACTACTTCCAGGTCCACAGTAAAAGTCAACCGAAGATTACAACAACCTAATCAAGGCAGACCACCAATGACATATACGCTTCAGGGAGAAAGATTCAGATCATTCCGCCAGAACCCAGTTGAGGTGCTCCTGGGTGTCGTGTCAGAGAACGTGGAATGGACCGTACAAGACAAAAAAAAAAAAAAAAAAAAGATGTGTCAATGATATGACCTCATGACGTCTACAGAAACGAGGACTGCCCGTATATATTAGCAAAATACCTACGTCCACCTTTCTTCTTCCTTTACTATTTTGTTTGAGGAGTATTGGCGAGTCCTAATTTCATAATTTAGTTCTCAGAAAACCGAACCACAAATAGGAGCACCTGGAACTAACAGAGGTGCTGCAGATCACCTGGAGAACCTAGCTTGGCTAACACAGTTACTCTGTGCCTCCATCTGGGGGAAAGGAGGCAAATGTCTGTCTGTATAAGTGACAGCTGCCTCCTGATAGGTGCAAGTGTGAAGTCGTTGCCTAGACATTAAACTCAGGCAGAAGAGTGAAAGGGGGTGCTGAGAGACAAGAAGGAGACAGTAATAGCCACTCTCCTGTTGGCTCTCAGATCCATTTCTTGCTCTTTGCCCTCCAGCGTGGCACAGGCAACGACATGTCCTCAGCCCAGAGTATTTAACCAGATAATCAAAGGACGGAAGGGGTGGAGAAACCTGGGTACTCTTCCCCTGCTCTCCCTGCCGCGAGTGCACCCTTACAGCAGCTGCGTCTTTCCTGTGGCTCCAGCCTCCACCGGCCCTCACCGCCATCCGGCCCTAGCTCTGCAGCCCTCTGCACGGATCTGCCTCCAGCTAGATGGCCCTGGTGTCCGTGTTCTGTTAATACTGTCTCTTCCCTTCATCCCTTCACGTCTGGGAGTAAGGCATTTTCCTACTGCTGGTTGTTTCTGGGTTGCCTCGCCATTCTCTGTTTGACTACTAAACTCTGGCATCAGCTGTGTAATAAATCCCCTTTATTTTACACTTGTTTGAAACATATACAGTGGTTTCTATTTGCTGATGATTCCTAATACCATTCTTTTTCATTTATGTTTTACTTTTGAGAGAGCGCAAGTAGGGGAGGGACAGAGAGGAAGGGGGACAAAGGGTCTGAAGTGGGCTCTGTGCTGACAGCAGAGAACCCAGTGAGGGGCTTGAACTCACGAACCACGAGATCATACCTGAGCTGAAGTCTGACGCTTAACTGAGCCACCCAGGTGCCTGATACCATTCTTAAGTATAAATAAAAATACCACAAAGCAATATGTTCTCAGTTAAAGAAAACACACATACATATTCATAAAAATGTACTGAAAAGATACACTTTCAAGTTGTTAACAGTGGCCAGAAATTCTGAGATAGAGTAATCCTCCCTTATCTGGAGGGATACATGCCATGACCCCCAGTGGGTACCTGAAACTGTGAACAGTACCGAACCCTATATGATATATCCTATGGGGTTTTTTTTTAATTTACTTACAAATTAGGCACAGTAAGTAAGAGATAGCAATAATGAAATAGAGCAATTAAAACAATATATACTTAAAAAGCTATGTGAATGTGGTCTCTCAAAATATCTTATTGTACTGTACTCACCCTTCTTCTTTGTGATGATGTGAGATGATACAATGCCTTCATGGTAACACGAAGTGAGGTGAATGATGTAGGCACTGTGACTAGCATTAGGCTACTGTTGACCTTCAGCGATAGGTTAAAAAAAAAAAGGACCACCTGCTTCTAGATGACAGTTGACCACAGGTACCTGAAACCACAGAAAGTGAAACCAGAAGTAAGGTAGGACTACTTTACCAAAACTCTCCTCTTCCATCCACGTAATTCATTTTTGAGGTCCCAAAGGGAAATATATTCATAGACCATAATGTCCAGCAAACAAATACTCTTACTAGATCTGTCCTCCAATCCTAATATGGAACTCTGGTGAGCAAGACTAGACTATGATTTCTTCTTACCCCTACCGATGGTGTCTTCCTGCTCCTCTCACTTGCTCACCATTGGACATACTCTGGTTGTAGTTTCCAGGCTGTCTCCAGGCTAGGGGAAAAAGAGGGAAGAGTTGAAGAACTGAGGGAAACCTCTCCAAATCACTCTAGTATTTAGGAAGTATGTAGCAGCTGCACCTGCAGCTGAGGGAGGGAGAGAGCCCAACTGAGCTACAGGTGCCTGGGGCCACGAGAAGCTGGGGGCAGGGTAGGAGGACTGAGAAAACAACTCCAAGGAATGCCAGCAGCAGGAAGCAGCAGCCATCAGTGACCAGGGGAGAAGAAAAGCAACAAACTATTGCTTGTAGTCCTGAGGCACAGACAGGTGAAGGCTGCTAGGGAAAAAGGCAGGACGAGACTGAGTATTCATTTTTTACATAAAGTTCTCACTCTCTTTGAGAAGCAAATAATCATCCAGGAGAGGGGCCAAGAACATAGTCCTTTATCACTGCATTATACTTGAGATCTTGAATCTCTCCCAATGATCAAAGCTTTGTCGCTGAATTAATCTCACTGTACCTGGGGCCATCTTCTCAGGATGAGCTCTCTCATGAGAAATACAGCAGACATTGCTGGATGGGACCCACATCTAATCCTATCCCCTCTTACTTAATAGGACTCTCCCATTTTGTGCAGAGACCTACCCTTCTCTGAGAAAACCTGTGCTTTAGGGAAGGCTGATACCAGGTGTAGCCCTGGGAGGCAAATGCTGATTGGTGTAAGCCAATCACGGAGATCCTGTTCTCCTTGCCAGCATTGGTTTAGGCATGAGCAGATGAGGCACTTGTGTTCAATAAAACATGAGAAGATGTCTGCTATCAGGCTTCTGGGAAAGCCTTCTTCAGTCTTAAGAAGACCCACATGAGAAAACAAGTTCTTCTAGATGTGGTCATTCCTGGTTAGGACCTTGGAAGCATTAGAGGGGAAGTTAGGAGGGGAACATGCCTGAAGACAAATCCAAAATGCTGAGGATGGCAGAGCAGAAAGACAAACCTGGAGTCTAATGATGTAATTTATCCATTAAATGAGCCAATGCTGACACTGTCCTATCCTTGGTTTGTTAAATACTTAATATCCTGGTTTAAGTGAATTAGATTTGGAGTTTTCTGTTGCTTGTAGTCTAAAACATTCTAATTGGTACAAGAAGTATCTCAGGCCTTCTCCTAATGAGTTGTGTTTTAGTTGGAGTTATTAATGCTAGTTATCCTAATAAATCATCCCCCAATCTCAATGCTTTAACCTAATAAAAGTTCATGGCTGGCTCATGATCAGATGTTTGGCATACAACCTTTTTCTGTGTGGCTGAGAGATTCTTTCTTCCTCTGTCTTAGGTTTCCAGTATCCTTTGGTGTTTCGTTGAAGTCACCCGTTGGTTCCTCTGAATTCAGGTAACGGATAACTAAAGTGGGAGAATATAAAAGATGGCAGAAGACATTTAGGGGCCAGATCTGCCCAGAGAGTTGATTAATTCACATGTTTTCTAGGCATGTCCAGTGCACTTGTCAAGTTTACATTCGTCTACACATTACAGAATCCCAACTGCACAAGCGCTAACAAATGGGGTTCATTTTTACACACACATACAAAATCCAAACAAGACGGGTGCCACCCAGGACCCAGCATCCTTCTGTCTTTCCACTCCATCATCCTTACTATGTGTCTTTCTTCCTTATGCTTCCAAATGGTGTTACACTTCTAGGAATTCGAGTATTATACTAAATTCCAGACCAGAAGGAGGAGAAAGAGCTAAAGGCATGTTTCACCTGTCTGTCTCCTTTTAGTCTAGGAACTTTCCTGGAAGCCTTACCCAGAAGACTTCTGCTTGTTTTTCATTGGTCAGAACTGCATCTTCTAGCAAGGGAGATTGGGATGATAAGCACTGAACTAGCTACATTGCCATACTGAGCAAGTGGGCTTCTGTAACGAAGGAAGAAGGGAGGATGGATGATGGATACCAGGTAGGCAACGATGAAAGTGTGCCACTCATCCAGAGCTTCACCTGAGACCTCTAGGACACTGGTTCTTTTCTCTGCTTCCTTTGAGGCCTTTAAATCAGGAGTCCAACCAATGAAGATAAATACCCTCACTTTCTTTACCGTCCATGTGCTGAAGGAGTTGAAGATTTCAGATTTGCTACCTGTATGGTACACACAGGATAGCTAGTTTGTGCAGACACACCCCGAATGCCCTTGTTAATCATTAACTTGAAAATCCTGCCCTCCCTCTATACTCCCATCAAGCAGAATGTACAGCAGAATGTGTTGCTCAGTGTTCAAGGTCAGGGGCTGTGGGGTGGCCAATCCAGAGTGTCTCCATTGTAACAAGGAGTATCCAGGTAGCAGGACTTGATCCCCTTGGAAACGCTGGCTGTGCAAGGAGGGGAAGGGCCACTGATGGTTGCTAGATTAAACTGCTATGATACAAAACTTGCTGCACGTAGATCCCAGCAGCGGATGATTTGTCCAGTCAGCTGCTCCTCGACCCCTCTGTGTGTAAGTTACCCCAAAAACCTCTGTCTTGATTGTCTTTTCTTTGGCCTCACTGGGCCATCACCCACCCTACGCTTAGAGTCTGCTGGGGTGTGGCTGCACACTACCTCACACAAGTTATAACACTAGTTTCTTGTTTGAGTCAGGCAGAAGTTTGACTTGAGATAGAATAACATAGGGTGGGGTCCCAATGTCATTTATTTTCAACCAAGACACTTTCTGCTGTGTGCCAACTTTATTCATGTTTCCCTGAAGTAGGAATGGGATTCGATTGATTGTGTCTACAACTCTGGTTAGCAAGAATGAGAATCAGCAGTTCGATCTCCCTGAGAACTCACACGTAAAATTGAAGAGAGGCCTGTGAGGCATGAATTGAAGGCACTGCCTATCATGCAACTTTGCCTGGGAAGGGGAGGGGTCAAGAGCATCACTTTGCATTCACTAAAGTGTTTTTAGTTCACTTACCTAACACATATTTTTTTTAATGTTTTCTATTATGTATAAAATCAATGTTAGGAAATTGGGAAAGTACAAATACACATTAGGCAAAAACCTACCTTCAAGGATTTTATAAGTTAATGGAGAGTCTATGACACACACCAGAATAACCACAACACAAATTAGATTAGGATAAGCACAATGTGCATACTATTAAAAAAAGAGAGACAGAAAAAAAATTGCTATCCATGTGGGTGTTTACAAAAGTGATTATGGCATGCATCCAGGTCCTGAGCTCGGGTAGAATTTTGACAGGATTGGATACAGGGAAGAGGAAGTTCAAAGGAAGGGAAAACATGAGTATGTAAGCATAGCAAAAAAAAAAAAAAAAAAAAAAAAAAAAAAGGGTGAATAACTCTGTTGAGAAAATCTAGAAGATACTTGAAAAATAAAACTGCCAGCATGGGTTCAGAACAAGAGACCATGGAAGCCTATATCTTACATCATTTGAATATATGCACTTGTCCTGGGTTGTAAAACTGGCAAAAAGTCTTTTTTTTAAGGGGCAGAGGAAGAATTTACAATTACAAGTTTTCCAAAGTGACTGTTCTAGGAAAAGGGAGGTCAGGGAGAAGTCTGTCTAAAGTTTAATTAAGCTGAGGGGAATGTTAAGGCTCTCTTGGTTCTGCTGAAAGTCATTACTTATGGCATACCTCAAAAACTAAGCTGGGGTCTCTGGGCCATGGTGGTATGAGGGAATATGGAACGAACTATAACACCGAGCTAAATCATAGTCACCAAATTCTGTTCCTTTTTAATAATCATTTAGGGAATTGCACACTTTTAATTAAATGTATAACAGTTTTTGCTAACAAAGGATTTCTTTTTAAAATTGAAAAGCACCTCTGTTCTCAAAATTTATTAAATCAATGCACATCCCTAACTACACGCCAACCAGCCTGCAGTTCAGGTAGTACAAAGACAGAACCAAAGGCAGAATCTTGCTTCATTCCACCTGTTCCTCAAGCCAAGGATTGTGTGTTTACTTGGTGTTGACATCAACATGCCTGTGTCTTGCTGTCATTCATCAATCAGAAATTAATGGCATTAGTATATAACAAATGCTGCCCGCCTACCAGTGTGATCCGGAGTTAGTGGGGTCACTGATGTGAAGGTGGGAAGTTGAAGATTATTTTCATAATTGCCACCTACTCTGAAGGAAACACACAGTGAACTGCTTCCTTCAAGTGTCAACGAAAACATCGTCTCAAACATATAATTTGAATGATTCATCAAAGAGTGAAAGTTTGCCCTTGCCCAAAGGCAAAGCTAAACATTTTAAGGAGTACTTAATAAGTAGGAGTAGACATAGAAAGAGGTTCTCGGACAAAATACTGGGTGGCAAGGGGTGATGAGAAGAGACACTTCCTCTTAAATAATTCAGCTTTTTTTTTCTTCCCAGGGTCACTTGATTTATCTGAAATGTTTCATTTACTTTCTGCTTCTTTCAACTGTATCGATAGAAGGCACAGTAAGATTTAGTGGAGATGGTATTTCCAAAATGTATTTATATAAATGTCACTTGGAGAAAAATCCTGTATTCCCAGTGGCAAGAAACCAATCCCCAACCTCACTGAATATTTGGTCTGTAATTACCTTTCAAAATTAGTTCTGAGAAGACCATATTGGATTTAATTCCATAGAAGTGTTTTTAATAGCTTAGTTAAATCATCTCTTATTCCTCCTATACTTATGAAGAATTTTCTCAGTTAATTTTATGAATGAGTCTGACAAACCTCAGGGATTATTTATAAGGGATTTTCAAAGCCTTGTGTCAAAAAGACAAAAGTGCTGCCCTGCTTTTTGGAGTGATTTGCTAAGTGGATGGGGAGGAAGAATCAAACGTTGGAATTTCAGTGCTTTATGCACAGAAAAAGTCCCATTAAGACAAATTAGTTAGGAATTCAAAATTAAGTCCAAAATAACTCCAGATTTGGGTTTGATTTAGTGCCACCTAAAAGACAGATGGATAAGCCCAGTTTTCCGATGGAAGCCACGTGCTTCTTTGTCTTTTGGTTTCCAAAAATAAGTTAACAGTAGCAACAAAAAGGGGATTTACAGAAGACTAAAATAAAGTTGAAGTAAAGAAAGCAGAGAGGTAAGTGAATGCCTACGCTGGCATTGCAAGAGGGTTTCCGCTGAAGTCTGGAGCTGTGTTCTACTTTGCAGTCTGTGTAAGTTTGGGGAGATAAAGGCAAAGCCTAGAGCAAGTGCAAGCTAAGGAATCTTATAAGAGATCCTCCTTCGTAAAACTGGAACTGCAATGAGTTTTATCCCTAGTGTAAGGATGAAAAAGAAATAGCACAGGCATAAAAGTACAATGGCGCTGGAAAACAGGGGAGAAAAAGTTCCCCCGAGAACCTGTAACCACAATTCTGACTTTATACAAGTTTGCAAGCTAAAACCATGCAACCTGTGTGATCTATAAAACCTTAATTGAGAACTCAAACTGCTTCTGGTTACCTAAGGAAACTTACAGAAGTAAACACAATTATCTCTGGAGACTTCAAAAATATTCCTACACATAAAATTCAAAGGAATATTAGGAGATTGAGTCAAAAATCACAAAACATGCAAGGAAACAACACTATAGATGAAAACAAAAAATAACAAATGTCAGGTTCAGGTCTACAAAGAATTTGAGGTTTTGAAATTATCACAATACTAATAGTCTGCACAGAATATTAAATACCTATTATAATATACACACAGAAATAATAGGGAAAGTTGAGGGTAGGAGCAAGGAAATTATAAGGAATGGCAAAATATATATGAAAATGATAACAGAATTCCTAGAAGTTACAATAATTAATATTAAAACCCAAAAGACAGATTAAACAGCACACTAGGCACAACTAGAGAGAAAAATAATGAACTGAAGGCTGAATCCAAATTATTCGGAACATGGCATGAAGGACAAAGAAATGAACATTCACTGAATCATTATGTTATATACCCAAAACTAATACACTATGTCAATCATATCTCAATTTAAAAAAGGGGAAAGAATGTGGGCGCCTGGGTGGCTCAGTTGGTTAAGTGTCTGACTTTGGCTCAGGTCACAGGCTCATGGTCTGTGGGTTCAAGCCCCACAACAGACTCTGTGCTGACAGCTCAGAGCCTGGAGCCTGCTTCAGATTCTGTGTCTCCCTCTCTCTCTGCCCCTCCTCTGCTCATGATCAGTCTCTCTCTCTCTCTCTCTCTCTCTCAAAAATAAATAAACATTAAAAAGAAAAAAAGGGGGGGGGAGCTATAAACTCCTGTATATTAACTACACACAGCTTACAAGATGAACTGAAGACATATACACTATACGTGAAAACCCACACATACGTACACACCCACACAGAGAGATAGGCAAAAAATATGCAAAGGCCACTCACCAAAGGAAAAATACAAAGAACCAAAGCATATAAGAAAAGGTATCCAGTCTCCTCCTCGCCTGAGATCTATGAATTTAAAACAGCCATACAGGGTTATTCTTTACCCATCAACTAGCAAAAATGAAAATAAGATCTCAAAGAGGCGGTAGACAAAGGGACACTCAGATGCCTTCTGGAGGAGAGTGGAATTTGTACTGCCTTCTAAGGGTCAGTTTGGGAGTACGTAACAACGTTTTAACTATGTAACAGCAACAGCACACTAAGGGATTTACACTAAGAGGAGTTGCTGGAAAACTATTAAAAAATGTTGCTGTGGGGGTGCCTGGGTGGCTCAGTTGGTTGAGCATCTGACTTCACTTCAGGTCATGATCTCACAGTTCGTGGGTTCAACTCCCGTGTCGGGCTCTGTGCTGACATCTCAGAGCCTGGAGCCTGCTTCAGATTCTGTGTCTCCCTCTCTCTCTGCCCCTTCTCCAGCTTGCACTCTTTCTCTCTCTCTCTCAAAAATAAATAAACATTAAAAAAAATTTTAATGTCGCTGTGGTTTATAAAACAAGAAATTAGAAATTACCAGTAGTTTATTTCCTAAATATATTATAGTACCTCCATAGGTGGTAGTATCATTCTACCTTTAAGAAGGTGAAAAAAAAGAATTTTTTTTCAAAAAAAAAATCATAGTAAAAAAAATTAAGGAAACAGAAAAGATTTTAAAAACCTAACATGCATCTAATGAAATTTCCAGAAAATAGAACAAAATAAAAGGAGGAATTTAATATTGAAGCAGATAATAGGTGAGAATTTTTAATTTTTTTAAAGTCTCCTAACACCAGATCCAGGAAATCCAACAAATACCAAATATGATAAAGAAAATAAACATATCTTAATATAAATAAATATATAAATCTCCATAATTAGATACAGCATTTTACAGGACACCAATGATTAAGAGATCTTAAAATCAGTCAAGGAGGTGAGATAGATCACTTTGACTTTTTCATAGCAACTATGGAACCTAGAAACCAAATATGTTCAACATGCTAGAAAACAAAACAAGCAAACAGCTACCAATCTTGACTTCCATAAGCAGTGATAAAACCCTTCAATTTTGAAGGCAAAATAAGTACATTTCAAGATGTATAAAAACTGAGTTTGCTTCTGTAAATCCTCACTGAAGAAAATTTTAAAGGATGCATACTTCAGACAGATGGTAAACTATCTCACATAAAACATAACTTGCAAGAAGTAATGAAGAGCAAAGATAGCATTCAATATGAAAGCAAATCTAGATGAATATTGTATAAAGCACTAATTACAAAGCCTGCTAGGTGCCTTTCAATATAGAATTTAAATATATAATAGCACATAATTGAAAGGGGAATAAATTGGGTTACAGTATTTTATGGACCTTCTATTGTCCTGGAGGGTAAATTCTAACAATAGAATTTTATAAATTAGGGATTCATGTTGTATTTTACACAGAAATCTGTATTACATTAAATGTCAATAGACTAAGTTCTACAGGTAAAAGACAAAAATTATAAAAATGGGCATTAAAGTTATATGTGTGTATATGTACATGTATATGTGTAATCTAAAATAGAAGCATACAGAAAAATTCAAAGTTAAAAGTACCAAGCAAAAAATAATAAAATAAAATAAAGTAAAATAAAAGCTAGTGAAACAATATCAGGCAAAATAAAGAAGAAAATTTTAAAGTACTAGAGATATATTGACAAAAGTTTTAAATCACCAGCATTTACAACAATGTTATCTTTGTATATATCTAATAAAGTGACCTTAAAATTTATGAAGCAAAACTTGACAACAGGAGAAATAGAAAATTCGACCATCCAATGGGGATATTTTAATACATCTCTCTTGCTGATTGGAAGAGAAAATAAGAACAACCCCTAAACAAAAGATCCCCAAGCTCATTGGTAATTGGGGGAAAATACCAGATAAAGCTATAGACCAATATACAATTTCACACCCACCTGTTTGGCAGAGATTAAAACACTGAGCAACAGGACACAGAACAACAACTACTCTCATCCACTGACAACTACTTACATAACAATTATGACAGGGGCACCTGTCTGGCCCATCAGAAGAGCATGCAACTCTTGATCTCAGGGTGGGGAGTTCGAGCCCCACATTGGGTGTAGAGATTACTTAAAAATAAAATCTTTTAAAAAATGGCATGTGCATCCCCTTTATCCAATAACTACACTCCTAGAAATAGACCTTAGAGCACTTCTTACACATATGTATCAGAAGACTTGTTCATAAATATGAATTTCAGTATTTTTCAAAATCCTTAAGTAGAAATAATAAAATGGATCAACTATGGCACAAAGGAAAATCATAAAGCAATGAAAACAAACACAGCAATAACCAGGAAATGAAGGAACCTCAAAAATTGGAGTAGAAGTTGCAGGTCTCAGGAAAGTACATCAGTTATGATTCCAATGAAAGTTTAAAACAGGCAAAACTAAAGAATATGTGAAATATGTGTGTGTGTGTGTGTGTGTATTATGTAAGCATGTGCATGTGTGTGGATGTGGATGTGTGTGTGTATGTGTCCATGTGTGTATGTGTGTGTGCATGAGGGTATGTATTGTGTGAGTATGCGCGTGTGTGTGTGTGTGTATGTGTGTGTGTGTGTGTGCATGCGTGTGGGCTGCAATCTAGTACAGGGCTTTCACTGGGCCAACAAATCGAATTGACTAACATAACCCAGGAAAATCTGGGCATCTGAAAGTGATAGTCCAGACCTCAGACAAGGGCTGACAAACCCAAGCTCCAGAACAATTTTCAGTCGTTTACAGCTGCCCCAAGTAACATAGGCAATAATGAATGTAAAAAAAAAAAAAAAATTGAAATTCAAAGAAGGAATCAAAGCTCTGGAAGAGATACAGTAGAGAACTATAGCCTGAGAAGAAAAAGCTGTATGGCATCAGAAAAACCCTACTATTTATCACATTTTCTCCTTCAAATCCCCTAATTACTCTTCATAATTAATTCCAATTCCTTAGCATCCTGAACTCAATCCAACTTGGCTAAACAAAACAGGCCGCTTTCACTCCCCAACTCCACACTTTTCTCCATTCCTTGTTGTTGGTACTAGTCTTCCCCCTAAAATTATTTTTACTGCATCTCATAGTGTCAAAATCCTACTGATCACTCAAGGTACAAGTTAATGTTGCTCTGTGAAATCTGGCCTCATTCGTCCAGTTAAAGGTAACCTCTGAGCCTCCCTAAACAGGAATAACCTTTATTCTGATACGTAGCACATTCATGTTTTAATGTAACAAAAATCTAGGGTAGAGGGCCTGGTCTCCAAGAGAGACAGATAGGGCTCCAGTCATTCTATTTGCATGAACACCTGCTATATGTGCTGGCAGACATGGCAGTCAACGCTTTAGTAATGACAGACACAAGGATTCATGTACCTGAACAAAGCGGGAAAATAAAGATGTGCCCACCCGATCCCCACTCTCTGGGAAAGTGCCAGGTGCACTCTGAGTCAGGGAAGTTAAAGGGCGCAGGCTGACTGACTCTAAGACCCAAGGCTGCACTACCCCAGACCTTTTACACTTAACTGAAAATTGGATGTACCAGCCTATCAGTTTATGACTTTAAGGAAAGAGGTAGAAATGCCAATGACCTTCTGGATATCAGAGAAGAGAAGCAGTGAGGTTCTGTAAAAGCAAATGATATGAAACCACCCCAGAAATGTGGATTGAGGTCACCGGGGGCAGAGTGGTAGCATTTTTCTCAGCAAAGGCAAATAGACTTCAAGATCTGCGTCTATTTAAAATCTTTTTGTTTTTTTTTTAAGTTTATTTATTTATTTCTAGAGAGAGACAGAGAGAGGGTACAAGTAGGGGAGGGCCAGAGAGGGGAGGAAAGAATCCCAAGTAGGCTCCACACTGTCAGCACAGAGCCCCATGCAGGGCTTAAACCCACGAACCGTGAGATCATAACCTGAGCCAAAACCAAGAGTCGGGAGCTCAATCGACTGAGCCACCCAGGTGCCCAAGACCTGTGTCTATTAATAGTCATCAGATAATTAGGCAAAGGATGCTGATAAGTGCAGGGAAGGTAGGCTTCCTCTGCAACTCTGAATACGCTATAGTTACACGTGAACGTGCAAGAGAACGAAGACAGAAAAGAAGTGGCATCATCCAATGTCACTCCACCTCCTTTACGTACAGGGCCAACAGTTGTAGTATTTATGGAAGCTGCACAGGCTGTGCCATCAACAATGAAATGGAGTTGCCAGATCTTTACCCAAGGATTACGCTATTGTTCCAAAACCCCACCTCTGCTTCATTAGAGACTCTCAGTTCGTTCATCAGGGAGCGAACGTGACACAGCTGTGCTGTTAATGTGTAACCTTAACACATGACCCCGCTCTTTCTTTCTGCAGTGGCCGAAAAGTTGCCCATAACCTTACAATCTAACTCTCTTAAGTTTGGCCAGCCTGATGAATGAGAAGAGTCTTATAGGAGCAGGAGTGTTAGGGGATAGGCGTCAGTCTAGGGCGCAGATATAATAAAAGACATAAACTTGGCATCAGGAAGGATACTACGTGGTAACAGCCCTGGGAGCTCTCTCCAAACAATAAAGGTTGAGCACATCCGTCTCACTCCCTGATCGTAGTCATCCATCGAGCCCACATGAGTTCACAGTTATGACATATTAAATAACAACATTACCACTGCCAGATTATGAGGACCAGTCATTGCCACGTCCCAGTTGGTCCAGACACTGCTTGGCTGTTGGCTGGAACACATCTCTTGGTTGCAACTGAGTTCTCTTTGGGAAATCTCATGCAGCAGGGGAGTGTGGAAGCTTCAGTGTGTCATCATATTTAATGAAACTGATCTCTGAATATGAAATTGCTCCAAGGACTATATTTAAATGTATTACTTTCATCAGTGTCATTCACCTACTCTAAAACCAGCTCAAAAATAAATTCTCGAACTTCAAATTTTTTATTCAGAGGCCCTACGTTTCAATAGCAACTAATGGAAAATTTAAGCAAAGAACGATTGAAGTAAGTGTTTTTGAGAAGGTAAAGAAGTGGATTACAGGGATGCCTGGGTGGCTAAGTCGGTTAAGCATCCGACTTCAGCTCAGGTCATGATCTCACAGTCTGTGAGTTTGAGCCCCGTGTTGGGCTCTGTGCTGACAGCTCAAAGTCTGGAGCCTGCTTCAGATTCTGTCTCCCTCTCTCTCTGCCCTTCCCCTGCTCATGCTCTCTCTCTCTCTCTGTCTCAAAAATAAATAAAAATATTTAAAAAAAAAGAAGTGGATTAGAAATTACCTTTGTTGAAATGAATGAAAAACAAAAGGGAGTGTTAGTGTTGTTTGCATATTAATTGCTACAAAATTTAAATGAAAGTTATGCTTGTTCCATATCTTGTAACCATAAAATTGATTTTGTCTACATCTATTTACTAAAAGGAAAAAAATTGAAATATTTCTTTTAGCAGTTACAGGAACTGTTGGCTTATAACCTTAAGACTATGAACATTTGTAGGGCACCTGGGTGGTTCAGTCAGTTAAGCGTCTGACTTCGGCTCAGGTCATGATCTCTCGGTTTGTGGGTTCAAGCCCCGCATCTGGCTCTGTGCTGACAGCTCCTACCCTGGAGCCTGCTTTGGATTCTGTGTCTCCCTGTCTCTCGGCTCCTCCCCTGCTTATGTTCTGTCTCTCTCTGTCTCTCAATAATAAATAAACGTTAAAAAAAAAAGACTATGAATGTTTGTTATCAGAAACTATACTTGTTAAAAGAAGTTATTAACTTGTTTTGTTTAAACAATGTCTTTGGAAACTGATTTTTCTCACCAACCTTGAGAAAATGAACCCACTAGCTATGTTTTCACTGATATCGCTCCAATTTCCTTACTCAATGAAAAGACCAGAAAGAGACTATTAGAGTTTAAAATATGTATATCAAGGAGATCAACTTCTTTTTGAAAGTGACAGTATAAGGAGTGTGGACCCTCTCTCCAGTGACCCAACTATTCAGCTGCTAAAAATTTAATCTCTGGAAATTGTCCTAAGGGTATACGGCAAATGGAAAACATCTATTCAAGAAAAGCTACTAAATCTCAGTAAGAACATCAAGAGCCTGAGGCATCTGAGCCATGACTTATTCACATCTCCGCCAATTCCAGACTCCAGAGCAGTATGATGGAAGTTCTCTGTAGACAATGTGTAGCCGAGAAAACCAGGACCATTCTCTACCTACCTTCCAATCAAGGATGGACAGAACTAACAGATACATGTATAGAATACTCACCCAATAAAAGCAGAATAATATTCTTCTCTAGTGCATGTGGAACATTCAAGAGCAGACCCCATATGCTAAGCCATAAGCAAGCCTCAATCAATCTAGAGGATTAAAATTATACAAAGTCTATTTTCTAACTACAATGGAATGAAGTTAGAACTCAATAACAGAAGGAAATTTGGAAAGTTTACAAATGTGTAGAAATCAAACAACACACTGTGAAATTACCAATGGGTCAGAAAAGGTCACAGGAGAAATAAAAACAGTACCTTGAGACAAATAAAAACAAAAACACAACAGGGCAAAATTTATGGGACACAGTTAAAGCAGTGCTTAGAAAGAACTTTATAGCTACTGATGACTATATTAATAAAGATATATTTCCAACCAATAACCTAACATCCACCTTAAGGAAACTGGTAAAAAGTAGAGCAAACTAAACTGGAAATAAACTGAGGGAAAGAAATAATAAAGATAATGAGAAATTATTAAAGTAAATAATAAATATAGAGAAGAAATAAATAAAATAGAGAATAGAAAAGCAATACCAAAAAAAAATGATGAAAGTAACCATCTGTTCTTTGAAAAGGCCAACAAATCTTTGGTTAGACTAACAAAAAAGAAAGAAGACTCAAATTATAAAATCAGGAATGAAAGACCATTGTTATCAACCTTACAAAAACAAACAAAAAAAGCTTATAAGGGATTGATGTGAACAATGTATGGCAATAAATTAGATAACTTAGATGAAATGAGTAAATTTCCAGAAAACACTAACTACCAAAATTAGCTCAAGGAATAGTAATCTTAATAGATGTACAACAACTAAAGAGATACAAAAGTAATTTTTAAATCTCCCACAAAGATAATACCAGGCTCAGATGACTTCACTGGTGAATTCTACCAGGTGTTTAAAGAAAAATTAACACCAATTCTTCCAAAAACAGAAGACAAGGGAACACTTTCCAACTCGTTCTGTGAGGTCAATATTACTGGGATACCAAAATCAGACAGACACCCCAAGAAAAGAAACAACAGATGAACATCTCTTATGAACATAGGTGCAAAAACCCTCAACAAAATGCAAGCAAACTGCATCCAGCAACATATAAAGAGGCTTGCATACCATAACCAAGCGGGATTTATCCAATGAATGTAAGGTTAGAATAGCATATGAAAATGAAACACTATAATTCACCATATTCATACAGTAAAGAACACAAACCATATGGTCATCTCAATGGGGAAAAAGCAGTTGATGAATGCAAACAAAAACATGCTCAATAAAGTAGGAATAAGAAGGAATAGAAATGAATTTCTTCAAAGTGATAAAGGGCATTGACAAAACCCCACAGCTAACATGATACTTAAAGGTGAAAGACTGGATGCTTTCCCCCAAAGTTCAGGAATAAGATGAGGGTATCTGTTCTTGCCAAAACAGTCTCTGCATCTCCACACTGATAAACCATTGCCCATGCTACTCCTCCCATATAGTATACCCTCTTTAGCCACTCATCCCCCAAGTTCTATCCTCTTTTGGTAACTTCCTCTCGTTTCCTGGCCCAAATGGATGTCTCTCCCTTCCAAAGTCATGGTACACCATGGCAGTGCTAATTAGTTACATGCTGCCTTGTGATGTTATTTAATTTGTTGTCTACTATCACAGTGAAGTTCATTGATGGTTAATAGAGCTTCCCACCTCCCCATCTAGACTATAAGTTCTTTGAAAAAAATTGCTTTTGTTTTTCACTACAGCTCATATGTTCTAGACCAGCGTAATAGAAAATGAAGTTTCAAAATAAATATTTTCTGAACAAAGTTACTTCCAGAACATGTATCTAAGACCAAGGGCTTACAGTTGGTAAATTCTGCTATTGCTCTGGTTCTCTTGCCATAACACATAAGCATAATGTATAAAGCGACTAACCTCCCCAAACTCAGGAATCTTCTCTAAATACACCCAAGCTGTTGTGAATGTACTGTCTCTGGAAGACAGAGGCCATGTGATGAAAACTCTATGTGGAGGAGTCTTAAGATAGCATGAGTGTTGATTCTCTTATGCAAAGGGAGGAGACGCCCCTACGACTTAGTATGAACTTGTGCACTGGTCAACATAGCCTTGTTCTTCTACCACAAGCCTGTGTCATCTGTGGAGCCTCTGGCTTTTCCAAAATCAGTTTACCTGATGCATGCAACAGAGATACGGATGAGAAGCACTGGAAAACCACTGAGCTTTCTGCCCAGCACCCATCTGGCAATGCACAGCACGGCCGAGGCCAGGCTGTAATGACCTGTTCTTGCAGCCACTGGTGGAGTTATCCATGAACACTTTCAAACAGCCGCTGGAGAAAATCATGACCATCATGTGTGTCCTGCCAAGGGTGAAACTAACTTGAAAAGAAACAAATCAAAGGAATTTGATGAGGTTTACTCACATGTCATGTTAGTCCCTCTGTAGGAAAAAAGAATGTTTGAACACAGATAAAGACTTCATGTTGCCTTGGCAACAACTGCTTCTAGGAGAAACCCATTAAGTCATGGTCCTCAAGGCACATGGGAGGCTGCAATGCAGTGTGGAGGACCAACACAAATTACCATGTTTTTCCAGGCCACTTCCAACTCGCATCTGGGTGCCCTGCAAAAAAGAATGGTCTCTAGGGTCACCTGCCAACTCATGCAGCAAGAGCTTGAATGGGCAGTAGTAAAGTCTTTTCTGGAGAGATAGACAGTAAGGCTGTCTCTGGTGAGTGAGCTAGAAGAAGGTGAATTTCTCAGTGTGAAAAGGAGATTCGAGTCCATTTATCTTTATGGTAACCAGCATAGTCCCCGTTATCATTTTACTTTGCCCACCTCCCCTTTAAAGGCCAAAGGAGCTAACTGCTACACACTGGCACTGTTCAGGACTATAAAAGTGTAAAGACAAGTCTTCTGGAATCTAGAAAGGGTTTTCTTTCTTAATAAAAGAATCGGCCATGGATGATGGCACCTCCTCTCTCCTTCCTCCAATGAAAGAGGATGTTACCACAAGAAAGAGGTCCAGAAAATTATAAAGAAAGCAACTCTGACATCAGTGAGCCACTGAACCAACCCCAGCAGCCACCTACTTCCAGACTTCTTGTTGTGAGATAAAAACAGATGTCTTTTTATTAATCCACTGTTGGTCAGGATTTCTATTTCTTGCAGCTGAAGGCATTCATAACTAATTCTACTGCTATACCAGAGTGGGAAGATGGTGTTTACAATTTTGACAGGAGGCTCTGAGGCTTCATACAAAAGAATGTGGAAAGTCATTGTGGAATTCATGTCACAGTTTTTTATCTCTCACACATACCACTCTATTAGATGCCACCATTAGAAGTCACTTGTATGATGCTGCCCATAATCTTACTGATTATGATGCACAGCCCTGAAGACAGCAGCCCGGTTATCCATTCTAATGATCACTCAGAGTCTCAGAGTACCTGTCTAACAACCACTAATCCTCTCTGTTTGTGTTTGAGACTCTCAACTTGTAGTTTAATGCCTTTGATAATGGTCTAAAAATCATTTTCAATGTAGTCAACAAACTGAAAAAAGTTGGAGCCTACACCGGAAAGTCATAGAAGTCTTTTTTCCCATCAACAGGGTAAATTTAAACCCTGACAGCAGTGAATATCAAAGTGTGGTCCCCAGAGCAGCTACATCAACATCATCTGGAAACTTGTTAGAAATGCAAATTCTAAGGTCTCTGCAGACAAACTGAATCACATGGGAAGTTTAAGAACTGTTGCCCTACAGCACAAGGGCGTATCAGGTGAGGTGCTCTCTCTCTCCACTCATTCTTATGTTTTCTCTTCATCCCACTTTCTTCCACTCTCCATTTTTTCCCCCTTCTGTTAAGGATGGTATCCAAATCCATTATTTGGTCACATTAATTACCAACATGATCAATGATCCCCACATTAAGGTTCATGGGAGATTTTCCACCTATAGATCAGAAATGCATAACCCAAAAGACCACCCTCCCAAGTATTTAACTACAGACTGTTAAACCAAGGTGGGAAGCAGAATGCACTTGGACTGCTCTAGCAAAGATATCACAGGCTGGGTGGCTTAAATGACAAACATTTACTTCTACAGCTCTGGAGGCTGGGAAGATGAAGATCAAGGCACCAAGAGATTCAGTGTCTGGTAAGAGCTGGATTCCTAGTTCACAGACAACTGTCTTCTCACTGCGTCTTTACATGGCAGAAGGGGCAAAAGAACTCTCCAGAATCTCATTTATAAGGGCACTAATCCAATTCATGAAGGTTCCTACCTTCATGACCCAATCACCTCCCGAAGGCCCCACCTCCTAATACCATCACCTTATTGATGAGGATTTCAACATGTGAATTTGGGGGGACACACTCAGTCCATAGCACTCCCCTCTTCCTCTTTACCTAGTGGTCAATCAGCTCCCACTTCATTTTCAAAGTAGCTCTTACCATCAGCCTTACCTCATTTCCATCTCAAGTTATTATCTTGCTTCTGCCTAAACCTCACACTATCTATTTTCATTTCCTCAGCTAGAAGAGGGAAGGCTGAGCTTTGATGAGCTGTAAGTATATATCCTAGAAATTCAGTCTATCTTGGGCTAAAGACAAGGTATTCTTGTTCCATCTGTTTTTAATTGGCTGTCACTGCATTGATAGAATGTCCCATTTGAAGAAGTGAGCTCAGCGTGAACCAACCGCCCCCACCCCTAGTTCCCTTTCACTAACCTCTAATTTATGTAAATGTTCACAAGGTTGTGTGTATACGCTCCCCGCTGCGCATCCCCTAGCAGATTTTTCAAACAGATATTCCTCATGTATTTTCCTTATCTCTGAAAGACTTCTGAAAATGTGATTTTGGTTGCAGGTTCGTTAGAATATCATCTAACACTGTGCCTCCATCTGAAGACGTGAAAGGGCATGAAGGACAAACCAAAGCCAGGAGACCCCTCAATCTGGGTGTGTAGTACAGTTCTCCCCAGTTGTAATCAAGTGCCCTCATTTCAGCATCTGAAAAGCAGTTTTTAAAAGTGCTGTAGGACGGACATCCCCTCCGGTGGCAGCTGTTTGAAGGAACATTGAAGGGTATGATGGAAGCAGTGCCTTTATACGTCTGTATGTGCTATTCTACGAACAAAGCTACACTCCGCTAACCTTTACAGTCTCCTTTTTAGTTTGGCCCTGATATTTCTCAATTTCTATTTTGTTATGCTCTTTGAAGCCACCACAAATCCTTTTCAGGGAAAAAAACCCCACAAAATCAATTATTTATTCTTAAAAACAGTTGCAATAGTATACCTATTACTTTTAGAAATAATTAAAATAATAATGCCAGTATAACTCATACAGTGATTTGAGCTTTTCTAAGCATTCCATTTTTTTTTAAGGATTCTTATAGTAAATCTAGGAGCAGAATTTTTTTTAATGGATGAGAAATTAAAATCTAGAGACTCCCAAGGTCATGCATTCAGTTGTTATTAGCAATAACAAACAAAAACAATGGCGGCAGCAGCTTGTTACATTCACTGACTGCTAACCAGAACTTAAACTCCAGTCCTCTGACTCCAAATTACACACTATTTTCTCTATACACAACATACCCCTCTGGTATCCCTGAGAGAAAGTAACAAGTTAATGGATTGCCAGGAAGGAGAAATAATTAAAGCCCAAGCCTGTGATATACACATCATTAGTCACTAGCATATGACAGACTATTCACTTAGTTGCTCAATTCTGTGTTAAGGAAGTATAGACAAAAGAGAGGCGGGACAAAATAATATAAAATCAATGGTCTAGGAGCCATTTGATGGCAGAACCGCAACTAATTACAGCTCTCATCATGCACTGAAGATGCCAATTACTCCCTGCTAAACCCACTTCTCTGTCTTCCACTCTGACATGTGAACCTTGGACAAGGTCATTGAGCTCTGTGAACTTTGATGGCATCGCCCATACAATACCAGACTAGATGATCTCGAAGGTCCCTGTATTCTAATAGTCCTTGCTTCGATGAATGAGAAGAGAATAATTTCTTTTACCAGTTCTTACATAGTAACAGTTGAGAAAGCAATACTCAGTGATCATCGGCTTGAGTTTGACTAATCACAGTTCAGTGATTCCAACACTTTAGTGCACATGGAATCACTTGTAGTGTATATCTGCATATTTCTTCGTCCTCATGTCGAGAAATTCTGATCCATTGACCATACCTTAAGAAACACTTATCCTCTCCTTTAAAACCTGATCTTGAATTTGGTGAGTCACCAGAGTAATACCTGCTTCCAGTGGGTGTAGTTGGAGCCATTTGTCACTTTAGTTCTAGATGAAAATATTAATTTCTTTGTTCAGACCTTTTAATATTTTTATTTACCGATGAAGTAAACAAACTTTCTAACAATGACCTTTGTGGAAAATATATTAAATAATAAACTCTCTGAAGAGAATAAATTAGCTACTAAAAGAATAGAAAGAGAATAGAATATTACATACTTTAAATGGATTTTTAGGATCTTCACAAATACTAAAAGGCATTTTATTACAAAAGAGATATTTCTCTTTTATGTAAAGATTCTCAATCTCAACTTCAATATCAATTCATTATCAAAATAGTAAAGATGACTTTGAGTCATCTTAACACTGAAATAAAGGTTTGATTGCTCTATATATGAAATGAAAGCATCTTCTGATCAGTAAAACATTGCAAACTCAATCATTATAAACATATAAGAAAAAGAAGAAAATTAGGAACACAATTTCTAACACTAAGTTTGGAGACAGGGAATTCCCCAAAGCAGGATAAATCCATATGGTACCAAAGGGATAGTGCAGAGTTCAGTAAAATATAGTGAATAATGAAAAATTAAAAATCAACTGATAAATGTCCAATATAACTCACTGGACACCATGAGTAAAGCAAAGTGTGTTGGTAAAGAGAATGCTACAGATCTATAGAGCATCTTTTTTTTTTTTTAAGTTTATTTATTTTTGAGACAGAGAGAGACAGAGCATGAACGGGGGAGGGGCAGAGAGAGAGGGAGACACAGAATCGGAAGCAGGCTCCAGGCTCTGAGCCATCAGCCCAGAGTCCGACGCGGGGCTCGGACTCACGGACCGTGAGATCGTGACCTGAGCCGAAGTCGGATGCTTAACCAACTGAGCCACCCAGGCGCCCCTATAGAGCATCTTAAACCCTTCCTCAATTCAATCTTCTGAAAGATTGAGTTTTTTACAAACCTAAACAATTAAATATATATATATATATATATATATATATATATATACACACACACACGTATGTATATAATTAAATTCTGTATTTGTATATAATAATTAAATTGTATATATGTGTGTGTGTGTGTATATATATATATTTTACTTTATTATACCTAACTGGTATGTTTTCTCATGAGGTTTTAAATTTACCATTTTTGATGCAACCTAATTGTTCTTCTAAATAGTCTTAATTTTTTTTTGGAACACTTCATACTCTGTCATCTATGACCAAACCCAACTCAATGAGTTTTGATTTTCAAGGGAAAAAATACATATTACCAAGAAAATGTTTCAGATTTTGTCATCTAACAGAACAGTGCTTGGCTCACAATAGATGCTCACTGAACTTTCACTGAATGAATAAACAAGCACAGTACCCATCTAGGAAACTACATTTCTGGTTTTGTTATAACTTCTCTTTGTGAATTAATTCAATTTCTTAACTGTTATTTAACTCTCAACCACATGGAAGGAAAGAACACGACAGAGAAAAATAGGTTCAAATAACAAGTAAGTTGCTCTCTTTAAGAGACGATGAAAAATAAGACATTAAGACAAATATATAAATAATTATCATACCAGTTAGAATATACTAGGTACCCATAAAAAAGGTACAAATATAGCTCAATGCAGGTTGGAGATGAGAAAATATTTTATTCAAGTAGGAAAAGTACTTCACATGAAGAATGTTTGACTAGACATATGTCTTTGCACACTGGTAGGATTTGAACAGGTGGAGAAAAGAGGAGATAATATATGAGTTTTTTAAAAGCCAAATAGAAAGAATCAATATAACATATCCAAACAACTACCAGTTAGAAACCAAAATGGCGGGCGCCTGTGTGACTCAGTCATTTAAGCATCCAACCTCGGCTCAGGTCATGATCTCCTGGTTTACAAGTTCAAGCCCTGCATCAGGCTCTGTGCTGTTAGCTCAGAGCCTGGAGTCTGCTTCGGATTCTGTGTCTCTCTCTCTGTCCCTTTCCCGCCCACACGCTCACTCTCTCTCTCAAAAATAAGCAATTGGGAATGCAAGCTGGTGCAGCCCAAATGTCCATCAATGGATGAATGGATAAAGAAGATGTGGTATATATATACAATGAATTATTACTTGGCAATCAAAAAGAATGAAATCTTGCCATTTGCAACTACGTGGATGAAACTGGAGGGTATTATGCTAAGCGAAATTAGTCAGAGAAAGACAAATATCATATGACTTCACTCATATGAGGACTTTAAGAGACAAAACAGATGAACATAAGGGAAGGGAAACATAAATAATATAAAAACAGGGAGGGCGACAAAACATAAGAGACTCTTAAATGTGGAGAACAAACAGAGGGTTACTGGAGGGCTTGTGGGGGGGGATGGGCTAAATGGGTAAGGGGCATTAAGGAATCTACTGCTGAAATCATTGTTGCACTATATGCTAACTAATTTGGATGTAAATTAAAAAAAAAAAAAAATAGGACACCTGGGTGGCTCTGTCAGTTAAGCGTCCGACTTCAGCTCAGGTCATGAGCTCACAGCTCCTGAGTTCGAGCCCCACATCAGGCTCTGTGCTGACAGCTCAGAGCCTGGAGCCTGCAGCCTGCTTCGGATTCTGTGTCTCCCTCTCTCTCTGCCCCTCCCCCACTGCGCTGTCTCTCTTGTGCTCTCTCTCTCTCTCAAAAATAAACATTAAAAAAAAATTTTAAATAATATAGAATAAAATAAACAGTTCTTATGCTATATAGTGATTAAACCATACATATGTGATTCTCTATTTAATAAATAAATAAATAAACATTACAAAAATTTTTTTAAAGGAACCAAAATGAAAGAGACAAAATAAAAAATAATGGAAGAGACAACCCAATTTACATGGCAAAATACAGTAGAATTAAAATGAAATATTTAGGCATATGCTAAGCAAAATATATCTAAAACCTATATGAGAAAAATGTTTAAAGACTCCTAAAGGACACAGTAGACTCAAACAAATAGACATTTATTCCATGTTCTTAGATATTTCATCATAAATATATCAACCTTCTTTTTAAACTAATATAAATAATAGTATATAAACTTATAAATTTAATGTGATGCCAAACACAAACAAACAATCCAGGGGGCGCCTGGATGACTCAGTCAGTTAAGCATCTGCCTCTTGCTTTTGGCTCAGGTCATGATCTTGTGGTTTCCTGAGTCTGAGCCCCTCATCAGGCTCTGCACAGGCAGTGCAGGGTCTGCTTGGGATTCTCTCTCTCTCTCTCTCTCTCTGCCCCTTCCCCACTCACGCTTTCTCTTTCTCAAAATAAATAAATAAAACTTTAAAAAAATTTTTAAAAATCCATTTTGACTGGCCTGGGGTAGGAGTGGGGTTCAGCTTGGCAGGTTCAGAGCCTCTGGGTCCCTGGGCTTCAGAGGAGTGTCTCTGGGTATGACTAAATGGCATTGACACAAAGAATTCCAGCCTAGGGGACCCAGTGATGAGCACGCTGGCTGAAAGAGTCAAGTCACCCGTGGACCATGCACACCCCAGCCAGCACTAGACCTACTTTCCCACAAATTCCACTGTATTTGGTTGAGTCACCTGGAGAGACAGAGCAGCAGAATCCCACAGCACAGGAGTGGTAGCAAGCAACAACTTGGGGTGTGAGGGGAAATCTGCATTTGAAAGTGAAACTCTTGTTTAGACAAAAAAAAAAAAAACAAAAAAAACAAAAAACCCTCTGAGTTCTCAATCCAGGAGAAAAGGAATAAAGGGGCAAGACAGTGGTAATGCCCACCCTGAGATCAGTCTGCTGGGGGGGGCTTCAGGAAGTTTTAATCTGCTTAAATTGAAATAATTTTAACCAGTTTTAACATAATATTGGGTGGTGGGGTAGTTGGGGGAGCATGAGACATGACCACAGCCTTAAACTTAATTCCCTGGAGGAAAAAAACCTCTCAGGGTGCAGTTGTTCCCTTGCGGAGGTTCCCATCAACAACACCGGTGTAGGAATGAGGGCAGCCGAGATGAGCAGAGGGTTTGGAAAAGGTACAACCAAGTAGAGATGTTCAACCGGGGCTAAAAAGGTAGGATCGTAGTTTGGGGGACACTTCAGTGCTACACAACAAAATGTTCTCCGGTCTTAAGTGTGAGAAAAAAGATCCGGGAGTGGAAGGTGGAATAGTAGATAAATACTTCCCTTTGGTATTTTTATAGAAGGTACAATATAGTTAAAATAGGCATCCAGGGCTATCTTTGCAGGGAAAAACAAAGTAAAGTTTGTACTGGAAGGGCTAATCTGTCTTGAGATTCAGGCTGCATAAGCAAGGGGTAGAATAGGGTTCCGTGTACAAAAATAACCCCAATCTCAATGCTCCAAGTCCTCACTTCTGTAAAGAGCAGAAGGTCTTGGTTTTTTTATACAGGGCCTCCTCTCCCTAAATATTCCACGAGTTTCCAGAAGTGCAAGTATTTTTCATTTAAATGGCCCCCCACGCCTCATCAGGATCAGGCCCTTGATGAAATCACTTTCTCAGATCCTCCCAGGGCGCGGGGAGAGGCTGTCAGGGGAGCGCAGTGAGGGGAGAATCCATCAAGCGCTGCAGAGCCCCTTCTTGCAGCCCAGCGCTCCTCGGGCTGCGCTGTTCTCCATGGACGCTGGTTTCGGCCCTGCCATCCCGCAGGTGCTCATTCAGGACTATCAGCCCCCCCAGATGTCTGTGGTTTATCATTCTCTCCAGTTAGCAGATAAATTCTTTCCCTTTTCTTGTTCACTTCTTCAAAGAGTGTCTCAGAGTGGAGCTGTTTTGAAGCCAGACAATAGTCGTTTTTCCTTCCCGGAGCTGGGAGCCGAGGAGCACTCACACAGGTTTATCTTCCTTGAGCACCGAGAGAACAGTTGGTTGTGGAGGGAGGGGCGTCTGAGTGTTCAGCTGGCCTCTCAGAGTCCACTCCTTTATTTACATGTTAATGAGCCATTGTTCTATTTATCATTTCTTTGTCTCTGTTCTTATTTTCTTCCACTTCCTTTTGTCCTGGCTTCCTTTGGTCCTTAAAGGCATCCGTAGTGCCCCAAAGTGTGAATCTCACAGTAATGTCTCCAAGCTGACATAGCAAGACTGACTCTAGTAGTTTCCACGCACTAGGCAAGTTCAGCTTCAAACAAAAAGCACACTCTGTTTTCAATACGAAAAGATAAGGTCTGAAAGTCGGGGGATAACAGCTAAACCCATTGAAAATCAATAAAAAGCCCTATAAGGCCACCATTCTCTTTCATGGAATTTTTCTTAATGTTGGATGTCCCATACCACCAGGCAGTCAGGTAATAGGATTGATTTTTAAATATCTCTGGTTCAAGAACATGCAACCATTACAGGGAAGGTGGAGGGGCTGAAGAGAAAAGACAAAATGGGTTTTTATGGTTTCTTCCCTAGCACTGCTCCACATTTCCTTTACAGGAAATAAATTCCCACACACACAGCATTAGGGAGGGAGCAGTGTTCTTCAGCCACTACATTTGAGGGCTGGGGACCCAACCTATATATTCCAGGAACCTACTGCATTCCCATCTCTGCTACTAATCTGCACCAAAGGATGCCCTCACTTCACCTCTTGGTGGGTACAAAATGATGAGGAAGATACCTGCCCATCATTAGTCAGCATCATGTTCTAGGCATATCTACTAGCGATATAATAAAGTAGGTAAGCACTTCAAAGAATATAGAAAAAATTTAAATGAGGGTTATTATCTCAAAGGAATTTTTGAAATCATTAAAAATTTCAAAAAAAAAAAAACCCTTTTATTTTACTCCTACTCCAAGGATAGGCATAACAGAGCATTCTCCCCAGTCATGCAGTAAGCTGGCAAAGGCCAAGCTGCTCACCTTCCATTTGAGAGGCTGGCCCCGGGTCACTTCTATTGAATGTGAATCCAGGTGTTACACTTGCACAGCTGGCCATGGATTTTTACAACAGACTTCCTTTTCTGCTTCTGTTCCGTTTCCTCCTTTGAGGGGGGACTCTCTGACCTTCAACACTGTCTCCCAGATCATATCTTTATCATGCTGGCTCTGACATCTGATAACTGACATCATCTGGCCTTAAGACCTCGCTCTCATAAACAAGTCGTCAAAATTCATTATATTCGGACGTCCATTCCCATGGCTGTGATGAAAACATTCATTTGAACAAACACAGAAGTGTCAGAAACATTTTTAGGAAGGCAGGAGTCTGTAGGAACTGGAGAATGAAGGCAGCTACTCAAAACTAGGGTAAGTTATTCTAAGAATAAAATCCAGTAACCATGAGCAAATGACCCAACTGTTCCTCCAAAAAGCAGCTGTGAAAAATGTCTGAAAATAAGAGATACTGAAGAATAAACCTGTGAGTGATTACCCACACTGGTATTTCACTCAGTACCTGGATATTTAACTTTACATTCCATTCAGGTGAAACCTTCTTGAACCAGTATGTGATTTCAACATCATCTTTTTAGGAGAACTTTGTAGACAATCCTCAACTTACAAAGAAATCACCACTTTTCCCCTGTCTGCCCTTCTTCCTCCCTTCCCCTCACTGCTGGAGCTCCCCTCCACCTGCTCCCGCTGGGGGAGAATTCTCAAATGTGTTGTGCTCTTAGGCTCAGAAGCAAGGAAAGGGGTTTAAGAAGTTTCAAGAGCTACATATATCAATTAGAAATGTTCACTTTCGATTAAACCACAAACCTGGACTTCGTAAGAAGTCCAAAAGTAAGTGGCCTTAAGTTTGGCCCAAAAACCCAATGATTTCATCCAGGATTCAGCTTTTCCCATTAGATTCTGCTGGTACTTTGAAGTGCTTCTCACAAAATAGTTCCTCATCACTGTATCCAACCAGTGTCTCAGATCAAGTTTGTGTAAGGTGACTCTCCTAACACGGTGGTGACCTCTTCTCTAGTCAGTGCACTGAGGAGACGAAGGGTGGTCATTGATTTCTTATTCTTAAGGCCTTTGACACTCAGGTGTGAAAAGCAGTGAATTCCAGTCATTTGTAGTATTCCAAGAAGGTGAATCACCACCTAAAAGTAATGATAAAGAAAGGCATGGAGTAGAAATCAGAGGCTGGATTTGATGAGATTACATCAGATTGACTCAAATGTCCCATCTAACTCTCACTGCCTATTAAATGTAATGGTGGAAAAGAGTGCACTAAGGGCAGATCCCAGTGTAATATGTCACTAGAGATAGAAAGAAGAGTAAGACCATCTAGAAGAGGAGCCAGTGCTAGTACACAGATTATTCTAATACAAGACATAAGAGGAGAGCTGCCAGGGGGGCATCAGAGAACAGAGAGAGCAGAGCTGAATGGAGAAATTAAGAGCACTTCTGCAGGATGTGGGTCTGGGAAAGTCATCAAGATTTTTGGTACAATAGAGATGTGAGCTAAAGCAAGAGGGGCATTATGGAAACCCTTGGATGTTAGACTGTGGAAGTTATATTTAATGAAGCAAAGAGAGATACAGAGAGAGAAAGAGAGAGAGGGAAGGCATTAAATATGCTGATGATAAGAGACATAAGGAAAGTTATGCCAAAAAAAGCAATTGATTGGGAATAATCAATGACATAAACAACAGACTAGAGGAAATGAAGTTCAAGAAGTCCAGTCAAGAGGAGATTGCAATAATCCAAAGAGGAGATTAAGGAGCCGAGACCAGACAATGAGGAGGCAGAAACTTCAGCTCTGGCAGCTGAAGCAATGTGCAGGAAAGAGAAAGGGGAAGCCATTTACTGTGACATAGGCGATTATGGCTGGGCCAGCAGTGCAGTTAACAGAGGCAGCAAGATCAGGAGGAACATCATTTTCAGGAGCTGCAGTGAAATGTGGAGAGATTTTTATTTTGAAACTGTTGACTTGTAATGGGTTTTCTGGCATAGATAAATAAATCAGGCAAGTGTTTGAAAATGTGAGCCTGGAGTTTGGGAGAAAAGTAGCCGGGGGTGGGGAGATGCATCTATGTACAGAGCGTAGTTGAAGCCTAAGTGAATGGATGAAGTAACTAGGGAGAGAACAAAGAAGGAAGGGAAGGGAAGGGAAGGGAAGGGAAGGGAAGGGAAGGGAAGGGAAGGGAAGGGAAGGGAAGGGAAGGGAAGGGAAGAAGAGGGGGAAGGAGAGGAGAGGGGAGGGGAGGGGAGGAGTGGGGAGGGAAGGGGAGGGGAGGGGAGGGGAGGGGAGGGGAGGGGAGGGAAAGGGTACTGAGCATAGAAACCTAGAGAATGACCATATTTAGAAGGAAGATTGCATTCTCCCCACATTTATCACACTGTATGGAAGTTGTCTGCGGGCAGACTGTGTCCTGTTGACCACTGTAATCCCCAGTGTCTCCCATAGTGCAAACAGCAATAAATATCACTGAATGAATAAATGAAGCTAAAGTGAGGGCAAATTAAAAAGAGGGAAAGATCCAAAAGAAAACAAGTACTGCAATGTCTCTGTAAGCAAGGGAAAAAAAAGAATTTGAAGAATAAAGTTATCTATGGGATCATCTCCTACATCAAAATGAAAACAAAAGAGGACTAAGAGAAATCCTAGATTTGGCAATTAGGAACTCATTCAGGTAATCTAAGAATAAGTTCAGTAGACTTCAACAGAACAGTTAGGGTAGATACCATGTTGCAACGGGCTAACTGGGAACCAGTAGTTTAAAGGGGAAAAAAATGCAGATAAGTAATATACTCTAGTCTTTAAAGAACTTCAGCTTTAGAAAGGAAGAGAGATAGGGTTTGGCAGAGTCACAGAGTCAAAGAAAATTCTTGCTTAAAGCAGAATTTCCCTCAAGGTGTTTACAGATGTTAAAAAACATTACATTCCAGAACAAAAGGAAAAATTTGAGTTTGATGCTAAATAATTTGGGATATAGTGAGATAACAAAGTTAAGCAGATTTCTTTTCACTATTGCAGAACTTCCCAGAACCTTTAACAGACTAGTGGGAGCTCTAAATATTCAAAAGGGGAATGATAGTACATAGGATGACTTAAACTTATTTGACAAAATGATTCTTTTTTCCCCTAAGTATCTCCCAAAAAGAGTGGTAGGTAGATAGACTTTGGCAAACATGGTTTAAGAAAAGGGGAGACAATTTTATAAGCCAATGAGAAATAGGCAGTTAAAAAAGGAGAGATTACGGAAGCGTTAGATAAATGGATACCTGACGGGAACAGGTCCCAGAAATTCTCAGAAAGGACGTGACAAGAGCGAACAGGTGGAGGAGGAAGGATGCTCCTTCCTCGGCTGGGACACATATGGAGAGAGGGAGAGTGAAAAGTGTCACCGAAGTCTGCAGGGAGAAAAGAAAGGTAAGACATTTCATAGCAGAAGGCTGCATTCTTTCCTGAAAAGAAAAGATTAAGTGGGCAGAAAGGACACAGAATAGGGCTGACAAAGCTAAAGAGAAAGAGAGCCATGGGGCCTGGGAAGGGACAGCAGGAACAAGGAAAATGTGAAGAAAGGGAGGTGGGGCAATATCAGTTTCAAAACTGTTTTTATAATCATATAGAAGCTTTGGCCTAAAATTTCACTTTAGTGGAATTTACCCCACAGATACACTTGCATAAGTCTGTAGTTATGTGTACAAGGGTGTTCATTACAACATTGTTTATAATAGTAGAAAATTCTTTAAAACACCTATATATAAATTAATTCAAGGAAGCTAATAAATTAGGCCACCTCATATCAAAACACTAAGTAGGTAGACAATAAGAATGGACTGACTTGGATAAATGTCCAAGACATTTTAAGTGACTACATCAATGTATAGAATAATATGTTTAGTATGAACCCATATGAAAATAGTGTATCTTTGTGGGTGTGTGTGCGTGGGAAAAAAAAAAAAAATATATATATATATATATATACATATATATATATATATATATATATATATATATATATATATATGTCTGATGGTTGCACATCAAAGTAGATACTTGTAAGCTGTAGCTTTGAAGGACTCCAACCTGGTAAAGAAGAAGGAATTTTTACTTTTCACTTACTGCCCCTCTGTTTGGATTTTTACCCTTTGTTCCTTCCCCACTGCCCCCAACCTCCCAAAACTCAGGCTGCAACTCTCCTGCTGTGATCAGCACTTCCAAGATCTGAGGGTCTCATGAATGATAAAAGACACTTCGACTTGATGGCAATTCACTTTATGGCTTTGGAAAGGTCACCAACCATTTCTGGGACTCTGAGCTTCAGTAGATTATCAAAAAAGCCTTTCTCAAATCTAAGTTTGATTCCACTTCTATAGCAAACAGACTAGAAAGGGATATGCTGGGTTGATAAAAAGACATTTATTTCAGAGACAAAACAAGTTTGGGTTTCCAATGAGTAACGTAAAATGGATTCCTGAAACATAAGTGTATTTCTAAGTGAAGCCTGATCTCACATGATTAAAAACCAGGAAAAATACAGATTTGGAAGGTTTTTTGACAAAAAACACAATTTTGATTGAATTTTTCACTTATCATTAATCTCTTCTGAACTCAGAATTTCTCTCTCATTTTTATTTTACTCATTTTCAAGGGGGACCTCATGGTCTCTTACTTTTCAGAAAATCTGATCAAAATTTGCTGCTGCAATTCAAGTGCAGATGTGTCTTACACCCACTAGGGGTCAGACGACTACATTAATACAAACCAATCCCAACTTGAAAAGTGGTATTAATTGGTTGAGGGCTGTGCCAACTAATTTCCCTGCAGGACAGAAGACTGGCCATTTCAATTAAACATTACATAAAGAAGATAATGAGAAAGAACGCATTTGACAAAAAAGACTCAGAAAGCTGAAACTATCATATATAATAAATATAATATAATAAAGAAGTTTCATCCTTAATAAAAATTTCAGTTACTCAACTGGCTCATTCTGGTTGGCAAGATATTACTCTAGCCTAAGTAGGTTCAGATTGGAGGATTAATCATTGAACTGAGCAAATGCTAAGAGAGCAGAAACAACTAAAATTATTAAACTGTCAGCAAAAAAAGAAAAAATCCTCATTTTTAAAGGATGAACCGCATGATTAGCAGAGGATTGAGATGGATGGCAGAAACATTTTTCTAATGGATTTCAACCATGGCAACAATAAATCTGAATCATCTTAGAGCAGTGATGCACCCAGGAATATGGGCCGAGAGCAGCCCTGAACTGGGCCCCTACTTAGCCTCAGCTCTGCCATGAACTGGCCCTTGTACCCTTGGACTAACAATTCATCTTCTCTTGGTCTTACTCATGCATCTTCAGAATGAATAAGTTAAGATTGCATGATTTATAGAGAGGGTCCAAGCCCTAAATTAAACAGATTTATTTAATAATCCTGTCAAACAGAAGATAAGAAAGTAAGGGGAAAATGCACCAAAGTTTAAAAATGGAAGGTGTGAAGCGTCAAGATAGATTACTATACATTTTCATCATTAGAAAACATGGAACAAACTGAGATCATAGATCATATTCATTGTCAGAGTTAAAGTAATAAACAAAAAGTCAAATTTCAATTCATTGACGTTTTTAGTGACAGAGTATTCTAAAGTATTCTAACAGGCTGTAAGTGTACATGTGAAAATAGATGCAGGTCATTGTCTGGAATGATAAACAGACAATTAAAAAGTGGTAACCTGTTGGAGGGTGGTAGAATTGGATAGATATGGAGGAGGGCATAAGAATAGAAGGTGTATTTCTTTATATATTGTTTTGATATCTTTACCCATGTGAATGTATTAACATTTTTTTAATTAATTTAAGAACTCCATAGATGGGACAAAAATGTGTGTCAATACTAAAACAAACATAACTGAAAGTGAAAATCCCCCATAATTGAAATGAGGATTAAGAATGATATGAGGGATATCTATTGCTAACTTAAGTTGGTAATAAAGGAATGATATTGTGTCAGTTTTTTGTTTTGTTTTGTTTTGTTTTTATTTGAGAGAGAGAGGGGTCGAGCAGGGGAGAGGGGCAGAGAGAGAGAGAGAGAGAGAATCTTAAGCAGGCCCCAGGCTCAACGCAGAACCTAACATGGGGCTTGATCCCATGACCCTGGGATCATGACCTGAGCCAGAATCAAGAGTCAGACACTCAACTGACTGAGTCATCCAGGCGCCCCAAGAATGATACTGTGTTTAAAGGGGCTGCATCAAATTGGTCATCTCAGAATGGGTGCGTCCAAAGGTTCTATATGGCAGTTGTATCACCTGGGTCCCAAAACCTCACTGAGTTGTTTGTCTCTTACCCTGTCTCTTCAGAGAGGTGCTGAATCAGGACAAGTACAATTCCATTCCCCTTCTTTCTTTACACATGCACACACACACACACACACACACACACACATACACACACAAACAAAATGTTTCTTAGCAAAGCTGTAGTGGATTTTAACCTATGCAGATAAACAATGGAGAGGGTCACAAGCAAATGAGTTAAATAGCTAAGCCCTGAATCCCAGGCTTCTTAACATAGAGTTTTAATGCAATTTCAATCAAAATTCCAGCAAGATAACTTATAAATATAGACAAGATTGTTCTAAAATTTATATGGAAAGGCAAAGGAACTAGAATAGCCAAAAACAATTTTGAATACAAAGAAGAATGTAGGAGAAATCAGTCTACTTGATTTTAACTTATTATATAGCTACAAGACTATATGGTATTGATGGAGAAACAAACATAGCAGTCAGTGGAACAGGACGGAGAATGCAGAACCCAGAAATAGAACAATACAAATAAATATGTCCAGTTTACTTCTGACAAAGGTACAAAAGCAAGTGAGTGGAAAAAAAGATAATCTTTTCAAAAAAAGAAAAACAAAAACAAAAAACCAGTTCTGGAACAACTGGACACCCATAGGCTAAAAACATGAACCTTGTGACCCAAACACATTAAATAAAAATTAGCTCAAAATGTTTTAACGACTTAGAAGAAAATGCAAAACTCAAACTTGTAGGGAAAAGAAACATACAGGAGAAACTGTTTGGGATCTAGGACTAAGCAAAGAGTCCTGAAAGTTGACACCGACAATTCAATCCATAAAAGAAAAGCACTTCATCAAAATTAAAATGTTTGCTTTGTGAAGGACCCATTAAGAGGATAAAGAGACAAGCTACAGATTGGGAGAAAATATTTGCAAACCACGTATTTGACAAAAGACTAGTGTCTACCATAAATAAACAACTCTCAAAACCCAACAAGAAGACATTCCAGTTGGACAGTGGGCATAGACATGAACAGACTGAAGAAGATATAAGGATGGCAAATAAGCACATGAGAAAATATTTAATGATATTAGTCATTAGAGAAATGCAGATTAAAACCTCAGGAAGATATCATCATACACTGATCATAATGGCTAAAACAAAAAATTGCGACAGCATCAAACGTAGACAAGAATGTAGAGAAACTGGATCACTCAGACATTGTTGGTGAGAATGTAAAATGCCACAGCGACTCTGGAGAACAGTTTGGCAGTTTCTTAAAACACACAACTACCATACAGCCCAGAGAGTGCACTCTTAGGCTTTAGGCCCAGGAAAAAAAAAAAAAAAAACTTACACTCATGCAAAAGCCTGTACAAGAATGTTTTTAGCTATTATATTTGTAATAGCCTAAAACTAAGCATAGCCCAGATATCCTTCAATTAGTGGAATGTTACACAAACTCCGGTATATCCATCTCATGGCAATACTCACTAATAAAAGGGAATGCTGCCATAATAAATAAATAAATGCAACAACTTGGATGCATCTTCAGAGAATTATGCTGAGTCAAAAAAGCCAATCCCGAAAGATTCCATACATATGATTTCATTTAGAACATTCCTGAAAAAATATAGAAAGGGAGAATAGATTAGTGATGGCCAGGGACTAAGGCTAAGGTGGGACAAGTGGGGGAAAGAAAGAAAGGACCTCTATAAAAGGGCAACACAAAGATCTTATGGTGATGAAAACCTTCAGTACCTCGTCTGTATCAATGTCAATATCCTGGTTGCCGTGGTGTACCACAGTTCTGTAACTGTTGTTGGGGGTTAGTTACCATTGGGAGAAAATGAATAAAAGGTAGATAGGGGCTCTCCGCATTATTTTTTGCAACTATCTGTGAATCTACATTCATCTCAAAAGGATAAATTTAGTTTGACATCTATACATATACACATACACACCAACCATGGCCTCAAGTTCAGTTACAGAAATAAAGAGTGTAACAGCTAGGTGTATCTGTTCCTTACTGGTTATGTACGTGTTTTTGCACAAATTATTCAGCTATTGATGATACTTTCCAAATTTATACTTCTTCTCTTTGTGTTTCTAGGACTAGGATTCTACAAACCACATTTCCACTTTTTTAGCTTCTTCTGTCTTTAGCCAGAAAAAGGAGGCAATACAGGGAGACCATACTCTGAAGAAGGAAGAGACTCGTTCCTTCCTATGTGCCTCCTGTGGGCTTCCTCCCTGTTTTATATCCCTCCAAGCACCACACAAGAACATATCTTCTTGACCTGAGACCAGAAGTCCTTCAAGCAGTTGACTCTAACTTGCCTTTTTCCAACACTTGCAACACCAGTCGCATAGAACAAGTCTCAGCAAACTCTTGCTGTTAAGTTTTGCCAGAGAGTGAATATTTGAGACTTTGCTGCCCATACTATTTGTAACAACTATTCAACTCTGTCATTGTTGCATGACAGCAACACAAACAATACATAAATGAATGAGTGTGGCAAGTGTAACTTTACTTATGGACACTGAAATTTGAATTTCATATAAGTTTCACATGCCACAAAATATTACCACTGTTACAAGTTGCATTGTGCATCCAAAAAAAGATATGTGGAAGTCCTAATCCCCTGTGCCTGTGAATGTGATCTTTTTTGGGAATACGGTCTTTCCAGATGTAATCAAGTGAAGGTGAGGTCAGTAGGTTGGAAATACTGCAATCTCGTTCCTTCTCCCCCACTCCTAGGGGAAGGGAGCTGTTTTCTGTAATTGCTTCCATTATACCTTGCTATTCTCTTTCCCCCTTCAGTTGTCTAGTTAGTAATTTTATATCTAGTTAATAATTATTTGTGTTAGGTTCTCTCTATTACAATAACTATGTGATTTCTTTCTCCTGACCAGAACTTGATTGGTCTAATTTCTTTTTTTAAAAAATGCTTCAAGATTTTGCGTGAAGTGTACTGACCTTCAAGGCTTTGGGGATGTCTTGGTAATTATTAAATTTAATTTTAGGTAATTATGACAAGTCTTCACAGAGCTGGAATTTCTGACATAAAAATTGCTACCTTATTTGTCACAAACTTTAATTAATAATCACTTTTGCTTAATAGACTCATTCCTCTGAGGATCCCCCAAATGCTTAAGAAGGTCTAAAGAATTAATTCTACATTATACTAAAGAAGGAATGAAGCTGCCAGTGTCTCATAAAGTTTAACATGCACCTGTCCTTGGACCCAGGAATCCCATCTTTCATATTTACCCAAAAGAAACAAAAGCACATGTTTATGAAAACACTTACATAAAATGTTCACAGCAGCCTATTCATAAAAGCAGAAATCTGGCAACAACCCAAGTGTCTACTAATGGGAAAATGGATAAACACATTGAGGTATATCCATATAATGAACTACTGTATGCAGAACAACATGGATAAATCCCAAAACATTATGTTGAGCAAAAGAGACAAGACACAAAAGACTTTGTGTGAATTTGTTTATAAGTCTAAGAATAGTTAAGACTAAGGAAGAGAGGCAGGGAGGGTGGGGAGGGAGGTCTAAGAACAGTTAAGACTAATCTATGGTGATAGAAATCAAAGAATGAGCCCTTGGAGCAGAAGAATATTGACTACAAAGAGGCAGGAGAGAATTCTGGGAGTGACAGAAATAGATCGTGATTGGGGTCAAGGCTATAGAGACATATATTTGTCAGAGCTCATTGATCTGCACTATTCATGTGTACATTCCACTTTATGTAAATTTTACTGTAAAGTTTTAAGAATAAACAAAGAAAAAAATAGTCTCTAATTTTCATACCTGAAACTACCATAGCATAACTTTTGAAATTGTAGACTCTAAACCTTTAGAAGGCAAGCACCAAAATGATCTCGTTTATTTTACATAAATTGTAACATGATGTGACATATATCTTGAACCACGAAGCATTCGTGTTAGAAGTGTAAGCATTTTCAAACATATGAGGAAGGCATAGATTTCAAATGAAATCTGTGTACCTAACTCAAGTTTGGCCTCCCTTCCCTCCCTCCCTCCCTCTCTTGTTTTGCATCTTCAGAAGCAAATTTACTCTCAAATTAATGAAACCTGCCCTTCAAAGCCCTTCATTGCATGTATTCCTATAAAGCTCAGTTAGGAGCCCTAACAATGTGTTGCCATAGTCCTATGATTTTGTAAAATGATATAAAAAGTAAAAAATTAACCATATTGGGTTCAAACCATTCTCTTTCCATTTTGCCTTTTCCCTTGATCATACACTGCTCTATATCAAGTTTGTGGGAGTGGCTGCTGACATTCTGGGGATTCAGCTAAGTTGAGTTCGGAGTACATTATCTTTTTTTTTTTTTTTTTTTTTGAGTTGGGAATATATTTAATTAGGATTTTATGTGGTATATATATTTATGTTGTTTACAGTCACTTCTTTGTAGGGTTAATTGCCAACTATCCCATTTAGGAACGACTTCCTAGGGCACTTCTACTGCTTACCTTGCCAATTTGCCCTCAACTCAAAGATTCAGGACCAGAGGTCATATTGCAATAAGAACATGTTCTGAGGCAGCCAACACCAGTGGAGAGGGGAAGAGAAAAGAGTGAAATATACCAAGGTGGAGGCTAGTCTGTGAAAATTCTTTCGATAATTATACGCACAAATTTGGCAACAGAAGATTCAACTGTCATCCACTAGTCAAAACAGAAGATTTTCGGGAGCCTGGGTGGCTCAGTTGAGTGTCCGACTCTTGATTTAGGCTCAGGCCATGATCCCAGGGTCATGGGATTGAGACCTGCGTTGCATTTCGGGCTGAGCATGGAACCTGCTTAGAATTTTCTCTCCCTCTCCCTCTTCTTCTGTCCCTCTCCCCTGCTCATGCTCCCTCTCTCTCTACAATAAAATTTTAAAAATAATAAATAAATAAAATAAATATATAAACAAACAGGAGCTTTTGCTGGGAATGTATTTGATAATGTAGTGTATACAATTATGAATATATAATTTTGTTCTTTCTGTGGAAATCACTTGACCTGTTATTTATTAGAATTCTTGTATTTGCAAAGTATAAACCTATAAAGGTATTAAAATATTGAATGTATTTATGTGTGATGTTCATGTTTTATGCATTTAACTATCAATAATAAGCATACATTTTTAAATCATCTAGGTAGAAAAAAGTCTTCTTTCTTGTTTAGGAAATATTTCTTATGTAGGAAATAATTCCTATTCTTAAAAGAATTACAAAATCACCACATAAAGAGGTGATCAAAAATACACGGCCTAGAAAATATCAAAGAAAAGTTTTATTCAGGTTATTAATATTAACTAATCAAATTGGTTTTTGTCTACATTTAAAAAGCGGAATTTCTTATTTCTTTTTCAATCTTAAATAAATAATTCATTTTTCAATTTAAATGCTTTAAACAGGCCACCAAATTTCATAAGCTTCAGGTCCATCTTATTTCACCACTGGATGGGGTGACCAAAAAAATGTCAACAATCTAAAAAAGACAAAAATAAATAAATAAAACCAAGAAAACAAGGAAATAAAGATGTAGAGGAATAAACAGTCAATAAGCTAAAGCCATAAGGGCAATCAGAAATGGAGGCATTTCACACCCCTTTTCTGAATAACACTTGCTTTCTCTTTATATCCTGTTACTTAGCCATAATTTCTTCCTTTATGATCTCAAACAGTAATAAAGCAAGTCACAAAAAGGTAGGCAGAGTATGATCATGGATTTAAAAAATCTACAAATATGTGTAAAGAAATAAAACTTATATAAATATTATCAAATGAATTTAGAAAGGATCCAGAAAGATCCAATTGAAATTTATAATCAGCCCATAGCCTCCAGTTTTAGAACAATGGTTGACAGAAGGTAGATACTGAGTAAATAGTTGATGAATTAATTAACAGTTAATTCACGAATTAATTCAGTCCATAACTTTAAAACAAAAAAATTAAATGTACAAAAATACAAATAAGTAAAGACAAGTAAAGAAACAACCTAAAATCTGCCACTCAAAAAACCGTTGTTTACATTTTGGTGCATTTTTATATACCCATATATAAAAAATTTTAATTTTTAAATACCCAATATTTAAAAAAAAAATTTCAATCAAAAGCACCAGGGCATCTTTCCATACCAGGAAGTATATACCTAAATAATTTCTTTTTTTTTAATATAATTTATTGTCAAACTGGCTTCCATACAACACCCAGTGCTCATCCCAACAGGTGCCCTCCTCAATGCCCATCATCCACTTCCCCCCTCCCCCGCCACCCCCCCCATCAACCCTCAGTTTGTTCTCTGTATTTAAGAGCCTTTTATGGTTTGCCTCCCTCCCTCTCTGTTTGTAACTTTTTTCCCCTTCCCCTCTTTTTTCCCCTTCCCCTCCCCCACGGTCTTCTGTTGAGTTTCTCAAGATCCACATATGAGTGAAAACATATGGTATCTGTCTTTCTCTGACTGACTTATTTCACTTAGCATAATACCCTACAGTTCCGTCCACATTGCTGCAATACCTAAATAATTTCTAATGGCTACATTCTATTCTAGCATTCATAATCTTTTATGATAAAATTACTTAATTTAATTCCTTAATTTAATTGCAGGAGCCAACATAGTGCTGTTTCCTTACCATGAATCATTCAGAATGAAGTACTACACAACGGCTAGAGATGGGTGAATACCTCCCCAAGCCCCTCCCAAAGCCCCTCCCCAAGCTCCTCTGGTTGACTTTCCCTGTCTGGCCCTTTACTGTGGCACGCCTCTCTTACCAAAATTAGGTTAGCAAACATGCCAGAAAAAATTGAGTCTGCTTTCCTCAATCTCCAGGGGACAGGAGCCTGATATTGAGCCAAAAGTATTACTTTTGAAAAGAGAGATGCTTTCGTTGCTCACTTTTGGATGGATTCCTCACCAGTCTTTTAAACCAAAGGCAAAAATGTCATCATTTCTCTGCCCCAGGTAAGGTACTGAACCATACGTATTGACAGCATTCTATTAACATCAGAGAACATGACACAACCTTTTGCCTTAAGGAATAAGGGAAATACCAGTGTAGTCCTCAGTGACCTAAAGAATTGGGTCTCTGTAACTTTCTGCCATGAAGGTTATAGGAAAGGATCCAATGGCAAATTTAAAACTCTCTTCTTCATTGAAATATCCACGGAGTCTCCCTGCCTACTCTAAGATATAGGCTCCTCCACTTCTCTGAGTTCAGGCAGCATTCATACCCTCCTAGTAGTGTTAGGTACCTTGTACTGTGTTATGTCATAGGCCGTACCTTTGCAAGATCCCGGAGGGCAGGTGCTGTATCTTATGCTAATCTGTGTGCCCCATAAAACCTGTTCAGTGCTTGATAAATCATAAAAGTTCTGAAAAGTGGGGGGCGGGGGGGGGTGGAGATGAGTAATAGGATGGAGTCTTTAAAAAGGTCTAAAGAGGCACCTGGGTGGCTCAGTCAGTTGAGCATCTGACTTCGGTTCTGGTCATGATCTCATGGCTCATGAGTTCGAGCCCCATGACAGCTGGGAGCCTGGCGCCTGCTTCAATTTCTGGGTCTCCCTCTCTCTCTGCCACTTTCCTGCTCGTGCTCTCTCTCTCGCCTTCAAAAATAAATATTTTTTGAAAAGCTTTTAAAAAGTCAAAAAAAAAAAAAAGGCCTCCGTAAAGATAAGATATTCTAGATCTTAGAGCAGTTTACATAATTATTAGATCCTCCTCTTACATTTGTATTCTGAAACTGAAAACCTAAAGGTGGTGTAATGTTAATGTTTGTGGGGAACCCCTTGCCCAAACTCTGGCTCTGGATTTGTCTGGATGAGAGTTGATAAAGTGTCCAACTCCAAGGAGGGTACAGTCTCTGGGAAGTCACTTGAACACCTTGTCCCACCAGGCCCTGGCCTGGGGTCGGCCTAAATGTGTCTTTAAGGGACACAGACACCCTGAGGAACTCCAGGTCCCAAAGATGGCCTGGCCCTTCCTCGGAAGCTGACCCAGAAGACCAAAGCAGATCTGCCTTGTTCCCTCCACCTAACTTCCCCTAAGCTCTTCTTAACACAACAGATCACCACAACCCAAACAGTTAGCTTCTGCTTGCAGCAACAGGCCCACTCCGGACACCCATGTCTGCGGTGGTGTTACGCCCACAATCAAGCAGATGAGAACCCCATGAGCTCAGCCCTGCACCGACCAGACCTGGAAAGGCACCAGAGGAGCCACAACTTAAGAAGACATAGGAAGGTGGGGTGACAGGAATGTGAGAGACACCCAGCAACTTCATTTTGAAGAGTCACGAAGGAATGGAGAGTGTTTAGCCAAGAAGGGAAAAGGCATGGGGAGCTGTCTCGTACAATCTGAAGGAAGAAGTTATATGAATGAAATCAACCACTCCAAAGCCAACCAGATGGCAGAATTAGAAGCGGTGAGTGAAACTCATCCCAGGCAGATGTCTTAGTCTGGATTCCTTACAAAACAGATTTTAAGGCAAAGCTTAGGTATTATTGCTTTACTTAGGGGTGCAATCTCAGAGGGGAAAAAAAGTAAAGGAAAAGACACGTGAGGGAGAACAAACACAAGGTAGCACATTACCAAGCTGCACAGAACTTCCCCCAAAACACAGCTGGCCACACAGGACATTTCTGGTGAGGTGGAGGGAGAAGGGCAATGTACTATGGAGCATAGTACACAGGAAGAGCTAGCAATTTATCTTCTGGATCCTTCCTGTCTCTATTCTCTCTCCACATGGTATAAACACCCCCACACTCCTTAGTTATCATCCTCTGCCCCTTTGAGGGGCACTGGGAGAGACCAGAGTCCCCACCACTCCAGTGGGATCTACTTTGGGCACCAGAGCTGCCTCAGCTTCTATGTAGTGAGTGTGACCACCCAGGGGGAGGTCAGAGACAACTGGAGGGCAAGGAGATGAGGTCACTGCAATGGCAGCAGCAGCCACACCTTTTAGAGCTGCAGGAATGGGAGTAAGCAGAGTTAGCCGAGGGGGGCTGAGGACAGGCAAGGCTAAGCAGATACAGGTTGGTTCACGGACCACACCAGCTCAGCAGGTTTTAGTAACATGCGATTTTCTAACACCCACAACCATCCAATAATGGAAAAGCCCAGCGCTTCTCAAACATTAAAGAGTATGTGCATACCTGCGGATCTTGTCAAATCCAAGTCTGGGTGAAGCCTCAAATCCAGCATTTCTAACTAATTCACAGGCAATGTCCTGGTGCTGCTCCTTACACTGCACTTTGAATATTAAAGGGATGGTCTCTGGGGCACCCCGGTGGCTCAGTCTGCTAAGCATCCAGCTCTTGACTTCGCCTCAGGTCATGATCTTATGGTTCGTGGGTTCGGGACTCGCATTGGGCTCTGTGCTCACAGCATGGAGACTGCTTGGGATTCTTTCTGCCTCCTCTCTTTCTGCCTTTCCCCTACTCATGTGCTCTCTCTGTCCCTCAAAATAAGTCAATTGACTTTAAATAAAATAAAAGAATTAAGTGGATGGTCTGTCTCACAAAGTAGTGTTTCACATCCCTACGTGTGTTTTAGCAGATCCTGCTTGATCTTCTTTACAAAAATCAGGCATTTTGCAGAAAGTTCTGCTTGGGATGAAAGACAGAACCAAATGACCACTACAGAACCCTCCAAATGTAAGTATTGACTTACCTTCCAAAACCCGATAAATACTAAACCAATGATGAATGATAAAAGAGTTAACAAAGAAGAAATGCGTAGCTTTGACCTTACTCATTGCTCACTTTTCAATGACTCCTTATCAGACCCAGAGCACAATTAGCCCAGACCCTGACTGAAGTTTAGAGTTTTGCCTAGTGACAACTGAACAGGAATAGATGTAATTCAGACACTAATTAACATGACTGATGCTTTTCTCATCATCTCTTTTCTAATATCCATTCTCACCCACAAGAAACTCCAGGGATAAATGCAGAGATGTTAAAAGGTATAGATAGGACATCTAGAATCATTTAGAAACGTTGTCCTCCAGAGATTCATGGGAAGGAAGTCAAATTTCAAATAGAAATGCAATCATTTCTCTTCCTTCCCTAAAGAGTAAAAACAGAAATAAAATCTCCTCAGCCCAGAAACTTAGGGAATGGGAGTTTCTGGATAGCTGAGTCTTCTGGCGACACGAAAGTCAACCCTTAAGAATTACCTTTTTCTGTTTTTATTCTAAATTATCCGTAACCACTTAGAACTGCTCTAGAAATTTGAATTACAGATCGTTACTTCTCCTTACTTTTCAATTACTTTCTCAAATTCTTATATTGTCTACCATCAGGATGCAGGGTGTCAGCCTCTTAAGTCTCTTCGCTTACTGTCTCCAAGTGCTGGGGCTTCGGTGCTCGTTAGAGCTTACACAGAGCAGACACAACTGGAAGTCAGATCAAATTATAGCTGCCATTACTCCTCTCTGCCACATGGTGGCACTGTTGAAGACGGGTTCTACACAGAGAGCGTGTCCCCACCGCAAAGCGCCTTCGCTGGTCTAGACCCCCCTCAAGATTTCTGTGGTTCCCTGAGAAAGGACCTCCCAATCTCCTAGGGCTAGGCTCAGCTCTACGGTTGCAGCTCTTTTTTCCTGCTCTTTCTCATCACACACATCCACTTCCCAGGGTGCTGGCCAGTGCCCAGGGATGCTGTTAGGTACAAACTCCAACATCTACCACCTCGCAGAATCCTTTTCTCCCTTCTCCAAAGAGGGATGTACGGTTAGGAGTTAAGCCTTCATAAGACAAAAGGTCTTATTACACCCCCTCTCTCTTGCACAATCTGTGCTAACCTTTCTTAATAAATCTAAGCCTCCCATGCATTTCCCTGATTTCTTAGGCAAGAGATACTGAACATAACTTAACTCCGTATTTATGTCTCCAGGCCACCATTATGAAGAACGTTGTGGTTTGGTTTGATTTGGCTTAGTGTTGTTTGTTTGTTTGTTTTTAGGGAAGTATACAAGTGCCTTTTACATTAGGAAAATTAGAGGTTTAGAGAACTTCCTTTGACAACTCATATCACAGAGCTCATATCTGGGGGGAGACTTGATTTCAAATCTATCTCTGGCCTGCAGCTGTGTCTTTTCTCACAACACGGCCTCGCTGCCTCCCTGCCCAGGGCTCTGTGACACAGATCATCATGCTTCTTCTTTAACCTTACTCTTTCAGTTTGTTTTGTTTTGTTTTGTTTTTGACATGCATATCTTTATGTTCCAAATTTACTACCTTTTCTCCAAAAGTGAGCTATACTTTCCCATTTCTGTGCCTTTGCTCACGTTCCCATTTTCCTGAACTGCTCTTTAGTTCATCTCTGCCTTTCAAAACTCCAACCATTCTTTAAGGCTGAACCCCACACGTTAACTCCTCCCTGGGGTCTTTTAAAATCCCTCCCACTGAATGTGATCTCTTCCTCCATCAAACCCCCACAGCATTTTATGCATATTTTCCTATCCCATTCCTATATTGCAGGAATTGCAGGGCATCTAAATGGATTTCTTTAATTTTTTATTTCTTGCAGCACCTTGAATAGCATCTCATACTTAGTAAGTATTGAGTAAACACTTGTTGAATGGAATTTCATTGCCAAAGGCATCCCTCAATTTTTAGTAAAATTCTCCCTCCAACCTGAACTTGGTCCCATTTAGTGTCAATTCCCAGGAGGATTCAATACAAAGGAGGAAATACAAAACAGGAAGTAAAAGATGAGACGGAGGGCATTTTTGATAGGTTGCAAAAGTCCCAAGTGGTTTGGAGAACTTAGGAACCTCTAGTGACACACACGTTCAGTGATCTCACAGCATAAAAGAAAGTCTTCCAACTGAAAAGGACAAATGGGCAACTGTGGAAGATGAGAATAGGGATGTCATTGCATAGAGTCGGTCACATTCTCTTCCCTTGGGTACCATGATGCCACACTCAGTTTGTTCTCCTGATATCTCACTGCTCCCAGTGCCCTCTCCTCAATCTCCTAGTGCTGGAGCCCCAGGACTTGGTCTCACCTCTTCTATTATTCTCTTTATACACCTTCTCCATTGGAGGGTGACTTTTGCCACCTGTGCAATTTAAGCGCCACTGGAACTAAGGAGGGGCAGAGACAGGGACTGGCCAGTGTCATTCTGCCATCATAACATATTTCCAGCTTCTGACATTGGCAATGACTTGTACAGTGGTGTGTGGATGAAACCAGAAAATTCTGCATTTAGATGCCCTCTGGGACATATGATAATTTGCAAGACTGGTAGATAAAATCAAGTACATGTTTGCTTGAGACAGATAAAAAAAAACTATGAACCAATGTCTCTCTCTCTCTGCTTTCCTTGATGGTAATCAGAAAACTCTACAAACAGTCTTAGACCTCATAAGGAAAGTCACTGTTTGCTTACACATACTAAATGTTTTGTCCTTTGGGGCCCTTTTGAAGGTGGAAGAGAGTCAAAATTGCAACAGCCCAATAAATGATTCTCATTTATTGCATCACTGCTAATTTGAACCCTGCCACTCAAAACACATAGAATGCTGATTACTGTGCATTCTTCTACAGTGGAAGGAGCAGCTAGGTCTCTGGTAAAAAGCCAGGCAGGTTTCCTCTAGGATACATGCATGCTGGCGTGTTTGTGTGTGTGTGTGTCTGTATATGTGTGTGTGAATGTGTGTGTACCTGATGTGTATGAAGGTCTCTCCTTACCCCAACTCTTTAACTGCATTCAACTGCATTTTCCAGGGGTAGCTACTGAACCAACTAGCTTTCTTCTTTGCAACGTACCCAAAAAATCTCCAAATACATGGGTTGGCGAGGACCCTTCCCAACTTCTTAGATCTGTGCCTGGATCTTCTTGCTGAAAGGGCGGACCTACGCCGGGGACTCCATCTTGTTCTATGTCCTCCACCTTGACCACACCTCCTCCCCTTGAGTAACCTCCCGCTCACCCGTTCAAACTTCCCAATCAAAACACGCCCGGCGACCTGCGTAACAGGACTCTGACCCTTCCCCAGCCAATTGGCTGAGTCCACAGCCATTACCTCACCAACTGCCTCTAGACCCCAATAAAACCTTTGTGCTTTTGAAACTTGCTCTCTCTCCCCGGCATCTCACCGCTGCGTTGGTGCAGGTAGGGGATTGAGCTCGAGCTAGCTCGAATAAAAGCTCTTTTGCTTTTGCATGGGACTCGGCTCCCTGGTGGTCTTTGGGGATCACGAATTCCGGGCATAACACTTGCCACTGTGAGAATTTTAACAATAGTACCAGATAGAAGACAAATGGTAAATAGGGAAAACCACTAACAAAAGTTAATTTCTATATAGAAACATATTTAAGTCATTTTAGAAACTCTCTTTAAAACCTGAAACCCATCAAGAATATCTTATTTAAATCGTCATAGGAAAATATGAGTCTCATAAGGCATAAACTCTGTCCTCTCAGAATGAAATTTTGGTTACTTTACGACCTCTACTGCCTTGAAAAATTGTTCTATCATGTTCTGGATCTGAAGGATCTAAAGTATCCAGGTTTAGAACAGAGGAATCTAAGCCACATTGTCATAGACAGTGGTTCCCTAAATGTTTTTAACTACACACCTTCAACAAAACATATTTGAGCACTCACCCTATTTATGTATACTTATTTGTAAACTATATATACATATTACTGTCAGACTATCCTATTAACTATGTAATAAAATGGAGATAGAAATTAATCTCCAAAATAATTAGAGAATTAGTTAAAATAAACATCACTATTTTTAAAATTATTTCATTTATTAATGGTACAAAAAAACCTTTCTGCCCCTCCCAGAAATCTAATAGTACTGTTGTTAGCGATGGCTGTGATTGAACACATTTCATTGTTTGTGAACTTTGGGTTTGTATTCATGTGCTGAAAGCTCAGTTTCAAATGTATTTTTAGTGTTAATGCCTTCAGAGTATCATGAACTCATACCTCAAAGCATAATACATAATGACCCAGCCCCACTGCTAATGAGACTGGATGTGAATCTGTATTAGTCAGCTCAGGCTGCCATGATGAAGTACCACAGATTGGGTGGCTTCAACCACAGGAATTTATTTTCTCACAAATCTAGAAGCCAGAAGTCATGACTGATGAAGGTGTTGGCAGGGCTGGTTCCTTCTTGGAGCTGTAAGGGAAGAATCTTTTCCAGGCCTCTTGCCTTGGCTAGTAAATGGCCATCATCTCCCTATGTCTTCACATGGTCTTCCCTCTGTGCATATTTCTGTGTCCAAATTATTTTTATAAGAACACCAGTCATAATGAATAGAACCCACCTGACTGACCTCATTTTAACTTAATTACTTCTGTAAAGATCCTATCTCCAAATAAGACTACGTTCTGAGGGACTGGAGGTTTGGATTTCAACATATGAACTGGGGGACGGGCACAACGCCACCTGTAACAAAATCTGTGTTTCAAATCGTTTGGTTCATAATTTTGAAGTTATGGGTCAACTTCATGTCAGAAGGGATCAGCTCCACCATTGGCTTTGAATTATGACCTAATATTACCTTTATTACAAGTTTTCACAATATAAATATCTTAAGGTCCTTGCTCACTTAACCAAGGTCACAGAAAGTGCAAAACATCACAAGATGCTGGAAAATAAACTAATGAATGGTGTCCCTGCTGTGTGACCAACACCCTTCCCTCATGATACCCTGACCGTGTGACATCTAGCCCAGTTAAAGTCACCACTAATTTCTTTATTGCCTAGAATAAAACTCTAATTCATTCTTTTTTTTAAGTTTTTAACTATTTATTTTGAGACAGAGAGAGAGAGAGAGAGCACCCAGGAGTGGGGGTGGGGGAGCCAGAGAGAATCCCAAGCAGGCTCCCCACTGTCAATGCAGAGCCAGACACGGAGTTCAATCCCACGAACTGTCAGATCATGACCTGAGCTAAAATTAAGAGTGAGACACTTAACCAATTCATTCTTTTTAATGTTTTAAATAAATATATGGGTTCTAATACCTAATATCTGATATCTCCACAGGGGAGACCTCTTATCTGGACCACACTTTGGAGAAACTACCCACACATTTTCATATTCAGACTGGCAAAGTGATTTGAAAGAAGGGCCTTTGGCTACAACATAGGCTGTAAAATCATGTTGAAATCAAACCAAATCAAAAGGGCCCATAGCATTTATGGCTCTTCCTTCCTCTTCTCGTTGGCTCGGATACACAAGTATTTATTTCCTCCCCAGGGTTCCTAACAGTGGATGGAGAGTAACACGGTCTGCTTCAGCACTGCCCCAGCGCCATGGGTCATGCTCCTCCAACCACAGAGTTAGGAGCATTCATGGAAAATGTCACTCCGAAGATAGCAACACTGCCTGAGTCATGGTTTGATTGAATCTGTAGAATAATGTAATAGGAACTATGTTCTCCACAAAAGTCACAAGGCAATAATGACAACAGGAGTCGGGGCCGAAAGATGCCAAACATTCTGTCCAAGTCAATGAGGCAAACAGACAGGTTAATGCACTCAGTGCTGCAGGCATTGACTTCCTTGGAGGGAATGGCAATTTCCTGAAAAACTGCAGGGATAAAAAAAATCTATTGTTTATAATAAACGTGGCCAAATGTATTGTAGCTCTGGGGGGCTAAGTGGGCCATCAAAAGAACAACAATGCAGGGCGCCTGGGTGGCTCAGTCAGTTAAGCCTCCAACTCTTGATTTCGGCTCAGGTCATGATCTCATGGTTGGTGACTTTGAGCCCCACATTGGCCTCTGCACTGACAGGGTGGAGCCTGTTTGGGATTCTCTCTCTCTCCTTCTCTCCCTGTTCCTCCCCACTTGTGCTCTCCCTCTCTCTCTCTCAAAATAAACTTAAAATTTTTTTTTTCTTAAAAGAGCAACAATGCAGAGGTCAAATAATATACTCAGAGGAAATCAAGGGCCTGCCAAAGGGAAAGGAGCCCTCTCCAGGAGAGCAGGAGGAAATGCCATGTCAAGGTGCCCCTGTAGTTCTCAGAGCTGGTCATGCAGCCCAAGTGCAAAAACAGCAGGAAAAGCCAATTAAATGGAGATTGTGTTTGATGTTTTTCATCCTGCAAGTACATTCTAAACTGGCACAAAGTAATTACTTTCTACCATTCTGGGTAGAAAGGAAATAGCATGGGTGGGCATTACGACCATATCCGATTGGGATACAATGAAAGCAGAACCAAGGCTCCAACCTTGGTTGTGACCGAGTGGCACTGACCTCATATGCTGCCCCACCTCATTGACCTAATTCCCAAGCACACCATGCCGCCTTGTGTTTTTATAATTTTTATTGATAGTCAAAGGATAAGCTCATGTCTCTGCTCCGCAAAACTTCTGCTGTCTCACTCAGGGCACTTTGATAACTGCGTCTCTTGCACATATTTCTGCAACTGTGTACACCTCAGGAGCTCGGGATTTTTTTTTTAATGCCAGCCTCCCCTACTAGACTATGAATTCACTAAGATCAGGGACCAAGTCTAACTCTTGTAGTTCCAGTGCCAACACACATCTTGACACTTACTGGGAGCTCTGCAAGTGTTTGGGGGACATAATGAATGATAACCTGACCTGCTGTTGAAAATGCTTCAAAGTATAATGTTGTTATACACATGGTCCCATGGACCGCTCACCACAAGCCTGTGAATTCATTATCAATATTCTCATTTTAAAGACGGGAAATGTGTGCTCACGGGAGGTAAGTGGCTTGGGTAAAGTGACAGAGCCTTTAGCAATAAAAGTAGGACCTCCACCCAGAGTTTCTGAGGCCAAAATTAATCAATGCTTTTTTTTTTTTTTTTTTTTTTTTTTACCACTCTGTCGAAGTCCAAGCCCTCTCCTTGTTTAAAGAAAGAGGCACCCATGCCCAATGGTAAGGGAAACAGGTTAAAGTTTGGTGTCTATAAATGAGAAGACTGGGACCTGTGAGTTCCTTTCTTATACTGATAGAAGTCCTGGAAGGGTAGGTGCCCCTGGATGGCTCAGTCAGTTAAGCATTGAACTTCAGCTCAAGTTGTGATCTCACAGATCGTGTGTTCAAGCCCCACACCGGGCTCTGCTTTGGGGTCTGCACTGACTGTCCGGAGCCTGTTTAGGATTCTCTCTCTCCCTCTCTCTGCCCCGCCCTTGCTCATGCTCTCTCTTTCTCAAAGTAAATAAATAAACTTAAAAAAAAAAAAAAAAAAAAGAGGAAGAAGCAGAAGTCCTGGGAGGGTATCCAGGTATTCGGTTCAACGAGTTCATGAACCAACGAATGAACAAACCGCCAGACTTGAAGGCACAGACAGCAGTTCTCATGCGATAGTACCACTTAGTACGGGCTTCAGATGCAGGGCCCAAAATGGGCACTGCATCACTTCAGCTGATGAGTGCCACGTTCGCCTTGAGTTTCCTTAAGGAACCGTATGTAAAAAGATAGGCACGAGCCCCTGCCTGCCCAATGATCATTCCTACACAGTTCCCTGAGGACTCTGGGCAGATGTCCAGGGGTGAGAGTCTGGAGGGATCTCAAGGAGAGAGACCTCGGAGACAGATGGACCTGGGACAGAATCCGGATTCTTCTCTCACCGCCTGTGTGGTGCTGGGCAAATTCCTTAACCCTTTCACAGACCAGAGCCTCATCTGTGAAGCCAGGTTGACGCCAAGGGTCTACCTCATAGGGTTTTTGTGAGAATTAAAAGAGGTAAAACTTAGGCAGCAACTCGGAGTCTTAGGACCTCTGAAGGTCCTCAGATTTCCCCCAAATCCAAAAAGCCTATCAGAATGTAATTTTGTGTTTTCATTTTGATGGTAATTGAAATATAAATATTAATGCAGACACAGCCTGTGTCATCTGGATGAATATGAGGTTCCAATCACTGTCTCTTGTCGCTTATATTTATAATCGAGGGTATACCAAGCCAAGGACGAAGGGTGTTATCACACATTGTGCAAGACTTTTGTAGCAACTTGAACAGAGGAAAGTGATGGGAGCCTGAGTCATTACATGGCACAGGACCGTTGGAAAGCAAAGCCTCCAAGTACCTCGGCTGTAGCCATCGAGTGCTGTGTTTATGTTGCCCATAAATAAACGGTAAGCATTCTTTGATTAAAGGATACTTTTTTCTTCAGCATGGAGAGTGTGTGTTCTAAACTGACCAACCCGTTAATAAGTTTAACATGATTTTGTTGTCAAAATAGCAAATAATAATATTGAAAGTTACTACCATTCAAATAATGTCTGGAAATGATTAAAGAGAAAACAGTCATAAGTAAAACAATTATGCCAGCACATTTTTCTATTAATACATCCAGGTTTGGCAGTCTAAGTTCAACCAATGTCTGCTCTTTAATGCTATTAATTTGAAATTCCTGGTTGTACTTTTGTTTATAATTAACTTGTAAGTTATTTTTGGTTTTCATGATTGTATAACACATGTTTGTATACCTAGCTTTATATTTTTGCCTATTTAAGGAATTTTTTTCAGAGAGAGAGAGAGAGAGAGATGGCAATATGGGAGGGGCAGAGAGAAGAGAGAGAGAGAAGCCCAAGCAGGCTCCATGCCCAACACAGAGCTGGACACAGGACTTGATCTCACAACTGTGAGTTCATGACCTGAGCCAAAGTCAAGAGTCAGACACTTAACAGACTGAGCCATTCAAGCGCCCCAATGTAAGGAATTTTATGATAAAAAGTGTTAAGAGGTATTGCTAGAAATCTGCAAGAACGCATTTCCTCTCAAAGGAATCTGTATATGCCCTGATTATTCCAGTCAGACATGGAAGCAGACAGCTCTTCCAGGTCTAAAATCTTCTGATCAGAAAGCTAATGACTGCAGGGTGCAGGTTGGGGGCAGGAGAGGAACCATGGCGGGGTGGGGGGAGGTGCTCAGATCATTATAAGACTTTCCATTATAATTACTATATGACTTTTCTCTCTGCTTTCCCGCAAGGAGAAAGAAAAGAAGCAGAGACATTCTAGATGATCGAAAATGGAATGCTATCATGCAAATTCAAAACTATAAAGGGAAGCAGCTCACACTTGGCATGGCTGTATCTCATCACTCCAAAATCAGTAAACAGGGAAAGAGCTCATACTTACTGCTTAGTCAAATAAGAACCGTTTTGTCTGTGGAGCAGTCATCACAAAACTCCTTTTACTATTTGTGAACTACAAAGTCCACACATCTGAACAGATTAACCCAGCAACTTCGTTGCAGGAAGCCAGCCAAAAAGTGCGTTGAAGTGACCCATGTCAGCTCCCGTTTTCTCCAAGCCTAAACAATGATAAAGGCATTTATTGTAAAAGTTCCAGGGAGGCTCCAGGGAGGCTGGGGATAACTGTTTAAATGTGCAGTTTTTATTGAGGTTGGCATCCTCTGCCTCTGTCAATGAGCAGCATGTCTTTTCTTGCGTTGAAATGCCCTATTTTGGTGCTTGTGCAACCCCAGACGGGGGGGCAGAAGTGACAGTCATAGGGTGGCAGGGTCTCCACCTCTAATCCACATGCTAAGTTCAAATCTGATCTATTCGTGTAAAAATAGGTTTCCAGCCTCTGGAGCCCGATACAAAATGCCGTCAGTAGACGGATGGTTAGACTGTTTGGACCAAGCTAAGGGAAGGAATAAGTCACCCAGAAGTTCACGCTGCCTTGGAATAGCCCGAGTGTCCTGCTGGTACAATAGTGCACGCGCTCTCTTCCTCCCTTTGGTTATAGCATGGAAGGATCTTCTGAGAGAGTGAGGTATTATAGCCCGTGGGAGAGCATCTAAGCCCCAAACCGTAAATACATGGGACATCCACAGACGCTTAGTGGGAGAGCTTGGCCCAGGAACCACCATAGTGACTCATGACAGCAATCTGCATCTCTTTCTCAAGCACTTGAACTCAGGGTTTAGACCAAGAGTCAGTTGTGGTAGATGTATCTAGAAGCATGAAGCCACACAAAGGCAATAATGACAGCTTCAGTTTTTCAGCATTTACTGGGTCTCCGGAAATGCTCCCAACACAATACGCCCATTATCTCATGTAATCCTACAAATAGATTTGTAAGATTTCTTATAGATTTGTAAGATAGACACAATGGGTATTCCCATATTTCAGGACAGAACACTGAGGCCAAGAGAAGTTAGATAAAGTGCCCAAGGTCATACAGATAATGAGCCAGAATTCTAACTCAAGCAGCCTTATTCCAGGATTTCTGCAGGCAGCGGCAGAGAGAATCACTGAGTCACAATAACAGTAAGGCACTAGAGGAAGAAACCGGGAACAGCTGGGCAAACAATGAGTCAGCCCAGGCAGCCACTCCAGACCCTGAATCACACTCCATGTTCCAGACCCCACCCCCGTTCCTGGGATGCCTAGCTGTGCACAGCAGCTTCTCACCAGCATCCTGTTGTACGACTTCTCCCGGGTTCCTATGAGGCCTGCTCTCTTTTTGTCACAAATAACCTTGTACTGTGCCCTCTCCATGACTTTGGATACAAGCTGGGGGATCTCTCTTGCTTCTCCAAAGCCTAACACAGATGTAAATGCAAAACTACCATCTAGCAGTGGTTCTCAAACTTCAGTTACATCAGAACCACCCGGAGGGCTTGCTAAACCAGACTGTCGGACTCCTCTCTCTGAGTTACTGACTCCCAGGAATGGGATTGAGCCCAAGAATTTGCATGTCTAAAAACTCCCTGGCGCTGCAGATAAGGCAGATCAAGGGGCCACACTTTGAGAACCCCTGATCTAGAGACTCCCTCCTCAAAATGTGGAGAGCGGCAGAAGCGGCTAGAAATGAGACGCTCAGCACCCACACAGTCCTGCTGCATCAGAAGCTGCATTTTTGCAAAAGCCCAGGTGCTTTCTGTGCTCAGTGAAGTTAGAGAAGCATTGCTGGAGCAGCAGTTCTCAACTAGCCACATGTCCTCACAAATACACCATCCTTTGAGAAATACACTCAAAACACTGAACCCTGAAGCCCAATCCACACCCAGAGATGCTGATTTAGCAGGTTGGGCATGTCCCACCCCACCCTGGGCTTCCAACGTGCAGCCGAGGTTGTGAACCATTGATCCAGAGGTGCCGACTTTGGCCAATCCCATGCGCATTTTCTCTTGCCCACGACTCATTTACAAAGTACGTACTTCTAAAAGGAAAAAGGGTGCTCTCTATAATATTTATTACAATGACAGAAGAGGAGAAAAAGTAGAAACACCTTAATATCTGAAATCTCCATGTTGGTTAAAACAGGCTTCAAATTTGTGAGACATAAGCCCACTGGCACAATCAAAGGAGGGACTCGGAGACCAGGAGCACAGTGAAGCGAGGCTTTACTCAAAGTTCTTGCCAGAGCCAGTGTCTGACGGACAGGCACACTCAGGGGCAGTTACAGCAGACAATTTATCTCCTCATGTGTAAGTCCCTCCCCTGATTCCTCATTGGCTGAGTGCCACAGAGGTTACATCCTTACCCAGAAGTCCCCTATGCCCATGTAAGCCAAAAAGTAGTCTGACTGGAACAAGTGTACATTCCCTGAGGTGACACGGAGACGAATTTCAGTCCCTCCTTTGTTCTTTGGCACCTGCTCATTGCAGAGCTGGTGAAAATAAGCCTGTGAAACTGAAACAGAGAGGGGAAGTGAAAGAGCGGAACTACGCCAGTCGACTCCATCTTGTTCTGTGTCCTCCACCTTAAGTGACTATGTCTCCGACATGGCCCCTTTCCGGAAAATCGCAGAAACCTCAGACCATGCCTCTTCCCCTTGAATACCCTCCCGCTCACCCATTCAAACTTCCCGATCAAAACACGCCCCACAACATGCGTAACAGGACTCCGACCCTTCCCCAGCCAATCAGCCGAGGCCACAACTCTTCCCCAGCCAATCGGCTGAGGCCACAGCCATTACCTCACCAACTGCCCCTAGATCCCTATAAAACCTTTGTGCTTTTGAAACTCGCTCTCTCTCCGGCATCTCACCGCTGCATCGGTGCAGGTAGGGGATTGAGCTCGAGCTAGCTCAAATAAAGGCTCTTTTGCTTTTGCATGGGACTCGGCTCCCTGGTGGTCTTTGGGGATCACGAATTCTGGGCATAAAGAAGAACCAGAAAGTGAAGTGTCTAAGGGTTTGGGGACTCCACTGTTGTTGGGGAGGAAGGAGGTGGGGGGGGGGTGGTTCGTACATATTTCCAATAGGTTGTAAACCTATTGTTGACCAGACAGCACAGCTTTTATGTGGCGTTTGTGAAAATGAATCGCCTCCCTTACTTCTCACAAAATTGTAAAGGACTGAAGAATAAAACGAGACCAAAAAAATAAAATCATTTCTAAACCCAGCAAATACTACTGCAGCACCGATGTGCTGATCCAGCAGTCGGGAAACATCCTTTTCCCAAAAGAGTATTAGTTCTCAAGATGAAGTTCTTCACTACTGCCTCATTTCCCTCCAAAGCACTTTTTCTCTTTATACCTTTTTTGGTTTAGATTTTTTTTTTTTCTACTAGATGTCAGATTTTATTTTTTTTTAATATAATTTATTGTCAAATTGGTTTGCATACAACACCCAGTGCTCCTCCCAACAGGTGCCCTCCTCAATGCCCATCACCCACTTTCCCCTCTCCCCCAACCCCCATCAACCCTGAGTTTGTCCTCTGTATTTAAGAGTCTCTTATGGTTTGCCTCCCTACCTCTCTGTTTGTAACTTTTTTTTTCCCCTTCCCCTCCCTCATGGTCTTCTGTTAAGTTTCTCAAGATCCCCATATGAATGAAAACATATGGTATGGTTTAGTTTTGTTTTAATAAGATGTGTGACTTTAGGCAAATTATTCCAAATCTCTGTACCTCAAGTTTGTCAACTGGAAATCAAGACTAGTCCTTAACCCATAGAGTGTGAACACTGAGTTGGATTCCATATGACAAGCCCAATGCCTGCCTGATCACATAGAGAAAGCACAATAAATGGTCTACCTGGGAGAACTCCCCAATTAGGAGCTTTAATGATTACATAGCTAATGTTCTGTAATCCCCTCCTGAGCACCTGTTAATCTTCCTTAAAGGAGAGTGAGTATGTCCAGCTTTCTACAGGAAGCCACCGATACTGCAGCCAGCAAGGCAAGGTTTGATCCAGACCAAGCAGGCTGGTGGCCAGGTGCTAGAAAGCCAAGCAAGGAAACCATGAATCAGAAAGCTTTCCTGCAGCTTTGATGGCCTGTAGGATGGGCAACAGGCCACTATCTAAATCTTATTATAGTCAGAGTATTCAGGATGTGAACCCACTCATAAAGGGTGGGGTGCAGCATTTTAAGGATTGTTTTATCACTAGGAGAGCGGAGTAGGTTGTGAGAAGGCGAATAGTTCTACAAAATCTCTTGAGAGATCATTTTGATTAGGAAACACAGAGGGGAGAGGGATTGGAGTGAAAAGTCCAACACCTCTTTCCCCCTGGTTCCCTCCCAGCTTCTTCTTCTCCTCCTTCTGAGTTCTTGGATGGGTGGTATTTAAGAAGGCGTCTCTTCTAATAGTTTTGTAATGCCTCTGAGGCATTTTCCAACTTGGAGTCAATATACTTTGTATACCGATGAGATACTGCAGTGAAGTAATTAGCTGTGTGCAACTAGTTAATTAAGAGATACTGCAGTACCTTGGCCTCAGGCATTAAACAAGTCTAGCTGATAAGCTGGAAATTGGCAAATAAGAGGATTGACAGGACACAAGAGGATAATGTGTCACTTACTTAGGAATTTGCTTTTCCAGTGGATAATGGGCATGGCCTGGAGGAGGTCATCAGGGTGGGCTCTTCTTAAGGCTCAATTATGTCAGGAAAGCAGACACTTCCAATTCTTGAAAAATGCAGCAGTAAACAGTTCATCCTAAATTTCATTCTGTTTTCATTTATTTCTCTTTTTTTTAACAAAGTATTTTTATTTTTTTTATTTTAGAGAGAGAGAATCTTAAGCAGCCTCCATGCCTAGCATGGAGCCCAACACAGGACTCGATCTCGTGACCGTGAGATCATGACCTGAGCTGAAATCCAGAGTTGGATGTTAACCAACTGAGACACCCAGGCGCCCCTTGTTTTCTCTTTCTATTGCCCAATACCCAGTTCACTGGTGTCAAGGAGGACATTAAGACTGAGAGAAGTATGGATGTGCCACCTGGAGGGGTCACACCTAGCAGAGATCTTGTGTAGATTTTTGAAAGGTAACGCTTCCTCAGCCCAAGTACAACCATTGTCCTTGCTCCAACATGCAGCTGGGAAGTGGGACCTGTACTGCATTCCAGCCACCCTTGCCCTTCAGGAAAGAATACACAACCTGAACAACCATAGGCAGGGCCCTGATCTTCTACCCCCAGCCCAGATTAACAGAAGACTCGACTTTGGAGAGGAAGGCCTCCTGAAGACAGGACTGGATCATCTTTCCCCAGCCTCAACAGGAAGGAACATCCCCAAGTGCAAAGTCATGTCTGCTACTTGCCCAACATGCAAGTCTCACGGTGCCTTAAATGTTAGCAAGTTTCCTCACACCCAGAAATTCCCCACCAGGGGACACTTGCTTATCTCCAAGCTAAGAATCACTCACTGGTGAGTGGAGTGGGGAATAGAGGAAATATTATCAGAACCTGGAAGACCTTCACACATGCCCATGTGGAGACTATGATGTGTGACCCCTCCACACTGTCACCCCACTCTCCCAGTCCCTCCCCCCATAGCTTTCAAATTCCTATGTAATGAGGTAACAGCCAAAGACTATATAAATGTGAAGAGGATCAAAGAAGAAAAACATGTTTGGAAATTACAGCTAAACTTCTATGTCGAAACACCCAAACATCCGTGTGGTGTCTCTCTCTGACCAGAGAAGCTTCTTCCATATGCTTCTTCTAAATATGCCGTGCATATTTAGAGTGCATTCCACTGACTACCTGCATAAGAATCACTTTGGGGCACATGTCAAAAACACTTCCCTGCAGCACTTGGGTGGCTCAGTTGGTTAAGCGTCTGACTTTGGCTCAGGTCATGATCTCGCAGTTCACAAGTTCAAGCCCCACATCAGGCTCTGTGCTGACAGCTCAGAGCCTGGTGCCTGCTTTGGATTCTATGCCACCCTCTCTCTCTGACTCTCCCCTGCTTGTGCTCTCTCTCCCTCTCAAAAATAAATAAAAACATTTTAAAAATTAAACAAACAAAAAAAAACCACATCCCCCTACTCAATCAGAATTACTGGGAGCAGAGCTGGAAATCTACAAGTTTTAACTTTTTTTAAATTTACATACAAATTAGCATAAAATGCAACTATGATTTCAAGAGTAGATTCCTTAATGCTCCTTACCCATTTAGCCCATCCTCCCTCCCACAACCCCTACAGTAACCCTCTGTTTGTTCTCCATATTTATGAGTCTCCTATGTTTTGTCCCCTCCCTGTTTTTATATTATTTTTGTTTCCCTTCCCTTATGTTCATTTGTTTTGTCTCTTAAAGTCCTCATATGAGGGAAGTCATATGATTTTTGTCTTTCTCTGACTGACTAATTTCACTTAGCATAACACCCTCCAGTTCTATCCACGTAGTTGCAAATGGCAAGATTTCATTCTTTTTGATTGCCGAGTAATACTCCATTTGTATGTGTATATATATATGTATATGTGTATATATATATATGTATATATATATACGTATATACATATATATACGTATATATATATACGTATATATATATACATACATATATATGCGTGTATATATATATATATATATATATATATATATATATATATATACATACACACACACACACACACACCACATCTTATTCATCCATTCATCCATCGATGGACATTTGGGCTCCTTCCATACTTTGGCTATTGTTGATAGTGCTGCAATACATTGGGGTGCATGTGTCCCTTTGAAACAGCACACCTGTATCCCTTGGATAAATACCTAGTAGTGCAATTGCTGGGTTGTAGGGTAGTTCTATTTTTAGTTTTTTGAGGAACTTCCCCACTGCTTTCCAGAGTGGCTGCACCAGCTTGCATTCCCACCAACAATGAAAAAGAGTTGCATTGTCCTCTTTCTCCACATCCTGGCCAACATCTGTTATTGCCTGAGTTGTTAACGTTAGCCATTCTGACAGATGTAAGGTGGTATTTCATTGTGGTTTTGATTTGTATTTCCCTGATGATGAGTGATGTTGAGCATTTCTTCATGTGTCAGTTGGCCATCTGGATGTCTTCTTTAGAGAAGTGTCTATTCATGTCTTTTGCCCATTTCTTCACTGGATTATTTGTTTTTTGGGTGTTGAATTTGATAAGTTCTTTGTAGATTTTGGATACTAACCCTTTATCTGATATGTCATTTGCAAATATCTTCTACCATTCTGTCGGTTGCCTTTTAGTTTTGCTGATTGTTTCCTTTGCTGTGCAGAAGCTTTTTATTTTGATGAGGTCCCAGTAGTTCATTTTTGCTTTTGTTTCCCTTGCCTCTGGAGACATGTTGATAAGAAGTTGCTGTGGCCAAGATCAAAGAGGTTTTTGCCTGCTTTCTCCTTGAGGATTTTGATGGCTTCCTGTCTTACATTGAGGTCTTTCATCCATTTTGAGTTCATTTTTGTGTCTGGTGTAAGAAAGTGGTCCAGGTTGATTCTTCTGCATGTCTCTGTCCAGTTTTCCCAGCACCACTTGCTGAAGAGACTGTCTTTATTCCATGGGATATTCTTTCCTGCTTTGTCAAAGATGAGTTGGCCATACATTTGTGGGTCCATTTCCGGGTTCTCTATTCTGTTCCATTGATCTGAGTGTCTGTTCTTGTGCCAGTACCATACTGTCTTGATGGTTACAGCTTTGTAGTATAGCTTGAAGTCCGGGATTGTGATGCCTCCACTTTGGTTTTCTTTTTCAAGATCGCTTTGGCTATTCAGGGTCTTTTCTGGTTCCATACAAATTTTAGGATTGTTTGTTCTAGCTCCGTGAAGAATGCTGGTGTTATTTTGACAGGGATTGCATTGAATATGTAGATTGCTTTGGGTAGTATTGACATTTGAACAATATTTGTTCTTGCTATCCAGGAGCATGGAATCTTTTTCCACTTTTTCTGTCTTTTCAATTTCTTTCATAAGCTTTCTATAGTTTTCAGTGTATAGATTTTTCACCTTTTTGGTTAGATTTATTCCTAGGTATTGTATGGTTTTTGGTGCAACTGTAAATGGGATTGATTCCTTGATTTCTCTTTTTGTTACTTCATTTTTGGTGTACAGGAATGCAACCAATTTCTGTGCATTGATTTTATATTCTGCGACTTTGCTGAATTCATGAGTCAGTCCTATCAGTTTTTTGGTGGAATCTTTAGGGTTTTCCATATAGAGTATCATGTCATCTGCAAAGAGTGAAAGTTTGGCCTCCTCCTGGCCGATTTGGATACCTTTTATTTCTTTGTGTTGTCCGATTGCAGAGGCTGAGACTTCCAATACTATGTTGAATAACAGTGGTGACAGTGGACATCCCTGTCTTGGTCCTGACCTTAGGGGGGAAACTGTCAGTTTTTCCCCATTGAGGATGATATTAGCATTGGGTCATTCATATATGGCTCTTCTGATCTCAAGGTATGCTCCTTCTATCCCTACTTTCTTGACGGTTTTTATCAAGAAAGGATGCTGTATTTTGACAAATGCTTTCTCTGCATCTATTGAGAGGATCAGATGGTTCTTGTACTTTCTTTTATTGATGTGATGAATCACGTGAATTGTTTTGCAGATATTGAACCAGCCTTGCATCCTAGGTATAAATCCCACTTGGTCATGGTGAATAATTTTTTTAATGTATTTTTGGAGCTGGTCAGCTAATATCTTGTTGAGGATTTTTGCATCCATATTTTTCAGGGAAATTGGTCTATAGTTCTCCTTTTTAGTGGGGTCTCTGTCTGGTTTTGGAACCAAGGTAATGCTGGCTTCATAGAATGAGTTTGGAAGTTTTCCTCCCATTTCTATTTTTTGGAACAGTTTCAAGAGAATAGGTGTTAACTCTTCCTTAAGTGTTTGGTAGAATTCCCCTGGAAAGCTATCTGGCCCTGGACTCTTGTTTTTTGGGAGATTTTTGATTAGTAATTTGAGGAAATCTACAAGTTTTAACAAGATCCCCAGGTGACTTTTATGTATTCTAAAGTTTGTGAATGACTAATCTACTAGGACAGGTGCCTTATAGAGTGGGTATTTATTCATCTAATTTGTCTGCTCATGACTGTTTTCACATTTAAAGAGTGGAGAGTGAGTCCCTGATGTCATTTACACAGATACCTATTAGCCTAATCCTAGCATTATATAGTTCTACTTGGCTATGACCACAGAACAGCAATCTAGCTGCCAACGGCCATAAATAACCCATCATAAGCTTTTGCTAAGCAGTTCCCATCAAACTTATATGGCATCAAGCAGCCAGTTCTGACACTGCCCTAAAACCAATCATATCTCAAGTACATGCCTTATTATCTTATGTGTAGTCCCAACTATTCTGTTTCCAACTCTTGAGATGGTGCTGAGAAGGAGCTGTTGCTGGAAAAGAGAGAGTTGAAGGGGGAACAGATGAATAGGTCCTATGGTCTCACTGACAGCAGTCCACTTGCTGGTTACATTCAGTGCTCAGTGGGGACTACGTGAAATCAGAAGGTCCCAAGCTCTTTGGGTCAGACCAGGAAGGACACCTCAGAGTAAAACAGCCAGAGTATACTAGCTTCATATTGCTGCTGTAGCAAATTACCATGAACTGGATTTTCTCCCTATCTTCCTTCTAACATTTACTTGTTTTCAAAGATAAAGGAAATCAACTCTATGTACAGTTGGAAGACAATTAACCTCTTTGTCATTATTTTCTGGATTTAATTTCATACATCTACTACATGCCAGTGACAACTCCTCGGAGGCATTGCCTTTGATTCATCTAGGAAAACTTCACAAAAGTTTTACATGTATTTTAGCACCTATTATAAAGAATCTTACAGTGTCATGAACCCACTAAGCATTAAAATGTAAATTGAGGGGAAGAGAAAGTATTTAAAAAAATAGCTGCGGGGGAGAAACAGGAGGTCATTCTGAAGTTCAGAGTCAAAGGAATTGCTGGGGACTAGGTAATAATGCTACCAGGAGCACGGGCTGGGGTATGCCGGTAGAGAGCAGGAATTAGATTCCCATTCCGCCAGCTGCAGTTCTGCCTGAAGCAGTTTCTCTGGCTTCCCTAGGTGGAGCAGATTTTAGCATGTGTCTGTATTTCTGTGGTAGGCGCTGGTGGTACAGAATCACTCATGACCTCAAGTCGCTATTCTCTGCCTCCGGCTTGGAACGATAATTGCCTACCTACTGACTGTTCCTCACTTTTATTTTATGAATTTATTTTAAAATTTAACAGTGATAAATGTTGAATAGATCATCCCAAAATTCAAACCACGAAGAAACGTGTCAAGAGTGAGGGTCACCTCATCTACCTTCTCTCTTCTAAAATAACCACTACAATGGTATGTATCCTTCTTGACCTTTTCCTACGTACATATGTATATCATTTTTTGTTTTTCTCATTAATTTACTTTGACACTCCATATATCCCAGATACCCTTCCATGAAGTATATACAGTTCAACCACATTTTTTTTGAGAGAGAAAGAGTACAAGCAGAGAAGAGGGGCAAAGGGAGAGAGAGAGAAAGAGACAGATAGAGAGAATCTCAAGCAGGCCCCATGCCCAGGGCAAAGCCTGAGGTGGGGCTTGATCTCACAACCATGAGATCATGACCTGAGCAGAAATCAAAAGTCAGACACTTAACTAACTGAGCCACCAGGAATCCCACAACCACATTTTTTTAAATGTTTGTTTGCTTACTTATTTATGTATTTAGAGAGAGTGAGCACAAGTGGGGGAGAGGCAGAGAGAGAGGGAGACAGAGAAAATCCCAGTCAGGCTCCACACGCAGCACAGAGTCCAACCTGGGGCTCGGTCTCACAACTGTGAGATCATGACCTAAGCCCAAGTCAAGAGTAGGACCCTTAACCCACTGAGCCACACAGGCACCTCTCCCTCACAACCTCATTTTTAAATGGCTTCATCATACTCCTTAGGGACAAATGTTGCTGTAATTTAACTTTTCTTTATGGATGGATATTTACTTGTTTCAGTTTTTTTTTTTTATAATTTAACTTTATTTTTTTATTTTTTAAAATTTACATCCAAATTAGTTAGTACATAGTGAAGCAATGATTTCAGGAGTAGATTCCTTAATGCCCCTTACCCATTTAGCCCATCCCCCCTCCCACACCCCCTCCAGCAACCCTCAGTTTGTTCTCCATATTTATGAGTCTCTTTTGTTTTGTCCCCCTCCCTGTTTTTACATTACTTTTGTTTCCCTTCCCTTATGTTCATCTGTTTTGTCTCTTAAAATCCTCATATCAGTGAAGTCATATTATATTTGTCTTTCTCTGACTAATTTCACTTAGCATAATACCCTCCAGTTCCATCCACGTAGTTGCAAATGGCAAAATTTCATTCTTTTTGATTGCTGAGTAATACTCCATTGTATATATATACCACATTATCTTTATCTGTTCATCCATCGATGGACATTTGGGCTCTTTCCATACTTTGGCTATTGTTGATAGTGCTGCTATAAAAATGGGGGTGCATGTGTCCCTTCAAAACAACACACCTGTATCCCTTGGATAAATACCTAGTAGTGCAATTACTGGGTTGTAGGGTAGTTCTATTTTTACTTTTTTGAGAAACCTCCATACTGTTTTCCAGAGTGGCTGCACCAGCTTGCATTCCCACCAACAATGAAAAAGAGATCCTCTTTCTCCGCATTCTCGCCAACATCTGTTGCTGCCTGAGTTGTTAACGTTAGCCATTCTGACAGATGTAAGGTGGTATTTCATTGTGGTTTTGATTTGTATTTCCCTGATGATGAGTGATGTGGAGCATTTTTTCATGTGTCAGTTGGCCATCTGGATGTCTTCTTTGGAGAAGTGTCTATTCATGTCTTTTGCCCATTTTTTCATGGGGTTATTTGTTTTTTGGGTGTTGAATTTGGTAAGTTCTTTGTAGATTTTGGATACTAACCCTTTATCTGATATGTCATTTGCAAATATCTTCTCCCATTCTGTCGGTTGCCTTTTAGTTTCGCTGATTGTTTCCTTTGCTGTGCAGAAGCTTTTTATTTTGATGAGGTCCCAGTAGTTCATTTTTGCTTTTGTTTCCCTTGCCTCTGGAGACGTGTTGAGTAAGAAATTGCTGTGGCCAAGCTCAAAGAGGTTTTTGCCTGCTTTCTCCTTGAGGATTTTGATGGCTTCCTGTCTTACATTGAGGTCTTTCATCCATTTTGAGTTTATTTTGTGTCTGGTGTAAGAAAGTGGTCCAGGTTGATTCTTCTGCATGTTGCTGTCCAGTTTTCCCAGCACCACTTGCTGAAGAGACTGTCTTTATTCCATGGGATATTCTTTCCTTCTTTGTCAAAGATTAGTTGCCCATATGTTTGTGGGTCCATTTCTGGGTTCTCTATTCTATTCCATCGATCTGAGTGTCTGTTCTTGTGCCAGGTTTCAGTTTTTAATTTTTAAACAGTTCTGGAAAAAATATCATTTTACACATATCCTTGCAAGCTTACATAGTTATTTCGGTAAGAAACATACTAAAGGTGAAATTTCTGTGTAAATTTTAATGGGTGTTGCCAGGTTACATGCCTACCAACAGCAAACTGGAGTCCCATCTTGTCCATACTTCCAGAGACACTGGATATTAAAATATGTATAATTTGCCTCTATCTGATGGCATGAAAATAGTATCTAAAGGTTCATTTGATGTGCTTTTACCTGATCAATTACAAGATTGAGCACCTTCTCATATTTTATCACAGCATTTCCTTTAAGGACTATTAGAGTCCTGAGGATTCTTTGGAAAATGGCTATGGGCACGAAGAGATAGCACAAGGCCGCTTGCAGTTAATCTGGAACATAGCAAACTACACTTCTGGGAAGGAGGGATGGTACCACCTTCAGACTCCTGATTAGGCAGCATCCTATCTACCCCCAGGCTTCCTCCTCTCTCTGTGAACTAACAAAAGGCTTACGGGGAACACATTAATAGTTCTCACCCTGCAAGCCATCAAGTGCTAGACTTCTCTAACACTCACCTTCTGCAAGTATAATGACAACCATCCCTGAAAAGCCCAAAAATGGCAGGAAAGAAAGAATATGGGCTTTAGAGTCAGTCAGACCTACATTCTCCACTTAATAAATTCATGATCTTGGATGAAATCATTAAACCTTTTTGCAAAGAGCACTCCCAGGCTTTCTGCAAAAATTAGAAGCGTATATAGAACATTAAATGCTCAACGAATGTGAAACTTCCTTACCTGTTCTCATCTCCTCTGTCTAGGCCCCTTGAATGCATAGAGTCTCTCTTCCCACAAGCACCAAAGCCAGCTGGTGATCTTGCCCTCTGCTTCAATCGTGGACTGGGGCTTGCTTCTTAGTCTCTGTCTGGCCAGCTGATTTCTCTGAAGGTTGGGTTTTGTTGTCCTTCTTCCTAATATTTCAGAAGATTTTCTTGAGGGATACTGTTCTTCATTGTCCCATCATCTCGTCCCTAGAGTTTAAGAGCCTCATTCCCTTCCTCTGGATTTCATAGCCTGCCCAACAGTAGACCAGAATTGGCTTCTCTCAAACTTGCCTTTGGACTTGACCTTGTATTATATACCCTCTCCCCCAGACGTCAGTCTCCACCCATCTCTCTCAGCTCTTGCTCCCATTTTACCATAGTTTTCCTTTGCTAGAGCAGTAATGTTGACTGCTTATCTAGGCTCTAGCAAATGATGCTAAAAAAGAGAAGGAAATAAAGTTGTACCAAGAGAAAAGCCTGTCTCTCATTTCTGTTTCTCCTCCCTACCAACTGGCTTTTATACAGCCACTCATGATGCAAGAAGCTCCCGCTTCTCCCCAAGCTAGAAAACTGATCGATCCATAGGGATAAATCTCTGACAAAGCCAACTGGATAACATAGCACACAATATCCCATTCTGGAAGCAATGCACAGGGGGTGGAAAACAAAACAAAACAAAACAAAAAAAAATGCCACTGACATGTCACAGATTTGAGATCCAGTTAAAACCTTAAAGAACTAATCAAAGCTTTCACCTTTCTCCAATTGCATCTGGTCCTGCTGGATTTTTTTTCAAGGTATATCTAAGTGTTTTTGTGAAACATGAACATCTGATTGCCAGAATGAATAGCAGAGAGATGATGTTAAACATTCTGCTTTTATTAACAAATCTCCTGTGGGGATTTGCTACTTAATTTTATTATTAGGACCATTAGTATGTGTATGTTATTAAATAATTATAATAATGAGGACTAAAAATTTGTATGTATTCTACACAGTTGCTGTCTGTACTCATTAGGATATTATTGGTCAGCCTTTTTGAAAAGGAGACCAAATCATGATGGCTGAAGCAAGATAGAAGGTAATTTCTCTTGTTAAAGTTCCCTCTGATAGGTTCAGTAGGGAGAAGCTCTACTCCACAAGGTCATCCAGGGACCAAGTCTCCTTCTATCTCATTGTTCTGTTATTCCCTGGAGTGTTGTTCTTGTCCTCATGGTCAAAATCAGTTCATCCACTACTGCATCCATATATCAGCATTTGGAAAGGAGGAAAGAGGACATAGAAGGCAAACAGCTTTCTGTGGAGAACATAATTTCTAAGCGGCATACATCATTTTTGCTTACGTGCCTTCGGCCAGAACTTGCTTGTGTGACCACACCTTGCCAAGGGAAACTGAGAAATGTAATTGCTAACCGAATAGGTATGTGTCCTCTTGGACCTCGGGTGGTTGTATCACCAAAATTCCACCATACCATATATACAACTTTTAGCCTACTCTTTCATTTAATATTTTAGACATCATTTCTCCACGTCATTAATGAATTACTACAAACATCATCTTCAGTGATTATATAATGGTTCTATATATGGAAGTATTTTCCTACTTTCAGACACATAGGTTATTTCCAATATGGGGCTTTTATGAATTGTACTGCCATGAACATATAGTATATTAATCTGTATTTGCTTTTCTGGTGATTGCCAGAGTACCTTCTGGTGATTGAGGTTTCTTCCTACAGGTAGGATTGTTTTACTTAAAAGATGTACCAATTAACCATCTTCTCAGCAGCAAATGAGAGGGTCATATTTATGCCACTACCACTAGCAATAATTTGGTCTTCTTTTTTTAGTCTTTGCAAATTGATTGATTGAAAATGGTATCCAGCCGCAATTTTAAATCTCATTCCTTTTATTGTTAGTGTGTTTATTTCATCACTTGTGAGTTTTAACAAGTTCCAAATGTCTATAAACTGTATTTCTTAAGAATTTTCCTTTGCTCATATATTGTCTCAGGTTATTTTTTTCATCTGTAAAACAGGATGATAATAGTGTCTGTATCATAGTGTGGTAAGGATAAAACTGTTTCCTCTACCCCATTTGTTCTGACTTCTTCTGGACAAGTCCTGCAGTGTTGGGCCCAGTCTATGTTGGGGCCACAGTGGATTGCCCCATTCATTCTGCCTCACCTCCCCATCTTCTTTTGGTCACAGCACTGATGATTATCAAAACGTATACTTTTCAGTAGTTTGTTTATTTTTGTTCCCTTCACTCCACCTACCCCCTCCCCCCCCCCCCCCCCGCCCCGCCAAGTCTCCCCTAGTAGAACCAGGCCCTAGTTTCTCTTTTTCACTGGTGTTTCTCTACCACCAAAATAGCATCTGGCAAATATAGTAGATACTCAACAAATACTTGCTGGATAAATAAATGAACCTCCTTCTCTCGTTGCCAGAGTCCCTGGACTATGTTCCATACTTAGTCACCATCTATAATTACCTCTTTTCCAAAGACGAGTAAGTCGTAAAGCCCCCGCATACACCCTCCTGCATCCATACACACTCACTCATGCTTCTAGGCTCTTGTACCTGCCTTACTCTGTCATGTTTACAATCCCAACTCAGTACACCACCACCAATTACACCCTAACATTTCACCGTGCTGTATCACACATCTGGCACAGTGTTCTACTAAGACCTCTAGTCTCTAATCAAGAACGAAGAGAGAAGAAAGAAAAGAGGAGGAGACCCCCGATCTGGCTGCCTAAAAAATACTGTACTCATGCAGAAAGGAATGTGGTTGCCTGATTTTCTGGTTGGAATCCCTGACCTAGGAACAGGCTGTGATGGTAACAGAGAGCTTTTTCCTGTCTTCTGCCAGATGATGTGTACTTTTCCAAGGCAGAGGTTGGACCAAATAAAGTCCAGGACTGTGCTTCTCAATCCAACACCAGTGACGTGGCAGTTTCTGAAAATCCTCCCAGAGTCTGGCATATTATCTTCCCGTATCCCACTTATTAGGACTGATACAATTTTTTTAAAGTACTTGTCCGCTTTCAAAGCGACTTTCATGAATGTTAGGGGAGGACGGATAAGGTACCTCCAGTATGCCTCTATCTCCATATTAAACTGAAAATCTAGCTGAGGTCTCATTTTAAATTCATTTTCTTTAGCATGGATTAAGAGACAGGTATTGGACATTTTTTTGGATGCTTCTCCTATTTCATATCTGTTGCCTGAGATTTATTATGAGTGGTTTCAAATATATGTCAACATTTAAAGTTAATTCCACTTCAATTAATATATTATTGTGGTCTCTAATTCCAAGAGTAACCATTCTGGGGACCCAATAATTAAGTAAGTTTCAGGCTGTATTTGACAAATTAAAAGGCAGGGAGGACATATAAATTGTTTTGGGAACTTATACCGAATATGCTCCAATGACAGTATGAGCTGTGTTTCTGAAGTGCTCAGGGGAGGCATACCCCTAGGTCTCCAATTGCTTAGCCACTCTCAACCTCTGTTACTCTTCCTGCATCTACTTAGCCTCCTTAGTGAACGGATTGGAAATCTACTGTGGTTGGCCTACTTCAAAATTATATCCTGCCCACCTTCAACCCCAGATCTTCCTATGTGGAAACAAGGGGAAAATGCTCTCTTTTTCTTTGCTGTATTTAAAAGACTCTATAGACTCATGAAAATGCTGTGTGTTACTTTAAAGTTACACTAGCTACATTTTTACTGGTTTGGAGATTCACTGGTAAGAGAATGAGAATTGGCCAGATAACCAAATGCCCTCATGTGTTCCATCATGTTACCATGTCCTGAACATCTGTTTGATGGGGCGGTCTGTCGTGGCCCACATCAGCATGCCTAGAACTGAAGTTCCTTCAGTGTCTTCCAGATCTGGCCTGAGCTCAACATCCAGAGAACAAGAATATAGCAGCCTGAAAATAACTAGAGGGGAAAGATATTTACTATGATAAAAAGGTACTGGGGCATCTGGGTGGCTCAGTTGGCTGAGCGTCTGACTTTGGCTCAGGTCATGACTTCATGGTTCGTGGGTTTGAGCCCCACATCGGGCTCGCTGCTGTCAGCACAGAGCCACTTCGGAACCTCTGTCCCACTCTCTCTGCCCGCCCCCCTCGGCCCCCCACTCACGCTCTTTCTCTCAAAAATAAATAAAACATTTAAAAAAAGGTACTGATGCGGCAAGCTAACCAAAATACCCATGGTTGGGGATATGATGACGAACTGTGTCTCTCTCCAAGTCCTCTTGTCCTGTTATTGTCTGAGTGCTTACATCTAATTCCACCTCAGCACTTCTTAATGTTCCTCACAAACTGATGATCTCATCCTTCATGCCAGGATATTCTTGGTTAGGAAAATGTTAGGAACTTGCATTTCTGTGAAACGAGAACTTGTAAAACCTCACTTGTTCAGGGTAGCATGAAAACAGTCAAGGGACAAATTGGTCTCTAATAAAACCACTCTTTATTACCACAGGAACTGCCTGCAGTACACAAATACAGATGCTCGAAAGGAATAAAATCACAAGCACTGATAAACAGCACCCCTGGCATATGTGAAGGTGAAATAAAATGACATACAAATATATAAAATGCTCAAACAATTTTAAGGGGAGAGGTTTAAAAAAGTTGCCAAGGTTCTCAGTTTCTAAAACCAATTTTTAAAACGCTTTAGTACCTTCACAAAAGTTTCAGTATGTTGGTAAGACCCAACCTGGTAACTAATGAATCTGGAGGGTTCAATATAGACAGAACTCCCTTTTTTCCCCCAACAGTATTTTAAAAGACATTAAATCTTAGATGTTGCCAGGCTATTCTTCAGAAGAGTTCAAAGGAATGGCTTTGATATAGACGGCTTTGAATGCGAGCAGATTGTCATTTCTAAGAGGCAACTTGAAACTAGGTTGCAGCAGTGATGCCGAAGAGCAAAGGTAGATCCAGGAGCCTATAAGCAAGGTCAGGCTTCAAGCATGGCAGGAAGCCTGCCTCACAGGTGCCTTAGAACGAGAACAAGTTGCAATGTTAAGCTAGCTGCAGAAGCAGGGGGGTTTCCTAGGTACTTGTAGTACCTACCTAGAGATCGATAGGACAGGTTCATCCAGAGGAGAAGCGGAGGGGAGATTAAATAGTTTTTCTCTTGAAGAAGCAGCTTTAGAAACCCCTAGGGAAGGACGTATACTGACCTGAATGTAATTCATAATGCTGACCTAACTGTGAGCAAATCATAGACTCACGGAGTTGTAATAGGCCTTAGAGGCCCTGTAGTCAAAGTACCTACATCAGTGTTTCCCAAAAGCCAGCCTGTAAAACAGATGATATCAAGATTCACCTGGGGAAGTTATTTTTAAATATATAGATTCCTGGGTGACACCGTGGGGGCTTCTGATTCAGCTGGTCTAGAATGAAGTCCAAGCACGGCTACTTCTAACAAGCTCCACTGTTGGAAAACCAACTTGGAAAGAGAGGGGCAGATAAGACAGACAGAGCTCAGGACCTAGGAATCTGGCTCATCTGACACCTGTACGCAGGTACATTGTAGGCAATGGGCGAAATGCCAGGGAGGAAGTCATACCAAGGGTCTATCAGACAGGGTGTTCCAGCAAGAGGCTTGGTCATGGTGACATGTAAACCGACAGGCCAGCAGAGGCCAGTAGTTCCATCCAAAAGTCTGGACGAAGGAGCAGTCACAGCCAGGCTGGGTTCAGAGAAAGATACTCAGTCCAGAAAGTTGTCAGGCCCCAAGGACATAATCCACACAGGCATACAGGAATAGAAAGACCAAAGACGTGCCCAGAGGTGGACAAATCTGGGGCTCAGTCACGAGAACAGAGTTGAAGCCCAGTCTTTAAAACTACAACAGAACCAAGGGGAGTTAGTACTGGTTGAATGCCTTCCTTATGGAAAGTACTTTTCACAGGTTGGCTCTTGTCCCTCTCCCATCATTACCCTCACACATGCTTGACTTAACGCACACCTAATAGGTGAGGTGCATTAAAAGGTGACCAGGGGCCAATGTTTCTCTCTCTGGGCCACAACATCATCATCTTTAAAATGGGTGGAATCATTCTTACTCCACAAAGTTTGGAAAGGATAAAATACATCAGTACGGCCTAAAAGGGATTTTACAGTTTCTAAACTGTAGGATTTCTAAAAGGAAATCCTAAACTTATGTTGTACTATGTTGCAAGACAACACGTTCACAAGCCTACCAGGACATTCTATATCTGGCTAAATTCCCCTTCTGCTTCTAAGGCCCTCTGTTAACCAATCACACCTTCTGCACCATCCACACTTGTCATGGCTCAAAGCCCTGCATTCCACACCAGCCAGCCCAGACGCCAAGCTCCTTCCTCATCCTCACCAGTGTCCAAATGGTTATCCTTACCTGTACATTCATCCCTTCCCCGTCCTTATATAAACAACTAAACCATATTAAGCACATACACTGTGCTAAGCACCATATTGACTATTTTATCAGTAGTATTTCTCTCAAGGGCCATGAAACTCTATTAGGTAGGTACTATTATTTTAACCCTTTCCACCGATGAGTAAACTGAGGCTTTAAAGAGAAGTAGCATGCATAAAATCACAGTTAGCAAACAGCAGAGCCAGGACTTGGACGCGGGTTCATCTGTGGCCAAAGTCTTTGTTTCCAGGCCATGTATGCTCTTTGCCATTGACCAAGCCATCTGTCACTCAAGGCTGATCTCAAATCCCACTTTCTCCATAGCAGGGAGGGCAGCTCTAGGCTTCAGTGGATCAAAGGCAACACCAAAAACTTTATTTAACTACATCACAGTCTAGAAACCACATAGAAAATCAGTGAGACACTTCATTATCCCTTGCAAAAGGCGCCTTCCGGGCAAACAGGAAAACAGTGATGCTCACTGCATACTTAACTGGACTCTTCCCAGTAAGATATCAGCTGAGCCTCATTTTTTTTAAAATAGTTAGTCAGAAGCATGAAAACAAATAGCAATAAATGCCTTAGGAAAATCACTCTTAACTTTGGTTTTGACAGCATTTAAGTGGAGATGGTGTTTTAGGACAAGCAAATCAGTCTGCTCAGTTCTCATCTCTGAATTTTCTCTCTCTTGTACGTTAGGGCTTCCCTCAGGAAGGGGGACTTAAGCTACTCTGTCCCCGATCTTCTACTAAATTTCAAAAACTAAGAGATAATAGATAAATAATTAGATAAATATATAAATAAGTTTATATAATTATGCACATATGCATAGATCTATGTATCTATACAGATCAACTTAGTTATCTATATAAATACATCTGTATGCTAGTCACCTGGTAGGTGACTTGGCATGGTTTAAAAAGCATTTATAAAGGGCCTACTATGTGCCAGCTTCTGTATTAGGCACCAGGGGGGAAAAAGTCAGAATAAGATCTGGCTCCTGTCCTCAAAGAGTTTATAGTCAATGTCATGCACCTAGGTGTTACCTCTTTTACTCATTAAAGTAACTATGTGACACTGTTATTATTTTAAACAGAGAGACCAGGGACACACAAAGAAATGAAACGATTTGTTCAAGGCAATGTAGAATATAAGAGTTAGATGTCTCTGCCCCCAAAACACAAATACGTCTAGCCTCAATGTGCTGTTTCTGAGTCTATTCCAAGATCTGATCTCCCACTTTGATACTGTTTCTAGCAATTCAATCAACCTATTGATCCTCTTGCCTGATTCTTCTCCCAATAACTCTTTTTGTATTTATTTTTATTTTTTTTAATATGAAGTTTATTGTCAAATTGGTTTCCATACAACACCCAGTGCTCATCCAACAGGTGCCCTCCTATTTCTGAACTCCTGCACTCCAGTAGGGGGAGCTTCCTTAGGAGTTGAAATCCTTCTGCTAAACTCCAGGTGGCGCTCTGCCACTTGAGGTAGTGCTTGCTGGCTGTGGATTAGCATCTGCTATACCCCTTGTTCAAGGGGGAGAGGGCCCCACTGGCGCATCAGGAGCCCAGTTGCTCTAACGGTGACCTCCCTGGCACTCCTAGCTTCACCAGATGACCCCAGACGTCTGTCTCCTTGCCTTCTGGATACCATGCCCTGTCCATCAGCCTACAAGCCCTCTTGGGCCTCTTAGGCCTGTCTGGGTGTGCCAGACAAGTCTCCTGATATGAGAGTTGCAAATTCATTCAAGGAAAGTCTTTACTTCTCCACGTGCACCCCATCCCAAGGTGGTTAATCAATTCACGCCTGGCCACACCGCAAGATATGACAGAATGTACCATAAATGCGTTCAATTTTCCTGCAGCAAAGTTTGTCAATAAGTAACAGCAGATATGAAATGTCAGAAAGGAAAGGGGTTCCACACCAGAGGAAAGTGGATTGGCAGGCTGGAGGGAATGGTCTGAATCAATCTCACTCTTACACGCACACACACACACACACACACACAACCTCTGTCTGTCTGTCTCTCTCTTTCACATATATAAATACAGTTGTTTGCTCTCTCTGTGTGTGTGTGTGTGTGTGTGTGTGTGTGTGTGTGTGTGTGTGTGCCTGTCTGTCTGTCTCTCTCAGGAGTATGGTTCTCTAGAACTGAAGGCCAGAACAAAGAGCTCTCACCCAGAGCCACAGTGAAGGAGTCAGAGTAACTTACTATGAATCTGGTGATGCTTAAGCTTCAGGGCCCTGACATGCACTAGTCTGTATGAGTATGGGGATTGTCAAGTGTTCTGGATGGTAAAAGGAAGTCAGACTACAACAGGAAGCATTTCATATAGGCATTTCTGATAAATTGTCCTCTGAAAACCAGAATATGAATCTCTAAGTTGCCATGGCCTGACTTATTTTCTCATTCTAAAAATCTATGTAATTTATATAATTTTTAAGAAGTATTTCTATTTGTACCTGTTAGTGTTGATACTTTTGTATTATACCAGGAGACCTCCCCAGGTTGAACAAACTATGGGCACACAGAGCCTAGATCTCCTCCTGGGGAGGAGAACATTGGTACTGAAGAAGCAAGGAAACTGAAAAACTGTGCTGAGATCCAAAATGTCAGGAGGGGACTCTGGAGTGTCAGCCCACCGGAAGGAACAAAGTCAATTAAGGTAGTTCGTATATGGAGTCTGGGATCCAGAAGTCTAATTACAAGCAAGCGAAGTGGGAAGGATTCAGAGAATTGCCTGAGTAATTGTAGCTTGTTCTGAGGAGTCCCCAGTCAGAGCAGAGGGCAATAGGAGGGAGGGATGACATGGTTAGAAAAGTCAGGGCAAAGCAGGGTGTCAGGGACCCAACCACGAGTGCTGGAGTTGGTGGTGAGGTTACAGTCTAAGCAGAGAAAAGCAGGACATGAGGACGTATGCACCATTATACTGACTGGGCAGACATGGTGGGGGTGGTGGGGAAAAACCGTGGGCTGATGGGCACAGAGGCACCATCGGCTCACCCTAAGACACCGCACCCCAAGAGTGGAGCCTAAACACTCTTTTAGGCTGTATCAGTGACCCCTCAGAGAGAATGCAGTGCTAAATTAGCAGGACTGGGGGAAAAAGGCAATGGCGGGGAAGCAAGATAAGCAGCAGAATTTCACTCATAAAATGGGGACTAGACTATTACCCATCTCACAACGTTGTTGAGATGATTCAACCAATGGTGTAGGGAAAATGTGCAGCCTGGTGTCATATTCAATCCTGGAGAACCACTCACGCTCTCCTGAATATGATGCTACCTTGAATATGGTCAGTAGAAAAGGGGGTGAAAGTCTTCTGGTATGAGAGTTGCAAATTCATTCAAGGAAAGAACAACTAATTTTGCTTTAAAAAGAAACCAGCAATATAGGGGCGCCTGGGTGGCGCAGTCGGTTAAGCGTCCGACTTCAGCCAGGTCACGATCTCGCGGTCCGTGGGTTCGAGCCCCGCGTCAGGCTCTGGGCTGATGGCTCGGAGCCTGGAGCCTGTTTCCGATTCTGTGTCTCCCTCTCTCTCTGCCCCTCCCCCGTTCATGCTCTGTCTCTCTCTGTCCCAAAAATAAATAAAAAACGTTGAAAAAAAAAAAATTTAAAAAAAAGAAACCAGCAATATAATGCAAAAATGCAGTTTATGTTTTTCCTTATTGATTTAATGAACTTCTTGGTAAATTTTTATCTGCTCAGTTGGTTAGTGACTGGTTACTTTTTCTTTATAGTACCACTAATAGTTTTAGTTTCCTTTATAGGAATGACTCCCATTATTGTGTTTTATTTTCTAAATTGATATTGTACTCTAATATCACTCTGTTATTTTCCCTTGTGTGGTGGGAAAAATTAGAAATGTCCTTCCATTTCAATAGCTCATGAGATGTTTGTGGCCCTCCCCCAACTGCCCTCTTCCCCAGAATGTGAGCCATCCTGTAAGTTGACTTGCTGATATCTGTTCATAGATAAGGTCTCCAGCTCCTGGTCCATCACTCAGAGATCCTGGCCTCAAAAGGGCACGCTGATCCCTGCACGGACACCTGTCTGCTAGACCTTTGGAAGTGATCTTATCCCCATCTGGAAAGCTAGATTCTAGTTCTATCTAATCACAAAAGGTCAGGGCTCAGTCTTCAACAGAGCCACTTAGGCCAAAGCAAGAGAAACATGGGTAAGCTGCCAAAGCATGTTAGAAGGTTACAGTCTGGGATTTTTATTCAGATACAGAGCTTTCTGCTTTCCTCTGAGGGGAAGAAATACTTAATATTATTGAGAAAAAAAATTTCCACTAACTAGAATCATGTTCAAATCACTCACAGAAGATACTTTGAATGCGCAAGGTTACTCTCAGGGAAGAATATTCAACATTGCAGAGGGGGGATAGGAGTCTGTCATAAATTTTCTCCCACCTACCCTAGCATCCACAGTTAAGGAAATTAATGTGGTTTTGCCTAATCTCCATGGCAAAGCAATCCTTGCCTGACCTCTCAGATTCCCCTCAGTCTGGAGATTGTGAAACCAGAAGGAGTGGTAGCAAATTCGCAAGAGACAACAAAGGTGAAAATGGGATAAAGTCTGGAATCAGCAGTCATTGCCTAAATGTGTGGGGTCTTGGAGTCTTCTTCAACTGTATCCATGAGCCACAGCAAGATGTTTAAATCTCCGCATTCATTTTTTTTTTTCATGAATAAATTGCATTTCCTTTTGAAAGACAGGAAACATCTACCCTAGCTCTTATTTATTTGAATGAGAGACATTACTCACATCAAGAAAAACCTGCAGTTGAAAACATGGCTAACCTACCAACACTATATATTATTTCCTAATATGATTTACAGTGTAATACTTGGCATAAATCACAGTCAAAATTAAAAGAGAATCATAAAGTACAAAATGAATCCAACTCAATAAAGTCAAAGCCAAATCGTTATTCTTTAGTAAATATTTACTAAACCCAAAAAAATGTGCACGAAGTAAAAGCTCCAGAAATAAAACAACTGCACTAAGAATTCAGTTTGGTGCTTCGTATTTAGTATATGCCAAAGAAAATTTTACTAAATTTTTCACCGTGATGACCATACACGGATATATGATCTTAGGTGAAGTTTGTGCAGGCTCAACATAACTCAGTTAATTCCGTATTATAAATGCTACTGCTCATTTCCCCAAATTATACTGTCCATTCCTCCTTATTTTTCTTCTTGATCAATCCAACATTCATTTTATATCTGACCACGGAACAGCATACGCACATAATGAGAGTGAAAATCATGGCTCCCTTGCAGATGTGGTTCAAAATCTAAAGCCAGTATAGTGTGGGCATCAAGAATAGAAGAACTCATGCCACGTGCTCTCTGGGGATCAAGGTGGCAACAGGCTGTTCCTGCAGCCAGGCCCTCACATTTGAAGGAGGAAACCAACATACAGTGATTCCTCCAGGCAACCCGCACTCTGACGTAGAGAAAATCCAATCAGGTCATTACCTGATTGGGCACACTGATTTTTGCCCTAATAGGTATGGATTATCTGCCAGGCCATGGCCTCCTTCTAAGTGCACTGCAGAGAGAAGCCAACAGATATTCTTTTCACACCAGGCTAGTAGCTTCATCTATTACTTTATGTAGTGACCAGGGCAGCCTCTGATTAATACAGTTTGGCCAGATTGGGGATCTGGTGAGAGACGCAGGGAAACTATTGCAGTGGTTCACAAATGATTCTGACTCTGAGATCCGGGGCACGGGGAATGTGCTTGAGAAAAAAATAGATACAGACCAAATTGTTGGTAAAGGTGAATATTTCTAAGTGTTCACACAATAGGCAGACCTCCCTTCCTGCCCCGTTCGAGATCTTTCAGTGGTTGGTTTTGAAATTGACCTAATTTTTATCTCGGGCATCTTAGACCTCCATCTGTAAGACTGAACGCTCTTACAAGGAGAACTGGCCCTGCCAGCTTTGAGTGGTTTCAGCAGGAATTTTAGGCAGCAAGGAAGCTTTCCCGGCTTTCCCCATGCAGTGTAGGCGGGGAGAGCGCCTGACTGTGAGTCACAAGACCCAGGTCTGGCCCCGCCTTCACCAGCAACAGTCAGTCACCCCACAGGTCAATGCCCCCATCTTCAAAATGAGATTGATAGACTACTCTCTACCGCATGCAAAGGGAGTATCGAGGGCAAATATAAGAGACATCAAATAATTTATAATTCTCTGGAAGTGAGACAAACACATACTGTTAAGATAGCCAGGGAGCATAGGCTGTTTGCACACAGAGGCAGAGAATGAAGGCAATTAGTCAAACAATTACTGCAAAAACCACTCCCCCCTCCCACAAAGAAGAGAAAACAATACACACACATCCTTACCAACACTTATCTCACTAATCTGAGTATTTCAGACAAAAGGGAATTTTTGGCTGCCTGAATTACCCAGATAGTTCCCTTAAAAATCTCAATTTCACATATGCAGTGATAATGTCAATAAGGACAGCATTGTCCTCTATAGGGAATGAGGTGGCTAGACCTATAACCATTTCTTTCTGTTTGAATTTAACTTCTGAGGAAGATAAATTATTATGCTGTGTTCACCCCAAAGGAACCTTAAGACTTCAGAAGACCACAGGACTACCTGGAGTTTAGCTATGGGGTTAAGATTCAGAGTCCTCCAGAAAGCGTCTCTTCAAAGCATCTCTCTCGGGTCATAGACTGAACCTTGGGGATTTCTGGGTGATTCTTGCAAAGCATTACAATTTCATCCCGTGGCTGTGCTACCAGGAGATATACATCAAGACTGCAATAAATTGCAATGCCTCAGGCTGAGACAAGCTTTGAGGGGTTTTACTGTGGTCATTAGTTTAATTTCTGGAAAGAGTTTGTGAAAGTCTTTCTCAAACCAACAGACACACCAACTTGGCACATTCAATTTAATGTTTATGTATTTTTGAGAGAGACAGAGACAGAGTGTGAGTGGGGGAGGGGCAGAGAGAAAGGAAAACAGAATCCATAACAGGCTCCAAGCTCTGAGCTGTCAGCACAGAGCCCGACTTGGGGATTGAACTCACAAACCGTGAGATCATGACCTGAGCCGAAATCGGACGCCTAACCAACTGAGCCACCCAGGTGCCCCTTGGCACATTCAATTTAAGATCATTTAAAGGGGTGGGGAGAATGGTATATAATTTACTCCCTGTGTGCAGAAATGAATCTATATTCCTAATTTTTCAGACATTTGATACATACACCTGGAATCCCACACTCAATTGTTTCTGTAACTTGGGTATTGCATTTAGCATGACAACTTCCTTATCTTCATAAAGTGGGTCATTTTAATAATGCGTACTAGCTATTGAGAATTTTAATTCAAAACCCTTTATTTATGTTACATCTTTACAGTAGCCTTGGGTGGAAGACAGCCAGCATTCTATATTTATGACTACAAGATGTTATATGTAACTTCCTGAGTATAATCTAGTTGCCTAGTGAAAAAAAAAATGCTGCTTCTAGAAGCACCTTCTGTTAAAGTATCTTATGTTCAGGAGAAACTGACTGAACAAACGTGACAATGAAAATTTCATACCTACTTGTGCTACTACTTTCGAAAACTTGGGCTCTGAGTGTCAGTTTCCATTGCTCCTGAAAGCTGTCACATTCACCACCAAGTGTCATGAGGTTGGGAATCCAACAACCGGCTGTATAAGTCTTACTTACCCCATACCTGAGTTGAAGTGAAGTCTCCCACTTTGGCCTTAAGGTTCTACTCTTTCATCCAAGCAGTGGTTTTGCCTCTGTCCTAAGAGAAGGATTCTTCTTTCACCTGTTCTCTGAGGCCACCCTGGAGAACTAACCCTACTAACACCACTCCCACCTTGGCAGAACCATAATCCTGCTGGGTGCATCCTGGACCCTGATTCAGAGTGGGGGCAACCCAATATTACACATAATAGCAAAAGAAAAAAATCTGGTCTCCTGGACTACAGTGCCCTAATCCTGCTCAATAAGGTTTTCTTGAAGATACAACTTGAAGCAGTATAAGAACCCAGCATTATAGTTAAACCCAGAATTCCAGACCAACGACATTGATTTGTTTTAGAGATTCAAGAAAAAACATGATGCAAGAAGAAATGTCAAAATCAAGGATCTTATTCAAAAATATAATGTTCTGACTACAGAAAGTAAGTCAAAGCAAATGGACCAAAAATCAGGTTCCAAACTTAAATATTTGTGGAAGAGTCTCCAAATTAAATGTATAACTATACATATGTAAATATGTATGTGTGTGTATACACACACACACACACACACACACACACACACACACACACACACATATCTCTTAACCCCTTGCTCTGATGCTGACCTACAGGCCCATTATATCAGTATTGATATTTGCAAGATCTGAACAAAATGTGAGGAAAAATTTAATGTGTACCATTGTAAGGCTGCTATTGTCCTTGCCCAAAAAGATCTATTCTTTTTTATATCTTTCCTATTTTTTTCATAGAATTATCTTTTTTTTTTTTTTAATGAAATGATTCTCACAGTAGAGCGTTGGTTTGCTGTTTTGTTGTTGCTTGGTTTGTTCTTCATTTGGCAAAATAAAATGTTGAAACCCAATGAGTCTCAAATTTGGGGCGTGCCATGGTTTGTTACTGATCCTTGAAATCCTTATAGCCAGGATGTATGACCCAGACAACATACGCCAAACTCTACTTGATGTTTGAATGCCTCTTCCTAACCCTCACTCATTAGTCCTTCTTCTAGGTCCTGCTGCCACAGGGTCTTGGTTACCCTTCCACATGAAAGCCCTTTTTATAGCTGAAAACAGTTCTTCTCCCAAGACTTTTTTTCTTCAGAATAAAAAATCTTTTACTGTCTTCAACGATCCTTTTGAGCCAGGTCTCTAAAAAGAGCCTGTGAGAAGGCAGAAAAAGCTTGAGAGAAATATATATACTATTATCATTATTACTATTACCATTGAAGGCAAGAAATCACATCTATGTTTTATAAATGAGGCAACTGAATCCAATAAGTTAAGAGGCTAAACCAATCAAACAGCTGGTAAAAGACATTCAGTACTCAGCAAACAAAACTGTCTTGCCCTTGATAAATGTATGCATTAAGGGCAAAGGACACACATGGTAGCAGATGTGTATAAATTGATTCGACAAATGTCTCCATCATGTAAACTATGCCATGCCTTACTGTAGCAGCACAGTTACAGAAAACAGGGTACAGTCCCTCCTTTTGAGGAGCTCACAGTCATGACATGGTATATAGGTAAAATAGTAAAAGTATGAAAAGGTTGCACAATAGAAACAGAAACAACCAACTTTCGTTTGGGAGAGCTGGAAAGGCGCAAGAGAGGACGTGACTTGTAGGCTGGGCCAATGAAGGGTGAGGAGAAATTTGCCAAGGAGGGTGAACCGTTACCTAAGATAATTTACTGCAGAAGGAAGGACGTGTTTGGAGGAAGATGTGATGAGTTCAGTTCCAGAGCTACAGGTAACTTTGAGACACCCAAAGGAGACAACCAGGCAGCAACTACACCATGTAAAAGAAACTTGAAAAAATAGACCTAGGAGGTACGTGCACACAGAAAGCCGAGCTGGAAAAATCTCTTTTCACTCTTCTACCAAATTGGAAAATGCTTTGTATATAAGCTTAGGATAATTTACTTTTGGGGGGGGGGGATAAGTTACTTTTAACTCAAGGATTCAAGACAGTCTTCTTTTGTGAATCATGGCGCAGAAACCCATTTTTATTGATAAGAATGAAATGAGAAAGAAAAATAAAAATATTCTCCAGAGAGGTGAGTTTCAACAGTATGAAATGAAAGGTGTTCAACATCAAACTTTCCATCTCCAACGTACAGATACATACAGTTAATCTACAGCCAGTAGGCTCTCAGCGTTTAAAGAAGTTACCTTAGTTTGCCATAACTATAAACACAGAACTAAAGAGGGATGCTTAGCTTGAAATTCTTTGAGACTGCCTGCTTAAGATTATTTTCATATATGTAAGTGACTTCTTGCTACTGAAAAGCACTCAGTAATTCATTTCCTCCAAGCAGAGATAGGTAGTTTGGTTTGGAACCTGGCAGATTTCAATCATGGGTTAGAGATACTGAGATGCGGATTTACCAGCATTAAGTCTGTCTGTAAAAGCATACGGCTGGTGGACTGAGAAGGCTGCCAAGCAGCAACACTCTGATAACTTCTGTTCAAGCAAAGGGAGTTTATTTACATCAGGGTTAGTCTCTAGTGAGAGCAGCTGCATACAACAGGCTGCACTTGCTTGAGACAATTCCAGCATCATCTCGTCAACCATGTGTTCACTGAGCCTACCTCCTGCATGTGCCCTCCATCATCCACAGACTCCATTCCTGGTGTCTCATGGAATGTAAGTTTGGTTCTGTCTTAGCTCCCAGCTACACTTAACCACAATGCCACACACATAGTCGTAGCTCAATAATTATTTGTTTGATGGATGCAGCCCAAAACAAGTACAAATTGAAAAAAAAAAAAAAATGGACTCAACAATGCCTAGCAACACTGTCTGCTCACATGTTCCGATACATATTTGGAGGTCTTCAGTAGGCATCGATCCAGGAAACTTCCTGCAGGTTTTGTTCATTCCTTCCTTTGTACTTGTCTCTTGAAAGTTTCCACTTGGAATTTTGAACAATAACCTGGATAATCAATTTGGTTTATTTTAACCTCTAATACTACATTTAAACTTACTGAACAAAATCATCTCTCTCTGTCCTGAGGCTTCTATTTTGAGTTCTCTCTTGGCACCATTATAGCACGCACTTAAAACTGGGATTTTTTTGAGCTTGGATGAGATGCAGAATAATTTTCTGTTATGCATGACTGAGAGGCAAGAAAAATATTTCAGAGAAAGAAAGCTGTCTCTAAGGGGTTATAAGAATAATTTGGGATAGGACTGATACAGAATTTAATTTTAGCAACATTAATATATGAAACAAAATACTAAAATCTCACTTTCATACTTTACGGTATATTGGCGATCATACATAATAGCTCTGATTAAGACATATTTTGGTTGCATCTAAAGAATTCTCATCCATGTGCCTGCGTTATTCTGTAAATATAAATGGAATGAGAGTATTTCAGTGCACTGTTGTTTATTATCTACCCCTCAGTCACAGATAGAGCCCAGGGGAAGAGTCCTTTGTAAATACACTCTAACAATGACCACAGAACGTTTAATTTATGCACAAAAGTTGCTATAATTCTTTCTGTTGGTAGCTTGTTTCACAAATTGATGGCAAGAAAATTAAAGGGTCTCCATGAAAAATACAGAGCTTCAAAATTAAAACAAAAACAAAAACAAAAAACAAAAATAAGACTTAGATACAACCCATTCAAGGATATTGTTCTCTCGGGCTGGTGTTGGTCAGCCTCTCTCCTGTTTAATCTGTCTCTCAGCAAAAATGCCAAGACAGTTTTGGGGAATATTACACTCAGAAATATTGCTTCTATATATATTGGCAGGAAGCATTGTCTGGGAAGGAAAATCATCTTGTTCCAGAAGCCTGCAGAAATTGTCCAGTGAAAAATAATGAAATAATCCAATGTGGCAAAGCCAAACAAGGAAAGTAAAGACACATTTTACAAAGGCTCTCAAAAGAAATTTGAAGTTTCCTTTTGAAAATTTTTGAGTCCTACATAGACATGACTTCTCAAAGCTTGAGGGGGGATGTTTCTCTCTCTTGTATGAACTCTTCTATGGAAAACTTAAGTGATAATTTGTGGTATTGTAGGATAATCCATTTGAAAGCTAATTGTGAAAGCAAGACCATAATTTAAAGGAAAACAAAGGAGAGTTTCCCCCCTAGCTAGTCATGGAGTTGATTGTATGCCCTGTTCTTTGTACCACTAAATACAGTTCAAAATCTTTGCCCCCTCAGTCTCTGGTCACAGCACTTGCCTTGTTCCTTGCCTTCCTTTCCTACCACATCCCAGTTCCCTCATCTCCATGTTACCTCCTATTTTCCTGTCATCATTAATTCACATCAAGACCTCTGCCAATATACAGTTATGGGAATCTCTCTCTTTAATTTTATGATTTTCCACATCAAATCTAATGCTTAAAACCATACACACCATCTTATTTTTAAAACCTGCAGTCCTCTCCTGACTGTTGTACTTCTGGCAAAGGCACCCTTACTCTTCCAATCACTCTGACCCACAACCCCAGTCGACTGATTATCTCACACTTATGTCCCCTATCCAGTAAGACACACACCCTTCAAGATTCTCTTACTGTAATGTCACCTCACGATGTTTATTTCTGAGTGATGGGATTTTATGACATATGTATGTGTGTGTGTATGTGTATATGTATATATATATACACATTAATATATATATAAGTCATTTAAATATGTGCATACTTCATCTCTAACACTCATACAGACAATATTTTGCCTCTATCTCTGTATCTTGCATCTGTCTCTTATCTCGATGCTAAGGTCTGTAGTCATCTTTACAATATTCCTTAGCTCACCTCACTTGTCCATAACCTCCCACTTCTCTCTTGCCCATGCGAAGCACAGTACTTCACTTCCGACCCAAGAAGATCAAAGGCTTCCAGTATGGGCTCTCCATAATTTCATTCTCAAAATCCTCGAAATTATCCAGAGTCCTCAAATATTCCTCCTTCATGTTGTCCAGTTGGCCTTGATTCTTTGCCTTTATACCTGTTCTTGGATTTTGGCCAATCAATTGATTATTTCCTATCATTTTCTGGTATCCTCTACCTCTTTCTGTTAAAAAAAAAAAGAAAGAAAAGAAAAAGTCTTCCCTTCTATCTACAACATTTTCAAGTACTTCATTTGAGGGGGGAAAAAAAGCCTCCTTTAGCTCTGCTAATCTCTCAAGCTACTAGACCAAGTTCCTCCTGCCCTCACACCAGCTTTCCCCCCAACCCCTGGTTTCCCCTGATTTCTCAGACCACTGTACCGGTTTTCATCTTCAGCATACTACTGAAGTTGCTGTCTTGAAGATCATAATTTCACTCCTAAAAACAAAATCTAATAGCCTTATTGCTGTTCATAGCATTCCTGGCTTCTCAGATACATTTGCCATTGCCAAAAACCTTGATTCTCCAATTCTCTCCTCCCCTGCCCTTGTGTACTCTCCAATCTTCTGAGTTTCTTATTTTCTTTTTGTTTTAAAATTTTTTAAATCTTTTATAAACTTTATTTATTTTTGAGAAAGAGAGACAGAGTGTGAGTAGGAGAGAGGCAGAGAGAGGGAGACAGAGAATCTGAAGGAGGCTCCAGGCTCTGAGCTGTCAGCACAGAGCCCGACATGGGGCTCGAACTCACGAAAGCAAGTTCATGACCTGAGCCGGGTCAGACGCTTAACCAACTGAGCCACACAGGTGCCCCTCTTCTTATTTTCTTGACCTCTATCAGGTTTCCCTTTGTGGAATGTCTTCCTCTTTCTGTCCCTTAAATATAGATTTCCCCCAAGCTCTCATTGTTAACCTCTTCCCTTCTCTCTTCAAATTCTTTCAGGTCAATTCATTAGTTCACAGGGACTGGCTAGCAAAGTTGTATATCTTCTCTCTTGAAAAACAAAACAGATTTCTAACCACCTCCCAGAGAGCTCACCTTGGTCTTCTGTAGGCATCTCAAACTCAACACGTCCAAAATGTAGAATACTATCTTCCCTACAAATTTCTTTTCCTTACGTGAATTTCCTGTCCTATCAATTTTCTTTCATGTTAAAAAACAAAAAACATTGGGGCGCCTGGGTGGCTCAGTCTGTTAAGCGTCCGACTTCAGCTCAGGTCATGATCTCATGGTGCGTGAGTTCGAGCCCTGCGTCGGACTCTGTGCTGACAGCTCAGAGCCTGGAGCCCGTTTCAGATTCTCTGTCTCCCTCTCTCTCTGCCCCTCCCCTGTTCATGCTCTGTCTCTCTCTGTCTCAAAAATAAATAAACGTTAAAAAAAATTTTTTTACATAAAAAAACAAAACAAAACAAACAAACGGTGAAATTGTTCTATTTACTCAACCATTTCTTCCTTGATATTTTAAGTGATCCGGTTTTGTACAGCTGCCACAAACTACCACCTCCCGATTCTGAAGCCCTGGTCTCCAGCCCCAGCTTCTATTCTAAGCATTAGAATAATAATTTTGATTGCCATCAATTATCTTCAACTGAGGCCCCATATGAACCTCATTAATATGTACAACAAACCATTATAGAGCTGTTCTTACACACCAGACACTGTTGTTTCTGAAGAAACTCGTGGACTAGATGGGGAGATAAACATCTAATAAATACTTACAAGTCATTTGTTCTTTCAACAGTATTGATTGTGTACCTATTGTATACCAGGCACTTGGGCAATGGCTGGAGATACAACAGTCAATAAAACATGGTATGTGCCCCAAGGAGTTCACAGTCCAGTTGGATAAGTCAAACAAATAACCACATAATTATCATACAACGTAGTATGAAATGGGAAAGGTATAATCTACATCTTAAAGTATAAATAGGAGGTATCCACATGAATAAGGTGAAGTAAGGGCTTTCTAGGTTCTCAGAACAGCATTAACAAGTAACAACATGGTGTGAGGAACTAGGCGGTCTTATTGTTGTAATCGGCTATTTCAATAATTTAAGTGAGAAATAATAAATACCTGAGTTTTGTTTATTAAATGAATGAAGGGCTATGAAGGGCAAAAGGAGGTATGGGGAAGATATGTAAGAGACACGGTTGTGGGAATTTGGTGACAGACTGGATATATGATGGTAGAAAGGAGTCTTCTCGATCTCAACATGTCCGACACCTATTTTACTTCCTGTATTTTATCTCTCCCTGATACCACTGCTCACAAAGGTGCTCTAGTTGGAAACCTCAGTCAAATCCTAATACAGAGCCAGCTAAGCATACAATAAATGCATACTGAGTAAATTAATTAATATCTATAAGTCCAGAACATGAACTGGCATCATTGCCTGTATTATCAGCATTCTTAGCTGTAACCACAAAATCCATTCTGGCTAATTTAAGCAGAAAAGGGACTTATTAAATGGTATTATGTAGCTCACAGAATAAAAATAGGAGAGCTGGAGAAAACTGGAGGCTAAATTTCCAGGGAGAATGTTCAAGACCAAATCACACAATTAGTCTGAGGAGGACATGGCCGCCACCACCTCCAACTCTAAGAATTAAACCTCGGATCTTGACCAGAATGGCTCTTGCAGCCAGCGCTGCAGCCACTTCTGTTGGCAAGGCCACCACTGCTGCTGTTGCCACTATGAAAACTCCACACCACCCACAGCAGTGACAACAGGGTGACACATGGAGCTTGTTTCCTCTGGCTGCTTGCTTCTGGCACCAAGTCTCCGGAAGGCATAGCTGACCGGTAGAGTCTGGGTCACTCACCTGAGTTGCCACTGCAAGGGAGACTGAGGAGTTTGAGCTTTACCTTCAGAGTCAGAACTTCTATGTTGGAAAAGTGGTTTTTTGGGGTCTTTTTAAATGTATATTTATTTTGGGGGTGGGGGAAAGGGACAGAGAGAGAGGGAAACACAGAATCTGAAGCAGGCTCCAGGCTCTGAGCTGTCAGCACAGAGCCCAACACGGGGCTCGAACTCAATGAGCTATGAGATAATGACCTGAGCCAAAGTTGGATACTTAACTGACTGAGCCACCCAGGCGCCCCAAAACTGTTCTTAATATCTCCATGATATAGAAATGAAAAGATAGTGTCCAATATGAAACATAAATGACAGACCTTTTTGACCCTCCTGAATCTCCCTTCTTCCAATCAGGTCAACAGTATGGCCTACTTGTAGGCCTTCAGTCAGCACTTCCTTCCAATGCTTGGAAACAGAGAAGAGTAAACCAATAAATAAAATTCATAAATGTGTCACATCATCTTTGTGAAAACCCTCAGAAACTTTTCTGTGACACATTCCTCATAGACTCCCAGAAATACTGTTAACAGAATATAAACATTTATACAAATAGATAGTAACCTAACATGATTTCTATATGTAAAAGTATGGATAGTCACATGTCCAGAGGGACCACTCCTTATACATTCACACATAACATAACTTCCAGCTTTGGAAGTAGACACAAGCAGATCTTCTGGGCTCTTCTTCCGTATACATTCAGATTCTACAGCAGTAATCTCCAAAGAGAGGCGCACATACCCCTGAAGACTATACAGTAATTCATTGGAATTTGGAGACAAAATATTAGAACACGTGCTTATATGTATATAAGAACTAAGAAATAGATTAAGGTTACTAATATCACCCACACTAGAGCCCTCACTTGGTCCCCATGTTAGATGGTCACATGAGGGCACAATGCAAGAGGTCTCCACAAGGAAGCTGGGAGGTCCTGATTCTGAAGAATCAGTATTGGCAACTTCGCCCAATCTCTGCTTCTGAAATATTTCAGTCAGGGACGCCTGGGCAGCTTAATTGGTTAAGCGTCTGACTCTGGCTCAGGTTATAGTCTTGCAGTTCATGAGTTCAAGCCCCATGTTGGGCTCGGTGCTGACGGCTCAGAGCCTGGAGCCTGCTTTGGATTCTGTGTCTCCTTCTCTCTCTCTGCCCCTCCCCTGTCTCTCTCTCTCAAAAATAAATAAACATTAAAACATTTTTTAATAAAACACTTCAGTCAATTGTACTTTACATGTGGTAAGTGGAATTAAAATTTATTTTGTCCTCATTAGTAGAATCCTAAATACCAGAGTCTACTTGTTAAAAGCAGTCTCCAAAGCCAAAACAGCTAATTTCAAATCCTGCCTGACTTTAAACATTTTATTCAACTTGTCTCTGCCTTAGTTATCTCATCTGTAAAATAGGAATGAAACCTAACTCAGAATTTTGTTATGAGATTGACTGAGGTAATTTGTGTGAAGTGCTTAAGACGTTTCTGCAAATGGTGAGCACCATGTGAATCTCTAAATAAATATGTGCTCAAGAGATGAGGAGTATCCGTGAAAATATTCTGCACTGCAGAGAAGCGCACTGGTTATCTTGCGGCAAAACATTTCAAGTCCTTGTCAAATTCAAAGATGAATTACATACTTTTACAGAAAATATAGGATCCAAATTTTCTGATCTTTTCTGTGATGTCAAGTGCCTATCAGTAGTAAGCCTCATACAGATATTGAAATGAAAGAAACCCCCCAAAACTGATATGCCCTGTCAAGATAAAGATGATATTTTAGCAATGAGTAAGAAAGTAACTGTTTCTTTTTTAGTAAATGGGTGTTTAGAAATGTTTGTATCATTGTGTGGCTGTGTGGAAATGCTATGTCATCCATTAACATTTCTATTTCTTCACATACAAAAAAATAATTTTTGGAGACAGACTTTTCTAACCCCTTTTTAAAAATCTGGAGTTGCTCTGGAGTTTGGAATTGTTTGAAAAATTACAAATGCAACAAACATCCCATTTGTACTTTATATTTTTATTTAAGTAGTATTTATTTCATCTTCGTCACATTCTTTTCAAATTTTACTTTTATTTGCATTTCATGTTCATGTTATATTAGTTTAGAAAGAACATGTATATAATTTGTCAATAAAGGCTCCATGAGGGGCACCTGGATAGCTCAGTCAGGTAAGCGCCCAGCTTCGGCTCTGGTCATGATCTTATGGTCTGTGGGTTTAAGCCCCGCATCAGGCTCTGTGCAGACAGCTCAGAGCCTGGAGCCTGCTTTGGATTCTGTGTCTCCTCTCTGACCTTCCCCTGCTCATGCTCTGTCTCTCTCTCTCTCAAAAATAGATAAATATTTTTAAAAATTTAAAGACTATATGATGAAAATATTTGTACTGACAAGGGTGTGTGATAACGAAAAAAAAAGACTACCATTTCACTCTCTAGGAATGGTCACTGTGACAGAAATTTATACATGATCCTAACCCTCACAATAATTCTAAGAGATGGGTACTTACATAATTCCTATTCTACAGTACAGGAGCCTAAGGTTAAACATTAAATAATTTCCCCAGAGCCATAGAGCATGCAAGTGACTAAATCAGGATTGGAATGCACTTCGATCTGGCTCCAAGGGCATGCTGCATTGCCACTTTGCTAAATACAACCCAGAGGGATTATGGTGATATTTTGCACAGCAAAATACCGTGAACAGAATAACAGCAGGAGATTCAGATTGGTTAACTTAAAGAAAAGATATTTAACCATATTTTGGTTACATATGTCCAAGCAGACTTCAAATTTCAAATGGTTTTTGCTCTAAAGTTGGAAATGTAGAATGCAGGAATGTAGAATGCATTTTCTTCTAGAAACAGGGTTAAAGATAGTAGCTAAATTTCTGTGGACTATACAGAATCCTATTTTCTCATAACATACCTGAATTATTAGACACCAGCAATGAAAAATAGTAGAAAACCATGCAATACATGCAATGTCAGCACTTACACACACACACACACACAGAGTCAGAATATTGCCACTTCAGGAAAAAAACATGTTCTAAAGGGCTGTGATAATGCATAGAGAAATTCTGTACATGTTTTCAAAGGAACAGTTCCTCATTTTCATGGGCTTCAGAAATTAATGTCAATTCTTCACAATACTTAACTTCAAAATACATAATTTTAATTTTATTTACAGAGGTATATAATTAGTGTTCTCTTATTTTTATCACAATTGATTAAGGCTGATTTTTGAGCAAATGGAAATGTAGGGAAGTGGGCAGAGAGAAAGAAAAAGGAGATGGAAGTTTGATTTTCCTGAGGTAATTGGGAAAAGTGGGAAAACAAAGAAAAGACACTAGAAGACAAAGAAAAGAGAATAATGAGCGTAGCAACGACATCTGTATGCTTGTGGGGGAAAAAACAAAACAAAACAAATCATGGTTTTCAGTAAAGTTGGCTGAGGCATGGAATGGAGAAAAGACAGAAGTATGGTAAGTGCTTACTCAAACCTAGTCCTTGTCATTCTGCTAGGTGTCATTGCGTCTCTATATTATAACCTTGTTTAATGTTTATGGATGATACAGTCCCTCCTTCCCCTCAGATTGCCAGAAACTCAGTTTGATCCAGGGCAGTTTGGTTGATGAGTGGTGGTGACTGGGATGGACAGATGTCAGGTGTCATCTCTGGTGCAAGAACAGCCTCAAGATGGCTTTGAGAGAAGTGAATGACCAGTGTCCAAACTATGAGTACAGGGTTTTAATTCAGGAAGCGCATAAGAGCCAGCATGGTTCTTTTTGGCAATTAGTTACATGAGTAACCTCCACCGAGAGAAATATTTAATCATTCCTCGAAATCTCCCAGGATTCTCTAGCTCCGAAAAGGAAGAACATTAGAATTGGAATCATTTTCAGAGGCCGGGTCATTCTCCTCATCTTTAAGAGAAACATATTTCTTTCCTTTTCTTTTTTTCTTTTCTTTTTTTATTTTTTAAAATTTACATCCAAATTAGTTAGCATATAGTGCAACAATGATTTCAGGAGTAGATTCCTTAAGGCCCCTTACCCATTTAGCCCATTGCCCCTCCCACAACCCCTCCAGTAACCCTCTGTTTGTTCTCCACATTTAAAGTCTCTTATGCTTTGTCCCCCTCCCTGTTTTTATATTATTTTTGTTTCCCTTCCCTTATGTTCATCTGTTTTGTCTCTTAAAGTCCTCATATGAGTGAAGTCATAGGATTTTTGTCTTTCTCTGACTAATTTCACTTAGCATAATACCCTCCAGTTCCATCCACGTAGTTGCAAATGGCAAAATTTCATTCTTTTTGATTGCTGAGTAATACTCCATTGTATATATATACCACAGGGCTCTTTCCATACTTTGGCTATTGTTGATAGTGCTGCTATAAACATGGGGGTACATGTGTCCCTTTGAAACAGCACACCTGTATCCCTTGGATAAATGCCTAGTAGTGCAATTGCTGGGTCATAGGGTAGTTCTATTTTTAGTTTTTTGAGGAACTTCCCTACTGTTTTCCAGAGTGGCTGTACCAGCTTGCATTCCCACCAACAATGAAAAAGAGATCCTCTTTCTCTGCATTCTCACCAACATCCGTTGTTGCCTAAGTTGTTAATATTAGCCATTCTGACAGGTGTAAAGTGGTATCTCACAGTGGTTTTGATTTGTATTTCCCTGATGATGAGTGATGTTGAGTATTTCTTCATGTGCCGGTTGGCCGTCTGGATGTCTTCTTTGGAGAAGTGTCTATTCATGTCTTTTGCCCATTTCTTCACTGGATTATTTGTTTTTTGGGTGTTGAATTTGATAAGTTCTTTGTAGATTTTGGATACTAACCCTTTATCTGACATGTCATTTGCAAATATCTTCTCCCATTCTGTCGGTTGCCTTTTAGTTTCACTGATTGTTTCCTTTGCTGTGCAGAAGCTTTTTATTTTGATGAGGTCCCAGTAGTTCATTTTTGCTTTTGTTTCCCTTGCCTCTGGAGACATGTTGATAAGAAGTTGCTGTGGCCAAGATCAAAGAGGTTTTTGCCTGCTTTCTCCTCAAGGATTTTGATGGCTTCCTGTCTTACATTGAGATCTTTCTTCCACTTTGAGTTTATTTTTCTGTCTGGTGTAAGAAAGTGGACCAAGTTGATTCTTCTGCATGTTGCTGTCCAGTTTTCCCAGCACCACTTGCTGAAGAGACTGTCTTTATTCCATGGGATATTCTTTCCTGCTTTGTCAAAGATGAGTTGGCCATACGTTTGTGGGTCCATTTCTGGGTTCTCTATTCTGTTCCACTGATCTGAGTGTCTGTTCTGGTGCCAGTACCATACTGTCTTGATGGTTACAGCTTTGTAATATAGCTGGAAGTCCAGGATTGTGATGCCTCCGGCTTTGGTTTTCTTTTTCAAGATCACTTTGGCTATTTGGGGTCTTTTCTGGTTCCATACACATTTTAGGATTGTTTATTTTATCTCTGTGAAGAATGCTGGTGTTATTTTGATAGGGATTGCATTGAATACGCAGATTGTTTTGGGTAATATCGACATTTTAACAATATTTGTTCTTCCCATCCAGGAGCATGGAATCTTTTTCCATTTTTTGGTGTCTTCTTCAATTTCTTTCATAAGCTTTCTATAGTTTAAAGAAACATATTTATTTTCTGTCAGCTTTTCCAGATTGCTGCACTTAGAAATGCACTGGCTATGTTCTCTTCTTTCTTACAATACACTTTTAAATTCATTGTCATTTAACTTCTTGGTCCTCATCTTCTTGAACCTTAAGGACAGACATTCATTGATATTACTTATCTCCTCTTTCTTGAAATTCTCATCTCCTACTTAACTCTTCTCACTCTCCTCCTACCTTTTAAAATGCTCCATTTCTGTCTTTCTCTGACTTTATACTTGCCACACGTCTAAATTTAAGTATCCCCTAACATTCTTCTTTGAGCTCTATTTTTTTTACACCCTCCCACGGCATATCACCCACACAACTCGAACAATTACCACCATTGAATAATTCCCCAACGTATATTTTTTCATTCCCACATTTGTATTTCTTGATCACTGAAATCCCAGGACTCCATCAATGACCAATAGTAATTTGACTTGCCAAATCCAGTAGATTCTACTTCTTCAATGATTTTCCCTTCCTACCTCTCCATCCAGTCTTACTGTCACCTCAGCAATCTGGGACCAAACATTATTTCTATCCTGAGCTGTCAGATACTCTCCCAACTTCCAGTTTCCCTCTCTGGATTCCTTGTGCTCAAGTAGCCTTCTGCAAGCATATTCTGATACATAATGTCCTTGTTCAAATACACGTAACAGCCCCAAGAAAGACCTGGCCATGCTGTGTTGAAAATCTGAGCTAAAAAATGGGTGTTTTAAGTTGCTAAATTTGAGGAGGCTTGTCACACAGAAGTAGAAAACTGACATGGCAGCTTATATCTCCCAGAGTGAGCAAATCAAGAGACAGCAAGGACATAGCCACAATGCTTTTTTTGTTGAAAAACTACGTAGTCTATTTGTTAGAAGTCACAAAGTCCCACTCACACTGAAGAAAAAAGAAATTAGGTTCCACCTCTTGAAGGGAAGAATATCAAAGAATTTGTGGACATATTTTAAAAAAAACCATAATAATAGTAGTAATTAATTTTTTCTTATTTTTACTATTGCTGGATAATGACTTATTTAATGAAAAAAGTAGGTAGTATTTTTTTTATTAAAAAAATTTTGGGGGGGGTATTTATTTTTGAGACAGAGAGAGACAGAGCATGAGCAGGGGAGGGGCAGACAGAGAGAGAGAGATACAGAATCTGAAGCAGGCTCCAGGCTCTGAGCTGTCAGCAAAGAGCCCAATGCAGGGCTCGAACTCACGAACTGGGAGATCCTGACCTGAGCGAAGTTGGACGCTTAACCGACTGAGCCACCCAGGTGCCCCAAAAGTAGGTAGTATTTTTGCACACACTTTATAGATGAGGAAACTGAAGCACATGGAAATTAGGTAATTTGCCAAGGTCATGGCTAGTAGCTGGCTGTGCCAGATACCAGTCCCAAAATCGTAACTCCAGGGCCTGAGCTCCTAGTCACTATGTGAATTTTAACAATGCAGTTAAAAATATGCCTCATAATATAATCCATGAGCAAAATAATAAAATATTGGCCAATGAAAATAAAATTGGCTGAATTCATAATTAGTTCAATGACCATTTCCAGAGATGACCAATTAATGACCAATTCAGAGCCTACCTGAAAGGGAAATTAGAGTGGTTTGTTTAAAATTATATCATCTGCAATTTCCTCTAAAACATTTTACTTATGCCTTGAATATCAACATCAAAGCCATGCTTACCAAATTAATAAATGGCAAGACGAATTTCAGAAGTCTCCAAAAGCATGTCCTAAGAGAAACAATTAAATAATTAAAGGACCCAGGAATACATAACTTAGAAAGACAAGAAAGAAAGAATATATTTCCTGACTCAAACACTGAAGAGCTGATAGGAAACAAAAAAAATTCACTTTATTGAGTGTGGTTTCAAAGACAGAACTCAAGGGGCGCCTGGGTGGCGCAGTCGGTTAAGCGTCCGAATTCAGCCAGGTCACGATCTCGTGGTCCATGAGTTCGAGCCCCGCGATGATCTCGCGGTCCGTGAGTTCGAGCCCCGCGTCAGGCTCTGGGCTGATGGCTCGGAGCCTGGAGCCTGTTTCCGATTCTGTGTCTCCCTCTCTCTCTGACCCTCCCCCGTTCATGCTCTGTCTCTCTCTGTCCCAAAAATAAATAAAAAACGTTGAAAAAAAATTAAAAAAAAAAAAAAAAAAAGACAGAACTCAAATAAATGGATGGAAATTGTGGGTGGACTTCTGATCAATACAAGAACTCTGACCATTTAGTCACCTCATGGCAGCCCAGACTGTCTTAGAAGATGGTTACTTCTGAGTCACCAGAGGAATTCCCAAAGCAACTGAATGGCCACTCGCCAGATGCTGTAGTTCAGATCCATTTAGCTGGTGAAAAGTTGGAAAAAATTCCTTCTAAATCATCTTCAAACTCTAAATGTCTTCAGTCCTCTCCCACACGTCCTGACTCCACCTCAAACTTCAGTTTCATTGTTTGACCTCTTAAACGATGCCTTCCAGCCAACCTGGCCACTTTCCCCCATAACGACCTTACATTTTTTGTCTCTGTCTAGGCTGACCGTTAAGCATCTTCTGCAACTGGCAAAATCAGACCCATCCTTGAAGACCAAGTACAAAGCTATCGCATCCCTGATGCTTTCCCCAATAATCAATTTAATTATCCTCTTTACCTCCTTAGCACTATGTTCACCTCTCTCATATGGCTCCTCTGACACTCCGTCTTGTGTTAAACATTCTTAAAAATTTTTTTCTTTAATGTCTCTATTTATTTTTGAGACAGAGCATGAGCAGGGGAGGGGCAGTCACAGAATCTGAAGCAGGCTCCAGGCTCTGAGCTGTCAGCACAGAGCCTGATGCAGGGCTCGAACTCACAGAGTGTCAGATCATGACCTGAGCTGAAGTCGGACGCTTAACCGACTGAGCCACCCAGGTGCCCCTTGCATTAGACATTCTTATAGCCATCTTAATTCCCTATAAAAGTGAAAGCTACTTGAAGGCAAGAACCATCCACTTTCTGCATGCCTGTTCAGTTTTAAATATGACTGCCAATCACCGCCCTAATAATACATGCTTGTTAAATTGGATTTGACCGTTACTACATGAAATCAATAGTGATATTGGAAGGATAATTTAAATACATTTCCCGATTAAATGTACTTCTGAAGTAGAGTATATGTGCCTGTCCTCCATTGACCCCATTAGTTCTTTTTTGTCTGCCTGGTTTTTAAAATTATGGTAAAATACATGGCATTTACCACTGTAACCATTTAAGTCTACAGTGGCATTTAGTACGTTTGCAGTATTGTGCAACCATCACCTCTAGGTAGTTCCAGAACTATTTCATCATCCAAAAAGGAAACTCCATTTCCATTAAGCAGTCATTCCCCCACCTCCCCCGCTTCCTCCCCGCAGCCCCTGGCACCCACTAATCTACTGTCTCTACCCTTAGCTCCTTTGAAGCTCTGACACAAAGTCTTATACTAAGTGGTTATTCCGTAAATATTTGTTGAACTGAATTTGAATAAAAAGGCACACCAGAAAATACACATGCTTCAAGAGAAATAAACAGCAGGAGAGATCTATTTTTGAAAGTATAGGGTGCCTGGATGGCTCAGTCAGTTAAGTGACCAGCTCAATTTCAGCTCAGGTCATGATCTCACAGTTCAAGGGTTCAAGCCCTATACTGGGCTCTGTGCTGACAGTGTGGAGCTTGCTTAGGATTCTCTCTCTCCACTCCTCTCTCTCTCTCTCTGCCCCTCCCACCTCAAAATAAATAAATAAATAAATAAATAAATAAATAAATAAATAAAATATAATATATACACACATAAAGAAAGTATAAATTATTCTTAAAGGGTATTGTTTTTGAACATAACATTGTACAGAATAACGTTAATCGCTTTGTCAAACAAGCCCTTTGAAATATAATGTTCCATGTTACTTCTAAGCAACAAACAAAAAACTAATGTGCTAGAAAAACATACCAGAAATTAGTTGTGCAAAAGTATTCCGTAAGTTTTTTAAAGTCTGATTTTGCAGTGAGAACTTCCAAACTCCCCCCAAAATACATAGGAATGATTAAGATGACAAAAAGACATCGAAGGGGTTGGTCTGGAAGACATTTTAGGTTTTCCATACAGTCTTCACTGCAGTGGCTTCTTTTGTAATATTCAAAATATTATCATTTTTTATTCTGCCTTCTTGAAAACGTTTTTGAAAGGATTTCTTTTTTCACGTGTTTGTGTGATTTCTGGGAGTTGGCCATGCACGGGTGAGGTCCCCTGCCAGGTGGCTCTTCTAAGCAATTTTCCCACTGAAAATTCCGACAATAGTTTATAATCTCATCTCTTAGTGGTTACAAAAGACTGAGTTCGGTCCAAGAAAATGTTCCTTTATCTTAATTGTTCTCTCCCTCCATGGTAGCATGTTTACCTTTACAATTTTGTGATTTTTTTTTTAACTCCTGCTGCTGGAGAATCCACTGTTTTATGCCTTGTTTCTTCAGCTATTAGTCACATAGATCTTATAACTTCTGAGAGGAACTGTGCATTTTTTTGTTCAGTGCTAGGAGCTCACCGACCGAGGAGGGGTTTCCATAGTATACTGACGTGCAAATGACAAGTTAAGTTAATTAAATTCAGTGACATTAAACTCACCATAAAACTCCCAATGTGTACAGAATGACTCATTTCCAACAAGCCCTATTTAATATCATGAAATTGTAAAGATTATGATTTAGTTAACTATTATTCCAAACAATCTTGAGGCCATAATTAATTTTTTTTTTCTGAAAAAGAAGACTACTTTGCTGTCGTGATTATTTTTACTTATTCTATTGCATTCAGGACGTTTCTTAAGTCATGTTTTATTTCTTTACATGTCACAGGAAAAAAAATGGAAAGAAGGAATTTGTCAAATTACTCCAAGTGGAAATAATGTGAATAGTAGATACATAAAAGAAAACAGAGAAGGGAGAAACATCTTTCAAAAAGCAGCAAAAGATGGAAGAACTTCTGGAAGGTGCAGCCAAAGTCTTACAGCTAGAGGGAATGTAAATGGGTGCCACCTTCCTGGAACGTATCTCAACAAGAGTCTTAAACCTTCTGTGTACATTTAACCTTTGCATTAGCAATATCCCTTCTAGGAATTGATCATAGGGAAATAATTTGAAAAGTGAGAAAAATATATGAACAAGAATGCTCATCCAAGTGTCATTTACAATGGAAATTTTAAAAGAAAACCTGCATACAACCTAAACATCCAAAGATAGGGGACTAGTTAACAAATTATAGAGTACGCATTTCATTAAATACTAGAGGGTCATTACAAATGATTATGTAGTTCTATATTATTTTCCTGGAGGGAAGTTGCAACATAAAAGTGATAAAGGCAGTTTATAGAACAGTGTGCACAGTATGAATCCACTGTAATTAAATATATATAAAAATACACACACACAGGCAGACGTAGAAAAGAAGTTTGTAAAAATAATGAAATTTTAACAAAGGTTATCTCTAGGTGATGTATTTGTATAGGATTTTTCTTTTCTGCTTATCTGCACCTTTGAATCTTGCTGCAATGCTCATGGATTTCTCACATAATGTGAATGCAGGAAATTTATGCAACTTTTCTAATTCTAAATTCTAATTTGAATTACCTAAAACCTACCGCATTGTTTCCAAATGACTATATAAACTGCAAAAACTAATGAAGGTAGAGAGGTAGATGGATGGATGGATGGATGGATGGAGAACTGATTACAAAGAATAGTATTATTGCTATATATGCTACTCACATAAAACCACCTTATTTAAGAGCATTTAAACTGGAAAGTCCTGCTAATAATATTTGAAAATAAAATGGCTTTTTAATTTTGAATGATTTTATTGTATTTATTTTCAAATTCAGTGTGCTTTCCTATAAGTTCTATGTTATAAGGATATGTACAGTGAGCCAAATTCATTTCAAACTAAATGATGTGACTAAGTGATTTTGATGCTCTTTCAAGGCTTAAATTGGAAAATGATGAAGCTAGATAAGTAGCTTTTCTTTGATTATGTTTATGCCATAATTCCTCTAAGTATATGTATTAGTTAGCGATTACCACAAAGATGCTGCATGACAAAGTGCCCTAAAACTTGATTGCTACAAGAACACACATTAAATGCTTGTGGATCTGCAGGTCACTATGGCTCACCTGATTTAGGCTGGTTTGGCTGGCAAGTTATGCCACAGAAAGCAGGAGGGCTGGACTTGGCCCCAGGCTTTGGATTGGGTTCAGGTCTAGTCCAGGTGTGCTTGTTTGGGGGATAAAATAGCAGCAGCTACATGGGGCATGCTCTTCTCACGGCAGATCACCGGAGCATGAAAATCAAGCAAAATTACATAAGCGCTTTTCATTTATAGCCTCTTCTCACTTCTATGAGAAGTGAGAAGCACTTCTCAAAGCACTTGCTTTGGCCAAAGCAAGCCACATGGCCAAAGTCAGAGGGTTAAGCGGGTCCTAAGGGAAAGCGAAAGGGATTGAATGTTGGCTAAATGCTCCTAATTATCATAGTAAGTGAATCAATGACTGAGACATAACCCACAAACTGTCACAAGGAAAACCCAATAATGGGAGACTTCAATTTTGAGATTGAGAGAAACCTTAAGGCAATTTTCAAATGGACATTTGACATCCTGGTTTTGCTTTTCCCTTTTCTCTCTCCCACCCCACTAAGTGAACAATTTGCCCATGGATGAGGCCAGTACTGCACTGTACTAACAGTCATTCTTGTGTACCAACAGACCTTTCTACAGGTTGAAAAATATCTGTTCACTTAACTGCACAATTTCACCGTGAGTCTACCACCAAGAACAACCAAAATAGTTGAACAGTTCTCCAAAAAGAGAAGCTGGCTGATGATAAAAGAGAAGCAAGTCATAGAAAGGTGTGCTTTTCCTCTTTGATCTGGGAGGGTTCCTCTAGCAGATAAAAGGAGAAATGCAAGTTATACATGTTGTATTTAAGTCTCTTTAGGCAAAAATTAAGAGTCAAGAATATCACTAGAGGGGCGCCCGGGTGGCTCAATCGGTGAAGCGTCCGACTTCGGCTCATGTCATGATCTCACGGTTTGTGAATTCGAGCCCCATGTCGGGCTCTGTGCTAGAACCTGCTTTGGCTTCTGTCTCTCGCGCTCTCTCTGCCCCTCTCCCACTCATGTTCTCTCTCTTAAAAATAAATGAACATTAAAAAAATAAAATAAAATAAAATAAAATAAAATAAAATAAAATAAAATAAAATAAAATAAAATAAAATAAAGAATATCACTAGAAAAATGCAATCATCTGTCCCTAAGAGCTCTCGGCTCGGGCACCACAGCATCTACCATATAAAACCTCTAAACATTACCCTCACTTACTCTCTTCCATCTCGCTGCCAGATCTCCAACACTCCCATGTACCCCTTCAATCCCTAGTGCTGTGGAAGTTATATCGTGTCATCCACAACAAAGAGACAGGATGACATATTTTCTTGAGACCTATCTGAATACGCCCGATGATACAGATAGGGAGAGGTAGAAAAATCAGAATACAAGTGAGTGACATGGAGATCTGTCCTGTCTCATCAGACATTCAGCATGGAAGTGACTTTAGACGAGTTCTGGTAAGCCGTAACAGAGGGGTAGAAGATTACAGAGGGCAACTGCATGCATTTGAATTCTTGCCAAGAATTTGCGCTCGAGGTGAGACTACTATCTAACAGTATAATTAGAGCATTTAGGGAGAAAGTTGGGGGAAGTGAACAGAGTTCTGCCAGTTGTGCTGAGACCAGTCCTTTTGGAGGCTCCTTCCTCTTTCTTTTTTCCTATTCATGAGCAGCACAGGGTGATGACACTCTGAGTCACTGCGAAGAAAATGAATAGTCAAGGTATTTAAGTGGAGGGTGGGGGTACCCCCAAACCGGGAAGATAGTAGTTCCTTTCCAAACCATCTCACTTCCTTTCTTTAGTTTCTGAATAGAATATTGGAATTTTTTTTTTTTAAATAGCAAAGAATCATCTTGTTCACATACTGGCATCTTGGCCTCACTGCATATCTGCCAAATTAAGACCGGAATTTACCTGAATAAGGTAGTTTTGGAGTTTGTTTTTTTTTCTTTTGTTTTGTTTTGTTTTTTGTTTGTTCATTTTTTGTTTTTGTTTTGTTTTGTTTTTAAGAAGGGGATACTTTGGGCAAGATTCTATAAATAAACTTAAAGGAAGAAATATATAATTTGTTATAGATCATGCAAAAACTCGTATGAAACAAACCACATGTTCAACGCAGTGTTTATAAAGCAGGGACTTTGTGCATTCAGCAGTTCTGCTGTTAGGCTGGAGGGCTAGTCAGCTTTAAAACTTTCGAAGGTTTAATCGTAGACTGGAGATATGAGTGTTAACTGGTTAATATGTAAGGTGACAAAAGAGAGATATAAACAATAATGATTAACCAAGAGTTTAAGGATCAAGATGGAGTAAATACATCACATTTATTTGATGTGATGTTTCAAATCTTACTGAAATTAAATTAACAAAAAGGAACAGATGTCAACTAAAGAAATAAAGCTTAAACACTATCAAAAATAATATATTGTGCTTCTAAAGCCACCGCCCTAATAAGACAACTGTTTCTTACACATAGGAGCACGCCATCTTGCCTGACCTCTTAGCAGTATTCAACACTGCTGACCACACCTTCCTTCTTGAAATACTATTTTCTTGGTTCCAGAATTACCCAACAGATCTCCAGCCTGGAAGTCACCTGTGATAGCTGTTCCTCCTTAATAAGACCTCTTAATATTATAGTTCTTGAAACTTAAAATGGGCTTTTTCCCCCCCAGATATTCTATACTCTTTCTATACAATAGCATCAATCACCATCTTAAGGTCAATGGCTCCCAAATAGCTAATTTCAAACCAGATCTATTTTCTGATGTATTTTTCCAAACCCGTACACTGTCTACTTGACTATTCAACTTGGTTCTCTGACAAGATCTCAACCTCAGGTCCAAAATACATTTTTAAGTTTTCTTTCCTAAATTCCCAACTGTATGAAATATGTGAGTGAATCACCATTTACCCAGCGGTTTAAGGAAGCAAATGAAGATGGTCATTAATGTTTCCATCCTTGCTCCCAATCTATTAGCAGACTTTATTTTTCTCACCTCCAGAATGTAGTTGAATCTGTCCCCTTTTCCTCATCTTCCCAGTTTTAGATCTTATCTAAACTACTTTTGTCTCTCTTACCGGACTGCTACAGTGGTCTACAAAGTGCCTTCCCTTCCTCTACTCTTGATTTATTTCAACCCATTTCCCATACAGCACAAAGTGGTCTTAAACTATAAATAGGTCCCTGCTACCCCTGCACTCTAGAAACTGCGGTGGGATTGATAAGATAAATCTCGAAGGCGTCGCACGATCTAGTTCCTCAGGGTACTCCACTCTCCTCTCATGAATTATGCTCCAGCCACTCTGGTCCTTCTTCCACTTCTGTAATGGCATCAAGCCCTTTCCCACCTCTGGGTTTCTGTTCCTCTGCTCCCGCTGTTTCCACCTGGAACACTCTCCCCCAGCCTTCCCTCACTAACTCTGATTCTTCCTCCACTTCCCCAGTTTCCTTGACAAATACCCTCTTCCCCAAACCAGCTTAGGTTCCCCTATCATGTGCTAACCCCTTAGGTCCTGGCATGATCACAGTTTGTAACTATGTATCTACTCATTCAGTATCTTTTTCCTGCATCAGACTGTGAGGTCACTAGGTCGTGAATCATATTCGTCATTTTCACTGCTGCATCCCCAGTGTCTAGTACAGTGCCCGGGGGTATGTTTAGTTTCAATAATACTTCTACAACTTAATGTATAGAAAAGTAAAAAATTAAGCTGGTCTCATAAAGTCTCCAGTTGACTATCCCATTTATTGTTTATAAAAGGTACATAATATTTCATCAAATAAAATGACTAAATGCACCTAATTATTTCCTGTTTCCTGAGGAGTGTTAGTTAAATTTGCTCTCACAATTAATGCTGCTATAATAGAGCTGTTTCCTGAAAAGAAATTCACAGAGGTGGAAATCACAGGGCTATAGCTTCTGAATATTCCCCCTGAACAGGATCATCAATTTTTCTACAAAAGTATTATAACACATGACAGTACCCCCAAAATGACTGATCCTGAATAATTTAGTCATACTTTTTAAATGCTTATCAAAGAAAACATGCCTGCTCTCTGTGAACTCCAGTCCTACAACAAAGTCTCACAGTGCAGGTCATATACTCATTTTACGAGTCACAACAGTATTGACACTAGTTAAGTCTAATTTCTTGTAAGTCCTAGGAACAGTTCCCATTATATTTTATGTGTGGTAAAATTATAATGAAACCAGGATGTCTGTCAGGAAGACATATTTATTATGAATATGACATCATAAATCTCATCTAGAGTCAAGGTTTTTAATTGACGCAACTATCAATTAAGAGCAATAAAATGCTCTTTTAACTTGTAACTTGCAGCCAGAAACTCATTGCCTTTACTCAAGTATGCATTATGAAAACTTGAATTAGAAACACTAAATATTGGGGCACCTGGGTTTCTCAGTCGGTTGGGCATCCGACTTCAGCTCAAGTCATGATTTCACGGTTTGTGGGTTCAAGCCCCACGTCTGGCTCTGTGCTGACAGCTCAGGGCCTAGAACCTGCTTCAGATTCCGTGTCGCCCTCTCTCTCTGCCCCTCCCTGACTTGTACTCTCTCCTCTCCCTCTCTGTCTCAAAAATAAGTAAACATTGAAAAAAAAAGGAAACAAATATTTTCAGTAAGCTTTCTTTCCAAAGAAACAATGAATCTGAAAGTTTTCAAAATGCCTTTTTCTCTTTAGAAAAAAATATATTAATCTAAAGTGGGAAAACACATAGGACAAAAAATGGGTGAAGAGGTGTCAGTCAGAGCCCACAGCACATTTAAAGCCAGGGGTCAAGGCTCTAGCAAGCAGAATTGTGATTTTATTCTAGAAAGACGTCTGCTTTGGGCCAGGTCTAAATGATGAGTGCTGTAATGGGTGGGTTTGAATCTGATCTGGTCCAGTTAAGCTTCTGGAAAACTGAGACATTTCCATGTCTGGTGTATTGGGGGGCTCTTTAAAGATGAGCATAACATGGTTCCTGGGTTCCTGTTTTAAACAGGCTTATGTTCATCCCTGGGGCTGCACTCAGCTTTTCAGAGACAATTACTTCATGAATGGAGCTGTTTTTTTTTTTTCTTCTTTCCCTTCCCTTCTTTCAATAAATAAATGACTTTTTCCTCCCAGGGCCTATGGTCCTAGACATTCTAGAGGATATAGAGAAGGTTCAGGCAAGTCTCAAGCTTCAAACGGGATGGATTAGACCTGTGCAAACATATTTGTATGGCGTAAACACACTGCAGCAAGATACAGGTAACTGAGTGGAAGATGCCTCTGGCTGACACAATCAGTGAAGATTTCCAAAAGAAGCATTGCAGACAGCTCAACAAAGAAAGACAGGGTAGGATTCAGGCGTGCAGAGATGAGGCCTGGAGATTGGTATAGGAAAGGGCATCCAGGGCAAAGGAAATGCATTTCACCTTTAAAGTGCTTTTTGTTCTCTCCGTATCTTTCTTGGCTGGGTGGCCTAGGACAGTCCTTAAATTTTTTTTTTTTTTATGTTTATTTATTTTTGAAAGAGAGAGAGCACGTGAGCAGGGGAGGGGAGGAGAGACGGAGACACAGAATCCGAAACAGGCTCCAGGCTCTGGGCTGTCAGCACAGAGTCTGACCCACGGCTCAAACACACGGGCCCTGAGATCATGACCTGACCTGAAGTGGGACACTTAACTAACTAAGACAAGCAGGCGCCCCCGTGCTTCTTAAACTTTGAAGTAGAAATGAATTGCCTGGCAGTCTCATTAAAAGGCAGATTCTGATTCTCTGGGGTCTGATTTTCCCGGGTAGCCTGGGTAAGCAGGATCTGCATTTCTAACAAGCTCCCAAGTGATGCCCAAGCTGCTGGTCTGAGAAGTGCAATTTAAGTAGTAAAGTCCTAGGCTGTGTGTTTCTACAGAAGTCACAGGGCCTCCCGGGGCTGGGCAGGTCCTTTGGGCCTAAAAGAGCTTCTGGAGACACAGCAGTGGAAGCTTCCCCCACTGTTACCCTCTTGGGAGGGCGAGGGGACCAGCATAAACAGAAGAGAAGGAGCTGTGTGTGTAAGAGAGGAGCCCCCTCCATCTCAGATATGAATGGATTGCATCATTCCCTCCTCTAAACCAGCAGCACAGAAGCTCGGAGAGAGATAGCAGCTCTGTGCCGTCACTGACTTGCTTGTGTCCTGGCAGAATAAAGGACTCTCTGTGAGCTCAAAGCCTAGCAGCTTTTCTGGATCTTGGTGGAGACAGTCATTTTAAACCAAAAACAAGTCTTTCACAAACACTGCTGAAATAAAGGAAGAAGTCATTAGGATGGTTCAGCCTGACAAACTCTGAACTTGATACAACAAACCAGTTTTGAGTGGAGGTGGGGGCCCTGCTACAGCAGAGGGTGATCAAAATAGTCTTAGTGTTTTGGGTTTTTTCCTGCTGGAGACTACTCTTCGAGAGTTTTAATTCATGCAAGGGAAAAGAGAAGAGTCATATTTGGTTGGCTATTTGATCAAAATTCAGAACTAGTCATTGTTGAAATTTATCTGTATAATGTCTTAAATCTTAACTGGGTCCTCACTTAATAAATACAAATGCTGAAATCTTTAAACTATTAATCTACACCCCCCCCCCAAAGACCTTTTCTTTGGAGAGATAGTAATAGGTAGAAACACGAGGACATCTGGACAGGAGAAGGTAAAAAAAATTTCAAAGCATTTCCATGTATGTTAAATGGTTGTTGTGAAAATAGGAATGCTATATACTGCACCTGCAGAGATAAAATATGATTGCTTATGGCAGAGGCAGTGCTTCTAAGAAACAGCTCAGGTTGGAAATTGAAAACACATTCTGGGGTTCCGCTTCCCATTTTTCTTGCAGTTACCAAGATGGGTGGTCATGAGATGAAAGTAATATTTATTCAGCACTTGCTGTAGGTCAGGTATCGTGCTGTGTACATGACAGATGTGTTCCTTTTTAATCCACCAATTAAAACCATAAGTAGATGGTAATATGAGACAAGAAATCTAGTATCTAGAGAAGTTGCAGCCTTTACTCGAGGTTGTATAGCAAGGAGTTGAAACAGAAGTTCAAACCCAGAGGTTCTATCTAAAATAAGATCTGTACCCTCTCTACTATGGCATGCTGCCGAACATCAGCTTGTTTTCTGTTTCTCGCTGAGGACAGTCTGCTTCCTCTTAGAAGCTCTTCTTATTAGATGTTGAGTTATGTCAAAGGCACATGGGGTTAGTGACTGGTTAAACTTAAAGACCTCTAACATCCCGCCCAAACGTTCACATTCCCTTCTACCACAGTGCCTTTGCACATGCTGTTTTTAAAATCCTGCTTGAAGTTCCCTTTGGTTTTTTTTGTTTGTTTATTTTGCACTTACTAACTATATCACCTTTCTCCTGCATACCTCAGTTTGGTCATTTCTTCAAGAAAGTCTCTCTTTCCTTTGCTCACTATTTCTTTCTCTTTCTCTCTCTCTCTCTCTCTCTCTCTCTCTCTCTCTCTAATTGTGCTTTACTTTATTGTGCTCCACGTATAATGTGTTTTTTTACAAATTGAAGGTTTGTGGAAATAGGAAGAGAACTAGAAGTGGAGCCTGAAGATGTGACTGAATTGCTACAATCTCATGATAAAACTTTAACAGATGAGGAGCTGCTTCTTATGGATGAGCAAAGAAAGTGGTTTCTTGAGATGGAAACTACTCCTGGTGAAGATGTTCATTGCATGATGCCAGCCTCTGGATCAGTTAATTGCTACTTCCATCAATCATGCACTGACTGGGTAGCTGTGGTTATAGCCCCTCCTACAACTGCTGCATAGTCAATACCCTTCTGCGACTGGGCAGTTATAACCTAGGCCATATTCTGTGCAGTCTGAATGTTTGTCATCTCCTTCCTGGCTGACCTTCTGGAGATGCAGCAAACAGGCATCAGTGTGGAACGTGGCCAGCTCCTCCATGGAGGCTACTTTGGGCTTACCTATCCTTATTCACTTATGCAGTGCATATGCTTCAATCAAAGAATTGATTGGCCATCCTGGCCTATTTGGGGACATTGGGCAGGGAGTTGCACATCATGACATACCGGAGGCAGCGACTGCCCACCGTCCGCTAGTTCCTCTGGCTCCTCCATCTTCCAACTCTGGCTGTTCCTGAGCCACCACATGGATTGGGCTTTTTTCAGACTCAACCCAGGCTCCAGTTCCTACTCTTCTTCCCACTATTTCTATTATATACTTTTTACACTTTAATAGCCCATACCTCTGATTGTGAAAGTTATCACAGATGCAATTTTACACTTATGCATGTGTCCAAAATAACAGATTCTTTCTTTTTAGAGATCAGGTAATCAACTATTTGTCTCCTGTCCCCAGTGACTCACCTGAGTGGTGACACCTGGTAACTGTCATTTGTTGATGGGCTCCTGCTTCTGAGTTAGGCATTGGATGAGGGTGAGGGAAATTGAAGATTTTTAAGACTTGTTCCCTGTACTCAAGGAACTAACAATCTGATTGGAAATGCATGGCTAATATATATTAATTAGTAAATTAGGGGCAGATTGTTGTACTGTGGCAACTCAGTTAAAAAAAGGTGGACTTCATTTATAACCTAGCTAGAATCCTTAAAGAGTAAAACCATATACCAATACTAACTGTGTGCAAAACAGAATAGGGTCCCAAGCATAAGTTCCATAAGCCCATTTGAATTCTGCAGGTTTCCCAGATCCCACCTCCTCATGTCACTAGAAGTGACAGGTTGCACTTGTAATTTACAAATGATACATACAGACACTAGCCACAGACCTATCCCTAGCTGGGGGTGATTCCTGATATTGCCAGGGGAGCCATTATGAAAAGCAAAACAATATTGCCAATATTCCAGGGACTATGACCAACAAAAACGGCGGTTACATGGATCAACCTAAAAGTTAAGTTGAGACTTCCTGAATTTCTTACCTGAAAGCATATCATCAGAATGAAGAATCTGAAAAGCTGTTAGCGATACACTATGTAGAATTTTTTTTTTAAATACAGACTTTAACTAGTCTCAAAGACATTGATTGATGATGCTATAAGTGATGCTGTTAAAAATAGTTACCATGCACAATTCCCTAGATCAAGGTGTCTTTGTCCATACCAGTTCGTACCATTTGTTATTTAGACAGCCCTTCCTTCTATAGCTGTAGGCAACCTGGGGCATCTAAATTTGTGGGTGCTTCAGGTTGAGGTTGACACTGGGCAGTAACTCAGTTTTTTTCTTGCACCACTTAATGCTCAGAAAGAGGGCTTTGCCAAGTGGTCTGGTATCCTTACGACCAGGAATGAACTGTGTGACCAGAGAAAACTGCTTTCACATTTCCCTTTTCTATTCCAGAATATACTAGTAACTTAAAAGCCAGTAACTTGGCATCCAGATGCACTATAAGGCATTTTTCAGTTTTATGATTTCATGATTAGACATCTAGAGAAAAAAAAACTAACTGTTCTTACTCTCTTGTGCATGGGACATTTTTGCAACTATATGCAAAAAACTGGTAACAAGGCTTCATGGAGAGGGGAGCTTTCTCTTTCCTGCAACTTTTGGACTAAACTTTTTAATATCATGTGTTATTTACTACTAGTAATGAAAATAACTTAAAAAACAAATACAATTAATTTAAAATTTAAGCAGTACAAGTACGTTTTACTTGTAAAAGTACAGAGTCCCTCCGTCTAGAAATGTTTACATGCTGTTCTCGTTCTTCTTTACAATTTTACCATTATTGTGATTTGTTTTAGAAATAATGATTCTTAGGATCTGTGGAGGAAAGGACAGACATACAGAAGATTTGGATGATGTAAATTGCTATATAGTCCGCAAATATGTGTAACTACTTGGTATGTGATAAGTCTGGGGCTAGGTACTTCCTCCTTTCCATAACTTCTCCAAGGCTTCTTGTGTAAACACCCAAGCATTTTTTTTTCTTTGAGAGTTCTGCAAGCTTAAAATGCTTTTCATAGACTAGTGGTGGTTTGTTCCTCAAGAATGCAACGACCAATGTGCTCACCTGCCGCGACAGTGATCCAGGGCACGGAGGTAAGTCCCAGGTGTCTGTTGAGGCAAAGACTGCCTTGATAACCTGCAGAGGAGACAAGAGAGTAGCCTTACAGAGGGCGGGAGTCATTTTGAGTGGCTGGCAATAGAAACTCCTACAGAGATAGCTTAATTCACAAAATTGTGGAATTGCCCAAAAGCTGATTCCAAAGATTTGTCAACAGAATCCTGCACAGGCTAAAAGAGCTTTGTTAAATCAAAGAAAGTTCCTACTTAAGACAAGTCTTGTAAAGCCGTAGAACTTGTTTGGTTAAATTCTATTTCATATAGGTATGAAGGTAAGAAGAATGCCTTATATTTGCTTAAACCTTGGTTTTCTCTTGGTTTTCAAAGCCCTTAGGCATACCTTATTTCTCTGAACCCTCACAAAAACGCTATGAGAACTGTCTGGCAATTTCACACATGATGAAAAGGCAGCTTAGAAGTGGAGCCTCTGGTCAATAGAAGCCTGGTAGGAAATGGCTGAGGTTTAGACCAGGACCTGGGAGCCCTACCTGAGGGCACTCCGCTAGGCCCACCACACACCTCTCCAGTTATAAGCAGAGCACGTGCAGCTTTGTTAGGGAAATCCATCTGATTTTCGTAAGATCACAACAGTGAATGTGCCCTAGGTATCCCCAATTCTCCCTTCTTCCCCTGCAGACCGCCTTCCTAGGTCTGTAGCCAGCCCATCTTCCTAGGGTTGGGTTTGGATTACTCCCCCAGCATCTTTGCTAGCAAGTGAATAAAGTTCAGGCTCCACAAACTGGCCGTCAAGTGCTCTGTCTCTAGCCCCCATCCATCACTTCAATCCCCTTTCCCATTTTGGTATGCTATTTCTTGCCCCTTACACTCTACCCAAGCAGACCAGTGAACCACCACTTAGGACCCCAGCAGGGCACAGGCTAGGGTGAGGTATGCTGCAAAACTTATGGGGATGTCACGGAACTCAGGAACCAAGATAAATAGTGTGATGCAATCTTTTAAAAATTAGTGCAAGAAAATGCATGATGAAAAATATTAAAATTTAAAATAAAGACGGGGTCAGCTTTACTGGTTTTTCCTTTTTCTTCAGACTCCGAAATGCCTCTTCAGGGCACTGTTACTGATCCTGCATTGACTTCCCCCTGAGTACTTACATCAATGATGTTTCACAAAATTTGTTCTCATTACCCCTTTCCACACCAGTAACTTATCTTCTTGAATGCCCCAGCATTTAGCTGTAGCCCTCTTTTGTCTGGACAACCCATTTCCCTTGGTAACTGGTAGTACTTGGGTGGCCATCTGAATCATCTTGAATCCTTTCCAGTGCCTTCCTAAACCACAGTGGGCACTCAGCACCTCTTTGAAAGAAAGAAAGAAAGAAAGAAAGAAAGAAAGAAAGAAAGAAAGAAAGAAAGAAAGAAAGAAAGAAAGAAAGAAAGAAAGAAAGAAAGAAAAGAAAAAAATGCAGCAATCACAATCCTCAAATTAGCTCTCTCAGGCTGAGCAGGGAAGGAACCCAGATATATTTCGTTTGGTCCAGTGTTGTTAAAAAAAATTGCACTTGTATCAATGATGTAAAAATCAGGATGTTATACATGAAAAAAAAATCGAAATCTTTGTCACTTCTTGAAAAATCAGAAAATCTAGCAAAGGTAGGCCCGAATTGTTCCATGACAGCACTGGGCGTTTAGAACTTCTCTGCCTCCTGGCTGGGTCGCTTATTTGCATTACCTGCCATGCCCCGTTAGCTCTTTGAGTTTGGACCTTAGGCTTGAGTGCACTGGATAAAACACATCTGCTGGATCCACTCCTTCTCTCCTGGATAATAAATGCTTCCTTGTCCTTTCCAGTAGAGTCTTGCAGAGAGGCTCAAGGAAGCCGCTTACCTTTCCAGCCCACAAACTTCTCACAACCCGTGAAACTTGCACTGCCCTCCGCACCCTGTTTTTCCCCAGCCCTCTGCTCCAGGGCCCCCTCTCCTGCGCTGGCCCATCCTTCCCTCCTCCAGCCCCACACCCCGCGGTCGGGAGCCCGGGGCGGGTCTCCGGGCCACCACCGCAGCTCTCTGCCCCGGGCCAGGGCGCTCGGGCTCGCCCACGGCGGCACTGGGCATGCTCAGAGGCGGCCGCGGGGGCAGGTTTGCTTCGCAGGCGCTCGCACTCGGCGGCGGGCGGGCGCGCGGCTGCAGCTGTAGCTCCAGCGCCAGGAGTTGGAGTTGCCGGGAGTTTCCCCCCCCTCCCCACCCCGCCTCCCTCTTGGCGCGCGGCAGCGGGAGCCGGCGCGGGAGCCGCTAGCGGCGCCGAGCCAGCACCCAGGCCGGCGGAGCCTTGTCCGGAGCCCGGAACCCCGCGCGGGGCAGCCCCCGGGGAGGAGCCTCGCCGGCTGGGACGCGTGCCACTCACTAGCACTGCCGGCGCTCGAGCCCGGCTGCAAGGTAGGGCCGGGTCGTGGGGCGCCGGGCGGGCGAGGCAGAGGCCAGGGCGGGGGTGGTGGGGGGGAGATGCGGCTGCTGCGGCCGCGGCGGTCAGGGCGCCCGGCGCTCGGTCCAATGCGGGCGGCCAGGGCAGGGACCCCACTGCGGGGCCGGAGGAGTAGGCAGGCGCCCAGAGAGATGCTTTCAAGTTGGCGGGCGGCGGGAGTGGGGGCTTTGCGCCCCGGCGCAGCTGCTGTGCGCGCAGACAGGGACTCGGTCCCTGGTTTTCCCCAAACCTGGGACCCGGTGTGCGGGTAGGTTTGGGCAAGCCGCGGAGCGGAGCAGTTTCCTCCGAGAAAGTTGAGGATGGAGCCCTTCTTTCGGCACTGTCCCCGCGGTAGGACGAGTCCCGAGGGTGCCGCCCCGAGGCCCCAGTGTGGAGGAGCCGAGTGGGTCGCTGCTCCCCTGGGCTGAGTTCCTCCACCCCTGGCTGAAATCTGCGAATCACCGAATCTTCGCTTCTCTGGCGTCTTCTAGGAAAACCATTCATGCCAAAACTGAGGTAGGCGTCTGAGTGGCACGGCTCCCTGCCTCCAGGGCTTGTAGCCGGGCTCTGCCCCTTCCCCAACCTCCGACGTGGCGAAGGGCTCCCCGTTCCGAGTTCGCGCTGGCGCGCCGGGGCAACATGGGGCAACGTGGCTGGGGTAGGTGGATGATAGAGTTTTTCCTCCAGGCTTTCCTCAGGTTTACAGCACCCCACCAATCCCACCCTGTTCATCTTCGCAGAGGACAGGACTTGAAAAGAAGGGCCAGGTGGAGAATTTGAGTTGACATTCTGATCCTTAGGAGAGGGTGCCTGGATCGTATCTGCCTTGGGCTCTGGCCCCAGGACTTCATAAGGAATTCTCTCCTTACTTATTCTTCCCCAGGGACTGGGTGGCAAAGAATAGGGCCAGTGGGTCTACCAGGACGCCTGCCTCTTTCCTCGGGCTTCTAAGATAGATTTGCAGGCCACCCCAGGACCCTGAAACTGGCATTGTGCAGATTGCCAGAGTGTGGAGGATGCTGCCGCTTTCTCCTGGCTCCACTTTTTTCACTTCTTGTTTTGAGTTTTGGGGTTTTGCCTGCACACGAGTCAGAGCTGCGCTGTCATAACCCCGGGTGGGGTGTGTTGGGGGTGGGGGGGGGGGGTGTGTGGAGAGTGGCGGTAGAGAAGCTTCAGCCAGGCAGTGAGCGGCTGTTCGCCTCAGAGGCTGCTAGTGGGAGTTGGTCCAGAAATGATTATGCAGGCTAGAAATATGCCTCTCTCTCTCTCTCTCTCTCTCTCTCTCTCTCTCTCTCTCTCTTTTTTGGCTGAACACCTTGGCTGTTGGGTTTGTGTGTTAAGTTCTTAAAGGGGCACCCACACATTGCTCAAGTGCCGTGTTGTAGGAGCTGATCGTTTTTCTGCTGCACGTTTGTTTTTTCTTTGCTGTTTCCTCAGGGTGAATCTGCTTTGGGGCAGATTTCCAGCTGTGGGAATCACATGCTGTGGGTACACAGGTTCTAGAGTCAGATCTGAGGTCAAGTTTTAGCTTTACAGCTGATGATGGTGCGGATAGACAAATAGCCACTCTGAGCTTGTTTCCTCTAGTGTCAGATGGAGACACTTAGTGGCCTCACCTCCTTTCATTGCAGGGTTGTTGTGAGACTTGGATGAGATAATAGAAATGAAAGTTCTGAGGAAACTTGGAAGCACCTTTCATATCCTATTGTGGCTACGCTCTTTACTCAGTGTTTCTGAATTAACTAATTCTTTCCATTTTAACGGAACACCTAAGCCTTCTGCCCTCTACCCATTCCTCACCAAGAGGTTTAGTTGCTCAGGCCTTTGGAAGTAGCTGTTTATCTTTTATCTTTGTATTGTTTCCCTAAAATCCACCTCTCTTGATTTTAAGGGTTGAGGCTCTAGTCCTCATATTTATTTGAGGGAAGCAGCATGGTGTAGATTAGGAGATCTCCAGGGTTGCCTTATCAATGTTCAGAGTCCTGGCCCCCCACGTTGGCTTGTCAGCAAGACCCCTGTTAGACAAATACAGTTGATGAGTCAGCAGACCCTGGGCTGGAGCTCTGCCTTGGCCTCTAAGTGACCTTGAACTAAAGACTCAACCTTTCATCAGTCTATGAGGTTAAAGAGCCAATAATCATCAGACAGGAACAGGTGGGATTTCCTCTCACTCAGTTAATAAGGGCTTGATCAGGCTCCTGAGCCCCCCACGTGCTGCATCTTTCCTAATCCTGGGGCAGAAGTTCTCCAGCATGAGCACTGAAGTCAACTGGAGGGCTTGTTAGGGGCACCTGGCTGGCTCAGCCAGTGGAGTATGAAGACTCTTGATCTTGGGGTTGTGAGTTCAGGCCCCACGTTGGGTCTAGAGATTACTTAAAAAAATAAATAAATAAAAATCTTCAAACAAACAAACAACCAAAACACAAAGATTACTGAGCTGCACTGCTTAGAGTCTCTGATTCTCTAGGTCTAGGGTTGAGGGAAGGGGGTCCAAGAATTTGCATCACCAGCTAGTTCCCGATGATGCCAATGCTGCTCGTCCGGATCCCACGCCAATAGAATCACTGACGTACCAGGTGAGAGACAGTAAGAGAGAGGTGAGGTTTGTTCTAAAATAGCATTATTTTAATACCACACGTACAGAGATAGGGTGCTTTAGGAACTTGCCTGAAGCAGCTTATATTTCCAATACCTGTGCCACTTACCATTGTCCAGTTTTAATAATTCTGATTGCTCTTCATTTTTTTTAAGTTTATTTATTTATTTTGACAGAAAAAGCGCAAGTGGGGGAGGGGCAGAGAAAGAGAGGGAATCCCAAGCAGGCTCCTTATTGTCAGCACAGATCCGTACACAGGGCTCAATCTCACAAACCGTGAGATCATGACCTGAGCCTCCATCAAGAGTCAGAAGCTTAAGGGACTGGGCCACCCAGGCGTGCCACAACCCCTCCCCGATTGCTCTTTCAATGAGTGGATTTTACACAAAAAAGGTAGGATTCCCCCTTCTTTTCACACTGTATAATACTCAGGTTTCTAGGTCACTCTTGAGTAGACTGAGATCTGTGACCTTGATATTGATAAATCTAGCAACTACCCTATTCCTTTCCTAGGAGATCTCAGACATTTTTGCAGAGGAGTTGCATAAAGTTATGGCAGCTTGAACCTTAAGACTGGAGAACAGGTTGAATTGCCATAAGCAAATTTTAATAAAACTGACAATGTGGTGCCTTCTTTGCATGGACAGCGTACCCAGGCCAGGAGGCAGGAGGAGATGAAGGATACTCCCTGACAGAAGTTCTGTGGTGGTCAGACCTGGCAAAGGCCTTCCATTCCTTCTGTCAAATGGTGGTGTTGGCAGTGACCGAGATCCTCTCTCACTCTGTGGGGGAGGAAGGCCAACTTTCACGGGAAGCCGTGCTGTATCAGTGCCTCTCTGTGTCCTTCCACTGATAATCAAGCACTGCTTGGGCACAGCCCAATCTTAAGTTCTCCTTGTCCCCCAAGCTAGGGTGAGAGCTCACCAGGACTAGTAGTGGCCTTGAACTTCAGCTGCTTTGTATCAGAGAGGCCTTGTGAGGGAGCCTGCGTGAGTCAGGAGGGCGCTTGAGATGCCATCCTAGAGAAGGAATAAGGTCATGTAGCACCCAAACCACTCGGCGTAAGAGGAGGTCAGCACTTGAACACATTCTCGTGTTGCCGTGCCAGATGGAAGCCAGCCTGACCATCGTGCTTTATCTTAGCTTTCCATTTGTGCTTTGTTTTAGTTTTAAAATGATTAGCACTAAAGAGACCTATCAGTAAAATCAGAAACCTATTCAAAAACTCAAGTGTACCATTTAGTGTTTTAGTAGATAAAACCGCAAGGCCCATGCCTGTCTTCCTGATGGTAATCAACCCTCAGTGAAGGAACCACCTTCCGGTTGTAATTCTTAAGATTCACTCGCTCATTTAAATAGTTTCTCCTACTTAACATGAGTAGGGAACGTTTCTATTTTAAAATTCTTTCCCATAACTTGATGTTTATATTTTGGGTGTTACCCCTACTTTTCACTGCTAGATTTTTTTCCAGTGAGGGGGAGGCTTCTTTCCTTATCACCGTCGTTAGCTTTTCTTAGTGCGTGACCGCTTGGTATCTTCATTCCCTTGGATAAGTCTGTTGTGAGACATTTGTGATACTTTCTTTCTCTTTGATCCTCGGGGCTGTTGGTCCTGGGTCATAGAGAATCACAGCCCATTCCTGGAACACTGTTCCCCACCACCTTCCTAGAGCCTGCTTCAACTAAAACTCGGGTTGTAGGGCACTAGCTCGATTCTAAGATGCATTGGATCCGCACAAGCCCCCCCCTTCCCCCGCCGGGCAGTTCATCCTTTTCCAAATTCAGAAATCTGGATGGGTCTTCAAAATTACGAACACCTTAAATATATGGTTTTCTTTTCTGTTTTTCTATAAACTGACATGCAAATAGAGCAACTTCCAACTGACAACATTCTAAAACAAAACAAATTTTGTTCCTTACGCCAGTAGAAAATAGTTTCTACTCCGTGCTGTCCAGCTGATAGAATTAAGCAGCAATTGAATTAGCTCAGCAGTTTCCAGAGTACTTCGTCAGAAGAGTCAAAAGAATGCTATCAGGGAGGCGTTAATAGGTGTGCTCTTGAAAAGGGCAGATCAATTTGGAAGCTCTGCCTGTTATTTTTCCCTCTTAGAGATTCCCACCATGTGCATCATCATATCAAAGTCTCTCAGAAGTACTAGAGTTAACAGTCCCAATAATTGTGTTTATTCAATTAAACGCTTCCCAGAACACATTTTTGAGGTTATGTGTGGATCTTCTAGTATTCCATTACCAAATGAGCACATTCCCTCAATTGTGATATGTTATTTAACATCAACTATGGATGGAGTGGTTTCACCTAGTATATAGGGGCATTCACTGAGCATGAATATTCATTGATTAATGGCTCTATACGTGATTACTGTTTTTTTTATTTCAGGGTAAAGAGAAGCCATTGTAAGCTATGGTGGCTAGTAAAATCTCCATGGAGGGGATAGACTGAAAATATAAATGATGGGTGGTTGTACTTTTGTAGAAAAGAGAAGGGCATTGTAGGTTGGTGGCATAATGTGGTGGTGGTCAAAGAACCTGTTCTTTCTGGATTCTGTGAATTCACTGAAGTAGCTATGAGTTCTGGTGACCACGGACGAGCTGCTTGTAGATAAAGAGGAGGGGAGGCACGATATTCTGGTTGAATACATGGGATATCAAGAGAGAAAGTATTTCTAGGCCTTTCGAGGAAAGTCGGTCCAAGTACGGAGGGAAGTCCAGCTAAAGAGTCTTGGGTATTTGGGAGATGAGCTTTCCAGGAAGAGGGGTTGTGACTGGAGTTTCAGAAAACAGCACAAAGAAAGAACTCTTACAGTTCGACAGTAAAAAGGCAACCCAATTTTAAAATGGACAAAGACTTCAAATAGACAGCTCTTCAAAGAAGATACACAGATGGTCAATGAGCAGATGAAAAGATGCTCAACACCATTTAGTCATTGGGGAAATACATCAAAACCACAATGAGATACCACCTCACACCCATCAGGATGGCTGTGATCAAAAAGACATATAATAACAACTGTTGGTGAGGATGTGGAGAAATCGGAACTTTTCTATATTACGTTGGTGGTGGGAATGTAAAATAGCACAGCCACTTTGGAAAACAGGTGGTTCCTCAAAATGTTAGACATAGACGTACCTCATGACCAGTTTCACTCCTAGGTATATACCCCAGAGAACAGAAAATGTGTTCACACAAACATTTGTACACAGATGTTCACAATAGCATGACTCATAATAGCCAAAAAGTGGAAACAACCCGAATGTCCACCAGTGGATGAATGGACAAACTGTGGTGTATCCATACAATGGAATACTGTTCAGCCATGAAAAGGAATGAAGTTTCATTCATGCTACGTGGATGAATCTTGAAAACATGCTATATGAAAGAGGCCAGATACAAAAGGCCACATGTGTATGATCCCATTTATATGAAATGTCCAGAATAGGTGAATCTATAGTGTCAGAAGGTACGTTGCTGGTTGCCAGGAGCTGGGGGGAGGGCGGAGGGGAATAACTCTTGATGTTATTCCTTTGATGTTATCCCAAAAGCCTTCCTTTTGGGGTGCTGAAAACGTTCTGGAATTAGGCAGTGGTGATGATTATACAACTTTGTGAATAGTCTAACAACTGTTGAATTGTACACTCCAAAAGGGTTAATTATATGGTGTATGAATTATGTCACAATAAAAAAAATAAAGTAGCAAGAAGGCTCCTGCCTGGCGCTAAAGAATAATGAGAAAAAAGTGGTGAGAGAGATCTAGGAATCGGGTATTCGTTTCAGGCCAGATTTTCTCTGTGGGGGGAAAATAGCTAGATAATTCCTTCATCCTTGCTTGTCTTTGGGTCTTCTAGGATTGTCCTGTTGCTCTTTGTTGCACAAGTCCTTTCCCCGAATTAAAAGCGTTTTGTGCCAACTTGCTCCTGAGTCAGTGGGATGGTTTTGTGGCAGATGTGCCTTGTGATCTTCAGAGTGGAGAATGTTCCTGGACTTCCCTCCAGAGGCGAATTCCATATTTAGGCTTCCTGGTTGCGAACCACCAAAGGGTGATAGGTTGTGCTGACTTGGCAGTTAATCTTTAGGTTCTCCCTTAAGATTTGACCGTAGTGTCATCTTCCAGTTTGTCTGTGGAGCTCTGTCAAGACTTCCCCTTTAAAAAAAAAAAAAAAAAAAAAAATCTCTGTATTAAGCAGGGTTTAGGTGCCACTGCTGGCACCACACCAGCATCAAAGTGTTTGGACCCCAAAGTCATAATACTAAATGAGCTTTTAATGTCACCGAGGCGAGGCTGCCATCCCCTTGATAGAGATGTTTCTCCTCTCTTTCGTGGTGAGATGTAGCTCGGCTTCTCAGACTCGGGGGCAGCAGCACTGGGGATCTCGTTAAGGTGCCGAATTTGATTCAGCAGGCCTGGGTTGGGGCCTGAGATCCCGCCGTTTTAACAAGCTCCCGTTGATGTGGTTGCTGCTGGTCCACGGACCGCTCTGAGTAGAAGCTGATGCAGCATGGAGCAGGTGGCTTTGGACTAGGACAGAGCTGAACAGGAGCTGTGGCAGAGCCACCAATTTGCTCAGGGAACTTGGGGGCAAGGTTAGTAACATGTGAGAGACAACTTTCTGTCTTTATTATTTTTTTTAATCTATATTCAAGTTAATATACAGTGTAGTCGTGGCTTCAAGAGTAGAGCCCTGTGATTGCTTTCTGACATGTGACAGCCAGTGCTCATCCCCAAAAGTGCCCTCTTTAATGCCCGTCACCCATTTAATACCCACCCCCCACTCCAGCAGCCCTCAGTTTGTTCTCTGTATTTAAGAGTCTCTTATGGTTTCTTCCCTCTCTTGTTTTTATCTTATTTTTGCTTCCCTTCCCCTATGTTCATCTGTTGAGTTTCTCAAATTACACATATGAGTGAAATCATATGCTATCTTTCCCTGATTTGTTTTGCTCAGCATAATACACTCAAGTTCCAACCACATTGTTGCAAATGGCAAGATTTCATTCTTTTTCATCTCCAAGTGGTATTCCATTGTGTGTGTGTATGACATCTTCTTTATCCATTCATCAGTTGATGGACATTGGGACTCTTTCCATAATTTGAGCCACAGCTTTCTTATCCATCAGATCAGAGTAAGACCTAGCGCGCGTAGAAAAGTACGCACCACAATGTGCCTGGAATGTCACATATTTGCCTTTTGCTTCCCTCAAGGGCTGAGAATTCCACGATTAAGACTAAAGGAAAAATATATATGGAAGAAAGCCAAGGGCTTCACAGAGTGTTTGATTTGTGTGGATGGAATGGAGGGAGGATATAGGAGACAAGGTATGAATCCTAGTCCTCGGGGCAACATTAATTTGCTTATTGGTCTTCAAATGAGCATAACTTTGGTAAAGTCACTGTGCTAGTCTCAGCTGAATCCGGATAACTTTTAGTCAAGGTGTTGGGCCTTTACTCAGCTCTCATGGAGTTGATTTCTTTTTGACCAGATCATCCCTCAACTGCTCTGTGGGTGCTCCCATTCCTTAGTATGGTGGTCTCTTCCCATCCTTGCCTAGCTGCCTTCCCCCCTGACTTACTGATGTTTATCTCATGCAGATGAGAGGAAATGGCGCTCAAACGTAAACCATTGAGTTTCGTGAGCAGCACGAGTGAAAGTTTCTGGGGATGAGGGTGAAAACGTTTACTTCATTGACTTGAGAAAACCTAGGTGTTTCGTTAATTTGCCTTAACTCTGGGCAGGTTGGATTGAATTGGATGAATGGGTAACAACCGAAGAGGAAGAATTGGGAACTAAATCTTGGCACTGGCTGTAATTTTCCTACCTGGAGCCTGTATTACTTGGCCTCACTGGGCCTCAGTTTCCTCTGTGTTATTAGGGACTGGCCTGGCTCATGGGGCTGGCTTTTGAGGCTGGCATGCACAGCACCTGGGAGGGCATTCTGAGCTCTAAGAGGACCCATCTCCGTGAAGTATGCCCTGTCACTCCCCAGTGCTGGCTTAGGTAATGGCGTCTGCATAGGGTTACACAAGGTGAGTTGTGGTTTGTTAACTTTGGTTCTGTTTCTATCTTCTTTATCATTTGAAGTGAGAGGAAACAAGAGAATGTGTTTACATTTCAATTAAGTTGACAGATCCTTCTCACTTTCTACAGGGAAAAAATTCACACAAACAGTTCCTACGGTTTTAACAAAACCCCAAGTGCAGTAAATCAAACTGGTTTCTACGACCTCACAGCCTGAAATTCATTGCTTTCCTGAGGATGGTAATTTCGCCCCATGAGGCTCTGTTTTCCCACCTTGTTTGACTGTTTTGTGGATTGCCACGTGTGGATATTTCATGCCTGATTTTGAAGAAAATGAGATTGTTCACTTTGTTATAGCGCTAGGGCTGAACATTTAAACTGATGTTGCATCAATATCAAATAATCAAAGGCAAGGTATTCAGGCTGCAGCTGAATACACTAGGTCTCACTGCACTTACTGTCCTTCTGAAAGGTGGAGGTGGAGTGTCACTCGAATTGGGAAAGATCTGATTTCTGAGGCGAGCGAATGTGTGTGCTCTAATCTGGTTGCCTCTCCTGACCACTGTTGGTAAGGAAAATTGGTCAGAGAGGTTATGCCTCAGCGATCTCTTTGTTTTTAGACCGCCTGGCAATGTGTTGCTTCACACAGTCTCAGATGAAAGCCAGCAGTATCTACTGGTTGAGAAGTTAATATTATTCTTGAAGAATTTAATCTACCCTATCATTAAGTCGCAATAAGGAAGCTGTCCTGCTAAGGAGGAGCTAGGTATATGAAGCTGGGTGTTCCTGAAGTAAGGCCTTTTAAAATTAAATCCTTATGCAACTACTGTATAACAATAGTTATTAAAAGAAAAGAAAAACTACCCTAAAGGTAGAAATTTGGTGCTTATAAAAAGAGTTCAATGCTCATAAAACGGGCATATTTCCAAATTCATCCACATTGTCAACCACACAGTCACTGGTCTATCTAGTAGCTGATTTTTAAAAATGGGACAGGGAATTCTGAACTCAGACACCCTATTTTGGAACAGCCCTTGCGCTCAAGATCCCAACGGCTGGGATCTTCATTTTCGTATCCCCGAGGCCTAGCATGTCTGGCATATAGGAGAGAATCAATAAAAATATACTGAGCTGGACAGCTGCTTTCCCCTGGGATTCCCTTCCACTGTCTCGTCCATTAGTTTTTGTCAGTATATTATTTTTACTATTTAATATTTCCCTAGAGATTATTATATGCTAACATAGTACATAGGTTCTAAGCACTTCATTGATACTGATTCCTTTTGTCTGCACGACCCTCAGAGGTAGGTACTGTTGTATATTTATCCCTACTTTACAGTTGAAGAGTGTGTATCATTTCCAAAAGTGACCTGAAAAGCGCTGTGTTTAAGATGGAAAGCTCATTACAGAGCAGCTCGTGATACGGCTGTGCAAATGACAAGTGTAATAACTCACGTTGGCATGGAAATTTCATAAAGAACCTATGCTGCTGGCCCCTAAAACTCTTGAAAGTAACCCCCCAGAGCTCCTCAAAATCTCCCGAACTGTCCTCAGTTTCTCCCGCTTTCCAGCTGCATCCACCATGTATGTGGTCACGTCCTGCCGGCATATGGTCTACAAAGTGCTCTCACAGGATCTCATCTTTTTCTAGATGACAGAAGTGAGGCCTGGAGAGTCAAACTCCTTCTGAGGCACAGGATCGCCTGGGTTGGCTGGGAGCAGGACCCCGTGCCTCTTGCTCTTCACACTAGGCCCGAGTGCTTACATAAATTTATGCTAAGGGACAGTTGAATTGGTTTGCCCTGTGTGGCTTCGCATGGGAGGAGGCAAATAGATGGGTTTGAAGTGTAACATACACACAGAAACAAGTGCTAATTGCGTGGGTACCATTAAGGGAACTCACTCTAGGAACACATCCATTTAGTCTTAGTACAGGTCAAGAAAGAGAGAGAGCCACCAGCACCCCAGAATCTCTCCTTGTGCCGGATGGTTCTGTCCGCCTCCATGGTAGCCACTCTCCTGACTTCTAGTACTACGGATCACTTTTGCCTCCTTTTGAGTTTTATATGAATACAGTCATTCTTCTGTATTCTTTTGTGTCTGACTTCTTTCTCTCAGTATTGTGAGGTTCAGCCATATTGCTCATGTGGCATAAGCTGGATTGTATTCTGTTATATTAATATACCACAATTACTAATGATGGACATTTCAGTTGTTTCCCATTTGGGGGTTGTTATAAATCATGCTGCTGTGGGCATACATGTGTATATGTCTTTGGTGCACATAGGTATGTATTTCTGGAGTGTGCATGTGGGTATAATTGCCAGGCCTTATGATAGGAGTATGTTTAGTTTTAGTAGATACAGCCAGGCAGTTTTCCAGTATGCCATTCAATTTATAGTCCCATCTGGTGTGAATGAAGAGTCCCCTTTCTCTATTTTCTTGCCAGTACTGAGTTTGATAAGTCATTTTAAATTTAGCTCTTCACATGTTTGTGTAGGGGGTCTCTACTTATGGTTTAAATTCATATATCTCTCGGGCACCTAGGTGGCTCAGTCAGTTAAGCAGCTGTCTTCGGCTCAGGTCATGATCTCATGGTTTGTGGGTTCAATCCTCCCATCGGGCTCTTACGCTGACAGCTCAGAGCCTGGAGCCTGCTTCTGATTCTGTCTCTCCCTCTCTCTCTGCCCTGCCCCCACTTGCACTCTGCCTGTCTCTCAAAAATAAATGAACATTAAAAAAAATTTAAATTCGGGGCGCCTGGGTGGCTCAGTTGGTTGGGCATCTGACTTCGGCTCAGGTCATGATCTCATGGTTCGTGGGTTCGAGCCCCGCGTCGGGCTCTGTGCTGACAGCTCAGAGCCTGGAGCCTGTTTCAGATTCTGTGTCTCCCTCTCTCTCTGCTCCTCCCCTGTTCACGCTCTGTCTCTATCTCAAAAATAAATAAACATTAAAAAAAATTTTTTATATTTAAATTCATATATCCCTTATCACCTTGTGAAGCTTAGTGTCTTTGCATGTGTATATTGACCTTTGGATTATCCTCTTTTGTGAAGATTTCTTGCCTATTTTTCAACTGTGTGGTTTTACTTTTTAAAACAAAGTGAGGATTCCATAGAAACATCTATGAAAAGTCCTTGAAATCTATAGTGATGGGGGTCACCTGTTAGTGATGTCTGATTGTGTTCTCAAATACAATTTCCGGAGAGTCCCCACTGAGGGAGTCACAGCTGGACAAAGTGGGTGAGGACCTGAAGAGTCATGAAACCCTTAGCAGGGAACTTGCTGAAAAGCTGGCGAGTCCCAGGGTGTATGGCTCACGGCAATTGTAAAGTTGTGAGGCCACCTGAAAGGTTAAAAGCACTTAACCTACAAATGAATTTGCCTTTTATGGAAGTTACTCTGGATGATTGTAGACCAACTCCAAAAGTATGGCTGAAACATTTCTGGAGTTGCTTTGAGTACGTCAGTTTGGATATTTTTAGTTGGTTTTAAAAATGCCCTTTGAGCCTGTATTTGATTTAGGGAAAGAGCAGAAGACCTCCCAGAACCCAGTCTAGTGAATAAGGAGGATACTTCAATGGGTAACTTAAAAACAAAACCTTATTCGTGAGGCTTGCCTGCAAGAGACGCACTTCCCTGCTTGGGTGAAGAGGGCAGATTTAGCAGGGAGGAGAAGGCCCTGCACTAAGTACCTTACTCTCCTGGTCTCTTCTCATCTTTATAGTAACTTGTGAGCTACTTAATGCCGTTAGAGATGGAAAGTCAGTTAGAAAGAAAAGGGGAGCCTGATTTAGGAGTCCAGCCCAGCTCCAGCTTACCCCAGGGCCACTAGCTTTGCTTTTTACCACCCTGCCTCCCCTCTGACAAAGTGTTGAAGGAATTTCAAAATGTTACATCCAGAAAAAAATGTGCTGCTGGTGAAGATCTGTTATAGACCCCCAGGAGCTGCCCTGTGGGGCTTTGAGGGGATAGAAGTCAGTCAAGCTTCAGAGCACTTGTCTTTCCCAAACACAGTGCCTGGGGCCCGGCTGTTGGCTGTTCGTGGGAGCAGCCTCAGGCCTCTCAGCATCCTGCCAGAACTAGTAGTCTGACCGGTAGGCCTTACTCTGCCTGCTGTTTCTTCTTCGTGACTGGCAAGCAGCTGCCCAGGAAATGCTCTTAGACACGTTGATGAATATTGTCACTGTTGGGAACTATATTCTGCATAGAAAAGAATCTTTTTTCCAGATAGGCACTTCTACAAAATCTGAACAACAGAGGCAGAACGCTGTTGAGCTCTTTAATAATCATTCATTCTCAATCTTGAAGTCATCCATTAGTTCTCTCTGAAACACGGTGGGTTAATGCCTTTGGCGTTCAGTACAGACCTTCTGAAATTATCCCCGAGAAGAATACCCCGGGCAGACCGTTTGAGATAGATCCCAGGGCATCCAGCTGCCCGTAAGATGTGAAGGTCCTAGGAGAGCCGCCAAACACACTTGACCCTCCCAGAGGCTTGTTCTTATCCTTTCTCACAGACCCCAACAAGCTGGCCCTCTTCCACTGAGCCTGGAAATGTTGTCTAAAAGCTGAATACATAGAAAGCAGAAGGAGGGCGTCTGGGTGGCTCAGTTGGTTGGGCGTCCGACTCTGGCTCAGGTCGTGATCTTGTGGTCCGTGAGTTCAAGCCCCCACATCGGGCTCTGTGCTGACAGCTCAGAGCCTAGAGCCTGTTTCAGATTCTGTGTCTCCCTCTCTCTCTGACCTCCCCCCGTTCATGCTCTGTCTCTCTCTGTCTCAAAAATAAATAAATGTTAAAAAAAATTTTTTTTTTAATAAAAAAGAAAGCAGAAGCTACAACCTATTTTTCTGGCTCAGAGCAGTGGCAGAGAAGCCTCTGGACTTCTCTTGAGATGGCACAGTAGAATGGTTTCTTTGTTTGCTGGTTTCTTCATACTTAGCACCTATATCCTGCACAGCCTTGGTTTTCAGGACAAAGTCCTGGGTGATGGGTAATCAGATAACTGAATCCTTTCCTCTGCAGATTAGAATTTTATTTCGTTCGTATCCACACAGTTTTCCCTGGATAAAATGAGGTGCCTGAGAAAAAAAAAATGTGAGGACATTTTAATGCAAAACCTTCGCGGGTAAGATCCTTCTTTTCCTACCACATTTAATTCCTGTGGAGGATTCCAGAGCAGGCGTGAAAAGCTGGGTGTTACTATGGAGCAGTTGTCCCCAGTGACTGAACACCTGCTGGGGCCGGCCTCACCTGTTTTCTTAGCAGATTACATTATCGTATGCACGTGTGCAGTTTGTACATCCAGGACTTGGACTTGGCTGGTGAATGTCTGAACTTATTCACCTCCTGCCAAAAGAAAGCATATAAATAGTGCTTTGTCTTCTGAGCTTTACAGGACACTGAGTAAACACAAATGTACACTGTGATGGGGCCGGGAGGGCGGGGCAGAGGGGGAGAACCGCCCACATCCTTATTTTTTGAGTGGGTGTAACTAATGACTAGTTCCTGGATGTGTACCTAGAATGTAGGTCATGGTTCCAGTGACATCTCTGGAAGAGCTACAGTAAACACTGTCTCCTTATAGGTCACTGTGTTATCTTATAGGTACAAGTGTCTAAAGTTCTTTTTCCCTGAGAAGTTTTCTACAGAGGTTTTTTTGTTTGTTTGTTTTTAAATAAGCATCTTGGTTTGGGAATAAGGAAGTCATTCCTTATTCAAGCCATACCTGAGGCTTCCTTAACATATTAATCATACTAATGGTTAAATCACCGCACATATGTTGTGTCTCAGGCACCGTGCTAGGGATGTTTTGTGGAGGCATGCCTCTCTTCTTGCTAGGTGATTGATATGCTACCCACTTCATGAGATGTTTCATAAAGCCGGTTACATCTTCAAAAAAAATGTTTCATGGATTCTTCCAACTCAGGTGCTATCATTCGCCCCATTTTACAAAAAACCAGGGCTGTAGTTCCTTGGTGCTGGGCTCTACAGCCCGTCAGTGTGACCCTGGGTCAGGCCCTTGAACACCACACTGTGCTATCCTGAGACAGGGGGTTCTGGCTGGGCAGAACCCGGAGCTGCTCCTGAGACACTGGATATCGGAAGAGGGAAGATCAGACATTACTCAGTAGAAGGTATATTGATGTGGGCAGCGCCTGCATTTTAAATACGCTTAGTTTAGGTGAGCGATGGGGAAATAAACTGCGGCAGATTTTGAGAAGAAATGGATTGTTGGGGAGGGAGAGAGATTTCCATTGCCATTTCAAGTAGCGGGGATGATATTCAGCTTCATGTAAGGGGGCTGACCTACATCCTAGAAAGGCTTCCACAGAGATGATGTAGTTGTCAGGGGTTCTTAGGAGCAGTTTTTCCCAGAACAATGGTTTCAATAGGTTTGTGGGTATTACCTCCTTGCCCTGCCTTTATTGAAGGCAGACATATACGGGGCCACTTACCTATGTGGAACCCGACTTCTTTCCTTCCTTACTTCATCTCTAGACTTGAGAGAAATAAGGAGAGCAAAAGATATGATGGTTCCCCTTTCCTTCCTCACACGGATGCCATGTCACAGTGCTGTGTTGGGGTGGAGAGACCTTGAGAAATTCCCAGGGAGAACGTCTTGTAAAAGGTGAGAGGTCTGGTTTAAATCCCGTAGGAGTCGTTTGTCTGTTTCTTTCTCAGGGCACTTTTTCCCTTTTGCTTTGTATTGATCTTATCTCTGTCTTTTCATTCAGCACAAGTGCCTACAAAAAGCAGACATGGTTTCTGCTTTTATAAAAAATATTAAAAGAGACAATATACAAAAATAACTGCATGAAGTGTTCACTGACAGCTATTCTAAGTGTTCTATAGGAGAGTTATGTGTTTGAGGGGACCTGGTCCCGGTCAAGGAAATTTGGGTGGCTTTTCTAAGGAGGGCCTGCTGAGCTGAGACCTGAAGGATGAGTAGGGGTTAAAGAGGCAGGGGATGGCATTACAGAGGAGACAGGATGTGCAAAGCCCCTGTGGTGGAAGGGACCATGGTATGAGTGATGGACAGAAGGCCCCTGAGGCTGGGAATGGAGAATAAGGAGTGTGAGACAGAGTCTTTTCCCAAGAGTCACAAGGCTTTCTGAGCATGGGTTTGAAGTGATCAGATTGACAAGATACCGTGTTGATTGCAAAGAGGTTGGTTACAAGGACAGTAGGGGTCCACAAGGAGACGTGGATAGACCAGTTTAGAAATTTTTGTAGTAGTTTAGGAAGAAACGGTGATCACCTGACCAGGTGATATTTACCAGGGAGGTAAAGATGGAGAGAACTGGGTGGATGTTGGGAGAAATAGAGGTGATATGATTTGGATATGGTGATGGGTTGGAAGTGCTGGCTGAGAAAAAGGGAGGCCTCAGAGACTATTCCTTGGTTTCTAGATTGCACAGTTACATGATGGTAGTGCCATTCTAAAGATATTACCATGTCTCCTTAAGCAGACTCTAGACTATTTGATAGCAGGATCTTTTTCTTTTCTATTTTCTTTTCTTTTCTTTTTTAAAGTTATTTGTTTATTTTTGAGAGAGAGAGAGAGAGCATGAGTAGGGAAGGGGCAGAGAGAGAGGGAGACAGAGAATTCCAAGCAGGCTCAGAGCTGTCAGCACAGAGCCTGATGCAGGGCCCGAAGTCACAAACCGTGAGATCATGACCTGAGCCAAAACCAAGAGCCGGAACGCTTAACCAACTGAGCTACCCAGGTGCCCCCATAGCAGAATCTTTTTCTAATTTAATTTTGAATCCTCACAGTGTTACTGTTTGGTATGTACTCAGTTAGCTTTTGTTTACTGTATTCTTTGAGGAGGAGAGATTTCTTTAGAACTATGGCATGTGTGCATGGTGAGAAGCTACAGTTAGGGTGCCACTTTGTATGTGTGGGGCAAGAGAAAAGTTCCATAGTTGGAGTAGAACTCCAAAGTCATTTAGCCATGTAGACATATGGCTTCAGTTTTCAAGGAATACCGACTAGGGGTGGCTGAGAGGGGTATTCATAATAACTTTGTGAAATGTGCAGAGTTTTACATTAATTAAAGGAATCTGTTGATGTGTGCTTCCTTTCCCCCGGTATTCCTCCTCACCACTAGTGGGTGCTGTTGCTTAGAATGCTCTGGCCGCTGTGGTGAGCATAGACTCTTGGTAGATGAAGTGTCTCTCTTGGGTGGCTGCTCGAGCACAGGTAAATGGCTGTGTTTCTTTTTTCACCCAATCCTTCTATAGAGTGGTGGGTCACTGGGTGACTTTTCAGTTGATGTGACTGTTGACTGGTCTGTAGACTGAGGAAGAAATGAACGAAGGATAGATCTAGTTCCTTTTTTATTGAGATTGTTTTAGATTTCAGGTTCTAGGATGCTCAAAGCAGGTCACAACCCCAGGATAGAGAGTGTGCTGAGGACAAATGTGTTTGGTTTTTTTTAAGTTTATTTATTTATTTTGAGAGAGAGAGAGAGAGAGAGAGAGAGAATATGAATCCCAAGCAGGCTCCACACTGTCAGCATAGATCCTGAGCCAGGGCTCCAACCTATGAACCGTGAGATCATGACTTGAGTCAAAACCGAGAGTCTGATGCTTAACCGACTGAGCCACCCAGGTGCCCCAAGTACAAATGATTTCTTAATCTCGATCCTCAGTGTATATATGTGTAAGAAGGTGGTTCTCCCCACCAACCTTCCCAAAGGCTGGAGAGAGGAAATTCTGGACTGGTGCTTGTCATTGGGAGCAATCCTCCCACAGTGCTTTCTCCTCATAGAATAGAATGCTTTCGCTGTGTTGGTGAGCCTGTTCAAACTGGTTTGCCTATAGTTTGCCTATAGTCTCTTATTTGTCTCAATGGTCTTATAGGTTTTATATTTTCAAGCCTCTTTGTGTTTCTTATCTGTCATATCAGACATTCTGGAATGCTACTTTATTTCCTTCTGTCTTTACTACTGTATTTATTCTGTATTTTTCATTCTCCACTTTCTCTTGGATCTCCGTAATAACCATCATCCTTCCCGTCCTTTATTTGGAAGCAGGGCATTTCTAAGGCTCTTTCTTGGGGTCCAAGGGTAATCTTACGGTATTTCTACTCTACTGTGCTGGTCTGTTGTCCTACACATGCTGTTGATAAACACGTTACTCTCTTAAAATAACTAGATGGGGCGCCTGGGCGGCTCAGTCGGTTAAGTGTCAGCCTTCCGCTCAGGTCATGATCTGACAGTTTGTGAGTTCGAGCCCCGCGTCGTGCCCTGTGCTGGCAGCTCAGAGCCTGGAGCCTGCTTCAGATTCTGTGTCTCCCTCTCTCTCTGCCCCTCCCCTGCTCATGCTCTGTCTCTCTCTGTCTCTCTCTCAAAAATAAATGAACATTAAAAAAATTAAAAATAACTAGATAGGATGGGAAATCATAGCACGTGCCAAATTGTCTTTGTCCTGTGCATTGGGACATACAAAACTAAACAAAAAATTGGGAGATCCGTATAGGCATCTTTCAAAAATATTTTGTACCACTTAGTCATTTTTATTTTATAAGCTGACATTTGCACAAAAATGGAAGTTTACTTTTGTGCTCAAATGATTGAAGCACTTTTATTGTCTTCAATTTTTATTTTCTTTGGTTCTAAAGCTTTGATCTTTTAGTTGAAATGCAATCCTTCTCTTTCTAAAAAGGATCTACTCTTTGTATATCAAAATTCATTGAGTTTTTTTACTCAGGAAAAGGGTTTAGATGTCTAGTTAACCCTTTTTTTAACCCTCTTCCACACTCTCATCTCTCAGTGTACTCCATTTTAAAGATGAGGGAACTGAGGCTGTACCGTTCTGTGAATCAATAGTAAACCCAGGACTCTTAATTCCAATCTTTGGATTCCTCAGCTCATTGTGATTCTCTAGGACTTTAAAATATTTTTTTTAATTTTTTTTAATGTTTGTTTATTTTTGAGAGAGACAGAGACAGAATGCGAGTGGGTTAGGGTGAGAGAGTGAGGGAGACACAGAATCTGAAGCAGGCTCCAGGCTCCAAGCTGTCAGCACAGAGCTCGACACGAGACTCGAATTCACAAGCTGTGAGATCATGACCTGAGCCGAAGTCGGACGCTCAGCCAACTGAGCCACCCACGCGCCCCTAGGACTTTAAAATATTTTTAAGATTCTTCATTTTGAAATCTAACTTTCACTTTAAGGTCAGTTTCTTAGAGGTTGTTTCCTTGTGGTAACTAAAACTTTAATGGGTCCAGTACAAGGGAAGAACCAAGCAATGATTTTGTTTTGTTCTAAAATTAATATAAAAATGTGTAGCTCTAGAAATAATATTTATCGAATTGGTAATATTGTTTGTATATATGAATAAATAAATTTGAATTGTACTAATACTTTATGTCTGGTCTGCCCAGATTTCCACTTGGAGGAAATTGCATTTGTGTGGAAACACACCGTCCTTTCTCTATCATCTTGGTCTTTATGAGGGGTGAATTTTTGGATTTGTGGTTTGTTTTATGCCTAGCTTGTGCAGGAAATCAGGATGTGTCTAATTATCATATAAGGTGTCAGGAAATTCTCATAACAGTTCATTTAAGTCCACCTTAATTAAAAATAAAGAACAGGTTTTATAGCAACAGGATTTTGTTCTTTCTTTTGAAGAGATGATAGGAGTCCGTGAATCAAATGAGTCAGACAAGCTATAGCAATTTCAGAAAGCATAGGGATTACTGCTTTCAAGGCCCAGGAGGAGATGATAAAAATCCAACAGCTCTGTCAGTTTTTATCGTGCCCTGGTGTTTGGGTGGATATTGAAGCTCTGTGTAACTGGTGACCTATGATCTAGCTATTTCCCTTTAAAAGCTGTCTGTTTAAAATCAGTTCTCCTGTTCCCCTGCACAGCTCAGCAAGCATTTGTTTTTTTCCTGTGCTGCCCTCAGAGCTGCCCCTCAGGATGGAGAGTGTCTTGTCTTTAACTCAAGGTCTTAGAGTCAAGATTAATTGGCAGATATCGGCCTCAAAAAAGGCAAGAGACTAGTTTTTAGAATCCACAGGAGTATGGTAAAACTAAGGATGCCAAGAGGGGTGTTGGGAAGAGGTGGCCAAGCCACCTGGTGAATTGATGAGGACCTTGGCTTCCTTTGCTCATTCAGTTGCTCCATGTCCTCCCTTTCCCCCTTCCTGGAGGGCAAGGTGCTGCCTTAGGTTCTGCAAACAGGCACAGAAGACTAAACTTTGGGGGCTGGGACTTGTTGACCTTTGCTTCTCTGTGACCAGCTGCATCCCTCCCCAGCTTATCTCTCTGTTGTCATTGCTGCTGTTCTGAAGGACATGAAACACCCTGGTAGTATCATTCATTTCCACTCTTTTGGCCTTAAAATGCCCTTCTCTTCCTTGTCTGTCTTGTATCTTTGCAATCATTCTTCAGACCCAGTGAAGAGTTACCACCTCCTTGAAGCCTTCTGTGACCACTGAACTTGCACCTGAGCCAGAAATGATCTGTGCTGCTCCTGTGCCATATATAACTTAGGCTCAGGTATGATTATTTGCTTGCATGGGGATAGGACTGCGACGTACACATTCTGTGTCTTCATTGCCTGGTATATGACAGGTGCCCTAAAGGGGTTGGATAGGTGGATGGATGGATGGATGGGTGAGTGGGGCACGTTCAAGGAGAACTTCTCAGAAGGGGGAGATCGACAGAGGGAGGGAGGGAAAGGGGGAGAGAGAGGGAATGCATTTTTAGCTGAGACACATGGGAAAGGGTTTAGGTGTGGACAAGAGAGTTGTTTCTGCCACATGCTTACTGAAATGGTGTCTAGTAGGGGATGGAAGTGTGAGGTGTGAGAATGAGCTGTGCCACTTTTATCAGAGTAGAAACCAAGTAATTGGCAAGAGATGACATCATAGTCATTTGACTTTTCTTCTTAAAAGCTCTGGGATCTTTCCTGAAGGATCTAGTTTCTTACTTGTAGAACGGGTTGATAACCCCATAAAGTAGGATCTATTATTAACATGAGGATCAACGAAAACTTTAAGTACTCATTGCCCTGCCTTGTATGCAGTGAAGGCTCAGTAGGGTAAGTCATGGCCACTGCTGTTATTATTGGCCTCTGGTGTGTAATGGGAGGAAGAGGTGCCTGTTAGAAATGCTGAGGCACTTCTCCCAGAAATGAACACTTTTAGATTCACGGGTAAATACAAATGGGTCTCCAGGTGCTAGCAGTCATTGGAAACGGGATTACGTGTTCTCCTTCCTCTTCCTTGTTATGTAGTACTTCTTTTTAGAAAAGAAGGCATTTCCCCCATTTCTTAGGGAAAGTTTTATTCCTGCCAGCATTTGCTTCTCAAGGAAGTTTCTCACATGTGGCATTACATGAAGAGTCTTTCTGGTTGTTTAAAAAAATACAGGTATTTCTCCCCATATATTTATTTGCAAAAAGTGTTATTCTGTTCCTTTCTGCCGTCCTGGAGAGCAGGTGGCATGCATTGCTGTTTCTGTTTCCAGATGGAAGCAAGTCAGGTTGGTCTGGGACCAACCCGGGACAGCTCAATTTTGGCTTATGAACGCCATTGTTTGTATATGTGCATTTCTGTCCCTCCAGTTGGAGAGCCATTTAGAAATCAGTGATCAAAGTGCCTAACAATATTAATTTGTTTACAGAATCATTCATGCATTCATTTCCTGCCCTGTGTACTACTGCTTTTCCTACCTGGTCCTGCAGTGCTGGATTTACCAATTTTTGTTTTTGCTGTTGTTGTGTTATTAAGAAACCGCTACATTTGTCAGTGATGATGACCATTGGGGTGTGCCTCTGAATCCCTTCTTCTCAGAGTATTTCATAGCCAGTCTGCTGATGTTTGGGTGTAGGGCCTTTTATTTGTTGCCTGAATATAGGTCAGTCCTGCCATAATGGATTTCTGAATAAAGAAGAAAATGGATATGAAAGAGCTATGTATACAAATCAGGTGGTATGGATCCATTATCCCTTCTCTCTAATTCCAAAATCCACAAGGCTCTGAAAGCTCTCATCACCCATTTTGTGGTGAGATCTGACTTGAACGAATGAGTCTGTGTATTCATTTATCTCATTTAGCTCATTCATTATCTCATTTAGCTGTGGTTATGTGTAAGTTTCCCTGCAGGAGTATTACTGTGTTTGCCTATAGAGTACTGACCTACACACTACTGAGAGCGTAAGGTACATTTTACCTTCCTAAAGTGTCAAAATTTTTGAATTCCAAAACACATCTGGTCTTAGGGCATTTGGATCAGAGCTGTGGACCTGTAGTATTTTTATTAGGGCCTCTAAGCCTATTTTCTGTTGACAACCATCTTTTGAGATTCTCTCCTTGGCACCATTTTTGGGGGGTATGCAAATGAGGATCTCCCTTGCTGTTACAAGGACTATTTACTGAGCTGCAGTAAGAGGTATGGGTTGAGCTTTGCAAGAGGTATGGGGAAGGAAAAAGCATTGCACACATATGCCACCTCCCACCCCTGCCCTGGAGAAGGTCAGAGCTTCATGATAATGTGGAAAGTACTTTAATAGCAGTCTGTGGACTCCTGGATGTGGTATGATAATCACATCCAGGAACTCCACCAAAATTGCAAAGGCAAAGCAGTGTGGAAGAGGATGTGATCAGACAGCAATTGTAGGCTTGTTGTGGTCTTTGAAAGATAAAACCAGAGATGGGGCTACAAAGGAGCCAGTTTTTGAAGAGCCTTATGTACCAAGCCAAACAGTTGAGAATTTATCCTTTGGCAATGAGAAGTCTTTAAACCTGGGGATGAATGATTGGGTTTGCACTTTTGAAAGAGGCTTCTGCCTGCATTTTAAGCGACCTCAAAAAAGAAATCACTGCAATATTTTAGGCAATAGGACATTTTACTAGTAGCCCTAATAATGCTTTATATAGTGCTTTAGGGTTTGCAAAAGATTTTCCCCTGCCTTAATTTATTTTGTAGTAGCCCTGAGGGATGGGTAGGTAATAACTAAGGAAGCAGATTCGGAGAACTGACTTGTTCAAGGTCATATCTAGCAACTAACAGCACCAGCTCTCCTAATTCTACATCTAGTGCAGCTTGGATGATATTAAAACCTTTTAGTATATTGCTCAGTTACGAGCATCGGTAAAAATAATCTGCTACCTGCATATCTCTTATGTTTGTCCTCAATAGACTGTCAGCTCCTTGAGGACTTGCAGCATTAAATATGATGTGCCTTTGGCACAAAGATAGACTCACAATAGGCACCACCAAGAATTTGCTGGGCGTTTCTCCTCCAGATCCTGAACAGACCTAGGAAGAAGGAACATTTACAAAAACAGAGGGACTACCCTATTTCTTACTGTACATATCACCGTGTGTACTTATTAGGCAGTTTGTGTTTAAGGCACTGTTCTAGGTGCTGTGGGGAATACACAATGTAAAAACAATAGCATTTTAATAAACTTGGTCGTCAATTCAGCCTATTCTATCTTATTTAGATCTCACACACCAAATTCCTTGGCTTTTGCAACAGTTTTCTTTTCTTTAGTGAATGTTGGGTATTCCAATCAAAATTCTTGCACAGACTGATGAGAACTCTTAGGCTTACACATTTGCTTTGCAATTGTTTATGCGGTAATCAAGTATAACCTGGCACCTTTCCAAATGGGTGTTTTTTGAAACAAAGTAACCAAATCACTAAATAGACATATTTCTTTATAAAGAGCGAGAGTTTTAGCTTGACTAGGTTTCCAGTAATATCACTTCACAAGTGAAAATCGTCTTGGGAATTACGCTTAAAATTTATAGTCAACCGTGAGTTTCTGTGCCAGTCCTACAGAATTAGTGGGGAAATTAATAATGTAATCTTTTTCTTATACACCTGGCATATACTGCCATTTATGTTAGCAGTATTTCCCAGGCAGTCTAAGAGCTAGAGAGAAGTTCTAAATTATCCTCAGTCTTGGAATCCTATGTCAATGTAAAAGCACTTACTGAGTTGACTCAGTTCTGATTTTCCTTTACCAGCTTTGTATCAGAAGAACTTTTGGGGCCTCAGAAGAAACTCTATAGATCATTCAGACCTAGGGACAAGACTGAGGAGGGGGAGGGGATAGAAAACTTTCCCCCCTGCCGCTCCCCGGGTGCAAGTCCATTCTTCAACTTACTAATTATAATTTGGAGCAAGTCTCAGAGCCTCTGGTTCCTTATCTGAAAAGTAAGGCTTATGATAGTGTTTCTCAAAGATTGTAAGACATACATTTTTGCTTATTTTACATTTTAATATATTTGAAAACAAGATGTGTTTTACTGTGCATGATAGGTTATGGCTTAATTTGTGGTGTTTTTCTAATATAGTGGTGCATAAAATAATGTTGCATCTTAAAATCAGTGATTGCCTATTTGATGAAATATGGAAACATGCCTTACCAACCTCCTGGGCTGTCAGGATCAAATCAGATAATATGTTTGCTAGAACATTACAGCCGTGCTAACAGGCAAGCAAGCAAAAGTACCTTTGGACAACCCTTGACGACCTTTCTCCCTTTGGTGTGAAACTGTATTTCTGTGTGTCTTTAAATTGGGAAGAGGCAGAAAATGGAAATTGCGAATTTAGATGAATTAAGATATCAAATGCCTTTCTTGAATATTTGAAGTAAAATGAATTTTAATGGAGTCTTACATTTGACTTCCTGATTTTTTTTCCCCTTTTTGAACAATACCCCAGTCACGTTGGTCTTGTCTCCCCTTACCCACCACCCCCTGCAATAAGAACATCAGCTTTGGGTGGGACAGGGGTGGAGGGTCATCAGTTTCATTTTGGACAAATTGCATTAGAAATGAGTTTGAGACATCCAAGTGAAGATGGTGAGTAGGCAGTTGAATTTATGAGTCAGAGATAAAAATGTGGCATTTTTGGTATAGAGATGGTAAATGCCGGCTCGATCTTGGATGAGATCACCTAGGAAACAAATGGAGAAAGGAGGATTGGAACTGGAGGTTGACAAGCCACCTTCAGCCAGCAAACCTGCTTTATTTGGCCTGTGCAGTGTTTTTAAAATATTTGAACAAGTTGCTGTCGCATGTTTATGGTTTTTTGGCTGCCTAGCATATATTTTCTCTTTTGATAGCAGCACCCTAATTTCCTTTTAAGAAATTTCATATCCTTCAATCGCAGACCTTGTGCCTTAGATTAAGTTCCACCCCTGACTCCCAATGAAGTGTGTGACCCAGGGCTGGCCAGTCACTCCCAGAGTAGTTCAGCCATATGGTTGGTCCAAGAATGGCCTTGTAATCCAAGTTGGCCCAATCAGAGAGAACTTGGAAACTGTGGGGGAGCTCCAGGAGGAGAATTTGTCTTGCTTTCTGCTTAAACCTGGCAGAATTTGGTGTGGAGGTCTAACAACTGCTTTGCTACCATAGGGTAGAGCATATCTGAGAATAGGAACAACAGAGAAGATCTGGAATACAGATAGAGAAACTAGGCCAGTGTCAGCTGCACCTTTAGGCTTTTCAGTTAAAAGAGTTAGTTAATAAATTCTTCTTTTGGTGTAACCAGGATTTCTTTTATTTGCACCAGAAATAAATCTTAACTGATTCAGTTGCCAAGATTTAAAAATCATGAGTTTTCATGTAGAACTCAGTACTTCTGGCTAATTGTCGTTCTGGTAGACGTTTTATTATAGTCTGTACCTCTCCCTGCTATCATCTTACCCTGATGCCCAGGGTCTGTTGCCAGTTATCCAGCTTGCTCTGCAATGAGTTGAGAAGGAAGTGAAAGTCCACTTTGCTTCACTTCATTGTATTACTTGCTTACCCTCATTGATAGTTGGGCTTTTGATCACTAATGTAGGGTGAAAAGAAAAGGGGGCCTAGGTTCAAGCTTTGGGGAGCTTGAACCCTAAAGAACAGGTAAAGGGGAACAAGCTTGTGAAGAGAAGGGAATGACAGCATTCGTTGTGAAGGCCAAGGTAAGGAACATTTCAAGGAGAGAGTAATGAACATTGCCAAACACCGTCAAGATGTCAGATAAGATGAATGAAAAATTCTCATTTGAATTAGGCAACAGAGGTCATTATTGGCCTAGACTGGAGCTTTTGCAGGGAGAGTTGGAGACAAGCCAGATGGGAATGGTTTTTGAAAAATGAATGGCATGTGAAAAAGGGATGTAGTCAAGGAGGAGAGTTTTTATTTTTCCTGTGAAGGAAGTAAAGAAATAAGGCATTCGTCTAGAGACACAAGCGGTTGAGGTGGAGTGCTTTAAAAGTACAACGGAAGATGCTGAAGTGTTGATGGGAAGGCTTTGGTTGAAAGGGTGTAGTTGACTGAATAAACAGGAGAGAACGACGGTAACAGAGCGTGTGCACCTGAGAAGGTAGGACAGGGTGGGATCTACAGCCCAAGTGGAGTGGTTGACCTTGGGTGACAGGAGGGAATGGGATGCAACAGGAGGGCAGAAGCTGAAGGCTGGGAGAGATGAAGGTTGGTCTCGTATCAGGAAGTTGCTGAGTGATGGGTTCCATTTCTCTGTTAGGAGGCAAGGTCATCTGAGAAAAGGGTGGAGGGGAGTGTTAGAAGGGGTTGCAGTTTGAAAGTGAAATAATAGTTGAGGACAAGGAGAGAGTGGGTCTGCGAGAGAAAGCCGGTAGGGTCGCCCAGCATTGCAGACAACTCATTTGCAGTTGGTGTTTGTGCAGAGTGACATCTCCACCTGACACATCTGCCCATGTGCCCTTTCTCCCATGCCCAGGCACTCAGTTGTGGGCACAGACACAACTACACTGAGTGTCCTCTGAGGCTGGGGTTTGGCGGAAGGGTGAGCAAGGTCGGTTTTGAGCATATGGCGAGGATGTTAGGGAGAGTGTGTTATGGGAACGATGGCATTTGGAAAGGCAGCTGAGTAAGAAGGCCGGTGAAACAGAACTTCTGAGGAGACCCTGATGGTTGATCCCTGTGAAGGGGATTTTAATGAGGGAACTGTAGCCGAGGCTATTTTAGTCAAAGGGCGAGGTGTTTGACTGGGCTGTGGCTGGCTCCTGTGGAGTGGAGGAAAGGGTCGTTGGAGGTGAGGCAGTCGAGCGAATAGCGACTAGGGTGTCCATGGGTTTGGATATTCAGGTCACCCACGCTGACTGCCGGATTAAGGGAGACAGACTTTCGGCTGAGGTTCAGATGAGGTAATTGGGTTTGCTGTTACTTAATGAAAACCTTTGGTTTCGGTGGGAATTCAGCTAGGAGAGTATATCTAAATGATTTGGGGCCCACCTCTCTTTAGGTAGTATGTCCTGCGAGTGATACTATATCAGGAAAAATGTGTCTTTTAACACTTTGTGTTTCTACAGAAAACATAAACCGTTTAAAGCTCTTGAGTTCCTAGCTTCTTTAGTTGCTGGAATGATTTGGTCTCCTTTGCCTTACATGGTCATGTTGCTTCTGAAGGTGACTTATGGTGCAATCAAAATCTTCAGGAGTAGGCCACGTTCAGCTGAGTCCCCTGTGGCTCCCACTGTGATGAGCTTTGAAGGGAGGGTAAGTAGGGAGCTATGTTGGAGACATCTGTTGTCGTTGGTAATGTGTGTCGTGCTTTGGCAGTAACTAGAGCTGAGCAAGCCCACCAGTCTGTAGTTTATAAGCAGTAATCTGAGAGCCCAAAAAATACTTCTCTGAATGGTAAGGCATCAGAGCCACCATTCCTCAGACTTAAGAGGGAAAAAGAGTTTGAAAGGCTCACCGAAAGAAAGAAAGAAAGAAAGAAAGAAAGAAAGAAAGAAAGAAAGACAAAAACAGCACTTGGGTTTTATAATAAGATGCTAAATCAGATCATCTCAAAACATCCCGAAGGTTGTGATAAAAATCTTCATCAAGTAATCAAGATGCACAAGTCTATAATCTCTTAAAAAAAAAAAAAAAAAGAATTCAAGCATGCAGGCTTTCAGATACAGCATCTATTCATTATGGATTCTGAAAACATTAGGTAAACGACAAAGCACGGGGCTAGTGTCCGTGTTTTCAGGCTGAGGATGGTGAGGAAAGATAGTGGAAGAAGTCCCTCCGTGCTCAGAATATCAGTCACAGAATGAAATGTTTTGCAGCCTAGAGGGCTCTGATGCCAACCAGCCACTCACTCTGCTCTCTGCAGGTCTCTCTGTGTTCTTCCCCAAGGACCTGTTTATCCACCCCTCCTCTGCCCCATCCCAATGCCTCTCTTCCCCTTTCTCTACATCTCATCCATTTTTCCCTGCCCAATGAGACCAAAACAAAGTCCAGCATGATGCTAGGTCTTTCCTGGCTCTGCCTCCTTTGGTTTTATAATTTGGTAAGTTAGCTCTATGATGGGTTTATAGATTGTTAAGGTTGTAAGAGACCTTGGATTCTTTTTTCCCCTCAAACAGTTCCCAAGGCAAGAATCACTTTACCCAACACAAGGCTTATAGTGTGCAAGTTCCTTTAATCCCTGGAGCATTCAAGAGTTCAGACTTGGGTTCTCTCATCTGGGCCTTTAAGGATGGCTTCATTTTTCTCCAGTAAAGAGAACACAGAGTTGCTGATAAGCATGGCATGTCCTTGACATCTGCTGTTTTATACTATTTTACCCAAGCAATAGTTTTGGCCCTGCCTTGATCATTTTTTCTTGCTCTCAAAATAACTAAACCACCTGCTTTGTTCTTAGCATTTTTTTTTGAAAGCCGTAGTTCATTCTACAGATGAGCCTTCTTGTAGCTTATAAATTTCTCCTGTGCTTTTGCGTACGTCTTTGGGAGGTATCACAAAGCATGTAAAATGGGAGAAGACCTGTAAGTTCACCAAGCATTGCTTCTCAAGCTTGACAGAGCAGAAGAGGGCTGGGTTAAATTGTAGCCAATGAGCCCTTGGCCTCCTTAAGATTCTTTAGGAAGTCTCTGTTGAATTTGCAAACTGCTAAGAACGGTGTAGTAGGCCAGTAATGGTAGCTATTCTTATGGGGCCTAAGCAGCTGGTCAGAAAGATCTCACACTGAAGAAGTTTATAAATTAAGAACTTACCTTCTGCATGAATTGAACTTCAGCATTTTCATTATCATGGTTGTTCCCTACACTTAGACCAGCCAAAGAATAAAACGGGGACCTTAGACTCCTAGAGCATTACAGCTGGCAGGAAATAGGGCTCAGCATCCAAAACATTATATAGAGGGAAGCCGAGGCTTAGAGACATTGGGTGACTGTCCCTAAGCCACACTGTTTATGTTGGCAGATTGGGACCAGGGTGCAGCTCTCTGGGCTCTGGAACTGGGATTTCCCCCCACACGAAGGTGTGTGACTCCAAAAAGTCACTCTTGAGGGAGGAGTGTGGAAAGACAGGAAGAAAGGGACAGTGTCCAGAGGGTGTCCTAATGCTGGGTATTAATGTCACAGAAAAGCATAAAATAAAGAGGTTTGGCCCCCTGATATTTTATCACATTTCTCCTCTCTGATATTTGGCTTCTGTATCTGGTCCTTTTTAAATTAAATTCTGGGTCACTACTTTGAAAAATCAGGAGGGTTTGGGGTGGGAGGTGCTAGGGATAATTCTAGCCACCCTTAATATTAAAGGTCACTGCTTTGAGAACGCATCTGGCAAAGAGAGAGAAGAGCCTGGGCTCAGAGAGGCCCCTGGGTCTTGTGGGAAGTCTGTGGTTCCAGTGCATTGCTGCCTGGGCCTGGGGTAGGCACTCACTAAGTAGCTGTGTAAGGCTGAGCTGCCTGCCAGTGAGAAGCCACTGGCAGTGGCCGAGGTCTGAGATGTATCGAGAATTTCTGGGAGTCCCATTTGTGTACACTGCAGGAAGGATGGGAAAATAAAGAGGTAATACAGCACCCTGACGATAGAACACAAGAGCATACATACAAAGATTGGGTTAACAATGGGTTTTCTGAGATTCCTGAGATGGGCACAGTGTATAATTGTGCTGTCCATCACAGGGAAGACCTGTATTGCCTTCCTCGGGGAGAAGGCTGTTTAGTGACCCACAACCAAAAGCATTTGGACGGAGGGCAAATTCAGAGAGGGATGACTGAGCAGACCGAACAAGCACTGAATTAGAACTGTAGGTGGCAAGCTGAGGTTCAAAGCCAGGCACTTCAGCTTCCCATTTGGAGATCTCAACCACTGTGCTACCTGCCCCTACTGAGCTGATCTCGGCCCTGGGAGAAACAACCAGGAAGTCTTCCTGTTCTCTGGTGTCCCCCATAGAGCCCGGTGAGTCGGTGAGTGGTTGAGTCGTTGGGATGCATTACGGCCCAGGGCCACCCTTAGTCAAATGACCATGATATTTAGATTCTCATGGAATCCCAATCTTTGAATACCTGTGCATTCTTTTCTTATACCATCAACTTTTTATCTTGGTAGCTAAGAATCAACTGGTTTTCCCTACCCTTTGGAGACTTTTTAGTTAAACTTGGCTCAACCTAAAGCCTTCTGGTAATTCCACATGTTCCTGTGCCTTCCTTCCTCATTGTCTCCCTCTGCCTCTAAACTTCAGAGTCCTTAAAGAGCTGTCTGTGTCACTCACGTGCAGCCCAACACAGCACTCCTCTCCACCCAGGCTTCCTCGTCCCATGAAGGGGGGCTTTACTGGGGACTTGAAGACCCACGGTTCGTTTGACACACCACATCTTTCACCGGCTTTACTGGTTCTCGCCCTACTTCGTGTTCTTTCTCACTCAAACATCAAAGTTCTACCCACATTGGGGCAGCGGTGGGACAGGGACCCCTCACTAGGGACCTAACATCTAGCCAAATAAATACTGGTTATTTTCCAGGAATTCTGGTGAGTAAAAGATTTGTCTCATTACATGCATTTCAGCTCAGGCGCAACTATGCAAAGCCAGAGATACTAGTTTATACCCAACATCTAATTGACTACACCATTGATTATGCCATTACGGGAGTGTTTGTACTCCTAATAAATGTTTTACTGCTTACTCAGCATTATACGCTGTACATCTGGACAGCACTCACCTCAAATTTCCTTTATCTCCCTGATCCGCCAAACTCTTTCCTTCATTGTAAGGCTTATAACTTTGTTTTTACCTCTCATACCAATTCCCATGTATTTAGAGCCTGAAGCATGTGTGAATCCCATTCCACCTCTCCTTTCTTGCTCCTCAGACCTGAGAATATATTAATTTTTTCTGTTAAGCTTTGTGCCTTCCTAGGTTTGTTTTATGATTTCAGCTGTCCTTTTCATGCCCTGTTAGTAAAGTTCACAACCCAAGAGTTGTGCTATCAGGGATTAGCACAAACATGCTTAGCGTTTTCTTTAGAGTAAAAATTGTGTTTGGCATGCAAGTATTCTTTTTTTTTTTTTTGAGTTTATTTATTTTTGAGACAGAGCACAAGAGGGGAAGGAGCAGACAGAAAGAGAGAGAGAGAGGGAGGGAGGGAGACACAGAATCCAAAGCAGGCTCCGGCTCTGAACTGCCCCTACATAGCCTGACGTGGGGCTCGAACTCACGAACTGTGAGATCACGACCTGAGCAGATGTTAGACACTTAACCAACTGAGCCACCTAGGAGCCCCTGATGCACAAGTATTCTTAAGACTTGTGTTCCTTTCTCTAGAATGATGTGAATTTCTCCCAGTCTTTAGTACTGGCATGGATTGTCTCAATGTCTTTTTCCCCAAAAGAGCCATAAGAGATTTGGTGTCATTGGAAACTAGATCCCTGCACAAATTTTGGAAGGATCAGGAAGTCACTCTCCTTAATTCTGAGGATTGCCTAGGACCTCAGATACAGATTCTTTCCGGTTTCTAGGAGTTAGAACTTCGCTACATTCATGATTGGCACAAACTAAAGGTTAGTAATCTAATTCCATCTTTGTTTTTTTTGTTTTTTGTTTTTCCCTAGAGGTAAAGTTAATTTCTGTTCTGGAGAAGATAGAAGAGATTTCGTACAGATCACAGTATTCACTGATGAGGCTAAAGAATTAGAAGTTTGTGACATCTTTTTTTCTTGGTGAAACAAGGGGGAAGAGCAGAACGAAAGTATATTAGGTACTAATAACAATAGTTGGTAGCATTTATGGAGCATGTATGTGATACAGGTACCATGCAAACCATTTTCCATTTTTCATCTTAGTTATTACAACAACTCTGTGACTCTCCACTCTCATCTTTATTTTGCAAGTGAGAAACTTCTCATGCACAGAGAAGCTCAACAGCTTGTCCAAGGTCACACAGCTAATAAATGGCAGATCAGTGATTTTTTAACCTTGGCAATGCTGTCCGAAGCTCACACTCTTAGCTACAAGGTTGCATTGCCCTACACTGGGTCATTTTGACTTTCCCTCACTTTGAGTACAGCCTCCCACAATTACATATAAAGCACAGGAGAGGTGGCAGTTCAGCTTCTTTTTCCTGTTGTTTATTTAATAGCAAGGTTAAAAAACAAAAGGCAGCATGTAGTCTAAATCAAGATTAATTAGACCCATGTGGAAAACATAACCACTATCCATGCCAAATTTCCGGCATTTTTCCTTTTTCATGTTCAATTTTTTTAAAATTTTTTTTTAATGTTTATTTCTGAGACAGAGACAGAGCATGAGTGGGGGAGGGGCAGAGAGAGGGGGAGACACGGAACCTGAAGCAGGCTCCAGGCTCTGAGCTGTCAGCACAGAGCCTGACGCGGGGCTCGAACTCACAAACTGTGAGATCATGACCTGGGCCGAAGTCAGTAGCTCAACCAACTGAGCCACCCAGGCGCCCCTCATGTTCAATTTTTAACAGTCACTGGTACACGTATTCTTCCACTTATTTTCCATGTGAAATAGCTGAAGCTAGCAGAGGGTGCTGAATTGTTGCCTATTTCTTGAAGACTCTTTGTCTGAGTGGAACTTCTTCTCTAAAAAAAAAAATCCATTTTTGTTTGTGGGACACGTCTTTCTTTGGCTAACATGGTGTTAACAGGTGTAGCATTAAACTGAACTTTCCTTTTTCTTTCTGAGCTGGCGGAAGGGAACAGGGTCAGGGTGATAGGCAGAGCATCAGGACAAAACCCCTCATAGGATCCCAGACGTCCCTGTTTGCCTCCACCTTCCTGCCCTTGAGGTTTTAGAAGAAACTTAAGGAGATCTCCTTGAGCTGGGTTATCCACTTGTGATTTAAAAAAAATAATAATAACAGTTTTCCTTTATTTTGTAGAGGAAAAAATTAAGAATATCTCCCCCTTGGGGTACCTGGGTGGCTCAGTCGGTTAAGTGTCCAACTTCGGCTCAGGTCATGATGTCACAGTTTGTGACTTCAAGCCCTGCATTGGGCTCCGTGCTGACAGCTTGGAGCCTGGAGCCTGCTTTGGATTCTGTGACTCCCTCTCTCTTCCCTCCGGCCCTCTCTGCCCACCCCCCCACCCCTGCCCCTGTTCACACCCTGTCTCTCTCTCAAAAATAAACAAAGATTTAAAAAAATTAAAAAGAATATCTCCCCTTTCCCAAATATAAAAAGGGTATTCTTTTTTTTATGTTTATTTATTTTTGAGAGAGAGAGAAACAGAGCATGAGCTGGGTTGGGACAGAGAGAGAGAGAGGAAGACACAGAATCTGAAGCAGGCTCCAGACTCTGAGCTGTCAACACAAAGCCCGACGTAGGGCTTGAACCCATGAACTGTAAGATCATGACCTGAGCTGAAGTTGGACGCTTACCACTGAGCCACTCAGGCGCCCCATAAAAATGGTATTCTTATATTGCTTTCATAATTTGATTTGAAAATTCCTCAACTGCTTTCAATATTTTCTTCATTATTATAATATTCTTCCTTTATCCCAGCCACAGAAAGGGTCATAGAAATATAACAAATAAAATACTATTATTTATAAATAGCTATCTCAGAGCTTTGATTTATGAGTGATGTAAAAAATAAAGTTTCTTAGTTTTCCTCCCACATTTAAAATAATATAGTAACTACAGAAACTTTGGACAATTCCAAGAAATAGGAGCAAAGAAAAGCAAACTCCCATAGTCCCTATACCCAGGGGGGAAAAAAAACCTCACTGTTTTCATATAGTTTCTTTTCTTGAAGAGTTCTTATACCTTTTTCTGTGTAAAGTTTTTATTTATATTTCTTAGGAACGGAATATAAACTTCCCTGGTATTTACCTGTGTAAGATAAATTACAGAGCTAACTGATAAATATTGGAAGTTCGATAGAACAAGGCACTGTAGTAATAGTAATTCTGTAAAATATCAGTAGTTGAAGTATGGCCAACTCTTAATAAAAGTTATCAAAATAACCCTTTGGGTTATGATCATACTGAAAATACAGTTTGGGTTCCTGCTCTGTCAGAAAGATGTCACTGGTTCAAGAGACAACTGGCTACCCCTACTGTGTCCCAGGTCATCTTACAGATCTTTGGCTGGCACCTCCCTGGATATGTAGCCAGTGCTCTGGACTTCTGGGTGCTTGAAAACAGAGCACCCAAGTCCTGCCGTTGGGCATATCACGGAATTGCTGGAGAAGACAAGATGACATTTCTGTGGCTACTTTTATTTTTTTGGTATGGAACATTTAAAACCTACACAGAAGTAGAGAGAATATTATAATGGACCCCATGTGCCTTTCTTACAGTGTCAACAGTGATCAGTCTGTGGTCTTGCTTTGCCTAGACCCCAACCTCTAATTCCAGATCCTGGATTGTTATGAAACAGATCCCTGACATATTATTATTTCATTTGTAAGTATTTCTGAACACATCTCTGAAAGTAAGGACTGTTTTTTTTTTCTTTCAATACTATCATCATACTTGAAGAACTTCTCTGATAAAATTGAATATGGAATATCTAGTCAGTGTTCATTCATCTGTTTTCCTTATTTTTCTTTTCAGTTTGTGTAAGGATCCAAATAAGGTCCATACATTCTGTTGGTTGACATGCCTCTTCAGTTCCTTTTACTCTATAGGCTCACCTTCCACTGTCTTTCCTTCCAATTTAGTTTTTGCCAAACCAGAGCATTTACTCTGCAAAGTTTCCCGTAGTCTGGATTTTGCCGATTACATCCTATGGAGTTAAATGTTAAAAGTCCCTCTTTAACATATTCCTCTAGATACTGTATTTCTTGCGAACTGGTAGGTGCACCTGGAGGCTGAATCGAATTCTGTTTCCATATCTTGTCAATAATACTATAATAAGTGTGTTATGTACTCCCATCAGGAGGCGCTTAAATTAACATCAGTTCCCTGTGTGTGTGTGATATGTTGATATGTTCACAGTCAAGGGTGATCGTTTCCACCTAAATCCATCAATTCATTATGGGTTTCAAAGTCTTATTTCAATCATTTCTTCATTTGCCACCTAGGATACTTCTATAATGAGAAACTCCTGCTAATCAGCTGTTTGGTTATCCTGAGGTACAGTTGGCTCCATTAGCGAACTAATGAGTAGTACTCTCCAAAGGTAACCATCGAGAGAGACAGAGACACAGAGATGGGAAGAGGAAAGAGAAGTGTGTGATTCATTGAGAATTCATGAATTCAGGAGCGCCAGGGTGGCTCAGTCAGTTGAGCATCTGACTCTTGGTTTCAGCTGAGGTCATGACCTCATGGCTTGTGGGGTCGAGCCCTAGTCTGGCTCCATGCTGATGGCATGGAGCCTGCTTGGGATTTTCTCTCTCCCTCTCTCTCTCTGCCCCTCCCCCCCCTCAAAATAAATAAACTTAATTTAAAACATGAAAATAATTCATGAGTTCAAAAATATTAGTGTTTCAATCCATTCCAGTTCTTACTGATACTAAAATCGTCTCACTTTTGACTAGTGGGAGCCCCTCTATGTTGGCTCCTGAATTTTTTTATGTGATTCACCTGCTTTGACAGCTTTCCTGCTTTTTACATGTTAAGGTATTCTAGGCTAGTGATTCTCAAAGTGTGATCTGAGGCTGCCTGGGGGTTCCTGAGACCCTATAAAGGGGTCCGTGAAGCCAAAACAATTTTCATAATAGGACTAAGATATTATTTACCTCTTTTACTCTCATTTTCTCACATGTGTATACTGGAGTTTTCTAGAGACCACTGGTTGACTATGGAAATGTGTGTGTATATTTTTGTGTTTTCTAGAATTTTCTAAGATAAGCTCTTTGGAGTCTTCAATAATTTCTTAAAATATAAAGGGGTCCTAGGATCAGAAAACTTAAGAACTATTGTTCTAGGATCCTCTTTACATTTCTTACCACGTTCACAGACTCACTGGTGCCCTTATAAATTAGCTTCCTTTTTTTTTCAGCTTTATTTTTATGTGTGAGTGATCTGCCCCAAGTAGCAAAACCAGAATTTGAATGTAGATGTTTATGCAGTATTTCCGTCCATAAAATAGAATCACTGCTGTCCAAAAATTTATGATTAATTAATGCTTAGAAGCTGTAAACACTGCATGCTATGCTAGATGTGTACATTTTAGGGGCCACCAAGTAAAATTAGCTGTTCTTTTTCTCAAGTGGAATGGCCCTCCAAAAGGGAAAAACAGATGTTGAGACAGGATGAGTGGTTGCTATAGCTCCATGGTATAATGAGAAACAATGCATTGAATAGTTGTTTTTCTGGTCACAGTAGGGAAATTCAAGATGCAGCAGTAACACATTAGAGTGTTAACTTTTGAAGATTTCAGCCATCCGGAGAAAAGCCTGCTTGGCATGTGGAATTCAGTAGTTCATGCGTTTCCCACTTATTTCTGAACCCAAGATCCAAATGACTGCTTGACCATGTAGCTCAGAAATACTTTTTCATCTTGCAGTTAATTGAACCAAATCCTGCAAGAAAGTATCTTGCAGTTTTCAAAGCTGAATAATAGTGCCTTAAGCCTGGGATTCTCATTTTCCCCTCACTGAATAGTATACATATATCTAAAAGATGGTTACTTGAAACCACTGGATTTCATGGTTCTTGGTCCTCAGGGGGATCTTTATTTTGTTTCACTCTGTTGAGCTGAACTTGGTAACTTGTCCTTTGTTCACCATTGCCAATAACTGTAGCTTCTCTTCAGTACTGAACATTATAACTCACTTCCCAGGCACATGGAAGAATTTCCACCAGAAGAAAAAGACGTGTGCTTTCAAACCAAATGGGCTTGGCTTTCTGAAATTAGCAGCCTTACGTAATGGACTTGAGTATTTACAAATGTAAGAAACACCTGACAACCTCAGGTGCCATCTGGAAAAGTGTCATCATATAGGAAGCTTGGATCAGAGCCCACATCACCATTCAGGTGCTTCATAATTACTTTGTGGTTCAGTGTGGGAGTGAGGCAAAGAATATGTCAAGGGTTTCAGAGCTCTTAGTAAAAGATAGATATCTTTGGGGCACCTGGGTGGCGCAGTCGGTTAAGCGTCCGACTTCAGCCAGGTCACGATCTCGCGGTCCGTGAGTTCGAGCCCCGCGTCAGGCTCTGGGCTGATGGCTCGGAGCCTGGAGCCTGTTTCCGATTCTGTGTCTCCCTCTCTCTCTGCCCCTCCCCCGTTCATGCTCTGTCTCTCTCTGTCTCAAAAATAAAAATAAAAAAAAGTTGAAAAAAAAAAAAAGAAAAAAAAAAGATAGATATCTTTGTCAGAGTAGATATTAAATACTAAATAAGTCTGCGTTTATGAGCAAATTTATTTTTCACTGGAGCCTTGTTCTTTTTCTCAACATTAAGTGTGTCACAGTGAAATGATTTAAATATGTGCTTCAGGTGACTTGTTGCATTTAGATTTATGTATTTGGAAAGTCAGATGCCTGGGCTTTTCTAGCAAGCCAGCTCATGTTTTAGAATACATGGAAGTCAGTATGGAGTGGAAGGGTAGTCTTTCATGAGGATGGCACTACAGTTGGTCTTGTCGAATTTTATCTTCTTTTGTGTCACTGACCAAACCGCAAAAAAAAAAAAAAAAAAAAAAAGTTTCATATTAAATTCACTAAACAGACCGACTATGTGTGGAAAGCATGCAGTGTATAATGATGTGAGCCTTGAACTTATGGCTGGGGAATGCCAGGAATCTGGGGTTCTGGTGTCACTGAGGAAAATGACCCCGCCTCTGTGTGCCTTGGCTTCCTGTTGAGAAAGTTCTGCTCTTCATAAGAGCTCTGAAGGACTAGGAGGAAGGTGCTTTATGTGTGGAGTTTTCCATAAAATGCAGTCCTAACTGAAAGGCTGGGTTAAAGGTAGGTCAATGCTTTATAAAAACATCTTTTATGTATATGTGAACTATTTATTAGTTTATGTCTCACCTATTTATTTACTTAGGTATGAAGTCGCCCCAGGCAATTTGAATTCTAATTTAAAATTCAGGTTTTGTTCACTTAATTCCCTTCTTTTTCTTAAGGGCAAAGAATATAAAGGCCTGGGAAATAGAAATTGGAATTGATTTTAATTGCCTGAATAAGTTTACCAGAAAAAAAGTTTTATCAAAGTGAAAATGAGGTCCAGATTATTTTTGTTCTTCCTCTGTATCTAATAGCAGGCAATTTTGGAGTATTCCATAAATCTCTTAAAAGTCTAAGTGAGAGTATCCATCACGAAGTGAGCCATGACTTAACAACTCTTTGTGACAATTGCCTTGGATAAAAATCTCTGTGATGAGAACTCACAATTCCAGGAATACATTTGGAGGTGGAATCAATTACATAGATGATTCCCAAAAGGATATGAAGCTATTTTAGAATATCTCAGAAACTCTGAAAGCCTCTTCCCAGCTTTGCCAAATCTCAGTGAGCCACTGCTGGGAGCAGTTGTGTTTTGTTCCTTTCAGAATTACTACCCAGCTGAAGTTAGGCTGCTGTGGAGATTGGGAACAATAGCCTGTTAGAATAGCCTTTCTCTTTGGAGAGTGCCGCTCTTTCTAGAAAAGATAAATTACGGCATTGCATGATTTGTAGTTCATACAGTAGCAGTCACTACTACGTGGTTTAGAACCATGACACGTACAAATTTCTGGTAGTTTACTTTGGTTCTAAATGGAAAGGATTTGTGTGTGTGTGTGTGTGTGTAATATCATTTTGCCTGAAGAAGCTACATATGGGTGCTTTGGAGTCTAGGAACATTTTCCACTGAAAATGTACACTGCTTAGCTGAGGGTCAGAGCCAAGTGGGAGTGAGTTCTGAAGGAACAAGCACAATGTGACCATACTCTCTTCCTCAGTTGGTGGGAGTGGACATGTTGGGTCTCTGCTTCACTAAGGGAGGAGAGCTTTTCTCTGCGTTTAAATATGCTACACGATACTGTGGAACCTGACTTAGGTCTGGGGACTTAGGTCTGGGAAAGAAGTATGTTTTGATTATTTATTATATAGTTTAGTGTAATCTGTATGATTGTTCTCTCACTTTTACTTTGAGAGACAAGTAGGAAAATGGAAAAGCAAAGAACTCAGGTGGTCTGCAAATGAGAGCAAGAGAAAAACATCTCTAGGAAATCAAATAAGATCTGAAGATGTATGTTGAAGTTTTCAGAACTTCAAATACTAAAACCCAGGGATCAAGAATTCTCCACTTATAGAACGACTTTGAAATTTTATTTTTTCATTGCTGCCTGCCTTCACTTGATATGTTGTAAAATTTTATAGTTGTGTGAAGTTATTCAAAATCAAAACAAAATAAGTTAAGTAGAAATGATCTTAGCTATCATCCAGCCCATCTGTCGTATGCTGCTGATGAAGCCAGTAACTTGCTGTGAAAGTTTTTAGTCTCAGAACTTTCCATGCCCAGCTCTGGCTTTAATGCATAATACATACTGGCTGGCTAGTGGGCTGACTGGAGTAATACTTACTAAAAACCAACCAACCAACCAACCAAAAAACCTTGAAGCAAACCCTGTGGCCAGAGTACATTTGAAGAAAGTCTTGGTGGAAAGGTCGAGAAGTATGATGGAAAGTGTTTGAATGGCTCTTTGGGGATTTAAAAACTTTGCCATTCTTCCATGAGTTGTTAAATCCTAATGTCTACTATTCCAGAAACTTCTTATGTGTAAATGTTCTGTATGTATAAAAACTTTTGTTGTGTAAAATATCTTTTTGTGACACATTCTCAAGCTCGTAGTATCTTTTACCATTACTTTGGGAGTACTGTTTAATTACTATTTGAGAATCAACAGAAGAATGAATGAATGAGATCATTATTGCCATTTAGAGACTGTTCTCCATATGCCAAAAATTAAAAAAAAAACATGGATTTTAAAGTTCCATCAAACAGTAGCTTAGCAAATCAGTGACATTTCAATGGTTTATTTTAGCTTTCCACTTACTTGTATTAATGTCTTTCAATAGAATTTTAAACACTTTTTCTTATATTAGTTACATATCACATGTATTTATATAATATATAGTCATATACTATATAATTGTTATATAGTATATATTATTAAAGTGGTTTTCTATTCTGTGTATTAATTATTATTGAGGAATAATTGACATTAACATTATATTAGTTTCAGGTGTACAACATAATGATTGGGTATTTTTATATATTACACAGTGATCACCACAGTAAGTCTAATTGACATTCATCACCATACATAGTTACAAAATTTTTTTTCTTGTGATGAGAATTTTTAAGATTAACCCTTTTAGCAACTTTCAAATATGTAATACAGTATTATTAACTGTAGTCACCATGCTGTACATTACAACCCTGTGACCTACTTATTTTATAACTGCAAGTTCTACCCTTTGACCTTCTTCACTCATTTTGCTTCTCCCCATCCCCATGGATGTGTCTATGAGCTGTATCTATGAGCTTGATGTTTTTTGTTTGTTTGGTTTTGTTTGTTTAATTTTTCAAAGTTTCTTTTTATTTATTTTGAGAGAAAGATAGCAAATTGAGGAGGGGCAGAGAGAGAGAGGGAGAGAGAATCCCAAACAGGCTCTATGTTGTCAGCACAGAACCCAACGTGGGGCTCGAACTTACAAACCGTGAGGTCATGACCTGAGCCAAAATCAAGAGTTGGACACTTAGCCAACTGAGCCACCCAGCTGCCCCCTGTTTGGTTGTTTCCTTGTTCAGATTTCACATATAAGTGAGATCATATGGTGTTTGTCTTTATCTGTTTGTTTCACTTAGCATAATTCCCTCAAGGTCCATTCGTGTTGTCACAAATGGCAAGATTTTTTTCTTTTTGTGGCTTAATAGTATATCATTGTATATTTTCTTTATTAATGTATCTACTGATGAACACTTAATCAAAAAAATTGTAAATAATCAAAAAAAATTTTTTTAATGTTTATTTATTTTTGAGAAAGAGAGAGAGAAAGAGAGAGAGAGACAGAGTGCGAGCAGGGCAGGGGCAGAGAGAGAAGGAGACAGCATGCTCCAGGCTCTGAGCTGCCGGTACAGAGCCCAATGCAGGGCTCGAACCGACGAAGTGTGAGATCATGACCTGAGCCGAAGTCGGATGCTCAACCGACTGAACCACCCATGCGCCCCTATTGTAAATAATTTTGACTATTTTTTTTAAATATAATTTATTGTCAAGTTGGCTAACATACAGTGTATACAGTGTGCTCTCGGTTTTGGGGATAGATTCCTGTGATTCATCGCTTACATACAATACCCAGTGCTCCTCTCAACAGGTGCCCTTCTCAGTGCCCATCACCCATTTTCCCTTCTCCCTTGCCCCCCCCCCACATCAACCCTTGGTTTGTTCTCTGTATTTAACTGTGTCTTATAGTTTGTCTCCCTCCCTCTCTGTAACTATTTTTTTCCCCTTCTCTTCCCCCATGGTCTTCTGTTAAGTTTCTCAAGTTCTAAATATGAGTGAAAACATGATATCTGTCTTTCTCTGACTGACTTATTTCACTTAGCATAATATCCTCCAGTTCTATCCACATTGCTGCAAATGGCAGGATTTCATTCTTTCTCATTGCCAAGTAGTAAGTATTCCATTGTATATATAAACCACATCTTCTTTATCCATTGATCAGTTGATGGACATTTAGGCTCTTTCCATAATTTGGCTATTGTTGATAGTGCTGCTATAAACATTGGGATACATGTGCCCCTATGAGCCATCACGCCTGTATCCTTTGGATAAATTCCTAGTAGTGCTATTGCTGGGTCACAGGGTAGTTCTATTTTTAACTTTTTGAGGAACCTCCATACTGTTTTCCAGAGCGGCTGCAAGAGTTTGCATCCCCACCAACAGTACGAGAGGGTTCCCATTTCTCCACATCCTTGCCAGCATCTGTTGTTTCCTGAACTGTTCATTTCAGCCACTCTGACCGGTGTGAGGTGGTATCTCAGTGTAGCTTTGATTTTTATTTCTCTGGTGATGAATGATGTTGAGCATCTTTTCATGTGTCTGCTGGCCATCTGGATGTCTTCTTTGGAGAAGTGGCTATTCTGCCCATTTCTTCACTGGATTATTTGTTTTTTAGGTGTTGTGTTTGGTAAGTCCTTTGTAGATTTTGGATATTAACCCTTTATCTGCTATGTCATTTGCAGATATCTTTTCCCATTCTGTTGGTTGCCTTTAAGTTTTGTTGATTGTTTCCTTTGCAGTGCAGAAGCTTTTTATCTTGATGAGGTCCCAATAGTTCACTTTTGCTTTTAATTCCCTTGCCTTTTTATGAAGGAAATTGAAGAAGACACAAAGAAATGGAAAAACATTCCATGCTCATGGATTGGAAGAATAAATGTTGTGAAAATGTCAATACTGCCCAAAGCAGTCTACACATTCAATGCAATCCCAATCCAAATTGCACCAGCATTCTTCTCAAAGCTAGAACAAACAATCCTAAAATTTGTATGGAACCACAAAAGACCCCAAATAGCCAAAGTAATGTTGAAAAAGAAAACCAAAGCGGGAGGCATCACATCCCAGACTTTAGCTTCTACTACAAAGCTGTAATCATCAAGACAGTATGGTATTGGCACAAAAACAGACACATAGACCAATGGAATAGAATAGAGACCCCAGAACTGGACCCACAAATGTATGGCCAACTAATCTTTGACAAAGCAAGAAAGAGTATCCAATGGAAAAAAGATAGTCTCTTTAGCAAATGGTGCTGAGAGAACTGGACAGCAACATGCAGAAGAATGAAATTAGATCACTTTCTTACGCCATATACAAAAATAAACTCAGAATGACTGAAAGACCTAAATTGTGAGACAGGAAACCATCAAAACCCTAGAGGAGAAAGTTTTGACTATTTAAAACATTGGGGTGAAGATATCTTTTTGAGTTAGTGTTTTCATTTTCTTCAGGTATGCCCAGAAGTGGAATTGCTAGATCATATGGTAGTTCGAGGTTTGTTTTTTTTTTTTTTTTTTTTAATTTTTTTTTCAACGTTTTTATTTATTTTTGGGACAGAGAGAGACAGAGCATGAACGGGGGAGGGGCAGAGAGAGAGGGAGACACAGAATCGGAAACAGGCTCCAGGCTCCGAGCCATCAGCCCAGAGCCCGACGCGGGGCTCGAACTCACGGACCGTGAGATCGTGACCTGGCTGAAGTCGGACGCTTAACCGACTGCGCCACCCAGGTGCCCCTGGTAGTTCGAGTTTTAATTTCTTGAGGAATCTCCATATTGTTTTCTGTAACAATCGGTGATTTCCTAACAATGTAAAGTAATGTGTCTCATCACAAAGCTGAGAATTTTAATTTGAGCCATTTTTTTTCTTTTTAAATGAATTGTGGCTATTTCCCATAGGGAGAGTTGGGTCTAGGGTCTGATTGTTTTGTTCACGTGGGGCTCAGGCAAATTTGTTTCTGTAACCAGGAATTTCCCATTCCCTGTCTGGCTTCATGTCTTGGGTGCTGGTTCTGGCTCCATGGACAAGACTCTGGAGTAGAGAGGGAGCCAGGCCTGCAGATGTGGTTCTTGTTTGGTGAAAGGCTGCCAAAGGTGAGTCCAACCCTGAAGATTCCTTTCTCATTTTCCTTGGGGACTTAAGATGACATGACTATTACTTGAGTTTCTAGAAGTCCTGCTCTATGACATAAAAAGTGGCTTATCTGTGAGACCTTGTTTTTGAGATGTTCTGACTATTTAAAAAAGAATGTGAATATTCTGAAGCATTGCAGGGCTAATTTGTTTTGCAGCTAATATCTTTAGGTTTAGAGGAAAGAATCCCAGTATCTTCTTCATTTCATCCCTTCCCTCCACAGATGTCAAGTGAGCACTTCTCACATAGCAGGCCCTATGTGGTGTGCTAGACAACTTGAGCATAGTTCCCTGCCCTCACAGGGCTTCCAGTGGAGGAGACAGGCACACACAGAAGTTAAATCTGTCAGATGGTGATAGGATCTATGAAGGAAGTTAAAACAGGGATGGGGGACAGGAAGTGTGCGAAGGGGTGAGGGATCCATATTAGGACCTAGGGTCCTGTGCTACTTATGGTGACTATTGGGGCCCATAGGCATGAAATAGCACAGTCATTTATACATTGTGGCTTATCGTGCTGTCATGGTCACTGCCAGCATTGTCACTGTCACAGCCAGAATGTACCTACCCACACCTATTAGCCAGGGTGTGTACAGAATGAGTCAGACAGCTGAGTGTCCTTCTGTGGACACATGCAGAGGAATTATTAATGACAAAACCATAAAATGACTGTATTCATTCAGCAAATGTTTACTGAATGATGTATATACAAGGCATTGTGGAGGGCAGTAAGACCCATCACCTGTACCTTTCCAGAAGAGCATATAATCTAGCATAATTGTGTGTGCTAGGTCATTTACACGTTGATGATGTAACATTTGAGGTGAACTGTGAAAGGTCCACAGCATGTGCTGGTTTGTCACTTTGCTGAGGCATGGTTTTCTGTCAGGTCTTCCGGGAGGCGGGTGTGGTGTACTAGCCAGGAGTGTGTTAGGCGAGTGCACTGTGTCCACATTCCAGCAGAGTGTAGTTTCTACCCATTGATCAATGTGTAAAATGCCTCTGAAGTGAAATATGCTTTCTTCGTGAAGGATCGCTCTCAGAAGGAAGCCAGTTTCAGGTGCTGGTGTTCGACATGATGGTTCTTAGCCAGAAAATGGAATCATTTAGGGTCTCAAGGACCTACTTAGCATTTTCCAACCTTTCTGAGGAATTCACATGCTGCGCTTGTCATCTTGGAGATGAACCCCGTATGAGCCTACTATTTGGGTGAATCCTGATAAGGGGCCTAATTGGAAGTGTGGACATGGGAGAGGTTATCTCCTTTGTCTGGAGGTGACTATCTTGGAGGAAGCTACTTCAGGAGCTGCTTCATCTGGGCCTTAATATCAGGTTCTTTCCTTTCCTTTAGAAAGGAAGGATCAGGCATCTTTATGTAAAAATCCCGGCCATTTATTATATAGATGGGATCAAAAGTTTACTGTGTAAAAATATGTATACTACTACATAGAAAGTATGTGTGTGTGTACACATATATAAAATACTATATAAAAACATATATATAGTACTATATAGAAACATCCATGGTAAAATCTTGGATTGTGAGTAACTTGTTCTGTGAGTGTTCTGCAAGACAAGCAAACATTATATACAAGTGCTTTGGATTATAATGTTTCTGGAATGCATTATGCTTACAAACCAAGGTTTTACTGTATATAATACACAGTAAAGAGAAAGCTTGGAAGAGGAAGGAAAAGCCACAAAATACAGTAGCAGAGGCTGTTGGCCACCCACCAGAACCCACGATTTCTTTTTCCCGAGTCCACAGTGAGAATACATCTTCCAGCCTCCCTTGCACTTGTGTGCAGCCATCTGACTGAATTCCAGCCAGTAGAACGACCATGATGCAGATGGCAGAGCCCATCAGCCTCAATCCGTGTTTCAGCGTGAGGAAGATGAATGCCTCATCCTTCTCCATCATGGAAGCCAGATACAAAGTTCTGAGGTGTTAGCACCATTATACATTTTTGGGTCTATTTCAGCAGGAAGTGGTCTTCCCTAACTAATCCCAGCACTCTGTGTGGTAAATGAGAGAGGCAAAGACTCCAGGTTCAGTGTCTAGATCTTACTTCCCTGGGGATACTGGACCCAGTTGTTTCACGCAAATGGCAGAATCCACACTCTTGGAGGAGGGTTGTTATTGTGCTTGTAGGTTCCTGCTGTGCATTTATTACTGCACCTGCTGCTCCTTGCTGTACCCACAACAGCTCAGGGCAGCGTCCAGGGAATGCTAGGTAATCCCTGATTTTTCTTCTTCCTTTCTTCTCAAATATTTTAGTGCCTGCCTTGTGCTAGGTGCTACTGGGGATACCTAGAAATGAAAGAAGCATAAACTGTAACCTCAGAGAGCTAACAAGTCTAGCTGCCCAGACTGTTTCAAACGGGGCTGTCAGCTGGAGGTAACAAAAAATCCAAGAGGAATTGTTTAAACAATAAGTGATTTTTTCAAGAGCTGAGAGGTACATAGACTTTAAGTGTTGTTCCTCTATGATTCTTTTTTTTTTTTCTTAATTCAAGTTAGTTAGCATACAGTGTAGTATTGGTTTCAGGAGTAGAATTTAGTGATTCATCCCTTACATACAACACGCAGTGAATCCAATAGGATTGATCCCTGAAATTTACTTTAAGTAGTCAACCGCAAAAGTCCAGTGAACCATCCACCTAGAATTGCCTTCCTCTCTCCTCATGTCTTTAATTCTAATATGGAACAGTTAGCAGGTGTTGCAGATTGCCCAGAGCAAGTTACTGGATGCCTTTTTCCCCTTGAATTCCGTTGAGCTGGGCCCACAGTGGAAGAATCGAAGTAGTTACTTTACTGAGTATTTCGAATGGTAGTGAGATGAGGAGATTAGTGTCTGTAACCCGAGAAAATCCTGTTCAACTGTACTTTAGTTTCAGCAGATTCAATAGCTCCCTTCATCTAGCCTAGCACTGCATTTCAAGCTGGAATTTGAAGATCAGCTGCTTTCTTCCTCTTTAGCTGATCATCAGTCTCCCTTTTCGATTTGCTCTGTTACTCTCTTTTGTCCTTGTTACTGTCTTCCTTCTGAGATGGTCTACTCCTTAGATGTAGGTACCACACTTCGGTTATCTTTGTATTCTTTTCCCTAGTCTCTTACCCAAGAGCATAGCACAGTGCTTTATATATTATGTATGTCTCAATAAATGTTTAATTTATTTCATTGTTTTTATTAATGAATTGATTAGTTAGATTTCTTGCATTGGAAGAACTTCTTGAACTAGCTTCGTGCTTGGTGAATAGCTCTTCCCATGGCTAACATCACTTCCTGATGCCATTGTATTGCTATCAATTCTTGTGATGTTTCATCTTGTTGAACTTAGTGACACTGGCCTGGCCAGTAACAGGACTCATCCAGCGTGAGGTTTAAAAAAGGGAAAGTGGTGGCATGGTAAATGTTTACTGTGTGAGTATAGTAGGCTGTGTCTTGTACTTGTAGGGCTCATGTCTGGTGGATGACACTGAACCACATTCCTATGATTTCTTGGCAACAGAGTCATCTCATGTGATATGTACTCTATTGCTCAGTTTAATAAGAGAATGACAGATTAATCTTGTTCTGCCTGGTGGCTAGGTTTATATCTTAGGTCTTATTTGACTCACTGTAGGTTCTAGAAATTCTTTGTAAAGAGACTCACACACATCCGTAGCTAGGCTTATTTCTCCTTATAAAATTACCACTGAAATCTTTCCCTCTGGGATTTGTCATATTCCATTGTAAAAGCACCTTTCTAAAAAATTTTTTTAACGTCTATTTTTGAGAGAGACAGAGTGTGAGTGGGGGAGGGGCAGAGAGAGAGACAGAGACAGAGTCCAAAGCTGAGCTGTCAGCACAGAGCCTGACGCAGGGCTTGAACCCAGGAACTGAGATCATAACCTGAGCCTAAGCCGGACGCTCAACCAACTGAGAATGCCAGGTGCCCCTAGAGAATCCCGAGCAGGCTCCACACTGACAGTGCAGAGCCCGATGCGGGACTCAAACTCACGAACCATGAGATCGCAACCTGAGCCATAGTCGGATGCTTAACCAACTGAGCAAACCAGGAACCCCCAAAAGCACATGTTAATAGTTGCAACAGAACAGAAAGGTGACTTAACAGGATTTAGGACACTACAGGCCAGGAAAGAAGGTGCTTTACAGGAAGAGTGCTCCACTCTTCTTTGTGATTAGGGGCACATCTATTCCTTTGATCAGCAGGAATTATGGGAATTATGGGATTATGTCAGTGTTTCCTTCATTTTTAGAGTTAACGCCTGGTCTTCCCCATCCCCACCACCTGAGAGGTGACTTTGAAAGAAGCTGGCTCGTGCTTTTCTCTGATCTTGCTCTTCTCACCTCTTTTGTCAGTTCATGAATCTTTTGTCAGAAGATCATCTCCACATCTCTGGTTATTTGGCTTTCACACTTAAGAATCTATGATATGAATATTTCCATGCTGACTTACTTGTTTTTTAAGTTTGATTGCCTTTGTGAAGACAGGGGAACTGTTGTTTCTTTAACAGGACTTAGAAAACTGGAAGAACTCAACTGTGTAGAATTTCCTGTCATAAGTTAACCTTAAAAAGTTTTTAAGTATTTATGCTGGAAATGTGGAGCTTATTATCTTCTCCCAAAGTAATCTGTGATCATTAACAGTGAAGGAGTTAAATTTTCCTGCATCTCCATTCATTGGACTAAATTACATTATAGTGGCCTAAAAGTATTGGCCCAGTTTCATCTGGTTCCAGGAAATAGTTTTAGAGAATATCCTCACCAAGTATCGATAATTTGGGTTCCAAGAAAAGCAACTAGTTTGTAATCTGAATAGTTTAGTGGTCTCTGTAACCTTGACTGGTGTCGTGAGCCCACCTTTCATAGTGGCTTAAGTGATGTTGTTGCAAGTGGTAGCCTGGGAAAATAACTAGTGACTCTGTGTACATTTTAGACCCAAGACCTAGCAGAAGGCGCATCTTTGAAGAGGGAATAATGATGAATACATTCAAGAAGACATTTGATTGTGGTAGATAATGCTACCTTCTGCCTGAAGTGTAGTCACTGTGGTGGAAAAATACCATAAATCATTATTCTAAAGGCCTACTTCCCTCACTTCTTGTCAACTGATGCAACATGTGCCACATTCAACATAAAATTATAAGGAATGCCAAAAGGCAAGAAAAAGCACAGTCTGGAGAAACAAAGTAACAAGCAAAAACCAGACTCTGATATAACAGAGATGGTGTAATTATCAGGCAAGGAATTTAAAAGAAGTATGATATGTGAAGGGCTCTAATGGAAAAAGTTTAAAACCTGCAAGAACAGATGGGCAATGTTAACAGAGAGATTGGAACTCTACGAATCAAAAGGGAATGCTAGAAATCAAAAACATAGTAAGAGAAATGAAGGATGCCTTTGATGGACTCACGAATAGACTTGACACTGCCAAAGCAGGAATCCTTGCACTTGAAGCTCAATCAGTAGAAACTTGCCAAACTGAAATGCAAAGAGAAAAAATAATTAAACTAAACAGAGCATCCAAAGTCTGTGGGACAATATACAAAATTGTAGCATATGTGCAGTTGGAATGCCAGAAGGAGAAGAGAGAAGGGAAAAGAAATATTTGAAATAATAATGGTTGAAAACTCTGCAAAACCAATGACTGACACCAAACCACAGATCCAGGAGACTCAGTGATAAATACCTGAGCGTTTTTTTTTTTTTTCCCTGACACCAAATATGTGATTTTTTTTTTTCCACACCAATTCTCTAGTTCTCTGATAGCAACTGAGTGTCCACCAATTCAGTTCAATTCTGACACCAGTTCCTGGAGTTAACTTAGACCCCACAGGTTAAGTGCTCAGTCCCACAAGACTGTCCCCACTTCAGATGGCAGCCACAAATAGGGTGCTCAGGCTACCCACGTTTCTGCCCAGCCAGCTACAGATTTGGAGAGTCCCATGACTCCTCTCCCCTAGGCTGTTCACAGAACTCAAGAAAGTACTTTACTTACAATTACCACTTTATTATAAAGGATACAACTCAGGCTTGACAAGATGGAAGAGATGCACAGGGCAAGGTGTGCAGATGAGTCCAGGATACCTACCACAAAACTCGCATGCCCTCTCCAGGAGCACCACCCTCCCAGCACCTCCACCTGGTCACCAACCTGGAAGTTTTCTGAATCCCATTGTTTAGGAGCTTTTATGGGGATTTCATTGCATAGGCATGATTGACTAAATCATTGGCCATTGGTGATTCACGTCAGTCTTTAACCCTTCTCATCCTTGGGGGTGAGGGAGTAGAGTGCTGAAAGTTCCAATCCTCTGATCATGCCTTGGTCTTTCTGGCAACCATCCCAAATCCTAAACCTTTGTAGGGGTCCACAGGAGTTACCTCATTAGCATAAGCTCAGGTGGTGTTGAAAGAGGCTTGTTATGAATAACAAGACACTGCTATAACTCAGGAAATTCCCAGAGTTTTTGGAGTTCTGGGCTAGGAACCTGGGACAGAGACCAAATAAGTATTTCCCATTTTACCACAGTACTCTGCCTACCACCCCAAACCACAGTTGGGCCTATCTTACTCATAGTGCAGAAAAACAAAGAAAAAGAAGATCATGAGAGAAGTCAGAAGAGAAGAACACCTTACCTTTCGAGGAACAAGTAAAACAATTACAGTGGCTTGCTCACCAGGATCCATGCAGGCAAGATGAGAATGGCATGAAATCTTTAGTTTGTTGAGAGAAAAGAACTTTCTCATTATAACCAACAATATTTACTGAGTATCTGTGCTATCATCTGGTATATAAAAAGACTAAAACACAAATGCTGCCCTGAAGGAGCTCACAAGTGGGCTAAGAGAGAAGCAAATGGGATGTACAAGATATGGTATTTAGTGGGTAAGAATAAGATGTTATAGCAATCCAAAGGGATTAGATAGGTAAGGTGGGGTGCTCCAAGGAGGTGACATTTTAGATTCCAGAATGCCTCCTTTCTCCATGTCCTACCATTTACCCAACAGGACTCCAGATTGTAGCCGAAAGACACACACAGACACTGTCCAGGAGCAGGACCTGGGAGAGCCCAAAGGCAAGAAGGGAGGCAAAAGCAGCACACTAGAGGAATCTGTAGCCTCTGGTACAGCTGGCACAGCTACAGCAAGTCGTGAACAGAGCCCAACTCCCCACAGAGAGAATACCATTCTGTGAATGGATCTGCGAAGAGAACGGTGACTTAGGTGCTAGGACAAACATGCTACTATGTTAGCTTGTTTTAGGCACAGGTTACAAATGTTTCTCTGCTTTTTAATCTCTGAAGACATCACCATACAAGCCTGATATAATTTCTTTAAAGTTTTGTTGAATATACTTATAAAAAAAATTTTTTTTTAGACCTCAGGATGGGTTAGGCCCTGTCGGTTTATGGTCCGTGATTTGGTAGCTATCAGGGAAGGATGTGAAGCTCTTTTTCTGTCTTGTAACAACAGACTACTTGAACGTCTCTCTCAGCATCTGCCTTTAATGATTAGATTCTTCTCAGCAAGGACTAAAGTGATTAATGGACTGGATAGAATGTAAGGAGATTTAAGTTCCCTGCCTTAGAATAAGTTACCACCAACACACGAGATGAATAAAGATTCACACACAAAGGACATTTTGATTGTATGATTTGGGGAGTTATTAATTACGAAAGTAATCACACCGCCTTTCATGTAATACATAACTTAAGTGGGTTCATGTTCACTGTGTAAGAACAAGGAGAATATATAACTGTGGTTAAAAGCATTTTTTGGTTTCTCCCAAAGGCAGTAATGTTATTGCCAGTTCTTGGAAGTGGCCAAAGATGAGCTTCTTATCTCTTGAATATTGAAGACAGTCATTTCAAGGATCATTCTTTGAATTTTTAGGTATGATAAAATAGTATTACTCCAAAATGTTTTCCAATAAAAAACAAAAACCATAAAAAGGCAACTCTTTTGAAGGCAGGGCTTGGATCTTAGCAATGTTTGCTTCATCAGTATCTGCCATGCCTGTAGTAGGCGTTTAATAAATTCAAATTTTTTAGGAAACAATCAGAAAAACTAAAAGGCAACTGACAGAATGGGAGAAGATATTTGCAAATGACGTATCAGATAAAGGGTTAGTATCCAAAATCTATAAAGAACTGATCAAACTCAACACCCAAAAAACAAATAATCCAGTGAAGAAATGGGCAAAAGACATGAATAGACACTTCTCCAAAGAAGACATCCAGATGGCCAAACGGCACATAAAAAAATGCTCAACATCACTCATCGTCAGGGAAATACACGTCAAAAACACCGTGAGATACCACCTTACACCTGTCAGAATGGCTAACATTAACAACTCAGACAACAACAAATGTTGGCGAGGATGCGGAGAAAGAAGATCTCTTTTGCATTGCTGGTGGGAATGCATGCTGGTGCAGCCACTCTGGAAAACAGTATGGAGGTTCCTCAAAAAAACTAAAAATAAAACTACCCTACAACCCAGCAATTGCACTACTAGGCATTTATCCACGAGATACAGGTGTGCTATTTTGATGGGACACATGCACCCCCATGTTTATAGCAGCACTCTCAACAATAGCCAAAGTATGGAAAGAGCCCAAATGTCCATCAATGGATGAATGGATGAAGAAAAGGTGGTATATATATACAATGGAGTATTACTCGGCAATCAAAAAGAATGAAATTTTGCCATTTGCAACTACGTGGATGGAACTGGAGGGTGTTATGCTAAGTGAAATTAGTCATAGACAAAAATCATATGACTTCACTTATGAGGACGTTAAAAGGCAAAACAGATGAACATAAGGGAAGGGAAACAAAAATAATATAAAAACAGGGAGGGGGACAAAACAGAAGAGACTCATAAATATGGAGAACAAACAGAGTTACTGGAGGGGGTGTGGGAAGGGAGATGGGCTAAATGGATAAGGAGCACTAAGGAATCTACTCCTGAAACCATTGGTTACACTATATGCTAACTAAATTGTATGTAAATTTTTAAAAATAAAAAATAAAATTTAAAAAATAATAAAATTGGGGCACCTGGATGGCTCAGTTGGTTAAGCATCCGACTTCAGCTCAGGTCATGATCTCGTGGTTTGTGAGTTCAAGCCCCACGTTGGGCTCTATGCTGACAGCTCAGAGCCTGGAGCCTGCTTCAAATTCTGTGTCTCCTCCTCTCTCTGCCCCTCCCCTGCTCATGCTCTGTCTCTCTCTCTGTCTCTCAATAATAATAAGTAAACATTAAAAATTAAAATAAAATAAAATAAATTCAAATTGTTTGGTACAATTATGTGAGTCCTGACAGCCCAGGATAGCCAAGCTTTGTTTATTCATAGAGTTCTATCAGGAAGTCATGGTCTCTACCCAAGGAGCAGTTATTCTTCACTAACAACTTGATTGAAAGAACTTTTGTTTTTCCTCTTAGATTAACTTGAGCTGAGACTTCTTACAGCTATCAAGAAACAATATGCTTTTTATTCCCAATATTCCTGTAATCTTGAGATCAACCACTAAAAAAAAACCACTTAGGAGTTCACTTCTCATCTCTAACTCATGCATTAGAAGATATTATTTTGACATTATTGAAAGAAATTCATTTTTGCTTAAAAGAACCTCCCCCACTTCCTTGACAATCTTATACAAGATGATCAGCCTCATTAATAACCTAAGATATGCACATTTTAATAACATGCCATTTTTCACTTATCAGATTGGCAAAGACTGCTAAGACTGATAACACCCAGTGTTAGGAAAAAGGTAATCTCATACACTCAGGAGGATTAATTACCATTAGTACAAGACTGTGGAAGGATATTGCACATACCTATCAACATTGTAAATATGTAGCAGTTTCTAATAAATATTTGCACTGATGCACAATGGATGTCTGTTGCATTTTCTTATTGAAAAGTTGGAAGGAGTGTGACTATCCACCAATAGGACACTGGTCAGATGAGATGTATTTGTGTAAAGAAATATATCACATTCAACGTATTTTCAGGCAAAAAAAAAAAAAAAGCTGTAGTACTTACAACATAATTGCAATTAATTATTTCTTTCTTTGAATTATATATGCATAGGAAAAAAGTCTAGAAGGTACAACATGCTGTCGATAGTTATCTCTAAAGGGTAGGTTGATACCCTTCTGTCTTCTACTCTATGCATTTTTATGCTGCTTTTGTAATTAAAAGAATTGTAACTATTGAAAAAATGCATGTGTAGCGTTTCTTGGGCATGGTGCAGTCTGGTACCATGGTACACTCTGAACTGGGGGTACAAAGATGCATGGTAATGAGATTTGATACTGATCTCAAGGAGTTTACGGTCTAGTCAGTGATCATGGGAAGACATTCATCCCATCATATCTTGTGGGTACTCTGATAGAAGCTGCAAAATCTTCAGCAGGATTAAGGGTTAGTGTGATCAAATGGGGAAAGAGAAATTGGGTATAGAAGAAAGGAAGCCATAGAGGGGGTTTGAGCTGAGTCGTGAAAGACTTGCTATTTGATCTGGAATTTGAGAGGCGATTAGATGGTAGAGGGAACCAGGAAGAGTAAAAGTGTGGGCGATGGTGGCAGGCGTGCATGTGGGAAGTACCAGGAGGTGTCCTGGAGGCCGCACGTAAGCACCTATAGAGGTGAGTGTTGTTATGGGGGAGAGAGTGATGACCATGCACACAGAGAAGAGGGGACAGGATTCCGGCCTGGGAGTCAGGAAATTCCTGCTTCTGCCACAGAGATGCTGTGAGAGTCTAGATAAAGTCATTCCCCTCTCCGGACCTCAGTTTCCTAATCTGTTCGTTGGCAGTGTTGGACTAGATCAGTGACCTCCTGTGCTTTTACTTTTTCCTCTCTTCAGATATAGAACCTTTTAGTCAAAGAAATTCTACTTTATGTTGGGAGCAAGCAGAGCAGATAAAAGCGGAACTGGTTTACCTGAGCTATTGTAGTTGGCAGGTGGGAGGTGATGATGAGGCTCCCCACCCGCCCACCCCGCATCCTCAGGCTTCAGTGGGGGCTCAGGGGGAGCACGAGTGCAAAACCCTGGCCTAGCAGAGCAGGAGAGCCCCTTTGGGTCTGAAGCCTTGATGACTGTGCCACTAAGCTATTTTGACGTCACCGCTTCCTTCACCCTTAGATTTGTTTCCATTTTGGCCTAATTTCTTCTTACCCCAAGTTCTGCGGCACATCCACGTTCAATGTAATTTCTCATTATACCCAAAGTACTTCTCTACTTTATGTCCATCTTCTTGCCATTTTCCTTCTCTCATATCTCTGATTCCTTATTGATTTTTTTTTTTTCAATTTTCTTGAATTTGTGTGAACAGGTTGGCCTTTTCAGGACACGACGGAAATTATAATAGTTAACACTTACTGAGTGCCTACCGTGGAAGCTGTTTTAAACATTTGGCATAAATTATTTCATCCTCTTGACAGGTTTTAATTATGAGGCAGGTGTTAATGTCATTATTATTTTACATATGAGGAGACCAAGGCAGGCACAAAGAGGCAAATCATGTCATCAGGCCAAAGAGATACAGTCCTCAGAACTGTGACTCGAGCCTAGGTAAGCTGGCTCCAGAGCATTACCGCTTAACCATGGCCTAACCTTTTTTACTTTGACTTTTTTAGCTGACAATTCTCAGAAATGGTGTATTCCCATTCATTCAAGTGTCTTTGTGTACTCTGGGGCTGTCTCTGCTCCCTTTCTTTCCCCTTCTCCCCACACCTCCTGCCTTTTTTAAAAAAGTTTATTTATTTACCTTGAGAGAGAGAGAGAGAGAGAGTTGGGGGGGGGGGGGGTGCAGAGAGAAAGGGAGGGAGAGAGAATCCCAAACAGGCTCCGCATTGTCAGCATGGAGCCTGATGTGGGGCTCGAACTCAGAAACCCTGAGATCATGACCTAAGCTGAAGTCCTAAGTTGGATGCTTTTAACTGGCTGAGCCACCCAGGCACCCCTCCCTTTCCTTTTTGGAAAGAGAGAAGCAAGAAAGCCCTGTGTGATGCCAACAAGATAGTTAAGGTTTAACTGAAACTCACAAGAGAAGTGATTTGGGGATTCTTGTTTTAAATGGATTTCTTGGGATGTGAAGGGGGAAATGAAGCTGAGAGATTCAGGCAGAGCAAGTCCTGTTGCGTGATTACCAAGGAATTTGGTATGAGTCGGGAAGGCAAGGAGAAAAAGGGGTAGAGCCAGGCATTTGATCCATCATCGAAGTCAAGAGATAGAACATCGTTCCTATTTTTTATGGTTACTTTACTACCTTGAAAAGCTAACCAACTTTAGAGAATGATCTCTTCTTTTTGTGTTGCCATGCAGTATTAACCATGTGCCAGGGTAGTCTGAATATAATTACCTAAAAACAAATAAGGAGGAATCTGTACCATTGTTGATTTGTGCTAAGTATATTGTTGTTACCAAGATATCAAGGAAATAAAGTAAATGAATAACCAAATTCTTAAGGACTAAAACCTTTGAACTGCAAAATGTTGCTGTGTTTACTCAGCAGAAATAAATCTACTCACTGGCTTAGAAGCATCGAAAAACATTAACCTAGAAGCTTTTGGCCAGTGTTTCATTTATTTTATAATAAATAAATTTTAAGTATAGAAGATATGTTTTCAGAAGTAAAATTCGCATAGATATGTTACTGCTACCCATAAAATTACAAAACTGTAGGAAAACTCAGCTATTTCTCTATTTGGAGTAGGAGTAAGAATGGGTCCCAAATATGGAAATACATGTCTAATTTATATAGTAAATCTATACATAGAGATCAATATTAAGATTTCTATCTCTTTGAAGCACTTTTCTTTCCACTTACTATGTTCTGAAAGTAATGTTCAGATTTATAGCATACATAGTTTAAAGCAGTTTCTCAAATCTGATGTGTGTGAGATTTTTGAAAGGAAAGCAATATAGTAAGTTTATTGGGATCTCAGTATACATTTTACTTTAGAACAGATGTTGGAAACAGGCTAGGCCTCTAAAAGGGGACAGTATGATCTGATAAACATCCAAGGGCATTTAGCTGCTCTAAGTTAGCTTTATCTAGGTGGTTGGCCTATGGATAAATCCCAAAGATAGAAATTATATTCCCAAGAAGCTTATTTTCCAAGAGCTGCTTGATAATTCAGATATCCCTAAAAGAAAAATAAATCTTTTTATCTATTTTGTTAGAGAGTCCGTGGAAGTTCAGGAAAATATTTTCTGTAAAATGTCTACAGTGACAGAAATTGCATCTAAAGGCCCAGTACAAAACCCTACCTTTTTTTAAGTAGCGTTTCCAGATCTCCCTAGTGGGAATGAATCTGTACTTTCTTGTTTGTGGATTTATTCACTCATTCAACAAACTATTATTGAACACCTACTGCACAAGATTAAAACTATGAGAAGTTAAGCATAGTGCTCGTCTTCCCAGAAGTCATGGTTTGGTAGAGAATACAGAGTAAATACTCAGAGTTAATAGTATCATTACTGCTATAATGGGTGCGTGTAGATCTGGGAAGACTTCTTAGAGAAAATGCTGTCTAAGCTCAGTAGAAGTTAACTGGGTAAACAGAGAAGATTAGGGGCATGTTATACAAAACAGAGAAAGAACCTTCTGAAGGCATGAAAGAGGCACAGTGGTTCTGAAATGGAAAGGAGTTCAGAATGGGTAGGGCTTGGAACATGAGGGAGGGAGGAAATAGTGGTCAGAAGAGAACCTACAGAGAGAAACGGTGGCTCTAGAACTCTGAGAACCTCTTCAAACCCACCCTCCTGATAGCCTTGGTGAGCCACTGAGGTGATGGCAGACATTCTATAAAAATCACAGTGGTTACTATGTATGGAATGTCCTGGAGGGAGGCATGAGGCCATCATCGTCCAAGGTCAAAATGATATGCAGCCCAATCCCATAAGACCACTTATAGGATTTATTTCTGGGAACCACTCCTGGTAGCAAGTTCTGTATCAGTCAGGGTTCATTCAGAAAATAGATATAATGCTAATATTTCAAATTGGACACACAGGTTCTGGGAGGGCTGAGTGGGTAGTAGAAGCAGAGGTCCTAGAGATTAGTAACTTCAGGAAGCAGCTGCCATCCCTAGGGCTGGGGGAACAAAAGAGAATGAGTGTGGCTAGCCAAACCTGGAAGCTCAGAGTAGAGATCCCCATAGGACTGCCAAGGAGGTGCGTGGGCCTCTGGGGAAGGATTGCCTATGGCTGGGGCTTCAGTCATCAAGAGGGGTTTGTGGCTTGTACACAGTGTACTAAAAGCATGGAGAACTAGCGCCGTCTGCTACTGCAGAGTCTGAAAAGAGCTGGAAAACAGGAAGAAGAGTTCTCCCCACCTCTGCCTTCCAGTCCCATGACGGTAGTTCTCACTGGCAGAATTTAACATGAAGCCAGTTGCAGGGGATTCTAGGATATGTGGTTTGCAGACTTCTAGCTCCAGCATCACAACAGAATACAAAAGGGTGGGCTTGGGCTGAGATGCAGCTGATAATTAATCTACCCCAGGCATTTTAGGAAAGGAACTCTAGCTTCACTGTAGGAAGTGGATTGGGGGCAGTCCTGGGTACTGGTTGATCAGTTCAGAGGTTGCTACCCAGACAGGAGGTGATAGCACTCTGACTTAGGGCAAGGACAAGAGAGAAGGGAAGTGAGTAGATGTGGAGAGATTTAGAACATAGAATTCAACAGAATTCGGTGAGGGATGAGGGGATAGATCAGAGGGAACAAGGAGGGGAGGGGTTCAGGAAAGAAGCTTGCATCTCACGTAGGCAGATGGATGGTGGTGCCGTTTACCGAGATAGGAATATAGGACTGAAACTGTTTAGGGGAAGATGATCCATTCAGTTTGGGGATTGTTGAGTTTGAGGTGCCTGTGGCTCATCGAGGTGGAAATCGACTGCGGATATCTGGTCAGAAGATGTAGATGTGGTATGTTTGCAACCTATAGGTGGTTGGAATTTAGGAATGAATGAGGTTACCAAGCGAGACCATAAAACGTGGAAAAAAGAGTGCATTGGGCTAAACCTGGAGGAATAACATTTTAGGAAAGAGCAGAAATAGTGGAGCAAAGTTTGTGCAGGAGACCGAAAGAATGGTCAGAGAGATTGGACGAAAACCAGAGTGCGTTGCAATACCCGAATAATGTGCCAGGCACAGTGATAAAGCCATGCACCCATGGTACCAAAGGGAAACGCCCACCACAGGCTGGAGAGCAGCTGCGGGAGGAAGAACTGTATTGGGAGGAGGCCACCAGGTGCCTCGGGTGCCACATTGCCACTTTGGAGCTGGGGGTGGATGTAGAGGATACGGGGTGGGGGCGGTCTACCAGCTCTGTAGCCAGAAGTCCTGTGTGAGCAGTAGGGCCCTCGAGGCTGTACAGTCATGGAGAAAAGGCGGTTCCGAGAGATGTACTTGTCTGTTACCAAAGTTTGTCTTCTAGGCATTCTTTTTCTTTCTCTTTTTTTTTTTTTTAGATGACATCTTTAGTGTAGTTTGATTTTATGGGAATCATAACCTTGAATTGGTTGATTTTTCCCCTTACATAAAGTACAGAAGTCATCTTGCATTAATATGTCTTTTGACTGGATTTGTTTTGCCTTTAGGGGCGATAAAAGCTCAGTGAGCTGGGCATCTAACACAGGCAAGGAAAGTTCTCTGTTTAACTCTGAACTTGCCTTTATTTTACTATTTGAGCCCCTCAGAAACAACAAATTACACCTTCACACTGATTTAACTGTGCTCTCCAAATGACCTTTGTGAACTGATTTGGACAGGTGTTAGACCTAAGATATGAATAAAGAAGGTGGGACAATTATGTGCAGATTTGAAGTCATTCACCAGTGTTCATTGCTTTCAGTAAGTTTGTTTTTGTTTTTTTTTGTTGTTGTTGTTAACAGGTAACCACAACCCTTTTCACTTAAGGAAAATAGGAGTTTTTCATAACCTTGTGTATGAGCTGTGTATGCCCAGTGAACCCAGGCAGCTTCCTTTCCTCTCTCCCCTATGTCTGACCACCCTTGCCTCAATCTATAGATCAGTTTTCTCTGCAACTTTTGCTTCTGTGTGATCTGTCATCTCCTCTCTGCCTCTCTCTACATCACGACTGACACAGCAGCTCCCACTGCTGTTTGGGGATTGGCTCGGTTTACTTTCACAGTCTGACCCAGCTTATCTTTTCAAGGCAGCCATCTTGTACCAGATTGACTCTCCCTGGGTCGCAGGCCCTTCCCTGTTGTACTCAGCTTGCACTGGGGGACATATACCCATGTGGTTCATAAAAGCAGGAGATTGGGTAGCTCCCCTCTGAAGCATAAAGTGAGAAGCAAAGATTCCTGGGTTGTGACTTACTCAGTACACTCCTTTCACTCCTGGCCCATAACTTGTTTCCTACACACAGTGCTAAAGATTTTCTCTTATAATGTAATCCACTCATAGGCAGAATTACACATTCACTTACCCTTTCCCCAACAGAAAGCATCCCAAAGTCACAGCTGCTACACTGAGAAGTCAAGGGGCTGCTTACAAAGCATCATCCAACCTGAATCCACAATTCTCAGCGATGTCCATTTCAATTAAAGTCCTCTCACAATTAGTCTAGCCGTGGACTGGCACCCGGAGGCCAAATATTACATGCAACACTGACATACCCTGTGTTCAGTGGTGGACATTCTTACTGTCTTAAAACAGGGGAGAAGAAATTTCCACCTCTTAACCTAGTTAAGAGAAAGACACATCATACATTGGTCACTGGCTCAGCCTACACTCTGTCTAGTAAAATAGAGCCCACATCTGGTGATGGGTGGCCTCCTTGCTGGCATTCTAGGCCAGAGGCTTGGAAATAAGGTTTATTGGAGGATCCCTGACTCCTAAACCTTTGGCTTGTTGCCTCACTTCTTTTACCACGAAATGAGTTCCCTGATCTGCAGACAACTACTCTAGAGTTCTCTGTAGCGTGTAGCTGCTGTTTTCTAACTGTGCCTTTCCTTGTTAAAATCTGGTTAGAGAGGGGTTTGATTAGTTGTTTGTTTGTTTTTTTAATGAATTCTTCAGTATTTGATGATGTGACATTGAATAGAAATATCAGCCCAGTTATGCATCTCAAACCAGAATCTTTTTGAATTTTTTCCCTTCAACCCTTGTTAAGAATTTAGAGCACTCTAATTTTGTGATAGAGTAGGTATCTATGGGGCTTGGATTCTGTAATCAAGCTTGTTTATTTCTGAGCTTTCTTTCTTGGCTAATTTCCATGTGGTTTCTAAGTTAATTGCATAGGGAAAAAAAACCCCAAAATTTAGTTTTCTGCACTGTATTGACATGACTTTTGCATTTGCATTTAATCATTTGCACTTTTTCTATCTCAGGAAGTACAGTGAGCTGTCTTCATATTTATATACCGTAGAGAACTATCAGATAAATTAGGAGTAGAATTAGAATAGAGGAAATCAGCATAGTCATTTGGTAAATAAGCATCAAGGAGTGCTGCAGCCATCAACTGACACCAGATAACTTCAAACTAAATAAGGCATTGGAGTGTGTGTGTGTGTTTAAACATGTTATTTAGTCTTAATTTAGCTAGTAGAAGTTCCTGATTCCCAGCCCTGCACTCTTTCCCTTCTGTACGTCCCAGCTTTTGCTAGATGGGTGTTGAGCTCACCATTGAGAAACCATTCCATCAACCATCACATTGATACAACTATCCAGAAGCATAGGGACATATCTGTGTTTCAGGAAAACTCACACATGACCCACATACAGAGTTAACGGACTAGTTAAGTAATGGTTTCTAGTTAGGTATTTTCATATAGCGAGTAAAAGAGATGGTGATGGTCCTGGGAATGATCCTCTGGCATCATGCAATTATGGCTCCCCCAGTATTTTTGAGATGAATACAGAAATCTAAGCAATCTGCGTGGGCTATGAGTGATTAGATGTAAAAGTTCTTGGAAAAAAACAAAATGCAGATCTTATGTTTACGCTCTCCATATGAACCAGAAGAGAGCGGTGGTTAGCAAGAGCACCCTTGCAGGGTCAGAACCCCTTCCAGCGTAGCCTCCTGACCATGCCCACCCTGCTGTACCTCCCTGTGCAGTGGTTATCTTGAGTTCTAGCACAGACTTGGAACATAGTAGACACTCAATGAAATGTCTTGTTGAAAGGCTGAAAATATGAATAGGTAACATCTCAGCCTCCAAATTTCAGGAGAACACTGATTCTTGAAGGTTCTGTGTAGAGATTAAACAAGATGCTAAGGAAAGGAAACTACTAGGCTAGTGTTTTAAGAATACCAAAAGAGTAGATGAATATGCCTCTTTGAATGATGTGACATAGATTAGAAGTATCCAGTCAGTGGATGCATTTCAAACCAGAATCTTCTTGGATTTTTTCCTTTCAACCTTTTTAAGAATTGAGAGCACTCTAGGGGCACCTGGGTGGCTTAGTCGGTTAAGCGCCTGACTTCAGCTCAGGTCATGATCTCACGGTTTGTGAGTTCAAGCCCCACGTCAGGCTCTGACAGCTCAGAGCCTGGAACCTGCTTCAGATCCTGTGTCTCCCTCGCTCTCTGCATCTCCCCCGCTTGCACTCTCATGCACACTCTCTCCCTCTCAAAAACAAATAAACGTTAAAAAATAAATAAAAGAATTTAGAGCACTCTAATTTTGTAATAGAGTATATCTACTCTTGTTCCACCTTCTTAGGGTAAGTTCTTAGCAGTACAATTGCTCTTGTGCCTATTTTCAGAGCTTTTGATAAGTTTAACTGAAGTGTCCTCCAGAAGGCTGTACCAGTTGGCTGTATGCAGGACTGATAGAATCCCCACCCTCTACATTTCACCTTATTACAATTGTACTTATGTCTCTAGTGCCTGCTTGGTGACACTTGGTGAGGGTAGGGGTATGTGTGTGTGTATGAGAATATAAAGAGTTTCTAAAACTTCCAAGATGACTGTGTGACAAGAATATTTGGCTTGTTTTGGTCTATTTTGATCCACTTGGTTTAATTCCTTAAAATTCGTGTGATGATTTCTTTATCTCTGCTTCATTCTCCCATAGGGCAGTACCTTTTTTTTTTTTTTTTAACTGTGCTCATCCTTTCTTACACAGTTTTTACAACATTCCCAGTCATGCTAATTAATTTAGTCTCCATACCAGATTCTTTGGAATCAATAACCAGAGAGGAATAAATTAGAGAACAGGCCAGAGTCAACAAAAAGCAAGGGCATTTTGGATGATGGTCAGTTGACATTATTAAGTCTCAGTTTGGACAAAAAAATAGGGAGTGGTGGGGACTGATGACTTTGGGGACGCATTATAGAGATGGTGATTGTTGGGGGCAGGTGCAGGCCTGGTGCTGCCAGATCCTCCCAATTTTCAAGAGACACTGGAAATTTGTTTCACATAAAATATATATGCTTTTAAATGTGCATGGGCCAAGAAAACTTACTCTTACAAACTACTCACTTATGTGCTCAGGTCTATATCCATGCCTACTTCCGTTAACAGGTGGGGGGTTGAACACTTTGAAAGAAAGCAGTTTTTCTTTCATCTCCTGCTCTTTCCCCTCCCCTCACCCCCACCATGGACAGTTGAGTTTATATTTGTCTCAGACACCTTTTTCCTGTGGCAGCTTCTCTGGGGGCATTTCATTTTCCCCATACTTGTACCCAGAGTTTCCGCTTGCTGTTCTGAAAATGTGTAAGGGCTGCACAGAAATGTGTCCCTGAGGTGTCCATAGGTGAGGATGTGTCTCTCTTCTGGCTGAGGCGGTCCAGGGCGTGCCCCTGGTGAAGATCAGAGGTGGAACCTGAGGCGTATGTTCTAGGTCATCCACTCAGAGCCAGCCACTCCTGTGGCTTTCCATGGAAGTTGGATCTCTCTGTGTAATCCGTGCAGGCAGACCTAATTACATTCTTTAATTACATTTCAAGGGTAAGCTTAACAGAGTTAAGTATCTCCTGATCACCAGCCTCTGAAGGATTAAAATACCTGCCTCTTCTGCTGCTGTGGAGCAGAAGTTTTCCATTCCTCATTTAGTCTGGTGGTTGTCTCTTTTCCTTGTCTTTCTTCTTGACCAGACCTTTTTTTCCCTTGAATATTTTTAATTCACCTGTAATCTCCATCTCTTGCGCAGAGCTCAGGTCATAGTAACTACTCAGTAAATGTGTGTTGAGTGAAGAAGGACAGGGACTGTCCCTAGATGAAATTTCTTTGTCACCTCTGATGGTACAGAACAATATGTGCCAGAACAGAAATAATCATCAAAGCCAAACAAACATCCTCTTAGAAGGCTTGGAGAGCGTCGGCTCCACGTTATTTGATTGCCTTGTCTGATGGTTAGTGGTGAATGATAGTGACTACAATTCTTTATCCCTTTGCCTAATTGCTGAACCCACAGGACCTGTCTAAATTGATTTCTTTTCAGCTACTGCATTGACTTGTTTACTTGTTGATTGTTTTTGCACACTAGAATGAAAGCTGCATGAGGGGAAGGATTGCGTAGGTCGCGTTCCCCTCTTTGTCTGGGACAGTGCTGAATATTGAGTGAGAGCCTGTGTCTTATCCTGGCTCTGTTCTTTGTGTCTTCGTTTCTTTTCTTTTCTCTTTTTTTTCTCTTTTCTTTTCTTTTTTCTTTTCTGTGTCTTTTTCTTTTCTTGCTCTTGCCTTTTTTTTTTTTTTTTTTTTATGTCTATACAATTCCTCATCTTCCTTGGGTCACAACACTCCATCCACGTTGGGACAGGCATAAATTGGCTCTGTCATTATTTTACTACTGAAGCTGGCAGGCAGTTTCATATGGTAAGAGGGGCCCAGTGGAAACAGGACAAGATTACAGGAGGAAATATCCTCTCTTTCCTGGCCAAGTCCAACAGAGTCAGCAAGGTAGGTAGTTCCCTTCTCTGAGCCTTGTTCCCTTTACCCATCAAGGAGAGGCAATACCTCTGTACCTCCCTCACAGGGTGGGAAGATGCCATTTGAGGAAAGCTTTGTAAAATGCGCTGTGATGTGCACATGCTTTTGCGGATGTAGTAGGACATGCTTGCTTCCATGTTTGTCTGCCTTTCAAGGACCAGGACAACTCAGGTGGGAGGAGGCTGACCCAAAGAGCTGATTTCCTAACCCCCTCCTCCAACACCACAGTCTTGTGAAGTGGCTGATACTATCCCATTTTATTTTATTGCATTTTATGGTATTTTATTTTATTTTTTAAGTAGGCTCCACACCCAAAGTGGGGCTCAAACGCACGACCCTGAAATTAAGAGTCCCGTGTTCTACAGACTGAGCCAGCCAGCTGCTCTGATGATATCCCGTTTTAAAAATGAAGGTATGATTCTTAGAGATACAGAATGTAATTTAGGATTATTCAAAAAGTAAAGGCAAAGGCAGAGCTCAGACATAGATCATCTGATGACAAATCTAGCCTTCTTTTCACCATCCAGCGTCTGGAAGATTAGAGCATGGGAGAAGTGGCCACTGTGCCTTGGCCCCAGATTCTGGATCACATGTGTTTTGAACATCTCTGTAATTTGTTATCGTGTAACACCATAAACTCATACTAGTGTTAACTTGAGTTAGTATTAGAGTAGTATTCAAGTGATAGATTTTTCTTCCCTATCAAACATCACACAGCTAGTTAGGTCAGAAGTTAGTTATTTTTTGGAACATGCTGATTAAAAAAAGGGTTGACACTGAATGACAGAAGAGCTGATTGACTGGGGCAGAGCCTGCATTTACATATGGACCTTGAGCCTGACCTGGATTTACAGGCTATTCTGTGGCATCCCAATATATAGAGCAGGATGCCTGCCTACCTACCCATTCCTCTCAAGTGAGCTTGAACCATGATTGGGTGCTGGAGCCTAACCAAGGCATTCTATTTTCTTGCTCCTAGGGAGTCTCAAGTGAACCTGTAAAGACTCTTCAGTTACCCAGTAGGACCTTGTGCAGCTGCATGTGGGAATCAGGATAATTCTGGCATTTCTGAGAGCATTTTAATAGAGCACTGATTACAGATTGCAGGCACCTGGTGGTGTTTTTGTACTGAGGCTGAAGGGTGCAGTTCGAAAGACCAGAACTGGGCTTGACAGATTCCTATTTTCCTATCCTGTTGTTTCCCAGGGTCTGGGAACCCTTACAACAGTTGAACCAGGCTTTTGGCATGGTTAGCCTGCACTTTCAGGAGACCACCAGTACCAGAGCATTAATTCCCAGGCAGATGATGGTCATGTGACTTTGCCCAAGGCGTGTTCTCCTTCCAAGGGCTCAGAGCACTGAGACTGTAGGAGGAGCTCCTGTTAGTTGGGGTCAGCACAGAGCCCTCCCTGTAGCTTGGGACTTGGCCAAAACTATTCTGTGCTTCTTGGACTGTCTCAGGCTGTTCCACTTGGGCAGGCCATCATTGCTTTTGGCCTTGACAGCCAAATGAGAAAGCACAAACTGTGAAAAGTCAAGAGAATAAAAAGGTGATAGCCAAAAGTTGAGGTTTTGAAATCAATGGGCTAGAAGTATTCTAGTCCAATACTTAATTTCATGCCAATTCATAAGAAAAAGAATGAATCTGAGAAGAGTCCTCCCTGCGATAAATGAGGTTTTTCTCTCTCTTTTCACCTCCCTTCTGGCATACCATGTGCTCACACCTTCCACAAACTTGGGACGGCTCTAGTAACTCGACGTGAAAGAGCATTGCAGCCAAGCAGAGAGCAGTGGCTAGCCCTAGTCATGGCCTTGCTACTCTACTTACATGATTTGGGAATTTCCCTCCGGACTTCAGCTTTCTTACGATTTAAGAGAGGGAATTGTTGTGCTAGACAGCACAAAGGTCACTTCCAGCTATGAAGATTTTTTCAGCCTAAGAATGCCAGCATACTAACTTCTCCATGCCTTTCAGCTGACGTATAAGCTGCTGGTGGGTAGGGCCCCCCAAAAAGGTGTCAAGGAACGGTTGTCAGTTGGCTCATCTGGAAGGTCTTATGGAGATCCTTCTCATGAAGTCAATTGAATGGAATTCCCCTGGTTGGCCTTTGACTTTTGCGAAGCCCATGGCATTGCGGCCAGGGAAGCAAATAGGGTTTCTTGAAGCAGTAACAACAAAAGACAGAAGGCACAGAGAGAGTCTGAGGGAGGAGGCAACAAGGAGGGTCCACATTGAGTTTCTGAAATGCCAGAGGCGGGTAATACAGCAAAAGGAAGTGGAAAGAGAAGTTTCCCTTGAGAACCAGCAGAAACCTTTGATATGTGTGCCTTTCATATTTAAACCTTTTCCCGTTTGGATAATAGCCTACAAGGTTCATAAAACTGCCTTGTGGCAGCCATCCAAGACCCTCCCAGGAGAGGGCTCCTGTTGTAAACCGCTGGTCTCCGAAGGAGGGTCCTGAGCAGCTGTGATGAGACTTTGGGTGGGCATTGTCCTGTTTACGGAGACAGACCTATTATAGACTCTCTGCTGCTGTGTTTCCAACTCCCCACTTTTTATCTGTGGAATCAAAACAAGCTCTATTCTGACTAGACTACGTGATCCTCTTTGCCAACTACACAGCATGACATGCATAACCGAGATGAACAGATATCCAGAAAGAATGACTTCAAACTACAGCCTGATGCATTATCTTTGTAGCTGCTGGGCAGGGATGATAACAGTATTTTGTCCCACCAGAAAGCAAGGCTGATCAGAAGGAAAACTGTGAAGGAGATGAATTGGTCTTGACTTACCTAGAATGCATTTCTGTCTACCTCACCTATCCTGACCTTTCTCATTTCTTCAGTGAGATAGTGAGGAAGAGCAGACCACTGGAATCACGCTTCCTAGGTTCAAATCCCTGCTCTGCCCTTTTAAAGCTGTATGAATTAGAGCCACTTATGTAACTACTCTGAGCCTTAGTTTTCCTCTTTTGTAAAATGGAATCTTGCCCTCCGCCCCCACTACAAATGCATTAATGAGGATTTGCAAATACCAAAGTCCCACATCTAAATGTATGCATCTCGAGTCAGAATTTGTGATAGCTGATGGGGAAAGCTTTTGGAGGCGCAGTGGGAATGTTTCTGGCACCGATCAGATCGTACCACACAGGTGCACAATCATGAAGCTGACCATCAGGGAGAACGGTTAAAGTTAAAATCACATTCTTTGGCCAGATCCTTGTGAGACAGAAGAGTTTAATGACCTCGTTGAAAATCTTATTTGAGACATCAAAGGACAAAGTGCCTTACCTTTTGAATTGACATGATAAATATGTATAAAATGGGTACAGGACATGCCACATTTCTCCTGTGTCCCCCGTTACTGTGAAGGACTTCATGTCAGGGTGTAGCTCTGATAAAATACCAATTACAGAAATTGTTGATATTCTCTCAAGAAATTATAAAGTGATGATATTCTTCAAATCAGAGATTCAAGTAGAATTTTAGAATTGATGTTAGATTTAGAGATTATTTTGAGAAGCTTTCCTCTGATTTTTAGAAAATATGTAAACTTGTTTCCGCTATATTTTAGGTTTTTTTAGGTTTCATACACGTACAAAAGCCTTTTGAAAAGGCTTATTATCTTTTTGGGGTCATATTCCACATCTGTTCTAAAATAGAAGTAGCTGAGGGGCGCCTGGGTGGCTCAGTTGGTTAAGCGCCTGATTGGGCTCAGGTCATGATCTTGCAGTTTGTGGGTTCGAGCCCCGCATTGGGCTCCATGCTGATAGCTTGGAGCCTGGAGTCTGCTTCGGATTCTGTGTCTCCCTCTCTGTCTCTCCTCCGCTCGTGCTCTGTCTCTCTCTCAAAATAAATAAGTAAACATTAAAAAAATAATAATAAATAATAAAATAAAATAGAAATAGCTGAACCAAGAGAATTTATAACTTACCTAAGATTTAAGTCAACAAATACCTGATTTTAATAAAAGTTTCATCCTATGTTTGCTGGAGAATTTACTCATTGGTTTCTTTGTTTTTAATGGTTGCTATGTTTGATCTTTTTTTCTTAATCCATAACTTCTGTATAAACTTCTGTGAATCACACCCCTCCTTTAAGAGGAAAAACTACTACCTAAGTCATTGTTAAATGACAGAATTTCAGCTGAGTGAATTGAAAGATCCAATTGGCTTTTTTCAATGATTATGAGCTGGGCAGCAAGTCTCATCTAACAATAGGAAGTAGCTTCACCAAGCTATCAAAGAGAAAAGGCTTTTAAGGGCAGATAAAGGGCTATGAGAGAAAATTATTAGCAAATAATGAAGTGTTGTTTCGGGCAGATTGTCCTCCTAAGGGTATTGGAAGGATCCTATGGAGTGCTGACCAGGCAACTCCAGGTTGACCAGTTAACGTTAAGCTTCTGGGGGGTTGAGACAGCAGTTAGGTTAGGTATTATTAAGTCTTGGTTTGCTGAAATGGGGGGATAGCACAAGCAACTCTGGCGCCTACTGTCTCCTTTTCAGCATCTTCCACTTTGTTTCACGTATGGGTTTAGTGTTTGCCTCACTTTTCTATCGTCAGTGCAAGTAAAAGAAACATACTAATTTAGCAAGCAGTGCAGAACATAGCACATAATTAAACTGTTTATTTTCACATTGTCTATCCTCATGTGGCTTTGTCCCTATTCGGTTGGAATAGATTTGTCAATTGCCAGTGTTGTCTGCTATAAACAATGCTCCCCAGGCCAATATATTGTTTTCTTGGTTTGCCAACTAGCTGTTGGACACCACAGTGACATGAATGCTCAGAGATTGAGACGTGCCAACAATTTAAGCTCCTTTCAATTCTCTTTCTCTCACAACCCTTTGTTCTTTCTTTGATATGATTAAATTCATTTTTAAGGCCTGCTCACATTTTGGGTTGATAATCCTGTCATAACCCAATGAGTACACCCCAGCCTGCCCTTCCTAGTGGTTTATTTCTGCCCATTACTGTGGAGTCGGTATATGGGCACTGAAGAACCCACTTAACTAGTCATTGGAATTTAAACTTGTGAATGTGACTTATTTCTGGCAGCTTTTTTGTTGGTGGTGGTGGTGGTGATAGGTTTTTTTGGCTTTGTTGTATTATTTGTTAAAGTTTTGGGATATAATGATTGACAATAAGGTTAACAAGTCCACCCACAATATAAATAAACTTGTGTAAACACAGGTCTTAGGGTCTGGGTGTAGAACAGGGTTTGTTCTTTGGATATTAAACCAACAAGAATAATGTGCTTACTGAACATATAAACACGGAAAGAGGAGATGAAAATAGTCTAGATTTATAACTGCAGTAGACGTGAGTCACTGGCTTTGGAGGATCCTGTGAACATGATGTCTCCTACACAGGGAGGGGTAGTATATACAGGAAAAGAAAGCCAACCAAGTCTCATAGTATTTGGTAGCCTGATGGTGGGGAAAAACTCGAAAAACTCCCTCTTCCCTTTCCTTAAAGAGTTAAACTATATTTTAGGGTTTGTTTGGTTTTTTTTTGTTTTTTTTTTTTTTAGAGTTTCATATACTTTAAAAGTGTAAGTAAGCCATGACCAGGGGGGACTGTGTATGGTTGTGCTGTTTTTGCACTGCTCCAAAGGTGTGTGTGTAAGGGAGCAAGTGCAAGCTGACGTGTGGCTCGTGTTGCATTCACCAGGCCACAGGCACTGGCATGGAGCTGCGTTTGCTCGGAGGAGAAGGGGCCGTTTTCTTCTCACAGAAATGGCTTCCGGGCCTTGTCATTGTTAATAGCATTTGCTCCTTTTTCTCACGGCTTTTTGAAGTGGGAATTTATCGAGTTTCACCTTTGGGATTCCCAGCACCATGTCTGGACTGGAGCTGAAAAGAGGCAGGCCAGTAATTAGATCTCAATAAAATATATTTTGATATGTCTTCCAGTCTGAGGAGAAACAGTGCACCTCAAAAACAAAATGTTTAGAGGAACACTGTAGTCAGGTCATAGCAGAATAAGAATACTGCCCCGCAGAATTGATTTCTGACCAATTTTCTGGCTTCAAAATCCAGAGATATTTATGTTAACATTTAGGCAAACTTTTTTTAATACATTTTTTATACATATAAATACATATAATTCATGAGCTCATTTTCTGTTTTGTTCACTTCCTTGTTTTCACTCTGTTGTGTTATGATCATTTTCCACATCAGTATCTGTAGCTCTGTGCCATTAATTTTAAAGACTATGTGATATTCTCTTGGATGATGCGCTATACTGTATTTAACCAATGAAGATTGGCTATTGGTAGATATTGAGATTGTTTCTAATGTTTGTCTCTTAAAAATGAATCTGAAGTAAGCATGCATTTATAATACATACAGGCACACAAGCTCACATCATTTTCTTCCATTGTGGTAGAAGTTCTGGTTCAAGGAGTTCTAACTCAAATATTAATTTCTGTGAGTGAAATTATAATTTCTCCCTGGACCAGTCGAGGTGGATTAAAAATGGCATGGTTTACCATTCGTAAAAACACATACCTAAAAAGCCTGATTTACAATCTTAAAGCCAACTTTGGGAGATACATTTAGCGGCTATCTTGATTCCACGCTTGGAATTGAGCATAGAAGTGTTTTTTGTAAATCATGCAGTGCTATGCAAACCTCAATGACTCATTACTAGGGCTCTACAGAGTATCTGCCTTATACTCTCAAAAAAATGTTTATATAGAGTCTTATTTTATAAATATTTCATTAAATGCAGAGGGAAAACCCCAAAGACAGTGGTACTGACCTGGTTGTATAGCAGAATAAACGAGGAGATGATCAAGAAAACAAGTCCAGGTCCTTGCCCTTTAGATCGCCTCTGTGAACAGGTCCTAGGTACCTCATTCGATGCTGATGTACAGTCCTTGTTTGGAATTTGTCCTTTATGGTATTTCTATGTCTGTCTACAAGTATTTTTCAAATGGAAAGAGACTATTTTTAGCTTTTATTCATATAATTTTTATTTTCCTGTTTAGAAGTTTCTGGTCCCTCAAGGATACTTTTTAGAGGGTTTCTTTTGTTTGTTGTTTTGTTTTTTTTTTTGTTTTTTTGTCTGGTTGACTGGTCGATTGTTTTGGGATATGACTTACTGATTTAGTTCTGATCTTTGCAAGCCCTGTGAAGTCTTAAATACGAGTTCTTGGTCCGCCATTCCCACCTGGTTTCACAACACGCAGCCCCATTCCACAGCCCTTGTGTCTGCCATGAAGAACAATGGACTTAACAGTGATTTCAGTTTCCCACTTTGAATGTTACCACCAGATTAAAAGTACCTGTCTATTCTAGTAGTATATCAGACTCCCTCTTTAGATCCCACTAATGCAAATTTTTAGTTTAAAGTAGTAATTGAACTACATGGAAAAATTGGCTGGTGGACTGAGATTTTTATCTGATTTATTTCAATTTTCTACATGCTTGCATGCCATAAAGTGACTGAAATTTTCATCTTGAGAACTATCTTATCAAGGAGTGAAGTCTACGTAGAAATTTTGTATATTTGGTATCAGTAACTCTTAGTTGAGTAAACTTTTATAAAGGTAATTTGACCTCCAGTTATCTCATTGTGCTTAATATGTGAAACCATTAAAAAATAGACTTTTCACCGTGTAACACATTGCGTGTTTTCTAACTACCAGGTGAAGTTCTTGGATTTTGGAGCAAAATGAACATTTTTACATTATTTTTAGGTTTAGTGATTGCTTGATAACCTCTGATGTGTAACATTTAGTGTTTATATACTGTGGAGTTGACAGGAAGCAATTTAACATTTCTCTACTTTGGTTTCAATATTTATAACATTGACCCATTTCTTGTCAAGGTAATTGTGTTTTCCTGTAAAGACCTGAGGCTTGGAGAAGAAGCAAATACAGTTGAGCTGGAGTTTTATTTATCCTTTAGAATATTACATTGGGCAGCATCGACGGACAATTGTGAACCAGATGGGATCGGTACTGGGACCCTTTTAGGAGGCATCAGAATCATTCATGCTAGAGATGATGAGAATCCTAACAAGGCAGAAGATGCAAGAATGAGAGGGATTCTGATGGAATCCAGTAAGGTTACATCAAATCCACAGGACTTATGGGGTAGAGGGTGGGGTTTGGAGGGGTGAAGGAAGACGCAGAGTCTAGGTTAACTCACAGTGGAAGTGCTCAGATGGCAGCTAGATAAATGGATTTAAAGCCAGGAAGGCGGTGGAAGCTGGATGCATGATTAGTGTCCGCAAATTAAAGTTGCATTTGTAGAATTTCAAACACAAAGTGGTAATGATAGAAGTCCTTAGAGAGTAACCTTACTTCTCTTATTTCTAGGTTATTGGAGGTCACCTCACCAGAGTTCACATGCACTAGTAAAGACCAGCCGATTCTCCCCAAAACTCTTCCAGGGTGACATCACTTTCACTCTTTACTTGGAGAATTTTGAAACTTGATATCAGCTTGTTATGAGTGCATCTGCCTCAGGGTCAGGTTATATTAACTGGTTAAAGACAGTGGTGTCTAAAACCAGGGATTCTGGTTATTCACTGCCGATGGGAATATACTACCGTAGAGTCCAGAATACTTGTATTGGCACAGCTAGTGCCAAAATATGATCAGAAGATTGCATGCTAAACATGAGGCCTAGGGGAGTATGGGTGGCTCAGTCGGTTGAGGAGCGTCTGACTCCTGATTTCAGCTCAGGTCATTCCAGAGTCGTGGGAACGAGCCCCGTGTTGGGCTGTGTGCTGAGCATGGAGCCTGCTTAAGTTCCATTCTCTCTCTCTCTCTCTCTCTCTCTCTCTCTCCCCCCCCCCCTCTCCCCCTCCCTCCCTCCCTTCCCCCCCCCCCCCGCCTCTCTCACACAAATAATTTTTTAAAACAAAATAAAAAATAAACATGAGGTCCAAACAGGGAAGTTCCTGAAGTTAGACAGATCTGTTTACCTTGATAATATTAAGCTAAATAGATCACTGTATCTCACCAAAGGAGCTCTTGGTTCTCAGGTGAGAAATACTTGAAGCCTGTAGACTACACCCCGTGTCTGCATGATAGCTGCAAAGGGAAACTGTGGCTAAGGGCATCTGCAGTTTTAACTTGCTGGAGTCCCTACCACTCTTCCTTATCTCCTGACCACAGAGGACACGTATCCGTTCCATTCCTGGAAACCAAAGACATTAATGTTGGAGTGAGAAACATCTGCCCTGTGTACCCTTTACTCGTGTACGTCAGCTGCTCAGCTCTGAGGTCATAGGAGTTTACTGCTCCTTCTCTGAAGGTTAATCTCATTTCCTGGTTACTTGTGGGAGTGGAGGGCTACCTCCCCACAGCAGCCGTGTACTAAGGCAAGTGGATATGGATTAGGTGGTTTACAGCAAGAAGATAAATTAAAAAACCCTGGGAAGGATTAAACTAACTGAGATTAGTTTCTACAATTACCACTTAAGGCAGCCAGCTCCTTTGACTTGCAAATCATATTGTAGGTTGGTTTCTTGGATGGAAAAGCTTTGTAATTATAGCTTATAGAAGCTGTGGACCCGGAAGAGAAAAAAAAACTTCCATGGGATTGTAGGGGAGGAAAAATAATTTTGCTTCCCCCTTGAGTTCTGAGCTGAGACTGCTATAATAAAAGACAGATTAATAAGAGAAAAACAGAAGTCTATCAGCACACATGCCTCATGGATACATGGGAGATACCCAGGGAAGAATGAGTAACTGAAAATCCTTAGTATTCTAAATCCTTAGAATTCAGGATTAAATACTGTCTCCACAGGCAAAGAGGAGGTAGGCCTCTAAGGGGAGAGGAAATGATTTTTAGGAGAGATTGAGTGCACCCTTAGAAGAACAGATGGGAAATATGAGAGTTTGTGAAAAAGTCTGTCCTGGATATGGTGCCCTCTCCTAGTCTCTCCTGGGACAAGAGCCCATCTTCTCTGGTTGATGAAACTCTGGGAGAGGGGATTTATTGAGCTCCTTTTGGAGGATCTGTCTTTAGCAGATCAGGGGAGTTCAGACAAAGCCTCTCCTTGCATTTGCTGCTTTTCAGATGCCTTCTGCCACAAATAATCAAAATATTGAAGTTGCCTATTTTGGGGCGGCATGTCCTGCTATATTCATTATGATGTAGACTAGAATACCTGCGGTCATTGGTGTTGTATTCGTCTTGTTTTCTTACAGTGGGGTCCCAGTCTTGGGCTGGACATTGATTTACCAACAAGATGTAAGACTTGATAAAGCTGCTTGCTTGAATCAAGAGAGAAAATCCTGTTACATGGCTTCCTGTATTCTTTCCGAAGAATGCATTTCTTTCCATTCCATACTTCCTTGTTAGGCTGTTGATTTTTAAATTAGGCATCAGGATGGCTGCATGAGAACCAGTTAGAGAATTGTTTAAAATACAAATGCCAAGATTCTAATTTGGTGGGTGTAAAGGAGGGGACCAAGAGTCTGCATTTTTTAAAAGCTTTTTATGCTGAATTCAGATGTGTCCTCAGGTTGGGAGACACTCTTATAGATTCTTGCCATGAAACTGCACAAGTACCCTTTTCCCTTTCTGATTCTTTCCTTTCTGATCCACTGTACCTTCCCATTCCCAGGATGGTGTTAAAAAACATGCACGCGTGAGCCACACAGGTGGCTCAGTCGGGTGAGCCTCCAACTCTTAATTTTGGCTCAGGTCATGATCTCATAGTCGTGGGATCGAGCCCCATGTCAGGCTCTGCACTGAGCATGGAGCCTATTTGGGATTCTCTCACTTTCTCTCCCTCTGCCCCTCTCCCCTGCCCACTCACTCTTTCTCTAAAATAAAAAAAAAAAATTTCATTTATTAAAACAATAAAAAACATGCACACATGCCTGCCATGGCATACACATCCCACAAAATGCATCCAATAATCTCCTACTGGTGAGTTTCCTGAGGGCGAAGCCTATAAATTCATCATCCTCGTAACAATACGGAGCCTTTCGTAAAATAGACCGTGTGTCCATATTTAGAGAGTTTCAGACCATGAATGAGGAAAAAAGCCGTGGTAAAGTTGAGTTTCTCTTTTACAAATCCCTTCTGGTATGGATGGCTACATTTGCTCAGCTTCTACATGTTCAGAGGGCCTTTTATTTTTCATGCTGTAGCAGAATTAACTAAAATTTTCTAAGAGTTTATTATGATTCAGACCCTAGAATAAGTGATTTGCATGCATTGTTTCTTTTAATTCTTTCAACAGTTCCATCAGGTGGGTGAAGATCTAAGTTGCAGTTAGTAAGCTGAGGGTCTGGAATTTAAGATATTTATCCAGTCACGTATAGGTCTTCAGTGTTGGAGCCGGAATTTGAACCCAGGTTTGTTTTGATTCTAAAACTTGTGCTCAGTGAAGTACCTGGTTTTATGTTTCCTGGTTTTTGTCATGTTTTGTTTGTTATTGTTCTTGGCTACTGAATATCAGTATAAAAAAAAAAAACAACAACACAGTAAAAGGTTATTTCCATGTCTTACCAGTTTCTCAAAAGAAGAACAGAATTTTCTAAGAGTTTGGTAAAACAGGCATATTCCTTTTTTTTTTTTCTGGCAGATTTTACACAATAAAATGATAGCTTTTTATTTCTTTTAACCACAGTTTTAGAAAAACGTGAATCCAAAATAGGAAAGCAAAAGCCATAGCACAGTTGGGAAGGCACTGGTCAGAGAATGCCTGGTGAGTTTGGGGATATGACATGCTTTTGGCATTGCTTCTAGAACGTTGGAAGCTGTTGCGCTCCCACTGGCTCGCTTTCTCACTTGTTCCCAAAGGGTGAGAAGTGAGAGGACTTTTTTCTCGCTCACTTTAAAAATGTCCCTGTAAATGATAACACGCTGCCTGGGAAAGTCACAGGGTAAAATCATGGGGGTGTCGGGGGGAGGTTGTGTTTGCTAACTTCTGGGAAATTGCAGGCTATCAGTCAGTGGTCAGCACATTGAAAACCAGGCCCCTACACTGTTGTCATTATGTTCTCAGCCAGTGTGAGGAACCTGGTGGCAATGAGAAAATGTCATGACCAGAGCACAAATGGATCTGGGTATAGATCGGTATAATATGTAGTGGAGACATAGATGGATATAATAAAAAACAACACTTTGTATTCTTTACTCTTGGTGCCACTAAGAAAACCTGTTCTGTTACAAAACTGAAAGTAGGAGATTTTTTTTTCTCTTAACCAGAGGAATGCCCTCTTTAAATATATCTCTTTTCTACGACAGAGTTGCTGATGGGTAGCTATGTTGGTAGCATTTGTGAATCTTGCATTGGGAAGAGTGATCCTGTGGTTTTCCCTCATAGAGCAAAACCTTTGATGTAGTCAGCAGTCAACTCCTGGAGAACAGGGACCATGTCTTAAACATTTCTTGTGTCCCTAATACTGAGCCTAGAGATGGCACGTAGTGTTTGTTCACCAACCGGCTCAATTTTACAGCAGGCTGACCAACTGTTTGAGCTGCTGTTACCATATTTGGCTGTGCTGTTGACCCATTTGCGCTGTCTCTGAATACTCTGTATATATAACCCAAGTGACCACCCCACAGGCCCCATCTGCACCTTTAGTTCTGATTTGCTGGTTAAACAAATTTTGCTTAGTGATTAAGACACAGACTGTAACTAGGATAATGGCATAGAAAATGTCTCATCAAGTTGCTGTTGAGGTTTTTGGATAATAGGGTTAAAATTCAGAATGACCTTGAGTATAATGGACACAAATAAGCAGAATTAAGACCATTAAGGAGGTATAACTTCTGGAAAACTAAATATAACATGGGGCTGTATATATGTGAGTTTGGTAGCAGGGAGAGGAGGGACTCATTGTATGAGTCAGCAACATACTGCTTTATCTTCTTAATTATTGGGCACACACTGCCAGTTACCCACAGGAGCATAACATGTGGGCACTGCCGGGTAACATTTCCAAAGTACTTGGCATTAGTCAGACATTTTTTTTTTTTTTAAGAGAATTTTCTGTCCACTCTGGCTGGAGAAAAATGTGGAGAATTTGTCAAGGGTCCAGAGCATGGCAACTCTATGCAGAGGAGTGCTGGAAAATAGGACCCACTAAAAGAGGCTAATAAATAAGGATTAATTATTTAGCGTGATCCAAAGCAGCCTAACGGGTGATTAAATTAATGGTCTTCCGTAGCATGTATGGTTATTATGTAGAAGATGATATAATTATTTCCACTGTGAATAGAATTAGGGAAATGGATTTACATTAGAGTTAAAGGAGATTTTGAGGCAGCATTAAAGAACTTCTTGATTAAGGATTGTTGGATAGTGGAAAGACTTCTCAAGTGGAAATGTGAAACCATGTTTCTTACAAAATAGGAATGGGGGTGCGTACCGCCCTCCAGTTACCATTAGATGCAGTTGGGGTGGAGGTTGACACACTTTCCAGATAACGTTCCATGCTGTCTGTCTCACATCGTATTTGACATTTTCAGCGAGTACCTCAGGATTCCCTTTTGTTTGTGTTTTTCACAGGTAATACAAATGTGCAGACCTTGCTTTTAATGATTGTTCAGTGCGTTTCAAGCAAGTGAGAGTTTAAACTGCAAACCGAAAATTACATCACCTACGAATCAACTTGCTGCTCGCTGTCACAGGAGCCCTAAAATATTGTCAGTTCAACTTGCCTTCTTCTTTTTCTTCTTTAGAAAACTCGCTGTGCGCCCTCCTCGACTGTTCCGCAATGAGTGCCAAGTCTGCCATCAGCAAGGAAATTTTTGCACCTCTTGATGAAAGGATGCTGGGAGCTGTCCAAGTCAAGAGGAGGACAAAGAAAAAGATTCCTTTCTTGGCAACTGGGGGTCAAGGCGAATATTTAACATATATCTGCCTGTCAGGTAATGAAAAACAGACCTTAAGAACATTTAAACAGCTTCATTTTAAAGCAGTTAATTCTAAGGTATCCAAGAGCTGGGTATACCCAGCTTTTGCACACATCTGCTCTTCCAGTCATGTTTCCTGTTTCTTTTGATGTCCCCTCCGGTCCTTTTTCCTTAGTGGAACCTCTATTTTTGATGTTGCTTGGTGTAGGAATGGGAATGAAGTTCATTTTTCAACATAGTTTCCAGTTCATGAAGTGCTTCTCTTAAGGGGCTGACAGACACATTTGTTTGGCCATACTTTCCTTCACTAGGACATTGACAGAAAGTGGGTTCTCCTTTAGGACTTTTTGCTTGAGGATAATTCCTGGTATCTGGATAATTGTCATTACCACCAGCCTGAGTTTCATTGGGTTTCTTTTCCTTAACCGTTTCCAATAATCAGTAATAGTTTGTCTCAAGATAAATATGGACACCTTAGGGAACATGAGAAAGTAGGTGCAGTGCCCAAGTCATTGCTTTGCCTGACAGCTGTCCCTTGTCAGGAAGAGGCATCTGTTCTATTAAGCTTAGAATTTTGTGGGATTATTTTCTTTTCTCTTTCTGCTTGTGATTGTAGATGTGTGGGACTTCCTGTGGATTCCTACCAAGCTTTTGAGATAAAATTTGGATAAGTTTTCCATGGAGTTGTGGTGATGCTAACTAAGCTGAACACCTGAGGCATTTGTAATAAATCTGATAATACTTCTTGTAACTGGGCAATGGAGGAATGAAGCTTGCCTTAATTCATCTTTTTTTTTTTTTTATTTCCTTCACTTGTGGCTTGGGAATAAAACTTGATTTTTGGACCAACTTTTAGATTAAAAAAAAATAAGATTCTTAATTAGTTTATCAGAATTCACTTCAGTGTGTAGATAGGTTTTTTCCAGATAGAATATGTAAAGATAATGACAAGACAGTGTCTTAGTTTATAATGAAATGATGACATAGCCTTTTGGTAAGAATGTCTTCTCAGTGGTTAGAAGAAAGCTTTTATTTAAGTGAGTGTGAAAGAATTGACCTTGAGTTATTCGTTTTTCTTTCTGAATTCCAAATTAGGATTAGATTAATAAAATTTGGTTATTGGAGGACATTTGCATTCCCCTAGTGTGCTGGGTAGTGCTTGGCATTTAATAGGGGCTCAATTAATATCTAATGACTAAGTGGAAGAAGGAAGTAACCTTTCCTAATACCTTCCTAGTATTGTGTTAATGAGCTTCAGGTCTTGGAAATATTTTCATAATGTTAAATTTTAATTCTAGAGTTTTGTTTGCACCAATAATGAATAGAATGCATGATAATGAATTTTGTTTTGTGTTTGGGCTGAGCTGAATGTGAGCTGAGTATGGGCACATAGCGACTCTAATTTTATTAAGTTTTATTCCATATGTGTTTCATTGAGATTTCCTCTGAAGCTGGGTAGTTGAAGAAAAAGTGGACGGTCTAGAAGTCACTGGAGTTTTGCCTAGTACATACCTTTGACTGGAAAAGACAGCAGTTCTGTTTGCATTTGAGGCATATGCTACTGTCAGCCTATTTCTGATCACAAAATCTGCAAGAGTGATACAGGGACTCTCTGCCTGCCTCGTCTCAGTGAAATAGCAGAGCCGTTTCCCCCGCCATGGGAGATAATGACCTAGACTTATCCGCTATCTGCGTTTCCCTTGTAGATTACCAAGACTTTAGTTTTCAAGTTTGAAACGATGAGAATTCCTTTTTCAGAATTCCATTCTAATGGAGGAAAATATCTTGTTCTCATAGTCTTCATCGTCGTTCTTTTCATGGATTTGAATCACAAGAGGATAGGTTGATAAAGTAGACCTGACAGTTAAGCAGATGGTTTTATGGAAATTGGGGCAGGAGACGACCAGACAACTTTGACACCCAAGTTTTTTGCAGTTTGATTTTTTTCTTATAATGGAGAAAGGAGCAGCCTTCTTTATTTTCTAACTTCCATGAAGCTTAGAGGCATAAGGTAATGTTTTACCTGGTAAGTAATTAATTCCTCAAATATTTATTAAGTATTTTTTATGTGCTGAGCACTCTAGGTGCCGGGCATGCAGCTAGGAGAAAAAAACTCACGAAGCTTACTTTGTTTGATGGAAAGGAGCAGTAGACATCAATCAACCACTCGCTAAAATAAACATAATTATTAACTGTGAAAAGGCTCAAAAAAGAACAATACAGTGATGCGAAAGCATGTGTGAGGAGAATTTGTCCTGGCTGGGAGAACCCAGAGCTGCGAGAAAAGTAGGGCCTCCCTGGTTCTGAAAAGGCATGGTGTGTGTGTGCAGTGAACGTTCCTGGCAGAGGGAAGGGCCGCCTCATTAAAAAGACTGCGCCGGATTTTGAGTTGCTCCTTTTCTCCCATGCGGTCTCAGGATGACCCTCTTGTAGCTCAACTCACAGAGGTGGCTGTGAAGTGAAAGCCGAGCCCTGGAATGACAGCCTCCTTCCTGCTATTAGCGTGAACCACCTACGCCTTCTGGGAGGCCAGGCTCTTCTCTTGTGGTTTGGTTGATGAAAACCAGCTATCCAGTTGGAACAGGCAAGATTTGTTCAAATTAGGGCAATGTCTGAAAATAATATTTAACCACTTTTAAGCAGTATAAAAAGTTGAAAAAAAAATTTTTAGGGGAAGAATATCTCAGCTTTCAGACCTTGCCAGCACATGCATGTAAGCATGAGTGTTGTACATATCCAGTGTCTTTTACTGATTTGTGTGTGTGTGAGCCTGGCAAATTTCAGATCTGAGAGGGTGAGCCTGTGATCCTCAGAGTTATTATTTTCAGAGCGAATTGCATGTCTTTTGGAGGAATCCAGAAAGATGTTGGAGCAGGGGAAGTAAGATGATCTTTCTTGGGTTATTTAGCTGTGATTGTGTAAGGAGAGAAATAATCTCTCCAGTTCATTTGTGGAGCCTTGGAGTAGAATTTGAATGTTTCTCTTTGGACTTCCCAAATGGCTTCTTGGATGGTGTGCAAACATTTATTTACTGACATGCTTTGGTTGATTTGCATTCTCAAAGCCTGTTTTCCACTTTTTCTTTTTGGCAATGGCTAAAATTAAAAAGACGGACAATACCAAGTGTTAGCAACCACGGGGAGCAGTTTGAACTCTCATACTTTGCTGGTGGGAGTGTTCACCAACTGCTTTGGAACAATTTGGCAGTTTTTTGTAAATTCAAACATGCACTCTGACTCAACGACTCTATTCCTAGTCATTTACCCAAGAGAAATAAAAAAACATATCCACATAAAGACATGTACATTTAATTTGGTATTTATAATAACCAATACTCAGAACTCAAGTGTCCATCTACATGTGAATGAATAAACAAATTATCTTCTATCTATGGAATACTCCCTAAGAAATGAATTGCCAGTACATGCAGCAACATGGATCGCTCAAAAGCCTTATGTTGTATGAAAGAAAGAAAAGACAACATGCTGTATGATTCTATTTACATGAAATTCTAGAATGGACAGAATTTAAGCTGTAGTGACAGAAAGCCCACGGGTGGCTGACAGGGTTGGGGTCAAGGATTGACTGTAAAGGGGCATGAAGGAATTTTTTGCAATGGTGTAAGTGTTCTGTATGTTGACTGAGGTGATGGTTATCTGGGTATGTATCTTTTTCACAACTTATCAAACTGTACACTAAAAATAGGTACATTTTATTATATGTAAATATATCAGCAAAATCTATTTTTTTAATGTTTATTTATTTTTGAGACAGAGACAGAGCATGAACAGGGGAAGGGCAGAGAGAGAGGGAGACACAGAATCGGAAGCAGGCTCCAGGCTCCCAGCCATCAGCCTAGAGCCTGACGCGGGGCTCGAACTCATGGACCGCGAGATCGTGACCTGAGCTGAAGTCGGACGCTTAACCGACTGAGCTACCCAGGCGCCCCTTAGCAAAATCTGTTTTAAAAAAAAAAACTCTTACAGAGTCACTAGTGGGATGATGGTAAGAATTTATTAACCTTCAGGGTGCCTAGGTTTACTCAGTCGGTTGAGTGTCCGACTCTTGATTTTGGCTTAGGTCACAATCTCATAGTCCGTGAGATCCAGTCCTGCATCAGGCACTGTGCTGGCAGTGTGGAGCCTGCTTGGGATTCTCTCTCTCAAAAATAAATAAGTAAACTTAAAAAAAAAAAAAAAAAGGAATTTATTAACCTTCTTATGTCTCCAGCCTCCTCCTATAAGGAAGACAGAAACCAGTCCTCTCATTCATACAGATGAGAAGTTATCCTACACAGCCTTTTTGAGCCCTCAAACAGAAGCAGCTGTGTGTCAGGGAAATCTGTGCTTGAATCTATATGATGTGAATGTCAGTGCATTCCAAGTTCCTTATCGCACCTGACACATTGCCAAGTACAGACACTACGCTTTGTGTTTAACTAGAAGATGCTATTTAAATTTGTGGCCCACTACATACCTGTTTAGACTTTAGACTTTAAAATTTAGAAGGGTTAACTCATTCAAAGTATAATGCAAGCCCCACCCCCAAAAATTTCTACAGTTGGTGGCCCCTTCAATGAAACTTGGGTCTATAAAACTAAACTGGAAACATGCTAAGAAGTTAAAAACCAGTTTATTAGTAGAGGCCAGTTAGCTACTGAACATTCCATAATTTCATGCTTAAAATCTATTTTCCCAGTCCTGTTTTAATTCAGTATATGCCATGTATGATGCTAGCCTTCACATCCATAAATGGATAAAAATCTTTACTTGGCTGCTACTCATTGTCCCCATGAAAAGGAGTATGAAGAAATTTCAATTTTTGTGATTAATACCTTCTTTTATGTCTTTTGTTGAAACGAGATCTTTATCTTTTGGAAATGATTTTAGATGTTTAGAGAGCAAAATTTTCTTATTTAAAAAAAATAGTTCTGAATGAACTTTGATGAAATAATTTATGTAAATGGATCCCTGTGGAAGGTAGTTACACGGGATAGGAGCCTCGAACCTGGCAACACTACTCTTCATCTCCGCAGTTGCCAATCCTACATGTTCCTTAAGAGTCACACTGGGAACTTGTCAAAATCCAGATCTAGGTGCTACTGCAGTAGCACCAGCAGGGAGTGGTAAAACTTACTGTATTTTGAATGTGTGACCTCGAAGATACTGAAGCCAAGGTTGAGAAGTTTCGTTACGTTGGGGAGTTCTACTCCAGGTTGTCTCATTGGTGTGCTTGACGTAACAATACATTTTTGCACTCCACTCTATCCAGAAAAGTACTTCTTGGCCTTGCGTGTTTTGTAACCATGTTCAAACCTCTGAATTTTTCTGGGCTTCGGTTTATTTACTTGACAAATTCAAAGGTTCCTTTGGGTTCTGAGGTTCTAGGATTCTGAACCCGTTGGAAATTTTTACCAAATCGGATTCTTATTTCATACATGGCATGTAGGGAGAAATTCAGGCTGCTAATAAACCAAATGGACACTTAGAGCATTTATGAAGGTTCGAGAGCATTCTTTATAAGTTGTTACTGGAATTAAGGTAAGCAAAGTTAATTTTCAGCAGTCTGACATAGAAAGAAATTCTTTTCACCCGCTTTCTAATTCTGACAGGATCTCATCTCAAGGTCTGTAAATAATAGGAAAGAGAGAAGGGAAGAATACAAGACGGATGAAATTTGACCTTGATAGAAATGGTTTCTTTAGGAATGGTGAGTTAACTTTCCAACAGTTTTTTATCCAGGAAAATGAAAAAATTCACTCTGAACTCAGAGGTATACAAACATATTCACAGTAAAAGAAGAAATACAAAACAACTACAATAATTATATATTTATAAATCTGTATTATAGAAGTAGTACATATTACTAAAACTATGAATCTTTTATAAAATTATGTAGAAAAAAATAAAAATCATTAGTCTTACATATATTATTTATTGTCATTCCAGTTAATCCTCACAGCATTCTTACCAATTAGGTGTTAAGTTCTTCATTTCACAGACGAAGGAACCAGTGTCATCAGAAGTCATGCCATTCCAGAGCCACCATTTTGGAAGTAACAGACTGAGAAATCCACCCATTCCTTATTACCCCAGTGGCCATGCTCATACTGCCATAGTACCTCACTTCTGCTGACTTAGGTCACGAGGGGGTGTGGTGTAGAGAGGACTGTGTTTTGTTTTTTAAGTTTATTTTTTTATTTTGAGAGAGAGAGAGAACCAGTGGGGGGGGGGAGGGGGGAGCAGAGAGAGAAGGGGACAGAGGATCCAAAGTGGGCTCTGTGCTGACAGCAGAGAACCTGATGTGGGGTCTGAGAACCGTGAGATCATGATCTAAGTCGAAGTCGGATGCTCAACCGACTGAGCCACCCAGGTGCCCCAAGAGGGCCGTGTTTTAAGGAGCAGATTCCTCCCTAACCCTTCAAAACTGGTAAGACATTGAACACTTTTGACCTGTAGTCTTGCTATAATTTCTGAGGTTATTGATTAATAGACTCTCCTACATTTGTAATATGTATCAGAAGTCTCTTCTCTCATTATTGTAGAGATTTGACATATAAATCCAGCCATAAAACTTTAAGTAGCTCTGGAAGACGGTGCAATATAAAAGTTATTTCTAGTGCCTTATGATTCTTTCTAGATCCTCTTTTATTTTATAAAAATGAAGTATCCTCTGATATACTTTATATTGAGAATTTGGTTCTTCTGTGTGTGTGCATAGACACATTTGATTGAAACATTTGTAACAATAATCCTTGGGTGAGTGGAGTTAAAAGTGGAGAAATGGTTTTCTGAAATGTCTTCTGGCCCAGTGGATTCTGCCACCAGGTGTTATTTATAAATGACCTTCAGCGTAGAGGCACCTGGGTGGCTCAGTCAGTTAAGCACCCACCTTCGGCTCGGGTCATGATCTCGTGGTTTGCGAGTTCGAGCTCCATGTCTGGCTCTCTGCTGTCGGCACAGAGCCCGCTTTGGATTCTCTGACTTGCCCCTCCCCCTCTTGCTCACGTGCTCTCTGTCTCTCTCTCTCTCTCTCTCTCTCTCTCTCTCTCTCTCTCAAAAATAAACATTTTTAAAATAAATAAATAAATAAATAACCTTGAAGATAGCACCTGCCAAGCACCTATCATGATTCAGTGCACGATACAATTAGATCGGCACCAAGCCCCCCCTTTGAATTCGTGATAGTAATCAATACTAGTAGTAGTAATGGTATTTATTGAGTTCCTATAACAGACATGGTTCTTTGCCCTTTATATATTAACTCACTTAATTCTTACAGCAGTGCTACAAGGTACATAACAGTATTGTCTTCATTTTGTAGATGAGGAAACTGAGCATTTAGCAGTTAATTAGCTTGCCCGAGATCATCAGCTTACGAGTTACCAGACAGGGATTTGAACCCAGGGAGTGTGATTGTAGGTCTGTATTCCCTTAGCCACTGAGAGAGAGAGTGTAAGAGTTACCTGAGAGAGAACGTCCCAAACCAAACTTCTTTTCTCACCCTCCTCACACAACTTTAGTGATAATCGTGTCTTGATATCACTCTGCTTTCCTACAGGTTTAGGCCTCGGTCGGTCTTGGCTGGGTGGTGACAATCCCATAGGCCGATAACTGGACTGTTAATAAAGCCTATCGGAATGACAGCGGATGTATTTGACTCTTAGAGAAGATTCATTCCCCGGGGGAATTCTGATAGGCTCCTGACAGAACACTGCCGTGTAGGAAACTGTTTTTGTTCAGTTACATAATAGAAAAAAAGTGGATGCCTTAAAAATTTTTTAGAGCTTCCTTAATGGTTCTCGAGCTCTTCCTGTGAAAACTGGGGGTAATAATATGTGTCTTCTAAAGCCTGGTGAATAGGAGATGCCAAAAATGGGTAACTAAGCCCTTCACGGGTATTATCTCACGTAATCCTCACGACAGTCTTGTGACGTGGCTTCTGCTTTGCAGATGAACCAGCGGAGGCTCGAAGTGGGGGTGAGTGCCCCGCGCAGGGCGAGACGGCCGGAGAGTGATGGATTGAGACACACATCCGGACCCATCTCCCTCCAACGTGGGCATGCTTGTTAGTCTGTTTTCTAGGATGGGGCTGGGTCTGAGAAACAGAACTCTCCCCTTCCTTAGAAACAGTGTGGCAGCATTCCTTGATTGAGCAAAGCGTTTTCATCTCTGAGGGTTTAGAGGCTGAGCTGTCAACCACTTGAGCTTTTCTAGTGGTTTCGCACGCCAACGGAGTTTTCTTTTTCCATTCTCTCATGTATGCGTTCCAGTACTAAAGCCAGATGGAAACAAGGGAAAACTCTTGACAGAGGCTAGTGCCAAAACATTTCATTTAAAAAGGAAACTCCATCTGTGTGCTCTCCTACCACACAGCCCACTGTTAAGAGCAGGAATTTCACAGCTGATTCCGTCATGTTCGCTTTGGTTAATTTTGACTAATTGCAAAGGTAGAGCAAGCGTTGGTTGGGGGATTGCCGACTGAGGCAGCTCTCCTTCTAGAACGTGGCCGGCAAGGCCCTGTGTAGCTGGCAGCCGCTGACCAAGAAGGCAGGGTTGTAATCCATGCAGATGCATTCTTTGTTGGTGGCGCTTGTCTCAGTTACCGCTTTTAGAAGTTAGCGCTCTTGGCTGTTGTATTGCAAGTTGAACATCATCAGGATTTCATTTGTCAGTAGTTGTAGTCAGAGGCGCTCTGGGATGCTACCAGTCACTGTTGCTTCCTGTTTTCTTCTAGCCCCAAACAGCTACAAACCACAGGCTTAGGTGTCAGACTGACTTAGGGTAAAATACTGCTTGTATTAGCTCTTTGAGACTCAATTTTCTCATCTGTAAAATGGAAATTATATATATCCGTCCCAAGGGCTTTTTGAAGATTAAACTGAGCTATATATGTGTGTGTGTATAAGGCCTCATACATGGGAGGCCTTCAGCTTTATGAGTAAATTATCTTGTCAAAATCTTGTCATTATTGGGGAGCTTGGGTGGCTCAGTCGGTTAAGCATCCGACTTCGGCTCAGGTCATGATCTCGCGGTCCGTGGGTTCGAGCCCCGCGTCGGGCTCTGTGCTGACAGCTCAGAGCCTGGAGCCTGTTTCAGATTCTGTGTCTCCCTCTTTCTCTGACCCTCCCCTGTTCATGCTCTCTCTCTCTCTCTGTCTCAAAAATAAATGTTAAAAAAAATTTTAAAAAAATCTTGTCATTATCTTGTCATTAAACGGGACATCCACTGATTCTTGCCATACAAAGCTAATTCATCTGCAGCTTAGAAAACATGTAAATATATGTCAGTGACAGACTTCTGTGACCCATGTCAGGTGAGACAAAAACCACGTGAAAAGCCCAGATTTGCCTTGGTGGCTTCCTCCCTTCTTGTCCATACGTTTTTCCCTTCCCCTCCCCTCTTTGTCCCACCCCTGCTAGGGATCTCAGTCATCCTGACTCCCGATTTCTCAACCAAGGCCCTCTTAATTTTCTATGTTCCAGAATGATTCTGCACACACCCCCTGCTAGAAATGGGGGCTGGGAGGCAGTGCGCATCACACTTCTGTTTCTGAGAGTCTACAGACTTCCACTCTGATTTCGTGGGTGTTTATGACATACTGGACATACTGGAGGCTGAAGTGGTTGTGTTCAGGCCTCTTTATGCAGCTTTGTGAGGAATTAGAACTGGCTCAGTTGATGGAGTCCCTTTCCCTGAAATGGGAGATGTTATTTTCCTACACCTATCTTCAGTGGATCAAAAGACAAATTGAAACAAAATAAAACAAAACATTCTCTGGGGTCAGTCAAGTGCACTTTAAGCAAACAGCAGAAGTGGGAGAGGCTGGTACAAACGCCTGTGGACCCTGCTTTTGAGCCCAGATCAGGTTCTTATTTGCCCAAGTCCTTCCTGTTACCCTTCCTTTAGAGAAAGAACAAACACCAGTGATATTCGTATTCCAGAATCCATCCCAGTTACAGTCATGCTATGCCATATGCAGAATTTCCCACAAGAAACTATAAATAACCACAAGGGCAGTGAGGTTTCCAGGTTGTCTAATCCCATGCAGAAGAAACGACCAGTTTCTGTGCTCTGAACTTGAGCACATTTTCCCCGCCCCTGGCTTCCCGGGTCATATTCCTAATAGCACTGAGTATTGCTGGGTTGTTTTGTCAGTTTGCTTTCTGTTTACCTCCCCAGACTGCCAGCCCCTAGAGAGTAGGGGCCCTGTTGTAGATGTCTCTCTGTTCCCGGTGGAATGGATAAGCACCTTGGCGGGAGTGGGGGTCGGGGGGTGTGTGTGAATCAGGCGATATTCTACTCTACTGAGACTGCACCATGGACTCACTTTCTGGGGTGGAGCTCCAGGCTATGAGGCCACACATTTACTCTGGGTTTTACCAGCTGGAACTGGTTTGACTTTTCTTTTTTTTGAACTTGCTGTTGTTATTCACCCGAAGATGCTGCCGGGTGGTTTTTTTTGTTGGTTTTTTGGTTTGTTTGTTTTCTTTTCCCTCTTGGAATTCATCAGGTAACTGAGCAGGAATTTTTATTCTACCTATCAGCCCAGTTACCAGGAAGAAGATACAGATTTCCCTGGTTTATTCAGGCTTTTAGAATCATACAAAATGAACAATTTATAAATGATTCCCTTGTAATGTACAGTGGAAAGCTATTATCTCAAATTTGTGAAGTACCTGAGTGTTTCTCCTGAAGAAAGTTCATATTATAGAGGAATAAATGACCATTTAATGGCACTGAATATATCAAAACTTTCTCTGAATGTTCTTTTCTTACAGGACTCGTTTTCAGTTCTACATTTTCTTAAAAATGGCTTTCAAGGAGAAAATGGGAACTGTTTTTATTAAAACTCTGTCTGAGGATATTCATAGTGCCCTCCCCCCACACATATACCCTTTTAGCTCAAATTATTTTTCAACCACCACACGTGGGTCCCGTGGGGCCTAGGTTGTAGAACCTATACCCAACTGCCATTTCAGTGTGTGTATTCAGTTTAACAAATTACACTGTTCTCAGAAGCCTATCTTGATCCTTGAGATCTAAGAGAATTGAGGACAGCCCTCTCTGGTTTTCCAGCTAATATGAGTAAGCAGCAGTTATATAAGTTTTTATTCAAGTCTTTTATTCTGTCTTGCAGATAACTAAGAGTCAACTATGTTTTTGGATCCCTGAATGTTTAAGTATATTTCTCCCAATAAATGTACATGTGTACATTGTTGTACTTTATCAGAAACATAGAAAGTGCCCCTGATAAAAAGAAAGAAAGAAACAATGAGGGGGGCAGTGCCTGGGTGGCTCAGTCAATTAAGCATCAGACAATTCTTGATGTTGGCTTGGGACATGATCTCATGGCTCGTGAGTTTGAACCCCATGTCGAGCTCTGCGCTAACAGTGTGGAGCCTGCTTGGGATTCTCTCTCTGCCCCTCCCCAACATATGCTCACATGCGCACGCTCTATCTCTCTCTAAATAATCATTTTTTTTAAAAAAAGAAAAAGAGTGGGAAAAATAATGATTTTGGCTTTTTAGCTTCATGGTTTTTAGTATTCTTCCCCCTTATAATATTCTGTTTTGTCCTCTCTTTTTCACTTAGCACAGTAACAAAATTTTTTATTATCCAGTCTTTGTAAAGATAATTTTAATGGATTTTTGAGTGCCATAGAGTATTTCTCTATTTATCTGTTGCTGCATATTTGTTTTTTCAATTCTCATAGTGAGAAATAAGGAACTTGGTCTTGCCTTTTTTGTTTTTTGTTTTTTGGTTTTTTTTTTTTTGTAATACCTATCTTATAGGTGAGGACGTTGAGAATCACACAGATAACTTGTTAGAGGAACCATGCGCATCACCAGGAAGTGGTAGAGGGACACTGGAACCTCAACACCATGCTCTGCTCAGGGTTCTGTCATGGACCAATGCGAGCTTATTTCAAAACCCAGATCTATCAGAAGTCCTGAAAAGTAAAATATCCTATTGCACTTTGTGTGCTTAATGGCTGGTTAACCATCCCTCTGATATTTAACCAACTTCTAGATCAAGTTCTCTTTAAGGCATGTATGATGACTACTTCCATTAGGGCTAGAGCATTATTTGATTTCCATATGCATTTATAGGTCTACACAAGTAAGTGTGTGTGTGTGTGTGTGTGTGTGTATTTGCAGAGAAAGAGAGGATGAAGGTAGTCATCTTACCTAGAGTCAGCCCTAATGCCCCTTAAAAGAGGAAGTTCTTCATCTTTTTTGGTCTGGTTCACTTATGAATTCATCAGACATCTTCTATTGTTGTTAGATGAGGAATGGGCAAAGTGGTAAATGTCAACCAAAGATACACATGCTGTTTTTCTAGGTCAGTGCATTTCATTAATGATTCACATTTGGCATTATATCAGATCGCACATTTGGACCAACAGAGCAAATAGGCTGAGGGAAATGAACTTCTTAGGAAGTTTCTTTTAGAATGGTGTAATTTTATGTCTAGAAGAATCTTTAGTCATCCCCAAATCAAACACCAATGTTCACATGGAAAATGAGGCCCAGAGGGGGTGGATGGCTTGCCTGCTATCGTGGAACGACTACAATAAAGTGAAAGAAGGAAAGCCATGTGCTCAGACCTTCTTGCCAGTATGGTTTTTAACCTTGGGGCCCATTCTGATTGAAGTGGGTTAGATGAGAAAGAGATGGGCTTCATGGTTATGCTGAATTTGGGCTACATCTCCGTGCCATTCCTTCTTATGTCGCTACGGGAGCAGTTCGTACCACGAACTCCTGGAAGGATCCTGTCAGCTGCGGATCAGGCAGGTGGCCATGCCTCTTCTAGGGTTTGAATGTCACAAGAAAGTGGCATGGGCTCAGCCATAAAGGCCAAGTGTTTAGTCTTACCCTGCTTCTCTGTCACTTCCTATGGGCATGGGGATCCATCAGGTGGACAGTGTCCAGTGAGAGTGTTTGAGGGGAAAGACCGAAATGCCATTGTCCCTGAATGTGGTACACCACCTGATTGACTGGGTTAAGAGACGAAAACGATAGCATTTCCATTTAAAATATTTACATATTTTCATAATATTTAAATATTTACATAATATTTACATATTTACTTAAATATGTACATATTTGTTTAATATGTACATGTTCACATAAATTAGAAATATGTAAATTCTAATTTACATATTTCGTGTATGCTTATAATTGCCATAATATTTTTTTTTTAATTTTTTTTTTCAACGTTTTTTATTTATTTTTGGGACAGAGAGAGACAGAGCATGAACGGGGGAGGGGCAGAGAGAGAGAGGGAGACACAGAATTGGAAACAGGCTCCAGGCTCTGAGCCATCAGCCCAGAGCCTGACGCGGGGCTCGAACTCACGGACCGCGAGATCGTGACCTGGCTGAAGTCGGACGCTTAACCGACTGCGCCACCCAGGCACCCCATAATCGCCATAATATTTTAGAGCAGTAGTCCAAGCGTGTAATTTACAGATATGCATATACTGGAAGTTAATACTTCTTTGTTTTTTATGGAGAGAATGTGTAGTTACAAATGGTTGAAGAGCCCCAGCTAGAGTCCTGGGGGATGGAAACCTTTGCTACAGTAATAACGTCTTACCAATGGACTGCAATCTGTTCTAAAATCTCTAGCTTTTGGAGGTCGTTGCCCATAGCATAGTGAGCATAGAACTGCCCGTTGGAATCCGCCTCAGCCCCACTCCCTGACCACTAGCCACCCCTAGTGATTCCATGGCTTCTGCAAGGTAGAGAGCCAGCCAGCTGCTGTGTAAACTAAGTGTCCTAACAGACGAGAAGCCTGTCACAGTGCTTAGCACTTGGTGGTTGTAAGTGAGAGCCCACCTTTTGGAACCTGAAATGTGTCCAAAACAGTTATTTGTTTCACTTTTAATACTAGGTTTGATTTGGACCAGACGTAAACATTTGTGACTTACTTTTAGTCCACTGACATCAGGTCGGGACTGGTTTATTTAGTTCTGAAGCTTCTTGGCCTTTTGTACTGTTTAAAACAGGGAAACCTACATTTCCTTTCTGGACCTGATATTTATTGATTCATCCAGGGGAGCCTTGTTCTTTGCTGATAAAGCAAAGTCCACGGTTCCCCTGTGAGAAGCTCTGTTGGAGCTAGTGCATTTCCTTTTTTGTACATGAGTGTTTTTCTTTGTCACTGGTTACACTTCATATATAAGAGTTGTGCAGACCATTTACTTATGGCACAGCTATGCCAACCTTCTTTGGGAATGAAATTTTTTGAACTTAACTTCAAATACCATACTAGGTCTGCAAAAGACATTCAGATGAGCCATATCTTACATAAAGATAAGCATAAATTACAACACCCCCTTTTCCATGGAATTTGGAACTATTAAAAAGATCACTTTGGATTTCAGAAATAACCCAGCTCTGAGATCAGGTCTGATTTTCTGTGTGTGTTTCAGAGGTTATCTTTACATCTTTTCTGCATTTCTCCTCACTTCATATCCTATTCAACTACTATTAGGTACTAATCTCCTTTGCTTCTCAGAGACTCCTTTGCAGCCCATCCTGGTTGGCCACTGTTCCCTCGCTCTGAAATCACTTTCTCTTCTACCAACACAGTTCCTCCAGAGTGACTGATCTGTTAGGAGAAAAATAATCCCATCTACAAAAACTTTCAAAGATTGGCATGTCATTGGAACACCTTCTCTGAGGGCATTTGTATTTGCAGAAAGTGGCATCCCCTCTAAAGCTGGTGGTAGTGGTCCTAGTGACACGCAGAGCACTTATAGAGCAACTACTACCACCCATTATATACCTTGTCAGATCATTGAATCTGGGGTTGCCACACGCAACTGATAAATGGTAAACATCTGGGCATCCTGTTTTGATCATTTCTCCATAGTGTTTATTTCCTTCTATATCTGTTGGAAGCATTCATTTGTTCAGTGTTGATACGTAAGGACTCTTGCTTGGAACCTTTTTCTGTGGTGACAGTTTTTACCTTGAATTTTAGAGGTCAGCCTGCTAAATGGACTTTGGTGTCATTTAACTTGGCTACTGTTGGTTTTTGCGTTTTAACAAACAGTGTTAACAGCAAAAATGCAACTTGACACTTAGGAGACTTCCATAACTCATTTTCATAAATCAACGTACTAACCAAGAGCATTTCACATCTTGAATGCCTCCTTCAGTTTCAGAAAGTACATTTATGGGGGGGTTTTTTGTTTTTTTTGTTGTTGTTTTTTTTTAAATCACTGTTAGCCAGCCTTCCAGATAAAATTTACTGGCTTTAAGACTGTGACATGTTAGGGATCTTATTGCCAAGACTTTTCTACATAATACTTCAAACTCGCTTCCTTCCAAAATCTAATTTTATTTTGAGCTGCAGTTCAACTCTGTGAATGTCGAAGTCAGAGAAAGAAAAGGAGTCTTCTTCTCCATAAAATGAGTTCTCTGAGTCTGGACTAGAAAGACTTTGCAGGTCACAAGCAAGGAGAGAGTTTTGCAGAAATGAGTTTAAATTTCCCTCTGGCCAGTTTTATTTTTTGCCTAGAGGTAAGAAGAGGATGGTAGTACTTGAACCCTTTTGAGGATACAGCACTTGGCATTATACAATGTAGTTATAGTGTCATAAATACTTTGGTCTGTGCAGTCTTAAACATGGGATTTGGACTGGAATGATTTACTTAGATTGGTGAGTTGGCCTACTCTAATTTTAGCCTAATCTCATGAGCCCAATTAGAACTTTCAAGTTTTGCTTTTATGAGAGATGCTTCGGAGAGCATCATTTTCCTAAATGTCTAATGGGTCTTGAAAAGATGAGAGTTCTGTGTGCATGCTGACAAGTCACGTATACCGTATTGGTGAGAAGTTGCAGAAGCCCTTCTACTATGAGGCTGTCTTTTGTCATATATAGAGTAACAAGTTGGGAAGACGTGGGCCCAGAAGTGGCCAATCAAGTGATAGCTCCGTGTACATAATCTATGCTTCTTCCATATCCAGGATCAAAGCTATCAGAAGTAACTCAGCTTAAGGGCAAAGGCTTTGGAGACAGAAAAAAAATGTGGCTTTGAATCTGGGCTCTACTGACTAGGTATGGGAGCTGTATAATCTAGAGAGAACCTTCTGAGCCTCAGTTATCACTTACACAAACTGGTGATTACAGATATCTGTCTTGGAGGGCTATTGTGAGAGCTGAAAAGATTGTGTGAGGAGACATCCGTAAACAGCCTTGCTTGGCCCCAGAATATAATAAATGCTTAATAAATGTTAGTTTCCTCACCATCCCCACCTGACATTTGAAAGCATTCTTCTATTGGTGACAAGGAATGAGAGTCATCGGTCACCTGTCAGAGACTGAACTGGAAAAGGCAAGAAAGCAACTGGTGACTGTACATTCCTCAAACAGGAATTGAAATTCTCTGGAGGGGCAAAAGATGGTTTCTAGTCCAAGGAGCTTGACACACATTAGGAGCCCGATTGCAAGTTTTGTCACTGCCATATTGGCTTGTATGAAACTATTCATTCTAAAGATGGAAATTACCCATCTTTTCTGAAGAGCAAATGAGTGACAAGCTAATGGAGTTTGAATTGAAAGTGAGAAGGCTGAATACTCAACATCATTAAATATGCTGAAAGGTTTTGGTGTAGAGAAGAGCAGGACTGGCTCAGACACAACTCTTTTGGATCTCAGCCATATCCCTTTCTAGCTGTGACCACAGAATGCAGCTACCCTCCGTGAATCACTTTCCTCACCTAGACAACAGGGACAACAGGGACAACTCATACTTCATGGGCTTAGTGTAGAAATTAAATAAAGCCACCTGTAAGTAGCCTGGCACACCACAGGCCTCAGTAAATTCTTGTTGACAGTTAAGCGCAGAATTTGTGTGCATGTGGGGGAGGGCAAATCATGCAAACTGTGGCTCCATCCCTAGATTGCCCCCAAAATAGGGGCGCCTGAGCAGCCTAGTCGGTTAAGTGTCTGACTTTGGCTCAGGTCATGATCTCATGGTTTATGGGTTCAAGCCTTGCATCGGGCTCTGTGCTGACAGCTCAGAGCCTGGAGCCTGCTTTGGATTCTGTGTCTCCCTCTCTCTCTCTGCCCCTCCCCTACTCACATGTTCTCTCTCTTTCTCTGTAAGAAATAAATAAACATGAAAAAAAAGATTTTTTTTTTTAAAAAGAGCCCCCAAAATACATTGAATGCTTAAGCAGTGGTACGTTCAGGGGAAGAACACGGTGGGAACCACATCTGACTACTTTATGGCTGTGTTCCCTGTTGACACCCACCCAGAGTGCTGTGGCCCTGACCTCAGCATGAGTGCTGGACCTGTCATGAGCTGAGTTCCAGCATTCTGTTTTGAAGGCATGGTCAACTGGTGTATTACAAAAACAAAACACACAGACACTCGCCCAGTTGTTAGTAGAAGTTTGTTCTGTTTTGTTTTTAAGCTGCTATCCTGTCAATTTTTCTTTTCTCCTTAAAATGCCTTTGTTTGGGTGGAGAGCCTTAGATTCCAGTAGGCAGCAGGCAGCTTTCGAGGTTCCTACCCAGGGATGGCTTTAAGCCGTGCACCCAGTCCCCAAAGAGCCTGGATTCCCTGCAGTTTGATAACATGCTTTAAGGGTGTAAAAGAAACTTCTGAAAACCAGTTTCTGGTTTCTCATTTTATTTTCTCCATGTTCACTTCTATGCAAACTAAGGCCAGCCCTTTGTATTTACTTCTACCATTAAAAGCTGTAAAAGCCAAAGCCTGCGGCTGAGGACTTAGTCTGTAGCGTATCAACTGTGTCCCTCACTGGGTAGCGAGACCTCCCTGCATCCCTGCAGGCGGCAGCGAAGCCCTCTCCTGCCAGTGTGCCATGAACTCCTTACTGAGATCTTACTCTTCTCTGTGTAACTCCAGTCTTCTGTAAGGGGCAGTGATTTTTGTTTTCTTAATTCTTTGACTCATATGACCAGACACCTGGTGCATAATGTTTTCTTCGTGTTCAATTACTCAATTGTTTGCCAGTTGGAAATGAAACTCTCCTATGCTTTTGGATATGCATGGGCATGAGTAGCCACTTAGCTGCACCGTGTAGTGGGAAAAAAAGCGTGGGCCTTGGGATCAAACAGACTTGGGTATGAATCTTGCACTGAATACCAGCTGTGTGATCTTTGGGGTTTTTTAAAATTTTTTTAAATGTTTGTTTATTTTTGAGAGACAGACAGAGTGTGAGCAGGTGAGGGGCAGAGGGGGAGGAACAGATTCCAAAGCAGGCTCCAGGCTCTGAGCTGTCAGCACAGAGCCCGACACGGGGCTCAAACTCGCGGACCGTGAGATCATGACCTGAGCGAAGTTGGGCGCTTAACCGACGGAGCCACCCAGGTGCCTCAGCAGCTGTGTGATCTTAAGTAGGTTATTTCCGCGCTCTCTGCCTTGGTTTCGTCACCAATAAAGCTGAGTGTTCGGTGTGGTTGTAAAGTTTACAGCGAATATGCGTGAAGCACCTGGCGTGTTTCCGGGCACACAGTAGTGCTGTTGAATGGGAGCTGCTGCTCCTGTGGTCGCTGCCTCCTGGCTGTTCACCCAGCTGGTGTGGAGCCCTGGCGCTGTGTCTGTGGAAAAGAACTTGCCAAGACAAGCAGGGCCAGATCCTCAGGCCACCTGCAGGCTGACATGTGCTGCGCCTCGAGGAGCACTCTCGGACTTCGCCACCACAGCCACCCACTGCTCACCGTGGGCCTTGTGCCCATATTGCTTCCACTGAGGGCTGTGACTCCCCAGTTTCACTTCACCACTGGGGTTTGAGTGTCCCTAATCGTTCCTGGTGGTGAGAGTTCTGTGCTGTCAGTGCACCCTGCTGTCATGCCCAAAGTGGCCAGGGACCGACGTTCCAACCTGTTTGTCCTCATCAGCAAAGGAGACAGCCGGGACCCCAGGGGCCAGGTCACAAAAAGACGATAAACCTTAAGGCTTTTCCTTGCCCTGGTGTGATGAAGATGGAAAAGCCATAGCATGGCTGTTGTGGCAGCTGGAGCAGAAGAAGCTGGATACGTGGCTGGTGGAAGCTTTGGCATCAGACCTGGGACTCCCTGGGCAGGTGGGATGGGGGCCCCAAGGAGGGTGATCACTTTAACGTCTGTCTACAAGACATACCACTAGTCCTCTGACTGTTGGGAATGGGGTGGCCTCCTAAGGACGTTACCCTGCCTTCCTGCCACATTCAGCATAATTTCTGTAGACCAATAACTGAGCATAAAAGAACTTTCAGATGGAAACAATAATACAGATAGCTACCATTAATTAAACACTTATTATATGCCAGTTACTAGACTTGGCAGCTACACATAGGCTCTCACTTAACCCATTGATACCAGTCCTCCCAGCGAGGTATGTGTGCGTGCTAACCCCTTTCCTCAGATGTACAAGGTGAGGAGTTAGGGAGGCTCACTGACTTGCCTAATGTCCCAGAGCCAGTAAATCCTGGAGCAGGGATTTCAACCAGGTCCTCCGTCTCCAGACCCTGAGCACTGAACCTCCATGCATGGACAGAAGTGCTTCCTAAAGCCTCTTCTTTCTGTGTCAGGCTGTGTCCCAGTCCTCAAGAATATTCCTCTCTCACCAGAAGCTAAGGGACATTATTGATCATTTATTTTAGCACCACTCTTGCACTGCCTTAGAGCAACCTGACTTGATAGGAAAGATGATCCGTATTCTCCCTGGTGGTAGGTTGCAGTGGGAACCAGACACCACTGACCTCTTATCATGCAGGTCGTATATGTGCCCGGTCCATATCTGGTGGTCACACCAGGGTCAGCTCGCATTCAGGTCTTTGTGCTTCTTTTCTTAGTAAAAGGCAGTGGTGAGCAGTTTGGACATGAGCTTAGTAGAGGTGGGAGTGTTTGCTTCATGTACACCAACAGCTAATGCAGGACCGTGGTCCCCACAGCTCTGGCTACGCTGCCTCAAGGGACTTTTCTCTGAGCTGCTTTGTTATTAAGCATGTGGGGCTCTGCTCAAATGAGCCGTCTTTACCCCCTCAGCCTGCTGTCCCCTCCATCATGCAGAATAGTTCAGGGTCTCGTCAGCTGCTACCCCCCACCTTGCTTAGTTAGCCAAACCCATTGTAAGACAAAAGAGAAATAAAACAGCCCTACTAATTAGGGTCCACACTAACTTTTATGTTCCCTCGTGTCACCTTAGTGAAGGAGCTGGAATAATCTTTCAGGCCTAGGTTTTGGAACCCCTCACACGCATGCCAGAAATGTTGGGTGGCCCGTTTTCTTTAGAAAAGTCTGGTCCCTGTCATCTCTGATGGTGGGTGACCAGCTCCCCGTCCCCTTTCTTCTGGTGATCTGGCAGCCCTTACAAGGATCCTCAGCCCACTCTGGGTGCTCTGTCTTCTTCCACCTCCCCCGACTGCCACCCTGACCCCGCCCAGGAACAGCAAGTGGTACTTATTACCCAAACATCTGCGTGTACTTAGCCTTTTCTATGTCCATTTTGAAGAAGATGATGACCTCTCCTCTTAGTGTCAGCACCTCTGAGCCTCATGGCCTCCATTTAGCTCGAGTCCGTTTTATTCATCCATTCAGTAAATATTTATTGAGATTTTACATGCACAAATATAAATATAACTGCTTTTGTGGTATTTAAATGGTGGGGAGAGAGCCATAAATTAAATTATCAGCTGTAAAATACTGAGTCGATTTCTCTGACGGAAAAGAGCGGAGCAGAGCTTAGTGACTTCGGTAGGAAATGAGTGGCAAACTCAGATGTGCTGGTGGGAAAAGAGTTTACTGGTGTTGCTGGGAAGTAGGTGGGAACGACACTGCCTACAGACCAGCACGGCTCCCTACAGCAGAAGAGAGCAGGCCAACTTGAGAAACAGAAGGCCACTTATGACTATAGCACAGCAAACAACGGGAAACTGAGGGACATCGGGGTAGACCCAAAAATATGCCCATCTCCTCATGCCAGGAATCTGTGACGTTTACCTTATTTGGAAAAAGGGTCTTTTTCCAAATTGCAGATGCAATTAAATTAAGCATTTTGAGCTGAGATTACCCTGGATTATCCTGGTGGGGTTTAAATAACATCATATGTGTCTTTATAAGAGCAGCAAAGGGAGATCAGGCACACAGAGGAGACTATGTGAAGACAGAAGCAGAGGAAATTAGGTGATGTGGCCACAAGTCAAGGAGTGTTACCAGCCATGAAAAGCTGGAAGAGACAAGGAACAGATTTTTCCCAAGAGCCCCTGGCAAGACCACAGCCTACTGACATGGCGGCTTTGGACTTCTGGCCTCCAGAACTGTGAGGAAATAAACCTAGGCCGTTTTTAGCCACTCGGTTTGTGATAAATGATTATGACAACCACAGGCCATTTCCCTCGAACATTCTTTGATACAGCATTCAGGATTTTCGAGATTTTGACGAGGCCCGTTCCTTTAGACTCAGAGGAATGCTAGAAGAGGTACAAAAGACATTATTCTTACCTTCTTCCTCTCTGTCAGGAATTTAGTGGAAATTGAAGCAAGAACATGTTTGTATATTGAACACTTTGCATATGCTTACAAGTATATGAAGAAATAAAGTATGTTTAGGGGTATCTTTTTACCATTAGGAGCTTTGTAATGTGGTTTCCTCCTCTGAGCTGGAATGCCCTATGGTCACACCTTCTCTGGTTTTGCTTGTTGGACAAAATATGTTGAGAGCATAAGCAAACCAAGAGGGAAAATATTCCTTTTTCCGCCTGTGCTTAATGAGAAGAGGTACTTACCTAGTTCCTAATGTAATTTTTTCCCCTCGAATAATATTTAAAATCTTTCAACCTAGAATTTCTTTCTAATGATAAAGAGAGTTTTAATTGTGGAGTTGGGATTACATTGTCGTGATTCAGAACATTAAATTCTGTTTGCAGAGCATGAATAGTTACAATTCTGCCACTTCAGAGATTCTGTTTTTTTCTAGAATAACTCAAAAAGAGAAATATAAAATGATATTTGGTTTAACATCCTTCACATTTGCATTTGGTTGTGCAAAATATTAGGAATGAACTTTATAGAAGTTTAGGAAAGGTTTGTGGAAAAAGTCCATACTAATAACAGGCATGTATAATATACGATGACTATGCTCATGCCGACGTGTATTAACTATGTGCATTTACTTCAATAGGCCCCTTGGTCTAGAAGCTTGAAATAAGCTTATTATTTGTCTTAATGGGGTTTTCCAAGTATTTAGTGTTTTTTTAAATCTTTTTGTGGAAAATTACTAATATGCAACAATAGAGAGAATAGCATAATAAACCCCGTGTGCCCATTGTCCAGTTTTAACAGTTAACTCACCTGACTAGTCGTATTGCATTTATTTCCCATCTGCTTCCTCTCCCTGAGTCATTTTTGTATAAATCATCTTGTTTCATTCTTAAATATTTCCATATGTATATATTTAAAAGACAGAGACTTTTAAAAAGCACAGTCAAAATACCAACATCACAGCAACAAATGCCTTAATGTCATCAGATCAAGTCAGTATTCAACTTTCCCAATTGCCCCATGTATATTTATCTCTCATATGTAAAAATTTGAATGAACTATGAAACGTATCTATCTCTGTCTCTGTCCATATCTATCCATCTCTCTGTGTATATATATATAATGTTCATCCTACTTCATACATATACATATGTGTCTGTACAGTTTTTTACATTTATATAAATATAAATTTTATATAAATGTAAATTTATATTTACATACAGAAAAGCATGAAAATTGTAAAAGTATAGCCCAGTGAATTTTCACACTGGGAACACCTCTGTGTAACCGGCACCCAGATCAAGAAAGTGAGCACTACCGACTCCTGAGAAGCTCCCTGCATCCTTCCCACAATACCTTCTCCCCCAAGGATAACCATTATTTTGGTTTCTAGCACCATGTATTAGATTTGCCTGTCTGTGAAGTTTACGTAAATGCAATCTTAAGAGCATGTGCTAATGAGTGCTTGGCTTCCTCCTCGCAATATTGTTTGTGAGATTGGTTCACCCATGTTTCATGGAGCTGTAGTTTATCATTCTCATTACTGAATAAGATTCTGTTGTAAAAACTGTGCTACAATTATTCTGTTTTTTCCAGCATCTAGACTTTTTCCAGGTCTTGGTTATTACAAATAGTGCTGCTGGGAACATTTTTGTACGAGTCTTTTGGTGACTATACCTGCATATTGCTTTTGAGTATATACCAAGGTCGAAGAGAATGTCTCTTCAGCCTCAGCATAGAATGCCAAACAGATTTCTGAGAAGTAGTACCCATTTACACTTTCATGAATGTATAGAGTGCCAGGTGCTCCACACATGTAGTCATTATTAATTATAAATTAATTAGTGGGCAAGAAGTGTTGCTGAATGAATTTTTGCAGTTGAAAATTGACGGGCATAAGAAATCCATTTCTTCTAGATCTTCTATAGAGAGTTTAGAAGACACGGTGCTATTTATTAACCTGAAATTTTAAGGAAGTGGATTTTGGCCAGAGTAAACACAATTTTCTCATTCAATCTACACCTGAGAAATATTCCAACTCTTTGTTTATAACCATCTTCTGTGTGGATATATCTCTCTCACTGTGATGAAAACAGAATTGTTGGCCATGATTCCTTTGGGAAGAACTCTGAGAAATCTGGAGCAGTCACGTTAAGGTGGCTGTCAGTCTTTTTTTCAAGGCCAACTGGTGCTTAACCCAAGTACCCACTTTCCATCTTTTTAGTTGTCTATTAGGCTTCTGTGGAATCCTCTTTGGCTTCTGCATTTCTCTGAAACTGTGAAGATTAAAGACAACTTGAAACCTGGGAGAGATACTCACTACTCAAAGAAAAAGCTTACCTTCAGGCTGCTACATTTTATACTTCTATGAGCATTTTTAAGTAGAAGATATTAGATGTGGCATAATGGCATTGTGTGGTAAGGTGTCCAGCTGTAACCACCTTTAGCCTATAGCTAAAATAGTCCCTCTAATGCTTACTCTATGCTCTTTCCTTTTGAATTTATCCAAATTCAAATGGATTCCTGCATTTTCCCCTGTAATTACTTTTTGTTCTTGCCTCATGTTCCCATTTGCTCTTGGTGTATTGTCCTTCCCCACCGATGTTGTCAGCTCTAGACACTGAGTATCAAGACACACACCAAGGTATCAGGAAGAAGTTGACATAAGTTTTAGGATAACTACTACATCATCTTGTTCTCCACTTTATGTTGTAGAATACATTTCTGTAACATAGGAAAGACCCATCTCCTTCAGGACTTGGGAGCCCGTGATGTTTTTGAGTAATAACCAAATCGCGTTCACTCTGCCTTAATTGTTAGGTGTGACAGAATCAACCACAGTGTTTTTTTATTACATTCAGAGACAGGGCATTCTTTTTCCCTCGATAACCTTCTGTTAATTTCTGAAAGTCTTGTAAAGGATATGCTCGACACCATATCGGTCTCTGGTTAACCTAGGAGAGACCCTACCAAGGTGACAACAAAAGAGGAGAAACTAGTAGTTAAGAATCATTAGAGATGCTGTCTGGGTGCTGATGATCAGAAGTCAGTTCTCACTTGGCTTTTTTATTCGAAGAGGGTTCCCTAAGCTCAGAAAAATCAACAATGTGGGAATAATGTCAAGCGGTCCATGTTGGGGCCAATAGCAGAGAGTGTTACTGAATGTGAGATGCTTTAATGCCACAGGGCTTCAGAGTGCCTGCCCCGCAGCCTGAGCTTCTGGCACTTCCCAGAGAGTCTTAGTGTAAAGCATCTGATCCTCAGACTTGGAGAGGTAGGTGCGAAGCTTCTTTAAAGGGCATAAATTGCAGACTTGTCATAATCATTTTACTTCCCCTCACAGATTCTTTGGGTGCAGGTACAGGGCTATGCTCTTGCTTAGAAATCTCAACAAATCCCTGCCTTTTTATCTTGCCCTACTGTGGGCTCAAAAATAGATCTTCATGAATATCAGGGCTTTTTCAAGTGTTAGTCCTTTTCGAACATTTCTGAGATTGGGCTCTTTTTCTCAGTCTCACTTTGAGGGATGTAGTGCCGTGCGCCTTCTCTGTAAGAATAGGGCAAAGGACCGTGAGTAGGGAGATTTATTTTTCATATTAAACTGTTTTCAGATTGGAAAGTGATCTGACCTAGGAAGCTATCCGTCATTAGTGAAAATCTCAGTGTTCTTTTGGAAGGCAGAAATCAATCTGTGCAGAAATATGAGCTTATAAAACAGGATAGTACTCTAAGTGTGGATCCTTATGTATCAAAAGTACATCTTGGGAAGTGGCATGTGGGGAGGTGTTCCCTTTCAAGAAGCCTATTGGGAGGCAGTGATATCATCCTCTAGTTGGGCAGTGTGTGGACTCAGACCTTTTTTTTGATCATTAAACTTCAGCTATAATATGCATTCTTATCCAATCACTGTCTATTTATTATTATGGTCAGCAGCCCACTCCCAAGTCTCCCCTTGTGCAAAGAATGCTTAGTGTCTAAGAATGGAAGTTTTGTTTGTGGAAATATCTCTGTTGGTGCAGCTGATACGTGAATATATTCTTCCTCCCATTCCTGGCTTCTTCCCACTGTAGTTGGCAGTGACTTTTCTTGTCAGTAATTGGTCCTTGTGTGTCATTCTTGGGCATGTGCACACCGCGCTCCTTGGCATTCTATTGGAATTGTTCTGGATCTTCTCATTTACTTCTCCATCACTGTTCCTGTCATTATGTCATGCTCCTCAGTCCCTATTTTCTTCAAAGACCCATCTGTATTCCCTTCTGTAAGCTGTTCCCCTCGTGGCTGTCACTCCTGTCTGAGCATAGCCACAGCTTCTTGTTTAAACTAGTTTGGTCCCAGAGAGTCAGAAAATGGTGAATTCTTTTGCTTTCCCTTTACATGTGGAGCTCTACATTATTAATACTACTTTCTCCTTGGTTTTCTATTCCAGCAGACCTGTCTTACCTTGTTAATCAAGATTAGATTATCTGCGGAGACTTTTACTGATAGATGGGCCGCTTTTGATTTTGTTAGTAAGCACTTGACTCTGATAGTAGTCTGCTGTGACTTTTGTATTTTCTTAGGTTGTTAACTTCTGAGCAATTTGTCAGTTACTCATATTATGTAACTTCTTATTGTAAGTTATGAGGCTCTAGGCTCAATCCAACTGCTAAAAATCCTGGCTGCATTCATCATGATCTTGTTGCCTCCTTTCAAAGGCTTGTCCCTCTGCATGTTCTCTGTATCACACACCCTCTTACTTTCTCAAAGACTGTCATGCTTTTCCAGTTATGTTCTCTGCAGTCAACTCTAGGAAACTCTTCCCATAAAGTATACCTCAGAGACATGATTTCATATACCTACAAGATTTCCTACCTTCCTTTTAAAAATAACCCTTTTAGGACTCCACACCCCTTGCCAACCTCTCCTCTTAGCCTGTCTTCCCTGGAAAGATGTCTGCACCTGTTTTGGGCAGTTACTAATCCTTTCTTCACCCTTGAGCCCACTTCAATCTGGACAAGTCTCTCCCCACTTGACTCTGGTCCTGAGAAGGTTGTGAGGATCCCCTCTGTGACCTAATCCAATGGACATCTTTCCCCTCCTCTTCACTCCACCTTTCAATGGCATTCAACATGATCACCCACTCTCTGCCTTAAAATCATTTCTTTCTTGGTATCAAACATACTATACTCTCTCTTGGCCAATCACTTACTTACATTTTGGTCTCCATTGAGCTCTCTTATACCTTAACTCTTAAATCTGGAGACTCTTAGACTCTGTCCTGAAGCACCCTTCTTTTATATTTTCTCTCTTTCTCTATGTTCCTGGTGCTTTGATCAGTAAGTGTCAGGGACTATTATTTCTAATACTATTATATTTATGTTGTAGGGTATTTGTGACAAAATAAGAATTCCCATAAACTGCCTAGAATACAGAAGATATTCCATAAACGATGTTACTGTTATATATGTTTTCATCTTTCTTGCTCTCATAAATTTGAATAAAGAGTAGACTCAAATATTTGTTAAAAGAAAGAATAGTTGAATTTGTATTTCTTTGGTTTTGGACTTTCAGTGTCTTGGTTTTCCATTAGGTGTCAATGGCTACATACTCCCTCTAAGAAAATATATATCTCATTCCATCAGATATTGGGACAAAGATTTTAAGATCTTTTTCTTTGACCCATCTACCTTTATTTGGTCTATTCTTTTTTTTTTTTTTTTTTTTTCATTTGAGAGAAAGAACACGTGCCGGCGGGAGAGAGAGAGAGGTGGGGAGGAGAGGGAGAGAATCCCAAGCAGGCTTCATGCTCAGAGTGGAACCTGATGTGGGACTCAATCTCACAACCCTGGGATTGTGACCTGAGCTGAAATCAAGAGTCAGACACTTTTTTTTTTAATTTTTTTTTAACATTTATTTATTTTTGAGATAGAGAGAGAGCATGAGCAGGAGAGGGTCAAAGAGAGAGGGAGACACAGAATCCGAAACAGGCTCCAGGCTCTGAGCTGTCAGCCCAGAGCCCGATGCGGGGCTCGAACTCACAGACCGCGAGATCATGACCTGAGCCGAAGTCAGACGCCCAACCGACTGAGCCACCCAGGTGCCCCAAGAGTTGGACACTTAACTGACTGAGCCACTCAGGCTCCCATCATTGGTCTACTCTCTTGACTTCACCCATTTAAAAAAAAAAAATTCTTAATGTTTTTATTTATTTTTGAGACAGAGAGAGACAGAGTACGATCAGGGGACGGGCAGAGAGAGAAGGAGACGCAGAATCCGAAGCAGGCTCCAGGCTCTGAGCTGTCAGCACAGAGCACTACACGGGGCTTGAACTCATGAACTGTGAGATCATGACCTGAGCCGAAGTTGGACGCTTAACTGACTGAGCCATCCAGGCACCCCTTGACTTCATCCATTTTGATTGTTCCTAAGTCCATCGTGTGCTCCTGAAAGTTACCTAGTTACTGGCTCAAGGGGAAAATTATTAAATTGAGTTTTTAATAATTAAGATGCTTTTGAGAAAGATTCAGTGCATCAGTATATGTTAACAATATGCACAAAGGTCTTAGAACAATGCATGGCACCTAGTCAATGTTTGGTAAACATCAACCACTGTTGTTAAGTTTTTTTTAATTCTTATTATTCTGCAACATAGGAAACCCCTTTACAGAAAGGTGCATCCATCTGTTTATGGACATGGTGGCCACAGTGATCTGACTTACCTCCTCTGTAGGGAGGGGTTTTCAAGTGTTGTCCAAAAGCTGGCCAGTTCAGGACATTGTGAGGTACTCAGAAATTAGGAGATTTCTGGGCTCCACTATAATTTACACTTACCAAGCTAGGATCTGTGGGAGTGGGAACCAGGACTCTGCTTTTTAAAACAAATTTTCCTGGTTTGTTCTTATACGTGTTCACGTTTGAGAATTATTTCTGTACTCAATGCATTGTGAGACCTTGGAGGTACACTATCTTTTGTTTTTTTTAGTTTTTTACTAAGTGGTTTGTGGAATTATAGACCTTAAAGAACATTGGGTCCATTGCCCTTGTGTTGATGATGGGAAATAGAAGTCTAGCAAGAAGAATCTCCTTCTTCAAAGTCAGCTTGTTTGCTGGGCTGAGATTCAGGCTTCCTGGCTCCCAGTTCTGTTCTCTTTCCACATTCCACACAAGCTCCCCATGCCCACCTAGTGTCCCCAGAAAGTTGTCCAGTCTGCCTTCCATATAGCAGTTAAGGGGGCTGTCCCAGGGGAAAGCAGATGGAGGAGAAGAGGGAGGTGATAGGAGACAAAGAGTGATCTAGAGAAAACAAAAAGAGAACTCAAGAACATGATTAAGATTTTAGGAGAAGAGAACCATTGGTTTTGATGAGCAGAAGGTTTGCGGAAATAAGAAAGAGGTTTTTATAAAAACAGGAGAATAAAGGAAGGGGAAAAATAGGATAGGACTGTAATAGTATGTGTTTACATTTCCTGCATTAAGTGTTCATTGTCCAGTGTAGTGGTAAGAGCCCTGGATTGAAGACCCCGGTTTAAAGCTCTTCAACAACTTAACCAAGGTAAACCCAGAGTCTTGGACAAGATCCCAAAGCTCCTTTCTAGTTCCAGCCTCTCCAGCTTTGCTTTGAACAAGACAAAATGCCCAGTGCAATGCCATCCATTCAAGGCACCCTCAGGTGAAACGATGGGCTTCAAAGGAAACCCTTCACCATGTTCTGAAGCACTCCCCATGCGTGCATGTGCGCAGCTGCCCGAGAGGTCAGAGGTGGTTGTTCATTTGCTGCTCTTGGTGGTAGTCAGCTTGGCCAAGTTTAGGGAAGTGACAAGACCTGTGTGACAGGAGGACTCCATAGGGTTCCTTCTGGTTTTACTGTTGTTCATCTTCAGATATGGAAAACGTGAATTGTCAAGCTGCTTTCACTCAGTAGTTGAAAACACAGTGCCACCTTCCCACCACCAAAATCAGAGTTCTGGAAGAAAGAATGGTAAGTCGCTAACCCTGTCAGCCCCCAAAGAGTGAACATATACACATTTTCTGAAAGGGATTGCACCTTAAAGAACAGATTCTAACTGACTTAAGACTTAAGACTTAAGACCGCTCTCTCACCTGTTTTCTTCTCTGGACTTTTGTCTTTACTAGTAAATGTAGCTATCTGGAGTTTTCTGCCACATAGCAATCAGTTTGAAAACAATTAAGCATGCACTTCGGTGTTGGTTTGTGGAGTTGGGAAGAGGCCAAGAGGGCACAGGTCACCCCATTGTCTCTTGTGGAGACATGTGCCATTTGTGAGTAATTGACTTGCTCTTCTCACCCATGGTCTTCACTACCTGCCCTTGGATCAGAGGTGGATGTGTTCAATACATGCTGAATAAGAAAAAATCAAACTGTCAGTAGTCAGAGCCTGAAGACATGGTAACTAGTGATTGATTCTGGCCATTTCATTCTTCTTGGGAGGAGTGTGAGAAAATGCCATTTGTGCATCTTGACGGCAGTTTTCTGCACAGCACGCGCCCTCTCACCCAGCCTAAGGCCATGGGACTGGTCGCGTGTGGTGAATGCCCCTGTACCCACAGGGGAGTTTTTCACACTCCTTCTTCCCACCTTCATCCCCTGGGTGTGAACATTTCCAGATAGTCTGTCAGGCTCACCGCTCTGCCTCGTCCAGATGGAGTTGCCGGCCATGTGCATTCGGTTGTCTAGTCTGCTTTGAAATATGGTTCTAATTCTCCCCCACCCCCCTAAAAAATGAGGCTCACATGGCCCCACTTGTATGCCTTTGGTTTCGTCTTTCCTTTTAAAAACCTTCACCAACGGGATCAAAAATGGTTCAAGACCTTTTTGAAAAGAAATCGGTTTCTGCTTTTCTTCTGTTTACTCTCTTTTCCTCCATTTCCTTTCAAGAATTCTGTCAAACTCTATCCTGCGGTTTTATTGAATCACTGCTCTTTACAAGTTGACTGTGTTCCCAACACCAGATTTTCATTCTCTTTTCTTCTCAGCAGTTAATCTCTCCACAGTCTCAAGCTTCTCAAACACAGGGCGAATTGAAGTAAACCCCTCAGTCAGGCAGACTGGCTGAGGAGGAAGTTGTGCAGACATGCGTCATGGTAGCTCGTTGGCTTTCAGCCAGCAGCTCTTGTACATGTACTCACGGGCTCGCAGCTACAGGGGGAAGCATCACCTAATTCACTAATCTGTGAGAGTCTCTGGGAAGCTTTCATACTGGTGGTCCCTGAGTTAAGTACATATGATGGCACTCTCTCACACAGAGGAAGGAGCCAAGGAAGAGGGGGGACTGAGGCAGGAAAGGGCAGACACCTGGAAGTGTAGGTATGGGGATGCACCAGGTGGAGGGCATCTGGCCTAACCCTCAGAGGAGAGGGAGAACAGATTACTGCGCCATATATTCATGGCAGTGAACCTTCTGTAGCTAATGAATAGAGTCTACTCCCTCTTGGCCCCAGGACAAAAGTTAAAACTCTCCTTAGAATTATAAGCCCTTAAATGATTTTTGCTTATTCCTTAAGTACCCACAATGCTCACCCACCCCCAACTCATATTGCCTCTCCTTTCCCTGCCCTGCCACACATAACCTTCATGACAGTGTCACCCATACTGATTAATGTGATAAACTTTCGTATTATATCTTCATTTTTTTTATTTTAGAGAGACCATAAGTGGGAGAAAGGGCAGAGGGAGAGAGAGAATCCTTTTTTTAAAATGTTTATTCATTTTTGAGAGAGACAGAGACAGAGCGTGAGCAGCAGAAGGGCAGAGAGAGAAGGAGACACAGAATCTGAAGCAGGCTGCAGGCTCTGAGCTGTCAGCACAGAGCCTGATGTGGGGCTCGAACCCACGGATTGTGAGATCATGACCTGAGCTGAAGTCACATTTAACAGACTGAGCCACCCAGGTACCCTGAGAGAGAGAAACCTAAGTAGGCTCCACACTCAGCACAGAGCCCAACACAGGGTTCAATCCCACAACCCTGGGATTAACACCTAAGCAGAAATCAAGAATTGGACACTCAGCTGACTAAGCCACCCGCCTATTCCATCTTCTTCTAACTGCATTACCTATTTCTTCATCCAGCCATATTTGATGAGTCCTATCCACCTTCCCTCACATGTCTCTCCCAGATGCTTGCTTGAGTCCCCCAGTCCAAGATACCTCTTCTCCATCCTCCCTTAGTGTCCTTGTGCATTCTTATCATGGCTCTTATCACACTGTCCTACAGTTTGTCTGTCTTCTCTCCTACTGGATGGTAGGACATTGAGGTCAACGGCTGTATGTTACTCAGCTTTGTAATCAGTGTCTAACATAGTGTCTGACAGAATGTGGTTCTCAGTACTCTTAGCAGAATTAATGGATAAAACCGAAAGAAACTGACTCTGTTGTCAAATGTTTTATGGCTGCATTTTTTTTCATCTCTCCAATTATAATAGACCCTACTTGCCAAGTCCCTGTGTGACTAGTTAGAAGTTCTGGTTGGGCGTAGAGGCGGGGTAAGGTGGAAATGGGGGAAGTTGCTGTGGCAAGAAAGGAAGATTGATTTCAGAAAAGGTTTGTAAGGAGGTCAACAGGTCAATGACATGCAGCAGCATAAAAATAGACCTGCAGTTCTTATCAGTCTGCAGTCAGCCTGTTTACTGAAAGGTCAAAAAAGAGGCTCCCAGCATCAAGCCAGCAGAGTGATAATGAAAAGCAGCTGATGACAGATTCAGGCTAAAGGGAAGATGAACATCATCTTAGCCACAGACTATACATATACTTCATGGATCTCTTCGCCCGTGGAACCACCATCTGGCTGAGTGCCTTCCATATGAATGTTGATTTTGCATAGCCATGAGTCTGTGCTGCAATCTTTTTAGCTGGTCTCTTTCAGCAGTCCTGTTTTCCACTAAGGTCACCGTGCCTACATGAGGATTAGAGTTTGGGCATTGAGACCGTCCTTCTCTGTTTCTTCTAAATATCAGATCGTGTCATTATATCTTATACTGGGGACCTTCACAATAAAAGTCATCCTTTTTTACCTCAGTTGGGTATTTTGCTATAAGCAGCAATTAGACAGGGAGGTCACTTGCCACAGTTAAGCTATAGGGTTTACGTTGCTCTCTCGGCCTTATAAAAACATGGCTATATCAGATATTTCAAAAAGAGAGCAATATTTAGAGATTAGAGGACAGGAGTTCAGTAGTAAAGCTTTTTAAGATACTGGATAAACAAGCAACAGAGCCCCATTTTCTCAAGAATGTGGATAACACCTCAATTTGCTGTCTTCTGTGAAGGTCTAGAGGTGTGCTATCCAGTACAGCAACCACAAGTATGTGTATGTGGCTATTGAACACTTGTCATTAAAATTAGTCCCAATTAAGTTGTGTTGTAACTCTAAAATATACACAAGATTTTTAAAATTTAGTATAAAAAATGTAAAATAACTACCTTTTTATATGTATTACATGTTGAGTTAAATGTTATTAATGTCATCTCTTTTTTTTTTTAAAAGCTCTTAGAAAATGAATGTTGTCCACATTTAATTTCTGTTGAGTAGTGCTGGCCTAGTGTTGCAGGATCTTGATGCAGTGCACACACTGTATACCTTGTAAGAATCAGTGAACACATCTTCAGAGCTTTGACTTAGAGATAATAACCAACCTTAACAGCAGAACAGAAACTCCCCCAATTTCCATGTCTCAGATTAGCCCAACAGGGCTACAGCTCCAAGAATATATATATTTGCCTTGTGTAACCCCTTCTAATTGAGCCTTTTGCTAAAATCTTTCATTCATCTTTGTTGTTTCCAGAAGAATCTGTTGGCTTTCGGTTGCCCAACTGAGCATCTAGAGTTGGAACCAAGAGTTCCCAAACGAGAATAGAAGGCAGGAAGATACTCAGACACCAAGAGCCAGAATTATATTTGTCCATATGGTCTGCCAATGCTGAGTCTCTGTTGCCTTGGCCATCTAGTCACTGCAAGAAAATGTAAATATTATTAGGTATATAGAGCAAAACATCTTGGTATTTAGCTTGCTCTAAACTAGTTGTACCCTTTTAGACAAAGGCAAATAAGTGAAATGTGATCAACTTATTTTCATATAATGTTGAGGTATAATTCATTTTCTTATTTTCAATCCCTATACTGACTTTTTTTTTTTTTTTTCAATTCTGGGTTTATGGCACTTTCTAGCTGCGTGGAGTTGACCACTTAAGTGCTCTTTTTCCTCCTGGACATCAACATTCTCCCTTTGTTATTCCACCAACATGGCCTATTTGAGCATGTTGAATGAGTGTTTAGTGTAGAAATGGGGCTAGACAATGTCTTAAATCAGCAAGTGCCCTCTTACTGGGAATGTCTGACCAGTGCGAATGGGACTTGATGTTTAGGGGCCTTGTGAAAGCTTTTGGGTGTGTGTCACCATGGAGCTGCTTTCTGCTCTGTCTCTAGGAAGACCAGGACAAGTCATTGTCCCCATTAGAAACAAATAAACAATATTTTAAAATTCAGTGCAATTCTTTATTAAGATTGCCACAGTCCCAGCATTCTCTGTTGTTTCAGTTCAAACACTCAAATACAAGTGTCTTGCCCTGACTTTCTCCTATATGAAGTTTTGTTTGATTTCCATTGTCTTGTGCAATGTGTGCACCATGATAAACAAAGTTAATTGTTTTCTTCCTCACATAAAGCCAGGCAGAATTTTTGTGTATAATTTTGTACCTAATTAACATGTTACTGCATTTATGAAGTATTACATTTCTGTTTGGCAGCTCTAAAATGCCTCCCATCCGTAAAGTCCAGAATACTGGCAGCAGAATGATTACCAAAAGCTCTGTAAGCGCGAATGTAGTAGCCGATTTTCTTTTATTTCCGCCAAATGCTGCACACACGTACACACATGCATGCACACACACGTGCGCACACACACGCAGGAAAGCTTACTGCCAAAAGGTAATATTTACAGACAACACTCAGAGCCAAGAAAATAATTGCTTAAGATTCTTTAATCATGTTTGTGTATGTGCACTTGTTTAAAACATATCAGCTCTGATCTGAAATGGTAATATAAATTTATTTGAAGTATTTCTGAGATGTAGATTTTTTTCACATTTCACTACCTCTGAAGTTGGGACGGCTTTCAGAATCTGTGACATCTTTAAATTGTTACCATCCAGGTGGGAGTCATGACATAATCATGATTGCCATGCAGACTGGGCATAAGTGCTCATATTGTCATCATTTCAATTAGGATAGATTGAGTATAATTGCTGCCTTCAAAAGATTAGGCTGTTCAGCATATATATAAAGGCATGGGAACAGAGCAACGTGATATAAAAGAGCTCTTTCAGTAAGCATAAGATACAAGTATGTGATCAAAAAGTGTTGTGTCATGGTTTATTTGGTAGCTTCTTTATTTAATTGATGTTACCTCAACAATAATACATCTTGATAATCAATAGTGACTTGGATATGATGAAAACCATTATATGAGATCAGGACCTCTGCGAAGTGAACGTGGATTTGTTTCCCTTTATATTCTTCCTGTGGGCATATTTTCCACTTCTCCATCTTACTAGAAACTAATGATATCTTGTATCTGAAGGTGGCATTGCTGACCTCGCATCTAAAGAGCATGCCATTCTGGTTTTGGTGCATCTAACGCATCCCCTTTGTGCACTAAGTAACAGTCCTTCCACGTTCTTTTGCCCATGATCGTGTGTGTGTGTGTGTGTGTGTGTGTGTGTGTGTGTGTGTGTGTGAGAGAGAGAGAGAGAGAGAGAGAGAGAGAGAGAGAGAGAGAGAGAGAGAGAGGGTGGCGGTGGGGAGGGAGGGAAAAAAACTGTTGAAAAGAGAGGTGGTGGCCAGTTTTCAAGTAGAATCTGGAACTAACAGAACAGTGTAAGCCACTAGACTCCCAAATGGCTCTCAGTTTTGACTATGACCTAACACAAGTCTCTAGCCAACAGAACTAATCAGTTACAGACATAAAAACTAAGTTCAAAGATATCTGGTCTCAGCCAACCCAAAGTTACACTTCTGAACGAAGGCAGACTTACATGTGTTTTGTGATTCTACCCACATTCTCCTATTTCTCCCATTTTGCATTTTGGACTCGATCTCTCCTGTGGAAGTAGATGACAATGAGAGTTGCCATATTATTTGTCGGGCCTCTACTTGGATGCTAAGTTGTTTTGTGGTACATGTTCATCAGGCAAAGATTATTTCCAAGAACAACACAGCATCTGAGAAGAAAGGCTTTCTGGATAGAGATATTTTGACTGATCTTGGGTTTCAAGAAGGGACATCAAAGAAAAAGCAATCCAGTATAATTCTGTATTAGTTTATTATAATTCTGTAATTGCATTTCTATAATTCCAAGATTATTATAAGTCTGTATTGTGGGATCTGAAAATAGAAGTTGTATGCTCCTTGTGGACATGTTTACTCTTACTGTTTTTTGGAAAGTGCTATTTTCTGGTGTGCAAAACCCATCTGATGCTATCTTGGATTACCTTAAATTTCACTCCTTTCCCCGTTGTTTCGCCACATATACCTGCATAACTTCCTTCTTCCTGTTAAAATTTATATCATGCTTACTTGTTTTGCTTTAATTCAGCTTTTGTTTGTGGTGAGCTGTTTTTAACATGAATCGTGCATTTGGATTTTTTCCTCTGGATTTTGCTTTTCATCTGTTTTTGTTTTGTTTTGTTGGCATTTTATCCTCCGTTCATTCTCTGCTTTATTTTTTACCTTTTCTACATCTTCTACCTTTTTCTCCATTGCCCCAAATTCACTTATTTCTTTAATGTGGAGATTCCTGCATTGTAAGTGTTGCCTACCAAAATCTATCTCCAACGAAGAGACTCTGCGGGATACTTTATGGTAAAATAGTTTATTGCTGTGGGTTGAGTGTGCCTAGTGATCCTACATTTACCCTTTCCACTTTTTCATAGTTACTAAATGATTTTAATTCAGTGCTGTCTTGGAATATCAAGATTTATAAAATACAGCTCTAGATTGTGCAGAATTTCTCTCTGGGAAAATGAGGCCACTGGACAGGTTGTCCATCCTCTCCTTTTGCATCCCCCTCTTCCATCCATCCCTATGTACTCAACATACACCAGTACCTGAAATATAGCAGGTGCTCCATAAACACAGTTGAATGAACGAATGAGTCTATCTTTAAAAATGTTTTTTTCTATCTAAAAAAGAAAGCCGGAAACTGCTACCACGAAAAGTTTTGTGGCAGCCCTGAGGGATGAGGGAGAATATTGGTAATCACTCTTAACATTTAACTCTGTCGTCTTGGGAGTCTTGAACAATAGCTTGCTTGGGATGCATAACATGCTTAAAAAGAAGATATTAATGTTTACACATCCAGAGGATTTCTTAATCAATTAATTACTTTTACTAAAATAGCAGTGTAGGGTTGCCTGGGTGGCTCAGTCAGTTAAGCGTCCAATTTCAGCTCAGGTCATGATCTTGTAGGTGGGTTGGAGTGCACTCTCTCTTTCTCTCTCTCTCTCTCTCTCTCTCTCTCCCTCCCTCCCTCTCTCAAAAATAAACATTAAAAAAAAATAAAATAGCATTGTAGTAGCCATTTAAAATTTTTTGTTTGAAAAAACCAAAATCTTTTATCCTGTTAACCACTTTGCAGCCCTTGTCCATGTTCTTTGATACAGTTGTAATTTTTTTATTTATTTATTTTGAGAGAGAGCGAGCACACATGAGTGGGGGAGGGGCAGAGAGCAAGGGAGAGAGAGAATCCCAAGTAGGTTCCATGTGGTCAGCACAGAGCACGACGTGGGGCTTGATCTCAAGAACCATGAGATCATGACCTGAGCCTAAATCAAGAGCCAGACGTTTAACCAACTGAGCCACCCAGGTGCCCTGATCCAGTTGTAATTTTAATAAACCAACCACTCTTTATATCTGAGTAAGATATCTCAAGAAATTTTTTCTTTAGTGTTACTGGTTAATTATGACATAAGCCACTCTGGGCATGATCACGGGAATAATGAAGCAGTGTATTTAGTTAGAGGGAATGAGGCACAGAGCACTTCTGTCCCTAACCTCCCTGATGGGTGATCATGACTTTTTTTTTTTTTTTTCCAGGAACACTGTGTGCAGGTAAAATATTTGTTTATAAAATCTATGTTATAACCATCACAGTGTCACAGTCTCCAAAATATGCGGTAAAGATTTCATCATAAAGAATCTGATTTATTTTTCTAAGGAAATGTGGCTTTTCTTCAAAAACTGGAAGTTCTGTGGGCAAATCAAAACTACATTAAAATACTTCCCACATTTTTAGGAAAACACAGATACAGTGAGATCTGGGAGAAGCACAGGCTGAGGTGATCTGTCTGTGATTTGTTGTGGGCACACTCTTATCAGAACGGTGTGATTAGCCATTTGGAGGAATATGGCACAGCTTAAAATGGATGTGGTTATAAAAGCGGCTTAGTTCTGTGCTAACAGAAGCATAGCAGGTCTTGAAGCAATCTCACAAAATATTTCTGTACCTATAGCCTGCAGAATATTTGTAAGTTAAAGTGCCTGGAAAAGTTTCGCCTTGCACCCAGAAGACACTGCCGTGTCCTTTTCTGTAGTGATGAAGTGTTGCTTTGTGGTTAGGAGGCCGGGTCATTTCTAGATTCTCCAGAAGCCTGTTTGGTATGAAATGCTAGCATTTCTGCCAGACTCTACTTTTCCAAGGGCTGGGATGCAAGGCGAGGGAGGGAAAAGTCAAGTGCAACATGGTTTCCTGAGAGCGGTCATTCCAGTGTGTGGAACTATGCCCAGGGTGAAGCAGAGGTCACTCGCCCATCCTTTTGTAGAACACGATTTCTCCAGGTAAGCCTTTTAAAGCTGGTACAGCCTATAAAATTTTGTCACTGATACAGAGAGCTAATTTGAAGAAATTCCGCTTGTGCTGTGTATTCTTCTAGCCCTGAAAATCTAAATGGAAACCCAGACAAATGTTTATTAGCTTCTTTGGAAGTTCAACAATAAAATTTCCTGAAACTGCCGACGTGGGCACAAATGCTTTTGAGAACCGCAAGCCTACTGCTTTAAATCTCTGCAGTCTCAAATAAAAGACGAAATAATTCCAAAGGGAATGGTTTGGCCTATACATTATTGTAAGGAGACATTCAGAAACCCAGCCTTGCGCATCACACCTCGAAGTGAGTTAGGGGCGATGTGGCTTCAGCTCGGCATAGGCATGGGGAAAGACGGAATCGAAGCTTGCCGTCATGGTGACACCAGGCCCCTTGGCATTGGAAGATTTCTGAGAACTCTGATTTTGGAACAACTTCATCTGAAATACCTATGATTTTTCAAAGAGAATGATTTTCTACCAACTTGGAGAGATTTTCCTCCAATAGCCAGTCTGTACTTGGGATTGCTTGACGAGCAAATTTGTGAAAAGTAGATGTTTTTGGAGGTTTGTGTTCACCCTCTTTCAGAGCACACCCTTCTGCTGTCTCTCAGGGTGAGGCTTGAAAATCTTCTGGGGTGGGTTTCCCTTTGTTGTTCAGCTAAGCTTTTACCTGATATCTTCTCACATCTGTTGGCCTTGTGGAATGTCACACTTTTTTTTTTCTTCCAATCTACTCCCTGTGTTGGGTTTTAATGGAAATTTCCAACCCAAGGGAACTACTTGGATTGATATTCTGAGTGCTTTTATTTTTCAGTAAATTTAAAGAGCACTAACCACTGTATTTTCTTCTTAATACCCATGCCCCGGAATACTAGAAATATTTATTTATTTTTTTTTTTTTCAACGTTTTTTTTTATTTATTTTTGGGACAGAGAGAGACAGAGCATGAACGGGGGAGGGGCAGAGAGAGAGGGAGACACAGAATCGGAAACAGGCTCCAGGCTCCGAGCCATCAGCCCAGAGCCTGACGCGGGGCTCGAACTCACGGGCCGCGAGATCGTGACCTGGCTGAAGTCGGACGCTTAACCGACTGCGCCACCCAGGCGCCCCTAGAAATATTTAAATATCTGGGAGGGTGTGGTCTCAACTACCTTTGGAATGAATGAATCAAAATCAACAATGATCAAATCGGACAGCTGCAAGGCTAACTTGGGAGCTCTGAGCCGGTGATGGCATGTTTTTGCTTTAATCACCAAGATACTAAATTATTTCAGCTCTACGTGTCTTGTTTCTATATATAGGTTTATCATTATCTGAAGTGATTGCTGAAGAGCTGGAAGGTGGTGTCAAAAGCTGGGTGGGTTACCCAGTTCTAATTTGTTTTCATAGTGTGAGGTTGTTAATACACTAATAAGCTAGTAGGAAAAGAAATCATGAGTTTATGAGCTAGAGACACTGTTAAAATTGTAAATGAACAGCTTGGCATATGGCTGTGATAAGAATAAGAACAAAAGTTGAAAAAACCCACAGAATAAACCCTAAGGATGCCTAGGTTGTTTAGAAACACTGACAGGGAACAGGATTAATGAGGAGTGAACCGGAATCTCTGTATTCCAGAATATCCTCTCCCCACTTTCCAGCTCTTCCCATTGTAGTGCTGGGGGCTGAACTCTCTTGCTCTCCCCTGTGTAACTGTACCCAGTTTGAAATTTTCCACTTGTTGATGATGTGCATTTGTATAGATTAGGCCTGGTTTCCTAAGGAAGGTGAAAAGTCCATAGGGTTTTGAGGGACCAATCCCATTAGGGATCGATCATTCAAAATTCAGGACCATTTTGCAAGAGGCAGGGCATCTCAGGGCACCTCTGTTTTCAGGTTTCTACTCTCCTGACCCCTCCCTTCGCTCAATTGTGTCTGTGCACAGGGGTGTAACAACATCAAATGGTAATTCAAAGGCTGTCTGTGCAGTAAACTAAGATTAATGAGAATTAAACCCCTGAATGACTGAATGCTCTCCAGGACCAAAGGAAGAAGACTTTTTGTTAAAGTTGCAAATATGAAGATTTGGGAATATTTCATTTTAAATGCTAACACAACCTACTGAAGGGAGGGAAACTATAATAAGGAAAAACAAGCCCCAGACATATCTGGTTGACATTTCTGCTAATGTCCCCCAAAGGAAGACCGCTGTAATCCATCCCTTGAACGAAGGACAAAGAGGGACTACGGATCTGTCGCTGCACAAAAGCAGGGAAAGGACAATGTCAGAAGTGACTTAGAAAATAAATAAATTGTTCTTTGAAGATGTCTTTAGAGAAAAGGTTATTGCAAAGTATGATAGTTGCAAAAACTCTCTCAGCAAATCAAGATTTGAAGGATCTCACTCCCAGGGTTTTTAAAGGATTTTGAGCGTAATACGCTCTGCCTTTGGCAAATTATAGATAACGTGAAAAATATTCTTGCTTGTTCCACCCGACTCTGTTTTAGAAGGATGTCAACACAGCCCAGAGGCCAAGGAGGAAACAGCTTCCGCCACTGCGAACCAAAGATTAACATTCAGGGAAGGTGGATTGTTGAGCCAGGAGGGTGGTTACGGAAGGACCCTCTCTATAGGGCGAGCCAGGGAGTGGGGCCAGGCCTGGAAGTGTGGAAACCCATGAGGAACGCCCCCTCACCCACAATACATCAACCCTGCGTTCACATTCTTCTTTAATATCACAGGTGCCTAGTTCTTGATGCAGCACCTGAATATCATACTCTTAGCAAGAACAGAACCCTAGAAGCTACAAGCTCATCCGTTATGAGTTCCTCACACCTCCGATTTTGAGTTACAGTAACGTACACACAGCTTTTACTTGTTTTTGTCCACTAAAAAGCTTTGAATTTTACCCCATGATTTTTAAATTGAGCCAACCAGGCTGATAGGAATCAGAAACTTAATTTGAAAAAAAAAAAAAAATAGCAGATGGGGCGCCTGGGTGGCTCAGTCGGTTAAGCATCTGACTTCGTCTCAGGTCATGATCCTGCGGTTTGTGGATTCAAGCCCTGCATCAGGCTCTCTGCTGACAGCCCAGGAGCCTGGAGCCTGTTTTGGATTCTGGGTCTCCCTCTCTCTCTGCTCCTTCCCCGCCCATGCTCTGTCTCTCAGAAATAAATAAACAGTAAAAGGTAATTTTTTTTTTAAAACAGAGGGGTTAACACAGAGTACTCATTCATCCTGCTCCTGCTAGTATTCATAGTGCTGTGACTGTATTAACTATTTTGATCTCCACCACACCCCTGTGACATAGTTCAGATTATCACCTTCTTCTTTCAGCCAAGGATCCAGGCACAGAAAGGTGACATAACATGCTCACACTTTGCCAGCTAGCGAGTTCGTGTGGAGCGGGAACATGTACTAAGCAGCCTGGCTTCGTGGGCTTTCCCTAACCATTGTGCATCCTATCCTAAGTGACAGCTGATAAGGCTCTGCATTGGAAATGGTTTTGTTTTTTAATCACGGTCTTTTTTTATTTATGAATAAATACACTCTCCAGTTATAGGTAGCAGTCTTCTCACCGAGCACAACAAAATTGTAGGATTTCCTTAGCCCTCTGTGTTTTTCTCTGTATTCGCGGGAGTGAAATATATGAAATCTCAGCTCTTGAACCCGCCTAGCATACATTATTATTGCCGAAAATAAAATGTCCTGAGCTCGGCCAACCTGTGGCATTCCTGCATGGTGGAAAGAGCATCAGTGTGACTAGTCAGGGAAATGTTCCAAACCCAAGGACACCCAGAGAAGCAATTTTGTAGACTGAATTTAATCCCTCCATTAGTCCACACTTCTTGTCCTAATCTTCACCACCTACTCGTGATCCCCATCGTGCATTGTGTTCTACTCCCTTTACCAGGATTTTTTTTTTTTTTTGCCTTTTGTCTTTAAGACTTTGCTAGACTAGTGGGAAATCAAGTAAATGTTTGCTTGTTTGTTTATACAAAGAAGAAGAATGGAAAGAAGCAAGCATAAGAGTTCCTTGCCAAAAATGAAATAAAACTAGACAGGCAGCAGACAGAAATATTTGAGAACGTGTCAGAGCCCTCACTACCTCAATATTTGCCTTGTAGCGGTACTGTTCTGTCTTTGTTGTACGTCCAAGCTGCTCAGAAATGCCTGCCCCTTACCAGTTTTCTAGCTATTACGTTTCAGGGGACATCTGGCGGGTGGCAGGGGAGTGAAATGCTTCTTTCTTTGTGTTATGAGGTAGCTTCCAAACAAATCGAAAAGTTGTTTTTCATTTGGATTCTTTTCCCTTTCCAATTTTAATGTAGGAGACAGACGGAGATGACAAAATTTATTTCTGAGAGGTAGTTACAGACTATCAGATTCTTTAAAAACCTGTTGGGCAAGCTTATTCAGTATTTCTAAAGTCAATTAAGCAATTACTACCGTTCTGCTCGATCCATATGTAAGTGTTAATCTTTAGAATGGCTGGTTTCAAAGGACTCAAAACTCCTGTGGAGTTGAGAAGTGTCTGAGAAAATGCCAAGTCTCCTCTTCTGGTATCTCCTCTGGGACAGGACAGCTCCTGGACGTAAACCAGTGGCTTCCTTTCACCCACTGAGATGGTGGTTTCACGGTTATGGAGGCAAATGCCTAAGAAGCTGTGTGACATTACAGTGTGATTTCTGGCCATGGTTACTTTAAGTTGTTTTGCCTCTGTAATTGCTTGTGCCTGGAATGGAATTAGTTTTTATTTCACTACTAATGGCGGGAAACATCCTGATCTTTGGGGTAGGTAGGATCTTTGTTCCATGTGACACTGGCCCCTAACCAAAGGCTATCTTCTTCATCCAGGTGTGTTTTGTGAGCACAAGGACTCTTAGAGGTTGATGGCTAAACCATATTTTGTGAATAGTCAAATGAAAACACATTTAGGGGAATGCATGAGTTTTTGAAGTTCTGTTCTCAAAAATTCACTTTTGAGGTCAAGTCTCACCCATCACATAGCATGAAGGTGGGTGTGACTATGAGTGGTTTATCAAATTGAGTATAATACCCTGAATGCAAAACTGAAACCTGCTAATTTTGAGCCAGAGGGTATCTTAGTACAATCTTATTTCCCTTTTTATGGTAGCTGATTCTTAGCTATAACTTTTCTGGAGAAATCTGTAGAAAACAAAGGAGTTCAGTAGGTATTGCTTCCTTGTGATAATTCCCTGAACTTCCCTTTGCAGAATCGTTTCCTCCCATAAGTGTGTACCTCTAGCGCATTGCTTGCCATGATCCGACTTTTTTTTTAATTTTTTTAAACATTTATTTATTTTTCAGACAGAGAGAGACAGAGCATGAACAGGGGAGGGTCAGAGAGAGGGAGGTACAGAATCTGAAACAGGCTCCAGGCTCTGAGCTGTCAGCACAGAGCCCGACGCGGGGCTTGAACTCACAGACCGCGAGATCATGACCTGAGCCGAAGTCGGCCGCTTAACCGACTGAGCCACCCAGGCGTCCCTGATCTGACATTTTATACTCAGCCACGTTCCTGTCCGTGTCCACACTGAGTGTGAGTGCCCCCAGGTCCTGGGGACTGTGGCTTGTCATCAGGGTATCCCCTAGCACCAGCACAACAGCGAGTGAATGTAATAGGAGGTGAACCCATGTTTGATTTACTGTATTCTTCGAAGGAATATACAGGTGAAGAGATGGTTAGTGAGAATGTAGAAACCCCTAATAGGGGCTTGGAGTTAATGAATAAGAACTAAAAGTGGTTCATGACCATTGCCATATTTATTTTTTTCTACTACTTGCTTAAGAGTTTAAGATTTTACCTGTTTCTAAGTGAACTCAAAAGTTTGTGTAGTAATTTGTAATCTTTTCAAGGAATAAGTGTATTGCTGTGTTAGAAGTGAGCCACTTAGCTCATCGTCAGGACCCATCAACCACTCAGCATCTCCATGTCAGTACAGTCATGGTCTCTGTTTATTCTAGCATGAGAAGAACTTTCCTGGGCCATTTCCACAAAACTTAAAATTGTTAATGGAGCAAAGTGAAGACATAAAATAATTGATGCTCCTGCATAGATGAAAACTTGGTATTTGACAGGTGGCATTGCAGATCAGTGGGGCAAGGATAGGCTAACTATTCAATAACTGGAACCATGAGGTTTGATTATTCTTAGTGAGAAGAAAGTAGGCTTCTAGCTCATACCAAATACAAAAATCAATTTTAGGTAGGTTAAAGATCAAAATGTAAAAAGCAAAGTTTTATAGCTTTTAGTGTAAAATAGTAGTAGTCTCTTCGTCCTCAGGTTAAAGAGAGATTTCTTAACTGCAGAAATCATAAAGAAAAAGATTGTTCCTTTGACTTTGTAATCGGAAAATCTTCTGCACACTAAAATACCGTCAACAAAGTGCCACATTCACCGGTGAAGATATTTACAACTGTACGTAAATGACAAAGGATGGGTATAAGAATTTTTATGAATCATTAAGAACAACCCAGCAGAAAATGGGCAAAGGCTAGGAGCAGGTAGCTCAAAGAAGAGGAAATGCAAATGACCAATAAACATGGAAGATGTTCAACTTCAGTAGTAATCAAGAAAATGTAAATTAAAATGAAACGCCATTGGAAAAAGGTTTTGGAATTTAGTAACACAAGCATTAGTGGAGATGTAGAGCAATGGGAGCTCTAATACATTGTGAGTAGAAATGTTAATCAATATAACCACTTTGGAGAACCATTTGGCAACAACCGGAAGAGTGCAAGATGAGCTCGTAGGGCGTGGCTCACTAGTTACACCCTAGAGGGAGTGGAATGTCCCCAAGGAAACATGGGGGAAAAAATTCCAGGATGGTCTTGTTAGTAATATTGAAAAACTCAGTGTAACTACTTACAAATAGGAAAATGGATGAATAAATTGTGCTATTTTTATAAAATGGAATATTACACAGCAGTGAAAATCACTAAAGCTATATCAATTGACATGAATAAATTTCACAACTGTAATGTGAAGATAGCTAGTTGTAGGGGGGAATATTTCCTGCCACGTATGTGAAGCTTAACAAAAATAGAAATGTTACGTATTGGTAGGGTCAATAATATACATAACTATATGCTTGGACATTAACATCAAATTCAAATTTTTGGTCACCTTTGCTGCAGGCAGGGAAATTGTGATAAGGAATGGATACGTGAAGACGTCAATGGTGCTTGCTATGTGTTCTTTCTTATATTAGGGTTGTGGATCCTTGAGTATTTGCTTCTGTACCTTTTTGAATGTCATAAATATTCCATAATAAAATATAAGCAAAAGGAAGGAATACTTCTTAACTAGGAAATATAAATAAGATTAAAGATTAGAATAGTGAATCCAAAATGGCTCACATCTTTGGTGTATATAAGTCTGTCATTGAACTGAGCTTGCCACTCTTTCATTTAAATTCATTAATGGCCGTGGGGGCCTGGGTGGCTCAGTTGGCTAAGCGTTCAGACTCTTGATTTTGTCTCCGGTCATGATCTCACGGTCATGGGATTGAGCCCCGCATTGGTCTCAATGCTGAGTGTGGACCCTGCTTGGGATTTTCTTTCTCTTTCTCTCTCTCTCTCTCTCTCTCTCTCTCTCTCTCTCTCTCTCTCTCTCCCCCTCCCTCCCTCTCCCTCCCTCCCTCCCCCACCCATTTCCCCATTCATTTGCGCTCTCTCTCTCTCTCAAAATAAATAAACATTATAAATAAGTACATAAATTCATTAATGGCCAGAATCTACTTCTCTAACTACAGTACGTATTTATTAGTCAAATGTGCTCTCAACTCTACTGCTGCTTCTCATCCATGAGAGCTGTCAATGCCATTATTTTTCCTTGCTTTAAAATAGATAGCCAAGGGCCTATCTTCGTCTTGCCCCAGCCAGGCTATCATCTCTGAAAAAATCTCTTTCCTTTCTTATCTTTCTGAATACACTGACCTTCCCCCTACTAAATCTTAGTACCCGGAAGTTTCCTTGTTTTCAAAATTCTTACTTTAAAAAAATTTTTTTTTGGCTTTGTGTTTTTTTTTTAAATGTATAATCTTTTTTTTTCTATTTTTTTCATTGTATTTAAATCCAAGTTAGTTAACGTATAGTGTAATAAAAATTCTTCTAAGAATGCATTTTTTTACAGTCTTCCAATTCTTATAATTATGTAGGAATGTGGCACTTTCCAACAGCAGCTTGGACCCCAGATAAAATGCATCCTTCCACTTGCCATATTTTCTTTTCTGTCTGTCTGTCTGCCTGCCTGCCTGAAAGCACATTGACTAGGAATCAGAATTTGATGATACCCTTGGCACCCCTTCACACTGACTGTGGCTTTGCAGAGGTCACTCAGTCCCTCTGAGCCTCATTGGTTTTTTTTCATCTATAAAGTTAGGGATTGTTTTGATGATCTCCAAGGCCCCCTTCAGGTCTGAAATTCTTTGCTAGTTTTCCATGGAGGAGGAGTTAGGGGAAGAAGGCAGGAGATGAATCAGGGACTAAAGACCCAACAGAAGTGTTGGAGGTTGACCCCTCCTGGGGAGAAAGCTGCTGGCAGAAGAGAAGAAGAAACCTGGGAAAATCATTGTACAAAGGAAGACCCAGGGATGTGACTGAAGTATGAAGAGAGTCCAGCCAGGTGCTGGAACATGATGCATGGCTTTGTGAAAAAAGCGGGCTGAGGTCAGAGGTGCGTGTGGTCCATTGAATGGGTGCCTTTGCAAGTAAGAGTGATAGTAGAGAGGGCAACAGAAAGGAGCCTATGGGCCCAGCCACCGAGAGTGGGAATGTGGAGTTGACTGAAACAGGAAATAGCTGAGAGGTAAAAGGAAGGGCTGGGGCTTTTGTGCCATGTTCTTATTTAAAAATATAGTAGGAAGGGCAGTCATCAATAACATAGGTAACATAGGTTAAAATAAAATAGGCAGATGGGGGCGATCTCCTTCCTATGAGAAAATGACTATAATTTACTGCCTGATGTTTCTAAGCCACTGGGGACTTGGCATGTGCCTGTGCAGCATGGATCTTCACGCTGGAGAAACAGGGATGAGCCTTCAGCTGGTTTTAAAAAGGGTAACCGAGCTCCTATTATTTTAATGCCAGTCGATTTGAACTCTTGCATCAGCTTAGCCTCCTAGCCCCCTTATAATAAAATTGTATTTAAACAAAAGTAAGAATTTACCGTTAGACCCCACTTGATATCCAGAAAGGATATTGTATAGATTAAATTAAACTAATGCTTTCTGGCCTGTGTTTGCAAATACTGGAACATTTTACTGCAATTACATCTTTTCGGTCAGAACTATAATTTCTTCCATAGAGCTCCCATTCTGCTCTCCTCACCTTATTAAACAGTTAGAGGGCCATCATATGGATTCCTGGTGGAGGCCTGCGTTGTATAGCTCACACCAGGTTTGCTTTAGTCAACGGAACGAGAATAGTAGTAATTGTTACCTTCCATTGAAACCTTACGTGCACAGCATGTATGAAGTACTTTACAAATATTTCTTGGAATCCTTATTGCATTCCCAATTTACAGGTAAGAAAAATGAGGCTTAAAAAGACTATACAAATTGCCTAGTAAGTGGCAACTAAAAGGTAGAGCCTGTTTGAAACTGGGTCTCTGTGTCTCAAAAGCTAGATGTTTCCAGTTCTGAACCCCCACCTCTGATGCCTTGTGTCTGTTGCACAGTGAGCAGTACCTCCCACAGGCCAGATTTCCAGATCTTGTGTGTGTTTGTATCATCTCAGCAGTTATGGCATGTGCTGCCACACTGATAACCAATCTTGTTTTCCAGTTTCCCAAAAGTAAGTGAAACAGATCATAGTTTGGGGGGAAAAACATCTCCGATTACAATAGGAATTGCTCGCAAAGCCTTCATTATATTCAGAGTTAGATGCCTTAGGATAATTGGTAATGGAGGTGAGAGACTGAGAGGTGACTGGGGACTTGAAGGATCTGATGTCCAACGTGGCACTGGGGATTGGCAGGTGAGGAAGACAGAAACCAGGCTTGTCACGGTCTGGGAGCAGCAGGACTCCACCAGGGCAGAGGTCTTCATGGTTAACAGAATTTTCCAATTCAAATAAGATACGGTATGTTGATCAGGGTTCTCCAGAGAAACAGAACCTATAGGATATATATGATAAATAGAATGAGATTTATTATGAGGGATTGGTTCACAATACTATGGAGCCTAAGAGGTCTCAGGATTTGTAATCTGCAAGCCAGAGGCCCAAGAACGCTGGTGGTGAAGTTCCAGTCCAAACCCAAAGGACTGAGAACCAGGGGAGCTGATGGTATAAGACCCAGGCCAAGTCTGAAGGCCCCAGAACCAGGAGCAGTGAAGTGTGAGGACAGGATGAGGTGGATGTCCCAGCTCAGGCAGTTGGCAAATTCACCCTTCCTTCCTCCACCTTTTTGTCCTATTTAAGCCCTCAACAGATAGGACTGGATGGTGCACACCAGCATTGATGAGGGCAGCCTTCTTTACTCAGTGCACCGAGTCAAATGCTAATCTCTTCCCAGACACTCCCTCAGAGACACACCCAGAAAGAATGTTTTGCTAGCTGAGAATCCCTTAGCCCAGTCAAGTTGACACAAGATTAGCCATCACATGTGGCAAGTGTTTTTTTTTTAAAATGGGGGGGAAAGGGGGCACCTGGTGACTCAGTCAGTTAGCATCTGACTCTTGATTTCTGTTCAGGTCATGATTTAATGGTTTGTGAGTTTGAGCCCCACATCGTGCTCTTCACTGACGATGCAGAGCCTGTTTGGGGTTCTCTCTCTCCCCTCTCTCTCTGCCTCTATCCTGCTTGCTCTCTCTCTCTCTCTCTCTCAAAGTAAATAAACTTAAAAAAATTAGAAAAAAATGGAAGAAAATAGCTAGAAGTGTGCACTTAAGTGCTGTGGGTTTCTTTCTCATCAAACTAACTAATAATAATAATAATTAAACTATTACCAGCAAGAAAGAATAGCACAACTCCTGAAGAAATTCCTCATCTCTTTAAGGGAAACAAAAACACAAAGTAGTGTTGATCAAACATTAAAAATTGTTAAGGATTTTAATGAGCAGATCTTTTTAAGCTGTTAAAACAGAGCCACCAAAAATGAATTGTAAATGATAGTCTCATTTTTTTAAATGGCCACATTTAACACACCTCCTTAAAAAAAATTTTTTTTAATGTTTATTTTTGAGAGAGAGAGAGAGAGAGAGACAGTGTGACCGGAAGAGGGGCAGAGAGAGAGGGAGACACAGAATCAGAGGCAGGCTCCAGGCTCTGAGCTGTCAGCACAGAGCCCAACGCAGGGCTCAAACCCACAAACCGCTAGATCATGACCTGCGCAGAAGTCGGAAGCTTAACCGACTGAGCCACCCAGGCGCCCCTAACACACCTCCTTTAAAAAATAATTTAGTGCTGCCAGCTCAGAGCCTGGAGCCTGCTTCGAATTCTGTGTCTCCCTCTCTCTCTGCCCCTCCTCCGCTCACACTGTCTCTCTCTCTCTCTTTCTCAAAAATAAATAAACATTAAAAATTTTTTTGAATAATAATTTAGTGTACAATCACAAGACACTTACCTCTCTGTAAGTGTGTTTTTGAGTATTGGGTACCTAATTCTTCACTTTCTTGGCTTTCCAAATGCCATGAGTATACAGGTGAGCTTCAAGATTGGTTTGTGTTGCTTTCTGATACCTAGCCGCTGTTTGATGTTCTGCTGCCTTAAATTGGGAAGAACTAAAGTTTTGCTTAAGAATCACAATGCGGGGCGCCTGGGTGGCTCAGTCAGTTGGGCGTCCGACTTCAGCTCAGGTCACCATCTCACGGTCCGTGAGTTTGAGCCCCGCGTCGGGCTCTGGGCTGATGGCTCAGAGCCTGGAGCCTGCTTCCGATTCTGTGTGTCCCTCTCTCTCTGCCCCTCCCCCGTTCATGCTCTGTCTCTCTCTGTCTCAAAAATAAATAAATGTTAAAAAAAAATTTTAAAAAAGAATCACAATGCAATTTTAAAGCATCTATATCAAAATCTCTGGCGGGCTAACCTTTTTTGGAAGTTTCTCTCTTATTTTATTTATATTCCTTACACCAAGGAAGCTTCTATAAAGTTCAGTGTGACCTAACTTGTCTCTCCTAGATCCTGTCCTCTAAGCAGCTGTTTTTCTCCTTATTCCTAGCAAGTTTAAATTTTCACTTGGGCACTGTAAGCAAGTAAAGGTTTATAAGAAATTAGCTTCATTCTCACCCACCTACCCCATCCTCAAGAACGTACTTTTGTGTGCACAGGAAACACCTGATGCACGCCCCTCCCCTCGTACCGTTTTTGCTAACAAGTATACTTTTATTTAATTAACTAAATCACTATTTCACACAAAGAAAATTAACGGCATGACGCAGAGTCGCAGACGTGAAGTTTATTCACAGGTTTGTTAAAATCATGGTGGATTGAACAAAATCATTCCTGGTTCCCAAGTGGGAGCAGAATTTAATCTGACCTACTAAGCGACTAGAGGGCAGTTTGGTTAAGAAAAAATCCTATGGAATCTTTCTGAAGAGAAGTAATTCTTCTCTAAAGGAATCTGATGGGGGTGCCTGGGTGGTTCAGTCTGCTACGCGTCCAGCTCTTGACTTCAGCTCAGGTCATGATCTTGCGATGGGTGGGATCAAGCCCTGAGTCGGGCTCTGTGCTGACAGTACAAAGCCTGCTTGGGATTCTCTCATGCGCGCTCTCGCTCTCTGCCCCTCCCCCACTCTCACTCTCTTTTTCTCTCTCTCTAAAATAAACTTAAAAAATAAAGGAATCTGATGAACTCTAAAGGTTACTTCAATTTTTATTTTTGGGTATTGTGGTTTGGTTTTTTGGTTTGGTTGTTGTTGTTGTTGTTGTTTGCATTTATTCATCAGTTACTAAAACATCCAAAATACTTTACTGAAGAATTAGGAAGTGAAACACTATAAATTTCTACCAAAGTATTTGTTACAAGGTAATTTTTCCTTTCCTAGAAACCTTTCTTCTCTTCAATATGATCTCCCAGTTACTATATCATGTACCCATGAGATTTGAAAATGACGTCATTTTCAGTATCTTAGGCAGAAATCTCCCCAAAAGGACTTGATTTGAGCGTGCCAAGTTCCACGCTGTGCCTGTTGCATAGGTAAAAGGCAGACGACTAGGGCGCCTCTGACACGTCACCCCGAGTACAGCGTGTCTTGGAAAGGATGGTGTGTGACAGACCCCCTGTGGCAACCGCAGGACTTGAATCTTGAGCTTGCGCTTTGATTCAAAACACCTGCTTTCCTTCCCGGTGTAGGATCCTGAGCCAACAGCCTTGCAGTCAGAAACCACTCATTGCTTCATAGTGCAGTTGGGGAAGAGTTCCTTTCTTCCAAACTCTTACTTTAGAATAAAATTGAAACCTTATATTTAGACCAAATATTTGCCAATTGGTGCTCAAACATGAGATGTTGTGATTTTGCTTACCCACGTTTCATCTGTCAACAGTCCCTTGTGTTTCAGGGTAAAAATATACCAGCCACAGGTGAACTGCTGTCCTACAGAAGGTGGTACCAGACTGATGCTTAAAGAAGTCTCATGATATACTAAAGCATTTGTATTGAATAGATAAATCCTTACAAATTCATTTAAAATGAAGCTAAAATCTTTACAAATCCTTACAATTCATTTTATGAAATGAAACTTTTTTTCCCTTCTTCCATTTCACCAGCTAAACAAGATTTTCCCTTGGTTAGACATCCATGCCTGAGGTTAATTTCTTGTTCTTGTTTGTTTTTTGTTTAAGAGATAATCACCTCTTTTTTATTTTTTTATTTTTTTTAAGTTTATTTATTTTTGAGACAGAGAGAGACAGAGCATGAACGGGGGAGGGGCAGAGAGAGAGGGACACACAGAATCAGAAGCAGGCTCCAGGCTCTGAGCCATCAGCCCAGAGCCCGACACGGGGCTCGAACTCACCGACCGCGAGATCGTGACCTGAGCTGAAGTCGGATGCTTAACCGACTGAGCCACCCAGGCGCCCCTGTTTTTTAAAAAAAAATTAAATGTTTTCAGGATTCTTAGGAATATCAGTGGCTTTTTTACACTGCGAACACCCCATAACTCAGGCTCTTTGGCCATGACTTTAGATTTACACTAACATAATTTAAATAAAACCATCATGGGTCATTCCTTTCTCCGTTTACCTACACCACCTTTTTTTTTTTTTTTGTCCTTTAAGGATTCCTTTATTAATATGTAATTTATAGACCATAGAGCTCATCCTTTTAGAGTGTTCAAATCAGTGTTTTTTAGGGTATTAACAGCCTTATGCAAACATCGCTACTGTTTACTTCATCACTATGATCCCACCAGCCCAAACCTCATACTCATTAACAGATACTCTTTGATTCTCCCTTACCATAATCCCCTAGCGACCACTAATCTACTTTCTGTCTCTGCATTTATCTCTTCTGGGCATTTCATAGCAATGAACTCATACAGTCTTTTGTGACCGGCTTCTTGCACTCAGCATCATGTATGAAAAGTTCATCCATGATGTAGCATGTATCAGTACTTTATTCCTTTTTATTGCCAAGTACTATGTCATTGTATGAACATACCACACCTCGTTTGCCCATTTATCACCTGATGGACATTTGAGTTGGTGATAGGCAGAATAATAGTACCCAAAGATGCCCATGTCCTAATTTTTGGACCTGTAACTGTGTTATCTTAATGTGACAAAAGGGATTTTGTACAGTGGTTCAGGTTAAGGACCTTTTTTTTTTTTTAATGTTTATTTTTGGAGAGAAAGACAGAGTACAGGTGAGGGGAAAGGGGCAGAGAGAGACACATACACAGAATCTGAAGTGGGCTTCAGGCTCTCAGCTGTCAGCACAGAGCCCAACTTGGGACTCATACCCACAAAGCACAAGTCAGACACTTAACCAACTGAGCCACCCAGGTGCCCCAGGACTTTTTAAGATACAATTTTCCTGGATTATCTGCTGAGCCTAATGTAATTCAAGTCTTTGGTGAAAGGGAGATGGGACTATGGAAAAAGGATCAAAGAGATGCAACATTGCTGACTTTCAAAATAGAGGAGAAGGTCATGAGCCAAGAAATGTGGTAGATTCTAGAAACTGGAAAAAACAAGGAAACAGATTAGCCCCATGTGCTTCCAGAAAGGAGTGAGACCTACAGACTATAAGATAAATCTGTGTTATTATAAGTCATTAAGTTTGTGGTAATGGGTGACAGCAGCAATAGAAAAATCATACAAGGTGGCTTCCACTTTTTGGCTTTTGTGACCAATGCTGCTATGAATATTTGTGTTGAAGTATTTGTGTGAACACATTTTTTTTTGGCTGCCTACCTGTGGGGGGACTGCTGGGTCATATGGTAACCGTATGTTTAACATTTTGAGGAACTGCCAGACAGTTTCCCAAAGTGTGGCTACACCATTTTATATTCCCACCAACAATGTTGCCATGTCACCATTTCTTTGCCAACATTTGTATTCATCTGTCCTTTTGAGTTTAGCTATCCTAGTAGATGTCAGGTGGTGTCTTATTGTGGTTTTGAATTTTTTAATGTTTATTTTGAGAGAGAGAAAGAGAGACAGCATGCAAGCGGAGAGGGGCGGAGAGAGAGAGGGAGACACAGAATTCAAAGTAGACTCCAGGCCCTGAGCTGTCAGCACAGAGCCGGATGTGTGACTCAAACTCACAAACCATGAGCTCATGACCTGAATTGTGAGATCATGACCTGAGCCCAAGTCAACGCTTAACCACTTAACCGACTGAGCCACCCAGGTACCCCTTATTGTGGTTTTGATGTGCATTCCGCTAATAACTAATGATGTTGAGCATACCTATTTGTATATCTTTATAGGAATGTCTATTCAAACGCTTTGTCCATTTTAAAAAATGGGACTTTTTTTTTAAATAAAATCTTTTTTTTTATTTATTTATTTATTTTGAGAGAATGACAGAGAGAGAGAGAGAGAGAGAATGCAGGCAGGGAAGGTGCATGGAGAGAATCCCAAGCAGGCTCTATGCTGTCAGCACAGAGCCCAATCCCACAAAATGTGAGATGATGACCTGAGCCAAAATCAAGGGTCCGAAGCTTTACTGAATGAGCCACCCAGGTGCCCTGGGGCTGTCTTTTTATTATTGAGTTATTTTTTATATATTCTGGATACAAATCCCCTATCAGATATAGAAAAATATATTCTCCCATTCTGTGGGTTATCTTCTCACTTCATGGATAGTGTCCTTTTTAGCACAAAAGCTTTTAATTTTGATGAAGGACAAATTCCAATTTATTTTTCCTTCATTCCTTTATGCTTTCAGTGTCAAATAAGAAACTATTGTCTAATCCAAGGTCACAAAGATTTACACCAAGATTTTTTTTTAAGTTTATTTATTTTGAGAGAGAAAAAGAGCATGAGCAGGGGAGGGGCAGAGAGAGACAGGGAGAGAGAGAATCCCAAGCAGTCTCCATGCTCTCAGCACAGAGCCCCATGCAAGGCTCAGTCTCACGAACCATGAGACCATCATCCGAGCTGAAACCAAGAGTCAGATGCTCAACCAACTGAGCCACCCAAGCACCCCCTAAGATTTTTAAAGTTTTACCTCTTACATTTAGGCCTGTCACCCATTTGGAGTTAATTTTTGTAGATAGTGTGGGGTAGGTATCCAACTTCATTCTGTTGTATGTAGATATCTAGTTTTGTTAGGACTTAGATGCAGTTAATGTTGAATTGAAAGTGTTAACCCCCGTAGATTATTTTGTGGGTATCGTGGTGCTCAGAGCAGGCTGGCTGACGCTGTGCTCCATGTTGTAACCTGCTGGGCTGGTGGCAGCCTTTCCTCGCGGACCTCTTCAGGGAATAGGTAGGTTGCCAATACCCTGTCAAAAAGTGCAAAATACAGGAAATCAAACACACTTTTCGCTGCCTCATTCTGTCACCTTTTCCTCTCGTTTTTGTTTCATTTCTGATAGTATTGGATTTTTTCTGCAAAATTATTACATGAGTTGCCATGATCAGGAAAAACGTTGAAAGGGGATTTTAGTATTACTTTTCCTCACTAATTTGGAGTTCCTTAACTTCTTAACACCATGGCAATTCTCAAGTGCTGCAGGGGCCTAATTGCATTTTCTTCCTCCTGCTCAGTTTTCCTTACACTGTGCGTGGTGTGCAGAGACAGATTTTTCTCAGCGAGTCCTAAATCATAGGACTGCTCTGCTCCATCCTGGGTTTGCCCATAGCAGGATGACCCTGGGAAGCAGCTGTGGCCTGGGAGTGGTCATGTCTGTGGCCAGTTTACCTCTGATCCCTAAGCTGGAGAACTCCTTGCTCTAGAAAGGACTAGTTTCCTAAAGCAACGCTTCTTAAACTTGAGGGATTTTATTAAAATGCAGATTGTAATTTATTATGTCTGTGTAAAACCTGAGAATGTGCATTTCTGATCACCTCCCAGGGTGACTCCATTGGTCCATGGAGCACATTTTGAAAAGTTAAGTTCCCCAGGGATCATAGATCCTAGGGGGAATTCAAGAGCTGGTGAACTTTAGAGGCATTCTAATCCAGACCCTGTGTTCTCCCTAAAATTTTCTGGAAATCAAAACAGATTCCCTCTATACCCTGCAAAACCAAGAGACCTATTCCAGATATACTGCAGCAGCTGTAATCAGGTAGAGATTAAACTTCTTAAAGAAATGAGGGGTGCCTGGGGGGCTCAGTTCAGCGTCTCACTTCAGCTCAGGTCATGATCTCACAGTTCGTGGATCTGAGACCCACATCGGGCTCTGTGCTGACAGCTCAGAGCCTGGATCCTGCTTTGGATTCTGTGTCTCCCTCTCGCTCTCCACCCCTCCCCCTCTCATTCTCTGTCTCTCAAAAATGAATAAATGTTAAAAAAATTATTATAAATAAATAATATCTTAAAGAAGTTGTCTCAGAAAGGTCTTACCTACTTTGTGTTTTGAGAACATTGTCCAGGTGGCTGTTTTAGTTAACAGATTTTCCCAGGCGATTTAAGAGTGAAATAGGATAAGAGTTGGGCCCCATTATCTGGTCAATCTTACTTTTCTCTAAGCTCAGTTAAGCTTTCATAACTTTCATAGCAATTTCATTACCTGATTCCCTTATCACAAAACTCATGTCTCCCCAAAATCCAGAGGTGGAAGACTCCATATGTCTTAGGAGTGATTTTACCTTAAGTTCTACAGTGGAAGGCTGGTCATTCTCTAATCAGAGCTTATATCTACCTATTAGAGCCTTTCTATTTTCTGGTAGTTACTTCCAAATCAGAATTATAACCACATTAACCATAATTAAAAGGTTTTAGGGGCACCTGGGTGGCTCAGTCAGTTAAGTGCCCAACTCTTGATATCAACTCAGGTCATGATCTCATGGTTCATGAGATCAAGCCCTGTGTAGGGCAGAGAGTCTGCTTGAGACACTTTCTCTCCCTCTCTCACTGCCCATCTCCCACTCATGCCCTCTTCTCTCTCTCAACAAATAAATAAACTTTAAAAATTTTAATAGCACATGTGTCTTTTGCTGAACCTTATTAAGAAAACCATTTTAAAATGTCAGTGAATTTGTAAAAGTACAAACTGCATTTTTTTGGTTCTTTATGATCATTATAGTTTTAAGTTCACATTGTATATATTTCTGTTATGTAAAACTTAGCCCAGGAGAGATAGATTGATTGGTTGATTCACTGCTTTATTTATTACACCTTCACCTAATGAAGATTATTTATCTTGGAGCTGGATTAGGACGAGTTGAATAGGGTTGTGGGTATGCATGTTGACTGGAAAAAGGGAGAGAAAAAAAGAGGAAGACTATTTATTTGTATAAATATACCATGACTTCATTATTTATGCTGTCATTTTTAAAAAGTCTTTATAGGGGCGCCTGGGTGGCTCAGTCGGTTGAGCGTCCGACTTTGGCTCAGGTCATGATCTCACTGTCCGTGAGTTCGAGCCCCGCATCAGGCTCTGTGCTGATAGCTCAGAGCCTGGAGCCTGTTTCAGATTATGTGTCTCCCTCTCTCTCCGCCCCTCCCCCACTCATGCTCTGTCTCTCTCTCTGTCAATAATAAATAAACATTAAAAAATTTTTTTCAAAAATTAAAAAAAATAAAAAGTCTTTATAACGTAGCTTCCTCACCAGAAGAGGATGAAACAAAGCATTGTATTTCCCCTTTACTGGGATGTACTCAAAAGTCTAAATGACTTACCTAATGTGTTCTTGGAAAGAACCAATGGCTTATGGTGGCTGGCTTAGGATAAAATACAACTATAATAGTAATGGTAATCCTAATAAGAATAGTAATGCCAGTGAAACAGTAATCACTGTTGCTTTGTTTTAGCTGTGAAAGAATTCGAGCCCCACAGCTTGTGTGTAATGACCCGGTAACTCAGGGAACCACCTGCTTAGCTGCTTGGCTCTTAAAAACCTTACCTTCTACCACTTCCTGAAGGAATTGTATCAGACTGTCATCTGAACCGTAGTTGAAAGAATTTACAAAGCCATCTCATCTGTGCTCTTACCCCAGTATAGTCATTTTTACGCCATCTCTATGCTGAAGTGTTTACAGAAATGCTGGGAGCTCCAAGCCTGACCTCTACAGACAGCAATGACGCGACACGCAGTTGTATACTTCCGTTAAGCTCTGAGAAACATGACAGATTGCCCTCATACGTAATTCCTCTTTCTCTTCCTTAAAAAGACAGTGTTGACCCAAGCATGGTGATAACTTCGGGTAGTAACAGTGAGAGCCGAGGGAGACTGATGGTTTGCTTTGCAGCAATTCTGCTGCCCTGGTACTCAGGTTCGAAACAGTTGAGGGAAATAATTTTTTGAAAATGAGCAAACTGGGATGCCTGGGTGGCTCAGCCGGTTAAGCAACCAACTTCAGCTCAGGTCATGATCTGGTTTACGAGTTCGAGCCCTGCATCGGGCTCTGTGCTGTTAGCTCAGATCCTGGAGCCTACTTCGGATTCTGTGTCTCTCTCTCCACCCCTTCCCCTCCTGTGCTCTCTCTCTTACTCTCACTCTCTCTCTCTCTCTCTCTCAAAAATAAACATTAAAATTAAAAAAAAAAGAATAAAAAACTAAGCATCTAATTATCCAGTGAAGATGCAAACCCTATACCTCAGTCCTGTGACTGAGAGTATATAAAATGCTGCCCTATGCATATGTAATGAAGTAATAACTAATCGATCATGCTAAAAAATATGGGAAGGATCAAGAGCAACTTTAAAATCTATCTTGTGACAAAAACTTGGAAGATAGTCTTGGAATGACAAATGATTAATAAGAAGAATATTGACCTCAGCCACCAAAAATGAAAGAACCAGTAAGATAAAGCTTGAGAAGTTAATTTTGCATAACTTCATTTTGTGCATTGCAGTGGCATATTTTCCAATACCAGCCTTGGTGGCATTTACCAAATGCTGGTGAAAGATGATGCATAATTTAAGGCTCAGGTCCCTGAGCAGCTGAAGAATGACACGTTGACATCAGGAACAAGACACAGCAGAGAAAAGGGAAGGGCTGCACCATCTGTCCACTGCAGTGTTTCTTGAACCCCTACCTGCATCCTCAAATCTCTTCCCTGGAGAAGAAACCATATTTTTTCATGTCCTGGTGACCTCTTTATTCCATTTCCTCTCCCTCAGTGGTGCTTTCTGATATGGGCAAGATGCAAGCCAAGGCAGCAGTTTTTCCAAAGACCGAAAAGGATCTCATCACTCATTGTTTTCAATTGCTGCCTTTAAAACACAAGGTTAAACATGGAAATTATAGACTACCCTAAAGCAATTTACTTTTCAAATTGACTGTTTAAAAATTTCCCATGAAGATTAATTGCCTTGAAGACTCTCCTCTCCTTCCTCCCATCGTACCCGTGAGCTGGGGCTCTAAATGGGGTTATGGTCCCTTAGCCCAGGACATGCACAGAGATGAACCAGTCTTATTCATTGGTCCTCACCTTCTGCCTCCAGGACTGTGGCCCCTCAGCGAGAAAGGAATAATCCCCTTTGGCCAGTGAAGGAGTGAATGACAGTAACAGCTGAGCTGTTTCTTTCCCTTTGTTGGAATCTCAACAGAAGTTCTCCTGCTCAGTGTCTTTTAAGATAGTCTGAGTTTCATTGCACTTAGCAAGCCTGTGAACTATTCCCTAGTTCCACCCATCGCCTGGCAGTGTGGGTGCTTGTGGCATTAAGACTGGGCACAGGGGCGCCTGGGTGGCTCTGTAGGTTAAGCGTCCGACTTCGGCTCAGGTCATGATCTCGCAGTCTGTGGGTTCGAGCCCCGCATCGGGCTCTGTGCTGACCGCTCAGAGCCTGGAGCATGTTTCAGATTCTGTGTCTCCCTCTTTCTCTGACCCTCCCCCATTCATACTCTGTCTCTCTCTGTCTCAAAAATAAATAAACATTAAAAGAAATTAAAAAAAAAAAAGACTGGGCACATAACTCAGGATTGCAAAGAAGAAATTAAATAATAAGAACAAGGGCTCAAGTTCCAATCAATGGCACTGACTTCTCAAAATAGCTGTGTGGTGAAGGACTTACCTTTTAATTACTAGTCTGCTTGATCTGATGCTTTTGTAAAATAGAGTAAAAACGAATTGCTAGAAAAATGAAATGAGGAAAAGACAAGCCCACATTTTTTTGAAAAAGTATTATTAGATTCAGTAGTCATAAGATTACTCCGTTCAAGTTCTATAAAAGTTTCTAAACGCTCTATCTCAGTTTCTGCTCTTACTGCAGACCATTGCCAGCTGGCACAGTTTGAAACCCACACTTGGAGTAGCACTAATCCAGTGTGCTCACGTTACTCCCTTGTTCTTAGTGCCATTCCAAGGCTCCTTATTCTTTTCGTAAGTTGTTCAAACCTTGAGGTTAAGTATGCGCTCAAGACAAGGCTGCGTGATTTTTAAACAGATGGAAGCACATCTCAGTTGCAAAGTCCTAAGCATTGTTAAATAGTCATAGAAGGTTTTAACAATTATTTGGCCGACACTAGGTGCTGCATTGCACATTTCTTTGGCTTCCCTTGCTATCACCCGATTATACACCTCACCCAGCCACCTCTCTGTTAGGGTACCAAAAGGCGCTAGTGATTTTCAGTGGCATCCATCGAGATACCTTTCATATGTTAACATGCTTTTTAAACTCTTCAATTATTTAATTGAAAAAGCTAATCTGGGACCTTAATGTTACTTAAAATTGCTTTTAAGACTACAGGAAAATAACCATGGTAAATTCGAATCTAGAACTCGTATCTCAGGCAGTTAGAAACAATGTTTGGCTTTCATTAATTCCTTGTTAAGATTGGTACATAACATTTCGTATGCAGAATATCAGCTTGACAGGCCTCCTGTACCAAGCGTTCTGCCCGCCCTTGTCAGGCAGGCGAGCCGCTCTCTTCCCCTCACACAAGTTGAACAAAGGTGGTACTGTTTAACATGCGCAGAACCCAAGGGGCCGCACTCGCGGTCTTACAATATTTGGAGCGCTGCCATGGGGACAAGAAGGTGGAGGACCTCTCCATGACCGGCGAGCGCACAGACCAACGGCTAGAAGTCAACAGAGAGGTTGATTTCAGTTAAGTGAAGGGCTCCCAAACATGCACACCTACATTTAAAGGAGCACAAGGAGGAACTGAAGAGCTCCTCTTGTCTCTGTCGCCCATGTGAGGTCTACTACTACAAATGAGGCTGCTGGGCTGAGGATGGTAATAGAAGTCTGGAATACTCCTAGAAATGGGAAAGGCCTTGCCAGTGGAAGAAAGAGTTTGCCAAGTGGCACTGCCAGGCAGTTGGCTGGCTGTCGGCCTAGTGGAGAAGGGTGCTCACGCTTTGGGTACAGATAGGTCTGCCTGGCTGCCGAGGTGCTTTCCGTGTTTGAGAAACTGAGATAGCAGGTTCTAGTATCTGTACTATAGACATCCTATGGCTTGGTTCCTTATTTTTTTTTAATTATGAAATAGCTGCAGGAAAGTACCAGTTTTTATATTTTGCCGTATTTGTTTCATCTCTCTATTTTATATATTTTTTGTTTTTAAATTCCGATTAGTTAAATTTAAATTTAAATTTAAATTTAAATTTAAATTTAAATTTAAATTCTGATTAGCTAAATACAGTGTACTATTAGTTCCAGGTGTGCAATTTAGTGATTCAACACTTACAACACCAAGTGCCCATCGTGACAACTGCCCCCCCTTAATCCCCATCACCTGTATAACCAATCCCCCCACCCTACTCCCCGTCGGGTCTTTTTTAACATTAGGGATACTGCTAAAGACATTGCTTCCATTCTTTCGCCTTCTTTCCCTCCCAGAGGTGGCCACTGAATTGCTCAGAAGCTGTCGTGAGACTCCTCTGTTGTTACTTTTACTTTCTGACATTTACGGCCATGGGAGTTCTGAGCGGTGATAGTTTTTTTTAACATCTCTGGTATTCGCAATAGAGATAGAAGTGAAAGGTTTGAAGGCTTTGCTAGGACTCAGGTTGTTAAACTTAGGCTTTAGTAACTAATTATCATATATATGTGCTTTCTAGTCCTTGGATCTACTGGCTTATGTAAAATTGTGAGTGGCAAGGTTTACCCCGATTAAAGACCCAGATTTGAATACCAAGAATGCTACATGTAGCCTGTCTTCTAGACAGACCCAGAAGGGACTAGAAGATAATAATCATAATACATTCATTGATACAATTAGTTTATTCAGTTCTTAAAGGACATACTCTATGCCAACCACTATAGTAGACTCCAGGGATACAGACCGTGAACAATATAGACAAAAATTCCCTCTTTCATGAAGTCGATAATCTAGTTATGAGGAGACAGACAAACAAGATGTCAGATGCAGAAGAAATACGTTCTGTGGAGGGTAAAAGAGGATAGTGGAAAAGGAGCATGGGTCGGGGGCAGGAGTCACCGTTATTTTGGGTAGTCAGTGAAGTCTCTCACGTGAGGACACGCGAGCAGTAGTCTCAAGGAAGTGAGGACAAGCTGTGGACATCAAAAGAAGCACATTGAGGGACCTGCAAGCAGAGGGATCCGTAAGTGGGAGTGTGCTTTGTGTTGGGGACAGCCGCGAGGCAACATGGACGAGGGGTGCGACCTGGGGAGGAGCAACAGGAAGATGTCACCAGAAATCACAACGGCCCCTGAACGTGGGAGAGAACGTTCTGTGGGAGAACGAAGGCAGTTCTTCTACCCGTTTTTACACATGAGGAAGCTAAGGACTAAATAGAATGACTCAAGTTCACGCTGGCTACTTGTCAGCTGGGCTAGCCTGTCACCTGGATTCTAAAACAGGGTCCAGTCTTACCTTTATAACTGATTTTTGATCGAATTGCATAAAATCCCTGGACATCAGTTCCCACACCTGTAAAACGATGGAAGTAAAATTCAGGACTGATCCAAAGAAGATACTGTGGATGGTGTAGATCAGGCGCTGTGAGCTGCCAGGCTCTCTGCTCATGTTGCACTGCTAGAGCCAGACGGCCCCTGGGCTGCGGCTCCCGGTGGGCAAGACTAAAGCTTGTACATGTGCCTTATTCAAGGCCAAGTCTCTGTAGCCGGCGTATGGCACCATTGGTTGTGTAGATGCCCCATATTCTGATTTTTCAAGAATCCTAGAAGTAAAGTTAAATGCAGATTCTAACAAATTTAGAAGTACTTCAGTGACGCCTCATCTCCTTTCCTGCTTGTCACTAAAGATAACACAGAAATGTAAATATGGCTTGATGTATTTAGCTGGCACAAATTCTACTACTGTGCATTTCACCTATTTCTATTTTAAGTGCATTTTCCTTTGTAATTTCTTGTTTCCTTTTATGTTCTGCCAATTCCCATTAACTTGCCCTTGAGCTGTGTAATCTAGAGTTTAACTCCTGTGGGTGATGGGGTTTGCCTGAAGCGAAACCTGATTGCAGGGAATCACAGTCTCCTCTCTTCAAATGTTATGGTTCCAGCCGAGTCTCCAGCTTCTCCAAGGCTGTCGGATCTTCTGAAAGCAGCTGCTGGCCTGGGGTCTCGGTACAATCTAAGACCTATGATGAAATTGAGAGTTGGCAAATTTCAGGTCCACTTTGGTCTGAGTAGTAGGGGAAGGACCATTTGTGAAATCAGACCCAGGAAAGAGCTTTCTAGGCAGAAGGGACAAAAAGTTCGAGGCATTTAAGGGACCAAAGAAAAGTCAGTGTGGCAGGAACATGGTGGGAGAGGAGAAGACTGATGTAGTAGGTGGGTGCAGATCCTGTAAGGTGTTGTCAGCTTAATATGGAGGTTTAGGTTTTATCATATGGATCATGGGACATGGGGGACAGTTTTTAAGCACAGACATGACATGGTTCACATTCTCGCTACCATGAAGACAAATGGGGTCCGAGTGTTCACTACTTAGGTGGCTGATGCAGAAGTCCAGTTGAGATGTAATTGGCTATGGCCAAGTGGAAGGCACAGAAGTGGTGGGAAGTGTTGGATTCAAGATGTGTGTCCAATGGCACTAACACATCTTGACAATGGATTGAGTTGGGTCACGTGGTTAGGAAAAGAATGGAATCAAGGATAACTCCTTTTTTTTTTTTTTTTTTTTTTTTTTTTTGGTGCAAGCAACTAAGTAAATTAGTCTTTACTGTTTACTAGAAAGAAAAGGTGAAAGACTCAAGATGTGAATTAAGAAAGACTGAGTGAAGGAAGAGGAAGCAAATCAGCGATACACTTTGGCCATGTTACATTTGAAAGGCCAGTCAAGGGGGGATTGTTGGGAGGGGGTTGCAGCCTGGAGCTCAGAGAGGAGATCTGGGCTGGGGATGCAGAAGTGGCATGTCTTAGCCCTGAAGTGATGTTTAAACCAAAACTTTCGATGGTTGAGATCACATAAGAAGAAAATGCAGCCAAGACAGAAACACGAGATGTTCCAACATTGACAGATTTAACAGAGAAGTGTCAGAAGAGAAAGCAGAAAAAAATCATACCCCTATAGAAATAGGAAAACGTGATTTGGTAAATTATTTTAAAAAGAGGGAATAATACTGGTATCATTTTTATGGAAAGCTATCAGTATAATTTCTTTGGAACAACTACCTTGTTTTAGTTTAATAAAGATTAAAAAGCAATACATTCTCATTCCTAAAAAAAACTAAAAATAACAAGTATAGAGAAGAAGAGAATTCAGTTAAAATTTGAAAACTCTTAAAAATTCCAATTTTAAAATGTTAATATTTTGGTGTGTTTCTCTAATCATCCTTAATGCTTTTAAGATATTTTTATATAATTGAGGTGATATTGCACTGATATAGACAACTCTACGTAATGCTCTTTATGTTCAACACTGTAATGGAAGCAATTCCTCATGTTACAAATTTTTACATAAAACTTTAATGCCTGCATGTGCATTTTTTTATTTATTTTTGTAAATGCTTCCAAATCTGTATCTTTGCTAGTCTTGAGCAATTGCTGCTTTTTTCATTTTTCCTCTTGGGGAATATAGTGAAGTAGACAGTGTGTCTCCTTGACCTAATATTTCCCTCCTATATAAAGTAAAAAGTCAAACTGCCTACTCTTAGAAATTTGACTTAGCAAGATTCCTCTAGTGAGGGAGCGAGCCATTGATATAGAAACCTAGTGATTCAGCGCTATTCTTTATTTTCCTGTAACTCTTAAATTAAAATTTGTCATGAATGCTATATTCTCAGGTTAGATTTCATAGCAACACAGTCCTTTAAAATATCTAAATCCAATGACTTAAGAACTAAGATGGCAGGGGTACCTGGTGGCTCAGTTGGTGAGCGTCTGACTTCAGCTCAGATCATGATCTCATAGCTTGTGAGTTTGATCCCAGCATTGGGCTCACAGCTGTCAGCATGGAGCCCACTTCAGATCCTCTGTCCCCCTCTCTCTCTGCCCCTTCCCTGCTTGTGCTCTCCCTCTCTCAAAAATAAATAAGCCTTAAAAAAAAAAAAAAAAAAACGGCAGATTAGAAAAAGGAGATATTCCTGAAATACGCTGTATTCTGAATTTGGAATTCTTTAAGCTAGAAAGCTACATATGTTTTCTGAAAACAAAAGATCATAATCAATGTCAGTTGAGACGATGGCTGTGTTTGACCTGTTGATTGGATTGCTCTATATAAAAATCATTAAAATGGCCTCATAAAAAAGACTAAGTAAAATGTATCGTGTATACCTACTTGATTTTGAAATTTTTTGTCCATTGTAGAATATCATTCATATGTCTTTAACCCTGCATATTTTTAGTCAAAAGGAACAATTTATATGCAAATTGAAAAGTAACAGTGTATCATTCATTTTAGAGTAGTAAGGTTTGGATTGAGAAGAATAGAGACCATTCTCAGACCCTGTAAATAAATGGGATAGAATTGGCATTTGTAGGCTTTTTAAAGAAAAGCTGATTACTTGACACAATGGAAACACCTCTGTAATCAAGATGCATTCACCTGGTAGGGAAATTCTATGATTAAGAAATGATCATTAGAAGTAGTTGATGAATGTTCCGTGTACATATGTACGTGCCTTTTTTCTACCTGAGGTTTTTACTAGCAGGTTTTTATAACTACTACTTACTGCAGTGGATAAAAGGATTTCTGTGGCTTACGGTTTATCTCCCATTGCACTTGGCATTGTATTCTACAAAGAGTGGGGGATGCGCAAAAAGCTAAATGAGCTTCAACTACAAGCACACCCTATGTCGGTCCTACATGTGTATCCCCTGAGGTTTTGTTTAGGAACTGGCACATAAAAAGTCTTGAGTATTCATCTGTTGAAGTCAATGAAAAACCACGTTATAGAAACAAAAGTGATTCCAGCTGGGAGAGGATTTATACGTCCGTGGAACTGGATGGAGACAGCTAGCCTTAGGGGTTGCCTTCACCGGCAGTGTTGCTCTGGAGGACACAGAGCCATGGCTTCTGTGTTGTTGTAGATCAACATAGCATACTTCGGGAACGCTAAGTGGAGAAAACGAACAGTGAAGCAGCCACTGTGGTGGCTCCTTCACAAGCCACTGCCCCTGCTTCTTCCTTTCTTCCCTCAGGTCAGGGTGTACTCAGCTCTTCATGCTTTTAATTATAAAATGAGACATTTATTTATTTTAAAAATGCTTTCACAATCACTCATGCAAACTGTGCCTTGATATTCTGATTTAGAAAGAAAAAAAGATGTCACCTAAAGATAAAATCTGTTACATTTTGAAATTATATATTCACTAGTATACTTTTCTGCATGCATATACACATAAAAGGGACCTTGTATGGTTTTCCACCTAGCTTTTTCTTCTGCTAGATCTTATTCTATGTTCACAGCAAATATTACTGCAACATTTTTAATTAGTTCAGGTATGACATTCTAACATAAATATGCCCACAACAGTCCCCACTGTTGGACACTTAAATTTGTTTTTCTAATTTTTATCTGTAGGAAGCAGTTTTATGGTGAACATTCTTGCAGTTAAAGCATTGTACTCATCCTTTCATTAGCAAAAATGGGTATTTCTTATAATTCTTCCTTGTAAATAGTTGTCTTTCAGATGCACAGATAACAAACATTTAATGTTAAATGTTAAAAATATATTGTAATATGAAAAACTAATGTCTTGAATGTTCATTATTTAAGGTATAATATATGTACAGTAAGATGCACACATCTTAAGTGTAGCACTTGACCACATTTTATATATGTGAACGTCTATCTGATTATCACCTAGGTTAAGATGTAGAACATGTAAGAAAGCTCCCTAGTTTCCCTTCCCAGTCAATGGCCCCCATCCCTAGATGTAGCCAGTATTCTCTTATCCCCATAGTTTTTGTTTTGCCTGCTCTTGAACTTCCTATAACTGGAATCATACAATGTGTATTAACTCTTTTAGATCTGATTTCTTTCACTCATTATGTTTTGAGATTCATCCATCTTATTGCTTGTGTAAGTATAAATAGTTTCTTCCTATTGCTCAAAAGTATTCTTTGTATAGATAGGCTACAATGTGTTTATCCTTTCTCCCGTTGGTAGACATTTCTGTTTCTTCCAGTTTGGGGTTGTTATGAATAAGGTTGTTTCACACATTCTAGCCTAAGTCTTTGTGGACATATGCACTCATTTTTCTTGGGTACCCAGATTAGAATGGAATTGCTGGGTCATAGGAATGCTATGCTTAATTTTATCAGAAACTGCCAACTTTTCCAAGTGGTTGTAATATTTTACACTGCACTTGGCAATGTGTAAGTGTTCTGGTCATTCCAGATCCTAGACTTCATTTGGTACAGCCGGTCTATTTATTTATTTAATTTTTTTAAATCCAGCCATCCCAGTGAGTATGTCTTTGTAATTCACTCAGTTTTTTTTTTTTAACCTCAAAAAAAGTGTATATGTCTAAAATGACCCTAAAGAGCTGGATTTGAGGAGCACCTGGGTGACTCAGTCAGATAACTGTCCAACTTCGGCTCAGGTCATGATCTTGCGGTTTGTGAGTTTGTGAGTTCCAGCCCCACGTCGGGCTTTGTGCTGACAGCTAAGAGCCTGAAGCCTGTTTCAGATTCTGTTTCCCTCTGTCTCTGCCCCTCCCCCACTCGCACTCTGTCTGTCTGTCTGTCTCTCTCTCTCTCAAAAATAAAGATTAAAAAAAATTTTTTTTTAAATAAAAAAGAGCTGGGGCCCTTGGGTGGCTCAGTCAGTTAAGCGTCCGACTTCAGCTCAGATCAGGATCTCACCGTCCGTGAGTTCGAGCCCTGCGTCAGGCTCTGGGCTGATGGCTCAGAGCCTGGAGCCTGCTTCCGATTCTGTGTCTCCCTCTCTCTGTGCCCCTCCCCCTTTCATGCTCTCTCTCTGTCTCAAAAATAAATAAACGTTAAAAAAAATAATAATAAATAAAATAAATAAATAAATAAGCTGGATTTGAGTATATTTTGTTTTTATATAATGAGAGAAAATGCTAATATACTCTATACTTAGTCCTGCTTTTTAAAACAGGTTAAAAAGCCAAAACACATAACTAAAAACCTATCTACGTAGTCGAAATAAATAATATTTCCTTTATTTATTTAATAAAGACTAGTGATGAGATCCTCAGTTTTGAAATTCTGACTTTTAAATGTATGTTTCTTGCTTTCCATTGTAAATTTCAAGACTCTGTCTGTCCTGGGATAATACAGTTTTTGCTGCTACAAGCAGAATTGCCCCTCCTTCTCCCAATTACGCATACATCCCAGTTTTTATTGCCTTCACCTCTGCTTTAGATTTTGCTGGTCGTCATTTCTTTCTGATGTTTAGTCAGAGCCTGGCCATTGGGAGTCCTGGTTCCTTTAGAGAAGACAGACACTGTGCTTGCCTTATAGGGCAGGCTGGTGCCTCAGTGCTGGATGGCCGATCATTCATCTCTGTGATTTTTATGACAATATTGGGTCCTCTCATTTTTAAAATCTGATACAGACCTCACTGCCTTCTCTTTCGATCTCATGAAGACAAGGCCGGAAACCTCTAAATGGCACACTGAAAAATATTAGCCATGACTAAGCCACAGTAGCTCAAGGGAACAATTTTGTAAAACTTTGTCTTGTGGTTTAGCCCCAGTTATTTGGTGTAGGGCCCTCCCAACATCACTCTCCCAGCAGAGGTCTGACTCTCTTAATCTAGATCAGATGCAATGAGGAGGCCTGGAGTTTATTTTGGACTTCATGATGGATTAGAAAATGAGCATACACAGAGCTCCTTTTTTGCTGTTGGCAAATGGTTGTATTTTGTTTTGACTCTTGTACTGCCCTCAGGTATCTCCGAGGGCTCTGTTGGAGTCGGATGCTCTACAAAGCCTGGGATGGTGCCACACCCAGTGGGTGCTTTGATAAAGACATTTGCTTGATAAACTTATCCTCACTAGGTTGAAATGTAGCTCTCTGATGGAACTGAGAGGAAAGAATTTGAGATGTGCTAGCCCTATGACTTCGGGGAGAGAAGTTCTCCTTACAGACCCTAGAAATGTGCCTTTCCCTTTATTTTTTTTAATTTTTTAATGTTTATCTATTTTTGAGAGAGAAATAGAGTGTGAGCAGGGGAGGGGCAGAGAGAGAGGGAGAGAGAGAGGGAAAGAGAGAGGGAGATGCAGAATCCGAAGCAGGCTCCAGGCTCTGAGCTGTCAGCATAGAGCCCAATGCGGGGCTCGAACCCACAAACTGTGAGATCATGACCTGAGTCGAAGTCAGACACTTAACCAACTGAGCCACTCAGGTGCCCCTGTGCCTTTCCCTTTAATATGGGTTCTAAGAAGATGGAAACAAAAATTGTATATTAAGAACAAAATTGAGCAGATGACGTAAGATTGTTTGCACTCATTTTACTGTTTCTTAGTGTTTGTAAATTATAATCTGTAAAACATAATATTCGTTTTCCTATTGGGTGGTTCGTTATGTGACATCTAACAAGTCTCTTAGTCCCCAAAGTTGATACTAATGATATCCAAAGATCCTCTCACTTCAGAGGTCAACAAGCAGCTGCGTAGCATGGTATTTAAGAGCCCCACTCAGGAGTTAAACAGCTGGGATTTGAATTCTTAGTAGATGCACGCGTGATATCTGAGCAAGTTATTCACTTTCCTAGTGCCCTGTATAAAATGGTGATAATTATAGTACCCACCTCACAGGATTGTTAACATGATTCAGTGAGGCAGAAAAGTACTCCGAATTCCTCCTGGCACAGAGTGGTTTATCTAAAGGATTTGTTAGTAAGATATCCCTGTAATATCTGTGCTAATTTGAGCCTTATCATCATTTCCTAAGAAGTATCTTTTGACACTCTTACTGAGATAAAGAGGAAGACCAATTTCATTAAAATAGATTCCCAAATCAAATCATATAAAATATCTAAAGATATTTTGGAAAATATAAACTAGTATGAAGAAGAAATTAATTAAATGACTTAAATGCTCATCACCCAGATATAATCATTTTGTTTTATTTCCAATCAGGCTTTGGTTCTTTTTTTTTCCTCTTCACAGATTAATTTATTTACCGAGTTATAATCATTCTGTATTAACCATTTTGATTCCTAATCTGTTCATTACTATTCAGTCATAAGCATTTTTCTTTTATTACCTAGGATTAATTCAACCTCACCTCACTGGTTGCATAATATTATTTAGAACAGATACTTTTTAAAAAATTTGTTTAATGTTTATTTTTTGAGAGCGACAGAGCATGAGTGGGGGAGGGGCAGAGAGAGAGGGAGACACAGAATCCGAAGCAGGCTCCGGGCTCTGACCTGTTAGCACAGAGCCCAATGTGGGGCTCGAACCCATGAGCCGTGAGATCATGACCAGAGCCGAAGTCAGACACTTAACTGACTGAGCCACCCAGGCACCCCTAGAACAGATACTTTTTGATTTATTTGTGTTTTGTCAGATTGTTGAATAGGGTGGTTGTTTATGATTTTTAGTGCTATAAATATTGGTGCAGTAAATATCCATGCTCAAACTTAAGTGTATAGGGCTCATTATTTATTTAGGGTAGGTTTCCAAAAGCAGAAATACTAACTCAAGGGTATGAATATTTTGAAGAACTTGAATTTGCCAAGTAACTTTCCAAAATCGCTGCTAGTAATGTATCAGCTGGTCTGTTTCATCCTATTCCACCAGCACTGACTGTTGTCATTTTTCTAATCTGTGCCATTTTGTTGGCAACCTCAGGCACTACTAACATTTTTGTTTGTGTTTCACTGTGGGGTGTCTAAACATTTTCCCATGGATTTGCTTACAAAGGGTGTATTTTCTTTTGGCAAATGTCTTTCCATGTCCTTAGCCTGATTATTTAAGAGTTTTGGTGTTTTTCTCCCTAATTTGTGTGAGTTCTTTACAGAGAAAAGCACACAGCCCGTGTGTGAAATATTTGCTAAGAATATTTCCCCTTAGGTTTTTGGCTCTTATGTTGGTTATGATGTTTTAAGTCATACAGAAATAAATGAGAGTGTATGGTTAAGTCTGCAGATCTTTTCCACTGTCATTTCTTCTGTAGTTTCTAAGCGTAAAGTTCTAGAGGTTTGGTTAGTGTTTGGTTCTGTGTTCCTCTGGTTTTTCTAGGAGTTCACATATGCATTGGCTTATATCTATATCTTAATGCCTTAATATAAACTTAAATGCCTTTCAAGGAAAGAAAAACACATTTTTTTTCTTATTTCCTTAGTTTTTCTTCATATGGTCATTGGTAAAGCCTGAACCCAAACCCAAATCCCTTTCATGTCAGTACTTGATTAGAAAAGCTTGTGTGTGGTTCCAGTGGGCTTCAGTGTATTTCCCAGCAGTGGGGTTATGCTTATGAAAACCACTATCAGAGAGGATTTATCAGCGCTCCCTGTGTGAGTCACCATCTAGTCACCAGAGATGGACTCCTTGTTCTACTGGAGATCGTAATCCTAGGGGGAAATTTGGGGGTGCTCAGTAAATGTTGACCGTGCAAGCCTCTGATGTGAGATCTCCAATGCATGACTTCCCTCCTCTGCCCTCCTTTCCTCATCTGCAGAATGAATGAGTTGAACTGAGTGATTTCTGAGGGGCTCTGTAGCTCTGCAGTTGCTGGACTTGGTGTACAGACCCACATGCATACACAGACGGCTGTGCAAGGGCAAAACCGCCTTCTTCCATGTCAGTCCACCATCCGTTTTCTACTTTGCAACATCATAGGCTTTGCTTATTTACACTTGGAGATACAGGAAAGCAGGGCTGATAATGACAATAAAGAGGAATTAATAAGAGCCACAACACTTACACGGTCCAAAGGCACCTTCCCTTTTGGACAAACCTCCACAGCAATTAAGTGGTCCTAGAAAATTGGCCACTAGGAAAGATTGTCTGGTTACCCATCCTTCTATGTCACCTCTTAAAAGGTTTCGTTGGGGGGGCGGGGAGTGCCTGGGTGGCTCAGTCGGTTGAGCATCCGACTTCGGCTCAGATCATGATCCCACGGTTCACGGGTTCGAGCCCTGCCTCGGGCTCTGTGCTGACAGCTTAGAGCCTGGAGCCTGTTTCAGATTCTGCGTCTCCCTCTCTGTCTGCTCCTTACCCTCCTGTACCCTGTCTCTCTCTCGCTCTCTCTTAAAAATAAATAAACGTTTAAAATTTTTAAAAACAATTTTTTTAAAAAAGGTTTCCTTGGTCTTTTAAAGCATCAAGGCTGCTAAGTGTCTCCCATTTTTTGTTAAGATCTACAATTCCTTACCAAAACCTCAGTCCCAGATGTATTTTGGAATTCAGAATTTCTCTGAGTTCACAAATGTTATTTAGCCCAGGAACTAAATTTTGTAGCATCCCCACGTGGGGCTTGGGGCAGCACCCCTAATCAAACACATTAATATTTTTGCAGCAGAATGCATGACGATTCATAATAAGTTGGGTAAATAATGACTATAAGTAATCCCACTTCGTTTCATGGCAGATTTTGCCACCAGATGAGTACAAAAAAAAAAAAAAAAAAAAGCTTTGTTTCCTTAGATTTTTCGATTTGGGAAAGCTTATATGGTGTTGTGGGCCTGAGTTACCCTCTCCAGTTCACCCTACCAGGGACGTACCTTGTCAAAGCTCAGATACAATTCTGACCCCTCCTGTAGCAACCTTCCACAGCCAATCATGGCAAAGAAGCAGTAAACCCAGATTTCAGCTGGCACTCAAGGCCTTCTGTCCTATACCTCATCCAGCTGTACAGCCTTGTCTCCCTCTACCGGAAGCAGTAACCCCCTCCCTCCAAGCCCACTCGCGTGGGCCTCGGCCATATTCATCTGCTCCGACACATGCCAGGCTTGCTTACTCTCCTGGTGTTTCTGTTTAGCTGGTTCCCTCTCCCAGTGACACTCTCATGTCCTGTTGTTCCTGGCTCCTAGCCCGGCTTTTTTTGTGCTCTTAATCCTAACTGCCTCCCAAATTCCCACTCTGCAAGGTTCTCCTAGATCTACCTGTGTGAGTTGACTCTCCTTTTCAGCTGCTGTATTCCCTATCTTTATTATGGCACCTGTCAGAGACGGTCTGCTCTTAGAATAGCTTGTGTATCCTCTACTAAATTATGAAACCCAAGAGTCGTGGTTCTCTAGTATGCACAAAATGGTGTCGTTGTAATTGCTTCCTGGGTTCCTCTTTCCTCCCTCCCAGGACATTCTTCTTCAGTACGTCTGAGTGGCACCCAGGTAACTGCATATGAACAAGCCTCTAATTATTTAAACTCTTCGATTTATATCTCCTTGGCCATGAGGAGCTGGGCAGCAGATTCTGTTCTTGAAATAAAAAGCCACCCAGGACTCGAGAATCCAAACCTAAAACTGAATTGTGGCCTCCACATCAGTCCACACACAAGTGCTACCTTTGGTTTTTCTTGTTTTATTTCTTCTTTGCAGGACTGTATTAGAAATTAAATCCATAACAGATGGTAGTGATTATGGCAAGGTCTTTAGTAACAATTACGTGGGAGGTTTCTTGGCAGGGCTAACCCTGAGTCCATCATGCCCCTAGGGACGTTGAAGTGTGGAGAATAGCCATGGCCACTGCAGAATTAGCCAGGTGCCAGCAGCCTGACAGGTTAGTAAACATCTGGAGAACACAGGATTGCAGACTTCAGGGACTAAAGAATCCATATGTGGCATCTCTGCCCAGGACATTCAGTTCAGAAGTGATGTTGCCTATTCTGTATTTAGACTTCTGAGGGTGGGGAGAGCCTAGTTGTAGCCCACACTTCAGCCCCACCAAAAATGTCCCACACTCTTCTCTTTTAGTCTCTAATAAGAGTGATGTTGATGGACATAATAATTAATGTGGCTGATGTTTAGTGAGCTCTGCATGCTGGGAACCACATTAATCATCTCACATAATTTTTTTCATTTCATCCTCCAGGCATCCCAAAGAGTGTACTTACTGCTTCATTTACATCTGAGGACTCTGATGTCCAGAGAGGTCGGGCAGTGTGTCCTTGGTAACACAGCTCATGATGGGCGGTGGGGGGGCACCTGTGAGTTCAAGAAAACTGCCTCCAATGTCTGTGCTCTGTAACTGCTCCAACTATCACTTTTAAAGTTCTCAGTGTTCTGTCTTACCATGAAAATTGAAACTCTGCTTCATCTCTTATGCGTTTAAGAGAATGTCCTCCCCCCCCCCCCCCCCCCCCCCCCGCCAATTGTATCTTTGAATAGGTTGTGTGTGAATGGGCATAACCTCAGTTCTGTGTGTATCTGGGCCCCTACAAGGAAGACATCCTTTGGCCTCTGGGCAGCTTGCTCAACATAAGGACATAGCTGTAGGAGTGGCCGGGTGCTACCACAGCTCCTAGGAGAAATTCAGCACAGCTCCTAGAACCCCCTTCCTCTTTCCGGGCATGAATGCCAGTAAGCTAAAGCCTGCGGTTTTAAGTCTGACCAGAAAATGGCACTCTGGATGGAATGCAAGCACATGCCATTTAAATCACTTCAGATCGCTCTTTTGTAATGGAACAAAAAGAAAGGGATAAACAACCATAACGTGGGAATCCCTGTGACTTTTTAACTAGCTTCCTGGCCATAAGTGATCATTTCAGAATGAAAGGACCGAAACACTTTTATATTCTCTACTTTGCTCCTTTGCTGTTGATACTGGAAAAAGTCATTATTTTGACCAAGTATAAATTAGACTTGTCTCAATGAGGAAACACCTCTGGGAAACATTGAAATGCTTAACACGCTGACAATGGCTGGTGATTGAAATGTGAATAGATGTTGACCTGGCATTACTTACTTAGAATCTTATTTTAGAGGTCAGAACTAATTCATGAGAGGCAGAAAAATAGCCAGATAGGCTCAAGGCAAATATCGTAAAGCCACTGGGATACAACATAGGAGTTGGAGAATTTTTCCTGACCATAAAAAAAAAAAGAGAGAAAGAAATAAAAAGAAGAGTTAGAATAGAAAACTTTAAAGTTTCAAGGAATTTAGGCCAACAAGAAGCCACATTCTCCACTGGCCGTTTAGAAAGGTAAACGGTGTTGTTAGGCACCTCGTAGGCACAATGCAAGGGTGTCTTAGCCCAGGTAAAGGGGGGTGTGTGTCCCCACCACACTTGCCCATAGGGAAGGGTCACTCAAGCATGAGCAGAGTTGTGACATGTAAGTGCCCCCATAAAGCTTACACGTGTGAGCGAAGCCAACTCTCAGGTTATGAATACAGTAAAAAGAAAGTGCAATGCCTTCTGCAGCTTTGGTGGTCTAGGGTCTGCAGAGAGCTCTTCTAACCAGCATTAACTTTCCTGCTCCTGGGAGACGTGCCTGTCCTGGTCCTCCTCCAGTTAACCAGACTGTCCCTGGTCCTCTGCCCACTCCATCCTGCCCGGCTGCCCGTTAAATATTCCCACCTGACCTGAATCCAGGCACCATACAGTAAGTACCCGCCTGGCTTCCCTGTCTTGAATGACTGACTACATCACCTTCTATCTCTTTCCCTGAGCCAGAAATCTTAGAATTGGTTTGGGCGTCCAATTTTTTCACCTTTGAAAATTAAGTCCGTTACCGAACCCTGGGCATTTTACATTGGTTTGTTTCAGAGCTGAATTTTCTCTTATAAAACACTGAGATTCTTTCCAAATTGATCTTTGTCTCCTGTCCTTTTCCATTTGGGAAATCCTCAACTCCACCGGGATGTTTTTATTTCTCAAATGCAAACCTAATTATAATATTCCTGCTTGATTTCTAAAACACAGACCAAATTTCTCTAGTGTGACTTAATCTGGTCCCATGCTCCCTTACCAGCAAGCCTGCATATCAAGTGCTTTTTCCTTTTCCTTGTTTCAGTGCAGATGCATATTTTTATGACTGTTGGCTGTGATTTTTATTCCTATTTATATTTTATCATTATTTTCGATTGTACGGTCTTATTGTAAAATGCCACTTGCCCAAAAGAGAAATGACTGGACTAAAGTTCAAACTCAGATTTTGCTGTAAAGCTAGCTGTTTCTTAAATGTTCTCAGATTTGCAATCTTAGACTTGAATGTTACTGAGGAAGTCTATTTTCGAGCTCTGTAATTTCTGGAAAATGTTAGTGGGGGAGGGCGTATATTTGATTCCCATTTGAACACAGGAGATTGAAGTAACAGATATTGAGTATCGCTTGTAATCTTAATTTTTGTTTGTTATGATTCCCCGTTGGAGATTACTCACAAGATTTTGGCCATAACCGGCAATCACAGATCCTTCAACACCCTGCATTTTGTGCAGTCAGGGTGCTGGTGGTGTTGTCGTTGTTGTTGTTGTTATATATACTGTTACCCAACACTGTAAGCGCTTGGTGCTCCCAACCTAGCCAGGCGGCTGGTGGGTCAGAAAGCAGACTCCGGACCCCTGATGGCTAGGTTCTGATTTCATCTCTGCCACCTACTAGCTGTGTCACCTTGGGCACATTCCTTAACCACTGTGTACCTCTGTCTCTCCATCTGTAAAATGGATTTAAGAATGGCAAATTCTTTCGATTTGTGATGAAGATCAAATAGCAATATATACAGAGCACTTAGAACAGGACCTGATACCGAATAAGCTCTCTTAGTTTTAGCTGTTGTTTTTCTGTTGTTAGAGCTATATGAAATCATGTGAAAGGCCAGTTTTTATCCTCTCTTAAAATTTCTATAATTAGATCAAAATTAATAATTTGGGGACAAAGTCTTTGGACATCTGAGCAGGCAGGCTGCACTGTACCATATCCTGGAGGGCTGAGTGCCCAACACCCCCTTACTGTTTGGCTGTTAAAAGTGCCATTCTTGGGTTCTCCTTGCTGAATTTCTCCCCAAAGAGCTCTTCAGAGCAGCGGAGTGTGGAAAATGGGGCTCATTCTGCTCCTTGTTCAGGACCGTGAGACTCCCATTTACAGTAATTGACAGTTCAGAATGTGTGGGTCCACTCGGCTCTCTCCTGGTTCGCTCGAAGCCCCTGTTTCATGACCTCTTGGCAGCAGCATGCCTCACATTTGATACTCTCCCTGGTGGCCCCCCGTGGCTCAGCAGCCCTGCCTCCTGTGGGCCAGATGGAGCCAGTGTGGGAGCCGCATAGCCCAGAGGGCTGTGACGTGAATGCTGTCGAAGTGACACCTGGGCACAAGTAGGAGTACCGGGGTCAGACACCTGCTCAAGCAGTCTGCTTCAAATGCCCACAGAAGAGAACAGAGAGAGGTAGGGGCCCTGCCCTTTGCATAATTCTTCCAGAAAGAGACACTCTCAGTCCAAAGGGTGTGGTTGGCCCAGAATCAGGATTGCCTTCTGTGCGTACAAAGGTTTTTTGTGGCTATCCATGTCTTCTTCGCTTCCAGAGTTATTTTCCGGTTAAAAGAGTATAGACACATCTGGCTCATTTTCCAAGTCTGCTGGCTACCTCTGAAATCCTCAAAGCAAAAGAGATGGATGGATGGACAGACAAATAAATAATGAAAATTAAACCAAAATACTACTACCTAAATTCAAGGCTTTTATCTAGAGCTTTTGTTTCTTTCCCCTTCCTTCCATCTTCCCATCTTCCTTCCCTCCCTCACCCCTTGCGTTCCTTCCCTTTCTATCCACACCTCCTTCCTTTTAGTAGCTCATTTATGCATAAAGTATTCATTGGCTGTCTGCATTGTGTTAGACACTGCAAATTGTCTATGCTCACATGGGTGAGCATAAAGACCTGCGTGTGGAGAAGGGGGGCATACGGTCAAATAGCTTCAGAAATGCATAATTATACACTAACATAGGTGTCAAGAAAGAAAAGTACCGAGTCATGAGCAATTGTAAAGGGAGCCTGATCTGGCTAGGCAGTTGTGCAAAGGCTGTCCAGAACATGTGACTGCTAAGCTGTCCTCAGAAGGATTAACCAGTTAACAAAGAAGTGAAGGGGAAGGATGGCCATTCTAGAAGGAGGAAAATTTATGCTCAAAGATCATAAGATGGAAGTGGCATTGCACATTTGAGACATCAGAAGTTTGATGGTGGAAATGTCAGCAGAGAAGGAACAGTGTTCCATTAGAGCTATCTTTCAATTTGGTTTCGAGACTTTGTGTATATATATTGAACAAATCAAAGTTTTACCTAAATATTTTTTTCAGATGACTTTTCCTAAATTTTCAAGGCGATATGAGTGCCCTCAAGGCTAATACCAGTGATGGGTGAAAAGAATATCAGTTTTCCCCTATTTAGGTAAATGCCATAGATTGAAGTATTCAACAAGATTCTAAGTAAAATTCCAAAGGGATCTCCTGATACTATCCTTTCTTTGCAGGTATTGGAGGAGGGATGAATGAATGGTGAAGCTTTAGCGTAAAATGAGATTATAATTTTTATTAACCTCAGTAACATTTTCTTTGTCTTTTGACACACAGGCTAAACATCACAAGTTATTAACAGAGTATTCAAGGTATAATTAGACCCCCTTTTATCCTGCAGAGGTGGTAGCACCGTGAGAGATGGGCTCAAAGTCCCAATTGATTGTCCTATCCTTCTTAAAAATTGGGCACACTTTTATCTGAAAATGAAATGTCTGGAAGCCTCTTAGAAGGACTCCAAAACTGATAGAAACAGTGTCTTCTCTGGACTTGTTTTTAGGCCTTATTTGGACCCCGAAATAACACACTGCCCAAAGGTGTCTCTGCACAGAAGGTATTATGAACTCTATTATGAGGTTCCTAACGAAACTCCTTGAGAACAGAAGAAACTTGTTGAGAAAGATGAAAACATGAGATACAAGAAAGAGAGATTCAACACAGGACAGAGGTAAAGGGAGGCCCCAGGATGAGGGTCAAATTAGAGCCATCTAATGACAACAGTACACTAGGCATAAGCAACTTACATACCTGCAAGTGTTGTAATTTTACCCAGATACCTGATAGATAGCTTGGCTGGGTGTAAAATCCTGAGTTGGAATGATTTTGAAGGTATAGCTCCATTGCATTCTCATTTCCACTATTGCTATTAAAAAGTCCAAAAGGATTCCAATGACCTCTTGTCATCCGTTTTACTTGGACTCAGGGGGCCCCCTCGGTGTCGAAATTCATTTCTTCTAGTTTCCTTGAATTATTTCCTGCATGACCCCCTTCTACCCAACACCATGTCTCTTTATCCCTGTCTTCCCTCTTCCTTTTTCTTCCTTCCTTTCTTTGTTTCTGAAACTTTGTTGTTCAGATGTTGGGAACATTGTGACAGAGATGGTGAATTATCTCACATCCATTCCAGCTTCCTTCTAGTTCACCTTTGGGTACTGCAGAGCTAGAAGCCTAAATGCTATATTTCCCAGACTTTTGCAGCTAGTGTTCTGAATGTGATTTAGATTCAAGGATAGTTCTTTCTTTTCTGTTGGCAAGCATGGTCATGGAAGCTTTTTACCCTGGGACAGCATTAATAAGCATTCCAGTGTTTGGTCACTAGCTCCGTGAGGGTCAAGAAGCAGGATGCTTGCCATCCATTTTTCCCCGTATAGTTTGTGACAGGCACAGCCTGGCTTTCGAGCCAACAGCAATAGGTGCGACTGTCTGACCTGGGCAACAATAACATGCTTCTGGATTTGGCGGGTCTGTGTAGCAGTTTGCCCCTTTGGGAGGCAGTCTCCTTATCTTGCAAGTGGTAGCAGCTCTCTTTGAGGCTTACATCCTGGTTTAGTTTAGGAATTGTACTAAAAGCTCAACCCCATATTTGTGTCTTTAGCACTTCCAGTGATGCCATTCAGTATATTACAAGAAATAATTTCTGCTTTAATTGGCATGGATTCCGTTCTCTGCAAAGGACCCTGATCAGTAGGACACTCGTGAATTTGTTTCTCTAATTTCTTTTTACTTTTTTCCTGTGTTCCAGTTTTATTTGGGGGGTGGCGGGTGGATTTCTTAAACTTGAGCTTCTAACCCTATAATTGAGTAACTTAGTTTTTTATTCATACACACACACACACACACACACACACACACACACACATACACACTATCCAAACACACTTTTTTTCTTCTATGAATGCTCCTATCTTAGAGTATCTTGTTCTAATTTTATCAATAGATAATCTTCTTTTGTCTTTCTGAGGGTTTTAATGATAGAGTTGTGGGATTTTTTTTTTTTTTTTAAGTTTTCTTCTTTCTGCGTAGTTCCTGTTTTCTTCAAATTGCTTTTGATTGTCCGTTTGGCTCTCCCAACTTACATACTAAAGATTTTGCTCGGTGATCCTTGGTTATTTGCTCATATTTAAGAGTAGGGCCTTAAAAACAATTAGAAACCCTGAGCATGTGATTGCGTATTGTCACATGTGGGCTTCCCTGTAAAGTTGTCTGGCTGTGCTGTTTCATTGGGGGAACCCCTGATGTCAGCACCTTTATGACTTTCTTCTTGTCTAGGTTAGATTCCCCAGAGAAGGATTTTCTAGTTTTCTGCCTATGAAGTATGGGCTGGCTGCCAGGGTCATGGAGGCTAAGTATGAAAGGAGGAATGAGGGTCTAAGCGTAAGTATGTGAATATTCTCTTTGAAGAAAAAAGCAAAAGCAACTGTTTTTATACATTTCCCTCCCCCTTAACTGTGTCTGGTACAGAGAGGGTTGGGAAAAGTCAGGCACCAATCTAGAAGAGCAGAGAAGATGATAGGGCATCTAAATGTTTCTTAGCCTTTCACCATTCCTTCTATGTTAGCTCCATCTGTACCCTTAATGTCAAAAGTATCTGACGCCTTAAAACCCTGAGCTTTGGGGAGAGTCCGTGTTATAAATTGGACTGCCTTTTAGCTTTTTGCCCACTGCCAGCTTCAGTTTCAGCTTTCTTGGGCCTACTTGGGTCACTAACCACATATCCATTTGCTCTCTGGCTTTCAGAGTTCTGTTGGTGTGTATTTTCTCCCACTCCCCATAAACTTATGGGTTTATGTCTTTAAAACAAACCCCCTGCTGTCATTTTTGTCAGCTTAAAGAGAAACTATAAGTAAAGGTGCGTGTGCATACCCAAAGTCTTGACCTGGGAGTTGGTTAACTTTTCTGTGACTCATGAGGAATAGAAGGGTATTGAATTTGCTTTCCATATCTTTGCTTGATTGCTTATTAAACTTAATTGTGTAGTATGTCTTTAAACAATGTGTTATTAAACTTAAGAGTGTGTGTGTGTGTGTGTGTGTGTGTGTGTGTGTGTGTATCTAAGCTTACAATAGAATGGAGAATAGCTGGGCACCTGGGTGGCTCAGTCAGTTAAGCATCCAACTCTGGATTTGGGGTCAGGTCATGATCTCACGATTTGTGGGTTTGAGCCCATTGTCAGGCTCTGCGCGGATAGCACGGAGCCCACTTAGGATTCTCTCTCACCCTGTCTTTCTCTCTGCTCCTCCTCCGCTTGCACGCGTGAGTGCACACACTCTTCTTCTCTCTCAAAATAAATAAATAAACTTCTAAAGAAAAAAAATGGAGAATAGCTAAAAGACACAAATGCTGTCTGTCCTAAAACATACACCAGTTTCTTTCCTTCATTGCTGCTAGGACTTGTTTCAAGCTGCAGAGGCACCAAAATTTGTTCTTCACCATGATTTGAATATACTTAATGGAAAGAATCTGCAGTCAACATCTCTGCCTTAAACCCCAAATATAGGGAGAGCAGTGGGTCTGGGGTTTCTTTTGTTCTGTTTTATGTGATGAGAATTTATATTTGTCATCCAAACAGCATGCCTTTTTGGCATTTACTGCTGAAGAGTTGTGGCAAATCAGAAATGATTTGCTTGAGTTCAGTGAAACCTTTCATATCAGCACATTCTCACTGTTATTCATTCCTGGTGCCTACAGCAAAGATTTAATAAGCCCTGTTTGCAAAACAAAAAGAGAAAAAGGGTAATGGCTCAATGGAAAGCCCATTAATGTTTCAGACCACTGACTGTTGAATCCAAATATAGATTGTAGGAAGGAGGGCCAAATTCAGATGAGGAGAGTGAATTTCTTTTAAAACATAATCCTTTTCACTTAAGCTATGAAGAGAGAAATTAAAATTGAACCGTGGAAGGTAAAAATTAATAGTGGTGAGGTGTTCCAAATATAATGTACAGTTTTTGTTTGAAGTTTCTTTAGTTTCTAGTGATAATAAATGAACAAACAAGTTCAGCATTTTGCTGGTTTTGAGAGAAAAATCCAGGTGGATACATGACTTAACCTTTTAGCAAAAGGTACACTTAAAAAGAGAAAGTGTAATAAAACAACACACTAAAGGGTAGAGAAAAGGGCGTACCTGAGGTAATCATTTAGAAGGCTTTTCACTGAGGCCTTGCCTGTCATGAGTTTATAAATTTGTGGAAGCAAAATCCCATTTCTGCCAAAATGTGTTCTCATTTGTGTTTTGAGCCCTGACATCACATCACACAGGGTGGGGCAGCAACTAGATGAAATTGCATAGTTCCATGTTAGTTGTTTAGAAACCTGGCAAACAAGATTTCATGTTTTCCCTGTACATTTTTGGCTGCCTTTTTAGGAAAGGTTGAAGGAGCAGAGGGTATAGCTCGGTACCTGTTTGGATTCAAGGAACAGCATGGTATTTTTGACGAGGACTTGGGAAACTTAGATTTTAACCCATGTTTATCTACTAACTAATTGCATGGCCAGAAGCACGTCCTTCCACATTGTTTTATTGGTAATTTTTTTTTTAACTTGGAGTTAGCTAAGATGCATGTGGCAAAGAATAAAGTGATACAATCATGGTAGAGTTACTTTGAAAGTCAGATGTAAGTTCAGTCTGCTCGAAGTGCTAGACAAAGCATAAATATTTAAAGACTGAAGTTAAATAACAGATCACAAAGGTGAACTGAATTGTTGGCAGTCCACAGGACAATTAATGATACCAAGATTCCAGAATAAAATAGCAAGAACATCTAATCTGAATTGTTGATGAATTCTAGATACCCAAGATTTCGCAGATGATTATTATGATAGCCATTTACTGAGTGCTTAATATATGTTGGGCCCTGTGCTAAAGGTCATTAAATGCATGATTCTATTTCTGATTCCTATAACAACTCAGATTTATAGTTACTATTATCATTCCTATTTTGTAGATAAAGTATGTCAACTGAAGTTACACAGATAAGAAGTGGCATATCGGGGACTTGGAGCTGAATCTTTTTGTCTCCAAAGCAAAAGTGCTTTTAATCACTATGCTGTATGTCAGAAACTGGCACCAGTTCTTGAAGACTGAAGATTATTTTAAAGTAAACTAACAAAAATACTCCCCTTCTCCTATTTATGAACTCTAAGCTGTTGGGACAAGTAGAAGATTCAGCAAGTCACATACACAATGGGTTAGACTGACCTAACCTGTAGGAGATTCTGGTTTAGCTGTAGAGGTCAGAGATTAGAACAGTTAAGTAAGGAGATAATATGTCATCATAGATGAGGAAGCAAGGCTTATTTACCCTGAATGAGAGCACATTCATGAAGACTAAGTTCACGTATCTAGGACAATAAATGAAACAAAACCAGATTTATTTTCTGGGACTTGAGAACCGTGTTCCTATATTTAAGTACATAGAATGAATGATCCATAAAAGATGGTGAATTTTCTTTCACTAGGTAAGTTCAAGTGACATGGATGTCGTAGATGGAACCCAATGCTCTTTAGGGTCCTTTTCAATCTAAAGATACCTAAAGGTCAGAAGTTTTTCTTTTCTTTTCTTTTTCTTTTTCTTTTTTTTTTTTTTTTTTTTTTTTTTGGCCACTTTAACCATTTTATTTTATTTTATTTTATTTTATTTTATTTTATTTTAGTAATATCTACCCCCAACATGGTGCTCCGACTCATTACCCAGAGATCAAGAGTCAACATGCTCTACCAACTGAGCCAGCCTGGTGCCCCAAAGGTCAGAGGTGTGGAAAAGATCAATTTTGACTAAACTGAGTGAATAGGGAGGATTTTCGGGAGAAGGCAAACCTCAAGATAATATCTGACAGAACAGATGTCATTCATTTATAGGTTAACAGGTCAAACTACTCTTAACGAGTAGAAAAACCAGGAGAATCGGAGCTGTACTAGAATTCAAGGTCTCAAGGCAACTCATCTGTTGTCTCAACTTTGGTTCTGGAAGTTTTTAGCCATTATCGCTTTAAATATACTTTCTGTCCTTGTCCCTTTCTCTTTGCTTTCTAGAATTCCTGTAATGCAAATATTGTTTCTTTTTATTGTGACCCATAATCCCATAGCCTTTCTTCACCCTTCTTTATTCTTTTTTCTTTTTGTTGTTCCTCTAATTGGGTAGTTTTCAGCATCTCATCTTCCAAGACACTGACCCTTCTGCATGTTTGAGTCTACTTTTGCGACTCTCTATTAATCATATTTTTTTATTATATTTTTCAACTCTAGGATTTCTGTTTGTTGATTAGTTGGTTGGTTGTGATGGTCGATATTTCCTCGTTGAACTTCTTGTTTTGTTCCTGCTTTATTTTTTTTTTTTTACATTTTGTTTCATTGCCTGTGTTTTTTTCTACTTCACTAAACTTCTTTAAGAGGATTATCCGGAGTTCTTCTTCCAGCAGTTCATAGATCATCATCTCTTTGAGGTCGGTTTTTGGAGCTTTATTAGTTTCCTTTGACGGTGCCATATTTACCTTATTTTTCATGATCCTTGATTTCTTACTTTGCTGTCTGCACATTTGAGGTGCCTGCCTCTTCCAGACTTTGCAGGTTTGCTCTGACAGAGACCTGTCACCTCAGTTTGGGTTTCTGTGTGTGTCTGCCTGGTAATGCCCTTGGGCAGTTGGGGCCTGATATCATGGTCTATTTTTAGGCAAGGCAATTGCTCAAACTCTGAGAACAGGGATGGGGGTTGTGCCAGTGGCCAAGAACAATTGGACAGGATGGCTGGCTTTGTTGCCACCCAAGTGAGTCTGTAGGATGTGCTCCCCAGTTGCCTGGATCTTATTGTTGGGCTTACCAGATGGTTGGGACTGTGGACTGTATTCAGTAGTAAATGGGGCTATGAATTAGCCTCCCTGTCCTGGAAGGGCAGCAGGATGGGACCCAGGGCCTGCACAGCTCTGTCTGGGGACCTGAATCAGTCCAGAGTGTGCACTGAACTCTCTGGTCAGGTGAGGACAATCTGTAGAGATGCGGGGAAGACACAGGCTGTATTCTCTGTTTAAGGCCTGTTGAATGGGCTATGCGACTTCCTGTGTGCCCTGATTAGGTTCTCTGGTCCAACAGGCTGAAAGCTGGGGGCACCTGGGTGGCTCAGTCACTTAAGCGTCCAACTCTTGATTTCAGTTCAGGTCATGATCTCACAAGTCATGGGTTTGAGAGTTTGAGCCCCACGTCAAGCCCCATGCTGTCAGCACAGAACCTGCTGAGGATTCTCTGTCTCTCTCAAAAATAAATAAATAAACATTAAAAAAAAAACAGGCGGAAGGCTGTATTCAGCAGTGAGCATGGCTACAAATTAGATTCCCTGGTGAGGTGTAGCAGGAGAAGCAGTTCTAAACCTGGTAGAGGTCTTTGTTTTTTTAACTCTAACCAACCTGCACCCCAAGTTCCCCAGCCCATCATGGCCACTGGCTTTGCCCTACAAACTGTTGGCTCTGCCCATGTGTCAACTTGGGTGCTGTTGAGCTGCACAGCTTCCTGGAGTAATCACCAGCCCTTCTGGTCACATGGAGCTGGAAGACACAGCAGGTGAGGCTGTCTCAACAACCTTTCTTGGGCAGGAGTGGGAGGGGATCCCTCTACACTACTTTCAATTTTCCACACAGGCTCTCAGATTGGGAGGGGCCAGGAGCTACCCTCAGCCTTAGCTGTGAAATAATCCCCTTGACTTTGCATAACCCAGGAATGCTCCACACCTGGCAGTAGGTTTGCCCACCCATCTCTTGGCTTGAGTGCCACTGGGACACACTGCTTCTGGGAGTTGTCACCAGCCCTCCTGGTCCTGTGGGGCTGGAATACACTCTCCATGGTGGGTGGGACAGTGGTTCAGCTCCTTGCCTGGGCATGGGCAAACCAGGCTTCAGGGCCAGAAAAGCTCTTCTTTTGAGGATCCAAATCAGGCAGATCTGCACTCTTCCAGGTTCTGTGATCAGAGTTGGTTCTGCAGATGAGCAAAACCGGTGTTTGCGATTATTACTTGGGCACTGCAGGCATGAACTCAGCCTGCCCAGATCCATGTGCTGGTTGTTGCAAGCTCCTCCCAACTTTCCAGCATGGTCAGATTCCCACAGTTCCCCTGCGAGGTCAGAGTTAGGGGCTCCTGCAAAGCGAGCCACAGTGCTGAGTGGGATGATGGTCATCCCCACTGTGGGTTCTCTTTTCCCACTGGAGGAATCAGAGAATCAGGGGAGACCTCTCTATGTGGCACTGGCCCAAGAGTGGGAAGTGAAGTCAACGTGTAGCCACTTTTCTTACCTTCTAATGCAATCTGTCTTGATCTCTGGAGGGGGTGCACCAACCTCACCCCTGTGCTCTGTGGTCTCTCCATGGTTTCTTGTTCTCGAATAGTTGTTAGTTGTTCTTGTAAGGAGTAGCAAAGTCAGGAACAACGTATATCACCATCTTGGGGATGTCACTCCACCAAGCTTTGGGGTTTTTTATTGCTTTTGGAAAGGGGAGCTGTATTAGAATCACTGTCCTTTGGGAAACAAGTCAAAATAGAATTCCTTCAACATGTCACTGAAATGTAAAATGAAAATTTGTTGATTCAGCAATGGAGATAATGGTACCTTCTGTCCTGAATCTCCATCATGAATGGAAATGGAAATCATGAGCTGTTTGCAGCTGCTCCTTCAGGTCATTTTAACCAAAAGTTTTCACAATTATGTTTGAAGACATAAATATGTTTCCGACACGAGGAAATGGTTCTGGGTTTGTTTTTTTTTCTACTATACCTTTTATGCAGAGTTGATTAGTGTACAGTGAGCCTCACTCCACAGAATGTAAGTGGCTGATGGACCCATTGAATTTCAAAGGCTTACTGAAGCTTTCCCTTTCTTTTTCTTCTGTATAAGACATGTCCTTTTGGCACAGATAGCCAGTCAGCTACATGCTGAAAAGTAACTATGACTATTTCGTAAAGAGGGAAGACAGCCTTTAATGAGATGGGTTTTTTGTTTTTGTTTTAGTCGTTTCCCCCCTCTTAAATTTTTTTTTTTCAACGTTTTTTTTTTTATTTATTTTTGGGACAGAGAGAGACAGAGCATGAACGGGGGAGGGGCAGAGAGAGAGGGAGACACAGAATCGGAAACAGGCTCCAGGCTCCGGGCCATCAGCCCAGAGCCTGACGCGGGGCTCGAACTCACGGACCGCGAGATCGTGACCTGGCTGAAGTCGGACACTCAACCGACTGCGCCATCCAGGCGCCCCATCCCCCCTCTTAAGCATAGCTTGTTGTTTTGTTCTGTTGTTTGCCAGTTACTTAAGAGCATGTGTTGTGGGAAAGTTCCAATTCAAAATATTTTAAAAAGGCATTCTTCTTGAGGAGGATAGTCTGACATTTCCATTAGCTTTTGCCGAAGAATCCCAGGGGTATTTAGACACTATGGAAGAATAAATAACTGGTCAGTGAGTCAACTCTCTGAACCAAAACAGCACAATGGAGATTTTGCTGACTGATTCCCAGCCAGCAACTGCAATGGGTCACTTTTCTGTAATAAACTCAGTGTTTAGGAAGTTTTATCTAATATGTAACAGCAGCCTTTAAAAGTACTCACCGTGGAGACTTCTAGGGAGTGGAGAGTTCCCATGTCTAGTTAGTTGGCTTCAAGCAGACCCCTCAGCAGTGGAGGGAGTTGAGATCTCATTCATTATTCATGGCCCATGACAAATTTTTGTGATATATCCTGGGAGGAAAAAATGACATTAGGTAAAAAAGTAAGGAAATCTGAATAAAGTGTGAACTTCAGTCAATAATAATGTACCAATATGGATTCATTCACTTTGACAGATATACCTCCCTAATGTAAAATGTTAACAGTAGGAGTAACTGGGTGTGCATGCAAAGGAACTCTTTATTATCGTCACAACTTTTCTGTAAATCTAAACCTATTCTAGAGTAAAAAGTTTATTAAAAAAGAACAGATGCCTGTAGAAAATTTGGGAAGTACAGAGAAGGCAAAAAATTGAGGGCCTGCAGTTCTAACACTCAGAGGAACACTACATTTTTATATGCTGTCATAGATAGTTAAATATGTATGGTGTTATAAGTGTGAGATATATCCATATAATTTCATGATTTCCTTTTCTAATGAGAATCTATGTCATTAAATATGTTCCAGAATTATAATTGCTACATAATGTTCAGTTAAATCAAAATATGTCATAATGTATTTAACCAGTCCCTTCTTGTTAGAAATTGAAGTTATTAGCCATATTTCATCATTATAACCAATGCCATGACTTACCCATGTAATTAAAACTTTGTTCACGTTCACTCTTATTTTCCCAGGAGCAGATTCTAGGAATGGCATTACTGGCTCAAAGTAGATGCAGGTCTCAAAAATGTTGCTAGCTTTTCAGAACATAAGTTTGAATTACATATCAAGTGGAGTTGATTATGTACGAGGGAGCAGGTGAAAAACCGAATTTATAGTGGAGAGGTGCTGGGCAAGAACTCGTTAAGCAGGAAGTTGCAGGTCTGGCGTAGTAAGGGTTCTATTTATTTATGTATCTATTTATTTTTGAAGCTTTACAGGAAACAACTACGAGTGAGGGAGGGAACTGGAAGACAGTGACTAAATAAAGCCCACTGAGGCATGTGAATGAGCTTAAGAGCTGCAGGTCAATGCAGGCTTGGCAAGAAGTAGACCTTTAGAAAATGGATGGGATGGGTCCACGGTTGTGGGCGCTCATCTTCTGCTGGACCCGAGGGGGAGACAAAGGCACAAGGTTCAGGCATCTCAAGGTTACTGAAGTTGGGGCCGGGTCTAATAGGTAGGGAAGCCCCTTTCCTTTATGATCAATCACCCAGAAGAGGGAAGGAGGGTAGGCACTGAAGGGCAGAGGCCACTGTAGGTAGGAACCTATCTGAAGGTGGGTTAAAGTGTAGCAGATGGCGAGGAGTGACGGGAGGACTCTACCACAGTATGGAGAGGAGAAAACTAACCGACTGATGTGTACGTTTCCATCTGTAGGCCACTAGCAGCCAATTTTGGGCAAACTGGAATTAACCTGTCCTGTTAATGGAGATATTGATGTATCTGCACTGTGCATCATCTCTCCAGCTGGCCACTGGCCCTGTTAGGCACAGTTCTTCCTTCTTTCCCACTCGTCTGGCAGCTGTACTCCAAGGTGGTGACCAGTACCTATTCCTACCACTGCCACCATCCTGCCTGAAGGTGCTACCCAGATTATTAGCTTTTAAAAATGTATCCATGTCAGTACTAGGAACAGCCCCCAAGTAATCCCCTGGTCTACCCCCCTGCCTTCAGGGAGCTTAGGTAAACTCCCTTGTAACCCATATGCCCTCGTGTCATGAGTAGCTGTAAGTGGACAGCAACAGTAAGTTGTCTTTCTGTGTTCACATGTGCTCAATTTGTGAATGTCATCTCTGTTGTTTGATTTGTCATTCTTAACCTTTTTTCTTATTTCAAGCATTTTCCTATCTATAAAGTTTAGATGCCTTTTCACGATATTTTGAATGGAGGCTCAAATATTGACTCGAGTTCTTTTCTGAAGCCTGCTCCCTCAACAGGGCTTTGCTTTCCTGCCGTAACTTGCGGAGCGTTCCAAAGTAAACTGCATCTGCTGGCTGGAGCTCTGGCCACCCACCACAGCCTGCAGAAAATGAGGTTCTGGAAGGCATAGATCTCCAAGGAAGGTGTAGAGAGTGCTGCCTCTGAGTTGTACCCTTGAATTAATGACCCACAAACCTGAATATAGCCTGAGCCTTCCCCACAGAAGGCCCACTCTACTATTCTGTTCAGTTTTGCAGAAAAATTCAGAAGATCAAATCTCTGGGCTCCTCTCTGATAGTAACCTTACCTGCAAAGTGTGGGGAGATGCAAGTAGGTGGTAGGGGAGAGGGAAAGCATGTGAGAACAATGATCTCAAAAAAACAGAACAGTAGTTTTGTTGATTATTTCCTTCACTGTGCAGAAACTTTTTACCGTGGTGAAGTCCCAATAGTCCCAATTTTTGCTTTCGTTTCCCTTGCCTCCAGCGACATAGCTAATAAAAAGTTGTTCTGGCCAAGGTAAAAGAGGTTGCTGCCTGTGTTCTCCTCTAGGATTTTGATGGTTTCCTGTCTCACATTAGGTTTTTCATCCATCTTGAATGTACTTTTGTGAGAAAGTGGTTCAGTTTCATTCTTCTGCCTATCGTCCAGTTTTCCCAACACCATTTGTTGAAAAGACTGTCTTTTTTCCACTGGATATTCTTGCCTGCTTTGTCAAGGACAGTTGACCATATAGTTGCGGGTCCATTTCTGGATTTTCTATTCAGTTCCATTGATCTATGTGTCACTTTTTGTGCTGGTACCATACTGTCTTAATGACTACAGCTTTGTAATATAGTTTGAAAAACGGAATTGTGATGCCTCCAGCTTCACTTTTCTTTTTCAGGATTGCTTTGGCTTTCTAGCATCTTTTGTGGTTCCATACAAATTTTAGGATTGTTTGTTCTAGCTCTGTGAAAACTGCTGGTGGTATTTTGAAAGGGATTGCTTTGGGTAGTATAGACATTTTAGCAATATTTGTCCATCCAATCCATGAGCATGGAAGTTTTTCCTTTTCTTTGTGTCCTCTTCAGTTTCTTTCATAATTGTTCTATAGTTTTCAGAGTACGATCTTTTACCTCTTTGGTTAGGTTTATTCCTAGGTTTCTTATGGATTTTGGTGCAGTTGTAAATGGGATCAATTCCTTGATTCCTTTTTCTGCTGCTTCATTATTGGTGTATAAAAATGCAACATATTTGAATGTATAAAGATGACGTGATATACACACACACACACACACACACATTGGAATATTACTCAGCCATCAAAATAATGAAATCTTGTCATTTGCAATGGCATGGATGGAGCTAGAGTGTATATGCTAAGGGAAATAAGTCAGAGAAAGGCAAATAGCATATGATTCCACTCATGGGATTTAAGAAACAAAACAGATGAACATATGGGAAGGTGAAAAAAGAGAGACAGAGGTAAGCAAACCATAAGAGACTCTTAATAATAGAGAACAAACTGAGGGTTGATGGAGGTGGGTGGGGAGATGCGTTAAGTGGGTGATGTATATTAGGGAGGACACTTGTTGTAATGAGCACTGGGTGTCTTATATGTTAGTGATGAATCATTGAATTCTCCTGAAACCAATATTACACTGTATGTTAATTATCTAGAATTTAAATTAAAATTTGAAGGAAAAAAAAAAGAAACCAATCAATAGAACAGTATCTGAACAGTATCCTTGGTCTTTGGATTCTCAAAGCAATGAGAAAACACCCTTTCAGTGGATGAATGTGGAAAACATTATGAAATGTGACTCATGTAAGCTTTCAAAAACTGGAACTGCCCTCAATTCTGAGTCCTATTCTCTGCCCTCTAGCTGTCCCTGCTCCCCGTCTTTTCTTTTTAGGACTGGGACGCACAGACTCAGGTTCATTATAATGGTTGGTTCATGACACGTTGTCACCATTGATTCATACACTATCCAGTTCTATAACTTTGGTCATTTTCAATAACTTCCTTCTGTTAATGGGAACTGGGCTGCTTCCAGATGTTTGTTCTTGCATCTGCCTTCACGTCTCATTTGCATACACAGCACCCAGAGCCCCAGCACCACACGACAGGGCTTTAGTGTGTCACACACCTAGACTGCAGGTCCCAGCGCTAGGGACGCAGCCCTGTTTCTTCCTGCATATTTCCCAGCTACGACCTTCAGAAGTCCTGCTGTCCTTAGAGGTGCTCCTTCTCTGTGCTCATTGAGCACAAAGCCTTCCACAGGACAAAGTGCAGTCTCACCCATGGCAGAGTCAAGGTGTGGAAGTGCACTAAGCATGATTGTACCCTTGAGAGGTTGGGACTTGGTTTTACATTCTTTGGGAAATTTTCAAAATCTTTGATCGTGGTTCTAGCCAGTGTATTTTTTCTCAGTGTCAGAAGCAAATTCCTAATTGAGGCCTAGCTCAGGAAGCTTTCCACTAGCTTCCCTAGGGAATACTCTGAACAATATAGTGGCTTAGTAGGTGTGGGTTTGTTTTTTTGTTTTGTGTTGTGTTGTGTTGTGTTGTTTTAGTGTTGTCCCAGTGCCCTTTAGTACAAGACCTTTTGGAACATGATGAGAAGACAAATGTCAGTTCAGTAATGTCATTTCTCGGTCCTTCGCTCACAAATGCGGCCAGACCCTTCTCAGAGGACGTGGCTGTCAAGCCTAGCGGTAGAACTAGTCACCTTCTAGTGGGTGCGGAGAGAGAGCGAACGCCGACAGGATAAATAGGACAAAGAAACAAATCACACAGGTGTAGTTGATCCCAGGTCAGGAGCAGGCTGGGAGCAGGGAAGCCAGACACCCCCAGTGGGGAGCATGCTCCTCCGTGGCCCCTCGGGAGCTGCCATGCAATTGCTCGGGGATCATTATCTCTGCCGGGCTTTTCATTGTTCACAGGGGCAGCTCCTGCCAACCAAGATCCTGTTTCTATTTTGTAAAAAGAGTGCCTGGAGCTCAGGAAAAGAAAGGCTCTGTGGAGAGGCCAGAAACATTAAAAGGAGGGGAAGAAAATGGATTCTGTCAAGTTGTTTGTACAGTTCCTCTCCTTTCTTCCTCATCTCTTCTTAAAATAATTGCTTTAGGACTATAATAGAATTGCCGTCAAACCAACCCTGAGAGTCGGTTACCTTGGATGGAGGCAAGTAAGTAAAAGTGCACCGGCTGAGCCCACGGCGTGGGAATGAAAAGAAATATTGATCCAGAGCTGAGAGCCAGCTGGGAACAGGAAGAGGGCGAGAGATTTTGTTGTCGTTGATCAATAATATCTTGATGCTAAGTATTTATTCCAGTGTCAAAATGGATTACAGGAAAAGCATTAGAATGCAGAGCTCTTCACTCTTACTCTTTCCTCCTCCTCCTCCTCCTCCTCCTCTTCTAAGAAGGAAGACTTCTTCTATTCACAGCACATATGAAGGCTGTGCCAAAGAGAACAACGGCCATAACAAAGTCTTACGTAGTACTTTCTATGTAATATTTAATTGCTAATTATTTCTTAGGAATGATGACCTGAATATATGGAAAGTTCCCTCTTTTTCTTAATTTTTTTCCAAAAGAAAGTATTTTCTGACCTACTTCAGTGTCATGGCTCCCGTGGCATAAATTTACTTGGCCATTAGTTTTTTGTTAGTCGTCTTTTTTTTTTTTTTCTTCCGAGTTCACATACTTTGACCCTTTTGTAGACTCTCCATAGTCTTTCTCATGTTTACCAGTTCAAACACTGAGGCCTTTGGTGGTTCTGACCAAACTGGGCATAATGAGAACTTTTGGAACAGGGCACTTCTGTTGTCCTTCTTTCTTGCTAGCAGTTGCCTTTCAGTAAGAATGGGCACAGGCGCCATGTTCCCTTACCATTTTGTATCGTTCACATAAATCTATTCAAGCGGGGATCAAACCACCTCATGAGGAGAGAATGAATACTGAATTAGATTTAGACAAGAGGGCAGGGGAGGGGAAGGAATTGGACAGAAGGTGACAGGTGGGAGTAAGAGATTGCAACATATTACTTTTGAATCACGTGAGTGTTATTACGTATTTAAATCAAAAGAAGTAAAATGAAATTCAGAAAAGAATAAGGAGGCAGCGGGCACTGGAAGCCATTGTAAATGACTTTGAGGTCTTTGGTTATAGACATCATAAAAAAGGCCATTCCATTCAATTGACTGATATCCAGCTGACTGTTGAGATGCCCCCTGTGAGTGGCCAGGTTCTAATATGCTCTTTACTGTTTAACCATGTTCATACTGTTCATACATGTTCATACTGCTCAGACTTCTTGGTATTCCCTATAGGCTAAAGCAATACTGATTACCTATAATGCCGCTTATACCTACTGAATTTAGTCAAACACTTTCTTTAAACTTTTTAAACTTATCTATTTTTGAGAGAGAGAGAGAGACCATGAGTGAAGGAAGGGCAGAGACAGAAAAAGAGAGAATACCAAGCAGACTCCACACTGTTTGCACTGAGCCCAGTGCTGGGCTCGAACTCATGAACCGTGAGATCGTGACCTGAGCCAAAACCAGGAGTCTGACAATAGACTGAGCGACCTAGGTGTCCCTCAAACACTTTGTAGGTGGAGTTTCATGAGAGTGGAAGCCAAGTTCAAAAAGTAAAATAGTTTTATAATCCCTGGCATATAAGAAAATTGAAGAAAACCAACCAAGCTCAACATTTTCTATTCAAAACACTACTTAGCTATGTGTTAAATTATAGTGCCACAATTCATTCACTTTCCATTTGCATCTGGTTCATCATTGCTGTAATTTTTAATGTTCTTAAACATTACCTGTTGAAGTTGTTAGAAATCCAGTAAGTGCCTTCACATACCCAATTAAATGCCCAATTACCAATTTTAGGCTCTTGACTTACATTTTGAAATGAGACGAACCTAGCCCTGCAGCTGAATTGTTAATGGATGGCAGATCTCAAGGGAAGTAAGATTTTAAGTGTTCTCACTCAGAAACCATGTTCCCACGGTTCAAACAGAAACACTAGCACATCCTTAACTGCTTCTACATCAAACCTTGTATGCTGTCCCGAACCAGTGTGAGTTACAGCTGTGGGTGTCCTTTCAAGAAGAGGAATAAAATTAAGGGCAAACTGGAGTCACTGGAACCTGGGCAGGGGCGCTGGAATAATTTCCTTTTTAAGAAAATAATAGTGCCTTGTGTTAAGGCCAGGAAACAAGACCAGGAAGCTGGGAGTTATGCTTTTGAACATAAATATGTATTTAACAAAATTACTTCCTAAACATGGAGTTTAAGCATAGAGGAGTATCCAGGATTTTTGGCCAGGAAATGGGTTGTCTTAAGATTCATCCCAGGCCAAGGTAATCTAAAAGAAATCAACTGCTCTCTGGGTGGTCTTATTTCTCTACTTGTAAACAGGCCCTTCCCAATCAGTAAGGGCTTGTCTTTTTAGTTATGGAAGCACAGAGAATGGTTTGAGGCATAAATGAGATCTGCTTCTTGCTTCGATCCTTATAAGCCCTACCCATCCTTCCAGCTACCGCTCAGACGGCATTTTTCTTTCATAAAGAAGCTGTCCTGCATCTACCAAAAACCCGCCTCTCACTCCACTCCCTGCTCTGTTCAGTGTGTGTTCTTTGCCTCCTCCAGACGCCTAACTATACACCTGCTGCTGGTAAGAAATACATGCTGTGATATTTATCATATCCTACCTTGTATTTTAGCGCCAGTGGCCTTGTCATTTCTGCACTAAAATGCAAACTTCCTAAGGAGTAGGACTGTACTTGACTCACCTTGTCCTTATTTCCACCCTCAACACACCTCCCTTCCCCCCACCCTCACCCCTGGTGCATCACTTCTCCTTCATTGTGCACACATAATAAATATTTGTTGAATGAGTGTTGTTTGTGCCTTCAGATTTTTTCCAGAGGAATAGAATAGTCACACTGCTTTATGATCCAAGTGTTGGCAGTTTAAATTCTTAAGCAAAACAAAATTTACATAAACGTGTCATATTCAGCTATGATTCCCTCTAGGGGAATTTAGCAAAGTTATGAGCATAACATTTTGCCACTCCCAAAAGAATTCTTTTCTCCTACCGTGAAGCTCTCTGCCTGCCAAGAGACCTCCCCTTGCCACTCCTCACCCCAGCCTTTCATCAGCCCCGCAGAGGGACACAGCAGGGCTGACATTCTCTTTAATTAAGAATCTCAGAAGAGCGGCACCTGGGTGGCTCCGTCGGTTGAGTGTCTGACTCTTGATTTCAGCTCAGGTCATGATCTCAGGGTTCATGAGATCGAGTTCCATATGGCGCTCCATGCTGATAGCCCAGAGCCTGCTTGGGATTCCCTCCCTCCCTCCCTCCCTCCCTCCCTCTCTCTCTCTCTCTCTCTCTCTCTCTCTCTCTCTCTCTCTCTCTCTCTCACCCTGTGCATACAGTCATCCTCCATCTCTTTTTCTTTCTCTCAAAAATAAATAAAAAAAAAAGAATCTCAGAAGAGTCTAGGACAATGGGTAGACGGAACTTTGTGTGTTCAACATTTTAAAATGAATAGATTTGTTTTTAATTAAAAAAAGATTTTATTAATTTAAAAATATTTTTAAAAGGGGAGCCTAGGTGACTCAGTCGGTTAAGTGTCCGACTCTTGGTTTCAGCTCAGGTCATGATCTTGCGATTTGTGAGTTCAAGCCCCATCTCGGGCTTGGCGCCGACAGTGCAGAGCCTGCTTGGGATTCTCTCTCCCTCTCTCTCTCTGTCCCTCCCGTGCTCTTTCTCTCTCTGTCTCTCTTGAAATAAATAAACTTTTAAAAAATGAATAGATATTTTACATTTTCTGCTTTTATTCGGAAAGCTGGCCCTTACTATGTTTATCTATATAATGATTTTCTGTGTTTGTTTGTTATTAGAGACATCTAGACATCGTCATGCACAGCATACATTCATGTGACACACGGAGCCATAGAATGGGCAAGCGGGAAGGGGCTCATGACATTCCTTTGGTCTAGCTGCATCCTAGAAATGACAAAATCGAGACGTAAGCAGTAACAGACCCTGTCTAAAGCACCCAGAGACAGGCAGAGTGGGCACAAGAGCCAGGGCTCCTGGACTCCCAGTCGAGGGCTGGCTGTCCCTCCCTAAGCTTCCCCCTCTTAGGGTCAGTGCCAAGATTCATGGAGCTCCCGTGCAGTGCTGACAGACCCAAGTTCCCTCCCCATGAGGAGCAGCCTTCTTCACAGAGGAGATCACTTAGTTTCTAGGCCACATCTGGAGTCTGTAATGCTGTTTAGTTCCAAGGTGGAGCAAGTAAAGAACTCCAGGGTGATTCAATACCAGGAACATTGGCCTCTGCTGGAGAGCCATTTTAATGAGCATGTCCTTCTGACAGGTGTCAGGAAGGAACATTTCCTCCCTCTCAGGAAATGGCTGGGTGAGCTGTGGTTCTTTTAAAGAGACCTTTCTAAGGCTCCAGCAAGGAACACGTTATGTATCCTCACATAAATTTCCTTTAACCTCGTCTCGGCAAACAACTGTTTTTCCTCATATCTGCAAAATAGCCATTTAATGAGCTTTACTTTTTCAATTAACATGACCTTCCACCCATGACAGTGCATGAACCATAGCTTTCTGCTTGGTTTATATTTCGATGAACAAAGCTTGTTGACATTAGGAAGTAATTTGGGTTCCGGCTGTGCAAAGCCTTTCAAGCATGGTGGCCGAGATGACATGGATGGGATGGAGCCTCTGACATAATGTGGCATATACCTGTGGGTGGAACCGGAGCACGGGGTTTTGAAGATCCTCTTTTGAACATGCCTTTCTTTTGAACCAGTAGTATAATTCCATTATAACACAAATCTGATAGAGACTCTAAACACTGGACACCAGAATCTGAGTTACTAATCCTCTCATCCCCTCTGGCATTGATAGGCACCCTGGAGCCTGCCTCCCTCAAGTCAGGCCACTGGCCAGCGAATCTTCCTTGCACCCTCAAAAGGAGGAGCGAAAGAGTGAGCGTTTTACTAAGGACAAAGCAAGGGGCGGGGGGAATCCTCTTTCTGTCTTACAAATTGCCATTACTTAAGATGAAAAACTCCCATCTGCAGGGCCCACGCTATGCTAATTTCAGTTTGTGACCCTACCAGTGCTTCCCTTGTGTCATTTGTAAAGTAGCAGACTTGACAGAGATCTTCGGCACCTCGGTATCCGCAAGAATAGACCCCTCCGCTCTCCGAGACGGATGCGGGGGTCTGAGGATTGCTGGGCACGTTGTCTCGGGAACAGTGTACACAGGAGTGCAGGTAGATATAACTGTGCCCTTATGTGGATACAGACACTGCCCTTAGGAATTCTTCTCCCACACCCTCATATTTCTATCGGAGAAGGAGATGGAATTTCATCTCCAAAATGAACCTCCTTGCAAAAGAGGAGGGAGAAGGGAGAGAGTTGATGGTTGTGGTCCCTCACAAAGGAGGAGAACCAAACGTGGCATGCGGAAGGCAGTGACCTTTCCTGTACCTCCTTCTCGGGGTCACCGCAGTGGCTCAAGTGCAGACGTGGAGGTCACTGTTGCCATTTGTTCATTGCATCAGAATCCCAAACCAATCGTACCATGGCCATTTCCACCAATGCTGTCTCTCCTCTGGAAATGTGGCCTTTTCACCTTTCATTCTTGTACCTGAGAGAGTGACTGTCTTCAGTATGTCGGCCTCCTCTCTAAGGGATCCTGTTTCTTTTCTTTTTTTAAAGTTTCCCTTTAGAACTTGCCTCCTCTGAAAACTGTTCTGCCTCTTCTGACCTTTTTAACCCTCCATTCGCACTGAAATATAATTACCATCTCTTGCTTGATTTTTTTTCTGTGAATGTTACCTGAAAACCCTTGAGAAGCAGGAACTATATCCCATTTTGCCTAGAGTGTCAAAAAATTAAGTAATAAAAAAGAGCCTCCTGTAATGTTATCAGGGAATACATTTTCATTTGAGGAAGCCTCCTGCGTTCTGAAATGAGAATATTTGATAATTCATCCTAAGTTTGGCCAGAGCTTCCCTTTGCACTTCTGATGGTGGGGAAATGCTTCCCAGGCAAGTGAAGAGAGTGCTAAGATAGGTACAAAAAAGGGTATTCTCTGTTAAACTAAAAACAACAACAACCAATCCCCTGCAGTTTAGGACTAATCATTGGCTTGTAAACAGCATATTTCCTTTGTGTTCCTGAAATACATACAGTATGGCAGAGTCCTAAAATGAGTGTTAAAGAGAAATACCCTAGACGTTTTAGGAAAGGGTGGGCACGTGGGCTGGGCCGCCAAGGAAATTCTTGTGGCAGAGGAAGGATCTGGAGTTGGCCCATGAAGGGTGAGCACAACTTAGATGTGCAGGAGGTAGCATCCCAGGCTGAGAAGTCCCAGGGACCAGAGGCACACAGACAGGACAGGCTAGGACACGTGCACGACCCAGGGAGGAGCCCAGCACTTTGGGATGCAGAGTCTCTGGTGGGGGCAGTCTGGGAAGTATGGAGTAGAAAGTAAGATTGGAGACGGGGGGACGAGCCAGGCAGCTAGTTCCCAGGGACACTTGTGATCCATTGTATTGTAAATTACTTAAGGAATCAAACGCTTATTTTTCTAAAAATAAGTTTTATAATTTAGACTTGAATGATCAGGGTTTCTGTGTTACCCATCAGGATGACATCTGCTGTGTGTGACAAGATGACTGACAGCAGTGGGAAAGACTTGTACCCAGAGCCATGTGCACAGATTTCTTTCTAACTGTGAGGATCTACAGACAATGGCCTGGCGTCAAGAGGGCAGCCTTTGTAATCTATCTGGGGTGGACACAGGCTTCTCCCTGTAGAACTGTCAGTGACATCATTGACCTCCTTAGTGGAGGAAACGCATAGGAAAGAAGCATTAATTCTATCCTTGTAATAATATCAGACCCTAAAGTGGCCTCTGTGATGTGTGTTAGTCACTTCCTGAAAGTCTGCTTATAATTGGCACAGGTTTGCCAGTGCTTGTGGTTTTTGCGATGGCTTATGTGGTCTGTGCTACACAAGTGTCTCGGAACTCCAAAATGTGTGTGCTCAGCATCGTATGTTATCAGCGACTGCAGATACAACCTCACGGCAGCAGAGAGGTCCAGGGGTCTGTGGCTTTGTTGATAGACTAAAATTTGAGTTTGAAGCAGTGAATCTTTGAGGGAATCTTGGCATAGTTTCGTGTCTCTGTTTATTTCCTATTGCTGGTTCCTGGAGAGATTTCCTTCTTCACACAGGTGCCAGTACCCCTTGGTGCTACGGTCTACTGAAGGCTCAACAAAGGCTAATTAAGGAATAGATCTGTTGGCCACAGGGATCTTGGCCTGTGGAGTCAGGTGGAGAAAAATTGGTACAAATTTGTATCTGGTCTCAGAAGTCCGATGAGGATGACCCGGAACTTTATTTCGGTTAGCCATTGATGGAACAAGGAAGAAGCACGAGATGCAACGCCTGCATTACCTCACTCGTTCCAGAGAGGCAGCTCCTTAGGAAGTTAGAGCCTCCTAAGAGCAAGATGCTTCTTTTGAGTCCATGGTCCTTGGCACTGATGTTTGAGTGGACTAGAACTTCAGTTCTGGGAAGACATCAGAGACTCCCGGTTAGCGATGTTAACGCTCGGAGAATGTGACCCGGTCTCATCACACACTGTCCAGGCGTCGTCCAGCAGTGAGCCTTGGCTGGAAAGCCACAACACAGTGCAGCGGCCCGCACACTGACGATGAGAACTTGTATCATTTGCTTCCGCAGATGGTTAATATTCAGCTGGCTGCCGCATTGTGGGGGGGGGTGGTGGGGAGGTTCTGGTGACCTTTGGACCCCTCGCATCATCATCTGGCACATTCCTGGTATACACTTTGAGGGAACAAGACCTACAGCACATACTCGTCCTCCGTGGCAGTTCTGCAAACCATGGCCAACTGCCCATTACACCTACACTGTTTGATAGACTTCATGCAAAGCCTTTCATTTTGTGTCTTTTTATTTCCAGTGCCATACTCCCACACTCAACCACCCCATGTTCCAATGTTCACAGCATTCATTCAACACGCATTCAGTATCGATGCCAACTGCACACAAGGAATGCTGCTAGATGCTTCACTGCACTTTAGTTAGGAGTGGGGGCTGGAAAGGGCTGGATGCAAAAGCCTTGCCTGTACAGTATAAAGTTCTCCGGTAAGGGCAGGAAATAGCTTCTCTCCCTCACAGTGCTCAAAGGGGGCTTGTACACCTGCCATATGGAAACGGTGACGGGAAGAACATAAGTAGGCGAAATACGGGTGTGGCTTGTAGAAAGAATATAAGTTTAGAATGTCAATTAAAATTTTTCTCTGATCTCTTTGAGAATGTGGTCAAAGAGCGGTTCCATAAATACTCACAGTAGATAGTAAGGTGACCATAAGCGTGCAGCATCAGTGTTTTCAAAAATACTGGCATACCCAAATAGGAATCCAGATCAGTCCAATGCTGGATGTGAGCTCGTTGCATTGTCCTCGCCTTTTAAAACTGCTCTACTTAGGGGACGCCTGGGTGGCTCAGTCCATTAAGCATCCAACTCTTGGTTGCAGCGCAGGTCTTGATCTCAGGGTCATGAATTCAAGCCCCGCGTGGGGCTTCGTGTTGTGCGTGATGCCTACTTTAAAAAATGTTTAAAAATAAACTATTCTATTTAGATCTGGCTCCTTGTCTAAAAGGGAACATGAGGAATTCAGCTGGGCTCCGTAGGGGCCCACAGGAGGTGGTGATTGAAAAAGAAGACCCATCTGGGAAGACTGGGGGAACTGGCAAGGATTTAACTAGGAGAAAACTGGAGACCAATTAAATGACTTTCAAGAATATGAAATGCAAATGGTTTTAACCATAACCCCAAAGGAGAGCTTCTCATCATGAAGCTCTTTATTAGGATGAATTGTAAATTATTATTGTGGAGGTAAAAGAAGTTAGAAAAAGAATATATGTAAGGAGCTGAGAAGGTTGCGTGCCCAAAGGCAAGACACAGGTGGAGAAGAAACCTCTGGAAGACGTTTTCCAACTCTGCAATTCTGTATTATCTTGACTACATAGGCAGAAGTGCAGACCACACATATAAGATTGGTTAAGTGAGCTTCAGTTATGTCAAACTGGTGTGATGTACTGAACAGAACTTGTACATTGAAAGCATGCAAAACATTGCTTTTGAATGAACCAATGAAGTTATAATTTTTAGTATTTTGTTGCTCTAAGGAATTTACGTATTTTGCCCCTTGTTGTAAGTGCTAAGTTTGGTTTTAAAGCTCGTAGGTTACCTTGCAATGAAAAATTGGTGATTTCTGCCCCAAATTTCAGTCAAAATAGACTGATGTTCTGAAGTTTTGGTACCACATTAATTTCATGCAAAGGGTTTCAGAATTCAGAGTTTGCGGGTCCATTTAGTAGCATGCATGATTCTTCAGTAATGTATTCTCTGCCTGAGAAAGATACCATATGTTTTCACTCATATGTGGATGTTGAGAAACTTAACAGAAGACCATGGTGGAGGGGAAGGGAAAAAAAAAAAGTTAAAAACAGAGAAGGAGAGAGGCAGACCATAAGAGACTCTTAAGGACCGAGAACAAACTAAGGGTAGATGGGGCAGTGGAGGAGAGGGCAAAGTGGGTGATGGGAAGGGAGGAGAGCACTTGTTGGGATGAGCACTGGGTGCTGTATGGAAGCCAATTTGACAATAAATTATATTTTAAAATAAATAAATAAAATTAAAAATGTATTCTCTGCCTAATGTAAACCATATCTATCTATAATTCTTGTTCTTGCATATATATATATATATATATATATATATATATATATATATATATATATATAATGCCTTCTTTCCTTTCACAGTGGAGGCCACACAGTGACATTCAGTACAATGGAGAAACTGCACTCCATTGGGTATATACATGGAAGGTGGGTAAGCGCTCAGCTCTGTCCCTCAGCCACAGGGGAACAGAGTTCAGCGACCACAGTCAACATTTGCTGAGGGCATCACCTCCTCTCTTTGGCCCAGTATGGTGACTGCCCTCTGATTTAGATCGGCCTTATCAGAATAGCCTGTGGTCTAGGCTGTTAAGTCTGAAGGAGAGGAAAGATACCCTGGGACCAACAAGTAGAGGCCTGCAGACAGGACCGGCTGAGTTTTGAGAAGAGCTAATGTATCAATAGTTAGTTGTGCCTCATCTCCTCAAGACAGTTTATCCTCCAATTATTCTCCAATTTATGTGGAAATTGCCAGTGGGGAATTGGGGAGAGAAATCTGAGCCTCTCACCACGCGTTCAGCACCAGAGGGTCAGGTATTTCTCTCCTTTTGTTCTGAATCTTCATCAAGGCCGGCTGTCGAAAGATCCTCGGGGATTTTTCTTCGGAAGGAATCATTTAACACAAGTGGTCTCATTTATTTCAGAAATGATTCCTAGGCTGTCCATAAATACTAATGAGGTGCATAACAATGTGTTCCATCTCGGAATCTGCAGCAGAAGTCACGGAGGTGCTGTGCTGGCTGTCCGTGTAAGAGAAGCAGCTCTTTACCACATGTCAGAATCGGTAGTCAGGTGTGCCTGTTCTTTTCTTTTCCCCTGCCCCCACTGCCTTAAATGACCCCAGAGAAAAAAAGAAAAACAGACATGGCCAAAAAGAGAGTCGATGGGTGATACATTGCTAACCACAGTCATCAATATGTACAGCAAATCCTTAATCATTTCTGATGAGAATGAAGAAATTTCACATGATGCATATTTGAGTTAGGACTCTGGGTAGGGTACCCTACCAGGTGCCCTGAAGTACACAAAGACCTAATCTTTTATTCTCGGGCTAGTTAAAATCTGGGAGCTGAGATCACACCTACAGATAAATACAAATATCTTTATTCCAACATGTACGAAGTGTGATGTTCAATGAACAGTGGCCTACAGTACACTATGCATTAGGGTATGAAGGTGACTGACCTTGAGGTTGTTCTCTGGGCGGGAGGTCAACAGCTATGGAGAGTAGGACAGACTGTTTCCTTTTTCTGTGTCTCCACTGCTGCCATCTGGTCTAAGCCACCATCACCTCTCCTGGACTACTGGGGTAGAAGTTCCTAAGTGACTTCCCTGCCTACACACACTCCTGCAGGACCTATTTGCCGGATAGCAGCAGTTGGCCAACGTGTTTTTTGATGTAAATGAGAACCCATTATGCCTCTGTTTAATGCTTCCCAAGCCTTTTACACCAGGACCTTCGTGAGCTAGCACTTGATCGCACCCGTGACCTCACTCATTCTTTCTTTTCCTCCATATTTTGCTGTCCTCCTCTTCTGTCTCTTCCTTGGGCATGTCAAGCACTTTTCCACCTTTGGGCTTTGCCACTAACTTTTGTGCCATTGGGTTTCATAGTTTGGAGATGTTTTCATTTTCATGGGGCAGTTTCTGGAGCGTGGTAAGGTCAGGGGGGAGTAATGGGTTAAGCAGTGAGCGGGTAGCAAAGCACACGTAATTTTCCTCTCACCACCACATTTTTCACGAGAATGGATAGGGCTTGAGGACAGGCCTTGTTAATAGAAGAGTCTCACGTGGAAAGAAAACATTAAGCATGTTCACAGGCAGAGTGGAAGAAGTCTGGAAATACGAAGATGGAAAGCTTTAACCAAGAGGAGGAGTAACTGGAGTGTTTCCAGAAGAGATGGGCAAGAAGAGAACCATGAACCCAACTGGAGAATTTTATAAATAGGGTATACTTTCAAAAAACGGGGTAGGTTTTTATAAAAGCCAGTGTCAGAACTGCAGTGAATAAATGCATTTTCTGTCATGGACTGAATATCCTACCCCTCACCCCCAGATTCATATGTTGAAATCTTAAACCCCATGGGATGGTATTAGGAGGTGGGGCCTTTGAGGGGTGATTAGATCATGAGTGTGGAGCCCTCATAAATAAGATTAATGCCCTTTATTTAAAAAAAAAAATCTCAGAAAGCTCCTTTGCCCCTTCTTCCATGTGAGGGCACAGTGAGAAGACAACTATGAAGCAGGAAATAGGATCTCACCAGACACTGAATCTGCCGGCACCTTGATCTTGGACTTCCCAGCCTCCAAAACAGTGGGAAGTAAATTTCTGTTGTTTATAAGCCCCCCAGTCTGTGGTCCTTCATTATTGTAGCCCAAACAGACTAAGACAGCTTCCAAGTTTGCACATTCTTTCTGTGTGGAGAATATACCGGGTGGTTATTCTGTTACCGGCAGTAACCTTGGAGTGAACTGGGTGGGGCAAGTGCTGAGAGATGCCTATCAGGGTTGGCGATTTCAAATGGGTACCGATTCTCAAACCCTGCCATCATCATCATCATCATTAATTTGCATTTGTTAAGGTATAGCTTATATATTGTAAGTTATACACATCTTAAGTGTACAATTCAGTGGGTTTTTTTTTACATGCATAGAAACCAGGTCACCATCATCCATATCAACATAGAACTTTCCCAGCATCCCAGGAGGCTCCCGCCTACCTCCGTCAAAGGTAATCTCTATTTTGACCACAAATGCTGTAGATCAGCTTGTGAATTTTTTAACAGCTTTATTTCATTGAGGTATCACTGACATGCAGGAAACTTTACATATTTGAGTGGCACAGTTGGTAAGTTTTTACACATATATACCCATGAAATCACCACAACCAAAGTAATGAACCAACCATCCCCAAAAGTTCCCTCACAGCCCTTTGTAATCTCTCTCTGGCCCCCAACATTCCCATCCTCTGTGTCTGTGTGCACGCACTAATTTGCTTTCTGTCCTACGCATGAGTTTACATCTCCTAGAAATTTATGTAAGTGCCAACGTATAGTATGTACTCTTTTTTGGTCTGCCTTTCACTCAGCATAATAATTTTGAGATGGACCTTCGGGTTGTTACCAGTTTTTGCCTCTTACCAATAAAGCTGCTGTGAATATTTGGGCACAAGCGAATATATGGTAGGGGTCAGTCTTTGTAATGTTAGCCTTTCTGACAGCTGTGTCAGGATACCTCGTAATGGTTTCAGTCTCCCATTTCCCTGATGACTAATAGCATTGAGCATCTTTTCATGTGTGTTTTTTTCCCATCCACATCTTCTTTAATGAAGTGTTCAAATCTTCTACACTTTTTTTTTAAAAAACTAGGTGTTTTCTTGAGTTTTAAGAGTTTTAAAAATATAAAGTGATGAAAATAGAAGTCCTTTTTCAAATGGAGATTTGCAAATATTTCCTCCCAGTTTGTGCCTGTCTTTTCATGCTCTTGAAGAGCAGAAGTCTTAAATTTTGGTCCTACCTAATTTGTTCTTTCATGAATTGTGCTTTTAGTGCCATAGCTAAGATGCCTTGCCTAACCCAAGGTCACAAAGATTTTCTTCTGTTTCCTTCTAAAAGTTTTATAGTTGTAAGCTTTTACATGTAGGTCTGTGCTCCATTTTGACGTACTTTTATATATGGTACAAAGTAGGAGCCAAAGTTCCATTTTTTAGCTTGTAGATGTCCGTTTGTTCCAGAAATATTTGTTGAAGTTACTTTTCTCTCTCCAGTGCCTTGCCTTTGTACTTTTTGTGAAAATCAATTACCCATTTATGCAGGTCTTTTTCTGAACTCTCTGTCTTGACACCAGTCCCACGATGTCTGGATTAGTTAATCCAGTAATGAGTCTTATGATCAGGTAGTGTAAGTTCTCCACAACTTTCTTCTCTTTTTTCCGCTCAGAGTGATTTTCGCTCTTTTCGATCACTTTTCCAGTCTGGTTGGTAGAAACAGGCAGGAAACTCTTCCCAAAGCCTATTTGAGCTGGGGCACTCTTTCCTCTATTCATTTTGAATGGTTCCTTCTCTGGCCTCCAGTCATTTCCTTACATACATGTTGGAAGACATACTCAGCTCATACTCAAGGCCGAATCTCTGCAGATCTCCAGCATCCTCTTTGCGTGTAATTCTCTATTCTTCATTACTCTGTCCTGAGAATTTTAGCCCTTTGGTCTCTCCAGACTCTCAGCACTGTCACTCGACTCACAGAATCTGCCAGTCTCTGCCTAGGCTCCTCCCCCTTGCACCACAACCTGGAAGAAACTCGCAAAGCAATCAACTAGGGTGATCGTGAGGCTCACCTCATTCATTTCCCGTCTCTCAAGGATCACTGTCTTTCATTGTGACACTTATTTTGTCTATTTGGACAGAGCACCACTCGTTTCTGCTGTGTAGACACAGGAGTAGAATTTCTGGGTCATAGAATATTGCATGTTTAGTGTTAGTAGGTACTGCTGAGAGTTTGCCAAAATACATTCAGTTCATTTTAACTGTAGATCATTTCCACTAATGTAAAATGACATTCGTTTTACCCAGAACATGTAGATTTTATTCCTCCATTTAACACAGTAAAGAGTGAAGGGGGCAAGTTCTTAGTGACATCATTCACTTTTTTTTAGATGTTCAGTGATGCACACCCTCATTTAAAATGTATTATTAAAAGTATCAAGTAAATAGTGGTGGTGGTGAAGAGGAAGGAAAACAGAGCAGGTAAGTCTGTCTTTGCTTGACTGACAATTGTAATTATATTTGGCAGCCTGTGTTGGCTCAGTGATAACAGCTTTGATTTTTCCAAACACCTAGTGATATTATATGTTTAGTACCTGATCCATTAGAAAATTCTCTGTTACTCTGCCTCCTTCAAGGCAGACAGAAATTCTCATTTGTGGGAGAGTAGCCTTCTCACATCGAAGGTGATCCCTATCTGCATAACATCCTTCCATGGTTCTTTTAGACTGACTACTCATATTGAAGGACTGTGCCCAGCAGTGGGTGCGCAGTGTCAGGGACCATGGCACCAGGCCCTTCCCTCATATAATGGTGAGTGAGCTGCTCAGGGGCAGGGACGTAAAGGCTGCAGAAATGACTCCCTCCTTCCTCACTGGAAGGAGGGTCTTTAGCAACCCCCCTTGCAAGAAAATAAGTATTGAATTTCTACCTGGTATGACATTTCCCTGCAGAGAGTTGCTACATGGCTTGTACTTTTCAGTATATAATGGAAAATGGCAGGGAAAGCGTAACATTAAAGGAATCTCTGTTTCAAGTTTTTATTCCCAGCCCATGAGCTTCTTGTGGAGTAATTAAATTCGTTCTTGAGTCAGGTGCTGCTCCTTTGATGCCTTTGTCTTCAGAGCCTCTGTTTGGAAATCTCTCCTAAGAATAGATCAAAAATGAGGTTTGCATCTGTTTCCAGAATGGAGGAAGTAAGAACAGAGTAAGACTGTTGTTGCATTGCATGGTATAGGGCAAGGGGTTGGATTTTTTAATCTCTTCAGAACCACCACGGTTCTCACTGCTATAAGCATCTGTGTTCTTGGCTTGGGCCTGTTTGTTTCATAGTTACACTACATAAGTCAGACGTGCTATATACCCTTTCCACATAAGGCATGAAGTTGCAATAACTAATACCAGCCGGGTTGTATAATTCATTGCATGTTTACCCTTTACCCAAAATGCATGCAAATTGATTTCCTCCTCAAGTCTATGGAGAATAGTCTCAGGAAGCTAAAAAATCAGGCACAATGGGAAATCTTGGATTGCTGAATCTCCAGCCCAAAACTGTGTTTTCAGGGAGGCTGAAGCAAACAGAATTGCTTATAAGAGATGCGGCTAGAATAAGGATTGAAGGAAAAGAGATTTCCTAAGAAGTTCTCCCCCACAATTTATCTCCTCCCAGTGTCCTGATATTTCTGTTTCTTGGTTTTTACCATTCTCTCCATTCTCCCTAGTCCTCAGGATTCTCCTCTTTTCTAGTAAGAAAACAGTTCACATCCCTTAAAACTGCGGTTTGATCTTGAAACAGAACATTTGAACCTGAAATACATTTGTGGTTTAGTCGTGGTTTCTGGTGGGCTTAGGAACCGTTTCCTCCTTGTGTTGAGGATCCATCCGTTTGTTCACTCCTTCATTTATGCATGCTTCCATAAATTAGCACTTTGTATGTCAATTTGTAATACAGAAGACATCATGGTGCCAGTGTGGAGGGGACAGTACTGGTCTTGCAGTGGGGAACTCAAGCCTTATGGGGATTAAGCTTTCTGATTCCAAGCTAAAGATGTAACAACCTAGGGCTACCTGTGGTGCACCTCCACCTGTCGTTGACCTGAAAAGTAGAATAGCCTTTCCAAATAAAAATCTACATGTTTTTACAAGTAAAAAAACCAAAATGATGAGCAGGGTAAAGAAGATTAAAATTAGAAGGGACTAGGTTTTAGAAATACTAATGAGGTCTCATACTGATATGTGACATTGAAGTTGCGTGTTCCAAAGTAAGCCCATCTGCTTGTTGGTAGTTTGGAAATATTGAAACCAGGTAGTACTTCCCTGCAGAGTTAGTGTAGGGGGGTTGCTTGCTCTATCAACGTGTAAGTTGTTAGCTACTCTCCGTATGGTTCTGTAACCTTCCTAAGGGATGCTTGATGCAAGATGTTTCTTATTCTCCTCCTTCTACTGATGGGTTTCTCCAAATTCCTGTGCAAGAAAAGTTTCCCATGTAAATAGTTCCTTTTTCAATATCCCTTTGGAAAAATTTCCTAGGCTTTCCATCACCTCTTCCTTCTCCAGTTCAGAGGGGAGAATGTGATGTAAGGGACAGGCCTTGGAACTAGTGATACCAAATAAGGAATCTTTTGTGTGGAAAACTTCTTTCTTTGTGATTATCGCTACTAGAGACTAAGGAAGTCTGCCTTTAAGAACAAACCTCAAAGCTCAGTGTACTGATTCTCCCTTCCCCTCCCCTCCCCTTTAGGGTTAGTGGAGCAGGACTGTTAAAAACCATCCATCCCTCCGTGCTTTCCCAGGGCTTGGTGCTGAAGACTGAATGCCACTGTTTTTGTTGCATTTGTCACTCGGATTAAAAGTGTCTCCTAAAAACATGCAGATTCACAAAGACCTTCTCAGGCCTGTTTGGATCCTATCAGGAATCTGGCCAGAGAGCCCCAAGGACCTGGGATAGGGAGGAGAGGGATAGGGCCCCAAAGACAAACTTGGCCATTTCAGGAGTTGGTCTGGTCAGAGCCTGTTGATTCTGAACATTTACTACGTCCCAAATGATAACACGCTTTGAGAAATACTTGGGAAGCCAACGATCAACCCTGTGTGGAACGCGCCATGCTCCATTTCCCCCTAACTGTAGCAGCGATGATGTTCCCCTGTTCTGAAAACATTTGAGGTAACAATCTTCATATTCTCGCTCCTAAGCTTTGTAAACACTCAGCTGTCTCACCAGATAAAGTTGCTGATGCAGCCTCAGACCTGATACTTATTTGCCCACAGATACTGCAAAATCCACCTCGAATCATCAGACATTAGAGTATTGGGAGAGCATTAAGGAAACTAGTTCCAAATAATCATTTCTCACCTCAGTCTGTTAGCCCGTTTCTTTACCACATCAGCCTCCAGAAGGTGTGCTCAATCTTGCTTTTACTTCCTGAACCACATTTCACAGGATTTCTGTCTCCTTTTTTTCCCCCCTTTCATGTCAGCCACCTCTGACAAAGAGCAGCCCTGCTAAGATTCTATGTGGATATCCCTTTTATTCCTTACTCGAAATTGTTTCTCATCAACGGTTTTGTTGAAATCAAAATGTCTGGCCATTAGACCACAGCAGAGCAGAGAGCTAAGGCATACCACAAAGCACTGACCTTCACTTAATGGTAAAGTCATGGTAGGAGGCAGCATGATGAAACTAAGGTATTTTAGGCACCTCGTTATGGTAAACTCTGCAGTTTAGCTACCTAGCCTCAATATCAAACTATATTGTAGAAAGATTTATCTTCAGCGTCTTCTTTTTCATAGAAATGACCACGTAAAATTATAAGGTGATTCAGTTTGAGTTTAATGTGTATAAGAAATGTTTGTGCACATGTTAGGAAAAACCACCTATGAACATGAAATGGTAGCGGATCTAGAGGTGACAAGTAATAATTTTGTTGATATGATGATTATTTGTTTCCTTTAAATTAATGTTTTAAGACTGAAGCTAGATATTTTGTATCTTAAAAACAAAATTGACTTTCCTGTTTGGACTGACTGAGAAGTTATGCGGTATGAATAACGAGATTGTAAGGGAAAGATGTAACTCCTTAGAAAGTCTTTCAACCATTGGACCTTGAAATGAAGGATCAGCCTCTTAATCACTGGCAGACCGTGCATCGTCTGCTGTTTTGCATAAAAAGCAAGTAACTTGCAATTCTGTCTTTCCTTTCCTCATCAGTCTTTGTCCCTACCTCCACCAATTCCTGACTTAACCCTAAGACCAGATTTTATCTAAGAAAGTGCTTTGCTATTGGCAAATAAATAGAAATTTCTGATTGGGCAGAAGCAAGGCTGGGTGGTTTTTACTCTCTGACTGTAGCTAAGCGTCTTATTTTATATTTGTACCATCTTTCATGGAAGGGCCATTCTCTAAAAGACCTTTTTTCAGCCAGTTAGCTCATGAGAGACAGAGATTTCACCACTTGAGTGGTGATGGTAATGATATTACAGGCATAATAGTTTCTATCACTGGTGTTTTTTAGTTTAGTTTTGTTTTTTTATAATGTTTATTTTTGAGAGAGTGAGACCAAGCACAAGCAGGGGAGGGGCAGAGAGAGAGGGAGACATAGAATCCAAAGCAGGTTTCAGGCTCCAAGCTGTCAGCACAAATGCAGGGCTTGAACCCATGAACTGTGAGATCATGACCTGAGCCAGAGTTGGACGCTTAACTGACTGAGCCACCCAAGCATCCCTATCACTGCTTCTTAACTACAGCTGAGATGTAAATGAAGTTTACGTGAAGGCTAATGAAGAGATGTGCCCCCATGAGAACCACATTCTTTTTATCTGAGCTGGTAGCAGAAGGACTTGAGTTTGGTTGGCCCTATGCTTCTATTTTCCTCTGTCACCAGTAGAAAGCAGTGGGTGACAGGAGTGGGAGGGAGTGAAAAAGCAGCATTAGGCCTGGATAACTCCAAAGCGTGGGGAACATCTATGTTTTGATTGTCTTTAACACCTGTCTACACTCGCTAATCACCATTTTACCTTAGAGTGGACCTCAAATGCCAGACCTTCCCGTGACAACTCTCTAAGTTGAAATTAATAGCATTTATGTTTTAATTGTATTTTTTACATTATTTTCTATTTAACATAGGCAGAGCTGTGTACCTATTTACGGCTTTCATGTATTTTGTTTCTCATTAACTTATTCAAGGAAAAAGCCGTTTATCTAAAGGGAGATGTTAAGGAAATAACAGTTCAGAATACTGTCAAAATCACAACAGTAGTATCCTTATTAGAACAAAAAATCCGGTTAGTCCTTAACTTAATGAGCATCCCACATGCAATAAAATGTGGCATTTGACATTGCAGCAAAAGTCTACAGTGGAAAGAGCAGCGGACCCTAAGCTTATTGTGCAAGTTGCAGTCTTCCCATTGATTAACAGTATTACTTTGGCAAGTCAGTGCTTTCCATGCCTCAGTTTCCTTGTCTATAAATACAATGGGTGATAATACAGTAACCCTGCCTCTGTCACAGAGCTGTTGTCAAGCACAAGAGAAAAAACCAGAGGCTGTATTTAAAAAAGAGTTTTAGAAATTTTAATTGCTGGGAAAAATGTCACGTGTGATTATGTCAATTCATAGGATCCTACCTCACAAACCACAAAGATCCATGTGGGGATGTATCCACCGCTTACATGTTTTAGGACCAGATGGGCATCATAGCAGTCTGGTTTTTATGCTTTACAAATATGCCAGAGAGGCAAATTTTGAGTATTTTATCCAGGTTCAAAATGAATCTGTTTTGCAGTAAACAGAGTTCAGGGACAGAAATAACATGGCAAGGGAGCCTACACAGATCAACGATCACACAAGTTTTCTCTATGGAGTTGACATGTAAGCTGAAATCCAAATGGCAAACAAGAGACAACCATTTAAAAAAAAAAAAAAAAAGGACGGAGCATTTCTATGAAGGGAACAGCATTTGCAAAGGGTAGAAAGGGGTTGTAGTTCCCCAGGAGCAAAAGATGGCTGGAGCCTAGTGGACAGAAAGGAGAGTGGAAGGAAATAAGAACAGGGAGGTACTCAAGGGCCAGATCATCTAGGGCCTTGCAGGACACGGTGAGGGCCTCGAGTTTTATTCAGAATGTTTTGGGACGCCACTGAGGAGATTTTAAAAGATGGCTCAGTCTTCCATATTTTAAGTTTGAATGGCCAATCTGGCCAGAGGAACCAGTTTGGGAGAAATCATAGAAGTCCAGGTGAGGGCTAATGGTCTATTACCTGGAATATTGGCAGCTTCATGAAGCCTGCTTGACCTCCCCCAGCTCTGCCTTGGTCCTTAAAGCCCCCTCCCTCCGCAACACCTCAGGTGACTCTGGTTATGCGTTAGCACTGTTTTTGCATCATTTTTAACAATCCTCCCACTGCCCAAATTCTTGACTCAGAACCGTATCTTATTCAATCTTTGAATTGCCCACCAAACTTATTTCTGTGCCTCCCATCTTGATACATGTTCCATAAATATTTGTGAAATGAGTTCATACACCACAGTGGCCTCAACAGTCACAGTACCTCAGAATCACCTGAGGAGATTGAAAATGTGGGTGCCAGGCCACACCTCCAGAGATTCTGATTCACGTGGTTTGGTGTTATTTGTTGTAAAAACTGCCAGATGATTCTGGTGCACATTGGAGTAGAGGGCCAGGGTGATTCTGGGTGGTCTTACCTGGGAGTGTGATGCTCACCCTACCCCTTTAATTTTTTTTTTCAATGTTTTATTTATTTTTGAGAGACAGAGACAGAGCACAAGTGGGGGAGGGGCAGAGAGAGAGGGAGACACAGAATCCGAAGCAGGCTCCAGGCTCTGAGCTGTCAGCACGGAGCCCGACGCCGGGCTCAAACTCAGGAACCCTGAGATCATGACCTGAGCTGAAGTCAGATGCTTAACCGATTGAGCCACCCAGGCACCCTTCACCCTACCTCTTGAAATGCCAATATGTTTTCCTTTTCCCCATGAATGTTGCAGGCATGATAGAAGTGCCCTGGTTATCTGCCCTTTAAAGTTCTTCGAAATAATGAATGCAGAGTCTACTTTATTGGGGTAGTTGGCCATAGAGCACTCCGATATTACTGATCCAGGGTGTGCTATCAATCAGTTGTCCTTTGGAAGGAGAAGATAGATGACTTTTTTTCACCAGACTTCCAGAATTTGACCAGCATATTTGTTTTACCAGCTATGGACCCTGAAAACACCAAAGCAATGAAAGGGTTAAACATGGCTCCATCAAACACAGAACTCAGAAAGTCTGGCAGTGGTGTCTTTGTGCAGTTGTTTTGATTTCCGAAGGGGAAAGTCTTTATTTAACTCCACATAATGTGTATATAATAATATAATTTTAAGGCACCTGCTTCAAAATAGAAACTGGGATGTTGGAGATAATAACAATAAACAAAAATTAAACTAAACCGGGCTCAGTGCCCAGGAAAACTACCAAGATTCCAAGAACTGGGCAAAGAATAAGCTAATAGGGAGAACAAGGCAGCAGTGGTTGGAGTTGTAACTGCCTCCATGAAGAATGATCGCTCTGTAGGCGGGATCTCTGTTAGCGGTTCTGTGGGGCATTTGTCATGTGGGTGGGGTTCCTGCCCTTCTCATTTCAGTGACAGACTTCCAATGGAACTTGCTTTTTCTAAAATGTCAACCCTCAACATGCCAGTAATTACAGGGACCCTGCATTGTGTTTGAGTTTTTATAATGCTGTAAACCACTTGGAAATAAATGGACCAGAAGTAAAAATAGGAGTTCATAACAACTTTAAAGTTAGAAGGGAAACCCTCATGTTTCCCAGGATGCCTAAATGTCGTGTGATTTACATAAACAAAGGAGGAAATCCTCTTTGTGTGTTTAGGGGTGTGTGTCTAATACAGGAACCCGTGTTTTCCTGTTATTGAAACGTATTCTTTAATCTTTTAAGCACATTTTAGGACCTGCATGTATTCCAGGTGTCTTGTTTCCTCTAACATGAAAACTGAAGAGCAGGGCATGGCTATCAGAGAGACCTATTAGATCCCATAGGAGGCACACAAAATAAACGGATAGACAGAGCCCTGGGCAGACTGATACTATTGCCTGGATTTAGTTCGGGGAATGATTATTCTTAAGAGGACTTAACAGACTTATTCGTGGAGCTGTAAGCCAGGCAGACTGTGTGTGAACAGAAGACTGTAAAATTTCCTCTGATCGCGGGTGTTAAGGGGATGATGACTTTTTAACCATGAAAGTAAACGTAATTGGTATGAAATGTTCAGAAGCTTTTAGCCAAATATAACTGAAATAATGGGTAATAAACCTAAGCATTATTTGAAATTGTTTTTTAAGTGTTTGCTAAATCCTGGTTTGGAGCAAAGGGGAAAGATTGTACCGAGGTCATAAAAACAGGTCTTTAGTCCTGGAACCATGCAGTTCTTGCCAAACGTAAAGGCAAGATGCCCACATTTCATTCCCCTCTTGGTCCCTGGGTTCCTGCTTTAATGCCCGCAGATACTGCAACTGCCCTGAACTCTAGCGTGCGTGAAGGAGGGTCCTTCTTACCAGGAACCGTGACCACAGTAGATGCCTGCTGTCCTTCATCCCTCAAGGATTCTTTTTGCCATCCAATGACCATCCGCAGGCTTATATAGAAATACAGGATCTGCAGGGCTGTTTGAAACAAAGAAAGAATGTGCCACTGCTGCACAGTCGTCCTAGGATTGCATTCATGACAAGTAGTACTTTCCACTTCTCCTAGTTCCCTTACTACCATCGTTTCTGTTAAATTTTACAACTCGTACAGCCAGGCCTCGGGAGGAGCTTTTACATTAAGCCCTTTTATAACACTCAATTACGTCTCCACCTTTGAGGCTCTAAGTCACGAAATAAGCAGATGTGGAAATATCCAGATGTGGAAATATCCAGCAGATGTGGAAATATCCAGGGTAAGCTGGTCTAGCGGCCGGTGCTTGACCTCCATCTGAGAGGTGACGCTGTCCATCCTTGGCATGGAAGGGGCAAAGGAAGAACTGACTAAGGCTGGAAGGAGGAACTGTCTCGGTCCTGCAGGTGTGGAAGCCTCAGGAATGTGGGGCAGGCGGGTATGTGAATGCCAAACGCAGGCATAAAGAGATGCAAGCTAGATTCAAACTGGACAATATTTTAAAGCCAAATAATGTTTTAAATATTCCCTCTCTTACCATGGAAGCCCGGTATGTTTACATTCAAATACCACGCTAGGTATATACATTGCGGTTCACTAGGGGAGCCAGTAACATCCACTTCCTTTAAAATCCAGCCTTTCCTAGTGACCTTTCCCTGACACCTGTCAACCCTGTATGCTTCTTTCCGTGCAGTTGGTCACCATGTTCTTGTAGCCTCCATTAGAAGTGCCCGGTGTTACCTGATTGAGGCGTGTTCAGTTTGAATGAATGAAGACAGAAATGAAGCAGCCCTTAAAATTATAATTATTCTGCAATCGCTTGAGAGTGGAGACTAGCACTTCTGTTTCTTTTGAGTTCACCCCTCATCAGAGGCATATGTATTCAGGGGCTCTTGGGTAGCTGTCAGTTGCGTGTCTGACTTTTGATGTCAGCTCAGGTCATGAACCCAGGGTCGTGGGATCAGGCCACACATCGGGCTCCGCGCTGAGCAAGGAGCCTGCTTGAGATTCTCTCTCTCCCCCTCTGCCCCTCTCCCCCCTCACTTTCTCTCTCTCTCTCTCTCTCTCTCAGAAAATAAAAGGCACATGTATTCATATTCTGTGTGTTTTTGTGTGTGTGCACATGTAAATCTAAGATGAAAACCAACCAACCTGCACACCCACTAATCTGAGTGGTTTCTCTTGGCAGTGACAAACAAGAAACCCACACAGGCGTCCATCACGAAGGTCAAACAGTTTGAAGGCTCCACGTCATTCGTGCGGAGGTCACAGTGGATGCTTGAGCAGCTTCGCCAGGTTAATGGCATCGATCCTAATCGGGTGAGTGAATGTCTGGTGTTGAGCGAAGGTGTTCTCTTCACACGATGACTCCCTCGCTGACCTTGGCAGTGGTGGTGGTCGTCTGAGTCCTCTTTAGCGAAGTTATTTCTCTGTTTCAGTTACATGGCTAAGACTTTCTTATTTCTATGCCCTTATGGGGAACTCTAAGTCTTTTCATCATGTGTGATGCAGAAACGTAAGGGGATGCACGCTGAAGAAGTGCTGGCTCCTGTAGTAGGTTTATCAGCCAAGTGCAAAGAGCAGAGTTCAGATATCATGTCCATGGTTACCAATACGAAAAACGCATGTTCATCAAGGCTTCACGTATTTCGTTATATCACCAGTGATGAGATTTATTAGCCGAGCGAGCAAATAAATAGATGGCACCTTACAAATTATGTATTAGGATTCTATTGGATTTAATACGAGAAACATTTTAAGGTAGAGCTGTTTATTTAAGTACCTTCCCTTTTGTTCACACATACTCACTGTATAAAACCTCGGTAATGAGGAGAAATAAAATGTAAATTGTCACTATATGCTAAAATAATAAGGGAGAATCTTTTCCTTACCAAAGGTTAGGGGCAAGATTCATGGGTTTCACTGCCAAGAACGTGACCTTTTCCAGGTCATCGGGAAGGCAGTATCTAGTCTAAATTGTGCCAGGTCAATGTGTAGTAAGCTGTTGGGGCTTCTGTGAGCGTAGCTTCCTAGGGACATCTATAAATACTGCAAGATCTGGGGTTTGCTTGATAAACAGAGAAAGGTGAACTTTCTTTCCATGCACCTGGGTGCGAATAAAGATGAGCCTTGTGATTAAGACCAAAGTTTCGAAAGGTGTTTCAGCTTTTGTGAGCCTTTTGTCAGGGGTAAGCTGGAAGCCGCAGTTTTTCTAGGTTGAGATCGGCACTTATTTCACTGTCTTTTCCAGGATTCTGCAGAATTTGATCTGTTGTTTGAAAATGCATTTGACCAGTGGGTGGCCAGCACAGCTTCAGAAAAATGCACCTTCTTCCAGATCCTCCACCATACCTGCCAGAGGTACCTCACGGACAGGAAGCCCGAATTTATTAACTGCCAGTCCAAACTCATGGGAGGTGAGTGGACATTCATACGGCTTTGGCCACCCCGTTTCCTCAGACTCGCTTTCACATGAAAAGGTAGGTGTCAGCAACATAAAGGCAAAAAAAGAATCAGGATACTCAGAGCTGGACAGCATGAAAAACCAGTCTAGGGAGTTCATTGTATGCTAAGTCTAGACACAGTGGAATGTTTTCATTCTTAACCAAATCTGGTCTTTTGGGAAGAATTAGCCACTTAGCTAAGATTAGTTATGCTATAAGAACAAACCTGTCCCCTCATTAGGAAAACCTTTCAGTTTGGGTTTCTTGACTACCATTTCTATAAATTCATTGCAGAGCGCCATTTTCTAGGCTGTTTTTTCCTATTATGTCTCAAGATATTCTCCAAATATTAACATGTAGATTCTGACACATATAATCTCTTTCTTTCAAATAGCAGCTAGTCTCACGTTTATTCCTCGAATGTCACACAAAGGGGAGTTAGGCTGAGCACTGTAAGCCAGCCTTAAGGGGTGAGTACCAGTGTTGGCAACTTAATGAGAAACATTTAGAGGGTGCTTAACACATTTCTTTTAGGTGGCATTGCTTTTTAGGGAATTGAAACTGTGCTAAAAATATTCTCAAAAAGCCTTGCCAGTCACTCTGTGAGCTGAGGAAGGAAGTTTATATCATTGCTCTCTTCACTGACCTGTTCTCCGGGTTTTGAAGAAAAAAGTTTTTTGTGCCCCAACTTTATCTTAATCAAATGTCAAATGAAGGTCACGTCATAGACACTACGTCTCCTCCTCGGGCTGTACATATCTTTCATATGAACACGGCACAGAACCCATTAGTCTGCCCACACACCTAATGTGTGCATACTGCCATTCTGCCCTTGGTCTGCTAGATGTCGTGGGGGCAGATCTCACACAGTGAGTTGCTTACGTCATAAGAACCTAGAAAGGTCTTCCTTAGGCGTTGATGCAGTATTCTATTATAGCTTTTCCATTTAGTCCTAGAAAAATATCAGAGGTGATGAGTAGTGCCTATTTTCTTCAAAGCGGCCCCATCCTGTGTACAGAAGTAAAAACTGTGAGATGTGGATGTTGAAAGACAACATGTGACGCTGACCTCTTACTGTTTAGAAAATAGAATGAGATACTGCTCTCATGTCTGGGCCACCAGTACTCTTCACGTGAATCCCACCTGCAAAGCCCAGCTTTAACAGATGTGGCAGATGAGAGCGCCCTGGGTTCATGGCCACAGATGACTGAGTTTTTCAGTGACTAGAGAATTGACTGGGAAATCCCAGCTTTCCCTCATTCTTCACTGGGTAGGATTTTCTCTGCTATCCTAGAATCAGATTGGTTTCTTGATGTCAAGTTCCTACTAGGAAGAATTTTTCCATCGGTGTCCGTATGGTCAGTAGATGCCTGGATAGCACTTACGCAGAGTCTCCTCTGAAAATAATGTGACATTATGGGTTTGACATTTCTGTTGCCCTTGGAGATAGACTCCCCTCACGCATTCCACTTCTGCTCGTTCCGTCCTGAGAGCAGAGTGGCCAGAAGCAGAAGCGGTGCCATGGGAACTACCACATTTCCTCAGAAGGGAAATGTGAGTCGGAAGCAGGAGGGCCACAGCCGTGCTCCCTCCACTGTCCTTGCGAGAGAAACGCGTCTCGTCCTTCCTGCTAAGGTTGAGGGGAACTTTGGTAGCTCTTCTCTGCCTCCTCTCACTAGGTGGTCCCTCCTCTCTGTTGCCTCTCTGAGGCTCTCATTTCTTCTCTCAATACAGTTCCTTTCATGCAGGCATGCATTCATTCATTCATTCATCCATTCCTGGTTCATCATCCAATTATACAACAAGTAAGCACTAAGTACGTGCTATGTGCTGTACTATGTGCTGGTCACTGTGCTCTGTCCTAGATATAGAAAATCGTTTGGTTCCTTAATGGACCCCAGTTTCACCACCCATATTCCAGACTGGCAGATCCCTAACAGCCTTTCTGTAAGCCCTTCATTACCTTCTTGAATGTCCTCAGACCTTCCAACACAGTCCCACTCAGCCGCTTCTGTCAGTCATTGGCTCAGCCCTTCAGAGGTCTTCCAGTGCCCTGTGGATCCCAAAGTCTGTAGAGTTGAGACAGGAATCCATATATCCAATGTTAAGTTGTTGTGTGTTGGATAAAGCCGCAGATTGATTTCCTGTAGTAAGAAGAAGACTAAGTGAATGAGACCAAGTGCCAGAACTGGCTCTGCCTTTTGAGACCGTCGACCTCACTTTTCACTGGTGTCTTGTCTTCTTTAGACCTCACTTTTCGCTGGTGTGACTTGTGGAGGTTGGATTAGATCTCTACAGTCCACTTCAGTTTTAATATTTAGAGAATCAATAATGCTTAAGTTACAGCTTTATTGTGTAGATTAATCACTTCTTAATTACAAGTCAAATAAAAGACTTGGCACAGTTAAATATTGACGGGTCTTAGATTCCTAAGGAAGACAAAAAAGTTTGAGTTAAGCACATGTAATTTGTTGGCAGCACATAGATCCTTCACGCGTGCACCTCGTCTTCTTGTTGCTTGTCCTTGGTAACAGCCGTACCAACATACCCTAGTTAATTAGCATACCAATTAGTCTTCCTTTCTGCCACTTACCACAGTTCAGACTTAAAAAGCGCATAGTTCTTGGGTCACAACATTCTGACCCCTTTAACTTTGGGGATACCTACCCTATCTTCAGCAGATGAAATCTGTTTCAATTCCACAGTATCCTTTGGTCTGTCCTCACCGTATGGGTCACACATCCTAGAACCGGTTGTTATCAGAACTGTGAAATGTCACAGATTTTGTGATTTTAAAGAACTAATATCAGCGTTGGTATGCTGCCCTACACCAGATTGTTTACATATGTTATCTCATTTAGCCTTTTACAGTAGCTTTTGGAAATCGAATTTATTATCTCTGCTTTACAGAGAAGGAAATAGGATCAGAGAGATCATCAAATAGCTTGCCAGGGGTCATATAGCTAGTAAGTGGCAGAGGTGAGATTCAAACACAGGCCCTCTCCACTCTAAATTTATCTTCCCCAGGGCCACTGAGTGCCATACCCCAGGGGACACAGTGACATTTTCTTTTCTATGAATGGTGCCCTTGAAGTTAGGTAGGAATTTGGAGAAAATAATTAGCCAGCACATCCCTAGGTTTTAACAAAGGGAGATAAGGGGAGAGGGCCAGAGATTATAGACTTTTAACTCTTTTCCTTGTCTTATCGTTGGTATGCAATTAAGATAGGAAGTCTTAAGCTTTTTTTTTTCCCCCCTCTTGGTCCTAAGAATGATGGAGTTATCAGGGATCTTTAAAACCACCTTGCTCTTTGGTTGCTTTTGATTTCGGTTTTGTTCATCTGCTATTATTCATGTTTCAACATAATAAAGAGATGAACTATTTTGGTGGCTGGGAAAGATGATGGAGCTCTGGCCACTCCCTGGACCTCTCAGGTACTCTGCATCTGGCCTAACCCTGTCATTGGGAAAGCTGAGGACCAGTGATTTTGAATCACGTTACTGAGGTCCCAGTACTGGAAGCAAGTCCGCCTGACTCCCACTGAACCGCACGTTCTTTAATACCAGTTCAGACAGGATCATCATTTTAAATATCTACAATTCCATGCAGTTCTTCTCTGTAGTTACTGATGGTATATACCCCACATGGCCATGTTTTTCCCTTTCCCTCGGGGAAAATCAGTTACACAGAGACGGATTCTTTGACATGGTTGAAACTCTCTCCTGCAAACATGATATTCCATCTCCAGAGGACGGACTGGGAAGCTTTGATCTTCTGATGCTGGTTACAGAACCCAGGAGACACATGTATAGTCTGTAGGGCTGAGTGAAGGCCATCATAAACGGAAAGAGGGCAGGATGCTGTAAGCAGGTGTGAAGAGGGGAAGCATTGGTTTCTTCTCTTGCCTCTGTCAGCATCTTGGCAGCCATCTTCTCTTCCCTGGATAGTAGGAAGACCTGGAAGCTGGAACCAAGTCCTCCAGGCTTGGTCATTCCTAACTTCCACTCTACCTCTCATTTAATTCATTAAAGGTTGGTCACCTTTCAAAGATACAAAGCCGTTCATTTAGTTGCTGGATCCCTAAGCTACCAAGAAACCTAGATTTAACCAGACCGAAGGCAGAGGCATGAAGCCAGTCTTTCTACTAAAATATGACATGGCGTCATGAATGAAAGGGGCCCTGAAAGTGAACCTCGGGTTCATTTCTGAGATGCTAGATTTTTTTGTCTCTCTCTCTGTTTATCGTAGGCAGAGATGATACACTGTTATGTGTGTGGTAACACATTTGCACTTCAAAGATGCCTCCAAGGTGTTAATCATATGTGTAGACCTTTGGATTCCAGAGGAGAGACTTCCTTTCAGCTAATTCATTTCAATGAAACGTGGTCTGCTCCCAAATAGTAGTATCAGTGTAGACAGTGGGAATGTCATATTAAGTCAAGGTCCCATTGGGAACTTTGTTGTATTGCTTTCTTTCTTTTCCTTCGTAAATCCCACATGGCTCTCCATTGCTCTTTTATTTACTCCGACCTTTCGTAGCGATTACTATCACCCTATTATTCTTATGCCTAATGCTGTGGGCTATGGAAATCTGTAGTGGTATTGAACAACTTCTGTGTTAGAACCACAACGTAGATTCTTTGCAAACCTGTTTTCTTCAATAAGTGTTATAAATTACTTTCTGGAAAAAAATGATTTATTCTTCAAGGCAAGCTTCTGTACAGACTGAAGCACGTCCTAGCATTTTCTTGAACTCAACCCAAACAGCCTTGGCTAACCCACACAATTACCTCTTGTTCTTTCACCTGTTTTGTATGGCTCCTCCTTCAGTGGACCCTCCTATGCTGTTTGCAGCCAAGTTTCGCATGTGTCCTCGTTGATTTCACAAGCATTCACTCAGCACCACCTATCTGTCAGGCACTGAGCTAGCTGGAGAGACCCAACAACAACGTAGATACCTTGCTGACTTTGCTTACTGTTCTGGGGAGACAACAGGTGTAAATAGATAATAAACAGTTCAATAACACCAAGGTGATTGCTGAGCTGCATTGTAAAGGATGGATAGCAGTTGCCAGCCAGACAGGGGCAGGGTGAAATGAGCTCTCTCTTACTGCAACAGTTAATCTAGAGAGTTTCATTCCAATGTTGGCTATGTTCAGATTTTGGAATGTGGCAGATTGTTTTTCCACAAAGCAGCCTATTTTGAAATGCTGTATATTTTCATCATCACCAAAGGAAATTTCTTAAGTGTTGCTTTCGTACGCACAGCCCTTCAAATGATGGTATCAAGCCCAGACTTCTGAGCTCTATTAGAATTCCAGGGACACAGATGTCTCTGATGTCTCCTTCATAGCAGGCTTGCCCTCATTTCCCTTGCTGATTGGTATGCTAAAGGAAACACCTAATGGCTTTACGCTGGATTCCCCTGGGATGGAATAGACTCTCAGGGTTTGAAGTGTGACTTTGCATTGTACTTTTCTTCCAAATAATGCAGGGTCATCCCTGGGTGAAGGTTGTGAATATTTCACCTTGCAAGTGCTCTAGGCATGGGCATATGTAAGGTGGAATAACAAGTAACTTCTTAAAAGAGCACATGTGTACCTCCTAATGGGGTTTTAATGGGAAAAACAGTGATCAATATGGTCATTCTTTCTTTTTTAATTTGTTTTAAGATCATTTATTTTGAGAGAGAGAGAGAGACAGTATGAGCGGGCAGAGAATCCCAAGCAGGTTCTGCATTGTCAGCACAGAGCCCAACGCGGGGCTCAAACTCACGAAACCATAAGATCATGACCTGAGCTGAAACCGAGAGTCAGACACTTAACCAACTGAGCCACCCAGGTGCCCCAGTATGGTCATTCTTAATCCCAATATATTAATATACTACTTCAAGGGAATCTGTAACATTTTCCATAATTCTTATATTTCTTCTCTATGATGGGATATTTTCTGCCACTGAATAATGGCTCTGTGGGATGTGAACCTCGCGCTCCTACACATGCTCCAGCCAGCGCCACATTACAATGAATTGTTTCTTTCTCAAGACTAGATTAATGTGTAATTTTGCCCACTGTTTCAGCCTTAATATGCTGGGGGATACACACACATACACGCATACATTAGAGATTATCATTCATGTACCAAGTTAAATTGTGTTAAAACCACCATATTGCTGCTGCTTAATGCCACCACCCGGATGCAGAACAGAGGAGACAGCCAGGCTGTTCAGTGACACACTGTTTTGACAGAGCTAAAGTGTTCCTTATAGTTCTTTAAATCAACAGGAATCCCTGTCAGAGTTCCTTCAGTGGCTTTCTTTGTCACTGTTGAAGAAATACAAAATAACAAACTTCACTTCTCCTCTGCCCTGGCCCAAACAAGGAAAATGATTTATAAGGAGCACCCGGATCCACAGCTCTTAAGGAATGGAGTTAGTGCCTCCATCAAGGCCTGTCCCTCATTCCCCATCCATTCAATGCAGGCCATGACTTTCAAGTCACTTAATAAGCACATCTTCTTTTCCTTATATTGATTCAGCTAAGTAGAAGACGAGATCATGCCAATTTAACAAGGTATTTATGACCGAATTTAAAATTCTGTTTGAAAGATCTCTGTAAATGACTGTTAATTATATCAATCATGTACACACACAGATTTATCAACCAGTCTTCCATTACTCCATCCTCCTCATTTTCCTAGACAGCATGGTATTTCATCAGAGACTCAGCTTATAGACACTTTTTTGGAGAGAGTAAGAAACTAAGACTAGAAACAAAAAAATTGCATCAATAAAAATAACAGTACAAATAGTTTTTTAAAAAATGTCTAACATTTATTTATTGCTGAGACACAGAGAGAGACAGAGCACGGGCAGGGGAGGGGCAGAAAGAGAGAAGGAGATATAGAATCTGAAGCAGGCTCCAGGCTCTGAGCTGTCAGCACAAAGCCTGATGCGGGGCTCAAACCCACGAACCACAAGATCATGACCTGAGCCAAAGTCAGATGCTCAACTGACTGAACCACGCAGGCACCACAACAGTACCAATATTTAAATTATACAGTTGGGAAAGCCCAGCTAGGGTTTTCTATTTGTTTTGGTTATTGAGATTCTACCACTTTAACTACTGTATCAAACAAGTTAGATGTTCATGATGCTACATGACTCACAGACGTAACCATCCGACATTGGCCAAGCACCATTAGGAGCAGGACATTATAGCAGAAGCCCTGAGAGGTTTCTGGATCTGGATCTTTTATGTATTTGTTGTTTCAATTTAGGACAACATTGCCAGTTATTATGTTGGGTGATTTATGAGCTTTCTCATATTTTCTGAGTGGATCATTCAACCTCATCTTGTTCCCAGGAGGTAAATCAAAAGCAGATGTTTTTATTTTAAGTGAGAACATTGAAGTAACCAAGGACTCCTTCCTTAGGTTCTATGCAATTCTGTGCATGATGTTACAAATGACTAGTAACTAAAGAAAAACTAAAGAAAAACTGGGTCACAGATGTGATTTTCTTGTTTTTCATCACTCTTTGCCTGTAAGCAACTCTCAGGCACACAGTGAATCAGCTGGTGGGCTGTGGGCAGTCTTCCTGAGCCAAGAGTGACTTCATGTATTACATGCTTTTGAATCATGCGTCTCCATCAAAATCTTGAGGCAAACCAAGGGTGCAATCCAAGGTATCATTTACTGGCTTGACAAGGATCCTGAACATATTTTGTCTGTCCCATGGTTAAATAACCTGCAGTGGATTAGAGCCATTCTTACTTTCAGAATCAACCAGAGGTCACATCTACACAACTTGATATAGTAATAGAGCGACATAGAGCAGACTCCATTTATCCCTGTCTTTGGTGGCATCACGCATTAACTTTGCAACTTCCTATAAGCCACTTAACTTACACTCAACCTCTCTATGCTCTTCTGTATCATGAAGAGTAACAGAGACCTTGAAGGAATGGTGTGAGGATTAAAATGAACTTTAAAATGGTCAACCAAATGGGGTTTTTGCAAAGTACCAGGACATGTCTGAATGGTCTATGAAAAAAAAAAAAAAAAAAACACCTTGGAAATTGTGATTTGTGTATTCATAATATTACATGATTTCTTTTGTGATATTTATCAAAAGCCCTTTCTTGTGAAAGAAGCAAGGACATTTTCTTGTGCTTTCCTACTCCACGTTGGCCCAAAGAATAGCAAAAAAAAATAGCAATTTCTTTGTTCCAAGTGGGAATGAGCTGAGCTATGTTATGGACATTTCAAATGCCTGGAGTGCTAAGTTGTTTGCCATGGTTTATCAAATGCTGAATGTGTTGCATTTTATGTCTGACATTTATAGAGTGCATATGTGACTACTGACTTACCAAAACAACGATGTTTAAAATAGCGAGTAATGCTGTGCCAGAGATCAGGGCAAATAATTCAGATCCTCCTGTAGGAAAGAAAAAACCTGAAACATGTTTTCTGAACTTTATAAGAGAATAGAAATATTCCTTTTCCACCAGTATATTGTTAGCCTAAAATATTTCTTTGAGTCCAATTCTCTTTCTCCAGCCAAAAAGGGGGATACATGAATCAGATGTAAAATTATTTAACAGCGTTAGACAAGAAGTGGTATTTCTGAAACAGACCTAAAAAGTGTGCTACATGATGCCCATACTTTCAGATTTAAAGACAAGTGCCAGTCACTTTTCTATGTAAGGACAGTTTTTGAGTCTTCATATCCAGTATCACCATAATTTCATACAAGAAAGTTTACTTTAACATGAAAAGATTGAAAGAACACACTCTCCAGAAATAAAGAGCTACTCCTTAAACTAGAACAGTTTACCTTTAGGAAAACCTTAGCACATTGTTCTTACTTATCTTGCTTCCCATAGACCAATAAAAACTCCCCTCAGCTGGCATTCAAAAGTTGTTGCCTTGCTGTACAGTAGACATGTCAGGTACTAAAACTAACGTGGAATTTTAGTGAAGAGAAGCTGAAATTCAGTAACTGGCCTGACTCTAAGAATGATCATTTCATGATTGCTAAATTCATCCCTCCTTCTGGGGATACCCCTCAGAGCACACACCTTGTGGACAGCAGATCAGAATGTCATCTTCAAGGCTCAAGGCCATCGTCCTATTTCATTCCTGGAATAAAGGTGAGGAGCTTCTGCATAGTAGCTGGGAAAAACTATACAGGAAATTGACATTTCTCAAACCTGCAGTGAAGAGGTAAATGGAATGGCTTTTTCCCCCCAGCCCACATTATATCCTAAGTTTCTAAAAAGTTCTGCCTTGTTTCTGATCACTAAAGTAAATCTAAATCACTAGATTTAGCAAAGGCAGTTACCGGAAATTTAGACACTGGTGTAAATCTGAAGTTAGAGATTTCAGACCACCCGCTTCTCACCCTTTTGCTTGCAATGTGCCTACCCAAGATTAGATTCAGTAGATGTTCTGCAAGAAGCAAGAGCACTAGGGTTGCCTGATTTAGGAAACAAAAATAGAAGATGCTCGTTCAATATGAATTTCAGATAAACAGTGGGTACTTTTTTTGGATCAGTATGTCCCAAATATTGCATGCATGTCCTGTATTTTATCTGGCAACCTTCACGGGTATGGACCACCCCTCACCCCCTCAGTTTCTGGCCACCATAACAAATAAGGAAAACAGAATAAGTCAGAATAAGTTTATTGCAGTGGAGACACATAAACTTTAAGATGGCCAGTTATTAGGACTTGAAGACAATTTGAAATGGAGATCTCCCTCAAAGGGATTATGTTAGGTTAGCCATTCAGATATACAAACAGAAAAATATGAGCAGACTGCTAAAGAAGGACTATTAGAAGAACTTAGAGGAAGTCTGACTTATTGTGGCTCTTCTCCAGAGAATAATACTATAAAAATGCAAATTATAATTACTGGTAAGTATAGAAATTCCACTAAAGCACTTCTATAATCGAACATGAGATTCCTGGATAATTTTGCCTAGGGAAGAAAGGCCAGTCATCAGTCTGAATGTCTTTGGCTTGATTTTAAAGAGTTGGTTTGCTGTCAAGAATAAAAGGAGCCTGCCATAGACTCTTGGAAGCACCCAGCAGAACAAAGGCTCCCACTGATGGAGAAGAGCAAAAAGCTCTACTGTCTCAAGAGTCAGACGTAGAATAAAGAAGTGTAACAGGAAGCTACTACTTATGAAAGTTAGCCTCCTCTCTGACCAGTCTAATGGTTTTCTTAGTAATGGAAGTGACTGGTCTGTCAAAGATCCCTTGACAAACCCTGTGGCTTGCCTACAAGTTCTGGCTCCCCTTTATCCATCATGCTGCCTGTCTGTAGCCCTCGCTCATTGTCAAGTATACAAGCATGCAGAGTGACCCTGGCTTCACTGTTGGTTGGTTTGGTTTTGGTTCCAGCCCTATATGAGTATGGCATCCAAAGGTGATGCTGCTGTAGGTTCTATGAGCCATTCAGTGGGTCATACCTGTGAAAGGGGAAGAATATGTTTCACAACTTTCTAACTATGACAGCACATAAAGCATAAGCATGTCAATTACAACATATGACTGACAGTAAAGCAAGAAAATAAGCATATCATTATACTGGGGTAAAAACACATGTTTTTTTGGGGGGGGGGGGAAATGAGGACAAGTCTTTCTTGGCTTAGGGATTTATTTCCTCTGACAAACATTTGAGTGGTTAAACTGTGAGGTGACAGTGTGTGTGTGCATGTGTGCTCACACACATGTGTGCACATGCATTTGAGACTCAGTGGATACTATTAGTGGGAAAGAAACTATTTGCTTTTATTTAAATTAGTGGCCCATGCCAAAATGTCAGTAAGGAAGATTCAGAGTGTTTCTGAGTTTAGATGTCTGAGCAGAAACTGATTTTTTATATTTTGAGAAAATGTAAAAGTAATTATCATAATTACTCATACTACTATGCCCCATAGAAAAGAACTTTCAAGTGGGATCAATATGTTCCTCATTGAATCTGATTGAGAACATTCCAGTCAGGATCATCTTTATACCCCTTTGCAACAAGGAGAATTAAACAGGACAGAATATGATGGATCAAAGTCAGGACCATTCCTTGAGTCACATATAAATATTTCACAAGAGCTAATCTCCTTGTGATTATTTATACTATTATATATTATTCTCTCCATCAGTGTTTCACTCTGTCCTATGGGCCTTATTTTCACAGTTGGTTGATTTTATTGATCATCTTCCCAGTTCCCATTATAAGAGGTTGAGAGTTAGTGGGGGGAAAAAGGTGGTTTCACAAGGTCAGAGTGGATCACACATCTGTGATAAAGCCAAGAGCTTGCACTGCTAGTTGGTGTCTACAAATGTTAGCACTTTTTAGACACTAGGTAAAGGAGAGGAAAACCACTTTTACAATTATTTTATGGGGTCAGTGTATTCTCCTTGTGTGTTTTCTTTAAGCTTTTGACTTAAAATTGCATAAGAGAATACATCATTATTTTTTAAAGGCCTGCATCATTTAAAAGCAAATACTCACCACAGAGTTCATGTGTATTTTAATTTTTCTAGCCACAGTAGGTTTACCCTCTTGGTCATTTGTGTTAGTTTCCCACTGATACTGCAACAAATGATCACCAAGTTAGTGGCTTAAAACAACACGAATTTATTATCTTACAGTTCTGGGAATCAAAAGTCTAGAATGGGTCAGTAGGGCTGTGTTGCTTCTGGAGGCCCTAGGGAAGGATTTCCTTGCCTACTCCACCTTCTAGAGGCTGTTTGTGTTCCGTGGGGCATGGCCCTTCTTCCATCTTCAAAGTCCCCAGCATAGCATCTTCGAGCCTCTCTCTCTGGCTCATACACTCTTGCCTCAGTCTTGTAAGAACCCTGATTATTATATTCATTCCACCCAGATAATTCAGGATAATCATTGCATCTGAATATCCTTAACTTAATCATATCTGCAAAATCCCTTTCACCATGTAAGGTGACATTCGTAGTTTCCAGGAATTTGGGTGTAGGCATCTTCAAGAAGCCATTATTCTACCTGCCACACCATTTTCCTAAACAATTCTAAAAGCTATAATGTACACTATTGAGGACTGCTGTCCTACATTTAATTTTATTCCTTTCATACAATATAGTTTTAAATACGTCCTATAGACTATTTTACTTGTACTTACCTATTATGATTTAAGACATTGAATATCTTAAAATATAAAATTTAGAACACCTAAACATGTTATGAACATGTTATGAAACACCCAGTATTTAAGTGGCTGTAAGGACTTTCCATGTCCCACATTATCAAGAAGTTCCCCATTTTGCCAGCTAGGATATTTATACCTTGGCTGTTTCTCTTTACTTAAGGAATTTGTTTTTCCTTAATCATTATGTAGGTTCTTTACAAGTTTCTAGGAAGTCTTACTGTTTAAACCTTGTGATGATGAAGATATTATAGGTCATTTGATTTTGTTTAAAATCATCCTTTTCCTTGATATTTCCCTTCCTGTCTCCTCAGAAAATGACTCTAATGCCCTACTTGTAAAAAAAAAAAAAAAAAAAAAAACTTAGTGGTAGTCCTCTTAAGAGACTGACAATTCTTTTTTCAGCTTTGATGCAAAATGTCAAGGTCAAGTTTATTTAACATGTACTCATTACAGACAAGTTCAAATTAGCTGCTTGGATTTATCTCTTTAATTCAGCATACATTTAGAAGTGATTTAACATGAGCACCTAAAATATAGCTACCATGTCATTTCAACATTTTTCTGTATTGCTTAGGGTATGTACTTCTTTTCCTGTTGTGGTATTTCTATTTTTTTTTAATGTTTATTTATTTTGAGAGAGAGACAGTGAGGGGAGGGGAGGGGCTGAGACAGAAAGGGGGAGAGAGAATCCCATGCAGGCCCCACGCTGTCAGTGCAGAGCCCCACACAGGGCTCAATCTCACGAACTGTGAGATCGTGACCTGAGCTGAAATCGAAAAAGTTGGATGCTTAACCTACTGAGCCAGCCAGGCGTCCCTAGAGTATGTTGTGGTGTCTCTTAAGCCTTGTTCTGGTGTGGTGTGATACACACTAAACAGAAAATGACCTTGCACAGATCTGGGTGTGAATTTCTGGTCGGTCACTTACCATCTGTGGATAAGTTACACTGTAAGTCTGACTTCCTTTTCTTAAACAGTATTAATACCGGTTACTCCATAAGGTTGTTGTAAAGATTGAATAAAATGATGTATGAAATATTTAACACGGTGCATAGGGAGTACTATGGAATGTAGTGGTGGCTGTTATAATTAATAATTATATTAATTTGTTAGGGTAACCTGGGTGGCTCAGTTGGTTAAGTGTCCGACTTCAGCTTAGGTCATGATCTCGCGGTCCGTGAGTTCAAGTCCCGCGTCGGGCTCTATGCTGACAGCTTGGAGCCTGCAGCCTGCTTCGGATTCTGTCACTCCCTCTCTCTCTGCTCCTCCCCCACTCACACTCTGCCTCTCTCTGTCTCTCAAAAATGAATACACGTTTAAAAAAATGTTTAAAAAATAAGTGTATTAATATGTTACAATTAATATTTTCTTTTAATCTTGCCTTCCTGTTGTGTTGCCTTCCATCCTGTTAAGGGAAATTAATATGGAATCTGAATTTCAGTCAGACACAGAGGAGAGAGTGAAAATACAGAGCATCCTTATGTCAGATATGGTAGAGGTGCCGTTCTATGTTTTATATTTGCATTTTTCTTTTTTTTAATGTTTGTTTATTTTTGAGAGAGAAAGTGTGCACAAGGGAGGGGCAGAGAGAAGGGGACAGAGGATCTGAACTAGGCTCTGCTGACAGCAGTGAGCCCAACGTGGGGCTCGAACTCACAAACCGTGAGATCATGACCTGAGCCAAAGTCAGACACTCAACTGACTGAGCCACCCAGGCGCCCCTGTGTCTTCTTTTTTCTTATCTTCCAGGAAAAAAAAGAAAAAGCCAGCTAGTGATGACAACACTGATAGTCCCCATACTGAGTTCCTACTATATGCCAAGCAATTTTTTTCATTCATATTACCTCTAACACGTAATTATTGTTATCCTCACTTTACAGTTGAAGAAACTGGGTGTCAGAGAGGTTACAGAGAGGCAAGGAAACTTGTCCAAAGCCACATAGACAACAAAGAGAAGTCAGGATTTGAACCTAGGGGCTAGCTCTAAAATCTTCCCCATTAGAGAGAAAAAAGTAGAAAAACTCACCAAGCAGCTATCACCAATGCATGTTTTTGTCTCAAAGTTCTGAGTGTTCCTCCAACTAGATTCTGTTTTCACTTATTGGCAGTTACTATAATTTTTGACATTGGGTGATCGGGTGATGTTGTATTTTCAGTATAACATTTGAATTATGGTATTCATTGCTTTATCACTATTATTTTCCAGTTAAGTGTTTGACTATTAAGTTTACTCTCCCAGGACTGCGCTTTCTTACAGTGTCCCAGATCATATTTTCTTTTCCTCTAGGAAAATGTGTCTTTGAAATTACATTATACTTCAGAAGGAAAATGCAGTATGATTTGCTAAGACAAGTTATACATAAATTTTCAGGAATATATATGCTGTATAAAGTGTGACACACTTATATTCAGCTCTTATTCATAATAAACACTTGTTCTTCAACTCTGGCATAATAAACACTGTTAGGCCAGCAACATCCATGGGTGATCAAGATGGAGTCCTAGATATGGCAGCCTTCAAAAATGAAATATGTGTAATCTTCTTTGGGGAAATAAAAGACTTGGAAGAAGATTTTAAAGCTTTCTTCAGTGACGATTAAGAAAATAGTTCCAAAATTATGAATCCCCTCTTTTAGACGACTTCGACTTTGTAGCTTCATCCCTGAAAAGCTGAGATGCATACACAAATAGCTGGATTTCTTTCTGCTTAAGATTAGGTTTAAAAAACACGGAAGTTTTAAGTTCTAATGCGGATAATAGTAGACAGAACCACTGAACTGCTGGTGCTTCTCAACCCATTTGTTTTCCCTGTTAAAAAAAAAAAAAAAATTGAAACTAATCATTTGGGGCCATTTATTTCAATTAGCCAGGCATAGGTAAATAAGAGAATCTGTCAGTAAAACATGATCAGCTTTTTCTTTGTTTGCTGGTGAAAACAACAAAGGGAAAGATAAGTAGTATCACTACTGAACATTGTAGGGTTTTTTGGATTGTTACACTGATAAAAAAGAAAAGTCTTAAAAATAGAACATTGGTGCAGTTTGACATTGTAAATTCACATTTTGAGGCTCCTTCAGCACCGCCACATACGAAATAGAGGAGATTAAAAAGAAATAGCCACTTTGAAAAAAAAAAAAAGATGAATAGCTGCAAAGTCAGAAATACACAGAGTCTCAGAATTAGCAGGTAGGAAGCTGCTGGTGTGCTGGGCTACAGGTCTGGAGAGAATAGTTTGGATTCTGTGCTGTAACCATGTACCCCAGACAAAGTAGGAGACCAGAGCCACATTCACTGCCTGGAACCAAGGCTTCTCTGCCCAAGCAATAAGTCTACAAACAAGCTGTGACCAACTTTCCCTGGGGCAGTGATTTATCAGAATCTGCATTCCTAGAGAGGCAAAAAAGAACAAACGTAGCTTCCCACCCAAGACCTGCGGCCAGCCACCCACTAGCTTGGGACTGGCTCCACAATATCCAGAATGGCACCCAGGACAGGAGCTTCAGACCATCAGCTGAAGTCCTGGTTGCCTCAGGGGCTGGTAGGGGAAACAGTAAAACTATATGTGGGGAGAAGGGGCCAAGGCAGTGAGAGGAGAAGAAATTAAAATTTCACACTTGAGAAGAATTTACACACCAAAGTTCTACAATATATGATACAACCAAAAAATAAAACAAAATAGTTGGCAGTTGAAGTCATTCTAAATGAAATGAAAATAACAGAACAATTTGAAAGTGACTTTAAAATAACTATGTTTATGATATTTAAAAGAAAGAGGAAGGAATCAGAAAAAAGAACAAGATGTTACAAAACAAAACCAAAACTATAAGAAAAGATGAGATAACTAGAGGGGAAAATAACTTTGGAAGTGAAAAAAATATTGTCTTTGAAATACATTCAGTTGATAGAATAAACTCTAGACTGGGCATAGTCAAAAACAGAAATTAACTGTAAGAGAATGAGAAATTCACCCATAATATAGTACAGAGAGATAAAGAATATGAAGGAGTAGCTGTACCTGGAAGATAGACTGAGAGGCTTGAAGACTCAGATGAGAATACCTCCAAGTGCCACAGCTGAAAATTAAAGCTGTACCTAGACAAAAATAGGATGAAGCAGCAAAACATTGAGGACAAAGAGAAAATCTTAAAAGATACTAAAACCAAAAGTTTCCTACAAGGGAAAGACAAACTGATGACTTGTCATCAGCAACAAGAGATGCCAGAAGTCAATAAATAAATGTCAATCTGGAATTCCATCCCCAGCTAGACTGTAATACAGAAGTAAGAGGAAAAGCGATCTTTTCAGACAAAGATTATTTGCCACCTCCCAGCCCTTGCTGAAAAAACTACTAAATGAAGCACTTGAACATGAAGCAAGATGAACCCAAAGGGGGAAGACTAGAGTTTAAGAAACAACAGTGATCACAAATGTGATAAAAACACATTGCCAAACTTAATTACCTGATGATTATTTTTAAGTTACCTTGGATATTTCCTTAAACTGGAGCTAAAATTCTAGACATAATTAACAAAATATATGGTATGTTTTCAGTGGATAGCTGTACTGCTGTCCTGTGAATGAGAGAATTACTGAGTTAATTCAACTTTGATAGGAAAAAAATCATAGTTGCATCGGTTAGACTTCTGGTTTTCCTAAGCAGGGTCAGGCCTGGTTAGTACTTGGATGGGAGACTTCTGGTTTTAAGTTGACAGAATATAAAAAGTGTTTTCTACTCTTCTTTTGAACATTATTCAAAATCTACTAGGAGAATGTAGGAATGCAAACTGTCTTGGATGGGATGCATACCTGTCTCTCATAACAAACCCGTAGATGTGGGGAAGGGCCGACAAACATAGTAAAGGTCAAGGTAGATCTCAAGAGAGAGTTCTCATAGCTGTAGTCTCAGACAAAGCCAAAAGCCAGCAGAATGAAATGATTCAAAGTAATCCCTTTGGATCCAATAATCCCTTCTTTGAAACAATGAGCAAATGCCAGGAAAGCTCTGGGAGTTTGATGGACTCCATTTGGCATGATGCCTAGACAGCAAAGAGCTGAACAAAGAATCACACAGTCAAAGCCATGTTTGCAGGAATCAATCTGTTGATGGGGGAAGAAAGAAACTGCACACAACCCTGTGGTACAGATCTCATTTGAGAGAAGTAGAGTTACGCTCAAGAGGCCTCTGTCACATACATAACGCTGTATGTTCCTGGGAGTGTGATCCTGTTCCCTCCTCGGTAATGTGAACCTTCTGCAAATGTCTGCTTAGCAAGTGATCACCTTGTTTTCAAAATGGTGATCCCAACCAAACCGGCACAGGTGGTTCCATTACTTACTACGTATGTGTCCTCGCACAATTCATAACCTTCCTAAGTCATGGCTTCCGTTTTTGTAAAATAAGTTAACAGTTCTCCCCATATAACACTGTGGGTAGGATTCAATAACAATACAGGCGAAACATTAGCACGCTATCCACTACATGATAAAGAGCCTGGCAGGCTAGGCATTTATCTATGAGGTAGAATTCCTAGGGCGGAGCACTGACTTGCCTTCCTTTTCTTCTTCCTCTCTGAAAATTAGTGATTATGATCACAGATTCGAGAGCAAGAATGCCTGGGTTTGAATCCTTTCTCTCTCACTTACTAGACTGGGGATCTTGCCCAAATTATTTATCTGGCCCTCAGTTTCCCCATCTGTGAAGTGTGGATAATAATAGTACCTACCTCACAAAATTGTTGTGAAGAGTAATTAGTTAATTCTTGTAGAACATGATGAATAGTGTCAGGCACAAAGGATTCGGTATGCATTAACTACTAGTACTTTTTATTTTTCAAGAATTACAAGTCACACCATAGATATGAGTACCACACTTCTTACGTGTTTAAAAATAGTCACCTTCTCAGGAAATGTGATTCTTTAAACATAGAGCCAAACATTGATTTTTTTTTTTTTTTGAGGGGGTCAGGAGCAGGGCATAAAACCCAGGGTATAGATCATATATTCCAAGTTTTGATTTATTTAGATCGTGAGCAAAATTATCTTTTGCCCATGGTTAGTTATTTAAGGTAGATCAACACCATGTGTTCAATAAATTGGTTGTGTGCGGGTACAAGCCAGTTGTGATAAGTTATTAATTATGACCCTAGAGCAGAGGCTCACAGACTGCAGCTCTCAGGCCATATACAGATTTTTGTATATAAATAAAGTTTTATTGAAACACAACCACTCCTGTTCTTTTATATTTTGCCTATGGCTGCGTTTATGATACAACCACAGAGTTGAGTAGTTGTGCCAGAAACATTATGGCTCAAAAAGCCTAAAATATTTCCTATTTGCTCCTTTACAGAAACAGTTTGCTGACTCCTGCCCTAGAGTAATAGCTTTTCCCTAGGTCTTTCACTGGTCAGAAACAGCATTTTTAGGTACGTTTAATAATGGACTTTAGTGTACTTTGAAAGTATAGAGTGTAATATAATTAGAAATGGGTAATGATGTAGTTCCCATCTCCCATAATTTTTTTGTCATTACATAAAAAGCCATTAACCTAAAATGAGATGATAGGTAATCCCACTCCTTTCCCTTAGTTTGGCAAATGTCAGTTTTAGGACTAACTGCCGATCCTTTTGTTAAGGGATGTTGTCCAGGCCAATATGTCTAAAATTAGAGAACAGAACAGAAGGAGGGCAGACAGGGACAGACAATGCAACTTTCACTCATAATCATAGAACTCAAGTCCCTGTGGGGTTGCTTGGCCAGGTTCCCAGTTGAGAAGAGAGATCTCTGTAATGTTTTCAACCTTCTTTTTCAAAGCCTGTTGGACTTAGATGATCTGGGCTGTCTTTTTCTTTTCTTGTTAGATGTTTTTGTTTCATCTTCTTTGGACTGACTTTTTCATCGCAGCCTATAGAAGGCATCAGTACTTAAGTGTTGGGAGTTTTAAAATGGGAATGAAGTACTAGGAACTAAATAAGGGAGGGCATTTGAGTTGTCTATGTATGTGTTTATGCTCAAATTCACTTATTCCCCCTCAGTATACTTCTGGAAGGAATTCGATGCTAGGTATTTTATCGTAAGACATGGAAGGGCCCTCAAATATATTGGCCTTTTTTTTTTCCTTCAGTTTATTAGTAAATGTATTTTTTAAAAATCCATCCTACAGATATGTTTTTGTTTTTGTTTTTATTTATTACATCTTCAAATCTTTAAAAATGAACAGAAAACAGAAGCTTACCTTGATACAGGCTTAGTCAGCCAAAGTTAGCTTTTAAAGAGTTAAGGTCAACCAGAAGAAATTCTGTCTCGGCCACTGCCATACGGTGACCCTCCACCAGCACTGGATGATCTTCTCAAGTCTTTTCTTAGGAATGGAGTCCGTGAAGATAGCTGCAGAGAAAGACAAGTGAAGCTACAGCATGGAGCTCATATTGCCACTTCTCTGAGTAAGGCACCTCCTCAGTTGCCATTTGCCAGAGTGAAGGCAAAAGAATAGACGTCCTTTGGGCTTTATGCTCTCCCCTCTCAGGAGCTCTGGGGCTCGATGGGCGTGTGTGCCATTAGCTGGTAAGGAGGAATCTGGGAGCAGCAGGTTTCTAGCTTCTCAGAGTAACCAAACCCACCAGCGTAGCAGACATCCTGCTCGATTCCATGACTACAGACCACAACAAATATGGGTGATCCTCATTTGAACAGGCAGTGAAGCTCTCAGTTGGAAAACCAAGTCCAGATCTTTGATCAGAATGTAATAAGAAAGATTATTTTTGGTTGCCAAACCCCAAGAGATCATTAGCTGTTGCTCTTCCTTTTTTCTTCCTGTTTCCAGACACCCTCAGCCCACCCGCTCATCTCTAATGCCTGCACTCCCTAGAGGTGGCCTAGTGTTTCTGGCAGACCCCACGGGTAGGGAAGTCCTAGGTAAAGACGCTCATTGACAGCTAGTCATGTTAGAGCAGTAGCCTAGACCTCTTTGATTAATGGCAGTATGTTTCCTCCTTACTTGGTGTCTTTGTACTTAATTTTACAGATAAGTTCTGTGCTAGCCCTCACTGAAATGAGCACAAGTCCCCATGGAGAACTCTGGGGGACTGTGCTGGTAGGTATTCATTCTACTTGGACTCAGCCCCAAAGTCCTGGGGACTGACACTTCCAACCTGCTCACGCAGTGCCTCCTGCCCAGCACCCCCAAAGCCACAAAAGAACTTTTGCTGCCTTTTTGTCTTGCTTTTAACCAAAGTGTATGTGTGGGAGAACTTAGCATGTGATTATGCCGCTAGAAAGTACTGTTAGTGATAAAATATCAGACTCCACCTAATGTATGTGCATCTCTGTTCCTGAGCTTAAACGGAAAGAGGTGATAGTCTGCTTTCCTCCAAAAGCATACATTCAAATAATTTTTAACTTAAAATTTTTAAACTATTTAACATTATAAGAGTCTGGTGGCCTCTAAGATTTGGGTAGTTCGCAGGCTGCTTTTTATCTTTAAGAATACTAAATTCCTCTATGTTCTCCAGAGCTTAGGATGTTTTTCCTATTTTCCAGCTTCCCTCCTGTTTCATCTCCTTGTTTTAGATCATTTGTGTCAAGTTACTCTTTATTCAAAATAAGCAAAGCATTCAATTACCTACAAAAGAAGGAATAGAAAAAATTGTCATGCCATATATTCCCTGTAACCTTTAATAATTATGTCCATATCAGCTAACATACGAATTAAAATATGCATGTTCTCGATGTCTTCTAATCCACAAAAGGAAATGATTACTACATTTTGTCAAACTAATGCCAATATGATGACAATGTTAAAACATTCAGCTTGCAGCTGGTAAAGCTTTAATTATAGCTTCTTCTTACAGTGAAAGTGCTTAATTAGACTCGTAAGATTTGACTTGAAGATAGATTTTTTTTTCTAAAGACTTAAAGAATTAAGAAAAATACTTTTTTCCATTCATCTTCCATTTTCACTCGTTGACCTTTAGCCATACCTCCACCCTACTTCTTCCCCATTACAAGAACTATTATAAGGGAAACTCAGCGGGTCAGTTAATGGATACCCTTTTGACTGGTTATTAGCTTTCATTTCTGAGTTGTGAGTTTTCAAAATGCATTTACTTTCAGAATTTTGAGCAGATCAAGTGAAATAAGTCATACAGAGAAAGACAGATACCGTATGTTTTCACTCTTTGTGGATCCTGAAAAACTTGACAGAAGACCATGGGGGAGGGGAAGGGGGGAAAAAAGTTACAGAGGGAAGGAGGCAAACCATAAGAGACTCTTAAAGACTGAGAATAAACTGAGGGTTGATGGGGGTGGAAGGGAGGGGAAAGTGGGTGATGATGGGCTTGAGGAGGGCACCTGTTGGGATGAGCACTGGGTGTTGTATGGAAACCAATTTGACAATAAATTTCATCAAAAAAAAGAATTTTGAGCAGATCTTCAGTGCAAAATAAATACTTTGTATTTACAAAGCCCCTTTCTGTACTGAATTGAATGATACCAATATTAAAGGCATGTTGCCAATCATCTTATTAAAACTCATCAGAGAGCAAAGTTAGGGTATGATTTCATACATATATTCAAGGTTGTCACTTACTAAAAGGTAAGCAAGGGGACTGCTGTGGGCTTTCCCAGGTAGAAGTGAAGGGTGGAGGCGATAGTCATGATGAATGCAATATGTGGTCTCACTTGTACAACACAGTATTTCTTACCTGGCTGCCATGTTTTTTGAATTTGCCAGTGGGTACACTTTTAAATAGAAGGCAACTAGGGAATGGGCATTTGCATCCACACTGCACAAGAGAGAAAAATGACACTATGGATGTTGTTACTTGGAGCAGCTACAGTTACACGGTCAAGGCAGAAAGTGAGATTTTTAATAACAGTATTTATGTTAGTTCATGAATCTATAAAGTCTATGCTTTCATATTTTAAACCGTAAGTTAGCTTTGTTAATGCATATCTTGCAATAACATCTACTTTTTTTGTTCTTAGTGTAGAACTGAAAAAAAACTTTCTAAAAATAAAATTTAGTGTTTTTTAATTAATGTTATGGACAGCATGCTTCTGTTCCCCATAACTCCTGTTGAAACCCCAACCTCCAGTGGGATTAGATTAGGAAGTGGGGGCCTTTGGGAGGTGATTAGATCATGAGAATAGAGACTTTGTGATGCGATCAGCGTCCTTCTCAGAAGAGTTTGCTCTGTGTCATGTGAGGATATAGCAAGAAGATGGCCGTCTGCTTCCCAAGAAGAGAACTCTCACCAGAACCCAACCAGGCTGACCCCCTGGTTTCAGACTTCCCAGCCTCCAGAATTGTGAGAGATAAATTTTTATTGCTTAGCCACCCAGTTTATGGTATTTTTGTTACAGCAACCTGAGCTAAACAAATACTCTGTTCATGTTTTCTTCTAAAACAATAATTTAAAAGCCCTAAAGGGGCTGACTTCATTCAGTACATGCTTATACAATGCATTTATGAATTCCACTCCTCTCACCCTCATACACAAAAATAGTATCATTGACTTGATTTATTTTAGTTAAAGAAAACATTTTCAAGGTTTTCTAAATCTGGGCACTTTCCTCAGAATAGGTTGCATATGTGAACATCATCCCTTTTATTAGTCAGAACAACGCTTGGTTATGCTGCAGTAACTAACACACCTCAGACTCTCAGAGGCTTAACAAATGAGACACTGTCGCTCCAGCAAGGTCTGTGAATTCAGTGCCTCTCTAGAGCAGCTTCTAATTGGTGACTCAGGGACCCAATTTGCTCATATCTTGTTGATCCTCTATTTCAAGAGGCACTTTAGAGTCAAACTCCATAAGGGAAAAGAAAGCTGGAAGGCCACCCAGGGCAGAACTCAGCACAGAAGTGACACTCATTGCCTCTGCTTACAGCCCACTGACCATATTACCAAACTAACTGCAAGAAAGGCTAGAAGATAGATGCTTTCTATGTATCCACGAAGAAGAAAAAGGAAACACAATTTTGTGAACACCTGCCATTACTTCCACCAAACCCTTTGTTCCTATCGTGGAGAAAAACGCGTAAGAATAATTTTTTGAATTTCATAATTTCAAATCACATAACGTGAATGTGATCTTACAGTAAGTTATCAACCCAAAGACTCTCTCTTCTCTTTAGAAATCCATCATACGTTGTCTGAAAATAAATCATCTTAAGCCCTTCTCCCTCACCCAAGCTAAAGTGTTCCCTTGATGTCTCTTGAAACTTGGCTTTTTCATTCCCATCTTCACCATTTTAGCTGAGATTTTTGTAAACTTCTCCTGGAATATTTGCAACAGTCTACTCAGTAGTCACCTCATTCTTTTCATCAGTCCCACCCTCACCAGATCACCATTATTTCTTCAGCACTGTGTGATCTCTCCCCCCTATAAATTCCAAGGAGCATTAGCATCTATATCACTCTCTTAAGAGTCACCAAAAAAAAAAAAAAAGTCAGGATTATTCATTGCCCAATAAATAAGAATCCCTCCCATAAGAAGTAAATGGTTTATATTGCCACTTGGAAAACCCAATGAATGAAATACAAAAATATTTTTAAATTGACAGAAACCTTCATATTTTATATGTGATTCTGTGAACATTTTAACCTGTATGTTGGCTCAGGACGGAATATACTCAAAGTTCTTCCAAATTGAGTTTTCAATGCTTAATCCTTTTTAAAAGTGTGGTATTTAAACAGAGGAGGTGTGAAAAACAGGCCTTCCTTCATATTCTAAGTAGAGTAAACACAGGAAGAAGCAAAATCTGTTTTGGTTTTCACTCACTTCATGTGTCATCTTATTCCCACCAGCATCATAACAATTTTTGGAAATAGTGCTATTTCTATAGAAACTAAAATTTTCCACATTAATCAAATATCCTGAACTTGTATTTTGTACATGTTTATATCTTTGACAGATTTGTTTTTCAAACCCCCAACAATTTAGAAAAATGGTGTATAATTGGAATTTTCTTTCAGTATGTCCGGAAGTTGATCCTTTCTGTGTGCTAATTAGAATAACACGACCCAAGATGAATGCCAATGCAAAAAAAGTTTTAGGCATAAATAGTAACTTCATCACATCTTTATAAAACCAAAAACATCCTCCATTCTTTATCAATGTACTATTCATTCAACAAGCATCTATTGAACACCTACTAAGTGATAAACATCATGCCTGGAGATGCTAAAAAATAAAGGGGCTACCCTGTGATCAAGAGGCTCCTAGTTTAATGAGGTACACAGATAAACAGACCAATAGTTTTGGTGCATTATAGTAAAAGCTTCATTAGAGAAATGCGAGGGATGCTATGGGATAGCACTCAGCCTCAGGGAATCATTACCTGATTCCTGGAGGAGAAACTATGGCTTAGTTGTCAAGCTGTTGGGTAGGAAGAGACATCATATAATGTGAATTACACAGACATCATGGGAATGCCATTCTCTTATCCTAGGTATAACTATGTAACAACAAGCTGGGACAGATGAAAATCCACTCTTGGTACATTTCACCTCACAAGGTATACCATTCAGAGACTTCAGAAACTCACAGTACTAAAAAAAAATAGTGATTTTGTAGTCAACTAGACCTGAATTTCAAATCAAAATTCTGTCATGACTAGCAGAATCATCGTAGGTGAGTTTCTGAGTCATCAGTTTTAGGAGAGGAATAATAGGGTGTATTCTTAAAGGGTATCCATTAAGATGGATAGGATAGTAGATATAAAGCATTTAGCACAAGTTCCTGGCATGTGGTAGGCACTTAGCAGATCATCGTCCATAGTATAAATTATGGTTTCATAGTATAAATGAAAATGGGTTGCATTTGCACTTGTGACTTTGATAGTGAACATTCAGGTCCACAGTTGATTGAGCATTCTTTCCTTCGATTTGTATCTGGTTAATATGCATTGAAATGTTGGTGTTTTATAATACTGTTGGATGGTGACTGATGGTGACTGTACTTATTGTGGTGAGCACTGAGTAATGTATAGAATTGTCGAATCACTATGTTGTATGCCTGAAAGGAATATAACATTGTATGTCAAATACACTTCAGTTAAAAAGTGATGCAGTGTGGATCAACTCCTGTATGTAACTGATAGTAATTTGATTCGGTTGATGATAATTGTAATGGATTTTAATGATCAAGTGGCAGTTTTCAGGTTATCCTTCTTAGGAACTAAAATATGTCATAGGAATTAATTAGTAATCAAACAAAATTCGTTAAGATTATAGAGTGACTAATAGTCATGAAACCCTTTGGGACTTCATATCAATTTCAAAATTACATATGATACCAGAGAGATGGTAAAAATCCCCCTATGACTATCAGCCTGAACAGAAATTGTCCTTGACATGTGTTAGCACAGCTGCTCATTCATCACCATACTCCCAGTCTGTGAGGTGAGATTCTCAGTTTTGCATTCACCAAATTAAGACAAATTAAAGGACTCTCAAGTTCATGTAGATGCTAGTATGGGACAGAATCATAAAGAGAAGCTTTAGGTCAATGAACTGTATGCTGAATTCTGTTGCCCTTGATAACAGTGTCTGAAACATAATTGACCCAAACTTTAAATTTTTCAGATGCCAATATCATAAAAGGAAATAGCTCAAGGCCGCAGACTGATTTGATTCTCTTTATTAGCTCCTAAATAATAGGATTTAACTACAGCAATAATGACGTAGTCGAGTAGTAAAGTGACCTCGATGACTATAATAGAAGATTTTTGTTATACTCATAGTATTTCACCTAAAATTTAGAATCACTATTCTCTTTTTCTTGGGAAGTTCATCTGTTTCATTTCTCCTGCTCAAGATAAGTTTCCTGCACATCATCATTTGCTGCTAAGTCACATTGCCAGTTTAAGGACTAAACTGTCAGACAGAAGAGCATTCAGTAATTGAAAGTTTTCTTCATAATTCTTCAGTCTTTTAAACCACATAAACTGACCACGTAAGATACCCTTGATGGTATGTTTATACTCTTCCTTGAAGTGTATGATTTTTCCCTTGGATTTTATTACAAGGAGTTAGTAAAAGTTGGGTAGTGTTGTATTTTGAAATCACTAACTAGTGTGTGTACATACTCGCTGGGGTGAAGTTCCCTAAAAGGTAAGGGTAACCCTTTCCTAAGGGGAGATGAGTATAGATCGTTACAAGGAAATCAATTACCAGATTCTCCATTTCCATACGTGTTTCTGAAATGTTGAAGACCATAAAACCTCACTGAGCCCCAAGTCGGCAAACATGGCCTCTCGGGCCAGCTCTGCTATTACCTGGAATGTAACCTCGAGAAAATCCTTTCACTTACCCTCTGACCACACATGTCTCTCCAAGGAACTAGATGATCCCTAAATTGTTGTCCAATGTAAGGCAATGAAGTATTTGCTTATTTTACATGAGGAAGTCATACTAAATTCCCTAACAGCCTGATCACTTAACAGCAATAGATTTGAGACACAGTTTGAATTCGTTTGAAGTAAAACATCTCTAAGGAGCTATTTGGGCTGGACACGTGCTAAATGTGGAGTACATATTTTCTTGAGTCAAAGAACACAATAAATTCATTTTTGTTCACTGTAAAGGATATTCGAGTTCAGACCTCATTCTTTATTCTTAGAGCCTCAAATATTAATCTTTTATTGTCTTAATCCAAAATCATTTTATTTTCCATCCTGTGTTAGTAAATTAGCTTTGATGAGCTCTTTCTCCTTGGTGATCTTTCTCTATATTTTTTGCTCTTTATATTCTTAATTCCAATTTGTAAATATGTGTTTATTTTCATATAGTAGCCCCAGCCACATAATGCATGTGATATATGGGTCTGGTACTCTCCTTGGCACCAAGAATACATGTGGGGAGGATACAGCCAAGGAGTTTAAGAAATTTCCGGGGCCCCTAAGTAGCTTAGTCGGTTGAGCGTTCGACTTCAGTTCAGGTCATGATCTCGTGGTTTGTGGGTTTAAGCCCTGCATCAAGCTCTGTGCTGACAGCTCAGAGCCTGGAGCCTGCTTCAGATTCTGTGTCTCCCTCTCTCTCTGCCCCTCCCCTGCTCATGCTCTCTCTCTCTCTCTCAAAAATAAATAAACATTTTAGAAAATTTTTAAAAAAAAAAGAAAAAGAAATTTCACAGCCTGATTGACTAAACAGACACTTAAACCAATAATTATATTGTGTTAATATAGGGAGAGAGACATGTTAAAGTGGTAGGGTAGCATGAAGTAGGGAGCACAACCTTCTGTTTAATCTTGATGAAGACTGATTTATCTACTCTGCTTGCTTGTGCTTTTGGTGTCACACCTAAGAAACCATTGCCTAATCTTAGATCATGATTTATGCCTATGTTTTCTCTAAGAGTTTTATAGTTTTTTTTTTATTTAATTTTTATTTATTTTTGAGAGACAGAGCACAAGCAGGGGAAAGGCAGAGAGATGAGACACAGAATCCGAAACAGGCTCCAGGCTCTGAGCAGTCAGCACAGAGCCCGACGTGGGGCTCAAGCTCATGAACTGTGAGATCATGACCTGAGCCAAAGTTGGACACTTAACCAACTGAGCCTCCCCCTAAGAGTTTTATAGTTTAAACTCTCATGTTTAGGTCTTTGACCCATTTTCAATTAAAATTGTATATGGTGTGAGGTAGGGTCCAACTTCATTCTTTCACAGGGGTCTCTAGTTGTCCCAGTACCATTTGATGAAGACCCTTCTTTCCCCAGCGAATGATCTTGGGAATCTTGTAGCCCCCTTTTTGATACATTGTCCTGACTTAACTTCACCTGTGTCAAATTAATCTTGGTTTTTCTGCTGCCTCTCAGGCTTTCTCCTCAGTGTCCTTTACAGGTACCTTTATGTTTACCTCATTCTAAATGTTAACATTCTTAGAAGTAGAATTTGCAAACCCCTTTCTTCTCTTTCTCTTTAGCATTGCTCCTGAGGTAGGCTTACCCATTCCCATTCTCTCTCTATGCTGATGACCTAAAATTTTTTTATACATTTTTTTAATGTTTTTATTTATTTTTGAGAGAAAGAGTGCGAGCTGGGGAGGGGCAGAGAGAAAGAGGATCCTAAGTGGGCTCTGTGCTGACAGAAGCAAGCCCGATGCAGGACTTCAACTCCCGAACCATGAGATCATGACCTGAGCCAAAGTCGGACACTCAACCAACTGAGCCACCCAGGCGCCCTGATGACATGTTATCTCCATCCCAAACTTCTCTGTGGAGCTTCATACAAAAATATCTATTTGCCTTATTGACTTCACCTGGATGTCTCACAGACAACTTAAGCATAACATTCTCCAAAATGAAATACTACTCATATGTGCTCACCTTCCAAAGAAATTTGTTCTTCTGACTGATTGTTCTGTCTTGTCAATTGCACCACTATATACCTATTTGCTCAAGTCAAAAAGCCTGGGATTTGCTCGATCTCCTTCCTTTTCCCTCATCTCCCATATTCAGACGTATCGGTATATATCTTAAATCTTTCCACTTCTCTCATCTCCACTGATATCATTCTAGTACAGGCCACCATTATCTCTTGAGTTACTGCAAGAGCTTCTTAACTGTTTGTTCTGTGTTCTCTCTTGCTTCTCTTCCCAAACTATAGCCAGAGTGAGAATTTCAAAAATGATCTCAGTCCAGGTGACCCTTGTTTTAAAATGCTGCAGTGGCTTCCAATTGCACTTAACATCTATCTCATTTCCACAGTCTATAAGCCACTGTGTAGTCTGGTGCCTGCTTCTCTCTCTAGTCTCTTCTCAATCCGTCCTCCCCCTTCTATAGCCACACATTTGGTTCCTAGACACAGAAGGTCTTTCCCCTTTCAAGCCTTTGCACATGGACTTTGCCCCAGCTTGTCTCTTCACACCACAGCTTAAACATTACCTCCTTAGACTGATCTTCCCACTGATGCTCAGTCCCCCTCCCCTTGAGTTCACTAACATAGCATATTGTTTGCTAACCACCTGGCGATTTTTAAATTGTATGTGTGTGTACACATATATGTGTTACCTCTACACACACACACACCTTAAACCTATGTACATATTGTTTTAACCTATACATAACCTATACATAATCTGACTCTTGTTTCTTGGCTGTAAACTCGGTGCCTGGCCTGGGTGGGGACTAGGTGGGGGAAGAACATATCTGTTTTTCCTGTGACTGTGCCTGCTGCAAAAAAAAAAAAAAAAAAGTATCAAGAAAACATTTTAGTGAATAAACAGACCAGCAGACAAATTTGGAAAAGGTGGAGTGACCTCAGATGAGTATGAATTATAGTTAGAGAAGGAAAGGGCATCATAGGTTGAGTGACCAGAGACTACAAAGGCTCAGAGACAAGAACAGAGATGGTACATTTGAGGATATTGATTATATTCCTCGAAGACTGGTGGGATTTTGTGCAAAAAGAGAATACTCTTATTTTCTTTTTGTTTCATGCTCAATTTATTAAATATTTCTCCTAAACAAAACTTGGAAAATCAAATTTTCTTAAACTTTTGAACATTGTTTACTAAACTTCGTTTTTTAAAATTCTCTTAAACAATGTAAATTGTAATCACAATTTAGTAGGACTGATTATGTTGAAATTTTTAGTTACTTTAAACAGATGAAACATATGCAAAAATAATAATTATAATACTTAAAAGAATATTATATTTAAACTTTTTATGAACTAACACACCATGGTTTTAGGTTTAATTTGTGTCTTCGTGTTATTACTTCTTCGTAGATATCCAAATTTAATTTGAATTGCTTATTTTCACGTTTCCTGAGTCTGGAGAAACCTGATGTCAAACAACTGGTTTTTGGTGGCAGCACAGGCCTGGTTTCTTCTCCCAGTGTGATCCCAAACTTCAGGCCCTGAATATCTCACTGGGTCCCTTTTTATAACTGAATTTCATGTTTCCAATCAGGAGGTTTTACAAGAGTCCAGTGTTTTCAACCTGATGGGTGTTCTTCCAGAATGGTGTATGCTTTCCTTTTCCTAGGCCAGCATTACCTAATTACCTAATCCTTCACCATGTCGTTATTACACATTGATCTGGTATGTTAGCACTACAGGAAACATACTGATGCCTTATTAATGTCTTATCATAACTTGTCTTTTATGTAGAGGTTTCTAACTCCTACCAGATGCAGTCTAGCCTGAACAGATAGCCACATTTCTAAAGAGGACACAGTCAGTACTTTAGAATGCACCGTGGTTACTCTTGCCTACTTAGCGGCTATACTTGGCCATTGATATTCATCAGTTTGTTCTGGAACAGTTTCTACTCCTTCTGAAACACTTTGGCTTACTCAGTTTCCTATATTTACCCATCACTACTCACACAGATAGGAACAAATCATACTTTTATACGTAGATAAATACTTAAGCATTCTATGTACATCAATACTCAAACATGTTAATGCTCCTTAGTTATTAAAATCAATAATGTAAATTAAGCATCCAGTTACAGTCAACCTTGTTTTGTATTTCAACTTCATTTTCATACATTTTATATGAACATTAACAAATTATGGCTTCCACAAAGTTGTATAAAATTATTATAATCATCATCTTCATTGTTACAAGTTCTATTACTGTTAATGTTGTAAATATTACAACTTGCCCTGTGGGACCTGCTTTAACCTGACTTCTTTTTCCTTCTAGCACTAGCCCTGCCATCTTTGAAGATATCCTTGTTGTCAGGCAATGCTTCAGGCCTATCTGAGTTTTCTTTGCCCTAAGGCATGAAATCCACTATTTTCCAAAGAACTTTACTTTCTTCTAGCAGAAAACAGTGTTAGACACCAAAATCCAAGTGCTAGATTTGCATTTGAGTACTAATGTTACAATACACACAAACACACACACACACACACACACACACACACACACACACGCTATTGCTAATGTTTGGACAGAGCTAGACATGATATTGTTTATTAAGCTTTTTATTCACATTGGTTTTTTTTTTTCCAAATTCATTTGTTATATGTTCCACTTCACCTATGGTAGGAAATTGGTAAAACTTTAATGATTTTCTAAACTTTGTCGAGAAACCATGAGGCAGTGGATAGAGATTGGAGTCTGGGGTTGGGGGATGCCAAGTGAATAGCTCGAGACTGGATCAGGGGGGACCCTCTTGAGTTGACTATGTTGAATTATGGGTAAGTCCACAAAGGATCACAACAAGGAAGGAGCATGATCAGGTTAGTAATAAGGAAAGAGGATGATGCATTAGAAACTGAGAGACCAGTGACCACAAAACCACCCAGCCTGCTACATAGTCCAGTAAGACCTGGTGAGGACTGGAAGTAGAGTGGAGGGCTAAGCAAAGTGCCCTTGCTGAGATAAACACTCTGGGCTGCTTGGACACACGTGTGGGATGTGACAGAGAGGTTGGAGTAACGGTGACTGAGCAAAGGATACAGGGTAGACAGAAAGGCCATTTACTAACACAGTGAATTGAGGAAGAGAAGGTCAGATGGAGGGTGGGAAGGGAAAGAATGGGCTAATCCTAACGTCAAATTTGAGAAGCAGACAAGTATAGACAGTGTCTGACCCATATTTATACTACAATAAATGTGCTGAGTGAATCAGATATTACCAATAACAATGTGTATGGAGCTCGTACTGCATTACTAACACTATGCTAAGTATATATTTCCTTTCATTTTCATGACAAACTCTAGGAAAAATAGGTACTTTTTCTCTCACCACTGTGCCAATGAGAAATAGGCTCATAGAGATTAATTAACCTTTGGTCACATAGCTAGTATCTTCTGCCCTCATACCCCTAACCGGGAAAGGAATGGAACTGACAGGGAATAATCAAAGTGGTGGAGGGATTAAAAAATAGTTTGATACAGAAGCCCAGAGAAAGAGCAGATTTTAAAAAGGAGTAGTCAGTCACCTTGTGGTCTGGTGGCCAAGTGGAGGAAACTTAAAATAGCCAAAGGACTCAGGTTATTGCAGGAGCGATGTTAGTAGAGTGGTGTGGAAACCACTTCTCTGGAAGTCCACTGTCACTGGGAAGTATGAGGCCAACAGTAGAATGGATTCTTCCTTCAAGAATGTTCATGGTGAACAAGAATAGCAAAAGAAAAACAAGTTGAAGTGGAAAGCTGAACACAAAGACTCTTTAGTGCCAAATAACTAAAGTTTCTCTCTTCGGTAATGGCTAAAGTTGCATCTTCTGTGTGCTAGACACTGTTCTAAGTGCCCCACTTGTACATAACCTCATTAATCCCTCCCCACAACCCGATTAGGTAGATACTAGACCAACCCCATGACAGATGAGGAAACAGACTGAAGCATAGAGAGGTAAGTTATTTGTTCAAGGTCACCCAGTAAGGAAGCAGCAGACTTCACATGTTGAACAGAATTAGTTTTAGCCAGTAGCATGGTAGGAGGTTTTCAAATTGTATATATCAGTTATTAAAGTAAAAGACACTAGCTTCCAACTGTAATGAAAGCTGACAGCTGCAGATCAAAGCTGGTTTATTGACATACGGAGTAAAGACAGAATGGACAAAATCCATTTTACCAAATTAGAGCCACTTGAGGTTTTTAACCTCAAAACAAGGATTCCCTCTTTGAAGTTACATTTTGGCCACTTTTCTGTGAGCCTGATATTCACTGAACAAAACAGATCCAAAAGAAGTCCTTAAAATCATTCTTCTGATGCCCTATAACTCTTCTAAGAACATGTTCATAAGGACCAAGTTTAAATGAATAGTTAAAGGATTAGTGAATTTCTCTACATATCTTGAGTTTAAGTGTTTAAAGGGGCATGAATAAAACCCTAAATGTTTGACCCTCGCCATTGGGAATCTTGAATCTTGAAATAATGAGTTGGGAGGAGAGTGTGAGCTCATAGCCATCTGTAGGACAGGGAGGGGGGCATTCGGCTTTCTCCTGAGCCCTTAGCTATGGGGTATGACTGTGACTTGGGAACAGGCCACGGTTCCACAAAATGACCTTTACATTTCCAACAGAAGAGATTTGCCTCATAGAATGGTCCAAGGAATGGCATTCCTTTAGTAATGCCAGGAATAGATAACTCCAAGGTCTCCTTCAGGTAGGCTTTTGAGTTTATGGTTTTACAGCGTATTCCTGAACACTGAGTCCATTCTTCTTTGTCATCCAGCTGCAGGCAACAAACAAGTTTCACGGTCCCTGAAATTAGCCACCAACTTGAGACAAAAGATAATTCTGGAACTGCCATTCAGCATGCTATATCTGTTCTGCTGTCTCTGTAAAGCACGCCTTCTTAATGTAATTACATGACTTGTCCATCTATTACTAAATTAATGAAGACAGCTTGGATTTATTTTTCCTCCCTTAACTTAGGAGTCAATATAGTTTATTGTAGTATTTCCCAAAGTGGATTCTGCAGAAATCCACCCTACTAAAATAGTCTATGCAAAAGGACCCTGTGAGTAAGTATGTTTCAGAAGTTCTGCTGGCAGATCTCCTGCTCACATTCCTACCTCCTCCTGATTCACAATTTACATTAGCATATTAAAGGTTTTCCAAAGTTATGCAATAAAGGAACCAGCTAGATCTGCACTTCGTGAAGTCATTTTACCCTAGAATGGAGCTTTATGAGTAGCCCTCTTTTAAACTACAGAACCACTTTGGGAAATGCTGACATAGTCACCAAGAGTTTTGGGATCAACTCCCAGCTTCTGTGTATTTGACTTTTTTAGCTTCCCTATCTAAGCGGGATCGTGCAGTTTTGTGGGTTTTTTTTGTGTTTTTTTTTTCCTTTCTATCTTGCTTCCTCAGGCAGGGAGATGGGGGAAACAGATACTGGTCCCAGGGTACAAAAGTGAAGTTATGCAAGATGAATATGTCTAGAGATCTAAGGCACAGCATGATGACTATAGTTAATAATACTGTATTGAATACTGGAAATTTGCTAAAAGGAGATCACAGGTTCTCCCACCAAGAAAAAAAAAAAATCTGAGGAGATGGATATGTTAATCAGCTTAATTGCTATAATCATTTCACTGTGCATATCAGATCATCTTGTACACTTTGAATATACTATTCTTATTTACAAATATTTTATTAAATAAAAAAGTTTTGGGGTCAAGATCTGGGTGACCTTGGGTAAGCTACTCTACCTCCCTGAGCACTCATTTCCTCATCTGCAAAATAGGTAAGAAAATATTCCTTTGAGGACTTTGACAACTTACCACAGCCCTTGTACATAGGGACATTCAATGAATGGTAGCTGTTTCTGTGAGTGTAGGGCTGATGTATACTCTTTGCCCAGCATGGGTTAACGACTCTTCCTTTTAGAAAGGTTTTACATAAAGTAGCCTGGATTTGTAACAGAATTTATCTGATTAGTCATTACCACAAAAGTGCAAGTGAAATTTAACCTTTTGGAAGATCTCCATCTAAAAAAGGGATCCTAGAGGTGGCCCAACATTGAAATGCAGCAGGGTGATTAGTATTGATTAGTCAGTGTAATGTAGAAAGAGCTTCCTAATTTACCCAAGCTCACAGATAATCAATGGAGTCTGTGAATGAAGAACCAGCTTGTTTCACCGGGTAGGCCCGTGCATTTAATTACTCTGTTTGTAGAAGTTATTATCATCATTCTCATTTAAATTATATTCGTTTCTAAAATGTTTAGGGCAAGTCACAGCCCTAAGCAGAACCACCGGAAGTATCACAGTTACCATGCAACTTCAATTACTGCCCGTGGGGGTGGAGGTGCGCCCTCTTCCCAGTATAAATGGTTCAGAGTGGCTTTAAGAGTGGAGAAGGGACCATGGAGAAGGGACCCTGCAGTCGGAGGACCAAGTTTCCATGTGACTTTTCTTTTCTTTTGCTAATATGTCCTCTCATGGTAAAGACCCTGAGCAACCAAGATTGGAAGTAGAAAAAGGAAAGGAAAGAGCATCTTGGGTGAATCCCACAGATTTGTAGCCAGGAAAGTTCATTTGAATGTCACTAATACTGGACCAGACTTAGGTGTGCCTTATGTCTACCCGTGAAAATCATTTTGCTAAAAAATAGTAATACCATAGACAAGTATAGAATAGGGACTATTTAAGCTACTCCATGAATAAATTATTACCAAACACTTTCGGCAGACACCGTGAGAGTTACTAGTGTTCCTGGCCAACTAACAGATTCAATATAATAGATCTCCCTGCCTATTTTTGTGAGTTTATTGTACTAGAACCCAAATCCATTTTGTTTTTCTTTTCTATAATTAGTTTTCAAGTTAGTTTGTATACATGGGGCTTTATTGTACAGTGCTTGCTAAGTGGCTAAATTGACTATAGAGTAGAAGCAGTCCAAGCAAAATTATTAACAGATTTCATTTCTAAAACAGTTGCTCTGAGGTGGTCACATTAATCAACACTGAGTGTAGATTGGCATATATTTATTGATCATTTATTTTTAGATGATTTTCCTGCTTCTTTCCAGGGTGAGTATTTTGCATTTCAAATATACATATCTACCTATCTATATCTTTATAGATATAGATAGACAAATATAGGTGGATATAGATATTTGATATAGGAGAATGCTGATGAAAATTCTTGAAGTTGCCTCTCTACTAGCTCTTGAATTAGGAATTTTGATTACCAAGATACAACCTGAAGCCTAGGACAATATAAAGAAATTATGTTGATATTTTTTGGTGTGCATATCAATTGTGTTGATATGCTGTTGGTGTGTTTTGTGTGCTTTTAAAAATCTTCCCTCTACCTCTTTCTCTTCTATTGTTGCTTTTCAATACCCCTTATTTTTTCCCTCATATTTCTATACATTTAAGTTTCTTTTAATTGGGATTTAAAACAGACTAATGCAGAGTTACTGCTTTATTTCAAGTTATAGCTTTAGTTCAGTGAAGTCTGCTCAATCATTTAACATAAAAGATGCCAGCATTAAAAAAAAAGAGATGTCAGCATGAATATATATATTTATATGTAATATATATTAATATAAATATATATATATATTTTATAATATTTTTTAATATATTTTATTTATTTTTTTGTACTGAGTGAAATGGACATAAATGCAACATCAATGAAGTAAGACTGGTCTCTACTCTCCAGAGACTGTAATTCAAAAGGCAGGTGACTTTATTTGCTGTGGTTGACAGCCTCTTCTCAGACTGCTTGAATAAATTTGGGTATTAATATGCTTCCTGCCTCTTTAGAGAGAATTACTGTTCTATCTGCCTTGGGAGACTGTTTTATTTCCAGACTGAACTCAATACAGTATTATGGGCCCGAGCTTTGAGTAGAACATGCCTTGACTCAGTGAGTTTGTGCTCAGCTCCCTGTCTGAGCAACACGCTGAGCTATGACAGCAGGTATACAGGGCTATCTGAGAAGTGTCTTCTGTGAGCTTCAAGACACATAGCCCCAAAATAGGAGAGAAGAGAGGGAGACAGGCAGTGGAATTGAGTGGGATCTTACCATCTTTGAATTCCTAGAGAACAGATGTGGTCTCGGGGAGGTGGAGAAACAAACACCCACTGAGAATCTACAGGCACTTAGTACACATCTTTGTCTTCATTTCCACAACAGCCACACAAGGTAGATGGCATGACCCTCATTTTACAGATGGAGAAATTGAAGATCAGAGAAACTAAATCACTCCCACAAAGTCATTCTGCCAATTGCATCAGTATAATAGTGCCTGACATACAATACACTCAAATGAATAGCGTTGAAAGTTGAGGGACGTCTGGGTGACTCGGTTAAGCATCTGACTCTTGATTTTGGCTCAGGTCATGATCTCAGGGTCATAAGATCAAGCCCTACCTCAGGCTCGGTGCTGAGTGTGGAGCCTGCTAAAGATTCTCTTTCTCTCTCTGCCCCTCCCCCATTCGTGCACATGCACACTGTCTCTCTCTCACTTTCTAAAAAAAAAAAGAAAAGTTGAATGAAACTTTCAGGGAAGCAGTTTTCATCCTGCATCAAGAGCCTCAAAAATGTGTATGTTCTTTGAATCAGCACTTTCATTTCTAGGAATTGTCAGAGATGTGAGTAAAGATTGTGTGTGTGTGTGTGTGTGTGTGTGTGTGTGTGTGTGTGTGTGTGTGTAAATGCAACAAGGTAAGTGCAACCTCATTTTAAAAAGCAAAACTTTTGGAAACACACCCAATACCTAAAAGGGAAAGAGCCAAATAAATTACAGCAGTGTTATGCAGCCATTATAAATAGTATTTTCAAAGAATTCTTTATGATATGGGGCAGTGCCCACAATAGGACAGAGAACGAAATATCTGTGGTATGGTCTCAGCCACGTCTTAGAAAAGCATATACAGAAAAATCACCAGAATAAAATGTACCATCAGCGTAAATTGTGGTTATCTCCAAGCAATTGAATATTACATGATTTCATTGCCTTTTTATAGTGATGTGTGTTCTAAATTTTCTACAGTAAGTTATTCTAACTTGTAATAATAATAGGATATTTTGTTTACTATTGCAATTTTAAGGAATGCATAAGAAACTACTGCACTGCGGTCCTCCTTCCACAGTTAATGCAGACTCTGTGTCATTAATCTTGTACAAGAAACTTCCCATGGAGAGCCCACATAACACAATGAGTAAGAGAACTGGCTCTGGAGGTGGGCTAACCCTCTCTCTTTACATTAGTGCTTCCACTGATAGAAATGGGATCGTGCAATGCCCATCACGTAAGATGGTTGTAAGAAGCATTTAGTAAATGCCCAGAACATAGTAAGTGTTCAGGAAACAGTTATTTTTACATTGGATTTATTTATTAAGCTATTTAACTTCTGTTTTTTTATACCTTACTGTCGTTTATTTTCAGGGTAGTAACAACAGATTTTTTTTTTTATCAACCACCCCCCCCCTTTCCTTTTACTATAGCAAATGCGTTACCCTTTTTACATTTTGTGTTTCATTTAACTCATTGGATTCCTGGCACAATTGCTAGGTGAGATAGTTAACTCCATTAGACACAGACTAATCTCTTAGTCCCTTGGCAAGTTTAGAATTTCAGGACGTAGTTAGATCGTGTGACAGTATCAGTTATGTACCCAACCCTCTGCTAAGCCATGAAGAAATCCTAAGAGGGATGATATATCCTTCTTTCAGTCACCCAGTGTTTATTGAACATCTGCTGTGTGCCATGGACCAGGAATACAGAAATGAAAAAAGCAGGGTCCCTGCCCTCAAAGAGTTCACCCTAGATAGCCAAGAATTACATGCATGAAATAAATGCACCATTTGAAACAAACACAAGAAAATGTGTGTTGGGAGCAGCCAGGGTATATGGTAAGCTAGACATGATAAGGTTCCCTTAGAGAGGACCTGAATTGTACTGAAGTAGCCACTTTTTTAGGAAGACCAAGATAAGCAGGGTTCCAGGCAGAGGCAGTAATATGAAGGCTTATAAGTAAAAAAAAAAAAAAATCATGACACATCATGTGTACATCATGTGTACATTTAGGCAATTTGGCAAGGTGTAAGAGACGAGGTGAGAGAAAGGCAAGGCAGAAGTCTCAATTTTATCTTTAGTGGGGAGATGGTAAACAGATTTGCCTTTCTAAAAGTTGTCTATGAAGGTGTGGAAGATGAACCATCTTGTCTAGCTGTGGGGACAGCTAGACAAGAGGCTATCACTCTAACTCTGAAAGCAGAAGGGACTAGGTCAACACAGAAACAATGGAAATGGTAAAGAGAATAGAAAGCACAGAGCCGTGTAGAAGGGGACCTTTAGTTGCGTGGGGTAAAAGTGAGGGAGGACATAGACTGGACTCCCAGATTTCTGAGTTAAGGAGCTGGGCAGATAGTGGGGTTGTTCACTGAGCAGGGAACCCCAAAGGAAAAGCAGGCATGAGGGGAAAGACAGTGGGGTCAGGCTTAGGCACACTGAATTCCAGATGACTTTGGGTCACTCACCTGGAACTCTCAAGTAAGAAAACATATGGGTCTGGGGCTTAGCAGCACAACCTCATGAAAGATAGAATTTGGTCACTGAAGCCGTGAATTGAGTAAAATTGACCTAGAGAGAATGTAGAGTGTAGAAGTAGAGAGTGAAGAGGGCCAATGACAGAACCCCAGAATTTCAGCTTTAGCAGGATCTCAGAAGAAAGGAAGTAGGAGACCAAATGAAGAGGAGAAACATTCAAGATTTGAGGAATAGCCAACATAACAAAATGGTGCCCTTGGGGAATTGATAGCCTGGCTGGTAAATCACTGCATCTGTAGGTAAAGAAATGAGTTGGGAAAGTTGCCCACCATGACTGCCCTTGATTAAGTGCCTAAGAAGACATAGACAGTTCTTACGGAAGTAAGAGAAAAGAGGGTATGGAGTTGACATAAAACTTGATAAAGGTGATGAGACTTCATTGAGCCTGAAATGTGGTTAGAATTGAAACCAGGAGAGAGAGGTAATTTCAACCAAGAGGCCCTAAGATTTGCTCAAATCCATCCTCATGTCTGAAAAACAACTGGAGGTGGATTTTCTATTGATCGTGGTCAATCAGTGTCATCTTTGAATAGTGAAGACAGTGTTTGGTTCTCTTTTAGTAATAATGCCTGTTGGTTAAACAGTATCATATAAAGTTGGATGCAGTGTTACCTGACATCTTGTGCAAAATTAAGGAAGTCATGACAGGAAAACAATATGGCTTATGCATAGCAGATTCACTCCAGAAACACAAATGTGTCTAACTTTGTAGACATCATGAGAGTCCAATTCAATGGGAAAAGACAAGTTCTGGTTATATACCTTCTTAATTTTATGGTAGCTAATTCTAAAATCTCTTTGGCTTGATGTAGCTGTTCCTGGCTGTAAACTTGCAGATTCCCTGCCCTGTATTTTCTGTAGCCTCTGGTGGCTAAGCTGTGGGTTTGTGAGAAGAAGCAAGAAAGGAAGGCAACTTAAGTGCCCCCACCACTATGCACCTTCCAGGCCCTTCCATCTTCCCATTCCATCCCATTGACCTCTTTCTCTTGAGACCACTTGACTTACAATGTAACACAGGTGAATAGCTCTTCATTAACCAAGAGGAATACCTTGAGGACAGAAACAGTCAGGCATTACCTTGGCAAATAACCTGTCAGCATCTGTCTGTGCTAATCTGCTCACAATTCTGTCTTTTGTATTGTTTCCCACAGCCTACACCATATCTGCAAAGAGGATGGTACAGAATAAGGAAAAGTCATTGGAAAATCAGGTTCCAGTGCTGGCCATGCTGCTTCCCTAGCAATATGATTTTGTGCAGGCCACATAACCTCAACCAATCTCAGTCTTCTCAATAGAATTTGTGTGACACTCAAATGAGATATTTGTGAAGGTGCCTTATGACTGCAAAATGCCATTCACATGTTAGGCAGTGGACTAAGAGTCTATCATCATAGTCATGCGGTGTGGAAGGAGAGGGGGACCAAGATTTCTTCTCCTAAATCTGTTCTGAAGACCTAGGCTTTCCATCCAATCATTGCATTCAACAAGATTCCTCCAGAGCCCCATCTCCAGTAGTCCCTATTAATCTGTTAATTTATCTTGGCTCATGGAGTGCTTGATGCAACTGAGTAATACTAAGTTAACCCCATTCTTCTCCCCTTAGCACACAGCAGAAGCCCTTAAAATCTACTCCTAAAGAAGAAAAATGGGAAACAATTTACAAAATGCTTCCTATGGGCCAGGCACTTTCTTTGCCTGAGAGTCTGTTCCACAAACCACAGACTTTTCCCACAGAGGAGAAATTAGGAAGACTTTACAGCTGAGACCAGTGGAAATGACATTTCTATTAAAAGCTGTCTGTGGCTAGATGTATCCATCCCAAGTACAAAGTTAAATGATGTAATAAACTTATTCAAAGACATAAAGCCATTACATAAAATGCCATTAAATATCTTCCACTCAGTGTTAACAAAATACAGCTATAAATCTCCTTGGGTTGTAATTCTGCAAGTCGCTGGTTCTCAGTGGGTTATACACCTGCCAGTTCTTCACTGTTAAATTCTGTTTTCAGTCCTGGCAAATGGGACGGCAGGGATGTATAATCCTCTGAGATGTGACGGTTTTCAACTTTTTCATGAATCGGGAAGTGCCCAGTTACTTCTAAGGCTGGTTACTGTCACTGTTCTCTACCTCCTGGCTAAGTGCAGTGTTGAGGACCCATAGCTCCCATAATCCACATTTTGCCCTTTCACCTGACCAACAGTGGCCCAGCCAACCAGGTTTTCACTCAGGATTCAAGGTTGGGAGCTGGCCTATCTCTGAACTTTGGGACTGTTTGACAGCTTCTCACATGAAACCATGCATCTAGGGATAATGGGGTAAAATGGAAGAGAGGAGTTGAAAAGAAGAGAGAGCATTCTGTCTGGAAAAGTTCTGTGCCTCTTTTCCTGTGGGTTTTCACCTAAACCCCAAGCCAAGAGGAAATGCGCAAAAGATCCAGATAAGCCTCATCAAATTTGCCTAATTCTATGAATTTGTCAGAATTTCCTTTTGTGGGGCACCTGAGTGGCTCAGTCGGTTGAGTGTCTGACTTCGGCTCAGGTCATGATCTCACGGTTCGTGAGTTCAAGCCCCGCATCGGGCTCTGTGCTGACCGCTCAGAGCCTGGAGCCTGCTTCAGATTCTGTGTCTCCCTCTCTCTTTCTGCTCCTCCCCTGCTCACACTCTGTCTCTCTCTCAAAAATAAAGATTAAAAAAAATTTTTTTTAATAAAAAAAATAAAAAGAATTTCCTTTATGCAAGGCAAGTCCTAAATCCAGATGAACCCCGTCCTTTGGATCCTCACCAAACAAAATGGCAGTAGAGTGGCAGTGAGGGCTGTATCAGTGAAGGGGATATGAGAGAAGCTGTCAGCATTTGCCCAAGCCCTGCAGGCTGTGGGTTCTCTTCCTACACATGAGCAGTCAGACCAGATCAGAAGAAATGTTGACTCATTCCTAGACACTCGAGGCTTCTCTGTAGGGGCCCTCCTTGCTCTTACAGGTGCTAACCCCTCGCAGGGCTCTGTCGCTGTAGGTCAGGCAAGGTAGCCTCTGATGCTCTTGTTGTGCTTCTTCAGGAAACAGCATCCTCCATTCGGCAGCCGATAGCGTGACCAGCGCCGTACAGAAAGCGAGCCAGGCCTTGAACGAGCGTGGGGAGCGGTTAGGCCGAGCAGAGGAGAAGACGGAAGACATGAAGAACAGCGCCCAGCAGTTTGCGGAAACTGCACACAAGGTGGGTCCCGCCAAGGGGCAGAGGTCTCCACTCCGGGTGGTCAGAGAGCTTGGGCTCCAAGAAACTCATGTCAGGGCATTTCCCATGGTGGAAGATACAAAATCCAGCCCTTTTTTATTTGGCCTCCTTATGCAACCTGCTGTTTTAGTAAGTACCAGAATCATGAAAGATTTCTTGTACCTGTTTCTTTGTGTATCTCCTTTCTGATGCCTTTATCTCTGTCTCTGACCTTGGATCTGGATCTTCGGAAAATGTGTACCATCTTTAGTTCCTTCCCAGAATTTTAGGGCTCAAGTTTCAGGGAACAGGATGGGGGGTAGGGGAGGTCAGATCTAAGAATATCCATCCTCCCTTGGCCAGTGCTGGAAAAAGGACTTTGGGCTGCTCATGCTTACTTTTCCTTGCCGTCCTTTTCCGGTCACGGCCATGAGCCTAGCATCCTGTGTTCTTATCTCTTCACTGTATGAAAAGCAAGCTTTAGTCCCAGGACACCGTGCACCTCAGGGCTGGTTGCCCCTCTGTAAGAGGCCTTGCATCTCTCAGGCTGACCTGACTCACGCAGAGCTGCCCGCAGAGTTCCTACCTGCCCTGGATCCAGGGCATGGCAGTTCCCACGTGACCACAGGCGCACACATGCACATTCACACACTCCCTATGAACGTGCCTTTCAGAAGGGGAAAGGGGAGTTTTTATTGGCATCCCGCTCTCTGAGGCAGTTGAAAACCAAAGGAAAGAGCTGCCGTGTTGGTCAGGTGATAAAGAGGATTTATTGCTGATCTTGTGCTTTAGGTCAAAGGGTAGTTGTCTGGCTAGGGATTGGAATTCAGGTTTCCAGAAACCACCTCTGCTGATAACTGTTGGCATCTCCAACTCATGGTCTAGCCTTTCAGGTCTGCTTTTTAGGTGACCTTTGGGGAAAAAATTAATTTGCTTCAACGGAAAACCCCATTTCTGTGGAAGAAACAAGAACAGACAACCTGAAAAGTAGTGAGATAAGTGTCCCCAGCTGAGGCTAGCTGGCCTCTCCCAGGGGCTCATGCCCAGGCCTGACTGCGGATCCAAATCCCAGCGGATGCTTCCTGCCTTCCCTTCCTGCTTCCCCCTTGCACAGACCTGTCTTCTGTGTCATCAGGTTCTCTTTTGTGACAGGGTCTTACTGCACGCCTGTCTCGGGGGCCCATTTGGGGTGCCCTGGAGGAGAATTGGCCAGATGTGGCCAAAAATGCAGGCAGGCCTGCTGGAGGTCAGACCCTTGCTTGTCACTTGTCACAGAGAGAGGGAGCTCAGATTTAAGGTCCCTTCTCCCACCTTTGTGATACAGAAATAATGATGAGATGGAAATGCTAGAATTCCCGCCCCAGTTTCACTTCTGTAACAACAGCAAATCTTGTGGTTTACATGGGGGATGGGCAGTGGAAGTCTGGAGAAACATTCAAAGTGTTGATTTGGGGAAGAGAAAGCTAAAGGGAATAGTTTTTTAATTGTCTTCAGTCTGGGAAGAATGTTAGTGCAGGCAGGTCTCTCTTGTCCCTTACGACACAGAAGGGAGCATTCTGCGCACTGATAACATTCTGCTCAAACCAGAGTGTAGGTTCGTGATTAGATCATGAAGCAGGTTACCAAGGAAGTCTGTGAAATCACTCTTCCTAAGGCGAAGTAGACAATACCCAGAGGTCATCTGTGTGGGCGTCCCCTTCGGAGGAGGTTGTACAAACACAGGGTTGGATAACCTGACCAGAGGGCCACGATTCTTGGCCCTGGTCGCCCTGTTTCCTTGATGTTGTGGCCGAGCTTGCTAGGTGGTTGGGAAGGCAGTACAGTGTGGTTAACATCTTGTGTTTGATTTACCCTCCCAGTGACCTTGGGCAAGTGCCTAATTTCTCTAAGCCCCAATTCCCTCATCAATATAATAAGGCTAATTAATAACAGTGTCTGTGTCCTAGGGCCTTGAGACAATTGAATGAATTCCAACCTATAAATCTATTATCACAATACCTGGCACATATAAATCTAAATTAATATTGGTTATAATAATTTCCATAAAAATGGTTGTGTTGAACTTGCCCTACTGGGTCACCTAGTGACCACTGTACGGGGATAGAGAAATGTGATTGAGGACCTTAACAGAGGGATTGGGGAGGGATTGGAGAGAAGGTTTTGTGAGCCCCGAAGTGGGGGAGGCAGGGCTCCTGCTAAATGCTAATACCTTCTAAACACAGAACAACCCTTGAAACAGGGCTTGTCAGAACAGAAACTGATTAGTCCACCAAAGGCAAAAGGGCCTCTGGCCTTGACCACTGGGAGGATCAGTGCCAGCCAGTGGTCTGTTTTCAGTAGACATGGAAGAGGCAGGGTCCAGCGTGCCCTTGTTTTGGTTTCCCCGCCTGTGGGTGTTCTGAGGGGGGAGGTGAAGAGGTTGCTGGTATCTATTAGTGTGTTTGAGGGAGTGTGAGCGAGACACTGTCCTGGCCAGACATGGTTTTCTAAATCTGGGATGTGTGCTTATGAATCACCAGCATTGGCAGTATTCCCATTGAGGAGATTGACCTCTTTAGATAAGGTGTGGCTGTTTTCCCAGGGACTAGGACTCCTGATTTAAACCCTCTGGTATAGCCTGACCGTGAAGATGTCATTTCACTGGCCAAGCCCCCACCAGACCTGCTGGTGAGGAGGGTGTTCAGAGAGGGAACCCAAGCCCTTCTACCCCAGACAAACAGCTGTGTTGATTCATAAAGAGTGGGCTGCGTTTTACAAGTGGAGACACGGTGTGCATGTTAGCACCCTGAGCAGACAACAGTGCCATGCACCCTGGTTGAATAAGGGCACGTAACCCCCAGCCGGAGAGTATGGCACCCTTCTCTAGATTGCAGCAAAAAGGACCTTTCTGACTTTTCCCAGGACTCCTGCAATGACCCAGGTACATTAACGAGCAGATCACCTTTGCACAACCCCACCTCCAAGATAACGTGGGTGCTTGTCTCCAGCAGAACAGATGGGAAATGCCCCAGCACCCCCTTTCCCCCAGCTCTGTTGAGCCTGCCTGGAGGAAGCGTGGTTCCTTCCTGTGAGCTCTGGACTTGGCACGGTCTCAACCACAGAGCAGGCCTGCTCACTTTCCCCTGCCCCAAAAAGCACAACATTGCAGTGTGTGCCATGCTGTGACACCCGCCACAGGCAGCGAGTCAGCAGGCAAGAGCAGCACCCGCACCTAGGCATCCTCAGATGACACGTCTACAGAAAGGAACAGTGATCCGCCCTGTTTTGTACAAGCTCGTGTTGGGGGTGGGGGAGGGAACAAGCGGTAAGAGGTACTTCTCTCACTGGTAGGGACTGGCTGCCTCTATCCCTGCTACAGTCGCCTGGTCCCTTTGGGCCCCTGAACCAGAAGCAACCTCAGGAGGCCTCTTAAAATCCCCTCCAACCAAGTGCAAATAATTTATTTTTATTATTTATTTAGATGGAGTAGTCTACACAGCTGTGAAAGAGAAAGATTTCTGTGGGATATTAAGAAAACAAAATACACCAAAAGGAAATTGTAAGCTCATCTTCTGTAGGAACTCTACTATCTAAACTGATCCATAAGCATTTGAGTTGGAGATGATATTTCTAAACATAAGGAGACTGAGGTATAGAGCAGCTGTGACTTTAGGGCTCAGGGTCACTCAGCAGACTGAGAGCAGAGAAGAAACAGCACCCTGCTTTCCATGTTCCAAAACTTCTAACTCCCAGAGAATTTTAAAAAACAATGAAAAAAAAAAAAAAAACACACAGAAATGGTGCCACTTTCTGCAAAGACACTGCAAATAGTCAAATATCCAATCCAGCCATATTTCTACAATGCTGTGTTGGCCACAGCCCCACCTGGGTGGGGCTCCCTTTAGCACCATCCCAGATGCCCTAGTAGTCACCAGGGCCTGGTGCAAACGGCCATACAGTTGTTGCTGAAGATTGATGACTGGGGGTGAATTGGCACAAGCCTATTAGCTGAAGGTTAACAGCTCAGTGAATAACAGGACAGCAGCACTGATCAAATATTTATGTTTGGTATTCATTATGCACAACACTTAACAACTCTGGTTGATTTGAATGGTCCACGTTGCTAAATAATGTATTAAAACTAGAGACAGAGCGAGAAGCAGAATCCGTACCCCGGAGGGGCGGAGCGTGGTGGGGCAGTGGAACAGATCCGGAGGAGAGCCATGGGACTCTAAACTCTTCAGGTTCAGGAGTTATTAGCCACCTCCACCCTTCTTGGCAAAAACCCATAGCACTTAGCACCGCGGCGGCCCCACACTCACAAATACCATCTGACAGTGACGGACTCGGTGTCTGCACTGCAGAAGGTCCATGGGGGCCTCTGTGGAGACTGGCATCACCAGGCAGAGAGGCACAAGGAGATCTCTCAGCTGAGGTGAATTTAGCAGCACGAAGGCCTGGGTCCACAGGTCCCTTCTCCATCACATGCTAACGTGGTCCGGTACACCTGCTGCAAGGGAAATGTCCGCTGCATCTGCAGGTGACCTAAAGTGGCAGCCCCAGGGTCGGAGACATCCAACCCTCCTCGTTGTTGGAGACATCAAAGAAAGGAAAAGAGAGACTCATGGTGCCCTGGGTCACACCGGAGAAATGGGTCATTGACACCGTTCAGATTGATGGATAGCACTGCTGTGGGGAATCAGGCAAATCCCCCTGCTAATTCTTCAAGGACCGAGAACCTGGTCATGATGCAGATGATAACGGGTTTCTACAAAGTTCTTGCCTGCCAAAGAATCACGTGCTGTTTGCTCAAAGACAAACCCTGTCCTCTACTTCCAGTCACAACCCCAGGGATTAATCCCTAATACCAGATTCTGGACACATGCGGAATTACAGTTCAGGCTCAGCTCTGCCTTCTGGTTCACATCAGTTTATGGGCTCCTTGGAAAGGATCAAAGAAAAGCAAAGTCAGATTTAACTTTATGTTCTGTACCTGCCTATATTTCCTTAAGTATATCATCACACGTTGTAGCTGAGCTTGGGAAGCTACTGAATGATACAGTAGTATTGGTGTTCCCATTTATAAAGGTCTAACATTTCAGCAAGCCACATTTCTCAAATACTAGTAGGCTATCGCTTCTCAGCCTTTTGGCTAAGATCAAATGTCAACTACCAGGGGCGCCTGGGTGGCTCAGTCGGTTAAGCGTCCGACTTCGGCTCAGGTCATGATCTCGCGGTCCGTGAGTTCGAGCCCCGCGTCGGGCTCTGTGCTGACAGCTCGGAGCCTGGAGCCTGTTTCAGATTCTGTATCTCCCTCTCTCTGACCCTCCCCCATTCATGCTCTGTCTCTGTCTCAAAAATAAAAAAACAAAGGTTAAAAAAAAAAATGTCAAATACCAGTGGGAGTAGCAAATGAAGGTCTGGGTTTGGTGTATTGTTCAGCCCTAGTCAGTAACACTGCTTCCTGGTCAAGTGCTTTCAACTTGGTTAAATGTCCAGGCTAGATACTGAGTGGATTAACGCAAACTGTTTCTCTACAGTTGGTTTTTAATACTCTTTGAGGTATCAGTCCATACGTACATTTGAGGAGTGTTGGTTTTCCTGGATAACTAGTAATGCGGAAGCACAAAGGCCTCGGTTCCTACCCCCCCCCACTCCTCCTCGGTAGGTCACTCACTCTGCCTGTGCACTGGCTGTTCCATTTACTCCGGTGGAATGCAGGAAAGCCACATAGCATGCTCTCCCACCAGGACACTTACACCAATGGAACTACTGTTAAGGAGGCGTCCCAAACACAATGCCCAGTGGACTATTTGAGAAAATGTTGCACATTTACTAGACGTCACTGTGCATAGTAAGGTGATCTGCCACAGCAAGTGAAACCTCGGTACTGTCTCTCAGCATGGATTCGGGGAGGGAACAGCACAAATGCCTAACAATGCCTTACTCTGCCACCCCTGTCTCTCCGTAGCTCGCCATGAAGCACAAATGTTGAGAAGCTGCCTATCTGGGTGATGACCCTCTTAAGAGAAATGGAAGAGCTCAGCGGTTTTTACAAGAATTCCGGACCTCTGCTTGCTTCTTTTTTTCCAATATATGGACTTAGGTTTTTTTGCTTTGCCTTTTCAGATGTTAATATGAAAGAATAGATGTTGTGTTGATACATTTCACTAATGATTATGCTAAGAAAGGCTGCAGCAGGCATCAGCTTCATTTGGTTTTTGTTTTTCTCCACTGTGTGTATATATGTCTTTAGGTGTGTTTTTTTTTTGTTTTAAGGTGTTTTTTTTTTTCGGTAGTTTGAATATAAAATTAGGACCAAATGATATCCAGAGTTGGGTCTAAACTGACAACATGTATTCTTTTTTTCTTGATATTAAGGCAGAGAGGGGTGCCTGGCTGGCTCAGTTGGTAGAGCGTGCGACTCTTGATCTCGGGGTCATGAGTTCAAACCCCACATTAGGTGTAGAGCTTACTTGAAAAAAAAATTGCGATATTAAGCCAGAAGACCTTTTAATATGGTAACATGAGATGTTCCTAGATGGAAATTAGAGTCAAGCAGTGATTGGTCTCTCCGTCTCCTAGCTGCTCTTAAATTTGAAGGTTAAGATTCTATATCTTGAAACGTTTTATGAAATGTTTTGAAATATCTTGAAACATATTATGGAGAACATTTGGATTTATCGGGGGAAACAGCAGTCTTAGATTTTGCTTTTTATGTAGTAATTTCTTGCATGAGCCATCACCAGCACTCAAAAAAAACAAATCAAAATGACAGAAATCTACTTTCTGAGCTACAGTTTAGGTATTTCTAGTACTTGTTTCCAGGCTGATTATTTGCAATTATCATATGAAGGGTAAATATTTGACATTAAAGGCCTAAGGAAAAGCCTATTTAAAAACTTCTGTACATTCATAGATGTCTCTTTCTTTTGTCATTGTCCCAAATTACGGCAGCCAGTATTGAAAAGAGCTTGGATTTTTATCAAGAATTGATTTGTCCAGATAAAGGTCTGTGTAAATGATAATGTGAAAAGATACTACATTTAAAATCTCTTTTCTTTTTACAAAGTCATGCCAATTTTAGAAACACCCTCACAATATCCTTGGGAAATGGCCTTCAGTTTCATGGTATCTGATTTTTGGAGGTTTTGATGTTGTTATTGCTATCTATTTATTTAATGTAATTTAAAGTGTGGGTGTCTTGACAAATTGTATTTCATGGCAATTGCAACTTGCCTGGTCTGACATAAAACATGATCATGAAGGCTTTACACTGCAGTCAGATTGAATAAAGTTGGTTCACACACCTCCTGATTTTGTATTACTCCAGGGAGTGCTGGGTTTAGAGTCTGGGAGTTTTGTTTCTTTAAGGGTTTAATGTTAAATATAAAGGTTGTGTTTTGTCTTCATGAAACAAGGAAGCAAGCACACCCCAGACACAGTCCCAGCCTCCCACTGCAAGGGCATTGATTTTTAAGCTGCCTGAATCTTCAGGATCCCTTTCTGTTCCTTTCTACCCATTGAGCCGATTGAGTCTATGTATATTGTAGCCTCTTACACAGCAGCAGCAGATGACTTTGGAATTATTTATGCTGATTTAAATAGCTTAAGTTCTCCTGATAAAGCATTCCTGGGAGACAAAGTTGGGCTTTGGGGGCAAAAAAATTTATCTTAGACTGTATGTGTCAAAAGGGAGATGGGATTTGCCAGACACAAATTTCTGAATCCTCTTAGGAAGATGATCCAGTCCGAGAAAATTCTCTGTAAAATTAATATGGTAAACTACATAAGTTTAGTACAAGTTTTGTGCTTTTCTTCCAGTGTCTAAAAAGTTCAAAGAAGCCAGGAACTTTCTATCTGATGAGCACCATTAGATGAGCACCATTTATAATTTCTAAGAAAAGCCCAACGAATCACTCCAAACAGGTTTTGTTTGCAGACCTCAGCTCAGGAAACACACATACACACAGATCTATTCATCTTCCAAAGTTGGATTCTAGCTAGCTAGTTGGTATAAATAATTGAAAGGGTAAATCTAAAACCTCCCGACAATTGGCCAAACTCAAAAATAAATTTGTTGCCAAGTATCTAACAAGAGTGTTTGCAGAGCTGCTTCTAAAGGAGCAGAGGATGAGGTCATAAGCATACTGTGAAATCTGAGATTCTTCCTTCCCGGTAGAATTATGATAGCCACTCTTCCTAAATGTAGGTATTCTACATTGCGCCCTCCAGCTTCACTCCCTGTTTATCCTTTTAGACTTCAGCCTTGCCGGAAATAGCTTGGATTAGAACGCCTATCTGGGTCTTTATTAGCTTCCCCTATCGATTTGCTTCCAGGCCATGGCCATGCCCTTGACCTCCCTGGGTCAAAGCCCTACCTAGGCCTCCACCTTACAGAGAGGCCAGGACCACAATCCCCTGTCTTTCCTCTACCTCCTGACCTCTCTCAGAGCTGCCCTGTGATGACACATGTGAAGTGCTTCGCTATCCTCTTGTAGAAGGTGCTGCAATACAAAATATTAATACAGTCTAGCCTAGAGAAAATTGCTAATTCGTCACGTTGTTTGGGACCAATTTGTTGGGTTGAGCTGCTAGAAGACCGTTTGTTTCATTTCTGCACTCCATTTTGGGACACTTTCTTTCTGTGAAGGAGTTATTCAATGTACTGACAACACATAAAGAAAAGCTCCCCAGTATTACTGCTTCTTCCTGGAACATAGCTGTAGTTTTCTTCACTAGTATTAGATATCTGTATGCAGGATGCATCCAGTTGTCCAGGTTAATGTTTCATATTAAAGAATGTATTTGTAAAATGTAACAAGATCAGTAGTGAACTTTTTTTAAGCTCTGAAAAAATAAAAGATTGTGTTAGACTTAAAATTACAGTGAAATCTGTCTTAATACTTTTGTGGCTAACAAAGGTTGTGAATTTATGTAAAAATATTTACAGAATGCCCTAAATAAGGGATAATAAAGATAGGTTTTGCTTTTCAGTTTTTAGAATCGTAACACCGCGGCTGTTGTGCAGTTATTAATTCTTCAGAAGTTTCTCTAGGATGTCAAATATAATTTTTGTTTCTTTCAGAGACAACACCTGCTCTATGATTCACGATTACAGTAAGCTCTCATTTTGTCATTAAATATTTTAACTCTGTGATGAAAGTTTGTTTTTCTCAATTATTTGTCAAATCTATAAAACACAACCAAATAGGCAGGCATCATCATGCATTCTATGCTGTGGGGAAGATCCTGTGGGCCTACGGAAGGCTAATTCTAATTCTAGCTCTAGCATAATGGTAGCGTTTCCTTATATATGTTCTAAAGGTAAAACTTGAAATGTGTAAAAGTCAAAAGAGCTAACCTTACTTTAGACCATTAGCTTCTATCCAGCAAGAGTCTTTGGGGTTTTTTTTCTTCTCACGGGCAAAGGAATTAAGCCAATGAACAATTACCTTTCTGCTGATACTGGTGATGTTCTCAACGCAGATACTCATTTACAGCCTGGGCCCTCATTCAGCAGACCAGTTTCATGCCCTGTTAAATTGGAAAGAAGACTTGATCCAATTATGTCGATTTACTCTTATAGAAATAAATACCGCATCACCCACTTGTTTTCAAGGGAAGTGACTTGGGTGACACTGTACAGAGCAGCCCTCTGGGTTGGCGTGGACATGTGCTAAAGCAGGCAGGACTTTGAAGTGTTTCCTGGATGGAAGGGCAAGACTGCAGTCTCTACTTTTCAGAGAAGGCAGGACAGAGAGATGGCTTGGCTGGATGAGGAAAGCAGCCTTAATTATGTAGTTAAAGGCCCCAATTCTTGCAAACTCATTATAAGCCCATTGCTTTGCAATAGTGATCTTTTTTCTTAATTTGTATTTGCTGGCAATTCCACCACCATTAATTCTCAATTTGAGGGGAGGATGAATATGGTAAGCGCTTTTTAATCTAAAAAATAATACTAAAAAGATAAAAAATCTAATGGTGCCCTCCCCCTGTGAGTGAGGACATGCTTAGGAAAAACTATTGACCCATCATGATCATCATCTGCCTAAAGAAGCAGATTGAGGGCGGGGAGTGAGGGAGGCAGAGAGAAGAAAAGTGGGGGGAAAAAAATACCAAAAATAAATTTCAAACAGAGATGCAAATGTTTGAGTGTTATTTCTGTTGATACCCATTCTGGGTGCCTGGCACAGGTGGGCCTGGGTGGTACCTGGACGTACGTCTGCACTTTCCACATATGCATGCTCACAACTGACAGCAAGAAAAGAGGCTGTGCTCCTACGTGCCCCTGAAATCACTCCATGACACTTTCTTGCCCTTCTGGACTGGTGAGGTAGGTGCCAGTATTTCCCGGGTCAACAAAACCAGAAAATGCCTCAGGTGGGCCATTGTCAGTGTATGAGATGTAAAGACTTAAGAGACATGGAAAAAGATCTTCCCCCCCCCCCCCCGCCCCCCAAGACAGATCTCACTTATTCTATAAATGTGAATGTACTAACAGCCCTATTGTAACGAGATGGGGCAAACTATGGATTTTCCTTTGATTTTCTTTTTGAACATCCAGGAATTACCATACAAAGTGATTTTGCATAGCCAGAGCCAGCCTGACACAAAAATTCGGCTTCATTTTTACCTCCTACCAACCTCTCTCCCTTCCGTGCCCTTCACCTTGCTGTCCCTTTTTAAATCCTGCTTCAGCTAACTATTCCTCTGCCGTAAAGTGCTGGCTCACGGTGGCTTAGGGCAGTCTCCACCCGGGCTGCCTCACTGTCACCTGGGAAGCCACTAGAAATGCACACATTTTACTCCCAAACTTGCCCTCTTGGTGTCCCTGGCCATCTTGTGTTTTGCAAAGAAAAGCGAAACTACCTCAGAAGGCTTCGGATGACGGCACCTGGCTTCCCCAGATGCTTAATGGGTTTAAACCAGCAAATTAAAGCTGTCAAGGAAATTAAATGTACTATGCATTTCAGCTCAATTACTGCTATAATGTAACCTCCTGCCTTGACTCCCATTATATTTCTCCCTGGAGCCTCGTCTGGAGCCTCAGGATTTCCTGAGTCACGTTTTCACTTCCCAGTCCTGAAGTTTGGTGCCACATTTTCTTCCTTCTGCTGATGAGTCATGGTCTTCAGGAGGGCTGCCTCAGTGGCACATGCCACTGCTGGATGTAGGCTGGTGAGGCAACACTGTCCTACCTCCCTAGGTTCCACGGGAACCAGTGGACAGAACTAAGGGATTCTGAGTTGGCTGCTGCTGTGTATTGCCACTGCTCTCGCATTTTGTCTTTAAGACATATTATATGCCAGTGATTCTCAGGTGGAATGAAGCCTTTTTTTTTTTTTTAATAGAACGCATGTTTGGTTTTTTTTTTTTTCCTTGTCTTTGTGTGTTCAACCAGCCTGAAGATGGCTATTTAAATGGAGCCTGGCCCCATCACACATCCATATTTAGATGTGTCAGGAATCACCAATCCTGCAAGTCCCTGGTGTCCCTTGTCAACATTAGATATGAACCTTTGTCCTATGATATTGTATCCCAATTTCTTTGCCACTCACTGTCAGATGACATAGAAAAAAGAAAACTGAGCCCATAAATTCGTAGCTTTATCCAGAGATCTAAAACATGGGTTGGATGATTCACAATTTCTAAAGAAAATTCCCATTACATACTCTGACCATGAGCACCAAATGCTCTGTGTAATTATAACACCACATTCTTGGTGATTAAAACCTGAAGCTTTCTGTTAGTTTTCCTTAAAATGAATCCTCTCTTTTACTACCCTAGGAAGGAAAATCTGGTTCCTACTATTGAACATACTTTTTACTCATACCACAGTAGCTTCCTTTGGGCAGTGTTTTAGACCTGGAATTATAGGGGTACCTGACTGCTCAGTTAAGCGTCAGACTTCAGCTCACAGTTCATGGGTTCAAGCCCCGCACAGGGCTCTGTGCTGAGAGCACGGAACCTGGAGCCTGTTCCAAATTATAGTGGCCAATACAAGTAGGCACATATAGATTGGTCTGAAGCTTTCCAGTATTGAAGGAGCCTCAGCATTTGACAGAAACAGGGAAAAAAGAATGTGTGAATCGTGCCCAACGCACACCCCCGGGAGGAAAAATAAAACACATCTTGTACTGGAGTGGACATGGGCAGGGTGCCCTCTTGTGATGACTTACTGGAGGCAGCATTGCACTGTAGTTAATAAATGGTCCCAGAAGGGCCTGTCCTTCAAATCCCAGCTCCAGTCCTGGTTGGTCTCGGGCAACACACCGACCCTCTCTGTGCCTGTTTTTTTAGCTTTAAAATGGGAGTTATTGTCTACTTCACAGGTTATTATAAGGATTAAACGAAATCACAAAAGTAATTTTAGCCCCATACCTGGCACATAAGGGCTCCATGTGTGCCAGTCAGCTTGGCAGCAGGCTTCTTCTCTGTGATGGATCCAAAATAAAGTAGTAAAACTTACAGGCTTGTGATGGCTTCCAGACTGCGCTGATGGCTGGAAGAATGGATGTGTTTTCCTTAAATCCATGTTGGCCCAGGGCATGTGAGCAGACATTTTCCAGGTCTCTTTTGCCATTTTTATGATCCGTAGACATAGAACCCTTGACATTTCACATATCCAGCTAAGGCTCCTGGCCCAAATGCAACCCAGTGGGAGTCATTTTCTGGAGGAAATTTCCAAAAAGACTAAATTCACAAAAGAGAAGAGCGAGACAAACTGGCCCTAGGGTCTGTGCCATCACCTACAGGAATGGACATGAACGGTTTTATGGCCTGGAGAATATGAGACCTGTCCTTTGGGTAGTAATTCATGCTCCTTTTCAAAAAAGAAGTCCAAGATCTGCAGGTGTATTGCTGTGACTCCAAGGATGATGCTACTCAAACAGAGACTATTCCTAGATGACTTAGATTGAGAGTAACTTAGAACCATTTACTCCACAAATGGAATCTGGGCCTAGTGTGAAAATAGCCCTGAGAGAAAAGGAAGGAATTCATATCTCAGTGTAAACCAGTGATAGCATGCCTTTTCTGGAAGCATCTTTAGGCATTCAGCTAAAAGAAGGAAAGAAGGACCCAGAAAAACTGATGTCAGCATACTGTTCTCCCATAGTTGCCACAGTGCTGTTAATTATGATGTCCAAGTAAATCCAAGACTATTCGGGAAATCGGTCATTTGTAAATGACTGTCCACGTAAGAAGGACCTGGCTAGTTTCAACAGTGGATGTACCCCAACCAAACCCCAACCTCTACTCCTGTAAAAATTGCACTAGGTGTAAATAAATGTTAAAAAAAAAAAAAAGGGGGGCGCCTGGGTGGCTCGGTCGGTTAAGCGTCCAACTTCGGCTCAGGTCACGATCTCACGGTCCGTGGGTTCGAGCCCCGCGTCGGGCCCTGAGCTGACAGCTCAGAGCCTGGAGCCCGTTTCAGATTCTGTGTCTCCCTCTCTCTGTGACCCTCCCCCGTTCATGCTCTGTCTCTCTCTGTCTCAAAAATAAATAAACGTTAAAAAAAAAAAATTAAAAAAAAATTGCACTAGGTGTTGTTGGGTTTTTTTTGGGGGGGGAGTTGGGGGGTTTTTTGGCTTTTTGTTTTGTTTTGTTTTGTTTTTAGCAAATTGCAAGCCATGCAAGTTTCTTTTTTAAAAGTAAATTAACTAGAATCCTTCCTAGCAGAGAGCTTCCTGGCTTTGTCATTAGCTTTTCATCCTCAGGCAAACTACATAATCTTTCTGTATCTGATTCTTCATGTTTCAAAGGAAAATAATCTACATCCTGTCTGCCTCATAGTCCTGGTGAGTGATGTGTGCTATGTAAAGGAACTCTTTGAAATACAAAGTGCTAAGGAGGTTAGGTCACTCCCTAACACACTGGTCTGCAAGTCCCCACTCAACACCTAAGGGATTCCTTTATCTACCTCCCCCTCTCCCCCTATGGGTCTGACCCTACGTGATGATGCCAGATGGCACTGCCATCCCCTCTTCCTCCTCTCCCAAGGAAAAGAATCCCCAACAGAGAGTTTGATGCCACTTGCCATCATGAGAAGTAGAACAAAGACCATAGTAGGAGATAGTCCCAGGCTGCTCAGGGTAAGGGACACCTGGGCTTAAAGGCAACCCCCAAGGGGAAAGACTCGGGGCATTCCAGGGGTGGAGGGAGAACACTATGCTGGATAGGTTGGCCTGGATGCAGCTCACCCCAGGACCTGGGGTAACTCTTGAGAGTTCTGACATCCTGATGAAGACACCTGTTCTCCTTCCACCTGGGAAGTCTTTTGTTGACAACAAACAAAATAAAATTTCAGCAACTAGTCGGGGAAGTCAGACATACTCCCCCTGGATGGAGACACATTCAGGCCCATACTGTGTGTGGTTGTCCTAACATAAGATAAACATGGAGCACCACAAAAATGGCCAAGGTCTTGGGAATTCACTGAATAAACATGAAAGGAATGATAATTAGTTACTCCAGAAAGACAGGTTACTGATCTTATCAAAGGATGCAATCTGAGGACATTCTTTCAGACACGGGGAAGACTCACTGCTCAGCTCCTCTCCCTGGGAGCAGCATGATTATCCTGACTGAAGGAAGCCTGGAAGCCAGCTCTGTACTCCCCCCTGGGGGGTGCCTCAGCTGGGCAACAGCAGGAGAAAGACCTGGAAGAAGGCCTAACTATCTCTCCCCAAGCCTAATGCTGAGCTGGTCTAAGCCACCTACTCAAGCTGGTGTTCCTCTGGACTCCACCACATTCTCCATGGTGCGTGAGCCACCACACACACACACACACACACACACACACACACTCACAAGATAGCCCTCAGGCTCATCCTACTCACCAGCAATGTTGGATGAAAGAGATCGAGGAGCCACAGGAGGAAGAGGATGTGCACCATAGTCCACCCGCTGGGTCCTCATTCTGTGTTTCCCCTTATTCAGTTTCTCCTCCCTGACGTGGAGGGAGGACAGATGAAGGGCAAAAGAAGGTTCCTGTGGCAGCATGAGGGATAGCCGTTAATTCTAACGAAAGCATGAACAACAGGAGGGGGCAATTAGGGGAAAGCACTCACTCTATTTCCGAAGCTATTCAAACCTGTCCTTCTTTGTGAGGAATGATCCATAGTAGTCCTGCTTAGCAACAGATGAGGGCTTCTATAAGTCCCGACAAGTCTAATTCTACAAGCATGCCCACAAAAGACATTGGCCTAAGTTTCTTTGTAGGGTTTTTAACCTAAGAAAAGAAAGCCTTGAATATAGTGCCCAGGTCTGCCCCTGAATTCAGTTGGGACTGAACATAAACCCACCTCATTCCTCACTGTGCTTTAACCAGCTTGGGTATCTTCCCATTCTCTAGCATGCCAGGTCCTCGTGTGCCTGAAAACCTTCACCTTGCTGTCTGTGAGGCCAAGAACAACACTTCCTTCCCTAACACCTCATGTGGCCCATCATTTCTTGTCTATCAAGTCTCCACTTACATGTCTCCTCAGAAAGATCTTCCCTAACCACTGCATCTAAAGAAGAACCCACCAAATGTGTACTCAGACACGTTTTCTTCTTTACTGTCTGGCCCGCATGGACCATGTCTATTTTGTTTACCCCATTGCCTGAGGACCTATGATTTACTAGGCACTTAGTACACTCTTATTACATAAATGAACATTTGCTCCAGTTAAAGCTCCCATGCAGGACTCCAAAGGGAGTTCACAGAAGAAAAAAAACATCCAAGGAACTAAATATATGAAAAGCTGGTTAGCCTCATAGAGAAATGCAAATTTTTAAAAAGGTGGCATTCAAAAGCTGATGACATCCCATAATCAAATACTATCAAATGGGAGTATAAACAGACCACATTTCTGTAGGCAAGTCGTCCACATGGATGAAGGTTCAAATGGCTGTGTTCCCTCCCACTGAGCCCCCCAGGGCCACACTCTGCAGCCACCAGCCTCCCCAACCACTCTGTACAGAGTCTACCACTCAGATCGCTGCCTCCTAGTTATCCCCATTATAGCAGCTGAATTACAGAAAGTTTCTCCAGCCTCTGGAAATCAGAAAGCAGTTGTCAGGAGCCACTGAAGTTCCCCCAAGCAAAAAAACAAACAAATACAATAAACAAATGCTGCCTTTTCTTTGCCTGTTTTACATTTGATATTGGTGAGACTCCCACTGCCCCATCCAACTTTGGTAATGTTTTCTTGAACCCTTCAGTACTCTCCTTTTCTATGGAATTCTGAATCTGGAAAGGAAAGAAGGGATGATAATTTTCTAAACTATAAAATCTTTATCTACTGTATTGGGCAACCCTTTTGTTCATCTATGCCATTACGGATTTATTGTGTCTCAGTTCCAAATTCCCCCTTTCTCCCCACCTCCTGCCTTGTGGATCTGGAGTTGGACCTTCAACATTGCACCTGCTGCTTCTGTATCCCTCGGCAGTTAACTCCTTTTTACTAATTAACAATGATCTATGTTAAATTCTCCCTGTTCCAATAACTGGCATGGTTTCTTTCTCCACCTGAACTTTGCCTGACATCATCTCAGGCATCTTGGCACAGCATCTGCTCCCAGACCTTTGCCACTCTCCCAAGTCTCTTTTGGCAAAATCCTTTACTTCTGGCAAATATTAATTTCCTACTTGGCTAGAATCAGGACTATCCTGATGGGGAGATTATCCTGGATTATCCAATAAGCCCAATGTAATCGTAAGGGTCCTTATAAGAAAGAGGCAGGTGGGTTAGAGTCAGAAAAAACTATGTGATGAGGAAAGCAGAGAGAGAGAGAGACTAGAAGATGCTAAACTACTGGCCTTGAAGGTGGAAGAAGGAACCACAAATCCAGTGATGCAGAGGGCCCCTAGAAGCTAGAAAAGGCAGGGAAACAGATTCTGCCTTAGAGCTTCCAGAAGGAACACAGTATTGCTAACACCTTGATTTGAGGACTTCTGACATCTAGAACTGTAAAATAATAAATTTGTGTTGGTGCAAGCCACTAAGTTTGTGCTGATTTGTTACAGAAGCAACAGGAAACCAACAAAGCCCTTAACCCCCAAGGTGAGGTGTTTCGGCTCTCAGGACAGATCTCCCCCAACATGGATGGTAGGCATGTCCCACTGAAACCAGGGATAGCCAATAGCTCCTCTCAAACCCAACCTAGTTGTAATCAACAAGCATTTACTGAAGACTCTGGATCTCTCCTGGGGAAGTGGAAAGAGGAATCTAGACCCCAACCTTAAAGACAGAGTCACATGAGGAGAATAAAATTTCAAGATGGGATACACTAGATGCGAAATGGCTGACAAGTTCAGCTAGGGTTCTAGGCACTCAGAAGAGGTTGGGGCGCCTGGGTGGCTTAGTTGGTTAAGCATCCAACTTCAGCTCAGGTCATGATCTAACTGTTCATGGGTTTGAGCCCCATATCGGGCTCTGTGCTGACAGCTCAGAGTCTGGAGCCTGCTTCAGATTCTGTGTTTCCCCCTCTCTCTACCCGCTCTCTCTCTCTCTCTCTCTCTCTCTCTCTCTCTCTCTTTCTCTCTCTCTCTCTCTCAGAAATAAATAAACATTAAAAACAAGAAGAAGAGGTAATCATCTTTAATCTCAGCGAAATGCTTCTCCTCCTATTCTGCCTTTCCATGATAGGCAGGGGACTGTGCACCCAGGCTTGCCCAGGACAGCCACGTTTACAGCTGTTGTCCTGTTGTAATCATGAATAGGGACTCTTTTCATTCAAAAGCACCCAGATTCATGATAAACCACATGGTCACTCTAATGGTAGGGCATTAGCCAGGAAGCCACTGGACACTCTGCACCCACTTAGGAACAGGTTTGAGCTTAAATCTCAACACAAAATAAAAACGGATCGCCAACTTTTTATGCTACCAAAATCCCAGTAGAGAACACTTTCAGGTGATTGTGAGTGAAACAGACATTTCAATAATACTTGATATACAGTCCTCAGATTCTCTTCCTGGCACAAAGTGAGGAAACTTAGGTTACATTGTCTAATGAGATACTGCGATGTTAATGTAAGACACCTCCTGCAGCTGAAGCAGCCCGGAAGGGTTTTGTTGTTTTGTTTTTAAGCCTTGCTTGTGATGGAGCCAGTGGGTGGAGAGTTGGGGGAGGAGAGAGAGGAGAAAGCTGAAGAGGAAGAATATAAGAATGTAAGCGAGGTCGGAGAGGGGAAAACAGTGAATGCTGGGATTCTTGCCATATTTACCAGGGTTACTAAGCAGTCATTCAATTCTGCCCTTGAACTGATGCTCAAGGTGCTATCCTTTCAAAGACCTCTCCTGCTCCAGAGGGGAGGTTGGACAGCAGGGTGCTGTTCAACTCTGTCTGTTCAGGACGGTGCTTTGGAATGTGGAGGTGAGTGCAGTGTGGGGGGCTTCGAATCCATCTGTCACGTCAAACCCTGTGTGGGCTGAATCGTGTCACTCAAATTGGTCCATAAAGGGATGAAAATTAAAATGCTGATAAATGAAATCATCAAATTACAGGAAGCTATGGAGTGTGCTCAAGATCACACCTACCTTTGGGGGATTTTGATGAGACTCTGTGTCTTCTAACTGGTTTTTCTTATCTTCCGGCCACCTTATTAGCCAGGATTGACACAATATTTAATGCTCTATGTCTTTCGTTGGCTTTTTTCCTCTATGTTGTTAAGCTCCTCTTTGCATCCCCCCCTTCCCTGGGGTAGTATCACCAGCGATTCCAGAGCTGGCCTCTGGGTGTATGTGCAGTGTGGTTTGACTTGCGTCCTTGGCACATTCTACCTCCAACGCCCCCATCCCTTCGTGCCAGGCCTCCTGGAGGCAACAGTAACCTTTCTCCCCAGACACTTGTGTAGTTTTGTGAGAGGAAGAGGCAAAAAGAGTAAGGAAGAAAAACGAGCAGGGAGAAGAGGCTTAGGGTAAGGGGAGCAGGGAGGATCAAAAGGGAGAAATACTGGGAGAAGGGCAGAGTGGCCCAGGTGAGGGGGAAGCCCACTAAAATTCCTGGTCAGTCACTGGCCCCATGTCCTGTGTCCCCTCCATGTTTTAATATCTCACACCAGCTGAACATAGGTCTATGGGAAGTCGTAACACTCACCAAACCCTTGACAGCCGCTATTCTTCACAGAGGCTGTGAACAATTGCCTGCCTGCCAGTGTCTGACTGAAATAATAGCTGTACCTACAGGATCATTTGCAAGACAGATGGTGGAGGCAATCCCCATTCATCTGCCAGCGGCCATTTCATAATTCTTACTGGCCTGTCAGGCCCGTAAGGCAGAATGCAGCCTTGCTAATTGTTTTAGCTCATTAGAGAGCTGTTGTTTTAAAGCCAGTAGTCGGTCCCACCCCTGTCCTGCTGCATCCCAGCCCCACCATGCCAGACCTCCTCCAAGGTGCTTTTGAGAATGCCTTTGGTGACCTTGGAGAAAGCAGGTGTCCAAAGCCTAGAAGCCCTAATGTTTGCCAGGTGGTATTTATTTTTTCACTTTTTCACTCTGCTCTCCTCCCTAAGGAAGTATTGCAGATCTAAAAAGAGGTCCCTCACCTTCCCTTCTATTTGCTGCTTCCATGTTCATTAGGCCCATTAGTATTCCATATTTCAAAGTCTAGATGACATTTCCTATACTGAGTTGCCATTTTCTACTTAAGGTGCCCGACATTCCGTTAGCATTTTTATAGCATGCATTAAGCCAAAGATTTAACTCACTGCCGTGTTTATGGATTTAGAGAATTCCAAGAGCTCCATATCATGCCAGCACATCTGAAATCCTTGGTTGTCATTCAACAGCAGTTTTTGAGAATCTACTCTGTGGATGTAAACAGGAGCCAGGAGAAATGGGAGGGCCTTCAATGAGTACAGCTTACTGAGCATCGACCTGTGCAGTGATACAAGCGTCCTGGCTCGCTTTAGTGCTAGGCAGGCGCCATCTTGAAATTCTTAATCATTTCTGAACAAGAGCCCCACATTTTCATTTTTGCACTGGGTCCCACCGATTGGATTGGTTTTGCTACAATTGTTGGGAAGGGGGAGCATTTGCAAGGGCTCAGGAAAGGGTCCCTCCTGAGCCAAATCTGAGAAGCTAGAAACTCCAGATATAACAGAGGAGAGGCAAAGATCAGTACACGCAGCAAGGCAAACATAGACAGCAACTATTATTAGTGTCTATTTGAGAACTATCCCGGACATGGCCTGTTTTTGAGGTGCTGAAGACTGGAGATTGACCCCACATCACTGAAAATTCAGCAGCCTAACAACACCACCTGTGAGTTCTCTCAGGTAACAATTGGCTGGCATTGATCCTTCACTATGTCACCAATTTCATTATGTACCACTTCTACTGAAAAGTCAGCAGGAGAAGGATGTGTGAGAAATAAGGCTGGAATGTAAGTGGGAGCCTGGAAAGGGAAGGCTTTGAATGCCAGACTGAGGAATATGGGGAAGCGCTTGAAAAATCTGGTCAGGAGGGTGACACTGGAGCTTTGGCTGCCCCAAGAAAAGAAATATTCTTTCTAGACCCATTGGGTCATTTGTTCATAAGGCTTATATAATACCAAGTAACTTCCCAGCACCTTCTCCTCATTGCACATCTCCCCCCCACTATTCCCCCTCCTCACACTGCTTCTCCCACCCCACAAACACACAACACAAAAAGTCCAGATATTGTCTCTAATTTGGGCTCTGCTACTGCCTTGACCTCCCTTGGACTCAAGTCACTGACCAAGTTTGCGTCCATTGCACTGTGTCTTAATTCACACCTCTGACCTTTCCCAAACTGCTTAGGTGAGCAATCCTACCCATGACCCTGTGTGTGGTGGGCAGAATTTGAAGAATGACCACAATGACCCTTGGCCTTGGAAAATTTCTCCACCTGAGTGTGGGTGGAACCTGGGAACATGATAAGATGCCATTCCCATGATTATGCCATGTTGTAGGGCAAAAGGGATCCTGCGTATGTGATTAAGGTTGCTGATCAAAGGGCGCCTGGGTGGCCCAGTCAGTTAAGCATCCAACTCTTGATTTCGGCTCAAGTCATAATCTCATAGTTTATAAGTTTGAGCCCCACATCAGTCTCTGTGCTGGTAGAGTGGAGTCTGCTTGGGATTCTCTCTGTCCCTCTCTCTCTCTCTGCCTCGTCCCCACTCACACTTTCTCTCTCTCTCTCTCTCAAAATAAATACATAAATAGACTAATCAGAATGGGTGGGCCTAATCTGGTCACATGAGCCCTGTAAAAGCAGAATTTTCTCCAGCAAGTGGCAGAAGGGCAAGTAATCGGAGCATGAAAAGGACTCAATGCCCCAATGCTGCTTGGGAAAATGGAGGAGCCATGTGAGAAGGGATGTGGGTGGCCTCTTGGAGCAGAATGACCTCCAGCTGACAGCCAGCAAGGAAATAGAAACCACAGGCCTAAAGCTGCAAGGCACTGAATTCTGCCTACAACACCAGTGGCTTACAAGCTTCTTCCCAGAGCCTCCAAGTAAGAGCCCAGTCTGGCCAACATCTTGATTTTTGGCTTTCAGAGACCCTGAGTATAGAACCCAGGCAAGATGGAATGACTTCTGACCTGCAGAACTGTGAGATTATAAACAGATATTGTTTAAGCTGCTAAATGTATAGTAATTTATTATATAGCAAGAGAAAAGTAATACACTATTTTAGCCCCTTCCCAGCACTCTCCTGCTTGGCAGCTCAGAGCCTGCCACTTTAACATTAGGCAGGGTCATAAAGCAAGCATCAGGAGCCACATCTGAAGCGACAATGATTTGAAAGTGAGAGATGAGTGTCGATACAACCAGTTGGGAGATTACTGCCAATGACCAGCATGAAAAAATAAGTGGCATCAGTTATGGATAAGAGCGATGAATTTGAGAGTCCTTTTGAAAGAAAAGCTGTCCAGATTAAGCAACCGATTGAATGGGAGGGATAGAGACAGCTATTACGTCGGTTTCTGGAAAGAGTTGGAGGGTACCCTGGTCCTCTATAATGGCATGGCCATTAAACTAAATGGAAACAAAATGTGTGCTCAACTTTTCCTAAGATAAGTACCCACGTTAGCTAAAATTGTTGGTGGCAAGTAAGAGCACTATCAATTCAAACTAATTTCAGGGGGTAAAAAGAGGAGGGTGCTTCATATTGAGATGCAGGTGTTTTCTAGACCCCTAGAGACATGAAAACAGCCGAGCCTCCAAGAGGACTGGACTGGGATATGGAAGCCCCTGGGGCAAGAGAGTGTGCTCTCTCCATCTGCATCCCTTCTTCCCCAGAGCCCATCCTTGTGTACCACTTAGCCCACACAGCAGGTGGAGGACGGCCACAGCAAAGCTTTAGGGTTGAAGGGGAGACCAGGCCAGACTAGAATTGCTAATCCTGATTCCCAATCTCCAGGGGAAAAGGTCTGGCTGGTCAACATGGTTTCCCTACCTTTCATACCAACGCCATGCTGATGCTCTCAGGAAAGTGGGAGAAGAGTTGATTCTTGAGCAGGACAGGCACTCTCAAAGTCGTTTACTGAAGAAGCAGAAATGATGTTTCAAATCTTAATTTCCACAGACACAAGAATATACTCTTGTTTGTAGACAGAGAAGTGGGGTGTTATACCCAAGCGGCTGGGTCCCAATCCCAGTGCTCCCTCTAGGGGGCATGAGTGACAGTGATGAACTAACTAAACTTCTCTCTAGGCCTCAGCACCCCTAGCTATAAAATAAGGCACTCAATCCAGGTGGCGTTGAGGCTTCCAGCTGTAATGCCCTGTGACCTGAAGTCCTTCTGAGTAGGAGCAATGCTGTATTGATCCAGTTCTCTTGTTTAACTTTCCCATGCCCTCTCAAAGATCAGAACTAAAGCCTCTCCGCATTAATCCTCTCACTGGCTTACAAGAGGAAAGGCAGCCAAGGAAAATATATAGTTTGTATTCCAAGCAAGCTGGACCAAAGCTCCTTGGTACTCAAAAACACTAACCCTGACCTGGCGTTAACTGGAGTTAAATCTCTGCCTTGACAGGAGCACTGGTTCGGTGCTTCCCCGACACCAGTGTGTCTCAGGTCACTGAGTGGTCCGGCTGCCACCATGCTGGCTCTCTCCTGCAGTTTTCTTTAGAACCACAGGTCAGACCCTCAGGAGCTTTAGTCCAATTCCTTGATTTTCTATAGGACAAAGCAGAGACTGAAAGCGAAGGGACTTGCCCAGAGACATCCAGATCACTTGGGGCAGAACAGGGAGTAGAGCCAAGTGGCCTGACTCATGTTTTTCCATTGTCCCTTCTGTGAACAGATTAAGGCATGTGATCCGGATGGAGAACCATGGATAAACCAGCAGACTTTATTGATGGCATGTGTTATTTCTGAATTGAATTGTGTCCTCACCCCACCCCCCAAACTCATATTTTGAAGTCCTAACCACCACCCCTCCCTCATATCTCAGAATGGGATTTTATTTGGAGATAGGGTTTTTACAGCAGTAATCAAATTAAAATGAAGCCATTGGGGCACCTGGGTGGCTCTGTGGGTTAAGCATCCGACTTCACCTCAGGTCATGATCTCACAGGTTTGTGGGTTCAGACCCCATGTCAGGCTCTGTGCTGACAGCGACAGCTCAAAGCCTGGAGCCTGCTTGAGATTCTCTCTCTCTCTCTCTCTCTCTCTCTCTCTCTGCCCCTCCCCCCATCTCAAAAATAAAAATAAAATGAAGTCATTAGAGTGGTCTTTAATTCTCTACTGAATATTGCCTTCTGTGCCCACTCATGAAGGTCCCTCCATCTCCAGCCTAACATTCTACTGCAGTACCTTTCTCCTGCTCTCCGAACTCAGGTTACAGTCTCATTTCTGTGTTGTGATTGTGTAAGATTCTGACTACCTTCACTCCTTGCAGCTCCCACCTATTCTTCTGCATGGTGGCCAAAGCCTTTCACTCGGGCAGCTGTGAGTAAAAGGCCTGGTGGAAAACCGAGGTCTCTTTCCAATACTGGAGCAGTGGACCTGGTATCTAAGCAAGAGATGCCACAGGAAGAATGTGGTGTCTGAGGTCCTCACTCTCGAAGGGAGAGGGAAATGGAGTCTGAGTCTGACACCATGAGATGCAAGATCATCTACTTCAACTGCTGGTGGCCTTCTCTAAGCTCTGAGATAAGCCCTGGAAATTATCAAAAAGAAAGATGATGATAGTCTCTTACATTTAGGAGAGCACCACTTTTAAACAGTTGTGCATCGCTTAGATATCATCTCAGTACAAAATTTGTCAATCTCTGAGTCCTTACCTATACAATTTGCTAATATAGACACTTGTATAGCATGCTAGCTAATAGAGCAGGAGGTTAATGTGGGACATAGTCTCAATGTCATCAGAGGCTTTAATACTACAGGTGCTAGTCAGACCACTTAAGCAAAACTAGAAATGGAAGTATGTGAAAGCCAGTTTCGTGACTCAAGCTTGTTACTCACCTCCAGCCTATAAAGAGATTAAAGACAACAAAAGCAAAGATGGGAATCGGAGAGAGGCTTTTATTTGGAGGTAAGTGGTCAGTGAGCCTCTTCACCCGCTCCAAGAGGGAGGCTCATGCCTTACCTCAAGCCTACCCATAAAGGCATCAAGGGAGCCTGCAGAGGGCTTCATATAAGCCCACATAGAAAGCAGGTCTCAAGTGGTTGACTCAGAGACAAGAAATCAGAAGGGCCTGGAGGCTAACTGAAGCATCAAGGGGCAACAGCATAGAGGCCCCCTTCTGGGAGTAATTTTCATTCCCTCTACTGAAGGATTTAAGATGAAGTATATTCTGCGCACCAGAAGTAAGCAGAAAGAGAGAGAGAGCAGAACCAACTCAGAGGGGCTTTGCCCATGAGGCCACCTAGAAGTGCAGTAGGAAAAGAACAGGGGAGAGCCTGTGTGGAAGTGTCACAGAGAATTGGGGTTGTTATGGACTGAATTGTGTCCCTTAAAATTCATGTGGTAAAGCTCAGTGTGACTATATTTGGAGATAGGGCTGTGAAGAAGGTAATTAAGGTTAAATGAGGTCGTAGGGTTGGGGCCCTAATTTAAGAGGACTGGTGTCCTCATAAGAAGAAAAGGAGACCAGAGCATGCACAGAGGAAATGTCATTTGAAGACATAGCAAGGATGTGGTGGTCTGAGAGAGAGCCCTCAGCAGAAAACAACCCTGCTGGCACCTTGAGCTTGGACTTCCAGCCTCCAGAACTGTGATAAAACAACTGTGTCTGTTGTTTAAGCCAGCCAGTCTCTGATATTTTGTTATGGCAGCCCAAGTAAAGTAATACAGGGGTCTTAGCAGCCAAATGGAGAGAACATCCCCTAAAGCAGAGATTCATAGGTAAATGGTTCCCAGTGATGGGGCGGGGCGGGGGGGGGATCTCCAAAGAACCCACAGAGAAATCCAAAAGAAATAAATTCACCCCACAAAGAAATCTCAAGGGTTTAATGTTTTCACTGGTGAAGTCTACCAAACATTTAAAGAAGAAATAACACCAATCTTAACTAAACTCTTCCAGAGACTAGAAAAAGAGTACGTGCTTCTCAACTCATTTCATGAAGACAACATAATCATGATAGTAAAACCGGATAAAAACGTTGTAAGAAAGGAAAACAGTAAGTCAGTCTTCCTCAAAACTATAGGTACAAAATCCTAAACATAATATTATAAAAATCCAATGATTTGGGAAGGATAATACATCATAACTAAGTGCAGTTTAATCCAGGGATGCAAGTGATAACATCTGAAAAATCAATCATGTAATCCGCACAGTAACAGAATAAAGAAAAAAAAGATCATTTGATCATCACAGTGGATGTAGAAAATGTATGAAATTCAACAGTCATTCATAGTAAAAACTCTTAGCATACTATGATAAATCTGATAGTCTACAACAAAAGAAAACAAACAAGAAAACCCTGAGATCAGAAATTATCAGTATTGTACTTACTGGAGGTTCTCATCAGGGCAATAAGGCAAGAAAGCACTGGACATCTGCCAAACCCAGAGACAGTGATGCCAGGTCATGACTGTACCTGTCAGGTAAGAACTGTCCTCACCTCCTGTCCCTCCTCACCACTCCAGCACTAGAGAGGAACCAGAGTCACAACTAGCAAACTGGGAGTGGAATGCAGAGGGGGCAGAACCAAGAAAAGAGAAACCAGCCACCCAGCCTCTCCCACTCCATGCTCCTTTCCACTGAAGCAATGCCAAGCTGGGGGAGGGGAGTGTTTTAAATACTATTTTTTTTAATGAACTTTAGATCTTTTATTCTTACACCAGTCTGTAAATTTTAATTACTGAGGTGGTTAGTGTCATTTTGTAATATTCAGTGGCTACAGGACTTTTCCTTACCCACAAATGACCTGAAAACCAGACAGTGTCGTCTAGATTTAATTGAAGGGTAAGGAAAAACTGTATCTGGGGAGGTATGCATGGGGATAAAGCTGTTTTCTATCCCGCTCAATGACTAACACTCATTCAAAATCATGCTTTGCTGTTGTTAATGTTGTTAATGTGCTCACTGTTAGTCTCCAAAAGGTAAGTGCGTCCCCTGCACCACACTTTGCTATGTTTGTTGGAAAGAGAGCCTTCCTCTGGTGTCTTTCAAGAACTCAACCTTTTGACCTGGATTGTTCCTAAGCAAACGGCTGCACACATTCTTTACTGACTGAGAGAGCAGCAGATTTCACAGGGCTCACAGATGGTGGGTTTTGTACCGGGCATGAGCAGAACGTTGCCTTACGCTTACTAGCTCCACACTTACCATCCCCAGTCCCTTACCTTAAAGCAAAGCACCAAGAGCAAAGCAGAAGGGCTATGGACAATTTGTCATGTAAAAATAGAGGGATGCCCCTAAAGGGTGTCCTTCTGCAAATTTGAGATAGTTACTGGTATAGCAACTCAATCTTAGAACAAATTTATCATGCGAGAAGCGCTCAATGTATTATTACAAGGACTTAATAGATATGGCCCCTAGCCTCAAAGAATTATCAATTTAAAACCAAAGTTGGAAATAACATACAAACAAAAGGACTATAAAATACATGCAAAATGAATATGCATGGTTATTAAATATTGCCTCAGGATTGATCATCTTAGCCAGTGAAGAGTCCAAGGTCATTAAAAGCAAAACTATTTATTAAAGCTAATTTTCTCAGTCTCCAACTCCAGTCCATGCTAGATTTTAGCAGGACACTTGGCCCATTCTGCTATCTTCTCTGAAGTTAGTTTTTGTCTTCCTCCTGTCTTGGAAATGTAAGGCATCGCTGAGGTTGTTCTGAGTCTATGTTGTGTTCACTCCTAATATGTGCTAAATGATTGGAAATGGGAAGCAGATGGACACTTGGCCCAGAGATTAAACTCCATCTCCTTAATTAGATGGTGTTGATTAAGGCTTCCATGGGGTCCTTCTCCTCACTGCCAAGTAAAAGAGCTCTCCAGTGGGGCTCCTCAAAGCATTTGGGAACTAATGGTTTATTCAGTTCCTCCTTTGCATTTATTCACGGGCCCTGAACAAACAGGAGCCAAATTGTCTTTGTCTCTTTGGTTTTCCTCTAATAGTTTTCACCATTTGACTTTCCTTTCTGGCAAGAGTTGAAACAGAATAAAGGGAATTCTGGTTAGCCCCTGGCTGAACTTTGCTTCCTATCTTGAGTTAACAGAATTAGGTTAGGGACAGGAGGTGGGTGGTCTTCCGTACAGATTGCTTCAGAGCCTTAGGAAAGTACCAGGTACTGATATCAGCCTGTGGCTTGTCTATCAAAGGGGAAAGGAGCAAGGGTTCGGGCATTTGAATCTTGGCTAAGCTGGTTATTAGCTGCAAAGTGGTATGCTAGTAAATGTTGAACAACAGAGTCCATAAATAAATAAATAAATAAATAAATAAGGCCCTAATTTGTAACACGAGCCAATTTTTGTGGTGTAAATACTCCCACCATGGCCAATTTTAAGCGACCAACATGTCGTCACTGAATGCAAAATTAGAAAGCGATTCGCACTGTTGGCTCTTAGAGTCCATATGAACTGACTCTGGCACACCAGTAAGCAGTATAAGTACCAGTTTTATCATCTGTACAAAAGGGAGAAGTACTTCACAGGGTCGTTATAGAGATAAAAGTAATGGCCAGAATAGAGCCTGACGCACACTAGGGGCTCAATAAGTTGTCACTGCATGTCATTATTGAAGCTGAGCTTTAAGGAAGTGATTTCACATTGCTGAGCACTCCAAGAAGTCAGAACCTCAGCCTCAAAAACTAAGCGAGTAAATTTCATTACCCAGGTGTCTGGGGAAAATGCAACAAGGGCAATCTACAAATCACAATACCAATTTGCTACTTTGATTTACTGCATATACAGAACAATAACTGTTCCAAACCCAAACAGGCTTGTGTGGTCTAAAAAAGGATTTCTTTTTGTGGTTTAGGAATTTGTTTACATGCAAAGTGCTACAAAAACACAAGTGTTAATGGTATTTAAATATGCTTATTTAATCATCTGGATCAAAAAAATTAAACTGGGGCTGCCCCAGCAAATCCATGGCCTACTCTGACATCAGTATATCCCTGGTCTGAGAACCAAGACTGGTGTTCTGCACCTGTCTCGTTGCAGGCAGCCAGCTCTCCTGTCAACCCTGAGGAAGGCTGGAAGGGTGGACGTTGTTAAGTAGAGAGTATATTTAACCAGCCCTGAGGGGGTCCTGCCTGCAGTTTCCCAACCACAGCTATAATGATAAATTTTAAACCCTTCAGGTAAGGGAACAATAATGAAGATTGCCAGTTCCCTTTTACTGTCATGCACGCTGGCACAGAGAGAGGAAAAGGTGCATAGAAAATAACTAGGAGAGCTGATACTGGAATTCAGATCTCTGAGGCACACTTTAGTGCTCCTTTCTCTGCCCCTGGAATGATCAGCTAGGCAACACAAAAAACACACAGTCCAGTGCAGAAGAAAACCACATGCATATATAAATTAAGAGAGAGAGAGTTTCTATGATGGAGGTGATAGAACCACATACATGATATTTGGGGAACAGTAACAAAGGAAAACCATCCCATTCTGGAAGTTAATATTGGTATTGGTATGGTTGGGGGAGATTCTAGATGTGGGGACCTCTGAATTGAGTTCTTAATGGATAAGTAGAGTTACCTCAGAATAGAGGACATTGCAGATGGGGTTGACCAAAAAGAAGACTATAAGATGGGGATTAGCACATGAGACTTTTGTTAGAGAATGCTTGTGGGAGGGGAAAGATACAGGATTGGGGGAGGGGGGGGGGAGCTGAACTATGACACAATCTAAACAAGGGCCTCAGCCTATCCCATAAGAGCTCTAGAACTGAAATGGCCTCTTCAGAGTTTTTCCAAGTAGGAGTAAGGGAGCCAGGCCATTATACCATCAGGTGGATCAGTCATGGGTATTGCAGGCTGCCCCTAGAAGGAGGTGGACTTGGGATGAGTAAAAGAGGGCTGTTCCCCGGCAAAACAATCCCAAAGGCTGGGGAAATAAGTCTTCCATTTCTCAGGTTGGATCTGGGCAACAGATCACAGCATCCACCATACAGGGAAAGAGTTTTCTACACAGAGGAAAACACTGAAGAGAGAACAGTCCATGTAGGTGCCGTGCAAGTGGTCCAGGGTTTGTCATGGAAAGGGTTTCATGGGAAGCAGATTCTGAGACAGAGTCAGAGATTCGCATACAGGTGCTTCACTGGGGAGTAGTCTGTCTCAGGAACAACATCATTAAGTGAGTAGAGGTAGCAGGATTGGGTAAAGGGAGCAGTTGAACGACAATACAGTTGCAACAGAGAGATTGCCAGTCCTACAAGGATGGCCCATCAAAGATGTCCCGAATCAGAGTACATGAGGTGAGCCTTATACTACTGCACCAACCAGTCACTGGAAACCGGCTGACCCCAAGAAGAGTGCATAACCTTTTAAGTGGCAGCTCCCTTCAGGAAATGGCAGGTCCTTGGAGGGACTCAGCTGTGAGCCATCAGCAGTCAATACTCTTAACACTCCTGGGGGAGTGAGTACCCTGGTCCTGAAGGGCCATAAGCATATACTGTTGTCCATTACACGAATGTGAACAGTTTCTGGTTGTCCCTGATTAGAATGGAAAAGAACACGTTGGCCAGATTGATGGCCACATAACATGTATTTAAAGATGTGTTAACCTGCTATTTAGATAGCAAAGATACCACATCTAGCATGATAGTAGTAACTGGGGTTACCGCTTGGTTGGGTTTGCAGTCCTCAGATTCGTGAAGGTCTGCCTGATTTTTGCTCAGGGCACACTGACAAATTAAATGGGGACCATTAGCCCTGAATTAGCTCAGTTTAGTGTATGAATCTCTGCCATTCACTGAGGGGAGAAATATTTTTTTCTTTTATAGCTTGTCTATGGAGATGTTTTGTATTTGGTAAATTTTAGGGTCGTGGCGTTCTTAAAATAGTTTAGTATATATCAACATTGTTTAAGTGACAAGGCTGGAGAAGATAAGTCAGATTGCAGTAAAATGAGGAGTGTATGGGAGAATTTATGGAGTTGAGTGCAAAAATTACCTCAGCCATGGCATGGGTGGGTCACTGCGGGCGGATGGGCCGCTCTTTAATTTTTACCATTCACACCTGACTTTTAACTTTACCACGACATCAACAACATGGAGAAAATTATGGAAGTCCCCTACTCTCCCTCCCAATGGAATCAAGGGGAAATAGCTCATTATTGCTTCTGAATGAGAAAGTATCTCTTTCCATAATGAAGACATTTAATGTTCTGCTAATCAACTGCTGAGACTGGTTGAGCATCTGTGGGTACTTTATCTTGGTTAATGGGGATATTTCAAACAGCCCAGCTCAGGCAAATCTTATGACCTGACAAGCTTTATTCAGTGCCACGTTTCGTAACTCCTACTCCATTACATACTTTTCTTTCCTGTCCAGTCCCCTTTCCCCAGGTCCCCGCTTCCTCCCCGCTCTGCTGCTGGAAAAGACTTCAGTTTGTCTGGATACAAGCATATGGATTCATATGCTTATCTCTTTTTATGTTTGTATATTTATTGTTTTCATGCCTATGAATTACACTTCTTGGTTATTAATTTTGTCTAAAATCAGTTTATGACTTAATTAGGATCTTGGAAAGGGGGAGGGCTGGCAATATCTCTTAAAGGGGAAGTACAGAAGCTCACAGCTATTTGCGAGCTTGTGGCTTCTATCAGGAGCAATCCCAGAAGGGCTCTCCAAGCTGCCAGAAGTAGAGACGGTTGTGTCAGTTGCTTTTCCTCTCTGTGGTATTCAGCAGGACAGTTCAGCGTGTGAACTTGGAATTTGTTTTGCCTGAGGAGGGTAGTCCTGCTGCCCAGACCACCAATGGCGCTGATGACCCTGCAGAAGGAGGCACATTGATAGCCGTATGCACACTTTTTTGACTTCTTACCAGCTTCAGTTCCCTGCCTTTCCTTATGATCATAATTTTGAGGGCCCACGATTATGTCCAGCTATTCTCAGGAGTCAGGGACCTGGGAGAACTTCACTGGTCTCCTCCAAATGTCCTAAAAAAGCTGTTTATCTCTAAGGATCCCATTTGGGGGTGTGGGGGTGTGGAAGACATTCCTCCTGGCAGGGACTCCCATAAACTTCTCTGCAGTAGCCTTTCCCGTGGCTCTCCTTTCCTTTTTCACTCACTCACTCATTTGTTCATTTAGTTAACAAATATTTGTGGAGCGGCCACTACTTTCCAGGCACTGGAAACTACAGTCCTAGAGATACAGCACCGCCCCAGATCGATACTGCCCCAGCCTTCCTGAAGATCACACTCTACCAACGTTGCTGAATCTCAGCTTACCCCTACTCACAAGTACCCATTTATTAGGAAAGAAAACACAGTGTTCTAGAGAGTTTTGATTTGAAAGGCCTGTGCTTGAAATTTGGGGGTAATTCCTAATATTGTTCAAACACCCAGTGGAAGCAAAGATGCTGGAGTTAAGGAGAAGGAATGGTGGCGTCGAGATGGTAGGGAGATGTGAGCGGTGTCAGAGCATGAGGGAAACCGAGAAGCCTACATTTACCCACCAACCGAGTGGACTGTAGAAGAATATAAAATGATAAAATAAATGAAGAAGAGTTACATTTAGAACTTGCAAGTCTTGTACGTGCCTGGGTGACTCAGTCAGTTGAGCATCTGACTCTTGATTTTGGCTCAGGTCGTGATCCCAGGGTCATGGATTTGAGCCCTGCATCAGGCTTTGCACTGAGCGTGGAGCCTGCATGAGGCTCACTATCTCTATCTCTCTCTCTCTCTCTCCCTCTCCCTCTGCCCCTTCCCCACTCGTGCACTCTGTCTCTAAAAAAAAGTTTTTTGTAATTAAAAAAAAAAGAACTTAAAAGTACAAAATGGCATGCAGAATCTTTCTTTGTATTTATTTTCTATCCTTATGAAGACGAGATTTATTTACTCTGTCATAGAATAAATAGAACTCTGGCTTTTAGGTACTTTTAGGTGTTTTTGTGATTTTAGGTACTTTTGACTATTGCATCAGGTTTTCAACAGGACATTCTTCTGGGAGAACTGGGCAGCACCCCCGCCCCCTCCCCCCCAACCGCATTCCCCTAGTTCCTCTCTGATGCTGCACACATGCAAGAGTGCATTCACTGGCGGTACTCGGTCCCTGATTTGAACCACATCTACTCCCGTTAGCTAAGATAGGTCAAGAGCATCCATTATTTGCCAGTCTCCTTTGATCTTCTGACTATTTTACGAGGCCTTCTCTTTCCATGCCTAACACAGACATAGAAGATATACAATAAATACTTACTAAAATTTTGTTTCCACATTCATACTCTTCCTCAGGGAAGAGATGCTTATTCCTTTCATGGGAGGAGCACCCAAATAAATGCAAAGGAAGAGCAAGTCAAAGTCCCCATTTAAATGTTCCCAGATAGGAGTGAAAAAAAAAAAAAAGGTTGATTTTCCACTCTTGTTCCTTTATTCTAGGTACTGACTCGTTCTTAATCTAAAAAGGCACATTGACTTGTGGGCTCGGATTATCTTGAGCACACCCGGAGAGAACAGATGGTTTGCTAGACCCAGGAATTCCCCAGAGTTCCTCTCCATTATTCAACAGATCATTAATTTGGAGCTTCAAAACCACAGCTGAGCACAAACACACCCAAACCAAGAGCTACTGAGTCTTTTGCCTTCGAAGACATTGGTAATGATGAGGTTTCTCACCATCAAGAAACTTAAAGAATGAAAGCTGAAGAACAAAATCTGTCTTTCACTATTCTGAAGATCCCTGACAATATAGTGCAGGTAGGACAATGTGATGATGATACTCCACCAGCCTCACACTCCTAGAAGATTAGATGTGACGAAACCTCTCTTGCCTAGGCCTGGTCTTCTCAGACTCTGGGTAGGATTTAGAATTCTAGTTGGAGGGCAGTGCAGTGTATAGCACAGCTTTGGCTGGAAGGAATTTTAGTGGTCATCTTGGCAATTTCATTCTCCAGAAATCTGCGATTTTAAAACCACTGAACAAACGATACAAAACACCTGAAAAATACAGCGTAACGTATAGCAAGTGTTGTTGTTGTTTTTTTAAGTTTATTTATTTTCAGAGAGAGAGAGCACACACACTGGGGAGGGGCAGAGAGAGAGAGGGAGAGAGAGAGAATCCCAAGCAGGTTCCTCGGAGAGCCCAATGCAGGGCTTAATCTCACAAACCCATGAGATCATGACCTGAGCCGAAATCAAGAGTTGGACGCTCAACCGACTGAGCCACCCAGGTGCTCCTAGCAAGTATTTTTTAAATGCATGGTTGAATTCAGAAGAAAGTAAGGAAATTCCAAGGGGGTGCTGTGGGCAGAGCTGTACCGTGACATAGGAGCCTGTTTTAGGAACTAAGAGGCTTGGGTTTGAATGGCAGGGCTGGGGACATGAAAGCAAGCCACAGGCCCACACAAAGTGAGAAGGAGGAGACTCCATATTTTTTCAGGTCCCTCATAGGCCCGCGCCTAGATAATAGGCACAACGGAAAAGGGAGTCGTCCCATCTGCAAAGGGAGATAAGGAAGCTGGCCTATCTTGACACAGATTCTGGTTGGAAATTTTACAAAAGGTTTCCCATGAGGATTTGTAACCATAAGCCTACCCTCACGAGGGTTTGGCATTCTAATGTACTACCTGCAAGATCCGAGAAATGCCTACAAAAAGATTTCCGTATCCATTTTTGGGGCAAGTGTATGCTCATACCAGAGTTGGTATAATAGCCTGAGTTTGTAGTTAATGCTTGGATTAGAAAGAAATGGTAGTTGATGAGCACATTGTAGTTTTATTTGTAGAGTGCTTTTTTATGGATCTGTAAGTCTTTATCATCCACCTAAGTGGGCTTATACAAAATTCATCCATAATGTAATCAAACACCTTCTTTTATTGTCGTGCTAAAACTTGCAGTAGAGAAACTTTCTGTTATTGAGAGAAACTTGGATTGGGGTGGCTGCAGCCAACTCTGAATGTTGGTCCTTATCATGGTGCTTTGACAAGGAGTATAGTCCTGATAGTACAGACCAGATTACACAACATTCGTTCTAACAAGTGAGAACCCTTTTCACATCTAGGAACCACATGCCCCTGCTTCAAGCCAACACAACCAAGCCCTTAAAATGAGCAGGGCTTCAGCACTCATGGTGAAATAAAGCCAACTTTATCTTCCCAGAAATGTACTTGTTCAGATCACCCAGCTTGTCCATGACCTGCCCCTTCATTATCTTGACCTGGCTCTGGGTCCCTCTTTCCTTCTGTCTTCTCCCCCTCCCCTCGCCCACCTTGCACGCTGACCTAAAATCTCAGCTCCAGACCAGATCATTCAGATCATTCCAGTTATGCCTACTCTCCCTGTAGGGTAGTTTGTTCTGTGCCAACTCCCTGAAGTTGTCTCTGCTAAAATCCCATTCTTAGATAGTCCTGGTTGAGAGTTGGCCAAAAGAGCAACTTGCATTGGATTTGAAAGGTAGAAGTGAAGCACCATCTGTTACCTACTGAAGGTCATCGAGATTGGATGTGGCACCAGTGGGTGCTTCTAGTTCATCCTCCCTCTCCTTCCCTTCACATCCAGCTCTTCCTCCTGATGGTGATCCTGTTGACCAAGGGTCATTCCAGGTCCCTCCCCATACACTCGCTGGCAGACCTGCAGAGGCACAGCTGTCTACAGACCTCCTATGATCTCTTCTTTTGCTAGGTCCCATTTTTGAGGCCAGACATGCTTGGTATCTCGTACAGACTGGATATGGACTCCTCGGATCCTCCAGCTTTACTCCTGCACCTTCCTGCTCCCAGGTCCTCCCATATTTAGGTCAGGTCTAGGTTCTATAATAAACCCTTTATCCCAAGATGAATGGTGGTTCTGTCACTCTGCTTGAACCCTGACTGATTCACCCTGTTATCCGGTGCCCAAGAGAGGCCCACAGTATAGAACTGGGTGATAAGTATTTGATCTATCAGGATTTCACCTGAGCATCTTTTTCCTACATATGGAGTAACGAAATCAGACCAAAGAGATGGGACGGCATTTCTCCAAGAGAAAGAGTATCGACCTCTACAGCCTGTGTAGTTCCTTACTAGCTCATTTGACTCGTTTAAAACATCATCTTAGGGACGCCTAAGTGGCTCAGTCGGTTAAGTGTTTGAATTTGGCTCAGGTCATGATCTCATGGTCTGTGGGTTCGAGCCCCACATCAGGCTCTGTGCTGACAGCTCAGAGCTTGGAGCCTGCTTCGGATTCTATGTCTCCCTCTCTGCCGCTTCCCCACTCACAATCCGTCTCTCAAGAATGAATAAATGTTAAAAAAAAAAAATTTAAACATCATCTTCATCTTCTGCTGCTTCTGCTCCACCCCTCACACAATGTCACACTCAGACTCATAGGCTGCAGGCCGAGGCCGCTGAGCACTGCCTTCTCAGGGCCCGCTCCTCCCCCGGCCAGCCCCGTCTGTGTGCCCTGCGTTTCTTCCCCTCCTAGATTCGGCCAACAGAGACTGTGCCATTCTCACAGGCGCTGCAAAGACCTGTTATTGAGTTGTCGGTTTTTGAAAAGATGCCTCACTGCCAATGCAAAGCAGCACATCAGCTAAAAGACGGGTAACCTTCATCTTGGCACACATTCCGCTCTCAGTGAGTACACCCCGGCAATTCCCATTTAGACGTTTTTTGCAGAACAATTTTGTAGCATTTCCATTTATTACACATTTAATTGCCTTTTAATTGGTGCAGCTGTTTTCAGCATGTTTGAGGCATATTGGAACTATCTGCCTTAGAACCCATTTCAGGCTTGCTTCCTGCCCTGGATTACATTACTGTTGGCCAAAACTTTGTGCTTGAGCCTTCAAGTTTAATCAAAGACTTACTGTCTAGCATAAAGGCTTGTGATCACGGTAATTCCTTTAGGCAGTGGGTAGAGCAATACAGGATTTCAGAGGTAATCTCAGCAGCTAAAACTACCATTGCAACGCACCAAGTTCATGGCAACGCGTCCATAACCATCAGTGGGTCTTAGAGGCCAGACACTTAAATGGAAGTTCTAAATCCATTATTTTCAATGCCTAAACCTGAGGCAAGAGGTGTGGCTTTCCTGGAGTAGTGGGGGTGAGCTCTAAAGTCCTATCTGCATATAATATTCTGGGGAAATATGTATTTCTTGGGAAATACAATGAGAAAATCTAACTAGTACTGTTTGCTACTTAAGAGGAACCCTGGTTAATGCTTGGGTGTGGACACAGACAAAGCCCCAGAACTGCATATCCCAGAATCCCCTTCCCTCTATGGCTCCTGGCTGGAGTCAACCACTGAGGGGCTCTCACCTGAGAACGCAGGTAGGTGAGCAGGTGAGGCCCTATTCTCTGCAGGCAGTGGCAACCACACATGGCAGCAAGCTCTTGATGTGTCATAATTTTATCATGACTTAGGTCATTGGTGGGGATGCCCCAGAATTCTTGAGAGTTGCCATGATTACTGGCGAGCTCATGAGAAGCACCCATTTGAGTACTTTAGGCTGAGATCTGGGGGATGGCTTTTCTGACCAGCAATTCCAGTGGTTGTTTAGGCCCTCATTCTCTATACTAAGACGTATAATTCCCAAAACATATAGCATGACTTCTGTTTTCCCAATTGGACCCTGTCTGATACAAACCTCTCCCTTTTCACCAATGCCATGTGTAACAAAAATTTGAGCCAGTCACTTTACTAGGTGCTTTACATGTGTTATCTCATTTAATCCTCAGTATAACCTTATAAGATCAATCCTGTTACTTCCTCCACTCCCTCCACTTTATAAGCAAAGAAACTGAGGCTTGAAGGGGTTAAGTAATTTGCCCAAGGTCACCCAATAAGATATGCAGAGTCATAGACTTTTAGAGCTACAGTGTCCTTCTGAAATTGGCCAGCTGAGTAACATTTTTTCATGATTTTATATATATATATATATATATATATATATATATATATATATATATATAAAATTTATATGTTATATATAAATATATTATATTTATGGTTAATTTCTTATATTAAATATAATTTATTGTCAAATTGGTTTCCATACAACACCCAGTGCTCATTCTAGCAGGTGCCCTCCTCAATGGCCATTACCCACTTTCCCCTCTCTCCTACCCCCCATCAACCCTCAGTTTGTTCTCAGAATTTAAGTCTTTTATGGTTTTCCTCCTTCCCTCTCTGTAACTTTTCCCCCCTTCCACTCCCCCATGGTACTCTGTTAAGTTTCTCAGGATCTACATATGAGTGAAAAAATATGGTAACTGTCTTTCTCTGCCTGACTTACTTCACTTAGCATAATACCCTCCAGTTCCATCCACGTTGCTACAAATGGCCAGATTTCATTCTTTCTCATTGCCAAGTAGTATTCCATTGTATATATAAACCACATCTTCTTTATCCATTCATCCATTGATGGACATTTAGACTCTTTCCATAATTTGGCTATTGTTGAAAGTGCTGCCATAAACATTGGGGTACATGTGCCCCTATGCATCAGCACTCCTGTATCCCTTGGGTAAATTCCTAGCACTGCTATTGCTGGGTCATAGGGTAGATCTATCTTTAATTTTTTGAGGAACCTCCACACTGTTTTCCAGAGCAGCTGCACCATTTTGCATTCCTATCAACAGTGCAAGAGGGTTCCTGTTTCTCCACATCCTCCCTAACATCTATATAGTCTCCTGATTTGTTCATTTTAGCCACTCTGACTGGCATGAGGTGGTATATCAGTGTGTTTAGATTTGTATTTCCCTGACAAAGAGTGACGTTGAGCATCTTTTCATGTGTCTGTTTAGCCATCTGGATGTCTTCTTTAGAAAAGAGGCATCACAATCCCAGACTTTAGCCTCTACTACAAAGCTGTAATCATCAAGACAGTATGGTACTGGCACAAAAACAGACACATAGGCCAATGGAATAGAATAAAGACCCCAGAATTGGACTCAAAAATGTATGGCCAACTAATCTTTGACAAAGCAGGAAAGAGTATCCAATGGAAAAAAGACAGTCTCCTTAACAAATGGTGCTGGGAGACCTGGAAAGCAACATGCAGAAGAATGAAACTAGACCATTTTCTTACACCATTCACAAAAATATACTCAAAATGGATGAAGGACCTGAATGTGAGGCAGGAAACCATCAAAACCCTAGAGGAGAAAGCAGGCAACAACTTCTCTGACCTCAGCCGCAGCAATTTCTTACTTGACACATCTCCAAAGGCAAGGGAATTAAAAGCAAAAATGAACTACTGAGACCTCATCAAGATAAAAAGCTTCTGTACTGCATGATAATATATTTTAAAAGTCCAGTGGAAGATTAGAGTGAGTCAGCCTCTCCCAAATAACATGGCCATTGTGACTAAGCAAAACGCTAAAAGGACCACCGTCAAAATTCGACCAACAAGAGATGTAGTGACTAGTGAAATTGCGAACATAGTGGGGAGCATTCAGTGCTAATGGGCATTGTTAAAAAATCAGAGCTGGTTTTTGAACCAGATGCAGAGCCAGGAGAATGGGTTTAGCAGTGGCGGTGATGATCACCTCTTCAAGAAGGTCTGTAAGAGGATTTTGAATTCCAATCACTGCCCCTTTTCCTACTGAATTGAGACCTAAAATACCCTCTTATCTGACTTCCAAGTTAAGCGTCAGAAAGATCTCTTCACCAGAGACGCTGTCTTGAGCGTCGGGATACTCGCTAAGCAGGGACCCATGAGGATGTTGATGTGATTAAAAGGTTCAGCTATGGTCACAGGGGTTTTTAGTAATAACATTTCCTGAATCAAGTGAAAATAGTATTCCTTCCCAGAGATGACTTCAAATATGACTACTATAATGTTGGGTTAAAGGAAGAGGAAGGAATGTATAAGAAACAAGGCAATGGAAGAATTGCTTTTGTCCTGCTGCATGAACTAGAACATGCGAGTCCTGCTGCATGAACTAGAACATGCGAGAAACATCATTTTTTTCTTTAATAAAGCTGACTTTGAGGTCCCCATGTCCCTAAACTGGTACGAAATCCAATTTTAGTCACTGTTAGGGTGCTCTCTCTTCCTGCCACCTCTCTCCCCACCCCAGGGACATGTGAAAGTCCTGAAATTTCTTTGCAGAACAGGCTACTCAGGAAAGCCCCTCTGAATATTGATCCCCGGGTCAGTGCTGACTGTCCTCTTTCAGGCTCACACAACTCCTTGGAAAGCAGAAAGCTCTTCTGTGACCATACCACACACAGGCTCAGGGATGTTGGCGTCTTTGGATCCTCCTTCTGGGGCCATGCCTTCCTGGAAAGCACGAACCAGTACTCGCTGAGGACTTGCCCCCTCCCTAGAAGGCTTTATGGGAGAGGGGCTCTCTCCCTACTAACTTTGCATCATGGTCCTCATATCATTCAAGTTATTTTCTTCAAAGTGCTTACTGCTATCTAAATTTATGTGGTTCATGTGGTTCATTTGTTTATTTTAATTCTCTGTGTTCCACTTTCTGTTAGCCCCCCCATCTTAACAACAACATCAAACATTTATTGAAAGTTTACTATAAAAATCTTTTAATTCTCAAAATAATCCTATTATATAGGCTATGTTTTCTCAATCCTATTTTACAACCGAGCCGTGGAGAGGTTAAGTAATTCACCTAAGTTCACAGATGCTAGAATGGCCAAAGCAGGATTTAAACCCAAACATCTGATTTAAGAGTCCTTCTGCTTAATCATGATGACATTCAGTGTTTTCCTATTGCCATCATCCATAGTTTTACTTCTGGATTATTAAGAATATGCCCACTCCTCCCTCCCTCCTTTCTTCCTTCCATTCTTTCTCCCCTCCTTTCAGACAAAACTTAAATTTACTGTTTTATTTCCTCATTTTTATATCCATAGACTTCAGTTTTAATTTCTCTTCTTACTGAAAGAATTCTCTTAATGATTTTCTCAAGCAGTTTTTGTACATTAAATTTCTAAGGCCTGGTGTGTCTGAGAATATCTTTAGTTTAGCCATCAGATTTAAATGAGTAGATCTAAATTCTGGATTAGAAGTTCTTTTTTTCTCATACTTCCAAAATACTATCAATTTTGCTATATCCAAGATTGAGAATTCTGATGCCAATCTGATTCCTTTTCTTTTGAAGATGATCTGTTTTCTCTCCAAAAGATTTTAGAATTTTTCCTTTGCCTTTTATGTTCTCATTCTAGGTGTGTGTGTGTGTGTGTGTGTGTGTGTGTGTGTGTGTGTGTGAGAGAGAGAGAGAGAATCTGTCCTGTCTATACCACTATGAGCTTTTCCAGTCTGAGCTATTAAACTCCCTATGTCAGCTTGCTATTGCTGTGTTACAAGCACACCAAAACGCAGTGGTTTTAAGCACACCTTTATCAGCTTGCATCCTCCAAGTTGGCAATTTGGGCTGGGTTCTGCTGGTGGTTCCTCGGTAGGCAGCTGCTAATGAGCTAAATGGTTGTGTTTCTGGGGGTTGGTGGATGCCAGCTGGAAGAATGGGTCACAACTGAGCCACATGTCTTTCATCATCCATCTAGCTCTCCTGGGCTCATTCATACAGTAGCTCAGGCTTCTAAAAGCAGCACAAGACGGGAAGTTCCAATGGGCAACACTTTTAAAGGCTCAGCTTGCACCAATTCTTCTCTTGTCCCATCAGCTAACACAAATCATTAGGCCAAGCCTAGAATGAGTGTGGAGGGGACCAGCAAAGGTCATGGGTGTAGGCAGATGAAACAACTTGGGGGTCGTTACTGCAAAATCTACCACATCCCCCTTTAATTCCGGAAAATTCTTGACTGCTTTTTTTCAAGTGTTTTTCTCTCCACTTATTCCCTTTCTTTCTGAGATTCCTCACACACAAATGCTAACTTCTTTACTTACCCCCCATCTCTCTGAGCCTTTACTTTTATACTTTCAACCGTTTTCATCTTTTTTAAAATCTTCCAGGAGAGTTCCTGACCCGATCTTTGATTTCAGTTGTTCATTTTTGTGGCTTCTGCTTCCAAATGACCCATTGAGTTCCTGGTTTTATCAATTGTATTTTTGATTCCTGCCATCTCTAGCCAGTTTCTCTTTGTTCCTATTTCATGTTTCCAAAATCCTCCCTTGTGCTATTGAGGGGTTTTTTATGCCTGTTTTCAATCTGCCTGGTTTATTAAGTCTGCATCATTTGCTATACATTTATCCTTTGCTGTTTGTCTTTGAGAATGTAGATGAATTGTCACCTTTCCTCTGTAACTCATATTACCCTGGGAGTATCAATTGCCTTGACTGACAGTGGGTATCTGAAAACTCAGATCCTTGGTCCCGCCTCTTGAGGTGAGTTCGGGCAACAGGCAGTGTGTGAAAAACATAGCTCTGGGCTCCCAAGCCCAAGCCAGCCAGATGAATGATAAAAAGGCCCAGTTGTGACCCATTCTTCCCATTCTTGCTGTGTTTATCACACAGCAATAGCAAGCTGATATAGGGAGTTTAATAGCTCAGAATGGAAAAGCTCATAGTGGTCAAGACAGGACAAATTTACACACACACACACACACACACACACACACACACACACACACACACACACACATCTAGAACATACCATTCCCTAAATACTCCCCAACTCCCAAAACAGCCACACTGCCCCACAAGGCATCTTCTTCTACTTTCCAAAGTAACAGTCAACATTTCTTAAGCATCTAGCATTTATCAACCCAGTTTTAGGTATTTTTACATGCATTGCATCTTTTTTAACCCACCCTGAGAGTTAGGTAGTATTGTTATGTCCATTTTAGAGATGAGAAGACAAAGAGAGAAAGCAAGTAACTTTCCCAAAATCACAGAGCATTACGTGGTGGAGGCAGGATTAAAATTTGGCCTGTTTGGCTTTAGAGCCCACACTCTTAACTTTTATACTACAGGCCAGGAAAAGAGGGAGCCTCAGGAACCAGGCCCTCTGTTGCCCCGATTTGCTGTCTGCTGTCTGAGCAGGTGGGCTCCAGCACTTCCTGTGCTGATGCTTCTTGCTGTTGCTGGGCCAGTAAGGCTGTTTTTCTGCCTGACAAGCAAATTTCCGTCCCTAGCAACGTAAGTGAACGAGCAGGATATGACTAGAACACTCTTCTGTATTCTGTTGTAGCACTTGCCTCCAGATCCTCTCTGGAAGAAGTGTAAATCCTCTCCACACTCAGTTCCTCCCGTCCCCCATCCCATACCCTAGGACACAATCACGTTCTGCCTCCCCGGGATCTTGTTATCTTTTGGGTTTTGCCCCATTATTAGAGGCTTCAAACTTGTTTATGTGACATCTCTGGGGTGGATTCAGGGGAGGCAGCCAGCGTCTCATATTAGGTCATATTAGGCAGGAAACATCTGTATATGTAATTTCCGAAGTAATTTATTCACTCACCCAAGCCCCAAAGAACATCTAGCCCTGGGAGCGCTAACCTCTGTCCTTCACCAGGTATTTCCTTCCAGCTCATATTCAGTCCCCAAAATCAACACAGGAATTCTATTATTACATCAATCTTTAAAATGTCTTAGTCTCCTGCAGAAATGAGTCTCAGTATACAGTTGCATACATATAAACACTCAGATTCGGGGCAAAACTTCTTAAGAGGCACCATTTTGGAGTCCTTCCTACCACCGCCTCAGATAACCGACTTTCTCCTTGTTGATCCTGATGTTTAACCCCTGACGCTTTGAGCACTGTTCACATTTTTCATGACTGGCGCACGCACTTAGGTCTCTCTCTCCAGCCACATTTAGAAGGGCCCCAGACTTCATACCAACTACTATCCTTTTACATATGTCCAGAGCCACACCTTTTGGCCCCGGCCAGGCCTGCTGGTCCTACTCCTAATTCTGCACTGCAGCCATCCTTCAAAGTTCAGTTCAAACACTCCTGCCTCCAGGAAGTCTGCCCTTATTGCTCAGTCCAAAGTGATCTCTCTGAACTTAAACAGCAAAGAGGTTGTAAAGGCCACACACGTACAGGGCTTTGCTGAGAGTGCCTGCATCCAGATTCTCCAAACCACGGTCCTTCACAAGGTGAACCACAGGGATTAGAGCTCGAGACATTTGAGTTCTGACCTTCCCCTACCCTCACATCGCCCCTCCTTTTCCAGGTGATTCTAGCATGCACGCATAGTTTAGATTTGCATTGTGAATATAATTATGGATATATATGAGTTATATGTGGGATGCCTCCTGACTCGTTTACCACTTTGTAAAAAAGCAAACCAGTCACTTTACTTATCTGATTCTTATTTTCCTCATCTACAAAAAGGGGAGCCTGAGCTAGGTGATTGCTTTTTTTTTTTTTTTTTTTTTTTTTTTTTACATTTATTTATTTCTGAGAGACAGAGAGAGACAGAGTATGAGCAGGGGAAGGGCAGAGACAGGGAGACACAGAATCCCAAGCAGGTTCCAGGCTCTGAGCTGTCAGCACAGAGCCTGACATGGGGCTCGAACTCATGGACCACAAGATCATGACTTGAGCCAAAGTCAGATACTTAGCCACCCAGGCACCTCTAAGCTAGATGATTTCTGAGGCTCTGTTTATGATTCAGATTGTAGACAACTTTAAGTCAGGGACCTCATGTCCTGATTTTGGTTTTGTTTTGTTTTGTTTTTGCTTCTACAGCACTGTGAGCAAATATTGGTGTTTAATACTGTCAGATTAATCAAGAAATCAGTGATTATCTTAGGTGCCTTTGTAGTTCTAATTCTTTAGTAGGTGGGTCCTAATCTAGCAGGTTGCCATCATGGGTATATGTTTCAGAAATGGTCTCTGGAAAACAGAAGTTACCTTGATCAGCTGGCTGTATTTTTTCAGGGCAGTCCAAATTTCTTACAACTCTTGTTCTGAGCAACTTCTCTGAGAAAATGGCCTCTACATAGCATAGAAAAACTGAGATTTGCTGTAGGTTGGTTATTCCCATACCTAAATTACACAGTTCCCACCATTCCAGAAATTGGAGTCAAGACCCTGAGGAAAATCCAATTCCATCCAAGATATTTTATATTTTATGACAGGGAACTTCCTGGGGGTCACCATATGCTACGATATGGCCTGAGGTTGTAGGAAAGAGAGAAAGTGGCTCCTTCCTGAGGTCAAATCACTGGTTCCAGAAGACCACCTCCACTGAGGACTGCAGAGAAGACAGAAGAGCTGGCTTCAGTCCAGAAGCCCAAACTCCCCTGGAGATTTCTGAAACTACAAGGAGCAGACAGTCATCTAGAGTTAACCAAGAAAGAGAAATCGGAGCCCCCAGAACCCCCTAACCAGTAACTGTGGCTCCCCCGCCCCCAACCCCAGGTTTCTAAGAGAGCCTAACGGGCCAGTCTTCACAGCTCACTCCCCACACGGGCACACAGTGGAGGGGCCGGCACTCTGCTGTCACATCAGTTAAAACCCAGCCAAGCAGTGGGAATTCTCTGTATTTTGTTCTATTATTAGAATCCAATTACCAGCTGGTGGTAAGCTATAGGGAAGCGCTATTCTTCTGCGTCAGCAAACACAAAACGCAGCAGTTTGGTGAGCAAGCTGGCAGCTTCCAAAGCTTGGAGCAAAAGGTAGAGAAATCATTTTATTTCTGCCCAAAGAGTCTCATGCCCATTGGGATTCCCTCGGCTTCAGGATATCGTTAGCAGAGCTCCGCCTCAGGAAGGCAGAGACCTTATTCTGGTCTCATGCTGACCGCTAAGAGGTAAAACCTTTGCCCAGGCATGAGCCTGTGTATTCTGGTCTGATTTACGGTGCCCACCTGTTTCCATCCCTCCTGAATGCAGCCGTAACGGCCACTAGCTATCTTTCCTCACGAGGCCAGAAGCTGCTATTCTTGAGGCAAGACTGAATAGCCCCTGACCCTGATGCTCATCCTCTTCCGTTTTCCTGACTGAGGTCCCCCAGGGGAGGGAAGCCACAGGCTGCTTCATGATAAATGGTGTGATGCATGTGGAAATAGTCTGATGCATTTTTGATGCATATAAATAGCCTGACAGATGTTCAGCCCAAAGTTTCTCTCCGCAAACTCCTGAGATGATTCGTTCTACCGAGGTCAGAAAGAAAGAAAGTTGTGCCTCGAATCTCTCTCTCTCCTTGGGTTTAAAGGAAGTAGGATAAAGGGAAGTGTTGCTGGAGCGAGGGGAAAAGGAGGAGCCAGGAGGGAGAGGAGCGGCAGAGTGCCTTCAACTAGGGGACAGCACATAGAGCTCATCTTACAGACGCCTCTGAATTCAAAGATTATGTTTCCGCCCTTTCAGCCACTGAAATTCCTAATTTGACTCTTTTTGATTCACTCCATTCTGACTTCTCCTTCACGCAGGTGCACCAGATATTGAGAATGGAACAATATCACAAAGGGGGGAAAGTGAGCAAACAGGTTCTTGGTCCTTCTAATGCTGTGTTCACTGGGCTGCCTCCAAGCCCATGCTGTCCCTTCGTGGCCAGGGAATTCTTTTGCCTGGATTAGAGACAGACTTAGGGCATGAAGCACAGCAGAACGAGGGGCTACCTGTTCCCATCCCCAAGGCCTGCACCCAAATCTCCAAAAAAAGAAAGAAAGAAAGAAAGAAAGAAAGAAAGAAAGAAAGAAAGAAAGAAAGAAAAAAGAAAGAAAAAAGAAATGCAGGAGGGAGAGACACGGAGCTTCCATTCCAGTGTCTGGAGCAGAGACGGTAGGAGGCCACCCACACAGGTGTTCTAGGACTTTGTGAATTATCCTTGAAAGCTCTCGAGTTTTTCCTTTTACTTTTCCTTTTACTTGTAGCCAAAATAGTCCTATCTAACATAGCCAGGAATTGCAGAAAGCCAAAACGGTTCAAACGAATCGTAAATTCCAGGCTCTCTTCTAGCTGAAGGTTTACAGCTGGGCCAAGCAAAACTAGGTAAAATTTTTCCTTGGAACCCTCTAGCCTTCTTTCTGTTCTTGTTCCTGTCTACTTTTCCAAGTCACCAGCTTTCTTTGGTTGCAGGATCTTCTGATACATATTCTTTTGATGTTAAATCCTGCTCCCAGAAAATATGATCAACCCATAATGCTGCGTTTTGTAGTCCATGATGTCTCGTAATCACTGAAATACAGGATTAAGCATGCATGGGCTCTATGTTAGGAGCATCACACATTATCACTTAATTATCACAAAATTCTGCAAAATTGGTACTGTTCCTATTTAACACTTTTGAGAAGTGAGGATCATAAACATAAATCAAATTGCTCAAAGTCACATGTTCAATAAGCAAGAGAACTGAGACTTGAACTTGGCTCTTTCGACTCCAAATTCCACACTCTTTACAAAATGGCATGCTCCTACTAGAAAACAAATAGCACTCGCCCCCATGCAGAGTCTGCTCAAAATGAACAATATGGAATTGCTGCAAACGCACACAAAGGCAGCAGGTGGGGTAAGCAGCATACCCAGAGCACTCTCCACAAGCCCAAGGCACACAGTGAAAGAGGGGAAGGCAGGCGGCAGGGATGTTACAATGTGCAGGGGAAATGCCCTTAGGAGAATTTGTAGCACACATAGCAAATCTCTCTTAACCAAAATGTTGCACATTGATACTTCGAGGAAGGAATCTTCTGAGTCCCCTGCAACATAAATTTTAAAAGGACAACATATTGGGGCACCTGGGTGATTCAGTCGGTTAAGTGTCCAACTTTGGCTCAGGTCACGATATCCCAGTTCGTGGGTTCGAGCCCCGAGTCGTGTTCTGCACTTGGCAGAGCCTGCTTGGATTCTCTCTCTCCTTCTCTCCCTGCCCCTCCCTGCTCATGCTCTCTCATATCTCTCTCTCTCTCTCCCTCTCCCTCTCTCTCTCTCTCTCTGTCTCTCTCTCAAAGTAAATAAATAAATAAACTTAAAATATTAAAAGGACAATGTATTAATACACAACGGTAGAGAGGTAGGACAGGGACACTTCACCAGGACACTCCTGATAAACATCTACTGCCAGCTCTTTGGTGGGAGGAACTGGTGGTTCAAATGAAGCTCAAAATTGTTGAAATGCTGATTTCAGGAATCTGGCAAACCCATTTAAGATTATCCATTTTAAGGGGCGCCTGGGTGGCTCAGTTGGTTAAGCATCCAAATTTGGCTCAGGACATGATCTCATGGTTTGTGAGTTCAAGCCTCACATCAGGTTCTCTGCTGTCAGCACAGAAGCCTGCTTCAGATGCTCTGTCCCCCTCTCTCTCTGCCCCTCCCCTGCTCATTCTTTCTCTCTCAAAATAAATAAACTTTAAAAAAGATTATTCATTTTAATATTGCAGTTTTTAAAAACCTCTTGGTTATAACTATATTTTAAGAAGCCCAACACAATAGTGTTAATGTCATGAACACGTGTCCACAGTGGAGTTTGCAGTCAGGCGTTCTGTGCTGATCCTCGAGCCAGGAAAGAGATCCCTTCCTCTGCACTCCTGCATGCCTCAGAGGGAAGGCAGGTAGGACTTGGGACAGGGAAGAAGACCTGCAGGACTCTTGCCCTAATGTGACCCTAAGTTAAAAGAATAATGATGATCAGTTTTCCAGTTCTTGACATGGATATTGTCAGGACAGAAGGAATAACGCATATGCCTTCTCAGTTGTGGATTACTATTCTTTATAACGAGGGAATTAGTCCAGACAATTCCTTTATAGTCAACCCATAGGTAGTATTCATTTTAGAAAAAAAATATGTATAAATATTATGTAGGTCACCCAAGTTAAATGAATTGGGCAATAAAGGATTTGTTAAATACCTTTCTCTGCTGGGCTCTGTACTAGGTGCTGTTTTTATTAAAGACTAATTGGGCATTTAGTTGGCTGGGGAATAGTAATTGCTCTGAAATGTGAGCTGTTTTGAATAATAGCTATCAGTTTAATAAGGATTTACTCTGCAGACTTTATGGGCACAGAGGGAAAGGGTTTCAAAAAAGGACTCGAGCTCATGCAATTCCATTAAACATTGTTTTCCCACGAGTCCCTGGAAATGGATACTGCTTTTCCCTATGGAGTAATAGGGCCTGGGCTTGCTATTAACCAGGAAGAAATAAAATGTTCAGAAAGCCCAACAATTGGCTAATCTGGTCTTTCCAGGATGGAGTTAGCTTAATCTCTGGCCTCTCAGACGTGCAGGAGGAGAGAAGCTAGTTTTCAAGGAAACAGAGCTAAACCAAGTACCAATTTTCTATAGGGAAGAAGAAATGTTTCTGTTCATCCTTTACTCTCATCTGTACTTCTTACAAATTGATTGTTAGATCTGTATGCTTGATCAAATTCAGATTCATTATTTTGCCAAGACCATTTCATCAGTGATTTTATCTATTTCTACTAGGAAGCAAATAATGCCTGTTTGTCTCCCTTTTTGTGATATTAGCAGCCACTGATTATCAGTATCCAGATTCACTGTACCACTGGGGCTTGCAGAAGGTGATATTCGGTTTCTATCATTCCTTTCCTATTTATTACGTGAAATATTTCCACAAACAGAAATGTTCCCTCAGCAGTTACTTTGTTACCCTGAGGACCCTGAATTCATAAAAGAAAGGCAAGATATGAACTTCAGAAGTCATAGTGAAAATACTGATAAATTCAACTGTGCACACACACTGAAAACACACACACAATCACATGAGCGTGTGCATGATCAGAAGCCCCACAAGCAAGATTAAAATGCAAATGATAAAGTGGACACATAGTTGCAATATGCACTACAAAGGGCTAGCCTCCCGCTGTGGAAAGAAGTCCCAGAAATGGAGAAGGCAAGAATAACCAGCCAAGAGAAAAATGAACAAAGCAAATGCACTAGGAGCTCACAGAAAAAGAAAGAGAAATAAAGTGTCCCTTTAAAGAATGAAGTGATGCCCAACCTCACTCACCACAAAAATCTAAATTAAAAACACACTGAGATACATTTTTTCACCTGTAAGGTTAGCAAATACAGAACCATTTTGATAACGTTCTCGTGGCAGGACTTAGATGAACCAGCAGCCTCACATATTGCTGGGGAGAGTGTAAATTTGCTCTCTCCTACAGAAAGAAATTTGCCCATTTATATCAAAATTACAAATGCATTCATTCACCCTTTGTCCCAGCATCCCATAACTGGAAATTTATCCTACAGATAACTGCACCTATGCAAAATTACATAAGTAAGAGCTGCTCAAGGCAGCATAGTTTACCATAGCAAAAGATTGGAAGCAACCCTAAAAGACTATCAACTGTTGACAATGAACTAGGTAAATAGGTTGTTGCTTCTCTACACAATGGAATATTATGCGGCTATAAAAACATAGAAGTTCTCTCTTGTATGGAAAGATCTATAAAATATTGAGAAAAGTGTCACAGTAAGAACAGATGGGTGGGAGCACTGTGCCACTTATGCAGGCAAACAGAGCTTCATTGTCTGAAGAAACTTAAAAGCAGTTTTTAAAATGGACTAGGGGGCCCTGGGTGGCTTAGTCAGCTGAGCGTCAGACTCCTGATTTTGGCTCAGGCCTCTTCCCCACTCACACACTCTCTCTCTCAAGTTAAAAAACAAAAAAGGACTAAAAATTAATGTGTTTTTTCATAACCATGTGCCAATAATTCTAAATAACATAGGTAACAAAGGTTAATACTTCTTCCTCCAAACTTTTTTTTTTTTTTTTTTTTTTTTTTTTTTTTTTTTTTAGAGAGAGTATGTGCAAGCTGGGGAGAGAGGCAGAAGGAGAGAAAGAGAAAACAAAATCCTGGAGGGAGCCAAGATGGCAGAACAGCATGGAAGTTTTTTGGGTGTCTCGCGTCCATGAGACACAGCCACCAACACTAAATCATCCTGCACACTTAGAAACTTCTCTGAGGATTAATACAACAATCTGCACAACCTGAACCACAGAATTCAGCAGGTACGTGGCATGGAGAGGTGAACTTGGGAAGCGAGAAGCCGTGGGAAGGGAGGTGCTTTTGTGGGCGGAGAGAGGACAGAGATGGGGGGGAGGGAGTATGGGAAAAGCAGCACCCCCAAAGCAGCTAGAGAGAAAGTGGAAAATTGGAAACAGCCACAAGGACTGAACTAAAAAGGGAGAAAGGAGAGGGTTTAAATTCCATTAAAACTGTAAACGGGGAGCACAGAGCCTGAAACTCCATAGCTCAATACCTGCTGTGCTCTGGTGGGAAGGGCGAATCCCCAGGAACAGAGTGGGGTCTGGGAGGTTCTCGGGCCACACAGGGAAAAGCAGTTCCACTGCTGGAAGGACATTTGGCAGAGACGGTTGAAGCCACCTGGTCCCAGCAGACCCCGGAAGGCAGCCACATTCGCTGGTGCTGGAACAAGGTCGTTAAGGGTGAAGCCTGGTGCCGGATATGTGTTGTGATTTTTCCATAATCCCTGAAACGCTGCTGCTACACTATCTCGCGAAGTTTTTCTGGGGTGGGCTGGCACCCAGACGCAGTCTCTGGGCTTCAGCAGCAGCACAGTCCCGCAAACTTTCCAGGGTGTGGCCTACAACCAGCTATTGCTCAGTGAGACCCTCAGCAGAGGGGCAGAACAGGTCAAAGCCACAGTCCCTCAGAAGTAACGGGCTGGGGAAAACAGTCGCATCTGAGACAAAACGTGGGAGAGAGGTACTGCCTGGTGCCTGGTAACAGACAGTGAAAAAGCGGGGACTGGAAGAAAGCCCGAAGACAAAGGACGGGTGTGCGACTGCTGGTTGGGAAGAACAGAGTTCTGATACTAGAGACTGGGGAGCTGGGTGACATTTTACACCGCTCCCGCGCATGCGCATGCGCATCTATGAGCGCCGCAACAATTCACCCCAGTAGGCTAACAGCGCCATCTAGTGGAGAATGGAGCAGTTACACTAAACTCGGCCCAACTGGGCCAACCTCGTTCTCCAAGAACAGAAGTCTCACCACCTGCTTAGTTTATGGACTATAAAGCGCTTCATAGTCTGACTTCAAGGGGGAAAAAAATAATTTCAGTCATATTTCAGTGTGTTAACAGGTCCGTCTATTCAATTTTCTTTCTTTCTCTTTTTCTTTTTTTTCTCTTTTTCATTTCTCTTTCTTGAATGAGAAAGAGAAAAAATTTATATTTATTTTCAATTTTTATTAAAAATAATTTTCTTTCATTTTTTACTATATTTTTTACTTTTGTGTAAATTTTTTCAAATTCTATTTTATATCCATCATCTTATTTTAGTCTACTTCAATGTATTCATTTTTTCAAATTTTCAAACGATTCCTTTTTTTATTTTTTCTTTTCCATTTCTTTTCTTTTTCTTTTACACAGAAAGAGAAAATATTCATTTTTATTTTCAATTTTTATTAAAAATATTTTTCTTTAATTTTTTCCTACTATATTTTTTACTTTTGTGTAAATTTTTTCAAATTCTAGTTTACTTCCATCATTTCATTTTAGTCTACTTCAGTGTATTCATAATTTCAAATTTTCACATGATTTCCTTTTTTTTCTCTTTCCCCTTTTTTCTCTAGTCTATCAAGCCCACTTTCAACACCCAAACAAAAACACACCTAGGATCTATAATCATTTATTCGATTGTTTTTTTATGTGTTTTCAATTTTTTAATTTTAAGATTTTTTTAATTTTAATTTTTTCTACCTCATTAATTCCTTTTCTCTCTGCAAAATAACAAAACAAAGGAATTCACCCTAAAAGAAAGAGCAGAAGGCATGACAGCCAGGGACTTGACCAACACAGATACAAGCAAGATGTCTGAACCAGAATTTAGAATCCGGTAATAAGAATACGAGCTGGAGTCAAAAATAGATTAGAATCCCTTTCTGTGGAGATAAAAGAAGTAAAAACTAGTCAGGATGAAATAAAAAATGCTATAACTTAGCTGCAATCACGAATGGATGCCGTGGTGGCAAGGATGGATGAGGCAGAACAGTGAATCAGCAATACAGAGGACAAACTTATGGAGAATAATGAAGCAGAAAAAAAGAGGGAGATGAAGGCAAAAGAGCACAATTTGCAAATTAGAGAAATCAGTGACTCATTAAAAAGGAACAACATCAGAATCATAGGGTCCCAGAAGATGAAGAGAGAGAAATAGGCTTAGAAGGGTTATGGGAGCAAATCACAGCAGAAAACCTTCCTAACCTGGGGAAAGACACAGACATCAAAATCCAGAAAGCACAGAGGACCCCCATTAGATTCAACAAAAACCAACCATCAACAAGGCATATCATAGTAAAATTCACAAAATACTCAGGCAAGGAGAGAATCATGAAGCCAGCAAGGGAAAAAAAGTCCCTAACCTACAACGGAAGACAGATCAGGTTTGCAGCAGACCTATCCATAGAAACCTGGCAGGCCAGAAAGAAGTAGCAGGATACATTCAGTGTGCTGAATCAGAAAAATATGCAGCCAAGAATTCTTTCTCCAGCAAGGCTGTCATTCAAAATAGAAGGAGAGATACAAAGTTTCCCAGACAAACAAAAATTAAAGGAGTCTGTGACCACTAAACCAGCCCTGAGAGAAATTTTAAGGAGGACACTCTCAGGGGAGAAAAGATGAAAATACAAATACATACATACATACATACATACATACACACACACACACACACACACACACACACACACACACACCAAAAGTAACAAAGATTAGAAAGGACCAGAGAACACCACCAGAAACTCCAACTCCACAAGCAACATAATGGCAATGAATTCATATCTTTCAGTACTCACTCTAAACATCAATGGACTCAATGCTCCAATCAAAAGACATAGGGTAACAGAATGGAGAAGAAAACAAGATCCATCTATATGCTGTTTACAAGAGACCCACTTTAGACCTAAAGACACCTTCAGATTGAAAATAAGGGGATGGAGAACCATCTATCATGCTAATGGTCAACAAAAGAAAGCCACAGTAGCCATACTTATATCAGACAATCTAGACTTTAAAATAAAGACTGTATCAAGAGATGCAGAAGGGCATTATATCATAATCAAGGGGTCTATCCACCAAGAAGACCTAACAATTGTAAACATTTATGTGCCAAATGTGAGAGCACCCAAATATATAAATCAATTAATCACAAACATAAAGAAACTCATTGATAGTAATACCATAATCGTAGGAGACTTCAACACCCCACCCACAGCAACGGACAGATCATCTAATCAAAAAATCAACAAGGAGACAATGGCTTTGAATGACACACTGGACCAGATGGACTTAACAGATATATTCAGAACATTTCATCCAAAAGCAGCAGAATATACACTCTTCTCTAGTGCACATGGAACATTCTCGAAAATAGACCATATACTGAGACACAAATCAGCCCTCAGCAAGTACAAAAAGATCGAGATCATACGTGCATATTTTCAGACCACAATGCTATGAAACTTGAAATCAACCACAAGAAAAAATTTGGAAAGGTAACAAATACTTGGAGACTGAAGAACATCCTACTAAAGAATGAATGGGCTAACCAAGAAGTTAACGAGGAAATTAAAAAGTATATGGAAGTCAATGAAAATGATAACACCACAACCCAAAACCTCTGGGATACAGCAAAGGCAGTCATAAGAGCAAAGTATATAGCAATCCAGGCCTTCCTAAAGAAGGAAGAAAGATCTCAGATAAACAACCTAACCTTACACCTTAAGGAGCTGGAAGAAGAACACCAAATAAAACCAGCAGAACACAGGAAATAATAAAGATTAGACAGAAATTAATGCTATTGAAACCAAACAAAAAACAAAAAACAGTAGAGCAGATCAATAAAACCAGAAGCTGGTTCTTTGAAAGAATTAACAAAATTGATAAACCACTAGCCAGTCTGATCAAAAAGAAAAAGGAAAGGACCCAAATAAGTAAAATCAAGAATGAAAGAGGAGAGATCACAACCAACACAGCAGAAATTAAAAATAAAATAAGTGAATATTATCAGCAATTATATGCCAATAAAATGAGCAATCTGGAAGAAATGGACAAATTCCTAGTAACATATACACTACCAAAACTGAAACAGGTAGAAATAGAAAATTTGAACAGACCCATAACTAGTAAGGAAACCGAATTAGTAATCAAAAATCTCCTAAAAAACAAGAGTCCAGGGCCAGATGGCTTTCCGGGGGAATTCTACCAAACATAAGGAGGAGTTGACAACTATTCTCTTGAAGCTACTCCAAAAAACAGAAATGGAAGGAGAACTTCCAAACTCCTTCTATGAAGCCAGCATTACCTTGATTCCAAAACCAGACAGAGACCCCACTAAACAGGAGAACTATAGACCAATTTCCCTGAAGAACATGGATGCAAAAATCCTCAACAAGATATTAGCCAACCGGATCCAACAATACATTAAAAAAATTATTCACCACGACCAAGTGGGATTTATACCTGGGATACAGGGCTGGTTCAATAGCCACAAAACAATTAACATGATTCATCACATCAGTAAAAGAAAGGACAAGAACCATATGATCCTCTCAATAGATGCAGACAAAGCATTTGACAAAATACAGCATCCTCTCTTGATAAAAACCCTCAAGACAGTAGGGATAGAAGGAGCATACCTCAAGATGACAAAAGCCATATGTGAACGACCCAACACTAATATCATCCTCAATGGGGAAAAACTGAGAGCTTTCCCCCTAAGGTCAGGAACAAGACAGGGATGTCCACTGTCACCACTGTTATTCAACATAGTGTTGGAAGTCTCAGCCTCTGCAATCAGACAACACAAAGAAATAAAAGGTATCCAAATCGGCCAGGAGGAGGCCAAACGTTCACTCTTCATACATGACATGATACTCTATATGGAAAACCCTAAAGATTTCACCAAAAAACTGCTAGAACTGATTCATGAATTCAGCAAAGCCGCAGGATATAAAATCAACGCACAGAAATCGGTTGCATTCCTATACACCAACAATGAAGCAACAGAAAGAGAAATCAAGAAATCCATCCCATTTACAGTTGCACAAAAAAAACATAAAATACCTAGGAATAAATCTAACCAAACAAGTGAAAAATCTATACGCTGAAAACTATAGAAAGCTTATGAAAGAAATTGAAGACGACACCAAAAAATGGAAAAGATTCCATGCTCCTGGGTAGCAAGAACAAATATTGTTAAAATGTCGATAATACCCAAAGCAATCTACATATTCAATACAATCCCTATCAAAATAACACCAGCATTCTTCACAGAGATAGAACAAACAATCCTAAAATTTGTCTGGAACCGGAAAAGACCCCGAATAGCCAAAGCAATCTTGAAAAAGAAAACCAAAGGAGGAGGCATCACAATCCCAGACTTCAAGCTATACTACAAAACTGTAATCATCAAGACAGTATGGTACTGGCACAAGAACAAACACTCACATCAATGCAACAGAGAACCCGGAAATGGACCCACAAACGTATGGCCAACGCATCTTTGACAAGGCAGGAAAGAATACCCAATGGAATAAAGACAGTCTCTTCAGCAAGTGGTGCTGGGAAAACTGGACGGCGACATGCAGAAGAATGAACCTGGACCACTTTCTCACACCAGACACAAAAATAAACTCAAATTGGACAAAAGACCTCAATGTAAGACAGGAGGCCATCAAAATCCTCAAGGAGAAAGCAGGCAAAAACCTCTTTGATCTTGGCTGCAGCAACTTCTTACTCAACACGTCTCCAGAGGCAAGGGAAACAAAAGCAAAGATGAACTACTGGGACCTCATCAAAATAAAAAGCTTCTGTACAGCGAAGGAAACAATCAGCAAAACTAAAAGGCAACTGACATAATGGGAGAAGATATTTGCAAATGACATATCAGATAAAGGGTTAGTATCCAAAATCTATAAAGAACTGATCAAACTCAACACCCAAAAAACAAATAATCCAGTGAAGAAATGGGCAAAAGACATGAATAGACACTTCTCCAAAGAAGACATCCAGATGACCAAATGACACATGAAGAAATGCTCAACATCACTCATCATCAGGGAAATACAAATCAAAACCACTGCGAGATACCACCTTACACCTGTCAGAATGGCTAACATTAACAACTCAGGAAGCAACAGATGTTGTCGAGGATGCGGAGAAAGAGGATCTCTTTTGCATTGTTGGTGGGAATGCAAGCTGGTGCAGCCACTCTGGAAAACAACATGGAGGTTCCTCAAAAAACTAAAAATACAACTACCCTATGACCCAGCAATTGCACTGCTAGGTATTTATCCAAGGGATACAGGCATTTTGTTTCAAAGGGACATGTGCACCCCAATGTTTATAGCAGCACTCTCAACAATAGCCAAAGTATGCAAAGAGCCCAAATGTCCATCAATGGAATGGATAAAGAAGATGTGGTGCATATATATATATATACAATGAAGTATTACTCGGCAATCAAAAAGAATGAAATCTTGCCACTTGCAACTACGTGGATGGAACTGGAGGGTATTATGCTGAGTGAAATTAGTCAGAGAAAGACAAATATCATATGACTTCACTCATATGAGGAGCTTAAGAGACAAAACAGATGAACATAAGGGAAGGGAAACAAAATTAATATAAAAACAGGGAGGGGGACAAAGCATAAAAGACTCATAAATATGGAGAACAAACAGAGGGTTACTGGAGGGGTTAGAGGGAGGATGGGCTAAATGGGTAAGGGGCATTAAGGAAACTATTCCTGAAATCATTGTTGCGCTATATGCTAACTAATTTGGATGTAAATTTAAAAAAATAAAATTAAAAAAAAATCCCAAGCCGGCTCTGACACAGGGCAGGATCCCACAACCCTAGGTTCATGATCTGAGCCAATATCGAATCGGATGCTCAACTGACTGAGCCACCCTGGCACCCCACCTTTCCCCAAACTCTTAATATGGGTATAAGTTCTAGACAATTGTTGACATTTATGTTACACTTAGATGGGATACCTCAACCACACTGTGTTTAGCATGCCACTGGAACACAGCAGTGTTTGGTGTGTTATCCTGGGTAAAAATAAGAATATATATTGGCATCAGCTTGAATCTGAAGAAAGATATGCTGGATGGATAAATAAGCAATTAATAATAGTGGTGCCATTCATGGTACAGATGTAAGCAGATGGAGAACAGGGGTTGGAGGCACATTTCACTGTACACACACGCATGTGCGTGCACACACAGAAACTCCTGTACACATCTACATATGATTTTTTTGTCACCGTGTGAATGTATTACCTATTTTAATTAAAACAACAATGAAAAAGGAGTAGGACTAATATGGGTAACTCAAGGGGAACCCCTCTCAATACTATGTTTTGGGAATGCTCACCAATTTTATTAGGGGTTTTTATAAATTTGAAATTTTCCTTGTATCTACAAAAAGGAGACATAAAAACACAAAAAACATATGACCTTTAACATCAGCACATAAGAGTTATCCAAAAGTGCTTTCTTCACATGTGCTTGGGCTGGAAACAAATCACGTATGCTTTAGCTGAACTTTATCGTTAACGATTCTGATGATTCTGAATACAGCATCTATTTGCCTCATTTGTCTCAGTTCCAGTCAGACTACATGCTGCATAATGCATCAAAGTTATATTTATTTATAGCCTATTAGTCACACAAGCTCTTTATGGAGATGCTGGAAGAACTTTTTTGAAAATTGGGAAATAGATTTTATGGTCTAATTTTCCTCCCCTCTGTATATGCTTCTAACAGTGGGATGTTCCAAGGTCATTTTCAACCATTGTGTCTAAAATCAAGACTCTGAATGCCCTAGTTCTGAGAGCAGAGGCCTAATGGTGATATTTTGTATAAAAATCTGTGGGGAAAGAGGGTTTGAGCAACCTCCAACCTAAGACCAGAGGTCCTCCCAAGACCCCCCTCTTTAAATCTGCCATCTTTATTCGCAGGTAGAAGTGACCAAGGATCATGAAATAACTGCTTAGTCACACTGGAAACTGATGTACATAAACAGTATCAACAGAAAGGATCAAATCAAAGCAAGTTACAGAAATAATCCCCTATACCACCACCCCCTCCCAAATATAGTGAGAAGTAACCCCAAATGTTTCAGAATGAGGGATGATCACACACTGCAGGTGGTGGGACTGACGCTTACCTCCTGAATTCCAGGAGGGAGGGAGTCATGCCTGAGCCCGTTTTGGTCCAAAGGAGGTAGAGGGAATTCAAGGGAGAGAAAATAGCCTTGCTATTTTCCTGGGAGGGACAGAGGCCAGCAGAATATCTGTGTTAATCCCATCCAGTAATTTTTTTTTCTACATTTGAGATGCTACATTTTTCATCTCTAGAAGTTCCATTTGGTTCTTTTTTTTTCCAGAACTTACTTGTTTCTCCTCATTATACTCAGGTTTTCCTTAAAATCCTTGAGGATATATAATAGCTGAAGTCCTTGTCTGCTTATTGAATCATCTTTATTATTTCAGGGTCTGTTTCTATTGACTGATTATTCTACTGGTCATGCAGTACATTTTCTTGTTTCCTGGAATATCTAATAACTTTTCATTGGCTGCTGGACATCATGAAGGTTATGTTGTTGAGCGCTGGATTGGTTGCATTCCGTTAAAGAGTGTTTGCCTTTTTCTGGCAGGCAGTTAAGTAAAACTACCTTTATTCACAGATGACATGATAGTTATAGAAAATACTATAGAAGCCATAAAAAAAAATTGTAGGACTACTAAATGAGTCCAGCAAGTTCACAGGACACAAATTCAATATAAAAAGTAAATTGTTCCAGGGGCACCTGAGTGACTCAGTCAATTAAGCTCAGGTCTCGGGCTCAGGTCATGATCTCACAGTTTGTGAGTTCAAGCCCCACGTCAGTCTCTGTGGTGACAGCTCGGAGACTGGTGCCTGCTTCGGATTCTGTGTCTCCCTCTCTCTCTGCCCCTCTCCTGCTCACACTCTGTCTCTCTCTCTCTCTCTCTCTCTCTCCTTCAAAAATAAACATTTTTTTAAAAAATAAAAAAATTTTAAAAATAAGTAAATAAATTGCTCCAGCTAATATTAGATGCAGATTATTTTGTGTAATGGCTACAGCCAAAACTCGAACAGGAATAATATCATTTAGATAGTCTCCATGTTGTTTGATTGAATGTGCAGTACCCAGACTATACAGTAAATATCACAAGTGGAAATGAAGCGAAGAAGATGCCCTCATTCAACAGGAAGTGTTAAAAATCAGTTATAAATCAAATTTCAGGAAAAACAGTCATCTGTGGAAATAATAACTTTTCTAAAAGGAGGATAAAAATTAAACAGCTACCCCCAACATCCTTACGTTGTGCACAAGTATTTGAGTTCTTGGGGACAAAAGCATGTATTACAGTTCACTTTCCACGCCAAAAACTCTGTATTAAATCAACAGGGCAACCATGTTTCCTTGGTTGCCTAAAATTTTCATGTATTCATTCATTCAACCAATATTTGTTGAATGCCAGGTGTACAGGAGAACATATTGTGATTCGGGGCTAGCAGGATAGATAAATGAGTCAGACACTGTTTTGGCCCTTAAGAAGCCTACATGTGAAACAGGAGAGGAACAAGTATAAAAGCAACTTTAATATAAGGTTAAAGATATCATCATCATTTCTGCCCTGCCCCTGTCTCCCTAAGTGCAATCTGTCCTCACCCCTCCCCAACTTTCCCCTCAACTGTGGCATGGGGGAGCAAATGGACATCTGTGGGGGACTGACTGCTAGTGTTCTAATTTTAGCTCTGGTCATCATCCTCGTTGCGATGCACCGTTGGGGCTGCGCTCATTGACTCGTTAGAGACTATTGAGTGCCCACTGTCTGCCAGGCCCCAGTCTGGCTCTGGGGACTGAAAAAGCAGTGCAGCGGACAAGATAAGACACTGTGTTTCAGACCTCACCTCACTCCACTTTAGCTTGACTCTGTGCTCTCTCTTCATCTGGGTCACCAGCACTTCAAGAAACTGGCATATACCCTGAAACCCTCTACCTGAGACAGTAAAACCGGTTTAAGGAAAGGCAGCAAGGAAGGGTGGGGAGAAGGATTTACTTGGTAAAGAACACAATCCCGAAGGCCTAGAGAGATATGTGCATGTGTGCATACATATCCACATCTGTCCACACACAGACATATGATGAAAGGCCATGAATATCTTTTTTTTTTCCTTTTTTTCTTTCCCTTCTCTATTCCCCGCTTTCCCCCCTAGAGCCAAGAGGGTAATCTGAAATGTGTTTATAATTTTTTGGTTTGGGGGCTTGTCTGTTCAGCCAAATCTCTACCTTCTGTGTGTCTATCCCTACCTCCTGGCACGGATGGACTCCTGCAATCCTTGGTTATGCATAATTCCTTCTTCAGTGATAGCTGATCAAATCAGGGTGACCATCTGACCCAAGGATCATCGGTGAGCTTCTTCTGCCTCCAAGAATTTGGAATTGGTGCACAAAAGCCATTATAACTCTATGTTGAGAAATTAAAATTTTTTTTCTTTAATATTTTACTTATTTTTTGAGAGAGAGCACGTAAGCGGGAGAGGGGCAGAGAGAGAGGGAGACAGAGGATCCAAAACAAGCTCTGTGCTGACAGGCTGACAGCAAGGAGCCCGATGTGGAGCTCAAACTCATCAACAGTGAGATCATGACCTGAGCTGAAGACGGACGCTCAACCAGCGGAGCCACCCTGGTGCCCCTGTTGGGGAATTTTAAAGCGAGGGCTGGAGGGGCCAAATTTAACCTGAGGTCAAAGGGAGCAGAGAAAGCTGGTAGCAAAGAGGGGGATGAAAGGGGTATTCGCCCAGAGGCATGCAGAGGTGACAGACTAGGTAGCCCCAAAGGAACATAGATGGCAGCCACTGCTTGGCCAACTGGTCCTGCTTTGCACCCTTTGAAAGCCCTGGCTACACTTCCAACCCACGAGTTCTGTAGCAATCACTTTATCTTTCCAACAACCCTCCATTTTTTTTAACTTCTTTGTTTAAATTAGTGGATTGGGTTTCTTTTTCCCACAAATATTCTCTCAGATATGATATTTCATTCTTCTGGTTAGTGTGATTTTCAAGTAATTCCTACTACCTCCCAGTGATGAATCAATCTGAAGATTCAGGCTTAAACACAGGATAAAAGCCAGAGAAAATGCTACTAAAGGAAATTTGGCTGATATCTTTGCAAATAAAAATCTATCATGTGTTTGTGTCCTCCTCCCTGCCCAAATTCATGTGGAAACCTTAACTTTCAATAGGATGGTATTAGGAGGTGAGGCCTTTCGGAGGTACTAGGTTTAAATGAAGTCATGAGTATGGAGTCCCCATGATGGGACCAGTGTCCTTGAAAGAATAGAAAGAACAATGTCTCCTCATTTGTTTGTTTTTTTTTTTTTTAACATTTATTTATTTCTGAGAGACAGAGAGAGACAGCACAAGCAGGGGAGGGACAGAGAGAGAGGGAGACACAGAATCCGAAGCAGGCTCCAGGCTCTGAGCTGTCAGCACAGAGCCCAGTGCAAAGCTGGAACCCACGAACCATGAGATCATGACCTGAGCTGAAGTCAGACACTTAACTGACTAAGCCACCCAGGCACCCCCAATGTCTTCTCATTTGAAGGCACATCTGCAAACCAAGAATAGAGCCCTCAGCAAGAAACTGACTGCGTTGGCACCATAACCTCAGATTTCCAGCCTCTAAAACTGTACAGAATAAATGTTTGTTGTTTAAGCTACCCAGTCTATGGTAATTTGTTAAGGCAGCCGGAGCTGACTAGGACTCAGGATGTCATGTCCATATCACTTGAGAGGAGGACACGGGCCAAGCCCAGGAAGGTTGGGAGGGACAGCAGACCAAGCTGTAAGCCCAGACAAGTCACCATGGGCTAAGCTTTAGTCCTCACAAGAAGCTGTGGGACTCTGGGGAAAATTCTAATCTCCTGTGAGCCTCATATCTTTCCACTTTGCAAATGAGGAGGCACAAAATCAAATAATAGCGCACATTTCTCAGGCTTACAATCAGTAATCTATCTATGATTTTTTTTTCTGCAAGAAAATATTAATGCAGAGCCTCTTCCTTATTATTTTTAAATGGAAACCTTAGCAGTATACCTGAACTAAAAAGCCCATTCATCTTCCTGAAACAGAATTAAAACACCCATATTATAAGTAACAAACTCTCACATTAAAATGGAAAAAGCTTAGAATGTCACCCCCTCATCACCAAATGGTTAAAGAGGTTGCTGACAAGTTGTAGCTGGATATAATTGGTGACTTGGCCTCTCTGTGACAATAAGGCTATTCCAAAACATCTATACATGTAATTCTGGTGCTCTGCCAAGTACATTCGGAATGTTAACTCAAGACTTCTCCTTAGGGGCACCTGGGTGGCTCAGTCAGTTAAGCATCTAATTTTGGCTCAGGTCATGATCTCACAGTCTGTGAGATCATGGGGCTCTCTGCTGTCAGCACAGGGTCCTCTTCAGGTCCTAAGTCTCCCTTTCTCTCTACCCTTTCCCCACTGACATTCTGTCTCTGTCTCTCAAAAATAAACATTTTTTTAAAAAGGACTTCTCCTTCATGTCATTTCATTTAACATGATGTACTCGCTTGGGCGGGGGGTGTAATATATACTTTTTAAATGTAAAAACCAGCTGAAATGTTTTAAGAAATATGTGCTTTGTGAAGTTTGGGTTATTCGAGCCAAGAGGGAAATTTCTCCTGGGAGACTGGTGACAGGGCAGACAGGGCAGGACTCTGTACGTGGAGGCACTGGTAAGTGAAAGAGCTTACTAACACTCTCTTTACCTTGTATCTAAAGATCACCTCAGGCATATGCAAGAAGGCAGACAAAGCAGACAGAGGCTGAGAATATTAATGGAAGAACAAGAGCAATAGTCTCCAATATCTGATTAGTGATTTTCAATTTATAAACCACTTCCAGGCACATTATCTCCTGATTGCCATAAAATTCCTTTGAGGCAGAAGGAATGCTTTTTTCTAATCTTTATCTATGAGGAAGCCAAGCTTTAGCCAGGCTAAGTGACCAGCCCAAAGTCACTCACCTGGCATCCCTGGCAAGAATGGAGTCCTCTGACCCCCAGGCTCTTGACGCTAGTTCTCAAGTCACACTTGGAAGTTGACCTCTCTCACTGGTTCCACCGCACCAGGGAATGCCCGATCAACTTGGCCAGGCCAGAGCCTATACCTTCATCCATCTCTAGTCAATAACCTTTGTCTGGCACATGGCACCCTGCTCAACAGGGTCTGTTGGTCTCAAGTTCACAAAGAGATCTCTGACCACAACTTTCCTGAAACAGCAAAGTTTCCTTGTAAGCCCACAGGCCTGGGCCAAGACCCAAAGGTGAGAACCTCCCATCTGTCTTTGCCTTCCTCCCTACAGTGTTCACGTGTGGCTCAGCACAGCAAAACTGATTTCACTCCCGCTGTATGTCTAACACAGGTCAACAGAGGGGCTCTGCTCCCTGGAGTCACTCAGGGCCTCAGGTTAACAGAGGCGACACCTTGATATTACTTCTGTGATGACCAAAGCAGTGGAAATCAGCTTGGAGTGACCCACATCACTTCTGCCGGTGCCTCTTTGGCCAAAACCAATCACACGTCGGTGCCTGGCTTCAAAGAGAGTGGGAAGCGTGATTCTCTGTGTGCCTGGCAGGAAAAGCAGAATACTGATGGCCAGCATGATGACAACTACACAGTCCAGTCCTCATCTGATGCTGAGTCTCCTGGTAACAGCCCCATGGGGTTCAATCCAGTCTTTACCTAACTTCTCCCATAACCAGAAGCTCCCCATCTCATAAACAGCTGATCTAAAGAGAGCTCTATTAGAAACAAAAATTCTTAAAAATAACAACAACAAAAAATGGCTCTGTAACTTTTATACCTTAGTATTTATTCTTTACTCAGGGTCTAAAGATAAATTTTGTTGAATAATAAAAGATGTTCAAACATTTGATGAAAACAATTGCACTCATTTGTATACTTATCAAACAATGTCAGATCCCTGCTCCCCCAAAAGATGTTGGGTAGAAGATAGGTAACCAAGATCACAGTACCTTTATGGCACTGGATATGGCATAATCCTGTAATGTCACTGAAGGAAAAAATCAGGGGTCTTGGGGCACCTGGCTGACTCAGTCAGTAGAGTATATGACTCTTGATCTCAAGGTTGTACGTTCAAGCCCCACATTGGATGTAGAGATTACTTAAAAATAAAAATCTTAAAAAAAAATCAGGGTCTCAAAGTTGAGGGAGGTGGATCAAAGGGAGGCTGTAAAGAAGCTTTCTGGAAAAAGACAACTGGTAGTTTTGTTAGCACAACAAGGGAGGAGCCAGCTCAGAAGATAAGACTAATACCAGGCGGGCAGAGGAAACAATTTCTATTAGGTGACCTAGGTGCAAGACTGCATGATGCATTCAGGGAAGTATAAAAATAACTGAACACAGGATGTCCTCTGGGGAGGAACTGGAGATGAGGTAGCATCATATCATGGAGAGCCTTGGGGCTAAGCTGAGAGTCTGGAATCCTGGAAGCTATTGGTGTATTTTAAGCATAAAATTGACATATGCTGGGACACCTGTGTGGCTAAGGTTAAGAGAACCACTCTTGATTTCAGCTTAGTTCATGATCTCATGATTCATGAGATCGAGCCCCAAGCTGGGCTCTATGCTTGGGATTCTGTCTCTCCCTCTCTGATAAAAAAAATATAAAAACTTTCAATATGATGACAAAGGAGAGAAAAAAAACTTTCATAGCATAGGAGACATTCCTAAAGATCTTGGAGATGTTCAGCCTTAAGGAAAGAGAAAATTAGAAAATTGGACAGTGGTTTTCAAATATTTGGACAATTAAGTGGAAGATCAGGACTTTGCATCTATTGTTGGACAATCCAAAGAAGCAGATTTCTATTTAATATAACACGACCAGAAATTCTTTCCTGTGAGTTAGAGTACCTCCCCCCACTCCATAATTGGAAGTATTCATATGTGAGGAAGATCCCTCTGGTTAGGGATGCCACAGAAAGGGTTGCAGACTACCTCCAAGGATCTTGCCCACTCTGGTTCTCTTCCATGGGCTCAGAACACAAGGGTTACAATTCCAGCGAGAGAGTACTTATTTCAAAAAGTCACATTTTTAAAAGTTCAAATAAATATAATCAGCTTGAAAGTCAAGTATCCAGCTGGAGTAAACAAATTTCAACACTGTGGGAACATTTAAAATGTGAAGAAATGATGAGTACAAGAATTCTTATAATTATGCAGGTTAAGTGCCCTAATGAAACTCGATGTGAATCTGTAGAATAGTAATCAGTAGAATGTGTGGTTATAAAAAGCAATGAGACAAGATGACCCATGTTCAGTTTTTTCCAGAAAGAGATAATCAGTCATGTAGAGGAAATGAAACGATAGAGTCCAGACCGCCCTGACCACATTGCTCCCTGCAGCAGAGCCTCCTTCAGGATGAGAGAGCAAACCGCACCTTCCTTGTACATTGTGGGCAGAAAGTAATGGGAGATTTATAACCGTTGGCCAGAAAGAACCTCCCTTTCCTACTTACTAATGCCTGAATTAATTCTGCCACGGTCACCCTGGGAGGAAGAGTAGGGAGAGGAGGAGGAAGAACCAAGCCCAGAAATATCAAGACAACTTCATTGTTTTAACGTGTTCAGACCTCTGCTCCCTTTGATGGAAATGACACTTCAGGAGGTCAGAGGTGGGCTTATCTATTGAGCTATGCCCTAAGTGGACAGACACTGGGGAGGGTCTATTTCTGAAAAATTGTGGGCAATTATAGATCATAGTAAAAACAGAACTGCCACCAAGAAACTGTTCCTTCCTTGTTGTGTGTTACATCTCCTACTTCTTAAAACCTCTCCCATGAGATGGACTTGCTATCCCTGCATGGTCACTCTCCAATCTGCAGGGGCCTCCTCCTTCATCCTAGCTGTCTTCTCCTTTGTTAGCTTGTGTCCTTGAAACAAGAATGGCTTAAAAGGGAATAATTTAATTCCAGCGCCCTCTGCTGGCCCTACAGAAGGGCAAGCTGCCTTAAACTAGATCAGTAGTTGCCAAATTTCTCACTACCAGGAAGCCATTTTATTGTTTTATGATTTTGTTAACCCCAGGGACACTCCCACCACACACACACACACACACACACACACACACACACACACACACACTTTGAAACTGATCTTTCAGGGAAACTCCCTCTGTTAAGTAATTATTAATTTGTTTACCAATTTCATGCATAAAAGTTATGGAAAACTGCCAATCAGAACCTGTAATCAACATGCAGTAGCTTAGTACACAAAGTTATTTATTTCTAATCAGACATAAAAATTCACCTTTTACCTCACCTGTAAACCTTATTGTGGGTATGTGTGCAATTTTTGTAAGGCTTCTTAACATACTACAAATAATTTAAAGACCTGCTTCCTACCTGGGGATCCAAGGGCTCCAGGGTTCGAACCACCAAGTTAGAATACCTCAGCATCTAAATAACAGGCATATTTTTAAAAATTCTTACTTTACTAGTGAGCACGTCTGCATGATGGCCGAATGTTTTCTGCCACTTGGATATAATTCTTCAAATTACTTTGGTGTATTAACTGGTCACATAGCAACCTGAAAGGCTAATACAACATCCAGAGTTGTGCATGTACGAACTGAGTTTTCGGGTACCAGCTTAGTGTTAGCAATGAGTAGCCGGACAGTAGTAGTGATGGTGGAGATCCATGCATCTGGGAGGTGGGAGGGGTACATGACTAGCGACATCTGAAATCCAGTTCTCGGTTGGCTTCTTGGCTCAGTGCCCTAGCAATTTCAACTCCATCAAAGTATGGTTCCATGAGTGGAAAGCTGGTGTATTCAAAGAAGAAAAGAGAGGAAGAGAGCGAAACATGGTAAGGCTCAACAGACTGTGTGGGATGGGGCCTGTGTGGGATATGGGTCAAGGAAGGCAGGAGAGTAGGGAAGTCTAGAAGTAGAATAGACAAGGAGTTCACTGAGGGCAGGACTGGGTTTTGTCCATTGTTTTAACCCCCATAACTGACACAATGCCTTGCACACAATAGTCTCTCAAATATTTGTTGAATTTTTATAGGTATTACACTTACCAATTCGAGAAATGCTTTTAGCTGGGTGCAAAGCCCTACCAGTGACTACTGAGAGAATAGCCAAGGATAGCTTGTTCAGTGGTGGAACTGAGTTTACTGTTTGGTTAAGTTTTGTAGGGAAAGGTTTCATTTTTGGAAAAAGATAAATGTATCTCAGAATGGTTTTCAGTTTTCAGTGTTTGAGTTTTCCCTTTTACAGTAAAAGATATTTTATTATAATATAACATACAAATGGAAAATTATACACAGTGAACACAACTATATAACCAGCACTTAGATCAAGAAACAGATTATCTTGGTTTCCTAATGTTTATTTATTTTGAGAGAAAGAGAGAGGGGGATGGATGGAGAGAGAATCCCAAGCAGGCTCCATGCTGTCAGCACAGAGCCCAAAGCAGGGCTCGAACATGAGATCATCATGAACTGAGCCAAAACCAAGAGTCCCATGCTTAACCAACTGAGCCACCCAGGCACCCCCATCTTGGCATCCTAGAAGCCCTAGTGGTGTCTCCTTCCTGTCACAATCTGACCCTCACCTCTATCTGACCTCACTCCTACTATCAGACCCCCACCCCTACTCTTCAACACCCACCCCTAGTGTCTGACCCCTGCCACTACTATCCTGACTTCTAACACCATAAATTAGTTTTGCCTATTTTTGAAATACACACACTTACTCTAGTATGTGTATACTCATATATACTCATAGTAGTATATACTCTACTGTGTGGATGGATTCTTTGACTCCACATTATTTTTGTGGAGGTAATTCACATTCTTAGTTTCAGTTTATTCATTCTCATTGCTGTATCTTACCTATAAATATGCTACAATTTTTAATTGCCTTCTTATGATGGGTTAGTTCTGGGTTTTTACTATTCTTTTTTTTTTTTTAAGCTTATTTATGTAAGTAATCTCTACACCCAACATGGGGCTTGAACTCTTGACCCCAAGATCAAGAGTCACATGCTCTTCCTACTGAGCCAGCCAGGCACCCCGGTGGTTTTTACTATTCTGAAGAGCACTGGCATGAGCACTCACACGTGGTTCTGTGCACACGTGCGTGTTTTGGTTGGGCACACATGTGGTAGAACTGCTGGGCCACAGGGCTTGCACATGACCAGCTTTTGCAGGTACCTCCAAAGAGTTTCACAAAGTGTGCCAATTTTTTGTTAGCTTTTGTACAAAGCTAGATGCCAGAGATGTGCAGAGGGGATAAAGATGGGGAGTGGGGAGATTATCCCTAGGCCTATGATTTGAAACCTAAAGGGACTTGATGGAAAGGAAGACGACAAAATAATCCTCAAAGGGACAGACCCCATCAATCATCCACTCATCACTGGAGTGATCTGGAAGCCTGCTTCCCAAGGATGATCAAGGAAGGCAGAATAATAATACAAAAGGTAGAGGAGAAGAAAAAGAAAAAGAAAAAGATCAGAATAGATGCTAACCCTGAATGCTAAGGCACCGCTGACAATTTTACCTTCATAAAAATGACATCGTAGTGTCCCAAAGGCCTGACTGTGATAGGGCAGATTAGACCAAAAATGCAGCATAATGTGCTCTATCTTTATACATGTGTGTTTATCACAAAATTTCCTGATATTGCTTGGGGCTTTGTAAGTACTTAAGATTATTAATCAGGACAGCTCCTCTGTATTAACTTTGGAGTAAGAACTTTCACTGTTGCTGATATTCACAGGAATAAATAAAAAACCTTATTGTTGAGTTTCTCCATTAGATTTTTGTAGAAAGTTTCATTTGCAAATAAGTAAACCAAATTAGAAATGCCAGATGTCCTCAGATAGGAGGATCCAATTTTCCATTTAAACCTGTTTGTCCATCTTTCAGCTGGATTCAGGACTTTTCTCTGAAAGTCTCCGGAAGTTCATTTGAGTGACTCAGAGCTAGCCCAGTCTGTGAGACTTGGTCAGCAAAAGGCACAGCCTTGCAAGGAGGAATGCAATGTTGTGTTTACAAAAGGAATTTGATTGCTAATAATGAATCCCTCTAAGTTATATGCATTTCATACTTATCTCCTTGCAATTGAGAAATGAATCCTATGGTGGTTCTGGTCTCTTGTCAGCTGAGGCTCTCTCTGACACTTTGCTATGACAGACAACTCCTACCTGAGTGCTGACCCCTACATATCTGCCTTGTCTCAAATTGGTTTTCAGCTCCGGGACGATTTGCTCTGCAGCGGATGTCGTCACCGAACAGATAGGGACTGCTTATGCTCACAGAGAGCGGTCAGGTTTACACTTGCATTCATTTCCTTGGGGCTATTTTGTGAATTAAACTTGGCACAGCCCTGCCTGTTTGCTTTTGATCTGACGTGCTGGACAAGGAGTTCAGTTCATTTACTGCCTCTCCAGCAACCGTGTCCAAGGGTATTATCCAGTAGGAGGTCTAAGGAAGCTGCCACTATCAGTGGCCAACAGGCACACTTGAAAATTCATGAACAATTTGTAAAAAGGCAAGAGTTCTTTCCCCCGACTGCCACAACACCGAGTTACTGGCTGAGCCCATACAAAGAGGGCAAAATCAACCCAGGCCAAAAATTTGGTAGTGGCTGCAAGGCACCATAAAGATCTAGAAGCTTCTGATTTGCCTCCAAATAATACCCAAGGTTACAAAGAACTGGAATTACTAAAACTTAGCTGGTCTCGCTGATATGCAAATCAATTTGTTTGCATGCTCCTAGTTATGAACATTCACCTTATGAGCTCTCATATGCATGGATACATTTGCAAAGCAACAACATCCAGCCTCCTGAAATCTTCTAGAGTTTTCCCCCAAATCAAGAAGTGACACTCTGCCCCTGCCTCACTGCTTGCTTGCTCTCTCTCATTCTCTATCAAAAATAAAAATAAACATTAAAAAAAAATTTTTTTAAAGAAGTGATACAGTTCTGGGTAAATACTGTCTAGGAGTAATTTAAGAAATTATGTATTAGGGGCACCTGGGTGGCTCAGTCAGTTGAGCATCCGACTTCAGCTCAGGTCATGATCTCACAGTCAGTGGGTTTGAGCCCCATTCTGTGCTGACAGCTCAGAGCCTGGAGCCTGCTTCAGATTCATTCTCTCTTTCTCTTTCTCTTTCTTTCTCTCTTTCTCTCTCTCTCTCTCTCTCTCTGCCTCTCCCCTGCTTGTGCTTTTTCTCTCTCAAAAATAAGTAAACATTTTTTAAAAAGAAATTATGTATCTATCTCACTCAACCAAATTGTCTTTCTCTTCTTTGGTAAATTTCTTCTGGGGGACTGCCCAGGCCACTCCTCCCACTTTTCTTGGGACTTTCCAGGTTTCAGACTCAGTTAATTCTATCTAAGCAACTCTGTTTCTCATATCAACACACACACATGCACACACACACTAACCCTCATCCCTCCTTCTGCTCTCTCTTTCAACTCTGGCCTGGTTACCTTTGGGAAACATTTTTTTCCCCTCTTAAAAAGTACTTTAATGGGCAGAACAACATGGAAGTTTTTTGTGTGTCTCGCGTCCATGAAATACAGCCAGACCAACATTAAACCATTCTGCATACCTAGAAAACTGATTGGAGGATTAACACAACAATCTCCACAATCTGAACTACAGAATTCAACAGGTACACAGCATGGAGAGGTGAACTTGGGGAGCGAGAAGCCGCGCGAAGGGAGGTTTTTTTGGCAACGGAGAGAGGATGGAGACGGGGGTGGGGAGAATACAGGAAAAGCACCCCTCCCCAAAAGCAGCTAGAGAGAAAGTGGAAAATTGGAAACAGCTGCAGGGACTAATCTAAAAAGGGAGAAAGGAGAAAGGAGAAAGGAGAGGGTTTAAATTCCATTAAAACTGTAAACAAGGGGCGCGCAGAGCCTGCAACTCTGCAGGTCCATACCTGGTGGTGCTCTGGTGGGAAAGGCGAATCCCCAGGAACGGAGTGGGGTCCAGGAGGTTCTCGGGCCACACAGGGAAAGGCGGTTCCACTGCTGGAAGGACATTTGGTAGAGACGGTTGAAGCCACCTAGTCCCAGCAGACCCCAGAAAATGGCCACATTCGCTGGTGCTGGAACAAGGTCATTAAGGGTAAAGCCTGGTGCCAGATGTGTGTTGTGATTTTCCATAATCTCTGAAAAGCTGCTGCTACACTATCTCGCGAACTTTTTCTGGGGCGAGCTGTCACCTGGCCACAGTCTCGGGGCACCGGCAGCAGCAGGGTCCAGCAAGCGTTCCTGGGTGCAGCCAACATTCGGCCATTGCTCATCTGGCCATTGCTCTGTGAGACCCTCCTGCAGAGGGGCGGAGCGGGTCAAAGCCGCAGTTCCTTTAGAAGTCAGGGGCCGGGGAAAACAGCCACATCTGAGACAAAATTCGGGAGAGAGGTACTGCCTGGGGCTTGGTCACGAACAGTGAAGAAGCGGGGAGCGGATGAAAGCTGAAGACAGAGGACGGGTGTGCGATTGCTGATCAGAGAGAACAGAATTCCCATACTAGAGACCAGATAACTGGGTGACGCCATTTTCACCGCTAAGGCGCATGCGCATATGCACCTACAAGCACCACAGCACTTCACCCCAGTAGGCTGGCAGCGCCATCTAGTGGAGAAGGGAGCGATTACACTAAACCTTCCCCAACTGGGCCAATCTCCCTCTTCAAGAACACAAGTCTCACCGCCTAGTTTATGGACTATAAAGTGCTACATAGACTGACTTCTAGGAAAAAACAGAATAATTTCAGTCCTATAGCAATCTGTTAGCAGGTCCATCTATTCAATTTTCTTTTTTTTCTCTCTTTTTCATTCTTTTCTTTTCCTTGAATACAGAAGGAGAAAAAATTCATTTTTATTTTAGATTTTTATTAAAAATATTTTTCTTTACTTTTTTTACTATATTTTTTACTTTTGTGTAAATTTTTTCAAATTCTATTTTACTTCCATCATTTTATTTTAGTCTGCTTAAGTGTATTCACTTTTTCAAATTTTCAACCGATTTCCTTTTGTTTTCTTTTTCTTTTTTCTCTTTTTCATTTCTTTTTCTTGAATGCTGAAAAAGAAAAACTTCATTTTTACCTTCAATTTCTATTAAAAATATTTTTCTTTAATTTTTTACTATATTTTTTGCTTTTATATAAATTTTCTCAAATTCTATTTTACGTCCATCATTTTATTTTAGTCTACTACAATGTATTCACTTTTTCAAATTTTCAAATGATTTCCTTCTTTTTTTCCCTCTTTTTTCTCTTTTCATTTCTTTTCTTTTTCTTGAATACAGAAAGAGAAAAAATTCATTTTCATTTATAATTTTTATTAAAAATATTTTCCTTTAATTTTTTTTCTACTATATTTTTTACTTTTGTGGAAATTTTTCAAATTCTACTCTACTCCCATCATCTCATTTTAGTCTACTTCAGTATATTCATATTTTCTTTTTTTTTCTTTTTTTTTTTTTCTTAACGTTTATTTATTTTTGAGACAGAGAGAGACAGAGCATGAACAGGGGAGGGTCAGAGAGAGAGGGAGACACAGAATCGGAAATAGGCTCCAGGCTCTGAGCTGTCAGCACAGAGCCCGACGCGGGGCTCGAACTCACGGACCGCGAGATCATGACCTGAGCCGAAGTCGGACGCTTAACCGACTGAGCCACCCAGGCGCCCCAGTATATTCATATTTTCAAATTCTCAAACGATTTCTTTTTTTTCTTCTTTCCCCTTTTTTCTCTAGTCTCTCAAGCCACTTACAACACCCCAGCCAAAACACACCTAGGATCTATAATTATTTATTCAATTGTTTTTGTGTGTGTTTTTAATTTTTTAGTTTTAATTTTTTTAATTTTAATTTTTTCTACCTCAATTCTTTTTCTCTCTGCAAAATAACAAAACGAAGGAATTCACCCTAAAAGAAAGAGCAGGAAGACACGACAGCCAGGAACTTGACCAACACAGATACAAGCAAGATGTCTGAACCAGAATTTAGAATCCGGTAATAAGAATACGAGCTGGAGTCAAAAATAGATTAGAATCCCTTTCTGTGGAGATAAAAGAAGTAAAAACTAGTCAGGATGAAATAAAAAATGCTATAACTTAGCTGCAATCATGAATGGATGCCGTGGTGGCAAGGATGGATGAGGCAGAACAGTGAATCAGCAATACAGAGAACAAACTTATGGAGAATAATGAAGCAGAAAAAAAGAGGGAGATGAAGGCAAAAGAGCACAATTTGCAAATTAGAGAAATCAGTGACTCATTAAAAAGGAACATCAGAATCATAGGGGTCCCAGAAGAGGAAGAGAGAGAGAAATAGGCTTAGAAGGGTTATGGGAGCAAATCACAGCAGAAAACCTTCCTAACCTGGGGAAAGACACAGACATCAAAATCCAGAAAGCACAAAGGACCCCCATTAGATTCAACAAAAACCAACCATCAACAAGGCATATCATAGTCAAATTCACAAAATACTCAGGCAAGGAGAGAATCATGAAGCCAGCAAGGGAAAAAAAGTCCCTAACCTACAACGGAAGACAGATCAGGTTTGCAGCAGACCTATCCACAGAAACCTGGCAGGCCAGAAAGAAGTAGCAGGATACATTCAGTGTGCTGAATCAGAAAAATATGCAGCCAAGAATTCTTTCTCCAGCAAGGCTGTCATTCAAAATAGAAGGAGAGATACAAAGTTTCCCAGACAAACAAAAATTAAAGGAGTCTGTGACCACTAAACCAGCCCTGAGAGAAATTTTAAGGGGGACACTCTCAGGGGAGAAAAGATGAAAATACAAATACATACATACATACATACATACACACACACACACCAAAAGTAACAAAGATTAGAAAGGACCAGAGAACACCACCAGAAACTCCAACTCCACAAGCAACATAATGGCAATGAATTCATATCTTTCAGTACTCACTCTAAACATCAATGGACTCAATGCTCCAATCAAAAGACATAGGGTAACAGAATGGAGAAGAAAACAAGATCCATCTATATGCTGTTTACAAGAGACCCACTTTAGACCTAAAGACACCTTCAGATTGAAAATAAGGGGATGGAGAACCATCTATCATGCTAATGGTCAACAAAAGAAAGCCACAGTAGCCATACTTATATCAGACAATCTAGACTTTAAAATAAAGACTGTATCAAGAGATGCAGAAGGGCATTATATCATAATCAAGGGGTCTATCCACCAAGAAGACCTAACAATTGTAAACATTTATGTGCCAAATGTGAGAGCACCCAAATATATAAATCAATTAATCACAAACATAAAGAAACTCATTGATAGTAATACCATAATCGTAGGAGACTTCAACACCCCACCCACAGCAACGGACAGATCATCTAATCAAAAAATCAACAAGGAGACAATGGCTTTGAATGACACACTGGACCAGATGGACTTAACAGATATACTCAGAACATTTCAACCTAACGCAGCAAAATATACATTCTTCTCCAGTGCACATGGAACGTTCTCCAGAATAGACCATATACTAGGACACAAATCAGCCCTCAGCAAGTACAAAAAGATCGAGATCATACGTGCATATTTTCAGACCACAACGCTATGAAACTTGAAATCAACCACAAGAAAAAATTTGGAAAGGTAACAAATACTTGGAGACTGAAGAACATCCTACTAAAGAATGAATGGGCTAACCAAGAAGTTAACGAGGAAATTAAAAAGTATATGGAAGTCAATGAAAATGATAACACCACAACCCAAAACCTCTGGGATACAGCAAAGGCAGTCATAAGAGCAAAGTATATAGCAATCCAGGCCTTCCTAAAGAAGGAAGAAAGATCTCAGATAAACAGCCTAACCTTACACCTTAAGGAGCTGGAAGAAGAACACCAAATAAAACCAGCAGAACACAGGAAATAATAAAGATTAGACAGAAATTAATGCTATTGAAACCAAACAAAAAACAAAAAACAGTAGAGCAGATCAATAAAACCAGAATCTGGTTCTTTGAAAGAATTAACAAAATTGATAAACCACTAGCCAGTCTGATCAAAAAGATAAAGGAAAGGACCCAAATAAGTAAAATCAAGAATGAAAGAGGAGAGATCACAACCAACACAGCAGAAATTAAAAATAAAATAAGTGAATTATTATCAGCAATTATATGCCAATAAAATGAGCAATCTGGAAGAAATGGACAAATTCCTAGTAACATATACACTACCAAAACTGAAACAGGTAGAAATAGAAAATTTGAACAGACCCATAACCAGTAAGGAAACCGAATTAGTAATCAAAAATCTCCTAAAAAACAAGAGTCCAGGGCCAGATGGCTTTCCGGGGGAATTCTACCAAACATTTAAGGAGGAGTTGACAACTATTCTCTTGAAGCTACTCCAAAAAACAGAAATGGAAGGAGAACTTCCAAACTCTTTCTATGAAGCCAGCATTACCTTGATTCCAAAACCAGACAGAGACCCCACTAAACAGGAGAACTACAGACCAATTTCCCTGAAGAACATGGATGCAAAAATCCTCAACAAGATATTAGCCAACCGGATCCAACAATACATTAAAAAAATTATTCACCACGACCAAGTGGGATTTATACCTGGGATACAGGGCTGGTTCAATAGCCACAAAACAATTAACATGATTCATCACATCAGTAAAAGAAAGGACAAGAACCATATGATCCTCTCAATAGATGCAGACAAAGCATTTGACAAAATACAGCATCCTCTCTTGATAAAAACCCTCAAGAAAGTAGGGATAGAAGGAGCATACCTCAAGATGACAAAAGCCATATGTGAACGACCCAACACTAATATCATCCTCAATGGGGAAAAACTGAGAGCTTTCCCCCTAAGGTCAGGAACAAGACAGGGATGTCCACTGTCACCACTGTTATTCAACATAGTGTTGGAAGTCTCAGCCTCTGCAATCAGACAACACAAAGAAATAAAACGCATCCAAATCGGCCAGGAGAAGGCCAAACGTTCACCCTTCACACATGACATGATACTCTATATGGAAAACCCTAAAGATTCCACCAAAAAACTGCTAGAACTGATTCATGAATTCAGCAAAGCCGCAGGATATAAAATCAACGCACAGAAATCGGTTGCATTCCTATATACCAACAATGAAGCAACAGAAGGAGAAATCAAGGAATCCATCCCATTTACAGTTGCAACAAAAACCATAAAAAACCTAGAAATAAATCTAACCAAAGAGGTGAAAAATCTATACGCTGAAAACTATAGAAAGCTTATGAAAGAAATTGAAGACGACACCAAAAAATGGAAAAAAGATTCCATGCTCCTGGGTAGCAAGAACAAATATTGTTAAAACGTCGATACTACCCAAAGCAATCTATATATTCAATGCAATCCCTATCAAAATAACACCAGCATTCTCCACAGAGATAGAACAAACAATCCTAAAATTTGTCTGGAACAAGAAAAGACCCTGAATAGCCAAAGCAATCTTGAAAAAGAAAACCAAAGGAGGAGGCATCACAATCCCAGACTTCAAGCTATACTACAAAGCTGTAATCATCAAGACAGTATGGTACTGGCACAAGAACAAACACTCACATCAATGCAACAGAGTAGAGAACCCGGAAATGGACCCACAAACGTATGGCCAACTCATCTTTGACAAGGCAGGAAAGAATACCCAATGGAATAAAGACAGTCTCTTCAGCAAGTGGTGCTGGGAAAACTGGACAGCGACATGCAGAAGAATGAACCTGGACCACTTTCTCACACCAGACACAAAAATAAACTCAAATTGGATGAAAGACCTCAATGTAAGACAGGAAGCCATCAAAATCCTCAAGGAGAAAGCAGGCAAAAACCTCTTTGATCTTGGCTGCAGCAACTTCTTACTCAACACGTCTCCAGAGGCAAGGGAAACAAAAGCAAAGATGAACTACTGGGACCTCATCAAAATAAAAAGCTTCTGTACAGCGAAGGAAACAATCAGCAAAACTAAAAGGCAACCGACATAATGGGAGAAGATATTTGCAAATGACGTATCAGATAAAGGGTTAGTATCCAAAATCTATAAAGAACTGATCAAACTCAACACCCAAAAAACAAATAATCCAGTGAAGAAATGGGCAAAAGACATGAATAGACACTTCTCCAAAGAAGACATCCAGATGACCAACTGACACATGAAGAAATGCTCAACATCACTCATCATCAGGGAAATACAAATCAAAACCACTGCGAGATACCACCTTACACCTGTCAGAATGGCTAACATTAACAACTCAGGCAGCAACAGATGTTGTCGAGGATGCGGAGAAAGAGGATCTCTTTTGCACTGCTGGTGGGAATGCAAGCTGGTGCAGCCACTCTGGAAAACAGCATGGAGGTTCCTCAAAAAACTAAAAATACAACTACCCTACAACCCAGCAACTGCACTACTAGGTATTTATCCAAGGGATACAGGTGTGCTGTTTTGAAGAGACACATGCACCCCCATGTTTATAGCAGCACTCTTAACAATAGCCAAAGAATGGAAAGAGCCCAAATGTCCATCGATGAATGAATGGATAAAGAAGAATGTGGTATATATACATACAATGAAGTATTACTCGGTAATCAAAAAGAATGAAGTGTCTTCGTTGTAGGGGATATTTGTTCTCTTTGACCACCTGATAGCCAGACTTTCCTGATTTGTCTGCTCAGAGGCAAGGCCACCAGTGCCTTCCCAGGACCCAGGCTGTGGTATATTATTCAAAAGACTCCAGATCAGTTTTATTCTTTTTATGTTTTCTAAAGTTTTACATTAGGATTTTGACTGAAATAGGTTAATCCTATAAACTACTTGGGAAAACTCATTAGCTTTACAAATTTTCTTTCTCATCCAGAAACATGCCTTTTCATTTATTAAGGTATTATATTCCTGAGTAAATTTTTCTCATTTTCTTCATGTAAGTTCTATACAATTTTGTTCTTGTAACTGGTTTTTTCATTGCATTTTTCTAATCGGTTATTGCTCTTACATAGAAAGTTATTTTTAATTACATATTTGTGAAACTAGGCACCTCACTGAATGTTCTTAATTTTCAATAATTTCTCAGTTGCATTATAATTTGTGGTTCAAAATTATACCATCTACAAATAAAAAGAAAAGAAAGAAAGAGAAAAGAAAAGAAAAAAATGGCTTTTAAGCTTTTTAAGTTCTCAACAACTGACAATAAAGGAAATGTGAGAATACAATCAGCATAACATGTTTATAAGCCAAGGATAGACTGTCAAAAATTTCTGGTCTGATTTTCTTTCTAGATGTTAACGTTGATGAATCTTGCCATAATTTTTAGCCTTCTTACTCCATCTTTTTAAGCTTATTTATTTTTTTTGAGACAGAGTGTGAGCAAACAAGAAAGAGAGAGAGGGAGAATCCCAAGCAGGCCAGCGCAAAGCCCAATACAGGACTCAAACCCATGAACTGTGAGATCATGACCTGAGCCAAAATCAAGAGTCGGACGCTTAACTGACTGAGCTACTCAGGCACCCCTTTACTTAATCCATCATAAAGATGGGCCTCAGTGCTGGGCCAGATTATACAGTTTACACAGTTTACACATAATCCTAGTGGGATGAGGGCCAATTTCCACAGAATCCTAGTGGGCAATTGTGCTAGATTATTTCTATTTCTAGGTTCTGCATGTTAATGCCTATAATGCCTGATGCTGACCCAATCTTATTTTAGGGGAAAAGTTTGGGGACCAATCCACTGGGAAAAGATTCAATGGTACACAAAAGCCTGAACCTAACTTCCCTTATATTTGATCTTCTTCCCTGAGGCTGTGTCCTCATCCAAACTTCAATAATTAATCTTAGGAAGTGGCACCGTTTGGTTGAAATAATGAAAATATAGAATGTATTGACATGTAGCTACTTTAATCTTAGAGACCCAAAGGCTATAAAAAGAAAATAAGTTGCATAGTGAATCACAACGTATTGTCATAGGAGGGGAAATGTACATGTTTGCAATCATAAAACTTAGAAATCAAGTTGGAGATGTCTTCTTGCTGCTTGCCTCTATCCAGTTTTGGACATGTCTTCCATTTTAGATCTCTTCTAAGCGAGGGTGACTTTTGATTGTCAGTGATCATAAATGGGCCTTAGTATAGTCCACATATTTTCCACAGAGAATCCAAAGGTCGACAAGCCACTACTTTTGGGGGCACATCTGGGTCTAACAGACAACATAAAGACCTTAAGTCTTTGTCACTTTACTCTTGATTAATTTCTGATGGAGCGCCTCCAGCCTATAATGTGAATAATATTCTTTTCCTTGACTCTGTTTCAACAAATAAATTCATGGTAGTGGAGCCATGTAGGAACGCGGCAACAGCATTCAGACAGCAGAACCCAGGAAATAATTTGTTTGCTTCCCATTCCTTATGTATACACGCAAGCACCTTCACAGAGCAGGCTCTTCACAGCCTAATTAGCCTAATTCAAGGATGGCAAATGTACCAAAACTGCCCCCTAGGTTAGGACTGCCCAATAAATATCGTCCCTCTTACCTGCCCAAGTTCAGAACCAACGGAGAGATAAACACAGGAGTCAGACAGATGGCAAATAACTATTAACAGTACAGCTCTGGGGAACATAGGCAGGAAATGCAAATAAACTTACTACTGTTGCCTAAATTAAACTTCCCAGGCTTCGAGCCCCTCTGACTGAGGACAGTGCCTGCCCTTCAGGCTTGTCACATAGTGGGGATAATAGGCCAAAAGAGGCAGGCGGTTTCCAAAGAAGGAGAAGCCATAAGGAACTAAAGAAAGCAGTGCCAGAAACACCTCACATGCCCAGTTTCTTCTCTCAAATTCGTTCATCTGACAGGTCACTCCTGCCTTCCCCCCACTCACCAAGAAGAGTCAAGCATGTGGCAAGGGACCGGCAAAGTTTCTCCACCGCTATGCTTCCCAAACTTGAGCATCAGAATCACCTGGAGGGCTTGGTATAAACACAGATTACTGGACCTACTTATGAGTTTCTGCTTCCACAGATCTCAGTGAGGCCTAAGAATCTGCATTTGTAGCAAGTTTCCAAGCAATGAATCATGCTCTGAGGTAGTGGTTGTCAACCTTGACAAGCATTGGAATCAAGAAGAGAAAGGAGTGTTTCCTCCTATGATTCCTCAGCTTTTTGTTTTCCTTCTTAGCCCATTGGGTTGAACCCCTAATTCTGTGAAGGTGTGGTCCTCCATCCAGGGGAGGGAGTCAGCAGTCCATCCAAAAAATATAGTTGCCGCTTCATGGGGCTTCTCCCTCAATACTGACCACTATTCCTTCATGGGACTGTTAATGCACAGTAATTATTTTTGTCCCCAGAAAGCTACGTAGTGGGTCATAACATCAATTTTAAAACTCAAAAGCCATACTGACGAGAGCACTCCTTATTCTATTTCCCATCCTAAATTAGGTCCAGCCACACTGTCCAAAAGAGCTCATCAGAGATTCTTTGGTGAAACTAAATGGCAACATTAAGATATTCCAGGGGCACCTGGGTGGCTCACTTGGTTAAGCTCCTGCCTCTTGATTTGGGCTCAGGTGGTAATCTCACGGTTCATGGCATCGAGCCCCATGTCAGCAGCTAGGCTGATAGTGTGAAGCCTGCTTGGGATTCTCTCTCTCTTCTCTCTCTGCCCCTCCCCACTCCCTCTCTAAATAAATAAATAAATAGATAGATAGATAGATAGATAAATAAATAAATGCATACATACATACATGCATGCATACATAAATAAACAAACAAACAAGCATTAAAAAAGATATTCCAATAATACATTAATAATAAAAAATTCCATTTGGGTATAAGCCCTCTCCATCACGAATTTCCCAGGTTGAAATTAGAACTCCAAAAAATCAAATTCCCTGAATATTAAAGTCCAAAATCAAACCATCTTGCCTTTGTGTTCAAAGCCAAAAGAAAATGAGTCCCGAATTCCATCCTCCCTAATTTCTTATTCTTCTGAGTCCTTCTGAGTCCATCTAGAGGAATCTCCATATTTAGGTAGGGCTGTGGTTCTTTCAGTAGCTGCAGGTGAGCTCTCTTCCATGGGACAGAAGTAGTTGTCTAATGACCTTGAAGGTAAATAGTTCTCTTACAACCTTCAGCTGTGAACCACTGGGCAGTAGCGGCCCAGAAAAGGAAAAAAAAAAAAAAATCATCATTTTTAAGGAGGAATTTGATGAGGTTTGACAAATGTATAGTCAGTTGGTCACCGTGACCAACAAAACATAGAACATTTCTCATCACCACTCAAAAATTTCCTTTGTGTCTCTTTGAAGTCAAGACCCTCCCTGCACCCACAGTCCACAGGATTCACTGGTCTAGACTGGTCTGGTCTTTTCTTCTAAAGAATTATATAAATGAATCATGGCGTATGTCATCTTGTAGGTGTGGCTTTATTCACTTTACCATATGCTTTTGTGATTCATCCAGGTTGTTGCATGTATTGTAGCAGCTTATTTTATCCCTGAGTAACATTATAGTATGAAGTACCAAAATTTGTCCAATTGCCAGTAGTTAATGGCCATTTAGGTAATGTCAAGCTTGAGACAATTTTGAATAACAGTGTTATAAATATACACATACGAGTCTTTCTATGAACACATTTTTTAATTCTCTTGGATAAACACCTAGCAGCAGAATTTCTGGGCCATATTGTAAGTATATATTTAACTATTTAAGAAACTGCCAGACTGTTTTTTAAAGAGGCTGTCCTTGGGGCGTCTGGGGGCCAACTCTTGATTTTGGCTCAGGTCATGATCCCAGGGTTGTGGGATCAAGCCCAGAGTCGGGCTCTGTGCTGACATCGTGGAGTCTGCTTGGGATTATCTCTCTCTCTCTCCCTCTCTCTCTGCCCCTCCCCTTCTCTCTCTCTCTCTCTGAAAATAAAAAATTAAATTAAAAAAACATTTTTTTTTAAAAAGGCCTTTAAAGAGTAGAAGTTTTTCATTTTGACACTCAAGTTCCTGTCTAAAGAATTGTTGCCTACCCAAAGGTCACAACAAATTTTTTTTCCTAAGTTTTTTTTGTAGAAAGTTTGTGGCTTGGCTCTTATATTTAGGTCTAGGATTCATTTCAGGTTAATTTTTGTATATGGTGTGAGAGGAAAGTCAAAGTATTTTTCCCCCATATAGTCTGTTCTGGCACCATTTGTGTAAAAAACTACTCCTTCTCCATTGAATTACCTTGGTATTTTTGTCAAAAATCAATTGCTTATGTATGTGTGAGTCTCTTTCTGAACTCTATTCTGGTTCACTGATATTCATGTCTGTTCTTATGCCAATCACCCACCATCATTATTACGTGTAGCTTTATAGAAAGTCTTAAAATTAGCAGGAGTCCTCCAACTTTATTCTTCTTTTTCAAAAGTGTTTTGTCTATTCTAGGCCTTAGCATTATCATGTAAAATTTTGAATCACCTTGTCAATTTCTATAAAATCCCTGCAGAAATTCCTACTGATATTGCTTGGGACTTATAGATCAATTTGCAGGGAAACAATATTGAGTCTTCCATTATAAACATGGTATATCTCTCTACTAATTTAGGTCTTTAATTTTTTTTTCTCAGCAATATTTTTCAGTTTTCAGTGTACAGATCTCTCACATATTTTGTTAATTATTTCATGTTTTTCAATGCTATTGTAAATATTTTAAAATTTCAGTTTCTAATTGTCCATCTGCATCTATGATAGTCTTCTTTATCTGTTAATATGGTGACTTATATTATTGATTATTTCTAACATTGAATCACACTTGCATTTCTGGGATAAACCCTACTTGTTCATTATTATCCTTTTTATATACTACTGGATGCAACTTGCAAAAGTTGCATTGATATTTTTTTACACCTATATATGGGTAGTTTTCTTCTTTTGTAATATTTTTGACTAATTTTGGCATCAGGATAGTGCTGACCCCTAAAATAAGCCAGGAAGTAACATCTTGTATTCCATTTTATGGAAGAATTTCTGTAGAACTAGTGTTATAGCTTCTTTAAATATTTGTAAAAATTCACAGTGAAGCCAATTCTGGGCCCAGAATTTACTTGCAGTTGCTGTTTTTGTTGTAAGATTTGCAATTAGGAACTCAATTCCTTTCATAAATATAGTTTATCATTTTAGGTTATCTATTTCTTCTTGACTCAACTACAGTAATTTGGTACCTTTTAAAGAGAATTGTCCATTTCATTCATATGTCATTCATTATTTTATTACCCTTTTGATATCTGGAGTAATCCCCTTTTTCATGTCTGATCTTGGTAATTTGCATTTTTTCTCTTGATTTCCTGCTAAGTCTGACTAGAAATTTATCTATTTTATTGACCTTTCGAAGGATTATTGTATTAGTTTCCTATTGCTCCTGTGATAAATTACCACAAACTTGGTGGCTTAAAACAACACAGATTTGTTATCTTACAGTTCTGGAAGTCAGAAGTCCAAAATCAGTCTCACTGAACTGAAGTCAAGGTATTGGCAGGGCCTATTCCTTCTGGAGGGTCTGAGGGGAACATGCACTTTCTCACCTTTTTCAGTTTCTAGAACCTACCTGCATTCTTTGGCCCATGACCCACCCCCTTCGTCGTCCAACTTCTTGCTTCTACCATTGTTTCTCTAACCATTACCTCCTGCCCCCTCTAATAAGGATGCTTGTGATTACATTGGACCCACCCCAATAAGCCAGAATAATCTCTCCAGTTCAAGATCCTTAAAATATCACATCTGCAAAGTCCCTTTTACCTGTAAAGTAACATATTCCCAAGTCCCAGAGATTAAGACTTGGGCTTCTTTGGGGAACCATTACTCTGTCTACAGAAGCTTTTGATTTCATTGTTTTTCTCTATTGTTTGTTCATTTCCTATTTTATGGGTTTCCAATGTTCTCTCTATTGTTTCTTTCCTTCTTTTTGCCTTAGATTTATTTTGCTCTCATTTTTAGTTTCTTACAGTGGAAGGTTAGGTTTTTTATTTGAAATATTTCTTTTTTATATTCAAAGCATTTAATGCCATAAAGTTCCCTCTAAACCCTGCTCTAAATACATCCCAAAATTTTTGATGTATCGTGCTTTCAATTTCATTCACTTCAAAAACATTAATTTTTTGTGATATCTTCGATCCATATGTTATTTTTAAAATATGCTTTTAACTTGGAATTTTTTAAAGATATTTCTCTTGTTGATTTCTAATTAATTCCTAATTAGAAATGTGTGTGCTAATTTACTGCTCTTATATGAATTTGAGCTTTTAAATTTATGGAGACTTATGACTCAGAGTCTTGATGACTTTCATGTTTGAAAACATGTTTTGCTGTTTTGAAAAGAGTGCGTGTTCTGCTGTTTTGGAATGATGTACTCTATAAACAGCAGTTAGGTCAACTTTACTGATAATGTTATTCAAGACTTCTAGATCTTCCTTCATTTTCTATTTTTTCTTTTACTGGGAGAAGTGCATTGAAGTCTGCAACCATAATTGTGGATTTGAATCTTCTTTTAGCTGGGTGAGCGTTTGCTTCATGGATTTTGAATCTCTGTTATTGGGTTCCTATCCATATAGAATAGTTATCTCCTCTCAGTGGATTGACCACTTTCTCACTATATCATGGCCCTATCCCTGGAAATAGTCCTTGTTGGGTTTTCAAAATAGTATAAAAGAGGACCAGAAGTTGTGTGGCTGACCTAGCACTGCCTATCTATGCCTGGCACATCCTTTCAAAGCTAGAACCTCACACATAAATGATTTTCAGAGCACATGAAATATAGCTTCTCTGTTTTTTAAAGTCTTGGACTATAGATTTGCAGCCAAGCAATAAAAAAAATTATTCCATTCCCTAGACCTAAAAGCTGACATATGAAAACATTCTTCTTTCCCTCTAATCACAACCTTGCCTCAGCTCCCTCTGTTTACTGAGCTCAAGGCAGTGCTAGCGTTTTTTGTAAGATTGGCACTTGCCACCTCGCCTGTATAAAAACAGCTGCTTGTGGTGCCTGGGTGGCTCAGTGGGTTAAGCACCCGACTTCGGCTCAGGTCATGATCTTGCAGTTCATGAGCTCAAGCCCCGCATCCGGCTCTGTGCTGACAGCTCAGAGTCTGGAGCCTGCTTCAGAGTCTGTGTTTTCCTCCTCTCTGGCTCTCCCCTGCTTACATTCCGTCTGTCCCTCTCTCAAAAATAAATACACATTTAAAAAAAAAAATTTTAAACAGCTGCTTGCCTGTGGATGAAGCTGCCATTAGCTGCTAGGTCAAAATCCTCTTGGGCTTTGCTTGCTAAAAATCTAAGGCCTAAAGCTGCCAGCCCAACCTCACCCCTCAGACGATAATTGCATCACTGTAAAAAGTAGCCATGTGGTGCGCCAAAGCCCTATAAGCCCCAAAGTTAAAGGGAAAACGATGTGACCCATGTTTATGCCACCGAAGCCCTAAAGCTACTCAAAGCGTCCTGTTTTGGGCTCCCCAAGTAGGACTGCTTACCTGCCTCTCAGCATTCCTGGACTGTCCTCCAAACGTCGGGGGAAAGGATGTTGGACTTCCTTAAGCTCAATCACCCTCCTGTGCTGATACCAATCATAACCGATCCCATAAAGTGGGTAATAAGGTTTATTTTCCCCGCTGGCCGGCAACACGCTGGTCTCCGTTTGGGGTGTTGTTGTTGCTGTTGTTGTTGCTGTTCTCTACAACACTCCCCTCTCTATAAATTCAGGTCCCTCACTCTATGTTGTGAGGGAAGAGCTTCCTAGTATCCTGGAACGGTGACAGAGGTGGGTGCACACAGGACAGTGTGGGTCAAAGCTCAGGTACATCAGGCCTCCGTGTGTGCCCATCTGCTGGGGGAGCCCCAGGCAGCGAGCAGGGCAGGAGGCTGTGTGGCGCTCTGCCTCTCTCTGTAGTGACTGCTCTCATTTTGTGTCCCCCACCCCTCAAGTCAGAACCTTTCTCACGTAGCCTCTGGCGGCCTCCACAGTTGGGTCCAGGATCACCTCTGCTTCCTATCCTCACCCGGGATGACCTTCATACTCTTTCCTGGGGAAGAAGACATGGTGTCAACCTCTCCCTCCAGCTATTATTAATCTCTCTGATGGCACATACTATGTTTTGCTCCCCTCAGGAGCTTCCTTTACGAACCCCATAACCCAGTTTGGAAATCAGACAAAAGAAAACAAAAACAGAATGGGTGGCTCATTCTGTTGACTTTTGATTTCAGCTCACGTCGTGATCTCGCGGTTCCTGAGTTCAAGCCCCACATCCGGCTCTGCGCTGATGGGGCAGAGCCTGCTCAGGATTCTCTCTCCGGCACTCTGCCCCTCCCACGTGCTCTCCCTCTCTCTCTCTCTCAAAATACATGAAGACATTTTTAAAAAGGTTTTTTTAAATAAGGGATTCTTTAAAAAAAAAAAAAAAGGTGGGGGGAAGCAGACAAACACAAATATTATTAACCATTTCTTTCTCTTTCTATCTGGATGCTCTGACAACGCGGGAGAAGCCTGCAGACACACAGAAAAGTAGGAACAGCGCAAAGAGTAATACACAGGATTCTAGGTCAGCACACGGGTTTGCCTACACTGCACCACACAGGTCTCATAATCGCTCCAAACGCCCGACCCAGTACAGCCATCGAATACCAGGATGGCCATTAACCGTCCAAGTCTTGTCAAACCACAGCACTGGTAGTGAAGTAAGTCAGGAGGCTTTAGGAATGAAAGCCCTATGGCTGGAAGTGTGTCCAAGGCACACAGCTTGTCAGAAGCATGGCCGGGATTCAACTTCCAGGCTGCCGAGCTTCACCTTGGGGTGACCCGGAAGGACTAGGTAACGGACAGCTCGGAGCAAGACCTGGACGCCGGGCAGAGGCCAAAGCAGGGAGGACACTTTCTTCTAATGAAAGTGCCACCGTGGAAGATGGGGGGGGGGGGGGGGGGGGAAGGGGCAGGGGGAGTCTGGGCCTCATTTTGTTCCACGAATGGATGACATGTCACTGGTGTCTGAAGACCTTTCTCTCGAAGCACCAGCCCCAGTGGGACTCTCTTCAAATACCTTGTTTCCATTCAAAGTGATTTTCCGAAACTAAGAATTTTCCACCTACCTTTATACATAGGATATAAGTGTAATATAGAAAAGTCAGGGGAGAAAAACATCTGTCCTGGGGAGTGGAGCCCTGTGTGGCTTGAGGCTACGGGAGCTACTAAAACCCCAGCCATCGATGTCATTCCCCTTCTGGGCCGTTCTTTAGTGAGCTATGTAATATCACGATGCTTTAAAATTGTTCACATCGGCAAAGAGTGCTGTTTTGATGGGACTCTGAGGAAAACCCTTACACGGGTTTCAGAGATCTAATGGGAAAAATCACTGGCAACCTTGCACTTACAATCAGAGAAAATGGATGCTGGAGGGGTTTTCAAAGTTGATGGAGGACACGAGTGGTTCTTTCCCCCAGCTGACTTTTCAGATTCAAGGCTTGCACGTGAGGGATCGTTCTGAGAGAATGTGGGGCATTCCTGCCAACAGTAATTATGGCTGGATCCTAATAGTACCCTGAAAGGTTCAAATCAAGCAGTAGGTTCAGCAGCTGTGGCTGTCCAGATATGTCCTTTATCCATACGACTGGGGCTGGATCTACACAGTCCAAGACGGGGGTCAGGATTCAACCACTCTCGAGTTCTAGTACAGCTGCCTCTCCCTCTGACCTGATGTCATACCACCATCTCCCTCATGCAGGACACTGGTCTTTATGTTTCTCAAGCACACCAAGCTTTCCTCCTTTTTGTCTTCCAACCTGCTGGTTCCTGTGCCTGGAATGTTCTTGCCCAGACTTGTACCTGGCTGGCTTTTCCTCAACCTTCAGGCCACCCCTCCAAGAGGCCTCTCTCACCAGCCATCCTCAAGAAGTTACCAGACCTCACTTTCCCACCTTCATGTTTTATTTTCTTCATAGCAATTATTGCTATTATTTTCTAATGTATTCATTCTTTTGCTGTCTGTCTCCTCCACTAGAATATAAGCTCTCATCTTCCTTTTCACTGCCGTATCCCAAGCACCTTGCCTGGCACATAGTCGACACTGAAGAAATATTGGTCAAACAGGCAAGGGGAAAGATGATGGCGCTGTTCTGTGTGGGGGTCAGCTGCTCCCCTCATCCAGCGGCGACCACAAACTTGCAGGGGTCTGCAGGCCTCGGAGGAGCGGTGTGTATCAGCCTCGCCATTCCCTTGCTGGAGGGACAGCATTTAGGCTCACCGATGAAAGAAAGAATTATAGGATTTGAGCTGATACAATTGCATCTGTCATGTACCAGCTGGTTTTCAAGATAGTAAGAACAGCTATAGAGCTTGCTCATTTTAGGTACATCTACTGTGTCCTAACCCATTTCTCTTAGTGGTGACCCATTTTTAACGACTGTAGTTTTCCCTCGTTCTTCTCTGAAGTATTTATTCACAGCCTGTGGCCAGTTCTGGCTTGCAGTAGTCGGAAAGTGGGTCTGGGGAAGGTGGATGAGCCCTCTGACACAGTGGAGGAGGTCACTGGTCACTGGTCCTGGCTCTTCACAAGATAATATAATGAATTTTATTAAGGTCAAAGGCAGAGGCACCTGGGTGGCTCAGTCGGTTGAGTGTCCAACTTCGGCTCAGATCATGTTCTCACTGTTTGTGAGTTCGAGCCCCACGTTGGGCTCTTGCTGACAGCTCAGAGCCTGGAGCCTGCTTCTGATTCTGTGTCTCCCTTTCTCTCTGCTCCTCCCCTGCTGGCACTCTGTCTCTCTCTCTCAAAAATAAATAAACAATAAAAAAAATTTTTAAGTTAAAAAAAAAATTTTTTTTTTAACGATTAAAGGGCAATCACCACTCATGTGCTTCATTTACAAGGATTTTGTAAGGAGTCAGCAGAACCTTCCTTAGGGGGTCCTCTGGTCCAGCTTTCCACCAAGTGCAATTATTGTCCGTGACATGGCTAATATAATAACTGCCCAGCCTTTGTGTAAACACAGCTCCACTGCTGAGAGGGCAGCCCAGATTTTTACCCCTGGAAAAATTTTCCTGAGGAAATTGTCCAATAAAATCAATTATTTCTCTTTTAAAAACATTTCTGTGGGCAGTGGGTAGATATTTTTAAGTTTAGGATTTGGGCCATATGGAGTGAAATATTTAGAAATGTTTAGAGCTGTTTTGTTCCTTATGAAAACGAGATTGAGAATAACCTAAGAGAAAATATAACACCACTGGCTTTCCCATTCATAAACACGTTCTGCTTGGCACCTCCTTCTCTGACATTCTGTGAGGCGAGGGCGCCTGTAGTTGAAATTTCATTTGCATGTTATCCCACCGGGATAGGAAATTATTTCTCCTTGGCCAACTCTTATCATGCAGATTGCTCTAAAATCAGATTACAGTTGTTTGTTTTGATTGATTAGTTAGTGCTGCCTTTTAAAAAAAAAAAATCACTCATATCTTATCAGTGAGAAGAAAGCTGAGAAAGCAATTACAAGACTTACTTGTGGGTTTCTGAGAGTGTTTTAACAAGAAGCTCCACAGAAAGAACTTCTATATAAAGGTGAGACAGAAACAAACTTCTTTCAAATCATGAGTAAATCTGTCAAATCTGCCAAATAACCCAAGGGGCCAAGAATTTAATTAAATCCAATTAAGTTGTCCTGTGCAGCAGTGAGCACCCATTAAATGCCAGATGATTCCAAGAGCTGCATAGGACAGAGGATAAATAGAACTTGGAAGTTCACACTCAAGATGCACAAAGCAGCCTGACCCTCTACACCAACACCATCACCCCAACCATGGAAGCTCTTTGATGTGTGACCTCATGTTCCGGCCAAGTGTCACAGGATACTTACAGGGGTAAGAGAAATGGGACTTAACTCTGGGGAGATACTATGCATGCTCCAGGCTTTGGGACCAGACATTCTGGAGTGAGTCCCAGCTCAGCACTTACTAGTTTCATGACCTTGAAAACGTTTTTTTAACCTGTTTCCTCATCTACCACAAGACAATACTACTATTCTTGCTGGCTCTTGGGGAATTATAGATACTATATGTAAAGAACAGTGTGTCGCCCCCTGTAGCCTGTGCCAGCTTTGGGGTCTGGGTTTGTTTTCTCCGCACAGCCGCAGACCTGGTAGCCGGGCACACAACTTCCTACAGTTCCTAAGTTTATTCTGCTGGAAGGTGACCTTGGAGGATCTGCGCCAAGACAAGCTGCGGAGGCCCTACGTTTTTTAGCACGGGCTGCGGCTCTGCAGAGGGGCTGATCCGGGGCACGCGGCTGGGGCCCACGCTGCGCCGACAGACGTCGCGGAGAAGGCGGGTGAGAGCAGGCGAGGGAAGAAAATCCGGGATAATGTGTTTAATTTGATCCGTTCCCTGGAGTCATTAAAATGCATCCTCCCCTGGACTCTAAAATTCTTGAGCTGAAATAATCAGTCCAACAGGCTTTTTGCTGGAGATAATGCGAGCACAGCTCGCGATGCGTCGGAAAGCTCAGGCCTGTTGAAATACTGCCCTCTTGTGTCGCGCGGCGGGCACAGCCTCTTCTTGGGATCCGCTCAGCCGCCCTGCCTCTCAGTGGATAGCTTCCAAGCTGAAGCTAAATGCGAGGGAGACCCCAAATGATCCAGCTAATGTGTAGGTAGGAATGGGGGTGCCAGGAGTCCAATTCCTTATTCACGTGATGGAGAATCTCTGTCGTTCATTTTCAAGGGGTCCCCAAACGAATTCTGAAGTAATTACTGGCCTCTACTATATCTCAACAAGGGAAAAGAAAAGTACTTAAGAGACTAGACCAACCTCCACACAGGAACACCCTGTCTCCTTCCCTATCTGTCTCTCTCCTCCGTTTTCTTCATTCATCCCTTCCATTAATTGAGTGACTTCTAAGAGAGTTAGAACTTTCAAAATGAAAATGGGTAAGAAAATAAAATATTTAGAACGAGCGCTATCACATTGCAAACACTAATAGTAGCTATACTTAGTCATTATTATATCTTTTTCTAAGTCTCAGGCTTTGCCTTGAGTCCTACAAATGCAGCTGGGGAACATAAAAATGACCCCTCCCTCCCATGAAACATACATCCACAAATTCTGGGCTTCACCCTATTTGGGGTTGTATCCACACTGGATGGGAAAAAAAGTAATGTTTCCAATGTCTAATAAAAAAAAAAAATTTCCAAAACAAAACAATTCATGATAGCTCAAGACCCACTAGAAAAATATTAGTGCCATTTCTGTCAAACAGAGCCAGGATTTTCACAGGTAAAAGTGTCTGTATGCCTTGGGGAGCTCTTTTTCTCTTCTCAAACGTCTCCATGAAATATAATTCCCCTCCTTCAAATTCCAATGCTTATCCACATTTTTAGCTAAAGGGAAAAATTAATCTTTACATAGGCAGAATATGGAGCTGAGTGGTTTGAATCATGTTTTTCTTACTCTGGTTGAAATGATGTTCCTCTGTTTTATAGAATTAGAGTCTCCAGGAGCCCTCTGCTAAAATACGCATGCCCCTGCACACATTGCCTCATTCATGATTAGTCATTAGCGGTCACTATGAGATTGATTTGTTAAATCCTTCCCAACTTGATGGCTAAAACCAGAGAGGCTCAGAATTGAGTACACTTTTAAGAAGAGTATTTTCTCATCATAATAATAAATGCTCATTGTAGAAAACTCTAATGAGGAAAATTACCCCCGGCATGAGATAACTAATCTGAACATTTGATTCTCCTATCCAGCTAAATAATTATACATCTTGAGACCTAAATAAATGGATGCAAACTCCATTCCACAACTTGAAGAAATCCCCCAGATTTCTGCAGACAGATGAGGAGTTGGCTTTTACATAGTCAGTCCTTAGTTCCAGATTCTCCCTCCAAAAATGCTATCTCCACTCTTTACCAGATCTACCCCCACCCCAACGCACACATGCACACACACAACCCCGCTCACATGAGACACTTGTGCCTGGGGTAAGCTGAAGACGAGGGACAAGAAGTATGTATTGCAGCAAGCAGCTTCAAATGAGGCATTTCCAGGCCTTTCTTACAGTGTCCATTGGCCATTCCTTCTGCCAGAGAATTCCCACCAGCCACTATTTGCCCTGCTGTCCTCGGTCCGGGAATACCTCCCTTGCCCTCTTTCTTTGCTCCTGGCCTCATGCAGAGCACTGTAGCCACTTCCTGCTCTTGTTTAGGCTCCTGCCCCCTCTCCAACCCCTGAGTCTTCTCTTCTAACTCAAGGGCTTACATCAAGTTCCTTTTTTTTTTTTTTTGAGAGAGAGAGTACACGTGCGGGCACGCGCGCGCACACACGGAGGAGGGGCAAAGAAAGGAGAGCCAAAATCCCAAGTAGACTCTCACTGTCAGTGCAGAGCCCGACGCAGGCCGAACTCCCAAACCATGAGATCATGACCCAAGCCGAAGTCGGACACTTAACCAACTGAGCCACCAGGGGCCCCACATCAAGTTATTTTCTAAAGCAAGAGTAGTGTACCCCCTGGAAGAAACATTATTGCCAATCATTAAAATAATGAAATGTCTACCCCTATTACGTTTTTTAATACTGTGGATAGGATGTGAGTTTGTATCCTTTTAAAAATACAGGATATTGTGAGCATTTCACCATGTCAAAAATTACTCAAAAACTTACATATCGCATAACATGTCATCATCAGGATGAGTTAGTGTTCCAGAGGAAGGGTTGGGTGAGGAGCATGAAGGATCTGAGAAGGATCACGTGCTTCGGTGGGCACAGGAGGACTGGCGCTATTTATTGGGGGCCGTGACGTTCCCATCTCCCTTGGGGAAGGAAGCAACACATTATCAAGAAGGGTGCAGATACAGGAAACACCCTTGGAACATTCCATGATTTAGCTTAGGTTTGGTTCTGTTAAAGAGTGGGGCAGGGGCGCCTGAGTGGCACAGTCGGTTAAGTGTCTGACTCTTGATTTAGGCTAGGGTCATGATCTTAGAGTCATGGGAACAAGCCCCGTGTCATGCTCTGCGCTGGGCATGGAGCCTGCTGAATATTGTCTCTCTCTCCCTTTACCAGCCCCTCCCCCACCCCCTCCCACACACATGCATGTCCTTTCTCTCTCTCTCTCTCTCTAAAAAAAAAAACCAACGGGGCAAACACCCTCAGCATAGCTTTTGTTGAGACACTAGAACCGTTCCACATTCTTAAGTAACAGAGAAATGCAGACAGGTGATATTTAAACACTGGTAAACTGTGTGATTGAAGCAAGGGGTGGGAAGAATAGTAAATCCAACTTCTTTAAGGTGATAGTACATCAAGTATTAACTATGTTAACGTACCACATAGCACACACCATTGGAAATAAACACAACTAAGATAAAAATCTGGAAAAGGTGATGCTTACTTGTTTTTTAGTAACTTTTTAGTATTAGAAACTTCACATGAGTAGGGTGCCTCCTGAGTATGTATTTATGTAACAGTACCTAGAGGCGTTCTTTAACTCCAACCTTTATGAAGATAACAAAAAGACTGGGCCTATATTGGCCCTTGCAAGAAATTAGACCCATTTCTAATTTACTGTATAAACAACTCACTACAGTGTGTCCTGCTCACCTGTTCTGCCTCTTTCATTAAGACTTCCTGGGAACCTACCCAGCATGAACAAGGCTTCACAGAGGTTCACCTGTGTTGTATCTCAGACAGCTCTTGACCCCGCCACTGAGTCTGGAATGTACACCTGCTTCCAGGCCCTGGGAAAATTACAGATATTTCAGAAATGTTTTCTTTTGTACTTGATTTAGTCATATTCTTTGAACAATTCCTATAAAAGATTACAAAAAAAAAAAAAAAAAAAAAAACCTTAAAAATTCTTCTTGGTCTGACCCTTGGAAAAAAACCCTGACTTGCTTCATTTACCATCCTCAGGCATCCTCTCCTTGGCCCTGTCCCCTGTTCTTCTGCTTTGTGTCATTTCTGATACAGACCCTCCCTGAGGTTCTGTGTTATGTCTCTTGGCCAGTTTTGAATTCAGTGCTTGGTCTATCCCTGGATTCCTAAGCTTTCGCGCTGGAGCTTGCTTTTAGACCCCCTAGCTTCACATCTCCAAGCCACAGGCCAGCCCTTTGCCTTTGCCCTACTATTTTGGTTACCTATCTCCACCTAAAAAGTCATCTCAAGACTTCATAGCCCAAGACAGCACTACCATTTATTGTTCAAGATTCTGCAATCTCAGCAGGCTGTGTAGGCATAGCTTGCCTCCGTTCCATGTGCAGCCAGTTGGGGTAGGTTGACTGGAGTTGGAGTGTCCACTTTGAAGACGGCTTACTCCAATAGTTGGCAAGTTGGTCTTGGCTGGCAGCTGAGACCCACTGAGACTAACAGCCAGGGGCTTCAGTTCTCCATGTGGACTCTCCAGATGGCAGCGTTGGGCTTCTCATGGCATGGCCACCCTAGAGTAGTTGAACTTCTTTTATGGAAACTGGTTTCCTCCAGAAAGCAAAGTGGAAGTTGCCCATGAGATACCTGGAGGCAGCACTTTGTAGCAGGGAGAGCACTGGGCTGAAGAGTCATGACCCAGCGCTCCCACCCATGTGTTGGGCTCCCCAGGCAGCTCACAACCTCGGAGACTTTCTCATATACACAATACTGGGAAGTGGGTTTGGGAAATGAGATGAAACCATCTTCACCATCGATTCTAATGTTCCTAAATCTAATCCAAGTTAAGAAGTAAATGGATAGCCATGGAAGATCACTGTTTAACCCCACTAAAAATAGTTATTTAGCATCTACCTTCGACAATTCTGGGTCACTACAAAAGAGAGGAGTTTGAGTATTCATTGGCAGGCACAAATAGGTAACAAAAAGTTAGCAAAAATATGAAGAAAGGCACTGGATGACTGACCATCAATGGTTCACTGCAAATAAATAGTCTAGGAAATATATTCTGAGTGCTTCAGTAATGTGATAGCTCTCTGAAGGTTAAGATGGTTTTGGAGGTGAGACCCATTCTAACATCATTCTCTTTTCAATATGTAAGGCAAAGGAAGGAAATATGAGGATTTGGGGTTCAGCATCAGGGTAGCAAGAGAGGTTCAGCTCCAAGGCTAGCAAGAGACATATTCCGGGTTATGGGAGTATACGCTTCTGCAGAGAACATCACACATTGCACCTGCAGCCGTGTACCTTGAGAAACGCCACATTGAAAGCAGATGTCAATGGAGAAAGGAACTTCCCAGAACTATTCTATTCTTCCCCTTCATCCTGAAGCCACAGAATATAAAACCTGTGTTTTGTGGGTGGCATATGGAGACATGCTTCTTTTGCTATGCCTAACATAGCACTGAACAACAACTGCAATGCACAGAGAAGCTGGAGGTTTGCCCGCCAAAACCCCGCCACCACCTCTTGTGTTACCTCATCATTTAAATCACATCAGTGGGGAAGACAACCCCAAGCTCAATCTATTGACAGGATTGACTATGGCACTCTGAGTTTAATCTAAGAAGGAACGTCTAGAGGGCCATCTGAGCTTGAGTCTTGTCAAATGTTAGTGACGTGCAGAGGTTTTATAAAGATCAGATGAGAAAGCGCGGGTGGGTCATCAGGCCTAACATGGCGCCTGGCCCGTAGCAAATGCTCATGAATGGTTTTGCAACTGTGTACTGAATTCAACACTCTCTCAGGTGTGGCCCAGCTTCAGTTCGATAAAAATGGGGTAGGAGAAAGCCAAACCTAAGCTGGGTCTAGAGAGTCAAGCTATTAAGGAGTCAGGTCCAGTGGAAAAGGCCTATCTCTTCAGGTTGCTCTGACTACCCGCCTCCCAGCCACCTGCACCTGCTGCAGGCTCACAAGACCCTGGGGCCCTTCGGGGCAGCGAATGGACCTTCATTGGCTCTGAGACAAGGCAGCGTCACAGGAGAAGTCTTGGTCCTCCCACGAGGACTTAGTCCCATGGGAGGGGACGAGACACCACAGAAAGGACCCAGAGCCTGGCTCTGACACCAACCAGCTGTGAGGCCAAGCAAGCACATTCCCCTTACTTCTCCGAGCCTCATTTCCCTCACCTCTAACAGCGCAGTTGGAAGTGAAAGAGGAGGCGGGTGTTGGACTACATGATCTCTAGGGACCCTTCAGCTTTAAACATTCTCCAGGTTGGGGCACCTGGGTGGCACAGTCGATTAAGTGTCTGACTCTTCATCTCGGCTCAGGTTATGATCTCATGGTTTGAGTTCAAGCCCTGCATTGGGCTCTGCACTGATGTTGCAGAGGCTGCTTGAGATTCTGTGTCTCCCTCTCTCTGCCCCTCCCCGACCTGTGCTCCCTCTCTCTCTCTCCCTGTCTCTTAAAAAAAAAAAAATAAGTCGACTCCAGATTTCCAAACTTTTCAGTTTTAGTTTGGCCTAAATGCTGAGTTGATGTAAATCATGCTTCCCCAGTTGAAATACAAGGCGCACCTGTGTCTTCTTTCTCACAGACAAATGCGTGGTTGACAAATTTGTTCTTGTCATCTTTTTAAATGAAAGATTAAAAACCTTGATTAAAGTCACACCAAAAGCAGGTGAGAGAATTCAGATCTTCTAACTACAAGTGCATGCTCTTTCAAATCCTATTTCTATGATTTCTGTAATCAAGGGGGCAATCTTACGAGGACTCATGAAACTGAATTTGGAAAGGTAGAGTACTGAGGAATGCTGAAAAAAGCATCTGATGTCTTCCAATAGATAATTTCACTCATATGTGAAATTTAGGAAACAAAACAGATGAATATAAGGGAAGGGAAGCAAAAATAATACAAAAACAGAGAGGGAGATAAGCCATAAGAGACTCTTAAATACAGAGAACAAACTGAGGGTTACTGGCGGGTGTTGGGTGGGGGGAAGGGCTAAAGGGGTGAGGGGCATTATGGAGGGCACTTGTTGGGATGAGCACTGGGTGTTACATGTAAGTGATGAATTACTAAATTCTAGTTCTGAAATTATTATTACACTATATGTTAATCAACTTGGATTTAAATTTTAAAAAATAAAATGTCCGACTATAAAAAAAAAAAAAGGATCTGATGTCTTCTGATCTCCCATCTTAATTCTACCAGAACCTAAGGAAGATGGAGGGGCTGCCCCCTCACTAACGACCCCCCACAACACAGACATAAGGGCAGATCAGGCGAGGACGTGGGGCGGTGGTAGGCAGAGTGGGCTGACCCTTCGAATGACAGGCCCGCTATAGGGCTCTTAAAGAAATGGCCCCAGAAGTGTCTTTCTTATTGGGAACTTTTCCTCACTGTTGCTTCTCCAAAGCAAATGTTAAGTATTTCCAGCCAAGGTTTTTCTGCTGTTTCAGCGTAAGAACCTTTTGAACATGCCCCCAGCACCACCAGCTCACGTGTGTGTTTCCTCCCCAAAACTTGCAGTAATGACATGATTAGCTCACCAGAGCCTATTCCTTCAAATCTCTGTCCTTCACAGGTTTTGCTGCCAAAATCTATTATGTGAATAATCTGTTTTTGTTATTGTTTTGTTTTCCCTTTTCTAGTAATTTCAGGGGTTACTGATGCTTAAAAGGATGAAGGGCTTAAAAGAATAAAATAAGTTTTAAAGAACCCTTTTTAAATGGCTTTTTATCTTTTTGTTTACACTTTATACATGCTGATTGTGGAAGATTTAGAAAATATAATAAAGCATATGGAAAAGAATTACTTGCCTATCAACCCCACCACCATGAGAGACATCACTATTGACAATGTAATTTTTTCGTGTGGGATCAATCCTTACTTTTTGGAAACACGATTTTTTTTCCCACCTAGCAGCATATGATGAAGCACATTTTCTGGCAACAATTAAGCATATACCCAGCTCTTGGACCTGAGTCAGAATGCCACCTTTACAGCATTATTTTTAAAAAATAATAATAAATAATAGTTTTTGGATAACAGAAAATTCAAAAAGAAACAATCTAACAATATAACAATTTTTTTGCCAAGTTAAATATGGCTTGTACATTTTATTAATAAAAGTGATATTAAACATGGCTTTTGAATGATTTGGGAGGGAACATTTTTGTTATCTTTCTATTTTTTGCTTTCGAATGGTTCCATTTGGCCAGTTTGCAAGTAAATGTAATTAAAACTAGTTTTTACAATGTTCCCCAGATCTCAGAGGTTTAACATAGTGAAAATTTATTCGGGCTCATGCAATGTTCAGTAAAGTCTGGGCAACTCCCTTCCTTGGCTCTATTACAAGCAGTGACTCAGGGATATGTGATCTTTCCATTTAGTAGCTTTACCATCTGGAACACGAGACCATGTGAAGAAGGAAGAGTGGAGAGAGTGGGGGGGATCATACCGTGTTTTGTTCAACCTGGAAGTAGAGTACATCTTCCTTCCCACATCTTATTGGCTGATAGCCTGTCACATGATCTGCACCTACCTGTGAGGGACTCTGGGAAATGTAGTCTAAAAAAAAGAAACAGGTAAACCCCTAACAGACTACTTAGAGGGCCACTTACAAATGAACTGTTCTTTGTGTTTCCACCTTAACACCATTTGTTGTTTTGGCCATTTAAAGAGCTGTTCATTGTACAACCAATTGGATTCCATAATCCAGGTCTCTCCTCGATGGCTAAAATAGCCACAGTACAGTAAATGGAAACATATACTCACTCTCTCTCTCTCGTTGCTATCGGCAACTGCGCTAACAGCATAGTTGATTTGGGTATATTAATAATAGATCCTTATAATAAGCATAGCTCTATGTCAGACTGTGCTGTGTGCTTTACTTCCATGCATTATCTCAATTGATCTTCACAAAATTATATGAGGCAGTCACTAATTATTATTCTCATTTTACAGTTACAGAAATGAAACTTAAGTGACACAACTTGCTCAAAGTCAAACCATGACAGGGTTCAAGCCCATCTGGCTCTGAAACCTGGGTTCTTAACTCCCGAGCTGTACCGGCCCCGTTTCGGAAAGACGCTGCCGCTGCCAGAGTGAGCAGGAAAGAAGCTCTGTGGGGAAGGAACGCTCTGGCTTTCCTGACCTTACTCCTTACTGTCACCGTGGTTCTAAGCTCAGTGGGCTGCCCTCTGATCCTCCAGCACTCCTGCCACACACGACCTAGACTGAAGCTGCGTATGGCCCACTTTCCACTGTCCCCCAGGATGATGTTCTCACAGTTCTGCTCTGCCTCAACACTAGCTCTGTTTCCAACCTGGCCTACCGAGTGACCGTGATGTGCAGCATGGCTCTAAAGCACAGCGCATTACATTAGTCGGAGCCCCAGTTGCTCACATTTGATATGTTGCCATATGCTGTCTTTAAATGTTTGCCTGTTGCCAGCTCTTATCTCCCCTAGTAGAGGGTGAGCCTGAGACTAAAGCCATGTGTTTCCCCAGCACTTAGCACAGTAGAGGCACAGCGGAGGCAACTGAGAAACTTGGGCCGATTTGGGGAGGGCAGCCCTCATATCACCCCCATACCTCGGTTTCCTCCTCCACAACTTCAGGGGCTTGTGCAGGAAAAGATCTACGGGCTCACCCAGCCCTATAGCTCTGCGTATCACCGGGCACTGCTCTTCAAGGGCATGCTGTCCAAAAGTTTTGTAAATTTTTCCTGCAAAGCCAAAGTCACCAAATGGTCACAGGGTGAGTATAATCACACAGTCACCAGCTAACCTTTCCAAACACACGCGACCATAACTGAGTTATAAAGAAAATTGCATTTTAAAGTGACAAAAAGCCATTATTACAAAATGACTAATAATGCAGCAAAGAGCCGTGAAGTGATTCTTGCCCAAGTCATTAATCAATTGATGCACTTTGAAGAGAAGCTTCCTTATGCACGTTGGTAGTCATTTATTCAAATCAAGTAAATATTGTCCACGTTGTCCACTGAGAAAGTACAGGGTGATTTATTAAGGAACTGAGCAGATCAAATTTCTTGGAGAAACTTCACAATGAAGGAGTCTTTCAAAAAAATGTTTTCAGGCATCTGGCAGGCTCTACGGGCTTCGTGCTCTATGTGCTCATCTTTGGGCCTCACTGGGTTCTATCTGATGCTCTAATGCAGTGAAGGTCAAGGCGACCTTCAGTTGTCTAATGGGTTAGTTGCTCTCAGGCATGAGGACAATACCATTCAAGAGGCAAGAGCTTCTAACAGAGACGCTGACTCACATTGTTATTTTCTTTCAAGTCAAATGCCTTGCCTCCCTTTCTGGTGTATCAAATAGGTGGTTACTTTCCAGAATCAAATGCCTCAAACTTGGGTGCTAATAATGTTTTGTTTGCACCTGGTAGCATCTCCTAGCAGGGTGTGCTACTCCAGGCTTATTCTACAGCTGCTATTGCTACACAAGGAAAGGAGGGATGGAGGAAGGAGAGTTCGAGGAACTGCAACCAATGATCTTTTACCACTTGGAAGGAAGGGCTCAAAACAACCACAAACGTGAGGCTACGGGAAAATTATAACGAGTGACCCACTTTATCATTAGTCAGCATATAATAACAGCTGGAGGACAGAGCAACCTGTGGGGGCCAGGTTGGAACAAAATTTAGAGCAGGTTATAGCTACCCAATGGCAAAACATCCAGTAAATTCAGGTACATATTTTTAAGCACATCTTTTAAGTGCATGTAAGCAGCTGAATTTATTTCCTTTCATAGGGGCTATGCCAACTACCTAGAAACACTGCCTGGCACTTCTCACAGGAGTTTTGTGATCCGATTTTGCAAACTGGCTTCAAGTGCAGACACACAGAGACTCGGAAACACACACACGGACACACAGTTAGAAATCTTCCCTTTTTGCTGTGTCCTTCAAACACCTCCAGGATCCTCTGACCCCTCATGAGGAATAGTTCTAAGTCCTCTCCAGGTGTGGAAGAGTTTGTCCCCTTCCTTTAGAAGAAATGATGGCAACCAGAAGGGACGATCCCCATAGGCAAGGTCTCACCCCATCCCACCTTTCATTCCTGTCCTAATTTAATACTGTTCGCAAATAAAAAAAAATGAATGATTTTAGGACTGGCTTCATTGTTGAAGGAGTGCTTTGTATAAATGTTGCATTACAATCTGTCCTTCTTGCCAGTGCTCACGGAGAGTCCATGAGTGTGTGTCAGCACAAACTCTCCCTCCCAAAGCTCACCGAGCTCACCCATTTCTCCCCATCTCCACTCTTTCCCCAGCAGGACTGTAACTGTACGAGTCTGCCGATCCCGGGCCCCACTCTGTGCCTCCATCCTCTCTGCTCCCAGCCACAGTGTGCTCTGAGAAGCCCTCACCCCGCCTTCAGCTGGTTCCCAGTGCTCTTAGACCAAGTCCAGTCTTCAGTGTGGACTGCAAAATCCTACCTCTGCTGACCTCCTTCACCTCGTTTCCGTCCGCTGCCCCACGCTGCTCACTCAGCAAAGAGAGCAGGCTCTTCCAGGTCCTTGGGGGCAGGTCCTGGTCTCCCCTCGGCCTTTGCCTGGGCCTTTGCCTGGCCTCTCTCCCACCTTCCCCCACCCCCATCTTGCCCCCACTCCTCTTTTGAGCCTGCATTTAAATGTTACATCCTCGGGGAAGCCTTCCTTCTCCCCACGCCAAGTTGGGAGCCCTCTTTTATTTTCTCATGACACATGCTACCTCTCCCTCGGGGCCTTCCTCAGCTGTAACTGAGTACTCATTGGCTCCCATACTGAACAGAATGCTTGTCAGTGCAGCTGAACAGCCCAGGGCCTGGAGGCGGACTGCACAACTCAGACCTCAGTTCTGCCATTCACTCGTGTCCTGGGTAAATCTCATCGCCTCTCTGGGCTTCCATTTCTGCATCCGCCTGATGGGGTTAGCCGTAGCAGCTGTGTCACTGGGTGACTTTGGACGTTGGATGAGACAGCAAGTGGCCTGTGCCTGGGATGTAGTGAGCACTCAGTAAATATTAAGAAAACCTTAGTAAGTACCCAAAACGTGTTCGCTGAAAGCATGATGCTTTTCATGCAAAATGGGGATAACAGCATCTGCCCTGCCAACCACTCAAGATGGATTTACGATGAAGTGAAGGGCTGAGTGTGAAAAGGCTCTGCACACATGGAGTCCTGCCATCGCCACATACACTTTCCAGACTTAAGCCTTACCTGGCCTGGCCAAAGCAAGGACTGTGTAAACACAGTCTCCCGGGGTCTAGCTGACAGTCTAGCACTTTATCCCCTGGGGAAAATCTTAGCCCTTAGCAAATAAACAGACCTTGAAGTTTCCCTTCAGGGGAACGGGTACTATTTAAAGCTCTGCAACAGTGGAATGCTAATGTCCAGCAACAGCAGGAGCAGTGAAGTGTGCTGGGATGCATGAGATAGGCCCTAATTAATCAACTACTCCCAACCCTGTCCACAGTCAATGCATTTTCTCTAATTTAGTTCAGTGCCATGTGGAAGTGTATATTCCTGCTATGAATAGAGCTCTAGAGGTACACGGGTTCTGGGTTGGAAGGCATCTGAGGACCACTGAACTCAAAAGCCTGTTCATGCACATCCACGATTCTCCCCTCCATACGTGGCCAAGCCACAAGCCCCAACCTTCCTGGATGGGTCCCTTAGCACAAGGAGGGGGCAGGCCCCAGGCCCAGCTAGTGTGGAGACAGCTCCTGGTCGACCTGCCCAGTGGGACTCTGAGGCAAGGGAAGAGAGCCCAGTGTAACTCAAGGTTCACGGTGGGAACCAAGAAAGGACACTGAGGCCAGGGAGAAAGGGGTCAGGATTCTAACAAGTAGGAAACAGTGAAGCCAGGTACCGAGATGAGGTGACATGATATAAACAGAGCCCTCCCACTACACTACCAGCAAGCATTCTTCCTAGACACATGGGTGCTGGGGTGAAGTCACAAGGCAGGTTAAAGTCTGCAGGGGAACAAACCAACCCCAAACAATGAGAAAGGAAGGAGGAAATGAAGTGTCATCCAATGATACTGAATGAGGTACTGGATTGGGAGTCGGGAACCCTGCTTTCCAGTTCTGACCCTGCCCCTCGCACCCTCGGGTAAATGACATGATCAGAATGGAGCCATTCTGTAGTCATCACATCCCCAATATGATAGGCACTCGGTGAACATGGTGCGAGGGTTAAGGTTGGTGGAGTTACAACCTTCCATTCTGATCCAGGGGGTTCACACACAGCTGCCCCCAGACCCCAGGCATCTTAGAAGATGAGGAGTTGCCAAGCCAGCCGTGTGATAAGTCAGTGTTCTCCAGCGTAAACATCCAATAGGGAGGAAGACTTCTAACAGGAAATGGCAAAAGATCTTCCTAGCAGGATTTCTTTTTCACAAATCTCCCCAGGGGCACCTGGGTGGCTTAGTCAGTTAAGCGTCCGACTTCAGCTCAGGTCATGATCTCACGGTTCCTGAGTTCGAGCCCCACGTTATGCTCTAAACTGACAACGTTGAACCTGCTTGGGATTCTCTCTCTCCCTCTCTCTCTCTGCCCCTCCCCAGCTCATGTGCACATGTGCTCTCTCTCTCTCTCAAAATAAATAAATAAACTTAAAAAAAATTTTTTTTCAAAATCTCCCAAGAATCATTCTAAATGTGAAACCCACTTGATCATTTCACTGGAACTGTGCCTCTCAGAGCTCTGCCTTCAGCCCTTCACTGTGTTGTGCAGAGGCCACACCTGCCCTGGGCTTCTCCTGGCCAAAGGCAAAGCAGAGCAGGGACACCGAGGCAGGTCTGTTCCAGGGAGATACAGGCTCCTCTGACAGCTGACTTTGACTGGGGACTCCCAACAGCCTTGCCAGACTTCCTTCAACTGCACAGGGATCTAGGATGCCTCCACCCAACTTTCCCTTCCCCTCCCCCACTGGCACGAGACCTGTGCCTCAGAATGACTCTCACAGTCTCCTCTGGTCCCCTCTCACCTTCCCCTCAGGCATATCCCTAATAAATCTTTCTCATTTCATCCCATCTCAGTGCCCAATTCTTGGAGGGCCCCAACCAGCACCACTAGTAACCATCTCCTAACTAGTTGAATGAATAATTGACTGTTTCTCACTTCAGTGAAAGCCATCAGGCCAGTCTGTGTGAAAATGTTTTCAAAAGATTTCCTCAGGGGCACCTGGGTGGCTCAGTCAGTTACACATCTGACTTCAGCTCAGGTCATGATCTCAGAGCTCGTGAGTTTGAGCCCCACATCGGGCTCTGTGCTGACAGCTCAGAGCCTGGAGCCTGCTTCAGATTCTGTGTCTCCTTCTCTCTCTGCCCCTTCCTCACTCACGCTCACTCTCTCAAAAATAAGTACACATTAAAAAAAAAAATTTTTTTTTTAATTGTTGAAGTGAGCTTTCCAACCTGGGCCCAGCAGAAAGAATGGCTCCCACAAGGAAGGGTGGCGAGAAGGGCTATTCTCCCATCAGCGAGGTAGTGACCAGAGAATTCACTATCAACATTCACAAGCACGTCCATGGGGTGGGTTTCAAGAACCATGGCCCTCATGCATTGAAAGAGATCGAGAAACTTGCCATAAAGGAGATGGGAAGTCCAGATGTGCGCATTGACACAAGGCTCAACAAAGCTGTCTGGGCCAAAGGAATAAGGAATGTTCCATACCTGACTCATGTGCAGTTGTCCATAACGAGGAAGCAGATGCACCGGACAGGCTCTATACGTTGTTAACTGTGTACCTGTCACCATTGTGAAAAATCTACAGGCAACATGGATGAGAACTAGCTGCTGATTGGCAAATAAAGAGGAAACTATCAAACCTGAAGAGAGAAGAATGTTTACAGAAGACATGGGCCTGAGTAGTCCTCACCAAACATCCTGCTTATTAGGAAGGAGGGGTGCCAGGACTCTACTAAGCCAAGAGCCACTTATTTTTTTTTATTTTTTTAATGTTTATTATTTTGAGAGAGAGACAGAACGTGAGCAGGGGAGGGGCAGAGAGAGAGGGAGACACAGAACTTGAAGCAGCCTCCAGGCCCCAAGCTGTCAGCACAGAGCCTGACGTGGGGCTCAAACTCACAGGTGGAGAGATCATGACTTGAGCCAAACAGATGCTTAACCAACTGAGCCACCCAGGAGCCTCAGCCAAGAGCCATTTCGGTGACTGCAGGGAAATGTGTCACGACAGATGTGTGCAGGATTCAGATAACATCTACTGCTCTGCTCGGAAGTACCTGAAGTGCTGCTTACCACTCTCTCCATCAGTTTGACAATCTGATTTCAGAAGTGACAGCAGCTCAGAGTCCCCACCAAGAAGAGCTCTGGAAGCCAGACTCCCTTTAGTGCTGGACTTGTTTCCTGCAACTGTTCTTTCTCCCCCTTCACGGCCAGGGTGTCAGGAGTGGATCAGGGTGCCTGCCTCTCCTCCCCATTTTTATTGACTGTTTTGAACAAGAACATTTTCTAGCCGGGCACCTGAAAAATTGTCTTCGCAGGGTGACTTAAGTAGCAAAACCTGGGAATCTACCTAATTATCCTAATATCAGAAATACGGTTTAGTATATTAAGTATTACCAATATGATGGATTATTACATTATTTAAAAATGAATAAGACTATGCGGCGCCCAGGTGGCTCAGTCAGTTAAGCATCCGACTCTTGGTTTCAGCTCAGGTCACGATCCCAGGGTCATGGGATCAAGCCCTGCATCAGGCTCCATGCTGAATGTGGAGCCGGCTTAGGATTCTCTCCCTCTGCCCCCCCACCCCCACTCTTGTGCATGTGCACACACTCTCTCCCTCTCTCTCAAATAAACAAATAATAATAATTAAAAAATAAAAAATTAATAACGTAACATACCAAAAAAAAAAAAAAAAGAATTGCACATTTTAAATGGGCGAACCATATGGTATATGAATTATGTCTCGATAAAGTTCTTTTTTAAAAAAGTAAAAGCACTGTGGCAGCTCTGGGCCCATGCCGCTTTGCTGTGGGACCCTGGCCAGAGAGTCAAACCCAAGCAAGAGGGTGGCTGTTTCCCCCTCTATTGACAATGCGATACAGCAGCAAGGACCCAAGCACGGGACAGGCAGAGTTTCCTGAGCCAGGTGGACAGCTCCAGGGGTACGTGTGACAGCCTGGGGGAGGTCCCGGACGGAGGCTGGGAAGTGAATGAGCACAGAGGGGCCCAGAGGAGTGGCAAGCAGCTCAGACATCACACCGGGCAGCCCGTCCTGTTTCCTGGATTGGTTCTTGAGTGAACTCTGACCCCTCAGAGGCTCGTTAAGACGGGAGATGTGGGTGGAACCTTTCAAGGGGGCAGAGACACAGATGTTTCAGATCCCACTGGGGAGGACTATCGAGTGAGCTAAACCGCAATATGCATATTGATGTGACCACAATCACACTCGACATCATTTGTACCCGGTGGGGTCAGTCGAGGGATACTTGGTATAGAAGCGAAGTTGGGAATTGGTACCATTATTTGGACCACTTGAAAAATAAGGAAGACAATTTTGCCTGATTATCCGAACTTCTTATCTTGGTGTGTATAGCACCGAGGCTCTGGAGTATAGGTTTTATCGTCTGAATTTTCCATTTCTAGTGTAAGTGGATACACCTATGGAGTGCAAAGAAATACGGGAAATGAGCTGATTTTCGTCCGTGCAGAGAGGTACCTGGACAGGCTAAAACACTGGCTTTTCTTATTAATCTGTGAGCCCATCACTCCAGCAGCATTTGCAATGAATGACAACATCTGGATGTTCCAGATTCTAGGAGAAGGACACAAGATAATTGAGGTAAGTGTGATGATGTTAACACAGGTCTCCATATTCTCGGTGTCGGCCACGCTGTCTCACGTGTAATTTCCATGTTAAAGTGGTAACCAATGGACGGATAGTTGTCACAAGTCTGAAACACCGACCTGGCTACTGTATCAAGGCGCTGGAATTAAGGTATTTGGATTTACCTAAAATTAGAAGCTATATATGTAGCACAGCTTACATGCCTTCATATTGTGGGAAACTCATTATTTGGGGTTATTGTTACTGACAAGTATTTTTGCTTTTAATTTGGGGGAAAGATAATACATGCAATAAAACACCTATAAATGGGTATTATAGAAGGAAATCTCCCTCTCAGGACCTTATCTTGGAAGCAACCATTGCTATAGTTCCTTCCAGAGACTCAGTATGAACTTCCATAGTGCTAAAAGTTTCTCTGCACTTAGCATGAATCAATAGTCCGAGGGAGACACACCTCTTTTCAGATGGATAATTTGTCCTCAAACACAATATGCGTATTTGCAAACATGTAAACACACAGGTCAGTCAAAAGTCTCTAACGGATTGGAAGAAAAACAAGAATGATGGATTTGTCCCTATCTCTAAATAGAAAAAAAAATCTCAAAGTTTATGGGACTTGAAACACACAAATTATACTTGAATATTAATGACGGAAGGGATTTTTCTGGCTGCATTCTATTTTTTAAAAAGTAGAGTTGTCCTAGGGAAATAAATGCGCTAATCCACCAACTTGGGTTCCGCATTCTGTGCACTTGTATAAAAATACAAAATAGCTACACCTTGTAAACCATTTTTCTCCTGGTCCATTGCTCTGCAGGGGTAATTTGAGTAGGCATTGATGATGATAAACACCACAGTTTAGAAGATGTTAAACCAAGCTTATCAGAGCTCACATAGAGAAACAAATTAGGCAAACTGAAGTAATTTGAGCTAATGAAGTTTGATTCCAAACATCCAGATCAATTAAGCTTCCAGTACTTGCTTGGGTTCCTGCTCTGTAAGGCAGGGAAAGCTGCTGCCTGGAGGGCTGGGCCAAGAGAACTAACTGCAAAGGTATGGAAATAAAGGCGACAGAGCCATTCAGTGCTTCAGGGACCTATTTCGCAAGCCTCATCGTCTGAGGATCACATCATACTGAAATGAAGGGAAAGTGGGCAATGCACCCGGGGGGGGGGGGGGGCCCTGCTTATTGACGGTCCCAAGAGTTCCAATATTGCAAAGACCCAGTATTGCGAGAATGGGACCAGCCTTCTGGGTAAAAGCTACCCAATAAGAAAATGGTCATAAGCGAGGCTTCCATGGAAGGATAGGAAGCCCGGGAGCCGGAAGTCAGGAGATCAGGAGGACCTAGTCCTGGTCCTGCCACAAACGAGCTGTGTTTCCCATCTCTAATCTACAGAATGAAAATATTGGGCTAGATAATTTCTTTAATCTCTCACATTCTGGAAGTGTGGGAGTGTGTCTGTACTCTGTGTGCGCATGCGAGTGAAAGGTTAAGGGTAGGAGGGAAGAACTAGGAAGTAGTTCCCAGCCTGACCCCTCCAGAATTTGGCGAAGCACTGCCTTAAAGGCTTTAGCCTCCATTGGTTATGTGTCCAGTACTGTTCAGAAACGAATTCAGTCCCCTATTGGCTGTGGGGATGGCGAGTGGGCGTGCCTCCCTGGCACCTGGGGCACCTGGGAAAACGGAAGCTACGTGTTAGCCCCACCCACAAACTCAAGCTGAAGGTGTCAGCGGTCAACACCCGTCCACCTCCACGGATTCCATGTTCCTCGCCACTGTGGGCACACAGTGCCCCCATCTTGCTCAGAACTTATGAGAAACGCACAGTAGTCTACTTAAGTGGCCTCCAAACATTTTTGGAGCATACATGCCATATCTGTAAATATTTATTTAGCAATAAAATATGAACTAGTGGTACATGATATAACTGAATACATTATAAAACCTACATAAAATCGAAATTAAAATCACATACGTTTGTAAAAGAGCAGAAACTGACATTTTAATTTTCCTGCCATACTCCCCCTTCCAAGTTTCCCTCCTCTGGGATACAAATACCCCCATTTCAGAAACCACTGCTGTAGCATATCAGAAGCAGCATGGAGAGTCTTAAATGTGTGGCTTTGGCACACAAACTTTCTAGGCCTCAGTTTTGTTGTCTATAAAATAATAATACGTTTCTTCATGTTGTTACTATAATTATCTTCACCAAGACACTCTCCTTATCACTCCCCTAGCTTATTTATTGTGTGTCTGATTCATTCACTCATGCATTAAGTGATTCATTCTACAAATATTTATTGAACCCTGTCTATGCTGTTCCCCACCTATGCTGTTGTGTTAATGGGAATACAGCAGGGACAAATGCAGTCAAAGTGTTTGCCCTCATGAAGTTTGTATCCTGGAAGGACAGACAGGATTAAAGATTAAACAAATAAATATATGACATAAAGGCAAGAAGTGTTCAGTATTATGAACATATTAAAAGAAGAGGCACCTGGCTGGCTCAGTAGGAATATCATGAAACTCTTGATCTCGGGGTCATGGGTTCAAGCCCCACATTGGATGTAGACAGTACTCAAATAAATGAACTTGTTTTTAAAAAATATTAAAAGGCAGTATAAAGTGATGTGAATTGGAGCAGACGCTATTTTAGATTGGATGGTAAAACATCCTCACTAAGGAGTGAGGGGGATTTGGATAGTTACCCCAATGAAATTATAGTTATCAGAGGAATTAGAAAAAGAGCATGCAGTCAGACGGATGATACAAGAAAGGACATGTTCTCAGACAGAAATGAGCTTGGGATGTCCTAGGACAAGTAAGAAGTCAGTGTGACCAGCAGGAGAGACAAGTTCATCAGAGGCCAGACCATCTTGCATCTTGAAGCCATTTTCAGGACTTTGAGTTTTATTTGGAGCATGATGGAGGATGGCAGGAGAGGACTTAGAGCCATGTTGAAGGCCAATTAGCATAACTCCCAGGGGCTCCTGGGTAACAGACCCTAGTTATACACCATCAAGTTCAGGAGTCACTTGTATCAGGCTGTGTTAGCTGAGGGGGGGGGGGGGGGGGGGGGTTGGGGGTTCTACATGAGGGCTGTATTTATGCCTGAATGTATGGTGCTTACTGCTCTCTGTGGTGATCTTGTATATTAAATGACCTTGAATGTACCTGGTTCAGATAAGGTTGAGCTTGCCCACAGTCTAGACCATGAGATACTCTGCCAGCCTTGTAGGGTAGATCTGGAAGGAGAGGAGCTTCCAAAAGCTCTGATGTGACCTCCACTCACCCAGACCTTGCTTTCTGCAACTGCTGGCCAGTTGATGAGGCATTTTGTGGTCTAAAAGCTTGCAATTGCCACCTGTCCAGGAAAATGTTGCTAATACATTTGCCATGTGGCCAGAGTGTAAGGACGTCCTTCCTGTAATTTTTTTAGATAAGTAAATGTAGTTTGGTTTACACGTGTCTGAGTATCTGAGACTGATTTTCCTGTCCATCTGAGACTACAGTCGACACTTGGCCATGCAGAAACCTAGTGGCTGTGTAGAAACCAGGGTGCTGGAGGGTTTGGGGTATGGCAGTAACAAGTTATAATTTGTATTCTTCAAAGATCCCTCTGGGGCGCCTGGGTGGCTCAGTCAGTTAAGCGTCCAACTTCAGCTCAGGTCATGATCTCATGGTTCATGAGTTCAAGCCCCACATCAGGCTCTGTGCTGACAGCTCAGAGCCTGGAGCCTGCTTCAGATTCTGTGTCTCCCTCTCTCTCTGCCCCGACCCACTCACGCTCTGTCTCTCTCTCAAAAATAAATTAGCATTAAAAAAAATTAAAAAAAAAAAAAGATCCCTCTGCCTGCTGTGTGAAGAATTTATTGTAGGCGGGCAAGAAGAAGCAGGGAAACCAGGTAGGGGACTATTGGGATGATAAGTGCTGGTGGCAGTTAGAAAGTGGGATATATATTGAAGGCAGAAGCAGCAGAATCTGCTCTTACATGGCCTATGAGTCAATGACAACTTGTAGGTGAGGGCCTGATCATCTGGGCAGCGATGGTGTTTACTGAGAAGACAACACATCCAGGTTGGGATGGAGGAGTCAGGAGTCTTGTTTGAGACATAATAAATCTGAGATGCTTACTGGACATCTCTATGGCCATACTGAGCAGACAGCTCACTAATTTTCTGTCACGTGAGTTATCTGTGCATGGTTTGGAGGGAAAATATATCTCCACTTCATATATTTACATTAGGATATGATTTGGTGAGTGACATGGGAGGGCAGGCCCACGGCTGAGCAAAAGCTTGCAATGTGATTTCATGGCTTGTGTTGCACTCTCCTGCTCTGCCCTCCGCCATAAGCACAACATAATGCAGAAACTGGCTACTAGGTCTAGAATTTGAAGTCATGCCAGTCCAGCCAAGTTAGGCAGAGCCACAGCTGACCCATAGCATTTATGTACCATTAACAAGAAACACATGCTTATTGTAAGGCATTGAGATATTGGAGTGATTTGCTACTGCATCAAAAATTGATAGTGTAATACCCAAGGGTCATCAGTGTATAGGCAGTGTATTCGAGGTCATAGCACCTAATGCCATCGCTTAGGGAATAAGCATAGATAAAGAAAAATACTGAGTCCTGGGAAAAGGAAACTCCAGGAAAACAGACTGATAATCCATGGACAAAGATATCCCAAATTTTTTTAAAAAGTGCTGTATGAAGGGGCACCTGGGTGGCTCAGTCGGTTAACGATCTGACTTCAGCTCAGGTCTTGATCTCACGGTTCATGAGTTTGAGCCCCACATTGGGCCCTGTGCAGAAAGCTCAGAGCCTGGAGCCTGTATCTCCCTCTCTCTCTCTGCTCCTCCCCTGCTCATGCTGTCTCTCAAAAAAATGAATAAACATTTTTTAAAAATTTTAAGTGATTTATGAAAAAGAACAAAGTCCGTGATGCCAAAAACAGCTGAGGATACAAGAAAGAAAAAGACACAGAAATTACATTAAATCTAGCAAGAGAGAGAACATTGATGACTTTGACAAAAATGAGCTCAGTGAATCGGTGGGGTGAAAACTGACAAAAATTGGGTAGAATATGAGGTGAGAATGTGGAAGCAAAAAGTACAAATGACATGTTTTATAAATCTTCCCTAAAGGGGAACAAAGGCATGGAGCAAGCAAGAGGTTTAGGAAATTCTGTTTTGTTTTCCAGATGAGAGGTAATACAGAATGTTTACATGTTGATGAGAAAAATCCAGTAGAGAGATATCATTTCGAAGTAATATGATAAACTGATGCCCAGATGAGTGATGAATATTGCCAGATTTTATATTGGAGTATTTATACTGATAATGTTTAACTATACCATCACCAGCAATCCAAAGAAAAATATTAAAATCCTATGATGCCAATTATTCTCTTCACCCCCAATTCCCCGAGGATCATAAAGGAGCCACAGACAAGGAATAACAAAAAATTAAATGCCACTCTACCAATGGTTGTTACAGTGCCTAATACTCCAGCTCAAAGTCTTCATAATGGTTGACTAAGACTCCACAGCTCAGGCTTCTCCTTCAAGACTTGGATCCAATTCTTAAGATCTTAACCTCTCTAGCAAACTTCAGGAAGAAAGTCATTTGAGGATAGTGGTCTTGAATCCACTTACACATCCCCATAGAAGTGAAGAGAGAGCAAAGGTGAAGGGCCTCTGTTTGTGCTACTTATGTCACAATGTCTTATCCATTACCTATTAAGTCCCAGGTAATGTCTTGAGTTCTAATAATTCATGTTAGTGACCGTTCCTCCCTTCAAGGGACAGCTAGTAAGGACATGGGCAGGTTAGTCATAGAAGGACAAGTTCTCCCCCACTGCATAGGTGGATGATGGTGTTTTCTCCATGGGCAACTCATTCATATTTAACTTGGAAACTCTGAAGACGATGTCCTAATCAAAGGCATGGCCTTCAGAGTAGAAATTTCGGACACTGAGGTACAGGACTGGCAGAAAGACTTGGGGTAATGCTTCTTCCATGGTGATGCTGGCTCGTGCCAAGTTCAGTCTCCTTTGGGACTCTTATACACGCAACATGTACAGGTTCTTCACTATAAAACCTCTAGAAAGCTCTCTTCGATTTGCTCTCTCCCTCCCAGGATGCTCAAATGAACATTCTCTTTTCAAATAGCCCATAATTATCAAATCGCTTAATTTGTATTGCAGAGAAAGAATAATTTCACCAGAATCCAGTGACCATGAGTTTTGGGAAACTCAAAGGGAATTTCATAATTCAGAATTAATTAGGCAATGAGAGAGAACAGGAGGCATATTTTAGTATATTAATTCATGCCAAGTTCACACTCATTCCATCTCAGTTGCCCAGTGTGAATAATTATGCCATTAATCCATAGCTGGAGGAGAGCTATGGTGACTGCAATATATTTCTAAGCAAATAAAGAAAAATGTCACTGTTCCCCTTCAACTAATTCTCTGAATAGAGCTACATAATAATAATACCTTTATTTGTTTATAGGGCATAATTCTCCAGAGCTCAATAAACTATAGGATAAGCAAAATGCTGAAGAGGAAAAACAAAAAACAAAAAACAGAAGTTTTCCAGCTAATTCTGAAACAAAACATTAGAGGGGGAAAATGACTAAGGAGAGAAGCTGAAATTTTTAGAAGAGCTTGGGAAAGGGCTAAAGGGAAGAAGTGATGATGTGGCTTTTTCATCTCCCTCCCCTTCTATGGAACACTCTCCCGGCGGTGACTCTCGGGAGGGCTAGCAGTGGGAGTGGGGGGGGGGGGGGGGGGGGGAGGGGGAGCGGGGGAGTTTCACAGACATTTTATCAGCTCTGAACAGGACCCCTGGCTCCAATCATCCTTTGCTGTCAAGATGATGCAGGTCAGCCTGTCCCCTTCCAGATGCCCTTACAGTTCATGTACGGTTTATTGAGAGTACTAGTATTGCGGGGATCAGATCCCAGGATTCTGATTTATGAATTAGGGGAGAGAGAAAAGGCAAGGAAATCTGGGACCTCTCAATCGCCGCCTTTCTGGTTTCCTGCCGGCACTGACTGCATGGCGCCCTCTGGTGCCCAGACTGGTTTTCTTACAGTCTCGGCAAGGCGGTCCAGTGCAATTTTTTTTTCCCCCACATGAGGGAGCAACACAGGGAAAATAAAACTATTAGTGGAAGACATAATTTTATTTTAAAATAATAGTTTTACTGAGTTCCAAGAGAAATGTACATTCTTAAAACCTGCATTATGCCATTTATTGAACAGAAGATCAATTGGAATATGAGAAGAGAGTTTTAGTTACTAAAATCGTAACAAGCACATTTGATCCTGCAACCAAGAGGAAGTATCTAGTCATTTATCCCTTGTGCACACACACAGCCCATTAGAGGGCCCCAAGTCTGTCCCTGTGCTTTATCTCATTTCAGCCCCAAATGGCTGGAGACGGCCATCTTGAACCCTGACCTTTCCCCAGTGCTCCAACTGGTCCACCCAGACTCCATATATATGTGCAATAGACATAACACATGCAACTGTGTGCAAAACAGAGCTTTTGATTTGTCTTCTCCCTCCCTTACCTGTTCCTCCCTCCACTATCCCCTGTTGGCACCACCATCTCTTAGCTACTCAGGCCCAAAGCCCAGGAATCACTTTTGACCCCTCTCTTCTGCACGTTGTAATTCCAAATCACTGGTAATTCCTGTTAGGTCCAGCCTCACGATAATGTTTATAGGCAAGAACTATCCCAACTAGTGGGTGAACATTTGAGGAGTAACAGAGTATCATGTACTTCCAAAGGGTCTCCCCACAAATACTTATTAATTACAAAAGGTGAAATAGTAACCTTACTCTTACCACTAATGGGACTGATTGACAGCAAGTGCCTCCTGGTGTCATGCAGGAGTAGGACTCAGCATCGCTTCTATGATCTCCCTGCCAAAAGTCCATAACGTGGATCCAGTCATGAGGAATTATCAAACCCAAATTGAAGGCCATTTTACATAATAACTAGCCTGTACTCTTAAGAACGTCAATGTCGTGAAATAAAAAGAATGACTCAGAAGCTGTTCCAGATTAAAGGAAATTAAAGAATGATAGGACAAAATGCTCCATGTGATCTCAGATTTTCTGTCATTATACAGAATAGAATTGAAGCAGTTGGAGAAATAGAGGTTCTGTGGATTATATAATGGCACTAGAGCAATATTAACTTTATTTATTTATTTTTGAGAGAGAGAGGGAGAGACCATGAGTGGGGTAGGTGCAGACAGTGAGGGAGACACAGAGTCCGAAGCAGGCTCCAGGCTCTGAGCTGTCAACACAGAGTCTGAGGCGGGGCTCCAACCCACTAAGCTGCAAGATCATGACCTGAGCCCAAAGTCAGACACTTAATCGACCGAGCCACCCAGGCACCCCTAGCAATATTAACTTCTGATTTTAATAATGGTACTGTGTCTTTAGAAAAATTTCTTGCTTTTGGGGGCACCTGGGTGGCTCAGACAGTTGGGTGTCTGACTCTTGACTTTGGCTCCAGTCATGATCCCAGGGTCGTGAGATTGAGCCTATCGGGCTCTGCACTGACAATGTGCAGCCTGCTTGGGATTCTCTCTTCCCTCCCCCCTTCTCCGTACCCCACCCCCAATGCCCCTCCTCTGCTTGCACTCATATGTGTGCGCTCTCTCTCTCTCACACAAAATAAATAAGCATTTTTTAATAAAAATCAATTAAAATGGCCATTCTCCCCCAACTAATTTATAAATTAATTGATTGCAGGCAATTGTGGCAATCTTAACCTGGCTGGTAAACACTGCTGCTCTCCGCGGAGCTGTGTGAGATGTCAAACAGGAAGCCACCACATCCGGTTCTGGACCCTCTTGGGCTTTTTCTGGTACCAACCCAGACACTTCGAGGCTGTTTGCTTTCCTCACTGCATCTGTCCCCCTCCTCCCACCCCGGTCACTCCATAAGCTCCCTTTACATTTCTCTATACTACAGGGACACCCGTCCTCAGCGGTGCCTTCAGCCCCGGATTCCCCTCTGCCTCCCCTCCCCTCACCTACATTCACTCTCTGACCTATAGCAAGACTTTGAGTGGGCTTCACTAGAGCTGATTCAAAAGCAGCGGCAAGAACCCACCCTCAGTGTGCCCAGCGTGGGGAGCAGTGGGAACGGGGGTGGAGGGGAACATTAGCTTCTCTCACCTCAAAATGAGATAAGAAGTTGAGTTTCTTAGAACTAACCTCCATATTCTGGTCACTCATGAGGGGGCTTCTGATAAGTGATTTGGCAGATGTCCTCTCTACCACCCACTTCTGTGGTCACGCACACCGCACAGAGATGAGCAATCCTTTCCAGGCACACTCTCTGCTCCACAGCCTTGTGATTGGGCCCCACACATGTAGTTCTGGTCCGTGATTTCCTGTATTTTGCTGGCTTCTAATATAGAACTTTCAGGCTCCAAATACCTCACCCATGTCCTCATCTTTCCCCTCCTGCTACGTATTTCCCCAGAAGCCCCTAAAAGGAAGTGCGTCACAAGTGCTCACAAACAAGGTCTTTGCCAATCCACAGAGCTGCAATTGCCCTCTTCCTTGGCACTGACGTCCTCTTCCCTGTCGAGCAGGACACGGCCTGCAAAGCTACACCAACACACCGCAGCACTGTCTGTAGTGTCACCTCTGAGCCATCGCCTCTTCTAATGTCCCATGAATGAACGCAGGCCATGGAGACCAAAGGATGCTGTGTTTTCTTTGAAGTTCTAAAAGCACCCAACCTAACCGTGTCTCATGTCTCGGTGGTGTCAACACCTCTTCCCTCTTTCCTGGTTCTAGTCTTAGGATTTGACATTCCGGTGGCACAGCAATTCTGCTCGGGCCTCATTGTCTCTCCGAGAGTTTTAGGGAGAAGAATGCTTTCATTTTGTGCCCTTGACCTCTCTCTTCCACAAGCTGAGCTGGGGCGCACACCCTGGGCTGCCTCCCTGTCTTCCTCTCTCTCCTTGCATTACCCCTTCTCCTTTTTTTTTATTTATTTTGAGAGAAAGAACGTGCACACGCACTCACACAAGCAGGGAAGGGGCAGAGAGAGAGAGAGAGAGAGAGAGAGAGAGAGAATCCCAAGCAGGCTCTCTGCCCCAAAATCTTGAGATCATGACCTCAGCCAAAACAAGAGTCGGTCACTTAACCGACTGAGTCACCCAAGTGCCCCTACCCCTTCTCCTTTGACCCAAGACTGATGCTCCACTCTGAAGCTTTCAGTAAAAGGGATGGCTTTTGTCCCTCTTCTGGTTTCTAGAGAAATAGAACACCTTGTTGGCTGGGCCCAGGGGTAGAACCTTTCTAGCCTCCATTAGATAAAATTTGAATCTCACTCCCTCACACGTTCATCTGCTTCCACTTTCATTTCCCCTCTGAAACCCTAACTCCTCTCAACTGTCTCCCTCAGGACCCAGTATGGCTTCTCAAGAGGCTCTCTACAGCGTCTATGCTTTCAGTCTTCCATTCAACAATTACAGGAGCATTTACCAAGCAGCATCACTTTTACAAACCCACCCAATTTGAGTATGACCAAGAAACATTCAGTCATGCATGAAGGCAAAATTGCAGGGATAAGGATATCTATAGCAGGTGTGTTAATAAAAAACAGTGAAAAAATGCCACTAATATAACTGTTCTGAAATAAATAGCTGGTTGAATACACAATGGTATATCTACGCAATGGAAAATTGGGCAAGAGTTATAATTATTGGTGTATAAAGGTGATTCTCAAACTGTTAAAGAACAGCCTGCATCAGAATTAGCCAAGGGCTTGTTCAAAATACAAAGTTCTGGGGGCACCTGGGTGGCTCAGTCAGTTAAGCGTCTGACTCAATTTCAGCTCAGGTCATGGTCTCACGATTCATGAGATCAAGCCCCACATCAGTCTCTATGCTGATAGAGCAGAATCTGCTTGGGATTCTCTCTCTCCCTCTCTCTCTCTCTCTCTCCCTCCCTCTCTCTCTCTCTCTCTCTCTCTCTCTCTCTCTGTCCCTCCCCCATTTACGTGCTCTCTCTCTCAAAATAAATAAATAAATAAACATTAAAAAAGTATAGAGTTCTGGGCATAGATCCAGACTACAGAATCAGAATCTCTGGGAGTATGACTTGGAATCTTTATTTTAACAGGCTTCTCCAATGACACTTAATGCATATAATATTTAAAAACTTACATCTGTGGAAGTCTAGTTAACCATGAAGGAAAATGGTCATGATATACTGTCAGATAAAAATCATAGGTTATAGAAAAGATCTATAATATAGTCCTATTTTTTAAAACAAATAGTGTAGATAGATAACACTGAAAGGATATTTGCCAAAATATTAACAGGACTTAGTGGTAAGTTTATAGACGATTTTTATTTTACTCTTTTTATGTGTTTGCTTGGTGTGTGCAGTTTCTGCATTTCCAAAATAAGCACGTATTTCATGAGTACTTAGCAAATGATAAAAGTTGTTTCGTTTTCACAGAACTAAACAGGAGTTAAACTGTGTAAACCTTTTTTAACTTGTACTTTCACCTTGGATTTAAGAAAGCACATGTGAGGCAGCTTGCAAAATTTTACACCACATGACAAAATTTCGAAATGAAGAATCAGAAACAAAGGGGAAATTCTGGCATTAATACAAAATGAAGCCAGGATTAAGGTCAGTTTCCAATACACCACCATAAACTTTAGTATTGTTTCTGAAGCTGAGCTGTAGGTTTGGCACTTCCTGGTGTCCCATGGTAACTGAGCAGATAAGGGCAGTTAGGAAGGGGGAGGAGTGAGGGATTATAGCAAAGTTTTAACTTGGATGACTATGTGGATGATAGTGCCCTTAACCAAGACAACAGATTCATGACAGCCTTGACTAGATTTCTGTATAACAACTGCCCACTGGGAAAGAGTGCAAGAAAACAAGCATGGAAGAGAAAGCTCCCTCTGCTACAATTGCTGGCCACCCAGCTAAGTGACTGCCCCACACACCAGGCTTGCAGCCTGAGATTCAAATTCTGGTCTCAATAAAAAGTCAGGGACATTAAGGGACATCTGGGTGGCTCAGTCGGTTAAGCGTCTGACTCTTGATTTTGGCTCAGGTCGTGATCCCATGATTCATGCGTTCCAACCCCACATTGGTCTCCACACTGACAGTGCGGGAAACTGCTTGGGATCTCTCTCTCCCTCTCTCTCTGCCCCTCCTTTGCTCACTTTCTCTGTCTCTCTTGAAAATAAATAAACTTAAAAAAAAATTTTTTTAAGTCAAGGATGTTATAAAAAATGAACACAGGAGGGGAATAAACACGTCTCCAAAGAAACTATACAAATGGCGAACTAGCACCTGAAAAGATGTTCCATGTCATTACTCGTTAGGAAAATGCAAATCAAAACCACAACCTCACACCCACTAGGCTGGCTACAATTTTTTTAAAGTGTGGGGGTGGGGGTGGGCAAGGATATGAAGAAATTAGAACTTTGTATGTTGCCGTGGGAATGCAAAGAGTAAGACGTAAATGTCAAATGGTGTGGCGCACGCAGAAAAGAGTTTGCCGGTTGCTCAACAAGTCATACAGAACTACCCTATGACCCAGCAATTCCACTGCCAGGTATATATCAAGAAATTGAAAACTAGAACTCACATAAATGCTTGTACATGAATGTTCATAGCAGCACTATGCACAATAGCCACAAAGTGGAAACAACCCAAATGTCCAGCAGCTGATGAATGGATAAACAAAATGTGGTCCATCCATATAATGGAATATTATTTGGCCATGAAAAAGGACTAAAGCACTGATGCTACAACATGGGTGAAACTTGAAAACGTTCTGCTGACATAAAGAAGCCAGACACAAAACATCACATATTGCGTGACTCCGTTTACATTAAACATATGGAATAGGCAAGTCCATAGAGATAAAATGTAGACTAGTGTTTTCCAGGGCCTGAGGGGAGGGGAAACGGAGAGTGACTGCTTAATGGGTGTATGTCTTTTGGGGGTGATGCAAACATCTTGAAACTAGATAGAAGTGATGATCACACAACACTGTGAATGCACTAAATGTCATTAAATTGTACAATTTAAAATGGCTCATGGTTGGGGCACCTGGGTGGCTCAGTCGATTAAGCATCTGACTTTAGCTCAGGTTGTAATCTCACCGCTCATGAGTTCCAGCCCCACATCGGGCTGTGCTGACAGCTCGGAGCCTGCTTCGGATTCTGTGTCTCCAAGTCTCTCTGCCCCTCCCCTACTTGTTTTCTCTCTCTCTCTCTCTCTCTCTCTCTCTCTCTCTCTCTCTCTCTCTCTCTCTCTCTCTCCCCCCTCAAAATTAAATAAACATTTAAAAAAATTGATAAAAAATAAAATAAAATGGCTCATGGTTAATTTTATGTTAAGTGACTTTTGCCCCAATTAAAAAAATGGGGGGAGGGCAAGTTTCAGGGTCATTTAGGAATCATTTGTGAAAGTTAAATCTGAGAATGCTGGGGCTTTCAAAAAGATTCTGGAGAGGAAGTGGAAATAATTAGTCCAGTTTGGGACCCCTGAGTCTGATAGGTCCATGGGGCATTTAGGTGAAGGTACTAGAAATCAGTTTGGATTACCAGTCTCAGCTGGGGAGAGAAGACCGGGCTGGAGCTCTAGATTTGAGGGTCATCAGGCTGGAGGTAGAAATTGATATATGTGAATTCTCCTAGGAACCCCTAGTAGAAATGGAGTGGAAAATAGGCCCCAGTGGAAGAAATTCCTTCATTGTCTCTGATTGACTCCCCTTTGAAAGGTTTCCTCATCAGTGTGGGCTTTGTATTCATTCGTTGTTTTTAATGAAGGAAGAAGGTTGTATGCAAACTTTCTCCATGCAGAAAAGCCTTGGCACGGGGCACCTGGGTGGCGCAGTTGGTTAAGAGTGCGACTCTTGATCTCAGCTCAGGTCTTGATCTCAGCTTCATGAGTTCAGTCCCTGCATTGGGCTCCATGCAGGGTATGGAACCTACTTTAAAAAAAATAATAATAAAAGCCTTGGCTCTGATGGGAGTGGAAATCTCTAACATGGCAAAATGGTAAAAAATGTGACTTATGTTTGACACATTATCAGAACAAGTCACCACAGGCCCCTCCTCCTTATCTTCCTTCTCTCTGTACCAAGCAAAGTGTGAGAGGCCTCCCTTGCCCTTTCCAGCGTGTGGTCCCACGTGTTTGCGGTAGGCTTGTTGGAGACTTGCGGTAGGCTTGGTGTGTCACAAGAAGAGATATGGTGCTGTGACTGGCAAAGCCAGGTCATACTTTCTTCCAAGTCTTTTCTGATTTGGAACAAATTTCAGGGCACAAATGACTTTTTAAATGGCATTTGAAAAAGCAAATATGGGGGCGCCTGGGTGGCTCCGTCGGTTGAGCCTCCGACTTCGGCTCAGGTCACGATCTCGTGGTCTGTGAGTTCGAGCCCCGCGTCGGGCTCTGGGCTGATGGCTCAGAGCCTGGAGCCGGCTTCCGATTCTGTGTCTCCCTCTCTCTCTGACCCTCCCCCGTTCATGCTCTGTCTCTCTCTGTCTCAAAAATAAATAAACTTTAAAAAAAAATTAACAAAAAAGCAAATATGGTCAGGGGGAATGGAGGGATGGGTGAAAGAGGTATAGGGATTAAGGTAATAGGGATTAAGAAGTGTGCTTGCTGTGATGAGCACCAGGTGTTGTATGGAACTGTTGAATCACTATATTGTACACCTGAAACCAATATAACACTGTGTTGGCCAACTGGAATTGAAATAAAAACTTAAATAGGGGCACCTGGATGGCTCAGTCGGTTAAGCGTCTGACTTTGGCTCAGGTCATGATCTCACAGTCCATGAGTTCCAGCCCTGCGTCGGGCTCTGGGCCGACACCCCAGAGCCTAGAGCCCGCTTCAGATTCCATGTCCCTCTTTCGCTCTGCCCTTCCCCCGCTCATGCTCTGTCTCTCTCTCTCTCTCAAGAATAAATAAGCATTAAAAAAAATTTTAAATAAAAACTTAAATAAAAAGAACGGATAAAAATGCAAAAAAAAAATTTTTAAACCACAAAAAAGAAAATATGGCAAATTTGTTAACTGTTCAACCTAGATAAGGGATGTATAGACATTTATTGTACCATTTTCTCCATTATTATATGTTGAAAATATTTATAGCAATTTCAAACAGAATCTTTAACATTACAGTGATGTGGATTTCACACAAGTTTATTAAGCATAAGATGTGTTCCAGGCACTAAGCTAGGAAGTCTCACAAGTAACTAGTGCCTGCATCATGGACCATTTTGATGACATTTTCTATTCCAGATAAATGCCCTAAGCTGTAGGTTGCAATAAATAATGTTATGGTGCAGGAAGGTGGTTAACAATGATCCCTTGGGTCAATAAGAGGTCAAGATGAAATTTGACTTGTATAAGGTTTGAAATAGAAGGCATTCCCTAACCCCAAAGTTATAAACTTAACTTCTCTGTATCTCCCAGAATAATACTTTGGAAAATTCAATCACATAGCTTATTTTCTCATACAGAGGAACCGATTCCCCCACCTATAAGTAGAACTGTTCTGCTTGTCTAGGCTCTGCCATGTGTTCCCAGGGCAGCCCCATCTGTCAGATGCTGGTTCTTAGGCAGGTCCTACTGACAGCACAATGCACGTGGACTTCCTGACAGTGCCTTTGAAGTGGTGGGAAAAAGCCACATTACTGTGGGCTGTTGTAGCATGAGTCTGGGTAGACCACTCCTCCTCTTAAACGAAACACAAACTCTAGATTGAGAAGAAAATCCAAAAGAGATAGAAGGCTCACAGCTTTCCCTCATCTAGTCTTAGGTGTAAGACCAAACCTCTTGGACACAGATAATGAAATTATTATTCTGAAATTCCTATATCAGGTTGAAGCTCTGATCCCAAATAGTCATGAGGTATCATTGTCACTCCTACTTCCCCTATAAGAAAAAGGAGGCCAAGAAAAGCTAAACGTCAGGATTTAATGGTATGCCAAGTTAAGCCTCCAACTCTAATTTCTGCATAGAATTTGAATTTTGATCTTAATTTCAATCTTAGTATTATGGAAGGAAAACTTTGATGAGTTTCTTTTTCATTGAAATATAATTGATATATAATTAGTTTCACTTGTATCACATAATGATTCGCTGTATGTATATGCTGTGAAATGATCACCACAATAAGGCTAGTTAACATCCATCGCCACACATAGTTACAAATTTTTGTCTTGTAATGAGAACTTGTAAGATCTGCTCTCTTAGCAACTTTCAAATACGTAATACAACATTATTAACTATAGCTACCGTGCTATGTATTATATCCCAGGATGTACTTAGAACTGGAAATTTGTTTTTTGACCATCTTCACCCATTTCACCGCCCCCCCCCCCCCACTCCCAACCCTGCCTCTGGCAAACATCAATCTGTTCTCTATGAGTTCAAGGTTTGGGTGAGGGTTTGGGGGGTGGGGGGTAGGGAGTGCAAATTCCACCTGTAAGTGAGATCATATGGTATTTGTCTTTCTGTGAAGTATTTCATTTAGAATAATGGTCTCAAAGTCCATCCATGATGTCACAAATGGCAAGTTTTCTTCTTATTTTTTCTGTCTGAATAACATTCCATTATATATATTTTTTATCCAATTATCCATCCATCCATATATGTATGTATGTATTTTCTTTATCCAATCATCCATCAATGGGCACTTAGGTTGCTTCCATGTCTTGGGTATTGTAAACAATTAACATGGATGTGCATTTATCTTTTCTAGTTAGTGCTTTTATTTCCTTCAGATAAATACCCAGAAGTGAAATTACCAAATTGTATGATAGTTCTATTTTTAATTTTTTGAGAGGACTCCATAGTGTTTTCTGCAGTGGCTGCACCAATTTACATTCCCACCAACAGTGCACAAAGGTTCCCTTTTCTCCACGTTCTTACCGACACTTGTTACTTCTTATGTTTAATAATAGCTATGCTAGCAGGTGTGAGGTGATATCTCATTGTGGTTTTGATTTGCATTTCCTTGATGACTAGTGATATTAAGCACCTTTTCATTGAAGATAAATAGCTGCCCCCCCAAAAGGATTAAGGGAGGAAATAAGAATTATCCAAAAATTTCTGAAGGGCTGGCATATAGATGGGGACGTCATAGGTTTGGCAGGTGTAAAATAGCGCAACACTACTTTTTGACTTACAGTGAAGTTATCAAGTTCACCAGCATCTTCCCAGGTAGGACTGCATCACTACATTTTTCCTGGTTGGTACCACAAAATTGTCTGGAAAAAGTACCCACCATGTGCCAAGCTCTGGGCATGGTGTTTTACATACCTTATCTCATTTAATCATTTTAGGAGTCCTGCGTACTGACATTTTTAACACATAAGAAACAGTTCAAAGAGTTTAAATAACGTGGCTTAAGTCACAAAATTAGTAAATGATCAAACCAATAATCAAACTTGGATCAAAACGTATCTCTTGTCAAAACAGCATGTTGTTTCGGGGGTTAGATTGCTATGGAATTCAGGAATTCATGTCTTTTAACTTTGTTTATGGTTTCTTTTGGTGTGCAGATTTTTTTTTCACTTAAACAGATATATTAGTATTTTTCTTTATGGTCTGTGCTTTTTGTGTCTTGTTAAGTCAATTTGTCTACTTTAAGGTTATAAATGTATTCTGTATTTTCTTTTAGACTTATAAAAATCTGTTTCTTACAGTCATATCTCTATCTTTAATTTCCAGTTTAATTTCTATTTTTTTCTAATTTTCTCTAATTTGATGATGGTATGAATTAGTGATGTCATTTAACTTTTCCCCATGAGTAACCAATTGTCCAGCACCATTGATGAGAATCCATCTTTACTCCAGTAATTTATCATGCCTCTGTCACATATTGAGTCTAAATGTGAGGAGGTCTCTTTCTTTTTTTTTTCCATGTTTATTTATTTATTTTGAGAGAGAGAGAGCACATACACACACATACACATAAGCAGGTGAGAGGCAGAGAGGGATGGAGAGAGAGAATCCCAAGTAGGCTCCATGCTGTCAGCTCAGAGCCCAAGGCGAGGCTCAACACAAACCATGAGATCATGACCTAAGCCAAGATCAAGAGTCAGATGCTTAACCGACTGAGCCACCCAGGTGCCCCAACGTGGTCTCTTTCTGAACATTCCACTCTCTTCCATTGGTCTTCTCTTCTTTTAATCTCTGTGTAAACACTGCATTGTATTAATAATTATAGCCTTGTAATAAATATTAATATTTGCTTCATTAAGCCCCCATCTCATTCTTCTCCAATTTTTTTCTTGGTTATTTGAACTTTTAAAGACAACTTATTATGTTGCTTGAAAAACTCTACTGGGCTTTTGATGAAAACAATATTGCAACAGTGAATTTTTGGGAGAAGTGACACCTTTAGGAATAGTAAGTCTTCTTATCTAAGGACATAGTATGATTCACCATTTTTTTTAAAATAATCTTCTCCAAGGATGTGGAGAAACGGGAACCCTCTTGCACTGTTGGTGGGAATGCAAATTGGTGCAGCCACTCTGGAAAACAGTGTGGAGGTTCCTCAGAAAATTAAAAATAGACCTACCCTATGACCCAGAAATAGCACTGCTAGGAATTTACCCAAGGGATACAGGAGTACTGATGCATAGGGGCACTTGTACCCCAATGTTTAGAGCAGCACTCTTAACAATAGGCAAATTATGGAAAGAGCCTAAATGTCCATCAACTGATGAATGGATAAAGAAATTGTAGTTTATATACACAATGGAGTACTACAGGGCAATGAGAAAGAACGAAATATGGCCCTTTGTAGCAACGTGGATGGAACTGGAGAGTGTGATGCTAAGTGAAATAAGCCATACAGAGAAAGACAGATACCATATGGTTTCACTCTTATGTGGATCCTGAGAAACTTAACAGAAACCCATGGGGGAGGGGAAGGAAAAAAAAAAAGAGGTTAGAGTGGGAGAGAGCCAAAGCATAAGAGACTGTTAAAAACTAAGAACAAACTGAGGGTTGATGGGGGGTGGGAGGGAGGGGAGGGTGGGTGATGGGTATTGAGGAGGGCACCTTTTGGGATGAGCACTGGGTGTTGTATGGAAACAAATTTGACAATAAATTTCATATATTGAAAAAATAAAGAAATAAAATAAAATAAAATAAAATAAAATAAAATAAAATAATCTTCTCCATAAAAGCCTCACCCCACCCCCCTATTATTACCTCTCTATACCTTAGTGACTTTTTTCCTATTGCAAATAAATTTCTTTTTAAAAAATTGTCTGGAACTCAATTGGTTTTTCTATATTTATCTTGCACCCAGAAACACTGCTGAACTCTCTTATTAGTTTGTAGATCGTATTAGATTGTTCAATGATTTTTTTCCCTAAGAAGTATTACATTGATTTAAGCATGTTTAATCACTCAAAATTATCAATGTACAGGTATAAAATTTAAAAACTCCATGGGGCACCTGGGTGGCTCCACTGGTTAAGCATCCAACTCTGGGCTTTGGCTCAGGTCATGATCTCGTGGTTCGTGACTTCGAGCCCTGCATCAGGCTCACTGCTGTTAGCACAGAACCCACTTCGAATCCTCTGTGCTCACTCTCTGCCCCTGCTCTGCTCTCTCAAAAATAAATAAACATTTTTTAAATTTTTTTAAAAAAATAAAACAAAAATAAAAACTCCAGAATTTGAAATATATCACCTCTTATCTTCTATAAACTGATGTAATTTTGGTTTGAGCTGGGGTCACACACAGGTCATGTCATAGTCCATGGTCTGAAACATGTCCATGGCCTGGGGGCTAGAGAGTACCCTCTCTCATCATGGGCCATTAGTGTAGTCAGTTTTCTGCTGCCGAATCTGTTTTCTCTGCACATCTCCCATCCTGTGGCTCTCTACCACATCTGTGCTTGTGAGGTGACTCCCTCTGAAAAGTGTAATGAGAAGGTAAATCCAACCGAGTGCTTCATGAAAGCATCAGCAGCTGTTGCACAGGTAGAAAATGCACACTGGAAACAAGCTACTGTCCTGGAGAGAAAAGGAGAGAGCAGACCAGTAAAAAGGAGGGAGTAGAGAGGGGAAAGAAGTTTTCACTCGCACCATCTCACAGCCGTATGCCATAAGTGATACTCCCTCTCCAAACATGAAAGGAAGGGACAAAGAATAAAGAGAAGATGCCCTTTTAAAACCTCTCCTAGAAACCCTGCTCAGTGACTTCCTTGGGCTAGAATTGTATCACACTTAAATTCCTATGTGCAAAGGAGTCTGGGATGGTGGGTATATTTAACCGGGTGCCATTGCCACTCTGAGTAAAATGGGAGTTGGTTAGTGAGGAAGAAGGGGAGATGGCTACTGGACAGGCAACCAGCAACATCAGCCTCCATTTTAAAAATGAGGACACAAAGCCTTAGAGCCTTCTTCACAAATGTTAGCCAGGAAATGTTGGGGCTGTCTGAAGAGATCTTTTTTTTTTTTTTTTAAGTTCATTTATTTATTTTGAGAGAGAGAAAGAGAGAGAGCACGAGCAGGGGAGGGGCAAACAGAGAGGGAGAGAGAGAGAATCCCAACCAGACTCCAAGCTGCACAGAGCCAGACATGAGGCTCAGACTCACAAACCATAAGATCATGACCAGAGTTGGATGTTTAACCAACTGAGCCACCCAGGGGCCCCCGAAAAGATCTTAAAATCCCTGAAGAGAATACAGACTTAATGAATAAAATTCATCTGCTAAGGGGGAGGCAGAAGCGGCTTTGGAGGCCAAGGTGGTGGCAGAGGAGGCTGAGATGGATGTGGTGGCAGAGGCCAGGGAGGCTTTGGAGGGCCAGGAGGCTTCCAAGAAGGCTGAGGAGGAGCAGGAACCCACAAGCCACAAGGAAAGATGAAGTTTGAATAGTTTCTCCCATCCTTCTATCTTTTCCCCCTTCCGCTTGAAAGAAAAGGACTCTGTAAAAACAGAGTTTTTACTCTGTTAGCTGATCAATGATGGAACCTTCTGAGGACCTTCCAAAACAGTCCTGTGGTCTACTTGGAAATTCGTATAGATAACATTTCAAGGGAGATACCGTGTTGGTTTTGATTGGATATCCATATACACTTTTTAAAGAGGTCAGTGATACAGCTAATCCTTGTCTGTCACTTTTGAATTTATATTGTTTCTTCCCATGTACAAAACTATTTTTTTCCTACAAAAAAAAAAATTCGTCTGCTAAGGCAGACTCTGTAGTGGCCTCTGTAGTGATACCGCGTGCCTGAGATTTCCAACCTCTATATAATGGGACACTGCTAGAGCTTAGAGCCAAAAGGGACATTTTGATGGGGTTGCTTTGTCACTAGGACGAGACTCATGCAACTAGACCTGAGCTTTACGGAAGAAATCTACCCACCCCACCCCACCCAGTCCTCAGGTGGTGGCAGCTGAAGAGTTAGCACGAAAAGCCACAAACCTGTCATTTTACTGTTCTATAAACATCTATGGTCTTACAGGGTCTCCCCAGCCAATGACAGGGAGCCTGCTCTGGGGCCACCAAGAAGTTTTTGTCTTCAGTTAGAGGTGAGATCTTGGGACTGCTTGCCAAGTGTCCGTATGCACTTGGAACGCATGCAGCAGGGAGATTCTCTCTGAGAATCTTGAGATGTAGACCCGAGCAGTGGCAGGTTTCCATGACCCCATCACCTCAGCTCTTTTCTCCTTTATTCCTTCACTTGATGCTTCTCTGTCCTAGGCTAGCCTGGCCACCTGTGGGGGTCCAGGTGCAGTATACACCTTTCTTTCTGAGACTTTTCTCTCCCAATTTAACTCAGAAAGTTGTTAAGGATACTACTAATGCCACACAGTCACTTAAGACTACTCCCCCTCACCACCACCCATAGGAGGTACAAGATGTAAATTTTGAAACTTTCTATTACTTGAGCTGACATGGGGAAGCCAAATCTCAGAACACGTGAGAAACCGTCCCTCAGGGAAGGGCTTTTATACGATACAGAAGGAGGTGGAATGTCCAGGTCTGGGCAATTTTTTTTTTTTTTTTTTGAAAGTGAGAGAGCAAGCAAGAGCATGAGCAGGGGAGGGGCAGAGGAAGACGGGGAGAGAGAGAGAGAGAGAGAGAGAAAATCCCAAGCAGGCTCCACACCCTGCATGGAGCCCAATGAGGGGCATGATCTCATAACTGTGAGAATGTGACCTGAGCTGAAATCAAGAGTCGGACACTTAACTGACCGAGTCACCCAAGCACTCCTGGACAATTCTTTCATTCAAAAAGAATGTATTAAGTACTTTCTCTGTGTGTGGCATTGTACAAAGCACTGGGAATCAGTGCAAAGAAGAGGGACTTAATGAGAGAAGAGGCTGGGCTAGTGATCCAAGACCTTGTCAACTAGGCATTAAACTTAGGCCTCATCCTCCAGTTGGAGGGGCCCAAGAGAAGGGTCAGTTCTCCCTCATAAGAGAGCTGAACTCGGATACACCAGGACTTAGAAATCTGAGTAGGGAGATATCAGTCTACACTGTAGATATCAATGTGTACAACAGATTTCAGCAAAGCGCCTTGTTGTAACCCAGCCTGCACATCATGATAAGTTTCAGAAGGAAGCAAACAATCTTAAGAAAGGAAGAAGAGCTGAAAAGATCATCCAGAGAAGCCAGGCTTTCCAGAAAGACTACCCAGGGCAGGGGCTGCTCTGCACACCAGGTGCCTGCCCTCAGAGGTAGGAGGAAAATGAGAACTCAGCCTCTCCCTTGTGTAGGTTCCAATGTTTCACTGGTCCCTGATATACTTTTCTTCCCTCTGGTGTCTCCATTGTCAGAAGCAAATAATGGAAGAAAATCAAGAGCTTTGGTTCCCAGCCAATGCCATGGGTGGTTCAGGTTTAGAAACAACGGGGCAAGTCTGGACTCATCTGAGTTAAATTGTGAGCAGTGTGAATTGCTGAAACAATATGGGGAGCAGAAGAGAGCTGGCTGTTCTTCCTTAAAACTTTTTAAAAATGGTTGATCCTATACCAGCCTCTGCAACCTTGCAATTATTCAACATTTTTTAAATTAATTGTATTTTTTTAAAGAAATATGTTTACCGGGTGCAAATTTTAAGTTCCAAAAGTATGAAAAAGTAAAAATCCTCCTCTCACCTCTGACTGCTAGGCATCCTGTTTCCTCTCTAAAAGAAACAGATCAGTGATGTATTTTTGAGATTTATCTGTGTTGGTACATGTAAGTATAGCCTATTCACAGTAATCGATGCACAATAACACACTCTATGTATCCATTCCTAGAAAATTTAGGTTGTTTCCGATCTTTGCTTTAAAAATAAGGTCACAGTGAACACTCTTTACTGTCCCTCTATGTTCATACGTGCAATAATTTCTCCAGAGTAGATCCTTAAAGTGGAATGGCTGGGTCATAGAGTATATGTACCTTCACTCGTCTTTGGTCTTGCCCAATTGCTTCACAAAGTTATTGTTCCAGTGTTTTAGTGTTGTAAAGCTTAATCCTTTTTGTCAGTCTATTCAAGGTGAAATGGAAAATCATGAGGGTTTTTATTGCCACTTCCCTGACCACTGGTGAGGCTCATTATTTTTCAAATATTTACTGGCCATTTCAGTTTGCTCTTCTATGAGTTGTCTGTCACATCCTTTGCACATTTACATTTGAGTTGTTTTCTTTAAGAATCTTAAAGATTGCTTTATATATTCTAGATGGCTTTTTCTTTTTTTTTTAATGTTTTTGTTTGTTTGTTTTTTGAGAGAGAGAGACAGAGAGACAGAATGCTAGTGAATTAGGGGCAGAGAGAAAGGGAGACACCGAATCCGAAGCAGGCCCCAGGCTCCGAGCTCTCAGCACAGAGCCCAACACGGAGCTCGAACTCACCAGCAGTGAGATCATGACCTGAGCCGAAGTCGGACACTTAACCAACTGAGCCACCCAGGTGCCCCTTCTAGATGCCTTTTTCAACAGATAACTGTAAATATTGTCTCCCAGCCCAGGGTTGTTTTCTATACTATGATGATGCCTTGGTTAAAACTGAAGATTTAAATTTTCAAAGACTCCAGTTAATTTCTGCCTATTGTCTTTGAATTCTACATATCTTCTGGAAAATAGAAGACATTAGTTTCTGGCAAAACTCTTCATTATATGTCATAATGTTCAGATACTCCAGAACCTCCAGGTATGTGATCACCTCAAGATAATTACTTAAATGTAATGGAGAACACTTTCCATCCTCAACTGTGTGTTTTCATGGCTGGCAAATATCACCTCCTCAGGAAGGTCTTTCCTGACCCCTATAAAGGTCAGGGTAACCTGTCCTATTCTCTTAATTTTTTTTTTCCTTCAGAGTAACTGCCACCATTCATGATCACACACATGTATGTTTATTTGGCTAATGTATGTCTCGCTCCTCAAAGTTAGAAACTAAATTGGTATTGCTGACCATCTGATTCCCAGTGCTTTGTACAATGCCACACAGAGAGAAAGTACTTAATACATTCTTTTTGAATTTAAGAATTGCCCAGACCTGAACCTTCCACCTCCATCGGTATTATATAAAAACCCTTCCCTTAGGGACTGTTTCTCAAATGTTCTGAGATTTGGCTTCCCCATGTCAGCTCAAGTAGTGGAAAGACTCAGAATCTGCAGGAAACACCATCTCTATCTTTGTTCTAAAGCCCACAGTGAACTATTCATGAGGTTCCCGCTGTGGCTACAATGACTGTAAAGAGTCAACGGCTCTTGCAACACAGTAAACCCTAGAAGAATGATCTGTGGTAACAGCAGTTAATTGCAAGTTTGTGGTTATTGACTAATCAAAATGAGTCCCCAGCCTTAGCTCAGGTCCCAGGCATTTTGCACTTTTTCTATGACATGTTTTCAAGGGATTATTTTATTTTCATTAAGCCTGGGGCAATGAAAGGGGTATCGAGGTTATATTATGACTGATTAGGCAATTGGAATGTCTACTTTCCATCTGGATGTCGTAGCACAGGGTTATCACATATAGACCCCATTATATAGCACAATATAATGCTCCCATTGTCTGCCTGTCACAGATTTCCTAAGTATAGCAAGGTGCCCTCCTCTCCTCAGCCTGGCTAGAGTTTGGGTTGGAGGCAAGATGTCAAATAAAAACACTGATGTTGAGTATCAGGTATGTGTTGTACAGTCATTTCATATAATGAAAGGAAAAAGAGCGTGGAAATCAAATAGGAAACAGAGAGTCCAGTGACATAGGAATGAAAATGAAAAGCTGAAAATCTATTCTTCAGTGACACAAATAGAAAGACATTCCATATTCATGGATTTCAAAAACAAATGTGGTTAAAATATCAATACTACCCAAAGCAACCTACACATGTAATGCAATCCCTATCAAAATACCACCAGCATTTTTTCACAGAGCTAGAACAAACAATCCTAAAATTGGTATGGAACCACAAAAGACCCCAAATAGCCAACGCAATCTTAAAGAAGAAAAGTAAAGCTGGAGGCATCACAATTCCAGACTTCAGGTTATCTTATAAAGCTGTCGTAATCAAACCAGTATGGTACTGGCACAAAAAAATGGGACACATAGATCGACAGAACAGAATAGAAAATCCAGAAATGAACCCACAATTATGTGGTCACTTAAACTTTGACAAAGCAGGAAAGAACAATCCGATAGGAAAAAGACTGTCTCTTCAACAAATTATGTCAGGAAAATTGAACAGCTATAGGCAAAAGAACGAAACTAGACCACTTTCTTACACCATACACAAAAATAAATTCAAAATGGATGAAAGACCTAAATGTGAGACATGAAACCACAAAAATCCTAGAAGAAAACACAGGCAATAATTACTTTGACATCAGCCATAGCAACTTCGTTCTAGACATGTCTCCCGAGGCAAGGGAAACGAAAGCAAAAATAAACTATTGGGACTACATCAAAATAAAAAGCTTCTGCACAACGAAGGAAACAATTAACAAAACTAAAAGGCAACCTACAGAATGGGAGAAGATATTTGCAAATGACATATCTGATAATGGGTTAGTATCCAAAATCTATAAAGAACTTATAAAACTCAACACACAAAAAACAAATAATATAATTAAAAAATGGGTAGAAGATATGAATAGACATTTTTCCAAAGAAGACATCCATAGGGCCAACAGACACATGAAATGATGCTCAACATCACTGATCATCAGGGAAATGCAAATCGAAACTACCATGAGAGGTGCCTGACTGTCTCAGTTGGTTAAGCATCTGATCCTTGATTTCAGCTCAGGTCATGATATCATGGTTCATGAGTTCAAGCCTCAGGCTTCAGGATCTTCACTGACAGCACAGAGCCTGCTTGGACTTCCCTGTCTCCTTTTCCCTCTGCTCCTCCCCCAATCATGCTATCCCTCTCTCTCTCAAAATAAATACACTTTTTTTAAAAGAAAGAAACAAAACAAAAAAACAAAACAAGCACAGGGGGAAAAAAGAGAGAAACAAACCAAGAAAGAGACTCTTAACTATAAGGAACAAACTGATGGTTACCAGAGGGCAAGTTGTTGGGGCGATGGGTTAAATAGGTGATAGGGATTAAGGAGGGCATTGCTGTGATGAGCACCAGATGATTTATGGAAGTGTTGAATCTAATAACGTACTATATTGTACACCTGAAACTAATATTACACTGTACATTACCTGGAATTTAGATAAAAAATTTGAAACATTTTTATTTATTCTTCCTACAAAAAAGCAACACTGAAGTTACACAATTGGTCTCCACTTTTAGAATGTCATGTTCCTAGAAAGGACACTGCATAGTGGAAAGGTAATGACATGCAGGAAGAAGGCTACATGTCACGCCATGTGAAAGTAATCCACGAAAGGCAAAGAGGACCAGGTCAAATGCCAGAAATGAAAAAACCTATAGAGACACCGAGAAAGTAAGAGATGAAGTCTTTGTCGCATGGATTAAGAAAAACGCCAAAATGCAATTGAAGACAACTAATCCATTCTAAAAGATTCCTCCACGCCCGATTTCCTGGAAATCTCAACAAGCTCCTGGAAAGTCATTCTCTTTTCTATCACTGATTCTTCAGCAATCTTTTGAGTATCTACCAAGTAATTTATGAACTATCACTTTATTTCTCATTACCCTTTTCCTTATGACTCCACATTCATCCCATGCCTTAAAGCCCACATCTCTGTGTTTCGCATCATTTCTTATCATCCCCACCATTCCTGACTGCATTAAATAAAGCTCTACGGGTGCATTGTGTTCACAGTGCACATTCGGTTACTCTTTGGCTGTTTTTTTGTCATCCTGCCAATCACACAACTGTAAAACAGGAAGAATGAAGTACTAGAAGAGTAAGGGAAGACACAACCAATTTTGAGGCCAGCAGCGTTTTTTGGTGACTTTGTAGGACTGAGCCCCAACTCTTCCTCGATTACTAAAGTATTTACCAGTATAAACATCTCATTTTCCCTATGAGATGTTCTGCCTTCAGTAGGCACAGGATAAGCTTCCTTCCTTTGGTGGGGCTGAGAATCTCGGGCTGCTCTTTTTAAGGCTACAACGCTGGCTTTATGCTACCAATAGAAAGTATGTGGGTGACATTCCTGGTCCCCAGAAACTCACTGTGAAAGGGGATAAGAAAAGACCTTCCATCCCAAAACTTGGTTATAAAGAGGGGAGAAAGATCCAGAGACTGCCAGGAGGGGATGCCATAAGGAGGAAAGATTTTAATGGAAGGCTATCCCGGGAGATTATCTGGTTTGTAATTTATGAAAAGACTCCTTTTGAGTTTCAACTTCCAATCTGAGATACAAGGAAGAAATGCTAAAAATTGTGCTTTCCCACTTTGTCCTATTCTGACTCCTATAGGAAATAGAGACTGAAGCAAGGATTATGGTAGGAACAATTTATTTGGGAGGTCCAAACCCAGGTCGATCACATTGAGAAAAACACAAGGAGTCAAGGAAAGATACAATGCCACGTGATACGTGGTGTTACCACAGCCAGCCATACATCACAAGTTGCTAAGGCAAGTTGCTCAGCAAGCTCCGTCACCCAGGGGCTTCTCCACAACAATCGCTTACTGGCCCTGGACAGTAAGAACTAAGGCACAAAATTTCCTGGAGACAGGCCCAAGAAGGAGTTATCCACAGGGAATAATATCCCAGAATAAGTGGGAATATCGGTTCTTCCTTCTCAGTTTTTCTTCAAAAATAAATAGATTCCTTGAGCCCAAACTACTACCCCCATGCTATCTCCAAACATTTTTTATTCTGGTTGTCCAACACATGGAGAAGCCAAAACTTTTTCTCTGACCAGCCCCATAAGGGATTCTCATTCATTCACTGTCTCTGTGTGTGTGTGTGTGTGTGTGTGTGTGTGTGTGTCTCCGTCTCTCTCTCTCCCTCTCTCTCAAAATAAATAAAAATAAAGATAAATATATAAATAATTAATTAATTAATTAATTAAACTAACTTACCACACCTGGACCCACTACCTAGTAGTAATTTTCACTTGCAAATTACTTTTAGGCAGGCGTGGACCTTGGTCTCTGTGCCCTGATGATCTTCCCTGAACAAGTGTGTTTGGGTGTATCCCCAAACACAGGAGCATACACCAGGTCCAGAGAACTTGGATGAGAGGTTAGAAACAGAATCTGTAGGGCTACAAACCTTGCCCTCCTCTGGTCCAATCCCGCTTTCTCTCTCAGATGTACTCTCACATTCTCCCCCTTCGGTCTCCATAGACTTCAATCTCTACAGACTTCCCGCTTGAGATCTTTTCCAAATTCAGGCCTCCCAAGGAAAATAGCCGGGAGGAGAATACCAGTATCACACAGTCTGTATGCTACGAAGCCTAGAGAGAAGGACTTTCCTGCATTCTTGTGGGAAAGGCGGAAGCAGCAATTTTCTTACTAGATGAGGAGCTGAGTAAAGGGTTTCTGAGGATTTATGAACACTGTTCATTAGATTAAGGAAATTTCTTTCCATTTTGGTCTGGTAAAAGGATATCTTTGTCATCATGAGTGGATGTTGAATTACATTAACTGCTCTTCTGTTTATTGAAATAACTCTATGACTTTTCTCTTAGATCTGTTTTGTGGCAAATTACATTCATTGATCTTTCTTAAGGTTCAATGAGATCTGTATTCTTTGTGTAAACCTAACCTGCTTGTGGTATATTGACCTTTTTATATATTGTTGGACGAATTTCAAGAGCTCATACTTGGGGCAGAGTTTTTGTGTCTATGAATCATGAATGAGATTGACCTGTAAATTTCCTTTCTTATTCTGTTATTTGTATCGAGGCTGTGCCAGCCTTATAAAGTGAGATGGGTAATGTTCCTTCTTTACCTCTTTTCTGGAAGAGTTTGTATATATTAAAAGTTTTCCTTCCTTGAATTTTAGTAAAAATTAATAATAAAGCCATCTAGATCAGTTCTCTATGTGGAAAATTGCTGCTTGCTAATGCAATTTCTTTACCAGTTCCAGGATTACCTAAATTTGCAATTTCTTCGTGAATAGGGGCTAGGCAGTGATATTTCTATTTTGTCTGAAATTTAAATTTGTTAGCACAAAGATTTTTTATAATATTCTTGGCTTATCTTTTAATAGCCTGCAGCATTGGTAAAAATATTCCCTTTTTAGTTCATAATATTAAATATTTGCTCCGTCTCTCTTTTATCCTTGATTAGTTTCTCCCAAGGTTTGTCAATTTTATTAACCTTTTCAAATAATTAATCTTTGCTTTATTAAACCTCTCTATTGTATGTTTGCCTGTGATTTCATTAACTTCTGCTTTCTTCCTCATGCTTCATTGATTTTTTTCACTTATTAATTTCTAACTTCTTCAGATATACAATTTCAGTTTTTTTGTAATACGTGAGTTTTAAGACTATAAACTTTTCCTCCACTTGCTGTAGCTGCATTCCACAACTTTTATTAGGAACTGCTATTGTTAAACTGAGGGTTGATGGGGGGGGTGGGAGGGAAGGGAGGGTGGGTGATGGGTATTGAGGAGGGCACCTTTTGGGATGAGCACTGGGTGTTGTATGGAAACCAATTTGACTATTAAATTTCATATATTGGGGAAAAAAAGAACTGCTATTGTTATTATTCAATTCAACACAATTTTTAATTTCTTTTTGAATTTTGATTTGTGGGTTATTTAAGAGTATGGGGTTTTTTTCTAATATTATAAGGATTTTTCTAGCTGCCATTTTATTGATTTCTAGCTTAATTATGTTGTGGCCAGAAAAAAAGTCCCAAGATTTATGTTTTTGGAATTTTTCAAAATTTGCTTTATGGTCAATATATGACCAATTTTGGAAAATGTTTTCTGCATACTTATAAAGACAATATATTCTGCACTGGGGTGGGTGCAATGTTCCAAATATGTATATTAGGTCCAATTTGTTCTTTGTTTTGTTTAAATCATTCTTACTGATTTTGGGGGGTGGGGGGGGGATGTCTACTTATGTTATCAATTCCCGAGACTATTTATCTCCCCTGAAGTTCTTTGTGTTTTTGTTTTATGTATTTTCTAGCCATAAAATTAGGCACATTAAAATTTTAAAACATTATGTCTTCCTGATGAACTTAACCTATTTATTGATGAACCTGTTGGTGAAACAGCCTTATTTATTTTTACAGATGCTTTTGATTTAAAGTCGATTTTGTCTGGTATGAATACACCTATAATGGTTTTCTATGGTTACTATCAATGGTGTATTCATTTCCTTTCTTTTCCTTTCAATTTTTTAAACCTGTTTATTGCACAGAAAACATATTTATGTTTTGTTTTCATAGTTGATCTGACATTCTTTGACTTTTGACTGGAGCATTCTGTATGTTTACCTTTAATATAGTCATTGGTGTACTCTTTTAATATGCTCTTTATTTGTCCCCAACTACTCTATGTTTTTTCCCCTCTTCTTTTTTACCTTTTCTAGGATAGATTACTGTTTACCTTTCCTTTTTTCTCTTCTACTAATTTGAAAGAGATACATATTTCAAAATATGTATACATATTTATTCAAAATATACATATTTATATTATTTTAGTGATTACATAAAAGTACATTATGTTTCCTTAACTTATCAAAGACTAAATTTAATCAGGCTTACCCTCTTCCCTGAAAATAAAAGAAATTAGGAACTTTAATCTCAATTACCCTCTCCCAACATTTTTGCATTTTAATTCCAGCCTATTTTTTAAGCACTATTAGAAATTGTGATCATTTTATATAGACAATGTTCATTTTCTTTTAATAGTTCCTGGTAACTAGATTAGTTTAGTTTTTTTTTTTTTTTTCCGTATTGTACTCTAATAACTTCTTCTGATATTTCTTCCAGCTAGTAATGCTCTTTTCTATTGTCGTCTGTCTGTAAGCCAAACCATCCATTTAATTTTTAATTTTGTTATTGCACTTATTATTTTTGCAAGTCCTATTTATCAACCTGTTATGACACTTCATATTTTCCTATTCTCTACAATTATTTTTAAGTTTGCACATGATATGTGCCAGATAATTCCAACATCTCGAGTACTTGCTGACTTGTTCCTGCTAAGTGTTAATTCTGTTGACTCTTCTTCATGGTGTCATGTTTTTCTTGTGTTCTTTGGCATTTTGATTATGTGCAGCTCGCCACTTTTAAAAAGATATTGAGGGAGAGTAGAGGATGGAAGGATTTCCAAGGCCTAGAATAAAAATGTCTCCTTCAGCGCCTGGGTGGCTCAGTCAGTTAAGCATCCGACTTCAGCTCAGTTCATGATCTCACCCTTCATGGGTTCAAGCCCCTCATCGGGCTCTGTGCTGACAGCTCAGAGACTGGATCCTGCTTCGGATTGTGTGTCTCCTTCTCTCTCTTCCTCTCCCCAGCTCACATTCTGTCTCTCTCTCTCTCTCAAAACTAAACATTAAAAAAAAAAAAAAAAAAAAAAAGTCTCCTTCAGAGAGGATTCGCGATTGCTTCCGCATGGTACCTGGGGGCATTTCCCTTCAAAACCACCAGAAAATCAAGACCACTGCTTTAGACACTGTCTGTCCAGTCAATGAGAACCTAGGCTGTAAATCTTCAGGAAGGTTGGCCCTTGGTCACAACTTCTTCTCAGGGTTTGGTTGTTTTTCCCTTTTAGCTGTTTCTCTACTTTATTCAGTACCAAGGCTGTCTTCTCTGGTGGGGATAGATTTCATTCCACTTTACCTTTATGCTAAAGGAGAGCCCATGGGACATCAGACTCGGGTGAGGGAGTTTTCTACTTGATTCTCCATATTGCTTAAACCCAGGTCTTTGACTTTTATCCTTCTTGCCACAAGAAATCACCAAAACTAGGGCCAAATTGTTCAGATGGCAAATACCTTCAGGGCAAAAAATGCTTTGTGTTGCTTTGACTTCTGCTTGCCTTTCTGGGTTTCAGAATTAAATCCAAAATTTAACCTGACAGTTCCCCGCTGTCTCGTCAGTTTCACCAGTGCTTTAAAAAATTTTTCTCCCCTCTTTTTCATTCAGAGGGTTAGACTAACTAACCTGGCCCACTAAAGCTAAAGATAGAAGTCGGCATATTACTTTTGTATTTATTCAAGTAACCTGATTCATTTTCTCCTGTGAGGGCCATAATTATAATTATTTTCCCAAGCCATTGCCCTATCTTTTTGGCAGTTATTCTTTACCTGAAAAAATCACAGAAAATCATTCAATGACTACATTTTAGTGGACTCCTCTCCTGGTAACATGTAGAAAAACCATTTAATCTCAGTGAGAAATACCCAAATTTGTCATAGGTTGGTTTTCTTCATGCGATGACTCCTATAAGCAGTTAATCCAATCTGGTGTGTAAACTCTTTCCTAATAGCCTCTTCCTGAATTTTAAAAATCCCCTTTGCTACATTTAGGGGAATCCTGTACCACTTAGAGGAAACTATAAATATCCAATGGGGCTTCTCCACTTCAAATTATTATTTGATAGGCTAGAGAATAATGGAAAAAGAAAGGGAAAGACCTGAAAAACCAGCTAAGGGAGATGTTCTGACCCAGCAGATAAGGGACTGAGGCTGGAGCAAGGGAAGGGATGAAAGTCCCCCCAACCATCCCCTGATCCTCACAAGGCGGGTTTACCCTCATGTTCATCCTCCTAAATTGCTAGCACCTGGTGGGAACCCTGGCCCTGTCTAATGGTGTAAAGGCAAGATCCTAGGGATGAGAGGCACAAGGATGAAACAGTACCACACTGTGGTAATGACCATGGCCAGGCAAGAACCAGAGAGTGCTTGATGAACCAGGATCCTAGGTGTCTTTGTCTTTCTTCGTAGGTTTCCCAACAAAAAAGAGAAACAGTTCAGTGTTCCAATATCATTTTTTAGAATGTTTATATGATATGACACAACCATTCTACCACTGGGAGTAAAAAGCAAAACCCAAAGCACACACACACACACACACACACACACAAACACACACACACACACACACACACACACACACACAGGCTACAATAAACAATAAACTTTGAGCATAAAGATATTACTCTCAATTTTATTTAATATTGTCAAAAATTAGAAATGGCCTAAATAACAAAGTAGGAAATCATTAACTATGGTATATCCACATAATGGAGTATGGTATAAACATAAATAGGATTTTTAGGAACCCTATAGAAAACCAGGCTAAAAACATTAACTGGTTATTTGCAGGCTCTCACTCCCAAAAAAGAAAAGCATTAATGGACATCTGGGTGGCTCGGTCGGTTGAGCTCCTAACTCTTGTTTTCAGTGCAGGTCATGATTTTCTCATGGTTTGTGAGATCTAGCCTCTCAACGGGCTCTGTGCTAGTTGTGCAGATCCTGCTTGGAATTCTCTCTCTCCCTCTCTCTCTCTGTTCCTCCCCTGCTTATGCTCTCCACAAGAAGAATAATCAATAACTATTCATGACAAGACACCACTGAGAAAATCCTAGAACATGAAGTACCCCCCTGTACCATGAAGCACCCCCCTGTGAAGACAGAACACATCTCCTTTGGATGAAAAATGGAACACCTCCAGGTCTTCAAGATCCTGAGCCTCCTAGCCTGGAAAAAGAGATCAATAAAACCAGGGACCCAGCAAAGTGCCCTCTGTGACTGACCATTGTCTCTGGGGAAGAGTCCAGATCTCCCTGCATGGAGGCTGCCACAGCCTTAGTAAATATCCATTTCTAGAATGAAATGATTGATTTCTCCTTTATTTATTCAATAATCACTGGGTAGCACCTATAGCCCAAGTCTGCCTCTGTTCCCTCTGCTCACATTACTCCTCTGCCTTCTGCTTCTTTCTCTCTTCTACCTCTCACCACCTCCTCATAACTCCTTGCCATGTTATGACCCAGCCTGACTCTTTTCCACACCTCCTGTGTGGCTGAGCCCCTCACACCCAGTCCCACATCCTCCATAGGCTCAGAGCTCACTCATAGACCATTCACTCACAGCTTTGGCCCCTTTAGGCCAGTCTTTTGATCACCCATGGTAACATGGCTTCTGGTCTAAGATCCATCTAAGATGGCTATAGCCATCTGTTGAGCAAGGGAAAGCAACTTTGCACTGGAACTTAACAGCATTACTTTTGCTATCAATCAGCAAACAAGAGATACTGAGCACCTATTATGTGCTCATAATAAATGAGAGGCTCAGAAGTGAGCATGGCAGGCACTTTCCATGCCCTCATGAAACTTAAGGCCAAAGGACAATCATCAGAATTTCCCTAAATCTCCTTCCTTGATCAGGTTGGTTGGATTAGACTGAATCTGTGTAGGAAATCCACACAAATGAAAGTCATCTTATTCAAGGTTAATATTTGTCTTACAACGTCCAGTTTTCATGTATCTTGTCACATTTGACCCTAGGATTAGAGTTAATAATTCTGGTGTCAGTGGAGACCTACTTCTGGATGCAGGAGAGATGCAGGAAGGAAAATATATAACCGGGGCAGCCATTTCTTTATGGTTTACACTTAGGGTATCCTATGGGGTATAAAGTTCAATATAAACTCTGACATGGAGGAGATACCACATTTCCTTATCTTCCTTAAATCATGCCAGAGTAGGGAGGCTTCCATGGTGACAGAAAAATGGAGAACAATTTCTAAACTTCAGAGCATCATGGTTACTGCAACACACTGAGTTTTCAAGCCCATGATGACCCTTAAAATTCATTCAGCTCTTAGCTTAGAGACCACACATGTGGTATGAGACTCTTTTTTGACTCTGTGCCTGGCGCAGTCTAGCCAGGCATGCCCAGCAGTCACCCCCTCCCAGGTCTTGATTCCAATCTGGGGTGCTACTTTGGATTTAAATTTAGTCACAATTGTGGATGAATATTCCCCAACCAAATAACACACACCACTAACATGATACTCATCTTCACACAAAGAAAATATCTCCCTCTGGGTTCCCATCACCCTTGAAGTCATGTCTTCTCACATGTGGTTACCCACAAAGACCTCTGTAGCAGAATATCTTAAAGATTTTGACTACTTCATAATGAGGGGAAAATAGTTGACTTCACACAGTTTCTGTTTGAACACTAAAAATCCTCCTGAAACAACAATGTACCAAAATCATGGTCAGAAAGAAAAACTGAAGGGATCAAAACAAATAAAAACATACAACTATACACACAGCACATGTAAGTATATCCTAGCCACTAGACCATGAAAGAACTGTAAGCACACATAAATATATATGTCTATATATATACATATATGATGACATTTATAGAGCTGTGGATAAGATCACAGATTTGGAACCAGATCCCAGCTATATTAATGTGTACACATGTATAAAAGTGTAATTTCTGACAATAAGAACATGGGAGGTACCTGAATACAAGTTAGTAAAATGAATTAAACAAATTGCAGGTAAAATGTAAGATCAGTTGTTTCTATACACCAGCAATGAACAATCAATAAGGAAATTTTAAAAACAGTTCCACTTACAATACCATCCAAAAGAATAAAATACCTAGGACTAAATTTAATTTAGCCAAGGAGGTGAACAAATTGTACACTGAAAATTACAACATTGCTGAAAGTAATTAAAGAAGAACTAATTAAATGTAATGGCATCCCATGTTCATGGATTGGAAGGCATATATTGTTAAGATGGCAATACTCCCCAAAGTGATCTACAGAGTCAAAGCAATCTTTGTCAAAATTCCAATGATCTTTTCTGCTGAAATGGGAGAGCCAATTCTAAAACTCAAATGGAATTGCAAGGAGCCCCAAATATTTAAAATATTTAAAGCTAAAATATTTAAAAAGAAAAACTAAGCTGGAGGACTCACACTTCTTGGTTTCAAAACATATTACAAAGCTATAGCAATCAAAAATAGTGTGGTAGCAGCATTAGGATAGACATACAGATGACTGGACTAGAACTGAGGGTCCAGAAATAAACTCAAACATCTATGGCCAATTGATTTTTGACAACGGTGCCAAGACTATTCGGTGGAGGAAGAATAGTACCTTCAATGAATGTTGCTGAGACAAACAGATAACTACATAGAAAGAATGTAGTTGAACCCCTACCTCACTCCATACACAATAATCAATTCAAAATGGGTCAACAGCCTAAATATAAGAGTCAAACCATAAACCTCTTAGAAGAAAACATAGGGTAAATCTTCATGACCTCTGACTTGATACTGGATTCTTAGATTTGACAACAAAAGCACAAACAACAAAAGATAAAATAGATAAATTGGATTTCATTAAAAAATTTTAAATTTTTCACACAAAAGAATAGTATCAAGAAAGTGAAAATAAAAAAATGAAAATACAGTCTACAGAATGGAAGGAAATATTTGCAAATTACATCTGATAGAAGTTTAGTATCTAGAATATATAAAGAACTCTTATAACTCAACAACAAAAGGACAAACAACTCCATTGAGAAATGGGCAAAGGACTTGAACTGACATTCCTCCAAGGAAGATGTACAAATGACCAGCAAGCATAGGTAAAAATGCTAAACATAATTAGTCATAAGGAAATGTAAATCAAAAACACAAGCTACCACCCCATTCACACTAGGATAGCTATAATAAAAAAATGAAAAATAACAAGTATTGATGAAGATGTGGAGAAATAGTAATGTTTACAAAAAAGCCAGACATTGGGGCACCTGGGTGGCTCAGTCAGTTAAGCATCTGACTTCAGCTCAGGTCATGATCTCATGACTCATGGTCCTGAGCCCCATTTCAGGCTCTCTGCTGTCAGGGCAGAGCCCACTTTAGATCTTCTGTCCCCCTCTCTTTCTGCCCCTCCCCTGCTCATGCTGTTTCTCTCTCTCTCTCTCTCTCAAAAATAAATAAACATTAAAAAAAATAAGCCAGGTCATACATTACATGATAATTTTTATATGAAATATCCAGAATATACAAATCCATGGAAACAGAAAGATTAGTGGCCGCTAGTAGAACAGGCAGGGGTGGAGAAGGGAGAATGGAAAGTGATTAAGTACCCATTAAGTTATGAATGGGATGGATGGATGTTCTGGGGTGATGAAAAATTTTGAAACTAGAAACGGTGGTAGTCACACGACATTTTGAATGCACTAAATCCCACTGAATTGTACACTTTAATGAATTATGTTATGTGAATTTCACATAACACCTCAATTTTTAATTGAGTCATAGCCTCATGTTTAGCATAATCCTTTTTTTTTTTAATTTTAAAAAATGCAGGTGGGTGCCTGGGTGGCTCAGTCAGTGAAGAGTCCAACTCTTGATCTCAGCTCAGGTCATGATCTCACAGTTCATGAGAGAGATCAAGCCCCATACTGGGCTCTGCACTAACAGTGTGGAGCCTGCTTGAGATTCTGTCTCTCCTCTCTCTCTCTCTCTCTCTCAAAATAAATGAATAAAACTGAAAAAATCTAAAAAAAATAAAAATAAAAAATTTAAATGTAGATATACATGAGAGAAAAATATATTAGATCATACTTCAAGACATTAAAGATGATTATCAATGAATGATGAGAAATCATATAATTTTAATTGTTTTCTCTTTGCTTAAGTTATTTTTCAAATTTTCCAACAATTTTAGAAAATAATTGCGTGCTAAATTTTTTAACAACTAGGAAAGAGAGACTATAGTGATATTGCTAATAGATTCTTAAGAGCATAAAGAAAATACCTAAGCTATAGGGTTAAGTGAGGACAAAAGAAAACTACATTGTATATGTACTTTGATTCCAGGTATTTAAAATGCACTGCTTATGGTAACAGTCTATCAGTAAGAGACAGACAAATGAGTGACATTTTTTCTTTCTACTTTCCAAATTTTCTTAATGAACATATATTACCACTATAATCAGAAAGATACTTTTATTTTTTAAATGTCCACTACTGGGCAAGCTAAGTTCAAAAAAAGTAGCTTTGAAAAATATACTTGATTTGATAAGGAGGATATTAACACTGGAATTATATATTTTTATACATAATATTCCTCATAGAAAAATCGTAAAATACAGAAAATGTAGAGATGGAAACTTAAATCACCAGATTCTAACCACTCAGAGATATTTAGTTGTTCTTTTTTTTTTTTTTAAGAAAGAGAGAGAGAGAGTGCTGTGAGAGTGCACATGTAGGGGGGATGGGCAGAGGGAGAGAGAATCCCAAGTAGGTTCCACGCTCAGCATAGTGCCTAACGTGGGGCTTTATCCAACAACCCTGGGATCATGACCTGAACCAAAATCAAGAGTCAGACACTCAACTTACTGAGCCACCCAGAAGCCCCTACTTAGTTGTTCTTTAAACAGAATTTGGGCTTGGCTGTTTACAAAAAATTGGTCCCTTCCATCCATTATAGTGAGATTAGCAACAGAGTTTGGTTAGCAAATGTGAATCTATTATGTGCCAAGCCTGCTGTATCAGGAGTGTGGCTCTCTGGACGGAGGACAGAGAATACTGAAAGGACAACTATTGGTCTTTGATTGCCCAGCACACTTTCCCACTTCATATGGTATTGGCAATCTAGTAACCTGGACTTCTTTGAACCAACCTGGACTTCTTATGATTTGGGTGGGACTGACCCCAGTCCACCCAAAGTAGGAATTACCTAGGCTTAATCAGTCATTCAACATCTAGGTCACAGTGGTTCATTAATTTAAACCAATACGTATTAGGTGCAGGACTTTTGTTAAAAACATTGACAGGAGAGGGGCGCCTTGGTGGCTCAGTCGTTTGGGCAACCAACTTCGGCTCAGGTCATGATCTTGCAGTTTGTGAGTTTGAGCCCCACATCGGGCTCTGTGCTGACAGCTCAGAGCCTGAGGCCTGTTTCGGATTCTGTGTCTCCCCCCGCTCTAACCCTCCCCTGCTCACGCTCTGTGTCTCTGTCTCTCAATAATAAATAAACATTAAAAAATAATTAAAAAAAAAAAACATTGACAGGAGAGATGAGCTTTATCACACTGAGCATTTTTGTAATTTAAAAACAGATGCTAAAAATCCCTAAGAAAGAAGGTGTGATGATGAATGGGTTACCGTATGGATTTAGTAGGTAGTAGTCATGCTCTCTTACCATCTTGTGTATCCCTCTACCATGGCACTTACCAGACTGGATCCTGATCACTGCTGTTTCTGTCTCCTCCACCAGACCATCAGCCCTCTGAGGGAAGGAGACACATCTCTAATACGTTTGAGCATACAGACAAGGGTCTACATACACTTCTACTAAAGAAATTATCCTCATGAACTTAGCAGCAAAATGGAAATGAGGCATTGGTGGTCTTATCACTGGGGATTCAGGTTTCTGGACTCTAGTACCTTTACAGGTTGATACCACAACCTTCAGCCCCAACCTGGTACCTTTGGTTTCCTATTCTGGGAGGAACAAGTGGTCAGGTCTGAGTCAACTGGTGTGGGTTCTGATGTGGTCACAGCACGATTCTCACACAACCACCCAGGGAACACCATCAGACAGAGGGAGTGGGGGCAGGGAAGCTTTCGTAGAAAGCCATCGAAGATGAAGCACCACAAAACCAAAGGGAGTTCAAGGTCAATGAGCCCATCTCCACCCGCTTCCTCTGGTGGGAGCTAAAAGAGAGCACAGAGAAAGCACCAGCATCTCCGACCTGAGCAGCCTTCCTGGGAAGATGCAGCCTCTCCTGCTCCTACTGGCCTTTTTCCTGCCTTCTAGGGCAAAGGCAGGTAAGTGACCACCACAACCCTCAGAGGCCCGACCCCATCCCACCGTGGGTAGAGCTCTCCTGCCCCTTCTGCACACCCCTGATCCATCTATCCACCAGGAACATTCGGAACCCCAGGCTTCATCCTGCCTCACACTCTCAAGTATGATGCTGAATTAGCTACCAGCAGGAATGGCCAGGGCAGAAGGCTGGTCTCCAGAAGAGCCAGGGGATACTGTCCCCTCCCCAGGCTCTACCTTTGCCATCTGGAAATGGAACTTTCCTAGCAGAGGATGAGAACTGGAAGAGAACATAATAAATCCCCCTGCAAAGGGAAGAGTAGGCCTGGCTTCTGAGTGAGATGAGCCAGGTGCTTCCTGAAGCATCTGCTTGGGAGAGAAGCCCGGGGCTCAGCTGCAACCAGAGTTCGTGGGATCACTGTCCCCACAAGATTGCTGTGGCCTTTGCTCTGTCCCAAGTCTCCTCATTCCTTTCTCCAACTCTGCTTTTCTTCCCAACGTGTTAGTGGCTCTCCTCTTTCATTTATTTGGGTCCTTTCCTTTTCCTTTTTTATCAAACTGGCTAGTGGTTTATCAATTTTGTTAATTCCTTGAAAGAACGAGCTTCTGGTTTCATTGATCAGTTCTACTGGGGTTTTTTTTTGTTTCAATAGCATTGATTTCTGTTCTGATCTTTATTATTTCCTGTCTTCTGCTGGTTTGGGGTTTTATTTGTTGTTCTTTTTCCAGCTCTTTAAGGCATAAGGTTAGGTTGTGTATCTGAGATCTTTCTTCCTTCTTTAAGAAGGCCTGGGTTGCTATATACTTTCCTCTTATGACCGCCTTTGCTGCGTCCCAGAGGTTTTGGGTTGTGTTATCATTTTCATTGGCTTCCATGAGCTTTTTAATTTCCTCTTTAACTTCTTGGTTAATGCATTCATTCTTTAGTAGGATGTTCTTCAGTCTCCAAGTATTTGTTACCTTTCCAAATTTTTTCTTGTGGTTGATTTCGAGTTTCATAGCATTGTGGTCTGAAAATATGCACGGTATGATCTCAATCTTTTTGTACTTGTTGAAGGCTGTGGCTCTCCTTTTTCAAAGATGAGCTTGGAAGACCTAAACTTCCCTGCTTTCCAGAATCCTACCAGCAGTAGCCCTACCGACCCTCCTCCAAGAGGCTCACTGGGGAGCCACGCCTTCAGGCAGCCAACCAACACTTACTAGGCACCTGCTCCATGTCATGCCCTAGGAAATAGACTATGTCAGACAACATCTAGATCCCTAAACTTAAGTCCTAGCCACTGGAAAAGCAGCAACATCCTAGACTTCACAGGATGACAGGGGCCTTAGAAACTCAGTTGAAACAAAGCAAAGTCAGGAAAGGAGTTTTCAGGAGCCTCTAGAACTTGGCTATCCCAAAGACAGGTATGCTCACCTCCAATTATATGTAGAAGATAGATTCACAGACCAAGACTACTACCCATCCCTTTCCCAGAGGAGGAAGTTGAGGCCCCCTCCATGGCCCTCCCAGATCCAGGCCACGCCTGCTCTGTGGATTCAGTGGGTGCACAGGAGCAGAACAGATTTTTCCTTCAGGGGAGATCATCGGGGGACATGAGGCCAAGCCCCACTCCCGGCCCTACATGGCATATCTGTGGATCCAGAATAGGGAGGTGTGCAGTAAGTGTGGTGGGTTCCTGATACAAGAGAAGTTCGTGCTGACAGCCGCTCACTGCTGGGGAAGGTGAGGAGCAGCAGCCAGCACAGCCCTGAAAAGCCCAGCAGGGAGCCCTGCCTTCTGCAATGGGAGCTCCCAGGGCTCCAAGGAAGACAGGAGTCAGGAGGGCTCCTGAAAGGGAGTGAGGGAGGGCCGTACATTGTGGGGAGAGGGGAGGCCGGAGCTAGGGGCATTGCTGAAGAGCCGGGGCCTGCATTGACCTCTGAATGCAAAGTCATGCAATTTCACATGTTTCTCTGGGGAACTGTCCCCTGAGAACCACCGGCATGGTCAGCAACGGCTCCAGAATCCTACCTCAGCTACTGAGAAGCAGAAGGCACAGACAGCTCAAACCTGGGCCCTTCTGTTGCCTCAGTTTCCCCTCGGCTCCAATCCTGCCCACCCCAGCTGCCACCTGCCCTCATGGATCCTGGGCTAGGTCCTGTGACCCCACACCCCCACACCCCACTCTGCTCTCGTGCAGCTCCATCAACGTCACCCTGGGGGCCCACAACATCAAGAAGCAGGAGAAGACCCAGCAGATCATCCCCGTGAGAAGAGCCGTCCCCCACCCAGACTATAATCCAAAGAACTACTCCAACGACATCATGTTACTGCAGGTAAGGAGACCTCCCCACTGCCCTCACTCTCCTGGGTCCACATTGTCTCCTCTCCCACTGGGACCTGTCCCCTCCTTCATACCTGGCCTGGCCACCTGACCAGTCTCAGTGGCTCAGGGGAGAAGGAAGACAGGGCAGCCGCATAGAGACCACTGACTGAGCTGGCCCCTCTTGCTTCTTTCCATCAGCTGGTGAAAAAGGCCAAGCTGACTGCAGCTGTGAGGCCCCTGGGCCTGCCCAAAGGCAAGGACCGGGTGAGGCCGGGACAGGTGTGCAGTGTGGCCGGCTGGGGACAGATGGCCACGGGAAGATACCCAGACACACTGCAGGAGGTAGAGCTGATCATGCAGGAGGATCAGGAGTGCAAATCCCGCTTCCCCAATTATTACAACCACAAAACTCAGCTCTGTGTGGGAGACCCAAAGGAAAAGAAGTCTTCCTTTCAGGTGAGCAATGGATCCAAACGCAGTGCTCCTCCAGAAGGAGGGATTGGCAGCACTCTGCCCCATGCCGGGGCACCGATGTTAGAAAATTGTGCGCCCTGGGCGTGCAGTGGTGAGAAAAACAGGGGGCTCCTCATAGCTGGCACCCACCTGGGGTACTGGGCTCCTCCTCCATGCTGAGGAGCAGCCCCGCCCACCTGCTTTGGGGGAGGGGGGTCTAAAGAGGAGAGTGAAGCCAGCAGTCCCCAGCAGAGGATCTGGGACCAGGGGAGGAGAGGGAGCTGCCACCTGGGGTGAAGTGAAGCAGGGACCATGTCCAGGCCTGCCCTGCCCTCAGACTTCCTGACTTCCCGTGAAGGCCACGCAAAGCACCCTTCTCAAAGGGGCTGGGGAGGGCGGTGTGGGGGGTGAGGTTGGGGAGTGGGCACAGGGAGGGCAGGGACAGCAGGAGAGCTGGCTCACTCCTTCCCCATCTCCGTCCACAGGGGGACTCTGGGGGCCCTCTCCTGTGTAACAATGTGGCTCAGGGCATCGTCTCCTATGGACCAAAAGATGGGGCACCTCCACGGGCCTACACTAAAGTCACAAGTTTCCTGCCCTGGATAAAGAAAACGATGAGAGGCCTCTTCCTGCAGGAACCAGACTATTTGCTCTGAAGCTGATCTAGAATCACACTGGGGAGGGTGGGAGGGAAGGTGCCAGCTGTCAAATAAATGTCTCTCAACTGAGTGTGAAGGGCTGGTTTCTTGTGTGTGTTTACTGACCCTCTTTCCCTGGCATCCACTCTGTGCTTAGAAGGCCAGTGACACAATTCTGCTGTTTTCTGCTTCCTCTTCTTCCTCCTCCCCCCGCCCCTCAACCCCATGAAAAGTTCCTTCCAGCTCCCTCTCACCCACACCTGTCTCCCCAGAGCCTGCCCTTCTGCCAGGGCTGAAGTTGGGCACCATCAGGAGAAAGCATGAACCTTTCTGGTCCTGGAGCTCAGGGTGAAGTTCTTACCTCTTTCCCCTGTGTTCTCTGGCAGGGAGGAAAGATAACAACATGGGTCCTAGAAACCACACTTGCCCAGTCTCGGGCTGTGGCTCAAGGACATAGTCCCCCACTGGGAAGTGGAAGGACATTTCTCTCCCACAAACAAGGATGCTGGCACAGAGTGGGGCTGGGTCTCTTGAGTAGCTCTTGATCCTCATCTCGACTGAGTTCCCTTCCCTGACCTCTTCTGAGCTCAGGGGCCAGCTCAGCCTCTAGTCTCCTGGCTGCTCCTTCTTCTCCATACCTCAGAGTATTCCAAACCCCTGGGAGTGTTCAGTGGCCACAACTCCTGTCCCCTCCAGACAACACTGATCTGAGCCAGCCCCTTCCTCATATCCCTTCCACCTAGAACACCCAGAGTTCCAACAGGGCCTCGCCACTGAGATGTCAGCCCAGTCCACGCCCTCACAGAGAGGGGCATCAGAGGCACCTGCCCTGTGAGGGCACCAGACAGGGTCCATGGAGGACAGGGCTGGCGGGTGGCTCTCCAGAACCCTTGGCCCCATCGATCACCTGGGAAGGGCCAGCTCAACTCCTCACATCCAGCCCAATGTCACCCCCTGTGCTCAGGGTCCACTGGCTGTCTAGTCACTCCATAGCCTAAGTCCCTCTCCACCTGTCCCTCTCGTCACTGCCAGCCTCTAGGCTGAGACTCCCTGCTGGCCACCCTGGGCTATATCAGCCTTTTGAGTTTGAAAGGGCTCTTCTCTGCAGTAGGACTGGAAAGCACAATGTTTTCCATCAACCAATAAACAAATGCTGATTGAGCACTTACTACATGTCAGGCATTGATTGGGGACATGCAGGAAACATAATGCAGGCTCTATCATTTGAGCCCAGGTGAATCCGACACTGTTGAATTTCACCCGAATCATCTAACCCCTTCTCCCTCCTTCACACCTGTCCACACGGCCTACATCTCTATGGTAAGTCCACCTGAATCAAGAATTTGTACTTTTTTATTATTGCTGGTCACAGTCTGTATACATATTATCACATGTGACTCTAGAACAGCAGTACATAGATTTGGAAATGACTTTAGTCATTCAGCATCTAGACATGAAGTTACCAAACTCTGTTTACTGTAACACCCTCTATACCTAGGGGACATTTGCTTCAAAAGCAGCCGGTATGAATGTCATTGCATAGATTCAAATGGTAGAAAAAAAACACATTATATATTGGCCCAAAGGCAATTTAAGCTTAAGTTAAACACCCATCCAGTTGGACGGGCCAGTAACAATCCCAGTCATGACTGCAAGACCCTTCCTGTGCAGACTCAAACTAGAATCAGGGAGGCTCACGTGGTCTGGAAAAATGGGAGAACCACCACTGCCCTTTAGGCCCGGGCTACGTAGTTGCATCCACAGACCCCAAGACTGCCTAGACTTTTCCACATTTGGTAGTTTGTGGCTTGGAGGCCACGATATAGAGGTTTAGATGTGATTTTTTGCTGAACGAGGATCTCCCTATGCTGGGCTTACCTCACCAGACACCCGCAAGAGCCATACCACCAAGGTCTTACCACTAGCGTGGGCACTGCCTGGGAGCTGGGCCTAAGGTCCCAGCTCTGGGCTGATGGTTTAGCCTGCACCAAAAAATCTGCACCAAAAATACACAACACCATCCTCTTTTGTGACACGGGGTAAACACTCTGGGATCATGTAACCCTCAAAGGCATGCCCTTTCACATCTTATGCACAAAGCCTGAAGCAACACAATCTTTTAACGACCTCGAGTACTTTTGCAAGGGAAGAGCGATGAGATCCCACAGCTTCTGATTTGGAGCTGAAAAAAAATCCCTGCATCGAACGCATACTAAGGACCTGGTTCCTTGATTAACAGAGACAAAAGGAGGGGTGCCTGGGTGGCACTATCAGTTAAGTGTCTGACTTTTGATCTCCGCGCAGGTCATGACCTCACGATTCGTGGGTTCATGAGTTTGAGCCCCACATCGTGCTCTGCATGGATGGTACAGAGCGAGCTCGGGATTCTGTTTCTCCTTCTCTATGCCCCTCCCCCACTTGTTCTCTCTCTCTCTCTCTCTCAAAATAAATCAAGTTAAAGAAAAAAAAGGAAAAAACAAAAAGGAAAATGCAGAAAGCAAAATTAAAAATAGTATTCTTTAAAGTTTCCCAGCCACCTGCATATTCAGTTCACATAGTACGTCTGCTTTGAGGAAATGGTTCTGTGGTTTAAAACAAGCTTGAGAACACTTGTTGTAGTCTCTCATCCTCCCTCAAGAGATGAGGGAGAGACAAAGTACCAGAAACAGATCATAACTGACTAAAGGGACCAGAGTTAGGACAGCACCTGGACTGAACCCAGGCCTCCTGACAGCCAGGCCAGGAAGAAGCCTTATATGATGGGGGTGCCTGGGTGGCTCAGTTGGTTAAGAGTCCAGTTCTTGATTCTGGCTCGGGTCATGACTTCAGGTTCATGAGATCGAGCCCCAAGTTGGGCTCTGCACTGACAGCATGGAGTCTGCTTGGGATTCTCTCTCTCTCTCTCTCTCTCTCTCTCTCTCTCAAAATAAATAAACATCTTTTTTAATTTTTCTATAAAGAAGCCTGACATGTTTTCTAATGCCCAGTCTGTGATGAATTATCAGCAACCCTGAACAAAAGATGAGCTTCTGCTCAGACACCTCCCTGGAGAAAAAGCCTGTAGGCTCCTGTGGCAGCCATTCCTTGACAAGTATTCAAAACATCTGCCTTGGTAAAGCTGCAGTCTATTCATGGGCACATTCAGATGCAAGTTGGTGAGCACCTTAACGTGCCAATTCCTTCAAATCTCCTTTGTCTGGGGAAATATCCCTCAACCCCCAACTCAGAGGAAACAATTCTTCCCTTGCTTAAAAATCTCTGTGATGAAAATTAAGAAATAAAACAAAATAAATTAACTCTGTAAAGACCTCAAGGAAGTGCCCCTCGTCCCCAAGATCTCCTTTCACTGTCCTTCTTTCCCCACACACCCACCAGAAGAGTCAGGCCCCAGTGTGACTGGAGAGAGAAATGCAAAGCCAGTTTCTGGTGGGGGATAGGCCCGAGGAATGCCAAATCTTGCTCATTTGTTTCAGGGACGGGCATTGGGATGGCTTGGCCTTCCATTACCACACTTTGTGGACTTAGAGAACTTATAGCTTTATTACCAATCTGTATCGCACACGACACTGCTTTTGACCAACCAACATATTTCACCACGAGAGAAGGGCAGCCATGGGTTCCTTTTCATCACAGGCCTATTGCTGGATGGCATTTCTCATCCCCAGAGTCAGGAACTTCAGTGAGTCTCAGGTAGGACAAGGAAAGCCACATCTAAGCACCTAATAGTCAAATTGGTATCTGATAAAGATCAAAAAATGAAAGTAGAGGGGAAAAGAAGATACATTACTTTACAGGAAACAAGAAGCATAACAATGAGCTTCTTCCAGATAATAATAGAAGTCAGAAGACAGTCAAATAACATTTTTTAAACAGTTGAAGGGGAAAAAAAGAAATAGGCAATGTATTTCTAGAATTCAACCTGGAATTCTAGATCCAGTGAAAATATTGTTAAAAGTACAGGCAAAATGACTGTTACTCAACATACTATTGGAAGGCTTAGCCTCAGCAATCAGACAACACAAAGAAATAAAAGGCACCCAAATCGGCCAGGAGGAGGTCAAACTTTCACTCTTTGAAGATGACATGGTACTCTATATGGAAAACCCTAAAGATTCCACCAAAAAACTGCTAGAACTGATCCATGAGTTCAGCAAAGTCGCAGGAAATAAAACCAATGCACAGAAATCGCTTGCATTCTTATACACCAACAATGAAGCAACAGAAAGAGAAAGCAAGGAATCCATCCCAATTACAACTGCACCAAAAACCATGAAGTACCTAGGAATAAATCTAACCAAAGAGGTGAAAAATCTATACACTGAAAACTACAGAAAGCTTATGAAAGAAATTGAAGAAGACACAAAGAAATGGAAAAAGATTCCATGCTCCTGGATAGGAAGAACAAATATTGTTAAAATGTCGATACTACCCAAAGCAATCTACATATTCAATGCAATCCCTATCAAAATAACACCAGGATTCTTTACAGAGCTAGAACAAACAATCCTAAACTTTGTATGGAACCAGAAAAGACCCCGAATACCCAAAGCAATCTTGAAAAAGAAAACCAAAGTGGGAGGCTTCACAGTCCTGGGCTTCAAGCTGTATTCCGAAGCTGTAATCATCAAGACAGTATGGTACTGGCACAAGAACCGACATTCAGATCGATGGAACAGAATAGAGATCCCAGAAATGGACCCACAAACGTATGGCCAACTCATCTTTGACAGAGCAGGAAAGAATACCCAATGGAATAAAGACAGTCTCTTCAGCAAGTGGTGCTGGGAAAACTGGACAGCGACATGCATAAGAATGAACCTGGACCACTTTCTTACACCAGACACAAAAATGAACTCAAAGTGGATGAAAGACCTCAATGTAAGACAGGAAGCCATCAAAATCCTCGAGGAGAATGCAGGCAAAAACCTCTCTGACCTTGGCCACAGCAACTTCTTACTCAACATGTCTCCGGGGGCAAGAGAAACAAAAGCAAAAATGAACTATTGGGACCTCATCAAAATAAAAAGCTTCTGCACAGTGAAGGAAACAATCAGCAAAACTAAAAGGCAACCGACAGAATGGGAGAAGATATTTGCAAATGACATATCAGATAAAGGGTCAGTATCCAATACCTATGAAGAACTTACCAAACTCAACACCAATCCAGTGAAACAAACAATCAATGAAACAAAAACAAACAATCCAGTGAAGAAATGGGCAAAAGACATGAATAGACACTTCTCCAAAGAAGACATCCAGACGGCCAACCGACACATGAAAAAAATGCTCAACATCACTCATCATCAGGGAAATACAAATCAAAACCACAATGAGATATCACCTCACACCTGTCAGAATGACTAACATTAACAACTCAGGCAACGACAGACGTTGGCGAGGATGTGGAGAAAGAGGATCTCTTTTGCACTGCTGGTGGGAATGCAAGCTGGTGCGGCCACTCTGGAAAACAGTATGGAGATTGCTCAAAAAGTTAAATATAGAACCACCCTACAACCCAGCAATTGCACTACTAGGTATTTATCCAAGGGATACAGGTATGTTGTTTCAAAGAGGCACATGCATCCCAATGTTTATAGCAGCACTATCAACAATAGCCAAGGTGTGGAAGGAGCCGAAATGTCCACCAACAGAGGAATGGATAAAGAAGATGTGGTACATATACACAACGGAGTGTTACTCGGCAATCAAAAAGAATGAAATCTTGCCATTTGCAACTACACGGATGGAACTAGAGGGTATTATGCTAAGCGAAAGTAGTCAGAGAAAGACGAACATCATATGACTTCACTCATATGAGGACTTTAAGACACAAAACAGATGAACATAAAGGAAGGGAAGCAAAAATAATATAAAAACAGGGAGTGAGAAAAAACATGAGTCCTAAATATGGAAAACAAACAGAGAGTTGCTAGAGGGGTTGTGGGAGGGGGGAGGGACTAAATGGGTAATGTGCATTAAAGAGTCTACTCCTGAAATCATTGTTGCACTACACGCCAACTAACTTGGATGTAAATTAAAAAAATAGATTAAATTTTAAGAATTTTAAAAAAATAAAGTAAAGGCCAAATGAAGACATTTTCAGGAAAACAATGATAAGAGAACTGTTGCCATCAGAACTGCTTTGCAAAGAGCACTAAAAGAAGTTCTTTAGGCTAAAGGGAAATGATCCCATTGAAAGCAGGAAGGGAAAAAGAGAAATAAAAGTGTGAAATGTGACTTAATATAAAAGCTTTTATGTAAATTTCTTTTAAAGATTATTGATTACTTTAGGCAAGAATGCTTTAGGAATTATGGCATATTGTAAAATGTATGACAAAAATAACTCAAATGGTGGGAGGGCAGTTAAACGGAGAGACATCATTACAAGGTTCTTATGTGCAGTGGCATAACATCAATTCAAAGTAGAGACCGTGATACGTGAGGACTCATATTGTAATCCTAGAGTAAATAAGATAAAATATACAGGTATAAATAAAAGCCAACAAAGAGGACTAAATGGGACACAACAAAAGAGGGCAGAAAAAGAAGGACAAAAAAACAAAGACTAAGTCACACCAATACAAATCACTATCAATAAGATATTCTTCAACCAACCCTATCAGCAGCTCCATTAAACATAAAGAGAGATTGAATACTCTAATTAAAGGGCAGAGATTGTTAGTCTAGCTAAGAAATGCCAGACCGAATTTTGTACTATTTACAAGAGATACATTTTAAATATACAGGCATAGATAAGATGAAAGTAAAATTATAGACAAAAAAATATACATCTTGCTACACAAATTAAAAAAAAAAAAAAAAAAAGCCTTGCCCTTGGCGTATGCTATTTCCCTTTTAAAGGCAGCCCCTTCGTGCCAATGCAAACCTCACTATACCCAACTGCTCTGATGAATTGCACCAGACTGCCCCCTCAGTGGAGGCCCCTGTCTGCCTCCTTGAGCTCTGATACCACCTATTAGGCCAGTCCCTGATGTGAATATCCCCCTCACCGCACTTAGGCGTCTACTTCCCGAGCTGGGCTGCCCTCCTCACCTCACGTTTATTCTGCCATCCCAAGCTGGACTGCCCAGTGCAGGGCGTCCAAGCCCATGTGGGATAAGGGGGAGGGTGTCCGCATAGGAAGCCTGGTGTGGCCACCTTCCCCACCTCGCAGGGGCTTGAAAGCCGTCTTTTGGTTCACTCTGGCTCCCCACCAGCCAGAGTCACGGTTGACTTTATTGCTTCTCAAGAGAACTGGGATCAACATGTTTAGAAGCAACAATATTTTCAATTCCATTACTCCCTTCTTGTTATCCATTATGGGGAGACCATCAGAAGAACTCATTGAGCAAATACTACAAGGATATGAGAATATAGCTCTCCAGACAGTGGTGTGAGGATCCTGTTCTAGCTCCCTGGCACTCTTTGCCACTTCACACACTATCAGGAATTCGTTTCAGAGACCCAACCCTCTTCCATCCTCAATACACTTGGTTTCGACAGAGCAGGCCCCAATCTGTCCAAAGGCTATAACCTCGACTTATAACCTGAAACCAATCAGTGGTTTCAAGTCCTCTGATCAACTCCACCTGCCCCTAAAGTCATGTGGCAGATTGTCCTTTACTATGACTGACATTGTATGTCTCCCATCCCGCAGGCTCTTCTGACATGACTGAAACACTCCTCCCCCTCAGAAGTGGGTTCTATATGCCTCTTCCTTTTTAATATGGGTGGAGGCTTTTGATTGCCCCCAAGAAGCTGAATTTGGTAGAACGGATGCCGTATGACTCGAAGTCTGGTAAAGAAAGAACACAGCTTCTGCCTGGCTTGATCTGGGGGACATCCTCCCTCTGGGAAAGCCAACCACCACGTTGCAAGGAAGACTAAACAAGCCCATGCAAAGACTACATGAGAGGACCTCATGGAGAGGAGCTGACATGCCAGTAGATAACCAGTACCAACCACTGGGCACTGGTGACTGAGCCTTCAGGTGATCCCAGCCTCCAACCTTCAAGCCTCTCCTGACACCAAGGGGAGCAAAGGGGAGCTCTCCACGCTAAACCCTGAGCAACTTGCAGATTCATGGGAAAAATAAATGGTGGTGGTGGTTGTGGTCGTGGTGGTGGTGTCACTGCTGTTGTTTTAAACCACTCAGTTCTTTAGTAACTGGACCAACCCCTCTTCAACATGACTCCCACACCATTCATTCTGTCCATCTCTCTAGCCATGACCTTCACCATCCTTATCAGATCACCGATGATTTTGTCTCCTCCACCAGAAGCAAGGAATCTCACCCCCAATACCCCTGAGTCTCACTCGAAAGGGGCCTCCGTAAAAGATCGTCCTGACGGGCTAAAGAGAGCCAAGGAAGACGAAACATCTTGGATCTATCATCATGAAGCTCAGATTTCTGCAGCTCAGGGACTTGCTGCTCTCTGATGGGACATTTTTAACCACCCCATCTCTAGCCTGTGGTTCCTGTTTTCAGCTGGTGTGGTCAAGAGCTACGGATACCAATATGGTGACTGATAAGTTATTTCACTCAGTCCAGGACTTGATCAGACAGCAGTAGGAGGCACTCAGAGGGAGGAGCCTTATGTGATAAATACCACAACACCAGAGAAGAACACCAGGGAGAGGACACTAGGACGAGGCACCAGCAGCTCCGACCTGGGCAGCCTTCTTGAGAAGATGCAGCCGCTCCTGCTCTTGCTGACCTTTCTTCTGGCCTCCAAGGCTGAAGCGGGTGAGTGACTGTCCCCACCAGCAGAGGCCCAGCCCCATCCCACCATGGCTCAGCCCTGCCTACATGCTACACTCAGGCACATCCAAGCCCTCCTGAGTGTTCATCCCGCATCAGATCTGCCCACCTCACTCAGAGATGGGCAGATCTGAAGCGGGATGAACCCTCAGCAGGAATGGCAGGGCAGGAGGCTGATCCCCAGGAGGGCCCATGGGTACCATCCCCTTCCCAGGTCCTAACCTAGTCATCTGGAAATTGGGTTCTTTTACAAAGGCATCTGAAAGAAGGTTGGAAGGTAGGAATGAGAAATGACTAATGTCTCAGGAAAGGGCAGCTTGGAGAAGGGGACTGGCTTCTGTAGTCAAAGTAACGCCTACTAACTTTCTAACCCAAGGTGTTAAAATATACCCTCAACCTTCACTCATTTCTCCAAGATTTGGCATTCTTATGCTGTCCACGAAAGAAGTCGAGGACCCAGTTGATCTCACAGTTGGTGGCGTCCTGGTCCCCATAACACTTACGTTGGACCATTTTTGTTTCAAGTTCCCTCTGGTAATCTGTCAGTCACAATGGGCACAACGGCTTTGGCAGGCCCCGTATTCCCTGCTACTTAGAACCATGACCAGCCCTCATCGAGGGGCTCATCAAGAACCATTGTTTCAGGCGGCCAAGACATTTATTGAGCACCTACTACGTGCAGGGCTCTGGCAAAGATCAAACGCAACCCACAATACAACATGAGCATTTTGAGCTCAAGTTCCGAACATGACAAACGTGGAGCAGTTCATTAAGGTCTGGGAAACAAAAGGGGAGAGAGGACCTAGGTACATTCAGGGAAAGGATTTTCCAGGATCCATGGGGATTTCACTGCTTGCTCCAAATGCAAATTCTGTCTGCCACCCTATGTGTCTGCAGCAGGAAATAAGGAACAAGGGCTCCTCTGCTCTTTGTCAGAGGGAAGATGTGAGTCTCATGGCTCATGTAGCAAGCCAGGAAGGCTGCCTGAGGAAGCCTTCTGGGTTGCTGCTGGCTACTAGGGACTGTGCTCTCCACCACCCCGACTCCCACCTGCCGCAGTTTCTCTGCATCCAGCCTTCGGCTTCATGAGCACAGCAGGCAGGGTAGAATTTTTCTTTCAGGGAAAATAATCGGGGGTCATGAAGCCAACCCTCATTCTCGTCCCTACATGGCATTTCTCCGGATCTGCAAACCAGACAACACCTGCAAACAGTGCGGGGGTTTCCTTGTACGTGAGGATTTTGTGCTAACAGCAGCTCACTGCTGGGGAAGGTAAGAAGGGACGCCTGGAACCCCGCCCTTCTGTGACACCTCTCAGGTGTTAACTGTGAGGTTAACTCCTGCCCAGCCTGGGCTGCCAAGAAGCAGAGGGCACAGAGATGCTCAGCCCCAGGGCCCCATTGCCTATAATTCTTCTCCAATTCCAGTCCTGCCCTGCCCCGAGCTGTCCTGTTCCCTCCACGGCTTTGAGACTGTACCTCCTGTCACCCCACCCCCCACCCTGCTCTGTGTGCAGCCTCATGACTGTGACACTGGGGGCCCACAACATCAAGAGGAAGGAGAGGACCCAGCAGATCATCCCCGTGAGAGAAATCATCCGCCCCTCAGGCTACACTTCTGAAACCTTCCTCAATGACATCATGTTACTGCAGGTAGGGCCCTCGCTCCACTGGTTCTTGTGCACTTTATTCCTGGGGGCTTTGCATTCCCTGGGACCTCATTCTTCTCCCTCCTTCCCAGTATGACCTTCCACTTGACCCGGGGCTGTGAAGATGGCAATGCCATGACTGTCCCCGGGCTCTTTGTGACTATCGGTAGATTACAATACCTTTCCTCCGGCACTCAGCTGTCAAGAAAGGCCCGCCTGGATGCCAACGTGAGGCCCATCAGGCTGCCCAAAAGGAATGTGTGGGTGAGGCCAGGGATGGTGTGCAGTGTGGCCGGCTGGGGACAATTCAGAATGGACAGCTCCTCTGGGGCAGAGAAACTGCATGAGGTAGAGCTTGAAATCCAGAAGGATGAGCAATGCATGTCACACTACAATCACCTGTATAACCCCGCCACCCAGATGTGTGTGGGGAACCCAAGAAGGAAGAAGTCTGCTCTTCAGGTGAGATCCCCAGTACTGTCCATGCCCAGCCCTGGGACAGCCACACTTTGAGAAGAGGCAGTGAGAACTAGCCATATCCCTGTCTTCAGCCTTTCCATCCAAACCCATCTCTGGCCCTGTGTCTGTAGCAGGGGTGAGAGACTGTCCCACAGCTCCTTATGGGCAGAGGGTTTCTGAGGGAGAAGAGGGAAGGGAGTGTAAGGACCAGGCTGGAACCCCAGGACCAGGTGAGGCCACAGGCCTACCCTGGCCCTGATCTCACCCACAGCCCCCTAACAGAGACCACCTATCCCCAGGGACAGCAGGGAGGTAGGACCAAAGAAGGGTTGGCTCAGCCTTTCCTCCCTCTGCCCACAGGGAGACTCCGGAGGCCCCCTTGTGTGCAACAACGTGGCCCAGGGCATTGTCTCCTGTGTAAAACACTGTGGGACACCTCCACTTGTCTACACCAGGATTTCAGGCTATATGCACTGGATAGAAAAAATAATGAGACACTTCAGCCCACCAGGACCAGACTCAGACGCCTCCAGGATCAATCCATCCACCTTCTCTGGGGCAGAGGCCAGAACTGCACTGAGCAAAGGGGGTGGAGAGGAGGCCGCCAGGGACCTAATAAACTTCCATCTCTAGTGGAAATTAGATTCCTCCCTTATTCACCAAAACAACATTCATTCGTTACGGCAACCATTGGTTCACATTCTCTAGAATAAAAAGTTTTGCTGCACTGAGACCCAGCTCCTTCCAAATACACCTCCCAGCGCCACAGCCCCCTGCCAGGCTGACTGTTAGCTCCATCGGGAAAAGGGAGACACTGTCCCAGGAAAAATGACCCTCTTCTAGAGCACCCTTCTGTCTCATCCATATTGCCCTCTACCTCCTCCCACACCTACACTCCCACCCCATCCTACCTCAATATGGCAACATAAAGGAATCCATTTGGAAGGAGGACCACCTCAGAAGCTCTGAGATAGGGGGCCACTTCTCCACCCTAAGAGAAATGGGCGAGAAGATTCTGGAGAGCTGTAGCTCTCCCCATGCAGCGCTCCCTCCCCAAATCAGGGTGGCAGCTTGGAGTCTGAGAAGTTTCAAGAGGACCCTTCGGTACTCCCAGCCTAGCCCGAGTGCCTGTCACAGCCTTGCCATGGTCGCACCCTCTGGTGTGCTGCAACCCATCTTCCATGGGCTTGAATGACCTTCAGGTGCTCTTCCATCTTGGTCTAATCCAGCCTCTTCCCACCTCCCACAGATTCGCGTGTGTGTGTGCATGCGTGCGTGTGTGTGTGTGTGTGTGTGTGTACGTGTGAGTGTGCCTCCAAAGGAAACTTATTATAATAAAAAGTTGTGTTTCAAAGGTATCCTATTATTTCAAAGGTGTCCTACAGCTTACAGCTTATCGAGTAAATTTTTTCTCCCATTTTTCAACCATCACTAAGTCTCTTATATAAGAATGTATTCAGAAAAGTAATCTCATTTTAAAAACACCCACCTTAGGGGCTCCTGGGTGGCTCAGTCAGTTAAGTGGGTGACTTGGGCTCAGGTCACGATAACATTGCTCATGAGTTTGAGCCCCACATCAGGCTCTGTGCTGACAGCCTGCTGTGGAGATTGTGTCTCCCTCCCTCTCTATCTGCCCCTTCCTCACTCAGGCTCTGTCTCTCTCCATCAAAAATAAATAAACATAAAAAAAAATTAAAACCACCCACCTCAGGGGCACCTGGGTGGCTCAGGTGGTTAAGCATCTGACCCTTGATTTCGGCTCAGGTCAGGATCTCATAGTCCTGATCCTTGCTGACAGCCCAGAGCCTGCCTGGATCTTTCTCTCTCATTCTCTCTCTCTCTCTCTCTCTCTCTCTCTCTCTCTCCCTCTCTTTCTCTCTCCCCTTTACTCTCTGCCCCTCCTCCACTCATTCTCTCTCCCTCTCAAAAGAAATAAACATTTAAGCAAACAATAACTAAAAAAATAAAAGAAAACCCCCACCTAAGTGAAGGCAGCCTGAAAAGAAGCAGTTTGCTGAATGTCTGCAATTGATGAGTGTGCTTAGACTGAGGGGAAAGGTACACTCAGCACAGATTCTTGGTCTGCCCCTGGTGACCATCAGCATCTCAAGCTCAGGAGCCACGCCTCTCATGTCCCCGCACCCAGCTAGCTCAGTAATTATTCACGGTTTCCTCAGAAAGGAAAAAGAGCCAAGAGCCGAGAAATAAAGACATTCTTGTCTCGATTCAGTCACCGAGTGGCTTCTGAGGTACCAGCCCTTCTGCGGGCTGCAGTCCCAGCCATCACTTTCTTGTTCTTTCTTCTCACGTTCACCTCGTGACTCAACAGTGGGAGTGCAAGTGTGGAGGCAGTACCGTTGTCACCCAGCCCAAGAAAACCACTTTGTATGACGACGCCCAGCTCTACAGGAACACAAGTCGAGGAGGCCTAGACGGTCAGTGAGCCACCTGTCCTTCATTCCCCTCGGGGCTTCGCCTCTGGAAGGAAGAAAGACAGGCTGCTCTGACCTGGGCAGAACTTCAGGGAAGATGCAACCACTTCTGCTTTTGCTGGCCCTTCTGCTGCCCCTTGAGACCAGGACAGGTGAGTGACCAGCCCCATTCCAGAGGCCTGAGCCCATCCCACAAAGCCCCCTGTAAGTCCTGACCCTTCTGCCCAGTGCGGCCCTGGATTGTCCTCCTTTGAGCCCAGGAATTTTCTGAGCCCCGGCTCCTATCTCAAACCAAGACTGACAGGTCTGATGCTCGACAGACACACTCAACAAGGATGGCCAGCAGGAAGGGTACTCCTTAGAAGGTTTGGTAGGGGTTAGCCTCTCTCTTATGGCTTGGAAAGTGGGTTGTTTGTAGAAAGACATTTGGTAGGAGATATGAAACTACAAAAGACAGGCATTGAAATTGCTTGCTCCAACCCAGGAAAGGTAAGCTCAGACCAACCAGCTGCAGTAGAGGGTGTTGTCGCTGGACTCAGCTTTAAAAGCCAATTAAATTTCTCAGTGCTCTCCACCTGCTCCATCCTGCCCACGGAGGGTGATCTCAGCAGCAGCTAGATGACTGTACCCCAACCTCAGTCCCAGGCCCGTGTAACCCATTGTCAGCGCCACCCACCCCTGCCTTCCTAGGCCCTCGGCTGCTCCACTGTCTTTGCCGATGCCCTCCCTGATTCCTGCGGCCTTGAATCCCACCAGCCCTATCTCTCCATCCAACCTCAGCCAAATGCTAATTGAAAGCCGTTCGTTCATGCAACTTAAAAACGTCTACTGACACCTTAGGATGTGCGAGGCCCTGGAACATGAGGATATCAGAGAATCCAACTCCATAAGGCCATAGGTAGCTTATTAGAAAATGGCACCCATCAGGATGTTAGCAGAGGCTCAGACGGGCCCGGGGGGACTCACTGAGAAAGAAGGCATCAGGGGAGTCCTGTCCACGATCCTCTGAGATTCTACCATCTTGAAGGTAGATCTTACCTCCCCCACACACTTGTCTGAAATTGGATGTGGAGAACAAGCACTGTCCCTTCTCAGGGGGGTTCTGAGGCATGAGGTTCAGGAAAGGTCCTCCAGCTACAAGGAGAACCTGAGAAGACCATCAGTCACCGCCTTCTTACTCTTTCCCTCCTGACCACAGCTGCCCCCAGTCACCCCATCCACCAGCCTTTTCTTTCAGAGGAGATCATCGGGGGCCACGAGGCCAAGCCCCACTCTCGGCCCTACATGGTATTTGTTCAGTTTCTCGTCGGGAACAGCAAGAAGAGGTGCGGCGGTGCCCTTGTGAACGAGGACTTTGTTCTGACGGCTGCTCACTGCTTGGGAAGGTGAGGGGCAAAGACCCCTAGGGGGACCCCTGCCCTTCCCCGCCAGGGCTGCAGCCCAGGGGGCCATCCGAGGCTCCTGGTCACTCAAGCCTATGAGAGCTCATCAAAGGAGCCAGCTGAGAGTGTGGCTGGGGCAGAGAAAGGCTGACACATAGGACAGGTGAGCTTTGGAGTCGGTGGATCAGATGTGAGAGTAAGTGGCACAGTGGAGAAGAGATGGACCACACCAGGCAAATAAAGCAGCAGTGGAGGACGGAAGCATGCCCTAGCACCAAAATGCAAACTCACAGTAATTTCATGATATTGCTTGAGAGCAAAAGAGAGCTCCCAGAGCTCCTACCCTCAGTATCATTGAAAAAAAGAGAATCCAGGACCCATCTGTCACCTCTATGTGCCCCTCGGCTCCAGTTCTGCCCACCCCGGTTGTCACCTGACCTTCCTGGTTCCTGGGCAGAGCTGTGTCCTGTGACCCCACACTCCCTTGCCCACTCTGCTCTCGTGCAGCTCCATCAACGTCACCCTGGGGGCCCACAACATCAAGAAGCAGGAGAAGACCCAGCAGATCATCCCCGTGAGAAGAGCCATCCCCCACCCAGACTATAATCCAAAGAACTACTCCAACGACATCATGTTACTGCAGGTAAGGAGACCTCCCCACTGCCCTCGCTCTCCTGGGTCCACATTGTCTCCTCTCCCACTGGGACCTGTCCCCTCCTTCATACCTGGCCTGGCCACCTGACCAGTCTCAGTGGCTCAGGGGAGAAGGAAGACAGGGCAGCCGCATAGAGTACCTGGGCCCAGAGACCACTGACTGAGCTGGCCCCTCTTGCTTCTTTCCATCAGCTGGTGAAAAAGGCCAAGCTGACTGCAGCTGTGAGGCCCCTGGGCCTGCCCAAAGGCAAGGACCGGGTGAGGCCGGGACAGGTGTGCAGTGTGGCCGGCTGGGGACGCGTGGCCATGGGCACTCTAGCAACCACTCTGCAGGAGGTAGAGCTGATCGTGCAGGAGGATCGGGAGTGCAGATCCCGCTTCCGTGGCTATTACATGGGGGCCACCCAGATCTGTGTAGGAGACCCGAAGAAGATGAAGACCAGCTACAAGGTCAGGCTTCCAGCATCTACCTAGACAGGCCCCAGGGCTGAGGAACCTAGGGAGGTCCAGGGTATGGGAGTGGCTGTGCCTTCATGCCTCAGCCTGAGAGCCTGGGCAGCTGGGTCTACAAATCCAGTCTTCAGTTCCCCACCCCTTCCAGTGGTCCCCTGTTGGGGGAAGAAGGCTTAGTCTCCTCACAGCAGCCTTGTCACCCGTGTTTCCCTGAGGTTTGGAGAGAAATGTTTGGCCTGGGTGGTGCTGGAAAGAACAGTCAGTGCCTGGATGGAGTGCAGGGACTGAGAGAGGGGACAAGGTCTGCCCAGGGCCCAATCTCCCATGCAGCCCCCTGACACAGACCCCCAGCCTCAGGGCAGTGGGGAGGGCAGGACCACCAGGAGTGCAGTCACCAGCCCAGTCCTTCCTCTCTCTGCCCACAGGGGGACTCTGGGGGACCCCTCGTGTGTAACAACGTGGCCCAAGGGACTTTCTCTTATGGAAACGGGAATGGGACACCTCCAGGGGTCTTCGACAAGGTCTCACACTTCCTGCCCTGGATAAAGAGAATAATGAAGCACTTCTCTCAGCAGGCGTGAGGCTAACTGTCCTCTGTGCTTGGCCACCTTTTCTGAGGCAGAGGCAAGAACTCCTTGGGGATCGGGGGATGGGGAGTGGGCACTGCAGGGTCATAATAAATAGATCTCTAGAGCGAGTATGGCTGCGGTCTTATTTATTCACTGAACCACTTTCAATATGCAGCAACACTGCCCCAGGAAGTTTTCTGCTGTCACTTACAGGTTTTGCTTTCTCCTTTCTCCCCCAGCCCTCGGTCCTCCCTAAACCCTTTGCTGCATAGTTTCTCATCAGTTTCTCAATAACACCTCTTTGGGGCTTAGCCCTCTGCAAGGGTTCAGCCTAAACTCTGTTATAAAAGGACAATCCTCTCTCCCCAAAAATTATCTTTCCTGGGCCATAAAAATGCCATAACTTCTCTAAGCCAACCACCAGCACCAACCCCACAATTTGGTCAGTAGAAAGGGAATAACTCCAGGGGACCATGCCACAAGCATTCCATTTCCTGTTTCCGGGGGGGGGGGGGGTCTTTCTGGGGCAATGGGGGCAGGTTTCTCCTACAGCCAAGACTTTCTGCAGCTTAGGAGGCTGAGATGAGGCCCCAGCCCCACCCAGGTTTCACTTTTCTGCACTGCTCAGGGCCCAGGACTAAATTCAGTTAACCTTCCTCCCTGGCTGACCATCCCACAACAGCCTCTGTTTTCCATCCTGCCACACCTGGAGCTGCCAACCCACCCAATGCCTGTCAGAGGAGCCAGTACCCACCTCCCAAGGAGTAGGACCTGCTGAGTCCCTCAGTCCAAACCAGCATCCCCCAGGAACTTAGCTACTATAGCCTATGGAGTCACTCACTCAGTAGCTTCAGCCCCCTTAAGCCTGGCCTAGTCTCAGGACCCAGACTCCCCCTGCTGGTACCCTGGGTTATGGCAGCTTTGTGAGGCAGAGGGCTCCAGGCTGCTGGACCGTAAAGTACCACATTGCCATCCATCAGATCAAATTTGATCTCTCTCTTTGTGCCAAGCATATAAGGGGCTCTGTTCCTGCCATTGGGAAACATACAGTGATGAGACATTTCTCCTAAATTCCCCTGGTTTCTCTCCTTCCACCAAGCAGTTCAGTTTGGCATAAATGGATCTGTTTTTAGAATCCACAAGAAAGCTTGTCTCTCTCTTTTTTTTTTAATGTTTATTTTACTTTTGAGAGACAGAGATGAGCTGGTGAGGAGCAGAGATAGGGGGACAGAGGATCCATAGCAGGCTCTGTGCCATCAGCCCAGAGCCCGATGTGGGGCTTGAACTCAGGAACCATGAGATCATGACCTGAGCTGAAGCCTGACATTCAACCGACTGAGCCACCTAGGTGCCCCAAGAAAACTTGTCTTGAAAATAATTGAAATCCCTAAACTTTATCTGTATCGCACATCACAGTTGCACAGGCATGACTTTGTTTGGTTCCAGAAGGGCAATGTGAAGTTGGAAGAAAGTGGGAGACTCACGGGTCGTCAGGTTTGTAATCTATGCACGATAGAGGCCATGCCCAGAAGTGAGGGAGGGAGAGAGAGAGAAGAGGCAGGCTTATTTTTATTTCACACGTAGAAGACATGAACTTTAGTCCACAGACCCATGAAATGCCACATTTCAGGTGGAAGATAGTTCATTGTGACCAGATAACCTTATTTTAGGGTCCCATATCCTTCAAACACCACAACTAGTGAGTTGAATGTGACAGAACAAATTCACGATAGCTGAACAACTAGACAAACACTGAATCAAGTAGGACCCATATCAAAAGGAGAAAGAACTGGGGCACCTGGGTGGCTCAGTCAGTTAAGTGTCCAACTCTTGATTTGGGCTCAAGTCACGATCTCTCGGTGGTGAGATCAGGCCCTGGGTTGGGTTCAGCACTGGGCATGGAGTCTGCTTAAGATTCTCTCTCTCTCTCTCTCTCTCTCTCTCTCTCTCTCTCGGCACCTGGGTGGCTCAGTCAGTTAAGCGTCCGACTTCAGCTCAGGTCATGATCTCGCACTCCGTGAGTTCAAGCCCCGTGTTGGGCTCTGTGCTGACTGCTCAGAGCCTGGAGCCTGTTTCAGATTCTGTGTCTCCCTCTCTCTCTGACCCTCCCCCGTTCATGCTCTGTCTCTCTCTGTCTCAAAAATAAATAAACGTTAAAAAAAAAATTTTTAATAAAAATAAAGATTCTCTCTCTCTCTCTCTCTCTCTCTCTCTCTCATCTGTCCCTCTCCCCCACACATGCACTCTCTCTTTCTCTCAAAAAAAGAGAGAGAGAGAAAGAAAGAACTTCACTAAAAAGGAAACAAACCACATAGATGTGAAAAACAAAATCCAGTACACTGAAAAAAAAAGTGAAAAGCAAATAAAAGCCAATATTTCACACAAGACTGTCCCTATGTCCATCTGCCAAGTCTTCCCTGGAGCTCACAGCACAATGCAATAGCACAGGTGAGATTCAAGATGAATGCATGTATGGAGGTAAGCAAGAGAACAGTAGAAGGTGATGACCAGTGGACAGCTCTGGGCACAGCAGTAAAGAACAACACTCTGAGGAGAAGCCATCACACCTAAGAAATGTAGAGTCCTCAGAAAGTCAGCCATGAAGAGCTCCATGGAGCCCCAGGATGCAAGGTTGAGCCAAGGGCAGAGTAACCAAGGACATCCACCACCAGGGGCAGAGGTGTGTGACCTTGAAAGACAGAGCCTGATGGGTCAGTTTTTCCCTTACACCTGATAGAAGCACTTGACACAGTATGACATATGTTAGGAAGAAAAACTACTACCTTACAATGACGGTAGCATCATGAAGACTGGGCTGCTGTTGACGTTCCCTTAACATTTTGAAGTCAGTTCACACCTATTTCTCTCTCTTGCTTTTGTGATTTTTATTTCTAGAACTTAATCCTATATAAGGTTTAAAGTGTGTGTGTGTGTGTGTGTGTGTGTGTGTGCACACGCATGTGTGTAGGGAAGTTATTCAAAAGGTGTTCATTAATCACACCATTATTTAATAATGGACCTCAGATTGGAATCAGTATTAATGTCCAAAATGGAGAAATGGTAAAATATGGCACATTTATATTATGTATTATGCAGCCATTGACATCTACATTGTCCACCGCTCTAGAAAACTAGGCTAAGGAAACAAAAGAAAGAAAACTAAGCCAAAAACATTAATAGGCAAGTTATTAAAAAAAAAAAAAAGTTGGTACATGTGTTAGTTAAGACAACCCTAACTACTCTACCAGATAAACTTTAGCATTTCAGTGACTCACACAATGGAAACCTGTTTCTCACTCACCCACAGTCCACAATGAGTGTTCCTGCTGAGTAATGCCCCTTTTTACTCTCAAGTATCCCAGCTGGGACAAAAGTTACATGTGTGCCCATGATTAAGGAAACCAGGCTCAAGTTCCTAACGATGTCTTCCAAGTCCCTCTTGTTCATCCAAGTGGAACCCAGGTAGAGGTTCGTTATAGGCCCGTCTGAAAGGTACAACACCATCTCCATTCACACCCCATTTGCTACAGTAATCACACAGTCACACCTCACCTCAAGTGAGGCTGGATGACTGGGTTCACCCAGGTCCTCTGCAAGAAAAGGAAATTGTTTTGCTAAACTGCTAGCTCGCCTCTACCACAATTCGTTATAGTGTTTGCTGTTTATAAGGATCATGGGCCCTAAATTTTGTTCTGCCTATGAAACTAATACACACTGATGACAGAAAAAAATGGATAATATAAAGGTGAAAAAAAAGAGTCATAAAATGATTATTCTGGCTGTTGCTCTTTCTAAACAGAATTAGTATCAAAATGCATACACCACATCATATTCTACTTTTTCCACTTACTATTAGGTGATGCAAAGTGTTCCATGCCACTAAGCAGTCTTCCAAAACATGCTATTTAACGGCCAGATAGTATTTCATTCCATGAATATATCAGAATTAATATTACTGAGCTCCTGTTGTTGAATAGTTGGATGGCCTGAGCAATTGGGAAGAGAGTCTCAAGGTATATGTCCACCTCCAGCTCTTTCTCACATTTACCCGAGGCCCCAGGGCCAGTCACTCCATCTCAGTAGTGTGCTTTTCTTCCAGGAGACACTGAGGTCCTTGAGCCTCTTTTCAAGTCTTCCTCTGCCACATCCAGGGTATCTGGGTCCTTCTTTCCCTCAAACTACGCTGATGGGGAGATTGTATGCAGTTCCCATTGACTTTCCTTTGTCACCTGCTCTTTCCTACTAGACCAAAACAAGGGCCAGTTCTTTGCAAGAAAGTGCCTCGCTCCCAGCAGACATGTGTGGTGGGAAGACAATAGTGAAGAAACAGACTTCTCCCGGTGCTGGCGCTCCATAAAACAATCACCAGCTCATCAGTAGAAACTTCCCAAGGAGCTTCTAGTCTGTCCTTCTAACTGTGATATTAGGGCAGCCCTAAGAATGTCCGGAACTTCTCAGTAGTACACTGGTCTCCTACAATGCCAAGGGCAACCAGATTGCTTTCTGACCAGAGCAGCATCAAAGGGAGGGAGAGGAAGTGTCCCAGCCTCAGCAGGCAACTGCCTGCCCAGAGCTTTGCATTTTGGCGGTATATGGGGCCCAGGGAGGAGGTGGGAGACATCCTACTTTAATGTCCCAATATCCCAGAGGAGAAAAAAATTGTAACTGACGGAAATGTAATAAAACAGTCAAACGTAGATGTAACCAGCTAGGAATATTGTGAAATGTACCAGAGACATGTTTGTTCAAATATCACAATTTTTATTAAAAGGGAAAATCAAAACATTAAAAAAAATATGTGCCCACATTTATTCTCTGACATTCCATTCTCTGTCCAAATGGTCTCTCTAATCCCCAACCGCTGGCAAACCAACTTTTAAGAAATTTTTATTGCAGGGGTGCCTGGGTGGCTCAGTCGGTTGAGCATCCGACTTCGGCTCAGGTCATGATCTCACAGCTGGTGAGTTCGAGCCCCGCGTCGGGCTCTGTGCTGACAGCTCAGAGCCTGGAGCCTGCTTCAGATTCTGTGTCTCCCTCTCTCTCTGCCTGTAACCCACTCGCATTCTGTCTCTGTCTCTCTCAAAAATAAATAAACGTTAAAAAAAATTTTTTTAATAAAAAAAAAGAAATTTTTATTGCAAAATATACACACATGAAATATATATACACTTAAGAATGCTGGCCAAATTTCAGAAAGCCCCCATATGTCTCTTCCTGCTAAAAATGCCCTCTCTGCCCTCCAACCCCAGAATTAACTTACTGTTGTGACTTTTGTGATAACCACTTCCCTGCTTTGCATCATGCCCTTACCCCCTATGGACGCATTTCTATCCAAAATAGTTTCATTTTCACAGTGAATGTAATCCTTCAGGGACTTTTCTCTCAACATTAAGTCTGTAAGATTTATTTGTGGGACTGCATGTGGTTATTAGTTATTTATTTTCATTGATATGCAATATTCCATTATGTAAGTATACCACGATTTGATGTTTGTGCTGCTGTTGATGAGTCTTACTACTGTTTCCAGTCTGGGGCTTTCATGAATAACGCTGCTATGACCTTCTTGGACATGTATCTGGTGGAAATGTTCGCATGCTTCTCTAGAATATATACTTAGGAAAAGAGTCAACCTGATGACTGTAACCGGTATTTCCCTGTGATTTAAACTGGTTGGTTCTCTGGTATCTACTGAGAGTAACATCTTTTCCTATGTGTGTTGGCCACTTGGATGTTTTCTTTTTCGAGATGAAGCTGTTCAAGTCTTTTGCCCATTATTCTATTGAATTGTCTTTTTCTTATTGATTTATAGAAGTTCTTTACATAATTGGAATGTAAGTGCTATGTGTGTTATAAGCATCTTTGACCCCCTCTACCTATTGTCTTTGTTTCCTCTTGATTTTAATGTATCAGTTCATCAATCCTTTTCTTTATGATTAGTGTTTTTATGCATATGATTTAAAAATTTTACCTATCGTGAAGACATTGTTACATTATATTTTCAAATCTTTATTTATGCTCGGATCCATAATCCACTGAAAATGGATTTTTGGATATGGTATGTGACAAAGGTCATGTTTTATTTTGGGGGTGTCTATAGGACACCATAAAGAATCTATTGTCCTGGTTGTGTTTATCAGGGAGAAAAAAGAAAATAGTCTTTTCCCCACTGCTTTGCCATTCAAACTCCATTATCAATCAAGTGTCCATATATCATATGTGTCCATATGTGTATGTCAGTGCCCAAATGTGTATGGGATCTCTATTCCCAGACCATCAGTCTATGTTCCTGTGCCCATATCACTACCACACCATCTTCCTTACTATGGCTTTATTTGCTAAAAGCATGACCTCCCATCTTATTCTTCAAGAGCGTCTTGGCTATTAGCCATTTGTTTTTCCACACGTCTTTAGAACTGATTAAGTTGTATGAAATACTTCTTGAGTACAATGAATCTACAGATCACTTTTAGAGAATTGATATTTTTATAATATTTAGTCTTCCAATCCACAAACATAGAATCTCTCTGTGTTTGGGTTTTGTCAAGTGTCTCTTAATGCAATTTTATAATTTTCACCAAAGACATCTTGCACATCTTGTCTTAGATTTGTGTTTAGTTATTTGATCATTTTCATGCCATTGAAATATTACCTTTTCCAAAATTTCATTTCCTAACAGTATTGCTATCCATATTGAAATGTGATTAATTTTTAATATTTATTTATTTATTTTGAGAGAGAGAGTGAGGGAGAGGCAGAGAGAGGTAGGCAGACAGAGCAAGAGCCAGATGCAGGGCTCGAACTCACAAACCGTGAGACCATGACCTGAATGGAAATCAAGAGTCAGACACTTAACCAACTGAGCCACCCAGGCACCCCAGAAATGTGATTAATTTTTAAATTGATTTTGTGACTAACAAATCTGTTAAACTATCTTATTAATTATGATAATCTATCTGTCCATTCTGTGGCATTCTCTATGTACACTATCATTCTTCAAACAATGACAGTTTTGTTTCCTTCTTTCCTGTTCCCCATAACTTTCACTTCTATTTCCTGCCTAACTGTACTCGCTAAAATCTCCAGTCTGATGTTGAAGAGAAATGATAATTATGGGTACTCAGGTGTCCTTGTATTGTTTTGCTCTTGAACAAAAAGAATTCAACATTTCACCCTTAAGTATAAGGACTGCTGTGAGATTTTTGTGGATAATTTTTACCGGATTAAAGCCATCATTTCTATTCATAGATTACCAAAATTTTTTTTTAATAATGAGGGTGAATTGTAGCAAATGTTTTCCCTGGTTTGCTTCAAGTGAAGAATCATATGTTTCTTGTTCCATCAATCAATGTGACGTGTTTCAGCAACTGAGTTTTGAATGAAACCCCTCCCCATTCCTAGGAAGGTCATGGTATCTTTTTGCTAATTGATTGATTTGGTTTGCATCAATATTCTGAACTGATACGGCCTGTAATGTTTCTTTCCCATATTGTCTTCATTGGGCTTGGCCTCAACATTTTGCTAGTCTCATAAAGGAGATAGGTACCATCTACTCTCTAGAAGAAATTGTGTAGTATTCTTTGAATATTTTGTAGAGATTTCCAGTGAAGCCATATGAGTCTATAGCTGACCTTAATGGAATATTTTTGATAACTGAATGATTTATTTAATGTTTATAAGAAAATGCAAATTTCTTGAATATGTTTCATTAAATTTTCTGAGGATTTGTCAATTTCATGTAGATTTTCAAAATTACATAATGGTTTTCCAATGGCTTATATAGAAATATGACTTTTATATACAAATATGCACACATGTATCTCCCAAATACAAACCCTTTCTCAGTTATTGATAATATCTTCTTCCATTCTGTAGCTTTACTTTTCACTATGCTGATAGTGGCTTTAGCGGTCAGAATTTCTGAAATTTTTATATAGATCAATTTATCTATTTTTTTCCTTTGTAATTATAATTTATATTAGGGCTTTTTACGTCCTATTTCAAGATTTTTTTTCCCTACCTTAAGTTTGTAAAAAAATTAATTCTTCTATCTTATCTTCTAAAAGTTTTGGTTTTTAGGGGCACCTGGGTAGCTCAGTCAGTTAAGCCTCCGACTTCAGCTCAGGTCATGATCTCATGGTGTGTGAGTTCAAGCCCCACATTGTGCTCTGTGCAGACAGCTCAGAGCCTGGAGACGGCTTTAGATTCTGTCTCCCTCTCTGTCTGCCCCTCCCCTGCTCACACTCTGTCTCTCTCTCTCTCTCTCAAAAGTAAAATAAAACCTTTAAAAACAATTTTTTTAAAGAAAAGATGTGTTTTTAAAATCTTCCCAAATGACTATGAAGTTGTTTCTTCCTGGAGAGTATTCACTCATTGCTGCTGCTAAGGAGTCAGCCTCAAATCCAGTATTAATTTGAAAGTAATCTTTCTTTCTCCAATTGTTCTTAAGATTTCTGCCATTTCTTGGGGCGCCTGGCTGGCTCAGTCAATGGAGTATGCAACACTTGATCTCAGGGTTGAGAGTTCAAGCCCCACATTGGGCATGGAGCTGACTTAATAAATTAATAAAAAAAAATTTTTAAAGATTTCTGCCATTTCTTTAAGACAATGATTTCTAGGTATGAATTTCTTTGTATTATTCTGCTTGAAGTTTTTTTTTAACCTCTAGTTGGATATTTTTCATCAACTTTTTAAAAATTTCAGCCACTATTCTATTTTATATGACCTCTTGTTTTTTCTTCTTCCTCTAGAATTCCAAGTAAATATATGTCCAATCTTCTAATTCTATTATTTTCTATATTTTTATCTTTAGGTCTGTCTATGTTCCATTCTTAACACTTTTTTCTGAGCCATTTCAGGTTAGTAATTCTCTTTAGCTTTGTCTAATCTGTTATTAAGTTTTTCCACTGTGACTTTAATTTTGGTTATTACATTTTTCACTTTTTCAAATGTTTTGTCACTTTTTTTAAGGTTCGTGTTCCCCGCAGCTTTTTTAAAGCTTGTTTTTATTTCAGCATAATTGTCTTATTATCTATATTTTATTATTCTAATACACTTATCCCAATAATTAAATTTGTTCTCTGTTCTTATTGTCTATCATTTCCTACTTCTGTTGTCTTATCTCTTTGCTTATCCTCTTGTTTATATTTGACTATATGCTTGTCATTCTACTTGAAAAATAATTTTTAGGTATAAATCAAACCCTGGAATTAAGTGAATTTCCTCTAGATTTCCATTTGATTCCATCAGGCACTTTGGGACACAGTCCATAACCACATCAATGCAAGTTCAAGGTCTGAGATTCCATGAAAGGTCCAAGTAATTCCAATCTTTCATGAAATCACTTGCAGGGATGAGCTCATTATCTCTTCTTTGTTACTTTGAGGGTATAGACTTTTAATGTCCCAGCTCATTGTGAGGAGTGTCTCTGGTTGGACCTGGTTGTGTGGGTTTTGGTCTTTGATTTCTACACCCTTCACCTTATGTGGCCATCAAAGCAGAGCTTTGAATTTTGTAGGTTCAGTAAATTCCCTCAGAACAGTAGTAGCCACCTAACGCCCATTATTCCTTCCTTTTTAGCGTGATAAACACTCCTGCATTGGCAGTTCTTTGAGGTTTGTAAGGTTTGGGATATTTTGAACAGGTTTGCTTGGGATTGTTTCTCGTGGGAAGGTTGGCATGAAATCCTAGGTCGCTGTTCATGAACTCTTCTGTCCACATTTCTATGTAGATCATTGGGAGCATACAATTTACTCCCCTTTTTCCCTCAGGCTGGTCTTTATCCTTTTCCCTTTTTAAAAGAGTTAGACTAATGTTTGTTTGTTTTTAACTTTATTTTTTTATTTTTTAAAATTTACATCCAAATTAGTTAGCATCTAGCGAAGCAATGATTTCAGGAGTAGATTCCTTAATGCCCTTTACCCATTTAGCCCATCCCTCCCTCCCACAAGCCCTCCAGTAACCCTCTGTTTGTTCTCCATATTTAAGAGTCTCTTATGTTTTGTCCCCCTCCCTGTTTTTATATTATTTTTGTTTCCCTTCCCTTATGTCCATCTGTTTTGTCTCTTAAAGTCCTCATATGAGTGAAGTCATATGATTTTTGTCTTTCTCTGACTGATTTCACTTAGCATAATACCCTCCAGTTCCATCCATGTAGTTGCAAATGGCAAGATTTCATTCTTTTTGATTGCTGAGTAATACTCCATTGAATATATATACCACATCTTCTTTATCCATTCATCCATCGGTGGACAGTTGAGCTCTTTCCATACTTTGGCTATTGTTGATAGTGCTGCTTTAAACATGGGGGTGCATGTGTCCCTTCGAAACAGCACACCTCTATCCCCTGGATAAATGCCTAGTAGTGCAATTGCTGGGTCATAAAAAACTGAGTCATAGTCATAAAAAAAAAAAACTATTTTTAGTTTTTTGAGGAACCTCCATACTGTTTTCCAGAGTGGATGCACGAGCTTGAATTCCCATAAACTAATGCTTTTAAAGTGTTGAAAACATTTAAGTAGCAATAAATTAAAATTGTCCCAAATGCTAAGGCACTAATAAAGCCGTTATAATAGTTTCTCTTTTTTCTACACAGTTCTTTCTAGATGCAGAAAGAAATTTCACAAGGTTGCCATCATTAAGCATGTATCAGAGAAGGATGAAGTTCTTTGCAGCTGTGAAAATCATGTATATTTGTATATAAGGAGAGGATTCTTAATTTTCATAAGATATTCAAATGGGGCCATCATATCCATAAAAGTTTGAGAATTGTATTAGTTTTTAATTCTGACATTTTCGCAAAAATTATGCTATATTACAATGTTTTTCTGTGCACCCACAGAATCTTCTAAGTATTTTTAAGTGTGTCTGTGTTACTCTGTACTGCCTTCTTAACGTGGACTGCATGTTCTTTATGTATTGTAGGTGGTGCTTTATGTGTTACAGGGAGCACAGCAAGCATGCGTTCCCTTGTTAGAAGCCCCTGGGGGCAAAGAACAGGGATTAAGTTAATTGGACTCATATCATGGATGAAAAGGATCTTCGCTGTTTTTCAGCCAGGGTCTGACAGCTCTCAACAAAACTAAGCCTCTAGGTCTTTTCTGTGTGCAGGGAGCATTCTGGGATAAAAAGGTCCTCACCTTAAGTAGGAAGCAGGAAAACAGAAATTCTCAACTGTGTGATAATTTTCACGGAGAGTTTGTTGGGGCTCAAGTGCCCTGAGAAAGTAATTATCAGTGGCAGAGCCTTGTTCTGCCCTTTTCCTTCCCTGGCAGTGCACTCTACCCACTCAGGAGAGGGAGCTATTTGATCTGCCTCCACAACCTCTAGAAAGAAGTGGGAGCAGCAAAGGTGCCAGCAGGGGGTCCAGGGACCAAAGGGTAAAGATAGGCAGGCTTCCTCTTCACTCTTTGGCCTCCTCTTCTGACTTATTCCTAGTGTCCTCACCACATACCACCACCACCCCACACCTGTCTTTCATTCACCCATGGCCCCACCTTACTAAATATGACTTAAAGAAGAAATCTAGAGGGTGCCCGGATGGCTCAGTTGGCTGAGCATCCAACTCTTGATTTTGGCTCAGGTCATGATCCCGGGGTCATGGGATCTAGCCCCACATCAGGCTCCACACACAGCCCCTCTCTCTGCCCCTCTCTCCCACTCTCATGCACTCTCTTTCTCCCTAAAAAAAAGTAAAATAAATAAATAAGCAATCTAGGAAATGTGCATTCATTTAAAGAACTCAAGTGCCAAAGGACTGAGGCTCTCATCCTGGAAAGGCAGGAAACAGAGGAGATAGGCAGCTACCAGTTTTCCTGCCTTGTTGGGATATTACTGAATTTGGTGGGTTTAGGGTTCTGGGACACAGGGCCCCAAGCCCCCTTCCCTGTCACCCCAGGTGCCCATTTCTGCTGCCAGCACTGACTCAGCAGCTGTGCAGGACAGCGTTGGCTTGGACTATTCTCTTCCCCCCACATCACCGGCAGTTGGTGGGCAAGCTTCCTGGGCAGCCACAGGTGACGAAACCTGTCACACCAGCAGGAGTACGGGACTGCTCTTGAGCCCCCACCCCCAGACTTCCTTCCTCTCTTGGGGGGTACAAGTCTGGCAAGTGAGAGAGGCAGCGGCATCTGACTGGGGCAGTCTTCCCAAGAAGATGCAGCTGCTCCTGTTCCTGATGGCCTTTCTCCTACCCCCCGGGGCTGGGGCAGGTAAGTGACCACCCCCAACCTCAGGCCCGACCCCTCTCACAGACCCTGGAGCCAGACTGCCTAGACGCTTCCTAACTCTGTACCGTTGGGCAAGTTATTTGAATTCACAGTTCCTCAGATTCCTCATCTATAAACTAGGAAGAATACCAGTGTGTACCTCCTAGAGTTCAATGAGAGTTAAGTTAGTTGGTGTACATGAAACCTTTGGACTTGCTGCCAGCACAAAGGACATGTGATATACATGTGCTCTCTAGATTCATTCTGCAGTCCGTGTGTCCGAGCCTAGGAAATAAGGATGCAGCAATAACAATACCATCAGCTCATGTCTAGAATCTGAAAAACCAGTCCCCTGCTGCTCATGCGCTGACCTTGAGGAGGCCTCAGGGGGACCTGGGAAGCTCCCTGAGGAAGAAAGTACCAGGGAACTTCGGAAGAGGCCACCCCAGAGGGCTCCAGATTTGCCACCCAGCAGCAGACCACCTCTCCTCATGGTGGGAGCCTGAATCTGACCCTGCCTGGAACCAGAGCTATCCTCCGGGGAGCTGGGAGGGAGCTCAGGTCTGGGATGGGGAGCCAGCAGTGGTTCCTGCCAAACCCGGGAGTCCTCCCCCAACGTGTGGTGCCCTGCAAACCCAATTCTCACCCGCAACTCCTCCACTCCCTCATGTCTCCCGCCTCCTCACCTGCCAGCCTTTGTGGAGCAACCACCCTGATGCCCACACCACAGGGTCAGCAAGCACAGAGATAAGTGCGCAATGCTTCCTTCCAGGGGAGATCATCGGAGGCCAAGAGGCCAGGCCTCATTCCCGCCCCTACATGGCTTTTCTTATAATCCAGACTCCAGTGGGGTACAGCACCTGCGGGGGTTTCCTGGTGAGAGAAGACTTTGTGCTGACGGCAGCTCACTGCTGGGGAAGGTGAGCAGCTCGTGTGCCAGTACCGCAGGCCCAGGAGAGCCCCTGACCAGCCATGTGAAAGCAAGCTTCCAGCAACGAAGGGGAAAAAGAGACGAGTGGGATTTGGGGGTGGAGAACGGGCCAGGGTGAATGAAGAGAAAAGGAGGACATGATCAAAAAGAGCAGGAGGAGGCAATGAAAGCACACAGTAGGGCTCAAAATAGGAGTTCAAGCTATTTCTCAACTTATTCCAGGGGAAGCAAGGCTCAGTCACTGTGTCCCCCACCACCCTCAGCTCAGGGCTGAGGAGAAGCACAGAGGACTCGGCCCCTGAAACCCTCCTGTCCCCTCAGTTCCCTCGGCTGCAGTCTTGCCGCCCTGGGCTGTCCACCTGGCCTGCAGAGCCTGCGGGCTGAGCTCCTGAGGCTCACGCCTACCCCTAGGCCACCTCTCCTTTGCAGTCCTATCACTGTCATCCTGGGGGCCCACAACCTCAGGAGGGAGGAAAGAACCCAGCAGCGCAGGTCTGTGCTCAGAGCCATCCGCCACCCTGATTACAATCAACAGAGCAACGTGAATGACATCATGTTACTGCAGGTACGGCCCGCCCGACCCTCCAGTTCTCCTGCTGAGCCAGTCCACTCCCAGTGCAGGGGGGCCTGGCCATCCTGGGAGGCCGAGGAGGAGGCAGGGGCAGAGCCGCAGGGCAGGGACGGTGGGCTGCACACACCGCCCCTGAGTGCCCCCTCCCCTTCTCCTGCCAGCTGGAAAACAGAATCCAACAGAGTGAAGCTGTGAGGACAGTGTCTCTGCCTCAGGCACAGGCCAGACTGAGACCTGGGGCCGTGTGCACCGTGGCAGGCTGGGGCCTGGTGAGCCTGAGCAGGAGTACAAACAGACTCCATGAGGTGCAGCTAACTGTGCAGAGGGATAGCAGGTGCCGCGATCGCTTCAATTTCTACACCGACCAAACACAAATTTGTGTGGGGAACCCAAGTTCGAGGAAGTCCGCCTTCCTGGTAAGGCCATGGGCATCTGCCAATACTGCCTGACAGGCTGGGCAGTCGAAACAGGCTATTCCCCGCGGCGTCAGTCTGGAGGGGTCAGAGCAGAGGGAGGTAGGGTCTTTTCCCATCAATCTGGTCTCTAGGGTAACGGGAGGAGCACTGGGCACACAACATATACGTGTGCAGTGTTTTCCTGGAGAAGGCAAAGGCAACTTGACTTGGGTTGAGCTAGAGACAGTAACTCTAGCCAGGCCTGAAGCCCAACCATGGAAAGACCGGAAGGTTGACTTCCATACTTCCACCGCCCTTCCATCCTCCCCCCACTCGCCCCTGCTTTCTCTGAGAGCCAGGCCTTAGGGCAGCAGGAGCCCAGAGGCCTGGTTTAAGGTCTTTTCCTCTCCTTGTCCACAGGGGGACTCCGGAGGCCCCCTGATATGTAACAATGTGGCCGAGGGGATTGTCTCCTATGGAGACAGGAGGGGGATTCCTCCCGCAGTCTTCACCAGGGTGTCCAGCTACGTGAACTGGATAAACAGAACAATGGAACGCTTCAAGCAGCAGAACCAGACCTGGACGCCGCTGTGACTGATTCTGCTCTGGGGCGGCTCCAGAGGGGGTGGCCAGAGCCTTAATAAATGTCCATGTCTAGAGTGGAATTAACTAACTTTTCATGGGTTCATTAAACATCATTCGGTACACAACAAGCACATGCCAGGACAGAGTCTGGGCTCCTCCAGGAAAATGGGGTTCTTCCCCAGGACAAATTAACCCCTCCCACACCACTCTGGAGATCAGGATGAGCTACTTCCTTCCTCCTGGCCATCCATTCCCTCATTTCTCCTCCCCCCACCACCTGGGAGAAGGGTGGAAAGACATATCTCTTCTCAGGACAAAGCTCTCTACTCTTCACCCTACCAGAGATTCCCCTACTAGGTATTAAAGTAGACTCTAAAACTGTATGCCAGTGCTATGTGTAGGGCAGGGAGACCAAAGGGACAGAGTTGAAATTCAATACAAAGCTTGATTTAATATATGATAAAGGTGGCATCTCAAATTACCGAGAAACAATGAATTTTCAATAGATGGTATTGGAACAACGAGATAGTCATTTGGGGGGAAAAAGATAAAATTGGACCTACTCCTTGCACTGTAAGCCACAATAAACCTCAAATGAATCAGATATCTAAAAGCAAAAAAATGAAACCATACAAGTACTTGAAGGAAGAAAAAAATAAAGATTTGCTTGCTTAAAAATAGCGACCAAACACTCACGTTCACAGCACCGTTATTCACGATGGCCAAGAAAGGGAAGCAATCCAAAGGCCTATGGACAGCCAACATTCTTCTCTTAAACCCTTAGGCTACAACCAAACCCCACTGAATTACAGACCACTGTTCTCATCTTTTTTTTTTTTTTTTTTCATATCTTTCTTTTCTTGGGGCGCCTGGGTGGCTCAGTCGGTTGAGCGTCCGACTTCAGCTCAGGTCACGATCTCACGGACCGTGAGTTCGAGCCCCGCGTCGGGCTCTGGGCTGATGGCTCAGAGCCTGGAGCCTGCTTCCAGTTCTGTGTCTCCCTCTCTCTCTGCCCCTCCCCCGTTCATGCTCTGTCTCTCTCTGTCTCAAAAATAAATAAACGTTAAAAAAAAAAATTTTTTTTTTAAATATCTTTCTTTTCTTAATGTTTATTTCGAGAGAGAGAGAGTGCGCTCATGCATGCATGCAAGTCGGGGAGGGCCAGAGAGAGAGGGAGAAAGAGAATCCTAAGCAAGCTATGCGCTGTCAGCACAGAGCCCCACTCAGGGCTCCATCCCATGAACCAAATCGTGAGATCATGACCTGAGCCAAAATCAAGAGTCACTTAAGTGACTGAGCCACCTAGGCACTCTCATTTTCTTATGTTGATACTCCAACGTTACACAAAACTCCACACAAAATGTTGACTAAAATAAGGACATGTACCCTAAAAATTAGCCCATAGCTGTGTATACCAATATTATATTCAAATAAAAGATTACTAAAAATTGCATAATTTAAACCATACTTTAAACACCTTCTTAAGATAACTGTACAGAATCAGCTGGAAGGTTTTGGGTTTTTTTTACATCCATCAAAATGCTAATTACTCCTTGCAGTGTGACATTTACCATCTGACTTTTTGCAGTTTCCATCATCTTAAATGGAATAGTCACTGAACTCATATTTTATCAAGTCTAACTGGCTATATACAAAAATACTTTGAAGTAAATTTAATCATTATCGTATGACTATTTTTTATCAGAAAGTCATTTGCCTATAATATTCAGTGTAAGCCATTCATCAACCAAATTGTAATCAACATCACATCTTTGACAATACACAGGCACTCTCTATATTTGTTATCATCTATCCATAGGAATTATCTATTATTTGCATGTTCTGGGGGATAACAGTCTCATTATTAAGTGTTTGCATTGGCAAACAGAAAGAGTACTTGCTGGTGGGGAAAAGGGAAGGGAGAGCGACGAATGAGTCCATTTAGCCCTGCCTCTCTGTGACATTTACTCAGAGCCCAAGAGCACCACTCTGGACTCAGTGCCCAGGAAACACCAGGGCCGACCCATCTCACCTCCATGTCTTTCTCTGCCAGTCAGCACTTCCAAGGCATCTCTCTCCCTCCCGCTGCCCTGCTGGGAAGATTGCCACAGACCTCACAGTGTTCACCTCCAGAGGACAATTCTGATCATGAGCATCTCAGAAGCCAAGCCTATCCCCAACCCTCCACAGGTCTGCACTCTTCCCTATTAAGTAAACCGCAGCAGCAAAACTTTGGGAAGAAAGTCTTTTGCACACTGAAAACTAGTGCAAAAGGACTCGGTTTCTCCCACTTTCTTTCTCCAGGTGCAAACTCTGTATTACATGCCCTCCTGACTTGACTGAAAAGCCATAAAACAACCATGACAAGCTCGTACGCGAAAACCCAACTGGGAACTTCTCCCAAACCAATAGCTATAGCAGACTTCCTATCTACAGAGACTTGGTGCCTCCACTCACCACCCCCACCTTCCCCCCAACCCCCAAGGCAGAGCATCAGAGTCAGGAGAAACTAGACACTGGCAGTTCATCATAGCTATAGCAGAGCTACAGAGGTGAGGGGTGGTGACCTTGATAATGGTGTCTGAGGAAAAGCGGGGAAAGGTGGGTGCTCCAAGAGCAAGTTGGACAGGTACGGAAAGTTAGACATTGGATAGGGATATTGAGGACTGGGGTTCTTCAAGGAGCGTGGCGTCTGTCACCTCCACAGGAGACTACAGGACAGCCCTGACCTTGAGTCAACAGCGACAGAAGAAATGGGACCGGAATGCCAAGGACCTGGGAACCCAGCCTTGACAGAAAGTGAAGTTTGCCTCCAGACTGTTGCTCCAAAAAAACAGGTGTGCTGAGAGGTAGGGGACACTGAAGATGTGGGCACTAGGGTCACCCCATCTCTGCCAACCCAAACCACGCCATTTGCATTTGCACTTCTGCCATCCCAGGACAATGTGTTCTGCACCCTTCACTGTCAACATGGTCTTAGGAGAAACATGTTGCCCCCTGCAAAAAGGCACAGAAAGTCAAAATTCACCCCAGTATATTTCTCCCAGTACTAGGGAGACTAATTTTTAGAGTGCTACCTGGGGAGTTAGCCAAAATAGACAACAAAAAGTAAAACATAATAATATAATATGTAATAAATAATTATACACATCTAAGTTATTTAAGATTGAGTGTTTCCATAGGTGTTTCAAAAATTTATTTCATTCTTATTTAATTATCTCTTATGTGATATTTTTAAACTAATCAACAATAGATTATTGACTATGGCCACTAGTAACTAACTGTAAGACTAATGAAACATTAATATGTATGGTAAAGTATGCTATTTTGTGTTTCTGTCACTTGAACAGCATTTTTTTTTTCATCTTTTCTTAGAGTTACACTTCGTTGTATCTTATTGTGTTGTTTTAATATACAAAAAAAAGCATATCATTATGTATATCAATATTCTAAAGGAAAAAATAAATACATGAGGATTAGGTAGACAATGCCTACATATGCTTAAAATAGCAGCGCTGTGTTATCTCTGTCTTATGATAGAGTAGAATCTCACCATTTTTCTTGTTTCCTTTTACAATGATACTAGATGATCTAACTGCCTGCCTCTTGAGAACATCCTTCCTTCTTTTGGTAAAAACAGAGTGAATTATATTCAAAAATCATATACTTTGACCTGCAGTTCTGGCTGGTTCCTGGTCTCCTCAAGCTAAACAGCCTCTCAGCAGAAACTCTTGAGTGTGCAATACTGAGGATTTTACTTCTCACCAGCAACAGGCAATTTGATTTGCAGGAGTTAGTTCCCAGCTCTCCAAAACTGTGTCTCCACTGGGCCTGCAGGACTGTTCTGGTGGACAAGCCATTAGTCAGAATCCATCCTGTCACATGGTTTTCAAATTGGGGCACCGCCTGAAAGGGGAGGAGAACGAAGGGACCAGCCCTCACCCCACACCACCCCATCAGAACAGCTCATCAATTTTAAATACTTAGCACAGGTCCAAATTTTACTTAAGGAAAATATTCATGGCTTAAGAAAGTCACAATTCTGAAGGACACTGATAGACACTAACCAGCTCCATTAAAAGAGAAGGCCCAGAAAGGAAAGCGACCAGCACGGCCCTGGGGTGAGTTCTTCTCAGGCACAACACTGGACCCTGGTCTCCCAACTCCCAGCCAGTTCTGCCAATGAAAAGATGTTGTTCCTCACACTTTCTCCTCTCCCAGGCCCTTGGCCACATGGCCATGGGCCTGCCACTCTCATGTCTGTATTTTGAGGCCAAGTGGACCCATCCTGTCTCTCCCTTCTCCGAAATGAAACCTGCCTCCCTGTGGCTTCCCACAATCCGTACAGCTCTGTCAAGTGACGGTGTTTGACTAACCTGAGTATCTTCTGGAATCCCTGTATTAGTGTGACTTATCAAGCTACTTAACCCTCTGTGAGAGTTAGGGGCCAAGAATGAAAACAAGAAGTTACTTTATATGTTCCACCTTCCAAGTGATGACCTATCCAACAGATACAAAAGCAGCATCAACATTATGTCCAATCTGAGATAAGATTTCAGAGGTCTTCTCTTATCTGTATGAAGTTATAAATGAACAAAGAAGTCATTGGAAGTATCAGGTTGATTGTATTCTATCCAAAAGCTGACAGCCCTCTGGGAATGCAAGCTGGTGCAACCACTCTGGAAAACAGTATGGAGGTTCCTCAAAAAACTAAAAATAGAACTACCCTATGACCCAGCAATTACACTACTAAGTATTTATCCAAGGAACAGGTGTGCTGTTTCAAAGGGACACATGCACCCCAATGTTTATTGCAGCACTATCAACAATAGCCAAAGTATGGAAACAGCCCAAATGTCCATCGATGGAGGAATGACTAAAGAAGATGCGGTATATATATACAATGGAGTATTACTTGGCAATCAAAAAGAATGAAATCTTGCCATTTACAACTACGTGGATGGAACTGGAGGGTATTATGCTAAGTGAAATTAGTCAGGGAAAGACAAATATCATATGACTTCACTCCTATGAGGACTTTAAGAGACAAAGTAGATGAACATAAGGGAAGGGAAACAAAAGTAATACAAAAACAGGGAGGGGGACAAAGCATAAGAGACTCATAAATATGGAGAACAAACAGAGGGTTACTGGAGGGGTTGTGGGAGGGGGGATGGGCTAAATGGGTAAGGGGCATTAAGGAATCTACTCCCGAAATCATTGTTGCACTATATGCTAACTAACTTGGATGTAAATTTAAAAAAAAAAATTAAAAAAAAAAAAGCTGATAGATCTCAAGCCCCTGTGTACAGAGAACTGCAGAGCAATGATACTATCATTGTTGATAACACTATCAACAGCCTAGAAATGTGGTTCCTGCAACAACCTCACCACAGAAAAGATCTTTCTGTGTGAGGGGAAGGGCGATATGGTGAAAGCTCATAGCCTGAGAATCAGAACCAGGAGAAAATTGGTGGTCACTGAGCCAGCCCCTTTTTCTACTTCACCTCAAGGACTGAAAAGCCTGGAAAAAGAAAACCTCTTAACAGACCCATTCAGCCTTTCAAGAAGTTACTGCTACTCCTGTTTTTCTTGGCTGATCTCCTACCCTCCAGGAGGTAAGGGACCATTCTGTTAAAAAGAAAACCACAGGCCCCAAATGGCTTCACTTAGATCCAGTCCCCAAACCAGGGCTTGATACCTAATCTAATTGCAGTTTCAACCTCCCTCAGAAATGTTGTCTAAACCTGTCAGTCAGGAATTTTTCCATTGAGTCTGCCTTGTGGGCCCTCTCCAGGCCCCTAAGGAAGATGAGGTAATCTGTTTTTTCCCTAAGGAAAAGCCACCTTGCCTGAAACAAATCGTTTCCTTCTGCTTTCTTGCCCCATCCTCCTTCTATAAAAACCCTCCATTTTGTGCATCTCTTCGGAGCGACCCTCTGTTTTCTAGATGCGATGCTGCCTGACTCATAAATCATTTAATAAAGCCAATTAGATCCTTAAAATTTCCTCAGCTGAATGTTTGTTATGTAACAATCCCTAGACTCAGAGGCCTGGCTTATGCCAGCAGTGACACTTCCCCAGCATCCCATTGAGGTTATTACTATGATTCTTTCTTGCCTCACTCCCATAAATTTTCTGAGCCCCAGGTCTGTCATTGGATATACAACATACAGAAATTACAGAACAGAAAACTGCTTCCAAAGAGACATAGTGGGTCCTCTCCCCTAGATGGGTCATATCCTGTCACCCAAAAAGTGACATTACTAGGATGCCACAGGATCCTGGCAGCAGAGGAAAGCTGAAAATGAGGGCTGGAACTTCTCATTCCCCAAAGCTGAAAGTGGTTATCTATCCCAGGAGCTATTGTCAGAAAGTCCCCAAATTACACACACACCCCAATGTTTATAGCAGTACTATTGACAATAGTCAAAGTATGGAAATAACCCAAATGTCCATCAACTGATGAATAGATAAAGAAGATGTGGTATATATATACAATGGAATATTGGTGATCAAAAAGAATGGAATCTTGCCATTTGCCACTACGTGGATGGAATTAGAGAGTATTATACTAAGCAAAATAAGTCAGTTGGAGAAAGACAAATATCATATGATTTCAGTCCTTTGTGGAATTTAAGAATAAAATAGATGAACATAGGGGAAGGGAAAGAAAAATAAGATAAAAACAGAGAGGGAGACAAATCATAAGAGACTCTTAAATACAGAGAGCAAACTGAGAGTTGCTGGGGGGGTGTTGGGTACGGGGATGGCTAAAATGGGCAATGGGCATGAAGGAGGGCACTTATTGGGATGAGCGCTAGGTGTTATATGTAAGTGATGAATCACTAAATTCGATTCCTGAAATCATTATTACACTCTATGTTAACTAATTTGGATTTAAATTTTATAAATAAATAAATAAATAGCAACACAAAAAGAAAAAGAAAAGTAAGTCCCCAAATTAAAAACAAGTAACCTGAAAAAGCATCATAAAATCTTAGAAAACACAAAACTGTTTTTGATAATATGAAAGTGATCAAATTAGACATGATTTCAATATGAGGCCACAAAACCCCAGGTCTAAAGGCACTTATCTGGCAACATCCAATCCAACTTGACACAATCAGCTAGCGCCTAAAGTTAAGAATGTAAGGAGCTTGGAAGTTGACAGACCATCCAAACAACAAGTAAAAAGCTGACAGACTAAACAATCAGCAAACCCTTCTTGGGGTCATAAGAGGTGGGGGGGAGAGGGCAAACCACTACCCCTATGATTTGGAAAAACTGACAGGCAAATACAGGGAGCCACAGCTCAATGGAGTCGAGATTCCCGGAGCAAGAACCACTGTGGGAACCAGTGCTGGTGCAGAAAAACCTGAGCTGTAATTGACAGACTGCTGGAGGCTCAGTGTGGACAAGCCTGAGAGTTAAAAAACTGCAGGACGACCTGGCCACAGAGGGACCCCACACTTTGGTGAGATTTACCTCCTAGTGCTCAATCAGATTTTCACAGTAAATACTGGAGGAAAATCCCCTCGTGCTCCTGGCAGGGAAAGAAGGAAAATGAGCCATTCTGAAAGAAAACAGAAGACTCTGTTCTTCTTAAAAAGCCTTGCCCTCAGGAGAAACCAGTTTCTCCTAAGCCTAACCTGCTGGGGTACTGTCAGACCTAACTGACCCGGGAGAAAGGAAATACCCAACTCCAGCCCCCCTAGCTATCCTGTCTCCCCCAGGGAGACATGTGAAATTCACAGTCCAGAGGCACAGTCTCACTAAAAGACTGAGACGGAATCACAGGACTACAGAATGCTTCCCCTCTCCCCACATCTTACTGCCACATAATTAAAGGCCTATTTATAGCAGTTCCTTTTACCATCATGTCTAGTTATCAAGAGAAAAATGACAAGGCATACCAAAAAGCAAAAAATAAAATTTTAAGAGAGACAGCAAGCATCAAAGCCATATATGGCAGGGATATTGGAATTATCAGAGCAAGAATTTAAACAACTATGGTTAATATGCCAAGAGCTCTATGGAGAAGAAGGCAGGGCACAAGAACAGATGGGCAATGTAAGCAGAGAGGTGAAAATGCCAAGAAAGAACCAAAAAGAAAGGCTAGAGATCAAAAACGCTTTTCAGAAATGAAGAATGTCTTTGATGAGCTTATTTGTAAATTGAATGAGTTTTATTCGTAGATTGAAACTGGGGAAAGAATCTCAGTGCTTAAGCGTATCTCAACAGAAACATCCAGAACTGAAAAACAAAGAGAACAAAGACTGAAAAAAAAACAAACAAACAGAACATCCAAGGACTGTGAGACAACTACAAGATATGTAACATGCATAATGAGAATGCCAGAAAAAGAAAAAAGAGAAAGGAATAGAAGACATATTTGAAATAATAATGACTGAGAATTTCCCACAAATTTCATGTCACCAAACCAAAGGTCCAGGAAGCTCAGAGAACACGGAGCAGGATAACTGCCCCAAAAAACTACACCAAAGCATCTCATCTTCAAACTACAGAAAATCAAAGATAAAGGGGAAAAATCCCTAAAAAATCCAGAGGAAAGAAACACCTAACCTATAGAGGAACAAAGATGAGAGCTACATCCAACTTCTCCTCAGAAACCATGCAGGCTGGCAAGTGGTATCTTTCAAATAGGCCCATTTCATCTAGATTATCAAGTTTGTGGGCAAAGAACTGTTTATAGTATTCCTTGATTATCCTTGCAACGTCCATGGTGTCTGTAGTGAGATCCTATATATATATATACTTAATACATAAATGTTATATATGTATGTGATATATATATGACATGTGTAAGTGGACATAATAGAATATTATATATATATTATGGAATGTAAGTTTATACATAAGCGAAATGAATGACAGTAATGATACAGGGATGGGAGGGAGGAATTAGGATTATTTTGTTATTATAAGGGAGGCACACTACCTGTGAAATGGTACGGTATTATTTGCAAGAGGACTTGGGATTGGTTGTAAATATATTGCAAACTGTAGGTCAACCACTACAAAAAGCAAAGAAGAAAGAAAGAAAACAGTAGCAAATATGGTAGATCAATAATCATTTTGAATGTCAGTGGTCAAAATGCACCAATTAAAAAACAGAAATTGGGGCGCCTGGGTGGCTCAGTAGGTTAGGCGTCTGACTTCAGCTCAGGTCATGATCTCGCGGTCTGTGAGTTCAAGCCCCGCGTCAGGCTCTGTGCTGACTGCTCAGAGCCTGGAGCCTGTTTCAGATTCTGTGTCTCCCTCTCTCTCTGACCCTCCCCCATTCATGCTCTGTCTCTCTCTGTCTCAAAAATAAATAAACGTTAAAAAAAAAATTGAAATAGAGAAATTGTCAGAGTCTATCAAAAAGGAAGACTCAACTATATGTTGTTTACAAACCCATTTTACACTTAAAAGCACATATAGATTAAAAGTAAATGGATAGAGAAAAATAATATACTATGGTAACACTAATCAAAAGAAAGCAGGGAAATGCGCCTGGGTGGCTCAGTTGGTGGATCAGCTCAGGTCATGATCTCACAGCTCATGGGTTTGAGCCCCACGTTGGGCTCTGTGCTGACAGCTCGGAGCCTGGAGTCTATTTTGGATTCTGTGTCTCCCTCTCTTTCTCTGCCTCTCCATGGCTCTCACCGTCTCTCAAAAGTAAATAAGCATTAAAAAAATTTTTTTAAGAAAGCAGGGATACCTATATTTCACCAGACCAGACTTCAAAGCATGGAAAGTTATCAGGGATAACGAAGGGCACTACATAATGATAAAGGGGCTAATTCTCCATGAAGATATAACAATTCTAAAGATGCATTTGCTTAACCACAGGAGCAGCACACTATTTGAAGCAAAAACTATAGAACTGAAAAAAGAAACAGATGAATCCACTATCATAACTGGAGACTTCCAACACCTCTGTCTCAGAGGTGGACAGATCCAGGGGTAGAAAATCAGTAAGGACATAGGTGAACTCAACAATACCATCAATCAACTTGATACAAGGGACATCTCTAGACTCTTTCATCCAACAGCAGCAGAATATGTATTCTTCTCATGATCACATGGAACATTCACCAAGATAAACCACATTCTGGGCCATAAAACACACCTTAACAAATTTAAAAGAATGGAAATCAGGGCGCCTGGGTGGCTCAGTCAGTAAAGTGTCTGACTCTTAATTTCAGCTCTGGTCATGATCTCACATAATTGGGCTCTTCGCTGACATTGCAGATCCTGCTTGGGATTCTCTCTCTCACTCTCTCTCTGCCCCTCTCCTCCACATGCATGCTCGCTCTCTCTCTCAAAATAAACAAACTTTTAAAATATACATATCCTGGGGCGCCTGGGTGACTCAGTCGGTTGGGCATCTGACCTCAGCTCAGGTCATGATCTCATGGCTTGTGAGTTCGAGCTCTGAGTCAGGCTCTGTGCTGACAGCTTGGAGCCTGGACCCTGCTTTGGATTGTATCTCCCTCTCTCTCTCTGCCCCTCCCCCACTCACACTGTGTCTTTCTCTCCTTTAAAAATAAATAAACATAAAAAATTTTTTTAATATACATACCCTTTTAAAAAAAAATAAAATCATGGGAATCATACAATGTTTGCTCTTGCACCACAATGGAATTTAACTAAAAATCAATAACACAAAGATAACTAGAAATCATAAAGTACATGGAGATTAAACTTCTGGGACACCTGGGTAGCTCTGTCAGTTAAGCAGCCGACTTCAGCCCAGGTCATAATCTCACAGTTCAGGGATTCGAGTCCCACATCGGTTCTGTGCTGACAGCTCAGAACCTTGAGCCTGCTTCAGATTTTGTGTCTCCTTCTCTCTCTGCCCCTCTTCCACTCACTCTGTCTCTCTCAAAAATAAACATTTTAAAAAAAAAACTTCTAAAGAGCATATAGTCAAAAAAGAAATCTCAAAAAAAATTTTTAAATATTTTGAACTAAATGAAAACATGACTTATCTAAAATTAGTGAGATGTTGGGGTGTCTGGGTGGCTCTGTCAGTTAGGTGTCCGACTTCGGCTCAGGTTATGATCTCACAGTTTGTGAGTTGGAGCCCCATGTCAGGCTCTGTGCTGACAGCTCAGAGCCTGGGCCTGCTTTGGATTCTATGTCTCCCTCTCTCTCTGCCCTCCCCACTCACGCTCTATCTCTCTTTCTTCAAAAATAAATAAACACTAAAAAAATTTTTTTAATTAGTGAGATGTAGCAAAAGCAATGCTTACAGGAAATTTATAGCAGTCAATGCCTATATTATTAGAAAAGAAGAAATCTCTAAAATCAACCAAATTAATGCAAAGTAAACAGAAGAAAAGAAATAATAAGAATTAGAGCAAAAATCAATGAAATTGAAAACAGGAAATCAATACAGAAAGTCAATTAAACCAAAGCCTGACTCTTTGAAAAGATTAATAAAATCGATTAGCCTCTAGCTAACTAAGAAAAAAAGAGAGAGAGGACATAGGTCATGAAAACCAGAAATAAAAGAGGGACATCACTACAAATCGCATGGACATTAAAAGAATAATCAAGGAATTCTTTGAATAACGCTGTGCCCACAAATTTGACAACCTAGATGAAATGGAACAATTTTTGAAAGACATAATATGCCAAACCCCACCCAAGAAGAAATAGACAATCTGAATGGGTCTATATCTAGTAAAGAGATTACCAATAAATTAATAGCCTTCTGAAACAGAAAGCACCAGGCCCAGATGGATTCACTAGTAAATTCTACCAAGCACTTAAGGAAGAAATTATGCCAATTCTCTGTAATCTCTTTCAGAAGATAGAAGTACAGGGATTACTTCCTAACTCATTCTTTGGAGCCAGCTATACCTAAATACCAAAACCAGACAAAGACATTACAAGAAAAGAAACTACAGACCAATTAACTCTCATGAACATAGATGCAAAAATCCTCAATAAAACATGATCAGATCAGATCCAATAATGTTTTTTAAAGAATTATACACCCCAAATGAGTGGGGTTCACCTCAGGTGTTCAAGGCTGGTTCAACATTTGAAAGTCGATTAATGTAATCCATCACATCAACAAGCTGAAAAATAAAACTCACGTGACCATATCAATAGATATAGAAAAACATTTGACAAAATCTAACACCAATTTATGATAAAAACTTACCATAAACTAGATATACAGGGGAACTTCAACTTGATAAAGAATATCTACAAAAAACCTGCAGCTATTATCATACTTAGTGGTGAAAAACGAGAAAGTTTCCAATTAAGATCAGCTACAAGGCAAGGATGTCCCCTCTCACCACTTCTTTTCAACATCATACTGGAAGTTCTAGCTAATGAAATAAGAAAGGGTGGGAAGGAGATAAATGGATTGGGAAGAAAGAATAAAGTCTATATTTACAAAGGAGATAATTATCTATGTAGAAAATCTAAAGGAATTGACAAAAACACAGCTGGAACTAATAAGCCATTATAACAAGGTTGCAGGGTACAAGATTAATAAACACAAATCAATCACTTTTCTATATACTAGCAATGAACAAGTGGAATTCAAAATTAAAAACACAATATTATTTACATTATTGGCACCAAAAAAATGGAATACTTAAGTATAAACTTAACAAAATGTGTGCAAGATCTATATAAGGAAAACAACAAAACTCTGATGAGTGATGCCACAGAAAAACTAAATAAATGAAGAGGTATTCCATGATCATGGATAGAAAGCCTAAAAATTGTCAAGGTTTCAGTTCCTTCGCTCATTAGTCCTAAACATACATTCTATTGGCACTAGAACAGAAGGTTGTTTGTGTAATTTATCATCTTGTTCCATGGCTTTTAAACAGGAAGAGAATGGTAATGAATGAAATAATCTCAGGTCCTAGTCCCTCACTTCTGATTCAATCAGAAGAGCCTATCTCTAGCTCTTTTAGGTACAGGCATAGGTATAAAATTTTCTTTGATAAAAGATATACCTGGCATTATAAAATTAATAATTTTGAAACCCATTGATGTATAACAACTTCCTCCTTTGAAATATGAAGAAGCTGAGGCACAGAAAGGGAAGTAACCACATGGGGCCATTCAGAGAGCTGTCTCCAGATGGGAACCTTGGTGTCCCAACTGCCAGGCCAGTACTCTCCAAGACACAACCATTTCAGCAGCAAGAGAGCTTCAGTTCGCGTAGTCACCTCCTTCCTCACCTCCCCCATCTGGCTACTCAGATGGGTTGCATCCCAACCTCCCCCATCTGGCTACTCAGACAACAACCTGGACAGAAAGTACATGGAATTCAACCTCTTCCCTTTTCCACCGAAATTATGAAAGCTTAGGTCCAAACAAAACACAAACCATATGACAGTCCATATAATGCTTCCAGTCAGCTGCCACACACACCTGCCCCATCCCAACCCAGGCAATTCCACTGTGTTCTGAGTTAAACACCCTCACTCTCAGTTCTTCATTTGCTCTGTGAGATAGCAGGGAGCCCATTCACCACACAAGACCCTCCCTGAAAACTCTCTCAGAGCCCAGGGCTGGGATGTTCCCAGGACCAAGTTCTCCTGAATTGTATCTAGCTAATACTGAGACAATCTGACAGGCAAAGCAAAGAAATTCAACGGGAGAAGAAGCCCAGAGGGAAGCTTCCGTAAGGCTCAGGTCCAAGAGTGAGCCAAGGGACCCATCTTCGTAAAGCTCCTTAGGCAGTGACCTTTGAAGAAAGAGTACATGAGGAGCACAGGCTTAGGGTTACACCCTTAAGACTTTTTTATGTTTCCTTTGGGGAAAAAAAATGTGACTTCATTTATCAGCTTTCTGAAAAGTGATGGACAGGATAGAGAAAAGAATGCCTCCATGCAAGTGAGAACTTGCCACGATCTTGATGAGACTCGTGATGAGAAAGTGATGAACTCAAGAAAACCAACATCCTTATCTGGTTTTCATTTCATTTTGTTACTCCCAGGATATCCCCCAATTCAAGAAGCAGTCTGGAGAAAGATGGTCACTCCCACCCTGCAATTTGTTAAATGCAAATCATTACATATTTAGGACTTCCCCAGTCCCCACCAGGACTAGCACTAAAACTTCACACTAAAAAATGCCCAGACCTCACATACCCACCCCCACCCCACCCCCAGCTACTCTGCCCAGGAGAAAATGCTTAAGGGGCATTTCATTTTCCTGCTGGGGGCTCAAAAGAAAAAGAGACAGAGAGAGAGAGAAGGAAGAAAGAAGTTAAGTTACTCCCCATCCCAACTCAACTTGGGCTGAGCAGACCTTTTTCCTGAGCCCTGGTATGCTCAGAGTCCCTGAAGGGTAAGATCTCTGCCTATTTCTTATGTGTGTCGTTATCTGTCCACCTTCCCTAGCAGATTCTGGGCACTCTTTTGGAATACCGTGGCCTGGTTTCTGAATCCTTGCTATGCCCCTACTGCCTTAACCGGACTTTCCCACCCTAATGCTGTTTCAGTTTCTTCCTATCTCCTAAGTTTGGCATCACTCCACATTTTGCAGACAATAAACATATTTTTATTTTTATTTTTTTAATTTTTTTTTCAACGTTTTTTATTTATTTTTGGGACAGAGAGAGACAGAGCATGAACGGGGGAGGGGCAGAGAGAGAGGGAGACACAGAATCGGAAACAGGCTCCAGGCTCCGAGCCATCAGCCCAGAGCCTGACGCGGGGCTCAAACTCACAGACGGCGAGATCGTGACCTGGCTGAAGTCGGACGCTTAACCGACTGCGCCACCCAGGCGCCCCAATAAACATGTTTTTAAATGATATTATAATTGTACATAATAACACTTGATAACTAATTTGAAATTCTAGATTAGAAAATTCATGGATTCTTAGAAAAACATAACTCATCGAAACTGACACAAGACACTTTGAAAATATGACTAGCCCAATGTCTGTTGAAGAGATAGAATCTGATTTTAAATCTTCCCCCAGAGGGGGTGCCTGGCTGGCTCAGTCCATAGAGCACACAACTCTTGATCTTTGGGTTGTGAGTCTGAGCCCCAGGCTGGGTGTGGAGACTTCTTAAAATAAATAAATGAATAAAATCTCTTTTAAAAATAAAAACTAAATAAAAATAAAAATAAAATATCCTCCCAAAGAAAACTTTAGAAGTTAATATAGAAGACTATCTTCATGACCTCCAGGTGGGTAAGAATTTTCTTAAATAAGGCACAAAAAAACACTAATCATAAGGAAAAATATCTTTAAAAAGCATTTTTTGTTTTTGAAAAGATGAGAGAGTGAAAAGGCAAACCGTAAAGTGGGAGAAAACCTTTGCAAGGCATATATTTGACAAAGGACTTACATCCAGGATATATAAAGCCACATAACTTCCACAAATCACTGAGATAAATACAGGCAATGTAATTTTTTTAAGATTTTATTTTTAAGTAATGTCTACACCCAACATAGGGCTCAAAATTCACAACCCCGAGATCGAGAGTCACACACCCCACTGACTGAGCCACCCTGGCACTCCTCAGCAACGTAATATTTTAAATGAGCAAAATCTCACACATTTTGCAAAATAATACCAAAATGGTCCATAAGTATGTAAAAAATTTTGCAACAGTATTAGTCTTCAGAGAAGGCTAAAGACAAAAAAGATAAAAACTGCAATAAGATACTGATACATGGTGTTCACAGCAGCTGTATTGCCATTAGCAAAAACTCTGGAAATTCCAATATCCAGTAAAATGGGCATATAAATTGTAGAATAATCATAACAGAACATGAATCATCGATGAGAATGAAAGAAAAACCATTCCAAACAACCCACAAAGATGAGTCTTCAAAAACATGATGTTGAAAAAAGTAATAAAAAATAAAAACAATGTTGAATAAAAGAAGCCACACACAAAAGAATACATACTGATTGATTCTAAATGTATAAAGTTTAAAAATAAATAGGCAAAATTAATCTACAGTGATGAAAGTCAGGACAGAGGTTACATTTAGGGAAAAGAAAGAGATTGACTGGCAAGGGCAGAGAGGAGCTTCTGGGGTGCTGGCAATAGTCTATTTTCTGATCTAGGCAATAGTTTCATGAGTGTGCCACTTTATGATAGTTTACTGGGAGTATATATGTATGTATATATATATATTTTTTTTTTTAAGTTTAGTGATTTATTTTGGGGGCAGGGAGCAGAGAGAGAGAGAGAGAGAGAGAGAGAGAGAATCCCAAACAGGCTCCACGCTGTCAGCCCAGAGCCCGACGCGGGGCTCAGTCCCATGAACCGCATGAGATCATGACCTGAGCTGAAATCAAGAGTAGGACACTTAACCAACTGAGTCACTCAGGTGCCCCAGGAGTATGTTGTTGTTGTTGTTGTTGTTGTTGTTGTTGTTGTTGTTGTTTTTAACTAAAACAGTTGACAATTTTATTTTCACATTTCACAATACAAATGAAAAATGCAAATTGCTTTTTTTTCCCCCACTTCTCCCCAGCCAAAACTATTCTTTCTTTGACAGGAGGGGCGAGCAAGTCTTCCTTGTCATGCTGTTAGAAAACACCCAGATTCACAGCACCATGATCTCCTGGTGAATAGAATAGCTCTCCTCATTTCTTTTTCAGGTATTTTATTGTTAGTATTTAGAAATGTAACTGATTTATGTATGTTGATTTTATATCCTACAAATTTACTGAATTCCTTGATTAGTTCCAATAGAGTTTTGGTTGAGACTTTAGGGTTTTCTACATATAAGATCATATCACCTGCAAATATAAATTCTACTTCTTCCTTTCTAATTTGGATGCCTTTTGTGTCTTTCTCTTGCCAAATTAATCTAGCAAGGACTTCCAGCACAAGATTTGTATACTTCGATATGTGTAATTCTTCAAAAAAATTTTTTCTTAAAAAATATCTGAAGGAGTGCCTGGATGACTCAGTTGGTTGATTTTGGTTGATTTTTCCTACTCCTGATTTTGGCTCAGATGATGATTCCAGGGTCATGGGATGGACCCCAAGTCAGGCTCTACATTGAGCATGAATCCTGCTTACAATTCTCTCTATCCCCGCCTCCTTCTGCCCCTCCCCCGCTGGCCCACGTGTTCTCACGCTCTCTCTCTCTCTCTCTCTCTCTAAAATAAAAATATCTGAGGGGTGCCTAGGTGGCTGATTCTTGACTTCAGTTCAGGTCATGATCTCACTGTTCACGAGTTCAAGCCCTGCATCAGGGTCTGCGCTAACAGTGCGGAACCTGCTCGGGATTCTGTCTCCCTCTCTGTCTGCCCCTTTCCCCACTTGCTCTTTACCACTCCCTCAAAATAAATAAAAATAAACTTTAAAAAAAATCTGAAAATACTATATGCTAGTGCAAATATGGAGCAAAAAGAAGTCTTGTAAGCTGCTGATGAGAGCACAAATTTGCAAAATGATTCTGGAAACAGTTTGGCATTTCCTATCAGAGTTAAAGGAATGTATATGCTTTGACCCAATGATTACATTCTTAGTTACAGCCATAGAGAAATTCATGCAAATGTGCACTGGATATCTGTTTAAGAATGCTTTCACTGGCATTATCCCTAATAATCAAAAACTAGAAAAAAAAAGGTGTCCATCACCTGTAAAATGGATATATAAATTATGATGTATTCATACAACGGAAACAATGACCCAGAGCTATGCACAACAACATGAAAAAATCCCACAAACATAATTTTAAATGAAAGATACAAGGTATGGGACACCTGGATGGCTCAGTAGGTTAAGCGTCAGACTTCGGATCAGGTCATGATCTCACAGTTCATGAATTCAAGTTCCACATAGGGCTCTCTGCTGTCAGCCTAGAGCCTGCTTCAGATCCTCTGTCTCCCTCTCTCTCTACCTCTCCCCCACTCATACTCTCTCTGTCTCTCTCAAAATAAATAAACAAAACTTAAAAAAAAAAAAAAAAAGGAAGGAGTGCCTGGGTGGTTCAGTCAGTTGAGCACCAACTTTGGCTGGAGTCATGATCTCACAGTCTGTGAGTTTGAGGCCCACGTGGGGCTCCGTGCTGAAAGGTCAGAGTGTGGAGCCTGCTTCAGATCCTGTGTCTCCCTCCCTCTCTGCACCTCCCCCACTCGCACTCTCTCTCTCAAAAATAAAATAAATATTAAAAAAATTTTTAAGTTAAAAAAAAATGTGATAGATACATACAATGGATTATCATTTAACCCTAAAAAGGAAGGAAATCCTGTCATATGTTACAACGTGGATGAAACTTGAGGACACTATACTAAGTAACCGGTCTTAAAAAGACAAATACTCCACTAATATGAAGTATCTAAAGTAGTCAAACTCTTAGAAACATATAGAACGTAGGGCACCTGAATGGTTCAGTCTGTTGAGTATCCAACTCTTGATTTTGGCTCAGGTCCCCCGCTCAGCATGGAGCCTTATTTTTTTTTTTAAGGTTTATTTATTTTCAAGAGACACAGAGCAAGCAGGGGAGGAGCAGAGAAAGGGAGACACAGAAACTGAAGCAGACTCCAAACTCTGAGCTGTCAGCACAGAGCCCAATGTGGGGCTCGAACTCACAAACTGTGAGATCATGACCTGAGCTGAAGTTGGATGCTCAACCAACTGTGCCACGCAAGCGCCCCAGCATGCAGCCTTCTTAAGATTCTTTCTGTCTCTCTCCCTCTGTCCCTCTCCTTCACTTGTGTGCACTCTCTCAATAAATAAACAAATAAATAATAAAAAAGAAACAACTAGAACGGTGATTTCCCAAAAATTGTGGGAAGGAGAAAAGGGCAGCTGTTGACCAATGGGTACAGAGTTTCTGTTTTACAAGATGAAAAAATCCTAGTGGGGCGCCTGGGTGGCTCAGTCAGTTAAGTGTCAGACTCTTCATTTCAGCTCAGGTCATGATCTGACGGTTTGTGAGTTCAAGCCCTGCATCGGGTCTTTGCGCTGACAATGCAGATCCTGCTTGGGATTCTCTCTGCCCCTCCCCCCTCCACTTGTTCTCTCTCTCTCTCTCTCTCTCTCTCTCTCAAAATAAATAAACATTTTTATTGCACAATAATGTGCATAAAGTTAACACCAGTGTTCTGCATACTCAGACATAGTGGAGATGGTAAGTTTTATGTTAATGTGTTTTTTACCACCATATTGTAACCACTGACCTATAGGACAAACTCCACACTTCTACAGCAGACAAGCCATCCCTAAACTGGCTCCTATCTAGCTGGCCTCATCTTCCACCATTCCTGCCCTTGTTTCATTAACATTATGCCTCAGTAATACTGAGGGACTTGTAGTTTCCCCAATCACACAGTCTTTCTCTTGCCCTTTTTAGATATGTTGCTACTTCTGCTGAGAAGGACCTGTCTCAATTTGTCCAGTGACAAAATATAACGTATCCTTCTGATCTCAGACAGAATGAAGCTGTTGCTGCCTTACCAGGATGGCCTGGACAGCTTCTCTTACCACCCACAGTGTCTCTGCATCTGTCCATTGCAGCACTGTGCTATTTGCACTGTGCTGTTTGCACTGCGATGATGAGATGGCACACTCATCAGGGTCTGGCACCTGGTAAGTGCCCATCAAACATTTTTGAACGATAAAGTGAGTGAGTGAGTGAGTGGCATTTTATCAGGAACCCAGAGCCTTAGAGGAATGGAGAATTGTGATATCCAGGCTGACGCTAACATTGTCACTGAAAGAACTCATATGTTAGTAAGAGAAAATAAATGGAAGGTCAGGATAAGGGAGATAGTGCCAATTATGTGTCATGTGATCATCAAGGGATTAAGACTGGGTGGAATGGGAGGAGCCAAGATGGCGGAACAGCATGGAAGTTTTTTGTGTGTCTCACATCCAAGAAATACAGCCAGACCCACACTAAACCATCTTGCACACCTAGAAAACTGATCTGATTAACACAACAATCTGCACAACCTGAACCATAGAATTCAGCAGGTACACTGCCCAGAGAGGTGAACTTGGGGAGAGAGGAGCCACGGAGGGCAGGGAAGTGTTTTTGCATGCAGAGAGAGGACGGCATCAGGGGGGAGAATACAGAAAAGCACCTCTCTTGAAAAGCAGCTAGACAGAAAGTGGAAAATTAGAAACAGCCACAGGAGCTGAACTAAAAAGGGAGAAAGGAGAAAGGAGAGGGTTTAAATTCCATTAAGACTGTAAACAAGGGGAGCACAGAGTCTGAAATTACTCAGTACAATACCTGGCAGTGCTCTGGTGGGAAGGGCGAATCCTCAGGAGCAGACTGGGGCCCGGGAGGTTCTCAAGCCACATGGGGAGAAGCAGTTCCACTGCTGAAAGGACGTTTGGTAGAGACTGTTGAAGCCACCTGGTCCCAGCAGACCCCAGAAAAAGGCCACATTCACTGGTGCTGGAACAAGGTCGTTAAGTGTGAAGCCTGGTGCCAGATGTGTGTTGTGATTTTCCATAATCCCTGACACTGCTGCTACACTATCCCATGAACTTTCCTGGGTGCAGCTGGCACCCAGCCATTGCTCGGTGAGACCCTCCACAGAGAGGCAGAACGGGTCAAAGCCGCGGTCCTTCAGAAATAAGGGGTCAGGAAAAACAACCACATCTGAGACAAAACTCCGGAGAGAGATACTACCTGGGGTTTGGTCACGGACAGTGTAAAAGCAGGGAGTGGACGAAAGCTGAAGACAAAGGACGGGTGCACGGTTGCTGATCAGGGAGAACAGAGTTCTGATACTAGAGACCGGGTACCTGGGTGATGCCATTTTCACCGCTCCCCCACATGTGCATACACACCTATGAGCACCACAATAATCTACCCCAGGAGGTCAGCAGCACCATCTAGTGGAGAACTGAGCCGTTACACTAAACCCCGCCCAACTGGGCCAACCTCGCTCTTCAAAAACAAAAGTCTCACTGCCTGCTTAGTTTATGGACTATAAACCGCTTCATAGTCTGACTTCTAGGGGGAAACGAAGTAATTTCAGCCGTATTTAGTCTGTCAGTAGGTCCATCTATTCAATTTTCTTTCCCTTTTTTTTTCTCTTTTTCATTTCTTTTCTTTTTCTTGAATACAGAAAGAAAAAATTCACTTTTATTTTCAATTTTTATTAAAAATATTCCTTTAGACCTGAATGTGAGACAGGAAACCATCAAAACCCTAGAGGAGAAAGCAGGAAAAGACCTCTCTGACTCAGCCGTAGCAATCTCTTACTCAACACATCCCTAAAGGCAAGGGAATTAAAAGCAAAAATGAATTACTGGGACCTTATGAAGACAAAAAACTTCTGCACAGCGAAGGAAACAACCAACAAAACCAAAAGGCAACCAACGGAATGGGAAAAGATATTTGCAAATGACATATCGGACAAAGGGCTAGTATCCAAAATCTATAAAGAACTCACCAAACTCCACACCCGAAAAACAACCCAGTGAAGAAATGGGCAGAAAACATGAATAGACACTTCTCTAAAGAAGACATCCAGATGGCCAACGGGCACATGAAAAGATCCTCAACGTCGCTCCTCATCAGGGAAATATAAATCAAAACCACACTCAGATATCACCTCACGCCAGTCAGGGTGGCTAAAATGAACAAATCAAGAGACTATAGATGCTGGAGAGGATGTGGAGAAACGGGAACCCTCTTGCACTGTTGGTGGGAATGCAAATTGGTGCAGCCACTCTGGAAAGCAGTGTGGAGGTTCCTCAGAAAATTAAAAATAGGCCTACCCTATGACCCAGCAATAGCACTGCTAGGAATTTATCCAAGGGATACAGGAGTACTGATGCATAGGGGCACTTGTACCCCAATGTTTATAGCAGTACTCTCAACAATAGCCAAATTACGGAAAGAGCCTAAATGTCCATCAACTGATGAATGGATAAAGAAATTGTGGTTTATATACACAATGGAGTACTACATGGCAATGAGAAAGAACGAAATATGGCCCTTTGTAGCAACGTGGGTGGAACTGGAGAGTGTGATGCTAAGTGAAATAAGCCATACAGAGAAAAACAGATACCATATGGTTTCACTCTTATGTGGATCCTGAGAAACTTAACAGAAACCCATGGAGGAGGGGAAGGAAAAAAAAAAAAAAAGAGGTTAGAGTGGGAGAGAGCCAAAGCATAAGAGACTCTTAAAAACTGAGAACAAACTGAGGGTTGATGGGGGGTGGGAGGGAGGGGAGGGTGGGTGATGGGTATTGAGGAGGGCACCTTTTGGGATGAGCACTGGGTGTTGTATGGAAACCAATTTGACAATAAATTTCATATATTGAAAAAAATAATAATAAATAAATAAATAAATAAATACTAATCTCCTAAAGAGAAAAAAAAATATTTCTTTAATTTTTTTACCATATTTTTTACTTTTGTGTAAATTTTTTTGAAATTCTATTTTACTTCCATCATTTTATTTTCGTCTACTTCAGTGTATTCATTTTTTCAAATTTTCAAACGATTTCCTTTTTTTTTTACTTTCATTTTTCTCTTTTTCATTTCTTTTTCTTGAATACAGAAAGAGAAAATATTCATCTTTATTTTTAATTTTTATTAAAAATATTTTTCTTTAATTTTTTTCTACTATATTTTTTACCTTTGCGTAAGTTTTTTCAAATTCTAGTTTACTTTCATCATTTCATTTTAGTCTACTTCAGTGTATTCATTTTTTCAAATTTTCAAACGATTTCCTCTTTTTTTTTCTTCTTTCCCCTTTTTTCTCTAATCTATCAAGCCACTTTTTTTTTAATTTTTTTTAACGTTTATTCATTTTTGAGACAGAGAGAGACAGAGCATGAATGGGGGACGGTCAGAGAGAGAGGGAGACACAGAATCTGAAACAGGACCCAGGCTCTGAGCTGTCAGCACAGAACCCGACGTGGGGCTCGAACTCACGGACCGCGAGATCATGACCTGAGCCAAAGTCGGACGCCCAACTAACCGAGCCACCCAGGCACCCCAATCAAGCCACTTTCAACACTCAGACCAAAACACACCTAGGATATAGCATCATTTATTCGATTTTGTGTGGGGGGGTATTTTTAATTTTTTAATTTTAATATTTTTTTAATTTTAATTTTTTCTGCCTCATTATTTCCTTTTCTCCCTTCAAAATGATGAAACAAAGGAACTCACCCCAAAAGAAAGAGCAGGAAGAAACGACAGCCAGGGACTTGACCAACACAGATACAAGCAAGATGTCTGAACCAGAATTTAGAATCACAATAATAATACTACCTGGGGTCAAAAAAGGTTAGAATCCCTTTCTGCAGAGATAAAAGAAGTAAAAACTAGTCAGGATAAAATAAAAAATGCTATAACTGAGCTGCGATCACGAATGGATGCCACAGTGTCAAGGATGGATGAGGTAGAACAGAGAATCAGCAATATAACGGACAAACTTATGGGGAATAACAAAGCAGAAAAAAAGAGGGAGATTAAGGCAAAAGAGCACAATTTAAGAATTAGAGAAATCAGGGGCACCTGGGTGGCTCAGTCGGTTAAGTGTCCGACTTCGGCTCAAGTCATGATCTCACGCTCCGTGAATTCGAGCCCCGCATCGGGCTCTGTGCTGACAGCTCAGAGCCTGGAGCCTGTTTCAGATTCTGTGTCTCCCTCTCTCTCTGCCCCTCTGCTGTTCATGCTCTGTCTCTCTGTCTCAAAAATAAATAAACGTTTAAAAAAATTAAAAAAAAAAAAGAATTAGAGAAATCAGGGGCACCTGGGTGCCTCAGTCGGTTAAGTGTCCAACTTCGGCTCAGGTCATGATCTCACAGTTGGTGAGCTGGAGGCCTGCATCAGGCTCTGTGCTGACAGCTCAGAACCTGGAGCCTGCTTCGAATTCTGTGTCTCCCTCTCTCTCTCTCTCTGTCCCTCCCCTGCTCGCACTCCATGTCTCTTTCTCAAAAACAAACAAACAAAAAAAAATTAGAGAAATCAGTAACTCATTAAAAAGGAGCAACATGAGAATCATAAGGGTCCCAGAAGAGGAAGAGACAGAAATAGGCTTAGAAGGGTTATGGGAGCAAATCATAGTGGAAAACTTTCCTAACCTGGGGGAAGACACAGACATCAAAATCCAGGAAGCACAGAGGACTCCCATTAGATTCAACATAAACCGACCATCAACAAGGCATATCATAGTTAAATTCACAAAATACTCAGGCAGGAGAGAATCATGAAGGCAGCAAAGGAAAATATAAAAGTCCTTAACCTAAAAGGGAAGACATATCAGGTTCACAAGAGACCTATCCACAGAAATTTGGCAGGCCAGAAAGGAGTGGCAGGATATATTCAATGTGCTGAATCAGAAAAATATGCAGCCAAGAATTCTTTATCCAGCAAGACTGTCATTCAAAATAGAAGGAGAGATAAAAAGTTTCCCAGACAAACAAAAATTAAAGGAGTTTGTGACCACTAAATCAGCCCTACAAGATTTTAAGGGGGACTCTGAGGGGAGAATAGATGAAAATAGAAAGAGAGAAAAAAGGAAAGAAAGAAAGAAAGAAAGAAAGAAAGAAAGAAAGAAAGAAAGAAAGACCAAAAGCAACAAAGATTAGAAAGGACCAGAGAACACCACCAGAAACTCCAACTCTACAAGCATCATAATGGCAATAAATTCATATCTTTCAGCACTCACTCTAAACACCAATGGACTCAATGCCCCAATCAAAACACATAGGGTAACAGAATGAATAAGAAAACAAGATCCATCTATATGCTGTTTACAAGAGACCCACTTTAGACCTAAAGACACCTTCAGATTGAAAGTAAGGGGATGGAGAACCATCTATCATGCTAATGGTCATCAAAAAAAAGCTGGAGTAGCCATACTTATATCAGACAATCTAGACTTTAAAATAAAGACTGTATCAAGAGATGCAGAAGGGCATTATATCATAATCAAGGGGTCTATCCACAAAGAAGACCTAACAATTTTAAACATTTATGCGCCAAATGTGGCAGCACCCAAATATATTAATCACAAACATAAAGAAACTCATTGATCGTAATACCATAATAGTAGGAGACTTCAACACCCCACTCACAGCAATGGACAAATCATCTAATCATAAAATCAACAAGGGGGGCACCTGAGTGGCTCAGTCGGTTAAGCGTCCGACTTCGGCTCAGGTCATGATCTCACGGTCTGTGAGTTTGAGCCCCACGTCGGGCTCTGTGCTGACAGCTCAGAGCCTGGATCCTGTTTCAGATTCTGTGTCTCCCTCTCTCTCTGACCCTCCCCCATTCATGTTCTGTCTCTCTCTGTCTCAAAAATAAATAAACATTAAAAAAAATCAACAAGGAAACAGTGGCTTTGAAGGACACACTGGACCAGATGGACTTAACAGATATATTCAGAACATTTCATCCTAAAGCAGCAGAATATACATTCTTCTCCAGTGCACATGGAACATTCTCCAGAATAGACCACATACTGGGACAAAGATCATCCGATCATCCCTCAGCAAGTACAAAAAGATCAAGATCATACCATGCATATTTTCAGACCACAACGCTATGAAACTCAAAATAAACCATAAGAAAAAGGTTGGAAAGGTAACAAACACTTGGAGACCGAAGAACATCCTACTAAAGAATGAATGGGCTAACCAAGAAGTTAAAGAGGAAATTTAAAATTATATGGAAGCCAATGAAAATGAACACCACAACCCAAAACCTCTGGGACACAGCAAAGGTGGTTATAAGAGGAAAGTATACAGCAATTCAAGCCTTCCTAAAGAAGAAAGAAAGATCTCAGATACACAACCTAAACTTACTCCTTTAGGAGCTGGAAAAAGAACAGCAAATAAAACCCAAAACCAGTAGAAGACAGGAAATAATAAAGATTAGAGCAGAAATTAATGCTATTGAAACCAAAAAACAGTAGAACAGATCAATGAAACCAGAAGCTGGTTTTTGAAAGAATTTACAAAATTGATAAACCACTAGCCAGTCTGAACAAAAAGTAAAGGAAAAGACCCAAATAAAATCAAGAATGAAAGAGGAGAGATCACAACCAACACAGCAGAAATAAAAACAATAATAAGAGACTAAATATTATGAGCAATTATATGCCAATAAAATGGGCAATCTGGAAGAAATGGACAAATTCCTAGAAACATACACACTACCAAAACTGAAACAGGAAGAAATAGAAAATTTGAACAGACCCATAGCCAGTAAGGAAATCAAATTAGTAATCAAAAATCTCCCAAAAACACGAGTTCGGGGACAGATGGCTTTCCAGGGGAATTCTACCAAACACTTAAGGAAGAGTTAACACCTATTCTCTTGAAACTGTTCCAAAAAATAGAAATGAAAGGAAAACTTCCAAACTCATTCTATGAAGCCAGCATTACCTTGATTCCAAAACCAGACAGAGACCTCACTAAAAAGGAGAACTAAAGACCAATTTCCCTGAAGAACATGGATGCAAAAATCCTCAACAAAATATTAGCCAACCGGCTCCAACAATACATTAAAAAAATTATTCACCACGACCAAGTGGGATTTATACCTGGGATACAGGGCTGGTTCAATATCCACAAAACAATTAACGTGATTCATCACATCAATAAAAGAAAGGACAAGAACCATATGATCCTCTCAATAGATGCAGAGAAAACATTTGACAAAATACAGCATCCTCTCTTGATAAAAACCCTCAAGAAAGTAGGGATAGAAGGAGCATACCTCGAAATGATAAAAGCCATATATGAGCGACCCAACGCTAATATCATCCTCAATGGGGAAAAACTGAGAGCTTTCCCCCTAAGGTCAGGAACAAGACAGGGATGTCCTCTGTCGCCACTGTTTTTCAACATAGTATTGGAAGTCTTAGCCTCTGCAATCAGACAACACAAAGAAATAAAAGGTATCCAAATCGGCCAGGAGGAGGCCAAATTTTCACTCTTCGCAGATGACATGATACTCTATATGGAAAACCCTAAAGATTCTGCCAAAAAACTGCTAGAACTGATCCATGAATTCAGCAAAGTCACAGGAAGTAAAACCAATGCACAGAAATCGGTTGCATTCCTATACACCAACAATGAAGCAACAGAAAGAGAAATCAAGGAATCCATCCCATTTATAGTTGCACAAAAAAAACATAAAATACCTAGGAATAAATCTAACCAATGAGGTGAAAAATCTATACACTGAAAACTATAGAAAGCTGATGAAATAAATTGAAGACGACATCAATAAATGGAAAAAGATTCCATGCTCCTGGATAGGAAGAATAACTTTGTTAAAATGTCGATACTACCCAAAGCAATCTACATATTCAGTGCAATCCCTATCAAAATAACACCAGCATTCTTCTCAGAGCTAGAACAAACAATCCTAAAATTTGTATGGAACCAGAAAAGACCCCGAATAGCCAAAGCAATCTTGAAAAAGAAAACCAAAGCAGGAGGCATCACAATCCCGGACATCAACTTATACTACAAAGCTGTAATCATCAAGACAGTATGGCACTGGCACAAGAACACTCAGATCAGTGGAACAGAATAGAGAACCCAGAAATGGACCCACAAATGTATGGCCGGCTAATCTTTGACAAAGCAGGAAAGAATATCCAATGGAATAAAGACAGTCTCTTCAGCAAATGGTGCTGGGAAAACTGGACAGCGACATGCAGAAGAATAAACATGGACCACTTTCTTACACCAGACACAAAAATAAGCTCAAAATGGATGAAAGACCTCAATGTAAGACAGGAAGCCATCAAAATCCTCGAGGAGAAAGCAGGCAAAAACCTCTCTGACCTTGGCCACAGCAACTTCTTACTCAACACGTCTCCAGAGGCAAGGGAAACAAAAGCAAAAATGAACTACTGGGACCTCATCAAAATAAAAAGCTTCTGCACAGCAAAGGAAACAATCAGCAAAACTAAAAGGCAACTGACAGAATGGGAGAAGATATTTGCAAATGACATATCAGATAAAGGGTTAGTATCCAAAATCTATAAAGAACTGATCAAACTCAACACCCAAAAAACAAATAATCCAGTGAAGAAATGGGCAAAAGACATGAATAGGCACTTCTCCAAAGAAGACATCCAGATGGCCAACCGACACATGAAGAAATGCTCAACACCACTTATCATCAGGGAAATAAAAATCAAAACCACCGTGAGATACCACCTTACACCTGTCAGAATGGCTAACATTAACAACTCAGGCAACAACAGGTGGTGAGGATGCAGAGAAAGAGGATCTCTTTTGCATTGTTGGTGGGAATGCAAGCTGGTGCAGCCACTGTGGAAAACAGTATGGAGGTTCCTCAAAAAATTAAAAATAGAACTACCCGGGTGCCTGTGCAGCTCAGTCAGTTGAGCATCCCACTTCAGCTCAGGTCATGATCTCACAGTTCATGAGTTCGAGCCCCGCATTGGGCTCTGTGCTGACAACATAGAGCCTGGAGCCTGCTTCGAATTCTGTGTCTCCCTCTCTCTCTGCTCCTCCCCTGCTCATGCTCTCTCTCTCTCTCCTTCAAAAATAAATTTTAAAACATTGTAAAAAAATTTTTAAATAGAACTACCCTATGACCCAGCAATTGCACTACTCAGTATTTATCCAAGGGATACAGGTGTGCTATTTCAAAGGGACACATGCACCCCAATGTATTGCAACACTATCAACAATAGCCAAAGTATGGAAAGAGCCCAATGTCCATCGATGGATGAATGGATAAAGAAGATGTGATGTATATATATACAATGGAGTATTACTCGGCAATCAAAAAGAATGAAATCTTGCCATTTGCAACTACATGGATGGAACTGGACCATTTTATGCTAAGTGAAATTATTCAGAGAAAGACAAATATCATATGACTTCACTCATATGAGGACTTTAAGAGACAAAACAGATGAACATGAGGGAAGGGAAACAAAATTAATATAAAAACAGGGATGGGACAAAGCATAAGAGACTCATAAATATGGAGAATAAACAGAGGGTTACTGGAGGGGGTGGGGGGAATGGGCTAAATGGGTAAGGCATTAAGGAATCTACTCCTGAAATCATTGTTGCACTGTATGCTAATTAATTTGGATGTAAATTTAAAAATTAAATAAAATTAAAAAAAAAAAAAAGACTGGGTGGAAAAGGCCATGAAATTAGGAAGGAAATGAGCAGCTTAAAGAATCCACAGAAATATGGTCTAGGAGGTCCCAGAACACAAAACAGAGATGGAACCAGCTGCTCCAGCACTCAGCTCCCACAGTTTAACATGGAAAGCAGGATAGCATTCCCACGGGGCTGGGAAACCCCAGGGCACAGAGCCACCACTCCCCTGAGAACAGAATGGAGGGTCCCAGACTCACTCAGATACAGTCATAGGTTTGGGGCGAAGATGGTTCCAAGTGCTGGAAGGTGCTTTTTACTTCCATTGGCTTTTTTAGAGTCCTGGCACAACTTAGAGGAAGACAATTCTGGTTCACAAACTCTTGGAAGAGGTTTGTGATCTTGGGGGCTCATAATGCTAATACTAGTAATTAACTTTGAGTACTTACTTTACCTGGTACTTTATACAAATAAATTCTCTTATTTAATCTTCACCACTTTTTTAATGTTTATTTATTTTTGAGAGAGAGAGAGAGCACGAGTGGGGAAGGGGAGGAGAGAGAAGAGGACAGAGGATCCAAAGCAGGCTCTGTGCTGACAGCAGAGAGCCTGATGTGGGGCTCAAACTCACAAACCATGAGATCATCACCTGAGCTGAAGTTGGATGCTTAACTGACAGAGCCACCAAGGCTCTCCTTTAATCTTCACCATTCTTTTTTTTTTTTAATAGTTTTATGTTTATATATTGTGAGAGACAGAGCAAGGGAGGGACAGAGAGAGGCAGAGACACAGAGTCCAAGGCAGGCTTCAGGCTCCAAGCTGTCAGCACAGAGCTGGACGTGGGGCTCAAGCCCACAAGCCATGAGATCACGACCTGAAGTCGGACGCTTAACTGACTGAGCCACCCAGGTGCCCCTAATCTTCACCATCTTATGAAGATGAATTATTGGGTGGGAGAGGCTAAGAGTTGAAGAAACTTACCCCAAATCACAAAGCTAGTAAAGGACACTACCAGGATTCCACAGTCTGATTCCAGAGCTCTTAACTATGCACTTACTTCACCTAGCTCCCAAATGCATGGCCTGAATAAGGCTTCTATAAGAAAAGGATAACCCTTTCCCAAGCCTTGACAGTGTGATCTTTATATTCAAATGAGAGATGTTTGCCCTAAGAGATGCACTCCTCTCTTCTCCATATGACAATCCTCTTACAAGCATTAAAAAGTCATCCTTCACAGGAGATCTTGGTGCCTGGGTCCCTCCACCATAGCAGTATCCACAGACCAGCCAAAAGCTCAAAAGTTTATCAATCATATGTGGTATCTAAGGGAAGGAGAAAGTTATTCCTGGATGGTTCTATAAAGAGATAAGGAATTGCAAGAATCATTACATGAGAAAACATCCTGGAAAGTTAAATGGAGAGTTCTGAGTAGCACCCCTTCAGTTAATTGAACCCACAGATGGGAGAGCATAAAAGATACCTTGAGACTATGTCCCTGACCCTTGCTGCTGTGCTGGCTCCTAGCAGCTGCCCCATCTCATTCCTTGCAGCAACCACAAATCAAACTTCAAGCAGGCAAATGAAAAAGACAGATGGTGCAAACAGATCTCCTCCAACAGCTCACCAGATAATGGGAAGATTGCCATTGATAGATTTGATTCTAAGATGCAGAGAGCTGTCTCTTGCTGGCCTGACCAATGCTGATTGCTGACAGACTGGCAGCATCACATGGTTTATGAAAGAAGCATCCAAGATTTAAGGGACTACTCAAACCCTTGGGAAGGGGACGGCCTGAGGACTGCCTAGCATGTCCATAAATTTAGAAGCTATTGAAAGGAGATGAGACAGGGGCACCTGGGTGGCTCAGTCAGTTAAGTGTCCAACTTCAGCTCAGGTCATGATCTCACAGTTCAGGAGTTCAAACCCCACACTAGGCTCTGAGCTGACAGCTCAGAGCCTGGAGCCTGCTTCAGATTCTGTGTCTTCCTCTCTCTTAAGGTCCCCTCCCCCACTTATACTCTGTCTCTGTCTCTCTTAAAAATAAACATTAAGGGGCACCTGGGTGGCTCAGTCGGTTAAGCGTCCGACTTCGGCTCAGGTCATGATCTCACGGTCTGTGAGTTCGAGCCCGCGTCAGGCTCTGTGCTGACAGCTCAGAGCCTGGAGCCTGTTTCAGATTCTGTGTCTCCCTCTCTCTCTGCCCCTCCCCTGTTCACGCTCTGTCTCTCTCTGTCTCAAAAATAAATAAACGTTAAAAAAAATTTTTTTTAATAAATAAATAAACATTAAAAAAATTTAAGGAAAGAAAGAAAGAAAGAAAGAAAGAAAGAAAGAAAGAAAAATAGAAAGAAAGAAAAAAAGAAGACAGAACAGGAAACAATGCAAAGCCAACTGTTCTCAGGTCTGCAATGAGCCTACAACAGAAGTGAGAAAGGAAAACAAATAAAACAAGCTCTCCTGCCATCTTTCACCCCAGAGGGAGTTCTCTCCCTGAGACATTACAATCCACATCCCCTCAACCTTTTATCTCCCTGACTTCTTTGTTCTCTAACCTTCAAGCACCAACACAATTCTAAAAAAATTGAGGGGCGCCTGGGTGGTTCAGTTGGTTAAGCATCCGACTCTTGGTTTCAGCTTAGGTCATGATCTCACCATTCATGGGTTCAAGACCCACACTGGGCTCTGCACTGATAGTGTGGGGCCTGCTTGGGATTCTCTCTCTCCCTCTAGATAGATAGATAGATAGATAGATAGATAAACAAACAAACCTTTAAAAAAACATCGAGAGTTCCTCAGGAGTAAGACAGAGATCCCAGAAGTCCTATAACTAAAAACTAAGTAGACCAAATAGGTGATCTGAATGGAGATGTGGTAGGAATCATCACTCTTGCATCCTTCTATAATTTGGTGGTTGCACTAATCTCTGAATGTCTCCATGAATATAATATTGCTCTTGGTTTACTATTTGGGTAGGGAGAGGCAGTTCTGGTGGCTCCGTTTGGCCTTTTTCTACACATTAGCCCTCACTCCATGAATCGGGCAACCATTATGGAGATTCTTTTTAATACATCTATTCTACCTCTGCATTCTGGAGCTTGGGAAATAGTCAAAGGTTGATTTGGGAACCCACTGGACCCACTATGAGATGGACACATGCCAAAACTTTGTTGATCAGTCCACAAGCCTCTCGTGTGGCTGTGATTCACACAGGAATTTTAGGTCTTTGGGAATTTGTATCAGTCCAGCAACAAAAAACAAACAAACAAGGGCATGAAAATGTCTCAGTTTTTTTTCTCTAATTCATAGTCACTTTGCTAATGGCCACAGGTAGCTGTGAAGAAGACAAACAGGAAAATGTATAGTACAACTTTTTGGCTATGTAGCAAGGACCTTCCTCAAAGGTAGTCCATCCTCTTCATTCAAGGGTCAATGACTTGGTTCAAGTCCAAGAACTAGTTGATGTGCCTTGTGATATTCAAAAGCTCTGTTCACCAGACCCAGAACGCTTCCACTTATACAAATCAACTAAGACCTTAGTAGGCTGCCTATCTATTTCAGTTCTGGGAACACCATGATCAATTAGTCAAAGTCATGGGCCTCTATCTTGACCTCTGCTTCAATTCTGATGCCCATTATGGTAACCAAGCCTATGGCATCTCGGTAGCTTGGCTTGTCCCACCCTGGGGTCCCATTATCTCCTTGAAACTCAGGGATCCTGACCTCATCAGGATCATAGCACCCATTCCCACTGCCATTCTAAGCCTGCAGCAAATATCCACTACAGCACTCTCCAGAGATGCCAGTGCCTCCCACTCCCTGAAGTATTTTTGACAGTTTGGTGGAAAGAATGTTCTCTGTACTCTCCTAAGACACACTTAGGGGGTGAGTAAACCAGTCTCGCAATAATAAATCTACTCTACCTTCTAATTTCCTCAAAGCTTTGAATATTTTCTCTATATCAAAGAAGGCTGGCATCTCAACTTCACTTGGTATAGGCCACCTTTGGATCAATAGCTCAATCCAACCAACTAGTCAAATAGCTAGAACTACCTTGATATGCTTGATCAAATATGCTGACATGGGAATCTGTATTGAGTTCATCCCATCAACAAAGTCAGCCTGGCCCAACACCTACACCAACACCCTCAACACCACCCCTTCCCCCTTCCCATGTTTCTCTTGATACAAATTAGCAAAAATCTTACAATTGCTTTGGTGTATATTGCAAGTCCTTATGGGTCACACATCTGGGATTTACTGGGAGTTGAATCTGGTTATAGATCTAGAAGCACTAAAGGTGGTAGGAGAGGGTGGTCAGCAGTCAGCTGCAAAGTAACTACCTCAGGGAATCTCATTACAGATTCTTCAGGTGAGGGAAGACTAACCTCCTCAGACCAGAAAAGATGGGCTGCTGTTGACAGGCAAAGGAAGATTGGAGGAATTCAGGGATTAAAATGCCAGCTTCATCAGGATATGTCCAAATGTATTCCCAATCCAATCTTCAGAGTCCCAGTGAACACTGTAACTTTATATAAGAGACCCTACCAGTTTGGTGATTCAAAATATGTTCAAACCACCCACAGGATTAGACATTGGTTTAATATTTAGAAATCTCAGACAGGAGATTCCATGATATAAGGGTTTCCTTTATGGCACAGATTTCTGGACCTTTACTTAGATCATAAGCTTGGAACTGAAAGCCCAAAGCTCATCACTTACTTCTCCTAAGTTCTTTAGTGCACCTAGAAGCAACCAACCAACCCTGTAATATTCCTTATTTCTGCTAATATGTTCTATGTCAGCAAATACTTAGTCACCTAAAGTCTTGCCTTGGATTAAAGGTATGTACAAGTGATATTTTAATAGGTTTGCTACTGTATGCATTAATGGTTACTTACAACTTACAACTAATATCTTTTACTACTTACAATAGGGTAAGCAATGTCTTCAAATATATTCAGATTAGAGGGGCACCTGTGTGGCTTTGGTCAGTTAAGTGTCCAACTCTTGATTTTGGCTCAGGTCATAATCTCACAGTTCATGGGATCGAGCCCAGCATCAGGCTCTGTGCTGACAGTGTGGAGCCTGCTTGGGATTCTCTCTCTCCATCTCTCTCTGCCCTTTTCCCACTGACTCTCTCTCTCCCCTCTCAAAAATACATAAATGAACTTTTAAAAATATCTATATATAGATATAAATAGATAGATAGATAGATAGATACTCAATTTAGAAAACCTGTAGTAGATAACCCAGGCCAAGTTTCAGAACCTAAGTGTAGGTTAGGTTCCTACTCACTTCCAGTGCCAACATCTCTATTATTTAGAGTTCAATTAAGGAAAGCAGAGCCACTATGAATAATGTAAAATAAGGGATTTCTTAGAAGGACTGCATCTTCTAAAACTGTGGATATTGGTGAAGAAAGCCTCTCTAGATCCTTCTCATTGTTGTTGTTTTGTTTTTACGGTCTAGGAAAGCAGGGTGATATATGGAAAGATATATCCATATATGGAAGATACGGAGTTTGACACCTAATTCTGATATGTATTGGCTTTGACATCTTGTCAAGTGACTCAAATTCTATGAGCCTCAGTTTCCTCATCTGTTAAATGGAAACAATAATAGTTCTCAGGATTGGTGTCAGGGTGAAGGAGTGCTTGGAATATACCATATTTCATTGATTCCAAGATACCCAATATTCTACATTTTAACCCCTTTACAATAAGAATGAATCTTGTAATCAATGGCATGTTATTATTTAATCAAGAACAACTTTTTTCTTTCTCAAGGCACATAAAAGAATGAAAGCCTAGAGTAATATCTCAAATAATGACAACTGAGATGTCATTTTGTTACCAAACCAAGTGTGACCCTCAGTGCACAAGGGGAAAACCCCAACAGCCTCTAGAGAACACAAGTGTTCTTCTTGATACATTCCATTCCTTTCTCCATTTACTAGACTAACCCTTCATCCCACATCCCTTGTTGTTCAGATTAGTGGAATGGAAAAAGTACGAGTTTCAGATCTGATGTATTTTGGATCTCTGTCTCAGGAACTGTGAGATCATGACCTGAACTAATATCAAGAGTCAGAAGCCTAACCAACTGAGCCATCCAGGTGCCCCCAAAACAGACTCTTAAATACAGAGAATAAATTGGTGGTTGCCAGAAAAGAAGTCAGTGGGGAATGGGCAAAACAGGTGAAGGGGGTTAAGAAGTATAAACCTCCTTATTTATAAAATTTATATTTATATTTTATAAATATATTTTATTTATACATCCTTATATTTTATAAATAAATTTTACATATATTTATACATTCTTATTTATATTTTGTGAAATAAATCAGTCCTGAAGAGAGAAAGTACAGCATAGGGAATATTGTCAATAAGATTGTGATAATACTGTATGGTGATGGATGGTGAGTACACTTATCATGGGGAGCACTGAGTAATGTATAGAATTGTTGAATCACTGTGTTGTATGCCTGAAACCTAACATAACATGATATGGCAACTATACTTCAATAATAAAAATAAATACAATTTTAAAAAATTAAAACCCCTTCATCTGTGTTACTATGCTGCCTCAAGAGAACAGCATTAGATGAGAAAGGTGCATGCCTCGTCCCAGTAAACAGAACTCTGGGGCTCTGACCATAGCCTCGACACCAGCAGAGCAGACAGAAGGGTCATAAGACTTTCTGATGAGGAAGCTAGCCAGGCCAAAGTGAAAGACAAAAATGTGACTAGGTGGTTTCTGTGGTTTCCAGTCCTCCTCTTCCTTCTACTTCTGGGGTTATAAAAGCAGGGGCAAGGGAGGGCAGGGACAGAAGAAGCTCACCATGGACACTATCACTGGGAAAATGCAGGTCCTACTCCTTTTGTTGGCCTTTCTTTTGCCTCCTGAAGCTGGAGCTGGTGAGTCTAGGGTGTAACCCCCTGTCAAAGAAGCCCTTAAGTCAGGCTACAAGTTCCATGACAAGTATTCTAGGGGGAAATCTCCACCTGGAAGGGTCAGACTCTTTTCCTGCAGTTGATGACAGTTTCCCTGGGATGAGAAGACTTGGGTGGAGAAAGAATCAGAACACTGTCTTTGGAAGTTCCTCCTAACCCACTTTCCTGAAAATAGCCACAATTCTGATTCATGGTCCTTCTTGGTGCTTGCTCTCAGGTGGAAGAGGTCAGGATAGAGACCTGAAGAAACGTTTAGATGACAGCTCAGAATCAAGACTAACCATCGTGTTCTGAAAGTAGGGTGAGGGTCAGTTGACAAGGCGGATTAGGGTCAAGAAACCAGCAAAAAGGACACACAGAGGTCTGAGCTCCATTAGAAGTAAGGTAAAAGCTATGTGGGTCCTCAGCTTCCACCTCCTTTCCCTCACCCAGTGCTCTATCCGAAGGCAAGGGAGCCTGCGTTTAGGGACCTGGGGTTCTCTGTTTCAGTGGAAATCATCAGTGGCATTGAGTCCAAGCCACACCCCCGCCCCTACGTGGCCCATCTGGAAATCATCACTGACCAGGGTTATGTTGCCAGCTGTGGTGGGTTTCTCGTAAGTCAAGAATTTGTGATGACAGCCGCTCATGGTAAAGGAAGGTAAGAAAACTTTGATCTACTCTCTTTTCACGTGAGGAGCTGTAGGTGCCAGAGTTACACGCAACTTCAAAGTGGCCTAAGGAGAAATTCTTGTGTCCTGCTCATCTCAAGATGATCAGCAATGCATATTGGGAGGGACCAGCCCATTTTCATTTGCTGTCTCCACCTCCAAAGACCAGCCAGGTCACAGCAAGCTAACACTGCCTTACTGTCCTGATGCCAGCCAGCTGAGCTCGCTCAGTCCCATGCAGCTGCCAGGGCCTGGCCCTTCGTGAACCCACTATGATCCCGGGGTGGGAAGGGGGACTTCTGTCCTCAGTTAAGACCTGAGTTCCTCAGGTCTTGCCTTGTACTGGGAAAGAAGAGAGCCTGATGTCTCCTTGCTCAGAATGAACCCTTTTCAGAAGACCAGCACCTTTTCCTGCCTCTCTCCTCCTTCTCAACAAGAAAATTACTGTCACTCTGGGAGCTCATGACATAAAACAGGAAGAATCCACATGGCAGAAGCTGGAAGTCTCAGAACAAATAGTTCACCCAAATTACAACTTTTTCACCAACCTTAATGACATCATGTTACTGAAGGTGCCATTAGCCTTCCAGCACTTTCCCATTCCCCCTTCTTGAACTTTTCTCCTAACCTGTGCATTTCTCATTCTCCCTTGTCCAACCCATGTCCTCGGGACCCACCCTCATCCCACTCCATGTCATCACCATCCCACTGGGGAGAAACTCTTGGCCCTGCCCAGGGAGCCTCTACCACAGCACACTGGGACCCACTTTCTCTGGGACTGGAGGTCCATCTACTCTCCCTCCCTCACAGCTACAAATGAGAGCCAAGCTGACCCACGCCGTGGGGACAATCTCCCTGCCCACCGGTCTACCTTCATTCCACCTGGGAGAATGTGCAGGGCAGCTGGCTGGGGAAGAACGGGAGTGATGGAGCCGGTGTCAGATACTCTGAGGGAGGTGAAGTTGAAACTCATGGATGCCAAGGCCTGCAACCACTATACGTTTTACAGCCATAAATTACAAATCTGTGTGGGCAATCCCAGGAAGACAAGATCGACATACAAGGTGACCACACACTTACACTTTCTCCTCACAATGGTCCCTGGGAGACAGCATCCTCCTGGGAGGATGTGGGGTCACAAAGTCCCCTAGTACAGTGACTGGTGTCTGAGTTTGTGGGTTTCTAGCACCATGGGAACTAGAATCCTCCTTCTGAGTTCCATCCTCACATACCCAAGTCCTGCCTCTGACCCTCTCATCTAGTTGAAGACCTGGTGACAGGTCTTCAGGAGAGAAAGGAAGAGATGGAGAGGACAGGATCTAGGCTTATGGTTCCATGCCAGAGACATTAAACCCCTAACTTATGACTCCATGAGGAGCCAGGATTCCTGATCTGACTCTAGGGTATCTTGGAACTAGCCAGGTTGCTGATAGAACCCAGATGAAGTGACAGTAGGGTGAGAAGGACATTCCCTGTTCGTGATCTGCTTTCTCTAACCCACAGGGGGATTCTGGGGGTCCCCTTTTTGTGCAGGGGTGGCCCAAGGTATTGTGTCTTATGGATGTACAGATGCAAAACCCCCTGCTGTCTTCACTCGAATCTCCCCATATGTGCCTTGGATTAATAAAATCTTGAAGAAACAGTAGCCACAGAAGCCTGACCAGCCTACGTGAGAATCCCAAAGCCCGAGGCCTCCCTGAGTAGCCCTGGGTTCCACAGAACCTGACCCCAGCCTGAGCCCAGGGAGGCTCTCAGAGGCACACAAAGCCCCTACTGATTGTATCCCCAGCAAACTTCAATAAAAATGCTGCCTTCAGCATACTTATGTGTGTGAGACTCTTCTCTCTCCCACGGAGCTGGTCTGCTCTGACGGAGGAGTCCAGATATCCTTCTATGGCTTGAATGAAGAATTGTTCTGGGCTCCTTTCTTACCAGATTAATAATCTTGCCTACTTATCTCCCTGTGCACTGTGTGGTATTATGGATTATTGAAGAAAAAAATTTGATCTGCACACTTTGGATTTAACATCCACGGGGCGCCTGGGTGGCTCAATCGGTAAAAGCGGCCGACTTCGGCTTAGGCCATGATCTCGCAGTCCGTGAGTTCAAGCCCCGCATCGGGCTCTGTGCTGACAGCTCAGAGCCCGGAGCCTGTTTCAGATTCTGTGTCTCCCTCTCTCTGACCCTCCCCCGTTCATGCTCTGTCTCTCTCTGTCTCAAAAATAAATAAACGTTTAAAAAAAAATTAAAAAAAAAAAAAACATCCAAAGTAATGTTGGCACTAATTTACCTTCTTCCCCCACTGCCTCCTTTTCTTCCTCCTCCTCCTCTCAATGTTACTCTTTCCTCAAAACCTGTGTCTCAGCTACTGCAGTTCAGAGCAGAGATGCACCATAGCAAACTCCCAATGACTGTTTCCAGAGATGACCCCAGGCCTAGGCTGTTGTTATCTCGAGTCCCTACACCCACTTCTACCTCATCATTATCATCTCTCTCAATATTGGGTCTGAAGCCAGGGAACCATGTGCCAAGATGGAAAAGTGGGGAGGATAAAACTTCCCAAGCACAAGAACTCAGGAGGGAGGGGGAGGGATGACACCTAGAAGTCCTCCAGATGGGTCCGTCTGTTACAGCCATCAAAACAAAGTTGTAGGTGGGGCAGGACCATTCTAGCTGAGGGGAGAGCCCCAAAACCATCAGCGTCAGCCCAGTCTGTGAACTACATCAGAGCCACCCAAATTCAACTGTCATCTTCCCCCAGAAATGACACGATGTCTCAGGTCTTCCAGAAGGATATCTGAGTTGGGCCAAGTTCTCCAACATTTCCTCCTCCAAGTGACCTGCAACACTCTGAGCTGAGCAAACACACAGCCACACCTACCCTAACGCAGGGAAACAGGGCATGAACTCCAACTAACTCTCAGGAACCTGCAATTCAAGGACCTCCAAACAGGTCCCACTACAGTCCCTAAAAGTCCTGAGAAGGCAGGCCTGGCCCCAGGCAGGAAAGAGCTGCCGTTGCTGCCCACAGGGAACCCAGCACCTCCATCCGCCTATAGCCTGCCAGCCCACAGTTCATGACTTCCAGCTTTGCCACTGGTCAGTACTGGTGTTAAAAAAAAAAAGAAAAAAGCTAGCATAATATACAAGACTGGTAATTAACTCTATGTGTAAAACAAGTCTAAGTGGGTAAATTGGTACAGCCGCTGTGGAAAATAGTATGGAGATTCCTCAGAAACTTAAAAACAGAAATACCATAAGATCCAGTAATTTCACTACTCACTACCGGGTATTTACCCAAAGAAAATGAAAACACTAATTTGAAAAGATACATGCACCCTTATGTTTATTGCAGCATTGTTTACAATAGCCAAGGTACGGAAGCAGCCCAAATGAGAGAGAGAGGGATCTCTCTCTCTCTCAAAATTAATAAACACTTTTACAAAGAAATAAGAAAAGTAAAAAATAGGGTGCATGGGTGGCTCAGTCGGTTAAGCATCCAACTCTTGACTTTGGCTCAGGTCACGATCTCATGGTTCATGAGATCAAGCCCCATGTTGGGCTCTGTGCTGACAGCATAGGACCTGCTTGGGATTCTCGCTTTCTCCCCCTCTCTCTCTGCCCCTCCCCAAACGTCCCTCTCTCAAAATAAATGAATAAACATTTTTCAGTAAATAATGAACAATAAAAATAGGACAATAGACAGAAAGTTGAAGATATAGGAAGAAATAAAAAGGACCTGGTGAAAATCACTCTAAATACAAAAATATAAAAGCAATAGCAAATATTATAATTTTTATGATTTAAAAGAAAATTTTATTTAAAAAATAGATCTGGGCTCCTGGGTGGCTCAGTCAGTTAAGCGGCCAACTTCGGCTCAGGTCATGATCTCGCAGTCCGTGAGTTCAAGCCCCGCGTCGGGCTCTGTGCTGACAGCTCAGAGCCTGGAGCCTGTTTCAGATTCTGTGTCTCCCTCTCTCTGACCCTTCCCCGTTCATGCTCTGTCTCTCTCTGTCTCAAAAATAAATAAACGTTAAAAATAAATTTAAAAAAAAATAGATCTATGTTAATGGCCACACAATGTATAAAATATAGTTTGTGATATATACTTGTGATGCAAATAAAACATGATTGTGAAAAAAATTTTTAATTACCTTTTTTTTTTAAGTAGGCTTCATGTCCAGTGCAGAGCCCAACACAGGACTGGATCTCATGACCCTGAGATCAAGATTTGAGCTGAGATCAAGAGTCAGACACAACCGACTGAGCCACCCAGCCACCCCTAAATTACCATTAAAGAAAGAAAAAAACAGGCATAAGTCTGAAATTTTTTTTTAGTTTTTTTTAGGTTTTTTTTGGGTGTGTGTGTTTATTTATTTTTGAGAGAGAGCGCAAGCACAAGTGGGGGAGGGGCAGAGAGAGAGCGAGACACAGAATCCCAAGCAAGCTCTGCACTATCAGCACAAAGCCCATCGGGTTCAAACCCACCAACTGTGAGATCATGACCTGAGCCGAAGTCAGATGCTTAACCGACTGAGCCACCCAGGCACCCCGTCTGACAAATTTTGAAAAGAAAAAATCAGAAAAATCTCAAAAATGAAAGAACTTATGCTACAATGGTAATTAAAAGATGTGGTTTTTTTTCTTTTAGCCCTAAATCTCATTTTATATTTGTACAATTAAGTAGTTTTAAACATGAAATACAAGGAACAGGACATTATGTGTGATGTCTGCCTAGGAGACCACAGCACACACTGAATTACTTCTAAGGCCCCACACACTCCTGACCCCTTGGGACAGCACATTTATACGGCAGCTTTTCTTCCCGGGAAGCTAGACAACCAGAGACGTGGACAGAGTGGTCAGCCTACCCTGCCAGCGTGGCCTCCAACAAGTACTGGGGCCTGTCGAGACCGCAGAGATCTGGACTGTCTGCAGGCTGAATCGGACCCCAAGGGACTGACAGGGCTTGCATAACTTTCATCCGTTGCTAGGGGAGTGCAGAGTGGTACAGCCACTTTAGAAAAGAGGTTGGCAGTTTCTTAGAAAATTAAATATACACTTACTGTATTACCTAGAATCCTACCCCTGGCTGTTTACCTTACAGAAATGAAAACTTAAGTTCACACAAAAACCTGTACCCAAACGTTTAAAGCAGCTCTATTCATAATTACAAAAACCTGGAAACAACCCAAATGTCTTTCATCAGAAACACTGGGGAAAACTCTCAGTGACGCCTAGATGGCTGGCTCGCCCCCGTGCTGGGGGTTCTGTACACCCCCTGCCTCTGATATCTCACATAACTTCTCCTCAAGCTGTCCCAACAGCCTTACTGGAATCTACCTGCAGCTGGGAGCACTCACCACTCAAGGAACAAAGGAATCTCCTTGCAACTAAAAACATAAGACATGGAGAAAAAAACAAGTCAAACGAGACACCCGTATGAGGCCTCAACACAGAATAGCAATCCCAGTAGAAGGAGGATACCAGCCCATTCTAGGACTGTCTAGAACACAAGTGGGTCCAAATCCAGTAGTGATATCCTGACAGTGTGGCCCACAGGAAGCAGCCGGGGACACCATGGGCCGAGCCTCCAGGCGTTGACTCTGTCATTGACGACAGCCACAGATTAAACGAGCATGGCGTAGACCCCTGGAAGGGAAACCACAGCTGTTGCCTCACCAGTCTCTCCCACAGCACACCCAGAAAACATAAGGCCACCACAGCCACTTGGTGCCATGTTAATTCTGAGGTGCAGAAGAGGAGTGCCTGCCTGACCGATCCTGAGAGTGATGAGGGGTGATAGCATCACAGGGTCCAGAGGAGAAACTGCTCAGGGCAAAGGGCTTGCCCAAATTCATGAGAAGGGGCACCCTAGGACTTTCCCTGCTCAAACACCAGCCTATCGCAAGAATGGTAAATGGAAAAAAGACCTAGCAGGAAGAAATCCAAAAAAGCACCCATGGGTGGGGGGTGGTTCTTGCTGCAGAGCCTGTGTGAGGCCATGAGACCTATTCCTCCCAATCCAAAACTTGGAGTCAGCTCCCAGGACCTCTTCATCCGTCATTCTCCTGGATAATCTGTCCACTGGAACAATCATGCTGAGGCAAGTCATTCAAAAGGAACTAGTGTGCGGGGGAGGAGCCAAGATGGCGGAACAGCATGGAAGTTTTCTGTGTGTCTCGCGTCCATGAAATACAGCCAGACCAACACTAAACCATCCTGCACACCTAGAAAACTGATTGGAGAAGTAACACAACAATCTGCACAACCTGAGCCACAGAACCTAGCAGGTACGCAGCACGGAGAGGTGAACTTGGGGAGCGAGAAGCTGCAGGAAGGGAGGTGCTTTTGCAGGTGGAGAGAGGATGGAGATGGGGGCAGGGGAGGGGAGAATACGGGAAAAGCACCCCTCCCCAAAAGCAGCTGGAGAGAAAGCGGAAAATTGGAAACAGCCGCAGGGACAAAACTAAAAAGGGAGAAAGGAGAAAGGAGAGGGTTTAAATGCCATTAAGACTGTAAACAAGGGGAGCGCAAAGGCCTCAACTCTGCAGCTCAATACCTGGTGGTGCTCTGGTGGGAAGGGCAAATCCCCAGGAGCAGAGTGGGGTCTGGGAGGTTGTTGGGCCACACAGAAAAAGCTGTTCCACTGCTGCAAGGACATTTGGTAGAGACGGTTAAAGCCACCTGGTCCCAGCAGACCCCAGAAAAAGGCCACATTCGCTGGTGCTGGAACAAGGTCATTAAGGGTGAAGTCTGGTGCCAGATGTGTGTTGTGATTTTCCATAATCCCTGAAAAGCTGCTGCTACACTATCTCACGAACGTTTTCCTGGGGTGGGCTGGCACCTGGCTGCAGTCTCAGGGCACCAGCAGCAGCAGGGTCCAGCAAGTGTTCCTGGGTGCAGCTGACATTCGGCCATTGCTCGGTGAGACCCTCCTGCAGAGGGGTGGAGCAGGTCAAAGCCACAGTTCCTTTGAAGTAAGGGGCCAGGGAAAACAGCTGCATCTGAGACAAAACTCGGGTGAGAGGTACTGCCTGGGGCTTGGTCACAGAGAGTGAAAAAGCGGGGAGTGGGGCGCCTGGGTGGCGCAGTCGGTTAAGCGTCCGACTTCAGCCAGGTCACGATCTCGCGGTCCGTGAGTTCGAGCCCCGCGTCAGGCTCTGGGCTGATGGCTCGGAGCCTGGAGCCTGTTTCCGATTCTGTGTCTCCCTCTCTCTGTGACCCTCCCCCGTTCATGCTCTGTCTCTCTCTGTCTCAAAAATAAATAAACGTTAAAAAAAAAAAAAGAAAAAGAAAAAGCGGGGAGTGGAAGAAAACTGAAGACAAAGGACGGGTGTGAGATTGCTGACTGGGAAAACAGACTTCCAATACTAGACCAGGTAGCTGGGTGATGCCATTTTCACCACTCCCGCACATGCGCATACTCCCACGCACCTGCGAGCACCATAACATTCCACCCCAGTAGGCTAGCAGTGCCATATAGTGGAGAGCGGAGTCATTACACTGAGCCTGCCAACCTCGCCAACCTTGCTCTTCAAGAACACAGGTCTCACCGCCTACTTAGTTTATGGACTATAAAGCGCTTCATAGTCTGACTTCTAGGGGAAAACTAAGTAATTTCAGTCCTATTGCAATCTGTTAGCAGATCCATCTATTCAATTTTCTTTCTTTTTTTCTCTTTTTCACTTCTTTTCTTTTTCTTGAATACAGAAAGAGAAAAAAATTCATTTTTATTTTCAATTTTTATTAAAAATATTTTTCTTTAATTTTTTTACTATATTTTTTACCTTTGTGTAAATTTTTTCAAATTCTATTTTACTTCCATCATTTTATTTTAGTCTACTTCAGTGTATTCACTTTTTCAAATTTTAAAACAATTTCCTTCTTTTTTCTCTCTCTCTCTTTTCTCTTTTTCATTTCTTTTCTTTTTCTTGAATACAAAAAGAGAAAAAATTAATTTTATTTTTAATTTTTATTAAAAATATTTTTCTTTAATTTTCTCTACTATATTATTTACTTTTGTGTAAATTTTTTCAAATTATATTTTACTCCCATCATCTCATTTTAGTCTACTTCAGTGTATTCATTTTTTCAAATTCTCAAATGATTTCCTTTTTTTTCTCTCCCCCTTTTTTTCTCTAATCTGTCAAACCACTTTCAACACCCATACAAAAACACACCTAGGATCTAGCATCATTTATTCGCTTTTTTGTGTGTGTATTTTTAAATACATATATATATATATATATATATATATATATATATATATATACACACACACATATGTATGCAACTATATATGTATTATTAAATTATTAAAAAATTATTTTATTAAATTTTTTATTTATTCCACCAAAAAACTGCTAGAACTGATTCATGAATTCAACAAAGTGCAGGATATAAAATCAATGCACAGAAATCAGTTGCATTCCTATACACCAAAAATGAAGCAACAGAAAGAGAAATCAAGGAATCCATCCCATTTACAGTTACACAAAAAGCCATAATATACCAAGGAATAAATCTAACCAAAGAGGTGAAAAATCTATACACTGAAAACTATAGAAAGCTTATGAAAGAAATTGAAGATGACACCAATAAATGGAAAAAGATTCCATGCTCCTGGATAGGAAGAACAAATATTGTTAAAATGTCGATACTACCCAAAGCAATCTACATATTCAATGCAATCCCTATCAAAATAACACCAGCATTCTTCTCAGAGCTAGAACAAACAATCCTAAAATTTGTATGGAACCAGAAAAGACCCGGAATAGCCAAAGCAATCCTGAAAAAGAAAACCAAAGCAGGAGGCATCACAATCCCAGACTTCAAGCTATACTACAAAACTGTAATTATCAAGACAGTATGGTACTGGCACAAGAACAGACACTCAGATCAGTAGAACAGAATAGAGAACCCAGAAATGGACCCACAAACGTATAGCTGGCTAATCTTTGACAAAGCAGGAAAGAATATCCAGTGTAACAAAGTCTCTTCAGCAAGTGGTACTGGGAAAACTGGACAGTGACATGCAGAAGAATCAACCTGGACCACTTTCTTACACCAGACACAAAAATAAACTCAAAATGGATGAAAGACCTCAATGTAAGACAGGAAGCCATCAAAATCCTCGAGGAGAAAGCAGGCAAAAACATCTCTGACCTTGCCCACAGCAACTTCTTACTCAACACGTCTCCAGAGGCAAGGGAAACAAAAGCAAAAATGAACTACCAGGAGCTCATCAAAGTAAAAAGCTTCTGCACAGTGATGGAAACAATCAGCAAAACTAAAAGGCAACCAACAGAATGGGAGAAGATATTTGCAAATGACACATCAGATAAAGGGTTAGTATCCAAAATCTATAAAGAACTGATCAAACTCAACACCCAAAAATCAAATAATCCCATGAAAAAATGGGCAAAAGACATGAATAGACACTTCTCCAAAGCAGACATCCAGATGGCCAACCGACACATAAAGAAATGCTCAACATCACTCATCATCAGGGAAATACAAATAAAAACCACAATGAGATACCACCTTACACCTGTCAGAATGGCTAACATTAACAACTCAGGCAACAGCAGATGTTGGCAAGGATGCGGAGAAAGAGGATCTCTCTTGCATTGGTGGTGGGAATGCAAGCTGGTGCAGCCACTCTGGAAAACAGCATGGAGGTTCCTCAAAAAACTAAAACTAGAACTACCCTATGACCCAGTAATTGCACTGCTAGGCATTTATCCAAGGGATACAGGTGTGCTGTTTTGAAGGGACACATGCACCCCCATGTTTATAGCAGCACTATCAACAATAGCCAAAGTATGCAAAGAGCCCAAATGTCCATCGATGGATGAATGGATAAAGAAGATGTGGTATATATATACAATGGAGTATTACTCGACAATCAAAAAAGAATGAAATCTTGCCATTTGCAACTACGTGGGTGGAACTGGAGGGTATTATGCCAAGTGAAATCAGTCAGTCAGAAAAAGACAAAAATCATATGACTTCACTCATATGAGGACTCTAAGAGACAAAACAGATGAACATAAGGGAAGGGAAACAAAAATAATATAAAAACAGGGAGGGGGACAAAGCATAAGAGGCTCATAAATATGGAGAACAAACTGAGGGTTACTGGAGGTGTTGTGGGAGAGGGAATGGGCTAAATGAGTAAGGGGCACTAAGCAATCTACTCCTGAAATCATTGTTGCACTATATGCTAACTAATTTGGATGTAAATTTTAACAAATTAAAAATAAAATTAAAAAAAAAGGAACTAGTGTGGTAGGGCTACAGGCCCAGATACACGAACCTGTATCAGCTTATATATCCTTGCAAATTACTCGGCAGATATTGAATGTAAACCAGTAGCAGTTAAATTCAGAAAAACTTGGTCTTTCAGAAACATCAGCTATTGCAAGGGCAAGCACAGAGTGAGCTCCAGCCTGCTTCGGGAAAATGTGGCCAATGCCATGAAGAATGTACTTACTGTCCCTTCTCCATTGCACTGCTATCTCAATTAGAGGCAAGAAAGCACAAGCCCGTGCCATCAGGTGTCCCTCTCCATAGTATTTCTTACAAGAGTATTTCTTCTTGCAACATGGGTCAACGTTTACAGCTGTTCTAGTCCTGCATGGCAATTTGAGGGTTAAACCCACTTCAGTCACATGCTCAATCCAAAAAGACACAGCTATTACTCAGAGAACAAGGTTAAGAAACACCCTGGCAACTTAAAGTTCAACAAATAAAACAAGATGGTGTACAAAGCAGGACATGACTCAAGTCTGGTAAATCTGATTAATCTGTAATATGTTTAGGAGAATTTAGAGGGAAAGATAAACAGCCTCCAGGAGGACATATGCACCATTTGCCCATCAAACCGTTATATGACCACACAAGATATAACACAAGGGGACCAAATCAGTGTTTATTAAAGACCAACCATGTGGCATTTTTCATTTAGCACCATATTTAACTCTCCAAAAACCCTGTTTCATGTCATTCTTTGTATTTTACAAAGGTAGTAACTAAAGCTGAGAACTTAAGGAACTTTGCTAAGGTCAGACAGATAGCTAAGCGGCAGAGGGATTCAAGTTCTCCCATCTAACTGCAAAGCCGGCCATGTGCCTTGAATGTCAAAGTGAATAATGGCACTGATGATAAATGCTTCAGGAACTCAGAGGAGGGATGATCCCTCTGCATTATAGTGGCCCAGGAACATTGCCGTCACTAAATGCCAGTGTTTTGTTTTTATAGTCGGCCCAACCTTTTCCTTCCCACTCACTGTGAATCTTAAACAAGACTCTGTCCAACCTCTACTTTAATATCTCAGGCAATGGGGAAATCACTTGCCTCCCCTCCCCACACATTCGTGTTGTAACAACAGATTATTAGCAAATTCTTCCTTATGCAGAGTCACCATCTTCCTCACATGCTGTGGAATCAGATATAGAGGTGATGTAGCCAGGGAAACGACGTTGAACTACAGCACAGAACTGTTCAGCAAAGGCGTCACAGCCCATTGACTTGGCCCTCAGGCAGCACCAGACAGCTGACCCACAACTCATTTTTCCCCAAAAAACAGACCCCTCGGCCACTCACCCTCACTGGAAAAATTAATTCCACACGATGCCTGCTCCCTCTGATTACACCTTTCTAAATCAAGTTTTATACCTACTCAACTGATTGGTAGAGTCTCAGTCATAAGATTGAGGCCTAGATGCAAAAGAATCTGAGAAAGGAAGTTTATGGATTCCACCTTAGGAAAGCAAGAATCATAGCTGGGAATTCCTCTGATATGGGAAGGGTGTTCAAAAGACACTAAGGACCCACCATACATGGCAAATGTCTCCTACAAGCCATCACATAGCTGCCACACACTCCTTCTCTGTACCTAACCTCCCTAAAACAAAAGTGCCCTCATTGAACGTAATCCTCCCTATCTCCCGTACAAAGAAAAATGAGGCTTGACTCTCCCCAGAACTGATATAATCCAGTCTCATCAGTTACTGCTTTCAACTCCAAGTACAGGATCTCTAGGTGATACCCATGCCACCTCTAATCTAGTCAGACTCCCAAAGTGATATTCTACAAACCGTGGACTAAGCCGAAGGTTCACCACCAACAACATACTATATCAAAATAGCAGAAGGAGGGCAGAGGAGAGAGAAAAAGGAAATCAGTTCAAATATGCAAACACACATGACAGCACAAGGAAGAAAATATGGAAAATACGGGCAGATAGTGCCAACTTTATTTCTGAAATTGGCACTTGACCAGAGCTTGTACCTATTCCATTCTCTTGCCCTCAGCCAGTACAGGTGAAACAAAAATTGAATGTTGGTGAACCAGGTCTTTACTGATGCTGTGGAACTATCACACAAGTCCTGGACTACCTACCCCTCAACTTCTCATTACATGAGTGAAAAATAGAAATGTTTCATTTGCTTACCTCTCGGATTTTGGGTCCAACTGGTGCAAGGCCACAGGATAGGACTTCTCCAGGTCCAGATTCTCCTCTGTTCTGCTGATGGTAGAATGCCTAGAGTAAGTTTGCCATCTTTAGCAAATAAAAATGCAGGACTCCCAGATACATTTGAATTTCAGATTGACAATTTATTTTAGTATAAGTATGTCTCATTTGATATTGAGATATACTTAAAAAATGATTTGGTATTCATCTGAAATACAAATTTAACTGTGCATTCTGTATTTTATCTGGCAGATAAAGAGAGTGAGAAAAAATTAGTACAGGGATTCATCAAAAAATTTTACAAAAAAAATTGTACAGGGACTACAAATACGTGTAGGTGTAATTATTCTAGAGAGGGTCAGAGCTGAGGGCAACTGAGGACCTAACCAGTATTTACTAAGGAATGAACCACCCCAGTCACAAACCCAAGCTGAGACCAAGGGCATGGTAGAATGATTTGGGGAAGATATTTTTCCCCTGTGCTTACCCATCTCTGAATTAAATGGCTTCTCAGTCTCCAAGAGAAATGACACTCCACCCCGTTACCCAACTCTTCCCTGGACTCCCTGCTTCTCCAAGTCTGGGGAAAACAGCAAGTATGTACTTGAAACTTGGTTGTGGTAGTTATGAGTTGTGTGATCTTGGTCATGTTAATGTGTCTGAGCCTCAGTCCTATATCTGTAAAGTGACAGTAATGGTATTTTCTGAAGAATAAAAAGAGTAAAACCTCAGATACTGACATCTGTGTACATTCTATTTGAGCAAAACAAGTTTGAATAATAATGAGAGAGTAGGAAACCCCAGGCTCCCAGGGCAAACCATTCTTCTACATCTACGTCCCCATTGGTGGGACTCTATTTCTCTGTTTCTCTTTGGTGGTAGGGCAGAGAGGGCCCTTGATTTGGAATAAGAAAAATCTATTTCTAAACTAGAAGCCTCAATAGCCAATCCATAAAACTGAGCTAATCATACATACTTCACAGGGTTGTTATGCAAATATATCAAGAGTTGGGACAATAAATGATGCATAAGCTCTCAAAAAATGCTAATTCCAATCCCACGTGCTCTTGTGATAATGTGTATAAAGCCCTACCATTGGGTATGTTCCCTTCCCTATCTACGCTCCATAGATCTTTCTTCTGCCTATGAACATTTGGTTCAGAGGATGAGAGAGACCAGATCAATGGTTTTCAAATTGTAGGTGTTCACCCTTTAAGTGGGGTGCTGTCCATATTTTAATATGGAGTAGATGGGGCACCTGGGTGGCTCAGTGAATTGAGTGTCCAACTCTTTTTTTTTTTTTCAACGTTTATTTATTTTGGAGACAGAGAGAGACAGAGCATGAACAGGGGAGGGGCAGAGAGAGAGGGAGACACAGAATCTGAAACAGGCTGCAGGCTCTGAGCGGTCAGCACAGAGCCCGACGCGGGGCTCAAACTCACGGGCCGTGAGATCATGACCTGAGCCGAAGTCGGACGCTTAACCAACCAAGCCACCCAGGCGCCCAGAGTGTCCAACTCTTCTTTTTTTTTTTTTAATTTTTTTTTAACGTTTATTTATTTTTTTGAGACAGAGAGAAACAGAGCATGAACAGGGGAGGAGCAGAGAGAGAGGGAGACACAGAATCCAAAACAGGCTCCAGGCTCTGAGCTGTCAGCACAGAGCCCGACGCGGGGCTTGAACTCACGGACCATGAGATCATGACCTGAGTCGAAGTCGAACGCTTAACCAACCAAGCCACCCAGGAGCCCCCGAGTGTCCAACTCTTTTTTTTTTTTAATTTTTTTTTCAACGTTTTTTATTTATTTTTGGGACAGAGAGAGACAGAGCATGAACGGGGGAGGGGCAGAGAGAGAGGGAGACACAGAATTGGAAACAGGCTCCAGGCTCAGAGCCATCAGCCCAGAGCCTGACGTGGGGCTCGAACTCACGGACCGCGAGATCGTGACCTGGCTGAAGTCGGACGCTTAACCGACTGCGCCACCCAGGCGCCCCCCGAGTGTCCAACTCTTGATTTCAGCTCAGGTCATGATCTCGAGTTTTGTGGGATCAAGCCCCACATCAGGCTCTGCACTGTCAGTGTAGAGCCTGCTTGGGTTCTCTCTCCCTCTCTCTGCCTCTCCCCTGCTCGCTCGCTCTCTCTCTCTCTCTCTCTCAAAATAAATAAACATTTAAAATTTTTTAAATAAAAAATAAAAAATACGGAGTGGAATGGAATGAATGGAAACTGAAAGCATTGCACGTGACAAGGATAAATATTGTTTCCCGAAACTTTTGATTCATTTGTACATGTGTATGTTTGTGCTCATGTAGTCACACATGCATATATATGGCTACTGGGTCCCTTTGCAAAATGCACTTCCTATTGTGGGCCATAAAAGTGCATGTGTTTCTGGATGCTCTGTGTAAGGACTCTCCCCACCCGTGTTTCTGATGAGCCTGAAACCAGCTGCCCTGACTGCGAAAGACACACTCCCTCCACCTCCCCTCACCAGATAAGGCACCATGGTTGAAAGCTCATCCTGGAAGCCAAAACTTGGGGGTCAGACCTCCACTTCACCTCCAGCAAAACAGAGGGTAACTTGGGGGAAACTTCTGATCAGAAAGATCACCAGTTTAGGATGGGAGAAGAAAACATGACCACACAGTTCCTGTGGTTACCAGCCCAGCCCGTCGCTCATCGCTGGAGTTATAAAACCCAAGCCAGAAGACAGAAGCAGCATCTGCCCGGGCAGCCTCTCTGAGAAGATGCATTGTCTTCCTCTCGCCCTGCCGCTCCTTCTCCTCTGCTCCAGAGCTGAAGCTGGTGAGTCCTTCCCTCTGGAAGCTGCAGTATCAGCCCCCAACACAGTTTAGTCTGAATATAGCTGACTCTTTAACAAGATCGCAGGATCTCTCTGCAGGAATCCAGGGTGAAGTTCCACTTGGGATATGCCTCCCCCACCCCCCCAGTCTCTGCAGCCTATGGTAGTTCCCAGGGACGAGGAACCCCGCTGACTAGGGGAAAGCCCGAACAGGTGGGAGGAAGAGGGGGCATCTTCTCATGACTTAAGGTGAGATATTGGGTAGGAGGTCCTATGTTCTCTTCATCTTCTGAGCTTCGGGGCTACACTTTACCTCGTAATGTGGCCATTCTCTGACACTGCCCTCAAGGTTTGGAGCCCAGTGGAAGAGGAGCATTGAGGTCCCAGGCACAATGGCAGTGGGGGAAATCCGAGGTGAAAAATGCCTGAATGGCATCTGAGGCCAGATTGGCTGTTGTACCTGGAAGAAGGAGTGAGAATTTATGTGAGAGGTTGTGGGTGGGGACACCAGATACCCGAGCCTCCTGAGGGGGCAACAGGCAGAGTACACAGTGAGGATGAGATTAGAGAGAAGCCCCTCTCAACTTTAGCTCAGCCTATGCATTCTCTGTGTTCAAGCCCTGGGGATCTCTGTTCCAGGAGAGATCATCGGGGGCACAGAGTGCAAGCCACACTCCCGCCCTTACATGGCCCACCTGGAAATTGTCACTCTCCAGAATAGACTGGCATCTTGCGGTGGTTTCCTGATAAGACGGAACTTTGTGCTGACGGCTGCTCACTGTGCAGGAAGGTGACACAGCAGGGTCCCATTTATCTCCCTTCTAGAGATTAACAGCTAGGGTGGCAGCCAAGGACGTACCCTTGGGTGGTCTGAGGCTCCTGGGGCTGGGAGAGGCAAGACTTGAACTTATGGAACTTGGTCCCATAATTGATGAGATGCCCTGATCTTCAATCACCGTGAGCTCGGCTCCCCTACAGAGAGGAAAAGGAGGCCCTATCCAAAAGTCCCTCCTCTAAAAGTAGCTTCCCTCTCCCAACCCACCCAGTTTTCCAGGCCACTTCCTCTAAGCCCTTTCCAAGAACACTGGCCTTTAGTTCTCAGGGACTTGAGCCATCTTTCCAGGGGAGGCAGACAACAGGGTCCACCAGGGATCCCACCACCTCAACTCCCCCTTTCCTCTGATATCTCTGGCCCTCACACAGGGCTCCCTAAATTAGGAAGTGCTAATCCTATCCCCTGGGTCCTCCATGGCCTACTCAGTCTCCAGGAATTCCTGAGGGTCCTGGAAATTGTCAATGTTCCCTGAGAAAGCTATTCCCTGAGTAAAATATGAGCCCCCACCCCAAATGCTACAAGTGGTCCAGGGAAAGAGGGGTGAGTAGAGTCCAGTGACCCCTGTGATAGACTCTAGTCCTCTTTTCTCAGAATGGGAACATCGCAGGAGAAACCTCAGACCATCACAGTTTCTCCTGGTCCTTCCTTCTCCCTCACAATAGGTCCATAATGGTCACCCTTGGAGCCCATAACATACAAAAGAAAGAAGACACATGGCAGAAGCTTGAGGTCATAAAACAATTTCCTCACCCAAAATATGATGATAGTGCTCTTCTCCATGACATCATGTTACTGAAGGTAATAACTTCTTTCTCCACATTTCCCACTTTCTGTTCTCTTAGTTTTCTCCTTCAGGTCTCCATTGCTTAAAATGTCCCCAACCTGCCTCTGGACTCCAACCCCACTGACTCGTGCCACTGGATGTAGTTCTAATGCAAAACAGTTTGCCCTGTCCCTCCCTGATTTCCTCCAACTGCCCTGTCACCCATTTCTAGCACTGACAGCCCCTCATGCCCTCCACAGTTGAAGGAGAAAGCTAACCTGACCCTGGCCGTGGGGACGCTCCCCCTTCCGCCCCAGTTCAACGTCATCCCACCCGGGAGAATGTGCCGGGTGGCTGGCTGGGGAAAAACACAATTGAATGAACCAGGCTCTGATACTCTGCAAGAAGTGAAGCAGAGACTCATGAATCCCCAAGCCTGCAGACACTACAGAACTTTCGACCACAACCTCCAATTGTGTGTTGGCAATCCCAGGAAGACAACATCTGCATTTGAGGTGATCCTCGGAGGAGGGTTCTTTTCTACAAGTCACTGTTCGGGGCCCAGACGTCTTGTGGAAGGAGATGGGTGGGAAGGTTGTCAGCCAGCGACAGGGTTTCAGATCATGGGCCTAAGGAACTGGAATCACCCCTCTGCAGATCCATTCCCTGCCCCTCCCCCACCCATGGCCCAGTGCAGTCTCTGGGCACCCCTCCCAGGCTGCTGCACAGGGCACATGAGGTGGCCAGAAGGAAACAGAAAAGGGGCATCACACCAAGATGTATAACCCCATGAGGAACCAGGGCTGCTTGGTCTGACCCCAGGTCTCACTGGGAGTAGACGACTTCCCAGCTCACCTTCTGTGTTCTCTCTCTCTCTCTCTCTCTCTCTCTCGCGCGCAGCGCGCACTCTCTCTCTCTCTGCCCCACAGGGAGATTCAGGGGGCCCTCTTCTGTGTGCTGGGGTGGCTCAGGGCATCGTCTCCCATGGACGGAAGAATGCAAAGCCCCCTGTTGTCTTCACCCGGATCTCCCACTACCGGCCCTGGATCAATGAGGTCCTGAAGCAGAATTAAGCCTGGATGGAGCCTGGGCCGGCCTGAGGGGAAATCTGGAACCAGACCTGGGCAGGCTTTCTGTGGCACTCACTTTCGAGTTGCCTCTGATCTCTGCTGAGGCCCTGCCACATCCCTCAGACCCACGAGGGCCCCTCCAGGTCACAGAATCCTCAGTAAACCTCAATAAAGACCCAGCTTTCAGACGTGAGGATGTGTCTTCTCTCTGATGCTCTCTTCTCTTGGCACAATGCAACTGGCCTCCAGCCTAGGCAGCCTACAAGCCTTGGAAATGGTTGGGTGTGTGGGAGCAGGTGGGGGGGTCTGGGGGGGGGGTGTGAGTGTGAGATACAGAGAGGAAATAATGAAGAAAAATTAGGGAAAGAAAGAAGAAAAAGGGAATCCCTGGAGAGACAGGATCCTTATTTCCAACTTAAACAAGATGTTATGCCAGATCCTTGCTGTAATCATCAACTCTATACTGATTCGAATTTATCTTTAGTAATATCCAGAATCACTAAGAACATTGTGAATCACAGGCAAAGATGTAGGATATTTAGGGCATCCCTGATCTCTCCCCACCAGGTCCCAGGAATAGCGCCCCTCCACTAAGTTGTGCCAACCAGACATGACTCAGGGCATTGCCAAGTGTTCTCCAAGGGGCAGGGGAGCAGGAATCATCCTCAGTGAGAACCACCGGTTTAGATATGTGATGCAGGGAAGACAGTTGCTTCCACACAGGGCCCTCCTCGCAGTCCACCTCGATAAGAGGAGATCTACCATCTGCGGGGCTTCAATCTGAGATGCAGAGAAGATTGTCTCTCACTCCCTGATGCAGAACAGAGAGCTGGAGCAGATAAGGGGGGGATAGCATCACAGTTCTGCATGAGCAACTCCCAGCCACAAGGGCCGTACCCAAACCAGTAGGAAGTCAAAAACCTACAGCCTGCTCAACACAAAGTCTTGCCAGCTGAGAGACTGGCTAGAGAAGAGAAAACAGGTCAGAAGGACAGGAGACAGGCACAACAGCAGCCTGAGGCTTATAGCCCTCCTGGCTTCGGAGGGTATGGTGAATCGCTGCCTCGAGCAAACTCTTTCTAGCAATTTGCCTGAAAAACATAATCAGAGATTATGTCTCTGATTACGTCTTACACAAAGATTCATGAACAAGGATTTTAATCTCAGCATTGTTAATAATGGAAAACTTGGAATCCCAGTCATGGAACAAAGTTTAAATGGTAAATTCAGGGTCGCCTGGGTGGCTCAGTCGATTGAGCGTCCGACTTCAGCTCAGGTCATGATCTTGCTGCCCGTGAGTTGGAACCCCGCGTCGGGCTCTGTACTGACAGCTTGGAGCCTGGAACTTGTTTCAGATTCTATGTCTCCCTCTCTCTCTGCCCCTCCCCAACTCATGCTCTGTCTCTCTGTCAAAAATAAATAAACATTTTAAAAAATTGAAAAAAATGGTAAATTCAAATGATTGAATATTTTTTACTGAATATTTTGAATTCGTTAAAAATTTGTTTTCAAAAATATTCAGTCATGTGGGAAAATGCAAAACTTCAATGTAATGTAATGCAGGATTTGTTTCTCCTGGGAAGACCCTGGACTCTTCCTCTTCCCACTGTGAAATACCCCTTGACTGAATGTCCCTCCACCGGCCACGAGGGATTAAGAAGACGCTAACAGATCTTTGCCTGGATTATGTGATTTGTGACATTTGGGGCATTATTTTCTGAGTCTATGTTTTTTATTAAATGTTGAAAGGCTTCTGTCCCTACTCAACTTTTTGGTACTTTCAGTTTATTTGGATAGTTTAAAAGTGTTTGGAGTTTTGTGTTTGTGTTTTTGTTACGTGGCTTTAGGGCTGTGAAACACCACAGCTCCCCAGAAGAGTATTTGGCTGCATTCGTCTGAGTTCATTTCCTCATCAATCAGGAAACGATTGCATTATCAGGCCATGGTAGCCAAGAAGCAGAGATCTTTGCTAGTTTCCGTGATGGTTTTCCTGATGACCATCTTCTCTGATTTTCATCTCACGTATGCGCTTATCTGTGCTGGGCTTGCGGGCTTTGAAAAGTGCACCATGATTTTCCATCGCCAGCCCCACCTCTGGGCTGTGAAACAGCCACATCTGTGTATTCTTTGGGCCTTTATCCTCAAAGGGTCTGTCTGTCAGGTCCCAGTATTGGCAGATGGCACAATCACACAGGATAATTTAGGAAAAGTTCGATGGAGGATCTATCTATGTGCAAAGGGAACAGGAAACCAATAGGGTGTGGTGACACATCCCAGAGTTGGCAAGAGTACGGAGCCACCACCGTCCCTTTGGCATGAAGGGGGTTGGGTAAGGAGTGGTTATTGGAACCCAGAAAGACAGCTGGAGCTCCACCTCTGCTTGCTCTAGCTGTAGCTGCAGGACAGGAGCTGTGGGTCATGGAAGGACCCACGGGTCATGGAAGGACCCACAGCCAACTGATTCTAAGTGGTTTCCCAGGAAAGGACTGTGTGAATAAATCCTACTGTATCACTCTCCTTCTGCTCCTGAATTCCTGACCGTGCTCCCATTGGCCAATCCTTTTATCCTAAATTTATTTATTTATTTTGAGAGAGAGAGAGAGAGAGAGAGAGAGAGAGAGAGAGAGAGAGAGAGAATGTAGGAGAGGGGCAGAAAGAGAGGGAGAAAGAGAATCCCAAGCAGTCTCTGTGCTGTCAGCCCAGAGCCCACAGGGCTCCATCCCCTGACCCTGGGATCATGACCTGAGCCGAAATCAAGAGTCAGACGCCACCAAACTACCCCAGGCTGAAAGTTCTCAAGCCACACCCTATTCTATTCCCAGAAGCCTCCCTAACTCTTCCTCTTGCTTGACAAAAGAAAAGACAAAGATCACATCACTGAGCCTTACATAGCCTCAAGCCTGTGCTAAAGTAGTTTCAGGTGCAGGAGAGGTAGCTGGCCCAGGAGGGATACTTTTGTGATTCATTTCTATGTGAGAGGCAGGGACCGCTACTTTTTTTTAAGGCAACCCCTCAAGAGGGAGACTTCTGGCACCTAGGTGACAGAGGCCACCAACAGGGCAAAGCCATTGTAGGAGCCAGAGAGACACCTTTCCATCACTGGGTAACAATGAAGGGCTAACACTGGCTCCTCTAGACAGGGATATAACCTAGATCCCACCACTCCATCCCAAAAAGGGGACACACTCTCATGCTGGGAAACATGAGGGACCACCAAAGGAAACTCAGCTAACAGCTTCAGGAGAACAGAGTGTTTGCTGTCTCTTCTGCCTTGTGTTTTGCCCCCTTTGTTCAGCATTTTATAAACAGCTTCTCTAGTCTCCCCCTGCCCCAGCTGCATCTGAGAGAGCTGCTGACCTCAGGTCCTCCTACCACCCTTGATCTGAACTTCAGGAGATATCTTCTCATCCTTGGCCAAGGGAACCTACAAAATGTCCAGAACGTTTGAGGGCTCTTGCATATAGGATATGAGTGGGGAGTAATACTTGAAAACCTGATATGCAGCCGCGCCCCATCTGTTAGAGCTGAGACCTATGCGCCAAGTGACAAATGAAGTCCTCGTTCGTGTCTGTGTCACAGTAGGTCATTTGGGTTCTTGACCCCAGACTATGGTCAATTCCCTGGACTCCGAGTGCATACTTGGCATGTATATTTGGGACTTAGAAGCTGACAGAACTCTCATAATGATTCTCTGATTTATGAAATAAGGTCCATTTTGGTAAGAAAGGCTAAGAGGAAGGGCACCTGGCTGGCCCAGTCAGAGGATAGAGCATGTGAGTTCGAGCCCCACATTGGGGGTAGAGACTACTTAAAAATAAAATCTTTTGGGGACACCTGGGTGGTTCAGTCGGTTAGCATCCAACCTTGGTTCAGGTCATGATCTCACGGTCTGTAAGTTCAAGCCCCACATCAGGCTCTGTGCTGGCAGCTCAGAGCCTGGAACCTGCTAAGGATTCTGTGTCTCCCTCTCTCTCTGCCCTTCCCCCACTCACATTCTGTTTCTCTCTCTCAAAAATAAATCAACCTTAAAAATTTTTTAATAAATAAATACATAAATAATTAATTAATTTTAAATCAAAAAAAAAAAAAAAAAGAAAGGCTAAGAGGAAGCACGTGTAGCTACATCCCCACATCTGGCCAAAATGATAAATCAGAAACAATACAACATCCCAGATGAAATGGCATAGTGTAGTGGCACTCTTAAAGATTTAAGGGGCGCCTGGGTGGCTCGGTCAGTTAAGCGTCCGACTTCGACTCAGGTCACGATCTCGCGGCCCGTGAGTGTGAGCCCCGTGTCGGGCTCTGGGCTGATGGCTCGGAGCCTGGAGCCTGCTTCCGATTCTGTGTCTCCCTCTTTCTCTGCCCCTCCCCCTTTCATGCTCTGTCTCTCTCTGTCTCAAAAATAAATAAACGTTAAAAAAAAATTTTTTTTTAAGATTTAAAGGTGCAGGGGATAGTATCCTGGAAAGCCAGATATACCATGGCAAACAGCAATGGACCACCATAAACTTCACCGCATAGTAGCCCCAAATGCTGCTGCTATTTTGTATGTCATATGTTTGCAAGAACAGATCAACACAGCCTGTAGCATTTTATATGTGACTTTGGATCAGGCAAACGTGTTCTTTCAGTCTGCACCAAGCAGAAAGGTCAGAGCAGTTTGCATTCACCGGAGAAGGAAAGCAGTCTGCATTCACCATCTTGTCTCAAGATTATGGCAACTCTCCAGTTCTCTTACAGGATGAGCCCAAAGAGGCCTTTATGTCTGGACACTGCCCAGAACATAAAACTGGCCCGCTATAGTGATGGCATGGGCCATTGAGAGGAATAGTGCATGGTAGGCCTCTTTGGATTTTGGAGACAGCATATAAACACTTGAGAATATTGTTCTGGCCCATTTAATAGATGTCTCAGAAATCTGATGACGGTTTCAAGAGAAAGTTTTCCAAGGCAAGAGAGCAATCTGTAGCAGGTTCAGGCAGAACTCAAAGAACCCCAAAAGAACCCATGGGTGTTACAGGTACTCCCGATAGATAAGAGTGGGGACCCTACAAAGTGACTGACAAGCCCTGATTTACAGAACAGACCTCTAAGGTTCTGTAGTAAAGCCATGCCATCGGTAGCACAGAGTTATTTATCATACAAAAAGTAGCTCCTGGGAAGCTACTGGACCCTAATAGACACTGAGTATCTGATCTTGGGACATCAAGTGTCTGTGATCAGACCTACTGAATTCAGGGCCCTGGTTCCCAGAAATAGACCAGGGGATTTGCTCCCGCTGGGGCTGAGGGTATAGTAAGGGTTCCACTAAATCTAAAGTTATGGCTGCCAGCTGTCATGCCAAGCCTGTCTTGATAATGAGTGAATCTCTAGGCAACAGTGAATTTACCTCACTACCATGAATAACTCACCCTTATTATCATGCAAAGATAGAGTTGTCATGTAATAAGGGCAGGGAGGAGTATGAGGTACTCTTTGGTGCTTTTATGCCCAGTGATAACTAAAACCTGTAACTGCAGCAACCCTTCCCTTAAAAAAAAAAGCACAGGGGCACCTGGGTGGCTCAGTCGGTTAAGCGTCCGACTTCGGCTCAGGTCATGATCTCGCAGTCCGTGAGTTCGAGCCCCGCGTCGGGCTCTGTGCTGACAGCTCAGAGACTGGAGCCTGTTTCAGATTCTGTATCTCCCTCTCTCTGACCCTCCCCCATTCATGCTCTGTCTCTCTCTGTCTCAAAAATAAATAAAGGTTAAAAAAAAAATTAAAAAAAAAAAAAAAAGCACAGTAACCTCTGAGATAAAGGTCTGGGTTACCCTACTGGGTAAACAATTTAAACCAACAGAAGAGCTTGCCATGTGGTGGAGCAGGAGGGAGGCGGGGAATGGGTGCCAGAGGAGGAAGGCAACAACTAGTATTAATGGCCCCAGGACCAACTGCAACTGGCAGGGACTGTAGGTTAGCCTTATAAAGTGATTAACATCTAAATCAGCAGACTCTGACGTCCTCCACCCGCAGGTGGGCTCCATCCAATCAGGTGAAGGCCTTATGAACAAAGACTGAGGTTTCCTGACATAAAAGGAACTCTCCTCAGGACTGCAACATAGAGGGGCGCCTGGGTGGCTCAGTCATTGAGCGTACAACTTTGGCTCTCGGGTCGTGATCTTGTGGTTCTTGAGTTCAAGCCCCACATCAGGCTGGCTGCTGTCAGGGGGAAGCCCACTTCAGATCTTCTGTCCCTCTCTCTCTGCTCCTCCCCTACTCACTCTCTTCCTCTCTCTCTCTCAAAAATAAATAAACGTTTAAAAAAAAAAAAAAAGACTGCAACATAGAAAGCCTGTCTTAGTCTCCAGATGGCTGCCCTGAGGGGTTCGGACTCAACACTGCAATGTCAACCCTTACCTGAATTCCCAACCTGCTGACATGCCCTACAGATTTCAAACCTGCCAGCTCCCACAGTGGCGTGAGCCAATTCCTTAAAATAAATATCTCTTATAGATAGGTAGATGCCAGGATGGATAGATAGATAGATAGATAGATAGAGAAAGAAAGAAAGAGAAAGAAAGAAAAAGAAAGAAAGAAAGAAGGAAAGAAAGAAAGAAAGAAAGAAAGAAAGAAAGAAAGAAAGAACCACTACCTTGAAGAATCAATGACAAGATGAAATGACCTGAATGTGGGCCAGCAGTGGACCCGGCCATTTCAGAAGGAGGAGAGTGGCTGACAGTGTCCCTACTCTGTAACTGCTCACTGAAGGGAGCTTCCACTCAAGGCTTCTTACCCAGCTCATCACAACTCTTTCCCTAAAAGCTTGCTCTGGTGTAGAAGCATGCTCAGCCAGTGCTCACAGGAGATCAGAAGTGGCCCCTAAAGTGGCCTCAACGCAAAAGGGATGGGAATTGGTGAGTGATTAACCCAGTGTCATCACTCTACTGGGGAGACAAGTCTGAGGCGTGTCTTACACCATCTCCCAAAAGTCCCTGGTGACATGAAGCTCCAGGTGTCCACAGCAGTGATCTGCTCATTAACACATTCTGTAACTCCAGGGACACATTTCCTGGCAAAGGAGGAAATTCAGGGCAGTGGGAAAGGACTGTCCTTTGTCCTTTTATTGCTGGGCCAGGTGAAGATCAACGGGGAAAATGAAATTTGACCCCTACCTCACAAACACACAAACATCAATTCCAAGGGGGCACCTGGGTGACTCAGTCGGTTAAGCACCTGACTCTTGGTTTGGACTCAGGTCATGGGATTAAGCCCCACATTGGGCTCTGCACTGCCAGAGCAGAGCCTGCTTGGAGTTCTCTCCCTCTCTCTCTGCCTTTCTCTCTCTTTCTGTCTCTCAAAATAAGCTTTTAAAATTTTTTAATGTTTTTTATTTATTTTTGAGAGAGACAGAGACAGAGTACTATCAGGGGAGGGGCAGAGAGAGAGGGAGACACAGAATCCAAAGCAGGCTCCAGGATCTGAGCTGTCAGCACAGAGCCCCATGCAGGGCTCAAACTCACGAATCGTGAGATCATGACCTGAGCCGAGGTCAGATGTTTAACCGAATGAGCCACCCCAGGAGCCCCAAGTGTCTTACTCCTGATTTTGGCTCAGGTCATGATCTCACGGTTCATGAGTTCAAGCCCCACGTCGGGCTCTGTGCCAACATTACAGAGCCTGCTTGGGATTCTCTGTCTCCCTCTCTCTCTTGCTCTGCTGCCATGCTCTCTTTCTCTCTCTCTCTAAAATAAATAAATAAACTTAAAAAAAAAAAACAGTCAGTTCCAGGTGATTCATACATGACAGGTAAAACAAAAAAACTTGTAGACAATTTGACAAGACAGTATCTCTTCACATTGGGGTTTAGAAAGATTTCTTCAAGGCACACAAAAATCACTAACTTAAAAGCAAGTTTCTCAACCTTGCACTACTGACATTTTGAACTGGATAAATTTTTGTTATGGGGGCTGTCCTGTGCATTATAAGATATTTAACATCATCCCTGGCTTCCCACTAGATGCCAGTACCTCTGCCAATACCACCCCAGTTATGCCAATCAAAAATGCCTCAAAGACATTGTTAAATGTCCCCTATGGGTACAGCTGCCAGATTCAGGTGAAAAAAACAGAACACCCAGTTAAGCTTGAATCTCAGATAAACAACAACAACAAAATTGTATGTGTCACAAATATTACCTGGGAAGTACTTACATTCAATTTTTTTATTGTTTATTTATTTTGTTGTTTATTTATTTTATTGTTTATCTGGTATTCAGGTTTAACTAGATGTCCTGTATCTGACAATCACATCCGTTAAGAACTATTGCCTCAAAGGAAATTGATATATTGGACTACAAGAAGGACCTCCATTGATCAAAAGACACCTTTAAGAGAGTGAAAAAGCAAGCCACCAAGTGGAGAAAGATCCTTGTACTACATACACCAACTAAGGCCTCACATGCAGAATTTATAAATAATGCCTATAATGCAATAAGAAAAAAATCAGACCATCCAAGAGAAACACAGACCAGAGACTTGAAAAGGAAATTCACAAAATAAGATATCCAAATGGCCAATAAACGTATGAAAGGTACCCAACCTCAATTGCAATCAGGAAAATGCAAATTAAAACCACAACACAATACCACTACAAACTCACCAGAATGACTAAAAATAAGGACTGATAATATCAATACCAGAAAGGAGGGCAATAGGAACATTCCTACAGTGCGGAGGGCATGTAAACTCACTCAACCACTTTGACAGCATCAGTTGACAAAATAAAAATAGGCACATCCTCTGACCTATCAATTTCACTTCTAGGGATACACCCAAAAGAAATACCTGCATCATAAAGCATGAACAAGAATGCTCATAGCAACATGATACTTGGAAACAATCCAAAAGTCCATCAACAGCAGAATGAATAAATATAATTGTGGTATGGTAACATTACATGGGATACTACCCTGCAATGAAAAGTACCTGCTGTTACATACAAGAACATGGATGAATCTCACAAACATAATATTGAGAAGGAGAAAAAAAAAAAAAACAGACCTTAAAAGAAGACCCATTGTTAGCCTATTTATATAAAGTTCAGAAACCAACAAAACCAATCTATGTGTTAAAAGTTGAGATAGCAGTTACCTTTGGTGAGGATGGAGGTACAAGAATTAGGAAAAGGGGGCCAAGATGGCGAGACAGCATGGAAGCTTTTTGTGTCTTGCGTCCATGAAATACAGCCAGACCGACACTAAACCATCCTACACACCTAGAAAACCGATTGGAAGATTAACACAACAATCTGCACAACCTGAACCACAGAATTCAGCAAGTATGCAACACGAAGAGCTGAACTTGGGGACCAAGAAGCCCCAAAAGGTAGGGAACCCCTTTTGCGGGCGAGAGAGGACAGAGACTGGGGAGGGGGGGGGAGCATACAGGAAAAGCACCCGTCCCCAAAAGCAGCTGGAGAGAACGTGGAAAATTGGAAACAGCCACAGGAACTAAATTAAAAAGGGAGAAAGGAGAAAGGAGAGGGTTTAAATTCCATTAAGACTGTAAACAAGGGGAGCACAAAGGCTGCAACTCCGCATCTCCATACCTGGTGGTGCTCTGGTGGGAAGGGCGAATCCCCAGGAACAGAGTGTGGTCCGGGAGGTTCTTGCGGGCCACACGGGGAAAAGCAGTTCCACTGAAGGAAGGACATTTGGTAGAGATGGTTGAAGCCATCTGGTCCCAACAGACCCCAGAAAACGGCCACATTCGCTGGTGCTGGAACAAGGTCGTTAAGGGTGAAGCCTGATGCCAGATATGTGTTACGATTTTCCATGGTCCCTAAAATGCTGAGGCTACACTGTCTCGCGATCTTTTTTGGGGGTGGGCTGGCACCTGGCCGCAGTCTCGGGGCACCAGCAACAGCAGGGTCCAGTGGGCGTTCCTGGGTGCAGTCGACATTCGGCCACTGCTCATTCAGCCATTGCTCGGTGAGACCCTCCCACAGAGGGGCAGAGCAGGTCAAAACTGAAGTCCTTTGGAAGTAAGGGGCCGGGAAAACAGCTGCATCTGAGATAAAACTTGGGAGAGAGGTACTGCCTGGGGCCTGGTCACGGAGAGTGGAAGAGCAGGGAGTGGATGAGAGCTGAAGACGGAGGACCCGTGCGCCATTGCTGATCCGGGAGAACAGACAGGGTGTCTGGGTGGTGCCATTTTTCACCGCTCCCACGCATGCGCATGCACACCGATGAGCACCGCAACAATCCACCCCAGTAGGCTAGCAGCACCATCTACAGGAGAGCAGAGCTGTTACACCGAGCCCTGCCCAACTGGGCTAACTTCACTCTTCAAGAACACAAACCTCACCCCTGGCTTAAGTTATGGACTATAAAGAGCTACATGGACTGACCTCTAGGGGAAAACAAAGCAATTTCAGTACTACTTCAATCTGTTAGCAGGTTCATCTATTCAATTTTTTTTGTCTCTCTTTTTCCTGTTTCTCTTTTACAATTCTTTTCTTTTTCTTGAATACAGAAAGAGAAAAACTTATTTTTATTTTCAATTTTTATTAAAAATATCTGTCTTTAATTTTTATTACTATATTTTTTACTTTTGTGTAAATTTTTTCAAATTCTACTTTACTCCCATCATTTTATTTTAGTCTACTTCAGTGTACTCACCTTTTCAAACTTTCAAACAATTTCCTTTTTTCTTTCTTTTTCTTTTTTTCTCTTTTTCATTTCTTTTCTTTTTCTTGAATGTAGAAAGAGAAAAACTTCATTTTTACTTTCAATTTTTTAAAAAATATTTTTATTTAATTTTTATTACTATATTTTTTATTTTATGTAAATTTTTCAAATTCTATCTTACTCCCATCATTTTATTTCAGTCTACTACAGTGTATTCACTTTTTCAAATTTTCAAACAATTTCTTTTTTTGTCTTTTCTTTTCTTTTTTCTTTTTTTATCTTTTTTCTCTTTTTCATTTCTTTTCTTTTTTTTTAAACATGGAAAGTGAAAAAAATTCATATTTGTTTTTAATTTTTATTAAAAATACTTTTCTATAATTTTTTCTAGTATATTCTCTACTTTTGTGTATTTTAGTCTACTTTAGTGTATTCATTTTTTCAAATTCTCAAATGATTTCCTTTTTTTCTCTCCCCCCTTTTTTGTTTTTTATTTTTGTTTTTTTGTTGTTGTTTGTTTGTCTCTCTAATCTGTCAAACCACTTTCTACACACAGACCAAAACACACCTAGAATCTAGCATCATCTATTCGATTTGTGTGGGTGTGTGTTTTTAATTTTTAATTTTAATACTTTTTAACTTTAATTTTTTTAATTTCAATTTTTTATCTCATTAATTCCTTTTCTCCCTTCAAGATGACAAAACGACGGAATTTGTCCCAAAAGAAAGGGCACGAAGAAACGACAGCCAGGGATCTAACCAACACAGACACAAGCAAGATGTCTGAAACAGAATTTAGAATCACAATGATAAGAATACTAGCTTGAGTCAAAAATAGATTAGAAACTCTTGCTGCAGAGATAAAAGAAGTAAAAAATAGCCAGAATGAAATTAAAAATGCTATAACTGAACTGCAATCACGGATGGATGCAGCAGCGGCAAGGATGGACGAGGCAGAACAGAGAATCAGTGATATAGAAGACAAACTTATAGAGAATAATGAAGCAGAAAAAAAGAGGGAGATGAAGGCAAAAGAGCACAATTTAAGAATTAGAGAAATCAGTGACTCATTAAAAAGGAACAACATCAGAATCATAGGGGTCCCAGAGGAGGAAGAGAGAGAAATAGGGATAGAAGGGTTATGAAAGCAAATCATAGCAGAAAACTTTCTTAACCTGGGGAAAGACACAGACATCAAAATCCAGGAAGCACAGAGGACTCCCATTAGATTCAACAAAAACCGACCATTAACAAAGCATATCATAGTCAAATTCACAAAATACTCAGGCAAGGAGAGAATCATGAAAGCAGCAAAGGAAAAAAAGTCCCTAACCTACAAGGGAAGACAGATCAGGTTTGCAGCAGACCTATCCACAGAAACTTGGCAGGCCAGAAAGGAGTGGCAGGATATATTCAGTGTGCTGAATCAGGAAAATATGCAGCCAAGAATTCTTTCTCCAGCAAGCCTGTCATTCAAAATAGAAGGAGAGATAAAAAGTTTCCCAGACAAACAAAAATTAAAGAAGTTTGTGACCACTAAACCAGCCCCACAAGATTTTAAGGGGGACTCTCTGAGGGGAGAAAAGATGAAAATTGTATATATATATAATTTATATATATATATATATATACCAAAAGCAAAAAAATATTAGAAAGGACCAGAGAACACCACCAGAAACTCCAACTCTACAGGCATCATAATGACAATAAATTCATATCTTTCAGTACTCACTCTAAACGTCAATGGACTCAATGCTCCAATCAAAAGATATAGGATAACAGAATGGATAAGAAAACAAGACCCATCTATATACTATTTACAAGAGACCCACTTTAGACCTAAAGACACCTACAGATTGAAAATAAGGGGATGGAGAACAATCTATCATGCTAATGCCCAACAAAAGAAAGCCAGAGTAGCCATACTTATATCAGACAATCTAGACTTTAAAATAAAGACTGTATCAAGAGATGCAGAAAGGCATTATATCATAATCAAGAGGTCTATAGACCAAGAAGACCCAACAATTGTAAACATTTATGTGCCAAATGTGAGAGCACCCAAATATATAAATCAATTAATCACAAACATAAAGAAACTCATCAATAGTAATACCATAATAGTAGGAGACTTCAACACCCCACTCACAGCAACGGACAGATCATCTAATCAAAAAATCAACAAGGAACAATGGCTTTGAATGACACCCTGGACCAAATAGACTTAACAGATATATTCAGAACATTTCATCCTAAAGCAGCAGAATATACATTCTTCTCCAGTGCACATGGAATGTTCTCCAGAATAGACCATATACTGGGACACAAATCAGCCCTAAGTAAGTACAAAAAGATCAAGATCATACGTGCATATTTTCAGACCCCAACGGTATGAAACTCGAAATGAACCACAAGAAAAAATTTGGAAAGGTAACAAATACTTGGAGACTGAAGAAAATCCTACTAAAGAATGAATGGGCTAACCAAGAAGTTAAAGAAGAAATTAAAAAGTATGTGGAAGCCAATGAAAATGATAACACCACAACCCAAAACCTCTGGGACACAGCAAAGGTGGTCATAAGAGGAAAGTATACAGCAATTCAAGCCTTCCTAAAGAAGGAAGAAGATCTCAGATACACAACCTAACCTTACACCTTAAGGAGCTGGAAAAAGAACAGAAAATAAAACCCAAAACCAGCAGAACACAGGAAATAATAAAGATTAGAGCAGAAATTAATGCTATTGAAACCAAAACAAAAACAAAAACAAAAAAAAAAAAAAACAGTAGAACAGATCAATAAAACCAGAAGCTGGTTCTTTGAAAGAATTAACAAAATTGATAAACCACTAGCCAGTCTGATCAAAAAGAAAAAGGAAAGGACCCAAATAAGTAAAATCAAGAATGAAAGAGGGGAGATCACAACCAACACAGCAGAAATAAAAACAATAGAGAATATTATGAGCAATTATATGCCAATAAAACGGGCAACCTGGAAGAAATGGACAAATTCCTAGAAACATACACACTACCAAAACTGAAACAGGAAGAAATAGAAAATTTGAACAGACCCATAGCCAGTAAGGAAATTGAATTAGTAATCAAAAATCTCTCAAAAAACAAGAGTTCAGGGCCAGATGGCTTTCCCAGGGGAATTCTACCAAACATTTAAGGAAGAGTTAACACCTATTCTCTTGAAACTGTTCCAAAAAAATAGAAATGGAAGGAAAACTTCCAAACTCATTCTATGAAACCATCATTACCTTGATTCCAAAACCAGAGACCCCACTAAAAAGGAGAACTATAGACCAATTTCCCTGATGAACATGGATGCAAAAATCCTCAACAAGATATTAGCCAACCGGATCCAACAATACATTAAAAAAATTATTCACCACGACCAAGCGGGATTTATACCTGGGATGCAGGGCTGGTTCAATATCCTCAAAACAATTAACGTGATTCATCACATCAATAAAAGAAAGGACAAGAACCATATGATCCTCTCAATAGATGCAGAGGAAGCATTTGACAAAATATAGCATCCTCTCTTGATAAAAACCCTCAAGAAAGTAGGGATAGAAGGAGCATACCTCGAGATGATAAAAGCCATATACGAGCGACCCAACGCTAATATCCTCAATGGGGAAAAACTGAGAGCTTTCCCCCTAAGGTCAGGAACAAGACAGGGATGTCCTCTGTCGCCACTGTTTTTCAATATAGTATTGGAAGTCTTAGCCTCTGCAATCAGACAACACAAAGAAATAAAAGGCATCCAAATCGGCCAGGAGGAGGTCAAACCTTCATTCTTTGCAGATGACATGATACTCTATATGGAAAACCCTAAAGATTCCACCAAAAAACTGCTAGAACTGATTCATGAATTCAGCAAAGTCGCAGGATATAAAATCAACACACAGAAATCGGTTGCATTCCTATACATCAACAATGAAGCAACAGAAAGAGAAATCAAGGAATCCAACAGTTGCACAAAAAAACCATAAAATACCTAGGAATAAATCTAACCAAAGAGGTGAAAAATCTATACACTGAAAACTATAGAAAGCTTATGAAAGAAATTGAAGACGATACCAATAAATGGAAAAAGATTCCATGCTCCTGGGTAGGAAGAACAAATATTGTTAAAATGTCGATACTACCCAAAGCAATCTACATATTCAATGCAATCCCTATCAAAGTAACACCAGCATTCTTCACAGAGCTATAACAAATAATCCTAAAATTTGTATGGAACCAGAAAAGACCCCGAATAGCCAAAACAATCTTGAACAAGAAAGCCAAAGCTAGAGGAATTATAATCCCAGACTTCAAGCTATAGTACAAAGCTGTCATCATCAAGACAGTATGGTACTGGCACAAGAACAGACACTCAAATCAATGGAATAGAAGAGAGAACCCAGAAATGGACCCACAAACGTATAGCTGGCTAATCTTTGACAAAGCAGGAAAGAATATCCAATGGAATAAAGACAGTCTCTTCAGCAAGTGGTGCTGGGAAAACTGGACAGCGACATGCAGAAGAATCAACCTGGACCACTTTCTCACACCAGACACAAAAATGAACTCAAAGTGGATGAAAGACCTCAATGTAAGACAGGAAGCCATCAAAATCCTCGAGGAGAAGGCAGGCAAAAACCTCTTTGATCTTGGCTACAGCAATTTCTTACTCAACACGTCTCCAGAGGCAAGGGAAACAAAAGCAAAAATGAACTACTGGGACCTCATCAAAATAAAAAGCTTCTGCACAGCGAAGGAAACAATCAGCAAAACTAAAAGGCAACTGACAGAATGGGAGAAGATATTTGCAAATGACACATCAGATAAAGGGTTAGTATCCAAAATCTACAAAGAACTTACCAAACTCAGCACCCAAAAAACAAATAATCCAGTGAAGAAATGAGCAAAAGACATGAATAGACACTTCTCCAAAGAAGACATCCAGATGACCAACCGACACATGAAAAAATGCTTAACATCACTCATCATCAGGGAAATACAAATAAAAACCACAATGAGATACCACCTTACACCTGTCAGAATGGCTAACATTAACAACTCAGGCAACAGCAGATGTTGGCGAGGATGTGGAGAAAGAGGATCTCTCTTGCATTGGTGGTGGGAATGCAAACTGGTGCAGCCACTCTGGAAAACAGTATGGAGGTTCATCAAAAAACTAAAAATAAGGGTTTTTTATGACTATGACTCAGTTTTTTATGACTCAGCAATTGCACTACTAGGCATTTATCCAAGGGATACAGGTGTGCTGTTTCAAAGGGACACATGCACCCCCATGTTTATAGCAGCACTCTCAACAATAGCCAAAGTATGCAAAGAGCCCAAATGTCCATCAATGGATGAATGGATAAAGAAGATGTGGTATATATATACAATGGAGTATTACTCGGCAATCAAAAAGAATGAAATCTTGCCATTCGCAACTATGTGGATGGAACTGGAGGGTGTTATGCTAAGTGAAATTAGTCAGAGAAAGACAAAAATCATATGATTTCACTCATATGAGGACTTTAAGAGACAAAACAGATGAACATAAGGGAAGGGAAACAAAAATAATATAAAAACAGGGAGGGTGACAAAACAAAAGAGACTCATAAATATGGAGAACAAACTGAGGGTTGCTGGAGGGTTGTGGGAGAGGAGATGGGCTAAATGGGTAAGGGGCATTAAGGAATCTACTCCTGAAATCATTGCTTCACTATAAACTAACTAATTTGAATGTAAATTTAAAAAAATAAGGTTAAATTATAAAAAAAAAAAAAAGAGTAGGATGGGGCGCCTGGGTGGCTCAGTCGGTTGAGCGGCCGACTTCGGCTCGGGTCATGATCTTGCAGTCCGTGAGTTCGAGCCCCGCGTCGGGCTCTGTGCTGACTGCTCAGAGCCTGGAGCCTGTTTCGGATTCTGTGTCTCCCTCTCTCTGACCCTACCCCGTTCATGCTCTGTCTCTCTCTGTCTCAAAAATAAATGAACGTAAAAAAAAAAAAAAAAGAGTAGGAAAAGGCACATGGTTGGGGAATGAGGGCCTTCTGGAGAGCTGGTAATGTTCTATTCCTGACTGGGGTAGTGGTTACAGAGATGCACTCACTCTGTGATAACTCACTGAGTTACAGTAGTGTTACCCACTGCAATTAAAAGTTTGAATTTTTTTTGTTGTTGTTAAGTTGGTTCTCTGTCCCTCTCAGTGTTTTGGTTACCTTATTACCAGTTAATATCTAACTCTTGCTGGGGCACCTGCGTGGCTCAGTTGGCTAAGCATCGGACTTTTGATTTTGGTTCAGGTTGATCTCATGGATCCTGAGATTGAGCTCCGTGCTGACAGTGCGGTCCCTGATTAGGATTCTCCCTCTCCCTGTCTCTCTGCTCTCTCTCAAAAATAAATAAATGAACTTAAATACATATTTAAATATATATATTTCTATTTAAACATATATTTAATATATTTCTATTTTATATATATTTATATATATACCCACTCTATATGTATCTATAGATAGATAGATAGATAGATAACACTCTTGCTATTCAGTGAGCTCCCTTTCTCCCCACCCAGCCAATTTGACCATATGTTTTAAAGGCAGATTTTTACCCATAGAAGCCTCTTTTACGATGCTGGTTAACCACCAATGAGGATTTTTTTTTTTTTAATGCCTGGAAACATTAATCCAGACATCTTATTTCTTAACTTACAGGGTTGTTGCCTTTTAATATTTTACCTTGCAATTATTCATTAACTAATTTTCCTGTTTTATGTGTGATCTCTGTTCTCCCACAAAAATGTTGGACTTAATTGGGCATAAACACTATGACTAAAGAAAGTATGGCTCACACCTGGCCTGGTTTATACAACAGTCTAGTTCCACACCCAAGGTAAAGACATCACCTCCAATTCCACCCTAACAAACCATGTTCCAGCCTTTCCTCAAGCAGTACAGTCAACAGCTGCTCCAGGGGCACCTGGGTGGCTCAGTCGGTTAAACATCTGACTTCAACTCAGGTCATGATCTCAGGGTTTGTGGGTTCGAGCCCCTTTTCGGGCTCTGTGCTGACAGCTCAAAGCCTGGAGCCTGCTTTGGATTTTGTGTCTCCTTCTCTCTCTGCCCCTCCCCCACTCATGCTCTGTCTCTCTATCTCTGTCTCAAAAATAAGTAAAACATTTTAAAAAATGAAAATAAACTGACAGCTGCTCCAGCCTCTCTCTTTACTCGAACTGGTCAGGTGATCCACAGTGGACAGAGCTCTGCTGTTTTCCATTCACCCTTGACTGTTTCATCCAGTCCATCTTGAACAATAAAAACATGCTTTGCTTCTCACCCCCTCACCCACTCACTCAAGAGTTCCCCAAAAGGGTGCCAAATAGTTCTAGCAGGCCAGTGAATAAATAACCTGTGTTCATCTGGCCGTGATCTGCCTTCTATAGCAACCGCAAGAATGTGCCGTGTCATAAAATCGGCATTTTATTATGTGTGAATGTGATTTTGAGAATCCGTGAGAATGTGATCTCCTCCCAGAGACCGTATATAAGCTTTCGCTTTAAGATTGTTCATGTCTTCCTCACATACAGGGCCACTTCAACTCTCATCTGCCCATCCGTCTCCTTCTTTTTCTCTGGAAGTATGTCCCATTAATCATCTTCCCGTTCAGTCCCTGCTGATCAGATAAGCCTTCATAAGTTCTTCATACATCATTAAGGGTTTCAGATCTCCTGTTTAGTAAGCCATGACCCGGCCATGAGAGAGGAGGACCATTTTGTCACCTGACTTGGTGTGGCTTTTCCTGCCTGTATCTATTTGCTACGCTGTTGGCCAGGGGGAAAAGCAAACCCGGGAAAAGCAAACCCAGGAAAAGCCTCCTGATGGCCATTTTACAGTCCAGGACTGGAACACTGATGACAGTCTGCAGACGGTGGCCCTCCCTTTGAGAGGAGAGGAAACGGGATTTCTGGTTCTGGGCTAGTGAGGCCTCTGGTGGTGCAAGAGCTGTTGCTCATGATGAACATTTCCCTTCAGCCAGACAAAAGGCTAATTAATCTCTGTGTGTGTTTCTCTATGTGTGTACCTCTCCCTTCCTCTCTCTCTCTCTCTCTCTCTCTCTCTCACACACACACACACACACACACACACACACACTCCAGCACTGGCAGAGCACACAGGAAGGCAAACCTTAACTCATTTCTCACTCACTGCTCTGGAAACTAGACTCAGAGAGATCTCAGGGGCACATGGTCTTCACAGCAGAACAAGAACAGAAGCAGATGGGGCTAATGTGGGAGGTGAAAAGGTATTAACTCCTGAGTAAGGCCCCACTGGGAACAGATGTTTGGATAGGGGTCTGACTAGAGGGAGTGGCATCTAGAACTCTTCATGGAGGAGAGAGAAGAGAAGATGGAGCCCTAGGAGAAAACCTGGCCTTTCCACAAATGGCGAGACTCTGCTTCTGTCAGAACACTGCTTCTATCACCACAAAACCTGGGGTCAGAGGAAACTATCTTCATTTTTTTTCAGTTTATTTATTTATTTTGAGAGAGAGAGAGAGTGCAGGGAAGGGGCAAAGAGAGAGGGAGAAAGAATCCCAAGTAGGCTCCGTGCTGTCAGCATGGAACCAGATGCGAGGCTCGAACTCATGAACCATGAGATCATGACCTGAGCCAAAATCAAGAGTCGGACGCTTAACCAACTAAGCCTCCCAGGCGCCCCCAGAGAAGACTATTTTTAAAGGGAGGGAGGAGGTTCTAGGTTCCTTAATCTGCTGTGTCTCCAGTATTAAGATTTTGGTTGGATGGTTGGTTGGATGGTTGTATCATATTTTAATAAGAAACCATGTGACATGATGATGTGAATCGCATTTAGCAAGCAACATTCCAGAGCCTGAGAGAAGTTGCAAAAATCTGCCCAAACAAAATGAAGCAGAGGGACATTCACACAATTAGAGGTGGCATGGGAGAAAGGAAGAAGTGCTTGTCACCAGCAAACCCCCAACCCACTCTGCCCCTGCCCAAGTTGAGGGGAGCAGCCAGGACACCCCCCCAGTAAGTTTTGGCTTCCTGTCGCACCCTGTGGTGATGGCCTGACCACCCAGAGGGACTGTGCTCAGCTTCTTTTGCTATTTCAGAAAGCAGCTGTGGGGGAAACAGTCCCGTTTCAATGAATGAAATCCTTGTGATTGCTACAGACTCCGAAGAGACCCTTGTCTTCCTGAAAGGCAAACCAGCTGCATTTGCACCAATACCCAGATGCAGACAAAAATTTCTCATGTCTTGTTGTCTGTCTCCGATTTGAATGTTTTCACAGCTGAAGTGTCAGATGTACTGTGAGTGCTGCAAACAGCTTAACTTTAGTTCAGTTGTAAAAGGAGAGGCTAAAAAAGAAGGAGAAGTCAACCCACTCACCCCCAGGACGCAGAAGAAGAAAGACTTTAAGGAGTTTGAGGAGAAATTGAGTACACTCAGACAGGACCTGTTTCCCATCAGCCTACTGGGAGAGAAGTGGTTGCTGGGAGCTAGCACTGTCCCTATGTATATTCCCTCCCACAAAGGATACACAGCTCTGGAAGGAACTCCTGCCTCACCTCCATGAGGATATTGATGAAACTCCACCCCCCTGAATCCATGGTCTTAGGGCATCTGATTTAGCAGAACCTCCTTTCCCTCTGCCCAGTCCCCTCCCCAACTCACTGTAAGAAAAGAGAGCCAGGAGAGAAAGAAGGGTTGGTCAATAACTAGAGTGTGGTTGAAGAGAGGAGGAGTCCCTTGATACCTCAGAAACCTGGCTGAGGACGATGAGTAGGGACTCCCCGCCACCCTGGTCCAGCAATAGACACATGTCCCAGGCCTGGCCAATCAGAACACTCCATACTTGGCCACAATTGTCGGTTTGGAGATGGACACATGAGCAAATTCAGTCCAATGAGAGATTTTTTTTTCTAGGATTAGAAGCCAAGAATCCATCCTTGTGATCAAGGGGATAAATCTTCCTGAAAATAAAGCCAAATTACAATAGAGATGAGCCTGGAATAGCCTGGAAAGTAGGAGATTCACTTGCAAGAGCAAAGTTTTTAGAGAAGAAAATACTTAAGTGTTCCAACAAACTAGATCTTAGAAGATGGAGCAAAGAATTTGTTCTGTAAATCAAAGAATAGAAAAGAAACAGGATATGATATCAGAGCTATTGTCCATCACATAGCTTTTCCTGGGCTGGGAATAGGAGGTCAAGGAGGCTTGGAAAGGTCAAAACTAGATTATAAATGCTGCCTGGCTTCTCTGAAAAGGAACTCAACTAGAGTAGCAGGGAGAGACACCCAACCCAGAGAGGTAGAGGACATATCTGAAAACTGCAAGACTGTGCTGCAATCCCCAAGCATAGCTGGGAGCTTGCAAGGCTCTCCCAGAAGCCCCAATTGCAGCACAGAGCTTGTGATGCTTTTAAAATATGTCCACAAGGGACACCTGGGTGGCTCAGTCGGTTAAATATCCAACTCTGTTTCAGCTCAGATCATGATCTCATGGTTTCATGTGTTCAAGCCCCGCATCAGGCTCTGTGCTGATGGTGGAGAGCCTGCTTGGGATTCTCTCTTTCCCTCTCTCTCTGCCCCTCCCTCATTCACACTGTCTCTGAATCTCTCAAAAATAAATAAACTTTAAAAAATAATAAAATAAAACATAAAATATGTCCACAAATTCTTTGACACTCCTGCCTTCCAAAGTTGGAGCCAAATTCCCCTCTACTTGAACTTGGTAACTCACTTCTAAGAAACAGATTATGGGGGTCGCCTGAGTGGCTCAGTCGGTTAAGCATTCGACTTCAGCTCAGGTCATGATCTCATGGTTTGTGAGATCGAACCCCACATCAGGCTCACTGCTGTTGGTGCGGAGCCTGCTTCGGATCCTCTGTCTCCCTGTCTCTCTCTCTCTCTCAAAATAAATAAATAAGTAAATTTTTTTAAAAAAAGAAACAAATTATGATAAAAAGCAACTTCCAAGTCTAAGTGGGTCGTTAAGGGCATTGAGGCTTCCTCTTCATTCTTTCTCTCTTAGATCACTAGATCCAGGCAAACATGCTGCTGTGTCATAAGGGTACTCAAGAAGCCCTATGGAGACATCCACGTGGCAAGAAATTGGAGTTTTCTACTAACAACCGGCAAGACACAAGTCCTCTTGCCAGCAGCCAAGGGAGTGAGCCACCTTGGGAAAGGGCCCTCCGGGTCTTCAGATGATTGCAGCCTTGTTATCTTGGCCATAACTTAATGACTGACCCTAAGCCACAACCACCTAGCTAAGCTGCTCCCATATCCCTAACCCACAGAAACTGTATGAGATAATAAATATTATTATTGTTGTTTCAAGCCACTAAGTATCTTTTTTTAAGATTTTCTTTTAAGTAATCTCTACACCCAATATGGGACTCAAACTTACAACCCCAAGATCAATCAAGAGTCATATACTTTACCGACTGAGCCAGACAGGCACCCCTCAAACCACTAAGTTTTGAGATAATTTGTTAACAGCAGTATATAACTAACAGTGCTAGACTGCAGCGCGGTGCCTAGGCAGTAAAGACTGTAGCAGAAAATCAGGAGGGGGCCTATGGGGAGACTTACCAAGCCCCACATGTTCTATGCTATTGGTCAGAAGACAAGCCTACTGTTCCTCAATCTCCTAGCAGACATTCTTAGAACACTGGGATCTCAGCCAGGACCACGGGTATTACAGGCAGAAGATATAATACCCAGAAGCATGGGAGTTTGTATCAAACAACTATGCCCAGAGGCCCAGCCTAACCAGCCGTGTCTCAGCCCACAGCAGGCAACATGAAAAGGCCAAATGAGAAGAGATTTGGCCTTCTCAAATCTCTGAGGACTGGATGGCAGCGCCTGGACCATGGGCCTCCTACACCCTGGTGTCCAGCGGGAAAAGGGAAGGGAGAAGAGGGACGAGGCACTCTGAAAGACTGCGAATTTACTCCTAGAAAACTGAGTGAGATGAGAACTTTAAACTAGAAATGAGGAAGTTACTTTGGTTGGGTGAGTTTGAGTTTATTCCACTGCCAAAGAAAAACGTTCATGAGCAAGTGGGGTTCGGTTATAAAAACTAAAGTTCTGTTTCTGCACATCTGAGACAGGACTATAAATTTTAAATCCACCACAAATTTTTATTTCTTATACTTCAGACAACTAAAAGTTACAAAGAAAAACAAAACGAAGTTTCATGTACCCACCATCTAGCCTAAGAAGTAAGAAGTCAGGGTCCCTTGAGTCCCCCTCCCTGACTGCTTTCCCACTCACTCCCACAGGTAAATGCTATCCTGAGGATTTTTCATGCCTTTCTTGTTACTTTAAATCTACCTCCCCAATTAAGAGTGCATTATTTGGCCAATTTCTACTCTTTAAACAAATAGTATCATACCATAAATACTTTCCTCCAACTTCCTTTCTGCTCAACATTACAGTTGTAAGATTCATCCACGTTGAAATCTAGAATTCCAGTGCATGTAATTAATTCAATTTCTCAGTCTAAATGTATTATAGATACCGATTATTCCTATTATCTTACTTTGAATCTTCTAATTTTGTCTAAACTTTCTTTTTTTATTGTTTCTCAATGACTTTTTTATTGATTAGATTGTTTTGTTGTCTCTACTGATTTATAAGTGCACATTTTGTTTCTAATATATAATAGTTGCCCTTCATTTGTTAAATGGATATTTAACAAAGTTTAGTATTATTCAGGACTGTTACCCTTCCCCAACAACTCAGCTCCAGCTCCATTATTGGTGACTAACATTTTAGTTCTGGTTCAGTTTTTACCCACAAATTATATATCATTGTGTTGCTCTATATGGCCAATATTTGTTTATATTTCCCCATTTGTTTACCAGCTTTTTGCTCATTATTCTCCTGCATCTCACGCCTTCCTTTTAAGACCCTTTTCTTTTTTTCTGACAAAGTTTGTAAGTCTGATGATAACAAATGCTCTCTTCTTTGGCTTGTCTAAACATACCATCGGTTTACCTTCATTCTTGAATGCCAGCTTGTAAACAGTTCTAGGTTGGCCATTATTTTCTCTTCGCCTTTGAAGGTTTTAATGTATTACTCCACTGGCTTGTATTGTAGCTAAATTGTCTGTTGTCCGTCTAATTGTTATTTTTTTATAGATAATCTGTCTTTCTGCCCTCTTCTAATATCTCTTCTTGGTTTTTATACTTTTACTATGATGGGACTAGGTATGGATTTCTTTTTATTTATTCTACTTGAGATTCATTTTGCTTATTGAATCTGAGTATTCATACCTTTCATTAATTTGGAAAAATAATCAGCTATTATCTCTTTAAACATTTTCTCTGTCCCTTCCTCTGTTTCCTCTCTATCAAGACTCCAAATAGAAAGAATTTGAATCTCTCACTTTATCTTCCTTGTCTCTTACCCTCTGTTTTATATTTTCTACCTCTTTGTCTCTCTGTGCTGTATGCTGGGTAATGTCTTCATATCTAGTTAATCATCTCTTAACCAATGCTGAATCTATTCCCTGATGTTAAACTCATTCAAAGAGTTTTTGAATTTCAGTTATTATGTTTTTAAATTTTAGAAATTCTAATTGGTTTATCAATTCTGCTGGAATTTTTAAAATAGTATCTTCTCTTTCTCATGTTTTTAATGTCTCCTCTTGAAACATTTTGGATTTGGTAGTTTCATATTCTATATCTCATAATTCTAATATCTGAAATCCTTTTTGGTCTAATTCAGCTATGTATTATTTCAGCTGACCCCTCCCCAGAGTAGCTTGGATTTTTTCGTGTGTTTTGGATTGTGTGATTGGCAGGATTTTATCAATTGGGATCCTGTGAAACCAAGGGAAAATTTATTTCTATTCATATCTGGAACACTTAAATTTTTGGCTCAGGGCTTTCTAGTCCAAGCAGACAACAATTAATTCAAACTCCGAATCTGCAGGAGGGCCAGACAATAGATACAACTTCTCAGGGAAGGAAATTTTTTTACAACCAATCCTAGGGGAGAGCCAAGCCTGCAGAAACAAGTTTCCTGGTCATGTTCTTTGATACTAAGTGGGCGTTTGTTTTTTAAGTTTTATTTATTTAAGTAATCTCTGCTCCCCCCACCCTCCCAGCCCTACCCCCCACGCTGCCCTGAAACTCACAACCTGAAGATCAAGAGTCATACACTCATCTGACTGAGCCAACCAGGCACTAGTAGGCTTTTTTAAACTCATTTTTTCCCCTAAGAACATAGCCCACCAAGAGCTTTATGCAGGGGTCTGAGGCATTCTCTGCTGTCACCCACACCCCTAGGTTACTCTGACAAACAACCACAAGGTACCCTCAGTTCCAAGACTTGTTTTTTGGTCTCTGAGGATTTCCTTTATTTTCTAGTTGCCTTAACAATGTATTTAAATGGAGATGTGTTACATTTTACCCAGCACATCCAGGAAACTTACAATGGGAGGTTTTTGGGGGGGGGGGGGGTTGTTTTTTGTCTTTGCTTTTGTTTTCAGGAGTTGTATGTCACCATAGTGTTCTCCGCCCAGCTTTTTAAATCATTCAGTTTGCAATGTGTGGAACAGTTTGGAGAGGAGAAAGACGCAGAAGCAGGGAGACCTACTAGGAGCCTGCTGCAGAAATTTACACAAAAGAGCATAATAAGTTAAAAGAGAGTGGTGGTGGCAGACAAACAGAAACAGATGGATGTGGGAGATACTTAGTAAATAAAATCAACAAGTTTTCAGACATCCAAGAAGAAGTGTCTAGTGACAAGTTTTTATAGAGTCAAAAGGTCAGAGGAGAAATTCAAGTTGCATAGGATGTTGGGAAGCCTCTGAAAAACTGGTAACTGTATTTGTTACTGAACTCACACTTGTCAGTGCACCGGATGTTCAGTAAGCCAATGTCTGAGACACCAGTTTTGAAGCAAAGAAGTTTTATTAGAAGAGCAGCCCAACGAGAAGGAAGAGGATCATTCATAAAGCTGCCTTGCTCTGTTGAGTGAAGGGACAGCTTATAAATGTTTGGGGAAGGAGGTGAATACATGAGAGGTGGGTGAGGGGGTTCCTGAAATCCTGAAAGGAGGATTTGGAGGTGTGTATGTTTCCGGAAAATGAGGGGACGAGCAGGACTTGGTATATCAGGCACGTCAGATAATTTTGAAGACAAATGTTACCGTCTGGTCCTCATTAGTTTTTTACAATCAGTGGGTAAACAGGGAGTAGGGGCAAAAAGGGCAAAATTAATGATAAGCAGTACTAAAACATAAGTAGGGAACAAAACAGAAGGTGGGCCTAAGTTACTAATGCAACTAACACAGCTATAGTGCTGCTTACGCTTTCAAAGCAGGTTCAGGAACTAGGTGTCCAGCCTCAAATTCACCCACATACACTTGGGAGAAAGTGCAGACCGAAGAGAGGAAGGTCCTAGGTCCCAGCTTTGAGGAAATACCAACATTTTAAGACCTTCGAAGCAGAGCAAGCAACAGAAACTGAAAAGTTTGGAGGAACACCCAGAAGAGAGCTGTGGCTTTCACGAAGGCCGAGAGATGACGATTTCCAAAGGGAGGGAGAAGTCGGCAAGTGTCCAGTGAAACTGAGGTCAAGAAAATAACTGGAAACTAGGCATTTGTTTTGGTGACACATTGGAAATTAGTGCTCTTGACGACAGAGTCCATAAACAATAAAGGCAAAAGACGGGAGTGAATTGGGGAGTAAAAATGGACACCACTCCTTGGAGAAGTTTGGCTATGCAGGTGAAGACAGAGGGCATTAGCATCCGAAGAAATAGGCTGGAGAAGGATTAACAGGAGAGTAACCTAAAAAATTTCAAATGAAGATAGGAAGGAAGCAGAACAGGGAGAAGAAAGGATGAAGAGGCCAGGCCGAAAAAAATCCATAGTACGGATAGAGAAATTCTCTTGCGTTACTACCAATCCGCCAGGCTGAAAGGACATTCAAATCTCTACGGGCTTTCGGTCATGAGTGGGTGGGTGGGTAACTGTGTGCTCCCCACTCTAAAACCTCCCGTCCTCTGCCTTCGTACCTTCTTTCCCCGCCCACTGGGTCTAAGTCTACCACCTCCCACCCCAGCCGGTCCCAGCCACTCCTCGCGCTGAAATATACAGCCTTCTCTATGAACTCTTCCGGGTCGCCAAGCAGGACCACGCCCAGTCTCAATCCTGCCCGCCCCCCTATTGGAGCGCGCTTCTCGAGAGACGCATGCGCACAAACGTCGCTCCCAGGATTGGGCGGTCGTTTCCAAGATTGGGAGCGTCCCCCTAAATCTTGCGCGGGCGCGTTAGGTTCTGGTCGCTATGCGGGTGTTTGTGGGTGAGGGAGGGCAGAAAGGGAGAATCGGGGGCGGGCTTATGGAAAGGTTGAAATAAAAGACTGGGAGGTGGGAGGCCGTTTTTGAGGGAGGGCAATGAATCGTGCACTGGTAGTCGTGCACCAGCCTTGGCTTCCTATCCCAGGAAGTCGAATCTCCCCCAGTCCCTGTGACCTGTGTCACTTTTGCATCACGGGAGGGGGGAGAAGAAGTCTGGAGTCAGATGGGATGGCACCAGAGGAGGGGGCCACATGCGGAGACGGAAGGTGACCCCCCGAGAGGATAATTTCTGTAATTAGCTCGTAATTTCTGGTCAGGTGGCGGGACGGGCTTCATTGGGACAGCCCTAACCCAGCTGTTGAAAGCCAGGGGCCACGAAGTGACGTTGGTCTCCCGAAAGCCCGGGCCCGGTCGGATCACCTGGGTATGTCCATCCTCTGGAAGCTATGGGAGAAGGTCTGGTTTGGCGGCGCAGGGGAAGCCACCACCCGTACCCGCCTCATTGTTTTCTTCAACAGGATGAGCTTGCTACGTCGGGGCTGCCGCGCTGTGATGCGGCTGTCAACCTGGCAGGAGAGAACATCCTCAACCCTCTCCGAAGGTCAGCTAGGGCCCCGAAGCTGATGTCCTTCAGAGCAGAGGGAGGACGGGTGTGACCCTGATGAGGAGAACCTGTGAGCTGTGGCGAATAGAAGTGTCAGATTGAGAACTAAACTCATATCCCAAACTACTCATCCCGCCCCACTCCTTCCTCCACCCCCACCTGCCCTTCTGCCTGCCTCAGCCATTGACTTTAGTCTTCACTCATAACTCAAGATACCCAAGATATATGCCTTTTTTTTTCCTACAGGAGAGATGGGCCATTCCTCTAAACCACAGTGCAGGGGTTTGCTAGAAGTGGGTATGGATGAGCCCCAGGGAAAGAGGAAGGGATATGCGTGTATGTATTTAGTGACTTATTTCCCTTTTTTTTTTTTTTTTTTTTTCCCTCCTGCAGATGGAATGAAACCTTCCAGAAGGAGGTTCTCAGCAGCCGCTTGGAGACCACCCAGATATTGGCTAAAGCCATCACCAAAGCCCCACAACCCCCCAAGGCCTGGGTCTTAGTCACTGGTGTAGGTATGTCCCAAATCACCAGCCCCTTATATTAGCCAGAAGAAGAGCGGTTGCACAGCAAGGGGTTAGCTCAGGCCCTTCTAGCTATACACACCCGAGTACTGATCTTTTCCCAGCACAACAACTTCCTAGGCCCTCAGTCCATGCATATTTCTCCTGACCTTTGCGTACTTTCTCTGAGAAACCGGGATTCTCAGAGGAAGAGGGGATAGTGGCACTGCTCTCAGTGCCAGAAAAAGCCTCATCTACTCCCAAGTCCCTTGCTTCTCACACCACGGTTCTTTGGGAACAGAATTTGATTCTTGTATTTCACCATTGGGACCAAAGAACTGCAAACGGTTATAGAACATATATCTGCCACTAGTCTAAGTGTTTTACACATATTACAGCATTTAACCTTCACAAGCACCCTATGAGAGATAGGTATTATTGTTATTCCTGTTGTAAAGATGCAAACATTCTGCAGAGAGAGGTTATATAATTTGCCTGAACTCCTAGGGTTAATAAATGGTGGGGCTAAGAATAAATCTCAGGCAGCCTGGCACCGAGTCTTTGCTCTTAAGCACTACACTCTAGCAGTCACTCAGCTTAGCTACAACTAAAGATAAGTTACTCTAGGGCAGGAACAGGTCAACTCGTGGAGTAGTTCAAAGGAAAACTAGGGCTCTGTCTTCCCATGGGAAGATCCCAAAGACCTAGGAGGGCAAGACCAAGGGGAAACATCAGGTGCAAAGGGCCAGGCAGGACCAAGGACGTTGGGGCAAACCAGTGCTATTCCACCGGCAGCTTACTACCAGCCCAGCCCGACTGCAGAGTACGATGAGGACAGCCCAGGAGGGGATTTTGACTTTTTCTCCAACCTGGTAACCAAATGGGAAACTGCAGCCAGGCTTCCTGGAGAGTCTACACGCCAGGTGGTGGTGCGTTCTGGTGAGAACCAGGGGCCTGGGTATCAGACAGGTTTGGAATGTCTTCCTGGGCTCGGGGAGTGGCAGATTTGTGGCCAAGCTGTGGATGGGAGGACAGGAAGTCCCAGAGAGAGCCACACCTCTGAGCTACTACAGAGCTAAGCTGGCCTGGGAAAAGGGAGGAAGAGGAAACCAGGAGGAACTATGGAACTGCTGGAGGCTGAGGAGCCTCCTCCCCGACCATATCTCTTGCCTGCCCTAGGGGTCGTGCTGGGTCGTGGGGGCGGTGCCATCGGTCAGATGCTGCTGCCCTTCCGCCTGGGCCTGGGGGGCCCCATCGGCTCGGGCCACCAGTTCTTCCCCTGGATTCACATCAGAGACCTGGCAGGAATCCTGATCCATGCCCTTGAAGCAAGCCACGTGCAGGGGGTCCTGAATGGAGTGGCTCCAGCCCCCACTACTACAAATGCTGAGTTTGCCAAGGCTTTGGGCGCTGCCCTAGGCCGCCCAGCCTTCATCCCTCTCCCCAGCATGGTGGTGCAAGCTGTCTTTGGGCAAGAGCGTGCCATCATGCTGCTGGAGGGCCAGAAGGTGGTCCCACGGCGGACACTGGCCACAGGCTACCAGTATTCCTTCCCAGAGCTAGGGGCCGCCTTGAAGGAAGTCGTAGCCTAAGCAGGGAGGCCTCTGGCAGGGCTGGAGTCCTGTCCCTCAACAGAGGCTTCCTGGTTGGAGACTCAGGTACTCCTCTGGGACCTGAAATCATCTAGTCCTTAGAGATTCCTCTCCCTGCCCTCCTCATGGTTCCTTTGCTCCACCTGATTTAACTGAGAGACTGTCCACTGTCTCAAGGTTGCAGTCTCATCAAGTTGGATCCTTAAACTCTTCAACTCCTTGGAAAAGAATTCCCAGATTGGTTTCCCTGTGTGTCCCATTACTGTCCCAGTTACCCTTTATGTTGTGTAGAGAATTCTCTGTGATTGAGGCAATAAAGATAAATTATCTCACAGGCTTCGTTCACCTCTTTGGCCTAGATTCTTCTGGAATTTATTTCTAAGGAAATGCCAGATGATTCTTTTCCCTATGTTGGGGTTTTGAAAGTTATACTGGGCATCTCTCTTCTTGGTCCCTCCCTTGCCAAGAGCCAGTAACAAATTTGGGGCATGAGGTTATTATAAAGGTAGAGACCAGAAAACGAGTGCAGTGATCATCCATTTCCAGTGGGTTCTGTGGTCACCCTGTGTACTTGTTCACACAGTGCCATTAGGGTGCCAGCAGAGGAAGAGACAAGGCTTCAGTCTAGAACAGCCTTCAGTCTGTCACTGAAGAGCAGTGAATTAATAAAGCAATCCTGCTGGCCCTAGTTCATGAAGCTGCAGTAGGACAAAGCCAACATCCCCACCTGTAAGAAGCTTGGGACTTGCCTCTCATCTGATTGGGCCAACTTCAAGCAACCAGAGTCCCTAGCACGAAAGGACAGTTGGGTCCCTCTGGCCTACTGTCCTGATTGTGTGCCACGCCTTGACCAGAAGTAGTTCCCCCTAGCCCCCAGTTTGGGGCCAGATTACCCAATCTCCTTTCTTCCCAGAGGACTAGGAGTTGTCTGTGAGTCAGTCACCCCACAACTAGCCTCTTTGCCACACACCTGCCCCTAGGTCAGGTCTATACAGGCTAGTGCTATAAAGCCCTAATGGGAGAAGAGCTGAAGACACTCTCCATCATCCAGCTCCCCAACACTAATTGCTGGAATGAAGAACAGAGATGGCAGTACTTAACTCGCTGTATGCCACTCAGGCAGATGTCCACAGCCGTAAAAGAACCATGTCCAGGGACTCGCTGCAGAGCCCGGACAGCACAGAATCCAGGGGCACTTGTCCTACTTCTTTATCTGGTCTTGGACTCTTCAGGAAGTTGACGGGCTCTGTATTGTTCCTGAGAGAATGACCCACCCAAAGGTAGATGTAACAGAAAAGCATATTTGGGGGCTGCAACCAATACTGTCCACAGATGAAATGTGCAACCTTGGAGTAGTCAATTTTCTGGCACAGGAGGACTTGAAGCAGATAAAGGACAGGATGTAGGAATCAGGATGACAGTGGTCGATCTGGTGGCCAGTCAGGTGCCTTCTGACTTGGACCCTTTGGTTTTCATTTTCCAGATAATTGGTTCATCTCAATACCACCTCTATAAACCCTTCCATCCCCATACACATGCACACAGAGCAGAAGGGGGCCTCACTTTATGCAGTAAATTTGTTCTGTAGAGAAAATGCTGGGGTCAGATCACATTAACATTGTCATTGCAGACAGAGCATGGCTTCATCAGTTTGGCGAACGCTCAACACTTCAGCAAGTGCATCTCAACGGGGACTTTCTGACACATTCGTGAATCTGTAAACAAACACTTGAATGCAACAGGAGAGCTGCCATTTATAGGAACCCTGAGAGTATTTTGGTAATGCAAACAGCCACCCCTAATTAACTGTTCTATAAATGTGGATTTGGGGGAGTTGCCCAAAAGGGACGCAGCCATGATAGGGCACATTATACTGAGGACGCAGTGTTAAAATCTAGGGCACGGGCCCTGGGGACTGAGGATCCTCAGCTCTCTGAAAGTGAGGTTTTGGTTAGGAAGCCTGTGCAGCCACAGACAGACACACCTGAGACTTGATGCAAGTACCTTTCCTCCAAGGAGCTTTCCCCCACATTCTCATTTCTCTTCCCAGCTGGCATTTTTGCTCCTGATTTATACACAGAAGTAAAGGCCAAGCAGCTCAATCAAGGTCACAGACAGGCATAGCTGAGACCGGAAGCCAAGTCTCTCTCTGCCTTCACCAGCTCCCTGCTGCCCCACTGTGACCCAGACCCCATAACACTAGCCTCCCCAGGGCCCAGCATCCCCCTTCCCAGCCAGGCCTAGGAAGCAACCTGTCCTCTGACCTGCCAAAGCCAGGGCAAGGAAAGGCTTCGCTTTCTTGCCACCTGCTCTTCGTTCCCCACCCCCGTCTCCATCCCCAACTCAATTTGAAGGAGGAGCTAGCAGTCCCAATCTCCAGGACCTACTCTTCCCAGCAGCCCCCACTCCCTACAGAAACCCTGTGCTATGGCAAGGTTGAGAAGTTAAGGCTGAGCAGAACCTCCTGAGAGCTATTTGAGGTCCTGACTCCAGATGAGATCAAGTCGCACCAACTCAGAGTGAGTCTAGGTCAGGATCTGAGCAGCACAAGGACCCTCACAGAAAATGCTGAGTTGGGTGAGGCTGGAACTGACGGTATAGCAGCCACTCGGACAGGTGAGACTCAAAAGTTGAGGCTCAGTAGGGCCTCCGAGAGCTGGTTGATGTCCCGGCAGTATGGCTCCCGCTGCAGGATGAAGTCCACCTTGTGATCCTGGCCCCAAAACACCTCCAGCAGCTGGCGCCGGAGCCGCTCTGTCTCCCGAGTCTTCCGAATGCCACCACCGCCTTTTTCCTCCTCTTCTCTCCCCTGCTGCTGATGACCGTGTTCTGTGAAGGCCATGGAAGGATGCTGAGCCTTAGAAGACCCCTGAGCCCTGGGAAGAAACAGAACAAGAAAAGCTGATGAGCATCACGGAGGGAAGTTAGAGCCCAGGGGGCATCCCAGTTAACTGCCTGGCCTATTCCTGGCTTGGAGGGAGGGGGGAGGTGGGGAATGGTCCTGAAGTTCCCCAATATGACCACTGAGTGGCAGTATCAACCCACTTCTGAAGGGGAGGACATTTCCTTTGGAGCCAGGAAGGTGAACCCTGCCACTGGTATGATCTAGTTTAAGTCTAATATATTGACTACTTACTTCATGGTTCGGCACAGATGTGCTAAATACAACTGGCTATAAGTAAAAGCAACCATGTTCCAAATAATCCACCAAACATGGATCAGGGGAAGCTTCCCTCCCAGCCTGGAGGGTCTATGTCAGGATTCCCTGAAAAGCAGTTAAATACGGCCAAGCCCACCGCAACCGGAACCACTGAAGAATTAAGCTGGCCCAGATTGAGGTCACACTTCCCCCCAAGTCTCCAGGTCCACAAAGCCCTTCAGACAGAGGGCCAGGGCTGGGGGCTGTCTAGGAGAAATTGGGGCGTTACCTGACTGGCTTCTTCAGGAACTCATCCAGTGTGGGGCCGTTTCGCCCCAATGGATCATCAGGAACCATGAAGAGGTTTCCCACAAAGGTGAAGGGCAGTAGGCTGGATGGGGACAGAGAATGTATGGTCACAGAGGGACCCTTAAGAACCTCCCAGACAGCTGAGACCAGCAACACCAGAAAATTACTGGCCACCGTATCCTTCAAGGCAGTATCAAGCCCCTTCCCAGAGTCTTCACCCGATGGCAGAACAGAACTGGTTTAGAGAAAGGTCCGAGTATGCGCCCTGTTCTCAGGGGAGGGTTCCCTCACCGCTCCCTGATGATCGCCATCCACTTCTCAGACTCCTCCGCCAGGTCCCGGAACTGGTCATTGGAGACAATGACCCCGTCGGTCTCTTCAGCCAGCTTCACCATGAACCTGTCTCAAAAACCACGGCAGCCGTTCTGGGATACTCCAAGGCCCCAACCCCAGAGTATCATCAACTTCCATGACCCACTTCTGGGCATGGAGATCTGACCCCCCCCCCCCCCACCTCACCTTGACCCAGTCACTAAGTGACTGCCAGATTCAGGTGCCATAGTTAAGAGAGAAAAAAGACAAATCCGCATGGTCTCCCAAGAGCATCCCCTCTATCCACCACAACCCTCCACCCAACACTTTGTGCCTCATTCATGAGAGACCGTGAGATCTGGCTCCAGCTCTATCTCCTTCCATCCTCCCCCATCAGTCACAAATCCATCATGCTCTTCCTCTGAAGAGCCTTCCACTCTGCCCCCTTCCTTTCCAGTCCTACCATTACCCTTAGCTATTTGAACATTGCACCTGAGATACTGCATAGCCTCCTGATAAGGGGTGCCCTGACCCCAGCCATTTACCACCCTCAAGTCTCTCCTGCCCTCCCCTAAAAGAACACGCATTTCCCCCAAACAAAACTCTTCCCTCCTTGCCATTTATCTACCGAATAAAGTCCACAGGGCTGGCAGCTACGGCCTTCTAGAACCCAGCTCAATCTACCTGTACAGCCGTATCTCTTCTGGTATTCTCTAATGTACTCTCAACTCTGACAAAATCAATGATCAGATAACACCCTGTTCTCCAAACATGCCCTGTGCTGTCTGACTGCCACCATGCTTCTCAGACGATTCCCTCCATCTGGAGGTGCTTCCCAAACCTCACTGGATGAACAGGATCATCAGGGAACTTTTAAAAAAGAGATGCCTGGGCCTCACTTTAGTAATTCTGATTCCACAAGATGAGATAGGACTCTTGAGGCAATGGGTGGGGGTCTTTTATAACAGGTTTAGAAGCCAAAAAGCTGGGGCCCAGCCCACATCCTCAATCAACAAAAAAACTTGCTAATCTCTCCCTTCCCATAAAATCCCCACCAGAAGGGGGCTCCCTTTCCTCCGAGATGCCATAGTGTTTGGTTTATGGTTTGTTTGGGCTCTGAAATCAATAATCAGGCCTTCCCTAATTCCCAGCACCCCTACCTCCTTCTACAGGCCATGTGCCTACTGCTAGGTGCTAAGTGGGCAGGCAGTATTTGAAAGACAGTGTGGTGAACAGGGAACGAGTGATAAGCGTTAGGTGTAACATGACTGGTTCTGAGTTTCTGTCTGGGAAACGCATGAAGGAGACGACATATAAATGTACACGGTATCATATGATAATAGAAAAGGTATTTGCAGGTTAAGGGTATTTTACTGTCATGTTACTTCTGTTGCTCAGCAGTATTCATTCAGTAGGCCTATGCTATGCACCACTCTGCTACTCACTGTAACTAGACAAAATTCCAAATTCATATTGTGCTGTCTGCCTACCGGGACCTACATAACAGACACGTGCCTTTAACATTCATTACAACTGACTCGCTCGTCAGTTTCAATTCTGTGTCAGTGCTGGTGTGGAAAGGTTCCATGTCTTGGATAATCTGTGAAATCTAGACATAAAACAGAAGAGCACTGGGAGAAAGTGAACTGCCTTTTTGTAGAATACCATTTGTTCGTTAGGGAGAAAAAAGTATTTGAAAAGACAAAATATATAATCACTGTGGCTTGGAAACTCATTTTTTTTCTTTAAGACTGAAAATCCTAGGGAATAAAGAACTTGTAATTGCAAACAACGAATTGGCTTTTAAAATCTGCCCATTTCCCCCTCTATGTGTGTACCCTGGGGAGGGAATGTGCCCTGGATTTTTTATTTGAACAATTTGACAGCTTTAACTGCTCACTTTGCCTTTGCCATGTAGTATAGCCTTTGTTTGTTAAGAGTTAACCACCACTCTTGGGGTGCCTGGGTGGTTCAGTCGGTTAAGCATCTGACTTCAGCTTAGGTCGTGATCTCACAGCTCATGAGTTCAAGCCCCACATCGGGCTCTGCACCGACAGCTCGGAGCCTGGCGCCTGCTTTGGATTCTGTGTCTCCCTCCCTCTGCACCTCCCCCACTCACACTCAGTCTCTGTCTCTCAAAAACAAAACATAAAAATTTTTTAAAAAGGTGACCACTCTTACTCTATGCATTCCTGTGTGACAGACAAGAGACCTACTGCCATAGTTGAGGGGGTCCATGACAAGTCAAGGACTATCACTGTACACTTGCCTGGCACCTTGAGTGAGGCAAGCACATACCTTAGCTTCTTTTGATATTCACAAGGAGGGTGAACAGATAGAAGAGGACCCTGGGACAAAGAGGTTAACCCGTTAAGAGACTGGTCTGTAGTCAGAGTCAAGGAGTAGGTACAACTTGGGGCTCAAATTCAGATCTTCAACTTCTAAGTCCAGTGATGTTCCTATTGTAACACGTTTTGTATCATCTTAGTATGGCCGCGCTGTGTTTCTTCCTTTGCCTTTGTTATTTTGAACAGCTACACCGGTACTTCCAGGGGGTTTTCTCTACATGTTTGGAAATTTGGGCTGTAAGAAGTTATTTATGTCACCAGCTTTCCCAGCTTCCCATTAAACTAGTATGTTCTAGACAGTAAGGCACTATATAAATACAAGGCATCATTTAGTCTGATGAATCAAAAATGAATGAATGGGCAAACACAGTTGTCTACCTTCTGTCTCCTCTGGCCTGGATTCATCCAGGTACGCGGAGGAGTAACTGGCCATTTTCCCGCTGCCCAGACTTAAGAGACCGCACAAAGGGTCAGGGGCTTCCATCCCCGCCTCGGCTGCCCCCACTGTGCTTCTTGAATCTCAATACTGGGGCCAGGAGAGAAGCAAGTACCTATCATCGTAGGAGGAGATCCTCTTGCCATCCATGACTCGGGAGGGAGTGAGAGAGAGCAGGCTGAGGGAGTATAGCTTTTGCAGGAAGTGGCCCTCTAGAGAAACAGAGGAGCACAATGGGGTTATCCTCAAGTTGAAACGGGGCCTCTCCCGGGTTACAAAACATTGTGCCCAACTCACCTCTGACCTTGGCATCCTTACTGAAGCGCCACTGAGGCACAAAGACAGTTATGTCACGGTGGCCCCGGTCCCAGAAGTACTGCACAGCAATGGCAATGCCCCGGCTGGAGAAGTAGTGTTGGAGGCCATGCCTGCAGTGGGAAGGGGTCAGCACTCTAGGGCTCCAGAGACGGGGCCTCTCAGCATGTGTCCCCAAGGTCCATAAAACTGTTCATATCATCCCCCTCCCTGGGATCCTCAGTCCCACCAGGTACTCACACCATGGCCACATTGCTGCCATCAATGACAATGTGACGGAGGTCTGGCTGGCCAGGCACATTGGCAAGGCACAGGGTGAAAGGGTCCTGCAGGGCCTCCTGGAAACGCTGCGTGCCAGTCACCAAGTTGCCCCCGCGGGTACCTCGTTTCCACGGAGACCCACGGCCTCGAGCCACGACCTGCTGCTTGTCTCCCCTGTCTCCTCGGTCTCCGCAGTGCCACGGGGGTTCGGGTGCAGGTGGAGGGCTAGGCACCCTTGGAGGTGAGGCCTTCCCATTGTGTAACCGCTGGAGGAGGGAGGCTCCCCGGGGCTGAGCTGCCCTCGGATAGGGACCCTGGGCACCAGGAGGCTCACTCTGGACACAGAACCGTTCTCTGTCCTGAGGCACCCCCTCCTTCCCCAGGCCCTTTCCTGTCAGGGGCCCTACCTGCCCTGCCTCTCCTCCTCCTGGCTGTGATCTGAAGGCCCCTTCTTTCTCCCAGGCCTCTTGCCCAGGCAGCTCCTTCCACCCCAAATCCATCTCCCTGGGACCACCCTGCTTCCCTCCCTCCTTCTCCATAACATGTCTCTCTCCCCGTGACTCTTGCCACCTTGTAGGTCCAGTGTGCAGGGACTCCCTGCCTTCACTCGAGAGAGCTCTGACTCCCTGGTACTGAGCACCCAGTGGGCCCGGGCTCCCCCCCACCCAGGGGGGTATTGCATGGGGCCCCTGCCCTCTGGATGCCTCCTGCACCAGACTCAACAGTTCCTCCTGGACAGCCAGGGGCAGCTGTAGCAGGGCCTCTCTGTGGGCATCCCCATAGGGCTGCAGCAGGGCGGAGAAGTCTCTCAGCACTCCGGCACACTGAGAGACTCTGGGGGATCGCCCTGGCTGAAAGTCCCAGCTCAGCCGCTCCACCAGCTCCTCCACTCTGCTCTGAGCCATGACGAAGGCCTCAGTCAGGCCACTGACCATTAGCGAGCCGGGCAGCCCAGGCACCAGGTGGGCTGATGTGCTCCAGACCAGACAATCAAGGAAGAAGCCCTGGGCTCCCAGGAAGATGCAGTGCAGTTTGGGTGGGTAGTGGATTTCATTCTGCAACTCTGGGCTGCAGAGACCCTTCAGGAACTCCTGGGGGAGGAACGGGGATAGGGGATAGGAAAAAAAGGAGACTTCTGGAATTCTACATGGCCCAGTAGCCTCTTCAGGCCCATTGCACACCACCACCACCCCATCCCTGAGTTCCAGGACGCCTGGGCAGAGCAATGGAGCCCCACAGAGCCTGACAAAGGTGAGGGTTAAAAAGGGATCAAGAATCTCACTTCTTTTCCCTTTTCAGCTGATAGGGCTACGGCTAATATTTCCACTTAGAACCTGACTCAATTTAATATATTATTATAATAAACTGATCACAAGGCCATCTCTCTAAATATGTATTCATGCTAAATATGTATGCGTGCGTATGCGTGTTGTAGATTTCCATCACAAGGACTGTCATTTGCTAACTTTTGCTGGACTCATGCTTTATCTCATTCACAATAAGTCCAATGAAGTGGATACTGCTATTATTCACATTTCATAGATAAGGAAAGGGAGACTCGGTCATGAGGCCACCCCATGAGGTAAGTGGAGCTGTACTAGAACCTCTGACGGCAGGAAGCAATGGAGCCTGGCTTCCCATCCCCCAGTGAATTCCTTGGTGGGGCCTGCTTGCCCAACCGGATTATCTCTAGTCTTCAAAAACAGCACAACTGATTTGAGTGGAATCACCTGTCTCTAAGTCCTGGCAGAACCTGGCTCAACATAGCTCAAATGAAACCAAAACTCCAGATAAATACAGATTTGCAAAGTCCCTCAAAAGATGACAGTCACTGAGGTTGCCAGTAAGACAACCAAGGAGTGAGTGGAGCTCCTCCCCAGCGGCCCCTCCTCTGCTCTGCCTCCCTGTAGGGGAGGGAGACATTGTTCCCCAAAGGGTCAGAGAGGGGTGTTCACCTTGGCTCTGCTGGCGTTCTCCTTGGGGCCCTCCAGCTGCAGCCAGATGTGAGGGTTTTCAGGACAGTCCTTTGGGAGGACACTCATCCCCACGCTGAAGATGCGCTCCACGTAGGGTTGCTGCTCCCGCACCTTGTCCTCAGCCTCCGCAGACACGGCAAAGCGGTCAGGGGACGGGGAGCCAGCCCCCCAGGTGGGCATGGCTGCTTGGCCACCCAGCCCTGGAAGGAGGGAAGGCAGCTCAGAGCCTCCTTGTCCCCTTAACCCAAATCTTGGGTCTCCCACCCTACACCAGCTATCAACAGGTCGCGATACCAATCTAGTAAACAACCTGGGTCCATCCTGGGGGTAGGAAGAGAATGTCAGATTATCCGGAACCAGGTCTTCTCTCCGGAGAGGAAGTCATGGGCAAACAAGGCTGCCTACTGGGGATGGGCATCTGGCCTTTGGAAAAGGCTGACCACAGCCCTAAGCAGGAAGAGTGGGGGCTCCAGCTCGGTCTGGAGGCCAGAAGTGGATAGATGACAAAAGAGTCCCTCTCCTCAGGATCTCTGCAGTCTCCGCGTCCAAGACGGCCTCTTAAAGATGAATCCGCACCAGGGCTTGAACTGGGATGTCCTCTGGAGTCCCTGGTCTGCCATTTCCAAGGTTCTAGCCCCTCCCACCTCTCCCCCTCCCTCCGCCGTCCGCCGCTCTTCTAGGTAGCGCCAAGGCCCCACCCGGGGCCCAGGGGTCGAGCCGGGTCCCGCCCACAGCCGCCAGCTGCCACCGCCCCCGGCGCCCTTCCCCCGGCCGCGCTCAGCACAGGGGCCTCCGGCTCGGCTCCCGCCGCCGGGGCACGGGGCAGAGCGCGCCTACCCGCCTTGGCCGCCTGTTTCGGCCTCAGTACAGTGGGCGCCTCTCGGTGCCTGCAGGCCCCAGCTTCACCCGCGCCCCAGGCCCAGCGGAGAAGGGCTGGGAGCCCAAAACTGGGCGGGCCTTCCCGAAGTCCTCACCCAACGGGGACCTGTCTTCGCCACATCTCGAACAGTTTTTTGAGTCACTTCCTGGCCCGGGGCGGAGTCAGCCAGGCCCCACCCGGCGCAGGGCGGGCTCCGGGCCCTAGCGCGCGCCTGCCGCCGGGACCCTCCCTGACCCGCCCCCGGCCCGCCTCCCGGCCCCGCCCACCCGCCCGGGGTTCGCTTGGGCTCAGCTTCCAAGCCTGCCTTATGGGTTCACCTCTCCCGGTAAATCTGGGTTCTCGCTCGTTCTGCGCAGTTGTTTCTCGGGAGAGAGGAACCACTCATTGAGAGCTGGAGGTGAAGAGGATCCCTTCGGATGAAGATGTGGAAGATCAAGGAGAGAAAGAGACTGGCCCACGGTCACAAGATACTGACACGGTTGGCCCAAGCACTTTCCACCACGATCGTAGGGGAAAGACAAGGTCACCCGCTTTCTTCTAATGGCGGAAAGGGGCCACTGAGAGGGCTGTTGACTAGTGAGGGATTTTAAGAGGAGAGGAATGAGGAAAAGGAGGGGCTGTACGAGCTGTCTGGCGCATAGATGCACGCTCACCGGCATACACCTACAGGCTCTCACACATTCTCACAGGCACATGTACACTTTTACACACCAAGTTCTCTATGGTCCCAGATCCAGCCTTCAGTGCTCTCCAGAGGGGCTGCCCTGGGTTCTGGCTGTAGCCCTTCTGTCTCTCTGCTTCATCCCTCCTCTCCCTCCTAGCGCCCAACTGCTGTCACTTCGTGCCCTGCCAAGGAGGAGGGAACTGCAGTGACAGCAGGAGAGAGAGGCAGGACAGAGTCGTGGGGGTACAGAGAGGTATGGAGAGGGAGATGCTGAGACCAGGTTAACAGTGAGACCCAGAGAGGGGGCTGAGGAGCAGGGTGAGGGGTGGTGAGAGCCCTGGGGGAAGCAGGAACTGAAAGGAGCGGCAAGAGGGGACAAGACAGGAAGACTTGTGGGTCACAGAACAACTCAGCCATGCCAGGAGCAAAGCGACACTGGCGACCAAGACTCCCACCCAGCCCCAGGCTGCCCTTGGCCCTGATACTTCTGACCCTAGGGAATGGGTGGGCCCAAGAAGGGGCAGAGCCTGTCCTCCTGGAGGGGGAATGCCTGGTGGTCTGTGAGCCTGGCCGAGCTGCTGCAGGGGGGCCTGGGGGAGCAGCCCTGGGAGAGGCCCCCCCAGGAAGAGTGGCATTTGCTGCAGTCCGAAGCCACCACCACGAGCCAGCAGGGGAGATCAGCAATGGCACCAGTGGGGCCATCTACTTTGACCAGGTAATCCCCCTACCCTTGTCCAGTGGACGTGTAATGACCTGAAATCAACTACTCAAACCCACTTGGCTCTTAAGGAAAATCCCCCTACTGTGACTAGGTGCTCCTCCGCTCCTCTGCCCTGCTGCCTGTCTCCCTTCCCTACACCCCTACCCACACTCCTCCTTGCCCGTTCTCATCATTTCTTGTGAATCTGTGCATTCCTCCTGTTCTTATCTACCTGCCACCCCTTCTTTTCCTTACTCACTGCCCTGTCCCATAAGCCAGTAGTTTCCCTCAACCCCCACTCAGCAGAGTCTGCTTCCCACAGGTCCTGGTGAATGAGGGTGGTGGCTTTGACCGGGCCTCGGGCTCTTTTGTGGCCCCTGTTCGTGGTGTCTATAGCTTCCGGTTCCATGTGGTGAAGGTGTACAACCGCCAGACTGTCCAGGTGACCTGTGTACTGGGGCCCTGTCCTGGCTCAGGAGGGGAGGGAAGGGAGAGGAAATAAGTAGAGTCCTGCTAACTCCTAGGCAGTCCCTCCCTTGACGGTGTCCTTGGCTGGGGGGTGGGGGTGGTGCGGCTGGCAGGAGGAAGAGAGGAAAGGACCTGTCTAGCAGAGAGTGTGGAGGAGGTACTGAGTCCAACCCTGGCCATCCCTCAGCCCCCCAATGAGCGTGTGCTGAGCCCCAAGTTCCCAGGATTGCAGAGTATCCCTTGGGAGCTGGAGAAAAGAAGAAGCCCTCGGGCAAGTGGGGGATCTTGGGATAAAGGGAGAAGTGCTAACTGGGCTCATCTCACCAGGTGAGCCTGATGCTGAACACGTGGCCCGTCATCTCAGCCTTTGCCAACGACCCTGATGTGACCCGAGAGGCAGCCACCAGCTCTGTGTTACTGCCCCTGGACCCTGGGGACCGGGTGTCCCTGCGCCTGCGTCGGGGGAACCTACTAGGGGGCTGGAAATACTCAAGCTTCTCTGGCTTCCTCATTTTCCCACTCTAAGGGTTCAGGCCTTTCAAGGACTGGAATCTAACCCCTGCCTTCTGCCCTCTGCCCTCTGCCCTCTCCTGCCCCAGAAGCAGCATCTTTGGAGTAGGAGAGAGGCTCCCTCTGGCTGCCTGTATTCCACCTTCTTGCATGGAACCCTGTGCCTAACACCCAAGGTGAAGAGTAGAGCTGTGGTGTCTGGGGACCTGGCCCCCCTCACCTACCCTCCCACCCCCATCCTCCCACTGCATCTCTTTGTGCCTGCAAGGTATGGCAGGTGGCAAGGCCTGTGCTACTTTGCAGACTCTGCTCTTCCTGTTCCTCCACCCCCAGCCTTCTGCTCAGTGCTATTTGGGGACAGGTGGCACAGGTGAGCCTGACGGGCCCCCCCACAGGGACCCAGATGGACCAGCCTCAGTGTACCCTGCAGGCTCCTTCCTATGAGGTGTGCCAGCATCACGGATCTTGGCCAGCACAGTCAGAAGCCAAGCCAGCACAGTGTGGGCTAGGGCAGGAGGCTTAGCCACCAGCAGAAGTGTGGGGAGGACCACAGGACAGCCCAGAGCCTGTGGCTGGTGGGGCAGGAAGGCCATGTGCCCAGACTGAACATGGTACACACTTTTCATGTACACTGGGGCAGCCAGCAGACAGTGAATCTGGGCATCCATCTTTGCAAGGTCCCTGATGGACTCTGGCCCTCACCTCCCCACCTAAGACGTGGGGTGTGTGTGTGTTTGCTGCAGCCAAGAGTGGGTGTACTGAGCTTCCTTGGACAGCTGGAGGTAGGGGTAGACAGTCACACGTGGGCAAGTATTGATCTCCAAGCATGACACATGTCAATGACGCGGCCACCTCCTAGAACCTTTGTGATCTGAACTTCAACGACTCCACATTCTGACCGCCACCGCCACCCTCCCAGCTCTCTCAGCTACCTTCACTGTACCTGTCCCAAACTAGTCCTAGCCTCTCTTCTTTCTCCTGATTTGTGCTGTTTTGTCCTCCTTCTTAAACTTCCTATTGTCTTAGATGCTATGATTCATCCCCTCAGCCACTCTCCTGCCAGTGTTATAAAATCTCTATGTCTTACCGCACGCTGTCCCATTCTCCCAGCATGGATAAACCTATCAGTAAAGCAACTAGAGAATGACGGTCAATGAGAAACCACAGGAGCCCTGAAGAGACAAGATGCCATTTACAATTTGGATCAGGGGTTACAGGATACAAGCAGGTATGTTTAGAGAAGAGAAATGTAAAATTGTATATTTGAGTCAAATTAAAAAGGAAATTAGTAATGCTTAAATTACATAGGAAACACCAACGCGGATTTGTGGTTTTCAAAAGAAGTAACTTTTTCAAAATTTGTCACTAAAGTAGCCTAGAAACAATATTAGAACAAATCTGATATGCATTCTGAGCACCTGGACCTTTGCCTCAAATATGATTCACCTTTAAAAGAACTTGGGGCGGGGCGCCTGGCTTGCTCAGTTGGTAGAACGTGTGACCCTTGATCTAGGGGTTGCAGTTTAGAGCCCCACATTGGGTGTAGAGATTACTTAAAAATAAAAGTCATAGGGGTGCCTGGGTGGCTCAGTCGGTTAAGCGCCGACTTCGGCTCAGGTCACGATCTCGCGGTCCATGAGTTCGAGCCCCACGCCGGGCTCTGTGCTGACAGCTCAGAGACTGGAGCCTGTTTCAGATTCTGTGTCTCCCTCTCTCTCTGCCCCTCCCCGTTCATGCTCTGTCTCTTTCTGTCTCAAAAATAAATGAACATTAAAAAAAAATAAATTAAAAAATAATAATAAATAAATTAATTAATTAATTAATTAATTAATTAAAATAAAAAGAACAGAACTCCATCTCTTAAATAACTCTATGCCTGGAACATGTTGTTAATGACAAAAAGCAAGGATACGTTTTAAACTGTATCGGGTAGAGCCGAAAAGGCAAAGGAATCCATTTTCAAATTCTCCCACCCCTTGACATGCTGTGACAATTTGATCATCTAAAGGAAAATAATACAGTTAATTGGAACAAGGTGAATTTTTAAAATCCATGACTCTGTAATTATATTTAAAAGGGAAAAAGTCACTATAAAATGTGCAAAAAGATAGTTAATTTATCAAGAGAAGAAGAACAAATATAATCATATATATTTAGCTAATTCTGATAAGTAGAAGAGTGTAAATATAGTGAGTATTTTATCTCTTCGTAAGGTATACTTATTTTTCTTTATCTGTATAAGTAGGGAAGGGTGGACACATAGAGCTGTGAGTGATTCCAGAAAAAGTTGGAACTGTATCAAGAATGGAGGAGACTGATTGGCACCATCTGGTCATATATTACAACCAGGAAGAAAGGGAGCCCAACAGTGCGTTGCAAGATGATGAATTAGTCAAACGTCCAAAAGATAACTGCTCACAGCTCAAATTTGATCCTTCATTTCTTGGGAAAGGGAGCCTCTATATCACCAAACTAATTACAATGAGATTGCAGTAACAGCAAACCCAAAATAATAATGGGTTAACCAACAAAGAAGATTATTTCTGTCTCACATAGAAGAATTCACAGATAAAGAGTAGGGCTGGATCACAGTCTTATGATGATTGCAGCCAAGTTTCCCTTCTTGCTGTTCTACCATCTTTAGCTGCCATATCATGGCCCAAGATGGCTCCTTGCACTCCAGCCATTACATTAGCCTTACAGCCCCCCAGGAAGCAGGAAGGAAGAAAGAGCACGCCACCTTCCTTTACAGAAGCCTTCTGAAAGTTGCCCCCAACATGCTGATTACATCTCATTGGCTAGAATTTAGTCACACCTAGCCACACCAGGCCAAGGAGAGAGGCTAGGAAATCGAGTCTTTATTCCGGACAGCCATGCTGAGCTAAACATCATGAGTTTTATAATGTGGAAAAAGAGGAGACTGGATATTGAGGAAAAACAACTAGATGTTTTTGAACGTGCAAATGGGCTACATAAATTCGTAAATAATGGCAGGGAAGTTATTGTGTTGGTTTTCTATTGCTATATAACAACTTCAGCAGCTTGACACAACACCTATTTATTATCTCACAGTTTTCTGTAGGTCAGAGTCCAGCAGAGCATGACTGGATTCTCTACTTGGGGTTTCATAAGGGTGAAAGCAAGGGCTGCCTTCCCTGCTGAAGGGGAAGAATCCACTTTCAAGAGCATTTAGAATTCAGTTCCTTATGGCTGTAGGACTGAGATCCCTGGCACCCACCATCTTTAGGCCAGCAATGTCAGGCCAAGTCCTTCTCACACTTTGAATCTCTCTGACCTATCCTTCTGAGAGTCAGAAGTCTCTGACTTCAGTGGAGAAATTTCTCTGATTTTAAGTGCTCATGTGATTCGATTGGGCCTGCCCAGATAATCCAGTCTAATCTTCCTCTTTTGACCTTAATTACATGAGACATCTGGGTGGCTCAGTCAGTTAAGCATCCGACTCTTGATTTCAGTTCAGGTCAAGATCGCATGGTCATGATCTCATGGTCCTGGGTTGGAGCCCTGTGCATCAAGCCCTGTGCCTCAGGCTCTGCGCTGAGCGCAGATTCTCTCTCTCTCTCTTTCTCTGCCCCTTCCCCACTCACTTGCTCACTCTCTCTCTAAAATTAAAAAAAATTTTTTTAATTTAGAAAAAGATTCTCTCTCTGCCCCTCTCCCTCATTTGCTCGCTCTCTCTCTCTCTCTCAAAGTATAAATAAATAAATAACCTTAATTACATATGAAAATGTCCCTTTTGCTATGAAACATAATTCAGAGGCTCCAGGGATCAGGGCATGGACATTTTTGGAATATCTGCAGGGAACATGGACATTTTTGAAATATCCTAGTCATTAAGTTTTAAGATGGCATCATCTAGGGGCGCCTGGGTGGCTCAGTCAGTTAAGTGTCTGACTTCGGCCCGGGTCATGATCTCACGGTTTGTGGGTTCAAGCCCCACATCAGGCTCTGTGCTGACAGCTCAGAGACTGGAACCTGCATCAGCTTCTGTGACTCCCTCTCTCTCTGCCCCTCCCCTGCTCATGCTCTGTCTCTCTCTGTCTCTCAAAAATAAATAAATGTTGAAAAAAAAAAAAAAAAGATGGCATCATCTAAAGGAAAGGCATCCTGGGGCATCTGGGTGGTTCGATTGATTAAGCAGCCAACTTTTGGTTTCGGCTCAGGTCATGACTTGGAGATTTGTGAGTTCAAGCCCAGTGTTGGGCTCTGCACTGACATCACAGAGCCTGCTTGGGATTCTCTGTCTCCTGCCTCCCTCTCTCTCTGCCCCTCCTCTGCGCTCTCTCTCTCTCTCTCTCTCTCAAAGATAAATAAACATCTAAAGAATGTATTGGGGCGCCTGAGTGGCTCAGTCGGTTAAGCGCACAACTTCAGCTCAGGTCATAATCTCGTGGTTTGTGAGTCCGAGCCTATGTCAGGCTCTGTGCTGACAGCTCAGAGCCTGCAGCCTGCTTCACATTCTGTGTCTCCCTCTCCCTCTGCTCCTTCCCCACTCGCACTCTGTCTCTCTCTCAAAATAAGTAAATGTTAAAAAAAGATTTTTTTAATGTATTATAAATAAAATAATTTAATTTAATTTAAAAATAAAATAAAGGCATCCAGTTACAACACACAAATCACATGGAAAAAGCATGGGTTTAAGAAATTCCCATGGTATACAAGGTAAACACTGGCTCAGATTTTAGTCATTTTATTTAATTTAAAAAAAAATTTTTTAATGTTTATTTTTGAGAGAAAGAGAGACACAGAGTGAGAGTGGGGGAGGGTCAGAGAGAGAGAGAGGGAGACACAGAACCCGAAGTAGGCTCCAGGCTCTGAGCTGTCAGCACAGAGCCCCATGCAGGGCTCAAACTCATGAACCATGAGATCATGACTTGAGCCAAAGTTGGACGGACGCTCAACCGACTGAGCCACCCAGGCGCCCCAAATTTTAGTCATTTCAGAAGATTTTCCAGTTCCCAGGTCCCAGCCAATCATTCATTGATTAATCATATAAAACTTCATCTGCCCTGAGATAATGTTCTTTGGGATTATCTAAATTCAGAAATTGGTCTGAACTGAGATAGTGTCCATCTCTTGGGTCTACAAACCCATTTTTATAATATGTGTATACACATAGTATAGGTGTAATAAATTTCATGGTCCTTGTAAGATGTGTGTGGTTTACCAAAATCATGCTTTTAGAGAAATTAATATATTACTGGTGATCCTATCAAAATATGTAGGAGGTTTTAAGTTTACAGGAAATGTTTAAATAATTTGATTTGTAAAATAGGTAGGTTTTGGGGCGTCTGGGTGGCTCAGTCGGTTAAGCGGCCGACTTTGGCTCAGGTCATGATCTCGCGGTCCGTGAGTTGGAGCCCCGCGTCGGGCTCTGTGCTGACAGCTCAGAGCCTGGAGCCTATTTCGGATTCTGTGTCTCCCTCTCTCTGACCCTCCCCGTTCATGCTCTGTCTCTCTCTGTCTCAAAAATAAATAAACGTTAAAAAAAAAATAGGTAGGTTTTGATTTATTGGGTATACAAACCGTGTTTAAATGTTTAAACAATTTTGCTTAAGTAGGTTTATGAGGTAAATAGAATAAACGGTAAATAAACACCAATGGTGGTTAGTGTTCCTCTCCAGGTACAAAAAGCTCCTCAGACTTTAAGAATCCTAAGACTAGAATGCAGCTGTCCTGGGGCGCCTGGGTGACTCAGTCGGCTGAGCAAACGACTCCGGCTCAGGTCATGATCTCGCGGTCGTGAGTTCGAGCCCCACATCAGGCTCTGTGCTGACAGCTCAGAGCCTGGAGCCTGCTTCGGATTCTGTGTCTCCCTCTCTGTCTGCCCCTCCCCGCTCATGCTCTGTCTCTCTCAGTGTCAAAAAGAAACATTAAAAAGAAAAAAAAAAAAAAAAAAGAATGCAGCTGTCCTGCCTCCCTGTGCCCACACCCTGGCAGCCAATCTCAGCAGAGAAAGTCCCACCACTGAAGGATGCACTGTGGATCTAAACCCATTGGTGTCCAGGGGCACCTGGGCGGCTCAGTCAGTTAAGTATCCAACTTCAACTCAGGTCATGATCTCACAACTCGTGGGTTTGAGCCCCTCGTCGGGTTCTGTGCTGACAGCTCAGAGCTTGGACCCTGCTTTGGATTCTGCGTCTCCCTCTCTCTCTGCCCCTCCGTAGCTCACACTCTGTCTCTCTCTCTCTCAGAAATAAATAAACATTAAAAAAAAATTTTTTTAAACCCATGGTGTCCAGTCACCCCTGTCCCCAATCCTCTGTGCAAATCTTTTGTGGTTTCCTCTGCCAGCTTTTTTCTTCATCCTCCCCAGCATCCAACAGAAGCTTTCTGTTCTTTCCTTAAACCTTTTACACCGCCAGGTCTGCCCCTGTCATCAGCAGCAAACGGGCTCACCCTCAACCTGACTGAAGAAGCAGAAACACCAGGTAGGAACCCTTCCCACCACCACATCCGGAAACTCACCATTCTCATCTCTGCTCCCTCTTGTCTGGTTCAGTAGAAGACGTGTCCCTCTTCTTGTCAAGGCAGCTACCTGCATCCACCAGTCACGGATCTCACTTCCTCCAAACATCCCCTTTCCTTAGTCTCACTTCTCTCTTAAGGTTCAACCTCTCCCTCTCTACTCCTTCCCTTTAGTAGTTAAATAGACTCAAGACTCTTGACTCTGAAAAAGAAAATGATAGGTGTGGAAATAGTTGTAGATACAGAGCTTTATATGTCCCCGGCTCTATGTTCATGTCATCTCTCCTCCTCTTTAGAGTCAAATATTTATGCTCGCCAGTTTCTCACCTCCTGAGTCAACTGTGGCCTCCACTGCTCCACCTAAACTGCTCTCAGCCTGGTCACTCCCAACTTTGGTGTCACTAAAGTCAACGCACATTTCCAGTCCTTCTGTTACTCAAGTCCTCACTAACATATGACCCTGTTGGCCACACCTTCCTACCAGAACTCTCTGTGCCAATTTCCCTGACTGTGCACCTTCTGGGCTTGCCCTCCACTCTCTGCCCAGGCTTCAGTTTCTTTTTCAGGCTCCTCTACCCCTCTGCTCAAGTCTTAAATGTTTTTCCTCAAGGTTCTGCCCTAGGATTCCTTCTGGCCTGATACATTCTCAAAAGCTTGAATTTCCATCCATGTGCTGACAGCTTCCACACTTGTTATCTCTATCCCTGATGCATACATTGGACACCCCACCTTATAGTCAACTATGGTCTTTTCTCCCTACATCTGTTCTCTCTCTGTGTGTCTCTGTTCTCCATAAATGAAACCTCCCTGTTTCCCCAACCCAACACTAGCCGTTGTCCTCAGTTCTTCCCTCTCCCTTATACCCCGTAGCCAATCACAACCAGGAGCCCTGTCTATTGTGTTCCACCCCCCTGACTCAAACTACCAGTCTCCTAGATAGAGTTCTCCAGAAGCTTTCTAACTGACCCCTTGGCCTCCAGTTTTGCCTCCCTCAGTCCATTCTCCACACTGGGGCTGCCATACTGATCTATGTAAGTGAACTTCCTTGCATAGCCCTTTAGGGGATCGGTGAGTCTCAGAATGAGACATTACCTAGTGTGGTTTTGAGATCCTTGGCAATCCAGCCGCTACAAGCTCCTGCTTCATGTTGACCATCTATAAGAATGTGGAAGCTTACAAAGTAGCACCAGGTACTAGATGAGGGAAAGTGACACAATCCTGTGTTGGGGGACCCGGAGCTGGTGTATTAAGTCAAGAATATGCAGTTTATGGGGCATCTGGGTGGCTCAGTCGGTTAAGCATCCGATTTAGGTTCAGGTCATGACCTCACACTTCATGAGTTCAAGCCCCATGTTGGGCTTTGTGCTAACAGCTCAGAGCCTGGAGCTTGCTTTGGATTCTGTGTCTCCCTCTTTCTCTGCCCCTTTCCTGCTCATACTCTATCCTTCTGTCTCTCAAAAATAAATAAACATTAAAAAAAAAAAAAAAAGAATATGCGGCTCATGACCTGCTGAGGAGGTCATAATGAGGAGGCACAAGCCACTCACACAGGGCACTGTAGGCAGGTAGCCCGCTCTCCACCGAGCTCTCACCTCAGGAAAGTGAAAACCCCAGGGCCGTTTTCATTAAAGGTGCAGTTTCGGTACATGCACACAAAAGAAGTAGCGACACAAGATTTATTACAGATCCCAGAAACGGGGGTGGGGGTGCACACAATGAACCAAGGGAAGGGCAGGCATTTGTCCCCGGTCACGAGTGAATGAACAGGATGTAGAGAGCAGGGTAACGAGCACCTACTATTCATAAGGTGGTTGGCACAGAGGTCACTAAAATTTTGTGTGCTCAGCTCTCAAGTGGTTATTTTAAAAGGTGCCCCCAGGAAAAGCAAAGTGGGAATTTGGGGTGAGTATCCTAAGCTCTGGTCCTTGAAAGCCATCCAGCCTCTGGGCATGAGCGGGGGTTGTCATACTGTGAAATACCCAGGCAGCAACTCAAAATCATTGTTTTCTCATCACACCTCAGAGAAAAGAAGGCCTGGCTTTCAAGTCAAAATTTATCAAGGCCAAGGGAATCGTTCTTGGACCCGCCTAAGGTAAATCGGGACGGGTTTTAGTTTGTACAGCAGTCTGATCCCGACCAACCTGAAATGGAGAAATCTTAACCGACACAGTGTAACACGTTAAGGAAAGACCAGCCATAGATTGAAGGGGGGCAAGGCAGAGTAATCCTAGCAACAAGTGAATATGCTCACAGGAGAAGCAGTGAGCATAGTGGTTAAGACGGTGGCACAGGAGCCTCTCACTTAGTGGCTGCACATGACCTTCCATGACTGAACCTCTCTGTCCCCCATCTTCTTCCTCTATAAAATGGAGAAAACAATTGTATCTACCCCACAGGGTTGGAAAACACTTAGAACAGTGCCTGGCACAAAGCAAGTACTCAATATGTGTAAGTTACTGTTACTGTTTGGATTAGTAAATAAATTAAAAAAGGTGCATGTCCCAAGGATTCTCTGGCAATCTTTAAAAAGCATGTAGGGGGTGGTGGGGCATCTGGGTGGCGCTGTTGGTTAAACATCTGACTCTTGAGCTCAGCTGGGGTCATGATCTCAGTGTGTGACTTCGACCCCCGCATCAGGGGCTGCACTGGTGCACATCTCTCCTTCTCTCTGCCCCTCCCCTGCTTGTACTACTCTCTCTCTCTCTCTCTCTCTCTCTCTCTCTCTCTCTCCCCCTCTCTCGTTCCCTGTCTCTCTGTCTCTCAAAATAAATAAATTAACTGAAAAATAATTTTAAAGCATGTAGGGGGGCACCTGGGTGGCTCAGTCAGTAAAGCGTTTGACTCTTAGTTTTGGCTCAGGTCATGATCTCACAGTTTCATGAATTCGAGCCCTGCAACAGACTCTGTGCTAGCAGCCTGCTTGGGACTCTCTTTCTCTCTGCCTCTCGCCCACTTATGCTGTCTCTGTCTCTGTCAGAATAAATAAATAAGCTTATAAAAATTAAAAACTAAAAGGCATGTAGGATTTTTATTTGGTTTTATAGTGGCCATTTACCTGTTACGATGCTTCTTTCATTCAAATATGTTCACTTTTACCTGTGAACGCCAAGAACTTAGTAAATGGTTGCTGGGAAAGCGTGGTGTCACAAAGCTTAGGGGTCTTAATCTCACCAGCTAGTTTATGTTAAGTTTTAACGTGAGAACAGGATACAGTGTGGAACATGCTTTGTCTTTATGACTTGTGTTATGTCACAGAACTATCTGCATACTGGCTGCTTTGTAATTTCTCTGGGGAAAGCCCACCTTCCAGTGCCCCATATGAGAAGGGAAAATCGTGATGGGCATAAACGAGAGAAGCAGTGACTGGTAGGCTGTGATGCCCGTAATGGTCAACTCTAGACAAACTTTTACTATGCCCTCCCCTAAAGGTAGGAGGAATCTCAAATCCTGCTCAGAATTGTTGAACAGCGAAGAAGCAAAATCTCACCATCCCAGCGCTCAGAAGCCAATGTGGGTAAAATCTGATTATTGCTTAAAGTCATCCTGAGTAAAAACTAAAGAGGTTTTGCTGAGCCAGCTTTCTGCTCGGCTTTCCACTTAGGAGTTCTGAGCCTTTCCCTTGCTGCCTTGTACTAAGGGCATGTGCATTACTCCTGGTGAAGGGGGTCAGGGAAGACCATGACCTGTCTGAATAGCATGTGAGCTGAGATCCCAGGTGCCTGAGCCCCAAGCTCATATACTATGCGCTCGCTCTCTCTCTCTCTCTCTCTCTCTCCTCTTACTCCCCTGCACTGCATTTGCTTGTTGAATTGTCTCCTTCACCTAACTGAGGATTCCAAGGGGCAGAGACCCTATGACTCACATGACCTGCTACCCAGCCCACACCTAGACAGGGCCCGGCACATAGTAGGTGCTCCATGAATAATGAATGACAGCGTACACACACACACTGGGGAGTTCTCAGGAAAGAAGTTTCCCTCCTGCTGCTCCATACCCCTGCCAGTGCTGAACAGAAGTTTGGGCAGGTGAGGAAGGCACCAAGAAGCCGAGGCCCAGAGTCGGGAAGCTTGGCCAACATTAGGAAGGTCTCTGAACCTGAGGATCAAAAATGGCAAGAGTTCCAAGGGCAGAAGAAGAGAAATGTTAGCTAGTACATGATTGTCTCAGGCAGCTCGGGCTACTATAACAAAATGCCATAGACCGGGGCGGGGCTTAAACAACAGTCACCTATTTCTCATAATTCTGGAGCTGGACATTCAAGATCAAGGTGCTGACAGATCCAGTGTCTTGTGAGACCCCACTTCCTGGCTTGCAGATGGCCATCTTTTCATTGTACCCCACATGGTGGAGACAGAGCAAGGAGTGGCCCCTTTCCCTTAAAAGGACATTCATCCCACCATGGAGGCTCCACCCTGATGACCTCATCTAAACCTGATTATCTCCCAAGGGCCTTCCTAATTCCGCCTAATAGCATCCTCCTGGGGTTTAAGATTTCAGCATATGAATTTGGTGGGGACAGAAACATACAGTCCACGGCAGAGATGAAAGCTCACACCATACTCAGCACCACAGTAGCCCCTTTGCACAGATTATTTCATGTAATCCTTGTGCCATCCCGTAACTTGGGAGTCATCACCCTGCATCTCACAGATGGGGAAACCGAGGCCTCGAGAAACAAGCCACACAGGTAGCAGATATAGAGTCGATATCCAAACCTAATTCTGTCATGTTTCCAATACAACTAAGCTGGGTCAGCGCTGATGCCATTCTCTCACGCCAGGCTTCATTCACCCAGTTCTTCCATGACAGGGACTGGAAAGAGCAGCTGCGTGGGAGCCCATAGCCTGGGCTCCCCTCCCAGCCCTGCCACAAACCAGCCGTGGGGCCTTATGTATCTCACTACCTGGGTGCCAGTCTCCTCATCTATAAAATGAGACCATGCGTCAGGTGAGCTTGAAAGGGTACTACCCAGGCCTTCAAATCTTCAACTCAGCCTGGGAAACATGCAGCAGCAGCACCCCACAACTGCCCCCCACCCTCCCCACCCATAAGTGAGCCTGCAGCTAAAGAGAACTAGACCTTGGTTCCATTCGGATCCGTTTATTGACAAATCGAATGAAAAACAATCATATAAAAGGATATAAGACCATAAATGTGGTTAACACGTGGAGCGGGCGGAGGAGGGCAGTTGGGATGTGGGTACCGCATGGGGAGGGAGGAGGCTGGGCATACCACTAAAGGGAGAAGCAGAGAAGAGGGGGAGAAAAGGGGAAAGAGGAGGAAAGAAGGTGTCTGCTAACAATCCCACAGCTCACCTTTCAGTTTTTCAGCTGTCACCCAACCATTCTCTCCTGGACAGGATTAACAGCTGGAAATGATTTAAGGGCAACAACGAAGCAGTTTGTCTACAAGAACTGGGAGATGGGGGATGGGATACGGCTCTGAGGGAGTCTCTCCCTTGAACCTGTCGCCAGAAACCTGTTTAGGGTGAACCGAGAGCTAGGAAGCTTAGTCTTGGTCCCAATTCAGCCACCAGCGAACCAGCTGTGTGACTTTGGGCACGTCACTTCCCCTCCGGGCCTCTCACCTTGGCTGTGAAACAAGCAAACTGGACTCGATGGTGGGTCCTACTCTGGCTCTAGCAATGCCAAGCGCTTTGGCAACCTGAGCTGGGCCAGGAGTCTGGCTCAGCTTTGGAAAAATAAAACTACTTAGAGCCCCCCCCACCCCCCAAGAGTGACACAGTGCTAGCCTTCACCAGGAAACTACAGTCAGCAGAAGCAGCAGCCACTCAGAGGGCGAGTGTAAGTGCACACACCTATGAGGAATTCACTGTCCCTACAAGATGATCTTTGCAGGAAGTGGCCGCGAGGGAGCTGGGCTTTGCTCTACACAGAAGGCAGGTGCAGGGGAAGGGGACGATCCAACCAAAGCAGTCACACATTGTGCGGGGTCTGGGGATACGGGGTACAGTAGACATGGGAAGAGAGGGCTGTGGGCTTTGGGGCAGGGTTGGAAAGTAGAGCCGTGCCAGTACCTCACCGCGTGCCGCACTGCTCATTTCAGACGCCCTGCCCCCTTCAAACAGAGGCCTGGGCCCCTCGGTCTAGTTGAAGTAGCCTGTCAGGTAGAGATGCCACACTCGGCATCGAGATCCTTGATTCCTGTTCTGGTTGACGCCGTTGAAGCAGGGGACGGGTTGTCTTCGTTGGCTAGAGCCAGTTGAGGTAGGCTGTCTCTCCTTGCCCTTCCCCTGCTGACAATCGGGATGCTCTATGTGGCTGGCCGTACTTCTACCCCAGCTCTGAGCCTTGGGCCCAGAACTGACAGTCCCTCCTCGACAACTGGACAGGCCTAGGCTGGCCTGAGGAAGGTGGCTGTGAGACTGGGAATGGGCTGCCTCTCCACAGCCCTCATGGACTTGGGTCAGCTGTGACAGCGAGAAGAGCAAAAGGTCCCCAGGTGGACAGTTCAGGGGAAGAGTCCATATTCGAGATTTCTGTTTGATAAGGGAATGTGGTTCCGATTTTGAGGCCCAGAGCCAACACCGTTTGACCGTTAGGACAGGCAGGAGTAACATTCTGGGGGGACGTGTGTATGTACCTGCACACGTGTGACAGGACGATGAGGATACCCGGGGAAAGACAATGAGCCTGGCCTACCTTAAAAAGGGGACTTTCTGCCCCCCAGGGTAAAACTGCCAGAGGCCCATATCTCACAGCCTTTGACAGACTCTCCCGATATCCCAAACTGGGGATGCTTCCATAGGGACGCTGATCCCCAGTTCAAGGCAATTCAGCAAAGCTTTGTGAATTGACTTCTCCGCAAAAGGCACAACCGAGGCCCCCAGGGGGCTATGAGACCACTTCTCGAGGCTGGGGGAGGCCTAGCAGCAAAAGCCCAGGACCCTGGAGTGGGGGCTCTCCCGGCACCCCGGTCATTGCTCTAAGACCTTGAAGGACAGGGGTGTGCCGCTCTTGGCAAAGGCCTTCATCAGGCTGCTGGGATAGATGCACCCAAGCTTCTCTGGAGTCGGGAAGCCCCAGACCCTGTAGAGAGACAGGCTCAGCCGGTCCCCGATATAGAAGGGGCCCACCCATTTGGCACTGCTGCCGTTCCTGGGGAGCGACAGCAAGAGGACCTGGTCGCCCACATTCCACTCCTTCTCCTGACTCTCCCGCTTGAAACGCCTATTCTCTGCCTTTTCGCTAGCCTTGTCGGTCACCCGCCAGTGTAGCTCCAACAGCTCCCCAATGAGCTGCAACAAGAAGACATCCATCTTGAGCCCTTCGATATTGGCACTGCTCATCTCCCACCACAGGGGCTCGCTCAGCCTCACTTCATCCCCCGTCAGGATCTGGACCGGCGTGGCCTGGGTGGAGGAGGCCCTGAAGGCCAGGTGCAGCAGGGGCAGGGAAGCCGCCCACTTCTTGCCGTGCAGGAAGATGAACTCCTTGAGGGCCCTCTTGAATTCCCAGTAGGCATCTGAGCTGGTCAGGCAGGGGAACTGGAGGTCCCTGCTCAGGGAGGCTGCCTGGGCTCCCAGGGCCAGCCCACAGCTCACCAGGACATGCCGAGCAAACTGGGGGCCCTGGGCAGCCTCCAGCCTCACGGGAACGCCCCACCTGGCAAACACGTGCTGGAGCAGCACCTGGGCCACTGCCGTGTGCGTGTAGGGCTTCAGGGGGAACGCCTCCACCCATCTGGTGTTGGGGTCGGCCACAATCAGCACGTGCTTGTGGCCCTCCTCACTTATGGTGACTGGGCCCACCACCTCAATCTGCAGGTTGGACCAGGGGGCGGTAGACCTGAGGGGCCACACGGACTCGATAACCTTCAGCTCACTGCCTATGAGATTTCGGGGGATGCAGAACAGGCAGCTTCGGCAGTAGTCCCTCACATGCTCCTGCATCCCGGGCCACCACCCCAGCAAACGCAACTTCTTGTAGGTCTCCTCGGGCCTCTGGTGGGCGCCCAGGGGGAGGTCATGCACGGAGAAAATCAGGTCCCTCCGGAGTTGCCTCGGGACTACCCAGACCTTAGGCCTCTTATCCCCCTTGAACATAAGCAGGCCGCTCTCTTTGTCGAGGCTGAGTGAGTTAAAGACAGAACTGAAGGGTGAGGAGCCAGACAACTTCTGCCCCGCCTGCAGCTTGGCGATGATATCGGCCAGAGTGCTGTCGCTCAGCTGTAATGCCAGCAAGTCAGGCCTCTTGCCCATGGTGTGAGGAGATACTACAGGGATCGGCACGTCCTTTGGCAAGTTCCACCACTCCCCGCCCCCCTGTGCTCCCTGCTTGGCCAGGGTGTCCACTGTCACAGCAAACAGGGAGCCCCGGTAGGAGGTTCGGTAGATGAACGGAAGGGACGAGAGGTCAGAGGTGAGCGAGATGATGTAGGACAGCAGGCTCGGGTGAGGTAGCGGGGCCCCGTCCGAGGAGAGGAAGCCTCGAGCCCTCCACAGGGGCAGGAGCTCCCAGAGGAGGCTGAAGATCCAGTTGCAATGCGTGAGGAAAACCACAGGGAGGTGGGACTGGCCGAAGCGCTCCAGGCCACAGGCCACGGCCGCCAGGTGGGCATAGGTTGGTGTGTACGGGGAGCAAGAGAAGGAAAGGGAGACAGGAGCGCTGGTGGGAGACAGGACATAGAGACCAAAGCCAGCACACCACTCGTCCTCACGGTAAAAGCAATAGCCCGACATGTGGATGCAGACAAAAGTGGACAGGTCGGAAAAAGGAGGCAGAACCTGGAAAAAGCGAGGCATCGAGGACGCGGGCGTCAGCAGTCGGTTTTCCCCCAGCAGGCCCTGGAGAAGGGTCAATTCCAGGGCCCTCTTGCCTTTGTCCTGTACCAAGAGGGACCATCGGATCAACCATGCTTTGGAAAGTCTGCGGCCCTCTGGCGCCTCAGGGTCCACAGTGGCCCGGGAGGCGTAGGAAAGGTCCAGGACCACTGGGGTGTCTCCAATGCAGCGGGAAAAATGTTTGAGGGCCCAGGCCACCGCATAGGGGCTGTCTCCCCCTGACTGGGGGCCCTCGCTCTCCTCATCAGGAAGGAGGGGCTTCGAGGTATAGGCTATAGGGTGCTTCCTCCCCGAGTGCTCCTGATAGACAACGGCCGTGAGGGCCACTTGGCTCACTGTCACCTCCAGGCGGAAGGGCAGCTGGGTGTTGGGGGCCGTCAGGCAGAGGGCAGACACCAGGGCTCGCTTCAGAGCCAAGAAGGCCTTCTCATGCTCCCAGTCCCACTGCCAGTCCGGCTTCTGCTTGAGGAGGCTATGCAGGGGGCCCACGAGGGCTTCATAGTCAGGGATGACATCCTGGTGGGAGTCCATGAACCCCACGAAGAAGGAGAGTGCAGTGAAGTTGCTGGGGATGGTCAGCTGGGCCAGGTGGGCAAGAACCTGTTGGCAGGGAGCCTTCTCGTCCCAGGGGATGCCCAGGTAGGGAGACGCTGGCGCCGGCAGGAGATCAATGTCTAGGGCACCGTCAGGGGGGTCCTGGAGGCTGAGGCACCGGAGGATTTCCTCTGAAAGGGAAGGGCACTCGGCCCTGAACACTGATGCCAGTGAGGAGTCCAGGGCATCTTCTTCAGGCGGCTCCTGCACCCCTTGCCCCTCCCTCTGCTCATCGTCCTGCCTCTCCTCCTTCTCCTCCCGGACTTCTTCCATATTCTGCAGACCCTCTGGAGGTGCAGGGTCAGCACCATCACTTGGCTCAGAGGCGCTGGCTGAGCTGGGAGGAAGTGTCTTCCACACCTTCAGGAAGTTGCCGATGTCGGTGTCTAGCCTATACCAGAAGAGCAGAGCGGAGGGGCTCAGGGGCCTGCTGGAGGGGAGGGGCACCCAATGGGGAAACCACATCTGCGGAGCCTCACCCCACTGCTAAGTCCCCCTGAGGCTGGGCCAAGCGCCAGAGCCTCCATCAGGACCCTGCCCGCAGGTACCTCCTCTATTTCCAGCACGTGCCAGGCCTCCATATTGGGGATTCATCCATATGCGAAGCCTCACCCAATCAAACCCTTGTTGACCAAGCAACATTTTCAACCACTTCTAAGCCAATGACTTGGTACGAGTTAGATGACTGGCACTTCCAACCTGTCCCTAGGATGAGCAAGCCAGGGGGAGGTCAAGAAGGAAGGCGGCCTGACAAGGCACTTGAGAGAGGGCACAGCAGACAAACCTCCACAGCACTTTTTCTCAAACCAGGGAAATGAAACTGAGGGACCCGGTCCAGAAAGCAATGCCCTGTCCATAAGGTCCTTACCACCATTCTCTGCTGGGAACTAGGAAGAGAGGGGCAGTAAGGCAGCTCAGAGCAGGAGGAGGCCAGACCGTCTGAGTTGCTGCAAACCTGGTCCAGGACAGAAGTCATGTATGTCTAACCCAGGTTGTGAGAATCCAAGGAGACAATAAATATGGAAAAAATTCCACAGTACTTCCCCTAGCCCAGCTCCCTTTATTCCCACAGCAGCAAGAATGAGGCTGTCCCCTGGAGCACTGCTGCCAACAGCATAATATGGAAAATGTCAAACGGCCCTTGACAAGAGATTCGATAAATCCCCTGGGTACTTCTAGAATGGAATACCGCACAGCCATTAAAGTGAGCCACATGAATTAACATGGCATGTATCTGGGCGGGGCGGGGGGTGGGGAGCCATAAAATGCTGAGTACAAATGCCAACTGTGGAAAGATGCACATGTGCAAAACTGTAAAGCTGCAAAACCATACTGTAAGTGGCTTATGGATGCATCGATATGTGGTAGAGGTTGGGGCGCCTAGGTGGCGCAGTCAGCTGAGTGTCTGACTCTTGGTTTTGGCTGAGGTCATGAGCTCACGGTTCATGGGCTCCAGCCCCGTGTCAGGCTCTGCGCAGAGTCTGCTTAAGATTCTCTCTCCCTCTCGCTCTGCCTCCCCCACTCACATGCATTCTCTCTCTCTCAAAAATCAATAAATATTTTTTAAAAATATGTTGTAAAACCGTAAGCCTGAAAAATCGAATCACTCTGCTCATGGTTAAGCACTAGACAAATGTTGGTTAGCACCAAGGAGAAGTTTCTGGTCAGTCCCAAGAGGAACTGGGAGGCAGCAGAGGCTTGGCCCATTACCTGTTTGGCTTCTTCAGAAATTCGTCCAGGGTGGGGCCATCACGGCCCAGGGGGTCATCCGGCACCATGAAGAGATTCCCCGCAAAGGTGAAGGGCAGTAGGCTGGACCCAGGAGAGAGGAGATATGGTCATAGAGGAGCCCTTGATTCATACAGCCCGTTAACCCCCAGATGTCTGAACAGGAATTGAGACCAACGTCTGGTGAGCACAGCTCTAAGGGCCCTCTCCCAAGCCCAGCACCCCCTGCCAGGGGCTGGCTGACATCCATCCACGGGGAAGGAACAGCTCAAGTCCCTGGGATCACCTCACCGATCTTTGACCATCAGTTTCTTGGAATTATTCATCAGGATGTGGAGCTGCTCATTGGTGACAATGATGCCGTCTGTCTCCTCTGCCAGCTTTACCATGAACCTGCAGGGAGAGGGGTTGCTGCTAGCCACCCAGAAACCCTTACTTCCCAGCTCTTTGGGGAAAATGAACTTGCAGTTTCACGTGGAGATGTGCTGAACAAAAATGCTGCCCTTGGTGGTCGGGGAGCCAGGGCTCAGGAGCCCATCTCCTCGTCCGTCTGTGCAGCCATCCGGGATCACTAGCCCCCGGGAGGGTGAACTTGGATGCACACCCCCATCTACAGATACAAACACACGCCCCTATCTAGCACACAGGCATTCACATACACATGCACAGACACACACGCTGAAACCTGCACACTCGCCCACATTCACACATGCATTTTTACTAGCTCAGTTTCCACATCTGCAAAATGGACATAAAATACCTACCCTATATTGCTGTGAGGATTAAACTGAATGAGACAAACAGTACACTGAAGTGCCTACCTCGGTGCCTGCCACACAGCATGCACACACATGTTCCATTACTATTCTTCACCAATGCACCACATTCCCATACATGCCAAGACATACATACATACATCCATATGTACATATACACACTACATACATACACCGATATGTATGTAATGTATGTATGTATATACATATAAAACATATATAAAATCACATACCTTAATAAACAAATCCACTTTTCCAAGGATCACCTCTCCTTGAAAGAGGGCTGTGACCAGGAAAGAAAGCAAAGGCCACCTACTTCTCGGCATTCCCCGAAAGGTTGCCATTCCGGCGGCCCCAAGCATGCTATTCCACAAGTGCCCAGCAGGGGACCTTTGCAGAACAACCATTTTCCCTCAAACCCAGACCCGAAATTTTAGAGGCGCTTAAAGACCTTACCAGGGGGCCTAGCTCTTGAAGGAGGGATGCCTGAGCTGCCATGCCTGGCCCTTCCAGCTGAATGGATGCCAGGTCTTGAGAAAAGTGGGGAAGAACAGAACTTCTCATTGGCCAGCATAGGAGGTGCCTAACTGCAGCCGAGACCGGACACAGACTCCAGCCTGGGCCCAGTGACTATGGCAGGGCCTTCCCTGCCCCAACAGAGGCAGCATCACAGGCTCCCCCTGTGCATTCTGGTCCTGCAGCCATGTTGGGGACTAGGTGCTTAGGATTGACATGTAGGGAAATAGGGAGGTACTGGGGCTTTAGCGAGGAGACAAGGCCAGTCTAACTCCATTTTCAGAGCCCTGCCAGGGGTCCAACCACATACAGCCACACACATACCTCCTCCCAGTGCCAGGGCTGGGGGGGAGGAAAAAAACTGAAGCAGTTCCTGGAGACTTGAACTTTAGCCCAAACCGAGGCCCCAAATCAGTCACTTGGGCAAGCAGCTCACTGGAAGCACCAGGAGTCACCTGGGCGGGTCCTATCCAAAGTAGTGGGATCCAGCCCATAGGTCAGAGAGCCTGTAGACTGAGGGAATGGAGCTGGAGAGTCCCAAAGTCAGGAATCCCCCTTAGCCTTGGGTAGAGCCGATCCTGGAGCCCTCTCCTCACTGTGTGCCTCCCTCTGCCTACAGAGGGCCTGTGCACCACGCCATCCTTTCTGACATGACCCTCTGACATGGTGGCCTCCATCTCCCCAGAGCAGGTGAGGCTGGACTCCACCCGACACACCAGCCCAGCCCCTGGAACCCTCCAGAAAGGCCTGGGACTGGCACACCTATAATCGTAGGTGGTGATCTTCTTGCCGTTCTCGAGCTGGGAGGGGGTGATTGAAAGCATCTTGAGGGAGTGCAGCTTCGTCAGGAAGTGGCTCTCTGGAGGTGAAAGACAGAAGACAGAGATGCTCAGAGGAAGGGCGAAGTGGAAGAGGCCACGGCAGGGACAGAGAGGCAGGGAAAGGCAAAGCTTGGTGATGCTGCAGGGGCTGGCGGAGGGGGTGGGCAGTGGACAGCTCACCTCTCACCCTCCGGTTCTTCTTCAGCTGCCAGGTGGGTACAAACACAGTGACCTCTCGGTGTCCCCGGTTCCAGAAATACTGCACCGCCATGGCAATGCCACGGCAGGAGAAGAAGTGCTGGAGGCCATGCCTGTGGGGGGTGGTGGGAAGTGAGCAGCCTCCTCCTGACGAGTGGCCCTGCCTTTCTGCTCCTCCCTCAGACAATGCCACATGCCTGCATCAGCAACCGGCAATGCCCTTCTCCCTCTCCTCCATCATCGAACATTCTGTAAGCACCTACTGGGCTCACTCACCTACTCTGCGTGTGCGTGTGTATGCACACATGTCAGGGGCTATGTGCATGTGATCAGCTGTGTGCACACGTGTGGGGTGAATGCGTGTGTGCGTGTGTGTGTGTGCGGGAAACTCCAGGGCAACAGGAAAAAGAAGGCAACCTCTGCACCCAAAGAACTTAAGTCAGGGCCAGAAGCAAACAACCATTCATTCCACCTACTGTGGGCCAGGAGTGTGCTCAGCACAGATAACTACTGTCCCGTGGGGACAAATTCAGTGGTCTTGCACACATTTATGCTAGCATGTGTAGAGCAGTAAGCACAATGCAGGAGGACAGTCTCTAAGGATTGATTGGCACACTCAGGAAAAGCTCCATAAAGGACACCTGGGCCGGGCCTTAAGGTTCAGGCTAAACATTGGTAGCTGGCCTGGGGTTGATAGACGCTGTGCTATGTGAGACAGGCGGGCTGCGGTGGGAAGAGCAAGGGCCTTGGCAGTGGACAGATCTGAACTCAAAGGCCAGCCAGGTCCCTTACGAGGCTCTGGAATCTTGGGCCAGATGCCTTACCTCTGTGAGCCTGTTTCTGTTTCTATCAAAGAGAGAGAAAGAAACGTCCCTTGGCAGGACTGTCTGCATGATTCCGTGCACATTCCTACCATGCCCCAGTCACCCACCATTGCCATTTCCATCCTATCATTTCCCCATTTGAACCCATGTCACCCACATACCAAGGGGATGCCCACGCTCTGTCCCACCCGGGGATGCCCTGCCCCAGCTCCCCAGACTTCCCAGCCCACGCCACACCTGTAGCTACTCACACCATGGCCACACTGCTGCCATCAATGACCACTCGCCGTAACCCCTGGTTCCCGGGTTCCCCCGACAGGTTCAGCTCGAAGGGTGTATTCAGGGCCTCGTGATACCTCTGGAAGCTGGTCACTGTGCTGTTTGCCTGTGGGTGACGAGGCGGCTGCCTCGGGGCCCCCTCCCAAGCCCCCAGGAGCCCCTCCATCTGAGGTTGGTGCTGACTACCGGAAGTCAAGGTGCTGCTGGACTGAGGACCCTGCCTTCTGGACTCCCCATGGCCCTTTGGCAAGGAGGCATTGCCCCTTGACGAAGGCTGCACCTCGTTCAGGAGTTTGGCGGCATCCAGGCTTGGCCCTGGATCTGTGGGCGTCTTCTGAGATGCAGGTGTTTTGGGGCCTCTGGAGGCTTTGGAAGCTGCAGGTGCTTTGGGGGCCACAGGTCCCTTGGGGGCCATAGACCCTGTTTTAGCTGCAGGCCCAGTTTGAGCTTTGGGTGTTTTTGCTGCAGGTGGCATTTTTGCTGCAGGCGTTTTCTGAGCTGTGGCAGTTTTGGGAGTCGCAGGTACGATTTGAGCTGCTGATGCCGGTTGACCCACGGCTGCCTTCTGAGCTGCAGGCCCCCCTTGAGCTGCTGGCTTTGTCGGAACCGAAGGCACTTTGAGAGCTGAAGGTTCTGTGGGGACTGCCAGCATCATCTCTGCTGTAGGCACTTTGGGGACTGCAGGCAGCCCCTGATCTGTGGGTGGGGTTTGAGCTGTGGGCACTGCCGCAGCCACGGGCACTTCGAGAGTTTCAGGCACTGTTTGAGCATCGGGTGCTGACTGAACTGTCAGCCCCTCTTGAGCCACGGACCCCCCGTGAGCTGTAGGCACACCTTGTCCTGTTGGCAGTACAGAAGGGCCCTCTTCTGGCCCCTTACAATCCCACTGCACACTTCCTTGATCCCCTGGCTCGCTTCCAGCTTGCAGTTGGGGCGCAGAGGTCAAGGGGGGCCCTATCTGTGGAAGTCCTGGGCTAGTCTTGTCCTTTACGCCTGAGCCCCCTGAGACCACCAATAAACTCATGACTTTTTGGGGGGTCTCTGGCCTCGGGCAATTCTGTAGGGTTGCATCTCCTCCTGGTCCCCCATCTGGTCTGCAGTCTGGGCTTTCCATGCTGGGCAAAGGAACCAGCTCCTTCTGCTTCCACTCTAGATTTAAAGGCAAAGGATTCTGCCCTGGTAGCTTGAACTGAATGGGGCCCAGGGGCCTCTGCCAGAAGGGAAAACTGAAGCATGCCTGGGACAGGAGCCAGGCCAGGTGGAGAGAGTGCAGTTCATTGATCCTCCAGAAGGTTGCGGCGATAGCCCCTGGCCACAAGGGCCCAAACGCTGGCCCCGGGGTCCAGGCCTTCCAGGGCGGGCACATGCTCAGGGCTGACACGGGAGGCTGGAAGGGGCGTTTATCTTCCACTCTCTGGACCTGCCTTTGCTGTGACGGGGCTTGTGTGTGGTTTGCAGAGTCCTGGCTGCTGGTGGCTTGTGCGGGCCCTTCCTCTCGAGCACTGTCGGTACTACCTTGGCTGTTGGAATCGACCCTGGAGGAAATCCAAGTTTGTTGGAAAGGTGGTTAGGCCAGGTAAATCTCAAACCATTTCCGTGGGGCAGGGGGGAACAGGGACAGGGTCTAGAGAAACCAAACTGATTCTTCAGAACTTACCTTACCAGCTGGCTGGTTGTTTCCTGCTGTGTGTTCTGGCCTGGGGTGCCCGAGACCAGGGCCCTGGTGGCTCCCAGGCTGGTTAATCTCTTTGAATGTTCTGGGCTCCTGTTCTGGAGAGTCCCCACCTCCAGGAAGGGCCCAGGACCGTCTCCCACAGACACCATGGCCGGGCCTTCCTTCTGCTGGTGGGGAGGGCAGATCAGCACCTCGGGGTCAGGGCAGGACTCAGAGGTGCCGATGCGGCCGAGCCACTCGATGATGTCTTCCTTGCCTGCAGCGTCCCGCACCAGGCTCAGCAGCAGCTCTTGGACCGCTGGGGGCAGCTGCAGCAGATCCCCTGCATACTGGTCACCACGGATCCAGACCAGGGCCCCAAAAGCCCTGGTCACCTCAGCCTCCCAGATTCCCCGGGGGGTGAGCAGAGCGGCAGGGCCCCAGCGCAGCCGCCCCACCAGCTCTTCCAGCCAGTTCTGGGTCATGATGAAAGACTCGGTCAGTCCCCCCACCATCAGGGAGCCGGGGGGACCAGGCACCAGGTAGGCCAGGGTGCTCCAGCAGAGGCAGTCGAGGAAGAGGCCCTGGGCCCCAAGGAAGGCGCAGTGCAGGGCCTGCGGGTAGCGAACCTCCTTCCACAGCTCCGGGCTACACAGGCCCTTCAGATACTCCTGAAGTCACAGTGGGGAGAACACAAAGGAAGTCATTCCTTTATGGGCCTGCCACTGGCTTGCACCCTCCCCCCTCCCCCCCCACACACAGCCAGCCCCTCTCTCTAGGCCTGCCTCCTCACACACTCATTTCTTTTCAGGGAGCTCTCTGACTGAATGAGGGAGGCCTGGGGGGGAAGGGGGAAGCACCTAGGCTTGGAGTCGAGGGACCTGATTCTGGTTCCAACTTGACTGCAACAGGTTAGGTCAACTGTGGGAAATTTACCTTCTTCTCAGGGCCTCTGTCTTTTCCCCTGTAAGATGGCAGGTTAAGTGACAGTGACATACCCCTAGGGTCCAGTCCTACCCTGGCATTCTAGAACTGTGAGACAGCTAGGGGAGGGGAATTGCATACTACTGAGAATCCCCCATGTGCCAGGAACTTATGTGACCAGGGGGCGAGTTATTTACCCCTCCTTGTGTCTGGATTCCTCATCTGTAAAATGGGGACAACAGTTTCCCACCTCATCAGGCTATTATGAAGCTTCAATGAGTTAATATGAAGGAAGCGCTTAGCCTGATGTCTGCCCATCCTATTCCCATTTTGCTTGCCCAGCAGGGGCTGTGTAGCTTGCCCAAGGGCACACAGCTAGAGGGCGATGGACCAGGACCACAGCCCACATGTGTCTGACTCCGAAACCAGAGTTCTTTCTACCTCCTCAGACTGCAGAGTGACTATAGGCTAATCCTGTGGGATTCTGGCTTAATCCCCCTCCAGAAGGTCTCTAGCACAACCTGTACCTGTAACCATGGTAACTCTGTTGCCCAGAGGGAACAGAGGAGGAGGTAAGTCACTGGGCCAGCATCCAGGAGAACCCCGCAGACATGCACAGTGGCGGAACCAAAAGGAAGGCCTCTGGCTCTCTGGGCAGACCAAGTCCTCATGTTTACAGGGCTCAACCACTCAGTCTTTGGCAGTCACTGGGATGGACGAGGTTGGGTTTCTCCCCAATATGGCTGAGTTGCACCAGCATGACCCCCATGAGCTCCAAGGGAGCGTGGGCTCTCCCTCTTAATCAGTCAACCCATGTCAACTGTATTTGCCCTCATGTCCCTCCTGTCCCTTTACATCCCCGTGTCTCTGAAGGTCACCCCTCTCCCTGTTTCCCCCTAACAGGGAACAAAGGCTCCCTCTTAGATCACCAAAAGCCATCCTGAAGATGGCTCCAGCCCCTCTGCTCGGTACCCTGGCCATCCCGTTCAGGCCTATGTTTACCTCTTCCACCAGGACCAGGCCACAGACCTCCAGCCCCTTCCCCAAAGGGTCTAAAATACACCTAGGCTTAGGCCCAGGTCTAACCCCTTTTCGATCAGTCCAAAACCAGCTCAAAACCTGACAGACACCCCAAGCCAACCCCTCCCACCAAGAACCTCATCTGGTCCACTGTCTGGCGAGGGTGAATCTGACCGGGCGCAGGATAACTGTCATAGACCTTAACAAATCCCCACCCCAGCACCCTATATTCCGATTACTTGAAAACAACATGTAGAAATGAAGAGAGGTGCTGAGGAAGAAGATTGTCGGTGGTTTCTTTCTCTTTGTGCAAAGAGCTGAAAATATTTATTGTGCCATTCACTGTTCAATATTTTTTAACTAACAGGTATATAAAAACTAAGATTGTTTTCCAAATAGTAAGTGTGAACTAATATTTATTGAATACTTACTGTGTATCAGGCTCTTTAGACACATGATCTCATTTATTTGTCTCTCAGCCCTATAAGGAATTTGCTATCATCCCCATTTTAGACGAGCAAGGAAGGGCACGTGTCCAAGGTTAAACAGATTGTCGGCTGGGATACTCAGGCACTCTGACTCCAAAGTCTGGGGTCTTAACCATAGTGCCGTCTGTACCTTACAGCAAGAAAATGTAAAGAAACAACAGGCAATGACATCCAGAAAATTCTGGAGCAATCTGCCTGCTTAAAGCCCACCCCAATCTTTTTCCTCCAGAAGGAAAAAAGGAGAGAAGAGGCAGGAACAAAATAAGCACAGAAAAAGAGTTGTGTATTTGTCAAAATACATTGCTCAGTGTCCACAGGTCCTCTGTCAATTAGTAAGTTAAATAAAAACAGTAACACGAAACAGTTTAATATTGGTCTATACTTGATCAAGGTGTTCTAGCAATTAACACCTGACTTAGAAATCTCCTTTTTCCTAAGGCAGTTACCATTCATTGTCTGCTGTCCAGAACCACCCCCAAATTACCCTGCAGAATAGTCAAAAGGCTCAGAAAATGGCAGCACCAAGAAACTCTGGAATTGAGAGTGATGGGAAACCTTTAAAAAGGCAGACCAAGGGACTCCTAGCTGGCTCTGTCGGTAGAGCATGCAACTCTTGATCTTGGGATTGTGAGTTTGAGCCCCACATTGGGTGTAGATTACTTAAAAATAAGATCTAAATAATAATAATAATAATAATAATAATAATTAAACTAAAATAAATAAATAAAAAGGCAGACTGAGGTCAAGTTGTTTGAAGAGCAGCTCGAGACGGGAGACCAACTGCCCCCCTACACAAAGGCTGTGAGGTTTGTTCTCTAGACGGCGGGAAACAAGGTCCCAGAATTAGAGGTGGATCGCCATACTTGAGGGTGTGGGTATCATACAAAAAACATGAAGGAAGGGAGGAGAGATGAATAATGAAGTCTACAATGAAAGCTGAATGCCAAGAAACTCATTCTTCCCATTCAGCGATTTAGCAGCCAGGACAGAGAATAAGAGAAATACATTCTGGAAATCTGGCCAGCTGGAGAGCCAAGACCTAAAGATCACCAAACAAGTTTCCTAACAGACAGTGCCCTCAGATCTCTGTACAACCAAGCTCTAAATCAACAAGTGTCAGCCTCAAGCAAGGATTATCATGATAGATAAGGAAAACTTCTAATGTGAAATAAATATACAGAAAACATACACAAACGGGTGGGGAACAATTTGAAATACTCGGGAGGGAGAAGAAAACTTTAAAAAGTTTACTATTGGGGCGCCGGGGTGGCTCAGTCAGTTAAGCCTCCTACTCTTGATCTCAGCTTAGGTCTTGATCTCAGGGACATCAATTCAAGCTCTGCCTTGAGCTTCATGCTGGACATGGCATCTACTTTAAAAAAAAAAAAAAAGTTTACTACCATTGCTGTCTCAGAGAGATGATAAAGAACATTGCACACATTAAACAAGAATACGGTGTTATTTTTGAAAAGAGAATTCAAAAAACATAAGTGGTTTTTTACAAAAATACTTTATTCTTGAGGCACCTGGGTGGCTCAGTCAGTTAAGCGACTGACTTCAGCTCAGGTCATGATCCCACATTTCCTGAGTTCTAGCCCCACATCAGGCTCTGTGCTGACGCTCAGAGCCTGGAGCCTGCTTTGGATTCTGTGTCTCCATCTTTCTCTGTCCTTCCCCCACTCTCTCTCTCTCTCTCTCTCGAAAATAAACATTAGAAATTTTTTTTTAAAAATAAAAAATTTATTCTTAAGTAATCCCTACACCCAAATGTGGGGCTTGAACCCACAACCCCGAGAATTAGTCACATGCTCCACCGAATGAGTCAGCCAGGTACCCCCACAAATGACTTTAGATATTAGAAATATGATGGCAGGGGCGCCTGGGTGGCTCAATCAGTTAGGTGTCCAACTTCGGCTTGGGTAATGATCTAGCGGCTTGTGGGTTTGAGCCCTGCATTGGGGCTGTCTGCTGTCATCGCAGAGCCCAGCAGAGCCAGCTTTGGATCCTGTCTCCCTCTCTCTCTGCCCCTCCCCTACTAGCACGAGTGCGAGTGCACACTCTCTCCACTCTCTCTCTCAAAAATAAATAAACATTAATATATATGTATATTATAAATATATATTTATAATATATATAATGTATATATAATATGTATATATGTATGTATATATATAATATATACATTATATATATATATATATATATATATATATATATATATACACACACACACACACACACACACACATATATATAAAACGGCAGAAATGGAAGACCCAATAAAAAGTTTGGACGATAAACTTCAGGAATTCTCCAGAAAACAGAGCAAAAAGTCAGAATTGGAGAACAGGAGAAAAAAATAAGCAAAAGTACATTGGGCCAGTACATTGGGACATTAATGTCTAAAAAGGAGTTCCAGAAAAGGAGAACAGAGAAAACACAAGGAGGAAAGTCACCAACTTTCCAATCACCAATCTAGTCACCAATCTAGTCAATCTAGTCACCAATCTAGAAAACTGTCTAGATCTGAAGAACACGAGTGTCCAGATAGACAGGCCCCCAGAATATAGCAATAATAAGCAATGATGGATGAAGACAGACCCACACAGAGGAGTCTCACTGAGAAACCTCAAAACAGTGGGGAAAACAACATACTTCCAGAGAGAAAACACTTCACACACAAAGGACCTGGGACCTAAAGAGCTTCCAAAGCCCTAAAGCAAGAAATCAATGGCATAATGCCTCCACACTTCTGAAGGAAAATAATTTTCCATTTATTTATTTATTTGAGACAGAGAGAAGGTGCAAGTGAGTGAGGGGCAGACATAGAGAGAGAAAGAGAAGCAGAGTTCACCCAAAGTGGGGCTCATGGTCACTCGATGCAAGGCTCGTGCTCACCCGAAACAGGGCCCGATCTCACCAATAATTTTCCATTTATAATTCAATACCAACCAAACTATCAATCAAGCGACCTTCAGCTATGCAATGTAGATATGCAAATATGCATATCATTTTACCTCCTCCAACATTTTACCTCCTGTAAACCCTTTCTCAGGAAGCTGCTGGAGAGCATTCTCCAGCGAATCAACAATGGAAACTAAGAAAGGAGATCCGAAAGACGAAGAAAGCAAAGACAATCTCCAGGATGACGGTGAAGAGAAATCTCAGAATGTATTCATCATTCAGCAAATCATCATTGAGCACCCACTATTTGCTAGGCACTGTTTTAGGACCAAAAGCATCGTCAGGCACGGGGGACAACTAGTTCAGACTGGAGGGTAAGACTCAAGAGGCAAGCATGTTACTAGTATATTCTTCAGCACTGCACCATCTTTTACTTATTTTTCTTTTTTTTTTTTTAAATAGGCTCCACACCCAGAATGGAGCCAACGTGGGGCTTGAACTCATAACCCTCAGATCAAGACCTGAGCTGAGATCCAAGAGTTGGAGGCTCAATCAACTGAGCCACCCCAGGAGCCCCATGCACTGCACCATCTTTTTAACTTACGACGCAACTGGTGGACGTGCTCCACCAACCCAAGAAAGAGAAAGGCATTCGGTCCAGGAAATAATGCACTTAACAAAGAAAAAACGCAAAGGGCTGCCAAGAATGACAGCAAATTGAAGTCTAGGAAGAAAACTGTGTAGTCCTGGCTAGACAGAAAGAAGGATGTCTCCAGGAAAACATCTAGAACTGCAAGGACATCCTGAAGCCATAGACTGACCACCTAGAAAACTGTAGTGAGAAGCCACTGAAGTTGTTAGAATTGGCTACAGGTACTAAGAAAAACAAGTACATTAAAAAAACAAGGAGTTCTTAACGTCACTGAAATAAAAGCAAGAAAACATAAGCAGGGTACATGGCAGTGCTCAAATACGTGTGATGCTTGCACAGGCATAATGATGCAAACAGTAAATACAGGTCTGAGAGAAAACTGAAATAGAACTATACTGAGAAAAAAAGAAGGGATGGTGATATAAGGGACTAAAGGCTCACCTACAATAATGGTATGTCAAAAGGTATCTTAAACTGGGGCACCTGGCTGGCTCAGTCGGTAGAACATGTGACTCTTGATCTCAGGGTTGTGAGTTCAAGCCCCATGCTGGATGTAGAGATTATATCAAAATAAAATCTTAACGCGGAACATGGAGGCTGTGTCAGCTTCCCTCCCTCTCTCCCCCTGCCCCTCTCCTCCACCCTAATTCTCAGTCTCTCTCTCTCTCTCTCTCTCTCTCTCTCTCAAAATAAAAAATAAGGGGCTCCTGGGTAGCTCAGTCCGGTTGAGCATCCAGCTCTTGATTTTGGTTCAGGTCATGACCTCACAGTTCATGGAATCCAGCCCAGAGTCGGGCTCTGTGATGACCATGCAGAGCCTGCTTGGGATTAAATTTCTCCCTCCCTCTCTCTCTCTCTCTCTCTCTCCAAAATAAATAAATAAACATTTAAAATAATAAAAACAAAAGTAAAACATAAAAATATAAATAAATAAATAAACAAATAAATAAATAAATAATAAATACAAGATTTTTTTAAAAAATGTCTAAAATTGATTAGTCAAAATATAACAGTACCTATATATGTTTTTAGGAATGTGGAGATGAGGAAATGCTAAAGGCAATACTGCCTACAAGGAAGAGCACCAAAGAGGGAGTTGGGAGGGACAAGGCAGGCAATCATGGTGTCCTAGTGTGAGCTTTTTAAAAACTATTGACTTTTACATTGTGCATTACTTTGATAAAAGAAAAAATTAAGTTTTAAAAAAAGGAGAAGGGGTTCCTGGGTGGCTCAGTCGGTTGAGCATCCGATTCTTGACTTCAGCTCTGGTCATGATCCCATAGTCGTGGAATCAAGCCTCGAGTTGGGCTCTGCACTGAGCATGGAGCCTGCTTAAGATCCTCTCTCCCTCTCCCTCTGCCCCTTTCCCCTGCTCGAGTGCTCTCTCTCTCTCTCTCTCAAACACATTTTTAAACAAAAACTCTTTTAAATAAAAATTTAAAAGGGAGAAGGATCGGTTGCCCAAAACACAATTAGATGTGCCAGGAAGTGTTTAGCAATCAGCCAGGTGGGGGGATAGACATGATTTGTAGCATTTGACAGTTTCTGTGGCATAAATATTCCCACCATGGCTAATTTCAAATTACCAATGGGACTCCACTGGCTTCCAAACTTCCTGAAATTTTAACAGTGGGTTAAGTAGCAGCCAGCTCCAGCATGCCCCTGGCCACCAACTTACACGTTACTGCTCAGTGTGGAGCAGGGACAGATCGGCTTCCATCTGACAAGCCAAACCAAAAGTCAGCAAATCATGCCCTGTCCCACAGCTCCCTGAACCCAGTCTCTGGCTCCCCCTCATCTCCCTCCATCATCTCCAAAAAGGGGAAAAGTGAAATGTCACCTCTCCTCTCTGTGCTCAACCCTTCCTCACATTGTTGCCAAGAACAGAGCGCTGAGCAGGGCTTGTCCCTGGGCAACTCTGTCACTATTAAAACCCTCCTTTCCACTTGTTGATTTCACCTTAGAGAGGTGAGGCTACCCCAGTGTTTGTTTTTGCTGCCTGGGAAGGTGATTTCCAGCAGTGTCTTTATTATTTCTTTTTTTAATGTTTATTTATTTATTTTGAGAGAGGGAGAGAGAATCCAAGCAGGGGAGGGGCAGAGACAAAGACAGAGACAGAGAATCCCAAGCAGGATCTGCACTGTCAGCACAGAGCCTGATGTGGTGCTCGTTCTCAAGAACCAAGCCATGAGATCATGACCTCAGCCGAAATCAAGAGTCAAACACTTAACCAGCCGAGCCACCCAAGTGCCCCTGTCCTCATTATTTCTTAAATCCCACTACAAGATAACAATTAAAAGCACTCTTGAGGGGCGCTTGGGTGGTTCAGTCGGCTAAGTGTCCAACTTTGTCTCAGGTCATGATCTCACAGCTCATGAGTTTGAGCCCCGCATCAGGTTCTGTGCTGACAGCTCAGAGCCTGGAATCTGCTTTAGATTCTGTGTCTCCCTCTCTCTCTGCCCCTCCCCTGCTCACGCTCTGTCTCTCTCTCTCTCTCTCTCTCTCTCTCAAAAATAAATAAACATCAAAAAAAAACATTAAAAATTTTTTTAAATAAATAAAGTAAAAGCACTCGAGTTCTACAGAGATTTTCCTGAAAAACCAGTGCATATAATTTAGAAACATACCCAGTTCCTTCTCCAGATATAAGCCTGTGTCCTTCACCTCCCCTCCCCTCACAAGCCAGCCATCCCCATGCTCACCCCTTTCCCATCCTTCAGTCTCCGATCTCGCTAGGTCTTCTCTGCCAGGTGGCCTGTGCATAGTACGACATTATCAAAGTGCAGGATTCTATATCCCTGCAGCCGGGATTGGGGTCAGCCACAGCATCTCCCCATGGAAGCCACAAAACATCCTTATACTTGAGAAATTGTCATGTATCAGATTGCTGGAATTTAGAGAGCATTTAATCTTCTTACTCTAATTTAAGCTTTTCACTTTACAAACAAGGAGACCCAGAATCAGAAACAAAAGCACTCGTTCAAAGTTATACAATAATAACTGACATCTATCCCCCATAGCTCTCCACATCTGCAAACGTGCTTAAGCATGCATTATTTCAGCTGACTCACAATCCCTCTGTGATGTGGGTGTTATATTATTTTATAGATGAGGAAATAAGCTCAAGAGAGAGTAAATTGTTTGCCCCAGGTCACCCAGTTAGAGAGTAGCAAACCTCAATCTCAAACTCTCTCTGCCACACCAGACATAGCTTGGTGACAGCAGGTTAAGCCCAGATCTCCTGACTCCTGGGACAGAGCCTTATCTTCCCACCTACCCTGCTCCCCTGCTCCAAACCTCCAACTATCTCTCCATTCTGCAAATTCTGTGCAATAAGAGAGGGAGTTACCCAGAAGCCCCTCACCTTGTCTCCATCTTAAACAGGGCCTTTCCCCAAAGGAAGACAAAGAGGATTGAGGTGACAGGGTGGGGGAATTGAAGGAACCACTGGTTACCTTAGCAGGGCCTGGAGTGTAAGGGAGGGATCAGTGGCCCAAGGAACCCTGAGGCAGCAGTAGGAGCAGGAGCAGACAGGCCTAGAGAATCTGATCTGGGATCTAAGCAGGGGGCAGGGGAGCTGGGCACCTCTGAAAGTGCAAATCCCATAAAAGCGTGAGTTGTTGTGTTTCAAATTAATAAAAAGATTAAGAACCCAAAACACCCCCAAAGGTTGCTGTTGTTAACCAACTCTATTCCAGCTACTGAAAAGTCTGAATCTGAGGGGTGCCTGCCAATCCATTCTTTGGGCAGGCACCCCTCCCCCCACCCCCCAGCACCTCTGTCAGAACTGGAAAAACTGCTGACCAAGCAACTCAGTGGAGGGGCTGAGGGAGGAACTTTCCAGCCTGCCTGCCTGCCTGCCTGCCACTCGCCAGTGTACTCTGGGCTCCCCCACCCATGGCCTTGACCAATTAGGATATTGGTACAGACCCAGCTGGGGAAGGGGTGTGTGTTGGGCAGGGTGCAGGGGTGAGAGATACACAGGAAGCGAATGGCCTGGGGCCCAGGGAAGAAACTGTAGCATTCCTACTAGGAAAAGATAAGGGAATCTGGGGGAAGAGGGAGACCTTGGCCATGACTGGAGGCCAGAGAGAACCTTGTTAAGAGAAGCCAGGGAGTATGCAAGAGAGGTACACTGTGACCTGGCCTGTCCAGTGCCCAGCCCCACACAGCAGGCCCTTTCATCTGAAAGCCCACAGCCCTCCTCCAAGATTCCCACCCATCCCCAGGGACGGCTGCCTTCCAGAGCAGCTGTGCACGGACGCGGGCGCGCACACACACGGGCGCGCCCGCGCCAGCCCCTGCAAGAGGCTACCTAGGGCATCAAGAGTGTGGGGCAGGGAGCCCAGAGCCCTGGGTTCTGGTCCCAGCACCTGCCACCCTCCTGCCTACCTGACACTGTGTGCTCAGGCAAGCCTCTTACCCTCTCCAATCCCCAATGCCTGATTTGTAAAATGCCTGCATTGCTCTAGAAGCATCTCTAAGGGCCCCTCCAGTCCAGCACTCTGAGAGCCTCCAAGGGGCAACCCAGGATTTAAGGAGACGTAAAAAGAGACAGAAGGACCTGGGCCTTCCAGTGTCTTGGTGGAGAACAAAGAAGTGTTGCAGAGGCCATAGAAGGACCTTAAGCTGTTCCCCAGATGGAGGAGCAGGCTGTGGATGCTGGAAGGCTCATGAGGGAACACGTACCATGGAGGGTCTCGCAGCGCACTTGAGGGACAGAAGTGACACGCAAAAGAGGGGTGAGGCAGAAAAGAAAAAAAGGAACCAGAGGGAAGGAGTCAAGCCTGCAGATCTGGAAAGGCAGGACGTTGGCCCACTACCTGCCCGCCATAGTGCCGAATCCAGGTCGAGGGATCTCTGGGGACCCCTGTCTCCCCCGGGCAGGGGAGAGCGAGAGGTATCTGGCTGGAAGGGGCGGGTGGGGGTGGGGACAAGCTGTTTACCTTGGCTTTGCTCATGTTCTCCTTGGGCCCCTCCAGCTGCAGCCAGAAGTAGGGGGTGTCTGGGCGGCTCTGGAAGGCGTTCAGCTTGACCCTGAAGATGCGCTGCACTTGCAGCCGCTGCCGCTGCACCCGGGGCTTCGATTTGGTCTGCACCATGAACCATTCCTGCGCCGGAGGGTCGCCCCCGGACAGGAGCATGGCTGCCCCGTCGCCCCTGGAAGAAGGGCGCCGACGGTGTCAACCGGGTCCCAGCGCGGGAGGCGCCCCAGCGGGGTGCGGGAGGAGTCCAGGCCACGCCCCCTCCGCCGAGCGGCGCGCCCCCCGCCTCAGCCTGGTCCTCTCGGCTTACGGACCCACCAGCCACGGCCACGGCGCCCGTCCGCCCGAGTTCCGTCCCTTTTGGCGGCGGCTCCCGCGACAATCTCTTCCTGCCAGGGGCTGCAGCTGGGGGTGGGACCACTCGGGCTCCCGCCGCCCTTCCCTCCGCCCCCAGCCTTCCCCTTTCACCACTGCGCCAGCCCCTGCAGGATGAACCCTTTCTCCGTCTGCCTAGTGGCTTGAAGGGGCGCGGAGGGCCGAAGGAGGGGGCGACAGGGCGGGAGGAGGGCGCGAGAGGGTCCTGGAAACCTCCGCCTTCCACCCAAGTTTTAGGCCCGAAGCCAGAATCAGGGGTCAAAGTTAATTTCCTTCCACGTTCCCCTTTCCTGGGTGGAAGGAAGAGGAAGGGGAAGGAGGGGCGTTCCGGTGGGGGAGAGGGGGCTCGGTTTCGGGGACTTTCTCCCAGCTCCTCCCACCGCGCCCCTCCCAGCCCTCCCCGAAGAGGCAGAGAACCGGCCCTGTGCCACTCCTTCCCCGGAGGAAAGGGTTAAGGAAGAGCAGGGTGGGGAGCGGGGGAGGCCGGGGCCTGAGGAAACTCCGGGCTGGAAACCTAGCAGGAAGCAGAGGGTAACAGCACCGCCTCCCCACCCCACCCCCAAGTCTGGGGACTGTCGGGGCTGGCAGGCAGCCCAGACCCTCCTGAAGCCCCCAGGGCTGGAGGGGCGGGGAGAGCCGCCTGAATTTTCAGACTGGCGTGGTTAATGAAAGCCCCTTTTAGCAAGTTTGAGTAATGCCGGGCGGGGGAGGGGCGGGGCTTCAGGATGGGAGTGAGGGTCTGGTCCGTAACGCAGGCTTTGAGGGTTCCCTCAACCCTTGATCCACAGCCAACCTCTTGGCATCAGTGGTCAGGGACTAGCTCTGGGTTGGGGGCCCGCCTCCAACACCCGGCCCCGGAGGCATCCCCGGCACAAAGAACACCTTATGCAGCCCTGGGGCCTGAACAGAACCTGGCTCTGTAGAGGGCACAGTCTGGGTCCTGGGCTCCAGTGCCCTTTATTTTACAAACCCAAAATGAGCCCCGCATTCTGACAGGCACAAGTGTAGTACCTACGGGGACAAAGGGCAGTGGACTGTAATTTAAGCCTGCCCAGGAACATCTGGGCTGTCGGGCCATGGTGTGTTTGTGTCCTGGCAGGCAAGGGGCCAAGAGCGCCCCACTGCAAGGAAGAGGCCCAACTGGGGAGAGGAGGGGGTTCATATTCTCATACTACTCCCAGTATCCTCATACTATTCCTAGACTGGAATCCAGCCCGTCCTGTCCCACCCCTGCTTCTCCCTAGACTGGAATCCAGAAAAGGAAAAGGTGATCTGTGTCATCTCTGTCTCCACAATCTTCTGCTCTGCCCCATCTGTGTCCCGGTCCTGGCTCTTTATAGTACCTTGAAGCAAAAGACCCTCAGGGCGAACTTCAGGTCGTCTCCCCTCTTGCCACCTCTGTCTGCTCTCCAGGTATCAGAAGAGGCTCCTGCCTTCTTGTGTTTCAGTTTCTCCTCTGAAGCAAGGTGAGAGCCACTACCCCTGTTTCCTGCTCTTCCCTGAATAAATACATAACTCTTGTTGCCCTTTTCTAATGGACTGTGGACCCCACACACAGTGGCATCTTCAAGGAAAACTCTCTGGTTTAATCCTAAATTCAAAGGAGGATGGAAAGAGGGCGGAAGAATCAGGTACTTGATAAATGGATAAAAGAGGGTAATTTATTTAAACTCTTGTGCCTCCATTTCTTCAGCTCATAAAAATGGGGCTGATAATACCTACAGCACAGGTCATAAATCAGACCGCACAGGTTGTAAATCAGACCACACAGATGCACAGATACAGGTACTATGCCTAGCACATGTTCTGGCACAGAAGAGATACCCTATACATTTTAATTTTCCCTTCCTAGATCTTGTCTCTCGTCCCCACCTCACCTCTGGCCAATATGTCACCATACCTTCCCAGAGACGCCCTCTTTCCCATTGCCACCAGCCTGGCTCCTAGACCAGGCTCTCCTCACCCTCCCTGCTAACCAGTGCCCTCCTCCTCCCCCCTCTCCTCCTGGATGTAGCGGATTTAGTTAAATAGCCTGGCTCTAGTCCCGACTTTGCCAGTGACGAGTTGTGCATGATTAAGCAGGTAGCTAAGTCCTTGACCTCTCTGGGCTTCCTCATCTAAATTCATTCACTTGGCCAAATTCATTCATTCATTCAACAAATTCCACACACATTTATTAAGTGTTTACTATAAGCCAGGCCTTGGCAGTATAGCATTGACTAACATGACTCCTGGCCCTCGTGGAATGGGTGAAGAAAGAAGAAAACAGCTGTGATTTCAGGGAATGACAAATGTTGTACTGGAAATAAAGCAAGGTGTGGTGATGCAGAGTGCCTTGATGGGGACTCTCTGGCAAGGTGATATTTCAGCTAGAGGGAGAACAGGAAGAGCATGGGGATGGCAATGTGCAAAGTTCTTAATTTTTGATCTAAGCCTCTCCCAGCATGAATATGTTTGGTGATTCCTTGCCTGTAACATTAGGTTAAAATTTGTTCAATTGTGTTGGAGGCTTTCCTTGCCCTGGCCCAAACTTACCTTCCCAACCTTGTATGGAAGGATTCCAGCTCAAGTCTAAGGAGAATGCAATATGTCTGATATGTCTCGGCATGTCTGGCAACAGGGGACCCTGGAGCATGGAGTCTGTTTGCATAAAGAATGAGAAGCCTCCAGAGAAAGCTCTTGGAGATTAAAGGAGGGGCCTGCCCTGTAAGCTTGACAGACAGGCCTATTCCAGTTTCTGGAGATGGGGGTTGTGGAGCCCTGGGACCCAGGCAGCCTGCTTGGGATCTGCTTGTGGGAATAACCCAGTGGGGAGACAGGCACCTCCCTGACTTTGCCAGAATCCAGAGCAGCTTGGCCTGGTGGGCTCCCATTGGAATAGAAGTGGCTTCCCAGAGGCACCAAGAATGGTCGGGCCCGTTCCAAACAAGCAAGTAGAGGCAGGAGCCAAATAAACTGGAGTTACTCCAGGAGAGAGTGATGGCTCCCCATATTGGTCAGGATCTCAGTAGGAAGCACGTGGCCCTTTCAAAAGGGATGGCTGAAGGACGTCTAAAGAATGGATCTTTATGAGATGTGGGCAGGGTTAAGGAAAACCAATAAGAGACTCTAGGATTAGTGTGGGGAAAGCCATTACCACCAGAGGCCCGAAAGGGAAAGGGAAAGATGTGATTACTGGAACCAACTAATGGACCAGAGCTGGACCTGTAAAGGGCCACCAGAAGGAGCTGAGGCCTCAGATGAAGATACACAGCCACTGGCAAGCTGCGACCCAGGACGGAGGGAGCAGACTTCCAACCTGCTGCCAGTGCCCGTCATTGGCCACACCCAATCAGAAGCCAAAGGGCAGGGAAGTAGGGTTGAGGCAGTGCATTGAGGTCAGCCTCCTGGACACAGAGCAGGGTACTGGAGAGCAAAGAAGAGAACTGGAAGGGACACAGAATGGCCAGCATGCCCCTTCATCCCATACCTATACCCACAGGCTGATAAGGCCCAAGGAAATTGGGGATTCACTAATTTCCCCTACTTTTCCCCTCACACACTCTCACAGGAGCAGGGCTGAATACCTGTGCACTCCCATTCAGAACACAGCACTCAGGCTCAGGTGCACACTTAGACTCTCCTTCAAATCCCAGCTCTGTCACTGTATCAGCAAGTTGCCACCAATGGGGGGAGCAGGGAATGGAGCCAGGGAGTGGCTTAAAACAACGGACGTGTATTCTTTCACAGTTCCGGAAACTAGAAGTCTGAAATCAAAACATATAAAGCTACTATTAGCAACTTGGCACATGAATAGACAAACTGTTGAGTGGAACAGACCAAAAATGTAGAAAAGAAGAGCAACTACATACAGAAATTTAGTATATGACAAAGATAGCTTTTCAGTGAAGATAAGATGTATGTTTCTCTCTTTTTTTTAATGTTTATTTATTTATTTTGAAGGAGAGAGAGCTCCTTTGCACAAGCAGGAGAGGGACAGGGAGATGGAGAGAGAGAATCAATCCCAAGCAGGGCTCACACTGTCAACTCAGAGCCCAACGGGGGGTTCGATTCCATGACCACAAGATCATGACTTGAGCTGAAATCTAGAGTCAAACGCTTAACCAGCTGAGCTACCCAGGCACCCCTAGGATGTATTTTTCAATAAACGTCTTAGAACAATGGGGTAGCCTTCTGAGATAAAATAAAATATCCACACCTCACCTCATACAGCAAAATAAATTCCTGAAAAATCAAATATTTAAATATTAAAAATGAAATCATAAAAATATCACAACCATGGGAGAATTTTTTAAATATTGTATTTGGAAGAAGTAGGCCTTTCTAAGAATGACACCAGATCAGAAGTCATTAAAAACTTGTTTAGGGGCATCTGGGTGGCTCAGTTGGTTAAGCATCCAACTTTGGCTCAGGTCATGATCTCATGCTTTGTGAGTTGGAGTCCCATATTGGGCTCTGTGCTGACAGCTTAGAGCCTGGAGCCTGCTTCAGAATTGGTGTCTCCCTCTCTCTCTGCCCCTCCCCTGCTCACAGTCTGTTTCTCTCTCTCTCAAAAATAAATAAACATTAAAAAAAAAACTTGTTTAATACATTCAGTCACATATATATATTTATATCATATATATATTCAGTCACATATATATATATATCACATACATATATATTATGTATACATAATGTATATATATATATATATATATATATATATATATATTCAGTTGCATAAATACAAAATTTTTTTCCATTGGAATGTAAACCCCATAAGCAGAGTCAATAGACAAATGAAAACCTGAGAAAAATGATTTGCCAATCATCTCAAACCAAGAACTGATTTCCTTCATAGTTATTTTTTTTTTAATTTTTAAAAACATTTTATTTATTTTTGAGAGAGAGAGAGCAGAAACAGGGGAAGGGCAGAGAGGGGTAGGGGGTCAGATGATCAGAAGCAGGCTCTGCGCTCACAGCAGTAAGCCCAATGTGGGGCTCGAACCCACAAACCTTGGGATCATGACCTAAGCCGAAGTCAGACACTCAACCAACTGAGCCACCCAGGCACCCCTATTTTTTTAAATTTCTTTCTTAAGGTTTATTTATTTTTAGAGAGAGAGAGAGAGAGAGAGAACACACACACACACACACACACACACACACACACACACACACGAGTGGGGGAGAGGCAGAGAGAGATAGAGACACAGAATCTAAGCAGGTTCCTGGTTCCGAGCTGTCAGCAGAGCCCCACGTGGGGCTCAAACTTACGAACCATGAGATCATGACCTGAGCTGAAGTTGCTTAACCAACTGAGCCACCCAGACACCGCTGATTTCCTTCATATTCAAACAGCTCTTTTAGTATATGTGCTGCCGAAGCGAGCACCAAACAGCTCTTTTAAACCAATAAGAAAAAGATCGACTCAACCGAAAAATGGACAAAGATATAAACAATTCACAAAAGAAGAAATATAAATGGTTCTCAAATACATGAAAAGATGCTCCCTTTCATTTTTTTTTAATGTTTTATTTAGAGAGAGAGAGAGAGAGAGAGCATGTAAGCAGGGATGGGCATAGAAGGGGTAGAGGATCCTAAGCAGGCTCTGTGCTGACAGCAGAGAGCCCAATGTGGGGCTCAAACTCACAGACTGGGAGATCATGACGGAGCTGAAGTCTGCTGCTCAACTGACTGAGCCACCCAGGCGCCCCTCCCTTTCATTCTTAGTAAGAGAAATGCAAATTAAAACTATAGCAAGATTTTTCACCTACAGAGTGGCAAGAATTAGCAATGTTTGCTAACACACAGTGTTGGCCATGCTTGGACCCTGCTGGCATATCCTCACAACCTCCAAGGACAGCAATTAGCAGTGTCCATTAAATTGTGATTGGATATGCTCTGGAGCCCAGCAATCACACTCTAAGAATCTGTTTTACAAATATATTCTCACATGCGCATAAAAAAAATAGGAGCATGAGTATTCTTTGCAGCATTATTTGTCATGGCACATTAGAAATCATCTAAATGTGGATGTTCATTCATGCAGTGGAATGCTATCATTCAAAACAAGTAGGGGATAGAATTGTCCTAATATGGAACTAGGTCCAAGACATATAAAAGGGAACTTTATAAAGCCTAGTGCAAGAGAGGGAGGGCTGGGGTGAACCATCCAGTTGCTGATTGCCCCTGCGCACCAGCCAGCACCCACCAGAGGCACATGTGCTGTGTGTCTAAGGGAGCTGAGGCTGGAGGGGGCGCTCCAGAGCACAGACCCCTGTCGTGTATTCAGACGGTCTTAGGTTTCTGTGAAATGTGCAAAAGACATTTTAACCTCAGTGTGTGAGACTACTGTGTCTTTTCCTTCAGACTTCCTCTGTCACCCTTCCGCTTGTGGCAGGTGACATTGATGACGTTGTGGCAGGTGACTGCCTAAGGGCAGTTTTGGGGTGTAGCAAAAGGGAAGGTGGGTTGGAGATACATTAATTGTGATAGATTTATGTGGCTTGCGGCAACTTCCACACCGAATTGAGTTATTGTTTGCCATCCCTGTGCCGAAAGGGCTTTCAAAAATTTTCCTTTTACCTCACCTGGGATGGCCACACAAAGCTATAAGTCATACAGACTGTACATTAAGCAGTTCATGATTTATTTAATACCGTGCTATTTTTCTGGGTTTTGGAGTGTTTGTGGTTATTTGTCAGCTTTTTAAAATGTGTAGTTTAGTTTGAGTTTTCTATGTTTTGTATCAAAAATTAAAAATAAATGAAAAATATCTTGGTAGCCTCTGTCTTTAGTTGTTTTTTTTTTTAATGTTTATTTATTCATTTTGAGAGAGAGAGAGCTCAAGCGGGGGGAGGGACAGAGAGGGAGGGAGACACAGAATCCTAAGCAGGCTCCACGCAGTCATCGTGGGGCCCAACTCAGGGCTCTTATCTCACAAACTATGAGATCATGACCTGAGCTAAAATCAAGAGTTGGATGCTTAACTGATTGAGCCACCCAGGCGCCCTCACATATGCCTTTTAAATCCCTATGGAGACCAACATTTCTCCCTCAGTTCTATATTCCTTGTAAAAACAATGTTTGCTAGATGATGGATTAGTAGTGTAAACTGCGTACTTAGGATGGAATTTTGGGTGGCTAAGGAACAGTTAAACCAACAAGAATTTTGGTGATAGTGTGTTATATCTTGGGAGAGCCAGAGAAGGTCCCTGACCAACCACAACGTCAAAGAAACCATGGGGAGTCTTGACGGAGGCAGGAAACAGAGTGGAGCCAGGGCCACCCAAAACTGGGAGACCCCAAAACTAGGCAAGGTTATGGTCAGCTGCCAATGGGGTGCTAAGTTAGGAGGTGCTGGGATTTTCAGGATGGTGAAAATAATACAAAAATAATCCAAAATGGAATAGAAACTTAACTTTCTTTGCCTTAGAAAAACCTTTTATGCTAGAGGTCATAAAGCATGCCAACACCTGGTTGAATCTAAGTACCACGGCTTTGTCACCACAGCCAGGGTGTGGGGCTGGTCAGATACCCACGCAGGCAAAGGCATCGGCAGCTTTCTTCCTCTGCCCTTTGCCACCAGGGGGACAAAGAATGAAGAAGACCTCTCTCTGAGGCCGAGCAACATCCTAAAAGGACTTAAAGAATGGAGGGGAAAGGGCTCATTGGGGGGCTCAGAACAAGTTCTGTGCCTCATCTCTACATACACCCAGCCTGTATACCCCTTCCCCTCCCCACCCCTTCAGAGGGGCAAGGAAGTCCTGTCATTTATTCAACAACCCTGAGTGGTCTCCTTCTGCAGGCTCCCCACCGCACACTGCCATTTGCAGCATAAACTCCTGGAGTGTTAGAATCAGAAGAGGTTTCAGGCACTGTTTGGACCAGTCGAACTCCTGCATTTTACTACTTACAAAGTGACCAATATCCAGGGCGCCTAGGTGGCTCGGTCGGTTAAGCGTCCGACTTCAGCTCAGGTCATGATCTCACCATTCGTGAGTTCGAGCTCCGTGTTGGGCTCTGTGCTGACAGCTTGGAGCCTGGATCCTGCCTTGGATTCTGTGTCTCCCTCTCTCTCTGCCCCTGCCCCGCTCACACTCTGTCTCTCTGTCTCTCTCAAAAATAAATAAATATTAAAAAAGAAGGAGGAGGAGGAGGAGGAGAAGAAAAAGAAGAGGAGGAAGAAGAAAAAGAAGAAGTGAATGACATCCAAAAGGGAGCATGAATCTCAAGGCCTTTGATTAAAAGTCTGAAGTTCAATCTCTGGACTGTCTGGCTGCCTCATTCAAAGGGAGCCCTGGATATTTACTTTTTTTTTTTAAGTTTGTTTATTTTGACAGAGAGAAAGAGAGTGCGAGCATGAGCTAGGGAGGGGCAGAGAGAGAGGAAGACACAGAATCCAAGGCAGGCTCCCCGCTCTGTGCTGACAGTTCAGAGCCTGACACAGGGCTCGAACTCACGAACTGCAAGATCATGACCTGGGCTTAACTGACTGAGCCACCCAGTTGCCCCAAACCACAGCTTTTTTTTTTTTTTTTTTTTTTTTTTAAGTAGGCTTCATGACCAGCAGGAAGACCAACACAGGGACTGAACTCTCACAACCCTGATATCAAGACCTGAGCTGAGATCAAGAGTCAGACACTTAATCAATTGAGTCACCCAGGCACCCCACCTGGATGTTTATTTTTTATCTGATTTCACCCATGTGGTAGGGAATTGGCTGTAGTATGGTGGGAAAGGTCACTGGACCTAGAGGTGGGTCCCCCCCCCCCCAGGACAATCCCCACGTTGTCCCTGGGAGGCTGTGACTGTAGACATTACATAAGCCTTCTGTGCCTCAGTTTCCTCATCTATGAAATAGGGATAATAATAGGAACAACTTGCCACGACTGTTGGGAGAAGATTAAATGAGATGAGCTATGTGAAGGGCCTGCTTGACGAGGTGCTCAGAACAGAGTGAGCACCCCTGTTATCTATTTCTGTCGCTGCTCTCCTCAGTGAACATCTCTGAGCCTTGGTTTGGGATTGCAGCAAACTTGGAGTTAAAACACATAAAGCACTTCCCTAATAAGCATCACAAAATTGCAGCTCTTATTATTCACTGGACAAGGAGGCACGAAGAGTTATAAATACAAACACGGAATCTGCTCTTCAGGACCTTACAATCTGGCAGGGGAAACAGGGAAAGCACCCTAAAAATACAGTTAACAAGGCAAATCTATGATTACTAAGGGCCAAATGACTGACGATTCTGAGAAGTGGGAGCCAATTGGTGAACGGTGGTCTGAGAAAATGCACAAGAGGGGCACCTGGGTGGCTCAGTTGGTTAGTGTCTCACTTCAGCTCAGGTCATGATCTTGCAGTCCACGGGTTTGAGCCCGGCATCCGGCTATGTGCTGACAGCTTGGAACCTAGAGCCTGCTTCCGATTCTGTGTCTCCCTCTTTCTCTGCCCCTCCCCTGCTCACACTCTGTCTCTCTCTCTCTCTCTCAAAAATAAATAAACATTAAAAAAATAAAAAATAAATAAATGTACAAGAGAATCAGATGTGAAGTTCACAAAGGAACAGGGGCCCTGTTTTTCTAAGCTTTTTCCTCCTCCCTCCTGCCCACCCCACCTTCCACTTTGTTACTGCTGCCCCCTGGTGTCAGTCGCCTTCCCAGAAATCTGGGAAGATTCCCAGATTCCCAGATTCCCGTGGCAATCTGGACACCGTTCACCTCTGGGGCAGTCTGGAAGAGGAGGCAGACACCCACCCAGGGCACAGCCGGAAAGGACTTGAAGCTCAGCCAGGTCCCACTGGGAAGAAAGGAGGTCTCTTCTTCAGATTCTCCAGCCCGGACCAGGACGCAAACAGCAACTTCGGAGGTGGAGGCAAGGGAAAAAACAAGGATTACTGTCCAGTGGACAGTGGAATGCCTGTGACACATTTGAATGGATTCAGGGTCTAAGCATTGCACGTACGTGGGCTGCATCTCCACAAGTTACAGAATCACAAAACTTTAAAACGCACTGCCCCTCCCTGCCCTTGCTGGCACCAATATGTAAATATGCATGTGTTTTTCCTCAAAACAAAACCTGAAATCTCAACCCCTTTCAAGACTTGTGATTAAGTCTTTCGTACAATGCTGTACAGTTTAGGTTAGACTGAGGTTATGGGCCTTGGGAAAGAATATCACAAAGGTAATGTGTGCTTCTCAATGTATCATATCAGGGGCCTCAGATATCAACATAAATTACTGCCCATGATGTTAACCTTGATTGCTCGGTTACAGTGGTGTTTGCTTGGTCTCTCTACTGTTAAGTGGCTATTTTTCCCTTTCCATACTCTATTTGTTAGAACAACTTGCTAAGTCCGGAATACAAGCTGGGGCCCCTGAGTGGCTTAGCCGGTTAAGCGTCTGACTCTTGATTTTGGCTCAAGTCATGATCTCACAGTTCATGGGATCAAGCCCCATGTCTAGCTCTACACTGACAGTGCGGAGCCTACTTGGGATTCTCTCTCTCTCCCTCTCTCTCTGTCCCTTCCCCATTCCCGCCCTCTCATTCTCTCAAAATAAATAAATAACCATTTTGTTAATTCCTCTCAGCTCAGAGGAATTAAGTCAGCTCTATTTCCTAGAGCAAGGGGTATCAAAGAATTTGGGACTGTATTTTTCTTAATGTTTATTTACCGATTTTTGAGAGAGAGAGAGAACGCGCATGGGAGCACAAGTGGGGGAGGGGCAGAGAGAGAATGGGAGACACAGAATCCAAAGTAGGCTCTGAGCTGTCAACGCAGAACCCGACACTGGGCTAGAACTCACAAACTGTGAGATTGTGACCTGAGCCGAAGTTGGAAGCTTAACCGACTGAGTCACCCAGGCGCCCCAGGACTGTATTTTAAAACTCTCACAGTAATTAGTACATTTTGGAACAGATACTTTGAGGCCTGCAAATATCTTGTCCTTCCTTGAAGTTTTACCTGTTGATTTTAGCATTCATCAATGGATCTTGCCTGTAGCAATTATTACTGTCATGGTCTAATGGTGATTTTCTATTGCAACTCAGTCCATCTACATTTACTTTTTTAAAGATTTTATTTATTTATTTTAAATGTTTCTTTATTTTGAGAGAGAGAGAGCATGGGTGCAGGAGTGGCAGAAAGAGGGATCCCAAGCAGACTCTGGCCATCAGCACAGAACCCGATCCCATGAACTGCAAGATCATGACCTGAGCCGAAATCAAGAGTCAGACGCCCAACCGACTGAGCCACCAGGTGCCCCTAGTAAACTCTCCACCCAACATGGGGCTTGAACTTACAACCCCGTGATCAGGAGTTGCATGCTCTACCCACTGAGCCAGTCAGGCGCCCCTCCTTATGCATTTATTAATTGAAATTCTCTTTAAAGGAAACTTGTCCCTTCTCCTCCAGTGAGTTACTTATTCAACCATTACAGAGGTGTGTGTGTGTGTGTGTGTGTGTGTGTGTGTTGTTGTTGTTGTGTTTTTTGTTTTGTTTTGTTCTGTTTTTGAGAGAGAGAGGAAGAGAGAGAAAATTTCAAGCGGGCTTCATGCTCAGCATAGAGCTTGATGCTGGGCTCAGTCTCACAACTGTGAGATCATGACCTGAGCCAAAATCAGGAGTTGGATGCTTAACTGTCTGAGCCACCCAGGTGCTCCTATTTTATTCCTTGTGTTATAATCTAATATTCTTATTTATTAATTTGCTCAAATTGTTTCAACTTTGGCCATTAGGACATTTTTTAATGGTTTTTTTAAACATTTTTTTAACATTTATTCATTTTTGAGAATGAGAGACAGAGCATGAGTGGGGGAGGGGCAGAGAGGGATTGGAAGGCACAGAACGTGAACCAGGCTCCGGGCTCTGACCTGTTAGCACAGAGCCCAACAAAGGGCTCGAACTCATGAACTGCGAGATCATGACCTGAAGTCAGACACTTAACTGACTGAGTCACCCAGGCACCCTGGCCATTGGGACATTTTTGATTTGGCTCCTGCATCCTTTTGATATCCCCTCCTTATTTTTTTTTTTTTTTTGCCCTAATTTTCTAGAAATGCAATTTGCTCCAGGATTGTCTTGCGTTATTCCTTCCCCAACCCTAGAATTTGTCATTTTTCCAAGGAACCCTGGTTCCTGTTATTGAAGAATGGTATTTAGAAACCTAACATCTGGTTGTTAGGTGTGCTCATTGTTAATGTGGTACCCCCTTCTTTCGGATTCTTAGCAGGCAAAACTAGCAAATACATGTATGTGCATTAGCTCACATATACACACTTTATATTTATCTCTGTATTTTTTGTATGTCTATACACATACATACATATGTATATTATACAGATATCTGTAGCTTATAGCTCTATATATAGAATGATATCTACATATATAGATCTATTACATATATTCTATAATACCATGTAAATATGTATAGAAAACAAGCATGAGTTCATACTGGTACCCCCAATTCAAATCCAGCACTACAGTGTTTATTCTGTTTAGCTTTTCTCCCCACTTTCTCTGTCAATAAGAAACTTCTATCCCATAGCTACAATTCATCTAACTTATGTACCATTTACTTTTTTGTTCAAAACTAATATATATGTTAAATAGTTTCAGAATTGTTAAACTGTAACAAATTTACCAACTATAATATTGATCTATTGTTTCTTTTTTTTTTAACCTATGGTTCCTTTTGTCTATAGCCTTAAAGCATCCAGTCAAAACATTGTTTTCCAAATTTACTTATTTTAGCTTTCCCCCCACCCCCACCCCCACCCGCACTACCTTTTTCATATATATTTGTAATACAGTTAAATTCATATGTTACATATGGGTTTTTTTATTTGTATACAATTAAGTTTGGTCTTTGTAGAGTCCTATGGATTTTGACGATGGCATAGTCATATATTGACCACCATACCATACAGAACGGTTCCATCACGCTAAAAATTCCTGTGTGCTGCCCCTTTATAGTCAACCACTCCTTGTTCTCCAATTATTTCCCCTGGCAACCACTGATCTGTTTTCTGTCCCTATCATTTTGCCTTTTCCAGAATGTCAAACCGAGGTCAGGAGCCCCAGTTTCCATGGTGTTATGAGTTTCCCCCTACCTTGGCATTAACTATTCTGTATTCACACTTCTCACTCTTCTGTGTCCCTGTGAAGCAATATTTCCCAAATTTCTCAAGCAGATGTTGAGTGAGGTGTCACTAGAATGTGAGCTCCATGAGGATAGGGATGTGTCTGTTGTGTTTGAGGTTGTATTTTTTGGTGTCTAGAGCAGTGTCTGGCATATAGCAGGCACCAGTAAATATTTGCTGAATGAATGAATAAATGAATATTCATATTTGTGGTACCAGCCTCCCAGATGGCCCATATGACCCTCACCTCCTGCTCTTCCCACGGTAAATCAAGGCTGGTTTGTGTAACCAATAGAGTATGATGGAGATGACAGTGTGAGACTTCCAAAGCTAGGTTATAAAGTTTCCACCTTGGCTTCTTGGGTTGCTGATGCTGGGGAAAGCCAGCTGCCATGTCATGAGAACACTCAAGCAGCCCAGTGGAGAGGCCCATGAAATGTGGAACAGAGACCTTCCACTAGTTCCAACAAAGCCTTCAGATGACTGCAGCCTCAGGAAAAACTCGAAGCCAAGACTGCTCAGGCAAGCCACTCCCAAATCTCTGACCCTTGGAAAATGTGAAAGATAACTTTTTATTTGTTAAGCCACAAAGTTTTGGAATAATATGTTACACAGGAACAGATAACTAATACAGTATTGTCCTAAATAAAAGAGCTTCATGATCAGGGTGCCTGGGTGACTCAGTTGGTTGAGCGTCCAACTTCAGCTCAAGTCATGATCTCATGAGTTAGAGCCTCGTGTCAGGCTCTGAGGCTGGGAACCTGGAGTCTGCTTTGGATTCCATGTCTCCCTGTCTAAGCCCCTCCCCCACTCTCACTGTGTGTGTCTCTCTCTCAAAAATAAATAAATATTTTTTAAAAAAAGATCTTCATAAAAAAAAAAAAAGATCTTCATGATCAACTGCATTTAGGAAACGTCGGATTATACAGTTAAAGGAATTCATATACAGAAGGAATCTTCAGAGCTTTTAATATGCTAAAAGCTCATTGAGAATTTCCATTCTCATTTAGCTGGTTACTCTTTGTTCATTTTGTTAACCCTTTCCAGTTTGGAAGTGTAGTTGTAAATAAATCCACATAATCTCTCAGCATCCCAAGTAAAATGGAGATTGTCCAAGAACAGCAGGAAAAGGAGAATCTCCTGAGGATTGAGGGAGTTGGCCTTAAAATGCCTGCTCTTCACTATGTCAAGAAGCTACTTCAAAATCACCTTTCCTTTGGGACTCCCACACTTCATGGCTGCATCCACCAAGCTGGCATCAAAGGACACTGATCTCCCTTGCACTGCTGGGGCCCAAAGTGGACATTTTTGCTTAACTTGCCATAACACAACTGAGACCAGAATGATTGACAAAACTTTACATGAAATTCAGTGTAGTAGATTGGACTGGGTCACCAAAAAAGATATGCTGTCCTAACCTCTGGCACTGTGAATGTGATCTTATTTGGAAATAGGGTCTTTGCAGATATCGTCATACTGGATTAGGGTGGGACCTAAATTCAATGCCTGGTATCTTTATAAGAGAAATTTGGACACAGAGACACAGAGGAAACACGGGGAAGAATTCCATGTAATGATAGAGACAGAGACTGGAATGATGTTTCTACAAGTTAAGGAACACCAAAGATTGCCAGCAACCATGAGAAACTAGGAGAAAGGACTAGAATAGATTCTCCCTCAGAGCTTCCAGAAGGAACCAACTCTGCGAACAACTTGATTTCAGACTTCTGGCCTCTTGAATTATGAGAGAAATTTCTATTGTTTTAAGCCACCTAGTTAGTGGTGCTTTGTTATGACAACCCCTAGGAAACTAATATATTAAAAAAGACCTAAAAGGAGGGGCACCTGACTGGCTCAGTAGGAAGAGTGTGTGACTCTTGACCTCAGGGTCGTAAGTTCGAGCCCAATGTTGGGTGTAGAGATTTACTTAAATAAACAAATACATCTTTAAAAAGAAAGATGGGGCGCCTGGGTGGCTCAGTCGGTTAAGCGTCCAACTTCGGCTCAGGTCACGATCTCACTGTCCATGGGTTCAAGCCCCGCATCGGGCTCTGTGCTGACTGCTCAGAGCCTGGAGCCTGTTTCAGATTCTGTGTCTCCCTCTCTCTCTGACCCTCCCCTGTTCATGCTCTGTCTCTCTCTGTCTCAAAAATAAATAAATGTTAAAAAAATTTTTTAAATAAATAAATAAATAAAAAGAAAGAGAAGGAAGGAAGGAAGGGACTCCTGGATGGCTAAGTCAGTTAAGCATCCGACTTCAGCTTAGGTCATGATCTTCTGGTTTGTGAGTTCGAGCCCCGTGTCGGGCTCTGTGCTGACAGCTCAGAGCCTGGAGGCTGCTTCAGATTCTGTGTCTCCCTCTCTCTCTCTGCCCCTCCCCCACTCGCACTCTGTCTCTCTCTCTCAAAAATAAATATTTAAAATATATATATATTTTTTTTTGTTAGAAGAAAGAAAGCAAAATAAACTTGAGAAAAGGTGAGGGGGCCAAAAGGAATTACTCAGGAAGATAAAACGTAGTACTACCTACCACAGAGCTTCCATCTTGCCCAACCTTGGCCCCTGACTTCCTGCCCTGCCAGGATCCTGCCTCACTGTGGTAGAGACGACTGGGACACACTCTGCTCTAACTAGGTCTCTCAGAGTTGAGGTCTAAGAGAGAAAAGCATAAAGAGATGCTCCTTCTCACTCTACCCAAGGGCTGAGTGACAAATCCACATTTCCTGACCCTGGGTGCAATCACTGAATATCCATTCCTTTCAGGGAATGTCTTGTTCCCCCCCTAAAAGGGACAGATTCAACAGATGCTCTCAAAATATAGTTGTCCATCATTACTCTAAGAGATACGCAAACAGTGGGAGAGGACAGGTTCAGTGACCTTTCTGAAAGATCCCATAGCCCCCAGTACTTCTCCATCATTACACTATGTTCTGTAACTGCTTATCATAAACTTTGAGTTCTGTGAGAGAAGGAACTGTGTTTGTCTCACTCATTGTTCTATCCCCACGAGCTATCACAGAGGCTGCTACAGAGAAGGACGTCAATAAACATGTACAGATGAGGCAGCTAGAGCCCAGTTAGGCCAGGGACGTGCTAGAGATTACACGGAGAGTTGATGGCTGAGTTAGGACCCCAGTCCAGGACCTTTTCTATTCCCTGACCCCCCACCCTAGCTGAGCCTGCTTAGCTAAGCTAAGCAGTAGATAGAGCCCAGACTTCTCTTGCCTCAACTACTGCAAAACCTGTTCTGGTCTCCCTGCCACTATTTCTCGAAACAGTTTCTAAATCCTAAATCACATGTGCTCACACACCCACACTCATGCCTGTAGACCCTCTGACCAAATGAGTAAAAGACTGACTATTATCCATACTCCTTCGCATGACCTATTAAAGCATCGAAAGTCTGATTCCTTCCCCCCAGTGTGGTCTTGACCTCATATGTTTTAACTCTCAGGCATGACCCCCTCTCGCATGCCTATCTTGTTTATCCAGAAAACTCCCACTTCTCCTTGAAGACCTAGCTCAAAATCACCCACCTCTGTAAAATGTTCTTTGACCCTCCCTCTCAAGCTCTGGTCCCTGTGTTTCCATAGCAACGTACCATTTCTGCCTCTTGGACAGCTCAGATAAAATCACCTCACCCCCGTCTCCAGGCCGGAAAGTGTCCGCTTCTAGTGCCTGGATTGTCTGCTCCTCCACAGCAAGGCCCCGGTGTGATTCCCGTATCCTATGTGCCTAGCACAGAACTCAGCACAGAGCCCTGGAGGACTTTGTGGACCATTGGCTAAGTGAGCAACCAGACACTGAGGCCACTAAAACCAGCTCCCAAAAAAAGCAGCCAAACCCCTTGGCACTTCCTACATCTGGAACTTCGAGGAAGTGCCCTGCGTTGCAGTTTTTTGTTTTTTGGTTTTTTTTTTTTGCAACCTTCAAGACAACTGAGATTATCTACACAGCAAGATGGAGCCAGGTATAGAGAGCGATGAGTTGCAATGTGATGAATGTGTGTGCCCTTCCCCTCCCCTTAAGAACACTTTTCCAGGTGAGGCTCCACCCAGGACAGCCCAGGCAAGATCTGGGAGAAGGGAGCTATTTTAGAGTCTGGAGTGGGAAGGAGTGACACTTAATTGACAAATGACTCTAGATCTCAAGCATTCTTGTGCTGAATAATCACCTAGGGCACTCCTTAAAATGCAGATACTAGGCCCTGGCCCCAAAGAATATAATTGAGTAGGTCAAGGGTTGCCTAGGAATCTATATTAAAAACCAAAACAGGGGGACCTGGCTGGCTAAGTCAGAGCTTGCAACTGTATCTCAGGGTTGTGGGTTTGAAGCCCACATTGGATGTAGAGATTACTTAAAAATAAAACCTTTAAACAAAACAAAACAAAAAAACTCTCCCTAGTGATTCAAATACAAGAAATCCTCAGACCACACTTGGAGAAACCCTGGCCAAGAAAGTCTTTTCTGGCACCAGCTGAAGATCTGGCCTCCTCCCCTCTCTCTCTCTCTCTCTCTCTCTCTCTCTCAACCCCAGCCTCAGGGACCTAGATGTCTGTAGGGATCCTGGGAAGAGACAGTGACCCTGGGAGGCTGACTCACAACAGGATTCCAGTAGGAAGAGGGGTTAGGCTTACAAAGAATGGGCCCAAAAGGCGGAACAGGCCCTGGCAGAGCAAGTCACAGGGAGGCAGATGTCAGCTCAACCCCAGGAAGACCTTCATGGCAGATTGATTGTATCACCCCAGGCTTAAGGCCTACCATCTAGTAGGAAAGCTCCCACCATCCTCAAATAACTAAATTCCCCGGCACAGCTACAAGGGCCCTCAGAACTTAGCCACTGCTGCCTTCTCCAAACCCTCCTCACAGCCCCCTACTTCCAGAATTTAACCTGTACCCCATCCCCACCAAACAGAACCTCTCCTGCTCCTCCAAGAATGCCAAGCCTTCCATCTGTTAGCCTTCCTTGTTTGCCTCTCTCCAGGGTCTCTCTCCCATGCTGGTAGCTCTGCCTAACCTGCCCTTCCCCTAATCAGCCTGGGCAATTCTGTCACCCTGAAGTTAGTTCCCTCTCACCCCCACAACTGGATGACATGCCCCTGATCTCTGCTCCTTCTACACCCCATATTAAAACTACTCACCGTCCTCCCCCACAACAAGATCCAACATACTGTCTGTATAAGAAATATTTACAGAGTTGAACTGTTTGAATTTTTATAGTGAGCTCTTTCCTTACTGTTGCCCTGAGGCTAAGAAGTCCTCCAGGACCCACTGGATGGCAGTTATAGCTGCTCAAGAAATGTGTGGCAATGAATGAATAGCAGTGCCCTGACAGAAAATGAAATGGTCTGCCTTGGGAGGCAGTGAGTGCCCGCCTTCTGCAGCTTTCCATTCACAGAGGCTGACCTACCCCTTGTCAGAGATCTTGGGGATGGAGCCAAAGAATGCTCCCTGTGACTCATGTGCCCCAGGGTCCCTCCTGACATTGAGATTACAGGGCAATGACTCTGGCCCCTGCTGGAGGATACTTTTTTTTTTTTTTTTTAAGATTTTATTTTTAAGTAATCTCTACACCCAATGTGGAGCTCAAAGTTACAACCCCAAGATCAAGAGTTGCAAGCTCTACCAACTGAGCTAGCCAGGCACCCTGAGGGTATCTTTAAAAGAGCAGCCAAAGCCCAGTGATCTGATCACTTGAAGTCAGTTTGGTTCACAAAAATTTGAATTCAGGAAGACAAAGGAAATTCATTGCAGAGCAGCAACCAGACGGAGAGGGGTGGGTGGGGGAAGGTATTATCCCCATTTCCTGGGCTCCCAATCTAGACCCAGCTTCTGTCACACCTGCCCTGGAACACACAGGTACTTGCCAGGCCTGTCTGGACCCACTGGGCATAGAGAGGCCCCACCAGCCTTAGGTGAGGCAAGTTTCCCAAGTATGAATTCCCTGAATATCTTTTGAGTATGGCCGCCTGCAGCCAGGCCTCTCCAACTCAGCTTGGTGGTACCCAGTGCCTACTGTGTACCAGGCTCCAGGTGAGCAGGGCAGATAAGGTCTGACTTTCCCCAACCCACTGGAGACTTGGTCCCTCCCATGGCCTGTTAACTGGGGCAAACCAGGTTTCCAACCCCGGCCTGTCAGTGGGGACATGTGGGTGTACCTGCAGGATAGACCAGGAGATCATACAATGCCCTGAACCCAGGCAAGTGGTGACCAGAGCTGTGGGGAGCTGCTTGGTTTCCTATAGTCTACCTCTGAAGCACAGATGTTTCCAGAACGTCTTCACAGTCCTCAAAGGTGGGAGAATCCAGTGTGGATGGTTTCCTATAGTCTACCTCTGAAGCACAGATGTTTCCAGAATGTCTTCACAGTCCTCAAAGGTGGGAGAATCCGGTGTGGATGGGTCCATGCCAGCCCTCCCTCACCCGTAACCATACTCGAGGGAGATAAGCCTCAGGCCCGAGCCCAAAGGTATCTGAGGGTGGGTTGGGGAGGGTGGGCTGGGCAGGAGGCCAGGAGTGTGGCTGGCATTCAACCTGTTAATTGATTAGCTGTGTGACCTTGGACAAGCCCTTTTCCCTCTCTGAGCCTGGGATTTCTCCTTTATAAATGGGGAAAAGGGATCAGACTGGTTTTCGTGACCTTGGCTATGAATCTGAATCATCTGAGTGGCGGTAAGAGAAAGAAACTTGAAAATACACAGATTCCTAGGCCCCATCCCAAAGCTCCTAAAGGAATCTGAATCCCCAGGGAAGAGAGGCCTACTCAAGCCCCCAACCTCACTCCAGCTGGGGAGCCTCTGGAGTCCCTTCAAAACCTCCCCAGCACCCCTCCACTGAGAAACTCTTTGGGATACAGGGCTAGAGTAAGCTGCCCCATCTCTCTGTCCAAAGATTTCTGGAGCCTGAAGCACTAGTCAGTGAGCAGTTTATTATCCATCAAGCTGTCCCCAGCCTCCCAGCACCGTGGCCTGTACACAACTAGACACAGCCTTCACTCCAGTCTTTCCTCACACCCAGCCTTGGTCCCCACCCCCATCTTAGCCCCTCCAAGGCAGCACCAGGCCCAGGGGCCACACCTCAGCTAAGGGCAGGGGAGAGGAGGCAAAAGCTGGAGAAAGAGGATCCATATTGGCCCCAAGCTTCTGGAACCGCCACCCCAGGATGAAGGGAAAGTGGGCAGGGCTTGGGCAGGGGGGCTGGGGTTGCCAGGTGATGCTTCAGGCAGGAGGCTCTTCTCCAGGAGGTGCAGGGAAGCCACTCAGGTCTCGGCCAATGATCTCACTCACTGTAAAGGAGGTGCAGTTGAAAGATTGGGCTAGGGACTGGTCCCCACCTTTTCCAGAAATTCCCAATCCATTCCAGGCAGGCCTCAGTCTAGGATGCTTCTAGGCTCCTCCTCCACTGGCTTCTCTTCCACAGGGCCTCAGTTTCCCCAATGTGTCTTGATACCTGTCCCCAATCAAATCTCACTCAATTCCATCCATGTGGGCTCCCAGGCCCCCATCTTAGCCCTTTCCTGCTGGCTCGGCCTGCGGTGTTTGGGCAGTCACTGTCATCGGGGCCAGAGGTGGGTGTAGCCAGTGGGAGGAAGGAGATGCAAAATATGAAGGCTCCTCATCACCAAACCTGACCACGGTCACCATGTGTGGGGGGACGCTGAGGCAAGGGAAAATGTGCCTGACTGGGACCTCAGCAAGCCCCTGCCCCACTCTGAAATTCAGTGCGTGACTCTGACAATTGAGGGAGCTAGGCTGAATGGTCTTCAAAGTACTTCTAGCCCGGAAATTCTGTGATCTGGGACAGAGGGCAGAGGCAGGAGAAGGGCTGGGGCAGGAACTCTCTGCACCCTTCAGAACCGAGTTTAACCAGATTTAGGTGGCCACATGCACCAAACACTTGCCTCCTGAGACCCTCCAATTGGCCCTGAGGGCCCGAGGATGCCCCATCTCTGGGAAGCCAAACTCCAGCCCTCAGCAAACATGCAGAGCAATCTCTTGCACACACTCACACTCACAACCCCCAGCCCCACACCCACCTTCCTCCAGCGTGATACCCTGGATAGGGACACTGTCTCGGAAGCCGCTGCCGTAGCCACCCCTGGATTTCTCCTGCTCCGGAGCCCCCTCCCCAGGGCCATAGCTCGGCCCTACCTCATTGTATCCCTCAGCAGGTGGGGGATGAACACCACTCTGGGGAGGGAAGGGGCCTTCGAGCGGTGGGGATGAAGGCAGTGGAGGTCGAAAGGGGGCTGGAGGAGGGAACGGCAGCCCCAAGGGAAATGGGGAGCCCCGTCCTCCATAGGGGTCACTAGGGAAGGGCCGGGGAAGGAAGGAGACTGGAGGCGGGCGGGCACAACCTGCGGTACCCCCAGTCTCAGGGAACATCCGTAGGCCAGGTCTGTAGGATGGTGGGGGCCCCGTCTGGGGGTACAGAGGGGGTGTGCCATAGCTGAAGCCTTCTGACAGGTAAGGAGCTTCGTAAGCAGGGTCTTCGTGGGGATAGGAGGGGTATGGGGGCCTGGGTGGTGAGAAGTCCATGTCAGTGCCAAAGGGGGGGCCAGGTGCTGAAGGGAAGCCACGGAGAGAGGAGTCCGGTAAAGGCTCCTCCTTGAAGATCACTGGGTAGATGAGAAAGCAGGACACACTGGTGAGAGGGCTGGCAGTCTCCCCACTGCACGGCCTCCGCCCACTTCTCTGTCCCCAGGCTCCATCCGTCTCTTGGATCCTCACGATGGGGCACCGCATCCCTCTGCCCCTGCCTCAGCTCCCCGTATCCCCACACCCCCACCGTGCGCTGTCCCAGAACGTACCAGGCAGGAACTTGAAACTCTGGGTAGGACTGCGCTTCCTCCGCCCATTGGAGACATAAAAGTAGACCTGGACTGGCCGGGACACCCGCTTGTTGCTGTACTCAGGGACAGTCAGGGTCAGCGTCACCTGGGGAAGAACACAGGATGAGGCAGGGAGCCCTCGGGGATCTGGCTCGGCATAGCCCTTTCAAGGACCCAAACTCCACCTCCTGGCTTTTTCCATTTGCTAGACAGCAAACTTCATTTCCTAGAGATGAACCTGCTCCCAGAGTGACCAGACTGCCTCCTCCAGAAAAGAAGAGGTAGCTTCTGGAGTCCATTCCCATAGGCAAGGGACATAGCTGTGAATTTCCTGACTTCTCCCACCACCCGCCCAGGGTGGGTGCCCTAGGTGACATTGGTACCTCATTGCTCTGCAACCGGTTCACTGTGGCCTCCTCCTCCCACTGCAGCTTTCCATCTGTGCAGGAGGAACAGAGAGCTCCAGCCCAATTCCAGGGCCCGTGCCCCTTGCCCAGTCCCCTGCCACTTCCCCTCCTGCTAGAGTCAGGGCCACACTCAGAAGGCCCCTACAAGGCCTGGCTCACAGGGGAGCCCACTGCGTGTTTACTCAATTGGATGGAAGAGGCAGCAAACTGAAACGAGAAGTGGCAGGGCCAGCCCGGGGAACCAGAGAGAGTTCATGACAGAGGTGACTCTGGAACCCTCCCATTCAGTTCCAAACATCCCCTGCCATGACAGTGCTGGGAGGAAGTTCAAAAGTAAGAAAGGTCCTAGCTTGAAGGAAGGCAATGGGACCCTGATCTCAAGATCCAGAATCTCTGAACCTTCTCTGACATGGTCCCAGGGTGCTCCATTTGAGTGTAGGTGCTGGGGTTCTTGGTGGGCAGGGGTGGGGGGAGGGCAAAGGGCTCAGGTTGGTGGGTTTACTTGGACCCCTAAATGTCCCCTTCTCCAGCCCCGCAACTAACCCGAGTCCCCTCACAGGCTTTGTAATCACAGTTGTGCTACCAGGTCCATAACTCAGGAGGGGCTTGGGGTCTGGGAGGATATAAGTCCCCTCTTCCTCTCTCCTCTATGGACTATCTACATGGGAGTAAACTGTGTCAAAGCTGACTCCTCTTTAATAAAATGAATGTGATTTCTCACATCTGTTCATCATCTTGAGCATTTCAGATTGCTGTCACACCCATCTCCCCATGGGAAGCAGACAGGACAATAGGAAGGGCAGTCCATCTGTTCCCTTTCACAGATAAGGAAACTGAGGTTCAACTTGCTAGTTTAATGACAGTGCCAGAGATCTCTCACTTGCCCGTTCCAAACTCTTCCTGCCTGCCCCCCGCCCCCATGAGTGCTCACCAGGGCCCCTCTCGATGAACACCACCTTGGAGTCTGGCAGGAAGTTGGAGCCAGTGAGCACTAGTTCCTCTCCTCCTCTCACAGAACAGGCACTGGGGCTGTAGGCCTCTACCTGGGGCAGCTCCTGGGCTGAGCGCTGGGCTGCAGAGCAGTGCAGGAAGGAGGCTGGCTGGGCTGAGTCCAAGAGGACCCCACCCTTCTTGGAATAACTGCCACAGGACCCTGGAGGAGTCCTCCTCGGTAGCAGACATACAAGTAAATCAACAGTATCCCTGGGGTCACACACACCAGGTGAGGAGCTTGGGCAGAGACAGAGATGAACAGCGTCACCTAAGGGCAGAGTTACCCAAACAAGTACACAGGGCCACCCAGAGACAGATGGAGGACAGGCCAGAGACAGTCCAGCCCAGAGACAGAGTCTGTGGCAGGGACAAATTAGAACACTGCCCCCAACCCCTCCATAATAGAAATAAGCGCTGAGTCCTTTATAGGGCTACCTAGGACAGGACACAAGACACTATGCAGAGGAGATGGGAAGCCAGACATACACGCAAACAGGGAGTGGCAAGAGACATAGAGACGGCACAGGGCCTCTTTGCTCACAGCACTCAATGGGCACTGATGCTGTCTGCACTGAGACGACCTTCCCGCTGCCCTGGGGCACGTGCACCCGGAAGACGAGCCGCACACGTGTGTTCTTGCGCCCAATGTCTGTCTCCCCCTTCCGCAGCTCAATGTCTGAGTTCCGGAGCTTCAGGATTCCAGCACAGTCGATGCTGAAGGCAGAGAATGGAAGGCAAGCCCCCACCCAGCTGAAGACAAATGGCGAGGCCCCTGTAAGGAGGAAGCCCCCACGCTTCATCCAAAGCCCTGAATGACTTTCTCTGGGAACCTAGGGGGGGTATTTTCTAATCACAGGTGGTCTCTCCAAGGTGCTCCCTAGGCCCCAAGTCCTCTTCTAGATCATGAGAAGGCCTGGAACCTGTTCCTAGAGGTGATGTCCAGCTAGCTCTTCTGGGAAGAGGAAGAGTGGGCCTAGCTTAGACCTCATGGAAAAGGCTGGTCCTAAAGCCTGAAGACTGAGGGGAAGTGAAGTGGGGACCTACTTGGCTGCCATGTTGTTCTCAGGAAGCAGGGTCATCTCCAACACTTTGGTACCACTGACTACAGCTTCATAGCTAGCTGTGGCCACCATCTTGCCTGTGATACGGTGCACCTGATAGAAGGCATGAGGCCGCAGGTTCCTTTCATCTGCAGTGCCAATGAACATCTGTAGGGTCAGTGGCTTCTCACTGTAGCCTAGGAGCTGGCAGACGGAAAGAGAGAGGCCACCCAACTGAAACCCCCACTGTCTCATCCTTCATCCATCCCTGGGCTTTCAGTCCATCAGGGGATGAGGATGGTGAAAGATAAAGGATATCCTGAAAGGGATTCCCAGGGGGAATTGGGCACCAGCGGTGGAGAAAACGTGGCCTGGAGTTTACAGTGTTACTCTTGGAATAAGGCCCAAACTGAGCTGGGCAAAGGGGGAAATCTTCCAAGAGAGACTGGCCCAACTCAACAGACAACCTAACTCCCAGTGAACTTTGGCCTCAGCCTAACCCCTCCCCCATATCTGGCAGGCTACCATTTTCCAGAGTAGACATGAGGCGGGTGTCCCATGGGAAGAGTGGAGCGGGGGTGGAGGGACAGAGAAGGAGAGAGTATATCCGGGTCCTGGAAGTGCACCCTTCCTCCCTTAACTCCAGCCCCTCCCCCAGGCTGCCTGCAGGGTCATTGCTGAGAGGGAGTGTGGGAAAGGGCAGTGCCATGGGTCTGCACAGCTGGAGCCCATCTGCAGGGATCTGGGACTGGAGAAGAGAAAGGCTATCAGGACTGCCCTCTGCCCCTTACCTTGACTACAGGGTGACCACCAGGGGCAGCTTTGACAGCCCCTCGGCTGCCCTCAGTCTCGTAATGGGCCCGGTGGTGGGCTCTAGGCTGCACCTCAATCCTCAGCTCCAGCTGCTCATACTGGCTGGGTAGAGGCCAATCCAGCGGGGGTAAGGCAGAGGTCCTGGGTAGGAGAGAAAAGCACTGATCATATGCAGTCTCAGACCTCAGTCGGAGCAGCGCTGGGCCCAGCTCCCTGGGATGTGAGGGAGGAGGGGGTGTGAGTGTGGGAGAAAGGAAGTCACAGCAGAAATAAAACAGTCCACCAGCCCCAAAGCAAGGGGAGATAGGAGACAGCCCTCTCAGAGCCCCTTGAGATGAGGGTGTGGAAGATGACACAAGGCTTGAGACTCCTTTCTTTCCAGTTCTGAGCACAGGGTTTGGGGTGGCGAGGGTTCCTTCATGGGGAGGCAGAGGTGAACCTAGACCTAATCCTAATCCCCAGACCTGGATGGGAAGAGTCAAGTAAAGAAATACTTCAGGCCAGAAAAGTCCTCAGAGGTTACCCCTTTGTTTTTCAGATAAAGAAACTGAGGCCCAGGGAGTAGAATCCAGCAAGCCAAGCAAGCCAGTGACTGACAGAAGCCATGATTGTTTCCAAGCCAGCACCCTCTCCACTAGTTGGGGCTGGACAGGTCAGTTCCATAAAGCTGGGGGTTACAGATGGGCAACTTTCCTGTCCTGAACTCAAAGATACCCCCCCCCCAGGTGGTGGCTGGCATTGTCTGGAGACACTCTGAGTAGTCGAAACTAGGGGAGAGGGTACCATCCAGAAAGTAGAGGCCAGGGATGTTGCTAAACTATCCTACAGCGCCCACCACAGCCCCATACAACCATCATCCTGCTCAAAATATCAACCATGCTGCGGAAGTGAAACCCTGCCCTGCAGGGTTACACCCATGGGAGCAGGTGTAAAGGTTTCTTTCCCCAGGAAACTTTTCTGGTTAGAGCCAACTGAATCTGACATCCCAAGATTTAGGATTACTGAAATGTGCAGGGTTCTTGAGTGAAAGGGGTGGAAGAACTTCAAGAACTGCTTGTTTCAGTATGAATTCCTTGACTTGCAAGCTATTTTATTCAAATTAGCAGCTACACTTTTAATCAGTAAGTCAGGGCCCTAGAAATTAAGAGAAGGGAGACTCCCTGCTACCGGGTGTAGGGCAGAAATCCAGCCAGGTTCCATGCCCAGCCAGTGCCAGCATAGAGCTAAGGGTGGGGAACACCCTAGAGATGCTCCTTCTTTACCTAAGTGGTCCTCTTGGTGGGGGTGGGGGAGAGGTTTTTCCTTATTGGTCCCCAGGGAGTAATTGTCCTTTTGTAAATTATCTGTCTGGAGGGGGTGGGGTTTTTGTTTTGTTTTGTTTTGTTTTGTTTTTTAATGTTCTCCAAAACTGGGTAGATGGCAGCAGCCAAGCTGGTTGCAGATTCTCTTCTGAAATGCCAAGGGGCACAGAACTAGGGCCTTTCTTCAAACCCATCCCATCACCCTCCTGCTCTAAGTGAGATGGCTGGAGACACAGGCGGTGCTAGGCACAATCCTCACCTGAAGATGGGGCTGTGTCCCCCAATCCGGGCCTTGGACCAAGCCAGTGGGGAGGGCACTGCCAGGTAGTCCATGCCCGCCACCTCCTTCCGAGGACCCCCGGGAGGAGCCACGGCCTCCTCTGCTCCTGACTGCAGCTTCCCATTGCACGGGGCAGGCTCCTCAGGCCGAGGCAGAGCCACTGCCTGCTCGCTGGAGGTCCGCCGGGTCTTCTGCGGGATGCTCTCCGCGGGTGGGGCTCCCACGTAGTCAAAAGGGCCAGGGGAGCCAGGGTCACGGGCCAGAGGCAATGGGGGTGGTGGAGGTGGCTCGGGCCCCTCCTCCCCCAGGCTGCCGCGGCGGGACAGAGCTGGGGAGGCCGAAGACGGGGTCCCAGAGCTGGAATAGCGCCGCTTGCCACAGGGAGAGGCGGGCCGCGGGGAGGCTGGGGTGGGCCCAGGAGCGCTGAGGAGTAGCCAGCTATCCTCTGGTCCCCGACCTCCGGGGCTCGGACCATACAGGTTCCAGGGATCGTCGGGGGTCCACGGCCTAGGGGAGGCCCTAGGCGAGGGCAGGGGGGAGCCCAGGCCAAAGCGGGAGGCCGCCTCATTTAGCTCAGACTCCACCTCGTCGCAGGCCGCATACAGGGCTGCCTCGTCTGAAGCGTCGGAGAAGAAGCTCCACGAGGACAGGCTGCTGCTGCCAGGGCTGGGACTGAAGAAGGGACCCCCGCCCTGGCCCCCGGTCTCTCGGTAGCCCCCAAAGCCTTCTGGTGGCGGGTAATCCCTGGGGGAGCCGTCCCCCCAGGCATCAGGGTTGTCCTCCAGCGTGGCCGGCGGGTCGGGCGTGGGAGAGATGGAGGTGATGCGGATGCTAGGGCACTCAAGAACACGGCCTCCCCCAACCCCCCCGGAAGCCCCTCCCGGTCCCCCCAGCCTCACTGACCGGGCGGGCTGGCTCTCCCAAGTGCCAGGTGAGGGGGCCGGGCGGGGTGGTGGCGAATGCATGCCAGGCCGAGGGGGTGGAGGCCGAGGAATGCCAATAGGGGCAGCGCCATAGGGAGGGGGCTCCCCCAGGGCCAGACGGCAGCATGGCGGGGCGTCCTCTGAGTCCAGTTCTGTCGAAATGGGAAGGGAGGGGAACAGAGAGAGGGATGCCACAGGAGATGGGGACAAAGAGAAGCAGGTGAGATGTCTGGGTTCCTCGAGTGGCCAGCCCTCCACGCCCCGTATGCCACCCCCTCCTCAGTATAAGGGGGCTGGGTCCTGAGATGTCCTTCAGAGCCACGAAGACAAAGGCAAAGTTGGACCTCAGAAGGTGGAGTGCATAGATCCAGACGTCCCAGGCCTTTGCCCACTGGGATAACCTGAGCCCCTGGCCCCGGAACCAGGGGTACCAGACGGGGCGGGTCTTAAGGTGAGGAAGGCGACTCGAGAGGAGCTGGATTTGGGCCTGGAGGCGTGTTTAGGGAAGCGCAGGGCTGGGCTGGGGGCGACTCACACATGAACCCAATTAGCAGCGGCTCCCAAACCCCCAAACGGTGCTGGCAGGAGCCCCAGTTGCCATCGCAACAGTGGCCAAGGGAGGGGGGCTCCAGGGCTGTGGCAACGAGGGGAGGTGGCTCCTCCCTCGCTCCCCCCATCTGGGGGCGGGGGTACAGCCGAGGGGATGCTGCGTGCCGGGCCCGGCCCGGGGGAGGGGGCCGCGGGCAGCGCGAATTCCGTGAGAGCGGCAGCCGCCGCCCCCGGCTCAGTCCCCGCCATCTGCCTCTCATTGCGGCCGGCGGGGGAGGGGGAGGGGAGGGGCGCCCTGGCGGGCCCGGAGAGCTCCCCCAGCCCCGGGCGTCGGGTCCGCCGGCCCAGGGCCGGGACCGCGAGGGACACACTCCGGGGCCCCCTTCCCCTTCCCCTGGCAGCGCCCGGGGCTCCCGGGGCCGCTGTTCCCGCCCGCCCCCCAGCCCGGTGACAGACGGCCCAGCCGAGAGGCGGCGCGCGGCCAACGGCACCCCCACCCCCACCCCAGTCACGACCTAAAAAGGAGAAAGTGGTGCCCGGCCCCCAGCCTCACCTCCGCAGACCCCAGAGCCTCTGTGACTTCCCCCCACCTCTGAGCCCCTCATCCTCCACCCCAGGCTCGCTGCCCTAAAATCCCCAGTCTCGGGATCTCCGGGCCCTTCCTTTCCTGACCCCAAGACCACTTCCCAGCCCCGCACTAACCTTCCCCCGACCCCCCCGCGCCCAGCGGGGGGGTCTCCTTTTCCTCCCCGAACACCAGCTTAAATTCCAGCTCCTCATCCTCGCAGCTCGCTGCCCCCATGGAGCCGGCCAGAGCCCCCAGGTCCTGGTCTGGGTGGGAGGGGGGAGCTCAGGAGGCTGCCGTATCTTCACCCGTGGCTCCCTCCCTCCCCTTCTCCGTGACGCCCCCTCCTCCGCCGCTGCCTCCTCCCTCCGGACGCCCCCTCGTTATTATAGAAACTTTTCCAAACTTTTTTCCCCCAAACTTCTTCAAAGCGCCCCCCCAGCCTGTCCCTGATTGGCTGCCCGGGATGCTCCAGCCCCTCCTCCAGGGATGAGATGAGAAAACCACGCGCCCCTCGTCCTCCCCCACCCTCCCTCCCTCTGTCCTCTCTCCAGTCCCTCCCCCTCAAAAAAAAAAAAAAAAAAAAAAAGGAACAAAACTTAATTGGAAAACGGTCCCTCAGGCTTGGTGCGACCTCACTGAAGCCTATAGGCCCGCATTGAAGACAATCATATCCCTCCGGGAGCATTTCCACCACCACCACCCTCTTGTTAGTCTAAGTTGGGGCTCCGGGTCCGAGAGTCTTAAAGGGGCCATATCCTGGGTCCACCGTGTAGAGAGCCCAGGCAGACCCTTTCTTAAGTTCTGAAGAGTTGTGCAGCCAGCAACTCTCAAGCAAGGACACCTCCTCTCTCCTTTGCCTCCAAGCCTTCGGGCCCAGCGGGCTCTGGGGTGCAGAGCGGCTACAGCCTGCTCTTAAAAGGAAAAGGTCTTCCATCGTCTGAGGCTGCCCTGCCTGGAAGCCTTTGCCCTGCAGAGTCAGCCCTTCCAGCTACCGTCTCTGCCCAACCCTCAAAGGTGAAGAACTTTTAGCCGTCTTGGGGAACTGTTCAAAGGTCCACAGCCTCTGACGGGCGGTGATCCAGGCCGGACTTTACCGCTGCCCTTGTCCCAGCCACCCAGAGGGGCCATTAATTAGCCTCCGCGGGAAGTCGGCTCCCTCCTCCCTAGAAATGCAGTCTGGAATGAATCTCGGATCCGATGGCATCCCGCTCCGGCCCGCCTGAAAATCCTGGCCAGATTTTCTAGGAGCCCAGAGCCGGGCGACCTTGTGGGCCCCGGGGTTGGACACCTGTCACCTGGGCGGGGGGGAGGAAGGAAGACTCGGACTGGAGTTTCAAGGAAGGGCAGGTATGGTGGGGCCTGGTTGGGTGAGAGGGAGTTAGATCAGAGATTCTTGATTCAGAAGGCGGCCAGGGTACCATCCCCGCCCCCGACCCCCAAGCAAGAATGTGTACTTCAAAGTTCTCTAACAGGCCGCAGCGATTTTTCATCTAAATCCCTCCAGCTCAGGGCTGCGCCCTCAGCGGCGCCCCAGCCCCGCACCTAAAGGGTTAAGCGACGCCCCTCGGGTCAGACGTTTACAAACACTCGGGAGCCGGGCGGGGACCGCGCCCGTTACTCTAATGAGAAACAGGCTCTGCGGGGCTGGGGAAGAGGGGAGGGCTGGCCCGGCGGGCCGGAGCTCCGCAGCGGCGCAGGCGGCTCCCCTCCCTTCCCTCCCGTCCTCCCGCTGGCCCGCCCTGGGGACCCCCCCCCCCAGCCCCCGGGGACCCCAGTGACGTGCGGAGCTGCTCCGGCTCCGAGCCCAGGACCGCGACGCTGGAGGGGCGGGGATAAGAGGCTGGGCCGGCGGGGAGAGAAGAATGTTCCGAGGCCGAGCAGGGAGGCGGCCTGGTTTGATTTTTCTTTTCCTTTCTTTTTTTTTTTTTTTTTTTTTTTCTCCCCCTTTGGTTGGTCTCCTCAAATTACATTTCCCTTCCAGCTTCATCTCGGAAATAAAGGAAGGAGAGACCTACAGGGAGGGAGAGCGAGGAACACCCTGAGACTCGCGCGACCAGCTTCCACCCGAGGGGGCTGCAGAGAGAGGAGGGAAGCAGAGGCTAGAAGGGCAGGGGAAGAGACCCCAACCCAGCCCCTGCTTCCCCACACGTCGCCCCCGCGCCCCCCACCCCTCTGCTACACACGCAGACGCGCACATTCTTTTCAAATGTCATATTTCCTTTGATCCTGGGCAGCGTTTCTCCATGTGTCTGGCTCAGCTCCTGCCCAGCCAGCCACCTCCCCCTCTCACCCCCCTTTGTATATTTTCCTGGAGAACTCTTCCCCTCCTCCAAGCATCTGGAAGGCCCTCGAGGCTGGCGTCGGCGCACATTCCCCCCGCGACTCTGGCCTCGCCTTCCAGTGACTCAATTTCCCCTCTGCGGGTGTCGGGCGGGGGGGGGGGGGGCAGGGCGGGGAACAGAGAGGAGAGTTGTTGAGAGCAGAAGTAGTACGAGCGAGCCTGAAGACTGTTCAGAGTGCCAAGCTTCTCTGGGGGGAGTGGAGCGGGGCATCCCCTAGATTCTGAAAACCCTCCGATCTGCCTGGGCTACAGCAGAGGGATGGAATTTATGACTTCTGCAACGTCCCGCCTGGGGAAGAGCGAGTATTTGTAGGTTTAGGTTGCTGTACACTTCTGCTCCCCGGCGCCCATAAAGACCCAGCCTCCCTCGCTCCGGCAGTCCCAGGTTTCTCGCGCGCCTAACCTTTGTCCTCGCTCCGCTGCCCCCTAGCGGGCAAACCTGAGCGCCGTTCGGCTCTCTTTCACCTTGTGTTAGTGGAACGCTTTGCCTAGTGCTCTGCACTTTCACAACCTTGATTGAACGGCCTTGGAGGTGGACGTTATTTTTTTTTAATCACAGATGCATTCTCCTTGTAAATGACTCAAGCCGTAGAAAACTATATAGTAAACCGTGACAGTCCACCGTTTTGTGTACATTTCCTAACATGTACACACACCTGCTCTTTTCAGGAACATGAGACCATGCTGCAAGCATTTTTCATGACTTGCTCTTTTTTTTCCCCCCCTCATTTTAACAAACGGCTTGGATGGGGCGCCTGGGTGGCTCAGTCGGTTAAGCATCCGACTTCAGCTCAGGTCACGATCTCGCGGTCCGTGAGTTCGAGCCCCGCGTCAGGCTCTGGGCTGATGGCTCAGAGCCTGGAGCCTGCTTCTGATTCTGTGTCTTCCTCTCTCTCTGCCCCTCCCCCGTTCATGCTCTGTCTCTCTCTGTCCCAAAATTAAATAAACGTTAAAAAAATTTTTTTTTTTTTTTCAAAAAAAACCCACAAAAAGCAAATGGCTTGGAGATCTTTTCCTGTCGGTACATGTGCATCTGAAAATGGTGACAAAAGTGCCCATCTCTTCATGTGAGGTTAGTGACACAGCTAGGTCTGTGGGTCCTTTACCAGTGCTAATATGGCCCATGCCATATTTTACATAGGAATCCGTGTTAGGCTGAACTCCCCCCAAAAGCTGAGGCTGAGACAAGAATGACATGCAGGTAGTTTATTTATTGTGGAAAGCAATCACAAGGGACAAGGCAGGTGAGGAATGGGAAGAGGGAAAGTGGGAACGAGGGAAAGTAGGTCCAAGGATGTGGTACTAAGCTGGTCACTGCTCTGAGCAACTGGAACATTATCCCACTGGGACTTTCTGTGGAGCCACATAGAATATGAGTCAAGAGACAAAGAGAGGAATATTTACCCACTGACTCTTACCCCCAATGGTCAAAAGTTGCCCCTTGAATTGTTAATTCCCTCACCCTTCCAAGTTTACACAAGTGTCAGAAACGATAGGTGTCCCACAAGTCTTCAGTGAAGAATTCCCCAGGGTAAAGGCAAAGCTAGGTGCTGTAGTTGGGAGCAGATACTGTCAGGTGACGCCTGCAAGCAGTTAGTTGCCACAGTAATATCTACAGTAAAAAGATGGGTGGAGAATATATGAGGCAGCTAAGATGTGCCTGTACAAGATCATTCATTCAAACAAAAAATATGTATTGAAGTAAGTACCTTTATGTTCAGAGGCAGTTCTAGGCATTGGGTACCTATACTTATAAACCAAGCCCCCAAGATTTCCAGTTATTGTCAAGCTGAAAATATATTTCGTATTTGACATCTCCCTCTTCTGTGCTCCAATAACCGTAGAAAAGTATGTTTTTGTTTTTTAATTTTTTTAACGTTTATTCATTTTTGAGAGACAGAGTGTGAGCAGGGGAGAGGCAGAGAGAGAAGGAGACACAGAATCTCAAGCAGGCTCCAGACTCTGTCAGCACACAGCCCCATGTGGGGCTCAAACCCATGAACCATAAGATGGTGAGATCATGACCTGTGCTGAAGTCAGACACCCAACCAACCGAGCCACTCAGGTACCCCATAGAAAAGTACGTTTTATTCATGCAGTATCTACCTCCTTTTTATTCCCTTCATTGCTACCCCGGTTTAGACCTTGATTTTTTCCTGACTGATTTTTCCTGACTGAGACTGTCAGTAACAACAAATACCTTACATATTTTACAACTGAAGTATATGATTTTCAAAGCCCATCTCTTCTGTAACAAAAGATTATTTTCAGTATTAATGATGATATGAAACATAATCATGACCAGAAAAGAAATACAGAGTACAAATTTTCTTTTACTGATCTAATATGTTCATAATAATGCCAGTAACATACATATGTTACAGAACAAGAAAAGAAAAAGCAATGGGTTAATAATTATATACATATATTTTTTATCTTAAATAAAAAGGAAAAACATATTTACATATTGATCTGTCATAGGAATGAATTATGACACGACAATTTCTGTTCCAGGTCTTAATTTTTACAAATTTGTCAATGACTTTGTAAAAATTGATCTTCCCATATAGACAATAGAGCCAAATTTGTTCTTCTATTTCATTCATGATTGATCAGAGAAAATTTTTTAATAATTTTACATGTTTTTGAAACATAATTCACTTACCACAAAATTCACTCTTTGAAGGCACACAACTCGGTAGATTTTAGTATATTCACAGAGTCATGCAGCCTTCACCATATATATCTAATTCCAGGATATTTTCAACACCCCAAAAGGGCGGTTAGTAACCATTCTCTATTCCCCCGTTCCCGTAATTGCTGGAAACCATTAATCAACTTCCTGTCTCCATAGATTGCCTATTCTGGACATTTCATATAAATGGAATAACATAATACGTCAACTTTTGTGCCTGTCTTTTTTTACTTAGCATAATGTTTTCAAGGTTCATCCATGTTGTAGATATCATTAAATAGACCTGTTCTTTTTTATGGCTAAATGTCAATTTTAATTTTGAAATTTTTCTTCACACAAAGCAACAGATATATCAATAGCTAGAAAAAACATTTCATTGGTTATTGTTAAACCCTTTTATTAGTATATAACTTTTCACATGTTTACATCTTATCTCCCAATTAGATAATATATACCCAGAAGGAGCTACTAAGTTTGGGGATGATTTGTTACGCAACATTTGCTCAGGCTTGAGGTCCAGGAGCTAGGATGAGATCTGGGCCCTTGCACCTGAGCTTTGTGCCATGATGGGATGAGACTTGAAGATGTTAAGGGCAGGGGATGAGTGTGGGAGGGATGTGAATTGCTATGACCAGTAGGCAGACTGTGATAGACTTTATCTTCTAAAGATGTAGGTATTTATCCCATTCAACATGCCCTTCTTACAGTGTAACTGCTAGTCCTGCCACCCAGAGATGGGAGGTCTGTGTTCTCCCCCTTGATTGTAACCAGGGGCTTGTGACTGCCTTAACCAATGGCATACAATAACTTTCCAGGCTAGGTCATAAAAAGAATATACATTCTGTCTGGAGTGTGCTCTCTTCCTCTCTCTCTCTCTCTCTCTCTCTCTCTCTGTCTCTCTTTCTCAATGCTTGCCATATTTCCAGGAAGCCCGAGACACATGGAGAAGTCACATGTATGTGGTACAGCCAGTTGCCCTAGCTAAAGTCTCAGCCAAAAGTCAATATCAACTGCTACACATGTGAGGATTCTAGCTCCCAGCCTTCAAGTCCCCCACCAGACACTGTGGAGCAGATAGATAGGAGCCTTTATCAAACATCTATTATGTGTCAGAAACCATGCTAAGCTCTAGGATACATAGATTCATAGGAGATAGTTGTTGACCGATTGAAGACTTGGTAAGAGATGGTGTTTAGATAACTAAATGCATCCATTAGAATTAGGCATGGGCCGTATAAGACATAAAAACCTGACATCATGGTGGCTTAAATGAGATGGAAGTTTATTTTTCTGTCATATAAAAGCTCTACAGGTAGGCATGCAAAGTCTCAGTATGGCAGCTCCACAGCTATCTGGCTTCCAAGCTCCTTCTGTCTTCCTGTTCCACCCTAGCATTCCACTTCACAGAAGATCCATAAAGGATCCAGCTCAAGATCCAACCATCATGTCCATATTTAAACCAACAAGAAAAAAGAAAAGCCAAAGAATACATACCCTCTCCCTACCCACATCATATATATTCCAATTGGCCAGAATTTAGTCATATGGCCACATACAGCTGTGAGGGAGGCTGGGAAATGTATTTATTCCAAGTGGACATAAGTCTAGCTAAAAATGTCATGTTCTATTACTAAGAAAGATAGGGAGAAAGACTACTGGGGCCAATCAGCAGCCTCTGCAAACTAGAGAAACGGATTCGGGGATTATCCATAAATTCCAGTTATACATGTTGTCTCTTTCCCCTAATATAAGATATTTTGGGGGTGCGTGGGTGGCTCAGTCAGTTAAGCGTCTGACTTCGGCTCAGGTCATGATCTCACAGCTTGTGAATTCGAGCCCCACATCAGCCTCTGTACTGACAGCTCAGAGCATGAAGCCTGCTTCAGATTCTGTGTCTCCCTCTCTCTCTGCCCCTTCCCCAGCTCACACTCTGTCTCTCTCAAAAATAAATAAATATTAAAAAAAATTTTTAAATAATATAGGATATTTTCTTGACTTACCACATAATTATCCTCATTAAGCATTATACAGAACAAATAAAGTTCATTTTATAGTTAAGAAGAAACAACTTTATGAGATTTCTGGTTATCCTATTTTAGGGATGCTATCCATGATGTTGTTTACAGCAACAGAGCCCTCATTCTACAACCAGGGACACTGTTCTCTCAAGTCTCAACAACAACTATGCTTCTCCTGAATCATCACGCAAAAGGCAAAACCATAGAGACATTTAAAATGGCCAATCCTGGGGCACCTGGATGGCTCAGTTGGTTGAGCATCTTGACTTTGGCTCAGGTCATGATCTCCTGGTGCATGAGTTCAAGCCCCACATTACAGAGCCTGCTTCGGATCCTCTGTCCCTTCCTCTCTGCCCCTCCCCCACTTGTGCTCTCTCAAAAATAAATAAAACATTTAAAATAAGAAAAAAATGGCAGATGCTGAGCTTTTTGTGGGCTGCTAAGCACTCACAATATACATTGTAGATCATTACTTCAATTAATTTGGTCCAATCTAAAATTATCTTCTGCCATTTTTCTTTTTTTTAATTTTTTAAAAATTTATTTATTTTTATTTTTGAGAGACAGAGAGAGCAAGCTGGGGAGGGGCAGAGAGAGAATCCCAAGCAGGCTCCACACTGTTAGCACGGAGCCCGATGCAGGGCTGGGACTCATGAACCTTGTGATCATGACCTGAGATGAAACCAAGAGTCAGTCACTTAACCGACTGAGCCACCCAGGCGCCCCCTGTCGTCTTTCATAAATTCATGATCACACGCATTAAATTTTATAATCACATGGAATCCCCCAGATTTTGCCCCAGAAATTTCCTGCAGCTTCTTATGAGTATCATTCCTATTTACTCTGGTATGTTATTGCTTCTCACTCTCTGGTTCATCCTGGTCACAGGACAAGTATAAGGACATGAGGTGTGGGGTAGGAAATAGTAAAGCACTCTCCCCTCTGTCAGAGGGACACAATGAAAAACTGTTTCAAAGGAGTCTGTGGGATTGGGTTTTTCCCAAGACCCCTAGTTCTTTTCTTATGGCCATATTTGGATTATCAAGATCTTGATCTTTTTCCGGATCATTATTCTTACTTTCACTGCAGAATCTTGATGAGGTTGTAAACTTATCTGCAATTCAACAACGTGCAAGATCAGCTTCAGAATTCAGTTTACATCTGACATCTACAGGGAAAGATGCATACAGCTGTGCTGTATTTTCTTCTGGGCTTTGAGATGGAATATTCTGTATTCTGAGATTTTTATTCTCCAACCTTTAGCTATCCCCCCTTTAGCTACCATAGGAAGCAAAATCCAACCCTAAAATTGGATTCCTCATTACCATTTACCTTTAACTTGTTCTCATTACCTTTAACTTGTTCTATAGGAACTGCTACCTGGCCCCTTAGAATCATATCTAGCTTGCTTTGCTATAGCATATGGAAGGAGTCTCATTTCCTTTTGCTCCGTCTTTACTCTATATCCAATTCCATATGTCCCACGTATTCTCTGCATACAGTCCTACCTATAGATTAATGAAAAGACTTATTGAACAATCATCTCATTCACCACTACTGAGATACCATATTGAAGTTAAGAGCTCTTTGTACTTTGACCTGGTGGCTAATATATGGTATTGTTCATCCAATACCAGAATAGATGGTTTTGAGAAACAAGATGTTGTAGGCCGAGTGATGGTCCCCAATTATTAGGTAAGGGTCTGAGAAGAAATTTCACCAGTCTCATGGTACCAAGAAAACAAATGTTGGAGTTCAAGACCTGTTGAGAAGGAGGACCCTGATTAACACTCCTGGATTTCAGATAGGGCCCCTGAAGAACTATACTCTCAGACTAAAGCTGTAATCAGTAAGGGTTCACACAAGAAACAGAAATCACACAAGAATTTGAACCAGGAAACTTGAATATAAAATATCAACTATAATGGGGTATTAGAGTACTGAGAGATTGACTTGTAAGAAAAAAAGAGAACTCTAAAGAAGACAGGAATAACAGATATGAGAAAAGCCACTACCTCAAGGCTAAAATAAAACACCAAGGAAGAGGGGCACCTGGGTGGCTCAGTCGGTTAAGCGACTCTTAATTTCAGCTCAGGTCATGATCTCATGGTGCATGAGTTCGAGCCCCACACTGGTCTCTACGCCGACAGCATGGAGCCTGCTTGGGATTCTCTCTCTCTCTCTCTCTCTCTCTCTCTCTCTCTCTCTCTCTCTCACCACCCCCCGCCCAAATAAACTTTAAAAATAAATAAATAAAATAAAATGTCAGGGAAGACCACCTACCCTGCCTCAAACTCCCAGAGCTGAGATTCTGACCTAATTTAAGAGACCTGTGACTCACTGGCTGGTGGAGGAGTCACTGAGATACTGCACCTCAGAAATCACTGCAACACTGTCCAAGGAGGCACCAAGGGAAGTCGTTTAGGGGAAAGTGCCTCATCAGCTGCAATTCACCGAGAAGCCACCCAAGAAGGTGCCAGGCGAGGCTGTTGGCCACTGGGCACCGTTGATTGCCTTACTTTGCAGGAGCCTGCACTGGAGAAGTTGTACATGCCACTAGAGCCTTGCCAAAGGAACACCAAAACTAGGAAGAGACTTCCTCCTCCTCCAGTGTTCCTCCAGCACCCTCTACTGACAATGCTTAACACTGTGCCAGCTGGCAAAAGAAACATTTACAGAATCTAGCTCCAATATTGCAAAACAGGAAGTGAAGCGTGGGTTTGGAGCCGAGAGTTCGTTGATCATTGGCACAAAGGATAATTTAGAAATAGAAGAGCACAGAGGAAGACTGAAACACAGTTTCAAATCAGCTAGAGCCTACATTGGATGAAAGAGATTTTCCTCTATTCTAATTGCCTGTCAGAAATACAAGAACTATCCCGGGAGACAAACTGTCTCTACAATTTTTCATACAAATACCTGTCATTCAATCGAAACTTAACGAAGCATACCAGAAGATATCACCAAATGGCCGGAAACAAAGAGGAAAAAAAAAAAACCTCAACAGAAACAGACCCACAGCTGAACAAGACATTAGAATTACAAGACATGGATTTTGAAATAATTGCAACCAATAAGTTTGAGAAAATAGATGCTAGGATGGAAATTTTCAGCAGAGAAATGAAATCTATTAGCCAAATGTAAAATCTAGAACTGAAAAAATCCAATAAATGATCACCTTTATTCTCACTTCCCACAGGAACTGATCCATGACCAAGTCCCATTTAATTTTTCCAATTTAGAAAATTGCTTTACTTAACAATGATTATCTTTGAATGCCTATTATGTGTCAGGTACAGTAACATATGCATCATATACTTCTATCCACCTGTTCACCTAGGTAAATACTAGTTTCCCCATTTTATACATAAGGAAATTGATACAGATTAAGGAGTTTTCCCAAAGACAAACAACTCAGAAATGGTGAAGTTTAAATCCCAGCCCAGATCTACCAGTCTGACTCCAAATCCGTGTTCTACCCACTACTCTACACTATGTCTCTCCTCCCTACTTATCTGAGCAGATAGAAATTACTTTCCTTTCTATCTCTTCAGCACAATGTAATATCTTCACCTAATTCCTATTTGGTATTTCTCCTTTTTAAAAAATTACATCTTTATCCCTGTGTGAACCTAATCCTTCTACCTGAGCCCCTGAAATCCATACTTAGTCCCGACTCAGGGTCCTTGTTCCCTCTCTTAGGCCTGTGACTCTTCCCTCCCTACCGCCATTCTCTCTTCTCCACAGCCCAAAGTCCTCCCCGCCTTGAAACAAAGAAAAGAATCCCTTGATACTCTGCTTGCTTAACCTAACATCATCTCCTCTTTTCCTTCCTTCACTACCAAACTTCTCAACAGTCATGTCTGCTCTCTGCTTCTACTTCCTCAGATCCTTCACTCATTAACTCACTCAAAATGAAACCTAAAACTCCTCTCACAAAGATCACCAAAGTCCTCTTTGCTACCAAACCCGCAGGCTGTCTTCACCTTGTTTATCATTTCCAGCAGATGCCCCTGGTTGTGCTCATCACATCTCTGAGTTCAGCCACAGCTGTGGTGGACAGTTCCGTGTGAGGCCAGACTCACCTTGCACTGCCCGCATCCTATCTCGAGTCTGAACCCTGACTTACGTTCTGCTTCAGGGCCATATTAGTCATGGTTCTCCAGAGAAACAGAGCCAATAGGGTGTGTGTGCATGTGTGTATGTATGTAAATATAGGTTTTATTAGAGATTTATTACAAGGAAGTGGCTCACACAATTATAGAGACTGCCAAGTCCGGAATCTGCAGTGCGAGCCAGTCCAGAGGCCAATAGGTAGAGATCCAGGAGAGCTGAGATCCCAGTTCAGCCCAAAGACCAACAGACTGAAGACCCAGGAGTGCTGATGAATTCTTGCTGTTGGGTAATTGATTCAACTGATTAGATGACACCTACCCACATCATGAAGGCTGCCTTACTCAAAATTCACTGACTTCAATGTTAATTTCATCCAAAACACCCTCCAAGTTGACACATAAAATTAACCATCACTGGTCATTTTTCCACACGATGGGCTGGGCGCTTGCTCATCACCCCTCTCTTTGCCCATTCTGATGCAAACACAGCCAGGAAATGCAAGGTAATTAGTGCCCCAGGTGCAATCTTCAACCAATGGCTATAGATCTTGGTGGATGAATATTCCAGCCTCCCATCTTTCTTGTGGACAATCCTAGAGGCATTCTCTAAATTTGGAGGTTCTACTGAAATTCACCTTCCATTGCCTTTGACTGCACTGTCTTTTTTTAAATTTAATTTTATTTTGTTTTTAATGTTTAATATTTACTTACTTTTGAGATAGAGAGGGAGAGAACGTGAGTGCACAAGTGGGAGGGGGACAGAGAAAGAGAGAGAAACACAGAATCTGAAGCAGGATCCGGGCTCAAGCTGTCAGCACAGAGCCTGACATGGGGCTCGAACCCACAAACCGCAAGATCATGATCTGAGTTGAAGTTGGATGCTCAAATGACTGAGCCACCTAGGAGCCCCAACCTTCAACTGCAAACTCAATAAAACACCCTTCGGGTTGGCTTTTCTTCCCTTCCTGTCTCACTCTCTGTTCCCTCACTCCTGCTTCCTGTGATCCCTCCTCAAAAATCTACCTGCACCTAAAACCATGCTCAGGGGCTTCTTCTGGGGAACCCCAAATTTAGATGCCTTCTCAATAAGCAGTGGATTCGGATTCTCTCCTGATTCTGCTTCTGCCTCTCTGACCCATTTCTCTTCTGTTGGCCTGACCTTGACTATGCAGGGTTCGCTGTCCTTTGCCTTCTTTCTTTCTTCCTCCATTGACTCTCCTGGTTGATGCCTTCCATTTCAGCCTAGTACTTTCCACCTTCCCTGCTTCAGTCTCATGTTTTCTCCTGCCTGCTGGGGATCCCCTGAGTCTGAAGCACAGGGCTGTCACCCAAATGTGCCCACAGCTGAACATAATCAATGCCCACTCAATTTGTGTCCCTTTTATGTTCCATATCTCAGTTCATGGCATTACAGTTCTCTCAATGTCCCAGAATAGAAACTTCAAATATCCCTTCTCTCATCTCCCAGATCCTTCTACTAATACTTCAGAAAATATCTGCAGACTGGTTTCCCTCCTCTCCATCCCTACTGGCATTATCTCCATTCAGGTCCTCATCATCTACCTCTTAAATTGCTCTGTGATCTCCTGTTTTCTCTGCCTCCAAGCCTTCCCAGTTCAACCTATGCCCCAAGCAACCACTGGTCTTAGAGAATCCCAAGCAGGCTGTGTGCTGTCAGCATGGAGCCCAAGGCAGGGCTACATCCCATGAACTGTGAGATCACAACCTGAGCTGAAACCAAGAGTCGGACACTTAACTGACTGAGCCACCCAGGTGCCCTGAACTTAGCACTTTTTAAATGAATTTCCTTAGAAAGTAAGTGAAAAGGTCAAAGAAAAGAAACACACACACAAACTCAAATCAGGGATGTCTGAACTTTTTTATTTTATTTATTTTAATTTTTTTAAGTTTATTCATTTATTTCTAGAGAGGAGAGAGACAGAGAGAGAGTGCGCGCATGAGCAGGGGAGGTGTTAGAGCCAGAGAGAGAATCCCAAGCAGGCTCTGCACTGTCAGCTCAGAGCCCAATGCAGGGCTTGAACTCATGAACCTTGAAATCATGACCTGGGCAACCAAGAGTCCAACAAATGGGACGCCTGGGTGGCTCAGTGATTTAAGCCTTCTATTCTTGGTTTCGGCTCGGGTCGTAATCTCATGGTTTTGTGGGTTCAAGTCCCTGGGTTGAGCTCTGTGCTGACTGTGTGAAGCCTGCTTGGGATTCTCTCTCTCCCTTTCTCTCTGCCCTTCCCCAATTTATGATGTCTGTGTCTCAAAATAAATGAACTTAAAAAAAAATTAAAGGAAAGAAAAGTGTCCAATGCTTAACCAACTGAGCCAAACAGGCACCCCTGAACTTTTTAAAATTAATAGGTCTATTTTAAAACAAAACAGAACAAAACAAAAGTAACAGATATAAATGTAAAACCTGAATTATAAAACTTGTAGAAGAAAACAAGGGAAAAATCATTGTGACCTTGGATTAGGCAAAGATTTCTTATTGATGACACCAAAAGCACAATCCACTAGAGAAAGAAAAAACAGAATACATAAATTTCAAAACTCAATAATAAGAAAACAAACAACCCAATAAAAGGTAGACAAAAACTTTAATAGATACTTCCTCTAAGAAGATTTACAGATGGCAAGTAAGTACACGAAAAGAGGCTCAATATCATTACTCATTAGGGAAATGGAAATTAAAATCCATTGTGCTTTGTGATACCATCAGAATAGCTAGTATTAAAAATACTAGGAGCACCTGGGTGGTTCAGTTAGTTAAGTGTCCCACTTCAGCTCTGGTCATGATCTCACAGCTGTGGGTTCGAGCCTTGTAAGCGGGCTTTGTGCTGACAGCTCAGGGCCTGGAGCCTGCTTCTGATTCTGTGTCTCCCTCTCTCTCTGCCCCTCCCCTGCTCACATTCTGTCTGTGTGTATGTCTCTCTCTCTCTCAAAAATAATAAAAACATTAAAAAAAAATTTTTTTAAATGGGGCGCCTGGGTGGCTCAGTCAGTTAAGTGTCCAACTTCGGCTCAGGTCAGGAGCTCGCAGTTCATGAGTTTGAGCCCTGTGTCAGGCTCTGTGCTGACAGCTTACAGCCTGGAGTCTGCTTCGAATTCTGTGTCTCCCTCTGTCTCTGTTCCTCCCCTGCTCATGCTGTCTCTCTCTCTCTCTCTCCTTCAAAAATAAATAAAAACATTAAGAAAAATTTTTAATTAAAAAAATAATAATAATAATAAATAAACATTAAAAAAAAATTTAAGGGGCACCTGGGTGGCTCAGTCAGATAAGCGTCCGACTATGGCTCAGGTCATGATCTCACGGTTCGTGGGTTCGAGCCCCTTGTCAGGCTCTGTGCTGACAGCTCAGAGCCTGGAGCCTGCTTTGGACTCTGTGCCTGCGTCTCTTTCTCTCTGCCCCTGCCCCTCTTGTGCTCTGTTTCTCTCTGTCTCTCAAAAATAAATAAACATTAAAAAAATTTTTTTTTAATTAAAAATAAATAAATAAATATTTTAAAAATGTTTTAATTTTTTTTTAAACGTTTATTTATTTTTGAGACAGAGAGAGACAGAGCATGAGTGGGGGAGGGGCAGAGAAAGAGGGAGGCACAGAATCAGAAGCAGGCTTCCAGGCTCTGAGCCATCAGCCCAGAGCCCAACGCGGGGCTTGAACTCGCCGACCGTGAGATCGTGACCTGAGCTGAAGTCGGACGCTCAACCGACTGAGCCACCCAGGCGCCCCTAAAAAATGTTTTAATGCTTCAATATAGCCAAATGGCTGGGTAGCTCAGTCGGTTAGGCATCTGACTCTTGATCTCAGCTCAGATCTTGATCTCAAGGTTGTTAGTTCAAGCCCAGCATTGGGCTCCTTGCTGGGCGAGACCTACTTAAAAAAAAAAAAAGAGAAAGAAACAAAAAAGACTTCAATATACCAAATGCTGGAAAAGATACAGAAGAACTGGAGCTCTCACATTGCTAGTGGGAATGTAAAACAGTACAACCACTCTGGAAAACCATTTATCAATTTCTTCAGAAGTTAAATGTATACTACCATATGACTGAGTCATTCCACTCCTGGGTATTTATCCAAGAGAAGTGAAAGTATATACCCATACAAAGACTTGTTACATTAATATTCATAGAGGTTTTATTTGTAATAGCCAGAAATTTTGTCCAGGAACAGGTGGATGGATGAAGAAATTGTGGTACAATGGAATACTACAAAGCAATAAAAAAGAATGAACCACTGGTACACCCAACAATATGGGTGAATCTCAAAATAATCACATTGAGTGAAAAGCCAGACAAAAATGAATGCAAATTATGTGATCCACTTATATAAAATAGAAAATGCAGGGTGACTTGCTGGCTCAGTAGGCAGAGCATGCAGCTCTTGATCTTGGGGTTGGGAGTTCAAGACCCATGTTGGGCATAGAGCTTGGATAGATAGATAGATAGATAGATAGATAGATATAGATAGATAGAAAATGCACACCAAGCTAATGTGACAGAAAGGAGATGAGTTGTTGCCAGGAAATAGGGAATGGCATAGAAGAGTGGAAGGAAAAAATTGAAAAGGAGCTTTGTGGTGTGATAAATACGTTCACCATCCTAATTATGGGAATGGATTCATGGGCATATACATATGTCAAAATTCATCACATTGTACACCTTAAATAAGTACAGTTTATTGAATGTCAATTCTACATTGATAAAGCTGTTAAAATATTTAATTTAAAAACACTAACAGTCTCTGGGCACCTGGGTGGCTCAGTTGGTTAAGCGTCCAACTCTTGATCTCAGCTCAGGTCTTGAACTCGGATTTTGAGTTCAAGCTCTGCTACTAAAAAAAAAAAAAAAATATATATATATATATATATATATATATACACACACACACACACACATATATGTGTATATATATACACACATATATGTGTATATATATACACATATATGTGTATGTGTATACATATATATGTGTGTGTGTGTGTATATATATATATATATACTAATAGTCTCACTTGATTCAAAGTTCTGCTTCCAGATTCTATCAAAGGACCTCCCTCAATAAGGCAAGTAGCTAAAAGAGCAGAAATCTGGGTTTAACAGCCATAAAGTTGTTGTATGACCTTAGGATGGTTATTAAAATTCTCACAGCCTCCTCAGCTTCTTCATCCATAAAATGGGTCTAATAATAATCTGCCTCACAGGTTGTTGCCTAAATCTGAGGGAGATGACAGAGAATCCCTAGCACATCCCAGATGCCAGAATACAATTAGGCCTTATCTCTGAGGTAAATAGATTCCTTCTGTTCCCTTTCTTTCCCCTTCTTTCCTCTTTCCTTACAGACAGGGAGGGATCCTAGTCTCAAAGACAATCAGAAGAGAAACAATGGGGAGGAAACAGGGCAGAGGGCTTGGATTGTGTTCTCTTGAAAACAATGCCTGAGGACAGAACCGGAGACTTCCTGGAGGGTGGTCCCAGGGATCAGGAGGGAAGGAGCAGAAAATGTGAGTCAGAGGAGAAAGGTACATATTGAGCTAGCTACTGATATGTAGCTCAGTCCAGCCACAGACCCTCTGCAGAACTGTAGAACACACGAACCTCAGGATTGACCCTCCCAAGGACAGGAGGCTGGGGCACTGGCCCATGTCCTCTACTGCATGACCTCTGCCCTCAGCATTAGTTCCTCTCCTAGTTCCTCCCCTCTCCTTGACTTCTGTCAACTGAGGGAGGCACACAGAGAGTACCTCTTGCTTGAGGCACTGGCAGGGTCATGGAACTATCCATACAACCTTAGCTCAATCAAAGGTGGCCTGAAGACATGGGGCATGGGGCACCAAAAGTAGCTGCCTCAGGCCCAAAGCCCATCCTCAGGTCAACAATGTGAGATTTTCAACCTCGTTGAGCACCTCTGTGCCAGGCAGACAACTCAAGTACCAGAAACTAGAAACCCAGGATTCAAGTCCTCTCTCCCCAAGACTACAGGCCTGGACACAACTGACTTCCTCAATCACTCCCTCAGGACATTTGTCTGGGTAGAAGAGAGAATACCTGAAGGGTGAGTCAGTCATTAAAGGGGCCCTGGGAGGAAAGGGTGGGGCTGGGAATTTACCCGAAGAAGGAAAAGTTACTTCACTGAGCATGAGTTAAATCGTTTTTTTCTCTGCTCTACAAATACCTTGTGAACTGGAAATGTTCCTCAGGTTGGAAACACAATAATGTTTATTGCATTAATGCCTATCACTAATGAAGCACATAATATGTGCTTGGAAATGTGTGGTGTTCTCTCATGCCTATTTCACTTCATCCTCACAGCCAATCCTTTCCAGTAAGTACTATAATTAACTGAAGCTCAGAGACATTGAGCAACTCACTGAATGTCAAACAGTAACTTTTAGAGCCAGAATTCAATCCCACATAGTCTGACCTCAGAGCCTGTACTGTTGACCATTAGGCTATACTCAATTTCCCCATAATAAACAAACAAACGAACAAACAAACAAGGAGAACATCCAGCTAGAGAAGCAATTTGAAGCAGTGGCCTGTCCCCCCTGCCCTGCCTGGGATGAGGGGGGCTGGGAGAGTATCAAAATTAGATCTTAAGCATTAACTACACACAGTAAGCAAAGAAGGACTCCACACTGATCAGGGTGCGTTATGATTGTTGCATGTGGGCGGATACTTATCATTGATGGCTGCTCAAAATCTTTTTCACCCCATCTCACTAAGGTAGAAAGAATAAAAAGAAGTTGCCCTTCCAAGGCTCCCCTGCCTTGAGGGTGCAGAACAGCAACTTACATTCTGCCAAGGGGACACCATTCCATGCCCTCTAGTAGAAACAGATGACAAATGAGCAGGTATTCCATTTTGCTGGGGCAGATGGCCCTAGGGGCAGCATGGCTCTTTGTGAAATCATCATTCTTTCAGCTTTGCTAAGGAAAAACAAGTTACAAGGGGCTTTTGACCTGCTTGGAATGCTAAGAGAAGAAGAGCGCATCCTGGGCACTGGAAGGGGCTCCCAAAACAAGAACCCCAAGGGTAGAGGGAAGCTGGGGCCACAGCAGGTGGGATCCTAAAGTTCTGGACTCATTTCCACCATGCGTGTAGCAAGAGGAGGTTCCCACACCACCAAGAAATTCTTGGACACCAACAGTGTGTCCTACAACTCAACCCAATTCTGACACTATCTACCTGGAGACAGTATCAGATCTCACAGGTTAAGGGCTCAGTCCCACAAGACTGACACACAACACACACACCCTTCAAGACACCAATTGCAAATCCAGGTTATCATTTGTGTTTCTGACTAGCTATAGATTGGAGGTTCCCGTGCACCCTACCTTGGGTTCAATTAATTTGCTTGAGCAGTTCACAGAGCATGGAGAAGCAGGTTACTTACTAGATTACTGTGTTTATTTTGTTTTTTGTTTTTTTAAAGAGAGAGACCACTCAAGAGTACAAACATTCAAACAGGGGAGAGGGGAAGAGGGAGAGAGAATTTTAAGCAGGCTCCATGCTCTGCGCAGAGCCCGACATGGGGCTCGATCCCACAACCCTGGGATTATGACTTGAGCTGAAATCCAGAGTCAGATGGTCAACTGACTGAGCCACCCAGGCACCCCTAAATTACTGGTTTATTATAAAGGATATAACTCAAGAACAGCCAGGTAGAAGAGATACATAGGGCAGGTTATGTGGAAAAGGGCACAGAACCTCTGTGCGCTGTGAGAGCACCACTATCCCAGCACCTCCTATTCCCCAACGCAGAAGCTCTCCAAACTCCAACCTTTTAGATTTTATGGGGCTTCATTACAGAGTCATGACTGAATTAAACAGGAGCTGGTAATTGATTCAACCTCCAGCTCATCTCCCCTCCCACAGAGGTCAGGGGCGGGACTGGAAGTTTCAATCAATCCTTCAATTACAGGTTGGCAACTAGCTCCCCTCCTTAGGTTATCTCAGGGCTTTCCGAAGGTCGCCTAATTAACATAACAAAAGGCACCTTTTCCGCTTTCCTCACAGGAAATTCCAAGGTTTTAGGAGCTCTGTTCCAGGAATGGGGTGGAATGTATTTTAATATATTTCTTATTGTAAATCACAATATCACGACCCTTTCCAAGTGGAACACTTTCCCCGTAACTCCGCTTAAACCCTGGGGTTTGCTTGTGATCTTTCCAAGCTGAGTGCAGCCCAGTCCCCAAAAGTTCAGTTGCCGATAGTTCACGCTTACCCTGCCGTAAGAGTTTGTTTTTCAGCAGCTGGGAGCCGAGATAAGGGTCCCTTCCCCCCAACCAGGAGCTGGAGCAGCTTTGTGTCTGGGAGACTGGTCTGCACTGTCACTGTAAAAAGGTTTCTGATCCCTTTATGTTTGTTTTTCACATTCAGACAAAAAAGGAAGCCTTTTAATTTCTTTCATTTGCAGAACTTGACAATATGTCGAACCTCACAGAATTGCGGTGACTTTCAGTGAGTGCTTTGTGTACTATCAAGTGTAAAAAAGATAAGCTTTTATCATCATTGATGACTTTGCACCTTTGCTCACAACATCCTCTCTGACTGGAATCCACTTTCCCCAGGTTTACGTCTGTCAAAATCCTGCTCATCATTGGACTGCCAAGGGCTAACTTCAACCAGCTATCCAAGATTCAAGAGGGGCGCTTGGGTGGCTCAGTCGGTTAAGTGTCCGACTTCGGCTCAGGTCATGAGTTCACGATCTGGTCCGTGAGTTGGAGCCCTGCATGGTGCTCTGTGCTGACAGCCCAGAGCCTGGAGCCTGTTTCAGATTCTGTGTCTCCCTCTCTCTCTGCCCCTCCCCCGCTCGGACTCTGTCTCTCAAAAAAATGAATAAACATTAAAAAAATAAAAAAATAAATAAAAAAAAGAAAGATATATTAAAAAAAAAAATAGCTTCAAGAAACCAAGAGCGAGCTGCTCCCTGAGTAGATTTCCGGGTTAGGGTAGGAGGCAGGTGGCAGAGGGAAGTCTCCGCACCTCTGGTTGATGTCCTGAGGGGAAAAGAGACTGAAATGTAGTATCTGGGAATTCATTTTAGGAAAATTAGGAAATATGGATAAATAACACAAATATAAATGTTTATTTTGGGGAGAGAAAAAGTGCGTGAACGAGGGAAGGGCAGAGAGAGAGAGAGAGAGAGAGAGAGAGACAGAGGATCCGAAGCAGCCTGCTCTGAGAGCACAGAGCCTGAGTGGGGCTCGAACCCACAAACTGTGAGATTATGACCTGAGCCAAAGTCAGATGCCTAATCGACTCAGCCACCCAGGTGCCCCCCAAAAATACAAATATAAGACATAAGAAAATAAAAATCACCTGTAAACTTACCAGCCATAACTTAAATTAATTTTTTATTTGTCCATTTAGGTATTTTTCTAAATATGTATTATATATTATAATATATAAAATGTATACATATTATATTTTTCTAAATATACATTAAATATTTTTTTTAATTTTTAAAAATTTTTATCCATTTCTGAGAGAGAAAGAGAGAGACAGAGTGTGACCAGGGGAGGGCCAGAGAGACAGGGAGACACAATCTAAAGCAGGCTCCAAGCTCTGAACTGTTAACACAGAGCCCAACACGGGGCTCGAACCCACGAACTGTGAGGTCACGACCTGAGCAGAAGTCAGATGCCTAGCCCACTGAGACACCCAGGCACCCCTACATTAAATATTTTTTAGTGTTTATTTATTTTTGAGAGAGAGAGGGAGAGCGCAAGAAGGGGAAGCGCAGGGAGAAAGGGGGACAGGATAAGAAGTGGACTTGAACTCTAGGGGCTTGAAGTCTCAAACTGTGAGATCATGACCTGAGCTGAAGTCAGACGCTTAACAAACTGAGCCACCCAGGAGCCCCTCTAAATATATATTATATATAAATATTTATTTTTCTTTTTCCCCAGTAAAATTTAATGTTCAAATCAAATAACTAAATGTTTATTAACATAAACCTTCACATCTCTCTATCTAAAACATGGAATCATAATTTTAGTAGGTCTTTGTGGTGGTAAAACACACATAACATAAAATCTGCCACTTTAATAATTTTCAAGTGTACAGTTCAATGGCATTAAGTATATTCACATTGCTGTGCCACCATCACCGTCTCCAGAACTTTTTCATCTTCCCAAGCTAAAACTCTGTACTTATTAAATGGTAACTCCCCCTTCCCTCCCCACCCTACAGAGAATCCCAAGCAGGCTCCATGCTGTCAGCACAGAGCCCGATGCAGGGCTGGATCTTACACTCAATCAAACCATGAGATCATGACCTGAATCCACATCGAGAGTCAGACGCTCGATGGACTGAGCCACCCAGGAGCCCCTCAGCTGTGTTTTCTATTTAACCAAGCATTGCAATTTCAACTTAAACGTTACATACTTTTTTTTCTCTTGATAGTCTTTTTTTTTTTTTCTAAATCTATCTGGGCATTTTTTATAATCACTTATTCCTTGCTTACTTTTTTCTATTCCATCTTTTATTTCTTTAAACAGTTCACAGAAGCATCTTTAGATTCTTCATATGATTATTCCAAACTCTGAAGTCCTTAAAGATCCAAACCTGTTGATTTTTGTTCTTGCTGATTCTCTTTCATGGTGCTTTGAATCCTTACATATTTAAAATTCTTTTTGTGGGGTGCCTGAGTGGCTCAGTTGGTTGAGCATGTGACTTCAACTTTGGCTCAGGTCATGATTTTGAGGTCCATGAGTTCGAGCCCTGCGTCAGGCTCTGTGCTGACAGCTTAGAGCCTGCAGCCTGCTTCAGATTCTGTGTCTTGCTCTCCTGCTCACACTCTGTCTCTCTGTCAAAAATAAATAAACACTAAAAAATAAAATAGGGGTGCCTTGGTAGCTTAGTGGGTTAGGCATCTGACTTTGGCTTAGGTCATGATCTCACAGTTCGTGGGCTGGAGCCCCACTTTGGGCTCTGTGCTGCCAGCTCAGAGCCTGGAGCCTGCTTCGGATTCTGTGTCTCCCTCTCTCTCTGCCCCTCCTCTGCTCGTGCTCTCTCTCTTTCTCAAAAATAAATAAAAATTAAAAAAAATAAATTAAAATAAAATAAAATTATTTTTGTGTAAGTCTATATTTGGCAGAATTTAATCTAGAAGCTTGGGTGGATGATGCTTTCCTCTAAGGAGGATTCAGTTTCCTTCTGTTGGATTCCTGAGGGCATTAATAATCTGCGGGCAGTTAAAATTTTCAGCTTATGGTGTATTGATCAAAGGGAAAGTAAAAATTCCAACCATAGATCCTTGTTAGAGCAGATCTCACGTGGAAACTAACATTTTTATTAATTTTAACATCTGCAGCCTAGACAATTTTCCCTGTAAGATTCCTCTGTAAGCAGATAATATTTTTTCCTTTCCACTGAGAATGTAGCCTAGTTGAGGGTCCTAGCTTTGTGGGCAATAGGGGTGGCTCACATTTAGCTTTCATCTTCCTAGGCCTTAGGGCTCACTCTGTGGTTCTCTCCCAACCTTCCATACCCCCTTCCCAGTCCCCAGAACTCTAGGCTTCAAGTTAGTTGACTCTCTGTTTACTTACTGTTTACTTTTTGATTTGTATTGTTTTATTTTATTAGTCTCGGGGGAAGCCATTGGGAGGTTACCTTTCTTTTCTTGGGAGCTCACTAAGGAATTTTTAAAATGTGTTCGTTATGGGGCGCCTGGGTGGCTCAGTGGGTTAAGGGTCTGACTTCAGCCAGGTCATGATCTCAAGGTCCGTGAGTTCCCAGAGCATCAGGCTCTGTGCTGACATCTTGGAGCCTGGAGCCTGCTTTAGATTCTATGTCTCCCTCTGTCTCTGTCCCACCCACGCTCATGCTCTGCCTCTCTCTCTCTCTCTATCTATCTCTCTCTCTTTCTCTCAAAAATAAATAAACATTTTAAAATGAAAAAAATGTGTTCATTATGCTTTACATAGCATTTAGCTATCCTGTTATGGGAACTCTGTCACACTACTGGAGTAGATAGAATTTCCGAAACAATCAAACAAAAATGTGATTGTATGGTACCTATTGCCTTATAAGCTGCTTTTTTCCCCACTTGATATATGATAGACACCTTCCATGATAATAAATATGGGTCTAGAGCACCATTTTAATGGCTACATAGTCATCCACTGCATAATTTATTTATAATCTTTGTAATATATATTTATTTATGTATAACCTTTTCGTGTTATGGGATATTTAGGGTTCTGTTTTCATCACTATGTCAGACAACACTTCAGTGAATATCCTTACAGCTGAGTTATTGCATACACATGATCTTCTTCCTTCTTTAACTGTTTATAAAAGTAATATACGCTAACATAAACTGTTCAAACACTAAGGAAAATGAAAATTCTCCATAATCCTTTTTACCATCCCCTCATTTAATACCATTTGATCTATAACTGGAATCTCTTCATCAAACAACAGATCAGAATTAGTTCCTGCTAGAATATGTAAGAAGAGAAACCACACCCTCTGCCCTCCCACCCGCACAACTAAGGATAGGGAACCAGAGCAGGTACTAGGAATGTGCTGAAGGTGACCAAAGACCATCAGGAGCAAAAAACTGAAGAGATGAGAAACACCCAAATTCTCCAAAAGCCTGGGACAGGGGCAGAGGCTCTGTTAGGGGTCAGCAGCACTAGGCCTCAGGAAAGGCCACAGCTCCAAAATCTAGGGATCAGCTCTGTTTTGCCAGGTCCCCCCACCTAGAAGCAGAGGATCTTCTCAGGCACTCACTCCAGGCTCCTCTCCCTGCTCCTCCTTCTTTTAAAGGGGTTTGGTTTGTTTTGAGTCAAAAAGTAGTACAGGCTCTGACACTATCCCCAAATCCACACTGTATAGTGGCTTACCCCTGAGTCTCAGGGCCTTAGCCCAATCTAAACACATTCAGCCATAAAAAGATCTTTAAGCACCCTTCTAATGCCTTTCTGCCTGCTTCCCCTCAAGGGGAGCCTGGGGTCTTCTCCCAAAAGACTCATGAACAAGATGGCTGCCCTCTCTGGTGGCTCTTGACTCCTGACTAGACTTTTTTGAGGACCTGCTGCACTTGCCTTTATATTCTGTGAAATGCCATCCTGTCTCAACAATAAAGTCGATTTCATGTGGGTTCTGTCAGCCATGAAGGTGCAGGTGAGAGCCCCCAAACCTTAACAAAGTGCAACCTCCTTTTTTCCTCCCAATGAGTTTGGAGCTCCAGCAGGAGTGATCAAAGTTGTAAGGAATCCCCAAAAGTCTTCGTTGTTCACTTAATTCAATTCAACAAATATTTACTGGGTGCCTACAATGTACTGGTTTTTAAAGAGACTACAGGGGCACCTGGGTGGCTCTGTCTTTTAAGCATCTGACTCTTTTATTTTTTTTAATGTTTATTTATTTTTGAGAGATGGAGTATGAGTGGGGGAGGGAACCAGAAAGAGAGAGAGAGAAAGACAGACAGACAGAATCTGAAGCAGGCTCCAGGCTCTGAGCTGTCAGCACAGAGCCCGATGCAGGGCTTGAACTCATGAACCATGAGATCATGACCTGAGCCAAAGTCAGCGTTTAACCAACTGAGCCACCCAGGCACCCCAAGCATCTGACTCTTGATTTCAGCTCAGGTCATGATCTCACGGTTCATGAGTTCAAGCCTCTTATTGGGCTCTGCATTGACAGCATGGAGCCTGTTTGGGATTCTCTCTCTCCCTCTCTCTCTGCTCCTTCCCCACTTGCATGTGTGCACCACATCAGAGCTCACACACACACACACACACACACTCTCTCTCTCTCTCTCTCTGTCTCTCAAAATGAATAAACTTAAAAAAAAAATAGACTACAGTCCTAGAATTCCCTAAATAGCTCAAAAAAAGCACAAACTGACTCTACCAGAATTCATGGTATGGGTCTAAAAATCACAGTTAACTGCTGGCCATGTTTGCTCCATCCAGCAGAGTGCATGGACCACTGGACAGAATGGAAAGTGCATACCAAAGTGAGCACCTTCCAGTGAGAGTCAGGTCTCCCCATAAAGGACTGAGTGCTAGGACTGGCCACATATAGTTTCCACAGCCTCCAGCCACGGTGAGGCCTTCGGTATCCAGCTCAAGAGTGGAGAGTAAGGAGTGGGTATGTCTTCATAGACACCTTTTGTCTACCCTAAATCCTTAAGGCCCCCCAAATTCCTGCATTTCCAAAGGCCCTCGTCCAGAATACATCCTTGCTGGGCACATGTGTTAACCAGGGAATTTGTGTGGAGGTATTGGTGTGGCGGGGAGAGGGCAAGGGTGTGTTTCCCCTCCAATGTCCACCACAATGTCAGTTGCCCTTGGCTGGGTCAATTCATCTAGCTGACCACCACGCCCTGAGAGTCAAATCACTACCAATGCCAAGGGCTTGCCTCAGCAAGAGCAGCTGTCAGGGACTGGGCAGAAATACAGACAGGGACCTTTCAGTACGCTATTAGATGCTTCACACCTTCTTTAGCCACATTCACAACCAGTTAAGAGGTACAGACTGATGGTTCTGTCAGTCCATCAAATCTGATGGTTCTGAGCTAGGCCTGAAGTCAGCTCCATACTGGCTTGGGCAAGGTATTTAAGCTACCTGTGCCTGTTTCCTCATCCACAAAGAAGTAATAAAAGTAGTACCAATCCCCCTAGGGTGGATGTGAGAATTAAATAAGCTAATACAGGTACCTGGCACATTCGAGCTTTACAGAATTGTTAGCGGTGATCGTAGGGCATTTGGGGGAGGGCTAAATCCTTGGACCATAAAATCCTCCTCAGCCTCATCCCCTCCCCACAGCAGGCCTGGTAGGTGGTGGAGATGGAAATCCTGTGGGAGAAGGGAGAGACACAGGCTGCAGGAGTGGATTGTGTGTCCCTGAAAGATGAGGATTACTTGTGTGGCACCCTAAGGTCTCAGTGACACCTAACCTGGCTGTGACAAGCCGCAGGTGCTCAGGAAATATGAGTTAGGAAGGAAAAAGACTAACTTTCGGTTCTGCCTCCCTGCCTCCTTGGGGCGGCACCCTAGACACGCGCCCCTGGGGCGGGACCCTAGATGCACCAGCGAGTTAAGGAAGTGGTTTAGTCACTCCGGGTAGAGGAGGAGCAAACCAGGAAGCGGAATCCTTGCAGTGACCCCTCTCGCGAACCCCTGTCTCTCTCTGCCACAAACCCTCAGCTCCCAGAAGTCACTCCATCCGTGTGGACTCGCACCTTCCAGCCTGATGTCTGATGTTGGCGTCAAGTTATGGTCAGTGGAGAGCAGGATATGGATACAGATATGCAGCCTGACACACACAGCCACGCAGCCCTGCCCTCCCCTCCCCTCCCCTCCCCTCCACAGACTAGCTCCGGGAATGCCATTGAGCCCCTTACTGAGGCCAGAGCACAGTGGGACCCTGGGGGTGGGCAGGGGTGGGAGCTGGGGTTTGAAGTGAATGTGCAGAGTCACCGGTGTCACGGGGCAGGGGAGGGGGTGCGGTCTGGAAGACCAGGCCCCCTCTTTCAGGCCCAGCGGTACCCCAGCCTCCCTGGTTCCCCTCGAGGAATTGGAGAACCTGAAGTTCATCGGTGAAGGCGGGTTCGGGCCGGTGTTCTGGGCGCGACACAGGACGTGGGATTTAGATGTGGCAGTCAAGATCATGAACAGGTGAGTGACCTGAGCAGCGGGGCTGGGGCTTCCTGGGGTCTGGCCCAGAAGGAGGGGCCGCTGTGCTGTGGGCCTGATTGGGTAAAAGAGCGATCTTCCAAGAGCAGAGCCCCACTCCAACTCTTTCCTGGAATGTAGGGAGACGATATCCAGGGAGGTGAAGGCCATGGCAAGTCTGCGAGGCCAGCATGTACTGCACCTGCTGGGAGTCACCGGGAAGCTAGAATGGGAACACGTGCGTGGGCCGGCTCTGGTGACTCAGTTCATGGAAAACGGTTCCCTGGTGGGGCTGCTGCAGCCCCACTGTCCTCGGCCCTGGCCGTTCCTCTGTCGCCTGCTGCAGGAGTTGGTGTTGGGGATGTGTTACCTGCATAGCCAGAATCCCGTGCTTCTGCACCGGAACCTCAAGCCCTCCAACGTCCTGCTGGACTCAGACCTGCACCCCAAGGTCAGCCCACCCATAGCCCAGCCCAGCCTCTGGACACAGTCCTGTCTCAGAACTGTTCTAGCCCCACCCGCTAGACACAGAAACTGCTTCAGCTCTGTCTGCTGCACACTCTCAGCATTTCCCTTGGGACACAGGTGTCAAAGCCCACCCAGGAGCCATGGCCCCTACCATACCAGGTGTTTGAGACCCTGACCAACACGGTCAGTTCCACAGGCCCACCCACTAGTCCATCAAAAGCCTCATGGCTGACCTAGCTGAGGAGACTCAGACTTTGACCCAGCCCCATGAGAGGGTACCCAGACCTCCAACCCAAGGGCCCTACTGGTCCTCCCATTCCCCTAACCCTCAAAACCCCCTTTACAAGGCTGGACCTACACCTTGTGGTGGGAGAGGGAATTCTGAAAGTTGCCTTACCTGTCCATCCCCCAACCTTCTCCTTCCTCCCTCCCTTTCCAGCTGGCAGATTTTGGCCTATTCACATTTCAAGGAGGCTCAACGTCACTGGCAAGATCTGAGGAGTTAGCCCTAGCCTACTTGGCCCCAGAACTGTTGGCTGATGTAAACCGGAGAGCCTCCATGGCTAGCGATGTCTACAGGTAAGGTGCCCACTCTAAACACACATTCCAAATTTCTATACCTCTCTGGACCCTTCTAGGGGCCGGTATATGGGAAGGTAGTCTTGCCAGCAGTTTGCTCACGTCTCAGCTTTGTGTCTCCTGCAGCTTCGGGATCCTAATGTGGGCAGTGCTAGCTGGAAGAGAAGCTGAGAGTAAGACTCTAGGCAGACACTGGGATCCTTAACTCCAGGTGCCCTCTTCCTGCAAGCCTCCAAACCCTCTTCTTCCAGCTTACCTGCTCAGACTGCCTGACTTTCTCCTCACCTTGCCTTGGACTACACTCCTTTCCCCTTCCCATGGTGGAGCAAGTGGCCCCTCATACCCTGAATGTCTTTTCTTCACATCCTCCACCCCCACCCCAGTAGTGGCCCCGAAATCAGCAGTACAGGAAGCAGTGTGCGAGAGGCAGATCCGGCCCCCATTGACCAAGCTGCCGCAGCCCGGCCCAGAGACTCCTGGTTTGGAAGGACTGAAGAGGTTAATGCAGCACTGCTGGAGCCATGAGCCCAAGGACAGGCCCTCCTTCCAAGGTGAACTGGCCATTTAGCTGTCAGCCAGGGTAGGCCTGGATCTGTCAGCAGCGGGCTTCTCCCTGGGAAGGTTTGGCTCATCTGCCACCCCACCACCCCACTCTGCTTGTTTCCAGAATGCCGACCAAATACCGAGGAAGCCCTCAATCTGGTAAACAAGGAGATGGATGCCGCAGTCTCCATGGTGAGTGTCCAATGCCACCCCCAACCCCAGAGCAGAGCAAGGATGGCACAACATGGCTCTCTTGGCCACCCAATGACTCCCCACTGACCACTGTTCTTTATGCATGCCTTAATCTTTGGCCCCACTCTCCCCACCTCACCGCTGAGTTCCCAGGTAATGGATTATGGACCAAGAGATCCTTTCCTTGGGTTTACACTGGCTCTCCCACTTCCATGCCCAGAACGCTCCTTTTATCCTTGCAGGTGAAGAAGTTCCTGTCTGAGCACAGGGGTAGCAACAGGATGTTGTCTGCTCCCAAGCCAGGCCCAGGAGGGACAGAAACGGATGAGCCTAGGGGAACCACAGGAAGCCATGATTCTATAGCCTCTGAGATGCTGAACAAACTAAATCTGAAGGAGGCCCCCAGCTGTGTTCCTAAGAAATGTACAAATCTTCCTGAGAGGATCAGGACACAGGGAGACAAGGTTCAGCCTTCCCGGAGAGCAGGGATACCTTCAGCCTCAACAGCCCCATCTCCCCAAACTCCAGAGACCTCACCTTTCAGAAATCATACCCCCAGCCCCAAGTTGGCTTGGACCCCAGGTCCTGGACCCAAAGGGAATCAGGTGAGACCCTGGGAGAACTAGAGGATGCACTAGGAATCCTGTGAATCCTGTCCCCCTCGCCAGGGAAAACTTGGGGCTGAAGGGAATACAGCAGGGGAATAGGCCCCAGGACAGGGAGCCTAAGAGAGCTGTGTTGTTCGCAGGGGGCTAAGAGACATGGCACCAACCGGCCAACCAGGGCACCAGGGCTAAATCCAATACCAGGTACCCACTCCCCACTCCTTCCTTTCTCCTGCTTAATTCTTCCACTGGCTTCTTCCTCAAGACCATATATAGATCCAGGGTACCTTGGGTAGCAGGGGAGAGAAAGGGCTAGTGGCCAACTACCCCAAACTTCTCGTTTCATAAAATGAAGAAACTGACACCCACTGGGACTAGATCCCACTGAGGTCACACGGCAAAGCCTGGATTTGCCCTGAGCTTCCTGACTTTCCCCAGTACCAGCTCTGTGAACCCCTAACTTCCGTTGTTGCTATACTGGTCCAGAGGGGCTCCTGGAAGAAAAGACCCAAATATCAGGGTCTCAGACATTAGTTGCCACTCCTTTTGAACTTCTGCAAATTGCTTCTGAAGGGGCAGCAGGAAGGGGAAGGCCAAGGCATGCCTTGACCCAGTCACAGGCCAGCCTAGAGACCCCATACTTGCAATTCCCCAGGATGGACACAAGGTGCCGCTGCCCCCCCACCCTGCTGCTCCTCCTAATTTTGAGGTCCTCACTACTTAACCCTTCCACTAACCCTGCAAATTTCTCTTAAAGGGCCGCCATCTGTTATCATAAGTGACAGCCATGCAGTACAGGTGGGAGACAACAACCACTTGATTATACAAGGAGGAACTGCCTTATCCACACAGGGCCAGGCACCTTGGGGCATGGGTAGAGGCTGGCAGCGTGCCCCCCACAAGTAGGTGGGGAAGAAGGGCCACAAGAACCAAGAAGCCTGGAGTGGGCTGCAGGGCCAGTACAAAGCAGGTTCTGAGCTACCTCTTGGACTTGAAGCAATTAACTGAGGCTTTCTTCAAGGGCCATCTGGCCTGCAGCCAAACTGACTTTGTGCAAAGAGGAGTCAATAAACGTGGTGAATTTTTTTAAAGTTTATTTATTTTAAGAGAGAGAACACGTGAGGAGGGGAGGGGCAGAGACAGAAGGAGAGAGAGAATCCCAAGCAGGCTCTGTGCTGTCCACGCTGAGGGGGGGGTTCCATCTCACAAGGTCACGACCTGAGCAGCAATCAAGAATCAGAAGCTTAACCAACTGAACCAGCCAGGCACCTCCACACATGGTGGATTTTTAACCAAAGCGTCATACTTGGGAGGCTAATGCTTAGGCCAGGCCCTGGCAGCTGAAATGTGGCTGGGAGATCCGGGAGTTGACAGAGAGGGAACCCAAGGCACTGCTGTCTAGCAGAGGCCGGAAGCGGGATGCTCAGGGCTGGGGGTGGGCAGTGTCATGGCACACAAGGTCAGGGCCCAGCTGGCGGCAGGAAGGAATCCCGGTCGCCTGGCTCCTGGGGCTGCTCTAATCTCTGGGTGGAGCACTTCCTCTACATCAGGCGAGAACCCACCCTAAACCAAAATTCTGGTGATAGTCTCCCTGCCTACTTTTCTTCTGGGCTATGGAGACTCCGCAGTGGGGTCTTGGGAAGAGGGCTCTCTACCGGCATCCGCAGACCCAGGCACATCTCTTGCCCTGCAGGAAACCCCCCAGCCTCTTGGAGGTCAGCCACCGTACTTATTTGCCTCCACCACAATTACTCACCACCTACACTCACCTGCTCCTTGCTTCCGAGCCCTTTGACTCCTAGCTGGTGTCGGGAGTAGAAAGCCATGACTCCACAAAGCTACACACAGACGTGCCTCCTCCCATGGAGCTGGACTCCATGGGAGCATGGACAGTTCAGACTCCGCCACAGCAGCTCATACAGGCAGGAGGAGAGGAGAATGGGAACACCCTTCCATCCTGACCTGAATCCTACCCCCCATTCGCCCCCACATTCTTCCTTACATTCTTGCCAGCTTTCACTCCAGCTGTCCTGCATTCTCCCCACGTCCAAGGGTTCCACTCCGATTTCCACACTTGCTCTTCAGCCCGGCCTACGCCACCCCTTTGCATCTCCCACGGTCTGCATTCCCTTCTTGAGACGGCAGAAGGGGGAAGGTGACGGTGTTAGGGGAGACAATGAGGGAGGGAGGAGGCCTGAGGAGTCCGACTCGACTCGGCACGGGAAGGGGCCGGGCAGTCCCATCCGGGGAAGTGGGAGGGGTCCCCAGGCGCCGGGAGGGAAGCGCCTGCCGCCCGGGGCTCTGAGCCACTAGCTTCTCGGGGATCGGGACTTCGCGACCAGCTGCCCGAGCTCCCTCCTCGGGCGTAACCCATTCAGCTGCGGCAGCATCGCGGGCAGTGAGTTTGGGGGAAAGGGGGAACCCGAGGCTCCTTTGCTTCAACCCCGAATCCCGTCCCACCCGGCCATGAGGCTTCTGCTAGGGCACCTCAGGCAGTCTGGGTTCGAGGGAGTTGGAGCGAGGGATGGGGCAGTCCCCTCACCGCCAACTGGGAAAAGGCTGAGAGGCCACAGGGAGTGCCTGGAAGGTGGGATTGCCGCGAGGTTGGGGAAACGGGATGGAAGTGGCTTGGACCCAGTGAGAGGGGCACAGTTGGGGCCGGCTGGGGCCGCAGGCGGTAACGCGGCCCCTGGCCCTCCCCAGCCCCGGGGCCCGCCCTCCACCCGGGCGACGAGGCGGAGGGCAGGGAAGACCATGGCCCGCCTCTTCAGCCCCCGGCCGCCCCCCAGCGAAGACCTCTTCTACGAAACCTACTACAGCCTGAGCCAGCAGTACCCGCTGCTGCTACTGCTGCTGGTGATCGTGCTCTGCGCGCTCCTGGCGCTGCTGGCTGTCGCCTCCGCCAGCGGCCGGGTGAGCGGGGAGGGGGGAGGCTCTGGTGAGGGGCGCCTTCTGGAGGGTGGTGGGAGGGTCACTGCCTAGGGGGCGTTTTCGGAGTTAGGGCTCGGGAGGGGTCTTCTTTTCGATATGCCTTCTTTGCTGGAATCCAGGAAAGCCTTACTAGGAAATGTAGTGACCCTGGACAAGTCACTCCACCTCTGGGGCCACATTCGCTGGGCTGCTGGGAGAAGGCTGAGCCCTGGGGGTGCTTCTAATTTCTCTCAGGGTACTGACAGGCCTTCTGAGTTTCTGTGATCTACTGGTTCTAGAGTAAATGCAACACCGGATTTTCCAATTTTCCAGAGGGGAAATTACACTGGGCCCTGTGGGAATCCGTTTCCTGGTTTTCTTTCTTTCATAGGGGTTGTGGGGCAGTTGTACCCATAGTCTCCCAGAAGGCACCCTCCCTCCCGCTCACATTTAGTCCCAAAATAAACCCATTTCCAGTTTCTTTTTCTTTCTTTCTTTTTTTTTTTTTTTTTTTTTTTTTTTTTTTTTTTGAGAAAGGGGGTCTTCAATTCAATTCCATTTCTGGAAATATCCTGCTCCAAGTTTTCTTTTCACTTTTTGGAGGCAAGTTGGGAAAGCCAATAAACAGACCAATTCTTGCTGGTCCTCAAAGTCCAGGAAGAGGTGGGGACACAGGGCAGGGACAGCGGTGGGAGGGTGCCCAGAGGTGGGTGGCAAAAGTGTAGTGCTCCCCCCTGGCCTGACAGGAGGGAGGTTCCAGGTGCCCCCTGCTGCTGGAGCACTTCTTGGGTGGGTGGATGGGGATCAACTCCCAGACTTGTCCCCAGGGCAGGGAATCTCCTGAGCAAACTGGTTCATTCCTAAGTGCCTTCTGTAAGGTAGGATTCTTTGGTTGCTTCAGGACCCCTGGCTGGTGCTGGAATTCCTATTTGACAGACGAGAAAGCTGAAGTTCAGAAAGGTCATGGATTCACAAATGGGCAGTATGGGTTCTGAGCCAGGGACTCTGGATAGATGGCCTAAGGCTCAACCACCCCTGCAGCATGCAAGTGAGATATTAGGTTGAACCCTATGAGACCCCAGGCTCTGTAGATTAAAAACAGATTATTGGTGACTTCCTATGGTTCAACCTGATACGAATGGCAAGTCGAGGTGCCCTGTCTCCTTTTGCTACTTGAGTTTGAGACACATTTCAGAAGTGGCCTGGGGGGGCTGCCTGTTCTTCTTCAGCTTGGAGGCGGTCCCCCATACTCCACACTCCAGTCTTGCTGCAAGCACCCTCTCCTCGCAGGAGCTAGCTTCAGACCCAGGCTTCCTGACCACTGTGCTGTGCGCGCTGGGTGGCTTCTCGCTGCTCCTGGGCCTGGCTTCCCGGGAGCAACGACTGCAGCGCTGGACACGTCCCCTGTCGGGCCTCGTATGGGCAGCGCTACTCGGGCTAGGCCACGGCTTCCTGTTCACTGGGGGCCTGGTGAGCGCCTGGGACCAGGTGAGAGGAGCGACAGGTGGAGCAAGGGGCAGGAGGACAGCCAGGCCAAGAGGAGGGAACAGCCCAGCTGCTGGGCTGGCCGAAGCCAGCAGCTTCCTGTGCCCTCCCTCCCCCAGGTGTCCTTTTTCCTCTTTGTCATCTTCACCGTGTACGCCATGTTGCCCTTGGGCATGCGGGATGCCGCTGCTGCGGGCCTTGCCTCATCGCTCTCCCACTTGCTGGTCCTGGGGCTGTACCTTGGGCCTCAGCCGGACTCAAAGCCTGCGCTGCTGCCACAGGTGAGCACACCCATAGTACCTGCTGCGCAGTGGGCGGAGGGGGGCGGCCCCGCTGCACGCACCGTTAGTTCCTCTGAGCGTCCACCAACTTCTTGCTGAGCTGGGACTCCGGGGTGAGGCGCCCGCTAAGCACAGAGGACAAACACATACACACCCAGACAGTGCGCTCATGGGGCTGGTACACCAGGGCAGCCCGATGCCTGCAGAAACCAGAAGAGGCCTCTGGGTCCATGGGCAAGTGAGCTCACCCGGGGACCAGAGTAGTGGGGACAGATGCGGATGATGGAACCTTCACAGAGAATGTAAAAGTCGGAGATTGAGTGGTTTTGCGCTGCGAGGGGCGGGGGGTGGGGGGGGGGGGCGGCGGGTAAATACTGGAGTAGTATACCAGGCAGAGGAAACATATGTGAATGGTTTCTAGACCTAAGAGGCCATGTTGGTGCACAGCCAAGTCTAGAGCAGGGGTATTGGGGGAGGAGAAGCTCCCCCTATGGACCCCACAGTGTAGCACAGATTGCCTGGAAATTCTTGGGTCTCTGTGGAGTCCTCCTCAAGCGTCTTGGAGACCAACTCCAGGTATGCACTTAATCACCCCCACCGCCACCCACGGCCAGCATCCTCTGAGGCTGACCCTCACCCACAGCTGGCAGCGAACGCGGTGTTGTTCCTGTGCGGGAACGTGGCGGGAGCGTATCACAAGGCGCTGATGGAGCGCGCGCTGCGCGCCACGTTCCGCGAGGCACTTAGCTCCCTGCACTCGCGCCGGCGGCTGGACACCGAAAAGAAGCACCAGGTTCGCTGGGCCTGGGAGGCTGGGCCAGACTGTGGTGTGAAAAGGGGTTATTTATATCATTCAGCCGGGCCCCTTTGGAAGCCGAATGACTTTCAGCAGGTCACTTACCCTTCTCTTTCCTCCTTTGTAAAATGTGGCTACCGCCCACCTGGGAAAGTTGTGTTAAGTCTCAAACAAACTGAAGCCTATGAAAGCACTTTTATGATAGTAAACAAAGAACTCTTAATTCTGGCATTGGTTCTGGGAGTTCAGTCCCCAAAGGTGATTAGTGCAGGGTGGGATGTTGGAGCCCCAGCTCTATGTGATGGGAAGGATCTTGGGGGAGTACTTTGGGGAACACCTAGTGGTACTGGGGAAGTGCTGGGTTCCTAGTTCGTTGGGAGGCTGGGACTTCTGGCTGTGGGTTGCAGGAGGGTTGGTGTTCATTGTGACCTCCTCCAGGAACACCTTCTCTTGTCCATCCTTCCTGCCTACTTGGCCCGAGAGATGAAGGCAGAGATCATGGCACGACTGCAGGCTGGACAGGGGTCACGGCCAGAAAGCACCAACAACTTCCACAGCCTCTATGTCAAGAGGCACCAGGGAGTCAGGTATGAGAAATGATGGCCCCAGGGAAGGGGGCTGTGGGCTGAGATCCTGGCCCCACCGACACAGTCTGTCCTGCCCAGTGTGCTGTACGCTGACATCGTGGGCTTCACCCGGCTGGCCAGTGAGTGCTCTCCTAAGGAGTTGGTGCTCATGCTCAACGAGCTCTTTGGCAAGTTCGACCAGATCGCCAAGGTCAGAGGGGGCCTCCCTCCCCACCCAGGGATCTTCAAGTGCCCCACCCTGGAGAGCCCCTTCCAAGGGAAACACCTGCCTCCTCAGATCCCAGTCCCACTTCAGAGCCCATGTATTCCAATGGAAGATATTCCAATGGAAGTAGGAAACCCTCTCAAACAACCCCAGCTGTGGAGCTGCTCACCACACACCTCAAACCTGGAAGAGACTTCTCAACAACTCCACAAATGTCCCAACCACAACACCCCCAGATATGCTCAGAGCCCTGACGTAGGTGTCTCTGGACACCACAGCCAAATCTAGGGGGATGTTCAGATGTTCTAACCTTAGGGAGCCCTTCCAAGGGAAATGTCTGCCCTGTGTAACCTCAGCCCAATCCAGCCACCTGTTCAGACCCCCAGGGATGCCCCCAAAAAACCTAATCTTGGGTGTCACCCAGAAAACCTCAGTCTTGAGGCTACTTTCACATGCTCAAATCTGAATACACCCTCCACATGCCAGAGCTGGGGGAGAGCCACAGACCTCAGCCAGTCCCATAGCAAGTTGAGAGAGTCCCTAGATCTGACCCAGAGACTTCCGGCCTCAGAGGTTCTTCAGGAATGCCACATTTGCTCCCACTCCTCCCAGCTCCCTCGTACCTCTGGCCTCTAACCAGGTGCCCCCCTTCCCCTGCACACACACACACACTCCCAGGAGCATGAATGCATGCGGATCAAGATCCTGGGAGACTGTTACTACTGTGTCTCTGGGCTACCGCTCTCCCTGCCAGACCACGCCATCAACTGCGTGCGCATGGGGCTGGACATGTGCCGGGCCATCAGGTCAGCTCAGGTGGACGGGCAGGAGGGTAACAAGGGATGGATGTTGGGGAGGAGCAGACAGGGTAGTGGAAGTCCTCCTAGAGGGAGGGAGGGGTATGGCATGGGTAGGGATGAAGGCAGCATTCAGATTGTCCCCTACATACCCTGCTCAGGAAGCTCCGGGCAGCCACTGGCGTGGACATCAACATGCGTGTGGGCGTGCATTCGGGCAGTGTGCTCTGCGGAGTCATTGGGCTGCAGAAGTGGCAGTATGATGTCTGGTCCCATGATGTCACACTGGCCAACCACATGGAGGCGGGTGGCGTGCCAGGGTGAGATGTGGGGCTGCAGGAGGCCACAGGAGGAAACCAACCGGGCCTCCCACATGCTGTCATCCTGTTCATAGTTTCCTAAAATGAGCACAATCCCACGTGGGGCTTAGGGAGATCCTGGCGTGCAGGGAGTGGGGTCGGGAGACACTTCCGGTAGCACAGGGCCTTGCTTAAAGTCAGACCTCCAGGAAGGCTCCTTGAAAGAAAGGAGAGGTTTGCAAGCCCACCGTCCTGACTCCCACTGCCCCCTCCTTCCAGACGAGTACATATTACAGGGGCTACCCTGGCCCTGCTGGCAGGGGCTTATGCTGTGGAGGATGCAGCCATGGAACACCGGGACCCATACCTTCGGGAGCTAGGGGAGCCTACCTACCTAGTCATCGATCCCCGGGTAAAAGCCCAGCCTGGACCCCATGGGCTGGCCCATCCTAACCACCCGCAGCCAACAGGCCTGATCTCTTTTCCTACACCAGAGACTGAATTCCTGGGTCCCAGTGTGTGCGTCAAGGGGGAGGTGACACAACCTTCCAAGAGATGTGGGGAGAATGTGGAAAGCATTTGTGAAATTGACTCTCAGCCCTCCTATGCCCCAGGCTGAGGAAGAGGATGAGAAGGGCACTGCAGGAGGGTTGCTGTCCTCTCTTGAGGGCCCCAAGATGCGTCCGTCACTGCTGATGACCCGCTACCTGGAGTCCTGGGGCGCCGCCAAGCCTTTTGCCCATCTGAGCCACCTAGAGAGCCCTGTGTCCACTTCTACCCCTCTCCCGGTAAGTGCACTCCACTGCGAGCCCTAGCACTTACATAACCCCACTCCACTGCCTCTCCCAACCTCCCCCCACCCATCCAGTGAGTCACTTGATGACATCCTAAGGTCCTGAACTGTCTGGTTGCCCCAGTCACTGGTTCAGGCCTTTCTTTACCCTTCTTTCCAGAGACAGGGCAAAGGTCACTGCCCTCTGAGCTCACTTGAGATGCAAAATCCTATAGGCACCATGTTCACTGTTCCCCAAACTCCACTCAGGAAGCCTTCCCTCAGTACCCCAAAGGTATAGACCATACTTCCTCTTGGCTCTGAAGCCAGCACTCACACCCAGTCCTACCAGGAAATGTCTCTGTTGAACTCCCTTCCTGAAACCGCACACTCTTTTTTAATCCCCACTAGAATTGGGAAGGTGGGGGCAAATCAGTTGTTGCCCCTACTCTCAACATTTATACAAGGATTAAATGAGGTGACAGTGAAAATCACATGTGGTCTTGAAAGAAGTCACTCTGAGCAGGCAGGGATTGAGGAGAGAGGGAAGAGAGGTAACCAGGGCTTGGTTGGCTGACCTTGTGCATAGCACCTTCCGGTAATCATGACCCACTAGTGGAGGAGCCTGGATCTCTCCCACCAGCTGGCTCTTCGTGTTGGTGCTTGGTGACAAGCAGCCAGAACACCCACGCATACAGGTACTGAGGCTGTGTCCCCAAAGGCTTGCCCCAAGATTAGGGTCCTCAGCCTGCTCTTCTCCATTTTATCTGATCTTCTCCAAACTTTTCCAGCCACCTTTCTGCAGATCTTTCTCTCTGAATCTTCTCTGCCAGGTAGACCCAGTTGGATATATGGGATGACTTCAGAGCACCCTTTCTGTGTTCCATCTCCGCCCCCCCACCCACCCACCCAGCAGGAAAGCAGGCCAGAGATCCGTGAAACACTGTGGTATGGGGGGACATTGGCAGCAGTGGTTTAGGAGAGTACCTAATTCCAATCCTTAACACGGGGTAGGGGGGACGTCAGAAGGGTTAAGCGGGCAGGAGGGAGAAGAAGAAAGAATCCAAGACTCTGCTGACTATTGCAGGATAGAGTCTCCAGCATGGAGGCAGAGTAGAGGGTGGGCTTTGCTGGGAGCCCAAGAATTGTGAGACAATGTTAGGTGCAAGTGCAATCACCATGGTGAGAGGCCCCCTAGAACCCATGCCAGACCTCCCTGAAACCCCACTCGTGTGCAGGCTAAGAAGTGTCAGGGTGGAGAAGTAGGAACTCCTGGTTCGAGGGTAGCTCCCAAGGCAGGACCTCACCAGCCCAGAAATTCACTTCCAAGCCCGTGAAGTACCAGGCCCTCAGTCAAATGTTAGAAATCCTGAGAATCACATCAGCTTACATTTAAACAATGGGGAACCTTGGGGTGGTGGGGCAGTGTTGGTGCTAGTATATAACATCCATCCATCCATCCATCCATCCATCCATCCATCCATCCATCCCCACGTGGGTAGAACCCACGAACCGCAAGATCATGACCTGAGCTGAAGTCGGTCGTTCAACTGACTGAGCCACCCAGGCACCCTGTTCCTTCCACACTTTTAAAGCACCTACAATGTGGCAGGCACTAGGCTAGTTCTAGAGAAGACAGAAATGAATAAATTGTTTTCTCTGTTTTCAAAAAACAGTCATTGAGCAAGGTGGAAAGGCAGGTAGGTAGTTTGAAGAACGTTAGGCTCAGTCCTGGATGCATAGATGGGCTCATACCTAGAACACACCCCTTAATCTCCCTCCTTCCCCATACACCAAGTTTTGGTTTGGGGGGATGATGTGGCCCCCTGTGACCCTGCTTCCTTCACATGAGCCAGGGGAGCAGAAAAGAACAGTCACAGACTCCTGGCCCTGGGCAGTGGCCGTTGGCTTCGTTCTCTTCTTTGGGGCTTGTCTCACCTGCTTTACTTGCCTGCTTATTTTCATATGTTTGCTCACGGTGCGCATTTGTTTTGGTGCAGGAAAGAATGACTGTGACCAGGTTTGTCTCTCTTCCTTTCTCTTTCCCTTTCTTCTAGACTTTTTGTCTTCTGCCCCCACCACTTCCCAGCTCAGCCTGACCACAAGCGAGTCAGAACTTTCTCACTGTCACTTCAGTTTAAACCAAGGACTTTTGGGATTTGTTCAGTCCTTAGGGAAGATGACAGCCACTCAAGCTTACAGAAGACACAGAGTTGCCTCACAGGGGGTAGAGACTGAGGAAATAAAAGTATAAAGACCCTGGGTGTCTAAAGAGTCCAGAAGACACTGTTTTTTAAAGTTTATTTATTTATTTATTTTGAGAGAGACAGAAGTGCAGGCAGGGAGGGGCAGAGAGAGAGGGGGACGGAGAATCCAAAGCAGACTGCACACTGACAGCACAGAGCCCGATGCGGGGCTCGAACCCACGAACTATGAGATCATGACCTGAGCTGAAGTCAGACTCTTAAATGACTGAGCCACCCAGGCGCCCCAAGTCCACAAGAAATTTAAAGAATAAATGTGGTTTGATCCTTCCCTTAAGGGCAAATGGGATTTGATGGAGAGAGGAAGTCATTAGAGGCAGGGAAAACACTCATGCCAAATGCTCAAGGCCAAGGACATGTGTAGATATGGAACCCCTCACTGCAGAGAGGCTTCAGGGATGCTCAGCATCGCCTCATCCCCCTCTTTGCTGTGTTCTCCCAACAGGAGAAGGCCCTGGCTTCCTTTGGCCCCCAGTGGAGCCTGGACCGGTGAGGAGGCCCTGGGGTGACCTGCCCCCATCCATCCTGGGGGTTGGGGGCTGCACCTGCTTCACCCAGATATGTTGAGGGCCTCCTGTGGTGACAGGCTGGGCTGTCACTCTGCAGGAGCCGTACCCCCCGGGGGCTAGATGATGACCTGGACACTGGGGACGCCAAGTTCTTCCAGGTCATCGAACAGCTCAACTCTCAGAAGTATGGAGAACAGAAGAGGACTGGGAGGGGTTGGGAGCTGGGCTTCTGTGGTACAGGAGGGATGTGCTCCCCTAATGACCCAGAGGGAAGGGGGGGGGCTTCCCTACTCTACTCCAGGGAAACATGCACCTGACCACCCCTCCACCCACCTTGCCCTGTCCTTTCCTTTCCGGGGCTCATGGCCCCCCACCTCCTACCAGACAGTGGAGGCAGTCAAAGGACTTCAACCCACTGACACTGTACTTCAGAAAGAAGGAACTGGAGAAAGAGGTGGGCTGGGGTGGGTGGGGGGTGGCACAAGGTTACAGAATTTTCCAACCTTAGTGCCTTGGCCTTGGGAAGGGGGCAAGCCCTGTGGTCCCGCCTCACCTCCAAGGTCTGCTCAGTTTGTGATCCTGGGGTGAGGGGCTTGTACCTCTCTCCAAATGGCTGTCACCCTATAGATTGAATTTCTAGGTGGGGATGGGAGGGAGGAGGGCAGTTCCTTGGAGAACCAGTAGGGGCTACCTGAGACTGAACTGGAGGGTGGGTGGGGAGGCTGAGACACCCGTTCTTGCCTGGAATTGACACCTGTGAGATGATGGGCAGCCCTAGTGGCCCCTGTCTCCACACTGACCCCCCTTCCCTTCCAGTACCGACTCTCTGCACTCCCCGCCTTCAAATACTACGCAGCCTGCACCTTCCTGGTTTTCCTTTCCAATTTCATCATCCAGATGCTGGTGACAAACAGGTGAGAGCCCCAGGCAAGAGGGGCCCTGATTCCCATGTATAGACTTTTTGATCCTTGACTCACATTTTCTTCTTTACCGACGTTCCCTTAGTTTCGGACACTGACCCACAGAGGAAACATGTGTTCTGGGGAAACAGTGATAATCATAGCCCTCATTTTACTATCGTACATCTTGTGGGCTTTCTGCATAACCCAAGCACTTTCACAAGCCTGTCTCTCAATTCAAACAACTTTTCAATGAAGCAGGTTCTATTTTCATTGAGAAGCCCAAATCTCACAGCAAATGAGCTTAGAAAGTAGGTCCTTGTTTTTAGTCCATGGCTAGGAGGGGCTTCAGGGACTTGTCCAGAACTCAGCCAGGTAGAAGAAGAGCTTTGGCCTGAAGGCCCAGAGACTGGCCTGATGTGGCCTTGGCGCCTTTGTGAGCCTCCTGCCCCCTTCCAGTATTGTCCCCACCTTATAGTTCCTGCCCTACCCCACCACTGCCCTAGACCCCTCAACTTTCCCAGAGCATCAGCAGGCAATGCCTTTCATCAGCCCAGTCCCCACTGGCAGCCAGTTCAGATCCCCAGGACTCCTCCTCCCCACATCTCCCAACTGGGTGGCACAGCACCCTCCCAGCACACAGAGCCGATTCTGACTTTCAAGGCCTCACTCTTATCTCCCTTTAGGCCCCCAGCTCTGGCCATCACCTATAGCATCACCTTCCTCCTCTTCCTCCTCCTCCTCTTCGTCTGCTTCTCAGAGCACCTGACGGTGAGGTGGGCTGGGGGGTGGAAGTGGTGAGCTGGGCCCTCACTGTGACCTGGGTGTCCCAGCCCCACGGCTAAGATTCCTGTGCTCCTTCTGCAGAGGTGTGTCTTGAAAGGCCCCAAGATGCTGCACTGGCTGCCGGCACTGTCTGGCTTGGTGGCCACACGGCCCGGACTGCGAGTTGCCCTTGGCACAGCTACCATCCTCCTGGTTTTTGTGATGGCCATTCCCAGCCTGGTGAGGGCAGTGGGGGGCCCTATGTACCCCCATCAGGGCCTGTTCGAGCTGTCAGAAGCTGAAAGGGGACCCCTTGGATTTGGGAGGACAGCCGGAGTAAGGCCAACATTCTGGCAATGTTGGACAAGTATAAAAGAAAAAAATTAATCTGCCACCTGAGCATATCTATTCTGTGGAGGCAGATCTTCACTGTTTAGCTCGCTCACTATGATCTTGTAGCTGAGTCTGGCTGAGTTTTCAGAATTTGTTTTGTTTTGATTATTTTGAACGTTTATTATTTTTGAGAGACAGAGTATGGGTGGGGGAGGGGCAGAGAGCGAGAAAGGGAGGCAGAATCCGAGCTGTGCTGACAGCTCAGAGCCTGACGCAGGATTCGATCCCACGAACCGCGAGATCATTACCTGAGCTGAAGTCAGACACTTAACTGACTGAGCCACCCAGGCGCCCCTGAGTTTTCAGAATTTATAGTCATTCCTAGAATTCTATCCCTGAAAGACACCTTAGGAATCACACCCCCCCCCTCCCACCCCGCCAGCCAAGTAACAGAAGAGGAAGCTGAGGCCCAGAGAGGCTAAGTGGTTGGCAAGAGATCACACAGTGGATCCGTGGCAGACTCGTGCTCAGGACACCTGCTCCTCCCATCCCTGACCCCCCAGCGAGGACCCCTGCGCTAAGCCTCCCTCACCAGCCAGGCATAGCAGAATCCCCCTCTTTGGAGGGGTCTGGCCCTGACCCATCCCTAAGTCAGCTGAACCCCAGCACAAGCCACCATTGTGCCCAGGGAGCTGCCTGCCCACCTCAGCTCTTCACCTCCTTCTGCAGTTCTTCTTACCAGCAGCATCAAACTGCCCTTTTGGTGCTCTCAATGTGTCCTCCATGGCTTTCAACATCTCCTGGGAGCTCCCTGGGTCCCTGCCTCTCATCAGCGTCCCTGTGAGTATTCCTCACAGCCCTGAAACTCTGTCTCCAGAGCCTTCCTTGGCCCCTCCCCCACCTCCTTGGTTGAACGTTCCATCCTGTGGATTGGGACAGACGTAAATTACAGTCGGTGTGTGTTTGTGTGTATGACACCGCCTACTCCCGAGATAGGTCGTGGGCCCGGGGAGGGGCAGGCCAGGAGCCCCGGGATATTCTCCCACCCCTACCTGTGGGATATGCCCCGCCTCTTGACCACCCTACTTGGCCCCACAGTACTCTATGCACTGCTGCGTGCTGGGGTTCCTGTCCTGCTCCCTCTTTTTGCACATGAGCTTCGAGCTGAAGTTGCTGCTGCTCCTGCTATGGCTGGGGGCCTCCTGCTCCCTCTTCCTGCACTCCCACGCCTGGCTGTCCGACTGCCTCATCGCCCGCCTCTATCCGGATCCCTCGGACTCCAGGTGTGCAAGGCCACTGGACAGAGGTGCTCAGGCCCCCTGAGAGCGGAGGAGAGCTGTCCTTACCTCCCTGACCTGAACCATCCATCCACAGGGCAAAGGGGGAGGGTGGCTGTAGGCTACATGGGCACTGAGGGTAGGGAGGAGGCCATCGGGAAGGTGCAGGGCAGGGGCAATCCTGATCCGTGGCCTCCTCAGGCCAGGGGTGCTGAAGGAGCCCAAACTGATGGGAGCTATCTCCTTCTTCATCTTCTTCTTCACCCTCCTTGTCCTGGCTCGGCAGGTAAGTCACCCATCTCAGCCCTCCAGGGCCTCCCTTTGAAGGGTGAGGCGGGGGTCCCCATATTTGTGACTTGGTCTCTCTCTCACTCTTTCCCTCAAATCTTACGCCTTCGGGGTTGAGCCAAAATAGTGTGCCCATTGGAAGCTTCTAAGTGAACCTTCCTGCTCCTTTTCTTTCTCCTTCACCCCCCCGCCAAGGGAGGTGCCTTCAAATTCTCCCTCCCTCATCCCTCCCACCCCAACCTAGGAAAACCCACCTATAAGAAAGAATCTGCCGCCAATTCTATCTACCCTAGTTTGAATCTATTTTCAAGGTAGCCTCCCCAGGGATAGTTGCACCTTGAGGCTTCTCTCTAGACTGGGGGGAGGGGGTGTGGTTTAAGCATCAAGGAATGGGGGGAAGGGGGGAGCACACAGGAGCTGAAGTTTCCCGTGCACTGTGTCTCCCCTTGGGCCCCTGCTGACCCTGCCAGAATGAGTATTACTGCCGGCTGGACTTCCTGTGGAAGAAGAAGCTGCGGCAGGAGCAGGAGGAGACAGAGACCATGGAGAACCTGACTCGGCTGCTGTTGGAGAATGTGCTCCCTGCACATGTGGCCCCCCAGTTCATTGGCCAGAACCGGCGCAACGAGGTGACTCCCCACCCCTGACTCCTCAGCCTCAGTTGCCACAGGGACCAATTTTGGATGCAAGCCTTGGCCCTTGGCCCATCCTCTTTGGACTCCCCCACAGTAGTTAAGTGGCCACCCAAGTCTCTGTCCCTGTCACATAGGTGCCTGACATTTTCATAAGCTCTTAGTCTTTGTCTGCTGAGCACAAAGCCTCTGTGTTCCAAGTTCTTACTTAGAAGGAGCATCCTCTCCAACTCATAACCACTCCATGCCTTCCAGAAGCTTCTTCAAGTGTTGATGGGAGTTGTGTGGAGGACACAGTCCATCCATCTCTCTGGACCTGCACTATCCGGGATGGTAGCCATTAGCCATGTGTGGCCCTTTAAATTTAAGTGAATTAAAATGGAAAATTCAGTTCCTCTGTCTCACTGGCCACCTTTCAAGGATCTAACAGCTGCCTATGGCTAGTAGATGCCGTATTGGGCATCCCATATGTAGAACTTTCCATCACCACAGGGTTTCCCATTGGAAGATGCTAATCTATATCCTTAAACATCTTGCCATAGACCATCAGAAGGTCACCCACATAATTGCACCATTTTACTTTTGCCACCACTACTTCACTGTGTCTGCTGTGGAAATGCTCTTGGTCCATCTTGAGGAATGTTAAAAGAAACAGGCCAGGGGCTACTTCACAGCTTCCTGCCCCCACTGCTTGCTCTCTGCTCTCAAGATCAGCAGTAGGTCTACATCTCCTGCCTCCTTCTCTTACAGACACTGGGAATCTTGTCACTGCTTCTGTTTCTAGCTTCACATTGGCTACTAGAAAGCTCAGAGCCAGAATCTAGGACTCACAGGGACTTTATGGCACCCATTTTGTGAACCGACTTCAAATCTTACCTTTATTTTCTTACCTTTTCTTACCTTATCTTACCTTTATTTTCCTTTTGGCCCCTTTTCCCTATTACTTTATCTTCCAAGTTGTAGCTATCTTTGTAAGCTGACTTAGTTGACTTAACACCTATCGGCAATGAGATATGATAGAAAGATGATTCCCACTGACAGGATCCCAGCTCTTGAAGAGACTCCCTTCACGTGGCTATGAGGTGATCCTGACTCCAAACCCCTGTCTCTCCTGGAATCATAATGAGACCCAATCTTTGACTCCTGAGTCACACATCCCTGGGGTAACCTGGCCCTACCCCTCTCCCTCCTTTCCGATCCTTCTTAAATAGAGGGGTAGGAGTATGGACACAGGGAGGAGGGCCCATGCAGGCTCAGAAGGGGGAAGACCATGGCTTGCTCCCTCAACCCAGCATCCCATCCTCCAGGACCTCTACCACCAGTCCTATGAGTGTGTCTGTGTCCTGTTCGCCTCAGTTCCAGACTTCAAGGAGTTTTACTCTGAGTCCAACATAAACCACGAGGGTCTAGAGTGTCTGCGGCTGCTCAATGAGATAATTGCTGATTTTGATGAGGTGACAACTCCAAGCTTCCCCTGGACCCTTTGTCCTGGATGCTAGAATTTTCCACCAGTCCCTCCTGCCAATTTAGTCTCCAGCCAGGGGTCCATCCCCCTCTCCCCGGCCCTGCCACTCCTCCTCCAATCCCCTAGCTCTCTGGAAACTCTGCTCACTATCCACTCTCCCTCCTGCCACCATCCCTGTCCTCACAACCTGGTCCTTTAGTCTCCAAAGGCCTGGGGCTGGGCCTCTGAGAGGGAGGCAGGAGAGAGCAAGAAAGACTGGGGACACAGCTTCCTTTCTATACAGCTGCTCTCAAAGCCCAAGTTTAGCGGGGTGGAGAAGATCAAAACCATCGGTAGCACCTACATGGCAGCTACAGGCTTAAATGCCACCTCCGGACAGGACGCACAGCAGGTACAGAATCCCTTCTTTACCTACCAACCTTCGTCTGGGCTCTCACTGGGGGGTCCTCATTGACCCATCCTGGTGGGCCGGCCCCGTTGCTAGGATGCTGAGCGCAGCTGCAGCCACCTTGGCACCATGGTGGAGTTTGCGGTGGCTCTTGGATCAAAGCTGGACGTCATCAATAAGCACTCTTTCAACAACTTCCGCTTGCGTGTGGGTGAGGACCCTCCCTCGCTGGGGCAGTCTGGAACCTCCTCCTCACCTTCCCAAGCTCTGGCTCCCTTAGGCTCTTTGTTAGCTACTCCCCAGCTCACCCTGGACCCCCTCCAGCCTCATCCCTGGGGATGGAGCATGAAGCTGCTGGGCCAGGAGCTCTGAGGCTCAGCCACCCCTTCCCTAACCCACACCCCTCCAGGCCCTTTCCTCTAAGGCCTCCAGGCCCTTCACCCTAATTCCTAGAGTGTCCTCTTCCCCTCTCCCTCCTCAAATTCGCCCACCCAGGGCTCCTCTCTACCATACCTCTTGTCAGGGTTGAACCACGGACCTGTAGTGGCTGGAGTGATCGGGGCCCAGAAGCCGCAGTATGACATCTGGGGCAACACAGTGAACGTGGCCAGCCGCATGGAGAGTACAGGAGTCCTGGGCAAGATCCAGGTGAGGAGGCTGCATTGGAGGCATGGGGGGGGGGGGGCGGATAAGGATAGGGCCACACCCACACTTCTGACTCACACCCTTTCAATCCCAGGTGACTGAAGAGACAGCCCGGGTGCTGCAGTCCTTAGGCTACACCTGCTACAGCCGGGGTATCATCAAGGTCAAAGGCAAAGGGCAACTCTGCACCTACTTTCTGAACACAGATTTGGCACGAACTGGACCTCCCTCGGCCACCCTAGGCTGAGACCCCATCATCCTAAGATCCTCAATAAAAAGACTCTGGTATGATGGGAGCCAATTGGTGTCAGAAGCTTCTGGTATAGCTGCAGATCACCTTCTCCTTGCCTCTCAGCAAGCTAAACTTGCTTCTTCCCAAGCTAAAGTGAGTGTTTGTGTATATGCAAGGGTGATCATGAGTGTGCTGGAGAGGAGTGATTCTTTTTCAGAAGCTCAAGAAGAGGACTGCCTCAGCCTCCCTGCCTGATTCCAGTATTTTGTACACCTTGGAAGCATAAAGAAATTTAGCCGCATGGCTCAAAATAGGGATTTGTCTTTTCCTGCTCCCCACCCACAAATATTGGAAAGGAATAGCTGAGAATGTCATTTGACCTTTATTCATTCTCTATATACTAAATAAGCACCTATTATGTGCTTACTATACAGCATGGATGAAAGGCTTAGGAGATGATCTATCAGGTCCCTCCCTGTTTCAGCTGCTGTTGTCAAGTTGGTGCATACTTTCCAGCCAAGACCTGTAGACAGTTTTGGGATTCTCTTGTTCATAGATCCCTCAAATGCCCTCTTGCTTCCTTCTGCATCCTTCTGTGCAGATGCTGATACTATGTAGGTCTTGAAGCATCCAAGGTTCACGCCTACCTCCTATTTGTCGTAGACTCTGGGTCTGGAGTTCTCTCTTGTCCAGCAAGAGAGAGGATGCAGAATTAAAATGTTAGAGAGGCTAATGTTGGGGAGGAGACAAGAGCCCTAAGTAAAGATCCTTGCTCCGTTTTTATTAGGATCAGAAGGCTTACAAACGTGATGGACGTGCACAAAGAGACAATGAAACCGTGAACATTAATTCATATGTGTGAGAGAAAAGGGGTTTTTGAGAATATGCGGTGTTAGGGTTTGGGTCAATACAAAACAAAATCCCAGAGCCGGGCAGATGGTTGTTTATGGCAGGCACAAGGCAACGTGTCTGTTTATCTTAGCTTGCCTGGAGGATAAGACAGAGCAGGCTACCTCAGGGTCAACAAGGCTCCTTTCTTTTGCTAATTAGCTCCGCTCCAGGCAACTTCGCCCTGCTGAGGTCTATAACCTTGTTTACTTGCTTACCTATTCTGGTCCTTCCCTCCTGTGAAAGCAGCTTTCTGCTATTGCACTATTTTGGGGCACTTCCGCCCTGATTGCCTAATGTTGGATGCTTTCATCCTGTGGCTTCCTATTCCTCTATGCCTTTGTTCTATACTGGGGGCGCTTTTGCCCTGTTTACCTAATCTTGGATGCTTTCTTCCTGTGACTTTGTTAACCCATAGGTGCAAGCTCAGGGAATTCCTAAGCTTATTCCCCACACATTTTTAGCAGTCTGTGGGAGGTATCTTGACACCCTAGATTTGTTACAGATACTGCACATTTTGGATTTTTGGTCTTTCTCCTAGTTGGTCTTTGTTTATGGGAGAGATTCAAAAAGTACTCCGCTGCCATTTCTGCTACCATCTTCCTAAAATGCTGTCAGGACAGAGCCAGTCCAAGGCTCTCTAAAACAGTCATCCCTAGGAAAGAATGACTCATCCCTCTCACTTACAGGAATCTTAATTTCCTAAGAATGATGACTGGCACAGAGGGCCCTCAGCCTCAACCTGCTTCTGAGTGTATTTTAGGGGCTGGCAGAATGTTAATGTCCAGAATTCCAGGGGCTAAGATCTGATGACTTGGTTCTTAAGTGAGGCCTCCTTGGGAGATGAGGGGAGGGGAGGCAGTGCCCTAGAACATTGCCCACTGAAAGGACAAAGCTGAGTGGCAGGAAGTTGGAGTCATGGTAACAGCGATACCTATCATAAGCTTCAGGGTAAAGGTCCCAGAGCTGTGCTGTTTTCTCAGCTCATCTGCTGATTCAGGGAGTCTGGCATGATAAGCCCACATGGGTGGCCTTCTTCCATCTGCTCCTTCAGGAGTCTGTAAGACCTGTGCTCTAAGTATGATGGGCAGGGCACCTGCCTCAGAATGGGGGAGGAGAGGGGATTCTGGTTTCTGTATCTTTGTGTCCCTTCCAAAACTGAAAAGCACAGGATGTGATGTGCCTCTCAACTGTTGAGAAGGATCCCCAGAAGAGCACCCAGCAGCAACCCTAATTCCCCATTATACACACACGCCCCACACACAGGGTTGACCCAATTTGAGGCTTCAGTTTTAATAGCAAAGCTGCCCCAGGCTTTCACTGGGCCCTCACCTGCCCCGCCCCTCCCTCCTCTTCTGCTCCACCCCACTGGCGTTCTCCTCCTAGGGGTACAGCACTGGGCCAGGCCAACGTGGGGGCATTCCGCCAGGAGGAAAGCCGACCTTCCACCAACAGCGGCAGCACCACCACCACCACCACCCAGACCTAGTTCAGTTCGCTTCACTGGAGAGGGTTGGAGACGGTGAGGCTCTCGGTGGTGCCATTCTCGGGAGTGGCGGGGGCGCCCCTCACCGTCTGGGCCAGGGTGCCCCCGCGGCGGGTGCTGGACGCCTCGGAGCCGGTGGCCTCCAACAGCTTGGCGACGAAGCCCACGCCGGCCGAGCGCAGCAGGCCACCGCCGGCGCACGCGTACAGCACGGGGTTCACGCTACTGCTCAGAAAGGCCAGCGCGATGAACACGTAGCGCGCCAGGAGCAGCCGGTTCTGCAACGGCCCCGCCTCCCCGCCGGCCAGCAACCGGCCCGCCTCGGCCAAGTTCACCACGTGGTAGGGCAGCCAGAAGGCGGCGAAGGTCAGGATGATGAGCGCCACCAGGCGGCCCGTGCGGCGGCTTCGGCGGAAGCGCCGGGCCTGCAGCCTGCGACCGATGTCGGAGTAGCTGGCCACCACCACCAGGAAGGGCAGCAGGAAGCCGGTGAGGGCCTCGAAGAGTAGATGGAAGGCGTTGAGTCGTTCGCTGGGGTACTTCAGGAAGCACACCAGGCTCCAGTTGTTCGGTGCCAAGGTCACCGTGCGGTACACGACGACGGGCGTGGCCAGCAGAAGGGACATCACCCAGATGCCTGCCAGTACCCACCAGGCAACGGCCTTGGTACGAAACTTCTGGGACACAAAGGGGAGGGCAACCGCCAGCGAGCGGTCCAGACTCATGGTCGTGATCAGCAGGACGCTGGCGTACATGCTGACTCCGCAGACATAGTGAAACAGGCGGCAGGCAGCCAGTCCGAACACCCAGGTGCGTTGGGCCACGTTGTGGAGGAAAAAGGGGGCAGTAAGCAATACAGCCAAGTCGGCCAGGGCCAAGTTCAGCACCAACAAGGCAGTGACAGAGCGCTTCTGCATCTTTACCAGGATGCTCCACACCACAAAGCTGTTGCCGGGAAGCCCCACAACCAGTGCCACTGACAGGAGGATGATCGTCAGCAGAGCGATGAACATGACACCTAGTGAGGAGGTGCTGCAGAAGATGTAGCGTCCGGGGCCACTGCAAGGACCTGGAAGGTGAGGGTGAACACAGGCATGAGGGTGGGGGACCAAGGTTTCCCGACACCCTGGACACACCTAGCCTGAGTGCTCTAGCCGTCTCCAAATCAGCAGCATCAGTTGCACCTCTGCAATATACTGTCCTCACCACTGTCAACAGACCTGTCTTAAGGGGATCTGGCTGAGTAGAAACACTGATTTCCTAACTAGGCCCCGGGGCTCCTTCCTGCCCACAGACCCATTTGCAAAATACAGAGCAACAACAGCAGACCCTTTCTGCCTCCTTCTTTTCTGAAACCCAGAACCAAATGGCAGGGGCAGCAGGGTGGGGGGATGCTTTCCTTAACAAGGACACACCCTTCAAAAGGCTAGCTTCTCAGTAACCTGCCAGGCCCCGGGCCCCCTCAGTTCCAATGATTTCCACCAATCACCTCACTCTCTCCAGAGGTGCCCAGGGCCCACCAGGAATAACAGGGATGGGGAGGAGTTTGTGGATAGGAGACAGGAACAAATCCTCCCCAGTCAGGCTTTCTTTGGAAATTCCTTTGCCCTTTCGCTCATGGCTGTAACCTGCCCCACCACTACCTCCCTACTCCCAGGGTACTTACTTACAGACTTTGCCGTGTACTGGTTGGAAGCTGGTGCCAATCCCAAGGCCAGGGCAGAGTGGCGTAGCCTATTACCAGATCTGTCCCAGTTCCAGGGTCCTGGCCCCAGGTCTCGGTGCTGTCAGCTACGTTGGCCAGAGAGGAAGTACCAAGAAGCAGAGGAGGGGGAAGACACATCTTCCTGAGGGTGGGGCTGAAACTCCTAGCCCTCCCTTCACTGGGGAGGGGGGAGGGATGGTCTTTGTGTTCCAGAAGAGCCTAGCAGGGAGGAGGACTCCTCAGGGGTGGGACCAGATGAGAAGAGCCCAAGAAGGTGCAGGGAGAGGAAAGAGGGGTGAGGGGAGTGAGTAGGCTGGGGTGTGGCCTCAGATGCAGGTCTAGACTGGAGAACTGCCCTGGGTCATACAGGAGAAGGAGGGAAGGAAGCTGGAGAAGGGAAATGGGCTCAGATTGAGAGGCCAGAATGTTGGATATCTTTACATGTCATGTAAATAATATCATGTAATAATTTTTAGATTAATAGGAAGTGAGCAACAACTAACAGTCTTGGGAGGCATCAAGACTTGGCAGAGAGACAAAGGAGAGATGCCACCTCCCTGGGAACTTCCTGTCCTCCAGGAAGATGTGGCTAGGTTATGGCTTTGGGTTTAGGTAACATCAGGACTTGAAGAGGACAGCACTCTGTCCTTGGCTTGGGTTCAAGCCACAAGCAGAGTTGGGGGATGGGGCTCTTCCAGAACCCCCTATCCCTTCCCTCATGTAAAAAGATTGGTTCAATTCTTCTTCTTGGCAGAAGCCAAAGTCCAAAGGACCTCCTTTGTATTACACAGAATGCCAATTTCTTCCCCTTCCCCAACCATTTCCCTTGTGCTTGGCCGTGTGACTACCCTGCCACATGAATTTGGATTGAAGATCTGGGCGCTGGGCAAGGAGGTCAGCACCACCTCTTTCCTACCTTCTCATAGTTGGCTGTCCAGTCCCACCTCAGACACACAGAGAAAGTGGAGGCTGAGCATAGGGAGAGGAAGTAGGGGCAGTGATGCGTTATGCTTGCCCTGCCAGGAGGGGAAACCAGGAATGTACAGGGAGGAACAGCCCCAAGAATGGTCACTCTTCGGGGCGCCTGGGTGGCTTGGTCGGTTGAGCATCCGACTTCGGCTCAGGTCATGATCTCCCAGTTTGTGGGTTCTAGCCCTGCGTCGGGCTCTGTGCTGACGGCTCAGAGCCTGGAGCCTGCTTTGGATTCCGTGTCTCCCTCTCTCTCTGCCCCTTCCCCGCTCATGCTCTGTCTCTCTCTATCTCTCAAAAATGAATAAACGTTAAAAAAAAATATTGTTAATAAAAAAAAAAAGAATGGTCACTCTTCTCCCTTCCTGGAAGGAGTGCAGTCTCTCCCTTTGACCTCTTCTGCAGGGACTGAGAACTGAAAAGTCTTTCCTTCAATCTGACCATGAGCCTTTCTGCTTCCCTTCCAACTCTGTCACTTCCCAGGAAAGATGCACTTTGGTCCATCTTTGGTGGTCACTGAGGTCCTTTACCTTCTCTGCTTTGAGAAGGGCCAGTGCAGAGCTGACCCAGTAGCTGTGAGACAGAGGATGTGATGCAAAGAAATGGGCTGAAACCACAGCAGGAAGGCAGAGTTGAGGAAGGGCTTTCTGACCACAGAGGTTGTAAGACAGGGACTATGGAAGGGAGGAAGTTAGGGAGCTTCTGCCCTGACACATGAGAACAGGAAGGAGTTCCCGCTGTCAGTGTTGGAGGATGCAAGTTCTGGCCCAGAGCTCAGGGGTCAACCAGAGGCCCCTCCTGACAGAAACTGGGTTGTCTTCACCTCCTCTCCCAAACTGCTCCCCACTTCCATGTCTCTCAACAGCCTTTCTTCCTCCACCCCAGGCTAGATACTCTAAGCATACTTCCTGCCCCCCAGATCCAGAGCTCCACCCTGCCCCAGTTTGGGTGCCCCTGGCGTGACCCTGCAGACTGAATTTCCTTTACTCTTTCTTGGCCTCTGTCTGAGTGATGTGAACAGTCACTAAAGCAGAACCTGGGATGGTGGTCCGGGTGAGCACTCAGGTCACCAGCCATCTAGGTTTGCCAGGGACTGAGGATTGGGACAAGAAACTGTTGGTGCTGAAACTGGGAAAGTCTTGGGCAAACGGGGATGTTAGTCACCCTTGCGACCACATGTGTGTGCATGTGGACGTCCTCTGAACTCCATCCTACATCCTCAAACTCAAAAGCATCAGGATTCAGAACAGTTTGGGGACCTAGCGATAGAGAGATTCCAAAAGATGGGGGCCAAGGGGTATGGGGGGCAGTGAGCAACAGCTAGCAGTCTTGGGAGGAGTCAAGACTTGGCAGAGAGAAAAAGGAGACCAAGGAGAGATGTCACCTCCCTGAGAACTTCCTGTCCTCCAGTCATTCATACAGTCCCTGTACCCCTCGCCCCAAGCCCCAAATGTCCCCTGGGTGAGCCTGTGCCTGCTCCTGGGCTCCTTTTTGAGTCAGGTGATCTTTGGGGGGAAGAGTTGGATTCAGAGAGGAAGACAGGGCTCCCAGCCTCCCTCCCCACACTGCACCAACCACAAGACAGGAAAACTTTCCTTTCTAACCCCACACATTGTCTTTCCCCTTCCAGAGCTGGCTTTTTCTCCACTCAACTCTTTCAGACCCCAGAAAGTGGCTCCCATCCCCATTTTCTCATTCAAGCCCCCATACCTTTCCTTCCTCTTTCTCCCTTTATTTCCGGAGCGGTCTATGGCTTGGCTGGAGGGAACCAGGCCACCCAGACTCGGGAGGACAAGTCAAGATGCCACTGAAGGCTGGCAGCACCCAGCCTTGGACTGACCCAGCAGAGAACCAGGTGGCTTCAGTACAACTCAGGCATAATGAACTACCAGTGTGGGCATGCTTAACCCATGATGTAATGCCCCCCTCCTCAGTGTATTTCACAGTAGCTATTGGCAACAAGTAAGCAGTTCTGGCACGTGGGCCCATGACGACCTGCAGGCACACAATATTCACTAACAAGGACCACCACCACTTGCAATCCCTCAGTTTGGAGGAACCTGGGCCTGCCCAGAAAGATCCAAACTGTGGCCAGAGAAGGCTCCCCAAACGCTCCAGTTGTTCCCTGAGTTCTGGGGGAGGGACAACGGAAGGGGATAGGGAAGAGCAGGCCGGGTTGGTAGGGTTTGGTGTCAAGGGTCCCATCCCTGACTGTCCTTCTCCACCCCGCCCCCAGGGTCTCCATCGCCCCGGCCCTGCCCCACCACTTTGAGCCGAGGGGTAGTTCGGAGCTCCATGGTCCCCTCCCTAGAGCGGCCCCCGCTTCGGGCCTCTCCAGAGCCCTCAAAGAGTCTTGTAAGGAAGCGGGGACCTGCCCGGGGCAGCAGATCCCCTGCGGTGAAGACGTAGAGCACCGGGTTGACGCTGGAGCTGAAGAAGGCCAAAGCTGTAGTTCCAGCTCTCGCTGCCTGGCCCGCCCCGCCCAGCCTGGCCAAGGCCCCTTCCGGGGGAGCCAGCGCGGCGACCACCTGCAGAATGTTGACCACGTGGTAGGGCGCCCAGAGCAAGCCGAAGGCGAGCACGATGGCGCTCACCAGCCGGCCCACCCGCGTCCTGCGCCGCCCGGCGCCCCAGCGGGCGCCCCGCAGCCGCGCCAGCGTCAAGCCGTAGCAGCCGAGCACCAGCCCGAAAGGAAGCACGAAGGCGGTCAGCGTCTCCAGGCTCAGGTGGGCCGCGGCGTGGGCCGGCGACGGGTGGCACAGCTGGCACACGCGGTCTCCCCACAGGTGGCGGTAGACGGCGGCCGGGGCGGCGAGCAGCAGAGCGGCCAGCCAGACGGCCAGCAGCAAGCGGCGGGCCAGGGCCGGACTGCGCAGCCGGGGCGCCAGGAAAGGGCGGGTGACGGCGAGGCAGCGCTGCAGGCTGAGCAGGCTGGTGAGCAGGACGCTGGCGTACATGCTGAGCGCGCACACGTAGTACACCGCCTTGCAGCCCGCCTGGCCCAGCGGCCACGCCTGCCCCGCCAGGAAGGTCGCGAAGAGAGGCGTGAGCAGCAGCACCGCGCCGTCGGCCAGCGCCAGGTGCAGCACCAGCGTGGCCGCCAGCGGTCGCCCCCTTGCGGGCCGCCAGCCCGCCAAGCTCCACACTACGAAGCCATTGCCCGGCAGTCCCAGCAGCGCCGCCAGCAGCAGGAAGGCCGTGCCTGTGACCCGAGAGGCCTTCCAGCTCAGCAGCGTCTCGTTCCCCGGGGGTCGGTAACAGGCCAGCATTCTGTGCCTACCGGGAGATGGAAAAGGCCATGGAGGGCATTTAGGGGGTGGGGCAAAAGCCCGGGGTACCCCTCATGCCAGGTGAGAAGGGACTGCGTTTCCTCCCACTTTCCTCTCTTCTAAGAGCCTTGACTGACTTCCTGACCTACCCTGGCCCCTACTCAATCACTACTTCTTGGAACCCAAATCCCCTGCTGTCAGTCAGCCGACCTCCCCAGTCCTGACTCCCAGGCTGCCAGTACCTCCACCTCTACCCCTTTAGCTGGGCTTCTTCTCTGTCCAGCCCCCATTCCTTATACCTTAGGGCAAAATGAGTGGTGGGAAGTAAAGGTGCATGCGCAGATCTACTTACCCACCTGGGAGCTAGTAGGATCAGACCCACGAGGGGGCTGAAGAAGCTGAAAGGCACAGCAGCAGTGAGTGAGGTGGCTACTCCTGTCCTCTGCCAGTTAGATTTGCAGTGTGAGACTAGGAATAGGGAGGGACGAGGTGGAGTTCTTCTCAGGCCTTTCCTGGGGCTCCTCCCGCACTCTACCCTTTCCCATAACTAACAGGTCCAGGCATGTGAGAGGCTGCTTCCCTAGGAAACAGGACTATCTGCAGGTATACAGATAAGGTTCCCTGATCGTGTAGGTGAGTAGGGACACTACAAGATCCTGGGTCCTGCATCTGTCCTCATCCCTCGGGCAGTCCTGGCCCCAGTTGTTGGGACAGTTGTCACCACGTGCTCAGGCTTCCCTGGCCTACACTCAGCAGAGAAGGTGACCCAAACTACTCATTCCCCCAACTGCTCTATCTTGACCTATTTCCTGACTTCTGATCCTGCTGAGCCCTCTTTTTCTTCAGCCTGCTACCTACTCCTCTTGATGAGGTTTTGGGGTTATAGGGGTGATGTCCAGAGCCGACGGCCAAGAAAGAATTCTTGAAGATGTCCTTGGTACAAAAAGGTGACTTTATTAAAGCACAGGAACAGAACCCGTGGGCAGGAAGAGCAGTTTATAAGTGTGAGGGGGTGATCCTTTATATACTGTGGAGCTGAAGGAGGTAAAGTCAAGAGGAAGTTTCTTGAAGGGATTTCCATATGCTAAAGAGGAGTTACAGATTGTTGGGGGCCTAGCTATTGCCAAGCTAGGGCTGTTTTGCCCTCTAGCAAAGTATTATCATTAAGACAGTAGGGAGCTCCTGGAGACTGGGCTATTGATGAGATTGCCCTTTTCTTGTAATTTACTAAGATATTTGTAAACTGATGGAGACTCAGGTCCTGTGATCTCTATCAGTTTAACCATTGTTTTCTGTTCTTATCTTTGTTCTTGCACAGCTAGGAGTGCCTGAGGAATATCACACATATCCCACCTGGGGGCAGGGGAGTTGTTAGTTTGTGCTCTGCCTTTAGCTTGCCTAATGCACCCACATCACTCTCATCTCTTACCTTATGCCCTGCTCCATTCTTTCTACTCCCAGGGCTCTCAAAGGGCTACCAATGACAGCTTTCAGTCACAGTGCTGAGTTCTGGGGGATGCATTGGAGGTACAAGGGACTTATCAGCTCTTTGAGGAATCATAACACATAACCACAAAGAGACCATCCTACGGAGCTACGAGATAAGAAGATAGGAAAGGATGCATTGGTAGAGACATACTGAAAAGGAGCCTTCTCTGGGTGAAGAGATCAGGCAAAGCCTGGAAATGCAGAAATTTGAGGGGGATCTAGTACACTGATAAAGTTGAGCTAAGGCAAAAGACCCCTCCAGTTACCAGCTAGAGCTGGGCACTCCTTGGGAGCCAGGACACCAGTATTGTCTCAGTTTGGGTTACTTCCAAAGCACAGCCTGAATTAGCATGGGTACAGGTAATTCTGCATCTGGAAAGTCAGCTCAGGAAGTAGAAGTGAGGGAGCAGGGGAGGAGAGGGAAAAAGAGAGCCAAATAAGTGTGTTATTGAGTCTCTTCAGTAAGGATTAGGAAGCTCTCAGAATTACACAGAATGCCTTCCAGAAAGACAGAAGACTGGGGCACTGATGCCCAGCTTGCCTTCTTCACTGTTTGAGGGCTGTGCTAGAGGCATTATACACACTTGCAGCCTATACGTGTCAGGAGGCTGAGTGGGCTGCCGCAGCCTCAAACACCTAGGCAGGAAAGCAGAGATTTACACTCATGTGAGGGGTTCAGTCTTAGTGAGAGTCTGAGCTTCCATACAACTATCCACAACTATAGCTGAAATCAGAGATGGAACTCAGGGCACCCAAAGCTAGTCTTGATGCCATCAAAAGGCAACCCCCTTCCCCTTCACATCTCCTTCACGCCCATTCAGTGGCCAAAAGAGAAAGGTGAGAGAGAAAGTGACTAATGCAGTGTAGCTGAAGTGAGCAGTTCTGGAGATTGAAGCCAGAGAAATGTTGAGCCGACCCCTCCCCTAGACGGAGGAAGAAGCAGGAAAGCAGGAAGGCCAGGGTCCCAGACAGGATCCTGGTGATCCTGCATCCAGGGAGCAGGATCCATCCTCTCCTCACACACCACCCTGGCACACTGTCTCACCCTTCATTTCCTCCAAGCTCTGCCCATGATCCCACCTGCAGCCTGGCTTCCCCTTTCCTAATGCTGCAGTTTATGGCTTTCACAGTAGGTGGCAGCAAGTACAGTGCAAATCATGTATAACGCAGCTTCTCTAGGGTTGGGAGCCAGGAACTATTCCTAGAAATTCTCTCCATAGAAAGAAAAACACCAGAGACCACATTCCATCCTTACATAGTTCCCATTTATCCTCAGCACACACTGCCATCAGACAGACAGACACACACACACACACACACGCACGCACGCACAAAAGCCTCATGACTTTTGCGGGCAACTCTGGGCCTCAATCTCTCCTCCACTATCCCATCTAGGCCCCTCCTTCTCTCCCTCCCCTTGGACTTTGCCCTTCTTACTGGCCAGGCAGGGGGGACCAGAGTCCGGGTTGACTCATCTCCCACCTTACTGGAGCTGAGATCCCAGCTGTGTAGCTGAAAACACCACCATTTCAGCCCCAGCACAGCAGAGAACCACACAGCCCAGAACTCAGTGGGAGAGGCAACTCCCCTGCTCCTTCCCTCCACCATGGAGTACCTCTCAGCCCTGAACCCCAGCGGCCTGCTCAGGTGATTTTTTAACCCTCCTTTCTACCCTCCAACTCTGAGGATAGGGCATGGCAACAAAATTCCATTCAGCTCCCAGGAGACTCTGATACTCACTGCTTCTCTTTCCTGCCCCCACTTTCCACAACGGGCTTGTCCAGCTATGGAACCACCACTCACCACCTCCACTCCATGGTCTCTCCCTAGGCTACTCTGATCTGCAAATCTAGATCCCTCCTTAACTCCCCAGGCACCCCACCCCATCATCCCTACTGCATTCACCAAACTCCTCACTTCTTGACCTTTCTTCCCAACTACCAGGTCAGTATCCAGTATGAGCTCTGAGTTTGGCAGGAAAGTCTGGACTTCAGCTCCACCACCCCAGCGACCTTTCCGTGTCTGTGATCACAAGCGAACCACCCGGAAAGGTTTGACAGCTGCCACCCGCCAGGAACTGCTAGACAAGGTAAGTGAGCCAAATCCCTAAGTTCCTACTGCAGGGGCTAGAGAAGACTGAGAACTTACAGTGAGTGAGCAGAAAGGCTGAGGTTAGTTACATGGCTGCTCCTCCCTCTGGGGGCTAAAGGGGGAGGGGGGGCGGCGTGGTTCAGCCCAATGACCAACGCTGTATTTAGGTTATTTCTTTTCCAGGGGGTAGGAGGAGGAATAGCTAGGGAGGGTTGGGGGAATGGCATTCAGAAGTCAGTATGGAATGGTGATTCATATGACAAGTCAAGTTCAAGTCCAGATCCTACCACTTGCTAGTGTCACACTGTAGGAAGTTGTTCAACCTATCAAAACTTTAGTTTCTTGACCTACAAAAAGGGAATAATGTTACACCTTTCTCCTAGGGTTGTGGAAAGGAGTCAAAGAGGACATGTATGTAAAGTCTACATAGATACCTGGCACTAGTGAAGACTCAAAAAGGCTAAGGGTCATTGTTACTGAAAACAGTTCTCTGAGAGTGGGGGACAGTGAGGTAAGACACTGGAGAGAAGACAGAAGGATGGACCTCAAGAGAACCTGACTAGTTTTTCAATTCCAAACCACTAGGATTGGCTCAGAGGGTAACAGGGAAAGAGGACAATGACAGAGGAGCAACTAGGTTAAAAAAAAGTCAGCCCTTAGCGAGGGTCCCCCAGCAACTAAGCACCAAGAGCTGGAGCCATTTGAAGAAGGGCAGTTTCCCAGGAAGTAGAGTTGGGGTGTCAACCAGCATCCAGAGCCAACCAGTAGATATGGGGCAGCTGGAGAGGGAGGGGCATGGATAAGCCCTGCCCCTTCCCTCCTGCTTCCTGTGGCTGGGCAGGCACTGGAGGCCCTGCTGCTGAGTGGAATGCTAACACTGGTGCTGGAGGAGGATGGGACGGCCGTGGAGAGTGAGGACTTCTTCCAGCTTTTGGAGGATGACACGTGCCTGATGGTGCTGGAGTATGGGCAGAGCTGGACCCCCAACAGGGTGAGAGGCCCATAGTGGGGCTTGCTGTAGGCCACCAATCCTTTATATCTCTCCCAAGCTTCTCTAGCCCAACCGTGATCTTGGGGGCAGAGACACTGGGAGAGGTAAGGGGTTGCCAAGGACACCATTCAGGGGACAAAGAGTCCGGGCAAGGGTGGGTCTGACCCAGTGCTGGTGGGGAACTGTGTGCCCAGTGCACACCGTGGGTGTCAGGGTGTGAAGGTGCGTGGCACTGATGAGTGTACCCTACAGAGTGGGGTGCTGTCATACGGCCTGGGCCGGGAGAAGCCCAAGCACAGCAAGGACATCGCCCGTATCACCTTTGATGTATACAAGCAAAACCCTCGAGACCTCTTTGGCAGCCTCAATATCAAAGCCACATTCTATGGGCTCTACTCCATGAGTTGTGACTTTCAAGGACTCGGCCCAAAGAAAGTACTCAGGTCAGAGACCAATATATCGTATTTCCTCATCCCCTTACAGTTGCAGTGCCCTTAATTCCTTCTTCTATACTCCCCTATCCATAATCTCTCCCTTGTGGAAAACCCCCTCTATAGCCTCCTCCCACGTTCCCCCACCCATCCGACTTCATCTTGTCTCTGCCCTTCAGGGAGCTCCTCCGTTGGACCTCTGCACTGCTGCAAGGGCTGGGCCATATGTTGCTGGGAATTTCCTCCAGCCTTCGCCATTTAATAGAAGGGGCCGAACAATGGCATTGGCAGCGGCAGGGTCGCCTTCATCCCTACTGAGAAGGGGCTCCAAGCTGCTTTCTGCCCCTAGATTCATTCCAAGAGACACACTGTGAGGATTGTGACAGCATCAGCTTTGGAGATCTGAAGACAGTGCAGATTAGGTAACTCACCTGATTTTCCCAATGCCTTCTGACCCCATTGTGACAGGCCCCATCAGCATAACGCCTTACACCCCTAGCCTATACCCTTTCCTGAAGAATGCTGTCCCTTCCTAGCCATCTTTCCAGCATCCCACTTACCCGGAAAGGCCACAAGCCTGTCCCCAAGTATCTTGACCCCACCCTGATCATTGCTACATCTAGATTCCTTGCAACTCCTCCTGTCCCTAAGCTTCCTAGTGCACTGAATTCAGCCCTTTCTGATTTTACCTTGAGATCTCTATTTCTTTATACCCTTTTCCCCAAAATAACAAAAGCATGTCCAATAAAAATATAAAAATGTTTATTAATAAGACTTTTGATTCCAACTTAAACTAAGAAGCGGGACAGATACTCCCGCTACCCTCCCCATCACCCAGTCCCAGGTCCAAAGGCCTCAGTCTTTAAGTATTGAGTTCAAAGCCCTCCTCCGCTTGGCCACTGCCCCCTGCTGCTGTTCCCAAGCCTCTCGGCGCTTCAGGAAAGTAGTCAGGGCCACATTTCGAGCCACATGGTGGCCAAAAGGGTCTCTTATCAGCTCCTGGTTCCGCTCCCCTGCAAAGGGAATCACTCATGTTCAGTATCATCATGCAGTCACCCCCCGTGCTCAAAGCGACACTCCCTGGGTGAAGGTCCCTCCATTTTCCCTGGGCCCTGGGTTGGCCTCAGGGATAATACCTCAGTCTCCAAAGAACGGAAGCCAGGAGAGGGCAGGAGCACAGGGCTGCATAATCAGCAGAGGAAAGGAGGGCAGACTGCTAAGAACCCATGGTCAACACCACCCTTTTGGTTTTTTTTTGTTTTTTTTTTTCAACGTTTTTTATTTATTTTTGGGACAGAGAGAGACAGAGCATGAACGGGGGAGGGGCAGAGAGAGAGGGAGACACAGAATCGGAAACAGGCTCCAGGCTCCGAGCCATCAGCCCAGAGCCTGACGCGGGGCTCGAACTCACGGACCGCGAGATCGTGACCTGGCTGAAGTCGGACGCTTAACCGACTGCGCCACCCAGGCGCCCCAACACCACCCTTTTGAACTGAAGTCTCTGCTGTATTTAAGTCCCCTCCCCAGCCACTCAGCCATCTGGAGTGAGGGAAGTTTAGAAAGGTTAGAGAGAGGTGCAGGTACTCACCTAGCTCGGCAGCAATTTCCTTCCGGGCCCCCAAGGTTGCTCCACTCCAGATGGCATCTAGCACTCGGCTGCCATGACGACTACAAGCCAGAGCCACGTATTGTCCCTGCAGTGAAACAAGCAAGGTAGGTCCCTCTAGGGCATTCCACAAAAGTGCACTGGGGAGGGGAACGGGGAAGTGAAGTTTCAGAAGTTTATGGGCTGAGTCAAAAGAGTCTGGGAACGATATATCCTCTCTGATTCTGAAGGACAGTCTCAGGGCAAGCTCATGTTCTCTTAAATGGATGTTGGTGGGGGAATCAAAGCAGAAACCAGAACCTTTAGGGTCTTAAGCACACGGCGACGCTGCTTGCGCGTCACGGAGGGGCTGGTCAGGACAGCATCAAGCACGTGGGAGCCAGCAGGGTTCTGGGCGAGAGTCAGAAGTTGTGGTCCTGTCAAGGCACCAAGACTTCGAAGTACGATACCAGGGCTAGAGAAGTGCAGCAGATGCTGAAGTAGAAGAGACCCAAGGACTGTCACTTCCCCCAGAGCCCTGGCTGTGGCCATTTCCACCTGGTAGGATAGAAACAGGGATTTAGGAGGCAGCCACCAAAGTGCCACCCCCACCTGGATGAAGCCAGAGATCCCCACACCCTCACCACAAGGGTGAAGGACTTTTTAAACCCTGGCCCCAATTAGTCAATGACTTGGCCCCTCTCCTACCTCACCTGGTGCTCTGCGGGCACTGCCCCTTCCTCCTCTGCCAGTCTATAGTATACCTCATAAGCCGTCAAAGTGGCAAAGAGAGGCACACAAGCCACTTGCCGGGAAGGGGGCTCCGCACAGTGGAATGCCTAGAGGAGAAGACAAAACATGATGAATCGGAGAGCTACCTCATCCCTAACCCCAACTCTCTAGACAGAGGAAAGCATTCAGGAGATGTGAGAATGTAAGCTGCATAAGGGCAGGATCTCATCTGCCTTGCTGTATCTCCAGCCCCTATACACATAACAGGGGTTGAATAAACATTTATTCCTTAAATAAACTGCTCTCTTAGTTCTGGGAGACAATTTTCATTCCAAGGCTATGTGATGGGTTTGGCCTCATTTCTCCCTGGATCTGTGAACTCCCTGGATATTAGACCTCTTGAGTCCAGAGATATAACCACTGAAGATGAGAGAGGTCCTAACAGGTGGAATTTGAACTGAGGGCATAAACAGGTTGGGGGCAACACCTACTCACCTCCAACAACAGCTGCAGGACCCGGGCTTGGTGGGCCCCAACTCTGCGGCAGGCCCCCACCAGGGCAATGACCACCCCCGGGTGACCCTGAGCCAGCACAGCTTCCAGGGCAGGGCTCAGCTCCTCAAACACGGGGGACAGCTGAGGGGAGACACAGAATGAGGAATCTTTGGCATTCTGTAACAGTGGACTGAATTATTCAGAGAAATCTTCCTGCTGAAAACAACTAGAAGTGCTAGATAAGCACGGCCAATATCAGAATTTGGGTTTGGCCAGATAAAGTCTAGGACAAGGGGGCAGTCTTAGAGGTGCGGCCTCACATGAGGGAAGCAGCAATACTTTAAATGGCCACACTCTCAAGATAAGGGGATACTGGAATTAAATCTGCCCTTTTAGGGGCGCCTAGCTATCTCCGTCAGCAGAGCACACAGCTCTTGATCTTGGGTTGTGAGTTCAAGCCCCACATTTGGTGTAGAGATTACTTAAAAATAAAATCTTAAAAAAAAAATCTACCCTTCTACCCCAACTCCCAACTCTGTATTGCTACAGATAGTTGACCACAAACACGGGTCATGGAACCTCAAGCTGCATATTTGGATTAAGCCAGTCGCCTGCTGGTATTGGAACCCGAGAAGCCAAAACAAATCCTTTCTGAGAAGGCACTTTCGTCATAAGCTCTGAGTAACCCCTAGGAATAACTTCAAGGGGAATGGCCAGCACACACTCAGAGATGCAGAGACAGGCACACAATAAAATAAGGCACAATGAACAAAAACTAGCAGAAATAACAGAGCACAGAAACAGATCTGGCCCCACTCTCAACTCACCAACTCAGCGGTAGTAACAGCATCCAGTAAACGCTGCAAAGGGAAGTTGGCAATGGGGTGTGCAGCCAGGGTCTGCAGCTGCCCTTGGAAGTGATCCTCAAAGAGGCTCTGGAGCCTCGGGGGCTCCAACACCAGCAGCACTTGCTCCAGGAGTCTGGAGCTCGTCTGATCCCGCAGAAATAGCAGTAGGGGGCTAGGGACAAGGAGAAGGTGATCAAGCAGCCTTTACTGCATCTAAAATACCCATATCACTTCATTCACTTCACACAGCCTCATCAACTTTGGTGGACCCTGAGGCCTAGACCATACCTGCCATCTGCTGAGGAATTGCGGCTACTCAGATAGCCAATCACAGCATTGCAGAGCTGAGCACAAAACTGGGGCAGTTTGCGGTGTAAGATTTGTAAGGCCACTTGAAGGCAGAAGCTGGAGATCTTGTCAGTGATAAATACTGAGGGAAAGGGCAGAAAAAATAAAAGCAGCTCTTCCAAAATCCAGACAACCTGTACAACCTCAAACCTCAAGCAAAAGATATCAGGGACTTTGGATGTAAAAGCTCTATACAGAGTCTTTGCAATATCAAACCCGATCAGATTTGAAAAGGAATAAGACTGATCGAAGTAAGGGCCTCAGATGATGACAGTTCACCTCTAGAAAAGCAGGTCCTAGACCCTCCTCCTTTTTCCCTCCTTACCAGCAATGTCCTTCAGAAAGCAGGAGCTCAGGTCCTGAAGGCGATTCAAGAAGGTTTCAGGGACCTCAAAATCAGATGGCTTACCTTCCCGAGTTGGGGCCCTTTGGGCTTCTGAAAGAAGACCAAGAACACGTGCAGTGCTGGGATCACAAACTACCATCCAGGAGGGAGAATAATCCCATAGATGAGCAAGGATTCAGCTTGGAGATGCAGAACACATATGAATACCTCTTCTCATCTGGATGACTAAACAGAGACTATGTTTCTGTTTTAATTTTTCTAAGAAATTTCAACAGCGCCCCAGTGGTCCGTAGAAGATAGGCCAAACTCTCAGGACTTCAAGGCCTCATCTAAACTCTCTAACCTTATTTCCTACAGTTTTTCAAACTGTAGGTCGCTGCCTACAAATGCATCATAAAATCACTTTAGTGGATCTTAACCAGCAATTTTTCAATAGAATAGAATAGAATAAAACAGAAAAGAAAATATCAGAATGGGTTGTATATATATTATCTTCTCAAAGTTCTGCTTGAGTCCAATATATGTATACATACACAGACGCATGTTCAGTGATGTTTAAAACAAAAAAAATCTGTGAGTTGTGGTTTAAAAAAATTTGACACACATTCCTCATGAATCACCTCTCACCCCTGGCCTATTCTACTAGCTGTCCCCCAAACACACCTATGCATCCTCACGTCTGGGCCTCTGTGTGCACTAATCTTTGGCCTGTTAAGTCTTGTCCTAATTTCTCTGCTAATTCTTTAAGGTCAGCAAGAATTACTCTTCTGCTTACTCTCTTCTACTGGACTTCCTAAACTCTCCTCTCCTCTACATCCACTTCCCTCTTGTAATACTTACCAGGTGACTGAGAGCCACGGTGCCTGGTTCTCTCAGACTCCAGAAGAGTCCCTCCCAACACCTGTAGCAGAGTTCTGACCACGAAGCTGCCATGTGTGTCTCCACAGTAGAAAAGAAAATCATCACACACCTCGGAGGCTAGTCCCAAAACCAGCTCCTCCAGAGTCTCCAAGGGACCATCCTTGCCATCCTCCTCCTCTTCCACGTCCTCCTCCTCTTTCTCTGCAGGGCTCCCCAGCAATCGAGGCAGCTGCAGCAAAGCACTTTGCAATACATGCACCCCGCATCGATGACAGGCCACAAAGCGGAAGTTGGAGCGCAAAGTAGCCCATACTCGACACAGCGGTTTCAGGGGACTAAATCCCAGCAGTTCCTGCATAATCTCACTGCCAGTCCTGTTTGTGGCCAAGGCTAGGGCCTCAGCTTCCACTTCCTTCAAAACATTGTGCACCATCAGTTCTGAACAGACAAGAAAAATATTTCAGAGACTAAGAGGAGGATGGTTATGTTCCATTAGTTAACTAAAGGAGGGAGAGGGGAGCAATGAAGAGGATATGGGAGACATAGACTAAGTCCCTATGCCCTGGGAACCCATGAAAATTCTCCTGCCTATCCCAGAACTTATGCCCAGCGAATCCCACTTTTAGTCTCACCCTGAAGTCTCCCCACCTCGTTCTTCTCCGGTCTCAGGAGCCTCTTTCAGGGCTGACAGCGCCTGGCGGAAATACCCCAGAGCTTCGTGGCTCAGGTGAGGGTGCGCGTCTTGGGCTGGCTCCGAGCTTCTGTCCGGAGGCCGCTGGCGGCCTGGTGGGGGGCGCCCCGACCCCTTGGCCCCGCGCCCCCGTTTGTCACCAGCTGGAAACCGGCGCCCAGCCTTGTGGAGGGAGCGCGGACCCAGTCCCATGAGTGCTGAAGGCCGTGTCCGTCCGCGAAAGCGTCTCCAGTCGCAGAGGAACGTCACGCACGTAGGAGCGTGCCGGGTCCGGACCGAGTTTAGGAAGGCCGGCGTGCTCGGCGCGCAGCATATACGTCACGGTATTGGCGACAGCCCCTAGCCGGGTGACTGTGTGTGTTCCCAGGTCGCCCCGCCTCCAGTCGCCAGTCCTGGCCCCAGCACCGCCTCCCGTGCTCTCTGACCCTCTCCTCCAAACCCTCCGCTGATCCCGGACGGGAAGGCGGGCTGGCACCCCAGCCTCACACTCTGATCCAGTTGCAGTCACCTGGTCCCGCCCCCGCAGCCAGAATCGAAGTCCTAGAGTCCAAGGACTTTGCCGGCTAGACGGCGCCGGGACTGCAGGAGCGCAGGTAAAGGGCGCGAGCTCCCTCCTGCGTGCCCGGGCCCAGCTCTTACCCCCGACCCGGAAGCCGCCCCTCCGGGCTCAGCCCGCCAGGGCCACGCCAGAGGCCAGAGCTCTGGATAGCCCAGGACGCTGCGTGGACCCGCCGTTGAGGGGCTGCCGCGCTGAGCGCCCCCCACCCGGTCAGCCCCTTTCAGAGAGTCCTTATAGGTGGGTAGCCCTGGACAGTCCCACCGAGCCCCCTTATTTACTTCTTGGCCTGCCAAAAAGGACGAACAGCCTTGCCCTGGGGTTTGCACCGTTGTCCCGCTCTGAAACTTCTCTCTTCTCACAGGATCCTAACCTTGGCTCCTCCTCCCTCCCGCTATCCGGGTCCCCCTTCCACATACACGAGATGCAGGCTTCCCTCAGAGCAAGTCTTTGCTTCCACAGATTTTCCCCCTTTGCATGTGAGTCATGGCAGCTCCCATGAAGGGCCAAGTGTGCGTGGTGACCGGTGCTTCCAGAGGTATTGGCCGCGGCATCGCCTTGCAACTCTGCCAGGCAGGTGCCACAGTTTACATCACTGGCCGCCATATGGACACGCTGCGGGCCACTGCTGAGGAGGTGGGTGCTTCCTCTGGAACAAGTGGGACACACACCACCTGAGGTAGCCCTTCCCATTAACCACTCCTTCCACTAATCCCTTATCTGAAACCATTATATTCCTCCACGAAATGTGAATATTTATTCAGACTGGAATAAATGAAGCCCATAAATGACTTCAGATCAGGTCAAATTTTGCCAATAAGTGAGTTTTATGAAAAAAAAACCTTCTGTTTGAAACCTTCAGGGATTTTGGAATTGCAGCTGAAGGGTTGTGGACCTGTGCTTTCCTTTATTTTAGGAAAGACTTTATTGAGCTGTACACTTTCACTTGACTTTTTTTTTTTTTTTTTTTTTTTTTTTTTACTGGATTTCAGTTTTAAAAAATATATTTGGTGGGGCGCCTGGGTGGCTCAGTCGGTTAAGCGTCCGACTTCAACTCAGGTCACGATCTCATGGTCTGTGAGTTCGAGCCCCGCGTCGGGCTCTGGGCTGATGGCTCAGAGCCTGGAGCCTCCTTCCGATTCTGTGTCTCCCTCTCTCTCTCTGCCCCTCCCCCGTTCATGCTCTGTCTCTCTCTGTCTCAAAAATAAATAAACGTTAAAAAAAAAAAAAAAAAAAAAAAAAAAAAATATATATATATATATATATATATATATATATATATATATATATATATATATATTTGGTTTGCTAGGCACTGGGTGAAGCACTGGGGTTACCAAGATAAATAAGATGTCACTTCTGCTTTGGAAAGATAGGACCCAGCAGGAAATCAGAGGCAGACACAGAATGCTCTGGGAGCACGGGGGAGCAGTTAGGAGGCAAGAAGGTAAGAGGGTGGGAACTAGAACCTGGATCTGGAGAATAGGAGGATTGGTCCTGAATAAGGTATTTCTTCTTCCTTTGAAGTTAGAGGATGGGGACTCATTTGTGAAGGGTGAAGTAGAACGGAAAGTAGAAATAGTTCATGCCTGAGAGTTTTTGATTTTTCAGTAACTAGGCAGGAGCATTGGTGATGTGAGGGTAAGAGGGCCAGGACAGAGGAGAGGTTACACGTGAGTGGTGAAGAGTGGGAGCTTAGGGTGTGAATGATGGAAATGACCAAGGATGAGGAAGAAGAGAGATATTCCTTTCCCAGGAGCATCCCCCCTTCCCTATTTGTACCTTGCCTTCCAGTAAGAGTGTACAACGACTTGCACCTGGTAGGCCTCCGTAAATGTAGTTTTTAAGCTTGAGATCCCAATCTGTTTCCCTCTATAGAGAAAGGACCTAGCATTCCTGAAACTCCTCAAACAGACACCAGAGGGCGGTATTGCTCACCATATTCCCTCAGCTGCTGGCTTTGATTCCTACTTTTGCCTTCTCAGTGCACCCTCCCCTTCTCAGCTCCTCCCAAGCTGGGAGTTGAAGAGGGTTGCCTTATGTCTCACACTCATGTAACTATAAGCTCATATCCCCTCTGTCTCTCCAGGCACAGTCTCGAGGGGGCCAGTGTGTGCCTGTGGTATGCGATTCAAGCCAGGAGAGTGAAGTGCAAAGCCTGTTTGAGCAGGTGGATCGGGAACAGCAGGGGCGTCTGGATGTGCTGGTCAACAACGCCTACGCTGGGGTCCTGGTACCCTTTACACTTTGGTTCCAGCTCCACATCCCTAACCTCCCCCTCTGACCCCTGAGTCCTGAGTCCTTATCCCCACTCATTGTCCCTTTCATTATCCAGCCCCTCATACCTGTCTGCCTTTAGATCATCCAATTTACAACACTCCCTTTGCCTTCCAGGCAATTATAAAGAACACTAAGAAGGCATTCTGGGAAAGCCCTGCCTCCATCTGGGATGATATCAACAATGTTGGACTCAGGTAAGTGTTCCCTTTGTCCCAGGGTCTGGGTTCTCCTCATTCAGTCAGCTGAGGGCCTGGACCATTCCTCATATGCCCGCCCTTGTTCTCTGACCTCCCCATCTCTTTCTTCTTCTTTTTGTCCCATTTGTTTCACACCTCTGGAAAATTTCCATCCAGTTGGATCCGTACCTGGGAACATTGACTTTTACCTTGTTTCTGTCAGAACTGACACAACTGAACTTGCTCTTGGCCTCTCTCCGGCCTCACTCTGCACATCCAAGTGCGTGATCGGAAGGAAGCCTCCCTCTTTGAATAATGCACACCACCTGTAGTTGATATTAACAAAAAAAAATTCTTTTGTCTTAGATCAAGAGAAGGTCAATGAGGGTGAGTGCCAGCCATGTTAGCCTCCACATCCTCACTCCAGATCCATAGGCAAGGGCACTCCAACATCAGAGTTACACATACATGTGCATGGGAGTGAGATGAAACACAGCACGAAGAGTTCACCTAGCATGACGCACCACTTGTGTCTCTTTTTTATTGTTGGAATGGTAGTGCCCTCTCAGAAACTGCATTCCATGGGGGTGTGATCAGCCACCTGTGGGAGTAACTAAGAGATTATCTGAAAATCTGTGCCTAAAGCATTTTAAGAACACCCACAGCTTCTTGTGGAAATACCAAGGAAGCAGGATTAGAATCCAGTTGTGATTTCCAAGGCAGAAGAAAGATTATGAGGACAGAGAGGGATGGTCAGCCAAGAGGCAAGAAAAGAAAACCTAAAATGTTGATAATTGGCAGTTATGGCCCACATGCTTAGCCTTCCAAAGAGAGGCCTTCCACTCCCTCATCTCTTGCAGGTCAGAGTTTTGAGCCTGGGCAGAGGCCCAGGCCTTGGTCCCTGAGCCATGATGAATTTTCCAAGATAAAGGCCATTTTGTGAGCCTCTGGGAAGCCCGCCAACATGTCCTCACCTCCCCCCCCACTTACATACACATTTACTGTGCCTTTCCTTTGCATTACCTTAGATTGGGCTTTCCTTTTGAAACTATAATTCTCTCTACCTGTTTTCACTCGGAGGATCCTGTTTCCCATGCAAGTGAAATGTTTTTCTGGTTACCGAGTATATGTGTGCTGGGTTTTCCCTACATAGGAGAATGGAAAACTGAGTTTTTCCTTTACACGCATCCATTGGTGGTTCCTTTTACCACTGTTGCTCTCAGGAAGTGGCCTCTAGCCTTAGAGGGCAGAGGAAGCTGCCAGGGCTACAGCAGCCAGGACAGCAGTGAACGTCATGTATTCCTTCTCCTTCCTTGCCCCACCTTCTAGAGGTCACTACTTGTGCTCAGTGTATGGAGCACGGCTCATGGTACCAGCTGGCCGGGGACTCATCGTGGTCATCTCCTCCATTGGGGGGCTGCAGTATCTCTTCAATGTCCCCTATGGTGTTGGCAAAGCTGCGGTGAGGACCCAGGAGCACAGGGGTTAGGGAGGCATCAGACAGTGATGGTACCCATAGCTCAGGAGATCCGATCCCCAATGATCAGAGTAGTAAGGCCCACTGGCCCCCACCTCTCCCTCTGCACCTTCATAAACAGTCCCTTTGCCTGGGCTCCCCTTGGGTGGCCAGGGTAGGCAGCACACTGGGGAAGGTGGACAGCTGAGACAGGGCTCCTGAGAAGGGCTGGGGCATCCTCAGCAGAAGCAAGGAAGGCAGGGGAGGAAGGTGATGTGGCCGGGCGCCCTGGCTCTCCCCTGCCTTCTGTCCTTCTACAGTGCGACAGGCTGGCTGCTGACTGTGCCCAGGAGCTGCGGCGCCACGGGGTCAGCTATGTGTCTCTGTGGCCAGGGTTGGTGCAGACAGAACTACTGAAGGAGGTTGTGATGAAAAACAACAATGCTGATGATCCCCTGTTGAAGCAGGTTGGCAGGGGGAGGGCGAGGGAGGCAGGGAACGCAAAGGAATCAGCTTCTCCATCCTCAATGACAAGACAGTAACAAAGAGGAAATACCCAGGTGCCTACTGTGGCAGGAGCAGGGCCGAGCAGCATACATACATTATGTCCTTTCATCCACCAAAGGAGATATTATCTCCATTTTGCAGATGGCAATTCTGAAACCTGGAAAGGTTAGAAACTTGCTCAAGGTCATGTATGCCATAAATGGAAAAGCTTCCTTCCCCGAAGCCCATGCTGTTGACCCCTGCCCTGAACTAACCTAGAAGGTCCAGACATAGTTGACATCCCAAGATCCTTCCACTTAGGAAAGGCAGTGCGTCCTGGTGCCAGGGTACAGAATGTACCTGGAGGTAGGGAGGAGTGGCTCAAGCATCTTCTAAGATTCTGGGTCCTGCAGGTGCAGTGATGAGGGCCTGTCTCTCTTGGAATAGAAGCTAAAAGTGGGAAAGAAATTCGGGCAGTTCTCTTGGAAATTAACCCTTCACTTCTCTGCCCCTGTGTTTCAGTTCAGATCTGATTTCAGCTCTGCAGAGACCACAGAAATGAGTGGCAAATGTGTGGTGGCTTTGGCAACAGGTAAAGCGATTGGGAGCAGGTGGTAACAAGAAAGGGCATGGAGAATCTGCAGGGTGGTGGTAGCCAGTTCTGGGTCCTGGCTCAGGAGGTGGTTGAGGAATATGCCCTTCTTTTCTCCGGCTTCTGGACCCTATGTGGGCCCAGTTTGAGGTTTGGGAGCCGCAGGAAGTATAGCCAGGAGTCAGAGGCCTAGGAATAGAAAGAAAGAATTCTGGGCACCGAAGCCTGTTTCAGTGGTGCCCTGTCCCACTGGGCCCAAACCTTGTCACACTGCATCACTGCCATGCCTTCTCAGCTGTATTTGTGCCCACAGACCCCAATATCCTGAGCCTGAGTGGGAAGGTGCTGCCATCTTGTGACCTTGCTCGACGCTATGGGCTTCGGGATGTGGATGGTAAGAGCTCTGGCCCAGCAGCCAGCCTGGACCTCCCTTCCTCCGTTCCCTGCTCACTTCACCTTCTCCCACACTTTCTCCCCATTCCTCCCTCACATCCCACTCAGGCTCTTTAGCCTAGGCGGAGGTGTCTGAGGAGTGGGAAATGACAGTGTAACACTTCTCTTCTTCCTGTGCTCCACAGGCCGCCCCGTCCAAGACTATTTGTCTTTGAGCTCAGTTCTCTCTCATGTCTCCACCATGGGCTGGCTGGCCTCCTACTTGCCTGGCTTCCTCCGTATGCCCAAGTGGATTATGACCCTCTACACTAGCAAATTCTAACCCTCCTGGCCTGACTTCACAACTGTTCTCCCTTGGGCTATGTGGTAGGGCCTGACTCCGTGAAACAAGTCAGCCTCTCCTGCCTACCTCATACCCTTGATATGAAGAGAAGACCTCCACTGTATGTCCTGGGTGAGCCCTCGGGGCCCTTAGGTACTTCTTTATGCCTTAATTTTACTTGCCCCTACATTTTACTTTTTGCCTTAGTATTGAAAAACATCCTGCAGGCTAATAAACATCTCATTTCTCTTTCAACAAATTTTTGACTGCTGGTTCTGTCTGTGCTTAGCCAGTGTTAAGTACTTGAGAGAAAGACTCCAAGACATACATGCAAGCTGTTTAGGTCCTCAAGGAGCTTGCTAGGACAAGGCCCCTTTCCTCCACATCTGTTCCTACTCTTCCCTCTAGAGCTGCCCAGCTCAAGGGCACCTGCTCTTCAGCTGCGAGGCCCGTTTCCACACCTCAGCTGGGGAGCAGGGTCCCTCCCCAACCAGAAGCTGGCACACCCCTATCTCTCAGTACTTTTCCACCCCCTCATTCCACCATCTCTTTAGGGATGTCTGCTGCCTTCCAGCTGGGCCTGCTCTTGGCACAGCAAGGGCAGATTCCTTGGTATTTATGATTTCCTGGAATTTGGGAGGAAAGTACTGGCCGAATCCAAGTGAGAGGCAGAGGCTGATGGCACCAACACACCCATCCTTCCTTGCAGGATGGTTCCACCTGAAGTGCTCCCTGAGGAATTGACTGCAAGGAATAGCCTTGCCTGCTCCAGGGGCTGTCCCAGCCTGAGGCAAGGCAACAGGGGGTGTGTTCCAAAGGGGAGCCCAGGACCGTTCTGAGGGAGCCTTCCTGGCAGCAGCCTAGAGGGCCATCCACGTAATGGGACAGCTGCTGTCAGTCTAGTCTTTCTAATCTTTGAAAAAGGCAAAGTGAGAGCTGACATTTCCCAAAGCTGCCCATAGTGTGTGCAGAAGCCATGACCTTTCTGTAGCTTTCTGGGGACAGCGCTGCTTACTGTTCCAGTTGTGTGCGAAGGGCAGCTCACTGGCTTGCAAAAGAGCTGACTATGTGCTTCTCTTCCAGCTCTGCAGTCAGTGGTGACTTCATATTTGTTGCTTGAATTTAGCCACAGTGAGAGTGTATATGCCGTAGAAACCAACAAAAGCTACTAATTAGGGCTTTTTGTTTTGTTTTGTTTTTTTTAGAGAGAGCTGGCTTAGCACGTGACTGGAACTAACCAAACACCCATCTATTATTTTTTTCAATGTTTATTTATTTATTTATTTTTATTAAAATTTTTTTTAAACGTTTATTTATTTTTGAGACAGAGAGAGACAGAACATGAACGGGGGAGGGGCAGAGAGAGAGGGAGACACAGAATCGGAAGCAGGCTCCAGGCTCTGAGCCATCAACCCAGAGCCCGACGCGGGGCTCGAACTCATGGACCACGAGATCGTGACCTGAGCTGAAGTCGGATGCTTAACTGACTGAGCCACCCAGGTGCCCCCAATGTTTATTTATTTTTGAGAGAAAGTGTGAGTGGGGGAGATGCAGGGGGTGGGGGCAGGCAGAGGCTCCAAAGCAGGCTCCACGCTGACAGCAGTGAGCCTGATGTGGGGCTTGAACCCCCCCAACTGCGAGATCACAACCCGTGCCGAAGTCGGTTGCTCAACTGACAGCCATCCAGATGCCCCGCAAGCACCCCATTTAGATGACAGTGATCAGATAGCCTCACCACCCTCTCACCCCCTTCCACTTACCACCCTAAGTTCCTATTATCTCCTAAGGTCTGTGAAGGGCAGAGGCATTGCCTATATGATATGATAAGAATAAGGGCCTCCAGATCTCCTGCAGCCTTTCACAGCCATCATTAGAACAAATCCTTGTGCAATGGCATCGTCTCCTAAAGGCCGCAAAGTATTATGGGAAGAGTATGGGCTTCAGAGTCATGCAAATGTATATACAAATTTTAACTCCATCACTCTGGGAATGAAATGAAATAACATGTGTAAAACGCCAGGCACTAGGTAGCCATCGAAGTTGTCAGTTCCTTCTCACAACAAATATTTAAGAGCGTGCTCTGCACCAGTCACCATTCTTGGCTCTGGGGGCACAGAGCATAAGACAAACCAGGTCCTGGCCCACAAAGGACTTCCACTTCAGCCCTGGAAGACCTTAGAAGTCATCTAGACCTTCCACTGATGGGAGGAAGTGACCCCCAAGGGTCCACACTGTGTGGAGTTAGACCTCAGTCCTGGTATCCCCAGAAAACAGAGGGTACAGTGTTCTCTCCAGAACACCACCCTGCTTCTCTCCAACAAGCTTGGAAACATAAGCAAGAGTACAGAGCTCTGAGGGAATGAAACGTGGACAGTGAGTTTTGATTGGAGGTAGAAGAGAAACAAGATCTAAGAAACTCAATAGTAGAGAGGCTCAGGACATTGAGGGAGGATCAATGTTCATTCAAAAAAAAGTTTATTTAATGCCCATCCTCTTCCCAGCACCATGCCAGGCACCAGGGAAGACTATTTAAGTCTGTGAGAACAGTGCTATAGCCAAGTTTACACAGAGTACCCTGAAAATACAGGAAGAAGCAACTAGAGAACTGGAAGGAAGTGATATTGGCCAGAGACTTCCTCCAGCAAGGGCTGGACCAAGGGGTGGATTTCAGCTTTCAGGACAAGTCACTGAGGAAGAGTTCCCATCAACCCCTAAAGGCCCCTTTGGGTGACGTGAGAGTGGGGTGGGGATCCAGGCAAGGTGAAAGAAAAGCCCGCATGAGGGCCCCACAGGAGCCCAAGCTCAGTGGGCAAATCAAGATGAGGTGGTTGGGCCCAGGCCTGCCCTTTTTCCTTCCTCATCTTGGCTCCTACCCACCCTGTCCTAACCAGAGGCCTTGGCACTCTCTCTGAGACATTTCCTGAGGCCCTTCAGCTCCTTGCCCCCCACCCCATCCCTGGGCAGAGCCCCCACAGTGAGCTCAGAAATTGCTTCATTGCAGCCTGCCCCCCATCCCGTCTGGTTCCTGGTCCTTGTCCCCTTGGCTGGTCTACCCCTCCACAAAGCCCCTCTCCTGGGTCCCTCTGCCTATGCCCTCTCAGCCCCCCACCCCATCCTTCCACTGCTCCTGCTGCCCCTCCGGCCCATCCTCCCTGGCCCTCTCCCTGGGCCCTGTGCTGAGTCTTCTCCCTACCCTTCCATCTCCCAGGCAGCTGGTGTCGGTTGCAGCCTCCTCCGTGCCCTGCCCTGGGCAGGGAAGGGCAGATGGGTACAGGCAGGCCTGTAACACACAGGTCTGGCTCTCAAAGTGCTTTTGGTTATCATCAGGAGACAATCAGACAACCACAGGGAGCCCCAGAGTGGGGACTCAAAGAAGCAGGAGGGGTCAGCATAGCCAGCTGCCCCCGCGAGGCCACACCCAACTCCAATTCCTTTCAGGTTTCACCTTCCGGGGAGTATTACAACATTGTCATCCCTGCCTTTCCCTGCAAAACCTCATCTCTGTCTCAGTTCCTGCCACCAGGTATCCAGGGGCACCGTTGCTCATCTCAGCCCTGATCCTTTCCTGACGTATGCCTCAGCCAGCCGCCCACGCCACACGCAATCCCGGGTGCCCCTGCCCAGGGACCTTCACAGAGCCTTGGGGCTTACTGTTTGACCAGGCTGACCTGGCCCATGTTAAGCTCATGTTGAGCTGCAGAGACAGAATCTGCCCTGAGTGGGGCCTAAGGACAGGAACAGGCTGGCCCTTCTGTGGGTGAGTCCCACTGGCCTTGTACCAAGGTGCCCCAGGGTGCTTAGAAGTGGGCCAGCTTGCTTGGAGTAAGGTCAAAGGGTCCAGAGTCTGCCTCGACTTGTGTGCCAGAAGAGCAGAGGAACTGGAAGCTGCTTGTGCTTACCTTGATAATGGGAGAATCTAGGCAAGAAAAGGTCCCCTTTTTAGGCCCTTGGACATGGAGGAGGCTGTGAGAAATGCTGGGTAAGAGGCAGAGGGAGGAAGTAGGGTCAGCTTGGTGCAGTTTCTGTTAGCAACTACAGACACGTATGCACCTGTACTCCAGTGAGCAGATCTTGGCTCCCCCCTTCTTGAAGAGGTGGTTCCAGAAGAAACAAGCAAAGCCAGAACTCCATAAACAAACAGTGCCCAGCATCCCCAGAGGGGCTCATGTAGGAGGGAGCAAAGGTGACTCAGCTCTGGACCTTCACTGTCCCTTTAACACAGCTGAGACAGCCAGAGACTTGTGTTATTGTTGGGGCTGAGAGAATTCGTGTTTGTTGAGCACCAGCTAACTGCTCTGCCTAAGTCTTACTTAATCTTTCCACATCTGCCATATGAGGTAAGTATTCTCTTACAGCTTTAGAAACTGAGGCTCAGAAAAGTTGAGGTACTTGTCCAGATTACAAGGTTTTTTGTTTTGTTTTGTTTTGTTTTTAAGATTATTTATTTCAAGAGAGAGAGAAGGCAGGAGAAGGGCAGAGAGAGAGGGAGAGAGAGAATCCCAAGCAGGGTCCTCACTGTCAGGGTGGAGTTTAACATGGGGCTTAAACCCATGACCTGAGCCGAAGTCAAGAGTCAGACACTTTGGGGCCCCTGGGTGGCTCAGCTGGTTAGGTGTCCAACTCTTGATTTCAACTCAGGTCATGATCTCACAGTTCGTGAGTTCAAGCCCCACATCAGGCTCCATGCTGATAGTGTGGAGCCTGCTTGGAATTCTCTCTCTCCCTCTCTCTCTGCCCCTCCTCCGCTCATGCTATCTCTTGCAAATAAATAAACTTTCTTTATAAGAGACAGTGGGGCGCCTGGGTGGCTCAGTCGGTTAAGCGTCTGACCAGCTCAGGTCATGATATCACAGTCCGTGAGTTCGAGCCCCACATTGGGCTCTGTGCTAACAGCTCAGAGCCTGGAGCCTGCTTTGGATTCTGTGTCTCCATCTCTCCCTGACCCTCCCCCATTCATGCTTTGTCTCTCTCTGTCTCAAAAATAAATAAACATTAAAAATTTTTTTTTAAAGAGAGAGAGAGAGAGAGAGAAAGAGAGATAGCCGACTGAGCCACCGAGACACCTTGGGTTGCAAGTCTTTATAGGAAAAGAGTCTGGCTTCAACGTATGACTCTAGAGGGCGAGGTCTTTCCCCCACATTCCCCTGTCTCTGCTGCTTCATTTTTTTGGGAGTTGGTTTCATTTTGGTTTTGGAGGACCTTTTCTTTTTGGCAAAGAGGGTTGGAGATTGGGCAGAATGGTGAAAGCGTTCCCAAGTTCACTCAACCCAAAGGTGTCCTGGCCAAATTTAGAGTTGCCCTTCTCTCATTTTGACTATATTTCCTTCCATGCCTCTGCTCCAGCTGTTCTGGTCCCTGAGGTGCCGCCTCCCCCCAACCCCAGCCCCATTTCTACCTGCCAGAATTTTTTCTCACGAGGCTCATCTCAACCTCCTAGAAACTTCTACCCTCTTCCATTGTTCCTGCCCTTTTCTGGGGGACCTATGACAATCACTTGCCTCTTGACTAGTGTCAGAGCCATAGATGTCCTCATACCATCCCCTAGATAAGGCTGACAGCCCCCCAGGTCAGGGGTTGGGTCTTAGACTTCACACCTCCTACACACACACACACACACACACACACACACACACACACACACACACATTCACAGAATGTTTGAACCCTGCAGACAGAACAGAACAGTACCTGGAGTGTCCACACCACCCAGTGTGTGGCTGAGTTCACAAGCCTGACGGGATCCACAGGTGAGGGCCCCACTTCCCTACCTGGAGTCAGGTGGACTGGGCCAGCCTATGTGCCCAGGACCGACCCTCCCCAGACTGCTGCTCTCTAGTATTCCTCAGCACTTGGCCTCGTCCCACTCACAACACACACCTCAGCCTCCATGCCCTGTGCTCAGGGCTGCCAGTTGTGGGGGTCATGGGGACCTCTGCGGTGGCAGGCCCCTTGGAGGCTGGCCAACCCAAGACAAGTTCCTGAAACCTCTACTCCAGGACCTCCCTGCCCTCCGCACCCCCCTCCCGCCCCCCGCTGAACTCAAACCTGAGTCATGATTGAGTGCACAAGGGGACTGGCACACAATACTGCTCCTGTCAGCAATTCCAGGTATTCTCTTTCCTTGCTTGAAATTCTGAGGTTCCACAGCACTCCCTGTCCATTTCCTGCCCTGTCACTCAGACCTTCCCATGAGGCCTGAAGTGCAGCCATCCCTGACCACCCCTCCCTACCACCTTGCCCTAAGCTCCCCCACCCTGGGATCTAAGAGTCTTGGCTCCTCTCCTAATCCCTGCCCCAGCCCAGTGGGGTTCAGTGTGCTTGATCTGACCTTCACTGCTCACCATTCATTCATTCAGTCATTCATTCTCTCCCAGGATTCCCATCACCACCACCAACTCTAGGTCAATACCTTGTTTAATTCTCCTTGGGGCACTTATGACTGGCTAAAATCATCTCTTGTATGTATTTGCCTCTACAGGGTTTGTCTCCCAGATTCAAGTATAAGCTCAATGAGAACAGGGGCCTTGGCAGTCTTGGTCACTGCTATGGGGTAAGCTGTTCTGAGGCTCCGTGATTATTGCTTCATGATTGGCTGGATTATGTAAATGTGGAGCAACCACTGTGGCACCATGCTAGGTGAGGGGACATGCAGTCCAACTATCCTCCTTGGGTAGTTCACAGTGAGAGTAGAAATGGGGTTGTTCCACCCCACAGAATGAGCTAGAATGCAGGCACCACAGGCCCCACTGCTGGAGAAGCATAGAGGAAGTGTGCCACCAGCCCCAAGCCAGGGCTCCTGCTCCACACCAACAGCCCCAGCTCTAAGCTCCTCCCCTGGGAAATCTTACCCCCTTCCCTGGATAGGGCAGGTTCCCCCACCCATGGGACACACCCAGCACTACATCCCTCTCTTTAGGGCATAACTGTAGCCTTACACTTGCTTATACAGTTACGTGACTGCCTCTCTACACCATTTCCATCATCCAGAAAGTTTTACTGGGCAGCCCTACTCTGGGCCATTAACTCCATGAGGGTAGGGGCTGGGCCTGTGTTTGCCTCACCGCCACGGCCCCCATGCCTATCATTGTGTCCAGCACAGAGGGCACTCAGTTGCTATCTGTTGAATGAATGAATGGGACAGGGAAGGAGTAAGGGTTGGATCTACACCAAGGTCCGCCCACCACCTTCTTTCTGGGACTACTTGTTCACCCTCTGTATTCATTTACCAATCACCCCTTCTTGGTCCAGACACTCACAGTCAAGGCTTCTGTTTCTCACGTGGGCATAGAACCTCAGGGCTGCTGCCTCCTGGCACTACTCACATTTCCTATGCCCTACACCCAAAGCACTCCCTGGAGTTGTGCAGTGATGGTTGCCACTTGCGAGCTTCTTGGCCATATTCCCAACTCCACCCATGCTCTTGACATAGGCATGCTGGGTCCCAGGACCCAGAGGGGGTTCCACAGGACTAGCTAAGAGGGTCCTTGGCCTCATATAGGATTGAATTCAAAGTTGAGCCTGGAGGAGGTAAAAGTAGTTTACTGAACAGTGTAAGTGATAGAGTATAGCAGATGGGGTATCTGTGAGACTCAGAAAAGAAGAAGTGAGTCTCTCCATCGCCTGGGCTTAGGGGTTTATATTGGAAAGGGGTCCAAGGGACATGTTCTTTCAGGCATCCAGGGTAGGGGCCCATCAAAGGCAAGTGTCAGGCGTTATTCCATAAACCACAGAAGGTAGCAAGTATTGACGCCAGTGTCCGTGGAAGTTTGTCTGAAGCTAATGTCCTGGAACATGTTTAGGATCTGGTTCTTCTCAGATGTTATCAGGTGTGCAGGGGTCTAGGATGAAAGTCAAAGAATGATTAACTTTCTAGCCTCCCTCTTGGAAAGGGAGCACAGCTTCTTTGGTTTACTCAGATGCAAGGAGAAATATAGAGCATGAGTAAGTGGGGTCTAGCACAGAAACAGCAGAAATGGAGCCTTTCTAAAATGGAGTCCTTTCAGCTTCCCTATCGCACTCTGAGCAATTTTAGGGCAATGCTGTGCTCTTCACCAAACCTGTGCAGTGCCTGGCTCCTGTAAGAAAGAAAGGCTCCAGTTCTGGCTCAGGGAGTTTTTCCAGCTTTTCAGCCCCACTTCCTGGTTGCTTTCCCTGCATCTCTTCCCCCATAAAACACCAACATGAGTCAGCATCCACTGTGCCCTGGCTCTGTCATAGGGACTTTCCCTTTGAGGCCATTCTGTCTTTTGGGCCTGCTCTCCCTTCTCATCAGCTGGCTGGTTCCCTCCTTTCCCCCAGCCCAGAAGTGTGCTATGGGCATATGGTGGCACTGCTGGCCATTGAGGAATTCTCCCAGCCTGGCAGAAGCAACTGGGGAAGAGGGAAAAGAGAAAAAAATCCAATCGCTCAGACCAAGTGCCCAAGGAAACCCAGGACTCTGGGGGAATGGGCAGTATAGAGGATCTTCTTGGGTTTTGAACCATCTGATCCCCTGCTCCATCCCAAGGGTCAGAATCTTTCAGAACTTTGGGGCGGGTCCTTGAATGCCCTCTACCACATTGTCAAAGAATGGTTGAACAACATATGCTTGATTATCTCCCATGATGGTAAGCTCACAACTCACTCACTCCATTTTCGGAAAGCTTTAATTATTAGAAAGTCCTTCCTTATTACGAGTCTATATCCACTCATTGACCCCCCACCCCCTCACAGTCCTCTCTACTCCCTGTATTTCTAGGAGATGATAACCTCCTTCCCCGTACCTGTGGCTGGAGAGTTTAAAGTAGGAAGATCAAAGCTGTACGCTTTTAGTATATATGTTGTGCTTCATTGACAAGTTTTACAAGAAGAAAAAAGAAACATTAGGAGTTTAAGAAAAGAAATTGTAAAACGTTATATATCACCAGATCTAGAACAAACTCCCCTTGACCTCAATCTGAGTCAGTGTCCCTTCTGTGGGCCCCTGGGCCCCTATCCTACTTTAGCTTACATACTGGCATGTCTGTCTCACCCAGGAGAACTGTTCTGTCCAGTACTAGCCACTAGCCCCATGTGGCTGTTTAAATGGAAATAAATTAAAATTGAATTAGATTAAAAATGTGTTTCCACAGTTGCACGAGCCACATTTCAAGGGCTCACTAGCCACTAGGGCTAGTGGTGACCATACTGGATGGCACAGACATTGAACGTTTCAACACGGCAGAAAGTTGTCTAGTCTAGCCCAGCACTGCACTAAGTCTAGCTCCTAGCCAAGATTTAAATGGGGCCCCGACCCAGGGCTCATGGTCTGCTTCCGCCCTCCAAACCATCTCTGGTCCATGACTGGCTCAGGGTTCTAGGGACATTGTAAATGTGTGTGTGTGTGTGTGTGTGTGTGTGTGTGTGTGTGTGTGTGTGTGCGCGCGCGCGCATTGGGGAGTGGTTGCAGAGAAATAATCGGCAGGGGAAGAGGTGGTCAGCATGAAGAGAACCAGGCTTCCAGGCCTCAAGAAGCTCAAATTTGAGCTTCTGGTAATGCCCACTGCATAGGTGGGAGCAGCCACCCAGGCTTTGGGTTGAATTCTGGCTGTGTTTCCTCCCAGCTGTATGACCTTGGGCAAGCCTCTTAACCTCTGTGAAACCACTGTATGCATTCTTTTCTCGTTATAAAATGTGGATACTAATACCAACTTCATATAGGTAGTGATTACATTAAATAAGATGTCTAAGGGTTCAGTTGGTATTCAATTATTGCTTATTCCTTTTTCTACATAGAGGGCAGTAAAATCTCTTCCTTAAACATCATTCAGATCATAACCCTCAGGCACCTGTGTGGTTCCCACTTATCACACACAGGAGACCAAATATAACTCCTGACAGCTCCCTTTGCCTTAAAGCAAGAGGCCTGTCATTCATTCCATTGCTCTTATCTCCAAAGGCACCTGGCTCTGCTGCTATCTGCCAGCCGGCCAAGTCTGTTCTCCCCCTCCTTCACGTCACAATGCATGCCTGAAATGCCCTTCCTGCCCTCTCTTTCCTAAACCAGGCCCTACCTTCTCAGAAGCAGATTCTGTCACGAGACTCACTTCCTCTCTTAAGCCTACTTGATTCAACCTTCCCAGTTTCAAGATTGCTAATCACTAAGAAGTATTTCATGCCTACTTCGGCTTTCAACCATCCCCTTTCCTCCTCCCTTGGTGACTAGGATATAAGACTGGCAAATCTGCGTCTGTGGGCATCTGTGTTCCCAGCTGTCTGGTTGCACATGTGAGTGTGTACAGAAGCAAACAAAGGGCTAGTGAGGTGGGAGAGCTGGACCAGACCAGACACAGGTCCCATTTGGCCACTTACGACATGGATGGCCCTTAGCAAGTTACTTAGTGTTTCTGAGCCTCAATGTCCTGAATATTTATCATAAAAATTAGAAATAATAATAATAATAATATTACTACTATTACTATTTACTGAGCCCTTACTCGGTATAGACACTGTTCTAAGCTAAGCATTCACATTAGGTCCTTTTATCTAATCTTCACTTGAACTGTCACCGGTAGTGATATTTTTTCTATGTTACTACTGAAGAAACGGAGACACAAGGGAAACTCAACACAGAGGGTTAAGTACCTTTCCCAGATCACACAGCTAGTAAGTGGCCAAACCAGGATCTGCACCCAGGCACCCAACAGTCCATGTTTATAAGCACTCTGCTTACTGCCTCCACATGTGATCCTTCATGCATGCAAAACTCCTGCACAAAGACAACCAAGAAGTGGTGGGACTCTTTCCTCACTGGGACCACAAGTACACGAGGCCAGTAAAAGTGTCTCTTCTCCTCTGTCATTTGTTACAGAGCCCAGGAAAGGACAGACTATATAGTGGGCAGTTTGTATACATTTCCAGGACCTGAGAAAAATGTGGAAGAAATATAAAGAATTTAAAGCCATGCATTCTTAAGTATGAGCTATGAACACATACCACATGGACACACACTTCTCACAAATACATCACATATGCTCACTCATGCATATGCACTCACTGGCCACCTTGAACCCCATGAAGGCTCTCCAGGAAACCTTTCTGAGCTGGCCCAGGAGCCACAGAAGGCTTTTAGGCAGAGATGTGATATAATCAAACCTGCATTCTAGGAAAGTTGATCCAACAGCACAGAGAATGAACTCATAATGGAGAGGACAGAGTGGAGACGGGGGACATTGAAAAGACTTTCAACAATCTGGGAAGAAATGAGCTTAAATTCTAGTGCAGTGGGAGTGGAAAGAGTATTTAAGAGATACTAAGGAAAAATGGGGAGAGAGTAGTGCCATTCACTACAATAGGAAAACATAAAGGCCAAAGTTTAAGAATGAATGGGAGACATACCCTACGACCCAGCAATTGCACTACTAGGCATTTATCCACGGGATACAGGTGTGCTGTTTCGAAGGGGCACATGCACACCCATGTTTATAGCAGCACTATCAACAATAGCCAAAGTATGGAAGGAGCCCAAATGTCCATCGATGGATGAATGGATGAAGAAAAAGTGATATATATATACAATGGAGTATTACTTGGTAATCCAAAGAATGAAATCTTGCCATTTACAACTACATGGATGAAACTGGAGGGTATTATGCGAAGCGAAATTAGTCAAAGAAAGACAAATACCATATGACTTCATTCATATGAGGGCTTTAAGACACAGAGCAGATGAACATAGGGAAGGGAAGCAAAAATAATATAAAAACAGGGAGAGGGACAAAACGTAAGACACTTTTAAATATGGAGAACAGAGGGTTACTGGAGGGGTTGTGGGAGGGGGGATGAGTAAATGGGTAAGGGGCATCAAGGAATCTACCCCTGAAATGATTGTTGCACTATATGCTAACTAACTTGGATATAAATTTTGAAAAATAATTAATTAATTTTTTAGAAAAGAATGAATGGGAGACAACGATACCTCTTTACTTTTGGAGTTTGAGGTGTCTCTGGAACACCCAGGTGATATCCAATAGGCTTTTGAATAGGTGTGCACATATATATGTTTATTATTACAGCTCGTGAGACATCTGGGCTGGAGACACAAGTTTGAGTGTTATCAACTCCCAGGTGGTAATTAAAACTATGAGTGTGTATGACTTCACCCAGAGAAAGTGTGGGGCCAGAAAATCTGTGGGCCCAGGACAGAGCTCTGGGGAGCTCCAACTCCAAGCAGGAGAAGGCTTGGATTTGTAAATGTTCTCCCAGGAACAATGTGTGATGTGAAAGAGGATGGTGAAAGGGCCCTGGACATCACCAACATTTAGGGGAGAAGAAGGTGAACAGGTGAGAAGATTGGGGCAGAGGCGCAGGAGAAGCCAGGAAAGGGTGTCAAGTGGAAGGAAGTCGGCTACGTGAAAGCTTCAGGGATCAGTGGAGATAAGGACAGGAAACTCCACCAGTTAGATGTGGCAACTAGATGGCCAGTGGCCAGAATGAGGTCAGCAGGATGGCTAGTGCGTGAGTTCCCGGCTGTAGAAAAAACTTACGCAACTAGACTGCAGTTCTACCAGCTGACTGAAATTGCAGCCCCTACTGCTTGCGCGCGCCATTGCGCACGCGCACTCGTAAACACAAGAAGTAAATCAGGGATTTAGCCTTTCTAGAGAGTACCGGCGCACCCGTCTACCGAGCCCGCCTACTCCGCTGCCGGCCCCTCTCCACGCCTGCAGAGGGCGCTGCGCCTTGGAGAGACCGGGCGTGGCGCCGCTCTAGCCTGCGCCCGGACTCCGTGGCAGGCGCGGCAGCTTAGCGTCCCCCACGCCTCCCCTCGGCGCAGGTGGGTCGGCCCGCACGGGGCGGGAGTGTCTGGGATCTGTAGGGTGGGCGGGTAGCGGCAGTCTCTAGGCGCGGAGTCGTCCCTATTGCTTCAGTTCCCTGGATCGGGTCCGGTCCCGGAAGATCGGGCTGTGGGCAGGGCGGCACGGGTACGAATCCCAGTGTGGGTGAGCGCTCCTCCAGGACGGGCGCTGCTCTTCCCCGACCCTTTCACACCGCAGGGGTCTCCTCCGAGGCTCGCGTGCGGCTTCCGGGGAACAGCTGGGGGCGGGGCTAGCGGGGGCGGGGCTCCCATGATTGACACTTTTTTCCCCAGGTTTCTCAGGCTTCCAAGGGACCCCTCCCCGGTCCTGAACCCTGAGCCGGCACCATGGTGAGAACTGTGAGCAAAGCCCCTCACCTCCCCATGCCCGTGCCCCGCGTGGCGTTGCCTACGTTGCCCTGTATAAACCTGGGGTTCCGCATTGGGGGTTTCGGTGGGTCAGCCCCTGCAAGGCAGCCTGCGCCCTTCCAACCCGTTCATCCCTGTAGCACGGGCGCCTGAAGGTGAAGACATCGGAAGAGCAGGCGGAGGCCAAAAGGCTAGAGCGGGAGCAGAAGCTGAAGCTATACCAGTCAGCCACCCAGACTGTCTTCCGGAAGGTGGGGCCCTCAGAGGTAGCCCCTTTACCAGGTGGCCCTCTTAGGATAGCACAGAGGCCAAGAGCTGGGCCTTAGAGTTGGACTGCCTGGCTGCATATGTGGGTTCTGTCACTTACAAGCTATGTGATCTTGGGCAGGTTACTGAATTTCTTTAAGTTTCAGTTTGTTCATCTGTAAAATGGGGCTTACTGCATAAGGTTGTGAAAATTAAATGAGAGAATACACGTAAACCCATAAAGCGTTCTGCATGCTACCTATTGTATAGAAAGGCATTCCGAGAATATAAAGTAGTTCTATTTGTTATTTGCCTATGACTTCTGACCCTGCTGCCTGCCTTCTAAGCGCCAGGCTGGTGAGCTGGATGAGTCTGTCCTGGAACTGACAAGCCAGATTCTGGGAGCCAATCCTGACTTTGCCACCCTCTGGAACTGTCGACGAGAGGTGCTTCAGCAGCTGGAGGCCCAAAAGTGCGTAGGAGTTAAGGGCCCCAAGAAGGTGGCATTAGCCCTCTCCTGCCCAGGTCCAGTGATGGAGGAAGAATGGGACAGCCAGGAGCATAGGCAGAGGGGAGTGGAGGGCTGAGTGCAGAAAGTCAGGAGTGAGCTGAGATTGGGTGTTGTAGGGCCCTGAGCCCCATTTCCCTTTGAGTGCAGGTCCCCTGAGGAGTTGGCTTCTCTGGTGAAAACAGAACTGGGCTTCCTGGAGAGTTGCCTGCGGGTGAACCCCAAGTCCTATGGTACCTGGCACCACCGCTGCTGGCTGCTGGGCCGCCTGCCAGAGCCCAACTGGGCCCGGGAGCTGGAGTTATGTGCCCGTTTCCTCGAGGTCGATGAGCGGAACTGTACGTGCCTGCTGATGGTGTCCCACCTCGTGGTCCTGGGGCCTCAGTAAAGCCCAGAGTTGGGAGGGATGACCAGGACAGGCCCACTGAGCTGATGGCAGAAGGGATGCTGGAGACAAATGCATGCTCTGTAGAACACACAGAGGTGTTTGTTTGTTTGTTTTTTTAATTTTTTTTTAACGTTTATTTATTTTTGAGACAGAGAGAGACAGAGCATGAACAGGGGAGGGGCAGAGAGAGAGGGAGACACAGAATCTGAAACAGGCTCCAGGCTCTGAGCTGTCAGCACAGAGCCCGACGTGGGGCTCGAACTCACGGACCGTGAGATCATGACCTGAGCCGAAGTCGGACGCTTAACCGACCAAGCCACCCAGGCGCCCCACACAGAGGTGTTTTTAAGGGCCTCCAAGGGAACTCTGGGGATTCTAGCTATGAAGCTCCTCTTGCCCGACTTCTGAGATGTGCTGTCACCCTTCTTCCTAGTTCACTGCTGGGACTACCGGCGGTTTGTGGCTGCACAGGCAGCCGTACCCCCTGCAGAGGAGCTAGCCTTCACTGACAGTCTCATCACCCGAAACTTTTCCAACTACTCCTCTTGGCATTACCGCTCCTGTCTCTTGCCCCAGCTGCACCCCCCGCCAGACTCTGGACCACAGGGACGCCTCCCTGAGGATGTGCTACTCAAAGGTAAGGAGGGTCAGAGGGTGCTGGGGAGGACTCTGCAGTGATTCCTTTCCAGCCTTGATGCCTAACCCTGTTCCTGAACCTGCTACTTGGGCTTACTGAGCACCTACTTTGTGCCTGGCTTTGGGGGTACATAAGAGTCAATCCCTCTGCAGTGGGAAAGATACAGCTGATACATGTAGCCACTGTGCAAGGCCCACAGATAGATGAAACTGAGGGCTGGAGGTACTCCTGGGTGAGGGTGGGATGTTGGGGCGGCCAGGAGCCCACCAGGATCCTGTGCCTCCTTGGCCCCTGCAGAGCTGGAGCTGGTACAGAATGCCTTTTTCACCGACCCCAATGATCAGAGTGCCTGGTTCTATCACCGCTGGCTCCTGGGACGAGGTGAGCAGTGAGGAAAGAGGCTGGGTGTTTAGGGCTTGGAAGGAATGGAAGAGGATTTAAGGAGACCTGAGGTTGTGTCTCCCCCCCAGCTGACCCCCAGGATGCCCTGCGCTGCCTGCACGTGAGCCGGGATGAGGCCTGTCTGACTGTCTCCTTCTCTCGGCCCCTCCTAGTGAGTCCTGCAGCTTTTGCCGGAGAGCATCATGGATGTGGGCCTGGTGCTGTTGGGGCTGACGGGTCTCTCTTTGTCTCCTGGGCCAGGTGGGGTCCAGGACAGAGACCTTGCTGCTCTTGGTTGATGAGTCACCCCTGGCTGTGGAGTGGAGGACCCCAGATGGCAGGAACCGGCCTAGCCACGTCTGGGTATCCCAGGATTGATGGGGCAGAGTGGGGGACTGGGGTGGGGCTGGAGTGGGACAGTCAGAAAAGTGGTGAGGCTCGAGCATTTCCTTAACCTGGTGCTCCCAGCTCTGTGACTTGCCTGCTGCCTCCCTCAATGACCAATTGCCCCAGCATACATTTCGTGTCATTTGGACAGAAGGCGATGCCCACAAGGAGTGTGTGCTTTTAAAAGGTGACACAAGCTCTACGTTTTTATACCCTCGCAGCAGTATCCCTGTCCCTCTCCTCCTCTCATGGTTGCCCCCTTCTACCACCCATTCCTTCTCTCAGGCCGCCAGGAGGGCTGGTGCCGGGACTCGGCCACGGATGAGCAGCTCTTCAGGTGATGACAGGGAAGCACACAGACAAGGAGAGGGGGGTCTGGACTCTGGGGTGGGAGGCTGGAGGCTCGGGCATATGGTCTCAGACTGGATACTGGGGGTGACTAGCACCCTGAGTGGATGCCATCCCATCCCCCGCCTTGCTCATCCTCAGGTGTGAGCTGTCGGTGGAGAAGTCCACGGTGCTACAGTCCGAACTTGAATCCTGTAAGGAGCTGCAGGAGCTGGAGCCGGAGAATAAGTGTGAGGCCCCATTCCCCGAGGTCCTGCTCTAGAGGCCCCTTTCCAGGAGGGCCTCTTGGGGAGAGCAGGAAGGGTCTCAAGAGATGGGAGCAGGGGATCTAGAAGAGACAGTCCTCCCCCTCCCCTCCTCAGGGTGCCTGCTCACTATCATCCTGCTGATGCGGGCACTGGATCCTCTGCTGTATGAGAAAGAGACGCTCCAGTACTTCCAGACCCTCAAGGCAAGTTGGACCTGGAGGAACAGGTAAGGGGGAGGCCTGGTGTGCTGTAGGAAGACAACTGACGGGCCTTGCTCGCCTTCCTCGTCCCCGCCAGGCCGTGGACCCGATGCGGGCAGCATACTTGGATGACCTACGCAGCAAGTTCTTGCTGGAGAACAGTGTGCTCAAGATGGAGTATGCTGAGGTGCGCGTGCTGCACCTGGGTCACAAGGTAGGGACTGCTGTGCGCACCTTCTCCGGGCCCTCGCCCTGCTGGCCCTCCCTTCCTCCTCATCCCCTGGCCAGCTCTTGTGTCTCCTCCATGGGCTCAGCTGAGGCCTTCAGTCTGGTCTCACCATACCCCTGGCTTTGGCCCCAGTCTCAGGTGCCTTTCTGGACTTTTTTCTTAGCCAAGATTGAACTCCTCTTCCTTCAAGCCTGTTCTTCCTGGCCTTGTTTTCCGTCACTTGCCCCATCATTCTTGTTACACAGTTTCAAATCCTGAGTCATCAGGGCCTCTTTGTGCCGTCCCTTCTTCTGGGCCAGTCACATCTTCCTTCTTCCCTTAGAGCGAGCCCTCACTCACCCCCGCTCACTCCGATGCTTCCCTCCCTGGAGCAGGCCGCGGCATCTAAAGCCTGAGTAGTTTCCGGAGATGTTTGACAAACTTCCCAGACTCTCTTTTCCTCTCCTTGGGGTCTTTCCCAGCCAGTATTCCCAACACAGCGGTTTCAGCATGTCCTCGCAGCCCGCCTCCCCTGACACCAGACTGATCCCCCAGCCACAGCAGTCCCGCTCCTGCCAGTATCTGTGCCCACCCCAGCGCCCTCCTGCATTCCCTGTCCCTGCCGGAGGCTGCCTCCTTCCTATCCACTCACTGGCCACCCCACCCCTGCACCCCTGTGCTGTCCCATGTGCTTGATGGGGAGTGTATACTGTCGGGGTTGGGGGTGGGGGTGGTTGTAAGGTAAGCTTACCCGTCCTCTCCTCACCAGGGGCCTGTGTGGAGCACAGAGGGTAAGTGCCTTGTGAACGATGGCTGAGGCCCCTCCCCCAAGCCTCATCGGGGTATCTCGTTCCCCTCCTTAGGATCTGACAGTACTCTGCCATCTGGAACAGCTGCTCTTGGTCACTCATCTTGACCTGTCACACAATCGTCTCCGAGCCCTGCCCCCTGCCCTGGCTGCCCTGCGCTGCCTTGAGGTAAAGCACTCCTTCATCACTGTCCTGGGTGGCCCTCTTCCCTTTTCTCCACCTTAGAAGTCTGCCCACCCTACAAAGAGGTGTCCAGATCCTCCCAGCCCCTGCAAATGACCCTGTGCCTTCTCTGCCTCGGTCACCTAGACTGCCCCAGGTCACCTAGACTGCCTCGGTCACCTAGACTGACCCTTTCCTTGCACTGTAAGCCGATCACCCCAGGCTCCCTACTTGTTTGTACCAGTCCCAGGCTGACAGCTGCCTGCCTGGCCTTGTCTTCCCTGCCCTCCCTGCTCCCCAGGTCCTTCAGGCCAATGATAATGCCATAGAGTCCCTGGACGGTGTCACCAACCTGCCCCGACTACAGGAGCTCTCACTGTGCAACAACCGTATCCTCCTTTCTGGGTGCCTTTCAGACAGCGGGTAGGGTGAGCTGCTGGGCTGGGAAGGGACAGACAGCAAGCAGGGTGGGTGGGAGAGGGGCCACTGGTGGTCTAAGCTAAGGAGAGAGGATAGCTTGGGGCTGTGTGGGCCATCATTGACTTGCACTGGTCGTTTTGCGGGGTGGAAGTGACTTCCTCAAGCCAGAGTTCGTAAATCAGCAGCCTCCAGATGTTCTTGGGTACCCCATGGTACTTTAAAAATCAGGAAGCTTCATATTTAAAAACTTGAGAATTCTGATTCTACTTAAAAACTGGAAGTTAGGGGCACCTGGCTGGCTCAGTTGGTAGAGCACAAGACACTTGATCTTGGGGTCATGAGTTCAAGCCCCATGTTGGTTGTGGAGCCTACTTTTAAAAAAATTGGAAGTTAAAGCAACCCTTGGCCTGCATTTCCACTCAGCAACCCTTGGCCATTGTTGAGTCGTGGATGTCCCTGGAGCCAGAGCTAGCTTTCTTGTTGGCCATAGCCCACCGCTCCTTCTCATACCACATCTGGCCTGCCTCTTGGGCTTCCGGCCTGGCCCCGTGGGCAGGTGTTTGCAGTCTATAGTCTTATTCCCTCCAGGGAAGTGTGCAAGATGCCTGCCAGCCAGACCGCCAGGCAGCAGCCCCTGGTCTTGAGGGAGAACAGGAATAGATACACGGGAGCTCGTGGATCTGGGGGAACGTGCCTCATTTTCCTTGACTCTTCTGCCCAAGGCCTCCAGCAGCCCACAGCGCTCCAGCCTCTTGCCTCCTGCCCCAGGCTGGTCCTCCTCGACCTGCAGGGCAACCCCCTGTGCCAAGCAGCGGGCATCTCTGAGCACCTGGCCGAGCTGTTGCCTTCAGTTAACAGCATCCTCACCTAGGAAATCCTTCCCCACCCCTGTTCTTTAACTTATTGGGACTGAATAAACAATGGAGAGGCCCCCCAGGCTGCTATGCTGCCGCCACCGCCACCACCGCCACCACCATTACTACTGCCACCTATTTTGGAAGAGGAAAGGAGAGAGTTAGGGTGTGTCACATCATCCTCGCCCTTTCATTTCATGCTCGGTCCTGCTGTTTCCTCCCATGGGGAACCAGAGTCTCTGTTCTGGGGCAGAATTTGCCCCAGATGCCTTAAATGCAAGGGCTGTATTAGAGTTTACCTTCTGGTTGGGGCTGGGGCCCCAATCGAGTTTGGGTCCAGGTTCTGGTTGGGGCTGGGCTACAAAGCAGCCGTAAGTCGCCAACTAGAAGGACTCATAAAAGTTTCTCCCATGACTCCTGCCCCTTCCAGATGCCCTCTGTGCCCCGGCCCATTCACTACAGCTGAGAGGGCTGTTCCCACGAGGAGCTGGTCAGGGTGCCTTTGCTCCGCCCTCTGGTGACTATAGTATCGATCCTCATGAGTAGCATTCTGCGGTTGAACAGCCCTCGAAAGTACTATATCTCAGCTGACCCTCACAAGTGCTTAGGGATGAGATGGTGAGGCCCATTGTACTGATGAGGAAACTACACCAAAGCCGTCTCTGCACCTTGGTCTGGGATTCTACTTGTGTCCATTCTTCTGTATTGATATGGGATGATAGGTCAAGACTGGCCTCAGCTCCCGAGGTACCGAGCTGGGTATCTGTTCCCATGGTGCCCTGCTATACACACCCCTTGTCCTGACTTTAGAGCCCCAAGGCACTTGAGCCTCCTGGAGGGAGGAGAGGGGAGCGGCTCAGGGGTTAGGGCACTGAGTCAAATCTGGTTAGGTGGGGAAGAAGACCAAAACAAAAGAGAGAGTGACAAGGTACTTTTCTGGTTCCCTGGGAAATGTTCACACACATCCGGTCCCTTAGGGCCCTGCCCCTTCCCATGTTCATGGTGATACATACAGCCCCTCAACAAAGCCCTTTGGCTGACCTGCCTGCCTGGGATTTTGATTTTTACTTGTGTGTCCTTTGCGGGTGTTAGAGGTGGGGACGGACCCTCTGCCAGGTCAGGGGTTTGGAGCTAGACAGGGAAAGGTCACTGTGGGTGTGGAGAGCTCCCTGCCAGGTCCTGGAGTCTCAGTCCCCATTCCCCAAGGCCCCTCCCTGCCTGGTGCATCACCAAGTTCAGCCTCTCCTCTAGTCAGTTTCCATGTGTCTTCTTGCCAACCCTGTTTTCACTGTCTTCTCTTCGGTGGCCTATGGGCAGAGCAAGGACAACAGCAGGATGGAGGGAAGAGACCCCAAGAAATGGCCCCAACCTTCCTAAAGAACTTTCAGGAGAGCCTCCCAGAGATGTCTGACCTCCTCTTTGCCTTAGGGTTCCCTCAGTGGCATCCCTGGTGTTCCTCCAGTGCCAGGGTGGAGTTGGGATACACACAGGGCAGGTGCCTGGAGCCGGTCGGTCAGGATTTCTGGGAAGAATTCCAAGTTGGAGAATCCTGGACTCCAGCTGACCAGCCACCCCTCTCTGAGAGAAAAGGGGTAGTCTGCAGCCTGGGGAGAGGGCCTCACTTCCCACCTGAGCCTCAGAGTGAGGGCCCAAACCGTCCCCAAGCTCCCAGGCTGGGGGCAGAAAACAAGAAATTGCTCCTACTCTGACCCTCACTCCCCCCCCCCGCCCCCAGCCAATCCCAAGCTTGTAGGGACACAGGAAGCTGGGGGCAGTTCATTCATGCCAAGGGTTGTGAAGCAGCTGGAGGAAGAAGGAAGGACAGATGGGTGGGGGGGATCAGAGGATCTGGTAGAGCCGGCAGGTCAGGGGCTGGCTGGTGGAGCCAGTCTGAGGGCCTGGCTGCTGATGTCACCAGTCTGCAGCTTTGGATCCCAGGACCTCCCTGGGCAGGACCAGGCCCATGGGCCAGTTTCACAGGGCTGAGCCTGGCCTAGGCTGTACCAGACCCTGGCAGAGGCAGAGGTACCCGGGGTCTTATGAGAGCAGAGGCAGGCAATGTGAGCTTGGGAGCAGGGGGCCCGCTGCCTAGGGGCTTGGGTGACGGGACACTCTGCCCCACGGCTGTGGGGTCTTGTCACCCAGGAGAGGGGGCCCCTTGTGCTCCGGTCTGGCAGGAACCAGCCTGGAGTGGAGTCTGTCCATGGGGGCAGTCTCAGAAGGCCTTCCACTTTCACCACAGCTTTAAATCCTGACAGACCCCGGCCCCGCCCCGCTTTGGCTCGTTTCCACAGTTCCTCGAAAGGGGAAAGGGGATGCGGCCAGGTCTCCTTTCCCGCCCCTACCTCTGGAGACAGCCCCCAGAGGCCGGGCCTCTTCCCCAGAGTGAGGGGATGAAGCAATCAGGCTTCCCCTTCCCTGCAGCTTGGCTCCGCCCTCCCCCCTCATAAACCACTTACCTGCCCGTCCCACACCTTCCACTCGTGCCTCCTCGACCGTCCTGGGTCCCAGCGGTCCCAACCTGTCCCCGCCCGGCTGCCGGACTCAGCCCTGCTGTCGCCACCACCGCCACCAGGTGAGGCTCTGGCAGGCCCCGGCAAGGTGGGGTGCGGGCCAGCCAGAGCCTGCCAGCCCAGGTCAGGCTGCCCCTGACGCCCAGGCTCCGCGCCCCAGGGACGTCGGGCTCCTGAACCCGCAGCGCCCGCCACTCCGCGTGGGTGTTTGACCTAACGTGGGAATGCCAAAGACCCCAAATCCTGCATATCACCTGCCCATCTCCTACAAGGAGCCTTGGGTGGGGGATCTCTGCCAAGAATGGGTTCTAGAGGCAGCTTCGTGGACCTCTAGGCAGAGTAGCTGGCAGGTGGGAGGGAGCGGGTTTCGGGAATGGTCTGTGCCCTGGGTCCCGAGGCTGTGACAAGTGTCTACTCATTTCTGGGATGGGCCCTTAAGAGCAGGTTTCTCAGTGGGTCATCTAGTTTGGTGGATGTGGCTGTGGGGGTAAGAGGGGAAAGATTTCTCTGCAGTGTGGGAAGTTTCTCTAGGTGAGTCTGAAGGGAGTCTTTGGGGAGGGTCCCTGGATGGGTCTGGGGGAATCTCTGGGGCAAGATCAGATCATCTCAATCATCTGGTTGGGCTCTCCAACCAGTTCTCCAGATGGAGGGCTTCTGGGTGGGCCAGCTGGGGCGTTCTGAGTACAGGAGGTCTGAGTGGGGGATAAGAGCCTCCCTACCTCTTCCACACAGGCATGATGGACGGTCCTCGTTCAGATGTGGGCCGCTGGGGCGGGAACCCTTGGCAGCCCCCCACCACACCTTCTCCGGAGCCGGAGCCGGAGCCGGACAGACGATCTCGTCGAGGAGGCCGTTCCTTCTGGGCTCGCTGCTGCGGCTGCTGCTCATGCCGAAATGAAACAGATGCTGACTGGGGACCTGAGCCCCACGGAGACCGAGGGTCTGGCAGGGGTCGAGGGTCCAGCTCTGGGGGTCGAAGACCAGACTCCCGGGGCTCAGATTCCCGCCGGCCTGGCTCCCGGGCCAGTGGTGTGAACGCAGCTGGAGACGGCACCATCAGAGGTGAGGCTCTCCTAGCCACCTTATCTGAGAGCTGAAAGGCCTTAATGGGGCCTGAGACTCATCCTGACATCTCTGGGGGCCTGGGCTTCCCATGGGGCCTCGCTGACCCAGAGCTGTGGCCTTGCAGAGGGCATGCTGGTGGTGACCGGTGTGGATCTGCTGAGTTCACGCTCGGACCAGAATCGCCGAGAGCACCACACAGATGAGTTTGAGTACGACGAGCTGATTTTACGCCGTGGGCAGCCTTTCGACATGGTCCTCCACCTCTCTCGGCCCTATGAGTCCTCTGATCATGTTGCCCTGGAGCTGCTTATCGGTCAGTGGGGCCTGCAGTGGGGAGGGTGAAAGCCCAAGAATTGGGGAGTGCTGGCTAGCAGGGCCTCCAGCCCTGGTATTAGGATCAGAGGGACATCTTTAAGCTCCTACCCTCACCCCACTTCTCACCTCTGCCAGACAAGACAGGTGCAAGCACAGGAGTGTGTCTCAGGGAGGGTCTTGGTGTCCCATGTTCCTAAGCTCACCCTCTTCAGGGCTCCTGGGGCGTCTGTCTCAAAATATTTTCTCTTCAGGTGCTTGCTTCAGCTACTCCTTCATTGCTGCTGCCTCTGTGTGTCTTTCTTTCTGGGTCTGTTCTCCTTCCCCAGGGTGTGGCTGGCTCTCTCCTCTCTGTCCAACTCTGTCTCTCTGTCCCCATGACCCAGGGCAGGTGCCTTTCTCACCGCGTTGCTTAGTGGCCGTTGACTGCCCAGGCTGGTGATTATGCTGCTGCCGGGGGCGGGCGACTCCTCATACCCTTTGATTAAGGCCTAGCCGTGCCCACCCCAGCCTCTAATTTCCCAGGTACCCCCACCACTGCCACCAGGGATGTTCAAGGCTCTGGAAGCTTCAGCCCCAGGGGGGTAGGCAGGGTTGGCCTTCAGGATCTGGGCTGCCCTTTCACCAGGGGGTAGGGGCATCCGGACCCAGCCAGGGCAGCTCTGCCCCTCCAGCCCAGGCACTGGGACAGGCAGGCAGGCAGGCAGACGGTGACGGTGGCCTTGTCTCTTCTACCCACCTCTGAGTTCAGGGTCAGGGGAACAGGTTTGGGATGTTGGACTGCTCTGCCCTGGCATGTGGGCAAGCATTGGGTGGGGACAGAGCTGCTTTCAGAGTCTGTCACAGACTAAGGTGATGGCCCAACTCAGGGACACACACACACACACACACACACACACCGATGTGTGTCATACACATTCTGGGTTGGGCTGGGAGAAGTCCAAGACTCTATCTCCCCTCAGAGAAGCCTCACCAGCTAATTGCTGCTTCTCCTGCTCCAGGAAACAGCCCCGAGGTGGGGAAGGGCACGCACGTGATCATCCCAGTGGGGAAGGGGGGCAGCGGAGGCTGGAAAGCCCAGGTGACCAAGGCCAGTGGGCAGAATCTAGACCTACGTGTCCACACCTCCCCCAACGCCATCATCGGCAAGTTTCAATTCACGGTCCGCACACGTTCAGAGGCTGGCGAGTTCCAGTTGCCTTTTGACCCCCACAACGAGATCTACATCCTCTTCAATCCATGGTGTCCAGGTGAGCTGCTGGAGTCAGGAGCAGGGCGTGGACAGGAAGGAGCGGGGCTCAGAGCTCCCCTTCCTCAAATCTGGCTAGGTGCCTATGTGCCTAGTAGAAGCCGGCCTTCTATTGTTCAGGTGAGGGGACCTAGCTCCGGTGTAGAATGGTGGCCACCCAAGGTCACATTGCCTCACCTCTCCAGGGCCCTGGTTACAGCCACCTTCCTCCCACCATCTCTGTCACGCTCCCTCTGACCTTCCGGGGAGAAGTGCTGTCGGGCTAGGGGTGTCCCCACTCCTGGTCTGTGTACAGGAGTCCTCTAGAGTTGGCCCAGGGGCAGGTGGGGCCCAGGGAGAGGTCTAGAGGGGACCAGGCATATGTGTTTTGGGGACACAGAGGACATCGTGTACGTGGAGCATGAGGATTGGCGACAGGAGTACGTGCTTAATGAATCCGGGAGAATTTACTATGGGACTGAAGCGCAGATTGGCGAGCGGACCTGGAACTATGGGCAGGTATGGCTGGCCAGGGCCACGTGCACTTGGGGAAATAAGAGGCAGGTGGGGTGGGGTGAGGACGCGCGTGCTGACCTAAGGGTCACCTCTGCCCTCCCTCCCTCCAGTTTGACCATGGAGTGCTGGATGCCTGCCTGTACATCCTAGACAGGCGGGGCATGCCATATGGAGGCCGCGGGGACCCGGTCAGTGTCTCCCGGGTCATCTCTGCCATGGTGAGCACCCGCACGTCTCTGAGTGCTATGACATGTCTGCTTCCTGCCTCCCACCTTCTCTGCCCCCTGCTCCTGCCCTTTCTGATTTCTCCAGGAACTCAGCCCTGTCCTGCCCTTGCAAAGGGTATTGTAGGAGGGGTCTCACTCCCTCTCTTCTCCTTGCCTGGCCCCACCCCACCCTTTCTGGCTTCTGTCCCAGCTCTTGTGGAATGTAGGGCCAAACCCAAAACTTGGCACACCCAGGATTCACATTACTGTGTCAGATCCGGCAGTGGGGGGGTAAGGAGTGGGGGGGGCAGATGTCTTTGGGAGGCCTGGGTGGGGCTCAGGTTGGCTAGATTCTGAGGCATTTAGGGGTAAGGGGTGGTGGCAGGGGCAGGGCTGGGGACTACATGGAAGGCCCTGAGCCTCTCCCTCAACTCTACCCAACTCCATCCTGTCCTGGGCAGGTGAACTCCTTGGATGACAATGGGGTCCTGATTGGAAACTGGTCTGGTGATTACTCCCGAGGCACCAACCCATCAGCTTGGGTGGGCAGCGTGGAGATCCTACTCAGCTACCTACGCACCGGCTATTCCGTCCCCTATGGCCAGTGCTGGGTCTTCGCCGGTGTGACCACAACAGGTAGTGGAGGGACTGGGACAGGAGCTGCCTGGGCCCTACAAGGAAGAGGGAAGGAAACCAAAACCCCACCCAGCAGTGGCTACAGTGCAGAGACAGGTGGGGGGTGGATGGTAGTCTGACCTTAATTATCATTAATTAGTGTTAACTACCTAGGGAGGCCTAGGGGAGAGGAGGGAGAAGCACTGGGCAGGGACAAGGCCAGGCAGGTGGCCTGGCTTCCCCTAACCCCCAATGCTCCCTGGCCCAAAGGCCTCCTGAGCCCTGACCCAGCTTGGCAACCCAGTAGCCCTTGTCCCCCTGCTATTCCTCACATGATACCTCACCTGCCCACCACCCCACTCCTGCCGGGGCCCTGACCTCTAACCCTGGCTCCTCCATAGTGCTGCGTTGCTTGGGCCTGGCTACCCGCACTGTCACCAATTTCAACTCGGCACATGACACAGACACATCCCTCACCATGGACATCTACTTTGACGAGAATATGAAACCTCTCGAGCACCTGAACCATGATTCTGTTTGGTGAGGCTGGGGCCAGGGCTGGGCTGCCCATCCTTGGTGACCAAGACTTGGACACTGAGGGCACAGGGAGGCCCTGGGCAGGCTGCTCAGACCCAGCCCTCCCTCCGTGTCCATCCAGGAACTTCCACGTGTGGAACGACTGCTGGATGAAGAGGCCAGATCTGCCCTCTGGCTTTGGTGGGTGGCAGGTGGTGGATGCCACACCCCAGGAAACCAGCAGCGGTGAGATGGGCCCCACCTGGCTCCTGTGCCCCCCTTGGCCCCATCCCCATCTCCCAACCTGGGTAACAAGCCCCAAGTGTCAGCACCATCTGGGCGGTAGAACCTGGCCCTTTAACCCCCATGCTTCTTTTCTTCTTCTTCTTTTTTTTTTAGAGATGTTACACATTCAGTTTATTTTCTTGAAGTTTATTATAGACCCCAGTGTTTCTTTAAACAGGCTCACCGATGGGATCACTGTCCAGCCTTTCACTATTTTTACCTTTCCGCATAACTCTCTATTTGCCTAAATCTTCTTTATTTACGATGACTAATATATTCAGATGGCTCAAAAGGCAAAAGAGGTAGGAAAATTTGGCGAGAGCTTTTCCTCCCTAGCACACCTGCTCTTCTCCTTTGCCCTTTTACTTACACATCCTGGGGGTAATTAATCGAAGGACCATTTTATTTATCTTTTTTAAGTTAAAAAAGGTCATTATCATAAGTAGTACATGTTTGGAAGTTGGGGGAAAGTACAGAATTGAATAAGATAAAATATAAAATTTCCCTATTCTCTCTCAGGATGTTTCTGGTTTTATTTCTTTCTTTCTTTTTTTTAAATATTTATTTATTTATTTATTTATTTATTTATTTATATGTTTATTTTGGGGGGAGAGAGAGACAGAGTGTGAGTGGGGGACGGACAAGAGAGAGGGGACACAGAATCCAAAGCAGGCTCCAGGCTCTGAGCTGTCAGCACAGAGCCCAACCTGGGGCTTGAACCCACAAATTGGGGGATCATGAATGACCTGAGCTGAAATTGGACGCATAACTGACTAAGCCACCCAAGTGCCCCTAAATGCTTATTTATTTTTGAAAGAGAGAGAGAGAGAGAGAGAGAGAGAGAGAGAGAGAGAGAAAGAGAGAAGCAGGGGAGGGGCAGGGAGAGAGGGAGAGAGAGTCCCAAGCAGGCTCTGCTCTATCAGCACAGAGCCTGACACAGGGCTCAAAACTCACAAACAGTGAGATCATGACCTGAGCTGAAATCAAGAGTCAGACACTTAATTGACTGAGCCACCTAGACGTCCCCGTTTTTGTTTTTTGTTTTTTGTTTTTTTTTTTTTTAAGTTTTGTGTTTTTTTTTTTTTTTCAACGTTTTTTATTTATTTTTGGGACAGAGAGAGAGACAGAGCATGAACGGGGGAGGGGCAGAGAGAGAGGGAGACACAGAATCGGAAACAGGCTCCAGGCTCCGAGCCGTCAGCCCAGAGCCCGACGCGGGGCTCGAACTCACGGACCGCGAGATCGTGACCTGGCTGAAGTCGGACGCTTAACCGACTGCGCCACCCAGGCGCCCCTAGACGTCCCCGTTTTTGTTTTGTTTGAGTAAATGTCTAGGTCCCACCCCAGACCTGACATTTCAGACATTCCAGGGATAGATGTACATATTTTTTTGTTTATTTATTTATTTTGAGAGAGAGAGAGTATGAGCAGGGGAAGGGCAGAGAGAGAGAGAGAGAGAGAGAGAATCCCAAGCAGGCTCCACACTGTCAGCACAGAGCTCAATGCAGGGCTTGAACTCATGAACCGGAAGATTATGACCTGTGCCAAACTCAAGAGTTGGACACTTAACTGAGTGAGCCACACCCAGGCACCCCTAGATCTACATTTTTGAAAGCTCCCTTGGTGACGCTGAAGATGAGCTGGGTTTAGGACCACTGCAGGCCCTTGTGGGACACATGAGAAGGGGTGGCCCAGAGAGGTGGAGTGACTTTCTCCAGGGCACGGGGCATCAGGTCAGCAGCAGAGTCTCACCAGGCCTTGACTCCCTTTATGCATTCTGACTTTCACCAAGTTCTTCTCTTGTCTGTTCTGTTGCTCGTTATGAGTTGTGTGTACAGGATGGAAAATGCCAGAGTTCGGATAGGTCGGAGGAAGAAACTAGGCCCCATAACCGAGCCCTAAGAGATCATCACTGATGGCATGACCTGCTGATGTCTTTTCCACAGCACACACATTCCCTCGAACACCAGACCTGCTGTACGCGCTGTTCTCAAACAGCCGTCCGCTTCCACCTTTACATTCCAGCACCAGGCAGCTGGGCCTGCCCCTCCTGCTGCCTTCCTCCCCACCTCTCCCTTCCTCACCCCACGCCAGATAACCCTTGCCTCGCCTGCATTCCTCCCTCTCAATCATCTCTGTGAACGGTGCCGCCTGCCTTGTGCAGCCAGGCACTGCCCATGATGCTGGAACAGCCTGGCCCAGGATACTGGGGGATCTGAGCTCCTGTCCCCACTCTGGGAAGTAACGGGGTGGACAGCAGGCAGGGGTTCCGAGGCCAGCCAGACCCAGGTCTAATTCTAGCTTGATCACTTCTCTATAATATGGGGATAATATATACCAGATGGGGTTGTTGGGGGAATTAAGTGAGATCATCATATATCAGAGAGGATAGCAGCATGCCTGGAACAGAGTAGCTCTTCAGTAAATAGTAGCTTCTTCCATTCTTTCTTTGTCTGACTGTCTTGCAGATCTTGACATCTATTTGGTTTCCCTGAGCCTATGTCCCTATCTGTAAAAGGAAACCACAGTTAGGTGTTTTCTAAGAATCTTTCCTGTTGGGTGGCCCTCACTTCCTGTTTTGTGCCCTCTCTTGTCAAGCCTTTTCCTTGTCAGCCCATCTCCTCCAGAAAACCCTCCAAGCATGCCAAGAGAAGAATCTATTTCCCACCAGCTCCCCTCTCACCTCCCCACAGAGAGGACACACTGCAGGCTGTAGAGCTGAGGGTTTGTTCTGGATCTTTCTGGAATGGTGGCTGCTTTCCCAGCCAGCAAACAGAGTCACCCTGGGGTCTGGGTTTGTCTTGATGCAGGATGGGTTTCCTGACTTCTAGGGGTCACAGTCGATATCCAGCTTCGCCCAGTAGAGGAAAGATGTGTTGATAACTTGGTTATCAAGGCCGGCTTGTCCCACGTTTGGCCTCACCCTTGTTGACTGAAGCCAAGTGGAACTGTGCTTTCCTTTGTGTTCCTTCCCTGGGTTGGACCAGGTGGCAGCTGACCTAAGGCACCAGGGTCTGGGTGGGTGGGCCTCTCCCTAGGATCAGAGGATCCCCTCAGCCTCCTGGGATCTCTCACCTCTGTCCTGGTCCCCTAGGCATCTTCTGCTGCGGCCCCTGCTCTGTGGAGTCCATCAAGAATGGCCTGGTATACATGAAATACGACACGCCCTTCATTTTTGCCGAGGTGAGGACTGTGTTCCAGGTGTCTTCTTGGGTGGTCTGGAGAGACCAGAGCACAGCTGTCAGGCCTCGGTTCTCTGGTCCTGACTTCACCGCTGACCGAGTAGCTGTGTGACCTTGGGAAAGTCACTCATTTAGAGTCTAGGTTTCCTCAACTGTAAAAGGGTGATAATAATGGCCGCTGTGCTTCCTGTACTCAGGATCAAAAGAAATAATGGGTATGAATCTGCTTTATAAGTCATAAAGTCCGTGAATGAGCATAAGGGATTACTGTTATTAATGCCAAAATGCACTGCAAGGAGCCTCCCAACTTCTTCCCTTCTCTCTGGCCTCATCTGGCTCAGCTTGGAAAGTCTCCCAGGTTGGCTGTGCCAGGAAGTTCCTAACCCTTGGATCCAGCCCTCCCTGCAGCTCCTAGGTTCAGGGGAAGGCAGCGGGTGGGGGATGGGAGGGGGGGGGGTCACTGGGGGGGGAGGGGGGAGCAGGGGGTCAGGCCCAGCCTCAGACCCTCTGGTTATCTCATTCTTGGCTCACACCCCCCACAATCCCCCAACAGGTCAACAGTGACAAAGTTTACTGGCAGCGACAGGATGATGGCAGCTTTAAGATCGTGTATGTGGAAGAGAAGGCCATTGGTACGCTCATCATAACAAAGGCCATTGGATCCAACATGCGAGATGATGTCACCCACATTTATAAACACCCAGAAGGTACCGTTCCCTGAACCTGGCCAGCTCTGGCCCACACCAAGGGTTCCCACTGAGCACTTGCCTGCTCCGGCAGTGGCTGTAACCTCACCCTTACCCTCAACCCCCAGGCTCGGAAGCAGAGCGGAAGGCAGTGGAGACAGCAGCCTCCCACGGCAGCAAACCCAACGTGTACTCCACGCGTGACTCAGCAGAGGATGTGGCGATGCAGGTGGAGGCACAGGACGCGGTGATGGGGCAGGACCTGACTGTCTGCGTGGTGCTGACCAATCGCAGCAGCAGCCGCCGCACCGTGAAGCTGCACCTCTACCTCTCAGTCACCTTCTACACCGGTGTCACTGGGTCTGTCTTCAAGGAGAGCAAGAAAGAAGTGGTGCTGGCGCCAGGGGCCTGTGAGTGCTCCTTTCCCGCCCTGCCCCGCTGATGGCCAGGCACCCCGGGCTGTGGACATGGAGGCCCCAGGAGGCCGTGTCTGGGCGAGCGGGCCTAGGTGACACCTTGCCTCTTCTCCCCAGCGGACCGCGTGTCCATGCCCGTGGCCTACAAGGAATACCGGCCCCACCTCGTAGATCAGGGGTCCATGCTGCTCAACGTCTCGGGCCACGTCAAGGAGAACGGGCAGGTGCTGGCCAAGCAGCACACCTTCCGTCTGCGCACCCCTGACCTTTCCCTCACCGTGAGTGCAGCCTGCTGGGCTGGGCACGAAGGATGCCCTGGGGCTAAGGGAAGTCGGAGGGGGAGGGGAGAGGACGCTAAGCCTGGCCACCAGTTCCGGAGAAGGTCAGGGACTGGCTGTGGGCTCTTGGGCCCCAATGTCCTCCCCTGTAAAATCAGATCTCCTATTCCCGATCCTGCAGATGCTTCAGTGGGGGAGTGGGTGGGAGTTTCTTCTCTGGCATCCACGGAGCCCCATTCTTCTCCGGGGTGCCCATGTGGGACTTGGGGGGAGGTTTTGATTCTGGAATTTTCCCCTCTGGTGGAGTGTATGATTCCCTTGTATTTGGCCAGGGTCTCTGATGCGGAGGGGGGTGTCTCTTTTTCTCTTAGTTGTTGGGGGCAGCTGTGGTTGGTCAGGAGTGCGAAGTACAGATTGTCTTCAAGAACCCGCTGCCTATAACCCTCACCAATGTCGTCTTCCGGCTTGAGGGCTCCGGGCTACAGAGACCCAAGATCCTCAATGTGGGGTGAGTCTGGCCTCTCCCCGCCCCCACCCCTGCCCTTTTCTGCTCTCCCAGACTGCCAGGGGTCCCACGTTGCTTCCTGTCTTGGGTCAGGACAGTAGTCAGTCAGGACCCAACACAGCAGCCTGGAGCCAGCCAGCAAGGCCTTCTAACTTAGTTCAGTGGGAGCGGCATTTAAGACCTGCCATGTGCCTAGTGCGGGCCTGTCCTTCCTCACTGTCCCGCTGCGGAACCAACACTTCACCTAGGAATCCATAGCAGCTCATCACTAACATGCGCCCGCCACTCAGGAATTGACCAGGCACTTGAGGATTATTATCCCATTTGCAGACCACAAAAAACCCTTTAAAGTACATTAGAGAGCATCGTATGATTAAAAGGAAAGCTTTGGGATCCTGAAAACTTAGGCTCAAGTCTCAGCTCCAACATTCACTAGCTATGTGCCCTTGGGCAAGTGACTTATCTCCTTTAAGCCTGTTTTCTCAGCTGGAAAGTGGGGATAGCAACCATCCCTGGCTCCAAGGGCGGTTGTGAGAATTCGGTGAGCTATGCACATAAAGCATCTAGTGTTGGGCTTGGCACAACATGAGCCTCTGTTGGTAGTTCTTACTTTGATTATTGCTACCGTCACCTCCGCTTTATGACAGGGAACCTGGTGGCCGTGTCTCATGAGGTCTCCCAGCCCGTAAGGGGCAGACTCTGCTCTTCCCACCATGCCCCACCCAACACGCAGGCTTTCAGGCCTGTGGCTTCGTTTGTGCCAGGAGGGCTCGAGCAGCGGTTCCCAAGGAGAGGGCCCTGTCCCGTAGGTCCTCTGCCAGCCCACCTGAGCCTCACCCCGGCCTCAGAGAGGCTCTGCACCCAGGGAGGGCACACCCAGCGCTTGTGTGCCTAGGCCTGGGCTGTCATCTCTGACACAGAGCCACACATGCTGCTGTGACCCTCCCTGGAATAGCACAGAGGGAAAGCAGAGAAGGCCAGAGGCTGGCTGACCTTTAAGATCAGACTTCTGGTGACAGGGGCAGGTGTTTTCCTCTTTTGACAAAGAGTGCCTGAGGGAAAGGGATGGCCCCTGTGGAGGGGTTGGGTGGGGGAAGCAGAGGGTCCCTGCCCGCCCTGCCCCTTCCTTCCCCGGACATATAGCAGGCTCCGCCCGGTGGTGGCCCCTGCTTTTGCCAATAGGTCAAAGCTGAAAGGTTGCTATCCTGAGCCTTGCCCCACCTTGACCCCGCGTGATGTGATATGCCACAAAGGAGTGCCTTCCCCATTTCACCTTGCAAGAGTGTCCAGCAGCTTAGACTGTGCAGCTTGGGGCTCCCAGTGAGCTCACTCTGTGGCCATCTCTCACCTGCAGATGACGAGGGTTTCCCCTGTTCAGAGGGCTCCCCAGAGCTGGACTGTCCTCAGCAACTCCACCACATCTTTGATTCTTGCCCCTGCCTGGGAGTAAAAAGAGGACCCCTGTGCTGAGCATGGGGAGATCCAGCCCCGCTCTGTAGCTGTGGGGCTTGTGTGACACCCCACCCCCCACCTCAAAGGCCCTAGTCTTCTCTCCAGTAAATGAGAAGGTTGGATGATGGTTTCTCAAGGGAGGTCCTCCTTAGGCATTCTGTGGCTCTTCTCTGCTGCAAGCCCAGGCGGGGGTCTACAGAGCAATTGAGAAGGGGGAAGTCCCTGGGCTGTTGGTTCAGATACATTAGATTCCAAGACAGATATTACTTTGCTCTCGTTTGCACATCAAAGGCTGTGGTATGGAAACGCCATTAAGCATAGGTGTGCCACCCAGTGGGGTGACTGGCCACTTAATAAACATTCCAAACTTACTCCTCCAGATGGCTGTTGTCACTCACCACCAAGCCAGTCACCAGGGGAGGCTGAAGTCTATTCCAAACCCTTCTGGGGAATTTGCTCCACAGCCTGAATCATATTCTCTAGAATGTCCTTAAGGGTGGACTTCTGGGGTAGACTTGACTTTGGAGAAACAGCCTGAAGCCATTTAAAGCTAAGACTAATTAAGAAGGTAGGTGGAAAAGGTGGGTAGTGTGCCCTTTTCCATCAGAAATGAGGTTCGGCTGTGAGGGAGGAACAGGATGCACCCGGCGCGTGTCAGGGAGAGGGAGAGAGAGACAGACGTGGTGTACGTGTGGTTTTCCGGGGCTCTGAAGACAAATCTGAGAGGAGTTTTTAAATTCGTTTCAAGTCTTGACAACGTGATTGAACCAATCCATAAGGGAAGCACGATGCTCATTTGGATGTCTAATTTCTGGTGTCCTTGTCAGAGAGCCGGTTTCATTACCTGCACTGTTTCAGGCCCATTCCAGCTGTAGCAGCTGATGCGCTCAACTTCAACCAGCAAACCTGGGTGTGTCAGGTCTTGCCTGACACTGAGGCCGGGGCTGGGAGAGATCTTGACATTCCTAGCTGGAAGCTGAAAAGCAATTTCTCTTAGAAATAACGTTTACAAGTAAAGGCTGTATTCCGATCTAGTACAGTTCAATTCTAGTATGAATTAAGTACAGTGTTGAAGGCTGACCTGAGCCTAAACAGCTTGAAGTTTGTATCTCTGGAAAAATGGGCATGAGTTAAAAATGCGAATTTGTAACTGGCCACAGTATAGCCTACCTGTTAAGTTATAGACTTAATGTCTAGTTATATATTATAGTAAGTCTAGAAATTAGGTCTGTAACTTAATGGGGAGACCATCTATATCTCCCTGCCTTCCACTTATTCCCTCCTTTGTGGAGCTTAGAGTCACCTTCAAGGCCATCTGATTCCACCCCCTCATTTTATATTAATTCCCATTTTACAGACCAAAAAGTGAGAATCAGAAGTTTAATAATTTGTCCTAAACCACACAGCTAACAGCGGTAGAAGAAAGAGTCCAATGTGGTCCAGGGCAGCCCTTTGGAAGCAGGCTCCAAGCTAAATGTTTTGCCCCAAAGAGAGCCCATCTTTGAAGTTGGGGTGTTGGCTCTTTCCCTTAGAAGACTGAGATGTCTGCACAAAGTCCGGCTCCAGAGTGGATCCCCCAAGGCAGGCTTGAAGACGGGGCCAGAGGCAAGGGTTCAGGCAGAGGCAGAAAAGGACGGATGCTAACAGGCACAAGCAGGTGTGATAGAAATGCAATCTTGTTCAGTGTATACAGCACACAGGCCGATTACTGCAGGAGCTCAGAACAGGACAAGGTTCACTTCCCTGAGGGCAGGAGGTGCTCAAGGGGTGGTGTGAGCTGGGCCTGGAGCCAGCCCAGGAGCAAAGCATGAAAACAGAGGTGAGTTCGGGGAGGGGAAGGAGCTCATTGTTGGGGCTGGTGGGCAGGAGGAATGGTGGGGGATGATGAGGCCTTGCAGGCGGGGCTGAGTCAGAGTGAGCCTGCGTGTCGGGTTAGGGAGCTGCCGTCTCATCCCAGAAGCACCGAGGAAGCCAAACCCTTGACGGATTCAGTTCACCTCCAGGTGACTAGAAACTAGAGTGGGAAAATAAGATAGGACATTAGGAGGCAAAGAGGCCAGTTGGAAGGCTAGTGAAATTGCGATTCCCAGAGGGAGGGTCTGGGACTAAATTTCCAGAGGTCCATGGAGAAGGGGGGAAATGAAGACACCATAGTATGTATGTGTGCACATGTACACATGTATCTCTCTCTCTCTCTCTCTCTCTCTCTCTCACACACACACACACACACACACACACACACACACTTGTCCCTTTAAAGATGTCAATTGTCTATTCTTGGGAAGGACTTTCCTTTTTCTCTGAGATAACATCTTTCCAGTGTTTGCAGGTATTAAAGATGCTCCTTCCTCTTTGGTAAGATGATTATATTGCAGAGGCTGACTAATTATCTTCCACTTTCTTTCTTGGCCAAACTGAAATTATTTGGCAATACTGCGTTGAGGCCCGAAGTCTCATTTTAAAGTTTCCTTGGTCCTGGAACCCCCAGATGAGATGGGGTGGCTGGTCTGGTTAGGGCAGGAGCATTGGTGATGGAGAGGTGGGGGACACAACACGCAGTCTTTGTCCAGGTGTTTGTGGGGGTGGGGAGGGAGGGATGGATCCCTGGATGACAGATGACGGGAAGATTTCCAGCTCAGGCAGCTCGGTGGGTGGCCACTGACCTGGCTATTCAGAGGCGAGGGCAAGGAGGCCTTGGGGCTCAGGCTTCATCCTGGCCGCTGGTGTGGAGATTCCAGCTGAATCCAGAAATGCCCGAAGGGCTCCACCTTCTGCTCCTTCCTTCCTGGCAGCCCCATCAGTCCTTCCTCCCCACTCCACCCCCAGTCACCCCAGGTCCATGACTCTATCTCTGCCCATAGGGACATTGGGGGCAACGAGACAGTGACGCTGCACCAGAAGTTTGTGCCTGTGCGACCAGGCCCCCGCCAGCTCATCGCCAGCTTGGACAGCCCCCAGCTCTCCCAGGTGCATGGTGTCATCCAGGTGGACGTGGCTCCGGCCCCTGGGAGCGGAGGCTTCTTCTCAGATGCTGGAGGCGACAGTCACTCAGGGGAGACCATCCCTATGGCATCTCGAGGTGGAGCTTAACCCCTGGCCAGGAGCAATGGGACTGGAGTCAGAGGAGCAAGGACATTGCCTCGCAGGGACCCAGCGCAGAGCTGCTCTCCATAGGTTCAGGTGGGGAGGCCGGGGCACCTGGGGAGGGGGCCGCTCTTCACTTGCACTGGGCAGCACAGATGCTAATAAACTGTTTTTTAATGAACCGTTTTTAATGAAACCGTTCTGTCCATCTACCAGTTCGTCTGTCCCTGCTGCCAGCGCAGCAGCTCTTGAGATAGGGCCTGCTTGGCGTCAGGACGACCTTGAACATTTGACTGGTCTTTCCCCACTCCAGGATGCTTCTAACTGACCAAAAACCCTTCTGAAGCCCCCCGGAGTGAGGCGGAACTGCCTCCCTTCCATGGCACCCACGGTGGGTGAGAAGGATCGAAGTGTCCTCTTGTAGGCACACGTTTGAGATAGAACTAGGCTGGAGTCCTCTCTGAGCAGCAAAAACCACTTTCCAATATTTGTTTTCAAATGTGTTTGGCTAAGAATATTTATAAAAGCAACACATGTTCAATGTTGAGAATTCAGAAGACACGGAAAACTGTAAAGGAGAAAAGAACAATAAGCTTCAACTACCACCAGGTACAGAAAACAGCCGTTAACATTGTGTTTCATATGCCAATCCCCCTCACCCCCCACACGGTGTAACCTGTGGTGAGCATTTTCTCACAGCATTAAATAATCTTTGAAACCATCATGTTTACAGACTGGGCAGTAGTCTTGACTTCCAGGCCATCCTCCTGGTCCTCCTGAAGCCCCTGCTCAGCCTTGGGGTGTCAGAGTGACTCAGGCCTCCAGCCAGGCGCTCCCCCAACCAGCTACACTCTGCCTAGGTGAGTCCTGCCGGTCACGTGGTCTTAAGGACCATTGGCTCCCCAAATTGCATCTGTTTTCCTTGAACTTTAAACTCCCTTATCTATTGCCTTCTTAGTGCGTCTGCTGGAGACTCACAGATGCCCCCCATGTACTGTCTGAGATCAAACTCCTGACCTCCTCCAGCATATCCCATGGCCTCCCCATATCAGTAAATGGCAACTCCATCTTTCCAAGTTTCATGGGCCCCAAAGCATGAAGTCACTCTTGGCTTCTTTCCTTCTCTCATATCCCACTTCTGGTCTATCAGCCAGTCTTTTAATGTTATTCTCTCTGTCTCTCTCCTTTTTTTTTAATGTTTACTTATATTTGAGAGAAAGAGAGCACGAGCAGAGGAGGGGCAGAGAGAGGGAGACACAGAATCCAAAGCAGGCTCCAGGCTCTGAGCTGTCAGCACAGAGCCCGATGTGGGGCTCGAACTCACCAACCGTGAGATCGTGACCCGAGCTGAAGCCGGATGCTTGACCGACTGAGCCACCCAGGTGCCTCTCCCAGCAAGTCTTGATGGTCTGTCTCCCATATACGGATGTCCAGAGTCTGACCACCCATCACCTCTTCAGCTCCCAGAACTCCCTTCATCTCCTACCTGGATTGTTGCCCCAGTCTCCTAATCATTTCCCCCACTTCCATTCGTGCCCTCTGATACTCTGCTGTGCAGAATGGGTGGGTGAATCCAATCGTGTCAGTCCTTTGCTCAAAACCTTTGCGGGGGCGGGGGGTGGCACCTGGGTAGCTCAGTCAGTTAAGCGTCTGACTCTTGATTTCAGCTCAGGTCATGATCTCAAGGTTTGTGAGACCCATCCCCATGTTGGGCTCTGTGCTAACAGCGTAGAGCCTGCTTGGAATTCTATCTCCCTCTCTCTGCCCCTCTCCCCCACTGGCACTCTCTCTCAAAATAAATAAACATTAAAAACAAACAAATAAAACCCAACAACCTTCTACGGGCCTGGCCCCTGACTTTCCTTCTGGAAGAACACTGCCCCCAGGTTGCAAGCCCAGTCCCCTCCTGTTATTCAGGCCTCAGCTCACAGGTCCATCTCCTCAGGGAGCTCTTCCCTGACCTTCAATCTAATTTGTTTTCCTGCCCCCTGGTCTCTTTAGCGTATCACCCAATTTTATTTCATGTCCTGCCAAGCACTTCTTGGCATTAGCATGTTTGTTTATTTATTAAATTATCTCTTTTCTCTGAAATGTGAGTTTAGTAAGAACTGAGACTTTATCTGTCTGGTTCACACCCCTGTCCCAGGACTTGTAACAGGGCCAATCACAGGACTGCACAAGAGATATTTGCTCCTTGCCATTTAAAAGCAACAACTTGCCATTAATAATAATAAATATAATAATAATAATAATAAAAGGGGGCGCCTGGGTGGCTCAGTCTGTTGAGCATCTGACTTCAGTTCAGGTCGTGATCTCACAGTTCATGACTTTGAGCCCCACATTGGGCTCTGTGCTGACAAGGTCAGAGCCTGGAACCTGCTTTGGATTCTGTGTCTCCCTCTCTGTCTCTGTTCCCCTCCAGCTTGCGCTCTGTCTCTCAAAAATAAACATTTAAAAAAAATGTTTTTTATGTTTATTTATTTTTGAGAGAAAGGGAGAGTATGTGTGTGTGTGAGCAAGGGGAGGAGCAGAGAGAGAGGGAGACACAGAGTCCAAAGCAGGCTGTAGGCTCTGAGCGTCAGCACAGACCCCAATGCAGGACTCCAACCCACAAACCAGAACATCATGATGTGAGCTGAAGTTGGATGCTTAACCCACCAATACACCCAGGCACCACCCCCCTCCAAAAAAAATTTTTTTTAAAGTAACAACTTGCAAGATGTGATCTTTAATTGCTCCTTGAATTTATGGAGCAAACTCCAGTGGTATCCCTACATTTTTAATAACAAATGAACAAACACTGTCTACCGTAGAGTGCCATGATGTATTTGATTAATCCCTCCTTGCTGGAAATTTCAGTCTTCCCAATGTTCTGCTCTTACATGCAGAGCTGGGATAAATATCCTTGTACAAGTGCATGTATCTTTGTGCTCATTTTTTATTTCCCTAAAATAACTTCTTACAGTGAGAGTTATTGGGGGAAAGGGATTGAGGATCTGTAAGGTGGTCGAAACATTTTGTTAATTGGTTTCCAGAAAGAACAGCAACACAATAGTATCTCTTTTTATTGAACACCTGGCCAGTTTAAGATTTCTAACAACTTTGTAACTTGCTTCACATTTGTTCATTTTACCCTGGTCCCCTGTGGTTTGTTAGAGCTGAAACATACTTGAAATCCTCAAAAAGGAAAACACAAACACAAAAAAAGGGGGAGGGCCAGCTGTTCTCCAAACACTTGGGGGAAGGAAGCGAATATGTACATACCGAGGTCCTACTGTGAGTTAAGTTCAAATTGGGTGCTTGATAGGGGCATCTCCTTTAATTCTGTGGAGTTAGGCATTAGAATCCCTAGTGTCTTGGCTTACTGCGCTCTGGCCCTGGACCTTTAGCTCTCCTCCACTGGAATGTAAGTCCATGAGGACAGGGACCACCTCTCTCTTACTTACAGCAGATTCACACAGTCCATGACCTGTGGCAGGTGCTCAATAAATATCTGTCCAATGGACGATGAACTAAATTTGACGGTGATGGGGAGTCTGAAGGCTTGGGGGAGCAGTCGAGGATTGTGTTTCGGAGCATTTGTCGGAAGAATGCATGGTGCATGACTGGACCAGCTCTAGAAAAGCAAGATCAGTGGGCACCTGGGGAGCTGAGTAATAACCATCAGTACAGACTCCTACTGAGACTGTACCTCAGAAAATTGTACTAGGGAACCCTGTTTCCTGCTAGTTTATATTCGTTTATATGATTATTTCCTTGACATCATCCTCTGTATTACAGAGTGTCTTGTTTTGTTTTTAAATAACAAGAAGGTGTTATGAGTCTTGGTTTTACAAAATCCACTAGAGTTGCCCTCTTAGTTGGTGCCCCAGCACCGATGAGGCAGGTCATTGTCTCGGAGTCTTTGTGACCTGTTTTGGTTCTCCTGGGACACCTGGTATACAAAGTTGATCACTAGGGAGGAGGTTGATTCTTTGCATCAGTAACCCAGGGTAAAGAACCAGTATTCTCTTTAATTCCTTCTGCCCTAAGATTTACAGCTGGAAACATTAATGTGGACTGTGGTAGCTTCAACTGAGGTCTAAAAGCAGGGGAGGGGACCATCCCAGGCTTGGAGAACCAGGCTTGATATCAGGGTCCCTGAATCCCAGCTGAGTGGGTTTGATTTGGCAAGGCTGACAGCTAATGCTAGAAGCTCCTACAGCCCCCTGGCCCAGGGAGCAAAGTCCGGACCTCGGTGTTGAAGCCTGAGAGTACATGTACCAACCTCTGTACTTGATTTTGTAAGAGGCCATTGAGGAGATAGAAGTATGGCAGACCCTGTGGACAGCAGGGCTCTCCCCAGATAAACATAGAGGCTAGAAGGCTGGGCCTTTTGGATGGAGTGCTTGGAAAATTCTAAAAGAAGTAAAAACACCAAAAGGAAGATTTTATTTTCTGGATAGTAAGCCAGGTGGAGCTAATTACAAATACAAAAGCAAAAATTTACAAGATGTGACTTATAAATGTTTCCCAGATTTACGGATAAGACCATAATGGTTGCTCTTCTTCCCTCCCTCCCTCCCTTCCTACCTTGTTCTTTCTTTTTTGTTAAAGCTTATTTATTAATTTTGAGAGAGAGGGAGAGAGAGAGAATCCCAAGCAGGCTCCCTGCTGTCAGCACAAGCCTGACACGGGGCTCGAATCCCACAAACCGTGAGATCATGACCTGAGCTGAAATCAAGAGAGGCTTTAATTGACTGAGCCACCCAGTTGCCCCTGCACTTTTATTTTATTTTTAAATGTTTATTTATTTATTTTGAGAAAGAAAGATAGAGAGCAAGCAGGGGAGGGAGACAGAGAATCCCAAGCAGGCTCTGTGGCTGTCAGTTCAGAGCCCGACTTGGGGGCTTGAACTCACAAACTGTGAGATCATGACCTGAGCCAAAACCAAGAGTCACTTAACTGACTGTGAGCCACCCAGACACCCCTGAACTTTATTTAAAATAAAGTTAATTTTTTAAAATAATGGCTACCTTCAACTGTTCTTAGGTCTACCCTGGAAAGGGAATGTTTGTCCACAGTTGGACCCAAGTTTTACAGGAGACATTGACTGGCAGGGTCCAGCCATGGTGGTGGCTAATGGACCCATTCCTTCACTTATTAAACAAACATTTAATGATGTGTGTCAAGCAATTAACTAAGTGGTGGTGCACAGGACAACCCTAGTTCTTGCCCTGTGGAGCTTGCAGTCTGAGAAAGAAACAGATTAACTGAATAACTGCATGAGACAAAGTAAATAGCTCTGAAGTTTATAGTAAAGGCATCTGACCTAGCCTGGTTGTGGTGGTTAGGAAAGCTTTCCCTAAATAGGTGACCCTGGACCATATTTAGGCAGAAAGGGAAGGGAGATCACTACAGACAAAAGGAGTAGCCTCTGCAAAGATCCTGTGGTGGAAGGGAGTCTGGAAGAGTAAGCAAGACTCAAAGAAGGATAATGTGGCCAAGGCAGAGGAGCAAAGGTCAGAGTGGAGGAGGTGGAGTTGAGGAGTTGAGGGGCGCAGGGCCACACAAGGCGCCTCTTAGGTCAGATTCAGGATCTTTGTCTTCCCTAGAGCAGTAAGAAACCTTTGAAAGCTTTAAGGAATTTGAGATGACATGGCCAGATTGTGTTTTGAACAGATTACTCTGCTTGTAGTGTCAAGAATAGATTGGAGCAGGGTTAGCGTGGAAGCAGAGACACAGACTGGAAGGCAACTCTAGTTGTTTATGCTAGAGATGGTAAGTTGGGGCCAGCGTGGTGGTGCTGGAGACAGAGTGGAAAGCTTGGAGGAGTCCCTAGGAGATCGAATTTACACGGCTTGGGGAAGAATGGGATGTAGCTGCGTGGAGGGTGGAGAGGAGCAGTAATAAGAAAACCCCCGGGTTTCAGGTTTGTGGAAGAGGACCAACTGAGTGCCATCCACTGATACAGGGACAGGTGTCCCTCATCAGAGACAGGAAACTGCAGGGGAAGTTGAGGTTCGGAGATACAGAGTCAATACCCTTTGTATAGCTCTCTTCTACCTGGAAATTTTCCTTAGGTGACTTGAAAGATTTGGTTTTGGTTTGAATGAAACTGTTCCCTTACCCCGGGGTTCTTTGAGCATAGTCTATAGACCACTTATATTAGAATCAACTGAGACATTAATCAAGAATTCAGATTTCTGGGTGCCAGCATAAACCTCATGAACCTGAATCCCTGGAGCAGAGGCCAAGAAGTCTGTATTTTAACAAGATCACTAAGAGGTTGACTCCTATGCACGGTAAGGACTGAGAACAATCACCTTCTCTTTTTCTTCTCTGCTGTACTGTTCTCCCTGCCCACACCCTTCTGGGGCCAGCAGTAGCCATGAGACTATGTGCCCAAAGTTCTCAGTTCTGACCACTTGTCTTCTTGAACCTTCGAATTTAAGAAGACTTGTAAGACAAGGGGTTTTCTAAGGCAGTAAAAGAGAAGGCTAAAAAAGGAGCTGTTTGTATTAGCTGTAAACATACAAACAAGGTGCTATATGTACAAGAAAGAAACAAGGTCTTCCCTCAAGAGGCTCCCACCCAGTGGGGGTGACGGACATGTAAACATTCAGAATACAATGCATATGTAGTACTTACTATTAGCCGGGCACTGTTTCCTTTCTTTTCTTTTCTTTTCTTTTCTTTTCTTTTTTAATTGTTTTTTTTTTTTTTTTTTGTTTAACGTTTATTTATTTTTGAGAGACAGAGAGAGACAGTGTGAGTGGGGGAAGGGCAGAGAGAGAGGGAAACACAGAACCCGAAGCAGGCTCCAGACTCCGAGTTGTCAGCACAGAGCCCGATGTGGGGCTCAAACCCACAGAGAGATCATGACCTGAACTGAAGCCGGGCGCTCAACTGACTGATCCACCCAGGTGCCCCAAGGAACTGTTTCGAGTGCTTTATATTTACTAATTTATTTAATCCTTATAACAACCTTCCAAGATAGGTTCTGTGTGACAATGGTGGTGATAAAAATATGTATTGAGGATCCCAAGAAGATAACTATGATGGGCTTCATGGAGGTGGATGAACCACAAAAGATGAGAAAAAGTGAAGTCCAAGAGGCATGGAGGACAGAGGAATCATCCAGTATGCACCATGCACAGAAATGTAAGACAACACGGTATATTTGGAAAATGAAAACAATTTAATGAAGTCTGGCATATAGGTGCATAAGGGCAAAGTGGCAAGGAGTATAGGTGAAGAGAAGTTTGGCCAGATCATTAAAAATCCTTTTGCCATATTTCGGAGCTTGGGCTTTCTTTTGAATGCAAGAGAGGGCTTTCAGTTAGGAATGATATGATCAGTTTTGCATTTCACAAGATTCATGATGAAAGCAACGTGGAAAAGAAATTAGAAAGGAGTTGGACTGAAGATGAGAGGTTGGTGAGAGACAGGAAAACTTGAAATAGGAAAGAGGGAGTGAGAATGAAAATGGGGGTGGGTTGGAAGTTTCCATAGGAAGTAGAACTGATTAGACTTGATGATGGATTGGATGTGGAGAGGAGGGAGGAATGAGTTAAGGGCTATGGTCTGGGTTTCTAACCCACAGGTGAGGAGAGGTGCCCTGCACAGAAATATAGAGCCCAGGAGGAAGAGCAGAATTTAAAAGGGAAGATAACGTCCAGTGTTCTGTCCAGAAATCTCTGTGGATCACCTCAGCAGAATGACCTTGGGTGGCTCAAGGAGGGATCCTGCAGGTACTACCTCTAAGAGAGGAGATGGTCCAAGACAAGGGTAGTTCCACTAAATCCCTACAATGTAGTCAGGGAAGGTAATTCATTCAACCAACATTTTTTTTTAAAGAAAAAATGTTAATGTTTATTTATTTTTGAGAGAAAGAGAGTGTGATAGGGAAGGGGCAGAGAGACAGATCCCAAGCAGGCTCCGTGCTGACAGCAGAGAGCCCAATATGGGGCTGGAACTCACAAACTGTGAGATTATTACCTGAGCAGAAGTCAGATGCTTAACGGAATGAGCCACCCAGGTGCATCTCATTCAACCAACATTTAAAGAATACAACCTGTGTGCCAGGTTCTGTACTTGGTGATGAAAATAAAGGAGAGGCACCAGAAGAGTGACAAGGAGACAGACAAGTAAGTCGATCACATTGAGGGGCTGACTGGAGTAAGCCAACAACAGAAATCCGAAAAAGGAAAACTAATTTTTCATTTATTTTAAAATTACAGGGTACAAAAAAAAAAGATATCAAGCACAGAAAAGCACAGTCTGACCATCCAGAGAAAACCAAGTTAACAACCTGATGTATCTTTTCAAACTTTGTTCAGTACTTTATTTTTTAAAGACGGGCGCCCTCTCCTGTTTTGTGAAAGAAACAGTCGAATTTTTACTGGAGGCGGCTCGTCGCCGGGAAGGCTTTGCTGGCGCTGCTTTGAGGCCAGGATTTGAAGAATCGTATTTCAATGGAGAAGACGACGGGAAAGGGCAAGGCATGATCCTCGCTTTCCACACAACCAAGCCACGCCTTAGCGAAGGACGTGACTTTGTACGCTCCGCGAAGAAAGGCGGGAATCCGGAGAGCCACGATCAGCTGTGGCACCGGACGGAGATAGCGGGGGCGGAAGGGACGCCCTATCTGTTGGGGCGTGGCCTTATGACGCGATGTCACGTCTCCCTGTCTGATGTCCTATTGGTTCTCCATTACCGCCCTTTTCCGGGGCCGACAGACTGGCCGCAGGGGCCGGAAGTGGGGTAGCCCTCGGCTGCAGGGGCGGCGGTGTGGAAAACAGCGAATCTGGTGCTATTGTAGCTGGCCAGCTTCTCCATTCAGGCTCCATCCCGAGTTGAAGACCTCCAGGATTCTGATGACCTGTGGAAGGGATCGGATCGTGAATTATCCGGCGCAGATCCAAATAGCCTAGCCGCTGAGAGGCACCGGAACTTCGCCTCTAGGAGGAGTGGAGAAGGCTTGCCTTGGAAGAAGGAACCCATAGGGACTGCCCCCGGGGCGGAGCCCGCCGACCATGGCCACGCCCCCGGGGGCCGGTCCCGCGGCTCTGCGCTTCGCAGCCGCGGCCACCTGGCAAGTGGTGCGGGGACGCCGAGTGGAGCATTTCCCCCGGGTGTTAGAGTTTTTGCGATCACTGCGCGCTGCTGCCCCTGGCTTGGTTCGCTACCGCCACCATGAACGCCTGTGTATGGGTCTAAAGGCCAAGGTATTGGAGCCATTAGGAACTGGAAGACGGGAAAGGGGCGGGATGCGAGGGGACCAGACAGGGCCGACTGCTTGGCGTTGGGACTGGTTGGAAAAGGGCAGCTTGCCCTGAGATTCTGAGTTTAGTACCCTTCACAGGTAGTGGTGGAGCTGATCTTTCAGGGCCGGCCGTGGGCCCAAGTTCTGAATGCCCTACATCACCACTTCCCAGAGTCTGGACCTGTAGTGCGGGACCCGAAAGCTGTGAGTAATCCCTGGTACAGCCCTTTCCCGTTAACACGGTGCCACAAAGTGGCTTCTCCCGGCCACTGGATCCTGGTGACCCTAAGTTTTCTGCTTTTCCTTATCCTCAACAGACAAAGCAGGATCTGAGGAAGATCTCAGAGGCACAGAAAACCTTTTGCCAACAGGTGAAGCAACTAGCAGAGACCCCAGTGGACTTGGCTTCCAAGCTGCAGGTGAGACTGGCTGGTTTGGAAGCTGTTATGTGGCTAATTTCCCTAGCCCTCTTCTGACTTGCTTCTCTCCTCACTGCAGGAACTTGAACAAGAGTATGGGGAACCCTTTTTGGCTGCCATGGAAAAGCTGTTTTTTGAATACCTGTGTCAGCTGGAAAAAGCACTGCCTGCGTTGCAGGCACAGCAGGTTTTGTTGGGGCCAAATAAGGGCAGAGTGTGGGATGGTTGTATCAAGGACTGTGGTCTTCATGCCTCTCACTCTCTGCCCACAGCTTCAAGATGTGCTGAGCTGGATGCAGCCTGGAGTTTCTATCACTTCTTCTTTTGCCTTGAGCCAATATGGTGTGGACATGGGGTGGCCACTTCCAGGTACTAGGACCATCTGGGAGAACTAGGAACTTGGGGGTAGACTGGCCGGAGACCTTTTGAGATGAGCTATTTGAAGGGTTACATGGGCCTGAGGCATAAGAAACCAGATGGAGCTGTGTTACTATCTCTTATTTATAAGGAGCTTCATTTTCTTTTTCAGAGCGTTTGGTTACTGATTCAGTGAGCGTGACAGAGCCCATGGAGCAGAGTCCTCCTCAGCAACCAAATCTAGTACTTCATGATCCATCGCCAAAAGCCAGGCCTAGCTCATACCTTTCTCGGGGACTAGCCTCAAGGAAGAACCCAGAACCTTTGGCTGGCCACCACTTCAATCTGGCCCCTCTAGGCCGGCGAAGAATCCAGTCCCGATGGGCATCCACTAAGGGAGACCATAAGGAGCGCCCTACAGTCATGCTGTTCCCCTTTAGGAATCTGGGTTCACCAAGCCAGATCATATCTGAGCCTGAGAGCAGGGAAGAACATGAAACACACACGGCAGATCTGCCAGGTGCTGCGGGCATGAGAGCAGCTTCCACTGGAAAGTCTAAGAGTCCATCCCAGACCCTGGGGGGAAGAGCTCTGAAGGAGAACCCAGTTGACTTGTTTGCTTCAGAGAAAGAAGAGTGAGTGGTACAGTTGCTTCTCCCTGCAAACAGCCCATTCTTTGCCTGTTTTCCCGTTACCTTATCTTCTTTGCTTGCTCCCACTTCAGGAATTGCTTGGTTTGCCCCATGGACCCCCTGAGACTGTCATTATCACCTCCTAAGGCTAGGAAGCCAGGTAAGTATCTTGGGTCAGGAGCCAGCCTCCTCTCCTGGGGATTCTTCAGGGCCTGTTCACCTAGAAGGGTACTTTGACTCTGGTTTCCTTCTTGCAGTGTGTCCCCCATCTCTGTGCAGCTCTGTCATTACCATAGGGGACTTGGTTTTGGACTCTGATGAAGAAGAAAATGACCAGAGGGAAGGAAGGGTGAGTAGGAAGGAACAGAAAGCTGGGGAAGAGGATGAGCAGAACAAGACAGAGAAACCCCACATGCTCCAGAATATGGAGGGCTCAGGGAATAAGACGATGATAGGATCTCCCTGCTCCCTTCTCTGCAGGAGTCTCTGGAAAACTATCAGAAGACAAAGTTTGACACCTTGATCCCCACCTTCTATGAATACCTCCCTACTTCTGGCCCCGGTGCTGTGTCTGTCCCTCCCATGACCATGCAGACAGGTCTAGACACTTATGATAGGACCGGAATTCTCTCTGCACTCCACCTGTCTCCCTGAGCTCTACACACAGTTTAGTGGAAATAAAGTGGAAGCCCAGGTTTGGGTTCCCTGACTGCCTTGCTAAAATTACTTTGTAGTACTTGTTAATTAAGATTTGGATTTATTAAAATACTGTCTTGGTGTGAGAAAGGGGAATTAAGGCTTCTATAAAGTCAGTGTAGGTCATTCCTTAGAACTGGCTTCTCCAGGGCTAGAGGAATTCCTTTGCCTTTTTATTTCCGATGGAAAATGTTGTTCAGATGTGCCAAGAAGGGTTGATAGCCTGGAAGAGAAATTTCCCTTTGCTATTCTAAAAATATCTATGTGCCCTGATACCAGAATGTACTTTGTAAATTCTCATGCTGCCAGGTTACCTGGGGGTGGTGGCACTGAAATGGAGATACTTCATGGAAAAATACTCCCTGCCTTTGACTCTACTGGGTCAGTGCCAATTCCACTTCCACTTGTCCCGGAGAAGCACCCAGATGCCAGCCTTGTGCAGAAAGATACAGAATCTCTTATAGTCATTGGGATCTCTTTATTGAGATACTTAAAATACATCAACATTTCTGAGCTTTTTAGGTGTTCAAAGATACTATTTAATGAAGTTCATTAACAAAACATGATATCAGGAGAGTAACTCGTCCAGACCAAGGCCATATTAAACACTTAGGCAGGAGTCATTATCTTTTCCTTTCCATAATCTTCCAGATGCTGCGTCCCCAGATTTGCATTTGATTACCTTACTTCATTTTCTCAGCCTGCTTTCCTTGCTTCCTCCCCAGTGAGTACCCTGGGCATTTTGTGCGTACAGAGTACAGATTTATTGCAGAAGCCCTCAGGAGTAAGGCAACAGGAAATAACCGAGTGATAAATAGCCATAGTAGCTGGCGTGTGTGAGGAGCCCATCGGGAGGCCCTGTGCTAGGCTGCTAGTGCTTTGAGAGGGCACAGCTGCTCAGGTCTAGCTGTCATCACTGAAGATTGGATTCACCTGCTGGGTGACTCGGATAAAGGTGGTTCTCCGGCTCAACTCCTTCAGTTTAGCTGCTCCCACGTAGGTACATGTGGAACGGATGCCTCCAAGGATGTCTCGGATGGTATGGTCCACATCCCCTTTAAAGGGCACCTCCACTGTCTTTCCCTCTGAGGCCCTTAGAGGAGGAAAAACTTGTCTAACCTTTTCTTTTTGGATTTCTTAAGCCCAACAGCACCGCCCCAGTCTCTAGCATTTAGCCCCAGTTCACCACTTTTCCTCCAAGAATGTACCAAGCATCTCCCAGCAGCCAGCAGTTCTGCCACCACCCTGCTTAGTCACAATTTCCAGGAACCCTCAGCTCCTGGACCTCTGCACATACCTGTATTCAGCCACACCCCCAGCATACTTCTTCATGGCCATTTCAGAACTCATCCCATAGAAGAGCTTGTACTTCTTGCCATCCCTCTCGATGAGCTCACCACCTGACTCATTGTGCCCAGCCAGCATGCCACCCAGCATCACAAAGTCAGCTCCTGCCCCTGCCAGCATCAACAAGGGGAAAAGAGAATTGAATCTGGCCCACGCGCCCATATGCCCACCCCTGGAAGCAACTCACGCCAAATTCTCAGTCCTGACAATGATTCTAACATCTTCCTGGTTTTGTTTCCCTAGCTGACCCACAACCCACACAGGCCTGCTCTGCTCTGGCCTCTACTCCTCAGTGAGCCTGATTTCCCCAAGAATTTAAAAAGAGCCTCTGGAGATTCCGTGCCTGGGTTTTGCTCTTTTTTTTTTTTTTTTTTTTTTGCTGCTTTTACCATCTGGTCATTTCTTTGTACTATGTGCAGCTAAACAAGAGACTCCAAGTGTCCTAGGGGCAAAGGTCTCTAACTTTAGTCCAACAGTCTGAGGGATGCTACAGATGGACCTGGCATGCTGTGCAGTCTGTATCAGAGTCTCAGGGTTTCCCCTGCTGGCTTGCCCCAGGTGGCACCATGGGCTTCAGGGTCATTAGTTCATATTGTCAAAAAATCTGAACGGCTTTCTCAGCCTTTCCAAGCCTGATCTTTGGCCCTCAGAGGTGACTTATCCTCTTCTACAGGACCCTCCGTCCACACTCTCCCAGCACCCTTACCGAAAGCCTTGGCCACATCCCCTGGACAGCTGCAGCCTCCATCCTGCAAAGTGAAGAGCACTGTGAAGAGATAACGTGGATTTCCCAAGTACTAGGAGTGATGTCCCCATGGCCCACCTCAAAGCTGACGGAACCAGGGAGTTCTGATCCACCGCTACCACAGCCTCCACAGCCAGCAGAACACTCAGCTGTCTGGCAGCCTCATTCCCTCCCCTGCCCTTGGCCTTACTGAAATGATGTGGCCTTTGAGGCCATGAGCAGCATCTGCACACTCCATCACTGCACTGAGCTGTGGATACCCCACTCCAGTTTTCTTCCGAGTGGTGCACACGGAACCTGAGAAGAACATAATGAAAAGAGTAGCGTGCTCCACAGGCGTTCGCCACTGGAGAGGTAGCCAGTGGCCCACCCATAAACCAACTTACCTGGTCCTATTCCTACTTTGATGATGTCAGCCCCAGAGAGGATCAGCTCTTCCACCATCTCTCCTGTTACCACATTCCCTGCCTGAGACAGAGCAATCAAAACAGAGCACTCTTGGGGTTGGAAACGAGAGGAGGCTGCGCACTTTCATATACGGTATGCCTGGACCATGACCTTCCAACAGTATTACAAAGAGGGTACCTAGGGTCCCTCTACTGGGAACGAACTCTGCTTCCCAAGCTGAGGTAAGGAGGTGAGTGGCCAGTGGCGCTGTTGCACTAGGGTGAAGTTGGGGTACAACTGGACCAAGGCCAAAGCTGATTTACAGTAGATTTATCTCCCCGTCCCTGCCAAGAGACCCAAACATATCCTGTCCTTCATCTGTTACATCATAAAATCTCTGGCTTCAGGCAAAGGGGAAAACGTGATATAAGCTAAATACCCATTTGCACAGCTCTATTTATTTTTGGTGGATGGTACAGAGAGACCCCTTGATGCTGTGGAGAAAATAAGGCCTTGTTATCACTCCCCAAAGCTTGTAAAAAAAAAAAAATTAATAAAACTTATTTTCATGCGACTCCTTTAATACGATTCTAGTACGTGCCCACTTCAGTGGACACCATAGGTGGGCACAAGGCATGTGAAAAGGGACAGAGATAACTGCACTAACCAATCTATACATTTTAAGTGTGGGACCATGGATGATCACCCAGAGCCATGATTAAGCGGTCTAGGAAAATCAAAATGCAACGGAGGAGAAATGATGTAACAAAATGGGAGTGTCAGCAAAGAGTGGGAGGAAGAGGAACATACCAACTACAGAGTAATAGAAACATACCATAATAGTGTGTTTGGGGAAGCGCTTCCGTACATCCTTTACAAACTCCACAAAGTGCTCAGAGTAGCCATTTGCCACATCCAGGCATATATATTTCACTTGGGGAACAGCTTCCAGGATCTGTTCCAGTTGCTCAAAGTCAGAAGAGCCCATGCCTGAGCTGGCAGCCAAATGCTGTGAGAGAAACCGAGCCATTGGCATGGGAGGCATGAGACAGTCTGTGGCATGTCACAAAAGACCCAGTGAGGAGCCGGCAGGCTGGGAAGGTGAGGGTTAGTCCTCAGAAAGCCAAACAGAGATTCCTAGAAGGGCTCCTGGGTGGCTCAGTCGGTTTAAATGTCCAACTCTTGATTTTGGCTCGGGCCATGATCTCACGGTTTGTGAGATCAAGCCCCACATTGGGCCCTGCATTGACAGCGTGGAGCCTGCTTGGGATTCTCTCTCTCTCTCTGCCCCTCCCCGACTCATGCACACCCATGTGCTCTCTCTCTCAAACAAACAAACAAAAGATTCCTGGAAAACTGGGATGAAGAAGGGACCAGGAAAAGACTAAGATTACCTGAAGACAGTCAGGATTCTGGCTAGCAAAGTCTTTCCACTGCTCGAGGCTGTAGTGTTTATGGACAGCTGTGAAGAGGGAGAACTGGGGAGAAGAAAGAGTCATCAAAAAGGAGAGAACTAGCAACTCTTTTTCTACACATAGACCTTTATAGTAAGTATTCTCTCTGAGGAAGAAAATGAACTTTGGAAAGCAACTTGAAGAAGCCACTGGTTGAGTTGGGTTTAGTTTAGCCCTTATTCTCCCTATAAATAACCAGTAGGGCATTTTGTCATAAGCTAGTGCTTGTCTGACACCCTGACCCAAGTACTAAGTCATCTGGACTGGATTTCACCTGTCAGAAGATACAGGGGCTTCTGACTTAAAAGGTGACAGAGACGAGCTGTTGCTGCAGTGGAACAAGCAGCAGACAAGAACATAACCATGAAGAGGGTGGACGGAGCCAGTGTCTGCCTGCACAGACTCAGCCCCTCCTCCTATGGTAACCCAGTACTGAATAAACCTAGTTTTTGGTATCTTCTGGTCCAATAATTCAGTGAGTCTAAATGTTCACAAGAGGTCAGACCTTAATGGAGCCAGTAAAGTGCTACCCCATTCTTTCTCCATCTCCACTGGAGTAAAGGACAAATTTTCTGGAGACACGGACCAACCTAAAAAGTCTATTTCATTCCATCTATTTCGGTCAACCAAGTTTAAGGATACAATTAACTCCTCAGACTTGTATTCCCTAGGTCATCAAATTGCAAACAATATCCCAATGCTTTGAGAAAGGCATTCAAAGACAGCTGTGAATACTGGTACTTGTGCTTTAAAAGTCCAGACATGCAAATAGACAAGAGAGCAGTTGACAGAGACAACCCAAATCTTGCAACTAAGAAGAAATCCAAGGAAGTCATGTATCAGCCAGCAGTAAGGACATATTATTGCTATACTTAACTCATCAACACTACCTCGCTAAAGCTGGTATTGAATTCCGTTTTCTCAGCAACACTCTGCTATCAACATGCTGATACATAAAGAAAAATCACCCTAGAAGGTCAGTAGACCTTGGAGATATACTGATATAGTGTGACATGATGAGCACATCCAATTATGTACCGAGCTAGAGATCTAGAAGAAAGACGCTTATATCCAACTTTATGATTACTGTGAAACTTGGCTCTGTCGCTAAAACCTGATTTCTTTAGCACTCATCAGCATTACTGAAAAGCCAGTCTCAACATAAAGCATTAAAACAGTCCCCACAAAGTCCATGTATTATAGCATGTCTGTTAATGCTGAATTCAGAGTTACTATTCCTCAACTCTACTGGGCAGAACAGGCGGACAATGGACAACAAGAAGATTCCTAAGCAGTTAGTGAATGACAACAGCAAAAAAGTACTAAAACTGTATAACTATCAACTTCAGAGAAGTGACAACAGACATTCCACAAAGACTTACAGCAATCAAAAATAGAGAAAGGGAGATGAAGTCCTTAAGGCTAACAGAGCCACAAGCAGCAGCAGAATCCATCAATCAGGGCTACATAGATTAACCAGAAGAATGCATATGTTCCTTGAGTGCCCAGAATAACTATCTACCTTTTCAGCTACAAGTATAGAGGCAGGTAATATTACTGATGGGAGCAGCATCTTCTATTTTCAAAGTGAACAATAACCTGTGTGTAAGAAAAACACATTAAAAAAAAAAAAACACATTCCATTTTGAGCACAGGAATTCCCAGGAACCTAGGATTCAAAGAAGAGGAAGATTAAAAAATAAAAATTAAAAAAGGATAGCATATATAAAAGAAAGAAAATTAGTAAGCTGCTTCTCTAGGATCTTCTAGCTAGGAATTTTTGAATGCTCACACTGTATTTAGTTTCTGGACTAAAACAGTGAATATTTAGTGTCCTGAACAATGGTGTAACTGGAAGGATGAATGTGATTTGGAGGGGGTGACCTGGGTGGTGGAAAAAGTTGGCAGGGTGTATATAAACTGCTGGTCAGAACAAAAGTGAAAGTTATCTATCAAAAAAATGGGGGGAAACTTAGCTTTGAATCTTACTATTTCAGGCATGCCTTTGAACTTATAAAGAGCATTAGTATTGGAGAAAATGGATAAAATAGTAAGTTGAAACATCCTGTTACTTGCCAGAGAGCTGACTTGGGGTGGGGGTGGGGATGCAGGTACCTCTGCAGTCAGCCCATATAACTGGACACCAGTGAGGAACCTGCATGAGGGAAGTCCTACCTTACAGAGAACCTTGGCCATCTCAAAGGTGCCCACAGTATCCATATTAGCAGCAATGATGGGGATCCCAGTATACATCTGCTTTGAGTTCCGAAATGAAAAGGATCTTGTGAGATCCACCTGCAGATATGAACAGGAAACTGAGCATTTTATTCATCAAGTAAATGAGTACTGCAGGAGGACAAGAACTAGGACTCTTTCTCAGTACTGGCCCATCTGGAGCTTGGGGTCAAGTGCAACTAGGAAAGCAGTCTCACCTCACTTCGAGACTTAAGGGTACTGCGTTTGGGCCTCAACAAGACATCCTTGAAGTCCAGTTTGACGTCGTTATCGATGTGAGGCATGGCAGGGACCTCGGGATAGCGACCAATCTGAGAGCTGGAAGGTAGGGAAAGTCAGGAGGGGGGAGCTGAACCAATTTCCCCATAGGCCTTAATGCCCTCTTAGAGCTAACTGCATAACTCATCTCTCTCCTTGCTTAAATTGTGGAAGGTCAGTGCACTGGCTGAAGCTCATTGACTGTCATCTCATCTGTCTCATGGTTACAATTACCCGGTATCTCCATCCCAGGTACCAGTTGTTGGGGAGAAGAATTGGGATGGAGTCTTGAGAGACCCTAAAAATGTGTATTCCTTCCCCCCACTACTCTTCCTTCTCCCACCCTTGCAAAGAGCAATTTGGGGTAAGAGGCTGATTTGGGGGTGAGAAGAAATAGGGGGTTCCCACAACTAGTTTCCGGAATAGGGGTACTCACTTCCTGTCGCCGTGGCACAGGTGGCAGTTGACCAAAGTCGCCCTTGCTTAGCAACTAGGCTCGTGAAGCCCCGCTGAGCCTTGTAGGCCACGCCAACAGGTTCCGCTAATTGCCGGCGAAAAGGATTAACTGAGGCATTCTATTTTCGGCGGTGGCCGTGCGAGGCCTTCTGGGTAACAGAGTTCACACACCGAGGTTACCGTTGGACCCTAGGGGCGGGAGACTACGAGTCCCAGGATGGGACGCGCGGAGCTGTCCCCTGGCATGATGGGAGTAGTTCGTTCCGCCCCCCCGCTTTCGAAGCCCTGGCTCGCTAGGGACTCTAAGTATCGCGGAGGTATCATCTCTGCCGTAACGAAACCACCGCCTTCTTTTTATTTACGACACCACCAAAACCAAACGCAGGAGCATTCTTGAGCCTTTCGGCAACCCGATGAAAGGAAGGAGGCGGGGTGAGAGGGGTGGAGCCAGGCAGTGACCCGGAAACAGAAGTGACTCCCACAGGCGATTGCTGGGGAGCGGCAGCGGCGACCGCAGCGGTAGAAGCAGCAAGTTATCTGTGTGCAGCTCCAAACTGGGAAGAAGATGCTAATTAAAGTGAAGGTGGGAGCACCTCCGGCCTTGCCAAGACGCTGTGGTACTGGGCTGGCCGTTGTGCCTTACGGGAGAAGCGGGGAAGGAAAACCACGCCTTTCCCTAGCCTGGAGGGTGCTGACAGCCTCAGGGCTCCGCGCGAGGGGTGATGGGAAGTGGGGGGCCCCAAGAAGGGTTTGAGAGCTGGGGACTGGCCCCGCCAGATCACCCCAGGGTCTCTGCTTGTCTTGGTTTCTCAGCCAGGACTGTGCCGTGACTCAGAAGGAAGCCGTCTTTGTCCGGGGTATCGCTGTATGCGAACCCCCGCGGTCATAGAGAAGGCCTAGCAGCAGCTTGGCTCCCCTTCTCGGATTCTTGGACTAAGCTGTGATCTCCATTTTGCACTGCCCAGCTTACCTGCTTCTCCAAGCACAGTACAAAAACGTTAGCTTGGGGAACCGAGAGCCTCCTAGGAGCTAGACTGTAAGCCTTTGCTGGTTGTCGCCAGTGTGACAGCCGGCCTTCAGGAACCAAAGCTGGGAGTGTGTTCATTCAGCACCCGCCTTTCTGAGCCGGGCCTCCTGGACCAGCCTCACTTCTGTGACTGAGGCAGGTTAGTTATCATTGCCCTAGTTCTTGGTACTGGTGGTGTTTTCCTTCATCCCTGTCTCTCCCGTGGTTTTTATACCAATTGACAACACTCATTAGTCCTATCTGCTATTGCTTCTTTCGTACCTTCAGACAGAGAGGCAGAAACTAAAAACTGACGCAGTGCAACGTTAGTTTGGCCTTTTCCTGCTGAGTAAGTCTGTTCTTTCATCAGCTTTTTAGTGAATTTACCGTGCTTACCAGCCATTGTTAACCTCTTCATTCTTTCCAAACCACTTCTTGGCTGAGGATGGAGGCCAGCTTGTTGAAAATCTTTGTTTTTCAAACCTTTAGTAGTGGCTACAAGAGTCATTAATTATAAAATCCATTTAATGGGTCGCAAACAACGTTAACATAGAAATATCAGGGTATACTGCTGGATAAGAGTATTTCACGAATTTTGGTTTTCGTTTTATATGTATGTTAATTAAGCACATGTATGTATTACTAGTACATATGTATTATTGTGAGTCACTGTCAAAGTCTGAGAAACACTAAAATGCTTTTTGGATATGAATTCTCACATCCTCTTAGTCAAAGAAGAGGTTACTTTGTACAGTGTTTTGTAAACTTCTTAAAAAATCTCAACCTGCTCTAAAAATGTTTACCTCAGGTTCCTTACAAACACAAAAAACTTACCATGTGTGATATGCTCTGATATTTTCAGTTTTGTTCTGAGTTGATTTCCTAACCCACCAATGGGTTGAGACCTGCAGTTTAAGAAAATACTGTGTTCTAGTTGGGCTTCTCAATTTAAAAGTGCATGAGAATCACCTGGGGATCTTGTTATGCGGATTCTAATTCAGTGGGTCTGGGATGAGACCTGAGATTCTGTATTTCCAGCATACTCCCGGGTGATGCTGATGCTGCTTGTCAGGGACTACCCGGAGTAGCAGCGTTCTAGATTTTCTCTTTGAATCCATTTTTGTTTAGTGTTTCTCTAAAATTGTTAGTCTCCTTTCCTGAAATGCTTTTCTTTGTGCCTCCACAAACAGGTTCCTATGCCTTTCATCTTTCTCTTTTTTGTTAGCTGCATTTTTTAATATATTAAGTATATACAAAAGCAATTAGCTCTTAGTATACAAATGGTAGGTTTTATTTAGCAGGGTTCCTTTGCGAATTCAACTGTCTTCTCCCCGTAGCTGACTTTTTCCATATCTCTTTTTGCAGTCCTTTGCAATGAATGCCTCCTGATTTAAATCTTGTCTTGATGCCTCGTCTCTGTCTTTCTAAAATTAAATACATCATTTTCTGCTTTAGGTCATCTTCCCAGTACTCATCTCATGTATCAATCCCATCAATCTAGCAGGTATCTGGAATGTAATTCTTTAGAATCATTGTTTGCTTATAGAACCACATTTTTCCTTCGATAACCTCTTTTTTGCCTGATTTTCTTTCCATTCCCATTGTCCTTATCCTGGTCCGAGGTCTCATTAATTTATGTCTTTATTTCTCTGTAATACTTCTAACCCGATTTTCCTACCACATACCCCCTCTAAAGTTTAGAGTCTAAGCCATGACGTGGCGTACAAAAAAAATCATAGTGTACAGGTTTTCTTTATAGTTCTTTCTCATTATAGTACTCCCTAACCCCAGATTGTGCATTAGTGTCTTCTTTACTATCTAAGCCCCAGTTTTCTCATTCATGGTTTGTTTTTTTAAACACATTTGTATTTTTAACTTTAAACCAACAGTTCTTAAGGGTTCAGTTGAATGAGTTTTTAACAACAGTTATACATCCATGTAACAAGATCTAGAACATTTTCACCCCTTCCCTATGAAATTTCCATAGGTTAGTTTTGCTTGTTTTAGAATTTCATATATAAAGGGAGTTAAAGAATATATAATTTTGTGTCTGGCTTCTTTCACTTAGCATTGTGTCTGTTATATCTGTGTAGTTCCTTCTTATTACTGTGTAATATTTAATTGAATGACTATATCAGTTTGTTTATCCATTCTCCTGTTGATGGACTTTTGGATTGTTTCAGTTTCTGGCTATTATAAATAAGGCTTCCATGAACATTGTTATACAAGTCTTTTTGTAGACCTATGTTTTCATTTCCTTTGGGTATAAATCTAGCAACAAAATTACTGGGATCATGTAGTAAATGTATGCAAGTTTAAAAGAAGCTGCCAGTTTTCCAAGGGGTTGTACCATTTTACATTCCCAGTTGCAGTGAATAAGCAGTCCAGCTGTTCTGTACCCTAGCTACCTTTTAGTCCTATCAGTCATTTTTATTTTAGCTATTATAATGGGTGTGAAATGTTAATTTCATTCAGGTTTAAATTGATGTTGATTTTCACCCACCATAGCACTTTGTCGTCATACCTTGTGTTTGGATAGTAGTATTCAATATGACATTTCCTTTTATATTAGTTCTATTAATTATATGTCTTGTCGTTTCTTGGTAGTAAATCTTGACTTGAAAAAGATTGTTGGCAAAGGCTGGATCCCTTAATTTCTTTTTATATCCCCTCAAGTGCCTAAAGCAAGCAGTATGTTGAGTTTAGGTTCATCATTGACTTGTCAAACATCATTGAATGTATTCCCAGGTGACAATGACCAGATTTGGAGGAAGAAACACAATATGAAATATCAAGAATATCTTTTAAAATTGCTCAGTTACTCTGATTTTTTTTAAGCCCAAACATATTTTTTATTTGAATAGCATTTCAGTGTTTACAAGCACTTTTCTCCATTTCAAGCCACTTCATTCATGACAACCAATAAAGAATAAAACAATGGGGTCCATCACCTACACTGCCAATTGATACATTGTATTATAAAAATGAAAAAATGGGATTGATATTTCCAGTTTGAAAGGTTGACGCTTATTTTACAGGACTTTGAATTTTAATTATGAACTGTTTCAAACATACACAACAGGAGAGAGAAGGATATAATGCACCCCATATCCAGCTTCAAGTGCTGTCACCTCATGGCCAATCTTACTTATATTCACCAACTCTCGTTACCTTATGTTTTAAGAAACAAATCCCAGATAGCATATGTTATTTGTATGTGTTTCAGTATATATCTGTAAAAAAGGATTCTTTTTTTCCTAATGGAACTGTAATTATCACATCTAAAAAATTAACAGTGATTTATCACTGTCATCAAATTTTTCCCATTCTCTTTTTACACAGTTTGTTTCAATGTGAGTCCAACTAAGAGCCATACATTGCAGTTGGTTGATACGGATTTTAAGCCTCTTTAAAAAACCTGTAATTCCCCCCTTTTCCCCCTTTTCATGTTGAATAAACTAGGTGGTTTTTCCAGTGGAGTCTCCCACAGTTTGGATTTTGCTGATTATATTCCCATGTTTCCCCGTATTTCATGTCGATTGGTATATAAGATCTAGAGGCTTGATTAGTCTTTTGTATGTGTACTTGTGAGAATAAGTCATAGATGGTGTATGGTATGTAATTCTGTCACCTTTTTTGCTTTCTATGATGTTATAGACCTATTATTGCCTAGATCTATTATTTCATTGGAGGTTACAAAATGGGTATATCTAATTTTATTTTTGCTTGATATATTAGCTGGAACGCTCCAACAGTACTTACTAGCCATGTGAGCTATTGAACACTTGACATGTGGCTAATAAGACTGAGGAATTAAGTTTATGAACTATCTATTTGTGTTTAATTTTACTTAATTTAAATATAAAGCCTGAGACTTTATTCAGTTATCGGGAAAACTTTTAAGTCTGCTTGGAACAGTTTAGGTATGTAAGTCTACTTTTTCAACTGTAAGTTATGAAATTTAAATATAGTATAAATACAGTACTTCAGATGGAAATAAATCTACCATCTGAATCGAGATGTGCTATAAGTATGAAATGCACACAAGATTTTGAACATTTGGTTAGAACAAAGGAATGTAAAATACTAATTTTTATATTGATTATACATTGAAGTAATAATATTTTGAATATATTGGGTTTAAGAGTGTTAAAATTAATTTCACTTTTAAAATATGTGGCTGCTAGTATATTTTAAATTGTATATGTGGTTTGCATTACATTTATATCTTTTGGACAGTGCTGCTTTACAGAATCATTTCCTTACACTCCCATCAAGAACATTATTTTAAAAATAATGTTTTTCTCATTACAATGTATTCATGGTATAAAAAATGAAAAATACAGAAAAGCATAAATAATGTAATTAAAAGCATCCATAATGTCATAACTCAAAAACATTCACGTATATACCCTTCTACACTCGTTTGAAAGAGTATAAATACACGTATGTGTTTTGTGGTGGTGTTTTTTTGTTTTTTTTTTTTTAACAAAACTGGAATTATACCATTATTCCACAGATTATTTGAGGGCTACGTAATTTTTCTTCTATGTTTGTGTCATAATTTATTTAACCCACTATTTAATACTTAGATTGCTTGTAATTTTTGAGTGTCAAAAGACTGTAATGACCATTATCATAGGTATATTTTTTAGCGTAGTCATGATTATCTTCCCAGAAGTGATGCTGCTGGGACACCGCTTAACCAGATTGTTCTCTGGATACATTCATGGGCTTCTACAGTCAGAAACAAAGGGCCAGTCTTAGAGTTTTAAATTTTACAAGCCAGTAATTTTTTTTTACTGTCATTAGATCCAAGCACCTTACCCTTGGGGGAGCAGTTCTAGGCCTTCTCTAAGGGTCTTTTTTACTCTTTAAAATTTTTTATTAAATCAGAATGAATATTTGTTTTATTATTATTCATGTGATGAAGGGGTATATTTTTATTAGAAACTTTAATAGTGCAGATAAAGGGAGAGTTACCCTTAATAAACCCTTCCCTTAGTCCTATTCTCCTTCTCAATCACTACTATAGGAGATATGTATGCTTTTAATCATTTTTTCTATACATATACATATGTGTATCGCTATATGTGGAAAATGATATATAATTAAACATTCTTTAGATCTTTCCACATTAGTGTATAAATTGTTGCATGGTAAGTGTATCAGTCTATGGATGTACCCTAGTTTTAATAGTTTTCTTATTAACAGGCATTAAGCTTTTCCTAGTGTTTTACAGTAAACCTGTTCTGTTGAGTAAACACATGTTTCTCTTTGAATACATCGCTCAGGTTTCAAGTTTTTCCTCCAAGTTAGTTAACCTAGAAATAGATTATCTGCTTGAAGAATCTTTGCATTTAAAGTATTAAGATCAGTAAAGTGAAATAATTTATGGATGACACAGAATTGCTAACTTTTCATTTTGTCAGGAAAGGGCTTTAAAAAAGCACCATATATTGTTTCTGTCATTTCATAAAAGAACATTTTAAAAAAATTTCTTGGGACGCCTGGGTGGCTCAGTCGGTTGAGTGTCCGACTTTGGCTCAGGTCATGATCTCATGGTTCGTGAGTTTGAGCCCCGTGTCGGGCTCTATGCTGACAGCCTGGAGCCTGCTTCGGATTCTGTGTCTCCCCCTCTCTCTGCTCCTCCCCCACTCATTCTCTGTCTCTCTGCTTCAAAAATAAATAAAAACAATTTTTAAAAAATTAAAAAAATTTCTTAAGTAGCCTCTACACTCAACATGGGGCTCAAACTCAAAATTCCGAGATTAAGAGTCACATGCTCCACCAGCTAAGCCAGCCAGGCACCCCTTCATGGAAGGATAGTTTAACAGCTGAATATATTTAGTTTTATGAAAATCTCACTATTGTCATTATTTTTCCATTTTACCATAAATTTTCACAGGCCAGCTTGGATTGGGGTAGAAACTTGGGAATCACTGTTGTGATTTATTCTTTTGCACCCAAAGAGGTAACTCTAAAAGAATTACTCTTATATTTTTTTAAATATTCTTAGTACTGAACTGATTCTCATAGTTGAGAAATTAGGTCCTAAGTACTGTCATCATTCTGGTCTATGTGAATACCATAAGTAGAGACCATTTGTTGTTTTGTGAACCTATTACAATCCTATACATTGGGTTTTAATATCAGACCAGAGACACTTAGGCGGTACTGAGTACAGAGCTGGAAAAGAAACAAACAAAACCTCAGGCTCTGGGGCCAGAGAGTCTGTGTTTGGGTCCACACTCTCCTTTTGACTTCATGGATATGCTTTTTAACCTATCCAAACCCCATTTTCCTCATCTATAAAATGGTGATAGCAATAGTACATGTATCTCCTAACTTAGTTGCAATGATTAAATGTGTTGGTGCACTCAGTGTAGTTTCTGACTGTTGGAAAGTGTTAAACGTTGGCTATGATTGGGGCGCCTGGGTGGCTCAGTCAGTTGAGCGATCAACTTCGGCTCAGGTCATGATCTTGCAGTCTGTGAGTTCGAGCCCCATGTCGGGCTCTGTGCTGATGGCTCAGAGCCTGGAGTCTACCTCCGATTCTGTGTCTCCCTCTCTCTGCCCCTTCCCCGCTCATGCTGTATGTCTCTCTGTCTCTCAAAAATGAATAAACGTTAAAAAAAAAATTTTTTTTTTAACGTTGGCTATGACAGGGCACCTGGGTGGCTCAGTTGGTTAAGGATTTGACTTCGGCTCTATGATCTCACAGTTCATGAGTTTGAGTCCCCCTTCGGGTGAGCTCCACTGCTCTCTCTCTCTCTCTCTCTCTCATTCTCATTCTCGATGGGATGAAGCACATTTGTAAGTGTATGATCAGTGTAATTATTATGTGTATTATCAGCAGCCCTTAGCCTGTGGAAGAGGTCAAGAAGCTACAGCTGAAATTTAGTATTTAGGTAGAAGTCTGGAGAAGTTACAGAATAGAATGTTGAATTTTAGTGTTAATTGAAAAAACTGGTCATAAGTGGTCTCTGGGGTCCTTGAGAATTCTTTGAATTATCTGAATGTTAATTTCTAACTTTGATACAGGGAACAAAGGCATGCTTTCCTTAGGACATCTCTTATTGCTATCTCATCCAAGGGAATGCCAGTATTCTCATGGATTCTAATGGGGTGGGCGTGGGAAGTTGGGTAAAATGACGTGTGGGATTAACAGGGTCAAATGGTCAAATGCCCTCTCAAAGCTGTCTACTGCCTAAAAGTGTTTGATAAATACAGATATGGTCAAAGCCTTCTGATTCTTCAAAGCAGCTTTGCTGACAATGTGCTTCTTTCAGAAGATGTAGATTCCCCAGAGATTAAGACAGGGTGTTTTACCTAGAAAACCAGTTGTATATTAGGCTGTAGGACTCATGAAACCCTTGCCTGTTGCAGACACTGACCGGAAAGGAGATTGAGATTGACATTGAACCCACAGACAAGGTAATGTATGGCCAATACTTTTTCATGCCTGTCTCCCTACATGCACATTTGTTTGGATGTGCTGATGAACTTAGTCCTTTCCCTCTCATGCTATCTGCATAGCTCTTGTTCTTTCCACTTCCATGGTTCTACCCCTTAGCAGCCCCTGACTACTTGTACCCCTAAAGGTGGAGCGAATCAAGGAGCGTGTGGAGGAGAAAGAGGGAATTCCCCCACAGCAGCAGCGGCTCATCTACAGTGGAAAACAGATGTAAGTTGGACATAGTTGTGAGGTTGAGGGAGCAAATACTGATGGAGGAGCCTGAGATCCTTTGGTGATTTGGTGAATCCTATGAATTCCTTCTCGGATAAGATTTTTGCACACATAAAATAAAATACATAGATTTACAAAGGAAACTAATGATAATGAGATACGGTTCTCAAGATACTAAAAACAAAGTTGTGAAAAAATAATATATGTGGTTTATTAATACATGAAGATCTAATGGTAGGAATAATTACCATAATTTTGATATATTTTCAAAATACTTGCAAACAGTTATGTTATGAAATTTCTGTCCACAGGTCACCCATGTTGCTAATACCACTGTGGGTTTTTTGTCTATGTTCAAAATTAAAAGAAATATAGGGGTGCCGGAGTGGCTCAGTCAGTTAAGCTTCCAGCTTCAGCTCAGGTCATGATCTCACGGTTCGTGAGTTCGAGCCCTGCATCAGGCTCTGTGCTGACAGCTCAGAGCTTGGAGCCCGCTTCAGATTCTGTGTCTCCCTCTGTCTGCCCCTCCACTGCTTGCACTCTATTTCCCGCATTGTCTCAAAAATAAACATTAAAAAAAATTTATCAAATTTCATTTAAGGGGTTAGTAAAAATAAAGATATAAATTCTTTCTGCATTCATAGACCCCCCAGAAAGACTCAAAAAACTAAGCATAAGAATCTTGTTCTAGATGGTATTTCTAATCCCTCCACCCTTTTTTTTTTGCCCCCTTTTCCTGCAGGAATGATGAGAAGACAGCAGCTGATTACAAGATCCTAGGTGGTTCAGTCCTCCACCTGGTGTTGGCTCTGAGAGGAGGAGGTGGCCTTAGGCAGTGATGGACCCTCCCTCCATTTTACCTCCTTACCCTGTCGCTCCTAATGAGGCATCATATGTCCTCTCACTCTGTGGGACACCAGAGCCACTGCCCCCTCTCCTGGATGCCCAGTCTTGTTTGGCGGAAGACCGTGAGGATCCCAGGATGCGGTGTTCCTGACCCAAAGGGCCCTTGGTGGCCATTGGGTTTTAGTTTGCAGTCCTGTGTGCTTCCCTCTCTTATGGCTATGTCCCTAGTTGCCAATAAAATATTTCCTGACCTCCTGGAATCTTTCTTGTATTGCACAAAAGTGCACATCACAGTATATACTCTTTTACATTTCTGAAGGACAACGGAAGGGAATGTGTCCTTAGGGGGATTATCAGACTGTAGGAAAGTGAGCTCTAAGTGGTGTGGAGCCAGTTCTTATCAGCTCAGGAGATCTAATTATTGTCATCTCTTCCCAACCCCATAATTGATTTCGTGCTTGTAGCTTGAAATTGGCCATGATAGGAATATTTACAGAAGCCAAACAATACAAATCAGCCCCTCCCCCCAAACTGGTTGTTACACATTTACCAGTGTACTACTGATATAGGTAGTAGAAACCAGGAGAGTGAATTCTCTCTCCCTACTGGACATTTGGGCCCGGTTCAAGAAAGGACTCAGGGGCTTCACAGACACTACGATGTTTATGGCTGGAATGCGGGGGAGGGCTCTGGGTTCTGGAGAGAGGCGGATTCGGAGAAAGGTTGAGTGAAGAGTGAGTGACAAAGCTACGAATAACTTAGGTCTCAGCTGGTAAGATAAAATGAGAGAGGTGTCGGATGAAAGGGCTCCCTTCCCTGGCGTTTCTAGCCGATTCCCGCCACGCTGGGTGGAGAAGAAAGGGAAGAAGGTGTCTCGGAGAGATGGACCACTGCGGTCCCGTGGGTGGTGGCGTGGGCACTTAGCTACAGTCCTTCCCCCGCTCCGCCGTCAGGAGGCGCTCTTGCGCGGCCTCCAGACCCACGGCCGCAGCTCCGCGCGGCGACGCTCTAGTCGCTGTTTCTCTAAGGCAGGAGGGGCGGTTTGCAGCCGCAGGGCCTCGCCTCGCATCGCGCAGCCTGCCAGCGCCGGTCATGACGCGGCTCCCAAAGCTGGCGGTTTTCGATCTGGGTGAGGAACCGGCCCGGGGAGATTTGCGGCGTGCTCTCCTTTTCCAAAGCCCCGCTGCAGTTCTCGGGGCCCTGCGCGCTCCGAGCCTGAGCCCTCCCTCCGTCCTCCCGCAGATTACACGCTCTGGCCGTTCTGGGTGGATACGCACGTAGACCCCCCGTTCCACAAGAGCAGGTGAGGCGGCGCCGGGGAGGCCGGGTCCGGGCGGGGCCGGCCTCCGCTGAGTGCGCTCTCGCCCTCCAGCGACGGGGCCGTTCGGGATAGGCGGGGCCAGACCGTCCGACTGTATCCAGAAGTGCGTGACGTCCTGGAAAGGTTGCAGGGCCTTGAGGTACCCGTCGCGGCCGCTTCACGGTAAGGAGAGCGACTGAAAAAAAGCTGTCGGTCTCATGCTGAGAGACGCATGCATGAGGAGGCGTCTCGTGTAACCCCTTGGCTACAAAAACTTTGGCGGTGCGGATTTGCACGTATTTGCATATTTTTCTAATTGTACCCTTTCCTGTGCCTTTTATTTATTAAACCTTGACTGGCTTAGCGCCGCCTGTGTCAGACGGGAAGCCTAGGGAATCGAATAAGGACCGAGGGTGCCTACTTATCCTGGAAAAACAGCAAGTTGATTTCCCCTTGGTTAAACATAACTTGGCTTGCAGCCCCTGGCTCTGCTGATCCCATCTATTATTACACCTTTTTGCAGAACAGGGGAGATTGAAGGGGCCAACCAGCTACTGGAGCTCTTTGACCTTGACAGATACTTTGTTCATCGGGAAATCTACCCAGGCAGCAAGGTCACCCACTTTGAGAGGTATGCAGAGATAAGGTAGAAGCTGGGAGGCCAGAGAGGCTGCAGGAGCTAAGAAGCCAGTGTGGTCACCCCCTGCCCTGCCTTGCACAGGTTGCAGCAGAAGACTGGAGTTGTCTTCTCCCAAATGATCTTCTTCGATGACGAGAAGCGGAATATCCTAGACGTCAGCAAACTGGGTACAGAGTGGTGAGATTAGCCTTTTGGGGAATGAGGAGAAAGGGTTCCTAGGAGCGGTTAGATAGATAGGTCCAGGATGGGTAGCTTGCATGCAATTTTTGGGTGCACCCAAAAAAGGTGAGAGTAACAACAGGCTTGATGAAATGTGGCTTCTTTTCTTTCTAGGAGTTACCTGTATTCATGTCCAGAATGGAATGAATCTTCAAACCCTAAGTCAGGGACTGGAGACATTTGCAAAGGCCCAAGCTGGGCCCTGAGGTCCAGTCCTGTGGATGAGCCTCATTTGAAGCATAAAACTGAAAGGAAATCACGAAGGCATTTTCAGGTGTATTTGTAAATTATTAAAGTATGTTTGTGTGTGACAGAAATCTTCTGGCTGGTTTTTGTTTTTCTAGCTTTGTAGCCGGCATTGGCTTTTCGGAGGTGCCAAGACCAGAGCGAGTGGAATTAGACTTCATCCGGCTCTGCCAAAGAAACTTGTGGCACACCCGACTGTGGCCCCCTTGTGCTCACACCATCCGCGCCCCAATTCCTGAACTCTGTCAAGGGCCGGGAGAACTCTTCCACTGGCCCCAAGAAGTGGGATGTAAGACCCTGCACATTCCCTTTCAGGAAAACAAATACTGTGCTTTTTGGGGGGGTGGGGGTGGGGCGGCCTTTTTAAAGAATCAAAAACGGAGCGGCCGCTTTAAGAGGAGCGAATGGGTTGGGGGCTGGTGGCTCGGGTCACGTGGCAGAAGTGGCCTCGTTGGCTCTTGTTGATGATGTCGCCGCGGTGCCCCAAGGAGGGATTGGCCCAGGCCGGTCTCTGAGAGATGAGACCGCACCCTCCCGGGAGCCAGGCGGAAGTTGCAAGAAGCCGCGGAGAGGAGGCAGGAGAGGCAAAGGTGGTGGAGATGAGTGGTCTCGGCAGACTCTTCGGGAGGGGTGAGCCCGGGTGAGCCCGGTGGGCTGGTGGTGCTGGCCAAGGGGGTGTGGGGAAGGCCATGGCCCCCGGCTGTCGCGAAAACCCCGTCCAGGGCCCAGGCCTCCTCACGTGCCAGGAGGCCCCGCCTTGTCAGGCTGTCTGGCTCTGGCTGTCTTCCTTCCCCCGCCCCAGGGAGAAGAGCTCCGGGTCGGGCCGGAACGTGAATGGAGGGTCCCCACTGTTTAGGCTGGGGAGTTGAGTTTCCGACTGTCATCATCTAGTCCTTTCCAAAACACTGGTGCTTCCTTTATGCTGGCCAAGGGGGGAATCCGAGATGATGAAAAAAGATTGTCTACTTAAAACTCCCATCTGGTGGGGGGAGACCAGCAAAAACTGGTAATAGTGTAGTGTGGGAACTCCATAATGGAGATGTTCCTAAAAACTAGGGGGAGCACAGAAGAGGCGTGAGGGGTTGTGATCCAGAGGGCTAAGGTATGCCAGGTGGAGAATTGAGGTACTCCAGGGGGGAGGTAACTGTGTGCAAAACAGGCAGGAACGAGTATGGTAGTAATACTTAGGGGAAAGAGGAGTTCTGGCTGGTGGGTGTGTGTGTGCGTGTGCGTGGGTGTGCGCGCGCGCGCACATGCCCACGCCAGCTGAAGAAGAGGAAAGTAGAAGTGTGGATGGAGAGGTGAACAAGGGCCAGGTCAAGAAGGGCCTTGTATTTCTCATTAAAGTTTTAGATTTTATCTTGCAGGCAATGGAGAGTGTGAAAGGATTTTAAGCAGGCAAGGGCCTGCCTTATTAATTTTAATTACTGTCAGAAGTGCAGAAGATGAAGGGGAAAATGGAGATCAGATTTTTTTTTTTTTTTTCCTCTACCCCCTGTACTTCATTCAGTTTGAGGGTGTGGAGTTAGGACCTTGGGCATCTCCTAGGACAGCAAGTGGAACAGCGATTATAAAAAGTGACCAAACTCCAGTGGGGATGTGCTCATAGGAGGGCCATGCATATGTGTCAGCAGGGGGTATATGGGAACTTTGTATCTTCCTCTCAGATTTGCTGTGAACCTAAAACTTCTCGTGGGCGGGGGCTGAGGGGGAAGCCTGGGAATGACTTGAAAGGCAATTTGTTGTTGTTTTTTTTTAATTTTTTTTTTTAACGTTTATTTATTTTTGAGACAGAGAGAGACAGAGCATGAATGGGGGAGGGTCAGAGAGAGGGAGACACAGAATCTGAAACAGGCTCCAGGCTCTGAGCTGTCAGCACAGAGCCTGACGCGGGACTTGAACTCATGGACCGCGAGATCATGACCTGAGCCGAAGTCGGCCGCTTAACCGACTGAGCCACCCAGGCGCCCCGAAAGGCAATTTGAAATAGCAAAGAATACTGGATTTGGAAGTCATACTGCCACATTTCAATTCCTGCTCAATTCTCTCTGGCTGTGATTTTAAACAAATGATTATTTAACACATATATGCCTGTTTTTCACATTTGTAAAGTGAAGATAGTATATTCATTATAGAGAGTCATTTTGGGATTAAGAGTAAGACAGGTGCCTAGCACACACTCTGCGCTCAGTGATTGGTGGCTAATATATTTCCTCCACACAATATGGGCCTGCTTGATTGCACTCCAGGGAAGAAGGAGAAGGGGCCAACCCCTGAAGAGGCAATACAGAAACTGAAGGAGACAGAGAAGATATTGATCAAGAAACAAGAGTTTCTGGAGCAGAAGATTCAACAGGAGCTACAAATGGCCAAGAAGCATGGGACCAAGAATAAGAGAGGTAATGGGGGAGAGGTGCCAACTGGGTGGGCCCAGGTGGGAAGCATAAGGGCTTCTGGCTCTGATGCTCAGGGTGTGGGCTGGGTCAGCTGCCCTACAGGCTTTGCGGAGGAAGAAAAGATTCGAACAGCAGTTGGCACAAACCGATGGGACATTATCTACCCTGGAGTTTCAGCGTGAGGCCATTGAGAATGCCACCACCAATGCAGAAGTGCTTCGGACCATGGAGCTTGCTGCCCAAGGCATGAAGAAGGCCTACCAGGACATGTGGGTACGGGGGGAGGGAAGCAGGGGGCCCAGGCACTGGGGAAAGTAGCTTGGTATTTTCTCTTGACTCTTAAAACCTCTCAGAATGTAAATTTATAGATGTCTGTGACAGCTAGACCTCTGTCAGTCTCCTTGCTTCTTGGAAGATCTCTTTGCTGGCTGAAGCATTCTAGGGAGGAAAGAGGATTTTCCTAATTAAAAACAATTTTTTTTAATGTTTATTTATTTTTGAGAGAAAGAAACAGTGTGAGTGGGAGAGGGGCAGAGAGAGAAGGAGACACAGAATCGGAAGCAGGCTCCAGGCTCCGAGCTGTCAGCACAGAGCCCGACGCAGGGCTCAAACTCAAAAGCAGTAAGATCATGACCTGAGCTGAAGTCAGACACTCAACTGACTGAGCCATCCAGGTGCTCCTTTTTTTTTTTTTTTTTTTAATTTTTTTAAATGTTTATTTATTTTTGAGAGAAAGAAAGAGTGTGAGTTGGAGAAGGGCAGAGAGAGAAGGAGGGATTTTCCTAATTTTTAAAGATCCTTCAGGAAGAGGAGTACAGCCTATTCTCCCCAAAGTGGCTTCTTGCCAATTCTCAGCCCAGACTTGCTTCCACATAATTTCCCAGGGATCTCTTCTGATAGCCATGGATTTATCAGTCTGAGGCCACAGACAGGAGGGTGTTCATCCATGCAAGATGGGAAAGTCAGGAGCGTTGTTGCCTGATTTCATAGCTATATATCTTGTTCTCAGGGACATTGACAAGGTGGATGAACTGATGGCCGACATTACAGAACAACAGGAGGTGGCCCAGCAGATCTCAGATGCCATTTCTCGGCCTGTGGGCTTTGACGTGGATGAGGTGATTGGAGCAAGGGGTCAGGGAATATTGGAGAAAGCATGAGACTAGCCGGAAGGAATGCCCAAGAGAATTGTGGGGCAAATTTGGGAGGGGGGATTCAAAAATGGTATGTTTTCGGAAGTAGACATTTCCTTTCTTCATTTTTAAGAGTCTTCTTGTCCCATGTCCAGGATGAACTGTTGGAGGAGCTAGAGAAGCTGGAGCAGGAGGAATTGGCCCGGGAGTTGTTACATGTAGGCGACAAGGAGGAAGAACCCTCCATCAAACTGCCCAGTGTACCTTCCACACATCTACCTGAAGAGCCAGGTACTCAGGGTTATTCTCTTGTCTCAAGGACTTGAGAGGGTGGGATAGATATGGGGAAAGATTATATTCTTCTTACATCCTGCCTCAAAGGAGCCAGGCAGAGAGGGCTGCTGCTACAGTTGCACAGGTTGTTGACTGCATAAGGGTACCTGGCTGAGGGGGAATGAAGACTAAGTCCAGCCTCTGCCTCACTCAGCAATCTGTGTACCCTGGTGTGGGGCTGCAAGTGCTGGGAGAAAGAAGCACATCTTCCCAATTTGTACAGAGCTGCTCTGGGAATTTGCAGCAGCCCAGCAAGCAGAATGACCACACCTTTACGTTCTTTGCGAGGGAGAGATGTTTCAGCAGATTCTCGGTGTCACAGCAGGGGATTATTGACGTTGCCAAAGCCCTAATACTTCTTTCTTTCTCCGGGTATCCTTGTCCCCCAAGCTCCCAAAGCGGATGAAGATGAAGAAGCACTAAAGCAGTTGGCTGAGTGGGTGTCCTGATGTGTCTGGGCTTGTTTTCCTGGCGCTGACTTCATTGGTCTCTTTTCCTTAAGTGCCAAGTGCTAAGCTAAAGGAACGTAGCCTTTTGGGGGGGTCCTGCTGAGGGTGATAGTGACCCTGCCTGAAAAAGGGTTGTTGCCCTCCCCTCCCTGGCTCAACTCTGAAAGAGAATGTTGGTGCAAGAGGAGCCCCTTGGCTTCCTTCTCTTTGATAACAGTTACAGTGCCCTTGTTCCCAATAAAATCAGGCAGATGGAACCCTAGTGTTTCTACTGCCTCATCTACACCTGAAACTCTTCCCTGGTCTTTGGAGCTTTGTTTCAAGCGATGAATCATAGTGGGAGTAAGAAGGGGCATTGGAACATAGAGAAAGTGGGCACTGACAATATCTTGATCTACTATGTTCCAGGCATGTACTGTTTCATCTTTCACATTGGTTTGTCCTAGAGTTGCCTGGTGCTGAGGTTAAGGTTAACCTTATTATATATAACTGCCACCTATTATTTATCTTGGGACCATGTGGAGCTGTCTCTGAGTCTTCTCTCATTGCTTTCCCCCAGTCATGCCTCTGCCAAGACAGCCCCATGACTTACTACTCATTTTCACTTTGCAAAGCCCATTTTCAAGGGCAGAGAGGGAGAATACAGGGATAAAGGAGCAAGGAGCTTTCCATTATTCAGAACCCATAGCTAACAGGCTTGGTTTGAACTGTCATTTCTGTTTCTAAGAGCAATAGTGTGCATGATTCACTCGGATCGTTTCAGTCGTGGTTAAGGTGGCATTTGAAGGAAGGAGAAGAAACCAAGGCATTTCACACATCCTGATACCCATTTCTAAGAGAGCAAATAATGCCATCCCTTTGGTTATAAACAGGGAGAGCCATGGCCAAACAGCAACCAGGGCCTCTGCCCCACTGCTTGAACATTTAGAATGCACAGAGATGTGTAATAATAAGCATTTACTTAGAATAATGAAACTTCCCGAAAGGGATGTTCATCTGAGCACCCTCTCCCCCTGAGCCACATGTGAGCTATATACTGAATTACAGTGTTGACTTTAATAGGTGTCAAGATGACCAGTTACAGACTGGTTAGAAATCCACCTCTTGGACTCAGTAGTGTTCCCTGCTAGTTCCCTTGAGGAAAGAGTGTCTTTGACTCCAGCTGATGAAACTAAATCAGGTATAGATTTATTTTTCGTAGAAAAGATCGTTAGCCCCAGACCCTCCTGCTTTGCTCCTCTCTCAACTCCCTCCCTTAACCACTTTTAGGTATTGATTTCCAAGGACTGGTGCCGATTAGTGGTGCTGGGGGGTTGGCACATGGCCTCAAGCAGCCTGATCTCATGGGTGGGTTGCTGAGGCTGGAACTTGAGCACCCAAGGATCCTTGATGATGTCCAGGATGGTGGCACGCTTGGTGGCTTGGCATAGCATCTGGAAGACCAGGTTCTAGGGCAGGGGAGAGAGAGGTCTTGGCTGAGCTTGCCTCCCATTGTGCCACACAGGCAATGAGCAGTTGGACCTGAGAGAGAAGCAGGATAGCCCATCACACCACTCTGGTAAAAGGGGGTGTGGCCCTGATTTGATCCTGATGAGCCTGGCATGTAACTCCCTGGAGCAGAAGGGAAGGAAGGGTTCCTTGGGGGGAAATCCTTGCCTTATCCTGCTGAAACCAGCTCATCACTCACATCTAAGGTGTGGAGCCCAGGAATGGCCCTTTAAGCTCCCTCCCCACCAACTACTCTGGGGCAGGGGCTACAGTGTGAGACAGTGATGGTGGGGAAGAGCCTCCCCCGGGGTGGGGAGGCCTACATTAGGTATTCCCTCCCTGTGGGTCATCCCTGAGGCCTCAGCCCTCCTGGGGGAGCCAGCACCTTGCACTCCTGGGAGATGGAGTAGTTAGGTGGAAAAGTGACCTCCTTTTGAGTCTCTTTCAGCAGCTTTAAGAGATTGGTGTCATCAAAGGGCAGCCGGGCCACCACTAGAGTGTAGAGGATGACGCCCATGCTCCAGGTGTCAGACAGGAAAGGGTTGTAGGGCAAGCCCAGCAAGATCTCCGGGCAGGCATAAGCAAAGCTGCCACAGTAGGTCCGGCTGAGGTGGGTAAAGCAGTTCATATAGCGGTAAGAAGAGCTACCATGCACAGTCTGGTTAGAAGGCACCATCTTGGCGAAGCCAAAGTCCGATATCTTCACGTTCTCCCACTTGTCCAGCAACAGGTTCTCCAACTTTAAGTCCCTACCAGCAGCAGAAAGGCTGGGGGTCAGGCTGGGGAGAGGGCTTAGTATTAGACCAGGAGCTGAAGGGCAAGGGGTCAGAGGCTAGAGATGGAAAAGGCAAAGTGGGAGACAGGTGCCGTTATGAGGACACAAGGTTGAGAGGAAGGAACCATGGAGTTAATGAGCAGAGCCCAAAGGTGAGAGAGGATGGTACCTGGGGACCAGCGAGGGCTCATCATTGTAGTTCACAGAGTGCTGTGTTCACGGTGGGTACTACATAAATGTTCTTGACCAGACAATTAAAATAGAGGGGATGGATGGGCCTAGATAACTGAGGAAGGCCAAGGGAGGGAAAAAGAGGGCAGAAAATGGAAAATATGCATAAAACCCCCTTGAGAGCCCAAAGGCCCCAGCCTGGGTGGCAGCGCCCTCACCGGTGCACGATGCCCTTGCTGTGCAGGTAGGCGATGCCCAGGGTCATCTGGGAGAACCACTTGCCAGCATGGGGCTCAGAGCAAGCCCCATAGTGCTGGATCCATTCAAGGACGTCACCACCCTGAGCCAGCTCCAGAATGATGTATACTCGGGATGTGGTTTCGATGGCCTGATAGAAGTTGATGAGGTACTTGTGCCGCAGGACCTTCATTACCTGGCCCCGGAAGAGGGACCCATCAAACCTGGGAAGGGAGAACCCTGGCTGTGCTCCCAGCCCTCCTACTGTCCTGCTGCTAACTTACTTAGAACTCTGCAGCAGGATTAAACCCCAGAGGGCTGGTGGTTTGTGGGCAGACCCTATGCTTTGTACTTTTACTTTGTGAGGCGCTGGAGGTGAGTGGGTGGGTGGAAAGAGGTTGAATTTGTATCATCTTCCTGCTGCATAGTAAGACATTCACCCGATTTGGGGTTGGGGGTGGGGTTCTGGCTCTACCCCCTCCAGACCATGGCCAGAAGTCTTAATGAGCTTGGTACCAGTACCCTATTCTAGCCCCCTTTCCAACCTGTATCTCACGGGGCAGGAACTTGTTAAGGTAGTCCTCAGAGGCCTTCTTCTTTGAGATGATCTTGACAGCCACCATGATCTTCTGCTTTGTGTAGTAAGCCTCATAAACCGTCCCATAGGAGCCATTGCCAATGACCTTGCCCACCTCGTAACCATACTCCTCCATGACAGAGCGGTAGGCTGAGGTGGGTGGTGCTACCTCCAGGGTGTCTCCCTTCCGCATGGTGTTGGGCTTTCTGAGAGCAGGGAGCTTTGCTACTTAAAAGCCTATTATCTGCTCAGAAAGCCATGAGGGCTAGGGTACCAAAGTAAAGTTAATCTTTGAAAGCTTGCCTATATAGTCACACAAGTCTGGGATGCTGGGATCAACTCTCACTAGAAACGTGGAGGGGGAAGAAGGGAGAAGCAGTTCTTTTTGTCTCCACTAGCTGTTGTTACTTCTTTCTCCTCCTGGTTACGGAACTCCTCAAGGTCCCATGTTCCACATACATCACAATTCACCTTCTTTCCACCACTGGCCATAAGACTTGAGAATGAAGTGCACTTTGGAACGTATTCCTAGAGGCAACTTCTGCAATTTGGTGAGACTCCCCCCACCCTGCCTGCCCCCGCCATAGATCTAATCCCTTCAACCATTCATGTTTATTGAGCACCCACTATGTATCAGGCTGACTACTGGGATAAAATAATAAGACCAATAGAGACCCTATGCTCCTAGAGTTTTATTATCCAGCATGAGAAACACACGTGTGAGAATATTACAGAGCATTATAAGGTGTTGTAGAAACATATTCTAAGGAATCTTAACCTTAAAATGTTTTTCTGGCTTAAAACAACCACTTTTTTTTTTTTTTTTTTTTTTGCAAGTTGAGCTGGGCTCAGTTGGGTGGTTCTTCCAAGTGGTCTCATCTTTGCTGGGATCGTTTGTTTCTGCTGCATATGGTCTCACTATCCAGCAGACTAGCCAGAGTTCCTTCACACAGTAGCACTGAATTTCAAGAGAAAAAAAAAAAATCAGAAATTGTATGATCAATTGAAACCTAGGCTCCAAAACCACAAAGCGTCACTTCCATAGCTTTATACCAGTAAAGACGGTTACAAGATTACAAGGATCACTCGGATTGAAAGGTGGAATAGATTCCACCTGATTCCACCTCTGAACCTTGAAATGCATTCTTATCTTGCTTTCCATGACCTTAAATTCTGTAGTATTCCTCCTATCCCTCTGGCCACTCCTCACACTTCACTGGAGCCTTATCTTCTGTCTGTCCCTTAATCATACCGTGAAGGTTCTACCATAGGTCTTATGTCCTCATCCTTTAGGATCTCCCCCATTCCCCACACCTTACTGATTACATCCATTCTGACTGCTCCTAATCTTGTCTCTATCTCAGATGTCTCTGGAGTTCCAGATCCAGCATCCAACTGCTTGCTGGATTCACATGGACATGTTTGTATCTTCCACGTGCCATGTCCAAAACTGAAGTCTGTATGTTCTTGCCCTAGATTTCCTCTTTCTGTAAGTTCTATACTAGTTGTTTTCAGTTCACACACCCAAATGTCACCTGGACCCTTCCCTCTACCTCGGCCCCTACATCCAATCTGTCACCAAATTCTGTCTCTTCTACCTCCTAAGTATTTTTAACAATATGTTTCAGGCTCCCGGAGCAGCTGTCACTGCCTTAGCTGAAGCCTCTTTCAGTTCTCAACTGATCGCTCTGGCAAGCTTTCTGCTCCCCTCCAGTCTTCACCCTCAACTCCAAGGTGTAAATCTGATTTTATGCCCACTTGAAACAATTCAGTGTCTCCCCATTCTCCTCAGGATCAAGTCCAAATTTATATGTATATATATGTATTTATATATTTATATATCTGACCCTGCTTACTTCTCCAATTTTATCTTTTAACCTGCATGCAATGCTACAAACAGAATTACTTTTCCTTCATTGCTTTCTCTGTCTGGCAAACCCCTACTCTCCCTTCAGGACTTAGCTCATAAGCTGTTTTAAGGACACCTTTACCAACTGCTCAAGAGCAAACTGGATGTTCCTCCCTCCTGGGTGCTCCCAGAGCCCCAATACTTTCTCTGTCACAGTGCCTGTAACTGTGTTTTTTTTCTGCTTGCATCTCCCACTAGGCTGTCAGGGAGGTCAACTGGCAAGAAGAGGGAGATGAAGTCAGGTTTGAGAAGAATGGGTTGTGCAGAATAAGATAGCTGATCTGGAAAATGAACAGGATCACTGAGCAGCACTGGGGGTCCAACTGAGGTTAAAAACACAATTTAGAAACACACGATTTTAACACAGTGTTAAGATTCATCTTGGGTATAGGTGCTTGAATACTGACAGTTCTTGAATATGAACCCAAGATTAAGGTTTCACTTGGCAGCTGGAATGAAACAATAATGGAAGAGAGGCATCAAGAACACAGTCAAGAATGTGGCTGAAATGATGGAATGCCAAATCTAAGCTGCATGGGTAAGGAAGACAAGCTAGAAAAATACAGGTTGCAGGGAATGACAGAGATTGTGGTCACTGAAGGGTTAACCTGGATTTAAGACTGGGGGGGGGGGATGAGGGGGTGGGGAGGGGGTGGGGTGGGGGTGGGGAGTGGCACTCAGGAAAGAACAAGGGAAGAATCACATTTCTATCTTCCAAAGCAAAACAACTCCCAACAACAGATTATGCCATAGACTACTGGTAAATTCCTATTTACTGACAGCCTGCTGATCCTGCTGGCAGGATGGTTCCAAAGTTTGTTGGAAGCCTAATCTACATCCTCGATCTACCAAGATGAGTTGTCCAGGGCACATCATGGTAAGGAGGGCCACACAGCCCCACCCTCTGGATAGTTGGCTGGCCCTGGGATGGGCAGCCTGGTGGCAGCTGTGTTATCATTGTGCAGGGGGCATGTCCAGGGGGTAAACCAGTTCATTTGAAAAACATTTATTAAGCTGCCGACTTTATACGAAAGCACTGCTAAGGATATCAAGATGTATAACTTAGTCTTCCTGTGAGTAGTTAGCAATTAACAAGGAAGAGAGACACATAAGAAGTAAAATAACAGTCCAGTGAGGTAAAGTGCTATAATCAAAGACTGGAAGATGTAAAAGCAGGCTTTATAGGGGAAGCATTTGCACTGTCAAAAGTCTCCAGGCAGGTAAGTAGGGAATGGTAGACTGGGAAGTCTAGGCAAAAGGAGCTACATAAGCTTGTAGACTTGAGAGAACACGACATTGAAGATTCTAGTTTGAACACAGGACAGGGTTCCAAAAGGGTAATGTACCTGGAGAAGTAAAGATCCAGGTCTGACAGGTCTCATATGCCAAGCTTTTAAGAATTTATCCTATGTACTCATGGTCAAATTGTAGTCAAAATCAAAGCCTGTTAAAAAATAATGACCAGTCACCCCCTCCTCTAAGATCCTGATTTGGTGGGACCCAGGTCTCTATGTTTTAAATAAGCTTTTGGTTCAATCTGATGAGCACCAAGATTTCAGAACCACTGTTGCTGGAAATAGGACACATATTTTTTAAAAAATCTTTATAGCAGCAGTATGGAAAATGGATCCAAGTTGGGAGGTGACCAGGACACTAGCAAGGTGGCTATCATGGTAATTTAGGTGAGAGAGGGTGGGACCTGAACCAAGGCAGCTGCAAGGAGGGCAAGTATTGGAAAATATTCAGGAAATAAGCAGGGGGGCTTGGTGGCACTGATCTGAAGAGGATGTCCCCTGGGGACAGGGGAGTGAGAGAGTCCCAGGTTTCTGGCTTCTCTAAATTACTTTTCTAATTACAAAATCCACTGATTATCTAAAAAACTCAATCCCCTACTTCCTGGAACCTCACCTCCTCCTACAGGGAGGTGAGGCACTACTTCTTTACCCAGGGAAAGGGAAACTTAAATCTGCATCCTTACATGTTGCCCCCAAGTGGCCAAACGGAAGTTACTGCCCCTGGGTCTGAGCTTCAAAACTCTCCCAATGGCAGATACCCTTAAAATGGCCAAGACAGGCAAGGGTAAACTTTTCCAGAGTAATCTGCAATATAAAATTGAGAAGCCCAAACGCGTGCGCGCGCGCGTACACACACACACACGTAAATAACAAGAACACCGAAAAAGTCGAACGTATGACAAGATTCTTTGCCTGCAGGTTAAATAACCCTGCCAGGCTGCCCAACTCACCCGGTAAAAGGGCTGACACCCTGTCTCTTTGCGTGTCTCCGCACCAGACCTGCCTCAGTCTTGCCTGTCTTCGAACATGGGGCTGTCATTATTTGGCCGGGGAGGCCTCCAGCACAGCCTCGGGAAGACATTTTTACTTATTTATTTATTTTTTGGGGGGAGGCCACTCGTGACGGGTTGGAAGAGGAGCAGTGAAATGAGATGCAGATTCCAGGACACTTGCACGTACTGTGCCCTCGATGTCCCAGCACAGCGACGCCCAAAGTCTCACCTCCGCCCGGGTTGGGGGCCATCAACCGCCTCTCTGAGCTCGCCCTCTGCATTCGGTGGCGAGACCCACCGGTTCAGCCGGCAAATGCTCCTGGGCGTCCACTAGGTGTAGGCCCAGCCACCAACCGGGCTCCGTTTCCTGGACAGTTACTGGGCGCGTGCGGCGGGCACGGCTCTCCGGCCTCTGCCGGCAGGTGCCCCCAAGTCTTCCCTGGGACGGGCGAGCGGCCCGGCAGCGACTCTTACCCCAAAGTGGCGTCCGGGTCCCCGCAGCCAGGCCTCAGCCTCAGTCCCTGCCCGAAAGACCGTCGGTGGAACAGCGCACCGGCCGCAGCATCGGGGGCGTGGTCCCCACTAGGCTCCAGAAAAGGAGCTTTCCGCCCGACTGAGGTCCCCGCGGGTGAGGCGGAAGTGGTAAGACTGACGTGTCCCGGGCTGCTCTCCAGATCGCCGGGAGGGCCCACCTTCGGGGGACGGGCTAGCCGGGCCTTGCGGGCTCTCCAGAGCTGGGCCGGGCTCCCGACTGGAGAAAGCTAGTCGGCGAACACTTAACTGAACTCAGTGCGGTCTACCGTATGGTGTGGCAACAGCCGCTGCGATCAGGCACCGCGGCGGCCAACCCCGTGGAGGTCGGTCGTCAGGTCCTTCCCGGGCCGCCGCTAGCGCGCCGCTCAGGGGGGAGACCCCGGCAGGAACCCAAGGGCAGCTACGGGGCCGCAGAGGCCGCGGGCGCCGCCTCGGCCAGCCCTTCCCGTGCGGTGAGGACCCCGCGGGGGCCGCGGGAAGGTGCCTGAGGTGCGAGGCCGCGTGGCGTTGCCATGGAAACGGGCTGGGGCGCGGGGAGGTCCCGGGCAGGCGGGCTGCGGGAGGGGGGCCCCAGACTTAGAGAACAGGAGAGCAAAGGAGGACAGTGTGACAGTGTTGTCTGGGGGTCGGGAGGCGGCCTCCCGAAGGAGGGTTGGAGAACCCAAGGGGAGGAATTGGAGCGGTTCGAACGACTTGACCTGGGGCGTCAGGAATTGGTTTCCATAACTGCAGGACTCCCCCAAACAGGTTCTGCTGCCTTAAGGATGACAGTCCTAGGGCACCCGCGGAGTTGGAGCTACCAGTGGTTGTCACTTCTGATGCTGCTGCTGGGCACAGGCCATGAGCCTGGGGTGGAAGGTGTGACACACTACAAGGCCGGTGACCCCGTCATTCTATATGTCAACAAAGTGGGACCCTACCACAACCCTCAGGAGACTTACCACTACTATCAGCTTCCGGTCTGCTGCCCTGAGAAGATACGACACAAAAGCCTTAGCCTGGGTGAAGTGTTGGATGGGGACCGAATGGCTGAGTCTTTGTACGAGATACGTTTTCGGGAGAATGTGGAGAAGAGAATCCTGTGCCACATGCAGCTCAGTTCTGCACAGGTCAGCCTCTCCACATTGGCTAGAAGTCAGCCCTCCCTCCCAGGGACTAAACAGTGTCTTACAATTTATGGTCTTATAGCACCTTTATGGAAATGATCTGACTTAACTCTAACTACAATCCCACCAGGTAGTCAGGACAGGTGGTATTATTTGCATTCAGTTGAGGAAGAAACATACTTGCTCAAAAGTGACTTTCCAAGACCACATGGATACTGAATTGCAGAGGTGATATTAGAGCCCAGGGCTCCGGACTCCAGGCTGCTCTGTTGGTAATAAGGTCCCAACTATCACTCCTATATAGTTGTTTCCTTCCATACTTACCTCTTGGCTTTCTTAACTGGCTCCTTTACACTCTAATCTTTCCTGTGATGCTTTTTTTTTTCTTTAGCAAATCCTCTCTTAGGGCACTTTAGTCTACTCCAGACCTTCTGACACCTTGCCTTTCTCCTTTTTCTACACCTTAACCCTGTCAAGTCACATTGCTCGTTTTGGAGAATCCCAGCATACTAGGTTCTAACCTAGTGGTTCTCAGCAGGGGGCAATTTTGTCTCCCAAGGGATATTTGGCAATGTCCGGAGATAATTTTGGTTGTCACTGCCGGGAGGGGGGCTGGGGGGGGGGGTGTGCTACTGACACCTAGTGGGAAGAAGCCAGGGATGGTACATATTACAGTGCACAGGACAGCTCCCCACAATAAAAATTATCCAGCCCAGAATGTCAGAAGTGTCCAGGCTGTGGAACCTTGCTCTAACGCTATGCCTGGGGAGGCCGTATCTGACTCCTGACTTGCTCTTTGTAGGTGGAGCAACTGCGCCAGGCCATTGAGGAACTGTATTACTTTGAATTTGTAGTGGATGATTTGCCAATCCGTGGCTTTGTGGGCTACATGGAGGAGAGTGGCTTCCTGCCTCACAGCCACAAGATAGGGCTTTGGACCCATCTGGACTTCCACCTAGAATTCCACGGAGACCGAATTATATTTGCCAATGTCTCTGTGCGGGACGTCAAGCCCCACAGCTTAGATGGGTTACGACCTGATGAGTTCTTAGGCCTCACCCACACCTACAGCGTGCGCTGGTCTGAGACTTCAGTGGAACGTCGGAGTGACAGGCGCCGTGGCGATGACAGTGGTTTCTTTCCCCGAACACTGGAAATCCATTGGTTGTCCATCATCAATTCCATGGTGCTTGTGTTTTTACTGGTGGGTTTTGTGGCTGTCATTCTCATGCGTGTGCTTCGAAACGACCTGGCTCGATACAACTTGGATGAGGAGACTACCTCTGCAGGTTCTGGTGATGACTTTGATCAAGGTGACAATGGCTGGAAAATTATCCATACAGATGTCTTCCGCTTCCCTCCATACCGTGGTCTGCTCTGTGCTGTGCTTGGTGTGGGTGCCCAGTTCCTGGCCCTTGGCACTGGTGAGGTGATAAAAATTAATCAGGGATTTCTCTCAAGGGGTAGAACTAAGTTGGTGGTTTGTTCTGGAAAGATCTGCAGATCTTCTCTTCTTTCCAAGGTGAGAGGCAAACCTAAGGGGTGGGTGGCTTTAACAAGCATGTGTATATTCAGTTGTGGGTTTGCTGAACAACAGAATTAGGGGATATTGTTTTCCTTGGGTCTGGGAGAAAGGGGGATGATTCCTCTGAAGTTGTCAGAAAAGGGACAGGGGAGACCTGACACAGGCTTTCCACTACTACCCTGCAGGCATTATTGTCATGGCGCTGCTGGGCATGTTCAATGTGCACCGTCATGGGGCCATTAACTCGGCAGCCATCTTGTTGTATGCCCTGACCTGCTGCATCTCTGGCTACGTGTCCAGCCACTTCTACCGGCAGATTGGAGGCGAGCGTTGGGTGTGGAACATCATTCTCACCACCAGCCTCTTCTCTGGTGAGGACTGCCCTTTCCCTGGTGGGCTGGCCTGGCGACTGAGGGTTTAGGAACTTACAACACATCATGGAACCTGGGATAGAGTTAGAGTAAGGCCTTAAGGGAATGAAAATGGGCAAAAGAAACAAGAAAACCATTCAAAAGACAAGACTGCATTTCTTTTGCATAGTTTAAAAATTAAGTCCTTAAAATATTCTAGGCAGCATGGTAAGCACTCTGCATGCCTTCATCGCATTTAATCCCCACAATAGCCCTATGCGGGAGTTAATATTGTCCCCATTTTTACAGATGAGGAAATTGAAGGCTGGTTAAGCAATTTGCCTGAAATTACACTCCTAAGAGGAAGCAAACCAGGTTTCAGATGCAGGCAGTCTGACTCTAGAGCCTGTATTCTTAACCATTATGTTAAGAGTGAAATAACACTCCTTCTCGAACATATTTCTTGATAGTCCCTTTTTAAAAGGTTTTTTGGGGGCACCTGGATGGCTCAGTCGGTTAGGTGTCCCCCTCTTGATCTTGGTTCAGGTCATGATCTCAGGGTTGTGAGTTCAAGCCCCACATTGGGCTCTGCACTGGGCTTAGAGCCTACTTAAAAAAAAAAAAAAATTTTTTTTAACGTTTATTTTTGAGAGAGAACATGTGCACGCATCAGTGGGGGAGGGGTAGAGAGAGGAGGACAGAGGATCTGAAGTGGGCTTTGCACTGAGTAGAGAGCCTGATATGGGGCTTGAACCCACAAAGCATGAGATCATGACCTGAGCCAAAGTCGGACGCTTAACTGACTGAGTCACCCAGGTGTCCCCGCGAAAATAAGTTTTTTTTTTTTTATTTGCAGGAGGCTACCCCACTCTAGCCTTACAAGCCAGCTTGTCCTTTCAAAGGCAGCAGTAGTAGTATGCATTTTGAACCTTTCATGTTCCCAATCTTGAGTGTCTGATTTGTACTCCATCACATTTATGTTTGAAGAGGATTTTCTGAAAATAGGGCCTTAAGCCAAAGGAATGGGTCATGCTAGGAATCACCAATGCTACAGCAGAACAAGCCCTGGGAGGCAGGTGGATTGTGTTTCTCTTTGATCATTATGTAACAGCTGCCTTGACCCTTAATGATAATGGATGGGGGAAGGGATGTTGGTAAAATAAGGAACTGAGAACTATGGGATGCGAAAAGGTGAGGTCAGCTTGGGAGCAGGATGCTTCACCTCTCTCCCTGTTAGGTCTAGTCAGAGTGGGTGGCCCCAGGGATGTTCCTCCAGCTGACCCTCCTTCTGGGGGCCCATCCCTGCAGTGCCTTTCTTCCTGACGTGGAGTGTGGTGAACTCAGTGCACTGGGCTAATGGTTCGACACAGGCTCTGCCAGCCACCACCATCCTGCTGCTTCTGACGGTTTGGCTGCTGGTGGGCTTCCCCCTTACTGTCATTGGAGGCATCTTCGGGAAGAACAACGCTAGCCCCTTTGATGCACCTTGTCGCACCAAGAACATCGCCCGGGAAATCCCGCCCCAGCCCTGGTACAAATCTACGCTCATCCACATGACGGTTGGAGGCTTCCTGCCTTTCAGGTATCCTCCCTTTATGCTCTGGCCATCACTCTCAGGTTCCCGACTTTAACTGCCTTTCTCAGTACCCTGACCCAACAAGAGTGATGATCCCTGGTTCAGGTGCACAATTAAGAGATCATTAAATAGTTCCTCCTGTATCCAAGCAGGACTCGGCTTAAATCAACTCAAAGATGAGGGTGGCTCACTTATAAAGCTCTCCAAAGACATTGCTCCGTTCACTGCCTTCCTGGTTTCTGACTTTAGTGTCCACAGGCACCAGCTGGGGCTTAAAGCCCATGTGATTGCCTGTCCAATTTTTTGAGTACCTCTAGTGCCAGGCAGATAATATAGAGCAGAAAATAAAACAGACAGGATCCTCGCTCTTAACCTATCAGGGAAGCTGTTCTTGAAATGAGCACAGCTAGTCATGGGTAAAAGAGTCCCCACGGAGCCAGGAACTGTAGGGCAGGGAGTGGAGTGGACCCACTTTCCACAGTGACCCGGTAACATGGAGGGGGTGGCTGGATTTTGACCTGGCCACTGTGTTGGCAGTGCACAGCCCTTTAATGCTGTGTATCCTCTCTTCTCTTCACAGTGCCATCTCTGTGGAGCTGTACTACATCTTTGCCACAGTATGGGGTCGGGAACAGTACACTTTGTATGGCATCCTCTTCTTTGTCTTCGCCATCCTGCTGAGTGTGGGGGCTTGCATCTCCATTGCGCTCACCTACTTCCAGTTGTCTGGGGAGGATTACCGCTGGTGGTGGCGATCTGTGCTGAGTGTTGGCTCCACTGGGCTCTTCATCTTCCTCTACTCGGTTTTCTACTATGCTCGGCGCTCCAACATGTCAGGGGCAGTACAGACAGTAGAGTTTTTTGGCTACTCCTTACTCACTGGTTATGTCTTCTTCCTCATGCTAGGCACCATCTCCTTTTTTTCTTCCCTAAAGTTCATCCGTTATATCTATGTTAACCTCAAGATGGACTAAGTTTTGGGTGGCAAAACTATTGATCTTTTCTCCCATTCTTCACGTCCAGAGGCCCACTGATCTCTTACCAACGTCTCTTCTGATTGACTGAATTGTGTGATGGCATTATCTACTTCCCCTTTGCCCTTTGGGCCCCTCTTCCCCCCGGAGGGCCTGGAAATTACAAATCTCTATTATATAAGGAGTATATATTTGAACTTTTTAAGTTGCCTTTAGTTTTGGTCCTGATTTTTCTTTTTACAATTATCAAAATAAAATTTATTAAGAAAAAGGATCCTGTAGTTGGAGGGTTTGGTCTGGATATAGGAACTCTTGCCCTGCGGTTAAGGGTAGTGTCCCTTTAGAAAACCGGGTCGGCCCGGCACGCACGGAACTCGAGTTCTACGCGGAGCTTGGGAACTCTCGACTGGGGGAACCTTCACTGCCAGGGCCTGTTTCCGCGGCTCAGCCGGCGCTGAGGCCAACGGAAGTGGCAAAGCCAGAGCTCCGGATGGGAAGCGAGTTGAATCACCCTGGTGACGGGAGGGGCTCGGAGCAACGCCCTTTCCGCCGGAAATGGGTTTCGGGGCCTCCACGTGCTGTCCCTCCCCCCGCCCGACCCAGTAGCGGCTCTTCGGCTGCTGCCATGGAGCCCGCCGGCCTGGAGCAGATCCTGCGGGAGCTGCTGCTGCCGGACACCGAGCGTATCCGCCGGGTATGGACAGGGTAGACCCGGCCGGGCGAGCGGGAGGTTGCGGGAAAAGCCCTACTCTGACCCCCAAACTATCCGCCAGGCCACTGAGCAGCTCCAGACCGTTCTTCGGGACCCGGCCGCCCTGCCCGCGCTCTGCGACCTGCTGGCCTCCGCGGCCGATCCTCAGGTGAGGCTCCTGCCCCTTCCCGCTGAGCGTCCCATAGCACGCCACTGGTCACGCCCCCAGCTTGCCCCCTGCGGCCCGTTCAGCACCTTCCTGCCCAAACCCTCACGTGCGTGCTTCCTCGTCCCAGATCCGCCAGTTCGCGGCAGTGCTGACCCGCAGAAGACTGAGCACCCACTGGCGACGGCTGACAGCTGAGCATCGGGAGAGGTGGGCAGGGCCAGGGGCGGGGCGGGGCCAGGCGGAGGCGGCTCCTGGGCCGGCCAAGTGCCAACACCTGTCACCTGTGTTCCAGCCTCAAGTCCCTGGTCCTGTCGGCCTTCCAGAGAGAGACCCAGTAAGTGCCTACCTGCCTCCTCTTGGGATCCTGACTGACCCCCTACTGAGACCCTCTTTGGGTTTCTGCCTTGTCTTTCAGCTCCAGGCAGGGCCTGGGGCAGGGAGAAGGGAAGATTTCAGTTCTAGACCAAGGGTGGAGCAAGTGTTCTAAGGCCATGTTGAAGACTAAACTTCATAAGAATGGGCTGTGATGGTCTGCCATATCCTATTTAGAAGAACAGAACTGAAATTCAGTCTGCATGAAACCAGGCTCACCAGATCACATACCCACCATGCTGCTGGTCTCCCTGTTAGCCACTAGTGGTCTTATGTGTCCCAACTTGGCAAACACTCTGCCCACACTTGAAGGTTTCTTTCCTGGCCAGCCCATTGAGGCAGGCCCAGCGTGTGCTGGGGAGGGTACTGGAGGATGATTGGGGGTGGTGGGGGTATCTCTCCTATTTGCAGGCACTCTGTGAGCCTTAGCCTGGCCCAGCTCTCAGCCACTATTTTTCGAAAGGAAGGCCTGGAGGCCTGGCCTCAGCTCATGCAACTTCTTCAGCACAGTACCCACAGCCCTCACATACCAGAGAGAGAGGTATTAGCACATTGTCGGTGGGCGGGAGGGATGGAGGGACCGAGAAGCTGGATAGACCATGTAAGCTTTCCTCTCGTCCCCTACTCCTGAACAGATGGGCCTTTTGCTGCTAAGTGTGGTGGTGACCTCCCGGCCTGAGGCCTTCCAACCCCACCACCGGGAGCTTCTTTGGCTTCTGAATGAGACCCTTGGTGAGGTGGGCTCTCCTGGGCTCCTCTTTTACTCCCTGCGCACGCTGACCACCATGGCCCCTTACCTGGGCACTGATGACGTGGTAAGATGTGGGTCCTCACCTTTCTTGGTTCCCTATTCTTGGGTCTTCATATTCTCATTCTTGCAGGATGCAGAACTACTTCAGAGTCTCTGCCATTTGTGCTTCCTAACACTTGAGAGGGGATACTGTGGGTATCCCCTGTACCTGGGCTCATCTTGTGCCCAGGCTTTGAGGAAGCTGCCAGCTTCTGGGGCCTGAGATGAGCCCGTATTATGCTTTCTGTCCTCTAGCCTCTTGCGCGGATGTTGGTGCCCAAGCTCATTGTGGCCATGCAGACTCTGATCCCTGTAGATGAGGTGAGGACATGTGGGCAAGAGGTCTATTGGAAGGAGAGTGTAGGAGCACCCAGCCTGGTCCACTGAAGAAGAGCATGGTAACCCTATGACTTGTTTGTCTGGCAGGCAAAGGCCTGTGAGGCTGTGGAGGCCCTGGATGAATTGCTAGAGTCAGAGGTGCCCATCATCACCTCCCACCTCTCTGAGGTCCTCACATTTTGCCTGGAGGTGAGCTGAGGACAGGCACAGCCTCTGCTGCTTATATTGCTGGGAGTTTCTTTGTCTTTCTCTGATTCAAGTTAGTCTCTGGGCAGGTGGCTAAAAACGTGGCTCTGGGTGATGCAATACGTGTTCGTATTCTCTGCTGCCTCACTTTCTTGGTTAAAGTCAAGAGCAAGGTGAGTACTCTGTGACGCACATTAGTGCACCCCCATTTCCATCCCTTACCTCACTGCTGGGGCTTTCTGTCTATCTCTGGGTATCTTTAGATATTTAAAATTGATCTGGCCTCACCCCAGCTCCTAGCTGGGAGTTTGGGAATCTTCTGTTAGACCGTTTATGGCCTAGAAGGCTAGAATTTTTAATGTGAGTCCATCTTGAGAGCAGATTCTCAGGGACACCATTCCACCTTCTTTTCAAGGCTTTGTTGAAGAATCGTCTTCTGCCACCCTTACTACACACCCTTTTCCCAATTATGGCTGCCGAGCCCCCACTGGGCCAGCTGGATCCTGAGGACCAGGATTCAGAAGAGGAAGAGGTGGAGATTGGGCTGGTGGGGGAGACTCCCAAGCACTTTGCTGTACAGGTGAGATATGCTACAGGGGTAGTAACAGGGTGTTAGGTAGCTGTGGGGCAGAGATGGAGTCCAGCAAAGTCTTCCTGTCCATTTTCAGGTCGTGGACATGCTGGCACTACATTTGCCCCCTGAGAAGCTCTGTCCCTTGTTGGTAAGTGTGGCTCTGCCCTTCTGGCGCCCCTACCCCCAGGTGTGCCTAGTCTCCCATTGCTGAAGATGTTTGGGCCCTAGTAGGTGTGGAGGGCCAGTTGCCGGAGGAATGGCAGGCTTATGCCAGGGTTTCTGGAGAGTACCATCTGCTCCCTTAGATGCCCATGCTGGAAGAGGCCTTGCGGAGTGAAAGACCGTACCAGCGCAAGGCCGGGCTCCTGGTGCTGGCCGTACTGTCCGATGGAGCTGGTGACCACATCAGACAGAGGTAGGTGTCTATTCCTTTTTCCTAGAGGGAGGCTGGGCAGTGGAGAGAACCACCACACAGCGCGTGGCAGTCCTGGTCTGTGCTCATTGTTGGAGCTTAATTATCAGTAGGGCTTTCCGCCACTCTAAAAGGCATCCTGATTTGGAAAATAACTTAAATGGCTTCCCCAGCTATAGGGACCAGGGGTGGTGCCTACTGTCTGGTGACAGAGAAAGCCTTTTTCCCAGGGGAAATGAGAATGGCCCAGCCTAGGGCTTTCTGTTGTTGCCCCTCAGACTACATTCTCTTGTTCTGCCCCACCCAGACTGCTGTCCCCACTGCTGCAGATCGTGTGCAAGGGCCTGGAGGACCCATCACAAGTTGTACGCAATGCTGCATTGTTTGCCCTGGGCCAGTTCTCAGAGAACCTACAGGTCAGCAAGGCTAAATGGGCAGTCAGCATTTCAGAGTCCCCACCCCTCCCAGGGGCCAGCTTCCCCTCCTCAGGCATCCCTGCTGCCATTGGCACTTAGGTGCGTGCTTTGAGGGCATACCCGCCGTTGAGCTGACTCGGGGTCTCCTTTCCCCTTCTTTCAGCCCCATATCAGCAGCTATTCAGGGGAGGTGATGCCACTGCTCCTCGCCTACCTGAAATCGGTGCCTTCTGGGCACACAAACCACCTAGCCAAGGCCTGTTATGCCCTGGAGAATTTCGTGGAGAACCTGGGTAGGTGATGGCAATCGGGTATGTGAGGGAGGGGACGGAGATGTAGCTTTGGATGAAGGCGACAGGATGTGCAACTCCCTGAACCACTGTCTGGAGCAGAGAAAGGGGTGTGGCAGGCACCCAAAGAGGTCTGGGCTAGATGTTAGAGGTCAGCCTGGAAGGAGGTGGGCCCCCAGAATGTAGGAGACCTGGCCTGGGTGTTAGAGGAATGCTTTTTCCTACAGGGCCTAAAGTGCAGCCCTACCTTCCGGAGCTGATGGAATGTATGCTGCAGCCTCTGAGGAATCCCAGCAGCTCCCGGGCCAAGGAGCTGGCTGTGAGCGCCCTGGGGGCCATTGGTGAGGACAAGGAGGCAGGAGGCAGGGCACAGGGTTTCCCTAGGGTGTCCGTGACAGATGGACCGGTGGTCCTCACTCCAGCTCTGATACTGGCCTTCCATTCCCCAGCCACAGCTGCCCAGGCCTCCCTGCTGCCCTACTTCCCCACCATTATGGAGCACCTGCGGGAATTCCTGTTAACTGGCCATGAGGACCTTCAGCCTGTGCAGATCCAGAGCCTGGGTGAGTAAGGGGCTCTCAGGCAAGGTTCCCAGTGCAGGGGAAGGGCCAAGGTGTTCACAAAGATCTCCCCCCGGGCAACACAGGTTTTTTCCTTTTCATCGAAGGAAGCACCCTTCCCACTGTGCCTAGAAACACAAGTGGGATTCCTGAATCACCCCCCAGCTGCCATCTTTGGTCCCCCAGGTCTTGGCCTCGCACACCTCTGACCCATCTTCACATCCTAGTGTTAACCAAATCCTTGTCCCCACAGAGACACTGGGGGTGCTGGCTCGAGCAGTGGGGGAGCCCATGAGGCCCCTGGCTGAGGAATGCTGCCAGCTAGGGCTGGGCCTGTGTGACCAGGTAGACGACCCTGACTTGCGGCGCTGCACGTGAGTGAGCCCTCATCCCACCCCTGTCCCATGTCTCCTGCCCATCCACTGGATCCACAGCCCTGACCTGAGAACCCTGTCCTGTTTCTGGATCAGGGGTTTTCCTGGGCTTCCCCCTTCTGCCTGTACAGCTTCTGCCTGCCTCCCCCAGGTACAGCCTGTTTGCAGCCTTATCAGGACTCATGGGTGAGGGCCTGGGGCCACACCTGCCACAAATCACCACACTTATGCTGCTGTCACTGCGTTCCACTGAAGGCATTGTGGTGAGCAGAGAACGGGTGGGCTGGGCCAGTTGGGGAAGGGCAGCCCGGGACTGGCATTTATCTCCCAGTCTCAGCTAAGCTCGAGTCCCTGCTGTGCCTCCTCTGTCCAGCCTCAGTACGATGGAAGCGCCTCCTTCCTTTTGTTTGACGAGAGCGATGGGGAGGAAGAGGAGGAGCTCATGGACAAGGATGAGGAAGAGGAGGAGGACTCAGAGATCTCAGGGTGCGGAGGGCTGCCATTCTGGTCAGAGGAATCCTGGCTTTGCAAGGGCCCAATGCCAGATCTGCCCCTTCTGGTGCCTGATGGCTGCTGCCTCCCCACCTGACCCTAGGTACAGCGTGGAAAATGCCTTTTTCGATGAGAAGGAAGACACCTGTGCTGCTCTGGGGGAGATCTCTGTGAACACCAGGTGAGCCTCGGCCTTCCCCAGCACTGGGAACCCTGCCTGGGAGTTCCTTCCCCAATGGCCATATGTCTGTCTGTCCACAGTGTGGCCTTCCTTCCCTACATGGAGACTGTCTTTGAAGAAGTATTCAAGCTGCTAGAGGTGAGAGGGCTGGTAGAGTGGGTGGGATCCAAGGGCTCAGGGCCCAGCGTTGGCCATGAACACAGCAGGCACATCCTGCCCCTCCTCACCCTGCAGTGCCCTCACCTGAACGTGCGGAAGGCAGCCCACGAGGCCCTGGGTCAGTTCTGCTGCGCACTGCACAAGGCCTGTCAGAGCTGCCCCTCAGAACCCAACACTGCAGGTGAGCAGGGGAGGCTAGGGCCCCTGGAAGCAGGGGGCGATTGGAGGGAGGGACAGGGTCTGATCAGGGCTTCAGCTAATAATGTCCCCAGCTCTGCAGACTGCCCTCGCCCGGGTGGTGCCGTCCTACATGCAGGCAGTGAATGTGGAGCGGGAGTGCCAGGTGGTGATGGCCGTGTTGGAGGCGCTGACGGGGGTGCTGCGCGGCTGCGGGCCCCTCGCGTTGCAGCCCCCTGGGCGTCTTGCTGAGCTCTGCAACATGCTCAAGGCGGTGCTGCAAAGGAAGGTGAGCAGGATGGGTGGACTGTGGGCTGAGGAGATGGCTCAGCCCTAAGTGGGGATAGTCTGAAGCTCCTACAGGTCCAGGTTCCCCTATCTCCCCTCCATGGAAAGGGGAAGGGGCAGGAGAGCCAGGCTGAGCTGAACTCTCTTCCTGCAGATAGCTTGTCAGGACACCGACGAGGAGGAAGAAGAGGAGGACCAGGTGAGGGCCATGGATGCAAACTGTGGGACCAGGCTGTCCGGGTAGTCTGCACAGGGCAGAGATGGACAGTGCACCTGGGCTTGGCCTAGGGAGGCCAGGGGCACTAAAAGGCTGGTAATGGCTCCAAATGATGCAGCCCTGCTCCCACTAAGGCATTGGAGGTTCAGGAAAGGCTTCTGGCAGGTGGGGATTGGGGTGGGCTTGGATCGATAGCTAAGAGTAGGTGTACCAGGAGAAAAAGCTGTGTTTCAAACATGGCCAGCTTGGAAGGGGCATTGTGGGAGGCACCCACGGCTACAGAGCTAGCTCTGGTGCTCTAGCCCCTGACCTGGTTCCGCAGGCTGAGTATGATGCCATGTTGCTGGAGCATGCGGGAGAGGCCATCCCAGCCCTGGCAGCTGCAGCCGGGGGAGATGCCTTCGCCCCCTTCTTTGCCGGCTTCTTGCCACTGCTGCTGTGCAAGACGGTGAGTGCTCTGTGCTCTGGCTTCGAACCCTGTTCTACCTGTGCACCCTGTGTCCAGCCCCTCACTCTGTCCCTGCTGACTTCACTCCTCCCCCCACCAGAAGCAAGGCTGCACAGTGGCAGAGAAGTCTTTTGCAGTGGGGACCCTGGCGGAGTCCATTCAGGGCCTGGGTGGCACCTCAGCCCAGTTTGTGTCTCGGCTGCTCCCTGTGCTGTTGAGCACCGCCCGGGAGGCAGACCCTGAGGTGCGGAGCAATGCCGTCTTTGGGCTGGGGGTGCTGGCAGAACATGGGGGCCGCCCCGCTCAGGAGTATCCTTAGTTTGCAGAAAGGGCCTGGGTGGGGTTGGGAGCATCCCTGGAACTCGAGGACGGGAGAGGTCTGCCCGCGTGCCTGTTCCTTGACTGTGGAACCAGACACTTCCCCAAGCTGCTGGGGCTTCTGTTGCCCCTCCTGGCACGGGAGCGCCACGATCGCGTCCGTGACAACATCTGTGGGGCACTTGCCCGCCTGCTGATGGCCAGTCCCACAAGGAAACCGGAGCCCCAGGTGAGACCCAGGGGCATCAGGCACAGCCAGGAAGCTGAGGAGGGTGCGAGGGTGCGGAACAAGGGGCCTGAGGCATCTCTGTGTCCAGGTGCTGGCTGCCCTGCTGCATGCCCTGCCACTGAAGGAGGACTTGGAGGAATGGGTCACCATAGGACACCTCTTCAGCTTCCTGTACCAGAGCAGCCCTGACCAGGTAATGCTGATGCTGGCGGCCCTCAGGGGAGCTTGCTGCTCGTCACAGGCAGAATTGGCCTCGCTTGTAGCTGACGCAGAGTAACAGTTTAAACTGTCCTGTGACGCTCCTTAGTGCTTTTTCCTAGGGAGGCTCCATCGTGCCTGGCCATTTGCACACTCTGGGGGGAGCTAGAAATCAGAGTTTCCCTAGGCTAACTTCCTATACCAGGGCTCCTTCAGGATGCTCATGGGGCGTGGGTATCCCTGGGCTGCCCCACCATCCCTTCCAATTAGAGCAGCCCTGCTTCCTGAATTTGTCTGAACTGACCAGCTAGGTTTGGACTCCTGTTCCGTTGCTTCTCTAGAGACTGTTCTGTTGGTGGAGCTCCCAAGTGTCTGGGATTCTTTTGGTCTGTCTTTAAAATAAAAGGTGAAAGACTTAATAGATCTGAAGAGAAACCAGGGGATTCTTTTGTTCTTAACTTCATTCCTCTTTGGTCACAATCCTGTCTCCTTCAAAAAAAACAACAATTACTACTACCATGTTTCTTAGGTCCTTCTCATGTTTCACAGTTGTCTTGGATGTGAATTGGTATCACACTCAAAGTATCCCTGGTGGGAGATTCTCCCTCTCTTTGGTCTCTACCACTGCCCCCCTGGACCCGGGCCCAAGGGTGCTGCCACCCCTAAGTCAGCCTTTCTTTTCTCACAGGTTGTAGATGTGGCTCCTGAGCTCCTGCGCATCTGCAGCCTCATTCTGGCCGACAATAAGATCCCACCAGGTGAGGGTGGCAGTAGTGGGCAGGGCCAGGGGTCACAGGGCCTGGGGCAGCTGGGGGAGGGCCAGTCCTTGCGGGATCTCTCCCTCTGCACTTTCCACCCAGATACCAAGGCCGCATTGCTGCTGCTCCTGACATTCTTGGCCAGACAGCACACCGACAGCTTCCACTCAGCACTGGGCTCGTTGCCTGGTGACAAAGCTCAGGAGCTCCAGGCCGTCCTAGGCCTCACCTAGACTGAGCTGCAGCCAGGCCAGAGAGAACAGAGCCTGCCCAGACCCCGAGAGCACCTCTCAGCCCAGTGCAGCTCGTGCCTTACCAAAGATTCTGGGCCTCGTAGCCATTTGGAGTCTCAGCCCTGCCCGCTGCCCTGCAGAGGCGTCTCTGGATCTGTTCTGCTGTGGAACAACACAAATGAAGGCTTGACATCCTACCCTAATAAAGGCAGTTCAATTTCTGCTTGAAAAACAGTAGCTCTGACAGCAGAAAGCACGGAGATAGATGTTCAGAAATGAGGCAGGCAAGACATATTTAATGTAACCAGTATCCTGGCAGCTTGTGAATTAGTTCTAACCGCAGTGGAATCGGGGCCCCGGCTGCATCAGGAGGCGCCCGTACGGCTTCTCTTGTTCCACGCGAAGGATCTGTTGTGCTGCAAGCACTGCTCAAGGGGAGAAGACAGGGCCAGTCAGGGGGAGTCCGCGTAGGGCCTGTGTGTCCTCGTCCCCCACATTGCACCTCGTGCCCACACTCACCTAGTAGCAGATAGAAGGCCCGGGCAGCCACCCTGCGAGGGCTGAGAGGGGACACCAGGCTGCTGAAATCGGGCTCCCTGTTGGCCTGCAGCTCCTGTGCCACTGCCCTGTAGGGATCAAGGACTGTCAGCTGAAGTCTCAGCCTGGGCCCGCCCCACCGAGACACTGTCTATCTCCCTGATACCTATACACAGCCTCCAGCGACAGCAGCTCGGGCTCCAGGGGCAGCTCCAAAGGCAACTCCATAGGCACTTCAGGGAGTTCGGGTACCACAGGCAGTGCAGGGGCCTCTGGCCGCTCTGCCTCGGCCCAGGCCCTGGGAGAACATGGGAGTCAGGTGGAACAGGGAAGGTGGCAGCTGTGACAGAAACAAGGGGAATACTTGAGTTCGCCGGGGCTGGTGGCTTACCACCGTTCTTCCGAAGGGATGAGGCTGATGCGGGTCTTCTCCTCCTCGGCCGCTTCTAGAGAGAGTTCTGTTGGGGGAGGGGGAGGGGGAGGGGGAGGTGGTGAGTGGATCTGCTTAGATCTGAGCAATCGGGACCTTGAGGCCACCTGGTTGACCCAGATGCCGTGACTGTGCAGTGACTTATTAAAAGTGCCCAGTGGGAGAGCTGAAGAGATCTATGCTCCCTCATGTTAATCAATCACTCCCTTCTAATAAGAGCATTGGGGGTACCAGTTCTCCGGGACAGGGGCTGGGGTGGTGGTCCTGTCCCTTCTCCAGGTACCTACCTGAAGACAGCATGAGGGGCCCGCTGGGCTCCTGGGCCTCTCTCAGGACCTGGGGGTGGGAGAGCGAGAACTAAGACCCTGAGTGTCAGAAACACCTGGGGTAGGGTGAAGCAGTCCCAGCCCTGAACCCGCCTGCACTAGGGGACGGACCCAGCACCAATGGCTCCCATGGGGGGTGGAGAAGGCAGCCTCTTGACGAAGGAGGAAGGGTGCAGTTACCTCAATATCGCTCAGAGCTTCAGTCCTCCTCCTTTCCTCCTCAGCCTCCTCTTCAGGCTCCAGGGGTGGCCTTCGCCTGAGTGCTTCTGGGGGTGGCTGGGCACAGCGGGTCCAGAAAGACAGCAGTTCTGGGGGTAACCAGCCAGCTGGGGAGGGGGGTGGGCAGTGGGGGTGGGGTCTGAGGTGAGGAATGTGGGTTCAGAAGATCCCACATGCCAACTCCCACCGCTCCTTACAGTGAGTTGGGGTTTGGAATAGCTCCGTGGGGCTTCTGATGGTCCTCTCAGGAGGCTGCACCTTTGGCTGCATGGCAAGGAGGGCCAGAAGCCCAGTTAGGAGGGAGCCACTCCTCACCGCCCCTCCTCCACTTCTTTGCAATACTTTGTTCCAAGGCCTCTGACCTTCCAACTCTCAGGTTCATGCCCCTGCCTGCCCCACTCACTACTAACTGGGGCCTGTGGATATGCTAGGTGGGGTCACTCAAGGAACACAGCTGTGTATGTGCAAACCCCCGGAACACGTGCACTTTGGGGATTGTTCCCTGTGTAGCCCCCCCATCCCCCCAGAGTTTAGAAGGCCCAGCATGTGTTGCCCCAGGCCTGCCCTGCCTCCCTCCATCCCCAGCAGAGCCTAGGCTGCACTCACACACTCCCAGCAGTGGGCTCTGGTTTGCAGTTGTTCCCGGAATTTCTCCCGGGAAATCTGAGTCTCCTTGTCCCAGAACAGTAACTGGCGGCGGCGACGGCGACGAGCAGGTGGGACCCCAGGATATGGGGCAACTGGGGGCCTCCTCTGCTGAGTTGGAGGGGAAGTGGGGGCAAGGCTACCCATGATTCCCTTTCCCACCACCTTAGTGGTACAAGCCCCATATCCCCACCCCAGAGGTGCCCCGAGAAAGAGCTGGACACAGCCTCTGAGTACATGCAGTTCCAACCTCATGTGAGGGGCCCAGCTGAGAAGGGCAGTCTAGATAAATGGAGTGTGAGCAGGGGTACCTTTTACCCATTTGCCCAAAGGCCCAGGCAGGCTAGCAGTAGCCCAGGGCTTGGGGAAGCCGAATACAGATGAGCAGCTCTGGGAGGGGAAGAGACTTGGAAGGGGCACTACTCACCTCTGGGCTGGGAGGGGCTGGCAGACGCAGCTCCGGTGGAGGAGTCACCTCTGCAAAAACATTCTAGGTCCCGGCTCTGCCACACAGCCTTTGCCCTTACAGCCACCCAGCCACCAGCTAGAAGGCCTCCCTTCAGCAAGTTGGAATCCAGGGCCCTTGTGTGCAGTAGCTGTACAGGCACGATGGGCACTCACCAGTAAGTAGGGCCTCGGGCTCCCAGGCTGCTGGCTTCGGTTCCTCGGGGACTGGGACCGGAAGTGGCTCTGCTGCCCCTTCCACCCTGAGGGAAAATGGGCGAGAAATGAAGACACCCCTCCCAGCACTGACCCCCTACCTGGCCCAGAGGGTCCTGCCCTTACGGTGCAAGAGCTGGAGGTGAAAGCGAGGGTAATATGGTGTCTCCCTCCAGGGCCCGGGGCTCCTCCTTGTACTCTGCAGAGAGAAAATCAGGTCTCAGAGCACAGAAGAGAGGAGACGGGAGCACTGCCCAGGCCCAGACTGCCCATGTCAGGGCTCTGACCATCCAGTGCCACACGGGCCCTACGCAGCCAGATAGGCCTACCTTCACGTTCCTCTAATAAGATAGCTTCTTCTTCCTCGGCAATCAGCAGCTCCAAGTCTCGCCGGCTGACCTCTGGAAGGTCCCGTTCACCCTGTCCAAAGAGGGAGAGTAAGGAGAGGGGAAAGAGGACACAGTTCCATTTCTGAAAAAGGCAAGTGGATCTAGGAGACTGGGTCTGAAAGGCAGCAGGAGGCCCACTGGGCGCTCAAGGAACAGGGGCAGGGAGTGGTGAAATGGAAACAAGAAGGCAGGACTCGGGGCAGACAGGAGTGGATAAATACAAGGTGGGCTGGGCCGCCAGAGGCAGGCCTCAGGCCCCACTGTAGGGGTACAACTCACCTCAATCTGCAGCATGCGTATGGGCTCTGGCTCTTGGAGGGTGATGGCCTCTGGGGGCAGCACAGTGACCGGGATCCTGTCTGGAGGGGCAGGAAAGTCACCCCAGCCCCTCTACTTCTTTCCAGGTTCCCACCCCATGTGGTGAGTCAAAAACATGGACTCTACAATCAAGTCAACCTGGGTTCTGGTCAGGCCCAGGCCAGTCACTGCCAATCTGACCCTGACTATGCTGCTTAACCACTAGGGGCCTCACTTTCCTCCTCTGTAAAAAGGGGTAAGATTCTGATCTCATAGGACTCCTGTGAGGCAGAGATGAGGTTACACAAAAGGCATGGCTCTTAAGAGAAGCTCAATGATGGTCATTTCTTCAGTTTTGGGGCCTTCCTATGCCTCTCCCCGGAAAGAACCCTCTCTGCTCACCTGGCTTCGTTGGCTCCATAGGGACTTCAGGAGGGATCTCCTCAAGAAGTCTCTCTGGGGTTGCAGCCTCAAGAAGGTGTCGAATCTTTGGGGAGGATTGGGGACAAAAGGAAGGGTTCATCTTTAGCTGCTGTTTTCTCACTTCCACAACCTTATTCAGACAATGGACGAAAATATTCCTTCATGCCTAAGCCCTGTGGCACTGACAGTTGTATGCGGTGAACTCACCATATGCACGCCTTTCCTCCCATTCCTGCCATTATCTACTCTTTGTCCATCTGTCTGTACACGAAGCACTGCACCCTTATGTCAAGTGTTGTTGGGGACAAAGGAACAGAAAAGATTCCTGGTCTTAAGGAGCTTATGGTCCAACATGATGACAGGTTTGTACAGGACCTGGGCAAGAGTCAACACAAAGGGTGAAACAAGCCCCTTAGCGATGCGCTGAGTTCCAAAACAACATTTGGTTCTGGCCAGTGATAAAGTCGCATAGAAAAGGATAGTATTTGAGCCAGGTCTGTTAAGAATGTGTAAGACTTAACTAGTAGAAAATGAGGATGACCCTTATGGACTAGGGAAACAGCACAAGCAAAGAAGTGAACATGGCATCTTTGGGACATGGGGGCCAGACCAGTGTCTGGGAGCCAAAGATGCTTAAGCGATATGCTAAGAGACGGTAGCTAGTTCTAGACCTGGGCATGGAGAGCTCTAATGCTAGTACTCTATCTGCAGTGGGGAGCCACAGGAGGTGTCTGAAGGAAGGAAGTAGCATTGTATTAAGCTGTAGAGGTGTTAAAGTGTGGATAGAGGAGGACATAGATAGGGAAACCCAGGGCTGAGAAACAATGAGGGCCTGGATTAGAGCCTTGGCAGTGGGAACTGTGTGGAAATAAGAGCTGCCTCTTATTTGCTTATATGCTTCGGATAAGAGCTGCCTCTAAGTTGGCCTTGAATAGACAAGTGGAATGGGTTTTGTCTGGGTGGGTCCACCACGACAGTCCCCCTGAACTGTCTCTGGGGAGCCCTACCTGAGGGATATTGAAGGGGCTGGGAAGTGTGGGATCCACAGACATCATTCCAAAAAAGGGGTCTGGAGCATCTTCCAGGGTCTCCATCATGGCCAGGCGGTTAGGAAGCAGCAGGCTGGGTCTGAGAGAGAGTGTGGGCTGTCAGGTACTGAGGCAGAGGGCTAAGGTTGCCCTCTAAAGGCTGAAGGGCAGGGGTGGGGGGTGTCGGGTGGCTCAGTCAGTTAAGCCTCTGACTTCGGCTCAGGTCATGATCTCACAGCTGGTGAATTTGAACCCCGTGTTGGCCTCTGTGCTGACAGCTCAGAGCCTGGAGCCTGCTTCAGATTCTGTGTGTCTCTCTCTCTGCCTGTCCCCTGCTCACGTGCTCTCTCTCTCAAAAAAGATTTTAAAAATTAAAAAAAAAAAAAAAAAAAAGCTTAACGGGCCGGTCCCAGGGGGGCACTCACAGGTCAGTCTCTACCATATCAATGCGGATCTGCAGCTGGGCACGGTGCAGGCGCTCCAGAATGTGCTGGATGTCCTCTGTGGGCAGGGAGGGCAAGGTATAGAGCCCGCCTCGCTGAGGGCCACTCAGCTCTGCCCCATCTCCGAGCCTTCCCGGACTTACCTACGAGGTATTGGCATTGCTGGGAGTAGACCCGGATCACACCAATCTGCAGCTGGGCTGAGAGATACAGGGAGAAGCGGGGCCGCGGTAGACCGGGCAGCGGGGGCTGCACTCGTACCAGCACGTAATCGAGGATTTCCTCGCTGGGGGTACAAAACGCCCTACTCACCCCTGCGCCAAGGACCAACCCCGTAGCCTGGCGAACCGGATCCATCCAGTTGCCCTGCCACCCTGCCCGCACAGGCCCGGCCGCTCCTCCCCTTCCTGGGCCTTACCAGGTCTTCACCACGTTCACCTTCAAGTACTCACGCTTCACCAGCCGGCTGCCACGCGTCGCTGCCAGCCTGGAGGGGTCGGGGGTGTGAATGGACGGCGGGGAGGGGGTGTCAGGCTGGGATCCCTGGGTGCCCCTCCCGGCGCGCAGGGCCCTGCCCTTACCAGATGGTGGCGAAGCAGCCGGTGTGGCGCTGAAGCACGTTGGGATAGTAGAACATTGTCCCACAGGGGTTTCACCCCCGTCTCCGCCACTCCTCCGTTCGGATCTCAATCGGAATTCTTTGCGGCGCGGGACTTCCCAACACCGTTGGAACGAAGGGTTTGGAGAGGTGGCACCGAGGTGGACCCCGAATGCCAAATAAAGGAGCCAATAATCGGTGGATAAACGATTAAGGCGAGAAGCAAATGGAGGCGCGGACCGCACACACAACAGTTGGGATTCCCCTCTCCGTCTGCCCTGAGCGGGTTCACACGCCGCGTGGGTGCTTCGAACTTACTGGGGCCTTTCGGGTTGGGTTCCAGGTTGGAGGTGCAGAGCTCCCCGAGGGCAGGTCCGGGCTGGGCTCCAGACCAGGTCCCGAGGGAGAACGGGGGTCCTCCGCAAGAGTGCCGGGCGCCTGAGTCTTGCACTCAGCTTCGGCACCTGTAGTCCCGGCAGGGTCGCCCTCCCGCGGGACTAGATCCTGCCGCAGGGAGCGCGCCCACGGGTGCTTTGCGCCTCCGTCATTAGATGGCGGCGGCCCCCACGACAGCCAATGGGGAACGGGGGTGGGCTTGGGAAGCGCTCTTTCCAGGGCACCAAGGAGCCTGCTGGGCGTCGAGGCAACAGGGGTGAGGCAGACAGCGAACCAATCGGAAGAATCCTGTGCGCTGCCGGGGCCATTGTGAGGTGTCCTGACCAATGGGCTCTCGTTCTTGCCTTTGGCAACAAGGGTTCCTCGGTGGCACTTCTCTGCTGACCAATGAGAGTGGAGCAAGTTCCAGTCTCGCCCCCCCCCCCCCCCCCCCCCCCCAGCAAGTTTGGTAACAAGGGCACTTCAACTACTAGACTAGGTCGGGGTCATGCTGGGGGCAACTGCCCTACCCCACTCTGGGCGCCTGATCTGCGGTTAGAACTTGCCCTTTCCCCCAAATCCAACCAAGTACCAACAAAATACCAAAAATTGGTCTGCCTTTTGTGCCCAGACTTGGGTCTGTCGTGAGCTGGGGAGGTGGAAACGGTGTGGGTGGCCTTGGAGGCGTCACAGACCGATGAGGAAAAAGTCATATCTCACAGGAAGCCCTGAGAGAACTTGCTGGGTCCTTTCCTAAATTTGAACAGTTTAGGCTCTGGGCCTGTCCCATCTGGCTGTTTTCCAGTTGTGAATGTTCCCCTGGCTGGAATAGATTTCAGCTTTGTGGGATGCAGGGCATACCTCTCTGCATACAAAAGCCATTTGGCTCCAACAATTCTTTGTCTCCATGCCTCCTGGCTTTGTACAGCCATTTCTTTGGCTTAGAATGCCCTTCTCCAGGGCATGCTTCTCTGCCTCTTTAATAGTTATTGTGGCTGAGCTGACCCTATTTTGTTTTGTTCCTTCAGTCTGGGAGCTCTAGAGATCGAGATTTTATTTTATTTTATTTTATTTTATTTTATTTTATTTTATTTTATTTATTTTATTTTATTTATTTATTTTTTTTCCCCCAACTAGTTCCTGGAACCCAGCTCAGTAAACATTTGTCAAGTGGTTGGGGTGCCTGGGTGACTCAGTTGCTTAAACATTTGACTTCAGCTCAGGTCCTGATCTTGTGGTTCAAGAGTTCAAGCCCTGCGTCAGGCTCTGTGCGCTGCGTCAGGCTCTGTGCGCTGTGTCAGGCTCTGTGCTGACTGTTCAGAGCCTTGAGCCTGCTTTGGATTCTGTGTCTCCCTCTCTCTCTGCCCCTCCCCTGCCTGCATTCGGTCTGTCTCTCTCTCTCTCAAAAATAAATATTAAAAAAACACAAAAACATTTGTCAAGTGAATATGCAATTACCCTAAATTTACAACCACAAAAATTCAAGGCTGACTGGGATTTCAAAATCTAGCCTAAGGCTTGCCTTTCAGATGAGAAAACAGAGGCCCATATAAGACAGGTTTTCCCAGACCACACAGCTCTTTAATGACAGCCTGGCTGGGAACTCTGCTCTCTTGAATTCCAGCATTTCCAGTACCTAGTCAACTTGTGCTTGTTTAAGCTGGTTTCTACATAATACAAATTGTTTCAGTCACTGTACATATGTTGTGTTTATAAGTTCACATTAGAGCACAGAGATGATAAGGTGGGGGCATCTACCCTTAAGGTACTTAGAACCTAGTTTAGGAGATAAGCAATAGACTGAGTAATTTGTTCATCCATCCCTCCATTCAACAAGCATGTATGAGATGCCTACTACATGCCACACACTCCTCTATAGAGGCACTGGATATAGAGCAGTGAACAAAACAAGTCCCTGTTCTAACGCATTAGGGAAAGAGAGATGATAAGCAAGGAGACAAACAGAAATATGTGAAATGGTGATCAGTGCTATGAGAATGAGGCCGCATAGGAGAATAGAGAGTAGTGAGGGCTGCTATTTAGGTAGAGTGCTTAGGGAAGCCCCCTCTGAAGAGAGGAGACAACATGCACCTACCTAAAGGAAGAATATTTTAGACAAAAGAACCAGCAAGTGCAAAGGTCCTGAGGCAGAAATGTGGTGGGTTTAAGAAGCCTGGAACAAGAATGGCAAGCGGTGAGGTTAGAGAGGAGGATAGGGGCCACAGCACAAGGACCTTGGAGGCCACTTTAAGGATCTGGGCTTTAACTCTGAATGAATTAAGAGCCAATGGAGGGTTTTGACTGACATAATGAGATTTATGTGTTAAGGGGATCTCTATTGTGTTGGAAATAGGCTGAAGGTGGACAAGAGTGGAGGAAGAAAAGAAGATGTGGAAGGAAGCAGAAAGAGGTGTGAGAGATGATAGTAGCTTGTTCCAAAGTGTTAGTGGTAGGGGCCTCCGGGTGGCTCAGTAGGTTAAGCATCTGACTCTTTAAAAAATTTTTTTACATGTTTATTTTTGAGAGAGAGAGACAGAGCATGGGCAGGGGAGGGGCAGAAAGACAGGGAGATACAGAACCCGAAGCAGGCTCCAGGCTCTGAGCTGTCAGCACAGAACCCGATGTGGGGCTCGAACTCATGAACTGTGAAATCATGACCTGAGCCGAAGTCAGATGTTTAACCAACTGAGCCACTCTAGCACCCCATCATCTGACTCTTGATTTCGGCTCAGGTCATGATCTCACAGTTTGAGTTCAAGCCCTAATTTGGGCTCTGTGCTGATAGCACAGAGCCTACTTGGGATTCTCTCTCCCTCTCTGTCCCTCCCCTGTACTCTCACTGTCTCAAAAATAAATAACATTAAAAAAAAAAAAAAGTGTTAGTGGTAGAAACAGAGAGAAGTGGTCAGATTCTGGATAGATTCTAAAGGAATAATGACAGGATTTGCTGATGGCCTGGATGTGGGTTATGACAGAAAATGTAAGAGGACATGATATAATCATAAATGGGATAATCCAACCAGAAAATATAACAATTATAAATATTTATGCACCTGGCATGCGAGGACCCAAGTACATAAAGCAGTTAATAACAAACATAAATGATCAATAGTAATACAATAATAGTATGGGACTTTAACCCTCACACCAATGGACAGATCATCTAAACAAAAAATCAATACGAAAACAGTGGCTTTGAATGACACATTGGACCAGATGGATTTAACAGGTATAGTCAGAACATTCCGTCCTAAAACAGCAGAATACATTCTTTTCAAGTGCACATGGAACATTCTCCAGAACAGATCACATATTAGGCCACAAAACAAGTCTCAACAAATTTGAAAACATCAAAGTCTTTTTAGTATCTTTTCTAACAACAACACTATGAAACTAGAAACCAACCACAAGAAAAAATCTGGAAAGACCACAAGTACATGGAGGTTAAATAACATTCTATTAAACAATGAATGGGTCAACCAAGAAATCAAAGAGGAAATTTAAAAAATACATGGAGACAATGAAAATGAAATATAAAGAACTGATACAACACCAAAAAAAATAATCTAGTTAAAAAAATAGAAGACATGAGCAGACATTTCTCCAAAGACATCCAGATGGTCAACAAATACATGAAAAGATGCTCAGCATCACTCATCATCAGGAAAATGCATAGCAAAACTACAATGAGATCTCACCTCACACCTGTCAGTATTGCTAAAGTCAAAAACACAAGAAACAAGGAAAGGACGTAGAGGAAAAGGAACCCATCGTCCCTGTTGGTGAGAATGCAAACTCATGCAGCCACTGTGGAAAGCAGTATGGAAGTTCCTTAAGAAATTAAAAATAGAATTACTATACGATCCAGTAATTCCACTACTACAAAGAATACGAAAGCACTAATTCAAAAGGATGTGTGCACCCCTATGTTTATTGTAGCATTATTTACAATAGCCAAGATACAGAGCAGACTAGGTGTCCATCGATAGATGAATGGATGAAGAAGTGGTATACATATACATTGGTATATTATTCATCCAGAAAAAACAATGAAATCTTGCCATTTCCAACAACACACATGGATCTAGAATATATGCTAAATGAAATAAGTGAGAGAAAGACAAGTATCATTTGATTTCACTCATGTGTGCAATTTTGAGAAACAAATGAACAAAGGGGGGAAAAAAAAGACAAACCAAAAAACAGACTCTTTTAACTATAGAGAACAGATGGTTCCCAGAGGGGAGGTGGGTGGGGGGATGGGTGAACTAGGTGGAGATTAAGAGTACACTTATCACAGGGTGCCTGGGTGGCTCAGTCGGTTAAGCATCCAACTTCGGCTCAGGTCATGATCTCACAGTTCGTGGGTTCAAGCCCCGTGTCGGGCTCTGTGCTGACAGCTCAGAGCCTGCAGCCTGCTTTGGATTCTGTGTCTCCCTCTCTCTCTGCACTTCCCCCACTCATGCTCTGCCTCTCTCTCCTTCAAAAATAAACATCAAATAAAAAATTAAAAAAAAAAAAAAGTACACTTATCACAATGAGCACTGAGAAATGTATAGCACTGTTGAATCACTATGTTGTACCCCTGAAACTAATTTAACACTGTATGTTAACTAGACTGGAATTTAAAATTATAAAGAAAAGAAATAAAATGGAAGTCAAGGAGACAGCAAGTGCAAAGAAGAAAGGCCAGGAGGAATCTTAGAAAATCAAGAGCACAATAGGGCTTGCGTACCTGTGCACCCAGTACCTGCTTTCTTCCCTGCTAATGCAGATTCCTGTTTGGACTCTTGGCTTCTCAGGAGGATGATGGGCAAGACTGAAGAGAACGAAGGTCCGAGGAGGCAGAAAGGCTCAAAAGCAGCACTGAAGTTTGTCAAGTGAGACAGCAAGAAGATCCTCGAGGATCTAGGCATCTAGGCTTGATCACATAGATGAGCCGGGGAAGGCTTATAAGAGCGAAAGGACAGGAAAGTCTGGTCTGGGAGGCTCCTCTTCCTCCAAGCTGGTGTCACATATAGGAGGGGGGAAGCTGGATGCTGTGGCAGTTGGTTAAGTGGGGACTTACGTCTGAACTAATCTGCTGGATGTGAATGGAGAGGTAAGATGACAAGTTGCCTGTAAAGGAAGAACTTCCAGTTTGGTGGCAAAATAAACACAGGGGGTATGGGAAAGAAGTGTCAGTTGCTTTAGGGCCCTCACATCTCAGCGAACAGAGTGTTGGTGACATGGCAGTCTAGGCCACATGGTCTTTGGTGGGGTCTAGGTAGAGCGAGGAAACCAGTTTGGGAGTCCCCTTATGTTGGGGCGACAGTGCCCCATATAATGGGAGAAGAGATACCAGGGCCTGGTCTGCCCTCGGCACAGGAGGCACAGAAGCTCTTTCTTCCCTCTGATTTCCCCTCCCCTCCCAGACCCCAGCACCTCTAGTCCATAGTTTGAGGTCAACTTCAAGTTCTCCTGTTCATTTAGACCTCCAGCCAGAGTCCAACCCTAAGCCACTTGTGAGGCCCGAATCAGAGGCCTCTAGCCAAGAACCGTGGAGCCCAGATTTTTCCATGTGAAGTTGGTGGCTACAGCAGCTGTAGGCTGTGCTCTTCTGGGTGGCTAACCTCAATCCTCTCCCCAAACTCAGAACCCACAGAGGCCAGACAGCTTCCTAGCCAGAAGCTGCGGGTGGAGGAGGGGAAAGGGGCCTGGAGAGGTCAGCAGAAGAAAACCCAAGTACACCGCTCTGAAATTACATCTCTATCACTTCCCTGTGACCCCTGCTACCTACCTTTTCATCCCAACAAAGCAGATAATGACTCCTCTTTCAATAAAGTTTTATTTTAAATCCCCAGTGAACATCTAAGAAGAAAATATAAAGTGCTTGGCTTTAGGGTTGGGGGAAGCAGGAAAGGTCCTCTGAGTTCACACCATTTGGACTTTTCCCAATTCAGTTTCTTAGAAATGAAAGAGGGTATATCTCAAACTTAAAAAAAGGATAAAAATCATCCTTCAGTTCTCCACCAGCCAGGTACACGAGCAGTTCAAGGACACAACCATCACAGACAACCACCGAGAATGATCACCAAGGGAGCCAGGTCAACAGTGTGGAGAATGAGTTTCTTTCAAAGGAGATAGGAGGAACAGAGCGAAGAGGAGGAAGGCGGGTCTCCCAGGCTCTGCAGCAGGGAGAGAGCGGCTGCCTGCTCCTCAGGAGTCTCCTCCAGTAAACGTCGGGCAAAGGCCTGCTCCATCTGTGCCGGGAAAGGTGGGGGAGAGTATCATGAGCACAGCTGGGGCAGACATACCCCCAGGAGTTCCTCCCCGCCAACCAAAGGCCCTTCTCCACCTGGAACCCCCTACACCCCACTCACACAGGCAGGCTAGTCTTCCCTTGCCCTGAACTCACCTGCACTGTGATAAGACTCTTCGGGGTGTGGCTGGGGCCAGGGCTCTCCTCCCAGAAGTTCAGAGTCACCTGGAACTTGGGTGGGGGGCCTAGGCCCTGGAAGTACCTGGCCAGGTCTGATGAAAGAGAAAGGATCAAGGGTTGGAAGAAAGAAGGCAGAGGCTACAGGCAGGGAGGGAATACAGAGGGACCCATCATGGAGAAAAAAGGGTGGGTGTGGGGCCAATTGGAGACCAAGGCCAGAGCAGGAGCTGCTGGGTCACGGCTGTTGCCTCATACCAGGAGGGATGCCAGCAACTAAGCTGCTACTCACCCATGTGCAAGGAGGAAAAGGTGCCCCTTTTTCAAGTAAGAAGTATTTAGAGGTAACCGATTTTTACACACCCTCAAAGCTCTCTGCTGGAAGAGCTTAGAGTCCTCAAGGCAGCAGCCCGGGCTGCTAACATAGAAGTGTCCCCACCTCTATTGTCTGCTCGCACCCTCTCTGCCGAGGGCATGCGTGGCCCTGCAACACTCCCACTCTGCGTCCCCTGTACTCCTGGCCTCCACTCCCAAGGTGAGATTTAGAGGTGAATGGAGGCAGGAAGTGGAATCCCAGGCAGGGGCGAAGGACGGGAGAAGGACAACCCGAGGAGCTGCCCGGGGTGCAGCAGGGCTAGTGTGTGGGAGGTGTGCGAGCTCTCCCAAATATGGGGCCGGCCCGTGCAAGTGCATATGCAGGAGAGGGCCGCGAGGTGCACCTTCCCGTTACTGCATGCTGCCATGTGGTGGCAGTCCCCAACATGTGACTTGTGTGCTGAGCTGCATCCGAGCTTCATCTTCCGAGACCTTGGCTGGGGAAGGCTGGCTGCCAGACAGCTGCCAGGGCTGAGCACAGTGCCCCACAGGATGTGTGTGCACCGCTCAAGTGCAAGGTGCTATGCCTGGGCTGTAACGAAGGATCTACTGGAAGGAACACAGGGTGGTGGCAGAGCCTGCAAGGTCCCAGGGGGTCCTAAGAGATGGGGGCAGGGGCTCAGCTCAACTGGAACGGCCTCACCTCTGCAGAAGTAGGTGGTTCTGAAGAGCTCCACGCACTCATTGCTGGGCAGCAGATGTGGGCCTGGACCGGGTGGCGCCTGGGGCGCGTTCCAGGAGATGGGGATGGGGCAGAGACGCTGCACAAAGAGGCCTCTGGAGTTGCTGGCTACTAGGACACCTCTCTCGATCTGGCTCAGCAGGCGCTGGGTGGGCTCTCGTGGGTCAGGCTTGGGAAACACCACCTGCTCCATCCCATACTGGGAGCCTGAGGGCTCAGCCACAAGGCGGCAGTCCAGGCTCTGCACCTGGGCTTCGCCCACCACGCGCCCACCGTAGATGAAGGTAAGCAGCAGCGAGTAGTCTGTGAACAGAGAACGGCCAGCTGCACCTGTGCTTCACCCCAGGGGTCCACCCGGCCAGCACCAGGTCCTGGGGAATGAGGAGGGGCCAGTGGCAAACCCCACATCCTCATTTTGCTGGTGAGAAACGTGAGGCCCAGAGGGAACACAAGCAAGGGCAGGGGTAGCAGTTTGACCTTCTGCAGTTAGAGAAGGCGCTTCCCTCCCCATCTGCCCTCTCACCAACCTTACCAGCCAGGGGGCATCCTGTGAGGCTTTGCCATCACTCACGAGGGTAGCTGATACACAAATGCCCACTGAGGCCTCAAGGCTTAATGCCCAGGGTCTTATGGTTTATAAGAAAGTCCCGAAGACTAGGTCTCCACTTGACCCACAGAAATGAATGTCTCAAAGTGAATTTCCAGGGAACAGAGTGCATAGGGGATACTTTTTAAAAAGTTTATTTATTCATTTTGAGGGGGGCTGCAGAGAGAGAATCCCAAGCGGGCTAGACGCTCTCAACTCAGAGCCCAACGCCAGGCTCAATCCCACAAACCGTGAAATCATGACCTGAGCCAAAACCAAGAGTGGGACGCTTAACCAACCGAGCCACCCAAGCGCTCCCTTCACCCACCCCACCCACTTTTTTACGTTTATTTATTCATTTTGAGAAAAAAGAGAGAGAGAGAGAGAGGGAGGGAGAGAGAACACGAGGAGTATTTTTGAGAAGTAAGCTGTTGGGAGGTTGGAGTCTGCCCAGGTGTCCTGCCTGGAAAGCAATGCCTCTGTCTGGATAAGGTGGGCCCTGTTTCCTGCAAGCCCCGACATCCTTGATAATGCATGCATAGCTACAGGGAGACAACCTGGGGGGACAGAGAGCAGAGAGGAGTCAGAAACACCACACACCTGAGTCTGGAGGGGGCAGACTCTCCAATGACACCTGATCTCCTTGGAAAGGGGCTTCTGTTGTGTCTGTACCTATAAGGGAAGCAGAGGAATGTCATTCAGATGGGGACTGGGGAATCCAAGGGCCAGAGGGAGTGGCTGTAGGGGAACAACACAGAGGCAGGGGAGGTGGTACCTTCCTGAGGCTCAGGGCTGTTGCTGCTGCTGCTGCTCCCAAATTCTGAATGGCCTGCTTCCCCACTGGCCCCCACCTCCTCCTGCAGACACAGTGTCTATTCGTTGGCTGACCTCTCCCCTAGTTTACTCTCCTGCCCTCAGGCCCACTCCGTTCCCTCCCCAGCTCTTACGTTTTTGAGGGGGTCCTCAATCAAAGAGGGACTGAGTATGCAGTTCTTTGTGGTACCCTCATCCTCTTCCCTCTCAGAGGACACAGAACTGTAATGTCGCTTTGATGGTGATTTCTGGGTCCCTGGCTGGGCTGTGGAATATTGTGGAGGGGGAGAAAGGTCAGAGCCTTAAGTGTGAACAGAGGGTAAGGGAGACAGGAGACAGTGAAAGAATGTGCAGGACCAGGCAGGGGAACGTGGGTAGGAGTACCCCAGGGACAGGGCAGAACTCTGACTGAGGGGCCTGGAGGGAGGCCCACCACCCTCCCAGAAACCTCCTATCTCCATCCTCCCCCTGTCCACGTCTGCTGATTCTAGAAGCGGCTGGGCAAGGGGACACCCACCAGGGAGGGTCCCCGATGGCAGCAGCCGATACACCTTGTAGGGCTCAGCTCCATCCCTATGGCCATTTTCAGGAACCTCCTCAAATTCGGGGCTCTTGTTGAGAGCACAGCGCAGACGAGTCTTCCAGATGGCAGGGCCTTCTGTGTCTCCCTCCTTGTACTTCCCCTTAAATATCGCCCATGCCTGAGAAGCACAGGAAGTAAAGAGGAGACAGCATGTTACCCTGCCCAGCTGACCCTCTCCTACAGCCGGCTGCGGGCACCTGCGGCCTGAGCACCTGCACAGAAGGCCCAGTGCTCAGGTCCCCGCTCTGCTGCTGCTGTCTTGAAATCCTCAACAATTTTTGAATTTTCATTTTGTTTTGGGCTGTGACAACAATGTAGCTGGCTCTACCCTCCCATCTCCCCTTTATCTGAAACACAGGTATACCTCTTAAGGGTGAGAGATTGTGTCTACTCCACCCCTCCCTCGGAGGGGCTGGTTTCCAGGCCCATTCACCTTGAAGAAAGCGGCATCCTGGTCCTCCCGGAAGTCCTGCTTGCCTGCATGCTTCCAAGGAATCCGGAACATGGTCTTAGCTGCATCGTCCCAGCACACCCCCGGGAACTGCCCGCTCTCCACTTGCTCCACCACCCAGTTCCGCAGCTTTCGGGTGCAGCGTGCCCGGCCCGATGCCATCCTGGGGACAAGAGCAGCAGGCAGCATCAGTGGAACTGATACTTCAGGAGGGAACATCTGCAGAGATCCTGACCACTGGGGTTGGATTCTGGCAAGGGCCCCCAGAGACCCCATCCACCTTTTGCCTGTGGACATTTCTCACAATTCCCTGAGGCCAAACCGTTTCTTTCTGCCATCACTAGTAACCAAAAAACACACCCTAACATCCCAAGCTCCGACAACTGGAAGGAAACCCTAGGCGCTGGTCTTAAAACTGTCTTAAAACAGTCTTAAAACTGACTTTTCAGGAATCTGTTGTCTGGAAGAGAACTCCCTTGGTGTGGTTCCTGGGGAGAGGCCCGGTCTCTGCCCCAAGCATCTGCGAAGGCAGTATCTGTTTGCAAGATGCTTCATAGATACCTCACCCACCACCCCCACAACCTATCCTTTGACCCCCATCTGTCCCCTCCTCTTGCCTCTGGGGTAGGTGGGGCAGAGCTCCAGCGGAAGTGGGCAGGGCCAGAAAGCAAGAAAACAAACAGGGTCAGCTGGAGCCGGGGCTGACTTCCCTGAACAACCCACAGCAGGGACCTCCTGTTCTTTGCCTATAGGGCTGGGGACAGCGGTCCCCAGTCACTCTCTCACTCAGGCCAAACCCCCTATGTCCTGGCTCACAGGCGGTCTGTATATTCCTGTTTGGCAGAGGGGCCCCAGGAGCCCCCGCCCCCCCACCTCCAATCCGGCCGGGCCCTCTAGCTCTAGACCCACGCTGACATCCGGATGTCCGCTGATCTTACCTGAGCGGCTTGCTGGCTGTCCCAGGACCCAGCTGACCTCAGCTCGGCAGCCGTCTAGGCAGCTTCCTGATCTCTCCGCCCCTTTCTACAGTCCCCACCCTAAGTTTCAGTTCTCCTCCAGGAAGGGCCTTTTCTCAGAAATCACGTGGCCTGAGCTGCAGGGCAACGGCTTGCCTCCAGGGGGAAGCAGCATCTGAGAACCTCACTGTTGGAATCCCGCTGTCGGACACAAGAGGGCCCCCTTCCCGCTCAGGCTCAGTCCCCTCCTCCCTTAGATGCTCTTTGATCTCTGTTAACACTGCTGCTTCTCAGGGAGGCCAGTGTCCTGGAGTCTGGCCTGAGGCCTCTGGCTAGCCCCGTACCACCGGTGCATCTGTGTTCCCCCATAATGCCTGCTTGGTGTCTATTAGGTGACCTCAAATATCAACTGAATTCCATGAAAGAACAAAGGAGGCAGGGGAGGAGAATGCCCAGGCCAAGGGGCTGGCTGGGGAGAGGGGCTCCTTGGCCATCCATGGTGTCAATTCCTTCCTAGCCCTGAGTCCAAGAATGGTCAGGCGGTAGGCTGCAGGTGACCCTTTCGGCAAAGCTGTGTTCACCCCCCTCTTTCCCTGGTGCCCCAGATGGTGGGGCCAGGAAGAAGGACCACCAAGAAGCCTGGGCAAGGAGATGCCTCTTTATTGGTGCTGGAGCTGTTCCTGAGGAGGCTGGGCCATGAGACCCTCATGAGGATCCTTGCCCTCAGCTACTTCCTCCTGCGAGGGATACTTTGTCCCAAGGGCACTTCTTCCATCAGCTTCTGCAGAAGGAGAGAGATGATACTGGAAGTTTAAAACTCAGACACAAGCTGGACAGGGGACTTCTTTCTAGAGTGTGGGGTCAGAGGCGAGGCTGGAGGGAAGCCTTACCTGTAACAGGCGGGCGTGGTAGGCAGGGGCATCTTCCCCAGCTGCTGGCTGAGGGCGCACATGCAGGTAGCGCTCAGCAGCCGTCTCCAGCTCCTCCACCTCATACAGGGTGGCTGGGTCCAGTGAGTGGGCATTGATGAGACTCACAAGATACTCTTTGTAGTGTGCCCTGGGGAGATGACAGGGTGGAATATTTGTTCTTCCATTTGGCTAGTATTAACTGAGTGTGCCCAACACCTTGCTGGGCATTGGCATACTCAGACGAACAAGACTGACAACTCTTGCCAGTTGCACTTGTAGGCACTGTCCCCCTGTGCACACTGCCTGCTATTACCTACCCATGCCCTTGCCCAGAGAGCCCTTCCCTCACTTTCCCTGCAGGACCTACTACTCCCAGAGACCTCCTTTACTACCCATGCGTATCCTCAGCCCTCCTGCACGTCCCGCCCCCACCGCCCCGCCCAACACTATGCTCCTGCTGATACTCACTGGCAGAGGCCAGCATGGCCAGCTGGAGTCTCCTTGCCACAGGCTTCATCCCGGAACCCATTAGGAACCTCCTTCTGCTCCATCACTCGGCAGCCACCTAAGGGTAAGGGAAGGAAGGGACCCTTTTGTTGGGAGGAGGTCACTGACCACAAAGCCCCGGGAGAACTGGGGTATCAATGGAGGCATGTGAGGCAGCCTCCAGGGAGGGGACTGCTTTAACAGTGGTAGTGGTGGGGAGGGATGCACTTAGAGATACCATCGCAACAGACCAAGCCTGATAACAGAAGCAGGGGCCTTGCTGGCCCTGCTTTTATCTAGGCTTGCTTTTGGTCCATAATCACATACTCTCTCTCTTTTTTTATTATCACATACTCTCTTGGGACAACTCTTCTGGTTGCAATTTAGCTCTTGCCCAGTTAACTTAGTCTGTGAAGGTCTTACTTTATGGAAATAAGAGGTGGGGTAGGTTAGAACCATATGTAACATCTTTCTGTCACCCTCATGGAACCTAAAACAGTGCAACTATCAAGTCTCATTAAATACTGCTTGAGTTAACTAATGAATCATCATCCTTTGGGAATGGGAGAAGAAAATTAGTATCAACTGCTAGGCCCTCAGGTAAAATAGCTTAGCTGCAAAGGAGATATTACTCCCATGTCACAGAGGAAGAAACAAGGTCCAGAGAGGTTAACTCGCTAAGAAGCACACAAGTAAGCACAGGATGGACTCTGACCACAGACCCAACTGTCCCCTTTACCCACCATACAGTGGAAGCCCAGCCCACCCTCACCCCTTCTCCAAGGCTTGTCCTGACACTCACCACCAGGAACTGCCCGGGCTCCTGCTGGGGGCTCTGTGTTGAACATGACATTATTGTCCTGAGGAGGGGCAGACGGATGGGCATTAGGATCCCCTTGACGCCAGCCCACTGAATTTCCCAGCACAGAACCTTTCCTTTGTTGCCACCCTGAGCCCTGCCTCCTACCCTGGGCAACTCACAAACCCAGCCAGGCTGGCCACCCCTGACCTGTAGCAGCTTCTGGAGCCGGAGAGCAGTCCAGTCCCGCAGGTAGAAGAGGCAGTCTCGTGGGTGGTGGCCATGTAGGGACTTTTTCACCCTGCAGTTAGGGTCTGGACATTTCTGGCGGAAACCCAGATGGGAGAGAGGAAGTTGGAGACTGTTGGGGTCCTGGCTTCTCAGAACCCCTGCATGAGGGGTGTAGGGATGGGGAAAGATGGAGACATTGGAGGGTCTGGAGCAAGTGAAAGGGGAGAGGGGACAGAGAGAGGTGCTTTACACCCCATTGGCTTCCTCTTCTCTTCCCCTAGGCGTCTCCTCAATGTCTTTGCCCCTCACACCCAGTAGCAGCCTCCCACCCTTCTATCCCTTCCACCCCCATTCTCTGGGCTCACATTCTTGGCGTAAAAGGCATTGTAGCAGCCACTGCAGAACTGGTGGCGGCACTGGGTGCAGTGAAAGTGCATGCAGCCTCCTCGGGCCAGAGCATACGAGAACTTGCACTTGGGGCAATCTGTAAGGGACAGCAGGTCAGGGCTGGGGCTGTCACTGCTCCGCAAGGTCCTCAGGAAGAGAGCCACTGGCAGTGACTTATGAGTGGGCACACAGGCCTAACAGGACCTTACCAATGCCGTTCTCCTGAAGATACATGGCCAGGCCCTGGGCCTGGTACTCTGGGTCATTGGTGCGTTTCCAGTTCTGGAAATCCTCACAGCTCCGGCCTCGGTGCTGCTCCTCCCACTGCAGGAGGGAAAGCAAGCTTCACGTGAAAACCCCACCCCGGGCCCTTCTTAAGGGCCACCCCTCCTCTCAGATCTAGAGGTCCCTGGCTTCGTTTATGGCACTGCCATTCACCATTTGCTTCAATCTCAAACTGAGGGGCCAGCCTTGGTTCTTTGGCGTCCTCGTACCAGCACATGTTCACCGGCAGGTCTTATTCCCACCACCCAGGCCTATCTCAACCCTGTCCCCTTTTTCTTCATCCCTCCTCTGGCCATTCTACTCCAGGCCAGGTCAGGTGTTGCCTCAATTAGTGGTCTCTATTCCTCCATTCCTGCTCCCCTATGGTGCATGCTCCACCCTGCAGCCAAAATGTCTTTCAGAGTATAAGGCAGGCAGCTTCAGCAGTACTGGGAGTGTTCTAGTTGTGTGTGTGGTTTGTTTGGGGTTTTTTTGGAGTGTTCTAGTCTTGAGATCTAGTGGTGGGGTCTCAGGTGTTCATTTTATTACCGTGTTTTGTAATAGAACTTTTTGGTATCAAACATTAAACTTTTTAGAATATGTGCTGCCAAAGTGAGCACTCAAATATTAAACTTTTTTCAGATATTAAACTTTTTAACAGGTAAATGAAAGAGTATCACCCCTAGCTTAGTCTTAGAATAAAAGGCAAATACCTTCCTCACTTGGCCCCATGGCCTCTCCGGATCTGGCAGCTAGCTCCTCTCTGACCACCCACCACTCTCACCCTTGATCTTGGGGCTCCAACCGCACACCACTTTTTCTGACTTTGGCCTTTCCATGTGTTGCTCTTTTTGTCCTGAATATCCTTTGCATAATTGGCTTCTTCTTAACTTTCAGGCCTGAGCTTAAATTAAACCATTTGAGAGAAGACTTGTCTGACCTCTCCATCCTAAGTAGGTCCATTCTGTTATTCCTAATCTCAGATTCCTGTGTTTTCTTTGTAGAATTTAATGCCACGTGTACTTATGCTCTCTCCCTTCCTTCCTCCTTTACCTTACCTTTCTTTCACTGCCCCTCCTCCTCAGCCTCCCTCCCTCCTTTCCTGGAGTCTGTAAGCTCTTTGAGCCCGGAGTTCATGTCTGTTCTGTGCTTCAGCACATCCCAAGTCTGACATAGGACCTGCTAGCAGCTTTAGCAAGTTATTTCTGAAAGGATGAATGTGCCTCACCTGGCGCTTACAGCGCACACAGAAGGTCTGGTGACACTGGGGACATGTCGCCTCCAGCTGCTCTCGTTCATATATGAAGCCAAAGGAGCACTGTGGGTACAAGAACATAAAGCTATCTCAGGCCTGACCTGGCACCTCCATCCCTCCTCCATCCCTCCAGTCAGCTGCCCTGGGTAGGCCACTTACTTGGGCACACCACAAGAACTTAGGGTCTCGCATCAGCACACCCTCAGTCAGCTTCTTGTGAAATAGTGCATAGGCATCTGGCTCCAGGCTCTCCCGAAGCTGAGGACAGGATGCAGAAGTGGTGGATGGGCAGGGTACCTGTTCAAAGCCCAGGGCACCCCAAGTCCTAGGGACTGAAGTACCTGAATGTCAAGGGTAGAGAAGTAGCTGAGCAACTGTGTGTCATCGGTGAGGTCAGGGCGGCCACAGGCAGGGCACACCATGTCTGTGATGTGCTTCTCCTTCAAGGCGATGGTAAAGTGCTGGCGGAAGCAGTCAGGACAGATGGTGCACTCACAGGAAGTCAGGGCCTGCATCTATAGGGTGAGGCAGGGAGAGGAGGGGGTCTGAAGCCATAGCCGCCAGCCTGGGGAAGAGGCATTAGCCAGGTGTCCACTGAGAAACCAGGGTCTAATTAACAACCGGGCAAGGTAGCAACCCTTAATGCCAACAAGTGCCTGGCAGGCAATCCAAATGTCTAAAGACTGTCATTAGTTGGAAGAAAAGAGACAACGGTGAGGCCTAAAGTAAATGGAAGACTGCCCTCCAAAGGCATTCACATTCAATTAAAAGGAAACAAACAAATAACATTTCTGAACTGACAAAACCATACAGATGGAGAACAGGCTAGATATTGTCAGGTGATAGGAGAAAGGGAAGAAAGTTACAACTATAAAGAGGTTGTATGAGGGAGTTCCTTTGTGGTGATGGAACAATCTGTGTCTCAGTGGTTACATGAACCTGTAAGTGGAATAAAACTGCAGAGCCACACTCACACATCCATGTGAAAAATGAACAAGATCTGCAATTTGCTAACATTGTGCCAATGTTTATTTCCTGGTCTTGATACAGTACAATAATTATATAAAATTATATATTTATATTTATATATATTGTATAATTATATAAGATGTCATCATTGGGGGAAGGTGGGTAAAGAACACACAGGACTTGGGAAATAATGAACTATTGGGACCTCATCAAAATGAAAAGTTTTTGCACAGTGAAGGAAACAATCAGCAAAACTAAAAGGCAACTGATGGAATGGGAGAAGATATTTGCAAATGACAATTCAGATAAAGGGTTAGTATCCAAAATCTATAAAGAACTTATCAAACTCAACACTTGGTGAAGAAATGGGCAAAAGACATGAATAGACACTTCTCCAAAGACATCCAGATGGCCAACCAACACATGAAAAAATGCTCAATACCACTCATCATCAGGGAAATACAAATCAAAACCACAATAAGATACCACCTCAACCTACCAGAATGGCTAACATTAACAACTCAGGCAACAACAGATGTTAGAGGGGATGCAGAGAAAGAGGATCTCTTTGCACTGCTGGTGGGAATGCAGACTGGTGCAGCCACTCTGGAAAACAGTATGAAGTTTCCTCAAAAAATTAAAAATAGAACTACCCTATGACCCAGCAATTGCACTACTAGGTATTTATCCAAGGGATACAGGTATGCTGTTTCAAAGGGGCACATGCACTCCAATGTTTATAGCAGCACCATCAACAACAGCCAAGGTATGGAAAGAGCCCAGATGTCCGTCAATGAATGAATGGATAAAGAAGATGTATATATATACAATGGAGTATTACTCGGGAATCAAAAAGAATGAAATCTTGCCATTTGCAACTATTGGAGGGAACTAGAGGGCATTATGCTAAGTGAAATTAGAGAAAGAGAAAGACAAATATCATATGACTTCACTCATATGAGGACTTTAAGATACAGAACAGATGAACATAAGGGAAGGGAAGCAAAAATAATATAAAAACAGGGAAAGGGACAAAACTAAGAGACTCTTAAATATGGAGAACAAATTGAGGGTTGCTGGAGGGGTTGTGGGAGGGGGGATGGGCTAAATGGGTAAGGGGCCTTAAGGAATCTACTCCTGAAATCATTGTTGCGCTATATGCTACCTTGGATATAAATTTAAAAATAAATCATTAAAACACACACAACAGGACTCTACTATTTTTACAACTTCCTGTGAATCTACAATTATTTTATTTTATTATTATTGCTTTTAATGTTTATTTCCGAGAGAGACAGAGCACGAGCAGGGGAGGGGCAGAGAGAGAGGGAGACACAGATTCGAAGTAGGCTCCAGGCTCCGAGCTGTCAGCACCCACCAACCTGACACACACCAACCACAAGATCATGACCTGAGCCAAAGTCGGACGCCTAACCAAGTGAGCCAGCCCAGGCACCTCTACAATTATTTTAAAATAAAGAGTAAAGGGGTGCCTGGGTGGCTCATTTGGTTAAGTATCCAACTCTTTTTTTTTTCTTAATTTTTAATTTTATTTATTTATAGTTTATTTATTTTTGAGACAGAGACAGAGCATGAATGGGGGAGGGTCAGAGAGAGGGAGACACAGAATCTGAAGCAGGCTCCAGGCTCCGAGCTGTCAGCACAGAGCCCGATGCGCGGCTCAAACTCATGAACTGTGAGATCATGACCTGAGCCAAAGTCAGATGCTTAACTGACTGAGCCACCCAGGTGCCCCAAAGTATCCAACTCTTGACTTCAGCTCATCACCCTTGACTTCACCCTGCATCAGGCTCTGCACTGACAATGGGATTCTCTCTCTCCTCTCTTGGCACCCCCTGCCTTTCTCTCAAGATTCATTAGTAAACTTTAAAAACAATTTTTTTTTAAGAAAGAAAAAATAAAGAGTAAAAAGATAACAAAAAACACACACAGCCAGCATAAATAAATTGGTAATTTAAAAAATTATTGGTAATTTTTTTTGGTGTGCCAATGGTATTTGTGGGTATGTTTTCAAAGACTTTTACCTTTCAGAAATATATACTGAAGTATTTATAAATAGACTGTAAGAGTTGTTTCAAAATAATCTTCTGTGTAAGTGGAATAAAGACTGGCCATACACTGATAATTGCAGAATCTTAGTAATGATACATGGGGGCAGGGGGGGGTGGGCATGAAGAGGAAATATACTATTCTACGTATGAAACTTCCTATAGTGGAACGGTAAAAAAAAAAAAAAAAAAAAAAAAAGTGTGGGGGGGAGGTAGCCTATTCCTGCCCTCCCCTTCCTAGAAACTGCTGGGAGCACATGGGCAACTGCAGAGCAAAAGACAGGACAAGAGACAAGGGAGACAAGAGAAGTGGAGCAGGGCCCAAAGGGAAGAGTCATTCTAAGGCCGTCCCAGAGGAAAGAGGCTTACCCGGTTGCGAGGCAGGGTCCAGCCACACACAGCACACTCCTGGGCCAGCAAGCGGCGCAGGAAGGCCCGGTCCTGGCTGTGCCTCACAGCTTCCACCACATCGCCCAGCTCATAGTTCCTGGGTGTCTCCTGCAGCAGTGACAGTGCCAGTTCTGCCCGACCCCAGCTGGGGAGCGCATAGACTGCCAAAAGCCGTCTGACCAGACTCTGCAAGGTGATTTAGGTGGAGAGGGAAGAAGTGGCTGTCAGGCCCCAGGAGTCCTACCCCTCGGCCTTTCCCTGGCTCCTCTAAGTGGATTCTTCACCTCCTCCCAGCACCTGCTTGTCTGGCCCATCCCAGGAAGGGGTGGGATCAGGGCCCTTGTCCCAGAGACGCTGATGGAAGGGCTCTAGGCGCTGGCGCTGTAGCTCAGTCAGGGCCCGTGCCACATCACCACCATGTTGGAACAATGCTTGAAGAGACCCCTCTTCAGGCCCAAAGCCCAGGGACCGGAGCTCCTGCACCTGAAAATTGGGGGTAGAGAGAAGGAGTGAAGAGGGAAATGGCAAGCAAGAGTGTGAGAGGCTCTGAGACCCACAACCCTGCCTGCCCTGTCAGTACAGCCGGTACCTTCCTGCGCCGGGCCCTCACACACTCTTCCACAGCTTCATCAAGATTGCCATGACGATCCAACCAGGCTTTCCGGGCTTCCTGACAGGAAAAGGCACCCAGGCCCGGGTCCTGCTGTGCAGCCAGCTCGGCCACCATCTCCAGCACGTAGGGCAGCTCTGAGCGCAACCACTGCAGGGGCACCTCAGTGCCTGAGTACTGTAGAGCCGAGAAAACCTCCTCTGGACAGGCACCTGCAGCTTCCCCTTCCTAAGGCACAGTCCCACCCAGACAGATGGCCCATCAGGAAGGGCACCTTCCACCCACCCTCAGCCCAAACCAAAATGCTGACAGTGGTTGAGCTCAGACATATGGATCACGTGAGCACCGCACAGCATGTAGGCGGTGTTCAATAAGAGGCAGCTGCTGCTAATGACTAGGTTTACAAGAACTTGTATTAATCAACTGCAGCCCCTCCTTTCCCCCATTAGTTCAACCCTACCTCATCCCAGGCCCAAATTCTCACCCGGATCTTGATCACTAGTTGGAGACCTTCCTCACGCATCTTGTCTTGACGCTGCTTCTCAGGGTCCCCACAGGAACTGGGCAGGGGGGCACTGAGGCGTCGTGGAGGCCCTGGCTCAGGGAGTTGCTCTTCCAAAGAGCTGGCCTGGGGCTGGGGGGCGTGCGGTACTGGGATGGGGCTGCTGGTCCGATTGCACATAGCACACACCCAGCCAGGGCCAGAGTTGCAGAAGGTACAGTGGATACAGTACCAGACTGGACTCTGGGCAGAGGAGAGCAAAGTATCCCCCTGCTGGGAAGGCAAAAAGAATTATCCAACTGAAAGCTGGCTGAGGCTCAAAATGGAAATACAGACAGGTTTGGGGGGGGGGGGGGGGAGGGCGGAAGATTCAGAAGAACTGAAGGAAAACAGGAGATGAAGAGGTCGAGAATGGCCTGTGGTAACAGGTGCAAATAAAGAACGGGGACGGCTGGGAAGGCCAGGAACAGGTTACCTGAAGGGGCTGCAGGCAAATGCCAGTATCCCGAGAATCCACCACCAAGCTAGGAGGCTGAGCCAGCCGAGGTCGCTCACATATGGCACAGAGCACAGCTGCTGCCTCATTCTCAAAGGTGCAGCTTTGGCAGGCCCACCGACCCCGTGCAAGTTCAGATTCTAGGCCCTCAGCTCCTTGGGAACCCTCCATTGTCAGCCCCAACCCCTTACAGCCTCGGGGCCGATCACAGGCCACACAGAGCACTGCCCAAGATTCATTTAGCATGGCACAGGCAGCACAGTGCCAGGGCAGACGGGCATTTGCAGGATCAGAGGAAGCTTTCAGGGGAAGCACGAGAGAGCTATCTCCCAGGGCCAGCAAGGAGGCTGACTGAGGCCGTGGTGATGCTGAGGCAGGTAAGCTGTAACGAAAAAGCAGAGATGGTCTGCTGAGGGGGCCCTGGTGCCTGGGTCCCTTATTCCCAGGCATCCCTCATTCTCTGTATGACAATACAAGCCCTGTCCTTTGTGCATGTTGTTCTCTGTCTGGAATGGTCCATACCCATAGACTATTCAACATTTAATTATATCTTAGGGGCACCTGGGTGGCTCAGTTGGTTGAGCCTCGGACTCTTGATTTTGGCTCAGTCCGTGAGTTTGAGCACCGTGTTGGGCTCTGTGTTGACAGCATGGAGCCTGCTTGAGATTCTCTCTTTCTCTCCCTCTCTCTCTCTGTCCCTCACCTGTTTGTGCTCTCTCAAAATAAATAAACTTAAAAAAATGGTATCTTAAAGTTCATATCTTGTGATAGCTATCCCCCTAACATAGGGCCTGACCCACACTAGGTGCTTAAAATCCTACTGATTGAGCTGATCCTTTAGGCTAGGTTCCTCCTCTTCCTACCTATTTGCACAACATCTGGCTGTGACTGCTACTTGCTTCATATGTCTGTGATCTCTTGCAAAGCAGTAACTAACTGCATTCTATGAAGCAGCTTTTAGCAGAGAAACTGACACATAGTACATAAGTAATTCTAAGTTCTCTTAACTTCATTCCCACTCAGAAGAGAAGATCTCTTACCTGGGGGTCAGGCAGGTGGTCTGTGGGGCCCCAGGCAGGGTCTGGCGGAGGTGATGGGCACGGGATGGGTGTCCATGGAATAGACGATCACAAGCCGGGCACAAGGCCTGTTTACAGGTTGAACAGTGCAGTGTGCCTGGTGCAGAGCCACAAAGGAAGCAGGGACCAGGAGTGGAGCCTGGAGAACAGGAGAGGAAAAACTGAACATCCTTTTGAAAGAGACCAAGTTAATCTGAATTTGCTGAAGGGAACAAATTACAGACTACTATTCAACATATCCAGAGCCAAGGAAAAAATTTTAATCTCTTTTTAAAGGCAAAAAGGATAGGGGCGCCTGGGTGGCTCAGTCGGTTAAGCGGCCGACTTCGGCTCAGGTCATGATCTCGTGGTCCGTGAGTTCGAGCCGCGTAGGGCTCTGTGCTGACAGCTCAGAGCCTGGAGCCTGTTTCAGATTCTGTGTCTCCCTCTCTCTGACCCTCCCCTGTTCATGCTCTGTCTCTGTCTCAAAAAAAAAAAAAAAAAAAGGCAAAAAGGATAAACAGAGGAGGGCCCCAAATTTCCATCAATATGGTCTACTAGAAACTGCCCCCCACCTCCCATTATAGGATGAATAATACCTGGGGCAAAGGGCGTGTTGAGGGGGCCAGGAGCAATCTCTCTCAGCAAGGGGGCAAACTCGGAGAGCTTCAGTATCTGAGAAATAAAGGGCAGGGAATGGGCAAGAGTTTGGGGACACACAGTCCCACAACCCCTATCCCCTTTGTTCATCAGGTCTTAAGAGCCCCATCCCTACCTTTTTTACATCATCATCAACCTTTTCTTCCAGCAGCTGCTGCAGTGCTTGTTGTCTTGGGTGAGTATTCTGCAAACAAGGTAAGAAGAATTCCCACCTAGAGACCTAGGACAAGGTCCTCCCTCAAAGCCCTGGTCTCCCAACATCCACAGGAAGAAGAGTATGGGGAGTTTCCAGGTTGCTATGTGGACTATGCCCATGGTTCACCAGCATGAGGGTCTGCAAGACTGCTTATGGAGTTAGGCTGGGCTCCCCAGGCCTGGTGTTTAAGTCCTCAGGACTAGAGACACCTCAACATCTCACCTGTAACAACAGGCTGAGCTCTGTCCGAAGCAGCAGTACTTCCAGTGTGACTGTAGCAACTTGATGCTCGTCTGGCTCCTTCTGCCCCTCAGGGAAACTCAACCCATCTGGCTGCTCCTCAGTGTAGCCGTATAATCGCAGAACATCCCGGCCCCCCTACCACACATTCAAACCAGTCACCACCAGGCAGGCCCCCTTCCCACTAGGGCTGGAGCCCTCCCCATTAAGCACAGCCTCAGGCCCTTTCTTACCAACCCCCCAGCCCAGGCCAAGTCCCTTTCTCCCATAAGGGGCCCAGGGGCTTCACCTGAACAGCATCCACCGTACTGCGAAAGACAGGGTTATTAAACTTGACCCCGCGCCAGTACCGGGGCCGCTGAGGGCTGAGGAGGTTGCGGCCGTATTTCTCCAGGATGTTCAGGGCCGTGGACAGGGTGTTGAGGTAGTTTCGGGGCTGGGAGCAGTCAGAGAGCGGAGAGCTGTGAGCCCCGCCCAGGCCTCAAGTCCTACGTCCCCCTCCCGAGCGGGGGCCGGGCCTCACCTCCCCATGAGCATTGCAGCGGACCAGGCGTGCGGCGTCCAGCTGCAGGTAACGAGCTGCTGGCGGTAAAGACGTGACCAGTAGCGGCTGGAGTTGCTCCAGGGAAAACACCTGCCCGGAATCCTTCCTCAGGGCGCTCGCCAGCTCCTCGCGGGCCGCCAGGAAGGCCCTCTCCTCCTCCTCCCCCGGCATCCTGAGACAGGAGTCAGCCCCAGCCCCGCCGCCCGCCAGGACCTGGCGCAGGCTGTGCGCTGCCTGAGCGCTGCCCCTCCCGCCCGGTGTCGGGCTTCGTGGCCTGACTAGGTCGACGAAGACACCCCAGGTCACTCAGGCCACGGTCACTCTTCGGCCCCGGGCCCCGCGCCAGTGTTAGTCGGGAACAGGAAGTACTAGCAAAGAGGGCGGGATTGCAACCTGGTTTCAGGGGAAGGGGAGGGGTTTAAGTTTAGGACCGGCTGGGGTCAGGAAATCAGGGGGCGTGGGCAGGAGGGAAGTCAGGTCCCAGCCAATGAAAAGGGCAAATGGTCCCTGACTCCGCCCCCAGAGCATCTCGGCCTTAAATTCCAAACTAGCGCCCCTCCCCGCCTTCCTCTAGGCTGGTTCCGCCCCTTTCCGGGTAGCCCTAGGCGAGGGGTTACCTTATTTCCCTCAAAGCCTTCTCTATTTAGACCAGTCGGCTTTGCTCTGGTCCCCACCAGGAAAGCCCCACTCTGTAGGGACTCCACTCTGGCCGGTCTGGGCCCCACTCAAGCGAGTCCTGCCCTTTCTCCAGCCGCCCTTCAAGGCAGGGAACCCTCCCGGAGGAATCCCCCGAGACTGCTCCCTTCCATATCCTGCTATCCCTTTTCAGCCCCAGGCCCGCCCTCCCACTTCTCCCATCCTGATCCCTCTCTGGGCCCTCCTTGCAGTTGAGCCTTCTAGAGGGAGCCCCACCACTGAACACCCCCTTTCCCCACTCTCCTACCCATCCCACCTCAACCCTGGATTTTCCCCGGACCGCCCTTGCCCTTCCCTGCAAGCCCCTCCCCTTCTCCGAGGGACAGCCCCGGTACTGTCTCCGCGGTCCCACTTTTATACCAACCCCTCCCTCGGACAGCCCCTGGGCTTGTGACCGAGTCCGTACCGCCTTTACTAGTCGCAGCAGGCTGAGAATGACTGAGGGACTCCCTACAGTTTGCAGACTGCCAGAGGGAGGGGGAAAAGAAGGAAAGGGGCGGGGCCGAGGGGGGCGGGCCTGGACGTGCGGAGTGAAAGCGAAAGGCCGGGCAGAGAGCCGGGAGACCGGAGATCTTGCAACTGGAGCAGCATGGCCAAGCCTTGTGGGGTACGCCTGAGCGGGGAAGCCCGCAAACAGGTAATGGGGGATCGGGAAGCCAGGAAAGGGTCTGGGAGCCCTCCTGGCTGGAGGCAAGTCTGGGTGCTCCAGGGGACCAAGGCCGTGCCAGAGAACTCCTCCAACCTTTTCTTAGTGCTTTCACTTCTGCCGGGGGTTTCCCAGATTTCTGTCCTCTGACCAGTCTCTGCACTGAGCATGAGCTTCCAGGGAAATCTGGCTTGTGGTAGGAAAGGCCTGAGCCAAGTTGGAGGGCATCCCTTTGTGGGTGGGATCTTACTCTTGACAACTGAGACCCTTAACCAACATCCGGGTACTGCTCTCTGTGCAGGTGGATATCTTCAGGCAAAATCTTTTTCAGGAGGTAAGTCTTCTAGACTCAAGCGGTTTGACTCGGAATCTTAGACCAGTACTTGAGGGCCGCAACCTCTCAGACTGACCCCCAGACCCACCCTGGGCCCTCCTTCCTTCCCTTCTCAAACCTTTACCTAAGGCTAATTATTCATCTCCCCCTTTAATTTGACCCCTCTTAATATTCTCTCCACTTCTGCCACTTCCTCTCCCCTCTTTGGGTGTAAAAGGGAAAAGCTGTGGTCCCAAAGCCCTAACCTTGGTTCTGCCACTTCCCAGCTTGGGCAAGTCCCTTCACTTCTTATGGCTTCAGTTTGCTTATTTGTAATTATTGGAGTCAATGATTTACAAGGGCCCTTCCAGTCCTACTTCTCAGACATCTCTTGAGCATCTTCTGAGATTCCCCACCCTTGCAATGTAACCCACAGGCAGAGGAATTCCTCTACAGATTCTTACCACAGAAAATCATATACCTGAATCAACTCTTGCAAGTGAGTAGTGTGGGCCCTTCTCACTCCATCCCAAGGCCTCTCTCTTCTCCACCCAACCCCTCCAGCAAACAACTGGGCTCAGCCTGCAGAGAGCAGTTATGAGTAGTAGACTGGAAATGGTAGGATGGGGTGAGGCCTGAGCCTAGACAGTAGGTGGGTGGGCTGTGTGGAGGGAAGATTGTGACTCAGAATGAGGGGAAGAGGCTGGGCAGCTGCTGACGCTGAGCTCTGTGCAGGAGGACTCCCTCAATGTGGCTGACCTGACCTCTCTCCGGGCCCCACTAGACATCCCCATCCCAGACCCCCCACCCAAGGATGATGAGGTGAGGCACTCAGTGTGCAGGGGTCAAACTATAATCCAGGTGGGGAGGATAACCCTGCAACCTCCAAGACATTTCTAAAGCTGCTGTCCCCCTTTTTATCTTAGATGGAAACAGATAAGCAGGAGAAGAAAGAAGGTAAGAGAGGAAGGGGTGGCTAGGGAAGAGGAAATGGCACATTGACTGTTGGATGAGAAGGGGCCTGAATGCCCTCTTTTTCACAGCCCCTAAGTGTGGCTTTCTTCCTGGAAATGAGAAGGTTCTCGCCCTACTTGCCCTGGTTAAGCCAGAAGTGTGGACTCTCAAAGAAAAATGCATTCTGGTAAGCCTGGGAACTGGGGGAAAGAGAAAGGGAAGACAAGCCAGGCTAGACCCTAGTCTTCAGAGATACAAGTCCCTCAACCAGTCCTTCAACCTTCCTCTTGCTGAAATAGGAAACTTCCCCTGTGCCTTGGGGTTAGATACTTTGTGTTCTCATTCTGCTAGACCTCTGATATCACAGTGGTGTCTCTGTAATCAGAGACTGTGCTGTATCCACCTCCATAGTGTCAGAACCCACCTCTGTACCAGGTACACCATGCAGGTCCTATGCCATAGTGAGGTGGGGGCTTGGGCCCTCGAGGGAGACTGCTTGGGTTCAAAGCCTGACTCTATCACTTACCTAGCTGGTTACCTTAAATAAGTTCCTTGGACATTTTGCAACTTAGCTTTTTCATCGGCTAAGCAGGTACAATAAGAATATTTTGGAAGACTGCTGTGAAGATTTTTTTTAACTTTTTAATGTTTATTTATTTTGGGGAGGGAATGAGAGAGACACAGCATGGGTGGGGGAAGGGCAGAGAGAGAGGAGACAAAGAATCCCAAACAGCCTCCAAGCTGTCAACACAGAGTCCGACGCAAGGCTTGAACCCATGAACTGTGAGATGGTGACCTGAGCCGAAGTTGGACGCTCAACTGACTGAGCCACCCAGGCACCCCTGAAGATTTTTTAATGTTTATTTATTTTTGAGATATAGAGAGAGTGGGGGAGGGTCAGAGAGAGAAGGGGAGAGGGGATCTGAAGCAGGCTCCACTGTGACAGCAGAGAGCCCAATAAAGGGCCCGAACTCACCAACTGTGAGATCATGACCTGAGCTGAAGTCGGATGCTTAACTGAACCACCCAGGCATCCTAAGACTGCTGTGAGGATTAAATTATATATATGTATGTGTGTATATATATATATATATATATATATATATATATATGTATATATCACAGTGGCTGGCATATAATAAGGGTTCAATTAAATATAGCTGTTATTAGGAAGTGGCGGTAAAAGTAAGAACCCAGTAAGTTTGTTGAATGATTCCTACATGATCATTAATATAGGTGATCACATGGATCCAGCACCTGATCCCCAAGATTGAGGATGGAAATGACTTTGGGGTGGCAATCCAGGTAAGAAAACTGTGTGTGAGGACATTGAGAGCAGGGAGAGACTTGGGGAGTGAGGGATAGGAGCTAGACATGAACTAGGAGGAGGAGGAAGATGGTGAGTGAAGGACAGAGGAAATGAAGTGTTTTTCTTGCCTCCCATCTCTTTTGTTACCATAGGAGAAGGTGCTGGAGAGGGTGAATGCAGTCAAGACTAAAGTGGAAGCCTTCCAAACAACCATTTCCAAGTGAGGGCAGCTGGAGGGCCAGAAGAGGGGCTAAAGGAACATTTCTTTGGGATTGCCAAAGCTGGGCGGTTCCATCAGGATGATAGAGGGCTTTGGGAAGGTTCTGAGGGTATATCTCTCTCTCATTACCCATTCTTGTCATTATCCCCTTGCTTTTGACAGGTACTTCTCAGAACGCGGGGATGCTGTGGCCAAGGCCTCTAAGGAGACTCATGTAGTGAGTGGATAGTCCACCAGTCTTTTAGCTGAGGTGGGGCAAGGAAGAGGGGATAGAGGTCTTCCTTGTCTGTTTTCTGATCTTCCCAATGTAGAGAATATTAAACCAAGAGAATTGGCTAGAAAAACTGATTTGGCTTCAAAACCTTGACCCTTTTCTCTGCTTGATCCTGTGGGATTCCATTTCTTGGTGCTGAGAAGGGACTCATCCTCAAGTTACCTATTCCCTATATGGGGAAACCAGATTAATGTCCCAATCTCCCATGGGGCTGACTCAGCTTTGCCTCCCACATCCCAGATGGATTACCGGGCCCTGGTACATGAGCGAGATGAGGCAGCCTATGGGGAGCTCAGGGCCATGGTGCTGGACCTGAGGGCCTTCTACGTGAGTGTGGAGTAAGCCCCTAGGGGAGATGGTTGAGGGGGATAGGGGAAAGGCCAAGAACCTGACTGCCACCCTTCTGACCTTCTTCCAGGCTGAGCTTTATCATATCATCAGCAGCAACCTAGAGAAAATTATCAACCCAAAGGGTGAAGAGAAGCCATCTATGTACTGAGCCCAGGGCCAGAAGGGAAATAAATGATCTATGCTTTGTGTGGATTATCTCTGGTGTGTCATTCATTCAAAAAGCATTTATTGAGTGCCACCTTTGCAGCCACTGGATGTGAATGTGGTGGTGGGAAAGAGAGGGGATGCCATAATGGCAAAGATGAATGGGAAGCCCATCCTGTTCTTAAGAAGTCATCCTAAAGAACAGAGTGGAAATTGTGACATGTCATGACAGCTACACAGATAGCCCGTATTTGGGGATTTCACAAGATTATTTCCATCTAGGGGGCTCATGAGTGCTTACTGGAAGAAATGGCTTTTGCGAAGGCCCCTTATAGGAATAATCAGGCTTTGAACAGACAAGTAGAAAGCTCCGTGGCTGAGATCAGAGAATGAAGGAAGGAAGGAACAACACTTGTCATTAGCTCAGAGCAAGCCTGAAGAGGGGGTGAGTTTCACTGGGAGAATTAGGGGTGAATGGTGGGACTCCTCAAGAGATGACAGGGAGAAAAATGCTCCCAAGGCATTATGTTGAAGAAAATTATACTGCAGGACATTCATTAAGGGAAGGATGGGTCGGTAAATTTTCCTTTTTGTTCTCTTTCCCCCTTCCTTCAGCCGATTGCCGTCTTTATTTCTGCAGAGAATACATTAAGGAAACCAAGGGCCATATATCCTGTAGTGGCAAAGGTAACACGGGTCTTTGGTGAAGGAGCTGGTCTAGAGTACAAATCCACTCATTCCATAGTAGGAGCAAGGCAGTCCGCTTCGTGCCCACGTTCGGAGATCCAGTGCTCGGAGACACCCGACGCTGGGCGCGCGCTCCACCCCCTGTGGCTTCGCGGGGTCTGTAGGGGAAGATGCACAGGTATCACACCCAGCCATCCTGCAATTCTGGGCCGAAGTCGAGTAGCCTAACCAATCAGTGAGCGAGCAGGTCTCTTCAGTTTTCAGGTGTGGGTTCTTTCCAGTGCTCGGGCGACCAAGGTGGGGCAAAGTGTGGACGCGGCCGATGATTGGGCAAAATGAGAACCTCTAAGCCTATCAAAGGGCACCACGTGGGCGGGACTCCAGAAGCTGGTACTGCTCTCTGCAGCAGGCTCTGAGCCCCCAGACTGGCGGGGATCTGCGGCCTCCCGATGCGGGCGGGCGGAGGCGGAGATCGGCTTTGCAGCGTGCAATTCCCACCGCCTGCGCCCCAGGCCAGGTGGGGACCGGGCGCTGGGACCCAAGTCCCCCAGAGCCGGCTGGCTGCCTTCGAGCCGAGTCAGCGTCACGGCCGAATCTAAGTGAGGGGGCAGAGAGAAGGGACAAGGAAGGCTCCGGGGCACTGGAGGGAGCTTCGCGGACGAGAGCTGGGACCCCGCTCGCCATGGGGGAGGTGGAGATTTCGGCTCGGGCCTACGTGAAGATGTGTCTCCACGCCGCCCGGTACCCGCACGCCGCCGTCAACGGGCTCTTGCTGGCGCCCGCGCCGCGGTCGGGAGAATGCCTGTGTCTCACCGACTGTGTGCCCCTGTTCCACAGCCACCTAGCCCTGTCCGTCATGCTGGAGGTCGCCCTCAACCAGGTGCCGTCGCTGGACTCCCACTGACCACCGGGAAACCCCCTAACACCCCTAGCCCAAGCCCATCCCCGGTCTCTGGGCAGCAGTGCGCACCTACAGGGCGGGCGGCACGATTGGGTTTCTGATGGCCCCTTTCCCACGGCAGGTGGATGTGTGGGGCGCGCAGGCCGGTCTGGTAGTGGCTGGGTACTACCATGCCAATGCAGCTCTGGACGATCAGAGGTGAGTGGAGTAGCCCGAGGCAGAAGGCTAAGGGTTATGGGATGAGGGATCAAGAGAACCCTTCTTGGTCTTTCCTCCCATCTGTCCTTCGTCGAATGCTTAGGAGCAGGTACTATATACACCAGGCACTAGGCTGAGTACTGGAGTGAAGGCATATAAAGAAATATGAAGGCGATCCCTGGAGGAGCTGTAGTGGGGGTTCGGGGGGATAGTTGTGTGTAAGTAACAAGCTGACACCTGGCTTTAACTGAGGTGTCGTCGTCCCCCCCCCCCCCCCCCCCTGCCAAGCGCTGGCAGAACATAGAGGAAGCCCAACCAGCAACTTCGGGGGGGGGGGGGGGGAAGAAATTTCCTTATATATAGAAAAAGTTATATACTTACATATGAATCCCCTATCTGGATCAAATTATACAGTTTTGTGATTTGCTTTTCCCTCCTCACTTAGTAAATATCTGCCATCTTTCCATCTCTAAAGATTTACCTTAGCCTGGCAGCTATATAGTAGGAGTATGGATGGATATACCATGATTTATTTCATGCCTTTAAACATTGAGGTTGTTTCCATTTTTTTGTTAACACACACTGTCCAATTATTACAGTAAATTCTCTTAAGTGGAATTTCTGGGTCAGCATATGTATAGTATACTGCTTAAATCTGGGTGGTTATGCCAAATTACCCTACCAAAAGACCACCTTTGATTTTCACCTTGACCAGCAGTCTGAGCACCTGTTTTCCACAGCACCCAAGCATTAAGCAGTCGTGTATGAAGCTTCAAGCAGGCCTGACCCCTCAGACCAGTTACAGGGAAAGCCCACCACTGTGTCTTCATCTAGGAGACCTGTGAGGCCCAGCTCAGATGGACAGGGTCTATCTCTAGTCACCTCCTCACTCCTCTGATCTTCCCTCTACACAGCCCTGGGCCCTTGGCCTTGAAAATCGCTGGGCGGATTGCAGAATTCTTCCCTGATGCAGTACTTATTATGGTGAGGCTTGGGTTTCAGGGTGGGGACTTGGTGAGAAAATAGGAAGTGGGGTCCTTGAAACCCTCACCAGCCATTCCTTGTCCATACAGTTGGATAATCAGAAACTGGTGCCTCAGCCTCATGTGCCCCCAGTCATCGTCCTGGAAAACCATGGTCTCCGCTGGGTCCCCAAGGACAAGAACTTGTGAGTGCCCCACTCCCACCACCTCTTTTTGGAAACTCACAGCTCCTGGGCCTCCTTTGTCCTTCATCTTGCCCCAAGGGTCCTTCTCTAGACCCTAACCTCTGCCAAGTATCTGGCCCCACTGCCTACTGAGTTTGGGGGTTATTATTTCAGAGTGATGTGGAGGGACTGGGAAGAGTCACGGCAGATGGTGGGAGCACTATTGGAGGGCCGGGCCCACCAGCACCTTGTGGACTTTGACTGCCACCTTGACGACATCCGGCAGGACTGGACCAACCAACAGCTCAACACCCAAATCACCCAATGGGTTGGTCCCACCAATGGAAATACCTGAGTCAGGGCTGGGAGGTGGGAGGGAAAGGGTCAGGATCCAATAAAGATACTTGGGCTGAAGGGCAATGGTATGACTATTTATTGGGCCTGGGAGGCAGGGGAGGGAGAAACCTCAACAGGCTGAAGGTGCGGAAAGTCTGGAGTCCTGTCTAAAAGATAGGAAGGTCTCTGCTGGACCCATTACAGGATGAGAAGAGGCTCTCAATAAATCATTCCTTTTGTTTCTCCCCTCGGCTTCTTGAGCTTCTCGAAGTTCTTCAGGATGATGTCATATAACACAGCCTACAGGGCCAGAGAGGAGTGAGGGTAGCCACAGGCCCCTGGTGGCTCCTATACCCCATTTCTAGTCTTGTGGAGAGGCTAAGCTCTGTCACCCTTCACCCCCAGCCTGTAGGGTCAGGGAGTAGGTGGCCTGGGAAAGCTGCCTCTGCCCACCCCTGCCCTTGCTTCCTCACATAAGCATTGCGGATCTCCATGACCATCAACCTGATGTCCCGGTACTCTGCCTCATCCAGCTCATGCACCAGCTGTCGATAATCACCCTGTGGGAGATTTGGATCAGGTCTGACTTCAGATGTGTCCTTCCCCCACCATGCACCCTGACTTGGGCCTCACCTACCACATGGGGCTGCTTGGCTGCTTTGGTCACAGCATCGCCCCGCTCAGAGAAATACCTGTAGGAAGCAGAAGGGTTGGGAACAGAAGGAAGAGAGGGAGCCCAAGCCTCTGTCCAAGGAAAAGGCAGGGTATGCATGCAGGTGCAAATGGGCAGTCACTCACTTGGAGATTTGCGTGTGGAAGCCTTCCAGCTTCGTGTGAAGGGCAGTCATCAGCTCAAACACCTTCTCCTGGGGAAAGAATGCAAGGGGAAAAGTGGAAAACAGTGCGGACTGAAGCAGTAAGGAGGGCAGAGGAGCGGGGTAGTGCTTTCACCTGTACAGCCACTCCAAAATTGTTCCCATCTTCAATTCGAGGTATCTGAAGCTGTAACCAGGTGGTGACCTGGAAGGAGGAAATGGTATCAAAGCCACATCAGCTCCCAACCTAACTCTCTGTCCTTTGCTTCCCTGCCCATGGCGAGGGAAGGCATGCCAAGTCTGTCCTGAGCCCCAAGGCCTACAATTCTGGCTTCACTTGCTGTGCCCTCTCCTGCTAAGACTTGGCAGGTGCCAAGTGCTACCTGGCCCAGACCAAAGAGGACAAAGGGTTAGATCTGAAGCCTGGGGGTGGGAGTGGGAGGGCTCACCAGGTTGAGCTGCTCAATGACATCCTTGATCTCAGGCTTTAGACGCTGAAGGAGGACCACAATCTTCTCATTGCAGTTCACTGGGCCACAGGGAGGACCTACGCAGTGGGCAATGGGTCAGTCACCAGGCTGGAACTGTGTGAGGAGCAGGAAAAGAGGAATCCCTACAGAGGAGTTCCTGGGATGTGAGACTCAAGTCCCTTCATAGTGGTACCTTTGTCTTCATCTTCCTCTTTCTTCTTTCCATCTTTGTCTTCCTTCTGCAGGGAGATAGGGGCTCTTGGGAGTCAGGCCTAAGGCTGATTTTCCCCATGGTTGGGTCCCTCCTCCCAGCTCTTCCTGGCTTGCCTCCTGCTGCTTCTTCCGCTCCTCTTTCTCTTTCTCCTTGACTGGATCAGGCACTGGGATGTCCAATGGGGCCTTCAGATTGCTCAGGTTGGCTTCATTGAGAGCTGGCTCCTGGTGCAGGGTGGGAGGAGGGCTGGAGGCAAGGGCATCCCTCTCACCTCACTCTGATGGCCCCCCAGACTCTCCCCTTGATCCTTACTCTCTAGCTTCCTGCTGCCCCCAGTACCTTTAAAAATGCATCCAACTCAGAAATCTTCTTGGGGAAGTAGCTCCCCAGCAGGTTTTCTGTCTGTATGAAGTGGGGGTGGGGGAAGATGGAGGTCAGAATAAAATGTTCTTCTGGCAGTGAAGCAGCGTTGACACTGCCCAGCAAGGAAGGGCTGAGCGGTGGGAATTAGGTAGGGGTGGGGTGCTGATGGGCCAGGTTACCTACCTTGGTACACAGGTCTTCACGGAACACATCCACCTGTGGGACACAGGCAGCCCTTCACACACCTGGCTTTACAGGCAGTTCATTTGAGGACCGTTCCCTTAGGGTTGTATAGGGCCTGACATGGGGAAGGGGGTTGGGTTGGGGAGGGTGAAGTGGATTCCCTTGGGGCTGGATGCGGCGGATGAGAACATTCCTGGCCGTGAATGGCAGGTGGTCCAAGTGAGAACAGATCCCTCAGACTCAGAGCACAGGTCTCCTGGGCTGTACAAGGAGGGGTCTAAGAGCCTCTGCGACTGGCACAGGGACGGCATGCTCTGTGGAGTGGGCCCGGGGCCCTCCGGTGGGAAAGGTCATGAGGTGGCAGGGCAGCTCCGGCATCCTGTCTGTGTGTGGCCCCAAGCCCGCGCCAGCGGACTTCCCCTCCACGCCAGCTCTCCACTTCACCGCACCCCACTGAACCTCAGCCGCCTAGCTTATCCCGGCAGGTGGACCTCGCCTGTCTCCCTCCGGCACAGGTGCTCCTGGCACAGAGGCTCGCGTGGGCTCCATTCGACCTCCACTGGACTCGCGACGGGGGTTGGGGGGTGGGTCATGGACGCCTGCAGCCTTTCAGAGCCACGCCTCCCTAATGGGCCCTTCCTCAAACCCGCAGCGCTCACCTTGGCTTGGGCTTCAGGCTGGACCCTGAGTGTGGCCATTGCCGGGGCGGGGGGCCTAACGCCGCACGAGAAGCGGAGCGCGCACAGGGAAGGAAAAGCGAAAGCAAACGCTCGCCCCCACCACTGCCTTCCTCGGTATCGGGGAGTGGAGGTACTGGAGGGGGCGGGGCCAGACGGGGAGAGGAGAGGGTGGAGCGGGGGAGGGCTGCAGCCGCGGCGGGGCTCCCCCTGGAGGCCGAGAGGAGCACTGCCACCGCCACCTCCGCGGGGCGACCAGCGCCAGCCCGCCTCCACCTCGCAACTCTGCCCCCCGACGCTCAGCCACTCCCACCCCGCCGCCTAGCTTCCCGCCTTTGGACTCGAAGCCTACTGCCACCCGCCCCGCCCCCGCTTTTTTTCAACTCGTCGCGTCCCCACGTACCGCGGGCCCGCCTCCCCGCCTCCCGGAGCCCATAGGCCGGCCAAGGCCAGTGCCCGCCTCCCATCTCCCTGCCTCCGCGTTCCGCTGGTTCTCTTCTGCTCCTGCTCTGCTGGGACCATGATAAGCCTTATCTGGCGCTCTTTCGTCTTTTCTGGCCTCCCTACATAGCCCTGGCTCCATGGGCATCTGCTGGCCCATGCGGTGACATAAGACACTGTCACCACTCCAACCCAGGCCCCGGTCAACTCTCTCCTGGCCGTTGTGGACTACACCCCTCGATACTCTCCGCACAGCAGTGGCATGAGACCCCTCTCTTGGCTTAAAGCCCTTTCTCAGCTTCCTGTTGACCTTAGAATGAAATCTAAAGGGCTTTCCTGGCTCATAAGGCTTGCCTGGCCTGCCAGTCACCTGTTTTTCAACTTCACTTTGCACTGCTTTCCCCTTTCATTACACTTGCAAATACCTGGGCCTTCCATTGTTGCTTAAATCTGTCTGGTGTTCATTCCTACCTCAGGGCCTTTGCCCTTACTATAATCCCTTTGCTTGACACACCCTTTCCTTGCCTTAGGTTCTCAGTTGAAATGTCCCCTCTCCAGAGGGAACTCTCTCCAGTAAGTCTTTATTACAAACCAGCCTGTTTTAGTACATTCATAGCACTTAGCTCTCTGATATTAGCCAGTTTATTTATTTTTTTGAGGATAGTGGTGGTTTAAGAGATTTTTTTTAATGTTTATTTTTGAAAGAGAGAGAGAGAAAGAGAGCAAGCAGGGGAGGGGCAGAGAGAGAGGGAGGCACAGAATCTGAAGCAGGCTCAGGCTCTGAGCTGTCAGCACAGAGCCTGACACAGGACTCTAACCGACCAACGGTGAGATCATGACCTGAGTCGAAGTTGGATGTTTAACTGACTCAGCCACCCAGGTGCTCCACGGATAGTGTGGTTTAGACCAGGAGTTGGCAAACTTTTTCTGTAAAAAGCCAGATAGTAAATAATTTAGGCTTTGTGGGTCAATGGTGTCTGTAGTAACGACTCTGCCATTGCAGCAGGTATGAATGAATGAATACCTAAATGAATTAGTATGTCTAGGTTCCAATAAAACTATCTATGGACAATGGACTTTGAATTCTGTGTAATTTTCTCATATCATGGAATATTCTTTTTTTCAATCATTAAAAACTTAAAAATCTGGGCGCCTGGGTGGCTCAGCTGGTTAAGCGTCAGACTTCAGCTCAGATCATATCTCAGGGTTTGTGAGTTTGAGCCCCGCATCGGGCTCTGTGCTGACAGCTCAGAGCCTGGAGCCTGCTTTGGATTCTGTCTCCTCTATCCCCACCCCTTCCTCACTTGTGTTCAATCTCTCTCTCTCAAAAATAAACTAAATAAAAATTTTTTTTAATGTAAAAACTTTTCTTAACTCTCAGGCCATACAAAAACTGGCCACAGGAGGGCTGTAGTTGCTGGTCCTCAGTTTAGAGCACAATGGACCCACATCATGTGGGTTTATAATCCTGACTTTGATATTTACTAGCTGTGAACAAGTTACTTAACCTCTGTATCTCAGTTTTCACAACTGTACAATAGGAATACCACCAAACCTACCTGATAGTGTTGGTGTTGTTATGAGGGCTAAATGTCTTAATTTATATGAAGAACTTAGAAACACTTAGAACTGTGCCTGGCACATTGTAAGCACAATAGAAGCATTTGCCTTTATTTGTGAGTTTATCATCTGCCTCCCCCATTAACCCATAAGCCTCCAAAGAGCAGAAACCTTGTCTTTTTTTTTTTTTTTTGCTTTTGATTTATAATTATTATTTTTAAATGTCTATTTATTTTGAGAGAGAGAGAATGTGAGCAGGGGAGGGACAGAGAGAGGGAGAGAGAGAGAATCCCAAGCAGGCTCTGTGTTGTCAGTGCAGAGCCCGACTCAGGGCTCCATCTCACGAACTGTGAGATCATGACCCGAGCTGAAGTCAAGTAGGATGCTTAACTGACCAAGCCACCCAGGTCCTCCAGAAACCTTGTCTCATTCATAAGGCATGGAACTCTGCTTGGCTCAATAAATACCTGTTAAATAAATGTGCCCAGATAGACAGGCCCCTGAGGAAGGCGGAGGGTGGGATTCAGTGCAGGAGGCAGGAAAAACAAATCAGCCAGGCTAGAGATGAAGCACCTGCCCAGCAGGAGTGCTGCCCATACCTAAGGGCACTTTTACCTGCTCTAACATCACCATTCCTTGACAGCAAAACCCTCCATGTACCTTGAAGTCTGCAAGGACTGGGAGACTAAAAGGACAGCAGGAGGGATGGAGATCAAGCATAAGGAAGGATATTCAAAGTCCATAACAGCAAGAAATGGTTGAGGAACGCGAGACTGCCTGATTCTTTTCTTATCCTTCTCACCGTTTCTGAGTCCTCCCAACCAAATGATGAGAAGAGCCAGACTTAGGCCTGATTTGCCTTTATTTCTTTCAGTTATGCTTGCGGCTGGAGTGGGGCCGAGGGAAGAGCCCGTGGCCCGGGCTCCCTGGAGACCAGGGCTGATGATACCAGCTGCCATAGGTGAGGTACCAGGCAAAGGTCCCCACTGCAGCACCCACCACCTTGTGAGTATACTGGTGGAAATAGATGACGGTACAGAGCAGCAAGAAGTTCCAGAGGCCCAGCAGCAGCACGTTGAGCAGGAAGACTAGGCGTAGGGGCGCCCCGGCTGGCAGCCCATGGGCCAGGTACTTGGCGAACACAGCGGCTTCCTCAGCCATGAGCAGACAGCAGAAGGTGAGCAGGAAGGTGTGGGAGGAGACCGTGTAGCCCCGCCACTGGTGGCCGGCTGCCAGGCAGCTGCGGCGGTCGGGAAGCTCGTGCAGCAGCAGGCCCTGGGGCAGAGGCTCGAAGCAGGAACCAGTCAGGTCCTCGATGAGCAGGAAGGCCCTGCCGGCCCCCCGCCACACTGCGGCCCCCACCACCAGCCGGCTCAGGTGCCGGGCAGTCACCGCCACGCGCCGGGTAGCCAGGAACACCACCAGCAACACGAAGCCCCCCAGGAAGGTGCACGTCCAGCCCCATGCCGAATTCACAAACTTTCTGTGGGCACAGGAGAAGGGAGGCTATTGGGACCCCTCAAGCCCCATCTCCCACCCCGTCTGTGTTCCCATCACTGCTGTTCCCAGTCCTGCATATCATCTCTGGTTCCATTTCCTCCCCCTACCCACCCCCATTCACTTAAACTTTGCCATCTCCTTAGAGGCCCATTCAGCCTTCTAGGACCCATATTTCCTCTTCAGCCCTGCTCCTGATTTCCCCTGTACCCCACAACTCTGTTCCCCTCCCCCTCCTCCCAATTTCTCCTCAACCTCCTAGCCTATTTTTAGTGTCCAGACTGGCAGGAGGACAGAAGCCTGGAGGAGGGAGCTGGGATCTCAGAGCACAGGGAGCCGGCGCCCACAGCCTCAAGTGGACTCACATGTTGAAGAAGTTGCCGTGGCTGGCGAAGATAGTCCGAGGGTTGACATGGAACTGCAGAAGGGGCCCAAAGATGACCACTGCTGCCAACCAGGCATGGTAGAGGCGCCGTAAGCAGGGGCTGCCCAGGAGCCGGGCAGCCTGTTCACTTCCAAAGTACAGCAAGGCAGAGGCCACCCAGAGCAGCACCTTGACCAGGCAGCCCAGCAGTGCCCGGATTCGGGCCCCGGCCCCCAGCCCTGCCCCCACCACCGGCCCCCGCTCCATGTTCCCTCCCCTCCCCACTAACTGCTTGCTCTGCTGGGCAGCTGAGGAGGGGCTGATGGGGCCCCCCCTGGACAAGGACAGGCAGTGACAGGTGTGGCAGACACAGGGCAGAGCCCTGTTGGCAGCTGGCAGGCGGGGGAGAGGGGCGGGGGGCAGCAAGGGGCCAGGGCGGAGGGCTGCCACGTCAGCAGGGTCCTAGCCTTAGATGTGTGTCCTGACAGTGGCCTGTGTCCTTTCCTGTTAGCCCTGTGTCCCCTGGACTCTCTAGGTTTGTGTCCCCAGCTCCAACCCTGTTCTAGTTCTTGTTGGAGGGTAAGGTCTACTGTTCAGTGTTGTCTTTGTCCACAGTCTGCCTGGGTCTGCCTGTCTTTGTTTGATCAGCCAGTCACCCCCACCCCACCCCAAATTTACTTTGTTTGCTCCACAGGGAAATCAGGGGTCATGAAGATTCAGATTAACTAAATCTTGGAAATCATTAAAAATATCTGTGTCTGGGGGCACCCCACCGGTGGCACAGTTGGTTGAGCATCTGACTCCTGATTGTGGCTCAGTCATGATCCCAGGGTTGTGGGATCAAGCCCTCCATCTAGCTCTCGCTTAGCTTGCATGATCTCTCTCTCTCTCTCTCTCTCAAGATGATAACTTTTTTTTTTTTTTTAACTAAAAAACAAACAAAAAAAACCCCCACAAAGAATGGTCTCACGTTAGATCTGATGTCTGGTGCATTGCATAACCACCATGGTTTATGTAGGGCCAAACTAGCCCCTCAGAGCTCCTCACACCAGACAGGGGCTGGGGCTGGGTCAAGCCCCTCAGGTCACAGTGCACCTAAGTGGATACCCCTGCTGATGTGCCTCCTCTGCCTGAGTTGGACACCGTGCTGTGCACAGACATCTCATGCATCCTGATTCAGGAGAGGAGCTAGATCCCACTGATGAAACAGACCCAGATTTTTTTTTTTTTTAATTTTACAGAGACTGAGCGGGGGGAGAGGGGCAGAGGGAGAGAGAATCTTGAAGTTTATTTATTTTGAGAGAGAGAGAGAGAGAGACAGCATGAGTGGGGGAGGGGCAGAGAGAAGGAGAGGGAGAAGCCCACGCAGTTTCTGCACTGCCAGTGCAGAGCTGGATGCAGGGCTCAGACCCATGAAGCTGAGAGGTCATGACCTGAGCCAAAACCAAGAGTCTGGCACTTGATGGACTGAGCCACCCAGGCACCCCCCATTCCTTGGTGTTTATTATGATGGCCAACACATGAAATCGAAGTGTCTGATGAAAGGCGTACTGTATGAGAGATGGTGGCAGCCCCGGTTGGACTTTCAGAACCCCAAAGATTAGGCTTAGTACCATGTGATGGGGGTGGGAGTGGAGACCCTACAAAAATCCCCAGCTTGGAGTCCATCAAAACCTTAGGTTGTGTCCACCTGCCAGTTACCCTGGGTCCTAAGCCCCACACTGGCCTCCCAGCCTGACCCCTGGGGCTAGAACCACAAGGAGGAGAGCAACCTAACCAAGGGACATCCCTCTTATTCAGTAACTGTTCTGGGATACTTTTTTTGTCTGCCTTCCTCATTCCACAAAACTGTGGTGGGTTTTCAGAGCACAGTGGAGGCCCATGAAGTAGTGAAAAGAATGAGCAAGCAAGTACCCCTGGGTTCTGAACTGTGTGACTTTGGGAAAATCAACTAATCTTCCTTGGTCCTCCGTGCCCTCATTCATAAACTGACCAACATTGACTAATCAATCTGATTCCTTTCAGATCCTAAAGCCATACCTCGACATAGTTCCTGTTTATGGACCCCAACATGAAGACCTATAGAACCTCTCACACATTTTTAAGTTGACAAAAAATTTTCATTGTAATTAAAAAAATTTTTTTTTATGTTTTATTTATTTTTGAGACAGAGAGAGACAGAGCATGAACAGGGGAGGGTCAGAGAGAGAGGGAGACACAGAATCTGAAGCAGGGTCCAGGCTCTAAGCTGTCAGCACAGAGCCCGACGCGGGGCTCAAACTCATGGACCGTGAGATCATGACCTGAGCCGAAGTCGGACGCTTAACCGACTGAGCCACCCAGGCGCCCCTCATTGTAATTTTAAATAGTTGCACAGAACATAATTTCCAACGCATTTTCTATAGATCACTCTTTTAAATATACCCAATGGAATCTAAACCCTACAGTGACTATATATCTTACCATTATCCACTTAAAAAACAAGTGACAAGATCTTAATAGTCAGAAATCATATTTCTATTAGACTTCCCCTACAGAATTTATCCTAATGTTTTTGTGCCTGAAAGTTCTTTATTTTTTATTAATTTTTTTATGTTTATTTTTGAGAGAGAGAGAGAGACAGAATGCGAGATAGTTTCACATTGAGAGAGAGGGAGACACAGAATCCGAAACAGGCTCCAGGCTCCGAGCTGTCAGCACAGAGCCGGACACAGGGCTCGAACTCACGAGCTGTGAGATTATGACCTGAGCCAAAGTCAGATGCTCAACTGACTCAGTCATCCAGGCGCCCTCTGAAAGTCTTTTATTGATCACATGTCTCTGCCAAAAAAAGTCTGTAACTTGAAACTTAATTTTAATTTTTTTGAAGTTATTTTGAGAGAGAGAGAGAGTCCCAAGCAGCCTCTGTGCTGCCAATGCAGAGCCCGACGTGGGGCTCAATCCCATGAACCATGAGATCATGACTTGAGCCGAAATCGAGTGAGACACTTAATCGACTGAGCCACCCAGGTGCCCTGAAAGTTAATTTTTAAATATTTCTTGTGTTCATAAGGCCCTGAAATTAAAACGTTTTTCTTCTGGATAAAGTTTTCATAATAATTGTTAGTAATATAAAATGTATAATTAGTACAGCAAAGATTTCACTTTTTTTTGTAGCGTTGGTTTTTTTTTAATTTAAACTTTAGTTAAAAAATTTTTTTTTAGTTAGTTAACATACAGTGCAATATTGGTTTCCGGAGAATTTGGTGATTCATCACTTCCATGCAACACCCAGTCCTCATCCCAACAAGTACCCTCCTTAGTACCCATTACCCATCTAGCCCATCCCCCACCCACCTCCATCAATCCATAGTTTGTTCTCTATCATTAAGAGCCTCTTGTGGTTTCCCTCTCTTCTCTCCCCACCCCTTCTCCTATGTTCATCTGTTTTGTTTCTTAAATTCCACGTATGAGTGAAATCATGTATTTGTCTTTCTCTGACCAATTTATTTCACTTAGCATAATACACTCTACCTCCATCCACATCATTACAAGATTTCATTCTTTCTGAAAGTAATATTCCAAGTAATATTCCATTGTATATATATGTATACCTCTTCTTTATCCAATCGTCAGATTTCACATATTTCTGATAATTAATAAGTTAAAATTGTATTGGAAATTCATCTTTTTTTCTTAACAAATTTTTAATGTTTATTTTTGAGAAAGAGAGAGAGAGAGGGAGAGAGAGAGAGAGGTGGATGGAGCACAAGTAGGAGAGTGGCAGAGAGAGAGGGAGACACAGAATCTGAAGCAGGTTCCAGGCTCTGAGCTGTCAGCACAGAGCCTGACACAGGGCTGGAACCCATGAACCATGAGATCATGACCTGAGCCGAAGTCAGATGCTTAACTGACTGAGCCACCCAGGCGCCCTGGAAATTCATCTCTTGATAAGAAGAATGGATGGTCCTTGAGGCCTTGATTAAAGGAGACACTGAGGATATTAAAAATTGTAATTTGCTTCTAAGTTTTGGCGCTCTGGAGGTAATACAGGTTCTGCGTGAGATGGGTGGCATCTCTGGGGTGAAGTGACAGAAGGGGAATGAGGAGGGCCAGTAGGAAGGGAGACAGGCATGATAGTTTCACATTAGGCAGATCAGTCAGAGGAAAGAGATCACATGTGGGCCGAGCAGCTGGAGAATCTACTCTTTTATAACTACCTGTTTTGCTGTGAAAGACGAATCCCTTTTACCCCTTGCTGTGTCTTTGAGAACACTTGGAGGTGTGTGTGCTGGTTTGCAAATTGCATTAGGGATAATGAAATATCACAAAGAAAGGTAGATCAGAGCTGGGTGTGGACCCTAACCAACTCTCCTTCTGATCATAAACCATGGGTTTGCTCTGTCCCACCCCAAAGATATTTTTGGCAATCTATTATATCTGGGGCATGTTGCCTGACCTCTTCACATTGCCATTTCCTCACCTGTACAAAGGGTGGCTGTGAGGGTGGATGAGGTCCTCGGTGTGAAGCACCCAGATGGGGCCTGGCATCAGTGCCCATCCAGTCCTCTCTGGCTCTGAGCTACTTCTCATAGACCGGACCAGCTCCAAGGCCAGCCCCAGAACAAAGCTGATGTGGGTGTTCCAGGTTCTAATCTAAAATGCACTTACTTCCTGCTATCTCAATTTCTACTTGCTGGAAGTTTCTGAGTTCAGTGAGGGAGTTGCCTGTTGCAGAGCACAGTTAACAAATGATTTTGGCATTTCTCTTCATCTTGGGGGCATCAAAGGGGTGTTTTCTCCTACAGAGAAGCATATCTGAAGGCTTTGTGGATACTACTTTCTTGAAGTGAGAGGATAAAAGGCCTTAGACAGGAAAAAGAATGAGACAGAGACAGACACTGAGCCAGGTTCCCACAGAGAATTTATTGAGGGAGCCAAAGCCAGTGAGAGGACGAAGGAGTCCTACTTCAACATCCCTCCTTGAAGCTGCTGGCCTCCAGCATGATGGAAGTCTGGGAAGGGAGGGCCTGCCCTGTGTGGGGCCACATGGAGCCTCTCACACCACAACCTGTCCCACCCCAAAGACCCAGACATAGAGAGAGAAGATCTAATTCCCACCCAGGAGGGTGCTAATGATATGCCTTACTCATCCCACCCTCCCCTAAACAGCTAGAGCTCTAGCCTTCAGGACCTCTGGAAGAAGGGCCAGGATGCCTGGCCCTCGGATTGGCCAGTCTAATCCTCAACATGAAGGCCAGGGAAGGGTCTGGCTGACAGCTCAGTTCAGACCTGGCCCCGGGCATCTATTCTAGGAGCTAACACTTAACATCCAAACATGATTAAAAACACTCAGGACAGTTCTCCTGCTGACAAAGGCCACACCCCAGATAATGGCAGTCCTGCCAAACCCTGGCCAGAGATAGACACCCAAGCCACTGGGTGTGAGCACATGAGGAGACAGAGTTACTCTGCCCCTTGGGGAGGCCCTTCTAGGGCTCAGCTAGGGCCCCAAAGCCTGGGCTTGTGCTCCTCCCCATCCAATGCCAGGGATTCCCCCACAGATCTCCCGGAAGGGAGGAGGCAGAGAGCTTGTAAGAGGCTCACCGGTGTATGGGGCTGGAGATCAGGTCTACTGGGGTGAGGAAAAGGCTGCAGAGGGGTGGGGCACTGGGGCAGGGGCGCTGAGGGGCTCCTCAGATTCTGGCATGTCGTCCTGGAAGTACTCGGCCTGGCGGTACTGCCAGAGACGCAGGTTCCCATCCCACTGCAGGGCAGAAGGTGGCAAGTAGTCAGGGGGTGCTGCCCTGCCTAGGTCCAAGTCCCAGACATGCACTGGCCCCCCAACCCCTGCCACCTCACCGAACTGCTGACAATCTTTTCCTCAAAGGGGTGCCAGCTGACGTCACGCACGCAGGCCTTGTGGTTGGTCAGCTTCTTCACGATGTGGCCACTGAGGAGGTCGTACACTGTCCAGGGAAGGTCAGAGTGGAGACGGGGCTGCCAGAGTACCTTCTAAATACCCCTCACAGTTCCTGAACTGTACTGCTTACCTCTAGGGCAATTTCCCCACTTTTGCAGGGAGCAAAGCCCACACCAGAGGATGATGTAATTTCTCTTTCTTTTCCCTACCTCGGCTTGAGTGTGTGGTCTGGCAGAGCTTGGATACCTCTCCCTGGCCCTTACCTAAACTTAACAGGGTCAAAAGTTAAGAAAATGTAATGTGGCTTTAAAGCTCTTTACAACAATTTTCTATGAAACCCATAAGATATGGAAGGCACAACAAAAGTGAACAATGGGCTATCTGCACAGACACCTGAGCCTTCTGGAGTCTTCTGGACAGGGGTGCATCTTCCTTTCTGAGTGGGCCCCTGAGTGCCTCCCAAGGTATGGCACTGTCTTAGGCTCCTCATAGCTGTACATGTATTTGTGTCTTTCTGCACACTTTCTGCTTTAATGACTGCATGTCCTTTACTATGAGCTTGTCTTCTTGTGTCATCCTATTTGTCCCTGCCCTCCATTTCCGCCCCCCCGCCCCGGCTTTTCATCTGCAATCTCTTTCTTTCCTTGACAGGCTAAAAAAATAGAACTAAGTATATTTTTGGCAATCTATTATTATATTTACTAAATAGAAGCCTATGTTCCTTCTTTTAATGTTTATTTATTTTGAGAGAGAGAGAAACAGAAGGTGAGTGGGCAGGGGTAGAGAGAGAGGGAGACACAGAAGCTGAAGCAGGCTCGAGGCTCCGAGCTGTCAGCACGGACCCTGACGTGGGGCTCGAACTCACGAACCATGAGATCATGACCTGAGCCGAAATCGAAAGTCAGATGCTTAAGTGACTGAGCCACCCAGGTGCCCCTATGTTCCTTTTCTTAATTTAACACATTAGGGTGTCTGGGTGGCTCAGTCGGTTAAGCATCTGACTTTTGATTTCGGCTCACGTCATGATTCCAGGGTCATGGGATTGAGCCTGCGTCTGGCTCACGCTGGGCGTGGAGCCTGCTGGAGATTCTCTTTCTCCCTCTCCCTCTGCCCCTTCCACACTTGAACTCTCTCTTAAAAAAAAAAAAAAAAAAGTGCTAGTGAATACAATGTTTTCTACTTCCCTAAGCCTAACCTGCTCCAAACTGAATTAAATCTCACTTATAGTCACCATTAAGACATTTAAGGTGGTTACCGGTAACAGGCGAAATGCCAGAGAAATATTCCTGCCTTTCCCAAGGCCCCCTCTTCTGACACAATCCTTACCGACAACTTTGCCAGTAGAGCAGCCACTATAGATGAACTGCTGGCCGGTGCTATGGGTGGGAGAGAATCGGCAACGGATAAGGGTATGCAGCACCCCATGGCCCCGGTAGGTCATCAAGGAGCTGTCTCCTGGGAGTTTCAGTTTCCGCCAGGCTGGGTAGGGATGCATGGAGAGCCCTAGGTTAGGGAGTCTGGATTCTCCTGTATCATCAGTCCTCAGCAAAGACTGATGCTTACAGATGACTGCCTTTCCAGTCTCCGACTGGTGGCTCCTTCCCCACCTAATGTTCACCAATATGGCTCAGCATGCTGGTTGTGAAGATACTGAAATACTTTTTGTATTGGTTGTTTCTGAGTGAGCCCCAGCCCCAGGAACCCCAACTCTCCCCAGAGTTCAGCAAAGACTTCACGCCTAGCAAGAGGGAGTTGGGGGGAGGGACCCAGGCTACGGTCACATCCACTGTGCCCATGCCAGGCTTTACCAGGGGTTAATTATTTTAACTACCACCCCTGACTCTTTATTCTCCAGATCTCAGGTTCTACCTTCCACTCTCACCTTTTTTGGGTACCTGCTGCCAGCGGTAGTCCCAGTTTTGCTGTGTGGCAGCCTGCCGTGAGGCTTCCATACCTTCCCGACTAGAAAAGCGTCGGATATCCCAGAGCTTGATGGTCTGGTCTTTGGAGTTGGAGATGAGATACCGGGCATCACCCTGTGAATCCCCAGATGGGGAACAAGGTATCAGAGTTTGCAAATATCGGGGTCTGTCAGTCCAGCTCTGCTTCTCCAGGTGAGGGGGAAGAATGTCAGTCCTTTGAGTTAGCTTGCCTCTTTCTTCATCCAGGTGAGCTCACCATTGGTATTCTACCACAGACCTGACCCCCTGGCTAGGTTTCCCCTTCTTTGCCCAGGGACTGGCTGGGCCTCCTATTCTATCCTGGATTAATTGTCTTCTTTCCTTCCACAGAAAGCCCTGCCCTGCTCCTTGAGGACTGGTGAATACAGATGGAGCTCATGTTTCTTGGCTTAAGTCCCTTCCCTAAACTCCAGCTCTTGCAAACCTTAGCTAATAAGGAGCTTGGTGAGTTTCCATGCCAGTCCACTTCGACAACTGTAACCTGGCTGTGCGGTTCTGCTTCCCTGCCCACCTTGCTGTCAATGAAGGTGATGCCGTCCTGATGTCCAGCCAGTGCACCCACGGGCTTAGGGTCATCCTCCCGCATGGTGCGTCGATCCCACACTTTGCAGATGGCATCATCACCCCCAGAGAACAGGATTTGGGAGCTTATGTCAGCAAAGGCCACTGCATTCACATCATCCTCATGGGACTCAATCTAGCGAAGAAGGAAGCCAGAACACCTAGGACCTCTTTCTAGGTCTTCTAATAGGCCAAAGACCAGGAAGCAGAGGCTCTAAGTTTCAAGGACATTACCTGAAGGGTGCGCCGGTTCTGTTCTCGATCAAAGACGTATAGGCAGCCATCATTGGCCCTGAAAGGGAAGGGATAAAGAGGGTCCTGGAGCCAGAACTGAGAGGACTTATGCTGTGTATGCTCTAGAGAGTCCTTGTTGCAAAGTCCTGCTGAGGGGCAAGCCCTGGTCTCTTCTTACACAGGAGGTGGGAAAAAAGTTAGCTGTGTTTTTGCAAGCAGGTTTGAGACATCCCATCTCATGCTGGGGAAACAGTGAGCAAGAGGTGAAGCAACTCGTAAACCCTGACCTTGGAGAAGGGCTGGTTGTTCTCCACAGTGGGGTCCAGTACAGTCTCTGGGAGAACTCCTACCTCATTAATTGAGGAGTGCATCCCCTACAAATACTCACCCTCCTAACACTTCCCGTCCATCTGAGGAGACAGCGATGGAAAAGACAGCAAAGCGACGCTCATCTGGCCTAAAAAGAGCATAGAGCATAGAAGGAACTGGGTTAAGTGGACTCCCCTCAGCCTTTGTTGATCTGCACAGAATCTGATGAGGATTGTAAGGCACACTTCTAAGGGGAAAAGGAAGTCCGGCTAATGCGTGCCAGAATGTGGATCACCTCAGTGAGGACGCGGAAATAATCCCGCAACCATCTGGTTTACCCTGCTCCTCTGGCTGAAAAGGATGGGCGCTTCCCTCCCAGGAATCCGCACAGAGACACTTGCAACCAGTGTACTTTCTCCCTCTAAGCAGGAGTTCCAGTTCAGGAGGTTTGCTCCTGGAGAGCCTTCCTCTTGAGAAGTTTCTGATGAGTCTGCCCAAGGAGGGAAGCCAGTACCTTAGATCCAGGGCAGTGTGTGTGTCTCCCTCCCCGTAGATGTTGCAGATATGAACTAAGAAAGGCAAGAGAGACAAGAATCTTTCAGAGCTGGGGGAAGGAGGGTGGAAGCGAAGCTGGGCAGGAGATGGAACAAAGGGCAAGGATGTCAGACCCTGGGAGTGATCCTCCCAGGAGAAGGGATAAAGTCCTGGCACAATGGACGTGGGCATTCGGGAGACCTCAGGTCCTGGGCTGGAGAGCCAGTAGAAGTCTGGGGCATACTCACTGTAATCAGACCAGCTGGAATATAGGAAGTGGTTCCCATCAGGGGTGAAGGCCACGTCCAGTACGCTCCAGCCTACATCCCGGGCCTTGATGCTCTTGAATTTATGAAAGCGGCCATACCGGCAGTCATACAGTCGGATTGTCTGGTCTGGGTAAGTGGGGATCAGGCAGAATTAGGAAACCCTCTTCTCGCATCCTCTCTAGATCTGACCTCTCCTTCTCTGTACATCTGTGGAATCTTCCCTTGATCATGGGGAATGTGTTCTGGCTAAGCATCCTAACCCAGGGTCAGCGTTCCCTCAGTCTGGGGCTTTCTAGCCTCAGTCAGGGGGTATATTCCTTGTTTCAGGGTAGTTCGTAGGACCAGGGACTGGTACCTTGGCAAGCAGACATGAAGATCTGACCATCTTTGCTGTAGATGCCGCAGAAAGCTTTCTGAGAGTAGGTATCAGTGAAACCCAGATCGTTGGGCAAGAAGCTGGGGAGGGAGAGGGAAAGTGAAGGTAAAGGAAGCTGAGGATGAAGATTATCCCGGTTAGCAGAATCCTAACAGAGCTGGGTGTGAGTACGAGGGCGAACTTCCCTTTTGGCCTGGGGTATAATCCCTGTTCTTACATTAATTTATCTTCTCAGTTCCTACGCTTTTCCAGTTTGTTTACTCTCAAACTTTGACCCCATTTAACTTTAATATCCCTGACCATCCTTTTATACCTGTCCCTTCAAAGTTTAGGGGATAAAACCTATCTGGCCCTTAGAGTCTCTCCACCAAGCCCCATACTCACTGAGACATCATTCGAGACCGTTCTCCAAGGGAGAAGCTTCCCCGGTGGCAGAGGCCCCGTTCTCTCTAAAGGAAGGGATTGGGGAATATTGCTAGCACAAACAGAGGGCCACTGCAGCCACACCAAGCCCCCTCCTCCAGAGATTGCTCTCGCTACAGAAATAGACACCACACACACTAGTGTGTCCCACCAAACTCCGATGTAGACTGGCTAAGAAGTCTCCAGCTCCAGCACTTGAGGCGTCCTTGGAAAGTTTATTTCCCTCTTCTCTGGGGCAGACAGAGCTTCTGGCTTCCTCAGGAGGCCTGCTGCCAGGCTGGGTAGAGGTTGAGAGGCCTACCTGGTGCAGCATTTGAGGAAAGCTGTGCTCCCGGGCTGCCCGTCTAAGCCCCAGCCGCCCTGTGGCCAATTCCACTTGTGTCTTGATCTCATTGCATTCCAGCTCCCGGGTGTCAGGAGTTGCGTCCACTGTGAGTATCAAGGAGAAGTTTCATCCTAGGTTTTGCAGCCACAGAACTGTGCTCCAGCCCACTCAATGTGGCCGAATATACTACAGCTGTGAAGGCTCCCTCATTCCCTGAGTTATCTCATCTTATTTCAGTTTAACATATGTTCTTACAAAAAAAAAAAAAAAAAAAAAAAAAAAAGAAAAGAAAAAGAAAAGAAAAAGGATTTTCTAATGAAAGTCTTCCAATGTTAGGATCTCAGTCTGCCTTTCCTCTTACCAGGTGGGTTGTATCGGTCCCCAAGACGGCCATCCCAGGCACTGTCATGCTCTTCCTCCGAGTCTGAGAGGGCCTGGATGAGTTGTAAATTTGCTGCACCTCCTCCCTGCACCAACCTCACTTGGCCTCTATGGAGAGATGCCCATGATAAAAGGGAGGATCCCTTCCCCAAACCAACCAAATTCAGAGTCAATGGCTATCCACCTACTACTCAAACCCTACACTGTCCCTGTTTTGAAGTTTGAGGCTGACTAGACCTTGGCTGTAATTTTCAGTCTCCTATAAGATACTGTAGGAAATGAATCTTCATGCTTACAGCAGGAGCGGAGAACTGCAACACTCCGTGGATGTTGACAAACCTACTAAACTGACTTCCTAGAGAGCTAAAAGTTCTAAGAGCATTTCCTTCTGAGCCTCTTGCCTGAGGAGTCCAGAATAGAACTAAAGGGATCCCCAGGCTTGTCTTCTTCCCAAGGAGCTACAGCTAAAAAACAAAGCCAGTGGCAAACCTTTTTGGTTAAGTGCTGGTGGTCAATTTCCTCAAAGCATTCTTTCCTCAAGAACAGGGTTAGAGTTAGGTTAATTTAAACTTGTTTTTCAAGTAAGTCCACATGGCCTCATATCACATGTCAATAACTTCACAGAAGTTGAACACCCACCTCCCCAGCTCTTCTCTTTACCCCTCACATCACTCCTTTTCCATCAGGGCCCCATTTTCATTTTATTTTTTACTTACTTGGAAAACAGCTTACATTTGTGTAGAAACAGCTAGAGAGGCTCCCCTGAACAGTTCCCTCAAACACAGAAGTGAGTTTGTCTTCGTGACCCTCCCTAATTAAGAACTACTCTTGTTGTGTATTGAGATGAGTGCCATGAATGTCCAGAAGGGAAGCTCAAACAGAACAGCTGGTCTGGGCTAATCCCATTCCCTATCCTCTTTAGCCTGGAGTTGGGATCAAGGGACTGTGGTGGTCCCTGGTGGGGACACATCAGAGGGTAAGTTACCTGCGGAGGAGATAGGCCAGTACCTGGGCCAGATCCACATCTTCATCCTCCTCTTCCTCTTCCTCACTCCGACGCAGGCTAGCCCCTCTTCGGGGCAAGCCCTCAGAGGGGTCTCCGGACCCAGTTCCTGCGCTACTGCTGTTCCGTGATCCCATCTTCTGATCACAGCATCATTAGGTCCTGTGCAGGGACTCCTCGTGTCACCTCCTTGGGTTTGATGAAAGCAAAGCCTACTCTAGAAACACCAGTGTCTCCTGAGATAGAGCGGTAGCTATCTCTAGGAGGGCGACCCTTCCTAGGGACTGAGATCCCTTCTCTTTAGCCTGTGACAACTCCCAAGGCTTCAGGACCACAAACCTTCCCCAATCCTGTGAAGCAAAAAAAAAAAAAAAAAAAAATCAGAGAGTGAAGTCTAAGGAGCTACCCTAGCTCACCAATGAGAATCCTTTGAAGAGGAATTTCTCAGTTTTCTACCTCAAACTCACCTATCAAAGTCCCTGGGGGGAGTAGGTGGGTGAATTCCCAGGTAACCTCTCTGGCCGACCAATCAAAACCCCTCGCGGAAGAAAGCGCCTCATTAGCTTATCTCATGTAACCAATCAGAAGCCTTAAGGCTCTGAGACCCCCGACGCCCCCCTTACCGACCAATCAGAGCGCTTCTTTGCGAAAGCCGGCAGCAGCGACAACCAATGAAGTTAGAATTCAGCCTAACACCCCTTCCTTCCTCGCCTCACGCCCACGTGGTGTGCTGGGGGTGTGTACGCCAAGTGGGGGAGGCAGGGAGAAGCCGAGAAGCCCCTCCCACTGAAGCCGGCGGTTACTGCCGCGCGCGAAACCACCCACCAGCCGGGAGCGGTCGCAGGACCCACAGCGGCGCGAGGCCTTGTTTACACCGACTGCGGCCGCAGCGTTGGCCAACTGCTCCTCCGTCACGCGCCTCCTTCGTCATGCATCTCCTGGCTTCCCGGCCGGAGGACTGCAGACGTCACGCGTTGCCCCTGACGGCCCCGCCCCCTTGGCCCGCCAACTGGACAGCTGAGCACAGTGATTGACAGGTGGGCGGGAGAAAGTGCGTGAAGGGTGGGAGGGGAGGAAAAGCGCGCGACCGAGGTGGGGCGTTCGCTCTTCCTTGGGAGGAGTAGTGGGGAACCGGCTACTTCCTGATTCGGAGACAACGGAACTAGGCTTGATGGGTGAGGGGCGGGGCTTGCAATAAATTGGTGGTTCGCTACCTAGAGGTGTCTTACCGAGGGATACCATTTGCCGTCGGCCCCTAAAATTCTTTTGCCTTCGCAATTTTCAGACGATCTCTAAGGGCCTCCCTTTCGCCTTCCTCCCGACCCGGCTCCAGCCTTATTTTGCTGGCGGTAGCTTCAGTCAGCCCAGCCCTAAGGGGTGACCGGTGCCTTTGGGGTGTGATCACGTCACACAAGGGGATCTAGGCCTCCACATCCTCGCTTCCGGGTTTAGCTTCCGGAAGCCTTGTTTTGTGGGGACTACTCTTTCTAGACCACCCTTTAGTTGCTTTGGCAACTTTTCAGATGACTCCTGGCTTCCCTTCGCGGTCTTTGCAGACGCTCCCTGACACACCCGTGGGTTTCTAGGGACCTTTCCGGTTCCGTCTGTTCCCCTTGGAAGCCTCACGGCTCTCCGGGATTTGCAGACCTTCCCTAGACCCTCGGTCTCCGGCGTGCCTCCTCCACTCTGGGAGTCCAGCGAGTGCAAGAGCGCCGCCTCCTACCCTTCCTCGGGGTTTATGAGTAAGCGGCTGAGTCCAAGGCCAGGACGTGCTACGTCTCGGGATCTTCTCCCAGGCTGGAAGTCGAGTGACCTCGCCGCTCCAAGTGCAAAGGTCCGGGGTCCAAGCTGCACTTCAGCGCCTCTAGTCCGCGCTCTTTTATAAGTGTTGTTAACTCTCCCTGGGCCCCTGAGGTCAAGAATGGGTGTGGTCAGACCCGAGGACGCCTCTAGGTCTCTAGACCGCTAGGTGCAAGCTTATCGTTTCTGGTCGCTAGAGCCGGCATCTTAACTGGCGTGCGTTCTGTACTGGACCCTACTCATGGTTTAATGGTCTGCTCTCGCCGACTGAAATGCCTGCTTTTTGAACAAGCACCTCGCACTTTCATTTTGCTGTGGGCTGTACTAATTATGTAGTAGATTCTGCCGGTCCCCCATCTCTCATTGTCAGGTAGCTTACTAACAGTTTCCCTGTAACGTTTATTGAGACCTTAGGATTCTGTGGTTTCTGGGCTGTCCAGCCTGGAAAATCTGAAATCATTAAAAGAAGAATTTATTTTCTGTTTGCCCTTTTAATACAGTTCTTCAAGTCTTAAAGATTAGTTGAAGTTGTTTTCACCGTCACCACCCAAAATCAAAATTTCATTACTTCTGTTTGCCCTTTTAATACAGTTCTTCAAGTCTTAAAGATTAGTTGAAGTTGTTTTCACCGTCACCACCCAAAATCAAAATTTCATTACTTCATGCCTCTCCTATTTGATCTGCTGGAAGTGTTTTTCTCTGATAGCATTTAGTTCTAAAGAACCTACAAGTGGTTCACTTTTGTTTATTGTTTCAGATATAAACTTCCAAATCTGGTTGTCTTATTTTTTTATCGGCCTTTTTACTGTAACTTCTGCCAAGCAATATGCCCATAAATTCTGTGCTGTTTCCACCTTTGCACCTTCCCAGGAGAATTTCTTACCTGGGGGAAACTTTGTAGACTCCCTTCCTCCTGACCCAATGGAACCACTTACAGGAATCTAGCTGGGACCTATATGCTAAATCTAGCCTTAAGATTTATGTTTGGGCCGCCTGGGTGGCTCAATCAGTTAAGTCCATACTCTTGGGGCACTTGGGTGGCTCAGTTGGTTAAGCAAAGGACTTCTGGCTCAGGTCATGATCTCCCATCCGTGGGTTTGAGCCTTGCATCTGGCTCTGTGCTGACAGTTCAGAGCCCGGAGCCTTCTGATTCTGTCTCTCTCTGCCCCTCCCCTGCTCACACTCTGTCTCTCTCAAAAATAAACATTAAAAAAAAAAGAGTCCGTACTCTTTTTAAAAAAATTTTTAAACATTTATTTACTTTTGAAAGACAGAGACAGAGCATGAGCAGGGGAGGGGCAGAGAGAGCAGGAGACACAGAACCAGCACAGAGCCCCATGCAGGGCTCAAACCCACAAACTGTGAGATCATGACCTGAGCCGAAGCCAGATGCTTAACGAACTGAGCCACCCAGGCGCTCTGAGTCTGTACTCTTGATTTCAGCCCCCCACTTTGGGCTCTGTGCTGACATGGACCCTGCTTGGGATTCTCTCTCTCCCTCTCTCTGCTCCTCCCCTGCTTGCTTGCTCTCTCTCAAAAATAAATTAATTTAAAAAAGGATATGTTCAACACATCAATTAATGATAATAGTAAAACACTGGAAACAAAATATTCTAAATATACTGTAATATGGGAGTATATTGGTTAAGCAAATTATGCTCCATGTGGTAGACACAGAAATATCAGGTAGTCATTAAAATGATGTAGTCTTTTTTTTTTTTTTGCTATGGGAAATTGTCCAAGTTATATGGTTAAGTGTTTTTTTAATTTTTTTTTTTTTTTTTTTTTTTTGGCAAAGTGCAAGTGGGGAGGGGCAGAGAAAGGAGGACAGAGGATCCAAAAGTGGGCTCTGTGCTGACAGGCTGATGATGTGGGGCTCGAACCCACCAACCATGAGATCATGACCTGAGCCAAAGTCAGATGCTCGAGCCACCCAGGTGCCCCAGGTTTGTGGTTTTTTTTTTTTTTTTTTTTAATGTTTATTTTTTAGAGGGAGGGAGGGGCAGAGAGAGAGGGAGACAAAGAATCCAAAGCAGGTTCCAGGCCCTGAGCTATCAGCACAGAGCCCAAATCAGGGCTGGAACCCATGGACTCAGAGGTCATTATCGGAGTCAAAGTTGATGCTTCACCAACTGAGCCACCCAGGTGCCTTGGAATACCATCTTTTAAAAAAACCTAACTGTGGGGCACTTTGTCTCTCTCTCAAAAATAAACATTAAAAATTTTTTTTAATACAGAACTTGTACATTATTGAACAAAACATTAAAAGTCATGTTAAATATGAAAAACAAAATTTGAGGGGTGCCTGGGTGGCTCAGTTGGTTAAGTGGCTGACTTCAGGTCAGGTCATGACCTTGTGGCTCCCGAGTTTGAGCTCTTCATTGGGCTCTGCTGTCAGCACAGAGCCTGCTTTGGATCCTCTATCTCCTTTTCTCTCTGCCCCTCCCCTGTGCTTTCTTTCTCTCTCAAAAATAAATAGGGGCGCCTGAGTGGCTCAGTCGGTTGAGCATCCAACTTCAGCTCAGGTCATAATCTCGTGGTTCTTGAGTTCGAGCCCCACGTTGGGCTCTGTGCTGACAGCTCGGAGCATGGAGCCTGCTTCAGATTCTGTGTCTCCCTCCCTCTCTGCCCCTCCCCTGCTTGAGCTCTGTCTCTCGCTCTCTCTTGAAGATAAATAAACAATATAAAAAGAAAATTTTTAATAAATAAACATTTAAAAAAATCTGAGATTCTGTGGCCAAACTGAGTCTTAACATTAAGTCAGAGGTGCCTGGCTGGCTCAGTCAGAAGAGCATGTGAGTCTTGATCTTGGGGTTGTGAGTTCAAACCCCACATTGGGTGTAGAGATTACATAAATAAAATAAATAAATCTTTAAAAAAGTCAAGGGGCGCCTGGGTGGCTCAGTCAGTTAAGTGTCCGACTTTGGCTCAGATCATGATGCCACAGTTCCTGAGTTCGAGCCCTGCATCTGGCTCTGTACTGACAGCTCAGAGCCTGGAGCCTGCTTCAAATTCTGTGTCTCCCCCTCTCTCTGCCCCTCCCCCGCTCGTGCTCTGTCTCTCTCTCAAAAATAAACAAACGTTAAAAAAATTAAGTCAAATACTAAAGGATATAGGATTTTATCTCTGGATCCATTGATAGATTTTTTTTAGTTTATTTGGAGAGAGAGAGAGCTCGCGCGGGCGCCTGAGTGGGGGAGGGGCAGAGAGTGGGAGACAGAATCTCGAGAAGACTTGGTGCTGTCAGCACAGAGCTTGACACGGCTGGAAGGCTGGACTTCACAAACCGTGAGATCATGACCTGAGCCAAAACCATAACCAACTGAGCCACCCAGGTGCCCCAATTGATTGATTTTTGTATGTAAGTATTAAGCTTTTGAATGTAATTGTTACTTGTGACTTACAATACTTTTATTTTTTATTTTAGAGTGTGCGAGTGGGGGAGAGGGGCAGAGGGAAAGAGAGAATCTTAGGCAGGCACCACGCTCAGTGGGAGCTGGACTCAAGGCCCTACCCTATGACCCTGTGATCATGACCTGAACCAAAATCAAAGAGTTGGAGGCTCAACTGACTGAGCCATCCAGGTGCCCCTTATAATACTTTTTAAATGTATATGGACATTTATGTCTTAGGATATACTATGTGTTCCATTGAAAGAAATATACCATTTCATAATTAAGTCATTTTGAGAAACTATTGGCCTTCCCTCTCATGATTTTGAAATTGGGTATGTTGCTTGGTGACATTTTGTGAAGTGCTTTTCATTGGGCAGCTTCGTGTTTTCCCAGCCACACTTGAAGCCGCTTAATGCCACAGAGAACTTTTCTACCTTCAGCACCCATTTTAGGACTTGTTCTAGTGATTGCTAAGTAAATGTCAGCTAATTGACTTTCTTTGGGACCTGCCTTGTGCTATTTCCTGTTCATTAGCATCCCCACTAGAGGGCAGGCTGGGCTAGAGAGGAGAGAGGGGGAGCAGATTTTTCTTTTCTGGCTAATCCTGGCCTCCCTCTCCCCCACCCCACCTTGCAGGCTGGCAACTGCAGAGTTTCTCGGACACGTGTACAGCTCTGGGCTACACAAGGGAAAGTTGTCTTCCGAAGCGACTGATTACATTATCTTCTTGTAGCATTCTGTGTAGAAGGAAAGGGGAAGTACGTTAATTTACCTAGGATTTAAATTCTGTTGACCAAAAAGCAATTGAGTAACTATGGGATTTCTAATACTCTCATGTCCTGTGACCTTGAGAATCAGAAATTTTTGTGTGCCAGAGAGGAGGTACAGATGTGATACAGAAGCTAAAAACCCTTTCTTTAGCCAGGAATTTGAACAGGAACTATCAGTATGAACTCATGAAGTGTTTTATCTTACTATATCTGTTGAAAAGGTCTAGAAACAATGACCAATCCAGTAGTAGATCTTAAAATGCCATTTCCCATGGAAAGCCACCAGAGCTTAAAGAAATGGCTGATTCCAGGTCTGGGGCAGAAAATGTACGAGACAAACACGGAACAGCTTATCTTACCAGATAGCAAGAAGCCAGCAAACACTATCAGGGTAATGTCAAAAGGACTCAGTGGCTTGGTCGGTTAAGCGTCCAACTCTTGATTTTGGCTCAGGTCATGATTTCATGGTTCATGGATTTGAGCCCTGTGTTGGCCTCTTCTCTCTGCCCATCCCCCACTTGCTCTCTCTCAAAAATAAATAAACTTAAAAAAAAAAAAAGGACTCAGGAGCCAAGTTCTCATGGCCAAAGATGGGATAATTTGAGCACTAAAAGGGTAACTTCATTGGGGCGTCTGGGTGGCTCAGTCGGTTAAGTGTCCACTTTTGGCTCAGGTCATGATCTTGCGGTTCATGAGTTTGAGCCCTGTGTCGGGCTCTGTGCTGACAGCTCAGAGCCTGGAGCCTGCTTCAAATTCTGTGTCTCCCTCTCACTCTGTTCCTCCCCCGCTCACGCTCTTTCTCTCTCTCTCTCTCCCTCAAAAATAAATAAAGCTTAAAAAAAATAAATAAAAGGGTAACTTCATAAACATTAAGTATGTTTAAATCCATGAGTTCATAATGGTGTATGTGTGTGTGTAAGTAACTAATTGTTTGCCCTTTTGCAGGATGATAGAAAATTAAATCATATTGGAGATGGTAAATAAAGGAAAAGAATCCGTTACTTTGTTGCTTCTCTATAAACTATACCTGGAGGTAATGAAATAGAATATAAAGGGAGTGTCCTTTTGTAAAACTTCCAACAATTATGACAGTTTGAATATAGCTGTCTTGAAATTCCTGGTAAATTAATGAATCTAGGCATTAAGCATCTAGGTCTGGATGCTTCAATGATTAAATTAAGGGAAAAGAAACGAATGGAGGGGGAACTTATAGATTGAGACTTAAAAGGCATATGAAATTCTTAAAAATGGGCAAAGCTGAACCATAATGTCTACAGATCCACACTTGGGTGATAAAACTACAAAAATAAACTTAAAGGACATAATTATCATGCATCACAATATCCATCTATGCCAGGAAGGAGGGGCTATGATGAAGGTGAAGAATGTAGGGATGGGGTGGCTGGGCTTTGGGTGTCTGCAAAATTCTGTTTTTTTTCTCTGGATGATGGTTTACAAGTGTTCACTTTCTGTTAGTTTATTAAGCTATACCTTTGTTTTTCATGGTTTTCTGTATCTGTGTTTTAACATAAAATAAAAAGATGAGGGATGCCTGGCTGGCTCAGTCATAAGAGCATGCGACTCGATCTTGGGGTTGTGAATTCAAGCGCCATGGTGGCTGTAGACATTACTTAAATAAATAAAAAACTTAAAGTAAAATAAAAAGATTAACTAAAATGTGTTAGGGACACCTTAGTGGCTCAGTCGGTTAAGCGTCGAACTCTTGATTTTGGCTCAGGTCGTAACCTCACAGTTCAGTGAGATGGAGCCCTGGCATTGGTCTCTGTGCTTAGTGTGGAGCTGGCTTGGGATTCTCTCTCCCTTTCTCTCTGCCCGTCTCTCCCTCTCTCAAAATAAACTTAAAAAAAATTAAAAGTGTGTTAACTACATTTTATCATTTCTCTGCAGGGCATGTAGCCTAATTTTATTCTAATTGTCAAAATAATTTTTAAGGCTAATACCTTTAAATCACTGGGCATTTAGATACCTGGAGGGCTCTGGAACCCCAGTTCCCTGCCTCTTTCATGGAGGGACTTATTTCCAAACCAGTTTTCTTTCTCCTCTAAATTTTATTTACATTGCTCACTCTCCTCTTAAACTGTAGTGTCAGCAATATATGACATAGGCTTACAGGGCATACTCTAATCAATATAGAGTGGAAAGGTGAGAGCAGCTAACATACAGTCAGTGGTTACTCCATGCCAGGAACAGTTCTGAGTGCTGGCTCCACTGACCTTTAATCCTTCTAACAACACCGAGGTGCAGGCACATCCCGGTTTTAGAGATGAAGAAACCCAGAGGCACCTGACTCTACCGTGTGCCTAACATCTCTGTTGTACCGCCTCTGATCATTTTCTCAGGTATCGCATGCCATTGATGAAGCTGAAGATTTGGCTGTATATTTTTAAGTGTAATAGACTCCATTACTAACTATACATTAACACGTGATCCACTCTGACCTTAGCTGCTTCTCTGCTTACACATGATAGCTGGTTATTGGCTGTTCTCTATGAAACACTTGGTGTTTCCTCCTCCAGTTTTTTCTTTTGCAGCAATTCCCAGAAACTCCATTTTATTTGTTGGAGTTTATTCTCATTTTCTGGGTGTGGACTTCCATCCTACCAGTCTGTTTATACATGCCCTCAGCCTGATTCAGATCAGAGGTGAAGTTATCCCTCAGCCAGCGCCCCTGATTTATGGAGGATCATCGCTCCCTTTGTGGTCTTCCTATAAAGCTGATTTCTGAGGATTTAGGCCAAGGCCTTGCTACTTAAACTATGGTCCCTGGACCAGCAGCATCAACATCAATTAGGAGCGTGTAAGAAAAATAATCTCCTGGCCACTCCAGACCTGCTGAATGAGCATTTTATCAAGATCCCCAGGTGATTCATATGCACTTTTAAGTCTGAGAAGCATGGAGTAGGGGACATCTAAAATCCTTATAGTTCTCCAGTCTATGCTGCTATGAGAGATGTCTATGCGGTTATTGTTTATCCTTGGTTCTCCTGTTTGCTGTGTGGGCTTGGGCAATTACTTGACCTCTGTATGCCTTTGTTTCTTCATCTGTAATGTGGTACTTGCTTCAAAGGGTTGTTTTGTAACGTGCTCAGAACAGTACCTGGCACACAGAAGGTACTATAAGTGTTAGCTCTCTTAATATTGAATGAGCTTTCATGAATGCTTTGGAGTCCCAGTGTCAGGTCAAGCAGGAAGAAGAACAGGTTTGATGACTGACAATGGAACTGCTTCACTGGGGATGGGACTATAGAGGCTTCTGGTCTCCAAGTGGGAGGTCAGAAATTTAAGGCCTGGAGGCTATATGGAGTAGCTGGTAGAGGGCCCTGTCTTTTTAAGAACTGGGGACACACAGCAGATGCGCCTTCTCCCAGAAATTCCCACTTATATGGCCCAGTGGTAGCGCTGCCTGTGAGAGAGGTCCTGGAAATCACCGGGCTGCGCCAGGCCAGGCTGCACCAGGGTGCTGGCTGCTTGGAGAGCTGCAAGAAGTCTATGAAATTGGTGTTAGAGAGAAGCCTGTGAAGACAGGCAGGAACGAAACAGCACAAAAGTTGTGTAAAGTAAATGAGCATCTCTTATTATTAGCATGTTGGAGAAGGCCTGTGGCCTGGTCTCATGGCACCCAGATGTTAGTTCTATCCAATTGCTCATACTTTCTGCAAGCCTGGTGGCTCTCCTATCCCTAGATGGCGGCCAGGACAGATGGGGGGGTGCTGTGTTCTCCTACTAGCCTGGAGCCTCAGGTCACATTCTGCGCACACGTCCCTCCAGGGCCTCCAGTTCAGCCAACACCTCCTTGGGCAGATCCTGATTGACTTGCTCTGTCAGGTAGCTCCGAATGTCACGCACCTCCTGTTCCCAGAAGTCCTTGGGGAGTGAGAATAGCTGTGTGGTATCTATGGCTCCCAGACCACTGAGATCCAAGGCACCTTCCTTTGGCACCAGCCCGATGGGCGTCTCTCGGGCACTGTCCTCCCCCTCTAGCCGCCGGCAGATCCAGTCTAGCACCCGAGCATTCTCTCCAAAGCCTGGCCACAGGAAGTGGCCCGCCTCATCCCGCCGGAACCAGTTGACGTGGAAGATGCGGGGTAGCCGGGCCCCCTTGCGCTCCTCCATGCTCAGCCAGTGTTCTAGGTAGCGCCCAAAGTTGTAGCCAAAAAAGGGCCGCATGGCAAATGGGTCGTGCATGATGACCTTCCCTGGGGAGGGGAGCAGGATGGGTAAGGAATCTTCCTCCTAACTGGAGAAGAGAAGGGCACCCTGCATCCAGCTGGAGGAAGTTGGGAAATGTTGGTGGCTCCAGAAGATCCTCAGAGTGGGGTGAAGAGAAGGGATTGGGAAAAGAGACCCGTGGAAAGGGCAGGCAGGAGGAAGGGAGAAAGGTCTGGCTCAGAAAGGGAGAGAAGCAGCCATGTGGGTGTATAGGGATGGCACTCACCTTTGTGTTCAGCCGCAGCAGTGGACTCAGAGCGCATAGCACTGCCTACAAACACCCCGTGGCGCCAGTTGAAGGCCTCATATACCAAGGGTACTCCTAGAACACCATTGAACAGGGTCACAGGCAGCTTTTGTCTGTGGGCCCTCACCACATCCCTCCTGGTGATCTTGATTCCTGGTCTCTCTCTCCTAGTATCTCTGCTTTCCCATTTTCAAACCCCATGCCTCCCCATATTTTGCATTCTGAGGGGACAGCTCTAGAGATAGACAGCTACAGTTGGCAATCTAGGCTGAGCTTTAAGTATAAGAGGGAGGTGGGCCCTGAGATAGAAACAGACCTTTTACCAAGAAGGCATGGAGCCCACACAATGCTTACCTTTGGGTCTGCGGCCTCCAAAGATGATGGCATCAATGGGGACACCCTCAGGGGCCTCCCAGGCTGGGTCCATGATGGGGCACTGGCGAGCCGGGGCACAAAAGCGAGAGTTGGGATGTGCACAGGGCTCCTTGTCTCCTGGCAGGGGAAATACAAATACTTTCAGTTCCAAGGGCTTTTCCACCCCCAACACACACATATATTTGCATGCACTCTTGCAAAATTTCTGTTTGTGTCAACTCCCTGCAACCTTGTGTGGTAAGGAGCAGGGAGAAGGGAGCCAGGACATCTTTCCCAAAAGATCAGGTTATTTATCCATAATGGTGCTACCAGCTGTGCTATGTGAGAAAGAATGGGCAAGGAATTGGGGTTTAGCAGGACACTACTGTCTATGCCAAGCTGTAGCTACTTGGCATTGTCCAGTGCTCAAGAGAATGGGCTTAGATCTTGGCATAAGGTTTTCGCAGAAATTTTATCCCAGAAATGATTTATATATGGGATTAAAAAAATTTTTTTTAATGTTTATTTATTATTGAGAGACAGAGACACAGAGCGTGAGCAGGGGAGGGGCAGAGAGAGGGGGAGACACAGACTCTGAAGCAGGCTCCAGGCTCTGAGCTGTCAGCACAGAGCCTGATGCGAGGTTCAAACCCACGAACTGTGAGATCATGACCTGAGCTGAAGTTGGTCACCCAACCAGCTGAACCACCCAGGCGCCCCACTGTGGGATTATTATTTAAACAAACATTCAAACCTAAAGCAAAAACTGAGGCTGTCAATGAGTACTTCAGACAATTGACTTTCCATCAGCAAATAGAGGAAGATGGGGTCTTCTGAGCTTTCAAAATGTAAACAGCAATTGATTTTGAAGCTAGAAGAATTTTGGTGATTTCCCTGGGTCTCCTTAGACCCAGAGGGAACAATATGTCTTGAAGACCTCACATATAACCTGGGCAGGTGAAACCTGAGGAGCATAGGACATTTGGTCCCTAGGGAGAGAATGGGACCAAGTCAGTGGCATGTGTATAAAGCACCACCAGGGGGTCCTAAATGGACACAGTAGCTTCTCTGCTGGAGGTTGCTGGTTAGACCTGGGAAGGGGGGCAAGGGAGTTGTACAGCCAGCCCATCTCTCCCTGCCGCGCCCCCGCCCCTGCCCAGCGCCTGCTTCCACTTGCATATAAGAGCCTCTTGCACTTCCAGCAGCCCCCAATTTAGGACCCTGGCACAGGGTATTATTCTGGGAATAGCAGCTGGGCACAACATGCCCTAGTTATACCCGTGAATCTAGAGATGATGAAAGGGTTGGGGAACTAGCCTGCGGGGAAGTATGAAAGTTTCTTGGGTTTCTCAGTTGGGTGGGAAGGCCAAGGAGGGCTTAATGATGGTGGTGGAGAAAGCAAGGGGTGATTAGATAAGGAGGGAGAATGCTTGGTCAGTCCGGAAGACGTGAATGTAGGCTTCAGTGACCACAAGGCCACCCTCCCCAGCATGCCCTTCTTTGCTTCCATTCTTAGGTCTCTGGGCTAACTGCAGAAGGTCCAGAGTGCAGGGTTGGGGGAGGGGCAGGGCTGCTAGGCATCAGGGGCGATGACAGGGTTGAGAAACTAGCTGTTAGAAGAGGCTAAAGAGCTGGTCTGATTTCGCCTGGAAGGATTTGGGTGTGCGTGTTAGAGGGATAGAGAAGGGTGAGGGTAACAACGCTGACCTTTAGACAATAATTATTATACAAGGGATGGTGGGAGCCAAGTGGCAGGGGGAGGGGCAGGCTTCCTCCTCCCTAATGGGTCAAACTTCGTGGACTATGCTTTGAGCCCAAGTCCTTGTGTAAAAATTTTCAAAACAGTCCTTCCCTTTCCTTTTTAAAAAAATTCCAAGAGCACCTGGGTGGTTCAGTTAAGTGTCTGACTCTTGATTTCAGCTCAGGTCATGATCTCAGGGTTTGTGAGTTCGAGCCCTGCTTTGGGGTCTGTGCTTCAGTGCTTCCCCACTTGTTCTCTCTCTCTCTCTCTCTCAAATAAACTTAAAAAAAAAAAAGCTCCAGCTTACTTTTATCGGAAATTTGCTATGTATTCAGCACTATGCTGAACACTTTGCATGCATTATTATTTCTTAAAGTTTATTTATTTAGTTTGAGGGGGAAAGGGGCAGAGAGAGAGGGAGGAGAGAGAATCCCAAGTAGGGGCTCAAACTCACGATCTGTGAGATCATGACCAGAGCCGAAATCAAGACACGGACGCTTAACCAATGGCACTCCTGCATGCATTATTTAATTTAACTCTCCAACAGCCGAGATAGGTACTTTGGTAACTGCCTCCATTTAGCTGATGGGGCAATTGAAGTTCATGAGGGTAAGCAGCTTAGCCAGGTCCCAAAGCCAATACCTGGAGTTGGGACTTGACCTGAGATCTCACCTGGGGTTAGAAACCGGGAATATTTATAATTTCCTGTGACTCCCAGAGGTCCTGGAGGACAGCCACAGGTTGTGGAGAAGCCTTTTACATCATCAAGGTGCTGAGCCCTAGGGGCTGTATCACGACTCCCCCATCATACATACCAGGTTTCCAGGGTTTTCCCAGCCAGGAGGTCACAGTGACACCAGGTGGAAGAGGCTGGTCAATGCCCTCCCAGTACACTCCACCATCACTGGTCTCAGCCACATTGGTGAAAAGAGTGTTACTCTGGATTGTGGCCATGGCATTGGGATTAGTGGTGGCAGAGGTGCCAGGGGCCACGCCGAAGAAGCCATTCTCAGGGTTGATGGCCCGGAGTCGACCTGTCAGGAGCAGAAGTGAAGGAAAGGAAGGATCAACCAGTAAGAGTTGAGAGGTGCGTCCATGGAAGGTCCTATTCTGTTCCCTCTTGCCCTGAGCTGGCCCCCAGATCTTATGGAGAAAGCCCTTCTGTCTCTAGGGTGGGTAGACTGCCAGGAGGTATAGGGCAGGGTCCACCATGAGCAGTGAAGGGGAGACTCCTATGCTCTGGTATGAGCCAGAACTGAGTATGATCCATGGGCCTCTCACCGTCACTGTCAAACCTCATCCAGGCAATGTCATCCCCCACACACTCCACTTTCCAGCCTGGCAGTGCTGGCCGCATCATGGCCAGGTTAGTCTTGCCGCAGGCGCTGGGGAAGGCGGCTGCCACATAGCGCTTCTTCCCTGCGGGGTTGGTGATACCCAGGATCTGCGTGTCGAGGAGGGAGGGAACAAAGAGGAGGTCAGTTATGGTCTGCACAGAAAGGACAGCTAGGGGTTAATAGGGAGGACAAATAATTATTGCCTAAACAGGTGCACCACCTTGCCACAGGGCTGGTGTGGCAGCAAGTTAAAGCCCCCTCAATGGTCAGCAGCCTGGGGCCAAAGCTTTGGTCATTTGGGCAGAGTCCCTCCCAACCGGCCCGGCACCTGGCGGTGGGGAGGTGAGGCTGACCAGCCAGGCCCCACTCCTGCCCTGCTCCCTGCAGCTGCCTAGGTCCTCACCAGGCCCTCACCAGCATGTGCTCCGCCAGCCAGCCCTCATCCCGGGCCAGCCGAGAGGCGATGCGAAGGGCAAAGCACTTCTTGCCCAGCAAGGAGTTGCCGCCATAGCCGCTGCCGAAGGAGACGATCTCTCTCTGGTCAGGCACGTGGCCAATCAGGGTTTTCTCTGGGTTGCATGGCCAATGGCTCACCGGCTCCCCTGGGGACAATGGGGTTATGGGGTCATGGGGCCGGCTGTTGGTAGGGGCATGAGGAACTGGGGCATTAGGAGCTGGAGGGTATTGGGATTGGCAGGAGAGACACTGAGGAGCGGTGGTGGTGCCAATGAGTAGCTTACCACCCCCCCACACCCCCAGTATCTATCAGCTCCTACGTCCCTGTTCTGGGACATGACATGGATAAGTGACTTTTTTCAATCTTGTGCAAATTGCTCTGCCAACACAGCATTGCCCCAGCCCAGACTGCTGCTTTAGATTTTGGGAATGAGGTGTTTCACTAATTCAGATGGGTAGGATTGAGGGTTTCCTCTGAATGCAAGCAGGTCTCTGTGGCCTCCCCTAGGCAGGGTAGGCGCTCACCTTGCCCAGTCAGGGGCTGGCCCACAGAGTGCAGACACTTGACAAAGTTGCCATCTCCCAGGGCCTGAAGCACAGGCGTCCCCAGCCGGGTCATGATGCGCATGCTTGCCACCACGTAGGCCGAATCAGTGAGCTGCACTCCGATTCGGGACAGTGGGGAGCCCACGGGACCCATGCTGAATGGAAGCACATACATGGTTCGGCCTATGGAGGAAAAATACCACCAGGATGAAGGGTTCTAACCTGTTAATATCTTCAGTGCCCCTGCTTCTGTGTCCCTGCCCCGGTTACCCTGCATGCAGCCTGGAAACCTCTCATCCACAGCTTGCTGGAACTCAGCTGGGGACATCCAGTTGCCTAGCTGCCCACGGGCCCCACCAGCCGGGAGGGGCACTGTGTCCCGTTGAGAAGGAGTTACAATCACTGTCTTGCTCTCTACTCGTGCCACATCCTTGGGGTCTGTGCGGGCCAGCCAGCTGGGGGAGAAAGGATTATCAGGAAGACGTGGCCAGATGATCTCCCTCATCCCCAGACCCAATCTTTCAAGTCCAACTTTGACTCTATGTCTTTTGTGGGTCTTATTTTTGCCCATCCATTTGCACCTCAGTTGCTTGCTCCAGATTTTGTCCCATCTAAGGGGTAGTTCCTTTGGCCCAGCCTTCTAAAGGCCTCTGCCCTCGGCAAAAACTCTGAACTTGGAAGAGGGGGAAAAAAAAAAAGCAAAGGTTTTTATTTGTATTAGCTTCTTTCCTTAACATAAAAAATATAGACCAATCCCACTAATTCCTAATTCTGTTTCCCCCAGAGCTCCCATTCTTGCTCATTCCATTGGGATGGTCTAGTTAAATTTGATGTTTGTCTTGGTAAACCCAACGTGGCCTCTGTCCAATAAGCTGTTCCCATCCCATGGGTCACGGGGCTCAGGGCTTACCAGTTGTTGTACTTGGGGAGCTTTCGGATAAGTCCCTGCTTTTCCAGCAGGGCCAATGTGGCAGTGTTCTCAGCCTCGGTGCCATCACAGATGTGGATGCCCTCTGGTTGGCACAGGCGGGCACTGCGCTCCACAAAGTCTCGAACTCCAGCGGGCAGCTGGCTCAGATCTCCACTGAGTACTCGTAGGGTCTGGATGCCGCGCCATGATGACCAGCCCCAGGGGCTCAGCCCAGGCCAGCTAAGCCTAAGACAAGAAATAGGTAATGGGCTGGGTGTTCTCATGGAAGATGGGCAAGTCAAGGGGACAGAAAGCTTAGGCTGCCATGGAGCATGCTAAAACAGGTCTTGGTGCAGGCACCTTGAAGAGCAGGTGAGAGTAGGTGTGTGGGACGGGTTCAGGCCACGTGTACCTTGTGGCCTCCATGAGTCTCAGTGAGGGTGTTTTCTTGTCAGCAAGGGACAAATATTGCCAAAGGAGCATAAAGGCACATGCCTGGTGGCGTGGAGGGTATATGTCGGCATGCTGAGGTTATTGCAGTCTTAACCCATGCCCACGTTTAACTCTGTCTGGTCAAGGTTGGAAATGAGGAGGTGCCCTATGACCCAGTGTCGATAAACTGTGCCCTGGTGACAGCTTCATGGGTCTGGTAGTTAAAGCCCTCATCCCTGTTCTTTCCATTCTTAAGTATAGTTTTTATAAGTTAAAAAAGCAGCTGCTTTTACTTTTTTCTTCTGGTGTGTATAAGACTGTGAAAGCCTCAGCAAAGGACCCAGTCTTTGAGATGGTACAGTCCCAGGTTTCCAGATTAGGGCTCTTGCACAGAGAGTTGGTAACTGGGTATTGGGGTTCCAGGCATCAGAGCTAGGGCTGCCCACCTGGGCCAACAAGGGTTGCATAAGATATTACTATTGGGTAGGTATCTTTGAGCTGGGTGGAAGGCTGACTGTTGGGGAATGTCAATGGCTGGGGTACATGCCCATTCCCATGAGGGCAGGGTCCCTGTTCTCTGTCCCTTCACACCCCTGGGAGAGGGAGAAGCAGGGTCTGCTCTGATTGGCCCGGACCCAGGGTGGAGTGACCCAGAGAGAGCAAAGGCCAAGAGAGGGAAGTTGCCCTTCTCTGATGCCAGGGCCTCGCCCACCAGAAACTGCTCCACACATCAGACTGCATGCCCCTGTTCCTCCCCTTAGAGGTCAAATGCCTAGAGAGTTTTGGGTGTTGGTGGTAGGTGGTAACATCAGACTGCAGAAAGCTCAGTTAAACTTAGGCTGTAAGCCTGGGGAAGGGAGACAGCTCAGACCATGGATATGGGAGTTGGAACCTGGCTAGAGTGGACCTGGGCTGGCAGGATTCAAACCCAGTGTGGCCTCAGGGGCAGAGGAAGAGGACTCCTGGGACCTGGCATTAATTTGAAAGGCAGACCCTCTCCCCGCAGGGGGCCTGGCTCAGGAAGTCTCTGGTGATCCTCTCTGACTCTCCACCAGTGGGACCCTCTCCTTTTCCTCTGCTCCAGAGGCCACCCACATGGGCTGGCCAAGAGGAACCAGCTGTGGGAGAGACTTGGGGGTTAGCTCAGACTTTGGGACACATGCTGGGGAGAAGGGAGGCCACAGAGGAACGACAGGAAGCTGTGAAAAGGGAGCAGGGCCTAGGAGCTTCCGTCCCAGACAGAGGCGAAGCCAACCTATTAGAATTGAAGGCAACTTGTCCCCCTCCTCCACCTTGTTTCCCTCTTTCCCCTGGCCGCAGGTCCCTTGGCTGCGCCAGGCTTCCCTCCAGGTTCCAGTTCGCGGGAGGTCGGAAATGGAGGTTTACCTTCTGCCTTCTTTGGGGAGTTCTGAGCTCAATCCCCCAGGGGTTCATGCACCCTTGACCCCAGGGTCCTACCGCGCTTCTAATAGCAACTGGGGCACAAGAGTTACATCTTAAAGAAAAGAAGACGAGGAGACAGGGCTCTGTGGGGGCGAGCGAGGAGGGGAGGAAGTTGTGAGTGGCAGATCGAGACGGCGCGGTCAGAGATCAGCAAAGCAGGGACGGGGGAGGAGGGGACGGAAGCGGAGAGACTCGGAGCGGCGGCGGCCGCCCCATATCTCCCGCGAGACACGGGCCAGAGAGGTTGGGGATGGAGACACACTCGCCCCGGGCCCGCCTCCTCCTCGGCTGAGAAAGCCGGCGGAGGCTGGCGGGCATGAGAGCGCCATTGGCAGCCCCGAGGGGGCGAGCGCGGCGGAAGGTGCGGGTCGGCCCCGGGCTAGGGCTCACTCACCGCAGGCCGGGGCGGTACACAGCAGCCATGGCACCTGGGGCTGCGGGGTGGCCACGAGAACCGAGCGGAGCCGGGGAGATAGGCGGGGAAAGAGGGTGCGCTGCTAAGCGAGCGGGAGCGAAGGCTGGGCGGGAGGCGCTTAAAAAGGAGGCGGGCGGGAGGGCGCAGGGGCGGAACCTCGCTGGGCCCGCGCGACCCTCTCTATGCCCTAGCCACACAGCCGCTCCCCCAGGGCACCAGGCCCCGGCCGGACCAGACGCCTCCCCTCCCCCAGCATCCTAGCCCCCACACCCATCTCTCTCATTGGACAGCTGGGCCCCCTACTCGGCTCCCCGCCTCCGCGAGGCTCCGCCCCCCGCTCCGCCTCGCCCCCTGCACATGATGTAACTTTGAGGACTCTTGCTACCGAGAGATAGCGACTGGGAGACAACGGGGTGGCAAACAAGCTAGGAACGAGGGGGGAAGCCAGGGCGAGGGCCCACGGAGGCTGGGAGTCCAGAAACCGAGGGTTGGGCATTGTCTTTTCTCTTCTCCTGGGGACTGGACACCGTAAGACCCATGTTTTTCTGTTTTCCAGGGTCCCAAAGCTAACGTTTTCTTGGTCCCCACCTCCTAAATACCTGTTTCTTCTCCCCCTGATGAGGGTTCTCTTCTGCCTTCCCATAAAATGATGGCGTCTCTCTACCCCAGAGTCTCTAATTTGGGCCTCTGCCCTGGCTATTCTTTCCACATTCCCCTGAAGAACTAGTCTGTCCCACCCAACCACCACCATAAAGTCCTCAGGTAATTTGTCAAGTTATGTCTCCATCCAGACATCTCTCTTCCACTTGATACCATTGGGTACCACCCCAAATGCCATAGTACCCGAGACTCAACATGCCTGTAGTAGGCACCTGCCCAGCATCCACTCCCCCTTTCTGGTAATATCACCCTGATGTTCCTTTACGGAACTACCTCCTCAGTCCATGGAGGCAATCATATAGGTCTCCTGTGGGTAGGCTCTCAGTTTGACCAATTTGTGTCTTCCTCACTTTGGCCACAGCAATTGGGAATGTTTAGGGATGGGCATGAGATCCCTCTCTGGAGCTTTTTCTGTAGACTTTCAAAATGAGCTCTTTCTGCTGGATTTGCTGAGCTGGTGGGATATAAGCATAGAGCTGCAGGGTATCAGCTCGGCACTGCAAAGCAGGAACCTGCCCTCAATGAAAGCCAGCCCAAAGGAAGCAGCAGAGGGATGGAGAGCTACAGATTCCTGATTTTTATTATAGGACTCAACAAATTTCTTAATTTCTTCTCTCGCTCAAGCTAATTTTAAGTGGATTTCTGCCATTTGCAACAGAAACAATGCTGATTCTCAGGTTTCTCAAAGTCTGTGCTAAAACATAGTGGGAAAAGGAGAGCTGGCCTCAAGCCTTGGGCTTGCTATTGGCTCTCTATCTCTTCCACCCAGGCTCCATCCTGGACTCAACCTTATGTGTACGTGTTTGGATTCTTTCCTCCAGTTCCTACATTCAAACTCTGTCCACACCTATTCCACTTCAGACAACTGCCTCTTTGGCAACCCTTTGGGCCTAAAGGTGTGCATGCTGGTCGCAGCATGGATCTACTGAAGGTCATCATCTCTTCCCTAATGCTGCACCTGCTCTCATGGTTCCCTATCTCAGTGAATAGCACCAGCATCTAGGCAGCTGCTCCAGAGGAACCTGAATCAGTCTAGGCTATTCCTTTCTTCTCTTCCATAGCCAATCAGATGCTAGGACCTTTGGATTTGTACTTCATAATTAGCTCTCAAATCTGTGTATATCCCCATGGCCACTGCCATAGTTCAGGACTTACCTCTCACCTGGCTTCAAGTGATATCTTCCAAGCCACCTCTTGGGCTGCCACCATTCCAAATGCCACTCCTTCTCCCTCCCACCAAGCTACCCTCCAACTCTGCACAGAAGTTCACTTTGATGAGTTAAGAGAGAGAGGGGTAATTTTTATTGTGTGGACACTAGGCTGGGCTCTGTGCCAGCAGCTTTACATGCATTATTTCATTCAGATTCACAACCATCCTATTTTACAGATGTGGACACTGAGGCTTAGAGAGGTTAAGTCATTTGCTCAAAGTTATATAGCTGGTCAGCAGGAGAAATGAAATCTGAATCCAAACCTTTCTGACTCTAATTACTAAGTTATTTCCCCCCCTCCAATCCTATACTGTTCCCTTGATTTATCATTAAAAGAAAATGAGATCATATCACTCAGACTTAAAATCCCTCAAGGCTCCCTACCACATGGCAACTGATGTCCTTTATAATCTGACTCCTATTTATCCAACCTTTATCCCTGCCACCTTCTCTCCTATACACCAAACTGCAGTTTCCAGAGCACTTCTATGAACCTTTTCTGCTCTTCAGACTTAAATTAAACATCACCTCCTTTGTGAAGTCCGTTTGATTCTTAGAATTAACATCTATCTCATCTGTGTTGGTTTTATACTGTGTACATATATATATATATATATATATATATATATATATATAAATGTTTTTATTTATTTTTGGGAGACAGAGGACGAGTGGGGGAGGGGCAGAGAGAGAGGGAGACACAGAGTCTGAAGCAGGCTCCAGGCTCTGAGCTGTCAGCACAGAGCCCGTATCGGGCTTGAACCCATGAACCATGAGATCATGACCTGAGCCAAAGTTGGATGCTCAATTGACTGAGCCTCTCAGGCGCCCCTACATACCTATATTTTTGAACTTATCACACTTTATTATAGTTGTTTTTGTATCTTTATAATCCTCACTTAAGTGTTAGCTCCTTGAAAGGAGGGCCCAAATTTTAGTCTTGTTGTTATTTTATCTTAATTTGGCCTTATTTGGTCAGCTAATAAATGCTGTTTGAATGAAGAATAAACAAGTCTCATGTTTCTGAACACTTCTCCCCCATTGTGTCCTTTCTTAGCTTAAGGGGCTCCCATGAGGATTTCCTTGTAGTCTCGATTCCCTTTATTCATTTATTTGCTACACTTTTATTCAGTTCCCTGGCCCTCTGCCCAGCCTCCCAGGTCTACCAGCTGGCCCAGTGTTCGAAGCACACCACCAGGGGGCAGGGTGTGACCAGCCTTGACCTGGTCTGCATTTTCTTCCCAAGGCCCTCTGGGTCTGGCCCTTGGACACCTTCCCGAGCTCCTGTAGTGGATGCTATGGTGTGTTGCCTAGATCCCTGCTTCAGGATCCAGGTTTTCATTGTCCCAGCCTCGGAGTGGTGGCTGCTAATGGCTCACAGCTGAATACTTCCCTGAGACCTACCTGTGGCTGAAGGGAGTGGTGTCACCAAACACAATACCCCTTTCCTGGGGCAGTGTGTATCCAGTGACTGATTGACGCAAGGGTACAAAGCCTGATCCCCTTTCCTCAATTTGGTCCATCTGAGCTCCAGAGCTCCTGTGGGATCGGCTGAAGTCTCTGTTCTAATGCAGTGTATTTCCACTTTTCCTCCTGCCCAGTCCTGCTTTTCTCACTCCTTTTGTTTTTTTTTTTTAATTTTTTATTTTCAACGTTTTTAATTTATTTTTGGGACAGAGAGAGACAGAGCATGAACGGGGGAGGGGCAGAGAGAGAGGGAGACACAGAATCGGAAACAGGCTCCAGGCTCCGAGCCATCAGCCCAGAGCCTGACGCGGGACTCGAACTCACGGACCGCGAGATCGTGACCTGACTGAAGTCGGACGCTTAACCGACTGCGCCACCCAGGCGCCCTCTCACTCCTTTTGAAAATCCTCCTTGGTGAACCACCTGTATACAGGTTTCCATCTCAGAGTTTGTTTCCAGCTTAAGATATCCCTCAAACTCAACGTGGATACTGCATTAGCCCCCTAATCCCACTCTGATTCCATTTTGCCTTCTAGATCCAAAGTGATCTTTCCAAACAAAATCTGGTCTCATCATGGCCCTGCCAAAAATTCTTTAGTAACTTCTCACTGTTCTTCGAATAAAGACCAAATCCTAACCTTGGACCATGAGGCTGTGCTGGATCTGGCCCCTGCTGACATTGCCACTGTCACCTACCACCATTCTTCCCACTTCCTTGGCTTCTTCTACTCTCTGGCTATATTGGTCTTTTTGTCTGTTTGTTTTGTACTCATGTCTCCTTCCTGCCTGAGCCTTTACATATATTGTTCTTGCAGCTTGGAATCCCCACCTTCTCCATACCCCCCGCACATGGTCACTTCTTACTCACCTGGCTGGTCTCAGTTTAATGTGTCTTCCTTAGGCAAGCTGTCCCCGCAGTGCTGCCCCTCATTAGATTAGGTCTTCATGAAATACAATTTCATAGTGCCTGCCCTTCTCCTTCATAGGACTCACCTCAGTTATAATAGTTTATTTTCACATAGGCTCCTGCCTAACATATGTGGGGCCTGGGGCAAGAGTACAAACAGAGGGTCACAAACCTTGTGTTTTAAATATTTAAAATGTAGAACTCATGCTAACAAACTATTAAATAAAATATGTTCTATTCTTCTCCCTTGATAATATGTACATGATGGCCTGGAATTTGGTTCAAAATTGAATTCAGATTTGGATTTTATTTGGAGTCCTTGGGATTCTGCAGCAGAATGTGGTGGGTGGTATGGGGAGAGGATGCACTGGGCCACTGGCCTTTGGGCCCTCTTCTCTTCCCACCCCTGACACTGTCTTTTCCTGTGAGGGGCCTCACGTGCATACCTATGGACCTCCCTGTCTACACATCCCAATTCTGTCCATGACCTCCTATAAATAGTCACCCTTAGCTGGCTTTTGGGTCTAGGGATGTGTGTACTGTAGTGTGGTCCACTTCTGGAAGGGCCTACCTGGGGTAGAGGTCCATGTGGGCCTAGAAGTGGGCTTGGAGCCCTTTGGACAGGGAATTCCTGGGTATCTGGAGTGTGGTCCAGAATGGGGTTGGGTGTGGGCAGAGGAGGCCTGAACTGCTCACCCCATGGGGTGGGACACAGCCAGAGGAGAGCCAGAATGGAGTCTTCCAAAAGCACAGGGCTTAGGGCAGGGGCTACTCTTGCCTGGGCCTAAGGGCAATAAATTGATGCTTCTCTGTTTCATCAGTCTGTATGCTCCACAAAGGCAGGGCTGGTGTCAGTCTGATGTACCGAGGTATCGCTAAAGCCTAGCACAGTGCCTGGTGCTTAATAAACACTTGTCAAATGAACATACCAGGCAGGCCAGGAAGAGGTTTGAAGATTTGGATCCATTACCGAAGATCTGGACACCAAAGGCCAGAACTTCTAGGGCTTACAGGGAATTATGGGCTCCAAATATGGGACAAATATGGGAGTGCAGGACAGAGGAGATAGTGATGGCACCCTGAATTACTGACTCTGTCTCCTCCCTTCCCTCTCATTTTGTATCCCCATTCTCCCGGCCCTTTATCTGCCTGGCCCTTCTCCCCCATTGTCCAACATCCCACAGCCCGCTGTGTTTCCTCTATGGCCTGACCATCTATCTGTCTGTTCCTCTGCATCTGTTTCTAATTCTTGGGCCCCAGTCTTACTTTCCTCTATCCCTTCCTTCTACTGCTTTTGTTCTTCTGGTCCCTTGTTCCTACCACCTCTCTTTTTACCCCTACTCCCTTCTTGGTGCTCTCCAGAAGACCTCCTTTCTCTTTTAGTTTGTCATGGCCCTTTGCCCACCTCTTCCATGTGCCTACATCCCTCCAACTCCTTTTGTACAAATCTGTGGGGAGCCACCGACTTGTTCTGCCTTCCATCCCAGGTCTATACCTACTGCCCCCTCAGCTAAGCCTTCTTGCCTCCCTTTGTTCTGTCATTTCTGAAGTCCACCTGCCTTCATCTTTTCGCTCTCATTTCCCTGTCCCCAGATGTCCTCAAGCCAGTCAGTCTCAATATGCATCTCCCAGGCCCTGGTTCCACCCCCACCAAGGGGGCCCATTAACTACCTCTTGGGTCCCCACTGGCTGCCGCGTCCTCTCGTCTCTGTGCCCTTGCCCATTTCCCCTGGCCTAGCCCTCACTTCCCGGACTCCTTTCCCTAGTCAGTGGCACCAGGTCTGAGCCCGGAGCGGCTCAGCTTGCCTGAGCTTGTTTAGTCTGACTCTTTTAGCCCGTTAGCAGCTTAGCCACCCCCTCCCCCAAACCTTTCCTTTGAGCCCTCCAGTAAACAAGAAGATCAGCACAGACCTGACAGCTGCTCGGGGGCAAGTGTCTGGCCAGACCAGGCATGAGAAAGGGGCTGCACTCAACACTTCCTATTCTTTCTGCAGCACAGGAAGTTCTGGGGTCTCTTTCCTGGCTATGTGCCTCAAAGCCACATTCCATGGGCATGTACGCGAGATTCCCTGGTCTCTATGATCCCCATTCCCATTAAGTGGCCTTGTTCCTAGGCTCTGTTCTTCTGCAAACACAACTGGATCCAGGCAATCACACTGAGAAGCCTTACTACTTGAATAACGACCGTGGTCTCTGCTCCACGAAATGCAGAACACATGTGGGAAAAGAATGATGTCATCTGATCTAGATCTTCTTATATGTGCGTACAGAGCATGATGGGAGAGACCATGCACACACACAGGGAAGCTGAATTGACTGTAGGTATTCTGTAGACCAGTGGTTCTCAAACTTCAGTGTTCATCAAAGTTGCCTAAAGGCTTATTAACACACAGATTTTTGAGGGTGGGGGAGTCCCAAGCCCAGAGTTTCCGATTCAGTAGGTTTGAGGTGAGGCCAGAGAATATGCATTTCTAGCAAGTTCCCAGGTAATGCTGCTGGTTGGGGCCCAGACTTTGAGAACCATTGTTTTAGGCCACCTGAACCTATCAGCTTTTCACCCAACACCTAAGACTGGGACCGTGTTAATTTTTATAACTGATGATCTTTAGGGCTGATGGACACCCAGATCTCTGACTTGGGACAGAGGACTTGTGAACCCCACAGGAACATTTGGGTATCCTCACCAGGTAGGGAATAAAGTTCTATTCTAGTACACACCTTGTTTTAAACAGCTTCAGACAGGTTTAAACACCTCCTTAGCTAATTCCTAGTATCCCTGTTCCAACTTCTACTCAGGGATAAGAGCTCTAAGAGGTGTTAGGGGATTAGGCTGAAAATGTAGGTCACCCCCTAGCCATCTGGGAACCAGGATGAGTGAGAGAGGAAGAGAGAGGGACGGAGACACACGCAGGGAAAAGGCTAGAGGAAGCAGAGGGCGTGTGAGGGCAGTTACAGAAGTCAGATGGATTGGTGGTGATTAGATTTCAGTGTCCCGAGGTGGCCCGGAAAGAAGGAGCAGAGATCCCCACTCTCCCTTCTCCTGCTCCTTCTCGCTGGCCTGCCTGTCCTGGGACTGGTCATCAAGAGTGGGAGAGGCTGCGGATTGGGTAGCCAAGTCCTAGCGATTCACCGTGGGGACAGTTGCCTGTCCTTCTAATAGGATAGCTGTGAGGAGTGTGTGGCCAGTCACAGTGGGAGTGAGGCAGGGGGTCAGAAATGTGAAGATTCCTGAAAGCAGAACCACTGACCCAACTGGCTAGGTGAAAGTGGGTTCAGACCGTTTGTATTCCCCAAAACAACTGCCAAGGCACTGTAGAGCATTGGAGGGTGAGGGCGCCGGGAACTTCTCTGGGCCTCTTTTCCAGTCCCGGGTTCTCAATCACTGAGGGCTGCGGGTGGTATTCACATGAGGGTGGCTGACTGGGCCAATGCAGCTCTCTGTACCAGGGAACTGAGCACCTGTGAGATGGACCATCAATGAGGAACTTTATTGGGGAAAATGCCCCCTTTCCTTCCTTGAGAACAGGCATACTCATCGTCTTCCCTCTTCTCATTCCCCCCTCAACCCCCCAGGCCAATGAGATATGCAAATGATCCCCTTACCTCATTGGCTGCAGGCCTGAGGACCACAGATGACCTCAGAGAGCTGGCCCTTTAAGAGTGCCCTGTGGGCTCAGTGCCCACAGCGCCTTGTTCTGAGCACAGAGGCACCAGGCCCTGATCAATGGGGTCTCCAGTCTCTGAGGAAACTGTGCCTGCCTGGCTCTAACACTGACCACATCATCTTTACCATCCCCCAAGTGAGTATATTTGGGGCCTACCTGGGTGCCAGGCCTCTCACCTATAGCCTCCGCCTCTGTCACCTGCTGTCTGCTCTCTGCTGTCTGTTGTCAAGAATCCTCACACTTCTTTCCCCTGCCCCACTCCCACCCTGGCTGGCTTTATGTCCCTTACTGCTATCACATCAGAAAGATAAATAGCCCTCCTCACTTATCTCTTCATTCAGTTCTCTCTGGACACCTCTCTCACTGTTTCACCATAGCCTCCCTGCCAAGGATCATTCCTTCAATCTGTGTCTTTGTTCCTACCACCCCTGTCCTCTCAAGGGTGAGGGGTTCAGTAGATAGGGCAACAACCCTTCCCTGGGACAGGAAGACACAAGGACTTGTCCTTCCTCTCACCTCTCTGGGCAGAACCTGAGGGTATGAGATGTCTAGAGAGAGAGCTACCTAGGCTTGGGGTATCAAGATGGGACCAGATGCCAAGCACTGGGGATAAGCACTCCCTGCCTTGCCCCTTCGGGGGCTGGCAGTGGGGCTATTGGAACTGGAAGCTGGGCTAGAGTGTGAGACTTCTGGCTCAGGAAGGATTCCTGAGGTCATCTAGCCTGAGGTTCCTCAGGTGAGCACACACTCTGCATGATAACAGGGAGGAGAGCTCCTGGGTGACATAAGTTTGGGATGCTCTGGGTTGAGGTTGAACAGATGGTTTACTGAAGGACTTCATAGATTAATATGTTGCTGTGCTTTGTGAATCTGCAAAATGTGGGGATTGGAGGTAGCCTTTCTCAAATTTATCTGAGCATCGACTTCTTCTTGGGTATTTCTCACACTTGGTGTTTCCTGGAACACTCTTTGGGAAATGTGAAGGTCTAATTGCCTTTATTGAACAGAAGGGGAAACTGGGGTCAGGTGATCCGTCCAAGTTCATACAACATAGCAGGTTCTGAATAGAAGGAGGAAAACCAATCTTGGTTGGTTCTCTTTGGAGAGATTGGCTTGGGGAAAGATGGTCACCACTCAGTCCTGATCTTGCTAGAACTGACTCTAGGACCTTTCTTTTTCCCTTGGAAAGTCTCATGCTCCAGTGAAAGGGATTAATTGATTGATTAACCCACAGAATAGATGTGCATTGAGGATCTTCTAGTGCAAGGCATTGGCCTAGGTGTTCTGAGAGAGAGATATAACAACGTTATCCTTATATATTAAAATTCACCTCATACATACCTTCCCATTGTCCTAAAATAGACACCTACTCTGTTACAGTTAATTAAGCAAAAATTTTTGATTGGTTGGAAATGGAATGATGTCTCTTGAGATGACAGAGCCTCTCAGTCTGTCCCAGCACTAGAGTTGGGAGTACTGCCATATTCCTCTTGTTTTTCAAAGCTCCCAGAGGCAACAGTGGGGCCAGACTCCATGCTTTCATCTTCTTCAATCAGGCCTTTAAGCTGCTTGCTGGAGCCCCTGCCAACCTGAAAAGTTGCCTCAGTCCAGAGGTGACTATTTAGGGAACAGGGTTGTACCATCGCCCCTGCTTTCCAGAACTGTGGCTCTCCAGAACACTTGGACTTTGAAAGAAGGAGGTTCCCATAAGGAGGCTGGCAGGCAGCCTCCAGGTGCTCCAAATCTCTCTTCTTTTTTTGCAGGTGCACCCCTCCCAATCCAGCCCCAGAATGGCACTGCCTCCCAGCCCCCTGGCTATGGAATACGTCAATGACTTTGACTTGATGAAATTTGAGGTAAAGCGGGAACCCTCTGAGGGGCGATCTGGCCCCCCAACAGCCTCACTGGGCTCCACACCCTACAGCTCAGTGCCTCCTTCACCCACCTTCAGTGATCCAGGCATGGTGGGGGCCACTGAGGCCCCCCGGCCAGGCCTGGAGGAGCTGTACTGGCTGGCCACCTTGCAGCAGCAGCTGGGGGCTGGGGAGGCACTGGGCCTGAGTCCTGAAGAGGCTGTTGAGCTGCTGCAGGGTCAGGGGCCAGTCCCTGTTGAGGGGCCCCACAGCTACTACCCAGGAAGCCCGGAGGAGACAGGAGCCCAGCATGCCCAGGTGAGTGATCAGTGAGTTGGTTTGAGGGGAGGCAGGGTGAGGGAGGACAGCCCAAGAGAGGAAGGAGAATTCCTGGAGAGGGTTATGGATTGGACAAGAGACAGAGGGCAGGAGAAGACAAGGGCCCTTGAAAAAAATCAGAGAGAGAAAACTATCTTCTGCCCCCTCCCTTTTCCCCAAATGGAGAGAAATGAGTAGTCTAAACCAGGAGGAAGAGGGAGAAAAGATTAAAAGAGGACCAAAAGGGGAGAGTTGAGAATTAAAGGAGAGCCGTTGATTACGGGAGGCAAATATACTCCGTCTGTGGAAACCAGGGAAAGAGTTGCGCTTGGAATTGAGTGGAGTTGAGACAGCGGGCACGGGAATGAGGTTGGCCTTTTCAAGACATCGTGCTTCCCCAGCCCCCAACCTTCTCAGGAAGGATTGGGACTCATCCTATTAATTATAGACACAGATGGGGGTGTTGAGGGCATTAGGATGTAATCCAAATCCGTTGAGGGTCACAGGGTTGCGGCCTTCAGGAGAGGGGAGCGAGGTGCATTGGCGGGGCGGGTTCCGTCTGGGCGGTGTCCGCCGGACACCCGGTGAGCCTGGAGCAGGACGCTAAGGACCTCGCTGCAGCGGCGCGGATTTCAGGCGCGCGACCCGCTAGCCTGACCGTGGGAGACGGGGCCTGCAGTGTGGGGCGGACCCAAAGGGGGAGCGCGCCCCTCGGGGAGGAGGGGCTTGTTGGGATCTGGGGCGGGGTCTGCACGGCGGGGTAGATTCTGAGGAAGGGCGAGCATCGGGTAAAGGTGGGGGCCGGGGGCGGAGCCTTCCCGAGGGCGGGGTAGTCCGGCTCGCGACCTAAGTGTGGAGCGGGGAGGGACCCGGCGCTGACCCGCTCTCTGCCCTCTCCCTCTGCAGCTGGCGGAGCGGTTTTCGGACGCGGCGCTGGTGTCGATGTCTGTGCGGGAGCTAAACCGGCAGCTGCGGGGCTGCGGGCGCGACGAGGCGCTGCGGCTGAAGCAGAGGCGCCGCACGCTGAAAAACCGCGGTTACGCGCAGGCCTGCCGCTCCAAGCGGCTGCAGCAGCGGCGGGGGCTAGAGGCTGAGCGCGCCCGCCTGGCCGCCCAGCTGGACGCGCTGCGGGCCGAGGTGGCCCGCCTGGCCAGGGAGCGCGACCTCTACAAGGCTCGCTGTGACCGGCTGACCTCGAGCGGCCCCGGGGCCGGGGACCACGCCCACTTCTTCCTCTGAGTTGCTAGGGGCCGCCGAGTGGTGTAGTAGGTGGGTGGGGGACACCACCTAGAAGGCCACTTTGCCATTCACTAGATGGTTACTAGCGCCTTCTGGTGCCAGACACTCTGTTGTATGACTACATAAATATGCCCGAACTTCCTGGACCCTCAAGGCATGCTCCGACGTTAGAGGCTGGTCATTTTCTGGGAGAGAGGTCTTCGCAGGCAGGCAGCATACACAGCCCTCCACCTCCTGTTCCGCCCCACTTGACCAGGACACTGAGATCTGAAGGAGCCGGTGCCCGGACTGTTGTGGGGGGCGGGTAAGAAGAGGCGCGGATGATAGCTGGGTGACAGTGAATGGGAGGAGAGGGAGTGGTGTGACTTCCCCCTCAGTTTAGATTTTAATTCAAGGTTTTCAACCTGTAGTGCATTAAGGTGGTAATTAGCAATGAAGCAGTATTTTCATTCTGAGGCTTGTAAACACCCCATTTTAAGACTACTGCATTTTTCAAGATTTCAATCACCAACAAGACAGACTAGGAACTCTATCCATGAGGCTTTCATCCTATCCAACCCAGTGGCCTCCAGGGCCCAGAACAGCAAAGGCCTGAGGAACTGTAGGGGTGGTTGGTGCCGACTGGGAGAGAATTCTGGGCAGGAGTCTGGAGACCTGGGTGCTAGGCCCAGCTCTGCCACAGGATACCTCTGTCACCTTGAGAAAATCACTTGCTCCCTGGGTTTTGGTTACCTCATCTAATCCTGGATTGGATGACTTCTGACACCTTTCCAGTTCTGGCATCTCCTTGGTGTAGGAGCCCCAAGAGTCTTCCCAAGAACCCCCCAAGACAACCTCACCAAAGGGACTTCCTGTCCTGCTCCTGCTTCCTGATTGCAGCCTAGGCGGTGGATGAGCCCATGCGCTGCTCCTCTGCTGCTCTCTCCAAGCTGCCTTGGCCTCCAGACCTGCATAGGGTACCCTTGCTACCTCCTGCCTTGCTGAGGGCTGAGGTGAGCCTTTGCCCAGCATGACAAGATGCTGAAAGAGTGTGGTTTTTGTGAATTAAACTTGAAGTTCAGGCAGAACTTTACACTATTGGCTAAACGTTCTTGAAATTTAAGAAGTGTTCATTCTTTAGCCTGGCTCCTGGTTCCTGTGTGTGTGTGTGTGTGTGTGTGTGTGTGCGCGCACACACACACACGTGCGCGCACTGTGTCTCAGTTCTGGAGGCCCAATGAAAATGGGGTGGAAGCGTGGGGATTGGGCCAGATGGAGCCTCCTCCTCCCACCACCACTGCACAGAAGCCGAGGAGCATCAGTGACTGGGCCAGGCCTGCCTATGGCTATCCTGAGGTCCCACAGTTGCCATGGCTACCCAGCCCTTTGGTTCATCTGCCTACAGAGAGAGTAGGCGGGGGCTCTGGGCAGAGCAGAGGCATTGAGCTGGGAGCAGCTACCTCACCAGCCACTGTCGTAGGTCCTCTAAGGGACATAATAAATAGGGAGAAGCAGTCGAGGGTGGGGAAGAGGCTCCCATATGTCTCTCTTCCTTTCTGCCCCCTCTATCCACCCCCTCCCCAGCTGTCTCTTCCCATCACAGTTCTTGTTCTCTCCTCCCCCTCCTCTAGCCCAGCTCATCCCTCTTCCACTCAGGAGCCTGCAATGGGAGGCATCTCCTCCATCTCCCCCAGGATTTCTTTCTCTTCTCCTCTCCTTCTCTACCACTGGCCACCGGCCACCCTCTCTGGCTCTGGCTCCTCTATCTGAGTGGCTCACAGAGCCTCTCCTCCTTCATCTCCTTCCACATGCATCAATGAAGAAAGAGGCTGGGGCAGGGAGGGTCCCTCCAGGGTCCCATCTCTTCTTCTCTTGCTCTGGATATCACCTGTGTCCTGGCCTGCTCTCTGGAGCTGCAGTCCAGACCCAACACCGCTCTTGCACACCTTCCTTAACTGGCTGGGTTCCTGCACAGCACACACATGGGCAGAAATGCCATTCACAGGCACCTACCCCCATACACACAATCAGCCCACATATGCATACACCTGAATCTCAAGATGAGGCTCACATGGATACACCTCACAGAAGCTGCACACTAGTGATTGAGAGTGTGAGCACAGATGGGTTTGGGCTCAAGTTCCAGGCCCACCAGTTCTTTGATGATGGGTGAATTTAAATGGAATGTCACTTGATTTGTGAGAGTGGGTACATTTAAAGCACGTAGCACAAAGTTTAGCACATGCCAAACAGTAACGTTTTACTGCTGTTGTTAATGTTATTAAGAGCACCCAGCCTGACTTCCTGAACCATTACATTAAGACCACACTCATGGACAGGCAGGGATGTGCAGTGCATGAGCACACACATTTCGCACACCCAGGAAAACCAGGCTGCACAGACCTTAGATGCTCCCTTTATATTCATAATTCATTAACAGACCTGCTGCCCTCCTTCAGTCCCCGCCCAACACCCCTTCTCGGCCCGCCCCACAGCTGTGTGGGGGCTGGAGTTCAGCTCATGGGGGACTCAGCTGGGCTTCTCTGGAGGCAGCTGTAAGAGGGCATCAACCTGCCCCTTTGGCAGCCCCTTATTACCCACCCCCCCATCTCTGGTAATTAACCTTCATGGTGCCGGGCCCCCTGGGGTTGGGAGGTGAGGGTAAGGGCTCATCAGATCCCACTGGCCCACAGTTGGGGTGAAACTGCTGAGATACCAAGCTGCTGGGGAGTTCTGGCTCAGATTTTGAAAGGTGCTGGTCCTCATTTCTTAATGGCGTGTATGTTTGGGTGGGTGTTGGGCATCTGAGACATGATGGATAGAGGCTGAGGTGCTAGGAGTGGTTCCCTTTATTAATGGCCAGAAAGTCAGGATCACTGAAGAAAGTCACAAGGCTGAGGGGTATGGGGCCTGGACAGATAGAGCAGGGCTCACCACGCACTTCCAGGACCTAGGGGGGCACAGCCGGTCCAAGAGGGAGAGGCACTGGTCACTCGAATCACAAGGGTCAGGACAGGCACCTGGGGCAGGGGGGGATAGTCATAAGCACCTTCCTCTACACAACACTGAGCCCAGATGGGCTCCACCAAACACCACCTTGCACCCCTGTCCACCCCTTTGGGCCCCCAGGACTCACTGAGAGGCTGAGGGAGTGTTGGTCCGGTAGGAGGCAGTCACGGGCTAGGGCTGGGGGTCGTGGCCGGTGTGCAAGGCCTGGGAGCCCCTGGGCTGATGCCCTGGCTGGCGTAGTACTCCACCACCTGCCTGGGCACCTCAGCCAGGACACACTTAGCAAGCGCAGAGGGTGCGGCCTGGGAGTAGGGGCGGGGACGTTGTTGGGGGGGGGGGGCGAAGATTGTGGGGGGAGAGGCCAGGCAAGGGGGCGGGGCTTCGGGGTGGCCAGATGGGCTCCATCCAGCCTCCCTCACAAGCCTTCAACCCGGTTTGGGAGAGGCTGGTCAGATTGGAGGGCCTGAGGAGCTGGGGAGTCCTTTGGCCAGTGGGGGGCACCAGGCACTCACATCCTTGAAGTCCCGGAAGGGCACGAACTGGACGATGTCGCGGGCCGCGGGCACCCCTCGGGGGCAGCGCAAGGTACCGTCGTCGCCATCCAGCAGCCGCATGTCTGAGAAGTCCGCATTGCCCACACCCACGATGATGATGGACATGGGCAGGCGGGAGGCGCGCACGATAGCTGTGCGTGTCTCGGCCATGTCACTCACCACGCCGTCGGTGAGCACCAGCAGCACCGAGTACTTCTGAAAGCAGACAGAAGGGAGGAAGGGTAGGCTCTGTGTGTAAGGGCTTTGGCACCCACCCCAAGCCCGGCCCTAGCCCTGGCCCCAGGCCCACCAGAGGACACCCAGTGGGGCAGTGCCTGGTTGCCTGCTTCGTCTCCTCACCGTGGCTTGGCCGGTGCTCTGCTCTCGCTGAGCTGGCTCCGCCACGCGGTTGATGATGGGGGCCACGTTGGTGGGGCCATAGAGCTGGATCTGGGGTAGGCACCGTCGGTAGGAGGCGATGACCCCCGAGATCTCTGTTGGCCAGGAGGTGAGGCCAGCAGAGATTAGCAGGGAGCCCTTCTTGACACCCCTTCCAACCAAGGAGGTGCTTCCCTATCTCAGGACTGCCTGGCCCCTTAAGTTCTTCACTAAGCAGGAGAGTTGGATGGTCCAGGCTCTGGGAGAGGAGGGTGGGCAGATGCTGGGTCAGGAGCTGGGAGTCCCAAATGAAGACAGGAGCTGAGTGGGCCAAAGGGCAGGGGGCTGGCCCATGAGGATGGAATCTATCCCCCTGCATGGGGTGTATCAACTGCGTACGGTGTATGGGGGGAGGCGGGGCTGGTGAAAATCTCCCCTCTTTACCTTCACATTCAGGGTTTTCCGGGTCAAAGTTGATAGCAAAGTCATGGGACACCTGTGAGGGTAAGGTGAGGGCAGCGAGAAGATGTCCTTTCCTTCCTTTCTGACTCTCCCATCAAATCCTCCCTTCCTCTCAAACCCAGCCTACCTCGAAGTTGGGGGGGATCCGAGCCCCAAAGCCAAATGCTGGAAACCGTTTATCACTGGCAAGAAGAAAAGCGGGGGGGGGGCATTGGGCAAGGCCTCCGTGCCCACCACCCCCCTCCCCTACCTCCCCCCGCCTCCTACCTGTCATAGTCTTGGCAGATGCCTCCCACTGCACGCAGGGCTTGCAGGTAGTGGTTGGGCTGGCGGGGGCTGAGGCAGTGTAGGGACTGACTGCTCCTTGGGTCCCCGTTGGAGGCCGTGAAGTCGATGGCCACCTAGTGGAGGTGGAAAAGGGTCTCAGTGCATCTATGAGAGCTAACAGAGGCTAGCCCAGAGCTAAGGTCTGTAGGGGAGGACCCAGGTAAGTCCAGTCAAGCCCACAGGTAGCTTCATCATGGAGTGGGGTGAGGAGTACAGGATGACAATGCTAAGGCTCATGAGCGGCCCCAGCAGGGGCAGTGGGGATTTGGGGCTCCTTCTGTTCATGATGTGCTTAGCCCCTTCCTCTTGCCTGTGTCCCCCGTCCCCTGGGTCTTTACCGTGAAGCTGATCTGGCAGCCGCCCATGATATAATCCAGGAAGGTGTGCACCTTCTCCACCTAGCAGGAGAGGGAAGAGGTAAAGTAGCAGGATGGTCCTTTGAGGAGGGAGCTGAGGGGGGCGGGCTTCTGTGGGGAAAGTGGAAGGGACAAAAGTGTTTGAGGTTGAAGTTCCCAGTGGGATAGGGCAAGCCTTCTCAGTTCCCAGAGGAGGAGACACTGGTCTTTGAAAAAAGGATTGAATCTGAGCAGCCAGCTTGAGGCAGGCACCGGAATTTACCGTGCACTGGGCCAGTACCACGGTCCCCGAGCTCTTGTAGTTCTTCTTCTTGTCCCGGTACTTGGGGTTGATACAGTCCCACTGCATCTAGATCCCACACACCCCACAAGTCTACAGTCACAATTCCATCAGGCAGCCCCTGGTCTCCCTTCCAGAAGAGCCTCCCAGAGCAAGACCCCCATGGCTCAGTCCTTAGACCGAGCCTGGGAACTTTCCACCCCCTCGTCCTATTGCATGTAATGGGCTCTTCAGCACCCTTAGAATTCTCCCAGGGATCTGGGTGGGATTCTGGGAGCTGGGGTCTTTGTGGCACCTCCTGCCCAGGGTTTGCCGTTCCTTCCTGCATCTCCTGGAATGTGCTGGTGAACTCGCCGATGAAGTCATGCTTCCCGCTCGAGTCATAGTCATACACCAGGAACTGAGAAGGCAAGGAGGGGAGGTGAGAGGGTCAGGGTTGCTTTGCAGTGGTTCCTGGGGGCAGGGGATGGACTTAGAGAGGTAGGGGGCTAATAGTCCCTAGGCCCAAACAGATGTCCTTAAGCTGCCTAAAGAGGCTACCTGCTGAACTTTATTCTTTGGCTCAATCTGGCAGGGACTTTGGCCTTGATAAAAGGCACACATTGTAGGAAAACTGAACTGTGACTGGGTCTTTACCCCACAGTGGGAAGGGCTTATCACATGAGGGAGGGGAAGGGGCTTGACACGCTCAGGAGGAATGTCTCAGACAGAGGCTAGATGCTCCAATAGGCTGCCCTTGCTTGGCGGGGGGGCCTCACCTTGAGAGGCCGGTGGACATCACAGCTGCATAGGGAGTGCAGGGACAGGCGGAATGGCTCCCAGCTGGGATTCAGGTTGTTCTTCACCACCTTGGAGAGGCACCCGAGAGCTGGTCACCTCCTCTCTAGGTTTCCCTGCTCTGCTCTTCCTCCCTCCTTCCCCACTGCTCCAGGCACCAACCTCCGTCCTCCAGACGAGCTGGTCACTCTGGTCCCCATTGGTCTTATAGATCTCCATGAAAGGGTCAGATTTGCTGAACAGATCCTGAACAGAGGAAAGAACCCATGGGCCTGATGAGGTCTGCAAGGGGAGGCAGCTAACACTGAAGTAGGGAGCAGCACTGATTTATCTTGAGTGGGGGCCTTGGCTCTCTAACAGGGAAGATGGGGGCCTGGACCCTGGGTTTCCAACCTTGTTGTCCAGCTTGTGGGCTCTGAAGGTGAGTTGTACATAGTCATTGGTGCCAGATACCTCCTCAGCCACAATCTGCAAAGGGGAAACAAGTGCAGGATTCCCCCCTACCACACAAAGGGCACCTTATGCCCTTTCCCTTAGGTGGAAGCCAGTCCTGGGCATGATGTCACCATGGATGTCCATGCAGGGGCATTGAATGCTATGCCCAAGGGTCAGTATAGGTGACCTTGCCTACCGTGATGGTGGACTTGCCCGCAGTCTTCCCATTCTTCAGCAGCAATGGCTTAGTGACCTTGGTTTGTGACACAATCTGGAGATGAAGGTAGAGGGAGATCCAGCTGTGACCCGCGGCCCCCCCCCCCCCCCCGCTTTGGCCAGGGAACAAGGGACAGGGTAAAAATATCCTTAGAGTGCTCACAGGGGCTATACTTGGGCTAGGGTTGGATGTAATTTCCACAGCAACATTAAGAGGTAGGCATATGACCCCCATTGTTTAGATGAGGAAACTAAGACTCAGAGAGGTTAAACATCTTGCCCAAGGCTGCACAGCCAGTGAATGGTGGAATGGGGTCCAAGCCCAGACTGAACTAGCTCCAGAGCTTATTCTCTGTTATTTTGGCTTTCAGAGGCAGAAGCTGAAGGGGGTAGGGTGGATGAGAAGGCAAACCTGGCCCAAGGTGCATTCTGTAGAGCCGAGGAAGGTGTCATTGCGGGGGCTAGTGGCTCCATCCTCAGCGTCAAACACGTGGAACTGCAGGGGCTGCTTCTCCTCAAAAAAGTACTCGAGGGCCAGCACCCGAGAGAAGACAGGGCTGGAGCAGGAGCGTAGCACCTCTGTGTGCTCCACCTGTGGCAGGGGGCAAGGGCCCTCTGGGAACCCAGGCTACTTTTCCCTGCCCTGGACCACCCTGCTCATGCCAGGTTTCCTCAGGCTCCTGTATCCCCAGTGACTAGCTCTTCCCTTGTTAGGCTGACCCCCGAGCTCAGGCTGCTGCCAGCCCACTGGACCGTCAGTCCTTTGAGGCTCTGATAAGGCCTTTGGGAGCTGTGCCACAGCCTGGGCCGATCCCAGGACCCTATAGGACTCTGTGGCTCTAAAATGGTTTGTGTCTCCAAGGTTACCCCCACAGCCTAGAATAGGCCCCTCAGAGTCCTCACATTCTCCTGTGAGGCTTTCCTTGCCCCTTCCCAGCCCCTCCTCCTTCCCAGGCTAGGAGGTTAGTTCAGATAAGACCCAGCCCATTCTCACCTCCACCCACTGCTCATCAGAGTAGAGCTTGAGCAGCACGCAGGGGTGGGGCTTGGTGAGTGTGTCTCGGTCCAAGAGGCCATGGCAGGACACCCGCAGCTCCACCCGCGAGGCCCCCAGCGTCATGGCTGGGGGCTCAGGCACCCATCCCATCTCAGGGTCCGACATGTCACTGTGGGGACAGAGCAGATGGCCTGGACACTGGAAAGGGAACATCTGCCAGGGGAGGGGTCTGTCTTCTGGGAACCTGGGCCCCATGCCCCACCTTGTCCTGCTTCCTGAGGCCCTGGGATCTTATGGATCTCCTGCTTCCCCCCTACCCACCCCCACCCCTGCCCTCAGCTTAGCTTCCTTGGCTGGAGCTGTGGACAAGGAGGGCGGAGGACCTGAGCTTCCCACTCTTGCACAGCCCTATGCCTTTGTCACCCCTGCTGACCTACTATGCATGGATGGGGTTGGAGAGGGCTGGGGGTATGGGGAGTTCCTGGCAGTCTTGGCTCCTAGGCCATCGATTGATCCATGCTTTCTGCTACCTCAGCACCTTCTGCTATTTCCCGACTGATGTTTGAGCCAGCACTGCACTCAGTCTTGGCACGAGGGAGCTGAACTGGGGCAAGGGGGTGGGGACATGGGTGGAGGAGCCCCTGGAAATCTGAAGGGGATGGGCCGTAAGAATGGAGTCTGCAGTGGGCAGGAGGAGGCAGGTTGTAAGATGCCCTGCGGGGCTGTCCTTATCCACCTCCCCCTACTCATCTCCTGGGTGACTTATGGCAAGGGAGGGGTGGTGGGCTTGGGGAGTTAGAGACAGAGCCCCATCCCCGCTGAGAGCTCCTCCAGGTTCCTGGCAGGGGCTCCCACTATGACAACTCCTGCTTCCCTCCCCACCTCCCCTGTTCTCACAATTCTTGGCAGCACTGGCACTGTCTCTTAGCGACAGGATTTTTGGGGAGCCACAGCCCCCTCCATGCTGCCCGTGGGATGCACGCACGCCACCCTCCCCCAGCAGTGGTATCAAGCCTCGGGCAGCAGCAGGCAGGGGTATGCTGGCCCGAGTTCACGGCTGGTCAGTCCATCTATCTGTGTCTGTCCACATCTCAGGGTGAGGCTGTCTGATCCCATGTCGTGCTTCCCCCAAGCGAGTGTGCGTTGGTGTGTCTGAATGCCCCCACCCTGTGTGTCTGTGCCCTAGTCGTGTGTCTGTATCCAGGAGGGTGTGCCAGTTCCCGTACCTCCCTCAGAACCGGGACCCTTCTCTGGCTGGGTTCCCCCCCTCCCCATAGCGCGTGCCTTTCTGGATATGTGAGGGAGGGTCTGGGTGGGTGGGTGGGGGTCTCTGCCTTCCTGCCACAAGTCTCCCAGTTCTCGCAGGGCCCCTGAGATGGGCAGGTGCATGTGGTGGTGAGGGGATCGGGCAGGACTGGAGACCTCTCTGGGGGCTGGGGGGAGATGTTGTTACGGAGACTGGGCCAGGCTGGGCCAGGCTGGGGCTGGGCTAGGGAGGAAGGGGAGGCTCACCTGGGCTCTAGTCGGGGGGCTCCTTTCTCCGGCTCTCTGGCCCTGGCCCTGACTCCCTTGCTTCTCCAGCCGCTGGCGCCGGCTCCGGCTCCGGCTCTGCTGCTATTTATGGGGCCTGGATGGGGAGGGGTGGGGGGGGCCGCAGCACCAGCTCCCCCCCGCACAGACCGGTTGGGAGGGAGAAGAGGGGAGGGGCAGGGCCACTGCCTGGGAGGGAGCCACAGAGCCGGGGGAGGAGGGCGGGCCGGGGGTGGCTCAGAGGCAGGACCCCCACAGACACAGTGACACACATCTTCCCCTTCACACCACACCCATGCACACATTGTGGCAGTGTGTGCACGCACACACATTCACACCAGGAGACGATGGAGACACACGCACCCACGGCTCGTGGGCTCACACGTATCCTGACACACACAGGCGCCAGCACCATAAACTCACTGTGACACCACGACAGTTACAGCCCTACGGATACACAGAAGGAAACACACCCAGTCTCAGCACTCTCCACATCGCGCTTGTGAAGGATATTCACAGTAACTCATAAAAGAACACTGGGCTATACTTGTCACACACACATACACTCATTCACACCAACCCAAATACAACAGAATGGAGATTTTCACATGCTCCTTAAAAATCACCCTGTACCACGCTAAATCTCATAGCTTTGAGAATGAGGTCCAGTTCCCTCGCTGCTTTTCAACAGGGACACACATGGAGATGCACACAATTGCTTAAGGACACACACAGTCTCCCATCCTGAGGCAGGGCTGCCACTAGGGACATGCGCTAAAGGACTGATTCCCGAAGCATCTTCTGGCGCTCACAATTCACCCCTCACCCCCCCAAGATTCAACCCGTGTGGTCACATCCTTGTGGGAGGGGCCATGTCACACACAGATCTTGAGGAAACAAGACGTTAGTCGTTCCCCAGTGACACCCGGGAAACTAGGCAATTCCCTGGGGAGCTGCATCCACACATGAGGACATTTGGGTACATGGTGACCTGGGATGAGTACACGAGAGGGTTCACCAGAATATCTTGACCCTCCATTCTCTAAGCCGCTCTAAGTTAACGGCCATTTGTTGAACATCTGCGTGCCAGGGGCTGGGGCTGAACAGGCAATCACCCGGCACAGGTGATTGAGACATAGGTCCTGCCCCTGGGGGAGGTGCATGTAGAAAGAACAGACAGACCCACAGACAGAGAGATGATGAGCTAATACACAAATACACAATGAAATGTGACAGGTGCAATGTTCCAGACTTATTCAGGATGCAATAGGTCACAGAGAGGGAGGGTTTAATTTTGATGAGTCAGGAGAAGGCAATCGGAAGGGCTTCACAGAGGAAGAGGTTCCTGAATGGAGCCTCGAATGCTGAGGTAGTATTTGTTAGTACACCAATGGGAAACAATTGATTTAATCGTCCCTCACTGTGGACACTTCTGTTCCCTCGGGCCACTCTACCGTTGAGATTCTGACTATTGGTGGTACCCCTAAGATAATGCAACATCATTTAATTCCGCCATTAGTGAGCCTACCTGTGCGGAAACTTGCACACACACCACACGCACGCTGCCCCCCAACCTTCTCTTGAACACCGGGACCTTCCAATCCCACCGCATGCCCCAGAGCTGGACACACACTGGTGCTAATTTGTGTCATTTTGGTCTCTCCTTCAGCCAGCTAGGCCCAGATCCTGCACATACACTCCCCCACCCCACACTTAGGGACTTTTCAGTCCCCTCCCACTTAGCACGTCTTGGGCCCATCTCTCTCCTGTCAGAGCTCCATTCTCATCCCTGTGGAGTATTCCCTACTTTTCCCCACTGTGGCTGAGCACTGAGGGGGAGCAGATGGTGGGGGGTGGTGGCAGTGAATGGGGAAGACAGCAGAGACAAAGCAGGCAGTGATTTTGTTTTTTTTAATTCTATACAAGGAGGGAGAGAGTCCCTGGGGATAGAGGGACAGATCTGCCCTTCCAGGAGAGGAGACGGCCCTGCCCCAAGCTCTGCCTCCCTCTCTCCAGGTTGCTCTCTCCCATCCTGTCCCCCACCTCCTGTCCCCAGGCCTCATCCTGCCATCCTGCCCCTGGGGGATGGGCTGGCAGAGGGGCCTGGAGGTGTGGGGGGTGGGTGGGGGTCTGAGTCCTTGTGAGGCACATGTTGAGAGGAGGGCTGGGCAGGGTGCTGTAGCGGCTGTCAGTCTGTTCCTGGCTCACTGGTTCCTGCTGGGGACAAATCCAGGGAGTCCTGTTTCCTAGGCAGGGAGAGCCAGCCTCTCGGTGTGGGCTATATCGTATCTGGCAGAGGGGGACTGCCCTTTTGCCCACCCCACTGGCACCTGTGGGGTCAGGGGGCTGCCTTCTGTCAGGCTCCAGCTTGTCACAGGACTGTGCCCGCCGCGTCCTCTTGGGCTTCAGGGGGGCAGTCCGGCGGCCTGGATCTGGGGGCCCTGAAATGACAGTCAAGGTGGGCCTGGCACATGAGTAGGGCTCATAGGCTGGGTGCTCATCCAAGCTGTGACTCATTCCAAGCCCGGGAGGGGTCCTGAGGTGGGCAATGAGGTCCCAGAGGCGCCCCAAGCACCCCGCCCCGAGCCAGGTGGTAGACCTTGGACCTCAGTCTCCTCTTGATCCTGCTGTGAGCCCAGCCTCAGCCGGGGTTTGTTCACTCCTAGGACTGCACCCCCAGCCTCAGCCTCCTCCCTGCCCCCTGGCTCCTGGGGGGGCCGGCGGCCCCGGGGCACAGCCACTGGCTTGGGGGGCCGTGAAGCTAAAGGGGGGTCCTGCAGCTGGCAAAAGAAGGAAAAGACTGGGTCAATTAGTCCCTTCGCCTCATCCAAGGGCCCTTCCCCTCCGCCTTGCCGGCCCTCACCTTGGCATTCCTAGTGGGAATGGTCCTCTCTGGGAATTGGGCCCCCTCCTTTTCCTCCTCCCCGTCCTGAGAGGCTGGGCTGGGGCTCTGGCAGCTGTGGTTGGGGGCACTCTCCTCAGCTGGGGGATGGGAAGAGAGGAGAAGCTGTAGGAAATGGCATTCTTGCATAGCTCTCCCTGACCTTCTTCCTTATGAAGCCCTGGAGGCCAGGACTTCTCCCCTCCAAGCCCATTTGCTCCTCTGCCTCTGCCCTGGATGTCCCCTTCTGCTCTAAGTGTTTCTGTCTCCTTGGTATGGTCTCCAGGATTGTCCTGAGCCCATCACCTTTGGAGGGGGCCCTGGTGTGGCTGTTCCTCTTGAAGGGCAGGGCTTGAGCCCATGCCTGCTGGGGCAGAGCCAGGGTACAGGGACTGCTGGGTCCACAGGCATGGCTGCCCATCCAAGGCCGCAGTGCCCCGAGGCCCTGCCAAGGCTGCAGCCTGGCATTCCCAGGACTCTGCCAGTCTGATTTAGATGGTGAGAGCCTTGGGGAGAGATGCCCTGGCACCCTCCCACCGCTGCCTCTGTGGCTTCATGCAATCTGAGCCTGAGGGTGCACTACCTGGAAGGTGTTGTCTGTGTGTGTATCTGTGAGGTGTGAGTAAGAGGGACCTGGAGGGTGCTGGTGGTAGGTGTGTGCCCAGTGGAGCATCTGACTATTGTGCTTTCCTAAATGAAGGATGGAGCCTCACTTTAGGTGTTTTAACTAGTCTGTGAGTGGGATGGGATGATCAGCAAAGATGCCTTCAGTGTTGGGATGGCCTTGGAGGATTGGCCAGGGGCACGGACTCTGCACCATGCCCTTGTGCCCCAGCCTTGGGATGGGAGGGGGCAGGTGAGTAAGTGTCTGCCTCTATGGGGAGATTTGTCCACGTCAGTGTTGTCGGAGTGTTGTGTTCCAGGCCTGTGGGCAAGTGAGTTGATGCCGAGCTGACCAGCTTTCCTTTAGAGGCTCCTTAAGTGCTCTGATCCCAGCAGAAAGAAAGCATCCTACCACAATTCATTTACTCCTCCAGAGTTCTGAAGCCAGATGGTAAATGACTTGCTTAAGGTCAACACTGCTGGTGGTGGTTGAACCGGGACCAACACCCAGGGTTTCTGACCCCCAAGGCATGGCTCTTGCCCTTTTCTTGTGGCACATTTCTGAGTGAACTGTGGATGGCTTGGCGAGCTACTTTTGGAGGAGACTGGAATGTTCGAGGTGGGTCTGGCATGGCTGGTACTTGCTCACCCTCTTTCCCAGCTGAGGTGCAGAGAGAGACCTTCTTTATAGAGGTGCCACTCTGCTGACGGTGGCCAGAGGTGGCCCCTGCTCTACGGAATTCCCTGGAACCATCCACAAAGTGTTCTTCCTTTCTGCTAATCCTGGCAAAGCCACTTTTGTTCTGTAAGATCTTTCTTTGCATTGGGTTGTTCCTTTCCTTTGGATGAGGCTTTGTAAATATCCTCAAAACATTTTTACTGTGGTGACTTCCTGACTGCCCCACCTTGGCTGTAAATTCCCCAACATGGGGGCTGTGGCTTCTGGTTCTTTGGACACACCCTGGGCCTTCAGTGCTGCTACCTGAGAAGAGGCGTTCCATACCTATGTGCCACGTGGCCTCTGCTCGGCGCATGGCGCTGAAGCTTGGCTTGGTGCTTTGGGGTGGTGGTGGGGGCTTCCAGGCTCCCGGCCCTGGGGTGCAGGGAGGAGATGAGAAAGGGGGAAGGGGAAAGGCGAATTAGAAGGGGCCCCTGAGAGAGGGGTCAAGGGAAGGAAGTGAGGGGGACTGTCTCACCTGCATCGTCTGAAGAGCGCCGTTTCTGCCAAGCCTGGACACTGCCCTCCAGGTCTGGGCCTGTACCCTGAAAGGATAGCTGAGTCAGGTCATAAGAAAAGTCCCCTCTACATGGAGACTGCAGTTAACAAGGGGCTTCTGCTCTAGCATCTCACGCCATTCTCATGGCATTAGTCCCTGGACACTTGGACCCTTATCCCCCAAAAGTCACACCTCTACCACCCTAGGGGGTGTAAGAAACGGCTTACACGAATGAGCATGTTGTTATTTTAGCAGTTATGTGTTTATTTTATGTGTGGTAGAAAAAAAAAAACATGACTAGTACAATAAGTCCATGATTTAAAAAATGATAATGCTTAGGACCAGACTAAGTTAAAAGGGTGAGTTGATTTAAATAAAAATATGTGAATAATAATCCAGGTGGTATGTGGGGAAGGGAAAAATCAGTCATAAATATGGTAATCTAGTCACCAAACTTTCAGAAACAGAACTCTAGAGGTAAGTATTTTTACAACTGCCCATTTTCCAGGGAGGTAGAGGCTCCGGGAGGCTAAATGACCTCCTCAGCCTTTCACGGCAGGTGAGTGTGTGGAATGAGCAGACTTGCAGCTAACACCTTCTAACACCACAGAATCACTCTCTCCACTGGCCCGAGCAGGGACAGGGCACAGAAGGGAGGCAGACAGGGATCCATAGAAACACTTGGGTGCCTGGGCTCCCCTCACCTCTCGTTTCCCGTCGAAGCTCCAACCCTTGGCTCTTCCCAACCCAGGAAGGGCAACACCATGGACCCTTGGCTGCTGTGCCGTCCCAGGGGCCAGGCCCCCCTCCCCTGGCTCCGCCCCCTCAGTGCCCTGGAACAAGGCCGTGGGTTTATAAGCAGTTCCTGATGGAGAAGGGGCTCCATAGGCTGCAAGGGAGTGAGAGAGGGCCCCTACCCCTCTGAGACCCCAGCCCTGGGACTGCCCTGCCGCAACCCTCTGACCCTTCACCCCTCCTCTGAGGAGTCCTTCCTCTGTCCTTCTTTGCATGCAGCACTCCCAGCATGCTCTGGGTCACCAGGCTTAGATCACTCAAGGAGTGGGGCCATTGGGAAGACCAAAGTTCCTCAGAACCTCGAGTCCTGTCATTTTCCCATTAACTGCCTGGGACAGGGTAAGTGGGTGGGCTATGTGTGGAACAGCAACCGGGGAGGATACAGCACCTCACCTCACTTACCATCTTCCTGCGGAAGGAAGGCCCCCGGCTCCCCCCAAATCCAGGGAGGGGGCCGCTCTCCTCCTCTGGGCTCCAACAGGGGGAGGAATTATTGCCAAGGCTGGGGGGATCTGGGCTTGGGGGGCTCTCCTGAGTTGGGGGTGGGGGTGGGGGCGGAGGGAGGAGGAGCCCAGTGGTGGGGGACCCTGGCCCCCTATCCCCCTTGAAGCTCCGGGGCCGGCGAAAGTGAAACAGGCCTCTGCGTCTCTTCTTCTGGAGTGGAGGCAGCGGCGGCTCTGAGAGGCCTGGCCGCAGGGTCCGCAGAGTCCGGGGGTAGCTGAGCAGAGTTGGGGTGAGTTACTGACAAAGTCGCAGGCAGATGCAAAATGCCAGATGTGGAGGTCACTCAGGGCGCAGGCTGGTGCTAGTGTTAGTCTAGCCCTGGGTCTAATAAGCCTCCAACTTTCCTTTCATCCAGTCTCTCCTGCTGCCCTGTAACCCTTTCCACTTAGGTCTCAGGAGACAAAGCTTCCTCACCTTCTCTGTCATCCTCCAGCAGTCTCCTTCCCTCTGTCTCCCCAGCAACTCCTTCCTCCCAGGCACCCCCATCCCCCCATCCTTCTCTCAGCTTCTCCCAGTGACTCCATTTCTTCTGGACAGGTGCTGGGGAGTCTGCAAGACTGTGACAGAGAATATACCCTCCAGGGCTCTTACCACTGTCATCCCATCCCAGGGCCTGTTGCGACCCCATCCCTCCCACCATCCCACTGTGGTGGTTCACCCTGGCCCCATGCTTCCCAGCTGTCCTGAGGAAAGTCAGAGAACACGGGAGTTAAGGGCTGAGTGGGGAAGGATGAGAACATGGGGGAAATGTTTCACAGAGACTGGCTTTGGGACACTGCCATTGGAGAGACCTCCATGACTGCTGGGAAGGAGCCCTTCAGGGCCTCTGGGCCTGCAGAAAATGGGACTGTGCCTAGGTGCCACACCTGGAGCTTTCATCCATGACCCTTCGGCTGAAAAAATCCTCCAGCCCCTCATCCAGGCGGGTGGCCATCCCATTCTCCTGTCGTGTCCCAGTTATTGGCACCTGCTGGGAGGAAAGTCCTGTAGGGTATCTCATCTGGAACAGGAAGTCCTCCCTACTCTCTCCATTCACTCAGGGCCTTCCCCTTTGGACTTGGACTTGCCTCTTGTTGGCCCCATGAAAATTTAGACTTTAGTCTGCCTGGGCATTTCCTAGGCATGGTGGCTCTTGGCTGTATCCCTCACCCAAATGGGAACTGCCACTGACTGGCAGACAGATTTCCTATCTGGGAAAACTGGCTAATCCCATCCTCTTTTCAGTGGCCTGCCTGGGCCCCTGCCTGATCCCCCAAGGCTGATGTCTCTGGCATTTTGGTCCTAAGGCTAGGACCCCTGGCTCTGGCATTGCTAAGTGGTATTGGTCCTTTTGCAAGGACTTATGGACTCACACTGGGCCGACCAGGTCCTGGAGGTGTGGTCCTGGGGGGCCGAGGCCTGCCTTGTGTTTGATGCCTTAGTTTATAGCCATGAGTGGGCAGCTCGGATAGACCCTCCCAGGAGCCACCGCCTGTGGGCTGGCTGCTTCCGAGTCCTGAGAACCAGCCAGGCGGGATACCCAGGCTCCCCAGCTGGCTTTCCATGTCCTGAGGGCTCCCACCTGTGGGCACAGCAGCATTAGAGGGAGTAGCAAGAGGCACAGGGAGAAAGCAGGCTGGAAAGACAATTAAAAAGAAAGGGACCAGAGCCTGGGAAGGGTGTAGGGACCTGGAGGACATTAGAATTGAGGCTGGGGACTCACTAATGAAGGCGGACACTGGCCGGATCTTGCGGCAGCGTTTCTGCTTTTTGATGGCCATGGTGTCCTGCAGAAATGGAAACCAATGGTGGAGCCAAGTTGCAAGTCCCAGGAGCCTCATCTGAAGCCTCTTATTCCTCATAAAGCCTTCTCTTTAGAGCCCCTCCTGCCTCACTTTCTTTGGGTGGCTGAGGTACTGGGACAAGGGAAGAAGCTGGGCTGGATTGGGGCTGGGGGATGAGACCAGGCCCAGTGTCAGGAGAAAGTGGAGTCCAGAGAAACGGAAGGGGACAGTGTTTTGCAGGTTCAGGGTCAGGACCTAGTTTAAGGTGGGGAGTGGGGGTTGGGGCACTCACGATGTTGGTCCCAAGTTCATCATCTGTGGTCTCCTCATGGTCATGGTTCCGGCCTCGGCCCCGGGAGGACGGATCCTGCCCTTGGCCTGGCCCCGATGGTGGATCTGATAGGGTCTTTAGCTGGGCCAGGTGCCGGGCCTGGGGAAGGACAGATGTGAACAGGTTCCCAAGGAAGCTGCTCACCTTCCGGGGCTTTGGGGGATGGTTGGTTGGGGGAGATGGGATGATGTGGGGTGGAGAGTGTGCCTGAGCCTGGCTGGGGTTCAGAAGCCTTACCAGGCTCTTGTGGGAGTGGTACAGCTCCTGCAGGATCTCGTCCACTATGGAGTTGGTCAAGTAGGTGACGACTGAGAGCTTTACTTCACTGTGGGCACAGGTGGGACTACTCAGTCATCCTGCTCCCTGGCCCCTAAGCCTTTCCCCAGGTGCCTAAGGGAGTGGGCAGCTGGCCTGGACATCCATGGAGGCACCTTAGGTCTCCCTTGTGTCTCCATAAAGGCATGCTCTGTCCCACCCACTGACACCCCGCATAGGTGTGTGTAGATCGGGAGAGTGGGCAAGAGGAATTGAGGAGAAAGAGCAAAGGGGCTCTGGGCCAGGCTCCTGGAGTTCCAGTGGAACAGAGCTGGGTAAATTGGGGTGCTGAGTGAACCCTGCTGGTCTCCGCTGGAAGCCCAGAAACTGGCTCTTCTTGAGCTGGCCACTTCATGGATATGAGTGATAATATTCCTTTGCTTTGGTGAGCAGTGGCACCTAGGATGAGAGAGCGCTGGAGGGGAACACGAGAACTGAGTGAGGGCAGAGCATAGTCCAGGCACCCCTACTCACATCGATTTTGTCCATGCCTCCGAGGAGACTGTGCTTTGTTTCTGGGAGGCCATTCTTGGTGGATGTGTGTGGCTGAGTGTGTGTGTACACCTACATGTGCACTGCCAGGCTCCTAAACCCAGGCTCAGCACTTAGATTTCTAGGGCAAAGACCAGTTAGACCCTAAATAGCAAGGTTGCAGTTAGTTAAAGATTTATCCCTTGTAATGGAGATTATGCCATTCATTATTCATTGCTGTAGCTGGGCCCCAGGTTCCTAAGTGCTCTGGGACAAATCCAGCCCCTTCCCAGTGCCAACCCCCTCCACTTCTCACTCCAGCTTGTTCTGAATGTCCTGTCCTGCCTGCTCCAGCAGCGCCCCTCGGATGAAGTTCCGGGGCACAGTGACGCGCTCAGCCACATTGCTCAGCATCTTGTTGTGCCCCTCAGCCACTCGCATGGCCACAGGACATAACTCCTGCGTAAGGCTGACCATCGACTCCAGGATCACCTAGTATGGGAGGAGGGGAGGCCAGAGCCCGGGGGGGGGGGGGGGGCGGGCGCAGGGTCAGGGCTGGCACCACACTGGAAGAGACTCTAGCCTGTCTATTCCAGCCCCCCATGGTGAGACTGAGGGGCCCACCAACGTTCTGGGGCTGGTTACCAGCAGAGCCTGGGACATTCAGGCTTCCCCACATCCTGGTAAGTGTTCCTTCCATCCTGCCATATGGACAGGGGAGAGGTCAGAGTTCAGGGGTCAACGTGGAAGCTAGCAGAAAAAATCCAAGCCCTGTTTTCTAGCAAAGCCAGAAACATTGGGAGTGTGGATGGCTTCAACTCTGCCTTTCCTTCCTGTCCCCAGGAATTTCCTCATGCTGACCTCAGCCCTCAGCTTTGAGCCTTGGTCAACACTGGGCTTCTTCCCTCAGGACTTGCCTGCAGTTCCTTGTCCACAGCCTTGGAGACCTCACTGGCAACTGACTCCAGCCTCTGCCGTACAGGCCCGTCATTGGCCAGCACATGGCCCAGCTCATAGAGGCTGGGAAACAGCTGCAGAAGGAAAGGGTTATCATCAGAAGGTCAGAATCAGGCCTGACCAGGTCCTGGGAGCCCTGGGCTGGGAGGACAGATGCATGGGTCAGGGCGCGGATACTCCTGGGGTAGTGTGGCCGGCCTTCCTGGGCTCTCGGACTGCGAAGGAGGGTGGGGCTGCGGAGGGCTCACCGCCCGTGAGTTTTTGGCGTCCTTGATCAGGTCCCGAGCATAAAGCAGCTCATCCTGCACAGGCTCCAGGGGGCACAGCCTCAGGGCCCGAACCTCCTCCTGCACCCGGCCACACAGCCGCTGCAGCATCTGGAGCACAGCCGGCAGAAGTGTCAGCGGGGGGGATCCTTGCACCCTCATCTTCCCAGGTGGGACCCCAGGCACCCCATTTCTGGGTCCCCTTGGGCAGTGCTCCTGGTGCTGGCACTGATGGGGTAGTAGTGGTGTCTCTGGATGGCCTGTTCTCTCTTCTTGGGATGCCCATGAATATTCAGGGGAGTTCCTGTGGTCCCAGGGACTCCTGGTCTGGGGCCCCCCACACGTTCTCTCATGTTTAAGCCATACTCTGAATGTCCCGTCTTTTGCTCTCCCATGCATTCAGTCCAGTTGTGGACACCACAAAATGCCTCTTTCATGCCCCCACCCTCGCGTGTGCACCCTCTATCACATCACACCTGAACCCTGTGTGCCCCATGCATGCCCCACGTGTCCCAGAGGGAAACGTTTACTTGCTCGGCGCTGCTGGTCACCAGGCCCTGCTGTAGCCTGAAAGCCTGCTCCTGAGGGCATGTCTGGGAGTGATTGTTCCTCACCAAGCACCACTGGATCTGGAGACGATGGGGTGGGAGGGGTCAGGGCCTGGGATGTGGGCTGGCCCCTGCCCCTTGCTGTTCCACCCTGCCAAGGCCTCTACCTTCTGCCAGACATCCTCGGTGCGCTCCGGGGCGCTGCGGTAGGCTTGGGAGATGTCACTCACGGGGAAGGACATGAAGCGCAGTGTGTGGTTGCTGTAAGGCACAGTGACACAGCTGGGTTAGGGAAAGGTGGGGAGAGGCCCTTGCTCTCCATACTCTCCTTGCTAACCATTTCCGTCACCCGGGCCTTTCCTAACATATCTCTGCAAACAAGTTGAGTGAACCAGGGTGGGGCTAATGTAGCAGGCTTGGTCCAGGCCCAGGGAGGCTGGGGCTGGGGTCAGGGCAGAGCTCTGGTCCACTCACCTCTCCAGGGCCCTTGCAATGTCCAGAAAGCCCAGGGCAGATGTGTTGTTTCGATCCCATAGGATGGTTCTAGGGAGACAGTGAACAGTAGCTGGTTACCCCTCCCTCTGGGTCCTTTTTAGGGGTAGGCACGCACCCCCTTCTGGAGTCCTCCCTCCTTTCCTGGGTAATGAGGCTGACTCCAAGATGGTTCTGGGCCTGAAGGTGTTCTGGAAGCTGGGCTACAGAGCAACACAGCAAGCAGGGCACGCGCGCGCGCTCGTGTGTGTGTGTGTGTGTGTGTGTGTGTGTGTGGAGGGGGCATACTGGGACTCCAGGTCAGAGATAGAGGTGTGCACCGTACCTGAGGGAGGAGTTTATCTGCAGGGCCTTAGACAGCATCTTGGCCCCGATGTCCTCCATGCCATTGCCACTCAGATCCACCTTAGCCAGGCAGGTGTTGCTGCCCAGGGCATTGATGAGGATGCTGGTGCGGAGCTTCAGCCTTGAGTCCGCCACTGACAGTGACTGCAGGGACTATGTGGGCAAGAGTGGGGTTGAGCCCAGTCCCCGCAGCCCCTGCCACTGTGGATCCCTTCCCAAGCCCAGTCACTCACACAGTCCTCTTCTTGGATCAGTTGCACCAGCTTGTGGAGGATCTCCTCCAGGGTCCTGTGGGGAGTCAGGGCTCAGAGCAGGAGGGGAGGGGTTGGGGTCATGCTACTGGAGGAGCAGGAGGTGATTTGAGCAGGGAGGGGCCAGAGGTAACACAGTGAGCCAAAAGGATAGGTGGATGATGGAGTGAGGTCTGTGGGTATGGGGAGGGGACCTCACTTGGCCTTGACATTGAAGTTCTTGCCCAGGAACAGGTGCTTGAGGGACTTGTTCTTGCCAAGTGCGGGCACCAGTGTCAGGAGGTCCGAGTCGAACCCTGGCCAATAGATGGGAGAGGTCTGGCTTTGAGGCCTGAGGGCGGCAGGGGGTGAGGGGGCCGTGCTCCAGGTCCCTGGCCCCATTGGTCCCCAGGAACGGAAGTGTCCCTACTTACCATTGTCTGACAGATCCAGGCTGCCCACACAGGTGACAGCCCCCAGCTGCTCCTGCAAAGCCTGGGCTCCTGCTGAGCGGAGCTGCAGGGACACGGTGAGGGTGGGGTGGGGAAGGCAGGGGTGGGGACATCTTTAATGCTTAGAGATTAGAGTAGTCACACCAGGACTCATGGCCATGCTAGGTCTCAGGTGTAAAATCAGGAGGCCCCTTCTCCACCAGATCCTTTCCTAGGGCTCTCTCCCTTCCTCCCTTTAGCTAGAAATATCTCCAGACTGCTGCTCCGGAGATAGCTCGCTCCTGCCCTCTGGTGGGAAAGTCTGGTATCTCCCACCCCAAAGCTTTCAGGGGGCATACTGGAGACTGAAAATGACCTCTGGAAAAGAGGGACACAGATGACACACTGAGAAGGGAAAGTGGAGGTTTGGTCGGGTCTGGGGGTCACAGAGGTGCAGCACAGAGGTAAGATGGAGCCAGGGTTTGATGAAGATTGGAGAAATGAACAGTGAGGCGACCGGGTGGGGGACTGGCAGTGGGCGTTAGGTGACCAAGGGCTCACCTCACAGCTGCTGAGGTCCAGGTGCAGATCACTGAGGTGACTGTTGAGGGAGAGGCCCTGGAGCAGTGCCCTGTGGGAGGAAGGTCAGCAGGCCCACCTCTACCCCTCACCCTCTTCTCTCATGGTTCCCTCTTGGACGCCCCCCAACCCTGCACCCACCCGACCTGAGGGCCTCCAGGGGCAGCCTCGTGGCCGACAGGTTGACGTGGCTCAGTGTGTAGGCGCTGCTGAAGAACTGCTTGAAGGCCGGCGGGGCCTCTCGGCCCTTCCTGCAGAGACTCCCGGGGTCAGCAAGGGAGGGGGATGCCCATGGCTCACCCCATCCCTCCTTGTGCCCTTTGTGCTCCCACCTGTGGGAGCAGCTGTTGCGCGCCAGGTTGAGGTAGGTTAGGTGGGAGCAGCAGCCATGGAGCAGGGCTCCCAGAAGCTGTGGGGAAAGACATGGTGGGTCTCACATGGGCTGGGAGGGGCTGGCAAGGATTCCTCCCTCCCCATCAAAGTCCTGGCTCTTCACCCTTGGCAGTCAGTGTGATTCCTTCTATGAATGCCCACTTCACCTCTTAATGCCTCAGTTTCCACTCTGTGGAAAGTGGGTCTACTCCCTGCTTGACCCCCAGGGGTGGCGGAGAGGCTCACAGGCAGTGAATGTGTAAAGCCAGAGCGAGCCATTAGGGGCTCATAAGGTGCCTTGTTCAAGTCAGGGGAAGAATCCTTTCCTCTTGGTGGATTCAGCCAGGAGCACAGCTGGGGAATGGAGGGAGGGCTGGCTTTTAGGGACAGCCAGCACAACCTTGGGCAGTGACCGGGATAGCGTGCCCCACAGGTGTGAGCTGTGGGCTTTGCTTTATAATTCAGCTGAACTTGGAGTCATCCTTCCAGCTCTGTCCACTCAAGGCAGGGGCGATGAGACAGGGGCCACCCTGGCCTCCCTAAATCACTTCAGGCTGGTTCTCCCATCACCGACCCCTCACCAAGTCAATGGCGCAGTCGGTTCCTGCCAGGTCCAGGTGCACCAGAGCATTAGGCTGGGCCAGGAAACTGTAGAGGGCCTGGGAACAAGGACAGAGGGGCTGCCAGGGAAGAGGTGATAGAGCCCCACCACCCCCAAGCTATAGGGCAGAGACTCCCTGGTCCTGAAACCTGAGTGTGCTTCTGTGGGGCTTGAGCTAGGTTCCACGGACTCACATTGGCCTCATCTGTGGCGAGCAGCCCAGGGTTCTTGCTCAGGTCCAGGTATCGAAGGGAGCTGGCAAAGGCTGGGTTGGCCCCGAAGGTCTGGCCCAGTGCCTGGAGCCCTGAGCACAGCGGGCACTGGGCTGGGTTGGCCCCCATCCCCACCTCTTCCCCTTCCACACAACTCTTCCCCCCAGCCCCCAAGTGTGTCTCCTTTCCCTTCCTCAGATCCCCAGGATGCTGTGTGAATGGGTAGGTACACCTCTGGGACTTGAGGATCCAGAGGGTGCTGGAGGAGGTTATAGGTCAGAGGTCAGGGGTCCTGGTGCAAGTACCTCGAGGGGAAATGGCAGTCTTGGCCAGGCACAGTTTGGTGAGGCCAGTGGGGAAGCAGAGGAGCTGCTGACTCAGACTGAGGAAACCTGGGAGTAGACAGAGAAATGGGCCCAGTGAGAGGCTGGGCAGTGGGCATAGGTGGTGCAGAGTCAGAGTGGGGGCTTGAAGGGGGTACAGGCCTGGGGTCAAGGACAGCAGTATTGGGGCAAGGGCTGGCATCAGGCTGGAGAGTCCCTGTTCGGCCCCAGGTTGGGCTCTGGGCTAGGGCAGGGGTCTATATTGTGGTGGGGGTAGGATTCAGGGCTGGGGCTCACCCTTGTCCTCGATGGGGTTGTGGGACAGAGTGAGGGCATGCAGCACACAGCTCCCGTTCTCCCCAAACACCCCGGCCAGCTTCTGGACAAAGTCCCTTCAGGGAAGGGGAGGAAGGATTTGTTTGTCCCAGCCCCGGACTTCCCCTCTTCCTCCACCTGCCTGCCTGGTTGGGGCTGCAAAGGTCAGAGGCCTCCATAGGTGGGGATGGGCTTGGGGCCTGCCAGGGAGCTTGTCATCACTATGAAGTACCTGGGAAGTTGTGCCGAAACAAAGCCTAGCTTTGGGTCCTTGAGATTAGAGCAGTCCACCCCATTGGGTAGTTGATGGAAGAGGATAGGGCATGGAGCATACTGGGAGAGGCCATGGAGCTGGGGGGCCAGGAGACTTAGGTCTGAGTCCCAGCTTGACCAATGACCTGCTTTGTGCCCTTGTTGGGCCTTAGTCTTTTTTTCTGTAAAGTAAAGAGCTGGAGGAGATAGCTTGGGGACCCGTATCATGCTCTGACGTTCTGGGACCCTAAGGCTACATCACTGGGGCACCACTGCCCAGGGAGGAGGCTGGCCTCACGTCTTAAGCCCGGCATTGTCCAGCACCAGCTCTTCGAGGCTCCCCGACTTGCTCAGGGTATGTAGCACCTGTTCTAACACTTCAGAGCCCTGAGGACAGAGGAGGTTTTGTGACCAGGAGCCAGAGAGGGCACTACTCTCCAGCCCCTCCTCCCACCCCTCGTAGTCCCTACCAGCCGCAGATCCTTGCAGTAGAGTTTGGTGAACCACTGGTTGTAGGCCAGGGCTGCCACCATTAGGGCCAAGTCTCTGTGGGGAGATTGAAGGGCCAGGAAAGTGGTGAGCCGGTGGTTGGGGCAGGAAAGAAGAGTTTAAGGATGGGGTGATGGACTGGGGAAAGTCTAGATGGGTAGAAGGCAAAGGGGGGTAGGGTTGGGGAGATAGAGTTGGGGCTGTAGGTAGGATCAGAAGAGGGAGCCTGGAGGCTGAGGCTGGAATGGGGGGATTGAGTCTCTGCTCCATCTGCTTACCGGCTTTCCAAGTGGCTGAAATCCAAAAGATTGAACTCCCGGTTATCCTCGGCATGATAGATGGTGTCCACATCCTTGGAGAGGTGGAACTGGCTCACACCTGCTCCCCTCCTCCCCCGCCCCCTCCCTCTGGGTCCCACCTGCCCACCTGCTGGGTCCCTGCCCAACGTACCCATTGCACCTCCTCACGGCAGTGCAGTCCGTTGTAGTCACACAGGGCAGCATAGGTCTCGGAGAAGCCACCTGTGGGGCAGGATGTGAGCTGGTTCCATGAGGAGTAAGGGTGTGGAGAATAGGCTTAGAGTTCAAGGAAAGGTCAAGGTCATTTTATGTGGCCCATGTCCTGGGTTCCTGCTATACCATGAACCTCTGAGGTCTAGGAGCTATGGAGTCCTCAGGGCAGACACAGCCCCATGCACAAAGGACTCTGGACAAGGGCAGGGTAGTTTAGGCCCCACTTCCGCCAAGTTTGCCCCTGCTCACCACAGACACTGTGAGTGGTCGATGTGGAAGTCTCAGAGTTAGGGGACGTGTCTCGGGGCCCTTCTGGGGTGTCAGCATTTCCACGACGGATTAGACACCTGGAAAATGACCAAATCTATCTCAGAGAGGGGTGTAAAGAAACTCTCCATTCTTCCCCTGTTATAGCTTCTGGGACCCTAGGAAGAAGCAGCAGTGGGGACATAAGGGCTCTTGCCCTCAGTGTTCCAGGAGCCCAGGTCCAGGGGAAGGAGGGAAGGAGGAAGAAGTCTCCTTGTTGTGTAACCCTTTGAGAGACTCCTCCTTTGCCACTCACCCAGGGCCAGGGCAGACCTTGGAGAGGGCAGAGCTCACATGTCGTGTCACCTGGTCCACACTCTCAGCCGATGGGAACCGCATGCTCACCAGGCCACGCTCTGTCTCCACTAGGATCTAGAGGAAAGGGAGCATCAGGACCAAGTCCATCCTCCTGCTGACCCAATAGTAGGGCCCAAGTTGGGGTCCTCACCTGGTTCTGACTGAGCGTATTGAAGGCGCGGATTTCTAGGACATTGAAGGAGCTCTCCACCTGTGGGAGGGGCATGGGGGTGCTCATCTTAAGGTAAGAGCCTGGCTGCCTGGCTCCGGAGGGAGTATGCCAGGTGTACTTCTGCTCCTCAGCCCAACTCACCTTGGCTGGGACTTTAAGGGGGAAGAGGTGGAGGCGCCAGGAGGTCAGGGCCTTCAGAGAGAGGAAAAGAACATCAGCAGCAAATGGCCGCTCCTGGGCCCTAGGCCACCTGCCCTCCTTCACCCCCCTCAGCCTGTGTGCAACCCCTGTCAGCAGTGGCCCTCTGCTCCCAGTATCCTCCTTCTCTCTCATGCCCCACCCTGGGCTCCTGGACATCCACTCAGTCTAGCCTGCCCCTTCCCCAGGCTTGGTCTCCTCAGCTCTCCCCCCACCCCTACCCCCAGTCTCCCCTGCCTCCCAGGCTCCTTGCTCTCAGCAGCCCAGCTGCCCTTGATGACACTCCCTCAGCTGCTCCCCCTCCCCCCACTCGCCGAAGCCCAGTACCCTCACCAGAACTCGATCCTCAAACTTCTTGGGCTTCGTCTCCAGCTTCACCCGATGTTGTTGGAGCACAGCCCCTTGGCTTAAGCACCTCCTGATGCTGTCTGCAGGTGGGTGGGGGGCCTGCTCAGAGCTCCCCTTACCCTGGCCACCCCTACCTCCCCAGGGCTTTCCAGGGGTGGGGTCAGATGAGAGGAAAAATAAGCACAGAGAGAGCTTTCCTTCTTGGGTGGCTTTTCTCTTCCTATTAGAGAGGGAGGGGGGTGTGGAGAAAACTCTGGCTCCTGATGTCCCTGAGTCAGGGGACAGTTGCTGAGTGACACTGTCTGTGGGAGGGTGTGTCTTACACTTCTGAGGGTGTGAAGGATTTTTCCAACCCATGCACTCCAGCAGCCATTGACATATACATAGTGAGTCAGTGTGTGGGGGCGTGGGGGTGTCCCTCTGACTATATTCTAGGTGGTCTGGGTGTGAGTGTCTGCCTTTTACTATGCATGTGTGCACGCCTTCTGAAGATGCCAGGGAGACCGTGTGTGGCATTGGTAGGACTGGATAGGTGAATGAGTATGCTGTGCTTGTAGTTGTGAAAGACAGCCTTGGTGTGGGGGTGGGGGTGGGAAGTGGGGGGTGAGAAAGAGTTAGTGTTTAAATGAGCCCAATACCCACTTCCTAGCAGAACCCATCCGGATATCCCAGTGTGTATATGTGTATGTGTGTGTGTGTGTGGTGGGGGTGCATTTTCTGTAAAGATGTGTGTACACATATCTGATGATTGTATTTATGTGTGTGTGTAGGTATGGGAAATTGCCATGGTGCAGCATGCCTCTGAGTATCCTTGAGTGTCCTGATCTCTGCGTGGGCTAGCCTGTGCTCCTGCCTGGGGCGGGGGGCCAGTGAGGGTTGTGGTAGTGCTGGGTGGGGGGTGTGGTGTCAGGCCTTGGTTTGGGCTGAGTCTGAGAACCATGCAAACAGGAGAGACCTTGAGGTGTGAGTGTGAGTAGGGAGAAGGGGCAGGCTAAGACGAGGGCTGTGGGAGGCGAGCTGCAGAGACACTGCTCTTGGTCGTAGCTCCAATCCGGGCCCTCTTCCCTGACTCCCTTCTTTGCCCCACTGGCCTGGGAGCTGCCAGGCTGCCAGAGGGGCTTTCAGGGCCAGTTCCGGGGCGGGGCCGGGAGGAGGGAGGGTGCTGAGCCAAGAGGCGGTCAGGACCAGGGGCAGCTCCCATGGCCCGGCGGGGCGGACCGGGCCCCGCCCGGCGGGGAAACGGGGACTCTCTGGAGGGGAGACTGGACGTCTCGCCGAGGGATGGGCTAGGATCAATGAGAGTCAGCCCCACGGAGCGCCAGGGGACTGCACCTGTCACCGATGATCGGGACGGGCGGCTCTGGGACTGGAAGGTCCTGACAGGGTGAGGCGAGGCGGGCAGCGGAGGATGCTCGGGGGACAGCGATGCCCCTAGCTAGGATGCAGGGGCAGGGGACCGCCCTGGAGCCGGAATGCATGGGGCGCGGGGAGGGCAGGAGGCAGCGGGGCTGGGGTGTACCGCGGGGAGGAACGCACTGGGTCTGGGATGCTCCCGGACGGGGCGTCCCGGAGACCACCGCAGCCTCGTACCTTGCAGCTCGCGGGTGAGCTCCGCGCTGGGCTTGGCCATGGCGGCCGCTGCTGCTGCCGTTGCTGCAGAGGAGCCGCCGCCGCCGGGGAGCCGCGGCACATGCTAGACCCGGCTCCGGCAGGGCCCCGGCGCTGAGCGCTGCAGCAGCCGCCGAGCCCGCTCCTGTCAGGGGCGGCTGCGCGAGCGCTCCTCCCCCCGCCTAGGAGCCCGGGTCTCCCGCCCCGCCCGGTGAGGTGTGGGATTGAGCATGCGCGCCGCGCCTCCCTTCCGCGTGAGACCCCGCGCGCGCTCGCGCCCACCCCTCCCGCCGGCTCCCGCGTGCGACGCCCTGTGCGTGTCGCCTGGAGCCTGGGCCATCTCCCGGGCGGGACTAGCGTCCACTTTCCGTGCCACCCACTCCTCGGGCACCGTGAGCAGAACCCATTTCTTTTGTTTGTGGGCCTGGGTACCCCTCCCCGGGTCATCCTTGCAATGCCCCTCCCTTTTGCCCTACTGCTTGGGAAGCGTCCAGCTCCTACTTGCTGACTGGCGAGGAAACTCAGGGCTGAGGGCGATGCCAGGAGAGGTCCTGGCTAGATCTGGGGGTGTTCGTCCTTCCTCCAGCTTGCCCAGCCTCGGGGATCCCTGCAGCGTCTTTGGCACCATCCCCACGGGTGTGAGGCCGAGAGTATCACCCGGGAGTTCCCGTGCCACCTCCTTCCAGCTGGCAGTTCTGTAGACACATCCACCCCTGAGCATCACGCTTAGGTCCTGGAGACAGGGAGGAGGATTAAGGGGATCCAGGGTTGTAGCTCACTCAATCTCTGCTTGGCTACCACATCTATGTACCCTGCAATGACAAATGAACACACCTACTCAAAGCAATACAGTCATCTGCATTTTATTTGCACCTCCCTTTGCAAGTTGTTGATTTTCCAACTGCTTTCTCCACCCGGGTTCCTTTAATCCCATCTCCCTCAAATTCCCCCATGCCCAGGAAAAAAATATTAGTTTTTGCCAAGGTAGACTCAGCTTTCTCAGCAGGCCTGCCCTATGTTCTCAGGGGAAGTCTTTATCTAAAGCTACAGCAACAGGGTGAATCCTCATAAGACCACACCTTGACCAGAAGGAAGGCTGGATCTTTTCAGAGGGCAGAATTGATTTTGGGGGTGAGGTAGGGTGTAAGGTGAGCAGTATATTAGGCAGAGGTGGGAAAGACTGATAAGTGCTGGAACAGTACTCAGGAGTTAGAGCCCAATCTCTGCCCTGGTGAGTTCTCTCCAGGTCCTCAGAGACGGGATGGGGTCCCTCCACCCACTACCACTGTTTCCCCAGTGATGTAGCTGGCGTCTTCAGAGCACAGGAAAGACACGATGCCTGCACACTCATCTGGTTTGCCTATCCTGAGGAATAAGAGAAACAAGGAACGGAGTAAATATCAAACAGGCCAGACCCCCTGACCTGGCCCTCAAGGCATGAATGTGCTTATTCAAAAAGTATCAGATGATTTATCAGGACCAGTGTATAAGCTTCTTGTCAATCAAAAAGGGTTACCATGAAGATAAGCTGTCATAATAAATACTGCCTAAATACTGCACGCTGTAAAAACCACCACACATTATATTCAAATAATACAGAGACACTTTGTGTTTTAGAGAATCAGGACACCACAATCCAAAGTCATACAGATAATCTGGTGAGCAGCTATTTTGTTTCACACGTGTGTATACTATTCAAGTGTCAGGTAGTCTGTAAGACAGTAAATGGTTTGTTTAAAATGATTCCATTTATATTGCTTCAATTCACAGACAACTTTTTCAGGAATCTGTTTTTGTCCCTTAAAGTCAGGTTCATTTTGTGAGAATGTGCTAATTCTCGGTGTTTGTATCAGTGATTGCATAGTTAGGGAACACTGTAACCTAACCAAAGAATGCTCTAGAGGTGGGGGTGGAGTAGGTACCTCAAACTTAGAAGGCCTGGATTAGTGGTTCTCCATCATAGCTGCACACTATAATCATCTTGGAGGCTTAACTTCCTCCCCGCCCTGGCCTCTCACCTCGCGAAGGGAAAAAAAAAAAAAAAAGCCTAGGTCCTATATTGGACCAATTAAAAAAGAATCTCTGGGAGTGGAGCCTGAGCATTTGTAGTTTCACAAGTGCCCAGCTGATTCTAACGCACATCCAAGATCAAGAAGCGTGGGTGTAGACATTCACTGAGGCTCCAGGATGACAATGCCCTGACTTGTTAGTGAGTTGTGAAGTAGGTGTGCAGCTCATGCCTGACATCAGAACAGCTTTGGGCGCACCTGAGGGGATCTGGAATGTTTGGACCAGCAAAGAGTAGGCCTTGCTGGCATGTGTTCTTGAGAGAACAAGATGGAGAAGCTAAAGAGAAGAGAGTTTCCAGAAGCCACAAGCTGGAGAGAGGCAGGGAAGTTAGAGGAAAAGGAACCAGACAAAGATACCTGAACAGTTTGGCTAGCCCTATGGGGAAGAGGCGAGTTTTCTTAGCAAGGGGAGTTTTGGGACTTAGTAAAGCTCTTCATTCCTTTTATTTGGATTGTAGGATCATCAACCTGAGCTCTGGAAACATGGCTTTTTATTCAAGGGGAACTAAAAAAGCAGGGTTTTGGTCTTGGTCTTGGTCCCTGGGTGCTAGGGATGCCCAGAGATGGAGGCAACACCCAGGTGGAGAGAGGAGTCAGGGTTTTTCTCAGAATGATGCTCTGCTGAAACCCAGATGCCTGTGTTTGGTTTTTGCAATGCAGGTGGATCCCTAGCACATGCCACCATAGTGACACAGTGTTCATGGACTTGGGAAGTCTGTGTGTGCTACCGAAGAGGGCACGCTCATGTTTTCTGTGGGACCAAAAGACAGCAAGCTGTGGGCTGTGTGAGGGACTGGAACTTTTGTCTTTGTCCTTCCTAACCCTCCCCTGTGACAGTCTTACCTTGTTATCTGCATGGTTTCTTTTATGCTCTCCTCCCTTTCCTTGTCCATCCACAACTGCAGGAAAAAGGGACATCTCTTTATGTGGCAGAAGAGGAGGACAGGGAGAGGAGAAAGTGCCACCCTTATGTCAGCTGAGAGGAAGGCTGGAGAGGACACCCTTTTACTTCTTAGTCCTCCTCAGTTCCCAGTTGTTTCCCTCCTCTGTTCCATTCTTTTCAGGTGCTAGTGAGGCTGTTGCTGGGTGTCCCCAGTTCTCATCCACTTAAGGAAAAAAGAAACCACATGAGCAGAGGCTGAATTCCTGTCTCTAGTGCACACCTCAAGAAAAGCGCATGTGGGGTCTGATCTGGACCAGTGGCTGGTATGGGGGGCGGGGAGGAATGTCAAAAAAAGTGCAGGGATCAGGGCGGAAGGTACTGGGCTTCCCCATCTGGGAAGATGCCCCTAGGGGTCCCAGGGGTCCTCACCACACGGCTGAAGCTAGTCTTGATGAGTCCTGGTGCCAGGCAGTTCACCCTGATGTTCCTTTGGACCAGCTCTTTGGCCAGGTTCTTGGTGAGGCCTAGCAAGGCTGTTTTACTAACATTGTAGGGGCCCAGGCCCTGGGGAAAGGAGACAATGCATTAGTGTCTTTGTTTACAGTTCATTCTTGGTTCTTATAGTAAGACAGGACCAAGGGCAGTAGATAATAGGGCATCTCCTATAAGGGAGGGTCCCCAGCTAGAAAACTGTCTTGTGGCTAACCCGCCCCTAGGTCAGGATTTGTGGGGGCAAGGCATCTATTTTGTGGGAGGGGGCTTGGTGGTGTGACTCCAAAAGGGGACACACACTAATCAGGATCACTGGGGGAGTGGAAAAATGCAGGACTGGGAGGGATGGAAGTAGCAAAGAAGGGGGGATCTTACAGGAAATGGGGTGTAGGCTGCTATGGAGGCCACAATCACCACTGAGCCGCCTCTGGAAAAAGAAGAGAATGAACCTCTTCCCAATGAGAACCCTGGCCCTCAGCCCATATGAGGTCCATCACATCCACGCTCCCTCTCACTGTCTGTACCCTCGTTTCTCCATCTCTGGCACCACTGCCTTTGTCATGAGGGCTGTGGCCTTCACGTTAATGTTCAGAATCTGAAACAGAGAGAGAAGGAGAAAGAGCATGAGGGAAGAGCTGGAGAAGGCAGGGCAAGGAGGACATATAGCAGGGTTCCTGGGATGTTTGTTGGGCCTGGTGCAGATCTCAGATGGTTTACTTGGACCATACAAGTACAGAGGCCAAGGCCTGGGGAAAAGCACCTCTCACCGGCTTATTCAGCTAGAGAATGATGCATTAGGTTCGGGTGAGAAGGAAAGGAACCTGGTTCTTCTTGTCTCCTAACCAGCCAAGTATGATTTGACCTATATTAACAGGGCTGCTTTGGACTTGAGCTGGATTTTCTGTGTTCCTTCCAACTAGGGAGAACTCAGAATTGGGTTGGCTTACTGGACCTGCCCCAGAGTGGGCCATGCTGCTCAGGGAAAATGTGGCCTGACCTTGGGCACTCGGGATTGTTTTAGCATTTCCCTGGCTTCTGAGCTTAAGGAGTGAGATGTTTTTGGCCCTCCAGGATGGACTGTCTGGCTGGATATTTATTGGAAAGTGGGATCATGACGGGGGCACTTTTGCAGGAGCTGGAGCACAAGCTACAGTCAAAACCCTGCATCCATAATTTGAAACAAATGCATAACCCTCATTTATGTAGTTCTAGGCACTGCTGGGATATTCCCCTTCCGTGCCCCCATGCTGACTTCTTATTTTGAAAATTTTAATCTTACAGAAAAGTTGAAATAGAAAAACAATGAATATCCAGAAGGTACACTTTAGATTCACCAATTGTTCACATTTTGCCCGATTTGTCCTATCTGTGTATCTATATAGTTTTTTCCCCCTGAACCACTGAAGATGAGTTACAGTCATCACAATGCTCTATCAGTAAAAACTTTAGCATTTTTTCCCAAAGAATAAGGACATTCTTAGACACTACCATCCATTATCACACCAAGAAATTTAACATTTGTAATAATGATTTTACCTAATACGCTGTCCATAATAAAATTTCCCCAGTTGTCTCCCCAAATGTCCTTATTTAAAAAATCCAGAGTTTAATCAAGGATCAACCACTGAATTTATATTTGATGTACTGTGACATTTTAAAAAATGCAAATTAAAAAGAAAAATTACTTGGTTTAAAACTGATTTTCATGTGGTCTTTATTCAGACTGCTCATGAAAGATGTTTCTCTACTTTAAAGAATATCAATCAGGAACTGAGTCACTGAAGAGCATTTGGCACTTTGGTCTTTATGTCTGTGAAACACTGATAAACAAACTATAATATTTTAGTATCCTTAAACTTCAGTGTTGAGAAATTATTGATGACATCAGAGTAAAAAGCAAAACCATGGGAGATCATAAAAAATTTAGCATTTCCAAATCATGTGCGAATATTAACCTTAGTAAACAAAGACAAATATTTTAATTAAGGCTTTATAATTAAAAACTGTAGTGTGTGAAATATATCACAAATATAATTATACACGCTCACATTAAAACCAATATTCCACACTTGAATTTAGACATCTGGATCTCAGATTTTCTTGACACTGCAGTTAAGAAGAAAAGGGCACAGGTCTTTTGCCAGGATTATAAGTTATAAAGCGGTAACTTAGGTCATTTCACCAGAATTGATATTTCACTTAACTAGCAGCTATTAACATTTTCCAGCTAATGAGAAATAGTTCTTTTTTAGAAGCTGGAAAGGGGATGGGGTGTGGATAAGTTTAGGTGTATTAGCTATTGGCATATAGTTGCCATGTCTCTGCTGGAAATAAACCAGGAAGAGCCTGGATAAGCATGTGGGGGGAGAGAGCTGGGGAATGAATCACAAGAAGGCTAGCAAGGAGCAAATGGAAGAACAAAACTGGGGAGAAGCAGAAATGAAAGAAGGGCAAGGATAGAAGAAGCCACCCCCCACTTGCCCTTTACCAGGTGCACTCCAGGTGTGTGCAAATCACAAGGATTCCTCACATTTACAGTGAACTTGACAAATGAATTCTAAAAGCAGACTGAGTTTGTTCTGGCTGTTTTATGAGGCCTGTCCCCTGCTCCTTTAATCCCCTCTCACCTTGTCCCACATCTCCTCGGTGGCGTCCATTATGTTTCCAAAGAAAGGGTTGACGGCGGCATTGGAGACTAGGATGTCAATGCCCCCATGGAGGTTCACAGCCTAGAAGGAGGAGTAAGGTCTGAATTAGGACTGCAGGTCAGTAAGGGAGGTGCACTTATCAATGTTGATGAAGAATTCCTTCTTAGGAATGAAATGATGTCAAAATGATGTCTCTTTTTCATGAAACATTTCTCTCCCAAGCTATCCTAAGCTCTGCTGCTAAATGTTTCAGGTTATCTAGTTTCTTTCTTCCTGCCCCCACTTCTAGGGCTGCTGCTGACTTTTTACTCTTCACACTTTCTCTTTGGGGAGCTCCTCGATGCTCATGGCTTCTTCAGTCCCACCTCAAAATCCATTTCTAGACGCTTTCTCATTTCACACCCAGTCCCAGCCCCATTTCTCCAGTTTACTGTCCAGTTCTCCTTGGCTGAGTTACCGTTATCTCAAACTCAACCTGTCCACACCTACTTGAATGGAGAAACGGTTTTAAATAGGCCAACAGAAAGTCACCCCTGGAAGGGCCTTTAGACCACCCAGCCCAGTGTCCTCATGGTGAAGGTAACAAACTGTAGTCTAGGGAAGTGAATTTCTCAGTAATGATATAAGAGGGCTGGCCAAGAACAGGAGGCCTGCTCCCTGGGACTTTGGGAGAGGGCAAGTGGTCTGCTCAGGGCACAAAGCTAGTTAGTGGGGGCAGATCTGAGGTCAGCATCCCTTCTACCACAGAGGTAATACATAAGAGTCCTCTGAAAGTGAGTTGAGCTCTCTATGAAACGGACTACCCAGGAGCCGCGCTGGGGAAGGCACCAGCTTGGGTTTAAAGCGGTTTCACACTTGGTTATGATGTCATTTTATCCCCCCCCCCCCCCCCCCACCACTTTTGGCTTACAGGCATGGAAGATTCAAGGCAGAAACTGAGATTTAAACAGGGAAAGCCAAGAAAGGGAACATTTCACCTCACTAATAAATTGTAAGTAGATGGCAAAGGCATGTGCCAGAGTAATGAGTGGCCAAACAGAATCTGCCAACAATACGTGACTCTGAAACCAGACGATGCATTTGCCCAGAATGGGCAATTCTGATGCCTTGGGCGAGCAGCACTAAACGGGCCCTCAATCAACTTTGTGCTTCATGATTTGGCGCACAGAGGGGTGTTATTAACAATGTGTACCATCTGCTAGCTCCCGTTTTAACTAATTATTCTTGCTAACTAGGTGCTAAGCTCAGTTGCTTCTACACTGCTGAAGGAATGCTTGGGCTGTCAACATGTAAATTTAACAAAATTTAAAACCACCTAAGCTTTTAAAATCAGTATGAATACTATCTGGTGCTCTGTAACTTTTGGTGTCCCGGCACAAGGCCCCAGCCACCTGCTTTGGCTCTGTGTAAGTTTTGCCTATGGATTTTGGACGAGCAAAGTGCAGAATAAGCTAGAAAGGGATGTTGGGGGTGGGAAGCCTAGCAGCTTGGAGAGGGGAGAAGTCTAGGTTTTGCCCAAACAGACAGAGAACCATAGAAGATTAATGAGAAAGGCATTATGACTACCCAGGTGTCTCTTAAGCCTGCTCTAAATTGTGTGATCACTACACAAAGTGATTACGAGTTGGGTGCTGTTTTCTGATAGATATATTTTTTAGAAAAAATACCATCAAGTGGAGATGGTAGCCGATCTAGTTTCTGCTCCCCACACCTTTGAGAAGCTTCGCTGTGCAGATTTAGAAGCTGCTGGATAGTAACCATCCTTAAGGGAGGAGCTTTTCCCAATGTAGGCTAACAGTTCTTAACAGGCAGAACCCATCTCTGATTGCTAACAAGTACCCTATCCTGTTCTCCACAGAAGAGTTGTTTTTGACTCATCCTTCCTATTTCCCATTTCTTGACACTGGGTTAGGAAGAAAAAAAATCTTGGGTGGTTCCCACTAGAGGTCTCTTGGGCATATCCATTCTGGTCCCACTGCTGCTGCTCCAGACCTGAATGACAGAAACAGCTTCCTTGCTAACATCCTTGGCTCAGAGTCTTTTCTACTCTAATATATCCTCTTACCAGTGGCAGATTATCTTTTTAAAATGTAACCATTTTCATCTTGCTCAAACCTCATGTGGCTTCTTATTTCCTCCAAGAACATCCAAGCACCTTTGGCGAGCACTGGAGGCCCCTGTTGCCTGCCCTTCCCACCAGCACTCCTGAGCCTATGCTCTCTGCTGTGAATTCACAGGGCTCCCTCTACCCTTCAGTCCCTCCTTGGTTGGCTGCTCATTTTGCGGGGTCATTTGAAATCCTGTCCCAATTCCATCTATCCAGTCTCACGCCCTCCTCGAGGTCTAGCTCAAGCCCCACTTCTGAGCCAGGGCTGTAGGACTGGTTAAGTGGAGCTGGTCAGGGTGAGAGGTTGTTTCCCTGACAGGATTTGGACATTAAATTGCTATGCACATTTCATATGGCCAGTCAGCAATTGGTTTCTAGATGGCTCCCTTCACCCTTGGGATCAAGGTCCTAATCTCAGACACTGTCCAGCAGCCTGTTCCAGGAAAGGTGACTTTCTTGGACACATATTTGGCTCTCTCCAACGCTCATTCGAGTATCTGCCAGATGGTTCCTTAAAAATGGAATGACTTTATATGGTCTATTATATCACTGTTTACCATTGTTTAAGGTATCCCTCTTCTAAGATTACCAAATTATTTCTTCCAGCCTTCCTATCTGTTCACACAATCCCTTACTTTCCATCTAGGGTAGATTCTCCCTTCTACTCTAGGGAATAAAGCATGTGCCCTGAGCCTGACAGAAGAGTGGCCTCCTTTGCCAGATATTCCTATTTTCTTGGGTAGCTGGAAGGTTGGTGCCAAATACCAATTCTGACACTGGCTTAGACTCTTTTTCTTTTTTTCCAAGTTTATTTATTTATTTTGAGAGAGAGAGCACATGCGAGCAGGGGAGGGGCAGAGAGGGAGGGAGAGTGAGAGAATCCTAAGCAGGCTCTGTGCTGTCAGCGAGGAGCCTGAGGCAGGGCTCAAACTCAAGATCCCTGAGATCATGACCTGAGCCAATACCAAGAGTCTTATGCTCAACTGACTGAGCCACCCAGGTACCCCTTAGACACTTTCTCTCAGACTAAAGTCCAACTGTGCACCAAAGGCCTGACCCGATGCTAATGGAGAAATGCCTGGTGGTCTGTAGTCAGCTTAGCTGGTCTGGGTTGACTTACAGCTCTTCCTAACTGGCTGTGGGAACTTAGGATGTCGCTCCAGCTTTCAGAGCAGAATGTTCTGAATGTTCCAAAACAGGGAGAATAGTCCTTGCCTTGCTTGGGTTGTTGTCAGGTTTAGAGATAACCCATGAAGGCTCTGAACAAAGTGAATGGCACACAGTAGCTGGTTGAAACATGGTGGGGTTCCTCCTAGAGAAGGCACTCGAATCTATAAACTAAAGACCATGGGATTGATTATTAGCCCAAGGGTGGGAACATCTATTTTGTGATTGTACTTACCTTTCTCGTCTACCCAATTAGATTGGAAACTACTGGAGACCCAGGACCAGCTGGTTTTCTGGGGGACCCAAGGGATGATGCAGAGTTGAAACATTAGAGTGGTTTTTGATTCTCTGACTGGGATGGGATGATTCTCAGAGACATAATAGAAAGGCACACAAAAATGTGCTGGTGGATTGGTGCATAACGCATGGTTGTTTTAGTTAATAATGCGGGCTTGGATCACACCAGTGTTGTCTAGGAAAGCAGGGAAGTAAGCTTAGACTGGCTCCCTTCTGCCACCTCCTGGCTCTCTGCCCATACCCTTGCCGCTCACCGTGGCCACCAGTCGCTCCCGGTCCTCGGCCTTCCCCACGTGGCACACGGTGCCCACCACGCTCAGCCCCTCCCCCTGCAGCGCCGCCACTGCCCGGTCTACGTTCTGCTGCTTCCGGCTGCTGACCACCACGTGGGCCCCGTCCCGGGCCAGGCGCCTGGCGATGGCAAAGCCAATCCTATGGGCAGAGAGAGAGTCAATGCCAGTATGGGGGAAATGGTTGAGACATGGGCCCTGGAGTCAGAATGCCCGGGCTTGAATTCCAGTTCTCCATCTGTATGACCTGGTGTCTACCTTACGTGTAGGAGAGCTAATGGCATAGCCATTACCATACAGATGGACATGCTTCACATGTTTTTAGCACTCATTTACTTGTTTTTCCTATAGTTTTGGCTGTCAGGCTACGTTCCCAGGCACTGACATTACCTTCCACAGGCACCTTCACAGTGAGAGTCCCCATGCCCTGTAGGGACTGAAGGGAGAGAAATGAGCTAGGGGTGTAGCAACAGCCACTTCAATGATTAGAGGGTCTCACTCGAAAGAGCCCCTGCCCCCCAGATACCTTCCTTACTAGTCTACATCATCTTAAAATTCTGTTGTTATTTATGTTTTGGGGTGTATGTGAAAGGGTGGGTCTCTAGTAAAAAAATGTAAATTTTTTACAATACTCTCCTGGGAGTAAGGGTTACACATTTTGCAATTGTTGGCTATTAGCATTTCGCATACATTGCATTTTAGATTTGCTGGCATCTAGCAAAGTCCTGTGGGGATGAGAAACAGGGATAGACAAGAACGGTGGGTGAGAAACAGGCTGGGCAAGGGCAAAATGTACTGAGCTAAACAAAAACCTGTACACATGGGTCTTGTGTCCCATCTAGGTGAAGGGTTCCAAATGGGGAGTCTGGAACATTTCCATAGTCGATGGAGGCAGAGGGACCGGATTTTTGAAATCTGGACTGTCTTGGATTTCTGGTGTTTGGTCTTCCCAGACTCTAGGGGGGGCCGTTTGATTGGGGCAGCCCGGAGTTACTGGGAGACTGGATTTATGCAGGCAGTACTGAGGTGGCGCAATTGAGCCAGAGGCAACAGTGGGAGGAGACTGGCAGAAGTGGAGTCAAGGCAAGAGGATTCGGTCAGGCTGCAGGCCGACCACGTGGTTCTTTTCTTCTGGGGTCGGACTCTTCCCGGGAGTGACGCTTGAGGACTTGGGCCGGGAAGCAAAGGTCAAGGGACAGTACCTGTTTCCAGATAGTGGGGGTCTCAGAGACTCCGGCCCAGGCACTCACCCGTCTGTGGAGGCCGTTACTAGGGCCACCTTATTGGCTAGCGGGCCCCGGCGTGCCATCCCTGAGCTGGCCTTCCGCACAGACTCCCACGCCGGTGCGCAGCAGTTCAGCAGCAGCCTCGCCTGCTGCATGGCCTCCGGACCTTAAAAGGCTCTGCGCCGCTCAGGATAGGTGACTGCCCGCCCGGCTCCCCGCCCCGCTCTCCGCCCCCCGCCCGGCAAGTCCTGCTCTGCGTGGGCCCTCCACACCCGGAGCCGGTTGTGGCCGCGGGCGCCCCCTGCTGGCGCACGGCCGCCGCGCCCCGCCGTCCTCGGCGGCTGTGGAACAGTATTGTCTGCCAGGGTTTCCTCCAGGGGCCCGTTCAGACTTCCGCACAGACTTCCCCACCCTTGGCAACGCTCTCCACCCCCATCTGCTTGACCCTATTATTTGTCGGGGTGGCGGAGAGAGCTTTGAGTTGATTGCTTTTCTTTCCCAGAACTTCGAGATGGACCTCCTTCTCCAAGAAAGTCTGGGTCTACGTGTGTGATAGTTCACAAGAGGGCAAATGCTTTGAGATTGCCCATGGAAGTGAAGCCTGTGGTCCTCGCAGAGTCACCAGGTGAGGGTCTCAGATGAGGGTGGAAGAGCCTGGGAGACAGATGTGATGGGGAGGAGTAGCTGGGCTGGGTCTGGCACTTCACACTGGCTCAGGGTCTCCTCCATGCTGACAGTCCTGGAGGGCTGACTCTGATCACTGTGGTAACCAGCATGCAGGGAAAAAGATCCTGACTGGAAAGGACTTTTCATACCCTCTACCGTAAGAGGACTGCCCCATTGTACAGGGCCTAAGTGGTAGCAGGAGGTGAGAGGATCTCCCAGCCAGTGGTGGAAATACAAACTCAGGAGTACTCAATTTTCCATAATCACCGTGTCCCCTGGTCTTAGCCTCCATCCTAGTTCAATAAATATTTATTGAATGTAAAAGCACTTTAAAAACTGGCAACTACTAAACACATAGTGATTATTGCCACCATAGAGTAATTATTATTGTTGCTACAGGCCAGGCTCTTCATCTGTAAACAGAGGATGCTGGAGGAGATGATGAATAAAGTCCTCTCTAGCTGTAAATTCTGTTCCAAGACTTCACCCTACCCTTCTGTGGAGCAGGCTGAAATGATCTCCCTTCTGGGTGTCTGGGAGAATTAATAAATCTGGATGGCTTGTGGGATGCTGTACAAAGGCCCCAACAGATCCAAGTGTTAGTGTCTGAATTGGTTTAACCCAATGGCCTCCAAAATGCCAGGCTGAGATGTGCTGATCCATGGCAAAGTTTTCACTCGTTCAAGGCAAGTTGAGACAAATAAAGATAATATAGTGAGTTTCATAAAGCTAATATTATTTAATTTAATAGTTCTTTATTTGCTCCTTATTTGGGAGGGGGGGTGTTCATCTTTATGTTAAGAAAAGGTGATGAAAGCAGATGGGTAAGTTGAAAAATGTATTGTTATCTGGTGAAATCACCAGTTTGTCAACTCTGTGTCAGTCCATACAGTTAGAGGAGAGAGAATCCTCATCTGTGAAATTCTGGGGATCGCTGTTTAATAGAATTCATGCTTGCTAGAGATTCACTTAGTATATGTATAGTTCTGCAGAGCAGCTAATAAAGGATTTCAACATTCAGAAGGGGATGTATGGGTAGCGAGTGATCTATCAGGCACACACTGGATTTATAGTATATTCCTCAACCAAGAAGCTACAGCTATGGTACTCAGCTTTGGTACTCAGCATATCCTGATGAGATAAGAGAGCTTATGTCTAATTTTCCCCATGCCTGGGGAAAACTGACTCTCCGACTGGTGCCCCTGTGTCTGAACCTCATGAATTATTGATGACAGAGGCTGGATAGCGTGACACTCCTCTTCTTCCTCCCCTGTTCAGAGCTAATGCACTGTGGGAACCCTTCCCAGTGCTCTCCACCTGTGGGCCTTTGGGGAGGGTATGTAGGACTGGAGAAGGGTTCTCAGGGCTTTGGATTCAAAGGGACAGGCCTTCAGGGCATATCTGATCTCTCTTCACCTCTTGCTCAGAGGGGCTGAGGTTGGGTAGAGTGGGGGAGACCATACTTCAAAGGGCAAAGGGTCTTGAAAAGAATTCTGGTCAGGAAACTTGGTGAACATCACATGACCCCTCCTTGTCTGGGCAGGGTTGTTATATGGCCTCTGGCACCATTTCTTTTGGGAGAGCACAGGGACATTAGGGAGAGGATCCGTGAACTGAAAAGGGTAGAGGGAAGGCAAGGAGTGTGGGAGTCTCTAGCTGCTACTCTTCATCAAGCTGATTTGTTGGAGATGGGGACAGGAAATCTTTGGGGGAAAAACATGGGTGTGTAGGAGTCTCTTTAAACGGGGAACTTTAATAGGCAATGGGATTGCTTTTGTATGTATGGAGGTGGTACTGATGAGGGAGGATAAGGCAAGCTGAGGGCAAAGCAGAGCTACCCCACCCCCCTCCAGGTGGGATACCTGTGACATTTCCTCAGGCACTCCTGGCTGCCCAAGAACAAAGGAAAGGAGAAAACAAACGGTTAACTGATATAGATCACAGTCATGCAGGACAGGAGTCTCCATCAGCTTACAAATATCTTAGTAAATTATAAGAAAAAAAGCAATCTTATCAATAGGCTAATCTCCAAGACCTATTGATGGGGCTTTGGGGTGATGGTGGGGGTTCCGAGCTGATGGCCAACAAAGAATTCTTGAAGACGTCTTTGGTACAAAAGTGATTTTATTAAAGCATGGGGACAGGACCCGTGGGCAGAAAGAGCTGCATTGGGGTTGTGAAGAATGACTGGTTATATACTAGGGACTTGGGGGAGGTAAAGTCCAAAGGGAAGTTTCCAAAGACATTTTCATATGCTAAAGACTCACAGATTACTGGAGGCCTAGCTGTTGTCAAGCTAAGGTTTTTCCCTCTGGCAGAGCCTTCATATTAAGACAGTAGGGAGTTCGTGGACTTTAGGCTATTGATAAGATTGCCCCCCTTATTTTTGTCATTGTCCTAAAATATTTGTAAACTGATGGAGACTCTTAATAGTTTAACCATCTGTTTTCTGTCCTTTGCTTTGTTCTTGGGTATCCAGGAGTGCCTGAGGAATTGTCACATATATCCCACCTGGAGGTACTGGGGAGGGAGGGATGCTAGCTTGTACTCTGCCCTCAGCCTGCCTTATGCTCCCTCATCAATATGGACTCAGTTTCCTGGAGCCCCAGTAGTGATGTGGGGAACAAAGGCAAAAGGAAATGGCACATAAAACTAAATTTCCTTTTAACCTGCAGCCCATTGACAATTACTTTGAGGCCAATATGGGGTACAGCATTTCTCCAGGCACCCCCTACAGTCATAATGTTAATGCCTTGATAGAGGGAAAACAACCTTAGCTTGACAATAGCTAGGCCTGTGGTATTTCAGGAGTCTTCTTTAGCATATGAAAGTCCTTCTGGAGACCTCACTTTTGCCTTTACCTCCCCAAACTCCATAGTATGTATATAGCCAGTCACTCTTCACAACCCCAGCGAGGCTCTTTCTGCTCACGGGTCCTGTTCCCGTGCTTTCATAAAATCACCTTTTTGATACCAAAGACAGCTCAAGAATTCTTTCTTGGCTGGCGGCTTCAATCTCCAGTCACTCCAAAACCCCATCAATACCATGTGCAGATCCTGAGGAAATGCCTTCATTATTGAGGAGTATATTCTGATCTTCCTCGAGGGCTGACATTCACTTGGGATGCAATTTTTTTTGACATATTTTCTAATGTTTATTTATTTTTGGGAGAGAGAAAGAGCACAAGTGGGGGTGGGGCAGAGAGAGAGAGAGAGGAGGAGACACAGAATCCGAAGCAGGCTCCAGGTTCTGAGCTGTCAGCACAGAGCTCGATGCGGGGCTCAAACTCATGAACCATGAGATTATGACCTGAGCCGAAGTCAGATGCTTAACAGACTAAGCCACCCAGGTGCCCCCACCTGGGATGGAATTTAAATCTTCCATTTTGCAATAATCATCCTCGATTGGTCATTGACACTAGTCAGGACTGGGCAGCAGGGGAGGGCTGTGGGATAACAACCACCTTTACTGAACACTTACTAAGTGTGGCAAGTGTTTGGTGCTTTTTATACGTTTTGTAGACCATTTCTAATCTGGTACGGTAGGCATTTTTATCTCCATTTGTGAAATCAGAGTGAGTCATGACAAGCCAACCTGCTGTGTATGTTGAATAGCTATGCTTCATTTTTCTGACTTTGTTGGGGAATGACAGATTTCATAGAAATTAATTTCCTCTGAGTTGGAATTTTACTGTCAGCACCAGTGCACTGTTGTTTTAATCATTAAATATCTAGTCTTTAAATTATAAAAATAACACATGTTCATGATTTTAAAAAGAGACAGGTTTTAAAGTGAAAAGTAAACAAGTAACTCTTCCCTATGCTTCTGCCTGCTCCCCATATAATAGCTCCTGGTCTTGTGTATCCTTCTAGAAGTTTCTATGCAGTTACGTATATTTTTCCCTTAAAAATGTTTCCCATGAATGGAATAACACTATATATGCTGTCCTTCAAATTGCTTGCTTCTTTCCTTTCTCCCTTTTTCTACCTTTCTTTCATTTCTTAAAATACATTCTTAGAAAATGTTCTGAGTCGTACACAATAGATCTACTTTATTCTCTCTCTCCCTTTTAAAAATAGCTGTACAGTATTCCATTATGTGGATATTCCATAATTTATTTAGCCAGCCTCCTACTGATGAACATGTAAGTCACTTTCAGTCGTGTGCTATTTCAAATAATATACAACCTTGGGTGTCTATATTTTTTGTGTTTGGTGCAAATGCGTTTGTACCCTGGGTCAAATGTTTTAAATTGATGGCCAAGGTCAAATTACCTTAAAAATGGTTTGACCAGATCTGATGGATTTGTTTTTCTAAAGTGAGTTTACCTGTTGTCTTACCCTCTTGCACATAGTATATAGAATGGTTTAAACCTTGGTTGATGGCATAAAACTCAGTAATTATGGCAATAGACCCTGGCCTCAGTGGCTGGGAGCCCATAGAGATTGGTGGGTCCTGCTGTGATAGTAAAAGGTAGAATTCAGTAGGCAGAGAGGGAAACACTAGGAATAGAGGTCCCTGGGTGGGGAAAAACACATATTTTGGAACAATGCTGGGAGTGTCTGAACAGCAAACCTCCTCAGGCTTAAGGTTCCTCTTAAGAATGTAACAGGTCCCACTTACTCCCCCTCATGTTCCCCTCAGGGCTTTGACAAAAGACCTGATTAATACTAAGTAGGAGTAAAGCCTATGACCCACAAGGAACTGTATGGCCATAGACCACCCTTCATACAATGGAGTCGAGCCAACCCAGCACCTAGAGTTATCCAGTCAGTAAGGGTAGATAGAACCTGAGAAGGAACAAGGGGGCAAGGGGGGGCGGTGGGCGACCAGAACCTTATAAAACAAGAACCCTCACCTGGAGTCCTCAGGCATTCGCTTTCGAATGTCTCCTCTCTGTAAAGAGAGCTTTCCTACTATTCTTCCTTTCTAATCTATTTCTCTAATAAACTTTTGCCTACTGCTTATTTTGTGTCCACCTCTTCATTTTTTGAAGCAGTGAGACAATGAATCCCGGGTATTGAGGTAAAAAAATCCTGTAGCACTCCTGACCTGTGACTTGCAGACCTGAGCATACTCAGTTCTGTCCATATTTGCCACTGAAGATGCCAGCCAGTGTTGCCAGATCTTAGGATTTTTTAGACAGAAGGTAGAAATCTGGATTTTAATATGAACTGTTTGATTTTTGAATGTTGGCAGCTAATTTACTTTTTTTTTTTAAAAGGTAAAACAAAACAAAAACCCCCAAACTAAAGCAATGAATGTATCTGTCTGTGCCAGAGACTGACTTGGTCTGTGCCTGTTTAAAAGCAATGTCTTGGGGTACCTGGCTGGTTCAGTTGGTAGAGCATATGACTCTTGATTTCAGGGTTGTAAGTCCAAGCCCCATGTTGGGTGTAGAGCTTACATTAAAGAAAAAAACTAAAAAAAAAGTATACATGCAATGGCTTATTAATTTTGTGAGATAATTGATTTATCTAGAATCTCATAACTCTATTGTATAGCTTATTCAATTTCTGGTTTTTCAGTTTTTGTCCCTGATGGCTCTGTATTTAGGCAATTGTTCATGAACGCCTTTTAGTTTCATTCATGCAGTCACTGTACAGATCCTTTTCAGGGACTCTGCAGCAGTGGGCAAAAGGTTCTTGTAAGACAGGCATTGGCTTCGTTTTTCCCTCATGCCCAGGATTGCTTTCTGCTGCTGTGTTTGGCAACGGGTGGTGGTGGTGGTCCCCAGTCTTATCAGCAAGTAGCAGTTGGTTCTATCCTGGGCTTCAGGGCTCTCTGCAGCTGGTCACTTCTGGGAACTCCAGGATTATAGCTTTCCTGTGGTTTCCATGTAGGTGCTGAGATGCTGGCTTTGGGACAGGGACAAGATGGGGAATGCTGTGTAAAGAATGAATTTAAAATTTTGTATGTCTTGCCTATTGTTCGACGTGAGCACCGTTAAATTTTTCTAGACTTAGTTTGCTATACCCTAAGATCACGGAAATACTTACTAACCAGCATTTTCTCGCTTCTGTAATCTTGCTTGCTTAACACATTCTTCCCCTTCCCCCTTCCCCCTTTTCTCCCGCCACAAGTAATGGACCAAGCCTTCCCGCCAAAGGACAGACAAAGGACGCCCAATCAGAGAACAACAAATGTCTTTACTTTAAAATCAACCAATCAGGCCCCTCATAACCTGAAACCTCCCCTATGCTAATTGTCTCTGTCCATAAAAACGCTGTACCAACCCTGATCGGGGCCTCTTAGCGTCACTGGCAACGAGTGCGCTGAGGTCCAGGTTCGAACCTGCAATAAACGACCCTTGCCGCTTGGCTTTGACTTACGACTCTGGTGGTCTCTTGTGGGGGTTTCGCAACCTCGGGCATTACAGCTGCACTCCCCCAGATGTCTTATCCTTCATTCGTCATGATTCCTTTGTACCAAGAAATTCACTGGGGAATTGTGGGTAGTGCAAATTACAATATAAAAAAAGGGACAGATCCTGCAAAAGGGATGCCTAATATGATTTCCTCTTGGGTCCCTTATGGGCACAATCAAATTCCTAGCCCTGTTTTCGAAATTGTTGTTTCCCCCTCTCCTCCCACAGAGACAGTCCCTGTGGCAGACACAGAGATGCGGAAAACAGCTCAGATCCTCTTTCTAGAAAGCACTCATGCTGGCTCTTGGGAGCTTGATTAGCTGTCAGCCTTCAGCTGACAGTTAACACCTTGTTAGGCTGGCCCCAGACATTTCTGGGGACCAGAAAAAGATCTTCCCATTTCTGCCTAACACGGGGCTCCTCTAACAGGCCATCTTTGCTTTAGAGCTTCCTGTTGGTCTGGCATTGCTGTCAGATCTGCATGAGGTCTAACAGCTCCTCCTCCTCCCCTTCTCCTTTCACATGTATTACTCCAACTCAACCCTTCTGACTCCTGACTCCAACCAGGCGTTTGCTTTGCTGAGGTCTCACTGGCAGTCTCTTTTGTTACCAAAACCCAAGTTTGGCTGCTTGGCATTTGAAAGCCCAGATTCTAGAGACAAGTGTTGGTTGGAAAGGAAAGGTTGCTTTATTTAGGAAGTGGGTAACCTGAGAAGATGGCAGACTAATGTCCAAAGACCATCTCCAAAGGGGGGTTTTTTTAAGGGGAAAGCTCCGGGAAGTGGTGAGAGTCCACAAGCAATGGTACAGCAGTTAATTATTCTTGATATGATCTCAAGCAGACTGGCTAGCATCAGGGAAGGCTAATTTCTAGTGTGGTCAAACTTGATCTTCTTAGAACATCTGGTTCCTTATTTCCTTAGAGTGAGTTTTCTGTTGAAATCTCTAAGAAGCTACAATTAGTCAAGCTATAAACTAGAGGGCACAGGTCAATGGGTTAAAGATAGATAGCCTTTAGGGCTGCTGAAAGCATAGTTACATTGTCTTCAGAATCTTTCCAATGCAACAACAGTTGTTCTCCCAGAGGATCTGTCCTTGCCCTAGAATCAGAGCATCAGGGCACTCTGAAGCAAGTTTCCTGAAGCTATTAATTCCTGCCAGTTTGACTTTTCTGATGGGGGGAGGCATTAGTAGAAACTTGCAGGGTGGGCTTTGACTGTCTCAAGCCAGTACAATAGTGCAAGTCCTGTTCTGGAGCTCCGTGTGTTTTCTTGCCTCTCCTGAGATACTCCATTTTCCTGTGAGGAACTGAACACACACACACACACACACACACACACACACACACACACACACACACACACAGAGCTTCCAAGAACCAACAGCAATTCTTAGGGATAATGCAGTCCGAGCTACATTTAGAAAGAGGACTGTGTCCCTAGAGGTGCCAGCTTGCCCTCTGGAGATTACATGGGACATTATTATGCAAAAGCAGTTTTCAGTCCTTTTGCCCTGCTTTTTGAACTGTGAGAGGCCCATGGTATGACATGAATAAGCCCTGTCACAAGCCTTGCCAAGGGACAGAGCAGTGTACTTCTGAGGGCTTTCTCCTTATTGGGCCAGATCAAATTCTTGAGCACAACTGTACTTCTTTTAATCTCTGCAAAGGAAATGGGGGTAGTTTAAGAATTTATTGCCCTTCCACCTCAAGCAAACCCTCAGGAGTGAAGGGGATGGGTGTTTTTGTCCTTCCGGGTACATGTGCTCTACCCACTCATTTTGAATGTCAGGACATAGGGACTGTTCTTACCTTTTGATATTTCATAACCCCCCCCCCCCCCAAGAATCATACACTACACACGTTCTGCACCTTGTTTTTTTTTTTTTAAACCTTTTGTTTTGAAGCAATTATAGACTCAAAAGTAGTACACAGTGTCTCCGTGTACACTTCCTTCAACTTCCCCCAATGATGACACCTTACAGAAGTGACATCTGTAATACAATATCAAGACCAGGACATTGACATTGATACAATACTGCTAACTAGGGCAAAGATCCTATACAGTGTTCATTTTTTATGTGAACTCATTTTTGTGTGTGTCAGTGTGTGTGTGAGTGTGTGCACATGCTCCTTAACTTGTTGGTGTATTTTGGAGATCTTTGACTAGTGAGCAGTATAGATTTATTTCATTCTTGTTCCTTCTTTTATTATCTGGATGAACTGTCATTTTCGGTCCCCTATTGATGTCTGCTTTACTTGTTTTTGGCTTTTCTCTAATACAGCTGATGGTGCAATAGTGTCTTTGTCCACATAACTAGAAGAACTTGTACTAAGCCCAGGTAAATAGTTAAGTCATAAAGCAAAGGGTATGTGCCTTTGACATTTGATAGAAATTGGCAGTTGACCTCCAGAAAAGCTTGCCCTTCTCCGGTCTCAGGGAAACTTCCAAAAGGGCAATTCATTGTGCAGGTGTCCATTTCATCACAACCTCATGGCACATAGTTTCACTAAACATTTTAATTTTTGCCAGTCTGGGTGAAAATAAATTTTTTTTAAAATTTACATTTCTTTATTAAGATGATTGAGTATATTTTCATGTGTTTACAGGTATTTGTATTTCTTGTTTCATAAACAGCTTATTCATGTCCTTTGTCCACTTTTATTAGGTTGTTTACTTTGTTTTTTTATTTATTCTTATAAATTCTTTATGAAAGGAAGTTAACCATTTGACTGTGATGTGTTGCAAATATTTTTCTCAGTTTGACTTTTGAATTTATGTCTTTTTAAAAAAATGTTTATTTATTTTTGAGAGAGAGAGAGAGAGAGAGACAGAGAGGGTGCAAGCAGGGGAGGGGCAGAGGCAGAGGGAAACACAGAATACAAAGCAGGCTCCTGGCTCTGAGCTGTCAGCACAGAGCCCAATGCGGGGCTCAAACCCACGTACCTTGACATCATGCTCTGAGCCAAAGTTGGACACTTAACCGACTGAGCCACCCAGGTGCCCTAATGAATTTATGTCTTTTTAATGTCATTTAGATATTTAAATGTTTATGGAATCAACTCTATCTTTTCTCTGATGGCTTCTGAGTTTTATGTCGTTCTTAGAAAGGCCTTTCTTACTCTAACAGTATTAAAAATTCACTCATGTTTTCATGTAGTCATTCAATATTTGTGTGTGTGCACGCTCGTGTGTGTATTTGGGCCATATGGGGGCGCCTGGGTGGCTCAGTCGGTTAAGCGTCTGACTTCAGCTCAGGTCACGATCTTGCAGCTTATGGGTTGGAGCCCTGCATTGGGCTCTGTGCTGTGACAGCTCAGAGCCTGAAGCCTGTTTCAAATTCTGTGTCTCCCTTACTCTCCCCCTTCCCTGCCCGTACTCTGTCTCTGTCTCTGTCTCTCTCTCAAAAATAAATAAACATCAGTAAAAAAATTTAAATCTTTGGGCCATATGATATTTGCTCTTGTATGAGAAGTGAGATGGACGTCCAGGTTAACTTTGTGGAAAAAAGTTTTCCCCAATGGTTAGCCAGTTATCTCAGCATTGTTGGAGATATTCCCCCATGCCTTGATTTCTTTATTATTCCCATATGTATTTGAGCCTATTTCTGGATTCTGTTTCATTCCATTGATTTGTCTATCTGCTCTCAAGTTGGGATTTTAATAGCTATTTCAGAGAGGAGAAAAGAAAGTGGAAAAAGTACCATCAAATAATTTCAAGTAGAATGGCATGGCAGTTCAGAGGAGGGAGAAGGTATTTTTAGTTTGGGTGGTCTGGAAAAGCTTTATGAAAGACATTTAAGACGGAGCTTAAATGAGCTTCTTTAGTCAAAGGAAATAAAAAAACAAAGACTTGGAGGGAGGAGGTGGTGAATATTTGTGCCGATGCCTATTGTATCTCTGCAAAGGAGCCCATACTCCACCACTTGGGAGTTTATGCATGCATGTCTTGAATACAGTCAAGAGCATAAATAAATTTTTGTACTACTTATTTGAATCATTTTGAGGATATGTTTATTAACCATAATAGCTACAAGTTGAGCACCTACTATTTGCTAGGAATATCTGTGTCAATTCTGATTCTCACCACGATAAGCAAGATTGTTATTATTATTCTCTTTTAGCAATGAGGAAAAGCCTCACTCAGGTTAAATAACAGATCATAAATGGCTGCACTGAGATTCAAATCCATAGCCAGCAAATAAAAAACCAGTCACACCTACGAGAAACTAGAATAGAAAATATAGCTCTGCCCACATCACCTGGGATCCCTTTGCTTCTGTGCACAGCAGGTGAATTCCAGTGTGAGCTCATTCCCCAAAGCCAGCATATTATTGGAAGGTACAGGAGAGCCAGAGGGGCCTAAGAATTTGTGTCCCTTCCCTTCCTCCACAGCCCTTAACCAATGACTGATGGGGATGAGATACACATACTCTAGATCTTGTCCTCTCTCTGGGATGCTTTTGAGGTGTGACCCACAGTGCCCCCCAAGCCCTCTGTGGGAATGAGTGTAAATTACCCTCTGTGTGACTTGGCTTGATATTGCACCTTATGTAGCCCAACTTCCTCATTTACTCTAACTTTTTCCTGAAAATATTTTTTTTTCTTCTTCTTTTTTTTGATGTTCATTTATTTGTTTTTGAAATGGAGAGAGGAAGAGAAGGAGAGGGGCAGAGAGAGGGGGGAGACAGAGAGTCCCAAGCAGGCTCCACGCTGTCAGTACAGAGCCTGATAAACATGAGATCATGACCTGGAGATCATGACCTGAGATGAAATCAAGAGTCGGATACTTAACCGACTGAGCCACCCAGGCACCCCTCCCTGGAAGTATTTCTTAATAAATCTTTTTCACATGTATCTTTCTCCACGGCAGTATTGTTCCAAGAAAACTTTTAGTGATATAGAGGGGTGTGTGTGTGTGTGTGTGTGTGTGTGTGTGTGTGTGTGTGTGTCTGTGTGTCTGTGTATTGGGTTGCCATTTAACTTGCATTTCTTACTGGGGAGGGAGGCAAAAAGCTTGAAAGCCACTGTCCTATACCACATTAAACTGTCTCTATTTGTGTAGAATTCACTGAACTGGAAAGTTTCCTGGGTGCTCCAATCACAACTGCAGATAATTTTCCAGGTCTTACTGCCTATTTGAGTACAGTGACTTAAAATACATTGAATAAAAATGTATTAGTCATGGGTCTAGAGAACACCATCAACTTTGACACAATTGACTAGGTTGTTCTTTGAACTTCTTTGGGCCATCAAGCCTGCCGAACAGCTTTCAAAGTCCAGGTTTCCCTTTGCTAAGATTGATAAATGTGGTATAAAGGTCATGATGTTTGATTGTTAATTTTCTGCTAGCAGGAATAGGAAGACCAAGTTTGCCTTGTAACAGAGCCAGACAGTATACCTGACCATACGGTGGGATAGTCAGCCCAGAGCTCTGGCCCTAAGTCTGGCTTTGGTGGAGAGAGGTGGGGTGTACAAAATTGCTCTGCATTTACCCCCCAAGACAGTGCAGTTAAAGGAAGGGAAGATAACATATCACAATACTCACTAACAGCCAATGAGACCTAGCAAAGAGATCAGGCAAGTTTCTGCTGGTCCTATCAGTAGCGATCCCAGGGTAGACGTGGCTTCCAGAATCCACTGGAGGGAGGCCATGAGTGGAGAGAAGGAAGCACCAACTCCCAAAGTATAGCAGACATGAAATCTGGAAGGCAGTGCAAAGAAAGGGCAAGAGACCCACCTTCCCAGAAAAGCCTCAGGAGCCCTGCCATGATGGTGTCAATTGAAGACCTTTATTTGTTAGTACATGATATAAGATTGGTTCCATATTTAGAAAAGAACTAACATGTGTTGAAAATTCAATGGAATGATTAAGAAAAAAGGAAAGAGAGCTCAGCTTATCAAGTTTTGGATGAAGATGGCCATGAGTTAAGAATTTATAGGGTCTCTGGTTATTGTCCCAGGGAAGAGCCATGCTTTCTGGTAGATGTGGCCATTCTGGTCACCGCAAAGGTGTGCTGCAGTGTGGGAGGTGGGTGCTTATTAGCACCATCAAGGTCTGGTTGAAGGATCCTTCAGTACCAGCCAACTCCCTTCCAGCTGATTACATATTCATTCCATTGCTTTCCGATTCTTATTCCAGGTAGGAGGTGTGGATCATAGATGATACCTTTTCTCATTACGGGGAGGTAATGTTCCCCACCGAAACCTAGTCCATTGGCTTTTGAGACTAAATCAATTTCATGTGAGTTTGAGTTGTGAGAGTCAGTATCATATTCCCCCACAAGTTTTAGAAAAGAACTAAGATGTTGACTATCCAAGTTCCTGGCTGATTGGTCTGAGAGCCACACCAGGGGTCAGGACCCTGAGAGGCCCAGCCTGAAATGTGCAGTCAGATCTCATAGGTTCCCAGACCATAGAAGAGCATCAGACCCCTGCCCAGCTGACCTGAAAACCTGGGGGCAGGCAGTACAAGCTGGTTCCTGACTGTTGGTAAGACTCTAGAATTCAGCCATAAGAGGACATTCACATGGCAGGTGGGGTGAGAGAGAGCTTTGGCTCGAGGGAGCTGAGCAGGGGTGGAATTGGAGGTGTGTTGGGCGAGGGTCAGTTTTGTCTTCAGTTTCTGTCTTGACCACTGTTTCTGGAAAATTAAGTGAGAAAGAAGCTTTTGGGCTCTGTCTCCAGGGGAAGCTGTGCTCAATTCCAGTAGTGACGACAGGCTCCCTAGCTCAGGGGTTCTATCTCTGTCTGACATTCAGGGTGGGGTGGGGTGGCTCCTATGACGCATGGTGGGGCGGGATGTGGGGGGCTCCTTGGCTCATAGTGCACAAGTATTAAATATTTTAAGCTTTATAATATTCATACAGTACTTTCACATAAACCTCATACTCTAATTGTTGCAAAGATACACAATTTTTTCCCCAAAGCAGATTCTAATTAATCAACAGTATGCTGATTAAGCATCTGCAGGAGAAGCATTGTGCTAAATGCTGTAGGATATTAAAGATTTACAGCATGAACTTAGTCCTTGCACTCAAGGAATTTACAATCTAACTGAGGAGCTAGGACAGGTCAATGAAACATCCAGAAAACAACCGCCGAAAAAAAGAGCTAAACTAAGTGTTATTTATCTGCACCTCTTCCTACCCTTCCATTGAGTCTCCCCACAGGGAAGCTCTCCCCTGCCCCAGGGGGCGGGACTCTGGAGGCTCTAGGCACATAACACAAGCCTTCCTCCTGTGCCCCACCCGCTCCTCAGTCCACCTGTCTTTGTCCCCTCCCTTCCCATAAGGCTCTGTGGGGGTGGCTGGGAGTAGGGGTTCGTATGGAGAGATCTCCAGAAAATGGACCCTGCGAAGGTGAATGGGTCGGACAAAAATAGGTCTCATGTTTTTTACCGTTTTCTGTTAAAATTGAATGAGTTTTGTTCGTTGGACGGGTCAGGCGTACCTTATTAAATTGATGAGCATCTGTGAAGTCTCACACATGCCGAAAGAAAATAAAAGGCCATCAGGAGATCAGGGTGTGGACGTCTTGGGGGCTTCTTTGGTTGCTTTTCCAGGTTCTGACACTCTGTCTTTATACCCATATTCTTAAAATAAACATTCCTCCCAGACTAGTGCTAATGCTGTGAGTGTCATCATTTGGGTGTGGTCCTTTGAACAAGGCAGGTTCAAGAGAGTGACAGAAGTATTACTGGAACCAGCTTCTGCTATTGTGCTGGCCTTTCTCAACAGGGGCTCCAGAAGAGAATCGAGGCCTGTAGCATAGTATTTGAAGGATTATTTTCTCAGTTCTCTCAAGGATGGTATATAGCTAGTACCAGTCTAGAAGCAAAAGAGATACAAGTTAATTTATTACATACAATTGTTGCCCTAGGGCATTAGGATTTAGGTTTCTCATGGAGACCAGGGTCTCAAGCAACACCTGAGCTTCCTTTTCTTGGCCTGACTCCGTTACCATAAGTGACCCATAATGACTTCTTGAGTCATGAGTTTTGACGATGTAGACCATAAGTAATTGGAGTTCAAAGGTGAGACCAGAGCCCTGTGGGTAGTATTATGTTGAGTTATAATGTTATTAGCTGTACTAAGGTCTAATATGAACCTAGATTAGGTGGTGAGCTTGGAAAGAGAAGACTCTCAAACATGCTCTCTCCCTCCTTCTGTATCAGGGAGCTCTGCAAGGCAGGGTGGCTTGGAATGGCCGTACATTTGAGTAATGACTCTTCTCTGTAGTGTGGAATTAGAAAACCTCCATTTCAAGAAAAAGCACACTTTAGATCTTATAAACAGTGATTTAAATAACAAAGGTGAAGGAAGTATGTCTGCCCCATCTGATATACAAGAGCTCTTCTGATTTGGCAAGGGGAGTCAAGGTATTGAGTGAGTCTGGAATGTGTCAGAATTGATGGGGTAGACAGAGAAGGTAAGGGTGCGTTGAGCTCAACAAGATAAGCATAGGGACCTGTCGGTACAGAAGAGCACAGGAGCCACTGGCTCTCCTGTCCTCGCTCTCACCATGCAGGGCTGGGTTGGGAGGATGCCTAGGAAATACTATCATGCTGGAGTTTAAATGTTCGGGAAAGCATTTTCTCTGATGCAGGCTTGGCCTGTACATCGTCTGACTCCCATGTTTTGGAGGTTGCCAGGGGACAATACTTTCCTTTGAGATTCTGGTTTCTACCCTTAATGGACCAGGCAGAGCCTAGTTTTCTTGGGCCCCTGCAGGCTGTGAGAGTAACTGCATTCCTGCTTGAAACCCCCAGCTTCCCTCTTTGGCTAGAGACCCTTTCTTCCTGGCTGGATCCGGGGAGGCTGAGAAGTAGCATTCAAACTTGCCATGCTGCAACCATAGCTTGTAGGACTGCATCTCTGTGTAAAGATTCACTTAGAGGGGCGCCTGGGTGGCGCAGTCGGTTAAGCGTCCGACTTCAGCCAGGTCACGATCTCGCGGTCCGTGAGTTCGAGCTCCGCGTCAGGCTCTGGGCTGATGGCTCGGAGCCTGGAGCCTGTTTCTGATTCTGTGTCTCCCTCTCTCTCTGCCCCTCCCCCGTTCATGCTCTGTCTCTCTCTGTCCCAAAAATAAATAAAAGAAAAAAAAAAAAAAGTTGAAAGATTCATTTAGAGTTTCTAGTGTGGAGCTACAAAATGTATCCTTATTTTATTTTATTTTATTTTATTATTTAAAAAAAAATTTTTTTTAACGTTTATTTATTTTTGAGACAGAGAGAGAGCGAGCATGAATGGGGGAGGGTCAGAGAGAGGGAGACACAGAATCTGAAACAGGCTCCAGGCTCTGAGCTGTCAGCAGAGAGCCCGACGCGGGGCTCAAACTCACGGACCGCGAGATCATGACCTGAGCCGAAGTCGGACGCTTAACCGACCGAGCCACCCAGGCGCCCCATGTATCCTTATTTTAGATCAGGTCTCTTTGCTGTATGTTCTTATGTACTTCCCTTTTGAAATACTTACACTAAGATTGTTTATTTAAACTGGTTTTCTGCTGTAGACTATGAGCAGCATGAGATCAGGAACTGAGCCTATCTTGCTCCCTGCTGTATCCCTATTACCAAGTACAACAGATTCCTCCTGGACACTTCAAAGAGGGGACTTAAAATGGAATTGAGGGGTGCCTGGGTGGCTCAGTCCACTTTGGCTCAGCTCATGATTTCACAGTTCATGAGTTTGAGCCCTGTGTTGGGCTCTGTGCTGACCACATGGGGCCTGCTTGGGGTTCTCTGTCCCCCTCTTTCTGCCTCTCCCCTGCTTTCTCTCAAAATAAATAAATAAACATTAAAAAAAAACAAAACAAAACAAACCAGGGAGTTGATTACATGTAATGGACAGAGGTGAGAAGCTGAATGGGCTGGAGAAATAATCAGGTATTAGTGCCAGCAGAAAGCTGCTGCTACCACGAAGACTCGAAGGGCACAGGAGAGGGATGGTGTCACTAGAATCAGAAACTGAGGCTGTGCCATGGCGAGGACTGCCAAGGACCCTGATGGGAGGAGCTGTGTGGTGAGGAGCTGGGTCCATTGCAGGAAAATGATACTCAAGGTACAGAGGGATGGGAAAAATAACCTGGCTTCTCTTGCTTCCCAATGTCCAACCTGTTACTGTTGCCTTCCATGGGCCATTCTAACTGGAAGGCAATTGGAGAGGGTAAAGAGGGAACAGGATTTGCAGGAGAAGGGCAGGGAAGAGATGTGAGAGCAAATAGGCAATGACTGGCACAATATGAAGTAACAAATACTCGTTGCTTACATGAATGAATAGGCATGGGTGCCTGGGTGGCTCAGTTGGTTGAGCGTCTGACTTCGGTTCAGGTCATGATCTTGTGGTTTGTGAGCTGGAGTCCCGTATCAGGCTCTGTGCTGACAGCTCAGGGCCTGGAGCCTGCTTCAGGTTCTGTGTGTTCCTCTCTCTCTGCCCCTCCCCTGCTTGTGCTCTGTCTCTCTCTGTCTCAAAAACAAATAAAAAAATTTTTAATAGAAAAAATGAATGAATAGGCAAAGAGACATGCATTAAGTATTGGCTGATCAATATTTAAGGGAGCCACACCCTCCCATTCACAACCTGTCAAAACTATCCCACCCCTCACTTTTCTGCCACTAGCTGCTACAGATGCCTTCTTGAGCCGCAAGTTTGGACAGTGTAAGCTAAGTGTAACTGAAGTTCAAAGGATAGACAAGAGCTCTAGTTCATTCTGAATTGCCTGAATTAAAAAAAATGTTCTTCTGCAGGGATTACCCAAAATACTAGTAAAGATGTAGGCTGTTTAACATTACCCAGTTTGAAATCCAGCCTAGTTTTCTTGAGCCTCAAATCTAGCAGCTACAGGGATAGCGTGCCTCAAAATGACACAGGTCACCATTTCTGAGGCAAAGACCTAGCCTGTCCCTCACAGGTAGGTGCGTGGTTAGGGTTTCAGGTCAATGGGGCTGAGAGGCTTTCTTCTCAGTTGGGCTCCTGTACCCTTTTGGAGACATGGAAGGCTGCAATTCTACAGTGTGTCCACTAGAGGGCCACAGGGCCTCCCCTCAGAGTCCAGACTGGGTGGAGACTTGGTACCTCACCCATATTCCATGGGGCGCTGCTATGTGGGGTCTAGACTTAGGCACCTCATGTGTTGGAGCTGATCTGGAGTAGCAGAGCTGCCATGATTCAGAGACAGGAATTTCCTATTCAGTTTCCTCACTGGCCCTTTTGCTGGCTCATTTTACATTTAATAACAGTTGATTTAAAACATTTACAAATGAAGAAATCAAAGTAGGAAGTGTGTGTGTGTGTGTGTGTGTGTGTGTATACACTCCTGTGCATGTTCATAAATACATGTGGCTATTTTGAATTTTTTTTAATCATTTATTTATTTTCAAGAGACAGAGACAGAGTGCCAGTGGAGGAGGAGCAGAGAGAGAGGGAGACAGAGAATCCGAAGCAGGCTCCAGGCTGTCGGCGCAGAGTCCGACACGGGGCTCGAACCCACCAACCGTGAGATCATGACCTGAGCAGAAGTCAGTTGCCCAATGGACCGAGCCCCCACATGTGGCTATTTTGAAGGTGAGGTAGCAGGAAGTGGGGATAATTCTGGTCACATCAATCAATGCCTAAACCTACAGCTTAAATATTATTTAATGTTGAAGAAATTCAGAGCTGGAAAAAGACCTTGGAAATAATTTAGCACCTCCCTCATTTATAGCTGGAGAAACCAACAGAGACTTTGCTGCTTGCAAGATGCCTGGGAGGTTCAGAAATTTTAGGAATGTAGTTAATACGTCGAGTTATTAAGGGGTTTGTGGTAAGATTTTCAGTATTCCATGCTTGCTCCCCTTTTCTTAGGTTCCACCTGAACTGTTAAGACAGAAGCAACAAAGCACAAAAAGACATTTTCCAGTTTTCTGTTGAAAATGTTTGGCTTTCTGGTTCTAATTCCATCTTTGGTCTTTGTGTTCTTTCTGGAAAGAAAGATCGAACCAGAGGACAGAAAGACCCGACATTGTAGGAAAATTATCCAGGAAGATGGTGGAGTGAGTAGAAACCCAGCCAAACTCCTCATCACAAATTGTATTAAAATCAATCACAAATTTTACTAAAGAAATTTCAGCAGTACCACAGAGATCAGTCACTAAGGTAACTTAAGGGAGAATGCATTAAACTGGAAAAATTAATGTGGCCTCCCTGAAAAAGTGTCATCACTCAAAAAAGAAGAAAGGAGATACAAAAAACTTTATTTTAATTAATCCTGAAAAAGAGCAACCACAGGGAACCACACAAAGAATTCAGAAAACAGTTGGAGCCCCTTTTCAAAGAAATGGATAATGATATCCTCTCAAGTGAGAGAAGGTCAGAATTAAAAAGAATGAAGGTAATGATCATTGCAAAAGACAAACTGAGGTTGTTGTTTAAGCTGTACAAAGAAGAAATTGCACTTAAATCAGTTTAAAAAACACTTAAAAAACTTTCAGGGATATATCCAGAATTTCAAGAAACTAAACTAAGAAATTAAACAGTTCAGGAGGGCCATTCTGGGGAATAGAGCTCAGCATTGCAATTTCTTCATAGTTAGATTTCCCGGATAAGTAGACAAAATAAAAGGGACTAAATCAATAATTAAAGATGCAGTAATATATTCCCCAGAACCAATAAGAGGTAGATTTGAAATGAGAAGAACCTATGGTCTCATAGAGTCCTTACAACATTTCAAGAGCGACTTGTGATTTACGAGATAGCTCTCACACTCGTGCGTGTTCTCATTTGCCCTTCACAACAACTACATGAGGTAGACAGATAATATTATTCCCTCATTTTGCTGACAGAAATTAGCCTCTGAGAGGCTGAGTGGTTTGTCCAAGGGATATAACTAGTGAGTGAAGAGTCCAAGTTTTGCTCTCCAAAGTGGGAGGATCTTATGTACATTTTGCATACTAAGGAAAAAACACCTACAATAACATGCAAAAAGAAAAGATCACTTAAAAATGTTTTTAAAAATGTTTAGTTATTTTTGAGAGAGAGAGAGAGACAGAGCATGAGCAGGGGAGGGGCAGAGAGAGAGAGGCAAACACAGACTCTGAAGCAGGCCGCAGGCTCCAGGCTCAGAGCTGTCAACGCAGGGGCCGGTGTGGGTGTTGAACTCTCGAACTGTGAGATCATGACCTGAGCTGAAGTCAGATGCTCAACTGACTGAGCCACCCAGGCACCCCTGGAAAAGATCACTTTTAAAAGAATGCAAATTGGAAAGACTATTGCCCTTTCTAGTAACATAAAAATAGCGTGGTGAATATGGAAAGATATCACCAAGGATGGGGGTGGGTGGAGAGAGAGAGAGAGACAGAGTGAGAGAGAATGTGTCCATTCATTCATACCCTTGCCAAACTGCCCTCCATGTGGGATGCCACAAAGACCTCTTCAAGGTCCTAGAAACCCAACCAGTCATCTTTTTCCAATTAGTTCTGAGGACTGCTTCTAACAGAAGTCTGCATTAAACACAGAAACCTAAATAGGTGGAACTGACCTGAATTATCTATTTATCTTTTACATTATCTATTACAAAAATATGTAAATGAGAACAGTATGAGAAAGCATTTTTTTGTTGATAAAGTACAATTATTGTATTTGATGGAATGAGAGTAAGATGTATCCTCATTCCTGTACGAGGCATTACAAACTGCTGTCAACTTTCTAAGAATTATTTGGCTAAATATAACAGGAACTATCCCCTGCACTCAATACTACCAGTCTTGGAACTTATCCTAAAGCAATAATGCAAAGAAGAAAAAGTTATATAGGTGGCTATACTGATATTATTTATAGTTGTTAAAACTTGAAATAAAAACCCAGTAATTGGGTTTTAGCCCACATGAATATTATGTAAGCTATTAAAAAATAATGAAAATTAAATGTGTGTATGAAATTAGCGATGGGAGTAGAACTAAACTTTTCACATTACCCTGATTAAACAACGAAAACCGTGTGCACATAGATACAAAGTGGAATGCCATTCAGAGAAACGGCATGAATTCATTTAGGGAGTGGGATTGAAGCTGAGCTTTCTAATTTCTTTCTTTAAATAATTTTTTAATTTATAAATGATTAAGAAATGACCAATGCTGTTGCTGAAACATGGCCAGTCACATCCAGGTCAGAGATTTGTGGCCTCTTTGGAAGGATGAGAAAGTGCTCGTAGGCATGGTGTCTCAGTAGGAGAGCTGAGGCCCGTGGGCCTGGGGACCAGGGCTGAGAAGAGACCTAATTTACCCTCCGTCGTCATCGTCTTCTTCTTCTTCTTCTTTTTTAAAATATTTTTAAATGTTTGTTTATTTTTCAGAGAGAGAGAGCATGTGCACACGAGCAGGGGAGGAGCAGAGAGAGAGAGGGAGAGAGAGGATCCAAAGCAGGCTCTGCTCTGATAGCAGAGCCCAATGCGGGACTTGAACTCACGAACCTCAAGATCATGACCTGAGCTGAAGTCGGATGCTTAACTGACTGGGCCACCCAGGCACCCCGTCCTCTACCTTCTTTGATGTGTTTTGAATTTTGTATCCTATGCATGTGGTACCAATTTTGAAAATGATATCCAGGTGCGACAAATCTCCATTGACTATGTTTCTGATTCCAGAATTGGGCCAAATGGTCGGATGATGGGACAGAATAGTTAAAATCAGGGTGGCCTTGGAAAATCCAGAGCATTCAGTCAGTGTGCCAAATAATTGGAAGGGTGAGCAGTTGAAGCCATCCTGAAGGTAGACAGAGGGCAACAGGTAGGGGGTGGGTCCGCCTGGGAGTCCAGTTGAAGTGGCAGAGATCTGGGAATCTCGGGGTTGAAGGCCAAGGAACAGAGAGCTGCAGAGCGGAGGTTGAAGGTGAGCAGAGCCAGTGACAAAGTGCTTGTGTTGCAGATGGCAGGAGAGGGAGGTGAGGGAGGTGTGGGCTGAGTGGCAAGGGAGGCAAGACTACCCCATGAGGTATGGTGCAGATGGAAACCAAGGGTAGGGCATGGAGAGGGGCCAGAGCCTCTGGGGGTATGAGGTGGGGGACACCACAGAGGCTCGGAACAAGGGGAGCCTTCTGGGGTGGGCTGCTGAGGCCAGGGCGAGGTGGGAGGAAGCAGATGCACCTGACTGGGTCCAAGGATCCGGGGCCAGTGGTGCTAGGGTAGCTGCGGATCTTAACAGTTTCTTCTCTTACATAGTTGGCAAGGGAGAAAAAGTAGGATTAGCATTCAGAAGGCCTAGGTTCAGGTCTTGCTTTGGGGACCAGCTCTGTGGCCGTGATCACTGTTCTGTCATCCTCAAATATGGGTCATATTACCTGGAGGCAGAATGAGGGGACAACAGTGAGCCAGGGAATGGGGAGCTAGGTGCTCTCTGAGCTGTACCTACAATCAGCACAAAACAGCTCGAAGCAGAGAAGTGCCATGTCACATGAAGGAGGCAGAAAGGCCACTTGAGATGGACTGAAGCCTGAATAAAGACCTTAACTTGTTAGAACAGGATCTGAGGAACCGTAGAGCCCTGAAGAGTGGCAGGTGTCTACACTGGCTAAGCACTGCTCGGGTGAGGGAGAGGTGTAGTGTTTTTTTTTTTTGCTGACAGGGATGCATTAGGCTTCTCTGACCCTCAAAAGCCTTGAGTCACGGTAACCTGCTCGGCAGGTAACCCTTTTGTGGCGCTCTGTGTGGCACTGTTTGGCTTCCCACATAGCCTGCCCCACAGGCATAAGACTTACCATTAGAGGAGGAAAATACCCGGTCCCTTTGAAAGTTGTTTCTCATTGTTCACTAAAATAGTTAAAAACAGCAACTTCAGGACCACGTTCAAGTTCTAGCTCTACTCGCTGCTTTCTTCAGCTGCCACCAAGGTGCTTGGTCTTTGTGAGGAAGTTAAACTAAGGCTGCGTTGGGTGAGGGCGTTGCCTCATTCCGTGACTAGCACTGGGCCAGGTACACTGGTCTAGCACACCTGCACCAAGGCCTTCATCTGGGAGCTCCCCTGAATGTACTCGGCCCTCATCCTGCATCACAATGAGGTGACAGTCATGGAGGAGAGGATCAGTGCCCTTATTAAAGCAGCGGGTGTAAAGGTTTCAACCTTTTTGGCCAGGCTTGTCTGCAAAGGCCCTGGCTGATGTCAACATCGGGAGCCCCATCTGCGTAGTTCAGGGCTGGTGGACCTGTGCCCTGCACTGCTGCCGTCTCAGCTGAGGAGGGAGTGGAAGCAAAGAAGAAGAAGCTGAGGAGTCTGAGAAGGACATGTGCTTTGGTCTGTCTGACTAAACTTCTTCTGTAGCCTGTTCAGTAAGAAGCGGAAGTGTTAAAAAAAAGTTCTGGCTCTGCTTCTTCCTAGCTGGTGACCTTGGACAGGTGACTGGACCTTCCTGTGCTTCAGTTTTCTCATCTATAAAATGGAGATGTTAATAGTACTTGGCTCCTACTTGTAAGGAATAGTGTGGTAAATCATGTAAGAGTACTCAGCGCGTGGCACGTAGTAGGTGCTGTGCACATGCTGTGGTACATGTGGGAAATGACTGACTTGGCACTCTTGTTTATCCACATTGCACTCTGGGAGCTTAGAGTCTCGGAGATGCTGGCACCCCTGAGAGACTGTCCCATTCTCTCTGTGCTGGTAGAATCAGGTTTCTGAGCCTATAAGTCTGAGAGGAAGACATTCAGCCATGGTGACTTCTCCAAAGTAATGCCTTGTGGGGACCTTAGGCAGTGACCCAGAGGGCTGCCTCTGCTTGCCTCCTGCGTTCTTTCCTTTCTTCCACATCTTAATGCCACTCGGGACTGTTGAGAGGGCTGGACGGGATGTCTGTAAGCCCTTGCAGACAGCAGGCATAAATGATACATGATAAATGAATGAATGAAATTGCCTGCTCATCCCTTCTTCCGGGGCTGGCAGTCCCCAGGGAGACAGACATGTGCGGAAATTGTACAGCCACATATGAAGAGGAAGGAGGACTCTATTGTATCAGAGGAGGGAGGCAGGGGGGAGATTTTGTTTGTTTTGAAGAAAATTCCAGGAGTTTCCTAGAGGGAGGAGCTTCCAGATGGAGGAGGTGGTTTTCATGAGTCTTGGTGGGGTGAACAGGCTACAGGGAGCTGAGGAGGCTGCAGCCTGGGTGTGTGTGGCAGAATGCTGGGAAATGAGGCAGAACCATCAGATGGGGGGCCAGATCCCATGAGTATGAACAATGACAAATTGTGCTGTGCTAATAGGTTTTGATTTCATCCTACAGGCAATGGGGATCCCCTGAAGAATTTCAGGCAGGTGAGTGACAAAAAGGAATTTGCATTTTATTTATTTAGTTAGGTTTTTAAAAAAATTTTTTTAATGTTTATTTATTTTTGAGACACAGAGAGAGACACAGCATGAACGGGGGAGGGGCAGAGAGAGAGGGAGACACAGAATCGGAAGCAAGCTCCAGGCTCTGGCCATCAGCCCAGAACCCGACGCAGGGCTTGAACTCGCGGACCGCGAGATCGTGACCTGAGCTGAAGTCGGACGCTTAACCGACTGAGCCACCCAGGCGCCCCTTAGTTAGTTTTTTAAATGTTTAGTTATTTTTGAGAGAGACAGAGTGTGAGCAGGGGAGGGGCAGAGAGAGAGAAAGGGAAACACAGAATCCAAAGCAGGCTTCATGATCATGTGAGATCATGACCTGAGCGGAAGTTGGACACTTAACTGACTGAGCCACTCAGGCGCCCCAGGAATTTGCATTTTAGATGTGAGATCCTTGAGAGTATGAGAGGTGTTTTTTTTTTTTTTCTTTTTGAGAAAGAGAGAGAAAGTGAGAGACAGAGGTAGAGGGAGGAGTAGAGGGAGAGAATCCCAAGGAGGCTCCATGGCCAGTGCGGAGCCCAATGTGTGCCTCGATCCTGTGACCCTAAGATCATCACTGAACTGAAATCAAGAGTTGGCCACTCAACCAATTGAACCACCCAGGTGTCTTGAGAGCAGAGGACGTGTCTTATCTACCCTTGTTTCTTTAGTAAGAGACGTACAATTTTATTCATAGTAAGAAATCCACATTTGGTAAGTGAATGAAAGACAGCAGTGGTGGCTATGGAGGATAGATGGGTCTGAGGGAGACCACTAAGGAGGCCAGGTCGGGGCGCTGACGGTGTGAGCAAGGGGAGCATTGGGGCTTGGGAGGAGGTGACCATATTTGAGACTTGTAAAATTAGACCTTTAGGTGACTGGCTGTGGTGGGGGCACTGATGAATGAAGACAAAGCAAAGATGGCTTTATGATTTCTAGCTAGGGTGAATGCAAAGCTATTAAAAACTGAAAGAAACAAGGGGGAAGAACCAATATGCTAACATCTAGGACACCACCACAGTATGAAGTGCTCAGTGGGCATAAATGAATTTTTCTTCTCTCAGAATTTTGCCTGAAAGCAAGGCTGTCATCGTTAATGCTGCTGATCAACTCTTCTGAGTCTTTGAGGGGACCCAGAGTTTCAGTTTCAAGGTAGGATTAAAGAAATCACGTTGCAATGATCACCTGTATTATTTTAGGTCATGTGTATAATGGGACATCTCTGGAAGGGGCAAGTATAAGCATATGTGTTTAACTATTGAACTATGAACATTACGAATACACAACTGAATGGAAAGTCCAGAGATTTCCCTTATACCCCCTACTTCCCCACCCCGTCCCCCCTGCCACAACCTCTCCCACTGTCAACATCAGCCACCAGAGTAGCACATTTGTTACAATTCATGAATCTAAAATTACTGTAAAATATAAAATCTGTTAGTTAAAAAAAACTTGATACAAGTGTATACTAGTATACATTGTGATTATATGCATATACGACTGTGTACAGCTATCTGCAGTGGAGACAAACAGGACGATCTAGGGTGGGATCCTGCCTCTGGAATTTCTAAGTTGTGTGGCAATGAGCCAGCTCTCAGACTCACTGTCCACAGGACTGAGGGCTCTCAAGTTTTCGAAGGAAGCTGAGGCATATTAGAGAATCCCCCTAAACAGTAGGCACTTAAGATGAAAACTGTTTGGTGTGCATATCTCAAGCATTTATTCTGGGTTGCCTGGGTGACTCAGTGGGTTAAGCGTCTGACTACGGTTCAGGTTATGATCTTGTGCTTCCTGAGTTAGAGCCCCACATTGGGCTCTGTGCTGATGGCTCAGAGCCTGGAGCTTGCTTTGGATTCTGTGTCTCCCTCTCTTTCTGCCCCTCCCCTGCTTGTGCTCTGTCTCTCTCTCTCTCTCTCTCTCTCTCTCTCTCTCTCTCTTTCTCTCTCAGAAAAAAAATGTTTATTTCCCCACATGCCGCCACTTTTATACACCTCTCCTAAAATGGCAGAGAACAAGGGGTGGGCACTGTGCTGGACATCTCCACAGCACATTCCATTCGTCTGGCCCCAACACACATTGCTCCAACAGGAGGCTGGCAGGGCAGGCCGCTGGCCCTGCTGACTCCACCCCCTGTTCCACCTGCATCAAATGATGCTGGTTGGTGTCCATCCTGAGCCCTTTACAGAACTGCTATGTTGTCTTATTCCAGCTCCTGAGGAAATAACAAGTGCTTTCTGTAGATGAAAAGACAAATTGGCCTGTGGCCGACAGCTCTGAAGTCCACTGCAGTGAGCAGAGCAAAATTTACTGTTTCATCTCACAATGCATGTGTTTTAGCTCTTTCTACCACCAGATTTAACAAAACTCTAACGTTAAATTTAAAGTAGCACAAGGATTTTATGAAGATCCTGTATAATAAGTTCCACCCCACATTGCCCCATTCCCAGAATCTAAGAGACTGGTATTTACTTTTCTAACTATTTCCAGGGGGGGGAATTTTTTAGATCTTTTTCTCCCCAGGCCTCCCAAATAATGGTGGTGTATTTTCTCTCTAATGGCATGGACAGAGGCCCTCTTCTGCTGACTTTATTGATCAGGTTTGAGTTAATGGTAGTGGTTTGTTTGAAGTAGGTTTCTGTATGTGTGTGTTTGAGGGAAAATACATGCAAAGAGGCAGGTAGAGTAGTCCTTTGGGTTCTTGCTGTGACCAAGAGGTTTTTATCTTTTAAAAAAAATTCTTTTTTCTTTGAGAATAAAAAATTATGCTTAACAATCTTAGTTGGCTTCGTAGTGGGTCCAATTATTGGGGGATAAAAAAATCTCATCAATGACATTTTCAGGTTTAGTATGACTCCATTTATATACTTAGAAGGACCAGTTGTATATAAAAACACTCATTTTGATGAAAACTGTAAATGCTTATTAAAGGACTCTGACTTCCTTCTTTTCTGGCAACTGCTACCTAAAAATATCTCTGAATACTATGTTAAGGGAAAATGTTTTGAAAAAAGTGGAAAGTTATATGAGAAGGTGCATAATCCCAAATCTCATAGAAATAAAACAGAGGCAAAATATGTAAATAAGATTGTGTGTGTGTGTGTGTGTGTGTGTGTGTGTGTGTGTGTAAAAATTATATATGCCATATATTTTCTACCATCCACTCTGCAATAGAGAACATTATTCTTATATACTCAGGAACACAATTAGTAATGATGGATTTTTAAAGAGCCCTAGACATCTTGATAAGGTCAACCAAGAATGGGAACCTGTAGATAAACTTCATCTTTATACAAAATAAAGGAGAGATTTCGAGAAGCTCGGGGAGGGTCTACTAGCTCTTTCTGTACCCTGTGGTTTTATGTGGTTCTTATAAAACCAGCTCAGGCAGAAGACAGCGGTGACAGGGTTATAGAACCTGGGGCTGAATCAGGATGAGGCTTCAGACCCTGAAGTGCATGATCAGGAGCTCAGCACCCAGTACAACAAGGAGGAAAATGCTAGCCACACCATGTCTTTTCTTTCTCCAACTTCTGAACATTGAAACCCATTTGGTTTTTATGTGTTTTTCTGGGAGGAATGGTTGGGATGCCTGACGTGGTCAGGGACAGAGGAAAGTGGTTAAGAAAGCATTTGCTACAAAGCGATGGGAGAAAAATTGAATTGCTCTGTGCATGGCTGGTTGAGTTCTTCCAGCTGTATCTATGATAAAGAGAATACACAATTGGGGATTTTCCTCCTGGACAATTACTATTACACAGACTACCAGTGGGATCCAAAGCATTGCCACTTGTGGATGGCTTGAAAGAGAAGCATTATTAAGAGTCATTTGTAATGGGATTTTACTTCTGGTTATAAAAAATTTGATAACCAAATTCACAATACAAATGATTAAAAAGGCCTAAAGAGTGTTAATGGCAGAATTTGGTAAATGATGTATTCACGAATACCAGATCTTTCTAATTCATGTGCCTTGCTTCGGCAATATTGAATATGTAAACTATGATCCACCTGGACTCAAACAGGCCTTATTAAGACAGCATTTTGGAAAAGGAGGTTTCCCCCTGCTCACTACTGCTTTGAAGTTTTTGTTTGTCTGTTTTTTAGATTTTTAAAAAAATTTTAAGTAATCTCTACACCCAATGTGGGGCTTGAAACCACAACTCTGAGATCAAGAGTCACGCGCTCCACTGACTGAGCCAGTCAGGCACCCTGACTTGAAGTTTTACTGTAATCAATCCTAAAATATACTCAACAAAATTTCTTAGATGAACCGATCTCAAGCGCAACTCAACATTTGCTAGTTTGTTAGCAGGGAAGCTACGGAGTGTGCTGATCCAGAAGGGGTGTGAAAGGAGGGGTTTGTGTTGGTGAATGCTGCTTCTGTCATCAGCTGGTTTTGGAAAAGTATAAAAGGCTGTGGTTTCATTTCAGAAGTCACTAAACATTGAGCGCACATTGGTTGTTGAGGAGGAAGTTTGTGGCAGGTTTATGAGGTGACAGATGCGCTGACATTGAGGTCAGGGAAGGCGGTGCTTCCCAGACACACATGACCCGTGGCTGCACTGTGCCGAGGAGTGGGAATATCAAGGCTTCACCCTCAAGTGGTGTTAGGGCCGATGCAGAAAGCGTGAATGGCACTAAGTCTCTGGGGGCTACATGGAGTCTACCTGACCATCAGGTAACAAGATCTGAATTTTGAGCTGCCCAAAGCCAGTGGTTTTTCTCAAATGTGGACACATCTGCCCATATCTTAGTTTTGGGACAAGATGTTTTACTCCCTTTGACAAGAGGTTCTTTGATTTGAAATTAAGGATAACTAAAACAAAATATGGCCTGGATTCTGTTTCATCCCCTATTAGTCTGACCTCACCTGGTGTACTGTCATCCAGTTCTGGCACCCGCCACCCAGAATTAGTGCAGACTCCATGAGTTGAGGGCTCGATCCTCCATAAGAATGCTCCCACTTCAGACGCTGGGCACACTTTGGGGTTCCCAGGCCACCCGCACTATTGACCAACCTGTTACAAATTTGGGAGGTTCCCACAGCCCCCTCAGGCTTGATAATTTGCCCAAAGCACTATAATTAAGGACTACACATTTATTATAAAAGGATACAGAACAAGACCAGCCAAATGAGGAGACATGTGGTGCAAGGTCTAGAGGGTCCTGAACGCAGTTTCCCTGCCTTCTCTGGGAGAATCAGAAGCTGTCACCCTCCTGGCCCAGCCACGTGCTCATCAGCCAGGAAGCCTTCCTGAGCTTCAGTGTACAGTTTTTATTGGGATTTTATTACGTAGGTGTGATTGATTAAATCATTGACCAAGTGATTGAATGTGATCTGCAGCCCTCCTCCTCACCCTGGAGGTAGGGCTGTTATTCAAAGTCCCAACCTTCTAATGAGGTGGTTGCTCTTTCTAGTGACTAACCTTCATCCTGAAGCTATCCACAAGCTGCCCCCGCACCACCACCCCCCCCCCAGCTCGTCATCTTATTAGCATAAACTCAGGTGTGATCCAGGGGCTCATGACTAACAAGTACACTTCTATTACTTGGGAAACTCCCAGGATTGTAGAAGCTCTGTGTCAGGAACCTGGGACGAAGACCAGACAAACTCTGTTATAGCATGAGAAGACAGGTGATATGGGCATGTTTCTGTATAATGAACTTTAAATGATATACAGAGGGTTCCAATAGGTCTTCTAAACTGTAGCCAGCACACAGAGAAAAGTCCTTATGATGACCCAGCAAGAAGAGGGCCATCTGCAAGCCAAGGAGACAGGTGTCAGGGAAAACCAGACCTTCTAATACCCTGATCTTGGACTTCCAGCCTCTGGAACTGTGAGAAATACAATTTCTGTTATTTAAGGACCCAGTCTGTGATATTTTGTTATGGCAGCCTTAGCAGACTAATACAGTGCCTTTGCTTATGCACTTCCTCAGAGTTTGCTTTTCTAGAGTCTTTGCCAGTTGTATTCCTGAGGAGACTCTAAGATGTTCTACAAGATGCCTGCTGCTAATTTGTCAGCGTGGGGATGGTTTCTGACTCTTTGTAGGTGTGAGGACTCTGCCCATGCTGCTATTCTGCATTGACCCTTCTGTGCTCGATTCTATCCTTTTTTTTTTTTTTTAACGGCTGTGCTATCTGAGGCTATTTCTTACCTGAATTTTGTGAAACTTCTTGTTCATCCCATTAAATCTGTCCTGTCTGGAGCCACCCCGGGGCTGCTTTCGTTAAATGGTCTTATGTCAACTGTCAGGTGGATTAGTCTTGTCAAGTATAATCATTCTGTTGGGAAGCTAAAGGAAACGGATGCAGAGGAATTAGGTAAATTCTACCTGAGCACATATAGCTAGTTGGTAAAATAAGTGAAATTTGAATATCAAGCTCTTACCTCGTGTTTAACTCTGCTTTCCATTCTACCCGTGAACTGTCTCACATTTGTGAGTTAAATGAACAGAAACATTTTGTTGACAGTCTTCCCACCTCTCTCAAAATGTGTGGAACCAGAGCAAACTACTTGTCCTGTTAGTGTCACCTCATTAGATTCTGGGAACTGCAAGAAAAGGAAGAAGAACTTAATAGCAATAAGCTCGATTTTTCTTAACGTTCCCCTTTAGAGGTTCTGAGCAAAGACAGCAAAGGATCCAGATCACCCAAAAGTGCCAATTAAGGGAACTTGACTGCATATCCAGATAACATAACTGCTACCAATTATCCAGAGGTTTCTCTTCAGTGTCCACTTTGTAAAAAGTGGCTGGTAAATTCATCCATACCAGGCGCTGATGTTTATACCTTCTATTTTAAAAATGAGTGAGAAAGAAGACCTCAGTTTTCCCTTCTGAGAAAAGAGAGTGTTCTAAAAACATCTTATTTTAAATTACTTGCTTATGGACACCCAAAAGATTCCATAAAAGATGGGATGTGGATATAATTTAAGGGAGATGTAGTTCCAAGTTGTATGAGATTAAAAAATAAGGATGCACAGAAAGCCTCCAGCTCTTCCAGTCAATCTGATGGATGCTTGAGTTCTTCCCTTGATTATCTTGTTCTTTAGCCAGCAGTCCTCATGTTGAAACAAATAGAATGGAGATGATTAACTCAGAAATAGGCAGGTCATCTGACAAAGAGGAGGAATAACCATCTGCCAAGAGGACCTGTCCTACTAAACCTTCTGCATCTCCTCTAAGGTTTAAAGACATTTGTGTCTTTCTCATGAAGCCTCTCCAGAGTCTTCAGACTCAAGCCTTCATGCTGGAGATACTTGCTTCCTTTGTTCATATTCACACAAATCCACAGGTACTGTGTTTCATGATTTAGAAGAGTTTTTCCCTTTTTAACAAGGATCCAATCAGAATAAGATCAGCAACAGCAGCAGTTTTAGAATTAATCATTTTGTTTGTTTTGTTTTTAAAGCCCAAGTTAATAGCCCCTTCAAAATAGATCTCAAAACGGATTGGACCAATTGTACTCAAAATTCTGGTGCACAGCCCTGCACATCACAAGGCACTGTCTTCCCTTGCCATATTTCTAAATAGTTATAGATGGTGTTCTCACTTTGTGCGTGTCATTAATAGAAGAAGATGGAAAAGCAGCTTAGCTCCTTGTCCCTTTCTTCTGTTGGCTCCTATACCCGGGGTCTTCTTTTTGCCCCTCCAGACCTATCCATTCCCAACCAGGGAGGCTGGTCCATGTGGATGTCATCAACATACTCTGATGCCTTCTGGCTCTGGGTGGGTTTGGCTAAAGGAAGCCATCATCAGGAGACAGAGATGATGGGTGCAAAAGAGGTGGAGGTGTATTCCAGAGGCTTGCTTCCTTCTAGTTCAAGAGGGATGGCTGCATCCTGCTTCCCTGTAAAGTGAAAGTGAGTGGCCCTTTCCCTGTAGCTGTGCTCTGTGGGTACTCAGAATCTCCCTTTCCTGAGACCCTTCAGGCCTAGAAGGTGGTAACCAAGATAGGAAGTTTCCATTGTTGGTTTCATAAGCCCTGCCTAAGCCTCTGTAAATAGTCCCTTTATCAAAATCTCAACTAGCCTGGTTTGCATGAGCCATCTGTTTCTAGATGGGTCTGATACCATTCTTTGTGTTCCTCTCTCTCTCTTTTTGCTGTCTCTCATTCACCTTTGACCCTTTCCTCTTCCCTAATTTCCTCCCTCTGACTACCATTCTTAATTTCTATGTATATCTCTTTTCCCTGATCTTCATTTTCTCTTTTTCTCTCTGACATTTATATTCATGCTTTTCATTACAGTAATACTGCATTATTTACCTTATTTCGGGGGGTGGAGATGAGTTTCACTTAATGAAAATCTTAAATAGTTTTGAAAAATATAAAAGCAAGCTGTTCTTGCTACCGGGTATGTAAAATGGTATAACCACTTTGAGAAGCAGTTTGGCGGTTTCCTGAAAAGTAAAACACACATTTATAATATGATCTAGCCATTCCATTGATAGTTATTTGTCACCCTCACCCCAAATTGAAAGCATACAAAGGATTTTACATGAGTATCCATAGCATTTTTACTTATAATAGCCAAAAATGGAAACAACTCAAATATCTGCCAGTAGGTGAGTGTATAATAAATTGTAGGATATCTATGCAATGGAATACTACTTAGCAGCCAAAGGGAATGAACCATTGAGATATACACAACACGGATGAGTCTTGAAGTAACTAGGTTGAGGGGCGCCTGGGTGGCTCAGTCGGTTGAGCGTCCAGCTTTGGCTCAGGTCATGATCGTGGGTTCGAGTGCTGCATTGGGCTCTGTGCTGACAGTTCAGAGCCTGGAGCCTGCTTTGGATTCTGTGTCTTCTTCTCTCTCTGCCCCTCCCCACTTGCGCTCTGTGTGTGTGTGTGTGTGTGTGTGTGTGTGTGTCTCTCTCTCAAAAATAAATAAACATTTTTTAAAAATTTTAGAAATAACTAGGTGGAGTGAAAGAAGCCAGACAAAAAAGGTGCATCCTGTAGGATTTAATCTATATAAAATGAACTAAGTGACAGAAAACAGATTGGTGGTTGCCTGAAGGTGGCAGGGGGCTGAGAGAGGCCAGGAGAGAGGGATTATAGAGGTACATGGGTTAACTTTTGGAAGTAATGAATATGTTCACCAACTTGTTATGATGGTTTCACAAATGTATACATGTCAAAACTTATCAAATTGTGCACTTTAAATATGTGCGGTTATACCTCAATAAAGCTGTTAAAAATAACACACAGTGATGGGCTTAAAGATGGTCTATTATTAACCAATTACCATAGATGTAGTGGTTTAAAATAGTATAAATTTACTCTCTGATAGTTCTGGTGGTTTCAGATAGTTGGTTCCTTTTGGAGGTTTTCAGAGGAGAATCCATTTCCTTGTGTTTTTCAGCTTCTAATGGTCATCTGTGTCTCTTGACTTGTGGCCCCTTCCTCCACCATCAAAGGGCATCGCTCCAATCTCTGCTTTCATCATCACATCACCTTCTCCTCTGTAGTAAGAGCTCCCTCTGCCTCCCTCTTGTAAGTACACTTGTGATCACATTTAGGGCCCATCCCGATAACTCAGGATAATCTCCCCTTCTCAAGATCCTTTAAAAAATTTTTTTTAAGTTTATTTATTCATTGAGAGAGAGAGAGAGAGAGAGAGAGAGAGAGAGAACGAGAACGAGAACATGAGCAGTGGGGAGAGAGAAAATACCAAGCAGGCTCTGCACTGTCAGCACAGAGTCCAGTCTGGGGCTGGAACTCACAAACTGTGAGATCATGACCTGAGCCAAAAGCAAGAGTCAGATGCTTAACAGACTGAGCCACCCAGGTGCCCAAGATCCTTTTTTAAAAAATTTGTTTATTTACTTATTTTGTGTGAGAGAGAGTGCATGTGCACGCACATGAGTGGAAAAGGGGTGGAGAGAGAGGGAGAGAGATAATCCCAAGCAGGCTCCACACTGTCAGTACAGAGCACAGAGCCCCATGTGGGGCTCAATCCCATGAACTATGAGATCATGACCTAAGCTGGAATCAAGAGTTGGATGCTTAACCAACTGAGCCACCCAGGCGCTTCCTCATCTCGAGATTCTTAATCACATCTGCAATGTGATCTTTGCCATATAAGGAAACATTTACAGGTTCTGGGGATTAGGACATCCATATCTTTGGGGACCATTACTAAGCCTGCCTCAGATGGTGTACTGTTTGCTCTGCAAAAATTCATGTTGCTTAGTGTCTGGGAATAGCTTCTCTCTTTCTGTTTTGCACTGAAGTATTTATAAGTAGCCCTGGCTCTTGAGGAGGATAATTTCCAGGTTGGATACTCCCTGAAAATCTCACTGGGCGGGAATCACTGTGTTACTTCTGTGCACAATACTAGGCATCCCCAGTGTAGCAGCCTAAACCTCTCAAACCCATTCTTGCGTGGGCCATGCATTGTTGCAGAGAGGGGCTCGGATGGCTAGGGGAAGGATGATCCTTTAGACAAATGTTGCCATTCTGCCCAAAGCTATTCCCTATTTTACAGGCTCCTATCTGCCCTTTGTTAACTCGTCTCTAATCATACCCCCCTCTTTAACATATTATCTTTTCCAGTCTGACTGGTGAGGTGCTAGGAAAATGCTCACCACCTCACTCTCTGTAGGAAGCAGACATAAGGGCCCATTTGTAGAGATGCTTCTAGAGAAGCTGCTGAGATGGAGCTGTCATTCCTAAAAAAGGATGGACCCTTGGGCTTTGCCAACCCTAGCCTCTTGGAGCTTTCTCAGAGGAGTGGAGAGGCTGTGGATGGGGTTTGGTGTGCTAGGGAATGAGGTCAGGAAGAGACTTTGCCTTTTAAGAAGCCCCTCCCCCGCTCTGCCCCCCCACCCCCCACGGGGCAGCGGATGGAATCAGAGAGATGCTGTTGCTTGCTGCTCACAGCCTCTGGAGTGGCTGCCTCAGATCTGCACTCTGGCCTACACCCACAGGAGGCCCAAATCTACTCAATCAAAAATATCTCCAAACTAGGAGTTCTCCAATGTACGATTGCCTCCAAAAGGCAGACAAATGGCAAGACTTGAATTTAGACTAGGAAGTTTGTGGTTGAAACTTGGGTGCCTCTAGCAATGCCTTTGGGGCCCAGAGGATGGTTCTCAGGCTGTAAAATGAGAGGGGTAGCTTCCATCTACAAAATACTCTCCTAAAGCAGGGGAGATGGTCCTATTTGTTCCTTTTGCTGCCCTAACATGCTGGATTTCCTCCATGCAGCATGTAGCCTGGGGATTCTGGTGGTCTCTCCTATGCAAAAGGTCAGGTAAGGGAGATGAAAATGTTATCCTAGTGTGGACACAGCTGAAGTTCCTTCCCTTGCCTGAAGGGGTCAGCAAAGGCCCAGAAAGGGTAGAGACATCTTGACTCCCAGGAGAGACCATTCCTAATAGGCCATCAGGTCCAGGAGACAGTCCCTACTGAGCTACTGTGTTATTAGTTTTTCTGCTTGCACATAGACAGATCCTCCCACAGTGTTCCCCTAACTGCCTGGAGATATTGGGGCAGGCCTTGGATGTTGGAGAATGGGAGTCTGTGTGGGATACGGGAAAGGCGGTGGGCCCAAGGCCCCCAACTGAGGAGAGCCATGTCAGTGTAGAATCCCCCAGCTCTGCCCTCTTGGATACTTCCCCTGGGATGTCCATGTCCTAGCCAGAGCCTGTAATCAAGCCATCAAAGCTAATAGGATGATTTCCGCATAAAATGAAATTGTGGATGAAGAATGGGGATGCAGGAAACAGATTAATGGTTCTAATGCTTTTTCCTCAACTTTCACTACTCAATAAAGTACAGTCATCTGACTCCTTGTTTGTGTGCTAGGAAAATGATGACTTCTCTGAGAGGCTCTTAGCAATGATTGTTTTGTTCCTTGTTGTCTGTGTCTGTTTGAGTGGGGACAGGCAGAAGAGACCTTGACAGAGATGGGCAGCTCATCACAGTCTGACCCTTTGATGAGCATCTGGCTTCTTTTCCAGTCTCACTGGTTGCCATATTTTCAATTGTCAATAATGTTTCTGTTTTTTAATTACAAAAGTATGACAAGAATACACACTCTTATTATTAAAAAAAAAAAAAAAAAAAAAACAGAGGAAAGAACAAAAACCTATTTTACTTGACTCCTCCAGTCTACCCCTTCCTAAGAAGGGAGAATTTATTATTGTTGGTTTGGGAAATATCCTTCTCTGTATATGTGGTGGTTTGAAAATATGTCCACAATATTTGATCCTACTTCCTTCAAATGGTGGAGCCTAATTCCCCTCACCTTAAGTGGAGGATGTACTTAGTGACTTGCTTTTAAAGCATGAAATGTGGTGGAAATGATAGTTTGTGATGTCTGAGAATCGGACTTGAGTGTTATTAGGTCTTTCTCTTTGTCACTCTCTTGGACCACCTGCTCTGGGGCAAGCCAGCTGTTCTGTTGTGAGGACACTCCAGTGGACCTAACGAGAGGCCCACGTGGTGGGGAACTGAGGCTTCCTGCCAACAGCCATATGATTGAGCCATTAAGAAATGACTCTAATAGATTCTACCACCTCTGAGGGTACAGGCTCTCTGATGTCAGGCACTGTGCTCCTCAGGGTTTCCCTCTCTTGGAAATAAGAGCACATATTCCCCAGGTGTGCTTTTCTATTGATAAAGAGTCCCTAAGGGTTTATATAATAGGCATGTCTACTTCCAGAGCTCCGGTTATGTGGTGGTTTCTGATACTTGCTGCTAGTACCATCCTCCAGGAGGAGAGGATTTATTACTTCAGTTGCTGGGAGTGCTACTGGCAGAAAACCCTCGACAGTCAAACCCTTCTGGATTTCTTTAGCTGAAGGAGACACCATGCCCAAGGTCTTGACCCCTTCTCACAGCCCACATCTGATGATTGATGAATGAGTGGTATGGAGCCCAGCCCTCTCTCCCCAGCTCAGGAGAGCTCTGCAGGGTATACCATCTTCAGATTCCCCTGCAGGATTGCCTGAGGCATTCCGCTGAGACTGCATTGCAGCTAGACTCCATCCTCTGCCCACTCTGCCTCCCCACTCATCCCTTTAACAGGTATTGGTACTGGAAGGACTCGCTAATAAACCTCCTGCATGTTAGTCTCAATCTTAGAGTCTGCTTCCTAGGAAACCCAAGCAGGGATGGAATATTCTAAGAAAGCAGATGAGGATGAGGTGAGGTTTTAGAGTTGGATGACTGGCTCCCAGCTGATGTCACGTGTGGTAGACAGAGCACTGATAGAAGGTGTCAGGACAGTCGTCCTCTGGTTATGAACTGTGATCGTGTGCTGGTGGAAGGGAATGCATCAGCTGTTGCAAGCCATTTGACACACATAGGGAAAATAGCAACTATATTGATGCTCTGGAGAAGGATACAAAAGCTGAGGGTAATCAGTCAGTTGTTATTAAAAGCTAAGTGTCAGACCTGGAGGACCTCTTTGGAGGCATGTAAAGAGGCTCTTATCTCCTGCAGTGAGAGGGCAGAGAAAGCTGAGAATCAGGCTTGGAGCTTAACCACAAGAGTAGAGGAGCTCCAAAGAAGGTTTGACTCCCAACTGAGGAAAGTCTGCTATGCCAAGGACAGACCTTTGATGGGAAAGAATGGGACTCTGTACATGAGATAGGCTGTCAGAGGTGATAGACCAGAATTATGAATCCTCATTTTTCCCTGGGAACCAATGGGTAGAAGCAGGAGTGGCCCTTTTTGCCGTCACTCTTGGTGACCAACTTGGGGACAATCTCTTTCCCACTCCTACATCTCTGGCTTCTGTGAATTTAAACCATTCCCAAGGAGGAAATTCTTCGATTTGGGAAAAGGCAAACATTCTATTAAACTGTAAGTTATGGCTGCCATCTGGAAAACTTTGGGCTACTTGTGACAAGGAACAGCAGGCAAATAGAGGATTCACCATCCTGACAGGACTAACTGATCCTGATCATTAGGCAAGACAGAGCTACTGTTACACAGTGGGAGTGGGAAGGATCACATTGAGAGGCAATGGGAAATCTCTTCAAATACAAACCTTACTCTATTTGTTACAGAAATTTACCTTATATATACATTCTTTTATATATGTTAGAATTATTTATATTGCAAGACTCAGAACAAACAGAATAACTAATACTTATTAATAGGGAGTTAGTTAAGTAGATTATATCTACTCTTATTATGGATCATACGCATCTATTAACAGAATGAAGTAGATCTCTGTGTGTTCATCTCCCAAGACATATTTACTAAGTGCAAAAAGTAATGTGCAGAGTAGTCTACATAAATCTTTTGATACAAAGAAAAAAATATAAATATGCATGCTGATATAGGCACACATAATATTTTTCCGAGTGATACATAAACATTTTTTAAAAGTAGTGGTTGCCTTTAGGGAGTGAAATTGGCAGGTTAAAAAAAAAATTTTTTTATATCTTTCTGTAATATTTGACTTATCTAACCATATCCATGTATTTTATTGCTTTCACTTATACATAATAGCAAATGTCTGAGAAGTGGTAGGCCATTAAAATTTTATTCTTTCCAATTTTTGTCTTACAAATTATTGCATGCTACTTAACATCCAGAAATCAGGAAAAGAAGTGGAGAGTAGGTTAATATTTTCTCCCCGCTTTTGGGCTTCAAATCATTTGTGAACTACATTGTAGGACTTCAGAAAAAGCAGCCTAGTGAAGAATCCATTTACGTGTCATTGCCCGGAAACTCCTTAATCCCTTACCTCACCACCTCCGCATTCCCAGTAAGAGGAGCCACTTCTTACTGGGTTATGTATAGTTATGTGTGTGTGTGTGTCCTGGATTATACCGGGCCAAAGGAGTAGCATATAACAATGGTTATATGCTTCCCATATAGTCTTCCCATATTACCACTCAGAGCAGCCCTGAGCCTCAGGAATAAGCCTGATTTCGGGCTGTCAGAATCACCGTGACTTCCTCCTTGTTTTCTTTCTTTCTTTCTTTTTTTTTTTTTTAATTTTTTTATTCTTTACTTATTTTTCAGACAGAGAGACAGAGTGTGAGTGGGGGAGGAACAGAGAGAGAGAGGGAGACACAGAATCCAAAGCAGGATCCAAGCTCTGAGCAGTCAGCGCAGAGCCCGGCGTGGGGCTGGAACCTGTGAACTGCGAGATCATGACCTGAGCCGAAGCTGAACGCTTAACCGCTTAACTGACTGAGCTCCCCAGTGGCTCCTCCTCCTTGTTTTCCACTCTGGATTCTCTCTCATGGTCTCAATAGTGGTCCTGCCAGCTGGTCTCAGTCAGGGATACTCCAGCTGCTTAGGCATGCTGTAGTGACTTCGGCTGTCAGAGGGACTCTGGTTCTCTCCTCTTAGGAGCTCTGTTTCCATGTAAATGTAGGAGAGCAAAGAGAGTTATGTTTGGGTTTGTTTGGATTCTGGGTAGCGTTCAGGAACCATATGTCATATTCCATTTGGTACATCTGGGGAGGGCTGATGCAACTCCATTTGTCTATAGAGTCTGAACCCAAGCCCCCATTCAGTTTAATACCCTTTTACTGCTATGCAAATAACTCACAAAGGGATGGATCGCTCCACTGTCAAATCTTGTTACGTTCCTGGTAACCAGGATTGGTTCCTCACAAAATTACCAGGTTTGGGCAGTGCCTTTGGGTTCTGTCTCTCTTACTCTCCCTGGAAAAGTCATGTCTTCCCAGAAAGTGCCAATTTTTCAGGAGCACAGGGTATTAATGATGCTACATCTCCAGCATTTTGGTTCAGACACAGAAAACACAAGAGGACTGTGTAAGGGGCTGAGGAAAGGAAGAGCATTTTCTTCCTTCTAACCCAGAACTTCATGACTCTGCAGTTGACCATGGTACCCCTGGTCCTATTGTGGGTCTGGGCTATTCTCTTTCTGCCTTGGGATTAGTATGGCCAGTGACTCCTCTTCAGATTTGATTTGAAGGTACTAAGGGTGTGCCTCTAACTCATGCTCTCTCAGTTGTCCATATTAACTTAACAGGATTGGCAACTCTATGATGGTCAAATGATCCCACACTGCCTTAAGCTTAGAAAGTATATATGCTATTGGTAAACAGTGAAAAAAAACAGGCAGGTGTCCAGGGGCATCGGAGTGTACCTGAGAATCTGTTTATAGCTCCAATGCCTACAGGGCATGAAGTCACAGGATAGTTAGGATGGAGCTGGGAGGATCAGGGAAAGTTCTAAACAGGTGGGATAAGGAAATCTACTTAATTTATGCCTCGGATGACCTCTGGAAATAGCCTCCTAGCTACAGTGTTCTGGTGGATAGCTGTCCATTGTAGTAGTACGGCATTTGAGTCTCTGAATTTGCTTCTCCCCTAAAGCTGTTCTTTCTCCTGCAGTTGGTGGCAGGTGGTGCTGCCATATATCAGTGAGGGCAATTAAGGAGTCCATAGCCCTATAAACAGGAGGAGAAGCCATGACCATCCCGGTGACAATGACCATGGAGGCTCATGGCAATGGCCATGCAGAGGTGCCTGCCCTTTAAGACCTGCCTAGGGAATCTAATTCCTTCCTTTTTCTGGGCTTCAAGGAGTCTATTTATTCTTGAAGTCACTACCACTGGCGGGGGAAAGTGGCTGCCTGACCCTCCCTGCTCTACACTTGTCCATGGTAAAAGGGCAGGCCAGGCTGTGCTGGGTAATCAACAATCCCCAAATCTTAGTGACTTAACTCAATAAGAATTGATTGCCTGTGTCAGTGCAGGCTCTGTGGCACTCCCAGGCAGCTTTTCTTCAAATACCAACTCAAGGACTCTGGCTGCTTCTATCTTGCAACTTAATCATTTCAGAATCCTTCACTTCCAACCACACTAATAGGAGGGAGAAGATGAGCCAAGGTTTTTGTAGGAAATTTTAGAGGTCAGGCACAGGCAGAAATTATTACAGCTTCAACAGAATTGCCCCGAAGGCTGGAGCTCTATCCTTTGTACCTTTGCAGGAGAAGAAATGGGATTGGTGAGTGCAGATCCAGTGTTTGTCATGTTCACGCAGGGCTTTACCCGCCATGGTTACTGCAACTGCTTCCAGTTTTTCAGGTACTCATGCAGCTCTCTCTCTCTCTCCCCATCACAGTCTACCAGCTTTCTTGATGTTTTCAAACCTTAATGGTACTGGTTTACTAGTGGCACATAAACAATTGAGATCTGAGATCTCAACATGGCCACCACATAGTTGTTGTTCCATAATATTTAATTGAATTAATGGAGAAGGCTAAGGATGTTTGGATTTAGGTGTCTCCACATCAGATTTGAAGAAAAGCCAGTCTCAGGGGTCAGACTGAGCTAAAGGCAAGAAGAGACTTTCAGTTCTGCCTGTGCCCAGAGATGCCCCCAGAAATCCTTATCCTTTGGAATCTGGCTGTGGTACAGTGAGTCCACAGAACATGAAGAACTGTGGTCAACTATAGAAGCATGGAGTTCTGGCTTAAAGGTGGCAACTTTTTTCCTTGCCAGCCTTGCACATGGGCCTGGTGATGATTCCCTGTGTTTGAGCCAACCCAGGGTTAATTACAGCAGTCCTCAGCTGCCTGTTTGATTCTGTTTGTCTCTGTGTGTGTTGACCTGGCCTTGCTCCTCTGGATCAACCAAACAGATCCTTGCTGGTCATCGTCACTGCAGAGAGAGGGTGGGTATCTGAGGCCTGAGGTAGCCTGAGCCTGGCCAGGCTGGGGTCCCAGCATAAACCTGACCCCAATAGGTGCTGAGTTATAAACCATTTAGTGGCTGCCTGAATTATCAACACATCTGATATTCCTGCTCCTGCTTCCTGCTATTCCTGTGCTTCCTGCTTCTTTACCATTATTGTCAATAAGGAGCTTTACCAATAAATGTAAAACTCTGGGACTTGATGAGGTCCTGTTTACCCCTCCTTGGTGTGGCCTTTGCTTCTGTGTACTATTCACTCACCTCCTCCTGTCTTCTGCTAATGGTTGTAGTCTGGGGAAGGGTGTCTTTCATTATTCCTGGAATATTTGTTAGTGTGATGAACTGAGCAGTTTCTTGTCTTTTGTTGGTGGGGGGTGTCTCACTATTTATTTATTGACAAATATTCCACATCTGTGATCCTCTCCAGTCAGAATGAGAGCTGTTGGCCTTGGGTAGTTGGAGAATGAAGTCATCTGACGCATTCATCCTGTGAATGGCCCCACAGATAGCATAGGGTTTAATCTGCCTTTGGAACCTGCCCATCAGCTTGTCAACCTTGGCCTAATTCATCGGGATGGACACATGGCCCTTGGTGCCGATGATGTGGTTGCTGGCTGACCATTTCTGCTGAGTGTACAGGTCCACAAATTCACCAGTGTTGTTATGGGTGCTGAGGCCACATCTAGTGCCACCACAAATGGGGCACTTTCTTGATGATTCATTTTCTCAGCTCTGTGACCTGAGACCACATTGTACCAAAACCAGCTTCTGAGAAAAATAAGACAATAGGGCTAAATGCTTTAATCCTCTGTCACAAACATCCTCTTCTCTGCACTGAATCTCCAGCTGATTGAAGTGCTTCACATATTTCAAACCACTCCACTACCTTGGGATCTAGGGTTTTCTGCTGTTTAACTAGAATGAATGTTGCTGCGTGCAGTTGCAGTGGCCTGTTCCCATGACTCTTAGTCCTATGCAGCTGCTTGCTTCATCAAGAGGAGGTGAATTTATGTGTCTCATGGAAAATTTTCTCAGTTCTTCTGGATGCATCTTTCTTCCTGAGTTAGCACAACCTTTGAGCAAGTCAACCATGCTGAAGTTGGCCTTCTGGGCTCCCTGCAGAAAAAATCTGGGGAAAGGTCCTAGCTCTGCCTTTGTTTCATGTCCAAGGAAACAGCATGCACCTCCCACCCCTGATTTAGGACATGGTGTCTGCATTCTGGCCCTCTACCTCTACCTGACTCATTCTCCTCCACCTGACTTCCATCTGGATCTCTCTCATCTACATCTTCTCAGCATTCACATTAGTAGGAGGGCTAATGAAAGGAGTCAGGGGAACTAGTAGATCCATCATGTGAGAGGAGGTATGGAAAAAAACTTTTTAAAACTGTCACAGGAGATGTAAAATCTTCGATTAGCCACATTCAAGTAAAGAATATGAAACGCATGGGAATCGTTTTTAAAAATTGGGTTTAAAAATTATAAAAGATATATATATCCAGTTTTAAAAATGAAATAGCCCATGGGGCACCTGGGTGTCATAGTCAGTTAAGCATCAGATTCTTGATCTCAGCTCAGGTCCTGATCTCAGTGTCATGAGTTCAGGCCCTGTGTTGGGCTCCACGCTGGGAATGGACCCTACTTAAAAAAAAAACGTTTTTTTAAATAAAAAATGAAATAATCCAGAAAAATATCAAATGAAAAGTAAAATCTCGGGGGACCTGGGTGTCTCAGTTGGTTAAGGGTCGGACTTTGGCTCAGGCCATGCTCTCATGAGTTTGAGCCCACATCAGGCTCTGTGCAGACAGCTCAGAACTTGGAGCCTGCTTTGGATTCTGTCTCCCTCTCTCTCTGCCCCTCCCCTGCTCATGCTCTGTCTCTTTCTCCTTCAAAAATAGACATTAAAAAAATTTTTTTTAAAAGAAAGAAAAATAAAATCTCTAGCCCCCTTATATTTTCAGTTCTTCCAGAGGGTAGAGATTAGGAAAAACAAGAAAGCTGGATCACTACTTCATTTTTTTTATAGCAAAATTAATTACGCATAAGTCAAGTTGGCATAAAAATGAAACTATAAAAGTACTAGAGGAAAACATAAGAAAAAACATATTTTGAAAAATATTCTTAATGTGTGACACTTTCCTAAGCATGACTCAATAACTGAAGCCATAAAAGGAAAGGTTGATACATTTGACCATATCATATTTCATATTTATCTATTTTTGCCTTCTACTTTTTCTATTATAATTTCAAATAGAAGTGATAATATCAGGTATCTGTCTTATTCTGACTTCAAATGGAAAGCTTTCAAATGGCTTCATTATCTGTGTGTTGTTTTTCTTTTTTTTTTTGTAGATACTATTTATGAGGTTAAGGAACTTTTATTCTTAGTTTGCTATTTGTCATGAATAAATGTTGAATTCTAGCAAATGATTTTTCTACATTAATTTTTATAATGTGATTTTTCTCCTTGAATCATATGGTGAATTATATTGGTTGGTTTTTTTAAAAAAAGATTTTATTTTTTTAGAGCAGTTCTAGGTTTACAATAAAGTTGAGAGGAAGAATCAGAGATTTCGTATATAGCTTCTGACCCCACACTTGCATGGCCTTTCCAATTATCAGCCTCACTTATCATAATGTTACTTTTTTTTTTCATCCAAGGATGAACCTACCTTGACACATTCTAAGCACCCAAAGTCCGTGGTTTACTTAGAGTTAACTCTTGGTGTTGTACATTTAATGGATTTGGACAAAAGTATGATATGTATCCATCATTATAATGTCATATAGAGTATTTTCATTGCCCTAAAAATTCTCTGTGCTCTGCCTGTTCATATCTCTCCCAACCCTTAAGCCCTGACAACTGCTGATCTTTTTATTATCTCCATAGTTTTGCCTTTTCCAGAATGTGCTATTTAAAAAAATTTTTTTTCTTACTGTTTATTTAATTTTGAGGGAGATAGAGAGACAGAGCATGAATGGGGGAGGGGCAGAGAGAGAGGGAGACAGAACCCAAAGTAGGCTCCAGGCTCTGAGCTATCAGCATGGAACCTGATGTGGGGCTCAAACTCACAAACTGTGAGATCATGACCTGAGCCGAAGTCCAACGCTTAACCAACTGAGCCACCCAGGCGCCCCCAGAATGTCCTATTATTGGAATTATACAGTATGTAGCCTTTTCAAATTGGCTTCTTTCCTTTAGTAATATTCCTCTAAGGATCCTTCCTGCCTTTTTATAAATTGATAGCTCATTTCTGTTTAACACTGGCTAATATTCCATTGTCTGGATATGCCACTGTTTATCCATTCACCTACAGAAGAACATCTTGGTTGCTTCCAAGTTTTGGCAATAATAAATAAATCTGCTTTAAACACCTATGGTCAAGTTTTTGTGTGGACATAAGTTTTCAGCTCCTCTGGGTAAATATCAAGGAGTACAGTTGCTGGATTATCGTAAGAGTATGTTTAGTTTTGCAAGCAACTGCCAAACTGTCTTCCAAAGTGGCTGTTCCATTTTGTGGTCTTCCAGCAATGAGAGTTCCTGCTATCCCATATCCTTCCAACACTTGCTATTGTCAGTGTTCCAGATTTTGGCCATTCTAAAAGGTGTATAGTGGTGTCTCATTGTTTTAATTTGCATTTCCCTGATGATACACGATGTGGAGCATATTTTCATTTGCTTATTTGCCTTCTGTATATCTTCTTTGGTGAGGGGTCTGTTAAGATCTTTGGTCCATTTTGGTTTTTTTTTCTTTTTTAGATTTTTCAACTTTATTTTTAATGTTTTTTAAAAATTTAATATAAATTTTAAAAAATTACACCCCAGTTAGTTAGCATATAGTGCAATAATGATTTCAGGGGTAGATTCCTTAATGCCCCTTACCCATTTAGCCCATCCCCCCTTCCACAACCCCTCCAGTAACCCTCTGTTCTCCATATTTAAGAGTCTCTTATGTTTTGTCCCCCTCCCTGTTTTTACATTACTTTTGCTTCCCTTCCCTTGTGTTCATCTGTTCTGTGTCTTAAAAGTCCTCATATGAGTGAAGTCATGTGATATTTGTCTTTCTCTGACTAATTTCACTTAGCATAATACCCTCTAGTTCCATCCACGTAGTTGCAAATGGCAAGATTTCATTCTTTTTGATTGCCGAGTAATACTCCATTGTAATATATATATATATATACCACATCTTTATCCATTCATCCATCAGTGGACATTTGGGCTCTTTCCATACTTTGGCTATTGTTGATAGTGCTGCTATAAATATGGGGGTGCATGTGTATCTTGGAAATAGCATACCTGTATCTCGTGGATAAATACCTAGTAGTACAATTGCTGGGTTGTAGGATAGTTCTATTTTTAATTTTTTGAGGAACCTCCATACTGTTTTCCAGAGTGGCTGCACCAGTTTGCATTCCCACCAGCAGTCCAAAAGAGATCCTTTCTCCGCATCCTCGCCAACATCTATTGTTGCCTGAGTTGTTAATGTTAGCCATTCTGACAGGTGTGAGGTGGTATCTCATTGTGGTTTTGATTTGTATTTCCCTGATGATGAGTGATGTTGAGCATTTTTTCATGTGTCGGTTGGTCATCTGGATGCCTTCTTTGGAGAAATGTCTATTCATGTCTTTTGCCCATTTCTTCACTGGATTATTTGTTTTTTGGGTTTTGAGTTTGATAAGTTCTTTATAGATTTTGGATAGTAACCCTTTGTCTGATATGTTGTTTGCAAATATCTTCTCCTATTCTGTCAGTTGCCTTTTAGTTTTGCTGATTGTTTCCTTTGCTGTGCAGAAGCTTTTTATTTTGATCAGGTCCCAATAGTTCATTTTTGCTTTTATTTCCCTTGCCTCTGGAGACGTGTTGAGTAAGAAGTTGCTGCGGCCAAGATCAAAGAGGTTTTTGCCTGCTTTCTCCTCGAGGATTTTGATGCTTCCTATCTTACATTGAGGTCTTTCATCCATTTTGAGTTTATTTTTGTGTCTGGTGTGAGAAAGTGGTCCAGGTTCATTTTTCTGCATGTCGCTGTCCATTTTTCCCAGCACCACTTGCTAGAGAGACTGTCTTTATTCCACTGAATATTCTTTCCTACTTTGTCAAAGATTAGTTGCCCATATGTTTGTGGGTCCATTTCTGGGTTCTCTATTCTGTTCCCTTGATCTGAGTGTCTGTTTTTGTGCCAGTACCATACTGTCTTGATAATTATAGCTTTGTAATACAGCTTGAACTCTGGGGTTGTGATGCTTCTTGCTTTGGTTTTCTTTTTCAAGATTGCTTTGGCTATTTGGGGTCTTTTCTGGTTCCATACAAATTTTAGGATTGCTTGTTCTAGCTTTGTGAAGAATGCTGGTGTTAATTTGATAGGGATTGTATTGAATATATAGATTGCTTTGGATAGTATTGACATTTTAACAATATTTGTCCTTTTTATCCAGGAGCGTGGAATATTTTTCTAATTTTTTTGTGGGTCTTCTTCAATTTCTTTCATAAGCTTTCTATAGTTTTCAGTGTATAGATTTTTCACCTCTTTGGTTAGATTTATTCCTGGGTACTTTGTGGTTTTTGGTGCAATTGTAAATAGGATGGATTCCTTGATTTCTCTTTCTGTTGCTTCATTGTTGGTGTATAGGAATGCAACCAATTTTTTGTGCATTGATTTTATATCCTGCAACTTTGCTGAATTCATGAATCAGTTCAAACAGTTTTTTGGTGGAATATTTTGGGTTTTCCATATACAGTATCCTGTCATCTGCAAAGTGTGAAAGTTTGACCTCCTCCTGGCCGATTTGGATGCCTTTTATTTCTTTGTGTTGTCTGATTGTAGAGGTTAAGACTTCCAATACTATGTTGAATAACAGTGGTGACAGTGGACATCCCTGTCTTGTTCCTGACCTTAGGGGGAAAGCTCTCAGTTTTTTCCCATTGAGGATGATATTAGCATTGGGTCTTTCATATATGGCTTTTATGATCTTGGGGTATGATCCTTCTGTCCCTACTTTCTTGAAGGTTTTTAGAGAAAGGATGTTGTATTTTGTCAAATGCTTTCTCTGCATCTATTGAGAGGATCATGTGGTTCTTGTCCTTTCTTTTATTGATGTGATGAATCACATTGATTGTTTTGCAGATATTGAACCAGTCCTGCATCCCAGGTATAAATCCCACTTGGTCATGGTGAATAATTTTTTTAATGTATTGTTGGTGCTGGTTGGCTAATATCTTATTGAGGATTTTTGCATCCATGTTCATCAGGGAAATTTCTCCTTTTTAGTGTGGTCTTTGTCTGGTTTTAAAATCAAGGTAATGCTGCCTTCATAGAAAGAGTTTGGAAGTTTTCCTTCCATTTCTATTTTTTGGAATAGCTTCAAGAGAATAGGTGTTAACTCTTCCTTAAATGTTTGGTAGAATTCCCCCGGAAAGCCATCTGGCCTTGGACTCTTGTTTCTTGGGAGATTTTTTTATTACTAATTCGATTTCCTTACTGGTTATGGGTTTATTCAAATTTTCTGTTTCTTCCTGTTTCAGTTTTGGTAATGTATATGTTTCTAGGAATTTGTCCATTTCTTCCAGATTGCCCATTTTATTGGTGTATAATTTATCATAATATTCTCTTATTATTGTTTTTATTTCTGCTGTGTTGGTTGTCTCCTCTTTCATTCTTGATTTTACTTATTTGGGTCCTTTCCTTTTTCTTTTTGATCAGACCGGCTAGTGGTTTATCAATTTTGTTAATTCTTTCAAAGAACCAGCTTCTGGTTTCATTGATCTGTTCTACTGGTTTTTTGTTTTTTGTTTTTTTCATTTTGATAGCATTAATTTCTGCTGTAATCTTTATTATTTCTTGTCTTCTGCTGGTTTGGGGTTTTATTTGCTGTTTTTTTCCCAGCTCTTTAAGGTGTAAGTTTAGGTTGTGTACCTGAGACCTTTCTTCCTTCTTTAGGAAGGCCTGGATTGCTATATACTTTCCTCTTATGACTGCCTTTGCTGTGTCCCAGAGGTTTTGGGTTGTGGTGTTATCATTTTCATTGGTTTCCATGTACTTTTTAATTTCCTCTTTAACTTCTTGGTTAGCCCATTCATTCTCTAGTAGGATCATGTTCTTTAGTCTCCAAGTATTTGTTACTTTTCCAAATTTTTTCTTGTGGTTGATTTTGAGCTTCTTAGCATTGTGGTCTGAAAATATGCATGGTATCATCTCCATCTTGTTGTACTTGTTGAGGCCTGATTTGTGTCCCAGTATGTTGTCTATTCTGGAGAATATTCCATTGCACTGGAGAAGAATGTATATTCTGCTGCTTTAGGATGAAATGTTCTGAATATATCTGTTAAATATCTGGTCCAGTGTGTCATTCAAAGGCATTGTTTCCTTGTTGATTTTCTGACTAAATGATCTGTGCATTGCTATAAGTGGAGTGTTGAAGTCCCCTACTATTACGGTATTATTATCAATGAGTTTCTTTATGTTTGTGATTAATTGACTTATATATTTGGGTGCTGCCACATTTGGTGCATAAATGTTTACAATTGTTAGGTCTTCTTGGTGGATAGACCCCTTAATTATGATATAATGCCCTTTTTCATCTCCTGTAACAGTCTTTATTTTAAGGTCTAGATTTTGTGATATAAGCATGGCTACTCTGGCTTTCTTTTGTCAACCATTAGCATGATAGATGGTTCTCCATCCCCTTACTTTCAATCTGAAGGTGTCTTAGGTCTAAGGTGGATCTTTTGTAAACAGCATATAGATGGATCTTGTTTTCTTATCAATTCTGTTACCCTATGTCTTTTGATTGGAGCATTTAGTCCACTGACTTTAGAGTGAGTACTGAAAGATATGAATTTATTGCCATTATGTTGCTTGTACAGTTGGAGTTTCTGGTGGTGTTCTCTGGTCGCTTCTAGTCTTTGTTGCTTTTGGTATTTATTTATTTATTTATTCATTTATTCATTTATTTACTTATTTATTTTCATCTTTTCTCCCCTCAGAGAGTCCCCCTTAAAATTTCTTGCAGGGTTGGTTTAGTGGTCAGAAACTCCTTTAATTTTTGTTTGTCTGGAAACTTTTAATCTCTCCTTCTATTTTGAATGACAGCCTTGCTGGATAAAGAATTCTTGGCTGCATATTTTTCTGATTCAGCACATTGAATATACCTGCCACTCCTTTCTGGCCTGCCAAGTTTCTGTGGATAAGTCTGCTGCAAGCCCGATCTGTCTTCCCTTGCAGGTTAAGGACTTTTTTTCCCTTGCTGCTTTCATGATTCTTTCTTGCCTGAGTATTTTGTGAAGTTGACTGTGATATGCCTTGTTGATGGTCGGTTTTTGTTGAATCTAATGGGGGTCCTCTGTGCTTCCTGGATTTTGATGTCTGTGTCTTTCCCCAGGTTGGGAAAGTTTTCTGCTATGATTTGCTTTCATAACCCTTCTACCCCTTTTATCTCTCTTCATCTTCTGGGACCCCTATGATTCTGATGTTGCTCCTTTTTAATGAGTCACTGATTTCTCTAATTCTTAAATCTTGCACTTTTGCCCTAGTCTCCCTCTTTTTTTCTGCTTCACTATTCTCCATAAGTTTGTCCTCTATGTCACTGATTCTCTGCCTCATCCATCCTTGCCGCCGTGGCAACTGAGATTGCAGCTCAGTTATAGCATTTTTTATTTCATTCTGACTAGCTTTTACTTCTTTTATCTACACAGAAAGGGATTCTAATCTATTTTCGACTCCTGCTAGTATTCTTATTATCATGATTCTAAATTCTGGTTCAGACATCTTGCTTGTGTCTGTGTTAGTTAAGTCCCTGGCTGTCGTTTCTTCCTGCTCTTTCTTTTCGGGTGAATTCCTTCGTTTCGTCATTTTGAAGGGAGAAAAGGAATTAATGAGGTAAAAAAACCCCTAAAATTAAAAACAATTAAAATTTTAAAAATATTAAAATTAAAAAATTAAAAACAAACACACACACACACACAAATCAAATAAATGATGATAGATCCTAGGTGTGTTTTGGTCTGGGTGTTGAAAGTGGCTTGAGAGATTAGAGGAAAAAAAGGGGGGGAGGGAGAAAAAAAAGAAATCGTTTGAGAATTTGAAAATTGAATACACTGAAGTAGACTAAAATGAAATGATGGCAGTAACATAGAATTTGAAAAAACTTACACAAAAGTAAAAAATATAGTGGAAAAAAATTAAAGAAAAATATTTTTAATAAAAACTGGAAATAAAAATTAATTTTTTCTCTTTCTGTATTCAGGAAAAAGAAAAGAAAAACAAAAGAGAAATAAAAAGAAAAAAAAGAAACAAAGTTGTGTAGATGGACCGGCGAACAGACTGAAATACTACTGAAATTACTTCGTTTTCCCCTAGAAGTCAAACTATGAAATGCGTTATAGTCCATAAACTAAGCAGGCGGAGAGACTTTTGTTCCTGAAGAGAGAGGTTGGCCTTGTTGGGCGGGGCTTAGTGTAACAACTTTGTTCTCCAGTAGATGGCGCTGCTTAGCTTACTGGGGTGGATTCTTGTCGCGCTTGTAGGTGCGTATGCGCATGCGCGGGACCGATGAACATGGCGCCGCCCAGCTACCCGTTCTCTAGTATTGGAACTGTGCTCTTCCCGCCCCAGCAATAGCGCACCCATCCTTTGTCTTCCGTCCACTCTGCGCTTTTACACTGTCCCTGACCAAGCCCCAGGCAGCACCTCCCTCCTGATTCTTGTCTCCAGTGTGGCTGTTTTCCCCCGGCCCCTTACTTGTGAGGGACTGCGGTTTTGACCCGTTCTGCCCTCCTGCGGGAGGGTCTCACGGAGAAATGGCCGGCTGCCAGCTGCACCCAGGAATATTTGCGGGACCGGGCTGCTGCCGGTGCCCAGAGACTGTGGCCGGGTGCCAGCCCACCCCAGAAAAAGTTTGTGAGATAGTATAGCAGCAGTGTTTCAGGGATTATGGCAAATCACAACATGCATCTGGCATCAGGCTTCACCCCCAACGACTGTTCCAGCACCAGCAAATGTGGTTGTTCTCCCGGGTTCACTGGGGCCTTTTCCTGCGGGGGGGCCACACAGCCTCTACCAGATGTGCTCCCAGCAGGAGAATCACCTGTCCCCGCGTGGCCTGAAGACCACCAGACTTCACTCTGCTCCTGGGGATTCGCCCTTCCCACCAGAGCACCACCAGGTATTGAGCTGTGGAGTTTCAGGCTTTGCGCTCCCCGTTTATAGAGTCTTAATGGAACTTAAACCCTCTCCTTTCTCCTTTTTTAGTTCAGTCCCTGCGGCCGTTTCAACTTTTCCACTTTCTCTCCAACTGCTTTCGGCGGGGGTGGGGGGGGGAGGTGCTTTTTCCATATCCTCCCCACCGTCTCAGTCCTTTCTCCACACGCAAAAACTGCCCCTGTCTTCCATGGCTTCTCTCTCCCCCAGTTCACCTCTCCGCACCGTGTACCTGGTGAGTTCTGTGGTTCAGGTTGTGCAGATTATTGTGTTAATCCTCAAATCAGTTTTCTAGGTGTGCAGGATGGTTTAATGTTGATATGGCTGTATTTCATGCACGCGAGACACACAAAAAACTTCCATGCTGTTCTGCCATCTTGGCTCCTCCCTGGTCCATTTTTAATTGGGTTGTTTGTTTTCTTACTGTTGAATTTTAAGAGTTCTTTGTATATTTTGGATAACAGTCCTCTATCAGATGTGCTTTTGCAAATATTTTCTCCCAGTGGGTGCCTTGTCTTCTAATTCTCTTGATATTGTGTTTTGTGGAGCAGAAATTTTTTATTTTAACTAAGTCCACCTTATTGATTATTTCTTTCAGGGATCACTCACTCCCCACAAACCATGTTGACCTTGAAATATTAAAAATATAAACTTTCGTTTCCCAGGAAATTGTATAAGACGTTTTTTTTCTTGGTTCTTCTAGTTAAGGTTCAAACCCTAAATTAAAAAGCAACAACAACAACAAAACTAATTGGCTACAAGTATAAAGGAAAATATTTTAAAATGCCAGCAATTTTTCTGTTCTGTTAAAGGTGCAAGTTAGAATTCATCTTTGGGAAGCAGAGGGCTTGCTTTTTTGATATTGTGAAAAAATTTCAGTGGGCTTTTTGATTCTGCGAAGCCAAGCTAAAATACCATTCCGGAGTGGAGAGGTACAAGAGAGCAAAGAAACAAACTTAAGCAAGTAACTCTGCAGTTTGTTTTCCCTGTGGGTAGACTTCTTATTGCAGATGACCATATTTGGTGGAAAGCTGGCCTTAAACTTAGATTTTCTTTTTCACTGGGCTCAGAGGAGCTAGAAGGTCTAGTTCCTAGGCAGAGAAATCATTGGCCCCTGCAACTGTACTGCAGGTGGGAGGGGTGGGGGGTGGGGGTGCAAAGAAGAGCACTGGTCAATGGGTAATCTCCTCTGAATGATTAACCTAGGGAATCTAGAGAAGATGCATCTAGTTACTCGTTTACATTTTCTTTTCTGCAGTGTTACTGGATCTTGTTTTCATAAAAAGCATAGTTTTGTGAAATTATACCTGAGGAATAATTAATTATGTGTTATACCTGAGGAATGTAATAGTGGACAGAGACACAGACTTGGAAGAAAGTGATTTGAGGGGAGAATTATCTATGTGGAGAAGCTAGTGATAATATGAAAAGACGGACCTGTGGCAGAGATGGGCAGGAGTCCAGACACAGGCAAGGGGGACAAGGGACAATTGGGATGGATTTGTGGCATCTTTAAGCATTCCTTGGGCATAATCAGAAATATTTAGGAAGGTTTTGGAAACCTGGTAAAAGATGGGATTTTTCTATAAGCAAGCAGGATGGGGATTCAGGGTTCTCATACCAAGGGAAGCATGATCCCTGGTAGCTAGAGAAGGTAGGAATATCTGGGTTACGTCTAAAAATAATTGCTTAATTACTGAATAGTGGGCCATATGGTGGTAGATTATTGGTGCCTAAATTTGGCAGCAAAGGTAGCTTTGGGTTGGGGCACAGCAGATGTCAAATGGATATAACAGATGAAGAGAGATATGAAAAATGTTTCCTTACTTCCCACCTCTGAAACGTGATGGGTACATTAAGGAACATGCTATGGACTCAGAAAACAAGGTTCTAAACTCTCCCCTGCTTTTACTCCCAATCAGTGTATAACCTTGACCATGTTCTCTGATCTCCTACCCATCAATTTCCTCATCTGTTAAAAGAAGTAAAGAGTGATGACAAATATTTTGGAGTCTTGTCCCATCCCAGTGGTCTATGATGCTAACAGTAAGTAGGAAAAAAAAAACAAAACAAAACAACAAGGCAGACTTTGTCTTTTGGGTGAGGCAAACATGGCCACAGGGGTAGAGATTTCAAACTCTAATATTTCAGAGGGTTCAGGCAGGTATTCTAAAAAATAAAATGGGCTGGAAATCTAGAGTTTTATGGGGGTTTATGTGCTTTCTAAAATGTTGACAACCAATTCAACTTTTAAAACAATTGTTTGGGTCTACAAAACACATCTGATTGACATACTGCCAGTCTAGGGGTCTGTTTGAGGAAGGGAAAGGGGAGGAGGAGAAAGGAGGTGCCCGTGTACTAAGAGAGTGTGTCAGAGGACGACACAGATCTAGTTTTAGAGGAAGGAAGAGAATCTTTGTTCTTCTGTTATAGCTTGTAAATAGGTAGTATTGGGAAAACTTCCTGCCTTCCACAGCTCAGTCTCAGGCACAGAGGGTGTGAATATTTGTTTTCTACTGCAAGGATGTTTGGAGTTGATGGCATGAATCATGTTCTTGACATCTTGTACTTTCAAATATTTGAATTTATATTAGATAATAATCCACTGTAGTGGTCAAATGTCCTAGAACTTGTCTCAGGGCAACTAATACAAATGTCTTCTAGTGTGTCCCCTAGAGAAGAACTCTACTGGCCCCAATCCTTATGTCCCAATACACACCCAATATACAGAGATACTCCTTTCTCATAGTCCACGGAGACTTTGGCACTGTTACAGTTACTCCTTCAGATGTTGTGACACATACTAGGTCATTGTACCTGAAAGCCCTTGGGATTACCATTTCATCTTTCAGAATCACCTGAAAATGTATTTTGGTTTATATGAATGTGGCCTATAAAACAAATACAAAGAAGAGGTTCAGAGTGGTTATCCTCTTCCTGTCCCTTTTCATTATCGTCAGTGCTTACTCCTATCACCTTTCTTACCTCTGCAAAGCCTCTATGTGAAGAAGCTGTACTTCTATCTGATGGGAAAGGCATGTGGCTGGAAAGAGAGCCTGGACTTCCTGCCTTCTTTCATAACAGCAACAGAATGAACTAAAATATCTCCAAGGGAGAAGTCATGAGCACGTGGGACCACCTGCTCTGCTTGGCGCTGGGATTCCTGAAACATCTTACCTTAGTAGGATTACTACCAGTCTGAAGTCTTTAGCTCAGCAGGCCCAGGTCCTCACTGTCCTCTTACTCATGATGTTCAGACCATTGGCAAATGCCCCGGCTTATAAATTTACTGAAATGGATTTGTGGCAGGATATTTTGCTCCCGTAAATTTACCAACTAAAGGGTTGATGATGTCATGTCAGCCAAGTCAGAGCCTTTTACCCCTGAGAACCTAATTCTAATCAGAAATTTGTTTGGGAAATATGAACTTACTATATGGGATTGGATTATTTTAGGAGACATTTTGTTCAAATTGAATGCCAGTTTGTCATCCATTTCAAGTAAGAGATTTTCCATGGGGGCCACATGTTTCTATTGTCTTCCTCCTTACAGATTGCTTGAGAATCTTTTGCATTTTTCCCACTATCAACCATGTCTTTCAATACTTCATAACTTGTTATAATTTTTCAAGTTTGTATATAAAAATTTGGGTTGTACTTAGATTTGCCACTTTGTGACATGTAGAATGGCCCCTTAAACCACAGTGTGGTACTTCAGTTCATAGTGCATTACTACATTGCTGTTAATGCTTTCTACTTGCCTCACTTCCATACATTGAAGAAATTAGTCCTTTTATCGTCTGCGTTTTGAATATTCTGTCTCAGTTTGTTTTGTCATTGCCAACCAGAAATTCTACATTTTTTCACAAATTGGCCAGTCTTTCGTGGCTTGGAAGATTAGATATTTTAGTCTTGAGATCATTGATTAAAATGTCTTCAGTGAAGGGAGAAAAGGAGAGTTGTTGAGACAGTTTGCTCTGGAAGGGCTGAACAAAGAACAATGAACAGGGACCTCCAGGTCCCTGACCAACTAGGCAGGCCATTCATCATCCAAGAATCTTACCTCATGACACTTCTCTGTCTATACCAAATTGACATCCAAGAGTATTGTTTGAAGAACTGTCCACTGGGAGAACATCCCTCACCACTGTCCTGAAGGGCGACACAGTGAGGTGGTGGTCACCAATATATCACCTGGCCTCCATAATGCTTCTCTACAGCAGATATTCTCCCCTCTAACAGGAGTACCATGATGGTATTTTGGATTCCCTGGTTCAGTGTCAGCTCACCCCTTGAATTCAATAGCCCTCAAAAGTTGTGGGTATTCCTTTTTTGTCAGTGCCTTTTTTTTTTCTTTTTGTAAATGGTTGCAGTTCCTACTGGGGAAGAATTTAGGAAATACTTATGTATGTTTGCATGCTGTGGCATGTCTTTCCACAGTGGGTCATCCCTTCAATCAATGGGCTTTAGGTCTAGAAACTAATAAGTGATTGTGATTTTTCTCTGTGGTGATTGCTCAACAGTTCTTCCCTCTTCCTTCCTCCACCCCACCCCACACTCCCTGCTGAATTATACAGGACAAATAACACTGTACTTGGATGTTTATCTCTATTGACCACAGGACACTATAGCTATTAGCTATTGACGCAGAACTCTCAGTCAAGCCCCGTTAGTGACTCACACTTTGGCTTGGGATGCTAGGTGGTAGTTCTCTGGCCTCATGTAATAATCTGTTCTCAAATTCCCACCTATCAGAGCCTCTGACTCCTTTCTCAGTACTGGCCAAGCAGTTCCAGCATCTTCACCACACTTATTGTAGGCTAATTGTCATGTCCAAGCTTCAAGGAGCCATCCCAGCAATGTATAGAATCAGCACTAGGTGACCTTGCCAGGATGTTAAATCTGAGTTATGGAAGAGTGCTCCCAAATCCATAAACTGCCCCCTGTCCCACGTTGTCTTTCTCCTCTTGGTCCAACACCCTCAAGAACCACTTATACATAGTCTCCCAGATTATACTGTGGGAAGCTGGGGCTTGAGCCACTGGGATCCACTGAATCTCCACTCAAAAGCTGGGAGCAGGATCAGTTATCCACCAGCTCCCTTCCCCATGGATTAAGGGTTGTCCCAGGGCTTGTTAACCTCCTTGCAGTTTCAGACTACCCATGAGTCCCATGCCACAGCATTAGGAACACACTGGGAAGAGAGCAAGAGGAATGTGGTGCAGCTGAGGGAGGTGGTGTCAGTTTACACCTGCATGACACTTACTGCTGCAGCAACGGAAAGAATAAAGGGGAGTTAAGAGCTTGTGTCCAGCTCTCTGGCACTTTGTGGTTATCTTTATACTTAAAAAAAATTTTTTTTTAACATTTATTTATTTTTGAGACAGAGACAGAGCATGAATGGGGGAGGGGCAGAGAGAGAGGGAGACCCAGAATCTGAAGCAGCTCCAGGCTCCGAGCTGTCAACACAAAGCCTGATGTGGGGCTCACGACCCATGAGATCGTGACCTGAGCTCAAGTCAGATGCTTAACCGACTGAGCCACCCAGGTGCCCCATCTTTGTACTTAAAAAAAATTTTCTTTAATATGTATTATTTAAAAATACCTAAATGTACTATAAAATAATAGATTCTTTAATATTTTTCTCCTGTTACTTAAAACTTAAGTACTTTCAAGTACTTGAGAAATACTCCAGACACTTTAGACCAAGGATCTATTGGAGGAGATTCTTATATCATCACAAGCACACCCCATATTATGCTCAGTTAAAAAAATATGGTGAAAGCAAAGGGAAGCAAGACTGTGTTGTTCTTTGTCCCATATTATATGACCACAAGAATTCTAGAAAATCAACCTGATTCTATCAGACCTTGGGGCGGCGGGGGGGGGGGGGGGGGTGGTGGCTCTGGCTTCCCCAGAAGCTGCTAACAAACCAGGAAATAGAGGAGAGTTCATACCTCTTGGGGTGAACTTGGACCAGTAAGAGACAGGAGCTGACAGATAAAGTTGTTGTCCTTTCTGTCCCAGACAGATGGTTCTGAAGCATTGTGATTCTCTGCAGCCTCTCCCAATTGTCGTGCATGACTGAGCAACTGTCAATGTTCTCTGTGAGGCTGCGGACAGTTCTGCAACACATCCTCTTGAGTTTGCTTGCCCTCCGTCCCCCGTTCACTGCCCTTTGTCCTTCACTTTCTCTGCCTTGCCATTCAATAAAGTGTTAGCATGTAAGCTTTGCCTTGAGTTCTGATTTCTAAGGCTCCCATCAAGACATAGTGGGATAACAGGTATTGGCTGGGATTTGGATTCTCAACATAATGACAAAGCACAATCACAGCCTTCAAGTTCTGTCCTACTCAGTTCTGTCCTGTGAGTTTCAGACGCCCAAAAGAGGCAGAGAGGTACTAAATGGTCAGTGCTTCTGTACCTCCAAGGGCCAGGCTCACAGTGGGAGCTCAGCCTAGCCAGTCTCAGTCTAGCTCAGGCCTCTGGGGTTTGCCTTCCTACAGTGGAGACCAGTAAGGATCTTTTCTCTTGATTATATTCAGGAAGGAAAAGCCAGACCAGAACCACAGAGATGGCCTTCTAATCAAGTTAAAAGGGAGGCAGAGGACCAAGATTACTAACCACATTTTGTCTCAGGCATGGAGAAAGCATAACCAGGCCAGTGTGTATGGCAGGGGAGGGGGGGGGGGGAGTGACTTGCTTCCTCCCGAGCAAGAACTTCATGCCTCTAGAAATGACCACAGTCCTTGGTGTCACCTGATGTCATTGTTCTCTTGACATCACAGCAGTTAGCTGGTGGATTAGGACCAGCTAGCTGGTAGATTTGGATGTGGCAGCACAAACAGGAACTTTGAGAGTACAGGGCCTACATCCCAGGCATAACTGGTCTCTTCCTGCTTTTGGTTCAGTCTGACCCTGACTGGAAACAGCATGAGGTATAATAATTTAAACAACTTGAACAGATACCATATGTTTGAACAGATACCAAATCCACTCTTATGTGGATCCTGAGAAACTGAGCAGAAGACCATGGGGGAGGGGAAGGAAAAAAAAAGTTAGGGAGGGAGCCAAACCATAAGAGACTCTTAATAACTGAGAATAAACTGAGGGTTGTTGGGTGGTGGGAGAGAGGGGAAAGTGGGTGATGGGCATTGAGGAGGGTACCTGTTGGGATGAGCACTGAGTGTTGTATGGAAACCAATTTGACAATAAATTTCTTTAAAAAAAATTTTTTTTTAATAAAAATAATTTAATCAACTTGAGCCTTTCCCATCAGTTCAATTCAATCAACTAATATTTATCAAGTGGCCGGTCTTTGATGACCAAGTTATCATACTCAGTACCCTAGGCCTAGCACATTCTCAGTGCATCCGTGAATGGCTATTGTTAAGGCAGGGGAGATGGGGGAAGGGGTGGTGGAGATGAGACAGATCCGCAGGGGCTCCCCTAGGGTGGGAAACTCCTGGAGGAACAAGAGGGAATCTGGAACACTAAGGAACTTGCAGGATGGTGAGTGAGCTTACTGTGCATTCTCAGCAAGAAGAATGCCCAGAATCCTGGCTCCAGAAAGCTATTGCTGCTAATACCTGCCTGGCTCTTCTGCAGACAGCTGTATCTCAGTATGCCCCCTGAATTCACCTTCCTCCTCTGAATCTCCTTCCTCTCTTGGGGTCATTTTCCACCATCTTCCCTGTGAGACCTCTGAGAGTAACAAAATAAACTCCCTGCTACTGTGTATGCTTATGTCTTCTGTGGTGACTTGTTATGTGTTTGCACAATGACGTGGCTGTCCTGTGTGGCCATGGGTTCAGGCCATACCCCTCTGGTGTCACTGAGAGTTGATGGCTTTGGGTATTTACGTTAATTATCAGGGAGGCTCTGGGCCCTGCAAAGGGATGCCCTAGGGAGTACTTAGGTGGGGGAGAAGAAAACTCCTTTCTCTTTCTGGACCTTGGTCTCTTGGGCCCGGGCTTTGAAGAGTCTAGTCATACTTGAGATCACTACCAGGCCGAGGGAAAGAAGGCCTGTGCCACATGGGAATTATGTGTGTGGTAGATCCATATCTGAGACTTTCAGGCAGTTTGACATTTGAGAGGGAAATAGAAGCTGGCAGAATTACAAAGCCACCACATTGGCCTGGGCTTAATTTGCTCTAGGGATTCTGCCCTAATACATGAGGAGCCATGGGCTTTGACGGCATCCTGAGTGCATTCCACCCTTGATATGGGTATATGGCTTAATTTATTTGCACCAAGTTTTCTTGGTCAGCTTGTCATCCCTGTCCCTTTCCCCGTTGTCCTCGGCACTGTAGGGAAGTCTGGAGTTCCGTTCTCCCCATCACTTTCCTATATGCCTCTGAGTTACAGTCTGCCGATTAAAGGTACACACAGGACATTTGGAAGGCAGAAGACAAGTCAGTGTCTCTGTTGGCCATTGTGAACAGATGCTTGGACATATGGTAGACATATGATTTGCTGTAGCCTCCAGCTACTTCCTAAGAAGCACCTGCTTTGGTGTAGACAGCTGGATTACTGTCAGCAGCTTCCCTAGGCTAACCCCTTCCTGATTTCATGAACCAGCCACAGTCTCCATATTGCTTCCCCACACCTTCCAACCATTGTGCAAGCTTCTAAGACCTTTCTCCTTGGGATACAGAGGTGCTTCTCCTCTGCCGAGAGCCCTGACTAATGACCAATGCTGCAGTGCCCCCTTGCCTTCCACGAGGGTGGTCCCAGGGTGGTAGAGGGCAACCCTCACTCCTGACAGATTGATTAATATAGCAGGCCAGGCAGCTTCTGGATAATTCCTCCAGCTCTGTGACCAGAGGTCCTTCTTGTACAATGACAGTCACTTCTAATGGAACAGGACAACTAGAGTCAGTTCCTACTGCCTCTCCTCTCATAGCCTTCTTTATTTTGCTGGATCCCAGCCTGACTGAGGCCCTCTACTTAAGATGGGCTGATTGGCTGATGTGTGATGTGGCTGTAGTCTAAGATTACTGCAGTGGATGATACCGAAGGAAAGGGACAGACGGCCACTGCTAGTGTCTGGGTGGGATGGGGACTGCTTCCTCGAGAGAACAGGTGTGAATGTATGTGTCATGCAAGAACTCTTGTCCATTATCATGGGCCCACAATTCCTTTCTAAATATTTATTTATTTATATATATATTTTAGCACAAACATATGGGTAAGTTGGCCTTGGGGGCCAAAGGAAAACATAGGGATGCAATGACTCAGTGCCTTGTCACATTGTAAGGACCATTGTGGCAGCACCCAGCATTCCCAGACAGCAGTCTAAGGCAAGCACTGGTGACGATGCCTGACAGCTTTGGCCAACCAGAGGATGTTCAGCTTGGGAGCAAGGGAGGCCAGAAATGCTGGGGGAGTCTTCAAACAAGGGTGAATGGGACTGGGGGGATAAATACCCCCATCTGCTTTACCTTTCACTGAGGACAATTCTGGGTCGTATTCCATCTCTGCAGCATACCCCATGAGAGGTTCTCATGGGGACTGAGCCCCAGTAGCTAAGGTTGCCAGATTTAGCAGATAAAAATACAGGACATCCAGTTAAATTTTAATTTCAGATAAATGATAAATATCTTTTTTGTAAAATTATGTCCCTTGCAATATTTGTAACACGCACATACTAAAAACTTATTTATGGTTTATCCAAAATTCAAATTTAACTGAGAGTTCTGTATTTTATCTGGCAAAACCTACCAGGAGCCCAAAGCAGTTACTTGCTCATTGGGGCACCCTGTCTTTCTTCCTTTCCGTGACCCACATCACCCTCACTTGTCGGTTCTTCCAGGGAAGTCACCTCTCTCCCTCAGTCCTGCTCTCAAGAGTGTGATCAGATGGCTTCTGCCAGGCCAATGCTGTGGCTCTGGGAAGTCTCTGAAATGAAAGCCTCGGGGATGCCTTGTATTGATAACTTAACTTTCTGGCAACTATTAGAATGATTGCTTAAGATAAGAAGTTTGATGACAGGAGAATAAAGTTGCATTTTTTGTAGACCTGAATTTGTTGCCTGAGTTTTATATATGTTTGTATTGGCTTTTGAGTCTTCACAAAACCACTATGGCACAGGAACTAATATTTGCCACTCTTACCCATGGCCATTTAAGAATGCCAAGTGATTTGCCCAAGGTCATAGTTAGCAAGTGGTAAATCCAGGATTCAAGCCCAGGCCATCTGCCTCCAGAGCCTGTGGTCACATCCACTGGTAGCCAAGTGAGGGGAGACTGGAAGGCAGGAGGGGCCCAGTTAAGAGATGGTTTTATTTCTACCACCAAAAACTGTTTAGGGTCCCCATTAAAGCAGGGGCAGCAGGGATCCAGGGTATGTTTCTTTGGTTTGGTCTGTGAGGTTCAGTGGCCGATTGGTTCCAAGAGTAACTACCTCCCAGCCTCATTTGTCACCCTATCCCCTGCCTTCTGCCAACACCACCCTCCAGTGGCACTGGCCTTTTTTTTTTTCTTCTTCTCATAATCGAAAGACTTCACGCAAGGCTGCATATTCCGTTCCCCTGCCTGAAAGTCTCTTTGTGTCCCCCTTCCTTGTCTGCCTTACACTTTCATCTTTCAAGCCTCAGCTTATTATTTTGTTGTTGTTGTTGTAGCAAGATACATAGAACATGAAATTTACTATAGTAATGATTAAGTTTTTTAAAATTTCAGTATAGTTGACATACAGTGTTACATTCGTTTCAGATGTACAACGCAGTGATCAGACAAGTCTCTGTTATGTTGTACTCACCATAAGTGTAGCTGCCATCTGTCACCATGCAAAGTTATTCGAAAATCATTGAGTCTCTTCCCTATGCTGTGCCTTTCATTCCCATGGCTTGTTCATTCCATGACTTGGAGCTTGTGTCTCCCACTCCCCTTCTCCACTTTGTCCATCCTCCCACTTCCTTCTGGCAACCATCGGTTCTCTGTATTTATAGGTCTGATTCTGCTTTTTGTTTGTTTGTTTTGTTTTTTAGAGTCCACATATGAGTGAATTTATATGGTATTTGTCTTTCTCAGTCTGACTTATTTCACTTAGCATAATCCCCTCTAGGTCAAACCATGCTCTCCCAAATGGCAAGATCTCATTGTTTTTTTATGGTTGCTGTTGTAGCTTGATTCTTAGGTGTTTGGTTCAGGGGCATGAAGTATATTCATATTGCTGTGCAACCATCACCCCCGTCCGTCTCCAGAACTTCTTTCGTCTTCCCCCACTGAAGTCATTCCAAGACCGTCCCTTTTCTATATCTTTCAACTCAGCTACGAACTGGCATATTTTGCCAACCTCATAATGGCTCACCTTGGGTCACCATGGGAGAACAGTGGTGGCATGACACAGGCCATTCTAAGGAGTAATTCTTTTCCACATCCCTACAACATTACCTCCCTTGTGGGTTTGTCTCCCTTTCTTCACTACCCTCACCTTTCCTTTCTTTTCAAAACTCACCTCTCCAAATGATGGTCCCAATCATCATGGTTTCTCCCCCTTTTGAGTCAGCCTTGTAAGCAAGAGCCACACCTGTCCTGGTGAAGAGAATCTTTTCTGGCTCCAGAAGATCCACATCCTGGCCCAGGGGGTCTATGCTGCATGGAGCTGTGGTTCCATCATGGCACCCGTTCTTCTCCCACAGTCCTTTCTGGCCACCCACCTGTTCCATGCAGAGACAGGGAGTCTGGGTATGAATGCTTGATTGCTCCTTTTTTCTCTCAAGGATCATGCCTCTGCTCACTGTGCTACATCTGTATTACAAAACTAGCTTATGGGGCACCTGAGTGGCTCAGCCAGTTAAGCATCAACTTTGGCTCAGGTCATGATCTCACAGTTCGTGACTTTGAGTCCCACGTTGGGCTTTGTGATGACAGCCCGGAGCCCACTTCGGATTTTGTGTCACCCTCTCTCTGCCCCTCTTCAGCTTGTGCTCTCTATCTCAAAAATAAATAAATAAACATTAAAAAAACCCCGAGAATTAGACTACCTCCTAAAAACATCCATTTACAAAAAACCAAAACAAAACCAGCTTAAATCCCTATGCAAACTCCTTATTTATTTTTGTTCATTATTCTATTCAGGAGATTTATTTTCTCCCCCTGAAATTTCCAAAGATTCTTTCACTGAGGCCTATCACATAATAGATGCTAAATAAATGTTGAATGAAAGAATGACTAAACGGCATTGTTCATAAAAATTTCAGTTGCTTAACATCTGTAGGCCCCCACAAAGAAGAATCTTTTGGCTAGCCATTTGTTTAATGTTTGAGTATCTACAATTGTGCCAGTATCAGAAGGAAAGGTAAATTGCATCAAGTTTATTTCTTTTTTTTTTTAATTTTTATTTATTGAGAGAGAGAACACAAGAGCATGAGCGGGGGAGGGGCAGAGGGAGACAGAGAATCCCAAGCAGGCTCCACACCCAGTGCAGAGCCTTATGTGAGGCTCAGTCCCATGACTCTGGAATCCTGACCTGAGCCAAAATCAAGAGTCTGATATTTAACTGACAGAGCCACCCAGGCACCCCACATCAAGTACCTTTTAAATGTTTTCACTAACGGTTGCCTCACTGACTCAGTGGGTTAAATGTCGGAGTCTTGATTTTGGCTCAGGTCAGGATCTCATGGTTCATTGGGATCAAGCCCCCCATCGGGCTCTGCACTGACAGTATGTTTTCTCTCTCTCTCACTCTCACTCACTCTCTCTCTCTCCCCCTCTTAAATAAATAAATAAATAAATAAATAAATAAAATGTTTTCACTGAAACAGTGTTTTTTTCACCTTTTTCCTTCTGCTTCCTCCTTTACCTCAACCCAGAGAAAGAAGTACATTTTCTACTGCAACCCACCCCACACACACATCCACACTCCCCATCCCTACCCCCCACCCCTACACACCCCCACCCCACACATCTCCCCTCCTCTACAGCCACCTCACACACACCCCTACCCCCACCCCTCACCCCCCCAGCCCTACCCTCACCCTCCACACCCCCCAGCCCCCCTCACACACACAACCACACACACCTACACCAAGGAAACAAACATTTCACAAAACAATTTTCAGCTTCACTACAGTTTCAGTTAACTTGGATATTTTCTATTCTATTTCATTTCTTAGAAATAAATGTGAATTGAGACCTACTACATTAGTTTTATGACCCACTACTGATCAAGGCCTACAATTTGAAAACACTGTTCTAAAGTTACTTTAAAAATGTTAGTGGAAGGGGGCGCCTGGGTGGCGCAGTCGGTTAAGCGTCCGACTTCAGCCAGGTCACGATCTCGCGGTCCGTGAGTTCGAGCCCCGCGTCAGGCTCTGGGCTGATGGCTCGGAGCCTGGAGCCTGTTTCCGATTCTGTGTCTCTCTCTCTCTCTGACCCTCCCCCGTTCATGCTCTGTCTCTCTCTGTCCCAAAAATAAATAAAAAATGTTGAAAAAAAAAAATTTAAAAATGTTAGTGGAAGAATGCTTAATATATTTAATATAAATGCCATACCTAGGAATATTTAAAATTTTGAATATATTAAATTCTAGAAAAGTGGCATGATGTTGGGGTGGGTGAAGGAAAGGAAGATCAAACCCATCACCCTTGGGTTGTAGGGTTTAAATCTGGGAAGGGGAATAAGAATGGGAATAGAAGATAAATGGCACAGACAGGAAATAGATTGAAACACTGATAACTCCATTTCACAAATTCTGCTGATAACAGTTGGGTACATTCCTGAGTCAGGGGACCTAAAAATGTCTGATTCCCAGATGGTATCACCAGCACACTGTGAAACAATATGTTCTTTTAAATTTAATTCAATTTCATTTATTTTCATTGACAAAGTAATAAATACATTCTTGTCCTAAAAATTAAAATTATACAGAAAAAAGTTCCCCTTGATACTGTTTCTCTTCAATCACACTGACTTTTCAAGAATGATTTCAATTTGAAGACACTTCCAGACCTTTTCTTTAAAAAAAAAATTTTTTTTTTAAGTTTATTTATTTTTGACAGAGACAGAGTGCGAGCATGAGCTGGGGAGGGCAGAGAGAGAGGCAGATACAAAATCTGAAGCAGGCTCCAGGCTCCAAGCTGTCAGCACAGAGCCTGATGTGGGGCTCAAACACAAACTGTGAGATCATGACCTGGGCCGAAGTCAGACGCTTAACTGACTGAGCCACCCAGACGCCCTACTTCCAGACTTTTTCTAATACATTTGTGTTGTGCTGAAAATATACATGAATATATAGGAATATGTTAAAAATTTGTTATTATAACATTTTGTTTTGTAACTAGTTTTTTACATTATATGTCATAGAGATTTTTCTGCATTAGTGCATATAGACATATGTCACTCTTTTTAATGTAATTATTGATATGTTTGGGCTTAGGTATATCATTTTATAAATGTGTTTTTGCTTGTTCTGTCTCCCCCTCTTTGCTGTGATGTTGTGATGTAAGAAATACAAAGTTGATCATCTTCCCCAGTTCTAGGCTCAGAGCTCCTAAAACTCTTGGGGATCTCCATGGTGATAAGTGTCTTTTTGTGTGCTAATGAGATCACCCTTGGAGGTTGGGAACTGGTTGCCAGTGGAACAACCTAGTGATTAGAGGATTGGAACTTTCAGTCCCACCCCACACCTGGAGGGAGATTGGAGGAAGTTGACTTAATCACCAGTGGCCAATGATTTAATTGATTGTGCCTACATAATGGGACTTTCATAAAAACCCTAACCGAAAGGGTTCAGAGAACTTCCTGGTTGGTGAATCCATGAAGGTGCTAGGAAGGTGGCATGCCCTGAGAGGGCATGGAAGCCCCATGCTCCTTCCCACATACCTTGCCCTCCCATTTGGCTATTCCTGAGTTCTTTATAATAAACCAGTAATTGTAAAGTTTTCCCCTGAGTTCTATGAACTCTTACAGCAAATTTCTGAAACTTGGGAGGGGAATGTGGGAACCCCTGACTTATAGCCAGTCGGTCAGAAGTATGGGAGGGCTCGACTTGTGGTCTGCATCCCAAGTGGGGCAGTTTGTAGGACCGAGTCTTTAACCTGTAGGGTCTGCACTTACTTATTTGGGGTAGTTAATGTCTGAATTGAATTAAATTGTAGGATACCCAGTTGGCATTCCCAGAGAATTGGAAAACTGATTGGAGACAAAACATCATACATTTTGTCAGAATGGTCTGCATGTGGAAGAAACTAGTTTTCTTATATTTATCTTCTTTTGAGTTATTTGAATATCTTTTAAATATTCTATTTCAGTTCCTCTATCATGATTTTGATTATATCTCCTTGTATTTTTTTTTTTTTGGTTGCTCTAAGGATTACAAAATACATAACTTCTTTTGCTCTACTTAGAATCATTATTTTACCACATTAATTGGAATGTAGAAAACTTACTACCTTACAAGACCCCTACCCTCCTTACTTTATGCTATAGTTGCCTTATGTATTACTTGTATATACATGAAAAATCCCACTAAACAATGTTATGATTTATGCTTTCAGCCATCAAACATATTTTGCAGAATTTTTAAAATGTTTATTTACTTTTGAGTGAGAGAGAGAGAGAGAGAGAGAGAGTGGGGGGGGGGGGTGGGGAGAGGCAGAGAGAGAGAGCAAGACAGAGAATCTGAAGCTCCATGCTGTCAGCACAAAGCCTGACGTGGGGTTATAACTCACCAACTGTGAGATATGACCTGAGCTGAAGTCAGATGCTCAACCAACTGAGCCACCCAGGCACCCCAAACATATTTTGCAGAATTTAAAAGAAGAATAGTCTAATATATTTACACAGTATCTTTCCTGTTGCTCTTACTTCATTCCTGATGTTCCAGGTTTCCTTCTTACATAATTTATCTTCTGTCTGAAGAACTTCTTTCAAAATTCTCTTAGAGCCAATCTGCAGGCTGTGAATTCTTAGTTTTAATTCATCTGAGAATATCTTTATTTCACCTTTGTTCCTGAAAGATGTTTTCACTGAAAACAGAATTCTGGGTTGATGGTTACACTCTTCAGCACTTTAAAAATGCTGTTTCACTTCCTTTGGCTCCATGGTTTCTGATGAGAAATCTATGGTTATTTGAGTTGTTGTCCCCTCTAGGTAATAAATACATTGTTTTCTTCTGGCTGCTTTCAGAATTTGTTTCTTTGTCTAGTTTACATCAGTTGGATTATGATGTGCCTGAGTGTAGATTTCCTTGTTTGTTGTTTGCTGATTTCCTATTTGTGGATTCTCTCATCTTCCTGAACTGTGGATTTATGTCTCTGGTCAAATCTGGGAAATTTTTAGCCATTATTTCTTTAAACATTTTTTTTTTTTTTTTTTTTTTTCCTAGCACTGATCTTTTTCTCTTTTCCTTCCAGGACTGTCTTCAGGTTCCTTGATTCTTTCCTCTGTTATCACCATTCTGCTATTGAGTCCATCAAAATGAGTTTTTAGTCTCCAGTTATTGATTTTTTGGTTCTAAAATTTCCATTTGGTTAATTTGCTTATTTGAGCTGCTGTATAGTGTTCATTGTATGAATACACACAATTTATTTATGCATTTATCTATTGATGGACAAAGATAAATGTTTCCAGCTTCCCTTTATTATGGTAATATTGTAATTAACATACTATTTCATGCATATGTATGAAGAATTCTTTAGAGTATATGCCTCTAAATGGAATTGATGTGTCATAGGACGTACTGCAGCCAGTTAGGCACCCCCCTCCAGGACTCATTCAGTCTCACTGTCTGCAGACCTAGGCCTCTGCTAAATGAAATACTGTCCTCCTCATCTCATCCCACATCAAGTTGGGTGAATACCCATCACCTGCATGGAGGGTACTGCCAGCTCGTGAGGGCTGTGGCTGGGCAGTGGCTTCTCAAGCAGCAGGTAGGTAGCAAATTTGGGCAGATGCACCACACCTCCTACACCCAGTCTGATGAGCAGCTGCAACTTGACCTGCACCAGGGTCCACAGTTCTGCCTATGTTCTAGTCTATGGCCAGAAGATTCTCTGGGTTGAACTCTAATTCCAGCTTCTCGTTTCTGCCTTCTGATGCTCTGCTTGTGCCAAGAGATTTTCGGGTTATGACTAAACACGGCCCTGGCTGTACTCATCACTTCTGGACCCAGATAAAGTGCTATATTGCTATGCCACTGCCCAGAGGAACCAAGTGACACAATTACTAGTAAGAGGTGGAGGGAGATTATGCCCTGTGTGGCAATGTTTAACCAATGAGAAAAATGTAAATATAACATAAACTGCATACATAATTTACAATTTTCTAGTGGTCATATTAAAAAAATTAAAAAGAAACAGATGATAATTTATAGAATTAAAGGAATACAAAATAAAATAAAAGAATACATGTTGTTTCACTTAATTTATCTAAAATATTATTTCAACATGTAATCAATATAAGAATTTTAATGGGGTACTTCACATTTATTTTTTTCATCTTAATTTTTTGAAATCTAGGATATATTTTATACTTACAGTACATCTCAATTCAGATGCTAAATTTCACCGGGAATACTTGGCATGTGTTTAGATTTAATAAAATCTATCGTTCAAAAAGTAGATTCACATACCCAAGCTGTTCCAAACACACCTAAAAGTTTTCCAATAACAACTGTCAGTTATAAGTTAAAATTAAAATTAATTAAAATTAAAAATTTAGTTTCTCAGTTAAACTGAGCACAGTTCAGGTTCTCAGTAGTCATGTGGTTAGTGGCTAATCTATTAGACAGTACAGTTTTAGACAAAGACTTAATTTTTAACTGTTTGGAAGGTAGTTTAGAACTTTCTGTATAAGTGTTCTTTACATTGTGAGGCAAAAATTTACCAACAGAAGAATATGATATGATAACAATTTGAAATATTCTATCAGTTTTCTAGAGCTGCCATAATAAAATACCATGGACTGGGTGTCTTAACAGAAATTTATTTCCTCACAGTTCTGGAAGCTTAGAAGTCCAAGATCAAGGTGCCAGCAGGTTTAGTTTCATTTAGAGGTCTCTCTTGGCTTGGAAATGGCAGTCTTCTTCCTGTGTCTTCACATGGTCTTTCCTCTGTGTGTATCTGTGTCCTAATCTCTCCTTATAAGGACACTATAAGTGACGCTTATAAGTCACACTGGATTATGACTCACCTCAAAGACCTCATTTAACTTTAATTACCTGTTTAGAGACCCTGTCTCCAAATGTAGTCACATTCTAAGGTACTGGGGGTTAGAACTTCAAACTATGAATTTGGAGAGAGAACGCAATCCAGCTCATAAAAAATATCAGTCTGGGTTCTCTTCTCCTTTTGATTACCTCCATTCTGGCCATGAGACAAGATGTTGCCAGTTCCCCCGGTGTTATTAGTTACATATTGTTGCATAACAAATTACTCCCAAATTTAGTGGATTAAAAGAATATTTATTAGCTCACTGTTTCTGTAGGTCAATTTATCTGTGTAGTCTGCCTCATAATCTCTTGTGTTGTTGCGATCAGGATGACCACTGGGACTAAAAGGAGTTAAAGTATGGTGCTCCAAGATGGCTTGCTCTTGTGGCTGTTGGGAGGAGGCCTCAGTTCTCACCACATGGCCTTTGCCATAGGCTGCTTGAATGAATGACTTTACAATATGGCAGTTGGCTGGCTGCAGAGTAAGTTAACCAAAGGAGAGTGAGCAGAAAGTGGCTCTACTTTTTGTGATCTGCTCTCCCAATTTGCACAGTGTCTTCCACTTTATTGCATTCATTAGGAGCAAGTTACTAAGCCCAGCCCACACTTGAAGGGTTGGGAATTCTGCTCTACCATTTGAAGGAAGGTGTGTCAATGAAACTATGAACATATTTTGAAACAGCACCTAGTGAGGAAGTAGAAATTAGGAAGGTTCAGTGAATAAAGCACCACATTTTTAGACTCTGGCTGATCATCCTGGTCTTAGACCAAGAAAAGATCAAAAAAAGATGCAAGCCAATAGAATAGGCTAGAAAACTCCCATCAGCAGGTGTAAGAGAAGAATTTGGAGTAGAGAGGCAGAATGGGGGTGATGTAAACACCCTGTCCCTGCCTAGTCTAGAGAGAGGTAAACCAATTACCTGATAACATTCCCCTTAATGCTTAGGATCTGAGAATAGAGAACCAGGTCATACTTTTGATCAACAGGAAGACACCTTTGTGGCTATCAGGCCTGGAATCATACAGACAAACGGTGCTTTGCATTTCGGGCAAGTGAAGGCCAGACACAGTTCTATACTTTCCAAGGCCCTGGGCCAGGGCCAGGACAGGTAAGGAAAGGTATCAAGTTCCACTGGTCTAGGTTGAGTCACAGAAATTGAAAGAAGAGAGTCAGCAGGCCTTCAAGGGTGTCCTGGTTTGGACGAGGAATTAACTAGATGTTCATAGAATGGATGGCTCCTTCTATTGAAGGGTAAAAACATTTAAAGTTTTAAGTGGTGTCAAATTGTTTTCCAAAAATATTGTATTAATTTGTAGCCCATAACTGCCATATCTTTGCCAGCATTTGTAGTAGCAATCTTTTAAATTTTGGTCATTCTAGGGGCACCTGGGTGGCTCTGTCAGTTAAGCTTCTGACTTTGGCTCGGGTCATGATCTCACAGTTTGTGAGTTTGAGCCCCACATCAGGCTATTTTGTTCCACTAAACTATTTCTCTTCTCTCATGATGATACTGCTCTGTTTTAAACTCTAGAGCCTTCAATATATCTGGTGTAATGGGGCACGCAGACCTCCCTCCCACACACATACCTGTGTTCTTCTCTTTTAATGTTGTCTAAACTATTAGTGTGCCTTTTCCCTCCCACTGCCATTTTAGAACAGTCTAATTAAGTTCCCTAAAAATCCTGCTGAGGTTTCAATTGATAATGCATTGAATTAATAGACTAACGTGAGGGATAATTGATATCTTTACAATGTTAAGTTTTCTCATCCAGAAACATCTGTTTACACTCACCTTTTGTTCTATATCTTTTGATAAGGTTTTTTATTTGTTCCTGTAAAGATTTTGTGCATATTTTGTTTATTTCTAAATATTTTATATATATTTATTGATGTTGTCTACTTGATGTCAGTTTCCAAAAAATGTGTTAAGATCTCCTCCTATGTTTATGGATTTGCCTTTATTTATAGATAGGTTCTATACATCTGTATCTGTTTATATCTATCTATCTATCTATCTAACAGGATATTAAAATTGAGATTTTGATCAAGGCACCAAGATAATGCAGATGAGAAATTCCAAAGCCAGGTCATCATATGCAAATATTTTTTTAAAAATGTTTAATCAAAAACCTGTTCTGTGACTTTAAAAAGCTTTCTCCGAGTTTGAGGACATAAAAAAGGGATCAGAGTATGGGGAGGCAAATACTCCATTTCTGACGAGATTCGTGAAGATGTTTCTTTAAAAGAGATGATCCCTTACTGTTAATACCCAACCCACCCTGAATCTTAGGAAGAGGAAGGAGGTTCTTCATCTTTTTTTTTTTGTAATTTAAGTAAGCACTGCTTTCCCCTAAAGCCTTGGCTTTCCAAACCTATCATGCAATCCCTTCCTCAAAGGGCTTTGTTTTAAATTTCCAGGTCATGTATGCATTAGACATCACAGGACCACAACTCAACTCCCAAAGCCTCATTGTGGCAGGAATGGGTGAAGGTAAACATATCTGATGTATGTGAAGGTAGCTTTTAGTGTGAGTCGCAATTTTCTTGCTACTGTATCAAGATAGTTGAGGTCATAGAAAGGCCAGGTTTTCGTTTTAAAAGTGTGATGGTGAAGGTGCTGGATGTATGTCATTGACTTGATTTAGGTACAAATGAGCTTCTGTCTAGATCATCAGAACACTAACTCACTGCACTTAACTAGGAAGGCTAGAAGTTGGAATGTTTATGATCCTCTTCAAGCGGAAATAAAAAATGGAGAGTTTTGTCTTCCTTGCCCTTTTGACAAAGTGTTTCATGCGGGTAGATTGGACTTCATGATGACTGAATCACTGGGTGAGGTGTGAAGGGCTATCGTCTGCAGAGGGAGCTCTAGGGAGGTCAGTGAGAAGCAGACACATACAGCGGATTCCTTGCTTCCCCAGCATTCCCCATCAGGCTGAGAAGCTAGGGACAGGTTCCTGAGTGTTGGAGGCAGCAAGTCTCCCACACGGTTATTCTGGGAATACATTAGAGCCTGTAGCCACAGTACCGTTAACTCAAATGTTACTCCCATGTCTAAATGCCTTCACAGCAACATCCAGACTGGTATTTGACCAAATATCTGGGTACCATGGCCTAACCAAGCTGACACATAAAATTAGCCATCACAGCATACTAGTTGTGTTACTTAAGCTCTTCTGATTGCAAAGGACACTTTCACCCAATGTGGGATTTACCCCAGAACCAAGGTGGTTCTTGGATGGTGAGTCTTTTGCCCACTTTGCTAGATGGAATGTCCTTTGCTAGATGGAATGCGGGAATGTCTGATTGGTAGTGAGGGGCTGGAGCAGAGACACAGGGAGAAGCAGATACAGAGTTCTCTGGAGCAGTGGTTCTCAGCTGGAGGAGCATGTCAGCAATGCCTGTAGAGCTTTGTATAGAGATGCTCAGGCGCATCCCTAGTCTTCCTGAATCACAGCCACATCCTGTTCCTTGATGATGCAGCCCCCATTAGAAGCAGGCTAGATTTGGACAGAAAAGGCATCTGACTCAGGTATTGTGAGAAGTCTCATTAAACACATTTGTACCTTTAATTCAAGAACGTTCACTACAATTGATGGACTATAGAGGTGTAGAAGAGGCAAAAATTGGGGGAAGGGTGCAGTCAAACATTAAGAAATCGATCAACATAATTTACCATGAAGCATAATAAAGGACAAATGCTACATTATCTCAATAGATGCAGAAAAAAAGACAAAAGCCATGTCTCAGTATATACAGATTAAAGATACTTTGTAATCAAACACATTATATTTCTGCAGCAAAATATACCAGTATTCTCATTGAGTAGGATAGAGACTATAAATAGCTTTGCATCTGTTCATGTCAAGATTTGCTGCCAAATGAAAAAAACAACTTTCTTTTTGGATTTCAGAGTAGTGGATAAGAGATTATAGCCCTGTATCAAAATAATAAAGAAAAACAGCAGATTGGGGATTTATAGAAATGCCCACTTAAAAAAAATAAAACCATAATGCTATGTTTTGATTTACAGTGAAAAATAATGTTTATTGATCAGTTTACTATCTTGGTAGGGACAAATCTATAAGGGAAGTTAGTTATAATCCAAAGGTTGTTTGGTGATCTTGGAATCAGATCTTACTGGCCAATGTTGTTAAAGGCAATACAGTAAAACCTTGGTTTGTGAGCATAATTCTTTCCGGAAACAGGTTTATCATCTAAAGCACTTGTATATCAAAGGAATTTCCCCGTAAGAAATCATGGAAACTGAGAGGATTCATTCCACAACCCAAAAATGTTCATATAAAAATGATCACAATACTGTAATATAATACAAAGTAATAAAGAAAATACAAAATATAAAGAAAAACAAATTAATCTGCACTTACCTTTGGAAACCTTCATGGCTGGTATGAGGCAGACAAGAGAGAGGAGGGTTATTGTGTAGGATAACTTTCATTATCACTAATGGAATCATTGCAATCTATTGGCTCAATGGAATCTTTTTCTGCATGGGGGCCATTGTATATGCTTGCAGGGATGCTGACTACAGTACAGTATTAATAAACTCTTGTCACATGCTGTATTTAATATAACTTGCAATAAGGCAGCAGAGGAAAGGGTCTATATCTGCAGGCAGCCTGACCTAGAATGAAGAGCAGCGTTCCTAAGCTCACTTTTATATGGAAAAGCAAAGGACTGCCCATAGGTGCTTTGAAGTGACAAAAAATACACTAGTGCCAGTTGTGGGCACCTTCCAACCTTCTGAAAAATCACTGATTTCTGTCAAACACCACAGCCTGAGACTGAGCATCTGAGCATGGTAGATGATCACCCACAATTCCTCAGTGAGAGAGAGAGAGAGAGAGAGAGAGAGAGAGAGAGGAGAACCATTGGCTCAGTTGTGATCATGTGACATTTGGTGTCATATAACTACTCGTGTTACAAGATATTGCTCATTTATCAAGTTAAAATTTATTAGAAATGTTTGCTTGTCTTGCAGAACACTCGCAGAACAAGTTACTTGCAATCCAAGGTTTTACTGTATATCTTTTGTGACAATAAGGACACTGCTGCCCCACAGACTGGCAGAGGGTACCTTTCCCAGAGATATGCTGCCAACATGCATACATATTCTGATTCAGGAAACATGCTTATCTCAATGTTAGCTCAAGTGAGAGACCAGGAGCATGAATGAAGCAATAGGAATGATCGGTGTCCACTTGTGACATTTTATTTATTTATTTTTAAAGTATAATTAATTGTTAAGTTAGCCAACATACAGTGTAGACAGTGTGCTCTTGGTTTTGGGTGTAGATTCCATGATTCATTGCTTACATACAATACCCAGTGCTCATCCCAACAAGTGCCTTCCTCAATGCCCATCACCCATTTCCCCCTCTCCCCCCCCCCCCCCCGTCAACCCTCAGTTTGTTCTCATTTAAGGGTCTTTTATGGTTTGCCTCCCTCCCTCTCTGAAACTATTTTTCCCCTTCCCTTCCTCCAAGGTCTTCTGTTAAGTGTCTCAAGTTCCACATATGAGTGAAAACATGATATCTGTCTTTCTCTGACTGACTTATTTCACTTAGCATAAAAACCTCCAGTTCCATCCATGTTGCTGCAAATGGCAGGATTTCATTCTTTCTCATTGCCAAAGTAGTATTCCATTGTATATATTAACCACATTTTCTTTATCCATTCATCGGTTGATGTACACTTAGGCTCTTTTCATAATTTGGCTATTGTTGAAAGCACTGCTATTAACATTGGGGTGTATGTGCCCCTATGAATCAGCACTCCTGTATCCTTTGGGTAAATTGCTAGCAGTGCTATTGCTGGGTTGTAAAGTAGTTCTATTTTAAATTTTTTGAGGAAACTCCACACTTTTCCAGAGTGGCTGCACCAGTCTGCATTCCCACCAACAGTGCGAGAGGGTTTCCATTTCTCAACATCCTCACCAGCATCTGTTGTTTCCTGAATTGTTAATTTTAGCCACTCTGACCAGTGTGAGGTGGTACCTCAGTGTGGTTTTCATTTGTATTTCTCTGATGATAAGTGACATTGAGCATCTTTTCATGTGTCTGTTGGCCATCTGGAAAATGGCCATTCTCCTTTGGAAAAATGTCTATTCGTGTCTTCTGCCCATTTCTTCACTGGATTATTTGTTTTTTGAGTGTGTGGGTTTGGTAAGTTCTTTATAGATTTTGGATACTAAATCTTTATGCGATATGTCATTTGCAAATATCTTTTCCTATTCCATTGGTTGCCTTTTAGTTCTGTTGATTGTTTTCTTTGCAGTGCAGAAGCTTTTTATCTTGATGAGGTCCCAATAGTTCATTAAAAGCTTTTATTTCCCTTGCCTTTGAAGACATGTCGAGCAAGAAATTGCTATGGCTGAGGTCAAAGAGGTTGTTGCCTATTTTCTCCTCCTAGGGTTTTGATGGTTTCCTGTCTCACATTTAGGTCTTTCATCCATTTTGAGTTTATTTTTGTGTATGGTGTAAGAAAGTGGTCCAGTTTCATTCTTCTGCACACTCATGACATTTTAAAATGCAAATCTGGCGGTGTTTCTTGTCCGTGTAAAGCGAAGCTACCAGCAGTGGCTTTGAGGCCACCCTCCTGCTCACTTTTGGACTCTTAGGCTGGGCATTGACTGGCTGTTCCCTTTAGCCTTATGAAACATTTGAAGAAAAAATCCTCCAAATTCTGATTAATATCTTAAAATATTTCATAATCATTCTTAATTTTATAGCTACTGAATTAGTTGCAATCTGGGGCACTTCTTTTTAGGAATACAAGCAACATTGCCCATTTGGTCAACACTTTGTCACTTCTCTTCACTTTCCTCTTTATAATTTAAGAACCTGAGTATTGGGGTACATGGGTGGCTTAGTTGGTTAAGCGTCCCACTCTTGATTTCCGCTCAGGTCATGATCTCACAGTTCATGAGATGGAGCCCCTGTTTGGTTTCTGTGCTGACGCTCAGAACCTGGAGGCTGCTTCAGATTCTGTCTCCCTCTCTCTGCCCCTCCCCCATTCGCATTCTGTCTCTCTCTCAAAAAAAAAAAAAAAAATTTAAAAAGAACCTGAGTATCTCATCTCCCTTTTTTTTCCTCCTTTAGGTTGCCTTTTTTTTTTTTTTTTAAGTTTTATTTATTTAAGTAATTTCTACACCCCACGTGGGGGCTTGAGCTCAAGACCCTGAGATCAAGAGTCCGACACTCTTCCAGCTGAACCAGCCAGGCGCCCCTTTTTTAAATTGGTTTATTTGCCTTTCACCTTTACTGATTTCAACATTTAAAGCAAAATCAATTCCTTTTCTGATGGTATTTGGAAGTTATTACACATTCTTTCCTTTATTTTTTTAAAAGATATTATTTTTTTAAGCAATCTCTACATCCAATGTGGGGCTCGAACCCACAACCCGGAGATCAAGAGTTGCATGCTCCACTAACGGAACCAGCCAGGCTCCCCTACACATTCTTTTCAGTACAAATAACTATGCCAAGGTATGTTATCTAACTGATTACAAACTTAAGTATTTTATCGTGCTTCTTTGAGCACCCTTGGCATAAGGCTGCTAGGCAACCAAGGTTCTGTTAAGACAGTATGAAGACTCTCTCTGTTGCCTTCCAACAAAAATGTAAACTAGGTATAGTGGGTCACACCTTGGCACTCAGTCCTGAGTGGAAGATATCACCCACCAGCTTCTGGCATTGCTGTGAGAGGTGGGAAATCCACAGCTAAGCCTGAGGGCTTGCTCCTTTGAACATGACCCCTATTTTCCTGCCTGGAAATGTGTCAGTTTATCTTTCCCTGAAGTTTAAAATGTTGAACAAATTATGTCTTAGCGTTTCTTGTGATGTTAACTTTTCCAGAGACTCTGTTAGTATGATTTTCAGTCTGTGATATCTTTTTTGCAATTCTGGAGTTTTTCTTTTTTTTATTTAAGGAAGTTCTACTTCTTTTGTTCCTGTGTTATCTTTTTGCAAGCTTCTGCTGAATGATGATTCATCTTTTTGTTGTTGTTGTTGTTTTTAAGTTTATTTATTTATTTTGAGAGACAGAGTGCAAGCAGGGAAGGGGCAGAGAGGGAAAGAGAGACAATTGCAAGCAGGCTCTGCGCTGTCAGTGTAGAACCCAACGTGGGACTTGATCTCACAAACCGTGAGTCCATGACCTGAGCCAAGATCAAGAGTCAGATGCTTAACTGACTAAACCACTCAGGTGCCCCTTTTTGTTGTATTTCTATGTTGACATCATCTCCCAAAATATTTTTGTATCCTTTATCAATTTCTCAAAAAATTCTGAAATGGTTAGGAAATGGTGAAACTTGGTAGATTTGTAATGGATAAGCAAGAAGCTTTATTTTAAGAATCATTTGTTGATATTTGATTGGCAAAACAAGAAATTAGAAGGGGTTGAGAATTGACCTATCCTGTCTTCTTTCCACGCAGACCCCAAGGCTTACCTCTCCTTTGGTGAAGACAGGTGGGCACCTGCAGCCCAGTGCAGACTGGGAGGGCAGCTCACACAAGTGTGGGGTTTTCAGAAATTCTTTATGCATCTTGCCAAGTATGTCAAAAGGAGATTTATTTTATGGAATATACTCACATGATTGTGGAGCTTGGAAAGTTAAAATTTGATGAGGTAGGCAAGCAGGCTAGAGACCCAGGGAAGAATTGCTGTTTAAGTTCAAATGTTGTCTGCTGGCAGAATCCCTTGTTGCTTTGTTCTATCAAGACTTTCAACTGATTGGACAAGGCCCACCCATATTATGGAGAGTAATACGCCTTACTTAAAGTCCACCAATTTAGCTGTTAATCTCATCCAAAAGACACCTTCACAGAAACATCCAGAATGATATTTGACCAAATATCTGGACACCATGGCCCAACCAAGATGAAACATACAATTAATAATCACAAGCCTGTCTTTTGTTAACTTGGTACCCCATACAGGTCTCCTTTAACCATACTTAATCTCTAAATAAAGACAATGACAAGGTCATACTTCCACCTGACATGACACAACTATCCTGTGTATAATCAAAAACACAACTAATTGTTTACCCAGAAGAGGATGCAAAGTCCCTGGCTGATGTTTACTCTTCTCTTTGATACTCTGTAAATCAAACACCATGATGTAAAGTTAACAGTACTTAAATACTATAATATAAAGTCACCTCTGCTCTGTTGTTTACTCCCCTTGGCATGTGGGAAGAAAATGAAACAAAGTGATTTGTCTTTTTTCCTACCAATATTCATTAAATGCATCCTATAAAAAGTCCATGTTTTCCTTCTTCCATTCCTGTATATCTTTGGGTTTGGGTGACAATACAGAAGAAAGGAAAGTAACAGGTAAAAGGCAAGGAAGAGAGGGAAGAAGTGATTGAGTGGTTCAGAAGCCATTTGACCTTCAAAAAGAGACAGTAAAATTGACGCCATCAAAAAGGGAAGCACTTTTCTCCTTCTTTCATGGTACCACGTTCATGTCTTTCCTTTCTTCTACTCAGTTGTGTGCACATATAAGTTATCTTTCACCATCGGGTATTCAGCTTGTGGGTATACTCAGGTGCTCAGTGAGCTCCTCTAGCATCACCCTCCCATGAGAGCAGAAAGAGATGGGAGTGGGGGAGCTAGCATCTTTGCTTGTCCTCTGACAGCCCTAACATTCCCCTGCCCCCTGCCTGTCCACAGCAACCAGGGAAAGCCTGCTTCCAGGTATACAGTGAGACAGTGTCAGACAGTGAGAGTGTTTTATTTGCTCTCTTCCTTCAGGCAATTTTCCTTTATGTTTTCTCTCTGCATCCTGTTTGCTGGTTCATTAGAGCATCAAAATTGATCTGAATTTTCCACAGAAACCATGTGGTGTTCTTCCCTCTCAGGATCAGAGATCAGAAGGCACAATTCTGCATCACGAAGATGGATATATTGCCTTTCCCAGGAAGAGACATGGGGTTATGTGATCAGAGACAGTCTGAATTCTCATGTCCCTCCTGGAGTCCTATATTGAAACCCTACCTCCAATATGATGGTATTAGGAGGTGGTGCCTTTGGGAAGTGATTAAGATTGAATGAGGTCATTAGGGTGGGGCCCTCGTGGATGAATGTGTACCCTTTATAAAGGCCACAAGAATGCTTTCTTCTTCTTTGCCCTCCTGTCATGTGAGGACACAGTGAGAAGACAGTTGTCTGTGAACCAGGAAGCAGAACCTCACCAGATACTGAATCTTCTGGAGACTTGATCTTGGACTTCCCCACCTCCAGAACTGTGATCAATAATTTTCTGTTGTTTATAAGCCACTCTTTCTGCCGTATTCTGTTATAGTAGCCCAAACAGGCTAAACAGCTTATAAGTTCCATTAGGGTAGAGGCTGTGACTCTTACTCACCATTACCCAATGCCTAGCACATAACATGTGTTCAATTAATTACTGATAAGGGATAAGCTCTAAGACCCATGAGAAGAAGCAGGTACACAGGAGGGCGGTATGTGATGGCTATAGTAACTGAAGAGCATTTTCTTGAAGATAGATTACAGCAAGCTATATATTCTATGTGCTGGGATGTCTGGAATATAAAAATTTAGGGATGTGTCTATATTAGGGGTCTCTGGATGTCTATAATGCTATCAATTAAAGTTATTTTGAGCATTTATAAATTTTTACATTTTATGTTTATAGTACTGTACTGATACATTTTGTATATAATGAAATTTAAGCAAAAAACATAAATTTTAAAGAGATGCAATAAAAATAAATGTAAAAAAGGAGTTACAGTTTTCTCTGCATTCTAATGGATGATTTTAAGTCTCTCCTGAGTTTACTTAGCTCTTCCTATTCTAAAAGAAGTTTGCAGGGCTTCAAGTGAGGTTGCGGGGAGCCCAGCATGAAATATATTAACGGCCTATGGATGGTTCTATAAAGTCTAACCCATACTCCAAGTAATCAAGAGAATCTCTGGCTCACTTCTATCTCTAGAATGTACTTTTGTAAAGACTCTAATAAAATATCTCAGCTAACTACATGTTAATTCTTAAGTCTCCTGGAATGTTGTAAGGGTCTTTAAAGAAGGGACATGCTTATTTTCTCTCATGTATCATCCTGTTCATCATATAACTTGTGGATAGTCAAAAAGCTTTTTCTGACAGGGTGTAGTAGTTAACTTTTGCTGCATAACACACCATCTCAAAACTAAGTGGCTTTAGCCAATAAACATTTATTATTTATCTCACAATTTTGTGTGTTGGCTGGATTGGCCATTCCAGTCTCTGCTGATTTGGCTGGGGCTCAGTGATCCAGGTGGCTCACAACTGACCTGCCAAATGACTACAGACATGTGAATGAGCCTCACTAAGATCAGTCACACCAGCCCAGACTTGCAGAATCACTCATCCATGCTGTATATTCCTGAGAAAAAATAAATGATTGTTGTTTTAAGTGACTAAGTTTTGGGATGGTCTGTTACATGGCAGTAGCTAACTGATAAAATTTTTGTGATGATTCTTAGGTGGTCAAGTGAGTACTGTCACCTCTAAAGAAGTAATGACATTACCTACCTAAGATGGAATCAGGTGCATATCTTCACTTTGAAATTTATTTTTCCTAAAATGACAAAAGCCTACATTTGGCGATATCCCTAGACTTTGCTCATAGATCTTTTGCCATTTATAGATGTTACAGTTTTCCCACCTAATTCGTAATTTTTCTTCTGTTGTTTATGGTTATTTTTTATTATCAGAGTTTAAATATTTGAGGTCAGATCTTCCTTTATGGAGTGTCTGTCTGTGTTTGTTTGTTTAAAAGGCTTTACCATCCAGAGATTCCATAAACATTGACTTACTTTTTAGTTATTAATTCAAGTAGCTTTATGGCTTTTATTTCCATGTATTGTGAAGCTGTTTTTAGGTTCATATAATTTAGGGTTGTTATATTTACTGAATAAATGGATCCTTTTATCACTGTGAAATAATCCTTTTATTTCTTATAATACTCTTTATTTTGAAGTCTACTTTGTATGACATTAACATTGCCACACCAGCTTTCTTAGGCTTAGTATTTTAAAGACATATCTTTTGCTATCCTTTTGCTTTCAATGTATTTTTGCCTTTGTATTTGTGTCTTTTATAAATGTATAATTGGGTCTTATGGGTTTTTTTTGTTTTTTTGGTTTTTTTTTTACTTATCTGACCATCTCTGCTTTTTAAGTGGTGTGACTAATTCCTGTACATTTAACATAGATATAGAAATGACTGGAGTCAAGTCTGCCAACTCACTGTTTGATTTCTATTTGTCCTTTCTGTTCCTGCCTACTTTCCTCCTTCCCCCATATCTTGGGTTAGTCAAGTATTTTTTTAAACTATTCAATTCTATTTCTTCTATTAGCTTTTAAACAAAAAAATTTTTTTTGGCAGGGGGGTAAGGGGAGATGCCTGGCTGGCTCAGTCAGTAGAGCATGCAGCTCTTGATCTAAGGGTTGTGAGTTCAGGTCCCACATTGAGTGTAGAACCTACCAGAAAAAAATTTGTTTTGTATTATGTTTTTAGTGATTGCTATAGTGATTATACTCTGTATTAACTTATTATAGTGTAGCTTAATTTTATATTATTCCACTTTACTGTATAATTTTATTTATAATTTATTTAACTTATCCTTCCATCCTCTGTGCAATTGTGATCATATATTTTACTTCTACATAAATCATAAACCTCAGGTTATTGTTTTTTTTTTTCCTTCGAGAGCTCAACTACTTCATAAAGAATTGAACAAAAGTAAGAAAAAATAGTCTTTATATTTACCCATATATCTATAATTTCCAGTGATCTTTCCATCCTGTAGTGCTAAGTTTCCATCTGGTACTGTTTGCCTTCAGCCAGAATTTTCCTTAGCATTTCTTGTAGTACAAGTTTTCCAGGGATGAATTCTCAGCTTTTGACTATCTGGATGTCTTTACTTTTCCCTCCATTTCAAAGGGTGTTTTTACTTCTAAGTTGATAGTTTTGCTGTTGTTTTTCGTTCAGCTCTCTGAGGAGGCTGTTCTTCTGGCCTCTGTTATTTCTGATGAGAAGTCAACTTTGGGGTGCCTAGATGGCTCAGTCGGTTAAGCGTCCAACTTGGGCTCAGGTCATGTGTGGTTTGTGGGCTTGAGCCCTGCATCGGGCTCTGTGCTGACAGCTCAGAGCCTGGAGCCTGCTGCAGTTTCTGTGTCTCCCTTTACTCTCTGCCCCTCTCCACGTTCACGCTCTGGCGCTCATGCTCTCTCTCTCTCTCAAAAATAAATAAACTTCAAAAATTAAAAAAAGAAGTCAGCTTTAATTCTTATTGTTGTTTCTTTGTACATAATGTGTTTTTTTCCTCTGGCTGCTTTCAAGGTTTTCTCTTGATCTTTGGTTTTTAGTAGTTTGGTTATGATGTGCATAGATGTCATTTTCTTTGTAATTATTGTGCTTGGAGTTTATCAAACTTCTTGGATCTATGACTTGATGTTTTTCATCAAATTTGTAAAATTTTGTCTATTACTTCTTCAAATATATTTTCTCTTCTCCTTCTGAGAGTCCAGTTATGACTACTTAAGATTGTTCCATGGGTCTTTGAGACATGTCTTCTTCTTTTTTTTTTCAATGTTTTTTCTTTCTGTACTTCAATTGGAATGATTTTTATTGATTTATCTTCAAGGTTATCAATCTGTTCCTCTGCATTGTTTAATCTGATGCTAATTTCATCCATGAAGTGATTTTTAAAATTTATATATGGTATCTTTTAGTACTAAGAGTTCTATTTGATTCTTTTTTAGAGTTCCCAGTTTTCACCCATTCTATTCACCTTTTTCCATAAGTTCTTTGACATACTTTTCATAGTCATTTCAAAATTTTTATCTGCTAATCCAAACATCTGGGTTGTCTGTGGGTCCATTTCTAATGACTTTTTCCACTTTTTCTTTTCACTATGGGTCACATTCTGCTTCTTCACGTATCTGCTAACTTTTGACTGAATATTATTTTACATTATGGGTGATATATTGTAAGAGACTGTGGATTCTCATATGGTTTTTGAAGAGCGCTGGGTTTGTTCTAGTAGCAGTTAAGTCATTGGAAGGTTACCTTGATCTTATGGAAGTTTGGTTTTAAACTTTATTGGGATAAGGCTATTTCAGTTTTACCCTTTGTCTTAGAGTAAAGTCCTTAGTCTTTGAGCATATTCTTAAGACATGGCCTTTCTGGAGGTCAATGGAAAATCCCTCTCCTGAGCACCAGACAACTATTGAAATCTGTGCCATAAACCCAAGTGGTTGATTTCCATTGAGTTTCTGAGATTTTTGTGTTCTTCATGCACAGTTCTAGAGATAGCCAAGGATTTGAGGGAAGTTTTTGTTTTTGTTTTCACTGACTGAGTCACTTTTATTGAGAACTATAGTTTTAGGGATGAGGCAAGTTTTTATGCTGTGACCCTCGATATAATTTTATTTTCCTCTGAAATGGCAGAATTATTTCATCTTACATCTGGATTATGCAAATACTGCAAATTATTTTTACAAGGCTTTGGTTACCGTAGGGAATATAAGATAACTGCACAACAATTACAACCAATTACACCTGTCCTGATATCATTGTCCAGGGCTTTCCACATTCATTGTCCAGTCCATCTTTCCTCCAGAACCCAGGATCCTACAGCATGACATCCTGAAAGCCTTAGAGCTTTGAAAAAAATGCAGCCACAGTGATGCTTTGTAAGCATCTGGAGAGTATGATATGATCAGTCTACCATTTCCTAATCCTGGATGATCAGTGAATAAACTGATAACTGATGAGGTCTGGCCTCTGGCTCTGCTGCTCTGGGTGAAGGGTCTAGCACACATTCAACTTTTGGGGCCCTACAGCTCCAGATACCTCATGGCACTGGCTGGGGTCCATGGAGAAACATGGTACTCAGCAGTACCACTTTTGTCCTCTAGACTCCAGCCTCAGATAATGCTGTCCTGAACTTCAACAAAAGGAATGGCCATTAAGCTAGAAAGTCTTCCATGGTCTTCCTACTTGAGGTTGTGCCTTCTCCCAACTCCTCAGAGACAGCTGAAGCCCCAAACCCTACTTACTGCTGACCCTTTAGTCCCAAGAGGACCACTCTAGAGTGGTGCTGCATATAGACCTGTTGTGAGGTCAGCACTCCTGGCTACTGATGCTGCTCAGGTCAAAACAAGGAGGGTCTGTCAAACCTTGTGGATCCACTAGGGTGAATCTGATGGCAGTTTCAACCCATCTGCGAGCTTCCAGATGGTTCTGAGGAGAACTAAGTAGCCAGGAAGTTCAGTCTTGGAGCTAGGAGATTTCCCTTTGACATGTGGCTTGGAGGAAGAGCAGCTGAATACAGATTATCCACATTTTTTTCTCAAGGCACAAAAATGTAAATCATTGTAGAATGAGGGGATGGAAAATGGAGCTCCAGAGTCTTTTCTTCTCCCGCATTTGCTTGTTCCCAGACTTGAAAACTGTTCTTTCTGTTTTCTGGTCTGAGAGGTTGTTTCCAGTGCTTCCATAGCCTGAGCTGGTTGAGATAATGCCTGAGATTCAGAGTGTGGAAGAAAAATATAAGATCCTATTTAACAAAACAAAACCAACTAACAAAAACACATAAAATCAGAAATAAGAATTTTTCCTTTAAGAAACCAGTTTTTCTCAGGGAAATGCTTGCTGGCCAGATTTGTGAGGCTAGAAACAACTCTCAACATGTACACATTTTTTTTTCTTGCACTCTGTTTTCTCTAAGCTCCTATATTCACAGAGAAAATACAAACTCCCATACTCACAACACTGGCTAGATTTTTTTTTTTTTTTTTTTTTTTTTTTTGCTGCTGACACAATAAAAATACTTCTATTTGAATTAGCTTTAAGGTTTGTGAAGAATGTTTATATAATAGCATATGTTCTAAGACAATGGCTATTGTGAAAAATAATGAATATTCAAAATGGTATGAGTTCATGTAAATGATTCAGCAGTAAAGCTTACCCTGCTTCTTTCTATAGATTCATTATCTAAAAAGCTATAAAAAGCTCCGTGCAAAATTTTGCTGTTTCAGATGAATAATTTCCTCCTTCCTACTGTAGTGGAGCTATGTTGTTCTTTTTATTTTTAAATAAAGTAATATCTAACAGTTTTTCCTTCCGAAATCTAGACATAAGGCAAGGTTGCTTGTGAATTACACTTTCACAATGGAAAGTGAAGCAGCCTGGTTAGTGTTACCGACTCCACCATCACCATACTTTCGCTGAGTTCTAAGCAGCTAGCCTGCCCAACAGCCATCGCTCCTTGGGGAAAGGAAACCTATCCCAAAAGGGTGAAGCATAATTGTTCCAAGTAAATCATGGTCATTCTATTAACTAGTGATTTGCTTAGAGGTAACCCCATGACCTGGTTTTGGCCAATGGGACAATAGAGAGTTATACTGGATGGCTTCTAGGAAAGATTTTCTCCCTGATTAAGCTTGGAGTTGGGGACATCATGTAGGTAGCATTATTGAACTCTGGAGACATTAAAATAATTAAGACATAATCTTTATTCCACATGTGCTCTGTGGAGGAGGGAAATATGAACAGATATTTGCAATATAATTTGATGGCTATCATATATAAAGTGCTAAGGAAGAACAGAATGGAACAACAACAAAAAACTGTCCAGGAATGAGTCAGGGCTTCCCAGAAGAGATGATTATTGTAAGCACTTGGGGCATGTATCTAAGAAATCTTTGCCTAACCCAAGGTCCCAGGGATTTTCTTTTAGAATTTAGAATATTTTCTTTTAGAATGATATAGTTTTAGGCCTTACACTTAGGTCTGTGATCCATTTTGAGTTAATGTTTGCATATGTTGTGAAGTATGGCTTAGAGTTCTTTTCTTTCTTTCTTCTTTCCTTCCTTTTTTTTTTTTTCTTTTTTTTTGCATATAGGTATCTACTTGTTCCAACACGATTTGCCAAAAGGCTACCCTTTTCCCTCTATATTGCCTTTACATCTTGGTCAAAAAGCAGTTGTTTTTGTATAAGTGGGTCTATTTCTGGACTCTCTAGTCTGCTCCACTGATCTATTTGTTTACCTTTACACCGACTCCACACTGTATTAATTACTATAGCTTTATGTAAGCCTTGAAATCTGGTAGTGTTAGTCCTCCAATTTTGTTCTTTTACAAAGTTGTTAGGCTTTCCAGGTCATTTGCATTTCCATATGGACTTTAGAGTCAGCTTGTCAATTTCTACCAAAAAAGCTGTTGGGATTTTTATTGGATTGCATTGAGTCTATAGATCAGTTTGGGAAGAAATGACATTCTGAGTCTTCCAACCTGTGAACATGCACGATTTAAATAGCAGTGATAGTACCCTTCAGTGTCTTTGTTTTGACTTTAATGGAATGGCTAATAGGGCTGGCTGCCTTGGGCTCAGGAAGCAGGACTAGGTGATAACCAACTGTGGGGTGCACATGCGGAGTGGGGGGCGGGGGGCAGGAATTGCAGTACATGCCTGTATGAATGAGTGAAGCCTACAACCTAATGATGTAAGTATGTGAGTATAAACTATGGTGCTTAGCAGGAATGGACACGCAGGTGGAGTTCCATAGGTATTTTGAAGTCGGTCCAGCCTCTGGGGTCCTGCGGGAGTCCCTTCTCTGTTTCACACTCCCTCCACAACTGTTTGGCAGTTGCTTTTGGGAAATCTGGCCCAAGGACAGAATTCACAGGTCTTTGGGGTGACTGGAAAAGCCACAGCCTGGGAGAGTTGTATCAAAGTTTCAAAGCCTCCAAGGTAGCCTCTGTGAAGCATTCGTGACCTAGTAGCTCCCAGCTCTTGGAATAACATCTTATGCAAAGCCAGGTGACACAAAGCAGGTGTGTCTCCTGCCCCTTTGATATAACGAGACATCCAACTTGTTATCAATTCCATTCTTCTACCTCCTAAATATAACTGGGATATGGCTCTCTTTCTCTATGCTGCCATTCCAACCCAAGTCATTGTTATCTAAAGACTAGACTTCTAGTCTAGTCTTCACTAGTGGCGTCCTCACTAGTGAAAAGAGCCATTGCCTGGCAGAGCCCCGGGGAGCAGCACTGACATTGTACAGCCTGTGTCAGCACTCTGGGCTCACACCTCCACCTGCACAATGGTTACAACAACAAGGTGCCCTGGGAGTTGAGCAACACTGCTCCTGCTGCTCTCCCTTCTTGTATCTATTTTCCCTTTGCTATTTACTATAATTTTTGGAATATTTCAAGCCCACAGACAACTATAAAGAGTAATATAACATATACTCATGTGTCCATTGCCAAACTTTTTTGTATTTTAACATTTTACACAAATTTTTGGAGTTAGGTAACCTAAATGTTTACTATGAAATATATCACTCGCAGAGAAGAGTATATATAGTGTGAATGAACACTTTAAAGAACAAATACTCCTGTGCTCTCTACTCAGCTAAAGAAATAGGATATTTCCATGCCTTTAAACTTTCCCATATGCCCCTTCCAAACCGGGAACTCTGCCATGTCCTCTCAGAAGTGACCACTATCCTGATTTTTGAGATAACTGTTTCCTTGCATTTCTTTAGATTTTTACCATATATATACAGACCCTTGATGTTTTTTTGTTTTTTGCTCTTTATATAAATGGGGTCAATCTGAATGCATTTTGTGATTTGCTTTTTTTCTTAGCTATATGTCTTGGAAGCCATATCCATTGTTGCAGGGAGCTGTAATTCATCTGTTTTCCCTGCTTTCCAATCCATATTCCATACCAGAGCCAGGGCAATTTTTTAAAGATCTAAACCCAATTATTTGTTACTCCTCTGCATAAAACCCTTCAGGCATTCCAAAACCCTTAGAATAGAACCACAAATCCCTGGCATGGCCCAGAGCCCCCATGTCATTTCCTTGATCCCAGTAAGCTCTTGTTTTCCTTATGGATTTCCCGCATGCCTGGATGCCCTTTTTCATTCCTCACCTGGCTATTCCTGCTCAAACTTCAGGTTTCTTATTAAACATCTTATTTATTTATTTATTTACTTACTTACTTACTTACTTACTTACTTACTTACTTATTGGAAAGCACGAGTGGGGGAGGGGCAGAGAGACGAGACAGAAGGTCTGGAGGGCTTTGCACTGACAGGCTGACAGCACAGAGCCCGAAGTGGGGCTTGAACTCACAAACCCTGAGATCATGACCTAAGCCTAACCCCCCTGTCTCTACCGACATAAATTAGTTGCTCCTTCTTTTGCTCCCTTCTTACCCAGTTGCTTCAAGTGCTCACTACAGTTTTATTATATATTTATCTGTGTGCTTATTTTTATATTTATTTGATGCTTGTCTCCCTTAAGTGTTACAGAGGACAGGATCACAGACATTTTGCAATAATGGCATATCTAGTCTTGGCAGAGCCCTGGAATGTAGCATGTTTCAAATAATTATCATTCAATGAGAATTGAAGCCAGAAAAAGTTGATGCGGTCAGGACAAAAAAAAAAAAAAAAAAATCAGCTCATTCTGGGACAATTCTCTGCAGGGTAAAAATTGTTAAAAATGAAGGTGTCACAGGATTCCTCAAGAAAGCATGTCAGGTTCAATATAATCAGAGGCAGATGTTAAGCTTTTGTATTTGTCCTACATGCTGACCCAGAGAAAGTGACCAAGAGGCAATTTAGTATAGCAGGTGCTGTACTGTATTTTAAACATACAATATATAACAACAACTAAAATTTGCTGAGTACTTAGTTGTGTGGGCACTACTGTAAGTGCTTTGCAGGAATGAATTGATTTAATTCTCATAATAACCCAGAAAGGGAAGTGTTTTATTATTCCCATTTTTACATATCAGGAAACTGAGGCACAGAGAGATGAAGAACTTGCCAGACCTTATATAACCAGCAATTGGCAAAATCAGGCTGTGGACCCAGACAATGTTACTACAGCGTTCTTGGCCGCTATACTGATTGCCTTTAATAATTTTGTTTGATGAATATTTGTGGCACGAATAAATGAGAAGGTGACTCAAGTTCAAGCTAAGTGCTGTAGGCCTATGAAATGAGAGCGTTTGGCTCTATATGTAGCTGTCAGAGGAACAGACACAGTAGGATGATGCTGTCCATGGCCGCGGACACATCAAGAGTCTGAGACACATTAGTGAAAAGGATGTGATCTGGGGTTGATGGACAGCAGATGGATGTGAAATGGATGGATGGTTGTAAACATAGACCCCTGCCAGAATGTGGAAGTTCTTTTTTTGTTTTTAATGTTTTTATTTGTTTTTGAGGAAGAGTGAGAAAGAGCAGAGGAGGGACAGAGGGAGAGGGAAGCAAAGGCTCTGAAGCTGACTCTGTACTGACAGCAGAGAGCCTGATGTGGGGCTTGAACTCACAAACTGGGAGGTCATGACCCGAGCCCAAATCAGATGCTTAACCGACTAGGCCACCAGGGACCCCCAGAATGTGGAAGTTCTTGAATGAAACTTTTGGAGGCTCCGAAGTTTTTAAGCAGGACTCTTAGACAAAGGCATTGTCATACTAATTACAAAACAATGTTGTCCTGACAACAGTCTGAGCTCAGATGTTGCAGGTGAAGTAGATTGAATGACAGTTCTTCCCCTATCTACTTGTAGCCATTTATTTCCATAAGGACTGAAGGGCTCCCTGATTCAGATATATAGAAAAATGTCTGACGGCCAAGGGAGCCTCAGAGGGAGGTTGCAGGGACAGACATCAAGAAAGCCAGAAGAGAATTCACTGTATATAGCATGGAGTCAGGCAAAGAGGAGTGGGATCAGTATTGGTGCCTCAGATCAGAGGGAAGGGCTGGATCTGGGAGGAGAATAGCAGGTGACACTGGAACTCCTCATCTGATCACCTTTCCAGAGTGCGTGTGCTACAGGAGAGACACTGAAACACTGAATAACTCAGTGTGGACACTGAAACAGACATGCTCAAATACCCAGTCGCAGCCTGAGTGTGGACAGTGTTGCAGTGTAGCCCTTGGAGTTCCCAGTTTCTCCAGCATTGTGTGTTGTGAATTCCCTATCAGCCAACTATACGTGTGGTAGGAGTGGGTAATGAGAATAGTTCTAACTCTGAAAAGCACATATAGGTTCAATTATTGGGCACTTGTAAGCATCCCATGAGAATTCCTGGAGATTCTTGGAGACAGAGTTAGTACTGAAGACTAGAATTCCTATAAGCATACAGATGATAGATGTGTATGATAGAACACATGAAACTTGGGAAATAATAATAATGGGACTAAATCTATTCCCCCTGGATGCTGAAACCTGAGACACTTGGGATATATCACTCTCCAGCCCAGATTCTCTACTAAGCGATACTCGGGACCTGTCTACTTAGATGTTCCACATGACCAAAAACTCAACAGGACAGCAATTGAACTCATTATCTTCCCCTACACGCTTCTCCACCCGGCTTCCTCATCTTAATAAAACAGCACCACTTTCTCCCAGTTGCTCAAGCCAGAAACTTGTGTATCATATTTTCTTCCTGGGTCTACATCAACCCCCATATGCAATCCACAAGGTCTTGTCTAGTTTACCATCTAAACAGCTCACACCATTCTCTCCCCACCCCCACATCCCATACTTAGTCCCATATAAGCCACCATCATCTCCACCTAGGTTATTGTCACAGCTTCTCAATTGGTTTTCCAATCCTCAAATCTCCTTTCCTAACCACCCTCTGATTGGTTCTCCAGACCACAGCCAGCACAATTGTTCTAAAATTCGAATCCAAACATGAACCTCCCTGAATCCTTTAAATCCTTTAATGGTACCCTATTGCCCTCACCATACAGTTCAATGTCTTAACAAGGTGTGTATCACCAGTGCCTTGGACCATGATTGGCACTTAGCATACATCAAGCAAATATGTGTACATGGAAATTGCAATGAGTTTGCATGTCTCATCTCCTTTTGACTTGCTGTGAGCACTAATGAGGATGACTTTTCTATATTATAATAGTAGCTAACACTTACATGTGTTACAGGTTGGTCATTTGTCTTTTTATTTTGCCTATTTTCTAATATGTAGAAGTTTTAAATTTTGTTACAATCAAATCTTATACATCTTTTCTTTTTTTTATTTTGGGGGTTGAATTTATACTTAGAAATTTCTTGCCCATTTGAGGATTATAAAAACATTTTCCTATATTTTTACCTAGCACATCTATGATTTTTTTACATTTAAATATTTAATCTATTTGGACTTACTTGTACAAATGATGTGAGGTAAGGATCTAACTCCATTGATTTTCCATTCAGTGGTCAGTTTCCCCAAAGAACTCATTCCTGCCTCGCTGATTTAAAATACTACTTTCATCATTTGTTAGATTCCCATATCCACATGGGTCTGTTTCTTGACTGTTCTGATGGTTATACTTTTCTATTTCTCTACCAATATCAGACTGTTTTATTATTTATGGGTTTTTGACATATAGAAGTTTTGAATATTTTAAAAGTTAAACTTTTACTGTGATTTCTTCCATTTAAAAGTTTAGCCCCTCAATCTTACTTATTGAAATTTATGTATGAAATAACATGATTTCACTTTTGCATTTCCTGTGCAATGAAAGATTAATTTAAGCATGTGAATATTTTTATACTGCAACGTTCACATATCTACCCGCTATCACTATTTCTTCAGGATCTCCTTTCAAGGGTACTACTAGAAAAGTCATCTTTTTATAAATGTAAATAGAGGTAGTTTTTGGATTTATTATAGGATAATATACTTTAATTACTGAAAGCAATTTCATTATTGTTGATGAAGACAATCAACAATATTTGTATTGTATCAGCTTTTGTTTAAACACTAAATGCCAGTAATTCTGGACCTGTATCTCCCCTGAATTTATTTACTTGTTTTATTAAAAAAATTTTTTTAACGTTTATTTATTTTTGAGAGCGAGAGAGACAGAGTGTGAGCTGGGGAGAGTCAGAGAGAGAGTGGGAGGGAGACATGAAATCTGAAGCAGGCTCCAGGCTCTGAGCTGTCAGCACAGAACCAGATGTGGGGTTTGAACTCACAAACTGTGAGATCATGACCTGAGCCAAAGTCAGACGCTTAACTGACTGAGCCACCCAGGCCCCCCTATTTACTTAATTTTAAATCAAGTAAAAGTAAATCAAGTAAAATGTGTAAGCTTTGGAAAATTGAAGTTAGAGAAAAATGTTTGAGACCTTCAATCTGGAGGTATTATTAGAATTTATTGCAACTCCTCATTGGAGAATTATTTAATTAATGCATCTACAACTAAAGCTGTTATTTTTCTTTTTTACATTTAAAAACAAAACATAATAGGCTATAAACTTAATACCAAATGACAAATCATATCTCTGTCGTTGTTTTAATAGTCCTGTTTTTTAAGTATTTCTTAAAAGAAAAATACACGTTTTACATATTTCTGAGCATACTATTAGAAAGTTTGTATAATTCTTAATTAGTCAAAACTAGGGCATGGGAGTGAGTGAAAAAAAAAAAACCCACTTGTACTTATAGCAGCAAAGTCCTTATCTAAACAAAGAATATTTCAAATGCAAAATCCTTAAAGAATTTAAAGTAAACATTACTCAATTATTTTGTGTCAAAATGCATATGACTAACATGTCACTCAGAATCTCTGTTCTCAGAATTTATTTATTTATTTTAAAATATTTATTTTTTAGAGAGAGAGACAGAGAGACAGAGACAGAGCACAAGCGGAGGAGGGGCAGAGAGAGAGGGAGACACAGAATCCGAAGCAGGCTTCAGGCTCTGAGCCGTCAGCACCGGGCCTGATGCGGGGCTGGAACTCACAAACCGTGAAATCATGACCTGAGCTGAAGTCAGATGCTTAACCAACTAAGCCACCCAGGCGCCCCATCTCGGAATTTATCCTACAGTAATGCACACGCAGGTGCTTACATGTGTGCGTGCGTGCGTGCGTGTGTGTGTGTGTGTAAAGATGTATATATGAGGATATTCACGGCAGCTTTGTCACAATAGCAGAATATAGAAACAACCTGAACAGTAACAATGGATAAAAGTTTTAGTAACTTAAGGTATCCATGTAACCAGATACTACATAACCAAGTTGCAAAGCAATATGTTTACTTGTATCCATTTATTGGGGGGTAAAGCTGAAGAAACACCAGAAAACATCCTTTCTATATACAGAATGTAACAAGATGAAAGGCATTTCAGCCTTATAGAGGGCAAGACCTCTTTTGTAGTAAAATATGGGCAGCTCAAGCTAGGTGTGCCCCTGTGTGGAAGGGGTATCAGCTGGCACTAAGAATACTTGAACTGTTGTACATGAGACCATAAGAGAAACTTGTAATTTGAAAGAAATAACAGGAGGCTCCTGGGTGGCTGGTTAAGTGTCAGGCTTCGGCTCAGGTCATGATCTAACAGTTCGTGAGTTCGAGCCCCGCATCTGGGTCTGTGCTGACAGCTCAGAGCCTGGAGCCTGCTTCCAATTCTGTGTCTCCCTCTCTCTCTGCCCCTACCCTGCTTGTGCTCTCTCTCTCTCTCTCTCTCTCTCTATCTCAAAAATAAACATTTTTAAAAATTTAAATATTAAAACAATTAAAAGAAATAACAGCTCTAGAAACTGCACTTGGAATGCCATTCCAGTATTTGTGCCTGGCACCATATTTGCCATTTCTTTTCAGATGTTGGTGCTTATAATGTTCTGCTCGTGAAATGATCTGCTTCTGAAAATTCCTCTCACAATAATTTAACAATACACATTGGTTGTCACATCTTGCTTTCCACCAAAATCATCCGTTGGTGCATCAAATTCTTCTTTCTTCGAGTTTTGCTACTTTGTCTACTGACATTATAGTAATAAAATTAAGGCCATGCATGTTGGCTGTTTAAAATTTCTAAATAAATTCTCCTTAAATAAATAAATTCTCTGTCCTTAACTTTTTTACAAACAGTTCCGAGATGATTCAATTTTCAGTAGTTCATCCATGATTCATGGCAAAGAGAGCCCACAATCTCATCATTTCTCTGTGCTTCAAAATTCTGCAATTTTAAGAGTCTTCTAGCTAGTCAGGATCCTCTTCCTCTTAACTCATGACTTAACTTCCCTTTGTGGAGGATGGACAGATAAGTGGGTATTGGTGTAGACATTCAAAAGATTATGTGCATTGTTTTCTAACAACTCATCTACTTCCCTATCTTCAGATTCTGGAAATGTGGGTGTTCTGTCCCATACATGCAAGGAAATGTCATGGGCATTTTGTTGGGGGTGGTGGTCCATTCTGGCCAAAGTCAAATACTCTGAACTTTTTCTGTACTGGAACCAAGATACCACTTACTGATAGGAGACGTATGTCCCAACAACTTCTAAATGATGGGCCTAATTTTAGACAGATTTGATAAGACTGGAATTTAAGTTTTTTGAGTACATTTTAAAGCTTGCTGCAGTCCAGGGTACACAAAGTGTCTGGGACAACCCGCTGGCGACAATATTGTGTCGTCGTTGCAAAGTAACCACACGGTCAGCCAGGATTTATCCTTTCATTTTCTTCACATTTATAGCCAGAAAAACCTTTTCAGCATTAAAGCTTACTTGGTTTATCAGAATCTAGCTTCCTTCCTTTTGTGAAGGAGATTCTTTGAATCTCTAGTGACAAGTGCCTTTTCACTGGAGCTCTGGGTTACTGTCTGACATCTCCTATCCAGCAAAGGGAATCTGACTGGGTCCCTCAAGAACTGTTTCAGGTGAGAGACACCCATTTCTCATAGTTTTAGATGATTTATGCCAGAAGCTTATAGGAATGGCAGACTGTCCAATAAAGGAATAAGGCAACAGAAAACTCTTCCTAAGGGCTTAGTTTTTTGTTTTTTCATCAAATACTATCAGTCATGACTTCTTCATGGTTTTGTTTTCTTCTGCCTTAAAAATTCTTACTGATAGCATTATTTTTGCAGGTACTGGTGACTTTCAAATATATTAACCTGAACCTCTCTCCTGTTTTATTTTTATTTTTAAAGTTTATTTATTTTGAGAAAGACAGAGAGAGCATGAACAGGGGAGAGGCAGAGAGAGAGAGGAAGAGAGAGAATCCCAAGCAGGTCCTGCACTGTCAGTGTGGAGCCCAATGCAGGGCTCAATCCCACGAACTCTGAAATTATGACCTGAGCTGAAATTAAGAGTCAGATGCTTAACTGACTGAGCCACCCACGTGCCTCTCCTGTTTTAAATCCAAATAGTTAATTCTCTACTGAAAAGGTAACTTCAAAATCAACCTGACTAAAACTGAACTTGATATTTTTTGTAAATTTGCTTTTTCTTATCTCAGTTAGTGGCAACCACATCCATCCAATGTGCAAACTAGAGACCACAGCATCAGTGTAGAAAGCTCCACCTCCCTCCGCCTCAAAATCAAATTAATTCCAAGAATTGTCAATGTTTCCATCCTGCTTTATCTACCGTCTCCTCTTCTCCCTCATTTCACTAACCTAATCAGGTCCAGGTATGTGGGGCCTGGGTGATGGCCTTTTAGCTGTTCTTGTCTCTCATCTCCTCTCATTTCACTCTCCACGTTGCAGCCAGAATGATCCTTCTAAGACACATTTGTTACTGAGCTTTTATGCTGCACAAATCCCTGCCACAACCGTTGAGGCTGTGCCGTGTATGGGGCTCCGTGCTAATTTGCTGTGATAGGATGGTAAACATGACCCTGTCTCTGCCCTCAATTATCTCTTAATCTGATGAAGACAAAGACAAACAGTCAGAATTCACTGTGATGCAGGGAATGATCTCTAGGGTCTTCCTTGCAGAATGAGACGTGCCAAATGTCATAGAGGAAGGAACACCTAATTCTGCCTGGGAAATCAGAAAAATTCATGGAGAAGTTCAGGGGAGGAGGTCCTTGAAGCACCTCCCAGGGGATTGCCTCAAACATCTCCACACACCCAGGGCCCGTACACGAGAGGGTGGGGACCTTGCAGTGGGGCGGGTTGGGGGGCTTGAGGGGATGTGAGATCTGCTGCAGACCTGGTGGGAAAGGGAAGAAAAAGCCACCGAGACACAGTTAACAAACAAGCCAAGCTGGAGTTCTAAACTGAGAGTCAGCAGTGCAGAGGGAAGTGTCAGAGGAATGAAGTCTGGGCTGAGCCATTAGGGCTTTCCCTGGCCCTTCCCGACCCAGATGATGCCAAGACCTTAATGCAAAGACCCCTAGAGCTTGGGCTTTGTCTCGCTTCTCTGTCACTGGAGGCCTCCCAAATATTAGATATGGGACTCTCCTGCTCAGCCCAGAAGGCTGGCATCATACAAACACGATGACAGTACAAGAGAGTGTGGGGAAACAGTTTCAGACGTCTGATGAGTACCTCTGCCTTGCGACCCTGGGCAAGGTTGTCAACTTGTCTATAACACAGAATTAATAATGGTGCCTATTTCATGGGGTCCATGTGAGGATTCAATGAGTAATATATATAAGACACCTGGTGTACTGCTTGGCCCGGGTGGGTTTCTGTGACAATGTGCTACTGTTACTGTTACTAACGAGGACTTGTCGCTAACTCAAGACAGAGCCAGGACTAGAACCAAGACTTGGCTTCCTAGTCTATTCCTTCATCCTCTACCTTCCTTCCTTCCTAAGGAGAGGAGGAAAGCATTATTCTGGCATCCAGAACGTACAGGAAAGTCACTAATGGAAAATGATAGCCTGAAGAGTTGAGAGTTGGACACCCTTGGAGCAAGAGATTATAAGGACCTTCTCTACTTTCTTTGCTTCTCTTTGCCTTCTGGAGTGATAAAGTATGGGGAGAGGGGACAATTTAGGGATACACAGATCTGTAGAACTCTGGAATGTAACAGGGGAACCCACCAACTGGGTTGATTATAATTGTCCTAGAATCTAGGCTTTTAGACAGAAGGAAGAAGTGGACTTTGAGGCCTCTTTCTACATTACCTGGCTTAGGTCAAGAGGGTAGGAAAATAAACAGGAATCATAAGCAAACAGTTCTGCTACTAAATAGAGTGCAGAACCTTACAAGGGTTAGCTTAGCAAGGGACAGGAGGGGAAGCCATTAATTTAGATGTTAAAAGGGTAATAGATGTACATGGTAAAAAATTTAAAACATAACATACTGTACATTGTGAAAAATAAATCACCTTTTTACATCCTCCCTATTTCCCCCTTTCAGTGACAAGCTCTGTTACCAAATTCTTATTTATCTTTTCAATGATTTTCTGTGTATTTACCAACATACACTCATATACACAGGTGGTTGCACAAATGTTTTCCTGTTACTCTCTTGCTTTTTCCACTTAAATATGTATCTTGGAGATTATACTATATTGGTAGGTTAAAGCTGCGTTTTTCTTTTCTATTTGTTCATTTGTTTCTCTTGTTACCATTTAATGGACCTCCCTCCACCTGGCTTCAGGCTACCAGGACACAGCCCCCCACCCCTCTTAATCCTCTCTTCAGCTCTTTTTTTTTTTTTTAATTTAATTTTTTTTGAGAGAGAGAGCGTACGCACGTGCGTGTGCACACAAGTGGGGGAGGGGCAGAAGAACCAAAGTGAAGTAGGCTTTTTGCTGAGCAGATCCTGATGTGGAGCTCAAACTCACAAACCATGAGATCATGACCTGAGCCGAAGTTGGACACTTAACCAGCTGAGCCACCCAGGTGCCCTTCTCCTCAGTTCTTCTACTCAAGAACTTGGCCTCCACAATGACAGGCTGTTTGGGGAGCTTTCCCTTACCCCAAACTTTGCAGTAGCTGGATATCACCACATCAGTGATAGGAGCAGTGTTTACGCATGTCTGCTCACTGACCAAGGTCCACAGTTTTGATTGTCAAGGTTGACAGATGAGCAGAAGCTCTGGTTCCTGTTTGAGTGGTGATGCCTTATACCAACTTTTCCACAGTAACCTGGGTGATCCTGCAGTGATGCATGCTACCAGCATTACCCTGGCCTCCTGCGTGCTTCTGGAGCTTGCTGATGTGGCTGTGGCTCTGGTGGCCCTGAAGTTTCTGGGTCTTCCTCAGTCTGGATGGTGTGTGGGCAGCCCACACAAAAGCTAAGGCTGCCTCTTTCTTTTTAATGCATACATAGTATTCTATTGAACATTCTCTATTGTTCTCTATTGAATACATTCTCTATCAATAGACATTCACATTGTTTCCAAATGCTTGATTTTATAAATAGAGCTACAGTAAATATACTTTTTTTTTTTTTTTAAGTAATCTCTATGCCCAGCGTGGGGCTTGAACTCACAACCCTGAGATCAAGAGTCACATGTTTTACCAACTGAGCCAGCCAGGTGTCTCTACAATGAATATCTTTGTACATATGTCTTTCTATACATATACATATGTATCTGTAATATAAATGCATAGTAGAATTGTTATACTCAAGGATAACATTTTATCCTTGTTATACTCAAGGATGTGCATTTTAATTTTTCTTTTTTTTTTAATCTATTTTTTTACTTTAGAGAAAGAGGGCATGAGTGGGGGAGAGGGGCGGGGAGGAGGGGCTCAATCCCATGACCCTGGGATCATGACCTGAGCCAAAATCAAGAGTTGACACTTAACACTCAACCAACTGAGCCACCCAGGTGCCCTGGAAGTGCGCATTTTAAATTTTCATAGAGTGATAGGATATTAGTCGTGACTTTTCCTGTTGTTTTAGATTTTCAGCAAAGGTGTCAAAGACCAAACTAACAGACCACCTATTTCTGTCATTTAGTGAAAACAGATACTAATGTAGATCTTTCATATATGTAAGGGACTGTAATGTGAACTTTCAAAAAGCGGGGGGTACCTGTACCCATTCAGCCTCCACCCTTAGCTTCTCCTCTGCCTCCAGCTTACCTAAGACAAGGCTAGGAATTCCTGGAGGGCGGAAGGTTAGAAGGAGAGAGGAGACACTGGAGAGCTGTCAGGAATGTGCTCTTTCTCCTCTCCAGAGCTTGTTGCCCTCTTAGTTTAAACTCAAGGAGGGGGTTCATAAGAGCCACTCAGAGAACTTGTTGTGTTTCCCGTGGAATGTGGGGAATGTAGGGACTAGTGCCTGAGTCACTGCTGTGTGAATACCCTATGGCCATGATCTGTGGTAAATCTACCTCTGTGGGCAGTGTGGGAGCAGCTGTATCTCCTCCAACCATGGGGCCAAGGTGTGTGTTTCCTGTGACCTGATGTGGGTGCTACGAAAGGGAGCTGGAATCACCAAGGATCCCACCAAGAACAGACTAGGGGCGTTCGTGTGGGAAGGGGAGCAGAGTGCCAAGGTTTGAGTGTGACAGTCATTAACAGTCAACAGGGTGGTGTGTTGGAAGCGTCAGGAACATTCAGGTGAATGTCCATCTCCAACGAACCCAAAATCATCCCATAAAAAGAGAAGCATTTGGACGCTGGCCACACCCAAAGGGCACCAGAGCCACACCATGCCTATCCCGGTCACTGAGGACATTTCCCGCCCTTTGCTTGTCCTGCTCCCCGGGCACCAACCCTCAGGAAGCCAGAGGTCACAGAGTGAGTAAGGAAGAAATAGAGGAAAATGACAAGAGGGAAAGAGTGAAAAGCAGACCAAGACCCCCTTTTTTGGCTTCAGGTTTCTGAGCCTGAGTCAGGACTAAGCCAGAGCTTGAGGAGAAATTTTAAGCTGGACAAGATTAAAGCTTTGATATGAAACTGGACCAAACCTGTTAACACCTGGAAAATGAGACTATTTCAACTAATAACTGGAAGTGATTGGAAAAGCTATTGGATCTACCCAAGATTTCATTAGAGTGGAGAGTGGACAGAATGGAGATTCAGTGTAGCATGGAAGAAAGGTAGTGTTGTGAATAAATAAATATCATGATTTTTCTCCTGCAGCTTGCACCCCACTAAGACCAGCATATTCAACAAACCGGTTAGAATAAATATTGCCAAATGACTCCCCACAAACGCTATACCACCTTCCCTCCAGCACTGGGGTGTGTAGCACCTGTTTTCAGGAAGAGAAGCTTTTGGTATTCATGTAGTAGGAGCCTTAACTCTTCTTTGATACTCTAATGAAGCAAAAGCCAAAATTTGCTTCCAAATATCTCCAGTCAATCACTACAACCTTCCTGATATCATGTATTATTTTAAATACTTGTGTGTCCTCCCAAATCCAGCCTCCACACATCAAAAATCTCAAGTTATACAGACTGTTTTACATTCTAGTCAGGAATATAAATGAAAGATGTGGGGGCAGATCTATTCTCAGGTACTAACTCGCAGTGACGAACAAGGTCCATTATACATTTATTTATTTTTGAGAGATACAGTGAGACAGAGCATGAGCAGGGGAAGGGCAGAGAGAGAAGGAGACACAGAATCCGAAGCAGGCTCCAGGCTCTAAGCAAGCATTCAGCACAGAGCCCGACACGGGACTCAAACCCATGAACCGTGAGATCATGGCCTGAGCCAAAGTCAGATGCTCAACCGACTGAGCCACCCAGGCGCCCCAAGAAGGCCCATTATAAAAACAAGTATCTGTTTTTAACCCAAAGGTATTTTAACATCCTTTTACATCTAGTGATTGATGCTACCGTATAAAGAATGAAAGAGCACAGGTTTATTAAAATTATGTTGTCCAAAGATTATTTATTAGTTAACACAAATTTACATTGCTTAAGGACTGAAAATTAACTTAGAATCTACAGTTTAGTTGACGTGTTAAGTCATTTGTAGAATCATAAAAATTAACCTCTTTTTAGAAGGACATTACATATTATCAAGTAATTGAGTTGAACACATACTTTTGCAGTTTTATAAATGTAAAATGATGTTAGTTTATTTGACCAGCAAAATTAGTAGAGGAAATTCAGGAAATTCAAATTACTAAAGCTTTTCATGAGAAAATAAACCCAAGGCTTTCGTAAACTAGAATGTGTTAACATTTTGACAGGGTGTAAGTCAGGGAGAAGATGTAGAATAGCTTTTAAATTAAATTAGTAAATCAGTTTAATTTGTCCAAAGAGATATCTCAATTAGGAATATTGCATGTTTTGTGTGCAATTATATAGCAGATATTAAAGCTTTAAAGTTATTTATATTTACTTCTTTAGTAACTGAGACTTTTAATTAAACTCACAATTAAAATCTCTTTTTTGTTACAGCTTTATGGAGATAAATTTCCTTAAAGAACTACATATTTAAAGTATAAGAAATAGAAAGGATTTTTATAAATCTTTGAATTTCTTGTTCTTCTCATTTATAGGTGCTTAATATATTAATGCTGTTTTTAAAAGCCAGTTAGAAGAGTTTATGCCTTTAGATTTCTAACTTTTTATTTTCAAAATATTTCAAATTTTCAGAAGAATTGCAAGACTATTACAGAGTTCATATATGCCCGTACCTACCTTTTCCTGATCTTAACATCTTACATAACCATGGTACAAGGATCAATACTAAGAAATTGTCATTGATGCAATACTATTCACTAAACTGCATAGCTTATTCAAAATTTACCAGGTTTTTCTGGCCCAGGATCCTACTCAGGATCCCATACTGCATTCAGTTGATCTAGTTTCCTTAGTGTCTTATACTCTCTAACAATTCCTCAGTCTTTCTTGGCCTTTCACAACCTTGATACTTTTGAAGAGTACTGTTCAGTGGTTTTGTAGAATGCCTATCAGTTTGGGTCTGTCTGATGCTTTCTTAGGCTGAAGTTATGCTTTTTAGCAAGAATACCATGGATGTGATGTTGTGCCCTTTCCAGTGCATCCTAACAGGTTGTGTGTGATGTCAATGTCTTGTTACTGGTGATGTTAACCTTGATCACTTGGTTAAGATGGTGTCTGCCAAATTTCTCTCCAATTACAGAGAATATTTTCCCCTTTGTAATTCACAATTGTCTTGTGCAGAGATACTTTGAAACTATGCAAATATCCAGTTTTTCTTGAAACTCTTGCTCACTAATTTTAATTTTTTTTTAACATTTATTTATTTTTGAGACAGAGAGAGACAGAACATGAACAGGGGAGGGTCAGAGAGAGAGGGAGACACAGAATCTGAAACAGGCTCCAGGCTCTGAGCGGTCAACACAGAGCCCGACGCGGGGATCGAACTCACGGACCGCGAGATCATGACCTGAGCCGAAGTCGGACGCTTAACCGACTGAGCCACCCAGGCGCCCCACTAATTTTAGAATCTGTAAACAGATCATGCCTGCAACAATTATACTGTGCTGTTTGCCTGGTGATAAGTCTCTATTTCTTCACTCCTACATTTAATAATTGCACTTTCCTGTTTCTCCCCCCTAATTTATTTATTCAGTCATTCATTGGTACCAATATGGACTCATGGACATATATTTTATACTATGGGTTGTAATCTAATGCTATCAGCATTGATGTTCTTGTTCAAATTAATCCAGCTTTGGCCACTGGGAGCCCCTTCAGGTGGGCTTCTGTGTCCTTTCAAAATATTTCCAACTTTCTTTTATTTAATAACTTTCTTACTTACTGTCCCAGCAACATATTACAGGATCATTGTGTATTTTCCCTATCCCGGTCCTGGAATCAACCATTTCTCCTGGGAGCCCTGGTTTGCTTGTTTTTTGGTATCTTTTTACTACCTCTGGATTTTTAAGGTTTATTAGAAAGCCGGATCTAATGGCCTAACTCCCTCTCCCCCTATCAGTGAGACACAGTAATAACCCCACAGCCCACTTTCCAAAGGCTGGCTATGCTGTGTCAATAATCACAAGCACTTCTAGTAGCAGGAAGTCTAGTAGAAATGTCTGGGTGAGATTCACCTCCAAAGCCTGTCCTCCCGGAGGCTCTTGCATTGTGAAGCCTATATATCTTCTCATTAATGCTAACCATGCCATGGGTAACTACTGACCACATGTGCATGCACGCACGCGCGCACACACACACACACACACACACACACACCCCTCCCAAGGACAGACATTATAGCTCAAGACTTTACAGCCTAAATGAAGATTCTTAAGCAGAATGTTTCCCTTAGCTCCTTCACCCTGACCCAAGCCAGACCTGGCTCTTTGTTATATAGAACCCTGGATGGTCCCCTTTGTTCACACTTCTTCTTTCGGAACATGCCTCAGGGCTTGATAAATGATGGGTTTCAGAACCATTTACCCTTTCAAATTAAAGTTTTTCTTATTTGAGAAGCAGGGTCATTCTTTTGCAGTCTCTATTTTCTGGTAATCTCTGTAAATGGAATGGGGTTGTTCCTGTGAGGATATATTATTCTCTATCCAACCACCCCACCCACCCAGAAAAACACAAAAAAGCTATGAATGAGTGATACTGTCTTTCCAGTTACCTTAATATTAACCCAAATGAGAAAATTAGTGCCTATACAATGATACACAAGAAAGATCTATTTCTAACCTCAATATTCACTTTGGCCATTACACTAAACTAAACCAGAGTTCATGGAAATACTTATCAAGTTTACCAAAAGCCTGGTGAACATCACTCTATGATGTTTTTAATAGTTTATAAAATTAACCATCTTTAATCAACTTGACTCAATTGTAGTCTTTATGTGTGTCCACCTCCTGACCCTCACAACTGTATTGAGCTTAGCATGCAAGTTTGCAGAAATATTAATAGCCAAGAATAACATCTTGTTCATATAATTAGTTTCTGCCCATAGAATCACAAAAGAGGTGTATAACAGACCAATGAAAGTAAAAAGCAATCTTTTGCTGTGCTTGGTTTAGTTTACTATAGGGTAGAATATAGCAATGGAAAATTTCTTGTATTCCTAACGTTTGTAGTCTTACAGTTCCATTTAATTGGATATTTGTAGCTTTCATTATTGAAACTTTCCATCGTGTTTAATCAGTTTTGTTCTCAGCTCTATTATCTGATATTTTTTTATCAACTTTAATTTTTTTCTCTGTTGTTACTTTCTTTACTGTTTTGAAACGACCTATCTTGCACCAACCTTTCTAGCTATCACCTTTTGGGGTATTAATTTTGCTTATGATTTAGGCAGAAGCAGCCTGTTAATGGTGGGTTTTAATTATTTATAGTAAATCTAGTATTTGGTATACTTGGCCTTGATCCTTTTGAAGTATAATAGGTATCTTTATTATCTCTTAGGTTATATGGACTCTATTTTCCCCTTTATCTTTTAATATGTTTTGGAGGACAAAAAGCCCCTATTTAAAAAAAAAATTAATGTTTATTTATTTTGAAAGACAGAGAGAGACAAACAGAGCATGAGTGGGGGAGGAGCAGAGAGCAAGGGAAACACAGAATCCAAAGCAGGCTCCAGGCTCTGAGCTGTGAGCACAGAGCCCAGTGCGGGGCTCTAACCCACGAACTGTAGATCACAACCCAAGCCAAAGTTGGACACTTAACCGACTGAACCACCCAGGTGCCCCAAAAAAGCCCCCATTTAAAGCCATATGTGTTCAATATCTTAAAACATTCTATAAGTATTCTAGGTCTTTTTTCCTAATCAAAAGCCTCCTCTGCTCTCCTGTACAGAAGACAAAGGACACTGCTCTTTGTCGGCTCTTTTTACTGCCTACTCTAATTTCACATTCATAATTAAATGTGATAGTTCTCACTTTTTTCTCTTTCATGTTTCTTTCATGCTTTCTGTGTCTTACTTTTCTTCAAATGATTGCCCTGGTATCAGAAATAACTCTTCCACTGTTATCCTTACTTCTTAAACAATAGTTGGTATCAATAATTATCATGGGTTCATTTTTCTAGCCATTATCCATTCAAATTTCTTTCTCTAATTTTAGTCTTGCATACTATATGTATTGTAGCTTTGAGCAATCTTTTCAAAAAAGGGCCCCCAGCTGCCACAGTTTTTGAAATTGGGCTTGTCTGAGAATGTCCTTCTGTTGCCTCCCTGTACAAGGGGCTTGATGTTGCCCATTATTCTTGAGCTGCAGCTTACCCCTCCCATGGAAGATGTCATCGCATTGTCATCTGGTATTGCTCAGTGCAGTGGAAAAAGCCAAAGCTAGTCTCATATTTTGCTCTTTGAAAATGACCTACTTTTTCTGCTTGGAGACTTGCAGAATTCTTTTTTTTCCCCTTATAGTTTAAAATTTTTATGAAACTATGTCATAGTGTTGCTTTTGTTATTGATTTTGCCTGGGACTTTGGACATACCCTCTGAATTTTTTTCAAACATAATATGTTTTCTCTTGTTTTCTTTGAGTATTGATTTTGATCCTTTCCCCCCCACTGTTGGAAACCCCTTATATTTGAGAATTCAGTCTCCAAATTTAACAGCTTCTCTTGAATTGTTTTCTTGCTTTTTCCATTCCTTTTCAATTCTGAATTTTGGAATTATGGATGAGAGGGGGCAAATGGATTCTTTAATAGAAAGCAGCTACATAGAATGACAATTGTCAAACAGGGAGGCCTTATTTTAATGACTACCAGCTGACACCTGTTTGGCTCAATCTGGAATGATGCTGGCAGCTGGGCCATTGATCCATTTCTCAAACAGGGCAGAGGATTTACAGGTTCCTCCTTTGCTAAAGGTGGTGAACAACTGTAGGTAAACACAGAGCAGGTGGAATCTGTTGCAGATCTCACTTCTCCATAGTCTTTAAGAAATTTTTCATAAGCCTGCAAAATATATCTGATGTAATTAGAAGGCAATGATGGGTAAGTTCTTGACATGACCAAACTGTCCAAAGGGGACTCTGAAAGTTCAGCTCCGTGTGTGAAGTAAAGTGTGCAAAGAACACAGCAAATGAAGATGTGAGTCACACCAGGGCTTGCGGTGGCATTTCTAGTTGGGGGGGGGGGTCATCAGTAGGGATTATCCTGATTGTTTTCATTGTTTCATGGGTCACATGATTGTGACCTAGGCTATCTATCCATGGGCAGAAGGATCTTATCTACCTATGTGGGGTTCAGGGCAAGTCCTAGATTTCGATCCTGAACCTAGAGGCCCTGGCTGGTGGCTGAGCCAACTTGGAGGGTTGAAAGATTGTGGGAGAGCTGGCCACATGCATCCATGGACCAGCAGGATTGAGACATGAGAGGGAAGATGGGAATGGTTGAGATTGTGCAGGGACTGACAAGCATTGCCCGACCGGCCAGAAAGAGCTGAGTAACAGAAATCATTGGGAGCACAACGGCCAGTTTTATGAGTGTGGAAGGACTTATCCCACCTTTCACCTATTTTATCTCCCTACCAGAATTGTTTGACAGACACCTCTAATAAGCATATATCTTTTCTATGTTTATACTTCAGATCTGGTCTTTCTTCTGTGATCAATCAGCAGACTGGGGGTTATGAAACCAGATACTGTATTTCTTGTAGGAATCTTCTTGAGGACATTGTCAATGACATATCTCTTGCCATTGGTTTGAGTCATATGGTAAATTCTTTCAAAGACAAATATGACTTCAGAGGAAGTACCAACAACCCCTTGCATTTACCAATATTCCCAGCATATATATTTGTCCATTCTTTGCAAACCCCAAATCCACTAAGCTCCTCTTTCTTATCTAAGGGCCTTTCATTGGAAATGCAAAAAATGTAGAAATAATTTGAGCCCAATTAACTATGGAGTCTTGGATTTCTAGTTCCCATGACTTTCCTGTGGACATGATATCTTAGACGGTATTACTAGATTTCTACTCATTCGAAATGCATTGAACATAAATTACTACAGTTACTTTCATCAAGGAAAGTGGTTTGCTAAATTCATCTCTGTGTCTTATAATTCTAAGGTCCCCACTTGCCACTAAGTTATTCGAATTCACTGTTTATTTATTTTTTAATTTTTGAGAGACAGAGCATGAGCAGAGGAGGAGCAGAGAAAGAGGGGGACAGAGGATATGAAGTGAGCTCTATGCTGACAGCAGCAAGCCCAATGTGGGGCTTGAACTCACCCATGAGATCATGACCTGAGCTGAAGTCAGATGATCAACAGAGTGAGCCACCAGGCACCCCCAATTAACTCTTTTTTAAAATGGACTTCCACCTTCCTAAGAGGCTTTTACATATTCCAACATTACTTCTCTGCTGCTTCCCACACTGCTGGGCAACTGATTTGATGGTAAAAATTAGTTTGACATCTCATCCTTACTCAGAACATTAAATGTCCTCCTGACCATAAAAAGTGGGTCTTGGTCACTTGTGCCTTCCCCTTGCACATTCAATGCACTTACTCCTCTAGACCCATAGTTCAAGTGTGAAATTGAAGGTACATGAGGGAGGATGGGGACTGCATGTCAGAAACTCATTTGCCACATCAGTTACCCTCCTGTCCAAAGACTCAGAGACCAATGGGCATCACCATTGTTGACCTAAGGGAACTGTTCTAGAACCAGGAAGGTCCAGCATGATTTTATTTAAAAAACAAAAACAAAATCAAAGGTCAGCCCTTTCTGGGATACCACTGGCATTTATAGGAGCACTTGCCCCTATTCCTAAGGAATTCTGCTATACTGCTTTAAGATAATCTTTGAAGGCGACATGTCATATAATTCTGAGTTTCTAGCGATCAACAGCTAAAATTACCTGAGGGAACAGAGGTCTCCTGGGGAGTGGGAGAAGGTGACGGAAACTGGGAGGTGGAGTGGGGATGGAGGAGGAGAAAACCAAGCTCAACAATGTTCAGTCTGATTCTGTTTTCAGTGGGTTAGCCACCACCGTCTTCACCAGCAGTGAATGGAAGAGACACTGCAGGGGCGCCTGGGTGACTCAGTCGGTTAAGCGTCTGACTTCGGCTCAGGTCATGATCTCGCGGTTTGTGGGTTCGGTGCCGTGTCAGACTCTGTGCTGACAGCTTAGAGCCTGGACTCTGCTTCAGATTCTGTGTCCCCCTCTCTCTCTCTGCCCCTCCCCCCTTTCTCTCTCTCTCTCTCTCTCTCTCTCTCTCTCTCTCCCCACATGTCAAAAGTAAATAAGAAATTTTAAAAAAAAGTGCAGTAAAGATATGCCCAAATGCAAATTAAGTGACATCTCAAAGTGCAAATCAGAATTTGGTGAGTCCTTATAATTCACTGTCGTATTCTCTGAGATTAGACTAATCTTTGATGAAGTTGTCCCCATTTCTGGATTAGGCCCCAAGTCCCCTTTCCAAACTTGTGGGAGGACACAAGCCTGTCCTCAGGTTCTGATTGGCTTAAAAGTGTTTGACAAGTGCACATACAGCTCTTTCCTTCTGAAGATAGGATGAAATTATTTAGCTCAGTCTCTCCTTTAATAGATTAAACTACTTCCTGAGTGCAGAGTCACTGATCTTTGTACTATACCAACTGTGTCCAACATATCGTGGATAAACACTTATTTTTTTAAACTCATATTAAAGCTTGGACCACTGAAGTCTTTCTGGATGCCTGGCACCTTTTGAAGACTCTTCTAATGTTTGGAGAATTTCTGACCAATGAGCCAGAAAACAGCGTCCCTGCCTCCTTTGCAGTAGGACATGGGCATTGGCTCTGCCAATCAGAGGACCCCGTGCAAGACTTCCATCCAGATGTGAATGAAATAAGCACGCACAAGTTCCTCATTTTGCCACTACTGTGGCTGCAGAGACAGCTGGCTTTCAGAGGCACAGCATTGATGATGCTGGATGGAGTGCCTCTTAATAAAGCCCTCCAGTCCCCTTCAGTCACAGCATAGTCTCACTTTAGTAATTCAGTGAGTGTTAGTATTTAGTATTTAGTATTTAGTAATTCAGTGAGTAATTCAGTCCAATATAATAATAAAACTTCTGGAATCTATTCCAAGTGAACGCTTCTTCCCTTCTCAGCTTGAGTCAGCTTCACCCCAGAAGCACCTATCAGGGGAGGGCCTATAAAACCTTCACACTTCGTCCTCCTCGCCCCTTCTCGCTTCTTGGCTTCCCAGACGTTGGTGTCAGTGCTAGCTTGGAAGTGTTGACATGTTGACAATGGCTCCCATCAGCCCAGTTGATCTCTGAGTGATTTTGTGGAGCAGAACTACTCTCTGACTCCAATTGGACTTTCCATGAAAGAAAAATAAACTTTTTTTTTTTTTAAATATTTTTTTTTACGTTTATTTTTGAGGCAGAGAGAGACAGAGCATGAGTGGGGGAGGGGCAGACAGAGAGGGAGACACAGAACCGGAAGCAGGCTCCAGACTCTGAGCCATCAGCCCAGAGCCTGACGCGGGGCTCGAACTCACGGTCTGTCAGATCGTGACCTGAGCTGAAGTCGGACGCTCAACCGACTGAGCCACCCAGGCGCCCCAGAAAAATAACTTCTATATTAAGATCTATATTAAGATCATATTAAGGCAAGGGTCAGCAACCTTTTTCTGTAAAGGGCCAGATGGTAAATATTTAGGTTTTGCAAGCTATGCAATCTCAGCTGCAACTACTCAACTCTGCCATCATCATGTGAAAACAACCACAGACATTACATAAATGCATGAGCATAGATGGCCATGTTCCATAAATCTTTATCTATAGAAATAGACAGAGTTTGGATTTGGCCTGTGGGTCGTAGTATGCTGACCCCTGTATTAAGCTACTGCAGTTTTCAGAGTGCCTGGGTGGCTCAGTCGGTTAAGTGTCCAACTTCGGCTCAGGTCACGATCTTGTAGTTCATGGGTTTAAGCCCCATGCTGGGCTCTGTGCCGACAGCTCAGAGCCTGGGGCTTGCTTCGAATTCTGTCTCCCTGTCTCTCTGCTCCTGTCCCACTCATGATCTGTCTCTGAAAAATATAGAAACATTTTTTTTAAAAGCTATTACAGTTTTAGAGTTTATATGCTATAGCAGAGTACTACATTAGTCAATTCACTTTTCTTATTAATCTTGTATCAACAGTATCCAGTGTGATGCCAAGCACAGAGTAGATACTCAATGATGAATGAATGGAGAGCCTAGAAACATAGAGGCTAGTGCTTTAACAACCCTATGGGGCAGAAGATCATGTTTCAGTCCTGACCATGGCCAAGAACTCAATCTGAGCTCCTTGCATAAAGCTGGGAGCCACAGAGGGTTGTCTCATGCATAAAACAAAGATAAGAGAAACCCTCCATTGGCTCTTCATTGTCCTCAAGACTGGGTCCAACATCCCTGGCTTGACATTAAGGGATTTCTTGCTCTGGCCTCTGCTCTCATCTGTATCCTTATTTCCCACTGCCCCTTTTACATTGTGTTTGAGCCGCAGGTATACCAAAGCAAGTTCCATAAATGCCTCGTGATTTCACACGTGATGTTTCCTCTGTAGGAGTGCCATTCTCTGCCTTGTTTCCCTGGCTGAATGCCTGCACCTTTTACCTTCCAATTCTTCTTGTCCCACCTGGAGTAGGAGGTGGTACTCCCTCCTACGTGCTTGTCCTTCAAACCCAGCACACTCCTCAGTTACAACACTTACTCTGATGTGCCAAGATATCTGTTTACCTAGTACATTGGGTGCACCCCAGGGTCAGGGACCAGTCTGTATTCCATATCCCTAAACCTCATGGCAGTACTTGGCACTTAATTTGGTTCTCCATAGAAACTGGTAAATGGCTCAGTGAATTACTAAGAATCCAAGCCCTAGTGAATATAACAACAACTACATGTGTAGAAGAGTTGTTTTACTCTTATTTATGGATGTTTGATTTAAAAGAACTACATATAACTTATATTGGATTTGAATTTTTAGTAGCGGGTAGAGAATGTTAATTTCTTTCGCCTTTGAAGCCAACCTATCATCAGCTGCACCTTAGCCCAGAGCAGCAGGAGCACTTGGGCTTGCTCAGCACAAAGCCAAGTGGGTAGGCTCAGTTCTTAGACCATTTGGGTTCTGCTGATGGCACCTGGATCCTCTAAAAAATACACAACTATATGACCCAGTTTTCCCAGAAAAGTTCCACTTTCCAGTGTTTGTTCCATTTTCCCCACAAATAAGCATACAGTTTTTGAACCATATGTCTCTATTTTGTTTAAGAAAATGTGAGTGTTGTTAAATATCCAATTTCAGCCCTGAATGCTATGTTAGGTTCATGATAAGCAGCCTTATATTTAACCAAGCATCTGACCTAAAAACGTTTAAAAATGTATCACTATTGTAAACATTTAGAAATTTCACAGCACCTACAATTTTTAAAGTTTGTATCTCCATTTGACTACATGTAAGATTTAACTGCAATTGTTGAAGTTGTATTAGTAAAGATGAGTAAAATGCCTTCCTTAAACTTGGGGCTTGTCTTGGGGCACCTGAGTGGCTCAGTCCATTGAGCATCTGACTGGCTCAGGTCATGATCTCACCATTCGGTTCGTGAGTTCGAGCCCCGCATTGGGCTCTGTGCTGATGGCTCAGGGCCTGGAGCCTGCTTCAGATTCTGTATCTTACCCTCCTCTCTCTGCCCCTCCCCTGCTCGTGCTTTGTCTTTCTCTCTCTCAAAAATAAATAAACATTAAAGAACAAAAAACCTCATTGTCAATCAGCTACTCATTCTGACTAATTTGGCACAAATAGGGCTAGTCTTTTGCCTCTTACCCAAAATCATAATGGAATATTTGACCTTACTTTTAGCAAGAAAGATAGGAGGACACTTAAGACTGAGGTATCTTCACCTCCAAATGTTACAACAACATTCCCAGTGCTCATGTGGTGGGAGCCCCAGGTCAGGTTAGGAAGACAGGGGATACTTGGGGAGGGGGGTGGGTAGTGGCTCCTGTTCGTTCATCTGGCTGCTGTTGGGGATGTGACTGCCTGCCCCCAGGAATAGCCAGGAGCAGAAGAGAAGGAAACAAAGAGAGCCTCTAATTAGGACCTGGACCCCACAGGGTAAGCCATTCAGGAACAGAATGAAGTTTGGAGACATTTCTACCCACCCCTTTTCCTTTCACACATACCCTCACTTCCTCTTCCCAGAGCCATCCAGCCTGTGAATCCCTCCCCACTTGTTCTGGGCACTTCTGGTGGATTACTTGTCACCCTCAGTGCCAAACACATGCTTGGCAGGGTGAGGTGTAAGACGGACAGGTGCAGCGGCCCTGGAGCTCAGACTCAGACAGGCCTTTATCACCCCCCTCCACAACCCCTCTTAGGAGGGGATAAGATGGCTGTTTGGAGCATGTGGGTCCTAAAGGGAACAGGTCCTTATCTGAACAAATAGCAGGATGGATTAAGGATAGACATTTAGCTGAACCATAGGAAGTTGCCAGTTATCTAGAAGATAAATAGATAAAAAGATAGATATGATTGTTGGGTAAGAGTGCCTGGGTGGCTCAGTCAGTTAAGCATTCAACTCTTGATCACAGCTCAGGTCTTGATCTCAGAGGCCTGTGTTGGGCTTAAGCTGGGCTTGAGGCCTGTTTTAAAAAAAATTTTTTTAATTAAAAAAAAATTAAAAAAGAAATATGCTGGGGCGCCTGGGTGGCTCAGTTGGTTAAGCATCTGACTTCAGCTCAGGTCATGATCTCACAGTTCATGGGTTCGAGCTCCGCATTGGGCTCCGTGCTGACCGCTCAGAGCCTGGAGCCTGTTTCAGATCTGTGTCTCCCTCTCTCTCTGCCCCTCCCCCACTCGCGTTCTGTCTCAAAAATAAATAAACATTTAAAAAAATTAAAAAAAAAAAGAAATATGCATAGGTAGGTAGATATAAAAACAAAGATAGAAGTGGTAAGTTAGGCATGTACAGATCAATTATATTTATTTTGACAATACATCAGTTATTTAAGGCACATGTGCCTCTTTCTAGTAGCAAAGGCTGGTCTGAGGGAGATCAAGGACCAAAAAATGAGATGGGCAGAAGTCCATGAGAATGACATCAGCACTCATGACAGCCAGTCCATGCCACCAACCCTATTCCTAACCTACTCTCACTTCAACATTTATAACAAAATCTCTAATAGTACTGAACTGTTAGTAATTGAACTGTACAAAATTGTATATACCACTTAAGTACAAATAGGATATTTTATTTTTAAATAATCTATAAGTACATCTTAGGGTTTTGTAAAATAGCTCATAAATGTGATGGCTTATCAACTTGCCTGAGCTAATCTGCCCCCATGGAGTCACAGTTATTATTTATCACTTTCTCCCAAAGTGAAATATAAGAAGTATTCCGGGCCATTAGTTAAAATGTATAAACAATTGATAATAGTCCTCTCTTATGGAGTTTCCCCTAAACACTGTGTAAACATGATATGACCGGAATAAAGACACAGAGGAATTTCTTTTTGGTCAGTGGTTCCTAATGATGTATGGTAAGTATTAAACCCAATCAATTTGTTCTCTTTCCATATCTACTTTCTACAATTTGTCATTCGGGACAAACATAAAAGCTAGCCCATACTTCCAAGAATCCTATACCGTACAGCCTTTAAGAATGATTTACCATCTTCTTCTTTAGCAGTTTTGATTTCAAAGTCTATTGTCTCAGAGCACCAGATCTGAGACCCAATGTAAACCAACAGAATCAACATTTGCAGCCATGCTATAAGGCAACAAGCTTCCACGTCCATACACTATTCTTGGGCTCTGGGAGAATGGCTTTGGTTTCTTTATAGACACTTTGGAGCAGCATTTATGGAGTATAATGCCATGTCTGGAGAACTTGAATCCCTGATGTATACTCTGAACATGGTCAGAATGGATCATTTTCTTTAGGTGAATAACCAGGTCCTTTATGCTCACTCAGAGCCAGATTTCCAGGCCACAAATGGGTGCTGAAAAGCCCCAACAGAAAGATGGTGGAGAGAAAAGTGACTCCAACTGCAGCTCCCAAGAATAAAGTGCTACCACTTTCTCCTACCAACCCGCAAGAAAAACAAAAAACAAAAACCTACAACTACCAGAGTTTTGTAAGCAGGTCCACTGCAAGCAACTGTATTTCCTTTGTTATTAAGGTAAAGTAATTTTTTTAACTTTTAAATTGCCAAGTAGAGCACACATACAAAAGGAGAGCCCAAGATAAAAATACACAGCAAGCACAATGAACAATCAAGTTCAAACATCTACCACCCAGGCCAATAAACAGAAATTGCCAGCACCCCAAAAGCCCTTGAATCTTCCTTCCTAAGCACTTTGCACCCCTTCTTTCCACAACAACTCCCTCAGTGTTCTGAGGGCTATGGCAGTCATTACCTTGCTTCTCTCTTTTTTTTCATTTATTTATTTTATCCTGAGAGAGAGGGTACCAGGAGGGAGGGGCAGAGAGAGAGAAGGGGGAGCAGAGGATCGAAAGCAGGCTCTGTGCTGACAGCAGAGAGCCCAATGTGGGGCTCAAACTCACGAAATGTGAGATCATGACCTGAGCTGAAGGTGGGCGCTTAACAGACTGAGTCACCCAGGTGCCCTGACTTGCTTTTCTTTATATTTCCACCATCTAAGCACTCAGTGCATCTTTAAACCCATGGTTTAGTTTTGCATTTTTTCTTTTAACTTCACATAAATGGAATCATACAATATGTACTCTTTTGTGACTCACTAATTCGACTCAATGTTACATTTGAGAAAATACAGAGTCCATGTTACTATATGTTCTTTCCTTGTTAAGGAACAGTCCATGTTCATTTCATTTCATGTCTGTGGAGTATGCCATTATATGGCTAGACCACAATTGATTTCTACATTCCACTCTTGATAGGCATGGGTTGTTTCAGTTTAGGCCTATTACAGACGAAGCTACATAGGTGCACACATTTCTGTTGTTTATGTACCTAGAAGTGGAATCACTGTCCCATAAGGAATGTTCAACTTTGGTGGACAATGCTATATTGTTTTCCGTGGTGGCATCAATTTAAACTGGCCCAAGTGTATTTGCATTCTGGTTGCTCTACCAACACTTGAAATTGTCAGGTTTTTTCTAACTTTCATCTCATTGTGTGCGGTTTTTTTTAAGTTTATTTATTTAGTTTGAGAGAGAGAGAGAGGCAGTGAGGGAGGGAGGGGCAGAGAGGAGGGAAAGAGAATACCAAGCATGGAGCCTAACAGTGGGCTTCATCTCACAACCATGAGATCATGACCTGAGCTGATATCAAGAGTCTGACGTGCAACCGACAGAGCCGTCCAGGTGCCCCTCATTGTGTTTTTTTTATTTGAATTTTCCTGATTACCAATGTGGCTGAGTACTTTTCCATATGTCTGTGGGTCATTTGGAAATCCTAATTTGTAAAGTGTTTGAATCTTTTGCCCATTTTCTTTTGAGTTGTTTCTTAATGTTTATTTATTTTTGAGAGAGACAGAGACAGAGCATGAGCAGGGGAGGGGCAGAGAGAGAGGCAGACACAGAATACAAAGCAGGTTCCAGGCTCTGAGCTGTCAGCACAGAGCCTGACGTGGGCTTGAACCCACAGACCAGACTGTGAGATCATGACCTGAGCTGACGTTGGATGCTTAACTGACTGAGCCACCCAGGTGCCCCTTGAGTTGTTTCTTGGTTGTGTTTTCTCCCATGCAGGGGCTTATTTTTTACCGTCTTACTACTGTCTTTCGATGAAAAGAAGTTCTCACTTTTAATGTAATCAGATGTTTTAGTCTTTTCTGTATGGTTGGTATTCTTCTATCCCATTAAAGAAATATTTTCTTACCAGGAGATCATGAATATATTCTCCTATATTATATGCTAGAAGCTTTATTGGGCTTTGGTTAAGTTGTCTTGGGTAACCTGATTTTAAATCCATCAAGAAGGAATGTGGGTCTTACTGCTCTCCTCCCAGAATGCTCCTGGGGTCCTTGCTCTCTGGGGCCCAGCAACTTCAGGTTCTACATATCAGTATTTTCTCACATATGTACAACTGATGGCTCTCTCTCACATATATACAACTCTCTCTCTCTCTCTCTCTCTCTCTCCCTCCCCTCCCCATTCCCCACGAACTTTTCTCAACGGCTGGCTGTTTGCTTTTATTTCTCCAGTAGCTCCCTCCCTTCTGCTTATGGGACAGTCTGTCTCCTCTCACTTCACAGTTCTGCTAGAACTCTCATGGTACAGCAGTGGCCCCACAGCCAAGCAACAGGATCCTTACTTCCTGAGGGACTGAGGGGAGGAGTTGTAAGTTCTATGGTTCTACTGTTTGGGGACCTCATTTGGCTGTAATGTCCAATCCCAGGACTCAGGGTTTATTCTGTCTTTCCAACTTTTTTAAATCACAGGAAGAGAAGGTTATCATTCATTTTCCTGACTTTGGGGTGCATTCTTACCACTGGTCTGTTCACGGCTCCACTGTTCTTTTACTTATTTACTTCTTTTTTTTTTTTTTATCCCCAACCTCCACTCCCATTTCCCTCTCCTCAAACGATTCCATTCTCTTTCTTTCTTTCTTTCTTTCTTTCTTTCTTTCTTTCTTTCTTTCTTTCGAGAGCATGAATGCATGTGCAAGCAGAGGGAGGGTAGAGGGAGAGAGAGAATCTTAAGTGTCACAGGGCTCAATCTCACGACTGACCATAAGATCATGACCCGAGCTAAAATCAAGAGCAGGACACTTAACAGGAATGAGCCACCTAGGCACCCCTAGGATTCTAATCTAATATACTTGATTTGTAGCTCTGGATTTGTATACATTCTTATTAAAATCTGTATTGTCACTTTCTATCCATATTTTTTATTACATAAATGATACAGTGATATAGATTTCACTTTGCTTCTTATTTTTCTCAGCACCATGTGTTCATATGTGCCTCTGCAACATCCCTGCAGCTCATTGCATTTCATTGTATTTTACTGCATGAATCATAGCTTCTCCAAGTGCTGCCTTACAGGACAGAAAAATCAAGATGGAGCTGGGACATCCTTGTTGTTAAAAACATTCAGATTAACATATAATTCTGGAAAAGCAAGCAGGCCAGCCCAAAGGAAGCAGACTCATCATCTAAAGAGCAATGATTATGCCCAGTTGAACAAGCAGTCTTAGAAGAACTTTGACTTCCCACCGATCCCACGCGGCACTGATTAGCTTTCCTCCAGTCTAAGTCCAAACACTCCTGAAAACTTCAAGGAATTCCAAAAACGAAGCTATATAATTTCTGAAGTAATGTGATAACAAATAAAGAAACTAATAAATAAATCGAGGTGCTGTGTGTGAGAACACAGTCCCTCCCAAGAACTGGTATCCATTGGCAATGGAAGCCAAGTCCCTTGGCTTTCACAAAAATAAGAGACTGCATGAAACGTTTTGGCAGCAAATGAGAAGTAGAACACTTAGTTCAGACATGGATACCTCACATTTGTGCCAATGCCTGTGGTCACAAGCAGAGGTGGCTCCAGCAGGAGTTTCATCTTTGGACAACCTTGGCAGAGCCAGGAGTTCTTACAACATCAAAATGGAGCAGAGAGGAATGTGTCCTACCACAGGATAGTCATAGAAGGAACTAGGCACTTACCTCCTTCCCTAGTGGGTTCTAAGTAGCTGAGAGGAGACAGAATCAAAGCCAAGGTCACCTTCACACCGTTAGTACTGAATTGGAGAGCAAAGCTTGCTACCACCGCCTCTCTAAATTGAAGGTAATTGGCAGAGTAGAGTTGACCTGATGTACCCAGCAAGTTTTAGGTAAAATGTCTCTAACCCAGAGCAGAGACCTGGATGGATAGAGCAGAAGCAAGCCCTGCTGACTGGAGACTAGAAATGTTACTTGAGCCTGCCACGTCTAAGTGCAGGTGGCCCAAGGGAAGGAGACAGGGCACTTTGCCTTGCTTGTGTAAGCCCCCACCAGTAAAGTGGACCAATCAGTTTAGCTATTCCTCAGACTACAGGGAGAGATAAACAAGGCAGTGGAGTGAAGGGTGGATGTTTCCTCACCAACATTTGTGAAAGGGCTGAATTACTGTACAATGTGTCCTCTTTTATGAACAAAAGCAGGAGTATGTAGAAAAGATGAGAAAGGTCCCTCCTGTATAAGTCTGTGAGGCCCATGGAGCATCTTGGGAGCTGATAGGGTAGAGCCAAAGAAATAATGATTTGTGACTCTTGTTATGACCCTTCTTCTACACACAGACATCTAGATAGCTTCGAAATCCCAGTCCATATTTTGGAGGCCCTACCGAAGGGATTCTAACATTGTAAATTCCGGTGCTTCCCAGGTGGCTGTGAGATTTCCTGCTTCTCGTTTCAGGCATGACTCCTAATCATGGTGACAAAATGCTTTATCGCTGGGGCCCTAGGATTCAGACTGCCCTTTCATGAGTCTCAAGATACCAACCAGGGGAGAGTAGGGGAAACCTCTTTGCCTAGTTGGAGCCCAGGGATGGACCACTGAGGCCCTGAAACATCAGGCAGAGGAGCCTACTGAGCTAAGGGGTGGTATGATTTATACTCTCTTCAGAAGGATCAGGAGTGTATCTTGGAAGCTCATCTGGAAAGTGACATTTATGGACACTAACTTGTCTCCACAAAGGAAATCCTTGGCAGACATCCTCTCCCTCACCCCCCAGAGACCTAGGAGAAGTTTCCTCGGAGTGGGACTGAAATGATAGAATAGGCGATTGGGCAGGCAGTTAAGCCCATGATAGCAGCCACACTGTAGACATAGTGCAGAAATGACCAATTTTGGGGATGGAAGAGAAAAAAAAATAAGAGAGCAACAGGCTTGGAAGCTAGATGGAGGCTACAATTGGGGAAGAATCCTTTAAGACCCTACTGAGTATTTGAGCATGTGGAGAGCAGCAAGGACCTGCTTGTTAAATTCCTAAATGCCCCAAAGGCAGGAAAATAGAACCTCAGCATGTGCATTGATAATGAAAAAACCTACAGAGGCACAAGAGAGAGGGACTACTTACAGGAAGGGGGGAAGCAATACAGCAGCTCTAGGATAGAGAGATGAGAGTCTGAGTTTTGTTTGTTGGTTGCTTTTGTCTTTAAAGCTACAGATGTGGGGGGGGGGGGGTGGCGTGTGGGCGGCTCAGTCAGTTGATTGTCCAACTCTTGATTTCAGCTCAGGTAATGCATGAGATTGAGCCCTGCCTTGGGCTCTGTGGAACGTGAAGCCTGTTTAGGATTCTCCCTTTTCTTCTCCCTCTGCCCCTCCCCTGCTTGAGCTCTCTCTCTAAAGTGAAACCAATCAATCAATCAATCAAGCTGCAGATAAGGGAGAAGATGGTTTGTGGAATTGAGGTGTCCAGAGGGGGTGGGAGAGGGTAGGATCCCCAGGGGATATGGAAGGGTTCCCTTGCAGAGGAAAGATACACCTATTCCCACCAATGCCTTCCAGAGAATAGAAGCAAACACCAGTATGTCTTGAACAGAGTGGGGAAAGTTGACACGTAGCATCTTATTGCCACTGTTCTCTCTGTGAAGCATGCAACAAGGTCATTGCTTAAAGTGAACAGAAGTGAAGCTGTGGGGAAGCGATGGCAGTTTTAAAAGGCCATTGGGGAAAACAGTGAGAGACCTGAGGGGCTGAGCCAGCCAAGGGAGGGGCGTGAGAGAAGGGTCACTGCAAGGCATTAGTGCAAAGTGGTGGGGCTGGTGGTGAGAGCTCAGGGGAGGAACTGGACAAGGGCCGGAGTTTCACAGTGACTGGACCAGAAGGGCAACCCTAGGTGGGGTGAGGCTGGGGGTCTGAGCCACTGCCCTTTGAGGGCCCCAGATGTCCCCCATTTTCTTTGCTCCCTGACAGAAACCTGATTCTGAGAGAGGCCATCACCTCGTAATGATGGCAAGACTAAGTGGCATGTGCCAAAGGGAGCCAGAACTGAGACTATCATGACCTAGAGGTTACAGGATCAGGCAACACTGAGTGAGTCTGACAGAAAGCCAGAGAAGAGGGCGTGGAGGTTATCAATCCAACCCCTTATTTGAGAGCTGAGGACACTGAGGCCCAGAGAGGTAAAGGCGGGTAGCAGAATGGACTCTCAGAAGATGGCCCTTTCCTAACCCAGGATTATTTCTATGGCTCCCAGGCTGGGCATGGGGAGGGAGAGAACTGGATGAATCTCTTCTTAGAGCCACCAGCCTTCCAAGGGACAAACTCTTGTTCATGCTCCTGGGTGGGCCAGTGGGCATGACATTTACTTATCCATGCCTCAGCTTCTCAGGCCAAAAAAAAAAAAAAAACCACACACAAAACCACACACACACACAAAACAAAAAAACAAAAAAACCTCTCTTCTCCCACTTCTCAGGATGCTCAAGTGCTGGTAACAAGTGTGGAAGAAGGGCTTCCTAAGGATGGGGACAGTGGAGGAAAGGGAACACTGACGTAGGGCCAGCATTTGTAGGCAAAGCAGCTGCTTGTATTTGCCAGCCTCACAGGAAGACAAGGTTAAGAGTTTCAAAACAAGTTAATGGCCAGTAAAAAAAGATCAGGTAGATTATACCTCAGTAACTGCTCAGCAGCAATTCTGTCCCATAACCTATCATGCCCTACACTAGATCTGTCTGAGAATTCTGTTTGTCAACTAGCACCTGGGGCTGGGACACCCCCTAGGTGGACTTTGTTCTCCTATCCAATCACCATCTGGTTCCCAGGGCAAAATGTGGTATCTATACCCAGAGTGAGAGCTTCCAGTCCTGGTGGAGGACATCAAGGCCTCAAGGAGAAGCCAATCCCCACAATGTTCTACAGATGATGTAGCTGGTGCCTAGAGAGCCCAGGAAGGGCATAAGTCCCCATGGTCCTCTAGCTACCCTGCCGCCATGGAAGGAGGACAGCCCTGAGGTCTTGGCTCTTGTGCTAATGAACTCTGACCTGTGGCCCCGCTAACTTGGCTGGAGGCCCAGCATACCCTCCACCCCTGGATCCCATTTCAAGGGATATAGTGGGGCCCTTCCTGCCCTCCAGATCCCAGCTCCTGGGCTGTGCAACCCCAGATACCGTGAGAGGAAGGGCCAATGAACAAGCATGCAGTTAGACAGTCCTGTCTCCTCTGCAGAGACCACCTTCCACTGCATCCATAAAGATTTTTTTTTTAATGTTTATTTGAGAGACACAGAGTGCAAGCAGGAGAGGGGCAGAGAGAGAGGGAGACACAGAATCCAAAGCAGGCTCCAGGCTCTGAGCTGTCAGCACAGAGCCCCATGCAGGACTTGAACTCACAAACCACGAGATCATGACCCTGAGCCAAAATCGGATGCTTTAACCGACTGAGCCACCCAGGCAACCCCCTACTACATCTATAGAGATTTTTCTTTAAAAGAATTTTGCAGTGCCAGTTTATCTTCAACATGAAAAAATTCAGAGGGTCAGTACTAGATAAGGTTGTGAAGGGCAAAAGAGAGACTGCCCTTGGCAGAAGTGTGATTCTGTACAGAGAAGTGAGAAGTGGCCGGTCTCAGTGTCTGCAGGCCTGGGTCTCAGAGTGACCAGCCTCAGCGTGTGTCTCAGGGAGCGTGGCTAGGCCGGGAAACGCACAGGGTGTTTGGCCTGGGAGCTACTGAATCCTCACAGCAAGGCTGAAGTCCTAGAGATGGGCAGTTCACCGGCATCCCCTTTGGTGCCAGCTCCACAGCCAAGGACTTGGTAAATAGCAGGGCAGTTTTGCTGGCAGTGCATGCCCCCAACATCTAGGAAGGAATATGAATCGGAACAAATACACAATAGGTGGGAGGAGAGGCTCCGACCAGACCTCCTGGGCTGTGGAGGATGAACCTGCTCACTTCTAGGCCCTGCTCAGACTTTTCTCCCAATCTGACCCTGGGAAGTACCAAGGAACAAAATCTGAGCAGGAGCTGGGTGAAGCCTGGGCTTCAAGAAGTCAGCCAGGCAGAGGCCATGTTTGCCCATGTTTCCTTGACCCAGAGAGAGGAGCTTCCGGGCCAGGTCAGGGAAACTGGGCTGCAAAGCCCTGAGGCCGGATCCCTGCTGTACGAGGAACCGGCCAACCTAGGGCTCAATTTCCTCATCTGCCACATGGAATATGTGACCTCTGCTATAGATAGTCACAAGAGTGTTTTGTAGGGACACTGAGAGCCTATACTGCCCCCTGGTGTGTATTTACTTTCTTTTCCTTTCCTTTTTTTTTTTTTTTTTCCTGTTTTTCCCCTCGTGTGAATTTTAAAAAGAACTCTCTAATGTACACTACAGCTCCACAGAAGCCTGACTTGGTAAATACAAATGTTAAAGACATCTCCTTCCTTCCGGCAAATGTAGTGCCCGGTCACAGTGCGTGGCTCAGCAGGGAGAGCGTAGACTGGATTTCAGCCCCGGCTTGTCCCTGGGTTTGATTCTCTTGCATGGTGAACAGCCTCATAATCATATGTAGTCGTCCTGGGGTTGTGGGGACTGGATGAGATAAGGGCAATGAGCATAATTTTAAATGTGGGCAGGATGGCATTCAATACATTTGAATTTTAATACAACACAGGATTAGTATTCACTTCCCCTACACCATGGCATCTATCACACCGCCCTTTCCAAAGCTCCCCACTCACTGTTTGAGGTGAGCGGTGGTGATCAGCACCACAGAGCCTTCCCTGTGAGGAGACAGACAGGTGTGACGAGGTAGAAGGTAGGCATAACCGAGAAGCCCAATGCTTCCAGAAAATGGGCTCCCAAGTGCTGAGGAGGCAGAACTGTGGCATGAGAAGAAGGGAGAGTGGAGATGGTGCCAGGGTCTCTGGGGAGGTAGGACCTGGGAGGGTGCTGCCACAGTTTCCCTGGCTGGGAAACCCAGGACTTGCTGGAACCAGTCCCATGAGCAGAGATCAATAAGCAGCTAGATCTCTGGAGAACAGATCCAGGAACATGGAGCCAGCCATGTACAAGGTCAGAGTAGCCCCAGGGAAGGCCACTCCCATAGGAGGGAAATGCACGTAGAGTCACCCAAGTTCCAAGTCTGAATTGAGAGCAAGAGCAGGAACTGGTTGCTGACAGTCAAAGGAAGCGATGAAGAGCAAAAGTAGGGAGAAAGTTGGCGAGCAGGGGAAATACTTCCTCTGGCCTCTTTGGAGGGGTTAAGCACTCTGGGTTATACCATGAGGCCTCTGTCTCTTGCAGCTGCCTCTGCCATTCTCAAGGACAGAGCACATCAGAGATGACCAGGGGCTCGTCTGTGGGTTTGGAATCTTCCCTCCACGTTCCCTCCAAATGTTCCCTTTCACTGTGTTGGCCACATCCCCTGGGGACCCAAAGATGTGGTTCAGGAGGTGACAGGAGATGGGTCTGGCATCCAGACCTGCTATGTTTGGGCTACTCTACTTAGTGGCCCCTTCTCCAAGGGTCCCCTTGGTGTAGAGGAAATCAAGGCAGACACCCCAACTCCATGGACCCTCCCTACCCTTACCTCCTCTTGTCCATGTACGGCAGCAGCCAGCTCGGCAGCAGGACTGGGCTTTCACCTTCATGTCTGGGATCTGAAATCAGAGGAGGGGGCAGAGGGGATCTGTGAGGTACCCTGGCCTCTCTGTCCTGCAGTTCCACAGGCCAGATTGGCTGTGGAAGGGAGCTGGGGGTGTGCACTGCTCTTCCCCATGTGGCCCCAGAGTGGAAGAAGAGAAGGGGGCTGAGGGGCCTGCTCTGTCCACCAGGAATTCTTAGCCTAAGAACCCCCTCACTGTTATTCACTGCACAGATTCTCTGCAGGGCACATCACTCTCCAGAAAAGCACATCGGTGAAAATAGTATCAGGAAAGGACATTAGGAAAGCTGGTGTATTAACGTCTGCTTTCATAAGGAGAGTGAGAATTCACACTGTGTAAATACCAGTTCTGTGTGGGGCACTGTTCAAGGCTGGTGCTGAAATTTGAGTGTCCTATAGAAGCTGGAGGCTGGGCTGAGGAGGGTGAGCAAGAAGCTAAGCCAGGAAGGCCAGGGAATGTGAGAACTGAACAGAGAAGGTGGGTCAGGGTCTAAGGACAGAACAGCAGGGCTGGTCAGAAGAACAAGACTCCATGAGGAGGAAATGGCTCACCCTGACCACGGACCCATCTCTACTGACAGGGTCCAGAGAGCGGGTGGGCCAGGACTGTGCAGACCCCCCTTCAGGGGGTCTTCAGGACAGCAGGAGCAACAGGAGCCCCTAGAATGCTTGGTGGGCTCCAGTGGGATGGCAGGTGTGGATGGGGGTCTCTCCTCTCTGCTGTGTCTGTGGATGGGTAAGGCGTCCCTGGGACAGCCAGGGTAGATCAGAGAGGGTGTCAGTGAGTCCAGACTGAGACAGCCTCAGAACCCTGAGGCAACAGAGAAGCTCTGGCCCACAGCAGGGTGTATCCCTTCAGATCTTGGAAGAGATCTGCAGTATCATTGGCCACCTGGGCAGACTGACCCAGGTGCGCTCCACCCAACGGAACCAGGGACTGTGGGCTCCCAAGATACACGGGTAGCAGCTGGGAACACTGCAGGTGTGTGAGCAGAGATGGGAGACAGGGAGAACCTCCCAGCTCCATGCTCCCCAGGCCTCAATTTGTCCCATACTTGCCCATGGCCTCCAGGGTACCCCCACACCAGGGGGTTGACCTCAGTGTTACACACCCCCACAGTGCTCCTGGGCCTGGGGCGAGGCAGAGGAAGCACAGAGGATGAGGAAGAGTCAAAACTCTGGACCAGAAACCTTCTCCTTCCCTCCACAGTCATCTGAGAAGGCTCCCTGTCGGATGGGTCCTAGAACACTGAGCAGCATTTCTGCAGCCTCCAATGGGGCCTCATGCTGATTTCTCTCACCCTAACACTTAACTCTGAGAGAAAAATGGACAGTGCCTAAGTCACCACCCTGTACTTGACCTGAGCTCCGTGTTGCCAGCCCTGCTGGGCTCTCTCCTCTCCCCCTCTGTCCTTCCAGGCAGACGGCTCTTCTTAACTCTCCCTCGTTTCTGAAAATCTTCACTCTCCAAGCCCCATACACCTGGAGTCTCTTCTCTGAAAAACATATCTGGACAATCCCCACTCCCGCAGTGACCACGATGGGCTCCCCAACCTGGCATCTCCCTTGGTCCAGCCCACAGACCTGCCCCTGTCACGGACGTCGTCCCAGCTTCACTGGGCTTCCAGTGTCGGTTCCCTGCAGTGTCCCCCAGGTGCAGAGCCACAGTGGTGGTTAGGAATGTGGGTTTGGGAGTCAGGCAGACCTTGGTTCAAAATTATCCCTGCCACTTAACCTTTGCACGTCTGTTTCCCACCATAAAGCTGTTATAACAACATTGAGTGCTTCACATACTAATGTGACAGGGTGTTAGTATATGCCTGGCACATAGTAAATATTCAAAAATATGTTAAGAAGAGGAGCATTTTAACTTAGAGCCCTCCTCCCCCAGACTGGATCTGTGTGTTTTCATCTCAACCCCCAGGCCCCTGTGGCCCCTCACCATGGCCATCAGCTGCTCCCAGCCTTTGTCCTTCCCCACGTGGCACACAATGCCCACCACGCTCAGCCCCTCCCCCTGCAGTGCCGCCACTGCCCGGTCCACGTTCTGCTGCTTCCGGCTGCTGACCACCACATGACCCATCCCAAGCCATGTGCAAAACCCCTCCCACCCTCCTCCTAGGATCCTGATCTTAATACATTCTTCTGCGTCCCAGCCTCCAAATCTTTTGAGCAGGAAAGAGGAACTAACATTTACAGGCCTTCACACCGTCCTATTATCCACTCTACCATAAAGGCGTTATTATCCAATTACTATCATATTTTACAGAAGTGGTTAAGTAAAGTCAAAATTGCTCAGGTAAATAAACGTGGAGCCCATTCAAATCCAGGTCTGAGTCCGAAGCACCTGCTCTTTCCACCTTCTTACTTGGCTCCTGGGATACAGGAGAGTTTAATGAGAGGGCTCACCCTTGGAAAGATGATGATTACCAGAGCTGGTGATGGAATGGGGGGATTCGACAGGGACGTGGGAGAAGGGAGTTGATGGCAGAGCCCACCCTGTAATGGGGACACTGCATCCTTTGGTACACGCCAGCCAGGGTCTCCCATTTACTCACCCCTTTGTGGGCCCAGTGACCACAGCCACTTTATCAGCCAGCACACCACTCCTGCCTGCCTTGCTGCTGTGCATGCTCACTGAGAGAGAGGCCAGGGAGCAACGAAGAGCCCTAAAGTCCATGACGCAGCCCCAGGCATGGTGGCCAGTTGTCAGGCCTCCCTCTTGCTGAACCCAACCCCAGGAAGGCAGTTGGCATGTTGGAAGCTGTGTCTTTATGGTGGTGTCTCTGTGGTATCTCCTATGGATCCCCTAAACTCCCTGCAGTCTCACAGGGAATGTGCAGAGTGGTCCTCAACCCAGCCCTCAGACCAGCTTCCCACTTCTCAGTGGACCACTCCATCATCAGAGCGAACATGGTCACACCCAAGTGGTTCTTGTTTAGAGGGTCACCAAAGTCCCATGCAAGGAGCAGAGCTCACTTCCTCATTCCTTGCCCCCCACCCCCCCACCCCCGCATTACCTGACCACGTCCCTTGTTCTGCTTATCTCTCATTTCTATCCTTCCTCTACATTGTGTAGCCACCGCCCCAGCCCCAGTCTTCATTTTCTCCTCATGTTATGGCAACTTCCTCTTCCCACCATCCTCACCTCAGCCCGGACCCCAGACGTGTCTTCTCTATGGGCCTCAGGGCCACGTTATCCCCTCCTCTCTGATGGCTCTCATCCAGCTGTGGACAAAGCCCAGCCACTCCCCTTGGCTTGTAGACTTTCCTAGGGGTGCTCCAGGAAGCCCTCCAGGCCTCTCTTCCCTACCCCCACCCCCACTGACCCCAGGCCATGCCCTTGGAACAGCTCAGGCCCATTGCTCCAAGATCCTACTGGGAGTTTGCTGTCCTTCTGACAGCCTTGTCTCAAAACAAGTCTCCCTCCTAATGCCGCCCTGGCTCCGCTCCCTCTCTTTCCAGCTTCCCCTGCCTCCTGGAGAAGATTGGAAAATAGTAATAACGATAATAATGGCTCTCTTCTATTGAGCATTTTCCCTGGGAGGGGCCGTCGTGCTAAGCATTCCACATGCATTTTCTTCTGTCATCTTCTCCTTGGTCCTGTGAGGTAGACATTGTTATTATCCCTCCCATTTCAAAGATGAGGATACTGAGGCTCAGAGAAGTTTGCTAACTTGCTCAAGCTCTCAAAGCCATAAGGGGAGGAGCACTGACTCAGCCAGAGGCCAGTCAGAATTCAGGTTCAATACGTCCTCTCACTCCTGGCAGTGCAATCCTTGGGTCGACCTTTCCTGAAGACCTACAAATGATCTTTCTATCCTTGTTACCCTAAGAAGTCACTTACTTTTGAACTGTAGAACACTTGTGGGTAAAAAAAAAAAAAAAATCTATCAAAATCCTTATAAAATTTCATTTAAAGGGTTGACTGATATTTCTAAAATCTATTTAAGCCATTTTTTAGTTTGAAGAAGCATCTATTCTTTTGTACCATTCAACTCCTGCTTCTTAAGAAACCAGGCTCAGTCTTTTGTCTGTGAGATTCAACAGGTGGTGCCTGGGGAGAAGCAACATAAAAGCCTCCTCTCTGCTCTTGGGACATGTATGGTCTCATTTGATCCCATGGGAAGTGATTAACAATAACGTGACAATAACTAGTCAGATGTCCAAATGTCTAGTGTAAGGGCCAAGTGTGACCCCCAGGGATGGAGGGCAGGAAGGGACTATGCAGGAAGAGGCTTGAGGAAAGAGCAGGATATATTTTGGTGGAGAGGGCTGTGGGGCCCTCCAGGCACCATTCACTTGTAGAATGGTGAGGTGGCAATGTTCACCAGCTAGGACAGAGGAGTGGGTGCTGTGGGCTGAATGTCTTGTGTCCCCCCACAAGTCATATGTTGAAACCTACCCCAACATGATGGGATCAGGATGTAGTGCCTTTGGGAGGTCATAGGATTAGACAAGGTCATAGGGTAGAAACCCTCAAGAATGGGATCAGTGCCCTTGTAAGACTCATGGAAAAGCTTGCTTCCTCTCCCTGCTCTCTGAGGATATGAGACGTCAGTCCCCTGCAGTGGGGAGGTAGGCCCTCGCTGGAACCCGACCGCACTAGCCCCAGATCTCAAGACTTGTAGCCCCCAGAATGGTGAGAAATACATTTCTGCTGTTTTTAATCAGTCCCGTTTATGGTATTTTGTTATAGCACCTCGAACAGACTAAGTAAGGCATGATCCTTGTCAGGGAAGCGCTGATCTCCTTCAGTGTGATAAATGACAAATCATCATACTCAAAATTTATTCTAGGTTCCAGTTAATAGAAGTGGCTAATCACTCTTCTTCTATAGTCCATCTTTTATACATTTAATTTTCTTCCCCATTCTGGATGGTCCGTCCTAGTCTTTTACAGTGCTCTCAAGAACCCTGCCCAGGAGGAAAGCTACACTTGTCATATAACAAGTTCATTGTCTGAAAATGGTCATGGGACCCCACTCTTGGCTGCCTGGACAAATTGCCAGCTGGGACCAAAGACTCCCCCTTCCCCGGTGGGAAATGTGCGATGTTTTCTGATGCTGAACTTGTGGTTTTTTCCAACACCAAACATTTGTCATTCTTCCACACCAATCTCCAGTTCTCTGACACCAACTGTGTGTCCAACAATTCAATCCAATTTTGACACGAACAGGAGTTAGCACAGACCCTACAAGGTAAGGACTCGGCCCCACCAGACTGCCCCACTTCAGATGCCAGCTACAAAGAGAGGGACCAGAATGACTCCAGAGTCTGAAGCGTGGGCAATTGGAAGAATGACATCACCATCATCTGAGGTAGAGAAAACTGCAGCTAGAACACGTTTGGGGGAAACAGGAGGAGTTTGGTCTGGAGACTGTATTAGTTATCCAATTTCCACATAACAAAATACACTGATATCTGGTGACTTCGGACAAAATCATTTATTATCTCAGAGTCTCATGGGGCAAGAATTCAGGAGTGGCTAACCTGGTGGTTCTGGCTCGGGTGTTCTTATAAGGTAGACGTCAGGATGTCAACAGCCTCTCTGTCTCATACCTCACATCCACTCTGTCAGGAAATCCTATTGATTCTACCCCTCTCTCTCTATCGAAGTGTAATACTGTCACCACTTGCACTGCTACCAGCTGGTGGGAGCCACCGCTAGCTCTCTCCCTTCTATCCTAGCCTGCCTAAAGTCCCTCCTCGACACAGGGGTCTAGTTATCCTTAAACACATCAGCCAGAGCACATGATTCCTTTTCTTTCTTTCCTCCCTCCCTCCTTCCCTTTTCTTTCTTTTTCTTTTTCTTTTTCTTTTTCTCTTTCTTTCTTTCTTTCTTTCTTTCTTTCTTTCTTTCTTTTAAATGTTTATCTATTCTGAGAGAGAGAGAAAAGGCATGTGTAAGTGGGGGTGGGGCAGAGAGCAAATCCCAAGCAGGCTGCATGCCACCAGCACCAGCACAGAGCCCAAAGCGGGGCTCTAATCCCTGAACTGTGAGATCATGACCTGAGCTGAAATCAAGAGTCAGACACTTAACCAAATGATCCACCCAGATACCCCCAGGTGATTCCTTTTCTTGAAGACTTGCAGTTTTATCATTCAGGGTCGAAGTCTGTCTTAGTCCACTTGGACTGCTATAACAAAATTACCATTGACTAGTGGTTTCTAAGTGACAAAACATTCATTTTCTGCCATCTGGGATGCTGGGAAGTTCAAGATCAAGGTGCTGGCAAATTTGGTGTCTGGTAATGGCTAGCCTACTGGTTCATAGACAGCTTTCTCAGGCTTATTTCATAAGGGCACTAGTCCCATTCATGAGGGTGAGGGCTCTACCCTCATGACCTGAGGACATCCCAAATGCCTCACCTCCTCATACCATCAACTTGGGGTTCATCTCAACATATGAATTTTGAGGAGACACAAACATTCACACCATAGCAGTCCAAATCCTTACCATGTTCTAGAAGGGTCTAAATGTACTGTGCTGTCTCCTTAACTTCTCTGACTTCATTGCTACTATCCTCCCAGCCACACTGGCCTTGTGTTCCTCAAACATGACAAACATACTTCTGCCTTAAGGCTTCTTCATTGACTGTTCCCTCTTCCTGAAATGCCATTCCCCAAGATATCTTCACACTTATCACCTTCCCCTTCTGCAAGTCTTTGCTTAAATGTCACTTCTCAATGAAGCCAAGCCTGGCCACTCTATATTCCTCTCTCCTTCTAGCGCACTGGATCCCTCTTAAACCGCTTTACTTTTTCTTTTCCACTATACTATATTTCCAACATACTATTTAATTTACTTATTTATAATGTCTCCTGTTTATTGTCTATATCTCCTGCTAGAAAGTAAGCTCTTTGTCTTATTGACTGATATATCCCAAGTGCCTAGAACAGTGACTGACACAGAGTATGCATTCAATAAATATTTGTTGAATGAATAAGTGAATGAATAAATGAATGGGCCAATCTACATATTCCTATACAAGAGCTTTCTGTATTTGTGCACTTTTAATCTAAAGCTCTCAATTTCAGTTATTTCAAACTTGTATACCTCAGGGAGAAAAACTTAAGAATGCTCCTCAGCACCTAACATTAGGGCCCACTAACTTCCTGCACTGACCTTCAGCAAGCAGGAATGCTAGGAAGTCAAGGGCAGGAGGGAAATCATGATCCTTAGATTCTCAAATTCTCAAATGCTCAAGCTAAAAGGCTAGCAGAAGAGGGGCATCTGCGTGGCACAGTTGGTTGAGTGTCTGACTCTTGATTTTGGCTCAGGTCATGATCCCAAGGGTCTTGGGATCAAGCCCCACATCAAGCTCCACACTGAGCATGGAACCTGCTTAAGATTCTCTCTCTCTCTCTCTCTCTCTCTCTCTCTCTCTCTCTCTCCCCCCCCTCTTCTGCCCCCCCCCCCCCAAGTGCATGTGTGTGCATGTGAGCATGCTTTTCTCTCTCTCTCAAAAAAAAGCAGGGCTGGGGGGTGGGGCGGGGCTAGCAGAAGCTGCCCCTGATGCAGGTGAGATAGAGTGAGCCTCTGCAGTGTGGACTGGGAGTTTCAGGAAATTAATGACAAAGTGTTATGGCAAGAAGAGATAAGAAACCGCTGTATCCATAGTTTCACACATCCCTGATCCCAAATGGCATGAAATAGAAAAATTTTGGCAATGGAACTACAAGGTGAGCCACATATTATTATTTCAATATGTAATCAATGTAAAAAGTTATTAATGATACAATTTACTTTTTTTCATACCAAGTCTTTGAAATCCAGTATGTAGTTTACATTTACCCCAGTTCTGAACTCATACTGGCCACATTTCAAGCACTCACTAGGCACATGTGGTTAATGACTATCCTATTGAATAGTACAGATATAGAGCATTTGTCAGACCAGGACAATATATGAGATGTGTTCCTGTTGTGGTCCAGAAAAATGTGGTCAACGTTGCTATAACTCACCCTTCTGAGAGTTTTGAAACGGAGAACACTCTGTATCCATGGGCATCCACATAGATTGAATACTATATCCCAAATCCAGATCTATGCCTATGGAGGAGTTGTTCTCGTCTCCTGGTGTTCAGTGACAGGTGATCTAAAAGAACTGCAGTAGCACAGAGAAACCTGCATGCTCTAAGCACACACATATATTGTCTAATTGTTAAAATTAGAGTAAATCTGGAAAGACCTAAACTCTTTGCTAGCAATTATATGAACCTTAGCACCCCACCCAAGACTGCAATTCAAAATATAAAATATAGCTATATGTACCAGTAACTTTATCATTTCTAACAGCAGATAAATGCAAATAACCTTAATTCCTAATAACAGGGAAATGTTGGATATTTTTCCTTAATGAGATATTAGACAAACATTTATTATTTTTTTATTTTTGAGAGAGATAGAGAAAGGGGGAGAGCTGGGGAGGGGCAGAGAGGGAGGGAGAGAATGAATCCCAAGCAGGCTCCATGCTGTCAGCACAGAGCCTGATGTGGGGCTCAATCTCATAAACCTTGAGATCATGACCTGAGCTGAAACCAAGAATCAGATGCCTAACCGACTGAGCCACCCAGGTGCCCTGTATTTATTATACAGACATTTAAAATGAAGTTTTAAAATATGTATAATAGTATGGGGAAAATACTTAACTTAAAATACTAAGTGGAAAATCAAGACACAAAATTATGTATGCAAATATTGGACTAAAATTATATTAAGACAAAAAACAGATACAGGAAAAAAGCAGAAAGTAAATATATCATAGTGAGATGACAATAAATTAAACCATACTTCTGCTTGTCTCTCCACATGAAATCACTAGATATTGTGAAAAATATTAAGAGAACAAAGAAACAATTGGGAAAATTAATAAAAGGAAACCTCACTAAAGGAGAGTCAGGAGGCCAGAAGGGAAACTCTCAGCCCTACCACTCACTGACAATTGTAGACACCAACAGGAAGAGACTTACCTTGCAAGCCTATGCTACTTTACAACCCCACCAGAAGGAAGATTTTCTTTTCCCCCAGTAATGGTGCAGCCAATGAGAGACAGTCACAACTCAGCCAATGAGAAGCCACGATACTTCCAACTGCTCCCAACTTCCCCCTTTCCTGTATAAAAGAGTGTTCCTCTCTTGTTCCTGGGATTTGCCGGTGGTTTTGTAGTAGTTTACATGTCCCGAGTTGCAATTCTCTACTATTCCTGAATAAACCCACTGTTGCTGATAAAATAACTGGCAGTTTTATTTTTAAGGATAACAAAATCAATAGAAGCACATATAAATATGAAGTGGTGTTCTTGATGATCTAGAATTTGTGAGGAATGAGGAGCCATCTTAAAGATGGAACCATAGTCCCAAGTCCCAGAAAAGAGGACTCTGTCAAAAGGTGAGAAGGTTATGGTGCTCTGAGCCAGGAAGCAGCAGACATGGGAGGCAGCAGGAGAGGCCAGTAGTCAGGGTGACTGTGCAGATGCTGTATTGGAAGGATGTTTCTTCTCTAGTCTCTGCCCTTCTGCCAGGCAGCCAGGAGCACAGGTGTCAGTTTCCCATGTAAGAATGAGAAGGGAAGGGCACTGATCCAATAAATCAGAAGTCAGGAAAGAGGGAACAATGCCTCTGTAGTCAGAAACACAAAAGAAATGTTCAGGAACCAGTTGTAATACGTTAATAATCACAATAAAGGCAAATGAATTGAATTAATAGATTGAAAAGAAGAGTCTGTCAAATTGTATTTAAAAATAATAATTGTACGCAGTTTACAAAACATATACCTAAAACAAAATGATGCAGGACATTTGAAAAGGAATAGGGAAAGATAACTATGTAAAATGCTAACCAAAAGAAAGCAAATAGAAATGTTAAAATCCGAGAAAACAGAATTCAAAGCAAGAAGCACTAAAAAGGGACAAATAAGGATAGTTGTTTATATTAATAAAAGGTACACCCGCCAAGGTAATATGTTACGAATCTTTTGGGACCTGGCAGTGTAACTTCAAAGTTGTTAAATCCCAATCTTAGCAGATTAATTTAACACACCTATCTCTGAAATTAATAGTTCAAATTTTAAAAAGGCTATAGATTAATGTGATCCAGAAATGGAAACACATATGTAATTAAAATTTTTCTGACAGCTACATTAAAAAACAAAACAAACATATGAAATTTAATGTTTTATTTAATTATATCCAAAATGTTACCATTTAAATATATAATGAATATAAAAATGATTCATTTTGCATACTGAGTCTTGGAAACTAGTCTGTATTCTATGCTTAAAGCCTGGCTCATGGGATGCCTGGGTGGCTCAGTCAGTTGAGCGTCAGACTTCGGCTCTGGTCATGATCTTGCAGTTCATGAGTTCAAGCCCCACGTCAGGCTATGTGCTGACAACTTGGAGCCTGCTTCATATTCATAGTGGGAGAGCCCCAAGTGGGAATAAGTGCAAAGTTAGGAGAGGAAAATGGTAATGATGGGAAGATTTTAGAAGTTATGTGAGTCCCACATCAGGAGTGTCATTTCATGTTCAAGCCACCAACACAACCGTAATTCTCTATTTCACTCACTGCATGTTTGTAAAGACTATAACTACTTATTTCAGTTGGTAACATACTCATCTGTATTTCTGACATTTGACATTAAATGCCTTTGAGACAGTGACTGCTTTTTGTGTGTGGTGTTAGCACCACACCCAGAACATTGTTATGCACTTCTAGGTGCTTAACAGATTAACAGAACTAACTACAATTCAGTGAAAGGGGCCCTCTTGTTCTCTGCAGAAACACCAATCAATGTACCTTCATATGCAATGAAATTTTCCAACACCTTCTGCTTGAATATCTAGTTTTTCTAAGTTTGCGGTTGGTCCTAGTGTTCTGTGATGGTTTGTTTAATTTTATAACCAAGTATTAAGTAGATATTACAGTAACATACTTACAGGGTACAAAATATTTTACCATGAAACCCATGTTTGTTTTTGGTTTTGCTGTTTTTACCATTAATATTGTACCCTGAGCAGTCTTCACAGCATTCGACAGTCTTAAAAAATGATGGTTTTTAGAAGATGTATATGCCACCTCATAAATGATATGCAATTAGCAATTTCCCTATTGTTGAATTATTTACATTTTTTTCAGTTTTTCCTTATTACATATATGCTGTGCTCATCTTTGTTGATAAAGCTTTGCTTCTCCACCTAATTAAATCTTTAGGCTAAAGACAGATAAGTAGAACTTCTAGGAGACAGGTATGAATAGTTTAAAGTCTTGAAGCAGCTGTCCAACTACTTTTCAGAAAGGCTGTACCACTTTATCCTTTAAAAATTTTTTTTTAATGTTTATTTTTGAGACAGAGACAGAGCATGATCAGGGGAGGGGCAGAGATAGAGAGGGAGACACAGAATCTGAAACAGGCTCCAGGCTCTGAGATGTCAGCACGGAGCCCTACACAGGGCTCGAACCCAGGAACTGTGAGATAATGACCTGAGCTGAAGTCTGACGCTTAACTGACTGAGCCACCAAGGCACCCCATGTACCATTTTATCCTTAACAGCAGTGAAAACAGGAAACAGGACCCATTTCCTTTACTATTTGTAACACTGGCTATTCAAATTTTGCTTATTTTGGTATTGATGTGCACAGAAATTCAGAGTATGCAAGCCCAATATGGTCATGTCTGGGTTACATGGCCTTGCAAAAGTCACTAGGCTGCCATTGTATTGGGGGCATAAACGTTCATAACTGTTGCAGCTTCTTCAGGAACTGTAAAATTTTATCTGTTGAAAATATCCTTCCTTAAACACATTGTCTTCTAGCATCCATTATTGCTGACAAATCTGATGCCAATCTAATTCTTATTTTTTGTAAACTACTTACTCTTCTTTCTGTGGATAAATTAACAAAAAGCTAAATACATGTAACATATCCACTCAAGAGATTATTATGCAGGATTTCAAAATAATGAATCATGCATATATTATTTCTTTATATGTTTCCTTATATATAAGGATGTCCCTTATATATTATCAAGTGAGAAAAGCAAATTGCAGAGAAATGGGTACCATTTTTACAAAAACAAATATCTGACAGAGAAAGACAAATACCATTATGACTTCACTTACATGTGGAATTGAAAGAACAAAAACAAAACAAAAAACAGAAACAGAGTCATAAATACAGAGACAAACAGGTGGTTGCCAGATGTGAGGGTGTGGGGAGGTGTGTGAAATAGATAAAGGGGATTAAAGGATATGAACTTCCGGTTATAGAATAAATAAATCACGAGGATGTGAAGTACATCATGAGGAAGATAGTCAATAATATAATAAGTTTGTATGTTGCAGATGGTATGTACCTTATCATGGGAATCATTTTGTAATGTATATAAATGTTGAATCATGGAGCACCTGGGCGGCTCAGTCAGTTAAGTGCCTGACTCCTGATTTTGGCTCAGGTCATGGTCTCATGGTTATGTTGGGCTCCACCCTGGGCTAGAGCCTGCTTGAGATTCTCTCTCTACCTCTGACTCTGCCCCTCTCATGCTCACACGTACTCTCTTTCTTTCTTTCTCTCTCTCTCTCTCTCTCTCTCAAAAAAAAGTTGAATCACTATGTTGTACACTGAAACTAATATAATATTGTATATAGACTATACCTCAATAAAAAAGATAATATGAGACACCGAATAAATCATTACGACTAAAAAAAAATCAGCAACAGAACTCTATGTATTTGTAATCATACTTTGCATATATTTTTGAACATAGAGAAAGTTGCAAAAGGTAGACACAAGGCTTTTAGTTTCAGATTCCTTTTTATTTAGGAAAGAGGGTGAAGATCATGCCATACATTAATAGTGTTATTGCATAATCAAAAAGAATGAAACCTTGAGGGTATTATGCTAAGCAAAATAAGTCAGTCAGAGAGAGATAAATATCATTTCAGTCATCTCTGAAATTTAAGAAACAAAACAGATGAACATAGGGGAATGGAAGGAAAAATAAGATAAAGGGCAATATAAAAAAAGAAAAGCAGGCTGAGGAGGAGGATGCTTTTATCAGGAAGGAGAAGTAAAATATATATCTCAAAAAAACCTGGTATTGCATATTTACTTAAATTTGAATTTTTCTTTACTGCTAGAAATTAATATCTTTTCATGTTTATTGATCATTTTGATTATATGCTTCTGTGAATTTTTTATTTCATATTTTCCCCATTATTCTATTGAACTGTTTGGGGTTTGGGGGGAATCGATTTATAGGAGCTTGTTATATAATCAATTGTATGTGTTGCACATATTTGGTCCAGGGCTATCATTTGTCTTTGTTTATGGTGTCTTTTGCTATGCAAAAATGTTGAACTGTTATGTAGCCAAATATATTTATCTTTTGCATTTATCTTTCTCATTCATGAGCTCTGGGTTTCATGCCATATTTAAGAATATCTCATCCAGAGGTGCCTGGTTGGCTCAGTCCGTGAAGCATGTGACTCTTGATCTTGGGGTTATGAGTTCGAGCCCCAAGTTGGGTGTAGATATTACTTAAAGATAAAATCTTTTTTAAAAAATCTCATCCAATTTAAGGTTATCCCTAAATATTACTCTAGATTTTAATTTTGTTTATATTTTTATCTTTAAATTTTATGGGTTTTGTCATATAGACATATAGACATAGATATAGATAATTTCATACATATATTCACAACATATGTGACTGGACTGGCTGGATGCCAGATGCCAAAAATTGTTAACTTTTTACTATTTTTTAAAAATTATTGAACATTTAATATGCACCAAGTGACATACCAAGACCTGAGAATAAATAACTCAGATAAATAACACAAGGTCTCTTCCCTCTACATCTAATGGACAAGACTGATAAGTAACTACATATTTCAACACAGTGTGATGTGTGCATGATGGAGATAAATGTAAGACATAGATAGGAAAGGTTACCAATTCAAACTGGGGTGGTCTGGGACACTAATCCTTGACTGAATCAGGAAGGTAGTTAAATAAGTTAGCAGGATGGAAGGATGTATTTTCAAAGCACTGGGGGCATACGTGCAAATGCATCGAGCAGAAAAAAGCAGGGAACATTTGGGGAAATCCAAATACTTGGTAAGACTAAAGCACTGAAAGAAAGTTGCACTGGTGAAAGATTAAGGTAGAAAAGTATGGCAAGCAGTGAAATTTGTAGCAGAAAATTAATATACACCCATTTGCATTTAGAAGAAATCTTTCACCCCACCTGGTGAAAGAGAAGAAGAGAAATGAGCCTGGAGGTGAGGAGAACATTAGAAAGAAGCAGTAGAAGCCCAAGTGAGAAATTATGAGGGCCTAAATCAGGGCCATTACCATCATAACTCCATTCACCGTGAGGTTACCTTGATGCCCCTGGAGTCATGCGATGCAGAGCCTACATAGTCCTGGACCAAACTAAAGCAAAAACAGTAAGAGATTCAGCTACAGATTTGAGAAATATTTGACAGAATCGGATGAAAGGCTAAAGAAGAGGTAGAACCAGCAACAACACTCAGATTTCTAACAAAGACAAATACTTAAATGTGGTACCAGTCACTGTGACTGGAACGCAAGAAGAAGGGCGTATCTGGGTTGATAAACAGTGAGATTGGATTTGAGAGATGTTACTTTTGAGGATGTCTGAGGCAAGTTGAGAGGAGACCTCCAGTTGGCAGTGGACTATATGAGTCTAGAAGTCAAGAGTCAAAAGATAAAGATCCTGAAGCTCTGGACATGAACGGTGTCACTCAGAGAGAACTTGTCTCATGAGACAATAAAAAGGTCAAGAGCATAACACTGGGAGCAAATCGTTTTAGAGAAAAGCACTGGTCTGGAAAATAAATTAAGGAGAAACAAAAAAGTAGGAACAACCACCAAAAAAAAAAAAAAAAAAAAAGCCAATGTCTCTTCAAAGTCAATGGAGGAGAATTTCAAGGTAGAAAAAAAAGTCGTAAATAGCATCAAACTCAATAAATAGATCCAGGGAGTTAAAGATCGAAAAGGGTTCATCAGATTTAGAAACCAGAAAGTCAATGGTGAATGGCAAGAGCAGTTGTGGACATCCTGGGACCAAAGCCAGGTTGTGGTACATGGAAGATCGGATGGTCAGTTACTGTATGAGGCAGGAGCCTTTCTCTTACAAGTATCAGAAATCCAACTCAAATTTATTTACCAAGAAAGGGATTTATTAGAAAATAATAAGTTTAGGGGCGCCTGGGTGGCTCAGTCGGTTAAGCGGCCGACTTCGGCTCAGGTCACGATCTCACAGTCCGTGAGTTTGAGCCCCACGTCAGGCTCTGTGCTGACAGCTCAGAGACTGGAGCCTGCTTCCGATTCTGTGTCTCCCTCTCTCTCTGACCCTCCCTCATTCATGCTCTGTCTCTCTCTGTCTCAAAAATAAATAAACAAAAAAAAAAAAATTAAAAAAAAAAAAGAAAATAATAAGTTTATAAAATTTATGAAAATTTATCAAAATAAAACTGACAGTTATTCGACCAGCAAGATGGGTTTATTGGGGAATAACAGAGAATTGCAATTTGGTACATGCAAGCTACAGCAAAACCATCAGCAAGTCTGGAGAACGAAAGAGAGGAACACTCTTTTATGGAGGAAAGGGGGAGTTGGGAGGAGCTCTTATAAATCCAACTGTTTCTCTCTTGGCATTGTGAAACAATAGCCGAGGCAGAATAATCTGTGCCTGTGATCAGGCTATAGCCCACTGTCTGACCCTGACAGCAGGAAGGATTACCTAAATCATATTCCAAGAAGAAGGTATGTGGGAAGGGCCCAAGGAATCTGGCTTCCTTCATTTCTCTGGACTCTCAGGTGTCCCTGTGGTGTTCCCCCCACTGCTTGCCTTTTATGCTAATTTTAGAACAGGGCAGAAAGTCTGGGTTTTGCAGTTCCACAAGAAGCATAAGTAACTAACTGAGCCTTAGCAATCTTGCCATGGGCAGAGGGGTCTCTATTAACAAAGCTGTGTGCTGTCTCCTTTCTGCTTTCAACCAGGTCAGTTCAGATCAAAGCTTGTTTCTGTTTTGTAAGACCTTTCTAAAAGCGGCAAGAAACAGCTGAGGGGATTCAGGGCAGGCCACCCCAAAATGTGCATATTGATTAGTTTGAATTAGAGTTGCGTAAGAAACAGCCGATATAAGAAGGACACTCTGACCGTCCTTTGTCTCCCTAAAAGCAGAAAAGAAATCTCCCCTGGGAAATGTACCTTCTTTGTGCCAGGAGGAAAGGGAACATCCTTATCACCAGAGACAAGGAATTTGGAGCTGAGAAGACTGTGTAAACAAACCTTTTTACTTTCTCTCTAATTTACCCCAAGCTCTAACTTCTCTGTCTTGTCCATTCTTCACAAATTTATCCTTTACTTGTCAACACATAAAATAAAAGCTGCCTGCTTTGGTCACTTCTTTGGGCCTCATATCTCTGGGGTCCTGTAGGTATGAAATTAAATTTCTTTTTCTCCTGTTAATCTCTCTTTTGTTCCAGGGCGGTATCTCAGCCGAAAACCTAGGAGGATAGAGGGAAATTTATTTTTCCTCCTCTACGCAGCCAGTATTTTCTAATATCCTGGACTGCAGCGAGGAATAGTTTAACCAGCTACGTCACTATCACATCACAGGGAAAGATGGCTTCTCACTCAGCCAATTTCACATTTTGGAGTCTCTGCCCTTTTAAATCTTGATTTGACTCAAAGGTCCATCTTTCTGTCTTATTTTTAGAAACATGCAATAACTTGCAGTGCAATGAAATGTAGAATTTAATTGGGCTTTAAAATTTAAAACCTTTTTCAAGGCTACTAGACAATGATGAACTTTGTAGATAGATTGACTTGTAATCGAAGTCCTACATAGCATGTTAGATGGGATAAAGGCTAGGAAGAAAAATGAAGCCAGGGAAAGGAATATAGTAGAGGGGTGCAGTTTTTAAAAGGGTGTCACATAGAAAATGACATTTGAATGAAGACCTGGATGAGGGAAGGTTGCCAACCACACAGGTATCTGTGGGGGAGAGTATTCCAAGGAAAGCGAACAGCAAGAGCAATTATCTTAACGTTGGAGCAGGCCTGTCCTGCTCACAGAGAAGCTGGGGCGCTATGTGGTTGAAGTGAAGTGAGCAAGGGGAGACTGGCAAATATACACAATGAACAGTTTCCCTATTTGGGAGCACTCAGGCTTTTACCAATATTTTGATTTTATAAATAATTTTTACACTCAACAGTTCATAAATTATTTCTCTAGTATAGGCTCCCATAAGTGGAAATCCTAGATTAAATGGATTGAAGTTTTGGGGGCGCCTAGGTGGCTCAGTCGATTGAGTCTCCAAAGCGATTGCAACTCGGGTCATGATCTCATGGCTTGTGAGTTTGAGCCCCACATTGGACTCTGCGCTTGCAGCTCAGTGGAGCCTGCTTGGGAGTCTCTCTCTCCCTCTCTCTATCCTTCCCCTGCATGTGTGCACGAGTGCATGCACACACACACACACACACACACACACACACACACACACACTCTCTCTCTCTCTCTCTCTCTCTCTCTCTCTCTCTCTCAAAATAAATAAACCTTTTTTTTTTTAAACGTTTATTTATTACTGAGAGACAGAGACAGAGCATGAGCATGGGAGGGGCAGAGAGAGGAGGAGACACAGAATCCCACGCAGGCTCTAGGCTCCAAGCTATCAGCACAGAGCTCGACGCGGGGCTCAAACTCACAAACCGAAGAGATCATGACCTGAGCCAAAGTTGGATGCTCAACCAACTAAGCCACCCAGGTGCCCCTCAAAATAAATAAACTTTTAAACAAACAAACAAATAAGTGGATTGAAGTTCTTGACTTATAATACTAAGTCACTTTCCCAAAAAGTTGCAGAGATTACATCTCCACCAAAAATGTATGAATGTACTCATCTCATCCCTCGTCACGGTTAAATATTATCCTTTTAAAATCTTTGTCGATTTGTTGGGCAAAATGGTAAGGCATTGTGAGTTTTACTTATAGTTCCTTAATTATTAACTAAGTTGAATTTTTTCATATGTTTGTTGGCCAGTTACATTTCCTCGTTATGCACTATTTTTCATAAATTTTGCCCACTTGTCTGCTTAAAAATTATTTTTCTTGTTAATTTGCACACTCTCTTTATTAAGCTTATTGTCTTCATTTGGGCTGCCATAAGAAAGTAGCTGTAGACTGGGTCACTTACAAACAACAGAAACTTACTTCTCCCATTTCTGGAGGCTGTTGGTCTGAGATCAGGGTGCCAGCATGGTCAGGTTCTGGTGAAAACTCTATTTGCAGTTACGGATTGCTGACTTCTCATTGTGCCTTCACAGGGTGGAAAGAGAACAAGCTAGCCTTCTGTCCTCTTCTTAGAGGGCACTGAGCCCATTGTGGGGGCTTCACCAGGAGGACCAAATTACCTCTGAAAGCCTCCACTTCCAAAATACCACCACACTGGGGATTAGATTTCAACATGTAATTTTGGGGGAACGCAAACATTCAGTCCATAACACTTATTAAATTGCATGTATCAGTTTTGCCGGATCCCCCAAAATAATGTGAAGCCACTCAGGGTCATGAGTATGCTTCTTGCTATCACTGCTCCATCACCATAGCGGGAGCCTCCTTGTAAGTATCGCGATGTGTGAGAACTCAGGCGCACAGAACAGGAGTTAGACTCTACATCTTGTCTCTCCCTTCCAAGGTCAACAAAACATCCTGTCTCCTTCCTCCAACCGTCCTTGCTGTCACTCGGTTCCCTCCTGCTACAACTTCCACTGTGTTTGCTGTTCAGCTCATTAATCCATATCTTACAGCAGTCTTCCTCATTATAATGTGGATTCTTTTTTCCCCTACAGTGAGGGTCTTGTTTCTATGGTGATACAAGAGAAAGTCTATGCAGAGGTGTTGCAACTGGAAACTTTCACTTACTATGAGAGGTAGTTAAAACTGACTGAGGTAAAGGGTCAGTGGAGATCCTGAAACTGTACAGCTGAGGTCAAAACTTTGCAGCAGAGTCAGTGGGAAAGCATTAAGAACTCCTTTCTTGTCGTTGTAATTACCTCACGTAGGCATGAAAATTTTCACACCCATCTAACACTAACTTTGTATATTCAATGATATTTTTCATGGATTGCCTTAGATTTTGGTCTGAGACAACTTTTTAAACAACTCACACAACTTTTTAAAACCACTTTGTCGAACAAAGGGAGTATTATATGGCAGCTACAGAATGGTAGAGAATTACTGGGGGCTTTCTCTTTATAAATGAAAAGAGGATTTAAACAATTTTTCATGTGAAAAGTAAACAAATAATAGGAAGAGAGAAGTTCAGCAGCATAATTTATAAAAATGGTTATACTGCAAAGTCTAACCCTCTCCTTTTTGTTTATCCCTGAATACAATAAAATAGTGTTAACATGTAATTTTCCAAAAAAAAAAAATAATATCATGACTCTCATACAAATATAAAATGAACAGGTGTCAAAATCTTCTTCACCTCATCAATTAGTGAGAGAACCAATAAGATGTTAAGATTAATTCAAAGAACATTTGAGAAGCTAGGGTCTTATAGAGGATGTTAGAATAACATTTTGGGGTTAGACAGAAAACTGCTTGATGTCCAACAAGACAATAAACTGTAACTTTTGGGATCATCTGTTCTAATAGAATGATTTTCATCTCTGATAAAAACCTCCACGTTATCCTTTGCTCAGAGATGACAGTAAGTCAAGCCCAACAGTGCACAGAAAATATCCTGCCAGCTCTTCTGCCTATTTGCAAATTTCAAATGATTTTTCTGACATGGAATGAACACGGTTTTGTACGGGAGGGGATAGTATGGCTGGTTCTGGAAACGAGGAAGCCAAGAAGGGAGCAAAAAGTTCTGGGAGCCCACAGCTCTTCCTCCTGACTCAGGAAGAAGAGTGACTGCCAGAGGCCCCCCAAACCAGGAGTGAGCTAGTACTTACTGAACTGCCCAGCTGGGCCTCCCCACCTGCCCCCATCCCCAAAGGGAGAGCGAATATAGGTACTGGAAGGGAAAAGCCATTAGGTGAGCTTCCTTCCACTCCTGAGACACTGTGGGGAAATAACTGCATGGAACACCGGCTCCAGGCAAGAAGCCCATAGCCCACAGCAGCATCCCAAACACAAAATAACATGAAAAGGACCCATCATGGGTGCAGAGATCTGTGGAGCCAGGTGTGGTAGATCAAGCACTCTGGCTGAAATTTGCCATTTGAGGTCCTGAAGAAACACGTAAGAGAGTAACTGGCAGCTCACTCACCTCAAGGGGATGGGAAGAGAAGACCAGCTAGAGCAGAGACGGGAGCCACCTTGGGTTAGGGCGGAATGGGGGAGGACACCCTTCCCTGAAGGGAGGGGGGAAAGGAGAGAGCTTCTCACGGACAAATTCATAAGGCGGCAGGAGGGACAAGAAGTTGGAGTTCCCAAGTCATTGTTTTTGCCTCCTGTATGCATATGGGGTTGGGGTGGTACAGCAGTGGACTTGAGGAGATTGAGGATGTGGGTTAAACTGTGTCCCCACCTCCAATTCCTATGGTGAGGTCCTAACCCCTAGCACCTCTAGGTGTGAGCATATTCAGAGATAGGGTCTTTAAAGGGGAAATAAGGTAAAAGGAGGTCTTTGGGGGGGGATCATAACCCAAGATGACCAGTGTCCTTGTCAGGAGAGATTAGGACACAGAGGTGCACTGAGGAAAGACTATGTGAAGACAGAGGGAAGAGGCAGCCATTTGCAAGGCAAGGATAGGGGCCTCCGAAGAAATAAATCCCGCTGACACCTTGATCTCAGACTTTTAACTTCCAAAACTGTGAGGGGAAAAAATATCTGTTGTTTCAATACATGTTGAAGGGAAAGGGAGATGGTCCCGAGTAAGACCATGTAGAAAGATTGCCAGGTGATAGTAGAAGTCAAAATTATATTGGAAGGTGGGATATCAGAGGAAGAAAAATCTTGGCCAATCCAGAAATGAATGTGTTTCATCTATTTGTGATGCTCCCTAAAATGACCTTTAGTAGATGGATGAGCCTCAGTCTGAAACATGAGCAGGAGAATCCCTGAGCCAGAATGGAAGATGGCAGTGAATTCATTCAACAAATATTTATTGAGCATCTTTTTATGCAAAGTGTTCATTGCTATGAACACGACCGACAAGATGCCTGGTCTTACAGAACCTACATTTGAATGAATAAAGTATATAACAAACAAGCAAACATTCAAGTAAAGTCAAAGAATTAAAAATGCTGTGAAGAAAAGAAAGCAGATGATGTCATAGAAAGTGACATAGAAAGTGAGAGCAACATTACATAGGGTGATCAAGGGAAAGTATCTCAGAGAAGGTTCTGTTTGATCTGAAACCTGAAAGGTAAAAAATAAACAAAGCAGGGGCAGATAGAAAGTATCCTGCTCAATTTCTGATTTCCCTGGGAAGGGTGAGAAGGAAAGGAGGAGGGGGTAAGGTCTCAGAGGTGAGAGCTGGTGATAAGGGAAGAGTTCATTGTAAATGCTAGAGCTGTGGGCGTGTCAGGCAGGGATGTGTGAGAAGGCCATTGACTTTGGAGCTTGCTCTGGGATGGGGATGCTAACATCTTGTGGTGGTACACCAGTGAGGGATTCCTATTTGCTCACCCCTTTGTGGACCCAGTGATCACAGCCACTTTCTCAGCTGGAGCACAACTCCTGTCTGCCATATTGCTGCTTGTTCTTGCTGGGAGAGGGACCAAGAAGCAATGAAGACCCCTGAAGGTCCACGACACAGCTCTCTGAACATGGTGATCATTGGCCTTTCTCCATCTGTACCCACACTAAGGACGAACCTGGGAAGACAATCACATTGTGGAATACATTAGGAGGGCTCCACTGACGTCTCTGATAGATGTCTACCTATCCTTCAAACTTCCCAGGGCGGTAGAGCATCTCATGCCTTTCCACTACTTATCCCCTAATGGGCTTCCTCGTCATAGTGAATCACACCGCCACAGCACATGTGGCTAGCCATGGTACTGGGATCCTGGTAGATGCCTGAGTGATACTTGCCTAACACCTCCACACCCCCAAACAAGGAATATCACTGTATTTTTCTTAGAGTCACCTCTGTACTTCCCTCCACACATCCATTCTTCCACAAAAAACAGCTTTGAACTTTTTCTCAACTTTCCCCAGCCTGCTGCAACCACATGGCCCAAGCTCTTGTCATCTCTCCAATCTGCCCCAACCTCCTCTTTTCTCAGCTCCCGACTGAAGCAACAGCTTTAGCCCCTGCACCAGGTTTACCAAACTTGTCAGCATTTGACAGGCAAGTTGGTTCCCCCCCGGCCCATAACAAATGACTCTCATCGAACTGTAGATAAAACCACTCTCTTCTGGTTCCAAAACTTCTGTGGAGTCTCTACCCTCACCCCTCCTCCATTACAGTTCTGGTCCACCTGCCAAAGATCCCATGACACCTACATCATTGCAAGTGTATCAGCAACACATCATTTCTGCCACAACTTTCGCTCAGTCCATATCCTTCACCCCCTTCTGGGGAGATCAAGGAATAATTGTCTTAGGTTGGCCCTGCAGATGGCCTGGGGAAACAATGTTAGGGGAATGGAGGGAGAGAGACAGAAGGGAAGATTGTCCATAAGAGGTGCCTTATCAAATGAGTTACCTCGATGGGGATCTGAAAGTCAATTGGGCTGAGGAACTCCGAGCGATAGTTTTGAGTTTCAGAGTTATCCCACCCAAAAGGCATGGGCAGTGGGGACTTAGGGTGACCAACCATTCCAGTTTCCCAGCACTGCAAGTTTTAGCACAGAAAGACCCATATTCCATGGAACTGCTCAGTCCTAGTCAAACCAGGACATTTGGTTAATCTCATGAGAGTTTATTTCCAACTCCTGTCAGTCATTTGTTGAGGACTGTTCCTGAGCAGCATTAATCCCATAGCACTTTCAACCTGCCCCTCCTGTGCTCAGAAACTTTCAGGAAAAGTCACAGCTGCTTGCTGTTGGACTTTGGGCTTCCATGTACAGCAAGGTGAGTGCTGAGGGGACGTAAGCAGGGCACCAACAGCGTCTGTTACATAGGTCACATCTATGGATCATTACACCATAAGCATAGTGCTATGCACTTTCTATGATTTTTTAAATTTAATACTCATGATAGCATTTTGAGCGAGGGACAGTTATCTTCCACATGTTGCAGAACTGTGAACAGAAACAAAGAGATAAATTGTTCAGTCTCTCACCAGAAAGAGAAACCTCAGGTTCAAAACCAAGTCTACTGAATATAGTTTGCAATTTTAATATCTAAATTCTACGGGAGGGGCCACTTGTTCTGAGCCCACAGAACCTATATATTTGTCTTGGCTACCCTCAAACTTTAAAAATGAACATATACTTACCATATGACCAACAATTGTACTCCTGGGCATTTATCCCGGAGAAATGAAAACATATGTCCACACAACATCATGCACATGAACATTTATAGAAGCTTTATTTGTATTAACCAAAACTGGAGATGACTCAAAAGTCCTTCAATGAATGGTTGAGCCAAGTGTGGTACATCTATCCAATGGTAAAAAAGAAAATATATTTGGTCTCTATCCTTGGTTCTGGGACAGAGTTCCTAAAACCCTTGGGATTTTTTTTTTTTTTTTTGAGTGATAGGGATATCTTTTGTTATTCATAGGAGTCCCTTTCCAATCACAACCTGAGTTCATGCTAGTCAGGTGACTTAAGGTGGAGGTCCTAGATAGCCTTAGGATGGGGCTGGTCACCAGAAAGATCTATGATAAGAAAGTTGGAAATGGCACCTCCACCCACCCACCTCAGGAAGAGAGAGAGAGGAGCTGGAGGAGGAGCTCTATAAAAACTCTTGAATAATGAGATTCAGAGAGCTTCCAGAAAAAGATATTAAAACTAAACACTCACTCACTCACCTGTACCTTGCCCTGTACATGAATTCCATATGGCTGTTCCTAAGTTGTATCCTTTATAATAAACCAATAAACATAAGGAAGTAAAGTGTTCTCCTGAGCTTTGCAGGGTCATATCAGCAAATCATCAGACCTGAGGAGGATGTTATGGAGATTCCTGATTTATAGCTGGTTGGTCAGAAGCATGAGTGACTTGGGACTTGCAGTTGGTTTCTAAACTAGAGGCAGTTGTGTGGGACCAAACCCTTAAACATGTGGCATCTGACACTAACTAGTTAATGTCACAATTGAATTAGATTATTGGACACCCAGCAAAATTGGTTGGTGTGAGAAAACACTCCAGAGCAATAAAAAGGAACACACTACTGATAGGAGCAACAATTTGGATATAGCTCAAGGAAATTATGCTGAGTGAAAAAGGCAGTTCCATTAATGATCCCATTAATATAGCATTCTCGAAGGACAAAATTATACATATGGAGAAGAGATTTGTGATTGCCAGAGGTTAAGGATGGGGTTAAGGATGAGGCAGATGGGTATGGCTATAAAGAGGTAGCGTGAGGGATCTTTGTGCTGCTGGAACAATTCTGTATCTCAGTTGTACTGGTGGCTTCACAAATCTGCATGTGATAATAGGCCAGCGTTACACATGCAAATGATTGCACATGAAGCTGGTGAAATCTGAATAAGATCTGTGGATTGTATCAGTGTCCATTTCCTGGTTTTAATACTGTACTATCATTTAGGCACCTGGGTGGCTCATTTGGTCAAGCATCTGACTTTGGCTCAGGTCATGATCTCACCCTTCATGAGTTCGAGTTCTGTGTTGGGCTCTGTGGTGACAGCTCGGAGCCTGGAGAGTGCTTTGGATTCTGTGTCTCCCTCTCTCTCTGCCCCTCCCCCCACCAAAGATAAATAAAACATTAAAAATTTTTGGCAGGGCCAACCTAAGACAATTATTCCTTGATCCCCCCAGAACTTTTTTTAATGTTTTATTTATATTTGCGAGAGAGAGAGAGTGTGAGCAGGAGAGGGGCAGAGAGATGGAGACAGAATCTGAAGCAGGCTCCAGGCTCTGAGCTGCGAGCTGTCAGGACAGAGCCCGACACTAGGGTTGAACTCACAAACGAACGGTGAGATCATGACCTGAGCCGAAGTCGGACACTTAACCAGCTGAGACACCCAGGCACCCCAACATTAAAAAAAATATTTTTTAAATACTGTACTATCATTTAGAAGATGGATTGAAAATAGGAAATTTTGGATGAAGGGTACACAGGACCTCTCTGTACTATTTTTGCAACTTCTCCTGAATCTAAAACTATTTCAAACTAAAAGCTTCTAAAGAAATGCACTTGGCTATGACTTATAGGAAACAACTGAACTAAGATCTATAGAAGAATAAAATCCAAATTCATCCATCGGGGCTATTTTTATATTTCCAGAATCATTTTAAAGCAACTAGTTTATTAAAGCAGACATCGACTCTGCAATATTTAGCCCCTGCCTCTTAACAGGGGAAGAACCCCATTAATTGTGAGTCTTTACAATTTGACAGAGCTGGGAAATGAGGCACAGGCTGGGCTGTTGAAACATAGCACCATACAAACAAGCGCCTGGTCTCCAGGAGATGAAGTGAGACTCAGAGTGAGCACCCAGAGCCAGAAGGGGTAAGAAAGCACGTGTGAAAAGAAATGGGGTGGAGCTTGAAGCCATGAGCCACCTAATCCTGGTAGCCAGGGCTGAGAATGCTCCAAGAAGAGTCTAGTTAGAGTGGACCTGAGGTGGGATGGAGAGGCAGCCAGCAGAGATACAGCAGAGGGCCTAGGTAAGGTGGGATGCTGAGGTAAGGCCATGGGATTTGGGGCTTTCTCTGGTGGACAAAAAAAAAAGCTCATGGAGGTTTTAAAAATCGATAAATGATTTTATATAAATGATCACACTCAAGGAGGCATATGGCTGAAATAGCTAATACTTGTTTCTCTGATGCTCCTTCTTTAGTCTTAATTCTTATTCCACTTTCTGAGTGGTTTGTCACAGACTTTCTACCAGCATGAAACTCCTACACAAGTGGAGCATTAATGCAGATAGCTAACCTAACCCTTCTTAGGGAATAAAATCATAGGACTCTGAGAACAGACAAGGTCACATTTGTATTCAACATAAAAGCTTGAAACAACCATGCGCTTTCTCCTTAAATCTCTGGGTTTTGAAACAAGTACAATCTTGATTTCAAGAAGTGTTATGGACTGAATTGTGTCCCCCCACCCCCACCCCCAAATTCATATGTCGAGGCCCTAACCTCCATTACCTCAGAGTATGACTGTGTTTGGAGATGGGGTCTTTAAAGAGGTGATTAAGTTAAAATGAGGCCACTGGGATAGGCTTTAATCCAATCTGACTGCTGTCCTTGTAAGAAGAGGACATTTGGACACACAAAAGAGACACCAGGGATGTGTGCACACACAAAGAAAAGGCCATGTGAGGACACAGTGAGAAGCAGCCATCTGCAAGCCAAGGAGAGTGGCCTCAGGAGAAACCAAATCTGCCAACACCTTGATCTTGGATTTCCAGCCTCCAGAACTATGAGAAATAAATTTCTGTTGTTTAAGCCCCATCTGTGGCATTTTCATTATGGCGGCCCTAGGAGACTAATATAAGAACAAATCTCAGTAATATTCCTTAATATTATAGTAACCTTACGTTATTACCTGTTAATCTCCCTCAACCTTTCTCTTAATGAAAAAGGTACACTACAGGTTTCTGACAAACAAAAAGAATCCAGGAGATAGAGAATAGAAAGGAAGGTCTCCTGGGTGGCTCAGTCAGTTAAGCGTCTGGCTCTTGATTTCAGCTCAGGTCATGATCTCATGGTTTGTGGATTCAAGCCCCGACTCAGGCTCTGCACTGAAGAGTGTGGAGCCTGCTTTGGACTCTCTCGCTGCCCCTCTCCCTCTCTCTCTCAACATAAATAAATAAACTTTTTTAAAAAAAGAAAGAAAGGAAACTGTGAGCCTCAGATTCACAAGTTTGAAGAAAGCAAAGGTATCTCTGGTGGTACAAGTAAAATGGACTGAACTTCCATAGTATAGAATAGGATCAGAATGTCAAAGGTATATGGCAAGAGGTGGTAGAAAGCAAACATATCTGTGTTTTCAAATTCCATCCCTGATCTTCTGACACTGATCATAAAAATATGTTTCCCCATTTTTGGTCCAGAATATGTGGTCACTATTGCTGCATCTCCCCCTCCCAAAGAGAATGACATAACCAGTGGTTGCTGGTTCATTCATTCGATATAATATTTCTCATTCTCACTCTTGGACTCTGCCTAGTATAGAGTTGATTTACTACGTTAGTTTTCAAAGACATAGAATCCAAAAGAACCATGATAACATACAGAGATTTGTATGTTCTGAGAAATATGTGTATAGGTTTTATGCATGCTATGTACATGTAATGTACATAAATGCACAAATATGTGTAATATATGATATGTCTTTGCATGTTGTTTGTTAGTAGATCTGTAATGACCTAACTGGGATTTGCTGGGAATCTGCAAAAATCTTGACATCCACCTAAAACATTTTCTATGTAAAAAATAGATTTATGAACAGGAACATTTATTGTCTTATTTGTAACAGGTGAAAAATAGATAAAATTTAAATGCTGAATATGGTATGTCACTTGATGGGATATATGCAGCCATTAAAAAATGGTGTTTATAAGTAGTTTATAATAATATGGAAATGCTTCGGTTAAAACGCTAGCTGAAAAATCACGACACAAACTTTTATATACAGAATGACTGAAATTATATTAACATAAATGTCTACGTAGAAAAAGGCTTGAAAGTAAATAAGCTGTGATGGAATAAAAGTGACAGATTAAATATGTACTTCGCCTTCCCCTTCACCACAAATCACTAGGTGAAAATTTATTTTTAAGAAAGAAAGAAAACAAATCCAAAGCAATACAGTTTAAAAAAACTTTATAAAAATTATGAGGAATTCTTGAAAGATAGATAGGGTCACCTTGCAAGTGAAACCACAGTCCAACCTGCCTTCAGGGAGGACAATAGTAAACAGCAGGAGCAGCTGTAGGAGCTCCAAGCTCAGAGGCAGCAGACAGAGGAGGAGGAGCCTGGGCAACTGTCACAACACAGGTACTTGGATTTGGAGAAGCCAGGCCATTATCTCTTCTCCAAATCACTGCCATTTTGCCAAGCACCTCTTCAGAAAAAGCATCAATGCTAAGAAGGTAATCATAAGAAGGCCAGAAGCAATTTGGTTAACACAATAAAAGGAATGAAAGAAGAAATAAAAAGCATAATGCAAAGCACAAAATAAGATAGGGGCACCTGGGCGGCTCAGTCAGTTAGGCTTATAATTCTTGATTTCAGCTCAGGTCATGATCTCATGGTTTCATGGTTTGGAGCCTCCTGTCAGTCACTGACCTCGCTGGAGCCTGCTTGGGATTCTCCCTCTCTCCCTCTCTCTCTCTCTCTCTGCTCCTCCCCGACTCATGCTCTCTCTCTTTCTCTCAAAATAAATAAATTTAAAAAAAAAAAAAAGAGGGGCGCCTGGGTGGCTCAGTCGGTTAAGCGTCCGACTTCGGCTCAGGTCACGATCTCGCGGTCCGCGAGTTCGAGCCCCGCGTCGGGCTCTGGGCTGATGGCTCAGAGCCTGGAGCCTGCTTCCGATTCTGTGTCTCCCTCTCTCTCTGCCCCTCCCCCGTTCATGCTCTGTCTCTCTCTGTCTCAAAAATAAATAAAAAACGTTAAAAAAAAAAAAATTAAAAAAAAAAAAAAAAAAAGATTTTAAGAATAAGTCCAGGGGCACCTGGATGGCCTACTGGGTGGCTCAGTGGGTTGAGTGTCTGACTCTTGATTTCAGCTCAGGTCATGATCCCAGGGTCGTTGGTTCAAGCCCTACATTAGGCTCAGTGCTGAGCATGGAACCAGCTTGGGATTCTCACTCTTTCCCTCTGCCCCTCTCCCTGCTCATGCTCGCACGTGCTCTCTCTCTCTCTCTCTCTCTCTTTCTCAAAAAACAAACAAAAAAAGGAATAATTCTGAATGTATGTGAATATTTATAATAAATGAGCATGGGTTAAATTCCTCTATTTAAAAGTTACGTTTCTCAAATGAGATATTTAAAAAAAATTTTTTTATTTTTAAATGTTTATTTATTCTTGAAGGGGGGGGAGCAGAGACAAAGGGAGACAGAGGATCTGAAGTGGGCTCTGTACTGACATCAGAGAGCCTGACATAGGGCTCAAACTCACAAACCATGAGATTTCCCATATGAAATCTTTTTGAAACCCAGCTAAATATAGTTCACAAGAGACACAGCTGGAACATGGCATAGGAAGATTGACAAGAAAGGAATAGTAGGCAAATATCAAAAGGCAAACAAGTATGACAATAGTATAATTAGACAAAATATAATTCAAGGCAAAAAGCATTAAGATGGAAACTGATTAATAATTGATATTAATAAAATATATAAGAAATAAAAATTATAATAGTCATTAACCTTTATGTCCTTAACATGTAAGTTTAAAATTGGCAAATTCACAAGGTTAGTAACTGTAACATGTATGTTTCTGAAATCACACTTCAACAGACAAGATATAAGTAAGAAAATATAGAGGAATTTAAATAATAATTGACAGAGAAATCTTAATAAATTCTTAAGAGCAGAAATCATGTGGGTCATCCACATTCACTATGTGCAATAAGTACAGAAATTAACCACCCCCCCCCCCAAATATTATATAGATAACAATTTTAAGTCCCCTTTTAAAATGACTTTCAGAAGAGGAAATCTGGGAATGCAAGCTGGTGCAGCCACTCTGGAAAACAGCATGGAGTTTCCTCAAAAAACTAAAAATAGAACTACCCTACGACCCAGCAATTGCATTACTAGACATTTATCCACGGGATACAGGTGTGCTGTTTCGAAGGGACACATGCACCCCCATGTTTATAGCAGCACTATCAACAATAGCCAAAGTATGGAAAGAGTCCAAATGTCCATCGATGGATGAATGGGTAAAGAAGATGTGGTATGTATATATACAATGGAGTATTATTCAGCAATCAAAAAGAATAAAATCTTGCCATTTGCAACTACGTGGATGGAACTGGAGGGTATAATGCTAAGTGAAATTAGTCAGAGAAAGACAAAAGTCATATGACTTCACTCATGTGAAGACTTTAAGACACAAAACAGATGAACATAAGAGAAGAGAAACAAAAATAATATAAAAACAGGGAGGGGGACAAAACAGAAGAGACTCATAAATATGGAGAACAAACTGAGGGTTACTAGAGGGGTTGTGGGAGGGGGGATGGGATAAATGGGTAAGGGGCATTAAGGAATCTACTCCTGAAATCATTATTGCACTATATGCTAACTAATTTGGATGTAAATTTTAAAAAATAAAAAATAAAATTAAAATTAAAATTAAAGGAAAAGGAAAACACTAGTAAAGAAGAATTCATTAAAAAAAAAAAAAAGGATTTTCCAGGATCTGGCTCCATCCCTTGAAAGACCTTCCTATCTTTGTCTTCCATAAAATAATCCATAAACTTCAATAAAATGTGTTCCTTAAAAAAAAAGGGGGGGGAAATCAAAGCAGAAATCACTGTTTAGAAATGAACAATAACATCAGCACTTTGCAGAAGAACAAAACCCTATGGAATATGGTCAAAGCATTAGTCGGAGGACAAAGCACAATTTTTCAGACAGGAGATAGTTGAAAATAATGGCATGAGCTTTCAACTCAAGAAGACAGTAAAAGAAAAACACCAATAAACCCAAAGTGGCAAGAATAAAAAATAAATAAATAAAAGCAAAAATAAATAAACAAAAGCAGAAATTATGAAATTGAAAACAAAGAAAATCAACAAGTGGATGGAAAAGAAATACACCAAATTCTAAAGATGGTTTTCCTTTGGTAGTAGGACTGTGATTTTTTTTTTCCCCTTGAATTTTTACTCTTATCTACTTCCCAGAATTTTTTATAAAAAGTATACATTGCTTTTATATTTAGAAGTTGACTATTTTTAAATGTCCAGTTCTAGGGCGCCTGGGTGGCTCAATTGGTTGAGTGTCCAACTTTGGCTCAGGTTCATGATCTCACAGTTCAGGGTTCGAGCCTTACGTCAGTCTCTGTGCTGACAGCTCAGAGCCTAGAGCCTGCTTCGGGTTCTGTGTCTCCCTCTCTTTCTGCCCCTCCCTCACTTGTGCTCTATCTCTGTCTCTGTCTCAAAAATACATATAAACACTAAAAATAATAATAATAAAATAAAATGCCCAGTTCCTTCTTAGAGAAATAGCTGATGCTAGGGCTGGAGCAGGAAAAATACAAGGTGAGCCTGCAGCATCGTGTTCTGTCAGAAAGTAAACAATTGCAAAAAATAATAATAATAAAATAAAAAGAGAGAAAAAAAAAGGGAAAGTAAGAAAAAAAGGTTGGAGGGATGTCAAAGGACAAAGGAGTCAAATTGAAAGAGCCCCCAGTGACCAAAGCTGAAACAGATGAGCAACAAAATAAATAATGTAGTATTGGGGCGCCTGGGTGGCTCCATCAGTTGAGTGTCCAACTTCGGCTCAGGTCATGATCTTGCGGTTCGTGAGTTCAAGTCCCACATCGGGCTCTGCGCTGACAGCTCAGAGCCCGGAGCCTGCTTTGGATTCTGTCTCCCTCTCTCTCTGCCCCTCCTCTGCTCACACTCTGTCTCTCTCTGTCTCAAAAATAAATAAACATTAAAAAAAAATTTTTAAATAATGTATTGAATTTTAATCTAACATATAAAATAAATATATATGTATGTCCATATTGATACCAAAAAATGACTAAGTAAATAACTAAATGATGAAGAAGAAAAAGACTTCTATCTAGAGGAATTATTTTTTAAACATTTTTTTTAATGTTGATTTATTTTTGAGAGAGAGACAGACTATGAGTGGAGGAGGGGCAGAGAGAGAGGGAGACACAGAATCCGAAGCAGGATCCAGGCTCCGAGCTGTCAGCACAGAGCCCAATGTGGGGCTCAAACATTCTAACCATGAGATCATGACCTGAGTCCAAGTCAGATGCTCATCCGACTGAGCCACCCAGGCACCCTTATCTAGGGGAATTCTAAATAATATTTCCTTTGCATGAGCTGGAGAGGAATCCCTCCTCCCCCAGCTTGATGATAGGCTGGACTTGGAATCTTGCTTCCAAAGAATCAAATGTAGAAAAGGAACAATATTAACTTCACGGTGCAGAAACACAGCAGACACTGCCCTAACCAAGTGATCAAGGTTAACATCATCATGTAAGTCATGCGCTGTCATGTACTCCCTGATATGATGAGATATGAAGGGCACTTCACCTTTGGGGTATTCTTCCCCCAAGCCCATCATCTCTGCCTAATGATGAGGAAAACATCACACAAACCCAAACTGAGGTACATTCTACAATGTCTTGAACAATACTCTTCAAAACTGTTAAGGTCATGAAAAATAAGACTGAGGAAATGTCTGGGAAAGGAGAGGACTAAGGAGACATGAGGATTAAATACAATGTGGCATCCTGGATCTGATCCTGGCATAATTAAAGGACATTAGTGGAAAAATTGGAGAGCTACCTATAAAGCAGGTAGCTTAGTGTGATACTGTACCAGTGTGAATTTCTTAATTTTTATGAATGTGCCATTGTTTTACATAAAATGTTAACATTAGAGGAACCAAATGAAGAGTGTACAGGAGCTCTGTGTACTAGCTTTGCAACTTTTCCGTAAATCTAAAATTATTCCAAAATAAGAAGTTAATTAAAAAAAACTTTTTTTTTTTTACCAACTATACATACCTTAGAGGATTTTGAGTATAGAATTTGGCAATGATTATTAAAGCTATGAATAGTAAAAATCTGTTACAAAAATTTTACAACTTTAAATTAGCTGTACATTTAGAGATTCTAGGTAACTTTCATGAAAATTGGACTGTTCCTAAACTTTCTGAAATAATATGCTCCCGTTACACCGTGGAAACGTCTATACATAATTCCAAGGCGGCAGGATTCACAGAAGGGCTCAGATGGAGCCTTCTCCTTCCTCCCATGCAGGAGCCCTCCTGGCATGCTGAGGATGGGGACAATTGGCCCTGTGGTGTCTCTGGCATGGCTGATACTTGCTGCCACAACAGGGAGTAGGGTTTTGAGCTGATATCTCTGAGTACACTAGAAATAAGGAGGTTAGCTCTTCCTCTGATAAGGACTTGAGTCTGGCCCTCCTGGTGGTGACCAATGCCCACCAGCCCACCCACCAACCCAGCCAATCTTAAGCGTTTCAAAGCAGGGGTTGTGCTGAGATGAGGTTCTGGCCTCTCCAGTCTCTATAGCCCTTTGTCTTCAGGGATATCGGCGGATGAAATTGAGGCTCCTGGGGCCGATGAACTCAGGTGCCTTTCTCTGATCCTTGAACAGAAGCCTGGGGCTATAGCAGTCATGAAACTCTGCTGATCACCCTGAGTATTCTGCTATTTAAGAGCTTCATCCCGGTGCAATTTTGATTGGGACTGCATTCAATGTGTAGATAGCTTTGGGTAGTATTGACATTTTAACAATATTTATTCTTCCAATCCATGAGCACGGAATGTTTTTCCATTTCTTTATATCTTCTTCAATTTCCTTCATAAGCTTTCTATAGTTTTCAGCATACAGATCTTGTACATCTTTGGTCAGGTTTATTCCTAGGTATTTTATGATTCTTGGTGCATCTGTGAATGGGATCAGTTTCTTTATTAGTCTTTCTGTTGCTTCATTATTAGTGTATAAGAATGCAACTGATTTCTGTACATTGATTTTGTATCCTGCGACTTTGCTGAATTCATGTATCAGTTCTAGCAGACTTTTGGTGGAGTCTATCGGGTTTTCCATGTATAATATCATGTCATCTGCAAAAAGTGAAAGCTTAACTTCCATCTTTGCCAATTTTGATGCTTTGATTTCCTTTTGTTGTCTGATTGCTGATGCTAGAACTTCCAACACTATGTTAAACAACAGCGGTGAGAATGGACATCCCTGTCGTGTTCCTGATCTCAGGGACTCCTGATCTCAGTTTTCCCCACTGACGATGATATTAGCTGTGGGCTTTTCATAAATGGCTTTTATGATGTTTAAGTATGTTCCTTCTATCCCGACTTTCTCGAGGGCTTTTATTAAGAAAGGATGCTGAATTTTGTCAAATGCTTTTTCTGCATCGATTGACAGGATCATATGGTTCTTATCTTTTCTTTTATTAATGTGATGTATCACATTGATTGATTTGCGAATGTTGAACCAGCCCTGCAGCCCAGGAATGAATCCCACTTGATCATGGTGAATAATTCTTTTTATATGCTTTTGAATTCGATTTGCTAGTATCTTATCAAGAATTTTTTCATCCATATTCATCAGGGATATTGGCCTGTAGTTCTCTTTTTTTACTGGGTCTCTGTCGGGTTTAGGAATCAAAGTAAAGCTGGCTTCATAGAATGAGTCTGGAAGTTTTCCTTCCCTTTCTATTTTTTGGAATAGCTTGAGAAGGATAGGTATTATCTCTGCTTTAAATGTCTGGTAGAATTCCCCTGGGAAGCCATCTGGTCCTGGACTCTTATTTGTTGGGAGATTTTTGATAACTGATTCCATTTCTTTGCTGGTTATGGGTCTGTTCAAGCTTTCTATTTCTTCCTGTTTGAGTTTTGGAAGTGTGTGGGTGTTTAGGAATTTGTCCATTTCTTCCAGGTTGTCCAGTTTGTTGGCATATAATTTTTCATAGTATTCCCTGGTAATTGCTTGTATTTCTGCAAGGGATTGGAAAATAATTGGGATTATTATCCCTAATGAGGGATTGGTTGTAATATCCCTAATGAGGGATTATTACCCCTAATGAGGGATTGGTTGTAATAATTCCATTTTCATTCATGATTTTATCTATTTGGGTCATCTCCCTTTTCTTTTTGAGAAGCCTGGCTAGAGGTTTATCAATTCTGTTCATTTTTTCAAAAAACCAACTCTTGGTTTCATTGATCTGTTCTATAGTTTTTTTAGATTCCATATTGTTTACTTCTGCTCTGATCTTTATTATTTATCTTCTTCTGCTGGGTTTGGAGTGTCTTTGCTGTTCTGCTTCTATTTCCTTTAGGTGTGCTGTCAGATTTTGTATTTGGGGTTTTTCTTGTTTCTGGATATAGGCCTGGATTGCAATGTATTTTCCTTTCAGGACTGCCTTTGCTGCATCCCAAAGTGTTTGGATTGTTGTATTTTCATTTTCATTTGTTTCCATATATTTTGAAATTTCTTCTCTAATTGCCTGGTTGACCCATTCATTCTGTAGTAGGGTGTTAACCTCCATGCTTTTGGAGGTTTTCCAGACTTTTTCTTGTGGTTGATTTCAAGCTTCATCGCATTGTGGTCTGAAAGTATGCGTGGTATCTACACATCCAATGCAATCCCAATCAAAACTGCACCAGGATTCTTCTCGAAGCTAGAACAAGCAATCCTAAAATTTGTATGGAACCACAAAAGGCCCCAAATAGCCAAAGTAATTTTGAAGAAGAAGACCAAAGCAGGAGGCATCACAATCCCAGACTTTAGCCTCTACTACAAAGCTGTAATCATCAAGACAGCATGGTATTGGCACACAAACAGACACATAGACCAATGGAATAGAATAGAAACCCCAGAACTAGACCCACAAACGTATGGCCAACTAATCTTTGACAAAGCAGGAAAGAACATCAATGGAGAAAAGACAGTCTCTTTAACAAATGGTGCTGGGAGAAGTGGACAGCAACATGCAGAAGGATAAAACTAGATCACTTTCTCACACCATTCACAAAAACAAACTCAAAATGGATAAAGGACCTAAATGTGAGATGGGAAACCATCAAAACCCTAGAGGAGAAAGCAGGGAAAAACCTCTCTGACCTCAGCCACAGCAATTTCTTACTTGACACATCCCAAAGGCAAGGGAATTAAAAGCAAAAATGAACTATTGGGACCTCATGAAGATAAAAATCTTCTGCACAGCAAAGGAAACGATCAACAGAACTAAAAGGCAACCAGCGGAATGGGAAAAGATATTTGCAAATGACATATCAGACAAAGGGCTAGTATCCAAAACCTATAAAGAGCTCACGAAACTCCACACCTGAAAAACAAATAATCCAGTGAAGAAATGAGCAGAAAACATGAATAGACACTTCTCTAAAGAAGACATCCAGATGGCCAACAGGCACATGAAAAGATGCTCAACATCGCTCCTCATCAGGGAAATACAAATCAAAACCACGCTCAGATATCACCTCACGCCAGTCAGAGTGGCTAAAATGAACAAAACAGGAGACTATAGATGCTAGAGAGGATGTGGAGAAATGGGAACCCTCTTGCACTGTTGGTGGGAATGCAAACTGGTGCAGATGCTCTGGAAAATAGTGTGGAGGTTCCTGAAAAAATTATAAATAGACCTACCTTATGACCCAGCAGTAGCACTGCTAGGAATTTACCCAAGGGATACAGGAGTACTGATGCATGGGGGCACTTGTACCCCAATGTTTATAGCAGCACTCTCAACAATAGCTAAATTATGGAAAGAGCCTAAATGTCCATCAACTGATGAATGGATAAAGAAATTGTGGTTTATATACACAATGGAATACTATGTGGCAATGAGGAAGAATAAAATATGGCCTTTAGTAGCAACGTGGATGGAACTGGAGAGTGTTATGCTAAGTGAAATAAGTCATACAGAGAAGGACAGATTCCATATGTTTTCACTCCTGTGTGGATCCTGAGAAACTTAACAGAAGACCATGGGGGAGGGGAAGAAAAAAATGGTTAGAGAGGGAGGGAGCCAAAACATAAGAGACTCTTAAAAACTGAGAACAAACTGAGGGTTTATGGGGGGTGGGAGGGAGGGGTGGGTGAGTGATGGGTATTGAGAAGGGCACCTGTTGGGATGAGCACTGGGTGTTGTATGGAAACCAATTTGACAATAAATTTCATTAAAAAAAAAAAGAGCTTCATCCCATTTCCTCTCGCCTTTTGGGACACTCCCCTTAAGCTCACTCTGTTCCCTGCCCACCACATTCCCTAGCCCTTTTTTGAGTCATGAAAACACTAATCAAAATGTGATATCCTTAGTGTCACCTGTAATATCCCTGAATAACCCTTCCTAAGGCAAGATCCTGCATCTCCAACTAGATTCCTAGTAGCAAAAAGTCCTGGAGGAAGACAGGGGTTCACATTCCCAGGAGAGTGCAGACAGGGGGCATGGGGTAATGGTTGCAGTAATAGGGAGAGGACCCAGGAAGGGGAGTGCACAGTACATGGGCTGTGTGTGTGCACACGCACGAGATTGACAGGAAGCCAAAAGTATCTATTTGTTAAATAAATATTTAAATGTCACACAGAAAAAGGAGAGGCAAGTATCCAAATGCCCGTGAATGGCCTAGAGAGAGCCTGAGGGGAAAGGAGAGTCACAGACTGGAGCACTGGAGAGCTGTGGCCACAGAGAAATCTTTCAGTGGGTTTTTGTCAATTTCAGCCCATTCTACCAAGCTACCAGTACCATCTCCTCTTGATGCACATTTGTCATGATGAATTCTATGTTTCCACAAGTGGCAGGTTCATATTCCTGACATCTGTTTGCAAATTCTGCTCATCCTCTGTGGCTGTCCTGACACGAGGAGCACTGTTATGCAATTTTTAGGTGCTCCAGAAGTCCTTACAAATTGACAGATTGTTGCTGAACAGCGGGATTACATGAGCCTTAAAAATATGTTTATCTGATCTCTGAAAGTGCTGTCATCTTACATATGCCATGGACTTTTCTATTGTAAAATATTTCAAATGAATGGAAAAGAACAGCATAATACAACCAACACCCGTAATTCACAAATATTAGCATTTCGCCCTATTTCATATATTTTTTTTAAAAAGTAAAACATTACAGGGGTGCCTGGATGGCTCATTTGGTTAAGTGTCTGACTCTTGATCTCAGCTCAGGTCTGGATCTCAGGGTTATGAGTTTAATCCCTGTGTTGGGCTCCACACTGGGCACCAAGCCTACTTAAAAAAAAAAAAAAAGTAAAATATTACAAATTGAGTAGAAATCCCCTTTTGTGCTTCTCTAAGATACTGTTCCCCTCCCTCCACTCTCCCCAGAAGAGGCTGCCATCCTAAAATTGTGTGCATACTTCTTGTTCACGTTTTTACATTTTTATTACACTGACATTCATAAATCATATGTATTGTTTTGCTTGTTTTTACACTTTAACAAAAACAGTATTACCACACTGTACCTACCATGCTGCAATTTGTTGGTTTTCATCAACTTTACGTTTTTGGAATTGTACCATACGCAACACTCGCATCTCCAGTCCACTCACTTTCACTGCATACAGCAGAGCATCTTATTGTATGAACAGACACAATTATCCATTTTCATGTTGATGGACATTTGCATTGCTTTAATTTTTACCTATTCCATAAAATGCTGCTGTCAACATCCTGTGCACATCTCCTTACATCCTGCGCACATCTCCACACACACCATAGAGTTTAAAATTTTTTTTAATGTTTATTTATTTTTGAGAGACAGAGAGAGACAGAGCACGAGTGGAGGAGGGGCAGAGAGAGAGGGAGACACAGAATCCGAAGCAGGCTCCAGGCTCTGAGCTGTCAGCGCAGGGCTGGATGCAGGACTCAAACCCACTGAGCCACCCAGGCACCCCCACACCATAGAGTTTATATTGGAAGGGGAAGATGGGCCAGAGAGCACGCACATCTTGATCTTTACTGTATATTACCAATTTGTTTTCCAAAACCGTTGTACCAACTTACACCTGTATGAGAGCACCTATTCCTCCACATCATTCTTAATGCTTGTATTCTCAGACATTTCCATTTTCTTCATTCTCCTAGATGTGAAATATCATCTCATTTTGGTTTGCATTTTCCTGATTACCAATGCAGTTGGTCCTCTTTACATGTTCGATGTCCATTCAGGGTACCTCTTTTGTAAATTGATGGGCTGTTCATTCCCTGTCCACTGTTTATTGGGCTGTTTGTTTCTCATTCATTTCTAAGGGTTATTTGCACATTCTGAGTGCTAGTTTTAGTAGACTACTCACTTTACTCCTACTTTTTGCAGTCATCTGACCTCCAGGTTGTCACTCCTTATTCTTTGAAGGTTTTAGTACCTGGTTCCTTGTCTCTTTCCAGTACTCAATTACTAGAGATTTCAATACCTATGAGGATGTTCTTGGTTCCTGATCCCCTCGCTCCCAGTGATCCTGTCTTCACCCTTTCCTAAGTCACCCCTTTCCAGTCATGCCTGACCTCGCCAATTATCAATAATCACATTCCCTCCGTTATCTTGATGACAAGCATCCCCCTCTTTCAGTACTTATGTTTCAGCACATGGCCTCCAAAAGCCTGCCTTCAATAATTCTTCAACTCTAATGGAACCTGGTATCCATTGACGTGCCAATTTTTAATATCCCACACCCCTTCAAGTCCTTACCTCTGATCTTGTCTGGCTTAGAATCCACCATCCATCATTATAGTCCATTCCCTATTTGTGTGGTTGTTCCCTTTCTTCTCTTTTTCTCCCTTAAACTTTTCTGGAAAACCCCCAACACTGAACAAATATAACTCTCCACTCACTCCCCAATAGCACAACAGCAAATGATATTTACTAGGGAAAAACACACAATCACAGTGAATTCATGACCTCCCTCAGGAGGGTCTTCAGTGCTGTCCTTCAGTCCTGCTCCACTTCCCTAATTGATTCACTGTCTCAAATCCTCATGGACAATTACTTCGTAACTTTTCCCCTTCCCTCAAATTTCCAACTCCTTCCACGTCCTCACTTTTAGCTGATGACCTTGCTTCTGAATGTACGAAGCATACAGAAGCAATCTAAAATGTATTACCAACCCCAATCCTCTTCTTTCCCTTCTGTTACAGTGGATAAACTGTCAGCGCTCCCATGCAAAGCCAATGCTTACACTTTTGCCCTGGGTCCTGTTCCTTCTCACTTCCTCAAAGATACTGTCTGTACTGATCATTCCCATTGGCATACACTCTGTATGTCTCCTATGTTAAAAAATGAAAAACAAGACCCCAAATTCCTTTAATACATGTCCTCTCTCAACTACCATCCCATTTTCCCTCCTCCCTCTACAGGGAAACTCCTCAAAAAGATCATCTATACTCATCCTCTCTGCTTGCTCTTCTGTCCTTCCTTGAAACTAGTCCCAATGGGCTTTATCATTACTGCTACTCGCTGCAACTATCAGCAGTGCTGTGGGTGACCTCCCCTTTGCCACATCTAATGACAAATGCTCCATCCTCATCTTGCTCAGCCTCTCAGCAGCATGTGACATAGTTGTTCCCTCCTTCTTGAAATGCCTCCTTCTCTTTGGTTCTCTTCAAAACGCATTGAATATCCCTTTACTGGTTCCTTCTTTTCCTTTTCAGGTCTAAAACAAAAATATCCCAGGGCACCTGGGTGGCTCAGTCGGTTAAGTGTCCAACTCTTGGTTTCAGCTCAAGTCATAATCTCACAGTTCATGGGTTCGAGCCCCACATCAGGCTATGTGCTGCCAGTGCGGAGTCTGCTTGGGATCCTCTCTCTCTGCCTCTCTGTCTGCCCCTACCCTGCTTGCACTGTCTCTCAAAATAAATAAGCTTTATACAAAAATAAAAATATAAAACTAAAGTACCCTGGAGCTCAGGGCTCAGACCTCCTGTCCTCTATGAACAGTATTTCATTAGGGGATCTCATCCAGCCCACGGTTTCACACACCATATGTGTGTGAATTTGACCACTCAGATTGACATCTCTGGCTTCATCTTCTTGCCTGAACTCCAGACTCACATACTATTTAGTGGCCTACTTGATACTTATACTTGATGTCTGATAAGCATCTCTAACTTAACAACCAGGTTAACCTCTCTTTCAGCCAGGTTCTTAATGCTCTCTCCCACAAGCCTCTTCCTCCTGCAGAGTTCACCATCTTATTAAAAAGCACCACTGTTGGGGTGCCTGGGTGGCTGTCGGTTAAGCGTCCAACTTCGGCTCGGGTCATGATATCACAGTCTGTGAGTTCAAGCCCCACATTGGGCTCTGTGCTGACAGCTCAGAGCCTGGACCCTGCTTCAGATTCTGTGTCTCCCTCTCTCTCTGACCCTCCCCCGTTCATGCTCTTTCTCTCTCTGTCTCAAAAATAAATAAAAAAAAAAAAACAACACCACTGTTAACCCAGTTGCTGAGGCCTGGGAGTCTCTACACTTGGACTTCTCCCCTTTTCTCCCACCCTGTGTCAGCAAATTCTGTCTTCTCTACCTTCAAATTACATCAGAACACATGCACTTGTTAGTACCTCTACCACCATCATCCAGAGGCAAGTCATTGTCTCTTGCCTGGATTATTAGAATGACTTACTCACCATTACCCCACCGTTACCCCTCCCTAGTCCACCCTCCACACGGTAGCTAGAGTAATACCTATAAACTGTTGGCTGTATCTTGTCATCCCTTAGCTCAGATCCTCCAGTGGTTTCCCACACTTTTCAGATGTCCTTATCAATGGCCTTCAAGATTCAGCATACCCAGTCCCCCTATTTCCTCTTTTACCTCATCTTCTATCACTCTTTCCCCCTACCTCCTCCAGATACGCTGGCCTTCTTGTTCCTCAAGACCAGGTATACTCCTGCTTCAGAGCTACCACTCAGCCTGGGCATTCTGCCTGAAAATTTCTTCTTGGATTCCCACATGCCAGACTCACCTTATCAAGATGGCCTTCCCCAGCCACCCCTATAAAATAGCAGCCCCACTCTATACTCTATCCCATTATCCTACTTTCTTTTTCCCCTGGCACTTACCATCACCTGACATATATTTATTTGTTTGTTGGGAATGTAAACAATCACAAGAGCATCGACTTTATTTTATTCACTGCTATATCTTCAATATGAAGCTAGGTATGTAACAGAAGCTCAATAAATATTTGCTGAATGAATGAACAAATGGACAAATTATTTTTCTTACAGTTTTTTGAGAGCTTTCCTGCTAAGGTCAGGAACACAACAAGGATGTCCACTCTCACCACCGTTATTCAACATAGTCTTGGAAGTCCTAGCCTCAGCAATCAGACAACACAAAGAAATAAAAGGTATCCAAAGTGGCAAGGAAGAAGTCAGACTTTCACTCTTCACAGACGACACGGTACTCTATATGGAAAACCCAGAAGATTCCAACAAAAAAATGCTAAAACTGATCCATGAATTCAGCAAAGTCACAGGATATAAAATCAATGCACAGAAATAGGTTGCATTTCTATACACCAATAATGAAGCAGCGGAAAGAGAAATCAAGGAATCGAGCCCATTTACAATTGCACAAAAACCATAAAGTACTTCATAATAAACCTAATCAAAGAGGTAAAAAAATCTATACACTGGAAACTATAGAAAGCTTATGAAAGAAATTGAAGAAGGCAAAAAAAAAGGAAAAATATTCTGTGCTCATGGATTGGACGAGCAAATATTGTTAAAATATCTATACTACCCAAAGCAATCTGCATATTCAATTCAATCCCTATAAAAATAACACCAGCATTCTTCACAGAGCTAGAACAAACAATCCTAAAATTTGTATGGAACCAGAAAAGACCCCAAATATCCAAAACAATCCTGAAAAAGAAAACCAAACCTGGAGTCATCACAATTCCAGACTCCAAGATGTATTACAAAACTGAGATCATCAAGACAGTATGGTACTGGCACAAAAACAGACACATAGATCAGTGGAACAGAAAAGAGAACCCAGAAATGGACCCACAAATGTAGGGCCAACTAATCTTTGACAAAGCAAGAAGAATATCCAATGGAATAAAGACAGTCTCTCCAGCAAATGGTGCTGGGAAAACTGGACAGCAACATGAAGAAAAATGAACCTGAACCACTTTCTTACTCCATACACAAAAATAAGCTCAAAATGGATGAAAGACCTAAAGATAAGACAGGAAGCCATCAAAATCCTAGAGGAGAAAGCAGGCAAAAACCTCTTTGACCTCAGCTGCAGCGACTTCTTACTCAACATGTCTCTGGAGGCAAGGGAAACAAAAGCAAAAATGAACTATTGGGACCTCATCCATATAAAAAGCTTCTGCACAGTGAAGGAAACAATCAGCAAAACTAAAAGGAAACCGACAGAATGGGAGAGGATATTTGCAAATGACATATTGGATAAAGGGTTAGTATACAAAATCTATAAAGAACTTATCAAACTCAACACCCAAAAAACAAATAATCCAGTGAAGAAATGGGCAAAAGACATGAATAGACACTTCTCCAAAGAAGGCATCCAGATGGCTAATAGACACATGAAAAAATGCTCAACATCACTCATCATCAGGGAAATACAAATCAAAACCACAATGAGATACCATCTCACACCTGTCAGAATGACTAAAATTAACAACTCATTCAACAACAGATGTTGGCAAGGATGTGGAAAAAAGAGGAACCTTTTTGTGCTGCTGGTGGAAATGTGAACTGGTGCAGCCACTCTGGAAAACAATATGGAAGTTCCTAAAAAAAATAAAAAATAGAACTACCCTATAATCCATCAATTGCACTACTAGGTATTTATCCAAAGGATACAGGTGTGCTGTTTCGAAGGGGCACATGCACCCCAATGTTTATAGCAACACTATCGACAATAGCCAAAGTATGGAAAGAGCCCAAATGTCCATCAATGGATGAATGGATAAAGAAGATGTGGTATGTGTGTGTGTGTGTATACACACACACACACACACACACACACACACACACACATACATATACACACAAACACAATGGAGTATTACTCAGCAATCAAAATGAATGAAATCTTGCCATTTGCAAAACATGGATGGAACTAGAGTGTATTATGCTAAGTGAAATTAGAGAAAAAAATATCATATGACTTCACTTATATGTGGAATTTAAGATAAAAAACACATGAACATTAGGGAAGGGAAGCAAAAGTAACATAAAAATAGGAAGGGGCACACAGTATATGAGACTCTTAAATACAAAGAACAAACTGAGGGTTGCTGGAGGGGTTTTGGGTGGGGTGAAGGGCTAAATGGGCAAGGGTCATTAAGGAGGACATTTGTTGGGATAAGCATTGGGAGCTATATGTAGGGGATGAATCACTGGATTCCTCTCCTGAAATCATTATTGCACTATATGCTAACTAACTTGGCTGTAAGTTAAAACATAATAAATAGGAAAAGAAAGAAAGAAAGGAAGGAAGGAAGGAAGGAAGGAAGGAAGGAAGGAAGGAAGGAAGGAAGGAAGATAGAAAGGTTTTACAGTTTTGTATTCTCAAATGTAGTTTTAATTCAACTTTATTTTTGTATATGATTTGAAATAAGGATCTAATTTGTTTTTATGTGGAAAACGAATCATGCCATTGGTATTTATTGGCTAGTCTTTCCTTTCCTCCATAAACTTGTATAAGCTCACTCATGTCATTTCCCAAATTTTCATCCATCTGAAAGTTTGTTTCTGGGCTCTCTATGCTGTTCTATTGGTCTATTTGTCTATTTTATTTACCACAGCATTTTAGTAAGTCTTGATATACAGTAAGGCAAGTATTCCCATCTTTTTTTCTTCATCAAAATTGTTTTTGCTATTCCTGAAGTTTGATTCTTCCATTTGAATTCCACTTAAAAAAACCTATTGAAATTTTGATCAGAATTACATTGACTTCATAAATTAAAATGGGGTCAAATGGACATCTTCATGTTACCAAGCCTTTCCACACATATCTCCCCTCTTACTCAGATCTTTGTTTTATTCTTCAAAAAGATTTTATATGTTTCTCCATAAAGATAGAATAAATTCTGGGGCACCCAGGTGGCTTAGTCAGTTGAGTGTCCAGTTGGCACATATCATGATCCCAGGGTTGTGGGATCAATCCCCACTTGGGGCTGTGCGCTGGGTGTGGAGACTATTGAGATTTTCTCTCTCCTTCTCCCTCTGCCCCTCTTCCCCACTCATGCTTACTCTCTCTATATGTATATTTTTTAAAGAGAAAATTCTATGTTATTTTTATTCTTAGATATCTTAAAGATTTTATTAATGGTACCTTTTCTCTTTAATATTTTTAAGTGGTTATTATGTTGTGGGACATTACTGATTTTGCATGTTGATCTTACAGCTAGAAAACTGCTGACTTATTCTAATATCTTGTCATAGATTTTATGCATCGGCAAATATTGACTTTTTCTCTTCCTTATGAATTCTTACATATTACCTCCACTTATTTTATTGTATTGATTAAAACCTCCAGTATAGTTGAATAGTAGGGCTGCCACAGGCATCCTTGTCTTATTACTGACTTCAATGGGAATATAGTTAGGATTCATTTTTAAATGCTATTTATTATAGATGTTTGTTAGGATTCTATATTGGGTTAATAAAATTCCCTTCTAGTCCTAGTCTGCTAAGAGGTTTTTTTTTTTTTTCATCCTGAAAAGATACTAAATTCTATAGAAAAAATGTTTTTGCTTCTGTTGAAATGATCATATGGATTGCTCCTCTGACCTCCTAAGAAACTGGATTATGGTGATAAATTTTCTGTTGGTGAACATCCTTGTATTCTTGGGATACACTCTACATGGCCAAGAGTTATTTTGTATATACTACTGCACCGGGACTGGTGAACAGCAGAGTCCTTATGTTGCAGTATACTGTATAGTGATGGCCTTCAGCGTCCCCTTCATACAGTAGCTTGGAAAAATATCAGAATTTAATTGCCATCAGATTTCAGTATGAAAAAAGGACTCATCCACAGAAAATAATGGAATTAATGGTTAACCCTTTTATCTCTGAACGTGGGATGAGATCAACTTCCAGCTGCTGTTCTCTATTTTGTATATACTATATACTGCTACTACAACTTTGGAATTTTTACATCTATGTTCCTCATTGAGACTGGTTGATAATTGTCCTTATCCTGGTTTAGAATTGATTATTTAAGAAACAAATGGTGGGGGAGTACCTGGGTGGCTCAGTCAGTTAAGCATCTGACTTCAGCTCAGGTCATGATCTCATGGCTCATGAGTTAGAGTCCTGCTTCACATGAGCCCCACTTCACTCTCCCTCTCTCTTCCTCTCTCTCACTGTCTCTCTCTTTCTGCCTCTTGTGGGATTCTCTCTCTCTCTCTGCCCCTCGCTCACTTGTGCCATCTCTCTCTCAAAACAAACAAATGGAAGTTTAGCTTCCACTTAGAATGCACAAAGGCACAAGAAAACATCAATTCCCACCCTAGGAATGAAAAAATATAGATCATCTACAGAATCATAACTTTCCTAGATTCCATCAGAAAGCTGAAGCAACCATGCAAACTGAATACTGGAGACTGAGAAGACCCTCGAAAGAAACATGGGATACATGAACTGTTTCACTTTTGTTAAAGCCGGGGAGGAAGAGGTGGCTGCCATAAAAGTGGGTAGGAAGAAAGCAGCTAAAATGTTAATGAATTCCTTAAGGCCTAGTATGGGCTAACATGCAGTTTAGAACAGGGTTTCTCAGCGTTAGCACTATTGATATTTTGGGGAGGATAATTATTTGTTGTCAAATGTTGTCCCAGGCATTGTAGAATATTTAGCAGCATTCCTGGCATCTACCTCCTAGATGCCAGTGGTACCCACTCCCCTAGTTGTGATAATCAAAAGTGTCTTCAGACATTACCAAATATCCCTTGGGGGGCAAAATGCCCCTGATTGAGAGCCAGTGGTTTAGAACAGTGGACACCCAGACACAGGGTGTCTCACAAGCTCTTTTCCAAGGGCCTTCACCTAGTACTGATGTAAAGGACAGTGGCAGAGAGAACCCTAAATTAAAAAACAGAGATTGCCAGATCTCTGACAAAACAAATATGTTGTCTACAAGAAACTCATTCTAAAAACAAGAAATGGTTTGAAAGTAAAAAGGTGGAAAAGGAAAATCATGCAAGCACTGCTCAAAAGAAAGCTGGAGGAGCTATATTAGTATTAAAAAAAAAAAAAAAAAACAGACTTCAGAACAAAGCCAGGGATAAAGAGGAACATTACACAATGAAAAAGGGATCACATTAGCAAGAAGATGTAACTGTCCTAAATGTGTATGCATCTAAAAACAGAACTTCAAAATAGATAAAGTAAAAACTGTTAGAATTAGAAGGAGAAATAGGATAATATGCATTTATAGTTGAAGACCTCAACACCCCTCTCTCAGTAATTGATAGAGCAAGTAAACAGAAAATCAATGAGGATATGGAAGACCTGAACAATACTATCAACTAACTTGACCTTGTTGACATATATAGAACACTCCACTCAACAAGAGCAAAATATACATTTTTTCCCCAAGCACACATGAAACATTCATCATGATAGACCATATCCTGGACCATAAGACAAATCCCAACACATTTAACAAGACTGAAATATTACAAGCATGTCCTCTGGCCTCCTCGACAGGATTAAGCTAGAAGTAAATAACAAAGATATTTGGAAAATCTCTAAACATCTTGAAATGAAACAATGCTCTGCTAAATACTCACACATCAACAGTGATTTACAAGAGACATTAGAAAAATTTTAATTGAATGAAAACACAAATATGTCAAAATTGGGGGGATATAAATGAGTATCATAGTTCTCTCTCTTTCTCTCTCTCTCTCTGACTCCATCTCTTCTCTAAAACAGTTTCTATTTTTTTTGAATGATCCATTTCTAGTTTGTAAAACACATCTCTAAAACCATCTCGCCTTTTATTGAGAGAGGACAGAAGACAGAGTTTGATTAACTATTGATTCCTTTTCTCTAATAATTTTTTATTTTTTCAAGTTTTCCTGATGCCGAATGATCCGTTTGTTCTTTCACTGATAAGGTTGCTCCTACATTTGCATTTTTAAGGGAAGGTTACAAGGGGAAGAGATGCACACTGTGGGGACTGAGTCATGCCTCTGTGGGATGAAGAAGAGGGGACTCCTGCCTTCTCTTGACAGCTTGGTTTTGGAAGTGATCCCTTTACCAAGAAAGCCTTGACCTGTTCTAGGTGACATGGAAGTCACCCACAGCCTTGACACACAATAGGTGGGGACTAACAATGAACACAGCTCACCAAATACTATTTGTACATTCTCTCTTTTCCTTTATCAGCTTTTCCCATAGGTTTTTCTATTTTATCAGTCATTTTCAAAGAACCAGCCCTGGTGCACCTGGGTGGCTCAGTGAGCTGAGCGTCTGACCCTTGATTTTGGCTTAGGTCATGATCCCGGGGTGGGATCGAGCTCTGAGTTGGGTTCCTGTGCTGAGCGTGGAGCCTGCTTGAGATTCTCTCTCTCCCTCTGCCCTTTTCCCCTTCCCCTGCTGCTCACATGCTCATGTGTGTTCTCCCTCTCTCTCTCTCAAAAAAAAAAAAAAAAAAAAAAAAAAAAGAACCAGCTCTCAGTTTTGCCAATTATCTCTACAGTTTTTTTTTCTTTTTTTTTTAACTTTTTTTTTGAGAGAGAGAGAAAGAGAGCATGAGCAGGGGTGGGGCAGAGAATCCGAAGCAGGCTCCAGGTTCTGAGCTGTCAGCACGGAGCCTGATGCGGGGCTCCAGCTCACGAACCGTGAGATCATGACCTGAGCTGAAGTCGGACACCTAACCGACTGAGCCACCCAGGCACCCCTCGACAGTTTTTCCATTCTATGGAGATGGGAGGATGATGGTGGTGGTTTGGTGTAGTTGTGGTTTGGTTTGGGGTTGGTTCGTTCTCAGTCTCCCTCCCACTCCCCTCCACCAGCCTCTGGGTTTCCCTCCACTGGAGGGAAACCAGTGTTACCGGTTAGTTTTTTACCTATCATTTCAGCAAGATTTTGTGCATGTATGAGCAGCTATGGACATTTATAAATCGTACTTGTGTAGCTGTAACTCCTTATTATAAAAGAGTGGCATATTGTACACACTGTCCTGTCCATTACTTTCTTCATTTAATGATACATACTGGAAATGATTATGAATCACTACATACCGAGGGTCCTCATTCTTTTTTTTTTTTATAAAAATTTTTTTAACATTTATTTACTATTGAGGGACAGAGAGACACAGAGCATGAGCAGGGAAGGGAAGGGGCAGAGAGAGGGGGAGAATCTGAAGCAGGCTCCAGGCTCTGAGCTGTCAGCACAGAGCCCCACGTGGGGCTCAAACTCACAAACTGCGAGATCATGACCTGAGCTGAAGTTGGATGCTTAACCGACTGAGCCACCCAGGCACCCTCGTCGTCATTCTTTAAAAAAAATTTTTTAATGTTTATTTATTTTTGAGGGAGAGAGAGACAGAGTGTGAGCAGGGGAGGGGCGGAGAGAGAGGGAGACACATAATCCGAAGCAGGCTCCAGGGTCTGAGCTGTCAGTACAGAGCCCGATACAGGGCTGGAACCCCCAAACCATGAGATCATGACCTGAGCCTAAGTTGGATACTTAACTGACTGAACCACCCAGGCGCCCCCTTGTTCTTATTAATAGTTACAGACAGTATTTGTATTTTATGACTGTTCACTAAATTGTAATCAATCTTTCGTTTTTATAAATAGTATAATTAATAGCCTTTTTCATACATCATTTTATTTGTATCTGTAGAATAAATTAGGAGAAGTGGAATTGATAGGTCAAGAGGAATATTCTGATATTATTTTATTCTGTATTGCCAAATTGTCATCCACAGATGTTGTATTGATTTTCCCTGCTGCTTACGACGTGTGAGGGGAACTGTGTCATCACACCCTAAACACTGGCTAAACCAGTGTTGAATCACCTTATTGGATCTTTACCAATCTGATCATTTTAAAATGGTGAAGGTGATTAAGAGGTTCAAACTTCTAGTTACAAAATAAATCACGGGGATGAAAAGTACAGCATAGGGAATACAGTCAATAGCATTCCAATAACATAATGTGGTGCCAGATGGTAACCACACCCGTCATAGTGAGCTCTGCGTAATGTACAGAATCATGGAGTCACTCTGTTGTACACATGAAACTAATAAAATGTTGTATGTCAACTATACTTCAATAATAAAAATGTTTTCATAAATAAATGAAATAAAAATGGTATTTCAGCATAGTTTGAAACTACATTTCCGCACTGCTGAAATGGAGCATTTTCTGTGAACATCTATTCATATCCCTTCCCCATTTTTTTTTCTAAGAGTTTCTGTCTTTTTCTTATTAATTTGTAGAAGTTCTTTATGCATTAGGAAGATAAGGCCTTAGCCTGTCCTATGGGTTGCAAATACTTTTCTCCAGTTTGTTATTTGTATTTTAAAGTTACTTACAAATAAATAAAGCCCTCTTGGTGGAGTCCTCCCTATATAATTATGTACTATCATTTCTTATTCTCATTAATTCTTTATTGTCTTGAATTTTATATGGTCTGACTTATATAATGTTGCTACTCTAGCTTCCTTCGGTTAATAATGGACCACTATATCTTTTCCGTCCTTGTATTTACAACCTTTGCAACCACTTTTTTCACTCAGCTTCTTGTCATCAGCATACAACTGGGTTTTGTATTGCTTTATTTCATCCAATCTGCTAGTCTGAATAGATTAGTTTACCTGCTTGTGATTATCGATAAATTTGGACTTATTTCAACCATATGTTACTGTGTTTTCTCTCATCTATATTAATTTCCTAAGGTTGCTAGAACAAATTGCTACAAAATGGGGTGAACTCAAAAAAACAGAAATTTTTTTGTCACAGTTCTAAAGGCCAGAAGTCTGAAATCCAGGTGTCGGCAGGGCTGAGTTCCCTCCTGAAGCTCTGGAGGAGAGTCTGTCCCTTGCCTCATCCAGCCTCTGTGGCTATCGGCATTCCTCGGCTGGCAGGTGCATCACTCCGATCTCTGCCTCTGTCTTCATATGACCAGCATTCCACTCCCTACATTTAATTTGGATTTAGGGCCCACCCAGATAACTGATGATCTCATCTAGGGATCCTTAGCTTCATTTCATGTGCAAAGACTTTTTTTCCAAATGAGGTCACATTCACAAGTTCCAGGGATTAGGATGTGAACATATTTTTAAGGGGCTCAACCCACTGTACACCATCTTTATTCCTTATTCTTCTATTATTCCCCCTCTTTCTTTGACTGTCAGATTGATAAAGGTTTATCTTTTTACCTCTAGTTGTTCAGAAAGTATTAAATATTTACATTAATTTCGGTAAGTATCCTTAAATTTTAACATGCATATAGTGATAAAATTTTTTTACCTTTTTTTTGAGTGAGAGAGAAAGAGCCCCTGTGCACACTCACATGAGAAAGAGAGAGAAAAGAGAGAGAGAAAGAGAGAGGGGGTGGGCAGGGGGGGGAGAGAGAGAGAGAATCTTAAGCAGGCTCCAAGTCCAACCTGGCCCTTGACTCGGGGCTCATTGCCACGACTCTGGGATCATGACCCTGGGTTCATGACCTGCGCCGAAATCGAGAGTCAGATGCTCAACTGACTGAGCCACTGAGGTGCCCCTTTTTTTAAACTATTTTTTTAGTCATAAAATTTTCTAATAAATTCTGTGGTTTTTTGGTATTTCCATTCTTTCACAGAAAAGATCCCCCAAATTAGCATACTTTTATTTCCCACTGAATAAACCTGAACCCAGTCTTTTTTGTTATTTTTTAAATGTTTATTTTTTATTTATTTTTGAGAGAGCGAGAGGAGGAGAGAGGCAGAGAGAGGGAGAGAGAGAATCCCACACAGGCTCTGTGCTGTCAGCTCAGAGCCCAATATGGGGCTCAAACTCATGAACTGTTAGATCGTGACCTGAGCTGAAATCAAGAGTCCGATGCTTAACTGAGCCACCCAGGCACCCCTTTTTTTTGTTATTTTGCCTAGAAATAGTGTCCAAAATTTTCAATATCCAATTAATAAACTTTGAGCACCCATCTGCAATATTTACTTCTTCATTCATTTTATTTATAAATTATAGACACACGTCACTTTCCAATGTATTATGTAAATTGTAAAATATATGTGAAAAGATAAAAATAGATAAATATAAAGATGAAAAATTCTGTTATTTTCTTTCTGAGCACAAAAAGATTACCTTGCTAGCCCTCTGGGACACATGCACCCTATTTTGGATACTACTTGTATGGAGATTCTTTTCACTTTTAGAATAACACACCAAATATGTTAAGAAATTTACTGTCAATTTAGAATTACATTTATGAAAGTGTTTTACAAAACTCAATAATTCCATTGCTTCTTGTTTCCTACATCTTCCCTCTTAGTTTACTTTCATTTAGTAAGTTAGGCCTCCAGTTGTCCAGTAGATGTATTTTGAGTCTTTTAGTCTATTTTTGTCTTCTTTTCTTTCTTTTCTTTTTGCCTCTCTATGCTACAGCATCTTCTTTAAAAAAATTTTTCTTAATCTTTATTTTAAGTAAGCTCCATGCCCAATGGGGGTTTGAACTCATGACCCTGAGATCAAGAGTTGCATGCTCTAGGGGCACCTGGGTGGCTCAGGGGGTTAAGCGTCCAACTTCGGCTCAGGTCATGATCTTGCAGCTCATGAGTTCGAGCCCCACTTCAGGCTCTGTGCTGATAGCTCAGAGCCTTGAGACTGCTTCAGGTTCTGTGTATCCCTCTCTCTGCTCCTCCCTTGATTGTTCTCTGTCTCTCTGTCTCTCAAAAAATAAACAGACATTTTAAAAAATTAAAAAAATAAAATAAAATAAAATTGCATGCTCTATCAGCTGAGCCAGCCAGGAGCCCCTCTGTGCTACAACATTTCCCATAGTGTCTTCCAATCCACTTATTCTCCTTTGACTTTTAATTTGCAACTATTATTTCTTTTTTCTAATTCTACTTTCAATATAGTAGTATAACGAAATGATTAAGCACAATGGAATCAGACAGCTGCTCTGTTTTGAATCCTTGCTCCACCCATAAAGCCCTGTGAGGACTTGGGCAAGTCATTTCACTGCCATTTCCTCATCTGTGTATGATAACAACACTTTTCCCACTCCATGGGCTTATTGTGCTAATTGAATGAGATTTGATAGCTTAGTATGTTTAGAGTCTGGATTTGTGCCTGGTACTTATGATGTGCTCCTTAAAATTTATTTCCATTTCTAATTTTGCTGAATTGAAGTCAGAGACTGTCGTTGACTCGCTCTCTGGCAGAAAATTTGTCTGGAGCTTGACATCGTAAAACATTCTGTGCGTACATTCTTGAACCTTTGTTTTGTAGAGTGAAGAGCCACAAACAAAGCCAGGACCAGCTCTCCCTCTGAGGACTAAAAAAACTGGACAAATTATTTTTAATGTATTTTAAAGTTTCAGAAAGCCATCAAAAACTACTGGGCTCAAATCCTAGGGATCAATAGGAGAGTGGGTAAATAAAGCATGGAGTGTATACATAAAATGGAAAATTATACAGTGCTAAAATGGAGCAACTAGATCCATACGTATCAGCATGGATAAATTCAAAACCATTAAGTGAAAAGTACAAGATGCAAAATATCATATGGGGTCTGATACTGATTATGCAAAACACCACACATATTCTATGCATTTTCTGTGAGCACAAATAGTTGAATAAAAAAATTTTTTTTAAGTCTGGAAGGAAAAACTGAGTTTATGAGTGTGATCAACTTGGGTATGAGGGAGAGGGGTTGGAGGGTAGGAGGGTGGTCAAAGTGGCTTTAGTGTGGCTGGATAAGCACAATGTGGTAAATGGGTACAGTGGAATATCATCCAGCCTAAAAAGGAAGGAAATTCTGACATTGGCCACAACAAGGATGAACCTTAAGGACATCATGCTAAGTGAAATAAGCCAGTCACAAAAAGACAAACACTGTATGATTCCACTAATATGAGGTACTTAGAGGAGTCAACTTCATAAAGACAAAGTAGAATGGTGGTTGCCAGGGCTAGAGTAGGGAGTATGGGAGCTATTTAACGGGTATAGTGTTTGAGTTTTACAAGATGAAAGGAGTTCTGGAGGGTGCCTGGGTGGCTCAGTGGGTTAAGCATTGGACTTTGGCTTACATCATGATCAGATCCTCTGTCCTCTTCTCTCTCTACCCACCCCTCTTGTGCACTCACTCTCTCTCTCAAAAATAAAGAAACATTTTAAAAATTTTTTAAAAACCTAAGAAAAAAAGGGACTTTAGTGGTATTTATAATGTCTTAGCTTTTAAAAAAACTAAAAAAAAAATTTACAACACTAAAATGAAAATAGAATAAGACAAATAATTATGTTACACTTAGTTAATCTGTAAAGCAGAAAAGAGGGGTGTGCCTGGGTGGCTCAGTTGGTTGAGTGTCCAACTTCATCTCAGGTCATGATCTCGCAGTATATGGGTTCAAGCTCTGCGTTGGGCTCTGTGCTGACAGCTCAGAGCCTGGAGCCTGCTTCAGATTCTGTGTCTCCCTCTCTCTCCCCTTCACACTCTGTATTTCTCAAAAATAAATAATAAAAACATTAAAAAAGCAGAAGCAGAAAAGAGGGATGACAAACTGAGCCTTGGGGGGTGAGTCAGGCTCTCCACGGCCACTGTCTACCACTAGGATACCTCCGGGGCCACAGGGAGATTCATCATGTGCTGAAGTCTGATGGTTAATAACAGCTCCTGGAGTGCCTGGATGTCCCAGTTGGTTAAGTGTCAGACTCTTGATTTCGGCTCAGGTCCTGATCTCACGGTTGTGAGATCGAGCCCTGTGTTGAGCTCTGCACTGACAGCATGGAGCCTGCTTGGGATTCTCTCTCTCTCCATCTCTCTCTGCCCCTTCTCCACTCACTCTCTCTCAAAAATAAGTAAATAAACACTTTTAAAGAGTGCTACACTTATGGGGGCTTGTTGTGGTCCTTCTTTTGTGTGTATCCAATTAATGGATGTGGCTTTAGGTGTGTTATCTCAATTAATTCTCATGGCAGCCTTTTGAATTATGTACTGTTGTTATTCTCATTTGACAGATAAAAAATCTAAAGCTCAGTGAGGGTAAATGATTTGCCAAAGTGACAAAACAAGTGAGCAGTGGAGCTATGATTTGTATCCAGGCAGATCTGACCTCAGAGCTCAGACCCTTAACCATGCTGCTGTGAAGTGTGTTTTCTAGCAGACAAAAGTAAAATGTCCACACACATATCACGGTGGTAAGGTGTAATCCAAAGCAATAGCTATGTTAAGAGCATGTGGAATATTTTGTTCATTAACATAACTGTGTCTTTACAACCAAAAAGATAAAACTTGCAGATGACTGCCCTCTGAGATTTAAACCAGTGAAAAGAAATCTTTAATGGATGAGAGTATCTATCTAAAGAATTCACCTTAAGGAACAGATCAAAGTCGGAAGAGACAAGTCAATGCCAAACTTCAATCAAGATGTCTAGAGTGAAGTCACATGAAGGCATAATTGATGAGAGCGATTTGGATTTTAAAATGTTTATATTCTTTGATGTGGTGATTCTACTTTTTGGAATCTATACTAGGGGCATAATGCCACATAACTAAAGAGTTTTATCCATAAATATATTCAGCAGAAAATGAATTTTAATAGTAAAAATGAAAATCAATCTAAGTATCCAACACTAGTGAAATAGCGAAAAGGAATCCCATACAATGGAAATTGTGAGACATACACACACACACACACACACACACACAGAATTTGTGATTGTTTACTAATTTTATATGTACAAAGACAAATTGCATGAGGAAATCCAGTCACTGTGCTATATAGAGACAGGGTTACCTTCCTGCTACAAATACAAAGAGATACTGAATAGTGTATAACGTTATTAGTTGAGGAATAAAATAAAGGAAATAATAAAAGGAAATTTTATTATAAAATAATAAGAAATTCTCAAGTCCCAGAAAAAAATAAGGAACGCAAAGCGAGTGTGGTAAGAAAGATGAAGAAACTAGGGCAGTCAGTGGAGTATAGACCTGGAGATAGACCCTTAGGGTCTACGGCCTGGGGTTTTAATATTCACATGGGGATGGAGATGAAGTCTCAGGTCCATGAAAGGTAGGGAACTTGTCTTGTCTGGATTGATTCCCTCTAAAACATAGGCTAAAGCAAAGATGAAAGAGCTAGAGCCTTACTTGGTGTTATTCGTCAAGGTTCTCCCGAGAACAACCAGTAGAATGTATATTTGTATAGGAAGTGACTTATTTTAAGGAACTGGCTCATGCAGGGTTTCTGAGTGGCTCAGTGAGTTGGGCGTCTGACTCTTGATTTCAGCTTGGGTCATGATTCCAAGCTCTGCATCAGGCTCCTTGCTGAGCATGTAGACTACTTGAGATTCTCTCTCTCTTCCTGTGTCCCTCTCCCCTGCTCACACTCTCTCTCTCTAAAATAAACTAACTGGGGCTCCAGGGTGACTCAGTCAGTTGAGCGACCAACTTCGGCTCAGGTAATGATCTCACGGTTTGTGAGTTTGAGCCCCGCGTCGGGCTCTGTGCTGACATCTCAGAGCCTGGAGCCTGCTTCTGATTCTGTGTCTCCCTCTCTCTCTCTGCCCCTCCCCCACTCATACTCTGTCTCTCTCTGTCTCAGAAATAAATAAACATTAAAAAAATTAAAAAATAAAAAATAAAATAACTAACTAAATACATAAATACATAAGTAAATAAAAAGGAATTGGCTCATGCAATTGTGGGGCTAACAAGTCCAAAATCTGCAGGGTGGGCCAGCAGGCTGGAGGCCAGGGACATCTTGATACTACATTTGACATTCGAAAGCTATCTGCTATAGAATTTTCTTTTGCTTAGAGGAAGTCATCTTTTTGTCCTCATCAGGCCTGTAGTTGTTTAGACAAAACCCACCCACATATGGGGAATGATGTGCTTTACCCAAAGTCCACTCGGTCAAATGTTCATTTCATCCAAAAATCACCCTCACAGAAACATTCAGAAAAATGTGTGACCACATATCTGGGCACCATGGCCCAGACAAATTGACACATAAAATTAACCATTCCACTTGGGAAGTACAAGGAAGGCAGCAAAGATGAGGAAAGGGGAAGTGAAGCAAAAAAGACATGAGGAAGTGTGAAATGGTACGTTGTCATTCTGGCTGACACTTCATGAGAAGCCTCCAAGATCACAGCAGGTTACTCAGCAAGCGTGTCTGGTTGGCAGATGGTTCTGCTCCAAACAGGCTGCAGAGAGAAATGGCACTTTGGAATAGGCCATGGGAGGGAGGAGGACGGGGAATTTATCTGCCAATCTCTCATCTCCTGTTTTCCATTAGTAGACTCACTCCACAGGAAGTTAACTTCCCAGCACTTCCACGGGTTGCCAAGTGGCCTTTTCTGTAGCAAGAATCAATGTGGCATTTCACCTAAGTCTAGAAGTTGTGGGAGAAGCCAGAAACTCTGGGTTCATAGATGTTTGGCCTACCTGTATGATGGAGGTCAAGGTGAAGGACTTAGTGTTCGCAGAGAGAGTGATGATCAACCTCTGGTAGTGTCAACAGAGTCATGGAGGCTATTAGTGCTGAGGAAATCTAAGGACGAACATAGATTTGCATCAGATACAACCCACTTCTCCTACCACTACAATCTACTCATTCTCCATTGTATTGACTCCTATTCTATATTATTGTAGGGATTTCATTTCTCGTGAGTACAAGATATCCTATTCCTTGCCCTAGAGGGAGGTCTGGGTCTGAATCAGAGTCCCTCAAAGTGGTTCCTAGTTGCAAACTCCTGGAAAAATTCAGAAACAAGAGTCCTTGTTATTGTAAGCTGGTCCCTGGTCGTATCTGATTTTCATCATCTCTCTCTTCCACACCCATTCTAAATTTCCCTCCTCCCCTGACAGCATTTAGGCTGGTGCAAGTTGATTGAGACCTTTTGGCCCTTTATTTTCCCTGCCTTTGGTGGGTTGTGGTATCTGCATTCCCATGATTATTACAGGACATAGAAGTACTAAGAGACACCCAAATAAAGGCCCTGAGTTCTGGAAATTCTCTTTACTATCCCCTTGTGTAGCAGTAACCCTAGTTCCTCATGCTAATCAGGATTGATTACCCAACCAGTGCAATAAGTCTTCCTTTGCTTCCTGGTTCACTGTGGCCAGATAGAAAACTGGCCAGATGATATCTACCACTCCTAATTTGGGGGACCCTGTTCTCTACCAAAGGTCACATTCTAGTCACATGACTTCACACAGCTACATCCTCTGGGTTCTAGTAACTGTTTCATGTCTGCCCCTTTATTGTTGGCAGAATAATGGCTCCCAAGGATGTCCCCATCCTAATTCCCAGAACCTGTGACTATGTTAGGTTATATGGCAAGGGGAGAATTAAGTTTGAAGATGGAATTAAGGTTGTCAACCACCTGACTTTCAAATAAGGGGAATTATTCTGAATTATCCAGTTTGGCCCTATGTAATCACAAGGGTCCTTTAAATGTGGAGGAAGGACTCATAAGAGTCAGAAGTGGAGAGATGGCATCATTAGAAACACTTGACCAGCCACTGCTGGTTTTGAAGTTGGAAGGGGGCTATGAACCAAAGAATACAGATAGCTTCTAGAAGAAGCTGCTACAAAAGGCAAGGAAACTACCCTTCCCTAGAATCTCCAGAAAGAAACATGGCCCTAGAGTTTGATCCAGTGAGACCCATTTTAGACTTCTGACCCTCTAGAACTGTAAAAGAATAAATTTGTGCTGTTTCCAGCTACCAGATTTGTGGTAATTTGTTACAGCACTGATGGGAAATCAATATACCCCTTCAGACTTACAGGAGACAATGGTTTCCACCATCACAGGCCCCAGGGCACTGCACCATCCTACTTGATTTCTTAAACCCCACCATACCTTTGAAGGGAGTTTAATAAAAGGAGTATTTACAATTACCCAGTTTGAGTTGTTACTCATTTCCTGCTAAGGCTCTAAACTGATACAGAGCCCAAAGCATCATTTCGGGATATAAGTGTCCTCAGCCACGGGGAGGGAGAATAGACTTGTCTAAAGAATTCAAGAGGCAGCTAATTAAAGTTCTTGCCGAGGTGTCCTAAAGCACCAGTGAAGAGCGCAGTCGTAGGTGACCAATGAATCTAAATGCAGACTCATTCACCTCTCTCCTCCAACTCTCCCCATCTCCCTTCCTGCTGTCCCCAGAACAGAACCTGCACTAGAAACTGGGAGTTCTGGTTTATAATCTGATCTTTGCCATTGAGTGTCTTTGGGCAGAGCAGCTAATTTCTCTGGGTCGTGATTGCTTCTTGTGTTGAAGAGCACTACCCCCTCAGCAAGCTGTTCTGTCTCAGCAAGGCACTATTAGTCTGTAAAATCTAATACTACCCTAAACATTCAAGCCTTCCCTCATGTGATCCACAGGACTTCAGGTTTCTTTGCCAAGGTCCTCTGGGTTGCGTTCAACTCAAACTCCCATGAAGAGCTCAGGAACCCTTACACAGCAGGCTCCTGCCTCCCTCTCTGATCTAACCTAACCTCCGGCCACATACCACACGCCTCACTCCCCACACCTCAGTCTCAGGGGCCTTCCTTCAATTCCCAAATCCTGCCAAGCCCTTGACTTTGCTCTTCCTTCTGTCTGGAACACTCTTCTCACCAGGGCTGGCTCTTTCTCATCATTTAGATCTCCGTTCCCACATCACCTCCTCAGAGACATTTCCTTGACCATCCCATGTCATGTTGTCTCCACTTCCTGATACTTCTATGACATTGCCCTGTTGAGAAATAATGGCTGAGGGTTTCCAGAATTAACAGAATACACCAAACATTAAGGAACATAATTAAAGACAATCCTCACCTTGGCTGGAGACATCAGAGTTTTATCACAAAACATCAAAGAAAAAGAACAACTTGAAAGAACTTCAGAAGTATTACTTCAGCAGAAAAGAAAATGAGCCAGAAAGGAAGAATGGGCTGTGAGAAGCAGTAGTGGCCAAGAGTGATAAAACATGTTGGCAAATCTAATCCTTGATTGATGGTAAATCATAACTATTGAGAGGTTAAAAGCATAGGGGTATTAAAATACCAGAGGCCTACAATAAGGAATTTAGAAAGAAAAAATTGCAGAGGGAAAATAAGGTATTCTATGTCTTTAGTTGAGGAGCAGGATCCCCCCTTTAATGAACTTTTGACTTATATAGAAAAATAGAATTAAGTATGGATGTTAAAAAAAAAAAAAGTTTCAGGGTGCCTGGGTGGCTCAGTTGGTTAAGTGTTTGACTTCGGCTCAGGTCATGATCTCACGATTCTTGAGTTTGAGCCCTGCATGGGGTCTGTGCTGACAGCTCAGAGCCTGGAGCCTGCTTCGGATTCTGTGTCTCCCCCTCTCTGTCTGCCCCTCCCCTGCTTGTGCTCTGTCTCTCTGTCTCTTAAAAATAAATAAAAACAATTAAAAAAATTTCACCGAGTCCCAAAAATAGATGTAGAAATACCATGTAGTACTTATAACCAATGAAAGAACCAAAGAAACTTCATTAATCCAACAAAAGGCAAGATAGGAGAAAAGAAATGGGAAGGAAAACCTTGGTAAAGGAGAAATATGTCCAAATACATACAACAGGAATTGCAAAAAAAAAAAAAAAAATGTGCAAACTAAACATTTTTTTACAAAAATGGGGTGCCTCAGGTCGACTTTTTTTAATCCAAATAAATACTGTTTGAAAAAGCACACCATTTATTCTTTTGGCTTCACTGTGACCTCTCTGGGAATGGCCCCTGTGGAAACTACACATTGGCCAGCACCTGCAGCAACAGTTAATGGCAGTAAGCCCAATGCTAGTGGAGGTCAGGACAGGAAATGAGAATGACCCACAAAGTGGGTGCAACAGTTCAGATTGCTCTTTCTTCATAGTAACTTGAAAGGTATTGCTGAGAAGGGACAATTGATAATGGTTTGTAAAGAAAGTGAAAAACACTGGTGAAAATCATGGGAGCTTTGTCTGGATACGAACCTCCTCTCGAGTTTTAAGAGCAACTTAGCAAGTTATTTCTCTTCCACAGGCCTGTTTCTTCACCTATAGAATAAAAAGAGCAATGCTGTCTCTCCAAGTTTGGGGGCTGGCTAAACTAGATTCCAGAGTCTGGACATGGCGAGCCTTTGGTAACTAAGACAAAGACCCGTCATCACACAGTACTGCCCCTCTCCACAGGCAGTACCATCTCAGCCCATGGCCTACTTCTCACTTCTCATTTTTACCCCCAGGGAAATGAATTTGCACAAACCAAAACTGTAAGAAATTGATATGCAAACACAAATGTAATTTCTTTTTTTTAAGTTAGTATAAGTGCCAAGCAGACAGTTTCTCTCTAGACTCAAAAATAAACTTTCTTTGGGGTGCCTGGCTGGCTTCGTCAATAGAGTGTGTGACTCTTGATCTGAGGGATGTAGGTTCAAGCCCCATGTAGGGTATAGAGATTACTTAAGAATAAAATCTTTATGGGGCGCCTGGGTGGCTTGGTCGGTTAAGCGTCCGACTTCGGCTCAGGTCATGATCTCGCGGTCCGTGAGTTCGAGCCCCGCGTCGGGCTCTGTGCTGACAGCTCGGAGCCTGGAGCCTGTTTCAGATTCTGTGTCTCCCTCTCTCTCTGACCCTCCCCCGTTCATGCTCTGTCTCTCCCTGTCTCAAAAATAAATAAACGTTTAAAAATTAAAAAAAAAAAAAGAATAAAATCTTTAAGGGGCGCCTGGGTGGCTCAGTCTGTTAGGCGGCTGACTCTGGCTCAGGTCATGATCTTGCGGTCCGTGAGTTCTAGCCCCGCGTCAGGCTCTGTGCTGACAGCTTAGAGCCTGGAGCCTGCTTCATATTCTGTGTCTCCCTCTCTCTGACCCTCCCCTGTTCATGCTCTGTCTCTCCCTGTCTCAAAAATAAATAAACGTTAAAAAAAAATTTTTTTTAAAGAATAAAATCTTTAAAACAAAGAAAAAAAGAAAGTTTCCTTTCTATTACCCCTTTCTTCTCCTGATGTCGCAGGGCCACTGAATTCATAGATTCCTTGAAGGTACTCTGTAGGGAGTATCGTGTGTACTCTGTGCCTTTGCTTTTGGTGCCTTCTCTTCTCATCCACTGAAGCCTTCCTGTGTTAGGATTCACTTCTGTGACAGGAAGATAGACACCCTCTGCCCCAACTAGAATGCCACTCCCCTCCTTGCTTTGTCTCATTTCTCACACTGATCACTGCAGATAAGGCTCCTTATCCCAGGGTACTTCAGGGTTGGGAGGGAGCAGTTAGGAATACCCTGATTTGAGGCTAATCTCTGCTAGGATTCAGTCATGTTTGCATGTTGGGCCCCCAAGGGCCTTCTTTTTTAAAAAAAATTTTTTTACATTTATTTACTTATTTTTGAGAGACAGAGAGAGACAGAGCACAAGTGGTGGATGGGCAGAGAGAGAAGGAGACACAGAATCCGAAGCAGGCTCCTGGCTCCAAGGTGTCAGCACAGAACCCAACGCGGGGCCTGAACTCACAAACTGTGAGATCATGACCTAAGCCGAAGTCAGATGCTCAACCGACTGAGCCCCCCAGGCACAATCCCCCCCCCCCCCGCCCCCAGGGCCTTCTTTTATAAGAGATTCGATGGTAAGGGCACAAGAGAGCACGGGGCACTATGACAGGAGATTAGAAGCACAGAACAGGATCTGCCTGGAAAATGTATCCTCTGGCCCAGACTCACCACAGAGAGTGATGGTGCTGTTTTCACTATGATCTCTGAGAGACACAGACTTTACTTAGTATTGGTACGCGGTGACCAAGTGCCACACTCAAAACCTTGTAGGAATTTCCCCCCACCATGGAATACGACTCTGTGGGGAATGGATCCATGTGTCACAACTTACACTGACAGCTCTGAGGACACGCAGGATGATGTCAGTAGGCAAGGTGACCAGCCTCCAAGATGGCTCCAGTGGTCCCTGCCTCCTGGTATTCACATTCTTGTCTCCTCCCACGTGCACCATGGTTGATCCATGTGACCAATAGCAGGAGCATGGCATGTCACTTCTGGGGCTAGGTCATAAGAGATATCATGCCTTCTCCCTTGTTCCCTCAGATCTCTTGCTCAGGGGAAAACTGGCTGCCATATTTTGAACAGTCCTATGGAGAAGACTACTTGGTGAGAAATGGAGGTCTCCAAATAAGCTGAGAGAAACTGAGGTTCAGCCATGTAAGTGAGCCCTCTTAGAAGTGGATCCTCCAGCCTCAGTCAAGCCTTCAGATGACTACTGTCCTGGCCAACATCTTGATTGCAACCTCATGGGAGATCCTGAGCCAGAAACACCCAAATAAACCAGTCCTGGATTCCTCATTCTCAGAAACTGTTTGAGATAATAAATGTTTGTTGTTTTAAGCCACTGTAGCAATAGATAATAAAATAACGTTCTCTAGCACAATTACAAATAAATGGAGTTTAATGTCATAAACCCTACTATGTAAATATGGACAAATCTCTAAACACATGTGATGGAAAGTAAAAGATTAATTATACTAAGATATATTCAATATCATGGGTGGGGAGGGAACATTGTGGTGGGGGAAGTTATCTTATCCAAGAGATATATTGGGAGGGTTTATATGATTTCTTTGGGGAACGCTGATACTTTCTCACTCCCCCATCTCCAGGGAGAGGACAGGAAGCTACTTTCCAACATAAACCACAAATACTGAGAAGGGGCTCTCAGGGCACACTGAAAGCTTGGTGTGTGTTCTCTGCAGTTGAAGATGGGGGTGGTCCTTGACACCCGCCTAACTCAGGCATGGGGAAGCTGAAGCTGTGGCATGTGGGACAGGACACGGAGCCTACATTTTGTTGGAGAGTTGAGGCCTTTCTATGCAACAAGTGTTTGCCACTCAGCAGAGGGAAACCCAGGCTGGAGACACTTTATACTCTCCTCCAAGAAGACCGTGGGGAGAGTGAATAGTGTCTGTTTGCTGGTGTGCTGTGGACCACAAGAACAGGGCTGGAGCAACATGGGTGCAGCAACCAGAGGAACGGAAGCTAGAGGAAGAGGGGGAAGAAGCAAAGGAGAAGGACAAGAAGTCTTACCTTTGGATAAAGGGTGAAATGCTGATTATTATCTTGGTTGGACATTTTGTTAAGTTTTTTTGTTACAAGGGTTTCTGAGCATGTGGGAAGGTGTCTGTCATTAGATTTAATGATAGTTAATGTTTGTGTATCTGCTCCATCTTTTTTTTCCAAAGGTTTTTTGGGGTAAATTGCAGAACATCTGTCATTTCACATTCCTGGGGACTCCACACCGTCTTTTCAGAGAACAGGAACATTTTCTTTTTTTTAATTTTTTTTTAATGTTTATTCATTTTTTGATAGAGACAGAGCATGAGTGGGGGAGGGGCAGACAGAGAGGGAGACACAGAATCCGAAGCAGGCTCCAGGCTTGGAACTGACAGCACAGAGCCTGACACAGGGCTCAAACTCTCAGACTGTGAGATCATGACCTGAGCTGAAATCGGACGCGGAACCAACTGAGCCACCAGGCATCCCCAGGAACATTTTCTTGTATGCTCCAGCAACACCGTCGCCCACAGTGGGATTAATGGCGATTTTTTTGGAGTCCCCTGATGCCCAAGACATATATGGTTTTCTTAACTGTCTCCAAGATGTCTTCTTTAAAAAATACAGTTGAGGGGCGCCTGGGTGGCTCAGTCGGTTGAGCGTCCGACTTTGGCTCAGGTCATGATTTCACGGTCCGTGAGTTCGAGCCCCGCGTCGGGCTCTGTGCTGACAGCTCAGAGCCTGGAGCCCGTTTCAGATTCTGTGTCTCCCTCTCTCTCTGCCCCTCCCCTGTTCATGCTCTGTGTCTCTCTGTCTCAAAAATAAATAAACATTAAAAAAAATTTTTTTAAATACAGTTGAAGCGGGGGGTGGGGGGGAGGGTGTGCGCCTGGGTGGCTCAGTTGGTTGAGTGTCCAACGTCGGCTCAGGTCATGATCTCATGGTTCCTGGGTTCAAGCCCCATGTCGGGCTCTGTGCTGACAGCTCAGAGCCTGGAGCCCGTTTCAGATTCTGTGTCTCCCTCTCTCTCTGCCCCTCTCCTGTTCATGCTCTGTCTCTCTCTGTCTCAAAAATAAATAAACATTAAAAAAAATTTTTTTTAATACAGTTGAAGCAGGGGGTGGGGGGGAGGGTGTGCGCCTGGGTGGCTCAGTTGGTTGAGCGTCCAACGTCGGTTCAGGTCATGATCTCATGGTTCCTGGGTTCAAGCCCCATGTCGGGCTCTGTGACAACAGCTCGGAGCCTGGAGCCTGCTTTGGATTCTGTGTCTCCCTCTCTCTCTGTGCCCCTTCCCCACTCGTGCTCTGTCTCTCTCAAAAATAATATAAAAACATTTTTTAAAATTTAAAAATAAATAAATACAAAATACAGTTGATGGGGGCACCTGGGTGGCTCAGTCAGTTAAGCATCCAACTTCAGCTCAGGTCATGATCTCACGGTTTGTTAGTTCAAGCCCTGAGTCGGGCTCTGTGCTGACAGCTCGGACCCTGGAGCCTGCTTTGTATTCTGTCTCGGTCTCCCTCTGCCCCTTCCCCACTGGCGCACTCGCTCTCTCCCTCTCTCCCTCTCTCTCTCTCTCTCTCTCAAATATAAACATTTTTTAAAACATTTTAATAAAAATAAAAATACAGTTGATGTGTTTTGTGCCTAGGAAGATAAACTGGAAACTTTTAACTTTTAAATTGAGGCTGTTATTTATAACTTAAATTGACACAAGACTGTTCCCGAAGAGTGAGCAGCACTCCATTCAGGAATGGAGAAATTTTATCCCTGTTGAATCATTCTGAAAGAAATGACAGAAACACAGGGGAAATGTAGATTTTCATAATCCCCCCCCCCAAAGAGGAATTTATACTTTGTGAAGGTGACAGACACTGCTGGAGAGATGCTCTAATAAGTTTACCCATGTCTTCATAACCCAGATGTTTAAACACTGCACAGGAATGTCATCCGTTGCTGATGCACGTGTAAATTTGTACCAAGTCAATGCAGGGCATGTGGCAGTGTCTATCAAAATTTTAAAAGCATACACTCTTTGATCCAGCCATCTCTTCCCCAGAAATTTATTCTGTACATATCCTGGCCATGTGAAATGAGTAAGTAAAAGGATATGCCTTGCAGCACTGTTTGTAATAGCAGAAGATTGGAAACAATCATAAAAGTCCATCAGTGAGGGATTCGTTTTCTATATATATGAACATATATATGCAGTTTATTATATATTATATACATATAAATGTTACACATACTATATATGTGATCGAGTATTCCACAGCAGAAGTACTACAGAATGCTCTAGGCCAGCAGAAGAATGAGGCTATAGGCACAGGCAGACTGCTAAGTGGAAAACAATGAAATGTGTAACAAGGTGCTGAGCGCGTGTGTGGGTATCATCCCACCGCTTGCTCTCCTCACTCACCCCCTCTCTCCTGTCTGAGAGTGACCTCTGTAAACGACATCAACAGACTGTCTTGTTCTCTGGCTCATGTTGGGTTCAGCCCTTGCAGTACAGCAGCAGGAGGGCAGACAGAGGGAGGAGAGGAGGAGTGGGCATATGCCCCTGGCCTCCTCCCTGTGACGCCCTGCTGGCTGTGCTGCTCACAGGAGTCACTGTGCTGTCTCCCTCCACTGTTGCTGGCCCTGGGTTATTGCACTATCTCTTGTGCTTTTCCTGTGGCTGGCCCACGCTTTTGTAAACAGTCCATTCGTTATGTTTGACTCAAATGACTCACTTTATGTGGGCCATCTGTTTTCTGTCAGGACTCTGATACGGTATATTAGCACTGAGGTAAAAATATAATAATAAATAATAATAATAATAAGGGCGCCTGGGTGGCTCAGTCGGTTAAGTGTTGGATTTTGGCTCAGATCATGATGTTATGGTTTGTGGGTTCAAGCCCCACATGGGGCTCTGTGCTGACAGCTCAGAGCCTGGAGCCTGCTTCGGATTCCATCTCCCTCTCTCTGTGTCTCTACCCCGCTTGTGCTCTGTCTCTCAAAAATGAAGAAACATTTTAAAAAATTTTAGATAATAATAATAATAATAAAAGTGTATGTCTGTTGAGGAGGGGGACACATGCACTTAATGTGTGCTTAGTGTTTCTAGGAAACTGCACAAGAAGCTGCTCACAGTGGTTGCTTCTAGGAAGGAAGCGGTGGCTGGGGGTGGAGAGCAGCAGGAAGGAATATCTAGTTTTACTGTTAGCCTTTTTGTTCCTTTTGAATTATGTACTTTATGCATGTATTGCTTATTCAAAAATCATTTCTTTGAATTTTTATTTTGCTCCCGCCCTTCCTCAAAAATAATTTTTAATTGAATTTTTTAGAAAATAATGAAAAATAGAGACCGCAGAGGGACTCCGTGCCAGAAGGCTTCCCAGACAGCTGTCCCTGCAGCACCCAAATCCCTCCTTCCCCGGGCACGGCCACCTTCCCTGGCAGATACACCAAACTGCCAATTGAACAAAACCGTAACTGGCAAGCTTCTCCCACTATATACTACAGACATGAGATGCAATATTTTGAAAGAAATCTGGCACATTAACTCTTAGACCATTTCCTGATACTCACAGGCGGGTAAGGGATTCATGCTAAAGGCCACAACTTCACTACCGCCATCAGCAGGCCACACGTCCCTCCCCCACAGGGAGCGGGATAGAGTCTGCTGTGCTTTTCATCTAGGCCCACTTTTTAATCCCTCTCTGACATCCTTGCCACTGCGGAGTCCAAACCGGCCTCGGCCTGGTTGAGTCTCAGCTACACTCAGCGGAGTCTGGCTAGGAGACCACACAGGGAGGGTCCTGTCTTCCTCCTCCCGCTCCTCAACCATGGCCAACCCATTACTTAGCAATGTCTCTATTTTTGTCATGCTCATTATACTGCAGTGCTCTTCATTTTCATCTCATTATTGTTGGCGGGGTCATCTGGAGGCTTCGTTGCCCAGGAGACAGTGGGGGAGCTGCGCACTCAGCTGTCTTCCGTAGGCGTGGCTCATCCATCATCTGGCAATACACTCTCAGGTCTCTCTCTTCTTGTTGTAGGGTCACCACCAGAGCCCATCGGTTGTTCTGGCTCTTCCTATTCCCAGAAGTGTGATCCTTCCCTTCTTAAGCAGAGAGGGAGAAACATATCTATATTTTATAGACAGATACATAATTGACAGAGAAAACAGAGCATCCACACGATTCCCGTGTGTAAATCTTTTGGAGGAGAAAAATGTCTCTGGGCACTGACTGCACTATTAGAAGCGTGTGGGATAGAAACACTCCTGCCCTAAAGAACACAGGTCACTGGGTTACTTCCCCAGCCTACGTGAGATGGGGGCTGTGGCTACAAAAGAAGTCCCCAAAGCACATTTGCATAAAGGCCCCCAGTACTTTTGCCCTAGATTCCACTACAGCAACATGAAACAGGTTAGGGTCTCAAGGAGATGACCATAGGCAAAAGGGGAACAAGGTACTGCTTTTGAGAGGAACTGATGCCCTTTGCCTCTATCCCCAACACTGAGGTTCTGCCCCTCCCTCCACACCCTCTGCACTCTAATGGCAGGGACAGAGCGCCCCGAGCCCCAAGCCTTCCCACCTGTGCCTTTTTTCATGTGAGGTCTGTCTGCTGGAGCTGTTCCTTCTCGTCCTGTGAAATCAGATCTCAGGTGTTACTTCTTTAGTGAACACTTCCTGGACTCCTAGCCTATATCCCTCTGGCATTGTTAGACATGCTTTCCTCTGAAGTCCTATAGCACTTTGTTCCTGGATGGTTATTGTTGGTTGTCCACTGTCCAACTCCCGTTGCTTTTGTATTGGCAGATTTTGCTGGGTGCTGATGCACAGCACATAACTTAGTTGAATGCACTGAACCTGGAGTGATAATTAGAGATGATTATGTGAACCACCTCACGACTGATGGTTTGCTTTGGGCCAGGCACTGTGCTGAGAACTTGACAGGCACTATCCCCCTTAATCCTGACCATAGCCCAAGAGGTAGGTGCCATTACTCCCCTCCTGCAGAGGAGGAGACTGGAAAAGGGTAAATGATTCACTCAAGGCCATGTGCATATTCCTTTCTATAGAGTTGCTTTCACTATACATGCAGTAGCATACTCTACATACTGTCCTACACCTTGCTTTTCTTCCCTTTAATTTATTTCCTGGAGATTGTTCCATTATCACTAGTTACAGACCTATAACCATTCTTCTTAACAGATTTAGAGTATTCCATAAATGGATCTACTCTACCTTATTTAATCATCCCCTGTTGGTGGGCATTTAGGTGGTTTCCTGTCTTTTGCTATTATGCATGGGGCTGAAAAGTGTATCCTTGCCCACAAATCTCAACATAAGTTATATTACATTCCATGCAAATCCTTGGTCCTTCTGGAATTTTGGTTACAAATGAGGTAGAAATTCAGTAAAAATGTTGGCCACTATACTCTACGATGGCCAAATATCTTACCCGGCACATAGTTGGTGCTTATAAACATTACTAGTGACAGTGGTGATGGTGACGACCAACAGCATTCACTGTGGCACACCATCAGGTGTGTTTATGAGCATGCAGTCAGTCTACCGCATTAAGGGTGGCTCCCTGGATGTCTTAACTCTCAGTGTCTAAGTCCTAAAAGTCACGCATCTGAATGACGTTCTGACCTAGGGAGGAGAGAAAGATATCACATGATTACGGTCATGGGATGAACCAAATGGGGATGACCCAGGATGGAGGAGCTTCTGAAGGCAAACTGTGGGTGATGTATGTGAGGCGTTCCCTGTGGGCTGGTTCGGAAGACATGCCATTAGTGGATGCAGGCTAATTGGGTTGGCCTTGGGCTGGAGGGAATGGAGGCATGTTCTAGTGTTAGGCAGGGTAATGTCCGAGGAGGCAAGGCCAGCCGGGGTCAGACCAGAGCTCTGAATGCAGAACCAACCTTTGGTTATATAAGAATATAAAGAGCCTATGGTATACAGTTGGAAGCTTCTGTCCATGTCTGGTAGAGAGCAGATAGAGGATGCCACAGAGAGAAATGTGAGCTGGGAACCTAGTCAAGTTTAAGGATCATCTGAAGAAGATGCCCTCTTATCCAGATGGGTTGAAGTGTAAGCCCTACTAGCTGGAGATCCCTGGGAGATGAGGAGAAATAGTTCTGGGGTGGGATGGCCAATCCCCAAGTAATGGGTGTGCATAGCAGAAGAGGGAAAAAGCTTCTCCTTAGTGCTGGAGTTGCTGGGAACAAGTAAATCTCTTGCTGGGCAGGGGTGGGGGCATCTACAGGGAATAACTGAACAGTAAGTCATGTTTCCAAGCTCTGCATAAGGACTTGGGAATAAGACGTCATAATAACAGCTAATATCTACCATAACCATGCCAGGCATTAATTCATTTGATTCCCCTCACAGCCCTGCAAATTTATCCCCATTTTATACAAGAGAAAACTGACTCACAGAGAGGTTAACCCTCCAGAATTGAAGTCACGTAACTTGCATCTATTATCAAAATTTGATCATCCATTTAACCCTAGGGGATGCTTTTACAGATCACCTTCTGTGCACTAAGATGTGGTCTTCATGAGGATAACCCCCAGCAGGATGATGGCCATGTATGGGACTTTCCTAAACCCGTCTAGGAATGGGCAGATCTCAGTACCATGCTGCTCCACCGTGGCCCTCCAGAGTGAGGGCTGGACTGCAGTAGAGATATAAGCCGCTTCTCTGAATACCCAACCATGGAATAGTGGGAGTAAGAGCACTGACCTAGGAGTCAGGAAGCTCAGGGCTGAGGCAGACGGAATGGAAAGACAGCTGAGAAGGAAGGAAGGAGATGGGCTCTGCAAAGTAACCAGCTATGGGCTGAACACAGAGGTCACTGGATCCCCCTATGTCGGGCAGGTTCCAGCAGGAGTCAGGCAAACACTGGGGACAAATGTGGAGGGTGTGGCAGGTGTCCGGCTTCATACTACAAACAAACCTCCCCCATTGGAGAAGCTGGGATGTCCCAACATGGGAATGGGATTTGCTTCATTTCAACTCGACAGCAAGCCCTTTGCCTCCACCAGCTTGGGAGGGGTGGCGTGATTTCTGCAGAAAAGCACTGCTTTTGCTGTGGGTCATCTCCTAAGAATGTACTACTTTGTCCTCCCCAGCCCTTCTCCCCACCCGGGGCTAGACAGATCTGCCCTTCTCTGGCTTTGACATGTCTCCAGGCACGAATCTGCTGGCCTGGCCTGGACAAGCAAAACATGCAGTCAGAAAAAGAATGAAGCTGACTGCCTTTGGCAGCACAAGACCTCAGTGCTGCCAGCCCCGGGCCCATCCACCATGCCCATCCCTCCCTCCCTGCTCACTGAGAAGAAGGAGGTCAAAAATCAAGCTGTCCTGGGGTGCCTGGGTGGCTCAGTCAGTTAAGCGTCCAACTTCGGCTCAGGTCGTGATCTCACGGTTCGTGAGTTCAAGCCCCACTTCAGGCTCTATGCTGACAGCTTGGAGCCCAGAGTCTGCTTCATATTCTGTGTCTCCCTCTCTCTCTGCCCCTCTCCTACCCATGTTCTGTCTCTCTGTCTCTCTCTCTCTCTCTCTCTCAAAAATAAATAAACATTAAAAAAAATAGAGCTGTCCACCTTTCATCAGCTGCACCTGTGACAATCATAATGTCCCAGGCCCTCTGTCCTTGCTCTGGTCTGCGAGGTGCTTTAGAGCTGTCCTTCCAACCCCCACAGGTTGTCATGGTGTCTGCTGCTCAGACTCCTCACTGGACAGAGCAGCAGACTGTCTCCATGGCAATGAAAAGAATCTGTGGAGGAAGGACGTTGGCCTTGGAAATGAACTCACAAGAACCCTCCCGGGAAATTAGCTCTTCCTGAGAGGTCAGGAGAGATGCCCCTCGTGGAGACAAAGTTCTTTAGCCGTTCCAGCAGCCTTGGGAAGCTCAGGTTTCCAACAGCGATGCCACCATCTCTGTCTACCCTCCAGCCATGGAGGAAGCCCAACCCAGATCCCTGGCTGAACCCATAAAAACTGCTGCTCTGGACAGCATGGTTGGTGTGGAGAATGCCTGACCCGGTTGTGCCGCACAGCCAGCTTCCCTGCCCGCTCTGCTTCTTCTCGAAGTCTCTCTCCCATCTGACAGGACCCTGGGCCCACTCCTCCTTGCTAAGGTGTGAGCAGATACAGATGAAACAGTGCCTCCCCTGCCCCCAGATGCTTGTGTGTTATCATAGGATCTTCCATAATAAGAACAACAGATCTCAACTAGCCCACTGCAGTCCTTGGGAGACATTTCTGCCCTGCATGTGTGCCTTTCTATCCTGCTTTTCACACCACGAATCTCAGCTTTGGCATGGTTCCCACAGGGAGGGCACTAGGGTTCTCTGAAACTCCTAATCCCTTTATTTTTTTTTAAGTTTTTAAATGTTTTTATTTATTTTTGAGAGGGAGAGAAACAGAGTACAAGCAGAGGAAGGGCAGAGAGAGAGGGAGCCACAGAATCCATAGAAGGGTCCAGGCTCTGAGCTGTTAACACAGAGTCTGACACAGGGCTCGAACTCGTGAACTGTGAGATCATGACCTGAGCCGAAGTTGGACACTTAACCAACTGAGCCACCCAGGCACCCTGCTCCTAATCCCTTTCTAACCCGACACCTGCACAACTGGAATCAGGCTGGGCTGGGTTAGAAGATATGGCCTTTTCTACCTCAGCCTCCCAGGCAGGAATCTGTCTCCCCCACCTACCTCAGGTACCCAGTGACCCCTTCCCTCTCCCCATCAATCCTTGTTCTCACAGAGGAATCACAAATGCATTCACACTTGAATGTGAGCAATGACAGATAAAAGCAGATTCTCTCAGGGAGGTCAGAAGTTAAATTGTAAGGAATGAGCTCCTAAGTGGACTTTCAGCCACCGGTTCAAAGGACAAGTGCCATAAGAGTAGAGTTTGGACTTTGCTCTTAGAAAAAGAAAGAAGTGATGTGGATCTTCTTTCTTCCAAAGCGTTTCTTTGCACTTGCTGACTCCCTTGGACAATAAAGGGTCTGTTTTGCTTTAACTTCTAGTTCTTAAGCCAAGGAGTGTGATTTCATAAAATTCTGCTACACTAAAGCTAGGTGTGGTGTCACCACAGAGGACTTTATGTTCACTGCCTGATATCACTGCTTCCTCGTTAGCAACCCAAGAGCACAGCCTCATAGCCACCACCACACCTACAGAGCAGCCTGCAGGGGGGAAGGCATCCCACCCTTCCTCCCCTCCCCTCCTCTGCTCAGTAATCCTGGGTTCCTTCTGGGACTTCTCACTTCCTGAAAACAAATCAGAAAGGACTTCATCAAGTACACTTCAGTTCAGGTACCAGCTGTGCCACTTATTTCGCTACGTGACTGTCTTTACTTGAATCCTTCCAAAAGCAAAGCTTAAGTAAATCCTTTGTGATGTGGTCATGGGGCACAGAAGTGAGGGGGCGGGAAGAGAGACAGGGCAGCCTCTGGGCCATGGGAATGGACTCCACACAGACTCACTGAGAAAGTAGGATGCCTTCCTGTTCCTCCTCCCACAGGGTTCCCCACTGGCCGAGGCTGCCCCTGCCCCTGGCAGTCACCCCCCCACCCCCGACATGCAGGACTCCCTGTGTACTCCCCTGGGCAGAAAAGCAGATGAGTCATGGTAGGTGTTGTGGGGCGAGTACTGTCCATCTATGCTGTGGCTGACATCTGAGGTGGACTGAGGGGATGTGGCCACACTTTGGCACGTTACTGAATTTTTCTAGAATCTCAGGTTCTCCACAGGTAAAATGGGGCTAAGATCTGCCCTGCCTCACAGAGTTGTTACTATCTTTAAAAGAGAGAATTCTTGAGAAGCACTTAGCACTGTTCTTGATCCAGAATAAGGCTCAGTAAGTGGCAGCTACTACTCTTCCTGTGACTGGGGACCGTGGGGGTCACCTATGTTGCACTAAGGGCCTGGGGGTCTGTTTCCCACCCCACCCCCTCTCTTTGGCAGGACCCAGATTGGGCAGGACTGGAAGTCATTTGGGAGATGAATCCCGAGGAAGCAGCCTGAGTTCTGGGTCTAGAAAACTCTTAAGAGTTTTTCCTTCCTTTCCCAAAGGGAAGACAAACTTTTTCTGGAGTGCAAGAGGCAGAAAGGGTTGTAGCTCCAGAGTGGCTGGAGAGGAAAATCTTGCTTTTTCTAGAAGGAACCATTTCCTTATATGGTTTGCCTCTGCCATTTCCAGGAATTTAGGGTCTAAGAAGGAGTTCCCAGAAGCAGGAAGAGCTAGACACACCAGATTCACCCTCCAGAAGAGGAATTCATTCATTCACAATCCAGTCAACTATTCAACAAACCTGCATTGAAAAGTTTCTAGGTGCTGAGCTTTCTGCTAGAGGCTGGGGCTTCAGAGATACAAGACCATCTCTGGGCAACTGAAGAAGAAAACAGAACACACTGACAACGATGCCCACGCACTGCAGTAAGTGCCACAGGAGCGGCTGCCCTTGGAGGATGGGTTCTGACAAAGGCAGCAGTGTGTGTGGAGACCTCAAGCAAGAGAGAGCACAGCCCATGGGGAACTGTGAATCCTTCCACCAGCAAGAGTAAAGCTCCCGAGGGCAAGTGATGGTTTAAAAAACAGAGTGATGGGCTCCTGGGTGGCTCAGTCAGTTAGGCGGCTGATTTTTTTGTTTCATATTTATTTATTTTTGAAAGAGAGAGACAGATCATGAGCAGGGGAGGGGCAGAGAGAGAGGGAGACACAGAATCTGAAGCAGGCTCCAGGCTCTGAGCTGTCAGCACAGAGCCCGACGCTGGACTCGAACTCATGGACCATGAGGTCATGACCAGAGCCAAAGTTGGATGCTCAACCGACTGAGCCACCCAGGCACCCCAAGTGTCTGACTCTTGATTTTGGCTCAGGTCATGATCTCACAGTTCGTGAGTTCGAGCCTCGCAGGGGGCTCTCACTGTCAGCACAGAGCCTGCCTGGGATTCTGTCTCTGCCCCTCTCTCTGCTCCTCCCTCACTTGTGTGCTCTCTCTCCCTCTCTCAAAATAAATAAATAAACTTAAAAAAATTTTTTTAAGCAAAACAAAATGAAAAAACAGTGACAAAGGAGGCAGAGGTCAGGATCTGAGGAGGTGTTCCCTACACAGAGAAATTTGGCTCTCATCCTGAGGCTGATGGAAAGCTATCTCCACCACAGGACTTATTCCATACCCCTCTGTGTAGCCCCTCATCATTGTAAAAGCTGTAGCTCCTGCATCAACGATGATATCCCCGACTATCTTAGAAGTGAAGGGAGAATGGAAAGCAACAAGCAAACCTCTCTGCCAATAAAGTTTGGGCCTCTGCTTAAAACACGGCCAGCCATGAGCCCTTTCTTCCTCTTCTTCTACTTACTGAAAAATCGTCCACTCAGTATCCTGAGTCACCTTTATAATTCCACTGAGAAAGTTCATAGCACTGCTGTGGAGTCCCAGGTGCAATAAATATTGGGTGGACAGGTGGATGAAAGGAAGGCCAAACAGTGGTAATAACGATAGGTGAGATGAGCACTGAAACTGATAAATACACATATGTGCTTGTACGTGCCCAGACTGTCTTTGGGAACAGCGATGGCCTGCGGGGAAGGGAAGCAGATTCTAGAGTTCAAGTGTGGTAAGGGAGACTCACCTTCCACTTCTCACCCTTTTGAAGTACTTCAATTTGTTACCATGTTCATTTAAAATACTTCTTAAAGGTGTGCCTGGGTGGCTTAGTCGGTTAAACGTCCGACTTCGGCTCAGGTCATGATCTCACAGTTCGTGGGTTCAAGCCCCGCATCAGGCTCTGTGCTGACAGCTCAGACCCTGGAGCCTGTTTCGGATTCTGTGTCTCCCTCTCTCATGGCCCCTCCCCCACTCACACTCTGTCTCCCTCTGTCTCAAAAATAAACAAACATTAAAAAATAATAATAATAAATAAATAAGTAAATAAATAAATAAAATACTTCTTAAAAATAAATGCATGTACTGTCAATACCCTCCAGCCAAAGACCACCACCAATACAACCGTAGTCAAATAAAATTGGGTTTATTGACTCTTAGCAAATGAGGGAGAACATACCCTGTGGGGACGTGGGGTGTCTCACTAACAGAATGTTAGAAAGGACTTAATCAGATCAGGCTTATTTCAGGTGATTTTGAGGAGGATTCAAAGAAGCAAGTCTTTGCTCTGGATTGGATACTGGGATAACTCTGTGACTAGAATCTTAATCATAAGTATCTTAATTTGTACATAGAAGGAGAGAAGAAAAGAGCAAAGTTATGGGAGCTGTTGACAAAGCAGCATCTGTCACTCATTATTCAGGATGGAGGATGGATGTTCAGATTTTTGCAGTTTGGACAATAATTTGTCTGTGTTCAGGGGCTCCTGGGTAGCTCAAACGGTTAAGCATCTGACTTGATTTTGGCTCAGGTTGTGATCTCACAGTTTGTGAGTTTGAGCCCCACATCAGGCTCTGTGCTGACAGTATGGAGCCTGCTTGGGATTGTCTCTCCCTCTCTCTCTCTGTCCCTTCCCTGCTAACTCTCTCTCACACTCTCTCAAAATAAATAAGTAAACTATTTTAAAAAATCTCCCTTGAAAAAATAATTTGTCTGTGTTCAGACATGATTACAGAGTGATCTTGTTTTTGTCTTCATTCATCAAGTGAACAGAGTGGGCTTGTCTGGTGGTGGTATCCCCCAGAATTGCTTATGTCTAACTGAACACCGTCACCTAGCTGGGAGGCCAGGCCATCAGCACCAAGGCCTGGCTAATTATGCCAAGTCAGCTCCAGGCTAGCAGCGGCTGCTCCTCTCTTTCTAGGCACCCTTCAAACTAAAGAGTACAGATATTAATTCAACTAGTTGTTTTTACTATACTGCCTGAGTAGTATAGAAATTGGGCCAATTTTTTTTTTAATATGGACTCAACACTAAGTAAGGATCACTTTAACAACTTTTTATGAGATACCAGCAAGCTTTAATACAGTATATTCTAAAGCCTGAGCTGGGGCAGGTCCCTGAAAATGGGACCACTGGTGGCTGACATAGATGGCCAGGCTCTCTGACCCATCAACACCATAGCGAAGTCACGTGGGCAGGGGTTAGTGTCAGCTCCACAGTCTTAGCTTGGGCTGCTATGACAAAATACCATAGATGGGCTGGCTTAACACAGACATTTATTTCCCACAGTTCCAGAGGCTCAGAATCTGAGATCAGGGTGCCTCCCTAGTCAGGATCTAGTGAGAGCACTTTTCCTGGTTTCCAATGGCCATTTTCTTGCTCTATACTCACCTGGTGGAGAGAGAGAGATCTCATATCCCACCACCACCACCCCCTTTTTGAAATTTGTTGTTAACATTTATTTTAGAGAGAGAGAAAGAAAGAGTGCAAGCACAAGTAGGAGACAGGCAGAGAGAAGGAGACAGGATCCGAAGCAGGCTCCACGCTGTCAGAACAGAGCCCGATGTGGGACTCAAACTCATGAACCGTGAGATCATGACCTGAACCAAAATCAAGAGTGAGCCACTTAACTGACTGAGCCATCCAGGCGCCCCTCATGTCCCTTTTATAAAAGCATTCACTCCATCATGAAGGCTACACTCTCATGACCTCATCTAACCCAAATTACAAAGGCCCCATCTCCTGGGGCACCCAGGTGGCTCAGTCGATGAAGCCTCCAACTCTTGATTTCAGCTCAGGTCACGACCTCATGGTTCTTGAGTTGGAGCCCCATATTAAGCTCTGTGCTGGTCATGTGGCAACTCCTTGGGATTCGGTCTCCCTCTCTATCTGCCCCTCCCCTGCTCACTCTTTATCTCTGTCTCAAAATAAATAAAAATAAACTTTAAAAAACAGGCCCATCTCCAAATACCATCATATTAGGGATTAGGATTTCAATATATGAATTTTAGGGGTAGATAGGCTTTCAGTCCACAGCACTCCCTGTTCAAATGCAGAAACTCCTGCCCTGGGAAAGAGAACTTCTTAGGGGATCATCAGTTGGACAGGTAATGGGTCAAGTGAACCAGGCACAGGACTTTCTCATGGCAAGCCCAGACTGAGGATCAGGGAATCTAGTCTCTGGATCAGTTTTCCCACCAGCCCACCACATGGCCAAGCTCCTTCCCCTCCATGGGCTTCAGTCTCTTCATCTGTAAAATGGCAGGGCAAGGGAAGGGGGAAGTAAACCAGATCATTTGTATGACCTTTTCTGTGATTCTGGGGCACAACTGTTCCAAAGGCAGGTGATGAGCCCATTTCAACCTCTTCTGGTAAAAGCAAGAGACCAGGTGCACTGGAGAGAAGCCAGCATATCTGGCAGGAAAAACATAGCCTCCATGACAAGCGAGTGGGCTTAGATCTCATGGACTCAGAGAGCTACACCTCCCCACACCTGCATCAGTTCTTAACCCCCAGCAAATGAAGCAAGACAGGAGGAGCATTGAGCGTCCCCTAAAGGATTGTCATGGAGTTAGTTAGCTGACAAACTTCAGGACAGGGAAGAGAAGAAAGGAGGTAGAAGAGAATTCTGGAAATGGCTCCATCTGAGGTGGGCTATTCTGAAGTTGGGGGTTGGGTAATAGCTTCTTTTGCTTGGCATTCCATACTCCATCCTTCTGCCAGTTGAAAGACACTCTCTAGATGTGAGCTAACAGTGCTGTCTGTAAGCTGTTTAATTGGCCAAGGGGGCCACTTGCTTTGGATGAAAGACCGTCATCTTCTTGGTAGAATCTGATGCAGGACATTCAAGACCCAAAATGTCTGGTGTTTGGGTTGGGCTGGCCACTGAGGTATCAATTCATTAAACTCCAAGGCCCCACATCTCATCCCCACACCTGTGGTGTTTCAGGTCACCAAGGACCCATCTTTACCACCAGCATCTTTTGTCAATTGCCTCCAGAAGCTGGGTTGCCAGAAATGGGACAAAGGTGACCCTGGATTCCTTCCCTCCCAGGACCTCACATTCTAAAACCATCCTGATTTTTTACTTAGGGAGAAGTAAAGAGAGTTTTTAAATTGGTATGTAAATTTAATGACATTGAGTGTTGCATTTTAAATTTTCATTTTTTAACAAGTAGAACATCCAGTTGTTGAGAGACCGAAGCTCTTTGTGTGTGTGATTAGTTTATTAAGAGTTTCCTCTCTGATCTTCCTTTCCTGCCTTCCTCTCTCTTCAGTCTTCTGGGAACCCTGCGGAATAGTCACGTGCACCACTCAAACCAGTAACTGGAGATTTAAGATCTGGCAGCTTGAAAGCCTCAGTGAAAATTTCTGATGGACGTCCCTTGGGGGAAGTGGATTAATTGTTATTTTGGGAAGAGGAGAGACTGTTTCTCCCTGGGGCTTCACAAGAGCAAAAGGGTTGAGAGTTTTGTTTTGTTTTCAATGTTTATTTTTTTTTTGGGGGGGGGGCAGACAGAGAGAGAGACGGAAACACAGAATCCGAAGCAGGCTCCAGGCTCTGAGCTGTCAGCACAGAACCTGATACAGGGCTCAAACCCACGAACCTTGAGATCCTGACCTGAGCCAAAGTCAGACGCTTAGCCGAGTGAGCCACCTAGACACCCTGAGAGTTTTCGTTCTTAAACAAATTTGAGACCTTGGGTGCTTACATCCTAGAGACCTTGTATCAGACACTTTCGGTGTCCTGACTCAGGCCCTCTTGCTGTCACCTGCATGACTTCTGACATGGCTGGGGTGGGCCATTTCTTGTAGGCCTGACTCACTGCACTTTGGACAGCACCTTCCTCTTTGACTGGAAGTGTGGCCCAGTTAATAATCCCCAGAGGCAGCCCTCAGTGGATAGGAGGTGAGAGTACATGGATAAATGCTCCACCTGCCATCTTTAGGGTGGACATACTCTAAAGTATGTTTGTGAGGGAGTCTATGCTCTTCTTGGGAGATGGAGAGAACTTATGGCATGCAGTGGCATCCTCCCTAGCTGACCCCTTATTTCCCTGCTCACCCCCATACTTCTGCTCCTGCAAATCTCCTGTCTGAAAGCTTTTGTCTTAGGCTCTACTTACAAGAGAAACCAAACTAAGACAGATATGCCAGAGAGAATTAGGCTGACAGAGCCTTGGCCATCATTTTGTCATGGAAAGTGGTTGAGAGACAGACTCGGATTCAAATCTCAGCAATGCCTTCCTACAAGATGCACATATCTACACAAACTAACCTCTCTGGAGCAGGTAGCGATTAGGAAATGTCAAAGGTCCCCGTTAAAATGATCAGCATATGGAGTCATTTTACCACTGGGATTCATGAGGACCCTTCCTACATGGAGGAACACATCTTTGGGCCTTCAAGGGCTAAAGGAACAGAAACTGTAAACTTGAGTCCAGCCACTGAGGGTACACACAGCAGCCCAGCCCTGCATAGCAACTTCAGTGCCCCCCTCACCCCTGCTCCCAGGGTCCCAGCCCCACAGGTGAGGAAACCCAAGGGCACTTGTGTCATCTGATTGCTCTTGTCCTCCATTTCCATCCTACTCTCAATCTTTCGTTTATTCTGGTAATGTTTACCCCATTGTTTAATTGGCCAAGGGGACTTTTTGCTTTAGATGGAAAGAGTTCATCTCCTTGGTAAAATCTAATGCAAGACCTTCACTGGTGGAGTCAGTGGTGAACAAGCATAGCCTTGGGCATTCACCCATTTTTTGTCCTCACCTCACCCCACAAAACCCAGCCTCCACAAAACCTCCGCTTAGCTCCACTGCTTCGGGCCACTCTGGAACCACCCCTTCTTCTCCAATGCAGCACCAGGACCCTCTGCCCTGGCATTGCCCTTCAAACTGCCCTCCCACCTGTGAGCCCAGCCCACAGGTGAGGCCTGAACAGACACAGCCTGGATGTTCATTGCAGGAGTGAGTGATACACAGTGTGGTGGGACAAGAGACCCACTACAGTGTGGTCTGGAAAATAAATAAGAAAAAACCAGGCCAGGGACTGCAGCTTTTTATTCCTGTGGGGCCACAGCATCCAATCAAGGTTGGGTACCCTCAAGAGTCATAAGACACAGAATCCTCAGACTGGATTGCCATCACTCAGTTTATCATAATCCTTACCTATGGCCATCCCTGGATACCCTAGAATTCCCCAGTATCCTGATACTTTTTTCCTCCAGATCTTTCCTTAAGAATCAGAGATGAAGGGGTTAACTTGAAATGTATAAATACAGACAAAATACTCCCAGGTGGAGAGTCAGATATTACAAGTCCCCACTCACCCGGCTCCATTTCCTCCTCTCCCTCCTTCCCCATCCCTCAAGCACACAAGTACTCCAAGCCAGCAGAAACCCTCTGATGAGCCAAGCTTGGCTGCTGTTGTTTTGTTTTTCATTTATTAGCCCAGGTGAAAGCATCTCAGTGCCACCCAAGGGCTGTTGGGAACCCAGTAAATACTGAGGTTATTTATCCCAAGGAAGAACTTATGTTCGGGTGTCTGTGACCTGCTGTCTCCTGGCTGGAAACAGCCTGAGGAGACAGGAGGGGGAGACTCAGTCTGGCCCTGGTCCTTACTCAACCCAGTCCGGAGCCCCCATCCACTTGTGTGGCTGTAAGGCAAGAATAGCATGGGAGCAGAGCAACGGGCCTGTCCTTCTCTCCATCCTTGCACCCTCCCATTCCTGGCATGCCCTGGGCAACGTGGGCCCAGAGTGGGCTTTTCCAGACACTTCTCAACAGAAGAAGGGCAAGAGCCATAAATTGAGTGCCAACCATCCTTTCACTCCCCAATATGTTCACCTGCTCTCTCTCCCAGCCCCTTCTCCTTGCTGAGGTCAGTTGCACTCTACCAGGGACACACACTCACTATAACAAACACACAGCATGTATCACTGGGACACCAAATCCCCTCTCTGAGCACTGCTCCATTGCAAGCAAAGTTCTCTTCTCGGCCTCAACGCCCTGCCTCCAGCACTGGGTCCAGAACTAGGGCCTTCCTTCCCAGTAACATACCCTCACCTTCTTCCACTGCTTTCATCCTGGGAGGGAGAGGGCTCAGCAGCCCCTGCCCCACCCTCAGGCTGCTCTCTCCCCTTGGGGGTCCCTGTCATCCTCTGCACCACTCTGGGTGTCCTCCCTGCCGGCCTAAAGGGCACTGTCCCTGCTTGCCTGGCCACTTCCCTTTCTCTAACTCTGCCCCCACAGAGTGTAGAGGGGGTCATGGGGCTGGAGAACCCATAACAAGCTTCTGCCCTCTGCCTTGGCTATTCTAGAGCTGTGGGAACCTCCAGAGTCTCCCCTCTGGGGCCTGGCTTTCTCACCTGTAGAATCCTGTCCTGCTCTGCCTGTCTGCATCTTCCCACTACACCGTGATTCCCAAGCCCCCCACCTTCCCCAACCAAAGCCTTCAGCCTGAGCTTTATGCTCTTGCTTTACTGTTGTATTCTGATTCCCCACCTCAGACGCCTCATTCAGGGCACTTCTGGTGGCACCTTAGCCCTGCACCTGTGGCCTGGACAAGTGCCAACCCTAGGGAGACCTCACTGTCCCCGTTTCTGCCACAGAATTCCTAAAACCCTTGGAATTTCGTAAGTGATGAGAGTAATAAAGGTGTCTCAATATTCATAACAACCTCCTCGCAACTATACCTCAGTTTATGTTAATGAGGTAACTTTTGGAAAACACCTAAGGATGGGCTGGTTGCCAGGGAAACCAACCATATGATTGGAGGGTTGAAACTTTCAGCCCCACTCCCCTGACCTCTGTGGGGGGGAGAGGGGCTGGAGGTTGAATCAATTGCCAACTGTGCCTAATGAAGCCTCCATTAAATCCTAAAGGGCAGGGTTCAGAGAGCTTTTAGGTTGGGGAGAGTGGCAACAGACATGGAAGCTCCATACCTTTCCCCATACCTTGCCCGATGGAACTCCCCCATCCAGCTGTTTCTGAGCGATAAGCTTTTATAATAAACTGGTAATCTAGTAAGAAAAATGTTCCTCTGAGTCCTGTGGGCCACTCCAGCAAACTAATCAAACCCAAGGAGGAGGCTGTTGGAATCTCCAAGCTATAGTCAGAGCACAGGTGACAACAGGGACTTGTGATTGGCTAGTGGGGTGAAGGCTGGTCTTGTAGAACTGAACCCTTGACCTATGGGATCTCATCCTATCTCCAGGTAGATGGTGTCAGAATTAAGTTGAATTGTGAGACATGCAGCTGGTGTTAGAGAACTGCTTGGTATGGGAGAAGAGCCCACACATTAGAACTAGGTACAAGGTGGGGGGTGCTTGGGTGGCTCAGTCAGTTAAGTGTCTGACTTAGGCTCAGGTCACAATCTCACAGTTCATGAGTTCAAGCCCTGTGTCGGGCTGACAGCTCAGAGCCTGGAACGTGCTTCAGATTGTGTCTCCCTCTCTCTCTGCTCCTCTCCAACTCATGCTCTGTCTGTCTGTCTCTCTCTCTCTCTCAAAAAAAATAAACATTAAAAAAAAAAAAAAAAGAATTAGGTACAAGGGCACCTGGGTGGCTCGATTGGTTAGGCATCCGACTCTTGGTTTCAGCTCACGTCATGATCTCACAGTTTCATGAATTTGAGCCCCAAGTTGGGCTCTGCACTGGCAGCTCAGAACCTGCTTGGGAGTCTCTCTCTTCCTCTCTCTCCCCCTCCCAAACTTACACTGTCTCTGTCTCTCTCAAAAAATAAATAAAATAAACAAACTAAAAAAAATAACGAAAAGCACAAAAATTTACACAGATTAAAAAAGAAAAAAAAAATTGGCTACAGAATTGTACCCCTACCCTACTCTTAGTCTTTTTCTTCTGTACCTACTAAGACACTATATAATTTATTTTTTAACATGCTTGTTGCTTATTGTACCCCTCCCCCACGAGAGTGTAAGCTCTGTAGGGAAATGATCCTTGTTTTGTTCACTGTCACCCCCTGAGTTCCTAGAACGCGCTCAGGCAGAAGTCAGGAGACAGGAAAGGCCTGTCCTCAGCCTCATTCCCCTTGGCTCTGCCCTTACCAGGAGTTTCCAGGCTCGAGGATAAATTTGAGTTTATTTGGGGAAAAAAATGTTTAAAGCACAAGAGGCAGAGAGAAGAAGCCAGCATACATCAGGGGCCTGGTAGGGAGTGGTGCTTTGTCACTAAATTCATTGAATGAATGAATGAATGAATGAATACATTCTGCCTTATTTTAAACCCCTGTTTTCCTACCACAATGAAGGAACTTGAGGGAGGTTGGGTCTTTTTTATATTTATGTTCTCCAGGTTGTGTGGTCCAATGTACAAAGTAGGGATAAATAAAGCTTTTAATAGAATCAGTCTCAAGACAAAGACCCATGCCCAAGAGGTCCAGAGAGGGGGCGGTGGTGAGGGGCTTCGGTGAGGTGAAGGCTGGTGGGCAGGGTGGAAGCCTTGTCTCAGGCCCTCGCTTGGGCACCCCTTATGGATTGCAAAAGAGGAGGAGAGGCGTTCTCAGTGCCACTGTTCCTCCCCAGCTCCGCTGAGCCTTGGACATGTACACAAAGTAGGAGGGTGCCCATGAACATGACTCAGGACAATAAAAAGAACCTTTGCCAAGAGGAGACAACCTTAAGAAGAACTTCACACTGACTTCTCTCTTTTGTCTAAATTAGAAGTTCTCAACCTGGAATCGTATGCAAGATTTGGTGGGACTTTTTTCTTCGGGTCTCAAAGGCCTGTATGGCCCAGAAAACATTAAGAACCGCTAGCCTGGAGAATCCCGACGGGAGTTCCAGAATTCTCCCACTCCCTCCCGCCACTCACGCTACTCCCACCAGCCTGCTCAGAGAACGGAGCAGAGCCTGCTGTGAACACTCACTGGCCACCACCATGGGTCTGTGAACGCGCTCAGGCAGAAGTCAGGAGACAGGAAAGGCCTGTCCTCAGCCTCATTCCCCTTGGCTCTGCCCTTACCAGGAGTTTCCAGGCTCAAGGATAAATTTGAGTTTATTTGGAGAAAAAAATGTTTAAAGCACAAGAGGCAGAGAGAAGAAGCCAGCATACATCAGGGGCCTGCTGCCCTGCTGCCAGAGGAGTCTCCGTTCCTTTCCCTTACGGTTCCTCCAAAGTCCCAGCCCCATGAATTCAGTCAGCTCCACAGCCCCACACCAAGAACCCACATGTTGGTCGAATCACAGCAGCTAAATCAACAACAGTCACGCAGATGAGAATACTGGGGGTCCTTCCTCGAGCCTGGCACAAACAAGCCCCCAGCTTTATTGTCTGGCAGAGCTTCAGACCTTCATGGGCCCCAGGCTCCTAGGCCTAGACCCCCTTAGCCCCATCAGAGACGAGAGGAGAAGCCGGCCACCGCGATGTTCTCGCCGGTGATGTAGCTGGCGTCTGGAGAGCACAGGAAGGACACAAGTCCTGCACAGTCCTCAGGCTGCCCAATCCTGGACAGAAGGAGGACAGAACACATGTCAATGATCTCAGACTCTGGTTTTGCTGCTCTGGTGGGAGTGGATTCCAAGAGGGGACAGGGTGGACCCGGCAGGGCTACTTGCATCCTCCAGGGCTCTGCAGAAACCAGACTTCAGCTAAAGGAATGACCAGTGCCCAGGGAGGGGTCAGCTAGTGAGATAGACCAGCCCCTCCTCCCCAACTGTACCCAGATTACCGAAGTTCCAAACCCAACTTGCCTCTGCACTTTGTGATCTTCCTTGAGGTTGTTCCAGAAAACCTCATTTTTGTGTAGCTGGGCAAAGAGAAAACATGAAAGAGTCAGTGCTAGCTAAAACAAGGAGATGAGCAGGGACCAAGGTGATCCCATAGCAGATTTGCCTTTCTCAGGGGAGAGGGACTGAGTCATGGCTGAATTCAGAGGACAGCAAGGACCTCAGCTGTTAAGGATGCTGATCTGAGGCTCCAGTCACTCCTTCATCACTTAGTCACTGGGGAGGTTTCGCCAAGCCAGGCTGAGAAATGGAGGACATGCCCCAGTCCTCACCACTTTGCTGAAGTCAGTCTTGATTACTCCTGGAACCAGGCAGTTCACCCGGATGCCCTTGGGGGCCAGCTCCAATGACAGTGTCCTGGTGAGGCTCAGCAGGGCCGTCTTACTGATGTTGTAGGGACCCAGCTCCTGGGAAGGGAATCAAGACAGTGATTAGGATATTGGGAAGCAGGGGCACCTGGGCGGCTCAGTCAGTTAAGTGTCTGACTCTTGGCTTCAGTTCAGGTCATGATCTCATGGTTCATGGGTTTGAGCCCCACATCAGGGCCTGTGCTGACAGTGCAGAACCTGCTTGGAATTCTCTCTCTCTCCCCCTCCCACACTGTCTCTCTCAAAATGAATAAATAAACTTAAAAAAAATTTTTTTAAAGGATATAGGGAAGCAGAGGAACACATCAGTTGGATTTCTCTCCTACAGATGATCCCACCCTGGCCCAAGCACAGAACTCAGACACACTCTCCCCAGCCTGGTCTGAGAACAGAAGCTGGATCTGAGGGACCCAGCAGCCACATGGGCATCAGCTCAGCCTAGGGCAGCAGGAGTAAAGTGTGGGTCTATCCCAAACGTTGTCCCTGTGGCATTGTGGGGACCCCTTCCCCTAATCCTACCAGGAGCACATAAGCAACAACTCACCACTCGTGGTACATATGCTGAAATGGAGGAGACCAGGACGACTGCCCCCCTCCTGAGAGGAGACAGACACAGAGGAGACAGGAAACCAATAACTTACCACGGACTTAGGTGCCACTATTATTTTTAAAAGATAAAAAATTATAATTATAACATTTTAATGATTATAGTCATTGAATAATGCAGTCCTCACCACAGCCATACAGTTCCTGTTATTATCCCCATTTCCCAGCTGAGCAAACAGAGGCTCAGCAGGGCTTATCAACAGAGCCAATAGGTGGCAGAGCTGGGACTCCAACCCTATCTCTCTCTGACCCAATGTCTCTACTTTGAACCATTACACTCTTCTGCCTATCCCTGGGGTAGTGAAGAACAGACAGCCAGGTGCTTGGGAAAGGGGGCAGAGTGGCCTTGGTGACAGTGAATGCCTATCAATGGGCGGCCTCTGACAAGTAGATGGGGCCGGAAGAGACAAGAAATGAGAGTCAGGAGTTTTTCCTTCTATCCAAGACAGTCCCCAGGCCAGTTCCTGAAGGGTATGTCTGCATGGAGGACATACTGGAGGACTAGCTACGTGCTGAGGGAGGTGGTGGCCCAAGTCCCTAACCTCAGACCCCTGAGACTATGTGTGGAGTGCAGTCAGATATGCAGGACCTAGAACAGGTCCTGCCTAGAACAGCAGGCTCCCTGGAGACTGAGAAGCAGGGAGTGAGGAGGGGCGTGGGATGGACCTCTCCCTGCCGGGAGCAAAGGGGCAGACCCTGTCCCAGACTGTAAGCTGGTGAAAAGGCATTGTCCAGCTGTGAGAGAATCAGAGTAGGTGAGGGTGAAAATGACCTGCCCAAGGCTAAGGAGCTAAAAGCACAGCCCTTTCCCAAACATGGTGATGTCAAGGCCAACGAGAGCATGCCTAAGCCACTGGACATCACCCTCATCAAACAGCCACTAGAATTAGAAGCCATAGCTGTACAAAAGGTGAGGCAGAACAGAGGGAGGGGGATGTGGAGGCCTCAGGGACACCTCTTTTGTCCTCCCCTCCCGGCTATGGCCCCATGTTCTCTAGACTCAATTCATGCCCTGGCTCCCCACCAGTCCCCACCCCCACCCTGCAACCTACCCCCTCTTCTCCATGTGGGGCACCAGCTGGCTCAGCATCAGGGCCGGGGCCTTCACATTCACTTCCAGGATCTGAAGTCAGAGCAGAGGCATGGTGGAGGGCAGAAACACATAGTCCTCAGCCCAGGACCTGTTCTCATAAGACACATGGGGTCCTAGAATTTGTCCGGTAAACCCAGATATGTGCAGATCTGAGATCAGTTCCCCTTCTGATCAGGACAAGAGGTGCTTCCCACTTGCTAATGGTTTAACACGCAGGCAGGCTAAGTGACAGGCCTGTGAGCAGAGCCCTGAAAATGTGAATTGTTCAGGACTGGGGTGAAGGAAGGCAACGTTGAGGCCTTTTAAAGAAACTGGACTATGTTCTGGTTGTGCAGACAGAAGCTGTAAGCAGAGGCCACTGGAAAAAGACTGAAAGTAGAACAGATGGAGGGAATGTAGGTGCTGGGAGCAAAGGAGATTTCTAGAAGAGTTGTCTTTGTCTGTCTGTGTTTTTACTTGTTTATGTCCTTGTCTTGTCCCAATAGAATTAAAGGCGTACTCACAATGCAACAGCATAAAACAAATCAAATAGGTATTATGTGTGAAGAAATGGAGAACAGTAAAAAATAAGTGTAGAAAAATAAGAAAAAGCAAGAGTAAGGTTGGTGCCCACAGTTCACAGCATGTGGTAAGGACTGAACATTAGTCTATTATTCGTTCACAAAAATGCAAGCTGTGAGGGCCTACATGCATGCCAGTTTATTGCAAACTTGGCTCCAAGCTTTCTTACGGCCACCACAAAGAGGGAGACACAACAGAGAATTGCCATTCTGGGAGTTGGGTGCCCACGCTGGGCCTGCCTGCAGCTAAAACCTGGATCTGGGCTCAGACTTAAGGGTCCCTGACCCTCTGTCTGGGAACTCTGTCTGGTGGCACTGGGGACAGAGGAAAAGTATGAGAGGAGCCGACAGGGAAAGACGCAGAAACTGGGCTGGGGGCTAGGCCAGATTACCAGTTGGGACTAACATGGGAGCAGGATCCCTCCTGTGGGGCACCACCTCGAGTGAGGTCAGTGCGTCTGGGTCTCTAGGGAGTGAGGCTGCACATCTGCAATGCCTTCCCATGTTTTCATCCCACACCCAACCACCCCATTGGATGTGGGCAGGGGAAATGCTTCAATGGAGAGCTGGTGAGGCCAGTGTGATGACAACTTGCCAGTGTTGGGGATGACCCCCAAGACTGTAAGAAGTGGCTCAGATGTCTAAAGGGTGGACCAGCATGAGATCCCCAATAAGAAGGAATTGAGGGTTAGACTAAGGGTATTCCTGGTCATTTTCTGTTCGAAACAGACCCCCGCCACCCCACCGATGTCTGCCCTAAGCTCCATGTATGTCAGGCTGGGTGATGGGCTCAGACAAGGCCACTCCTAGACTTGGCAACCAAACATGAGCCAAGGAAAAGTTACAGCTCCTCCCGGGCTGAAGAGGACTGCCCTATTAGAAAATTGGGTAGAGTATCTCTGGGTGCCACGAAGTCCTGAGTAGAGACTGTGGGCCTGAGGAGGATGGGTGCTGGAGAGTCCTCAGGCAGGAGAAGGGTGGAGGAGAGGCGGTAGAATGGGAGATGGGAGATTTCCCAACGAGCTGGAGAAAACGGGAGTCTGCCTGGGGAGGTGCTCAAACCGGCCCAGGGATAAGGTGAACAAGAAGGAACTCCCAGGACACCTGCTGAAAACCGCATGCAGATAGAGCAGCAGGTCAATGTCACACTCGTTTTGTAACCATTTCACCTCTGAGGTGGTGGTGGATGTGACTGGAGATGACTCCTGCCCAGTGGGGCAGACCTTGGAAAACAGGGTAGCAGCAGAGAAAGTAAGGCTGGGCCGTGGGCAAGTGCGCTCGGCTTCAGGAGAGAAGATTTGAAATGGGTTCTGAGAAAAAGAGAGTCATGATCCCATGAACTAAGACACTAAAAGAGGGTATGACTCAGGAGGGTTAGGAGATGGTCAGCCATGCAGTCCCAGCCACCTAATCACTAATGGTCGTTGGGCAGCATCAGGAATCTGAGGAGCCTGGGGAGGCTGCTAGCAGCGGCTGCAGGGAGCTCAGATTTCAGGCCATCTCTGAGGATGGAGGAAAGGGCAAGCCGCCAAGGGCAGATGCACAGGAGAGGTGGCTCGAGAACGATGTCTACAGAGCGCGGATTGCTGGGGAAGGCAGAAGGGAATGCTCTGGCCAGTGCTTGGTAGGGAGGGGGGTGCTAACAAGGTGATTTCATTGCAGTCCGTCTTGTCTGACAGACTCAGGAACCAAAGACAGGAGTGAATGGAACAGAAGTCATAGGATAACAAAGCCCAAAATGGACCTCAAGACATTTTGCAAGGCCTCTTCTGGACCCTGTGGCTCAGGTGGCAGGATCATTAGGTGGACGCAGTGGGTGGAATGTCTGAGCTCATAGGAAGCCAGTGGCCAGGCCCAGGCCTGACAGGTGTAGCAGGTTCATCTGAGGGACAGTAAGGAAGCCTCATCTAGGAAGGGTGAAGAAAGAATCTCAGCGGCAGGTACAGGTCACCAAAAAGGAGCAAAATCACCAAAAAAAAAAAAAAAAAGGAAAATATATCTGCTGTTGACAAAGAGCAGAGACCTTACTATTCTTGACCCTTACCAAAAGCAGAGACCTACTCCCACAGCTGTAAAGCTAGAGCCTGGAACCGTGCCTGGCACATAGCAAACCCTCAGTAAATATTTGCTAAATGAATAAATGCAAAAAGGATGGGAAGAGAAAAGATGGCAGAAAGAATGTAGGAAGCCACTTTAAAAACACACAAATTGGAAAGGAGCACCGCAGCACACTCCAGGGGACAAGCGGTCAGTGCCTGTTTTTACAGTAACTTTGGGAGGGGAGGCTCAACCGGGGAGCACTTCAGACCCTCTGCCAGCTCCTCCCAGCGGCCTCTCACCTTGTCCCACACTTGCTCACTGGCCCCCAGGGTGCTTCCCACCAGCGGGTTGACACCTGCACTGCATACCAGGAAGTCGAGACCCCCACAGTGCTCCACGACCTGGGGGAAAGAGTGACACGAAGGGCATAAGTGTGGAGATGGCCCAAGGAGGCCACACCCACCCCGCACTGCTGCCAGGTGCACAGGGCATTGAGACAACACTTGCTAATTAGATACTGTCTCAACCAGGAATGGTCACAAAGCCAGTGTGAGAACCAAACACTGGTGAAGGCAATGCCCTAGGTAGGCCCAAGGACGGGCTCTGCAGAGCTGAGGGCCTCAGGAGAGGAAGGTCTGTCTTCTCCAGGAATCCGTCTATATGCCCGGGATGGGGAATCCCTTTAGATTCCTCCTCAACCACAGTTCTCCAGGTGGGGGTGGGGGTGAGGGTCCTTTCACGAACAAGCCACTTTCCAGAAAGCCAGCATGAACAATGAGGTCTACCCGCTTAGACCATGAACAATCCTGGTTTCAAGACTGTTGTAGGGCCTCCCAACCCCGATCCGGGTCCCTGCCCCACCCAGGGCTGAGCAGAGTGGGAAAGGCTCTGTGCACTCTCCTTCCTATGTCCTTCCACCCCTGTGGCCCCTCACCGTGGCCACCAGTCGCTCCCGGTCCTCGGCCTTCCCCACGTGGCACACGGTGCCCACCACACTCAGCCCCTCCCCCTGCAGCGCCGCCACTGCCCGGTCTACATTCTGCTGCTTCCGGCTGCTGACCACCACGAGGGCCCCGTCCCGGGCTAGGCGCCTGGCGATAGCAAAGCCGATCCTGTGGCAGAAATGGAGGGAACAAGACAGCCTCAGCCTCCTGCCACCATGGTCACTCGACCCACGGAAACCAATAAGGCTGTGTCCTAATCTACAACCCTGAGGTCTCTCTGTGGAAGCGAAAATCCTTGTGAGGGGTCAAGACCCATAGGGCAATCAGGGCACTTACCCATCAGTGGACCCCGTGACCACAGCCACCCGATTGGCCAGGATGCCCTTTTGGCCTATCCCACTGCTGGTCATGCGCACAGAGAGTCCAGCACAGGAATGGAACAAGCCTCTGTGGATGTAGGCCACTGTTGGGAGCATGGAGGCCAGTTCCTGTCTCTGCTTCCTGCTGAACTTGGCCCTGGAGGAGAGAATCAACTTCAACTATCACTGATGCCATTAGTGAGCGTGATGGCAATCTACCTCCAGCTCCTTCAGACAGACAAGGCCAGCAGCAGAGAGCCAGAGAGAGTCGAGCTAGTCAGGGTGAATTTCAAACACGTGAGCCTCAGGTCAGGCAAACTCTCTGTGAAAATTCTCTATTTATAAAACAGGCAAATTAGAGTATGAGACCCACCATTCAGCAGACAGGGTTATCTTCCCATTCATTCCACGACCAAGCACTGAGCACTTGCAACATGCCAGAGAAAGTAGACCAAGGTTCTGAGCGCCTGCATAACGTCCTCACCAGGCTGTGCTGAAGTGAAGCTAATTGCATAGAGGCTGTGAGGAGCCTGAGCCAGACAAGGCAGCCCCACACCAGGCTGCAGGGTGCAGACCCATGCCCTCAGGACACCCTCAGGAAGGAAAGGGGTAGGCCTTTCGCAAGTGTGGGTAGGGGTAGGTCTACACAAGTGTGAAGGCAGGGTGAGGACCTGGCGTGGGAGACTCACATATGCAGACACTGTGTATGAACTAGAAATACAGGAGAGATGCTTGTGTAGGGGATCCTCTTTCGCCAGGACCCCAAATTTCCCAGCTCCACATCAATGTGAGCCCAGAGGCTCCTGCCTCCCCCCAGTGTGAGATTCCCATTTGCCTGCCCAGGAGCCCTGTGGGGTCCCAAATCTAGGAGTGTGATCTGTTTCCTGCGGAGGCGGGAGGGAAGGAATGGTTGGAGAAAAGGGTCACTGAGGATACACAGCGACTCGGGATGTACTTTTCATGTAAGATAGTGCCAGGAAGCTGAAGAGATGCAGTCTCTGGCAGCTTGGACTGCAGGGGCCATCAGACACGCACTTTCAGGAGATTCTGGTGTGGGCTGACCGTCCGCAGACCCTCATCTGTTCCAGACCTGCCTTGGCCACTCTAACACCAAGGGACTCCTTGTTACTAAGCAACCCCTGCCATACCTACTGCATCTCCCTTGTTCCTTAGCAACCAACCTTTACATAACCCAGTTCCCTCCAGTTAGGGGTCCTTATCTATAATAACAAATGAATGGGTGCTGCTCAGGAATTAGGGAGAAATTTCAGATTAAATATCAGTCTGTATCAGAGCCATAATGAAGGTAACCAAATGCTCTGCTTTAAGAGAGACAGCCTTGGTTTCAAATTTATGTCTCTTCGGATACCGTATTTCCAAAGACACCCTTTGCAGGTCCTTGACCTCCTCTCCTTTTTGTCCTGGCTGCTGTCATTCTCTTCTCTCTCACATGCTGTCTCTTTTCTGCAAGGTCATACCTACAGCCTTTCCATTCCAGAGGATGAGGGGTTTCAGCTTCTGATTATTCTACCTTTCCTAAACAGGACACCAGATTCTAAACACTGTTATGACCCCTGGGGGACTTCTCTACCCCCAGCTGTGAGCACAGATTAACCCCACCAAGTGTCAAGGGAATTGGTCTCCTTGGCTGGGAGGGCAGCAGGAAAAAGAGGGACTCGAATTTTGTCAGGATGGGCCGCCCCCTGCTGGAAGACCAGAGTTATGGCACGTCTGAGATGCTGTTCCCATACCAGCAAGTCCGTGGCTGTCCCCTCTGTTCTACAACAGTCCTTACCAAACCCTGCTCCTTTCTAAACTTGCCACGAGATGGTTTGCAGGAAAGCTTCCTTACTGGTAGGGAAAAGCAGCTGTGGCCTATTGCAGGTAGAGCATGGAGAAACTGATCAGGCCCCATCTGTCTGTCTTGGTTCCCCTTCCCATTCCAGGTCCTTCTTTCCCTGAGACTGAGCAGCTTCCAAGGGTCCGGGCTCCCACTCACTCTGCCCTCATCCTCACTTCTGCTTTCCTCTGGAGCAGTCAGCTGGGCCAGCTAGGCCAGAGTCAACCACAGGTCCCGGGAGCTTAGAGTGGTATCTGAGCCTGGCACTGCCCACTCTGATGCCCCTTACCATGCTGATCAGTTCAGTTGCCCAGAAGTGGAGGTGGGAAAGCCAAGTGGACACACCCTCAACTTAGTCCCATCTTGGAGATGGATGGCCCTCACCAAAGAGAAAAGGAAAGGGAAAAGCAAAGAAAAGATTAGGGGAGAGCTAGTAGTTAGAAACATTGACAATCAGGAAAGAGAGAGATGAGGGAGATTTCAACAGAAGGTGCATGATTTGGGCAAGTCTGTTCCCCACTCTGGCTCCATCTGCACCTGGGTAAGATGAGGTGCTGAGTTGGGTGGCCCTAAGGGCTCTGATAGCCTCCAAGAGCTTTATTATGAGAATCAAAGAAGAAATAAAGACAGCTGCAGACAGAGCCAGGGAGAAGGAAGCATCAGCACAAAAAATAAAAAAAGAGTGAAGGTGGGCAGTAGTGGTGACAGGGACCCCAGCCCAGCCAGCCTTACATTGGGCCACATTTTCCCTGCTCTGGTCTTACCTGGCGATGCTCTCGTCGTCGTTCCTGAGTGCAGGTCAGGAGCCCTTCTGCTGTGGAGCCTGCAGCTGACTGAGTGTGAAGATGTGAGGAAACAACAGGCTGAGTTTCAGGCACTGTTACTCCAACTGAAAAACTCAAGGATTCTGGGAATCTACCTTCCTAGAATTAGGAAAGGTGGTGATGAGGAAAGTCCTCCCCCACAGCTGGCGAGGAAGCTCCTCAGGGGTGGCTTGGGGGAAAATGCAGGACTTGAATTCCCCTCACGCCATTCACCAGGAAGCCAGTCCTATCAGTCCACCTGTCCCCAGACACTCACACAATAGAAGCAGACAGACTCCAACCTGTGGGGCCTACAGGCTTAGCCGGCTGGGGAGGCAGCACTGGGTACAAAGCCACGAAGATATTTCTACAAGCACAGAGAAGAGACTGCAGGCCTCAGCCCCAAAGCCATGAAACAGGCCCTACTGGCCAGATCAGGGGACCATTTTTTTTAAATGTTTATTTATTTTTGAGAGACAGCATGAGCAGGGGAGGGGTAGAGAGAGAGGGAGACATAGAACATGAAGCAGGCTCCAGGCTCTGAGCTATCAGCACAGAGCCCAACACGGGGCTTAAACTCACGAGCTGTGAGATCATGACCTGAGCCGAAGCCAGATGCTTAGCCGACTGAGCCACCCAGGCACTCCAAGAGACTCTTTTTTTTTTAATTTTTTTTTCAACGTTTTTATTTATTTTTGAGACAGAGGGAGACAGAGCATGAACAGGGGAGGGGCAGAGAGAGAGGGAGACACGGAATCTGAAACAGGCTGCAGGCTCTGAGCGGTCAGCACAGAGCCCGACGCGAGGCTCGAACTCACAGGCCGTGAGATCATGACCTGAGCCGAAGTCGGACGCTCAACCGACCAAGCCACCCAGGCGCCCCACCAAGAGACTCTTAAATACAGAGAACAAACTGAGGGTTGCTGGAGGGGTTGTGGGTAGGGGGGATGGGCTAAATGGGCAAGGGGCATTAAGGAGGGCACTTGCTGGGATGGGCACTGGGTGTTATACATAGGGAATGAATCACTGGAATCTACTCCTGAAATCATTATTGCACTATATGCTAACTAATCTCACACACAAAAAAAGAAAACTATGTGAAGTGATAGGTGTGTTAATTAACTCGATGGGACAAGCCCTCTCATAATGTATACATAACTCTCATAGTGTATACATGTATCAAATCACCATGCTGCACACCTTAAATATCTTACAATTCTATTTGTCAATTATACCTCAGTAAAGCTGGAAAATGTTATTTATGTGACCATACAATGGGTTTATTATTATTATTATTTTAATGTGTATTTATTTTTGAGAGAGACAGAGACAGAGTGTGAGGAGGGGAGGGGCAGAGAGAAAGGGAGACAGAATCCAGAGCAGCCTCCAGGCTCTGAGCAAGCTGTCAGCACAGAGCCTGATGCGGGGCTTGAACTCACAAACTGAGAGATCATGACCTGAGCCAAAGTCAGACGCTTAACCAACTGAGCCACCCAGGCGCCCCTTGGGTTTATTGTTTTTAATAAATAATACATATTTTTAAATTTCTTAGTTTTAATTTCTATTATAGTAAATATTAACAGATATAACTCACATAAACAAAAGCTCTTCAGAGTCCTCAATAATTTTTAAGACCATAGGGGGTCTGGGGTGCCTGGCTGACTCAGTCGGTTGAGCTTCTCACTTGATTTCAGCTCAGGTCGTGACCTCCGGATCGTGGGATCAAACCTCATGTTGGGCTCAATGCTGATCTTGGAGCTTGCTTAAGGATTCTCTCTCTCTCTCTGTCTCTCTCTCCCTCTGCCCCCCTTCCCTGCTCTCACCTTCTCAAACAAACAAATAAATAAATAAATACATAAATAAATAAATAAAACTTAAAAAAAGAAAAAGAAAAGAACATGTAGGGACCCTGAGACAGAAAAGTTTGAGAATGCTGCTTACCCTAGTTTATATAACTATTCCCCTATTGATGGGCATTTTGTTTATTCCCTTATTTTCCTACAAGCAATGCTGTAATAAGCATCTTTGTACATATCTCTTTGTATACAATACAAGAAAATCTTTTTAATCAAGAAAAGCATTCTAAATCAAAGTAATTAGTGGTTATCATAGGTCTTTCTGATTCGTGGGTAAGAGTGAAAGGCCAGGGTAACAGTGCTCTTCGGATGCTGGATGTGGATAAATCAAGAACTCCCTGGGATTGTCACCATCAATAGAAAGCGTGGTCAGAAAGGCTATGCTGGACCCACTCCGACAAGGCTTGCAGAATCAGACACAGTGATGTTGGCACAGGCAAACAGAACACACTGCTGATAAAATGAACATATTCACACTCTTAGCACATCGATTTCTTGCAAATGGAGGTGAAGATGTCATCTAGGACTACTGCAGTGAGTTCGTCAGGTAATATCTGTGAAGTGCCAAGCAGCATGCTTGCAGGCATCCCAGGCATTGATCAGGTGCCAGTTCCCTTTCCCCTGCTTTCCCCTTCATTGTGTGGCCTGCCTCAATACTTCGGGACACCTAATGCTGGAGCACAGAGAAGGCCCAGTCCCCAACTCCCTGCAGGGGAGTAGCAATGACAGGAAGATGCAATCTCTTGCCTTACAAAAGATCTGAGAAGGGAATCTGGTGCCATTACCCCAAACTTCCTGAGGCCTATTTGGGGGGGTCTCCATGTTTCATTCAGGTTTTATCCTATTTGCCAGCCTGTACCCGCCTGAAATTTCCTGAAGCCATGCCCCCGCCAGCCTTCCCACCCTGTCTCTCAGATCTGAGAGGTCCACTCTGCCAGCTGAGGGGCAGAGGAGTAAGGCCCCTTGACAAGAACTCTCCACAGATCCTGACCACCCAGGTCCTGTACAAGGGAAATTACTCAGAGAACAGGCTCCCCACACATCTACCCGTTCCTACCAACCCCCACAGGCAAGAAGGTCCAACCTCCTCCTCTAGGAGACTCTACCCTAACTGAAGGTCTATCAAAGCCTATTTACCCCAAGACCTTTCCCAGTTGAATACAGGCCAGGCTCCTGGAGATTACAGGTCACTAGGGAAATGACTGAGGACATGTCCTCAATACCAACTGACATTTAGGAGATTTTATCTCCACCCTCCTTTTTCCTGAGGGTATAATCTCCCTGTTAATTCTAGGTATTGACTCAACAAATTGTTGCTGAGTCATAAATTATTCTCTAGGAATCAGTGAAGTGTTTAATTTACAATGTAATATATGGAATGTCCTGGGACTCTGCTCACCCTTGGTGCTCCCCACCCCTCCTGGGTTCCCAGCTCCAGGTACATCTAGTAAGTCAGCCTCCTCCAAAATCTCATATATACACAAAAGTTCACTGAAAATGGAGCACAGATTTAAAGGTAAAACATAAAACTATAAAACTTTTAGAAGAAAACATAGAAGAATCTTCCTTAGCCTGTTAATACAGTAAATTACATGGGTTTTATTTTGAATATTGAAAGAACCCTTGCATCCCTGGTTGGTTATGATGTATAATAATTTTAATATATTGCTGAATTCTATTTGGTAATATTTGGTTAAGGGTTTTTGTGCGTATATTCAGGGATATTGGGCTGTAGTTTTCTTTTTCCTTTTTTTAATATTGTCTTTTTCTGATTTTAGTATCAAGATCATACTAGCTTCATAAAATAAGTTGGAGAACTTTCCCCTCCTTTTCTATTTCTACAAGAGATTATGTCGAACTGGTCGAATTTATATACCATGCTTCAGAGGAACAGATCCATCTGCCCCTCTCCTTCCCTTCATTCCTTCCTTCTCTCCTTCCTTCCTTCCTTCCTTCCTTCCTTCCTTCCTTCCTTCCACATAGTTAATGATTATCTTGAGGAGGCAAGCCAGTTATCTAATACAAGGCTCGATTCTGCCCTATTTGTTTTTTTTTATTTCCATAACACTGGTATTGCTTTTACTATGTGTCAGAAACTATTCTAAGCACTTTGTAAACATTAATTCTTTTCATCCTTATACAACTATTATTTGAAGTAAGTGCTATCTATGATTATCCCTATTTTACAAATGATAAAATAACTTACACAAGACCACAGAGCTAATAAATGGCAGGGTCAGGATTTCATCCCAGGTATCTGTTGTTTTAACCACAATACCCTTCTCTATGGGGACATTAGTATTCTTTTCATACTCTAAATAACAGACAGCTTAAGTGATTTGCCCAACTGAATGCAGCCAAAGTAGAACTCTTAATTCCCATCCACCCTAAAATCTGTCTTTCCACACCTTCCTATCCCAGGAAGGTGTTCCAATCAAAACTTTGAGAATTGCCTTTGAGTTTTCTCTTCACCTTAAGTCCCACATTCAATACATCAACAACTCCTGTTGATTTCACCCCCAAAACATGTGTCAAATCCTCTCTGTTCTCTATCATCCATACTACCATTGCAGGAGCAGCTAAAATTATCTTTTTAAAAAGAACTCTCTTCTGTTTAAAACTCTCCAATGTCTTCCCACTGCACTTAGAACCAAAACTTAATTTTTTTCCCATCTTGCAAAGCCCTGAAGAATCTGGTTCCCAGGTATCTCTGAGACCATCTCTTCTGCTCTCCCCTTGGCCCGCATGCTCTGGCCCACAGGCTTTTTTTCTACCCCAGACCTGACAGCTCAGGCCTGCCTTCATAGCTTCTGCATTTGCTGTTTCCTGAAAACTCTCACCACCTACACTTCATGGTCCCTAAATGTCACCTCCTTGTAGAGACTTTCCCTGATCATCCGGCACAAGGTAGACCCTCAGAAGCACTTCTACCATTCTCTTTTCTTTCTTTCTTCCTTTTTTTAGTTTTTCTAAATGTTTATTTATTTTTAAGAGAGAGAGAGAGAGAGACAGAGTGTGAGCAGGGGAAGGGGCAGAGAATCTGAAGCAGGCTCCAGGCTCTGAGCTGTCATAACAGAGCCTGATGTTGGGTTCAAACTCACGAACCATGAGATCATGACCTGAAGTCAGATACTTAACTGACTGAGACACCCAGGCTCTCCACTTTTCTTTTCCTTTTCTTTTCTTTCCTTTTCTTTTCTTTTCTTTTCTTTTCTTTTCTTTTCTTTTCTTTTCTTTTTTCTTTTTTCTTTTTTTAGGTATAATTAACATCCAGTGTTATATTAGTTTCAGGTATACAATGTAATACTCAATAATTCTATACATTACTCAATGTTCCTGGTGATAATTGAGTGTTCTCTTAATCCCCTTCACCCATTCCACCCTCCACCCACCTTCCCTCTGGCACTCACCGGTTTGTCCTCTGTATTTAAGTCTGTTTTTTTGTTTGTCTCTTTTTTTCCTTTGGTTGTTCGTTTGTTTGGTTTCTTCAATTCCACATAAATGAAATCATATGGTATTTGTCTTTCTCTGACTGACTTGTTTCACTTCATATTAATACTCTCTAGCTCCAGCCACATCATTGCAAATGGCAAGATTTCATTCTTTTTATGGCTGAGTAATATCCTATTGTGTATATATACCACATCTTCTTTATCCATTCATCTGTTGGTGGACACTTGGGCTCCTTCCATATCTTGGCTACTGTAAATAATGCTGCCATAAAATAAGGGTGTATATATCTTTTTGAATTAGTGTTTTCGTTTTCTTTGGGGAAATACCCAGTAGTGGAATTACTAGATCATATGGTATTTCTATTTTTAATTTTTTAAGAAACCTCACACGGTTTTCCACAGTGGCTGCACCAATTTTCTTTCCCACCAACAGCACATGAGGATTCCTTTTCTCCACGTCCTTGCAAATCTTTTATTTTCTTCATAGCACTTATCACTGCCTAATATTTCTTCTTCTTTATTACCTCCCCTACTAGGACACAAGCTCTGCAGAACTCATAATAATAAGTAATGCTTATGTAGCAATTATTTTTGCACCAGGCACTGTTGTAAGCTCTTTACACATGTACATTCACTTAATCCTCACCGTAATCCTGAATAGCTGCACTATGAACATTTTCATGTTTCAGAGGATGAATCTCAGGTACAGAGAGGCAAAGTAACTTGCCCAGGGGTTACACAGCTTGTAAGCAGTGAAGCTAGGATACAAGCCCAAGTAATCTGGCTGTGAAGTGTGTGCTTTTAACCCTCCTGCTTTATGACCGTCAAGAGAGTAGGGCCCTTATTTGTATTGTCCTCTGCCATGTCTATAGCAGCTTTAACAGAGCCTGGCAGAGAAAAAGCACCAATTAATCTCCCTAGGATACACAAATGAATGCTGCAAAACAAGCCTGCTTTTGAGCCAGAGTGGTCTGGACTCCAAACCCTCGTTTCCAGAGTATAGGAACTGGAGAATTACTAGCTTCAAACCAGAAATTCATTGAAATTTGCCATCTCCCCTAAAGATGTTTACAATCTCCTGGGAAATGCATATGCAAATAACAAAGAAGCAAAGTAGCAAAATATAAGTACCACAAGTGAGGGACACTCAAAGTGCCATGAGGTTCTGCTCAGGGGTTGATAACTTTTCACTGAAGTTCAGGGAACTGTTAGAAAGAAAACTTCAGGTCCCAAATGGCATCACTTGGGCCGAGTCCCCAAACCAGGGCTTAATACCTGACCTAACTGGAGTTTTAACCTCTTCCAGAAATGTAATCTTAACAGATCAGTCAGGGGTTTTCTGATCAGTATCAGTGAATCTGCCTCCTGGGCTCTCTCCTTCTCTGCCCCCTACCAAATTGAGGTAATCTGCATGATAAGACCCCCTGCTGGTCCCCCTATGGGGAGGCTGTCAGGCCTGAAACAATTCTTTTATTTTGCTAGCAACATTCTTGCCCCACCCTGCTTCCTATAAAAACCTTCCATTTTGTACTTGTCCTCAGAGCCCCCTCTACGTGCTAGATGTGATGCTGTCCATTTGTGAATCATTTAATAAAGCTAATAAGGTCTTCAAATTCACTCAGCTGAATTTTATATTTTATTTTATTTTATTTTATTTTATTTTATTTTATTTTATTTATTTTTAATGTTATTTTTGAGCAAGAGAGAGCGGGTAGGGGGGTGCAGAGAGAGAGAGAGAGAGACAGAATCCGAAAGCAGGCTCTAGGCTCTGAGCTGCCAGCACAGAGCCTGATGAGGGGCTAGAACTCACAAGTCGTCAGATCATGACCTGAGCCTAAGTCGAACACTCAACCGACTGAGCCACCCAGGCACCACTGAATTTTGTATTTTAACAGATTGGCAGCAGCATTGAGATCTAATGCAAACTTGTGACAGCATTTGAGGACAATGAGAAACACAGGGGTGGTGCCCCAGGAAACATTTTGAGTTCAGTCTTTCTCCCAATGAGGCCGTTGGTAAGTCCTCTGGGTTTCAAATCCTCTTGTTGTGTTTGGGCTACCGATCTCATTGGCTTTCCAGCCCAGGATTAACGGGTCAATGTAGACTGACAGGAGCCTCTAACAGAGTGTCATTCCTTAACCCTTGGTTCAGTCCATAATTCCACGTTGGGACCCTGTCCTAGTTCCAGCCCAGAGTTACCCTTTACTGGGGTTTGCTGCATTAGCCCTTTCCCCATTTCCTGTCTGTAGTCTTCATAATGGAGTCAGCTGGGTTAGTCTACGTTCACAATTGCATGGTCTTCTCTTGGACAGTCTGAATGACATGTTTTGGTGACTGAGGTGAGTTAAGATTTGTTTGCACATGTTTGCTTCTCTTGTTTTGTGTAAATAAAAGCCACCGCTAGTGGGGCTCTCAGAAGCCAAAAGCTGCAAAATTTGGTGGGCTCAGGTTGGGCATTTAAGAGCTATTAGAACACTTGTCACCTAACTCAGACTCCCATGTTAGGATAAGCTGATTAAACGGGTTAGATTGACACTAGGTCATCTGCCAATCTCAAGAAAGTTTCCATGTAATGAGGCACACTATAAACACCCCACAAATCCCAACGCCCCTCCATGGCCAGCTCCTATCTGGCACACCTGCTTATTTTGTGTCTAAGGACCAGCATTTTAGAATCTGTGGATGTCTAGCAAGATGGAAATTTTTACTAAAAATAACATGGAATTATAATGGCCTTTATGGGGAACGTTTCAATTCCATCATTTAAGACATGCACTTGAAAGCAAGGGTTCCCAAATTAAACAGAATGGAATACCCATTTAAATTGGCAAGCACACTCCTCCAAAGACTTCAAAATTCCAAAGCAGTTTTATTGAAAGATTCATTGCAAAAGGCTAAAGAAAAAGTAAAGATATAAAAGGCACATAAGGGAAAAGACTGCTCCCCTCTTCCTTCCTTCAAGTATTCATTGTCTGATTTGTTTTTCCACTCTGAAAAGACTACACAACCATAAACAAAAATCTGCCAAGTTCATGGCTTTACAGACACCCCCATATCTACCTTCAAGGGACGCCTCATTTGAACCCCTTCTAGTGTTGTCCAAACTGAAGGATTTCCTGGTAAACTGCTATATTATTCCTTTAAACAGCCAAGGGAAAATGCTGGTAGATACCAGATCTTTCAGAGGGGATCCTAGAAAAACTGGCAAAGGCCAGCCAAAGGTAAAAATGCTTACCAGAATCAATTCTTCTGAATTTCTGTCTGGAGCACCCAGTCCAGAGAGGAAAATAAAATGTCACATCCCTCCCTTTGCAAATCCAGACCCATTATTTATTCTTTCTCTCCCAACAATAGTTATTGCCTTCTTGTTTGCATAACTGGACTTGGCTTTCTGCTGGCTTGGAATTAGCAGATTGTTGGTTCTTTCTTTTGGCTATCCTTGGAAATGACTCCGAGTTTTGAGAAGTTAATATCCTTTGCACCATCTTTTTGGATCCAAGCAGGGTTATTCAATATTGCCTGAAATATTTAAAATTAAAATTAGGTACCCAGAGGGAAAGAAGCAAATTGAAGATAATGTCATTGGATGATATCATTTAAATTACAACCCGATTCTTTGAGGATGTGAGAGCAACAAATCTTTCACAAAACAAAAATCAGCTCTAGGAGGCAATTCAAAATTCACCTACTTCTTTACAAATCCCAAAACTTCCCTTGTTGAATGCAAAAGACTTGGAAATCATTGGCCTTAGCAAACCAAAGTCATTCTTGAAGAACTTCTATTCTTTCTCTATCCATTATCACGTCTTTGAAATGTAAACACAGGGGCGCCTGGGTGGCTCAGTCAGTTGAGCATCCGACTTCGATTCAGGTCATGATTCTCGTGGCTCATGAGTTCAAGCCCCATGCCGGGCTCTGTGCTGATGGTTCAGAGCCTAGAGCCTGCTTCGGATTCTGTGTCTCCTTTTCTCTCTGCTCCTCCCCCACCTGTGCTCTGTCTCTCAAAATTAAATGAATGTTAAAAAAAATTTTTAAACATAAAATAAAATTCTCAAAAAGATAGAAACTAATCCAAATGTCTTTCAAGTTCACGTGATCTAGGATAATCTTCAGTAAATTAAAGTTTAAGCTCATTGGTTTAATTAAAACAGGCATGTCTTTAGGGTTAACGTCAAATATAAAACTTCTTTTCCACTTGAGTTTATTAGCCAAATAATTTCATGTTATCTCTTATAAGATCTTCCAAAAAAATAGCTTGGGATAATGACTGATTTTGTCTAACGTTTAATAAAGCTTTTGTATGTAATTTAAACAATTCTATTTTTTTCAATATTTATTTATTTTTGAGAGCAAGAGAGTGCAAGCAGGGCAGGGGCAGAGAGAGGGGGACAGCAGCGAGCCCGATGTGTGGCTTGAACTCGTGAACTGCAAGATCATGACCTGAGCTGAAGTCAGATGTTCAACCAACTGAGCCACCCAGGTGCCCTAAATAATTCTTTTTTTTTTTTTAATGTTTATTTATTTTGAGAGAGAGAGAGAGAGAGGCATGTGTGTGCATGTAGGGGAGAGGCAGAAAAAGAGAGGGAGAGAGAGAATCCCAAGCAGGCTCCACAGTTGTCAGAGCAGACCCTGACTGGGAGGGTGGGGGGCCCAGTACCACAACCATGAGATCATGACCTGAGCCAAAATCAAATATCAGATGCTTAGCCGACTGAGCCACCCAGGCACCACAGTAACCTAAACAATTCTTAAAAACAAGTGAATTAAATAGATGTAAGCAACATAAAAGTTTATCAATGAACTTTTCAGCAATATTTATGTCTACTTAAATAGTTTCCCCAAATCTTTTTAGTAACCTAAAATCTTTGCTAACCTAAAACTTAAAAGTTAAGTGGTGAGTTCATTTAACATCATTGAATATCCCCATCTCAGGACCATTTCTCAAGAAGATAAAATAATAAATCATTAATTGATGTGGGAGCATGAGGCAAGCTGAGGGCAAAATACAGGCTGGCACCCCATCCCCCCACCCCCAGGTGGAATCCGTGTGATATTCCTCTGACACTCCTAGCTACCCAAGAACAAAGGAAAGGGGTTTAAGTGCTTACCATGGTGATGTGGGAAACTAAGGCAAATGAAAAATTAAATTCCCTTACTGCCTATAGTCCATTGACAAGTCCTTGAGACCAACAGAGTGACTGACCTCCCTCTAGGAGCTCAGCCGCCTCAAAGATGACACTTTGCTAGGGGCAAAAGAGAATTTTGGCTTAATATTGTTCCAACCTTGAGAATCCTGTAAATCAACTTCCTTTATCTCAACTGCCCCAGGATATATGCTGGCAATCAAGCTCCAAGTTTATGCCCCATGCCCCCCATATGCATCTGAGGGGTCTCATGACTGGGGTTTTATTAAATGGTGATAAATGGTATTTCCCTAGCAACAGCTAGCCCCTCAAGGTCCAGGAAACCTTGCTTCCAAAATACCTTAGAGATTTACTTAATCCCTGACCCCCTCCCAACCTGAGGGTATATAATGAGTTACCCTTCACGACCCCAGTGCAGCTCTTCCTGCCCATGGGTCCTGTCTCCATGGTTTAATAAAATCACCATTTTTGCACCAAAGATGTCTTCAAGAATTCTTTCTTGACCATCAGCTCTGGACCCCATGAAACCACCCTCCCCCCCGCCCCCCCCGCCATCACACCAAAACTTCATCATAATTACTGAACATAGGCTATCTACTTTTGACTTCTTATTACAGGGAAACTAAAAGATATTGGGATGTGTTAGTGCTATATTAGAAAAATTTTAAAAGACAAATGCTTCTAAAAATTATGAAAGGTATTTATACATTTGCAAATTTAAAGAATGCTGGTATTGGTGAGGGAGCATAAGGCGGGCTGAGGACAAAGTACAAGCTAGCACACCACTCTCTCTCCCCCCAGGTAGAATATGTATGGTATTCCTCAGGCACTCCTGGCTGCCCAAAACAAAGGAAAGGAAAGAAAACAAATGGTTAAACTGACAGAGTCTCCATCAGTTTACAAATGTCTTGGTAAATTATAAGAAAAAGGCAATCTTATCAATAGCCTAATCTCCAGAAACCTATAGACTCAGTTTCCTGGAACCCCAACATCACCCTCCCCTCCATAGTGATGTGGGGAACAGAGGCAAGAAGGAAATGGCAGATAAAATTAAATTTCCTTGTAACCTGCAGCCCATTGACAAATACTTGAGGCAGGCAGAGTAAAACATTTCTCCAGGAACTCCCTACTGTCTTAATGTTAATGCTTTGCTAGAGGGAAAAACAACCTTAGCTTGACAATAGCTAGGCCTCCAATAATCTGTGAGTCTTTAGCATATGAAAGTTTCTTTGGAAACTTCCTCTTGTCTTTACCTCCCCCAGCCCCATAGTATATAATGAGCCACTCTCCACAACCCCAGGGTAACTCTTGTTCCCCTCCCACTTCCCCCATCCCCACTTCAATAAAATCTTTGCACCAAAGACATCAAGAATTTTTTTTTGGTCAATAGCTCCAAACCCCACCATCACCCCAAAACCTCATCAGTATAACAGGCAGTTCACAATTACTTACTTCTTTAGTGGTTGTTATTATTTATTTATTTGTTTGTTTGTTTGTTTGTTTGTTTGTTTTAAGTAGGCTCCATGCCCAGTGTGCACAACCCTGAGATCAAGAGTCTCATGTTCTACCGACTGAGCCAGCCAGGTGTCCCACTTACTTATTAGTTTTCACTTAGAAATTAAGGTTTCTAAGGGTTAAGAATTCTAATTAAGGTATGTAATAAAAGCTACTAAAAGTAAGATAAGCATCTCTACTTCCTGGGAAAATAAAATATCTTTTCATTAAGACAAGGTATGACAGATGCACTTTTTTTTTTTAAGTAGCCTCCATGCCCTACATGGGGCTTGAACTCACAATCCTGAGATTACAAGTCACATGCTTTATCAACTGAGCCAGCCAGCCACCCCCCAGAGATGCACTCTTGTTGAGGGAAAAAAGAGTAATTTTATCCTCAAGTAGGGCTACGTTAAAAAGAAAACCACAGGGGCACCTGGGTGGTTCAGTTGGTTAAGTGTCCAACTTCAACTCAGGTCATGATCTCATGGTTACTGAGTTCCAGCCCCACGTTGGGCAGTGTGAAGCCTGCTTGGGATTCTCTGTCTCCCTCTCTCTCTCTCTGCCCCTCCCCTGCTTGCACTCTCTCTCTCTTCCTCTCTCTCAAAAATAAATAAACATTAAAAAACAAAACAAAACACAGGACCCAAAGGGCATCAATCAGGTTAAGGCCCCAAGTCAGTAAGCCAAGACTTAAAGCCTAACCTAACTGCACTTTTAACCCTCCAGGAATGTAATGTTTAACCAATCAACAAAGAATTTCCTGACCAATACTAGAAAATTTCCTGATGGCTCCCTTCCCCTCCCTTTAGGAGGGCAACATTGCCTAAACAATGCACTCCTTGCTAATAAATTCCTTTCTTTTTTTTCTTATGCCTTTGAAAACCCTTCTTTTGTTTAGCTCAGTGGAGCTCTCCTCTACTTGCTAGATGAGATGCTGCCTGATTCATGAATCCTTCAATAAGCCAATTCGATCTTCAAATTTACTCAGTTGAATTTTGTTTCTTAACAGAAGGATCCATGAAGAAAATGGCATTTGTACTGACTTTTGAACAATCTGGACAGGCAGAGATAAGAAGGAGGGGGTAACTGAGATGATTCGTTGTCCCCTAATATCTGTTCCATCAGTAATCATGCCCCCAAAATTTTAGCTGTGCAACTGGGCACCCAGAATAAAGGTTACATTTCCCAGCCTCCCTTTCAGCCAGGCATGGCCACATGACCAAGTTCTGGATAAAAGGATATAGCAGAAGTGAGGTATTCAATTTCTACGAAGTATTCTTCAAAGCAGGGGGCATGCTCTTCCTTTCTTTCTCTCCCTCCTGCTGGCTAGAATGTGAACTTAATAATGAGCTGGAGCAGCTACCTTTGACCTAAGAGGAAGCTACACATTGAGAATGCTGCACTATAGGGTTGAATCAGTCCGGATCCATGAAAATCATAAAGACCATATGAGACCTACCGTGGTCTTGTTTAAGCTGCTGTTGTGTTTATGTCTTAGGGTGGGCTGCCTGAAACAGATCCTGAGACCAGGCTTCACTTGCAAGTGAACTATTAAATGTTCCCAGGAGGAACAAGTAAGGGAGTGTGGGAAGCAAGACAGGAAAGGGGAAAACAAGGGTGTGCTTTCAAGCAAAGTGCCAGCCTCAGGCTTATCCTGAAAGGGAGCTCCGGAGCACAAATTACACCTCAGAGTTTGTCTTAATTTGAGACAAGGGACTGGGCTTTTGTCCTTCCTCACTAGTTCAAGCTAAAGGTTGCTCCCAGGCCCTCTGCATATGCAGAAGCTGTGGGAAATGATAAACAGGTCCAAGGGGATCCAGTACAATCTCAACAGGCCCCTTACACTGGGTTTTCGGTCACTCATAGCTGAACTAATTTTCACAGGTACCAAAGCCATTCCCACAGAGGGGAGAGTGTAAAGGGCACAGAACCTGGGTGGGGAAAGGTGTATATTGTAATGCCTGAAGTTCCAAAACCTCCCACAAAAGACCACCAGAGTCGTAAGTCAAAGCCAAGCGGCAAGGGTCGTTTATTGCAGGTTCGAACCTGGTCCTCTGCGCACTTGTCGCCGGTGACACAAGAGGCCACGATTAGGGTTGGTATAGCATTTTTATAGACAGAGACAAATAGCACAGGGGAGGTTTTTTTTACTTGTGGCGGGAGGAAGAAAGGGGGAAGGGGGTAGGTGAGGAATGTGCTGAGCAAGCAGGTTTACAGAAGCGAGAAATGCCGGTTAGTTTGTATACAATCACTCATTCCATTACATATCAGACTACATTTAGGAAGTTTTACAGCCCATTCTACAGTGGGTTACAATCAGGAAAGGTCTCACAATGCTCGTAGCAAACAGCAAGCAAAACAAACTTCTCAGCAATTGTATTTCTTATCAAAGATCCATAATAAGCAGAAAAGAGAACCTAGCTTTAAACTAAGGCGGGGCTGTCATTTGGATTCAAAGCTGTTCCTTTCAATATCAAAGTATAGGAAAGGAAGAAATAGAAAATGAAGTTGGGAAACCAAATTGTAGTCATTTGGACTATATGGAAAGCTGTAAATGCCTGGCCAACCCATACGAAAGGAAGCTGGGAGGAACTTTGAACATGATGATTCAAAAGATGAACGTGGTGACTATGAGGGGGTGAACTAGACTGAAACTCACGTGGAGTAGTGTCCGTAATTAGGCCATATTTGTAGCCTAGGCAAAAGGTAACGGTGGCTCAACCCCAGATGATGGTTCTGGGAAGGGAAAGAGGAGGAAAATGATCACAAATCTTATAAAGACTCAGTCTTGGGGCACCTGGCTGGCTCTGTCGGTAGAGCATGTGACTCTGGATCTTGGGGTTCTGAGTTCAAGCCCCATGTTGGGTATAGAGCTTACTTAAAAAAAATTTTTTTTAAATAAAAATGTAAAAAAAAAAAAAAGATTCTCACGGGTCATAGAGAAATAGGTGGCAGCCGGACTTGGCCTAGGAGCTGTAGCTCGCCCTGCTCTGGCTCCCAATTTAGGCGTTAACAGCCACTGAAGGGCACCTCCTTAGAGACACCAGCACGGTCACCTAGTGCATGCCACCAAAGACCCACACAGGAGTCACAGCGCCTCCTTGTTCTGTGGTTTGGGAGGCTGCTCCTCTGGGCCCAGGGGTTCTGGTGACACCACCTCTTCTCTCTGTTCCTCCAGCCCGGGGTAATAGTGCTTCCTGTAGTCACCACATCTGGTCACCACAGTGCCTCCCTTTGCTCTTCCAGCCCTCCAACACTGGACTAGCCATTCCCTGCACACAGCCTAAATGGAGTGCCTTGTGTGGGCTCATTTTCCTGGATGGGTCCAGACTGACACAGAAATCCTTCTGTTTTAGGGGTGGGAAGAGGAAAAGAAAGCTGAAAAGGAGCCAGAGAGGCAAGAGGCAAAGTAAGTGTGTCTCGAAACTGAAGGGAAGAGGCACCTGGGTGGCTCAGGTGGTGATCTCACGGTTGGTGTGTTCGGGGCTCTGAACTGACAGTGTGGAGTCCACTTCAGATTCTCTGTCTCCCTCTTTCTGATACTCCCCCTCTCATGTGCACTCTCTTTCTCTCAAAAATAAATACACATTAAAAAAAAGGAATGAAAGGGAAAAAATGTTTGGGAATGGTGAGCAGGAGTCACTGACCCTGAGAGAGGAGGAAGCATGAGAAGAGGCTGATGATTAGAGGAGCAGGAAGAATGGCCAGACCTTCCAGAAGCAGCCCCTGGGAATGGCGGGGGTAGGAACAAGCTAGAGAAAGACTCGGCCTCCTCTTGGGAGACTGTGAAGGGCAGGCAGCTTGAGGGAAGTGTCTGATGTGGTGCCACAAAATCCGTGCGGGTGTTTGGCTTACTGGGCATTGGGCAATGGCCCCTTGTTTGGTAATGTAATGCCTGAAGTTCCAAAACCTCCCACAAAAGACCACCAGAGTCGTAAGTCAAAGCCAAGCGGCAAGGGTCGTTTATTGCAGGTTCGAACCTGGTCCTCTGCGCACTCGTCACCGGTGACACAAGAGGCCACGAATAGGGTTGGTATAGCGTTTTTATAGACAGAGACAAATAGCACAGGGGAGGGTTTTTTTTACTTGTGGCGGGAGGAAGAAAGGGGGAAGGGGGTAGGTGAGGAATGTGCTAAGCAAGCAGGTTTACAGAAGCGAGAAATGCCGGTTAGTTTGTATACAATCACTCATTCCATTACATATCAGACTACATTTAGGAAGTTTTACAGCCCATTCTACAGCAGGTTACAATCAGGAAAGGTCTCACAATGCTCATAGCAAACAGCAAGCAAAACAGACTTCTCAGCAATTGTATTTCTTATCAAAGATCCATAATAAGCAGAAAAGAGAACCTAGCTTTAAACTAAGGCGGGGCTGTCATTTGGATTCAAAGCTGTTCCTTTCATTCCCCCCTTTTCCTTGTGCCTAAAGAGCCAATCTTGGATCTTCAGTTTTTTATTTGTAATGTCTCGAGCGGTTGGTACTGAGTTCGTAAGACCATTAATTGTACAGCATTGAACCTGTCTTGGATAAAATTAATTTTGTTTATGATGCAGAGGCCTAACGTGAGAGCGAGAAGTAGAATGGCCAGAGGCCCGAGTAAAGCGGAGAGCAGGATAGTATTATAGACTTTCTGGGTTTTTAAATTAGAAACCTCCCAAGTTAAAGTATAGGGTATGTGGGGGTTGCCTGCAATACTTATGAGTCCGTAGGAGGTGAACAGGAGCACGCTAATGAGTGTTCCTCCGATTATTGTGGGTCCAGAGCTGCTGCAACAGTCTTGGTATGGGACACCCAGGCCTTTGGTCTCAGCTGGTTTTCGGGGTCAGGTTTTCGACGCAGAGTCAATTTTAAAGGATGGGTCTTACTCTGGTCAACCGTCCAGGCGGTGTTGGCTTCTGGCACGAAGTCTTCTCAAACCGCAAAGGGATCAGCTGGTCGGGCGTGGGTGTAATGGATCCAGGTAGCAATCCTATCGACTTTGAGAGCAGTGGGTGTGGTTAGGATCACAATATAGGGTCCCTTCCACCGTGGTTGGAGGGTCTCTTGCTTGTGTTCCCTGCACGTATACCCAATCTCCGGGTCGGTAGTGATGCGGCTCAGGAGGGGGCCCGTTTTCATAAATGGCTCTCAATCTGGGCCAAACTTCCTGGTAGGTGTGCTGGAGTTCCCTCAGGGAAATAAGAAGTTTATGATCATCAAATTCAGTTAACACATTAGACTGTAGGTTGGGAATTATAGGGGGGGCGGGGCACTCCATACATGATTTTAAAGGGAGTTAATCCCAGTTTGTAAGGGGAGTTCCGCACCCTGAACAGAGCGTAGGGGAGTAAGACTACCCAATTAGCGCCAGTCTCTATGGTCAATTTAGTTAAGGTCTCTTTTAGAGTTTTATTCATTTTTTTTACCTGTCCTGAGCTTTGGGGTTTATATGCACAATGTAGTTTCCAATCAGCCCCAATAAACTGCGCTATCCCTTGTATTACCTTTGAAATGAATGCTGGTCCGTTGTCTGATCCTATTAGGGTAGGGAATCCGTACCTGGGTATGATGTCTTCTAACATTTTCTTTGCTACTATCTGCGCAGTCTCATGCTTGGTGGGGAAGGCCTCTGTCCATCCTGAAAAGGTATCTATAAACACTAACAAATATTTATATCCATATTTTTTAGGCTTTACCTCGGTGAAGTCTACTTCCCAATAGGCTCCCGGCTTGGTTCCGCGGGTTCTGGAGCCAGGGTTTTTCCCGTGGTTGGTGGCGTTAGTTAATTGACAAGCTTTACAGCTAGTAACTATCTGCTCAATTTTTGTCCTGGAGTCTTTAATGGTGATCCTAGCATGTCTTATTAAGTCTTGCATTTTTCTTGTGCCCATATGAGTGGCTCGGTGCATCTTGGATAAGACTTTATTTCCCATTTCTTCTGGGAGGATTATGCTACAGTCTGCTGCTCTCCACCATCCGTTAAGGCACTGAGTTAAAGGTAATTTTTGGATCCAGTTTAGGTCTTCTTTAGTGTAGGCGGGATTTTCTGGTAAACTAGCTGAACCGGGGTCTGGTAGGGTGGTCATTAAAGCACAGTCCACCTGTAAGGCTGACTCTCGGGCTACCTGGTCAGCCAAATTATTTCCTCTGGCCACCGGTGTGACCAGTTTTTGGTGGCCTGGGCAATGTATGATGGCTAGTCGTTTAGGCAGCCAGAGTGCCTTTAAAAGAGCCAATATTTCTTCTTTGTTTTTGATAGTTTTCCCCTCTACAGTTAACAGTCCCCTCTCTCTGTATATAGCTCCATGTGTGTGGGCCATAGCAAAAGCATATCTGCTATCGGTATACACGTTTAGTTTCTTGTCTTTTCCCAAAGTCATTGCCTTGGTTAAGGCCACAAGTTCAGCTCGTTGGGCAGAGGTGCCAGCTGGCAAAGGCTCTGCCCAAACAGTCTCAGTTTCAGTTGTGACTGCTGCCCCCACGTACCTTTGACCTTGATGTACAAAGCTGCTGCCGTCAGTGAACCAGGTAACCTCGGCGTCTGGCAGCGGGTGATCCTGTAAATCTTCCCGAACTCCATGAACCTGTGCCAATATCTCAGCGCAGTCATGGAGGGGGGTATCCAAGTCCGGGTCTGCCTTCGCGTTGTGGGTCGGGGGATGCGGAGGACGGTTTCCTTCCGTGCATCAGTGAGCCATCGTTGGCCTTCTCTTAACAGATACCCCAAGTAGGTTACCTCGGATCTGCAAATTTGGGCTTTCTTTTGCTGAAGCCCGGTACCCCAGGGCACCAAGTGTCCGGAGGAGATTTTTGGTGCCTTGCAAGCAAGCTTCAGCAGTCTCAGCGGCAATTAAAAGATCGTCAACGTACTGCAAGAGAGTCACTTTGGGGTTTTGATTCCGGTACTCACCCAGATCCTCGTGAAGTGCCTCATCGAACAAGGTGGGTGAGTTTTTAAATCCTTGGGGGAGCTGGGTCCAGGTGAGTTGCCCATTTATGCCTCTCTCAGGATTGGACCACTCGAAGGCGAAGAGCTCTTGACTTTTGGGGGCCAGAGGCAGGCTGAAAAAAGCATCTTTTAAATCAAGGACAGTATACCATTGTCTTTCTGGGCTGAGGGCACTTAGGAGGGTATAGGGGTTGGGTACTGTTGGGTGTATGTCCATGACTCGGCGGTTAACTTCTCTCAGATCTTGTACCAGACGATAGTCCGCACTGTTAGGTTTTCGTACAGGCAGCAGGGGGGTGTTCCAGGCTGAATGGCAGGGACGCAAGATGCCTAAGTCTAGGGGGCAACGGATATGTGGCGTGATGCCATTTCTGGCCTCCATTGACATTGGGTATTGTCGGACCCGAACTGGATCTGCCCCCGGTTTCAGTTCTATGAATAGAGCTGGGCGATGTTTAGCCAACCCCCGGTTTTCATCCATGCTTTTCTTTCTAGGGCATTCTCGGGCCCAATGGCCTTTTTCTTTGCAATAGGCACATTGGTCTTTATCTAGGGGCTTTTGTTTATCCAGGGGCTTTTGGACAACAGCGGCCAGGACTTTGGTCATTTTCTCGGTGGCTTTAAGTTGCCTGTCCTCTGGAGTCTCTCTATTATTAAGGACGCGCTGGGCAATGCAGAGTAAGTCCTGAATCTGTTTTCCCTCCAGGTCCTCTAGTTTCTGGAGTTTCTTTTTAATATCAGTGGCTGCCTGATTTACAAAGGCCATTACAACAGCAGCTTGATTTTCGGGGGCCTCGGGGTTCATGGGGGTATACTGTCTGAAGGTTTCCATTAATCTTTCTAAATAAGCGGGAGGGCTCTCTGTCTTACCTTGTATCACTGAATACACTTTTGCCAAATTAGTGGGCTTGCGTGCAGCAGCCCGGAGACCCGCCACTAGAGTCTGGCGATAAATGCGTAGCCGTCCCCTACCTTCTGCCGTGTTGTAGTCCCAGCCATCCTGTGGGGGTCGGGTCAAGGGAAAAGCTGCATTAATGAGATCAAGGTTAGCAGTGGGTTGGCCGTCATCTCCAGGAACCAGCTTTCTTGCTTCCAATTGAATTCTTTCTCGCTCCTCAGTGGTGAACAGGATTCGGAGGAGCTGCTGACAATCATCCCAGGTGGGTTGGTGGGTAAACATAACGCTGTCTAAGAGACTTATTAAATCTTTAGGTTGTCAGAAAATCGGGCATTCTGGGTTTTCCAGTTATATAGGTCACTGGTAGAGAAGGGCCAGTATTGAAGTCGGGGGTTCCCCGTCTCATCGGGAGGCCCTTTTTCCCGTAAGGGTAAAGCTACGGTGGAGTCAGGAAGGCGGAGTCCTGGCTCATGTGGGGCCCGCCTACGGGTATGTCCGGCAGCCCTTGGACTTTGCCCCCACTAGGCTTGGGCGCGGGTTGAGCCTCCCTATTCTCTAGTTCTCCTATGGGCTGGGCTACGGGAGGCTCTGCCGGCGCAGCAGGGATAGGGGCAGCTTTCGGAATAAGAGGAGGAATCTGGTAAGGGGGAGGGTCAAGGGAAAGTAAATCTTGGTTGTCGGGGAGAACAGGGGGTGCAGTTGGAGTTGGCGGCTTGGGAGGGTTGATAGGTTTAGCCGCTAGGATTTGGCATGACTCTGCTATTAAGGAAGAGGCCATCCAAGGAGGTGGGTTTTCTACTAAATCTTGCCACACCAGAATATAGGGAATCTGATCCGAGTGACCTTCTTTCCCTGGTAGGAAAATTTTTTATTTTACTTTAAGGACCACAGGGAGGCAGAAGGTTCCCTCTGTAGGCCAATTGACCCCAAAGGTGGGCCATGCAGAGCGGCAATAGGTGATCAACTTCCTTTTGCGAATGTCTAGGCTTAAGTTGTGTCCTCTAGCTTTTACGTCCCTGAAGTTGGTGAGAAGGAGGGAGAGAGGGGTGCTCTGCGTTTGGCCCATGTTATGATTCTGAGGAAGAGGAGAAGAGAAGGGGGCGGCACGGAGGGGGCCCTGAAGCGGCTGAAATCAGCGATGGAGTTCGCACAGGCGACCTCCGAGGGTGAGACCCCTGGCGGCCTGGCTGGGCCCCGGGGGGAGGGGCGGGAGGGAAAGCCGCAGGCAGCTGAGGAAGGAGGAAAGAGGAACAAAGGATGGAATAATTAATTCTGATCAGCCGAAAAAACACTTAATTCCAATAAAACATCCGACGCACGAAAGAAAAACAAGAGCCAACAAGAATCTCTGACAGTGGTTTCAACTTTCTGGGGCCGTCTCGGCCAGCCCAACAGAAAGGGTTATGGCTAGGACGGCGGTTATTACAAGGGCCCAGGGGTGACAATACATTTAGACTGACATAGAAGCATTCGCGTACTCGCCCGTCCGCGTCCCTCGCGGGAACTTAGGTGCCTCTTAGCATGGGCGGGCAGGTATAAACCCCCTGCTTGGATCAAAATAAATTTTGACCGCCTTAAGCCGTATGAGGATCACCGCGGAAATCGGGTTAGAGCCCACTCGAATCCCGTAGCTTATGCCGTGGGACTACACATAGGGTAAGTCAGGCGCATGCCCCTGACTCCCAACAATCATTCCAGTCGATTTAACAGACAGACACACAGACACACATCACATCAAAATACGGGTAACAATTGGCATGCCTAGATGGTTTTTTTTTTTTTTTTTTTCTTTTAGACGCCTAGAGATATTTCTTAGCACTCTGGAAGTTCATAGAGAAAATGAAAGTATTTAGTTCGCAGGCGCGTTGGGCATAAGCAGCCCACAGAAAAGAATCCTGATGGGCCAAAAAGGCCCCCCGATGGACCAGGAAGGTCCCCTGATGGACCAAGAAGGTCCCCAGATGGGCCAAGAAGGCCCCCAGATGGGCCAAGAAGGCCCCCAGATGGACCAAGAAGGTCCCCAGATGGACCAAGAAGGCCCCCAGATGGGCCAAGAAGGTCCCCAGATGGGCCAAGAAGGCCCCCAGATGGGCCAAGAAGGCCCCCAGATGTCAGTGGACGTCTCCAACTGACCCCGGCTGGGTGCCCTATAGCGCGTCCGCCAGGGTCACACCAGCTTCCAGACAGAACTGGTTCTCCAGAGAAGAAACACAGATCAGAGAGAAAAGGAAGAACGTTAGAGCCGGCTTACTTACCGATCGGAATCAAATACGACCCGTTGACCAGAAGTCTGGTGGGCTCGGGGGAGATCTCGGTGGTACCTCCAAATGTAATGCCTGAAGTTCCAAAACCTCCCACAAAAGACCACCAGAGTCGTAAGTCAAAGCCAAGCGGCAAGGGTCGTTTATTGCAGGTTCGAACCTGGTCCTCTGCGCACTCGTCACCGGTGACACAAGAGGCCACGAATAGGGTTGGTATAGCGTTTTTATAGACAGAGACAAATAGCACAGGGGAGGTTTTTTTTTACTTGTGGCGGGAGGAAGAAAGGGGGAAGGGGGTAGGTGAGGAATGTGCTAAGCAAGCAGGTTTACAGAAGCGAGAAATGCCGGTTAGTTTGTATACAATCACTCATTCCATTACATATCAGACTACATTTAGGAAGTTTTACAGCCCATTCTACAGCAGGTTACAATCAGGAAAGGTCTCACAATGCTCATAGCAAACAGCAAGCAAAACAGACTTCTCAGCAATTGTATTTCTTATCAAAGATCCATAATAAGCAGAAAAGAGAACCTAGCTTTAAACTAAGGCAGGGCTGTCATTTGGATTCAAAGCTGTTCCTTTCAGTAACACCCTTATGGATAGGCAAACACAGGCAGATTGCCAATGGCCACCTCTCAGCCCCTGCAGAGGACTAACCATAGTATGGCAGCCAGGAACACCCTGCAAGAGGGGTGTTTTCAAAATCTTCATGACTTATTAATTCAGCAAATGTTTATTCAGCACCTCTTATGTGCCAAGTGCTACTCTAGGTGCTAAGGATATAGTAGTGAGTTATTTCTTTTTAATATTTATCTTATTTTTGAGAGAGAGCGAGCGAGCGAGTGTGGGGGAGGGGCTGAGGGGGGGCGGGGGGCGGGGGCGGGGGGAGGAGGCGGGGGGGAGGGGAGAGAGAATCCCAAGCAGGCTCTGCACTGTCAGTGCAGAGCCAGATGCAGGGCTGGAACTGACAAACCACAAGATCATGACCTGACCGGAAACCAAGAGTCGGATGCTCAAACGACTAAGCCACCCAGGCACCCCCAACAGTGAGTTTTTAAAAACTTATTCCTCTGGGCACCTGGCTGGCTCAGTCAGTAGAATGTACAACTCTTGATCTCTGGGTTGTAAATTTGAGCACCACACTGGGTGCAAAGATTACTTAAAAATAAAATCTTTTTAAAAATTAAATTAGGGGTGGCTCAGTCGGTTAAGCGTCCGACTCTTGATTTTGGCTCAGGTCATGCTCTCATGGTTTGTGGTCCCAAGCCCTCTGTCAGGCTCCATGCTGACAGTGTGGAGCCTGCTTGATATTCTTTCTCGTTTACTCTCTCTCAAAATAAATAAATAAATAAACTTTTAAAAAATGAAAAAAATAAAAATTAAACCAAAAAGTCTATTCCTTCAAGGAGGAGCTTACATTTCTGTGGAGGGAGACAGGTAATCAAGAAAGAAACACAAAAGGGCAGGTGCTGACAAGTGCTCTGGAAAACAAAACAAAACCAAAACAAGGTGAGGAGGCTGGGGAATGTGGGATGGGGTGTTTCATATCAGGCCAGGTCAAGCAAAAGATGATAAAGCAGTAAGTGAGCAAAGGCCTGAAGGAAGTGGGAGAGTACAGAATGTTCTGGACAGCAGGAAGCACTAAGGCAGAGTCAGGTGCGCGGTATCATTCACGAAACAGCAAGGAAGCCAGTGTAGCTAGAGTGGATGGACTGAAGGGGAGGATAAGAATAGGGTTTGAGCAGAGAAGTGATGTATCTGATATTCACTGTAAAAGGTTGACAGTGACTAGTGTGTGGAAAAGACACTATAGGGGGTTGAGATGATCCCTCCATTCCTACTATAGATAGGAATAAAAGTCAAACCCCACAAATACAGGCTGGTGCTCAACTGGCTGGGTACCAAGATAATAGAAGAAAAGCTATAGGTCAGAATTGTCTACACCCCAACCATGAGACAGTAGTGTGGTAAACCAGGCAATCCTGCAATATGTGACATCTGACCCATGAAGACTAGGACGCTGACTCTGTGCCACGTTTGGCCTATACAGGGCGCCCTAGCACACAGTTGCCTTATGATTGCAATGCTTTCCACCTGTCCCACAGCCCAGGCTGCACACAGGCCTGTTCTCTCCATAAGTGTTTTCTCCCACTGTTTTCCCTTCTCTTCTGGCTGTGCCTCTAATGTTGTCATTCATTCAGCAACTACCATGTGTAAAACTTAATGAAGAGTGCCACAGGAGAGTCTCTGATAAGGACTTGGAGCTTGAATCTTTTGTTAATTGCGCCTAGAGAGCTCTGTCTGCTGTTGGCACAAATCTCTCTTGTTAGCCCCTTCTGGTTTGCCCTCTAACTGAGGGCTTTTTCTCCACCTCTCACAGATGCACTCTTGGAATGTCTGCCCTGCCAGACAAAGGACTTCTCTACAGCCCAAAATCACTGGCTTCAGTTTGGGTCAGGACTGGCAACCTAGTCTCAGTCTCAGGTGAAGAAAAACAGGGCCAGGGTTGGCAGAATGGTGCAAGGAGTCGAGGGCTCTTTAACTTCTCCCCGTCCCACCTCCAAACAGGGCCTTTTTTCCTGACAAGCTCAGGTCCTACATGGTCAGAGCAGGGCCAGGGTCACAGCCAATCCCTATCTCCTTCCCTCTTAGGTAACAGAGAAGAGAGGCCCAGTCTAGCCTTGGGTCCAATGAGAATGAAACCTTGAAGTGGCTTATTTGGACCAGAGACTGGAGCCAGTTTCTACCCTGCCAAGAGGCAGGGAAAGTTTCCTTCTCCAGAGCTTGGAGATGCCAGCCTTGCGGATTCCCAAAGGTCTGTGGCTCTGTGTCCAGCCTCCTGCTCCAGAGCCCCAGGCAGAGTCCTGGAGACTAGACACAACAGCCAAAGGCTCTGGGAGACCACAGGGGCTGGGGACGAAGCTCCTGGCCCAGAAGCTGTGGCAGAGAGCTGTGTATTAGCTGCATGGCCTCTAAGTGGCAGGAGCGAGAGGCCGGGAAGGAAGGGGAGGTCCGGAGCAAGGACTGCTGGACCAGGCTTGTGGCAACCACTCTGCCAGGCTCTTCCCCGGGCCGTGCAGCTTAACTCTCTTCACACTCGTGAGGCAGGACTATGTCCAACTTAATAGATAATAAATCTGAGTCTCAGAGAGGTCACACAACTTTCCCCAAAACACACGATCTACAGACTCCAGAGCCTGTTCAGACACCGAGGCTGCTGGGAAGAAGCCCCTGCAGCCTTGTCAAGGGCCCCAGCTACTTGTGTGGAGCCTGTGGTCAAGCTCAGGCCTAACATCCAAGTCGTGTCTATCATGAGGAGTTACTGGACAGTTGAATGTCAAGTGACTTCACCCCTTACCCTCACTCTACCCCAGTCTCCTACAGGGACCCCCACCCTTCTGCCCTTCTCACCCTAAGCTGGCCACATCCCAAACCCATCGGATAATGGGTTTTACTAGTACAAATGCATTCCAAAGGGAGGGGGGTCCAGCCCAGTCGTAGCTACCACAGCTGCTAGAGGTTTGTCCCAACCTTTAGTGCTTTGGGCTTCTTTGTCTGCCTCCCACCAACATTCCCTCTCCTTTCTGCAGCAGATTCCCACGCCATTGGAGCCTAGCATAAGGAACAGTCCCCAGCTCATCACAGCTTTGCTGCGCCCCCACACCTCATCTCCCCTCTCCCTGACTGCCTCCTCCTCACCAGCGTGGGGATTTGGCTGGAGTAGCTTGAGCTTTGAATTTTAGAACAAATCCAGAGAACCCAGTAGCCCAGGGGGACCTGGGAAGGGGCTAACAACACCGGAGGTCATGTGACTGCCTTTGGCTTCTTATTGCTCCTCAGGCTTTGCTTAGCACTGAACTGGGGCCCCTGCCCTCCAGAGCCAAGGGGTAGGGGGTGGAGGGCAGCACAATCACAAATAATACCACATAAGAAACTCTAGAGCTGACCTAGGCATACAACCCCATGTTTTGCTTGGCGAGCGATCCACACCACGGAACAGGGACATGCTGGCTGCTTAGTCCGCACTGAAGGGTGAAATCGCCTTCAACTTCTCCGTGCCTCACATGATGATCGGCCTGCACCATCTCGACCTATTCCAGGGTGGTTGGAAAGCTATGAATCAAACAACAGATGGGACAGGTAAATGTGCTCGTGTAAACAGAGATTCATTAGGGAGGTATGTGGGGGGGGGGGGTGACCTCGTGTTGTGAAAGCCCTTGTTCTCTTCCACCTAACACTCAGTGCAGGGGCACCTCCTGGTCTCTATGGTTACCAAGAGCAGCCCTGCCAGGGAGAACCTGGAGTGTAAACAGCAGGAACCGGGTCTGCGGCTGCCATGTCTGGAAGGAGGCCTCACACAAGGGCAAGGGAGGAGAGGGTGGGGCCCCTGCAGGCTCCCCAGGCCAGAAGGAGGAACCTCTTTACCTGAAAACAAATTTCCCAGGTGTGGAAATCTCCCCTCACTTATTCTTGGCACACAGCATTTTGAACAGTCGTTCCCAGTTTACTTCAAAGATGTCAGTTTTAAAATATTTTTTTCAATTTCTCTATTTTCATCATAGAGAAAGAGTCAACTAGATGTGAATGTGCCTTTCACATGTGCTCGTTCCCCATTTAATAAGGAAGTTCTGTGAGAAGAAGCAGTTGCAGCCTCGAGAGGTGAAATTCTGCCCTGGAAAATAAGACGGGTGAACTGCTAAGTCCAGAATGAAGACCAGACACCAGGAAGCCTGAAGCCGAATGTCCTGTATGCACATAAGTATGATCATTGTGGTTTAAACGGTTGCCTCCTTCCCTTCCCGTGGCTGCCAAACAGGGATGTGGGTAATGATCACAATTTGCTGTATCTTCAGGTTATCTTTACATACAAATTGAAACCATTATTATGAAATAAAATGGAGTGCTAACGTGGGATTTAGGAATGCTCATGAATTTTCCTTCATATCTGATGTGCTGGATAACTCTGGCCTTGACTCTCAGCCTCTCCAAGACCCCAGCTGCACCCATGGGGCCAGCCAGCACCGGTCTGAGAATCCCAGGGGGCCCTAACCCCACCTCGCAGATGCACAGGTGCAGGGGCTGTGAGAGCCAGCAGTGCTGAGGTAAGACTCAGAGCAGTGCCCTGGCAGATAGTAACCTGACTGGTTTCTCTCCCCCTTGGACATCTTGTGCCTGTTGCCACCCATGGCTCAGAGGTACAGATTCCAAGATCCACTGGCCACCACTGGCCTGGGATCAGCCTTCCTTCTCCTGATCCTCTGCTCACCATGCCAGTCATTTAATGCACATAAACACAGTGTGAGGCAGGGTACATCGGTATGTACCCAAATCTAGTGCAGCCCCGTTGACTGCTCAGATGGTTAGAGTGCCCACCTCCCTTCTCCCACCCCACCCCACCCTAGGAAAAATTCAGCTCCCCCCTCCCCATTTTGAAAGAGAGGGGTGGGCAGATGGGGAGAGAGAAAGAGAGAGAGAGATCAAGAATCTCAAGCAGGCTTCATGCTCAATGTGGGTCCTGATGTGGGGCTCAATCCCACGACCCTGGGATCATGACTTGAGCCAAAATCAAGAGTCGAATGCTTGGGGCACCTCGGTGGCTCAGTTGGTTAGGCATTTGACTCTTGATTTCAGCTTGGGTCATGATCTTGCAGTTCATTAGTTCGAGCCCCACATTGCTCTCCGCACTGACAGTGCAAAGCCTACTTAGGATTCTCTCTCTCTCTCTGCCCCTCTCCGGCTCTCACTCTCTTGCTCTCTCTTTCAAAAAAAAAAAATTGAGTTTGACGCTCAATTGACTGAGCCACCCAGGCTCCCCCAGACTCTTATCTCTCAGCTCCACTGCATAATACAGAAGGTTCAACCCCTTAGCATAACCTCCAAGACCACCCCTGTTTTCAACACTAACCTGCTCCCTTCACAGCACCCACAGGAAGCAAATGGGCTTAGGAGGCATGTGGGGGTACCAGAAAATGCTGGACTTAGAGGGGCATGGATCCCCCTCTCAGAATCTCACAAAACAAATATTGTCCTCTCCCCAAGGGAGGGGTGGGGAATGGATATTCATGCCCCACTTGCCCATTTTATTTGAGTCCCTTAGTCTATGGCCCTCCGGTTAAAAAGCCCTGCTCCTGGTGAACTTGGTCTCACAGTGTGTAGAGAGAGAAACAGAATAGAATTCTCAAACATCCTTTCTCTTTTTCGCAAGCCAAACCTTGGAGCAGCCAGAGGCAGGAGCGATCAGGCAGGGGACAGCCATCCAGAACATTCTGGAATCACCATCTGAGGAGCAGAGGGGAGCTGTGTGTGCAGCCAGCCGTGGTCAGACAGAGGAAATGCAGGGTCTGGCTGCTGGCCATTCTTACCCTCGCTCCCACCATCAGGATCTCTGGCCCCATCCTGACCCCTGGTGGCTGCCCATGGGATGAGGTGAGCATTCTTCCCAAGCTCCTCCCTGCCCTGGTCCCAGCATAGCAGGAAAAATGAATCCCCCACCCCACAGGTCCTGGCTAGGGTCCCCAGGAAGTACAAGTGTGTTTCCTAGGGGTTTTTCAGGAGGGTTTACTCCACTGTGGTCACCAGGTGCCTTCTCAATGTAAGTCCAGAGACCAATTAAACAAATGTATATAAAGAAAGCCCTTTCACCTGCCAAGTTGGCAAAAGGTGTGTTAAAAAAGAGGTGTGTGTCTGTGTGAATGTGTGTGTGTGTTATAACTAAAAGTTAATGCAGGCCGGGGTGCAATAAGACCAGCACTCTCATGCACAATTCGTGAGAGTACAAATTTGTATAACCCTTCTGCAAGTGATCCGAGCAAAATAAATCCAAAATCTTACTAAGCATTCTATCCTCTGACCCAGTAATTCTGTTAGGAATCCAGCTTCAAAAAAATCAATACTCAAATAACATGAAACCCAAAATTTGAAATAAATGGGAGAGGAAAAAACAAGATAAGCCAAGCGTGATCATCACTGAGGCTGGATGATGATTACATGACAGTTCTTTATTCTGTTTTGTTTTGTTTTGTTTTTGTCTGCTTTGCTATATGCTATGAATTTGCCATGATATTTTTAGAAGAAAGCATCAGAGATGCAAAGATTTGTATAAAAGATGTTAATTTTTAATAGCAAAAACTGTGCAAATGGCAAAAAAAAAAAAGTGCTATGCTGGGATGGTTAAACAAATTATGCTGCATCCAAATAGTGGGATATTATGCAGCCATTAAAAACGCAAGAGTGTTTTCATGATGTGGAAAAATGCTTATGTGATGCAAAGCAAATAAGTAGGAATCAAAATTGCATATGTAGTATTTAACTGAGTATGTTAAATGAAAAGTGCATAGGGGTGCCTGGGTGGCTCAGTTGGTTGAGTGTCTGACTCTTGGTTTTGGCTCAGGTCATGATCCCCAAATTGTGACATCAAGGCATGTGGCAGGGTGGAGAATGCTTAAGATTCTCTCTCCCTCTGCTTCTGCCCCTCCCCACTCATGCTGGCTCTCTCTCTAAAAAAATAAAAATAAAAAATAAAAAGTGCATAGAAGGAAACCATATGAAAATACGCTAACATGTTTGTTATACAGTGAGACTAGGGGTGACTTCTATTCTTGATATTGTCCTTTATTTTCTTAATTCTACAATAAGCATGTCTTTTATAAATAGGTCCCCAAATTGCCTTTGTGGAAGTATACCAACTTGGGGGTCTGAGATACATTCAGCTCCAAGGACTGCCATGTATTAGCCATGCAACATTGAGCAAATTCACATCTGGGTCCCAGATTCCTCACCTATAAAACTGGCATAACACCAACCTATTTTTCAAGCCACCATTTACTGGGTCTTCACTATGTCCTAGGCAGTATGCTTGGGGGGGGTTTCTGCATATACAATCACACACACCATTCATACATGGTCATTTCAATCCTTACAATAAGCTCTGGAGTAGATTAGGGCACTGCCATCTTAAGAACTACACGAACTGTGGCTCAGGAAAATTAGGGAATGTGCTCAGTTTTACCCATCTAATAAACAGTACAGGTGGGATTCAGACATAGATCTGACCATCTTTGAAAGCCCTGTTCTCAGACCCTCCAGCCTGGTCTGCTTATGGTTACAGTTCTTTTTTCTTTCTTTCTTTTATATATATATTTATTTTTGACAGAGAGACAGAGCATGAGCATGGGAGGGGCAGAGAAAGAGGGAGACATAGAATCTGAAGCAGGCTCCAGGCTTTGAGCCGTCAGCACAGAGCCCAACTCGGGGCTCAAATTCACGGACCACAAGATCATGACCTGAACAGAAGTCGGATGCCCAACCAACTGAGCCACCCAGGCGCCCCTACAGTTACATTTCCATTGGACTGAATGCAGTAATGCAGGTAAAGTGCCACACACAGTGCCCAGCTCCAAGCACAGAGCTGCTCTACTGGTTGGTTCCCTTTTCTATGACCTCAGCATGATGGTACATTGTGGCAAAACAAACCAGTGCACCCTCCAAAAAGAAGCACCTCTGATTTAAAAGAAGGGATTATAGGATCTGCAGGGACAAACCAGACTGGGGCTGGAAGACTGCCTCACTCAGGGAGATATTGGGGGCTGGGACAGTTTGCCAAGTTCAAGGATAGTTCTGCCAGTGACTTCTTCAGGGCTTCATCAGCTCTACACATTGCTTTGCAGCCTGGAATTCCGTCCAGAGTCACTCCACCGAGCAGGCATCAATTCCTACCTTCCACTTACCCCTCCCACCCTTTCTCCCTAAAGAACAGGGCACAGGTCTCACCAGTCCTGTAGATTTCTTATTCTTCCCTTTTCTTGGAGAACAGGAAAATCTTAGGGGCTGAGTAGGATGAGGCCCTGTGTGGAGAAGGAAGTCCTGAATATCTGAGGGTGAGGAATGCGAGGGTGGTTGGCTTGCTCCAGAATCCTTTCTGGATTCATCCTTTAAGATACCTCTTTCCCTAGGGAGCCAGCCTAACTTAGTTTCCATCTCTACTCTCTACTTCTACCCCTTGAAACTGTTATAGCACTAACTACACTAGAGTTACTTGTTAGTTTACTAGTGAGTTGGTTAGTTTTTTGCTAGTAAGCTCCATAAGGACGATACTCGGTCTCTAGCACCTAGCAATGTGCCTGGTACACAGTAAACTATGTAAATGTCTGCTAAATGGCAAAATGGAGGGAGGAAGGAAGGAAGGAAGGAAGGAAAGAAGAGAGGGAGGCAGGAAGGGAGAGAGGGAGGGAGGGAGGGAGGGAGGGAGGAAGGAAGGAAGGAAAGAAGGAAGGAAGGAAGGAAGGAAGGGAGGGAGGAAGGAAGGGAGGGAGGGAGGAAGGAAAGAAGAGAGGGAGGCAGGGAGGGAGGGAGGAAAGTCCTCTTTACCAAGTAGACTTGGTAGTCTTGGCCCAAGTAGACTCACAGCTGCCCTGTTCTGTGCAAAGCACTTAGAAGATGTGATCCCTGCCCTGGAGACTTAAAATATACACATTTCTCCAACTTTGTATCCATCTTTGGGAAAATACATTGCAAGGGTAATTCCTGTTTATTCCAAACCTCATGCTCTTTATTTTACTAAAGTACTCAAAACGGAGCTCCTGAGTCTGAGGGAGGTTCCCAAGTACATGGAATCCTGGGAAGAATTATAGGGCTCAGAGGTCTGAAGTCTAGTGTTCTAATCCTAGCTCTGCCACCTCAGCTGTGTAACCTCCAGTGAATGACTTTCCCCTCTGGGCCTCAGTTCTCTTTGTAAAATGGATGGGCCTGACTTTGTATGAAAATAAAAGCAGTTGGGTATATCTGACTATTTACCCCATTGTATGTAACTGGACAGTATCTTCCCTCATAAATGCTTAGGTGCAGGATAGATGCATCAGTAAGCTGAGGGGCAGAAAGATAGCATGTGCCTATTTCAGTCTGTAAAAAGGAAGGCCCAGGATGCGCTCCCCCTCTAGTGAGTGGTTGGAGTGGTGGTCGACCAAAGGGGGGCTTACCACAATAAGGGCCCACCCAAACATGTCTATGTGTCTTAGCCCCTAGGTTTACAAAAGGCTCCAAAGCCCCAGAGTCTTCATGGCACTACCAAGGACGAACCCTTGTTCACCATTCAAAAACAATACACCCCTCATACCACCCTTCCCCCTTCGGAGAGACAACCCAGGGAGAAATAGTCAGCAGAGGTGGAAGATGGTGAGATCTGGAAAAGCACTGGTGAAGCCAGTCTTCCTGCAGGGCCCCATCTCAGGCTTCCCCAGAAAGTGCAAGTAGTGGAGCTTTCTGGCCCCCTGCAGCAGTTACTTCTGGAGGACAGTGGGTTTGGTGGACACAGGCATCCATGCCCAAAGGCTTCCTGGCTTCAGTCCAAGCGGCTGGCAGGTTCATCCTTCTCCCTAGAGCCCCACGAACACCACTTCCGGCCCTCCTGTCTCTGCTTGGGCTCTAGCTGCCTGGATTTCTATGCCCATGCCAGGCCTTCCCTGTGCAGAGCTTTCTCGCTCTCCCTTGCAACCCTTATTCACTCTCACTCTCCCTATCTATTTCTTTCTCCTTCCTCCTCCTCCCCTGCTTCTCTCCTCCTTGCCAACCCTCAGCAGGCCCAGAATGGGTCCCCCCTCCCTCCCCCACAGCATCTCCCCCTCCTTAGCTCTCACCCCTGCACCTCTTTCTTTGTATTCCTCTCGCCCTCTCCCGGCCTCGCCTGTATCTCTCCTCCCCCGCCTGCCTTCAGCCTCCCCCAGCCTCCCCATCTTCAGCTCAGTCTCCTCCCTCTCGCTGTGCTCCCCTCCCCCTCTCCCCCAACCCTCGGTCTCACCCCACTCCCCGCCGCCGGCATCCCTGGGTTTCTTTCCACCCTAGGGGGGGTCTCTGTGCCCCTCATTCTCCTCTCTACCTGCCTCTACTTTCACCTCAGATTTAGCCGGCACCCATCCTTTCCTGCCTGGGTCCCCCACACACACTGCTAACATCGCCACTGTGTCTTCTTCCTCTCCTTCTCTCCCCACCCTCTCCTCTTCTCTCTTCTCCCTGCCCCTTTAAATCTGCCTGGCCCAGCCTCCCCCGTGATGCTGGGATGGAGCAAACATTGATTTGTGCTGGGATGGAATCGGAATTTTGATTTTTTTTTTTTCCTTTCCCAACCATAAGAAGGGAAAAAAATAATAAAAAACACCTCCTTTTGATAGCCCCCTCTCCTTTCCCATCCAGTTCCCAGCTCCTCTTCCCTATCTCCATCCAAGGCAAAATTTTTCCCCTCCACTATTCTCATCCCCCCCCCCACCCCTGCCACTACCTCGCCCCCCACCCCCATCGCCTGCTCCTCCAGCTGGGGAGAGAGGGGACTCTCTCTTGCGGCTCCCCCACCTTCGCTCTCTGGGTAGGAGCGGTCTCTCCGGAAGGGGAGGGGGCTTTGACTTGCCGGGACGAGGTGGGAGTGGAGGTATCCTGCCATGGATGCTGTGCCTGGGAGGCAGCCTGAGCCCCAGCCCACATGGTGAGTAACCTGCCCCCTCCCTTCCGCCTGTCTGCCCATCCCCACCCTCGTCTTTTCCCTGCGGAGCCTCCTCCATCCCCATCTTTCCCCCCACCAAACCCACTGCCCACCTTGGTCCGATCTCCCCCCTACATTTTCATCCTCCACCCCTTGCCTGGGATGCCAGAAAATCGGGGCAGAAGGGTCCTGACAGCAGCCTGAGGAGCGGACGGCCTACGACTCTGCCCAACCCCCTCTCAGGACCCCCCCCCCCCCCCCCCCCGCCCTCAGCAACTGCCATCCACACCCGACACTTTGGGGTTCCAGGCTGGAGAAACGGGACTCCTGCTTGGGGTTGGGGCCCCAAGTCCTGGGAGGGGCTCTCAACAGGAAGGAGGGGTGGGGGAGCCCCCATGCCCCCAAAGCTTAAGAGCTGCTGGAAGATGCTGCCGAAGGGTGGGGGGTTGGGGGGCGGTGCTGATGCCCCAGAGCCTCTGGGCCAGGGAGCGGCGGGCAAAGAGGAGGGGCCTCGCTCGCCACTTCCCCCCTCTTTCTCCGCAGCCACTCAGGATGAGGGTCCGGCCCTGCCAGCCCGCGCTGGGGCCCCCCCCGCCCGGCCCCGGTCTAACTGCCCCCGCCCCCAGGCCTCGCCCCGCTCGCAGGCCCCCAGCCGGCTCTCCAGCCCCAGGATGCGCTGAGCCGCCGGGGGGCTGAGGCCGCGCCAACTACATGCATGTCCCCCGGGGGCAAGTTCGACTTTGACGACGGGGGCTGCTACGTGGGGGGCTGGGAGGCGGGGCGGGCACATGGCTACGGCGTGTGCACGGGGCCCGGCGCCCAGGGCGAGTACAGCGGCTGCTGGGCGCACGGCTTCGAGTCACTGGGCGTCTTCACGGGGCCCGGCGGACACAGCTACCAGGGCCACTGGCAGCAGGGCAAGCGCGAAGGGCTGGGCGTGGAGCGCAAGAGCCGCTGGACGTACCGCGGCGAGTGGCTGGGCGGGCTGAAGGGGCGCAGCGGCGTGTGGGAGAGCGTGTCGGGCCTGCGCTACGCCGGGCTCTGGAAGGACGGCTTCCAGGACGGCTACGGCACCGAGACCTACTCCGACGGAGGTGCGGGGCCCGGCCCACTACTGTCTGTCTGCTCGTCCGCGTGCGCCTTCCCGTCGGCCTGTCCCGCGTACGCCTTCCCCACCATCTGCACCCGTGCCCCGCTGTCCTCCTGTATGTCTTCCCCATTCATATGCGCCCCGTGCTCCCATCTTGTTGCCCTCTCCTCCCATCGCACACGTCTCTCTCATTTGTCTGGCCCCTGCCTGCTTCTCCCTCTACCCAGTCTGCAGTCTGCCTGCCCTCACCTCTTCCCTGTCTGCCTGTCCCTCACCCCCCCCCCCATCTACCTGACTCTCACACCCTCCATCTGCTTGTCCCTTCCACCCCTGCTGCCTGTCCCACACCTCCCCTCTCCACCTGCCTGTCCATAACACCTCTGCTCCTCCTGTCCCCTCACATTTCCTCAGCTTGCTCCTCATAGTCCTGTCTGCCTGTCACATGACTATCTTAAACACCCCGTCAGCCTGTCCCTCACACCCTCTGGACTATCTGTCCTTCATACACCCCAGCCTGCCCGTCCCTACCCCTTTCCCTTGTCTACCTGCACGCCCCAAATCCACAGATCTCCTACTACCTGTCGGTCTTCACCGTGTTCTCCTACACCTTCTGACCCAACCTGGCCTGTCCCAGCTCCTAGTGCTTTTCCCCGACCTCCACGCTAACTGTCCCCACCACTCCCTCCCTACACTTGGGCCTTCGGGGGCGCTTGGGGCCTAAGGTGTAGGAAGCAGCGGGTCCTGACCCTTTCTCCCCGTCCTACCCCGCCCACAGGCACCTACCAGGGCCAGTGGCAGGCCGGGAAGCGCCACGGCTACGGGGTGCGCCAGAGTGTGCCCTACCATCAGGCGGCGCTGCTGCGCTCGCCCCGCCGCACCTCCCTGGACTCCGGCCACAGCGACCCCCCGACACCGCCCCCACCCCTGCCCCTGCCGGGCGACGAGGGAGGCAGCCCGGCCTCAGGCTCCCGGGGCGGCTTCGTGCTGGCCGGTCCGGGGGACGCTGAAGGCGCGTCCACCCGCAAGCGCACTCCCGCGGCCGGCGGGTTCTTCCGCCGCTCGCTGCTGCTCAGCGGGCTCCGGGCTGGCGGGCGCCGCAGCTCCTTGGGCAGCAAGCGGGGCTCCCTGCGCAGCGAGGTGAGCAGTGAGGTGGGCAGCACAGGACCCCCGGGCTCCGAAGCCAGCGGGCCCCCGGCCCCAGCTCCGCCCGCCCTCATTGAGGGCTCTGCCACTGAGGTGTATGCGGGCGAATGGCGCGCCGACCGGCGCAGCGGCTATGGTGTGAGCCAGCGCTCCAACGGGCTGCGCTACGAGGGCGAGTGGCTGGGCAACCGGCGGCACGGCTACGGACGAACCACCCGCCCGGACGGCTCCCGCGAGGAGGGCAAGTACAAGCGCAACCGGCTGGTGCACGGGGGGCGCGTGCGCAGCCTCCTGCCTCTGGCCCTTCGGCGGGGCAAAGTCAAGGAGAAGGTGGACAGGGCTGTCGAAGGCGCCCGTCGAGCCGTGAGCGCTGCCCGCCAGCGTCAGGAGATCGCCGCTGCCAGGTGGGCATCCGCTGCAGAGGCCAAAGCTGGGCTAAGTGGAGAAGGTACCCTGGGGACAGTTGGGGGTGGGGGGTGGGGATGGGTAGTTAGTGCCTAAAGGAGGGCCATGACCAAAGGCCTAGGGCTTGATGGGGAAGAACAGGCCTAGGGCCAAGCAGTTGTAGCCCTGGGTACCAGGAGTGTTTATATCTGAGGCTACAGGTGGATGTGGGTGTAACTGTGGGTGGCTGGGTATTTGAGGGAAGCCGTGTTAGACTATAAGTGTGTCTTAGTGTCTTTTGTGGGGATGTGTGTCATTGTTGTGTGTGGGAGTAGCAATGAGCGCTGGCTTATACAGGCTCAGAAACCTCTTGGAAGTCAGACATGTCCCTAGTCTTCCTCTTGCAGCTGGGGGCAGCAGCCTGGGTCAGGGAGACAGGGAGTGTGCATTCCTAGCCACCTCCTAGCCTGCCCACCAGACTGATAGAATTCCAGCCTTGGGCCTTGGGGAGATCTAGTTTGTACAGCTGATCTATCCACATGAAAAGATAGTTCCTGTCACCTTTGCCTCCTCTGCCTTCCTTTACCCAACTGATAAAGGTTTGAGGGGAGGAGGCTTGCCTGTAAATGAAATTTTCTTTCTGCAATTCAGATTACATTTCCATGCATTGAGGACCTTATTATCTAAAGCAGCACTGTGCAGTAGGAATATAATGTAAGCCAAATATATAATTTTAAATCTTCTAGTAGCCATGTGAAAAGATAAAAAGAAACAGGTAAATTGAATTTAAATAGTACTTTTTTTTTTTTTTAAGTAAGTCTTAGGCCCAACACGGGGCTTGAACCCAAATGACCCTGAGATCAAGAATCGCACATTCTGCAGAGTGAGCCAGCCAGGTGCCCCCTAAATAGTTACATTTTTATTTAAACCAGTATAGCCAAATTTTGATGATTTCAACATATAATCAACATAAAATTACTAATGAGGGATTTTACATTACTTTTTTTACTAAGCCTTTGAAATCTAGTATATATATTTTATATGTATAGCACATAATTTCAAATCAGACTAGCTACATTTTAAATGCTGGATTCGATAGCACAGATCTAAAGAAAGCCAAAAACCCATTTGTAATGCGATTCACAGGCCCCTAATTTATATAACTCATACATGTAAATTTTCACATGTTGGATTTTCTTTAAAGGGGAGTGTACAGTTGAAGGATTTTGTTTAAATTTGAGACTGTTTCAGAGGATCAGAGGCCAAGATATGTCCAAATATGCTTCAGTGAGTTTGTATAATGGGTGATCAAGTTATGTGTAGGAACGTGTCATTTCCAAAGTAGATGCCTGAGCCAGAGATGTCTATCTGTAGATACATCTCAGTGTCTGGGTGGTTAGAGTCCAGAGCCTTAAGCCAGGGAAGGGGGAGGGCAGGGCACCAGGGAGCACTTTAGCCTAGATGAAGAACAGGCATGGGCAGGAAAAACTGATCCCAGGAGCTGAGAGATCAGTCAGTGGGAGGAGGCTGGTTATTCTCCCCAGCAACAGGCCTGGCAAACCTGATTGGTTGCCAGCTACCATGGAAACAGCAGAGCCTCAGCAGCAGGTGCCTCTGCCAGGTAGCCTGATGACTGATTCTGCTGCCTAGGACTTGCTCATCGACACCCTCCAAACTCAGAAACAGGCTCGAGTTGTCAGTGTTGCAGTTTTTTGGCCGCCGATAGAATTCCATGCAACCCAAGACTGTGATCGTCATCCCCTGCCCTAAACCCTGAGACCAGCTTACTTTCAGGAAGGGACTAGTCATATAGAGTCTAACAGCACAAAGACAGAAGAACATGGTCATCTGAGGTCCCTCCAAACAGGCTCTAAAAGTCCTTAACCCAGCAGATTTGAGGGGAGGAGGCTGACCATATCTCCTGAGGTACGTCAAGAGGGGATAGACTTAAGACTACAAGGAACACCACCACACTTCTCTCTACCCCCATACCCAGTCTGCCTTCCTAAGCCAGATGAAACAAGCCTGGGGCCAGAGGGGTCTTGATCCATTTAAGCCCAAGTATATCTGATTACCTTTATCTCTGTTCCTTTGTGCCCCACCTTCAGTCAGGATTACAGAACTAATTTAATGATCACAGGGCATCTGTGATTAACAGCAGAAGTTGAAAGGGAAGGTAAATTGAGGAAGCATCTGACATCAGAGGGAGAACTGGGAAACAACCATGGGGAAAGGACTGATAATGCTTCATGGTGGCCTGTACCCACAGAGCAGGGCACAATGGGAGAGACATGTGAAAGGGAAGGAAACTAAGAGCTTCCTCAGAAGATGTAAACACTATAGTGAGAAAGCATGCATGGTAGCTGGGAGAAGAAGTAGGAAAAACAGAAAGGGGAGACCCATGCTTATCCCAGTTCCAGAACTCAGAAAGGAGGTGATGGTGCAGGGAGACAGAGGCAATGACCAAGAGGCAAGAACAGTGTGATAACAGAAGAGGCTGAAGAAAAGCAACCTGTGAAATTCTCATGTTAGGAAGTCTGCAATGAAGAGGCAGGGTTAGTAGCAGTAAGGGGAAAGGAGGCAAAGGCTCCTAGCACAGGGAGCAGATGGCCCAGAACAAGGGGCAGGGCAGGGAAAGCTGCTGGGAAGTACCAAGCAGGTGCAACTACAGAGAGATGTGCTAAGAGCATGAGGTCTCCTCTGTCCCTGGGAAGGGAGCAGGATGGGGCTGGGATAACAGAGTTGAGGGCAGCCAGGGAGGGCCTGGCCCCTGTTGCTGGAAGAAGGAAGGTGTTACTACAGGACATAATGGTGGCAGGTATGAAAGGAGCAAGAAAGTGTGATGAGAGCAGTCACAGCCCAGGTCTAGGAGAGGAAACCAGAAGCCAGCTGCCCTGCCAGGCCAGGGAAGGGAGCAGGCAGCAGTGTGTGAGCAAGAGTGAGGACTCCAGAGGTGAGCTCAAATCCAGAGGACATGATGTGGCAGGAACATGGGCCAGGGGGCTGGAGCATCGGAGCAGGTCTGCTAAGTCCCTGCCCCTGGAACCCGACAGGGCGGCAGATGCCCTTCTAAAGGCAGTGGCAGCCAGCAGCGTCGCTGAGAAGGCTGTGGAGGCAGCTCGAATGGCCAAACTGATAGCCCAGGACCTGCAACCCATGTTAGAGGCCCCAGGTGAGGCGTGGGCAGCCTGGGGAGCTGGAGGGGCTCAGGTGTGGGGAAAGGGAAGGAAGTCCCTACAGAGGACTGGGGATGAAAAAGCCAAGGTATGAGGGTCCAAGGGGATGAAGAGGGGGGCCAGACCCAGTTGTTTGGAGAGTGCAACCGGGAACTTATGAAATTTAGTAATAAGGACTAGGGGCTTGGGGTCTGGCTATGAGAGGCTGTAAGCCTGGGGATGCAAAGTCCTGGGAGGTGCCCAGAGAGAGGGATAAAGCTATAGCTCTTGCTTCCCAAGGCCAGTTAGGCCCCTCTGATTCTCAGCTATCCCTGCTGCAGGCCGCAGACCCCGGCAAGACTCAGAAGGTTCCGACACAGAACCCTTGGATGAGGACAGCCCTGGGGTATACGAGAATGGACTGACCCCCTCAGAGGGCTCCCCTGAACTGCCCAGCAGTCCTGCCTCCTCCCGCCAACCCTGGCGACCCCCTGCCCGCCGGAGCCCACTGCCTCCTGGAGGGGACCGGGGTCCCTTCTCCAGCCCCAAAGCTTGGCCTGAGGAGTGGGGGGGGCCAGGTGAGCAGGCAGAGGAACTAGCTGGCTATGAGGCCGAGGATGAGGCTGGGATGCAGGGGCCAGGGCCCAGAGACGGTTCCCCACTCCTCGGAGGCTGCAGTGACAGCTCTGGAAGTCTTCGAGAGGAGGAAGGGGAAGACGAAGAGCCCTTGCCCCAGCTGAGAACCCCAGGGCGCTTGGAGCCTGAGCCCATGGCCACGCCAGTCCTGAGGGGCCCATTCTCAAGGGGTCCTGAAGCCGGGTGCCTGATGGAAGAGTTTGAGGAGCCTGCTGCAACGGAGAGGCCCATCCAGCCGGTGAGATGCCCTCCATCCCCGCTTTGTGGCCCCTTTTCTCCTCAAAGCCTTGCCTGTCATCCTTTCCAGACATCTCTCTGATCCCTTTAGGGGCTCTGATTTGGACTCAGATTCCTTTCTGCCTGCCCAGTCTTGGACCATATCCCACCTTAAAAAAAAAAAAAAAAAAAAAAGGGAACTTGTGAACTGCAAGCAACCTTAGAAACCTTCATCTCCAGCTCCCTCATTTGACAGATGGGGAAACTGAGGCCGAGAGCACTTAAAGTAATTTGCCCAAGGTTACCAATAAGTAATGGTAGAGCCAAAACATCTTTCCCTGTTCTCCTTCCATATCATTTCCAGCTCCTGGTTTCCTACTCCACCCCCACCCCCACCTCCACAGTTTCTCTCTTTGGTGCCCAGAAATAAAAAAGGAAAAGCTTGTTCCCTCCCTACCCTGAGTCTCCCTCCCTCTCCTGGGAAGAAGGGAAATGGGAAAGGAGGCAGAAAACTGGGAGGGGTGGAGTTTCCCCAGAACCCTCTACTCTGATTGGATGCCAGGCCTCTCCTGTTTCCTAGCAACTACATCCTCACCCCTTCATCCCTCTCTGCTTTACTGCAGTACTGGCTGCTGCTGCCAGCGTCTGCTACTAAGGCCAGGCACCTTCTGCCTGGGCCACGTGACATGCTGCTAGTGGGAGGGGAGTCGAGGGAGGAGGGAGGAAGGGCTGTTCCCGACTTGAGGGAGCCTGAGAGAAGGCGGGGCCCTGCCTGGGAGAAGAGAGGTGTTTCTGCAATCTAAAACAAAGGTTGGACACGCCCCTGCTCTGACCTCTGAAGAGAGGTGCCTGGGACCCTTCAGCTTTGCCACTTGCCAGGGCAGGAAGTTGGGACCTGTCGCTGGACACGGTCCTTAGGGACTGAGACTGCATTTCCTTCCCCTTATCTCTCTAGGGAGCTGCCAACCCCCTGGTGGTGGGAGCCGTGGCCCTCCTGGACCTCAGCCTGGCGTTCCTGTTCTCCCAGCTCCTCACCTGAGGCTCCTGCCCAGCCTAGTTCTGGCTTCGGTTGCTGCCTCTTCACTTCTTTGACCTGCCTTTTTCTCTTTTCCTCCTCCTGGTTGTTTTTTTCTCCTCTCTTTCTTTCTCTTCTCCCTTCCCATTCTTTTCTGTTCCCCCTTTGTTTTTGTCTTTTGCTTTTTCTTTCCAGCTGTCCTTTCAGATTCTCTCATTTATTCTGGATCTCATTTATTCTGGATCTGTCTCTGTCTTCCTCACTCTCTTCCCCACCCTGCCCCACCTCTCTCTCTAGATTGTTTACATATGAAGGGCTTTTCTCACTCAGAGTTGCTCTCTTCTCTGAGACACACAAATCTAAGTCAGACCATTGCCCCATGTCCTCCCCGCCTTTTCTTTAGACCTGAACTTCGGTGAGGGTGGGGGTTTGGTATCCTGAGGGGTCTCCTGGAAGCTGAGTGGGAAGGAAGAAGAAAATGGAGAAGGGATGACTGTATACTGGGCAAGGCACTGGCTGAGCTGCTGTGGCTCCCTGACCCAAGGGGTCTGGTGTCCCTCTGAGGCCTAGTGGAAGAGCTGGAGGAGGTATGGCCTCCATCTCTGACCTTGGAGGATCCGATCTCACCTCCAAGCACTGAACTAGGTTCTTGCCTAACTCCATCCTTCCCTGAAGGAGATAGGGGAGATGAAAAGTAGAATGACTCCCTAGGATCTCCCTCTTCCTTTCCTCAACAGCCAGCCTCTCGTCCAACCCCCCTAGGGTGGCATGCCTTGTCAAGAGCAATGTGTAAAGGAAAGAAAATGTCTAACGCAGTCACGTCTACCCACTGACCTCTCCCACCCTCTTCTCCCCCCCCCTAAAATTTATTTGGTTGGTCTGGACTCACTTGTGGCCTTTGATTAGACTTCTAAGGGGCCTGAAGAAGACATTTCTATTGCTGAGGGTTAGAGGCACTTGAGCTAGGACCCCACTCCCCAACTCTGGCAGTTGTGGTGTGCGGGTTGCAGGGAGGCATTTTGGGGAACACAACCAGCCTAGGTAAGAGGAACTCAGAGCAGCAGAAGCTGTGACAAGTTTAGTAGTCTAAATGGGTTATATCCCTTCCCCCCATCACATCAGGATCTTGTGAAATGGGAAAACAACAGAAAGAGGGATCGAAGGAAGCCAATCTCTCACACACTTTCCAGGCAGGGCAGAGGTGGCAGTCAAACCAGGGTGAGAGGTGGGTGGAGAGCCCTGTTTGAGATTGTGGCTGATCCCTGTTAATAGCTTTCCCCTGGGGGCAGGAAGCCCTAGGAAGAGGGGGACCCCTCTGTAGGGTCCCCAGGGGATCTTTCCTCCCTCCCCTGCATGAGGCAGACGCAAGCTGCCTGCCAACCCCCTCCCTCAAGGAATGGCCTTGCCTGGGAATGCCCACCATACATACCCTCTTCTTTTTTTCTAGTCAAACTCTGTTTACTCCTTGGCCTGCCTCCCTCCCTCCCCTCTAAATCTTTACTTCTGATTTCTATTTCATGGAATTTGGGATTGAAGTTAAACTACAACAGTGCCGCCAACACCAAGTCTTGCAGGAAAAAAATACAAAGAAATTTAACAAAAAATATATTAATAAAAAAGTTCAAAAAAGGGGGGGGACTGTCATCTCCTTTGGGGTGCGATGGCTTCAAATCCAAGCTCTCTGAGGCTCTCTGGGTGATGAGAATGTACAAAGAGCCCTCTTGGGGAACCCCAGGCCTGCCATGCAGTCTTGCTGCCAGAAGAGCTCCTTCCCCCCACTCCAAAGCCCGAGGCCTGAGGTCAGAGTACTCTATACTCTAGACGGCTCAGTGGGGCTGCCCGGGAGGGGCGGGGTCCCGTGAAGAGGGCGGGAAGAGGGAAGGACCAGTCGAAGGACCAACCCCTGTCGGGCCCTGTACCCGGAAGCGCTGGGGGGAAAGAAGCGGAGTTGAGACCAGCCAGGTGAGGCTGTCTTTAGGGCTGGCGCCCTGGTGTGAAGCTGAAGCCGCCTGAGGTGTGACCCTGGGGAAGAATACCACGAAAGAGGTAGCTCGAGGCCCTGAAAGGAAATGAATGGCCGAGCTAGGGATGGGAAACCAGGTGGGGCTTGAGGCTGGGTTGGGGGGAAGGGGGGGGGGGGTGGGAAATAGGCGGGGTTCTGGCGCATGCTCAGTACGAACGGGAGCAGAGGTGGGGCGGGCACGCATGCGTGATGGGGAATCTCCTCCCGCAGTGTGGAAGGGGTGGGATGTGGAGATCCACGTGGGTAAAGGTAAATATGGGCTCGGTTTTAGGGTAGCTTCGGGGCCCGGTCCCTCAAGATGGCACAGGGCAAGCCTGGACTAGAAGGCCAGGTATTCGGCCCGAGGGGTTTAAAGCCCTCTCCATTTCCGGGCTCTGCCCCTTCAGGATGGTGGTACCTTCACTGAAGCTTCAAGATCTAATCGAGGAGATACGTGGGGCCAAGACCCAGGCCCAGGAGCGGGAGGTGATCCAAAAGGAGTGCGCCCACATCCGCGCCTCCTTCCGCGATGGGGACCCTCTGCACAGGCACCGCCAGCTGGCCAAACTGCTCTACGTCCACATGTTGGGCTACCCCGCCCACTTTGGACAGGTATTGGGCAGGCCCTCCTCCCTTCTGAGTTTGATGAGGAAGTCTAATAGAGCAGGGTCTTGGACACCCTCACCTAGTTGTGCCCTGGTTGTTGTGGGGTTTTTTGTTTTTTTAATTCTACAAAGATTCTGAGCCCTCCCTCACAGCATGCACTGCTGACCCCCGTCCTTATTACAACCCCTATGGGTCATAAGCTGGACTGAACACTTCATTCTCTGGCCAGCCCCATTCAAGTCACCTCCTTTCTTCTCCCATCCTCCTCGACTCCTGGTTCCTCGAAACTACCCACGAACTCTGAATTTCCTAAGCCTTTCCTCTTGTTGAAGGGAGGGTGATGGGAAATGGTGCTACCATAAGTTAATCTGGTGGTAAAGAAGATAGAAAAGGGATGTTAGTGCCTCCCAGTTTCACCCCTGCCCCTTCCTGTTCTCCCTCCTTCCCTGTAGATGGAGTGCCTGAAACTGATTGCCTCCCCCAGATTCACAGACAAGAGGGTGGGCTACCTGGGGGCCATGCTTCTACTCGATGAGAGGCAGGATGCCCACCTGCTCATTACCAACAGCATCAAGAAGTGAGAGGGTTCTGGGCACCACTTGGAATCAGGGAGATGGGAAGAGTGGGGAACTGGGAAATCCCAGGGGGCTGCCTAATGTAGGTACTGGGCAGGGTAGATTTCTCAGAGCTTGACTGACCACCTCCCCAACTCTGCAGTGATCTGAGCCAGGGGATTCAGGCAGTACAAGGCCTGGCCCTGTGCACTCTGAGCACTATGGGCTCTGCTGAAATGTGCCGGGACCTGGCCACTGAGGTGGAGAAACTGCTCCTGCAGCCTAGCTCCTACGTGCGCAAGAAGGTGAGATGGCAGGACTGCAGGCCCTTGCCCCACCAGAAACTGTCCTGTTGGCCATGTGTTAAAGGTGGGAGGTCCATCCTGGCAGACCCCTGCCCTCTTCTGAGCCCCCTGATCTCTGCAGGCTGTTCTGACTGCAGTGCACATGATCCGGAAGGTCCCTGAGCTCTCCAACATCTTCCTCCCACCCTGTGCCCAACTGCTTCATGAACGCCACCATGGTAAGGCCACAGGGCTCCCTGTCCCCTGCCTTACCTCTGGCTATGGACGGAAGTGAAAAATGGGACAGGAACACCAGCCCATAGGAGAAGGGGTAGCATGTGCACACAAACACACGCAGTAGGCTCTCCTGTGCCCCTGGCCCACCATTCACTCCCTACCCCCACACCAGGCATCCTGCTGGGCACCATCACGCTGATCACGGAGCTCTGTGAACGAAGCCCTGCAGCCCTCAAGCATTTTCGAAAGGTGGGCTGGTGAAAGGGGCAGGCCCTGGTCCAGGAAAAGAGGGGCAATGGGGTTGGAATGGGGCTGAAGGTTGAAAGGCTGAGGAAGAATGCCCAGTAAGGCTGTGCCCTCCCTCCAGGTGGTGCCCCAGCTGGTGAAGATCCTCCGGACTCTGGTGACAACGGGATATTCCACAGAACACAGTATATCTGGAGTCAGCGACCCCTTCCTGCAGGTGGGCCGATCCTTTCCTGCTGTATCCCTGGAACAGAGAGCTTAGCAGTAAGCCCATGGCTATCGGTCACCTCCCAGAGAACCCTTTGGGTCAGTCAGTGTCTTAGGCAGGAAGATGGCAGACACAGGATTGCACAGGTCATCCCAAGACCAGTGCTGGAATGGGGATACCTAAAGGTCAGAAAATCCAGTTTGGTAACAATGACAACAAAAAAGCCTGTCTCCAAATCCCTGAGCCTCACACACGTCTGATCTCCCAGGACCCAAGGGACCCAAGGTGAGGGGCAGGGGCAGGGAAGCTCTAGGAAACCAGCCAGACCCCTCATGATACTTTCTTCAGTGTTGGATTTTTCTCAGCCCGACTTCTCACCCTCTGAACCCCTCCACCTTTCAACCTTTAACCCAACTTCAGGTCCGGATACTTCGTCTCCTTCGGATTCTGGGCCGGAACCACGAAGAGAGCAGTGAGACCATGAATGACTTGCTGGCTCAGGTTGGGGCTGGAGCGGGGCACCGGTTAGGTGTGTTGCTCTGAGATCCCACCAGCCCCAGGCATCCCTCACGTGACCACCCATTCTGTGGTGGCCGTATAGTCACATCTCCATTTCCCTCTAGACTGGGATCTCCATGAGGAGAGGGACACAGTCTGTCTCAGTGTGGTAGTCCCTGACACATGGTGGGGGCTCAGGGAACTTCGTTAGATGATGGAGGGATGACACGGTGGATACCCTCCAGAAACCTGAGGAGAGGACAGAGCCCCTTCTAGCTGCACCTTCTCTCCCACCCACTCAGGTGGCCACTAACACAGATACCAGCCGAAATGCGGGCAGTGCAGTCCTGTTTGAGACAGTGCTGACCATCATGGACATCCGCTCTGCACCTGGCCTTCGGGTATCCTCCCATATGCCTCTCCCACTGGGGCCCCACTCACCAGCCCCAGCCAGGCAGATGGGTCCTATTCACCGGTTTCTCCTCCCCACCCATCATCCCGTGCCACGAAGTTCCCCACTCCTTAACAAGGACAGTTGCTCCTTCCCTGACTGTCCTCAACCTTTGCCTCCCATAGGTTCTAGCCGTCAACATTCTTGGCCGCTTCCTGCTCAACAATGACAAGAACATTAGGTGATAGTCCCAGGTGTCTGGCTGGGCTGTGCCACTGAGCACCTGGCCCTCGCCCCTGCTTCTTCCAGGGCCTCCTGATTCACCTACCTCTTATTCCAATACTCAGGGCAGGATGGGGCAGGGAGGGGGCTGATGGCCATGGTGTGATAGGGCCTCTCCCACTCTGGCCAGGTATGTAGCCCTGACGTCATTGCTGCGTATGGTGCAGTCTGATCACAGCGCTGTGCAGCGGCACCGGCCCACTGTGGTCGAATGTCTGTGGGAACCTGATGCCTCCCTCAGCCGGTGAGTGGGACAGACAAAAGAGAAGATGGGGCAGAGGGCCCAGCACCTGGTAGCCAAGACCTGGATGGGATCAGACAGCTGAAGTAGGGGGATTATGGAGACAGGTGCCGCTCCAGTGCCTGGAGAAGGGAGGGCCTGAGATATGTCTTGGGGTGACCTGGCTACTCCGTATAGACAGATCTCTTTCTCTTGATAGGCGGGCCTTGGAACTGAGCCTGGCTCTGGTGAATAGCTCCAACGTGCGAGCCATGACACAAGAGCTGCAGAGCTTTCTGGAATCCTGCCCCCCAGATCTACGGGCCGACTGTGCCTCAGGCATCCTGCTGGCAGCAGAGAGGTGAGGTGACAGGTGCCCAGTAGGCAAAGACCAGGAGGCAAAGACAGTAGAATCTGGGGAGGGTCAGCACCAGGGCTGAAGAGCCATGTGTCCCCTAGGTTTGCCCCAACCAAGCGATGGCACATAGATACCATCCTGCGCGTGCTGACAACGGTGAGGCAGGGACTGGACTAAGAGAGCTGGGAGGGAGTGGGCAGGGTTCACCACCCTGACTTGGCCCCATTCACCTCTTCCAGGCAGGCATCTATGTACGGGATGATGCAGTGGCCAACCTGACCCAGCTGATTGGGGGGGCCCAGGAGCTACATGCCTATTCTGTGCGCCGCCTGTACAGCGCCCTGGCAGAGGACATCTCCCAAGTACTGTTCCCACCACCCAGACCCAGGGCCGCCCAACCCTCTTAGCCCTTCCTGGGCCACCTACTCCCTCCACCGGAGTCCTTACTGTTTCTCCCTGGAAGTCACAGCTACCTACTTCGCAGAGACACTCAAGGACACAGCCCTGTTTTTAGTTAGAACACCTAGACTTTTGAACTGGCTCTGGTATCTACTGGCTGTGTAACTACAGATGACTTATTTAAGTCTCCTTATGCTCAGTGTACTCAGCTGTCTACCTCCCAGAGCAGTCTTGAGGGTCAAATGAGATAGAGTTCTTTCTTCATGTATCAGGCTTTATTATCTTGAATTCCGAGTGGATTAACAGAAGCCAGCCACTATCAGTAGTCATTTCTCCATATTATCCAAATAGAATGGGCAGAAACCATGGTACCCCTTCGAGGGAAGGACCCTCTTGCTTCCCTCTCGCTGAGCCCCTTTTGATGAAGCCATGTAGTTCTCATGCGTGGCCACCAGAGGGCAGAAGTTGTCCAAGAGCCAGGACAGAGCCAGCGGGGAAACAAACTTACATAACTGTTCCAGGGCAAGTCTTTTCCCTTTCCCCACCCCTCCAAACCCCACTACCTCTGTGCTGCATAAAGGGAGGTCACAGGTGTTGGAAGCTGAGGAGGGGACCCAGAACCTGGCCTACCATGTTTCTTATCCCATGCAGCAACCACTGGTGCAAGTGGCAGCCTGGTGCATTGGAGAATACGGGGACCTCCTGCTGGAAGGGAGCTGTGAGGAAACAGAGCCCCTTCAGGTAAGACCTCCATTGGGAGTACACCAAGGAGGGACTCAGCAGGAGAGGCAAGATGCCCCAGGGCTACTACCTTTGTCCCTGCTGAAGGTGGAGGAAGAGGAGGTGTTGGCACTGCTGGAAAAGGTGCTGCAGTCCCACATGTCCCAGCCAGCCACCCGAGGATATGCCCTGACAGCCCTCATGAAGCTCAGCACCCGGCTCCGTGGAGACAGCAAGTAAGAAAGGGTCCCAGCCCCTCCAGAGACCTTCTTCTTCGTGTCTCCAGGGACAGATGTCCCTTCACTGTGCCCACCGGCTTCTGAGTTTCTCTCCATACACACATCCCAGTTCCCCCAATCCTTAGGTTCTTCTTTTTGAGCCAAGTATTGTGGGCATCCCCCTGCTCCGTGGGGCCTTTCCCTTCCCTGCCATATCCTGGAGTTGAAGGGCAGGGCAGGTTGCATCCCCACTCACACACCACCCTGTGGCCCAGCCGCATCCGCCAGGTGGTGTCCATCTACGGGAGCTGCCTGGACGTGGAGCTGCAGCAGCGGGCTGTGGAGTACAACACGCTCTTCCAGAAGTATGACCACATGAGGTGCGATTGGCGTAGGACCCACACCCCTGCCCTCTCCTCACCTGTCCTCTCCCCAGTGCCCCTCTCTGGGCACAAGGGTCTCATTCTCACCTGCGTCCTTACTCCTCCACAGTCAGAGCCTCCTGCCTGTAGTTCACTGAAGCTAAGTTGGCTTCCAACCCTCCTTGCTCATCTGAAAACTGGCAACCGTGTGCCCTCTTAGGAAATCAGAAAGGCACTCTGACCCACCATGTGCCCAGGGTTCTGCATGGTCTCACCCTTCCCTCCCCCATGCTTGTTATGAAAAGCCCAGGGTCCACTCAGAGGGACACACCTGTATTCCATTCTCTCAGGGCCGCCATCCTGGAAAAGATGCCTCTTGTGGAGAGAGGCGGGTCTCAGGTTGATGGGGAAGCAAAGGAAAGCAAAGAAGCCCAGCTTTCGGAAACAGCCCTTGTGTCCACAGAGCCCCAGGTGAGGAGGCCGGAAGCTGCAGGGGGATGAGGACTTGGTCGGGCTTCCACACCCAGCCCTGCTCCTTCTGCCCTTTCCCCTAGGCCTCCAAGCTCTTGGATCTGTTAGATCTCCTGGATGGCACTTCTGGGGATGCCCAGCCCCCACCCCCTCTGGATCCCTCCCCAGGAGGCGCTTTAGTACACCTCCTCGACCTTCCCGGTGCACCTCCACCCCCACGTAAGCCTCAGCAAAGGGGAGATGGGAGGGGCACCTGGGTGGCTCAGTCAGTTAAGCGTCTCTTTTTTTAAAGTGTTTATTGGGGCACCTGGGTGGCTCAGTCAGTTAGGCGGCCGACTTCGGCTCAGGTCATGATCTTGCAGTCTGTGAGTTCTAGCCCCGCGTCGGGCTCTGTGCTGACAGCCTGGAGCCTGCTTCATATTCTGTGTCTCCCTCTCTCTGACCCTCCCCTGTTCATGCTCTGTCTCTCCCTGTCTCAAAAATAAATAAACGTTAAAAAAAATTTTTTTTAATTAAAAAAATAAATAAAAGTGTTTATTTATTTATTTTGAGAGAGAGAGAGAGACAGAATCCCCAAGCAGTCTCTGCACTGTCAGCACAGAGCCCGATGCGGGGCTCACGTAGGGCTCCATCCCATGAACCGTGAGATCATGACCCGAGTGGAAATCAAGAGTTGGTTGCTTAACTGATTGAGCCACCCGGTGCCCCAAGTGTCCAACTCCTGATTTCGGCTCAGGTCATGATCTCGAGGTTCACAGGATGGAGTCCCATGTCAGGCTCTGACAGTGGAGCCTGCTTGGGATTCTCTCTCTCTCTACCCCTCCTGCACATGCACGCACACACGCTCTCTCTCAAAATAAATACATAAACTTTAAAAAAAGAAAGCAGGGGGAGATGGAAGACATCTTAAGAAAAGGAGGGGTGGAAATGTGCTGGTTCTCCTTCTTTGCCAAAATCACATCCCCTCTTGATAGGTAAGTGTTCATTAGCTTGTGCCTGTTCCCTCTCAGATACCCCTCAATGCCTTCCCTTTGTTCCAGACTTCTTACCCTCACCTGTGGGGCCCGCCTTCCTCCCAGCGCATCTCATCTTCTTTCCCCGCTACCCCCTCCACTGGCCCGTCAGCATCTCAGACCCTCTCATCTGAAGCCCTTGGCAGTTTGTGTTCCTTTTACATGAATGTTCTTGCCCAGCACACCAAACGACTGGCTCATTCTCATTTCTCAGGCCTCAGCCACAATGTCAGATGCCTTCCCCCACCACTCCTATTTAAGTTAGTTCTCCCCAGTTATTCTGACATTGTTTATTTTCTTCACAGCACAAATTGGTCTGTGATTATCTTGGTTGTTTTCTTGTTTATTGTTTTTTTCTGCCCACTGGACTATGAGTTTCATCTTCTTGTCCACTTTGTCACTAGCATCTCAAGCACTGCCCTGCACCCAGTGGGTGTTCACTTCATTTCTGTTGAATGAATGAATGAGCTTGTTATCTTCGCCCATACACTGAGCTGCTTGTCTCTCCATATTCCAGCTTCCATCCCAAATCTCAGAGTGTTTGAGCGGGAAGGACTACAGCTGAATCTGTCTTTTGTTCGACCCTCTGGAACTCCTGCTTTGCTCTTAATCATGGTCACTGCTACCAACACCTCAGGAGCTGATGTCACCCACTTCATCTGCCAGGCTGCTGTGCCCAAGGTTTGTGGAAGACCAGGATTTGAGGTGGCCTGGGCACTTGAGGAGAAAAGGCTAAGTAGAGGGGGTGGGTGGGAGGAAGAACGAGAAGGAAATGACAATGCAGGGACAAGCACTTGGGAAGTTATGGGAAGAGGGTTTGAGACTCTCGGGTGTGGAGGGGTTGCCTGAGCCCAGCTAGCTGCCTTACTGTGCTCTGCCCAATCTCCTGTGTTCAGAGTTTCCAGCTGCAGCTACAGGCCCCCAGTGGGGACACACTTCCAGCTCAAGGTGGCCTTCCAGTGACCCAGCTCCTCAGAATCCTCAATCCTAACAAGGTGAGCTCAAGAGCACCCACCCACAACCCCTTCCTGTTGATAAGGCCCAGGGACAGGACAAATCACAGGTGCTAACCTTGGTCTCCACTCTCATACTCCTAGGCCCCCTTGAGGCTAAAGCTGCGCCTCACCTACAACCACTTTGGCCAGTCGGTGCAGGAGATCTTTGAGGTGAACAACTTGCCTGTGGAGACATGGCAGTAACTCAGCCTCTACTCACGGTCTGAAATCCTCCTGTGTCCTGAACGCCCCCTAGGGTCCCAGCCACTTGGAGCCTGGTGATTGGCTACCAGCAGGTGGTGCTCTGGGCCTGTGCTTGCCCCTGCAAAAACTGTGGGGGCCTGCCTTCCCAATAATGAAAGCCCAATAAAGCCTGAGGGGCAAAAGCCATATTTGGGTATATTTGAGATAGAAAGTGTTTATGAATCATAGAAGGGAAGAGTTTTCTTATCCAGAAACTAAAGTATGTATCTTCCTTTGAGCCTTAGGAACCTGTTTTAACAATTGAGGACTTTTCTTTCTACCCCTTCCAGGATGGGGAGCAAATTTGCCCCTAAACCTCCATAGGAGACACTCTACCATCTGGGCCAGAGTAGGGCGCAGGAGCAAAAAGTAAAACCAGAACTTCTAGATTTCTGACAGATTCTCACCCACTTCCCCAACCTGCTGCTATTTCCCATACCCCAAGGCAGGGAAATCCCTCCCCTCGTCTCTAACTCAGCTGTAAGGCGGTTTAGGAGCCGCTGGCAGAATCAATGGCATCGACCAAGGGAGGGGGGTGGCAAGGGATTTTCCTGTGCTTAACTACTGATCACAGCTAAGTGGAAATCCTATAAACACGAGCGGAAATCAATGGAGGCTGCTTAGCGGCCAGGGGAGAGGGGCGGCCCACAGATTGCATCTGACGGATGAGGGAGAGGAGGCAGCCAGGGAGGGCTCAAGGAAGGATAGCTGAGGGTAAGGTGAAGGAACAGGAAGGGCTGGAGAGAGGGGAGTCAGTGTGAGAAGGAGGCCAGGGGAAGAGGCATAGTGAGCCCAGGAGGGAACCCTGTTAGATTCAGACTCTTCCCTGTTGAGGAAGTGACACCCTAGCCCAAGTTGCCTTCAGGATCTTTAGTCCCCTGTGGCTTCTCTCTGGGTCTGTGTACTTGTAGCAGGCGCTGATAGTCCTGAGGCTGGAAACGCTGTAGGTATACCATCAGCTTGGCAGGTGCTGTCTCCTGTACGGGCACACCTACAGGCAAAAGGGGAAGGAGGAGAGAACCAGACAGAGCTTCAAATGCATTGACTCTGCTCCCTGTCCAGATAGCCAGACCCCAGAATTCTTTCCAAGGCAGCACTGGGATTCTGAATGCCACCCGACCAGCTTCTATAACCCACCAGCCCTCACCCTGACTGGCCTGTGGAAGTGGGGCCTACAAGGACCACTTCAGGTAGGAGTGGGGCTGGGAAGCCAAGCGTGAGCCTCTCCTCCAGCAAGGAGAAATGGTGAGGAGGCGCTCAGGTGCCATGAAGACAAGAGGATGCCTCAATATCCACTCATTTCAGTTATTGCTCCGTCCCTCAATTGAGATTAAAGCCCGTCTAGGCAGGCCAAAGCTCATTGGGTTGGTAATGAAGCACATGCAGAGGTACACACAGAGAACCCAAGGGATATAGAAGAAATGACAGAAGTAGCTATAGCTGTGGGGTGGGACTCACATAGAATTCTAGCATCTAGAATGGTGGTATGGAACCATAATAAGTCAGTATCTTATTGTTAGTGCCTGGCAGCATGCTGGGCATATAGTGGTGAACTCAGCATATGTTTGTTGAGATAGCGAGAACAGCATTCCACGGCTTTAAGGCTTCATGGGATGCACAAACTCATACTTCTGTGGATGAACTGTCTACAGAAAAAGAAATCAGCCAACACTTGTCTTGCTGCCTGTCACATAAATACACTGTTCTCGCCTTTTAGTCAAAGTCAACAGGACAAATTAAATGAGGGCTCCAGGTAGTTGTAAAAATAAGAGGATGGGATTTGGGGGAGAGAAGGATGGGTGGATGGATTAAAGCAGAGAACTGATGGAAACTTGGAGTGGCTGGAGGTGTGTGAACTAAATGAGGCAAGGACTGAGAGAGATTAGAGACCTGGAAGGACTTGACTCAGGTTAGGCAGCTACTATAAAAGCAAACTGGGTCTTCCAAAAAACTGCTCAAACAATATCCAGTACAGAAATAACCCCGAGACCCTCCCCACGAACCGTCCCCATGAACCCGTTCAGTGGGTACACCCAGAAGACAGATAATGAAGGCAAAGAACGCACACAAGGGCCTGTCTCCCTCACCAAGCATGCTGCTGAGACTGTAGATCTTCTCCAGGGCAACTGGGACTTCAGCCTCCTCGTGCACCAGGGCCTCTACCTCACCCACGGTGTAGCCAAAGTCTGCTGTATCCAGGTCCACCCTGAGCGGAGGCTCCTCTTCATCAGTTCCAGAGAGCACCAACTTCCAGGCACTACGCTTAGTCACAAAACTAGCTACTTCCTGCAGCCCCAGTGGGCCCAGCACAGCTGCCATACCTCCTGCCCCCAGGACCTCAGTCCCCAGCACCTCACAGAGCTGGGCCACAACTGCAGGCTCAACTGTGAGTTCCACATACTCCTGGTGGGGTCCTGAGACACCTGCTGTTCCAGGACATTTGAGCTCCCATCCACTACCCTCTCGCTGCCGCAGCCAGTAGTCAGCCCGCATGAGGCTCAGCTCAGGCGTGTCATAGTATCTGTCCCGGAAGGTGACCTGGTGCTCTAAGGTGCTCCCCAACTCCTGCAGCCGCTTCTCTGTGCCAGGCCCAGGAATGAACTTTCGCTCCACCTCAATCAAGGCGTGGGCCATGATACCTGTAATCAGTCAGTAACAATTTGCTGAGCTCCCAAGGATGCTTGGCCTTGCAGGGGGACAATTCAGTAACCACCCCCTCCCCCACCCCGGGGAAGAACTTATGAGGGACACACTGTCACAGTGCTCTCTGTTGGGGCTACAGCCCTTTCTCCCTGCCTAGTGATGGATGGTCCCCTCTGTCTCTGATGTTCTAAAGCCCTGAAACAGTGACAGATCTCCAGGTAATCCCTTACACGGTTCATGATGTCAATTCAAAGGGCTTCCTAGAGAACTGTAGTGGGTGTCCTCCTTTCAGTACTTGTCTTCTATACCTTGCTACCCCGGGTGGCCGGTGGCTCACTTCCCGGAACAACCCCGCCCTTCGCCACAGCACCGGGTAGCAGAGCCCCGGGTCTCACCTCAAAGCCCGAGGGCCTCCCTCCCCCGGGACCTGGAGATGGAGAGGGGACCCCACACCACGTCAGCGAGGAATGCCGGGAGCAGTACCTGGCCTCGGACCTCGGCCCGGCTCTCTGTGCACCGGGCCGGTCCCAGCACGAGCGGCCATATTAGGCGTGATGTGGCGGTGCCGAGGACAGGCCGGGGCCTGAGAGGCTAGGTACGTGATAGGGGTGCCGCGACCTCGGCGGTGGGCTGGGAGCGCAGAGGTTCCCCCCGCGCTCTGCTCCTCGTGTCCGACCCCTCCCGGCTCCCGTGGGTCGGCCCGGGTCTCAGGCCTCAGGCTGAGCCCGGCACCCTGGGGGGTCCAGGTGCATGATGGGAGGTGTAGTTCCAAAGGGAGATTTTGCTTTCTCGCCTCATTCGTCGCTATGGTGACAGGAAAGCTGTGATTAGTGCCCCAACACTGTCTAAAGTTGAGAAGGGGCGGTATGGACAGTCGGATGGAAGGAGCTGAGCCCAAGTCCTGTCTCCCTCCCCCTCACTCCCTAGGCAGATGGGCCTGAAATCCAGGTAACTCACTCAGACGCTGCTGTCCCAACAGATATTTTATTGACTATTATGGCGGCCCACAAGTACAGGCCAGTGGCAATGGGTTGAAAAAGGGGATAACTCAGGCCAGTTTAACTACTCTGGAGGTTTAGAGGGGATAATACATCCTAGAATGAAAGTTTAGGGTAAGGGTGGAAAACGTTCTGTCAGAGGAGGAACTAGTATTTTGGATAGGAACTAAAGACACTGTGGGATTTCAACAGTTAGAGACATGGATGGAGACAGGAACAGCAAGAGCAAAGACCAAGAAGCTGGAGAGCACCTGGCCAGTGTGTAAGGAGAAGGAGATGAGGCTAGAAATACAGTTGAAGAGTAGGTTAGAAATGGCCTCGAGTGCCAGCCAGACTGAGGAATTTGTCACTGAGTTGCCAGTGGCCCCTGAGCAGGCTTGGTCTGGAGTGGGAGAAATATACTCATGTTCGCTTAAAATACAGGAAGACATTGGGGTGACCCTTTGACTGCTTTGGGAGACAAAATAGAGAAGGCTCCTTCTCCTTACTCCCTCTGAGGACTGTGATAACCTGGAGATGTCACTGTGTATCTGATACTCTGGGTCAGGTAGCTTGCTGAGGAACAGTGGCTCTTGTCAACTCCTACGATGGGTGAGAAGTGCCAGGTTCTCAACATCGGACATCTTCCCAGTATCTTTTCGGAAACAAATGACCTGTGGGAAGTACTATAGGGAAGGCACTGATTCACAGACATGACATCTTGAACTTGGGATGTGTTGGATGCATCCCTCCTCCACCCCATAACAGGCACCAATAGTCAGGGAGGGGAGGGCCTCCAGCCCCTAGCTCCAATCATTGGCCTACTTTTCATGCATCCTTTGCTTTGCAGTTTTCTTCCCTGGGGAAAAAGACCCCTTCCCCTGAATTATAAGGTCCTCTTCCCTGGGTTACAATGTCCAGTCCAGTCGGGCAGAGGCAGCAGTTTAACTGAAAGACCAGACTCAGGAACCAGACAGACCTGAGTTTGACTCCCAGCTTGGATTTCCAGTTGTTTTGTCTTGGGCAAGCTACTCCACCTCCCTAAACGTCTCATTTCTCCATGGTAAAATGTGAACTGCCACAGTTATGTGTGAGGATCCAATGATAAACTGTCACAACCTAGAGATTCAAAATGTTACTTTCTTTCTACTTCCTTTTTTCCTGTGAACTCAAGGATTCTTTTTCTTTTCCCTTCTCTCCTTTCTTTCCTTCCTTCCTGTTCTTTTTATTTTTTTATTTTTAAGAGGAGTAGGTTATAGCAGCAATTGTGAGCTCTAGAGTCAGACTATTGAGGTTTGAATCCTGGAGCTGTCACTTAATGGCCATGTGACCTTGGGCCACCTAATTAATTTGTTTGTTTCCTGGTTTCCTCAACCGTAAAATGGGACTAGTTGTGAGGATTAAGTAAGTTAATATACATAAAAGGTCTTGGAAACTGTTTCTGTGCACTCAATAAACCTTAGCAGTTATTATTATTACAATATAAAAGAGCTTATAAACTGAAGATGAGGACCAGGAGCCAGAACCTCCCCTTCCCCCATCCAACTCTCTGTGGAGACAAGCTCTCAGAGACTTCAGAGTAACTGCTGTGGAAGAGAAGTTTCTAATACCCAACCGGAAAGGAGGGGGACTAATAAGGCAGGAAGAAGGGAGTGGAAAAAAAAAAAAGAGAGAGATAGGCCTGGGGTGGCTTTGGGAGGCTGGTAAAAGCCGGGGCTTGCTCTAGAGCTGATTTAAAACAAAATAACAAAACACATGTATGGTTTCTGTAGGCAGGATAAAAAAAGGAGAAAAACACCAGAAAGAGTTTAAAGGCTCCGGCCCCCTTTGCAAGCACTGGCTTGGACCCGGCGCCACAATCTTGCAAAGTGGCCCCGCCCGCTGGCTGGCCTGCCCTGGGGTATCAGGTCCAGCGCAGGCACTCAGCGCTCGCTGGCCGCTGGGTGGGAGCGGGGACGGATGGACTACAAATACCGGCATTCACTGCGGCGGGCGGGCCGCTGCACCTGCTCAGTGGGGCGGCCCCGGGCGCCTGGGTATTGATTATTCCATTGTGTGGGACGCCTCGGCTCCAGCCAGTGAATGAGGCGGAGGAGTGAGGGCGAGGAGGAGGAGGAGGAGGAGGAGGGCGAGGAGGAGGAGGAGGAGGAGGAGGGCGAGGAGGAGGAGGAGGAGGGCGAGGAGGAGGAGGAGGCAGGGAGCGAGCGAGTGCCCAGGGTGAATCAATGGAAACCCCCTCACGAAGCCGGGAAAACACTTCAGCCGCAGCCAAATAGCATTGATTATTTTCCTTCACTTCCCTCACCGCCGTGAATTTATTTATTTATTTTTTTCCATCTCCGTCCCCGACGCCCCGGAGTGAGCGCTGGAGGGAGGGAGGAGGAGGGGAAAAAAAAAAGGAATCAACACATCGGAGAAGTCCCTTCCAAGAGCCGCCCCCTCCCCTCCCCGCCTCGCGCTGCTCGGCGGCCGCGGTTCGACTCCCGTCCCTGCTTCCAGCTGAGGTGTAAGTGCATCGATTTCCGATGCTGCTGGGTTGGTTTTTTTCTCCTCTCCCTCTCTCTCTTCTTCCTTTCCTTGCTCTTTGGAAGCTGAAGACGGAGGGGAGAGGAGGCGCTCGGAGACTGCCGCTGGAGGGCACGGAGAGGGACGGGAAGGGGCTGGGGGAGGGGACACGGACGGACGGACAGACAGACCGAGAGCTTGAGGAGGAGGGGCACGGGTAGGGGGGAGGGGGCGTGCGAGCGAGGATGGTAGTGGGTGGGTGATAGAGATGCAGGGGTGGAGGGAGAGACGGCGAAGGGAAAGGCTTCGAGGCTGGACCAGGAGCCAGCCGGACAGACGGAGGGTAACGAGAGCCTAGACGGACCGCGCCGAGGTGTGCGGGTAGCGGGGGTCCCGGAGGGAAGGGGAGGCCGGGTGAGTGAGGGCTCGGAGCTGTCAGCCCGGAGGGGCCTGGGTCTCGGCCGCCCCGCGCCGGCTGCGGGATCGGGAACCGCGGCAGGCGGACGGGCTAATGGATGGGCTAGCGTGCTGGGGGTGGGGGTGGGGGTGGGGGTGGGGGTGGGTGGGAGGGGATATGGATACTCTTAATCTTCGATCTTCGTTTTTGCCTGAAGTTGAGCTGGGGTTTTTTTTGTTTGTTTGTTTGTTTGCCTTTTTTTTTGGAAAGGTGCGAGTAGGTGAGGGGAGGCCACTGCTCCATTCAAGGTGAAGTGTGTCTCTCCTGGCCCCCCAACTCTCCATGCGCTCTTGTCTGCCCCCCTCTCAGAGTAACCCTATCATTTTTGAGCGCTGGACCACGCGTGGTCTCGATGTGCCTGTAGCCCCGCTGATCTCTGTCCATGTGTCCCTGCCTCTTGATTTTGTCATTTTTTCACCTCATTCATTCTCCCCACCCATCCATCCCTGGGTCTGTGTGTCACTGTGTCCGCATGTGACTCTTCCTATCCGAGTGATCCTCTCGCAGTGTGTCCCTGTCACTGTCATGCCTTGGCTCCCTGACTTGTCTGTCTAGGACCATCTAGGACTCCATGCCCTCTCTTTTGGGGTCCTTATGAGATCTCTGGCCTTCTCAGGCTACTTTTTTCATGCTTATGGTTGTGGTAGTCACTGGTCAGGGGCCTGCAAAGAGTCTGAGGGATGGAGCAGATGTATCTCTCCCAAGGACTCAGGTACCCTTTCAGCACAGCCAGGACCGACTCCTCTTCCACCTTCACCCGGGAAGCTTTGGAACTTCTAGCATTGTTGACTGTCTCCTTTGCCATGTGCCTGTCTCACCCACCAGGACCTTTGGTCTCCTGTGTGTCATCTGCCTCTCCAGGAGCTTCCCACCGCAAACCTCTTCCTTGCTGACTTGATTTCCTCCCTTCCCTCACTTGGCCATTGTATATTTTTTCATTTCCCCATTTTGTTTCACCCCCTTTTTTGCATTCCTATCTCCCGTGGTCTCCCTTGCCTATTCTTTACCTTTGTTCCCATAACCTGCCCTCTGCCTACCTTTTATCCTTGATCACCCTAATTCCCTCTTATCCCTTATCCTCTCACTGAGCATTTTAACCTCAGCAGCAAAAGGTACCAGAGAGGAAGGGGCTGGGAGAGGTAGGGAGTATGGTTTGTGAAGGCACATAAACAGGCCAAGAAATCAATTTAATGGGCTTCCAGGGGCATATAACCCCTTCATCAGTCAGGGCCATTATGTCCATTAACTGTCAACTTTGATTTTGTAAGGGGACATTCTCTAGGACTCTGAACTCCACCCTGCTTGGTTGCCTCTCATCCTTCAGGTCATTCTAGATATCAGTGGCTTTTTCTTCACTTTCTAGTTCATCTTCTTCCTGGCCCCCCTGTTATTATCATATTTGGATTCAGCACGATCCTTTATGTGGCCGTTTTCATTCATATGACAGAAGCTATCTTGTGCAAGAGGCCAGGTTCATTCAGCCTAAAGAATGGGAAAGGTGGATAAAGAGTCTGGGGAGTTTACCTTGTGTTAAGCCCATCATTGTTTTCCAGCCCTTGGAGCTTGGAAGGGTAAAAGGAGGAGGTAGATAGGGGCAGAAGATGGAAGATTTCCGAGGTGAACAGTGTTCCAGAAAGGAAGGAGAGGCCGGGTGCAATAAATGTATGGGGTAGAGAAATGCATGACGTGAGGGATGTGCAAAAGGAAGGGAAGAAAATCCATGCGGAATGGGGGCAGGGAAGGAACCGAGGGGTGATTGGGAGAATGAAATAAAACATGACTTGATAGCGATACAGAAGATGGAGAGAAATGATAGAGTATTCCTCAAGAGGAGGTCAACAGAAAAGGCAATATGCAATGAATACAATTGTAAAGTGGGGGAAGGGAGGAACTGAAGAATAATATGAGGTGGAAAAAGAGTATGGTACAAAGAAGGTAAATGGAAGGCAAGCGGAGGAGTGCTGAAGCAGATCAGAGCTGCACAGAGCTTGGTAGGGGGAAAAAGGAGAGGATGAGGTATCAAAGGAAACAAATGCCTCTGGTGTGAAGGGGACCCAGCGTGACCGGTGCAAAGAGAGCGCTGCAGGAGGGGTGATTTGGAAAAAGGCATAGCAGAAATACCACTGGGTGAAGCCCCACAAGAGAGAGATGCCAAAGGAGAGGCAGAGAGCCCTCAGAGATACTGGTGAAGAGAGACAGAAAGAGAAGCTTCCGAGCATTCATTCCACTGGGCACATCCCTCACTACCCCACCAGAGGCCTTTGCATTTCATTCCCAAGCCAGGGGGACCCAAGCAAAGAGATGAAAAAAGTAGAAATCCCATTTACTTTACCTGACAGGAACTTGAATCTTTCTAGCCCCCTGAGAACCAAAGATCTCAAGCCTCTGATGTCATAAATTGCTGGTGTTGCCTTGGCAACCTGACAGGGTTCCTCCCTCCATGATGTCAGAGCAGCTGGTGTTACCTTGAAACACATAGAGGAAGAACTTGCTGCTTTGCTGGAGCTGTACACGTATGGGGCCGGGGCCTGAATCTGATCTGTAGGATTCCTGGGTCTTAGCTCAGAGTGAGATCTTGTATTTGATTGCCCAAGGTTCACTAGATCCTGCAGGAGCAAGAGAAGGGAACTTGGGAGACAGGGGGCATTGAAGACTGGGTGGTAGGACTGAAAGACAGGCAAAAAAGGAAGAAAACTGGAAATGGCAGTTACAGAACATGAGACGGGCGTTATGAGCAGGGAGGAGAGCTATTGAAAATGTAAGATGAACCTAGCTCTGGGTTTAGGAGTGGAGACTGAAGCTGTAAATGCAAAGACAAGAGATCAGAGCTGTGTGAATGTAACCTGATGCAGGGATAAAGAGGAGGGTTCTGAAATGGCAGCGGGCACAGTGGAATTTGGCTGGGGCTGCTTTAAGTTGGAGAGATGAAGCTGTTGGGTGAGAGACCCAGGGTGAGTCATGATGGTCTTATGAGCAGGGGCCTTGTCCATCTTCTTTCTGACTGTTTTCCCAGCACCTCGCCCAGCGTCTGTCACATAGAAGATGCTTCATATCTGTTGATCGAATGTTGAATAATAGGGAAAAGCTAGGGAAAAGAGTTTCCCACCTCCCTCTTACCCCAACCTTCAGGCCTAAGTCTGCATAAGTGGGCAAGTCGGGAAAGTAGAAACTGAAGGAAAGGTCTGGAGGGGAGTTTTCTGATCAACACTGAGATCTCAGGTAGAGAGAGGAGAGACTAGGTCAGGGGCACACCCGGAGTCAGCTCAGGGCAGCCACACTTGGAGGGTTGACTCCAGGGTCTGATCCAGGGAATCTTTGTAGAGATAATAGGAAGAAAACATGAATGAACAATCTTAGGAGCCCAAGAGGAAGATGTGGAGGAGGGTGGAGAAAGGAGGTGGTTTCCAGAAAAGGTTGGGAGCTGTTTCCAAAGACAGAGTGGGTGGATTTGAATTGGAAGTGGCATCCCGGGCCGACTGCATTCCCAATCATGAAACCACAATTGAACCCATCATACCCCTGCCCTTCCCGCCATGTGACAAAGAGTTCATAAAGCAACACCAGGGCCATCCTAAACACCTTGTCCCAATCCAGGCAACTCCAAGGAAGTCAGCATTGGCCAAGTAGGCCAACAAGCAGGAGGCACAGACCTGGATGTAAGAACCCGGTGAGGGATGGCCTTGATGCCTGATTGCTCACTGTTGAAAGAGTCCAGAGGTATCTGGAAGGTGGGGAGGGAGGCAAGTGATGCAGAGCTCACCACAACTCTGAATGAAATCTGCAGAGAGGTCTCAATACACAGAAGGTTTAGAGAAAGATGCACTAGTCAGGGATTATAACCTGTCCCGTTTCTGTGGTGAAGAGTCAGAAGGACTCTGAATGGATTGGGACTCTAGGAAAGAAGACCTGGAAGGGAGCAAGCAACCTGGGAGCCCTGGGGGAGAGAATCTGGCTATAATAAGAAAGGCTAGGGTGACTGGAGAGTCCTGAGGAGGGGGGCACCCCGAAGGGAGGGCAGTGGCGGCTGGATGCACTGTCAGCCGCCACCATGGACTTGGGCAGCTCATATTTTGCAGCAGGCGACAGGCTGTCGACACGGCGGTCCTTTACCTCACCGTTAGAAACTCATTTCATTGATTTTTCCATCTTTCTTCTCTGGCTTCTCAGTCATCCCACCACTCACTTTCCCAGAGCCCCTTGCCTCTCTGGGGAATGCCCCAGGGGACTGCCTGCCCACCCCTCCTCCACCCCAGGCTCATGTGACAGGGGTTAAAGATTTAGAGGGCCTTCCAGCACCCCCACTCCCTCCCCCCCCACCACCGAGGTAATCCCATTGGCTCTCAGTAGCCCCCTCTTGTAGGAACTAGTCCAGAGACCAGGGCCTCTGTTAGGTCGTTCAGGATGCCCAGTTAAGAGGGGACAGGGCTAAGATCCACCTGTTCTGTCACCAAGCTATACCACTGAAGTGCAGGCTGCATGTCCCTGGAAGGAGACATCTTTTACTAATTCCTCCTGACACAGCTTGGTATCCCTTAAAATTTTTCTTTCAAAGTCAAGTGAGAGAACAGGAGCGGCCTCTGTGTTTGGACAGGAATAAGGGATTACATTAAAGCTAAGCTTCTAGCCTTGGAGTCACATCAGGGCCATCCACTGGAACGGTGCTTGCACAGGCGCCTGTGCAATTAGGAGGACATAGTAGCAAGAGCTCTCTTCTCAGAGAAGAAGGTAAATGTATGCAGTGTCTAGTTCAGTGTAGTGTGTTGACCTGCAGGCAGTGGGGCAGGATGGGTGTGGGTCAGAAATTTTTACTTCATGTGTGGACATTTCCCTAGTGCCTCCTCCAGTCACAGCCTGCTACCCTCAGCCTCTCCCTCTGGGGCTGGGATCGGACAAAAGGTTAGGAGTCAATTGCCAGTCATTTGGCTTCTCAGTGAAGGAAGGCAGAGGGTGGGACAGAAGTGTTAGATGGGGTTTCCCTGAGGAACGAATGGGATACATGCCCTTTCTATCCTCAAAATTTTCAGTCCTTGTTTTGCCAGTGACCACCCCCCCAGCTCAGTCTTATGGCTCTGTCCTCCTTTTTCTCTCTGGTCTCTGGGAGGTTGTTTCTCTGGGGCCCAGTGTGTCTTGGGTGTGGGGTGTCTGAATCCAGATTCTGCTACCTCCTCTGACTCATGGGCCTGTCCGCCCCCCCTGGCAACTGTCTTCCATTCTGTCCAGCCACTTCCAGGTTCTGGACCACTGGCCTACTTGGGCCGGAATGCCTTCTTCCATCTTGTTTCTCCCGGGATTTTCAAAACCCAGAGGTAAATCCTGGTGCTTCCGGGAGAGGAGTGCACTTGAGGTTAGAGAGACCGAGGCAGGCCAAGAAAGGAGTGTGGGAGGGATAAGGGCAGGGAGGGATAAGGGCAGGGAGGAGTGGGAGAAGCGGGGGCAGGCTGAGTATGACCGAGGAAGGGAGTCCGAGGTAAAAACCATGTGACTTGGAGCCGACGTGAAGGCCACAATTTAAATGAAAAAGAAAGGAGGGCGGTAGACTGCGCGGCCGGGTAAAGAAATGGGAAGAGCAAAACCGGGAGCCTGACCCCCTGCCGGGAAACGAAGGCTGTGGGGAGGAGGAGGGAAGGAGAGTGGCTGGGGAGAGGCTTCAGGCGGAAAAGGCAGCTCTGGCTCAGCCTCTGTGGCAGTCCTGAGTTCAAGCCGTGCTGGCTTTGACCCTTGTGGGAGGAACTGAAGTGGCAAATTAACGACGATAATGAAGTCACTGCTCCTTGTTTGTCTTTGCTGGTTTCCCCTTGAGATTTGTCCTCTGGCCAGACGGGGCAACGTGGGGGAGGGGAGGGCCATCGGCGGGGAAGGGCGGGGGAGGGGCGCGGAGGAGAGGACCGGGAAGTGGAGACGCGGGGGCCGAGCGGACCCGAGCGAGGAGGAGGAACTCAGGCAGGGAGGAGGCCGAGGGAAGGGGACGCGCCAAGAGTAGGGGAGAGGAGAGAGCGGCGGCAAGACGGGAGGGAAAAGAACAATGGAGAACAGGGCAGGGAAGCCTGGAAGGAGGAGCAGAAGACCGGGCGGGAGAAGGAGAGCTGGCACCGGGAAATGGCGAGCCGGAGGGAAAGAACGTGGCCGGGGCTGCGGGAGCTGCAGCTGGCGGGGCCAGTGGGCGGGGCCTCATCTCCATCTCTAATGGCTGTGAAATGAGGTTAGCTCCATTAGAGGCGGTGAGAGTGTAACGGGATCACACTCATTAGGGCTGGGCCATCCCAGTAATTACCACCACCCCAAACACGCCCGCGCCAGCCGGGCCGCCGAGCACAAACAGGCACGCGGCAACACACCCGCACCGGGCAGCCCCGCCGCCCGCGGCCCAGCGAGCAGCCCCGGGCCCACGCGGGCAAGAACTAGGGCCCGGGGAGACCCAGCCCCAGCTGGAGGTCTGACAGCTAGCGCCTTCACGAACCCCGAAGATGTGCCGGGACAGACACCTACGCCCTCAGCCACGCACGCAATCAGAAAGCAGTGAACACACACGTACACCCCAACTCAGGAAATAAGGCACGTGAGTGAATAACTATCGTTTCTATTTATTGATCCCAAAGTGCTGGCCTGGATAATGATCATCTCAACGGACACAACTCCATGAGGAACTATTCCCCATTCTGTATACAACGAAACAGTTTTTAAGCAACCCACCTGAGGTCATTTACATAATGCAGACAACTAAAATTTGATTTCAGGTCTGTCTGACCCTAAAGGCCAAGTTCTACAAGAATGCTCTGCTGCTTGTCTTGAAGCTCATATGTTATTATGGATGCATATGTGTAGACTTCCAGCTTTAAGAGACATTATCATAAATTAATACGCATATCCCCTACCTTTTGATTTCTATCTCCAGCCACCCCCCAAACACAAACACACAAAAGGAATGGCCAGAGCCCCTCATTGACTGCAATGTGAATAGCACCCCCTGGAGTTGCACAAAGCAGTGGTCCTGTTCTGGCTCATCTTTTACTAAGAAACTGAGAGCAGCCATCTAACACCTTCAAGCTCAAAGAGGAGCCTGACAGCTTATATGCTCAAGGGGACACACATAGGACAGAGTAACACACAAAAACCTCAAAGACCTTATTCAAAATGCACAGCAGCCAGAGTTCAGAAGCTAGCAAATTAACCCAAGAGCTGAGTGCTGGGGTCAGGCTACGGGAGTCCAGTCTAGACTCCACATCTTTCCAGGTGTGAGACCTTGAAAATTCCTTTCCCCATCAATGTCTGTTTCCATGTTTGTAAAATGGGAATGAATGGCTGTATCTATTTCATCAGATTGTAGTGGAGAATTAGGGGATGCAATTTCCAGGGCTCGGCACAGTGCTGGCACATGGTTAACATTTAAGGATACTATTATTATTAGTTGTCTTGTTGTAACACTATTTAAATGGAGCCATTACTATGACAAGGTTCACGTAGACTCCAAGAATCAGAAGGTTTTATTTATATTACAATGGTATTCTTTCTATTAATTCTAAAGAATTGTGTGTAATTCCTTTCAAGTGCAGGGACCTTCTACAGAGGTCCTCTATGCCAGGAGCAGATAGGTTCCTGAATCTGAACTCAAGAACACTACTCCCTGCCCTCATATAAAAGGGTTCAGAGCTGGCTTTGTGGAGTTGTCCGAGCCTGAGTCTCCCAGGGGCACCTACAAGATCACACAGCTCCACACGGCTGTCCTAACGCTTGTGGTGTCATTAAAGGAGATGCATGGGCAAGAGGGTCCACTCCTCTCCAGCACGTCCACCCCTCCAGCAGCAGACACCCTGCAGCCCACTCAACAAAGTAAGGCAAATGTGGATGGATGTTCCACTAGCTGGTTGTGGTTTTAGTCCACAGCTTCCCTTTGACCCGTCTGCTCCCAGCCTATCCCCATCTTCCTCCTCTCTGCCTCTGCTTTCTCCTCACATCTCACCTAGTTCCATTATGCCCACCCGAAGCATCTTGCAAGGTGTAAGACACAGTTCCTGGGCTCCATCCCTCTCACTGGGGACAGGCCCCCTGCCCAATCTGATGCCAAAGCCGGGAGGCCTCCATGAGATTCAATAATCACACTTGTGGATCAAGATTTGGCCCCATCCCCCAACTTCCCTGCCTCTCCCTTTCCCTCCCTTCTTCTTCCCTCTTCCTCTCTACCTTAGCTGTCTCTTTCTTTACCCTCTATGACACACCTTCTCCTGCCTAAGTGCTTCATTCCCTGCCAACTCTCATTTTCTGTCTTTTGGACAAACATATTTCACAAAGTAAACACTCCCAAATATTTGGGGTGGGGGGAGATGGAGAGGTCTAGGAGAGGTAGGTAGGATTGAAATGGAGGAATAGGTACTGCTGAAACTAATATTACAATATATGTTATTTACTAGAATTTATTTTTTAAATTTTTTTTGTTTATTTTTTTATTTTTGAGAGAGACAGAGCATGAGTGGGGGAAGAGCAGAGAGAGAGAGAGAGAGAGAGAGAGAGAGAGAGAGAGACAGAATCCGAAGCAGGCTCCAGGCTCTGAGCTGTCAGCACAGAGCCTGACACGGGGCTTGAACCCACAAACTGTGGGATCATGACCTGAGCTGATCGGACGCTCAACCGATGGAGCCACCCAGGTGCCTCTCTTATTTACTAGAATTTAAATAAAAACTTGAAATATGAAAAAAAAGAATGGAGGAATAGGAGTACCTCTTGTTTCCTTTTGAATAGGAAGGGAAGATTTAGAGATAGAAAATGATAGTGTTTTTCGGTTTTTTGGGGGGGGAGTGTGAGGGGGAAAATGATAGTTTATTTTTTTATTTTGAGAGAGCGAGAGAGAGCAGGGGAGGGAGCAGAGATAGAGAATCCCAAGCAGGCATCACACTGTCAGCAAGGAACCCACAAACTCAAGAGTTGGACATTTAATCGACTGAACCATCCAGGCGCCCTGAGAAAATGATAGTTTTAAATGAAGGGAGTGGCCATATAGTTTTGATCCAGGTATTAACTGCTTTTGCACCCGGTCCAACTGTGAGCCTGGGCAAGGCTTCCATTCTCTGCTCTCAGATGATGGGGTGTCTCGAGGCCTGGCAATCGAGAGGGCCAAGTGAGAAATGAAATCTGCTGCTGGGCAGACTTAGCTTTAAATCCTGGCCACTGAAGACTCTCCCCTCCGTTTTTGAAAAGGGCAGAAATTAGAGGATGAGTCCTGGTCAAGAAGGAGCGAAGCAGAAGGAAAGTTGTCACCCACCTGGGAACACCTCACTCTGCTCTGTGGGAGGAGCTAGCCAAGACAGAAGGAAAAGAACCAGCCTGACTGATCACCCAGAAGGCCAGGAAGGAAGGGATCATTCTTCCCATTTTCCCAGGTTGCAAGTAACTTACCAAGGTTGCATAGCTGGTGAGTGGGGGAAGCAGCCCAGCACTGAACCTGGGGCTGCATGAATCCATAGCCCATGTTCTTACACTGCTTTAAAAATCAAGCTCATCAAGTTAGAGTTTATTGTCTATACCAAACAATCCCTGTTAGGCAGGGCACTCTATATTTCCTTTTTCTTTTCCCCTCTTCTCCAAGGCTTCTGCCTCTTAAAAGCAACAGGTTGAGACAAAAAGGGGCAAGAGGCAAAATGAGTGTGGAAGAGGGCAGTGCCCTAGGCAAGAATTTCAGACAGAGGAAGAAGAAGAGGAAAGGTCCTAAAAATGGACTCTTCAGTAAGGGAGAGGGGATAGATCCAACAGTTGGAAAAGTGAAAGGCAAAACTGTTTGGAAGGCTCTGATGTGGAAATCATTGTATGCAAATTTTAAGCAAATATGCTGGTGGCATCTGGTAGACTTTCTGGGAAAGTCTTTGCCATGTCCTTGCGTCTGGAGAAAAGAAGGGAGTGGGATTTTGCTTTAAGTGGGATTCTGGTTTAAGGAGAGGAGGGGGAAGAGAAAGGCAATCTGTTCGCCCGGCCTGGCATGTTTTCTCCTTGGTGATGTTCCTTCCATAACCACTAGGGAGCAGTAGTGTTTCTTCTCCTCTCGGTGGCCTGCTTGGGGCGGAAGGGGGCGCCATCCAAGGGTAGCCCTGGTCTTGCCGGGCTCCAGACGGGAGCTCCCGTCGCTGGCTTTGCCTCCATTTGCTGCACCCGTGCCCTAGTTCCTCCTCGGGGAGGGATAGAGTCTCTCTGTCCTCGGGCCGCGTTTCTTCGGTCCTTCCTTTGCCCTTGCTCCTTTGGCTCTTGTGCCTCACTGTGTTCTCCCTGCCTTGTGCGGTCTCAGAGCCCACCTTTTCAGACGTCCGTAACTTCATATCCAAGCCTTTCAGTCCATCTCTTAACATCTTTCTCTCTCTCGGTAACTTTCTGGGTCTACTGTCCGTCTTGGAGCCTCCCAGCTCCCCGGCTTCTTCCTGTTTTAAGCACGGTGGATCTGCCCCCCGAATAGGGAGCATTTATCAAGAAGGAGGAATTCTTGTCCAGCTATTTACTGGGTGCATTTCTGCACACCTACCATGGAACAATGTTTGCAGTTCAGTGATTATGTTTGGGGGGCAACTCCTCCCTAGCTGAGCTTTGAAAGTAGCACTTCCAGCCTTCTCTTCTCATCCTGAGCAATAACCATGGACCCGGCTCTGGAAAGAGGAAGAGGGCAATAGTAAAAACAAAACAAAACAAAACAACACACACACACACACACACACACACACACACACACACACAAACTCTTCTATTCCTCCATAGCTTTCTCTCCATCTTCCCCTTACTCCTCTCCTCCCCCTGTGAGGCAAGGAAACATTAGGGATGGAAATGGAATGAAGGGGCAGCAGGGGAGCTCTGGAGACTGAGCCATTTTGGAGCTGGAAGATTCATCTCAGGGGATGACTACACCCTCAGAACTCTCCACCCTCCCTTGGCTCCAGGCCTGCCTCCTCCCATCCCCCTCGGTGGCAGCAGCCTTGTAATTTAAAGCTCTCTCTGTCGCCTCTAATGTGATCCTCTCGTTTTATTGACTCTCTCTGCCGTCTGTGGCGCCCCTTCACATCAATCTCCGCTCTAATCACACCGCCGCCACTGCCTGCTGTCTCCCCAACCCCTCTCCTCCTGGGCCCCAGCCCTTGCAGCCACCTCTCCTTTGACTGTCCCCCACGTCCACCCTACACCTGGACCGCCCTCTTCCTCCCTCCCTTCCCCAGAGGCGGGAGTGCCAGGGCCCTTGAGGGTGGTCTTCTCCCCTTCCCCACCTCTGAGATGTGCCCCAAGGGAGAGGAGATGCCCTTAAGGAAAGCCCGGAACTACAGGAGGAATGGCAGTGGTCTGAGGGTGAACATGACTCTTGGCCTGGAGGTGGTAGGTGGAGGGTGACTTGGTCTGTCATCCGGCTCTGCATCATCTCCAGAAAGAGCTGAAAACTGAGTTCAAGGTAGGAAGGGCAAAGAGAGGGACACAGAGATTCAGAGAGGGAAGGAGGAAAAGATTGAGGAGGAGGGAAATGGAAGGAGGAAAGAAAAGGTGAAAAAAAAAAATCATTGCTGCAGTTAAAGGTTTGTAATAAATAGAGGGTGATGGGAGAAGCGTGGAGAAGAAAAGGGGGGGAGCTGGGGGGTGCACTGAGGCAGAGATAAATTTGCAATTGAAATTCTTTCCTGTAGAGGAGGAGGAGGGAGGTGGGGAAGAGATTTGCAATTTTAAACAGCTGCCGACCTACCCTTGGCGGTCTGGGTCTCACCCACGAGCTAGCCCAGAGCTAAACTCCTTTGGTTTCTAACTAAGAATCAGCTGGGTTTTTTTCCAGTCCTGGGAAGTAGAAGCTTTGGAGAGAGGATTTGGGGCTTAGGTCGTTCTAGCACCTCCTCTGAAGTTAGATCTGGAGTTGTGAATCAGGAGCCAGGAGGAAGCAGCTGATCGATGTGATGTAGGCGCGGTAGCCCAGCGGGGATGAAGCACCACCCGGGTCAGCCCTTGGTGGCAGGGCCCGGGAGAAGCCCGGCTTGCCCAGCCTCACTTCTTCCCACCAGGTGGGGCAGCGAAAGGGTGGTGGGCCCCCACTGTGAGGGGTAACAGTGGACTGTCAGACCCTCGTGAGCCAGCACATTTACCCCCTACCCCCAAGGATTCCGTAGGAGAGACACCTTTCTCCCAGTTTCGGGCTTCTGCTTTCTGGTTATCTAGGATAACCCCTCCATCTAATACCTTTACTTCCCTCCCGGTTCTCCAGCTACCTCCCCCCACCCCCCAGCCCTCCACCCCTTGCCCAGGTGCTGATTTGCATTTTCATTAGCATGCTGATCCAGCCCCACGCGGAGCTACTTAATGGCTCTGACTTCACGCCTGGCTAGCCCCCTAGGAGGAGGGGGGGAAGTGGGAAAGGGGGCCTGCAGGCTGGGTGGGGCCAGGCCGAAGACCCATTCCTAATCAAAGAATCTGAAGGTGAGCATTAGAGGTGGCCCAAGGAAGGAAGGAGAGACCACATCCCTTCTGGAAGCATGGGCTTGAACGCTAAAGGTTTAATCATTAGAGATTGGCTGATAATTAAGACCTGGAGTGGATGCAAGCCACTTGGGACACTGGGAAAAGTATGGGATGGTGAAGCATGGGGAACTGGTGAGTTTGGTGGGGACGGGAAGCGGGGCGGGGGGGGGGGTTGCGGAGGGGGAGGAAGGTGTGGTAATCAAGGTAAAAAGGCTGGGAGCAGCGTGGGAGGCCTGGTGTTTCTAGTAGCTGGAGGGAGCCCCGGAATCCTGACTGCTAGACCTCTGGAGGCTCATTTGGCCTTTCCTGGGTCTGAGGGACGATCCAGGTAGATGGAGGGCCCAGGTCTCTGTGCCCCGCCAGTCCTCTGGTTTCCCCTCCTTGGAGTTGTGTGACAGTTAGCAGTTCACTCAACCTGTTTCTTGGCTGCCTCATCTGCAAAATGAGATTAAATGAAATAATTGATGAAAGCATTTAGCACAGTGCCAGGACCATGGCATATGTACCTTAATAGCTTTTAGTAATATTACTGTTATTATTTTTTTTAATCTCTTTGTGGGGGAGGAAGCTAATCACATAGAATCGGTTGTCTTCCAACTGGCCAGGGAAGCCTCCGCCTATTTCACATGCTTGTGACCAGAGATGGCTCTGGAGGGCATCTGTGAGAGCAGCACCGGGCCTGCAGGCCAGCAGAAATTCACTGTGGCCTCTCTGGCTCAAGGACCTTGACTTAGGGAAACTACCCCTTCAGTGAGTGGAAAATCTGAGGGTCTTTCCTAGAGTTCATTCATTCAACAGACATGCACTGACTATGTGGCGGGCATTTTTCTTGGTGCTAATGATAGAGAAAGTAGGGTTCCTACCCTCATGGAACTTACCATCTAGAAGGGAGAAGTAAGTAAACCAGGAAATATCAGGTGGTGAGAAATCTCTGAAGAAAGTAACCCCCCGGAGCATGTTAGCTTCCATAGGAAGGGAAAGCCTGTTGGAAGAGGTGATATTTAAGCAGACACCTGAATGAGAATTTGCCACCATGCAGAGGTCTGGGGAAGAGTCTTCCTGGCTGACAGAGTAAGCTGTTTAGCTTAGGCAAGGCCCTAAGGTGGGAATGGACTTGGTGTGTTTGAACAACAAAAAGGCGGCCAGTGGGCTGGAGGCAGCCAGCCAGGCAGGGTGGAGAGTATTAAGACGTGTCAGAAGTAGGCCGGCATCAGATCAGATAGATCCTTTTGTAGATCAGGATCCTTTTGGATCTTATTCATTGTACAGTGAGAAATCATGGATGGGTTCTTAAGGATATAGTACAATTGACATTTTTTTTTTTTTTGGTTTATTTATTTATGAGAGAGCGAGGGGAGGGATAGAGAGAGAATCCCAAGCAGGCTCCGCAATGTCAGCACAGAGCCTGATGTGGGGCTTGATCTCACAAACCACGAAATCATGATCTGAGCTGAAATCAAGAGACACCTAACCGACTAAGTCACCCAGGCACCCTACAGTTTACCTTTTTTTTAATGTTTATTTATTTTTGAGAGAGACAGAGAGAGAGAGCATGAGAGGCAGTGAGGCAGAGAGAGAAGGAGACACAGAGCCCAAAGCAGGCTCCAGGCTCTGAGCTGTCAGCACAGAGCCCGATGCGGGGTTCAAACTCACGGACCGTGAGATCATGACCTGAGCTGAAGTCGGACGCTTAACCGACTCAGCCACCCAGGCGCCCCACAATTTACCTTTTAAAAGACGTTTAAGATATCTGAAATTTGCTTTAAAACAATACAGGAAAATGGAAAGTAGGTAAAGATATGGATGAACCAAGATCGGCCATGTGTTGGTGGCTGTTGAAACTGAGTCATGAGTACAAAGGGGTACCTTATGTTATTTGGTCTACTTTTATATAGGTCTGGCATTTCTTATAATTGAGAATTAAATGAAAGGTCATTCTGGCGGCTGGATGGAAGGAGACTGGGCTGTAGGGGCAGCAGTGGAAACGGAAGCCGCCGTGGAGCTCGGCACACTGGTTCAGGAAAGACCGTGGCTGGGGTGACGCTGATGCTACTGGAGACGATGCTAAGGGAGGGATAGGACACGTGTCTGTCTGAGAGATTGCTGTCCCGTTGTATGTGGGGAGCGGGCTAGAGGAAGCTTCTAGGTTTTTAGCCTAGCAACCAGATAAATGGTGGTCCCAAGTTCTGAGATAGGGAAGATGGGAAGAACGAGCTCGGGGGGAGAAATAGTTGTGATTTTGGACATGTTATGTTTGAAGTGTGTTAGCACTAAGGTGAAGCTTCAGGTTGGCAGGTGGGTAGCTGAGTCTGGTGCTCAGGGAAGAGAGTGGGGCTGGAGTACCTGGAGAGTCAAGGGCCTGTCTGGGTGTCTCCTGCCACCTCACAGCCCCGCTCTCTCCATGTTTCCCCCGCAGGGTACTTGCCGTCACGCTGAAATGAACCCCCGGCGCTCCTCCGTCTGCCATGGCCACCCTTAACTCATCCTCTACCACTGGCACCACCCCCACCCCTGGACACAATGCCCCGTCTCCGCCTCCGGACACCTCCCCCCCTGGCACCCCCGCTGATCCTGTCACCAAAGATCCCCCTGCTGCCCCCTCCACCTCTGAGAGCATGAGGCCCTCAGAGCCAGGGGGACAGGCCCTGGAGTCAGGCTGTGGCCTCGTCCCACCACAGGAGACTGGGGAGCCCCGAGAAGAGGCTGGCTGTAGTGGCTTCTCACCAAAGGACCTAGGAGTGCAAGAAGACAAGGAGCAGGAGGAGGAAGGAGGAGGGCTCCCTCCCGTGGACCTAAGCAACCATTTATTCTTCGCAGCTGGTGGTGAGGCCTACCTAGTAGCCAAGCTGTCCCTGTCAGGTGGCAGTGAACTCCTGTTACCAAAGGGCTTCCCCCGGGGCGAGGTGGGAATCAAGGAGGAGCCCAGCTTGCCCCTCCTTGCCCACCTACCCTCTGCACACCTCACTGCCCTTCACATCCAACATGGCTTTGACCCAATCCAAGGCTTTAGCTCTTCTGACCAAATTCTGTCCCATGATACCTCAGCGCCATCTCCGGCCACCTGTGAGGGAAGGGATGGAGCCTTCTGGAGCTACCAGCTGGCTCCAAACCCACCCGGAGATCCCAAAGATGGCCCTATGGGGAGCAGGGGAGGAGACCACAGGGCACTCTTCTGGCTCTGCCTCCTGTGCCGCCTGGGTTTCAGCAGGGCCCAGGCCTTTATGGGTCACACACAGTCTCATGGGGTGAAGCTAACCCCTGCTCAACATCTGGGCCTGCCCAGTAATGCAGCTGTGCTTCAGGTGGGAGATGAGGGCCGCGTGGCCCTCCTAAGCTTTCTGGAACCAAAACCACCTGCTCGCCCCCCTTTAGAAATGCCCCTTGATAATAGCAGCATGGTGAACACAGAGGCCAATGTAGCCCAGACTGAGGATGGTCCCCCTGAGGCAGAAGCTCCTGTCCTGCCTGCGGAAGAAGTCAGGGCACTTAGCCCACCCTCCCCCGCAACAACTCCCGCCACCTGGGACCCCAGCCCAACCCAAGCCAAAGAATCGCCAATGGCAGCTGGCGAGGCAGGGCCAGATTGGTTCCCGGAGGGGCAAGAAGAGGAGGGAGGGCTCTGCCCCCCACTGAACCAAAGCTCACCTGCCTCTAAGGAGGGGGGCGCTCTCTCTGCCCCAGTCGGCTCCCCCGAAGACCCCAGCGACCCACCCCAGCCCTACCGCCTAGCTGAAGACTACACCCCAGCCCCTGCAGCCTTCCAGGGCCTCAGCCTGTCCAGCCACATGTCTCTGTTACACTCTCGCAACTCCTGCAAGACGCTCAAGTGTCCCAAGTGCAACTGGCACTACAAGTACCAGCAGACCCTGGACGTGCACATGCGGGAAAAGCACCCGGAGAGCAATAGCCACTGCAGCTACTGCAGTGCCGGGGGCGCCCACCCCCGCCTCGCCCGTGGAGAGAGCTACAACTGTGGCTACAAGCCCTACCGCTGCGATGTCTGCAACTACTCCACCACCACCAAGGGCAACCTCAGCATCCACATGCAGTCTGACAAGCACCTGGCCAACCTGCAGGGCTTCCAGGCGGGCCCCGGTGGGCAGGGCAGCCCCCCGGAGGCGCCACTCCCGTCCTCTGCCGGGGACAAGGAGCCCAAGACCAAATCATCCTGGCAGTGCAAGGTGTGCAGCTACGAGACCAACATCTCCCGCAACCTGCGCATCCACATGACCTCTGAGAAGCACATGCAGAATGTCCTCATGCTGCACCAGGGGCTGCCGCTGGGCCTGCCGCCTGGACTGGTGGGGCCGGGGCCCCCTCCCCCGGCAGGAGCTGCCCCCGCCACCCCCCCTGAGCTCTTCCAGTACTTCGGACCGCAGGCCCTGGGGCAGCCTCAGGCTCCCTTGCCTGGCCCCGGGCTGAGGCCAGACAAGCCCCTGGAAGCCCAGCTGCTTCTCAACGGCTTCCACCACCTCGGAGCGCCTGCTCCCAAGTTCCCCCCACCAGGTAAGCAGCCTGGGGTCTGCACCTGTTTCCCCTTCTCCCTTCCCCAGGGCCAGACTCGAGCCTCTGCTCCCTCCTAAGGGCCAGCCCCCCACTGGGTAACCCCAGCTCCCTCGGCGCTATCCCCATTTACCCAACTGCCCCATTCCTTCCTTGGGCCACTAACCTGCTTCTGTCCCCCAGCCCCTGGCAGCCTCTCCCCGGACACCCACCTGCCTCCAAGTCAGCTCCTGGGCTCCTTGTCTGACAGCCTGCCCACCTCACCACCCCCAGATGAAAGCCCATCCCTGAAGGTGTTCCGCTGCCTAGTGTGCCAGGCCTTCAGCACAGACAACCTGGAGCTGCTGCTCTACCACTGCAGCGTGGGCCGAAGCCTCCCGGAGGCTGAATGGAAGGAGGTGGCTGGTGACACCCACCGCTGCAAGCTCTGCTGCTATGGCACTCAGCTCAAGGCCAACTTTCAACTCCACCTCAAGACTGACAAACATGCTCAAAAGTACCAGCTGGCAGCCCACCTGAGGGAGGGGGGTGGGGCCGTGGGCACCCCCTCCCCAGTGCCCCTGGGAGATGGGGCTCCTTATGGCTCCGTTCCCCCCTTGCACCTGCGCTGCAACATCTGTGACTTTGAGTCCAATAGCAAGGAGAAGATGCAGCTGCACGCCCGGGGCGCAGCCCATGAAGAAAATAGCCAGATCTATAAGGTGAGAGTGGGGCAGGGAGCCTCTGGGACTTGAGGGGAGCAGCACAGAGCCTCTGGGGGGAGAGAAGAGAAGGGGATGGGGACGGATCAAAGAGATGCTGAGTGGGAGAGCGATGGAAAGACCCAGGACTGGATACAGTGGCAAGTATGTACTGGGATAATCAACTTTTTGGAGATAGTCGTGGAGGGGAGGCCAAAGGATGGTGGACTCTGATAAAATGAATCCAGTACTTTATTCAGCTTTTCTGATGTTCGGGACTGGAGGGGAGTGTCTGCTCAGGCCATCTTGTCATCCGTTCAAGAGGTTGGAACCAGATTCCATTCACCTACTAGGGTGGAGTCCAGTATTGGTAGGAGGAAGAGAAGGAGACGGGAGAAAAAGCAGTAATATTCAGGTGGCCACAGGAGGGAAAGGGGAGGGGGCTGAAGAGGGTGGAAGGGATGGGTAGGGAGGGGCTGCTGCTGGTCAGGCTCCCTTGGGGGAGGTGAGATCTCGAGGTGTCTGTCCCTTCTGGGCCTGAGCATCCTCTTTCTGTGCTTCCAGTTTTTGCTGGAGATGGAGGGGGCCGCGGCAGGGGCTGAGCTGGGGCTGTTCCGCTGCCTGCTGTGTGCGTGGGAGACCCCCTCCCGCCTGGCTGTGCTGCAGCACCTACGTGCACCGGCCCACCGCGACGCCCAGGCCCAGCGGCGTCTGCAGCTGCTGCAGAGTGGCCCCGCAGCCGAGGAAGGGCTCTCGGCTCTTCAGAGCATCCTGAGCTTCAGCCATGGGCAGCTCCGGACTCCCGGTGAGGAAGAGGGGACGGGGCAGGGCGGGCAGCAGGTGTGGGAGCTGGGGGTGGTGAGGTGATACCAGTGAGGAGAAACGGGTCTGTGGGCAGTCAAGAGCAAGTGGGAAGGGGCCAGCTGTGAAGGGGAGATAAAACCGGACTTGGGGAAGAGTGAGGCTGCCCAGTGAAGCAAGGAGCAAGAGGCTGCTGGAGGGAGGAGGCAGTGAAGGGCAAGGGCTTTGCTGGGTGGAGAGCAGAGAACAGGAAAGTAGATAAGGAGGAATCACCCGCTGATTCCGAATCGTGACCAGCGTCCCAGCAACACTGGGTGTGGGGAGTGGCAGGAGCTGGTCAGGAAGGAGAGAACTAGAAAAGCAGAAGAATGGAATCCACTTCGTGCTGGGTTAGGGTATGTCAGAAGAAGATGGGAGTTGTGGGCCTGGCCCGAAGGTTGCAGGGATAGGAAGCCCTTGACAAGTTCCCCAGCCTCTTCCTGTCTCCTAGGAGGTCTTCAGCCCGAAGGCTGGGCTTAGGGTCCCCCTTAGGCAGCTGAGGTTGTACCAGCAGAGACCAGGAACAGCCCGCCAGGCGTCATTGATCCAGAGGGTGCAGGAGAAGAGCCTGGAAGGGGCTGTCAGAGGTGGGCATGGGCATTGGGGCTTTGTAGGGGCTGGCGGTGGGCGAGGGTGAGGGTACGGGCAGCAGGAACCAGGAACAGGCAGCATTGACTGGTGCTAATTGAATTGCCAATATGCTGGCTGGAGTTAAGTGCCGGAGGGGCCCAGATCAATAGCTAATGATCCTGGCGCAGGGCTGAATGGAGTTAAGGAACTTTAACACTTTAATTAGGCTGCCACCGAAAATAAATTCCTACACATCTGTCAATTCTTACTTGAGTGGTAATCTCCTCTCCCAGCTAGACCTGCCGCCTCCTGCTTGCCGCACCTGCCTCCACTCAACTTCACTTTCCTTCTTCAGTGCCCCTCCCTTTATGTCTCTGGGCTCCCTGTTTCTGGGACCAGTAGGCAGGGAGCCCAGTTGGCCTGTCTCCGCTGTCTATGGCCAGACTTGTTTCCTCATCTTTAAATGATGGGGGCTGGGTACTTAGAGTTAATCTCTTAGGCTCTCCCACCTCCAACCCTGTCACTTCTTCATCGTCTGTTTCTTTTTGGCAGCTTTTTGACTCCTCCATCCATTTTCTCCTTCTCCTGGCTGCGTGTCCTGCTTCCTCTGCCCTATGTCCTCCCTTTCCTGATGCTTCACTAAGTTGGCTCTCCCCTCATCCCACACAGGGAAGCCTCCTGTCACCTCCTTAGCTGAGCTGCCCACCCCTGAAAAAGACTCTCAGAACAAGACAGAGCAATTGGGTGAGTTGCTCATCTGGTCCATTTTCCCTCTATCCCTGCCCCTTGTCCCCCACCCTCTGCCCCATCCTCATACATTCTGAGGTGCACATGGGATTCTGCAGTAATCCAGCCACCCAGTGAGGCCTCATAGGTGCATGGAGCCAAACTGATACAAGAAAGGGCTCATCAGAGGGAAAGGAGGGGGAGCCACAAAAGGCTTAAATCTGGCCATCCCGCTAACCTGGGATCAGCCCTGCTGGGCCTCCTTTCCCTGTACTGTGTACAGCTTTGTGCTTTCCTGCCCTTTCCCCCCAGCCCAGCCCCCTACCCTGGAGGCTCTTTGCTACAAGTCAGGTAATCTTAAGGGCTGGGGGTCTGGAAAGAAAGAGGGAAGGCTGTCAGAGTCTCTTAATCTCTTCTCCTTTCAGCTTCTGAAGAGGTCGAGAACAAGTCTGGCTCTCGAGGAGACAGTGCCAACCAGACCACGGTCAGAACTGGGATAACTGGGAATAGCTGGGGTGGGGGTGGGGGGCGGGGTAGGGCCTGGTTTTACTGAAATTTGTTCATATTCTAAAGCCTGAAATTCTTATCAGTAGAGCTTTACAGCCAGATTTCAGACTAATGGCAGACCTAGTTTTGTCATGCTTGTGACTTGTCTCAAAACACATTAAGAGATGCCACCTAGGGCCAGTTATATGTTTAGCACCATACAGGGAGCAGAGCTGGCCCCAGGGGTGTAGCACAGAGGGAGAAGACAAGAAGGGAGGGCAGGACTTGAGGGAAAAGTGAAGACAGAAGCTGTCCCAAGGTAGGAAAAGCTGGAAGCAGGTGGAGGAAGGAGGGGAGGAGGGAAGACAAAAGTGAAGAAATGAAAAGAGAAAGCCCAAACCAAAAGGCTAGCCCGCTGCCCAGCTCTCTATTCCTGTCAGGAGCAGAAAGACAACTAGACACGGATGGTCATCTCCTGCAGAAGGCCCCAAGCCTGCATGGAACCATCTGGGCACCTCCTTCCTGAGGGTAGAGGCCCCAGCCCAGATAGCAAACCCTGAAGCTCTCCAAGTTTCCCAGCCTTGGGCCTCTGCCTGGCCTAGGCAGGACCTGTGTGTTTTAGCTTTGTGGCCTGAGAGTGTGGATTCTGAGGGGACTCCCAGACTGGGTCCCTGAGGCTCCATGCTGCCCCTCCCTCACAGCTCTCCAAATGGGACCTCAACAGGCAGGATTACTACATTTCCACAGACTGCAGCAGTGCTGGCCAGACCCTCCTCACTCCTGTTTTCTCCTGCAGACCGATTCCAGATGTCTGTTCCGAGGGCCAAGTGCATTAAAATGAGCATCTGGATGCCCTTCCTTTATGGCCATCCTGTCCCAGTATGCAGGCCTGGACCAGTGGCACAGGGGGCAGGAGAGGAACTGAGCCAGGGAGATGAAGATAGGCTGGAGGTCAGGCAGTCAGGTGACTAAGGTGGAGACAGGGCCTTCCCTTGGCCCCACCCCTCTAGAGGTGTGGGCGAGAATGTGCCTGCAGAGCAGGACAGAATTTTCATGGGCCGCTGGGGGAGCTGTGGCGTTTGTTTACATTAAGAAGGGGAAAAGGAAAAGAAAGTGGGAGCTGCTGAGCCGCTGGGAGATGAGCCGGCTTCTGAGCAGACAGGTAGGGAGGGCCCCTCTTCAGGAGACACTCAGGTTAGGGACCTTGGGGAGGCAGAGTGGGCAGGGATAAAGGAGCCTCTGGGTCCAGATGTGCCAGAGGGCAGGGGCGCCATCTCACAGGGGAGACACGGGCAGGGTGTGGGTGGGTAAGAAAACTAAATCCCGGGGAGATAGGTACAGGGTCATACTGTAGCTGGAGTACTAAGCAAGGCAGCAGAGAGAGGCAAAGACCAAGGAAAGGCCAGGATGGAGGGAGAGGGCCGGACAAAGAAGGCAGGCAAGGGGAAAGTCTAGCCTAGGCCTTTGTCCCAGTGGAAGGGAAATGAGGGAGGAGCCAGCTTCTTGCTTCTGGCTGGATCCGTGGTGATGCCTTGATGCCTCTGAATGCGGCTCACTGCTAAATTGGGAGTGGGGGATCATGCTGTGTCCAAGAACACAAAGGGCTGGGTGATGGTGGGCCCCATCATTCTCTGACACCTCCTCCCCAACCCACGTGCCCCCAGGTATTCTGCTGTCCATACTGCAGCTTCCTGAGCCCCGAGCCTGAACAGGTGAGGGCTCACACCCTCTCCCAGCATGCAGTGCAGCCCAAGTACAGGTGTCCGCTGTGCCAGGAGCAGCTGGTGGGCCGACCTGCCTTGCACTTCCACCTTAGCCACCTTCACAATGTGGTGCCCGAGTGCGTTGAGAAGCTGCTGCTTGTGGTGAGTACTGGCTGGGTGAGGACCCATCCAGGAGGCCTTGTTTGGGCCAGGAGGGGAAGAAGAGGCAGGGGCGTCCAGGCAAGTATGGGTTTAGCGGGGACAATGTTGGTGAGGAAGCTAAGCATTTCCTTCATTTCCATTAGGTCCTGATAAGAGCTGTTCAACTGGGGAGGCATGGGCTTTGGAGCAGGAGAGGCAGCAGCCCAGGCCCTCCCCTCTGGGGAAAAGCCAAAGTTCTGGGAGTGTTTCCAGGAGGAGACTGGAGCCCTGGACAGAAGCTGGGCACAAGCCCAGGTGCAGAGCAGGGCGTGAGGAGTAGCAGGGTGGGTCAGCACAGGGGAGTCACTGGGCTTTCTTCCATTGTAGGCAACAACTGTAGAGATGACCTTTACAACCAAAGTGCTGCCTGGGCCCACTCTATGCCCACTGGGGGATGCCCCAGAGCCCCCTGCTCCGGGGCCAGAGCCTGAACCCAGCAGAGAACAAGGAGCAGGTAAGAAAGGGGACATTAGCTTCATGGACCAAGAGGGTCTGAAGACAACTGAGGCAGGGATCAGTTGTCCTTGATATGGGGTGGGTGGGGTCTGACTTCAGACAGTTACCTTCTCATGGCACCCTTCTCTTTCCTTCAGAAGGCCCTCAGCTGACCCCAGAAGCCAGTCCTGATCCTCTTCCTGAGCCTCCCCCGCCCTTAGCTGAGGCCCCAGACAAGCCCCCAGGAAGCCCTGATCAACCCCCATCGCCAGCCTCTCGGCCTGATGTCCTGGTGGAAGAATTGGCCCCTCCACCCACCATGGCTGAGGAGGAAGAGGGGCGTGTGGGGGAGCCCCGCCCTGCAGAGCCAGCTCCATCTGACTCTCGCCACCCTCTGACCTATCGGAAGACCACCAACTTTGCCCTGGACAAGTTTCTTGACCCTGCCCGGCCCTATAAGTGCACTGTGTGTAAGGAGTCCTTCACACAGAAGAATATCCTTCTGGTCCATTACAACTCTGTCTCCCACCTGCACAAGATGAAGAAGGCTGCCATTGACCCGTCCGGCCCTGCCCGAGGAGAGGCAGGTGCTGCGCCTCCCACTGCTGCTGCCACAGACAAGCCCTTTAAGTGCACTGTCTGCCGAGTCTCCTACAACCAGAGCTCCACCCTAGAGATCCATATGCGCTCAGTTCTGCACCAGACTCGCTCTCGGGGGACCAAGACTGACGCCAAGGCCGAGGGGCCAGAGCGTGGCCAAGAAGAGCCCAAGGAGGGTGAGACTGAGGGGGAGACTGGCACTGAGAAGAAGGGCCCTGACCCTGGTGGCTTCGTATCTGGGTTGCCCTTCCTGTCGCCTCCCCCACCCCCCTTGGACCTACACCGATTCCCAGCACCCCTCTTCACCCCACCAGTCTTGCCCCCTTTCCCTCTGGTGCCGGAATCACTGCTTAAGCTCCAGCAGCAACAGCTGCTCCTGCCCTTCTACCTCCATGACCTCAAGGTGGGGCCCAAGCTGGCATTGGCTGGGCCCACACCCCTGCTGTCTCTGCCAGCTGCCACTCCTCCTCCCCCGCCCTCTAAGGCTGAGATGGCTGAGCGGGAGTGGGAGCGGCCCCCCATGGCGGAAGAGGGGAATGAGGCGGGGCCCGCCTCGCCCCCCAACTCCATGCCTAATGAAGCAGCCCGCACTGCAGCCAAAGCCCTTCTAGAAAACTTTGGCTTTGAGCTGGTGATCCAGTACAACGAGGGGAAGCAGGCTGTGCCCCCTCCCCCGACCCCACCCCCACCAGAGGCCCTGGGGGGTGGAGACAAGCTGGCCTGTGGGGCCTGTGGGAAACTCTTCTCCAATATGCTTATCCTCAAGACACATGAGGAGCATGTCCACCGCCGATTTCTGCCCTTTGAGGCCCTGAGCCGTTATGCTGCTCAGTTTCGAAAGAGCTACGATAGCCTATACCCACCCCCTGCAGAGCCCCCCAAACCTCCTGATGGGTCCCTGGATTCACCAGCTCACCAACTGGGCCCTCCCTTCCTGGTCCCAGAGTCTGAGGCAGGGGGGGCCCATCCCTCTGAGGAGCGAAGCCGGGCAGGAGGACGCTGGCCACCAGAGGAGGAAGAAAGCTCCAGAGGGAATCTGCCTCCCCTACTGCCTGCAGGCCGCAGGTTCTCCAGAACCAAGTTCACAGAGTTCCAAACCCAAGCCCTGCAGTCTTTCTTCGAGACCAGTGCCTACCCCAAGGACGGAGAAGTGGAGCGGCTTGCAAGTCTCTTGGGCCTGGCTACCCGTGTGGTAGTAGTGTGGTTCCAGAATGCCCGCCAGAAAGCACGCAAAAATGCCATCGAGGGGGGGCCTGTGCCGACCGGAGGGGGCAGCGGGGGAGCCTCTGGCTGCAGGCGCTGCCATGCCACCTTCTCTTGTGTTTTTGAGTTGGTGCGGCACCTCAAGAAATGCTATGATGACCAGCCCCCTGAAGAGGAGGAGGAAGAGGCAGAGAGGGGGGAAGAAGAAGAAGAGGTAGAGGAGGAGGATGCAGAGGAGGAACAGAGCCTGGAAACCCCCGCACGGCCCAGGGGCCCGTCACCTGAACCTGCAGACAGGGAAGAGCTGAGCCAAGCAGAGGCAACAAACCCAGGAGGCAAAGAGCCTGAAGGGAGGGCCCCTCCCTCGCCTTCCCCAGTCCACACTTGTGACCAGTGCACCATGTCTTTCCCCAGCCAAGATCTCCTGACCAGTCACCGCCGGCTACACTTCCTGCCATCCCTGCAGCCCGGTGCTGCACCCCACCTCCTAGATCTGCCATTGCTGGTGTTTGGGGAGCGAAGCCCCCTGGTGGCAGGTGCTCCACCGGCCCCAGGGCCACTGCTGAAACGGAAGCATGAGGAGGGCAGCCTGTCCCCAACGGGCAGTGAAGCAGGGGGTGGAGGGGAGGGCGAACCCCCCAGGGACAAGCGCCTACGTACCACCATCCTGCCCGAGCAGCTGGAGATCCTGTACCGTTGGTACATGCAAGACTCCAACCCAACGCGCAAGATGCTTGACTGCATCTCCGAGGAGGTGGGACTCAAAAAGCGGGTGGTGCAGGTCTGGTTCCAGAACACCAGGGCCCGGGAGAGGAAAGGCCAGTTTCGAAGCACCCCTGGTGGGGTGCCCAATTCAGCAGTCAAGCCCCCCATCACTCCTGCCCCTGCAGCCTTCCCCAAGTTCAACCTCTTGTTGGGCAAGGTAGACGATGGATCTGGGAGGGAAGCCCCAAAGCGGGAAGCACCTGCTTTTCCCTACCCACCAGTTACTCCTGCTGCCGGGCCCCTGGCTTTCCTACCACCTGGGAAGGAGGCCACCACCCCAACACCAGAGCCACCTCTGCCTCTCCCACCTCCCCCTCCACCCAGTGAGGAAGAGGCTACAGAGGAACCTTCTAAAGCTTCACCAGAGAGCGAGGCTTGCAGTCCATCTGCAGGGGATCTCAGCGATTCGTCGGCTTCCAGTCTGGCCGAACCAGAGTCTCCTGGGGCTGGGGGAAGCAGTGGAGGAACAGGAAGTGGGGTCGGGGTTCCAGATGGAATGGGGCAGCGGCGCTACAGGACTCAGATGAGCAGCCTGCAGTTGAAGATCATGAAAGCCTGCTATGAAGCCTACCGTACCCCAACCATGCAGGAGTGCGAGGTGCTGGGGGAGGAGATTGGGCTGCCCAAGAGAGTCATCCAGGTCTGGTTCCAGAATGCTCGTGCCAAGGAAAAGAAGGCCAAACTGCAGGGGGCGGTAGTTGGTGGGGCTGGGGGCAGCGGTGAGGGCCCCTTGGGAGCCCAGCGCACTGACTGTCCCTACTGTGATGTCAAGTATGATTTCTATGTCTCCTGCCGAGGCCATCTCTTTTCCCGCCAGCACCTGGCCAAGCTCAAAGACGCAGTCCGAGCCCAACTGAAGAGTGAAAGCAAGTGCTACGAGTTGGCCCCAGCACCCGAGGCACTCCCGGCTCCCAAGGCCCCACCAGCCACCACACCTGCCTCTGTGCCCCTTGGGGCTGGCCCGGCCCTGCCTCGCCTGGCCCCGGTCCTCTTGTCTGGTCCAGCTCTGGCCCAACCCCCGCTGGGCAGCCTAGCTCCTTTCAATTCAGGTGAGTGGGCAGTTGGGAGGGGTTGGACTTCAGAAAGCATCTCTCTCTAATGACATGCCCCTCTTTTTCCTCCTGGACTCTTCCACCTCCAGTCTCCTGTCGCCTCCTTAGTTTCAAGCTCTTGGGGGAGAGGAGGGAGGGAAGGGAGCAAGGCAGCTAGGTGGTGGGAATGGGCGAGGGTGTGGCTGGAGGTGGCAGGATGGACACCAGGCCAGTAGGTGGCTAACCCTTCATCCCTCCTTTCGTCTTCCTAGGCCCTGCAGCCTCCTCGGGCCTCCTGAGCCTCGCCACTTCAGTCCTGCCTGCTACCACAGTGGTCCAGACTGCTGGCCCAGGCTGCCCCTTACCTCAGAGACCTGTGCCCGAACAAACTAACAACTCCACAGCAGGCACCACTGACCCTGCCCCAGGCCCCCCTACTGAGCCCTCCGGGGACAAGGTCTCTGGTGAGCGCAAGCCAGTTGCAGCGCCCACCAACTCCTCCACTGACGCCCTCAAGAACCTCAAAGCACTGAAGGCTACAGTCCCAGCCCTGCTGGGGGGCCAATTTCTGCCCTTCACATTGCCCCCCACAGGGGGGGCAACACCACCAGCTGTCTTTGGCCCCCAGTTACAGGGGGCCTACTTCCAACAGCTCTATGGCATGAAGAAGGGGCTATTTCCCATGAACCCCGTGATACCTCAGACCCTCATCGGACTGCTCCCCAACGCCCTCCTCCAGCCACCACCCCAGCCCCCTGAGCCCACAGCCACAGCGCCTCCAAAGCCGCCCGAACTGCCTGCTCCAGGGGAGGGGGAGGCCGGGGAGGCGGATGAGCTGCTGTCAGGCAGTACCGGCATCTCCACCGTGGATGTGACCCACCGCTATCTGTGCCGCCAGTGCAAGATGGCATTTGATGGGGAGGCCCCGGCCACGGCTCATCAGAGATCCTTCTGCTTCTTTGGGCGGGGCTCGGGGGGTTCTGTGCCCCCCCCACTGCGGGTGCCCATCTGTACCTACCATTGCCTGGCATGTGAGGTGCTGCTGAGTGGGCACGAAGCCCTGGCCTCCCACCTGCGCTCCTCGGCCCACAGGCGCAAGGCGGCCCCACCCCCAGGGGGCCCACCCATCACCGTCACCAACGCCGCCACTGCCGCCACGGCTGCCGTGGCTTTTGCCAAAGAGGAAGCAAGATTACCTCACACGGACTCCAACCCAAAAACTACTACTACCTCTACACTTCTAGCTTTATAAACAGACAAACCAAGATGGGGGGGAGAGGGGAGGGCCTCAGGGCTCCCTCCCTTACTCCAAGGGGTGTTCGGTGGGAGCTCAAATCCCTCACCCCAACCCTCGGCTCCGCCCACCTCACGGGAATCTTTAAATTCCCACCCTCAGTGGGCTTCACACACCCCACCTCCAGCAGAGTCCTGCCTCCTCCCCTGCCCCCAGACACACACTGATCCTCTGCGGCTCATTGCCCGTCTTCACACCCACTTTGTCATCCTGATGGTCCACTCATCTCTGCCCTGCCCACCACACACAAGATCTATCCTTGAGTCCATCTTCCTACAACCTTTTCCCCACTGAATTCCCAGTCACCCTCCCCCCACAAAACAGTCAACCCCCGCGAACACACAAGTACATGTTATCCCATGCTGTTCTACTGACTGAGAAAACACCAAAAAAAAAAAAAAAAAAAAAAAAAAGGAAGAAGAAGAAAATAAAGAAAACCCAAGGCAAAGAAGGGGTAAGGAAAACAAACATTGCTACTCCCCCTTCTCCTTACCCCCTTGTCTAGAGCGTCACACAGCTCACAAACTTTCCAAATACCCAGTTGGCTCCCAAGGTTGGAGCCTGGGACGGGCAGGGAGCCCACAAAACTCGAACCAAACTGGAGGCTGGCAGGGGGAGAAGCGCTTGCAGCTCACTCTCCCCACACCCCTCCCTCCTAACCCTCTCCTCGCCTGACAGGGGAGCCCCTGCGGCCTGGACTCTAGGGGAAGCCGCCACCAGGAACCCCTCTGCCAACCCCCACCCTGCACCCTGGGAACTGCAGTAACTTATTCTCAAAGGCTTTAAACACAGAGATCCTCTCAGCAGCCGTGGGCCTGCCCCTTGTCCCAGCCCTGCCACGTGGGGGTCCAGCCTCCGGGACCGGCGCTGCCCACCAACGGCAAATCCAAAGTTCTTTTATTTAAAAAAAAAAAAACAAAAAAAACCTGAAACACATACATGACCAAAAAAAAAAAAAACAGCGAGAGAGAGCACGCGCGCACATGTGCACGGGAGAGAGATGGAGACAGAGGAATGAACTAAAGTAAAACACAAGCTTGGAAAATACAGAAAAAACTGAAAAGTCTCCCATCAAACAAGTGTTTTTTTCCTGTTTGTGTTACCTTCCCCTCCGTGTTGAGGGTTTCTTTAAACCACTGGTCTTTGGAAGATCTAATGGCTTTAAGTCCTTGTGTGGGTTTGGTGATCCTCAAGATGGAAAGCCATGCAGCCTGGCCTTGGCCATGCCCAGCCTCAGAGGTGGGGGCTGGTAATGGGGAGACAGGCTCAGACACGGGGGAGACCTACCCTTGCCCCTGAACTGAGTATCAGGACAGGTAACATCCCCTCATTCCTAGCTGCTAGTTAGAAAAGTCAGTACCACCAGATGTATCCTGGAGGTCCAAGGAAGAAAGGGGTGGACAGGGCAGTTGGGTAAGCCTCTCTTTTGTGCAGCTAACCACCACTTCCTTTTGCTTCTTTCACAAAACCCTTCTATTTCCCTTTCCATTTCTGGTCACTTCTTGGACTCCTTGCTTTTGTGGGGTCCCTTGCTCTCCATATGTGTTCTTCCCTCATCCTCTGCCCTTGCCTTTTTTCCCACCGGCAAGCAGCAGCTGCTGGAGGTGCCACCAAAGGAGTCAGGCTGTCCGGGAGGCCCACACGGCTCTGGAGCTCATGACAGATGAGGGGGTGGGTGGGCAAGGAGGTGACTGAAGCACAAGGTGAAGAATGTCTGATAGGGCGCTGTCACCAAGGGGACCAACGAAAGAGGAATGAGCTAGAAGAGAGTCCCCCACCTCTAACCTCATTGTTCCTGCCAGGATCAGGTGGTAACTGGCCACCCCAAAGCCCAGCTAAATTGGCACAGGGTAGAAAAGCAGGTGCTTTATTTCAACAAAGAAAAGCTTGCAAAAGCTCCTAGTCCTCCAGGTAATTTCTGCTACTCCCCTTGCCCCAGACTTCCCCTCTCAAGGGAGTCTCTTTGCAAACTTTCTCCCTTCAGGCTTCTTCCGCTACCATCATCCATTTAATATGCAGACACACCAATTCAGTCAGCCCTAGGATTTTGACTTCCTGGCCCGTCACTCCACCCTGTGAACTGGTTAATACCAAAGCGGTGGCTTATGTGCCCAGAAGATGGGAGGGGAGAGTGGGGGAGGGAAAAGTCAGCTGAGTCCCTAGTGCCCACAGGTTCTGCGAATCGCACTTCTGGTCCATTTCTAAAATTAAAAGCTCCTACTCTAGCAAACTGGGGTGGGGCAGAGCCAGTCACTCTGATGATGTCAGGCATAAATGCAGGCCCTACTGTGGTCTCAATCTTGCTGCCAACCTTCCCACCTCTCAGCATCTCTTTTGCACCCCGCCCTCCCTCCTTCCCTATCCTTTACCTTCTCCTGTTGAGATTCTGTGTATAAAACTACTTTCTTAGCAGCATGTGTGAGGAAAGAAGCTTTTTCACTCTGTGCTTTCAGGGAATATGACTTGTGTATAAAAGTTGAAAACCAAAAAAAAAAAAAAAAGAAAAGAAACATTTTAAAGAAAACCATGGCAAACACCTGGTATGGGATGATTAGGGGTGTGGTGTCATGCATTTTATGAGTTCACAACAAGGACAGGTTGGCTTCAGTTCGAACTGTGTATATTTTTAGTGGGAGTTAAGAGAGCCAGATATCCCTCCTCCTCCTCTTGCCCTCAAACATGTTCTCTTACACCTGGATACCCTGGTCTGGAGACACCATGTACATGCATAGCAGTAGACAGCAACTGACTCTAAGCAACTGTCCTAACCAGGAACCCTGCAGTTTGAGACAAAAGAGCAAGGCTGACTGTGGAGTTAGGTTTCCCATTCCATGTTCCCAGTGCCCGGAAGCATTCCTCCCTAACCCCATTCTCAGACCAGAAGTCCACAGGAGCAGTGCTCCTGCTTCAGAAATGCGCAGTGGGCCACTCTGGTAGACAGAAGTCAGTAGGCCCTATGCAGAATGCTAGAGGTGAGCACCAGGTCGTGCTGCTTCTCCTGGGGAGCAGTAGACCCAACTCAAGCACCTGGCACATCAACAGCTATATTGTAGTATAGGCTCCACCCCAACAACCCTAAAGTGAGCTTCAATCCATGGCTCCTATGATTGGTCTTCCACGGCCTGGGGCAAAGGCCTAGGGTCTGACACACATGGGTCCTAAGGCATCCAAATTCTGGTCTACCCTACTTACCGCTAGGATCAGTACCAGGAGACAGGAGGTGGAAATGAGCTTGGCTGTTTTTGCTCTAAACCAGAATCATTATGGGATGGCTTTAAGGTACCCCATTCTCAACTAGGAACAGAACTCCAAGTCTTCTGCAAGAATATGGCAAAATCTGAAGCTGCAGCAGCCAAATGGGGTAGAATGTGCAATAGGACCACTAAAAGAAACACATTCTTTCTCCAGCTCTCTAGCCCCTGGAGTGTACTTACAGAAGCATGCACAAGAACCAAGAAAGCCAACCATTCCAGCCATGGTAGCACCCATCTACTTAATTCCTTCTATTTGTTCCTTAGTCACTTTCAGGGCTTAACAATCAGATCACCAATCCTCCAAACCTCCACCAGCCTGTTTTAAGACGCATTTTTCCATCCAATAGAAATATATATAGGAACTTGCACCTGAAATACAGAACTCTGTATAACTGCACCAATGGAACAAGCACACACACTGTCAGCAACTGCAGCAAAACCATGGAGAGAGCTACAGGGATACATACATGCCCTAAGGAAGGGCCCCATGGGCACAGAGGCACAAAGGACATGCCTTCAGACCTATCACCTACACTTCACATAAGTAGAACCACCCTCCAGGACATACACATTTTCTTCACATAAAAACAGTGGGTTTGAAAAGCTTATGAACAGTCAGGGGGAAATGTAACCAGTATCAGAAAGGGTGACCAAGTGTTATAATCCATGGGGAAAGGACTTTAAATTTCTGTGCACTGTGACACTAGGGAGGGGAGAGGTAGAAGAGAAATCAGGAGGAAACTTTAGGGAAAACTCATGAAACACAAGAATAAACTGGTTTGGGACCCTGTGTTATAGGAAGGGTAGGCACTGAGGAACCTTTCTCTCTAGGTTGTGGTGCAAAGCTCAAACCACCAGCTGGGAGCAACTAGTGAGAAACTTGTGAGCCGTGAGGATGTCATTTAGGACTAAGGAAGAAATGCCCCAAATACCAAGGAAACCTTTGCTACAACAAGAAGGGCTACAGACCCAGTCTGCAGGATTATAGCTTTATATACATTGTGAAAAGGGCAGATGAAGGAAAAGCGAGATAGAGGACATCCATAGAAGACCTAGACCGTGACTCGTCAAGTTGGGGGAGCGATGGGAAGTGATTCCCAGGCAAGACTATACAGGAAGAACATAAAATTGGGTGAGGTCCCACTCTGTCATTCTCCATCATACAGAGGTCTCAGACAACCTTCCACACAAAGGACAGCAAGGGGTAAGTGGCATTATTCCCTGTCAGTAGTCTGAACCTGGTGTTTCCTGCAGCTCTCCAGCCAGAGAATTGTCTGGCTAGAAACTCATGGGGAAGCAGGCTGGACCTGCTTATGTGGACCGGAAGGAAGGTGATGGGGAAAGGTGACCTGGGATTGACTCTTTTTTTTTTTTTTTTTAAGTAACCTCTACCCCCAACATGAAGCTCTAACTCATGGCCCCAAGTTCAAGAGTCAGATGTGGAGTGCCTGGCTGGCTGAGTCAGTTAACCTCTGACTCTGGATCTTGGCTCACGTCATGATCTCACTGTTTGTGAGTTTGAGCCCCATGTCGGGCTTTACACTGATGGCACGAAGCCTGCTGGGGATTCTGTCTCTCCCTCTCTCTCTTCCTCCCCCAGCTTATGTTCTCTCTCCCTCTCAAAATAAATAAACTTAATGGGGCGCCTGGGTGGCTCAGTCGGTTGAGCGTCCGACTTCGGCTCAGGTCACGATCTCACGGTCCGTGAGTTCGAGCCCCGCGTCGGGCTCTGGGCTGATGGCTCAGAGCCTGGAGCCTGTTTCAGATTCTGTGTCTCCCTCTCTCTCTGACCCTCCCCCGTTCATGCTCTGTCTCTCTCTGTCTCAAAAATAAATAAACGTTAAAAAAAAAAATTTTTAAATAAAAAATAAACTTAAAAAAAAAAAAAAAAAAGAGTCAGATGCTCCACCAACTGAGCCACACAGGTGCCCTCCTGGGGTTAACTCTTAATCCTATCCAAGCAAACACACACTTTTACACAAACAATGGCTAAAACACCGAAATGGGTAATCTGTAGGAGCTCAGCATGCCCCACATCCACAGTCCTTCCCTGATACTCAACCTTGTACCATGTCTTTTCACCTGGACTTGAAGAATGACCCACACTGTGCTCATTCCCACCGAGTGCTCAAACAACAGTATCGTCTGCATCTTGCTAAGTATCCACAGTCAGCTAGGCCCTGTACTCCGTTGACCCCTCCTTCCACTACCCAGGACCCAGATCTGTCTCCAATAAGAAGAATAATTAGGATTCATCCTGTACCAAGCATAGAATCCACACAAATCTTGCTGGACCACAGAGAGCCATCTTCCGGCCATGCTCCTAACCTGGTGGTTCTCAGTGGTAAAGTTTAAGAAACAAAGGGCGGCCTACCATCAGAATTTGAAAGTGTTCCCTAAGGGATTCTTTTGTGATAACTACTGCCAGGGAGAAGCACCGTTCTGACAAGCTAAACCTGTGTGATTTGACCTCACAATCTATCCTATTCCTCCTGTTGCTCCTACCCAAAACACATTTACACACACCCCACATGCATGGCAGCATAAAGACAGGCCTGTGGTTGGGGAGGAAGAAGAAAGATGCAAAAAGCCTAGAGAAATCCAATCTAGAGTAACTGTTCTACAAGGTGACTGCTGTCTCTTAAAACAGTTTCTCAAAGTTCTGTTCACCCGCATCGTGGTCACCTGTGCTGGCTTAAAATGCACATTCCTGAAACACATTTCATATTAGTTTAAGAACCCCTGATTTGGGCTGCTCAGCCCATATACGTCTGTGACCTGCCTGGAACTTTCCAGCACCCAGGGCCCTATCCTGCTACACCAGGGGCTCCCACCAGGCGCCTAACATCACCTCGGAATTGTTTTCTTCATTACCCTGCCATCACCCCCACCTCCAACATCTGGGAAATCTGACTGTGTCTTCTGCCAACAGGCTGTTCTTGAACAGGAGACAAGAAACATCATCCACTCACCCATTCGGCTGAGTGTCTCCCTGCTTTTTCCTGTGCTGTGGAAACCACCTCCCTTCTTCTGAAGCTGGCATCCACTTCCAGAGATGCTGAAACCAGAACTCCCCCCAACCCTAAGCAGCTCAGTAACATAGTAATGGTTTGATTTCCTTCTGGGCAGGTCTTCTCCTCCATCGGACCCACCCAGCCTCCCCCAACATTACCCAGAGCCAAATCTTCTAATTGAAGATCCTCCTAGTTACTACTAATCCACAGCCTCTGGCTACTCAGAAAGCAAGGAAAGCCCAACCTATTGGAATTTCTTCCAGATCGAGGCCCAAGGTGCAGTTTTATGGCACTGCCAAAGGCACTGCCTCTGAAGGCATAGGGCTGGTCTGCGTCACCACAGATGCTGGGGACTCTCCTTCTAGGAGCCTTCCTCTCTATGAGGGTTCATTGCTGATCTGTGGATTCCCTTTCAGGGGTGAATTTCAAAGACATGGACATTTATCCAATTCTACCTAATTGCGGTGCCACTGAGAAATTCCTAAATCTTGGGAAACACTCTTTCTGGAAGGACAAGTCCCAGGTGCCTTTGTTTTTCTTATACTTATCTACCTCTTTAGGCCTAGAGCACCTCTTCATTTTCCTGGGACTGTTACTGAATATGGGCCTTTTAATGAGGGAGGAAGAACTGGTTCATCTCAACCACAGCTCAGCCAATCACAAGGCATAGGGCAGACAAAATATATACGGGGATAAACCACCCCACAACCAACAGCAAGGCCTGAGGGTCCCTCCTTCCTACTTCTCTTCTAATCTCTTCTGGCACCAGCTTTGTGACAACATAGCTGGCTGTCCTCTCTACAGCTTTCATTTGCCCTGCTAGCATTTTCTCTGTCTTCACTGCCCAGAGAGGCGTACAGGCCACTGGCCTGGAGCCTTGGATTTGGTTTCTTGCCTATGCCCTTGGCCCTCTGTTCTCCAGGTTCCCTTGAAATAGCTACTCAAACACTGACTGTGGTAGCAGTTAAATCCCTTTCTTGGAGGCAGTTAAGTAGGAGGGAGGTGGGTGTCTACTTGAGGTTGGCTGGCGAGTACCGATGCAGCAAGCTGTTGAGGGTGCCATCTCATGCCACTCCCCAGCAGAGCTCCGCCTGATGCCCGGAGTGCCCATGTGCGCTGCCCCCTCTCCCTCTGCCGCCAAGTGGCGGTCGTGAGCATTGTTTGGCGGCTTTGGGTTTGCCGCAGTGCCAGGATCTGAGACACTGTTCACGTGCCAGTGCAGCACTACCAAGCGTGGCGGCATCTAGTTGGTTGGGTGCCAAGCAGTAGGACCCAGATGGTGATAGAGAGATGAAAGAGGGGTGGAGTGGAGGGAGGGGGAGGAGAGGAAGGCACCAGGGAGAAAATCAGATACCTCACTTGTTAGAGTGGAAAGTCCAAACGAGATCCACAGAAAGGTACCCTTCCCATTCTAGATCCCAACTCAGCAAGCAAGCCACCCCCCCCCACCCCCAACCCCCCCGCTCCCACCATGCTCGCACGGTGACATACACAGACCAGGCAAGAGGATTTGGCCATCTTCAGCAGGAAACTGGCTGGGGGCCAGACAGGACTGCCAGCGCTCTCTGTCCTTCTTCCTTGGGGTCTTGGCAATGGCATGTTTCCTCCTTTGTGTCCTCAAGCCTCTCTCCATCTGTCGCTCCGCTCCCCATGCCTAAGAGGGAACAGGAAGGAGGTCCTGGCAGAAAACAAGTCTGTTCTCCCAAACAACTCACTCTCACTCTCTCTCTCTCTCTCTCTCTCTCACACACACACACACACACACACACACACACACACACACACACACCATCTCACCTCCCTTCTCATTCCTGGCACAGCAACCTTCTCAACCAGATTGGCAAGAGGCACTTCTACCCTCCTCCATTCCACACAATGCCAGAGCCTCTGCCAGGCTCCATGGGCAGTGCCAGCACCCACTGCTTCACGCCCACATCCCCGCGCTTTTCACAGAGGCCAGCCCTGAGGAGCTCCCCCAGGGAGCAGTGGCATGATCCCTTCTCCTGCTCTTAGACACTTTCTTGGCACTTCCCCGGCTACTCTTTCCACCACTTCACTTTCCCAGACTAGAAGAAGGCTAACTACCTCATAGTCCAACTGTTTCTCAGAGCTGAGCTCCAGAGGGACAGAAACATCATTAACACATCTCTGCCCCTCCTCTCTGCCTCCTGGGGCCCCTGTTCCCACTGCCCCAGCTCGGGGCACCAGCCTGACGGGTGTGATGCCAATGGCTCCCAGGTACCGAGTCTCCCTCTCAGACCACCAGGACTCCTGCGGCTGTCCCCCTCCCCATTCGCTTCCTCTCATCTCCACGGGCACAAGGGTGGCAGCTGCAGTGCCAATGCGTGTAAGCAGGCAGCATGAAGCAACTCATGCACCCTCTTCTGCCCTCCCAGGCCTCAACCCTCTCCCCTCCTTCCACTCCATCCCCCTGTCCTTCTGGTTGGACACTAGATTGGCAACCGCAGTGCCAACCCCCACCCATGCCCAGGAGGCTCACATACAGCACGCGTTTATGCGTACATGTACATGCGCACACACACACACACACACATACACACGGCCCCATGAGTGCCAGGCAGCGGTGGCAGACACACAGCAATGCACAGTGACGGGTATACCCGAGGAGGCAGCCAGATTCGGCACCTGATCCAGCACCCGTTTGGGATTGGGTGGGTAGGCGGGCGGGCAGGCGGGCGGAGGGGTGATGGAGGCAGGCGATGGCCCTAGGTTGGCAGCCGATAGAGCTGGGAGAATGGAGGGAACAGATGCTCTTTGCCCAGCCTCTCTCCCTCTCTCTCGGAGATCAGTGCCAAGCTGGGGGGATGGGGTGAGGGGAGGATGGGGGAAGGGTGGCATTTGGAAAGCTGGCAGGGGGGGAGCTGGGTCCGCCCAGGCTGGGCAGTGCCGGCACTGGCTGCCGCCTCTCCACTCTGCCATCTGTCTCGCTTCTCTCCCCACCCCCTTTCTCTTTCTCTCTCCCTCCTTCATCCACAGCAAACCGAAAAGAAGAAAACAGGGTCCTCATTCCGCCCACCCCCAACCTCTGCCAGACCCCCTCTCCTCCCCACAACTCACCATACCATACCACCACCAAGCCATCTGTGCTCTCTCCTCCTGGCTCAGCCACCTTCTTTCACTCGCCTTCGCCCTCATACCAAAACGGGTGCAATGTTTTAAAAATATATATACATGTATATTTTAAAAAGCAACTTAAAAAAATTTTTTTCTTTGGGAATGTCCTGTCCTTCTGAGTCTGGGTCCTCGGTGCCAATATTTATGGCAAGCAGAGGGAGGGGACCCTGTCCTCAGCTGGTGCCCATGAATCCCATGCCAGGGAGGAGGGGTGGCTGGGGTGGGGTGGGGGTGGGGTGGGGTATCGGGAGAGCTCTCTTCTCTCTGCGCCTGTGGTGGTTTCTTTTTTTTTCTCCTCTTCCACTTCCGGAGCAGATTCAAATAGATCTAGAGCCTTCCCCACCCCCAGTTCCCAGGGCCCCTGTGCCCTTCTCTCCCTGCTTTTGATTTTATTCCTCGATCACCCTTTCCTTTTTTTGGTGTGTGTGTGTGTGTGTATGTGTGTGTGTACGTACGTGTGCGTGCGTGTGTTTGCATCCATGGCGGTGGGCACTGTGCCAGCCACCACACAGCCATCTGCGATGCCTTCTGCAGCCTCCGCTTTCTCCTTGCCACCTCCAGCCCCCAGCTCCCCGGCACCCCAGCTCTCCACCCCCCATCATTAATTAGCTACTGAATTAATTAAATCGTGAATGCTAATTAACATTCCTACAGGGCACGCTGCCAGGCTGGGAGGGCAGCGGGGGTGTGAAGAGGGGATTGGGAGATTGGGATGGGGGAAGAGGAAGGAGAGCCAGTCTGCTTAGAAGAGCAGGGGGAAGATGAAAAGAACCCAAAAGAAGGATGAAGGAGAAAGAGGGCAGAGTGATGAGATATGAACACGGAAAATGGGGTGTAAAAACGGAGTCCAAAGGAGAGCAACCCACCTTTCCTGCCCAAATAAGACAGAGCCAATTCTCACCAAGCTTACCTTTCCATCCCAGGACGTATATATTCCTAAGGTGAAGGACTCCAGCAGCTTTCTTCCTGTCTCTTATAGAAAATTAACCCCAAACCAGAGAATCAACAGCTACTACCTGTCAATCCAGCCACAGTGATCCTCAGACCAAGCCACCAAGAGGAAGCTCTGGGCTCAGAGGAGCCCATGTTGACTTGTCTGTCTCTACCTCTCAGATATTGAGGTAAAGGGGGCAATCTGTGAGCATCTGCTGCAGGGAGGCATGGGGGATTGACATGGGGAACTGTGAGGGGTGTCAATTCAATGGGAATTCAATAGCAATTAGCAAAAATCATTGGCACTGCCTGCAAGGCTGCGCTAGGGAGACTGTGACAAAAGACTGACTGCCTTTGGGATTCCAGAGGAGGAAGAGTGGAAACACTCCTTCCCATCTTGAAGGTCAAGAATTTGGGGAAAAAGTGAGTAAGGACCATCTAACTTGGAGTTGTTGCTGTTTTTAAGGGTTGCTCCTTAGAAAAGTGGATCCCACGATCAAATTTGTTTGGGAAATTCCGTTTATTCCCCCTTTAAGAGATTCAAAATGCATATTGGTTTGTTGATGCTCTGAGAAGTCCTGAGAAAAAAGAAAATGTTAGATGTGTTTAACCCAGATACTCAAATTCATTGGGCCATGGAACCCTCATTTTATATTTTCTAATTTAATTAATTCTATTCACACAGAAGCAGTGCTCCACTTTGGGGAAAGCTCTATCAAGTAATTAGGCATGGCTCTGGCCTGGAAGCTGGCAGACAGACTAGCTGGTCCCAGGTCAGCTGAATCCCAACAGTCCACAAAGAAAGGAAGAGCACCTAGGCTCTGGTCTTCTGAATGTGATACACCAGCTCATGATGGAGAAGCCATAACAATCTTTAACATCATAGACTTATACTTTCAGAGCTGGAAAGAGACCTTAGCAACCATTCCTTAATTTTACAACAGAAGCAACTGAGACTCAGAAAGGTGAAGTGATTTGCTTAAGATCACAGAGCCACTAGATGACAGCACTGACATTAGGACCAGAATTTCCTGACCTTTAGAATAGGAGAGGACTTAAAACTCTAGGACCAGCCCGACATAGGATTTATCAGTTACATATGCTCTTAAAGAGCTGCACCCAGACTCCTTCTCTCTGTTGACTAAGGCCCAGGCCTAGTCTTCTTCCCCCATTGCCCCCTCTCTTCACCCCCACCTTTGGAACCCTGCAGCATTTCCCTGCCTCTGGAGAGTCTAACCTATCTTTCTGTGGAAGTGGGGAGGGGGGCAGGAGTTTGTGTTTTACAAAAGCTCCCAAGTGCTCCTGATACCCTGGATTCAGAACTTGTCTTCTAGGGTGCCCTGTCCCTGCTCCCCCCTGCCCCCATATACTATTGCTTTCAACCCAAAGATTCTACTCTCTCATGACCTTAACCTTATTCTGGTCAAGAAACCCCAAATGCCTCCTGGGACATTTCCTACTGTATTCTTAGCAACGTTCCCTTTGCCTCTCCTTCTCACTTTGGCATATGGCGTCCCTGAGGTCACTTAACTTCTCCATCAGAGTCTTTGAGAGGGCAGGCTGTCTTCAAGTTGCAGGGACACATGACTCACTAGTGAGGAGACCCTGGAGCCAGCTTCAGAGACCTTCCAGGACCCACAGCCTCCTTGAGCTTCTGAACATCCACCCTCCTGCTACAGTGTGAGCCCCTCTTTTCTTGCAAGGCCCTTCAGGGAACTGGAAACAATGGAGAAAGGTGGAGTCCAGCTTATTTCAAATGTCGAAGAACATTACTGAATTGCTTTTGCTTTCTGGGTCCTATATGTGAAATCCATCCCACTTCACACCCACCCCGGCCCCAACAACTTCACAAGACTGATGACTCTCTTCACAAGATACTCACCACCCCCATTTTAAAGAGAGAATAGCTGTGAAATACAAGTTTGATTTGCCAAAAAAGATTTACATCCAAATATCTGAGAATGGGGCACCTGGGTGGCACATGCACTCTCTCTCTCTCTCTCTCTCAAAATAAATGAATAAACATTAAAAAAAAAAAAAAAATCCAGGAATGATGAGGTCCTTCCTTTGGAGCTCTAAAAGTCTATGAACGCGCCTGCTAACCTCATCTCCTCCTTTCTTCCCATGTTTCTGACAGGATAACCCTTTGGCCCTGGGCTGACAGAGCCACTTGAGTGTGACCCACTGTCCACTTGCTAGCTACACCTCCAGCTGAGGGACCATCTAATAAAGGGAGGACAAAGCAGAGTCAATTACCCAACTAGACAGCCAGAGGTAAACTTAGATGTTCTCATAGGACACATTTTTAAAGAAAGCATTTTGGGGCTGCTTTTATTGGGTGCCATCTTTGTTAAATTACCCCCTCTCAGTGGTCAGTGACAGAGGCCAAAGTCTAGCTTTCCAGGGTCAAGGATTTCAACCCGGTTCACTTTCCCTTCTGGAGCCTGTTTTACCTCTCTAACACCCAGGCACCAAGCCACTGTCAGTAGCAGAAGCTCTCCAGAGCTGCGATATAAATGATGATTATTCTATTATCAAATAACATTGCCAAGCCCGGCCGGCTCCCTACAATGGTAGTGGCAGAGGCGAGCTACAAAATTCAATATTGATAAACTGTATATTGTCTTCTAGAACCATCACTCTGCTTGACAGCTACTCTCTTAAGCTTCCCACCATTAGTGGCAAAGAAGAGGGAGATATGGTTAGTGATGGCCCTGGGGGGCAGGGAAACTAGGCAGAGGGAAAAACAAAGGGGCCCAGAAACTTTGGGGTAGATGAAGTCCTCAGAGCCTACCCCTTCTACAGCCCCCAACATGAACCAGCCTACTTTGACTCCTCATGCTCTGTCCTGACTTGTTCTTCTGGAGGGTTAGTCTTAAACAAAGCTGTCTAGAAAAGTCTAACAATGGCGAACAGGAAAGGGGCCTATACTCTAGTCCCATCTCTGCCAGGCTTTCAATGGCACTTAACTTCCCAGTATTTGCATTAAAGAGAAGGGAATGTACCTAAACTTCAGTCCAGCATTAACCTTCTCTAATTCAACTGTTTAGCACAACTTCTAAGAGAGCAAGCACATTTCTGGGACACCTAGGTGGCTCAGTCGGTTAAGCGGCCACTTTGGCTCAGGTCATGATTTTGCAGTCCATTAGTTCGTGCCCTGCGTCAGGCTCTGTGCTGACAGCTCAGAGCCTGGGGCCTGCTTTGGATTCTGTGTACCCCCTCTCTCTGCCCCTCCCGGACTCATGCTCTGTCTTGCTCTGTCTCTCAAAAATAAATAAATGTTAAAAAAAAAAAAATTTAAAAGAGCACATTTCTTTTAGGGCCTGACACTCAAACGCAAACAGGGTCATAGGACTAAGTTTTCTAGGAAAATGGTTTAAGACTTTGAGCCCTAGACTTAAGGCTGTACCAGATCTGCTCTCCACACCAGGGCCTTTGTACTATCTGTTCTCTGTGCTGGTGTGCATTTCCCTAGACAGGTGCTCTTTGCCCAGGAGGCCTACCTGATCACCCTATTTAGTACAGACACTTCCCCCACCCAGCCCCTTGACCCTGCTCTACTCTTTATTTTCTTCTCTTGCATCTATTACCTTCTAACATATAATTGACTTTATTACGTATATTGTTTATTTTCTATTTCTTACTTCTGGTATGTAAACTCCACAAGGGTCAGGATATTTGCTTTATTCGTGAATGTATCCCAAGCACCAATAACAGCGCCTGACGCATAGAAGGTGCTCAATAAATATTTGTTGAAAAAATGAAGCTAAGGTTAGAATGGTGTATGTTTTGATCAGACCTATCCGACTAACCTCACATTTGGGGATGGGAGCAGGGAGAGATGGGTTGCCATTTCAGTGCTCTCTACCTTCTAGCAGGATGGCTGGTGGATGCCCCCATATCCTCCTCCATTCTCATCATAGCCTTAAAGAACATGCCACTCAGGAAAACCTGATATTTAAGTGAGATGCTGAACCCAAGCACCTTCCTGACTTGCACTCAGTCAGGTCACCTCTGGTCCATACTTCAGGACCCCATTCCAGGCCATCCCAGACTAAAAGTCCAACTTCTAACACCATGATACTCCAACTTGGGTAAACATAAGAATCACCTGATAAGCTTGTAACACTTACTACTAGACTACCTTCCAGAGACTGATTCAATAAACCAGGGAAGCATTTTTAACAACTTTCCCCAACCCTCAAGATGACTATCATGACAGGTGTTATTTGGGCCACACTGTGAGGAACTTCGGTGCAGACAGAGAGCGAGGGGACTTATTAAGTGAGCCTTAATGCTGTCTCTGCTCTGATTCTACCTAACTCCAGGATATGGCTCTGCCTAGGATTAGGACCAAAAGAAATGGATCTGTAAGGTTTGCCAATTTCTTTCCATAGAACTACAAAAATTTAAAACAGCACTTAGAGAAATATGGAAAAAACCGAGGAAGTAGAGGATGGCAGCAGCGTGGAGCTAAGGTGAAGCCATGTCCCAGAATGTCCTAACTCTGAACCTTCTATTTTTGATAGCTTCTTCAGAAATTAGGTGCTAAGTTTAAATATCTCCTCTTAGCAAGTAAACAGATGAAAATGAGCATGTCTAGAATGATGGAAGTATCTCCCTCTATTTTATGTGGGGAAATCTAGCACGAACCAGGCGAGTGGCCGGGGACTCAACTCAGCTGGAGTGCTTCCAAGTGCTGGACTATTGCCCAAGACAGGCTCTCATGATCAGAACTGAAGAGGACTCAATATTCCGCCACCAAGGGCATTACTTCTTAGGGCAACTCTGTCCAGGAACAGTGACTGTCAAGCAGATGTTCCCAAAGGGGTGACATCATCACCATCAATCAAACCTCAGCACAGAGGTTCTTGGATCGTCTAAGATAGAACTTGGGACAATGGAAACAAGTCAGCAGCAAGAAGGGATAGCATGGTTGTCCCAGGGTCCTAGGAACAAGATGAAGGCTCTGGGATGCTATGTGTAAAAGCATCTAGGTGGAGGAGGCAAAATGGGATGGGGAATACCCATTAGGTCTTCTTTCACCTCTGTTCTTTCTCTTTCTTCTTTGGATCTTCCACTCTTTGGAAACTTGCTGGAGGCAAGCATTATTCCTGCCCATTCCATAGATAGGGAAGACTGAGTTATTCAGTCATAATTTAATCCCACCACTAAGGACTGAAAAGGAGCTGAGTCAGAACTGAGCCAGCTGCTGGAGTCCTTTCCAATCAGGCAGCCTGGGCTCCAGAGCCCATTCTCCTAACTGCCTTGCTCACCTACTGATTCTGGACTAGAAATGGGGTGGGAGTTGCCCTAAATGACAGATTCAAGACTAGGTCTAAGTCTCTTGAATCTCAGGACAGTGCTGGGACTCGGAATCAAGAGCAGAAAAGTCACTGGGGTTACACATACCCTCAGAGAAACTTTAAGTCTCCCTAGCTAAGTTCATTCCCTGATATCCTATTCTAGAAGTTTTGAGTCTGGGATACTTCTAGTCCAGTGGGTCTCACATTTGCTATTTCACTATCATTTAGCTAATGAACACAAGGAACTATGAGCAGACTGCTGTTACACAGCATAAAGGAGAAGGCAAAGATATGCAGAAGGCAGAGCAGAAAGCACCTTCACGTACATATACCACATCTGCAGATGCAAATGTTACCCTGAAGGCTATTGACAGCAATGGAAGGATTTAAGCAGGAGATGAGGGTAAGATATGTGCTTCAGAGAGATTACTGTGGAGGGTCACTGGAGGCCAGATTCAAATGGAGACGAAACCAGAGGCAGGGATAACAGGAGGCTGTAGCTAGTTGAGGTCAGAGATGACTAGAAACTGAACAGAAACAGTGGTAATAGGAGAGTTAATATCGGCTTTCCTTACCTGGTGGTATATAGGGGTGAGTGAAGAAAAAAAATCCCGAGAAAGATGCTCAGGTCCCATGCTTGGCAATCAAGAAGAGAGTGGAAATAGTTACTAGGGAGAGTGAATAAAAGTAGATTTGATGAGGAAAAAATGGAGGTGACTTTACAAATTAAGCTAAAAGTACAAGTCTGAAGCTAGAAGTCTAGCTAAAGTTTGTTTAGATCATCCAGGTGGACACACCCATCAAGTAGATTTTTTTTTAAGATTTATTTTTAATTAATCTCCACACTCAATGTGGGGCTTGAACTCACAACCCCAAGACCAAGAGTTGTGGGCTCTACCAGAACTGAGGCAGCCAGGTGCTCCATCAAGCATATTTTGAATAGAGGAGCTGGAAGCTCAAGGGAGAAATCTGAGCCGAAGATAGAGATGCAGGAATTAACAGGCAATTGGTGGAGTTGAAACCTTGGGAATGAATGCTATCACCCAGGGAGAAAATGCTCCTGAGTGAGAAGTAAAGAAGAGGCAGACTCGTAAGATATCTTAACATATAAGAGGTGGAAGAGGTGCCTGTGCCAAAAGAGACCAAGAAGGAACAGAGTGATACAAAGACACATGGGAGAGTGTGTCATAGAAGCCAAGAGAGAAGAGTTTCAAGAAGAAGAGGTCGACAGGTCAAATGTTGAGACCCGCTGTGTTTGGACAAAGCTAAGATCTTGGGACCACTCTAATCTATGCCTTGCAGGCTGCTGACACAGAAAACACTGCTTAGGACTGCTGTGTTTCATGATCCCCCTTTTAATGCCACTGAATAACAAAAACAATTTACTTATTCACCTTAAAGTTCAGTAGAGAATCATGCTAGGACAAGCAGAACTGAACCAAGGAGGAGCCAGGGTGGGGTTACCTGGAAGTCTCTTGAGGGCAAAGACCCACATCTAAGGTAGGAGCCCACACAGTAGACCCAGAACCCTGAAAACATTACCGACCCTCTGAAGACAAATCCCTGAGCCTCATTCCCTCATCTATAAAATGGTCGTAAAATGGTTCCAATGGTTGTGAAGGCTAAATGAGCTGATTTTCCTGATGAAAACATCTTCCACTGTAGCTGGCTCTTAGGAGTCACCTAATAAATGCTAACAGTAATTTCCTTCCTTCCTTTATAGGCTTTCAAGACTTAAAGCTGCAATCTTACACGATTCTTAAAACCTAGAGCTTTAAGGAAGTATAGTGCCTGACCAAAGATCACCCAGAAAATTAGCTGCAAAGCCGAGACTGGAACCTAGGGCTGCTAAGGCTTAGTCCAGGGTTTTGTCATCCACAGCACACAAATGCCCAGAATCCTTTTATAAGTAAATAATCCCTCTTTCATTAATCATTACATCTTGCATAAACCTGAAGCTTTAATACAGTAGCCTTGTTCCTAACTGGACAAGCCTATAGGAAAATTCACTCCAAGGAAGCTGAGTCCCCAGGATCCTCTTGGCCACCACCAGTATGACAGAACCCAGGACCAAGTGTAAAAGCAAAAGAACCCAAGAGCCCTATTTCTCAGATCTCTTTTTCCAAACATTACCTACTACTAGCTTTACTCTTGACCTAGAAGCTGAAACCAGCTAAGCAAGCTTCCAAGACCCATTTATTTGGCAGAATCCCTCCTCAGCCAGAAGACAGAGCTGATGGCTCAAATGTCTAGGGCCAACTTTAATCACTACATCACATCTCTTTCCTCTGCTTCTGAAATGCCCCCTCAGGCAATGTCCAGCAGGCAAGCCATCTCTGTATACATGATTCGTTACATTGATATATAATATATATATATGAAGTATGTGCCTTATTTCTCTCCCTAGTGTTATTCTTATTTTTCTCCCAGTGTTAATTTGTGGTGACATTAGGGAGAAAAATAAGGCAGGAAAGGGAGCTGGGGTGTGTACAGAAGGAGGAGCAAGGGGCAATTTTAAACACAGAGAAGGTGACATTTGAGCAAAGATCTCTTTCTCTGAAACAAAGATATGATCAGCTCAAAACATAATCTGCAAGTCATTTAGCATTTCTAGACCTCATTACTTCATCTATAGAGCAGGGATACTTTAGAGGGTGAATGCTTCTGAGTAGGGTACCTTTGTGGATAGGAACACATTATCCTTTAAGCTCTGCTTTGGAAATTTTCTATTCCATATGCCCCCCCTTATCCATAGGGGATATATTGGCATGACTCCCGGTGGATGCCTGAAGCTACAGACAGTACCAAACCCTACACATACCATGTTTTTTCCTATACATACACACCTATGACAAAGTTTATCAATTAGGCACAGTAAGAGATGAACAATAATAACTGATAATAATATAGAACAATTATAACAACAGACTATACTCAAAGTTACATGAATGTGGTCTCTCTTACCTTTCTTCTTCTTGCCATGATGTGAGATGATAAGATGCCTATTGATGAGATGAAACAGTGAGGTGAATGACACAGACCTTGTGATGCGGCACTAGGCCAGTACTGACCTGATGGTACATCAAAAGAAGGATCATCTTGCTTCTGGACTGCAGGTGACTGCGTGTAACTGAAACCTCAGAAAATGAAACTGTGGATAAAGGGGTACTACTATATTAATGTAGGGTAGATGTAATTCCCTTTACGCAGCAACTGCAAGGCCAACTCCCCCAGATTCACCCAGCTGGCAACGGCAGAAGTGGGAGTGGAAGCCAGGCCTTCTGACTCATGGTTCAAGATACTCACCTCTACCCCAAAGTGGCCTAGACTGAAGTCATAGGCATGTCACATCTCATGATGGGGCAAAGGTTTCCTAATGGCATGGCCAGACTAATGATGGCATCTGCATTTAGTTCACCATTTCCCTCCAAGGATCCTAAAGCACTACAGACACATATAAGAGCTGAGGGAGTTTCTGTTCTCAAATGATGCAACGCACTTCACCAAGACCCTCAGAAGCGGATTTCCTTTCAATGACAAATCTTAGTCAACTACTATTTACCAAGGGCTTTGCTAAGTATCTAGCTCCAAGCAAGGAGCTATAGAATACCTATTTAAAAAAAGTAATTACAGGTAACTTGGTTCCTGCCATTAAGTTGTTTTAATAGTAATTACTGAATTGCTTATCCTTCCTCCTCTTTAGGCCATGCAGCCTTTGCCCCGAACCTTGACTATGGGCTTTTGGGATCAGTAAAGGAGTCTATACGCCTGATTCCCATACCCTCCTTGCACATGGTAGGTGCTCAGTAAAGTTATAATTGTTCTAGCTCTAGGTAAGAAAACTGAAGACTTCAACCTACATCATATTATTCCCCAGAGTTCTTGCCACTATGTCACACCAGAACTGGGTGAAAGCATGTGAAGATCGTCCCCACCCCTGGATGTGACTCAACAATGCTATCAAGGCTTCTGCTCCACCAAAAAAAATTCCTCTTAGACACAGGTTATGCTTGTTCCAACATAAACTCCCTTGAAGAGTTCTGCCTCCACCACAGTATCCGCTTTCCACATGATTCTGATTCTACAGACAACTAAAGGGCAGGCCCCCCCACTGCTACTATGCCCCCCACTGCTACCATGCAGGTCTGGACTGAGGCTCTGCAATCTCCCCAACATGTCTAATGGATCTGCCCAGCTGACCTTACATAGGATCCTACACAAATGGTCTGCTCCAGAGCACACCCAATATCATAATGACTATTTGAATATGTCCGACTCCCTTCCAAACTGAATTCTTCCATAAGCCAGAGTTTGTGTCTTATGCCAGCACCTAGCACAGTGCCTACTAGAAAAAGCAGAGGTCAGAGAAAGTCAGTGTGTGCATAGCAAATGCTACCTGTTATAGGTACCACGCTGCCCAAACTGCCCATGCCCGGAGTCACGTAGAGCCTTCTGCACAGAGATATGCTTCTCTTACCTATGTTCAGGCATTATGTCACCTGAGAAGGATACAATGAGAAATCAAACTAGTTAGCAAAGATCAGCTGGTTTCATTTATTTACTGTCTCCTAACAGAAATAAAGCCTTCTGGGAATGGGAGTAGGAAAATATAAAATACTATTGAGAAAGGCAGGTAAAGGTCCAGGGCACAGGGTGTCAAGGTGAAGAGGGATCTGGCAGCCATCCTGGTCAGCACAGGATACAGCAGTCCCTGACAGAGACTCAGGAAGGAGAGTGGGTTAAGTGCTGCCAAGTCTATCCATCCAGGGCAATCTCTGCACAGAATTCAGCAACAGGAGAGCCAAGGATTCCCACACACTTGCATTTTTTTGCTGACGCCAGACTCTCGACCTTGGACCTTCCAGTTTCACCTCCTCCTCCCTTCTTCCCTCTGCAGATTACAGAAACATCCCAAAGGCCAACCAGCCATTTTCCTCTCAGCAGCTCCCAGTTAGGAGGAAACAGAGCTGGCCAATAGGATCCTGGCTCAAATCAGCCTCGTCCACTCACAAGTCTTGGCCAACCAGAGCCTGAGGGCACAGTAGGAAATAAGGGGGGAGGGAGTGGAGGAGCTCAAAATACATTTCTCACTGCTTACAGCCAGAGCTTGATCCAGGATCAACCGGTTTTCCATCAGCTTGGTAAGACATTTTGATAAGCAGGTCAGTTAAGTTTCTCCAACAGAATACGTCCTCCTATCCTGCACCTCTGTAGAGTCCCTGCCCCGATTATCTCTCTACAAATGAAGAAGGACAAAGAAGAAGGGGGGAGCAGCATGCTTTTTCGTTTAATAAAGAATGAACAAAGACTGCATTGTGGGGTGTTAAAAAGGAAACTGGGCCGAAAGTCTAAAAGTCTACATCCAGGGCCTGGCTCTGCTACTCAGAAGTTCTGTGACTTTGGGCTGTCCATCTCACTTCCCGGAGCCCATTTCCTCATGAAAATGAGCCGTATGATAGCCACATGCACTAAGTACCTTCCACATCCAAGGTACTACAAGGAGGGCTTTATATTTGTTTCTATTCCTCATAAAAATCCTACGAAGTAGCTCTTTTCTTTATTTTGCAAACAAAGTAACTGAGGAAGTGGTTGAATTTCAAGGTCAGTTTTTTTCAGATCCCAAAACCCACTAAAAACATATGCCATTATTAAACAACCTCCAAACTCCCTTTCAGCATTAGAGCCCTGAAATTTCTTAGATGATCCCTTCCGTCACTGTCAGGTTCTTTCCTTCATCAGTTGACAGCGTCAAGATCTGGAAGCTAAACTGCCCAACTGGCACTTTCTGTAGCCACGGAGGCAAACACTCCAAATTATCCAAGGATCCTAGACCCTCAGGGCTGGAAGAGACCTCTTAGCCTTCCACATATTTGCCCTTCCATTACTCACACAGGAGAAGAATCAAGGAAGGTCTTAAGGAATAGAAAGAACGCTTCTTACATTTGCCCATCTCCTTTATTTTTCCTCTAAGAACTATTAAGGCAACTGAACTTATATGCAGCAACGTTTATTTCTTCCCATTTAATTTTAGTATTGTTTGTTTTTCTTCGTTGTTTATTCCTGTTTGTGATCCAAAAGTCAGTAAGGCTTGAAGCTGCCTGTGCTCCTTCTCATTAGGGCAGGCCCTTTCACTCTAGGCACTAGACAACACTGCCTTATAATCAAGAGGCCTCCTGATGAACTGATAATGATCCCACCCTTTAGTGCTTCCACTCAAGATACCTGGACTCACACATTCTAAAAAGATTACAAACAGGAAGAATAATAATAGCTATAAAACAAAGAAAGTGTTAAAACAGAGCATAAACAATGTGTTAAAACAAAGTGTTATGTAATTCTTTGACTTGCTTCTTCTTGTGCCAATAGGTAATTGAAAGAAGCATTCTGGCTGTGAGCAGGGTTATGCCTAAACCATCCCAGGCATATTAACAACTGCAAAAGGGAGATGCAGACAGGCATGAGGACATTCCAGAAGAGACACAGATTTAGACAATTAGATTCTTAAAAAAAAAAGTCTATGTGTCTCAGAGAACAGGCCCAGTACAGAGGTCAGAAATAATAGGCGAAAAGTTACCCTAGAGTTTAATCAAAAGAGATCTGTCAATATTTGGCTTGTTCTGCAAGAGACCATCCAGAAGAAGCAATTAACATAAAGCAAATTCAGGGGAAGAGCTGCAGTGTGTCCGGTACTGGCAAGGGAAATACCACTCTCATACACTGCTGGTAGAAGCAGAAACTCGTTTAGCCTTTCTGGAGGGCAACTTCAGTCTCCATTAACATTTAAAACTTCTAGCCAGCATTTCTACTTCTAGGCAGCTATGAGAAAAATAACTTCATATTCTTCACAATAGCAGTGTTTATGATAATTCCCATCATTAGCAAAATGGCTACATAAACTATAGACATTATATAGCAATTAAAAAAGTGAGAAAGATGTTCAAAGACCTGGAAAGATTTTCAAGATATATTGAATAAAAAAGCATCTTACAAAACCCTATGTATAATGTACTCCCATTTATGAAAAAATAACTACAAAACTCAAAACAACATACATTTTTTGTACATACATAAATGCATGGAAAAAGGCCCAGATACACATGAATGTGGTAACAGAGGTTACAAGAATTGGGAGAGTGAGGATCAAGGGAGTTCCCCTCATCTGTACTTCCTGAATTTTTTGTTTTAGAAATGTATTTATGTGTAGTGAATGACAAAAAAAAAAAAAAAAAAAGAAAGAAAAGAAAAAGCACCTAAAAACAAAATACAAATACCACCTTTATATTTGAAACAAAAGATATTCAAGATATGTTTTAGTGAAAAAAGCAAGTTACCAAATACCAGGCAGAGTATAATCTCATGACGGGGTGGGGGTAGGGTGGAAGTGAAAGAACACCAGAGGTAAAGGCCTCAGTCCAAATCTTCATTCTGCCACTTAATGGTCTCTTGATCATGGGCTCACTACTTAATCTTTCCAAAGCCTTGGTTTAAGAAATAGCTAGCTCATGGGGTGCTATAAGGTTTAAGTGAGAATGTTTAAAGTACTTTCTAAAAGCCTGGCACAGACAAGCACTCCATAAACGGTAGCCATTATTTGTATTAATAATAATAAATTCAGTATCAAAAATTGGATCCCTGAGATCATTTCAAAGAGAATCTTTATGACACTTGATTATGATTTAGCCTTAACATTAATCATTATTATTTTTTAAATTACTAATTCTCTGAGTTTCAGTCATTAAATTTTAGAGCTGGAAAGGATCCCAAGAGTTCATCTGACTTGGTGGTTCCCATATAAGGCTGCACAGCAGAATTAGCTAGAAAGCTATTAGCGAGTAGGGGGCAGGGGAGGGGAAATAAATGAGGACACACATTCCAAGGCTCCTCCTCAGATGAGATTAGAATTTCTGGGAGGTGGGACTGAATGAGTTCTATTTTTTACAAACCTTCCATATCTATACATATACATATACATGCACAGAATACCTCTGGGAGGGAAATGAGGGAGAAAGGTGGGAGAAAATTGCACTATGTTCCCTTATGTAGGGTCTGAATTTTTTACCTAATCAAAAATAAATCACTGTTAAAAATTAAATAATAATAAGCTTCCCTAGGTGAATCAAATGCAGTCAACCCACAAACCAGAATGGATGTCTTTATTCTTTGCCCCAGAAATTCCACTTCAGAAAGTTGTAAGATTTACATATAAAGATGTGGATGTCCATCATAGAAGGAAAAAACAATAACAAACCTGGAAACACCCTAAATGTACAACAATAAGAAATGGTTTTACAAATTATGGCATATCCATGATAGAATATTACATGTTCGTGAAGTATATTTTCACCTGTTTTTTTAATAGCGTAGGAGAATATGACACAACATTAAGAGGACAAAATAGGATGTAAATGTGTACAAATGGCCTAATCATAATTTGGGGAGTGGGAAGATGATGGGAGACGTCTACAAAAAAGTAAAAGGAAACACAGTACACAGAAAAACAAGCCTATTGCCCTCCTCCCCCGCATCCCTGTGCCCCCTCAAAAAAACCAAGCCTGTGCCCTGTTCTCCACACTCCACTGCCTCTCCTCAGGCCGGCCCCTCTTTAGGAACTGGCTTCAAATCCCATTGAGGAGCATAAGCACTTTTACCCTGTCAAGTCACTTACCTTACTTGTCACATAATTATCTTACTCACCGTCACAATTTTTGTAACTTTAAAAAATAAGAGGTCCCTTCAGAGGAAAATATTTGCCACAATTAGGAATGTCACACACTCTAAAGCAACTCTTAAACCTCCATACATGGCTGTATGTTAACACATAAGGCTTCAGGGTAGTGCTATGTGTACTCCACCTACAGACCTGGTTTCTCAAGGAGCTATCATCTCTGTGGACAGATAAGACACAGATATAAGAAGGAATAAGTAACCACATAAGAGGACACAAAAGCAGCACAGGTACCAGGTGCTATAGGAGCACACACATATTTACACATATACACAGAGTGAGTTACTGCACTTTACTGTAATACATCTTTTTTCCCTGAACCAAAATATAAATTCCTTAGATGTAATAGCTTTATCTAAACCTAATGCCTAGTGTGTCTGGCAGACAGTAGGTGCTTAATAAATGTCTTTTAAATTAATGATACTCTATGCCCTGCACAGCTCGTATGCAAATATTTTTGAATGAATCAATTACTGCAGTATACTGGTGAGGAATGCCATCTAACTGAACCACGGTTAGGGGTGTAGACAACACAGCACTTGCTCCTGACATATTTCAGACTCAAAATGGTTGGGAAATATTCTTCTAACCTGCTGGACTCCTCCCAGACTTCAGTTCTTGGTAGGGGGCTAAACAGGGGGTGAGTTTAGATCTGTACTGAATATAGTTTTCTTTACTCTTCAGAGGTCAAAAGCAATGACAAGCAAGCTGTCCCTATTTTTTTTCAGGTTGGGCCACAGTAGTGACCTTAACGAAATCCCTGGTGCCAGACACACCCTTATCAATCCACACCAACCTTCCTTTTCTGCCCTCTATGTAACTCTAGCCATTCTCCTCTCTACCCCTTGGTCAAGGACAGAAGCCATGCTAGCCATAAGGCACTCATCTTTCTGAAGTACTCGCTAAGAATTACTGCTCTAAACCTCCCAGCAAAGCAATTTCTGATTTGAAGAGAAGGCTCACCCCTAAAAAGCTAAACAGACCACAGAGAGCAAACTCAAAGTTCACCTGGAATGCAATAAGGAAAGGGAACTGAGAATGAATCCCGAATTTTCCCATCCTGGATTTTCTTGTTTCTCCAGAACAGATACACACTTAGGGATTAACATCTATGTATCTAGAAAAAACCTTCGAAGTTCATCATCTCCTCTGGCTTTGGGCAAACTTTAACCATTCTAGACAGATCACTTATCTCCCAAAGAGTTTCTTCTGCAGAGTATGCCACTGCGTTGCAAGGAGGAAGTTCTCTTTTGTTTCTTTAAAAAAAAAAAAAAATTTTTTTTTAATGTTTATTTATTCTTGAGAGACAGACAGAGACAGAGTGTGAGTGGGGGAGGGTCAGAGAGAGAGGGAGACACAGAATCTGAAGCAGGCTCCAGGCTCTGAGCTGTCAGCACAGAGCCTGACGTGGGGCTCGAACTCCCAAACTGTGAGATCGTGACCTGAGCTGACGTCGGACACTTAACTGACTGAGCCACCCAGGTGCCCCTGGAAGTTCTCCTTCGTTTGTAATCTAAAGTATTCCTATTAAAATTGAGATTTATTTCTCTGGAAGACATTCAAGGCAGCAAATCAGCATCCTTTGTATCATTATTTCTCAGGTTATTTATGCACGCTGTTTGAGACCCTCAGTTCTACCTTCTAACCTTCAGAGACTTCAAGACACTTTCATTTCCCCCATGTTAATTATTCTAATTATTTTCCTTTTTAATAGGTTCCACTCTCCATGATTTCTTTTCTCTGTCTCTTCCTATCTCTCTCAGGTTTCTTTGCACTCATAGATTCTTTCCTCATCTACCCTTTACCCCTTTCCCCCTACCTCCCACCCACAAATCTCTTATCCTAGATGGGTACAAGTCTTGCTTTACCACCCCCTGCTTTTCTGACCTGGCATTCTTCCCTGTAGGAATGTTAATTAGCATGTGGGATTTAATTAATTCAGTAGCTAATTAAAAATGGGAGAGGAAGAGTGGGAGAGGAGGAGGGTGGGAGAGACAGAGCCCGCCTCAGTGCAGAAGGCACCGGAGATGGTTCTGGGTTGGCTGGCACCATGCCACCGCCCTCCAGCCCCCCCTCCCCCCCCCCCCCCCCCGCAGCACGCACAGCGATGGGGGAGGGGCAAGAGTGAGGGGCACAGACTGGCAGAGCCTCTAGACAGACTCATTCAGTCCTGCCGCTGCTTTGTGATGGGGAGAGACAGAAAGAGGGAGAAAACAAGAAAAGAGGGGAGAAACACGGTCAGACCCGTACTCGGGAAGAGCAAAAGAAGAGGGCATCGGATCCAATGACTCCTCTCCTCTTCAACAATGGATGAAGCAAAGAGGAGAGATTGTTCAGAGCCAGCATCTTGGGGTTCCCTGGCCCCTAAGGACCACTGAGGACAAGATGGGAAAAGAGAGCCACTAATTCTCTGGAGAACAAGGGACAGCTTACTCTGACAACCAGGGACCCACTCTGCAGCCCTTCTTCCCATACCAGGCTGTTTCCTCAGCATGTACAGGCAATGAGGAAAATAGATGAAAATGAAAGATGGTGGCGAGGGGGAGGGGGAAGGGTGGAGGTAGTAGGCACAGATGGATGACGGGGAGTAAGTGAACAAGGAGATTTAAAGGAAGAGGAATGAAGAGTGTACATGAGGAGGGAAGGGAGAAGTGGGAGAAGGTAAAGGAGAAGAAATAAATATTGGAGGAGGAAGTGAGGGGCAGAGCCATGCTTTGTTTGTCACGATGGATCAAGAGGGATGGAGTATCTGAGCAGAGGACTTCCACATACTGATTCCGTCCAGCCTAGGCCAGGCAGACAGGGAATGGCATCAAGCCAGGGAGGGGCAGGAGCAGATCCTTCTGAGGATCAACTAAGATGCCGGAGACAGGGAACTCATCCTGCAGGACCTTCCTAAATACTGGATATTGCTGCCAAACCAGGAATTTATCAAAAGCAATGGAGAAAAGCTTCCAAATGAACAGAAAAGGAGGCTAGGATGACAGGAGGCTGCAGAACCCGATTCCAGGAGCTCCAGCGGGGAGATGGGTGAGGAATGGGATTTTTAGCACCACCCAGCTGGCTCTCTAAGGGTGTCATCTGATACTGAGGGAAATACATCCATTAGGGGGTTGATTTGAGGATTTGAGGGATGATAAAGACAGAAAAGGCTGGGCTTCAGAAAGCACCCCGTTGGTGGGAGGCATCTAGGAAACTTTGGAGCTTAAAGCCTTGGAGGGAATAAAGGAGGGCAAGAAGGAAGTCTGCCATCAGTGATAGATTACATAAGGCTTGACTGAAAGAAACAGAAGGAGGGTGTGAAGCCAGATGAAGCTTTTCTGGTGTTAACTGCCATAGAGCTGAATGCAATGGCAGACAGGGGTCATTGTAGCTAAGAGACAGGGTTTTCCTGGCTAGGAATTCTGATTTGATCTCTTTACCACCTAGGGCTTCCTGCAAGAGCTAGCAGTGAGTGAATCACAATTGGGAGAGAGGAAGTAGAAACTCAGGGGCTCTTTATTCTTCAGAGTTCACCCGTGGGGCTAAACCCAAGGCTGGCAGATGAGACAAAGCAGTTCTCAGAGTAAGTTGCTACAGGCTGAGTCAGAATGGAAACACATGAATGCTTTCTGAGCCTACTTTCTAGTCTAGGTTTTAATTAACAATAAAAATTATAAGGACATTTATTAATATAGCCACAATGACGGTTTTACACTAGATTTAGGATCACAGGCACTAGTATGAGGAAGCAGGTGGTCCACAGAGCTTTTTGTAATTGTAGTGGTCCTGGAACTGAAGAGTTAGTTGCAAACGAGCAGCAAGGAAAGAGCAGAGATCAGAGTTTCCAGCATCCACCAGTAAGAGCTGGAGCTATCTAGCTCCAAGATATTTTTGAGAGGGAGAAATCTTAGGGGAATGGGGCATATTAGTTAGCATTAAGGTCAAATTAAATCTGGAAAGGCAAATAGAAGCCAGGGCTTTGGAAATCCCCTACCTTGGCACTGTTGAGGCCCCTCCGCTAGGCTGGACTATGAAATGCACAAGGAGAGTGCTGGCCAGCTCCCTCATCCAGCCCACATACCCCAGCTCTCCCACTGCTGATGTTCTCCCTCAGCAGGGCAACCAAGGCTGGCTTAACCTAGACATAAAATCTGACCGGGCTGCTGGCTTCAAGGCTGTCTGTGACTCTGGGGATGAAATTGGAACACTGGTTTCCAAGAGGTAGTCAACAAAGTCAGACCTAGCTGTTGGAGAAGATAATAGGCTCTAATGCCAGCTCTGTCAATGATTTATTTACACAGCTTTGGACAAATCACTTCCCTCTATAAGGCCTGAGTGAAAGAAAACAAAAATCGACCAATTTTAGCTATAGCACCAGGGGAAGAAATAGTTAAAAATTTTTTTGTGTAATGTTTTTATCTATTTTTGAAAGAGGCACAGAGTGTGAGGAGGGGAGGGGCAGTGAGAAAGGGAGGCACAGAATCTGAAGCAGGATCCAGGCTCTGAGCTGTCAGCACAGCGCCAGATGCGGGGCTCGAACTCACAAACTGTAAGATCATGACCTGAGACGCAGTCGGACACTTAACCGACTGAGCCACTCTGGGGCCCCAGAAATAGTTAAAACTTAATTTATAACTCTTTTAGAAGGATACTAAAGCTGAAAGTTCCTACCATTCAGTACAACAAATATTGAGCCTTGTGCTTTCAAGAGAGGGATCACTGCTATATTAACATGAGTCCATGACTCTAACTAGAATTCTGAAAAAGGGCAGTAGAAAACACAACTGTGGAAACAAAGAGTCCACTGGCCTATCCGCCTGTCAATACACACACCTTAGGAAGGCAGGAGGCAGGCAAAAGAGAGGTTTTCACAGGCACCTACCTGCAAGGCTCAGATAATAAAGTGAAGGGTGTGGTGTTCTAGCTCCCGTTTTCACAGAGGATCTTTCCTGCACTCTGCTGGGCAGGCAACTCTGCCTCTCTCCATAGTCTAGGAGGCAGCCTTGACCCACACATGCTAGGGAAGTGGGAGCTAGTGACTCTGGGGCTGCCACTTATGCTAAGGAAGATCCCCTGCCACCAGGAAATGAAGGAAGAAGGCCACATGTCCGTCCATAATTCCTAGGGCACACACAAGGCAAAGACTCAGCACTATTGTCCAGAGAGTTGCTAGGATGCTAGTAATCCATAAAAATAATTCAATAAGAGGGAAGTTAGCCATCCTAGAAATTGGATAACCTTACAATCAACAACACTGCTGAGTTAGCTGAGGGACTGTACTGGTCACACAATGAGCAGTCTCCAGACAAAGTTAAGAAGCAAGGTGGGGCAAGAGCTGGGATAATAGTCTGATCAATTTGGGGTATATTCTGGAAACAATAAACAATAAAGGCAGCTATGGCTGAGTAAGGCGACCATATCAACTTGGCTGAGATAAAGGAGACATGGAATGACAGAAGGAGGAAGAAGGCTACAGGAGCACACTGAGGTCCTACAGCCAGGATGCCCCTCAAGTAGGCATCACAGCTGTCCTGGAAAGGACCTTCTCAGGACTCAAAAGGTCAGTAACAAGGCATCTCCTGAGGGACCAGAGAACAGGTTTTAGAGCATGGTTTTCTTCCAGAGTCTTCAAAAACAGGGTAACAAAACCACAGCTATCCTTAGCAATCGAAACCAGAAGTTTTTGGATGAAGCCCTTATTATCTGAATTCTTGTGACCCCCCCTATCTCGCATTTTCCCAGCACATGGAATCAAATTCTGTGAATTCAGATAGCTCAGTATTCCCTTGCCAGCTGAGTTCTAATTATCCAAATCCAGGAACTGAATAGATTTGGACAGCAAAGGATACCTTTACTTTGCACCTGCATTCACTTCCCTCACAGAACTTGTCATTCTCCTGACCTAGACCTCGACACTGACCCCTTAGATCCCCTGCTCTCTTCTCACCCACTCATTCATAGCCCCTTTTCATTAGGAGACTCATCTGTAAGATGCCAACAGTAGAAGAGATAAAGAAAAAGAAAGGGAGTAAGGAAGAGTGCAGATTTAATATAGGGGTAGGAGACAGAAACCCTTCAGACAGAGAGAAGGAGAGAGAGAGAGAAATAGAGAAAGCAAGAGAGCTGGAGCAGGGGGGAGGGGAAGATGGCACTGCGGAAAAAAGAGCGCCACAAAATTAATTTGAGGAAGGGAACAGTAGAGGAGACGTCGGTGGAATAACAATCAGGCAGTAGAGGGCCGGGGAAAGAGGGAGGGCGCCAGGGGGTGGGAGGAATGGTGTTGGGGAGGAGGGCCTAGCATGCAGAGCAACAGCAGCACCACCTATGGGCATGACGAAGGGTTACAGACAGCAACAAAAGAGGCCCCCACCTGGGCATGGAAGTCTGGGGTGCGGATGGGAAGGGAGAAAGCCATGGCTTCTGCCCTTCAAACCTCTCAGTAACCAACACGCAGGCTAGAAGAATAAATTCTATATGGCTCTCCTGGGAAAAGAAGGGACTTAACAAGGAAAGGGAGGGAGGCCACATAACTCCTGGCTTTTTCCATTCCAAGGGGGTTTTCCCCTCAGAATTCAGGCAGGAGAAAAGGGTATGAAAAGGAAGGAATGCCGGGTACTGTAAAGGACGAGTGTGCCTGCTTCTTTCATTAGCTGGAGAAAGGATTTTATCTCTATTTCCAAGTGATTTCCTTTCCCCACTGGATGTTGGGAGTACAGCTCCCTCCCTGGGGCCATGGATGCCCCTCACTCAGCTGCTTCCTCCCAGCATTGCCTTGAAACTCCCAACCATCATTAGAAACCCCCAGGGAGCCACCAAGCTCAGAAAAGGAAAAGGAAGGGTCCACCCCCACCAGTCAAACAGACCCGGGAGGGGGACAGGGTGGAAAGAATGAAAGGGAGAATGCAAAAGCTCTTCAGAGGGAGGAGAGAGAGAAATGTGATCAGTGGTATTTGTTGTACTTCCAGGGAGGAAGGATCCGTCACATTTTTAATAATAATAAATACATGAAGACAGATTTGCCAGCACTGCTCCAGCTCCTTGGGAAGTGTGGGGGAGGGGAGCCAATGCAGCTGCAGCACAGACCAATATCCCCCTCCCCTCTTCTCCCCTCCCCCCTTAGATAGGCTCAGTATTGCAGCAGCCTCTCCCTCCCCCTCTAACCGCAGTCCTCCCCATCACAGCCCACCCTTTCCCAGGTCCCTTCACACAGCTCTGCTCCTCCCTCCTCCACCACTCTCTCTGTCTCTACTCGCCACCACCCCCCCCAACCCTAGACTCTCTTTTCAGCACTGGTCCTCATTTAACACGGTCTTGCTCCAGCTCTCAGAAACCTTAGTACCCACGGAGTCCTCCCCCAATCCTGAGGCCCTGCTTTCCTACCAGGGCCCTTCAAGCTGACGGCAATCTCCCCCGTACAACACCCCCACAGAACTAATCCAGTACGTTTCAGCATTCCCTGGATCCCACCAAAAAGGGCTGTTTTCCCCCCATTTTTATTTCAATGTGACCTCCTTTCTCACAACCTTAAATATAATGGCCATCAAATGTGCTTGTGTTCAGGGGGTGTCAGGGCCTCGGGACTAGGTGACTACTGCCACCTATTGACCCAAATTTGTTCAGGACAGACCTTTAATATACTTCTTACACAGCGACGCTCTGTTATTTCAAGAGCATCAATAGCTTAAACATGCGAAGGCACGACTCTTGGGGCTTCTCTGAGACCCTCTCAACAATGAGATCAAAGAAATACAAAAGCAAGACTGGGCAGAGAGCCAGAGCAGTGATGCCTTTCTCCATGCAGAGGCAGAAAGAGAAGCTGAGGCCAAGAAATGAAACAGCAAGTTTAAGTCTCCTCAAGGGTCTGTAAGCAAAGAATAGGGGACAGAGTTCTTCTCAAGCGCTGTTAAAAATCTTGCGCATCACAATATGAATGATGTTACCAACAAAGCAGAAGGCAGGAGTTCACTCACATGCCTCCATGTTTGGATAAGTCTAAACAAGGATCTGAGCTTTACACATCTAATAGCTCCCAGGGAGGATGGGGATACTCAGGACTGTTGTTGACTCTCACTCAATCTGCTACCAATCAGAACTGGAGACTGGATAGATAAACTGGGCTCTGAAAAGTGGCAGATCTATAGCATGCAGCTCTATGGATTGGTTTAGCTATGTACCTTCCGCCAACCCAAGGAAAGGAATGAGACAGGAAAGCTTGAACTCTCCATGGTACTGAAAATGAACACAATCAGGTCATCCCTTCCTTATAACCAAAAAATATTTTTCTAATGAAAAAAATACATCCATGAAGACTGCTGTGAACTCCTGACAGACATCTCCCCAATTCTTCATAAAATCATAACAAAACAAAGCTAATAAGGAAAAACAGGTCTTGGTCAAACCCTCTTCCCCCCTCCTCAGATGAAAAAACTAAGGCAGAGACACTAAATTATTTGACTAGAACAAGGCCAAGACTTTACTATCACAAGATGCTCATGTGAACTAGTGACAGACATCACTTAGTGAACACTGGAAATTATCTGTTGTTAGCAGTGCATTGACGAAATCGGACATTCATATGGTCTCAACAATCAGAGGAGTGAATCTCTGAGCAGGAATACAGGATACAAGAGAAGCAAACATCAGCCATAAAGAAACCCTGAGATTTGAATGCTTCGTTCCCTTGCTCTTCTACTGTTAACAGTGGTTATCAAACTATATCCTATGTGTTTTCTGTTTTTTGTTTGTTTTTTGTTTGTTTTTTGAGAGATAGGGCACAAGTGAGCGAGGGGCAGAGAGAGAGACAAAGAGAGAGAGAGAAGTGGGACTCATGTCCACCGGAAGCAGGACTCGTGCTCATCCAAAGCAGGGCACAAGCTTTTCTGAAGTGGGGCTTGAGCACACCCAAAGTGGGACTCAAACTCACTAAGTGTCAGATGCTTAATGACTAACTCACCCAGGTACCCCATTCTATGGAGTTTTAAAGGTTGCTTGCAGCTATTCAGAAATCTTGGGAAAAGCAGGCTATGAGAACATAGAGCTCTAGGCTTCTTCATCCTCACTTTAACTAAAGTAACTTCACTTATACCTGTTTCCCATTTTGAGAATCCAAATAAAACTTTGTCAGCAGCATACTCTAAACAGTATTTGATGACTCTGGGGCAGATATTCTCAGAAATTATTCAACATTTTGTTGAAAACCTTTTTCAAATAGTGCCTATCGTCTAGAAACCAGGGATAACAAGATATCCTGGGAATAAAGACTGGATTGAATTAATAGAAGATCCACAAAAGTACAGGTTTTTGTATAACAGGTGTTATACTCACTGGTATAACACCAAGAGGGCAGAACAGTATCTGGAACTTGTGGTTTCTTTGAAGACAAGACTTTGAACAGGAGTGGGGGCAGTAGGGAAGAGGGAGCTAAACTCTATAACCTACCTATCAGTATTTTTAAAAAGGAAAAACAAACAACCTGAAGACTTTCATGAACCCCAGGATACTTGAGGGCCTCCACACAATCGTGTTCTTCAAGTACTGGTTCTCTTCATTTATTAGCAATGTAACCTTGGGCAGACTGCCTAAGTGTCTCAGTTTCCTTACTGGTAAAATAGAGATGATCTATAATTTGTAAGGATTATGTATAAAGCTCTTAGCTCAATATGTAACACAAAGTAAGATCTTAGGAGAAAAAAACCACCACCACTTCCTTTTCCTTGGCAGTTCCTGTAACCCAAAAATCTTAATAAATGAGAAGCCAATGCAATAGTCAGTCCTAAGAAGCAAATGAGGTGGTCCTAACTAAGTATTTTTGAACTGAACCTCCTGTCCACTTAGTTCAGCCAGAAAGGGAAAAGAATCTCTAAACCTGTTCCGTGGCTCTTTGTTTAGATTCACTTGAAGAAACAGAAGTATCAGTGCCCTAGGCAGGTCAGGCTCACTCAGACTACAATGGACTAAAAGTTCAAGGCCCTAGAAATAACCCCATTCTGGAAGAAATCTCAGAGATTCAGTCTAACACCTTCATTTTTCAGCTAAGGAAAATCAAAGGCCAGGAATGTTAAGTGATCTGCTCAAGTTAACAGGAGACAATACTAGGTTGACTCCTACTTTCTATCAGGCTACAGCCAACTAAAAACACACCCTGCCCTGATCAGGCAGACTAGTAGAAGTCCAAATTCACAGGACTCAGAACCAAGGATTTAGTGATACAATAACCCAATTCTACTTCTCTCCATGACACTGCCCAGGAATACAGACACAAAATTAGGTCTTCATGAAATCCTAAGCACTTAAAAAAACTGTAGTAAATTTATTCAACAGATTCTTCAACTTCTGTCCTTTCCGGTTCCCCTTTTCACCTTCTGTATTATCCAAGCCTAAAGGCTCTCCCACCAACAGAGGTCGTTCTCTGGACAGAATACAAGATCTCAGATATGTAACTCCTACCAGTCTCTTGATTTGGGCAGATATTTTGGTGACATTTTCATTCTTTTGATCTTCAAGCTAGGAATTTTCCATCTGCCTATTTTTTTGGCACTCCTTTGCAAGCATTTATAAAAGGACTGGCCTTTAACTGACTGGTGAACTAAGACCTTAGTTAAAGGAAGGTCAAAGAGGCTGCAAAACACAAGACTATACTGATTCTTCATACTCTAGTCTGCTCATTCACTCTGCTGTTCTCTCTGGATAAACTCTCTCCCTATAACTGACCAAAGATCAGCCCTATGTTTATTTTATTTTAGGAAGAAAAGAAAAACATTCAGAAGTGGAGATATGAGTAACTTAACAATGAGAAAAAGTTCTACAATACAGCTTTTGCTAGTCATGAACCAAAGGTTTCCTGAATCACTGACCCCATCTGGTGGCCAGCAAGTTACATTAACAAAACCCACATACCTTAAGATGACTTGCACTCTATTACAACAAATCATACATGAACTTATGGCCACGTGGGCCAGAAGAGTTGATTACACCACTCTAATCTCTCAATATTTTTTGCTAAGGAACCAATTTATAGCTTCTGAGAAAAGTAAACTATCAAAACAAACTATAAAGCCAACCTTCTCTCACTCCCCCTGCAAAATTTCATCTTTCCCTTTATCCTTTTATTACCATCTCACCAGAAAAACCCCACACCCAGTGATTCCAGTCATACAATACATATGCAAAAGCAGGTTCATTTCTTAAGTAAAATCAATTTTATTAATAAAGATCTTTCCACATATCCAGAGCAAACAATTAATGAATTTCAAGGAAAAAAAAACCAAAACCTACATACAGTGAAATTAGAAGTATCCCTGGATAACAACAGATATACAAATATGTACACCCATCATCACCGCCGCCTCCGAAAACCTGAAAGGAAGGGAAACCAAGAATAAGGCAAAGGACAGTTGGAAAAGCTGAGGGGACAGAAAAAAAGAAACCTAGAGAAAAGGGCTCAAGAAGGTTGGGTCCCCTAGACAGTACTCTGTACATCCTCCCAGGACAAAGGACTAGAAGTAAGAATGAAACTAAACTTGGAAAACAGTTCCTTCAAGTGACATTTTCATAGTCCTACTTAAGGAAGCCTGCACACCAACTGTGGGACCTTAGAAACAGAACCCAGAAACCTTTTTTTTTTTTGTGAATGATGCTGATTTTCAGCTTGGCAAAAAAGAGAAAGCCCACTTCTAAAAAAATCAATGCTCAGTCTGGAAGAGGTAACTACAGGGGTTGGTCTGAGACCTAAGATGGCAAATCCAGACAGCTGACATCCCAATTCATACTCCCTACTCTGCACTTAACCATCCAAGTCCTAGCCATTCACTGACCTTTTTTCTTTCGACTTTTCTTAGGTATCTTCTTACGCTTCTTAATAGGATTCTGGTCCTGGAGACAGATGGAAAAGTGAAGGAATGGCAGGTGCTTCCAGGTGTCAGCACCCCTTTCCGTGTTCCTCATGGTAATGAGCCCCACGTGCACCTGGCTGAAATCAAGGAGGCTGCTTTCCCACCGCTGTATCGCAGCCTTACCTCATCAAGATGGGGTGTTCCTCCTGTCAAAGCACTGATGTCACTAAAGTGTGTGAGGGAATGAAGTTGTGAATTCATGACACTTGCTCGTTTTCGTCGTCCTTTCTCGCGCTTACTGACACTTAAACGCACCATCATGCTCTCCTCATAGTTAATCCTGCCACAGAAACACAGTTTACAACATGTTCAATCTACACACAGAAAGCTGCAGCTAAAAATCTTCACCCCTTCTTCAAATAGTTCTCAAGAAATGTCACAGCAAGTCAATATAATATTTAAGAACAATCAATGCACATATTGAGCTTCTTCAATGAAATGTTCTTTATGCTAGAAATTCCCTCCTCCTTAGAGATGAACTCATAGCCCATCCATAAGAATATTTAAACTATTATACCAAAAAACTTTCACCTTCAGGAACAGAATTCCTTCATGAGCCCCTTCACTCAAATCTATCAACGGTGGAGACTGCCGCCCAGGTAAAGTTGATGAGTCTGTATTCACGTTATAGTCACTTTCCTGCTTTTCTTTCCTGAACCTGTCTAGCATTCTTGATGCCACTATAAAAACTTGATTTTATTGGCTTCTGCACAGAAGTGAGAGTTGTGACAGTGAAATACGGAATTTTTAAAGTCCCACTAGGCGGAACTGCACATATTCCTCTTCGTATAGCATCTGCTCAGCCTAAACACTTGGGAAGATATTTTTTCCCGAGCTCCTATCCTGTACTTACCAACCCTAATTCTTAGAAACTATCAGCCCATTTTCCACTCTACTTTCTCTATAATGTGAATTCTCTTGGTACCAGGCTTAATCATATCCATCCAAAGCATAAAGACAGGTCTCCATGGGGTAGAAAACAATTTCCAATTGCAAGGAGTCAGACCTGTGTTGATCCTCCTGACTCTGGCGGGTGACATGTGGATGCCGAGCATCACGGATTTCCTCTGGAGCATCTGAGTACTGCTCCTTAAGTTCACGAATGACAGAGCTGCTCAATGCCCGTTTTCTGGCCCGTTCTAGGCGTTTCTTTTCCCTCTCAGCTTCTGTTTCATCTATATGATAAAAATCAGCGAGGGTTATCCCAGAACAGAGAAAAAGATAAAAGAGACACAATTTATGCTGAGGAGGCAGTAGACACAGTTCATACCATAATGTACTGGAACCAAGCGTGGTGGAACGTATTTCTTAACTGTTCCTTTTACAGATTTCTTTCCTGAAGCTTCAGATTGGCCTTCTGCTTCGTCTTCCTCCTCGTCCTCAGAGCTCAACTACAAAAGGAACGCAAAATCCATAAACTCAGCAAGTGTTAGACACTAAGTAAAACCAAAGCTAGAGTACCCTGGGGAGTTGGGAATATAAACAAAGGGGAGAAAGGAAAATCTCATACTCTACATTCTAAGGCACAAGACAGGAGTCAACAGTAATAAGAGAATCCCAGGAGATCCAGGATCACCATGAGGCTCATTCAGGCTTTGAGCCCTCAGGAAAATCAGGTGAATGCAATCCCTTACCTTGCTCATCATATTGCTGGGATGAGGCTTAAAACGGAGAGGGTCATTCTCACCTGGGGGGGGGGGGGGGGCACAAACAAGGGATTTTACAAGATTTGGAAATTTATGATAGTCCCCCACATAATCTTACAGCTTCTGCCACTTACTGAGGCTGCCTGTCACTGCAGTCTTGACTAGCTTGTCAATCTGATACTTCAGTTTTTGGTCCAAAGGACGAAGCTTTTCCAAAACCTATAATGTGGTTAAATAGGGTTACGTTCCCTTCCCCAAATTAAACATGTCAAAGCCTCTACATTAACTTGCCAGATAAAGCATCTAAAATATAAACAAAGTAGAGCAAGTGAAAAAAAAAATACTTTTTTCATTTGGTTTCCTCACTTAATCATGAGAACACCCACTTAAATGAGAGCTATTGTGTGACAGTCCTAGGGTTCAGGCTGTGGAAACCCAGAACGCTAAGATGCGAAATGCTTCATACCGTGCGGATCTCTACCAGTCTCAGAACTGCAGCATGTCCCTGAAGAGACCCTCCTGAGGCTTTGTCCAGGATGAGATGGGTTAAATCCATAAGGTACATGAGCAATAGCTGGTCCTTCACTTCCAAGAGGCTGAGACCCTGAGAACAAAAGAGTAAGAGATGCCAATTCAGTTTTAGCCAAAGAAACAGGAGGAGAGCCTAGGGTAAACAGGGTAATTTTTTCCAAGTTCAAGTTTTTCCTCATCAGTTTATACAAGGTATCTGGAGTAGTCTCAAGGACGTGACTGTACCTAAAATGGCCACTAAGAAAATTATGAGAGAAGCAAAGCTCTGAGGATTACTGCAAGACAGTAAGAGCACAAAAATCAATAAAATGTCCCCAAAACTACTATGGTAGGGTTTCTCAATCTCAGGGCCATTGACATATGGGAATGGGCAATTCTTTATTGTGGAGTCTGTGTGGAAAACAGTATCCTTGGCTTCTACCTTTAAGGCCCTTCCAAATTTTGACAAATTTTGTTACCATATGATGTTCAATCTTTAATCAAAACAATTATTGGTTTTTATCCCCATACAATTATGTGATACAGTTAAAAACAATGATCTATACATACTGACATGGACTTAATTCCATGTCAGCACTTTCTACACTACAATATGGTTTCAGTTAAGGCAGGGAGAGTATGATGCACACATTTTATTTATTTCAATTTTTTTAAAATTTTTATTTATTTAATTTTTTTAAGGGGTCTCTTTCTATTTATTTGTTTATTTATGAAATTTATTGTCAAATTGGTTTCCATACAACACCCAGTGCTCATCCCAAAAGGTGCCCTCCTCAATACCCATCACCCACCCTCCTCTCCCTCCCACCCCCAATCAGCCTATTTCAATTTTTTTTTAATCTTTATTTATTTTTGAGAGAGAGAGTGCGAGCAGGGGAGGAACAGAGAGGGAGACACCGAATCCGAAGCAGGCTCCAGGCTCTGAGCTGTCAGCACAGAATCAGATGCAGGGCTGGAACTCACAAACCATGAGATCGTGACCTGAGCTGAAGTCGGACGCTTAACTGACTGAGACACTCAGGTGCCCCTGACGCACACATTTTATACACAGAGAAAAATCTCTGGAAGATAACACACTAGTAACAACTGCTCTCCCTGGGGATCAAGATGAGGAAAAGGAAGAAATGGAGCATTTGTATTGTGAAAGTATTTTTCATCAGGCATACATTACTTTTACAATAAAATAAATTTCCCAAAAATATACCCCAGTGGTTATCTCAGAATGGTGATTATATTGGTTTAAAATTTTCTTCTTTATGCTTCTATGCATCTTCCAAACTTTCTAAAATTAAAATCACATTACATTTACAGTCAGATAATCAAGCAAATATCATATGAGTAACACAGGAGGGCACTTAAGCTACAGTTGTTAAAGAAGTTGGGGTGCCTGGGTGGCTCAGTTGGTAAAGCATCCAACTTCAACTCAGGTCATGATCTCATGGTTTGTGGGTTTGAGCCCCACGTTGGGCTCCGTGCTAATATCTGGAGCCTGCAGCCTGCTTCAGATTCTGTGTCTCCCTTACTCTCTGCCCCTCCCTGCTTGTGCTCTCTCTTTCAAAAATAAATAAACATTAAAAAAAAAAAGTCTTTGTGACTACTTAAAATGAAACTGAAAAGTCGACAGCCCTTGGAAGACCTATTTTATTTCAGACAGGTTAAATACTCTGCCTAAAATTACACACGTATTAGAGGAGTATGGGATTCAAACTCAGTCTGACTCTAACACCAAAGCCCTGGGTATTTTTAAACAAACATGGGAAGCTGCTGGAGATCAGCACTAGTGTGGTAACAGGTGGAGGCGCAAAGAATTTAAAGACAAACTGAGTTTAACTTCTGAATTAGGCATTTGGTAGTCAAATAATGGGTAACTCAATCTCATAACCCCAGTCTCCTCATCTATAGCATATACAGTATTTCCTTTCTGCCCCGAAGAGTAATTACGAGCTTAAAAAAGATAATATGAAAGAACTCTATAGTCTGTAAAGCACTTAGTAATTTTCGGTCCTGAAAGATAAGTTACTAAATTCTGTTCAATGAATAAACAAATATATAGTGATCTAATATATATGCTGGCAGCCCAGAACCAGCCAAGAATTTGAGAAGTAGGTTCTTCCTGACTAGCTTGGACTCTGTCAAGTTCAAATAGAGTTATAAGCATATGAGAAAAAAATCAAAAAGAAGAAAACACAATGATAAAAATAAAAATAGGTAAGAACAAAACTGAATAATGAGATAGAAAAGGCAAAGAGAACATATTAGAAACTCTATTAGCTCTAGGGGCGCGTGGCTGGCTCAGTCAGTGAAGCATGTTACTCTTGATCCCTAGGTTGGAAGTTTGAGCCCCACACGGGTGTAGAGATTACTTAAAAAATAAAATCTTTTTTTTTTTTTTTTTTTTTTTTTTAAGTAGGCTCCACACCCATCGTGAGGCTTGAACTCATGACCCTAAGATCATGAGTCACATACTCTACCAATGGAGCCAGCCAGGTGCCTCCCAAGATAAAATCATTAAAAAAAAAATTCTATTAGCTGTCTTTCTAAAGCATAAATCTTCTGTAAATCCCATATTTAAAAATCTTTCAGTGACTCTTTTTAAGTTACCACAATGATTTTCATACTTTTGTTGACCAATGGAGTATATTAAGTAATATCTTAGAACAAAAACTCCACATATAAAACAAGAGTTTTCCACTTCAAGGATCCTTCAAGAAGGATCCAAAGCCCTCCTTCTATACTGCTCCATATCCAATGATCCCTAAGAAGGTTCTACAAGACTTTTAATTAAAAACCACCATATTTCAATTTTAACATGCATATTGTTTTCATATTTTCACATCTCTAAAGTCAGGATGTATCTTTTAATCAATGGTACCTTAATGTTATGTCATATGTTAACAGGCCGAATTTTTTTTTGTATACAAAATAAGTGGCAGGTCCCAAATTAACAGCATTAGATTGGATGAAATACAACAGTAACTCCTCAGTTGGCCTACAAGGCTCTTCACAGAGTGACTACTTTCCTAGTCTTACTTCCTACTTCCCACCTTCCACCCCCACACTGTACATCCAACCACACTAAATGACCTCCTTTCCCAGTATATCACCATGCTTTCAGGACTGTGTCCCTTTGTACATGCTGTTTCTTTCTGTTCCCTGGAGTCCTATTTATTCCGCACAATCCTGTTACCACCTGTGTGAGAAGCCTTCCCTGACTTCCTCTGTTCCTCTGGCAATTATTTAATCTCTCTCCTGGGCTTGCACAGTACTCATTATGACTCATCAGCAATTCTGCTGTTGCTTATACCTATTGTTTTGATCTGTCTCCTCTCCTAGACTTCAGCACAGAAACTGGATCTTATTCATCTTTGAAGTTCCAATATAACACAATAAATTTATGATGAAACAGCTGTTGAGAAGAAGTCAGGGAATGCTGACTCTTCAAATACGTCTTACCTTCTCTGTAGGATAGGCTCTAGCTTGAACTTTTTTTGTCAGAGCTTGTACTTGTGCAGTTACAGCCATCACCTGAAATTAGTCCAAATAAAACCGCTGACGAGAATACACCTAGTCATCTCTGAGCATGGAAGGGCAAAAACTAAACAAATCACCTGAAACAAAGCCTAAAATATTGTTACTACCTTTCTTCTCAGACAGTATAGGAAAGATGGTTTCTGATACTTTTTCATAAAGTACAAAAAAATTTCTACTTCTTAAAGCTAAAGAAATCATCTTATCAAACCATGGGGAGGGGATGGGAACTGGGTCAGTGGTGATGTGGGGAGACTGTACCTTATCTGTACTGGCCGAATCAACCAATACAGCTGGCTACCCAAAGGGCAAATCCTATCACCTTTCCCAGCATTGGTTTCTTTAGCTATGAGAATAAAGGAAATACATTCAGATAACTTCTTTTTGGAGTTTTCTGTATTGCTTTAGATGCAGAAATAAATTACTTTGAATTCTAGCCCGAAAAGGTTTTTTCATTAAGTCACTTGGCTCTTAAGGAATTTGGTATCATTCAAATATATGTCCCTCAAACGACCAAAGTTTGGAGGTGAAGCACACAAAACGAAAGCCAATCCGTCAGTGACCCATCCCCAAGGGGGTGACATGACTCACCTGATCCTGAAGGTTTTTCAAAAGTGTCATGGCACTTTGCAGGTCTGACTCCAGCACCGCCTATGAGAGGGAGAGAGAATTAAAGAAAAGCACTTATTTCCTCAGGATTATTAGAAGACTGGACGTATGGGGAGGAAAACCCTCTTCTCCTTCAGACACCCCACATTCCCGACTTTTCGCAGACTCGTTTCACAGTCGGCCAGCCCTCCAGGTTTCTAGGAGAAGCGGTAACTTCAGCCCCCTCACCCTACTGCTGCTTTTACCCTGCTGTATCAGGGAAGCTGCTTCTCTGAAGCTACTTTCGTCACCTCCTTTCCCTCGCGCCAATTATTTGCCCAGAGCCGCTGAAGTAAGGAAATGCCTACACAAGGAAACAAACTCACAAGATTCCCAGGCGCCGCCATCTTCACAAACCCCGCCTGTTCAGGGGCGGTACTTTCGGAGAGCCAACGTTATCTGATAGACTTGATAGACAACTCCCGCTTGCAAATCTAAGCCAATAGAAATAAGGGCCTCTCACTTCCGCCCCGAACAGGATGTGGGGAGGAGAAGCCACGCCCAGCCAATAGAATGGAAGAACTGACTAAATTCGTCAGACTTAGGGGGAGATCCAATGACGTAAAATTACTCGTGGAAAGGGGCGCGTGATTAGTATATTGAGGAGAATGATGGAAGCTAAACCAATAAAATCGGGGCAAGCGATTGATCGACAGTTAGAAAGACCCTATGGAAAAAAGGAGTTTGCTGAGCAAACTGATAGCCTATTGGCTCCCCGGATGCCGCAGAACCCAGTCTTTTTCACTACGCTGCCCTTGCGTGGCCACAATCTACCGCTAGGTGGCAGTCCTTGGCTTCGCTCTGACACGGCAGCGTTGCGGATCCGCCAAAGCTGTCTGCTGTTCCAACGCGGTCCACGCGAGGTTCCCCACCGGCCTCAAGGCCCTTGCATAGACTTTGTGATACACTCTTGTGTGACCCTGGAGAAGTCACTCGGTCTCTGACATTTTTTTCATCTGTAAATAAGACAGTTGAGCCAGAGAAGTCCAGAACCAGGGTTTAGAAACGGACACACCGACACTTGGCGCCCATGTCCCTCATCGTGTTTACTGGGGACACTGCGGAAAGACCCCCCCCCCCCCTCACCAGATGCAGCCCCAACACTCCTCATCCCTATCTATTTGGGGACTTAAAAGGGAGCACGTTTTACACATGAGGAAGCCAGTTGAGATTTATGTGACTTGCCCCCGTCACACAATTTCGCAGCCGAATTTGGCCCAAACCCACCCCGTATTTCATTATGCCCTGCCTCATCTTTTCTCAATACTTAAAAATATGTCAACTCCTGCTTCTCACAAGCTGATAAAGTAAGTTGGGTGGGTATTACTTGCTTCCATCACCTGCCTTAAGAAATAAGCACTGCAAAAGGTTAATAATGGTCTTGAATTTGTCCAAGCTGACCTAGGACTAGAAATCAGATCTCCTGACTTGGAACTGTCTTCTGGAACTAAGGAAGGAATAACCCCTGTATCTCTGCACTCAGGGTGGGAAAATCCTGGTTTCTAAATCTTCTGTTGGACTCAGGAAGAATAGGTAGGGGTTGTATCCAATCACCGTGTCTCTTAACATTGTTTTGCTGCTTCAGGCCCACCATGGAAGCTCAGGGTGCCTTGACAGCCTATTCATTCAATTAACCAATAATTAAAAAAAAAGTTTTTAATGTTTATTTATTTTTGAGAGAGAGAGAGCACAAGTGGGAGAGAGAGAGACAGACAGACAGACAGACAGACACAGAATCCGAAGCAGGCTCCAAGCTCTGAGCTGTCTGCCCAGAGCCTCAAGTGGGTCTGGAACTCGTGAGATCCTGACAAGCAATGAAGTTGGAGGCTTAACTGACTGAGCCACCCAGGCTCCCCTAACCAATAATTTTTGTACCATTTGTCAGGATCTGTATTATGAAAAATTTCCATCTCAACATAAATTCTCGTACTTGTCTTGTTAGGTTACAAGTAAGCTTTTCTTTTCCTTGGGACTTGAAATTAATCTGTTCCCATGCATTATGATGTCAGCAAAGAACAAATTACACTACTTTGTTTTGGTTTTGATTATTAAATACTTACTAATCATTCTTTTCGTTACAAGAAAATCTTGGAGTTAACAGTACACTAAGTCTTTGTAAAACTCTTCCAGGACTCAACCAAGTATTGGCAGAGAACACAAGATCATTAAATTTATTTTCTATTCCAACAATTCCATAAACTGTTAGTCATTAATAACATTTGCATGTACTGTATTTCCTGTCCATTCCTCTAGATATAAGATTTTTTTTTCTCTCTGATTTCTTTCAGGATTTTTCTGTCTTTGGCTTTTGCAGTTTCAACATGGTATGCCTATGTATGGGTTTTTTTTGGTTTTAGGTTTTTGTTTTTTTGGTATCCATCCTGCTCAGCGTTTTCTTTTTTAATTTTTTTAAGTTTATTTATTTATTTTGAGAGAGAGAGAGAGAGAGAGAGAGAGAGAGAATGCAAATGGGGAAGGGGCAGATAGAGGGAAAGAGAGAATCCCAAGCAAGCTCCCTACTGTCAGCACGGAGCCCAACATGCTCCAAGCCCAACATGGGACTTGATCCCACAGTGAGATCTTGACCTGAGCCGAAATCAAGAGTGAGATGCTCAACTGACTAAGCCACCCAGGTGCCCCAAAGATTAGTTCCAAATTATGGAAATAGCCCAAGTGTCCATCAACTGATGAGTGGATAAAGAAGATGTGGTATACATACATATGTGTATATGTGGTACACACACACACACACACACACACACACACACACACACACACTGGAATATTACTCAGCCATAAAAAAGAATGAAATCTTTCCATTTACAAGGACGTGGACAGATCTAAAAAGTAATATTCTAAACAAAATAAGTCAGTCAGAGAAAGACAATACCATATGATTTCACTCATATGTAGAATTTAAGAAATAACAGAAACAATGAAAAGGGAAAAAGAGAGAGGCAAACCAAGAAATAGACTCTTAACTATAGAGAACAAGCTGACTGTTAGCAGGGGGGACGTGGGTGGGAGATGGATTAAATAGGTGATGGGGATTAAGGAGTGAACTTCTTGTGATGAGCACCAGGTGTTTTATGGAAGTGCTGAATCACTGTATTGTACACCTGAAACTAACATTACATTGTAGGTTAACTAACTGGAATTTCAATAAAAACAATGAAAAAAAAAATAAAGCTAGGGGCATCTGGGTGGCTCAGTCGGTTACGTGTCTGACTCTTGATTTCAAGTCAGATCATGATCTCATGGTTGTGATATTCAGCCCCGCTTTAGGCTCGTGCTGGGCTTGGGGCCTGCTTAGGACTCTCTCTCTCCCTCTCTCTCTGCCCCCCCCCTCAAAATAAACTAATTAAAAAAAAGAATAAAGTTGTATTTTACAGAAAAGTTATCTACACTGACTTAGTTTTTTTAAAAAGAGTTTTATTGAGGTATAATTTATATACCATAAAATTCACCTGTTTTAAATGTATAATTCAATAATTTTTAAAGAAAATTTACAGAGTTATACAACCATCACCAGAAAACAATTTAGAACATTACCACCATCCCTCATGCCCTTTTGCAGTTTATCATCATTCTCATTTCTATCTAGCCTTAGGCAATCACTACTTTCTGCCTTTATAGGTATTCCTTTACTATACATTTCACGTAAATGGAATCATATAGTATGTAGTCTTTTTCATCTGTCTATTTTCACTAAGCATAATGATTCTGAGTTTTTGAGTGTGAGATCATAGACCTGAGTAGAAATCGAGAATCAGATGCTGGGGAGCCTGGGTGGCTCAGGCAGTTGAGTATCTAACTTCAAGCTCAGGTCATGATCTCACAGCTCGTGAGTTCAAGCTCCATGTCGGACTCTGTGCTGACAGCTCAGAGCCTGGAGCCTGCTTCAGGTTCTGTGTCTCCCTCTCTCTGCCACTTCCTTACTCACGCTCTTGCCTCTCAAAAATCAATAAACATTAAAAAAAAAGTCAGATGCTCAACCAACTGAGCCACCAAGGTGCTGCAATATTTTGATCATTTTAAAACTCAACTGTCTTCTTGAGTTGTAAAGGTTCTCTGTATATTCTTAGCAGAAGTCCTTTATCAGAAATATGACTTCCAAATATTTTCTCCAAGTCTGAGGCTTAAACTTTAATTTTAATTTTCTTAATAGTATCTTTTAGGTACAAAAGTTTTTAATTTTTATGAAGTATAATTTATCAATATTTTCTTTTATGGATTGAGCTTTTAGTATCATATGTAAGAATTTATGTCTAACCAAAGATTTTCCCTATGTTTTATTCTAAAAGTTTTATAGCTTTGGATCTTAAAATTAGGTGTATGGCCCATTTTAAATTATTTTGGTGTATGGTGTGAGGTAAGGTTCTACATTTATCTTTTTGCATGTGGATATTCAGCATCACTTGTTGAAAAGACATTTTCACCCAATTGCTTTGGGATTTTTGTTGAAAATCAATTGCTCTAGTTTAGTTTTAAATTTTAATTAAATTAAAATTCAGTTTCTCAGTGGTTCTTAATACATTCCAAGTCCTCAATAGCCATATTTAGCTAGGGGAAGACAGGGAGAGTCCCAATCAAGTCAGGAAGGTGGGAAAGCCCAGCCTGGGGTGAGGGAGTATTGGTAGGCCAGTCAGACCTGGAGGTGGGAGGCTGTGAAAGGATAAGATGGTATAAGCTGTGGCCAATTTAAATGCCAGCCAGGGGGGCCTAGGCTTTGTCTCAGATACAACATAGGCCCTGGAGGCTTCTATTCATGACAGATATGTAAGATATGTAAGAAGTGATACTTTAGAAAATTGAGTCTGCCAGTCATTTGGTGAAATGAGCAGCTGGAAGACTAGTCAAGGTGCTGTTGCAATTATCAGGTATGAAAAGGGGGCTAGCTGAACAGGTAGACTGCAAGGAGCTGAGAATTACTAGATGGGGCCCACTGAGATGGGGCAAGTTCTGGAGAACGTTGTCATTGCAGATGCTGGAAGGAAGTCCAGACCAGCCTGGAAGCTTGTAAAAGGAGTTAGTCCATTAAACAGTCAGAGTCAGGAAGATGTTCTAACAAGACGGCAGTAGGACAGGTTTGGAAAGCCTAGCAGGCTAGTGGTAACAATAGATACCACTCACTGAGCACTCACTGTTTGTTGGGAGCTATGCTTGTAACTTCTTTTTCTTCCCCTAGCTTTCTTCTGGTATAGTTGACAAATAAAAATCGTATATATTTAAGATGTACTATGTGATGTGTAAATATATGTATACATTGTGAAATGATTACCACAATCAAGCTAATTAACCAATCTATTACCTCATATAGTTACCTTTTTTTTTCCTTTTTCTTTCTTTTTTTTGGGGGGGGGGTGGGTCTAGTGATGAGAACAATTAAGATCTACTCTTAGCGAATTTCCAGTACACAATACAGTATGGTTAACTATAGACACTCTGATGTACATCAGATCAACAGAACCCATTCATCTTTCATACCTGGAATTTTGTCCTCTGAACATTTCCCCTACCCTCTAGCTGTTGGTACCCACCATTCTACTCCCTGTTTCTCGGAGTTTGGCCTTTTATTTTCCACACACAAGTGAAATCATATAGTATTTGTCTTTTTGTGACTTATTGCACTTATCACAATGTCCTCCAGTTTCATCCATGTCATCACAATAACAAGGTTTCCTTCTTTTTAAAGACTGAGTAATATTCCTTGTGTGTGGAATCAGATTTTCTTTTTTCTTTTCTTCTTCTTCTTTTTTTTTTAGATTTTCTTTATCCATTCATCCTTTGACTGACACTTAGCTTTTTCCATGGATTGACTATCATAAATAATGCTACAATGAGCATGGGGGTGCAGATATCTCTTTGAGATGGTGATTTCATTCCCTTTCGATATATACTCAAAAGTGGGAACACTGGGTCATGTGATAGTTCTATTTTTAACTTTTTGAGGAACCTCCATACTATTTTCCATAATGGCTGTAACCAATTTTTTAAAATAACTCCATATACATAATCCTTAAGCCAAGCAAATGGGCTAGATATTACCATACACGTTTTGTAAATAATTTCATTTATTTATTTATTTATTTATTTATTTATTTATTTATTTTAGAGAGAGTGTGAGTGGGGGAGAGGGGCAGAGGGAGAGAGAGATAATATTTAAAAATATTTGTTTATTTGTTTAAGACAGAAAGAGAATGCACTAGTGAGCAGGGGGAGGAACAGAGAGGGAGAGAGAGGGAGCGAGAGAATCCCAAGCCAACTCTGTGCTGTCAGCACAGAGGCCAACGCAGGGCTCAACCTCACAAACTGGGAGATCATTACCTGAGCCAAAATTAAGAGTGGGACGCTCAACCAACTGAGCCACCCAGACACCCCTACCATCCACATTTTACAGATAAAGCTGAGGTTTAATGCTGGGGTTCAAAGCCAAATCTTCCTGGTTCCAAAGCCTGTGCTCTTGAGAATAGTTCTTGTCAAACTTTTATGTGCATTAAATCACCTGAGAGGGTCTTGTTAAAATGCAGATTATGTTTCAATAGGCCTAGGTTGGGGCCTGAGATTCTGCAGTTCCAACAACCTCCCGTGGATACAAATGCATCAGCCCATGGATGACACTGAGTCACAAGACTTTGAATGATACTTTTTTTCTCAGAGAGGTGAAGTAAATCACCCAAGTCACGCAGCTGGTCCTTAGCAGAGCCAGAGTTTTTGAACACGGGTCTATTTGACTACAAAACCTATGCTCTTAGATATTAAGATGTGTTATCTCCTCTTATTATCAGGAGACAGGGCCACCAGCTTCCAGTCTAGGGCTTGAGGGAAACATCTAATCTCTGAGTAGATGGGAGCCAGAAAAACTAAAAGAGTTATCAAAACAGGGCTTCTGACAGAGGTAACACGACCAGGGTCAGTTACCACACTGGGGCACAGGGTGGGGCCCAAGTCTTAGGAACAAGACAGAAGCTAAGTTTCTGGAACTATTGCATGGGGGCAAGGATAACTGGATGCTGAGACTCCAAGTTAGGCCAGAGCTCGTTCTATCCCTCTTGCATGGGACCTAATCAGGGATAGGACTGCCCCTGCACGTGCAACAAGGCATAGCAGAGGAGAAAATGGACAGAGGGTTGGGAGCCAGGCTATCCTTCATACCTTGCTCCCCAGGATCCTTGGCACTCCCCAGAGAGGCTAGGCCTTCCTAGGGCTCACCCATATCCTTGGGAGCTATAGAATCCATTCCCTGCAATCTCCTTGCTCACCTTCCATTCTCTTGATTCCGAGCCTTCCTCCCACCACAGTCCTCCATGTGCATACTCCCTGTTTGTATGACAGGATGGTTCCATGTTTCAGGCCCTTATCTTATTGACCTTGTTCTGTCAGGACCCATAATAACTGCCTTTGCTTTTTCTTTCCTTTTTTTTCCATCCTGACTTGCTCCCTTTGATTGGCCAGGGCATAGGGTGGGTGTTTGGGAAGTGGCAGAAAACAGAGACACTATTATTGACTCAGTTTGGGGTCTGCAGTGGGGCATGGGGGACCCATGGGAGCAGCACAGAGCAGGGTGAGAATAGAGAGTGGAGTATTTTAGATGCCTCTGGGCTTATGCTTTTGTGTCAGGAAAGCAGCCATCCACGCTGCACCAGCTGTCAGCTCAAGAGCTGCATCAGAGTCATCAGCTATATTAGGATCTTGGACAGAACTTTTGATTGACTTTTGGCTAAAGGCCACTTCAGAACTTCCACAACAAAGGACAGGTACAAATGTGACCTAAAGGATTAGTTACAAAGCCCCAAACAGAAAAAAATGACCAGATAAATTTTTGAGCATGAAAAATGAGACATTTCAGAATTGGCTTTGCTAAAGAAATGCTCAGACACTATCATGTCAATATCAGCGTTGTGGAAAAAGTCTTTTATGCAGATACAGACATTATAGCCTCTGCTATACTAGGATAATTTCCCATGACCTGAGAACCCACCATGTGCTTACTGTCACTTCTGCCCACAAGCAGGGTCTCTCTGTCCAAGTGACCCCTTCTCCCTCTCTGTCCAAGTGACCCCTTCTCCCAAGAGGATGATGTCCAAGGGGCAAAGAAGAGCCAAGGCAGAAAGACACTGTTTGTCAGCATCCTCTTAGATATACTTTTTTTAAAACATTTTATTTTTAAGTAATCTCTACACCCAACATGGGGCTCAAACTTACAACCCCGAGATCAAGAGTCATATGCTCCACCAACCGAGCCAGCCAGTACCCTCTCCTCTTAGATATCCTTTTTTGGCCTCCTTGAGTTATTAATTAATTAATTAATTAATTTAATATGAAATTTATTGTCAAATTGGTTTCCATACAACACCCAGTGCTCATCCCAACAGATGCCCTCCTCAATGCCCATCACCCACTTTCCCTCAGTTTATCCTCAGTTTTTAAGAGCCTCTTATGTTTTGGTTCCCTCCCTCTCTAACTTTTTTTTTCCTTCCCCTCCCCCATGGTCTTCTGTTAAGTTTCTCAGGATCCACATAAGAGTGAAAACATACGGTATCTGCCTTTCTCTGTATGACTTATTTCATTAGGCATAACACTCTCCAGTTCCATACATATTGCTACAAAAGGCATATTTCATTCTTTTCCTTGAGTTATTTTAAATTTCATTTTGGTTCATTTTTGAGAGATGATTACCGGTTAGCCCCTGGAGACTCTGTTAATCATTCAAATGCAAGTTACTTGAAGAGAGACCCCTAGAATCATTCATGGCTTGATAAGCCTCCAACAACTACCAACATTTAAATTTAAGTGTCCCAGTTTAAAAAAAAATCTCAATGTATATTTTATACATATACACAAAAGGGTCTGAATAGATACCCTCTAACTACTAATCATGGTTATCTTTGTGGAATGGGACCATGAATAGTGGAAGGGGCTTCACTTCTTTTGTGTTATAGAAGATTCATTGTTTGAATGTTCAAAGTCATGAGCATTACTTTTACAACTGGGAACAAAGGAGAGAAGGAAGAAGGGGAAAGGAGGGAGGAAAGAAGGAGACAGAAATTTGGAAGAGAGAAGAAAATACAGAAAGGCAAAAATACAAAGAAGGGGAGAGCAAGTAAGAAAGAAAGAAAGAAAGAAAGAGAAGGAAGGAAGAGGAGCTCCCTCCACCCTCTCCCTGAATAAGATCCAGGGAATCTCATCTATGTCCCTCATCCTCCAGGAGCAATTGGAGCCCTCATAGGAACAGAGAACAGCAGCTGTCCACCTTCTTTGGTACATTATTCATCAAGTATTTATTTGATTTCAATTTGTCAGAGTTGAAAGAGCTCAAGATAAAAATATACATAATAACTTTTGGTCATTTAAAATATCAAAATGGGGGGCGCCTGGCTTATTCAGCTGGTAGGGTAGAGTATACAACTCTTGATCTTGGGGTTGTAGGTTGTAGCCTACATTTCTACAATGGGTGTAGAAATTACTTAAAAAAATAAGGCCTTTAAAAATAAGTAAGAAGGAGTAAGTAAATACATAAATATAGATAAATAAAAATTAAAATAAAAAATTAAAATAAATAAATACAATAAGTGAATAAAAATAAATATTGAAACAATGAACTACATTTAGGGAGACTAGAGGTAAAGAGGCGGGAGAAGGGGAAAACATAAAAAGAACATACAGAGCAAGAAAGAAACAACAGGTTGGAATAAATAGCAACACACACCAGTCTGCTTAAAAACCCCAGGAGGCCACTACTCCTTGCTTAAGCTGTGATACCTGGTTCCCTAAAGGTTGGGCCAGAAAGGTAAACCTAGAAGCCCTTGTCTCCCTTTTTCCTCCAGAATGCCCACAGTGTGGGCCAGTGGCTGTGGATGTGGTTGCTTAAGACACAACTCTTTGTTCAGGATCCATCTCGAGCTTACCTTCCACGGAAGCCTCCCTTAATTGCCCTTTGCCCTGCAGCTCTGCCCTCAATGATGACACTCCTTCATTCCTGTAGTTATGTCCTCAATTTTTCAGTTATTTTGCATTTGTCAACTGTTGTCACTCTGGACCTGTGATCATGTTGGCCATGTGTTCATCGATCTGAAAATTCTTTGAGGACAAGGAGGCCTCTGACCTGTCTCTTGACCCCTTTCAGTGTCTAGGTGCTGCCTGGTCCACAAAGAGTATGCAGTGACCTTCCTGTCCCCTTCCCACCATCTCTCCATGCTCTTCTCCAGTGACACTGCCAGAAGCCAGAGGGACCACGGTTAGCAGATGACCATGCAGGCACGGCTGTCTAATTCTAGCCAAGGGCATGGGGGAAAGGACAGAGCCCAGGGACCTGTGGCCTGTTCTTTGAGAGGACACAGGGCTAATAATAGGAGGGGAGATTAGGGAGGGATTTGAATTGCATTGTTATCTCACAGGAATGGCCTTTGAGAGCCTTTTTCCAAGCTCTTCCAAGAGCGGCACCACCCCCTCCTCTGCCCTGTGTCTCTGAAGGAGTGCTCACCACCTTTCACCACTTCTTTCTCTCCTCTTTCCATCTGCTCTTCTCTGTTAACCCCCAACCGATCTCTCCCTACCCTGTCTGCCCAGCCCCAGGGCCTCTCCAGCCCGTCCTCATTCCTCATCCCTTTTCTGTCTCCTGCACTGATTTTCCTGACTTCTCTGCCTTGATCTGCTTCCTTCCACCGCTTCCCACAAAGTCCTTCCTACATAACCTTCCTGCCCACTTCTGTCTCCCTCTTGGCCCCCACCGCCGCACCCCCTCTCCTCCTCCCAGGTTCCCCACTGTCTTCAGCTTCAGGCACCAGACTTGCTTTCCAAGCTGGTGGCCTTTGTCTCCCCTTTCCCAACACATTTGAGCCAGTTTCTCCCTCTCCTGCCCCTGTCCCCTTGCTCTGCCCTCCCTCAAAGCTGAGCTGGACAAGTATAGGTAACAGAGATTGAGGTAGACTGATAGCCTCCATTCCCCACCAGACACCAAGCATTGGGACACCTCTGAGAACAAGACCTGGGACATGCAGGCCACAGGAGACACCTCCTTGAGGCCAGCCACAGCTATTTTTAGGAACCCAGTACCACAAAAAGGCCTTTTGCTTTGTTTCACACCACCCCCATGGAACTGCTCTTGGCAGCCAAGCTGTAATCTCAGAGACAGGGGGCCCAGGCACTGGGAAGCCAGGCTGGAGACTTTGCCCCCTGCCCTGGCTTCTCAGAGCCATGAGACTCTGCCCTTGGGGCAAGGTCATCTCCCCCCCACAACACACAGACACACAGCCACACTGCTCTGCCACTCTCTCTGCCACTCTTTCTGCATTCTTGGCCTATTCACTCCACAGCTGACCCTCCGATCTGCCGGCCCCACCCCCTACTCCTCCACTGCACCTCCTGGCCCGCCCCTCTCTCTCCAGCTCCCAAAGGACCCTTCACTGGCTCTTCCCCACTCCAAACAAACCAACTACTTCACCATCTTGCTTCCTCCCCCTCTTCTTGCTCAGAATGGTTCAGGCTGTTTTGATTTAGTAAATCCAAAGCCCTTTGATAAAGGTCCTTCCTTCCTTGCTGCAGGTGGGGAAGCTAAGCCCCCAGATTTGGTCCCTTCAGGGTGGAGAAGCCTGACCAGCTCTGTCTTTAGTCTCGTCTCTGGTCCAGAGGTGATCTGGCAGTCAGGCTGCCTGCTGCCCCTGAAAAGCTCCCTTGGGAGAAAACAGCAGCCAGCTCTCTGGGCTCCTCCTCCGTTCCAAATCAGACCCAGGGAGGTCCTTACCACCCGCCCCCAGGGCTGGAAGGTGAAAAGTGTGTATCTCTTTGTGTTCTTAATCAGTTTCTTTCTTTTTTTAAAAAAAATATTTTTTAAATGTTTATTTATTTTTGTGAGAAAGAGTGCAAGTCGGGGAGGAGCAGAGAGAGAAGGAGATAAAGAATCCGAAGCAGGCTCTGCTCAGAGCCCGACATGGGGCTCGAACCCATGAACTGTGAGATCATGACCTGAGCTGAAGTCAGATGCCTAACTGACTGAGGTGCCCCTCTTAATCAGTTTCTAATAGCTGTATGGACTTTGAGGCATGTGCAGCAAAGGACTGGAATTAAACCCCTGCTCACACACTCAGCGGCAGGAATGCTGCACAGGAGGTCAGCCTTCCACCTTGCATTCTCTTGGAACCCTAGCAAGAGCCGTGCTCCAAGAGACCAGCAGCTATCTCCTGGCCAGTTTGTGGGGCTGGGGTACATAGAGGCACCTGCATGGTCAAAGCAGCAACATCATCTTTTCAGGTAAAATAAAAATTCGGAGGCATTAGCAAGCAGAAGAATCCAATTCACAGGTGCCACTTGTGTTTCCAGAACACTCTCAAGGGTTACTCGCTGCCCTCCAGCCCTACTTTGTCCTCATAACCTGGAACACTGGAGGCCAAGACCCAAGAACTTTCTCGGGCAAGTTGGTGAGGGCCAGAGGATGATGGCGTGGCTGCCCCAGGCTCTGCTCTGAGCTCCCTACAAGCACATCTGGAGATGCGGGGGAACCGGCTGAGTCTTTTGCTTATGGCAGGAGGCACCCCAACTCTCCAGATATTCCCAAACCACCACTCAGTCTTCCAGAGAGACAGAGGCAGGAATAGGAAAACAGAACCAGAAAATGCAAAAGGGAATGGGAAACAAAATAAGGGCATCTCTTATTACCCCCTCTTCATGAGTTTGGGATTGCCCGATCTTAAAAACACAACAAACCATGTTACTTGACTCTCTTCCCTTCTGGTTGCTGTCTAATCTCTTTTACTTCACTGCCAAGCTCCTCAAATGCACGGTGGCCACCCACTGCCTTTACAGCCTGGCCACTCATCTTTTTCCTGATACTTCTCTGCAGCTTGCTCTGCCCTGTGACTCTGCTTAAGGTCCTTGCTCCAAAGTCACCCAAGTTCCTCCTCTGTCTCCCTGTCACTCAGTCTTTCTTTGGCATCTGACACTGTGGCCACCTGCTCCTCTTGAAACACATCTTCTGGCTTCTAGGAAACTTCTCTTTTTTTCTGTCTCCTTGGCTCTCCTTGGGTCACCTTCTCCCTTCTCTGTGAGCTTCTCTTCCTTCTCCCATATTTGCACTGCAAGTATCTCCTGGGGCTTTCCCTCTCGCCTGCAACCTCATGGCTTCTTCCCTGGGCCCCCTGAGGCAGTGGATCTCAGGCACCAGCCCTGTCAGCCCATCCCATCATTTCAACTTCCTACAAGGATGCAAAACGTCCTCTGTCCTCCAACAGCTGCCGCATGGTCACCTCTGACGCCCCCACACCAAACATTTTTGTCCTTTCTCCCATCTGCTGAAGAGCTCATCCCCATTGCTGCCACTCCCATCCTCGCCAACATTGTGCAGTCATGAGTCTTCCTTCCTTGTTTCCTGTGTCCAGTCTCCCAGCAAGGCATTTTATTTCTTCCTTAGAAACCCTTTCCAGCCTTGCCCCTTCCTCTTCATGTCTTCTGGCCCTGCCTTCCTCCCAGTCTTGACTGTTATTCTGTCCTACTCTGGGTCTCCCTGCCTTCAGCCTCTTCTCCCTTAAAGCACCCAATAATATCCTGCTCAGTTCCTCTAATTCTGCTGTCATGATGTCACAGTGACTGCCCCTGGTTCAGGGCTTTAATTATTTTTCATTGCCTCCAGGATATTGTCCATTTTGCTGGTTTGGGAAACATGGCAGTGTCAGTAGAAAGAACCTCAGAGCAAGAGAGACCTGGGTTTGAATCCCAGTGCCATACTTACTGTTGACCTTCAGCAGACATCTTGGCTTTAACCTTCAGCAAACATCTTGGCCTCTCTGAACCTTGTTGCTCAACCATAAAATTCAATTTAATTGGCAGGCAAGTGTAATACGTATAAAACACAGTGCATTGTGCCTGGCACAGGTTGGCATTCCACAAAACAAACAGCCATTTCCCCTCTTGTACAGTGTGCCCCCCCCCCCCACGAATCTCAAGACCCCTTCCCCATAGTCCAACAAGGCATATGTTCTCTGAGTCTTCATGACTTCACCATGCCATTTGTCTGCCATGCTTTCTGTCATGCTGTGATTCTCACCACCACCTATACCACATCCCCACTCCCAATGCTTCTCAAAGCCCTACCCTTCTTTCAAGCCCCAGTTTCAGGCCGTCACCTAGAAATCTTTGACAGTTTCAACCCTCACTGATCAAGAGCTTCTCTGCCCTTGGGTTGTTCTGGATCTGGGCCACACTGTGTAGCCCTGAACCATTCTCCCTTGGTTTCTGGTATGTTACCTGTGGCTTCCTGAGCTGATGGGAACACCTGTGAGTCAGAGGCCATGTATCCTTCTGTAGTCCCCACAAAGCCGGGTATTCATCAGGGTCAGCAAGGCATCTGATGAAATGACTGACTGGGACCCAGCTGGAGGGAAGGAAGGATGAAATAGGCTGAAAGCTGGGAGGGAGGCACTCCTGGCAATTTCACAAATACCAGTGCTTTGTCTTCAGACTGGCTGTAGAAAGTAGTTCAGACCCTGTCATAGGTGTGTGTGTGGATGTACGCTCACACATATGTGTGTGTGTATATGTGTGCAGGCATGTGTGTTTGTGTGCATTCATCTGCATGCACAGTGGTGGGTAGAGGTGGAAAGATAGACGATGGGCCCAGGGAGGCCTGCTTAGGGAAGTAGGGCCTCTGACAGAGAGAATGAAGTAGAGAACCCCTTCTCCCTTTGGGAAGGGGGACAGCTAATTACTCAGCCTGTTGGCTCCTCTCTGAGCAATTACCATCTGCTCCTAGTAAATTGCATGGTCTGTCCGTATCTTGGGCTGATTCAGGCCTGAAAGCTACAGGATAACTGTGACCAGAGCAGAGGTCCTTGGGTGGAGCAGGGGCCTATGCTGGGTCCCCAGCTGGGGCCCAACATAAAGAGACCAGTGTAGGGCTCCAGGTCTAGACACCAAAGTGTCCGTCCAGCAGGCAACTCCGGGATGCTGTTTCTTGGTTTGCCTAATTATTTCACATCGCAATACCTTGGCCATTCGCTTTCCATGAGTTTCTAGCCCCCCTGTATCCTAAGTCTGGCTCTGGCTAAGGGGTGATTGGGATTTCTGAAGGAACCCAGGTCAGCCCCATCTCTGAGGGCCTCAGTTTAATCTGCCTCCCTTCCACAACCCAGTTCTCAGATCCTAGAGCCAGCCCAGCTCCACCAGGTAGTGGGATCTCTAAGATCCTCAGCCAGGGCGCACACAGAACAATCTAGATGACAGTTGTCTGGAATGGCCAAGCAGCCTCCACCTGGGGGGGGCCTCTGTTCCCATCAAGTGTCCCTGGTCAATACCGCCACTTAGATGGGTGACTCCTGGTGGGCCTCAGTTCAGCATGTTGGCCTGCCATGAGGGCAAGTCCATGAGCAGCAGTCAGGCACTGCTGCCTCTCCTGGCCCCAAGGCTGGACTATAGGCCTAGACTGAGCCTAGGACAGCTTGAACACTTGGGCCTCCTGGTCACAATGTTCCCTGATCATGGTGTGGCAGCTATGATTTGGGTAGAAGAGACCACAGGATTGCTGGATCTTTGATCCACCCTGGCCTGGACCATCCCTCACACCAAATTGACTTAGTGGGGCTAAGAGAGATGTGGGGCAAAGAACCTATGGCAAGGTAACCAGTCCTACCACCTGGCAGCCAGGTCTATGTTCCTAACAGTAAAAACTGCCACTTCACGAGGGTCTACTATGTATCTGGGCTATGCTGGGCCCTTTACCTATGCAAACCCTATATTAGAACTTAATATTCCTGGAAGGGATGGTCACATTTCCCATGTTACAGATGATAAAACTGACTCAGAGAGGTTCTGTGACTGACATTGAATACACAGCTGGAAAATGGCACTTTTCCATTTTCCAACTTTTCCATTGGGTTTCAAAGTGGATCTTTGTGACTGACCCCAAAGGTCACCAGGCTGCTCCTTGCATGCCCTCTGAGGCCTCCAGCCTTGCATCTAAATTGGCCATGCCCCACAAAGCCTCCCTTTTGGTGAGGCTACAAACACTCTCTGAAGGCAAGACCCACCTTCTCAAGTACCCCAAACTAAAGAGGGCCAGACCCAGTCACTGCCTTCTCCCCACTTCTCTTTCCAGTTGTCCACTGTCTATCAGAAAGTGGAGACTCTGGAGTACAGAGTGGGGGCAGGGTGCAGAGGGGTACAAAAGATTTTGGAGCTAGCAAGAAGACAAAAGAATGACAAGAAGGAACAGCTGTTTGTAAAGGGAAACCTGAGACAGGCACAAAGCTCAGGCCCTAATTCCAGGCTCTCGTGGAGCCAGGGTAGGGGGCCCCCAAGGTCAGAGATTCTAGGGGTGGGCAGATAGGAGCACTTGGCCCCACTCTGGGGTGGGTCCCTTCTCCCAGGCACTCATACAACTGGTGCCTCATTCCTCTCCCTGGGCCAAGCCCCCTGCCTCTTCCTATCCCCCTCTGCTCCCATCTTTGGGGTTGGGGCCTCCTTTCTAATTTCCCTCTTTCCATACTGAGGTCCACTCTAACCTGGCCTAGTGCACCCCCTCCTTCCCCATTCCTGGAGTAATTTTAGCAACTTTTCCTCTGAACTCCTGCTGGCATGTCACAGCAAATGGCCCCTGTTTGGGCCTGACACTTGATCAGGGTGGTGACAGAGCTCAGACAAAGCAGGCACCATGCCGGGGAGGGGAGGGCAGGGCAGAGCAGGGGAGACAGATCACCTTCCTTTCTCTCCAGGCCTTATTTGGTCTACCTTGGTGAAGCCACCCTCCCTCTAGCCCCCTCTTTATTTATAGCATTTTGCTCTGCTCGCCTTTGTCTTGTCTGCTCTCACTCTGTAGTACACTCTGAACTCTCCCCACCCACCCCCACATGGTGGGGCCCCCGGCCCCTCACTCTCCCCACCAGGAATGTGCATGTGAGCAAAGGCGCTGGCTAGGAGCTGAGGCCCAGATTCCATTTCTACAAACAGTTGAATAGAGCTGCCAAGAGGAAGGGTCTTTGTTTTGGTCACCCCTTAGATCCTTATTGATGAGAACAATGCCACATTAGGCACTCAGTAAATACTTGCTGAGTGAAGGAATTAGCAAAGCTGCTGCTCAGTCTTCAGACAGTAGCTAGTGGAAGGCAGAGAATCATAATAGAGCCAAGGGCAGGTGATGGAGGGCTGGCGAGTGAGTGGGGGGTCTTTAAAGACATCAGACCCTCCAATCTGTCTCCCAATCGTGGGGACATCAGGCAGAGCCTCTGCCTAGCAGCAGAGAGATAAGTTCCAGTCTGCAATGGAGTGCTCGAACAGAGTAATGCTGTAACACCAGTAGGTCAGTGCCCTCACAAGCCCCAAAGGGGGAAACAAAGTTTAATTTACTATACGTAGAAAAGGTTTCCCAACTCCACAGCCAAGACGGTTGGCCCACAGTGAAGACACCGACTTTGAAATGGCTCGCCATCCTTTGGGCATCTCAGTTGCCTGCATGTGTGCTCGGTTGCCTGCATCTGCAGCTTTGAACTTGGGAAGCTGCAAGGGGAGGATAAAAAGAGATCTTGCCCTTTGTCACCAAACCCTGAGGTCTCTAGCAGCGGGCCTAATTCCTCGGCACCTGGGAGGGCCTGGTCCAGACCCACAGAGTTTGTTCCACCAGGTCTGTTAGCAGCAGAGCCCGCGTGGGCCGCCGCTGCAGCAGCTGTGGACTTCGGCACTGCGCAGCTGCACGGCATCGCCGCAGCCCCTGCTGCTTTCGTGATGTAACTCCCCTTGCCCGCACCCTCCCCCACCCCACGGCTGTTCAATGCCCACAGACTGTGCCTTGGTTACCAAGCAGCCCCCACGGGGGCCCCCACCTGGGTTTGCCCTTCCCTGCTGTGCCTACTCCACCTTCAAAATGTACCTGTTCTGCACTGCGCCCCCCCACTCCCCCCCCCCCCCCCCCCCCCCCCCCCCCCCCCCCCCCCCCCCGCCATCCCCCAGGCCTGCTGCTCTCCTCCCAGGCTGACAGCTAATCAGATAGATTAATCCGCATGCGCTGAAGAGCTGTGCTTGGGAAAGGGGGGGGGGGGTGCATTTCAAAGCAAACCACACAGTGGTTGCCTGGACACGGAGCCAGTGAAGCTTGCACACGAGGTGGCTAGAAGAGGGTGGCATTAACTACGTTCTGTGCTCATGGGCTGAGCTTCAGGCCTCTTTCCTCACCTACTTTATGGCTGCTTCTGAGGCCTTCAGGAAAAGGGGGACATTTTTCCTGTCCTTCTGCCCCACTTGCCAGAACACCAGTCTCACCGGCTCTGGAGATAGATCACTCCACAGAACACAAGAGGATAGGTGGGCCACACAGCAGGTGTCTTGGTCAGGGGTCTCCTAGCTGAGAGAAGCTGTATTATCTCTGGCACCAAGAGTGTCTGACTCTGGGCTAGAGCGTTCAGCTGAAGGCTGAGCTAAGAAAATGAGTCAGGCAGGGGGCTCCACGAGGACCATCAGGCAGCAGCCAGGTCTGCCCTCTGAGCACAGTGGGTCCTTGCCTGGTTGGACTTCTAGCCCTCCCTCCACGGGCTGGCCTCCATCCCCCATCTGCTCAGCTCCCTCCACCCCCTTGAGTCTTACTGCCCCGACTAGCTGCATGACCTTAAAGAAGGCACTTCCCGTCTCCATAAAATGAAGGACTAACGAATGGCCTGCTTGGCTCTGAGGTTCAGTGACCTCAACACATTGCCTGGCTGGTCCAGGGAAATCAGTGCCCAACCCAGCGTCCCCATCTCTAAGCTCCCTGGTCATTCCACTTGGCTTGGAAACCTTCTGCCAGCTGCCCCAGTCTAGCCCCCTCCCAGGGGCCATGCCCCCAACTCTGCCATACCCCTCTGCTATTGACACTCAGCCCCTTCCCGTCTCACTGTTGGATGCAGGACCCAGGCCTGGAAGCAGAGAGGACACTATGCAAGTGGGGCTGGGCCAGCGGAGGAGGTAGGGCAGGAGGGGCAGCAGTGTCAGAGGCCAGGAGAGCCCTGGGGGAGGGCCAGGGCCCTGCCTGCCTGAGGTCATGGTGGTCTGACCAGTCCCCTCTCCTGCCAGCTATGGAATGTGAAGCCTGGCCTGGGAGATATTTTGGCTGCACTTTGAGCCATCCCCGCCCCCTGGAACTCAGACCCTGTACACTCCATGCCATAACAATGACGACCACTTCCAATTGTTTCCTAGCTGGGGGGGGTGGGGGTGGGGAGAGCACTTTGGGGAAAGGGGGGGAGCCTGGGGGAAATGCTTCTAGTGACAACAGCCCTTTCTAAATCCGGCTAGGGACTGGGTGCAGGTGGGGGTGGGGGTGCCTGCTGCCTGATATATACAGCCCCTGACCAGGTCAAGCTCCACGGCTCTCCCCTGTGCTCTGTCTTTCCTTGCTGCTCTCAGGTAGGAGCGCCAAGCAGGAGGCCTTCCTCTGGGATAAGGGGGCCCCAGTTTCAGGAAGGGGCTCCTCTAGGAACAGCAAGCTGCATGCAGGGCTTCATGCAGAGTACAGGTCTGATCATTGAGCACACATGTGCAGGTCTAAACATGAGTGTAGGTGCCCTGGGAGTGGGAGGGCTCATGTGTTGGGAGTGTGTGTGGATGTCTATATATGAACATATGGGACCAGAATGCATTATGCATTAGAGGTGTGCGCGCGTGCGTGTGTGTGTGTGTGTGTGTGTGTGTGTGTGCGTGCGTGTTTTGTGTACAAGCATGCAGTCTCAATGCATGGTGAGGGAGGGTATGTACCTTACTGCCTAATTAAGATACAAAAATGTCAAGTGGGAGACATGTTTATGATCACGCCTGAGGATAGCTGGTCCATTTGAGGGGAGGGAGAAGAGGATGGCAGAGAAGAATTACTTAGGAAGTACATATGCTTCAAAGCTAGTTCTACGGTGTCCGTAATGAGCGACTACGTATATCCATGCACGTGGAGGTGCTTGTGTGCACATTCAGAAGTCGAGACTGCTACAGCATGTGTACACCCTGCAAAAGGAGCTCACAGGCGTGTGGTGTGCCTGACCCAAGTGTTTGTATACTTGAGAATGTACAGTGATATGGACTTATTTATACTGGACAAATACTTAACATGCGTGTCTGTTGCCCAGGCATGATGGCACAGTGGGAGGGATGTGTGTGCCAAGGTAGAGGAAGGAAACGTGTCTGTATGAGGCATGTGTGTGAGCAGCAGGCATATGTGTTCATCAGAGGACATATGGAGAGCTTTTGGCTGTGTGATGGGTGTGCCTATGAGAGGATGCCCACAAGGGTCTCCTCTCTGAGAGGGTCTACCAAGACTGACAATCAAGTGGGAACGGAATGGAAGAGAACTAGATTTAGTCATGAGACATGGGCTAAAGGCCTGGCTCCACCACTAAATAGTTGTTGTGTGTTCTTGGACAAGAAAGCCTCTTAACCTTGCTTTCTTCATCTGTAGAACAGGGTGAAGACTGAGTAAGAGAGTGTGCATAAAAATGCTTTGTAGACTGTAAAGGACTGAACATATGCGAGCATTAGTTGTTTCTCAGGTGGCTCAAAGAAGGCAAGTTTCACTAGATGAGTATAGGCAAGGGAAAGACCATCTCCAGGTGGGAGGAGGATGAATGGACATCAGGAAACTGTCAGAACTATTGCCCAGGAGAAAGGGCAACAGTGTTTAGAAAGCCAGACAGAGGACAGGACCAGAGAAGCTGGCCACCACTCCCCACCTGTTTGCAGACCTAGGGGAGGGGCAGGTGCTGAGGGGCAGAGCCAGAGAGCAGCAGGGAGTTGGCCCTGACACAGCCTTCCTTCTTTCCAGGTCCCCTGCAGGCTTGAGCCCCTTTCATCTAGTACACACATTCGAGAAACCAAGGTAAGGAAAGCAGAAGATGGAGTGTGGGGGAATCTGGGAAGATTGGCCATGACAGCCCCAAAGCCAGGCATGGGACTCTGTTTCTGCCTTGTCTTGGGGAGTATGTCTTGGTAACCAAGAGCTCCTTGCCTGTGACTAGAGAGGAGGTGCCAAGGAGGGACAAGGATAAGAGATGGATGGAGTTAACTTTCTGCTCCCATGAGAAGCCCAGAACGCTCCTCCCTCCTCTAGGAGAGCCCCAAGCTGAACAAAAGTTAGCCTCCCTTTCTGCCTGACAGGTTTGCTAGGCTATTACATGGTTGAGGGATAAGCTCAGGGAACCAGGGACTCACAGTGACCCCCCTGACTCATGAGTACGGTGCTAGGCTCTGGGGCTCCCACTGAAACAGAGAACCCAGGGAAGGGAGTGGAGGGTGGGCGGACAGGAGGGCCGCCAGCATCTTCTCCAGCTCCCACCCACTGCAGGCACAGCCATGGTGGATGCGGAGATGGCCGCCTTTGGGGCCGCCGCCCCCTTCCTGCGAAAGTCAGAGAAGGAGCGGCTGGAAGCCCAGACCCGACCTTTTGACCTCAAGAAGGATGTCTTCGTGCCTGATGACAAAGAGGAGTTCGTCAAGGCCAAAATTCTGTCTCGAGAGGGTGGCAAAGTCACTGCTGAGACTGAGCATGGCAAGGTGGGCAGCAGGGCTGGTATGAGTGGCCCTCCTGGACTCCTCCCATAGCTGGGGTACACAGAGAGGGTTGCCACCAGGACCCACCCCATGCAGACCTGAGGACAGTCCGATTTCCCCTTCCTCTGGGCAGGGCTCCACACCTGCCAAATAGCCCTTCTCCTTCCCAACATCCCGTCTGTCTTCTCTATGATCACCGGTGCTTCTCTCTTGAAAACCACTGTCCTAGAACTCACCTGACTCCTTTCTGGGAGGAGGGAGGGCTGACCGTACGGCCTGCATGTGGACTGTTGCAGACAGTGACCGTGAAGGAGGACCAGGTGATGCAGCAGAACCCACCCAAGTTTGACAAGATCGAGGACATGGCCATGCTGACCTTCCTGCACGAACCTGCCGTGCTCTACAACCTCAAGGAGCGCTATGCCTCTTGGATGATCTACGTGAGTGCGCCCTCCAGGACATCCTCTGAATCTAGTAGCTTCCTGGTCTGCACAGGCCTGCCTCCTGGAACCCCAGGTTTCTGTTCTTTGTGTGCAGCCATTACAGCACTCTATCTGGGCCCCTGCCTCCCTGGTTCAGTTCTAATACCCCCCCAGGCTGGGATTACTCAGATTTAGTGCTTTCATAGATTTTCCTTTCTCCTCTTCCCCTCCTGGAATGGTTCTCTAACTCTGAAATCTGCCATCCTCCCCTCTTCATCACCAAAAACTCAACCCTCCTTTTCTACCCTAGACCTACTCGGGCCTCTTCTGTGTCACCGTCAATCCCTACAAGTGGCTGCCGGTATACAATGCAGAGGTGGTGGCTGCCTACCGGGGCAAGAAGAGGAGCGAGGCACCGCCCCACATCTTCTCCATCTCTGACAACGCCTATCAGTACATGCTGACAGGTGACAGGCCTTGACTGGAGGGTTTTCTGGAGAACCCCATGGGAGGGAATGGGCTTATTGGTTTGGGCCACTGGGAGATGCCTGGAGAGAGGCAAGGAGGTGGGGTGGTAGGGTGGGTGGATGCCAGGCAAAAGCATCCTGTGTGGCTCCTGATTTTTCCTCCCCACTTTCTTCCAACAGACAGAGAAAACCAGTCCATCCTGATCACGTGAGTGTACCTCCTACCCTGGTCCCTTCCAGAACCTCCCTGACCCCAGCCCCCATCAGGGACCTCAGATCCCATCAAGGACCCGCCATTCTCTTTTCCCTCTACCTTCATGCCAGCTCTTCTTTCTCCAGTGACCTTTACCCTTGCCTTTGCTCGCCTGCTTCCTTTCTGCTTCCCACTCCTGTGGTAGTTTTCCTCTCTCCTTCCCTTCACTCTCTCTCCTCCAACTCATGGCTCTCTTATCCATAAGCCCAGAGTCACCTCCACACTTTCTTTCATCTTTCCCCATTCTGCCACGCCCACCGCCCCCCATTCTTTTCTAAAATGGCCGATGCCCATTGCCTCATGTTGACCTTGCCTAGCTAAGACCAGCAAACCCGGCATTTTCCTGTCATCCTTCCTGGTGCTCTCCCTGACACCATGTGTGTCGGAGTACAGCTGTGTGCTTGGGATGCACGTTACCCGGAAGCTCCTGCTTCAGGGCTCCCACTGTCGACTAGGACCAGACATTCTCTCCTGACTTGAGGCCTGTTTGTCTCAAGCGGTGTCTGTTCATTGCCTAATGAGCCCCTGCCTCTCCCGACAGTGGGGAATCTGGGGCAGGAAAGACTGTCAACACCAAGAGGGTCATCCAGTATTTCGCTGTTATTGCCGCCATTGGGGATCGCAGCAAGAAGGAGCAGACCCCAGGGAAGGTAGGCCTGTTGTCCTCCACGGGCCTGCACTGCAAAAAGGGAAGGGGAGACCTCTCACCAGCCATCCTTCCTGACCTCTGCAGGGCACTCTGGAGGACCAGATCATCCAGGCCAATCCTGCCCTGGAGGCCTTTGGCAATGCCAAGACAGTCCGGAATGACAACTCCTCCCGCTTTGTGAGTGGTCCCTGACCTTGGGTTTGGGACTTGGGCTGGTGAAGGGATGGTGTCAAACATGAGCCTGGCCTCCACTCGTCACCACTCTCCTCCATCTCTCTAGGGGAAATTCATTCGAATCCATTTTGGGGCGACCGGAAAGTTGGCGTCTGCAGACATAGAGACCTGTGAGTGCCATGCATCTGCTAGGACTCAGCTTGAGCTCACCCTCATTCTAAGTCATCATGATCCCAACCTGTCTCTCTCCTCTCTCTGTCTGTCTGCCTTTCTGTCTCTGTCTCTTTTGTGTTTCTAGGTCTATATATTTCTCTCTCTCTGAGACTCCCTCTGGTCTTTCTCCACCTCTCTCTCTGCATGTCTGTATGGGACCCTCTCTCTCTTTGTCTCTCCCTTTCCCTCTGCCTTTTGCTTGCTATGCTTATCATTCATTTCCCTCTATTTCCTTGCACTTAAATCCCAACATTTCTCTTTTTTCTCCGATTACTGTTCACAGACCTTCTGGAAAAATCCAGAGTTATTTTCCAGTTGAGAGCGGAGAGAGACTATCACATTTTCTACCAAATCCTGTCTAACAAAAAGCCCGAGCTGCTGGGTGAGTCAGAGCTACCAACCGAGACCAACTATCTCCATGGCAACCTGGTCCCCTCTGCTTGAGGCTGCTTGCTAGCATGCCCTGGGTTTATGGCACTGCTGGATTCAGTTCTGTGGGATGTGGGACCACATTAAGCCTTGTCATGTGCTTTCCTGCAAGTCCTGTGCTGTGGTAGGCAGCCCCAGCGAGAGCCAGGGGGTTGTGCCTCATCCTAACCACATCTTTTCTTCCCAGACATGCTGCTGATCACCAACAACCCCTATGATTATGCATTCATCTCCCAAGGAGAGACCACGGTGGCCTCCATTGATGACGCTGAAGAGCTCATGGCCACTGATGTAAGTGTGTGAGAACCTGGTTGAGAGGTGAGGGGACAGGCAGTGAGGGGTAAATGAGGCCAGTTCAATGGCTCAGTAGGAGAGCTGAGACACTGTCTATCTCTTATTCAAAGTGGTATGGCCCTCCCCATGGGGCAGAACAAGCCTTATGACCACTATGTGTTGGGAAATAGGTGTGATGAGACAGTGGTGGCCAGTATTTGATGTTCAAGCAAAAAGGGCTGAACACCATGAGACAGAGAAGCAGACAAGACAAGAAGCAAGGCATCACCCAGGGAAGAGGGGTAGGTCATGCAGTCACCATGGGGCTGGGGCAGGCTGTTAGGTGAAGACCAGAGATAGGTATAAATGGTTCCAGCAGGGAAGCAAGTATAGGGCCCAGATGAAGGACAAAAGTAGAAATCATGAGTGGGTAAACAGGGCAGCTCCAGAGGACAGTTGTGACCACAGATGCCAGATCTGGGGCAGTATGCACACCATCTTGCTCTTGTACTGCCCATCTTGGTGTTGGAGTTTCCTACCGGGTATGGGAGTATCAGAAGCCACAAGGATTCAGGAAAGAAGCTCTGTCTCCAACTGAAGCAGGATCTCATTTACGTACCATACTTCCTATTCCGGGGTCCACCAATATGGGATTTGCCTACAGAATGCCTTTGATGTGCTGGGCTTCACCTCAGAGGAGAAGAACTCCATGTACAAGCTGACGGGTGCCATCATGCACTTTGGAAACATGAAGTTCAAACAGAAGCAGCGAGAGGAGCAGGCTGAGCCAGACGGCACTGAAGGTAGGAGTCTGGATGCTGGAGGGCAGCTGTGGAGTCACTGAGGGCCACATCTGTAGAGGAGTCAACCCTTTACCAACTTGGCTGCCTACCCTCTCCTTTCAGAGGCTGACAAATCTGCCTACCTCATGGGGCTCAACTCAGCTGACCTGCTCAAGGGGCTGTGCCACCCTCGAGTGAAAGTGGGCAATGAATATGTCACCAAGGGGCAGAATGTCCAGCAGGTGGGTCATCTTTAGGAGATAAATGGGGAGGGTGCTGGAATGCTGCACTGGGGGCTTTGGAATTCACTGTCCCCACTAACTCTGCTCATCTGGGTCTCTCCCTTACCTTCCAGGTGGCATATGCCACCGGGGCACTGGCCAAGGCAGTGTACGAGAAGATGTTCAACTGGATGGTGACACGGATCAATGCCACCCTGGAGACCAAGCAGCCACGCCAATACTTCATAGGGGTCCTGGACATCGCCGGCTTCGAGATCTTTGATGTGAGTTGGGGGAGCCTGGGTGTGGGGGAACAGTAACTCACTCATTCGCACCTGTGACCATCATGGCCAGGAGTGGGAAAGGTGGTGGGGCTCAGCGGTGATAAACACATCATCCTGTCTTCCAGTGGGGGCTCCCTCTCCCTGGCCTGACAGAGGAGGGGTCCGGCCACACTCCTAACTGGGCTGGGGCACAGGCCTGGGCTGACCCCACTGTCCTCTCAGACCTCTGCCTGCCTGACCCGCTCCACCCCTGCCCCCCCGCAGTTCAACAGCTTTGAGCAGCTGTGCATCAACTTCACCAACGAGAAGCTGCAGCAGTTCTTCAACCACCACATGTTCGTGCTGGAGCAGGAGGAGTACAAGAAGGAAGGCATCGAGTGGGAGTTCATCGACTTTGGCATGGACCTGCAGGCCTGCATCGACCTCATTGAGAAGGTGCTGCCTCCACCTGCTGCCTAAACTACCCACTCACGCCCTACATGAATGCCCCAGACAAAATGGAAGCCCCTCTCTCTGCTGGGGAACATGATCTCGATCCCAAGCCCTAGTTTCCAGAGTCCTGTGTTGTCCTGACCACCCAGGACAGGATGGCACAGGAGAGCCGAGGTCCCAGGGGCTTGAGAATGGACACAGGGAGGACAGGCAGCTCCAGGAAAGCCTCTCATATCAGTATGTTTAAAAGCCCTGGTTTAACCTGGTTTGAGCACAGGGCAGGGAAAAACAATGTATCTGTTTTCAACCCCAACATCTTAGGGATCTGGGCAATGCAGTGGTGTGTAAAGCACCTAGAGTATCCACATTCCCAGACTTTCACAAAAGTCCCTCTGAAATCACACAAAATCTTCCACCTTGGGAAAGCTTGAACAGGTGCAAGTTTGTAAATAACTGTACTGAAAGCTAAACCTGATACCTTAACACCCAAAAGAGGCATCACCATAAACAAATATTGACCTTAGAGTAGGATCCATCTGCATCTGCATGAAGCATGCTCAACGATGTTTTTCCCTCGACCCTCAGCCCATGGGCATCATGTCCATCCTGGAGGAGGAATGCATGTTCCCCAAGGCCACTGATATGACCTTCAAGGCCAAGCTGTTTGACAACCACCTGGGCAAGTCCAACAACTTCCAGAAGCCACGCAACATTAAGGGGAAGCCGGAAGCCCACTTCTCCCTGATCCATTACGCCGGCACCGTGGACTACAACATCCTGGGCTGGCTGCAGAAGAACAAAGACCCACTCAACGAGACGGTGGTGGCCTTGTACCAGAAGTCCTCCCTCAAGATGCTCAGTAACCTGTTTGCCAACTATGCGGGTGCTGATGCACGTAAGTAGAGACTGGGGCTCTGGGGACTATAAAGCAGCGTTTCTGACCTGGTTCTGAGACAGGTTCATTGCACATTCCACCACTTTTGTGTCAGGTTTGCCCCCAAGGGGTACAGGATCAGTGAGATAGAATGGGGGTGGAGAGGCAGAGGCCCCCATAGTGAAGACCCTCACCTGGTGGCCAAATGCCTGCAAAGACATAAAGAGAGCCTGTGATTGTCCACCCCCCAACTCTGGCCTCCCACATGCCCACTCAAGCCCCTTTCCTTGACTCTCCTTCCACAGCTGTTGATAAAGGCAAAGGCAAAGCCAAGAAAGGCTCATCCTTTCAGACTGTGTCAGCTCTGCACAGGGTGAGTCTGTGAGCCCAGCCCCCACCCAGCTAGGTTCCCCAGCACCCACCAGCCCTGCTCCTTCCTGCCTTTCCATCCCTGACTCCCCTGTCTCCTCCTTCCCTTGTGACCCCTTTCCTTCTTTGTCTTTCTTTTTCTCCATTCTCTCTCCCTTTGTGGGCTGCCCTCTCCTCTCTTCTTCTCCCATCTCAATATCTCCCTTTCCCTCTGGTCTCAGGCTGTCCCCTCCTCCATGTCCTCCCCAACATTTCTTCATTCTCTCTGTCTTTCTTTCCCTTCCCTCCTCTCCTCTCCCTTCCCTACATCCCTCTCCTTCACCTGCATTACTTTTCCCTCCTGCACTTTGGGCCACAGGAAAATCTGAACAAGCTGATGACCAACTTGCGCTCTACACATCCCCACTTCGTGCGTTGCATCATTCCCAATGAGACAAAGTCTCCAGGTGAGCCCCAGAACTTGCCACTGCTGGCCACATGCCCCAGGCCCCAGGGACAGGGCTTCCTAAGCCATCTCCTAATCCCCCACAATGGTGGTTTCCAAATGACACTCTCCTCCCATCCCCTATGAGATAGTAGACTACTCCCACCCACCCCCATTTCCTTGCATTTGCAGTGTGATTCGGGGGCCATGTAATGCACTTAAATGGGCATCGCCTCATGTCATGCAGCCCTCCAGTGAGACATTTAGAGATTGTTCACCCTTTTTTGACTGATTAGGAGTTGGAGTCTCAGGGGCCTGGATTCAAGGCTTGGCTAACTCTGCTCTGGTCAGCTTAGTGACCTTGGTGAAGTCCCTTAAACTCTCTGGGTTTAACTCCTCTGGGATTAATTTCTTCTCTAGAAAATGGGATATATTTGCCCTGGCTACCACCTATGATAATAAACACAATATAAAATACAGAATGCGAAAGTCTTTTGGTTACTCTTAAGAGTATAGCTAGGAAGGGGCGCCTGGTTAAGCAGCCGGCTAAGCATCTGACTTCGGCTCAGGTCATGATCTTGCGGTCTGTGAGTTGGAGCCCCACATCAGGCTCTGTGCTGACAGCTCAGAGCCTGGAGCCTGCTTCAGATTCTGTGTCTCCTTCTCTCTCTGCCCCTCTCCTGCTTACACTCTGTCTTTCTCTCTCTCTCTCAAAAATAAACAAAACATTAAAAAAAATTTTTGTTAATAAAAAAAAGAGTATAGCTACGAACAAAATGAAAAAAAAAAAAAGGACCACTTTCCATTATTAAATGACTTGCTAAGGTTACGGACTAGTGAGTGACAGAGCGAGGATCAGAGCCCAGAACTTTTGGCTTGGTCCAGTACTCTCCCTACACCTTCCTCCCCCCATCTCCTGCTGCAGGAGTGATAGACAACCCCCTGGTCATGCACCAGCTGCGCTGTAACGGTGTGCTGGAGGGCATCCGCATCTGCAGGAAGGGCTTCCCCAACCGCATCCTCTACGGGGACTTCAGGCAGAGGTGGGTACAAGGTCTCCCAGAGCTCAGGAAACAGGGGGAGCCTGGGCAGTCCACAGGTGGCCCTGAATACTGTGGGCAGAGCAGGTCAGTACAGAACGTGGGTGACTCTGGGCACCTCCTTCTCCAGGTATCGCATCCTGAATCCAGCGGCCATCCCCGAGGGCCAATTCATTGACAGCAGGAAAGGGGCAGAGAAGCTGCTGGGCTCCCTAGACATTGACCACAATCAGTACAAGTTTGGCCATACCAAGGTAAGGGAAGGGAGGAGACAAGGTGGTTACAGAAAGACTTCTCTCGTCCTTTGGCTTCTCACCTCGTACCTCCTTCCCTTTGACCAATCATCTTAGGACCATCTCTGAAAGGCATGCTTCCTTCCCTGTGAACCCTCCAGCACCACCCCCATCCCAGCTCTAGCTGCCATTGACCTCTTCCCTCCAGTTCTTTCCTAGGGTGTCACCCTCCTTAAAATAACCCTCTCTTCTTTCCCCTCCTGGCCCATCCACCCCTCACCCACAGGTGTTCTTCAAGGCTGGGCTACTGGGGCTGCTGGAGGAGATGCGTGACGAGAGGCTGAGCCGCATCATCACCCGCATCCAGGCCCAGTCCCGGGGTGTGCTCTCCAGAATGGAGTACAAGAAGCTGCTGGAGCGCAGGTGAGAGCTTCAGAAGGAGGCTCCTGACCATCTAAGGCCAGGCTGGTTCAGGGGCAGTGTCAGGAGAAAGCTCACTGAAATTTCAAGCAAGCAGACCAGCAGGAAGGGCTCCTACAGACCCAGGGTGGGCTTCACGGCCAGAGCGGCATAGAGGAAGGAAGGGCCATTACTTAGGAGTCAGGGCCTTAGGACAGGAAGGAGAGAGGGGACTCTCTCACCACCCCTTGCTGGGCCCCTGCAGAGACTCCCTGCTGATAATCCAGTGGAACATTCGGGCCTTCATGGGGGTCAAGAACTGGCCCTGGATGAAGCTCTACTTCAAGATCAAGCCACTGCTGAAGAGTGCAGAGACAGAGAAGGAGATGGCCACCATGAAGGAGGAGTTTGCACGCATCAAAGAGGCGCTGGAGAAGTCAGAGGCTCGCCGCAAGGAACTGGAGGAGAAGATGGTGTCCCTGCTGCAGGAGAAGAATGACCTCCAGCTCCAAGTGCAGGCGGTGAGGCTCCTGGGCCTTTGCTAGCTTGCCTGCCCTGCTCAGCCAACATCTCCCACACACCCTGTACTTCCCCGCCTGGGGCTCACCTTCTCCTCTCATAGGCACAGGATTCTAGGGTCAATACTTCAAACACCTCCAAGGAGGTCCCTCCAGAGAATGAATGGGAAGGGGAAAAGAACTACCTTTTAAAAACAGACTTTCCACCTGGATTCAGCCTGGATCCACAGCGTAATAATTTTGTGACCCTGAGAAAACCACATGTTATCTTTGAGTCTCAATGACCTCATCTCTGGACGGGGGATAAAGCTGCCCATCTCACTAGGTTGTAAATATGTGAAGTGCTGGCATCTGCAAATGTAGTGTCTTCCCTTCAGTGGAGTAGACCAGAGGAAGAAGGCCAACTAAAGAGACTTCTGATTCCCTTCCTCTCTACTTCCATCCCCCAATGTTCCCATCATATTGTCCTGCAATTCTTCCCTACCTCATTCTTCTGAGCTTTCTCTCAGCTGGGATATCCTGGAGCTGCCCTCCTACAGTGAGGGCTGAGCCTCTCCCTCCCTGCATCTGTTAGGGTAACCACCCCACCCACTGATCAGCCTCCCCTCTGTGCCTTGTCCTCAGGAACAAGACAACCTGGCTGATGCAGAGGAACGCTGTGACCAGCTGATCAAGAACAAGATCCAGCTGGAGGCCAAGGTGAAGGAGATGACAGAGAGGCTGGAGGACGAGGAGGAGATGAATGCAGAGCTCACTGCCAAGAAGCGCAAGCTGGAAGATGAGTGCTCTGAGCTCAAAAGGGACATTGATGACCTGGAGCTAACACTGGCCAAGGTGGAGAAGGAGAAGCATGCAACAGAGAACAAGGTGAGGGCAGCTCCTTCTGGCTCCAGCCCAGGTCTCCTCAGGATTCCCAAACCACAAGGTGGTCCTGGTCCTTGGCATTGGACATCCCCATAGACATCTCCAGGCTGGTGACCTGTGACCCTAAAGGGGATGGGGGTCTTGGTTGGCAGGTGAAGAACCTGACAGAGGAAATGGCTGGGCTAGATGAGATCATTGCCAAGCTGACCAAGGAAAAGAAGGCTCTGCAGGAGGCCCACCAGCAAGCCCTGGATGACCTTCAGGCCGAGGAGGACAAGGTCAACACCCTGACGAAGGCCAAAGTCAAGCTGGAGCAGCAGGTGGACGATGTAAGTAGATTGTCACAGGGCCTAGATATACCATGTCCATGTCCATGTCCATGTGTATTTGTGTGTGTGTGTTTAGAAGGATGGGATTGGAGAGTATTCCCTCCCCTGATAACTTTCTAAAAGGGAGCTGGGGAATAGCAAAGGGGAAGAGTGATCAATTATGAGTTATCCATTTCATCCTACTGATATGATCAACAGTAGAAATGGGCTTCCTTTTCTCGATTTAGGGTCAAGCGTTTATATCTCTACTTTCAACCATAGGATTAGAGAGATATCACATAAAAAGTGATACATTTCTTTGGGAATTTTGTGAGACTCCTCAAGGAGGATCTTTGGACCTCTAATATTTTAGGCAGGATCTGGTCCTCAGTGATCATTGTTTTGCAGATAGTTCTCTGTGCATATGTCCATGGGCTCACTTATCACCCCATGTTATCATTACTGAAGTATCTGTCTCAGCCCTAAGACCAAAAGCTGCCTTTAGGTAGGACTTGGATTTATTCAGGGTTGTGTCTAAAGTGCCTAGCACAGGTCTGCAGAAGCTGAATGAATGAAGGCAGCTTTGGGGTTTCAGCACACAGCCATTCATTAAATCATTTATCAAATGGTTACTGAGCATCCCTCTATACCAGGCACTCTCCCAGTCCTCTCGCCCACTCTGGGGAAGCTTTTCTGAGTCCTGGACATTTCTTAGGATTCCCTAACCCTGGAGTGACTGAGCTTCCAAATCACCAAATCAGGACGATTGGTTTTACGGGGCACACTGGTCCTTCTCTCCACCAGCTGGAGGGGTCCCTGGAGCAGGAGAAGAAGGTACGCATGGACCTGGAGCGAGCAAAGCGGAAGCTGGAGGGCGACCTGAAGCTGACCCAGGAGAGCATCATGGACCTGGAGAACGACAAGCAGCAGCTGGACGAGCGGCTGAAAAAGTAGCGTGCTCCCCTCCCTGGTGCCCTTCCTCCCCCTCAGCTCAGCGGACTGTTCTGCCCATGACAGTACATACTGCCCCAAGACACCCGCCCTCAGAACCCCATGCAGCCTCCATCAGTGGCTACAAAACTGTGGGCAGAGGCGTCCAGGAAGAGGGCCTTCCTCCCCCAGACACATGTAGCCAGGCCCCGCAGTCCTCCCTGGCAAAAACTTGAACTTGGATACCTCAAACCTTTTCTTCCTGTTGGGGAGTGAAGAGATGGAAAATAACAGCTCACCTCCTTTTTCACACAAGTCTCTTTGGAGACCAGTTGCTTAACACTGAGGAAGGTTCCACACAAAAGCCTCTCAGGAAAGGCTTTTCAGGTCCTTCACAGAGAACCTGGAGGACCACAGAGAAGCGGGTCAGCTGCCACACTTGAGCAGTGCAGGGTCCTATGAACTTGTGGATCCAATCCTTATTGCAAATTCTACCAAAATTGTATAGATCCACTTTCCACACTTGGGAAACTGAACCTGCAGGATGTATTTGGACAATCAAGGATCTTATGGTGCTTTAGGGTCAGGATTTCGAAAGGCTCTGAGAGTTATCATGATTATATCCTCATTGGGCTTGCTTCTGTTCAGGAATCTTTACACTTCTCCAGACACAGCATTTGTTGAATGAACTAATGACTATATCATCCCATGGACCCTCAAACCACCTTCTAATAATGGTATTTTGAGGCCCACTTTACCAAAGCAGAAATGAAGGTTCAGAAAGGTTAACCAAAGGGTCTAAAGTAACAGTAACAGAATTAAAGGCCATCAGAGCAAAAAGGGGCCTTTGAAACCATCTCATCCAATGCCTCATTCTACAGAACCACAGAGAGGAAGTCCCACAGAGCCCAGGTCTTGTCACTCCACCTGCGATGCTCTGCCAATTACATTTCTTGTTGGACTTCAGCCCTTCAGCATGTGTTACATTTTCAGGGACTCTACATCAGCCCCAGACGCTATTTTTCTAGTGAAATCCTGCTCTTCATTTTTTGTATTACCATTTCCAACCACTGGTGGGCCCTCCAGGTGCCCAACCAACCTTCCTCACCTTACCCTCCCCACTTCTCTACAGGAAGGACTTTGAACTGAATGCCCTCAATGCCAGGATTGAGGATGAGCAGGCCCTCGGCAGCCAGTTGCAGAAGAAGCTCAAAGAGCTTCAGGTGAGGTGTGGGATGCCTAGGCTGGAGTCCCTGGGCTGGCTGTCAGCCTCCTCGACCCCCTCCTCCAGGATGTCCTCCCCAGCATTACAGGCACTTGCTATGTGTCCATGAGGGGAGATGCTGAGCTACACCAGCACACCCATGAAGCACCCCTTGGAGGGGCTGGGATGACATAGGAAGAGACCTTGAAAAGGTCACAGGTGTAGGAGGCAGAAATCCTGGCTTCCTGTCTCAACTCTGGCTTAGCTGGTGACCGCGGGGAGCCCACTCCAGATCTCTGAGTCTGTGTGTCTCCCCTGTTACCAATGGCTTTTAAGGTCCCTTTAGCCCCGACAATCTTTGACTTGTATTCTTACCCTAGAGAAGACACCATGTGAGGTCTTTAGATAAACATGGCTCTCTCATTCTAAACTTTTCATAGTTTTGCTCCTAAACTGCTTAAAATATCCCTAGAAGATAAGTCTCTTTGTCCCTCTTAAAGTGTGAGCTTCAACCCCCTGTCCTTCCAACAGACAATGTATAATGTTCGGGACTGAAGGAGGGCTAGCTCAGCAGCCAAAACATCTTCCCTAAATCTTTTATTTCCACTTCTCTGCTGATAGAACTGAACTGACTTGCTATTCCAGACAGGCCAGGAATGTTCTGGAGCCCTGGGGTGGGATCTGCAGGCGGTGGGTCTGAGCTTTCTGTGTCCTGGCCCAGGCTCGCATCGAGGAGCTGGAGGAGGAGCTGGAGGCCGAGCGCACCGCCAGGGCCAAGGTGGAGAAGCTGCGCTCAGACCTGTCCCGGGAGCTGGAGGAGATCAGCGAGCGGCTGGAAGAGGCCGGCGGGGCCACGTCCGTGCAGATCGAGATGAACAAGAAGCGCGAGGCCGAGTTCCAGAAGATGAGGCGGGACCTGGAGGAGGCCACGCTGCAGCACGAGGCCACGGCGGCGGCCCTGCGCAAGAAGCACGCCGACAGCGTGGCCGAGCTGGGCGAGCAGATCGACAACCTGCAGCGTGTGAAGCAGAAGCTGGAGAAGGAGAAGAGCGAGTTCAAGCTGGAGCTGGATGATGTCACCTCCAACATGGAGCAGATCATCAAGGCCAAGGTGGGCTGCCCGCTCACCCTCCTTGCACCCAATTCCCTCCACCCACCTTCACTTTCTGTGCATGTCTTCTCTCTTCTCTGATGGTCCAGTTTCCCACTTCTCTTCTTCCACCCTGTTCTCCCATCCTCTCCCCACTATGCCTCTCCTCTTCACTTCTGTACATGCACCCCTTACAACCCTTCATCCACCGTATCCACTCCCCTTCCTCCCTCAGGCTAACCTGGAGAAGATGTGCCGGACCCTGGAAGACCAGATGAATGAGCACCGAAGCAAGGCCGAGGAGACCCAGCGTTCTGTCAACGACCTCACCAGCCAGCGGGCCAAGCTACAGACTGAGAATGGTAAGCCCCCCTCCACCTCCCCCATTTCTAAGCCACCCAGCCTTAGGGAGACACTCACATACGTGTACACACACACACACACACACACACACACACACACACACACATCTCCAAAGAGTGGGGCCTAACAGTTAAGGGAAGGGTTGGGGAGAGAGGTGACTGACCTTCCGGAGTTGAGTGTGCCTGGGTTCTTCTCCAGGTGAGCTGTCCCGGCAGCTGGATGAGAAGGAGGCACTGATCTCCCAGCTGACCCGAGGCAAGCTCACCTACACCCAGCAGCTGGAGGACCTCAAGAGGCAGCTGGAGGAGGAAGTTAAGGTGAGGCCGAGACTCAGGCCACTAGGTCCAGGCAGGGAGCAAGCAGGTCCCAAGAATGAGGCTTGCTGTTTTTCATTGTTCTCCCATTTTCCAAAAGGAATAATAGCCCAGAGCCTACCACATGCTTCCTAAATCTATTGCCCAGGCTGAGGCCCTCTGCCTTTCTGTTGCCATCTCTGGAGAAAGAGGGGCATGGGATAAGGATGCCTGGGTTGGGGAAAGTGAGGCAGAGAAGAGGAAATAAACTAGGGAGGAATGATTGTCTTGGCTGGGCACAAGTATGGGGTGAAGGAACAGTACAAATAGGTCTTGGGATTAGGAGGGCAATCTGAAAACTAGAGAAAGAAACTAGGGGCACCTGGGTGGCTCAGTTGGTTAAGTGCCTGACTTCAGCTCAGGTCACAACCTTGTGGTTTGTGGGTTTGAGCCCCAGGTCAGTCTCTGTGCTGACAGCTCAGAGCCTAGAACCTACTTCAGATTCTGTGTCTCCCTCTCTCTCTACCCCTCTCCAGCTCTGTCTCTCTCTCAAAAATAAACATTTTTTAAAAATTTAAAGAAAAGGGGTGGAGGAGAATATGACTTTTTTTAAAAAGGCCAGGACTTCCATCGTAACCTGTCCCTTAGAGCTTGGTAATCTTGGGGGAACCACCTAACCTCTCTGAGCCCCCGTAAATGAGGACGAAGTCAATAATGCCTGCTGCAGTGAAGAGCAAGGAGTGGTGGGCATGACACATTGTGTGAACTGTACAATACTATATGGACATGCTTTGTTATTAGTCCTCAGTAGACTTTTCCGGGTCCACGGGGGAATTAGAAATAGGTGAGGTCCCGGGGAGGATGGAGAAACTAGGGTGAGCATGTGGGCACTGTCTGGGGTTGTACTTTGGAGAAAGCTGAGCCCACCTTCCGGTTCCCACCCCTCCCCAGGCGAAGAACGCCCTGGCCCACGCACTGCAGTCAGCCCGACACGACTGTGACCTGCTGCGGGAGCAGTACGAGGAGGAGACGGAGGCCAAGGCTGAGTTGCAGCGCGTCCTGTCCAAGGCCAACTCGGAGGTGGCCCAGTGGAGGACGAAGTATGAGACAGATGCCATCCAGAGGACAGAGGAGCTTGAAGAAGCCAAGTGAGTCCCGGGTGGCCTGCCTCTCACTGAGGCCTCTCTGCAGGCAGGACACAACCCTGCCCAGACCTGGGAAGATTCTGCACCTTGGGATAGACGTTTGGCCAGGTTTTGACAACACAGGAGAACTCTGTCTGGGGGCCCCCCACTTCTTTCTCCTCTCAGGGAAGCTTTTTGCTCGCGTTATGTTTCTCATCCGAATATAAGACGAACAAAAGGTTTGTCTGAGGGCAGAGTGCTCCCACCTGGGGCAGGGTGCTGTGGTGGGATGAGGGATGCGGGGTGGGGGGGGTGTTGTAGTAGCCCATGCGTCCTCCATGTCTGCAGCATACAGGCTGGCCCAGGGTCAGGGGAGACCACCTGGAAGGCCCTCTTGGGTTCTGTGGGTCTTCACAACCTGCCACCAAGACCCTCTGCCTGCCCGGCTCTCAGCCCCCTGGGGCCTGTCCTCAGCTTTTCCAACAATGCTTCTGAATTTTCAAGGATTGTTTTCTAGAACACTCACGTTGTTTCCCCTTGTCCAAATCTATACCCTCCATCTTCCCCACCCTCTCCCATCTGCCACACCCCCACTGCCCCGGGCAGGAAGAAGCTGGCCCAGCGGCTGCAGGATGCCGAGGAGGCCGTGGAGGCCGTCAACGCCAAGTGCTCATCCCTGGAGAAGACCAAGCACCGGCTGCAGAATGAGATCGAGGACCTGATGGTGGATGTGGAGCGCTCCAATGCAGCCGCCGCAGCCCTGGACAAGAAGCAGAGGAATTTCGACAAGGTGGGCCCAAGCTGGGGGCCGCAGCCAGGGGCGGAGCAGGGAGGCCAACGTCACCGTGAAGACTGGGACCTCCTCCTTGAGGGCAGGGGAGGAGGCTGAGCCCAGCCCAGGGACCTGGGCAGGCCCTGGAGCGGGGCTGGGGCAGGGCTGGGGGCCACGCAGTGAGCCAGGTCCCCACAGATCCTGGCCGAGTGGAAGCAGAAGTATGAGGAGTCGCAGTCAGAGCTGGAGTCCTCGCAGAAGGAGGCGCGCTCTCTCAGCACAGAGCTCTTCAAGCTCAAGAATGCCTACGAGGAGTCCCTGGAGCACCTGGAGACCTTCAAGCGGGAGAACAAGAACCTTCAGGGTGCGCTGAGGCCTGAGAGACCACGGAGGGGTGGGGGGTAGTGTCCACATGTGGTGCCACCCAGGGGCTCCAAGATGTGTGCTCCACATTTTGGACCACAGCAGCCCCCAGCTGAGTGGCCCCGTTCCTTCCACAGAGGAGATCTCCGACCTCACTGAGCAGCTGGGTTCCAGTGGAAAAACCATCCATGAGCTGGAGAAAGTCCGCAAGCAGCTGGAAGCTGAGAAGCTAGAGCTGCAGTCAGCCCTGGAAGAGGCTGAGGTGTGTGTGTGTGCCAGGTGGCGCAGGGTTGGGGGCGGGGCGGAGCCGAGCCCTAGGCTGTGTTCCCTGTTCTCATCTCCCTGTTGTCTGTTTTGTTCACTGTTCCATCCTTAGAGCCTAGAACAGTGCCTGGTACATAACAGCCACTCAACAAACATTGTGGAATGAATGAATGAATGAATGAGTGAATGGACAGGTCACTCTGTTCCTTCACACAAACATTTTACCCATTACATCTTAGACAAGATTTCCCATTTCCACTCCCCTCTCCTTTCCACCTCTGCCTTCCACTTCAGCATTTTTTTACATTCTGAGCCTGATTGCTGTTGGTTTCCTTGGCAACACCTTTCCTTTCATTTTCCTCTTTGTCTTCACAGCTCGCTCTCCTCTGTGAGGGTCTGAATCACCTTCTCTTAGGCCTGTTTTTTTTTTTTTCTTTTAAATTCACTTTTCTTCTCCCTCCTTCTGCTTCTTTGACTTAACCACTTAATACCACTCTTGAACTCACTTTGTATCCATGATTCATGGACAGACCCCTGCCTATGGCCCTGTGCCCTGACTGTCTGCCTTGGACCCTCTCTCCCCACCTTCTTCCAGGCCTCCCTGGAGCATGAGGAGGGCAAGATCCTCCGGGCCCAGCTGGAGTTCAACCAGATCAAGGCAGAGATCGAGCGGAAGCTGGCAGAGAAGGACGAGGAGATGGAGCAGGCCAAGCGGAACCACCTGCGGGTGGTGGACTCGCTGCAGACCTCCCTGGATGCAGAGACACGCAGCCGCAACGAGGCCCTGCGGGTGAAGAAGAAGATGGAGGGCGACCTCAATGAGATGGAGATCCAGCTGAGCCACGCCAATCGCATGGCTGCTGAGGCCCAGAAGCAAGTCAAGGGTCTCCAGAGCTTGCTGAAGGTACATGGAGACTCCTGACGCAGGAAGTCACCTTACTCAGAGACAGACTGGCCTCCATGTGGCCAAGTTGGTGGTGATGTCCCCTGGCCACTGCAGAGACATCTCACAGGCCCTCCTGACCCACCATATTGGGCTCCGCACCGGCATCCATCCTAGTGTAACAGCCTTCCGATGGGCCCAGAGGCCAGCCGCTCTCTCATGCCCACCCTCCTGATCTGCAGGACACCCAGATCCAGCTGGACGACGCGGTCCGTGCCAACGACGACCTGAAGGAGAACATCGCCATCGTGGAGCGGCGTAACAACCTGCTGCAGGCTGAGCTGGAGGAGCTGCGGGCCGTGGTGGAGCAGACGGAGCGGTCTCGGAAGCTGGCGGAGCAGGAGCTGATCGAGACCAGCGAGCGGGTGCAGCTGCTGCACTCCCAGGTGAGCAACTCCCCTGGGCATTCCTGGAGGGAAGCACGGGCTGGCTGGACTCAGCACGTGAGGTTTGGAAGCCACCCATGAATGCTCAGTACTTTTCATGCTCTGCCCACCTTGGTCCTCAGAACACCAGCCTCATCAACCAGAAGAAGAAGATGGATGCAGACCTGTCCCAGCTTCAGACTGAAGTGGAGGAGGCCGTGCAGGAGTGCAGGAACGCCGAGGAGAAGGCCAAGAAGGCCATCACGGATGTGAGTGACTGCTCCCCTTCCTGCCCCCGCTAAAGACATGGGGCCCTGGGTCCAGGCCAGGCCACTGTGCCGTGGCAAGTTGACTCTGTAGCTGCATGAGTCTGAGGGCCTCGGGAAACAAACGCCACGATGGGAAAAAGGTGATCCTCAAGGGACAAGAGGCCCCGGGCCTCTGTTCTTTTACACGTGTCTCCCGTCCCCAGGCTGCCATGATGGCAGAGGAGCTGAAGAAGGAGCAGGACACCAGCGCCCACCTGGAGCGCATGAAGAAGAACATGGAGCAGACCATCAAGGACCTGCAGCACAGGCTGGATGAGGCCGAGCAGATCGCCCTCAAGGGCGGCAAGAAGCAGCTGCAGAAGCTGGAGGCCCGGGTGCGGGAGCTGGAGAATGAGCTGGAGGCCGAGCAGAAGCGCAACGCGGAGTCGGTCAAGGGCATGAGGAAGAGTGAGCGTCGCATCAAGGAGCTGACCTACCAGGTGCGGGCGTGGGGGCTGCTCTGCAGCTGGACCCTCTGCACCGTGACCTGAAGCCAGGGAGATACCACCACGAGGGATGAAGTGCTCTCTCGTAGCCTCCTCCAGGACAAGGAGTGGGAATGCAGCCCCTGGCTGCCCCATTTCCACCCTGCCTAGCTGTCTTCTACCCGAACTGTCCCCTGGCTAGAGTTCAGCCTCTGAGCCCCCTGGCCTAGGAGCTCTACCTCCAACCTTCACCCTCCACCTGTCCCCTGGGGACAACACTGAGAGCTCCAGACAGAGCTCACCCAGTGCAGATTACCAGAAAGCAAATATGTTGCCAAATTCTGGTTGGGTGCCATGACCACCAAAATACACGAAAAATACACCAAAGTCATTGAACAAACCTCAGAATTTTTTGTTTACCTATAGAGATATAGACTTTAGCTTTCCATTATGTTTTCTAGAATCAGACTCCTAATTAGATTTTGTTTTTGCTCTAATCCAAAAAGTTACCATCTCTCTATACACACGTCATGCTGGGTTCTAGAGCAGGAGAGTTTTTCTCCACGGGGCCCCAGGACCCCTAAGGGCCTGCTCCTCAGAACAGTGCACACACATGAGCTTGTGCACAATTTCAGGAGTCTCAGCAGCTCCCTAGACTCTCTCCTGGCACAACCATTAAAAAATTATAATTTTTATGGTAGAAAAATTATTTTAAAAATAATTTAATTAATTAAATTTATTTAATATTTTAATTTAATTAGTTACTTTTTAAATTTAATTATTAAATTAAATAATTTTTTACCATAAAAATTATAAGGAGGGTGCAAGTGTTTGTTGGGGATTAGAACGTAGAATCGGGTGAGGATGTTACATTCAGGGTAACGACCACGGCGGGGGAGGGGTGCGCTGCCTCCAATGAGTGTGCCCTCCTCACTCCTAACTCTGCCCCCCTGACCCCCAGACGGAGGAGGACAGGAAGAACCTCCTGAGGCTACAGGACCTGGTGGACAAGTTGCAGCTGAAGGTCAAGGCCTACAAGCGCCAGGCCGAGGAGGCGGTGAGTAGCTCTTCTGGGAGCCTGAGGGAGGAACATTGCTGAGCCAGTCCTCCAGGCTGGGAGGCTGAAAGAATCTCTGGCCTCCCCTCACCTCATCCTCCCCCCTCCAAACCCCCCTGCAGGAGGAACAGGCCAACACCAACCTGTCCAAGTTCCGCAAGGTGCAGCACGAGCTGGATGAGGCAGAGGAGCGGGCGGACATCGCCGAGTCCCAGGTCAACAAGCTGCGGGCCAAGAGCCGCGACATCGGCACCAAGGTGGGTCCCTCCTCTGGGCCCCACTAGTCACCGCATGTCAGCACACCTGCCAACATCAGCGTCCCCCAGACAGAGCCCCCTCACATCAGGGATGCTTCCTTTTCATTCATTCCCCACAACTGAACCATGAAGCCACAGAGGGTGAGGTAATGCCATCCTCTGTGATTTCTAAGATTCTTCCAACTCCAACTTTCAATGATTTTGTGAATCTCAGCCCTAAGGTGTTCAATAACCCTAGTAGGTGCCAATTTGTATATACCCACTGTGTCTATGTCTCAATTCAACTGCTGGCCTCCTCTTGTTTTCCACCTAGTTTAGGCCTACAGCCTTGTAACTCAGTCCTAAAATGGACATCCCAGAGGACTCCTTTGTCCTTGCCCAGGCTTATTCCCTCTGGCTGACCTCAGAGCACTGCCCTCCAGCCCTCGCTCCTCCACACCAGCCCTTAGGACACATCCCTCACATGGGGGCCTCCCTCACGCCCAGAGCAGTCCTCCACCCCATCAGGTGCCCCGTCTCCCCTTTGTTTTCTGTGCCCATCCCTGCCCAAACCCCACCTCCCCATAGCTAATTTGGACTTTGTTTCCTTTCACAAGGGCTTGAATGAGGAATAGCTTTGCCACGTCTTCTTGATCTGCCCAGTCCCGAGGGTGCTGACGAAGCCTCCAGTTCCAGAGTCTATATAGCAGCCCCTTTGGATGAAGCAGAATAAAGCTATTTTCTTTGAAGCCAATACCCTGCCTTCAGACTCTTCTTCAAAGCCTTCCAGCCATGGGGACATGAACGGGGTCAGGGGGATAGGGGATGGGAATCCAGGAGAGGAGGGGCGGCTTTATACACAGCCCAAGGAGGCCTTCCTGGAAAGCTGTGAGTCTCTGAGCATCCTTGGTGCAGGACTGACCCAGATGCTCCCCTTCACCTCCTTCTCAGCAGGTGACACCTCTCCTCCCAGTCCTCTCCCTGGCCCAGAGACCCTCAGGGTTAAGGGAAATTTAGGAAAACCTTTAAGTCTTGCCTAGAGCAGGCAGAGCCCATCAGCTATGGACTTATATCCCAGCTGATTGACACTACCCCCCACCACCCCTAACAGCACCAGGCCTGAGCCTCCAGGAGGAGGTTTAGTGTGTAGGGGTACCCTCTGATGTGTGGGGTAGTGACTTCTAAGTCCCAGTCTACAGCAGGTCTCTGAGAGGGCACACGGACTCATGGCTGTAGCCCATCATCCTTACAGATGCAGCCACCTCTGTCTCTAAGCAACCTAAGGCCAGGGCGCCTTCCTCATCACAGTCAGAACTGTACCCTGGGCCCACCCTCCTCTCCTCCTCTCCTCCTCTTATCTTCCTCTTATACTCCTCTCTCCACAGCACTTCTTTCTTCTCCTTCACTTCTTCTTGCTGTATCTTCCTTTCCCAAGATCCTCTTCACCTTGCTTGCTGGAAGATGGAGGATCTTTGGCCCATTTATGGCCAGCCATATGGAGGGGAGGCAGACAGATACGGGACTGTGGAGAGGAGAGTCCCAAGTGAGCAGGACTCTGGGGAGGGGAGGGTGGGCGGCCAGAGGGCTCGGGAGTGGAGAAAGGAGCAAGCCTCTCCCCAACTAAACAAGCCTGGCCCCCTGGAGTCACTGCCACACCTGGGCTGCTTAGAGAAGGCCTGGCCCTATGGATCACAGCATCTTGCAAGGAATGGGGCAGTCAGCCACCCACTGGGAACCCCAGAAGGCCTGGCTAGCCCTGGACTGAATCTCCTGCACCTTACCACACAGCCATCCCAGCCAGGCTCCTGGTCACCCCTACTCTGAGCAGCCAGAAAGAAGGCCTACCCCAGGAAGAATCAGAGAATAGAAGGACAGGGAAGCAGGGAGAAAGGGGATAGGGAAGGAAAAAGGAAAGAACTGAGGAGGGTGACAGACATCAGAGAGAGTGGGGAGACTCAAGAAATCGAGGGGGCAGAGGACCAGGAGAACCAACAAAGAAAAAATACAAGTAGTGAGGAGGCCTTCACGGGTTCCCACCCTTCTCTTTGAGGCCCCCTCCATTCACCTGCCCTAGGACCACCTGGGAACAATGAGGAGATTGGTAGAGAAAAGGGAGATGCAGGGACACCCTGAGGACATAAGCTCCCAGAGCAGAGAAGAGAGGCTGGGGACACAGTGGAGACCACATGGTGAACAGCAGCAGAGCCTGGCAGCCGGCAGTAGGAGGAGAGAGAGGAGGAGGGGGCTGATGGGTGGGAGAGCAGAAGGGCAGGGTGGGCCTTGAAGACAGATGCTGCAAGAGCTGAGGGAAGTGACACTGAGCAAGGGAAGAAATCCGGGTCACCTTCAGATGTGAGGTAAATCAGCAAGGCCAGGAATAGTGACATTAGAGAGGAGTAGACAAAGACCTCGGAGTGAGACGTGGAAGCAGAGAAGAGACAGGCAGAGGGTGAGCGGAGGTCGAGCTGAGAGAAAGCAGAGACTCTTGGAAATGCAGGCCTGGCAGACTCCAAGTTGGGCAGAAACCTGGCGCCAGGGAGAATCGGAGGCCAGGTCCAACTTTGAGACAGGGAACCAGGCAGAGGGAAAGGGAGGTCAGACAGAGACAGACGGAGATCCAAGGAGCCAGGCACAGGGAGGTGACCCGGTGTCCCTCACCTGTGGCAGGAGCCTCCATCCCATGCCCTTGTGCTCCAGTACTTCCAGCACAATGAAGAGCTCTGTAGGAGGCAGATGAGGGAGGATGGAGCACAGGGATGGATGTGAGAGCCTGGGGCTAGGTGGGGACCTATCAGGAAGGAAGAGGAGGGCAAATGGACCAGACAGGGGGGCAGAGCCCTGGAATCAACTTAACCTCTTCCCCCTTCCTCCTTCCATTGGAGACAGTGGGCGCTGTCAGCCTACCCTTCACCCGTCACCTCTACTGAGTCTGGCCTGCTCAGGACACAGGGTTCCCTGAGGACAAAGCCTAGTCTTTGTCAGCTGGACCTGACCCAGCCTGACCTGGTGTTCTTAGTCCCTTATCACATCCCCAGGGCAGTGGGAACCAGGCAGTGACGCATTGGGCTAACCCCCCAGCTTGCACACTGGGGCCTCAAGTGACCTAGAGCTGGGAACAGGTGGCCTGCGTCCCTTGGAGGTAACATTTTGGTGTATGTACCTGCAGGAGACGTGGATGTGGAGTTGACTTAGGTCACTCCCAAGGACACTAGGTATAGGGCATAAGTCCTATGGAGATGGGTGTGTATCCCTGAGTCTAATAATGGGAGCAGTGGAGGGTCCTAGGGAGTTGTGGATCTCGCAGGAGAAACCAAATATTCAATGGACACCTCTCCTACCCGGAGAAACTGACCCTTGTCTGTCCTACCCACCTCCACACTCTAGAGCTATATTGAGAGGTGACAGTGGATGGAGTGGGAGGGGGGAGCTGGGAGAGTGTTCCTGCGTGTGAGGGTGTGGGGGAAAGCCAGAGCAGGGGTGTCTGGCTTTGTTTCCTGAACACAATGTCCACTTAATCATAACAGGCACGGCCTGCTGAAGACCTGACACCTACTGCCTCTGAGAAGGGGCATCACTGGAGGACAGGGTGGGGGCCCTTGAGGGCCTGGGATTTGGGATGCCCACAAAGAAGGGCATTGTGAGTATGAGCCCCAGGACAGTTGGGAGGGGACACCAGAATTCTCCCTGGGGAGAGGAGGACAGACTACAGAGCCCCCCCCCAGCCCCCCACCACCGCCACCCCCACCCCCTGGAATGTAGAGCCTGGGGCCCAGCTGGTGTAAATCCCTGGGCCTGCCAGGCGCCCCAGCCAGCCTTAGCAGCACCTGCACCCTCTGGCAGCCCAGAAAGGCGGAAGGGAGCAGCCCCCCACCCCCACCCCTCCTCCCTCAGGCTCTGGGATTAATGCCTCCTGTCTCTCCCCACCCCCTCCCTGCCCCACACCAGGACCAGAGGGTGGCAGTGGAGGGTAAAATGTGAATGTGGGTGTGCAAATGTGTGTGTTGGTATGCACAACAGCAAGTAGGAAAATCTGCGATCATAAGCGTGTAAAATGTGAAAAATCTGCATGTGTGTGGCTAAGAATGCACATGGGTGTGTGGTGGTCAAGTCAATGTGTGAGGGTACTGGACTGTAGATCTGAGTGCAAATCTGCTATGGTGGCGTGGGAAAATTCCTTCTTCTTTGAGAGGATAGCTGGTGGCCACCATATCAGAAGCATCAGGGGAGGGGCTGGGCAGCTTCAGATGTGTCCCCAAAGCAGTACAGCCTCAAGTCTCCAGGAGGACACCTGCCTGGAGACTTGAGGAACAGAAGGAAACCAGGTACTGCATTTGTGCAGAGAAAGAGCAGCACAGACGTTTGTTTCCTGTTAAAAGGAAACTGAGTCGTGGAGCTGGGCAGCAGATTCCTTTTCTTGGGCATCATGGCTCCAGCTCCCAGCCCCTGGCACTGTGGGACTGTAGGTCAGAGAGGGTGGGGAGATGCTCCTAGCCCAGGGCTGTGTGAGGACAGGCCAGGGTGGAAATGGGTAGGAGGGAGGGGAGCCCATGTCTGGGGAGCAGGGGACAAGCATCTGGCCTGCAGGAGAAGGTGACTCTTGCCCAGTGTGCTCAACTCACTCTTCAGGTTAAAAATAACCAAGGTAAGGGCCTGGTGGGCAGGGGCGGTTGTGTGAGAAAGTCCTGTCTTCCTACTATCTGCCCATCAGTTCTTTGGAGGGAAGGAATGTGCCCAAGGACTAAAAAAAGGCCCTGGAGCCAGAGGGGCTAGGGCGACAGACCTTTCATGGGCAAATCTAGAGGCCCTGCTGTCCTCCTGTCACCTCCAGAGCCAAGGGATCAAGAGAGGAGGAGCTGGAAGGCGAGAGAGGTGGGAGGGAGGGTCCCTCCGGAAGGACTCCAAATTTAGGCAAGGGGTGGGGGCAGCGGGATATAAAGGAGATGGATCCTGAGGACAGACAGACCTACTCCTCTGAACCAGGTAAGAGGCTCTTTGGGGGCCTTCGTGGTCAACCCTCAGAGCTCCCCCCCCCCCCGAGGGACTCTGCCTCCTTGGGGAGTGGGGTGCAGGTTGGTCAGAGGCCCAAGGGTTCTGCTAGAACTGCCTCACTCCAACCCCTGGGAGTTCCCACGGACTGAGGGGAGGTTCCAAGGGAAAAGCCCAAAACCTCTTTTCCCCTCTGACCTGCATTTCTTTCCCTGCTTCTGTTATCTACTTTCCATATTCTCCATGCTCTGTCTTCATCCTGATCCCTCCTTGGATGGCTTTTATTTTGTCCTTCCTCTTTGTCAATACTTGTCACTATGGTCCTTCTTTGTCTGTCCCCTTTGTCTTTTCTTCCTGTCTGTGTGTTCTCATCTCCTTATCTCTCTTTGTTTCCAAGTCTGATTCATCCTCCACCCCTGGCACTTTCACTAACACTGTGTCCTTCTTTCCTGCCTCGCTGCCTCTTCTATCTCCCTAACTCCCCTCTTTGGCTCTTTGGGTCGAGCCTCCTGGCTCACTTCCTCCTGTTGACCTGCCTCCATTATTTTTCACTCTCTTTGTCTGGTCTTCCCTCTGCCTGGCTGTGCCTCTGTGGCTCCACACATGGTTCAGAGTCTTCAGGATTCTCTGTGAAGAGATAACCAGGTGAGAGCCTCCCAATTATCTCTTGGGAGCCAGGTTGCTGGACCAGGGCCCCCGTCCTTTCTCCAAGCAGCTCAGCACCTCCCCTTAGCAAACTCCTTAGAGATTCTCCTCCAGCATGATGTCACAGGGCAAGGGACCCAGGCGAGGATCTTCTCAGCGGTGGGGAAGAGCAATAGGACCCAGGCGATAAGGAAGTGTGGCAGGGAGTGAGGGTGTGGAGGGCAGTGCCACTCACTGAGGCTTGGGTCTTCTGGTCTCAGGCACAAAGGAGCGCCAAAATGACTGATGCCCAGATGGCTGATTTTGGGGCAGCAGCCCAGTACCTCCGCAAATCAGAGAAGGAGCGTCTGGAGGCCCAGACCCGGCCGTTCGATATCCGCACTGAGTGCTTTGTGCCCGACGACAAGGAGGAGTTTGTGAAGGCCAAGATCCTGTCCCGGGAAGGGGGCAAGGTCATTGCTGAGACAGAAAATGGCAAGGTGTGTGGGGCAGAGCACCAGGGAAAGGGAGAGAAGGTTTGGTAGGGGGTGTATAAAGAGTGGGGCCACTTGCAATGGGAGCTGAGGGGCTCTGTAGGAGATCCAAAGCCAGCAAGGGTGTAGGACACGCCCCCCCCCCCCCCCCCAGGGAGCCCAACATTTGAGTGAGAACTCTGACCTTTCTCAGATGGACCTGAGCAGATGTAACAGGGCACCATCCCAGGGATGCACATCCTTTGCCAGAGAGGATGCTGGGGCGGGAATGGGGGGACCTCTACTGGTTTTGGCCTCAGAGGGGTCCTGTAGATAAAGAAGACACAGACACAGCATCAAGTAAAGCTCCCTCTTGAATGTGTATCCCTCCCCTCTGTGCCTCAGTTTCCTCCACGGACCAACTCCCCCAAACCACAACCTCACCCAAACCAAGAGCAAAGTCTTAGGCCCAGAGGAACACAAAAAGTGGGAACTCTTTTTTTTTAATGTTTATTGATAGATCGATATAATTTATTGTCAAATTGGCTAACATACAGTGTGTACGGTGTGCTCTTGGTTTTGGGAGTAGATTCCCGTGGTTCATCAAAGAAGCAGGAACTCTTGAGCTGAACGCTCAGTCCCAGAGCTGGGGACTAGCACTCAGATGTCCACAGTCCCTGCTTCCTCAGGCCAGCCATGAGAATCGCCACTGGTCACCAGCAGCAGCTCAGAACCATTTGCCTTGAGACATGGTGACTGAATGTTGTGTCCCAACAAGGTGTGCTATGACAGCCCACAGCCTGCTGGGAGCTTTGACTCTGATCCCAGCCTTGCCACTGGCTATCCACCCTGCCAGTAAACCATTTAATTATTCTATTCACAGCTTCCTCCACTGTAAAAAAAAAAAAAAAAAAAAAAAGAAAAGAAAACAATGCTAGAATGCCTACCTGCGGGATCTAATGACATTAGGGCATGCAAACTGGTGCCAATCAAACCACACTGATAGTGACCAATGCAGAGCAGGGAGGTGTAGGAAAGGTGGATGAGATGTTTTCCAGCAGGGCAAGGTTGACCCTGAGCAACTGACACCCTCAAGCACTGCCCCCAGGAGTCAGGTAAGGTGTGTGCACAGACAGGAGAGCTGCCAGCCCCGCCAAGTTTGCCCCTAGACGGTTGGAGCAGGGATGGAAAAGTGCTGCTCAAGGGCACAAGCTCTGGGGTCCTGGCAAGACACAGGGACTCTAGGACAGTACCTAGGATGGGAGGGAGAGTGAGCCGTAAGTTATGTGGGGAAAGAGTTGTGGGGGAGCTATGGGCACTGGTCAGAGAAGAGCTGGGAGATCGAGGCCAGGTTGTGGCCCATGTCCTGGGAGGAGGTAAGTGGGCGAGGCTGGCGAGTACACAATAGCAAGGGTTCTGGTAGGAGTGTGGTCATCCCTGTCCATGCACCTTCCCCAGACGGTGACCGTGAAGGAGGACCAGGTGTTGCAGCAGAACCCACCCAAGTTTGACAAGATCGAGGACATGGCCATGCTGACCTTCCTGCACGAGCCCGCTGTGCTCTTCAATCTCAAGGAGCGCTATGCAGCCTGGATGATCTACGTGAGTATACATGACAGGATGCCAGCCTTGGATAGAGGCCAAAGGAGGCCAGGGCAACTCTCTCAAGGATAGGGGTCAAAACTCGCCCATGGGGCCCAGCTCCCCTTTGCCCCCTTCCTACCCCTGGTAGCTGCAGGAAGAGAGGAGCCAGCTGGGATAAGCAAGAGACTCCCCTGCCTGTCACCATCTGCCCCAGGCTTACCACTTTAGCCCCTCATGTCTGCCCTCTCTCCTACTCCAGACCTACTCTGGCCTCTTCTGTGTCACCGTCAATCCCTACAAGTGGCTGCCTGTGTACAATGCGGAGGTGGTGGCTGCCTACCGGGGCAAGAAGAGGAGTGAGGCGCCACCCCACATCTTCTCCATCTCTGACAATGCCTACCAGTACATGCTGACAGGTGAGTCTAGCAGCCCTGACCTGTGCCCCCTCAGCCCTGTACCCCATGGACCTGACTCTGTTGCCTCTCTTCTTTCCTCTTCCAGATAGGGAGAACCAGTCCATCCTCATCACGTGAGCAAATGCCATCTACCCACACAGGGACTTGGGGAGGATCCAGGCTGATTCCTGGGGGTACAGAGGGGAGGAAAGTTTCAAGGTTGTGACTGTCAGGAGTGTGGGGAGCTGGGTTTTCAGAGGGGTGCCGGAGTGACCTACAATGATATGCAAACTCTGCAAGACCCCAGTGGAGGAGGTTAGATGGCCGGGATTCTGAGGGAGGAGGGTGCAGTGTTGAACTCTGAATGGAGCACAGAGGGGATCTTGGGTTCTGATGGGTCCCTGTTGCCTCCAGTGGAGAATCCGGTGCAGGGAAGACTGTGAACACAAAACGTGTCATCCAGTACTTTGCCAGCATTGCGGCCATAGGTGACCGTGGCAAGAAGGACAATGCCAATGCCAACAAGGTATGGAGAGGGCCACAGGCTCAGCAGAGGGGGCCTGTGGGCAGGCTGACCCAGGGGACCCCCAGCCTTGCCCTGGGGAACAGTGGGGACAGCACCACTAAGCCCAATGCTCAAGACCTTCCTGGCAGGAGACACACACTCTGATGTCCAAATATGGCCCTTTGGAGCCACAGGCCCACCTCCATTTCCTGGGACCAAAGCAGTCTCCTGCCCTCTCCACTGCTGGAGGTGGACGGAAGATAAACCCTTGAGGTTTTGCTGCTTTTGCAGGGCACCCTGGAAGACCAAATCATCCAGGCCAACCCCGCCCTGGAGGCCTTTGGCAACGCCAAGACAGTTCGGAATGACAACTCCTCCCGCTTCGTGAGTGCCCTTGATGACTGCCAACTGGCCGCATCTGGCCTTGACAGGAAAAGGGGGGCACTGTTTTCCTAACAGTCACTACACCCAATTGATCATCCTGTGTTTGGCTTTAGGTTACCAGCAAGTGTGTGTGTGTGTGTGTGTGTGTGTGTACACACACACACACACACACACACACCCCAAACCCTCCCCACTCAGTCTGCCTCCCTGAGCTCTGAGAACTCAAGAAAAGAGACCCAGAGTCACCATGGCTGTTTCATAGCCAAGTAATGGAGCTGATTTTTGTCACATTCTAGATTTTCCTAATGACTGTTTACAAAGCTCTTCCATATGGGAAGGGGGAAGAGAGCATAGGTGCTGGAGCTGATTTCCGAGTTTTCCACCTACCCAGAAAGTCTCCATGCCTAAGTCCCAGCTCCCTTATCTAAACTCCCTACCTCTAAACAGAGGTAGTGGGGCACCTGGGTGGCTCAGTCAGTTGAGTATACGACTTTGGCTCAGATCATGATCTCAAGGTTCATGAGTTTGAGCCCCACATTGGACTCTCTGCTGTGAGCACAGAGCCCACTTGGGATCCTCTGTTCCCCCTCTTTTGCCCCTCCCCCATCTCTCTCAAAAATAAATATTTTTTAAAAAAGAAACAAAGGTAGTAATATTTACCTTCATTCCCATGTTGTTGTTTCTGCTCAGAGATATTTGGTAATAGGGGAATAGGCATCCTTTTCTCTGTTTTCCTGATAGTAAATTGGGACACCAACTAAGTCATTAACATTTCCAGAACTATTCAGGGCTTTTTGGGTTGTGTTGAGGTCCAAGATCTCCATTCTGTCCCTTCTGGTCAGGTCAGTTCCCTCACTGTTTGTCCCATCCGCCCCCAGGGGAAATTCATCAGGATCCACTTTGGAGCCACTGGAAAGTTGGCTTCTGCAGACATAGAGACCTGTGAGTATGACAGGGAGCCCTGCCCACCTCTCTGTGTCCTCTATCTCTGCCTTCTTTCCCAGCTAGCTGGGCGACCCTATCTTAACATTCCTGCTGCATCTCCTTGCCTCTTCCCCTGCTTTCTCCATTTTGTTATAAGAGCCTTTCTTCCCTAATCTCCATCATTTTGTTGGATTGACTCTCTGTTCTTACCTGCCTTCCCCCCGTCTCCGCACTTCAGATCTCCTGGAGAAGTCTCGGGTGATCTTCCAGCTGAAGGCTGAGAGAAACTACCACATCTTCTACCAGATCCTGTCCAACAAGAAGCCAGAGTTGCTGGGTGAGCCCACCTGATGCCTCAATGCCCACATGGCCCTCCCCATACAGGGCAGGTACCCTCCTTCTCCTCACTTGCTCCTGCTCACCTCCCTCCTCCTTTGGTCTGCTCAGTGGCTTTCTCTTCCTCCCCCATCTCAGACCTGCCTGAGTCTCCTCTTGCTTCCTTTCCTACTTTTTCTTTGTCATATTTCTTCTCCTCCTCCTGGTCGGTTTCTTCCTTCTCCTCTTTGTGCCTGCCCTACTCCCAGGTATCATTCTCCCACTGTCCTCCCTCCCTGGGTCTCCTGTCTACCTTTACATGTCTTTTTGATTCTCTGCATGGTCCTTGCTGACTCTCCTCCTCTCTCCCTGCTCCCGGTCCTCTCCTCTATTATCCCTGCCCCACCCCCATGGTGTCCCTCTCCCAACCCCTCTCTGTCTGTCTCTATCCTCTTCCATCCCCTTGTCCCCTGCCCTGCTCCTTGCCTGGACAGATATGCTGCTGGTCACCAACAACCCCTACGACTACGCCTTCGTGTCTCAGGGAGAGGTGTCCGTGGCCTCCATCGATGACTCCGAGGAGCTCGTGGCCACGGATGTGAGTAAGGAGGCAGCGTGAAAGCTCCTGAGGGCTCCTGTACCACCCAATCCAACCACCCTCTTTGCCTCTCTTGCTCTTTCCCAGAGTGCCTTTGATGTGTTGGGCTTCACTCCTGAGGAGAAAGCCGGTGTCTACAAGCTTACAGGTGCCATCATGCACTACGGGAACATGAAGTTCAAGCAGAAGCAGCGGGAGGAGCAGGCTGAGCCAGATGGCACTGAAGGTGGGGCAGGGAAGGCAGGTGCTGTAAAGGCCTGAGGTGCTGGGCATTTACTTGTCATGAGGAGATAGTCCACTGGGAGCAGGGTCTCCCAAGCTGCATCCAAAAGTGGTATCTTTCAAAAATTCTTCAAGAGCTGACAACCTAATTTATTAAGACTATTAGGACCATAAAATAGAGAAAGTTAGAGGAAACCAGAAGTACGAGAAGTACATGGTTAGAGGGCAGCACCTTTTCCCAGAAGGAGGCTCTGCCCTCACCCTCACCCCATCCACCCCTACCAACAGGCTTTCTCCTTGTTAGAGCCTAGCCAGAGGCCACCCACTCTCCCCAGACAGGCCTGCTCCCTAGGGACCCTGAAGCTTGTAGGGTAGATGGATGGGGTGAGAGCCAGGGAGGGGCGGGGACATGGGGGAGGTGGGCAGACAGGGAGGTCCCCCACAATCTTGCCAACTCTTCAATCCCAACTATGAGTTGGGGATGCTTCCTCCTGGGCCCAAGACTCACCCAAGCTCAGGAAAGTGGACTCTGAGCTCTGTGCATCCTGATCATTAATGCGGTATGTATGCAAAGGGTTCCCAATCCTTGGGTGAGCCCTGTTCGGACTCTGTGCCATGTCCTGTTTGGGAGGCAAAGGCCAGGGGTCAAAATACAGCTTGACATCAACATGTCATACATTTCACTGGACCTCAGTTTCCTCCTTAGTGAAATGGAACAACAGTCCCTCCTAGCTCACTCCGGGACTACGGTAACATTTCATGGAGAAGGAGATAAGAGGTGTATAGGGTTAGACAAATGCCTAAGAACGTTCCTCTTAGCCTATCTTCAAGGACCACTTATCTGTGTCTATCCATATCAAAATGCCAAGCCTGGGTTTCATGACAGCATGTTACAAGCTACCATAAAACTCTTGAAATTAAATCAAATAAATTTCCTCTAAACAGAGATTGTATGTTGGGGGGGATGTAACACGTTGTTAGAAACCTTGATTTCCCAGCTGGTCAAGTTGGTCAACACATGGATTGGGGCACCTGGGTGGCTCAGTTGGTTAGGCATCTGACTTTGGCTCAGATCATGATCTCATGGTTTGTGAGTTTGAGTCTTGCATCGGGTGAGCTCCAGCTCAAGGTACTTCATGTTCCATGCTGACAGTGCAGAGCCTTCGTGGGATTCTCTCTCTCCTCCCTCCCCTCTCTCTGCCCCTCTCAGGATTCTCTCTCTCTCCCTCTCTCTCTGCCTCTCGCTCACTCACACCCCCTCTCAAAAATACATACATACATACATGTTAAAAACAAAACAAAGCAAAAACAAAAACAAACCCAAAAAACCCCACATGGATTAAGAGTAGAATGGGCCCAATCCTGGGATGGAAGAAAGGAGGCAGGGAGCAGCACATGTCTCTTCTGTCAACCACAGTGTCTGCCCTGGAGACATGAAGGGACAGTGAGGGCAAGGATGAGCTCACAGCTGTGCTGGTGAAGGGCCTCGCCCAGGGACACCCAATAGATGCAAAGACAGAGGCAAGAGGAATTGCTGGGTGGTGGGAAGTTCTGGACAGATGGAGAGGCCTGGGATGGGTGCCCCTGGCAAGACTTGTGCCCTTCCAGGCCTGGATTTGCAATTCTTTAGTGACAGGGGTCAGACTCAATGCTTCAGAAAAGCTCTGGGGCAGGGAAAGGAGGTCTGTGGAAAGTGCTTGCTTAGTTATTTCCTTCCCCACCAGATGCCGACAAGTCTGCCTACCTCATGGGGCTGAACTCAGCTGACCTGCTCAAGGGGCTGTGCCACCCTCGGGTGAAAGTGGGCAATGAGTACGTCACCAAGGGGCAGAGCGTCCAGCAGGTGTACTATTCCATTGGGGCGCTGGCCAAGGCAGTGTACGAGAAGATGTTCAACTGGATGGTGACACGGATCAATGCCACCCTGGAGACCAAGCAGCCACGCCAATACTTCATAGGGGTCCTGGACATCGCCGGCTTCGAGATCTTCGATGTGAGTTGGGGGAGCCTGGGTGTGGGGGAACAGTAACTCACTCATTCGCACCTGTGACCATCATGGCCAGGAGTGGGAAAGGCGGTGGGGCTCAGCGGTGATAAACACATCATCCTGTCTTCCAGTGGGGGCTCCCTCTCCCTGGCCTGACAGAGGAGGGGTCCGGCCACACTCCTAACTGGGCTGGGGCACAGGCCTGGGCTGACCCCACTGTCCTCTCAGACCTCTGCCTGCCTGACCCGCTCCACCCCTGCCCCCCCGCAGTTCAACAGCTTTGAGCAGCTGTGCATCAACTTCACCAACGAGAAGCTGCAGCAGTTCTTCAACCACCACATGTTCGTGCTGGAGCAGGAGGAGTACAAGAAGGAAGGCATCGAGTGGGAGTTCATCGACTTTGGCATGGACCTGCAGGCCTGCATCGACCTCATCGAGAAGGTGCTGCCTCCATCTTGCCACCTGTGTGTGTCACCTTCCCCTGTCATCCCAGACAGAGTGGCAGTACTATCCCTTCTACAACCAGGATACTGGAGTCCCCAGAATCCCAAGCCTCTCTCAGACCCAGCTTCTACCCACTGTAAAGTCATGGGCATACAGAGGATGAGCCCTTTTCTTCTCTCCCCAGGACCTAAGAACTTGTCCTGCATGGTGGTCACCTCCCAGAGTCCTAAGAAGGAGATTTAGTGAGGAGAGGACTCTTGGTCCTTCTGACTTCCATGAGAAGCATCATTCATGGAAAGATCCTAGGCTGAAACTGGAGACATTTGGTTTTCCCTCCTCTTCCTGATAGCAGAGAATAAGCCTGTTTCAGCCCCTCTTGTCTATAGACTCAGAAGAGACAAGGATGTGAGGTGTGAGGCTCCCAGTGCTGGCTTGTTCTCAGTGTGCCTTTGCACTTTGTTGATACAGACCAGAGCTTGGAATAACTACCCTCACCCAGCCAGCCATTGCCCTTCAGAAAATGCGAGCTTACCAGAAGCTTTGGGTGGTTATCCAGGGTGCTGCTCTTCCAGAAGCCTCAGAATTGCCTGAAATTATATGCGAAAGAGAAACAGAAAGAGAGAGAGAGAGAGAGAGAGAGAGAGAGAGAGAGAGAGAGAGAGAGAGAATGAACATGCCTTTTTCCAGGGAGACATCTTTAGTTTAATCAAATTCTCATTACAATTCCTGCCCCAAGAAAAGTCAAGAATTACCATCCTTTTTGAAGAGCAGGATGTTGTACAGAATCTGGATCCCTCTAACCATCCCTTGAAGAACTGTTACCCGTCATATAGACAGGGTTCTGGCCTGTCCCTTAGTCTGGCACCTCTGACACATACATACTCCTTGCCCTGGGGCAAGGAGTCTTACAAGAAGAAGGGACTTGCTGCAAGGCCTTGGAACCTTGCAGGACAACTGGGAGCACAGGGCTCTTTGTTAGGTCCACTGGGGCAAAAAGAGGTTATGTAGGCCAGAATAGAATTGGATTTAGGTTGATTCCAAGAATATTAGGTTCCTATACTGTGACAGAAGGTGCTAGCACAGAGTTTCTGTAGCCTGCCCGCTATACTGGGCTGTAGTCTTTCCTCTGGTAGGGTGTGGGACTCTGGAATCTTGGGAGTGCATGCAATGATGCTCTCTCTGCTTCCTCCCCTTGCTCTCAGCCCATGGGCATCATGTCTATCCTGGAGGAGGAGTGCATGTTCCCCAAGGCCACTGACATGACCTTCAAGGCCAAGCTGTATGACAACCACCTGGGCAAGTCCAACAATTTCCAGAAGCCACGCAATGTCAGGGGGAAGCAGGAAGCTCACTTCTCCCTGATCCACTATGCTGGCACTGTGGACTACAACATCCTGGGCTGGCTGGAGAAGAACAAAGACCCACTCAACGAGACAGTGGTGGGCTTGTACCAGAAGTCCTCCCTCAAGCTCATGGCCACACTCTTCTCCTCATATGCTTCTGCTGATGTTGGTAAGAGGGCAGCCCCTGTATTGGGCCAGAGCAATTCTTAAGTTGTGAGGGGCCAGGGTCTCACTGCTTCAAACCATGTGACCATAGAGGCAGAAGGGAGCCTGCTTTCCAGTCACAGGATGGGGGTCAGGAGATACCACAGGCATCCATCTGTACCTGATCTCTGAAAGTGCCATTTTCCACTTTGTGCTATGGATATTGGTGTACATGTCTTGTGTCTCCTCAAGACTGTGAGCAATTGGAGGCCAGTGAGGGTGTCATGCATCCCTGCACCAGGCCCAGCATAGAGTCATGCCTGTAGGAGGATCACTGAACATCTGGTAGAACAAGTGAGTGTCCCGTTCAGAGAAGGAAAAGAGAGGGTGTGGACTGGAATGAGGAGGATGAACTATGAGAAGGAAGGTAGACCATGGAAAGATGTAAGCATGAAGGGCGGAGTTAGAAGGTGGGAGAAAAGCACTGGTATTATTTCAGCATATACCATGTAGCAAGCAAACTTATCTAATCTTCATCACATCTTTTAGAGGCAGTTACCATTCTCCTCCTGGAAAACCTAAGACATGGAGAATCACTTTGTGAAGTCACATGGCTAGTGAGGGGCAGAACCCTGCCCCTGCCAAAGGGTTCCTCCACTTTCAGGCTCTGGCTTCTCATCTCTTTTCTTGTTATTAGGGGACAGCAGCAAAGGCAAAGGAGGGAAGAAAAAAGGCTCATCCTTTCAGACAGTGTCAGCCCTCCACCGGGTAAGAAGGACACAGAGATGCCAAGAGGCCCATGGTGGGCAGGCCCAGCCCTTTGGCTGTCACCCTAACCTGATGCTCTGAGTTTGGGAATGAAAGAAGTTAGAGTTATGTGGTCATTTTGGGCATGGGAGTTCTACACAAGCCTGAATTCACATCATAAATTATATGTTAACTCTCTGTCCCTTGGAGAGTTCTGGAGACAAGCTGTCAGGGGCTCGGGGACCAAAAAGATGGTTCTTGTGGCTTCTGAGTCCCCACTCTCATCCACCCCCAGGAGAATCTGAATAAGCTTATGACCAACCTGAGGACCACCCACCCTCACTTTGTGCGCTGCATCATCCCCAATGAAAGGAAGGCTCCGGGTGAGCGATTTGTAAGGGTCTAATCTAGAGAGGGTACCTGGCATCCACTTGCCTTGAGGTTGACCCTTTCTCCTCTTTTCCTGCTGCAGGGGTGATGGACAATCCCCTGGTCATGCACCAGCTGCGCTGTAACGGTGTGCTGGAGGGTATCCGCATCTGCAGGAAGGGCTTCCCCAACCGCATCCTCTATGGAGATTTCCGGCAGAGGTGGATACAGGGTGCCCTGGAGCTGAGGAAACAGGGGGAAACTGGGAAGACCTGGTGGGGAGGGGAGTCCACAGGTGGCCCTGAATGCTGTGGGCAGAGCAGGTCAGCACAGAACGTGGGTGACTTGGGGCACCTCCCTCTCCAGGTATCGCATCCTGAACCCAACGGCCATCCCTGAGGGCCAATTCATTGACAGCAGGAAAGGGGCAGAGAAGCTGCTGGGTTCCCTGGACATTGACCACAACCAGTACAAGTTTGGCCACACCAAGGTGGGTCTAAAGCCCCACAGCATGGAGTTGCAGGACGCCCAGCCATGTTAAGCGGAGCAGCTAGGAGTTTAGAAGGCAGGCCTCTGAATCCTGGCTTCCTGAATCAACCCAAGGGCTGGAACCCAGGCTTCCTTTCTGTCTTCTTTTTCATATTTCACTCTGAGGTCTAGGATATATGGGTGATGGATCCCCTAGGAGCTCAGTCAGCACCTCCCACCTACTTCCTCCACCCTAGCTACCCTTCTCTGAGGATGTGGCTCTCTTGCCCACAGGTGTTCTTCAAGGCGGGGCTGCTGGGTCTGCTGGAGGAGATGCGGGACGAGAGGCTGAGCCGCATCATCACCCGCATCCAAGCACAAGCCCGGGGCCAGCTCATGCGCATTGAGTTCAAGAAGATCGTGGAACGCAGGTGAGGTGAAGGAAAGGGAAAGGCTCTCCCAGAGATATAAGAGGCAAACAAGCAGTGCTAATTGGTGTGGGTCAGATGACCTGAGTTCAAATTCTGGCTTCACCACTCACTAGCTGGCTTGAGCAAGTGACTTTACCACTCTGGGTCTCATTTTGAATTCTTTGAAAAAAAAAAAAAAAGAAAATTCTTCATAAGCAAATGCAAATTAAGCTTCAATGAGATACCATTTAAAAACACTAGATTGACAAAAATCAAGAAGTCTGTAAATTAGTGCAACCTCCCTGAAAAAACAATGTATTATTTCTTAAAGATGGACTATTGTGGGGCACCTGGGTGGCTCAGTTGGTTAAGTGTCTGGCTGTTGATTTCAGCTCAGGTTATGATCTCAGTTTCGTGGATTCAAGCCCCACATCATGCTCTGCGCTGACCACGCAGAGTCTGCCTGGGATTCTCCCTCTGTCTCTGCCCTTCTCCCCCACCCCCTGCTCACACCCTCTCTGTCTCTCTCAAAATAAATAAATAAACGTTTAAAAATATTTAAAAAAAACAAATATAAAGATGGGCAATTGTAAGGGCACATGGCTGGCTCAGTTGGTAGAGCATGCGGCTCTTGATCTCGGGGTTGTGAGTTTGAGTCCTGTGTTGGGTATAGCATCACTTAAAAAAAAAAAAAAGATGGACTATTGCATACCTTCCAATTCCACTTCTAAGTGCATTCCCACAGAAACTCCTGCACATGTACAACATGAGACAAAAAAAGAATATAGCATCATTGACGAGCAGCAAAGATTTGGAAACAACACCAATTTTCATCCCCGGGGGAATGGGTAAATAGTAGAATAGTTGTTCAGTGGAATATTATAAAGCAATGAAAGGAGGGACTTACAACTACATGGTACAATGTGTATGAGCCTCAAAAGCATATTGTTGAGTGAACAAAAGCAAGTCACAGAAGGATACATACAGTGTAATGCAATTTTTATAAAACTCAGAGATAACAAAAAACAGTAACATATTGTTTAAAGACACATACGCATTGAGTTAAAGTATGTTTTGAGAAAGTAAGGAAATGAAAAACACAAGATTCAGGATAGTGGCTACTTCTGGTGGGGGGACCAGGAAAGAGGATGGAGAGAAGCACACAGGTTGAATCAACACTGATAATGGCTCTAGTTGTTGTTTGAACAATTGATAGGTTCATGGTTCGTGATTTTATTTCATGCTTCATAATTTACATATATGCTATAGATATTCTTACCTGTGAAATACAAGTTTTAACATATTTGCAGTTCTTATGGGATTAAAAACACTGAACTTAGTAGACATTCTGAGTGGCATAGCTTTCATTACTACTAGTGCCCCAGAAGGGAAGATATAAACTGTCCTCTGGTTGAATTGTTCAATTAATAAATATTTATTGAGTAACTCCATGATCAGTGAGGTAATGTTGGAGTGGGGTTGTATATCAAGGCGCAAGACAGGGCTCCAGCCCTCTGGTGCCTACAAACTTGCTTAGATGGGCTGGGAGCCAACTGCAGTCGGTCCCATGTTTGGGAAGTGCTCTTTCTGAATGCTCTTTCCCACCTCCATGTTTCCTTCCCAGGGATGCCCTATTGGTAATCCAGTGGAACATTCGGGCCTTCATGGGGGTCAAGAACTGGCCCTGGATGAAGCTCTACTTCAAGATCAAGCCACTGCTGAAGAGCGCAGAGACAGAGAAGGAGATGGCCACCATGAAGGAGGAGTTTGGGCGCATCAAAGAGGCACTGGAGAAGTCAGAGGCTCGCCGCAAGGAGCTGGAGGAGAAGATGGTGTCCCTGCTGCAGGAGAAGAATGACCTCCAGCTCCAAGTGCAGGCGGTAAAGCCACGCAATTATCTCTTCATGCCTCCCCCTTTATTCCCCTGGATTATAGCCCATCTCATCCCCAGGGACTGAGGTCCTGTGTCTCTTCTCTCTTTAATCACCAGTTCTGCTCTCCTTCCTCATCTCCCAGGAACAAGATAACCTCAATGATGCAGAGGAGCGCTGTGACCAGCTGATCAAGAACAAGATCCAGCTGGAGGCCAAGGTGAAGGAGATGACAGAGAGGCTGGAGGATGAGGAGGAGATGAATGCAGAGCTCACTGCCAAGAAGCGCAAGCTGGAAGATGAGTGCTCTGAGCTCAAGAAGGACATTGATGACCTGGAGCTGACGCTGGCCAAGGTGGAGAAGGAGAAGCATGCGACAGAGAACAAGGTGAGGGCAGCTCCTTCTGGCTCCAGCCCAGGTCTCCTCAGGATTCCCAAACCACAAGGTGGTCCTGGTCCTTGGCATTGGACATCCCCATAGACATCTCCAGGCTGGTGACCTGTGACCCTAAAGGGGATGGGGGTCTTGGTTGGCAGGTGAAGAACCTGACAGAGGAAATGGCTGGGCTAGATGAGATCATCGCCAAGCTGACCAAGGAAAAGAAGGCTCTGCAGGAGGCCCACCAGCAAGCCCTAGATGACCTTCAGGCTGAGGAGGACAAGGCCAACACACTGACTAAGTCTAAGGTCAAACTGGAGCAGCAGGTGGATGATGTGAGTAGTAAGAGCCATGCTCTGTCTCTCTCAGGTCAGGATTTTGCAGGCAACATCAATGGCCAAGGAGTTCCTGGTACTTAGAGCTAACCTCTATGACCCCTGAAGCCTCTTTGCCCTCTGCAATTCCTCACTAGACTAGGACTCAGAATTTTTTGTGCTTGCAGGGATTTCTCTGCTAGTTTGACCTCCAATCCCGCTGGACTTTGACTTTAGAAGAGAGCAGAAGAGCATGTACTGTGGATCTCATGTTTTCTACACCTTGTTTATTTTCTTCTCTCCACCAGCTGGAGGGATCCCTGGAGCAGGAGAAGAAGGTTCGTATGGACCTGGAGCGAGCAAAGCGGAAGCTGGAGGGTGACCTGAAGCTGACCCAGGAAAGCATCATGGACCTGGAGAATGACAAGCAGCAGCTTGAAGAAAAACTCAAGAAGTAGGAGCCTGGGGTGTCCCAGAGGGGCAAATGGAGGTGTCTGGCCTGAGGGTTAGAGCACAGGATGCCACAACCCCACTGGCCATGACTGTCCCGGGCACAGTGTGAATGAGGAAGTCAAACAGCACTCCCTCATTCACCCTCTGCACCAGTGGGGAGGGGACTTGTCCTAGCATGCCAGGCAAGAGAAGAGAATGGGCACAGAGGACGGAAGACCACCTGTCACCCCTCCCTTCTCCTCCAGGAAGGAGTTTGACATTAATCAGCAGAACAGTAAGATTGAGGATGAGCAGGCACTGGCCCTTCAGCTGCAGAAGAAACTGAAGGAAAACCAGGTGAAGTTCTTCCTGGTGCAGCCAAATGCGGAGCTCAGTGGTGAGGCAGCTGAGGCTGCAAGAGCTCTGTAGGGTTCCAGACAGCATCTACAACTCCAGGCGGCCTTGGAGACACCATGCCCCCTGACTTGGCACTTGGGAACACCAGCCTTCCCCCATTAGAGCAATGAGTCTTATTTCAGCAGGCCTATTTTGGGAGGCAAACAAGCCTACTAAAAGGGCTCTCTTGATGAGCTGTGCCCTGTCTCATGGGTTTTTTTCCTCCAGCACAAATGACAGGGTTCAAGTCTCCTCTTGCTCTTCTTCTGGTACTTCTTCCCTCTACATGGAGGTGAGGAGGGCCTTCATGGAGCACCTTCCTATGGAGTGCTCTGATCATACTCTTCCCAGGTACTGACCCTATGGTATTCAGTCAACTCCTACAACCCTGAGCAATTCACTTCCCCTTGCTGAGTCTCAGATTCTCTTCTCACCTGTGAAATGAGATAATAGCACCTGCCTTACAGAAGGCCAGAGGAGATAATGTTTATAAAACCACTTAGACAGCTAGCAGTCAGCCTGCCACTAGCTAGAAGGTGTTCTTTTATTTTCTCCATGGCCTTCTCATCCCTCTGCAGGAGGAGATTAAATTAACAGCCATAGCCACCCTTACTTTTAGTGCACCCTGAATTTTAACGTGCTTTTAGTCCTGTGTTTGTCAGAAGAGCCCTGGAAGCAAGGCAGACAGGTACTGCAATCCCATTTTATAGCTACAGAAACTGCATGGCCAGGTCTGGACATAGTGGCCACAAAGACAGCAGGCACTCAACTATTACAGGCAAGGCCTTATCCTCTGATTTTCTGGTCACACTGTGGCTATTGGAGAGCATTGAACTCCCCTCAGCATTCGGGGCCCATGGTCCAGGCTACAAGTGATACATGAACACAATTCCACTCATTTGGGGAGCTGCTCAGGGGCTAGCCTGCCTTCAGTGATAATTTACCCTTCCATTTTCTTGGATGCCCCTCTCAGTTATAGCCAGAATATTAGGACATTCTCCAGGTTCTTCTATTTGGGTCTAGGCAAACTCTTTGGCCCTTAGGCCCAGAACAACAGTGCTATTATCCTCACCAGGTCTTGGCTGTAGGCTGAGGCCCTCCTTCTTCCTGCCCAAGCTCTTGCACATAGTCCTACCTTCCTCATCTTGAGAGCAGAGGCATGGTGGCCCTCTCTCTCCTGCTCCCAGGGCCCACCCACAGACATTCCATTAACACTGTCCTCAACCACAGATTCAGGGATTCCACTGACTGATACTCCCTTTTGCTCCTGGCTGGTCAGGGAACAGATCAAAATGAAAGATGGGACATTCTCCCAGTTTAGTCAAGGCCAAGGAAAAGGCCAGAAAAATGAGGTAGGGGCATGATGATGAAAAGGCCAACTTTCTAGCACTCATCTGGCCTGGAAGGGAACAACAAAAGTAGAACCCACCCTAGACATAAATAAGGCAACCCCTGGAGAGTGAGGAGTATAGTTGACTGGACTTCGTGGTGAACCTGGAAGATTACAAACATTAAAAAAAAATTTTTTTAATGTTTATTTTTGAGAGAGAGAGAAAAAGAGAGAGAGAGAGAGAGAAAGCGTAAGTGGGAGAAAGGCAGAGAGAGAGGGAGACACAGAATCGGAAGCAGGCTCCAGGCTCCAGAGCTGTCAGTGCAGAGTCCGATGTGGGGCTTTAACTCACGAACCGTGAGATCATGACCTGAGCTGAGGTCAGATGCTCAACTGACTGAGCCACCCAGGAGCCCGGATTATAAACACTTTGATTGTTTTAAGGCATATTATTGCAACTGTTTGTAAGATACAAGCACCAGCTTTCCTGCCTTATGTTTAGCAGAGCAGAGTCTAGTGAATCTGTGGAATCTTTGAGATTCAGGATCTCACAGGAGCTCCAAATCCCCATCTGAACACAGATTCTCTGGATTCAGGGCTGCAGATTCTCAGACTGAGTCTAAATGTCTCTAGGAAGTGCTTTGAGGATTCAGCTTCAACCAAATTGATATTGATGGTCTGTGCATCACAGAATGTCTAGCAGCACCCCTGGCCTCTACCCACTAGATGGCAAGTCATGACAAGCAAAAATGTCTACACACATTGCCAACTATCCCCCATGGCACAAAACTTTCCCTAGTTGAGAACCATTGCTCTGGAGAGACCTGCATGTTCTAGAGCCCTGGGGTGGGGTCTGCAGGCGGTGGGTCTGAGCTTTCTGTGTCCCGGCCCAGGCTCGCATCGAGGAGCTGGAGGAGGAGCTGGAGGCCGAGCGCACCGCCAGGGCCAAGGTGGAGAAGCTGCGCTCAGACCTGTCCCGGGAGCTGGAGGAGATCAGCGAGCGGCTGGAAGAGGCCGGCGGGGCCACGTCCGTGCAGATCGAGATGAACAAGAAGCGCGAGGCCGAGTTCCAGAAGATGAGGCGGGACCTGGAGGAGGCCACGCTGCAGCACGAGGCCACGGCGGCGGCCCTGCGCAAGAAGCACGCCGACAGCGTGGCCGAGCTGGGCGAGCAGATCGACAACCTGCAGCGTGTGAAGCAGAAGCTGGAGAAGGAGAAGAGTGAGTTCAAGCTGGAGCTGGATGATGTCACCTCCAACATGGAGCAGATCATCAAGGCCAAGGTGGGCTGCCCTCTCACCCTTCTTGCCCCCTTCTCTGTCTCAGTGGCCTTCCTTCCACTGTCTCTGCCCTGTCTTCTCATCATCACCCCTTCATCACCTCTTGGTCTCTGTCTTGCTCTCTCCCTCACCCTCCCTCCCTCTGCCCACAGCTCTTCACCATCTCTCCTTTAGTTCATGTACCCTTTTCAGACTGTTCCTGTCAGCACCTCTCTTTTTCACCCCGCTGATCCCTGTGCTCTCCCCACCTTGGCCTTCCCATCCTTTCTCTGGTCCACCCAGCCCCTTTCCATGACAAGTTGTCCCTTACTGCCTGAAGGCAAACCTGGAGAAGGTGTCCCGGACACTGGAGGACCAGGCCAATGAGTACCGTGCAAAGCTGGAAGAGACCCAACGCTCCCTCAATGACCTCACCACCCAGCGAGCTAAGCTGCAGACTGAAAATGGTGGGTGCCCCTCACCAGCCCTGCGCCTTCCTGAGGGTCAGGTACTAGTTGCCCCCTTCCGTAGCCCACAAATTCATCCCTCTTATTCCCACCTCCAGGGGAGCTGTCTCGGCAGCTGGATGAGAAGGAGGCACTGATCTCCCAGCTGACCCGAGGCAAGCTCTCCTATACCCAGCAGCTGGAGGACCTCAAGAGGCAGCTGGAGGAGGAGGGCAAGGTGAGGCGCAGCTAGGGACAGTGAGACAGGCTTGATGGCAATGCTGGACAATTAACATCAAGACCAGGATTAGGGGTCTAGAGACTGGAGAGAATCCTCTGTGGTGGAAAGAGCCCCAATCTAGCTTCCTCTACACTCCAGCTAAGCCACACCTCAACATCATCAAATGCCTCTTTCCTCATTTGTAAGGGGGTGGGGTGGGCAAACTGGGAGGCTACTCCAAGATGCTGAGATTCCACACCAGCCCTCACTCTAATTGAGGCTGGGCTTGTTTGAAGTCCATAGATATGAAAAGGATCTAGAGAATGATGGTGGTGGGACATTCCCTCCTCCCTTCCTCGGATGAGCCTGTCAGTGCCCACCTCTCCCCAGGCAAAGAACGCCCTGGCCCATGCACTGCAGTCAGCCCGACATGACTGTGACCTGCTGCGGGAGCAGTATGAGGAGGAGACGGAGGCCAAGGCTGAGTTGCAGCGCGTCCTGTCCAAGGCCAACTCAGAGGTGGCCCAATGGAGGACCAAGTACGAGACAGATGCCATCCAGAGGACTGAAGAGCTCGAAGAGGCCAAGTGAGTTCGGGGCAGTCCCCCACCCAATTCTAAGAGAGGAAGGAGCAAGACAGGCAGAGTGGGCATGGGAAGGAGATCTGAGGAGGGTGGAAGAAGCATGGGGGCTAACAGAGATGGTTGAAAGGGAGCCTGGATCTTGTGTTCTGAGTGAACCTGGCTGGCCCTGACTCACTTCCTGTGACGCATGAGCTTTTGGCTCGGGTTATACCTGACGCTCACGTATAAGACGAGCAAAAAGCTTGTTGGTCAGAGGAGCTTCCATCGATCAGCCTGGTATGGGGAGGGGTGGGGGTTGTCACCCAGAGGTCACTGCATGTAAGGAAGACATTCTGTCCTAGGCACTCGCAGGCTTAGGTTGCTCGAGGCTAGGGACGCAGGGCCTAAAGGGCTGTTCAGGGTCCCAAGGTATTGTGGGGAGGAGGATTGGGTCACCCTGGTCTGGGGAGGAGGTGGTTCCAAGGTCCCACTGTTCCCAGGTAGAATCACACACATACACACACACACACACACACACACACACACACACACACTAACTGCCCCCGGGCAGGAAGAAGCTGGCCCAGCGGCTGCAGGATGCCGAGGAGGCCGTGGAGGCCGTCAACGCCAAGTGCTCATCCCTGGAGAAGACCAAGCACCGGCTGCAGAATGAGATCGAGGACCTGATGGTGGATGTGGAGCGCTCCAATGCAGCCGCCGCAGCCCTGGACAAGAAGCAGAGGAATTTCGACAAGGTGGGCCCAAGCTGGGGGCCGCAGCCAGGGGCGGAGCAGGGAGGCCAACGTCACCGTGAAGACTGGGACCTCCTCCTTGAGGGCAGGGGAGGAGGCTGAGCCCAGCCCAGGGACCTGGGCAGGCCCTGGAGCGGGGCTGGGGCAGGGCTGGGGGCCACGCAGTGAGCCAGGTCCCCACAGATCCTGGCCGAGTGGAAGCAGAAGTATGAGGAGTCGCAGTCAGAGCTGGAGTCCTCGCAGAAGGAGGCGCGCTCTCTCAGCACAGAGCTCTTCAAGCTCAAGAATGCCTACGAGGAGTCCCTGGAGCACCTGGAGACCTTCAAGCGGGAGAACAAGAACCTTCAGGGTGCGCTGAGGCCTGAGAGACCACGGAGGGGCGGGGGAGGGGGAGACAGGGAGGGCCACACTGGGCAGGGAAAACTCAGGCTTTGGGCTTTCTGGCCCTCTGACCCCCAGAGGAGATCTCTGACCTGACTGAGCAGCTGGGAGAAGGAGGGAAGAATGCACATGAGCTGGAGAAGGTCCGCAAGCAGCTAGAAGTGGAGAAGTTGGAGCTGCAGTCGGCCCTGGAGGAGGCAGAAGTGAGAGGCTGTCTCTGCCCACACCCTTACCTCATACCCTCTCTTACCTACCCTGTCTTGTTTCTGACTCCCCACTCTCCTTCACCTGGGGGTGGCGCTGACCCCAAGACAAAAGTTATTAGCTCCTTTTTTAGTCTACCTACTATCTGGTACCCATGACTACCTCCAAAGCCAAGGTCTGCCCCAAGAAAATCATCCCAGTCTGATTATAAGTCATAAGGTTATGTTTCCTATCATGTCTATAAAGTGGTTATCATAATAACCCCTCAGACATTAAGTGGGCTTCAGAGTCAAACAGATCTGAATGTGAAATTTGGCTTCAGAACCTCCACTGTGTCATTGGGCCAGTTTCTTAACCTCTCTGTACCTTCTTTTACTTATCTCTAATGGAATTAATTGTACATACCTAATAAGATGTTATGCGTTATTACTAAGATTAAATGAGGTAACAAACTTAAGCACTTAATATATATTTGCTATTATTACTATTCATTTTTAAGAACCTAGGGAAAGTCCTGAGTTAGGGGGTTTCTAACATTTTTCACTAAAGGGTAAGTGACCCAGGAAACAAAGATAAAGTTTGGAATATGTGGTCATAAAAATCTCCCACTTTTCTTTTTACATTTATTTATTTTTGAGAGACAGAGAGAGACAGAGCGTGAGCAAGGGAGGGGCAGAGAGACAGAATCAGAAGCAGGCTCCAGGCTCTAAGCTGTCAACACAGAGCCCGACCCGGGGCTCGAACCCACAAACCATAAGATCATGACCTGAGCTGAAGTCGGACACTTAACCGACTGAGCCACCCAGGCGCCCCGAAAAATCTCCCACTTTTCTATGATGTTTAGAGGGTCAGGATTACGCAGTGTTGGTACTAGAGTGTTTTGGCGATTGCGAGGGTCAAACCCTTTCCTTGACAGAGGAAACCCAGAGCATCCTGCACTTCCTCTGCCAGGGCACCCTGGTGGTCTGGGATGCAGGTCTCACCTGCATCTTTTCCCAGGCCTTCCTCTCCAGAGGCCGTAGTCCTGGCTGATACCCTGCATACTTTTGGCCTCCCTCCCCACCTTGCCCTGTGCCCTGACTGTCTGCCTTGGACCCTCTCTCCCCACCTTCTTCCAGGCCTCCCTGGAGCATGAGGAGGGCAAGATCCTCCGGGCCCAGCTGGAGTTCAACCAGATCAAGGCAGAGATCGAGCGGAAGCTGGCAGAGAAGGACGAGGAGATGGAGCAGGCCAAGCGGAACCACCTGCGGGTGGTGGACTCGCTGCAGACCTCCCTGGATGCAGAGACACGCAGCCGCAACGAGGCCCTGCGGGTGAAGAAGAAGATGGAGGGCGACCTCAATGAGATGGAGATCCAGCTGAGCCACGCCAATCGCATGGCTGCTGAGGCCCAGAAGCAAGTCAAGGGTCTCCAGAGCTTGCTGAAGGTACATGGAGACTCCTGACGCAGGAAGTCACCTTACTCAGAGACAGACTGGCCTCCATGTGGCCAAGTTGGTGGTGATGTCCCCTGGCCACTGCAGAGACATCTCACAGGCCCTCCTGACCCACCATATTGGGCTCCGCACCAGCATCCATCCTAGTGTAACAGCCTTCCGATGGGCCCAGAGGCCAGCCGCTCTCTCATGCCCACCCTCCTGATCTGCAGGACACCCAGATCCAGCTGGACGACGCGGTCCGTGCCAACGACGACCTGAAGGAGAACATCGCCATCGTGGAGCGGCGTAACAACCTGCTGCAGGCTGAGCTGGAGGAGCTGCGGGCCGTGGTGGAGCAGACGGAGCGGTCTCGGAAGCTGGCGGAGCAGGAGCTGATCGAGACCAGCGAGCGGGTGCAGCTGCTGCATTCCCAGGTGAGGAGGTCAGGGGCCGTGTGGACAAACCTGCTGAGTGGCAGAGGCCGGGACACCACAGAAGCTTCTGAACCAGATGCTCTGAGTGAGTATGTCCAACCAGAATGGCAAATTGCTTCATCTGTTGGGCCATCTCTCATCTGTCAGTCATGGCTGTCGGAATCACTACCTTGAGAAGAGGGCCTACACTTAAAAGCTAATGGGGTCGTGATTGGTTGGCGAGATCCACCAAAGTCACAAATCTGGGAGCGGTGAAATGCGTGCTGTCATCTGACATCCCTGATCTGGAGGACAGCCCCCAGATTCCTCTGTAGAGGGAGATGTGGGGCATTTAACGAAGTACAAGTGCATCTACTTGTAAGCCAAATTCTCAACGGAACACCATTTTTCTGCAGTCCCATACACAGTGATGTCAGCTCTTCTCTGCAATGAGTTTTCAGTTTTCGTGTCCATCTTACTGCAGGGTCCTGTGGGCCTTTTTGCTGTAATCTAGTATGTGTGGGAATGATATCATCCACTGACTCCACCCCCTCTTCATTATTCTACTATATTCTTTCTGCAACTGTAATCATTTCCAGGATATTGTCCTGGTAAAAAGTTGTTCCCATTTTCCCTGCAATGTTTTCATGCTCCTGAATAGACACATTACGAAAGATGTCAGGAGAAGAATTGCAGACCTTTCGCTGCTTGAAGTCTTTCTTCAGAGCTGAGTAATTTTAGATAAACCTCAAGAACATATCTGTTTTCATAAGAAAAGGGAAAGCTGATACAAAACATGGAATACACAACAACAAAGGATACAAGGAATAAATAAAAACAAGACTTTAAAAAAAATGACTGGTTTTAATTTTCTGTGGATACAGGTGTAGAATCAAATAACAAAGTATCTACTTGATAGTTTTCTCTATGTGTACGTGTATCTAGAACACCAGCCTCATCAACCAAAAGAAAAAGATGGAGTCAGACCTGTCCCAGCTTCATACTGAAGTGGAGGAGGCCGTGCAGGAGTGCAGGAACGCCGAGGAGAAGGCCAAGAAGGCCATCACAGATGTGAGTGACTGCTCCCCTTCCTGCCCCCACTAAAGACATGGGGCCCTGGGTCCAGGCCAGGCCACTGTGCCGTGGCAAGTTGACTCTGTAGCTGCGTGAGTCTGAGGGCCTCGGGAAACAAACGCCACGATGGGAAAAAGGTGATCCTCAAGGGACAAGAGGCCCCGGGCCTCTGTTCTTTTACACGTGTCTCCCGTCCCCAGGCTGCCATGATGGCAGAGGAGCTGAAGAAGGAGCAGGACACCAGCGCCCACCTGGAGCGCATGAAGAAGAACATGGAGCAGACCATCAAGGACCTGCAGCACAGGCTGGATGAGGCCGAGCAGATCGCCCTCAAGGGCGGCAAGAAGCAGCTGCAGAAGCTGGAGGCCCGGGTGCGGGAGCTGGAGAATGAGCTGGAGGCCGAGCAGAAGCGCAACGCGGAGTCGGTCAAGGGCATGAGGAAGAGTGAGCGTCGCATCAAGGAGCTGACCTACCAGGTGTGGGCGTGGGAGCTGCTCTAGGGGGCAGTTGAGAGCGAATGTGAAAGTGCTTCTCTAGTCCCACCTCCCAACCCACACAGGCCCCACGCACATGCACTTTCCAGGAATGCCACCCGACCCCCCGGAACCCATGTCTTGAGAAGCTATCTTTAGATTAATTTTCTTTCACATTCCCTGGAGTCAATTTGTCTTGAGTCCATGATTTTTCCTAGTGAATGCAGAACCTACCTCTACTTCCTGAAAATCTTTTAACCAGCAATTTCCTCAGGATTTTTTTTTAATAACCTAAAGTGCTACCATTAAGGCTTTAGCACAGTCCAAGGAACGCTTCTACTGGCCTGAAAGGGAGGGACATAGTGTAGCACTTTAGGGTTAAAAGTCAGAGTTGGGAAAAGACTCAGATCTTCCAAGGAGTTTCTGGAACAACAGATAGAAGGCCTTAGATAAAGAAGATCCCAAAATGTTCTAAGACCTGCATCTGCATAGCTCAGAGCTTTTGCCCTTGACCTGTTGTTTTCACAGTGTGCCTGGGAAGGAAGGACAGAGAAATGGGGTATTGATTCATTTAGTTGGATATGAGAGGCACAAGAAGGAGACACAGCTATAGAACTGCAGATGTACTGCAATCCTAAGGGCAAGTGGTATCCTAGCACATGCAATGATGTGGAGATAGGAATGATCAGGTGACAGTGATCCTGTACAGTGCCCAAATCTGACCCAGTACAATATATATATGATAGGTCAGAATGGTCTGGACTATGATAATACCCTTTGTTCTGGGTTCCTCATTAGTCCTCTCAGCTCACTCTAAAACCACTGGCCAGGAGCATCTACAGTGCTCCAGGTTGGAACTGACACAGCCCCGATGTCTCCATGTTATCAGATGAAAGAATTCTGTTTGGTTCTGGGCCCCTTCCCCCACTTCCAACTTTAGCGCTACAGCCTTCTTTGCCTTTTAGATCTGGACTGAGGACCTTGCTGTGGCCCTTTGACCTATAAGTAGCAACAGAGGTAGAATCCCCCACCCCCTCATTGACCTGGCCCATGGGAGAGAGAGGCAACTAAGGCCTAGGGAGGAAAGTGATGTATTGAGGGAGGGAACAATGATTCCACTTGCTCCTCCTCTCAATTGGCTTCTCCCATCCATCCACCCCCAGACGGAGGAGGACAAGAAGAACCTGCTGCGGCTACAGGACCTGGTGGACAAGCTGCAACTGAAGGTCAAGGCCTACAAGCGCCAGGCAGAGGAGGCAGTGAGTTCATTGTTTTCTCCACTCTCTGTCAACATACCTCTCATGTGTGAGAATTGACAGGTGTCCGCCTCAGCATGGGGACTGGACGTTCCATGTGCTCTGGGTGCTCAGAGCTATGTCAGGCACCCTGAGCAAACAAAAGCAATGCTTTTGGGTCAAATAGACCCAGGACCTGCCTACAAACTGCTTATAATCCATACACCAGTAGGCCCAAGAGAAAGCAGTGCCACTGCTAAGCAGGCCAGGGGGCCAGACAGTGCTGAAGGCTGGAAGGTGGCTATGGAATTGGGCCCAGAGAAGGACCTGACCATAGAGCAGTGGGGAGGACTCCGGGTGGGCAGCAAAGTGTGCAAATAAGGTGTTAATGCTCACATGTGTGCAGGAACCCTGCGGTTGGGAGCATCTATCAGAGTTCTGGTTGAGCAGGTGCAGTGAGGCTGGGTTCTGAAAGGAACCAGACCAGACAGTATCTAATGCATCTTGGGCAGTGGGTGGCCATGAAGGATTCTGAATTCTGGGCAAGTTGAAGAGGATGCCAAGCCAGGAGCAGGATATCCTTGGCAAAGCTGGTAGGGGAACATAGTTGGGGGTGAGAACACCAAGCCCCTAGCTCAGGGACAGGGAGTCCCTCAGATTGGGATGCTCAGTATTTCCAACCCCCGCTGCCTCTCACTTCATCCTCCCCCGCCCTAACCCCCACCCCTGCAGGAGGAGCAGGCCAATACCAACCTGTCCAAGTTCCGCAAGGTGCAGCACGAGCTGGATGAAGCAGAGGAGCGGGCGGACATCGCCGAGTCCCAGGTCAACAAGCTGCGGGCCAAGAGCCGTGACATCGGCGCCAAGGTGGGTCCCTCCTCTGGGCCCCACTAGTCACCCCATGTCAACACACCCGCCAATATCAGTGCCCCTCAGAGTGGGCACTCCTTACCCTACAGTGTGACAGACCTGGGGGTCCCACAGCTCCCATGCCTGAGAATCCCCTTCCTACTCAGAGTGGCCCGTACAGACTGGCACCTCTGAAGAAAGCCCAGTTCTGCCCCCTAAACTACAAAGACCCGCAAATGAGAACCAAGATCCCTGAGGCCAGAACCTCTCCCCCTAAAGGCATCCCCTTTAGGCCCCTAAAAGCCCTAGAGATTCTTCCCCACACCCTTCCTCCCTCTTGCCAGCTGCCCCCTCACACCTTTTATTCCTTTCTCAGCAAAAACTGCATGATGAGGAGTGACACTGCCTCTGGAACTTCATTCTTGCCAACCTGTAATAAAGATGAGTGCCAGACTCTGCCTGCTCCCTGTCCTTTCCACCGCCAGCCTGGAGCTCTTAAAGTTCCTGAAAAGAGGGAGTCCCTGTCCCTGTGTCAGAGCTGTGGGAACCAAAGCATTCCACATCTACAGAGGAGGAAGCCAAGGCCCAGAGAAGTGAGGTGTCCTCCCTGAGTCCCAGTTCTGCTCAGTCAACCATACAAGGGAGGAGAGGGAGAAATGTCAGAAGAGAAAACAAAGGCACCGGAGGAGTGAGCTAATTCTATGTGCTGGGAGACAGAATTTTAGTGTCAAAGCTGAAGCTACCCTCCACCTACCCCAGCTCTGAGGCTGCAGGGGTTACAGGTGTCCTGAGATACCCATTCCCTCCTAAATGAATTTCCCACTGACACTAGGGAGGCTCAGGGCTCGCTGGGGATGGAAGTTCATAAAAGGGTTGACACAGGCCCCTTATGAGTAACCCACAGGGTGCCCCCCACTCCCTATCATCCTCAGGCACAGTCAGCTGAGACCCAGGTCTGACCTCAGCCTCTATGGTCAGCCCCTCATCATGAGGGGATCCCGAGACACTGGAGCCAGCTGCCACTGACCCTGAATCAACAGGCACTGTGGACCAAAGCTGGGCATTGCTCGTTTTAGTTTGGCCTTCCAAACAGGCACAGATGAGCACAGGTGTATGTACAGGTGCGCACCATAGATCACACTCCCACTCTCTCTGAGCTCTCACCAGGGACAGTCTGGCCCAGGTCATACAACTGCCCAGGGGACAGACAGGGCTGGCCCCTCTCCCATTCTGCTCCAAGCAAATGCCTGCCCCCTGCTGGGCTTTATGGGCTCAGGTTCTCCTGACCATCTTCTCATCCCTTCGCCTGGCGCCCCATCTCCTGAACTGACCTGGCTAAGCCCCTCCTATGCTTCCTCTGAAGCCTTGATCCCAACCCCCCCAAGGGTGGAGAATGGACTGTGCATGGAGCCCTGAGAATGTGGAGAAACCAGAAAAATACAAAATCTGATTGGTTCTAGCTCTGGAGAGGCTGCCAGTACTGGTGAGAAGCCAGGGAGGACATGAGGACAGGAAAATCAGAGGAGTCAGACCAAGAGAGACCCATGATTATCACCGAAGGGAGCAGAGCAGTTCTTCCAGAGTTCCAAGGTTCAGCCAGGGGTTGGGGTTGGGGGCTGCATCTGGAAGGAGCACCCCAGAGAAAAGGAGTTATTTCAGGGTGGGAGCAAACCAGTGTTAGAGGTAGAGCAAGCCACTGAGCTAGGTCATGTGGGCTCTATAGGGCTATGCAGGGACATCCCAGCTGCGCTGGACTATCATGGGCCAGGCAGGGCTGATTCCTGGGCTGTGGCAGGGCCTGTTCTCCAAACCCCCTTAGCCAAACTCTCCCACAGCATTTATGTGGACAGTCATGACTAGCCTGTCTCCTTCCCAGTCTGTGAGAGCTCAAGGACAGGCCCACCTGTCACTTCTGAATCCCTGGGGCCCGGCACAGGGCCTGCATACAGGAGATGCTCAGGAAATATTTGATGAGGCACTGGTAAGCTGGAAGACTGGACCCACTAGTGGAGGGAGCTGGAGATGAGGCTGGGCCATTTTTTTCCTGAGCTATAGGAGTTTAGTACAGTGTCCAGATCACCCGTACAGATAGGTGTTAGGCAAGCTGAGTTCTAGTCCTAGCTCTATCACAAGTAAAGAGGTCGCTCCCTGTGACTAGGCTTGTTTTCTCTTTTGTGAAATGAAGTCATCAGACCAGCTGATGTCTAAGGGCTCTTCCAGAGCCAGCATTTTGGGAAGTTCTGCCCTCATCTGGTGCCGCAGGCTGACCTCGCTCCTGTGGCCTGTGGACCAAGTCCTTCCCACACCACAAGGGGGAGCTCTACACACACCCCAGGCAAGCACCTGGTCCCAAACCCACCAACGAACCTGCGTGTGCAGGTATGGCAGGTGGGCACTTACATGGGGAAGGCTTGTGCCTTCTCAGACACAGGACTCTGGGAACCCAGCCACCAGGCACACCGCAAAGGCCTGGAACACAGAGAATGTAGACAGGAAGTTTTGTGTTGAAGGAAGTTTTCAGCACCTTCAGTGCAGCTGCCCTTCCTCACTGCTCGGACCTGGTTGCAGAAGAGGGACCATGACCCGCTCCAGGCAGCATTTCTATGAATACTCCCTGGCTTTCCTAATCTGCCTGATTTCTGGGGAAGAAAAAGACTCACCAGTAGGATTTGAATCTTTTAATTTGGGAATGACCAGCTTCCTCCTGCCCTCCCTCCCCAAAACACCTCCTTCCTGTTGAAGCTTCATCAGAGCACTGAGCCCCACAGACAAGTATCTGGTGACTTCTCAGGCCAGAATCCATCTCTGTAGGCCTGGCTGGGAGGTAGTAGGCTGTGGGCTAGTGAAACCAAAGGAAATGTGCACTGTTGCCTTTGTCTGGCTGGGCCTGGGAGCCAGGTAGCTCAGGGTCACTGCTGGTCATCTGTGAATATGGAGGCAGGCAGGGAAGGGCATATCAGGATGGGGTAGCTGGAGCAAAGGGTAGAGGGGGCATCTTCTCTCTCCAGAGCACGGACACTCACCCTGGGTGGTCCTGGGTGCCATCTCAGTCCGGTAGATCTTGAAGGCATCATAGGCAAAGACGGAAACCAGGATGATGCCAAAAACCTGTGGGAGTAGAATCAGGGATGGCACAATAAAGGCCATTGGCCACCATCTATTAGGCAGAAGGAGATGGGTGGTATGGGGCAAGGTGTGAGCCAGAGGCCTGGGCACTGGCTTGGGCTTGTGGGGAGGCACAGAGAGTGTGCAAACACCAGCCAGAGGTCCTTAGGGCCTGGGGAGCTCTGTGGGGCTGGACTCACAAAAGCAGCAATGGCAGCTCCATCCCGGGAGGTCACAGCCGCAAAGGAGACCACCAGGAAGATGATGATGGCACTGACACAGCGGAGGAAGTCCTGGGGGGTCGGGGGTGCAGGGTCAAGGGAAGTCAGAGGGCAAGGGAACATCACCCTGAGGTTTTCCAGGCTGGTCAGCAGCTTGACCCTCAGACACTATGAATCCCTGAATGGAGATACCCCTGGACACAATATAAAGCACTTGAGAGAAAGAGAGAGAGAGACAGAGACCCCACTGCTAACCAGGGAAGGGATACAGGTGAATGCAAAGAGACCAGGACGAGAAGCCAGGCCCTGGGTGGCACAGGGCTGGGGCATGCCAGCCAGGAGGGCCAGGGCAGGGCTGGACCTGGACCTGGACCTTTGGTGAGTGGAAGAACAACTCTAAGTGACCTGCATCCTTGTTGTCAGTGACAACAGTGAAATCAGGGTCAGGGCTGGGCCCCTTACTGACCCAGGAAAAGGAGAGAGGCTGGGAGGGAAAAGGAAAACTTAGGATTCAGAGAAGAAAGGGACCAGAATGAGGTAGGGGAGGCAGGGTCCCTCACCAGACACGGCCAGTTCAGCCGATCAAAGCGCTGATAGTACTGGGTGGCGTAGAGGAAGAGGAAAGCGAGTGTGATGAAGAACTCGAGCAGTGCTGCAGCCATGTAGGCGGAGATGGAGGCCGTGAAGCAGATGAAGATGATGAAGGTCAGGGCCTGTGGGACCAAATATGTGAAGCTTGCCAGGAAGGGGACACAGGCATGGCCAGATTTTTGCCTTCCCCTCCTGAGGAACTCCCCCAGGCTGGCCCCCACCACCCATCCTTGGAGGCCTCCCCATCTCTGGTACCGGGAGCCATACTCCAGGGCGTTTGCCCATTGAGGGAAGTCTCCAGCTTCCCACTTCCCCCTGCCCTGGATCCCAGCAACCCCAGCAGTGTGGCCCAGCTGCACTGCCCCAGGGAGCACCATTCTATGGAAACCACAAAAGAGGTGTCCTGCTAAAGCACAGGGTACAGGGTAAACTCCAGCCTCTGGAGTCATGCCCACAGCAGCCCTGCACCCCCAGAGGGACCCCCTATCCCCACTCCCAGATATCAGAAACTCCTCTAAACAAGGACCAAAACAAGGCCTTTGGTTCTATACCCAGAGACAAAGTTTAGAAGGCAGATGGACTTTAAGGGTCCCTGGGCTCTGGCAATGTAGGATGACATATATGCAATGGACTTAAGTTTACACTAAGGTCTTGCTAAGTGACAAGGGAAGATCCTTTCCTGAGAATAGATGTTCATGGGGAGCAGACAACAGATACAGTGGGAGTGCAGAAAGTCTGCCCTTTTATGTCCGGTCTAACTTCAGTTCTTCCTGCTTGCACCTAAACCTGCGGTAACTGCCTTCAGATGGAGAGGCAGCAAGAAGGCAGGGTAGGAGGTGAGGGCAGGGCAGCTGGGGAGAGCAGGGGTGTCCAGAAAGCCTGGGAAAGGAGGCGGCTGAGGAGTGAGCCCAGTGGGGGCCCTGGGACGGGGAGAGGGAGGAGTGGGATAACACTGGGAGAGATTGAGGCGCCAGGTTGGGGAGGTGGCTGTTACCAGCTCAGTTTCCAGCAAGATGCCTTTGAGGGAGGAGAGGAAGGTCTTGTCCACGGCGAAGCCCTGGAGCACTGCAGCTGCCCCCTCTTCGGGGGGCCGGTCCCGGCGATCCCGAGCACTGAGCATCTCTGTGGGGCCCACCAGGCACAGCCCCCACTGCCACCAGCCCGGGAAGGGAACTGGGAAGACGGAAACCTGGAGAGATGGGGAAGCAAACAGGAGCAGGGAGGCACTTGGAGAAACCTGAAAGAGAAGTGGGCAGTCTGGCTGTGGGGCCGCAGGGAGGCTTGCCCAGATGGGTCTTCTCCCAGCTGCCCAGAGTGCCCCTGCTGGGGCCTGCAACAGCCCCCCAGGAAGCACATGGGGAGGGGTGGGGCGGGGCAGGGAGGAGTGGTCAGCCTTCCCCTTACTGGAGCCCAACCCCGCCCAGAGAAAGGGAGGGGGGGGGAAGGAGGAGGTCCACAAAGAAACCGGAGGAGCCAGGTGGTGAGCCAAGAAATGGGCTAGACTAGGAGCCCCCCAAGGACCCGGGCCTGAAGAAGTTTGCATCCCCCTCCCCTAACTCCTCTCTTCCTGGCTGTCCTTTCTCCCTTTTCCTTTTAGGGATGGTGGGAGCTGGAGCCTGGCCCAGGCAGCACCCCCCAGGACCAGGCTGTAGCAGCCAAGACTGAGGACAAAGGCAGATTGTTGGGGGGACAAGGGGGCGCTGTGTGCCTGCTGCAGTGCCTCAATGGGCCTCTGTCTTTCCAGCATGCCAGGAGGGCAGACTGACCCCCACCCCAGTGTTCAGGGGTAGGCCAGGGAGCCAGAGAAGGGGAGGGATGGGAGGCCACAGCAGAAACTCTGGAAGGCAGAAGAACAGGGCAGTAGGTAAGGGCTGACGGTGGGGAAGAAAAAGAACCAGGCTGGGGAGCTTGGTGTTCAGGCACCAGGGACGCCAAGACAATTTAGGCCATTTTAAATACAGATTATTTATTTGGATAAATGTCTCCACGCTCAATAGCAGCCTCTTCCTCAGAGCCTAGTAACTGAACCAAGGTATGTGCAAAGGAGATGCTCACTGAGTGTTGGATGGATGGATGCATGCATGGAGGCATGGAGGCATGGATGGACAGATGAACGAACAAATGAAATGAGGGCCTCTCCACTGACAACAAGGAAAGTAGCAAGAAAGTGCTTGTGCTGTGCCAGGGCAGCTGGGGATGGGAGAAAAGGAAGAGATGGGGGTGGCGGCCTCCAGAAACGAGGAGGGCCTTTATGACCTTTCCCAAGAGGAAATGCAGGATGCTCTCTTTTAGCGGCCATAAACAGCTCCATTGCTTCACCCTGCATTTCCCATCCACTCCAAATGGTGAAACGTGCGGATCCCCCCAAAGTCCTCCACACTGTCCCACAATCCTGCTGCTCCTGTAGTGTTTTGTAAGGGTTGAGCATTCGGGTTCCTGGCTCACCATGGCAGGTGGTCATGCACCCAGTTCCAGTGTTCCACCCGGGAACCAGCTATGGGCACATGACTAGGCCATCACTCGGGGCCGCACACACACACAAGCCAAGGAGACGCGGTAGAGCCTTTGTTCCAAGCAGTAGCCATCACGGGTACCCTGCTCCCCAGGGCATGGCCGCCGGTAGAAGACAGTCTGGTTGTGGTAGAGCAACTCCGAGTTGCCCAGGGGGTCCATGTGGGAGCCAGTCTGTAGGCTGACACAGTGTGGACACAGGCAACGGGCGTGGTACAGGTCCTGAGGGAGCCGGTTCAAGTCCCTGTCCAACCTGTGGGGGTGGCACTCATCAGACTCTGGAGGGAGACTGGCTGGGCAGACAGGGGATGGGCCGGAAGCAGGGAGGTCCCAACGTGGAAATGTAGTGAGGCAGGCCTGGCTGTTTGTCTCAGCTCTTGCACCCACTTGCTTAGTGACTTTAAGCAAGTCACCCCCTCCTCTCTGGGATTTGTTTCACCCCCTGTAAGTGAGGATCGGGGAAAGAAGAGTGGTTTTCTGGTCCTGGGAGCCCTTGCAGAGGCAGGGGAAGGCTAGCAGCCTCCACCAAACAGGCTCTGCTTCCATCTGATAGTCTTGCTGGGCTCAGGCATGAGGTTTCTTTTTGTAATTGTCATTACACTTTCAGCGTTCTTTTATAAAGTAAAAACTGCTCTTACGTCCAAGTATTAAAAAAACTGTAAAGTTCACTGTCTCCCTACCAGTCCCACTCCCCAGAGGGAGCCACTGTCAACCATTTTCTGCACATCCTTCCAGACACTTTTCATGCATATATTATAAACACACATAAGCGAGCATGGTAACACTTATTTACTCATTCTGAAAGGATTCTGTGGCCAAAACAAGACTTGAAAAGTAGATGCTCCAAAGGTCTGAGACTCCCAAAGGCTAGCAGGAAACAGTCGCTCGGTTGTAAGGCCATTCTCCTACAGACAAGCCCTCCCGAGCTGGGGCTCAGCTGGCACAGCATTTCCCAGAGTAGGTTCCCTCATAACTACCCTGCAAGAAAAGAGGCCTGTGGCCAAATGAGTTTGGGAAATACTGAATTTATGTCTTCTTTTCCACAGACTTCTTGCAACCTTTAACGCTCTGAGCACATTATGAATCTCTGAGGGGTGAGGGCTCAAGCAGCTTTTCCCACACTTAACTGTCATCATTAATTTCTGATTAATGTGGGACGAGTATCGCAAAGAACACTTTGGGGAAGATCAGCCACGTAGTCTTCAGGGGGTCATGGCCTCCAAACAAGGGGTCTGGACCCCAGCCAAGTCAGCCATCGGGCACCCAGCCTCCCCAAAGGGGCTCCCACCTCTTTTGGATTTAGCCCAGGACCCAGCCAGACTTCTAAGACCACTTCAAAGCATGGTGACCTGCAGTCTCCTCCCTGGATCTGGTCTCAATCAAAGCTGACCTTCTCCCTTCCCCCTGAACTTGTCCACCCATCCCAGAGTTACATTTATGGGGAATGGGAACACAGACGCCCCAAGAAGACACAGGATAGAGATCCCTTAAGCCCTAATTTTTAATATATTGTTTTGTTGTCCTGATTTCAGTGCTCCCTAATATTTTTTACATCGTGGCACAAATAGAAAATTTTAATATATGTGTAGCACACCGAATGAAAGAGTAAGACTGCTCATAATCAAAGGTTCAACCGACTGAGTAGCTCAGGCAGTTGCACATCCGGCTTTTGATTCCGGCTCAGGTCATGATCCCAGGGTTGTGGGATCAAGTCCCGAGTGGGACTCTGCACTCAGTATGGAGGCTGCTTAAGACTCTTTCCCTCTCGCTCTGTCTCTGTCTCTCCCTCTGCTCCTCTCCCTTATGTGTGCGCTCTCGAGAAGAAAAGAAAAGAAAAGAAATAAAAGAAAAGAAAAGGAAAGGAAAGGAAAGGAAAGAAAAGAAAAAAGAAAAGAAAAAGCTGAGCTTTGAAATCTTGGGTAATTGGCTATCACCCAATAAGAGTCAGAGCTACCCAGACTAGGCCTTGTGAAACACTCAAATCTTTATGGAGTCTCAGATAAAAAGGGGCAGGCAGGCTGGAATTGTGTGGAACTCCCCAGACCCTCGCATATACTCTGACAGGCACACATGCAAGAATTTGGGAGGGGGCTGCAGACTCACTCATATCTCCAGGGGGAGATAGACCTGCTGTTGAGGGGTCCATCTTCACTGGCCCTGCAGGATTCTAGGGGGTGGATGAGGCTAGCGCTCTCTGGCGGGGTCATGAGCACAGTGTTCTGCGTCAGCCATTCATGAGTGGGGTTCTGCCCTTTGCTGGGGCAGCAGCTGGACCAGTGGATGCAGTCCTTCTTGATCCGAATACTGAGGGTGTGGGTTCCCATGGCCATTACCAAGAACACGATCACCTATAGGAAAAGGCCAGTAAGAGACCTGCTCTCAACTAATCTGGGTACTCCTTCCCCAGCTGTTCCCAGTTGAGATCCTGGTTTCCAGCTCCACCTGATCCCCAGCCCCAAACCCAGAGCCTGGCCTCTCTCCGCCCACAGCAACATCTCAGCACCTGCCAGGCCCCCTTGCACTCACCTGGTTCATGATGGATGCTGCTCGCTCAGCCAAGGTTCTGCACTGGCTGACAGGTGGGGCCTTGTGGAAGCAGGCTGACTGGAGCAGCTTGGGCGTCCTGGTTTTATTTTCAGCAAACCTGTTTTGTTTATTCAAATTTATTTCCACAACCTTTTGGAGGGAGTGACCTGACATTAAAAAACAAAACAAAATCAAAAAACCCTGAAAGTGTTTTCAAAAGCTGCTCAAATGCCATCTGCATGGAAGTTATAATTCACATCACACCTTGATAGCCTATTTGGGACACTTTGTTCTTTGCACCTTTCCTGGCATGGGGTCAAAGTAATGGTATTCTGCTATTCTGGGCATTGAGAACTGGCATTATGGGAATTTCCCTGGCTGGCTTGGTACTCCAAATTAGGGAACATCATCTGGTTTGTCTTCAGGAAGCCTCATTTCCATGCTCCCACCCAGGGCCTTGTCTTCACCATTCCCTTTCTTCTCAGACAGCCTCCTGATCACTCACTTCAGGGAACCTTTCCCTCTCTCTCTGTTGACCCTCAACCCTTCTGTTCTCTGACCTTCAATGACCTTCCTCACCTTCAATGACCCCAACTTCTAGGACCCTCATCATCTAAGATTTCTTCCTTGTTGTACATTACCCACTCCCTAACTTCCCCTCGCCCTCTCCAGTAGCTGCACCACCCGCCCATCCCCCCCTTCCCTGAACTCCTCTGGGCCAGGGATACAGGTCTAACCCCACAGGACTGCCAGGAATACCCTGACCCCATCAGTTTATTGACTGGATGCTCAGGGTCTGATGGAAGAAGATGTAGGTGGTTGCTTCCATTGCATAAATGAGAAGGTGAGGCCAGGAAGAGAAAGGGCTCGGTAATTAACAGCCTCACTAAGACCCAACATGAGGTCCCACCTCCAGAACAGATCTGCCCCTACCCCCACTCACAGGGCATTGGGGACAAAGGCCATAGCAATGTTAGCTGCCCCTCTCAGGCAATAGGGCAAGCCCACCCAGCCTCAGCCCACCCCCAGCTCCCTGGGCCACTGGGGGAGCATGTGTGCTCAGAAATGCTTTAACTAGACCTGATCGCAAAGACATGGGTCAGCCAGGGGTCACCCCTCCTGGGATACACTGCATTGAGAGCAGGCCACCTACTTCCCTCCGGGTCTTTTCCCTCCATCCTTGCCCATCGACCCCCCTCATCCCCCACACCCACAACCCCCCCAACCCCAACACACTCATACACAGACATGGTCTCTAGAATGATGTTTTCTGATTTGCATGTGCTTTCCCTTAGAAAATACTCCTCTAGTAACCAGGGACTCAGAAAATAAACAAAGGGAACCAGGAAGAACTTAAACTGCAGAATGAGAAGGAATCCTTCAAATGTTGTAGGGCAGAGCAGCCCCAAAGCAGAGGAGTGATGAGGACAGGGGGCAGTCTGGAAAATTGGGAGAAGCTGTGCTGGTGGTTTGGGGGAAGCCTGGAATTAGGGGTGAGGTGGGAACTTAGGGGAAATAGGTGGTGGCTGGGAGAGCAGGAGCTCTTAGGAAAAGCACTGAGGCCAGGAACACATCACCCCGCTCCCATTGACCCACTGTCTGCGCTATGCTCCCTGACGCCCTCTCATTTCTGCATGCCACTGGCCTCAGCTCCTGTGTGTCACGTGCCAGGATGGTGCCAAGCTTTGTACATGCACCAGCTCATTTTATCCTTACAATAAGACCATGAGGTGGAAACTATAATCCCCATATTACAGATGAGAAAGCTAAGACTCAAAGAAATTTAGTAATCTACCTAAGCTTGCACAGTTAGGGAGCGGCAGAGCTGGCTTTCCACTCCAGCCCTGAGCAACTCCAAACCTAATCTCCTGGCATGGAGATGACACACTGTGCTGACACCCAGTAAGCTGCAAATGGATGAGAAGCCCACGCAGCAGTATGTGCTTTCCTACTTACCCAGGCTTGGGCCAGGACAGGTCTCACTTGAACCTGCCAGAGGCCATGGGATGTTCCTGCCCACTCAGGCACTCAGCCCTGCTGTCTGGGATCCACTGCTCTAGCTCCTTATTCCTCAGAATTTGGTCTGGCACATGGCCACCAGGGTGGCTTTTGGTGTTCTTGAGAAACCCCCAACCCCAGAAAAGGCTCTGAGGGTGCACTACCCTCCCACGAGAGCTGGATTCCTCTGGGTGTCCCCCAAACCAATCACAACCACAGACCTGACATTGGCCCAGATCTTCCCATCTTGGCCCTGTCCAGGAAGGGGTGCTCGAAAGAGCTGGAAGTGATCCCAGCTACTTGTTTCACTTATTTATGCTGCAAAAGACCCCCATTACCCTTCAGGAGAAGCCTTTGGGGTGTTCCCCTACCTCTGTACCAGGATGTCCTCTGAGGAAACCCCTAAAAGGCAGAGGGGGCCCCCTCCAAGCACACAGTCGCCCCTCAGGTTGGCCTTTCCCCCACTATGATGATCGGTTCTGACCTGAGAACCTGTGCTCTGAGTCACACACACCCCACCCCTCTGGTTTGCTCAGCCTCTGCCCTTATCTCAGTAGCAGCTCTGTGAGACTCCTTAGGGTGATCCCCTGCCATGAGAAACATTTTCCAGAGGGTTTTCCTCCTGGGGTAACTAGTTTTGGAATCCCTGAGTCACTTCAGCTTCCAGGGAATCCTTGGGGGTGTGGGGAGAAAGGGGTGGCAATGGGAAGAATGCTGGAGGCGGAAACAAAGGAAAGTTCACCTCACACCTGTCCTCACCTGCCTGGGCCCAACTGGCAGCCAGGAGGGGTTGGCTGAGTCCCTGGGAAGAGGGATCAGCACCCAGAAGGAAAGGGCAGGGGAGATGTAATGGAACATATCCCCACCTTTGGCCAAGAAAAGCTCTGGGGGCTTTCAGAAAGCTAGAATGGGACTGTCCTGCCCTTTCGCAAAAAGACATCCCAGTCCTCACCTGCTGCCTTGAAGTCCTGACACTGCCTCTGGTCATTTCTTGATTTTAGGTCCTCTCTGGACCATTCTGCTCATTTGTAGAAGGGTTTTTGTTTTTTGTTTTTGAGGGGGTAACCTGGTTGAACACAAAAGCGCCAACCAGCTCAGCTGCTCTGGACCCCAGCTCCTAAAATAATGCTGAAACCACAGGACTCAGCAGAGTCTGCTGAGGCTCATCTGCACACATCTGATGTGAGGTAGGGGCATTGGTCGTTAAAATGCTGAAATGCTTCTGCCCCTGCTGGTAAATGCATGCTGTCCTCAGCCCAGGGGGTGGGGGTGCATTCTATATCACAACCTGCCTGTGATCCAGCAACTGAATGCCTGGCCCAGATGGGGGTCTCCAGAATACTGCTCCCGTGTCCTGATTAGTAAGTGATAATGGTACTGGTTGCTACCTATTTATACTATCCCTTTAGGTACAAAAATGTTTAGGCTTAGGAGCCTGCCTTCAAAGAGAACCTCGTCTGGCCTGGGCGACACGTGGAAAATCAAGGTGAGCTGGACCCAGCAAGTCCCTCCCCCAGCCCAGCACTGATGCCTGCCCATGGAGGGCCCTGGGCTTACTCAGATTTGTTCTACAGTCATGGCTGCCCTGTTCATTCATCCACTCACTAGCTATTTATTGAGCACCTACTATATGCCAGCCACTATTCTAAATGCTAACAGGAATGCAGAGGAGGACAAGCCAGATAAGTTCTCTGCCTCATGAAGCTTACGTTTTAGGAGGAGACGGATGATAAACAAGGAAACAAGATAATTTCGGATAATTAGTGCTACGAAGAAAATGAAACAGTGTTATGAGCTAGAGGGCTGAGGGGGATGGAAGAAGTGGGCTGCTTTAACTTCGGAAGCCAGGGAAAGCCATTCTGAGAATGCAGAATTTGACATGATGATGGAAAGCATGTGGGGGAAGAGTGGTCTAGGCAGAGGCAGCAGGACATGCAGAGTCCTAGAGGTGGGAAAGAGCTTGGCATATTTGAGAAACAGAAAGGACAATGTGGATAGAAAACGAAGGATAAGGGGGAGGGTGGGATGAGATAAGGTAAAGAGGTAGGCAGGGGCCAGATCACACAAGGTCTTCCAGGTTGTGGTAGAGCATTTGGACTTTATTCCAAGGTAAGGGGGAAGGTACTGACTGGATTCGAGTATGATCTATGTGAGGTAAGTTTCTCAAGGGCACGCACGGTTTCCTTGACCTTCTGCTGCCCCCATAGGGCTGCCATCAAATAACAATAATAATAGTTGCTTTTACCCAACATTTACACAACATGGGCCAGGTACTGTTCTCAGGAATTTCTTTTTATTTTTTTTAATGTTTATTTATTTTTATTTTTGAGAAGGAGAAAGAGGCGGGGGGGGGGGGCGGGGGGGAGAGGGAGACAGAGAATGCCAAGTAGACTCCATGCTGCCAACACAGAGCCCGATGTGGGGCTGGACCCCATGAACTCTAAGATCATGACCTGAGCTGAAATCAAGAGTTGGATGCTTAACAAACTGAGCCGTCCAGGTGCCCTTTTTTTAGGAATTTCTTAACCTCACAACAAGCCTGATGCTATTGGTTCCATTATTATCCCCACTTTATAGACAGGGAACCAGAGGCTCCAAGAGCCTTGGCTCCATGCCAAGGTCACTAACTAGTGTTGAAACCAGGAGTAGAATACAGGCAATCTGGGTGCTGTGGGGTCCAAAGAGAGGAGAACTGGAAGAATTCTTGAGCGCCTGAGTTTTGAGCAGCAAGAGGAGTAAAAACAGGTCAAGGAAGTCATGGTGTGGGATGGAAGAGACTAGCAGTTGGCCCTGCTGGGAAGGGGAGAGAAGCTGGGGCCCAGAAAGCCAGATGAAGGGGTTCTTTCCTTTCTGCCCCTCGAATATGACCAGGGTAAGCCCTGAAGCTGAGGGCTCAGCGGCCTGAGGCTGTTGCCCAACCAGGGTCTAACTGCCAGCCTGGGTTTTCTCCAACCTTACCTGGAGCCCAGAGCTCTCCCTGAAGAAGGTAGAATCGCCTTAAACCTCTGCAAAGGAGAAGGCAAAGATGAGATAAGGACAGAGAAAGGCTCTTCCTGGCCTCAACAAAAAAACACTTCCAATTTTCATGAAAGTAAAGTGGGGGGTGGGGGGGGGGGGCAGCAAGATGAAGAAAAGTCATGGAGGGAGATCTTTGCCCCAGGCATTTTACATATATTTGCTCTTCACCAAAGACACTGTTACAGATGAGGACCTGAGACTCAGAGATGTTATATAACTTGGCCAAAATCACATAGCTAATAAAACAGGATTCATTCTTGAGTCTCACAAGCTACATTCCATGCCTGAGCACTCCAGAAGCATATTCTTATTTTCCTGCAGGTTTGTACTCTGCTCCCCTGTCATCTACATTTATTTCCCCAGGCACTGAACTACAGGCAGTGAGCCCCAATGCCTGCCTTCCAAACCGCCATTCTGCCTGGTCCTAGCACTTCTCTTCTGCCTAGTCTTCTGACCTTCATCTATTTCTCCTTGTGCCTGAGCATTCATCTTTGGGAATTGGATTTTCTGCCCACTTCCATCTTGGGCCCCCATTTGCCTTGACAGTCCTCTGGGCAGAGCATACCAAGTCACTCCCCAGCAGCTGAATGTCTGTGTTCCAGGCATCCAGGACCCCCAGGGCTGGGGTCTGGAGGAGATTGGATGGGGCTGGAGCTGGGATGGGGAGCTCTCCCTTCAGATGCATCTGGAAATTTATAAGTTCCTCTACTGCCCTAAGGGCATCTAAGTCTGTTTGGAGTTCCCAGGCCCACCCATAGGTCTGCACCTAACTCTGAGCCAAGACCAGAACAGAATCTCTTCCTAACCCACCCTATAGGTCCCACAGGGCTCTTCACAGGTGCCCAGGTGACAGGGAGGGGGAGCCAGGCCAGGTATCCCCCTCCCCTCCTAGGAAATGTCTGGATGTGTGGGCCTGTGGAATGTGAGGAGAGAAGGAGGGAGCCTCGGGTTCACAAAGGGCCTTAAATTAGACTTCTGATGTTATCTACAAATGAAGTTATACCTAGAGTCATTGTCTGCTTCATGTATTTGAAGTGTTAATTTGTTAAATGTAAACACTGAAAATCTACTACAGCTTTTTAATCCTGTTTAGCATCTAATTTTTTTAAATACTAGGAATCTCAAAAATGGAAGAAGGAAGGCTCCCTTCCAGCCTAAGAGGCCTTGAGGTGTGTCTCAATAGGAAGAAGCAGGAGGTAGGGGTAGCTGGAGGGAACAGCACACACTAAGGAGTAGTAATAGATCAGGAGAGGTGTGGGAACCCAAGAACCCTGTTCTTGCAGCTGATCCCAGCTCCTCTGAAAGAGGTCTGCCCTTTCGTGCTCGCAGTCCGCACTCCTGCTCCGCGTGGTAGCAGAGTGAGCCAGAGTGAGGGCGGTGGACAGGCCCAGACTGGCAGAGAAGTGTAAGAGCCGCACAACCCGCCAGCCTGCAGCTCTGGGACCAGGCTCATGTTCTCTCGCCAGGGCCAGAATCCATGTCCAGCCTCAGCTCCCCGTCCTTGTCCCCCGCAAGAACCGCCCGTCACCCCTGCCACCCCTGCGGTGGTAACGCCGAGAGAGAAGAGACGCTCCGCTGTGGACCCCAGAAAAGAGAAGGAGCGCGCTCCCTCCCAAGGGAAAGACAGATGTGGGGCTCACGAAAGGGAGGCAGACAGCGGCGCGGGGCTGGCCGGGCAGAGCGGGGGCGTGGCGGGGTGAGGGAAGCTCCCGGGAGAAAGCAGACCACACCACCGGGAGGTCCTCCGTGACGGAGAGAGGAAGAGGCGCCGCGTACAGGGCCCGGGAGGGGGCGTGCAGTTTGGCCCGAGGGTCCCGAGCTGAAACTCAACACCCGCCTTTGGAGGGATCTTCCTCCTTTCTCCTCCGCCCCTTCCCTTCCCCTCCCTTTTCCCCTCCCTCCTTTCTTTTAATCCCCAGGACTGAGTCCCGCGCCGGAGCTGAGAGGGCCCGAGGGGAGGAGGAAGAAACTGCCCTGAGAGGGAGCCAGGAGCCCGGGAAGGGGAGGGAAGGGGAACCGCGCGTGGGGGCTGAGCTCGAAGGCCACGCGCGACCCCCCCGGAGCCTTCGAAGCCCCTTCAGTGTTCCCCCTACCCACTCCAGGCGAGTCCACAGGACCCTGGCCCCTGCTCCTCCTTCGCCTTCTCTGTGCTGCTTCCTTTGCTTTGTGGCTTTCCTCTCCGTCCCCAGAGACACCTGGGAGCTGCCCAGAGCTCCGCGGCGCGCCGAGGGGCCCTGCCGGGGGTGCGCGTGAGCGGGCTGAGGTGTGGCGGCGCGCGGGTGGGCCCCGAGACGGCGCGAGGAAGGCTGTCCCGCCCCTTCGGGCCGAGCCCGCGTGCGGGGAGCGAGGTTCCGTCGCGGCGCCCCCCCAGCCCCTGGCGTCCTGAGGGAGAGTGTGCGTGAGTGTGAAGCCGCCTCGCCGCGGGGGGTGAGAGTGTCTGGGCCGAACGCAACCACTCGGTCAACGCAGCCCAACGGCCACGCTCTCGGAGGCCTTCGGCGCCAGCCTGGCCTTCTTTCGCCAACTTGGGCGAGTTTGAAGAGGGGCGAACGTCTCAGCGCTCGCTCGCCCCACCCCCTCGCAGCCGGGCCGCCGCAGGGCCCCGGGCCGCCCCGACCACAGCCCTGGGAGCACCGCTCTCCGCTGCGGCCCCCGGGTGGGGAGGGTTGGCCTCTGAACTCGCTCGTCCAGCCCAACCGCTTCTGCGGCTTCTCCTAGCCCTCGGGGCCGTCCTGAGCGGCCTGGCGAGTCGTCGAGCGCAGCCCCAGCTCCCGCCTCCTCGCCTGCCCCAGCTCTGGGTGGGAGCTTTCGGCCCATGCAGACCCGGGGTCCCTCCGCGGCCTAGGGCAGGCAGCTCCGGGGGCCTGGCCAACCCCGTGGCCCCCGGGACAGCACGGAGCGCGCGCCCTTGGATGAGGTCCCGCAGCGACGCCCCGGCCCGCCCCGCTCCTCCTCCTGCCCGGCCAAGCTGCCTCCCATTTGGGGAGTTTTGTGGGCTTTCTTTCTCCTCCTCCAACCTCCGCGGAGGCCACGACTCAGGCGCCGCAGCCGGGGGCCGCCTCCATGGTGCGGGTCGGCCGCTGCTGAACTCAGCGAAACCGAGCCTGGCCTGGAGAAGGCCACACAGGAGGCCAAGGCCATGGCCATAGCCACGTCGGTGAGTCCACCAGGGAAAGGAGGATGCGGGCTATTGGCTTCCACGGTCTGCCCTGCACTCCTGTCACTTTTATTTCTGCTTTCTCTTTGTCTCTCTCCCTGGGCCCTTTCTCCTCCGGGAGGCTGTGTCTCTCTCCCCCCCACCCCCCAACCCACTTTTGTTTCCCTTTCTCCCTCTCCTCATCCCCAGCTCCTTCTGGGTCTAGGTTCCCCCATCTCCCCTCCTCCTCCCCATTCTCCTCTTTTCTTTTCTGGTGGCTGCCTCTGGATGGAGGGGAGGGGGCAAGTCTAGCCCGAGTCCTATCTGCTGTTTTATGGGCGGGAACAGATGGCCACCGGTGGTGGCAGGGGCTTGTGATTGGGAGGCAAGTAAAAGGTTGGGAGGGGGCTGAATGGAGGTGGCTCCAGGAAAGTAGGAGAGGCCAAAGAGGCCCTTCTCTAGAGGAAGTATGGAGGAAAGGGGGGAAATTGAGCCAAAGAAGGAGATCTGTTAGGGAGACAGCAAAAATAGAGGGAGGAGGAGAGGTGATGTCAGCCAGCTTCTGGCCACTTTCCGGGGACTGGGGACAAAGGGAGGAGACAGCTGGCATGATGGGACAGTGGGAGGAGGCCTCCTAGAGAGTGTGTGGCCCACTGCCACTCTACCCGCCCACCCCACCCCCATCCCCAGTTAAGGCAGCCACTCCCTCACAAGTCAGCTGGGCCCCTGAAGAGGGGGTAGAGCAGAGGTGGCCACACCCATCATCAGTCAGTCTATCAGCAACTCTGGCCTGGGTTCCCGAAATTGGAAGGCCCAGAGGTCTGGCCCCTTTGGATGGAATTCAGACCTGAGCACAAAGAGGAGCTCTCCACAGCCCCACCTCTGCTTTCTGTCCAGTGCACCTTATAGTCTGATTTCAAACAACTCTGTCCCCTTTCCACCGTTCCCTAGACGCTGTGATTCCCCAGGGAAAGCTAGTCTGCTGTGTGCCTTCTGGCCCCCTCTGAATGGGTGCTCTGAAAAGGAGATTTATGAGGCTGGAAGCACGGCTCCTGACATTCTCCCATACCCCTCAAGGAGTTCGATTATCACTCTCAGACCAAACTCCTTTTAGCTCCTCAATCTGTGTGATGGTAAGATTAGCTCAGAGCCTGAAAATGGTGGGGGTATTCTGACATAAAGATGCTGGCACAGAAGCTGGTCAGCTCGTCAGCTTTGTGGTCCCAGGAGGTAGATTTTTCTTTTTACCTAGGGGTGGGAGGTGGCATTTGTGCTAATCAAACTCACAGGATCCTAATAACAGTTAATATCTATCGAGCATTTACTGGCCCTAGTTTATTTATTTTGAGAGAGAGAGAGCACACACACACATGTGAACAGGGAGGGGCAGAGAAAGAGAGATAGAGAGAGAAAGAATCCCAAGCAGTCTCCATGCTGTCAGTGCAGACCCCAACTCAGAGTTCCATCCCATGAGTCGTGAGATCATGACCTGAGCAGAAATCAAGAGTCAGATGCTTAACCAACTGAGCCACCTGTGTGCCCCTGAAAATGGATATTTGGATATGGATATGAAATTGCACAAAGGAGGAAACTGAAGCTTGGGAAAGTTAAACAACCTACCCAGAGTCACCCAGCTAGAAAAGGATAGGGCCAGGACTTAAACGCAAGTCTGTCTGCTTCAGAACTGTGCTTTTAACCCACTGTCTAATCCAAAGTACTAATTTCAAATTTACACTTAGAAAGAAAAGTGTGGACCTAACCAGGAGTTTGTGTCATCTGATTGGCATGTTTTCTTTCTGTGGGACAATATCCTTTTTTTTTTTTTTTTTTTAAGTTTATTTATTTTTGAGAGAGCAGATGTGCACACAAGCCAGGAAAGGGCAGAAAGAGGGGGACACAGGATCTGAAGCAGGCTCTGCGCTGATGGCAGAGAGCCCGACACAGGGCTTGAACCCATGAACTGCAAGACCATGACCTGAGTTAAGTCGGATGCTTAACTGACTGAGCCACCCAGGCGCCCCAAACAATATCATTTAGAAGCCAAAATATAATCAGAAAATAGTTGGAGGAGTTTGGAATGAGGCAAGAGGAAAAAAGTCAGTTTGTTAGAATCACCAAGCCATGAAGGGCTGGACAACCTCTCCACCGAAGGGAAATGTCAGTCAAGAGGAACATGCACTCATGCTGGTTGAGCAGGGCCTCCTTCTCCAGGGTGGCCAAATGCAGTCTGCCAGAGATCTTTAGCTTGAGATGTTTTACTGAATTAGCCCACATGAATTACCTATTAGGTAGTTATGTCTAACTACTAACTATCTGCTCTCCACCACCACTGCCTGGGATCCTGCCAGCAGGCGCAGTCATTTAGCAAACATAACCAAACCAGAATATATTTTGATATTGTGAGTGGTGTAAGCTTGATTCTACCAAAGAACAACATGGAACCAGAGCCCTGTGAGAGGTGGCTACCAAAGGGAAATTGGGAATAATGAAGATTTCATAATGTATTTGAGTCATGTTTGAGTCATGGACTCTACTTAACCAAGAGGTTAAGTTACTAACATATGAAGAAGAAAAGTAGAACCTTACGTTTGTGATTGTGGAGAGGTAATAGGGGGTGATTGAGAACGCGGACTCTGGAGTCAAACAGCCTGGGGTTCATGTGTTGTAGGCAAAGTCCTACTCTCTCTGTCCCAGTCTCCTTTCCAAATGGGGATAATGAAGGCTCCTTCCTCATAAGCTTGTTTTTTAAAATTTTTTATTTATCTTTTAATTTTTTTTAATGTTTATTTTTATTTTTGAGAGAGTGAGAGGGACAGAGAGAGAGGGAGATACACAATCCAAAGTAGGCTCCTGGCTCTGAGGTGTCAGCTCAGAGCCTGATGCAGGGCTCGAGCTCACAAACCATGAGACCATGACCTAAGCCAAAGCCAGCCGCTTAACTGACTGAGCCACCCAGGAGCACCATAAGCTTGTTTTTGTTGTTGTTGTTTTAAAGTTTATTTATTTATTTTCAGAGAGCAAGAGAGTGGGGGAGGAGCAGAGAGAGAGGGAGAGAGAAAGAATCCCAAGCAGGCTCCACATTATTAGTATAGAGCCCAATGCAGGGCTCGATCTCCTGAGCCATGAGATCTTGACCTGAGCCAAAATTAAGAGTTGGATGCTTGACCGACTGAGCCACCCAGGTGCCCCACTCATAAGGTTGTTTTAAGGATTAAATGAGATGAGATGATTAGTGTAATGACTTGCACAGTGTCTGGATACATAATTTGCACTTAATATCTGTGACTTACCACCTTAGCATGTGACTCTTGGAGGAAAAAAACTTAGATGTCCCGACCAGACAGGACTGGAAACAGGATGGTAAATGCTTGCTCTTGGTTGGTCTGCCAGTCCCGCGACACACACACACACACACACACACTGGAGTGTATACACTTTTCTCCTCTCCATGGTAACCTCAACTTCCTCTGATAGAACCTTATTTGCTCAGACTGAGAACAAAAGCATTGCTTCAGTTTCTGTTTTCTTCCTTTTTATGCCTAGGCACTGTCTGGGCTGCATTTTTCCCAGCCTCCCTCAGATTGATGGGTGTCTGCTGCCACTTAATCTAACCTTCTGCTTGTGGGGGATGCTGACTGGGAAACAGGAAGGGTGAAGAAGATTCTATGGGAGACGTTAGCAGGGCTTTCTCATGTACACAAAGCTTTGGAGGAAATTCATTCAATATATGTTCACTGAGCACTGATTCCAGGTGGAGCCCTATTGCAGGGGCTAGGAATACATCAGTCCCTGCTCCCCAGAGCTTATAGGGCAGGGGAATAAATAGATAAGAAATGAAATAGGCAAATAGTGTAAAGTGTTATGAAGGGAACAATAGTGGAGATGACACAGAATGGGGTGGGGAGAAGAGTGAAGAAAAGACCTCTTCGAGAAGGAGACACTTAAGGAGAACTGAAGGATAAAAAAAGGGCCAGTCAGATGACGAGTCAGGGAAAGAGCATTCTGGGTCAAGGAAACCACAAGTGCAAAGGCCCTGAGGTGAGAATTTCTTTAGTTCAAGGAATAGAAAGGAAGAGGAGGAATGCAGGGGATGCAGCTGGAGACCAGGCAGGACCAGTCAGGAAGAGTGGAGTCAGGAGGTCAGATTTTTAGCTTGTGGGAAATGGGGAGCTCCATAATGTTTGAGCAAGGAATGTCATGACCTGATATATATGTGTGAGACCCATCTCCCCATTCCCACCTCACCCACCAGGCCCAGTTGGCTCGGGCACTCTACGACAACACCGCTGAGTCCCCCCAGGAGCTGTCCTTCCGCCGAGGGGATGTTCTACGGGTACTGCAGAGGGAGGGCGCTGGTGGGCTGGACGGCTGGTGCCTCTGTTCCCTGCATGGCCAGCAGGGCATTGTGCCCGCCAACAGAGTGAAGCTCCTTCCTGCTGGCCCGGCACCCCAGCCCAGCCTCACCCAGGTGCTCCCAGCCCAGCATGGCTCACCACATCCAGCCCCAGAGCACAGCAATGAGGACCAGGAGGTGAGAGCTAGAGCCCTCCCATCCCCAAACCAGAAGAGCCTAGTTCCCCTTCACTGGTGCCTGCGGCGAGGTGGGGCAGGGCAATCCCTGAGGCTGCAGCTCTTCACTGATCCTGTACTATGTGAAACCTGCCTGCCAACCCTTCCTCGGCTCTGTTTCCCCTTTGGTACGGGGTGGGGGCTGGAAGTGATCTAAGCTCCCGTAAGGCATACATTATCTGCTTCCTGGTCCTGACCCACACATCTGTCTTGATCCCCCAGGTATATGTGGTGCCACCCCCAGCTCGGCCCTGTCCTACCTTAGGACCTTCACCTGGACCCTGCCCGCCCTCCCCTGATCCCATCTACAAGGTCCCCAGAGGGAGTGGGACCCAATCAGCTGCCCCTGGAGATGCCTTGGAGGTGAGGACCAGAGGTCTGTGTATGTTGGTCAGGGAACAGAGGGCTCTCAGTGGGGTCCACTGCTGAGGCTGAGGGTAACTGGTGGCTCTGCTCCCTCTCCAGGTCTATGACGTGCCCCCCACTGCCCTCCGAGTTCCCTCCAGTGGCCCCTACGACTCCCCTGCCTCCTTTACCCGCCCTCTAGCCCGGGTTGCCTCACAGGCTCCTGAAGAGGATGAAGCTCCCTATGATGTGCCTTTGGCCCCAAAGTCACCGTCAGAACTGGAGCCAGATCTGGAGTGGGAGGGAGGCCGGGAACCAGAGCCTCCCCTCTACGCTGCCCCCTCCAACCTGAAACGGGCATCAGCCCTGCTCAATCTGTATGAAGCACCAGAGGAACTGCTAGCAGATGGGGAAGGTGGAGGCACTGATGAGGGCATCTACGATGTGCCCCTGCTCGGGCCGGAGGCACCCCCTTCTCCAGAGCCCCCAGGAGCCTCTGCCTCCAATGACCTGGACACCTTGGCCCTGCTTCTGGCCAGAAGCCCCCCACTTCCACACAGGCCCCGTTTGCCCTCAGCTGAGAGCCTGTCCCGCCGCCCTCTGCCTGCCCTGCCTATTCCTGAGGCCCCCAACCCTTCCCCAGCTCCCTCTCCTGCTCCAGGCCGAAAGGGCAGCATCCAGGACCGGCCTCTGCCCCCACCCCCACCTCGCCTGCCTGGCTACAGGGGCCCCAAGGTTGAGGGGGATCCAGAAGGTGGGGAGGTAGAGGATGATCCAGCAGGACACCACAATGAGTATGAGGGCATCCCGATGGCCGAGGAATATGACTATGTACACCTGAAGGTGAGCTCACCTCCCAACACCCCCACCGGAAATGCCCCCAAGAGAGCCAAGGGGAGGAGTGAGAAGGTCTGGGACCCAGAGGGACCGTCCCTTTCTTCACTGGCCTTGCACCTTATGGCCTGGGTCGCCAGTACTTGGTCCCACCACTTATACTGGTGCCACATTCCTTCTAAACCCAGCCTAGGGTCCCCAAGTCATCTGACCTGCCACCAGGGCTTCTCCCAGACCTGGAGTCAAGGGACTGGAATCTCTGATGGCAGAAGAAACCTCAGGAAGGAAGGCGGAGGGGGAAGGGGCAGGAACACGGGGAGGCCACCTTCCCTGCTCCCCCACCACTGCACTGAGACCCTGATCCCTCCTGCAGGGCATGGATAAAGCTCAGGGATCTAGGCCCCTGGATAAAGCCTTCCCAGGGGATCCTGAACTGCTGGAGAGGGGGCCACTGGAGCAGCAGGTAACCCTGTGGGTCAGTGCTAGAGAAGGGGGACCAGGAAGAGGAACCATCAAGGGAGAGATATTAGGATGGGGGTAAGAGCTCGGTGAGCCAGAGCTGGAGTACAGAGGAGTCAGCATGAAGGAGCTGGGACCTGAAAAAGAGTATTAGGAATTCAGAAAGAGGGGAAAGAATGTGTTGGAGAGGAATCAGAAAACCGAGCAGCCAGGGAAGCAGAGAGAGTTCTGGGATGTGGGTCAGAGCTAGGCCAGGTAACTTCTGAGGCTCCTTCCAACTGTGAATTCCTGGGTTCCTAAGAGACCTGGCTTCTAATCCCGGCTCCACCAGTAAGCAGCCAGGGGCCCTGAAGTCACCAGATAATCTCTCTGGGCCTCAGGAAAGTGAGGTGGCCTCCTCAACTGTGTGGACCGGTCCTGAGCGTAGTAGCTACTGTTTATCAGGTATTTACCAAGTACGGACCCTGTGCTAATAAGTACATCGCATGTGTCAACACTAATCACAGCCATAGTTAGTACTCATATGGTGCTCACAATGTACAGTGTTCTGTTCTAAGCCCTTTCTATATGCTGCATCATTAACTGCACCACAGCCTTGGGAGGCAGATACTAGAACTGCACTATCCAGTATGGTAGCCACTAGTCACGTGTGGCTTTTAGGCTCTTGAAATGTGGCTAGTCTGAATCAAAAAGTGCTGTAACTATAAAACGCACACCAGCTTTTGCAGGCTTAGTATGAGAAGAAATCTAAGTAATTTATATGTTGATTATAGGTTGAAATTACAATTTTTATATCTGGAGTTAAAACATTCCAGTTTGTTTCTTTTTCTTAACATGGCTACTAGAAAAATTTTAATTACACATGTGGTTTACATTATGTTGATCCTGGACAGCATGGTACCAGATTCTCCATTTTAGATTATAAGGAAACAAGTTCAGTTTGAATCTAGATTTATCTGACATCACCTCTGAGCACTTTCCTGCCACTGGCTGTGAGAATTTAAATTTTCTGATGAGCAGAGGGAAGAGCTCAGGTAGAAAGGATAGAATGAGGAACAGAGGGAGGGAAGGAGGGAGGAAACGATTGCAAAAGTGGCACTACTGAGAGCATCCCGCCAACCACTCCTCTTGCCCTCAGGAGGCCCTGTCTGCAGGGGAGCCGCTGGATCTGCCCACCGGAGATCTACAGCTCTTGCATTTCTACGCCGGGCAGTGCCAGAGCCACTACTCAGCACTGCAGGCAGCCGTGGCGGCCCTGATGTCCAGCACCCAGGCCAACCAGCCCCCACCCCTCTTCGTGCCCCATGGCAAGCGGGTGGTGGTGGCCGCTCACCGCCTGGTGTTTGTTGGGGACACCCTGGGCCGGCTGGCAGCCTCCGCCTCTCTGCGAGCACAGGTCGGGGCTGCAGGTACAGCGCTGGGCCAGGCATTGCGAGCCACTGTGCTGGCTGTCAAGGGGGCCGCCCTGGGCTACCCGTCCCGCCTTGCGGCCCAAGAGATGACACAGCGTGTGGCAGAGCTGGCAGGGCAGGCCCTGCAGTTCACCACTCTGCTCTCCGGCCTGGCCCCCTGAGGGTCCTGCTCTGTCCCTCTCCTGCCTGCCAGAGCCCCCTTTTGGGCCTTAGGTGGCAGGAGGGCTCTGTTTTTAGGGACCAGGAGAGGTAGGGACATCTCTCCCCTTCCAGTCATCTCAGCCTCTCACAGAGATGTCCCTCCCCCCTCCCCCCACAGCTTTTTGTACGAGCCATTTTGTATAAATTATTTATATTTAATATTATTCCCTGCTTTGTCAGGGGCAGGTGCCAGGCCCCTTGGGGCAGGGAGGAACTGGACTCTTTCCCTCAGCCTGGGGTGGAAGTTCTTGGTCACTGCACTGCCACCCACCTCTGAAAGCTTGGCCCCACAGAGAATCAGGTGGCTGAAACCTGGAGCCATCCAGATCCCTTTTCTTGTCCTGGTTCTTGGCTCTAGGACATCAGCACCTTACTGTTAGCTGAAAGTGATGGCATGATTTTGACCACCCAGAATGTGGAGGTCTGGGAGAGGCCTAAGGGCTCCTCCCCACAGCAGGCAGGACAGAACTGGGCCTCAATAAGCCCTGCTGTCTGGTTCTCTGACTCTGCTTCTTGGGCACCTGGAGGAGGGGCCAGGCCTGGCACCCCTAGGCCAAACCAATGGAATACACACTGTGGGCAGGATGTCTTTAGGTTTGGGGGGGAGATTTTGCTGTTTTTTCCAACAACTATTCATTCGGTGGGTTTCACCTCCCATGATGTGCCAAGCACAGTTCTGAAGGTACATTGTGGGGGTGGGATGGATATAACTGAGTCAGTTAAAATAAGTAAATAAAAAAGAATACCTGCCACAGATTTGATAGTTGCTGGTAATGGAAATGAACAGAGTGATGTGAGGGACTAACTGGATGAAGGAGAGGCTGTTGAAGGAGACTTTAGATGGGATGGTTGAGAGTAATAGCTGAGCTGAGGCCCCAGGGATGAGAGAACTGAGAAGAGTCTGAGAACTAGCATTCCCAGAAGGCAGACACTGTCAGTGATGGGAGCTTTTCCACCAAGACTTCATTATCATATGATGTCATTAGAGAGTTGCACTTGTGGAGAGGTTGGCCTCACAAGAGCCTTGAAAGGTGCCATGCTGAAGACATCATCCCAGTGAAGGCCTGTTCTCAGCTTGGCACCACAGGACAGCTCTGGCCAACTGGAAAGTGCTGCTGGCTGGCCTGGGCACCCTCCGCCTTAGATTAACCCAAGAAGGTCTGGCCCCTTAAACCTTCCTTCCCAGTCCTCTTGCTCACTGCCTTTCTAGACACACCTTCTTTTAGAGGAGCCAAGGGGCAGGTGAATGCAATTAGTCCATAGTCCTCATGCTTTGGTGAAATTGATGAGCCATGGCTTAGATGGGGGATCGCCCCAGCCATTTACCACAGGGAAGAAATCCAAGCCACAGATCCATTGCTTCATTTGTGCTTTTTCCCAAATGACATTTTAGCACAGTGACTGGATTAGAGGCACCCCAAGCTTCAGTCACAGTTCAGGTCTCTTGGCACCCTCTATGCATTTGCCTTCTCCATTTTGGGTTCCTTCTTTCTCATTTCACCCTTAAAGAAAACTCATTTCCAGATTCTGGGGTCACCAAAATGCACACTATGTATTGAAGACTTATAACAGGGCTGTCCTCCATCTCCCAGGAAGAATGTGAAGAGATCAACCTGGAAATCAAGTCAGAGGTTTCAGTGCAAGTCCCAGATCTGCCATGTACCCATGTGTCTGTGGGTAAATCCTGTGAGTCCCTCTGAGTCCTGAGCTTATCTTTAATATGAGGATGATCATAATGGTCTCACAGGGTTGTTGAGAGGCCATACAAGATAATACATGTGAAGGGCCCAGAGCCACATAAAGTTAAGGGATTATAATTCCAGGGCAGACATAAGGACACAGACAAATGAATCCCCAAGGAATGCTGACTGTGACAGCACCAAAGTAAATCCTAAAGAGACACTGAAATGAGCTGGGCGGGGGGGAGGGGGGGGGGCGGAGGGGAGCAGTGGGAAGCTGCTTAGTGTATTGGAAGGCTTCTCATATCTGGAAATTTTCTGAACAGAGGAGACAAATTGGAAGTGCGGTCCAGTGGAGAGAAGAAGCAATGGATTTCCTGGCTGAGACTAACAGGACACTCCTCTATAGCCCTTACCTTAGATGAAGAATCAAGTACCTGTTAGGTATCAAATCTCTTAGAGAAGTGTACCTCTAACTTGAATGTACCTACTCATGGGGATCTGGTTAAAATGGAGATTAAGATTCAAAGGCTTGGATTCTGCATTTCTGACAAGCTCCTGGATGACTTGGGAGCTCTAGTCTGTACGTCACACTTTTGAGTAGTAATTCTAGGGGTTAAGGAAGGCTTCTCTGAGACAAATGTGCAAATATGCTGAAGGATGAGGAGAACTGACCAGGAGAGGACAAGCCTTCAAGCCATAAAGATTAACTTGTCCAAGGGCCCTGTGACATTGAAAAAAAAAACTGAAAGAAGGCCAGTGTGATGAGTGCAGTTTGGGGAAAGAAGCGAGGTGGAGCACCAGGGAGCATGGGACCAGGCCTGCAGGAGCATGTATGAGGCTCCTGGAACATTAGTATTTATACCTTGTCGGTGAGGAGAAGCCACTGAAGGCTGTTAAGCAGGAAAGGGCCATGAACAGATCTGCATTATGGAAAAAAAACCAAACACTCCATCTGCACTATAAATACAGATAAAGGAACGGGGCAGAAACAAAGTGGATGCAGAACACCAGTTAGGAGGCCCAAGCAGTCTGTGCAACAGGTAGCTTGACTAATGGTAGAAAAGCAGAGTATCTGAGAACTATGCAGGAAGGAAAATGGACAGGGTTTTGTAAATGATTTGATATGGGGGTAAGGAGGAGTCCTTGTAAGGGCTGTCACCTTGAACATATGGTCACAGTTGAATGGTGAGGGTACCATTCACAAGGCAAAGAAGCACTAGAAGACGTTACAGGGGAAGAGCGTGAGTTTGGTCTTGGATGTATTGAGTTTGAGGTCCTTGTGAGTCACCCAAGGTTAAGAAGATGAATAAGAGGTGGCTACATAGGTCTGGGGCTCAGAAGAGAGGTGTGAGCTAGAGGTGTAAATCTGGGGATTAGGTTTGTATTGTTTACATTGGGGGTGAATGAGGCCGAGGCTGTGAGCATGGGTGAGATCCCAAGGTGGAAAGAACAGTGAAATGAGAGGAGGGCCCAGGACCAAGCCTCAAGTTCGAAGACACTGAATGATGGTGAAGAGGTGGAGGAGGAGCCTGCCATGGAGAAAAAAAGGAGCAAGAGAAAGAAAACCAGGAGAGTGTGAGACTTAGCAGCCAAAAAAGAAAGTGTTTAGAGGAAGGGGTGGTCAACAGTGCCAAATGATGCTGAGGATGAGGAAGACTCCGCCAGGGTGGGGGTGCTAAAACCCAGAGATGTGGTCTTGTAGAGGACTGCAGCCAGGGCTGAGTACAGAGCCCAGCCCAGCCCTCCATGTTCATCCCCTGTACTGTAGTCGCCAGTATAAATGGCTGTCTCCCCAGTAAGCTACTCCAAGGTGGGTCTTGTCCATCCTGTTATCTCCCAAAGCCTAGCGCAAGGCCAGGCACATAATAGACGCTTAATAAATTTTACTGATGAATGAGTGGATGCATGGAAAGTTGGATGGATGGTTGGATGAATGAATGAGGAGGAAGAATTGGAAGCAAATGAGGAATCTCTGGCAACTGCCTGGACTAGCTACTATCCTTCAGCTTTCTTTCCTTTTACCGCAATGGCCCGCAGACCCAGAGAACGGAGACAGAGCCCCTGGGCCCTGGCCCCCCTTCCTCTCTCTGACGAAGAGTCTGGACCGAAGGTTCTGCTGACGTGGGAAGGGGAGGAGAGTCTGGAGGAAGGGGAGGGGAAAGCAGCGCAGAGATCGCAGAGACGAAGGAGGCGCCCGCGGCTGCAGAGCTGCAGAGCGGGTTCTCTCCAGCCTCTGTATCCGGGCATCGGTGCCCCCACTGGGCCAAAGGACAGCGCATCCTTTTGGTGCGGGCCGACAGGGCCTCCGCGGTCGGCAAGCTGGCTCCCCGGGTGGCCACCGGGACCCCCGAGCCCAATGGCGGGGGCGGCAGCAAAATCGACAGCACTGTAGAGATCACTCCCAGCCCCAACGGAGTAAGTGCCCGCGCCCCCGGGGCTACGCCATCATCCCCCCGCACCCGCGCCAAAAGCCTGGCATTTTCCTCCCGCGCACTCCCGGCCCCTGACCGCCTTCCTCGCGCCGGCTCTCCTCCCTTGCTCTGCGGCTTTCTCCGCTTCACCCTTCTCCCCCCACCCCCCAGCAGGTCGGGACCCTCGGAGATGCGGTGCCCACGGAGCAGCTGCAGGGTGAGCGGGAGCGCGAAAGGGAGCGGGAGGGGGAGGGCGACGCGGGCGGCGACGGAATGGGCAGCAGCCTGTCGCTGGCCGTGCCCCCCGGCCCCCTCAGCTTTGAAGCGCTGCTCGCCCAGGTGGGGGCGCTGGGCGGCGGCCAGCAGCTGCAGCTCGGCCTCTGCTGCCTGCCCGTGCTCTTCGTGGCGCTGGGCATGGCCTCGGACCCCATCTTCACCCTGGCGCCCCCACTGCACTGCCACTACGGAGGCTTCGCCCCCAACGCCTCCGGCTGGGAGCAGCCCCCCAACGCCAGCGGCGTCAGCGTCGCCAGCGCGGCCCTAGCAGCCAGCGCCGCCAGCCGCGTCGCCACCAGTACGGACCCCTCGTGCAGCGGCTTTGCCCCGCCGGACTTCAACCATTGTCTCAAGGACTGGGACTATAACGGTCTGCCGGTGCTCACCACCAACGCCATTGGCCAGGTGAGGCAGCCTGCTGGGCCGCGGGTCTGGGGGCGGGCCGAGAGCGAGGAGCAAAGGGCCTCACACCCCCTGTATCCCTCTCACATCCCCAGTGGGATCTAGTGTGTGACCTGGGCTGGCAGGTGATCCTGGAGCAGATCCTCTTCATCTTGGGCTTTGCCTCTGGCTACCTGTTCCTGGGCTACCCGGCGGACAGGTGAGGGCTGCCGTGGGGATGGGGCAAGTAGAGAGGAGGGGGTGCTAGGGTGGCTAGCCCAGGCAAGTGGCCTTTCCAAGAGGTCGAAGAGGATCCGCTGGACTCTACAGTCTTCTGGACTTATGTTCAATGATATGCAGCCCATCCCTGTCTCAACTTCACTCCCCATCAAGAAATACTCCTTCCATACCTCTTCTGCACAAGGGGACACTACCACATATTCCCCATCCCCGTATCCTTGGATCAGTGGCTTATCTCCAAAGACAATAGCCCCATCCCCACTGATCAAAAATTATCTCCACAGATCAAAAGTCCTAGCTCCTCCTCTATTGTGCCTGTCATCACTAACCACCTCCCTCTCCATCTTCACAGACCCATCCCCACTAATAGCCCCATCCACATGATGGATTCCATCTCAAGGGCCTTATTCCTGTAGATCATTACATTAATTCCTAAATATCAACAGCCACAATCCCACTGACCTGTATAGTTCAATTCTACAAACAAATGACTCCACTCTTGTGGGTCAGTTGTCCAAACCCCATAGATCAATGACCACAATAGCACACCCTCCCCCAGAGATTAATAGTCCCATCCTCATGGGTCTTCAGTGCTCTTAGATCCTCCAGATCAAAAGCCCAATTTGCATGAATCAATGGCCTTATCTCAAAAGTCAACAGCCTATCCCCACCAACCAATAGCTTTTCCCAGGGATCAAAACTCCCAATTCCTCTAATTCTTGACACCATCACCACTGACCAAGTATTGCATCTCCATGATCATCCTCATAGATTATTAGACTCATCTCCACCCATATACAGTCCCATCCAAATGGGTTAATAGCTCAACTTCCACGGATCAAAGACAACCCAACAGTCAATAATCCCTAAAATCAATACCTATCCTCACTGCCTAATAGTCACATACCCACAGGTCAACAGCCCATTCTCATGCATCAGTGGTCTCATTCCCATAGACCAATAGCATCATTCCTATGGAATAATACCCTCATCCCCAAGTTCCAATAATTCAGTCTCCTAAATTCGGTACCCTTAGCCTCATTAACCAATAAGCCCATCCCCATGGAAAAATGGCCCCATTGTGTGGGTCAGTAGTTTCACTCTCAGAGATCAGTCCCCCTTCCCAATGATCAGTGACCCCTATCTTCATCCCCATAGATCAGTGGTCTTATCCCCAAAGATCAATAGCCCAGCCTGTCAAGGATCAGTAGTCCTGTCCTCCACTGACTCATACTCAGTGACCATCACCACTGACCAATAGTCTCAGCTTCTCTGGTCTGTGACTCCCCCCTGCTTACGGATTATCCCCATGAATTCATATCCCCATAGGTTCATCCCCACTGACCAATAGCCCCATCCACCCAAGGACTAATGTTCCCACTCCATCCCCAAAGATCATTTGTCCAATCTTCAAAGGTTAATGATCATCCCCATTGATCAATACTTTTACCCCATGTATTAATAAATAGTTCCATTCCCATGGATCAGTGGATCTTCTGGCAAAGGACCCTATCCCCACTGACCATCATTATGGGTTAATTGACCCATGAAACAGCCCATAGAACAATGGCCATATCCCCCCAAATCAATCAGTCCCCTAAGATCAATAGCTACATTTCACTAATACTATCCCCATGCATAAGTAGCCAATGGCCCCACCTTCAGAGATCTATAGTCCCAACCCCGTATATCAGTGACTTCATCTCCTCTGACAAGTATGAGCACAAGCTTTATCCCCACTGACCTGACCAGTATGAGCAAGACAAGCTCTATCCCCACTAACCAATCTATCCCCAGAAATCAATGGTTATAAGTCTCCTAAACAATATCCTGTCCCCTCTAATGGTTGGTCTCGCTTCCATGCTCTCATCTCTGACCAATAACCCCATCCACAAGAGTCCATGGTCCCACCCCTGCAGAACCATAATTACATCCCAGTGGCCAGTGGCCAGACATCACTTATCCATGGTCCCCTTCCCTTCCCATCTTCTCTAGCCTCAGTCCAACTTTTTACCCCAGTCCTCATACCTCCAAGTTTGAAGGGGGCAGCTGGGCTCCACCCAGCAACTCCTCTCCCAGGGAGTCTGGGTGACCAGAGGCCCTCCCCACTTTCCAGGTTTGGCCGTCGAGGGATTGTGCTGCTGACCTTGGGGTTGGTGGGCCCCTGTGGAGTGGGAGGGGCTGCCGCAGGCTCCTCCACAGGTGTCATGGCCCTCCGATTCCTCCTGGGCTTTCTGCTTGCCGGAGTTGACCTTGGTGTCTACCTAATGCGTGAGTGGCAACTTCCCAGATGTCCTTCCCTTGGGGCTCATGCCTGCCTGTCTGCATTCCCAGGCTGTTCCCACTGCCCCCTAGGATCCCCTCAGTCCCTTTTCAGTCCCCAGTTTCAGCTGTCCAGGATCTCAGCTGCCTTTCTACCCCAGCCTTTGAAGGATCCAGGGACTTTGCTTTTCTCCACACCCCTCCCCGCCAGCCCTCCAATCTTTAAGGCCTTCCTTGCCCTTGACTTACTGCTGTCAGGGAATGGAGCTTTATTTAAAAATGAAATCCTGACTAGCTGTATGTCCTTGAACAAGGGTTGATATGAAGGTCAAATAAGAGGCCTGATGTGAAAGGCCCTGTAAACTGGGAATGCTGAACCCACCAGGGACTCTGACTCTTGAGCCCTCCCAAGTTTGAGGAGAGGAGAGAGGACTGAACAGTCTCTCCACTCTTTGCCACTCAGAGGTTAGTCTGTGGGAGGTGATGACTACAGCCTCCACTCTGGGTCTGACTTTGCTCTCTGTCCTCCCTCCCTTTCTTCTCCTCTCTCCCATGCCTCCTTCCTCCCTGGCGTCTCCTCCCTGTCCCTGCTGTATCTCTAGGCCTGGAACTGTGCGACCCAACCCAGAGGCTTCGGGTGGCCCTGGCAGGGGAGTTGGTGGGGGTGGGGGGGCACTTCCTGTTCCTGGGCCTGGCCCTTGTCTCTAAGGACTGGCGATTTCTTCAGCGAATGATCACCGCTCCCTGCATCCTCTTCCTGTTTTATGGGTTAGTATCATCCTCCACCTGTTGTCTGGCCATTTCCACCTCTATCTCCAGCCTGGCTCTAGCCTGGAGACCTTTCCTCTTCTCCACTGCCCTTTGTCCAGGCCTGCCCCAGCCCTAGCCCTTCAGAGGTGGGAGTTTCCCACCCCTGGATCAGGAGACCTCAGAGTGCACCCCCACCCCCATCCCTAGCTGGCCTGGTTTGTTTCTGGAGTCTGCGAGGTGGCTAATAGTGAAGCGACAGATTGAGGAGGCGCAATCCGTGCTGAGGATCCTGGCTGAGCGGAACCGGCCCCATGGGCAGATGCTGGGAGAGGAGGCCCAGGAGGCCCTGCAGGGTAAGAGACAGGGGTCCCTACAGGTGATGCTTCACATGTACACATGACAGTGCCCTCTCCATGGTTACAGCTGTGCCACCTCTCAGGGTCCCCACCACCCATGTGGAGGACCCTGGGGTTCAGCTGTTTCTTCTAACAGACAGCTCCTCTCTCTTTCCCAAAGACCTGGAGAACACCTGCCCTCTCCCTGCAACATCCTCCTTTTCCTTCGCCTCCCTCCTCAACTACCGCAACATCTGGAAAAATCTACTTATCCTGGGCTTCACCAAGTGAGCCTGGGTGTCTGAGCCAAGGGCCAGGCCAGTAGCTGGAATGGGGGCTGGTTGGGTGGGGAAGGCCTGAGGACCCCTGCCAAGGGCAGCCAGGGTGGTGGAAGTCTGTGGATGGGCATTCAGACACTGCTGTTTGCTTTGTCCCCCTTCTCACAGCTTTATTGCCCATGCCATTCGCCACTGCTACCAGCCTGTGGGAGGAGGAGGGAGCCCATCGGACTTCTACCTGTGCTCTCTGCTGGCCAGTGGCACAGCAGCCCTGGCTTGTGTCTTCCTGGGGGTTACCGTGGACCGATTTGGCCGCCGGGGCATCCTGCTACTCTCAATGACCCTCACTGGCATTGCGTCCCTGGTCCTGCTGGGCCTGTGGGATTGTGAGCATCTTCCCTTCCCCACAGTGTGGGCTGAGCAAAGGAACCCCAGCAGAGGTGCCTCAGGCAGGCTCAGCCACTACCTCCCAAGTCCAGACCAGACCCTGCCCAGATCTTCTATAATCCTTCCCACCAGACCACACAACCCTGTCTGTTCTCCCTAGTCGATTAGTGGATGCCCAGAGAGCCCACCTGGCTAGAGCCATGGGATCAGAGAACCAAGGGGATGAAGCCAGGGACTAGGCCATGCGTGATCTCCTCACTTCCATTCACATCCTCCCTCTTGGCCCTCCAGATCTGAATGAGGCTGCCATCACCACCTTCTCTGTCCTTGGCCTCTTCTCCTCCCAAGCTGCTGGCATCCTCAGCACCCTCCTCGCTGCTGAAGTCATTCCTACCACTGTCCGGTGAGCGCAGTGTTGCTGGGGCTGAGGAAGGGCCTGAGGGAGGGAGGGGAAAGTGCTGGAGAAGGGTTGGGGTGAGGCCCATGGTTAGAGGCTGAGTGCCTCCTCCATCTCTCCCAGGGGCCGAGGCCTGGGCCTGATCATGGCACTGGGAGCTCTTGGAGGGCTGAGTGGCCCAGCCCAGCGCCTCCACATGGGTCACGGAGCCTTCCTGCAGCATGTGGTGCTGGCGGCCTGTGCCCTCCTCTGCATCCTCAGCATCATGCTTCTGCCGGAGACCAAGCGCAAACTCCTCCCCGAAGTGCTGCGGGATGGGGAGCTGTGCCGCCGGCCTTCCCTGCTGCGGCAGCCACCCCCTAACCGCTGTGACCATGTCCCACTGCTTGCCACCCCCAACCCTGCCCTCTGAGTGGCCTCTGAGCACCCTGGCAGGAGGCTGGCTTGTACGGAAATGTGGTATAAGGCCCTGGCGAACTGATTGGGAGGACTGAGTGAGGAAGGCAGGGCTGTCCAGAAGGCTCAGAGGCACCTCATGCCAGCCATCGAGGAGAGCTCAGAGGGCTGTCCCCACCCCCACCTCCTCCCTGCTGCTTTGTGTTCACTTCCTTGGCAAGAGTCAGGGGACAGGGAGCGAGCTCCACAGTGTAACCACTAGGTCTGGGCTCCATCCTGTGTCCAAAGACATCCTCCCAGACCTCGTTCTTTCTTGCTCTATCATTCTGTTTCAATAAAGACATTTTGAATAAATGAGCATATAATAGCCTGGACTTCCCTCCCTTCTGTTGTACTGTCTCTTCGGGGAAGGTTTCTCTTAGTGGAACCAAAATCAGCAACAGTCTCCCTTCCCCCTTCCCCTGGGCCTTCCCTCCTCCCCCCCACCCCATGTTACTTTACAGACAGCCACCACCCTTTACTGATGGCTTGCTATGCAGCTAAAGACTGGGCTAGGCACTTTACAAACTTCACTTAATCATTTAGTCCCTTCCAACACTGCAAGGTAGGTGTTGGGTCAATTAAAAGTTTTTGTTGTTGCAAGCAATGAAAACTGACCATAATAAACTTAAACGAAAATGGGAATTTACTAGAGGGATTTGGTGGGGCAGGTTGCGTTAGGGAGCTCACAGAAGAGGCGGAACTAGTCATGAAAGGTCAGGAACCAGACAGGCCCCCTAGTCTGGGAAGTATGACTTCACCTGGATGAATGACCTCCACTGGGATTCCATCTTTGGGTCATTCCACTTAAGAGTCATTTCCAGAGAGCAAATGACTGGCTAACTTGAGTTAACATGGCTGCACCCCCACCCATATTACTGACAACTGGGGAGACAGAAGGCAGCAACTGTGTGTTGTTAGCAGAAGTAGGACAGGATGTTGTGCAGGTAAAAACAATGGATGCCCACTATAGTATTCTTCTTCTTTTACAGATAAGAAAACTGATGCTCAGAGAGACTCAGTAACCTGCTCAAGGTTACAAAGCTAATGAGTGACAGAGCTGGGACATAATTAGATCCTGGAGCTGGAGCTCTTCACTGATGCACACTATGGCCACCTTTCTAACCCCTTCCAATCTTTAGGCATTACCCTTGGAAGCAAGGAGTCTCAAGGCACCCTAGGAGTTGGCAGTAGGTGAACAGGTCTTCCACATCAGTGCCAGGACCTGCCTCTCAGACTAGCCCTGGCCTGGCTTGACCACTTTGGGCAAATCTCTTAACGTCCAGCTTCCTTCAAGGGTTGCTGTGAGATTAAACAAGATAATGTATTTATACATGTCTCTTAAACTGATTTACCACTAGATGGTAAGCTCCTTGAGGGCAAGAACGCTGTCTTTCTCAATTTAAAAACACAAAAGCCTGACACATGATAGACATTGAAAAAGTTATTGTTAGTTCATTCTTTCAGCAAATGTTTCCTGTGTCCAACTTACGAACCAGTTACCATCCTGGATATTTAGGGCATAGGCCATCCTTCAGGGACCTTAAAATCCATCTAATACTAGGAATAGTAATGAGGAGAGAGACCAGTGGTTTGGGGCACTAGACAGCTGCATCCTGAAGCAGGTGAGACTTCACTCAGAGTCAGGAAACCCTCACGCAAAGGCTTAGGAGAAAAGTACAGTGCTTTCGACCCAAAGGATATAGGGACAGCAAAGGCCTGGAGGTAGGAAATGGGTGAGGCAGTCCTGGAAAAGATTCTTGGGGAAACTGAAGTGTTGAGGCCAGTCTCTTCCAGAGAAGGGAGACCCGTTCTCTACACATTCCTGCAGCACCCAGGGTCCTATCTCCTTCCTCTCTGCCAATCCAAATCTGAGGCCCAAAGCTCTGTGAACTAAGCCATGCTGCTGGGGTCTCCATACTAATTGCATTACTGGAGAACTCATAAGAACCCTTCTCATTTAATCTTCACAGCCCTCTGAAATTGGTTTTGTTATTTTTATCCTATTTAACTACTGAGGACATGGAAATGAGAGAAATGGAAGGATCTGCCATTAGATGGCAGAGCCAGGACTCAAAACCCGGCCTTCTGGCTGCTCTTTCAACTCCACTAGTTCCTTCACAGTTATGTACTGTGTACCCCACATTCTGTAGAACAATGTCTGTGAACAATGTAACTGATTCCAATGTTCACTTTTTAGTTCTGAGTAGCCCCAATGATAAAAGAGATCATACTACTGTCTCCAGCGATTCGGTGAAAACCAACCTGACGGTAGGTAAGAAAGTTCTGTACTTTTTGGAAGTACAAGGAGTTATTCGTACACTAATGACATCATCCAGTACATATTGTGAGGAATGGTATCAACGGGGCATTCCAGCAAATCCAGTCTTTGTACACTGCTGGAAGAAGGGCAGGGAAAAAAAAGTAAAAAACACTCAGGAAGTTCGAGCAGCTCCTGTAGGAGGGTAGTTGAAAGAGAACCAGATTCTCTGACTTCAACCAAAAAGGTAGAGACAACGAAAATGAAAGCATTCAAGAAGTATCAGTGAAGCACAGGGGAAAACATAGTCCTTCACCCCTAAGAAATTCATAATCTAGGTGAAAAGGGTCAGCATGTATAACTAACACAACTGGCATCTTGCTCTAAAATTCACCAACCACATAATCTCACTGGACCCTGCCTGATCAATAACCCCATGAGAAACAGTTCTCATGGTTTAGGGTTTTACAAATGGGGAGACTGAGGTTTGAAAAGGTAACTTATTCAAGGTTATGTGACTCTTAAGTAGAGTAGCCAGATTTTGAGAACTGAGATCCTGCAATCTTCTTCCTGTACACCAGATAGAAAATATTTCCAAACACCACAAAAATATTAATTCTCCTGTAATCAGTTTAGAAGACAACCCAGGAACTTGGGAGATCGTTTTTAGGAAAATAAGGAAGTGACTACTTTCACGAACATGAAACACTGTAGAAATGTTTTCGTTGGACTCACAACTACGAGCCATAATGGGTTATTCAAAGGAAAATTAAAAGTATATACAGGGTACATTTATAAGCTTAAGTTACATTAAGTGACATGAAGGCCACTCTCATTCCTCTCATTCGGTCAACCTAGCCTGGCCACCACATAACCATTTTTTGCGGATTACCCACTGTCTGGTGCTGCCTCAGCTCTGGGGGAGGGAGCATGGTCCTTCCCTGCAAGGGCTCTGAAGACTGTGAGACAAATCATTACAATCCTACGTGGAAAATGTGGAGATGTAAAAGTGCTTCAGTGGCTCTGAGGAGGAAGGATCTGCTCTTTTGGGGACAGTCAAGGAAAGCTTCTTGGATATTTGGACTGAAACAGTGCCAAGTCCAGAGGTATGACAGAACATGGATGGTGTGGAGAACATCAAGTGTTTAAACATCCATGATATAAAGGTAATCTATGAAAAACCCACAGCTAACACCTTACTTATCACGACTGACTGAAAGCTTTTCCCGAAGATCAGGAGTAAGACAAGGATGTCTGCTCTCACCACTTCTATTCAACATTGTACTGGAGGTTCTGGCTAGGGAAATGAGGCAAGAAAATGAAAAACAAGACATCCGGAATGTAAAGGACAATGTAAAACTCTATATTTGCAGGTGACATGATCTTGTATATAGAGAATCCTAAGGAATACACAAACACACCTGTTAGAACTAAACAAACAAGTTCAGTAAGGCTACTAAACTTACAGTTAAACTTGTACAAGATCAATGTACAAAATCAATTGTATTTCTATACAATAGCAATGAACATTCTGAAAGCAAAATGCAGAAAGTTCCATTTAATATAGCAAAAGACAATACTTAAGAATAAATGTAATAAAAGAAGTCTAAGACTTATACACTGGAAACTACAAAACATTGTTAAAAGAAATCAAAGACTTAAATAAATAGACATACTGTGTTCGTAGTTTGGAAGACTTAGTATTGTTACAATGGCAATCCTCCCCAAATTGTTCTACAGATTCAGTGTAATCCCTATGAACATTCTGGCTTTCTTTTTTGCAGAAACTGACAGGCTGATTCTGAAATTCATATGAAATGTAAAAGACCCAGAGTAGCTAAACAATCTTGAAAAAGAACAAAATTGGAGGTCTCATACTTCCCACTTCCAGAACTTATTACAAAGGTACAGTAATGAACACAGTGTAGTAATGGCATAGGACATCCATATAGATCAATGGAATAGATTTGAGACTCTAGAAACAAGCCTGCACATTCTTGGCATTTTCAACAAGGGTACCAACACCATTCAATGGGGGAAAGAGTAGCTTTTTAAACAAATGGTGCTGAGACAAATGCATTATCTGCATGCAGAAGAATGAAGTGGCCCCTCCCTCACACCATACACAAAAGTTCATTTAAAATGGATCAAAGACCTAAATGTAAGAGTTAAACTATAAAACTCTTAGGAGAAAACACAGGCATAAATCTCCAGGACCTTTCTGTTTCAAAGGATACTATCAAGTGGGAAAAAAAAAAAAAAAAAACCAACAAAATGGGAGAAAATATTTGCAAATCAAATATATGATAAAGGTCTAAGACTCAGAATATCTAAAGAACTCTTACAATTCATAATAAAAAGACAGACAAGCCAATTAAAAAGTGGGCAAATAATTTGAGCATTTTTCTTTAAAGAAGATATACAAATGGCCAGGAAGCACATGAAAAGATGCTCAACATCATTAGTCATTAGAGAAATGCAAATAAAAAACATGAGATACCACTTCATACCCACTAAGATGGCTATAATAAAAAAGATGGACAGTAACAAGTTAGGTGAGGATCTGGAGAAACTGACCCTCATACACTGCTGGCAGAAATGTAAAATGATGCAGCTGCTTTTGAAAACAGCCCTGTAGTTCCTCAAAAGGTTAAACATAGTTAGTTACTTTATGATCTAGCAACTCCACTCCTAGGTATGTATTTAAGAGAAACGAAAATGTTTGCTCACAAAAAAAACATGTAGCTTGTAGCAGCACTGTTCCTAATAGTAAAAAAAAGAAAAAAAAAGGAAATAATGCAAATGTCCATCAACTCATGGATAGTCAAAATGTGGTCAATCCATACAAGGAATTATTATTCAGCTATGAAAAGGAATGAAGTGCTGATACATGCTACAACATGAATCTTGAAAACACTATGCTAAGTGAAGGAAGCCAGACACAAAATGCCACATATTGTATGATTCTATTTATATGAAATATCCAGAACAGGCAAAGTCATAGAGACAGAAATTAATAGTTGCTAGGGGCTAGAGGGAGGGAAAATTAGGGGGGCTTGCTAATGGGTATAGGGTTCTTTGGGGGGTTATGAAAATAGAGTTAATAAAATTAGGTAGTGATGATGGTTAATATATGTTGCACTAAATACCATTGAATCGTACACTTAAAAGGTAATTCTTTATGGTATGTGAATTATATCTAACAACAAAACCCATATAGCTTTTCAGTGGGATATGCCAGAGGTATGGCAAACTGACACTTTTCTACAGCGAATAAAATTAAAGTTCTCTTACTAAATGATTTCTCTTTAACAAATGCTAGCACCTAGAACAGCACTTGCTGGGTACTCAGTAAATGTTTGTTGAATCAATGATTACCACAAGCATAAAGAAAGGGAAAAAGGCATTTGAGATTAGCAGAATTGAAAGATGTTTTAAAATCAGGTCTTGATTTAAGAAAGGCCACTCATTTCAACCATACATAAAAGGAAGGCTGTTATCGGAAAAAAACAGCAACCACTTTTCTTTATTGCTGATGTCAGGTTGGGCAAATCCCATCTGAAAGAGCTCTGGGCTGTCGTTGCAAAGACCTGACTCAGACTCTCACTCCAGAGAAATCTTAGAGATAGGCTCCCCCAATTGTCTTAGACACTTCCCTCCCACAAGATCCATGTGAGACTAGGTTCATTCCAATCCCTCAGATAAGAGGGAGCTCATCAGGAGTGACTGACCAAAAAACAAGCAATCTTTCCCAAGGAAAGCAACTTTCCTTTCATGCTACTTCCTCTAAAATCACTTAGGATGATGCAGGAAAAATGAAAAGACCAAGTAAAGAAAGAAATCTGATGCTTGTGAGGGTAAGAACTAGCAGGTCCAGGATAAAGGGAACCCCCAAGGTGAATTAACACCTTCTGAGCACCTAAGTTATACAAAGGCACAATCCATACCCTCAAGGAGCTTGCAGTCTAGTGGGGAAACAGGGATGTAATTGTTTTAATTATAAAGCTATGAAGTACTAAACAGAGATAGAAGCAATTTGCCCTGAGTGCAGGAGTGATTCATAATGACTAGGGAATGAAGAAAGGTTTCTGACTGTAGTGCCTGGCTTTATACATTACGATTCTGAAAGAGCAGATGGAATGGGCACAGCATGAGCAATAAATGAAATATAATAAAATTAACTGCAATGCACAGGGCATCACATGTAGAACAAGATGTGACAGGGAAATCTAATCAGAATTAAATTGGGAAAGGACTTCATTCCACATCTGCGTTTACAATTACTGGTGGTAGAACAGGGGCATTTCTGGCAACATTAAGTTTGTGGAGTCAGACATCTACCAGGAGCCCACTTTAAGATGGGGAGTTGCTCAAGCAATTAAAATAGCATGGAAAGAATGGGCAGGATATGGAGAACTGACTGGACATATAAAATTAAAAACAAAGAAGGGTCAAAAAAATGACACTCGCCTGTCCAAGATCCAGCAATTTGGAAGGGGTTTTGCAGATAGCCACTTAACGCCCCCTGGTGGATAGAAGAGACCTTCCCAGCATTAACATCATCAAGCTACTTCAGACCTCTCACATTCTAGCAAAGTTAATATTGAAACCATCGCTACCAGACTCCTTAATAAGCCTCTGCAGCAATCTCCACACTATTCTAGCTGAATGTTGTTAGAGCAGACAGATATCCCCCCCCACTGCAGAATGCTTAACAAATGACACAACAGGAACAGTACAATAAATGAGCAAATGCTGAAGTGGTCAATACTGACCTGAGAATTCAGAACACAAAGCCATTGGAGAAGTGGGTTAAGGCTTCAGAGATATATAGGACACTCATTTCTTTAACCTAAGATTACTGAAGAGAATACCTAGGTCGGAGGCAAACACAAAATATTCTGGGAACAGAGGTTAATGGTGCAACAGAATATATAAAGGTTTAAATTTAGAAATCCTGTAAGTAATGGAGAAGACTTGAGCAGGGCCAGAGGGGCAGGAACACGATGTAGTAGTACCCAAGGAATCTGGATACCGATTTGACATAATACAAAATAGAGAAATTTGGTGTTAATGTGACCAACTACTAAACTTAAGGATATTAAATCAGTAAAAGCCAGTTAGTTAAGTCCTAATTAATGGAATGATTCAAAATGAGTTAGCTGAACAGAGTAAGTGGTCACTGCATGGCTAGAAAAGATATTGCCATGGTCTTTGTTAGTTAACTACTTTCTCCCTCATTTTTTGAGCTGACTTTGGGGTAAAGACAAGAAAAGCTACCCAGATACCCCTAAGAATCTAGTGCTGCTGGTGTGGATAATTCATTTGCATGTTCAATTTACTCAGGAGTACACACTGAAGTGCTATCAGATTACTCTCTTCTGGCCGTTCTTTTACATTCCCAGGCTCATTTGATTTACCTCAAATGCCAATCAGGGCTACATGCTACCCAGAAAACTCATCATCCTCAACTAAATACACAATGTTCCTGTTAGTTGTAATTTTAACTCCTACTCCTTAATTCGTAAATGAGAACTTCCCCTCCACAACACCAGCACTTCCACAAAGGAGAATTAACAGCCATCTGGGATCTAAGAGAAAATAGGAAAATAGATAAATAACCCTTACACCCAAAAGGCCAAACAATTTTTATTTTCAAAAACAACTTTATTCATGACACATATTAAAAAAAAAACTCCCACCCCCTGGAAATGAGCTAAAAAAATAAAGAAAATCCACCTCCCACCTCCCTGTTCCCACTTCCTCCCATTCCCTCCAAATAAAAGGGAAAAAAAGGCAAAGGAAAACAAAACAAAACAAAAAACTGAAAAACAAAAAAACGCCCCAAAACCCCCCAAAACAAGGTAGTGCATTTCCCCAAGGGGTAGGGGAATTTACACTGGAGCCGCTGGGAGCGGAACGGAGATCTTCCGGCTACAGAAACCTGCAAAGAAAGACACTCAAAACAGAAAAAGAAACACAAAAGGAAACAAAATAGATCACCAGGCAATCTGGAGGGGCAGGGAGCCGGAAAAGAGGGGTGGGATGGGTGGTAGACCTGGCAGGACAGGAGCAGGCAGGAGGGGACTGTGAAAGTTAGGGAGAAGATGGAGGGAAGGTAACAAGCAGAACAGTTTGGTGTCCTTCCAGAGCCCTGGGTAAAAAAACCCCTCCTACCACCCATGCTCACCTACCCTTGAGCAGCCCCCAAGGTGGTGAAGTGGGGCAGGGAAACAAGGGGAGCAGCTTGCGCAGTTGAGACGTGTCCATGGCGAATCCCCAGAGTGAATGAGCAGCCCCCTGCCCCACTCCCTGGGCCTTCCCCTACTCCCCAAAGCAGGTCCCTCCTCAGCAGTTAGTTATGGGATTCTCCCCCCTTTCCACAGTATATCTTTTTTTTTAAAAATATTTTTTTTTTCCATCAAGGTCATCTTCTGTTTTTCTTTTTTTTTTTTTTTAATTCTTTTTTTTTTTTCCTTCTTTCCTCTTTTTTTCCTCTCTCTCCTCCTAATACACACTTTTTTTAGTAAGGGGAATACCATGATGTCGCTCTAGCCCGGCCCCTGGAAGAAAGAAGGAGAGTTAGGTGTTAACATAATCACTTAAGAGTCAGCACAAGCCCCTCCCCATGGGCCCTTGCCCCAGTTATAGTGCAGGGAATGGGGGGAAAGAAGTTTCCAAGTATCCTAAAACAGACCCCATTATCCCAAAAATAGTGACACACCTGGCAAATGGGAGGGGACAATTTAACAGAATACCTTGCCATTGACAAAAAAGCATATCTGAGATAATAGGGGCAAGAAAACGGACTTATTGTTTATCCACTTTTCAGTCAGTTCTCCACAGCTCTAAACCCCAGGCCTTCACCATCAGATCCTCCCTAACTCCTGGGAGTAGATAAGTAAATCTTATGAAAAGCCAAGGTCTATATGCTTATCCTGTCTATTTAAAGGCAGAGAGACGATAATAAAGCAACAACATGGGCATCACACTAGGCCCAGAGAAAAAGTTAACCTTGTAAAACACTGGCTCAGTTAAAAAGTATCTCATTATCCTCCCACATGGCTGTTGAAAAGGATCAACTAGCCTCTGGTATTCTTCCAAGGGAGGTTCAATCTTCAACTCCTCCTTAACTCTGGGAAAAGTAGCAAATGTCCAAGCAGTGCCTTCACTACTCTGAGGCCATTCTTCCTGGCCTGTTTTGTAAACACCTTCACTGCCACCAACTCTCAAGGGAAAAAAGGCTGGGGGAAGAACCATCTCTCAGAACAAAGTGGAGAGATCCAGCCCTTATCACCAACTCTTGCTCCAGAAAACGATGATGAGACTGGCCTCCTGGCCTGGCCTGCAACTACCTTCCTCACCCTGCACAGGCAGGAGACCAAGTCCCTGGAGACCAAGGGGAGGGTAAGTGAGGGAGATTCCTCAGATCAGGAGAGAAGGAAACATACAGGGCTCATGGGAGGCGGGGGGAGAGGAGCAGCCCATCTATCCTGACCTGTAGACGCGACCCCGGGGCCTGCTGTTAAAACCACTGTAGAATCGAGAGCGGGAACTGTTGTAGTTGGTGGTCCGGGCACGGTATCGGGCTCGTGGGAAACCCCGGTCTGTTGTGCTGATGCCTGGTCTGTTGGTTCGTTTTGGGATCACCTGACAGTGACAGATGTACAACAAAAAGCCTCAGAATAAGCCTGGAGAGTTTACACAGAACCAGAACAGCAATGGGCATGGGGCTTACCTTGATTTGTCTTCCTCTAAATAGGGACTCATCTAAGGCCAAGGAAGTCCTCACTGACTCTTTGTCTGAGAACTCTATATATGCAAACCTGAAAAGAATAATAGTCATTTTATCTATCTGAAGTTTAAAAAAGCAGCTTACGTGTCAAATCCAATTTTTAGGCATGCTTTACTCAAGTAATAACACATCCACATTTTTTTATTACTTTTCAAAAAATTCTTAAATGCAAGATTTCAATCCAAATTTCTAGCTACTCTTGGAAAATTATAAAACAGTATCCACAGGGCCTGGATTTCCATATAGCAGAACCAGTTAGGGCTAAGCAGAAGCTGTCCCTCTCTCTTCTAGCTCATGAATACACCCACACTAACCTTCATCTTTATCTAAAGGCCTCTGAAAGCATTTACATGCAACTCCTGATATACATCTCCATTAATTCCTCATAAGATGAACACCACTTACTTTAACAGCAAGTTAACTTACTGTTCAATATAAAACATTTTGTCTACTTTTAAAATGTGATTAAAATGACCTCAACTTACTTCCCTACTTACCCTTTAGGATGGCCACTAAATTTGTCACAAAGTATGGTAACACGGTTGACTGAACCACAACCATGAAAGTGTGCTTCCAGCTCTTCTGCTGTTGCACCATAGTCCACCTGTGGGGATAAAGGGATTATGTTTCACACGTACTGGGCAAACAAGCTCCCATCTCAACAGGTATCTCCGCCGAGCCTCTGGGCTGGGCCACCATATACACCAAGGCACATCAAATCTGATTCTTTAAGAAATTAATCCTTTTCTCTTCCCAACCCTAAAGCCGCTGCTGATCACCAGTACCTTTTACCCCCTCCAAACCCTCCCAATATTCCCCAAATCCACCACCTATCCTTGAGATGTTCCTTTCAATACTCCTACTAAGCAACTCCCAAAACAAGAGCTTCCCCCAACACTAATCAGGGCCCTAATACATACATTGCCAACATAAATGGAACGGGCATCAGCCTCCATCTTCTCTTCAATGGACATGATCACTGGGCCAGCTTTGAAGAAAAAAGAAATCGGAGGGGAAAACAAAGCTAGTTTTCTATTTGACCAATAAATGTACCCCTCCCACCACCAGTGCTACAGTGAAGGCAAAGATTTAGGTCTGCTCTGTTCCCTGCTGTACCCATTATCAAGAATACCATCTAACACACAAAAGGTACTCAGTGAACATTTGACAAATCAGCAACAGATTAACACAGTCCTAAAAACCAGAGAGAACAGTACAGGAATTCCCTCCTTCCCCCAAACCAAGTCCCTGTTTATTGAATAACTTTGAGTGAAATCATTTGAAAAGTGAACAAAATCAAGGGAACCCAAACTCAACATTTCTGGATTAAAGGGAAAGCCCCCTGTAGTGGAGCAATTTCTTAGGACTCTTAAAAGGTCTCAAACTAAAAGAAGAACCATGAGCCTTGAAGGTCAAATGCCAATTGGAAACCTCCACAAAGAGTAGAGGTAGAATAAAGAACAAAGAGCAACACACATGTAAAAAGGACAAAGAAAGGCACAAGATTACCATCATCAAAACAGGTTTTTGCCTCACTAAGGTCAGAGGAACACACAATGGACAATGACCACAGCACCTACCCAGTAATTGCTCAGACAAGCAGCCTCAAAGTCCCGAGCATCTAATCCCATACAACCCGTGTTCGCATAACCCTTCCGAGGACCCGGGTTCCGCGTGCAACCGCCAGTTACTCACCATTGCCTGGAGGTGGACTCATATTCATCTGTTTCTCTACCTCGTTCTGTAGCTCCTTTAGCTTCTCGGCTTCTTCCTCCATCTCCCTGACTCGAGCTTTGATCGCTTCCAGCTCCTACAATGAGTGGAGAGGGTATGGAGAAGAGCTTAACAGGAACCAACCAAGGGCTGCGCCCAGCTCTCCGTCCGAGCGCGGCCTCATGCTCGGCCATTTCCCTCGCCCCACACACGGGTCACGATGAAAAGAAAAGCAAGCTACCTTCTCTAAAACAATACTAAGCACCCATAACGCCCGAATCAACCCGGCTAGGCCCCTTCTGGCGGTCGAGGATCCGTCCCCGGCCCTGCCCCAGCCACGTTATTCCCCGCCCACCCCCACCCCCCGCCTGCCTCCCGCCTGCCTCCCGCTCGCCCGAGCTCTGGGCCTCCCGTGACACGGACGGCCCTGCTCGTTCGCCCTCCTTCCCTCACCGGGTCCTCAATGGCGCCGTCCCCCGGGTCACCCTCGACCAGTCCCGGCTCCTCCTCCTCCTCCTGGCTGCCGGGGGCTCCCGAGCCAGGCCCAGGGCCCGGAGCTCCCGGGGGGGCGCGGGGCCGGGGCGGCTCCTCTTCGGGCTCGGGCTCCGGCTCGGGCTCCAGCAGCAGCTCCTCAGGCTCCAGTTCCTCAGACTCCAGGCCGTTCCCGTAGTCCCCTGCGCCCCCCGGGGCCCCCTCCCCGGCCTCCCCACCGGCCCCGGGCACAAGATGGCGCCGCCGCCCCGGCCCGGAGCCCCGACCGCCCGCAGCCCCCGCTGCTGCTGCCGCCGCCGCCGCCGCCGCCATCGCCGCTCAGACTGGGGCCCGCCGCCCGGCGATTGGAGAACTGCGCCGGGCACGCCGAGGATTCATTAGTCTAGCAGCCTGCCCGTCACCACCAGCTAGGACTCCATTGGGGAATATTACTTGACAATCAAATAAGATCCCACCCTTAAGGCGGGATATTGCAACAAATTCTCAAATCCCGGTAGGGGAATTGGTCTGTCAATCAACACATGTCCCACCTCCTCTCAAGTCCTTAGGTAACAATACCGCCAGAGCTGTGACGACATTCCTGCTTCCCGCCCCGCCTCCAGGCGGATCCGCGAAGTATATGACGTTCGGGGATTGGCTGCTGGCTGGGTGAGGGGAAAGAACCAGTCTTCCGATCGCCTTGCCGCACCGGCCGTCTCAGATGCCGATTGGCTCGCGGGATTTGAAGGGCTAACACCCGTTTCGTGACAGGTGAACCTTGCCCCGCAACGGACTGCCAGGCTTCCATCAAGGGAAACCCGAGGTCACATGACTAGTCCTTAGGGAGGCCGCCATTTTGACACTACTGGTTGCCAAGTAGAGAGCTGTTGGAAGGCAGAGGCCGGAAACATTGAGGCGGTTTCTGGAATCTGGTTTGCTGACCAGGAAAGAATCAGTAGATGGGATGTTGCTGGAAATGGAGGTTCTGAATGGCGCTTTCCAGTAAGCTTACTTTTCCCATCCAAGTTATTGGTACCAACATCCACCAACCAGTTCTCCCAAACCAAAAAGCAGGGAGGAATCCTCACTCCAGAGCTACTAGCCCTGTCTGATCTGTCTTCCTTACACAGGCATACTTTACAAACCCCTGTTCATGCTCCAGTTTTAGCCTTTTTCTTGGACTGTTTGCTACAGCTCCCTAATAGGTCTCTCAGCTTCCAGTGTCATCTTTCCAAGCCTCGCCGCTACTTAGAGCCGGCTCCCTTTTGCTGGCCCGGTAAAAATAAAACTTTACCGTGGCCTTAAGAGATCTCAGGACCAGCCTACTTCGCAAATGTTATTTCCACCCTTCTCGTTCCAGGGGGGTGTACCTGCACACAGGTCTGTACCTCTACACGCAATGTACCCATGTACACTGCAGGCCCCAGCATCGCCTCTACTGAAGAACCTTTCACTACCCCCTCCTTTCCCATAACAAGCAGGCCTACTCCCACTGTGCGCTCATTTTGTCCTGCATTGTGAGTTTGGGAATGAGTGGCTGGATCCTACTTATATTTGCAACCCCACTGTGGGGCAGTATGCTTTGTACATAATAGATGTCCAATAAATGTTTGCATTTATTGGGGATCTGGGTGCCACCCTCATTTTTCAAGGCTTTCCCACTCCCCAAACCTTCCTTCAGTCCGCAGAGGAATTCCTCCTCGCAGGTTCCCAACACACGTTTGTACTCTGAGATAACCAATGAGACCTAGTCCTGGAAAGCAGGGTTGCCCTATTGTAGCAGTGTTACTACGCGTTTTTTAAAAAGTAAGGAATGACGGTGTTAAGTTTGCAAAAGGGTTATTTGTGGCCAGACCAAGCTACGATTTGACAGCCAGATTCAAATGAGGCCATTCAAATTAGTTAAATCACACAACCCCAATAGGATGTGTATGGCTGGGGCAGGGATTTGGACAAGAGGAGATCTCTGTTAGCAAACCAAAAAGTCAAAAGCTTTTCAATATACCCCATTCTTCCCCTCACCCTCACTTCTCAAAAATCCTTACCTCAGGAACAGGGGAATTCTGAGCAGAGTCATAGTTCTTAAAATTTCACTGAAAATTACTTCAGCAGCCATCGCAGCTCCAGTGGTCTGGGAGAACTAACGTGAGCACCGAAGACAAACCCTAAAAGATTGTGAAGTCGCTGGAAGAAAAAGGTTTTCTACTAATCTTAACCTAATCAAGATGTTGATGTTTTATTGGTGCCTGATTTAAGCTAATCAGGCAAATCAAGGGAAATGTGATTTTTTAAATAATGCTTCAAATCCTAATTTTGTTGAGCACTTGATTTTGTAATAGGTACAATCCTAGATTCCTTATTATATCTCATTGAATCCTTAACAACTCTATGAAGCAAATATTTCCAAAACTATAACTTGTTTTAGGGATGAAGAAAGAGTGAAGTAACACCCAAATCATGGAACTAATTAGCAGTGAGTAGGTGGTAAAAAGTGGTGGGACATCTGACCAGCTCAGGTCGTGACCTCCCCATTCAGGAGTTAGAGCCCTGTGTCAGGCTCTGTGCTGATAGCTCAGAGCCTGGAGCCTGCTTCAGATTCTGTGTCTCCCTCTCTCTGCCCTTCCCCTGCTTATCTCTCTCTCTTTCTCTCTCTCTCAAAAATAAATAAACATTTTAAAAAATTTTGGAGGTGCCTGAGTGGCCCAGTCGGTTGAGCGTCCGACTTCTACTCAGGTCATGATCTCACAGTTTGTGGGTTCAAGCTCCACATGAGGCTCTGTGCTGACTGCTTGCTCAGAGCCTGGAGCCTGCTTCAAATTCTGTGTCTCCTCTCTCTGCCCCTCCCCCGCTCACGCTTTGTCTCACTGTTTCTCAAAAATAAATAAATGTAAAAAAAAAATTTTTTTTTTAATTTTTTAAAAAAAGAAAAAAATGAGCAGGGAATTCAGAGCCAACTTTCGAAACTTAGGTCAAAATTATTACAAGGTCTGCTTTAATACACAAAAATTACATTATGTATGATGTTGAAATTCGGAAAAAGACTAAATTCCCACAATAGACAAATGTTTAGGCAAGTTGTTATTATATCCAAAGATTATTATGCACCTATTAAAAGGTTTACACATAGTGTGTAATAACATGCAAAAGTAATTATGTTAGGCCAAAGAAGTAAATATAAAATTGTATATAAAGTATGATTAAAGTATCATTATGATGTCTTAGTTTTTAAAAAAATAATTTGGACTGGGGCACCTGGGTGGCTCAGTCCGTTAAGCTTCCAACTTCGGCTCAGGTCATTATCTTGCAGTTTGTGAGTTTGAGCCCCGTGTTGGGCTCTGTGCTGTCGGTTCAGAGCCTGGACCCTGCTTTGGATTCTGTGTCTCCCACTCTCTCCGCCTCTCCCCGCTCATGCTCGCTCTCTCTCTCTCTCTCTCAAAAATAAATAAACATTTAAGAAAATTAAAATAAAAAAAATAATTTGGACTGAAAAAATAAATAACTTGGACTTCAGGGGAAAAAAGGGAGCAAGAATCAGTTCGATGTTTCCTTTGGTAATATGTACTAAAAGCTTTCAAAATGTTGAGATTCTTAAACCAGTAATTGTATTTCTTATGATCTGCTCTAAAGAAATAATCTAAAAACTGGATCAACATTTGAGAATAAAGACATTCATCAGAGTGAAAAAAATGTAAGCAACTTGAATGTCCAAGTGGCATACTCAGGAAAATTATTATATACACATAGATGTAATTTTATATGGTCATTATGCCTTCAAAACATTTTTAGTAACAAGGAAAAACTGCAATATAATGGTAAGCAGAATTGTAGTATAGAAAATTGTATATACAGTATGATCATAAAATATAAGCACGGACAGAAGATGGGAAAGAAATACGCCAAAATATTAATAGTAGTAATTTCTGAGTAGTAGGATTATAACTGACTCATAATTTTCTATGTTCTATGATTTTTTTCCACAATATCATATATTATTTTTGTTTAAAATTAAAAAACCTTCCAACTCCCAAATTACTCTAATAAGCATGATTACTTTTACAAACACATTTAAAAAGATACTTGAATGGTGACTTGTAAAGTAAGATACTTCCCTATTAGACTGTAAACTGTAAAAGGCAGGGACATCATCATAATTATATTTGTATTCTCATTGCCCATCACTCTGTATTCAATAAATGGTAACTGCATTAATGATCTTCCGTAATAATTTTAATATCTTACCTGTTGTTGATGCATAGAGAACATCAAAGAGATAAGTTTCTAAGAATGAATTTGTAAAAAATTATTATGCAATGATGTGAAATCTACCCATTATGAGTATAATTTTCCTTCATTAGTAACCTCTCAATAGAGGGCCATGGAATTTTGGGAAAATGGAAACTCATTGATGCTGTGTGCCAGAAGAAGGAAACATGTGCTAATAGAAGTGAATGGATAGTGGAAAAAAAGGAGAATTAGGGGTGCCTGGGTAGCTTAGTCGGTTAAGTGTCTGTCTCTTGTTTTCAGCTCAGGTCAGAGGATCTCATGGTTTGTGAGTGTAAAACCCGCATCGGGCACCATGGTGACAGTGCGGAGCCTGCTTACGATTCTCTCTCTTCGTCTCTCTCTGCCCCTCCCATGTACTATGTGTGCGTTCTCTTTCTCTCTCTCTCTCTCTCTCTCAAATAAACTTAAAAAAAAAAAAAAAAGAATTAAATCACTAAAAGGGGATGAGGGCAACTCCAGTTCTGTACAAAAGGGAAAAGTTTTCTTACTAAACAACATAAATACTTGGCTTTTTGGTAGTTTCATTCCTGCTTTTAACTCTTGCTTTTTTTGCATGCTGCAATAATTCTCTATAACCTAGAACTATGTTATTTAATATGGTACCTCTTAGTCACAAATGGTTTGAGCACTTGGAACATGAGTAGTCTGACTGGAGATGTACTGAAAGTATCAAATATACACGGAATTGCAAGACTCTGTATGAACAAAAGACTGTAAAATAAATTAATAATTACTTAATATTAATTATAGGTTGAAACTATAATAATTTTTACACTGGGCTAAGTAAAACATTGTGAAAATTAGTTTTATAACTGTTCCTTTTTGTTTTAATGAGACTACTAGAAAATGTAAAACTACATATATGGCTTGCGTTATATTTCTGTTGGACAGTGCTGATACAGAACCTTGAAACCTTGATCATATACTTACCTCTATCGTGGAGCCAACTCTCAATTATTTTCTAATGCAAAGTCTAGCCTCGCCTACCTTAATTCCTTAGGTCTGTCCTTGCAGGGAAGTGAGGTGTGCACTTAAATGAGAAAGAACCTCCTTTGGGCTGCTTATTTTCTATTCTGCTTCGTTAACTTTTTAAAAACTTAAACTTATTTTAATATGCTGTACCAGAAATATGTGTTCTTTATAAAAAAAAATCAGAAAATACTGACAGTAAAAAGAACAAAATAAAACACCAGTAAAATCCAACACCCACAGATAATCACTAATGATATTTTGGCATATATCCTTCCTGAAATTTTCAGTACATAAATACATACAGAGGCATGTACACACACACATATTTACATATTTATTTTAGCAAAGTGGGATCATACTGTATATATTGTTTTCTATTTTCTTTTTTACCAAGATAGAAACATCTTTCTGTATCAATAAAAATATTTTTCCAATTTCATTTTTCATGACTTTCCTCAAAAGTCACCTTAGAAATGAGGGTTTTCCCTGACTATTCTATTTAACATTGAAATTTACAGTTACACTTTCCTAATTCCATGCTAATGAATTATTTTTCTTTATAGCATTTATCACTTCATAACATGAAATGTTATGTTAATGAATATCAGAAGTGAAGTGAGTAAGGGGAGAAATGCTCATTGTCATTAGAGGCCGAACCACAAGTGAGGACTTGGTCACCATCACACAAAGATTTGGGGTAAGTTTTCCTTGTTTTGGTTTGTTTTTTGTTTATAGCCATCCCAAAGTACTGTATATACACACCCTCTTAAGATTTGGGTTGGCATAGGGGCACCTGGGTGGCTCAGTCAGTTAGAACTTGGAGCCTGCTTCAGATTCTTTGTCTCTCTTTCTTCTCCTCTCTCTGCTCCTCCCCCACTAGCACTCTGTCTTTCTCTCGCAAAAATAAATAAACTTAAAAAAACCTGTTTTTAAATAAATAAAATTAAAAAAAGATTTGGGTTGACATAGATGGAGCTCTTGGCTTTGGGCATTTGGCAGGGGTTAGGAGATGGGGAACAACTCTGATTTTCTTTTCTTTATGGTCTCAACACTTTCCCAAGTCCTTGTTACTCTAATTCTTGCCATTAACAAGGTCACGAAGAGATGATTAGATCAAGAAATGTCCTGACACCAGGCTATAGAGTGTAGAAGTCACAAACCCTGCTCAGTCCTTCTCATTAAACTTCTGGGCTTTATTTTTTTTTAATACGACCATTACATATTACACAAAAATAAAAGTCAAATGAACTTGATATTTATAAATTATTAAATAAAAATACAGGAATATATATTTATATTTATAGAGCTTTTTCTTTTCTTCTAAACTAACCAATCTGTTCTCTCGCCATTTTATGATTTAAAAAAGTAAAATAGTATATACCCTAGAATAAGTGGGGAGTAGGATTAATAATCGCAGGACCTAGTTGCCCTACTTCTGCTCCTTCCTTGGCCTAAGCAAAATCCCTATATGTCCCTTTGGGCTCTGGAGAGCAAGAAACACCCTCTCTACCTATTTAATCTCTGAAAAATGGCAATTAGATTTATTTCCCTTATTTTTTAAAAAATGAAATAGATTTAAAAATTGGGAGCCATACTCAGCCTTCCTGGCCAAGAGCTAATCCCAAGGAACTATATGGCTCTAGAAGAGTCTCTAGTTTTCCCTGACAGAAGAGTCTCTGGGGTTTCCATTGCCCCTCAAGAACAGGACAGATCAAAACTGCCCACTACGGTCCCATTCAAGCTATGCTTCTGGGAATCCAAGCCCTTTACCCTTTCAGAAAACAACTTCTCCTTCTACCAAGGTGTGAAGGCCTCAGAGCAGGGCATTTCAGTTACCTGACCACGGTCCCTGCTGCTCCTGTTTGCTAAAGGCCCCCAGGAGAGTTAACAGGGATAGGTGGTCTTGTGGTAGAGGGGAGGGTGGAGTCTGCCCCAAACCTGGGGGAGCACAGGCTCCAATTTGGAGCTGATGGTCTAGTCAGTGGTTTTCCAACTTTTTTTTTCAGCAGCAAACCCCTTAATGCAAATAAAATCTTACCCTGAACCCCGATATGTAAGACAGCTACAAGGGGAGCTATTCTGTTTAAGGACAAGTAGCCCAGCTTGCTCAGCACCCCCTCCCTTCACCTCCCCAAGGCCTCCTGAGGCAACCCCTAGGAAACCTCAGGGCTCTGCCAAGCAGCCTGAAAACCACTGGTCTAGTTTGTCCTGAGCAAGTCAGAGACCCCCCACCCCACCCCAACTGCCTGCCACAGACCAGCTCTGAGTTTCTGGTATCAGCATACTCACGATGGACCAAGTGGCACATGCAGTCTTCCACCTCCCCTATAAATACCATTAAAAAGTGCAGCTCTCTCTCAAAAGCAAAAGTCTGGGCTAAACACCTGAGGCCAATTTTGGTCCCACATTCTTGTGAGTACAACTATGTTGCCACATTTTGGGACCAAATGAAAATCCCAAGAAGAGTCAACTATGGTCTAGCTAAGCTGATCAGTGCTCAGGATCAAGGGCAGGGTTCTAGAGCACTGTGTCTGAAGTCAGCATTGGAGAGCAGCAATTTTAGCACCTTGGGAAGTGCAGCAGTGAGGTCTGGCTCAGGGCATGCATCTGGAGTGAAATTATTTCTTTCTCAAAAGAAAAAGCTATAAGTGGAATCTGTTCTAGAGGACTGTGAGCTCTAAAGTTAATGTCCTCAGACTCAGAGGTACAGACAAGTAACACCCATGCAAACAGCGTGGCTTCAAAGAAAATATAAATGCTTCTAGGTCATGGTAGGTACTCTAGAACCCATATATCTGGCCCTTGATAAAGCAGCACCAAAGCCCACTACACGGAATAGGCCAGTCACGGAGTATAGGTCACCCTCACACCTATGGGGTTCAGAGCTGGAATGTTCCTCTCAAGGCATCAACAGTCTCACTGAGACACAGTGCAAGACCCAGACTGTACTCTAGATCAGCATTTACCTCCACACACTCACAAGGAAAATTAGAGTCCCAATTTAGAGTTTGAGTTTGGGTACAGAAGGTCCCAGAGACAGGGAACACTTTAGGCACCAGTGTGCCCCAGTGGGAGAGGAGGGCGGCAGGTAGGTCCAGCTCCCCACCCACCCCCACTGCAGGCTCCACGGCCCTGTTTTCTGTCAGAGCCCAGGAGGCAGCAGCAAGTGCATGATGCACAAGGAATAGGGACGGTGAAGCAACAGGGCCAGCTAGAAAACTTATCTCCAAAGCCCTGCAAATGACTTTCTGTGGAAAAGTGCCCAAAGCCCTCTTCTGGATACAGTGTTTTTCCCATAGCCTTGAGGCATCAGGACAAGGAGAGGGGGAGGAGGGAGTTGGGAGGAGGGGCAGAGAGCTGCCCCTTGTTCTTGCCACTTCAACAGGGAATGTTTTCTCTGTGAATACGGCCACCACCATGTTAGACAAGCAGCCTAGCATGCACACAAGCACGTGTGCACATGCATACACATGTCCAAGCAGCCCAACATCACAGCCACCTCTCCCTATCACCTGAGAACTCCAAGCTTCCATTCCAAAGGGATGTGCCTTTGGTGTTTTTCCCCAAATCTCACTCATCCAATGGAGACACAACCCCTTATGCAAATCCTCCTTCTTTAGGGCTACAAAGTAAGCTCTAGTTATAGTTTTGTGTTCCCATACCTATAGGCATGATCTCTCCCACCTCCTCCCAACCCTGGAATGCCTCCATCTCCTGGCCTGCTCGCTTTCCAAACACATACCCTAATGTCTCCAGCTCATCCTTCCGACTGCCTGCCTGGCACACACAGCTCCTTCCCACAGTACCCTGCCCCTTCCCATCCCCATTCCATGCCCATCCATTCACCCACTTCTTCCAAGGGCATTTCTCTTGTTCTGTTCCTGCTCTCTTGTCCCCCAACTACACCTAGCCCCACCTGGCCCTGGACTTTCTCACTTGCTAGCAAAAAAGGCCCCTACAGTTACCAGGGCCCCCAGTGCCACGGCCCCTGTCAGCACTGTCCTCACTGAGGCCCAGTTCCCCTCCCGCAGACGCCGCGCCTCCTCCAGGGCCCCGTCCCCGTATAGAGCTGTGAACTCCGCCTGTGGGAGAGAAGGGAAGTAGGAGAGAAAGGAGAAAGGGATATCAGGAGAGGAAAGAGTGGAGGAAAGAGGAGAGGAAGAGTTCCAGTTCCATCCACTACAAGCACTACCCCATACCCAGCTCCTCTCCAGCCAAAGCTCTACTGGCTGCAAGCCCCGATCATCCCCCATGAGCGCCTGGCTCATTTGCCCTTTCTGCCTCAAGTGAATCCCAGCCTTTCCCTGGCCAAACATTTTGCTCAGAACTGGCATCCTTTGCCAAGGCTTTCCTGACCCCCTGACACCCCCCCGCCCATGCCACATACTCTGGTGTAAAAAGCTCCTGATGGCTGGATGCCATTTCCCTGCAGGCACTGTGTATTCTGTCCTCTGCTTTGGACCATGAGCCCATCCAGTGATGACTGCATGGCAGCCCTGGAGTGTGTGACACCCATGGTGAGAGCATCTGATTCCACCCAAATAGGGAGACTCAGACCCCAGCCTCCAGCCAGAACCCCTGTCTTCCCTCTGGAGACCATCTTTGCAGAGGGGTGTGCAGAGCAGCAATTGAGAAGCTTCTTACCCAGCCCCCACTGCTGTGGATCCAGTCGGCCAGCCGTGTCTCCAGGTAGGCCACCATCCACTCTTGCACTTGTCCCACAAGTGGCTCCATCTCCTTGTTGACACTCTCAGCACACAGTGCGGCTCCAAAGACAAAGAAGGCCACAAGGCGGCCCCAGTTGGGGCCCCCTTGGAAGAGTTCATCAGAGACCTGGGTGAAGCGTTGCTGGGCTGACCCAGGGGTCACATGCAACTGGGCTGCCAAATCAGAGAAGGTGCGCCGGAAGCGGGTCTCAAACTCATCTCCAGCTGCACGCATGGCTTGGTGCAGTGGGTCAGCTGCTGGGCCCTCCCCAGGGCCTGCTCCACAAACATAACCCTTCTGCCTCAGCTTATAGCCTACAAAGTCTGCCACTAGAGCCCGTGTGTCTGGGGCTGAGGCTGGGGTCGCCATCCGGGCAGCTGTAAGAGTCAAGGATGAAAGACTGGCATGAATATATGGTCAGAGAGCCAGAAGGGGCACTTCAGGCTTGGCCAACCCAGTGAGAGTTGGGAGGAAATGCTCAGAGACCACTGAGCAGGGAGGAGCAAGAATGTGGGAATTAAGTCAAGGTGAGAGGCCAGAGCATGAGGGGCTGACCATTAATTTGTAATGTGTTAAATGTAAAACAAGTAAATTTTATTTTTAAAATACTTTAGATTCTTTCCATAATAAAAAAACACCAACTCTATAACCCCCCTACAAACCCCCTTTCCACAATACACACCATTTTAGCTTAGGGTCTTAGTACCTCCCCAGAGGGAAGATGTGAAGATGCTGGCAGAGGCACAAGATGGGGGAGGAGACAGGAGCTGAAGGAAAAGGTGGGAGAAGCAAAGGGCTGCCAGGGACAGAGAAGGAAGGGGACACTCACCCAGCCTGGATGGCAGCTTTTAGGACCCAGCGCTGGTGGCAAGGAGCCCCCAGCTGGGGCCTTTCATCCTCCTGGCCAGCGTGGAGCCCTGGGAAGGGGAGGGGGAGAGCAGAGCTAGGCGGGGAAGGCCTGGATCACAGTCTGGACAGAGAAGGCTGGGGGTGCAGCTCCCGGGACCGGCCCCTGCCCCCAACGTTCTACCAGCTGTGTGGCCGAATCCATGTTTAATGACTGTCCTCCCAGGAAACCCAGGGCCAAGGGCTTCCTGCCGACACCGTATCTACTCCCGGCTCCCCCCAGTGCAATCCAACAGCCCAGCTCCTCCTTTACCCCCACCCTCAGCAAGTCTCCAACCCCTCCTGCCTGCCAGGTTAGGGATCTCACGGGTCAGGCCGCTGCCAGGATCCGGGCCGTTTCCTGGTGCAGGAGCTGGGAGGGAGGGAGAGACGGAGGAAGGGAGGGAAGGAAGGAGGGAGGAGAAAGGGGGGTGGGAGGGAGGGCCCGGCGCCGGGTGATGATGGGGCCCAGAGATGCGTCCAGAGAGAGGGGCGGAGCTGGGAAGCAAGCTTGGGAAGGCCACAACTCCGGAAGAGAGAGGGCTGCTGGAGGCCAAGAGAGCAGGGTGGAGAGGAGACAGAGGGCCAGGTTGGGCTCCTGAGCCTGAAGACTGCCCAGAGAAGCCGGCTAGACCTCAGGAAACCTCGGAGCAAATTCAGCATTTCCAGAAGATCTCTGATGTTCCACGCACTTGTTGAATTTTTCCAGCCTTAGAGTGGATGCCTGAATTAGAGGAGCAGTTCATTCCAGTGGGAGCTGCCTGCCAGGTGCCTCGCCCTGTGGTACTGGCAGACATGACATAGACACCGGACATCTCACTTCCTCTTTTCTCCAGGAACTTTAACCCAGTAGTCGCTTCAGAGGCTGGGGCTTTAACCAGGCATCAAGACTTGGATCGCAAGTAGTTTCTGCAGGTAACTTTTCTTCACCTTTTTTCTTTTCTTTTTTTTTTTTTTTTTGTAATCAGATTGGTTTTCTTTTTACTTCTCTTTACTCAACACGTGAACTTATTCTCATTATGACAAGTTCAAACAATATAAAGGTATAAGGGGAAAAAAATACGAGTCCTCAATCTCCCTCCTTCTACCCTTTGCACAAATCCACCTCCCTTCCTGGAGGTTACCAATGTCAAGGTTGCTGTTTACCCTTTCAGACAGATAGATAGATAGATAGATAGATAGATAGATAGATAGATACACCTATTATTTATACATGGCAATATATTTATACAAAACAGTTCACAGGATATGAAGCAGTCTGACCACAGGTGATCCTCAGGAGGGCCCTTGAGCATTCTGACTGGGCCCCTGGGCCCCGCTGGCTCTTGCAGCTGGCATTTCCTTAGGCTCCATTTAGAGGGATCTCTAGCCAGAGGCTAGAAAGAGGCAACCCAGTTCTCCTTTCCTGCTGGTTCCCTTTGCTTCTACCTCCAGTTCAAGTCTTGATATTCCTACCTGCCCCTACAGTCACTGGAGAAGAAAGGTCATATCTGTAACAATGATCGTAACAACTAATACATTTTGAGGACTTATTAGGTGCTAATATAGCTAATAGCTAATAGCTAATTAGGTGCTTTCTTTTTGTGCATGATATTTTATCCTCACACCAATCCCTATGCTGTTTTATCCCCATTCTGTGGGTGAAGAAAGTGAGGCTTGGAGAGGTTAAGTAATTTACCCAAAGCCATATACTTAGAAATTGTACTCAATTTTGTCTGACTTTAATGTTTATTTATTTTTGTGTGTGTGTGTGTGAGAGAGAGAGAGAGCACGAGCAGGAGAGGGGCAGAGACAAAGGGAAACACGGAATCCCAAGCAGGCTCCAGGCTCCAGCTGTCAGCATAGAGTTGGACACAAGGCTCGAACCCACAAACCACGAGATTATGACCTGAGCTGAAGTCAGACACTTAATCAATTGAGCCACCTAGGTACCCCTCAATTTTGTCTCACTTTCAAGTTTGTCTTCACTTTACCTATATTGCTATAACGTCATCTCTTCTGCTTCAGGTAAGCAATGTTGTTTTAACACCATTTATAAGTCTAAACTCATTTATCCCTTCCATTCTGAATGTACAGCAGATTCCACACCTTTATGACTGTATCCTTTCAACCATCCTCATTTCTTCTTTGCTCTTAGGCTGATCATTCCAGCTGCCACCAGCAAGTCTGCCTTCTTCTTTAGAGAATAACCTAGTCCAGTCCTTCCTGTGCAATACTAATTTCTTCTAAGACACTTACTTGAAATAAAAACATTTTTAAGTCTCAGGATCCAAATATATTTCTATATGCCTGCCCATTTATTTATAAGCTCTGTGAGAGCAGGAACAGAATTTTATTCACTTTTATGTCCCTCTGGCCTAATAAGCCCTCAGTAAATGTTTATTGAACAAATCATTCAATGCCTCTGGCCAGTTATTGAGTAGGCCAACACTGATGCTTGAAGATAACCATAGTGGCTATTTAAGAAACAAAGACTGAACTGTAAAGAGGAAAACAAGAAAAAAGAAAGAAACAAAGATTGATTTGGAATAGAGGTTCAGTGTCAGTCTGAGCAGCCAGAACATAGCAGCTGGACCAACACAAATTATACCTGGTCCAAAGCTGTGTATCTCAAGAATCTTCCCAGACCAATATTATGGAGCTAGGGAATGGCAATTCAAACTATAGACAAAGCAAAAGTGTTTTAATAGAAAACCTCAGGCCATATAGGCCCACTTTGAACCTTATCTATTCCTTCAATGATACATTTTACAAGAGCAAGGAAGACAGTTTTTATTTTACAACATTTAATTTATTGCTCCTTACATAGTTATGTGGAAGAAAGTTTTACAAAATGCTTGACTGTAGGGGAGTACAGGTGGCTCAGTCAGTTAAGTGGCTAACTCTGGATTTTAGTTCAGGTCATGATCTCATGAGTTTGAGCCCACGTCAGGCTCTGCGCTCACAGCAGCAGAGCCTGCTTGGTATTCTGTCTCCCTCTCCCTCTGCCTCTCCCCCATTTGCTCTCTAGATCTCTATTTAAACAAATAAAAAATAAAAAAATAAAATATAATTAAAATGATTAACACAAATTAGTATAATGTCTAAAATAGGAAAAGTGTATACGTATATATGTATATATACACATATATATACATATACATATATATGTGTATGTGTGTGTGTATATATATATATATATATATATATATATATATATGTATAAAATAGGAAAATAAAATTCAATAGCCCTCCTGGCTTTGCTAAGGTTAATAGTGGAGTTAAAATGCAAACAGGAATGAATTGTATAAGATAGTATGTGTCTCACTGTTTATTTCCAACTCAGTCACTTGGGATTTTACAGTTAAACTATCCTGCTGCTTTAAATTTAGAAATTCCATTTCTAGGGCACCTGGGTGGCTCACTCAGTTAAGCATCTGGCTTTGGCTCAGGTCAGGATCTCAAGGTTTCTGGAGCCTGCTTCAGATACTGTCTCTCTCTCTCTCTCTCTCTCTCTCTGCCCTTCCCCACTTGATGTCTCTCTCTCTGAAAAATAAACATTAAAAAAAAAAAAAAAGAAAGTCCATTTCTACTCTAAGATTCCTCATTACAATACTCTGAAGATGTTAACTACTACTACTAAATGTTTTAATCTTATAGAACCAAGTGGGTACGAGAGTGGGCTCTAGAGCTGGACTGCTGATGTTCTAATCCCAGCTCCTCAATTATTATGTACATGACCCAGGACAAGAGTCCTATCTCCTCTCTCCCTCAATTTTCTCATCTGTCAAGTAGGCATAATAATACTCCCTGCTATTTTGATGGCTGTTTATATGGGTTAATATTTGTAAAACTCTTAAAACTGTACCTAGTACATTGTAAGTGTTATACAAAATCAGTAGGGAATTTAGGGGATTCGATGAATATTTGGGATTTTCTCTCTGCCTCTCCCCTGCTTGCACTCTCTCTCTCTCTCAAAATAACTAAATAAACCTAAAAAAAAAAAAATCGGAATTTAGGGAAAAAAAACTATACAAAATACTTCACATCTTTTTTCACTAATGTAGAACAAAATGAAGGAGAAAAAAAGCCAGCTCTGTGCCCCTGTTGGAAGCTCCCACTGGAACTAGAACCCCACAGTTGTAGCTCCAAAAGAGTTGTGTGTCCATTCATTCAATAATTTGAGAGCCTAGTATGTGCTGTAACTGACCAGGAATCAGACACACCCTCTGCCCTCAAAGGCCTTGCAGTGGGGTTAGAGATCAGAACTCTAATCCACTTTTTCACAGATGAGAAAACTGAGGTCCAGAGAAGTTATGCCTTGCTCAAGGTCACACAGCAAAATATCATCAGAGGTGAGACCAGAGCGGTTTCCCACAACTCAGTTCAGAACTCTTTTCCAATTGACCACCCCACCCTTTTGAGGGTCACATCTCAGCTATTTGAGATACTACCTAGTTTTCATGACCCTCCCTTCTGTGCACCCACTGTCACCCTCGCTCCCAAACCTGGAGCCTAGGATTTAGAAAAGAAAACGGTGAGCCCTGAAGAGAAAGTCACACACTGGGTATTTTGAACCATCCTCTGCAAGAAAAGGAAAGGTTACTCTGGTCTCCCAGCATTAACTCTTCCTGTGCCGGAGAGGTTGAGGCCGTTTAAAAACAAAAAACCTGAGTGGTCTCACTCAGGACCGAAAGGGTAGATCCCCGCCCCTGGTAAAGCAGCGAAGACAGATGGGGAGCCACCTGTCAGAGGACTGTGGGCGGGGGCCGGGACCGAGAGGGCCGCGGGACCAGAGGGTGAGCGCCGCTGAGCGCACGCTCAGAGCAGACAGTTCGCAGGAGGCAAGAGATGATGGTCCAAAACCCTGGGAGCTGACGGCCAGAGCGGGAGGAAAGGTAGTCACGGAGGGGAGGCAGAGCTACAGGAGGTGGGGGATCCTGGAGGTGACAGCAAGGAGAGTACGCAACCGCGAGGGGCAGCTCCAGCGAGGACGCCGGGCGGTCGGGCGAGAGAAGGCAGGGCAGCGCCGCGGCGCTGCGGGCGGGCTCCGCCAGGGCGGGGGGTGCCATGTCTCGAGAGCGGCCCCCCCGCACCGACATCCCGCGCAACCTGAGCTTCATAGCCGCGCTGACGGAGCGTGCCTACTACCGCAGCCAGCGGCCCAGCCTCGAGGAGGAGCCGGAGGTGGAGCCAGGCGAGGGCGGGACGCGCCTCGGGGCCCGGTCCCGAGCTCACGCTCCGAGTCGGGGTCGCCGGGCCCTCTCTGCGCCAGCCGGAGGCGGCGGAGTTCGGGTGCCTCGCAGCCGCAGCCCCGACACCCGCAAGAGAGTGCGTTTCGCCGACGCGCTTGGGCTGGAGCTGGCCGCGGTGCGCCGCTTCCGCCCCGGAGAGTTGCCCCGGGTGCCCCGCCACGTGCAAGTTCAGCTGCAGAGAGACGCCCTCCGCCACTTCGCGCCGTGCCAGCCTCGCGCCCGCGGCCTCCAGGTAGGCGGGCGGCATCGGCACGCCCCTTCCCCGGCACCTCCCCTACCCGGTCGCAGCAGGCGGCCGATTTAGCAAGGAACACCCATCTCCATTCCCAACCCTAGGCTTGTTCTCGCTCATCCCTTTTGGTGCCACTCTCCCAGCTGGGCTCCACTCCGACTGCTGGACGCCGGGGTCCGCTTCGGATTGGTCCAGTGCCTCACCCTGACCCCGCCCCCTGTCTCTCTCCTCCCCACCCCCTCAGGAGGCGCGCGCCGCCCTAGAGCCGGCCAGCGAGCCCGGCTTCGCCGCCCGCTTGCAGGCGCAGCGCATCTGCCTGGAACGCGCCGAGGCGGGACCGCTGGGCGTGGCCGGGAGCGCGCGTGTGCTGGACCTTGCCTACGAGAAGCGCGTGAGTGTGCGCTGGAGCGCTGACGGCTGGCGGAGCCAACGCGAGGCCCCCGCCTCCTACGCCGGTCCGGCCCCGCCCCCGCCGCGCGCGGATCGCTTCGCCTTCCGCCTTCCGGCGCCACCCATTGGGGGCGCCCTGCTTTTCGCCTTGCGCTACCGCGTGACCGGCCACGAGTTCTGGGACAACAACGGCGGCCGTGACTATGCTCTACGGGGGCCCGAGCACCCCGGGAGTGGCGGAGCCCCGGAGCCCCAGGGCTGGATCCACTTTATCTGAGACTCTTGCGGCCGACGGCGCAAAAAGCAAAGGCACCCAGGGGCCGGGGGAGTCCGAAGATTTGGCTGGGAAGAACGAAAGAAACCGAAATTGGCTGGGAGCTGTCCAAGAGAGTCAAGTGGGGGAGGGCGAGGAGGACGGGAGAATTCAAAGGGGTGTGGGAGTGGGCGGAATCGAGGAAGGTTGGGAGGTGGTGTAAAACATTAGTTGGATGTGAGTGATAGCAACCCAACGCATATAGGAAAGAAAACCAGAAAAGGCTCTGGGGGGATTAGGGAAAAAAAAGCCAAGATGGGGGTTGATGATGATGTCCTATTCCGTGAGCTGGCACTGGGAGAAAGTAAGTGGGTTCGTCAGGCCTAGGAAGCTGAAGGTTAAGGTTATCTCTTTGGGATTGAGGAAGTATTATGTTTGAAATATGAGCCCACCCTACTGAAGTCATTTGGAGTGCCAGCTTATTCCCTCTCTTACCCGCCTTTGCCACCTCGGGTCCCTAGCCCTGCTCATCCTAAGCTTTAACTCAGCCATAATTGCCTTGCTTAAGTCCCAGGATAAGTCCCCTGTTATTCCCGAAGATCCCAGGCTTCATGCTCCCCTGACTGGCTGGGGAGTGATGGCAGACCCCCGCGGCCCCCAGGCAGTCCTGGGGATTAAAATGAAGGCAAAACCAACTCCTGGCCTGTCCTTGTAGCCAAATAATGTCGTGCCTGAGGAGTTGGTACACTCAGGGGCTTCCAGAAAAATGCCAGCCTTACCTTTCTGGGGTGCCTTTTAATGACCCCTAAGCACTTTATGGAATGCATTTGTCAAGGAACAATGAGTCACAAGAATCACTCTAATTCTGCCTCAGAAGGAAAGAGTCACTGACTAGCTGTATTACTTTGGGCAATGTTACTTCACCTCTCTGGGCCCCAGTCTCCAACTTGGGAAATTAGATTTTGATTAAGTGATCTCATACAGCCGATTCTTGCTCTGACATTTTATGATCTACTGAGTGGCAGAGTGTGGATGAGAAGCCACATTCTCCAACCTACAGTTGGAGTACCACAGGTCAGAACACAAAGCATCCCAGCATTGGATTGAGGCCAAGGATGTGTCCTCCAGTTTTTGACACAGATACTCCAGAGGCCAATAAGCATCCCATAACCAGCTTGCAGCCTTATGGTATTCCAACACCTTTTTCAAACTGCAGCTCATCCTCTGCCCCTTGCCTTTTGCTCTTGCCCCCACAGACTCCCAGTCTAGGTGCTCTGAGACAGCTTTGAGTAGGTGCATCTCTGTTGGGGAAAATGATGTTTGGGAGCCCCAGAGATGAAAGGAAACAATGTTGAGGCTCTCTTGAGGATAAAGAATTATGGATATAAGAAACGGAGAACATTTCAAATAAAAAAAACAAAGCTACTGAATAATTAAGTGGCACCAGAAGATGGCAGTGTGTTCTATACCCTGAGCAAGTGAAATGGGAAAGCAGGACTCTTCTACCCATTCACAGTCATGCCTTAGGTCTCCCCTCCTGGTTAACCTCTACTGGTAGTTTTTCCTTTCCTGTTACCCTATTCCTAAGCTCTTTGCCTTTTTGTTTGTTTGTTTCTCTCTCTCATCACTTTCACTCTTTTAGCATATAGGGTATTTACCTTCGTTTTCTCTTTTCCATTTGTCTCCCTCTTCATTCTTGTTGATCTCTGCTGTTCCTTCTCCCTCCAGAAGGGGTGGAGAACCCACTTCCTTTTCTCCAAGACCATGGTTGATCCACCTTCCTCCCTCAGGCTCCTTCTTGACAGTCTTCTAGAAAGGAGAAGAGGGAAAAGAAGCAGTTCCTGATGCACATGAACAACTGCTCCCAGGTAACCAGCTCCCTGCACCCTTTTCTATCTGTTTACTAATTTCTCAAAAATTTCTGAATCCCCCTCCTCCTTATTACTAAGAGAGTGCATGCACAAAAGCCCATACATGCATTTAGAACACAGTATGGGGGCTAGTTACCCTGCCCCTCCTGTCCAAAGCCTTAGTCCTTTGAAGGAAGATGGGCGAAAGAGAGGAACTCCAAGTCACTTCTCAAAGAAATGCTGGCTTAAACATCATCCTTATCTAATGAAGAAAACAAAGAATTTCATGCATCTTGTGGAACACCTTCAGGTCAAAGTACCAGCAGAGTGAAGAAAGAAACTGCTAGAAGCCACAAAGCAATGTGCTTTTTAGTCATCAATGAAGAGCCCAAGGGAGGTTGATGGAGAGGGAGACTGGGTTGAGGCTCAGTGTATAATAATCTCTTGCCTAATGTGTATGCATTATTATTATGTTGTATTAACAATCATAATAGCTCACATTTACTTATCTGCTAAAATCTGGTGTCTTGCATGCAATACAACCCTCAAAACAACCCTATCAGTTGAGTAATATCCCCATTTTAGAGCTTAGGAAACAGCTCACAAAAGCTCAGTAATTTGTTCAAGATCACATAGCTAGTAAATGGCATAGCTGGGATTGTGAACTCAAGATATCTCCAGAGGTTCTGTGCATAACCATTTGATTATAGTTCTTCCTTTAAAAACAAAACTGACAACTTTGCCATATATAGTCTCTTATTAGGAAAAGACCACAGTTTCTAACTGCTCTGCCTTCCTATCCTCCCAGTCTCCTGAACTGGCATAGAGAAGGCAAAGCACTGAGGGGTCCCAATTCCATCCAGGAGCTTGCTGCTGTCTCCTGTACCAGTGTCCCAGCTCTGCAGAATCAGCAAGGGACCATCCTGCCTGCCTGCTAGAGAACTTGGGAGCCCACCTGAACTCAAGCTTTTCCGTACATTGGGATTCTCTCCTGGCCCTAACCAACTCTCTACACATGTTGGTGTGTCATGCCCCTTTCCACTCCCCCAAATAGTTTTGAACTGACCAATCCCTAAAGTTTCCACTAGAAAGTATCCCTGACTAGGACAATTGCTGAATGGTCTGTGCCTGGACCCTCTCTGCAAGCCCTGGTATTACTGAGTAGATAAACGTAAACTGGTTGGAGATGGAATGAAGAATAATCCATTTTTCCCTGAGCTTTCTCAGTAAGAAGTACCATGGCTCACCCACCCCCCATTCTCAGCTTTATGGAGCCAACACATGAATCTTCTAGTTTTCCCATATAGAGCTGCCCCAGGGCCTGGGAGTAAACTGACAGTCTAATCTGATATGGGAAACACTAGGAGTTTGGTGAAATCTTTAGGAAGGTATGTGTTAGGCATTGGGATAGGGACTTTCCCCTAAAGGCTGATGACTATATGAACAGGAGCAATTTGGTGTATATAACATGTCAGCCATAGACGAGGAAGTGTTATATAAGAAAAAACCTTACGCTGGTCAGGGGCTTGGGTCCTTGAAGCAACACAGCTGGACCACTTTGCCTGTTTCTCCTATCCAGACCTTAGATATCTTCCTACACTTAGCTGTCTGATAGCCTTCCTTGTTCTTTTGTTTCTTTATGAATGTAGCGCATCATTTATTGCCACAATAAGCCATAACTTCTGAACTCTCCAATCTAACTCCCACATTTTCTTGCTTCTAACACCTGTGTTTCTCTGGAGCTTCACTGGATCCTTGCAATCCAAAGATCATAGAATCAGAGACCAGGAAAAACTTGTCTTTGGAGATTACTGGGTCCATGCTCCACTACAGATGAGGACACAGGTCCAGAGATGAGAAGTGATTTCAGCAGGGTCAGAGAATTTGTTAGTGCAGCTCAAGATGGGGCTTACCCTCAACCTTTCTGCACACATGCCATTCCTGGGCTATAAAACAGGCCTCTACATAGTCAGATCTGCGATTTTTCATGGCAAGGGATAATATCAGAAATGTTTCATTTTCTCCTGCTACTTTCCATTCCCTTCCCCATCCAGGCATGAAAAGAAACAAAAGGCACTTGTAGTTTTCTTTGTTTTCCCAGTCTTGGCACTTCTTTGGGTGATATTGCTGAGGAACAGTGAAGTTGCTAAAAACATGGTATAATCCACCCATTGACTAACCTGGAGAGGAAATTAAAGTTTGCTTTGTGAATTCCCCCAAACCACTGTTCTCATCAGGCCCTCCCAGAGCATCCTCATACCGTTCACAGTGTAGCCATGTTCACTAGGCCCCAAACCCACTAGTTCTGTGCCTCACTTCAGCTTCCACATGCAACTACCCTTCCTTCTGGATAAAAGACCTCATATGTGAAATAAAGTCAAAATATGAAAGTATATCATATAATATTGAGAAATTGTTTGTTTGGGGTGGAGGGTGGCAAGAAACCCAGAGGCAAGATTCCTCTCTCCCAACCCCCATTTCTTGGTCATCTCATTTCTCTATTTGCTGGTGTCCTATTGCTATGCAAAAGTTGGATGGGCAGAAGATATGGAGGAGTTGGACAGCCCTGGTATAAGACACCCCGGTATAATCCTGCCACCATTTTGGGTAGTGGTGGGAAAGTTATGAGGGTCCAGCTTTATTTAGTTCCCTGGCACCCAGTGCCAATTCCTGGTGCAGTTAAAGGGTACTGCTTGGGTAGAAGCCCTAAGTTTCCCGTTGGATGGGGTGGGGTGGCTATTCTTACTTAAGGAGGCAATCTAAGTTACATTTCTCCTTAAGCACTGGAGGGAAGAGGAAAGCCCTTTTCTCTATCAAGGGCAACCCTAAGGCAAAAGATGAGAAATATGATGGAGAGGGAAAGCAAGGACCTCTGTCTAATCCGGAATGGAACAATAGATTAAAGTGAGGTATCCTTGAAAAAATTAAGTTCTAACATAAAATTGATTTCCACATCACCTGAACGATGAGAAAATTCAATTACCCACAAAGTAACGAGACGTTTCTAATAGGGAAGCCCTAGCCTGAGAAGAATCAGAGGCCTCTGCATTACATCATAATGGCCAAGTTGTGATGTCACTGCAGAGCACCCATACTTATATTGTGAAACCAGATAGGCTAAAGGGTAGAGTCAGCATGAAGAGCAGACACCCAAGGAGAGGTAAGTGGGGGCGTTGCAGAAGTTTTCTCCATGGCTTATTGCCTAAGGTCCCTCTGTGGCCCTAATGTCTTTCCAGACGTCTCACATCTTAGTTTAGTGGTAGGTCTTTCTGAAATCCTTCTTTCACAAACTCCTTCACTGCAGCTTTTGATATCCCAGTTCCTCAAGACTTGCAGTTCTGATTGGTTAGCACTCAGCTTTTGTATTTCTTAGGAAACAAGGCACAGAACAGTGGAGCATGGTTCCCCTAAATGAGGCAGAAACTCACCATATCCATTTGGGTAGTCCCAGAGGTAGATCGAAGTTTTTGGGTGCTTGAAACATACAACTTTCAGAGCCTTTTGAAAAGAAACATAAATGCATTAGGCCCAACAATGAAAGTGCTTTAGAATGAGAAAATATAAATTATAATTTTTATTTTTTTTTAATTTTTTTACTGTTTATTTTTTGAGAGAGAGAGAGAGAGAGAGACAGAGTGTGAGCAGGGGAGGGGCAGAGAGAAAGGGAGACACGGAATCTGAAGCAGGCTCCAGAGCCTGACGCAGGGCTCAGACTCACAAACTGTGAGATCATGACCTGAGCTGAAGTCGGACGCTTAACCGACTGAGCCACCCAGGTGCCCCTAAATTATAATTTTTAAAGAGCTGACAAATATAACATAAAATCAAGAAAAATAACACAATTTTTTAAGTGTCTACTTAACATATTTTTTTACAATTTTGTTTTTGGCTGCATGCTCTTTAATATTTTTTCATATGATGCTTATATATATAATGTTTTCTATAAGGAGTATAGAAAGGTAATTCAGTCTTCTACATGATCACTTTTTAAAAATTCTTAGTGATTTAGAAAATGTTCACCTTCGCACTTTATAAGTGGTAATGTCATAATTTTTAGCATTTTTGTCAAACTTGAAGAAAACACTCAAATTTCTTTGATATTTGTGGTGTAAAATTTCAGAGCACTTCAAATTTGTAATGATTAATGCCATATACTCTGAATTGTTGACATTAGAATTATACCTAGAAGTTATATGTATTAGTCTGCTGGAGTTGCCATACAAAATACAACAGACTGGGTAGCTTAAACAGAAATTCTCCCACAGTGTAGAGGATAGAAGTCTGAGATCAAGGCATTGGCAGAGTTGACTTGATTCTGAGGTTCCCCTCCTTGGCTTATAGACAGACATCTTCTCCCTAGCTTCTCATGGTCTTTCCTATGTTCATGTCTGTGTCCAAATTTCCTATTGTAAAGACACCAGTCATACTGGGTTAGGACTCACCCTGAAGACTTCATTTTAACTTAATTACCTCTTTATAGACCTTACTTCCAAATAAACTTACATTCTAAAGTACTAGGAATTAGGACTTTACTATATGAATGGGGGGGGGGGGGGGCAACACCATTCAGCCTATAACACTATGCTTAATATTAAACTACTTACTAATAAACTACTAACCCCAAACTAAATGTATCCTCAAATTAACTTCCCTAGCCAATCCCCAAATATCCATGGCATTTCCACTGCCACCTAACAAAAGAAGAAGTGTAATGGAGGGGAAGTCAGAAAGAAAAGGGACCTCAATCTTAACCAATTGCAGTTTAAATATTTTTTTCAAAATTTACAAAAAGCCATGACCACATTATCACATTGCTGGGGCTCTAGTGCACCTACAGTGCTTTAGAAGAGGTCTGTGCAAGGGATGGTCCTAAAAGTTCAGTTTCTTTACCTATAGGGTAAATGTGTCTGTCAGTCCTGCTAGTATCTGAACCATGCAAACAGAAACAGAATTTTCACCAAAGATGGGGGATTAACATCTCTACATTGAGGATAACATGAGTCCCCACTCTTCTGCACTAGTCCCAGGAAGAGCTGGGAGGGTTAGTGTCTTGCTAAAGGTGAGGCCCTCCTTTCTCTGATATTGTCAGCCTGGATCTCTTCCTCTCTTCCAATCCCCACCACAGGACACTCCATCTTCTAAATCTTTAGGGTGAAATCCACATCAAAGAGGGAGGCTTCAGCCTGTACTCCAAAACTAGGGCAGAGGAGTTTCTTCTGTCCTTGGATTTTCCTTCTCCTAAACCTGTCTTCAATTCTGCTCCCTACTTCTGTCTCAGGAGCGTGTTTCTGAGAATTGAAAGGTGACACATTTGTCCATCTTTCATATTTCCAAGCCCATGATCAGTGATGCCCAGAATGCCTAATTGAATCCTCTAGGGACTGGCACTACGTTCCCACAGACATTGCCTGCCTGGCTTTCCAGCCAGATAAGCATGTCAACCAGACAACCCAGTCTTGTTATTTTTTTAGATTATGAAAGAACAACCTCTCCACTGAAAACTGAGGGCTGCTGCTGCCTACAATGTTTCACTTTTCCTTTCATCACTTACAAACCATTGGGGCATTGTAGTAGTCATGATTTAGGACAAACTTTGTATATACCACCAGCCCTGGCTTAAACCCTGAGGGATCAGAAGTTTCTAACTCTAAATCTGAGTATATATATCTTTGCTTTTTTTACTCCTATGATGTTTTTGCCGGATACCAGTTTGAAGGATGTAGGGCTGGCTCTTAGAAGTTTAGTTTTATTAAATGTAACGGGGCTGGGGGCAGGCAGGGGTAAATACAGGGATAGTAACATAAAATAGGGCTCAATGCTGAAGAGGAAATAAATTTTCTTTCTTTCTTTCTTTCTTTCTTTCTTTCTTTCTTTCTTATCTAGGAAATAAATTTCTGAATTCTGACAACCTTGAAAGAGCTCTAGACCTTAAATTGGAGTAATAATGAGTAGTGGTGTTTTGGGGGAGTATATAGAGAGGGGTGAGGTCTATCTGCGGAATACAGGGCAAAGTCTGAAATTTTTTTTATAAATTACTGTGGCTATATAAGCTATTAAGTGACCTAAATAGGCAAGAAGACAGTTTCAAAGACCAGCGTGAGAACAAAAGAATCACTTCAGAAAGTACCATTCCCAAGTTTTAGTCAAAGACGGAGAATCCTAAATATACAAACTTTTGGCCCAGAACTTCGGGGTGTGGACTACCACTTTGGTGAAAAGTCCATTTCATTGCCATCCCTTTCTAGACAAGAGAAAACCAAGGTCCCCAGATATGAGGTGGAGTTCCAGGTCCTCTTCACTGGGACAGAAAGGGGACCTGGGGATCTGGTAGGTCCCAAACAGGTGCCCCCTTCTGACACTTCGTCTTTGGGAACACCTGTGCAGTGTTCCGAAGGCGCCGGACAGCTAGGATCCTCGTCTTTCAGGTGGCAAGACATTTGATCCATCTGTAGAACAAGTTCCCGGTTGCTCTAGGCGCTACATTTACAACGACGCTGCTGACGGCGGTTGGGCCCTCGGCTGGGCGGGCGCGGCTCAGCTCGTGCGTAAGTCTGACAAGGGGGTGCTGAAAAAAGTCTTCCTTCAGGAAGAACAAATAGGGAATAATTGTAAGGCAATTCAACAAACTGCTGTGAATTCCCAGGGGAATTTCGGGACGACCAGGGCTCGCAGTGCTCCGAAGGTCCGGCGCGGAAAGGTCGAAGGCGGGGGGAGGTACCATTCACAGCACCCTGGCCCCGGGGGACATCTTCCCTGCCCCACGCAGCCAATAGCCACCCCGGCTGAAGCCGACGCAGCCAATAGCCGACTTCAGCCGAGACTCACGCAGCCAATGGTCGGCCCAGTGCGTTCCGCCAGTGTCCGCCTGCCTGCGTCTACCAATCCGGACTCGGGCCACCTTGGCACCGCCCCTGGAGCACCCCCCACCCATCCGCCCCGCCCCCAACTCGCTCGAGCAGGGTTGGGCTTAGACGGGCGCGCTCTCGGGGACAGGGGGGGCAGTCCCGGTCCCGGCCCTCCGCGCGGGTGGGCTTGGAGCAGGCCGCACCGGGCGGGAACCCCACTCCCACCCCGGAGGCCCCCTGCCCTTTCTCCCCCTTTCCCCCCGGCCCATGGTGCGAGGCTGGGAGCCGCCGCCCGGGCCGGACCGCGGTGAGTGATCCCCAGCCCCTTCGACTTCCCCTCCTAGCCCCTGTACGATCTCCGACCTCCGGAGCCCCATCCCCGCGCTGGGGGGAGGAGGATTCTAGGCTCGAAGTCGCCTGGTTCTCTCTTTCTCCTCTGGACTTTTCGGTTCCCTGTTGTAACTGGGGGAGGGTGAGTGGGTGTGTAGGGAGGAGGGGAAGGCTGGATTGGGACGGTCTCGGCGAGGGGAGGATTGAGATTCGCCTGCTCCCTGGGGCTCATCGCCCCAAGTGCAGCAACTTTTTGTTCTCTGACCCAGTTTGGAGCCTTGTAGACTGCCTGCGAAATGGAGGATAGGAGAAACGTTTCCTTCCCAGGCCTCCACCTCCCCCCCACGACTACCTCCTGGCGACCTCAGCACACGTACAGAAATCTGGCCTTACTTCTGGGGAGCAGTGGTCTTTGGGAATGAAAGGTTTGGGAGAAACTGCCCCTGACCCCCCTACCCAGCCATACTCAGAAAACAAACCAGGAAAAAGAACCCAAATCCTCAGAGGTTCCTGGTTTTGCGTCCTAATATGAGACTTCTAAACTGAAAGAAGACTCAAGCTGAGACCTGTTTGGTAATGTGGGCCCAGATCAGGAGATCTTTTATCATACAAACCCTCCTTCTCACCATACACTTGAAGCCCTTTTATATTATATGATTAGGACAGGTAGATGGCAATGATTGGGGGAAAAAAAAAAAAGCCAGTTAAACTTGGGAATTTTTTAAATGATGCATACATCTCTTAAGCATTGTCATTAAAAGTATATTCATTTCACCAATCTTTTGGGGTAATATCCAGGCGTTTTCTTTATAAGTCTGCTGACTGGAGTTCCCAACTGCCTTTCTGGTATAAACTACACAAGCAAATCTCAAATCTGGCTGCACCCTGAGAACTTTTAAAAGTACTGATGCCTGAGCCCCAGTCCAGACTAATTAAGTCAGAATGAGGAGGAAGGTTCCCTGGTTTAAATTTCCCAGGTAATTCTAATGTGCCACTGCCTCTCATCATCTATGATTTCCAGGTTTGGTTTATTTAAAATGGAGTGAGAATCTAAACACTTTTGAAGCAATCTGAATGTAGAATACTTTTGAGATTTTTAAGTCCCCTGCCCCTCCAGTCTTTTACAGTTGCCTACCATTCCCAACTCAACAATTGTACACTCGTTGTATTATGTCTTTCCAAAGCATTTGACTTTGTTTTCATAGAAACAATTTTTAATGCACTAGTTTTTCATAGGTTTATGTGGTATTTAATTATGTTATTATATAAATAAAAAATACAACAGGCATAAACAGGTTTGGAATCATATACAACTTGGCCCAAGCACACAGGGCAGCTGAAAGAAGCAGATGATTTTGGCACACTAGAGAGTAGCCTACCAGGCTCTAGGATGTAGCACACTGTGGGTATTGGTCATATAATCCAGTGGGTTAAGCCAGGCTCCTGGCCCAGCTGAACACCCCTCCCTTCCACTATCTCCAACTAGTATCACCAATACCCAGTCCCTTCTAGACCTATTTAAATTCTCCTGAGTCTTTCCATCCACTCTTTCCATTCATTCACATCAAGATGTATGTTCCTCTTTAAGCAATTACCACCGCTGCCTTTTTATTCAGTTGGGAGGACATAAGGCAGAGGTTCGTAACCTGGGCTTCTGGGCAGTGAGCCCTCTGAGATTATATATATATATATGGATGTTTATTGGGGGGGGCGGGTAGTCATAACTTTCTGAGGGTCCATACCTTTATCTGATTCCCAAAGAAGTTCATGACCCAAAAAGTTGAGAAACATGTAAGTTGAATACCACTAAAAATTCTTTAAGGCCCTTAAAACTATCACCAAAACACATTTCAGGCAGCACTGCAGTTCTGTGAATAAAGATTTAGGGAATTTACGCAGGATCATATCTAGTCTCTCATTTGAACTGTCTCCTGCTTTAACCATAAGCCTAATAAGATCAAGCCTAAAGTTGTGAACACCTTTTTCCTAGGATTGTATGGACACCTACATGAAGTTTAAGGCAGTCCATTCTTTTCTTCCATCTGTCCACGGGCATGGAAAGCCCAAAGGGAAAGAGGGGTGATATCCTGTCTCTGTTTTTCTGATTATATTTTTTATTAGCTACTTAAAGTAGCAATAGGGCAAATCCAACATACTCAATAAGGATCAAATTTAGTAATTATTTAGAATTGATAATCCCACCATTACTACCATCTCTGCCCACAGGAGTCCTTTTTTCTCCAGTTTTGATTTCCCTTCTTTTTCTAACCTCTCCAAATGGAGGCACAAGAACACAAGACCCCATAGTGCCTTCATGGTGGTTTTGATTACTGTGGGGCCTACCCTCTTTGTTAATACCTCTCATGAGCCACTCTCTGATTGTAGCTTCTTCCTATGCCAAAGCAGATTCTTCCAGGGAGGCACCAGGTAGCTATACAGCTGTGCCTTAATTTAAGCCACCATTCTATATCAGGAAGTCTTCCACAATTTGTTTTGTGTAATTGGAAAACTGGATGTATATAGTACACCAAATATGGTATTTGTATTACTACATGTTATATTGAAACATCAAACTGATGTCATGAGAATCTGGAGGATAGCAACCCACATGAATGAAAGCAAAATGCTTCCTTGTAAGGCTTATAGCTGTGCCTGCCTTATTTCCTGTCTGGCAGTCTTCATCCTTACACTGGACTGCTTTCTTCCTTATGCTACATTTTTCTCATATCTAAAATGTTATTGTGTCCTTAAAAAACAAGACACAAATAAGGTTAGTAGATGTCAAGTGTTGCAGTCATTAAGTATTGTCCAGCTTAAAATTGGTGGTGTTCCTGGTGGGCCACAATGTCTAAATGGTAGTTTAGCACCTAGCTGTGCAAGCATTTGTTCATAGGCCATGTAGCTGTGTCTGGGATGAACCTACAGGGTGAAGGTAGAGCTACTACTAAATTGGCAATTCATCTGGAAATCAAAAAGGATTTATATCCAAATTATGGATTCAATTCTCCTAAAGCTGTTGTTCTCATCCTTTCTTTCTTTTTTTTTTTTTTTTAAACAACAAAATCCATTCGGGAATTCTATCCAACTCCCAAAATATGGAAAGCATAAAATCATATATACCCTAGTTTCTTCCACTGCTCATTAGAATTAGGACCCTGCAAAAACAGATTGAAAACAAGGATTTTAAAGAATTCAGCCTTGGCTGCATTTCCCTCCTTGTGTCTAGAAAAGGAGCATTACCATATATCAGAATCACCCTGTGAGGCTGAAGTCATGAGGAAAGCTATTTGTTGAGCCTTTACTTTGTTCTAGGCATCATGTCAACTGCGTTTTTTTAATTTAGTCATAAACTTGCAAGGAAGGTGCTGTTCTGACCTTTTTTTCTGATGGGAAACTAAGGCTTAGTGAAGTTAAATAATTTGTCCAAGGACAGCAGCATTCTAGGAAGTGGTGGAGCTGCAATTAATCTCAAAACTGCCTCACCCCAGGCCTCCACCCCAACAGCTGCTTTAGGCCTTGCCTACGCAGGACACCTAGTGCATAGTAGGTGCTTGGTAAAAATATATAACTTTACATACACTTGGCACTGTATGCATTTTTTACACATGAAGAAACAAAAGCTCATTTAGCTACTTGTCCAAAATCACATAGCTGGTAAGTGGCGGAACTGGGATTCAAACTGCAGGTTGGCTTTACTCAAGGATCATATTTCTATCCACTCTGCTATGCTGTCTCTGTTTACCCTCTTAACGTTCTCTTCAAGCTGTATAGCCTTTAGGATCTGCATGGCCTTCGGTTCATTAGATCTGCTTTTTAAAAGTAAATGGTGACACATCAAAATGCTACCAAATTTTTCTAATTGTCATATAAAATCCTTTGATACCACACTGCACTGTAACTTCCTGGGCTTGAGATTCTTCTCAGTTCATCATGTAGCATATACATAGGAATCCTGTCGCATCCTTAACATATCAGAGGTAAATATTTATAAACTCGGGTGGGATTCCTCTAAGTGGAAAGGGTAACAGATGTGTTAAAGAGTTTCTATTTCTAATGCCCAGACAGGGAGCTGAGTTAAAATTTGGTCAACAGAACTTTCTGGGAAATAACCTGAGCAGGTGTTTCAGGAAGGCCAGAGTCAGGGCCTGTCCCTGCAGCCCCCATACCCACAGACCTGGGAGCAGTGGTGCTGCTGGGGAGCTTGCAGGACCTGGCTGCAATTCCTAATGAATCTGCCTACCTGGCTCTGGGAAGAAAGCTGGGCTGCAGAGATAAGAGCTGCAGGCCCTCTGCCCTGTGTGGAGGAGCTGTTACAGTCTGAAGGAGCTCTTCCCAACTCCCCCTGAGAGACACTGAGCTGTTGAAGAGACAAAGGGGGGAGGGGGAGGGGCTAACCTTTGTTCCGTGGAGGACTTGAGGTGGAAACAGTTCCCTCTCTCTACCCCCAAAGACCCAGGGGGAGTAACCCCATTTATCCCGGATACCCTATCAATTATCCTACAGAGAGAAAATAAAGCTTAGCAGATTTGGGTTTAGGGCTTGAAGGTACTATCATTCCTCTGCCTGCAGGACTTCACCACCAAGAAGAGAAAAGGAATGGGGGCAGGGGCTAGGCAGAAGGACAGTACTATCTGTCCTGTCTTCTAGAAATTCCTCTCTTGGATTCCCTGTCTCCACATTCTAGAGGTAATCATAAATTGTCAGGAGCTAAAGCATTTGCATCAGTTCTGAGATTACTGCACTTCATGTTTTTGTGGTTGAGTTTCCATTTTGTGACTCCTGTTCCATGATCTTAGAGGGTGAAGTGAGTTTGCATCAGAAAAATAAAGGCAATATAAGGATGCGTGTTCCTCCTTAACCTCTAAAGACAGATTTCACTAGTCACGTGACTTGGGGTAATGAACTTCTATGGACTTCGTTTTTTTCCATACATATGATAGGAATTATAACAGGCTCCTAAGGTTATGAAAATTAAATGAGAAATTTTTTTAAAGCACTTTAAAAGCAATCCAAAACAGTACACAATAGACAGTTGATTGTATTGGAGTCCAACATTTTGTTTGGCAGAAAATGAGCAATGGGCTGAAAGAGGAGCCCCAGTGATTGAGCTGTTTCTCTTCTTATTACAGCTATCTCTGAAGGGCACAAGTCAGAAAGCACCATGCCTCCTAATAAAGAGGCCAGCAGTCTTAATAGCTCCCCTGCGGGGCTCATCTGCCTCCCTCCAATCTCCGAGGAGCTACAGCTTGTGTGGACCCAGGCAGCCCAGACCAGTGAGCTGGATGGCAATGAACACTTGCTACAAACCTTCAGCTACTTTCCCTATCCCAGTCTAGCAGACATTGCTCTTCTCTGCTTACGCTATGGGCTGCAGATGGAAAAAGTCAAGACTTGGTTCATGGCCCAGCGCCTCCGCTGTGGCATTAGTTGGTCATCTGAAGAAATAGAAGAGACTCGAGCCCGAGTGGTCTACCATCGGGACCAGCTCCATTTCAAATCCCTTCTCTCTTTTACTCATCACGCAGGGCGGCCCCCTGAGGAGGTGCCTCCTTCTCCAGTGCCACCTCCAGAACAAATGGGTCTTGGAATAGTGCCCTTGACTCTTAGCGAGCCTACCCAGATGAAAGGATTGAAGGTAGAGCCTGAGGAGTCCTCAGAGCTGCTGAGTCACCAGAAAGCAAAGGAACCCCTGATGGCACCTGGCAGTGGGACATTCTCCCACCAATCAGATTTTTGGCAGGATCTTCAAAGCAGTGGCCTCTCTAAGGAGCAGGCAGGCAAGGGTCCCAATCAGTCACATGGCCTAGGTTCTGCTTCCTGGAACCACTCCACAGCTGTCCACCAGCCACGTGCTCGGGATAAGCCCCCACCAATCTCATTACTTGCCAGTAGTTGTAAGCAGGAGTCAGCATCTATTATGACTCCTTCTTCTTCCTCTACCTCTTCCACTTTCCAGGTACTGGCTAATGGAGCTACTGCCACCTCTAAACCCCTCCAGTCATTGGGCTGTATCTCACAGCCACTGTCACCCAATGAACAGGCACTGCCCCCACATCTGGAGCCAGCCTGGCCCCAGGGGCTAAGACATAACTCAGTACCAGGTAGGGTTGGCCCTGCAGAGTACCTTTCCCCAGATATGCAACGCCAGCGAAAGACCAAGCGCAAAACCAAAGAGCAGCTGGCTATCCTCAAATCTTTCTTTTTACAGTGCCAATGGGCACGGCGTGAGGATTACCATAAATTAGAACAGATCACTGGCTTACCTCGGCCTGAGATTATTCAGTGGTTTGGTGACACACGCTATGCTTTGAAGCATGGGCAACTAAAATGGTTTCGGGACAACGCAGTACCTGGTGCCCCTAGTTTCCAGGACCCAGCAATTCCCACACCCCCACCTTCAACCCGCTCCTTGAATGAATGGGCTGAGACACCACCTTTGCCAAACCCCCCACCCCCACCGGATATACGACCCTTGGAGAGGTACTGGGCAGCCCACCAACAGCTTCGGGAAAGTGATATCCCTCAACTGAGTCAGGCATCAAGGCTTAGCACCCAGCAGGTACTGGATTGGTTTGACTCTCGTTTACCTGAGCCAGCTGAGGTGGTGGTTTGTCTAGATGAAGAAGAGGAGGAGGAGGAGGAGGAACTGCCAGAAGATGAGGATGAAGAGGAGGAGGAGGAGGAAGATGATGACGAGGATGATGATGTGATCATACAAGACTGAGGGGTGGGGGAGGGGAGGGGAGGTCTGTTACTAAAAGATGAACCAACTTAGTAACTGTTTAAACAAAGAAACCACATTTTTTTAATTACCTTGTGGCAAAGAACTAAAAAGCTTTGTGTTCTTGAGGTTGGGGGATGGGGGATGTAGTGAGGGTGGGCCAGGGAGGATGACCATAGGACCCAAAGAGAGGTGAGGATTGGTTGGGCAGAAATCAGGCCTTTAGTCTCGGTGAAGAGAGTGCTAAGGATCTGGTCCAAACCATGGGCTGGGAAACAGTTATTGCTCTCTTCATGTCTGTTCTTTCCCCTTATTGTACTAAGGAGAGGCCAGACATTGGCCCCACGTCTTTAGTACTGGAAAGGAGGAGTAAAGAATTTTGATTCAATTGATGATTCTAGTGCATCCCCCAGTCTCACCATTTTCCCTGGAATATAAGGCTGCCTCACACCCACCCCTTTCTTCTCTGAGCACGAGTCCGTGCATAATACAGCTGAGAGTCTTAGTGTGTCCCAGTCTCACTACAAGTATTTCCTTCATGCACACCAACTTGACGCTGGGTTTTCCCTGCTTCATTACTGAGTTGCACAGGTAGCAGAATGTTTTCACTTCTGATACTGGGACCATTTTGCCTTGTACTTTTTTATCTTTTTCCAAAATCCCTCGTTCTGTTCGCTATTTGTCTCAGGGTAAATCTTCCCCATGGAGCTTGTGAAAAAGTTTAATAATTGGGTGGAGAATAATTTAGACTGGATATTTATTGGATGTGGGAACTGGGGGGAAATGTCCTTTTAAAAAGTAGAATTAGGTTACAGAGGGTAGAGGAGAGGGATGATTTCTACTGTTCAGAAGGTGGGTGCAGGTAGGTTGCAGGTTTGGTTTTACAAATCTGAAACTTTCTCCTGCCTAGCTTGACAAAGACTAATTTTTCATCTTTTTGGTGTTGGCTCAATGTGTGTCTATAATAGAGACTTTTTCCCCTCTTTATAGGATCTGTCTTGGGGACAGAGGGACCCTGGTCTTAACTGAATTGATTATTGATGTTTTAGAATGGTTTTCATCAGTTGGAGTCAGATATAAAGATATCAATGGGTTAACCATCTAGAAATAAGAGTGGAAGCCCCAAATTGCTAGAATAATAAAAGGCCAAAAATAAAATTGTTTCTCCTCCACTTTGCCACTTCTATGGTTTAGAAATTAATGGAGCCAAATCTATTAACATTCTGACTTAGTATACATTTTTTTTTTTTTTTTTTGAAATCAGGATATATTGAGGTAGGTTAAAAGAATAAAACTTTAAAAAGGCAATACATCAGTATCTTATCACTGGGAAGATTTGTTTCCTATACTGCTATAGGACAGGCTCTTCCCAGAAAAGATGTCTAGAAATACCTTTAAAAATAAACTCAAGAGTTCCAGAAAGGGTAGGGAATGCTAGTTCAGCCTCATGGTCATTCCCAGGACTCAATTTATTTCTGGCAGATGTTTGCTATCTTTATATTTTTTTTCAAAATTTTTACTTATGGTCTGCCTGCCACTGGCCAACCCATTTAATTCCTCATTTCTACTCTTTAATACCCAAAGAAGAATACATGTTCCATCTCACTGGTGGTGTTCTTTGCCCATTCCACCATTCTAGAGCTTGTAATATACCAATAGAGCTGCAATAACAATAAAAGGACATCTTTATCTGTGTACTTTAGTAAGCTGAAAGTCTGGGTCTCCAGCTGTTACCAGACAGAAAGGAAAATCAACATAGTTAACTAGGCATAGAGGAAACAATAGACAAACAGAAGTAGTATAATAAATTAGGACAAGGAACAGAGTTGTTTATTAGCTTTGGCAATAGGTGAATACATCCAAAGCTTAAAAAATGAAATCTAGAAATAAAACATACTTAACAAGTGTATGATTTCGCACCTCCAGTGAGCCAAGAATTTTTTTACAATATTTGTTTTAAGTTGTAGGAAATGAGAGAGCTACATTTGAGTGTGGGAGAAATCTAAACATCTTCCTGAAGAACTAGCCTTATATAATGCTGATCGTTTTCCTAGGAGGTAATATAGGGTGTATATGGTAAAGAACAAAGCAGATAAGGGTACACAATGAAATGTGGAAAGAAACCAGGGAAACATTTTCCAAAACCATCACACTTAATGAGTATTGGATGCTATATGCCTTCCTTAAGCAATATATATGGATTGGACCTTGAAGACGATCTATCTGGAAGTAGTCCATGCTTCTCTTGCCCTGGCTAATCCCATCTGTCTCTGTTCGTACAGAGTCTGCAGCAGAGGACAGGAAGGCAGATATGGGCATTTATAACAAAAAGGGCAAATAAGGCCCTCTTAAACCACTTTATGAAGTTTATTAAGACAGCAAACCACCACTGTGCTTCCCCATAGTTTTCTCCATTGCATGATAACTGTTCCAAGATTTGTACTAAGATTTGATACATCTGTGACAAAGCCTTTGTTGCTAATTATGAAACTCTACAACATCTGAGTGGCTTATGGTGATAATAAGGCAGAATATTTAAAGAACTACTTTGGAAGACCTGGAACCTATGACTACTATGCTGAAATGTGCTTACCAGGGAGGCAGGATTCTTATGCCCTGGGGAGGTGGCACTTAACTTCAATAGCTTTTTTTTTTTTTTTTAATCTTACTGAAATTTTCAAAAAATACAAAAGTAAAGTAGTATAATGGACTGACGAGTATCCATCACCCAACTTCAACAAATAGCTCATGGCCAATTTTTTTCATTTCTACTCTCACTGCCCCATGTCCACTAGATTATATACTAAAGCAAAACCCAGACAATCCCTTAACTTCCTATTTCTAAATATTTTAGTATGTATCTCCAAAAGATAGACTATTTTTAAAAACAACCACAATAGTAGTATGCCCACACACAAAAACTAAGAATTCCTTAATATTGGGGTGCCTGTGTGACTCCGTCAGTTAAGCGTCTGACTTCAGTTAAAGATCTCATGGTTTGTGAGTTAGATCAAGCCCCTGCTGTCAGCTCAGAGCCTGCTTCAGATGCTCTGTCCCCATCTCTCTGCCCCTCCCTTACTGCACACATGTGTGCGCTCTTTCTCTCTCTCTCAAAAAATAAAAAATAAACATTAAAAAAAAGAAAACAATATAAAATGTCCAACAGGTATTCAGTTTTCAACTTTCTCATAAATGTGTGTGTGTGTGTGTGTGTGTGTGTTATACAGTTTTAATCAGGCTCCAATAGGGGCCATATGTTTGCAGATGGTTTATATGTCCCTTAAGTCTTTTTTCATCTGTAGGTAAATCCCTCCATTTGTAAGGATCTCAGGGATGTTATTTCCCCAGTGTTGCCTCTTGCGGCTTAGACCCTAATTCCTTGCCAATGAAAATAAAGGGCATTTGGAATATGAGAGCAAAATATTTACCCACCTTAGTATGTCCTTGGGCTCACCAGGAGCTTGGCATGGAAAAGAGCCTAAATATCCTCAAAACCTGGGCCATAAAAGTTAACTTAAAAGGCAAGACTGGACTTGGCATGTAGAGCTCCTTACAAACCTCTCTCCTTATTCCCATGCCTTCTTCCTCTTGTTGCTGACATATCATAGTCCCATAAATTTATAAAGCCTTATTCTAACCATCTCTAGAGAAGTACATGTGATTTTTCCTAGTTCAAGTAGTACCTCTATCCAAAAGATATATTCCATTGAAATACTTTTTTGTGGAGCTTTTGGGAATGTCAGTTGTGTCTACGCACTTAGTTCACACTGGCCCAGACCTCTCAGTTTAAAGGCATTCACTACCATGTGACCTAATTTTTAAACCCCAAACCAGGAAGCTGATCTGATAGTAGGAAAGAATCTTTGAAATTGAAACCATTCTGGAAAATTGTGAACATTTGGTTACCACACTTGAAACCCGTATCATTCTCCACTGGTTACATTTTACCACCTTAAGAGGAGACCAAAAGGGTATGTTGTGCACAGGCCCAACCATGTAAGTTTTTCATACACAGGCAAGTTAGACTAGCCATGGCTCACCTGCTGGACTGGTAGCTGGAAACCAGGAAGACTCTCTAGTGGGGTTCTGCTTTCCCTCTGACCTGAAGGACAGAACTGGAATGGTGAAAGATAACTTCCTTGGGCAGTTCTTTGGCAAGTTACTTATGGGTCAGGGTAAATAGGTAGGTCTTAATCTGTAGAACACCACTCAGAAGGGAAAAAGACTTAGCTAAGCAATTTAAGAGACATGCTATAAAGTCATTCTTTTCCTAACTTCTTTCACCTTGAAAATCCTCATTTTAGTATACATGTCAATGATTGAAGTTCCATTCCTTTGGGAATGACATTTAACACACCTGAATTACTGGGGGTAAGGGCTCTTGCGTAGCCTGAATCCCCACCATTTAGGGATGGTCTGAAAGAAAAAATCCCCTGTCCAGAAGAGGCAGGTGAAGGCCTAAGGAGGGGAAATAAAAGCATCAGCAAAGAAAACGAAGGTAAAGGTAAAAAGCGTATTTAAAGGGACAGCCTATATATTTAGACAAGACAGGAAATAAATCCCCTGCTTGCAACTAAAAATAAAATAATTCTGATGTATATTAGACACAGTACTATTCAATGCTCTCTTGTTTACAAGGTACATTTATAAATGTCAGGGGTATAGGCTAGTAGAAGTAACCCCAGGGCTGATAGCAGAGTGTCAGTGTGAACAGATCCCAAGTGAAAGGAAGCACAGTGCTACTTACCTATAAGATAGGCTGTGAGTGGAAGCTGGTGAAGGGGTTTCTGGAAAACATAAAAGTCAGCCTGTGAGATAACCCATGAGCTGGAGAAGAGATTTATTCAGGTATACTTGGGGCCAGGGCAAAGAAATTGGGGACCAAAGATTTTTAGTGTATATGTTAGGCTTAGGGACTAACAACAAGTAAAAAAAAACTCACAAATCACCTAGCAGTGAAAGTTGCTTTCCTCCCTCTCATGGATTTGTGGGCCAGGACCCAGTACTGCCTTGATGTGTTCTAATGTATCTGTGTCTTGGTTTCCCCTCTAAGATGGGGATTACTAGGAAGAATGGCTAAAGACAAAGGGTCATTAAATTGGTTGGGAGTGACAGCAAAAACGGTGGCATAAGGACCTCCAAAAATTCTCTCCATAAGAGGAAAGAGAAAACTAGCAAAAATTGTCAGAACCAATTTTTTCAGAACTCCAGAAATTAACAAAAGCCTTGCAACAGTCTGGGGAATGTTTATTCCAGAAAAAATAGCCAAATGAAGCTAAGAAGAGTGAATTTTCTGGCATTTTAACTTGCCCCATTCCCATTTCTCCTCCAGCTCCATGGTAGCCTTGAAAACCAACATTCTGGCAGTCACTGTGGGGATGGAATGGGGTTGGGACTCTTACAGTCTCATTCCCAGAGAATAATCACTTGACCTGTCCAGTGGTTTGCCGGAAGACTCTACTTGCAAGACTGCCTTTATGTGACTTGACTTGTAGCACAAACTCATCATGACTTAGAGCTTAGAGTTTACCATGTGTGAAAAGCCTTTTCCCCAGGAGTGTTTGTTGTAAACAATTAAAAGCACTTCTTTAGGTTGCCTGAGGATGTGAATATTAATTGGGGCAAACAATAGGCTAACCAAAAAGCATAGATGGAAGAGATGGGGAATGAGTTGGTAAGAACTCTGAAAACAACACGTTCTTGGGATCTAGACCATATGCATGTGCAGGACTATGTGCATGCTCAGAAGAGACCTGAAAAGGCCTTAATCTCTTACCTTGAGGTCATATAAGCAGGATAAAAGCTAAGGCACAGTTCTCAATTGTCTGGCTAAGTGCTGAAACTGAACCCCAACACACACACACACACACACACACACACACACACACACAACCCTTCAGGAAAGACTGAGAGACTTACTGGTTCCAGGTGTTTAAGGGAAATCTCTGTCCAATCATTAGCTTACCACTAAGCTAACTGAATAGAGACTTTGGTGGCATTCCATGACAATACAGATTTTTTTTTAATTGATTTATTTATTTTGAGAGACAGAGCACGAGCAGGGGAGGGGCAGAGAGAGGGAGAGAGAATTCCAAGCAGGCTCTGCAACATCAGTGCAGAGCCCAATGTGGTACTCAAACTCACAAACCATGAGATCATGATCCAAGCTGAAATCAAGAGTCAGATGCTTACCTGACTGAGCCAGCCAGGTGCCCTGACAATACAGATTTTACAGACTTAGTTTTAAAGAGTCACTAAATAACTATAAACAGCAACATCAAAAAACCCTGGGGAGGAGGAATAATCTGATTCCTATAGTTGCCCTGTTACATTATTTTAAATGTCCAGTTTCCAACAGAAAATTATGAGGTATGCAAACAAATAGGAAAGTATGACCCATATAAAGAAATAAAGCAATCAATAGAAACTGTCCTTGAGGAAGCCTAGACATTGGACTAAGCCCAGACTAGACTTTTTTTAGACAAACATTTAAATCTGGTATTTTAAATATGTTCAAATATCTTAGGAAACCATGTCTAAAGCACTAAAGTATGAGAATGGTGTCTCAACAAATAGAGAATACTAATAAAGACAAAATATATTTAAATTTTTTTTAACATTTATTTATTTTTGAGACAGAGAGAGACAGAGCATGAACAGGGGAGGGGCAGAGAGAGAGGGAGACACAGAATCCGAAAAAGGCTCCAGGCTCTAAGCTGTCAGCACAGAGCCCGACGCGGGGCTCGGACTCACGGACCGTGAGATCATGACCTGAGCTGAAGTCGGACGCTCAACCGACCAAGCCACCCACGCGCCCCAAAGACAAACTATATTTAAAAGAACCAAATATAAATTCTGGAATTGAAAGTATAATAACTAAAATGAAAATTTCACTGGAGGGGCCCATCAGTACATACAAATGGACAAAAGAAAAAAATCAGCAAATTTGAAGCCAATTGCGGTTATATAATGTGAGGAAGAGAAAGAAAGAAAAAATAATAAAGAAAAATGAACAGACAGCCTCAGAGACCTTGGTGAAATACCATCAAGTATATCAACATATGCATAATGGGAGTTCTAGAAGAAGAAAAGAGGAACAGGACAGAAAGAATATTTGAAGAAATAATGGCTGATAACTTCCCAAATTAGATGAAAAAAAATTGATCTACACATCCAAGAAACTCAACTAACTCCAGTTAAAGAGATCCACACCTAGACATATCATAAACTACTGAAAGCCAAAGACCAAAAAAAAAAAAAAAAGAAAAAAAGAAACTTGAAAGAAGTCACTTATAACATGCATGGGATTCTCAGTAAAATTAGCATTGATTTCTCCTCAGAAACCAGGGAGGCAAGAACACTGGCAGATAACATATTCGGAATACTAAAAGAAAGACTGTCAACCAAAAATTTTAAATCCAGCAAAACTATTCTTCAAAGATGGAGAAAGGGGTGCCTGAGTGGCTCAGTCAGTTGAGTGTCCAACTTCAGCTCAGGTCATGATCTCACAGTTTGTGAGTTTGAGCCCCACATGGGGCTTTCTGCTGTCACCGCAGAGCCTGCTTTGGATCCTCTTCCCACCCACCCCACCCCCCTTGCACTCACACTCTCTGTCTCAAAAATAAATAAACATCAAAGATGGAGAAATTAGGACGTTCCCAGGTGAACAAAAACTGAGAGAATTCATCACTATCAAATCTGCCTTACAAGAAACACTAAAGGGAGTCCTTCAGGCTTACCTGAAAGGACACTGGACAGTAACTCAGATCTTCATGAAGAAATAATAAAGAGCACTGGCAAAGGCAATTACATTGGTAAATACAAAAGTATATGTGTATTTTTGTTTGTAACTTTTTTCTCCTATCTGATTTTTTAAATATGTATTCATTTTTGAGAGAGAGAGAGAGAGCATGAGCAGGGGAGGGGCAGAGAGAGAGGGGGACAGAAGATCTGAAGTGGGCTCTGGGCTGACAGCAGAGAACCCAATGAGGGGCTCAAACTCACAAAACTGTGAGATCACGACCTGAGCTGAAGTCGGACACTCAACTGACTAAGCCACCCAGGTTCCCCTCTCCTATATGATTATAAAGACAATTGTATAAAACTAACTTTGTATTGATGAGTATACAACTTATACAGATGTAATTTATGATAACAGCACAATGAAATGGAGGAGAATGACGAACAAAAAAGATCCAACTATACACTATCTATACAACACTCATCTTAAATTCAAAGACACATGTAGGTTGAAAGTAAAAATATGGAAAAAATATTCCATGCAAACTGTAAACAAAAGAGGGCAGAGTGACTTATATCAGACAAATGCACTTTGAGACAAAGGTCAAATGGTAAAAGGGTCAGCCCATCAAAAAGATACAACACTTATAAACATATATTCATCTAACAACAGAGTTCTAAAATACAAGAAGCAAAAACTGACAGAATTGAAGAGAACTGGAGAGAAACTATTGGAATCTTCAATATTCCACTTCCAATAATGAACAGAACAACTAGACAGAAGATCAGCAATGGAATAGAAGATTTGAACAACATTATATACCAACTAAATCTAAAGACTTCTTTAGAACAAACACTCCACCCAATAACAGCAGAATACACATTCTTCTAAAGTGTACATGGAACATTCCCCAAGATAAACCATCTGTTAGGCCATACATTTTAAATCATACAAAGTATTTCGTCCAACCACAATGAAATGAGACTAAAAATCAGTAACAGGAGGAAATTTGTGAAATTCAAAATATGTTAACATTAAACAACACACTGCCAAAAAAAACAATGATTCAAAGAAAAAAAATCACAAAAGAAACTAGAAAATACTTTGAGATGAGTGAAAACAAAACCAGAAAATACTAAACCTTTTAGGATGCAATGAAAGCAGTGCTTAGTGTGAAAGTTATAACTAAAAATGTCTACATTTAAAAAGCACATCTCAAATCAATAATCCAACCTTTTATCTTACGAAACTAAAAAAAGAACTAAACTCAAAATAAGCAGAAGGAAAGATATAAAGCTTAGAGCATAAATAAATGAAATAGAGAATAGAAAAACAGAGAAAATCAACAAAACCAAAAGTAGGTTCTTTGAAATGTTCAACTGATTGGCTAGTCTTCAGCCAACTTTTTTCTACAAGAAAAGAGTAGAAAGCTTCAAATAACTAAAATCAGGAACGAAATAGAAAATATTACTACTAACCTGACAGAAATAAATTTTCTAGGACTTCTACATTTTTTAAAGGGTGAATATGAAAGAATTGGAGGGAAACTATTTGGTGATTTTCAAAAATGATTATACAGAAAGAAATGTGCAAATTTCACCCCTGCCTCTTGTGAAAGAAAGGGAAATCCTCTCTGATAAGTATTCTCTATGGACTGGATAATGCCCTTGAAAATAGTAATAACAATAATAGTTCTAAGAGGAAAGAGACAAGAAATTAAGTGGGTATCCTTCACTGGAATTTTTAATACATAGTGAAGAAGCTGGATTCCCCTTCAGGCTAACACAACGGGCATCTTTTAGACCTAACTTCTACTGCCATCTTGTGGCAATTTTAAAAATCCAAATCTATTTTACTCAAGTTATCCCATCTCTTTATTTACTTATTTTGAGAGAGAGAGACAGATCACAAGCAGGGGAGGCGCAGAGAGAGAGGAAGAGAGAGAATCCTGAGCAGGCTCTGAGCTGTCAGCACAAAGCTGTGAGATTGTGACCTTAACTGACTGAGACACCTGGGTGTCTCTTGACCAGAGACTATCTCCCCTATCTCTTGACCAGAGGCTTTCAATGACTTTCCATTGCTCAAAAAAAGTTTCTCCTTATCAGTTTGAGAACAGAAATATTATTCTTTGAAAATCAGTAATATATCTCTGGATACCTGGAATCAGTCAGTGTCTGGAAAAAAATTAATTGCCTTATATTATGCACAGAAAATGCATAATGGCATTATACATGCAGAGTAAACCAGAAATCTTCTGGTATCTGTACTGAATATATGTTGGTTTCTGATCCTTTCCCAGCCCCCCTCTCACCAATATATGAGTCTCTGGGAGTACTTTTTCCTTGTAGGCCTCTGACTCCCTGATGGACAAACAATAAACATTAATTAATAAATACATCCCCATTCTCTGGCTTCCATATTCTTTGCTATTTCTCTATATCTGCACATTGAAGCATATATTGTTCTCCCAGAATGGGCATGGTAGTCCAAGGAGGATCCACACTTTATTACTTCCAAAATGAACTATTACTATTAACTCAGTCTTTAAACATTTCCACTACTTTCACGCCACTTATTCTCTGTGTTAGCTTCTAACATCAGGGCTGCATTGCCAAAATAAAAGAAAGTCAGGCATGGCATCAGATAATTTATACCAAAACCAATATAAGGTTAATATTTTTGCCAGAAATCTTTGCTTTCATTTAGCATTAGAAATCTCATTCTGGGAAGAGAAAGTAAAGTATCACTTACTTGTCCCAAGCTAGTAAATCCAGACATTCTGTAAGGGACAGATTCTACCGAGGAGGACCGACTGTATAAGGTGAGACAGAAAGAAAACAAACAAACCTGGTGTTAAACTCTACATAGACCTAAAGTCTCTTTAGTCCCTATCTCTGCCATATCTAGGTATTTCTTTCATATTCCAACTCTTGCCAACAGTTTTAATATGGCTGTGTAGGCTGTCTACTCACCTGACCACTTGGCTGCTGTGCTGAGAACTGGGTCGTGGAGTAACTGAAAGAGAATAAAGTGAAGTATGAAAAGTAGCCATCAATGGTGTGCCCACTGCCTTGCCTACCCAATCTGTCACAAGTGGGTATCTGGGTATATGATCTTTTCATACCATACACAAGATTAGAAAAATCACATTACAGTCTCTGAGAGGGAACTATCTTCCATATGGGAAAAGGATATTTATTCACCTCACACAGGTATCTGGGCAAAAAATGTTCACTACCTGACTGTGATGGAGAAGTAATGCCTACTGGTCGAGGTGTGGCTGACCTGAAAGGAAAAAAAAAAAAAAAAAGCAGCAGCAGAAGTTAAGTACCCTCTAAGAGGATCAATCAGATCATTGTTTATAGAAGTAACAGCTTACTCTGAGCACACAAATTGCTTACTATCATGTATTACAGGTATCACCGCAAAATATGGAGGCAAAGTTTCCATATGAGACTCCTTGGCTCTCTAATTTCCTAAGTGAAACCTTCTCTACTGCCTGTAATAGGAGAAATTTTGAAGTTCTCCTTTCTTCTTTCCCTCAAGGCCTACAAAGTACTCTCAGTTTTACATGTATCTATCCACCTGTTCATCCATGCATAAATCCATCATTCCCTCACTCCTTCCATCCCCTCATCCATCTCTTCAACAAGCATTTATTTAGTGCTTATACATCCTAGATCCTGAGATTACAAATGTAACTAGAATAGGTTCCTATATTTGAGAGGTTGGAGAGATAAAAAGATAAATAAAAGCAATGTTTAAGTATTATAATTGGTGTATCAGAAGTACAGAAGCATGAAAGAACACTAGACTGTCACTTCTGTGGGTGCAGGAACCATGTCTCTTAACACACCAAAACAGGGCTGAGATTAAAAAAAAATCATTTAATAGTTGGTAGGGTACGGACATTACCAATGAGACTAACTGGTGATGTACACCCAGCACCTAATATGGCACCTGATAAACAACAGGCAATTAAGATTTATTGAATAAATGATTAATAAAATATTGAACTCTGCCTAGTGAAGTCTTGACACAGGAAGTGACATATGAGTTGAATTTTGAAGGATGAGTAGGATTTCATAAGAGTGAACATTACATTCAAGACTTTACTTGAGCACTTTTCTGTGAGTAACTGGAGAAGTGAAAGATAACTTCAACCATTTCCTCCACCTTACAGCCCACACAGGTGTGTTGCAGCCTAGAGTTAAGAAAGAACAGCAATTTTCAAACAGGGCTAGTATGGGACCTGATAAAACTGACCTGCTTCCTTGGTACCAATTTGGAGATTCCTGTAAGTGAAAAAAATGGGAGTGAAGGAAGCTGCAGCTCAAGGGTCCTAACGAATGAATGTTACTTGCTAGATAACTAAGCTGCAATGTCCTCTAGCTGTTGTTGCTAAGATTCCCAGCAGGAGAAAAAAGAGCAGCAATGCTTCCCTGGGAAATTATTAGCTTTGGCAGGATAAACATTTAGTTACTCTTCATAAAAACACATTGGGAATCCTGAAGACTGATTTACCTGGGAAAATATGGAGAGTCTATGGGGGAGGGAAGGGAAAATGGCAGGATAAATGTGCTAGAATAGTTTCAGGAGTAGGATCAATAGGAAAATTATATAAATACAAAGAACATTCTTAGGAAGAAAGAAACGTCTAGGAAATAGAGGTGGATTGGAGGAAGAAGAAAGGTCCTGAGGTGTCTTGGGATTCTTTTTTTTTTTTTTTTTTTTTTTTTTGGTGTCTTGGGATTCTTAAAGAGAAATTTTAAGTTACAATAGATGTCTCTTCTATAAGAGAGTTTCCCAAATGGTATGTCCTGACTCACTGATGTTCGAGAATGGGTTACCAGTGTTACATGTTGATTCCTTCAGTCCAAGGTGTTCTGGGGCCTCGACAATTTACCAGAGTGTACTTGTACAAATATTATCAGTTATTTATGCCAGGATGTGAAAAAGTTTAGGAAACACTATTCTACACGTCAATTGGATATACGGGAAAAGTAGGAGAGAAAATAATAGTAAGGAAAATCTGTTTCATTCACCTTTAGGATGGCAAGAAATTTCTTCAGTTCTCCATTCTCCTTCTTTAAGACTGACAGCTCTCTAGGCAAAAGATGGAAATAATCATCTCCAGCAGGTCAATGGGATAAAAAAACCCTGATTTTTATTGTTAATATCTAGTTAATACAGAGAGATGCCTGCCACTGTACAAGGTATTTCTATCAGAGATCTAGGGATTCAGGAGATAGGAGCTGAGTTTGACGGCTAGAAGAATCAGGTGGACAAAATAAGCAGTCACTTGGTATGATTTCAGAAAGGAGTTTACACACAGTTCCATTTCCCTTCCACACATACCCCTGGCCTGCTGCTGTCTGAAAACTTCCATCAAGGATTCCATCTTTTAGCTTAAGATTTCCAAATATGCCCTCCTGGAGGTAACATCTGAAATGTTGTCTCTCGTCTTTATATTGAAAAGCTATGCCTCATCTCCCCAAAGAAGCAATTTTTGACAAGGAAGTACAAGAGGAAAACTATAAGGTGAGCAGGGCTCCTTGAGGGAAGAAAGAGAAAAACAAAATGGAGATTGAGGGGACCAAAAATTTGGTACCTGATTTGCCCAAGACAAACACAAACACGTAGAGCAATTTCGAGGCTTTGCAACCATAAGGAAATAAGGGCTACAGCTTCTCTAAAAGAAAAAATGCTCTCTGGTGATTTGATTTGTCACTTACTTTTCCTGGCTGGTCACCGTCTGCTGTGCCTCCTGCATGGCTGCTTCTAACTTTGTAATTCTATGCTTATAAAAGGCGATGAGGAGATCTGTTTGTTTCTTCTGGAAACTCCACACCTACTAGGGAAAAACAGGTCTTTGACACACACCCCCATAACTCCTTTCCCCTTACTTCTGGCAACAAAGAGAAATCTACCAATTCATCCTTTAATGATCATTTTCTTCTGGAGTATCTGGCCTAATTCATGTCTCCCCCAAAGTAGACGATTTGGCACTAGGGAAAGCCAAAGCTTCTCATTTCCAGGAAAATGGCTTCTTAATATCTTAAAAAAAATTTTTTTTAGTGTTTATTTATTTTTGAGAGAGACAGAGCATGAGTGGGGGAGGGGCAGAGAAAGAGAGAGAGAGAGAGAGAGAGAGAGAGAGAAAGACAGAATCTGAAGCAGGCTCCTGGCTCTGAACTGTCAGCATAGAGCCTGATGCAGGCAGGAACCCAAGAACCATGAGATCACGACCTGAGCCAAGTTGGACGCTTAACTGACTGAGCCACCCAGGTGCCCCACTTCTTAAAATCTTTATGAGAATATTCTGGCATGGTAGAATGGCCCTTTAAAAATATAATCTTTCATCTTGCACAAGAAGAGTGATACTCAAAAAACTTTTTCAGGCTTAGAGTTGGTTCTGATCTAACTGTCTACTATTAGTTTGGCCTCAGCTTCCACATTCCTAGCTATTACGGAGCACTGATAACCAATTTACTTTCCCTGAGACACCCACAGGGGCACTTGCAGCCTGTTTATGCTGCTACAGTAAAGGGCAAAGAAGCACAGGAGGAGATTATCTATTCCTGAATTTTATTTCTGGGCATGGGCAAATAATTTTATCTTTTGTTTTGCTTTACCATTTGATATACTGATGTGCCTATCAGAGGATTACTGACTCAGAGCAAAAGTTAATATTTAGAAAGTGTTTTAGCTTTGTCAGGCTCTACTTCTGAACACACAGCAGTGTTTATGTCTCATCTGCTTCCTCCCTATTCAGATTATAAACCTTTTCTCTAAGGTCCTTCCCTAAATCTTGGTATTTTTGTCATAAACTTTTTGTTTTCACCTAATTTGTGAGTTGCTTTTACCACCCTACTACAGAATTGAACTTAAAAGTTTATAGGGGTGCCTGGGTGACTCAGTCAGTTGGGCATCCGACTCGATTTTGGCTCAGGTCATGATCTCACGGTTCTGGAGTTTGAACCCCGAACTGGGCTCTGTGCTGACAGTGCAGAGCCTGCTTAGGATTCTCTCCCTCTCCCTCTCTCTCTGTTCCTCCTCTGCTTGTGCTCATTCTCTCCCTCAAAATAAATAAATAAACTTAAAAAAAAAAGTTTATATAGCTTCTACCCTCTTTCCTTTCTACTCACAAGCAAACTGAACTAATTCTAGTTAGGTAAGATTTCATTATAGTCTTCTTTAGTTGTTTTTTTTTAAGTAGTTGTTTTCACAAAAATAAAACATGTTAACTTTTTAAAATTTGAGCAGTGCAGATGTAGGAAAAGGCGCTCAGAATCCCAGGAGTTACCTAAAGTGGCGAGGGGTTGGGGAGCAATAGATGTTAAGATAAGTGTAATGTTTACCCGAGAGACAGTATCCCAAACATCTTAATCCATTCTTGGGGTTAGTTTGCAGTGAGATTAAGTTAGGACCAACCTTGGGCCAAGAAAACCCAAATCCTGCCCTAGACCAGTTACTCTTCCCCTAGAGATCATCAAAGGTCCCATTTGTCTCATAAAAAGTTAATCATTTTAACTTACTGAGCTAAGTCCTCAAAAAGGATAAGAAAAAGATAGGGAGCAATTGGCAATCTCCTCTCGAACTAGATAGAACACATGACAGATGGCTGTTTAAAAGGAAATAAAACTTAAGAGAAAAAGAATTCCCCTTTTAAGTTCCTCCCTTTCCCATCTAATAAACTGATTTAAACTACTCCCCTCCTAATAATCACCCATGAGTACATGTTACTGCCTTGTCTTTCTAGATTCTTCAGGAGGAAGAATTTATCCAACCTTAATTTTTATTTTAATTCAAATCAATAGCAAATTTGTCTAATTTCCAAATTTCCCCCACACTTCCAACTCCACCACCACATGTTTTTTTCTGAGCTAAAAGAACTTTGGTCTGTTTTTTCTTTTATTTATTTATTTAAAAAATTTTTTTTGAGAGAGAGAGAAAGAGACCATGCACACATATGAGCAGGGGGAGACAGGCAGAGAGAGGGAGAGAGAGAATCCTAAGCAGGCTCCACACTCGGTGAAGTGAGCCTTATACCCCATAACCCTTGGGATCATGACCTGAGCCGAAATCAAGAGTTGAATGCTCAATCGACTGACCTACCCAAGCTTCTCTGTTTTTTCTTTTGACTGAGAACTTCTTTTGCCTTCCCAGACTTGCCCACCTCCCCCACTCTGTGCACAGGAAATAGATCCCCCTCTGCAACTCCAGGAGTCTAGAATAGACTACTGAAGGGCCTTTTGCCTAGGCCTGAGCAGGACTACTTACCCAAAAACTCAAACCCAAATCCTAGATTTGACCATTCCAAGAAGAGGAAAGACAAATCCAGAATACAACCACTAGCAAGAAGGGTTATAGGAGAGGAACACACGCTTTTGCCTGATGTTAGAATACAAATGTTTAGCCTATTTTGAATACATCCATCAAAATAGACTCTAAAACCTAACTCAGGAATGAATTTCAGTATTTAAGAAATCTTGATCATTAGCATACTCATTATTCTGTCTCATTCAAATTCTTCAGCCTCATTAAAAAAAAGAGTTCCGCTTCTTTTTTTTCCTGAAGAAGGACAAATTTTGGTGACTTCTTTTCTAAATTGGGATTATTTCGTTAATACAACATAGAGCAGATAGTAATAAAAGTAGTTCTGTTGATAACATAAATGCTGTCTAGATGATGCCAAGTATTAAATACTGTTTATTTTATTGGAACAATGTATGAAACTACCTATTTCTAGACCCAGATTCCTTTCCTGTGTCTCCATACTAGGACCAGGTAAGGGTATCCTGGTCTTCAGGCTCTGGATTCTCACTCTTTTTAGAATTAGTAACATGGAACACAATTTTTACTTCATTTGCTGAAGACAGTATTCTAAACCTTCAGTTCTGAAATAGGTCCAGTTAATGACAAGGGCCTGGAGAAAGCAAGGGAGAAACCACTAAAAGATACCAGAAGAGGAATCACAATGGAAGGAAAGGGGAAGCTCAGTAGTTTATTATGATAGGACACAAGATATTTTGGTCCAATGTGGGGTATGCATTTTGCTGCCTAATGATTTTTAAAAAAAGATATTTGTTTGTTTATAAAAATTGATATACACCGTGGAAATGAATATTAGCTTGACCAACTTTTTTGTACTAAGAATTGATTTCCTAAGTCTTATTTTTAATGTCAGAGTTTTTAGTTGAAGATTTATATTCCCATACAATTTTAATGTTTTGAATATTTGTAAAGATGTTGCAAAAAAAAAAAAAAAAGGGGGGGCGCCTGGGTGGCGCAGTCAGTTAAGCATCCGACTTCAGCCAGGTCACGATCTCGCGGTCCGTGAGTTCGAGCCCCGCGTCAGGCTCTGGGCTGATGGCTCGGAGCCTGGAGCCTGTTTCCGATTCTGTGTCTCCCTCTCTCTCTGCCCCTCCCCCGTTCATGCTCTGTCTCTCTCTGTCCCAAAAATAAAAAAATTAAAAAAAAAAAAAAAAAAAAAGATGTTGCTAAGTTTTAGAAATTTACTTCAAAGGTATTGGTAAACTCATTATATACCTTTGACTCTCATAACCTATTGGTTTGTCTTATCTATCTTTTATGAAACTGACTCCCTCATTCCATTGTATCTAAAGTCTTAGTAAGTTTTTTAAGTTTATTTATTTTGAGAGAAAGAAAGAGAGAGAGAGAGAGAAAATGAGTGGAGGAGGGGCAGAAAGAGAAGGTGAAAGAGATCCAAAATGGCTCTGTGCTGACAGCAGAGAGCTTGATGAGGGGCTCGAACCCAGGAATTGCGAGATCATGACCTGAGCCAAAGTCGGATGCTTAACCAACTGAGCCACCCAGGTTCCCCTAAAAGTCTTAGTATTTTAAATTATATCTCAAGGTAATCATACTGTTGAGAAAAGGAAGTTTCTTTTTATAAACATATTCCACCTAAAAAAAATGAGATAGAAATGACAGAATTAAATATTAGCATTTTGCAGTTCCTTAAAAAAATTTTTTTTTCAATGTTTATTTATTTTTGAGAGAGAAAGACAGAGAGACAGAGTGAGAGCAGAAGAGTACAGAGAGAGAGAGAGACACAGAATCCAAAGCAGGGTCCAGGCCCTGATCCCTCTCAGCACAGAGCCCAATGCAGGGCTCGAACTCATAGACCGCAAGAGCTTGACCTGAGCCAAAGTTGGACAGCCAACTGACTGAGCCATCCAGGGACCCCAGCATTTTGCAACTCCTAATTACTTAATGGATCAATGTAAAGTTCATCATTGGCTACAATCACATAAAACAAGAGACAGAAGACCCTTATGTACCTCTTGGTGGAACACAACACTGCTGTAAAGTAGTCTTGCCTCCCACTCACCCCCAATCAAATGATTCTGATTAAGGAAATACAGAGCACAAACAAGCATTATTAAATGATTCCACGGGGATACAATGAACAAAATCCACACTGGAGAAAACTCTCTAAGACAAAAGAACATTTTCTTCAGTACTAATAAAAAAAGAAATGAAAGGAAACTTATAGTTAAATAGAAACTTGAGACATTAACAACCAACTGAACTATATAGACCTTATAGAAACCCAATTCAAACAAAGTTTTAAAATAATTATAACAGCTGCAGAATTGGATAAGATTAAGGAATTATTATTTAAAATTTTTTTTAATGTTTATTTATTTTTGAGAGAGAGAAAGCGACAGAGCACAAGCTGGGGAGGGGCAGAGGGAGAGGGAGACATAGAATCTGAAGCAGGCTCCAGGCTCTAAGCTGTCAGCACAGTACCTGATGCGGGGCTGGAATCCATGAACCGCAAGATCATGACCTGAGCTGAAGTTGGATGCTTACCCAACTAAGCCACCCAGGTGCCTCTGAATAGAACTTTAAAGAAGATATACAAATGGCCAGTGAGCACAGGAAAAGATGCTCAACATCATTTGTCAAGAGAGGAATCCCAAATCAAAACCACAATGAGATACTACTTCACTCCACTAGGATAGTTATAATCAAAGACAGTTAAGAGTTTATAAGAGTTAGTGAAGATATGGAGAAATCAAAACCCTCAAACACTGCAGATTAGAATGTAAAATAGTGTCAGTACTGGAGAAAACAGTCTGACATTTCCTCGAAAAGTTAAACATAGTTACCATTTGACTCAGTAAGTCAACTTCTACATATACATCCAAGAGAAATGAAAACACATGCCCCCACAGAAACTTACACACAAATGTTAATGGCAGAATTACTCATAATAGCCAAAAAGTAGAAACAACCCAAATATCTCTCAACTGATGAATGTATACATGAAACATATACCCGTTTATATAATGGAATATTATTTGGTTATAAAAAGAGTGAAGTGCTACTGAAGTCTTAATACATGTTACAACGTGGATGATCCTTAGAAACATCATATTTAGTGAAGGAAGTCAGTCACAACAGATCACACATTAATTCCATATTTATGAAATGTCCAGAATAGGCAAACCTATAGGGATAGAAAGTAAATTAGTGATTGCCTAGGGCTGGGGAGGGTGGAGAGGATTTGAGAAGTGCCTGCTAATAGATATAGGGTTTCTTCTAGGAGTAATAAAAATACTCTAAAATTAGGTAGTAGTGATTGCATAATTATGTGAATATACTAAAAACACTAAAATGAAAACTTCAAAGGGGAAAATTTGGTACATAAGGTACATGTCTATAAAGTTGGTATTTAAAAAGTAGACATGTATTTTATACTTTGAAAATAATTTAAAAATCCAAACTTCTTTTTACTTATATGATCTTTAATTATTTTCCTGCAGGTTTGTGACCTTCCATAATCTACTATGAGTTCTCCACATTATTCTGTTTTAATTTTTTAAGTTTATTTATTTATTTTGAGAGAGAGAGAGCACAAGTAGGAGAGGAACAGAGAGAGAGAGAGAGAGAGAGAGAGAGAGAATCCCAAGGAGGCTCCACATTGTCAGTGCAGAGCCCAATGTGGGGTTTGAACCCATGAACCATGAGATCATGACCTGAGCTGAAATCAAGAGTTGGATGCTTAACCAACTGGGCCACCCAGGTGCCCCTCCACATTATTCTTTAAACTAATACAGTACTTTACAACTTTAAGAATATTTTCATAACATTATTTCACTTGATCTTTATAAGAACTAAGATGAGTATTATTATTTCACATTACATGTGAAGGAATATGAATGGCTCAAAGAAATGGTTGCAAGCTAGCATGCAGATTTGGTCTCAATATTTCTACTTCAATAGTTTTCCCAGTACTACCCCTTTACCATACTTCATATACTATATTAAAGGAAAACCTCAATAGGAAAGATTATTCTATTGATTCTTTCAAAAAATACTTACTGAATCCTACTGTGTTCCTGGTACTATGTTAGGAGGTTATATAGAAGATGAATAAGATTAATACTGCCCCTATCCTCATAGGACAACATGAGCAAACAAAAAATTATAATACGATATGGCAATATGGTATTATATTGTAGGTACTGTGTGTACTTATCCCTATATATGTTTGAGGATATAATGTTCTAGACAGATGAAACAGCATGTACAAAGGTCCAGAAACAAGAGAGAAAATATTTATATAAACAGTTAAAATAGATTCAATATGTCTGTATATAGTGGGATAGGGGGAGAGGAAAAGAGGTGAGACTAAAGGGATAAGCAGGGACCAAAGCAGACCTGGCCCTATGGACCATGTTGAGCATTGGACTTTATTCTCAAAGCAATGGTTGTACTGAATAGTTTTAAATAGGGAAATGAACTAATCATACCTATATTTTGAATGGTTTCTTGGCCTCAATATGGAGAATTGATAGGAAAAGGAGAGACTGGACATCAAAAGAACTGTTAGGAAGCTACTATAGTAATTTAGGAAAGAAACAATGATAGATTAAACTAGAAGGCTGGAGGGGCGCCTGGGTGGCTCAGTCGGTTGAGTGTCCGACTTCGGCTCAGGTCATGATCTCATGGTCCATGAGTTCCAGCCCTGCATCGGGCTCTGTGCTGATGGCTCAGAGCCTGGAGCCTGTTTCAGATTCTGTGTCTCCCTCTCTCTCTGACCCTCCCCCGTTCATGCTCTGTCTCTCTCTGTCTCAAAAATGAATAAACGTTAAAAAAAAATTTTTTTTTTAAATAAATAAAATTAAAAAAAATAAACTAGAAGGCTGGAGATAGAGAGTATTCAAGTATTTAGAGAGACAGAACTGACATGATTTAATAATGGATTGGATATGCAAAGAGAAAAAGGAATCAAGAATGACTCCTAGATTTTTGGTTTGATTGTTATGTGGATAATGGTTATCATTTACCCTTATAGAAACAGGAGGAGTAAGTAGCCTATTTTCCTGTGTGTATTGGAGGGTGAGCAGGGTGGAGGGTGTTAAGAATACTGAGTTCAGTTTGGGACATATGGAAGATTAGTGAAGATATCAAGGCAGCAAATGGATATATGTCTGAAGTGGGGCGGGCGGGGGGGGGGAACACTGATTATTTCTTTCTTTTTGAAACATTTCCCTTTCTTAGTTTCCTGTGATATCACACTCTCCTTGCTTTCACTCATTCATTGCTTCTCTTTGTTAACTCCACCTAATCACTAGATTTTGAAGGGGATCCTTCTCTGGGCGATCTCATCAAGTCCCAAGGCTTTAAAAACTATCTCTATCCTAATGAGCTCCATACTTATATCTCTATCCTTGACCTATGTCCTGAGCTTCAGAATGATAAATTTATCTGCCTTTGTGATTTATCCTACAGGAGTTCTAACAAGCATCTATAACCTAGTATCCAAAATAGTATTTTCCCTCAAATGGTCTTCTCAGCCTTGGTAAAGAGTACAATCATCCCACTCAGCTGTTCAAGACAAAAACCCAGACATCTTCTTTGATTCCTCTCTTTTTCTCATCTTCCACATCCAAATCAACAATGGTTCTTCCTAGAAAATATCTCAGATTTGACTACCCTTCTCCATTTCTACTGCTACCATTTTAGCTCAAGAAGTCTTGCTTAGATTTCTCCTAAAGCCTCTTAAGTAGTCTCTTTGCTTCTACTCTTAACTTCTCTATGATCCATTCTCCACTCAGCAGCCAGATTCTCTTTTAAAATTACATATCAGATGGGGCGCCTGGGTGGCTCAGTCAATTAAGTGTCTGACTTCAGCTCAGGTCATGATCTCACAGGTTCATGAGTTCAAGCCCCACGTCAGGCTCTGTGCTGACAGCTTAAAGCCTGGAGCCTGCTTTGGATTCTGTGTCTCCCTCTCTTTCTTCCCCCCTCTCTCTCAAAAATAAATATCTATTTAAAAAATAAAATAAAATAAAAATAAATAAATAAAAATAAAATAAAATTTATATCAGATAACACCATTTCTGTGCTTAAAACCCTTACCATGACCTACAAGTTCCTATATGTTCAAGCCTCTTTCTCTGACCTTGACTTGAATCATTCCCTCCAACCCACCCCCCACCCCCAGCCTTAAGGTGCATTCATTCATTTATTTTTATTTTTTAATGTTTATTTATTTTTGACAGAGAGAGAGAGAGAGAGAGAGAGAGAGACAGAGCATGAGCGGGGGAGGGGCAGAGAGAGAGGGAGACACAGAATCCGTAGCAGGCTCCAGGCTCTGAACTGTCAGCCCAGAGCCCAACGCGGGGCTCAAACTCACAGAGCACGAGATCATGACCTGAGCCGAAGTCGGACGCACCCCAAGGTGCATTCATTCATTTAACAAACATTTCTTATTTACTTAATTTGTACCAGGTACCTCATTAGCCATTAGGCAATACGAAGCTGATACCTGTCTTTCAAAGGTTTTGGTTTAGTGAGAGAAACAAAGAACAAATAAAACACTTTCACAGAGTTAAGAGCAGGTAGGATAGGATTACAAAAGTCTTCGCAAAAATTTGCCTACAGGAATCAGGGAAGGCTTTACCAAAGAAGGAACAATTAGTGGTATGCTTTTGAAAGATGGCTAGTTATGCATAAGGGTGTAGTCTATGACCTAGGATTAGAAGAAAGCTCACAGGCTAGGGCAGTGTGATTAACTATTGGTCATGGAGTAGGACAGCAGAAAAAAGCCCTTGGCAGGTCACTCGAGAGATCTGGGATGATTAAAACACAAGTGGATACTTAGATCAATGTGCCATTCATTCATATAATAATTTTTTGAGTGTCCACTACATATTAAAATTTATCCAAAGAGCTGGTTATATAACAATAAAAAAACCTACCAAATATCTGAATTTATGGGCCCTACATTTCAGTGCAGGATTCAGACATTAAACAAGTATATAATGTTAGATAAGAGCTACAATGAAAAATAACGCAGGGTAAGAAGTAGACAGTGCTGGGGCTACCATTTGAGATATGAGAGTCAGTAAAAGTCTGACTGAGGAAGAAAAATTTGAGCAGAGGCCTGAATGAAACAATCTAGATATTACTTGGATCAGTTGTTCAACTTCACAGACAGGAAAACACATTTTCAGACATTGCTGACTTTACCAAACTGTCCCTTCACTAAAGTGATGATTAACTCACCCTTTCCATTTATTTTATCTTGATTTTTTGACCATGTGTAATTGGTCCCTTGATTAGGCAGGTTAGAATTTAGACTACATATAATTTCTCTACTGATCATTAACTAATCCTGGGTTTAGTTATTAACCAAAGGTCTGCTCCTTCTCTGGTTCATGTGACCTTGTTTTCATTTCTCCCTGAGTCTCAGCTAGATTTTATCTCCCCATAATGTTAAATAGTATCTCAAATATGATGGCTCACCCAAGCAGCTAAAAGCAGAATGTAGTGAAAGCCTAATTCCCCTTCTTCTATTACCAGGGTTAGGATTGAGTGCTGAGACAGCAAAGAAAAATTAAATCCACTATCTTCAGCCAGAATATGACAAAGGATCATGTTTATGTTTAGGAAAGGAATACACTCACAGGAGTGGAGAAGAAAAACAGTGATAAAATCTCAAGAAACATGCCAAGATAGAAATCCCATTAGGCTATGAAATAATCTCAGTGGGAACTGGAGAGTGGGGGGCGCCTGGGTAGTTCAGTTGGGTAAGCATCTGACTACAGCTCAGATGATGCTCTCACGGTTCATGAGTTCGAGCCCTGCACTGGGCTCTGTGCTGAGAGCTCAGAACCGGGAGCCTGCTTTGGATTCTGTGTCTCCCTCTCTCTCTGCCCCACCCCTGTTTGCACTCTGTCCCTCTGTGTCTGTCAAAAATGAATAAACGTTAAAAAAAAAAAAAAGAAAAAAAAGAATTTGCCTGGAGAATCTGATTTTCTTCACTTTTGTTTCTCATACCTGAGAGATGTGACTAAAATACTGCAAAGCTGTCTCCACAGGGCTTTTGAAGTATATCTTCTCCTGAGGTTTCAGCTATAAAGAGAGTAAGACAAATATTGAACATATCCACAACAGAATGAAATAAAATACCAGCAAATATGGCAAAGGATGTACCACGACTTCCTAAAGCACGAGTTATTATTTCACTATCCTAAATATGAGGATGCTCACCACTGCCCTAGGAGATGTAGACTATATGTTTTAATTCTCCTTACCTCGTGCTTCGATAGCAACAGCCACAAACAATTCTTCTGTTGTTTGCCCTTTTTAAAAAATATATAATAATTGCTATCTGCAAGTTTTTCTTTTCTTTTCTTCCTTTCTCTTTCTTTCTTTCTTTCTTTCTTTCTTTCTTTCTTTCTTTCTTTCTTTCTTTCTTTCTTAAAAATTTCAGTGCTTAGTCACTCATCAACTGTACTCTTTGTATACTTCCTATAGGCCAGGAATGGGATAAAATGGTTTGTGGTTGGAGAAGAAAAACTTACATTATCAGAAAGAGCCAGATGCTTGCAGGCAGTTCCACAAACAGCACATTTTTCTAAGGGGGGAAGGGAAAAAAATGTTCAGTTTTTACGGTCAAGAGGTATGTTCTTCCTAAAATACATGGTAATAGCCAAGTAGGCTAGCAAGAAACAGGCTCTTACTAAATTTAGAGTATCTTTGTGCTACAAAAGGACATCTTGAGCTCTGTTCTCAAAATCAATATTTGCAAACTTGTATGTTGATGACAAATAAGGCTTTCACACTGTACCTCTACCCATTTCCTCTTTATACATTCCCAATTTTCTTCTGCAGATGAAGGGCAGTTCTAACCCCCCAGCAAGTAGTACTAGGAAGAACACAAGAGTACTAATGGTTTCGGGTGTAAGTTGCTCTTTTTCCCCCCACCTACCTGACAGTAGGCACACTGTAGATACTGTAAGAAACCGAATTATTCCTGCCCTGTTCTCACTTTGCTAATTTGCTTGGAACTTGCTTTGAAGCTCTCCTGCTCTCATTCTCTAATTAATCAAATCTGAAAGAATAAAAATTAAAATTCCTAATCTTTAAGTTGAAATTTTAGTGGTGTTGGTTATTGTTAAGATAAATGCCATGTCAAGAGAAAATATCACATGACATATGCTTTACCGAGACAAACCTCTTCAAGGTGAGCTGCTGTTACCATAAAATGGTTTTGTTACATTAGCAGATAACTTAAAAGGGTTATGAGATCCAACAAGAGAAAAACATCTTCAGAAGCTAGTAACCTCACTCTGCTTTCCTTGAGGACTAAAGGTTTTTCCCAGCCTTCCCTCTGTATTATTGCCAGAGTGAGCTAGCAAGTAGGAATCATTCTTCTGTTTAAGAAAAACACGAAACAAAGAAATTTCCCCAGCTCTCCATCATCTGCAGGATAAAGTTCAAGGTCTTCAGTTTTGTATATAATACCCTCCCATCACCTGGCCATTGCCTACCTCTCCAGCCTCATCTCTTAACCACTTCTTTCTTTATTCTCTATGCTCTACCAATCCCCTGCAGTATGGTTTTATAGTGTGGTATGTATGCCCTTACACACGATGTTTTCTTAAACTAAAATGATCTTCCCTGCTTTATCTACTTGGCAACTCCAGTTTATTATTCAAAACTCTACTGAAGCAACAGCTCTTCTATGAAATCTTCCCTAATCAAGCACTTTGGCATTAAAAAAAAAAAACCCTCAAATTCAGGTCTAATTTCTAGACTTAATCACTGCAGGAACTTGGTCAAATCACTTATCCTGTCTGAACCAGTTCCTTATTTGTAAAATGGATCTACTAATAATTACCTCTTGGAATTGTGGTGAGGATATATAAAATTTGTACATGTGGAAAATACTTTTTAAACTGCAAATGTATCACTGTCACCACTATTATCATCTTCATCATCATCATCATTTCTAATCAAATTGATTTCACAGGCTAGACCATTTCCCATTAGAATTACTCTTGTTATCAACCAAACTTTCCCCAATTCCTATTCATTACTGTTATTTTTTTTTTCTCTTTTCTCTAATTAGTCTGATAACCTTGGCTTTCCCTGCCACTTGTCAAAACACTGGCAAGTACCTTTTGGTGTTCAAGTAATAGATATTCCATTTGCTAAATCATTCTTTATCAATGGGTGCCTAAAATTTCCATAATCAAGAGTTTCCTACTGTATCTATACAACCTTTGGCCCAATATGTGATTTTTATCCCAAGTCACACAGAGAAATGGCTAATAATTATTACTAGGTTAAAAATATTTTTTGCCTGAATTTGAAAACAGTTAAGTCACTCACCCAGAGTCACACACTTTTTACAAAAAATATGACCACAGCTGGTGACAAAGAAATTGTCTCCATCTTTTCGACAGCACCAGTTACAGTGAAACCAATCCATTCTGGAACAGATAAAGAGAAAGATTAAAAATAACCTGGAGCATTATATAATTATAGCTGTTCCAAAATCTATGTAACAATGTTTGCTTAGCTTCTGTTATCTTTTGGAGATGTAGGCACTATTATTGTGGGTATTCCTGTTGGTTGTAAGGAAGTACATATATCACTGAAGTGAAAAAAGCAGACTACAAACTCTGCTATACAGTTTTAAAAAAGAAAATATATATATATTTAGAAAAAGTATATACCTATATATTTAGAAAAGTAATGGGACAATGAGATTTTTTTTTTTTGAATGGTGAGATCATGGGTATTTGTGTGTGTGTTACCTTTACACTTTCCCCCCCCAAATTTCCTAGATTAATTCATGTACCAATTTGTAATCAGAAAAAAAATCTTAAAAAAAAAAAAAAGAACTGTCTGTCAGGGCACCTCTTGTGGCACAGTCAGTTAAGCATCCGACTCTTGATCTTGGCTAAGGTCATGATCTTACAGTTTGTGAGTTTCAGCCCCACATCAGGCTCTGTGCTGATGGTGAGGAACCTGCCTGGGATTCTATCTCTTTCTGCCTCCCTACCCCCTGCTTGTACTCTCTCTCTCTCTCCCTCAAAATAAATTTTAAAAAAATATATTTCTTTCCTAATAACTCCCTGTGACACAGTAAGATGGAACAAGGAGGAAGTACTGGACCAAATAATAGAAGATCTCATATGAGCCACTTGGGACATATTTTATATAAGGGAAACATGGTTTCTGAATGATAATGTTGTCTCAGCTTATACACTTTCCCTTCTACTCTACAGACACTCAGAATCATAGATCTGGGAGGGACTTCAAAAATCATTTCACATTTTATCCAATACCATCATTTTTCAAAAGATATACCTGATGTTCACTGAAATTTAATGACTTGTCCAAAGTTCCATCTTTAGTTAATGTCAACTCTAGGATTAGAACCTGAGTCTTCTTACTCCCTGTGTCAAGTTCTTGCTACCACATCAAGTACACCTTGGTGTTAGACATGGCACCCATACATCCTATATTTTCTGCCAATACTAATTCCATATAATTGGTGAAATACATAATTACATTAATGTGACTTTGTAAGATTTTAAATGAAGAAATTGACATATTAAAAATACATAATTGAGCTGATACACACTGAGCTGCAATTAGTTCATACGTATAATGAATTCACATGTTTAATTCCAAGAATATGTTATTTAAGAATATAACATGTTTGATTTCCTTTAAAATTACATTAGGAAAATAAAACAGAAGGTAACTTTTTTTCCCCACCTAAGTATTTTCTTTAAAAAAGTTTTTAAGTAGTTTATGGAAAGGTTTGCTACAAGAATGATGGCTCGTTTGCACCACCCTTTAACATTTTTAACAAGATTCACGATAAAATCTTGCTGAATAATCGGTTCAGTGCAAGGGCATTATACAGAGCCATGCATTTTAGGTTTCCATTTATTGCTCATAATACACTAACTTCTATCAGGAGGGGAGTCTGAAGTATTGCTGAAAAGGCCCCACTATATATATCCGGCTTTGTACAAGGGCAGCAACAACAATGTTAATCAAATAGGTTGGCCCTTAAAAGAAGGGCAGTTAAGCGTTTGTGAGGACAACGCTTGCCGGTTTTCAAGGGGGTAGGGGGATTTAGCAGTCTCAAGACCAGTAGTTCTTTTCTAACTACATTCCCTACCCGCTTGGCCGCCATGATCTTATAAGCCCTGGTATCTCACCTAAATCATCCAGTTCTCCTCACGAAGAGCTGGAAAAGGGCGGGAAAATACACAGCAAGCCTGGCACCTGCGAGAGGCAAGAGGCTGGGCGTGGCCCGCGGCGGCGTGCGAGAGCCCTGGGCGGGGCCCCGGGCGGTGTGCTAAGTGAGTGGGCGTGGCCTGGTGCGGGCGCGAGGCTTGGGCAGAGGTCCCGACTGCGTACTGGGCGCAAAAATTGGGCTCTTGGTAGCCGGCAAGAGGCAAGAGCGCTTGCCTCTTCTTAGTAGCCGAGGAAATTTTTCTTCGTTTGAGAATGGGAACAAGAAGAATATGGCCTAATCCCATTCAGGTTACTGTGGAAACGGGGTAAGAATAAACCTAATAATGTTCCTATAGATAATAACACACTAGAAAAAATTTGGTCACAAAGCAGATGAAAGCTTCTACCAGTATTTTTTAATGAAAGAAAATAATGGGTGTTTGAAAGAATAGTATAAATCCGAAATAGAAAAGTTACAAAGTGATATGGATAGAGAACAGACATTAAATAAGAACTAACAATGGGCGCCTGGGCGGCTCACTCGGGTTGGCTATGGTTCATGAGTTCGAGCCCCGCGCAGTGCCCTGTGCTGACAGCTCAGAGCCTGGAACCTGCTTCGGATTCTGTGTCTCCCTCTTCTTTCTGACCCACTCCCAGTCACACTCTGCCTCTCTCTTTCTCTCTCTGAAAAATAAACATTAAAAACATTTCTAAATAAGAACTAACATATCAGGAAAAAAAATTATAACTTTTTTTCTGAAATAAAAAAAATGAGGAAAAAAGCACAAGTAAGGGCTGAAAGGAGAATAGTTTTTCTTTTAAAAAATACAAGGTTTTAAGAGAAAGTGATGGATATAGAAAACAAGCAAAAGAGATTTTACACACACACGCACATTTATTCCCCCAAAGAAAACCAGAGAGCAATGTATCAGAACAAATGTTTAAAACAAAACTTGGAACAAGTTTTCCTGAAATAAAATAAGACTTAATTCTACATACATACTGTGTATAGGAGAAAACTGACCCAGAACAGTCAAAACCAAAACATTTTCTAATAAAACGATTGGTCTTAAAAGTAAGGAAAAACCCTTTTGAACATCCAGACAAAAAAGTACAAGTCACTTATAAGGGAAAGAAAAATAGACTGTCATCAGACTTCTCTACAGTAGCATTTTATGCTACAAACAGTGAAATAGCATTTTCAAGATTTTCAAAAAGAAAATATGACCCAAGAACTTTCTCCTTACATTTTTCTCCTTACGTTGTGTTCAGGTATAAAGGCTGCTGACAAAAAATGAACGTGAGCTTTTCCTGAGGAATCCACTAGTGGTTCTCAAACTTTTTGGCCTCAGAACTCCTTTACATTTTGAAAATTATTGGAATGCCTGGGTGGCTCAGTCGGTTAAGCGTCCAGCTTGGGCTCAGGTCATGATCTTATGATTCATGAGTTTGAGCCCCCCATCGGGTTGTCTGCTGTCGGCACAGAGCCTGCTTCAAATCCTCTGTTCCCCTCTCTCTGCCCCTCTGCTGCTCACACGCTCTCTCCCTCTCCTTCAGAAATAAACATTAAAAAAATATTGAAGGCCCTCTTGCCAAAAAACTTTTATTTATGTGGATTGTGTCTATCAATATTTACAGTATTAGCATTTAAAACCAAGAAATTTAAAAAATATTTATTTATTAGTTCATTTGAAAACAATAAGTCAATTAAATATTAATATAACTTATGAAAAATTAATATATCTTCCAAAATAAAAACAATTTAGTGAGAAGAGTGGTGGTGTTTTAGTTTTATAATCTCTTACTATCCGACTTTACACAAAGCAGAACTGGCACAAGAACTTAGCTTCTACATTCACGCTGTTGCAGTATATGCTGTTTTGGTTGAAGTGTGTGAAGAAGATCTGAAACTCACCCAAATATGTAGTTGGAAAAGGCAGTAGCATTTTAATAGCCTATTCAGATAATTGTGAATATTTTTCTTTCCTATTCCACCAAAATGCAAGAAGTGGGAGCTTGTTAAAAGCTAGTTGCAATGTGGGGTCTAACACCATGCAATGAACATGTAACATCCTACATTTGGACCAAACTGGTCATTTGGAAAATACTGGTTCACTGAGTTATGCAGATTGACATACAATATTAAGTATTGACACATTTTATTATATAATACTTAAAAATAACTTAAATTTTTTTTAGCGTTTATTCATTTTTTTGAGAGAGACAGAACATGAGTGGGGGAGGAGCAGAGAGCAAGGGAGACACAGAGTCTGAAGCAGACTCCTGGCTCTGAGCTGTCAGCACAGAGCTCGATGTGGGGCTCAAACCCAAGAACCATGAGATCATGACCTAAGCCGAAGTCGAAAGCTTACCCGACTGAGCCACCCAAGTGCCCCCAAAATCACTTTGTAATATATCACTACTTATTTCGTCAGAAAAGTCTTTGAATACTGGGATGCTCTCAGGCTTACAGTTGCAGATACAAGTTTTCCAAAATTCTAGTATTTGTCTAAAAGCTTGAATTTTATCATTGTCAACAAATACTATCACCGTTTTCCTTGAAGTGAGAAGTTCATTTGGTTTATTTTTGAGAAAATTTCTACCAAATACCCAAGCTGGAATAACCATAGTTTGTTAGTTGTTCTTTCAAGTAAAAATGATGTTCCATAAAATAAGTTAGTTCAGCTCACAACTCAAACCATCACATAAATGTTTTTTCTAAATATAGTCTTAATTCTATTTAAATATTCTGGATCATAGAAAAAGGAGACTTTTAAAAATTTTAATGAAACAAACTTAAATTAACATTGATAGCAAAAAATGATAAAGATTGTATACATGAATAAAACAACAGAACAGTCTCACTTGAGACTATTGATGCAAAAATATTCTTTTTAAGTTTACTTATTTTGAGAGAGAGAGAGGAAGAGAGAGTGCACATGTACCACTGGGGAAGGGGCAGAAAGAGGGGGAGAGAGAATCCCAGTCGGGCTCCATGCTGTCAGCATGGAGCTCGACATGGGGTTCAATGCTGAACTCGATCCCATGAACAATGAGATCTGACCGGAGCCGAAATCAAGAGCTGGGCACCCCACAATTTAAATTAGATATTAGCAAATAGAATCCAACAACACATTGTAAAAAGTATACATTACAACCAAGTGATGTTCATTACAGGAATGAAATGATGGTTCAAAATTACAAAATCCATTAATGTTATTTATTATAGTGATATTTCTAAGAAGAAATACCATGATGATCTCCACAGTTGCTAGTAAAGCATTTGTCATAATTCACATCCATTTCTGATTTAAAATCTCATTGAAGTAGAGATCAGTGGATATTTCCTTAACATGATTAGAAAGTGTGTGTGTGTATATGCACATGTGCACAAAAGCTAGCATGTTTTGAAATGAGGAAACACTTAAGACATTCTTTCTTGCTAGTTAGGAATAAGACAAGAATGCCACTGTCACTTAAGATAAGATAAAAATATCTTTTTAGCTGATTATATGATGTATATCTGAAAGATCAAAAAGAATCAATAGGAAAATGTAAATAAAAAGAAAATTTAGTAAAGAATAATGTTATAAAATTAATAAAAATAAATACAGTAACCTTTCCATATTCAAATAATAATCAGAAGACATAATAGGAAAGAAGACTCTATTTAAAATAGAGTCTTTACCTGCAGCAAAGCAGGTAAAATGGTTAGGCAATAACTCAACAGAAATATGCAAATGTATATGAAGAAAACTTTAAAACATTACTGAAAGAGGCAAAAAACATAAATGGAAAAGTAAGTCTTGTTTTTATTTTTTATTTTTATTTCTTTATTTTTAATTATTATTTATTTATTTTGAGAGAGAGACAGAGAGCCCCAAGCAGAGGAGGGACACAGAGAGAGTCACAGAATCTGAAGCAGGCTCCAGGCTCTGAGCTTGTCAGCACAGAGCCGGACGCGGGGCCCGAACCCACCAATGCAGCCAAAATCAGACGCCCAACTGACTGAGTCACCCAGGCGCCCCAAGTAAGTCTTGTTTTTAGATAGGAAGAGTCAACATCCTAATGATGTCAGTTCTTTCTAAGTTAATTTATAAATGTAACATGATCACAGTAACGAACACCAGCAGGCTGTTTTCTGGAATTAAACAAATTGATCATAGAGTTCACATAAAAAAAATGACTAAAACAAACAAGAATATTCGGGAAAACCCTGACAATTTTCAGTGTCCTGTGTGGTGGATAGCTAGCTGCATCCAATATTAAAATGTATTATGAAGGCATTATAATTTAAAAAGTATGATATTGGTGCATGGATGAACATCCAGACCAATTCAGTAGACTAGAAAGTCCAGAAATAGAACCATGTACCTTTGGAAAAGGTATGCTAAATGTGGGGAGTTCAACTGGGAGGGGAGTTGAGTTTTTTAATAAATAGAATTGGGACAACTGGATAGCCATTTGGAAAAAAATAAAATTAGGTCTCTATTTTACATCATTAATCAGACTAAATATCAAATGGCTCAGAAATCTAAATATAGAAATGAAATGTACAAGTACAAGAGGAGGACATCAGATGAAAACTTATAACCATGAAGCGGGTAAACCTTCCTATGATTCAAAAATCTAGAAACAGGGCACCTGGGTGGCTCAGTCGGTTAAGCATCTGACTTTGGCTCAGGTCATGATCTCATAGTTTGTGAGTTTGAGCCCCGTGTTGGGCTGTCAGCACAGAGCCTGGAATCTGCTTCGAATTCTGTGTCTCCCTCTCTCTGCCTCTCTCCTGCTCACACTCTGTCTCTCTCTGTTTCTCAAAAATAAATAAACATTTTTTAAAAATTCAAAAATCTAGAAACAATAATAGAAAAGAATGATAATTCTGACTAAAAGAAGAGCTTTTGCATGGCCAAACTCACCATAAAGTCAAAAACTGAGTGACAAATTGGGAAATAATATCTTCTACTTAACTCACAAAGGACTAATAGCTTTAATATACAAAGATCTTTTTTAAAAAGAAAGCCAATGACTTAATAGAAATTTGAGCAAAGGTATTTTTTGTTAAAATTTATTTATTTATTTTGAGAGAGAGAGAACAAGGGAGGGGCAGAGAGAGGGAGAGATAGAATCCCAGGCAGACTTTGGCACCCTGAATTCTCATTAAATTCTAATTAAAGGTGATATTAAGTAGCTATTGCTCAGGAACCCCTGGGTGTCTCAGTTGGTTAAGTGTCTGACTCCTGATTTTGGCTCAGGTCGTGATCTCACGGTTCATGGGTTTGAACCCCTCATTGGGCTCTGTATTAGCAGCATGGACCCTGTTTGGGATTCTTTCTCTCTCCCTCTCTCCCTCTGCCCCTCCCCCACCTCAACATAAATAAACTTCAAAAAGAATGTTTAAAAAAATTAAAAAGTTAAAAAAGAATTTATTTTTTTAAAAAAATTTTTTAACGTTTATTTATTTTTGAGACAGAGAGAGACAGAGCATGAATGGGGGAGGGTCGGAGGGAGGGAGACAAAATTGAAACAGGCTCCAGGCTCTGAGCTGTCAGCACAGAGCCCGATGCGGGGCTGGAACTCACGGACCGCGAGATCATGACCTGAGCCGAAGTCGGCTGCTTAACTGACTGAGCCACCCAGGCGCCCCAAAAAGAATTTAATTAAAATTAAGTTAACAAATAATTCCGTATCGTCACCTCTATAATGTTCCCTCCCTACTTCTCTAAGTAACCTTTTTTGGTAATTTGTTTTATCTTCTAGTGTTTCTGAGATTAGAATTTCTGAATTTAACTCATTATATGATTTCATCTTTTGAAAATATAATTGGTTTACATATTCAAAAATATAATTTAAAAGCAATTCCTAAAAATTGGGGGGATATGGGGACTGAAACAAATGACTTTAACTGTACATCAGATTGGTAACTTTTTAAACAAGCTTATTGAGATAGAATTGGCATACAATCAACTGTCTATATTTAAAATGCACAGTTTGATAAGTTTTGTCACATATACATCCTTGAAACCATCACAACAATAAAGATAATGAAGTGATATCCATCATCCCCAAAAGGAGCTCCATGCTCCTTTGTAAACCATTCCTCTGAACCCTCCCCACACTTCACTCCTCAGGTAACCAGAGTACTTTCTATCACCACAGATCAGTTTTCGTTGTCTAGAGTTTTATCTACATAGAATCATATGTACTCTTTTTCGGTCTGGTTTCTTACATTCAGCTTACCTATTTTGAAACCCATCCATGTTGCTGCATGTATTGATAGTTCTTTTATTTTTGTTGCTGACTAGTATTTCACTTTACTTCATTTCACGTTTCATTTTATATAGAGCAGTATGTATATACCAGTTTGTTTATCCATTCATCTGTTGATGAACATTTGAGTTGTTTCCAGTTGAGAGCTATTATAGCAAATAAAGCTGCTATAAATGTTCATGCACAAATCTTTGGACCTAAGCTCTTTTTCTCTTGGGTAATTAGCTAGAAGCTGAATGGCTAGATCATATAGTAGGTGTGGTAAGTATATGTTTAATTTTTGAAGAAACTGCCAGACTTATCCACAGAGGATGTACTGTTTTACATTCCCACCAGCAATGTATGAGAGTTTCAAGTTCTCCACGTTATTGCCAGTGCTTAATATGTTCAGCCATTTCTTTCTTTCTTTCTTTCTTTCTTTCTTTCTTTCTTTCTTTCTTTCTTTCTTTTAAGAGGGAGAACAAGAGAGAGCACGGGGGAAAGAGGCAGAGGAGGAAGGGTGGGGAGAGAATCCCAAGCAGGCTCCACGCTCAGCACAGAGTCCAATATGAGGGTTGATCCCATGACCCTGGAATAATGACCTGAGCCGAAATTGAAATCGAAATTGAAAGTCAGATGCTCAAGCCCCAAGTCTTTTTAATTTTAAAGATTCCAGTAGGTATGTAATAGGTCCTTATTGTGATTTAATTTGTGTTTTCCTCATGACTAATGATGAGGAACATCTTTTCATGTGCTTATTGGCCATCTATGTATATATTTTTGGTGAAGTGTCTGATTCTTTTGCCCATTTTTAATTGGGTTATTTATTTTTTTATTACTGGTTTTGAGAATTCTTCATATATTCAGAAGAAACTCTTTTATCAAATATATGCCCAGTTTGTGACTTGTGTTTTCAGTCTCTGAATAGTGGTTTTTGAAGAGCAGAAGGTTTTACTTTTGATAAAGTCCAACTTACCAATTTGTTCTTTTATGGAGCACTTTTTGGTGTCATATCTAAGATATCTTTGCCTAACCCAAGGTCACAAAGATTTTCCCATGTTTTCTTCTAGAAACTCTAGAAATCTGGACTATATACTTTTGAATTTGTAATCAGGAATATGATTCACTTCAAGTTAATTTTTTTAATGTTTATTTATTTTTGAGAGAGAGCAAGCGAGCAGGGGAGGGGCAGAGACATAGACAGAGACAGAAAATCTAAGCATGCTCCGCACTATCAGCGCAAAGCCAGACATGAGGCTTGAAACCAAGAACCATGAGATCATGACCTGGGCCAAAATCATGTGCTCAACCGACAGAACCACCCAGGCACCCCTTGAGTTGATTTTTCTATATGGTATGAGCTATGGATTAAAATTCTTTCATGTGTATGAGTGTGTTGTTTTGGTTTTGTTTTCTGCATATAGACATCCAATTGTTCCAGCACCATTTGTTGAAAAGATTATCTTTTCAAAAAAAAAAGAAAAGAAAGGATTATCTGTCCTCGACAAAATTGTCAAAAAAATTAGTTGCCTAGGGCACCTGGGTAGCTCAGTCAGTTGAGCATCTGACTCTTGATTTCGGTGCAGGTCATGATCTCATGGTTAGTGAGTTCAAGCCCTGCATCAGGCCCTGTGCTGACAGTGCAGAGTCTGCTTGGTATTCTGTCTCCCTCTCTCTGCCCCTCCCCCAGTTGCTCTCTACATCGCTATCAAAATAAATGAAAATAAACTTGAAAAAATTAGTTGTCCATAGAAAACAATTCCATTTATGATAGGATCAAAAGGACTAAAATACTTATGGGATGCCTGGGTGGCTTATTTGGTTAAATGTCCGACTTCAGCTTAGGTCATGATCTCGCATTTTGTGAGTTCAAGTCCCGCATCAGGCTCTGTGCTGACAGCTCGGAGCCTGGAGCCTGCTTCTGATTCTGTGTCTCCCTCTCTTTCTGCCCCTCCCCAACTCACGCTGTCTCTCTTTCTCTCAAAAATAAACATTAAAAAAATATTTTAAAAAGAATAAAGTTGGACCCTTACCTTATGATATATACAAAAATTAACAAAAAATCGAACAAACATCTAAATGTAAAGGCAAATCTTCATGGCCTTGGATTTGGCGATGGTTTCTAAATACAACAAAAGCACAAGCAACAAAAAAAGAAATGGATAAGTGGGACTCTATTAAAATTAAAAATTAAAAACTTAAATTGAAAAATTAAAATTGAAAACTTTTGGGGGCGCCTGGGTGACTCAGTCAGTTAAATGGTCTGACTTCAGTCCCAGTCATGATCTCATGGCTCGCGGTTTGAGCCCCGCATGGGGCTCTGTGCTGACAGCTTGGAGCCTGGAGCCTGGAGCCTGCTTCAGATTCTGTGTCTCCCTCTCTCTCTGACCCTCCCCCGTTCATGCCCTGTTTCTCTCTGTCTCTCAATAATAAGTAAACATTAAAAAAAAGATTAAAAAAAAATTTAAACTTTTGTGTATCAAAGAACACTACCAAGAGAGCAAAAAGGCAATCCACAGAATGAGAGAAAATATTTGAAAATCATATAATCGATAAAGGTTTAATATCCAGAATGTATAAAGAACTTCTACAACTCAACAACAAAAAGGCAACTCTGTTCAAAACAGAGCAAATGGGGGCTCCTGGGTGGCTCAGTCGGTTAAGCGTTTGACTTCAGCTCAGGTCACGATCTTGCGGTCCGTGAGTTCGAGCCCCGCGTCGGGCTCTGGGCTGATGGCTCCGATTCTGTTTCCGATTCTGTGTCTCCCTCTCTTTCTGCCCCTCCCCCGTTCATGCTCTGCCTCTCTCTGTCCCAAAAATAAATAAATGTTAAAAAAAATTAAAAAAAAAATAAAAACAGAGCAAATGATTTGAATAGACATTAATAAAAAGAGAGATACAGACAGCCAATAAACACATAAAAAGATGCTCAATATCATTACTCATTAGGGAAATGAAAATCAAAACCACAATCAGATACCATTTCACTTCTATTAGGATGACTATTTTTTTTTTCAAGAGGAAAACAGTGTTGGGGAGGATATGGAGAAATCGAAACCCCAGTACATTATTGGTGAGAATGTACAAGATGCCTTTGCTGGAAAACAGTCTGGTGGTTTCTCAAAAAAGTAAACGTATAGGTACCCTACCATATGATGCAACAATTCCACTCCTAGGTATATGCCCCAAAGTATTGAAAACAGGGACTCAACCAGATACTTGTACATCAGTGTTCACAGTATTAATGCAGCATTATTCACAATAGCCAAAAGGTGGAAACAACACAAGTGTCCATCAACAGATGAATGGATAAACAATGTGCTATATCCATACAATGGAATATTATTCAGCCATAAAAAGGAATGAAGTTCTGATACATGCCACAACATGAAAGAAACTTGGGAACGTGCTAAGTGAAATAAGTCAGACATAAAAGGACAAATATTGTATGATTTCACTTATATGACATATCTAGAATAGTCAAATTTATAGAGAAAGTAGATTAGAGGTTGACATGGAGCGGGAGGAGAGAATGGGGAGTTACTGTTTAATGAGTAGAGTTTGTTTGAGATGGTAAAAAAATTTGGAACTAGAGGTGATCGTTGCACAATGTTGTGATGACACAACTTTAAAAAGAATACCACATAGATGCAGTGCTCTTCTCATCACATCAGGAAGTTAACGATATCCACAACAAACTGGTGATGTTAATCTTGTTGACTTAGTTAAGGTAGTGTTTACCAGACTTCTGCCTTCAAAGTTCAAATATTATCCCCTTTCTATATTCCATAAAGTCGGGGAGACGTGGTTAAGTACCACCTCCTGTAAGGAAGAATATCTACATACATTATTTGGAATTCTTCTATAAAGAAAATGTATTTCTCCTCCACCATTCAGTTATGTTTTCAGTCATTTATTTATATTAATATAGACATATCTATGTTTATTTTACACTTTTTGGATTATAGCAAATACTACACTATTTATTGTTCATATTATTCCATTTGGATATTGGGGAGCTCTTTCAGGTTGATTCCTTCAATCCTCTGAAACTCCTTTCCTTTCTGGTATCACAAGATGCTCCAGACTTTTGTATTTTCCTTGTACCAGCTCTAAAATCAGACATTTCTGGGGTGCCTGGGTGGCTCAGCTGGTTAAGCCTCCAATTCTTGATCTCTGCTCAGGTCATGCTCTTATGGTTTGTGGGTTTGAGCCCCGTATTGGGTTCTACGTTGGCAGTGTGGAGCTTGCTTGGGATTCTCTTTCTCTCACTTTCTCTCTGCCCCTCTCCCACTCACTCTCTCTCTCAAAAATAAACATAAATTTAAAAAAAATCTTTAAAATCAGACATTTCTCCAGGGTTCCTTGGTTTCTTTTATTGGAGAATGGCATTTTGAAACCAAAATCTGAGCACAAGGTGTGACCATTCCTGTAGGAATGCCAGTGCTTCTAGGCCCTCTCAGTGGACAGGCCTAGGGAATATATGTATGTATACTAATTGATGTATACACACATTTCTTTCATTGTTTCTGTCTTTTTTTTAATGTTTATTCATTTTTGAGAGAGAGAGAGAGCATGAGTCGGGGGGAGGGGCAAAGAGAGAGGGGGATAGAAGATCTGAAGCAAGCTCTGCGCTGATAGCAGCAAGCCCTATGCGGGGCTCTAACTAACTCAAGATCATGATGGCGAGCAGAAGTCAGAGGCTCAACGGACTGAGCCACCCAGGTGCTCCTGTTTCTGTCTTTTAATCTATGTATATGAAGTTAAACACAAGTTCATACTGATGTCTCCAATTCTAATCCATTACCACAGAATTCATTCTAGGCTTACTTTGTTCCCTTCTTGTTTACTTTCTTCCCTTCTTTTTTTTCTGACAGTGAGAACCCTGAGAAATAAATTTACCAGCTAGAGTGCAGTGTTTATATATAGTATGTGGGCCTTTTTTGATACTTGAAATTTGATTATGGACTGGTGTTAGTTGATACTAAAAAATTATTGTTAATTTTTTAGGTATGATAATGACCTTGTGGTTATATAAGAAAATTTCCATATTTTTAAGATTTGCTTCATAAGATATGTAGGGATGGAATGATATCTGGAATTTTCTTTAAAATATTTCAGCAAAGGAGAACAAAAGAAATAAAGGAGGAAAGTATGGATAAAGTAATTGACAAAATCTTGATAATTGTAGAATATGGGTAATGATCCTGGGATATGGGAGTTCACTGTACTCTTCTTTCTGCTTTTGAGTATGTTTGAAGTTCTTCATTTTACAAAATGTTTTATTACTGTAAATTATATTTATTTTTCGTAGGCAAATTATTTACTTAGTGAAAATTCGAAAGTTATCAGAAGATATACAATGAAAATTAGTCTTCCTTTTCCCCTTGTTCCCAGCCACCAAATTCTGACTTCCAAAGGTATTAGTAGTGTTGGTTCTTGTGTATCTTTTCACAGATGATTTCTATATTTGCAAAAATATGTATATATTCCATTTTCACACACACACAAATAGTAGCATACTTTATATCCTATTCTATACCTTTTTTAAACTTTTTATAATTTCAGACTTATGGAAAAGTTCATAGAATTTCTGTTTACTTTAGTTCTGATTCTCCAAATGTTAGCATTGACCACATTTGCTTTGTTATTCTCTCTATTTTTATTTTTTTCTGTTCCACTTGAGAATAATTTGCAGGCATTAATGCCTCATTACTCCTAAATATTTCAGTGTATATTTCCCATAAACAAGGGCATTATCTTCCATAAACACAGTACCATTATCAAAATCAAGAAATTAACATTGATATGGTACTATTATCTAATCTAGAAACCTTACTCAAATTTCACCAATTGTCCCATAGATGTCCTTTATAGAAAGAGAGAAAAATTGTTTTTCTATTCAGAATCATATGTTGCATTAAAAAAATTAGTTGTCCGTAAAAAAAAATTAAAACACAAGTTTATAAATTGGAAAGTGAAAACCTATTGCCCTTGATCCTATTCCCCAAAGACAAACATGTTTGACAACCTTTATATAAATCCTTCCAGAATTTCTTTCAATACATATACCAACACACACCACACATATATGTTATATACCTTTAAACAAAAATAAGAAATTATACATAATACCTACAATTTGTTTTTAGTTAATATTTCATTTTTTTATATATCATTCTTAAAATTTTTTTTAATGTTTATTCATTTTCTGAGAAAGAGAGAGAGTTAGGGAGGGGCAGAGAGAGAGGGAGACACAGAACCCTAAGCAAGTTCCAGGCTCTTAACTGTCAGCACAGAGCCCGACGCAGGGCTTGAACCCACAAACCATAAGATCACCACCTGAGCTGAAGTCAGACACTTAACCAACTTAGCCACCCAGGCACCCCTTTTGTATACATTTTATAAATATATCTTGAATCCAGCATCTTTCCATTTTTACCACTCTTGCTTTCTTTTAGTCTCCCTTTATTCCTTGTTTTGATTAATTACCTCCTAACTGCTCCCTGCCTCTGAATTTTCCCAACTCCATTCCATCCTATGGCTGCTGCCATATCCAATCACTCTTCTGCTTAAAATTGCCCAACATTTTCAAGATCATTTACAGAGCATGGCACTCAAGCTCTTCACGATCTACATTTCTTTTTGCATCCCTCAATGTTTGGTCACCCTGCATTTCAGTCACACTGAATTTAATTCAAACAGTTTGTGCAAACTGTTTCCTTTGCTTGGCATATCTTCCTCATTAACTTTTATTCATCCTTTCAGACTTAGCTCAAAAATCACTTTCTCCAGATTCCTACTCTGGCCTGCCCACAGAGTGGAACTCCCAGAGCATCCTGTGCATATCTCTATCATGGCCCTTGTCTCACTGTGCTATAATTGTTCACTTCTCTCTCTCTCCAACCAGACTGGGACTATATATATATTCACTTTGGGATTACCAGCCCTTCTACAGTATCTAATATAAGTAGTAGGTATTTATTAAATACTTGATAAATGATAGAATATGAAAAGAAATTATCAGGGAGGTGTTGTCTTGCTTCCAGACTCACTTTAGCATACTCAAACAGGATATACAACTCAATGGGAAAAGAGAAATTTAGGGGTAAAATGAGAACATTGGTGATTATATAAAGTTGCCACCATTTGCAGGAAAAGGCTCTGTCTGGCAACTGAATTATTCATTCAATAGATATTTCCTGAGCAAATGTTACAGGGCAAGCACTATTCTAGCCCCTGGGGATATAGCAAGGAAAAAAGATAAAGTCCTGGTTCTCATGGAGTTTGCATTCCACTGGAGTTCTAGTGGGGCAGTTGTATCTAAGCTCCTACTGTATCCCAAGCAGAAAGCTACATGGGGATAGGGGAAAGGTACAAAGACATAAGAGATATTATCTGTCCCTTTAAAAAGCCTGAGACCTAACAAGGGAATCCAAATGTATATATACTACAAAGCAGAATATTGATCATTTCCAAAACATTAATTTACCCAGTCAAAAAATAATTGAGTTTATATATTATGTACCAACTGGATATGGTAACAGATATGCTCTTGCTTTCAAGGCACAGTATAATAGGAGAAAAAGACATGTATTTTTTTAAATCTCACAAATAAATATATAACCATTAAATACATTAACTATAGTCATAAAAGACAAAACCCCAGGAAGTATGAAAGCATATAATTCAGGAAGGCTTCCTTGAGGAAGTATGGAGTGCTGTGGGAACACAGAGAAAGGAGAGGTCAGGTTAATTCAGACAGGTTTCCAGATGAATAGATATATGAATGAGCCTAAAACACTGTGAAAGTTTCATCCCACAGCAGGAGGGGGGTAATTCCAATCAAAGGGAAAGCATCAGTCAATATGGGAAAGCATCAATCAATATGGGAAAGTACAGGGTAGTCCAGTGTGATTAAAGGAAAGAGTGAAATGGGACATAAAGAGGGATGGTGAGACAAAGATGTTATGAGGAAAAGCTGGAGAGATGAATTGAAGCCACTAAAGACTTTAGACTATATTTTCTTTTTTTTTTTTTAATGTTTATTTTTTATTTTGGAGAGTGGGGAAGGGTCAGAGAGAGAGGGAGACAGAATCCAAAGCAGGCTCTAGGCTCCAGCTGTTAGTTCAGAGTCATATGCGGGGCTCGAACCCATGAACCCCGAGATGACGATCTGGGCCAAAGTCGGACGCTTAACCGACTGAGGCATCCAAGCGCCCCTAGACTTTATTTTCTAAGCTAGTGGTTCCCTCAAGCAATAAGCAGATCCATTAAATTAGAACTAGATCCATTGAATTGAATTTGGTGGGTGAAATGAAGATACGCCATTGCACGAAGTTGCCACCAGAGGGTACCATAAGAGAAGGTCTACCTGAGAAATTATTGAGCACTTCCACTATGCCAAGTATATATTTCCTCAAGTGATTGTGGTGCTCACTTAGCCAGCCGTAGGAACCCCTGATTTATACAGTAGAGAACCATCAGAGGCTTTGAGCAGGAGAGAAACATGATTAATCCCATATTTTGTAATTCTAAGGACAGAATGAAGGGATGGACGGTCACAGGAAGGGAGATTAGTTGGTAGCCTATAGCAGCGGGACTAGAAAAAGAGAAGTTCTGGAATAGGGCAGCAGCTATAGAATAAGAAGACAGTTGTGAGACAATTTTCAGAGGCAGAACCAACAGGACTTGGTTACCAATTGGATATGGGGCTATGAAGGGAAAGGGAGGGAAAAAGATGAAGGTCTCAGGCCTGAATTATTAAAACCATGATGCTATGATAGCAAGATGTTATGGCCATGGCTGTAAGTGGGAACACAAGAGAGAACAACTTTGTCTGGGGGAACTTAGAGGAGTGTGGTTTTGAAATCAATGACTGGTATGACCTGTTGGGGCTAAAATTAGGGCTCATAGCTGGGTCCTCTATTCTCAGTCTAAGCACCTTTTTTGAGTATATGAATTGTAACTTTTTGGAAGCTTTCTTCTGCTCCTTGCATCATCTATGTTTTTTATTGTCTGTGGCTTTCATGATAGAGCTTTCCTCAAATGCTCAAGGATCCTTTGTTGGGGAGTCCATGTAACTTGGTTCTTGGGAGTCCAGAAAGCTATGGACTTCAGGAGGAAAGAGAAACACCTAAAGTCTGTATCTAAGGCCCTTGTATTATGGAGTGTTCTGCAAGGAAACAGAACCAGTAGGGGACGATGGATGGATGGATGGATGGATGGATGGATGGATGGAGATAGAGGCATACCTAGTTGTATTGCACTTTGCTTTATTGTACTTCATAGGTACTGCATTTTTTACAAATTGAAGGTTTGTGGCAATGCTAGCATCATTTTTTCCAACAGCATTTGTTCACTTGGTGTCTCTGTGTCACATTTTGGTAATCCACACAATACTCCAAATTTTTCATTATGATTATATTTGTTATGTGATCTGTGATCATTGATCTTTGATATTACTATTATAATTGTTTTGGGGGCATCATGAACAGCCCTCAAATAAAATAGCAAACTTAATTGTTAAATGTTGTGTGTGTTCTGACTACTTTACTGACTAGCCATTCCTTTATCTCTTTAACCTCTCCCTGGACCTTTCTATTGCTTGAGACACAATAATATTGAAATAAGGCCAATTATTAACCTTACAATGATCTGTAAATGTTCAAGTGGAAGCAAGAGTTGCACATCGCTCACTTTAAATCAAAAGCTAGAAATGATGAAGTTTAGTGAGGAACACATGTCAAAAGCCAAGATAGGCTGAAAGCTAGGTGTCTTATGCCAGACACTTAGTCAAGTTGTGAATTCAAAGAAGAGTTCTTGAAATTAAAAGTGCTACTCCAGTGGACACAAATGATAAGAAAGCAAAATAGCCTTATTGTTTATATGGAAAAAGTTTTAGTGATCTGGATTGGTCAAACCAGTCACAACATTCCCTCAAGCCAGAGTCTAATCCAGAGCAAACCCCTAAGTCTCCTCAGTTCTTTGAAGACAGAGAGAGAGCTGAGGAAGCTGCAGAAGAAAAGTTCACAGCTAAAAGAGGTTGGTTAATGAGGTTTAAAGAAAGAAGCTCTCTCGATAACGTAGAAGTACAAGGTGAAGCAGCAGGTGCTGATGTGGAAGCTGCAGCAAGTTATCCAGAAGATCTAGCTAATTAAAGAAGTGCCTTTAACTTAAATTTAAAATTTAAAACTGGCTATACTAAAGAACAGATTTTCAATGTAGGTAAAACAGCCTTATATTGGAAGAAGATGCCATCTAGGACTTTCTCTTTTTTTTTTCTTAATGTTTACTTATTTCTGAGAGAGAAACAGACAGAGAGCAAGCGGGGGAGGGGCAGAGAGAGACACACACAGAATCGGAAGCAAGTTCCAAATCCTGAGCTGTTAGCACAGAGCCTGATGTGGGGCTCCAACTAATGAACTGCGAGATCATGATCTGAGCTGAAGTCAGATGCTTAACCAACTGAGCCACCCAGGCGGCCCACCATGTAGGACTTTCATGGCTAGAGAGCATCATATGCTATAGAAAAATCTTTTGTAAAAAGATGAATCAATCAACGTAACAAACTTCATTGTTGTCTTATTTTAAGAAATTGACACAGCCACCTTCAGCCTTCAGCAACCACCACAGTGATCAGTCAACAACCGTCAACATCAAGGCAAGACCCTCCCTCAACAAAAAGATTATAACTTGATGAAAGCTCAGATGATGGTTAGCATATTTTAGCAATAAAGCATTTTATAACTAAGACATATACATTGCTTTTTAAATACATAATGCTGTCACATGTAATAGATTGCAATATAGTGTAAATGTTAGCTTTTAGATGCACTGGGAAATCAAAAAATTCATTTGACTCGCAATATTTGCTTTACTGGAACCAAACCCACGATATCTCCAAGGTATGCCTGTATGGATATAGGTAGTGGTAGACGTCTAGATAGAGACAGAGATAGAAATAGGACAGAAACAGAGACAGAGATGGAGGTTTATTGTGATAAATTGGCTCATGCAATTATGAAGGCTGAGACAATCTGCTGTCTGCAAACTGGAGACCAGGCAAGCTGGTAGTATAATTCAGTTAGTCCAAGGGCCTGAGAATCATGGGAGGCAATGGTTAAAATCCCAATCTGAAGGCTAGAGATGAGATGATGAGACAACCCAACTCCAGCAGGCAGATTTAAAACAGGCAAAAAAGGGCAAATTCCTCTGTTTTCTGCCTTTTGTCCTATTCAAGCCCTTAACAGATTGGCTGATGCCTAGTCACATTGGGGAGAGCAGTTTACAGAGTTTGCTGATTCAGATGCTAATCTCATCCAGAAACACTCAAAAACACACCCAGAAGTAATCTTTAATCTGGGCACCCTGTGGACAGTCAAATTGACACATAACATTAGTCATCACAATGCTTGAGGTCTTTGAAGGCAGAAGGTCTTTGCTCACCATTATATTCCCAGTATCTAGCACAGTAAACAGTTGATCGGATTGGCTGAATATGTTAATGAAATTGAGTACACCCAGTTACATATAATCCAGTTTCTACTAGAATTTTTTTCTCTATTAGCCTAATGAATTGTGTAGTATTGGAAATTTCCTAAAAGACCACATTTTCTTCTTGGGATTTTATATTCTGCATCAGTGATTTCCACACCATAGCCTGGCAAAAGTTGCAAGTGATTGGATCCATAAATTTTCACCTACCTAGACTTTTGTATTTTCTTTCCAACTTTGCTACGCATTTCTAGTATAGGAGATCACAGCTAATAATCATGATTTGGTGAGAAAGAAGAAAGAAGAAATGAAGCTATATTTTTTAAAAGTGGTCTTGAGGAGAAAAAGTAAAGGCATAGCTATCACCAAATTAGCCACTATAGTTCTGGCATTCCCACAATTAGGACATTCTTGAACTCAGTGCCTGGAATTGGGTAGTCTTTGTAAAATCCTCCTTTGGAACTTAGAATTTAGATTTTCAACAATTGGCATTGTGATTAAAATTTATTTTGAAAATATACCTTTATAACAATTGGCAGTAAATGATTAAAATTTATTTTGGAAATATACCTTTACTCTTCTAACTGATTCAATATGCAATGACTGTTGAATGAATATATATTTATGAATTTGTGAAAAAGCAAAATTTAACTGAATATTAAGATCAAATTGGCTTTATTCAGCAATTCATGAATCAAGCAGCATGCCATCTAGAAAGGGGAAAAGGAGCTCCATGGAGCTGTACATAATGAAAGTCTTTTATAGGTGGATGGAGGCAGAAAAAAGAATTTTCTAACCAACAGTGGATTATTTCAGGCAAGGTCACCTTCCTTTGAGGGAAGGGCAGGGGGTCTATCAAGAAGATTACCTCACTAGTGCTGATTAAGTAATACCAGATTGACTGGTTAAAGGTCACATTTCTGGGAGAGGCTGAAACTGCAATTAGATTAGATATAAATCCTTGGTTTGCTGACCTGGGACTTAGCACAAGTGACTCCATTTTGAACCTGTTGTCTCTTTTTTTTCTTTACAAATTCCTCCTATATGCCAAGCACTGCTCTAGGCATTAGGGATATAATGGTGAAGAAACAAGCCAAGTTTTATGTTTGTTTGTATGAAAAAATGTAAACATATACAAATGTAAACATATACAAAGTGACTTCTAACTACACACCATCCATCTTAAATAATATCAACTCATAGTTGACCTTCTTTCATTACTAACCTATCTCTCTATCCCTCCCCCTATATTATTTTGAAGCAAATCGAAGATGTCATATTGTTTCATCCATAAATATATTGGCATATATCTCTAAAAGAGAAGTATTCTTTAACCATAACCATAACCCACCTAAAAACAACAAATTCAGGGCACCTGGGTGGCTCAGTCGGTTCAGCATACAACTTCAGCTCAGGTCACGGTCTCGTGGTTCATGAGTTCTGAGTTTGAGCCCTGTGTTGGGCTCTGTGCTGACATCTCGGAGCCTGGAGTCTGCTCTGGATTCTGTGTCTCCCTCTCTCTCTGCTCCTTCCCCGCTCACACTCTATCTCTCTCTCAAAAGTAAATAAACATTAAAAAAAAACAACAACAAATTCAATAATCTGGAGCTTACATTGCTTCTTGGCCTTTTGGCTAAGATCAAGTGTAGTATCTGTTCTTATCAGTTTAATAATCTGGAGCTTACATTCTAATAGGAGACACAAACAAGGAACAAACAAGCAAAAAACCAAATGATATTAAGCAGTGATGATAAAAATAAGGTCCATTTGGTGGTCAGAGCAACCCTCTGTTAAGGAGGCAACATTTACTGAGGAACATGTGTAACATGAGGGAGCAAGGCATGTGACTGTCTGGAGGAAGTGTTCCTGAGAGGCTCCAGCTAGTGCAAAGGCCTGAGGCAGAGCTCAGTGTTCAAAGAATAGTAAGAAGGCCTATGAGTCTGGTAGGGCTAAGTGGAAAGAAGAAAAGAAGGATATAAATTTGGAGTGGCCACTGGGGCCATGATAAAGATGACTTCAGATCTGATTCTTATTATGTATGATGGACAGCCACTGGAAGGTTTTGAGCAGGGGAGTGACATGACCTGATTTATGATTATAAAGGATCATTCTGGCTGCTGTGTCGAGAACAGTGTAGAGGAGGACATTTGTCACAGAACAAATATAGAAATGGGGAGACCGATTAGAAAGCTACTGCAGGGGCGCCTGGGTGGCACAGTCAGTTAAGTATCCAACTTTGGCTCTGGTCATGATCTTATGGTTCATGGGTTTGAGCCCCGTGTAGGGCTCTGTGTTGACATCTCAGAGCCTAGAACCTGCTTTGGATCCTGTGTCTCCCTCTCTCTCTGCCCCTCCCCCACTTGCACTCTGTCTCTGTCTACAATAAATATTTTTTTAAAAAATTAAAAAAAAAAAAAGAAAGCTTTGCAGTAGTCCAGGGGATTGCCGATGGTAAAGTGGTGATGAACTTGGGCAGTAGCAGTGGAGATGATATAATAAGAAGTTATTTATTTCTAGATAAGAGTAAATCTACAGCTAACAGGATTGGCTGACAAGACAAAAAATGTAGGGCATGTGAGAGAAACCCAAGTCAAAGTTGACTTCAGGATATTTGGCCTGACCAACTAGTGCCATTTCCTAAAGTGGGGAATACTGGAAGAAGAACAGGTTTGGAGGGACTTGCAGGCACTAGATATATTAAGTTTGAGGTGCCTATTAAACATCCAAACAGAGATATCAATTAGATGACTAGATCTAGAGTTTATGAGCGAGATGAGGGCTGGATCTAAACATTTGAGAAATATCTGAGATGTCATAGGGCTGAAAGTCCTATGACTTTCTAAAAGTCATAGAGCTGGATGAAATCACCCAGTTAGGGAGGATAGAGAAGAGGAGAGGTTGGGAAGAAAACAGATCCAGCTGGGGTGCCTGGGTTAAGCATCAGTTAAGCATCTGACTCTTGATTTCAGCTCAGGTAATGATCTCATGTTCTCTCTCTCTGCCCCTCCTCCTCTCACATTCTTGTGTGCTCTCTCTCTCAAAAAAAAGAAAAAAAGATCCAGTCAAGGAGCCTGAGAAGAGGCCAGTGAGGAAGGGGAAAGCCCTTCCTCAGGAGAGGGGATGTCCAAGAGCCATGCTTCTGTGAGATCAGTAAGATGAAGACTGAGAAATGGTCACAAGATTGGACTCTGTGGTGGCTATTGGTGAACTTGACAATAATAGATTCAGTGGAGTGATGGGGATAAAAGCTTAAAGGTAGTGGATGAATGAAGTGATGAAGAAGTAAAAAGGGATCAAAGAAGTTGGGTGGCAGCTGGAAAGGAATATAAAGTCAAGGGAAGTTGTTAGGGTTGGGGTTTTGTTTGTTTTTGTTTTTTATGGAAGCCATTATAGCATGTTAGTATACTGATAGGAATAATCCCCTAGAGCGTGAAAAACTGATGATGCAGGAGAGAGGAATAATTGCAGGAGCAAAGTCCCTGGGTAGGTGAGCTAGGTCAGGGAAGCTGGTGTACAAGTCAGGGAGATACATAGGAGCAAGTACAGCACATCCATTTCTATGGGAGAGAAGGCAGAGTATGTGGGTGCAGCTTATGGCATATTGACAGAGTTAGTGATTGGAGGATGTGGAAGTTCCTTCTGCCATTCTGTTTTCTCCATGAAATAATAGGCAAGGACATCAACTGAAAGTGCGGATTTGAGGGATGGTATTTGCAGAGAGGAGAATGAAAGTGAATGGAAGAGTCAGTTGCCCGTAGTGTTGGAATGCCAGGCAGTGTTGGGGGCCTCCTTGAGATCTGTGTTCCATATGAAATGATCTTCAAAGTCAAACCTTTAATTGTGTTTTTCTCTTCTGTCTACAGTTCAGCTCCTCTCCAAACACTGAGGACTTGACTGCATCTTACTACAATTAACCCACACATCAGTCCATCAGCTATTATTTAATTTATTTATTATGAATTAATGTACATTACTATTCATTCATTCATTCATTCATTCAATCATATTTTTTGAGTTCTAGGCACCATTTTAGGTACTGGGGTTACAACAGAGAATAAAACAATGTGTAATTTCAGGGAACTTAATTTTCCATATCCTAAAATATATGAGCTTCCATCTTTGGTAAACATAAATCCTCAGCGAAAACCAATTAGAAACTGGAAGTTTCCACATTTAAGTACTCAGAACTTGATTCGCCTAAAGGCTTAGAAAGAATACCAAAGCCCCGAGACAGATTGGGCCCAGCAAAGGAGTTAAGCACATGCAGCTGCCTCAGGGAATGCACCTTTATTTCTTTCCCACTAGTGCTGGGCTAGCTCTCTGGAATCCAGCCAAGTGCAGTAGACAGAAGAGTAATCTGCTGGAATTTTTGTCTTTATTGTCAGAGCAAGCATTCATCATTATCTCCAGAAGAGCATGAATTCATTGACCATCATCACAAAACAGGATCTGCCCCATCCAAATTCTCAGGACTACATAAACCCTAGAAGATACAACTTCCTTTGAACTCATAAATATGTCCAAAAGGCAAACAGAGCATACACTAAAAAGAGCTTATTAACTAACTACATCTTCTCATTTTATCTTCCTTTCTTTCTGACCTGTTTTGTCTTTTTCTTTTATTTCTTTCCTCTTTGCTCACTAATTTTCATCTGCTCTTTACTTTAATGAAATAAAAGGTCCTAGAATGCTAGCTCAGAAAGCCACTGTTTGACCATAGGCAGTGGTCACTGCAACTTCAGGAAGAAAGCTGGCTTTAATTGAAAGCAGAGTTTCCTCTGACTCTGGGCATATAGGTGCAAGAAGAAGAGTGGAGTGTGAGTATGGACTATGAGTTTCCTCCAGGAAGAGATTTGGGTCCTCTCTTTTGATCTCAGAGTTCACAGCTTTGTTACAATGAATAAATAAAGTGCATGTCTACTGGGTCCAGAAAAAAAAAAATGGAGTAAATGAGCTTTGTGCTCATGTATTCCTCTGCATTAACAGATACTTCTTGGGGCACCGGGGTGGCTTAGTCGGTTAAGCGTCCAACTTTGGCTCAGGTCATGATCTCACGGTCCCTGGGTATGAGCCCCGCCTTGGGCTCTGTGCTGACAGCTCAGAGCCTGGATCCTGCTTCAGATTCTGTGTCTCCCTCTCTCTCTGTCCCTCCCCCGCTCATGCCTTGTTTCTCTCTCTCTCTCTCTCTCTCTCTCTCTCTCTCTCAAAAATAAACATTAAAAAATACTTACATAAAATACATAAAAATACAGATACTTCTGTATCTTACATACATAAAATACATACATACATCTTACTTACTTACATAAAATACATAAAAATACATAAAAAACAGATACTTCTTAGCTGTTGTTGCTAAAGGGAATATGGCAACAGAACTTTTTGTTCACTATGTACAAGTAGCATGTTTCTGTGCCATACCTTCCTTTGTGCAGTAGGTGTCAGCCTCACACAGACTTTCTCTTGCTAAGTCCTTGTTCATAAGAAAATGACCCTCTTACCCACCCTTTCCCAGGTTAAAAGGATCACCTTCTTCCCATCCTAAGCATGCAAATCAATAATAAACAGTCACCCAGATACTGGAAACAGAGTTGTGCTAATGCAGTTGGAAAATGGCCAAACTGAGGACTATGTGAAGGAGGTGACAAATACTGAGGGGAGGGCAGAAGTCCTGTGAGTCACTGAACAGATGTTAACATAAAGGTGGCTCTCTAAAAGGCACAGTTATGACACCAATTTAAGAAGATGTGGACATGGCCCTGATCAAAGTCTTTAAGTAGCTATAGTGTCCTGGGAAAAGCTCTCCATGTGTAAACTATTGACATCCCACTTGCCCAGAAGTAGATTGTCTTGTCTTTGACCTCAGGCAAGACACTTCTCTGAGCCTCAGCTTCCTAATCTTTGTAAGAGGAAAAAGTAAGTGGCTTCTCTATCCAAAGTATTTAATAAGGAGGAGAAAAAACCCAGATGTTGTGCATAAAACAGTTTGTAGACTGTAAAGCACTGTTGAAATGCAGAAAGCAGAACAAAAGATACAAAGGCAAATGTAGAATAGTTATGAATAAAAATAATTCAGTGCTCAAAATTTAAGAAATGTCAGTTAATCATTTCTATAGATTTTTTTCAGCATGTTACACCAAGACTGTTTTTACTCTTTTGTGTTCAATGTTAGTCATGTGGAATTTTGACACACCTAGGGTTTATTTCACAAAAAGAATCCAACATCAAGAGAGCCATGTAATATGAATAAAAGGTTCTGTTAAAAGAGGGAAGAGTCCTAAGTACTAAGTACTTTAGTGGTGTGCTTAGTACCACTATATCCCAAGAATGGATTTGATCCCACAATCCTCCTTAACTTCTTTTTTTAAATTTTTTTTAAAAGTTTGGGTTTTTTGGGGCGCCTGGGTGGCGCAGTCGGTTAAGCGTCCGACTTCAGCCAGGTCACGATCTCGCGCTCCGTGAGTTCGAGCCCCGCGTCAGGCTCTGGGCTGACAGCTCGGAGCCTGGAGCCTGATTCGGATTCTGTGTCTCCCTCTCTCTCTGCCCCTTCCCTGCTCATGCTCTGTCTCTCTCTGTCTCAAAAATAAATAAAAAAAAATCAAAAAAAAATTTTTTTTTAAAAGAAATAATTTTAGTTTAGATTTATAGTGTGGTCTGCTATATTGCTTCTTGCTGCTTTTTTCAAAGTACTTTACAATTATAAATAGATATCATTGCTCTCACCATAAGGCAGCAGTTCCTGGGTGAAATTCTTCATGGAAGCCAAGACACAATATCAACATAAGTTGGTAATTTCTTTTTTTCTTTTTTTTAAAGTTTTTTTTTTTTAATATTTATTTAGTTTTGAGAGAGAGAGAGACAGAGCGTGAGCAAGGGGAGGAGGAGAAAGAGAGGGAGACACAGAATCTGAAGCAGACTCCAGACTCTGAGTAATCAGCACAGAGCACGACGTGGGGCTTGAACTCACAAACTGTGAGTTCATGACCTGAGCCAAAGTCGGTCGCTCAACCGACTGAGCCACCCAGGGGCCCCAGTTGGTCATTTCTTCTCTAAATTTTTTTTTTTTAACGTTTATTTTTTTTTGAGACAGAGAGAGACAGAGCATGAATGGGGGAGGGTCAGAGAGAGGGAGACACAGAATCTGAAACAGGCTCCAGGCTCTGAGCTGTCAGCACAGAGCCCGATGCGGGGCTCGAACTCACGGACCGTGAGATCATGACCTGAGCCCAAGTCGGACGCTTAACCGACTGAGCCACCCAGGCGCCCCCAGTTGGTCATTTCTTAACATCAACACTCTGTTTTGTGATCAGAGAGGTCTTGATAGCTCTTCACTCCTTCCCCGAGCTGTCTTTCAGATAATTTATGCATGCAAAAAATACTAGAAGCTGTGAAAGGCTCCATCCTACCAGATTTTGTGTCATTCTTTCCTAGGTCCAGAGTGGGAGACATTTTCATCCTGCCTTAGCTAACACAGAATAGAGCTGTGAACAGTAAGGCTACTACCTCTTCCTGGTGATTCTTTCACCTATGCTCTTCACAGCTCACAGTTCTACTAAATGAACCTCTTTTACATTATTCTTAATTCTTTCCATTCCCCTCCCCCAGCCGCGAATTTCCTTCTACTTTCAGAAACTTGAAGACAAGGTCCCTACAACCTTCTCTCCTGTATCCTCAAATGATCCAGATATAAATATTTTAGCACAGTCGCCTGTGTATTTCTGAGGAAGTGTCTGCACAACCGGTCCCTTATTTATAAAGCTCACAAATGCTGTATGACCTGTAATGCTATACCGGCTAATGATCTCTCCCAGAACAGTTGACATGGAAGGATTTTACTTCCACTTCTCACAAGGAGAAAGATGGAGAATGAGAGACGATTACAAAGCAGAATATTTTAATCCATCTTCTCGGTGATCTTTGGGGGCTGTGTGCTAATATTTAAATTGAAGAGGAGGGAGGAGACGGACTGAGGATGGAGAGAAGCCGAGGAGATGGGGGCGGAGCTAGCTCAGCCTATAAAACCCCATGCTAAAAGGGAAGCACATTCGTGTGTGCCAGGGCCACTCTCCCGTAACCTAGAGAGATGGGGCAGTCTGTGCCGTGAGGACGGAGCTTGGAAGAAAGAAAACAAGGACAGGAAAACAAACGAGACATAAGAGGACATCTGGAGAAAGCGGAAGGCAGAAGACAGGGAGGGGAAAACAAACCCACAGCAGGTGGAAACAAGATCTAGAGCAAACCGGTCTGGTCCACAGTTGTTTTTCTGGAAGAGAAGAAAGTACCGGAGGACTGCCTTTTTTCCCTTCAGTTAATGAAAACTCTTATCTTCATCATAAAAGAAAAGGCTAAGGGGAGGTAAAGACAATCTTTGTTTTCTTGGGGGCAGAGCTGAATGAAACCCAGATTAGCTCTTTGAAGCGTCTAAAATAAGCCACTGCCTGGTACACATTGCAGAACCATTCTGGTCTCTGAAGATCTACATCCCCTTCAGGAAAATTCCAGCTGGAGTAGCTGGCACAGTTCTATTTTTATATTTAAATATCTATGTCTCTTTTCCCCCCACTTTTAACAACCCTTTCCTAGTTTGTAAGCACGAGTGACAAGAAAGTGTCAATACAGAATAGGAAGATTTTCAGTTTTTTTCTTTTATCTGCCTGAGTCTTTTTTAAGAGGGTAGGAGTGGTCCTTATTTCAGAAAAGGACATTTCAATTTGAAAGACAATCTCTTAAAATATATTTACACCCACACATATTTAGAAAGAGAGATACCTTTCGGAGGTTGAAATCCAATGGGAAAGATGGAAAAAGGAGCCAGGCACCGAAACAACACTGAAAAGAGCCACCCAGGTGGGAGCAAATCGGATACCACCCCGGAGTCTGGTTCTGGAGGGGGCGGAGTAGCCCTGAAGAAAGAAATTGGATTGGTCAGTGCTTGTGGTATCATTGTAGGTGAGTCCAATTTCCTTTCCCATCCACCACTCCTCCCCTTCTCTGGTGGTCCTCTTATGGAACCTATGCCCCCTCTAAAGTGCTATTTTTGCTTCCTACTCCCTTAGAAAAGGATTGTCATTCACCTGTGCTGTAACCCATCCCCAGAGGTCATATTTGATGGGTCTAGGAAGCTGTGTATGTCTTGCATCTCTTCCTTCAAAGCAGGCTGAGCAGTTCTGTCCAGTGTTCATAGAATGGAGCAAAGAGGGTTCACACACCTGGCTGACGGTCAGCATTGCCTGGGAGCTTGTTGAAAATACAAGTCTTCTGGCTCCACGCCTGAAGGTTCTGATCCAGTTGGCTTAAAGTGGGGCTAGGGAACCTGAATTTTTAACAGGGTTTCATGCAGCCATCTCTTTAGCAGGTTGGGGACTGTCTTGAGACATATTTAGTAAATGTTTTGTTGTTTTATGTCCTATGAAACATAGGGGGCCTAGGGAATGGATAATAAAAATGGCTACAATGGCGCTAATAATACCTTGCCTTCCTATAGCTTTTTTCATCTTATGCAGCACTTTCACTTTGTAAAGTAGATGTGATGGGGCTGTTATTCCCATTTCACAGATGAGGAAATAAATTATGGAGAAAGGGAGAGACAGATTGTGCCTCTCTGTAAACAGACAGTTTGCAGTTTCTCTAGTTGCCTGTGAGTCTGCCCATCTCCTAACATTCATGGAAGACCTTATGAGGCTCTCAAAGAATGACTAGAACGTGGAGTCAAGGAGGAACCGATGGTTAAAATGGGTCCCAGCTGGAAGACTTTGACTTTGAGGCTGGGGGGCCTGAGTGTTCCTGAGAGTGCCAGTATAGGCCACTCCAACCCCCTAACCACACACTGCTTGGCAGAGGGTCCCAAATATGGTTCTGTCTCTAGACAACACATCTTCCTCTTTCCAGAGAGGCCCTGGAGATGGATGGGCAATGGCTCATTACTTCAGAGAGTGAGCATTTCTTCTGTTTTTGGTAGAAGGTTTTACAGACTTCCCAGAGAATGGGGTGAGGGATGGTCAGGCCAGATATGTTTGTGTCCTCTCTCCAAAGTTCCTTTTGAACTTTTTTCTATTGCCCTATTGCCCTATTGTCCTACTGCCCATGAATCAGTGTCTCTGGATGAGCCCATATTACATGCACAGAGGCATTTTGGCACCCGAGCAATAATGACATTGGAGAACGCCCTTGAAATCAAATAAAATCAGTATAGTATTCAGATAATCCTCTTCACCTCTACACCCAGACTTTGGTGATCATGTTATCTCCACTCTGTTTTCAAAATGGAATCCCATTCTATCTAATTCTCTTGACTCTGGGAGGTTTTCCAGGCATCTACAGTTAAAAGAAATGTAATGTTATTTTAGAGAATTACAATCATGATCTGAATCTCTCATTACCTTTTCTTTGCTTCTCCTTTATCTCAATTGCTCAAAAAATGAGATCAGCAAAGTACTCAATACGTACAGCACATGCCAATTTATGGTCTATAAATAGCCCAGAGCCTGTTACCTCTTTCACCAGTTTGACTGATAGGATTAAGCATTTTCCTCCTCTTATTCATATGCAGATGTGTACACCTACATGCACACAAGCACAGTCAAACCTCTTTCCTGCCTCAGCCTTGCTCACCCACCTCTGTATATGTGCAGGTATTCAAGGGTGGAGGACATTTCTCTATATCCTGAGGTTGTTCTTGTCTCTTTCTTCAACAGGTTTCTAAATGTTGAAGAAATACAATCTTAGTTGGGTAAATATTACTACTGCTTTACCCACAATCTCATAGATTGAGCTTCAGTGTGAAAATAGTCCCAATATTCCCATTGACATTACAGTGACAAGAATAATAACTCTAAAGTAAAGGGAGATCCCAAATAGGTGATTTCAGAGAAATCAGGATATTTTTCCAAAGTGTGAGAATCTTTGTAGAGTTAATAGGCACTATTCTAGCTCCATTTAAACTAGGGTGAGACACAGATTTTCTCTAGGATTATATGGGGGCAAAATTTTTTCTGCTTTTGTCAGAAGGACATCTGCTTCCAGGAAAAAAAATTCTTCTTGCTTCCCCTCCTGCATGGCTGTTGAATTGCAGATATGCTGAGCAGCAGCCCCATTCTCTTCTAGAGGGGTTTCTGAGTGGATGATAGTGATTCAAGTTTTTTCAAGACCAAATGCAAAAATAGAAATGGCCTTTTCCATGCAGAATTCAGTGATCTGGTGTTCAACATCAAGACTGTGGAAGAAAGAGAATTAGAAGGCAAAAAGAGGAAAGAAATTTCCTAAGTGAGTCCGGTGATATGGTATGGGAAAGTAACATCTGCCCCAAATCCAACTATCTCATACCCAACTGACTTAGAGGGATAAGTTAAACTATATGTTTCATACAAGCTCATAAAATTTCATTAACAAGCATCATTGATGATCTAAAGTAGGAATAATAGAATGGTAGGTGTTACAAGAATGTAGACTGAACTAATAGAAACCCATGCCCTAGAGTTACTTATAATATGACTAGAGAGATGACATTCATATACATTAAACAAATAACGAAATTAATGAAATAGTTGAGTTGTGTAAGAGCTGAATAAGGGCAAAGTTAGGTGAATGGTAGGAAGCACAAGGAGAGAAGTCTCATCCAGCACTAGATTAAGAAACATCTTGAGGATGTTGGAAAAGATGGGATAGAGAAGATGATTCTGGGAGATTTCATAGGTAAAACGTTGACAACTAGGGGCAGCTGGGTGGCTCATTTGGTTAAGCGTCCGACTTCGGCTCAGGTCATGATCTCACGGTCCATGAGTTCGAGCTCCGCGTCAGGCTCTGTGCTGACAGCTCAGAGACTGGAGCCTGCTTCAGATTCTGTGTCTCCCTCTCTCTCTGACCCTCCCCCGTTCATGCTCTGTCTCTCTCTGTCTCAAAAATAAATAAACATTAAAAAAAAAGAAACTTTAAAACGTTAACAACTAAACTGTTATTCCCTTGAGCAAAAAAAAAAAAAAAAAAAAAGTATCTTCTACATCTCTGAATCTTTAGTGTGTAGCCCTATATGGAACAATAACTCAAATGATTGTTGGACTTTATTGGCTCTTGGGAAAAGTCTGCATATAGTAGTAATAAGAAGTGTTTATCTGAAGAACTGTTGGGAACCTGGCTTGAAAATCTTTAAGCAAGGAATAATTTCATCAACATAGACAATTAGGTTGGGCCATTAAAAAAAATTTTTTTTTTTAAGTAAGCTCTACGCTCAACGTGGGGCTTGAACTCACAAACCTGAGATTAAGAATTGCATGCTCCACTGGCTGAGCCAGCCAGGCATCCCAGGCCATTTTAATTTTTAATATCACCTTTACCTTAATCTAACCAGTCTATTGTTCTCCATGTACTTGGCTAAGGAAATCTGGTGACAACAGATGAACTTAGATTTCACTATGAATGTGTAGTTCCCCCAAAATCTAAAGAGAGTGTGACACAGCAGCAAAATTCATCTAATGATACCGAAGTTACTGTTAAGAGCTATCTTTTTTTTTTTTTAGATTTTACTTTTTAAGCAATTATCTCCATCCAACATGGGGCTCAAACCTACAACCTCAAAATCAAGAGTCGCACGTTCCACTGACTGAATCCCCAAGAGCTATCATTATTAAGCACTTAATATATGCCAGACACTTGTGCAGTTACCCAATATCATTATCCTATTTATCCCTCACAATACCTGGCATGGTAGGCACTTATCTCTTTCTCCAGATAAGGAAATGGAGGCTCAGATGGATAAGCAACTTGTTGAAGATCACATGGCTAAAAAGTATTGAAGGCGAGATTCAAACCTAGAGCTTGTCCCAATTCTGAATTGAACTTTTAAGCATTATTCTCTACTATTTCTACTTTTATGTTCTAAAGGAGTGTTTTCCTTTAGACCCTGGGCAGAGGTCCCTCTTTGTTTGTATATATATATATATATATATATATATATATATATATATATATATAGGTTTTTTCTTTTTCTTTTTCTCTTTCTTTCTTCTTTCTTTCTTTCTTTTTGAGAGAGAGAGAGTGCACGCACACATGGAGGAGGAGCAGAGGGAAAGAGAGAGAATCGTAATCAGGCTCCACACCCAACCTGGAGCCCACCCTGGGGCTTGATCTCACAACCATGAGGTCATGACCTGAACTGAAATCAAGAATCAGATGCTCCATGGACTAAGCCACCCAGGCACCCCTGAGATATTTTTTTAAAATAGTATTTATTGGGGTTCCTGGCTTGCTCAGTTGGTGGAGCATGTAACTCTTGATCTTGGATTGTGGGTTCAAACCCCACATTGGGTGTAGAGATTACTTAAAAATAAAATCTTTGAAAGAGTAAAGATAAAAGAGTAGTATTTATTGAGCTCTTACTAAATGCCCACAGTTCCTGTGCTATGAGTTTTTATGCATATTACCTTATTTAATCCTGACCATAATCCTATGGAAGTAGATATTATGACTATCTCAATTTTTTTAATTAAAAAAAATTTGTTAATGTTAATTTATATTTGAGAGAAATATAGACAATGTCGAGTGGGAGAGGGGCAGAAAGACGGGGAGACACAGAATCTGAAGCAGGCTCCAGGCTCTGAACTGTCAGCACAGAGCCCAATGTGGGGCTCAAACCCATGAACCAAGAGATCATGACCTGAGCTCAAGTGGGATGTTTAACCCACTGAGCTACCCAGGCGCCCCTCTATTTTTAAACATGGGGAATTGAGTCACAGAACTGGTAGGTAATTTGCCAGTGGTCACACAACCGATTACTGAGATGGTCTGACTCCAGGGCCAAAGCTTTTAGCTATTCTTTATTTCTAATCAGTAACAGAGAGAAAAAGGAGTAAGGCCAGTGTGTATTGTGTGGTGGGGGAGTGGGCCACGGAAGACCATAACTATGACATCAGAGCATCAGAGCCAGTAAAGACCATGGATGTCTGGTACTGAAAAGGCTGGGGGAAAACATTTTTTTTTTTAAGGCTATTTGTCAACAAAAAAGTGTGGCTATTTGTATAACCATATCAAAATGGTACTAGGCTGATTTGGAAAATTTTCAAGTCCAAAAGATTTTCAGACCCATGTGTTTTATACCACTTTAGAAGATTTTATATTTTAGTCTCTAGTATGATGTATTAGCTTTCTAATCCCCCAAATGTCTATTGGATGTTAAACAGAGGGTTGGAGTGTGAAAATTCCTTCTTGAGTTTGCACTACAACTTTTTTTATTTATTTATTTATTTTTTTTATTATTTTTTTTATTTATTTTTGGGACAGAGAGAGACAGAGCATGAACGGGGGAGGGACAGAGAGAGAGGGAGACACAGAATCGGAAACAGGCTCCAGGCTCTGAGCCATCAGCCCAGAGCCTGACGCGGGGCTCGAACTCACGGACAGTGAGATCGTGACCTGACTGAAGTCGGACGCTTAACCGACTGCGCCACCCAGGCGCCCCTGCACTACAACTTTTTAAAAAAAACATGGAGGGATTAAAATTTGGTTCATTCAGGATGCAAACATGTTTAAAACTCATTGTTCTCAGAGAAAACTCTGAGACAGAAGCCAAGTAGGAGGCTTGTCAAAAGAAACACATCTTGGTTAGCAGAGAAAGGCTTACCCAGCAGTGTAATCATAATAGTAAGTAGCGGGGTGCCTGGGTGGCTCAGTCGGTTGAGCGTCCGACTTCGGCTCAGGTCATGGTCTCACAGTCTGTGGGTTCGAGCCCCGCGTCAGGCTCTGTGCTGACAGCTCAGAGCCTGGAGCCTGTTTCCAATCCTGTGTCTCCCTCTCTCTCTGCCCCTCCCCCAGTCTCACTTTGTCTCACTCTGTCTCTCAAAAATAAATAAATATTAAAATAATAATAATAATAATAGTAAGTAGCTACCATTTACTGAGCACTACTATGCACTGATAGTGGTATCTTGGTCAGTGCTTTATGAATATACTCTTCTAGGGGCGCCTGAGTGGCTCAGTTGGTTGGGCATCCAACTTCAGCTCAGGTCATCGTCTCGCAGTTTGTGAGTTCAAGCCCCACGTTGGGCTCTGTGCTGGCAGCTCAGAGCCTGGAGCCTGCTTCAGATTCTGTGTCTCCCCCTGTCTCTGCCTCTCCCATGCTCATGCTCTGTCTCTCTCTGTCTCTCAATAATAAATAAACATTAAAAAAATTGTTTTAAATGAATGTACTCTTCTAATACCTTGTAATTAGTACTGTCATAAAAAGGAAGGGTTTGAATGAATAAGTGGGCAATGACAGACCCAGGATTCCCCCCATGTCATTGAACTCTGAAGCCATTGGGCTTAACCAAAGCTCTCCACAGCATGTAACTGGGCAGCTGGGGACAGGGATCCTGTTGCATGCTTCCTGCCTCCAGGAAACACGGAGCTCAAGGAGCAATCTGGTTGAGGCTGCTACTGGCAGGACTATAATATGTTCTCCCAAAGAGCAGGGTTATGCAGATTGAATGATTAGCAAGAGACTCTTGGGATTGGGAGAAGAAAATAGGAACCCAGAAGGTAAAAAAGTATGTCCAAGAAACAAAACCAAATAGCTCATCTTATTTAGAAAAACAACAACATCAAAAATACCCTGTACCCAGATCAAATGACCTTTTGGGACAGGCTGGCACCATATATATATCTTTTCTGAATTAAAACAGCTTATTAAAGTGGTGTGGAGGTAAGGAGCATACAGATTGGGGTTTCTCAAATTGCCTGGTTACCAGGGTTTTTGGCTTTCTTCTGAGGGTTAATCCAGCATCACAGCTGCCTATAAAGAAATGTCTCAGGAGATTCTTTTGTTGCTCTTGTTTTGTTGTTAATGTTTGGGGTGATGAGGGAGTGTCAAAAAAGCAGGCATGAGCAAATAATCCCAAGAATATATTCTGAACCCCCAAAATAACAACCATGTAGAGCCCAGGGAACTAGGAATTGTTCCTTTGCAATCTTTAACTCTTGGCTAAGCATATAGAGCAAGAAAGACTATGCTTGCTCCCCTCCCAGAACACGCCTACGGATGAGGCACCCTGAGTTGCTTCTCTCTGGAGATCTGGAAATGATAAACTGCAGGTTGCTCCTGGGGACAGAAATGGGAGTGCTGGTTATAGGATTTGAGACTCGTCCATATTTTAACATTCAGCACTCACCGAGCATATTATATGCTGGATCATGTGCTGAGCACTGGTCAATTTTATTTTTAAGAAGCAAAATTATGCTTCAGGTTTATTTTAAGCTATTTTATTTATAGAATGAATGAAGTTTGAGCTAAGAAGCTTTGTTGATTACATCTCATCCCTCATTCTTTGTCACAGTCACAAGTATTCCCATTGGTTTGCTCCCTACCTTAAATATCCTCAGCATTAGCACTGACGTCACTTCTGGGGAGATGGTTTCACAATATGCCAAAAAATGTTCCAGGCAACCTCACACCACGCTTCATGTGTGAAGGTGGATTATCCAGAGAGAGTACCCTTGCTGCAGAATTATCAGTATACTTTTTCCATCTGTATGTAGATTTTAAAGGTACCTGTTTGTATATCTATGAAATGCATAAATGCTTTAGCTGCTTCTTTAGAGTACAATTCTGCATAGAGTATTTAGTAAGCAGCTAATACACACAGGTCATGTTGCCTTAGAGATAAGGAATAATTTGTTAAGTAGATCCTGATGCTGTAGTAGAAGGGGTATAATGAATTTGTCCATGATTTGTATCAGAGTGTTGTTGAAAGGGAAGAAGCATAAATGATGTAGCCGAAGGGGAGGGGCTTTGAAGGGAGTCTTAGGTTTGCAAGCTGCTTGCCTATTTATAAGCTTCATAACCTGCAACAAGTTAATTATCAGTTTACTTACCTGTAGAACAGAAGTTTTTTGTGAAGTATTAAAACAAAGCTGGTATCCTATGATATATATTCAATAAATATTAGTTTCTTTCTCTCCTTGAGCTCCTCCTCCTCCACCACTACCCTTACTTCCCCTCCCACCTCCAGTCCCCTGACACGCACTCATTAATTCTGGTTCAGAAATTTAGGTTGGGAGGTGCCTGGGTGGCTCATTTAGTTGAGTATCCAACTCTCCAACTCTTGATTTCAGCTCAGGTCATGATACCAGGGTCATGGGATCAAGCCCTGAGTCAGGCTCCACACTCAGCATGGAGCCTGCTTGGGATTCACTCTCCCTCTCAATCTCTCTCTCTCTCTCTCTCTCTCCCTCTGCCACTCCTCCAGTTCCCACTTGCTTCCTCTCTCTCTCTCTCTCTCTCTCTCTCAAATAAAAAAAGAAAGAAAGAAATTTAAATTGGACTGATCAGGCAAAGAGAAGAACTGGCCAATTCAGTTCAAACCTGACCTGCTTATCAACCAGCCAACGCTTTCCCCTTCCTCTCTGCTGATTTGAGTCTTCTTACTCATCAGCATCCATCTTGTACTTCCCCTCTTCCAGGAAGCTTGTTGTGTGTGGCCCACGCCGGTGGGCCTTTCCATCCTTGGTATCCTGTCATACAGCACAGTTGTTGTCAGCTCCATGTCCACTTACATGCCCTCACTTCATACACTTCCTTGAGGGTAAAGACTCAGTGTTACTCATTTTCACATCCCTGAGTATTCAGCCTGGCACATGGCAAATGCTTAGAAAGTATTTGTTGAATAATAGCAGCCAGTTAAAAACAAATCATCCACTGGAGATATTTCCTAACAATGTAAATATACTTAATGCTACTGAACTGTACACTTTTTTTTTTTTTATCAAGAAGGTACCATCTTCAGATTCTTTTTTTTTTTTAACGTTTATTTATTTTTGAGACAGAGAGAGACAGAGCATGAATGGGGGAGGGTCAGAGAGAGAGGGAGACACAGAATCTGAAGCAGGCTCCAGGCTCTGAACAGTCAGCACAGAGCCCAACTCATGGGGCTTGAACTCACGGACCATGAGATCATGACCTCAGCCAAAGTCTGACACTTAACCGACTGAGCCACCCAGGCACCCCTGAACTGTACACTTAAAAATGGTTAAGATGGTAAATATAATGTTATATGTCTTTTACTACAACAAAATATTCTTTAGCTTAAAATTGGGTTATTCCCATGAACAGTAAATGTTTGTGCTTGGCATAAAAAAAAATCATCCAAGTTCCAATCTAAAAGGGATTTTAGGGATTAGCCAGATAATGACAATGAGGCTTGAAGTTAGAACAGTGTTTTTCAATGTCAGCACTGTTACCTTCTGGGCCAGACACTTTGTGGTTGTGGGGTGCTGTCACATGTATTGAAGGATGAATGCTTAACATCAGCCATGGCCTCTACTCACTAGATGCCATAGCACCCCCTCCCCCAATTGTAACAATCAAGAGTGTCTCCAGTCATTGCCAACTGTCCCCTGGGGCTGGGGGACATGGTGCAAAATTGCTCCTGGATGAGAACCACTGATGTAGAAAAAACCTGTCTCTGCTAGTGCCTTCTTCCCCAACAAGACAGGGAGATGCTGGAGGTTAGATGTGAATGTTAGTGGGCATATGTGAGGATGCACATATGCACTCATAGCCCTTCAAGCCAGGATGCTATGCTTTTCAGGGGCTGGTGGGTGGTGGTTGTCTCCGTCTTGTCATTAAAAGTCCATGTGTGAACAAGTGCTTCCCAATTACCTTTTAAAGCAAGCATGTACAGAGTGGGTGCTTAATAAATACTTTTTGAGATGCAGTTACCTGCTGGCCGCCCACTTACAGCATCTAAAAATTATACCTAGACAGGCAGACAAATGACTCAGAGAATGCTTCATGGTCCTGGCTCTACAGCGCTGTTTTGGAGCCAAGCTTCCAAAGCAAGCCCATTGGATTCTTCTAGATATAGACTCTATCTCTACCGCTATAAATCCTAGCAATTCCTTATATTTGCTAGCATTTTACAGATTATAAAGTGCTCCCACACATACATGACCTCCACCCTCCTTTTTTTTCATATGTGACCTCCCTTGATTCCCATAACAACCTTGTGAGGTAGTCAGGGCAGGAACAATTATTCCCATTCAGCAGGTAAAGGAAAGGGCTGTCAGAAAAATTCAGGTCACACAGCTTGTGAGTGGCAAAGCAAGGAATCAATGGCTCCCCCAATTCTGAGCCTTCCGCCCTTTTCATTTTTCAGTAAGGAATCCAAAACAGCAGAGTCCTGCAGCACCTTCCACATGTTTATTCTGCCAGAGATAGCAACTCTGCAGGGCACATGTCAGTCTTGACCTGTTGTCACCCTGATGTAACTATTTGTATGGTCCTAATGGGAAAGTCTATACAGGGTAGGAAACATGGTGAGCTTCCTGCCATGAGGATCAAGGCCCCCAATATACCAGATCCTGCTTCCACACTTCCCCCAGTCCTGAAAATCCTGAGATCTTCTCAGCCACTTTAAGGAAGAAGCATAAAGAAAGTTCACCTGGCTTTCTCTAAACATTATAGAAATGGACAGAACCTCCAAGCCCTAAGAGGATCTCTGATTAGACTCTAAGACTAGCATGAGCTATTAAGGAAGGCCAAAAGCTTTTGGATTAGAGGGTCTGTTGGGCATTAGAAGTCTGTAATTCCATGCCGTAGGAAATTCTTTGATGCCTACAGCATTCTAGTGCGGACAGGCCTGGATGTGAGTAAGGCCTTAATAGGAGTCACATGAACATTGGCCCACAAGTGGGGAAATCAAGTTATACATGGCAAATGTGGATTTTCTTAATTCCAAATTTTTTTCTGGTGAAGACTTGCCCACTGATATAACCTGGAGTGGTTTGCTTGGCTTTTCTTTGACAGAAGAAGCCAAGTTGGGCCTCATTGTCCAGGCATCCTAGGACTCATTTTTTACCAAAGAAGATCTATATGATAAGGTGATTATATTACTAATTGGGATGGATGAAAGGAAGGATTGAAACCTTGGCTATACCAGATGAATGGGCATCTCATTCTTAAATGGTTTTATAGACAATGAGTCTAAGAGTAAAACGATGGAGAAAAGCATCCCTACAGTAATCAACTTTCTTCCAACCTCTCATCAAGAAAGGTCCATAGTCAAGATAGAAAAGACCTTTCCCACTTCTCCTTTTTCAAAGCCACTCCAGAAAAAACACATTTGGACAGGATCCAAGTGTAAAAGCCCTCCAGTTAAAGTCTCTATTGTGCAATTTCTAGAGGAGAGGCCCTGTAGAATAGTGCAGGAAACCCAGGCTGGGAGTCCAAGGACTTGGACTGCTTATGCAGTCCTTGCTGCCTATGCAATATGTGACTTTGGTCAAGTCTCCTCACCTCTCTAAAACTCAGTCTTAGCAAAGGTAAATATAAATGATAGTACCTGCCCTGTGCACCTAAGAAGGTAGTTCTGAGAATCAAATAAAGTAATGGATGTGAACACTTTGTAAATCACCATCGAAGGTGGCACAGTAGAAAGAAGGAATCAGATCTGTGTTCTAATTCCTTAATAAGCATCTTATCTTAATAAGTATCATCTTAGTAAAGCTGACTATTTCCTGGGAAAAGCTTGAGGCTGTGTGACAGAAGATTTAGGTTCTAATACAGTTACTACTAACCTACTCCGTGATTTAGGCAAATAACTACCTCTCTGGGTCTCAGTTTCTTCATCCATAAAATAGGGATAGTAATACCTCTCTCATTTTTTTCCCATTTGGAAAATGGGAGTAATAGTTGCCCTATTTTCTTCCCCTATAAATTGGAGACAGTAATAATAGCCAGATCACTCTCTTCAGCAGTGAAAGAAGTGGGTTGCTTTACTCATTTGCCTACAAAACACAATTGACCTACTTTGCAGGATCTGGAGGTTCCAAAGAAACATGTACATTAAATTGTTCTGTGGACATAAGTTCTAGATGGATGTCTGACATCATTCATTCAGTAAACATTTATGGAGTGTCTACTGTGTGACACTTTACAAGTGAGAGGATGCAGTAAATAGTAGGCATTACTCTTGACTAAATGTAATGTGAATGTTCTTTCAGCTTCAGAACACAGCTCTGTGTGACATTCCTTCCCCTGCAGAAGCTCCAGAGGCCACTAAGGTGGAGGAAAAGTTATCTGATTCTGGTTTTCTAGGTAGCGGCTTCCTAGAATCAGAGAGACATTCCTCTTCTTCCTGTTCTCTAGCACTCTGTTTTGGCTAGCATTTTTTTTTTTGTTTTTTTTTTTTTTTAGCTTATATCTTTGTAATTTTAGTTTGGTCAAAGTTAAGATTTCAGGGCAGGGGGTAGAGTCAAATTTTTATAAAGTAAAGACTCTTGTCCCAACGTCAACCCATTATGACCCTCACCATCACCTCAGCAGCTCCACAGAAGGACATGTTATCCAAGAATAAGGAGACACAGTTAAGTGATCAGAGTCGCAAAGGGCTGTTGGTGTTGCACATCCCATTTTCCAGCAGCTGCCTGCCTCTGGAATGAGAAAAGGAGTACACACTCTGGAAATGCCAGAACAAAGGCTGGAGAACAGAAATGCTTACAGATCCCCACTGCAGTATTTGTTTTCCAAGAATCCTTGGTGGAACATTGACACTTAATTCCTGAGAAGACGGAATCTCTTTGATAACGTTCACTCCCACTTCCTCCTTGTGACAGCCATTCCTGGCTCTGAGAAACACCTACCCATTCCTCCACCACCTCCCTTTCCAGCACCTTAAAGACCAAAGTCAAACCTTGTTTTTCTCCTGTATTGATTATTTTTCTAACCCCTTGAACTAGTTTTATAACTCTAGCTGTATTACTCTCCTCTTGGCTGGCTTTGAAATGCCCTACAAATTACTTTTCTGATAAACTCCTGCTAGGCAAGGAGTTTACTATCACTTTTCAGCATTGTTAGCAACCCCATCCCTTGTTCTCAACTCCCGGCACTTGGTGTCTTTTAGGGGACAGGAGCACGTTACGTTTGGCAAATTAAGGGTCACTTGCTAGGGTAACTGTGTCCTGAGTCTTAGCACACTACCAGAAGGCCTTCTAGTCTCCACTAGCCTAATCTTCATGCAAAACACATATGGAGACTGGTGGAGGAGAGAGGGAGGCTGTTCCTATCACATAGGACTTTAAGTAAACGTACAAGAAAAGGAAAAGTCTTTAAGAACTAATGGGGCCCAGAATCTCATTTTTCTATCTCTCTTTGCCTGATGTTTAGATCACAAAGCTGAACATAAGGGATTGTTACTTCTTTTAGCTTCATCTGTGTATTTAGCCCGGTTCTGTTGGGATAGACTATCTGCACAGAAGCAAGGCAAGTTTGAGACAAATGTGCTTCCTTACCATCTGAATCTAGCTGCAGATGCTGTATGTCAGTCTCACGGTTGCTGCTGTCATACCTGCCTAGACCCCTTTCCTCTCCCATTAGTCATCTGAAGCTGCAATTTTTTAGTGTGAAAAGCATTCTTTATCCAAGAGGAATAAGATGTATTATTTAAAAAAAAATTTTTTAATGTTTATTTATTTTCGAGACAGACAGAGCATGAACGGGGGAGGGGCAGAGAGAGAGAGCGAGACACAGAATCCGAAGCAGGCTCCAGGCTCTGAGCTGTCAGCACAGAACCTGATGTGGGGCTCGAACTCATGAACTGTGAGATCATGACCTGAGCTGAAGTCAGACGCTCAACCGACTGAGCCACCCAGGGGCCCCAAAGTGTATTATTTTTAGAATGTGACTATTCACTGAAATAGAATGTTCCCTTTCACTGAAATAACCAGATGCATGAATTTTGGTTTAGATGTGAAAGTTCCAGGACTGGACTGAGGTTGAGTTGTGGTTGAGATCTGAAAGTCGTTTTTGAAAGTTGAGTGTAAAATCTCATACTCTGCATCTTGTTCAGCCCAGATATGGTTCCAAACCCCCTAAGAGAGGTGGTGGGAGTTTCAGATGTCCTCAGAACATTGTCAAACCAAGCTGGCCTCATAATACTCCAGTTCTGATTTTCTACCTGCATTCACTTAGTCTCTGATTCTTCCCTCAGCCCTCAAAGAGCTTTCTTTCAAAGAACCTGTGCAGTGCACCCTGATCACCTTGAATCACAAGAAGTAGAGGAAAGCTTGGGATGGAGCATGTCAGGAGCTCCCCCCACCCATCTGTTCCTCCCCTGCCCAATATACACATCCCAGTAGCCAACTATTCAGTCCTTGCTACCCATCTCACCTCTCAGGAGAAAGCTGGCCTTTCTGCACACAGAAGCAGAAATAGATTAGTGGAAAATGCACTGGATTAAGCATCAGGAGACTGACTTCTAGATCCAATTTTACCCATCAGTGGCCGTGGAATTTGGAAAAAGTCACTTAACCCCTCGATGTCTTAGCCTTTTTGTAAAATAAAGAGAGAAATACCTATTCTTCCTCTTCTTCCTGAATTTCGTAAGGTTTTTGTGAGGGTCGCATGAAACAATGGAGGGGAACGACCTTTGGAAGAATATAGTGCTGAACCTTTGCACGTATTGCACTCCTACAAACCACTTCCAAGCTACTAGGACTGTTTTTATAGGGTTATTTCATATTTCTTACCAAGGGTGGGGCTGTCATGTCTGGGGTAAAAGCCAGCCTCTAGAAGTGCTATCGATGCTCCTGGGTCTTAAAAAACCCCAGGCATGGGGTATGACCACAATCTATACAAAATTTATGGCCCTTAACCTCATTTTTGAAGCTTTCTACCCTGCAGATTGTCTCTGGGAATAGATTGCTTTTCCAGTCCTGCCATTTCCAGTTAGTCTTAAGATTTCTGTTGCCTCGAGTAGGCCATGATACAGCCCAGTAAGAGGGTCTTAAAGTTCAGTACCTGAGCCACTACTTGCTACCATGTAGACTTGGACAATGCACTTGATATCTCTGAGACTCAGTTTCCTCCTCTGTAAAATGGATAAAATTATATCTGACTCCATAGGGGTATCCTGAGGACCAAAGGAGACATATAAATTATTACTAGACGCACCTGCCTGAAGGTGTGTTCCAAAGGCATTTTAGGATCAAACTAGAGATGAGACCACTGCTGCAAATGCCAGTCTTGCCAATTGTGCTGACTCCACTGTCTTCCCTGACAACCTTGGTGCCTCCTGCAGGGAACATCATTGGCTCTGGGATCTTCGTCTCGCCAAAAGGTGTGCTGGAGAACGCTGGCTCTGTGGGCCTTGCTCTCATTGTCTGGATCGTAACTGGTCTCATCACAGCTGTGGGAGCCCTGTGCTATGCTGAGCTTGGTGTCACCATCCCCAAATCTGGAGGTGACTACTCCTACGTCAAGGACATCTTTGGAGGACTGGCTGGGTAAGAAGACCCACAGAGGCCTGTGTTGTCTAGAAGCCAAGGCCAGTGGTTTCCAGTGTGCCTAGGAGAGCTAGAGAATAGGATTCCTCTTTTGCTTCCCTGTCATGGTCACTAATGTAGCTGTGTGTCCCCTTGATTCTTCTGAGGATGGCAGAAGAACCAGGTTGTAGTTTTTACCTCTTTGTTGATTTCAGTGGGCAACATTCTATGAGTGGTAACAAATTGGGCTTTGTGACAACTCTGACCATAGACTCACAGAGAAAGCACATCACAAAACAAAGCCCTTTTGTTTTACAAATTAGAGTGACCACCTAAGAAATGGGGTACCCTCTTCTCACACTATCAAGGATGAGGCCTCCCAGCAGAGTCAGCCTCTGATCTTGAATTTCGTCAGCTTCTGCAGCCCTGCTACTGAGGAGCTGAACCCTTACCAGGGGGCCAAGAATGTGGAGGGCACTTTCCCCTCATGCCCCCACTCAGTGCCCCCCCTGGCAGTTGCTTAAAGTGGCCACACCCTAAGCATGTCCTGGCTGTCAGAATTCTCAGGTTGCCTATTTTATTTTCCACCACTGGATTCTAGGAGCCAGGGCTCAGAGAAGAGATTATAAAAGGAGAGGGGAGAGAGAAGAATGCCAAGACATGTGTTCGCACTAGCAGACACTTAGCTCCTCGTCGTCAAACCACTTTATTGTCATTGCAGAGGGCCAACTGTCTCATTGAGCAGGAGTTGGGGTCCTCAGCATCCCTGAAAATGAAAAGGAAACGTACCCCTTTAGCCCACCCACCTCTACTGCCCAGTGACTTGCCCAGGTTTCTTTTGATGACTCTTGAATCCCTGCCATGCATGTCATTGGGGCGGGAGTCTCTGTGGCTGTCTTGGGTCAAGTTCTGTCCTGTTCCCCCTTCAGGTTCCTGAGGCTTTGGATTGCGGTGCTGGTGATCTACCCCACCAACCAGGCTGTCATCGCCCTCACCTTCTCCAACTATGTGCTGCAGCCTCTCTTCCCCACCTGCTTCCCCCCAGAGTCTGGCCTTCGACTCCTGGCTGCCATCTGCTTATGTAAGTGCCATCTGGGCCTTGCTCCTAGGACGGCCTCTTTTGGCCTTCCTGGTGGTCCGCTTGTCTCTGATTCTCCTTCCCCTCCCTCTTTCTTTCCTTCCCTCCTTTATTTCCACACCCCCCCCCCATTACTTTTCCAACATGTGTGCCTTGGATGAATTGATTATGCATATAATTATCTGGTGTTAAAAAAGAAGAAACTAGGGTGCCTGGGTGGCTCAGTCGGTTGAGCATCTGACCAGCTCAGGTCATGATCTCATAGCTCGTGAGTTCGAGCCCTGCGTCGGGCTGTGCTGACAGCTCAAAGCCCGGAGCCTGCTTCAGATTCTGTGTCTTCATCTCTCTCTCTGCCCCTCCCTCACTCACGTTCTCTGTGTGTGTGTGTGTCTCTCACATTAAAAAATTTTCAAAAAAAAAAAAAGAAGAAGAAGAAGAAGGAGAAACGTAAATAGCTGCTCAGGGGCACAGTAATTTTCACCGGCAAGGTTCTTTACATCATACACAGCACTTTCACCTATATTATCTGATCTGAGCCTCATGACAAATCCATGAGGTAAGCGGGGCCAATATTATCACTTTCCTAGAGCAGGTAAGTACAAGAGCCAGGCAAATGAATACTCAAGGTGGCAGGCCCTGAGTGGAGCCCAGATCTCCTAATTCCTTCTCTTTCCAGCACATACACTGTGGAGGCTCCCTGATGCTTTAGGAAGATTTTTTTTTCTGGCTTCATCCATCTCTACCTCAATCTGCCAGTTCACAGCTTAAAACTCTTTGGGAGGAGAGTGTAAAGCTGTGAGTTGGGAGAAAATAAGTGCATCGTCTATGGTCTCTACCCTTAATATGCTTTCTACCTAACTGGGGAGAAAAGCCACAGAAACAGGTTCTATAGTAAGGATTCAATTTCAGTAAAATTTCAGAGAAGGGGCAGGGGTGCCTGGGTGGCTCAGTCCATTAAGTGTCTGACTGCTGCTCAGGTCATGATCTCATGGTTCATGAGTTCGTGAGTTAAAGCCCCAGAGTTTGCTTCAGATCCTCTGTCTTCCTTTCTCTCTGCCCCCACCCTGTTCTCTCTCTCTCTCTCTCAAAAATAAACATTTTTTAAAAATTCAGAGAAGAAGGAAAGATGTTTGTGAGCTGGAATAGATTAGAGATTTGTGTAGAGAAATTCTGCAACTCATATTTTTAGGAAGTATCAGGGATCTCAATAGATTGAGATATTTTATATATTTTAACCAAAAACTAATTTTTAAAGAAAATATTTGGATTTTTTCCAGGCTCCACTTTTTGGAATTAACATGATCCCTGCCTTCTCGTACCTTTCAACACACATACACTTAGCTGAAGGCAGTGACAATCTGGGCCACACTTTTTCCCAGATCTTGATGTTTTCCCTCTGTCAGGGTGGTGGGAAAGAAGAGGAGGGGTCACTTGCCCACCCCGAGGCCTCTCACAGGGGTAGTCTCCTTGGCAAGCATGCCCTCTTTGGCAGTGGTATACAGCTCTAGGAGAGACCCCTACCATCCAAGCAGGTGGTACTATGGGGCCAAGATACTTATTTGGGGTATATTCCCTGTGCTTGGTCAGGCCTGCTCACGGCCCTAGAGGCAAAGGAATGTGGACTCCAGAACCAGGTTGCCTGAGGCTGCATCTCTGCACCACTTTCTAATTGTGGCAAGTGCTTGGCAAAGTTCCCCACCCCACCCTGCTGTGAGATGGAGGTTGTAATCCTGCCTGCACAGGAGGTCATGGTTGTAAGGATTGCATGAGATAATAAATGTTCTTAGCACAGGGTCACGTAGTCACTGAGGGTGGTCACTCAGTCCTTGCCTGCTAGCTGGATCCAGAGCTGGGAGAGGTGTGGGGAGGGGGAAGGTGGCATGGGAATGCAGGAAGAGTTGGTATTTCTGCCATCAGACAGGTTAATGGAGGTAGGAAGGAGGACCACATAAGTGCTGGCCACTGCTCTTTCAGTGTCTCGTGCACACAGCCTCGGCTTCCTTTTTCCTGCTGATACTGCTAAAGTATCTCAGACAGGAGGCCACCCTTACTCTCCAACAAGAAATTGACAACCATGAGACTGGTCAGTCTGTCCCCACAGAGAAAAACCAGGCCACACAGTGGAGTTGCCTTGGCAGCTGACCCCACAGCCTCCTTTGCCTTCCCCCAAACTGCCAAGGGTAGCTGATCCCTTGTGCCAGGACCCTCTGTAGTTGTATAGTCCCATAGATACCCCCTCAGGTCAGACAAGGTTATCTCCTGCCTATAGCCCAGCTCTGGAAAGACAGTTGTGCCTTGTCCCCTCCACAGCCCACTCCTCAACTGGACACTGCTAGCACCAAGCCAAGGAGGAATTTAGAAACTCTGATGACAAAATGACAAAGTCCTCTCCTCTCCCAATTCCTGCCATTAAAGGTTCAATAAAGCTTATCTGACCTGTCCTCTGCCTCCTAAGTAGAACTGCAGGGAGATTATCTCCAACTTAACATTGGTCAATCTTGTTCTCCAGAGACAGGAATTTTTCATTGTCCTTGAGCTAGGTATTCAAGTACTTTTTCACCTTCATAAGCAGAAAAATCTAAAACCCAAACTTATTTCTCCTTATTTCTTTTGGCGGAAATGGAAAATAGCTCCTTACCTAACCCCTTGTGCTACCCACTTCTTCCCAAATGTGAAGGCCATGTGGAGCCCATGACCCCTCTCCCGGCAGGGGTGTACGTGCAGACATAGCCACACACTCACATTTTCTCACCAGATGCTACCAGCTGCTTTGAGTCTGTGCAAAGAAAGTTCTGTTTTCTGGTTTGTTGAATACTTTTTTTTTTCCTGTTTTTGGAATCCACTTCTTTTTTTTTTTAAATTTTTTTCAACGTTTTTTATTTATTTTTGGGACAGAGAGAGACAGAGCATGAACGGGGGAGGGGCAGAGAGAGAGGGAGACACAGAATCGGAAACAGGCTCCAGGCTCCGAGCCATCAGCCCAGAGCCTGACGCGGGGCTCGAACTCACGGACTGCGAGATCGTGACCTGGCTGAAGTCGGACGCTTAACCGACTGTGCCACCCAGGCGCCCCTGGAATCCACTTCTATAGGCCCTCTAATCATCTCTTAAGGTATTCAGTGAAAAAGGAACCAACTGTCCAGAAGGCTTGATGGATGCTACTTTCCTTAAATGCTATTATCTTTTATTCCAGCACCCTGTCCTCTTTGCAGGTGCCAGGCAAGCCAGCTGTGTAAAAATAGGCCCAGTGTTCTTTGGCAGTAGAGCCAAGAGTGGCCCAGTCTAGTCAGGTTTTTGAGAGAATCAGTAGAAAGTTTGGGATGGTCTGAATGTATTGAAATAAAAAGTTCTGCTTTCTGCTGTGTCATTTTGGTATACTGATGACAGGCCTAACCCACTGTAGGATGAGAATTTTTAAGGCCACCCTCTGTGAAGAGGTATATCATGGAGGGAGCAGGAAGACTGGGTGGGGAGCCTGGCAGGGAGACCCCATGGGCCCCTGGCTGGAGTTGGCCGTGGGAGGGAAGAGATGAGGTCAAGTCTGGTTCTGTGTTGGGGCCAAAATAGATCAGATGAGAAATGGCGGTGGAACAGCCAGTTGGGGGTGGAGAGAACCTGCTATAACTGGCTTGCCTGCTAGGAGCCTGGCAGGTTGGGGGTGGGGGTGGGGAGGGAGAAGGAACTGCAGAGCTGGATCTGCTTATGCAACTGCAGCTGCCACTTTGAGTTATTCTATTATGTAGGTCAAAGCTGATTATTCACTGCTGAGTCAGCAGAATATCCCTTGCCACCAGGCAGTAAGAAAAAAAGAATGTATTTTACATTCTAATTAAATGAAAAGCCTTTCTCCCTTCTCCAGAGTGGGAGGAAGGACTTAAGAAAGAGGGGGAACAGGAGGTGTTGAAACTTGGCTTTGATGCCTTCTTCTGTGATTTTCTTGAGTGTTTCTCTTTTCTTTCTTTGTCTTTTTACTAATTTATAAATGACTATATTCTCTAGGTAAAAGATTCAAGTAGTTATATAAAGTTGGTCGACTGTGAAAACTTCCCCTTACTGTCACAGTCTTCCCCTGCCCAGTGGCCGTGCTAACAGTTGATAGATATCTTTCTAATTCTAAATAAAATGCATCTCTCCATGTATGTGTCTGGACATATAGACAAACATATTGACAGGTTATTTCTGCAGCTTGCTGTTTTATCATTTAGTTATATCTTTTGGCAATTGCCTGAGTTTCTAGTTATAAACAAAGAGGTCCCATTGACACTGAAGGAGCTTCAGGTGTTCTGGGGTCCCCCATTTGTGCTTCTTGCTTCCTAACACTGGGTTTTCCTTTGGGATCTGTCTCCCTCTCCTTGGGACTGGGCCACCTTTCACTCAAGCAGCTCTTGGTCTCCTTCCTGGCTTTGGGAGCTAGGGTCATGTCCAGAAGCTAAAGTAGAATTTTTTCTTCTCATTCAAGTACCCTTTCCCCCCTGAATGCCTGTCCTAAAAAAGCTCCTTCTCCTTTCTCACCCTGAGGGGACAAGAGTGTGCTGCATGCATTTCACAAGTAAAAAATGCTTCTTATCTTATTTTCTATCTCTCTACTGAGATTCCTAAGAGGCTAGTCTTTTAGGGCTTCAGATTTCTCCTCCTCCTCCTGCTTCTGCTTTTCTCCTTTCCCTCCTTCTCCTCCTCCTTTTTTTTCTTCTTTTTCTCTTTCTCCTTCTTTTTCTTCTTCCTTGAGCAGCTTGGAAAAGAAAGAACTTCACTATTTGTGTAATTTTTAACTCTGATTTGCTCTGCAATTCCTCTGTGGAAAGCTTCCAGGTCCTTGATGCAGGATGCTATGATAGATAAACGTGTGTATTGTTTTGCAAGTCTCTTGCAAATTAATACCTTGACATCAGAGGGTTCTAGTCTTTCCTAATTTCTAAATCCCTTAGTCTTGGTTCATTTTCCTTTGAGGTTTCTTTCACATTCTCTAACCCCAAATTTATCTCCATTTACTAAACCTGTTGCCTCAGATCCTGGACAGCATTGCTTTCTTGCCCTCCTTAATTCCCGGAGTTCTCTGGATGTCTCATAATCCTTATATGTATGAATCCAGACAAACAGACTGCCCAGATTTAATCCATGTATATCCAGGTTGTCTTCTTTCCCCATACATCGTCTAGCATACAGGCGTTCCTGGGTGGCTCAGTCTGACTTTGGCTCGGGTCATGGTCTCACTGTTCATGGGTTCGAGCCCTGTGTCAGGCTCTGTGTTGACAGCTCAGAGTCCAGAGCCTGCTTCAGATTCTGTGTCTTCCTCTCTCTCTGCCCCTCCCCTGCTCACGCTTTGTTTCTCTCTCTCTCTCTCTCTCTCTCTCTCAAAAGTGAATAAACGTTAAAAAAATTTTTATTAAAAAATAAATAAATAAAATCTAAATACAGTTGACCCTTGAACAATGGAGAGGTTAGGGATGCTGACTCCCTGAACAATGAAAATCCACATATAACTTTGACTTCCCAAAAACTTAACTACACTTAGCCTACTATTGACTAGAAGCTTTACCAGTAACATAAACAGCCAATTAACACATATTGTGTATGTTGTATGGATTATATATACTGTATTCTTACAATAAAGTAAGCTAAAAACGTTAAGAAAATCATAAGGAAGAGAAAATACATTTACAGTGCTGTGCTGTAACAAATCCACATTTTAGCGGGCCTGTGATGCTCCAACTCGTATCGTTCAAGGGTCACCTGCATATTGAAAATCTCTTTAATTTTTTACTCAGTTGTCAATTTGACTAAAATCTCGTTTTTCATTTTTATGATTCATAGAGACTAAAATTATTTTGTAAGTGGCTTTTCAAAAAAGAAAGAAACTGCAAATCTATCAGTTAATCACCATATTGAGCTCCAACACTGAGGGGTGATGATAAGGCATTATTTATAGAGTCTGGGAAGAGGTTAAAGGCTAATGAAGACATTGGTGTACAAACAAATAATTACAATACAATGTGATGACAAAAATGTGTGCAACACAAAGAAATGTCCTTCAAAGTTGCCAGAGGAATGCTAGGTAAGGCTCCCAGATTGAGCCAAATCTAAAAAGGTAAGTAGGTGGGCTCCAGATAGGCATGAAATAGAACAGCCAGGTAGAGGGATGGGCGCAGGAAAGACTGTGTGTCAAGAGAGAAATGACATGTTGGAGAAAAGCAAGTACTTTTGTGTGGATGGAGCCCAGGAGAGTGATAGGAGATGAGGTTGAACAGGTGAGAAGGGCCCAGATCTCGAAGGATCCTATATATCATACAGGAGAGAGCAGGCTTCATCCAAGTCATGGGGAACCACTGAAGGATATTGAGCAGATGAGTAACATGATTAGGCTCACATCTGAGTGAAGACTGTGACACTTGAAGCAGGAAGACGAGTTAGCAGGCTAAACATTTGTCCAGGCCAGCGAAATCCTGGCCTGAAATAAAAATGAAGTTACAAGGTGACAAAAACCAGAAAGATTTAGGAGTAGAACCAGCTGGACATGGTGATTGACTACTAAGAAGGAGCAATGTAGTTTATCTAGGATGAATCAAAATGAAATGTTTCAACTGTCTAGTGTTTGTGATGAGCATTCACAATGTGTTCTCTCTTTCTGCCTTCCACCACCTCCGCAAAGCCCTGAGGAGCACTGAGCAGGTCTTTGGCTGGAAGCCTTCCTCAGGGTGGCTACCCCAGGTTGTTGCTCAAAAGTCTGCTGTAGAGCAATACAACCTAGAAAGGAGTTGGGACTCTTGGGAAGCATTATATAAACGAGAATCTCAACACTTTGTTCATTCAACAAAGATTTATCAAGTGCCCATGATGTGCTAGATACTGTTTGAGACACAGGAGATACAACAGTAAACCAAAAAACCTCATTCTCATTTGCGGTGGCAGCAGCAGGAAGTTGAGACTTAATAAACATTTACTGAGTCCACATGTGTGTCTTCCAGGTACCACAGGGGATACAGAATCATTCAATTATTCTCAAATAACTGAGTGTCTGTTCTGCTTCAGGGACTGTGTTAGACATGAGGATACTTCGTTCCTGTACCAAGGAACCCACAGTCCAATGGATGATTCTGACAAAGACACAAGGAATTTCAGTTCTAACTCGTAAATTCCCCAAGAGGACAACATCCAAGCAGAGCTAGATATAACAGAAACGGGAGTAGAGGCGCCTGGGTGGCTCAATCGGTTAAGCGTCGACTTCAGCTCAGGTCATGATCTCGTGGTTTGTGAGTTCGAGCCCCACATTGGGCTCTGTGCTTACAGCTCAGAGCTTGGAGTCTGCTTCAGATTCTGTGTTTCCCTCTGTCTCTGCCCCTCCCCCACTCACGTTCTGTCTCTCTCTCAAAAATAAATAAACATTAAAAAAATTAAAAAAAAAAAAAGAAATGGGAGTAGGGACTGTGGTTGAGGAAAATCTTGGAGAAAATTACATATAAGTTGAGGAAAGACCAGTTGGAGATAGGGCAACATTCAGCATGGAGAGGAAAGTGGAATGGGATGGGACAGGGAGAATGTTACAGCAGGAAGGATTAGCATGTGCCAAGGTCTAGGAACAGGAAAGAACATTCCCCCTTAGGGGAACTTCAGGTGATTCAGTATAGCCACAGCATAGACTAAGAGGTAGGAAATGTAGATAGAAGTGAAGACTCAGCCATGAAAGGGCCTTCTGGGCCATGCCAGAGAGATTGGGCTTTACTCTAGGAGCAGTGGGACAGCATTAAAGGGTTTCAGAAAATTGATATGATCATATTTACATTTTAGAAAACTCATGGCTGCAAGAGTAAAGGATGAATTGGAGAGGGGAATAAGATCAGAGGCAAGGAGACCAGTTATAATGTGGTTACAGGAATCCAGGATAGGGATGACAGTGATATGAATTAGGGATGGAGCTGTGGGGGTATACAGAAATAGATGTATTTGGCATTTACAAGGTAGAATTTACAGGACCTGGTGATTATGGTGATTGGGGAGTCAAGGATGGCACATTCTCATTGGAATGCAAGTGAAATAAATTGAGGATAACACTGGATTATATTTTAATGCCTTGTCATTGGTGTGGTTCATACTGTGTTGAGTTGGCCCATCTGTCTCTCCAATGCTCACGATTCACTTCCCTTCCCATTCACCCTTCCCATTCACTCTCCAACACTCATGATCTGTTGCTGAGACTTGAGGAAGGCATTCCATATGCTTTTGGAATTCATGCCTATAATGGCAGAGTAAACACCTGCTCTTCAGTGCCATTTCACCTCCTCCCTGCCCTATAAGACCTCTGGAGTATCTTTTGTGCCTATTACCCTCATCTTAACACTTCTTTTTTTTTTTTTTTTATTTTAGAACTATCTAACTTTTATTTTATTATTTTTTTCCAATATATGAAATTTATTGTCAAATTGGTTTCCATACAACACCCAGTGAACATTTCTTAAGAGCGATCCAATCTTGAGCTCTAATAAGAACAACTACCAATAAGTGCTCTATAGTTTATATATCATAGTAAGCAATTACAAATATCACAGCAAATTCTAGAGTTTGGATCTAGAGATCCATTGGTTGTTGGACACTTCTGTCCATTAGTCTAAATCTAGTTCTGTTCTCAGATCAGTTTCTTTGTCTTCTTTTTAGTTTCAATATGCTTCAATTCCTGGTCCAGATCACCTCTTCTTTCCTGGATTCCCATAGTGTCTCTTCTAGTCTCCAGCTTTCACTCTTAAACTGGAGTTTGCTGTTCAAAGGGTCCAAACAGCCAAAGTCCTGGAAATTGGGGAATGAGGAACTTGTTCCTGGGAATGTGTCCAGCCCTACTTAAGAGAGTAATAAATGGGATTGAGGCTTCCTAAAACAGGGAGTTTTCTAGTAGTTCAGCTTCCACTAGGATGGAAACAGCTTGCTAACTTTCTCAAACCAGCCTTGCAGATTAAATTCTCCTCTGGCCTTTTGTTGCTGACTTTGTTTTACCAAGAGGAGCCAGAGCCTGTGGTTTATGAAGTTCACATTTATTTCACATACCCAAGAATATAAAACTAGAAGACTACTGGGAGTGGGGCCTAATGTTACAGAGAGTTTTGGGGTAAAGATGAGAGGGAAGATTTGTTTTTGAGAGTTTAGCGAGTATAAGTACTACCTGCCATTGGAGTAGGGTTATAACTGAACCAATCCTGGGAATTTTGCAGCCTGGGTCCATGCTTATAAGCTTCAGTGACACCAACAGAGCCCACAAGTGTTCTAGTCCAAGAACCAACCAGACCTCCCAAGACTCACACCCTTTCCTCCGAGGCTGAGGGTGATGAAAAGTGAGGCTAGCCCTCTTGAGCTCTGTGCAGACCCCACAGAACCTGCCCCATTCCTTTTCCCATTTTGTCTGGGAGGCATCTGCCCTGAGAATTGGGGGGATGAGATAACAGGAATTTTTGAGGCCAGTGCTGAGACAATAATGAGTAGGATTAAAATGTAACTCTCAGAGGTGGCATGGTGCACTAGGTCTGTCTCCCCTGCTTTCCAGCTGCTTTCCATTTTTCTCTTCCCCCACCCCACCCCATCCCTACCCTAGCTCAGAAGCCATGTTTCGTTCATGCTGAAGAGAGAACTACTCAGCTCTTGGAAAATGCTGAGCTGGGAGTTTGGGCTTCTTGGCTAAACTAAGTCCCAGATGGTGATTCAGCAGAAACTCCAGGTCTAGCAACTGGCACGGAGGGGTCAGGATAAGAAGGAAGGGGAAGAGAGAGCCAGGGAGGGGGGTAGGGCAGCATGGGTGGGAGCTTAGCTGGAAGAATGCTTCCAGATGTAAAGGGCTGGAGAAGGACAAAACGTTACTGTAGCATGGTGCAAGATCTGTTTCACAGCCCCATTGTGGACCTTACAGAAGCTGGGATCAAAGCTTAGTTTATAGGAAAGGGCTGCTTTGATTGATTTTGGTGTTATTGTTGTTGCTTTGTTTTGATGTTTTTGTCTTTCATCAGTCAAGTTATTTATACTTACCATAATACCAGCCTTTGTTTTAGATAGGCAACAACTTGAGACTTTATAATACAACTCCTCACCCCGTGTGAAAAATGTCTCACCCTGGGTGAACAGGGAAGGATTCTAGGAAGCTGGCTGTGTCTTTCCACTCACACCCCTTTCCCCCCAGGTCTCTCTGAGGACTCATAGAAGGAAAGATAGCTCAGTCTGGCCCGTGTGGGCAAACCTGGAACCTTATCAGAGCCTTGGGTTGTGTTTGTTAGATCTCAAACAGGGCTCTCTGTTTTCTTTGCGTATCAGTGTCTTTTGGCAGCTGGCACTGGTAACCTCCTAGTTCTGGAAATGGCTGAGGTTAGGCAAGCCAAGCCCAAGCAGTCTCTCCACAATTAGAAACACGTGCCCAGATCCTTCCAAGAGCAGGACGGGAGATGTAGCCAAGGAGCCCTGTCCAGCCTATCACAGAGCTCAGTGTCACCACACCCCCTCCTGCGGGCTGAGTGCTCACAGGCTTGCTGCTCCAGCCTGGGCACCGGAGGGCTGGTCTAAGGGGCGTCACCTTGCCCCTTTTGCTCCAGGTCTGGAGGGGAGGGAGTTAGGGGGAGCTGACAGAGCATGGCGGAAGGCGGAAGGAGGAGAAGTGTGTGCCCCAGCAAAAGGTGAGACTAAGAAACCAATGCCTATGACCCAGGTGAAATTTATGGCTGCTTCAGAGGTCTGGGAGCTCCATCCCGGAAAGGTGGTTATTTTGAAGCTCTGGAGAGGAACAGGGTGTTCTGATTTCTACAAAGTGGCGTCACAGCTTCCCCTTTCAGCAGCTGTTTGCTTAGTGCATTATATCTTTTTTCTGTCCTGGCCTTCTCTGTGCTGCATCTCTCAGGCTCTTTCTCCCTTACTCATATCGATGTGTACTGTCCCTCCTCTTCCTTCCTCCCCACTGTTGGCTCTCTCTTTCCCTCTCTTCTTCATCACCTGTCTTTATGGACTTTGACAAGTCTGGGCATTTCCCCCCACTTTCTACTGCCTGTTTTCTCTTATCTGAAAAGACAGAGAGGCCTAGTTCTGGAAGTGCTAAACAAAAACAAGTTGTTCCAAGCTGCCTCCAGCCCATTCCTGAGAAAGGTATGAGACAGCAAGACCAAGAAATCCTAAAGAAGTTCCCAGAGTTCAAGAGAACAAGTGATGGTGACATTGACAAGGGGCCAGAGAAGGGGATACAAAGGCAGAGAACCAAGACTGCCAGTGGGAAATAATTTTCTAAAGCTCTAGGAGCAATGGAGGTGACTCTTTTGGTTTCTGAGGGGTAGCCATCTTAGTCTTCCCCTTTGCCACATTGGCATCTCATTTCCTGCTAGCCTGAAAGCAGACTAGCTAGTATCTTCAGGTCACTTCAGAGTGGCACTTCGGCAATGATCTTGAGTACCACTGACAGGAGCAGGAGAAAGAGAATGTAGGAATGGGCAAAGGGAATGCAGGGCAATGTGTATATGATAAAATAAAGGCTGATGTAGTGGGAGAATAAGCAACTGAGAAACTGGGGGCCAGGAGGACATTAGTTGGGGTCTTACTCCACTCTGTATAAAATGACGTCCTGAGTCTCTCAGGTCAGTTCCTGGCTCTGATTGCTCATAAGGCTAGAAATGTGCCTCTGGATAGTAGGGCAAAAGCGTCAAACATTTCCCCCTAGTTTGGGGGCTTTCTACAAGGAGAGCCCCAACTAGTTCATTCTTCTGAGCACAGTTCTTTTTCTTTTTCTTTTTCTTTTTCTTTTTTTTTTTTTTTTTTTTTTTTTTTAGAGAGAGAAAGTGTGAGTGGAGAAGAGGGACAAAGGGAGAGAAAGAGAGAATCTTAAGCAGGCTCCATGCTCAGTGTGGAGCCAGACATGAGGCTTGATCCCATGACCCTGGGATCATGACCTGAGCCAAAATCAAGAGTTGGAAGCTCAACCAACTGAGCTACCCACACGCTCCCTGATCACTGTTACAGGGGCACCTGGGTGGCTCAGTTGGTTAAGCATCAGACTCTAGCTCAGGTCATGATCTCACAGTTTGTGGGTTCAAGTCCCACATCGTGCTCTCTGCTCTCAGCACAGAGCCTGCTTTGGATCCTCTGTACCCCTCTCCCCCACCGCTCCTACCCCACTGTCTCTCTCTCTCTCTCTCTCTCTGTCTCTCTCTCAAAAATAAATAAATGTAAAAAATTTTTTGTGGGGAAAGACACCTGAGTGGCTCAGTCAGTTAAGCATCTGACTTCGGCTCAGGTCATGATCTCACAGTTCATGAGTTCAAGCCCTGCATCGGGCTCTGTGCTGACAGCTCAGAGCCTGGAGCCTGCTTCAGATTCTGTGTCTCCCTCTCACTCTTCTCCTCCCTTGCTCACACTCTGTCTCTCTCTCTCTCTCTCAAAAATAAATAAATAAACATTAAAAAAAAATTTTTTTAACCAGCCCCCTATCCAAATGGCCCCATCCTGGCTTTCACCTCATCACACCCAAACGACATGGTACATGAAGCAGAGCTGGCTTAGCAAAAGGAATGAGATTGGGGTTCCATGTGGGAAGGTCTTCACTTGGCCTCTGATGAAGACATAAAATGACCCTTTGCCAGCCCAGCTCAGCAAGAGGCCAGAGTCCTGTGTCCAGAAGCAAGGGAGTACCTGAACACATAAACCTGGCCTGTGCTGGTTGCAGATACTTAAAACCAGCCCCACCATTCCCTAACCCATTTTCTAAATGGAGATTTTAGTTATTTTATGCTTGCAAGTCACTGATGTTCTGTTTAAAGATGGACTACAGAGATTAATTTTAAATTGTCTCTTTTACCTATAATCTATAATATATCCATCTAAGGTAAAGGTTCCCAAAACATGTTGTTCATGTTCTTCCCTTCTAAAATTTGTTAATCCTTTAACCTTGCCTCCCTTCCTGGGGGGTTGGGTTGGGTTGACTCAACCTGGGAAAGTCCCAGAACGGGCTCTGCCAGGGTGCTTTCAGTGTTGTCCACTGCAAGATAGTGCGCATTGTGGCCACTCTATCCTTTGACTTGAGGAAGGAACCCAGTCTCAGGACACTTGAGCCCATCTCTTAGCTTTTCATCTTGACTTCCTCTATGTCTGTGATTATAGCCTCTGGTCAGTAAAATTAGGAGACCAATAAAACCATGGGGGCAGAGAACAAAGGAACCATGTTTGTGAGCATCCCAGGGCTATACCCACCTTGTAAGAAGTTTAAGACTCTTGGGCTTCCATTTGTATGTATATCTGGGTTGTGTGTGTGGGCCTGAAGTTTCATGGAATATGGAGGAGACTGGATGAGAACCTGGGGTTGCATGAAGGAGGGATACTAGGAGTGTTTTTTTGCCCCAAATTTTTGTGAGAAGAAAATCACAGCTAGGGGTGCCTGGGTGGCTCAGTCAATTAGGTGTCTGACTTCGGCTCAGGTCATGATCTCATGGTTCGTGAGTTCGAGCCCCATGTCGTGCTCTGTGCTGACAGCTCAGAGCCTGGACCCTGCTTCGGACTCTGTGTCTCCATCTCTCTCTGCCTCTCCCCAGCTTGCACTCTCTCTCTCTCAAAAATAAATACATTAAAAAACTAAAAAGAAAAGAAAATTACAGCTAGAGTTATTGGAGGGTGAGCCTGTTTACTACTGTATAGAATTACAAAGGGAAGGAACAGGAGGCAGTAACACTTTAGCTATAGGATCCTGGGGGTGTGGAAGAGTTGGGATGCTGTCATTTGGTGTGGAAATTTGCCAGCTAGGTCAGCACATGCGTGACTTCACTTTCACTGACCACTTCTAGAGGGCCCCACCTCTTTCCTCCACAGGTGTTCTGCAAGGTCTGTGGACAGGCACTCCTTTGGGGTCTTGGATATGCTGTCTGGTTACTCTTTAAAAGGTTTGCTCTTTCAAGGTGTGCCACCTGCCTTCTGGTCTTTCTGTATGCTGCCTGGCCCTGTATTAGCTTCCTATTGCTGCTACAACAAATTATCACAAACTTAGTGACTTAAAACTACACAGATTTGGTGTCTTATACTTCTGAAGGTCAGAAATCCTAAACTCAAGGTGTCAGCAAAGCTGTGTTCTTTCTAGAGGCTCTGGGAACAGTTGTTTCCATGTGTTTTCCAGCTTCTGGAGACTCCTTAACATTTTTGATTCATGGCCCCTTCTTCCATCTTCAAAGCCAGCAGCATGGCTTCTTCAGATCTTTCTTTCTCCCTCTCTGACTTCTGTTTCTGACATCATGTCTCTTTTCCTAACTCTGACCCTCCCTGCCTTCCTCTTATAAGAACTCTTGTGACTACATTGCACTCATTCAGATAATCCTCGATAATCTCCCCATCTGAAGTTTCTTAATTTACTCACATCTGCAAATTTTCTTTTGCCATATAAAGTAACATGCTAACAAGATTAGGATGTTGACATCTCTGGGATGGTCATTTCTCTGCCTACCACTGGCCCCATGAGTTCTGATGTCATCATCCGAGGGAGGAAGTGAAGGAGAAGCTTCTGTGAGTCCCCAAGGGATCAGAGTCTGAGGATCAGGGCTGGGAGGGGACTCAGTCTTCTCTGCAGGATACAGGAGCTTGCCAACCCTCTCTACAGTGGACATTGTCCAGGTCAGTGACAGGATCTGCATTGTCATTGACCCGAGGACTCTGCATCTCTCTTTCAGTCTTACAGTTTTCCCATGGACAGGAAGTACTGAGCCCACCTCTCCTATCTGGCAGTTGAGAGGCCCTGTGCTCTGAGCAGGGCACAAGATTGCTGGGGGGCACCTAGGTGGCTCAGTCAGTCAAACATCTGACTCTTGATTTTGGCTCAGGCCATAATCTCACAGTTCATGGGATTGAGCCCTGCATTGGGCTCCACTCTTTTAGTGTAGAGTGTGCTTGATTCTCTCTCTACCTCTCTCTCTGCCCCTTCCCTGCTCACACACTCTCTCTCTCAAAATAAGTAAGTAAACTTAAAAGAAAAAAAAAAGATTGCTGGGTTCTAAATTCCCTACTCCTGCCTGTCTTGTTTTTTGTACCCCTCCTGTCCCTTGACATTAAGGTGTCACCTTGTCACCTTTTCCAACTTGGCAGATTAAGTAACCAACTCCTGACTTCAGCATCTTCTTGAAGTATCGGCTTCTTGATAGTCTTTTTTTTTTTTTTTTTAACCCAGCAAACAGAAAGGAAACAAAAGAGAGAGGAGAAAATGCCCAAGAAATACAGATAAGTCTAAGATTCCATGGAGGCCTCTAGAGAAGCAGCAACCACCTCACAGCCAGATTACAATGGACAAGAACAAGAATCTTATTCCTTCTTATTTATTTTATCCAGCTGGGCCAAAATTATAAAATTCCTCTTTCTGTTAGGGTCTCTCCCTCCTATAGGAAGCATCTGATTCCCCTGGGCTGAATTAGCCCACTGGCTTCCATGAAGAGCTCTGCTGCCACCACATTGTGGCATGATCATTGTTGCATGATTATCTTTTAGCTCACCCAACATCCCCCCTTAGGCTGTCAACTCCCTGTGGGCAGGAACTTGTGTCTTACTTAGAACTCCCCTAGGCACTCTACCAGAGTGCTTAGAATATGTAGGCCCTTTATAGATGATGTTTGGATGGATGGATGGATGGATGGATGGATGGATGGATGAATGGATGGAAGAAACTCCTCACATTTCAAGCTGTAGTTGGCCACTAGTCCCCATCTACATATGGCTTCCCTGAGGTCACTGTCTCTCAAACATGCATAATGCAGGGTCTGGCTGAGAAGAGAGAGGGGACACAGTAATCAACAACAGAAAGGGGTTCTGGGTAGCAGACAGGCAGAGACAGAAGGCCTGAGCAGGGCAGGGACTTGGCAAGCATCCGACAGTGTTGTCTCCACTCACTGACCTTTCCTCTCTGGTTGGAGGCTCGGGTTTCAGCCTGCTGTGAGGAAAGGTGTCCTGTGGTAGCAGGAGACTCAAAGTGCCCTCTTTCCCCTCAGTCACATGCTGTGATCACCCAACTTCAGGGTAAAGGGTCAGATATAGGGCCTGCAGCCATTGTTCTAAGGAGATTAGTGTCACAGGCAGCCTGTCTCTCCACCTCATTCTCAGGATTTCTCTTTTTATTTCTGAAAGATCCCTGTAAAGGTAAAAGGTTAAATATTAGTCAAGGGCTGGGTTCTTGTGAAATTGTGGAGATAAGCTCAGGTGGGACAGAAGACACCCACAGCAAGTTTATTTGACAAATTATCCCTTCCTTCAAACATCTCCCATCCCCCAGCACTACTGTGGAGCTGACTGAAGGAATCTTTCTGGTTGCCTTGACAAAGTCCCCTCCTAAGGAGATGATTTTGTGTTTTTTATTCCAGCCTACCAGGAGGTGGCCACATTCCCCCCCCCCCCCCACACCTGCTGGGGGAGAGGAGTTTCTGTGAGTTGTCCTGCTCATCTCTTATTTCCCTCCAAGTACTTTGCTGTCTCCTCTCCACCATGCCCTCTCCTCCCCTTTGGTAGAGGATAATTTTCTTCTCTGTGATCACAATCTGGTTCCTTAATCTGTAATCCTTACCTATCCCTGAGCCTCATGGGTATTGTGTCCTAATCTTCTTTTCATGTATCAGTCTCTTTTATCCTTAAGTCATTGCTTGTGTCTGCCTGAATTCCTAGGGCCCCGGGGGCCCAGCCTTGTATTTAGCAAGCCTCAGGGCCCTGAGGAGAAGCAGATCACAGGCCCCGGTGCTTAGAGTGACTTGGGTTGGATTGTCACCAGGCATGTGATCCTGAAATCCTTTTTGAATTGAGTAAGATAAACCAAATGTGTGTTTATCAGGATGTCTCAGTCCATCTGGAACATTCGAGTATTTACAAGATGTTCTCCCTGTTCAGGCGCTTAAAATCCTTCCTCTGACAACATGTTTTGGTTCTCCTTATATGACACCATCTTGGATAACAGCTCCTCCGTGAGGAGTCAAGAGTTTCTACTCTTGAAGTCAAGTTTCCTGTTGCCCTTTTGGCTCTGTACAACCATCTGGGGATTGTGTCTTCTTTTGATGAGATTCCTGGAAAACGGGAGATTCTGTGCATTGTAGAATGTGTAGACTAAAATGAGATTACAGGTCTAATGATATGGGGCATTTTCTTTATCCAAGTATTAAATATTTGTTGAGCACCTGCTATTTGCAGGCACTAATGATGCCCTGGGATTAAAAGCTTGAAAAGTCACAGTCCCCGCCTTCCTGGCCTACATGAAGACAGAGAAAAAGGAACAAATCATTATAATACAAAGAACTAGATGCCAAAACTAAATATAAAGAAAGTGGTCTGGGGGTAGAGAGGAGGGGCAAACTTTGTTCCTTGTCTATAAAATGCAGCTGGTATATCTTACCTTGCAGTCACATTGTCAGGAATAAGTAAAATAATAAAGACTCACGAACAGGTGACATTTAAGCTGGATCTTGAAAGATGAGAAGGAGCTTGCCAGGTAGAAGAGGTGCAGGGAGAAAGGTTACAGGCAGATAATAACATCAGGTCTTTACCCTTACTGAAACTCTCTCAGAATCAAGTAAGGTTGGAAAACTCTTGAAAAGTAAAAGGGCAGTTTAAGGATCAAGTATTGATATAACTTGCTTAGCTGTTCAAGTGAAGTCAGAGGCCTGGCCAGAGCTTGAGAAGAGATCTGGTGTTTTTTGTTTTTGTTTTTTAATAATTTATTTATTTAGTTAGCATATAGTGCAACAATGATTTCAGGAGTAGATTCCTTAATGCCCCTTAACCATTTAGCCTATCCCCCCCTCCCACAACCCCTCCAGCTACTCTCAATTTGTTCTCTGTATTTAAAAGTCTCTTATGTTTTGTCCCCCTCCCTGTTTTTATATTATTTTTACTTCCCTTTCCTTATGTTCATCTGTTTTGTATCTTAAATTCCTCATATGAGTGAAGTCATATGGTATTTGGCTTTCTCTGACTGACTAATTTCACTTAGCATAGTACCCTCTAGTTCCACTCATGTAGTTGCAAATGAGATCTGGTGCTTTTACATATATGACTTTTACCTTTAGAGGACTAGAGGGAGAAATAAGAGGATTTTAACTTCCCTTTGTTCTCAAGCTCTTCCTAAGCATGTATGAGTCCTGTTCCTATGGCACAGGCTCCCCCAGGTTGCTTGGTGAGTGTGGTGGTAGGATTCAGCCTCTCAACTCTCTTCCAGCCCTTGGAGGCTCCAGGTTGTTGGGATCTCTGTGGGAGCCCTATGACTCCTAGGAAATAAAACAGAGTTAAAAGCCTTCATGCCACCAAAGAAGATATAGGGATAGTGGCAAATAAGCACATGAAAACATACTCAACATCATTACTCACTAGGGAAATGCAAATGGAAACCACAATGAGATACCACTGCATACCCACTAGAATAGCCCAACTTTTGGAGCTGACAATACCAAATGCTGAAAGGATGCAGAGCAACAGGAACTCATCCTGTTGTCACTGGTGGGAATACCACCTGATATAGCCACAACTACCTGTTGTCACTGGTGGGAATACTAACAGATATAGCCACTCTGGAAAGCAGTGTGACTGTTTCTTATAAAGTTAAACATACATTCAGAGGGCGTCTGGGTCACGCAGTCAGTAGAGCATGTGACTCTTGATCTCAGGATTGTGAGCTTGAGCCCCACGCTGGATGTAGAGATTACTTTTAAAAAAATTAAATCTTTGGAGCACCTGGGTGGCTCAGTCAGTTAAGCGTCCCACTCTTGGTTTCTGCTCAGGTCATGATCTCACAGGTTCATGAGATCGAGCCCTGCATCTGGCTCTTCACTGTCATACAGAGCCTGCTTGGGATTCTCTCTATATATCTCCCTCTCTCTCTCTGCCCCTCCCCTGCTCATGCTATCTTTGTCTCTCTCAATTAAAAAAAAATTTTAAGTTTAATAATAAAACCTTTAAAAAATAATAAAGTTAGGGGCATCTGGGTGGCTCAGTCAGTTAAGCATCCAACTCTTGACTTCGGTTCAGGTCATGATCTCATGGTTCGTGGGTTCGAGCATTATGTCGGACTCCACGCTGACAGTGCAGAGCCTGCTTGGGATTCTTTCTCTCCTCTCCCTTCCCCCCCTCTCAAAATAAATAAATAAACTTTAAAATAATAATAATTTACCTTATGACTCAAAATCTCACTCCTGGGTATTTACTCAAGAGCAATGAAAACCCTTCTCAAAGATATCTACAATCCATTTAAAGACTTCTGTGCAAGTGTTTATAGCAGCTTTATTCATCACAGCCCCAAACTGGGAGCAACCCAGATGTCCATCAGCCAGTGAATAGAAAACTGATACATAAAATGGAGTACTACTTGACAATAAAAGGCCTAGACTATTGACATACACAGCCATACATGAATGGATCTCAAAAGCATCACAGAAAGTGAAAGAAGCCAGACACAAAAGGCTACATATTATATGATTCTGTTCATGTGACATGCTAGAAAAGGCAAAACTTTAGTGAAAGAAGCCAAATTAATGGTTACCAGAGGTAGGGGAAGGGGACTGACCTCAAAGGAGCACAGTGTACAAGAGAGAGCACTTTTTAGGGTGTTGGAAATGTTCCGCATAAAGAGTGAGGAAGTGGGGCACCTGGGTGGCTCAGTCAGTTAAGCGTCCAACTTCAGCTCAGGTCATGATCTCGCAGTTTGGGGTTTGAGCCCCACATCAGGTGCTGTGCTGACTGCTCTGAGCCTGGAGTCTGTTTCAGATTTTGTGCCTCCCTCTCTCTGCCCCTACCCCGCTCGTGCTCCATCTCTCTCTCGTAAGTAAATACACATCAAAGAATGTGGAAGTGATTAAATAATGAAACATGTTTGTTGAATCTCATCAAACTGTACACTTAGAAAAATGAATTTCACTCTATGGAAATTATACCTCAGGTAACAAAAGATTCCCCTAACCTCTATTGCCCCAAATTCAGGCTGAGGAAGATGACATTCAGGATCTACCAGCTGCTCAGGGCTCCTCCTGAGCATAGTGACCTGAAAACAAAGCCCACACTTGCACCCTGGTCAGATGCTGATTTTCCCCAAAGCCAGTGCCCACACTTACATGCCTGCTTCTGGCTTTCAGCCCTGGGCAGGGCATGCTCTGACCAAGCTCTAATTTGTGGCACATAATCCCCATTTGTAACCCATTAACCTAGCCAAGGTTTCTGGACACTGGGCTGAGCTTTAGGGAAATTTGGCTTGCCCGTTACAATCCCATCATCAGGAGCAAGGAGCGTTTCTGTTTCTGTGCAGAGGGCCTCATTATAGCCCTGAGGGTATGTTTGGGGATCTGTCATTTCAGTGCTCCTCACATGGGTCAACTGTTCCAGTGTTCGCTGGGCCACCCGAGTTCAAGACATTTTCACAGCTGGGAAGCTCCTGGCCCTGGCCCTGATCATCATCATGGGAGTTGTACAGATCTGCAAAGGTGAGTATCACCTGAACATCAGGGCCCTACCCAACTCTCCACCCCTTGCATGTACATACCCCTTCACACTGTCTTTGAACATGTGCACACCCTGAGATTTCCCAGTTCTGGCCTTGAATGACTTTTCTTCTTCACTTGCTTGACAAAGGGAAAAAGAAACCATTTTTCCTGGGGTGGTTGGAAGTTGAGCATGCCCCACCTGGGTTGCAGAATTTAGTTCTCCCGTGCTGACCTCATGGCTCTAGCATAGCTAGGTAAAGACCCCAGATCTCTGGACTCCTGTTGCCCTCTTGCCCCAGCCCCAGGAAAGCTCCCTGCATCTTATATTGTATGTTGTCCATATCTTTTTTTTTTTTTTTTTTCAACGTTTTTAATTTATTTTTGGGACAGAGAGAGACAGAGCATGAAGGGGGGAGGGGCAGAGAGAGAGGGAGACACAGAATCGGAAACAGGCTCCAGGCTCCGAGCCATCAGCCCAGAGCCTGACGCGGGGCTCGAACTCACGGACCGCGAGATCGTGACCTGGCTGAAGCCGGACGCTTAACCGACTGCGCCACCCAGGCGCCCCGATTGTTGTCCATATCTTAAAATGAGGAATGGAGGAGATTTTTACACATTTCAAAATACTCATAATCTCTACAAGAGAGAGCTCGACATTCCTGGGGCCTCTGCCAACATTCCCCACTGGATTTGGTCCTTTCCAAGCCCGAGTCTGTATTTGGCTTCCATGGGAACCATGGCACCACTAGGCTCTGCCCAGTGTCACTGCCTCCTGGAGAAAGTCAGATGACAAACAGAGAGACCTCCCATCTGCCTACAAGCTCTAAAGGCCTTGTGGGGTGCCTGGATATTTACTCCAGGAAACTAATTAAAGTTTGCTGTTATTTCAACCAGTTATGTTAAGTTCTTTAGCAGGTTATATTGTTTAAAGAAATTGTTGTATGTACTTACCTGGCAGGGGAGATACCATGATCATGAAGGTGGTATTCCCAGGGCGAGTCTTATCCATTGTACTCCGGATGTGTTGACCCCTGCGATTTCTCCAAATGTGAGAAACGTGATTACATAATTTGTGGTAGTGGGGACTATGCTCACGCTTTCCCCTAAAAGAAAGAAAGAAAGAAATCACTGTGCTATCTTTTCAGAGATAGTAAGTTCCTCCTATTCTGGTCCCAATGCTTTCTCCTGATCACTGTAATCTTATTTCCTGTCCAAGTGCTGGATTACAGATGAATAAGTAAAATATGGGCAGTTAATCCATGTCTCATTACAGTGTCATCAGCAACCTTTCTTGAGGGCCCACTGTGTACAGGACCCTGTGCTAAGGGTTGGGAAAGCAGTAGAAAATCTCTTTGCTGAAGGACCTTGTCCTCAGGGAATCTATACCATGAAGAGGGAGACCAGACACACACCTTAGAAAGAGATAGGAGGATATTGACAAAGAAAGAGCAAGCATGAACTAATAATGGCATTATAGGAGTTTATGTGTGAGTGTTTGTTGTTCTTCATGCTTTGTGAAAACTGTGTGGCAGGAGAGCCTCACAGCTCACTAGGTACAGAGCACTTAGAAAGCAAACCTTCATATGCTAAAACGGCAACTTCTGGATGCTGGGTGCTCAGCAGCAAGCATTGTACTCTAATCTCTAATAATCCCCCTGGATTATTTTTTTGGTTTAAGTCAAGCCTGAGGCTGGTGAGCAGTAGCTACACACCCACATTGTATGTTCTGTGAATGCTAGCTCTCTTGAATTTGGATACTGGTTATTTTTTATAGAGTGTAAATCAAGTTTTATATTCTACAATACAAACAGGTACCTATCTGTTTCTAAATAAAACTGTTTACATTCGTATAAAAAAGTAGATATAGATATATCTTAGATACAAAGGAAGGTGGTCAGGAGACTGCCAATGACCCTAATCCTGTATCTCCAAATCTCAACAAGCCAGCCCCCCACCCCCCACCTGCCCCAGATTTACCCTGCCCTAACCAGTGACCACCCCTGGCCTTTCTTTCCAAGTAAATTTGCCTTTTAAAAGAACGTTGAGCACTGTGCTTTGAACCTGAGTCCCCATTTGGACTCCTGGTTAACAGGTTCTGGGGAAGTCCTAGATCTCTATTTCCCTGCTCCTTTTGGTCCCACTTCTCCGATGTGTGGGGTTCACTGGAGACAAGACAAAGAGCTGGACCATCACTGCAGGGAGGGGCCAAGAGGGGACTAGGCAGGCTAAGGGCCGCCAGGCCTCTGGCTTATCTCTCTGAGCAGCCTCCTGCCCCTTGCGTCCACAGGAGAGTATTTCTGGCTGGAGCCAAAGAACGCATTTGAGAATTTCCAAGAACCCAACATCGGCCTCATCGCACTGGCTTTCCTTCAGGGCTCCTTTGCCTACGGAGGCTGGAACTTTCTTAATTACGTGACTGAGGAACTTGTTGATCCCTACAAGTGAGTTGAAATAGCCCAGCTCTTCCCAAATCCCTCAAAAGGTCATGGCACCTGCTACTAGGAAAAGGGAGCCAGGTGTCCCCTGGCCACTTCTCCACCTCCAGCCCCATCTGACCATGACCTGGTCTATTTTAAAGAAAGAGTTATTTCCTAGGAACTTTAACCATTTGCCATACACCCTGCCAGGAGGAGAAAAATGATGCCATGACGGTCCCAGAGCAGATTAAAAAGTTGAAACAGGGCTGAGGAAACACCACTGCCTTAGAGGATGAAATGTGCCCTGAGAGGCCTCCAGACATCTTATTTACCTGTCTTGGGACAGGAGGGTCTTTGTGTCTTGAGGCAGGGGAGAGAGGTACATCATGGAGATTCCAATCAGGAAGGGACCAACAGTATGGAGCATATTCCCAGCCTATGCTGTTTCATTTCCTTTAAATTGTCCTGCCCATATTGAGACAAATCCACCCCCCCCCCCCCAGGGAGAGGGAGCATCACAGAAAAGTGTAAAGTCAGCTGCACTGCAAAGTCAGCTGTGTGCAGAAAGACAAAAGGCACTCCCCAGATCCCATCACAAGGCAGGTGGTCCCAGGTGCCAGGCCTTCCCCCTCTCACCTCCTCTCCCTCTACAGGAACCTTCCCAGAGCCATCTTCATCTCCATCCCACTGGTCACATTTGTGTATGTCTTTGCCAATGTCGCTTATGTCACTGCAATGTCCCCTCAGGAGCTGCTGGCATCAAACGCAGTCGCTGTGGTAAGAAATCAAACTCACAGTCCTTCAAACCAGGAATGTTGACATAGACTTGCCTGATTAGCCCCACTCACTTTTCCCTGATCCATGGATTTGTGGAATTGGAAGTCAACCCAAGTACTCAGGGCAGAAACCACATCTTCAAGTGCCTAGGAGCAAACTGACAGCCGTGTTGTACCTACAACAGCAAAAACGGCAGAGTTGTCTAGTTGCCACAAACACTGTATGGCCTGCAAAGCCAAATTACTTACTATCTGACCCTTTACGGAAAAAGTTTGCTAACTCCTGATCTGGGGCATTTTAAACTCTAAATGTGATGATCATATAAAGGAGGCAGGCTCCTCCTCAGAAAGATATAATCTAGCAGAAGACACCATTTCTCTCTGCCTTCATTTCTTCCTCGGGAAATCATGCAGCCTGATTCCTTCCCTCATCAGGGAAAAGTGTGTGCCAGTAAATAGTCAGAAAGTAGGAATGGTTTGTGCTTTTTGGGGAAAGAGATCATGTAGATCCAAGGCACTGGGGTCTTTGATATCCAGGAAAGACCTGGGAGCCATGCCGTTCCCTCACCTGGCTTCACCTGGGCCTGGATGCCACCCTGCCAAGCTGTCATCACATGGCTTATCTCAGAGGACTGTAAAGAAAGAGGTCCTTCAGTGGTAGCCTGTTTCCATGACCACCAACCAGCCTAACCCAGCAGGACATCTACTCTAAACAACCCCTCCCCCATAATGTGCTAGAAATTGAATGTGTACTTGGCTCAGAAAACAGAAAAGGCTAGTCCCCTGACATTTTATATTCCTTCAATATATGAAGACTATTCTGTAGCTTCACTGTCTTTTCTTTCTCAGCCTATGTAGTGGCTTGTTATCATTTTTCCCTTCTTAGCATATTATTTCTATAAATTTAGAAATTCTCATTCTATGAATTAGGATCCATTTCTGTTTTACAGATGGGAAAACTGAGGCTCAAAAATTAAGGACCTTGTTCAAGGTCTCAGAGCTCCAAACTGTTGGGCCTGCCTGTCTTCACTCGTGTATAATGCACATGAGGCCCAGATTCACACAGCTGGCTTCTAGTCCTGGCCCTCCACTTTCTGGGTTTGTGATCTCAGTTTGTGCCTTAGTTTTCTCATCCATAAGACAAGGAAAACAAATGTTACCACATCATTGTCATTGTTGTTGTTGTTGTTATTATTAGTATTATTATTACCACCATGCACTGTCTCCTTCAGTTAATAGCCCAAAACACTGATTAAATGCCCACTGTGTGGTGATCAACATGGGAAGGGAAGTGGCGGTGTGGTGCAGAAGGGGCCTGGGGCCTGCAACCCTCCCCTCAGGACCCTAGTCAGAGAGACTCAGCAAGGGTAGAGATGGGAGGGAGCATTCCCAAGAATGATGTACAAGTGGAGGGTTGTAACCTCTCCTTTTCTGCTCACCCCCTTGTTTTCTCTCCCAGACTTTTGGAGAGAAGCTCCTAGGGGTCATGGCCTGGATCATGCCCATTTCTGTTGCCCTGTCCACATTTGGCGGAGTAAATGGGTCTCTCTTCACCTCTTCCCGGTGAGTGTTGTCCAGGCCTTTCCTGGACCAGGGGCCATTCTGCTATGCTTATTGCTCTGTGTATATGTGGGGTATTTGTCTCCATCAGCAGGGGTCTGTGTGGGCACCTGGGTGGTGACCTGGTAGGGGGTGATTGCTCACATAAGGGCAGATGTGTGTCAGCTTGGATGCAGAGGGGTGTGTGCTGCTCACGTGGTTACCTGCGATGTGTGTGGCTTCACATGTAGTGGCGAGAAGCCCCATCCCACCTCATTTCAGTAGGAGCCCAGGGCTGAGGAGGTCCCAGGCCACCTGATGCAGTCCTAGGTCTGAGTACTGTGACTGGCAGCAGGACAGTGTCTCAGCTGCAGCCTCAGAGCCCCTTTGCTACTTGACTAGAAACAGGCTATGCTGGCTAGAAAGGAACCCCACTCTACAAGGGACCAGGAGGAGCATGGGCCTGGGGCTTCTGGGCTGGTGTCTCATGGAAGTTCTGGGACCAGCCCATAGGTGGGATGGATCATCTCTGAGTGCCCTGCAGCTTCTCCTTGCTCAACAGACATGTGGCTATGGGCAGCCTTCTCATGGTCGCTCAGGAGACTAGGGCAGAGTGTGTGAAGTAAGAGAAATGTGGAAGAGCTAAAGGAAAGCATTTGTCCAAAGCCATGCCCCAAACTCCCAAATTCTCAGGGAAGCCAGAAGTTCAAGTGGGTCCAGGAAGCCCTAGCTCCTGCCTCCACACCTCTAGGAATCTGGCCCCTCCTCAGTGTCTCTTCTTACTATCTCCGGAATGGGCTATTGAGGCCGGCAGACACTGGATAGTTTCCATTGGTGTGGTTCTAGGGGTTCTCCCAGTTTTCTTAGAAAGTTCCCTGCCCCTAGGGCACAGTTCTACTGAAAAGATACAGTAAAAGTGGTGTCCCTGGGTTTAGCTGCTTCCAAAGCCACCTATCCCATCAGGGAGGAGTTCTCATGAAATGTCAAAGGAGTACCATGTTTTCAGGATCCAGGGCAGGGAAGAGGGAGTGTAGGTATCCTCTTTACCCCAGGACCCTATGAGACTCACCCACAGCAACCTCGTGTGCGTATTACACAGGAGCAGTGGCCACCTGGAGGCCTCAACCGAGGGCGAGCAGTGGAAGAGCAGTGACCCATGAGGCTCTCTGAGATCTATTGGAAGGAGAGTGACTGGCTATAGTCACTTTAGAGTGGGGTTTGTCCCTCAGGCAGGCCAAGCAGTGGTCTGCGTGCATGTGGTATAGCTGTGTATGCATGCAGGACACAGTGGCCCTGGTGTGTGAGACCTCTGATTCAGAGGCACAGCTCACCTACCAGGCCTCCTCTGCTCATCTTTCCAGTTCCTTCCTTCCTTCCCCCTCCTTCCCTGCTCTCTCTTATTCTTTTGTGTTTAGTGTATGGAGAGGATGATCCTTCCTGAGGAATAGGAGTGTGTGTGGCGTGTGTCATGCTTAATGTCATTGTCTCTTCTGTTGTCAGCTAGCTGGGCAAGAATTGTCTCTTGTGAACTTGACACTTGAAAATGCTGTTGGACCTGGACAGTTACACATGGTCCTGGCTGCATGTGGAGGAGGGATGTGAATGCAGAGCCCTGGCTATGTGCATGATGAGGCCCACAGAGCACCTGTGGCTCAGTTGGGTGCATGAGGCTGCACCGTAGAGGGGCGATATTGTGTGGCTGCATGAAACTAGTGACAGTGGCCTAGGAGGTTGATGATGGCAGCTGATGGTGATGCACATGGGTACTTGGGGCCATAATGGACTCCCACACTTCTACCAAACTGCTGCTGTTAGCTCCATCCCCCTCACACACAAATTACAATGTAAGTGACAGTTTTTTTCAGAACACCTAGCATGCTGATTCTGTCCTTTCTGTCCCCATTACACCATCCCCTTCCTCCAACCTCTAGGTGTTTCTTTCTCCCTACAAAATTCTAGAGAAAAGAAAAAGCTAATCCGCACTAATATGTAAATGACTCCCAACAGCTTCTTGTATTCTTTTCTCTCAGAAAAGGGACAGAGAAGAAGCGTTCCCTTATGTTAAACCTTCTCTTTTTAAAAATAAACTTTTAGGGCACCTGGGTAGCTCAGTCGGTTGAGTCTGACTTCAGCTCAGGTCATGATCTCACAGTTCATGAATTTGAGACCCACATTGGGCTCTCTGCTCTCAGCACAGAGTCTGCTTCAGATCCTGTGTTCCCCACTGTCTTTGTCCCTCCCCCACTCATGCTATATCTCTCTCTCTCAAAAATAAACATTAAAAATTTTTTTAATAAATAAACATTTTTTTAAATTAACTTTTAGGGGCACCTGGGTGGATCATTCGGTTAAGTGTCTGACTTTGGCTCACAGTTTGTGGGTTCGAGCCCCGTATTGGGCTCTGTGCTGAGATCTTGGAGCCTGCTTTGGATTCTGTGTCTCCCTCTCTCTCTGCCCCTCCCCTGCTCATTCTCTCTCTCTCTCTCTCAAAAATTAAATAAACATTAAACAAATTTTAATTAATTTTTAGACATCAGTAGCCTGACCGTGATATTGTACTATAGTTTGGCAGTATGTTACCAGTAGAAACAGGGTGGATACCTAGGATCTCTCTGTATTATTTATTCCAACTGACTGTGAATCTACAATTCTCTCCCCAAAAAAGTTTAATTTTTAAAAAGTTTAAAAAATAATTTTTATTCCAATTATAAATTCCTTGTCTATTTTAGAAATTAATTTTTTAATAAAGTCTAAGGAAGATAATTAAAATTACTCATAATCCTATCACCCAGAGATAATCAGTTGGTATGTTTTTACATGTCCATAATTTCTAAATTAATTGGAACCATACTGTATGGAACCATACAGTTTTCTATCTTGCTTTTACCATTTGACATTGTATTGTGAGCATGTTCTCATGTGATCAATTTTTTTAACATTATTATGACTGTAAAATATTCCATATTAATAGATACACCATAATTTATGTAATCAATCTCTTACTTTTGGGCATTTAGGATATTTCCAATCTTTTTTATCATTAGAGTATCTTTGTATACATACCTTTTACTAACTCATTATTCATTTCCTTAGGATGGCTTTTTGGGGAATAGAAAAAGTAGCTTAAGGATATATAAATTTTTAGGTATAATAAAATACAATATGTACAATACAATAAAATACACAGATGTAAGTGTTCAGATTGATGAGTTTTGAAAGATGTAGACAGCCATGTAAGCACCACCCAAAATGAGATATAAAATATTTCCATGTATCACCCAAGTTTCCCTTTCTGGTCTACCACCCATTCTCCACCCCCAAAGTAGCAACTACTTCTTGACTAGGATATCAGTGTTTTTAAGGTTTTCCATGGACAGACAGTTCAGTTCCCATGTATCAGAGAACCTGTATCCCTCGAGAATGGGGGAAGCACATTTTTAGAGGGATTAAAGCATTATGAGGCCCGCAAAGTGAAGGCACAATCATCAGTAACCCCAAACCACTCAGACCATACTCGGGGTCTCCATGCACCCAGAATCCATCCATTATCCACTGGCTGCCTTTGGTCTGCCTGCACCTGCACTTGTGAACGTGGGTCCTGTGACAAGTGGGCTGGAGTGTGCATGGGAAGGTGGGTACCTGGTTGGGGTGGGGAAGATGCTCCTGTGTGAGCAGAAGGTAGGCATGGATGAGGGAGACTGGGCTGGGGAGGGACCTTCCTTAGGTGGTCCATGGGCCATCCCAGGCTGACTTCCTTTTCTTTCTACCAGGCTATTCTTTGCTGGAGCCAGGGAAGGCCACCTTCCCAGTGTGTTGGCCATGATCCATGTGAAGCGCTGCACTCCAATCCCAGCCTTGCTCTTCACAGTAAGGGCCCCTCCTTCTGCCAGTCCTATATACACCCTTTCTCTTAGCACTTGATTTGAGCTGGGAGCTCACACTTCCCCCACACACCCCTGTCCCCCTCTGGCCTGCTCCTAGGTTTCACTGGGTCTTAGATAATCTGGCAAATGGCATGAGTGGGCTTTGTGAATATCAAGAGAAAGAACAAGGAAAAACCCTGAGTCATGAAACACCTTCAGGCTCTCATCCTGGCTCATTTCTATTCTCCCATCCTTTTGGGTCAGACTGAAGGGACTGTCTCATGACTCTACAGCCTCATAAAGAAACTTCTCCTTTCTTGGCTTTCCCCTACACCTGCTGCTCACGGAGTTGCAGCTTTGGGCCCCTGCTCCTAACCAATTGCTGCACACTCCCAGCACTCCCCTCAATCTTCTTACCCCAGGAAGCTCTGCCTATCTCTTGGAAAACATGACTGAAACAAATTCAGTGTTATGCGTAGGTACACCAAATAAGAAAATCATAAAGAAAGGAAGACTAGTAACTGAAAATGAAGAAAAGGAAACTTGGGACAGGGAAGAAATGAGGGCAAAATGGCCCCGAGTAGAGTCATTTGGAGGGGTAAAAAGAAAGAGCAAAGACTTGTCCCCACTGAGTCTTTTGAGTTATTTTTTTTTTCTTTCTGTATCCTGAATACAGTATTAAAAATGATTTTGTTCCATCAGAGAAGCAGTTAGACCAGGATAATAGAGTTCTCAGGAGTCAAGTGGAAACATTGTACAACATGAGGGGAGTTTCAGAATGTTCAGATACAGGATGAAGGCCATCTGATTGGTTAGCTGTGAAAGGTGCCTAGAGACCACCTAGTGCTCCCAGTGACCCACAGACTTGTTTCCAGTTTGAGCCATTGGTGAAGTCCTGTGACTGCAAGGCAAGTATAGTCAGAATCTGGTTTATTTGCCTGTTAAAATCTTCTAGATTATTTTCACCATCAGATCTTACAAGAGAACTGAACCTTCTCTTGGCCTTAACAAATTAACAAAGGGGCAGAACATGGTTCTGAGAGAGCCACTGAGATGATTTTGAAGTTGGAAAGTGGACTCTGTCAAGAAAACCTCATGGGGCTGTTATGAGAGTTAGATGGGTTAATATTTGTAGAACACTAAGAACAGGGCTCGAAGTGCTTTATAACTGTTATAAACAGTTTTTTTTTTTTTTTTTTTTTTTTGTTTTTTTTGGCTGGGATTGTTATAAAACTGTGATATTTAAAAAAGCGGGGCGGGCGGGGGGGGGGGGGGAGGATAATGACTCAGGAGAAGAGATTGAGGGTAAGAATAAAGCTTTAATCTGCAGTTAACAATCTTCCCTAAGGGACTCAAAAAAAAAAACAAAAACAAAAACAAAAAAAAACAGCTTGAGCTACAACCAAGGAAGAAATATAAATGAGACCAGGGCAGACCGAGAGCCACTGTCGCCAGTGTGGCCAATCCAGTTGTTTACAGCCAGTATCTGTTCTGATTGGTTAGTGCCCATGCCATACCAGTGCTTAAATATTTTTATTATCACTCCTGCAATAAGAAAGAACTTACTGGCAACGAAGGTGTTAGCAATGGCCAGGGTGACTAGGGGATGCTGTAAAGTCTCAATTTTGAGACATTCATCATAAAATGGTGTTGTCTTCCTAGAGGCAGAACAGTCCCCTGACCTGTAAATAGCTCCTCCAGTGTCCAAATATCTTTCTGATTACTGATGAGTTTCTCCCATTCTCTACAGTGCATCTCAACCCTGCTGATGCTGGTCACCAGTGATATGTACACACTCATCAACTACGTGGGCTTCATCAACTACCTCTTCTATGGAGTCACAATTGCTGGACAGATAGTTCTTCGCTGGAAGAAGCCTGACATCCCCCGCCCTATCAAGGTGCTGCCCTTGGGACCCCCTCCATCTCCTCTACTGGTTCTAGCTGCAGCCCAGATTTTTAAATCACCTTGTTATCAGCTGCTGACCACAGATCATAATTTCTATGATGGTAGCAGACCCTCTGGGAAGCAAGGGTTATGTATAAATGGGGCAGCCATTTCCATTTTCCACTGGAGACAGGACCAGAACAAATTGCAGCTGGAAGAATAAGTTAGATTAAATGTACTTTCATCAGGTCATTTCTTTGTTTCCTATGACTCTTATAAACTCCAGTTGATTTTTCCAGACTCCCTTATCTCTCCAACATTTCCCTGAATCTGCTGATCTGTCCAGTCTCCTCCTTATCCCTCCAGATAGCTGAGTTTACTTGAGCTATGTCTCCATCCCAGAATGAGTTTCCTTCTCCCATCTGCCTATCCAAATCCTAACCATTTTCCACATAGGCCTCAAGTTCCTCCTCTTCCCTGAAGCTTCCCAGTCCACCCCAACCCTCCATGTGCCTCTCTTGTTAAACTACTAGGGCCCTATAGGTAGTAGGGTGCTTGGTGAACCTATTGATGGCTACAAGAGATAATTGTGTGGTGGGAATGAATGGGGTTGCTCAGAAAAAAATATGTGAGAGCACTCTGGGTTCTCCTGCAAATTGGAAGAATAGAGTATATCCCTGAGCTATTTGAACAATCCTATTCTAGAAACAGAGAAGACTAGATCCTTCCAGAAGATTCTTCCAGCTGAGGAATTCCAGCTCTTGACATCTGTTTTCCACCACCACTTTCCTACCACTCTTAGAAAGCCTGCTAGGATGACAACATAGAATAACCCATCCCTCCCCCAACCCTTTCATACCCTCTGAGAAGAGATGACAGGGAAGAGAAAGGCAGCTGAATCTAGAGTCTTGAAGAAGACTCTACTGGGAACTCCCACCTGTGGCCAACCAGATAAGATGAAGCCCATAGAGCTGATGCTTCTTTTTGAAAAAACTGAGGCCCCTGACTGTCTTATACTATGGTAGGTTTCCTGATTTCTTGGACCTTGGCAGATTTATCTTCTCAAATGGCTTGAGAGAGACACATTGAGACTGATCCTGGGATTAGATCTTTCACATTGAGAGGGATGGACATTTGCCCACATGGTGCCCAGATGAGGGCCCTGCCTAGAACCGGGCAAGGGTAAGGAACCTGACATATCCAGGCCAGTTCCTTCTTTCCTCTCCCTCATTCCTCCACTTCTCCTCCACCCTAGGACCTCAGCAAATATATACCAATATACCAGCAAGCTTATCGATCCCCATGGGCTTCTATTATTGCCACAAACACATGGCATGGATGACAAGGTGTTGTTTCATCCTTCCCAGAAGAGAAGATCCAGTGAAAATCATTCCTTCCCTAGTTCCCCTCTCCTATTCCTATCCCACTACCCAAGTTCACCAACATTTGTTGACATAGCACTTGATCTGTCAGGCCTAAGGGTGTGGAAGCCACAGAGCTGAGTGAAGTCTACCCTTTGCCCTCAAAGATGCCTCCCTATAGGTTGAGAAGAAGGAGGATGCCCTGATCCTGGGGCCCCTGGGGTCCACACAGCTAACAGCACCTCTGCTCCACAGATCAACCTGCTGTTCCCCATCATCTACTTGTTGTTCTGGGCCTTCCTGCTGATCTTTAGCCTGTTGTCGGAGCCTGTGGTGTGTGGCACTGGCCTGGCCATCATGCTGACAGGAGTGCCCGTCTATTTCCTGGGTGTTTACTGGCAACACAAGCCCAAGTGTTTCAATAACTTCATTGGTGAGTTGTTGAGGGCGCTGGATGGATAGAGGGCCTTCTGGTCTGGACTGGGTCTCCTGGTCAGGAGTCCTAGGCTGGTCCACAGAGCTCCGTAGAAGAAGACAGGATGAGAAAGGGTGGGTGCCTTCCCAGAAACCTCTGAGGAGGGGAGAACAGCTGAGGTTTGCACACAGACCTTAGACCTATAAGAAAATAGGCAACTTGACAGCCATCCTGCAGGAGCTGCCTGAGGTAGAGGCCAGGGAAGACCCTGGAACTGGTGGTCAGCAAGTGTAGGGAAGGTGCAGGACTAAGGCTTTTATGGGAATGGGCAGCCAACAAACAGGCTTCCCAGAGACAGAGGAGGTGGTAAGGTGGCTGTCTCCTGGAATGGAAGTCTCCTGAAGGTGTTGGCAGCTCTGCTGAGTCTACATCTGGGGCAGGAGATCTGGGCAGGGCCATAGCCTGGTTGGCTGTGTTGATGGGATGCTCAGCACTGACCTGTTCTGTGTAACCTCCCATAGAGCTGCTAACCCTGGTGAGCCAGAAGATGTGTGTGGTTGTGTACCCCGAGGTGGAGGGGGGCTCAGGGACAGAGGAGCTGAATGAGGACACAGAAGAACAGCGGCAGCCCATCTACCAACCCACTGCCTGCAAGGACAAGGACTCGGAGCAGTCCCAGCCCTGAGGACCACCATCCCCTCTCAACTGGCTTCTTCTTCCTACACCCCCTTTTTGCCCTCCTTCCCGGGCTAGGTCCCACCCCAACACACACACACACACACACACACCCCTCTGCTTCTGTCAAGCAGGGGCAGGACCTGGGTGTGGGTGTAAAAAACTATAAACAAAGACACTGACATTTGTACCCAAAGAACCAGTTTCTTACCACCAGGGCCTATGTCCAAAACCCTTGTGAGGGTTTGCTCCAAGCAGTGGGAGGAGAGAGGAGCTGCTGGGGGTATCCTACAGGGCCTTCCTGCACCGCCCTGGGGGCTCAAACCCTCACTTGTCTCCTCAGGAGCCCAGTTCAGTACTGCCTTCCCTCCCCATTCCTGAGCCCAAGGGAGGCCTCTGCTCAGAGAAGTGGAAGCAACAGTGAGTCTTTTGGGGAGGGACAGACTCAAGCAAATCTGTCATCTTTAAAGGTCAACTGGAGAGACCCATATCCCTCTCCCTTCACTAGGAACCCAAGAAATCAGAGAGATGCTTCCCTCTGTTCTCTCCTCTCCCCCTCCCCAGGTACCTCCCCCCACCCCAGCTTGGGCTCCCTGGCTAGAGCAAGGTTCCTGTCGGGACACCACCTTCCTACTGAGCTAAGGACCAATGAGCAGGAGAACTGCCCCCTCCTCCTAACCCCAAGCCAGGCCTGTGGAAGAGATTGGGAAAGGCTCAAATTGCAGAAACCCAGCCCTGCCCCTGTCTCCTGCATCCTGACCCCCATTTGGTGCCAAAGCTTCCTGAAGCCAGAAAGTCTTCTTGTTTTCAGTGTAGTGGACATTTTTCTCTTGATGGCAAAGCTGCTCAGCTCCTCTTCCCTCCCTACTCCCACGAGAAGAAGCAGTCACTCCATTATCCCTGCAGCCATGCCCCCAACATGCCCACTGCTGGCACCCCCATCATGTCCTTTTCCTCCTCTCTGGCTTGGCTCTGGGACCAACCAATGTGAAGGCTCCCCAAGCCCTTCAGGCCTGAAACCCAAGCCAAATCAGCCTTAAGTCACCTCCCATCCAAGAACTGGACCTAAAAATACTCCCTGATTTCTAACCGTCAGGATAGACCTGGTATGAAAAGCCTTCCTGGAATGGAGGGTGCTTTCCCACCCACCCCTCAGAAGCGCCCATCCCATAAGCTGGAAGACTATTTGGGGAGAGAGTGTCTTCTGAAGGCTAGTTCATCCCTCCTCCCCCTACTCAGATACCCCCCTTTTTTGGTCCCACCACTGCCTGTCTTTAGACAGCCTCCAAGACAGGATGAAAGGACAGTGGCAGAAGGTACCCATTTTGGAGATACATTCTCTATGGTATGTGGACTTCTGGCCATCCTGTGGGCAGAGGCTGCCTTTCCCTGCACTCCAGAGGAAGGCCACCATGTTTGCCCTTCCTGCCACACTTGCTGTGCTAAGGACTAGGATCTTTTCATCGCAAAGCAGGATCCCCTCTTTCCTACCTCCCTGTACCATCTGCTTAGACTAGAACACGTGGGGAGTGCTCCTGGCTTGCTTGGCTCCACCAACTCCCCACCTGGCCTGCCTGACCCCCCATTGGTGAGCTGCCAGGTTTGGTTTGAGTTCTGGTCCCTTCCAAGTGGAGGGCAGGATAGGGCTGGCCCCTCAAGGGTCAGGGAACCGTCCTCCTGTTCTCTGTTCTCATTCCTCCAACCTCCATCCCTCTTTTAATTGTTGGGGTTGATTTGTTTGTTTGTTTCATAAAGTGAATGCCTTACTTTTTTGGATAAATATTTTTGAAGCTGGTATTTCTATTTCTTTTGGATTTTTTAATGTAAGGTTGTTTGGGGTGGGGGGAGGGCCTTAGTTATACCTGGATAATAATCTTCTGTCTTTGAGTTGGTTGAGGGTTAGAGTTCGTTTTGTGGAGGGTTTTTTGTTTTTTGTTGTTGTTTTTTCTTTTGATGTAATAAAATTTTAAATGGAAATGAAGTTGTTGGTGGTAATAACTCAGTGATCTTCTGAAACAAAGTCCCCAGGTGTTTCCTATCTCATGAGGATGCTTTGGTTGCCAGCTTCACCCCAGAATGGCCCTTGCTCTGTTCCAGGGACTCAGTGCCAGTACAAATACCACCTCTTTGGGTTTGTTGTTGTTGTTGTTGTTGTTGTTGTTGTTGTTTTAACTCCCTCTCGTTTTGAACCAAAAACTTTCTCATTGCTTCAGTAAAATCAGAAAGTGTTAAAGTTCCTACTTTACCGAGAGCCCACAAACTAGCTGGGAAGAAGAACCTCCTCACTGCCCAGTTGGGGACATGGATGACAGACAGCACTAAGTTGAGTGGAGGGAGGCAAAGGCAGGGTGGTTCCCCAAGGCCGGATCAGCAAAGGCTTCTGGCACCAGGACAGCTGGCACCAGGTGGGAAAGGAAGGGACAGGCTGAGCTTGTGGAGAGATGCCAGGGAGACTTAGGAAAAGACCCAGCCAGATACAAGGGGTTTGACAGGAGGGACTAGGAGGTGAGACACAGTCCCCCTCAGCTGCACAGAGCAGATTGAGAGGACCGTGTCTAGTTAGAAGACTAGGAAGGCTGCTGAGTGAGGACAGAGGAGGGAGCAGGTACAGTAGGAACAAGTTCGCCTCGTGCTTTGAGTTAATTGCTGGAGGAAGTTGATGGGATTAGGCCCAGTCCTTGCTTGGAGTGCCTCCTTTGTGGGCAGCCTCCCAGCTGCCTGTCCTGGGGCTGCATTACTCCAGAGCCAGTACTTCTGGCAGACATGCGCAGGGGAGGGTGTTATTAAGACATCACCCTCTACCATCTAGGACACGTGAGGACACAGGCAGGCAAGATGCCTCTACTCCCAGTCCTGGCCTGGCCCCAACACTCCTCATTTATGGCTGGCATTTCTTCTAGACTCAGACTGGAGGTGTGCCAGTCACAGGGGTACAGATGCTTGGCTCTGAGTCCCAGGTCAGCAGCCACTAAACAGCTTGTGTCCTTGGGCAAGTCACTTAACCTATATAGCACTTTTAGAGAAAAGGAAAAGAAGAAAAAAAAAAAAAGGATTAAACCTATTCTCAAAGAGTCCTTCAATCTCCCAGCCCAAGGTTGTCCCCAGAGAGCAAGGGCAAAACTGGGCAGAGGCCAGTCTTGTGCAAGAGGCTTCTCTCCAGGACTCAAATCCACCCTTTTGAACCCCCTCTGCCCCAATACACATACTTTTCCTTTCCATGGCTGCCAGTATATTCTCCATGTTGCCTCATTCCAGCAAGTCTGGCCCTTCCCAGTCCCCTCTCACCCTGTGGAGACACTTGTTCCTATCCACTACCACCATCCCCCTAAGGTGACATTTGCTGACCTTTTTAACCTGGTCAAATGGGAAAATGTAGTCTCCTCCTGGGCAACATGCATTTATTTTTAACCTGGGCTTTTACCCTGTCTTAACCCTGTCAGTCACTTTAATGGTAGGAATTCAGATGCTCTGACCTTAGGGACTTTGGGGGTCACTGAAATCATAGCTGCTTGAGCATTCATTTGTTAGTCACACAACATATCTTAGAACCATCGTGTCCAAGGGGTTTGTTATATGCTATGAGAATAGCAAACTTACTCCTGAATTTTCCAAATCAGCACAGATTTCAAATACTTAGTCCCGCTGACTCCATGAAAATATTCATACTTGACAATCCACCTCTACTAATTATAATTCAGGCAATATGGTCAGCTGAAGAAGTCCAAAAAGTGGATCTGACCTTACCCTCAAGGAGCAAATAGTCTATGACGGAAAGAAGGCACATGACATGTACATGTGCACTTTCAGGCATGGCTGACTGCCCACACCAGGTGGACTTCGAGCTGAGTCCGCCAGATCCCCAGAACCTGTATGGTGCCTGGTGCCTACATGCCCCAAAATACCTGTCAAGTTAAGGCATCGGATGAGGCTACAGATAGTTTGTCTACTTAGGAGACACAGATAAACCACAAGAGGTGGTCAGAGGAAGGGCAGAAGAAGATTGAACATTTACTGATAAGTTGCTCTCTATACATTATCTTATTCAAAGTAATTAAACAATCCAGCAAAGTAGACTTTACTACTGCCATTTTACAAGTAAGATTAAGTAACCTGCCTGAGGCCCCCCAGCTGGGAAGTGACAGAGGCAGGATGTAAGCCCAGTTCTCTCTGACACTTGACTGCCATGTTTGGCTGCCTCCCTGTTGGAAGGACCTGGTGAAGGAGGTGACTTTTGAACTGAGGCCTGTTACAAAGTCACTAAGATAATATATCATGCATTGTTTCAGTTAATGCAAACAGGTAGCAACTGAAGCAGCACAGGAGGAAATGATCCTGCTGGCCAAGGAGGCTTCTTTCCACTCCTGAGTAACTCCATGGAATCCAAGAAGCCCTCTGCTCTTAGCTGGCACTGCCCTCCCCTCCCCTGTTCCTGTCCAGTACCCACTCCTCCCCTGCAGGGACATCCAGAATGCAACCTGCCCCACCCCCACCACCAAGCCCCTCGGTTACTGGGAAACACTGATGTCAGTACTCCAGCAACGTCAGCCACCAGCCTGGGAGGTGAGAGACGGAGATCACTTATCTCCTACTGGCCCCAGCCTTTCTCATTTCCTGCCTGCTCTATTTGCACACTTCCCTGCTTCCTCCAGCGCCCCCTCCCCCGCCCCCCCTTCACTGGCTACTGGTTACTGACACGGTCTCTCGCTCCCCCCAGGAGGGCTGACTGAGGGCAAACATGGCTCTCTGAGTCACACAGCTCCCCATTTCCACACCCCTTCTTGCCTGGGGGTTTTAAGAACTAGCCTACCGCCCTATCCCCCAGGACCAATACTGCATCCTTGTGTGACCTTGGGAGGTTTGGCCTTTCAGCCTTGTTTTCCTCTTTTATAAGGCAGAGATAAAAATACCCTCTGTCTTGCTTACCTTCCCCCTTAACTCACAGGGAAATGGTCAGCATGGAAAAGTAAATGTTTCAATGATCAAAAAAGCATAACCCCAGAAAATGCCAGGCCTTAGCCATCATCACTATTCCAAAGTCGGAGAGGGCTAGAATTTCTCTTCATTAAGACAAGGCCCTGGGCCCAGTCCTCTCAGCCTACCCACCCTCCCGGTAACTACACTGCAAGCCCCCACCCCGCCGTGATTCTTCTTCCTCCTTCTGGGGGCCCAGCTGCTGCTTGCCCTTGTCATGGCTGTGGGAGGCTGCCCTCTGTCGGCCCCCGGATGCCTGACCACAGCAACCCCTCAAGTCCTGAATTCTGGACCAACATTGCCACCTGGTGGTCAACAGAGGCACTCCTGCCAAACAGAAGTACTTCAGCTCTGGTACCTGTTTGACCCAAGGTCCTTTGAAAAGGAGATCAGATAGAAATCTCCCCATCTTGTCCCTGAGATTTGTCTCCAGGATACACGCAGATCTCCCCATGCCAGGACAGGGCTTTCAGAGGAAGTACCTTAAGCTGTGCCCTTGGAGATGGGAGGGAGGAAGGAAGATGCTAACTAGCCTGACGGGTAGGCAGCCATGTCTACATTTGCATACTTTATTTTAATGTTCAATGCCACACATATCCCCTCTGCATTTGCCCTGGCCCTTCATGTACCCTACTTATCAAACCTTCTGGCCTCCAGAGGGTACTCACAGCATCTGCTGGTGATAAAAGTGTTGGTGACACATTTCTGTGTCCTTTCCTTTTCTGGACCTATAGTCCCTTTTGTAGGAGAAATTCAATAGGTAAACACAGAGCAACTGCAATACCTCTAACAGGAGAGAGTGGGGAGTTCCCAGAGCAAAAAGAAAAGGGAAGGGAGAGGGGGCTCAGCATGAGAGAAAACGTGCCGAGGTTGGGCTTCTCCTGGAAACCCTGCAACAGAGTCCCAGGAAGAGGTGATGACAAAAAGAGAAGTCTTCTCAAGACTTGCAAGAGGAAGTGGACCCAAGAGACACGCAGCGAGGTCAGAGAACGGCTATGCAGAAGGAAAGACAGCAAACCGAGCTGCAGTGAGTGCCTGAGCCCTGTGGCACAAGGCACAGGAAACAGGGCAGAGCCCCAGGACCAGATGGGGGGGGTGGGGGCACAGTGCCAGTCTGAGGCTCTAGCAGTGCAGGGCAGCTGGAAGAGAGAGCACTGGAGTCACCGGAGGAGTGCAGCTGTCGGCTCCTGGGTCGGCAGCCTGCCTGAGTCTGGGGCACGGGGCCCAAGTCCTGAGCAGGTGCCTCAGCCAAGCCTTGGCAGTCAGGGATAGTGCCAGGCTGCAAGGGCTACCCAGGGCTGGAAACATAAGAGGGTTCGGGCTATTGCACAAAAACCTAGCAAATGCTCTGCACCACAGTGCAGGCTTGGTCCCAGAACCTGTCACTACTTCATAAACCCCTCAAACAACACCCCCTGGCCTGTACCCAAGAGAATGCCCTGGGAGGTGGGGCTACAAAAGGAACTGACTCCCCCTGGGGGTAGGTGGAGCCCAGCGCTGGGTTGGGGGGGCGGGGGGCAGAGAGGGAGGCGTGTCAAGGGAGGAGCTCAGATCCGGCTGGGGTCGGCACTGGCAGAGGGTTTTCTCTGTTCATTCTGACTTGGCACCTCATCTGCACAGAACTTTTTAGAAGTCGGAGGGAGGAGGACACTCAGAGTGAGGTGTTGCCCTCAGGGAGGACTCTGGAATCCCCTGGACTCAACAGGGAGGGGGGAGGCATTCCCAGAAGCATCAGCTCCCAGGCGTCTGAGAACCCTGGCTTGGACCCTGACCAAAGAGTGCTCCCAACTGCTAAATAGGCCAGGGGCCCCCTTTCTCTAAGCCCTGCATCCCTTCCTCCGGGGTGCGCCCTGCCCCTCCCTGAGTCACCCCAAGGAGAGAGGAGGAAAAAAGGGAAGAGAAAAGAGGCATTGACTACAGAGGAAGGAAAAGGAAACAGCAGAGGAGGGAGGAGAGAGGCCACACAAGAGTGGGTGACAGAGGAGTCCGGAGAAGGCAGATCTAGGGCAGATCTAGGGCAGGGGGAGATAGGGAGAGGGCAGGTCGAGCATCCCAGAGGGTGCCCCAAGAGCAGGGCTGCAGGGGCGGGGAGCTGAGGGGGCGGGCCGGCCATGTCCCACGGGACCTACTACGAGTGTGAGCCCCGGGCTGGCCAGCAGCCACTCGAGTTCTCAGGGGGCAGAGCGGGGCCTGGAGAGCTGGGGGACATGTGTGAGCATGAGGCCTCCATCGACCTCTCCGCCTACATCGAGTCTGGGGAGGAACAGCTCCTCTCTGACCTCTTCACTGTGAAGCCAGCACCTGAGGCCAGAGGGCTTAAGGGACCTGGAACCCCTGCCTTCCCCCACTACCTGCCGCCCGACCCACGGCCCTTCGCCTACCCGCCACATACCTTCGGCCCTGACAGGAAGGCACTGGGGCCTGGCATCTACAGCAGCCCAGGGAGCTACGACCCCAGGGCTGTGGCCGTGAAGGAGGAGCCCCGGGGACCAGAGGGCAGCCGAGGGGCCAGCCGTGGTGGCTACAATCCTCTGCAGTACCAAGTAGCACACTGTGGGCAGACGGCCATGCACCTGCCCCCAGCCCTGGCAGCGCCCAGCCAGCCCCTGCGCGTCCTCAAGGTAAGAGCAGGTCAAATCCCGTCCCTGGCACCCGGGAGCTGGAGAGAGGCCCGTGCTGGTGCAGGACTCTGAGCTCCCTGCTTACACTAACGAGTCTATGTTTGATGTTGCTGTGTGGAACTGACCCAGCCCAAAGCCCTCTGTGCTCACCACCATGCCCTCCCCCCCGACCAGGACCCCTCTTTGCTTCTCTGTGAATTCACGCTTATCCTAGACCCCACCGTATGGTTGGAACCCAGTGTGTCCTGCAGCCCCTGTGGCCAGCCGACCTGCCCTGACCTCAGGTCCCACCAGCTTCTCTGCTGCCCATCAGCCCTTTCCTCTTGTTTCTCTGCCACCTGCTTCTAGAAGAGAAAACACCTACTGGTCGTAGGACTAGAGACTCGAGAGAGACTGAAGGAAAGTGTCCTCAGACCCTGTGGGAACATGAAAGGAAGTTTTGGTCAGAGCGGGGGACCCTCTGCATGCGGCAGGGCAGTGGCTGTTCTCACTGAGAGCCAAAAGCTGGCTCTGGATCCCGTATCTCTTTGACGCCCAAGTGTGCCTGTGCTGCTGGGATTCCTGCCCTGCCTCCACTCTGCTTCCTGGCCAGAGCCTCACCTCTGGTCCTTCTGTGTCCCCTCCAGGCCCCTGTGGCCGCCGCCGCACCCCCCTGCAGCCCCCTCCTCAAGGCGCCATCCCCAGCTGGCCCCTCACACAAAGGCAAGAAGGCGGTGAACAAGGACAGCCTGGAGTACCGGCTTCGGCGGGAGCGGAACAACATTGCTGTGCGCAAGAGCAGGGACAAGGCCAAGAGGCGCATCCTGGAGACGCAACAGAAGGTGCTGGAGTACATGGCAGAGAACGAGCGCCTCCGCAGCCGCGTGGAGCAGCTGACCCAGGAGCTGGACACCCTCCGAAACCTCTTCCGCCAGATCCCCGAGGCTGCCAACCTCATCAAGGGCGTGGGGGGCTGCAGCTGAGCCCAGCTGGCAGACTGTGACACCAGCCCTGGCCTGACCCTGCTGGGGCCCTAGAGCCCTCACAGGTTGAGCCTGAGACATAGACCATGGACAAATGGCAGCGGGTGGCAAGGGAGGAGGGCAGACCCCAGCATGATGATTCTATGGCTGAATAAAATTGCACTATGACTCAGTAATGGGCCTGCACACTGGGACTTGGCCTTCTCCGGCGGCCGGCGGGGGGGGGGGGGGGGGTTGCATGTGTGGCATGGGGGCCTCAAGGGCAGGGAATGCATATGGCTGGGTCTGTATACCTCTCGGTTCCATGCACAAATGAATATCCAAGAATACAGATACACTGCCCACAGCTCTCCCCTGACACACCACATGGCCAAGCTGCGTGTCTGTCACTCTGCTCCGCTCTCCCCCTGCCCCTAGCCCAACCCACTCTATCCTTCTGGATAATGAAGGCACACCACCCCTGCAATCCCACAGGCCTGGAACAGCCTCTGGATGTTTCCCTAACAGAGTTCTGTGGCTTGTGGGGGGATCCCAGCACCTCCCAATCCCTGTCTAGGCCTGCTGACCCCAGCACCTTGATATATAGGTCCGGGAGCTCCTGTCAGCTTCCAGATGGCTCTGCCACATTTATGGTCCCCTAGCTCTTAATCCAGGACTCAATCTTTTCTCTCCAGTTCCACAGCTTGAGCCCACCAGGCTGACAGCGCCCCCCCCCCCAACATGGCTCCTATCCACCCATTCCCTCTTTGCCCCTCATTCCCTGGGGCTTGAGTTCTCCAAAGCACTAGAATCTGAGTGCCTGGGGGAGGACTCCGTTGGGAAAGGCCTGAGACCCGTGTGTATGAAAGAAAGTTGATAATGACAAGAACAATCACCTCTGTCAGTAAACCCCTTGGTTTTGTTGTTGTTGTTGTTGTTGTTGTTGTTGTTGTTTAATGTTGATTTATTTTTGAGAGAGAAACAAAGCATGCGCATGAGCAGGGGAGGGGCAGAGAGAGGGGGAGACACAGAATGTGAAACAGGCTCCAGGTTCCAAACTGTCAGCACAGAGCCTGACGCCAGGCTCAGACTTGCAAGCCGTGAGATAGTGACCTGAGCTGAAGTTGGACACTCAACCGACTGAGCCACCCAGGCACCTCTACCAGTAAAATCCTTTGTGCAAAGTATTCTTTCTTGCTAGAACTCTAGCCCTCTTAAGAGGCTCCAGTTGAATCTCCCTCCGGTTCTTCCAAGCTGTGTGACCTGAACCAGTGACTTCCCTCTATGCCTCAATTTCCTCATCTGTACCATGGGAGTAGGATTAATACCCATCTCACAGTGTTGTTATGTTCATAGATAAACAGGGCCTGGCACATGGTGAGATGAATAGTTGTTATTATTCCACTTTACTAGAACTGGAAGGACCTCAGGATCTCATCTAAACTTCTCATTTTGTAGGTGAGGAAACTGAGGCCTCAGGAAGAGAAAGGGACTTAGCCAGAGTCACAGGATTGCTTAGAGGCAGAATCAAAAACAGCTCCACAAAAATCACAGATCTCAAGAGGTGCTGGAAGAGACCTCAAGAGATCGGCTGGTGGGCTTTGGCCTCAGACAAGCAAGATAGTGCGAGCCACATCTTACAGATAAAGCCAGAGGGGATAAGAGACATTCTCCTGAGGCTCTCTCAGTCCCTTTGCTGTGTCAGTACACGGCACTTGTCTCTACTCCTTGCTCACACCCTCCCCACAGAGGCACACAGGGTGGGCCTGAGAGTCCCTTCAATAAGTAACCAGGAATTATGGGCACATGAGAGACATAAGACACAATAGGGCCTAGAGTCTCTCCTGGGCCGCCAGTGACTTGTAGGCCACTGCTGAGAAAGCCCAAGTTAGACATTAAGGAATAACTTTCTGACAGGTGGAACCCAGTCTCTCCCTCTCTCTCCCTTCCCCTCATCTCCACATCCCCAGGGGCAGAGACTTCCTACATCTTGGGCATCCATGGGCAGCACGCCAGCCTCACCCAGAACTCGGTCCCTTTTCCTGCCTTTGCCTCTGTGTCCCTCAGGCATCCTGTCCTACATCTCTCCCTGGATCCCACTGCCACAGATCTGGTCTGCACAGACAGATCTGAACCTCAATAGCTGGTTTATTCCTCAGCCGTGGGGCCTTCTGAGTTTGTAAGGGGGAGGCGCCAGTCTCTGTGGATGTCCGGGAGAATCCCGCACCTTCCTTTTAGCCCAGGGGGATGGGGTTGCATAAGGGGGGTTTGTACAGAACATGGTAAGTGACTCAACCTCCGGATTTCCTCCTCTCAGCTCAAGACCACTGCCCCTTGACTTATTTTCAAGGTTCTGGGTGATGGGACCTGGGTTGTTCAGCACCAACTCCGTGCTTCTTTCCCACAGCTCTGAATTGGGTCTCCGCCCAGCCGTCCACCATCCTCTGGGCAGGTGCTTGGCACCAGGGCTGGAGAAGGGTCCCAGCGCCGCTGTGAGAAAAGAACACACCTGGTGCCTGCGTGACAAGGAGTGTTGAGCATGCCCCAATGCTCTGGCAGATCACATCCCAGGGGGATGACACATAGCCAGGGGTCACACTTTCTGAATGAGGCTTCTAACCTGACCTCCTCTGGTTTGGGCCAAAGTAACTTATTCAACAAGTATTTGTTGAGCATCTGTCCCTGTGCCAGGCTCTTGCAGGGTGTTGAGAACACGGTAGTGACCCAGACAGACCCAGCTCTTCACTGAAGGAGTAGGAAGAAAAGGACAACAAGCGAGTGCACTATCTTCCTTTGCCTTTCTAGGTGCCCCCTACCCTTAGTCATCCTGCTGTGTTCCAGGCATGACTGGACGTTGGAGAGCAGCAGGAGGGCACCCTCTCTGCGGTAGGGGACAGGTACTGCCCTCGGCTCTCTTTCACAGGCTCCCTGCCCTTATGGCCCTGGGGGCTGTAATGGACGCTCACTGCAGCTAGCCAGTTTCTTCATCTCTCCTTGCAACTTTCCCTTAATCCCTTCAGTCAATCCATTAATACCTCCATTTGGGGAAACCAAATGGATAAACAGGGAGGGAGGTTATTTTATTTATTTAAAAAAAAAACTTTTTGTTTACATGTATTCATTTTTGAGAGACAGAGCACAAGTGGGGGAGGGGCAGAGAGAGAGGGAGACACAGAATCTGAAGCAGGCTCCGAGCTGTCAGCACAAAGCCCGATGCAGGGCTTGAACTCACAGACCACGAGATCATGACCTGAGCCAAAGTCAGACACTTAACTGACTGAGCCACCCAGGTGCCCTAGGAGGGAGGTTATTTTAGCTGGGGTGATCAAGGAAGGCTTCTCTGAGAAAGTGACACTGGAGTTGAAACCTAAAACATTTCAAGGAGGAGCAGATGTGCCAAATTGGGGTGGAAGGGTGAGCAGAGGGGAGAGCAAAAGGTGAAGGCTCTAAAGTTTGGGTGATCAAGAAAAAGAAAGCAAGCCAAGTGAGGCTGGCTGAATGGAAAGAAGAAGGAAAGGGGTAAACAAGAAAACACCTCCCTCTGTCTAGAATGGAATTGCAAAGGACTCTCTCCCTTTCCCATTCCCTCTGTGGGACAGGACAGTCCCTAAGAAACTGAGGTGTCACAGACAGCAAGCATCCAGCACCCAAACCCCTTCTCCAACCCACCCTCACCCCCCAAAGCAGAGCTGCCTCAGGGAAAGAAGAGGCAGAAAGAAGTGCTCATCCTTGGGCTGCGGTGACTTTAAGAAACCAGCAAATCAAGGTCCAAACAGCACACACATGCGTCCCATTGCTTTAGCCTCCACAGTGGGCTCAGGCCTGCTTTTCTTTCATGAGCTGAACTGGGGACCGGGATGAGAGTGCTGAGCTGAGAGACAGGACCTCAGGCCCCTGGGAAACGGCTGAGGTGAAGGAAGGCTACTTGGTGATACCGGGAAGAGAGAGGAAGCTGCCCAAGGTGAGGCAGCCAAGGTCAGTCCTGCAGTGGCTGCTTGTGAAAGCTGCTCCCCTGCTCAGTGCACACCTCCCCACCCCACCCCCCATGGATTGCCACACGCCTGGGCCCCCAGGGCCCCCATCCCAGTGTTGCAAGATCCCGGTTGGGGTAGTGGGGGTGGAAAGGGGCCTCTTCACCTCCACCCCTACCCTGTGCCAGCCAGGGAGGGGGCTCTGGGATGCAGGGGGCTGTATAGGAGATGCTGAGGCAACAATAGCCAGGGCTGGCTGAGGGCCTGTGCACCTCCTCTCTGACAGGCCAGTCACTTCCTGTCACCCTCGCTGGCCCCTGGCAAGCAGACCTCTCCTCTCAGCCTACACTGTTCCTAAGTGGGAATGGTTAGACTTGGGCAGGACTCCTGACTGGCCTTTGTCAGCTGCTGCTATAAGCAGGCCCAGCCCCATAGAAACTTCCTTGGCTCATGAGAAATTCCCTGAGGCAACCCTGCTGGGGACATTGTGGGAAAATGGCTGCAACTGGCCGTCAATTCTGACTTCTGGAAGTAGCAGAAGGGTCCTAGGACTTGGGAAAAGCCAGGTTTCCTAACAGGGAGAGCCCCACCTACAGAGCCATAGCCTCCCACTGTGGTTTTAGAAACAGAGATCTAAGGTAGGTGAAGGCAAGCCATAGGTAGAATGGATCCCCCACACCCCAAAAGCCAAAGTTCAACCCGAAGCCCCAAACTGTCCAACCCTCTGTTGCCCCCCACGCCTAGCACTGTTGCCCCTGGCCAGGCCATCCAACCCTGCTGCAATCGGGACGGTTTGCAAAACGCCTGCTAGCTCCCGCTTTGTCACCATCTGAGGTTAGGACTGTACTTGGGAGATAAGCCCAGGCCCCACCCGCCCTCCAGAGCGAGACTGCTGGCCTGCTGCAATCGGGACGGTTTGCAAAACCCCTGCTAGCTCCCGCTCTGTCACCATCTGAGGTTAGGACTGCGCCCTAAGATAAAGTCTAGCCCCGCCCACTGGCTCTGCCTTCAAACTTCTCAGGCAGCATGGCCAAGAGACAGAGCTCCTGGGAAGCCTCACTCAGGCCCAGCACCAGCACAGAGATGCCTTCTGCCTGGTCCTCCCCTCCCTACCTTTCCCCTCCATCCCCAGCCTCACCTCTGCACGTTGTCATTACCACCCTCTCCCTGCACTGGCCATCTGCTCTCTTCACCTCCCATCCCCATCCTTCCTTCCCCCTCACATCCCTCCTGTCTCCTCATCATACCCATTCATGTATTCATTTGCTCAAAGAATACTTATAACACCTACTCCAGGCTGGGCACTTTGCTTGTTCTAGAAGCTACAGGATACACAAAGAGAATAGTCCCTGCCCTCATGGAGCTTACAGATTCATGAGGGGGCCAGACATAACATCACAAATAAATTGATAATTCTAAATGGGCAGTGCTATGTGGCAAAAGTAAAGGGGCAACTGGGACGGATGTTAACAAGGGCACCTGACTTAAAGGTGAAGGTCAGGCAAGGCTTCTTCAAGGAAGTAACATGCAGATATCTCTAAAAGGTGAGGAGTTGGTCTGGCAAAGAGCAGGGGTTCCCAGCAGATGGAGAAATGTATGCCAAGGCCCCAGGCAGGCCCTTCCTGGTCACTCACAGTGGCTGGGGGACAGACCAAGTCAGAGAGGGGCTGAGACCCGACCTCCCTCTGATGGGATCCAGAGCATCAGAGGCAGGAACCACCTCCCAAGGGAGGTGGACATTTCCTCTCCTCTAAGGAGAAAGAAGAGACAGCGGGACAGCAGCAGACACAGATACAGGCACAGGTAGGATGTAGCAGGCTGTGGCCAGTTCTGTCTGTTTTCACCATGAGAAGAGGTGAGTGTCAGTGATGAAGCAGGAGGCTCTGAGAAGCAGGCTTCAAGGTGTAAGACCTCAGGTGATGAGAGGAAGGAGGACTGAGATTTCTGACTGGAGAGCATGCCTCCACTGAAGTCAATGATGACAATGGAGTGACAACAGACTGTTCTCCTGGGTGATTTCCCTCTGTGGTCCTTAGCTTCTGGGGGCCAGGGTAGAGAAGTCAAATGTTGGGAGGCAGGATGGACAGGATAGACAGTGAAGCGGGGGGTACTTTCGAAGGAGGGATTTAGTAATGAGCATGGAACCCAAGGCCGAAGATGAAAAGACAGGAAGGGCCAGCGGTCCTTCCATGAGCCCCTAGAACAGCTGCAGTAAGCCTACTTGAGCAAACAAACCGTAAGGAAAGGAGATCATATCAGACAGCACGATGTTTGATTCAGTTATTTCATAGGTGCTGCAGTTTCTGGTGATGATAAGGCTCCCGGGAGTGGCTTGTGAGGGTGGAATGGAGAATGTTAGAGATGGGAGAGTGAAGGAACTGAGAGGTCAGTGTGCTGGACAGAGCATCCACACAGGCACCACCACCACCAAGGCATCCTCTGTTCAGTCCCATCCTCTCCCACACCCCGCCCTCGTCCTAGCTGGCCTTCCCTTCCTCCCCTTCCTCCTCAGCACGTCCCTCCCAGTCTCTAATTTCCTCCCTCTGCAACCTCTTCTCACCTCTTCCCCTCTGGGATCTGCCCCACCCTCTCCCATGCCTCAGCCTCTTCTTATGCTGCTTCCCTCCAATCTCCACCTATTCTCCTTGCCCCCTCTTTCTCATCCTGCCCCTCCAATCGATCACGATCATGCTATGCCCTTGAGAACACTATTGCATTTTGGGTTAAACCCCACACTCACCACCTACTCACTTTGCCTAATTTTGCCGTGCCTCGGTTGTAAAATTGGGGTATTTATAATAATACGTACCCTGGAAGGTTGCCAAAAGGAATGTGTGAGTCTAAAGTACTTGGAAGATGTCTGGGCACAAAGGGAATGCTCCAATGACTGTTATTCTCACCCTCTCTCCTTTCCTCCTCTCTTTCCTCCCAGCCACCTTCCCACCTCCATTATCCCTCTGTGCCGACTTCACACCTCTTCAAAGAGGCACAGGCGAAATCAGACTCAGCCCCTGCCCACAGTCTAGCAGGGGAACAAGCACAGAAATAAATGTCAAGAGAATATAATAAGTGCTAGATGCACAAGAGCTGCTATTGGAGAACAGGGGCTATGCAAACCATCTCTGCCTGGGGGAGTAAAGAAAAAACTCAGCAGGCGGATACCCTCTGAGCTGGCTCTAGGAGGATGGGGAGGAATTTGCCAGGCAAAGGCAGGACAGAGGTATTCCAGCAGAAGAAACATGAGGTGTTTCTTGTGCTGTTTCTGCTGGAAGGTACGAAGTTCTGCATGCGTGTGTGAAGAAGTTAGCCTGACCCCCTGGCCCTGGTGGGGGTGCCCCTCCTCTGCGCGGCCATAAGGGGGCAGCAAAGCATCAGGAGCGGCTGCGGAGGGGCCGGAAAACGGAAAGCCACACAGACCTGGACTCCCTTGCCCCAAGCCTCACCACAAGGGTTTTCCCCAAATAGGCTGCCCTGCCAGGAAAAAGAGGGAGTCTGATACCGTGCAGAATAGGGTTTGTCTTAGAAAAAGAACAAGAGTCCCCTAAAGATTTGTACACATGTTGATAAGAACAGAACAGCTCTCCACTGAGTTGGAAGTGTCTGTGGAATATGTACTGTTGACGTGACTTCGTATTTACCATGAGCATGGACACTGTTCTCAGCACTTTACAAATCTTTGCTTTCTCCTCAGAGCAGCCTTGTCAGGTAAGTATAATCACCCCCCTTTTGCAGATGGGAACACGGAGGCACTGGGCCAAAGCTGCATAAGCAGAAAGTGGCAGAGTTGGTTTGGCTCCAGCGTTTGGCTGCCTCCCTTGTAATCACCTTTCCAGCCACAGCTGTGGCATGTCAAAGTATCAAATCCAGCCTCCCTAGGAAGTCAGCGGCCCTTCTGGAAACTCTCATCCTGTCAGGAATTAGCAGTGTTGCTTTATGTCATTTCACCCCTGACCTGTTTCTTCAAAAGTTAAACAATGGGGTTAGGTTCTGTTCCTTCATCCACAACACAGACGGATGACTAGGCCCTCGGGACTGTGCTGAGTGCTGTGACTACAAAGCCAGCCAGGAAGCAGGCTTACCTTGAAGGAGTGCAGGATGCGGAGGGAGTGCCGCTAAGCCAACAATTATAGAAGGAGAGGGAAGGGGAGGCCTTCTGTGAAGTGGGCCTCCTCCCCTCCCCAGAGCGAGAGTGGAATTTGGGCAGGAGGTGTTAAGTAAGGAAGGCTTCCCGAAGTAATTATAGGGGAGGTAGGAATTAGCCAGGCAGGCAGGAAAGGAGAGCGGGAGGGTGTGGGGGGGAACAGGATGTGAAAACACAGTGTGAGCAAAGAAAACAGAGGGACTTCCAAGAGCTGGGTGAGAACATCTTTGAACATCTTCTCTTAATGTCCACTGTAAGAGTTGACTTTCCCCCGCAGCATGCCTATCTGTGAAGCCTCACAGAGCTAACACAACAGCCTCTCATAGGAGGTGTCAGTCAACCAACATGTGTTTGTTGAGCACCTACTAAGTGCCCTATACAGATGGGGGTGACGCCTAAAAGTCTTGCAGTCTGGTTAGAGTCCACCCAGTTCTGATACCGGGGGTAGTGCCATGCAGAAGCCTTGTTTGCCCATCTCCAATGAGGTAAGTAGGCATCTGTGAAGCACAGAGTGCCCCTCCCCCACACACATACACCCTTATTTTAACACCAACTTTTTAGTTCTAGGAAGGTTCCAAGGTTGTCCACTCAGAAAGGCAGGGGAATTAGGATGAGAGATGAAAGAGGGTTAGGAGGGGTTCCCAGATGGCACAGGCTCCTGTTTGGAAAGATCAGTTGAGGCTTTAGGAATAACACTGCCCCGCCCCCCAGCTCTCCACTCCGGCATGGAGGGTGGGGGGCGCAGCTTTGATCCTTGTGCTTCACATCCGACCTCCTGGGGGTAACTATAGATTTAGTCAACAAGACTCCAATCTTAAAAAAAAAAATAAGCAAGAGTGGTGGAGAGGGTATGGAGAGAGACAGTAAAGAGAGGGCAGCCAGAAGTAAGTGAGGCAAGGAAGAGAGGAGCAGAAGACAGGACCCAGGGCACGTTAGGGAGGACCACTTGTGAGATGTTGCTGCTGCTGTTCCTGGGGATTGCTGCAAGCAGATGCCTACACGATGAGACACAGAAGTCTGTGAGCCTGCTCAGGCCCCCTCTCTCCCAACTTGCCCCAGACTTCCGCTCTGCTTCCTTCACCCACCCTGGCTCTCGTGATCCTCAGCCCCTGAGAATCCGAACCTGCTATATCAGAGATCCTGTATCAGATGGAGCTTGGGATACTGAGGGAGCCGGAAGGAGAGGAGTACTTCATGCCCTGGTGGCTGCCAGACAGGCCGCTAGGAGACTCCAGGGTGTCCTCGCAGGTAAGTAGGGAAACCAAAGGTAGTCAGGGAGGGCTGAGGGTCAGAGGGCTATGGAGGAAGACAACCAGCGAAAAGGAACTCTAAAGATGTTGAGGTGAAATCGACTTCTTGTCTTTTTAAGCCCCTCCAGTGCAAGGACCCCTGCTTCTGAGTCGAGACCCTGCACAGTACTGCCATGCTGTCTGGGGAGACCCAGACACCCCAAACTACCACAGGTGAGATCATATCATTGAGAATGTACACGGTGCCTCTTCGGCGGTACCCAGAAATGTCTCCAGCTCACCTACAGGTATTCATTCTTGGCAGGTGCAGCCTCTTGAACCCAGGGTACAAAGGAGAGAGTTGCCTGGGAGTAAAGGTGAGATTTGGGGATCTGAAGATCTCTAGCCTGCCTAGACTTCTCCAAGACCATTATTAGCACCAAAATTGTTTAATGTCCTTCCTAATAAATGCAGATTCCTGAGCCCCTTCTCACCCTGGCAATTTACAAAATCAGAGATGGGGAGGGAAGGTGGCAGGAGTCCCTATTCTGACCAGCTGCCTACATGACACTAAGGCAGACTAAAGACAGAGACTGTCCACACTCCTCACTCCTAGTACCCAGTTTCCTATTGTCCTCATCTGCTAAACTAGATGCTACATTCTACTCCCTGCCAGATCCCTGACACCCATCTCCGTGGTTATGCACTGTGGCCAGAGCAGGGTCCCCCACAACTTGTCCAGCCAGATGGGCCTGGGGTCCAAAACACTGATTTTCTCCTGTATGTACGGATTGCCCACACTTCCAAGTGCCATGGAGAGGTGAGGCCCAAATCAAGTCCTTTTCCATGTTCTGTCTCTCCTAGTCTTAAATATCCTGGGGAGGGGGAGGGAGCATAAAAGCAATTTTTATTAAAAGTTGTGCTCATTTGAGGTAACTTGGGTCATGTTGATGAAGTTTGGGTGGGAGCGAAACCCCTTCAGGTAATCCCTTGGGACCATCCCTGCTGAGTTCCGTGGGTGTCTATTTTCAGAAAGATTTCTTCTGTGTTCTCCCACATCCCTGCTTTCCACCGCTACCTTGTCCTGGCCCATCCACAGCCTTCTATCATAGCCTATGCTGCCTGCTGCCAGCTGGACTCAGAAGACAGGCCCCTTGCTGGTACCATTGTCTACTGTGCCCAACATCTTGCCAGCCCCAGCCTCAGCCATAGTGACATCATCACGGTGATTGCTGCATGATGAATAGGAAGATGCAAACAGGTTGGGGATAGGGGACGGGTCACTCAGCTTCCCATGAAGTGGAAGAATCTATTAAGGTTGGAGGAGAAGGTGCCTCAGACTCTAAGAAGAGCTGATTGGGCAGAGGGGCTATGGAATGGCCGGTCAATCTGCTCCACACCCAGTCCCCCTCACCGTGCGGTCATTTGTCCTTAGGCCACACTACATGAATTGCTCCATGCTCTGGGTTTCTCTGGACAGCTCTTCAAGAAGTGGCGGGATTGCCCCTCAGGACCCGGTGGTAAATGAGAGGAGTGAGAATCAGCCTTCCCACAATGTCAAAGAGAGGGGATCACTACCATCCCACCAACTCCTTCCCTCCATTTCTGCTCTACCCTTTCTGAGTTTTCCTCTCATATTGCCTCCTTCACTTTCTGTGCTCAGTTCCAGAGAACTGTTCTACAAGGCCGCAAGTCACAAGGCGTGATGAGTGGGGACAGCTGCTTCTCACTACCCCAGCTGTTAGCCACAGCCTGGCCAAACACTTGGGAGTGCTAGGGGCTTCACTGGGTGTTCCCTTGGAAGAAGAGGTGAGACTGAGAACACCTCGGGGTGCTGGAAGGAAGAGGGGGTCATCAGGTGGCAACGGGCTACCTCCTCCCTAGGGCACTTTGTCTTCACACTGGGAGGCCCGACTGCTGCAGGGTTCTGTAATGACCGCTACCTTCGATGGTGCCCGGCGCACTCGACTTGATCCCGTCACTCTTGCTGCCTTCAAAGATTCAGGCTGGTACCAAGTCAACCACAGTGCTGCAGAGGAGCTGTTGTGGGGCCGGGGTGAGAACAGAGGAGAATCGCATAGGGGCCCTCACCACCTGAGTCAGCTTGGGGGCAGTGAGAGAGGTTGGAAGGGGTTATCTGCTGCAGACGTGTAGCTGAAGCATAAGCACAGCCAGCGCTGAGGGGTGTTGGGGGCTTCACTTGTTCTGAGGGCTCTTTCTCTTCCCACCTCTCAAGCAGGATCTGGCCTGGAATTTGGCCTGGTGACCACATGTGGGGCTGGCTCCTCAGACTTCTTCTGTACTGGCAGGTGTGTGTGCTGAGTGGTTGAGGGGCTGTATGGCTGTCGGGGACCCTGGTGTCAGCTGCCATCCCTTCCACACAGTGGACTGGGCTGCCACTACCTGCACCTGGACAAGGGGAGCTGTTCCTCAGACCCCACGCTGGAAGGCTGCCGCATGTACAAGCCCCTGGCCAATGGGGTGAGACGACTGGAGAAGAGAGAATGGAAGTGAGTGGGCCCGGAGAGGAGTCAACGTCTAAGGCATCTAGGCAAACACTATTCTGCCTCCTGTCCCGCCTTTCAGAGTGAATGCTGGAAGAAGGAAAATGGATTCCCACCTGGGGCAGACAACCCCCACGGGGAAATTTACCATTCCCAGAGTCGTTGCTTCCTTGCCAACCTCACTTCACAACTGCTCCGTGGGGACGAGACCAGGCGTCCCTCTCAGATCCCACACCTGAAGGAAGCAGAGCTCACTGGCCGCTGCTACTTACATCAATGCACAGAAAGGGGAGCATACAACGTGCAGGTAGAGGGGTCACCCTGGGCCTCATGCCTTCCTGGAAAGGCTATTCAGGTGGGTATCATAAGTGAAAAGCTACAGAGCCCCTTGGCAAAAGGAAGTTTGACAATGCTTGTATGGTAGTTAGTACATTTAGATGTTCATTCATTTTTCTCTAAGTACCCACCGAGTCTGTGACTCTGATCTAGATTGTACAATTTCCTTAGAAAGGCTTGAGCAAACAATTGAGGTCATAACTATACCCTGCTATGTATTTCCTTACAGATACCTGGGTACTATGGTCTTCTCTTCTGTCCCCGGGGTCGGCTGTGTCAAACAAATGAAGGTACCAGTGCTGTTACTTCCCCACCTGTGAGTCTTGCCACCCAAGACCTGTTATTCCATCTGTCTTTACAATTAGCTGGGCCCCCAGGCCACTCTGTGGGGAAAGAAATGCTAGAAGAGCTGACTGAAGCAGTACTACAGGCTCTGGTGAGCAGAGGCCACACTGGCAGGTAAAGGGACAGTTCAGACTGAGGATGTACACAGTGGGCCAGGGAGACTGCCTAAGTTGGTTACTTTACCACTCTCCTCTGAAAACTTTGTGCCATTCCTAAGCCTGCACCTGTTTCAGGAGATATACTCTTCCAGGGACTCTATCTCCCTTAAGAGATCCAAATGTCCCTGTAGGTGCTATTTCCACAGCCCCTCCACTACCACTGGACTGGTGTTCACTGTGTACATGTGGAAGTCCTCTGGCTGCCACGGGCCTTCAGTTGGTATGCTGCACAGGGCCCTGACCCTGAGTCTCCACAAGAAGCCCCTGGAAGTATATTATGGAGGAGCCAGCTTTACCACAGAACACATCAAGTAAGACAATATTCCAAGTAGCTTTCTTTCAAATTCCTGGAGTCCAGATGTTTGAAATTGCAGTAAGCACTCATGTGTGTCTTAGGCTTATTTTGGAAAACGAGTGGGATCACCTCCGACCTAGCACTATGCGACACCTTTCCCTCCACAATGATGGAGTTCCCCATCTGTAGGACATAGGGATCCTAGTCCTCTTCCTCCCTAAAGTACTAACAGGCTACTATGTCTAGTTACCTAAACACCATAGTCTAACTGCCAACACCTCACTGCCAGGTTAGGTCTCCTTCCAACAATTTAAGTTGCTAGGAGACTTGGATCTTGGTCTTTTTCCTACTTTCAGGATCTATATTCCTGATTTCCTGTGTAGCTTGATTGGATGAAGCAGAGTTTCATGAGCTCTGTATATTATGATAAAAGTGAAGCCCTTCACCTCCTAAGCCTAAGCATTATTTCAAGCCAAATATTACCTCTATGTTCCTAGGTCACTGGTTACCTTGGACCAGAATTCCTCCATGACTCATCTAGGGCTGTCCATGGGACTCTGCCTAACACTGCTTATCCTGGTGGGTGCACTGGGAACCATGGCCTATCAGAGAAGAGCTATTCTCCAGGTGGCACCAGCTGCCCCTCACCATTCACCAGAGCTCCAAGAAACAAGGGGCCCAGTTGAAGGAGTAAGAGAGGTGTGACATGACAGGATAGATAGGGCAGATTATTTCTTGGAAGACAACTGGATGGAAAGTCTATACTTTCCCCAGAATGCCTCTTTCTCTAGATACCAACTCTATTCTAGCCTTGTAATGAAAAAATTCCAGAGACTTACGGTTCTGAAGATTCTTTATTTTGATACAAAAAATAAACACTTCAACCTATAAAGAGTGTCACTTGTTTTCATATTGGAGAGCAAACTTACAGAACAGGTATTTGTTACCAGCTCCAAGGATATCACAATATGCTTTAGAAAAAGCCATTGCTATTTGGATTCAAACCAACATCAGCATGGAAGGAGTAACAATTATCTCCCTCTCCTGATTTTTACATACTTTTACAAAATCATCACTAGGAAAGCTAATAGTTGGGATGTCACACAATTATGCCAGAATCTGGTAAGAGTGGTGAAATCAGCCATCTGAATCCAGTTAAACTATAAAAACGTGACCTTTTATCGTCCTTCTCTCCTGTTTCTGGAGCAGGAAGGCTCTACTTTATAGCCTCATGGGCCAGCAATAGGCTTGAGTTATAATATGTAGGTTCCCTTTGGTTATACTCACAAAAGAAGCCATTGAATTCTTGAGGGTTTGACATGTAGAAAGGAGCAAGCTAGGAGGCTGACTGATCTGAATTTACTTAGATGGAAAACATTTCTGCTGGGAGTCCAGTTGATAGGCTATTAAAGTTGAAATAACCAAGCCTGTCCTGGTCAACAAGTTCAGTCAGTTGATCAGGATAGCATCCCTAGACTGTTAAGTGACATATTTGAAGTTCTCACTGTAAAGTTGCAGCTCCATCAGATACGATTATCTTCTTTGATTTTAAAGTCCATCAATCTTTACCAGCTGTAGCAGCCACTGCTTGGTAAAACTTTGCCACGAAGTCTGGCTCACTGACCTCCAGCTGCCTGACAAATTCGTTGCGCTCCTGCTCAGCCCAACCTCGAAACCACTGATCCCAAAGACGTAGCTGACACTCAAAGATACAAGGCGGTCGGTTTGCTCCAGACACACTAAGCTGCTCCAGACCTTCCAGCAGTGGCTGTAATTTTCCCGGCACTGCCTTAGCTACCAGGTCCTGTAGGAAACGCTCACGCTGGGGACCTGACCAACTGGCAAACCAGTGAAGAATACACTTCATCTCCTGGGAAGTGATGTAAGACATTGGGGGTGGGGAAGAGTTAGTAATACTGTCTGGCACTGAGGGTAAGGGAGTAGGGAAGGATAGTGGCATCGAAGAGGAAGATGATTCCAGTGGCATCCTGAAACATAAAAGCACTGTTATATACTCTCCAGATAGGGCAACCAAAATACAACTTTCCAACAAAGAATCTTACCGAAAATCACCATCTACAGATAAAGTTATTTTTCACCAATTCAATTTACAAGAAAACAACAGGGTACTTCACATAGGTTATTCTCCAACTACCTTAGAGAAGTCACCCCAAAATAACTTCATATTTGCCAACCTCCCTCCCTTTCAAACCCATTAGCCTCCCCAACCACTGCTTCTCTCCATTATTCTTATAAAGAATCTAAAAATAACCAACACATTTCTTGTTCACTCTCTCTGGCCTACTTCTATGTTCCAGGTTGAGTAAAGAAAAATGATAATGTTGGTCCACCTCATCTTCCTTAAAATGAAAAAAGGTACATATTTTTTTAATCTAGTACATGCAGCTGGTGAGGGCCTAGCTGCTAATAATTCCAGAGCTATCAATGGTGAAAATCATATATGATAAGTCTTCTTTGTAATGTGCACATTGCCTCTGAGATATGCCAAGAGCTTCATAACATCCATTACTTCCTTATATTTCCTGTTAAAGCACCAGGAAAAATTAAAGAGCAAAGTAAGTGAGCGTGCCTCACCCAAAATAAGATAACACAGAAAGGAAAAAATAGAAGAAGCCACGTGTTTATTCAAGACTGAAAAAAGTCTAGTTGGTTTGATGACTTAGGAGTGTAACAAGTATCATACTGCGGGAGATGGATGACAATTTATGTCTTTGAACATTTTCCTTAAGGTTTAATACATAATACTTATTGATGCCCTGTCATTGATTTGCATCAGTAATGCAAATGGAAGGTCAGTCGACTTGAATAGTTTGAGTTCCACAGTTTGAATGTCTAACAATGAAAACTTTAAACTACTTGTCTATGACCCATTTTACTGTTTGTGTTTCTTCTGCTGCAGGTTGGAGTATTTGTAGTGACAAAGAGAAGAATCCGTAAGCAATTAACATCAGTTCAGTACCCAAACAGTACAGGGAGGTTGCCTTTTTCACAGAGCTCCTCCAAGAAGCAATCTCTCCTAAAGGAACTTTATTCTTACTCGGGGAAAGGAGAAACTTTTGCCTAGTCTTGCGACATGGCCTCCACAGCAAACTCAAGTTCAATAATTTTGAATTAGTTCACAGTCTGGGCCCAAAGACACGGTGCCGCCACTTGCCCACTTTGGAGGCCACGGAGCCTGGCATTCTAAGATCCCAAAGAGCAACGTAGCCTTAGATGGGAGTGGCGGGGATTCAGATATCGGGAGGCGGCAGCTGTACCGGTAGGAGAGCGGGAAGTGTGCCCAACTAGGGTAACCCGCAAACACCGAGTCTGACCCGGCCCAGGGAGGGACTTCTACCCCGCTTACCTCCCCTTTCCTCTCACAGGGCACCTGGAGACCGTCACAAAGTGCTTAAACCCCAACTGTCGCCGCCGCTTCCATGTTTCCTGAAAACCATAAGCAGGGCCAGCCCGGCAGCCCACGCACTTCCGGTCCCGGAGCAGCCCCAAAAACCCAAGCGCCTCAGCGCCTCAGTCTTAGGTTCGGAGATAGCCGACTAACTCCGATTTTGGTTAGGCCAGAGTCGAGGGCTTCCGAGTACATTCGATTCAAAGCCTCGGTAAGACGAAGATAACCGAGTTCTGAAGGCCGCGTGAGGAAGGGGGCGAGGCTGGGAGGATGGGAAGAACTGATTGGTGCCGATGTTGAGACGGAAATACCCGAGCAATTCCGGAGGAACCCGAGGAGTTCTGAGTGGTAATCGAGGGGTTGACTATGGCAGTGGGCGGGGTCAGCTCGGTACGTTCGAAGGGCGTTGGCGGAAATTACCGAAGATGCCCGAAGCCGTCGGGACGGACCCGAGTACCTCACGCAAGATGGCGGAGCTGGAGGAGGTGACTCTGGACGGGAAGCCTCTTCAGGCGCTGCGGGTGACCGACCTGAAGGCCGCACTGGAGCAGCGAGGCCTAGCCAAGAGCGGGCAGAAGAGTGCCCTGGTCAAGCGGCTCAAAGGGGTGAGAAGACGGCGTTGCCGGGGTGTCGGAGGGGAGCGGACCCGGTAGAGACGAGTCTCTGCCGCGGCGCAGGCGCAGTGTCCGGGCTCCGCGCGAGCTCGCTCAGGCCGCCAGCGCGAGCCTCCGGAACCGCGCGCACGGTGGTTGGTGAGGCTCGCGCTGGAATAGAGACAGCGCCGGTTCCCGCCTTAACGGCAGCGGCGCGAGCCCAAAATGGGAGGGTGCGCGCTACTCTCCCGGAGTGTCTTAAGCTCCTTCCTCCTTCCCCCACCCCCTCCTTGTTTGTGTCTGTGGTTTCGGCGCATGCGCTGCAGAAGGAGTTAAATCCCACCACTACCACCGGCGTTGCTGGCCTCAGGGGGGCGAATTGGGCTGGGTCAGAGTTAGGGGTATAGTTGGGCGGAGGGGTTAATGGGGCTGGTGTCGGTATCCGGAGGAATAGGATTGGGATAGGGTAAAACGCCTACCTGATTAGATTAGGAGGTGAGATGAAGAGAGACCTTGACTTGAAGGGACTCGGTTGTAGAGGGGTGTATGATTTATCCAGAAGCAATTTGGGTGGATAAGAGTTTGGTGAATATTGGTGAGAGAGGTGGGGCAGGTTGTTATATGTTGGGGATTTTGAATCGATTTGAGTAGTTTAGGGTGGGATCGTCATGAGGTGGATGGATTTGTGTGTATAGATTTGGTGTAAACGGAGGCAATGTGAGGATGTCATGGTTTTAATTGGGGTTAATTAGGATACATGGTGTTTAGTCCCCATTAGGGCTGAGTTGGCTCAAGGGTTAAATTGACAGACCATTGCCTGCCTGTACAGAGCTGACGGTTTCGTGTGTGTGGATTGGGTCAGCCACAGTTTAGAGTCTGTGGTCATTTTGTTCTATAGCCTCCTTTTTGAAATTTTTATAGACTTGATAAATCTAGGTGCCACTCTGTTGGAAACAATACAAATTCACTCAAGTAGATCTAGCCCTGGGTAACTGACCAAGTAATTCAGTCAAGCCAAAACCAGCAGCCCCATGTTGGTTTCCTGTATTTGAAGCTGACTTGAGCATTTGAAGTCATTTTACCTGCATGGCCAGATTTAGAAGGGACATTAGTCAGAAGTGCAGAAGATAATAGAGATTATAGTACTGGTTCTGTCACTGTCACTGATTTTATTACATAGCCAGGTCGCTCATTTTCTTCATGTGCCTGCATTTTACATTTGTACATTTGGGAGCAGTAACCATGGCTACTTTTAAGGGTCTTCTGAAGATGAGTAAGAACAGTATTAGTAAAGGGCTTTTAGGTTCCTGGAAAAGGAGTACAGTTTAAGTGTGTATGGTTAGTCATTGCATTCAATGAAGAGATTGGGGAGTGGTGGGTTTTTTCCCCCAAGTTTCTGACTTTTGCCATTCTCTATACCAGGCTCTAATGCTAGAAAATTTGCAGAAACACTCAACACCCCATGCTGCATTCCAGCCAAATTCCCAGGTAAGAAAAAAGATTTATTAGATAGGGTGGGCTCTTTGGATGCACAGACATATGGAAGGACATAATGATGTATATTTGATGGTTAATTCCTCACCAGTATTTTTCTGAATTCCCTGAGTTGGAAAAGTCCTCATACCAGATCAGATGAATTCTAATAAAAAAATTCAGAAACAGAATTAGAAGAGCTATTAGTTAATTTCTGATACTTGCAATGATGTGTGCAAAAAGATGTGGTTCCAATTGATGAAGTGTAGTACAAGAATCTGGAGCCATTCATTTGCCATTGATTTGGAAAAAGTAGTTGATGTCTTTGAATGAAGACATGAAGTAGACAATCAATAGGGCAGTGTAGGATGATACTTGCTGATCAAGAAGAATTCTTGTGTTGACATAGATTTTCCAAGAATTCAATCCTTTGGAAATATCCACCATTACTAGTGTTAATGCTAACTGTGCACTTACTTGTAAATATCATTAATTACTCTGTTACTTAGGGCAAGAAACTTAACCTTTAGATGCCTTGGATTCCACAATTTCTATGTATAATATTAGAAAAGGTTGGACTATATCCGTAGTTTTATAACTGCTCTACTTTAGTTTTGTAGACCTGCTTTTGGGGGATTTCTGGGGAAGATAACCTTCTTCCCAAGTGGGCAGGTGCTCATATTCCCCACCTAACTAAATTTGATCTTCTTTTATCTGTCTTATATATTGAGTTTCAGTGTAAGATTTTTTTAGAAGAAACAATTCCACAGTTTAAAAAAATAAAATTCTTAGACTGCAATTTCATAAGACTCTTTTCAGCTTTTAAAATCCCCTCATTATAGTATGTTATGTACTTAAAGGAAAAATCTAGGTCTTTGTTAGTGCAATGTTGTGCAGCTCCAGTACTAGGTGAAGTCCCAAGATACTATGGAAAAACAAGAGAGCCTTCCTAGTCCCTTGTTACCACTTCATTAAGCTATGTCATAATCTAGTCTGTTTATGGAAGTTTAGTTAAGTATAAGTGTAAGAAACTATATGAGTTAATCAGTTTATGATTATATTCCATTTATTCATTGCATTTTAGTCTTTGAAGCTTTGCTTTATTAACATAGGATTTTTGCAGTAAATCTGTACGTTCTCTAATAAATGCAACCCACACTTTATCAATGTCCATTGAGTACCAAGAGATGCATCTCTACTTTAAGTGAAAATAAACATTTACCATGCTTAGGAAAGATGACTAAAAACAAACAATATTCAGATTTTTTCCCTTTTTTTGGCATTCTAGTAGGACTTGCTAAGCAAGAAGGTTCTGGGAAGGACTTGTGACAGAAGAGTGATGTGGGACTCTGTGTTACAGGAAAAAATGGGAAAAGGGATTAAGCTCCTGGATTTTAATGTTGTTACCAAGGATTTTTTCCCACCCAAAGAAAAAGGAAGTTAAAACTCTGTTTAAATGATGAATAGACATCCCTTTTCTTAATCTCTTACATAGTTTAAGTGCCGTATGTAAATTTTGGAGTTGTTTAACAAAATGATCCCTGGATAGGTGGAGATTTACCTTTTTTTATCAACAACAAAATGACCTAGTAGGAACTTGTATTTTTTCCTTTCAGTTCTTGATATTACTAAAAAGAAAATTTAGATTAACTTTAAATAACATTTTAGATTAAAATTTGGATTAAAACATAATTTTGCAGGAATTTTTATTTTAATTTGGGCATCACTCTTTCGTTGGGACTAAATATTCAAGATAAGAAATTATGTGCAGTTCCTCTTTTTGCCATCTTTTCTGAATCATAGGGTTATTTATTTTGGTCCTCACCATAATTAGAAAAGGGCCTTCCAACATTTTGATTATCTTTCTTGGGTTCAAATATAAGGAGTAGACTTTTGCTCCATGGAATTTTCTTCCTTGTGTTTTCCTGGTTTGCTTTCCTCGACTTTCTTTTTCCATGTCTTCTACACAGATTGGCGAGGAAATGAGCCAGAACAGTTTCATAAAGCAGTATCTGGAAAAGCAGCAGGAGCTACTTAGGCAGCGTCTGGAACGTGAAGCCCGAGAAGCTGCAGAACTTGAAGGTAAGCCCAGACTGTCACTTCTTTCAAGGAGTTCTTCATTCTTATTCCTGTCACTGAATAGATAGGCCTGTTTAAGTAGGCAATTTCAGGAGTAAGTCAAGCTGAAACTGCTACTTACTTGCTTTGGTAGTTAAGCCAAGTGAGTTGTTATTTACTTTTTGTCAGGGAAGAAGACACTTAATTTGACTGTTAGAAAAGGATTCCTGCCAATAGGAAGAATTATAAGTAAATTAAGCTGCCCTTTAAATGAGGTAGATCTTAATCCCAGGGAGTTTTTTCTCTATGTACAGTGCTCTCTTTAGTATATACTCTGTGTCCCGTGACTTTGCCTGATCTCCTTCGCTCCTCTACATATTCCCACATGCTGAGCCCTTCACTCCCTCCCTGCCCCGACCCAATCTGTGCTTTGCAGAAGCTTCAGCTGAGTCGGAGGACGAGATGATCCATCCTGAGGGAGTGGCTTCCCTGCTGCCTCCTGACTTTCAGAGCAGCCTGGAGAGACCAGAGCTGGAGCTCAGCAGACATTCACCCAGTACGTATCTCCCTCCCCACTGCGCTGTTTTGTCAATCCTGCGTAGTTGGTGGGGGGAGGTAGTTACGCCTCCTTTCATGCTAAGCCTCCGTTAAAGTCCCAGGGCAGTTCTGTGACATTGATACTTCACATCTGTTTGTCATGGGAATTATGTCCTTTTTGAAGTCTGCTTTCACCTCTGTGTTGTGACAACCTCTCAGAGTGTTTTAAAGGCAGTATGATTTTTCTTCGCATCTGTACCTCTTTAACCTCCTCTACTTCTGAATTTACAGGAGTCACAACTCTGTCATCTTTTCACCAGTTGTATGGGTTACGTGTTGCCCATCCAGTCACCCCCCCCAAATGGACATCTGCTGTAGTTTATTAATTCATTCAACAAATTTTCATTAAGTGCCTTTTGTATGCTAGACATATGCTGGGCACCAGGAATATAGGAGAGCAAGGACAAGTCTCTGCCCTAATGAAATGTATAGTTTAGTGAAGAGATGGACATTAGTCAGGTTATTGCATAATTATTACTGTTGTGCTCTGTGCTCTCAGAGGCAGTGCAGAATATCATGTGAGCATATTACAGGGAGCTCTAACTCACTGTGTAGGGTGGGTTCAGGCAAGATTAGTTTTTCACATAAAAATTAAGCACCCAGTTTCGCATAGTATCTCAAGCAAATGCCTGTAAACACAGCCTTTGTTTTCTAAACTACCTAAGACGGTATACTTTTAGGGGAACATGTATATAGGACGTGGACAATAAATATATTAAAACAATTTGTAATTAAAAGGATTGTGAATCATTTTCAATGTTAGTGGTCATGGGGAAGGTGATCACTCCATATTTAATATTTTTAGGACATGTAGAAGTTACTACCTCTTCTGATGAATATAGAATTCCTTTCTGAACATAGATTTTTTTTTTTTTAGCAGATATTTAACGGTAAGAGAAAAATAAGTTATTTTAGAGATCTCTTTTCTTCTCAAGTACAAAAGTAGCAGAGTCTCAGTTGATCCATTTTGCTCCTAATACTCTTTTCCCCATGATTGTAAAGCCAGAAGGGAGGGGGAAAACTCTTCTAGATTAGTTGTCAGTGTTTTCAGAAGTCAGTCACGAAAGTATTTATTAAGTTTCTGCTGTGAGTATAGGGGGCGTTAACACATTATAAAGTCTTTTTGGGAGAGGAAAATTGCACATACAGCCATTAAGAGAAGATGGTGTGCTTTAAAGTGATACATAAATAGTACAAACACATGGACCATAAGAATACAGAATAAAAGTTCCCTGAGGACTGCAGTGATGAGAGAGAGCTTCATGGAAAAGGTGTAGGATTTGAACTGAGCCCTAGAAATCAGTAGGATTTGAATTGGCTTAGAGGAAACAAGAGAGTATTTTTAGGAAGGAACAAATGCATAGAAATAATGAATGTGATATTTTTATTTTTGTATGTTTATTTATCTTTGAGGGGGGCGAGGTGGAGGAGCAGAGAGAGAGGGACAGAGGATCCAAAGCAGGTTCTGGGCTGATGGTAGCAAGGCTGGTGCAGGGCTTGTGGATTGTTTTTCTGGGGTGTTTTTGTTTGTTTGTTTGCCTGTTTGTTTGTTTGTTTGTTTGTTTTTACCTATATGAGGCTCAGACTCATGAGATCCAGGAGATCATGATCTGAGCCAAAGTCGGATGCTCAACCAACAGCCACCAGGTGCCCCTGGATGTGATATTTTTAAAGGAGAAGTAATGAATTAGTGCAGCCAGAGTGAAGTGGTCTTACATATTCAAAAATAGTCAGAAGGGCTGGGTGGCTCAGTCGGTTAAGCATCCAGCTTCGGCTCAGGTCATGATCTCACTGTCCTGAGTTCGAGCCCCGCGTCGGGCTCTGTGCTGACAGCTCAGAGCCTGGAGCCTGTTTTGGATTCTGTGTCTCCCTCTCTGTCTCTGTCCCTCCCCTGTTTGTGCTCTGTCTTTCTCTCTCTCAGAAATAAACATTAAAAAAAGAATAGAGAAACAACTTGTAAGGTAGATTGGGATAATAGTGCAAAGGTCTTTGAATGTTAATTCAATGAATATGAGGTTTTTTATTCTAAAGTAAGGAGAAACCACTGAAAATTCTTAATAGGAGCATGATTTGATGAAGAACTCTCTTTAAATAAAAGAGTCTCAGTTCTGAATGTAATTTGAAATGAAAATAATAAATGGATCCTGAAACAAATAAGGTTTCAAAAGCAAATAAATTAGAAGAGATTACTGAAGTAAATTGTAGAGCACAGCTAACAATTGCCATTTGTGCTCTTCATTGTACTGTCTACCATAAACTTCCTACCTCTGATCTTGGTTAGAATATGGATCTCATAGATGTCGTACAAAATTTGGGCAAGATCCTCAACGAAGTGGTAGTTTGGAGTTCTAGCAGTGTGTATTTGGAGCAGTGGTAATGCCTAGAGTTTACCCAGAAAATTAGATTCTTTCAAGGTTCGCTGTGTTAATCTGCCATAGGCCAGGAAACTATTGAGATACCAGTTTATTTGGATGTTTTGGGAATCCTCTCTTTAATTAAGATTTTGATTTTAGGTTTCTAGTGACATACTTTGCTAATCGGTAGTGGCACCTGATGATCTGATTTTTTTTTTTTTTTTTTTTTTTTTTGTATTACTATTTTTAAGAATGTGGCTTCCTGGGCCTTACCCCAAGAGTCTCAGGGAATGGGAGTCTGGGATTCTACATGTTTTTAAAAGTCCCCTGGTAGTTTTGTTAATCAACTCAATTTGTGAATGACTAACTGAAAGAATAATTTTTCAATATTGTATTTGATGAGGATCTTTGGCTTATATTCCAGCAATCTCCTGTTTATGTGTTATACACAAAACCCTTTCCTTCTTGACTTCTCTTTCTACCACTTTCTTCAGATTTTTCTAAGGTATGGGGAGTCCATAGTCAGAAGTTGTCTGGACTCACCTCTAGGTCATGATTGGGTATACAGAAATTCTTATTGCCGCCATTAGTTATTTCAAAAAGAGTCCAATCTAGGAAAATACAAAAACATTTAAAAGTGGATATCAGGATACAGGTTCTTTAACAAAGGTATAGCTCTAGGAAATCTTAACTAGCCTTTTGCTTATAGGGCATACAGTCCTCATTCCTTTTTCTTCTATTAAATGTGAAAGCTGAGATTCTAGAGAAACGCTAGTTAAGTTACTTACTCAGCTGCCATGAGTCAGATTTAGGTTTGGCATCATTGCCAGTTCTCTTCTCTTAATTCCTGCTTCTCATTCATACCCAAGGATACCCTTTGTACACAGGCTTTGATGTGATCTCTAACTACCTTACTTGGGTCCTGCCAGTCCTGCCCATGGATTTATCTTCTAGAATGAAGATACTGCTTTCCTATGTGGACCTTAAACATTCTTCACTTCTCCACTGTCTAGCAGCCACCTTACACTTTCTCCTGAAGGCTTCTGGCTTTGGAATCTTAGAAATCTTATATTTACTCTGACTTGCTTTTCAACTCCTAAAATACACTGGCTCCATCCTTTGCTAAAGGTACTCAGTTTCTACACATACTGTTAACATCTGGCTTAAGACACTTACGTTAAGACATCTTGTGCCCATCATAGAAGATGTCACCTTTCCCAGAAGCTTGTCTGCATCAGATCAGCTCCTTACTAAGAGCTAGAAAGTGATTCCTGATTTCTTTATTTATTTTTTTCTTTATATTTTGTATTGCTTATTGAGTTCCTATTTTATGTCTGAGGGTCCCCTCCAAGTTGTCACTTTTTTTTTGCTAAACACTCATGACCAAAACTTTCTGAATGGCCCACGTCTCTTTGATGAATCAAGTGCTTCCAGAGGGTTAACATTTGGAATCCTATCACTGTAGTTTTACAGCATCTGGACAACATTATGATCCAAGTTATAAATAGCACTCAACTTTCAATAGGTAGAGAAAAATGCTCTTTGCTTGTACATAAATTTTAAAATCACAACTCTAGAACTCTTTGACCTGTATAACACATTAATCTGGCCAGCTTTATAAAACATGTCTTTTTCCCACCCCTTAAAATCACATTTGTTTATTCAGAGCATATGTGTGTTTACTGAAAGCCTGTTTTTCACCACAAAGCATTTTAGTATGGCTGTAAATATGTGCATATAATTTCTGTTTATGAATTGAAAAGAAAACAGAGAATGTTTCTCAGAACTTGCTGTGATAAAAACGAGTACTTGGGATGGCTAGGCCTATGAATTTTAGCTATTTATAGGATTTGAGGAGTATTTTTTTTCTTCCAGAGGATAGGATTTTATCCTTTTAATAATATTTATTGTCAGGGCACCTGGGTGGCTCAGCCGATTAAGCGTCCAGCTTCGGCTCAGGTCATGATTTCATGGTTCATGAGTTCGAGCCCTCCATCGGGCTCTGTGCTAACAGCTCAGAGCCTGGATCCTACTTCAGATTCTGTGTCTCCCTCTCTTTCTGTCCCTCTCCTGCTCGCACTGTGACTCTCTCTCTCAAAAATAAATAAACATCTAAAAAAAAAGTTAAACAATATTTATTGTTTTATTACAAAAGTATGTATTTATTAAAGAAAATTTGGGAAAACTAGAGAAAACAAGTTTTTAACTTTTTTTATGTTTTTATTTTATTTTGGGGAGAGAGAAGGAGAGAGAGCATGAGCAAGGGAGGGGCAGAGAGAGAGGAAGACACAGAATCTGAAGCAGGCTCCAGCCTCTGAGCTGTCAGCACTGAGCCCAACACAGGGCTTGAACCCACGAACTGTGAGATCAAGACCCGAGCCGAAGTCGGATGCTTAACCGACTGAGTCACCCAGGCGCCCCAAGAAAACAAATTTTTAAATCATCCATAGTCCTACACACTAAAAAAACCTCAGCTGATATTTTGATGTATAATTTTCCCCATCTTTTCTTTGTCTGTGTATAAGCTTAAAATGCCTACAAAATTCAAATCTTCATGTTACCTCTGACCTGGTTAACTTTTTTTTTTTCTTTTTTTTGAGCATCTGGATGATTTTTTTTTTTAAGTGTTTATTCACCTTTGAGAGAGAGCATGGGCAGGAGCTCATGACCTGAGCCAAAGTCAGACACTTAACCAACTGAGCCACCCAGGTGCCCCTGCATGATTTTTTTTAAGCTGACTTATTTATTCTGAGAGAGTGAGAGAGTGGGGGAGGGACAGAGAGAGAAAGAAGGAGAGAGGGAATCCCAAGCAGGCTTCTTGCTGTCAGTGTAGAGTCCAGCATGGGGCTTGATCTCAAGAACTGTGAGATCATGACCTGAGCTGAAATCAAGAGTCAGACACTTAATTGACAGAGCCACCCAAGTGCCCCTGAGATTTTTATTTTTAAATAATCTCTACACTGAACAAGGGGCTCAAACTCAAAACCCTAAGATTAAGAGTTGCATGCTTTACCAACTGAGCAAGCCAGGTGCCTCCTAAGACATTATTTTTGAATTATTTTTTATTTTTTAAGTAGGCTTCATGCTGTGCGTGGAACCCAACGTGGGGTTGGAGCCCAACGTGGAGTTTGAACCCACAACCCTGAGATCAAGACCTGAGCTGAGATCAAGATTCGGATGCTTTAAGCTACCCAGATGCCCCAAGACATTTTTTTTTTTTTAGAGCAATTTTAGGTTCAGGGCAAAATTAAGAGGATGGTATAGAGATTTCCTGTATGCCTTCTGTTCCCACCCATGCATAGTCTCTCCTGTTATCCACATCCCCCATCATTGTGGTACATTTCTTAAAATTGATGAACCTACATTGACAAGTCATAATCACCCAAGATCCATAGTTTACCTTAGAGTTCACTCTTAAGTTGTACATTTTGTGGGTTTGGATTGATGTATAATATGTACCCATCACTCCAGTATCATACAGAGTATTTTCACTGTTGTAAAAGTTCTCTGTGCTCTGCCTGTTCAGCCCTCCTGCCCCCAGCCTCTGCCTTTTTTTTTTTTTTTTTTTTTTTTTTTGGTTAAACTACAAAAATAACTTCTTTCTTTTAAACTTTTGTAAAGGAGCTTTATCTGAAATTAATGGAAAACAATCTTCTTTTGGTTTATTCAAATTGTAATTTAACCTATTTCAGGCCACTTAATTACTAAATCCTTATTGATTATTATAATCACATTATTTATTAATTTCCTACAGATTATCCTTCAAATGTTTGCTAGAGAGTCTGGCCTGTCATTATATATCCTAAGCACATACCCATAATGCAGGTGTTTATTCACTAACCCAGATGTAAAATGGTATATATTCAGAGATCTTATTAGTCAAGTGATGATGGAGTAAAGTTTTACAAAATATGTGCAGTCTTCTAGTTCATTTTATGTTTATTTTTTTTAATGTTTATTTTTGAAAGAGCCTGAAAGTGCAAGCAGGGAAGGGGCAGAAAGAAAGGGTGACAGGATCAGAAGTGGGCTCTGTACTGACAGCAGAGAGTCCAATTAGGGGCTCTAACTCATAAACTATGAGATCATGACTTGAGCAGGTTGGATGTGTAACCAGAGGAACCACCCAGGTGCCCCTGTTTCTTCTTATAATTACAGAAGCAAAGACTAGTTCATTTTAGTTCTTTGGTATATATTTATTTTATTTTTTTTAAGTAGCTCCGCATCTAATGCGGGGTTTGAACTCATGACCCTGAGATCAAGAGTCACATTTTCTACCAACTGAGTCAGCCAGGTGCCCCAAATTGTTGGGATATAGAAATAAGAAGACTGAATTAGACCTCACACCGTTTGCTTTATTTGCACCAATTTAAATACTTTTAGTGTAGGATATGGTTTTATGGATCATTTAAGTTTTGTACTATATTAAAATTGAGCCCAATCTAGCTAAGTATCTGGAATAATGTTTAGGCTGCTTTCTAAGGTGGTTCTCATTGATATTTGCATTGTATTCTGTGTAATATTTTAATCCTGGTAGGAAACTTAGAAATCTTTCAATCCATCTTTTTTCCAGCTTTACATGGAGTTCTTTTGAAATGACCTAGACTAGTGGTTTTCAAGCTTTCTTGAACTTATTTTTCCTTCCAAAAAGAAATCTTACCTTGAGCTCTTTATAGCCCATTTCTAAAGCCCTGTGCAGGGCTTGAAGTAATTTCTAGCAACTTAGGGCCTGAAAACAATTCATTTAAGTACTTATTTCATGAGATTGTTGTTTCACAAACTGGTTTGTCAGGTAATCCAGAAAAATGGTGACAAAACATTTTATAGAAATAAGTATACTTTGTACATCCCTGCTAAACAGTTTGAAGCCCCTAGTAGTTATTTTACATGTATTTATTTGAGTTATTTGTAATCTGTGAATTGGCTTTGAGATACTGAAAATATTCCAGACATGCATAGCAGGAATTATCAATAAGACCTTGACTCTTAGAACTTGATATGGTCTTCTGCTTAGAAGTCAAAGAAATTGATACATATATATATTGGCTAGCTCATATACTATGATTTAAAAAAAAATTTTTTTTAATGTTTGTTTATTTTTGAGAGACAGAGTGTGAGCAGGGGAGGGCCAGAGAGAAGTGGGGGAGAGACAGAATGTGAAGCAGGCTCCCGGCTCTGAGCTGTCAGCACAGACCCTGACGCTCATGAACCGTGAGATCATGACCTGAGCCGAAGTTGTATGTTCAACCAACTGAGCCCCCAGGCGCCCCACTCATATGCTATGATTGATTGAATTTTAGAAAGCAGCCTTGAACGAGTGTTTACGCCATGAGTCTGACTTGATTTTCTTTCGTTTGATAGGAAAAAGCTCCTCTATTTCTGAAGAAAAAGGTGAATCTGATGATGATAAACCAAGGAAAGGAGAAAGACGATCATCCAGGGTCAGACAGGTAATTCAAATACCTCTTAAAACATCTATCACCTCTTGGTATTGCTTTGGCTATCTTCTCCTTCTCTTCCTCAGACTTTTTCAGAGTTGGTGTCTCTTTAGATTTCTGTAGTTATCTTCTTTCTCGTCTCTATCTTTTGTTTTTTTTTTTTTTGCTTTGGTTTTTTTAATTAAAAAAAAATTTTTTTTTTTTAACATTTATTTATTTTTGAGACAGAAAGAGACAGAGCATGAATGGGGGAGGGTCAGAGAGAGAGGGAGACAGAATCCGAAACAGGCTCCAGGCTCTGAGCGGTCAGCACAGAGCCTGATGCGGGGCTTGAACTCATGGACCGCGAGATCGTGATCTGAGCTGAAGTCGGACGCTTAACCAACTGAGCCACCCTGGTTTTTTTAATTTAGATCTGCTCTGGTGTTCAGATTTCTAAGCAAATCTGCATAGAAGCAAATATATAAAATTAAGCAAATATATAAAAATTAAAATTTAATTGTGAAAATTAACAGGCTGGTCTATATTTCTAAAATACATTATTAGAAAAGATACAGTTATTTAATTAAAACTTTAAAGCCAGGGGCACCTGGCTGTCTTCAGTCGGTAGAGTATATGACTCTTGATCTCGGGGTTGTGAGTTCAAGCCCCATGTTGGGTGTAGCGATTACTTAAAATCTTTAAAACAAACAAAAAAATTTTAAAGCCATATGATACAGTATTAAGTGAGCAGAATACAAAATGATATTTGTGGTATAATTATGAGTATGTAAAAGAAATAGTGGGGAAAAAATTAAATATACCAAAACGATAAGAATAATTACATTAAGTGATGATACGTCAGTTCCCCCACCTGCCCTGCTACTTTCTAGATGTTCAGTTTATTTTTATTTATTTATTTTTAATGTTTGTTTATTTTTGAGAGAGAGTGCGAGCAGGGGAGGGGCAGAGAGAGAGGGAATCACAGAATCTGAAGCAGGCTCCAGACTCTGAGCTGTCAACACATCCGGACGCGGGGCTCAAACTCACAGACCGTGAGATCATGACCTAAGCTGAAGTTCAACACTTAACCAGCTGAGCCACCCAGGCGTCCAAAGATGTTCAGTTTATTTTTAAAGCTTGAAACTAAAAACTAGTAGCAGTTTCATTATTGTATTCCTTTTGGTCACTATTTTGATGCCTGTAAGAGCTCGATAAGTCATGCTTGTTTACTGAGACACTTGTTTATGTTGCTGAAAACATGTGTCTTTGAGTTTCTCCTTCCTATGTATATCTTGTAAGATACTTTTCTCCTCTGTTGATAGTGAGCAAATATACTTGGAACTATTGTATATCTTTCCTTTCCAGGACACCTGGTTGGCTTAGTGGGTAGAGCATGTGACTCTTAATCTCAGGGTTGTGAGTTTGAGCCCCAGGTTAGCCATGGAGCCTACTTTAAATAAATAAACAAATAACTATCTTTTTTTTTTTTTTTCCAGGCAAGAGCAGCTAAACTCTCTGAGTGCAGCCAGGCTGCTGAGGAGGAAGAGGACCAAGAGGCACCTTCCAGAAATCTACGGGTCAGAGCAGATCGAAATTTGAAAACGGAGGAGGAAGAAGAAGAGGAGGAGGAAGAGGAGGAAGATGAGGAAGAGGAAGAAGATGATGAGGGACAAAAATCTAGGGATGTACCAGTCCTGAAACAGTTTGAGGAAACAGAAGAGAGGGAAGAGATACCCAGAGCAAAACCAGAGGAGGTGATAGATGAGAGATCCCAAACCATAAGATCCCAGGAACAGGAGGGGTTAGAGAGAGGAGGGAGAGTTACAAGGTCCCAGGAGGAGGCCAGAAGAAGTCATATGGCCAGACATCAGCAGGAGAAAGAGATGAAAACAGTTTCTTCTCTTGAGGAGGAAGAAAAGGAAGTAAAAATTTTAAAAGGCTTCGAGGAAAAATCAAAATCCCCTTCCCCTCCTCGACTGACTGAAGATCTGGAGAAGGCCCCTCTTGTGCTACAACCAGAGCAAAATGCCAGTGAGGAGGAAACTCCCCCACCTTTACTTACCAAGGAAGCATCTTCTCCACCATCTAATACACAACTCCAGAGTGAAGAAGAAATAGAGCCCATGGAAGGCCCAGCTCCCCCTGTCCTCATTCAGCTGTCTCCTCATAATACAGATGCTGAGGCCAGGGAGCTATTAATATCTCAGCATACTGTCCAGTTGGTGGGAGGCCTGTCTCCTTTGTCCAGTCTTGCAGACACCAAAGCAGAATCTCTAGCAGAGAAAGTGCCAGAGGAGAGTGTCCTGCCTCTAGTTCAGAAAAGCACACTAGCTGAATGCTCAACCCAGAAGGGTCTTGAAACTGAGTCAGAAAAATCTGCTCAACCACTCCCTCTAAAAATTGAGGAATTAGCACCGGCCAAAGGGATCACTGAGGAATCTCTGAAACAGCTGTCTTTGGAACAGAAGGAAGGCAGAAGGGCTTCTCATACTCTTCTCCCAAGCCACAGATTGAAACAGTCAGCTGACTCATCCTCAAGCCGGTCCTCCTCTTCATCCTCCAGTTCTAGATCAAGATCCCGCTCTCCTGACAGCTCAGGCTCTCAATCTCACTCATCTCCAAGATCCAAGCAGAGAGATGGATCTCGGGCACGTACTCACACCAACCCTCGTGGTAGATCTGAGATGGACTCCAGATCAACGTCAGAGTCCAGGTCACGTTCCCGTTCCCGTTCCGCGTCAAGCAACAGCAGAAAAGTAAGTGTGGGAGAATCTTGGGTGCATTGATGTTTTTTTATCTTGTACTCCAGTGTTTTTCAACCCCAGGAGAACCTATTATAATTCCTGGCAGGAATGGGAAAAACTATTTTTACTCCCCAGGTCACTTTCCTATCATCTCTGAGTCTGATTTTCAACTCATTGATCCCTAGAGTTCTTTTTCATTTTTTGAGTCCCTTTGATTCCAAAGTTGAATCATTTACCCGTCTCCTTCATTAGACTGTAAACTTGAGGACATGGACATGCCTTTTTACATGTGTATTCTAGTATCCCAGCATCTCAGCACCTTAGTTGGGACTTAATAAATAATTTGGCAAATACTCTAGGAAGTCCAAGAGATCACTAACTCAAACAAGAATAAGCATAAGAGACTGAAGGGTCTAAAGCATTAAACTGAGTCAGCAGAAATTGGAAAACTCAGTGATGTACTAAATACATAATCATATAAAATAATTTGCTTTATGTGCTTCATTTCTTTAGTCTCTGAGCCCTGGAGTCTCCAGAGACAGCAGCACCAGCTACACTGAAACCAAAGATCCCTCTTCTGGTCAGGAGGTTGCAACTCCACCAGTGCCACAACTGCAGGTCCTTGAGCCAAAGGAGAGGACTTCCACCTCATCCTCTATTCGAATGAGGCGTTTAAGCCAACCTGAGCCAGCCGAAAAGCATGTGACCCAGAGGTTACAACCTGAGCGGGTAGGCTGTTATGCCCCCTCCCTAGTGGGAGATGGAGGATTAGGCATGATTTTCCCTTTTGTGTTAGCTGTAAAACTGAAAGGTTGGTCTGGATAAGGTTCGGTAGAAACGTTGATATTTGGGGATACATGGAAGATTCCACTGAACTCCGTTCCGGCTCCCTGGTTCATGAAAGCTCTATGTGAGGCTAAGCAGCAAGGTTCTCATCTCTAGGGCTCCCAGAGTCACTTCTGTAGAATGTCTCCTTTTTTTCTGCCCCAAAGGAAGCCTTTTCTCAGTTCTCTCAAAAAAATTTTAATAAAATTATTGCTGGCATAGAAATTCTTGAAGTGGCATTCCATTCCACTTTCTAAACTAAAATAATGAAGATATATAGGGCTAAGTGTGGAGCTGCTACTGTGTAAGTCCTGCTCTGCCTTTTACCAGCTCCAGGTTAAAGAAAAGGAACCAAGCAGATTTAAGTACGTTGCTATGTTGTTTTGCTATGTTTGTCCTGACAGGGGAGCCCAAAGAAGTGTGAAGCTGAAGAGGCAGAGCCACCAGCTGCCACACAGCCCCAAACCTCAGAGACCCAGACTTCTCACCTACCAGAATCAGAAAGGATTCATCACACTGTGTAAGTAATCGATCTTGTCTGGGGTATAATAAGGAACTGGGAGTGAGGGGTAGTTATTCACTCCCTGGGGTTCTTCGACTACGCAGTCCTAGTTTCCTTTTAAAACAGAAGGCAGAGCTTTATCTGGACAAAGTCTAGGTTTCAGTTGTCACATTAAGAGCTGCCACCAGAATTCTTAAGGTAGTCTGAAAAGTGGTGGTTAGAGCATAAGGAAACCCATTTCTGGGATCCTCTGACCAAAATAGTCAGGTCCTTTAAGGAACAGGCGGTAGGGACTTTGGTTTCCAAACTCAAGACAGTGAGGGAGTTGACTCAGGTCAGCTTAACTCAGTCTTTAATTCACGTTTACCAGCTACATCTGAGCCTGGGAACACAGTTTAATAAAGGATATCAAAAGTCTACTGAGAAAGGCACAGGGGGTTTGCTTTTGAGTTTTCGCTGTTTTCCCTGGTTGTTAGCTGTCTTTTTATTAAGCATAATCCATCGTAGTTTTTACTGGATACGATACAGCAAAATATGAAGTGTACATGAAGGAAGTCAGAAGTTTATTTGGGGGCCCCGTAAGACCCTTGGATTGATTTTTGCCATTTATATAATTTGAACTTTTTATTCCTTGTATTTATTTTTAGAAAAATACAGGTAAGAACAGGTATATCATTCAGTATTCTGAGCTAGGTACTATAAATTAAGAAGCATTTGAACCCAAATTCCTGGCTTCAGAGTCCCATGGGAAATGAAAAGCAAAGCATTGTGGAAATAAGATTGCTTAGCTTTTGGACATCAAGAATCCTGTACTGCTTTAGTGAACATCCTGTGTAGACAGTTGACCTAAAGTTGTTCCATGTTGGTTTTATGTCGTTTTAACACTAATACTACCAGTATGATTTTCCCTTTTATGTAAAAGTCTAATAATTTACTCTCTTATGAGAGTTTCGGACTGACTATCTTGCCTCAGATTTTGGAGGGTGGTGGGCAGGCGATTGATTACCTCATTTCCTTATGACTTTAATACTAGTTTCGTACTCTATCTGTATAGTTTTTGCCTTGGGATATACCCTTGCTGCTGTTCAGTCTAATGGTCTTGCCTCTGCTGCCATCTTGTGGCCATTTTTTGGTTTGAATGTCAAAAGTTCACTCGACTTTGAAAAGTTTTTGTTTTTCCCTTTGGGGATGGGTACATTATCCTTTGGAGAGGGGTTTTTCTTCTAGGACCATAAAGTGAAAACCCAGCGGATTCTGGAAGGTGTTCAGGATTCCCCAGCTACACCATCGATGAGGAAATGGGGTGACAGCTTCCCTTCCATATCCATCAAGCAGAGATAATACCTGCCCTCCTCTACCCCATCCCATGGTGGGGGGGTACAGCATGTCCTTTGTGTAATGGCAGTTTCAAAGTAGGTGTTGACAACTTGCTACTAATTGGGCCTGAGGAACTGCCTCCTATGCACCTTGAGAGGCAAGTAATTTTCTGAAAAGGTTTTGTTTGCCCTAATATTCAGTTGGTCTGTGAGATCCTGGCTACAAAACGGCACTTGATGCCATTTTGAAACATCTTTATTTCTGTACTTTTGCATGTAAGCCTGGGACAAGTGAAGCTTGGAGTCATATAGAGTTTTTCTCCCCACATAAAGGTGGCTTTGATCTTTCATTTTACAACTGAGGCAAGCAATCTAGTTACATTGATTCCAACAAGGTGATAGGCAAGTGGCACCTTGGGCAAATACTGAGATTGTCCATTGTTGCCTAGGCAAGCTTCAGTGGAGCAGCCTATAGATTAGAAATGCAATCTGGCCTCAGGAGTAACTCACACACATCCCCTTTACTTACTTTCCCTCTGCCTGTCTTCCAGATGGTCTATTCAGCAGCCTAATAAAAAGACATGCCCAACGGCCAAAACCTGTAGGCTATTCTGGCATTGGATTTGATAAATGAATCTTTGAGAAAAGTTTGCCTACATTTCTGGAGGCTCAACCGAATCACAACACTCCTCCTAGTCCTTCACCCCTCTAGAGTCCTAGTGTTCAGCCTGGTGGCCAATTTTAAAAGTGGGATCAGCAGTGCTAAATGGAAAAGACTATTTGTGGCTTAACCTTGGTTTTCCAGTGTGTCTCAACAAGAGAGCTAGGGCCTGTTGATTCAGTAAAGTGTTAAAAAAAAAAAAGACTTCATGGACCTCTCAGCACCTGGAAGAAATTGCCTAACTTTTTCCGTGCTTTGTTAAATCCATTCTGATTGTGTCCTGAGGAATTCTAAATTTATGAGGTAAGGTATCTTGTCATTGCTTGGAATAGTAATTTGTGAGCCCTCAGTCCTATTTCGGTTGGGCTATGTTCCAAAATCCAATCTTTGCCTGCTATGGATATAACAAAAATGTCCTCAGACAGCAGAAAATAATGCTACTCTCTTTTACATTAAAAAAATAGAGGGGAAATAAGAACTTTCGTGTGGGCAGCTGTATCATCCAGCAGTAGTTAATTCAAACTTGAATTTTTCTGAATACAACCTTCCTGAGGACACAACCCTTGCAGGCAATAGCAGTTTTGGACTTTTGGCTTGCCTGAGTATGAAGGAAGGAAATGGTCCTTTAAGCCAGTGTGACAGCGTAATGGTTACTCTCCAGGGGACCTACAGTGCCAGTATGCAAATGATGCATAATTTTAAAAAGTAAAATGTATTATTCTCAATAGCGTTCGCTCACTGAGAAATGAGGATCTAAAGACATACTCCCCAAATCATTCTGTTCTTGGTTATCTTGGAACTAGTATGCTCCTACAGGATTATGTATTTAAGTCTCACTGCCTGGGAGTAGTCACATCCCGTTATTTCTTAGAAAGTTTCATATCAGGTCTTTAGCTCATGAATGTTCTACAGTAACTAAAATTGAGACGTGTATGCCTGTAGAAATTTCCTTTCCCATCAGTTTCTCTGAATCTTGATATGAACTGTGTAATATGTTACTAGTCTCCAAGTAGTTCGGTTCTTCTGGCCTGCAAATGCTTTGTGTGCTCTTTAATTATAGATAGATATCTCCGACCCCCAGCCCCCGTGCAATTTCACAGATTTTTCAAAGATATCAGAAATATTTGTGCAAGAACTTGGTGTGGGAAGGGAGATGTCTGGATGCTTTTTGTCTAAAAGGGGCTACAAAGAAAAGCTGCATGGGGCTCTGACAAGTAGCTAACAAGGTTTTGGGACTGGGCCTGCAAGTAGATTGAGCCCCTTTGGGGGGCAATTCGAAGGATTCATCTTTTTCTTATGAAAATAAAGTCTTGGGAATCTTGGATCCCACAGAATTGTTTGTGGGGAAATAGATGGCACAAACTCACTATGTCTTAAGAAAGCCAAGGATAACAGGTAAAATTCTTATTCTTGAAAAAACGAGATAGAATTTCCAAGAAAGAAATATTCTTTCTCCAAGGAAGCCGCTTCTGGAGAGGCATATTGGCAGCCCAAACTATTTTAGGACATTTGATGGACAGGGAACATTTATCTGAGGATGTTGGAAGCTAACATTCTTCGTGAGGTAACATTTTCTGTAGGAATTCCATCTACAATAATTTTTAAGAAGAAAACTTAGGGGAGCTTGTCTGGCTCAGTCAGTAGAGGGTGTGACTCTTGATCTGGAGTCAAGAGTTTGAGCCCCACCTTGGGCATAGAGCTTTTTTTTATTTTATTTTATTTTATTTTTTAATTTTTTTTTTTAACGTTTATTTATTTTTGAGACAGAGAGAGACAGAGCATGAACGGGGGAGGGGCAGAGAGAGAGGGAGACACAGAACCGGAAGCAGGCTCCAGGCTCCGAGCCATCAGCCCAGAGCCGGACGCGGGGCTCGAACTCACGGACTCACAGACCGTGAGATCGTGACCTGAGCTGAAGTTGGACGCTTAACCGACTGAGCCACCCAGGCGCCCCCATAGAGCTTTAAAAAAAAAAGAGGAAGAAAACTTTTAGTTCAGCAAGCAATGATTTTTTTTTTTTTTAATGTTTATTTACTTATTTGGGGGATGGGGGAGGGGCAGAGAGAGAAAGAATCCCAAGCAGTTGTCCTTGCTGCTAGCGCAGAGCCCAACATGGGGCTTGAACTCTGAACCATGATATCATGACCTGAGCCGAAATCAGGAGTCAGATGCTTAACTGACTGAGCCACCCAGGTGCCGCTCAGCAAGCAATTATTAAAATGTCCTCCTGGTACCCCCAGTGACAGTCTTAAATATTTATGGAGGATTTCTTTGTGTTAGGCCCTGGGCTAGGGATGTAGCCCCTGACCTTGAGGAACCCTGCAAGGTGGAGGTGAGGGGCAAGTCAACCAGCGGTTATCATACAGAGTGATGAGGTCTTTGCTGAAAACCTGTCAGACCAACTACCGAATACCTTCACGTCAGAGAAAAAGCAGTCTACTCTTTGAGAAAACTCAGAAAAAGTTCCATAGGTGGCATCAAATCAGATAATGACCTATTAAATGTACATGTGTTTATGTATATCTTTACCTTGACTTGGAGTCAAAAGTCATCCAAGCCAGACTCTTAAGGGCGAACTCATCACACTTCCATGAGATAGGTATTGTTGTTATCCCCACTTTACAGATTAAGAAAGAGATACACAGAATCAGAGATTTGCCCAAAACCACAGAACTTGTATGGGAGCTGGGGCAGGCCATGACTAGGCCCTAGCCAGTTTGACTGCAGAGCTCTCAGTCTTACTGGGCAGACAAGGACCACTAAGTGAAAGGAAATGTGTAATGTGTAAACATGACCACTTTAGCATGTGGTTGGCATGTATGAGATTTTAAGCATTGGGGAGTAAGTTTTATTCCTAGCTAAAAGCTCTGGTATTACAGATGAGATAATACCAAGCTTTTGGTTAAACACCCAGGAGCTTGTCTTAGTGTTAAACCTCTGCTGCCACTAGGACACAAAAGGAGCACCTTTGCATTCAACAAAGCAGTGTTTTTGAACATCTCCTGAGTGCTTTCTTTGAATGGTTAGAGTCAGCTTCCTATTTCACATGTAGTCTGGTGAAGATGCCCATGATTAATAGTTTCTGTTTAGTTCCCAAACACTTTCGGCCCAACAGATATCCCCCTACCCCTGCCCCAGGTAACTGCTGTCTTCAGTTTCTCATCTACTTCAAGCCTTCACCTTGGAGTCCTTGCTCCAAAATGTGGCCTTCGTGCTACAGCTACCCAAGGTCCCCCTTGCCCTGTTTATCCTTTTCCTTTCTGGCTCCAGTGGACCCCGGGGAAGGGTGACCTTATTAAAGACTCTTTGAAACAAAGTTGTCTGTCATCTCTTTAGAGACACCTCTCCCCCTCTCTACTGGTAACTCAAAAAGGAACTGTCTCTGCTATCCACTCCTCCCACCATCCCTGGAGAAAGGACAGGTTGGAGTAATAACACGTGGTCATTGCTTGGGGTGAGCAGCTAGCTAGCTGCTATAGTGATTGGATAGTGCCAGTTCTCATCCCACCTCCCTGCCATGAACAGCTGACTGGCTTCTAGGATGGGGGGGAGGTAGACACGTAAAAAATTGCTCAGGACCCTCCATTCTGTGTCTCTTTCAACTTTGGCTTTGTTGTCTTCCTTTAATCATTTTTCACTCCCAGCTCTGCTGTTTCCCTTCCATCTATTCTCTGGAATCTTCCAAGCAAGCCGCTGTAACTTTGTATGCCCTCTCCACCCAGCCCCCTCCCCCTCCCCCTGGGAAGACAAGGAGAGCGCACCCTCTCCCTGTGGGGATAGGCCTGGGTAGCTGTTGTAACCTGAGAAAAGAAGGAAAAAGGCCAGGCCTATTGAGCCAGCAGTGAGCTCCCTGTGGCCTGCCAGAGGATAAGAACCTTGCTCACTCAGCGCCCTCCCTTTTTTCTTTCCCCTCCCCTGCTGCAGCAGGGCCCTCCCCCATCCGCACACACGGGCTGCTGGGTAAGTGGCAAGATGGCTCCCCTGCATGTCTCCGGCTGATCGCCGCCGCTCCGCCAATACAATAGAGCCAGCCACTACCAGCAGCCTGGCCCTCTTCCTCCTCCTTCTCCAGAGAGACCAATCCAGCCGAACTCGGGGTTTGCCGTGAGGACTTAACGCTTATCTCTTAAAAGCCAGATCTATTTTAGCCTCCCCTCACCACCACCACCACCACCACCACCTCCCCTTCCATTTACCATTTTTTGGATCCCCAATTGCTGCATCTCGATTTTCTCTCTCTGGATCGGGTGGCTGGGGAGGAGGTGGTGGGCTCTTGGGACAAGGAAGGTGTTGTGGTTTTTTGGTTGTTTTTTTTTTTTTTTTTTTATAATTTTTTAGGATTTTTTTTCTTTGGTTTTTGTTATTTCTTCCATTCCAGAAAGGGATAAACAGCACTTCCAGGGGGAGAAAAAAAATCATGTTATCAGAAAGCAAAGAAGGGTGAGAGCCTCACATTTCCATGTATCCCTTTACCCCACCACTTTAGCCCACCTCATCTTCCTTCTCTTCCCCATGGCTTTCATTCCGTCTTTCGTTTTGGTTTGTTTTCAATCACTCTGCTTTCCCTCTTTGTCCTTCCTGCCTGATTTCTAATTGGCCCAACTTGCCCTCTCCGTGTGGGAAATAGGTATTTTGGGGATAAGTCTTTTCTTTAGATTTAGGCAGTTGAATCGCGTGTTTCTGTGGGGGCCGGTTAGCTGGGGGCACAGTTCCGATTTTCCCCTCCCCCTTCCCATGCATCCCTCCCTGCCTGCTCTGGGGAGGCTGTTCTGACCTCTGAGTGTCAGTCAGCCCGTTGGGAATGCTGAATTTTCTGGTGGTGGTTATCGGTGGGGGGCTTGGTTTGCCCTCTCCTGAGTCTTAGGCTCCTGCTCATCTTAATTTGGGGGAACCCAAACACTGGGAACCCCAGTGTTTGGTGGTAGTGGGGGTGAGGTTAGAGATAGAAGTTAGGGATGAAAACAGAAAAAGGGGATGGAAATGATAGTTATCTGAAGTGAATCTTTGGGATTCATTGCCTGAAATGGGAGCTAACTTGTGTGATTGAGAGTGGGGGTAGGGGGATTCAATATTGGGGAGGCGATACATGGTGTGGGGGGAGGGTGTGTCTTGACTAGGAGGCCTGCTCTCTTTATCTCTTGGAAGTTGGAATGAGGGAGTGGGAGAAACGGGGCGAAAGCCGAATATAAGAACAATTCCTACACCTCTGAGCAGGTAAAAGTGGCCTGATTCTTCTCTGAGCTTTCAAACTCCAGCAATTGTAGCTTTTTCTTTTTGGATGACAGAGGGTCCTTGTTGAAGCTTGAACCTTCATCAGCCCTGCTTTCCCTGCAGCCCCCTGCCCCACAATTTCTCCATTCCTGATGTTTCCAGATCCTGTGGGTCAGTAGGTTTTATTAAGCAGTTGATTATAATAAACACAAGGTTGGAATCATTTGCCACAGCCACGGACATTATTTCTCGTGTTTTTAAGTAGTCAAGCTTCCTTTAACTTCTCATGCAATTTTGTTAAAGATGCCTGTGGCCAGGGGATAAGGAGGCCACAGGATTGTGGGCAAATCACAATGACTTTTGAGGGACTGTTTCAGAGAGGGATGTTACTCCTTTCCATATAAGAGTACTCTGGGGAATTACCTAAAAACAGTTGGGAGTCCTGACCTCACTCATCACACCTTTATCCTATCTGAGCAGTGAGTGGATGTGGATGCTACAATCTGTGCTCTTTCCCCAAAGAAAACAGTTTCTCACTTTTCCTGTGGGGGCATGGTCTCTAGTCTGATCTGAAAAGCAGCCCTCCCAACCCCACCCAAGTGATGAGGCATGGGGGTTTCCTGACCCAAAACCTAACGTCTTGCTCTCTCTTCCCCTTGGTTCTTTCCTGCCCTTCCCTCCGTACCTCTCCCCATACTGTCAGTGAGGAGAAGGAGGAAGTGACCATGGACACAAGTGAAAACAGACCTGAAAATGAGGTTCCAGAACCCCCCGTGCCTATTGCAGACCAAGTCAGCAATGATGACCGCCCAGAGGGCAGTGCCGAAGATGAGGAGAAGAAAGAGGTAAATTTCCAAGCCACCTGTTGGGGTGGGCGGGCAAGAACGGGCCTAGGGGAGAGAGTAGACCACTTTGATGATCCCTCTTACACAGTGGGATAGCTTTAAAAAGAAGGGACTAGACAGACTTGGATCAGGATAGGGCCAAGGGAGAATTCGCTGGTTTAGCAAGGGAGACCCCTTGTGATGGGGACAGGGCTCATTGGTTCCCCTTTCCCTGTTGGGGAAGTAGTGTAGTGCAGAGTGTTGGAAGTTTGTAATGAAAGGAAACGTCGATTAATGGCCCTTTATCTAAGACCCAGGCCCAGCTTTCCCTGCTACCCTCTCGAGCTTCTCCCTGTAGTAACTGTTAGCTTTCCCTCCTTTTTAAAAGCCTGTGGGAGTTCAACGCCATCTAGTGGGCTGTGGTGGTTCTCAGCTGACCAGCCATGCTGAGGAATTTTTGTTCCTCCTCTGCCCTCTAGTGGTCATATTGCAGAGATATAGCTACTTAAGCCAGCACTTGGGTGAGCCCGGAGGCCCCTTCTCCATTTCTCTGACCCCTCTACTTCCTTTTTTTGGCATATATATTATCTTGTGTCCTGCACCCAATTCAGGGGGTTCCCCCCATCAGAGCCAGCGAAGTCTTCTTGGCTCTTAAAGTAATAGAGAAGGAGTTAGCTGGGTTTGGGAGTGGGATAACAGGATGGGAGGGACTGTCGTGTGTGTAGCCTTTCTTTGGTGTGTGTTGCGGGGGTGGGGGCCGGTGAAAGTGATTTGATGTGCAGAATATTATTTATTACAAGGTCCTTCTTCCCCGTAAAACTTTGTCCAAGTACCTCATGTACGGTAATCCGCCCGTAAAATAAAACCCTGCCCAACTGGCCAATCGCTGATGCCGCCTCTTCCTCTGGACCCACCCGCTGCTACTGAGCTGCCCAATCAGAGCCGAGTCTGCTATCCAGGTGTCTTGGCCAGAGGGGGGCATGTATATGGGATCCTGTGATGGGCCCCCTTTTGCCTCCCTGCCTTGCTTACATCAGGGGGCCAAGAAGAGCACTGTTCTGGAGAGACTTGTATTGAGAAAGCAAAAAACATTTGGAAAGGGGTGGACTTGCATCATCTCCCTATTTGGGACACCCCAAGAAGAGCTTGTGTCAGTGCTGGGGCGCCTGCCCACATGCCCTTAACCCTTTTGAGGACTGTGGGTTGCCTTGTTTGCTGCAGACTGTTGGGATCCCCATCTAGGGCACCAAGACCTCCTAAAGAGTCAATGTTTGTGATCACAGTGCCATGCTGTAAAATTCCAAGTGGAGGCTCTCGGCTTAAGCTGTGACGACTAGGAACCCTGCAGAGAAGTCTAGGGTTTGAGCCCAGGGATTTAATGCTGATGACAGCCCAGCCATGTATCACCACTTGCTCATCAGAAGGACTTTCCTTTGGTCCCTGTTGTCCATGGTGAAGGGCAGCATGTTGGTTGCTCCGGCTTCTCCTCCATCCCTGGAGGCAGGGCCTCATCCATCCATCTGACTGGAACCACTGTCTCAGCTGGAGTCCCTGAGGAGATGCCACACACAACTCTCAGAAGAAAAGTATTCTGACCTTGCTGCTGAATGTGTGCCAGGTCCTGGGGCTATCCACCTACTACCCCCAGCCTGCCTTCATCAGAGGCTCCATGATCCCACTCGGTGAGAGGACCCCCTCCCCATTTACAGGCAGAGGAGAAAGGGACTCTGGAGTCATCACCTGGATTCCAAGTATTGGGTGGTGGTATTGCTGCATCTTGCCACTGGTGGACATAGGGTCCTGCCTGCCTGTCACGATAAAAGGCCAGGACTATTCCTGCTACTCACAGGCCATCTCATCAGGGACTGCAAGATGATGCCCCTACAGGGCTGGGACTGATGTCTCTGCCCCCTTTCCCCCCGTACCCCTCGCTGAGCCTGGCCACCACCAGTGAACTGTCTTGACATCATGGAAACTGGGCAGCGTCCCCCCACACGTTTTCCTCCCGCCCCCCCTGCGCCCCTGGGAGGACTCTGGCAGTGCCGTGCTGACCACCACGCCGTGCGCCCACCTTTTTTGCCAACCCAACCCCCCACCAATTGCACAGCGCCTAGCAGGGAGGGCTCATTCTGATTGGACCGGCGGTTGACTAGATACAGTACACAGTGAGGTGCGATTGGCTGAACTGAAGATCCCAGGTGTGAGATGGTACCTGGAACATTTGTCATATTCCTAGTTATTTTCTTCTTTATTTTCTTCTTCTTTTTATTTAATATTTTATTTTAATTATTTTCTTTTTCTTTATTTTTCTGATTTCTTTATTGGATTTATTTATTTGGTTCATGTTTTTCCTGTTTTAATTAAGACCTCTTTTTTTTTTTTTTTTCTTTTTTTTTTTTTTTTTTTTTTTTTTTTTTTCCTCTCACTAACTTACCCATCGAGAGCGGCCCGGCTAGGGGTCAGGCTGGCCCTTAACGGAGACCAAGGAGACTTGGTTAGACGACACAAACGGGGCTGGGGGGTGGATGGGGAAAGGGGATTTCATCAAGAGGGTCCTGCCCTACCCTTTAGAAGGGTGGTAGGTCTTAGTTTTTCCAGAAATAAGCACTGAAATCTCAAAATGCTCTAATCCCCTTTTCTCTCTCTTCCTCTTTTTGCTCTGTCCATAGTCTTTCTCCCACTGAGTGTTTGGGGTAGAAATTTGCTCCAAAGCAGGTTTGGGAGTTTCTAGTCCTTGGCAGAGCCCCTAAGCCTTAAGCCCCGGTTGAAAGGAACCAGGAAGGCTCTGCTAGAGCTCTGTACAGTGGTTAGAAAGTCTGAGGCTCCCTGGGGACAATCTGCCCATCATAAAAACCTTTCTGTACCAAAAGCACCTTTAAATTCTTTCTGCCGGCAGTTGACTAGGGAGCCTCATCTCCAGTGGGTCTGGTGCTGCCCTGTAGGGGTGAGGACAGTCTTAACAGTCTGCTGTCCAAGTGACTCACTGCCAGTGTCAGTGGGTGTCAGGCTGGACAGTTATTCCAAAGGTGGTTTTCCTTGTTTCCTCATGTTTTCTGAGAGGACTAGATGACCCAGTTCTGGGCATACCTTATTGGGCTTGGTGTCCTCTTGACCCCTAGAGACCATGGAAGAGGGCATGACCAATGCCTTTAAAGGGCTGGGAGGCTCCTGAAGTCCTCTTCCAGCTTATTTCTGGTTAAGCTAATACACAGGTGTGGTATGGACTAGATGACTTTTCCCTGCTGTGATGTTTGATTTTATTTTTTTCTCTAACTTGCATTGATTCTGCTTCGTTTTTGCCGTTTGCCGCTTCTGTTTTGGTCTCTTGTCTGTCTCTGTGTCTCTCTCTCTCTGTGTCTTTGGAGCCTATGCTAAGACTGCCCCATCTAACCTCCTTCCCCCCTCTCTGTGGGGTGTGTCTCTTTCTCTTTTTTTTTTCCCCCCCTTTTCTTCTCTATACAGAGCTTGCTGCCCAAATCATTCAAGAGGAAGATCTCCGTTGTCTGTAAGTCTAGCCCCAATCCCTGATAAAGGTCAAAAGTAACCATAAAAATGAGTTTATAGAGAAATAGGTTCCCATTCTTTCTCCATGGCATTCTTGGGTCACCTCTTCCCATCCCACTCCCTGTACCCAGCAGATTTCCATCTTGGCCATTTTGTAATTCAAAACCTCAGACAATCCCTGTCATTTTTCCTAGGTCACATTTCTTTCTTAACTAATGAGACACACTGCGAGGTGTCTCACCATTTCCTGTTTAGCCCTACATGCATTTCCTTGTCCAGGTATCTGAACCCTCAGAACCAGGAGTAGGTTTGAGGGATTCCCATATAATGCTTATCAGTTTATATTTTCTTCTGAGAGAGAGTCTTAAGAGTGCTCACACCTCAAACAGTAACATTTTTAACATTTTCCCACCAAGAAGTTCTAAATCCATAAAAGCGTAATAGATCTTTGTAACTTAAATATGAGATCATAGTGTGAAAATGAATGTGAAGCAGGATTAGATATGTCACAGTCTTAACTTTACTTAGATATTGGTATCACATAGCCGTGTTTTCTTGTATTCATATGTCCTTCTCGGTCTGCCTTCTCCAGTATGTTAGCTATTTTTGCCACTAAAAGTTTAAACTTCACACCACCCTAGTTACCCATCCCTCATTGCCTTTAGAGATTAGTAGTTTTCATCTGTCAGGAAGTAGCTCCAGTCCTTTTATTGTTCACTCTGAAGCAATGTTTCCCAGTGCCCAAATAAAATTTCCTTAAGTTAACCTTTTACTGAAATTCCAGTCGAAGGCTATCTGTATGTGTTATGGTGTGAACCAGCAGAGGACCTGAGACCATCTAACTGTTGGGTCCTGTTTCTTGGGGACAGCAGCTACCAAGGGGGTGCCAGCTGGAAACAGTGACACAGAGGGGGGCCAGCCTGGTCGGAAGCGGCGTTGGGGAGCCAGCACAGCCACCACACAGAAGAAGCCCTCCATCAGTATCACCACTGAATCACTCAAGGTGAGGTGGGAGGAGCCGGGGAAGGGAGGACGAGACACATTGAGGTGGGAGTAGACACGGGCCCAGTGTAACGGGGTGGGGGGTATCTGTGTCCCAGAGCCTCATCCCCGACATCAAACCCCTGGCGGGGCAGGAGGCTATTGTGGATCTTCATGCTGATGACTCCCGAATCTCTGAGGATGAGACAGAGCGTAATGGTGACGATGGGACACATGACAAGGGGCTGAAAATATGCCGGACTGTCACCCAGGTAAGGCTTCTGCACCCCAGTGTCGGGAGGGGGCAGTGGACTCAGAGCAGGCAACTAAGGTGGAGTTTTAGAAGGAAAATCTGCCATCTGTGCAGAGGGTTGGGTTAATTGCCCTTTTGGATCAACAGACTACCAAATCTAACCTGTTGTCTGTAATAATAAAGTCTTACTGGAACAAGGCTATGCCAACCCATTTATTCTTATCTCTCTGGCTGCTTAAGTGCTAGAACATCAGTGTTGAATAGTTGAAACAGAAACTGTATTACTCACAAGGCCTAAAAATATTATTTTGCCATATACAGAAAAAATCTGCCCATTCGTGTCTTAGTTTTCCTCATGACAGTTGAACCATTAATAATCCCAGGATCTGGTGGAAGAGAACTTAATCTTTCTCCTAGTTGAAAGAGCATGCTAGGTTAAATGTACCACCCCTCTTAGGAACAAGAGATTGAAAAGAATGTGCCAGTTTGGTGTTTAAGAATTCCTCCATTGTCTGATACTTACAGGTAGTACCTGCCGAAGGCCAAGAGAATGGGCAGAGGGAAGAAGAGGAAGAAGAGAAGGAGTCGGAAGCAGAACCCCCTATACCTCCCCAGGTTTCAGTAGAGGTGGCCTTGCCCCCTCCTGTGGAGCACGAAGTAAAGAAAGGTAGGTGAAGCATGCAGTTCTCTGAATTCCCAGAGCACTTTATCTGGACCTCTTTTAAAGCATTTAATGTTTTCTGCCTTTTATTTTAGTATTTTGCATATCTGTTTTACTTCCGCCTCCTTGTTACTAAGCTGCATGAGAGCTAGGTTAGAATCTTTCAATCTCCATAATATGGAGCTTCACCTTGCACATTATAGGTGTTCAGCACATTAGGTGGAAGAGTGACTACGTGGTGGAGAATAAGAAAAAAGAAAGGCGTATCAGAGGTAAAAGAGCCAGCATTGCTCCCTGCTGAAAACCGTTTGTGTGCTCTTTTTGATAGTGACTTTAGGAGATACCTTAACTCGACGTTCCATTAGCCAGCAAAAGTCTGGAGTTTCCATTACAATTGATGACCCAGTCCGAACTGCTCAGGTGCCCTCCCCACCCCGGGGCAAGATCAGTAACATCGTCCACATCTCCAATTTGGTGAGTCGGCATTGTTTCCCCACAGCACAACATTGTTCAGTGGTTAAGAGTTTGAGCTTTGGGTTCCTGTTTCTTAGCTTCAGCTCCTAGATCTGTCAGTTATTCACTGAGCAACTGAACTTAATCTCTCACAACCAGTTTCCTCACCTGAAAAACAGGGACAAAGTATCAGCCTATAAGGTTTGTCTGGAGGATTTGTGGAGGGCCTGGCACATAGTATCTCTGTGTTACCACTCTTTTCGCTTCCCATGCAAGAGAGTTCCTGACCCCTTTGCCCTCACCCAGACTTTGAAGCTGTCCTCCTGTGCCAGAGATTTGGGGAATCTGAATACTAGTTACAGTGTTGTTCTTGCTTTCTTTAAGACTCTGAAACTCTGTTTTCGCTGGCAGGTGCGTCCCTTTACTTTAGGCCAACTAAAGGAATTGTTGGGACGGACAGGAACTCTGGTGGAAGAGGCCTTCTGGATTGACAAGATCAAATCTCACTGCTTCGTAACGGTGAGGAAAGGATGCTGATCCTCTAGGTTGTGGCATAGATTTCCTTTTGTGACTAATGTGGGTGGAATTGAGGGCCCTGTGGCAAGTGGGAGGGATTGAGGCCTGTTGTGACCCTCCACCTTCTCCCTTCCTCCACCAGTACTCAACAGTAGAGGAAGCAGTTGCCACCCGCACAGCTCTACATGGGGTCAAGTGGCCCCAGTCCAACCCCAAATTCCTTTGTGCTGACTATGCTGAGCAAGAGGAGGTAAGAAACCTAGAGAAAGGAAGGAGGGGCAGGGGAGGCCATTATCTGCTAGAAACCAGCTGAGATCCTGGCCAAACCTGCAGTCATTGAGATTCCTTCTCCCTCTTCTCCCTCCCCCTTGGTTCCTTTAGTTGAACCATGGGCCTCCAAAATCTGTATGCCCTGGTACCTGGGCTCCTTCAGTGGGAGTGATATCATCTCCATCCTGACTGTCCTTGTCCCTCCTCTACCCACAGCTGGATTATCACCGGGGCCTCTTGGTGGACCGTCCCTCTGAAACTAAGACAGAGGAGCAGGGGGTACCACGGCCCCTGCACCCCCCGCCCCCACCCCCAGCCCAGCCACCACAGCATCCCCGGGCAGAACAGCGGGAGCAGGAGAGGGCGGTGCGGGAACAGTGGGCAGAGCGGGAACGGGAAATGGAGCGGCGGGAGCGAACTCGATCAGAGCGTGAATGGGATCGGGACAAAGTTCGAGAAGGGCCCCGCTCCCGATCACGGTCCCGTGACCGCCGCCGCAAGGAACGTGCGAAGTCTAAAGAAAAGAAGAGTGAGAAGAAAGGTACTTAGTGGTGGGGGCATACACACCCGTTAGTAGGGGTCCAAATGGGATGGGACACAGGGTCAGAGGCATAAAGTCTGACTTGCTTTCTTCCACTTCAGAGAAAGCTCAGGAGGAACCACCTGCCAAGCTGCTGGATGACCTTTTCCGTAAAACCAAGGCAGCTCCCTGCATCTATTGGCTCCCGCTGACTGACAGCCAGGTGAGTGCTCACCTTCCTGCTCCACTGAGAGTAGCACCCAGTCTTGCCGGCAGTCTGCGGAGAGAGTCACGTGACTAGAGGGTTGAGTAGGCCCAGGTGTTGGCTTAGGATAGTAAGGGGAGAAACTAAGCATCACAGAAAGAGGTAGTTTTAAGAACCACGTGCCAAGTATGCCACAGAGAAGCCAAACCCAAGAGGGTAAAAGGTTGACACAAAGACAGGAACTGGGTTTATATAGTTGTGTCAGCCATGCCTCTTGGAAATTGATTTTGGTTAGCCAAGAAATCCATTTTCTTTTAAAAAAAATTTTTTTTTTTTAACATTTATTTATTTTTGAGACAGAGAGAGACAGAGCATGAACAGGGGAGGGGCAGAGAGAGAGGGAGACACAGAATCGGAAGCAGGCTCCAGGCTCTGAGCCGTCAGCCCAGAGCCTGACGCTGGGCTCGAACTCACAGACCACGAGATCATGACCTGAGCCGAAGTCGGACGCTTAACCGACTGAGCCACCCAGGCACCCCAAGAAATCCGTTTTCTAGATTCGTCCACTTCTCTGCTTTTTTATTTCTAGGACTTTTTTTTTTTTTTTTTTTTTTTAATTATTTATTTATTTTGGGCACCTGGGTGGCTCGGTTGGTTCCATGTCTGACTTCAGCTCAGGTCATGATGTCACAGTTCAAGAGTTTCAAGCCCCCACGTTGGGCTCACTGCTGTCAGCGCACAGCCCACTTTGGATCCTTTGTCCCCCTCCGCCCCCACCCCTGCCCTGCTTGTGTGCTCTCTCTCTCTCTCTCTCAAAAATAAAAAAATTAAGAACATTTTTTTTTTTAATTATCTATTTAAGTGATTCCTACACCCCGTGTGGGGCTCCATCTCACAACCCCAGGATCAAGAGTTGCATGCTCTTCTGACTGAACCAGCCAAGCACCACTAGGATTTTTTGCTTTTTACTTGTTTGTTTGTTTGTTACTTGGATTTTTTGCTTTTTAAATTTAAGTTTCTTCGTGATGGGCCTTTTGGGAATTTGAGGCTGATATTACTCAACTAAACAGAAAAGTGGTTTGTTCACATCTAGGTAGCTAGGGAAATACCAGAGGCCAGGCATGACTGGTGCCACTACCTGTTGTGGGTATAAAAGGTAAAAACTTGGAGGGATTAGGACCCCAAGACAAAGAGATGTGATTGCTGACACTTCTTGCTTAACAGCAGAGCTGACAGTGACCCTGAGCTAGGAGGGCAGGGTCCAGATGCAGATAGACAAAGCAGGACTGGCATGAGCAGGGCCAAGATGCCTATTCTCTACATTTGCTGCCTGCTGCAGATTGTTCAGAAGGAGGCAGAGCGGGCCGAACGGGCCAAGGAGCGGGAGAAGCGGCGAAAGGAGCAAGAGGAGGAAGAGCAAAAGGAGCGGGAGAAGGAAGCAGAGCGGGAAAGGAACCGACAGCTGGAGCGGGAGAAGCGTCGAGAGCACAGCAGAGAGAGGGACAGGGAAAGAGAGAGGGAAAGGGAGCGTGACAGGGGTGATAGAGATCGGGATAGGGAGAGGGACCGGGAGCGAGGCAGGGAGAGGGACCGCAGAGACACCAAGCGCCACAGCAGGAGCCGGAGTCGGAGCACACCTGTGCGGGACCGGGGCGGGCGCCGTTAGCTGGGAAAACTTGAGAGGGAGAGCTGCAGGCATCAGCCACCCTGCCCTGGGGGGTTCGAGGCCACAGAGGGATAGGTACAATCTCTACCACCCTATAACCAGGGGTCTTTCACATCTTTTACCCAGTGCTGAAGTATGGCTGCCACCTGTCCCCACATACCAAATGGAGTAGTGGCCATCTTCCCCCCCCTCCCCAAAGCCCCACCCCCATAACCTATCTCTTGGGAGTTTGCCCTCTTCTCCCTCTCATTTCCCATGTTAAATCTGAGAGGGAAGAGCTAGGTTAGGGAGGGAGGTGGTTGGCCCAGAGGTGGGGAACAGCCAGAAGCCCCACACCTCTTTCATTTTTCCTCCATCCTGCTCACCACCTCCTTTGGGTACTCACACCCCCCTCTTGGGAACAGCCGGGGCCAGGACTGGGTCACCTATGAGCTGAATCAGCATCTCCTCCTGAGTCCCAGGGCCCCTGCAGTTCCCAGTCTCTTCTGTCCTGCAGTCCTTGCCTCTTGCCCACCGGTTCCACTTTATATCCACCTTTTCCTTTTGTTCAATTTTTATTTTTATTTTTTTTATTATTAAATGATGTGGTCTATGGAAAATAATAAAAATCTGACTTAGTTTTAACTAGTGTGTATTACTGGCCTTCCTTGGGCAGGGCGTGGGGGAGAGCCAAACTGAGTTGAAGAGGACTGGTAGCATGGAAGCACCACTGTTTGCACTCCATACACTTGTTCAGGAAGCCTGCTGCTTCCTGGAGCAGGGAATTCCCGCCCTCCATCTCTGCCTTGGCTGTAACTACGTCGCCACAGAGGATCTAACTCACTGGAGGGCAGAGAGGGGAAGACCCCTGCCAAGAGGAGTGTTGGTTGGAGGGTTGAGGAGGTTCCCAGTCCTTCCTGTGGTGTAGGCTTTTGGTCACCTGCTCGCCTCCTTCAAGGCGCCTCCCACGGCTGCCGCCAGGGGGCGGCAGCCACTAGCTCAAAGGGAACCTGTAAAGGAGCTTCCCAAAAAGGCTCCACTCCCCACCTCCGTCCCCTCCCGCTGCTGGCGTGCCTCGGGCCCTGACCTGTTCCCTGGGCTCAGCCCGCGGTCTCCCTGGACCCTTCTGCCGGGCTTAAGCGCTGCCCCAGTCGGCCCGCTCTGGTGCCCCGCACCGGCCCCCCCAAATGCCGCCGCCTTGTGGCCGGGGTTTATAGCCGCCCCAGAGGCCGCCCCGGGAGCTGGAGCCGGGCCTCTCCGCAGCGGGCTCCTAATTCCCCGCCTCACCACACGCTCGCCCTTCGCCCCGTTGCGGGCGGTGTGCGGGGGCCGCTCGGCGCTCCCGGCTTCACCCTCTTCGCCAGCCGTTGGAAGACGGCCTGGCGCCGGGGCCTGGACGTCCTCCCGCCCGAGTGGCCCGCCGGGCGCTGCGGGCCCGGCCCGGGAGGGGCGCTGCATCTGTATGCGCCCGGCGGCCCGGCAGCGCCGCCCCCGCCCCCGCCGCGCGGGCCCGGGCTGGCCGGGGAGGGTCGGAGGCTGGGCTCTCTCCCGCGCGCCGCGGAGCCGCCTCGCTCCTCCGCAGGCGGAGCCTCCTTCCCCCGCCCCCTCCGTCTCGCTCCCTTGTTCTCGCCGGGGCCGCTCAGACCTGCAGCGGAGCCGCGGCGCCCGCTCCGATCCGCTCGGGGCTGCGCCCCCGGGACCCGGCGACGGGGGCGGGCGGGGACGCTCCCCGCCGGCCTGGGCCTCTCGGCACTGCCAGGTAAGGGCGCCTGCCCCGGAGCCCGGGGTCGACAACCCGCGGAGGGGCAGCAGGGGGCCCGCAGCCTGCGGGTGTCTTCAGAGCGGTGCGCTCCGCGGCTGGGAGCCCACTGCCCGCTCCCGTCTCCCGCGCTCTACCTCTTTCCCTTCTTCCCCGCACCTACTCTCCCTCCTTTCCCCATTTTCCTCTCCCTCGATTTCTCTTCATCCTGCCTTCTCTCTGCCTGTTTGCTTCCTCCGCCTCTTCCCTCTCCCTCTTGCCCTGTCTTTCTCCATCTCCTCTTCCTCTTTGCCTTTTCCTTCCCCTACCTTTCCTTTCCTTTCTCTTTGCCTTTTCCCGCTCTCCTTTCCTTTCCCCGTCCCTTCCCTTTCGCCTCCTCTTCCCTTCCCGCTATCCTGTTTCCCACTCCTCCAGCCCTTCCCTTCTCCTCGTCCCGCCTCCCGCTCTGGTCTCCCCGCTTCCCTCCGGCTTCCCTCTTCGGCTTCCCTCTTCCCTCGGGGGCGGGGGGAGGGGGGCGCAAAGGACTGGCAGGTGTGTATCTGCTCTGGGGAAGGAGGGGTGGCAGCCACAGCTACCTGAGGGATGCCCCCCAGGAGGAGAGGGAGGAGACAGCAGTGGGAAGGGTCCTCTCTCCAGCTCCCTTCCCGAAGCCCCTCCTGGCCACCCCCTCTCCCAGATTGAAGTTCTCCAGGCCTGGCCTGACCCCCCGTAGCTGAGGGCTGCCCCTGTCTGCCCATCACACACAGAAAGCCCCTCTGCCCTCCTCCCAACCATTCCCAAGCCTGTTACCTATGACTCTTCTCTGCCTATCACACATCCAGGCTGCCTCCTTTGATCTCTTTCCTTGTGTCTCTTGCTGCCATTCTGTATCAGTCTGTGCCGGACAGTGCCTGAGTCTGGGTCTCACCCTCAGTAACGTTGTATCTGTACTCTCTGCTCTCCCTTCTCAGCCTCCTGGCCCTGGCCCCCAACTCTACCCCCTCTTCTTTCAGGGCCGGCCCTCCACTCTGGAGTCCCCCTTCAAGGACTTCGGCTGGCAGTATGAGCTGGGGGCAGGTTCTGGAGAGGTGGGGTTCTCCGTGAAAGAGGGACTTTCACAGGCTTGCAACCCTGTCTTTGGCTGCACTCCTTGTCATTGCTCAGCCTGACCCTAGACACCCTGACACCACACCTCCATGAGTCCCAGCCTCTGGATTTTAAGCCCTTTCTCTGGCAGTCCCCATCTCCTCCAACCCCCTGGCTGCATGCCCAACCTGGGAGAACAGGAGCCACATTTAGGGTTCTAAACCCTTCCGGCATCCCCTCTCCTGTTTTCTTCCCCAGCTTCTTGACTCAGAGTTGACTGGCCAGAGATTTATCAGCTTGTAGGGCTGGAGGTGAATACAGGCAGAGCCTGGGTGGAGAGAAGGATCAGACTGTCTGCTCTCAGTCTGGGTTCTGGGCAGTGGGATGTCTGGTTCCTTGGAGGTCTGATCTTCAGCATCGAACTTTGGTTGGGGGGTGGGGAGAGTTAAGGGTTTCTTTGACCCTGAACAACTACCTGTCCTACAGGTGTGGATCCATGGGGTAGCTCCAACACATCTGCCCCTCTGCCCCGGCCAGCTCATGCCTCAGTACCCAGGGACAGTGAACAGAGCCCCGGCTGGAGCCCAAACATGTGGGGTCTGGTGAGGCTCCTCCTGGCCTGGCTGGGTGGCTGGGGCTGCATGGGGCGCCTGGCAGCCCCAGCCCGGGCCTGGGCAGGGTCCCGGGGGGGCCCAGGACCAGTACTGCTACGGAACCGAAGGAGCTGGGTGTGGAACCAGTTCTTTGTCATTGAGGAATATGCCGGTCCAGAGCCCGTCCTTATTGGTAAGGTAAGGATCAGCCCTTCCCATGTCTACCTTGACTCGAGGCCCTTGGGCCCTGCCCTGCAACTTTGTCACTTCTACAATGACCTTGGTCCCTCAGGACTCCCAACGTTCCACCCAGTCATAGACTTAGACTCTTTAACCTTCTGTCCCTATGCTTGGAACCCGCTGCCATTTTTCCCTGACCCCTACAGCTGCACTCGGATGTGGACAGGGGCGAGGGCCGCACCAAGTACCTGCTGACCGGGGAGGGGGCAGGCACTGTATTTGTGATTGATGAGGCCACAGGCAATATCCATGTCACCAAGAGCCTGGACCGAGAGGAGAAGGCACAGTACGTGCTGCTTGCCCAAGCTGTGGACCGAGCCTCAAACCGGCCTCTGGAGCCCCCTTCAGAGTTTATCATCAAGGTGCAAGACATCAACGACAATCCACCTATCTTTCCCCTCGGGCCCTACCACGCCACAGTGCCCGAGATGTCCAATGTCGGTGAGTACCCCAACTCTGACCATCCTGGGGTCCGTCTCCTGGAGCACCCTCATCTCTCCTTCCCGCATTGCCATCATGTCTGGGTCCCCCTCATCTGCTGTTCCTTCCCACCTGGCCCTGCCCCTGCTGAGTGGGGGTGCCGGGACGGCCCACAGGGACATCAGTGATCCAGGTGACGGCTCACGATGCCGATGACCCCAGCTACGGGAACAGCGCCAAGCTGGTGTACACCGTGCTGGATGGACTGCCTTTCTTCTCTGTCGACCCCCAGACTGGTGAGAATAGGGCTCAGGAACCTGGGGGGGCAGCCATGGGAACAGGCACCCCCTGACCCCTCGTCTCTCCCCAGGAGTGGTGCGGACCGCCATCCCCAACATGGACCGGGAGACACAGGAGGAGTTCTTGGTGGTGATTCAGGCCAAGGACATGGGCGGCCACATGGGGGGGCTGTCGGGCAGCACTACAGTGACAGTCACCCTCAGCGATGTCAACGACAACCCCCCCAAGTTCCCTCAAAGTAAGGGGCCAGTGCTGCCACCTGACCCATCCTTTGACTGCCCCACCCCCTACGGCCTCTGGAGAAGTCTTCTCTCCCGCCCCTCCCTTAGCCAGCCCCCAGGAGAAGGAAGTGCTGGGGGAGGGAGGAGGGCTGGGACCCCTCTAAGAATGTTTCCTCTCCATCCACACCCAAGGCCTGTACCAGTTCTCTGTGGTGGAGACTGCTGGGCCAGGCACCCTAGTGGGCCGTCTGCGGGCCCAGGACCCAGACCTGGGGGACAACGCCCTCATGGCATACAGCATCCTGGACGGAGAGGGGTCCGAGGCCTTCAGCATCAGCACAGACTCCCAGGGTCGAGATGGGCTTCTCACTGTCCGCAAGGTTAGTCTCCTGTCTGCTAACGCTTGCAGACTCACTCATGCGTGCCTCCTGCCCCATGAGGCACCCCTCTAACTGGTCTACAACAGACTCGGGACCACGTTTGGAGCTTAGGGATCATGGTCATCTAGTCCTCTTTCAGATGAGGGACTGGGGCCCAGCAAGGGGGAATGACTGGCTCAGGACTTTTTATGTAGCCAGTCTGTGGTGGAGCTGGAGGCACACCTAGAGTTACGGACTAAGTCATCTGCCTCACTCGGACCACTGCAGCCACTGCCTCTCAGGTGCCCACCTCTCCTGTCAGGTGGGCTGAGCACTGGTTGCATGGAGAGGGGACCTCTCTCTCACCTCCTGGGAGCTTGGGCCTGCCCTGGTTTCCATGTGCCTCAGTCACTCCCCGTCCCCTCCCCATAGCCCCTAGACTTTGAGACCCAGCGCTCCTATTCCTTCCGTGTGGAGGCCACCAACACCCTCATCGACCCAGCTTACCTGCGGCGAGGGCCCTTCAAGGACGTGGCCTCGGTACGCGTGGCTGTGCAGGATGCCCCAGAGCCCCCTGCCTTCACCCAGGCTGCCTATCACCTGGCAGTGCCTGAGAACAAAGCTCCCGGGACGCTGGTGGGCCAGGTCTCAGCCTCTGACCTGGATTCCCCAGCCAGCCCAATCAGGTGAGCTGGGGTGTGGGCAGGGGAAGGGCCGGGACTCAGGGAAGGAGCTCAGCAGCAGGCTATTCCCACTGAGGATGGGTCCCCTTCATGGAAAAATCACACTCACCTCCTGGCAGAGGTCTCCCACTCTGCGGGGCTGGGGGCCAGGGGAGGGCTGGAGGACCTGGCTAATTAACGCTCTCCAATTCCACCCATCCCTCTGAGAGGATAACAGTGGCACTTCCCAGTGGCGGTGCAAGCAAATGCAATCTCTTGCGAGGAGCTTGGTGGATGGGTGATGGCTACCACTATTGCTTCACATTTTACCAAACGCTTGACCACATTCAATTCTCACGACAGCCCCGTGAAGTAGGCATGATCATCACCCGTTGTTTTAGAGACGAGGCCCCGAGAACTTAAGTTACTTGCCCAAGGTTACATCGCCAGAGTTGGGATCCAAATCCGGATTTGTCTGCCTTGAGAAGAGCCACTCTTCCCACCTCTGGGCATCCCTGTCACAGGAATGAGGGAGGTGCTGGCGTCATTGCCATTTTGTGGTTAAGTAAGGAGAGGTTGAACGATTCACCCAAGGTCACACAGCTGGTCTGAGGCAAAGCAAAGCTGAAACACAGGTCCCTGGGTCCCCAAAACAGAGCCCAGAAGTCTGACAGACAGATCATATCTACCCCTTTTCCACCTCTTCCTCTCCCAAACCCATGAAACCCAGTCCCCCTGAGTCTTAGGACAGGTGTTTAATGTTTATGACTTCCCCAAATGATTTGTTTTTTAAGGGGACCCTAATGTGAATCATGGCTCTGGGTACACGGGGGAGGCTTAGCCCAGACGAGCTCGGGCCCTCTGCCCAGAAGAGCCAAGAGGCCCAGCAAGGCAAACAGAAGGGAGGGAGGGGTAGCAGCCAGCTCCGGCCCTGCCCCAGATCTGCCCCCAGCTCCACTCCGTCTTCCCCAGATACTCCATCCTCCCCCACTCGGATCCAGAGCGCTGCTTCTCTATCGAGCCTGAAGACGGCACCATCCGCACGGTGGTGCCCCTGGACCGCGAGACTCGTGTCTGGCACAACCTCACAGTGTTGGCCACAGAGCTCGGTGAGGAGCCCTGGGCCCCCAGGAGAGGGGAAAGCAGCAGCCTCCTGGCAGAGGAGCTGTCCCTGAGCAGGGGGAGTTGGGGGGGGGGGGAGGGGCAGTCACTGCCACCACTCCTCACTGTGTGCAGCGCTGGGTCCCCAGCCTGGATCATCACCACAGGCAGGCCTTCTGGTCTCTGAGGCTGGACTGCCCTGGGCACAGTGGGTCTGCCTGCACATTCCCCTGACTTTAAATTCACTCCCATGCCTGACTTTCCCCAACTGGGAAACAAACCTAACCTCAGATAGCTTCCAACCCCTAACAAACCCCAACCTGCACCTTGGCAGACCCTGCCCTTCCCACTGTCTGCTGCAGGCTGAAGCCAGGGTTCAGGGAAGGGCTGGGTCCCTCCTCTGGGGGCTGATTGGGGGGGCCCCAGAAGCCCCTCTCAGGGAAGCCCCGCAGAGAGCCCTCAAGGTAGAGGAGAGGGCCCAGCTCCTGCCCCTGTCAGCCACCAGTCACCAGCAGCATGGGTTGACTACCTCTGGGCAGCCATGGCCACCGGAGATAGGAAGACCTCCTTCCCCTTTGTGAACCCCCCCTTCTCACCCCTGTTCACGCCCCAGGGTCTCCTACATTTTCTCTCTGTGTCCTGTCTGTGGGAGTTGTAACTGTGTGCACAGATGTTTGTACGTGTCAGTAAAGAACTATATAGTATGTGTACGTGTGAGTGTGTACTTACATGTGTGTATAATTCTGTGTGTGTGAAAATACACACACGTATTTGTGTGTATATGTAGTTGAGTATAGAATATTTGTGCATATGTGTAATTTGATGTATATGATAATAGGTACAGTGGCCATTTATATATATCGTTTTGCATGTGTGAGTGTTTGCGAACAGGTAATTTATTACTTATTGTGTATCAGGCACTGTTCTAAGTACCAAATGTGAACGAATTAATGTAATCACCACTACAACTTTATGTGGGAGGTATGATTAGTTCCCCATTTGAAAATAAGGAAACTCGGGCAGAGAGAAGTTAAGTAACTTCCCAAGGTCACACAGACGTTAAGTGGAAGAGCCATCAGACCCAGTCAGGCTGCAGAATCAGAGCAGTTATCTCCTCTCGGTGTAGAATTTTCTGTGTATGGGCTTATGTTTATGCCCATGTTGCTGTGTGTTACATAGAAGTGCTTGTGTATCTGTCCGTGGGAATGCCCCTGCGTGTTTACATAGTGTGTTTGTAGTTGCCTGTGTATACGTAGCCGTGTGTGTGAGTGTGTGTGTGTGTGTGTGTGTGTGCGTGTGCGCGTGTGCACGCGCATGCTCCCCTCCCTGCCTTCTCACCCTCCCACCAAATCCTGTTCTGCAACAAACCCCAATATCAAGTAGCAGGCCCCAGGTCCTGACTGCACAGAAGGAATGGAGCCCCAAACCCTTGGCTGGGGAGCCCACTCAGCCTCCCTTGCCCAGGCTGGGACCTTAGCCCCTTCACCAGGGCTAGCCAGCTCTCTCCCCACCTGGGGAAGGACTAAAGAATGTGGGAGGCTCAACCAGGAGAGGTGAGCACTAGGGTGGGCAGGGGTACCTGTTTTCCATTCTCTCTTGGATGGCATTGGCAGTGAGGAGCAAGGCAGGGCAATGATGAAGCCACCTGATAAAGGGATGCATGAAGAAGGGGGCCTGTGTCTAGCTCTGGTACCCAGGCTGGCCTGGCTCCCCAAGGCCAACTCTAAGTGATACTCATTGCTATACCATGGCCTCCCAGACCTCTGATGGGGTGTGTGTGTGTGTGTGTGTGTGTGTGTGTGTGTGTGTGTGCGCGCGCGTGCATGTGTCTGTCTCTGTCCCACGCACGCTGTGTATGAAATGCATTCTCTCGACCCGGGGGGCTGGTGACACTGTATTCACTGTATATATCCAACATCCACTTCGTGTGTGTTGTATTTGCTTTAAATGCTGAGTGTACATCGAATATATGGTATGAATGTGTTTATTTCATGACTATTGTATGTGTGCATCCTGTATGCACTTTGTGTCTACCTTTCATTCACGGTGCATGTGCCCTGCATGTGGGTTATTGTATGTATGTATTGTGGGTGCTTCCCTCCTGCCGAATGTGTGTGCTGCATTGCACATATCTTGGCTACCACGGGAATGTTGTGTGCACTTGGTGTTGCTCCTTTCATTTCACAATGCTGTTTCTCACTCGCATATTGCGTGCATATCTCGTGTGTTGCACGTGCATGCTGTGTGCTGCATGTGGCATCCATGCCCGTGCACCCTGTGTGCTGTGTGTAAACTGTGGCGTGTGTGCGTGTTTGGGGTGTACGTGTTCGTGTTCTGGCTTCAGACAGCTCCGCACAGGCCTCCCGCGTGCAAGTGGCCATCCAGACCTTGGATGAGAATGACAACGCCCCCCAGCTGGCCGAGCCCTATGACACCTTTGTGTGTGATTCTGCAGCCCCTGGCCAGGTGAGCCGCTGAGGCAGCAGGGTTGGGACCTCAAGACCTTCAGCTGCCCACTCCATACAAGGCCTCTCTTCTTCCTCCCAGCTGATTCAGGTCATCCGGGCTCTGGACAGAGATGAAGTTGGCAACAGTAGCCGTGTCTCCCTTCAAGGGCCTCTGGGGCCTGATGCCAACTTCACTGTCCGAGACAATCGAGGTGGGTAGCCTTCTACCACTGTGCCTGTGCCTGCCTCCCTGCTCTTCTCTTCCTCTGCCACCCCCTAGCCCAGTCGGCCTGACTCCTGACCCACATATCTGGGCCCCCCACTCAACAGAAAGTGGATGGGGATTTGCACGTTTTTGCTCTTTGCAAACCTTCCCCATCGGAAGCTGTCTCCGTGGGTTGCACCCACCCTACAGGGGAGGTGTCCCCGGAGATAGCCAACACCTTCCCTCTCCCACAGATGGCTCTGCCAGCCTGCTGCTGCCCTCTCGTCCTGCTCCGCCCCGCCAGGCACCCTATCTGGTTCCCATAGAGCTGTGGGACTGGGGACAGCCAGCTATGAGCAGCACTGCCACAGTGACTGTCAGCGTGTGCCGCTGCCGTCCTGATGGCTCTGTGGCGTCCTGCCGGCCCGAGGCGCAGCTCTCCCCCGCTGGGCTCAGCACTGGGGCCCTGCTTGCCATCATCACCTGCGTGGGCACCTTGCTTGGTGAGTCAGACCACCGTGGGACACAGATGTGGGGTCCAAGGCTGCAGGGGGTATAGAGAGGAGCCAGATCCCTGGACACAGGGAAATCCACCCTAGGGCATGAAGGAAGCATCATGCCTGGATTTTCCCACTGCCTCATGTGTCCAAGAGAAAAGCTCTGGCCTCATTTCCCTGACATACCCATCCGCAATGACAGCAACAAGCCATAAAAACTGTTTATTGAACCCTGACTCTGGAGCACGTGTGGTGCCCAGCACATCACTCATGCTATTTCCTTTCATCCTTTGAACAGCTCTAAGAGGTAAATTTGTTCTCCCTGTTTTCCACACAAACCCTCTAAAGGGTCAAAGAGGTTCAGAGAAGCCAAGCAACTTCCCACAGTCACACAGCTACTAAGGGGTGAAGTCAGGACTCAAACAAGGTTTGCCAGATGTCAGACCAAGGTCTTGCCACCCCTAGGCCACACTGTCTCCTCTGTCTCCCAACCTGCCTGCGGTTCAGAACGGAACCAGGCGCCCTGTTCCGGGCCCTGCGGGCTCAGCGGCCTGTGTGCGCCTCTCCCTCAGCGCTGGTGGTGCTCTTTGTGGCCCTGCGGCGGCAGAAGCAGGAAGCGCTGATGGTGCTGGAGGAGGAGGACGTCCGCGAGAACATCATCACCTACGATGACGAGGGCGGCGGCGAAGAGGACACCGAGGCCTTCGACATCAGCGCACTGCAGAACCCCGACGGGGCGGGCCCACCGAACCCGGGCCCTCCAGCGCGCCGCGACGTGCTGCCCCGGGCCCGGGCGCCACGCCAGCCCAGGCCCCCCGGCCCCTCTGACGTGGCCCAGCTCCTGGCGCTGCGGCTCCGCGAGGCGGACGATGACCCCAGCGTGCCGCCCTACGATTCGGTGCAGGTGTACGGCTACGAGGGCCGGGGCTCCTCCTGCGGCTCCCTCAGCTCCCTGGGCTCCGGCAGCGAAGCGGGGGGCGCCTCCGGCCCCACCGAACCACTGGACGACTGGGGGCCGCTCTTCCGCACCCTGGCTGAGCTGTATGGGGCCAAGGAGCCCCCCGCCCCCTGAGAGCCGGCCCTGGCCCTGCCCGCCGCGGTGGGGCAGCCCGCACAGGCCCTCTGAGTGAGCTCCCCCAGGGTCCAGGCAGGCGGCAGCAGCCCAGGGGCCCCCAGGCCTCCTTTCCTCCCTGTGTCCCTCCTCCCAGCTTCCCCAGGGCAACCTCCTTCTTACCTCCCTCCTCCTGAGTCTGTGTGTCTCCCTCCAGGGATCTCTGTCTCTTTCTGTAACGCTCTCCTGTCTGGGTCTGGATTGTGTGGCTCGACTGTGAATCTGTTCTTTCACTGTGATTCCACTCTCTCTGTGACTCTGTTTTTGTCTCCCGGATTCTAAATCTCTCTCACACCCTCTCTCTGTCTCCCTTGCCCACATACATGCTCTGTGTCTGTCTCCTGCCCACATCTGCCTGCATTCTCTCTGGGTCCCTGTGACTGGCTTTTTGGTTTTTTCTGTTGACCATCCCAAAAGCAAGAGAAACTTCCAGCCACTGCTGCCCACCCTCCTGCAGGGGATGTTCGGCCCCAGGTCAGTGTCCCTAGATGATGGGCCTGGGGGAACAGGGATGGCCTGAAGCCCTCCTCCACTCACCACCTCGACCCCGGGCTCTCCTGTCTTTACAGACCTGCCCGCATGGTTCCATCCATCACTCATGGCCTCATCCTGGCTCCACTGGCCTCCAGCAGAGAGAGGGTGCCAGCCCACCTCCCAGGGCGAGAGCTCCAGCACACCCCACTCCCGCCATGGCCGCCTCCCTGGAGCTCTGCCCAGCTGTTGGCCTGCCTTGGGCATCCCAGCTCTGGGCATTGTCTTGCGAGCTTCCCAGGCCCCAGGGGGAGGGGAGGGGAAGGAAAGAAAAGAGGGAGGCAGCTGGGGAAGGGGAAAAAGGGAGGAAGGGGAGAGGCCTCCATCTCTAATTTCATAATAAACAAACACTTTATTTTCTAAAGCTGGAGCCCTGTTTTCAGTTCCACATGCAGGTTTCTGTGCAGAGCTTCACTGTGCCATAGGGTGGGAGGAGAGGCCTAGCCCATCCCCTCTGGCTCACTCTCCTCTCTCCTTTGGGGGGCAGTCCACTTCAAGCCCCTCTAGCCTGAGGAGGGTTTGAGTTGATTCCACTCAGGAAGTAAGTACCCCCACTCCCACTGCCAACTCCCCTGTTCCCTGTTGGTCTCAAAATGTCCAAGGGAACTAAGAGGGATTGGCCAGAGGGGAGAGTAGAAAGGAGAAGGGGGGGTGAGAGCTATTGGGAAGAGCAGAGGAGAGATAAAAGAAGGAGGGAAAGAGTGGTTTTCAAACCAGGGAAAAAATGTGGCTGGGGGGCAGCAGAGGGGGGCAAGCCAGTCCTCCTGTGGCCTGTGGTGCCCGTCAGGAGAGGGTGGCTGGGGTGAGACCGCCGGTCACATTGATTCTGGGCCCGGCCCCAACTTCAATTCCCCCCGGTCCTCATCTTACTCTCCATGGAACACAAAGGAGGAGGAAGAGGGACCAGGGAAGTGAGCTACTGAGGGGCCAACTGGCCAAATCAAAGTCATTTGGGGTGGAAGCTAAGCAGAGGGCCATCATTTCTCAGTGTGCACTCCCTGAGCAGACAAGGGAGTTCCTAGCTCCAGTCAGGGCTCCTGGAGATTCGAGTAGATGGGTCAGGACAGGTCCTTGTGACCCTCCCCTCCAAGTATAGGCTGCTGGCCATCAGAGGAAACTACTCCAATGAAGATGCCTTCTCTCACACCTTTTTTTTTTTTTTAAGTTTATTCATTTATTTTTAGAGGGAGAGAGAGCACGAGCAGGGGAGGGCAGAGGGAGAGAGAGAGAATCCCAACCAAGCTCCACGCTGTCAGCACAGAGCCCTACTCGGGGCTCAAACTACGAACTGTGAGATCATGACTTGAACTGAAATCGAGAGTCAGACGCTTAACCGGCTGAGTCACCCAGGTGCCCCTCAACACCTCTCATGCTGCTTGGTTAGGGCAGCTAGGTGGTAGGAGAACAGGACCCCTGCCCCCGGGGCTGAATTTGTCATTTGCTGCGCTGAAGGGTGGACCCGGACCCCTGACTGGCCAAAGGCCTGTGCCAGAGCAGGCTGGCTGTCTCTGAAGGAGACGATTAAGAGGCAGCACCCCAAGCATGGTGTCGGAGGGACAGGGTTTTCCAGTTCAGGGCAGGATGGGCAAGCTCTCTGTCCCTTTGGTCTCACCCCAACATCTGTATCAAGCCTTCAGGAATAAGTGGAGAAAAAGGACAGACTTGTGGGCCGTTCCTTGGTGGTGAAGGGTGCACTGAGGTGGGACACGGGCCTTTACCTGCTCTCCTGGTCCACCCCGATTCCATTACACTTAGAAGAAAAAACAGGGCACAGGGAAGCAGGCCTGTCAGCAAGACCTCTGGGTGCATCTCTGGTCTCAAATATCTCATCATCTCGAAGGATAGAACTTATCAAAGGGAGTGAAGAGGGGCAGGACCGTGGAAGGAAAGAAGGGAGAGAAGGGGCAAAGTGATGGGAGAAGGAGACACCAGAAGAAGGGGCTCCCCTCCTATTCTACCCTCTCTAGCTGGGTTCAGTCCTTCCCCAGTTTATGCAGAGGGGAGGGGCACAGAGCATCCCAGGGGAGTGAGACTCAGGCAGTTTTTGAGCCTTGGCTGGGCTCGGGCGCCCCCCCCCCCCCGAGCTGCTAGCCACCCACACAGACATATACACTTTTTCTCATTCCTAGGGCTTTAGGATAGGGCTGTGAAGATGCAGAGGTGGTGAACTAGTGGGGTGAGCTCTGCCCCCACTTCCTCTCTGCTTTGGACCATTTTTCCAAAATAAATGGCAAGGCCTGGCTTTCTCTCTGAGGAGGGCCCACTCTCCCTATCCACGTGTCAGTGTTTCTCTTCCAGTCTGTTTCCTGGCTCCGGACACAGGACAGCACATGCATCACCTACCACACGCAGGTGCACACACTTCTACTGGGTCACTCACTCACACCAGGACACATGTCCACATAAATCTCTGTACTTGGAGATGCACCCTCTTAGGCCCGAGTCAATCAAATGCTTGAATCAAAGGTCCCCACCACCTTTTCCTCCCTCTGCCTCCACTGCTTTCCTTCCTGAGACTCTCTGGCCTTTCCTCCCTCCTCCTCCCTACTCATGCCCTGAAGGCCAGAGCCTGGAGGTCTCCTCCCTCTGGGCAGCTCCAGCCGGGAGGAATTCTTAGCAGGAAGTGCAGGGTTGGGGCTTGGGGCTTGGAGCTCAGGGCTGGGCTGGAGGCTGAGAGGAGAGGCATCCAGGGGGACTAAATGGAGGCTGTTAATCTTGAGACTGGACGCTCTGTGGGAGTGGGATGAGAGAGAAAGAGGGTTCAGCAACCTTCCCTCCAGGCAGTCCCATCTCTTGGTTGACTGTGCTTCCCACCCCCCCCCTTCAACTTTGCTTGGGGAGGGGCAGGGCAGGGACAGCATCCTTCCTGGACTGGCAGCCTGCACCCGCCAAGTCAGGGCTTAACAGGGGAGCTGGGGGAGGGGCAGGAAGGGCAGGAGGAGGTGTGCTAACCCAACGTTTCCCACTGGCACAGCCACCTTGCTCTTTTCTTCATTCCCCAGAGAGAGTGACAGGAAGGAGAGGCTGGAAAGAAGGCAGAGGGAAGAAAGAAGAAAGAGGAAAGAGGAGAGAAGTCTGGCAGCAACAGAGACAGGCCAAAAGACCAGAGCAAACGGTGGCCAAGGCTCTAGGCCCCGGTATGTCATGGGGGTGGCTGGCCTCCAGGCCCTCAGGCTCCTCTGGGTTCATTCACCCCAGGCAGGGGCTTGGCCCAGCTGCTCTCTCCCTTTCTCTTAATTCCCGGAGGGCTGCAGGGCCTTGGACAGAGAGAGAAGACAAGAAAGAGGACCTGGGAGGACATGCTGTGCCGAATCGGCTCTGGAGCAGAAGGCCTGGATCCAAGCCTCCTCTCTGCCACTTACTGTGTGACCCCAGCAAGTCACATAACCTTTTGAACCTGTTTCCTCTTCTGTAAGGTGAGGATAATTATTACCTCCGAGTTATCATGAGAAGGGCATTCAATAAGGAGCAGCAACTGTAGTCATTAGAGTCCCGTGCAGCGGGGAGGGGGCAAAGGGGAAGCAGCTGGGAGAAACCCTCCTCACCACCGCAGGCTCCACTTTGCCCTGCCCCACCCCTAGCCTGGGTGCTCTGGGTGACTCTCCCCACCTTATTCCTCTTCCAGCCACCCCCCTCACAAGGTGACAGTGATAAACTCTGAAACCGAGATGAGCACAGGAACGGGAAGAAAAGAGAGCAGGGATCTGGTGGGGAAAAGCAGCAAAGAGGGTGGTGAGAAAGAGGGTTTAGCCCCCAGCCCCATGTCTGGCGTGCAGCAGGCACATGACAGGAGTATTTGCTGAGAGGAGAACTTGGTGGTGGGAAGGACGCCGGACCAATCCATCCGGCATCCATAGGAACATGCTGGACAGAGCCATCAATAGCACTGGGAGGCAGAAAGGGATGGAGACTTGGAACAAATGGAGCTGGCAACCCGTACAGGAGGGAGCCAGATGCTGTGAGGCTGCTCCCCTGGTGGCCCATCCCCCCCCCCACTCCCTGGGCTGAGGCCCCCTCCAAGTCCTGCCGCTTCTCACAGCATCTCAGTCTCTGCGGGCATCCTAGAGTCTCTGTGCGGGCTGGCGGGCTCCGGATGGTCCCGGCTGGCCTCCTCCTCCTTTTCCTTGTCTGGATCCGGAAGCTTCTGCAGTTCCGAGTACAGCACACAGGCATCGTTGCGTGACACATACTCCCATCCACTCTCCCGCACGTGGAAAAGGTCTACAGAACCCCCGGAGTAGGCATCGCGGTGGGTGGCGTGGGCCACGGCACAGCGAGCCAGGGCATAGGCTTCCTGGGGGGTCATGTCATAGCGGTAGCCGCGGTCTAGCACACCATAGGCATAGGGAGATCCAGAACCCACGGAGAAGATGTTCCCTTGCAGGCGAGTGCCGTCACTGTAGACATAGAAGAGTGCAGGGCCAGAGCGGTCCCAGCCACACAGGGCCGTGGCCACACACAGATCCAGGCCCCGGTAGCAGGACATCATGGTCGACAAGAGCTTGGCGGCACCGGCCACGCTGGGCAGCTGACCCTCCCTCAGTGCCCGAAGCCGCAGCTCCCGTCGCAGCACGCGGTACCATACGGCACAGTCGGCCGAGGTGCCGGAGGTGGTGCCCAGGAGGTGCTGGTGCACAGGGATGATCTTGCGTGAGGTTGGACACTCCACATAGTTGCCGCAGGAGGAACGTGTGTCAGCAGCAGCGATGACTCCATGCCGGAAGAGGAAGGCCAAGGTGGTGGTGCCATGGGCCAGCCTGGGGCCGTGGATCTGCAAGAAGGTTTGAGGATCGCAGCCTGGGGGCACAGCCCAGGCACCAGGCTGAGGCAGGTGAGGTGATGGTCCCTGGGTGTTGGGGGCCTGCCACTTGCACACATCCTGCAGGGCCATCCTTGGGGCTGAGTGATGGTTGGAAGGAACAAGGCAGGGATTTGTGGGCTGGAGTCAAGTGGGGAAAGAGACGCTAAAGAGAAGCTGGGCTGTGGCCAGAACTGGCGAGGGAGGCATGTGATCTGTGGCTTCGCTTCTCCCTAACCCCAACTCAGGCTTTGGGACTGGCTGAGAAACAGCCTCCTCCTTCTCAGAGGATTGCTAAGGGGAGACAGGATGAGGCCGGTGAAGTCTCCACTGTTGGGAAGACGCTGCTCGTGACACATCCGAGCGTCACCCAAGGAGTCCCCTGTCCATCATCCTCCAAGCACTTGGAGCAGAGTGGGGTCTGGGGTAACCTCAAAGGAAGGGAGGCAAGAGTGTAAGGAGCACATCCGGGTCCCTCTTATTTTTCCTGTGGGGCGCATATGGCTTGAAGAGACAGATAAATCTCTGTCTCTGTCTGGAAAGAGCTCCCAGCCTAGGAGGAGGTAAAGGCAAGTGGATCTCTGATGGAATCAGAATAGAATGCTGTGAGGGGAACCTGGCTGGCTCCGTTGGTAGAGCATGTGACTCTTGATGTCAGGGTTGTGAGCCCCATGTTTGATATAGAGCTTACTTAAAAAAAAAAAGTATAGAGTGCTGTGGGCCCACCAAGGCAGGAGTCTTTGATGTTGAGTTCTCTCTTTAGGGGTTTGGGCCCAGGGAACTGTAAAGCTCAGCTCACACCTTCACTTTCCAGTCAAGTGGAGAAAAAGAAATGGACCTAGACCAAGAGAAGTTGTTTTTTTTTTAGTTTTTTTTTTATTTATTTTGAGAGAGAGAGAGAGAGAGAGTGCATGCAAGCATGCGAGTGGGGGAGGGGCAGAGGGAAGGAGACAAAATCCCTAGCAGGTTCTGAGCCATCACCACAGAACCCAGCTCAAATTCAGAAACTGTGAGATCATAACCTGAGCTGAGATCAAGAGTTGGCCTCTTAACCCACTGAGTCACCCAGGCACCTCCAGAAAGTCTTATGTGAGGAGGAGGGGAGCTCAAATACCTTCCACAAAGGCAAGGTATGGAGGGGCCAGGGTGAAGGGAACCTAGAATGTGGAGCTCTCGTTCAACTCTGCTTTGGAGATGAATATGAACTTCCATCTGCATAAAGACAGAGAGAAGGTTCCTGACAGTTCTCTGGCAGTCTAGCTTCTCTGATTATGTAAAAGTTCTGAGGATGTAGCTGAAAGCATCTAATGGCCTTCCCTCTCCCCGCCCCCTTCTGCCCAATAGTTAACAATAGCAAGAGAGATATTTGTAGTTCCAAGGCAAGAGAAACAACTGACCTTGTCCCCATAACGCTGAGTCTAAGTCTTAGACCAACCAGGGGTGGTCAAGGGGTGGGGTTAGTAGACCCTGACAGCTGGCCCTTCAGAAAGACAAAGTAGATTGGGACAGAGCGGCAAGCTGCAACTTCTTCCAGCACCATCTGGACTATATTTTACCAAACACTGCAGCTCAAAGGGGTGCTGTGGAAATGGGTTTAGTCAAAGAAACAGACACACACACAAGAGAAAGATCCCAGGCCCTCCAGATACCATGATGACAGGGCCGTGGAGTCGCTATAATGGCAAGTGCAAACATGTCATGGGAAGACCAGAGAAACCAGGATGTCACAGTAAAGTCCAACCAGTCTTTCTCCCTTCTTTCTCCCTCTCTTACTAGACAGATAAGAATGTCTCCTGTTTTGTTTTGTTTTAATTTTTTTAAATGTTTATTTTTGAGACAGAGACAGTGTGAGCTGCGGAGGGGCAGAGAGAGAGGGAGACACAGAATCCGAAGCAGGCTCCAGGTTCCAGGCTCTGAGCTGTCAGCACAGAGCTCAACACGGGGCTCGAACCCACAAACCACGAGATCATGACCTGAGCCAAAACCAAGAGTCAGACGCTTAACTGACTGAGCCACCCAGGTTCCCCAGAATGTCTACTGCTTTTAAAGACTAAGCCTTAGATGTTTCATATATGAATGGATTCTCACCTCCCTAGGTCAAGCCATTCTCAAGTCAGATCTGGACAGTTGAATGGCCTTCTAATTGGCCATCCTCCAGTCTCCCCTCTAATCTTATCCTCCACACTGACATGTTTTCCTAAGGTATCACTCAAATCTTGTGTCTTCGCTACTAAGAAACCTTGAAGGGCTACAAGATCAAACCCAAACCACCTTCTCCTCCCCAGGCTGGCATTTAAGACCCACTATGGTGCAACCCTGATCCATCCACCACAACCTCTTTTCATGCTATTCCTAACACACCTCACACTCCCCCTTTATCTACCTTTTTCGTCTATTTTTTTAATGTTTGTTTATTTATTTTGAGAGAGAGGGGAGGAAGGGAGAGAATGTAAGTGGGAGAGGGGCAGAAAGAGAGGGAGAGAGAGAATCCAAAGCAGGCTCTGTGCTGTCAGCGCAGAGCCCAACGTGGGGCTCGATCTCATGAATTGTGAGATCATGACCTGAGTCGAAATCAAGAGTCGGATGCCTAAGCAACTGAGCCATCCAAGCGCCCCTTTACTATTTACTTTTAAGGAATCTCTACACCCAATGTGGGGTTCAAACTTATAGCCTCGAGATCAAGATTTGAACGCTATATCGAATGAGCCAGTCAGGTGCCCCTCCCCTCTATCTCTATGAATCCTATCCTTAAAAGCCTGGCTTAAGTATCATCTACTCTGAAAATCCTTCTGGTCTGAGAAAGGAGAGGCTGTTGGTTTGAGGAACAATGGGACCCAAGCGGTGTTTAGGGAAACGAATCCACACCTCCTTAGCAAAGCCTTCTTGGTCTCCCAACCTCAACCCAAACTGTATTAATCTCCTCTCTCACCTCTGAACCACAATAGTTATCATTTTTCCCCCAAGTCCACTCTATTGAGATAAAATTGACATATGACATTGTGTAAGTGTAAGGAGTACAGTGTAATGATTTGATACATGTATATATTGCAAAATGTTTACCACAATAAAGTTAGTTAACACATCCTTCACTTCACATAATTAACCATTTTTGTGGTGGCGGGAAGAACATTTAAAATCTACTCTCTTAAGGTTGCCTGGGTGGCTCAGTCAGTTAAGCATCTGACCTCGGCTCAGGTCATGATCTCATGGTTTGTTCCAGCCCCGCGTTGGGCTCTGTGCTGACAGCTCGGAGCCTGGAGCCTGTTTTGGATTCTGTGTCCCCCCTTCTCTCTGCACCTACCCCATTCACACTCTGTCTCTCTCTCTCTCAAAAAAATAATAATAATAAATAAAAATTAAAAAAATCTACTCTCTTAGCAACTTATAAGTATATAATGCAGTGCAGCATCGTTAACTATAGTCACAATGCTGTACATTTGATTCCCAGAACTTAATCTTCTCATAACTGGAAGTGTGTACCCTTTGACCAACATCTCCCCATTTCCCCTACCACACAACCCCCCATAACCACCAATCTATTCTCTGTTTCTATGAGTTTGGCTTTGTTAAATTCATCATATAAGTGAGATCATACAGTGTTTGTCTTTCTTTGTGTGACATATATCTATATATAGATACAGATAGATATAGAGACAGATGATATACATATATCTGTGTCTGTCTATCTATCCATCTATCTATTGAACCAATATAAGGTAAGTTGGAAACAGATTACAGAAGGCCTTGAATGCCATGCTGAGCTGTTGAATTTTACAGAACATATTTAAGCAGGCAAGTGATAAGATTAAGAGAATGAGGCGCCTGGGTGGCTTAGTTGGTTAAGGGTCTGACTCTTGATTTTGGCTCATGATCTCATGGTTTGTGAGTTGGAGCCGCACATGAGGCTCTGCAGTGTGTCAGTGCGGAGCCTGCTTGGAGGTCTGTCTCCCTCTCTCTCTGCCCCTACCCTGTGTGCCCTCTCTCTCAAAATAAATAAATAAACTAAAAAAAAATTAGGAAAAAAAAAGATTAAGAGAACATTTTAGGAAAATCAATCTGGTACTGTGCAAAATGAATTAGAGAGTACAGTTTGGGCCCCGAAAATCAGGTGGGAGACTATTTCAGTAATCAGAGGCGAGGAAATAAGGTGATATCAGTTGCAATGAAAAAGGACATGAGAAGCATCGTAGAGGAAAAATCAACAGGATTTGACAACTTACTGAATGTGGAGGAAAGGAAGAGGAGTTGTCAGAGATGAGCCGGGGCTTCAAGCCTCTGTGACTGGAAGAACATTGTTGTCATGCTCTCATGTATTCATTTGGCAAGCATTACCTAAGCAGACAGTGGGCGCTGAGATGAATAGTGCAGAAATACCTGTCTTTAGAAACTCACAATCAATTAGGAGATAAATGTACACTTAACAGCCAGGTAAAATGCAAAAGTGTCTTCAGAGATGAACAAATGCTATTAGTGGCAGTGTGAAGGAACCACAGGGAAAAGTCAGAAAGAGGACTAGTTGCATTGCAGGGGGGACCGCAAAATAATACCTGATCTATAAACAGAGGCACTCCGCATTTTCAACACCATCCAAGTGTGAGATGCAGATAAAGATCTTCTGCTTCATTACATTCTGATGGTTGGGCTTGGAAAGGGTTGCCAAATTTCAGCATTAAAAATACAACATATGCAGAGTCTACTGGGGAAGAGGAGGGGCTGAGTTGGGCATCAGAGGAAAGTGGAATTTAGATATTTGATGGATGTTGCTGGTGGAATCCAACAAGAAAGGCCAGACACTGACTTCATAGAACCATAAAGCAGGAGGCAACATTTCATACCTTTGCCCACTTCCTTGTTTGTTATGGGTCCCAAAAGGGTTGAAAAATGGAGGTGGGTGGAGAGAAGGAGAGACAATGATAAATACCACATTCCTGTATTAATAAAGAGCTCGTCTTAGCAAGCTTAAGTTAGAGAATCTCTTGGAACATCTTTATAGAGCGTCAACCCTCCTCCAGGCTCTGAAATGGTAAATGACTATTGACTCAGTTATTCGCAGCTGAATTGAGAATCTAGTTTGTGGATTAACTGAGTCCTGTACTTTTCCTTCTTTATTTTTCATCTTTGGCGATACATTACTTATTAGCATTTCCACCACAGGGTGGGAATAAAGAGAATATTAAATCTTAAAAATTGGTTACAGAATGTGGGTAGTGTGGTGATTAATGTTACCAGACAACAAGAGGTATAGCACTTTTATTTTGTTGCGATTTTTACCACAAAGTACTGTGGTTTAACTAACTTCACAAGAAAATGGCCTCAGAGTAGATCATTATTTTACCTAGTATTAGAGGGTGCCCTTAAACAAAATGGCAACGTCAGTCGAATTAATAGGATGCTAAAGCCGCAAAGATGTAAAGTATCGCTCAGACACCCGGCAGGACGGGGACGACTTAGCGTTAAGGGTTCGGAAAGGATTTTCAACTAGTCACGCCCGTCTCAAAGATGGCCGGCCTCACTTCCCTCACGCAACATGGACAATTTCCTATGAATTGTAGGGTAACTCAATCCAGTACTGCTTGCATGACTAAAGTCAAGATGACAACAGTGTCCCTTTAAATTTAGAATAAATTAATCCATTTATTTTTTACCCTTCCGTTAATATAGTCCCTCGTGTCTGGATCTTGTTTTGGGAGGCGTGGTTGCCAGGAGTTAAAATGGTTCCTCCCTGGGATAGCTTTAATAGGAAGTGAAGCTGTGACGGCGAAGCGTTGCCCTACTGCTCTCTGGTAGGCGTTCTCGCCGGGAGTTCCTTGTGCCCTTACTAGACATGGCGCTGGCTAGCGTGTTGGAGAGGCCGCTACCGGTGAACGGGCTCGGGTTTTTCGGACTCGGGGGTCGTGCGGATCTGCTGGATCTGGGTCCAGGGAGTCCCAGCGATGGGCTGAGCCTGGCCGCACCCCACCGGGGTGTCCCAGAGGAGCCGAGAATCGAAATGCTTCATGGAACCACCACCCTGGCCTTCAAGGTGGGGACCCAGCCGCCGCGCCGGGCTTAGTCCCGTGCGCCCGCGCCCTTCCTAGCCTCTCAGCTGGACCGGAGCCCGCGGGGGCCGCGACCACGAAGCCTAGTGGGAGCCTCGGGCCTGTCGTCCCGGTCCCGATGGTTTCGCTGTCTCATTGCCCCGGGAGACCTTGATTCTCGCGCCGCAGAATCGTGTGGCCCGGGTTAAGTGGAAGAAGAAACCAAGGCTGCTTGGGTTGATTCCTAGGCAACCCCAGGTGTCCAGGAAAGGGGAGGCCGCAGCAGCAATGAACACTGACAGGGGGTGGGATATTGTAACCATTAACCAAAGGTTTTGGAAATTGGGTCCCCGCTATGCGAGGGTAACCGAAAAGCTGCGTCTTTTGAGAGGGAAGGTTGGTGGGAGGGAGCACTGTAGTGGGAGCCAGACAATTGGGATTCCTGATCCACCTTTGCAATAACTAGCTCTAGGATCTTGGGCAAGTCATTCGATCTCATTGAACCTGTTTCCTGATCTATAAAATGAAATTGGAAGTTAATACTGGTTATACCTATGTCGAGGGATTGATGGGAAGTTTAGTTGATAGTAATATGTAGAAAGCATATTGTGAAGTGTTAAACGATAGAGAAAAAGATGTTCTGCGTTTCCATTGATGCAAAAAGAAATGTCAAGATGTTTCTGTGGTCTGATGTGGCCTGCTTTGTGTTTTCCTCTGATCTTAACAGTTTCAACATGGAGTCATTGTTGCAGCGGACTCTCGCGCCACAGCGGGTGCCTATATAGCCTCCCAGACAGTAAAGAAGGTGATAGAGATCAATCCCTACCTGCTGGGCACCATGGCTGGGGGCGCAGCGGATTGCAGCTTCTGGGAGCGCCTATTGGCTCGTCAATGTCGAATCTATGAGCTTCGAAACAAGGAACGCATCTCTGTAGCAGCTGCCTCCAAGCTGCTTGCCAACATGGTGTATCAGTATAAAGGCATGGGGCTGTCCATGGGCACCATGATCTGTGGCTGGGATAAGAGAGGCCCTGGTGAGTTAAGCTGCAACCACATGATTCTTGGGCTGACACTACAGAGAGGAGGGGTTGGATGAACAGGGGAATGAAAGGGCTTTGTGTCAGTGCTGAGGATGTGTTTATTAGGTTTTGGCCCTTCTCTATGTTCAAGGAAGGCACTACAGTGTAGGAGAGGGCATGGAGCTTAGACTAGCTGTGTCATTGACTACCTATGTAACCTTACACAGGTCGCTTCTTTTCCCAGTTAGTTTCATCATCTGTTGCGTTGGTTAAATGAAGTAATACACGTAAAGCATGTAGTGTTTGGCACATAATGTTTTTCCTTCTATTCTCTCTCCCGTAAAATAATAAGATGTACAGGGGCACCTGCGTGGCTCAATGGGCTGAGCGTCTGACTCTTGGTTTCGGGTTAGGTCATGATCTCACAGTTCAAGGGATCAAGCCCTGCTTCGGGCCCTGCCCTGATGGCGTGGATCCTGCTTGGGATTCTCTCTCTGCCCCTCCCCTGCTCTCGCACTCTTTCTCTCTCTCTCAAAATAAATAAACTTCAAAATAATAATAATGATAATACCTACGAAGAGTGTATTTGAGAGTGAAATTGGATAATAGACATTAAAAACCAGTCCGTGCTTTCTAATAAAAATATGATGTGAGCCCCATATGTCATTTAAAATTGTCTAGGGGTGCCTAGGTGACTCAGTCAGTTAAGCATCCGACTTCACCTCAGGTCATGATCTCACAGTCCGTGAGTTCGAGCCCCATGTTGGGCTCTGTGTTGACAGCTCAGAGCCTGTAGCCTGCTTCAGATTCTGTGTCTCCCTCTGTCTGAACCTCCCCCGTTCATGCTCTGTCTCTCTCTGTCTCAAAAATAAACATTAAAAAAAATTTTTTTTTTTTTTTTTAATAAAATTGTCTAATGGAGGGGCACCTGGCTGGCTTAGTCAACAGAGAATGCAGTTCCTGTTCTCAGGGTCATGAGTTCAAGCCCTATGTTGGGTTTAGAGCTTACTTAAAAAATAATAATAATAACTTGGTGCCTGGGTGGCTCAGTCGGTTAAGCGTCCGGCTTCGGCTCAGGTCATGATCTCACTATTTGTGAGTTCCAACACTGCATCAGGCTCTGTGCTGACAGCTCGGAGCCTGGACCCTGCTTTAGATTCTATGCCTCCCTCTCTCTCTCTGCCCCTCCCTTGCTCATGCTCTGTCTCTGTCTCTCTCTCTCTCTCTTTCTCTCTCTTTCTCTCTCTCTCAAAAATAAATAAACATTAAAAAATTTTTTTAAATAATAATTAAAATTTTTAAAGATTGTCTAATGGATGTATTTAAAAAGCAAAAAGAGGGGCGCCTGGGTGGCGCAGTCGGTTAAGCGTCCGACTTCAGCCAGGTCACGATCTCACGGTCCGTGAGTTCGAGCCCCGCATCAGGCTCTGGGCTGATGGCTCGGAGCCTGGAGCCTGTTTCCGATTCTGTGTCTCCCTCTCTCTCTGCCCCTCCCCCGTTCATGCTCTGTCTCTCTCTGTCCCAAAAATAAATAAAAAACGTTGAAAAAAAAAAAAAAGCAAAAAGATTGGAAAATTAATTTTAACTATTTAATACAAATACCTAAAATAGTAACATTTTGGCATGTGCGTTAGCCCCCTTTCAAGTGTTCAATAGCCATATGTTGCTGATGACCGCTGTGTTGGACAGTGAAATTCTACTATGCAAGTAGCTACTGTAAACTTAGTTATTTCTCTTCCCTTTTTCCCTTTAGAGAGTCTTTGACCTAGAAGGGGCTTTTGGGACTCACCCTCTCTTGGTTGATATAATACCCTAGGATCCTAGGTCCTGTTCTGTCATCTCTGAAAATAAATTCCTTAGCCTTTTTTCTCTTTCTAGTATATAGAGACCTTGCCAGGAAGTTTAATCTTGTATCTAATGTCTCTTCCTTTTCAATCAGTTGTTTGTTTGTTTGTTTGTTTTTAAGTTTTATGTATTTGAGTAATCTCTGCACCCAACATGGGGTTTAAACCCATGACCTCAAGATCAGGAGTTACATGCTCCTCTGACTGAGCCAGCGAGGAACCCAGTTTTTTAACCAGATTTGAATGTCTGTTTCTTTAGTCAAGCTGGAATACAGCTAGTCACTTTCTGTGTCATTTTCCCCCTCAATGCTTGAACATAGTTTATTCTTTCCTCTTCTTGTTTTTGCTTCATTCGTTTGCCTGCTTACTGAGTGCCTAGTTTTCCTTTATCGAACTGTAGGATACCCAGGACTTTAAGTTTATTTATTTATTGCGGGGGAGGGACAGAGAGGGAGGGGGGGAAGAGAATCCCAAGCAGACTCTGCACTGTCAGCACAGAGCCCAGTGTGGGGCTCGGACTCACGAACCCGTGAGATCATAACCTGAGCCAAAATCAAGAGTCAATTGCTTAACCGACTGAGCCATGCAAGTGCCTCATGCATCCAACTCTTGATCTCAGCTCAGGTCTTGATCTCAGGGTCATGAGTTTAAGCCCTGCATTGGGCTCCACACAAGGCATGGAGCCTACCTTAAAAAAAAAAAAAAGCCTTCCTGACAACCTGTCCCATTCAGGATGAGTCAGGCCCTTTCTCCAAGAAGCAGAGACTGAGAGGGGCACCTGGGTGGCTCAGTCGGTTCAGCATCTGACTCTTGGTTTCAGCTCACGTCATGATCTCAGGGTTTCAAGAGTTTGAGCCCCGCGTCGGGCTCTATGCCGACAGTGCAGAGCCTACTTGGGATTCTCTCTCCTTCTCTTCTGCCCCTCCCCCACTTGCACTATCTCTGTCTCTCTCAAACTTAAAAAAAAATTTTTTTTTTTCAAAAAAGATTGAGAAAGGATCACAGATTACTTAGTACAAGGCTAAATGAGATGAGTACTGTTTTTAAAAGAACCGATATGATGCTGAGGGAATTTTGAGAAGGAGGGGATTACTTCTGATGGGAGGAACTTGGAAAGACTTCATGGATAGGTGGCATGTGTCCAAGATGTACAAATCAGAGAGGGGAAGGCTAGTGAACAAAGGAAGGGAGGAAACAAGCATGCGATTTTGGGGGAGTAACTGAAAGCCCACTTTAATTGCAACTAAGGTTGTATGAAGAGGAGTTAGGGATCCATAAAGCCAGAGAGGTAATCTGGAACCAGCTAGTGAGCCAGCTAGGCAAGGCGGTGGCTGTGGGACCCGGAAGGGGCTAGTTGGGGGTAGACATTGGAATCCTTCGAACCCGAAAGCTGAGATGAGTTGTGGTTCTCTACTGGCTTGCTTTAGAATCACCTGAAGAACTCAAAACACAAGCTCCATACTTACTCCCCACCCCAGACCAATTGAAAAAGAATACCTGGGGTAGGTCCTGGGCATCTTTTTAAAAAGCTTCCTTAGAGGATTCTGATACATAGTGAGAGATGGGAACCACTGAAGTAGGAAAAAGATTAACGATGCCATTGGCAATGCGGGCTGGTGCAGCACATGAGAGATGAGTTTGGTTGGTAATGGAGGGCCACTGAAAGTATTTGAAGATTGGAAGTTTGAATCTGAACTTGATGAGAAGGGCATTCTGTTGGAAAGGTCCAGCAGGCATTTGGGATTGATAAAAATTTTATTAAAATCTTTGTCTAGGGGCGCCTGGATGGCGCAGTCGGTTAAGCGTCCGACTTCAGCCAGGTCACGATCTCGCGGTCCGTGAGTTCGAGCCCCGCGTCAGGCTCTGGGCTGATGGCTCGGAGCCTGGAGCCTGTTTCCGATTCTGTGTCTCCCTCTCTCTCTGCCCCTCCCCCGTTCATGCTCTGTCTCTCTCTGTCCCAAAAATAAATAAAAAAAAAAAAAAACGTTGAAAAAAAAAAAATTAAAAAAAAAAAAAATCTTTGTCTAAATTTTCATATATACTAAAAATCAGCTAACTTCTTCATAAAGGGCCAAATAGTAAATAACTTAGGATTGCAGGCCATCTGGTCTTTGTCTCAACTGCTTAACTCTCCTGTTTTAGCACAAAAGTAGTCATAGACCCTATGTACACAAATGGGTATGGCAGTGTTGCAGTAAACCTTTGTTTACGAAAACAGGCAGCACTGTCCAATAGAAATAAAATGTGAGTAATACATGTGTATTTTTAAATTTTGTAATAGCTACATCCTAAAAATTAAAAATGGAAATTAATTTGGGGCCATTGGGTGGCTCAGTCAGTTAAGTGTCCGACTTTGGCTCAGGTCATGATTTTGTGGTTTGTGAGTTCGAGCCCCGCGTCGAGCCCTGTGCTGACAGCTGGAACCTGCTTCAGATTCTGTGTCTCCCTCTCCCTCTGCCCCTCCCCTGCTCATGCTCTGTCTCTCAATAATGAATAAACATTAAAAAAAATTAATGGAAATTAATTTTAATAATATATTTTATTTCGTGGATCCAGATGGATCCAAAGTGTTATCATGTCAGCATGTGGTACCAGCTTCATTTCAAATGCTCAGTAGTCACATGTCTAGTGGCTCCCATACTGGACAGTGCAGGTCTTTGCAATATGATTCAAAACTCCAGGCTTTCTCCTACTGTATGATGTATGTCTTGTCCTTCAGATAGTCTGAAGTTTGAGGGCTAGAGTCGTGTTAAACATCTCCCACAGTGCCTGAAGTTCTGTGTTTGAAACCTAAGTCATTTGGATTATACTTTTTGCTTATACAGCAAGGACAAGAAAGGAGTTACTGTAATGTGAGGTTAGATGAGATGGTATATTGTAGGATCCTGGAGTCTTTATTTATTTTGAGAGCGAGAATCCTAAACAGGCTCCGTGCTGTCAGTGCTGAGCCTGACGTGAGTTCACACCCATGAACCATGAGATCATGACCTGAGCCAAGAGTCAGATGCTTAACTGACTGAGCCATCAAGGCACCCCAAAGTGCTATTTTCTTACATATATCTGTTGGTCTCCCCTGGGTTTCAAAAGAGCTAAAGAACTGTTCTTGGAAAATGAATTAGATGTCAGAAGGGGGGTCATTTTTTTTTCTTTTTGTCCTGCTAACCTCACCTCTCTTTCCAGGCCTCTACTATGTGGACAGTGAAGGAAACCGGATCTCAGGGGCCACCTTCTCTGTAGGTTCTGGCTCTGTGTATGCTTATGGGGTCATGGATCGGGGTTACTCCTATGACCTAGAGGTGGAACAGGCCTATGACCTGGCCCGTCGAGCCATCTACCAAGCCACCTATAGAGATGCCTACTCAGGAGGTGCAGTCAACCTCTACCATGTCCGAGAGGATGGCTGGATCCGAGTCTCCAGTGACAATGTAGCTGATCTACATGACAAATATAGTGGATCTACCCCCTGAAAGAGGGCAGATGTGGCTGCTTGCATTTCTTGGGGTGACTATTGTTGGTAATGTGGATACAGCTCCCCATCCTATAGTGGAGTGGTCCTCAATTGTATTGATAATTTTTTTAAGCTCTGGTGCCGTTGACCTCTCTATGTTACCAGTTGTTAATGACCTGCTGCTGCAGAGGTGATCGTTTTACTTTCTTGGATGTTAACATTACACTACTTGACCACAGTCTGTGTTGTGTCTTTTGTCCACACTGTCCCTCCTCCAAGCACTTTACAGCCAAATAAGCCAGGACAGTGGGAGGGCACTGACTGTAATTACAGGAAACAGTGGTGTGAAGACATTGTCTAGTGAATACATTAGCATCCCCACTCATGAAGCTAATAACAAAGGAGAAGGAGAGAGAGGCAAGGGAGGAGGGAGAGACTTCCCGATTCTGTTTGCAAAGAGATGAAAAGTTGATGAGGTGGAAAGATGCACAGGGCTGTATGAGCCAGAGCTGCGGAGGAAAAAGCTTTCACTTTGTGGTGGGGGAGGGGAGGCTAGTGCTACATGCAGAGCAGAAAGGTGAAGAGGGTGAATCTTGCATCTTGAACCAATTGGGAAGGGAAGTTTTGGACCCTGGGAAAAGAGGACACAGAGGTGAGTGTGAAAGCGGTAGTGACCCCAAGGTTGGTGATCCTTGTCCTTTTGGCGCTCCAGTGTGTGTAGGTGTGGGGGACAGAGCGGTTGGTGGTGGGCTTAGAGCCTTCTGGACAGGAAGCAGCACAAAATTGTCATTGGGACATGTGGGTGGAGAAGAGGCCCTTCTGAGAGCAGAAAAATGGCTGATTTATCACACCCAGCACTGAGGGGCTTCCCAAGCTATGGTGGCAGCAGATGGCAAGGCCTTCTGTTAAAGAGAAGACATAAGCATAGGGGAGATAGAGGAGGTTGATGGGAAAAACCTTTAAAAGATGGGAGAGGAGGGTATAAAACAATACTGCTTTGTTTTTATAGTTAGCAGGAAGGGGAAAGTGGTTGGTGAGGGTGACAGCCCAGCGTCCCATTTTGAGGCAGAGGGGTTTGAGCAATAGAGGGGGTAAGTCCTCTTCTGCCTGGACTGCAGATACCTTCCCTTCTTGTACCTTCCCTTCCCCCTCAGCCTCATGCAGTCGCATATTGATTGATGAGGGCTGTCGGCCAGGAACTGATCGAGGCTTGTTAATTGCATTTGTCAAATGCAGGGAAATTGGGAATTAGTGAGATTGGAGAAGGGAGTTTGGAAAACAAATGACTGGTGCCTAAGGAGATTCATTTTGCTGAAAAGTGCCTTGGGAGCCCCTGGAGTCAGGGAGCTGCTAGTGGGGACCTGGGCCTACTCAGCATTAGGAGCCATTAGAAGGGGCGGGAGCCATGCTGCAGCTCCCTTCTCTGAGGCCATCAGCCCATGGTCAGCTGAATGAGAGACACAGGTACACTCATCGACCTCTCAGGACACTGGTTTGGAGATCTTTGTTCAAAATTAGAACCTTAGGGGTTCCTGGCTGGCTTAGTGGGTAGAGCATGCAACTCTTGATCTTGGGGTCATGAGTTTGAGCCCCACATTAGGTGTAGAGCTTACTTAAAAAAATAAAAATTAAAACCTAAAAACAAACAAAAACAACCTCTTAGGAGAAATTCTAACACCTGAAAGAAATCAACTCAGGTTGAGATAGAGTTGAGGGGTCCAGAGCCTTAACCACTGAGCTTCCTCCTCCATGGAGCCACTGTCCACAACACCACCTCCCTACCAACACACCCTTATAGACACATACTCCCCGGCACTTCTTGGAACCCCAAGGAACACAATTTGAAAATTGCCGCCCTGGGGAATAACCTTGAGAGGGTGGAAAGAGAGTTGAAGATTGGAATTTTTTTACATGAATGAGCATAGGCCTCCCTAGCCCGTGAAAGAAAATAGTCTGGAGAGAAGAGATGGTCTTGAAGCAATGCTACCCTTTCCCTGTTTCTGTCTCACACCTGGCTTTGGTAGTGGTCTAGCTGTTTAATGTAAGCACCTATTCTACACTGAATCTTTTTTTTTTTTCTAATATTTGTTTATCTTTAAGAGAGTGAAAGCGAGCCGGGAAGGGGCAGGGGGTGGGGTGGAGGATCGGAAGCAGACTCTGCGCTGACAGCAGAGAGCCTGAAGCAGGGCTCAAACCCATGAACCCGTGAGATCATGACCTGAGCCAAAGTTGGACGCTGAACCAGCTGAGTCAGCCAGGCGCCGGGCACTGACTGGATCCTTATGTTCAGGCAAGAAAATGCACAACCATCAGTCCCATGTTCTGTTCTGCAGATGCCCCTTTCGCTGCCTTCCTGGATCTTAGATAAAAGAAAGATTCGATTAATGGAAGAGATCGATTTTTGGTAGGTTTTCTGGAGAGAAAGTAGAGCAGAGGTAGAGGAAAATTGCAAGTGACTAGGCCCAGTCAGGCCCACCCTGTGCAATTGTGACTTCTTGCTGCCAAGTGCTGGTGGGGAGCTGGCTTTGCAGTGATGTTGTATGTCTCCGCTTGTGTGGGGATGATGGATGCCGCACAGCACTGGTGAGATTCTGTTGAGTGGAGTGGACCAGTTCAGGGACTCCCATCAGATTCATTTCCCAGTGCAGTCCTCTTGACAAAGGATGATGGAAAAGAAATTGCCTTAAATAGCTGGAAGATTAATTTCTCTCGGCAGTTCCCAGGCGTCCACGGGACAGGGCTCTTTAAGTGATGTCTGACAATTTCTTCTCCTTCCAGAGATAGCTCAGTGACACCAGAATCTGACTCCTCAGGGTAGGTAATGGGACTAATCTGATTAAATAGGGAGCAAGCACTCCTCGAGGCCCTGTGCTTTCTCTTGGTAGCAGGGAATGCCGTGGGATTGAAGGCAGACGAGCCCCATAGCATCTCCACACCAGGCGAGGGAGGGCTGTGGGGAGAGCAGAATGTTCAGGAGGGAAAGGGAAAAGGTAGGCAAGGACATGGGGGAGGGGGAGGAAGGGCACAATGAAAGGAAATCAGGGACAGGAGCATAATAGTTCTTGAGTGTTCCCTCTTTAGGCAAAACCAGAAGGTCAATGTCTCTTGATATCCTCCTCAGCTAGCAAATGAGAAAACTGTCAAAGCCATTTGGGGAGTGGAAGGTTACATCCTTTGAGGGAAAATAAAACAACGGATTTATTCTGGTCCATGGATTCTGTGTGGTCCGATGTGGGAGAGGAACAAGAGGTGGGAGGAAAAGGGAGTAAGGTAAAAAAGTGTGGAGGAACACTCTGGGGGCAGCATTTCCCTTGTGTCAGAACGAAAGGAAGAGGATGGGGTCAGTGAAGAATTTACATGAGCATATCTAATCCTGTGCGTACAGTTAGGGTTTTTCATGTTGGTATTTTTGTTTGTTTTCCTAGAAGAGCCCCTCCTGTCAGGGCTATAGCAGATGAGGTACTTTGAAACTGACCAGTGGCAGTGACCTCGGGACATGATTAAGTGCTTTCTGATTAAAATATGCATATATTGCAACCAAGCATCTCTGCTGTTTTTTTTGTTTGTTTCTTGTTTGTTTTCAAAATTCTAGTTTCCCTTCAGGAGGCCAGAATCATATTGGGAAAGCTTTAATTATAGCAGGCAAGAGGAGGGAGCACACACAGCATCAGAACTGCCCTGATCAGCAGCTGCTGCCACCTCCTGCCTGACCCTGGCCGCCCCTCCTTCCCCACCCCCTCCCTCCGGTCAACTGACTGTCCACATTCCTGCAGTGCTCCCCAGGCCTGGCCTCTGAGCCAAGTTCTTGCTTCCAGGGGCTATGCCCCACTGAAGCATTTCAATAAAAACCATTTCCAAAATGTCCTGTTCGCAGTTGTTAGTGGGTCAGGCAGAAGAAATTCTACCCACGTCAGCTTCTTGGGTTTATTTAACCCAACTCATTTCTCCCTGAAGCTTTTGCCTCTGAGTTAGGTGCCAAGCCTAACTTAATACTTAACCCTTTATAATCCAGATTCAGCTGTCATCAGCCATGAATATCTGACCTAGTTTATTTGAAGGGAAATTAGACACCATGGATTCCACCTCTTCTGATGCCTTCCTCTCTGGCCCTGACCCCATCCTCTCAGGCTGCCCCATCTCTCTATTCTCCCTCTGCTTGCTTTCATGCTTTCTCTCTGTTCTCTCACTTTGTAAGAATTCTCTTTTCTTTCCTCCACAGAATTAAAATAAAAACCAATCAATCAATAAACCAAGTGCTGCTATGGACTTTAATGTAACAAGAAAAGGTTATCACTAGCTTCGGGGTACCCAAAATGCTGGTACTGCAGAGGGAAACACAGATGGAATGAGAGAATGCGAGCTAGGGAAAACAAGAGACAAATGACAGAAATGGAAAAGCAAAGTCCTGGGCAGCAAGGGAGAGAGTGAGCAAAGTGGAGAGGGAGACGTGGACGTGGCAGGAGACAGTGATGGGCAGAGAGGCGCTGTGGAAGAGGGACAGGTGGGGGGTGGGAAGGAGACTCCGAAGGACAGTGATCAAGAGAGTGGGCAGAGAAACCAGGAGGAAGGAAGCGGCTAGAAGCTAATGCACAATGAAACATGTCCCCCTGGAGACAGATAATTTCTCCAGCCATACATAATGAACACGTGCCTCCCTGTGTGTTGCCCCTGTACTGTCACAGTCACTTACATTCCGCAAGAATCTCTCCATGCCTACCCTGCTTGTGCAAGTTTGGGAAAAAGCTTTGAGTGCTCAGAACCACCTCAGCCAGGCCAAAGACAGGAAAGTAGAAATCTGTCTCATAAGAGGAACAGGGTAAGTGAGGCAGGATCACAGATTCAATACCTTTTGCATTTTTACTTTTAGGTTTGTGAAGAGATCCCTTCTTCCTTTTGCTTCATACCCCCTGGCCACATACCTCACATATGCATAACTCATCCCTGTTTTTCTGTAATGCCCACAGGTCAGGGCCAAGGCTGGGAAGACTCCCAGGAAGGCCACAAACTCCCAGGATGACCAAAATAGCAGGTGGTTCCAGTGGGAAGGAAATAAGTAGCTCCAAGTAGGAATGTGTGCAGATCAGAAGGGACCAAGGTCAAGGGGATATTTTTGCAACTACTGCAGCCTTTTACCCAGCTTAGCCTCAATACATACCATTGTTGGCCCAGGGACATATATTCTAAGTTTCCCCATGCATACAGAGTTTCATAGAATACACAGGCTCTTCTTTCATGGTAGCTCTTCTCCAGGGTTGCTGTGCAATGTCACCTGATCAGAGGGAATCCACCAAGTACCAGGGTTCTGGGGGAGGGGTCATACCCTGTGTCTCTTGAATCTTGGGGCTGTACCCCCAGCTTAATCTCTAGAAAAGAAAGCAGTGGAGCATTTTAAACCAGAGCAACAGATTAAGCACAGTCTCATGGTACCTCCCAAAGAAGCAAAATGTGCAGAAAGGAAGCTCAGCCTTGAGTCAATAGAGCCTGAATGCGGTTCTTGGCTAGGGGTAGCAGTGTTCCCCTGTCTCATTTAAATAGTTTTAGGCAGGGCATCCGGGTGGCTCAGTTAGTTAAGCATCTTTGATTTCGGCTCAGGTCATGATCTCATGGTTCATGAGTTCAAGCCCGGCATTGGGCTCTGCACTGACAGTGCAGAGGCTGCTTGGGATCCCATCTCTTTCTCTCTCTGCCCCTCCTGCACACTCGCTCTCTCAAAATAAGTAAAGTAACTTAAATATTTTAAACCATCCGAGGCATGTGCCACTTTGAAGAACATCTCTGTAGGGTCTCTGGTTATTTTGTGATATGTCTGTCATCCTTTTCAGTCAAACACTTAACTATACTTACTCTTTGTCCCCTTGTGACTAGCATAGTGTAGGCTACTCAGTAGAGATTATATCATACATGTATCTTAATGAATAAATGAATGAATGAAGGACTTCTATGTGCCCTTATGCCAGTGATTCTTTCTTACCCTTCTCAGAACTGTGACTCCCTATAATTGTTGAATTTTAAGATGCTGTTTGCTGCTCTTAAGCATACTTTGAAGCATATGTTAATTTTTTTAATTGAGAAAAAATTACTTGCTTTGAGCATATTTTTAAAGTGTTATGCCATCCCCTACTTATAAATGAAGACAGCTAGGTGTAATAAAAAGGAAGGTTTTTTTTATTTTATTATTTTTTAAGATTTTATTTTATATTATTTTATTTTGTTACGATTTTATTTTATTTTTTAATTTATTTTGAGAGAGATAGAGTGTGACCAGGGGAGGGGCAGAGAGAGAGAAGGAGACAGAGAATCCCAAGCAGGCTCCTGGAGGCCAGCACACAGAGCTTGATGCAGGGCTCAAACCCACGAAACTGCGAGATCACAACCTGAGCTGAAATCAAGAGTCAACGCCCAACCGACTGAGCCACCAGGCGCCCCTAAGATTTTATTTTTAAGCAACCTCTGCACCCAGTGTGGGGCTCGAACCCACAGCCCCAAGATCAAGAGTTGCAAGCACCACCGACTGAGCCAGCCAGGAGCCTCTAAGATTTTATTTTTAAGTAATCCCTACACCCAACCTGGGGCTCAAACTCAAAACCCCAAGATCAAGAGTCGCATGTTCTACAGACTGAGCCAGCCAGATGCCCCATAAAAAGCAGTTTTAAGGAGCAGCCCTGCCATCCCACCTTGCCCAGATTCTGCAGTTCTGTAATCTTTCTCTCCAAATGATAGGATTAGTCTCACACACAATATGGTCAGGCCCTGAAGAATTGAGTTTCAAGGTAGCTCTGTAGAGTGTCTGTCTTATTGTGCTGTTTTGTTTTGTTTTCTGTTAGATCGATGGGTAGGGGCTTAGCCAATACTCAAGACTGGTCCCTGGATGTCAGGTGCGTGAGTGAGTTGCTCTTTACAAGGGAAGGACTAATCGATGGTGAAAATGAGGTTCATGCATCACCAACCCCCACACCTTAAAAACAAAAGCCATTTTTCACTGGGTTGTGGTTTTTTTTTTTTTTTTTTTTCCCCACAATCTAGAATTGTTGCCATTTGTTCTTCTTCTACCTGTTTAAAAACATTCTTTGTGGGGGTCTGGGTGGCCCAGTTGGTTAAGCATCCAGCTCTCGGTTTCAGCTCAGGTCATGATCTCCTGATTTTTGGGACTGAGCCCTGCATCCACCTCTGTGCTGACAGTGAGGGGCCTGCTTGGGATTCTCTCTCTCTCTCTCTCTGCTTCTCCCCTGTGTGCTCTCTCTCTCTCTATCAAAACAAATAAATTTTAATGACTTTTTAAAAAAGTTTATTTATTTATAGTATTTTTAAGTTTATTTATTTTGAGAGAGAGAGTGGGAGAGAGGTAGACAGAGAGGGAGAGAGAGAGAATCTCAAGTAGACTCCTCACTGTCAGCAGGAGCCCGATGCAGGGCTAGAATTCCTGAGCCGTGAGATCATGTCCTAAGCTGAATCTAAGAGTCAGACGTTTAATGGACTGAGCCACCTGGGCACGCCAATTTATTTATTTATTTTGAGAAAGAGACACAGGAGGGGCAGAGAGAGAAAGAGAGAGAGAGAGAGAGAGAGAGAGAGAGAGAATCCCAAGCAGGCTCAGCACCATCAGCGGAGAGCCCCATGCGGGGCTTAATTTCATGAACCATGAGATCATGACCTGAGCAGAAACCAAGTCAAATGCTTAACTGACTGAGCCACTCAGGTGCCCCTCAAAATAAATACATTTTTAAAAATTAAAACAAAAACACATTCTTTGACATTCTAGATTAACACACACTTTGGAATTTTCTGAAGCATTGTAACAGAGTCCTAAAATAAATCAGAGAATTCCAGAGTCCATGGGACTATTTCCTTTTCTCAAGTAAAGGCTGAGGGGCACCTGGGTGGCTCAGTCAGTTAATCAAGTAAAGGCTGAATCTAAATATCTAAAGCAAAAACATTATCTACTTTTTAAAAATTTTTTGAAATGTTTCAAGACCAGAAAAGTTGAAAGAATAGTACAACAAATACCCATATACCCTTCCTATAGGTCCGCTAATTGATATCAGATTTGATAACAAATTTGCCACATTTGTTTTATCTCTATGTATATATCTATTTGTTAGTATGTATTTGACTTAATCATTTGAAAGTAGGTTAAGGGATCATGACATTTTACCCCTAAATATGTCTCCTAAGAACTAAGGTATTCTCCTATAAAACCGTATTACCACACCAAGAAATGTAGCATTGATATAATTATATTATCTGATATCTAGTCCATATTCAAATTCCTCATTTGTCCAAATTATGTCCATAATGTTTTCTCTTTTCTTGATCCAGAAGTCAATCAAGGCTCACACATCACATTAAAAAAAATTTTAATGTTTATTTATTTCTGAGACAGAGAGAGACAGAGCATGAATGGGGGAGGGGCAGAGGGAGACACAGAATCAGAAGCAGGCTCCAGGCTCTGAGCTGTCAGCACAGAGCCTGACATGGGGCTCGAACTCATGGAGTGTGAGATCATGACCTGAGCCGAAGTCGGTCGCTCAACCAACTGAGCCACCCAGGCAGCCCAAGGCTCACATATCACATTTAATTGTCATATCTTTTTAGTTTAATTTTAAAAAGGCTCCCATATTTGTCTATGTGTCTTTTATGACATTTGTACTTTAAAAAAATTTTTTTAACATTTATTAATTTTTGAGAGAGAGAGCATGAGCAGCGGAGGGGCAGAGAGAGGAGACAGAATTGGAAGCAGGCTCCAGGCTCTGAGCTGTCAGCACAGAGCCCAATGCAGGGCTCAAACCCACAAACCATGAGATCATGACCTGAGCCAAAGTTGGACACTTAACCGACTGAGCCACCCAGGCGCCCCATGACATTTGTACTTTAAAGAGTCCAGGCCATCATTTGCCATGAGCAAACTGGATTTGTCTGATTGTTTCCTCCTGATTAGACTCGGGTTAAACATTGGTAGCAAGAATATTACCTAGGTGGTATTGTGTATTTTCCATTGTACTGCATATGGAGACACATGTCAGTTTGTTACGTTATTGGTGATGTGAAGTTTGTCTGCTAGATTTCTCCATTGTAAAGACATGTTTGCCCTTTGTAATTACTTAGTAAACTAATAATAGGTAGAGTGATTATTTGAGATCATGTGAATATCCTGTTCTCCTGCAGTCTTGCACCCAGTGGATTTAGCAACTACTGATTATCCTTCCTGAAATAATTTTTGCTTTGGTGGTTGGCAAACATTATTTTTTCGATTGCTGTCATTTCTTGCAAATACATTAGATAGCATTTATCTTTCTTCTTCTTCTCCTCTTCCTCATCCTCCTCGTTTTTCACATTTATCTGTATTTAATTTTCTTGGCACTTTAACTTTTTTTGGTGTTTATTTTTTTACTGGTCTTTAAGAAAGACTTCCCAGATGTTTACACAATTTCCTTTGCATTTAATAATCTGTCTGATTCAGAAATTTTTATCTTAAAATCTAATCTGCCTTCACTCCTGCTACAACATAAACTCTTTTGCTTACTATTCATTGAGTACTGTTCTCGGCTGCCTGTCTGTCTTCCTTTTTCTTTTCCTTTGCATTACCTTCCACCTTTCTATAACCTCTTTCATGTCTCCAAACTTCAACTCTCTCAGACAACTCACATTTCCCTCTCCAGTGCCTCTAAGGACACCCTCCCAGCTGGCTCTGGGATTTCCTTCCACTACTGTTCTAAAATGTTCTCGGGTATGTTAATGAATGACTGTCAGAATCAGCTCCCCAGCCTCACTCCAGGGCAAGTCAGATTTCACTGTATGTGGAGGCTCCCATGGGATCTCACTGAACAGAAACAGCTTAAAATAAAGAGATCTGCTTGAGTCAAAGCCAAATGAGCAGCTTTTCTTCAATCGACAAGTCATCTGTAAAGTTTAACATTTGAAATCTCAAATGCTTTAGAGTTTAAAATTGTGATTTTTTTAGGTGAAAAAGGTGCATTTTCTTTCTATTCTCATTACCTAATAGCACAAAAATGCTTTACTCAAACTTTCTACCAAAGATTCCTTTATAATCACAGAGGGGAAAAAGAAACTTAAAAAGAAATGGCTTTTCCAACTTAACTCTGACATTTGTAGAAATGGACTCATAATTTAAAATATATCCCAGGAGACATTGGTGGGTGGGTGAGGGGCAGGCATGAACATTCTGTTGATTCTCAGAGGGAAGACAGCTTATTTTTCATAGACTCCAAGTAAGAGACCAAAAGAGGTTAGCACAGCAAGGCTGAGAGCATGTTGTCAATTTAGTCAGAGACTAATGATTGGTCAAGAGCACAGGTTCTGAAGTCTGGAGGCCTGAATTCAAGTTCTGACTCCACCATTTAATGAGCTCAGTGACTTTGAGATTTACCTTCCCTCTCTGAGTCTGTTTTCTCATCAGTAAAAGAAACAGTAGGGGCATTGGGTGGCTCTGTGGGTTAAGTGTCTGACTCTTGATTTTGGCTTAGGTCACGATCTCATAGTTCATGAATTCGAGCCCTGCATCGGGCTCTTCGCTGACAGTGTGGAGGAGCCTGCTTGAGATTCTCTGTCTCCCTCTCTCTGCCACTCCTCCTCCCCTGCTCATGCTCTCTCTCTCAAAAATAAATAAACTTCAGGGGCGCCTGGGTGGCTCAGTCGGTTAGGAGGCCGACTTCGGCTCAGGTCACGATCTCGCGGTCCGTGAGTTCGAGCCCTGCGTCAGGCTCTGGGCTGATGGCTCAGAGCCTGGAGCCTGCTTCCAATTCTGTGTCTCCCTCTCTCTCTGCCCCTCCCCCGTTCATGCTCTGTCTCTCTCTGTCTCAAAAATAAATAAAACGTTAAAAAAAATTAAAAAAAAAATAAACTTCAAAAAAATAAATAAAATTACATTATGAAAAAAATAAAATAAATAAAAGACAGTATAATAGTACTTATGGATTGATTAAATGAAAGAGTACCTGGCCCAAGGAGACCCTCAATGGATGTCAAAATGTCAAATATATATATATATATATATATATATATATGGTTTTTTTTTGTTTTTTTTTTTGTTTTTTTTTTTTTAGAGAGCACAAGTTGGGGAGAGGGGCAGAGGGAGAGAGGGAGAGAATCTGAAGCAGAGCCCAACACAATGCTTGATCCCCCAACCCTAGAATCATGACCTGAGTTGAAATCAAGTCAGACCCTCAACCGACTGGCCACCCAGGCACCCCAATAAATTTCAATTATAATAATCGTTGTTAACAATTCTATTTTTCCTTCATCCTAACATTTTGAAAACGACCACCTGTATGTTTGAGGATATGAGATGTCGTAGTATATTCCTATCCAAAATTCATGTTTTCCTAGTGATTTCCTGGCTTGCTTGTATTATTAAAATTTTTTTAATGGAGGGGCGCCTGGGTGGCTCAGTCAGTTAGGTGTCTGACTTCAGCTCAGATCATGATCTTGCAGTTTGTGAGTTCGAGCCCCACGTCTCTCTCTGTGCTGACAGCTCAGAGCCTGGAGCCTGCTTCAGATTCTGTGTCTCCCTCTCCCTCTGCTCCACCCCTGCTTGCTCTCCATCTCTCAAAACTGAATAAACATTAAAAAAATTAAACAAAAAATGTTTAAAAAAATTTTAATGAAAAATGTGGGAAAATAAATAGAAAATCTATAACCCTCAAGAATATAAACACTGCCATCTCATTTTCAGATGAAAGGCAAAGCTGGGTTGCCACAGAAGCAAGGGTGCTGCCTGGATGAAAACGATGCTGGAGGCAACAGGCCTTTCTGCTGAGAACCAGATTCTACCAAGAACATCCTGGACTTTGAGAACCAACAATTGTATGGAGGAGGTTTGACTGACAGCCAGGAAATCACTGAAACAGGGTTGTACGGGGAGTGCGGGGGTGTAAATAGAACAGTTGGCTTGGGGGTTCAGGTCTGCCACCTGTTACCTATGAGACTTTGTAGTAAGCTCTGATACTTGATTTCTTGTAAAATGGGGATGCCAGTAACCTGCCAGTTTAATACTGACCCATAGTATTTAATTTCATTTATCATATTCAATTTTCCCCAGTTGTTTTCTAGTAATGTCCATTATAACTCATTTTTTTCTGATTCAGATCCAATTAAGGGTCATATTTTGCATTTAGTTGTTATGTCTCTATATTGTCCTTTAATTCAGAGCAGTCCTCCTACCTTTGTGTGTGGCTTCAAGACATTGATATTTTGGAAGCTTTCAGGCCATTTATTTTGTGGAATGTTGTGTATCTAATTTTTTCCAATTAGATAACAATGTTTTTAAAAGCTGCACTGTGGAGCTTGTGAGGCATACGGTTAGGAACTATGACTATGGAGCTAGATTTTCTGGGTTCAAATCCCAGGTCTATCTTTTATTATCTATTTAAACTTAGTCACATTATTATAGATGGTCCCTGACTTAGGATTTTTTTTTTTTTTTTTTTTTTTTTTTTTTTTTTTTTTTTACAATGGAGTGAAAGTGATACACACTTAGTAGAAACCATACTTGGAATTTTGAATTTTGCTCTTTCCGGGGCTAGTGATATGCAGTAGGATACTTTCTCATGATGCTGGGCAGAAGCAGTGAGCCGCAACTCGCAGGCAGCCACACCATCACAAGGATAAACCAATACATTTATAACCATTTGGTTTTTCACTTATGGTACGGCATTCAATAAATTACATGTGATAGTCAACTCCTTATTATAAAATAGGCTTGTGTTAGATGATTTTGCCCAAATGTAGGCTAATGTAAATGTTCTAGGCACTTTTAAAGTAGGCTAGACTAAGCTATGAGGTTCAGTAGGTTAGGTATATAAAATACACTTCCAACTTAACATTTTCAACTTAGGATAGGTTCATCAGGAGGTAACCCCACTGTAAGTTGAGATAGATCTGTGTACCTCTGTACTCGAATCTCTAATATAAAATGGGGATAATCATGGTACCTCTTCATTACTGTGGAGATTAAATACATGTAATATTCGTGAAGTTTTCAGAACAGTCCCTGCACAGTAAGTGCTCATGAACTGTTACTATAGAAGGCACATTCTTGTGGGAGTTTCAAAATTTGTAGAAAAAAAATCCACTCACTTAATTATAAATGATGTTTTTTCCAGTGCTTACTGTTGTCTACAATTATGCCAGCTGCTGAAGTAAGAATTAAAAAAAAAGGGGGGGGGGGGGGTCCTGAATGGAAAAATAAGTTTAAGACATGATCTGTGATCTCAAACAGCTTACTAGTGTGAAATCACTAAAATAGGTGAAACAATCAAGGTAGAGTTAAGTGCTGCTAACCTGAGAAAGCATGAAGTTCATTCTGATAGGAGAAGGAAGTGGTCTGTGTTGACTGAAATAGCTGAAGAAGAATGGATAAAAACTGACTAGTCAGAGAAAAGGAAACAGGCATTATTCCAGGCAGAGGAGAGCACTTGAGCAAAGGAATAATTCGGGTTAAAAAGGTGAGGGCAGTGGGAACTAAGAACAAACGAGCGTGGGACCGGATTATGTGTGGTCTAACCCTGAAGTACAAGCAACTAGGTCCTCATGCAGGAGGTAAAGGGGAGCCATTTTAGGTTGTTGAGAATATTATCTTAGCCGGGTAGAGAAAAACTGGAGACTCAGGCTGAGCAAAAGCATCGCCGAAAGTCCAAGACTATTTGTCTTTCACCTGAGGGATGTCACATACTTGCTTGAAATGTTCGTTCACGTAAAGGTGGGAGTGTCAAGCAACAGCCACGACCCAGAGACATTCTACCTGGAAGTCACGAGCTCAGGCCCACGCACCAAGTCCTTGATGCTTAATCCAAGTCTAGAATTTCACTGAATAGCTAACCAAGTTTAGCAATGTCCGAAGGAGCTCGCTCACTGGACTGTTACTCATATTGATGCCGAGGGCCTCGTTTCGCTGAGAAAGGACGGTGGGAAAGGGTGAGGAGGGTGAGAAAGTGAAAGGAAAGGGACAGAGGCGGGGAAAGGGATAGATACCAGCCAACCGCTAGGGTCCAGATGGCAGGGGGTCTGGGTCGGGGGTCGGGCTGCCCTCAGGGGCCCCCTGGGGACCCGGCCTGGGGCGCGGCGCGTGTGCTCGCGGGCGGGGCGCCCCGCCGCCGGCGGCGACCAATCCGGGAGGGCGTCCGGGGAGGGGCGGAGCTTACCGGCTCGGGCGCCGCGAGTCCTCCTTTTTGCACACACACGAATACAAAGAGCCATACGACCTTCGGGTATCCTTTTTCCATTTTTTTTCCTCCTTAATCTTGTGTGTGTTTTCAAAATTTTTAAAACTAGAGATCTGTGGCAGTGCTGGGGTGAGGAAACTGTTGCTAAGGGGAATTTGCGCTTTCCCCCATTTCTTTTTCTGTCTCTCTTCCTCTTTCTTTTTCCTGGTCAAGGTTTTAAATATACCAAGAAGTTGAGAAGCAGGATGGCCGTGTACAACTGTTAACAGCCAAATTTGTAGAGATTTTTTTTCTTTTTGTTATAAAAGAAAACTGGTAAATTTTTATGGTCGAGGGATTTAAAAAAAATTAGACGCTTGGGAAGTATAGATTTCTTTCTTCTTCTTCGTCTTCTTCTTCTTTTTAGGCGGGCTGAAGGGATAATGTAAATTTCTGCCACGGGCAACGTCAAGGGCAACGTCGAAAGAAGCGGAGATTTGAGACTCCCTCACAAAGCTGTTTGCGTGCGTTTTACACACCCTCCCCCAGAATCAAAACCAAGTGGCTTGAATGTGGCAATTGTCCAAGGCCAATAGGTTAAAAATGTTTGGATATTATAATTGAGACACTCATTTCCCTGGGGAGGTGGGCAAAGCCCTTCTTACAAATGTGTCTTACATTTTCATGAAGACAGTGTGTGTGTGTGTGTGTGTGTGTGTGTGTGTGTGTGTGTGTGTGAGCAAATGATATCATAAAGATTTATCTTGGGGTTTTGTGCTTTGTGTATATGTACAGTATGTGTATATGTGCCATATCAGATTTTGTTTTCAAAAAAAGATTACCTTTGGTTTTATGTGTGCAAAGTAACCCTTAGGATGTGATTTTTTTTCTGTTGTGTTCCCAAAAGTGATTAAAACAGGATTTCGTGTGCAAATTAGAGTTTAGAAGAAATCCTGTTCTTAGCATACTTAGGCACTTTCATTTTATGTGCATTTACTGTATTTTTCTACTACTCTTCTAAAGTATCAGTGAATAATTAAATAATTGCCAGGGAGTATATAGTCCATGTGGCAAACGAGCATAGGCAATTTATTGAATCTGTGGTTCAAAGCCTTCTTTAGTGATTGTTTTGCCTAAGTGGTTTTGCTTTTTATTGTCTCACGTTCATAAATGTACAGCTGTGTATATTTTGGCCTTTATGTGTGGTTTCGTTGGTGTGTTCTGAAGGGAAGGTCTCTCTTGGCTTTTTGACAAAATTGGTCGTTTATAGGTTGGGATTTGTTTGAAAAGCTCCACAGCTGGCAAAGTGTCAGGAAAATAATCCAGTCAAGTCCAATTCTCAAAAACTGTTCATGATGGTTGTGATGGGGGAGGGGCCAGAGGAGGCAAAGGCAAATAATACAAAGGAGGGATAAGAAATGCATTTTGGTTATCATGTTGCATTTTTGGAATGGGAAGCCTTCTCCCCGTGTGGAAGAGTCACAGAGAAAAGGATAAGAATGAGGACAAAACAAGCTGAGCGGGACCTCCTGTTATATGAGCCATATTCTCCCTTCATTCTGTTACAGAACCAGTGTCTTCTATTAGGAGTCATACGGAAAATATATTAAAAACTGCATTCGCAGATTGGAGTGAAAGCATAGGAAGTATATGGGGTGATGAGGGAGAAACTGGAATGTCACCAGTGAAGTAGCAACCAGGATATAAAAGGATCTACTGTAGAGTTCAAATTTCATTACAACAGAGCCTCTGTATGGTGATGATAACACAGTTCTATTCCTCAGCTAACGTCCTACTCAGTGTCAAGTAGCATTTGGGACGCCTCAACAACAGCTTTAAAATTATTTGTACAAGTCTTGAAATTCATAATGAAAGTCGCCCTCTGTGGGCTCTCTAGGTTACTTACCTGTACTGGGTGTATTTTTATTAACTAACAATGCAAGTCAGATCAGTACTTAATAAATACTACCTCAAATACGGATCATTCCACAAGTTGAGACCTGCATGCATATCTCTGAGATCTAGTCAGATTACGGTGATTTTGTGATGGCCGAGGTGCTGGGAATTTTAATGGAACTTTGCTCTTTCTAATTCTTTTTCACATCACTGCAGGGCATCACTTTTTAACTTCTCGTGAGAGAGCTCTTGTAGAGCAGTACACTTGCTAAGCCATTTGATTTTTATTAGGAACCTAGGCTCATGTCCAAGGTCCCTGCGTTGAGTCCCACGAATATATCATTGGCTTGGCCTTCCTACCAAAGCACAGCTGAACTCAGTTGCCTTTGGGGTTCGTAGAGATGAAAACTTTGAAGGGGAACTGCCCCCTTGCTAGTGGGACCTGAAAGGTCTGTAACCAAGGCCGACAGGAATTAAAAGCTTTCCACCACCAAATGTATGAGACCTTTCTGTGGCCACTGCATTTATAATCGTGTACACGCAGCCTTGTAAGCAGCAGAGGACAGAACCAAGTAAACAAAACAAAACAAGCTAAAGATGGCGCCTAACGGCCCTGAAACAGCCTAGCAGTCGTGTCCCGCCCTGAAGAGGCCCCGCCCCTCCCTGGCTCGTTGAGTGATTGTGGAATGCAACCAGTAACGTCCCTGGCCCTGCTCCCCTCGTCGTTCAATCGCCAATCACCGGGAGCCAGAGGACAGGCGGGGCGGTGCCTCGCCGCGTGCGCGCGCTGGCCGGGTACACGGGCCGGCGCCGCGGTCTCTCTCCCGAGCCCGCGAGCTCTTGTAGTTGTAGCTGAGTCAGCTGGCCGCGGTGGCGCGCGGCACACGCGGTGGAACACCCGTGATGGAACACCTGTAGGGCTGCCAGAGCAGGACCGCCGCAGGAACTTCCGGGCTGTTCCCAGACAGAGTCCTCAGAGCTTTTGTAGCCACGTAGTGTACCCACGGTGAGGCGGAGAGATCCCAGCGCCTTGGGCCACTCGGTTATTTGCCGCTACACCCCATTCCCCGGAACCCCTTGGGCATTCTCTGAGGTTGGGCTCAGTGGCGAGTCGCCATGACCCCTGCGGCCTCGAGGGCTGTGCTGGAGCTCTGTTCCTCCTGCGTCGCTGCCGGTCGTCCTGCTTGTAGCTGAACCACGCTCCCTTCGGAAATGGTTCTTCTGTCCCTGGTGCCCACCTTGTCATCTCTGACTAATATTTAATCAACTAACATTTATCGAGGGCTCGCAGGGCACATGATATAGCTTTAGGAGCTGGTGGTTCATTTTTCACTTGATCCAGCAATGCAGGACTTGCCCTTTATGTCAGGCACATTTCTCTGAAAATCTTAAACCAGGATTTTAATCTTACCAAGTTGCATTTTAACAAATGTAAATGAAAAAGACCGATACACTAGGCTAAAAACTCTTGTACCACTATACAAGTGTACATGAAAATTTCAGGCGAATGGAATCCTTTTCTTAGGATCTCATTCTCCCTCTAGGTCTACATCTCTTGTTTTTTTTAATCCCTGAAAATGAGGTTTTAGATAGTCTGCAGATCATGAGATGGGTCAGTCTTTCAAAACATAGGAAAATAATATTTTATGGTATTTGTTTCTCTGCTCTTGTGTGATAAAAGAGCTCTTTTTTGATAGAAATAAGTTCTGAGGGACGCCTAGGTGGCTCAGTCAGTTGTAAGTGTCAGACTTTGGCTCAGGTCATGACCTCATGGTTCCTGTGTTCCAGTCCCCCCCACCCCCCCTCCATCTGGCTGGCTGCTGTCAGCACAGAGCCTGCTTCAGATCCTCTCTCCCCCTCTCTCTATGCCCCTCTCCCACTCTCACTCTCTCTCAAAAATAAGTAAACATTAAAAGAAAAGAAAGAAATAGGTTCTGAGAGTACCTTCCAACAGGTGAGCCATATTGCACCTCCAAGTGGAGGAGCAGGGCTGACCAGCACAGCAGGAGCTTTAAGTGGCCGTTTTCCTTTTTTTATTTCTTAAGATGAAAATTATGGTATGCATTGCTGTGCTTTCCATAATCACATTTAAGGAGTTCCGTTGCTAGCGTGACCCTGAATGAGTCAAGGGCCCATTATAAAGACATATATCATTAGAGTGATACCATATCATAGACATCTATTAAAAGTGAGGAAACTTTTATTTTTCATAGTTTGGAGGCGAACTCAGTCATGCAGAAAATTCAAGCTCAGAATGGGTTGAAAGCAAGCAAGGGAGCTGCCAAGAGTATGATATATTTAGTTCTAACAAAAATACATGTGACTTGGGAGGAAAGGGGTAGTTAAGATTATGGACAGTCTCACCCTGAGACAGCCTCAGACAGTCTCATCTGTCTGAAGAAGATGACTTTTCTTTCTTTTTTATCTAAATATTTATGAAGAAAATATCAGAATTATTGAAAAATGCACTTTCTGGGCTCCTTTCACATGTATTAAAATTAGACAAATACGGAATGAACCTCAAACATATATTTTATGCAAACTTAAGTTTGACAACTGTTGTTACTTTGTGTTGGCAACTTATCAAAAGATTATAGATCTTTTTCTTTCTTTCTTTTTTAACTTTTATCTTTTTAAAGTAAGTTCTGTACCCACTGTGGGGGCCCAGACCTACAACCCCTAAATCAAGAGTTGCGTGCTCTCTGGACTGGGCCAGTCAGGTTCCCTTAAAAATCTTTTTCTCAACACTCAGTTCTAAAAGTTGATAGCATTTTGTAAAAGGTCTGTATGTTTTTCTGTGGTGGTCAACCTTAGTTTATTCCTTTTTTTCCTCTCTTGAACAAAAATATGAATTCTTGGCTTTAAGATAAATTAGCAATCTGAGGTGTGCCTGGGTGGCTCAGTTGGTTAAGGGTCTGACTTTTGATTTCAGCTCAGGTCATGGTCTCATGGTTCCTGAGATCAAACCCCTAGTCCAGCTCCTTGCTGACAGCGAACAGCCTCTTTGGAATTCTCTCTCTGCCCATTCCTGCCATGCACGTGTGCTCTCTTTCACTCAAAATAAATAAACATTGCAAAAATGATAAAGTAAATTAGCAATCTGAAATTGCAAAAGTTGACAGTATTAACATGTTTAATAATGATGGTACAGACACTGCCCAGATAATTTACTACAGTTAACCATTGCTTTGCCAAGCACTTCATGGATTGCTTCATGGGTTATTGAATTAAGCAGTTATACATTTTGAGAAATATAATAAAGATATCAGAATAAATTTTTTGTTCCTTAATAGTGTTGGCAGAGTTAAATGGGCTCTAGAACCATAAGCCAGTGTTGGAAAAAAGCAAGAATAATTAATTATGTTAGTCTGGGAGTGTTAGAAAAGGATTTAACAGGTTGTAACAACAGATAATATAGCACTGTTTATAATAAAGTTCTGTTATCAATTTGAATTATTCATGCCAAGAAAAATTTGCCTCTAAGTAAAAAAGAGAGTCTCAGTAGTGTATCTTTGTCTTCCTCTCTCCACCTCAACGAATCTTTGCTCTGTATCTGTTTTTTCTTCTCTGCAGTCTCAGGCAACAGTTACCCTTCCTTCTTTCTTACATTGGGAAGAGCCTTCCCAAAAGAAAATTTAATTATTTTCTAATAGCTTCATCCTTTACTTTTTTATGGGCTTTTACTTTCTTTTAAGTCTTTTTTTTTTTTTTTTTTTTTTAAGTAGGTTCCACACCCAACCTAGGACTTGAAATCACGACCCCTGAGATCAAGTCACATACTCCATTGACTGAGCCAGCCAGGAACCACAACCACCCTTTTTTAAAATTTTTCTTTCTTTTTCTTTCTTTTATTTTTTAAGTTTGTCTTTATTTTGAGAGAGAGAGAGAAAAGGAGAGAGAAAGAACAAGCTGGGGAGGGGCAGGGAGAGAGAGAGAGAGAGAGAGAGAGAGAGAAGGAAAGAATCCCAAGCAGGCCCCGGGCTGTCAGCACAAACCCCAATGCAGGATTCAAAGACACAAACTGTGAGATCATGACCTGAGCCAAAATCAAGAGTCTTTGTTTTGATGCAGTCCCAATGGTTTATTTTTGCTTTTGTTTCCGCTGCCTCAGGAGACATGTCTAGAAAAATGTTGCTATGGCTAATGTCAGAAAAATCACTGGCCTTTTTCTTTCTGCTTTGTAAATATACCAAAGCTCTAGGGCCCCTTCTGACTTCCTATTTCCTTCCTTCCTTTCATAACTAAATTCTAGAAGACTTGATTTCATGTCTTGCTTCCATTTTCTCTCCATCATTCCTCTTTAATCTATTGCATAGTTTTACTTTCATTACAGGATTTACCTTTCTGGTCATCACCAGTGACCATCACAGACAAATAAAATATATCTCCCTAATTTTCATCTTTTTTAGCCATTCTGCTGCACCTGTCACAGTGGATTAGATCCACTTTCTTGACATTCTTTCTACTTTGGCTTTCATAACACTCTTTTTCTCCCACCTCACTGACCATACTTCTCTTTTAATGAAGCCTCTTCCACAAATTGGCTTGAAGCGCTGTCCTTGGCCTTTGCATTTCACACTTTATCTTTACTTCTTGGAGAGTGCGTTCACTTTCTCAGGTTTAGCTACTTCCCTCCTGCAAAGATTCTAAATCTGCATCCCAGCTCTGACCTTCCTCTTGTTGTTTTGTTTTGTTTTGTTTTGTTTTGTTTTGTTTTGTTTTGTTTTCCAGCCCTAGTCAGTTGCTATCAGGACATACATTTAAAGATGTTGCTGGGGCGCCTGGGTGGCTCAGTCGGTTGAGCGTCCAACTTCAGCTCAGGTCACGATCTCGTGGCTTGTGGGTTTGAGCCCCACATCGGGCTCTGTGCTGGTAGCTCGGAGCCTGGAACCTGCTTCTGATTCTGTCTTCCTATCTCTGCTCCTCCCCTGTCCATGCTCTGTCTCTTCCTCTCTCTCAAAAATAAATAAATATTAAAAAAATAAATAAAGATGTTGCTATCAGTTTGAAATTTAACTTGTTAAGTAAACACTCATCTGGGGTGCCTGGCTGGCTCAGTTGGTAGATTATGTGACTCTTGACTCATGAGTTCCAGCCCCAAGTTGGGTGTAGAGCTCCCTAAAAAACAATCAATCAATCAATCAATAAAAATACACGTCTTCTTTAACATGATGGTGCCTCCTCTCAGCGTCCTCATTTCTATCATCTGTCAATGTACCATCTTCTGACTCTCAGATTGATAATCTTGAAGTTGTCTAGTAAAGAAATATTATCAGATCTTCCTCCAGGATGTTGAACCTTCATATCCACAATCCTCATTCTCACCTTACTTCAGGATTAAACAGTCTCCTAATCTCTAACTCTTCCACTTTAGGTGTCTAAGACAGGGGTCAGCAAACTACAGCCCATACATAGGACATTTCTGGCCTACCATCTGTTTTTGTATGGCCCATGAGCTAAGAATGGCTTTTACATTTTTTAATTAAATATAATATTTTATGACATTTATTGTCCATAAATAAAGTTTTATTGGAACATAGTTGTGCTCATTGTTTATGTATTTCCTGTGGCTGCTTTGCGCTACAGTGGCAGAGTTGAGTAGTTGTGATAGCAACCACATGACTTGCAAAGCCAATATTACTTACTGTCTGGTCCTTTACAGAAAAAGTTTTGCTGACCCCTACTCTAAGAATTCCCTTAACTTGGTTTTCAAAATCCTAGATCAGTGTTCTGTACCTTTCTATATAAGCCTCTTTACTCTGACCTCACACATGTACCCTGTTAATTCCTGTAATGTTTGTTTTTTCTCTCATCTCTCATATCGTCTTACCACCTCCCTGTTCATTCTATACATTGCCCTGTTGGAGGTTTTTCCTCTGTAAGACCCCTTCCTCATGATTTCATTCTGTTCATCTTTCCATTATTTTGAACTAACTAATTAAGAATTTTTGTCTGCACCATATTTTTAGGCACTTGTATGTATTTTGTTTTGTCCTTTGAACATTTCATTCTCACATATGCTGTAATCTCCTTGCATGTAAGGACTTTGTCTTCCCTTCATTTGAGTACTTAGAGGAGGGCAATCCATTTTGGTGACTCATCCTTCAGCATGGCCTTGCATACTGAGAGTTTTTAGAAACAACTTTTTTTTTTTCTAACGTGTTCTTTTTCTCTAATGGGGATATATGTAACTAACGAATTAATGTTTGTTTTGCTTTTAATCCAACTTATCCAACATTTAAGTTGTTATCTGGTTAGTAAATATTATAATGTGAAAGATTCTTTTATTACCTGATGACCCTCATTTCTTTCCTTGTCCTTTTTTTTTAAAAGTTTTATTTATTTATTTTGAGAAAGAGAGAGAGAGAGCACAAGTAGGGGAGGGGCAGGGAGAGAAGGAGGCGCCATCAGCACAGAGCCCAACATGAGCTCGAACTCATGAACCATGAGATCATGACCTGAGCTGAAATCAAGATTTGGATGTTTAACTGACTGAGCCACCCAGATACCCCTCTTTCCTTATCCTTTACATTTCACTGTCTTTGAGCTTAAGTGGCTAGGGGAGCCACGGAAATGAAGTCAGCAGGAATGTCCATAGAAACTAAAAAAGAGGTACAATAAAACCTTGGTTTGTGAGCATAATTCATTCTGGAAACATGCTTATAATCCAAAGCACTTCTATATCAAAGGGAATTTCAAGAACCACTGGCTCAGCTGTGATTATGTGACTTTTAGTGTCACATATTACTCGTATTGCAAGACATCGCTCCTTTATCAAGTTAAAATTTATTAGAAATGTTTGCTCATCTTGAAGAACACTCACAGAACAAGTTACTCACAATACAAGGTTTTACTGTATTTGAATACCCATTGTGCTGCACTGCACTGTACCAGGTTTATATAGACAGGCTAATTTAAAAAAATACCTATTTGTTGCTCTGAATGTGACATTCTAAAGCGGACATAGTTAGGTAATACACAAAGTAGAAAAGCAGAAATAAATTGAGGAACAAAATTATAGAGAGGGTAGAATCATGATTTTTTTATGTCAACACAAATATGAAAATAATATTTATCATTCAAAGCTGGCAGAATTGAATATTACCCTTAGTCTAAAGCCAGCTCATGAGAGTAAGTAAATTGCAAATACTCTGTTTCCTTAATTACCTTTCTAATGTACATAATAGAAGGTTTAGTATGTTTACATGCATCTTTGTAGACTTGAATTTATTGTTTCTTAGAAATTTGTTATTAAATTTAGGGGGGGAAATGTAGGGGAAAAATCATCCAAGTTCCATTCCAAGCCACAGCATTTTTTTTTTTTTTTTTTTTTTTTTTTTTTTTGAGATTGGAAAATCAGGATGGGGGTCCAGGATGGGAACACAAAATATTTCAGGAACAATCATAATATCATTCAGCTGCTATTTGTGGAGCAGTGGCCATATGCCAGCACTCTGTAGGTGCCTTACATACATTATGTATAGTCATCACAAAAACTCTCAAAGTAGGCAGAGATGAGAACACTGGGGCTCAAAAAAGGGAATAATTTGCCCAATTTCACACAGCTGCTAAGTAGTGCAGCAGGATGAGAACCCCATATATATATATTTTTTACTTCCAGTTCTGTGCTGTTTGGGGAAGAAGACCAGTCGAGGTGGAGGGAAGGGCTCAAGGCAGGCACAACAGTGTCAGGGGTAAAGGCCTCTTGCAAGAAAGAGTAAGTGTTCTGGGTAAGAATGTGGTTGTTGTCAATTTGGTACCAGAAGGGGTACCTACCCAGTATCCCAACCTGATGCATCTTAGTTTCTGGTTTCACAAATGCTGAACCCAACTGGCCACTATCTGTATGTTATCCTCTACATAACTGTCTTTTTCTCACAACAGCCACGTTTCACATTAAACTCCTTGCATAATGTTGGTTAAAGACCCTGCGAGAACAGTGAAGTCCCTTATTTAAGAAGAGAAAGAATACATAAATGACACATCCATAAGTTGACATAAGAATTGCTTAGTGCTTTCCTCTAACCTTTAGTTTTAGATTTAGCTGTGCCTTCCAGTGACTCTAATGACAGAGAAGCTGCAAATGGATTTGAGTTCAGTTCTTACAAAAAGTGAATACCTGGCATGGAAACCGTTTTTTCGATATATAAGGTGGAAAGAGCAAATTAAAGACTATTCTTTAATAACCAAATGTAATTAAAATGCATTGTGAGATTTACGTTTTAGTACCTCAGAGGCACTGATATTACCTGTTTCTGAAATGAGATTGCTGATGCAGAAAAAAGCCCCCAAATCTCAATATATAGAAAATTTTCTTAACCACCTCTTTTTTTAATTGTGATGTTATGATATAATTTAAAGGGTAAGATGGAAATGTATCTCTTGTGCAAATTATAAACATACTCAAGACTTTGTCACTTAGGGAGCTTCAGGAAGAAGGATTCTTTTTTCTATAATCAAGTATTTAGAAAAGACAATTTGAAGTTCCTTGGAGTGTTCTCGGTGGTACAATCCAACCCTCCCACACTTTTTCTTCTTTTTCTTCTCGAATGGTTTAGTTGCTTAACTAGGGTGATTCAAAAGTAAGGCAGTTTGGTTTATCATTGGTTTTCTGGTTTCTTTTTCTTTTTTTTTTTTTTTTATCGTTTTATTTATTTTTGAGACAGAGAGAGACAGAGCATGAACAGGGGAGGGGCAGAGAGAGAGGGAGACACAGAATCGGAAGCAGGCTCCAGGCTCTGAGCCGTCAGCCCAGAGCCTGACGCTGGGCTCGAACTCACAGACCACGAGATCATGACCTGAGCTGAAGTCGAATGCCTAACCGACTGAGCCACCCAGGTGCCCCTCTGGTTTCTTCTTTAATGGGGCTGGTCATGTGGGCAAAGTGGCTTAGCTATGTAGACGTGCCTATTGAGCTTTGTGCCTGTTGAGCTTTGCCACTCCCTCAAGGAGCTTGAGAAGTGGAAGTGAGGGGCCCAGGAGGTGATTTCTCTGGGCTACCAGCTGTAGGATTCAGAACAGCTGGACTTCTTTTCAGGGGCTGGAGACCCAGATGCACAAGCGTGAGAGCAAGGGGGCTGTGCAGCCCCAGGTCACCACAGCTTGATTCTCTGATCCAGCTTTTCCCTTCCTTTCCCTGCCCCATCCCCAAAGCATCAGGGATATAATAGTGTGGGTTTGGTGACATGTTGAGGGCTGCAGTGATCGGCATATTCCTTATTTAGGAGTCTTACTCTGAATGCATCTGTAAGAAAATTATAGAGAGGGTAGAATCATGATTCTTTATGTCAACAAAAAGTGGTCTCAGTTAAAAAAAAAATAAATGCTAGATTGAAAGTAGCAATAACTGGATTCTGCTGTCTCCCTATGACCTTGAAAAGATATATCACTTCTCTACATGTCTCTTCTGTGGACCTGGGGTAATATGTGTTTCCTAGAGCTGCTGTGTGAATGAGATAACCTGCAAGGAGTGTTCTGAACTCCTTCAGGAATGATGTCAAGGAGACAAAATGCAATGACTGTTATTAGGGCAAAGATAGTGAGGAGAAGACAGATCTGCATTTTCTTCCTTAATCTTCTAATCTTTCCAGAATCTTGTGGGTCCTTTTGAGTCCCTGCTCTGTTCCTTAGGTCGGAGTGGTGGCGGGTTCCATGCTTGGGTGCAGGAAGAATGCCTTCTACTCCGTGAAACTCTGTTCATCAGGAAGGCCTGTGTAGGCACCACGCTTTTGGACACGGGTGAGTGGGACACCCAGCGAGTTGTGCTAGGAGAGCACAGGATCTGCAGGTAGAAGAAGGCATCTCTCCTCCCCAGGCCGAGAACAGGTAGCCATGGACTGTGTGCTCCCTCACGGCTTGCCTGCTCCTCCTTCACAGAATCCACCGCCTGGTGCCCAGGCTCCTCTGGTCACCCTCCATGACAAAGGAAAGTGAATGCAAAGAGGCCAGAGCTTCCTACCGACTGGAGTCCAGTGACTGGGGACGCCTTTTGGAGCAGTCCAGCAGTGTGACTGAAGTTGTTCCCGCTGCGGTCAACCATGTCCTTCAGTGCCACCATTCTCTTCTCCCCTCCTGGTGGCAGTGAGGCCAGATGTTGCTGCTGTGCCTGTAAGAGCGAGACTAGTGGGGGCAGCACAAGCTCTCAGGGCGGGAACCCTCCTCCCAGCACCCCTATCACAGTGACCGGACATGGCCTGGCGGTTCAGAGTTCAGAGCAGCTCCTTCATATTATCTACCAGCGCGTGGAGAAGGCAGTGGGCCTGGCTGAGGCTGCTCTGGGGCTCGCCAGGGCCAACAACGAATTACTAAAATGTCTCCAGGAGGAGGTGGGTGAGCTGAGGCAGGGGAAAGCCTCTGCCCCTGAGGAAGATGGGGACGGCAGGGCCCAGGGCTCCCCATCTGAGGAGGCTGGACCTCTCAAAGAGAGCCCCGGGGAAGCCTGCAAGGCCGCATCTGCCGCAGAGGAGGAGTGTGACAGCGTGGGCAGCGGCATGCAGGTGGTGATTGAGGAGCTGTGGCAGGTGGGAGCTGCGTCGGCTGTGGGTCCCGGGCCTTTGGGCTTCCCTGCAGGCCAGAGAGACACGCGGCTCCCCGGATGCACCCTGGCTGCCAGCGAGGCGGCCTCGATGCTCAATCCCGTGAGTATGGCCTCAGAGCAGGACGCCAGTGTCGTGTGGTAGCTCCTGACTGCTTCTCCTGGCCTTTCTCTCCTCCTTCCCCCTCCCTCTAGTTTCTTTCCAGCCGTAAGCCTTTCTTTTGGTTTTACTTGTGCTAAAACAGGACAGCACCAAGTCTCCTTAGCCAGCAGGGATAGTCGGCACTCATCTGTGTTCTTCTGAACCTCATCCTCTTCGGCAGGTCATTGCTGGTGTGCGTGGTGATGGCCGTGCCCTTCCCTTCCTCTCAGGAGCTCTGTGTGCCACCTTCTCCTCCACAGCTGGCTCAGCTGCTCCAGGGGCTCTGCCTCTCCTGGCAAGAAGGCCTGCCGTGCACAGACGGCTCATTCATATTTTATCATGGGCCCTCTGCTTGCCAAGAGGAATTCAGTACAGAGAGAGATGGGAATGTGGAGGGGAGAGATGCAGAGGTGGAGAGGAAGGGAGAGCTGGAGAGGAGAGGGACAGAGGGGCACAGAGAGGGAGGAGAGGGAAGGAAGGAGAGACGGAGAGGACAAAGGACACAAGACAGGTGTAGGGAGGGAAGGAGGCAGGTGGAAATGAAGGGTTGAGGAAGGAGAAAAAGTGAACCGAGCGGAGAGGAAAGGTGTATCTAAATGGAAAGAGAATATATGCGTGCCACAGAATGTGAGGAAAGGTGGGAGGGAGGCAGAGGGGAGGGAGTAACAGGAGGACAAAAAGCGGACAGACAGTCGTCGAGAGCTCCTCGGAAGAGAATGGCATGTAGGGAGAACAAGGGGAGCAAGCGCACCTATTTCGTGCGCAGGAAAAGACACAGAAGCACCTTGTGCTATTTCAGTTTCTTTACTGCTCAGGGCCATCTGAGCAGGCAAACCCTGGCTGAGTAGAGTAAAAACTGCGGAGCGTGGCACACGGAAGTATGAAAAGGAGATGGAGCAACTACAGAGATCATAGAGATGGGAAAGTAACAGATGTGTCACCACTTGAGAGACAGTGGGAGGTCTGGCAACCCTCCTCCCCCATGCTCCCGCCCTGCCCTCTCTTTCCTCCTCCAGCACGTGACAAGGCCCTGACACCCAGGAAAGAGAAAAGGATCAGAGCACACAGGGGAGATGGGAGGGAGGGAACTCCCAGCCCATCTGCTGGATCTGAGAAATGAATGTAGAAGCCCCATGTCCCCCTCCAGTGTCACGCTACAGCTGGTCACTGCTCCCTGAAGGCTTAGCCATGCGGGCGGGTGGTGGTCACTGCCTCATGCCTCCCTCTGCCCAGCCAGAACTCAAGGGGGGTTTGGGGCTGCAGGGAGGTGGGAGGAGGCAGGAGGCACCAGGTATCAGGCCAGGCGATGCCCTGAGCTGTGGTTCTGTCAGGCAGGGAAGGCTTCCAAGCCGACAGGACGGAATTAGATTTCACAGCGCAGAAAGCAGCTCACAGGTCTATAAATCTCAGCCTCCTCCCCCGCTTCTTTCTGTGTTTCTCCCCCCCCCCCCCACTTTCACTGTTTTGTTTTCTTGGCTGCAGAAATCCCCCCTCCTTTCTTCCCTCAGTCGTCTTCCTCCCTCCTTCCTTTCCCTGCCCTGTGTGTCCTTGAGTGAGGGCACAGGCAGCAAGTAGATGTCAGGACAGCGACGGTTGGATGCGGCCAGGGCAGGATCAAGTGAGGGCACAGACAGGTGGTGCAAAGGGAATGGGGTGGGAGGTGGGGGACAGTTGGTGCCAGCCTCTCTAGAAATTTCTGACTTTATAGCTCCCGTCTTTGCTCCCATTTTCTATTTCTCCCTTTTGTTGTTACCATTTTATTTTCTTGTTTCTTTTCTTGCTCCGTGTTCCTTTCTTGTCATCACTTCCTCCCCCAGTGCCTTTTAGACAAAATACTTGCCTGGCTACGGTTCTTATACCCAAGAGCAAATCATAGAGGATTCCTCACAAATAGAGTGTCAGAAACAAGCCTTGTCCTTGTAATCAGTCCTATGGTAACGATTCAACATGAGAGGCCCTGGGTACCCCAGAAATATTTGCCAACACCCCCATAGGAGTACCAGAGAAACAAGCTATTGGCCATTAAAGACTGTCCTGGATTCCCCCTGCTTTCCACTCTCTGTTCATTATCCTTGGCCAAAGAATGATGGGTGACCGGGTTCCCCTAAGCCTGGATGGCTAATAGGCTATTCTTTTTTATGTTCTTAGCTGGTGGATGATTATGTGGCCTCTGAGGGTGCAGTACAGCGGGTGCTGGTCCCTGCTTATGCCAAGCAACTCTCACCAGCCACACAACTGGCTATCCAGCGGGCAACCTCAGAGACAGGGCCAGAAAATGGAACCAAGCTGCCACCGCCCCGCCCTGAGGACATGCTCAGTGCTGCAGCTGCGCTGGACGGTGCCTTGGAAGAGTCAGGCCCTGGGGGAACAGGGGAGCTGAGACACTCTCTAGGGTTTACTGCTTCCCCATGCAGGACCAGAGGGAGTGGGCAGAAGAACTCCAGGCGCAAGCGGGATCTGGTACTCTCCGTGAGTGAGCTCAATTCTATAAATTTTTCTTCAGTCTGGAGAGATAAGAATGAAGTGTGGGTTGATTTTAAACTTCCCATATTGATTGAGTGGTGTCCTGTATCATACTGGAGAGGGAGGGGCAAGAAGGAGACAGACTGGTCCATAGCCCTAGGGACAGGCAGTCCCCCTGCTAATCATGGAATTTTTTTAAGGCTTTGCCAAATAGATTGAAATCTTCTGTTTAAAGAGAAGGGAATTATATCACACCTCCTCCCAATGATCTAATAATCCTGGTGGGAAGATCTTTACGGGATTGAGCAGACCAACCACTGAATGGTAGCACTAGAAACAGCCTGCCATTTACCAGTGTTCAGGGTAAGCAGCAAGGGACCCATTGGCAGAAAGGCCAAGGTATCCTGAGGTGGTCCCAAACCCCAAGGATGCAGAGGACCACTAGACACTCAGCTCAGTTATGAAGGTTTGGACAGTCTAGTGATCCAAGGGGATCTTGGCAGGGAAGGTACCGGGTTGAACCAGTTTTGCCTGAAACTTGGAGTGGCTTGGAGCCTTAGGAACATCACTAAGCATCCTACAGTGCACAGGGCAGTCCCCGAAAATTATTCGACCTAAAATGTCCATAGTGCCAAGGTTGAGAAACCCTGTTCTAAGGTAACCATTGTCCTGTGGATCAACTCTGTGCCCCAGAACATCTTTCTGATAACCACGGGGGTGTTCCTTAGCTAGATCGTGTTCATATGGACTATAAGCCATTTCCTTTCTCTGGCTTATGGCTGATAGAGTAACTGGAGAGTTCTGATTAGGAGGGGAGCTCATCATTCACACCCATCCGAAGAAATCTCACAGCATAGCCCCTTTCCTCCTGTCACAGTCTTAGTAAAGGTTGAAGACAGCCGGTTACGCGCACACCTTCTTCATCTGCATTACTTCTTTCTTCTTTTTCCCTTTCCTAAGGGCTCCTGACTCTTACTCTCCCTTTCACTTGATTTGTTTTTACACCGAGGGATTCTTTTCATCCCTGGGAAGGAAGACACCGTTCATAATCCGAATCAACTGGTTTCTAACCTTTGTTTTATTTTATTATCTTTTTTTCCAGACTTCATTTAAAATTTTGGTTATGTTCAGGGATATCTCACTTATCACGAATAGGGTTTAGTTTTTCTGTCATGAATCTCTTGCTTCCAGTGATAGAAATGGAGGCATATATACCTAGAAATGCATTTCAAGCATAGTGTTTAAATCATGAATAAATGTATGATGATTACAATTTGCATAAAATTAGGGTTTCTGACCACTTCCATTCCTCTCCAGCCTACTGCCTCCAGCGAGAGGTCGGTGTGGAGGGCTGGCTCCCACCTGCCCTTTGGAGAGCCTGGTGAAACTGAGGACCTTGGAGGAGGAGAGTACGCTCACTCCCCATGCTCTCTGTTACAGTACTTGAAAAGGCCCTGGAGGACCGGTCAGGGAATTTTGCTGCCCATCACAGAGGAAGGTTTAAAATGTGGTTTAGAGGGAGAGGGCTAGCCGCAGGCCTTCAGTCTTCCAGCCTTTGGCTCTGGGAAGGAATCAAGGAGGCATCTCTCCAATCCACTCAGGCTGCTGTGGGTCACTGCTAGGGATCCAAAAGGACCAAACCGGAACCACTGACTTCTTGGAATGCTGCAAATCCCAGCTACCCATTGGGGAATATATTTATTTTTAGCTCACTCAGGAGGTAGGTGAGCCAGCTGCCTTTACAGTCTTAACACTTATTATTGTCTCAGAGTATTTTCCCTTTCCACTTCAAGCCTGGTTTGATTTTTATCAGCTGATCTCTTCCAAGCCACTTGAATTGGAAGCTGTGCAACTCCCCTTTTTTCCTTTTTTTGCAACACTTTCAAATTTTTTTGAAGCATTTGCCCACCTCTTGTGATTCCTTAAGTTGGGACTTCTAAGAGGTAAAATATGTAAAATATGAGAAGCTAGTTTAATTACAGGCCTTTTTTATAGAGTAGAGACCCTAACCATAAAAAGTTGCCTGCACTTTCCTAAATTGATATGGTCAGTCAGTCATAGAAGCAGAAGGGTAAATGGGGATTTCTTAATTGAAACTGAAGTCTTGAGATCAGTATATGGGTCCATCGGTTTGGGACTGGGAATTTCCACTGACTGAGGGAGCTTGAGATAAAAAATATAATCAGAAACAGCAAAACTAAATTTAATAGGAAGAAATGTAAAATTCTGCATCAAAGTTAAAAAAGCAAAGCAGTTGTAGAATGGCAGAGATAGGAATCCATGTGAAAAGTAGACTTGAGTTGACAGCTCACAGGGAATGAACCCTGTGACATTGGGAATAGGGGTGGGGTTGCTAAGAAAGGTAACACCATCTTGGGTTTCATTCCTAGAAATGTAGAGTTCCATTCAGGGAAGTAATGCTCCCTTTGGCCAGGTCCCAGCTGATGGATTAGATTCAGTTCCCAGTGCCATGTTGTCCAAGGGACACTGGCAAGCCAGAGAGCCTGACGGTTTGGGAACTGTCATGAGGAATGGCTGAAGGACTTCTAAATATGAAGGATATTTAGACTGAATAGGAGAAGATTTGGGGAGTACATGAGACCTGTCTTCAAATATGTTAGGTGCCGTTATAGGCAAAACTGGTCAGATTTTGGAGTCTAAGGCAAAACTTTTTAACAATTAGAGATGTTCAACAGTAAAATAAGCTGGCCCAAAAAACTAGTGAGAACCCATTATTAAAGGTGTGTAAGCAAAGCTGAAAGCCTGTTCGATGATGTGAAAGGGAGGTTGGGTGATAGAGTCTCCAAGGTCCTTTGCGTTTCACATTTCTGTTATTTTAGGTTTGTGTTTTTCAGACCATGGTGTGTATACCCCTGGGACTTGTGGTAATGTGCAAAAGGATATATACACCTAGGGCATTTTCCTGGGTCATCAATTGTACTAAAAGATTGGAAGCCATTTTTAGATTAAAAAAAATACAGATATATTGTAAAGAAAACTTTAAAATTTGCAAGAATAGGGGGCCTCAAGAAATGTCCACTTGCAGTAGTCTTGGTGTATATTTGCTCTCTCCTGGCTATTTGTAAGGAGTATGTTTGTGAAAATGTCTGAGACCTTTTGCTCTACTGATCATATTCCCCAGGAACAGAAAAGTAAGACCAGGGATGATCCTAGAGCCTCCATACAAATTAAATGAAAAGGACCAAAAAAGGGGGGACATTAGAAGTACTGACTTGGATAGGCTCTCTGGCTAAGAAAGAGTATCATCAGAAATGGTGCCCAGACTATGGGAAGGATTCGGGCAGAGAACCCCATAGAGACAATGCCTAGGGAACAGAGGAGGGTTCCATCATATACACTCTCAGCTTGAATCTGTGTTTGTTTTTTCGCCTAGAAATTGGTCCACAATGTGCATAACCACATCACCAACGACAAGAGATTCAATGGGTCTGAAAGGTACGATCCCCTTGAGGGAAAACAATCATAAGGTACTCTGCCAAGGAGAGGGAACTAGAGGGCTGTTCCAGTATAACGATGAGGCTAAGGCTTTGCTCTCACCATTGCCCCTTACATCCTTCCCTTGGCCGTGAGGGCATTTACCACACAGTTGATTCATGCCAGGAATCTCTGTTTTTCTGGCTTTCAAAATGCTGACTGCCTTGTTCATGATCTTTGTGGCAGCATCAAGTCCTCTTGGAATATTTCAGTAGTGAAGTTCCTTCTGGAAAAGCTCAAGCAGGAGCTGGTGACCAGTCCCCACAATTACACTGATAAGGAGCTGAAAGGTGAGAAAAAACTGAATTAACTCCCATCTCATCCTTTTTCTACTCACTGTTCTCGTTCAGAGTAGAGGCATAATGGAGATGATTTGGGTGGTTTTCAGAAGAGTGGACTTAAAATAAAATTTTTGGGCTATTCTCACATCTTCTTCACAGAATTGTTTCTAATTGCTTTTTTATTCCCCTGCCCCGCTTGAACTGAAAATGGGAAAAGGAAAGGGCTGACACCAGCGTGCATGATGTTTCTGCAGGGCCTGAATCTAGGGTGTTATGAAAAGGAAGTCAGGGGGCGCCTGGGTGGCTCAGTCGGTTAGGCAGCCGACTTTGGCTCAGGTCATGATCTCGCGGTCCATGAGTTCGAGCCCCGCGTCGGGCTCTGTGCTGACAGCTCAGAGTCTGGAGCCTGTTTCAGATTCTGTGTCTCCCTCTCTTTGACCCTCCCCCATTCATGCTCTGTCTCTCTCTGTCTCAAAAATAAATAAACGTTAAAAAAAAAAAAATTAAAAAAAAAAAAAAGAAAAGGAAGTCAGAATCCAGGCCTGCCCTTTCTGTTTTTTTAAGTTTATTTATTTAGTTTAAGATGTGCACGTTCACTCAAGTGAGGGAGAGGCAGAGAGAGAGAGGGAGAGAGAGAATCCCAAGCAGGCTCCACACGTCAGTGCAGAGCCCAACAAAGGACTTGAACTCACCGACAGAACCTTGAGATCATGACCTGAGCTGAGATCAAGAGTCTGACGCTCAACCGACTAAGCCACCCAGGCACCCCAGGCCTGCCCTTTTGTCCTTAAATATTATGTCCTGGGTTTTCTACTTTCCTTGCTCTTCTGTTATTTGCTTGTAGCTAACCCTGAAGCATTTAGAAAGCTGCTGTTGAAAAAGCACTTGAATCTACTACCAGCAGAGTAGAATGGGAGTGGGTTTAATTGAGCCAAGGGCCAGGGAGGGAGTTACAGAAGCTTGGACTTGTGTTCCCAGGGGGAGATATGGGTGGAGTCAGTGCTGGACATGGAGGTGAGCAGAGAGAGCTAAACCAAAGAGGAGTAAATAGCTGCTGATGGGTCTGTGAGAAAGCCCACCATCTAGAGGGACCCTCACCTTCCCAGCCAACAGTGTTAGGGCAGAAAAAAGGGCTGAGGACCTGGTCCAGAGGACCTTGCTCTCTGCCCCCTCCCTTCTCCCTCCTCCCAGGAGCCTGTGTAGCCTACTTCCTTACTAAGAGGCGTGAGTACCGCAATTCCCTGAACCCCTTTAAAGGCCTGAAGGAAAAAGAGGAGAAGAAGCTTCGAAGTCGCAGATACCGGGTAGGTTTCTAGGCCTTCCTTTCAAGATGCTAAATGCTAAACCCTACTAAGCTGCAGTGGGAAGGGCCAGAGGACCTGGCATCTGAGAATAGGGTTGAGAGCCAGGAATGTTAGCAGGTAGAGGAGGAGGGAGGGGGGCTAGGTTCTCTCAGGCACAGATTTTACACAGCTTTCCTACCCGAACCCCTCTCCCCAAATCTAATCCTTAGTCTCTCTCTCTTCCTAATCTCTATCCTGGGCTCCTACCTTAGCTTTTTGCCAACCGATCCAGCATCATGAGGCATTTTGGACCTGAGGACCAACGCCTATGGAAGGATGTGACAGAAGAGCTGATGTCAGATGAAGAGGACAGTCTTAATGAGCCAGGTGTCTGGGTGGCCCGGCCTCCCCGTTTCCGGGCCCAGCGCCTCACGGAACTCTGCTACCACCTGGATGCCAACTCTAAGCATGGCACGAAAGCCAACCGTGTGTATGGACCTCCCTCAGACCGATTACCTTCTGCTGAGGCCCAGCTCCTTCCACCAGAACTTTATAATCCTAATTTCCAAGAAGAGGAAGATGAGGGAGGTGATGAGAATGGACCTGTCTCCCCATCTTTTGACCAACCCCACAAAACCTGTTGTCCTGACTTGAACTCCTTCATTGAAATCAAAGTGGAAAAGGATGAATGAAATCTATAACCAAGAATAACTCTGGCTTCTGCCACTCCCCATGTCCCAGAAATGGATGGCCACGGGGCTTCCCAGAATAACAAGATGTCCTCTGCAGCCTGAGAAAGCAAATCTGTCTCTCTTCTTAACACAGTCCCCAATGGAAGTGGAAGCCAGCAGCTGTGCTGGGATAAAGACTTATCTAGAAGGGGGAAAACTGCCCCCACTGTGAATGGCAAGCCAGAAAATGCTTATTTCTAAGCATAAATAGTGCCTCGGGGAGCCTGAGCTGAAAAAAAGGAGAAGGATGGGTCTAAGAAACATGAGGCCTTCTTGACATCTGCCCCAGTCTCTGAGTTGGTTTTTTTTCTGGTTTCACTCAAAGCTCTGGGGAAGCAGCCCTGGTTGTACCTTCTTCCCCATGACTGCTGGTCTGGCTCTGCAGTGGAAGCCGCACAGAACCAGTCCAGGATAATACTGCCACCTGGTGGGCAGTCTCAGCTATGGGCTTGATGCTTCTGAGCAGAACACGGCTGTGTCTCTATTTGGGAATTGGGATACAGATATAATAGCTATTGTTTATTGAATTATGTAAGGCAGATTTTATTATTCCCATCTTACACATGAAGAAATTAAAGCTTAAAGAGTTCCCATGTGTCACTAGCAGCTGCTCACCCACTGTGTGACCAAGCAGTATATGAGGCTTTGTAGCTATTAGTCCTGTCAACCAAACTGTATTTTGAGGAAGGGGTGTGTGTGTGTGTGTGTGTGTGTGTGTGTGCGCATGTGTGTGTGTGTGCGCGCGCACGCGCACACCCACACGTGCACCCACACACACCCACACCCAAACTTTGTGCATTACGAATGGATTGTGAAGTAAAAATGGCTTTCTGTTCAGTCAGTATGTAACAAATACTGATTGCTTACTAGGTGTCAGGTACTGTGTTGGGTGCTGTGGTTACACTGTGGATCAGGTTAGATGCCGATTAGGTTTTATTATCTAATCAGGAAGCCAGGTAGTTAAGTAGACAGTGAAATGAACTGTGATAAGGGTGGTGATGGGGGAGCAGAAGGTGTAGCGGCAGCAGACAGCAGGGTTGGCTCACCTACTCTGGTGGTGGGGAAACGCTTCTCAGAGAGTGGTGTTTAAAGTAATACCTGAAAGATGGGGAGGAGTTGGTGCAGAGGAAAGCTGGAGAGACCCAGAGACCTTGTCAAGTATCTTGAAGAGTATAGACTTTAGTTCAAAGGCCATGAGAAATCCTTCAAAGGTGGTAAGCAGGGAAATGAGATGGTCAGTTCTGTGTTTGATAAGAATCACTTGCCCTGGGGATAAGATGGATTGCAGGGAGAAAGCCTTGCGGGGCGGGGGCAGGGGGGGATGTCCTGCAGTGGTTCAAGAGAGAAGAGATGGTGGCTAGACAGAAAGTGATGGTGAGGGGATTTGAAAGAGATTTAGGAAGCCGAACTGAAAGGACTTGGTGATTGACAGGGCTTGGACTTAAGGCTGAGGGAGGAGGACATAAGGTTGACGTTCAGGTTTCTGGCGTAAGCATCTAAGTGGTTAATGGCGCCATTTACTTGGGATGCTGGAGGGGCCAATTTCAGGAGGCAGAGAAGGTGAAGTCAGTTGAGGGTGTTGTATGCCTTTGAGACAACCACGTGGAGATGATAGTAGTCAGCTGAGTTTTTAAGTCTAAGATAGTCTGGGCTAAGGGGCACCTGGCTGACTTAATCAGTGGAGCATGGGATTCTTGATCTCAGAGTCATGAGTTCGAGCACCATGTTGGGCGTAGAGCTTACCTTAAAAAAAAAATGTCTGGGCTACAGATACGGATTTAGGAGCCATCTGTGTACATAGTTCATAATTAAAGTCTTGAGAAGGGAGAACAGGGCTGGTGGAGCTCCTGGCTCCAAAAGAGTGATTACCCTGAGGTCATGAGCACTACCGGAGTATGCCCTCAGTGCATCCCTCTCCCCCTTCACTTGTCTCTGTTTCCTGTTATCCCCTGAAAATACAGGTGCTTGATCCCAACTGTGCCCACTGCTGCCACCACAAAAGGCTCCTCAACTTTTCATAAGAGATTCAGTCTCCCATCCTCACTATAAACGGGGAAAGCTTCCAAATATGAGAGGCTCTGTGGATATTCTGGTTGTAAGTAATAGGAAGGAAGAATCCAGGTTTTCCTTCTCCATATGGAGACAGGAAAGGAGGAAGAGCCTTATGGTTAATTCTGAAGATGTTGCTCACAGCAGGTTCTGGATGCAACCTGATAGCTCCCCTCTGTTACTAACGCTTTCAGTGTTCCCTGCTTCTGGTCTGATAGTGAACTCTCCTCTGGATCAGAGAAGAGCTGTAGGCCTGATAGGGAAACAGAGAGGCTGATTCTCCCGAGAGATGAGGTCAGGGAGACAATGCAGCTAGGACAAAGAAGCCAAATAGTTTGTGCCAAATTAATTTCCCCAAAGATATTAACCTCCTTTGCTTCACCATTCCCTAAGGCTACACTAAGATTATGAAAGGTGTTCAAAATGTTGAAATGAAAATAATATGCATGATTTGTTTGCATATAATTTTCATACTCATCTACTATCTAAATACAAAAGAATCATTTTCCTTCTCCATTCTACCTCCTCCACCCCTTGCGCCTGATGTGCTAGTCAGGGCAAAATCAGTTGACTGGTATTTAATTAGGTATGTTCAGTTTCAGCCCCCCCTCCCTTTCCTTCTTTCCTTGTTCTTGATCCTTCCAGTGTGGCCCATATTAGAAGCCTCTTTCCCTTTTCCACCCTGATCATTTTCACTTGCTAGCTCGTCTAAAGGACATTTCTCTTCTTCTTCCTAAGTTAATACTTACTCTTTATCACCAATCTCCTGTGGGCCAACCAAGGGGGAGGCATTCGCTAGCCCTAAAACCAGTCCTTCTATCCCCACAGTCACCTGAAATAGTTGCTAAAAATCTCATTTCCCAACACCAGGGGGTGTCTCTATTCCTGTATCTGTCCCACCCTGAAGGTAGAGATTAGTCCCAACCCTTTTCCCCACTCCTTTTACGTAGCCCCTAAAGCTCCTTCTCTCCCTACCGTCGCAGAGCTTTGGGTTCAGAAAGTGGTGTCTTTTTATTGCAGATTATCGTAGGTCTCTCATTCTGTCCGGACATGCATAGATTTTTCTTTTTCTTAGTCTGTTCATCTTTCGGTCTCCGTACCACCCACGATCCCCTTTGCTCCGGTTCGCCCTTTCTTTCGCTACCTGTCTTCCACCTCTCTACATGGGTTTCATCGCCCTTCTGGGTTCTTCACATACGCGTCTCTGAGCCTCTTTGTGTATCCACCTTTCTTTCTCCCTGTCCCCCTCTTTATGGAACTCTCCCTGTCTCACTACTTCTGTGCCAGTCTCTCTCCGTCTCTCCCACAGTCCCCACAGTAGGAACAAAGTCACGATGTTTGCGCAGAACATGCCTCGCGTCGCCCCGTTCGGGACCGTCACATTCCACCGTGCCCCTCCGCGCATTCCAACTGCAAACAAAGAGTTCCCCTCCCCCTCCTCCACTTTTCCCCGTCCCAATTCCTGAGAGATGTAGCGGCGCTGCCCAAACTGCCCCACGGCCGCCTCTCGCCTCCAGTCGGCAGGTCTCCACCTCCGGGCCAGTTACCACCAGCACCACCCTCCCCCCTCCAGCGCACCAGAGATCCCTGCGCAGACACCCCCGTTCCTCCTGCACACAGCGCTCCGCCCCTCCCGGAAAGTAGATCCGGCCAGGCAGACAAAAGTTTGGGAGAGAAGTTCGGTCTGTGCTGAGTGTGAGAGTGAGGGGGGCGGGGGCCGAGGAGAGTGGGGCGGCAGGGCGAGTGGACGCGTGAACAGACAGACCTGCGGACGGGACAGCTGCGGCCGTAGGCCCTTCTAGCCCCGCTTAAGCCCTGATGCGCGGGGGGAAGCAGCCCCTCTCGCTGGGGGATGCTGCGGGATTCCCGGTGCCGGGCATCCGGGCCGCCCGTTAAACCCGTGTGCCTACCCCGTGCCCCCGGGGAACCGGAGTCCGGCCGCTGGGAAAGAGAAGCGGCCGCAGAGACGCTGCAGGGTGCCGGGCGGGGAGGGGGCTGGAGGCCCCAGGCCCGAGGGCATGGAGCGGTTAGGGGAGAAAGCCAGTCGCCTGCTGGAGAAGTTAAGACTCTCGGACTCCGGCAGCGCCAAGTTCGGCCGCAGAAAGGGTGAATCTAGCCGGTCTGGATCTGATGGGACCCCCGGGGCGGGCAAGGGGCGTCTGAGTGGGTTGGGGGGACCTAGGAAATCAGGGCCCCGTGGAGCTACTGGGGGACCTGGGGATGAGCCGTTGGAGCCAGCCCGGGAGCAGGGCCCCCTGGACGCTGAGCGGAACCCGCGCGGCTCCTTTGAGGCGCAGCGCTACGAAGGCTCCTTTCCTGGGGGGCCGCCTCCCACCCGGGCCTTGCCTCTACCTCAGTCATTGCCCCCCGACTTTCGGCTGGAGACCACGGCCCCAGCTCTAAGCCCCCGCTCCAGTTTCGCCAGTAGCTCAGCCAGCGATGCCAGCAAGCCGTCCAGTCCCCGGGGCAGCCTGCTGTTGGACGGGGCGGGGGCCGGTGGAGCCGGAGGTAGCCGACCCTGCAGCAATCGTACCAGCGGCATCAGCATGGGCTACGACCAGCGCCACGGCAGCCCCCTGCCCGCCGGGCCATGCCTGTTTGGCCCACCCCTGGCTGGGGCTCCGGCGGGCTATTCCCCTGGAGGGGTGCCGTCCGCCTACCCGGAGCTCCACGCTGCCCTGGACCGACTGTGCGCTCACCGGCCGTCGGGATTCGGCTGCCAGGAAAGCCGCCACTCGTATCCCCCGGCCCTAGGCAGCCCCGGGGCTCTAGCCGGAGCCGGAGTGGGAGCGGCAGGGCCGTTGGAGAGACGCGGGGCGCAACCCGGACGACACTCGGTGACCGGATACGGGGACTGCGCCGCGGGCGCCCGATACCAGGATGAGCTAACAGCATTGCTGCGCCTGACGGTGGGCACGGGTGGGCGAGAAGCTGGCACCCGCGGGGAACCCTCGGGGATTGAGCCGTCGGGTCTCGAGGAGCCGCCGGGTCCGTTCGTTCCAGAGGCCTCCCGGGCCCGGATGCGGGAACCAGAGGCCAGAGAAGACTACTTCGGTGAGTGAGACAAGTGGTTAGGGATGGGACGGGACCCGTCACAGCATTCGGTTCCCCACTGCCCCGACGGCCCCAGTTGCCGGCGCCGGGAAGTCGGAGGCGGAGACGCGGAGCTAGAAGAGGCAAGAGGGACTTCCCCTTTCCACCAGGTCTCAAATGGACCAGGGGCTCCTTATTCATGCTACATTCACCCCCCTGATTATGATCTCGTGAGTTCCAGTTCTTCAAGCTTTAGAGCCTCGGTTTTTCGCTGTAGGAGGCCTCGTGGGGAGGGGACCAAGTGGGGAGTGAGAGCATCCCCCATCTTGCTCCCCCCTAGGCGGCGGTGCCCCTGCAGGCTTCCGCGCGCCGCGCCCCCACCCCGGCCCAAGCTCCGCCCGCAGGAATTCGGGGAATGCGCGGGTGGGGGGCGGGGCGGGCGGGCCGCGTGCGTGCCGGCTCCTGCCCGGGCGCTCCAGGTGCCCGCGGGCGGGGCCGGCCGCGCGGCACGGCGCGGCGCTGGGCAGAGGGTGGAGTGCGGTGGGGGGCGGGGGTGCTGCTTGCTAACACGCGCGCAGCCGTGGCCGCGGTCGGGCAAATGGAACCCGGAGAGAGTGTGAGGCGTTCCGGGACGGAAAAGCGGGGACCCTGCTACTGGCTCGTCCCAGTCCTGCTGGCTTGCCTGCGTGCGTGGGCATTTAAGCGGAGATCTGGTGGTGTCCGCTTCTATTTTCCCTATCTTCCGGAAGTCAGGGCAAAAGCCATGACCACCCGTACACCAGCATCCCTAGCTGGTTAACGACCCTGTGTTAACTGCCAGAAATAACCTGGCCTTCAGTTTGGGGCACAACCTCCTCAGAATTCAGGCTGGAAGTAGCACGTTCTTTCCTGCTGCTGTTAAGGAAACCTGGTCGCTGTTTCTCTCCCCCACGCGGTCACCTTTAAGAAGCTTTAATTGATTATAAGTCACAGCTACCGGGGGATATTGGGGTCTTAAAGGATCTTTTTAGCTAAGACCCACAACCACCACTTCGCTGCAGGAAGAAATGCTGATATGGTAGGAAGAGCAGAAATGGAGGGCTGTGGGCCTTTTCTCACCTTTCTCACCATCCATGTTCCTGCGCTGGACCCCATGCTCTAGATCTCTAGATCTCTATGGTTAGAAAGAAATGCGGCCGGGGAGAGGAACCCAGCCAAGGAGGGAAGGTTGAGGAGGAGGTTGAGGTAGCAGGGCTGCAGTCTGGAAGGGCCCTGCCTGGTTCAACCCTCAGTGTTCCCATCCTGAGAGAGGAAAGCTGTAGAGTAGACAATGGTTTGGTCAACGGAGACAAAGCGACAGGATCCTTTTAGCAGTTTCCTTTGGGGGCCTGTGAGAAGTGGCTGTTGAGTGGAAAGAAGTCTCTTTGGCTAAGCCATCAGAGTTAAAAGGAAGAAAGGAGCTTGGACAGAGTGCAATAAAATGGCAGGAAGAACCTAAGTGTGGATATACTGGGTTGGAGGAGGTGAGGCGGACATGCCTGAGCAGTTTGTGCCAGTCTTCCCATAATGTTCAAGGCTTCCCAAAGAAATGGTTCTGACGGGCCCCCCTGGCATGGCAATCTTGGAGCAGATGTTCACTCTTATGGGCATTTCGACCCTAGAGGTAGGGGCCTCTTCTTCCTGAGAGTCAGGTTGCCTCCTCTGACAGAATCCCCAGCCTGACTGTACCCTCCTACTCTGGCCCCTAGTTAGGGGCCCTCTTCCTTGGCTACAGCCTTGCCCAGCTGCCAGAGGGTGGGAGCAGGACAGGCCTGGGCCCATCAATCGCTGCAGCTGCTGCACGGGCTCCCAAGCCCCTGGGCAAAGACTGGGATGGGCCCCAACAGGCAAGGAGTATGGCAGTGTGCCGAGAGGGAGAGGTGGGGCGGGGTGAGGCGGGCCCGTTGGGATCTGCTCCCCAAAGACAGGCCCTAGCCCTCACTCATGGGCCTGGAATTGGGGAGTGGAGGGAGGGAAGAACACACCCAAGAAAGGTGGGTGCCAGAGCCAGGTGTATGTGTTTTAGGGGGAGGGGTGTCAGAGAAGAGCAGTTTAGCTCTATTCCTCCCAAGATCGATGTCTGGGAGACATTAGGGATTCTGTCACCCTTCCCCCACCTTCCTATGCAACTTCCAGTCCCTGGAACACACCCTACATTCTTAGCAGCCACCTCCCCACAGGAGTCATGCTCACATGGTCCCCTCTGCACAGGGCCCTCTGCTGAGCCATATCCTTCTTTTCATCCTTGAAAGCCTGGAGGTGTGGAGCAGTAAGAAGTCATTCTGTAGCTGAATAGCAGCTCATTTTACAGATGGGGAAACTGAGGTCCCAGAGAGGCTTTCTGGACCTGGCCTACTTTCTCTAGGAGTCCACTGCTGAGACATTATGGACTGGCATATCTGACTCCTTGTCCCACACAGTGCAACAGGGGTCATATCCTAGCCTATTAGTCTTTTCTTCCTGACAGAACGTAAGCATTTATTTGAAGGCCAAGGACCATATCTTTGACCTTTTCCAATCTTCCACAGTTTTGGACATGATGTTTTTCGTAGGCACAAACTAGATGCTCAGAAAATATCTGTTGATTAATCACGTAAACAAGAATGGGTCTGCTCAGCCAAGACCTTTTTGCATCCCATTTCTCGTTATCCTCTCTTCCCAGGAGGGAGCCCATCAAAGGGAGGCTGAGACCACTGGTCCTCTGGCACAATTAGGAAAGAATAGTGAGGAAAGATCCCGAATCTCTCTGGTTTTGAGCTGAGGGCATAGGGTGTGATGCTAACAACCTCTTCTCTCCCCTCAGGCACCTGTATCAAGTGCAACAAAGGCATCTATGGGCAGAGCAACGCCTGCCAGGCCCTGGACAGCCTCTACCACACCCAGTGCTTTGTCTGCTGCTCCTGTGGTGAGTGTGTCCCCTAGGCCTTCCCGCAGGGGCTGGGGCCTCAAGCACTCCCCACATGCATCCACACTCACAAGTGCCTAGGGAAAGCAGAGCTTTTGCCTCTTCACTTGCTCACACAGCAGCTGTCAGGTGCCCACCATATGTCTGGGTGTCCATTGCTGCCCCGCCTTTCCTTCTCTGTGCTTTACCTGACTCTCTAGTCCCCATATTGGGTCTGCTTTCTGGAGTGAGTCCTCCCTTCCTCCATTCAGCCTCTTTCCTCCCCTGTGTTCCTCCCTCTTTCTTCTGCCTCCTTGCTTGCCCAGCCTGGACTCCAGCCCGGCCTCAGCCTCTCCTTGGTGGGGTTTGGTCCTGGGCAGTCTGAGTTGCCTGGGGCGACAGTGAAAGACTGGAATGTGGGAAGGGTGGGGGTGGGCTGGGGAAGTTGGGAGCCATGGGGGGCGGAGAGAGGGGTTTTCTCTTGGCTGGTCAGAGTTCAGCCACCTCGCTGGAGTGCAGGCCACAGGGCCATGCCAAGCTGATGACATCACGCTCCAGGAATGCCCGCTGCTGCTGCTGCTGTTAGCTCAGGAGGCCCGCCTGGGAGGGGGGGGTGCTCCCAGTGGCCTTAACTCCCCGGCCCTTCCCTCACCTCCCTCATTACCCCTCCCCACTGCTTGCCCACTCTTGATTCCTTTGCTAAACCTTTAATCTCCTATCTCTGCCTGTCTGACTCCAGCACTCAGCTTTTCTCTCCTTCCACCCCAATCCTCACCCCCCCCCACCTCTGCCTGGTTCTCTTAGGTTCATCTATCTGTCTGTCCTGTTTGTAGGGCCTTTCCTGGGTATGTCTCTTTCCTTCTTTCTACCCCTGCTGTGTCTCATGAGTTTCTAAGTCAGCTTTTCTAAACCACTGGACAGAGGTGGAAGTGGAGATTGTGATCAAAAGAGGGCAGAGGAAGTGGCCAACTTGCCCATTCTCCATCCTAGGTCTCACTCCTACCCCCTCTCTGACAAGTTAGACACCCTGGAGCAGTTCCTAAGTATTGATCACATGTTTTGTCTGCTCACAGAAGATCCTGGATTCCCTGGGTTCCTCTAAGCTTGGGGTAGCAGTTCAGTACAGCGGGAAAGGGAACTGACTTTGCTCCCAAGCAAAGCACTTTGTCCCCAGCAGTAACGCCAGTATGTCCTGACCTGCCGAGCCTGTCCCTGGAAAAAGACAGACAGGGCTGGGAGAGCAAGATGGCTGTCCACAAAGAGGCCTCTAGGTTGAAAAGTCTCAGAGGGCGAGGCCTGTGACAGTGTGACCACCTCTGTGGGCATCGTCCAGCACCTTGTTCAGAGTTCCTTTACCTTGTGCCCCAGCCTGTGGTTGGCTTTGCTTTCCCTGGTGGCTCCACGTGCACTGGTGGGGAATGTACTTGTTTAGGGAGGCCAGGAAACTAGAAAACTGTTGAGGAGGCAGGAAGTGGAGAAGCAGTGAGCAGAGGAGAGGGGAAGCTGGCAGGAATGAGACCAAAGCAAATTGGAATTGCATCAGATGGGACTTTTGTGTAGGGAGGGAGGACAAACAGCAGTTAGGAGCATAGGCACTAAAGTCCAGACTTAAACACATAATGTGACATTGGAGAGGAGTGACCCTGGGGCAGGGAAACCCTGTACCTGGACCCCGGGATGGCCTCCAGTCCTTTGTCTTCTGCTTCCAGGGCGAACTTTGCGCTGCAAAGCTTTCTATAGCGTCAATGGCTCCGTGTACTGTGAGGAAGATTATCTGGTGAGTGAGGGGTCCCCTGGGCCTGGACTTGGCTCCCACAGTGGATTCCCTTCTTGGTGGTCCATTGGGGTTCCAACCATCAGGTCATTCTCTACTTGTAACACCCTCCCTTGGTCTTTTCTTTCTCTGTAGTTTTCAGGGTTTCAGGAGGCAGCTGAGAAGTGCTGTGTCTGTGGTCACTTGATTTTGGAGAAGGTAAGCAAAGTGTCTTCATCTGAGACTCTCTATGAGCCTGAGGGGCCGAGGGGTAGAGCCAGGGGATAGGTGGTACTGAGAAAGGTGGAGGGAGGAACCGTATCACCACATGAATCACTTTCATCTCATTCTTCCCCAGAGCAACTGTTTACAGTGGTGTCCCTCTGCCTGTGGGGTCAAGTCTGGACCCCTAATCCTGCCACCCCAGGCTTCTATAACCTAGTCTTTACCTAATTCTGCAGGCACAGCCAGGCCCTCCACCTGAGCAAGGGGTGTGGGATGCTGGGTCTTAATGTCCTTCCTGCTACTGACTGGGATCAGTTAGAACTGAGTTGTTCTTTTTTAATTTAGGAAGGAGGGATAGGATTAGATCAGAGGTCCTCAACTCTAGCAGCCTAGCAGATCACCTGGGAAGAAGTAAAGAAAATACCAGTGCCTGGGTCTTCATCAGAGACTGAGATGGATACTTTTGGGATAGGACCCAGGCATTGATGGGTATTTTAAGCTCCCTGGGTGATCCTAATATGTAGCCCCGGATGAGAACCACTGGCCTGGATGCTAAGAACTTGTTCAAGGTTTCTGCCTCTGTTTTAAGAGTCCTGGCTTCCCTCAGATTACGTAGCATTGTTCTGGGAGGATAGCAGGGGGTTGGATGGGGTTGGGGGGCAGCAGGAAGGGCCATGGGTAGCTGGGTAACGGGAGAGCCAAGATCGGAGGGAGACTGATTTTCCTCCCACTCCATGAGCCAGATCCTACAGGCCATGGGAAAGTCCTATCACCCAGGCTGCTTCAGATGCATCGTTTGCAACAAGTGCCTGGATGGCATCCCCTTCACAGTGGACTTCTCCAACCAGGTGTACTGCGTCACTGACTACCACAAGTGAGTCTACCCCCTTGGGGTATGGTGTGGAACTGGGCTCAGGGATTCTCCAACCTTAATTCATCTCTGTCTCTCTTTTTCAGAAATTATGCTCCTAAGTGTGCGGCCTGCGGCCAACCCATCCTCCCCTCAGAGGTCAGTATGTTTGGGTTCTCCTGCGGGGCAGCCAGTGCCGCTGCCCCTGGGAAGGGGATGGGACATAGGGCCTGGCTTCCCGCGGGAGGCGGTGGCGCTGAGGAATGTACTCTGCGAAGATTCCCGTGTGACTCTGCTCTCAGGGTCACCACCCTGACCCTAACATCCGGGCCTGGACATGTCTGACAGCCTCACTGGGCCCAGGCTTCATCTGGTCTCTCCCAGTCCAGAGGAGGAGACTTTCTTCGAGGTCAGGGTCACCAGATTCCAGAGGTAGGGGCTGGAAAAAAGGTGGGAAGAATCCTTAGGGCTGGTAGGAAGATGTCAGCAATGATTTATGCTGTGTGTGCGAAGCATTTGCCTGGGGAGAGAAGCCAAAAGCCAATGAGATATCAGATCCTGTTGGATCTCCTTGTCCCCAGCTTAGTTTACTTTACTTATGCTGCCTGCCCCCTTTCCCTCCCTCTGCTTCCCTCAAAGCTGGGAGAAGTAGGTAAGGCCAGAGCTGCTGGACAGAGGGAAGACAATGAGAGGACATGCCTCCTGGAGGCAACCCTAAGAAAGGGTGGGGGGAAAGTTCTGGTAGGATCTGCAAAAACCATCTCAAAGCCGCAGATGATTGCAGAGAGCTCTGTCTGGAGGCCTTTGTATGATCTTCCCATTGGTGTGGGAGGGGCCCATAGTAGGGAAGGTAAAGTTGGGGTTGTCATGCTGTGCTCATCCCAAGCTTTTCCCATGGGGGTCTGCATCATTTCAGGGCTGTGAGGACATTGTGAGGGTGATATCCATGGACCGGGATTATCACTTTGAGTGCTACCACTGTGAGGTGAGTGTTGGGAGCCAGGGCTTCTGGAGGAGAATGGGAATGGGGCTGGGGGGTGAGGCATGTCCCTAAACTGCCTGCAGGAGAGGTCTAAGGCATGGAAACCAGGAAGGTGCTCTGGCCTATCTCCAGTGTGTGTGTGTGTGTGTGTGTGTGTGTGTGTGTGTGTGTGTGTCTGTCTCTCTCTGTCTCTCTCTCTCATCCTCCAGCCACCCTCTCTGGTCTTGGTTGTTTAGTCCTTTCTGAATCTGGCTTCCCCAGAGGCAAGACTAAACTAGGGACTCCTGGTAACTGCTGGAAATGGGAGTCTGACTCATTATTTCTGCTGTAGCAGCGACACCTGCTGTCCCGCTGAGGTATTTTCTCAGGTTTCTTCTCTGGGAGTCTATCCCTTCCAACCCCACCTCCTTTCTTCCAGTCATTAGGAGTCTGGTGTGGAGCAAGGCAGACTCCCAAGATGTCTGAGGTGCCTAGGCTGAGGTAAACTAGATGTCCTTCTTCCCTAGGACTGCCGGATGCAGCTGAGTGATGAGGAAGGCTGCTGCTGCTTCCCTCTGGATGGGCACTTGCTCTGCCACGGCTGTCACATGCAGCGGCTTAATGCCCGACAGCCCCCTGCCAACTATATCTGAACTGCAGTCGCTACTGCTGCCTTCGCCACCATTGACAAATTCCTCTGGCCAGAGGGCCCCTCTGAGGCCAGCCGAGGCAAGGAACGCACTCCCAGGCCGGGAAGAAGAGCCCTCTGGGGAAGGCCCCAAGGGCCAGAGACCCAAAGATATGACATTCCAAATGGATTGTGGAGAAGGAACCTTCCAATTGCCATGGTGGGGTGACTGGCTTTCTTTCCATGTGTGTAGCCTGTGCTGTAGCGTGTACTCAGGCACACACTGCAGGCGAGTTCCAGTACTTTCTAAAGGTCTGATTCTGGTCTGTATCTCCAGTCTATGATTATGCATAAGTCAAGTGATGTTCCAGCTTTGGATTATAGGAAGAGAGGACATCATGAGCACTCCTCACTCTTTTGTACCCCTCATGTGGGTCAAGTATGGGGTCAGCAGGTTCTTACCACAGTGTCTTTGTATCTGGATGAAGAGATGGACACTAGACCTTATTAATGAGTTTTTTTCTTGGCCACTTTCTCCCTATAGACTAGGAGCACTGCTCACCCCTCTGCTGGGAAGGGGGACAGCTCTCAGTGGGCCTGTTGCCTGTATTGCCTATTTCTCAGGGACTCACGTGGGCCTGGGAAGGCTAGGTGGGTGCCCATACTTGGTTCCTCTTCTCCTCAGTTGGGGAAGTAATGAGTGGGTCCTTGGGGGTGGAGGTGCCAGGTGAGACATGTAAGAAGTGTCAGGCCAACCGCGCTCCGTGCACATGCCCAGGTATAGGTGCACTGAGACCTCCAGCCCAATGTAGACACACATAGGCACATTCATAGACACACTGTCTCACTCCCTTCTTCTCAGGTCACTCTTATCCAGTTCCCTCATAGTCACTCACCACTCCAGACCTGCCACCTCTCAGAGGAATCTAGGATTATAACCACTACAACTCCCAAACTCTGAGGTTCTGGGGAGCCAGAGGGGCAACACACTTTGATCTGGTTCTAGTCGTTTGGCTGAAATCGGTTTACCTAAGGTAGATTCCCTTAAAGCCAATTCGTGGGAGACTTGTATGCTTAAAGTTTACTTGTTTTGGGGGGGGCGGGGAGGGTGCAAAAAAGGTGGTTTTATTGAAAGCACGGGAATAGGACCCATGGGCAGAAAGAGCTGCCAAAGTTTACTTAATGACCAGTTTGCCAAAAGCTCAGTCCCTTTGGGGTATTTTTATAGCCATTTAGGTGTTTCGTTGTTATGTTTTGGGTGTTTTCAAGATTTACATCTATTCATCCAACAGTACTTCTGAATTATTGTCAACAACAAATTTATCAAATTTGCAGCACTTTGTAATGTTGAGATTGCTTCCTACCTTTATGGACATTTTCCTATGTTATCTACTTTTCAAACACTTTTCTAAAAAGTTTAAAGTTTCTAGCAATAAATATAATTGGTATGGACATTTTGTGTATCATTTTTTTGTGTTTCTTAATTCAATATTCCTTTACAAATTAGATGCCTTGGAAAATGTAATAGAGCTCAATATGATTTTGATGCTTTGGCCTAACTTCTACATTCCTGCTGTTAAAAATGCCAATATATTCTAAACAAATGAGCAGGCATGTGGCATGTTCAGTTGACTAACAATTAAAGGTTATGTGGACAACAACAATAAAAAGTGAAAGGGTAAATCTGCTAAATCCTTTTGAAATGCTGCAGATTTGATAAATATTTATTTTAGACTAATTGTCTGTAGGTGAATTGGTTTTCGGCAAATTAATCTGATAATCTTTAATCCTTAGTCTTCATTCCCTGTCACTTAGAGTTTCATACTAGAAATGGTTACTCCTAAGAACAGAAGTTCCGCGTTTAGGGGTTATTCTAAGGTGACCATGCCAGCCAAGCTGGGGTTGCAGAGGAGAGGCCTGTGCATGAGGGTGTGAGGGGGAGTAAGAGCTCACATTCATACCCCTGACTGCAGAGGGGATGCACTTTTTTTGGAGGGATAAATGTTCTGATAGGTTACTTGATCTACAGCTGGGATTGCTTCTTCTGAATTATTATTATTAAATAAGTGAATACAATGACGCTGACTGGGCAATTTTCTCACCAGGCTGCTCCAGGCCTGGGAAATCCAGACAAGCATGTATACCTTTACACCCATCCCTTCTTTGACTCTTGGAGGTCGTGTCCACTCTGACCTTTGGTTTCTTACTCTGATTTCAGCCTCCATCTTACTGGCTGATTCCTTTCTGGGTCTGTGCTCCTCTGTGCCAGCCCCAAGGCTCCCCAGGACTCTGTTCTTGCCACTGGGGCTACTCCCTTCCTCCATCCTGAGAAAAGACAAGTGCTAACAGCTGATGAGGACAGGCCCAGGGAAGGCAGGCTGTGGCAGAAGATCAGCCCCAGCCACCTCACGTTGTCACTGGCAGGCTCCCAAGTGTTCACTGCATTGCAAGACCCCTTCTTCCTGTTTCCCAGGAGACAGCTCTACCTGACCCATTCTATTTAATATTTACAGCTAATAGATTCGTGGGTGCTGCAAAGGACCCAGGAACAGGTAGACCTTGTTTGGCCAGCTTACTGCCTGGTTTTCATCAATAGCCACTAGGCCTGAGATGGGCAAGGGGGAAATGGGAGAGTCTTGGATCTTTTTGGTGTCTCTAGATGAGAGTCACAGTACGGGGGTCAGGCTTTCACAGCAGACTGGCTGTTTGCTCTGGTAAGCTCCGTTCACTACAGGCCTGAATGTGGTTTGGTTTATGAAGAATATGGCTGGTGGTGGTTCTCCCTCTGCCTCACTCCTTCAAGACCTGTTTCTCCCTTCCCCCTTTCCTAGGCCAGGGAATTGGTAAGATTCCATTTGCAATCAGGCCGGAGACTGTCCTCAGTTGAGGAAGTAGAGAAAGCTATTTCTAGGCACATAAAGCCAGCTGGATAAGGTCCTTGAGATTGTACATATAACAAGAGGGATAATGAGAGAGAAAGGAGACTGATAGGATTGAGACAAAAGGATTGGAAAAACCAGTGAGCAAAAGCATTTTGTTGCTTTAGAAGAATCCAGACCCGAGCCAGGTCATTTGGAGCCCTAATGTTAGAGGGTTCCACAACAAAGACAATCTCCGTCCTCTCCATTCTCCCTCACAGCAAAGGAGAACCTAAGACGGCCTCTGCCTTGCTGCCCGTTACTGGTGTAGAGACCTTGGAATATCCACACTTGGCCCTGGTTGTGAAGGACTGAGGTTTGACCTTGGAAACAAGAGCAAACTGTCACTGGGACATATGGATTAGAGCAGTCTAACGTGTTCGGAGAGTAGTTAGAGGCAGATTCTGTCCACCTATGCTTAGAAAGGCTAGCACTGCCCCTTGTGAAGGGAGCCAAGGAGCAATCCAAGCAGGGAGACACAGGTTACCAGGAACATCTGCTGAAAGGTGTAGGTTAGGCTTGTATCCTAGAGGGAGGGTTAGAGCCAAGCAGGGTGTGATTTTGGAACTCTGTGACCTCGTTTTACCAAATGAAGAAATAGAAATGGAGGGATAACGGCACTTACCTAAGGTCATGCAGCTGGAAAATGAGGTTCCAACTTTTGAAGACTAATAAAGAGTTTATTTCCCCTTTTCCCTCCCACCCGAACCTTCATCCCCATTGCAGGGACTCCCACAGCACAAGTAAACTGTAAATTAGATCAGCCCTTCATTATGATGGATAATTAGGGAAAGTTTTAGTGGGAAAGCCAGGGAATATAAGAGACAATAATGAAAACTTGTGGTTCTTACTAATGTTTTTGTTTTTTGGTTGGTTGGTTGGTTTTTTTGCTAACTTGAACTAGCAGTAGCCAAAGTATCTTTAAAAGCACATTAGAAGAAGCAAAAGAAATACACTGCAGGAGAGTCCCTGCCCTTGAGGAGGTCACAGTCTAGCCAGGGAGACAAATACACACATAAAATGCCTTGAGAAGATTACAAGCAACATGTCACCAAGTGCAAAGTAATTGAGTGTTACAAACAAAAGACCTAATGCTGCAGGGTACAGATGACCGGGGGGAGACTTTGTTGGACTTCGATTGTAGATCAGAATGTGGTGGCCCATAGACAAATCCTGTCCCCAAATGCATTCTTTGGCCACTGGGAGTGGGAGTTATTTTTTATATTATTTTGAACCTTCATTGAGGAGAGGAAAATGCCAGCTAGTAAATGTAGAAAGAATGATAGAATTGGAAAAACAGCATTTTGTGAACCCGAATAAAATAATTGATTCGGGCCAAAATATTAATTAGATTGAAAGCTATAAGTGGGCAACTGGACATTATATATATATATATATATATATATATATATATGATATAGTGCCAAGTAACCAAGCTTATGGTCTTGTCATCACTCATTTCCTGGAAATGGGTCTTAGTATCACCAGCCAGTTGACCGGTTCTGGTGTGAGGCAAATACATAACCCAGCCTAGTGTAGAGTCCAGCTGCTCCCCACCCACCAGAGAAGTAGGACATGTAGCTTGAGGTTTGCAGGGAGTTCTGTGAGAAAGTAAAGGATGCCAGGAGGAAGCAACCCCACAAACCTAGGAGGTGAGGTAATCTGCAGGGCAATGGGTCAGCGCTCTTGAGCAAGTCCACATGATTTTTTTTTTTTTAACTTCAAAACTGCTAGATTAGAGGGACTTAAGCTATCTCATAACAATACAACGCATGGTCCTGGATTCACTATTGGTTTAAGCAAATTGCTATAAAAGATATTTGGAGTCAACTGGGAAATTTTTTATATGGACAGGGGATTAGATGAGGTGAAAATTTACTGAGCCGGAAAGGTCAAAATCATTAACAAAAATGCCAGTCACAAAACCAGTACAGGGTATTCATATTTTGTTTTCAAAGTGTCTATATGTTTAAAAAAAAAAAAGATCTGAAAGGATATGCATGAAGGTGTTGACAGTGGTGATCTCTGAGTGGTGAGAGTATGTTTTTGTGTTGTTGGCCTATGTTTTCTATTTTTATACAGTGCACTTGTACTGCCTCTGTAGTAGTAAAAAGCTGTTATGAATAAAATAACTAGTTGCCAACTTTTATAATTAAGGAGATTTCACATAAAAATCCATAGATTGTATGTGAAGAGAGGGGTTTCTAAGGTTTTTCTGAATAATCAGAAGATCTGTCACCCCTGGCCTTCCAGTCTCACAAGGCAACAATTAGTTGGAACCGAGTGATAGCTGCTCCTTTATAGGGTATATTCTCTCCTTCATTTGTCACAGTTCTTACCACTCTGTGTGCTTCACACTGCTTACTGCCTGGCTCCTGTAGACCCTCTATTTGAGTCAGTAACCCTCTAGCTGGGTGATCCTGATGGGCTCCTCCCCATCCATAGACCCTCCCATTATTAATTGTTGAAGGTATCAACAAATTAGTTTTGAAATGCTGCCCGAGAAAAGCATCTGTTCCAGAATTACCTGTGCCTGGTTTGTTTGTTTGTTTGTGTTTGTTTTTGTTTTTTATAAGGCAACCCAGTCATGTGAAACCCAGATGTAATGATGTAATAATTAATCTACTTAGCTACCATGGTTGCATACTGTAAATTAGTTTAGCAAAATTTCTCTTTGGCAAATGGAATTTGGAAAGTATACTAAATTGCTAACTTCCTCAAGGTTTTGCTTTTTTTTTGCCATTACACCTTAATCTTAGGGGGCATTTCAAAATTTACAATGTATGGTCTTCCCAACCATGAAACTCCAAATGCCCTTTGGTTGGTCTGTTTCTCCCACTGTTCTGATACAGTTTTTAAAGGAGAAAATCTCTTTCGTATGCAACTCAGTGTAAGACAGTGTCATCATCAGTTTAAAATCCAGGGAAATACTTTTATCAGCCTGGCACATGTTTTCTCATTACAACAGCACACTCAATCCTTATAACAAGAACTGCACACGTTGTGCCTCATGTCTAGCTTTTCAAAATGATACTGGTCTTCTTCTGAATCAATTTCCTTTACTGTCTCATATTCCTTTGGTAAAAATTGTTTCAATCTGTCCCATTTTTGAGCCAAATTTCTCAGCTTTTCTTTGAGATCCAAAATGTCCTATCAGGCCTTATTTATATACTAGTTCACAATGGTGTCTCAGTAAGACCAGGCTCATTTCAGTTTGTATAACAAACGTTTCCATGAACAGACAGGCAACCCTTGAAGCCACAAGGGAGCTGGGTTTGAAATCCCCCTTGGAATGGTTAAGCAATTGAAAAATGGCACATTATGAACATTTGTTCCAAAATTGCCATTCGATGTCATAGGTTGATTACGTATTTTCTTTATCCACTTGTTTTCTCCTTAAATCATGTACTCACAATGGGCATGGAATTTCCTAGCTTAATCATCAATAGTTGTGTCTCTGAATACCTTCATTTTCCAGTGAACACCCTTGAAAATAATTTGAAAACCTCTTGACTGCCTGTAAATTTTATTCCTGAAACTGGTTTCTGGGTCCATAATACAAATATATTCTTGCTACTCATATTCAGATACTTTCAAAGTAGTATGGTTCATTTTTTTTTTAATTTTTCTAAACAATTGCTCAGTTAAGTGTAGTTCCACACTCCAATGGCGATTTTAATATCCTAGCTTTGAAATCTGATTATTGAAGCCCAAATTTTCCATGTGAAAACGTATTCTACTCAAAAGTTTCCATTGGTTTGATAAATAGAATGTGTACTAAATACTCTATCTTTGCAGTGCCATTTTGTTTCCTGGCTAGAGTGTGGGAGGCAGAGTTCTTACAATGTTCTCAGCAAATCTCCATTCTTCTCTGTAATTCTAAACAATGCAGCCAAGGAATGTCCAAGTCTGAAAGGTTAAGTAAACTTTTTCTCAGGCTCCCATTTACATTTAACATCAAGTTCAAAACATACACATTAATATTTTTTGAATACTAGATCAAGAGCAATGTCTCCAAGAAAGTAGAGCTAGATTGTGGGCAGGAGTTATGCCTAATTTATCTTTCTACACGCTCCCCCCCCCCCCCTCCCATTCCTTGCAAGAATCTAGCTCAGGAATACTTGAGCATGTTCTTGGCTTTATCATTAAAGAACATTTAAGAAGTGAGTGATTGTATTTTGCATATGGCATAGCAGAATGTGAGATGAACAACACTGATGAAGAGACAGGCCTATAAAGGTCAAGCGTTCCATGGAACAAACAAAACTATATAAGGAATTAACATTGTGGGGTGGTGAAAATTCATTCTTTCAACAAATAATCGCTCCATATGCCAAGCACTGAGATAGGTACCTTAGGATCATGGAGGAAGCACCTCCTTAAATACAAACCCAAACAAATGAAGGTTTTAAAGTGGATTTCATGCCACTTCTCAACAATAGACACAGACTAAAAAAATGGACTATTGATACTAGTACATTTATGAATTGCAAAATTATGCTGAGTGAAAGAAGCCAGACAAAAAGTACATCTTTATTTTATGCCATTTATATAAAATTCTAGAAAGTGCAAACTAATCTATAGTGACAGCAGATCAGTGGTTGGGAGGGGCCAGAAAGAATTACAAAGGGGCACAAGTAAACATTTAGAGGGTGATGCATATGTTCACTCTCTTGATTGATTATGGTGATAGCACATATGTATAGTTAAGGTTGAAACTTAATGAATTGTACATGTTAAATATTGTATGTCAAAATACCTAAATAAAACTTTTTTTAAAGTTTATTTATTTTTGAGAGAGAGAGAGCGCAAGTGGAGGAGGGACAGAGAGAGAGAAGGAGGCAGAGAATCCCAAGCAGGCTCTGCACTGTCATTGTGGAGCCTGACATGGGGCTCGAACCCACAAAACCCTGTGATCATGACCTGAGCTGAAACCAAGACTTGGATGGTTAACTGGCTGAGCCACCCAAGGCCCCATAAATAAAACTGTTTTTGTGTGTATTTTTGTTGTTGTTGTTTTTTATTTTTATTTTTGAGAGAGACAGAGAGAGACAGAGAGAAAAGAGCACACATGAGCAGGGATGAGGAGCAGAGGGAGAATCTCAAGCAGGCTCCACACTCAGGGAGGAGCCCAACGCAGGACTCAATCTCATGACCCTGGGATCATGACCTGAGCAGAAATCAAGAGTTGGATGCTCAATCGACTGAGCCACCTAGGAGCCCCTGTTTTTAGTTCTTATTCATTTATTTATTTATTTAGTAATCTCTGCACTCAACATGGGGCTCAAACTCACTCACAACCCTGAGATCGAGAGTCCCGTGCTCTTCTGACTGAGCCAGCTAGATGCCCCTGTGTGAGTGGTTTTTTGTTTGTTTGTTTTAATTTGGGAGTAAAAAAGGAGGGAGGGAGGGAGAGGGAGAGAGAAAGACAATGAATTCTAGGGACTCTCTTGCAAATCTTACTTGCTCAAGGACATCAGACAGTGTGCAATTGTAATATCTTTTTTCAGTACCTTGCTGCAGTTTTGATTGCCAAGATGGTCTATGGGCTAAATGTAGTCTTATGTAGAACTTGCCTATACAGTCCTTCACTTCAGCTGGGCCAGTGTCCTCTTGAACCCAGAAAGCAGCTTGGACTCCCTGTCTCTTCCTATGCTTGCTGGGATATTCCTCCATTCTAAATGATCTGAATTTTCTCTCCTTTTAGGCCCAGTTAAGATAAGATTGATTTCATAGTCCTTACTATCCATTCCTGCAGAAAGAGTTCTGTACCTTCTTTTAAGTTTCTCTAGTATTTATAACCTTTAAACATTTTTTTAAGTTTATTTATATTGAGAGAGTGTGTACTCACATGAGCAGAGAAGGAGGGAGAGAGAGAATCCCAAGCAGGCTCCATGCTATCAGCACAGAGTCCGACATGGGGCTCGATCTCACAAACTAAGATCATGACCTGAGCCGAAATCAAGAGTTGGACACTGAGCTGACTGAGCCACCCAGGCAACCCTAAGATTTTTTATTTTTAAGTAATCTCTACACCCAACTCAAACTTAGAACCCTGAGATCAAGAGTCACATACTCTACTGACTGAGCCAGCTAGGTGCCCCTCTAGTATTTATAATTTGCTTTTAGTATTTATTTGCTTCTAGTATTTATTATTTGCTTTTCGTGTGCATGTCTTATCTTCTCAACTAGATTATGAATTTCAGGGCAGGGACTGGGTCATATTTATCTATGGGTCTCTCTCAAGACACTTAATATGTGCTCAATAAGTGTCAATTTTAAAATACCTCACTTTGATAGTCTTTCCAAAGCACTTTTCAGCCATTATCTCATTTGATCATTACATCAACACTACGAGATTGGAGGAGCTAGAAATATGTTATTTCCTCCTTGTGACAAATAAGGAACCTGAAGCCCAAGGTCAGAGAGAGAGAGAGAGAGAGAGAGAGAGAGCTGGAACAGATAATTACATATGAAGGTTTGAGCCAATTCAAGGTTTCCCATGGCTCTCCCCCTCGTTCCCCTCTACGCTATCTGAAGACAGGCCTCTTCACCCTTCACCTTTGCATTCCCCAAGTCCTTTAGAGCTGTTTAGCCAAAGCTTTGTAGTACCAGATTATAAAACTTGACAAATACGAGACATGAAATTTCAGTAGATTTCTGATCAGCTCTGAGTCACCAAAGCATGCTTGCTATTTTGTTCCAAGTGTCGTTTGTTAGGGACATTATGCCTGATATTTAATGATGCTGCACCACAGAGCTGAGGAAGCATAAATGATTTTTAAAAGCCGTAGAAAATGACAGCACTTTAATATTAAGCACGAAAGGTGGCAGCTGACAAGATGACCAGGGATATAAAATTTCTGCACTGGATCACACTATTCCTCTATGTATTGCCAGTAGAACTCTCTGGTTGGTACTAAAGGAAAATATGAAACTCTCTACCACCCTGCACACCTAACCAAGATTCCTGCCCCACCATCCCAGACTACCAGCTTCTCTGATGCAAGAGATTTGAGAAACTTGGTGTAATTTACTTAGCATCAAATATTATTTTAGAAATAATTCACTTAATGATTACGTTCCAGTCAACTTTGAAAAGAGGGTGGGAGTGAGTGGTGTTTAAGACAGAGAGAGGTAGGGGAACCCCCTTGACAGAAGTAATGATCTTGGGTTAAAGTCTGTAGGCAGCCTCAGGTCAAGCCCAGTGAGAAAGTCAGTCGTCCCCTCCCTCCCATCCAGCCTCCTGCTGGGACCCCTCATTGGCTGAAAGTAGGGCATATGGAAACCCTGAAGTATTTACAGGCAGTCCTTACTGGTCTATATAGGTGTCAAAAAGCAGAATGTGTATCTGGGGGGCAAATGGAAGATATCTAGCTCATTGGTCTAGAGATGGGCCCGTGACCCAGTCTGGTCAATGAGACATATGGGAAAGTCTGCTGTGTACTTTGGGAAAGATTTTCTTCCCTGACTGTTGCAGGAAGAAGGCTCCTCCCCTTCCTGCCTGCTTGGGTTGCTGTTGAATTGGATGTACTTCTTGGATTTCTGCAGCTACCCTGTAACCATAAGGAAAATGCAAAAAAACATGACCAACAGAGTTACTAAGAAGCCTTGGGATCTCCAGCTCCAGACTTATTATTAAGCAAACTATACAAGTCCCTATAGTTTAAAAAAGAAGGAGAGAAGGTGAAAGGGAGGGGGGGGGGGGGAGAGGGAGAGAGCTAGCCTGAGAGAGCGAGGTGAATGAAGGATGAGAGATAATGAAGTTAGAGGAGACTGGGGGAGGAAATTAGATTGGAAGCTGACCCAGGGGGCAGCGCCAGAGTGAAGAGACTGGCAGGCTTAGTGTGGGCGGCAGGTGTAAGGTTCAGAGGGCCATTGGGTCCGATTTAGACTCTGTGAGCTGCGACCATGAACAAGTCACTTAACTTCTCGGCGCCTTAGTTTTCCCCTCTGTAAAATGGGTATGATAGTGCCTCTCTCGTAGGATGCCCTAAGAACTGACGTAAGAACTAAATGAGGAACCCGCAAGGCAAGTAAAGCCTATTGACATAGTTCTTGACTCATTGTAGGCCCTCGATAAATGTTAGCAATCATTACCATTTTCTCTACATTTGCCCTCAACAAAGGGGACGCCCTCAGAAAAAGGGGCAAAGAGGCCTTCCCATCCCGCACTCCAAAAGCCGAAAAGCCGGGCTCGCAGATGGTTGAGGAGTGAGGGCGCGCGCTCGACGAGGGGCGGGGCCTGCAGTTCCCGCTTCAGGCGGGGCACCGCCCCTCCTCCCTCCCACAGGGCCGCTGTGCACTATCGGCCTTTTCCCCCTCTCCCCCGAAGTTCCTGCTCAGTCCACCCGGGCCTAGCTTCCCCCAACCCCAGTGCAGGCCCGAGTGAGAGGTTCCGGAGCCCGGGTGCGGGCGGGATTCCGGCGTGGACGCTGCGGGCCATCCCGCCCCAGGCTGCTCCGCACTGCCTCGGGAGCTTCAGCTGCCCCATGGTGTGCAGGTTTGCCTCTGAGGGTCCGAGGGCGGCGCGGCGGGGAGGAGGAGTGCTGGGAGGGTCAGTCCGGCCAGCCCCCGGCCTCCGGCTCGGCCGCCCTCGCCCTTGGGAATCCTTGGCTGCCCAGACGGAAGGGAAGTAGGCGCCGGAGAGCCCTCTCCGCATTTTGATTCATCTCGGGCCCTGTAAGGGTCACATCTTGTGAAAATACCTGTAAAATCAATTTAACGTTCAGTGCAGCGTGTAAAGACAGCTCTAAGAATTTAAAAGACGCCTGAGTCAGAACATTTAAATGCTTGGGTCCCTGTAGCAGCGTTTTAACACGTCTGAGTGCAGAGGGTGGAGAATCGAGTCTGATTGTCGCCTTCGTTCACGCCCTGTAACATTTTAAAAGGGTAAAGAAAAGCACCCTAAGAAAATCCCAGTGGGCAGTTCCCCTAGGGAGGGAAGAACAGCTGACTTTTTTGAAATTTGGATTGGTCCTCATTTCCGTCTGCGAAATTTGCCTGCAGAACTTAGATCAACAGAATTGTTAAAACACTGAGTTTAACTAGTGGCTTTTGTTAACGAGTTGTGTTATTAGTTCTTGATGTCTCATCCAAGGCAGGATTTATTATCTCTTTTGCAGGCGAAGAAAGTTTGGCACCAAAAAGCGTTTCCCTTAACTTCACACAGCAGCGACGGCTAAGCTGCAAATGAAGTCCTAGCATCTGGACTCCTCATCTGTGTTCCTCTCTAGACCATGTTACAAAATAAATGAGTAGTAGGGGCGCCTGGGTGGCTCAGTCATTAAGCATCCAACTCTTGATCTTGGCTCAGGTCATGATCTCGTGGGTGGTGGGATGGAGCCACTGCCCCACCAAGGGCTCTGCGGTGACAGCATGGAGCCTGCTTGGGATTCCTTCTCTCCTCTCTCTGCCCTTCCCTGCTCTTGTTCCATCTCTCTCTCTCTCTCTCTCTCAAAATAAATAAGTAAACTTAATAATAAATGAGTAGTTACTTTGATGCTACTCATAAAACAAGGGAGTAAACCAAATGTTCTGTGAACATCAAATGTTAAATCCTAATAACCTTCAATGTCTTCTTTGGGAGGCTCAGCTGCCCTTTGGAGTTTAATACCTTACAGAGAGGACGGGGTGGAGCAAAAAAATGGAAGATAAGGTCAAGGGAAAAATTTTGTCTTGAGTCCAAACTGTGCCCACCTTTACTGCCCCTTTGTGTTGATGTCATCCTTTTCAGTGTACTCCATGTTCTGGCAAAACACCCCACAGCCCACAGCCCAGCCTTAGCTGTATTAACTACACCTTTGCATTGCTCTTTTGGCGCCGACCTCCCTGTCAGTCTTCTTGTCATGCTCTTTCCTCCAGGTGCTCTTTACTAACGCAGCTATGTGAAAACCAATGGTGGTTGTTCAATATGGAATGATTTGTCATTCCTGAAGGATGATTCTAAAGTTAATGATCAAAAATTACCAACAGATCTTAGATGAAAGGACAAGTTAAAGAAGTACAAGGAACTATTGTGGAATTTGAAAGTGGAGTTATTTGACTAGGGAAAAAAAGCAGACATTGACTCCCCACCCTCCCTTCCCCCAACTCACTCATCACTGGCAAGTAGCAACTCCGTTTTAACTTAGACATAATGGTGAGGGGAGGGGAGCATCGTCCTGTTCAGTGAATTGGAAAATTTTCTTTCCAAAGAAGGCTCCTTTTTAGAAGGCTTGGAACAAGTGGAAACATTTATGTGCTTAGAATGCAAATTGTTTTGCCACTTAGAAGTCTGTCTATAAAACTTGCAAGAGCTTGGGACCCATGATGTGCAATATAGTCCCTCCCTGTAAGAGGCATCCCTGAAGTTCCTCCCCAGCTCGTAGACAACAGAAACTTGAACCCATGGTAGTTTTCTCTGGAGCAGCAACCCAGTTTATTCACTTTGTGTTTTCTTTCACTCAGTTCCACAGATAAGAATTTCAAGAAAATCAGATGGCATCCGGGGATTTCTGCTCACCTGGAGAAGGAATGGAAATACTCCAACAAGGTAAGGGCTGCCATTTGAAGGAGGTTTGATGACTTCTCCAGAGAGATCTTATCCAGGTTCTTGCTTTCTATAATAAAAAGGATTTATAAAGTTCACCAGTATGGTTTCTCACATAGAAGCCTAAGTTTCTGGGGGAAACTAGAGAATAAATGAAGATTCTTAAATATTCTCTTATTGGAAAACATATTACACTGGCTCCTATCAAGTGTCTGCTCCTGCAGTGGACTAAAAACTCATGCTGCTCTGATGCTGTGTTAGCAGGCATAACCTGAATGTAAGGCTGGCCAAGAAACTCTGTGAAGGCTTCCTTCCTACCTGCATCTTGAATTTTCTCATATCTTGTACTTTAAAATCTCAGATGCTACCATATCGTCTCGTATCTTGAATTCTTTCCATATCACACCTTTTCTATATCTTGAATCCTTCAAGAACTTGAATCTTCTACATTTTGACCATTTCCATGTTGATCCTTCAGTGCCTGAGGGGAGAAAAAGGAGATTTCTTACTCTTCAAAAGGACTTTCTAAGGGTCCAAAGAATGAAAGTTTGATTGTTTGGTAAGTAGGAGTAAAACAGAAGACCCCAGCAGAAAATGTGTGAGAAAAGAGATAGAAAGGCCAATGGGGTGCCTGGGTGGTTCAGTCGGTTGAGCGTCTGACTTCAGCTCAGGCATGATCTTGTGGTCTGTGAGCCCGAGCCCCGCGTCGAGCTCTGTGCTGACCACTCAGAGCCTGGAGCCTGCTTTGGATTCTGTGTCTCCCTCTCTCTCTGCCCCTCTGCCACTTGTGCTCTGTCTCTTTCAAAAACTAAATAAACATAAATTTTTAATTTTTTTTAACGTTTATTTATTATTGAGAGATGGAGAGACACAGAGCATGGGGAGGGGTAGAGAGAGGGGGAGACACAGAATCTGAAGCAGGCTCTAGGCTCTGAGCTGTCAGCACAGAGCCCGACACGGGGCTCGAACTCACAAACTGCGAGATCATGACCGGAGCCGCAGTTGGTCGCTTAACCAACTGAACCACCCAGGAGCCCCAATAAATGTAAATTTTTAAAGAAAGCCCCTTGAACCTATGGAATAACCAGAGGATCCCAGTTTCCTGCACTTTTTCTCATACATGTGCTGCTCTGAATCCACGTGGGTTACTCAACTCTGTTTACAATAAGAATTCCATTAAGTTTTTCACTTATCCCTAAGAATATACCTTTTCTCAGTCTTGCTTATGTGACTAGAGATCACATCCAAAGGAACTTTACATGTTTTTTTTTCCCCTTCCTCAAGAATTCTAGTTATTCAGTGTGAATGAGGTATTTGGGGTACTGTGGTGATCCCTACTAAGAGGTCCCTTATTCCTGACTCTATTTGTGTAATATTTTCCAACTGTACTTCCATTTTCTAAGCTCTTAGTTTTATTATCTCATTATTATTTTTTTAAGTTTATTTGTTTTGAGAGAGAGAGAGAGAGAATGCACTCAGGGAAGGGGCAGAGAAAGAGGAGGAGAGAGAGAGAGAATCCCAAGCAGACTCCGCATAGTCAGCACAGAGCCCTATGCAGTATTCAAACTCACAAACTGTGAGATCATGACCTGAGCCAAAATCGGTCACTTAACTGACTGAGCCACCCAGGCACCCCAAATCTCTTAGTTTTATTAGAGACTCATTCCCTAATCTTTGATCAATATCTTTGTATATGTTATAAATACTTGTTACTTTGAGTGTTGCCTCTAGTTTATTTGTGGGGTTTTTTTGTTTGTTTTTTTTTTAAACATTTCATTAGGGGCGCCTGGGTTAAGTTAAGTGGCCAGCTTCGGCTCAGGTCATGATCACACGGCCTGTGAGTTCAAGCCCTGTATCGGGCGGGCTCTGCATTGACAGCTGGAGCCTGCTTTGGATTCTGTGTCTCCCTCTCTCTCTGCCCCACCCCTTGCATTCTGTCTCTCTCTCTCTCAAAAATAAATAAACATTAACCTTTTTTAAAATAAATAAAAATAAATAAACATTTCATTAGATTTAGAAAACTCCCCTACCAAAAACCTTTTTGAAAGTGTTAAGCTAAGAGTTATTCTCAATTATATATAATACCATCCTTGCTTTTTTTTTGTCTCTATGGGGACATCCCACGAAGTGTGCAGCAAACAGCTTCCTCCTTGTAACCTGAGTGAAAAGGACCTGTTACAAAACCCACACTTCAGCAAGCTGCTGCTGAGTCTCGCACAACACGTAGACGAGAGTGGCTTAAGCCTCACCCTGGCAAAGGAGCAGGCTCAGGTAAGAGCTCTTGGGGGAGGGATGATAGGAGGAAGGGAAAATCTTCCAAGACAGAGAAGTTCCTACCTGGGATTTTTTTGGTTTTCTAGGCATGGAAGGAAGTTCGACTGCATAAAACAACATGGTTGAGGTCTGAGATTTTACAGAGAGTCATTCAAGAGCTGCTTGTGGACTACTATGTGAAGACACAAGACACAAATTTAACTTCTGAGGACAAAAAGGTGAAGCAGGAGAGACACAGTAGGCATTGGTTACCACCTACAGGAATGACTAGGCCAACTATGGCTTCGCCTGATTGTATGATCTAGGGGAAATAGGAGCTTTGAGTAATGGTTATCAAAAAAGAACTGGACAGGGGACACCTGGCTGGCTTGGGGGGTAGAGCATGCCTCTCTTGATCTCAGGGTTGTGAGTTTGAGACCCATGTTGGGTGTAGAGATTACTTAAAAATAAAACCTTAACAAAAAAAAGGAAAGAAAGAAATGGACCGTAGTTATGGGGGAAGAGGTGGGTGTGTTGTTAGGGTTTTGAAAAGGAAGACTGACAGGAGAAAGCGCTGGCAGCTGAAGGGGATAACGTGTTTGAGGACTTTAAAAATGTGTGAAGAACTGGTATATGAGGATGGAGGAGGTGGAGTGGGAGAAATTTTATAGTAACCTCTTTTTGTTTTTTATTCTCTTTCAGTTTCACGAGACCCTTGAACAGCGGCTACTCGTGACTGAACTGACGGGGCTGTTAGGGCCCAGCCGGGAGAAGGAAATGCCTCCGCTGCTAGGGCTGGAGAAAGCCGACCTTCTGGAGCTCATGCCCCCCTCAGAGGTTGGGAGTGGGCAGATACGGGGACCAAAGAAGTGAAATGGTTTAATTTCTCCCATATACTTAAACGTGGTCTCGTTACACTTTATTGTTTTTTCAAAAATGATACGCGTTAATTTCATGGGGGGGGCCAAACTCTAATAAATAAGAGATAGATATGTTACACAGAAGAGAGTAAAAGCTGAAATACTACATCTAGAAATAAATACAGTGTTTTATATATAACTTGACATAAACGGTATTATAGCCTCCATGCTTGTATAGTGAATATAATCAGTTTTCACTGAATATATTTTGGACTTTTTTTCGAGTCAATAAATAAACGTAAATAAACCGATAGTTCCTAAAGCACTCCAAGCACAGTGCCAGGCACGTAGTTTGTGCTCAGTGTTCTTAGTATATCATCAATTTAAATCACTGGTAGGATTCCATTGTGTGGGGGCACCTGGCAGGCTCAGTTGGTAGAGCACATGACTCTTGATCTCCGGGTGGTGAATTTGAGCCCTAGGATGGGGGGGGTGGAGATTACACTAAAAAACCTAAAAAAAACCAAAAGGATTCCATTGTATGAATGTAGCACAGTTTGCTCAACGTTAGTGATCGATACGGTTGTTTCTACATTTTGCTGTTAGAAACCACACTGATAGGAACATGCTAGTTCATAGGTGTGTTTGCCTTTGTATGATTATTTCCCGGAGTATTAGTACTTGAGGTGGGATCAATGGGTCAAGAGGATATACACATTAAACATTGGTGCATATTGCCAGCTCCCCACTTTTTCATCAGCATGGGCTCTTAACCATCATTTTATCCTTTGCAAATTTGGTAGGCTAAAAGTGAATCTCCTTGATGTCTCTTGAGGCATTTTCTCTGGTTATCACTGAGATACTTATCATCCTGTGCTCATCGGCTGGATCTTCCTAGTTCTAACGGTCTATTTGCATTTCCTTTCTCATTCCTGCGGATGTAGGATTTTGTGTGGATGAGAGCTCGGCTCCTGCTGGAAGTAGAGGAGCAGCTCAAGAAGAAATGTTTCACCCTGCTGTGCTACCATGACCCCAATTCAGGTGAGTGCTGGCACTCTGTTCTGTCCACAGCTGACCTTCCAGTCTCTTGGTCTGCTCTTCCGAGAATAACTTGTTGAATTATAGATTTGCGACAGAAGCTAGGAAGCACTGGAGAGGCTTCTTTCCTTGCTGGTAGAATACAAGCAAGGAATTGTGTGAAAACCAAGTGGGAGTGTCCTCTTGCTACAGGGAAGGATGAATTCATTCTCAGGAGAATCGGAATGGAATAGGGAGGAAAGTTCAAGCTAATAGGTGTTCTCCTTATCTTATTTATTTGACTTAAGAATTAAGGGCCAAATCTGGAATTAAAGGTAAGAGCGAGGGGCACATGGCTGGCTCAGATGGAAGAGCATGTGACACTTGATCTCTAGGTTGTGAGGCCAAGCCCCACGTTGGGTGTAGAGATTACTTAAATAAATAAAATTTTAAAATAAAAAATAAAGGTAAGAGGAAAGAGAACTTAATTATGAGAAGTGGGCCATTTTAACAGGACGTCAGAAGAAAACCTGAAGAGAGAATTTGTAGAGCTAGATAAGGGATAAGGCACTGAAAAATGGCCTCAGAAGGGCAGTAGCAGTTAGGGTTTTCCTGTCTAGTCCTCTGTTTCTTTGCCCAGATTCAGACAGTGAAACCTTGAAGGCGGCAAAGGTGTGGAAACTGGCAGAGATCCTGGTGGGTGAGAAGCAGCAATGCCAGGATGCCAAGAGCCAGCAGCAGGAGCAGATGGTGCTGCTGGAGAAGAAGAGTGCCACCTACTCCCAGGTTTGTCAGGGCAGTGGGATAGCCACTCCCCCTTTTATCCTGGCCCCAGGGGCACTTTGGGGGAAGCCAAGAATTTTTTTTTTCTAATGTTTATTTATTTTTGAGAGAGAGACAAAGCGTGAGCAGGGGCGGGGCAGAGAGAGAAAAAGACAGAATCCAAAGCAGGCTCCAGGCTCCAAGCTGCCAGCACAGAGCCTGATGGTGGGGCTCGAACTCATGAACTGTGAGATCATGACCTGAGCCAACGTTGATGCTTAGCCGACTGAGCCACCCGGGTGCCCTGAGGAAGACAAGGATTTCTGATCTGCCTTCTTTACTACTGACTTTGATTTTGCCCTCTTCTTCCTGCCTCCTGGGGGCTCAGGTGCTTCTCCGCTGCCTAGCCTTGCTGCAGAGGCTTCTTCAAGAGCACCGGCTTAAGACTCAGTCTGAGCTGGACCGCATCAATGCTCAGTACCTAGAGATCAAGTGCAGTGCCATGATCCTTAAGCTGAGGTGAGCTTTGACCCCTGTGGGTCCAAGGAACTCTGTCTCACACACCACCCCCTTCAATCGTCACCCTCATCTGTCTTTCCTCTCCACCATGCCTAGCACCTTGTGGGTATTAGCCTTTGGATTACCCATAAGCATTCACCATTCCTGAGTCTTATTTTTAAAGCCTTCTGAAATAGGTGCTTTCCTGTGAGATGAGATACATTGCTCAGGAACTCAGAGTGACCTTGCTTGTCCTGTCACTGCTTAGCCCACACCTTGACCATAGGCAGGTACTCTCTGTTGTGTTCATAACTTTGCTGTTGTCAGGGATCATCAGGCTGATATTTCTTTCTTCCCTTTGTCAGGATGGAGGAGCTAAAGATCTTGTCTGACACTTACACTACTGAGAAAGTGGAAGTTCATCGTCTCATTAGGTAAGAACTCCCGGGGTTCCTGGGTGGCTCAGTCGGTTAAGCATCCGACTTCCGCTCAGGTCATGATCTCATGGTTCCTGAGTTCGAGCCCCACGTCGGGCTCTGTGCTGACAGCTCAGAGCCTGGAGCCTGCTTCGGATTCTGTCTCCCTCTCTGCCCTTCCCCTGCTGACACTCTGTCTCTCTCTCTCTCTCTCTCTCTCTCTCTCAAAAATAAAATAAACATTAAAAAAATTTTTGAAAAAAAAAAAGGTAAGAACTCGTGAGGACAGGGTGCAGTTACTCAGAGCTAGTCCTGTGTTCTCCACACCTATTCATTTTAACGTGGTCACATTCTTGTCTACTTTCTTTCTTTTTTTAAAAAATTTATTAATTTATATTCAAGTTAGTTAACATACAGTGTAGTATTGGTTTCAGGAGTAGAATCCACTGATTCATGACTTACATACAACACCCAGTGCTCATCCCAGTAAGTGCCCTCCTTAATGCCCATCCCCCATTTAGCCCATCCCCCCACCCACCTCCCCTCCAGCAACCCTCAGTTTGTTCTCTATATTTAAGAGTCTCTTATGGTTTGCCTCCCTTCTGTTTTTCTTATTTTTCCTTCTTTTCCCCTATGTTCATCTGTTTTGTTTCTTAAATTGCACATATGAGTGAAATCATATGACATTTGTCTTTCTCTGACTTATTTTGCTTAGCATAATACACTCTAATTCCATTCACTTTGTTGCAGATGGCAAGATTTCATTCTTTTTGATTGCTGAGTAATATTACACTGTATATAGGGGGCGCCTGGGTGGCTCAGTTGGTTGGGTGACCAACTTGAGCTTAGGTCGTCATCTCCATGGTCCATGGGCTCGAGCCCCATGTCAGGCTCTGTGCTGACAGCTCAGGGCCTGGAGCCTGCTTCAGATTCTGGGTCTCCCTCTCTCTCTTCTCCTACCCCCCTTGTGTTCTATCAAAAATAAATAAACATTAAAAATTTTTTAAAAAATTACACTATATATATATATACACACACCACATCTTCTTTATCCATTCATCTGTCGATGGACATTTGGGCTCTTTCCATACTTTGGCTATTGTTGATAGCGCTGCTGTAAACATTGGGGTGCATGTACCTGTTTCAATCAGCATTTTTTTATCTTTTGGATAATCTTGTCTACTTTCTGAGGAGCCAGATCCTTATATTGTATCTTCTGTTCCCCGGGTGTGTAGGGACCGTTTGGAGGGGGCCATCTGCCTACAAGAGCAGGACATGGAGAAGTCCCGACAGGTCCTGAGCACCTATGAGGTCCTTGGGGAGGAGTTTGACAGGCTGGTAAAAGAGTACACTCAACTCAAGCAGGCAACTGAGAACAAGCGCTGGGCCCTCCAAGAGTTTAACAAGGCCTGCCGCTGAGCGCTGGCTGGTGGGGGTCTGGAGGTGGACTTCTGCTCCGGTGCTGCCTCCCCCTCCTCCTGCCAAAAGGACCACCTCCACCTGAGGCCCACCTTCACTCCGGGAGTGTGGGGACACTTGCTTGAAGCCCTGCAATGGTTTAGGCACCGTCCTGGTTTTTCTTCCTTGTTTACAGTGACTGAGTCTCTTCTGGGAAATGTAACAGATTTATATAATTTTATGTGCAACTATTTGTCAGTGTCAGCCCTATAGGATATTTGATTACCTCCTGAATAAAGTGATGATGCTTCCTTTGGGCAAGGATGAAAAAAGAATATGAAAGGTGGGTAAGGAGGAGAACTGAGTGGATCCAGACAGACCGATGGATAATGCCTCTGCCAGCAGTGGGAGGCAGGAGTGCAGCCTGCCCACCTGGAGCCTTAGAGGCTTCATTCTTGGAGAGCAGACATGGATTACATCTGGCCTTGCTCTTGAAGAACTGTAATATCCAGAGGAGTGCTCGATGCCAAGGCGGGGTGGGGGGGGGAGGGGGAACTATTCCGTCACCAAAGCTCTCAGTGGGGCAGTCCTGATAAAGCAGCAGGGCACCCAGCTCTGTTACTGGAAGGGACACCAGCCCCTTGGATTCCTGGTTCCCTCTGGTGTGGTTTGAGCGTTACCTTTTCCTCTGAAAGCAGAGAGTGGGAAGAGATCACCCTGAGGGACCAAGTTTCACAGTCCACTTATTTTAGAGCAAGGCAGGGCCCTGATTGGCATCACAGTCGGGGACTGAGAACAGAAGCAGAAGACCTCCACCCTTATTTAGAAGAGCCTACCTAGCTTCTCAAACTTCTTTCAAGGGAGGCTGTCTTGAGGCATTCTGCTACAATGAATAACGATGGTCTTGGATTGCTTTATAGGAAAGACTAAGGTCTTTGACATAATTTTATTTTTTTTTAAGTTTATTTATTTTGAGAGAGAGAGTGTGAGTGGGGGAGGGCCAGACAGAGGGAGAGAAAATCCCAGAGAGCCAGAGAGAGAGAATCTACACTGTCAATGTAGAGCTGGGGCTGGAACCCACAAGCCCTGATATCATGACCTGAACCAAAATCAAGAGCTGGATGCTCAACTGACTGAGCCACCCAGGTGCCCTGACATAATTTTAACTTTTTTTTTTTTAGCTTTTTTCTGTAAATGGTACTTATTGCCATTTATCTATAAGGAAAATTAACAAATCACAAACCAATTAATGGAAAAAGTCAGAAATAATCAATATTGCTTAGTTCTATAGTGTTCTTTTCCCCAACATTTTTGGGGTAAAGTTTCAAACTTACAGAAAAATATAAAAGAATAATACAATAAGCACCAGTATAATCTCAACAACCTAGATTCAACAACTGCTGACATTTTGATTTCCTCTGTTTCTTTTCTCTCCTTCCTCCCTCTCTCTCTAAATAGATTGATAAATATTTGGTTATATGGACTTTTTTTTTCTAGAACCATTTTATAGTAAATTACAGATGTGATATTTCATTTCTTAAATACTTAAGCAGGTAACTCCTAAAAATAGGGGCACTCCTCTGTATAACTAATAAAATTATTATACCTAAAAGTTAGTAACTTTGTAATAACTCTTATCCAGGTCATATTAAAATTTCCCTAATATGTTTTCCTGGTCTAGGGTCCAATAAAGGCCCAGGCATTACATTTGGATATTAGGTTTCTTTAATCTCTCTCTCTCTCTCTCTCTCTTTTTTTTTTAATGTTTACTTATTTTTGAGAGCAAGAGACAGAGAGAGAGTGCAAGCAGGGGAGGGGCAGAGAGAGGGAGAAAGAGAATCCCAAGCAGGCTCCACACTTACTGCAGAGCCCGATGTGGGGCTCAACCTCATTAACCAACTGAACCACCCAGGCGCCCCTTTAATCTCTTTTAAAATAAACCATTTCTCCTACCTTTTTTTTTTTTTCTTTTTAAGTAGAAATTAATTTTTTGAAAAATCCTGGCTGGTTACTTTGTAGAATGTCCCGTTGTCTATTTCCTGCAGTAGTTAACTTGCACCTTGCCTGTTCTGTCCAATATAGTAGCCACTAGCCACATACAGGTATTTAAATTCAAATTTAAGTTAATTAGGATGACATAAAATTTCAGTAGGTTGGTGGTTACTGTATTGGACGGTACAAATATACAACATTTCTATCATTCTAGGAAGTTTTAGGGGCACCAGACTTGTTCAGTCAGTGGAACAGTCAGTGGGACTCTTGATCTTGGATTGTGAGTTCAAGACCCACGTTGGAAGGCAGCTATGCTCACCACTATGCTACCAACGCTAGACCCATGTTGGGAGTATAGATTACTTAATAAATGTTTAAATTTTTTTTTAATTTTTTAAATGTGGAGCTCGAACTCAAACTGAGATTGTGACCTGAACTGAAGTTAGACACCCAACTACTGAGCCACCCCAGTCCCAATAAATAAAAGTTTTTAAAAATATAAAGAAGCTATTGGGGTGCCGAGGTGGCTCAGTCGGTTAAGTGTTCGACTCTTGATTTCTGCCCAGGTCATGATCTCATGGTGTGAAATAGAGCCCTGTGTTGGGCTCTGCACTGATTGTGGAGCTGGCTTGGGATTTCCTTTCCCCTCTCTCTGCCCCTCCCCCACTCCCCATTTGTTCTCTCTCTCAAAATAAATAAACATTAACAAAAAATACAAATGCTGTTTAGAAAAAAGTTCTATTGGACAGTGCTATAAGCCTATATTTCCTGTAAACTGGAAGTAGGTCTACAGCCTTTTTTAGATTCAGGGTAAACATTTTTGCAAAGAATACTTAATAGATGACATAATGTACTTCACATTATATCACCCTGGAGCCATATCAGGTTAGAGTGTGTCACTATTAATTATCCTGGGTTGGGGATGCCTGGGTGGCTCAGTCGGTTAAGCATCCGACTTCGGCTCAGGTCATGATCTCACAAGTTCGAGAGTTTGAGCCCTGCCTGGGGCTCTGTGCTGACAGCTCAGAGCCTGGAGCCTGCTTCAGATTCTGTCTCCCTCTCTCTCTGCCCCTCACCCCCTCACATTCTGTCTCTTTCCCTCTCTCTCAAAAATAAACATTAAAAAAATTTTTTTTTTTAAAGATTTAAATTATGCTGAGTTGGATTGCTTGGTTAAGGTGGTAACTGCTGATGTCTCTAAAATATAGAAGTACATTTTCCCTTTGTAATTAGTAGCATCTGGAGATGACATCAAAAGTCTCAAAATAGTTTTTCCTGATATTTATTATGGCATTTAGCATTTCCTTAGTTAGGTACTCATCTTAAACCATACTAGGTTTTGGTATTTGAAATAATGATAAAAAAAAAAGGACTCTGTCTTAGTGTCTACAACTTATAGACAATAGTGGACACATAAAAACTGTCTAAGAATATGGGGCGGCTGGGTAGTTCAGTCAGTTAAGCATCCAACTTCAGCTCAGGTCATGATCTCCCAGTTTGTGGGCTTAAGCCCCGCATCAGGCTCTGTGCTGACAGCTCAGGGCCTGGAGCCTGCTTCAGATTCTGTGTCTCCCTCTCTCTCTGCCCCTCCCCCCCCCCGCTCAAAAATGAATAAACGTTAAAAAATGAATTTAAAAGACAGTCTAAGAATATAAAGTAACAGGAAGTGCAAATGAGTATGGTTGAAAAACCAAGAGAAGTGAATCAGGGATTATAAGGTAGAGCCTTAGTAGGGAAAACAGATTTGGTTCAGGATTTGTAGAGGTGAGTCTGGGATGGCATTGTGCAAAAAGTGACAAAGACAGAGAAAGGGGAAGCGACGGTAAGTGAAAGCACAGGGTGAGAAATGAGTAAATCGCACACCAAGGAAAGCTTTCATCTTAAATGACCAAAATTTGAAAAGAATATCCCCTGGCGTCAGTCAAGTTTCTGGAGAGCTGAGGTTTGAGAAGTGACTACCTGAGAAAACAAAATGGCTTCCAAGGCTGTGGTTCCCAGCCCTGGTTCCCTAAATGACAGGGAGCTGGACAGCTAGTTGTTCCTCGTGTTTCCCAAAACCTAAATAAAACTGAACATTTGCTAGCAACAGTGCTGCCCAACTATATAAAAAACATTGGCTTAAAAGCAAAACAAATGTGCTTCGTAAAAAAATTCAAGCAGAAATATATAAAAGTAAAAGGTTTAACATGTGCACATGCGTGTACATACACACACGGCCCATTATGCCAATTCACTACCCCAGAATAACTAGACTGATTTGGTGAATATAATGCCAGAGCAGAGCTTTTTCTAAACATTTGCAAATGTATGCACAGAAATATTAGCTCATATCGTTGGGAGTATGGCTGTATCATGATTTCACCATTCCCTTTATGATAGATATTCAGATTGTTCCCAGTTTGCCCTATTACACAATGCTTAATTGACTATCATTGCATTTGTTTCTTGCTCAAGTGCCTTTAAAGCATTTTTGGTATAGAAAATCAATATATTAATTCTAGTAATTTCATGAAAAAATAAACTAATTACTGAGCTTATGAATATAGTTTGGTAGAAAAAGTATCTCCAGACTGTTCCATGGAGGTGGGAGAAGGGACATAAAGGGTGTTCGGTGCTGCCCAAAGGGGACACTACAGCAGTTTGTCTTGGTCCTCATTCTTCGCAGTGAGTGGAGATAGCAGGTTCGCAGGATGAGCCGTTGGCTAGTGTGGACTAGGTGGGAAGAGGATTGGAGGAGGGCCAGCAGAGGGGGTGGGTGACAGTGAGAGCTGAAGGTTAACATCTTGGACTTCAGTTGCCCTCGCTGCCCCTCACGCATTTCAGAAAAGATTTACATTTACTGCCTTTCCTTCATTCTTTTGCAGGCATATCTTTCTTCACTTGTCTTTTACTACATCTGATCAAGAACTAAGTCTTGCTGATTCTTCCTCAATAATAAGAAACAAAGTATATCACCTCCAGAGCTCAGGATAGGATTGTTCTTTTTTTTTTCGTTTAATAATTATTTATTTTTGAGAGAGAGAGAGAATGAGAACGCACAAGTCGGGGGTGGGTAGACAGAAAGGGAGACACAGAATCCGAAGCAGGTTTCAGGCTCTCAACTGTCAGCACAGAGCTGAATGCAGGGCTTGAACTCACGGACCACAAGATCATGACCTGATCGGAAGTCGGATGCTTAATCGACTGAGCCACCCAGGCGCCCCTAGGATTGTTCTCCTTAAGGAAACTCTGGGGCTCTTGGACAAACTAAACCTGTTCCCTCAAGGTTCTCTATGAAGGGTGACTATCCAGGTCTCTGGGGCAGCCACCCTGCATTTTCCCTCAGCCACCACAAAGAGGAAATACAGTGCCCCCTTAGAGCCCAGTCTGATGATCCCCAAAGGAGAAAGGAATCCCTGACATCCACCCCCCTCTGTGGGGCCCCTCACCCTGTGAACAGTCCCTCCGCATTACCCATCTTGAAGGACCTGAGCTAGGTTTTGTTAAAGGAACTGGTAGGTCAGGGTGCCTGGGTGGCTCTGTCAGTTGAGCATCCGACTTCAGCTCAGGTTATGATCTCACAAGTTTGAGAGTTTGAGCCCTGCCTGGGGCTCTGTGCTGACAGCTCAGAGCCTGGAGCCTTGGATTCTGTGTCTCCCTGTCTCTGCCTATCTCCCACTTGTGCTCTGTCTCTCTCTCTCTCAAATAAATGTTAAAAAAAAATTATATGTTACTAAAAAAAGGAATTGATAGGTCTTTTCATATCTTAAGACAGTGAAAATGTAAGAGGCAAATGATAATGGACAAGATTAGCAATCTGTAGAAATAATTTACCAAAAAAAGTGGTATGTCGTCGATGGGGTATCTGGGTGACTCAGTTGGTTAAGCCTTAGACTCTTGATTTCGGGTCAGATCATGATCTCACGATTTGCGAGTTTGAACCCCTCATTGGGCTAAGTGCTGACAGCCTGCTTGGGATTCTCCCTCTGTCTGTCTCCCCCCCCCCCAAATAAATAAATAAACTTAAAAAAAAAAAAAAGTAAAAATGGTATGTATTTGAGTGGCTGAGGTCTAGCCTAAGTGGCTTTCCTAGTCTCAGAAAAATACAGTGAAATTTAGAGACACTTAAATGTACCAAGCCTGGCTGAAGAAAGAATGTATAATGAAAAGTAAACAATTAGCCCAGAGTTTAGAAAAGGGTTATCCAAAGAGCAAGGTCAGGGCTCTCCCAAGTAACAGAACCTATGATTATATGATTATATTATATTATTATGTATGTTATATTATTATATTTATTATATTAATTAGATAAAAAGATTTATTTTAAGGAATTGGCTCATGTGATTGTGGGGCTGGCAATTCTGAAATTTATAGTGCAGGCTGTAGGCAGGAGACTCTGGCAGAAGTGATGCTCCTGTCTTGAGGCAGAATTTCTTCTTCAGCGGGAAACCTCAGTTTTTGCTCTAAAGGCCTTAAACTGGGGTGCCTGGTTGGCTCAGTCAGTTGAGCATACAACTCTTGGTTTCAGCTCAGGTCATGATCCCAGGATTGTGGGATTGAGTCCCACATCAGGCTCTGTGCTGCACTTAGAGCCTGCTTGAGATTCTCTCTCTCTCTCTCTCTCTCTCTCTCTCTCTCTCTCTCTCTCTCTGTTAAAATAAATAAAATTTAAAGAAAATTCTTCCAGGAGCACCTGCGTTGCTCAGTTGGTTAAGTGTCCGACTTCAGCTTAGGTCATGATCTCACAGTTCATGAGTTTGAGCCCCACATTGGCCTCTCTGCCGTCATCACAGAGCCCACTTTGGATCTTCTGTCCCCCTTTCTCTCTGCCCTCCTCTACTCATTCTCTCTCAATAAATAAATAAACTTTAAAAATGTCTTCCATATAATATAAACACATTTATTACAGGAAATTTGGAAAATACCATTTTTTTTCCCACATATCAAAGTCATTCTGTGTATACAGTTTGTAATCTGTGTCACAGAATAGCATATCATTGAGTGGTCCTCCATGCTATTAAATTTTCTCTGGCAACATTGATTTTAATGGCTGCTTAAGATTTCATTGCATGGATGATTTATTTAACCATACCCCTATAGGATATCCAAGTTGTTGTTTTACATTCTTTGTAATCATAAAAAAAAATGCTACACTAAGCATTTCTCTTAATTAATCTTTGTCCTAGTTTGGAAAGATTGTCTAGGATAGTAGGATAGCTTTCTAGAAGGAAAATTATAGATGATATATCTTAAGGTTAAGATCGAAGGCTCTAGAGTCTGTTGACCTGAGTTTGTACCCCATCTAAACTCTTTCTTAGAGGGGCAGCTCACTTAATCTTTCTAAGACTGAAAAAATAATATTTCCTACCTCACAGCGTTCTTATAAATGTGGAATGCTTTTCATAGAACCTGACACAAAAGAAGGGCTCAGTAATTGTTAGCTGTTTTTATTATTACCAATAAAATCATTTTTAATCACAAACATGTACACACATACAAGTGGTCTGTTTCTGGACTATTGGTTTAGCTCTTTTATTCTCTCTATTCTTATACCAACTGCACGTTGTGTCTCTTTATTTATTTATATATTGCTTATTTCATAAAGGGGTTTAAGGTAAAGGGCTAAAACTATAGAATAAATTCTTTCTTCACTCTCCTCTTTTTTAAAATTTTCTTTGCTTTTCTTGTCTGATTTTTATACAGATGAACAGTGGAATCATTTTGTCAAGTAACAAAATATTCCATTAGAATTGTGATTGAATGTTGTAAAAGTGAGAAATTAATTTTGTAAGAATTGACATCTTTATGAGATTCATTTTTTGTAAGAACACGGCTGTCTCCTTTTTTTTCTCTTTCATTGTATCAGCAAAACTTTGTAGTTTTCTTCTTTTTTTAATGTTTATTTATTTATTTTGAGAGAGAGAGTGTGTGCAAGCAGGGGAGGGGCAGAGAGAGGAGAGAGAATTCCAAGCAGGCTCCACGCTGTCAGTGCAGAGCCTGACGTGGGGCTTGATCTCATGAACCTGAACTGAAATCAAGAGTTGGATGCTTAACCAACTGAGCCACTCAGGTGCCCCTATTGTTTTCTTTATATAAGTTCCTCACATTTTTCAGTAAGGTTACAACTAAGTATTTTATAGCAGTGTTATTGTTACCACTGTGAATGGGGAAAATACTAATCACGATTTTTTTAAAAATTTTTTTAACATTTATTTATTTTTGAGACAGAGAGAGAGCATGAACAGGGGAGGGTCAGAGAAAGAGGGAGACACAGAATCCAAAACAGGCTCCAGGCTCTGGGCTGTCAGCACAGAGCCCAACGTGGGGCTCAAACCCACGGACCACGAGATCATGACCTGAGCCAAAGTCGGACGCTTAACCGACTGAGCCACCCAGGTGCCCCCAATCACGATATTGAAGGCTTACTATGTGCAGGAAAGTGTGTTGCTATTTTAATTAATTTAAACTGAACGAATCATCAGGGTGCCTGGGTGGCTCAGTCAGTTGAGCACTGACTCTTGATTTCGGCTCAGGTCATGATCTCATGGTTCTTGAGTTGGAGCCCTGAGTCATTGGGCTTTGTCAGCACAGAGCCTTGCTTAGGATTTCTCTCTCCCTCTCTCTCTCTCTCTGCCCCTCCCCTGCTTGCTCTGTCTCAGAATAAATAAACATTTAAACTTAACTAATTCTCAATAGATAAAAATTGTTATTTACATTCCCATCTTATGGATGAGGAAACTGAGGCCAGAGATGTTTATGCTCACGTGGCTAGTAAATGGAAGAACAGAACTTTAATCTCTTTCCATCTGGCTCCATAGTCCTGTCTTTTTTTATATATATAAAGATTTTATTATTTTTTTTTAATTTTAATGCTTATTTAGTTTTGAGAGAGAGAGAGAGAAGAAACACAAGTGGGGGGGTGGGGTGCAGAGAGGGAAACACAGAATCAAAAGCAGGCTCCAGGCTCTCAGCTGTCAGCATAGAGCCTGACGCAGGGCTTCAACCCATGAACTGTGAGATCATGACCGCTAAAGTCAGATGCTTCACTAACTGAGCCACCTAGGTACTCCCAAAATTTTATTTTTAAGTAATCTCTGTAACCACGGTGGGTCTTGAACCCACAATCCCACAAAAGTCATATGCTCCACTGACTGAGCCAGCCAGGCACCTCTTCACAGTCCATAATCTTAACTATCATGTTTTTGGGATATTTTTATTAATTGTGTCTTCTAACTGGTTATTCTCAGCATTTAAAAGGCTACAGGAGGGAGGGAGACACGGAATCCAAAGCAGGCTCCAGTCTCTGAGCTGTCAGCACAAAGCCAGACGCCGGACTTGAACTCACAGACCGCAACCGCAAGATCATGACCTGAGCTGAAGTCAGACACTTAACCAACTGAGCCACCCAGGTGCCCCCTCCCCTTTTTTTCCAGTTCTCATCATTTTAAAATAGATTCTTATGGATTTTCTATGTATACAATTATATCATCTGCAAACAGTGATAAATTTGCTTCTCTCTTTCCAAAAGCTATAACCCCTTTTTCAAATTTCCAGCCTATTTTATTTGATTTTTCAGAATAATATTAAATAACACAGTGATGAAAGTAGACATTCTTTTTTTTACATAAACTGTTGACTTCATATATATAAATACATGTGTTTATATATGAAGAATATTAACACTATTAGGAGTGTTTACAGAAAATGGAATTTATTTGCCACGTTCTCTTTGGTGACTATTAAAAATGATCAAATTTTTTTTGTTTGGTTTATTTTGACCTTTTATATAAATAAATTTCCTAATGCCTAATCTTGTCTTAAATCCTGAGATTAAGCTCTAACTGGTTGTGGTATATAATTATTATATTAATATACTGTTGACCTTTATGTATTAATCTTAAATATTTTTTATTTTTACATTTATGTGCAGCATAAGTGAGATTTGTCTATAGGGTTTTTTTGAGGGGGTGCTATTTCTGACAGGTTTTGATATTAGGTATATTCTGGCTTCGTAAACAAATTGGGTAGTTTTCCATCTTTTTCTATGTTCCAGAACAGTTTCTACTTTCTATTCATTTTGACAGATAAACACTGTATAATAGAGATGACAAGGAAGAGAATGCAAATCGGCACAGATTATTTTGCCTCAGTAACTCCGCCACTTTTGTAGCTGCAGGACAGCCTTGATTGTACAGGCACAATTTGGAGCAGTAGGAGGGTCAAACGGTCCATTATTTTGGTGTTGAAGAGTGTAGCTGGCTGGGCAGGCACAGAGGTGAGTGAAGGGGTCCTGGGGAGGGAGGCAAGTGCTGAGGGAGGAGCTGAGCACCAGAGATGAAAGGAGCATTTACAATGGGCTGGAGGTGTTTAAACAAGGTCACAAAAACAGGATCAAGTAGAAGAACTGGGCCTGAAGGTGAGGAATGCCAGGCAGGGTTAGGGATGGTGTGGAAGGGGGGGCGGGGGGGGGGTGGGAGGTAAGGAGAGAATTATCTGGGAGAGGATACTGTTTCCTTTCCAGAGGAGTTTCCAGTGCTTTGCCTGTTGGTCACTGGCTCCTGTTGGGAGAAAATAATATTGTATCTGCCCCACTGTCCTACCATCTCCCTACCCTCATCTCAGCAAAGGCTTGGATCTGGAGGCCTTCTATCAGTGACTTACATGTTTCTGAGCACAAGAGTTCAGCATGGAGGGCAGGGCAGAGGGAGTCAGAACAGAAGACAGACTTTGCCAGCTCTGACTTTATGCTTAGGGCCAAGTCCTTGACAAAGTTCTCTGTTTCTTTTTCACTCCTTGCCTTCTGCTTCTCTCTGGTTCATATAGATAGACCCATAGTATTTGCTGTATTTTTTTTTTAAGTCACAGGTAAGTGCTGTAGGAAAGACTGGGAACAACATGGTATGGAATTATTGTGAGCTGTTCAGCATCATGCTTGCCTTAGAGCTGAGGCCATCTTGAATGAAAAACCAAAGACATTACAGAGAAATGAAATGCAGCCCATGTGAATTTATTTTAAGGCCAAACAAATTCCAAGCCCTTTTTACACATATTCTTTGGAAAATTATTTTAATGATGGCAAAACTGACATTACTGTTTTATAGATTTTCCTCTCTCTCTCTCTCTCTTACTCATGGATGGGTTAGTTAACAACCAACAGCCAAGAGCAGCCACCAGCTTGACATCAGGAGGAAGATGCCAGGAGCACAGATGGTCCACAACCCAGATAATTAGCTTCCAAAGAAGAAACCATATCTCATAAGTCTTCTCTGAATGTAGAGTTTGGTTGGGCACAGCTGGGGCAGAGAACAAGCAGGCATCCTGAAAACTCTTCTTTACTTCTTAAAATGTTGGTAGAGCACTCACCCACTTCCTGTGGACAACCACCTACTCATAAGACCTGCAGGGAAGAATTCCAAATAAATATTGTTGACACTCCACCCTAAAGGAGGGTCAGCGGAACTCTCTACTCCTTAAGTGTGGGATGCACATGGTAACTTCCTCCCAAAGAGCACAGGATGGGAGGGGGTGGGGAGAGTGTAATTTTACAGTGGAGGAACCTGATAAATACTACTCTTGCCAGGTGATAAAGGTCAACATCAACAGTCATAAATTATGTTGATAGTATGTACTATTGATATATTATGAAAATGATACTTCACCTCTGTGATCTTCCTCCCCAAACCCATAATCCCAGTCTAATCATGAGAAAACAATCAGACAAACTAAATTCCAACAGAGGGGCATCCTATAGTATGCCTGACCAGTACTTCTCAAAACTATCAAGGCCATCAAAAACAAGGAACAACTGAGAAACTTGTCACAGCCCAGAGGAGCCTAAGGAGACATGACAACTATATGTAACACAGTATTCTGGATTGGATCTTGTAACAGAAAGAGGACATTAGGTAAACACTAAGGAAATCTGATTAAACTATGGACTTTGATAATAATAATTTATCAATATTGGTCCCTGAATTATAATAAATATACCATACATGTGAAGATCTTAATAACAAAGAGAGCTCTGGGGAGGCACATGGGAACTCACTGTACTATCTGCTCAATCATTCTGTAAATCTAAAACTGTTTTAGCAAATAAAGTGCTAGGGGTGCCTGGGTGGCTCAGTCGGTTAAGGGTCCGAATCTTGATCTCTACCCAGGTCATGATCTCATGATTGGTGAGTCAGAGCCCCAAATGGGGCTCTGTATTGATGGTGTGGAGCCTGCTTGGGATTCTCTCTCCGCTCCCCCCCCCCCCCCCGCCCCTTCCCTGCTTGTGCTCTCTTTCTCAAAATAGATAAATAAACTTAAGCAAAGAAATAAAGTCTACTAGTAGTAGTTTGTAGTAGGTGTACTAGTAATGATGGGACAAAAGCACTTCCAACCACTTGAGGCTTTTTGTATGCCTTTTCTTAGTTGTTTGGCTTTTTGACTTTCGTCCTTCTGGAGCATTTATCATTGCACCCAGAGCTCTTTAGAGCTTATCCTATCCACACCCTTTCCATGTTTCCAAGGACTTTGTCCGCAACGGTCCAGAATGATCTCATTCAGTCTCGTGGCTTTCATCACTACCTCTCTTCTGGCATTTCCAAATCTTCTCTGGTTCAGATCAGATCACTCACTGTTCATCCAACTCTCTATTACACAGCGCCCCCTAGGCGCCCAATCAACTCAGCACTTCCAAACCCGAACTTTGATTCTCCCTAAACCCGCTTCTCTCCTTTCTTGTTTCACTCACAGAGGCCAGAACCCAGACTCCTCTTTCCTGGCGCCCTGCGAAGCAGTCCTTAAGTTCTGTCAACGCCTCCTTCTTCGGGCTTTTTGCACTGTGTTCTCTTTTCCATCCCTGCTCCCAGGCCCTCAACACCTCTGGGCTCCCCGCCTTCAGGTATTCCCTTTCTCCTCCCCGTGTCTTCCCTTGCTTCATTCCTCTGCTTCTTTCCATCCCTCTAACAAGAGTGTATATATTTTCCCAGGCCTCCTCCAGGCACTTCATGACTCCTCTTCGCTGTAATCCCTCACCACGAATGTGTGAGTGTGTGTGTTTACCTTTTGTGTTGAGATATAAAATCACAAGGAATTAGTGGCTGAGTTTCCACAATCTATTTGTAAATATACGAAGGCCCATACAAAGCCCATTTTAAGAGCACCAGCCATTAACTCAATTCTCTTGCTTAGATGGACCTAAGCAAGTAGTGACACAAGAGTCATTTCTGAATTAGGTAACGGAAAAAGCTGACATAAGATGGCTGCAGAACTCAGTCAAATTAAGACCTATAAAACGAAGGTGCTAAAAGATAAAAGAGGAAACTTTTAAGAGTGTAAGGAAAGGAAGAGAGATTTAAAATATTTTGCTTGAGGCCGTGTCGCATGCGATGCAATAAAGAGTCTCAGTCCCGCCGAGCCAGCCAGGAGTCGAACCTGGAATCTTCTGATCCGTAGTCAGACGCGTTATCCATTGCGCCACTGGCCCTGAGACAATTACACTCGCCTCAATGATGACACTTCAAGCTTATATTGCAGGGTTTCATGGGACGTGTAGTCCCTTGACGGAGTTCTATGAATGCACGAAGCATTCTGGGAGATAGAAATTCGTCGAGAACCAGACCCTGAGATTGGTGGATCTTCCGGAGCCACGCCGTAAACCACTGTGCAGCCCGCGGATTGGCGGGAGGAGCCACTCCCCACCCCTCCGCCTCTCGCTCTGAAGCCGTGGAAGACGCTCTGGTTGTTAGGGCGACTCATCCCGCCTTCCGGGGGCTTTTTTCTGGCTTTTTGATTGGCTGCTAATATCAAGGAATCCCGGCGTGGACAGCGCGAGGGAAAAGATGGCGGCGATGGCGGTCGGAGGTGCCGGTGGGAGCCGCGTGTCCAGCGGCAGGGACCTGAATTGCGTCCCCGAAATAGCTGACACTTTGGGGGCTGTGGCCAAGCAGGGGTGAGGGCCCAGACCTCTGCAAGCGGAATGCGGGCTCCGAACTCGGGGACGAAGGGGGGACAGACTAGTCATCCCCGAGAAGCAGGGGTGAGGGGGTCGGAGTAAGATTAGGGCGGGAGAAACCATTACTCCTTGCGGGTGGGTGGAGAGCCTTAGGCTCTGGGGCGTAAGGAAAAAAAAAAAAAAAAAACTTATTGGAGGTGTGTGGTCACTGAGCCCCAAAGTCGGGGGAGTTGTCAGGTAAACTCGAAAAGGGGACATACAGATCTCCAAGGCCCTGGAGAGCGGGATTACAGTCTGAGAGTAGGAGGGAGAGTTAGGGGGCTAGAGAGAGAAGAGGTAAATCTTAAGGGGGAAGGCATGGGCGATACTGGGGCAAATCTGGATGTGACGATCCTGGAAAACCGGTGACAGCAGAGTAGAAATCCACTTGGGGTGGATTTTTATCTTCTCTCCTTGTCTTTTCCATGCCTGTGTTTTGGGGAGAAATTGAGGCACAGTGCAGCGGAAGTGATCTGCCCCAAGGTGGGCTGAACTCAGCTGTCCCGTCGGGTGACTGATGGCAGCTGAGAGGGTTGTGCAGAATTGAGATAGCCTAATCCAGTTGCTTGGATTTCTGGGCACTGCTGCTCTCTTTACATGACGATTCTGGGTCTGTCGCGGTTGTAGGTTTGATTTCCTCTGCATGCCTGTCTTCCACCCGCGTTTCAAGAGGGAGTTCACTCAGGAACCTGCTAAGAATCGGCCGGGCCCCCAGACACGATCAGACCTACTGCTGTCAGGAAGGGGTAGGGACCATCCCATATGCCCCTTAATTATTAGAGGCAGTAACAACTTCTGCTTTAACAGTGCCCTCATTCTCCTCCTTTCCTGACTTGGATATATTGGTTAGTCCTGGGACACAGATAACTCTTGTTTTCTTGCTTACCTGCTAAAAGCTGTAGTCTATTCTGCATCAGGCTATCCCATATCTGTGATAGAAAGTCTTTTATCTCTCATCTCTACTCTTTATTCCCTGTTAAGAACTAGAAATTGAACAAGTAAAGTGCTGACCCTCATTTAGTCTTTGTCTTTCTTGGATGGGGGGAGTGCAGACTGGAATACGCTAATTGTGGGAAAGCTTTCTCCATGGATTCGTCCAGACTCAAAAGTGGAGAAGATCCGCAGGAACTCCGAGGCGGTAAGACTGTTTCACCAATCCAATGGATTTGTCTAGAGGTCAGGTTCATAACCACGCTGGGTGCAAAGAGCAGTTTTTTTTTTTCTCCCATAACTTAGTAAATCTAATACAATTCAATTAAAGCTAATTGGATTCCTAGCTCTTAACCTTTTCCTCTTGATCTCCATTCCAGGCCATGTTACAGGAGCTGAATTTTGGGGCATATTTGGGTCTTCCAGCTTTCCTGCTGCCCCTAAATCAGGAAGATAACACAAACTTGGCCAGGGTTTTGACCAACCACATCCACACTGGCCACCACTCCTCCATGGTATGGCTAAGGGCCTCCCTTTCTGCTGCATGTTATGATAGTCTGCTAGGTATTTTCTTGTTCCTAGCCATTGAGTAAAGAGTGCATTTGGGAGAACTGACATGTCAGTACTGCCTACCAGCATCTAAAAGTGGTAAGCAGACTGTTATAAAATATATAGAATGTATAGTTATTTCTAGAAACTTACAGTTGCAATAAAGGACAAGGCAGGTATTTACATAAGGATATACACAAGGTAAGTGTACATGTGCATATAACCACAAGTTGGGAAAAACATAAAAGGATTAACTTGTGAGCTGGATCAAGATTTTTCTTTTTTTGAAGTTTATTTTGAGAGAGCAAGCATGAGTGGGGAAGGGGCAGAGAGAGAGGGAGAGAGAATCTGAAGCAGGCTCTGTACTGTCAACACAGAGCCTGACACGGAGCTCAATCTCACAACTGTGAGCCGAAATCAAGAGTGGGATGCTTAACTGAGCCACCCAGGTGCCCTGTGGATCAAGATATTTTTAATTGAAGGAAGCTTTCTGGACCTAGTGAGTTCCAAAGAGTTCTAAATAGAGTACTTGTTCATGTGCAGTTCTGGATGCGGGTACCCTTGGTGGCCCCAGAGGACCTGAGAGATGATATAATTGAGAATGCACCAAGTACACACACAGAGGAGTACAGTGGAGAGGAGAAGACATGGATGTGGTATGTCTCCTTTTGCTGCTGTGCCAGGGCAAAGGGGAGGATAAGGGGAGGTACAGGGTGGAGCCTGTAGGGAGGTCTCCTCGAGCTGTGGTAATTGGTGAGCTATATATATTTGACTGTATTTTTCTGTATTTGACCCCGACAGGTGGCACAACTTCCGGACCTTGTGTGACTATAGCAAGAGGATTGCGGTGGGTAAGTCCACAAGGGTACTGGGATAGGTATCCCTTCTCTGACCTCCTGCAAGTAAGAATTAGGAGTTTTGGGGGCACCTGGGTGGCTCAGTTGGTTAAGCATCCGACTTCGGCTCAGGTCATGATCTCATAGTTTGTGAGACTGGGCTCTGCTGTCAGCACAGAGCTCACTTCAGATCCTCTGTCTCCCTCTGTCTCTGCTTTTCCCCTGCACACACTCTCCCTCTCTCTTATATATATCTCTCTCAAAACTAAATAAATATTAAAAAAAAAAAGAATTAGGAGTTTTTGGAGATGCCAAGTGAAATGTGTGCATTTTTGATAACTATGTACTTCTGGTGACTTTACAGCTTGAAATACTTTTTTATCAAGTTTTGTTAAAATGAAGATTTTTTTACTTTTTTTAATGTTTATTTATTTATTTGAGAGAGAGAGAGAGAGAGCAAGCAGGGGAGGGGCAGAGGGAGAGAGAGAATCCTAAGCAGGCTCCTCGCTGTTAGTACAGAGCCCAATGCAGGGCTCAGTCTCATGAACCATGAGATCATGACCTGATCTGAAATTAAGAGACGCTTAACTGACTGAGCCACACAGGCATCCCTGGTTTACTTTTTTTTTTTTTTTTTTCTTTTAAGCTATGTTGTTAGTACACAGAACACTTCATTGTTATTTAGGGGGAAGACAAATGTCACTAATTGAATATCTCTGAAGCTAGATTGATAAGGGGGAGAAAATACCTTTCCCTTCTAGTTCTGAGAAACTTCCTCTTTGGTTCCCAGGAGGAGATTCCTTGATGATGATACACATTAGCCACCTTGGCACAGACACCTTATGGTGTGGAAAAACTAAAATTCATTTTTTATGTCCTCTTCTCCTTCTCTGCCTTCAACATAGATTTGACTTCCTTAAACCCAGAGACCTGTTGGAACCTGACCCGAGTGTCAAAATGGTTCCCAGTATGTCAGGCAATCTGGACTTCGCAGGGTCACCATGGAGATGGCATCCCTCAAAAGAGTTCCTCTTTTAGCTTGTGGAGCATCAGATTGATAATTCTGCCATTTTCATTTCAAAGTCAGGGTTGGCTTGTGAAAAGTTGTTTAACAACATGCTAAATGTGAAATGTCAACCCTTACTCTAAACTTTTCCTTGTTCAGGCACTTGGGTGGCTCAGTCGGTTAAGCGTCTGGCTTCAACTTAGGTCATGACCTCACGGTTCATGGGTTTGGGACCTACTTTGGGCTCTGTGCTGACAGCTCAGAGCCTGGAGACCCCTTCGAGTTCTGTGTCTCCCTCTCTCTCTGCCCCTCCCCCCACTTGTGCTGTCTCTGTCTCTCAAAAATAAATATTAAAATTTCTTTAAACTTTTCCCTGTTCAGAGCATCAAATGAAGACTTCATTGGGTTTTATGAAATGGCTTTCTGACTTTGGTAGTCCATTAAAGAAAGGAGTTTGAAAGTTGCTGTATACTGTTAACATTGTCTGCCCATGTTCTGCCTGAAATACCATGATTGTTTATGAAAAGTATCTTTAATAAAGCTGGATACAGTTAAAAAAAAAAAAAAGAATCAGGAGTTTCAGGGGCGCCTGGGTGGCTCAGTCGGTTAAGCAGCCGACTTCGGCTCAGGTCATGATCTCGCAGTCTGTGAGTTCGAGCCCCGCGTCGGGCTCTGTGCTGACAGCTCAGAGCCTGGAGCCTGTTTCAGATTCTGTGTCTCCCTCTCTCTGACCCTCCCCTGTTCATGCTCTGTCTTTCCCTGTCTCAAATAAAAAAAAAAAAAAAATTAAAAAAAAAAAAAGGAGTTTCATGTATACTTGGCTGCTGGGCAGTTTTGCTACTTTACGTCTCAGTAGGCCTTGCTCTTAAGGAGTAAACAGATGTTGCACAAAAAATCAAGGAAAGCCTTCTTATATAGTAGTAGTTAACTTTCTTTTCCCTCGTGTAGCTCTTGAAATTGGGGCCGACCTCCCATCTAACCATGTCATTGATCGTTGGCTTGGGGAGCCCATCAAAGCAGCCATTCTCCCCACCAGCATTTTCCTGACCAATAAGAAGGGATTTCCTGTTCTTTCTAAGATGCATCAGAGGCTGATCTTCCGGCTCCTCAAGGTGGGTGGTAGAAGGTTTCCAAAGATACTCCAGCTAATCCTCTTGCCTTATTCACATGTGTGGTGCTTTTTTTTTTTTTTTTTTTTTTTTTCTGTGAGGCTGATTCTTTTCCTTTCTGGTTTCTGGGGAGCGATTTCATCAAAATTGGAGCTCTTGAGAACAAAGAGGCAAATGGGATTAGGAGCCCCAGAACATTTCAAAAGGAACCAAATCTCATGAGAACTTTGCAGAAGGTTTCATTTAAGATGTTACAGTGAGGATCGATGGGGCTGTTTGAGTCAGGATGATGCTTATATGGCATTAGAGGGCTTTATAAGTTTATTGAAGCTTCATGCTGTTGTGTTGATACTTGGAGATATCTGCTGAACTGGAAGACTGATCGTTTGGGCCTTATTTTACGCCAGGGTTCTTTGGCCATAAGCCATAACAATATCCTGGAATCTTGGTTCGAGGACTGTACCTGATGGTCTGACTTCTCTCACAGCTGGAAGTGCAGTTCATCATCACAGGCACCAACCACCACTCAGAGAAGGAGTTCTGTTCTTACCTCCAGTACCTGGAATACTTGAGCCAGAACCGTCCTCCACCCAATGCTTACGAACTCTTTGCCAAGGGCTATGAAGACTATCTGCAGTCCCCACTCCAGGTGGGTCTGGAGTATTCTGAGAGGAGGGAGGTGTGGGAGAAGAGTCTCTGACCATAGGTGCCCTAAAATCCTACCAGAGCTCAGGAAGCAGTGGGAAATTTTTTGGTATTCTGGTGTGTTGCCCTTGCCAGAAACTGGCTAACTTATTTTCCCTTTTTCCTCTCATTCGTCAGCCACTGATGGACAATCTGGAATCTCAGACATATGAAGTGTTTGAAAAGGACCCCATCAAATACTCTCAATATCAGCAGGTATAGTGTGGGTCTGGGTCAAGTACAGGGCCGGGATGTCCTGGGTGAAGATGGGATCATAGCCATGAGGTCTTTTCTCCTTCCTCCACCAGGCCATCTATAAATGTCTGTTAGATCGAGTGCCTGACGAAGAGAAGGATACCAATGTCCAGTGAGTGCTCTTGCCCACAATCCCAGAGATTTGCATACCTCTTCTCTATCTGCTAAGTCAGCTTGACCCTTCCTCTTTCTTAGGGTGCTAATGGTGTTGGGAGCAGGCCGGGGTCCCCTGGTAAATGCTTCTCTGAGGGCAGCCAAGCAGGCTGACCGGAGGATAAAGCTGTATGCTGTGGAGAAGAACCCAAATGCCGTGGTGACGTGAGTAGCAACCTCCTTGCTGGGAAGTTTGTCTCCAGTGCCAGTTTTTCTTACCAGTGTCCTCACTTGCAGTATCTTTATTTTAGGCTAGAGAACTGGCAATTTGAAGAATGGGGAAGCCAGGTGACCGTAGTCTCATCGGACATGCGGGAATGGGTGGCTCCAGAGAAAGCAGACATCATCGTCAGTGAGCTTTTGGGCTCCTTTGCTGACAATGAACTGTCACCTGAGTGCCTGGATGGAGCCCAACACTTCTTAAAAGGTGCCTCTAGGCTGGGGTGTGCTGAGTAAGGGGAATGGATTCTCAGCTTGGAAGGCTGTGGCAGTTTGGGGGGCGGGGGCGGGTTGAGTGAGGCAGCAGCAGCCTAGGAGGAGGTGACAAGGTTTAAAGGAACGTGGGTTGGACTTGGGTCAGTGCCCTAGCAAATGAAGTAACTTCTCTGAACCTCACTGTTCACATCTGTAAAATGAGAGCAGTGGACTAGAGCAGATCCTTCTTAAGTCTGAGGTCTGTGGATTCCCTGAGCTGATGTAATATGTACCTTGGGCTTAGCTTTCATCCAGATATCAAGGTTCTTTATGACCCTACAGAAGTTAAGAACCACTAGATTAGAATATCTTAGCTTCTTTCCAGTTTTAACCTGTGTCTCTGTAAGTTAACCTCAAAGTAGAATTTCTCATGAAAGGACCTAGACAAAACAGACCTAGACCGCTCCATGTTGTCACATGTGGTATGTTTTGATGTAGGAGGTTTAAACCTTCAGTTAGACGCACCATTTTCATCCCTTGGGAACTAATATGACCCTCCTACTCTCCAGATGATGGTGTGAGCATCCCTGGGGAGTATACCTCCTTTCTGGCTCCCATCTCCTCCTCCAAGCTGTATAATGAGGTCCGCGCCTGTCGGGAAAAGGACCGTGACCCTGAGGTAAAGAGCCACTGTCTTCTGGAGAGCTCTTTTCTCTTTAGTCATCTTCTTTTTCTACGTTAGCATCAACTGTTTTCTTGCACTAGAGAAGATGAAGCGATGGAGAAGCTGGGGATGTGGGAAAGCGAAAGTTGAAAATGTTACCCTTTTCTGTGTCCCTGAGGCTCAGGCTTCTTTTCCCGGGGAAGTAGGTGTGTCTTGCCTGTCTGCTCCAGCTCTTGCTTGGTCTCTCGGGACAGGCCCAGTTTGAGATGCCTTACGTGGTACGGCTGCACAACTTCCACCAGCTGTCGGCGCCCCAGCCCTGTTTTACCTTCAGCCATCCCAACAGAGGTGGGTTCCCGTATGACTCTCCTCTGACTGGATGGGTGAGAGCTTACCTTTCTGGTTTCTTCTCTTGCTATCCTAGGTCTGCTCTGTCTAGGCTTCCCATCCTGTTTTTTGCTCTTGCTTTACCAAGTTGTCTAGAGCTTTTGGCCCCTTGTCATCCACATAACTCTTCCCTGACAGATCCTATGATTGACAACAACCGCTATTGTACCTTGGAGTTTCCTGTGGAGGTGAACACAGTGCTACATGGCTTTGCAGGCTACTTTGAAACTGTGCTTTATCAGGACATCACCCTGAGTGAGTGTCTGGGGCAGTGGATGGCAGGGCATGAGTACGTTACCTGGGCAGTTTTGTTAATGTTTCATTTAGATGCACAGGGAGCCCAAGAATCAATGAATGGGGATCTTTGATTACTTGTTTCTCTGTTCACAGAAGACACGCCCCTCAACCCAGGCAAAAAGCAGAGTCACAGAGACCTCAATGTTTTCACTATTTTTTCAAACAGGTATCCGTCCAGAAACTCACTCTCCTGGGATGTTCTCATGGTTTCCCATCCTCTTCCCTATTAAGGTAGGAATCACCTTTAATACTCCATGGGTTAAGGAGTAACTTTTGCCATTGGTGTTCTGCCCTTTCCCTGCTCTCAGGAGGATGCTTGAGTATGACCCATGTTCTGCTGCTCCCACATGTTCTTGGATCCCTGTCGTAGATGTTGAGATGTCTGCGGTGCCCGTCTCCTTAGCTTCCCCACATCTCCTCAGGCTCCTCTTCTGTCTAGTCTCTACCTTGAGCAAGAGTCATCTTTTAAAAGCCCAGATCTTGTCATATCTCTGTCCTGCTTAATACCGTTCATTGACCTCCCACTGCCATCAGGGGAAAGGTTTAACCTTGTAAGACGTGGTGTGATCTAGTTTTAGCTTGTCTTTTCAGCTACTGTTCCCTTAGTTACATTGCATCAGCCCTATGGACCACCTTTTTTTTTTTTTTTTTTTAATTGAAGTATAATTAACAAAGCAGTGTTATATTAGTTTCAGGTGTGCAACATAATCAACAATTCTGTACATTACTCAATGCTCATCATGATTCTGTGGACCTTCTTTTGGTTTCTCTAATATCCTGTCTTCTTTCCTGCCTCAGGCTTTCACACCTCCTTTGCCTGGAAAGTTCTTTGTTCATCTCTTCACTCAGCTGACTTATATTCCAGGTCCCCTTAAACATTCCACTTGTCAGATAACTTTACTGCCTGAACTAGGTTCGCCTTGCCTCCTAGGTGCTCTTGTAGCCCAATGTTCTCTGCATGTTCATAGCACTCATCACACTTCTGATGATTTGTTTAGTGTCTGATTGTTCAGATAATTCATTCTGAAAGACTTCAAATAAACTTCATGAGGGTTGGAATGTCATGTTTTATCCTTTTCTCAGCACACTTAGCTCAGTAGTACATTGCCACATACAATTCATTAGCTCCACCCTGAACCTCCCTGTCTTTCTTCTTACAGCAGCCCATTACGGTACGCGAAGGCCAGACCATCTGTGTCCGTTTCTGGCGGTGCAGCAATTCCAAGAAGGTGTGGTATGAGTGGGCTGTGACAGCACCAGTCTGTTCTGCTATTCATAACCCCACAGGCCGCTCATACACCATCGGCCTCTAGCCCTGCCTACAAGTGTTGAGACCTTGGAAGCAGCTTCAAGTTCTGCTCCTGTAGCACAGAAAGTGCAGTACATCTGTGGGCTGTGATTCCCCTTGCCCATCAGAGTGGAGCATTTCAGTCTGCTTTCCTGCCTTACATCAAGGTGGGCAAAGGATGAGAATTAATTGCAGGGCTCGAGCCACCAATCTGTGAAGACTTCAGGCCAGGGTGGGAGGAATTAGTGCTGGATCTGAAGCTACTCCAACAGGCATTCGGCCTCAAGCGCTCCCTGGAATAGCCCTGAGAACATGTGGATTGAACAAATTTTCAGCCCTTTTCCCTGCCCATCTCTGTTCCTGTTTTGATGGTTTTGTGTGGGAGGAAATACAAATAAAGTGAAGTTATAGCCTTTTCCTGCTCCAACCCTGTTGCCCCCTGCCTCTGCTTTCCCACACTTTACTTAAACCTAGGCATATTCAGATCTGTGCCCTTATGCAAGATTCAAAGCGCCCTAAAACTTTGTTCCCTATTCAGGAAGCTTAATGGTCACTCTTGGACTCCTGGCCGTAGGCCTTTTCGGCCAGCTGCAAAGAGGTCTTGTACATTAGGTCCTGTGATTAGGCTTTTCTCTGGGGATGAAATTTTGCCACTATGGAGAAAGATGTAGTAGTGAGTGAAGCCAGCTTCCCTTCCACTTTTCTGAGCTGCTGCACCACCAGCTCCTTTGCTACCTCTTGGAAGGGAAGCTGGAAGCCATCCAGGCATCTCCAGCAGGAAGGCACCTATTTTGTTTGAATAAAATCACAAGGTGAGAGTTTGAAGTCCTGAGTCCAATTCTCCATTTTACAGAGGAGGAATCAAACTGATAGATACGAAGTTAGTATTCAAGACTGGAACACAGATCCTCTGACTCTGGCTCTCTTGATGTTATAACCAGCTATGTTTTTGGCAGCACGTATGGGGCAAGGGAAGTGTGGGGATTATGGAAGCCCTTGGAATGTGAGAATGGACCTTAGTTCCTTCTCTTTCTGGTTAGAGAGGGCTGAGTATTGCACCCACGGAGTCCCAGGAGAATCTTCCAAGTTTACTCTTGCAGTGGGAGGCGTGTGAGCTGTGGGACCAGGTAATGACGATATGGCAGAATGTGAAAGAAGACAAATCTGTTACAAGACTTGTGTTTCCCGGGGCCAAAGCACTAAGGGCAAGAGGAGATGGTTGGGAGGGTTGTGTAGACAGCCAGCTCAGAATGGGGATGTGGAGTTCGGCATCCCTCCTGACGTGTGCCGCAGTGTCCCCAAAGCTGTCACAGGTAAGTCCGACGCAACCCTCGGCAAATCAGAGTAGGGAGGGACTAGCAAAGAGGTCAATTGTACCTCTTTGCCAGCTCTGCCTGCCGGCGTTGGCCTGGAGCTCGGGAGCTGGGTAGGAAGTCATTCCCGCTGGTTGTTTGCCCACATTCTCCGCCTTCTTCAAGTCGCCTAACCAATGAGAGAGCTACGGGCGGGCCGCCGTAGGACGCTTCCACTTTCCCGTGTCTGGGAGAGGTTAGCCAATCAATGGGAACTTGATGGTTGCTAAGAAACATTTGAGTTTGGCTCCACCCATGCTTAGGGTTTTGGCCAATGAAAATTTAGACTTTGGACTGTTGCCGCGAAACCAGTGAGATTAGTTCCACCGCCTAAATGTTTCGGCGCCTGCGCAGATTGGGGAAAGTTCTGGAAGACAGCGGAGGTGCCGCCATTTTGCGGGAAGAGGAGAAGCTCCGACTGCAGTGCTGCTTTTACTGCTGAGACTCTGGAAAATAGCCCTGCTTCGCGCCCCCAACACACCCAAAGGAACGGAGGAAACCGGGGCCCCCTGCGGGGACCCGGAACTGGTGAGAAACCCCGAAACCTGGTCTCTCCGCGACGTCACCTATGCGTGACGTCGGCGCACGGCGCCTCCCCCTGACGTCACAGGCAGAAAATGGCGTCAAGCGCAGAGTCAGGCAAACTTTTAAAAACAAACAAAGAAAAATTGTTTACTTTGATTTGGAAGTGTTCGCTACCTAAATGTAGCCCGCTGGCATGGGTTTAGGGATCGGCACCCTCGTGGGTATATCTCTTAATGGTGAAGGTGCTGTCTTAAGGATCCCAGTGACTGATATCTTTCCAGGTCCCCCTCTGCCCTGACGTTTAGGGTCGTCCATACCGGGGCGGTCTGACAGAGCTCGCAGGTTCGGGTTTCAGCTCTTAGTGCTACCACTCCGAGAGAGGCTAGGGAACTGAGATTTCTTCCTCAGTCTTCAGTCTCTGGAAGACTCGTGTTCACTCTGTCGCCTCGGGGCTTTCCCTCTTTTTTTAACCACACATTCCGTGGCTGTTCCGGAGGATAGTGAGGCTTCATAAGAGGTTTTTAGCATGGGACACTGGCCCTCGCAGAGACCATGCCAGTCGGTTGCTTATAGTAAGGACCATTTTTTGAAGTGTAGCCTTGGCTTGTTACGCAGCATGTGGAATGTTTTTTATCTTACTGCTCCTGTTCTTAATTAAGCTGTCTTCAGTTTGGAGGTGTTTGTGTCCAGCTCTGTGACTGTGGACCCAGGAGGTGATCACCCTTTGGGACTCAGCATGTGGTGAATTTTGCCTGAACTGAGCTGACAGTGGTTTTTCACTCTCTTTTGTCCCTTAAGCAGTGGGGCCTAAGTTAAGTGCTTGTTTGGGTCTTGACTGTGCGTTGATAGAGCCCCGAGACTTGCATGATTGTGGGCCCGCCCTTAATGCAGTTTTTGGAGCTGGGATGGACTAAGGCTCTTACAGTGTCTTAATGGATGGGATTGAATGGACTTTGACCCATGATTTGGGACATGGGAAGAGTTTGAAAACTCCCAGTGTGAAAATGCATGGTGTTTGGGACTTTACTGCTTCTAGGATATCTGAAAAGATGCACCAAACCTAGTGAGATTTCATTTCAAAATGTGCTGGTGTTGTGTGTATCTTTGTTTAAAGGGATTCATTCATTTCTGAGTACCTGAGTGAAAACTTTACTTGATAGGTGGTGGTTCGTTTGTGGACTTAAGTGAAAGTTTTTGTGCGTTTAAGTAATTCCTACTCTGTACTAGCAGTCAACAGAGAGCAATCACTGAAATCCGAAGCATTTCATTTGGGGAGGAAAAAGATTGTAAAAATATAAAGAGGAGCTGTATGACACCTAGAGAACTTGTATAGACCTGGCAGCGAAAATGACTGGAAGAAACAGAACATCAAAACCTTTAAAGAACCATTTTTCCACAATAGGCCAAATAGTATGTATTAAAATTAGCCAGGTTCCTAATATTTTGAAGTATATGCTACCTCATACCTAGAAGACACATAATAAGGTGTGACTGAGGGGAGTAATTCTTTTGATAAACCTGTCAGAACAATCATTATTCAGATGAGTATGTATTTAAAACTAGACATCTTGGGGTGCCTGGCTGGCTCAGTCTGTAGAGTGTGACTCTTGAACTCAGGGTTGTAAGTTTGAGCACCATGTTAGACATAGGGATTACTTAAAAATGAAATCTTAGGGATATCTAGGTGGCTCAGTCAGTTAAGCATCTGACTTCGACTCAAGTCATGATCTCACAGCTTGTGAGTTGGAGCCCCACATCAGACTCTGTGCTAACAGCTCAGAGCCTGGAGCCTGCTTTAGATTCTGTGTCTCCTCTCTCTCTGCCCCTCCCTGGCTCATACTGTCTCTTTCTCTCTCTCAGAAATAAATATTAAAAAATTTTTAAAAACCCCCAAAATCATAAATAAATGAATAAATAAGTAAATAAAACTAGACATATCAGTATGCTGTGTACTCTTCTTTTTAAAATCTTTAAAGTTCTGGAAAACAGCATGGAGGTTCCTCAAAAAACTAAAAATAGAACTACCCAATGACCCAGCAATTGCACTACTAGGCATTTATCCACGGGATACAGGTGTGATCTTTTGAAGGGACACATGCACCCCCATGTTTATAGCACACTATCAACAGTAGCCAAAGTATGGAAAGAGCCCAAATGTCCATCGATGGATGAATGGGTAAAGAAAATGTGGTGTATATATATATATACAATGGAGTATTACTTGGCAATCAAAAAGAATGAAATCTTGCCATTTGCAACTACGTGGCTGGAACTGGAGGGTATTGTGCAGTGAAATTAGAGAAAGACAAAAATCATATGACTTCACTCATATGAGGACTTTAAGAGACAAAACAGATTAACATAAAGGAAGGGAAACAAAAATAATATAAAAACAGGTAGGGGGACAAAACAGAAGAGACTCAGAAGTATGGAGAACAAACTGAGGGTTACTGGAGGGGTTGTGGGAGGGGGGATGGGCTAAATGGGTAAGGGGCACTAAGGAATCTACTCCTGAAATCATTGTTGCACTAAATGCTCATTTGGATATAAATTTTAAAAAATAAAAAATAAAATTAGAAAAATCTTTAAAGTTAAGTTGTAAAGTACAGGAGAGAGAGGTAATTTGATCGACTTGATGAGACATTAGACTTAGAGTCAGGGGACCTTAATCAAGAGTCAGCTCTTCCATTTGAGCTTTGTGGCTCTGGGCAGTTCATAAAACCTCAGTTTTTTTCATTGTGCATTGGGTCTGACAGCTGCCTGTGACATACATTACCTTTGGTTGTTAAACAAACGTATGATGTTACTTATAATAAGCAGTTGAGTTCACCGGTTTTTAGACACAGCTATTTAATCTTGATTTGAATTCCATTTTAAGTCTTAAATTTGTCTCCAAGTAATTTTTTTCTTTTCTTAACTTTTTTTTAAGTTTATTTAAAAAATTTTTTTTAATGTTTATTTATTATTGAGAGACAGAGAGAAACAGGGCATAAGAAGGGAAGGGGCAGAGAGGGAGACACAGAATCCAAAACACGCTCCAGGCTCCGAGCTGTCAGCACAGAGCTAGTCGCAGGGCTCGAATTCATGAATCATGAGATTATGACCTAGGTTGAAGTCAGATGCTCACCCGACTGAGCCACCCAGGTGCCCCAAAGTTTATTTATTTTTGAGAGAGAGGGAGAGAGAGAGAATCCCAAGCAGACTCTGCACTCTTGGCACAGAGCCTGATGTGGGTCTTGAACTCACAAACCTCGAGATCATGACCTGAGTTGAAACCAAGAGTCATATGCTTAACAGACTGAGCCACCCAGGTGCCCATGGCTCCAAGTAATTTTTATTTTATTGTTTTGCTCTTTCCAAGAATCTTGTTTCTGAAACAAGCTTAGTTCAGTGCCTAGCAATATCAGGTGCTGTAAATGACAAATGGAACGATTAATTTTATTTTTGCATCACTTAGTTTATATTAGTATGTTTATACTCATTGTTAACTCATCAAAATAGGCTGTGGGCTTTGAGGGCAACAAGGACAGCATCATTGGATAATGCATTAGCTCCCTTAAAGAGGGCAAAGCTCTTGGGGATATGGAAAGTCTGGTTATGATTAGCTTCCTTGTACAGAAATTCTTCAGATTAGTTGGAGGGTTGTGTTTTTTTTTTTTTTTTTGTCAGATTTACTGAGATATAATCGATCTAAAATAAAACTGTACACATTAAAATGTACAATTTGATGTTTAAACACCCATGAAACCAACACCCCCAAAAGTTTCCTCTGCCCTTTTATAATTCTTTCTTCCTTTCCCCTGCCCACCTCGTCCATCCCTAGGCAACCACTCATCTGCTTTCTGCCAGTACAAGTTAGTTTGCATTTCCTAGAATTTTATATAAATGGAAGCATATGGTATATACTTTATCTGGTCTTATTTCTTTCACTCAGCATAATTATTTTGAAATTCATCCATGTTCTATATATTGATAATTCCAGACCAGTATTTTTTTTTTTTTTAATAATTTAGCCTACTGGGGCGCCTGGGTGGCGCAGTCGGTTAAGCGTCCGACTTCAGCCAGGTCACGATCTCGCGGTCCGTGAGTTCGAGCCCCGCGTCAGGCTCTGGACTGATGGCTCGGAGCCTGGAGCCTGTTTCCGATTCTGTGTCTCCCTCTCTCTCTGCCCCTCCCCCCTTCATGCTCTGTCTCTCTCTGTCCCAAAAATAAATTTAAAAAAACGTTGAAAAAAAAAAATTAAAAAAAAAAAAAATAATAATTTAGCCTACTGATTTTATTTGATATCTTCTGGTTTTTGTTTGTTTGTTTTTTAATTTGACAGGCCTGTGGTGGACAGTCTTGGGAAGGATGATTGCTAGGTGTGAAAGCTCGGGGGAGGCAGGAAGTCTTACCCTGCCTACCTAGACAGGCTTCAAAGTGGAATTGGTTAAGCCTGTCTTAATCATAATCTTTCTGAGTTACCTGAATTCTAGTTGCTGTTGTACGCAAGATGCTTACTGATGAGTTGCCTAATTATTGATATTTGAGTAGGGTATGTGGTGGAAAGAGCTTAAGGCAGATCTGCATTCTGGTGTTGTTTTGTCTTGTTCCTGATTTGTACTCTTTCACTTTTACCTTTTTATTGGAAACGTGTGTCTGTTTCTGTGATTGACGTGTAAACCAGTTATATATACAGAATTTTGGAACTGTAGAATGGAGGCCTAGCGTCTACTGTAAAATGAATAGTAATTTTGAATACTAACGCTTTGTTTTCACAGGACAGGGTCCGTATTGTAGTTTCTTCCTACCTATTCAGTTTCCTTCTCAACCCTTGAGCTTTTCTGAGCCACAGAGCTGAACTAGTTAAGGTTTATAATGTACAAAAATAAACCTAGAGTAAGCAACAGCCAGGAAGATCCCTTTGGAATTCAAGAAACAGAACTGTATATTCTGAAGTCTGTTTCTTGGAGAAGGAAGGGAATGTGGGGTGCCAGAAGGGGAGGAAAAATATGAGTTTCTCACATATCCATGTCTTCTCCTCAGATCTGCTACGATGGCGTCCGATGACTTTGATATAGTGATTGAAGCCATGCTGGAGGCTCCCTATAAAAAAGAAGAGGTAATACTCCCCACTTCACTCCTAGAATTGGGTTAGTAAGAAGCAGCAGTTCTAGGTCATCAGTTTCAGCATTTTGTGAATCCTTTTTTCCTGCTTGTTTATTATGTGTTGTGGCTATTCGTAAAAGTCATAGTCTTTTAGCGCACCCCGCTCTCCAGCTCTCATATTCAAAGACATGCTGGCAGAGAGGCTCCCAAAGCTGGGGGTGTGGGGGAGAGGTTTGGGCAGGGCATAATGTGCTAGGAATTAGTACTTTGCTCAAAGCTCTCAGTGACACACTAGAAAGTCAATGTATCTCAAACCTAAATAATTTCTCACTCTCCTGGGAAATAGATGTCAGTGGAACCAATGTTGGGTAGCTAAAGTTTTGACAAAATCTGTCACTCTGATCTCTTTTTGATTTTCTCTCTTCCTATTTTATTCCTTTTGTTAGGAGATCGGGTGCCCAGAAACTGACTAGATAATTGTGAGCTTTGATTTCATAATCAAATCTCTGTCCACTTTTGTTCTTTTGTTGCCCAGTGGAATGTGTGTGTTGCCACCTTGTGCCTTGTGACGTTTTTCCTGGCTAACCCTTTAGGATGATCAGCAAAGGAAAGAAGTTCAAAAAGATGGCCCCAGCAACACCAACGCCAGCAGCAACGGCAACAGTGGCAGTGGTACCAGTGGGAGCAGTGCCAGTGCGGAGGCAAGCAAGTGAGTGTGGTGTGGAGAAATGGGCTGGCAGCTGGGGGAAAGGAAGCAACCATGTCCATGAGAGAAACAGCCAGAACAGGGAGATGGTTGCTTAGAAGACTGCTGACTTTTAGTGATGGCTCCACTGGGTCCTGGGAATAACGGTGACTTGGTTTGATGTTCTTCTAGTCTTCACATTCCTGCCTAGATTTGTGGATTTGTTCTAGCATCAGTATATTTTAATTAAATAAAACAGCAAGAGGACCCCTGATTTGGAGACAGCAGCTTTGGCCTGGCTTTGGGGGGGAAACGGCCACTCCAGATGCCTGACAACATCCAGGGCTGTGTGCAAGCTCGTGTTGCGTGGTTACTGTGAACTCCTGCCACGTCATCTTGGGCACTTTGGTCTTTTACTGCCGTTCCACCCTGGCCTTTCTTTTGTTTCTTTTCCTTGGGGGGAGAGAATAAAACATTCTCAATAAGTTATCCCCTCTTTCCCAGGAAAAAGAGGAGTCGGAGCCCTAGTAAAAGCAGGGATAGAAAGCGCAGGTAAGTAATTGTGGGGACTTTTGGATTTTGAGGATTGCTATAAGTGGAAAGATACCAGGGAAAGCTCTCCATCAAAGGCCAGAAGAGGTTGGTTTGTCCTTCAACAAACTCAGTAGTGCCTTCCACCTATAGTCGCAGTCGAGATCGGGACCGGCACAGGCGGAGAAGCACTCGGAGCCGAAGTCGAGAGCGGCAGCGTCGCCACCGCAGCCGGAGCTGGGACCGTCGGCACAGTAGTGAGTCACGCAGTCGGGACCGGCGGCGTGAGGATCGTGTGCGTTACAGGAGCCCGCCACTTGCCACTGGGTAACGCCTCTCACCAATCTAATGGCCTTTGTGTTGTAGTCTGGGTAAAACCAGTGTGCTGTGCTTCCTGCCTGGGGATGCTTACAACCTGATGTGATGGGCAGGAGACCTTGTTATTGGAGGGGTGGTGTTGAGAATTCCCGTGAGGTGAAGTGCTGGAATCTGGTTTTCTCGTGTTAGAAGACTGAGCATTGGACTAGCGCGAATGACATTGAATGACACGATTTTCCGTTTGTTGTTCTCTGTTCCATAGGCGTAGGTATGCGCACAGTAAGAGTCCTCATTTCAGAGAGAAGAGTCCAGTCAGGTGAGTGGATAATGAGCTTTCCCAGGGATTGTGAGGTGTGAATAAAAAGCCGTTTGAGCTGGAATACAGGAACTTGTAGTGCTTGAGTGTAGCTAGAAAACAAGGACTGTGTATCGGAGCGGGTGTCTCAATAAATTGTACTTGTTCTTTAGGGAACCAATTGATAATCTGAGTCCCGAGGAGCGTGATGCCCGCACGGTTTTCTGTATGCAGTTAGCAGCCCGCATTCGGCCTCGAGACCTGGAGGACTTTTTCTCTGCTGTCGGCAAGGTAACCTTCCCTCCCTTAGTTTTCGTCCATGTGGCCTATTTTCTGTCCATCCTCCCTTATGCCCAACTCAGGATTTCCTTCTTGCCCCGGATAGGTTCGTGATGTCCGGATCATCTCAGATCGGAATTCCCGTCGTTCTAAGGGCATCGCCTACGTAGAATTCTGTGAGATCCAGTCTGTGCCACTGGCCATTGGGCTGACTGGGCAGCGGCTGCTTGGAGTGCCCATCATTGTCCAGGCCTCACAGGTGAGCAGGCTGAAAACCTGACACAAGAAGATGGGGTTGAAGGTGGGAGGTATGGGATGTGACCCGTCATTTCCTCCTTGACTAGGCTGAGAAAAACCGACTGGCAGCCATGGCCAACAACCTGCAGAAGGGCAGTGGTGGACCAATGCGCCTCTATGTGGGCTCCCTGCACTTCAATATCACTGAAGACATGCTCCGGGGCATCTTTGAGCCCTTTGGCAAAGTGAGTAGAAAGTGATGGAAACCTCTGAAGGGAATTGGAAAAAGTGGGGAGGGTGAGTGTACCTCTTTATTCTGACCACGATTAAGGCACTGCATCCATCGAATGGGCATGTAGGTCCACACTGGGAAAGTTAGGCTCCATCTTTGTCTTCATAGTGCTCAGTAAACAGGTCAGTCAGGCACCGTGAAATCAAATAATGGGGTGCAGATTAAGTAAGGTTGGTCAGGAGAGGTGGTTTGGAAAGAGATGGCATTTGTCTCTTCTTTAAAAATTTGGGGGCCCCTGTGTGGCTCAGTCGGTTAAGAGTCTGACTCTTGATCTCTGCTCAGATCATGAACTCACAGTTCATGAGATTGAGCCCTGTGTCGTTGGGCTCTGTGCTATCAGTGAGCCTGCTTGGGATTCTCTCCCCCTCTTTGTCTACCTTTTCCCCGCTTGAGTGTATGCATGCACTCTCTCTCAAAATAAATAAGCTTCAAAAAAAGAAAAGATTTAGGGGCGCCTGGGTGGCACAGTCGGTTGAGCGTCCGACTTCACCCAGGTCACGATCTCGCGGTCCGTGAGTTCGAGCCCCGCGTCGGGCTCTGGGCTGATGGCTCGGAGCCTGGAGCCTGTTTCCGATTCTGTGTCTCCCTCTCTCTCTGCCCCTCCCCCGTTCATGCTCTGTCTCTCTCTGTCCCAAAAATAAAAATAAAATAAAAATAAAAAAAAAAAAAAAACGTTGAAAAAAAAAAAGAAAAGATTTGGGAGAGTTGAAATTGATTGGCTGGAAGGTTAGAGGTAGTGTGAACAGTCAGGTAGGAAAGCTCAAAGGTGGGGGTTAGCCCAAAGATTGTTAATAATTTCCGCCTCTTCTACAGATTGATAATATTGTCCTGATGAAGGATTCAGATACAGGCCGTTCTAAGGGTTATGGTTTCATTACGGTAAGTTTCTGGTCTTGAAGTTTTGAATTTCAGCGTGGGTTTGTCCACTTGTCTGATTCTGCAGCTCAGCCTCCTCCTCCTCCTTTAGGAACTGTCTAAATGACTCATAAGCCCTGGTGCCTGAAGCTTGGACTAGCCTTCCTCCCCTTGAGATGAGTGCATTGCTTGAGATCTTGGCTTTGCTCCCACACTCTGTCAGTGGCCCTGGCATGGGGGTGTCCAGGAGTTCAACCAGCTTCCCTGGTGCTGCAACTTGCTTTTTGGGTAATAGTAATGATTTCAGGCAGCAGCTAAAAGGTTGGGGGCATGAGGGAGGTTAGATGTGGGCTTTTGTAGACATGCTTCATGGAATTGGTGTTTTCATGATAGTGGGAATAGAGATTTATATTTTTTTCTGGCACTATCCCATTTGAAGGAGTTTCTCCACTGAGAAATATCTTTATGTTTAAAGACAGCTATAGTGAGAATAGTGGGGCTGTGTCTTACCTTTTCCTGACATCTGTCACAAAATTACTTCCAGTTCCCATAACTGGTTCTTCCAGCCCTGTGTGACTCCAGGCTGAAGACTGGCTGCCAGCCACAGAGTCTCACAGAAGCTGATATTTCCTGGGTTTAGTCCAGGAAGCATACACCCCCCACAGTTGCCTGCAGGGCAGAGGAGAGTTAGGTTGTGTTCTGCACAGGTGAGGTATTGCTCACCTCAGAAGTATCCAGTAAAGGCAAGCCACCTACACCACCTGCCTAGGAATTGTCAGTACCAACGTGCCAGGCCCTAGGGCAGGTGCCACCAGAATAAACAAAGCCAGCTCTGGTATTCATGGTGGCAAGTACCTCTTCTAACACCTTGTGTGACTCAGTTGCAGAAAAATGTTGGTGAGGCCTTTTTGCCCTTGCGCTGCTGCCTTTTTGATCAACACCCATGACACTTAAATAGCAGACTGGAATCTTTTCTACACTAGGCAGCTCTGGTGACGCTGATGAAAGGGACTGGGGAGTGGAGCCCTCTGATCGACAGCACTGGTGTAGGCGTAGGGGTGGGGTGCAGTCTTGTTCTCCACGCCAGGGTGCGCTCCCCCCTGCGACTGAACTCTGGAGTTCCAGATTCCTTTTTCTTGAGTGAGAACTGAAACTGACTAGTCCAAAGGGCTGAGATAAAATAAAAGTCCAGGAGTTTGGGCCCCTTAGCCTGTCTTACTTCCATTTTATCTGGTCATTTGTGAAACAGTCTGTCAGGGTAGGCACTCTATGGGTAAAGATTTTTTTTTTTTTTTTTTTTTTTTTTGTATTGTTAGGTTTTTAGTGTAGCTGGAAGATTGAAGTGATTGCCATTTAGTCAGTTGGAAAAGGTCCTTTTTACCCCATTTTGGGAGGATGGGGACTTTAGGTCACATTCCCTGTGACAGAAAAGTTTGTGCCATGGTGAGCATGCAGTTTTCCTGGGATGGCGAGACTAGGGAATAGTAGTGGGGTTTTGAGAGCATGTCTGTGTCCGGGAAGTGACTGATACGGCCTGGGTTTCTTGTAGTTCTCAGACTCCGAGTGTGCTCGGCGAGCCCTGGAACAGCTGAATGGCTTTGAGCTTGCTGGTCGACCTATGAGAGTTGGTCATGTGACTGAGCGACTGGATGGTGGCACAGACATCACTTTTCCGGATGGGGACCAGGAGCTGGATCTGGGATCAGCAGGTGGACGTTTGCAGCTCATGGCCAAATTGGCAGAAGGTGGAGAGAGTTTCTCTGCAGAGTGAAGAACATGGGGTTGAATTTTAGATCGGAGGTTGGGACTTAACCCCACCTTTTCTTTCCCTTTTAGGCTCTGGAATGCAGCTGCCTACTACCACAGCTGCTGCTGCTGCTGCCGCCCAGGCTGCTGCTGCCTTGCAACTGAATGGGACAGTTCCCTTGGGGGCCCTGAACCCTGCGGCTCTGACTGGTAGACTTAAACTTGGGAAAGGGAGGAATTGGGTTGGGGCCTGGAAAGAAGGAATACTATGTGCTCACCAACTCATTGTGCCTCTCTTTTTGCAGCTCTGAGTCCAGCCCTGAACCTCGCCTCCCAAGCAATCGCCTCCCAGTGCTTCCAGCTTTCCAGCCTCTTTACCCCTCAGACCATGTGAGTCTCAGGGTCTGGTATTCATGGTGGCAAGTGCCATGTCTTTGGTTATTTTCTTTCCTTTGGTTTCCCATTTACCTCTTCTCCTTGCCATAGGTAAATCAGTGGCTCAGTACACTGCCTCCCTGTGCCTCTGGGTGCCACTCCCTTTTCCACGTCTACCCTTCCATGGCCCCTTCTCTCCATTTTGTGGACCAAGCTATCCTGAGGGCGTGGATGTTGACTCTGTGGGAATTGGGGCCACCTTTAGACTCCCAAGAAGAGCTCCTGCCCAGGGCCCCATCGGGAATGGACTCTGCTGAGCAAAGCCAGTAGTTGAAGAGGACAGAATCTGCACCTATATTGAACACCTGTTTTTCCGTGTGTGTCATCTCCTGGGATGACCTTCATTGCTCTCTCCGACCAACTCTTAGTGATTCCTCGATTCCTCCCCCGTTGGGAAGGCCGTAGGGCATTAACTGAGGGAACTAACCTCTCTCCTTTTCCTGTACTTTTACCCTACAATCTGTTGAGGAAAACCCTTGAAGACCTCTAGTCCAAGAGGACTTTGCAGTTTGGAAGGTGAACCTTGAAAGTGCTGGCTTGCTGCTGCACAGGCCCTGGAAGATGGCATGGACATGAACATTGTGAAGCCTTCCTTGGGTCTCAGCTTGAGGCCAGAACTGCTACTGTGGGCTCAGCCTCTTACTGAGAAGTATGGGAGTAATCTGTCCTGCCAGGCATTTTGGATGTCTTAGGGCATCCAGGAGTTGAGTGAAAGGTGGGGTACTTCTCTAGTAGGTTCCATCTTCCTCTGTATAGTTTTCCTTCCTCCCGGGTCTTTCCTGTGGCCCAGGGTGGGAGGATGGAGAGGAGGCTGCTATTCTCTACCACTTCCCATGTGCCTCTACCATGGGCTCAACCCCAGCTGTTAAAGCTGCTCCTGTCCCCTACCTGGGCACATGTGAGCCCTTCTCACTGGATTTTATATCCTTGTGTCGGTGTACATAAAATTGTGTGTGTGTCTGTGTGTGTGTATGTGTACACGTATACACATACACATACGTATAAACTTTGTATAAAAGGCAAGCTCCACTGTTGTGGCGGCTGCTGCCCATGTGTGTGTGGTCTCAGTCAGTTGGTGTATCTGTCTGATGTTAATAACTTTTCATGAGCCAAAACCGTGAATGGTTCTAGGATATAAAACATTTGTAATGCCTTTCTGTTTTTTCCCTTTGATTTTGTTTTATCTAACGTTCTTTAGAAATTAAAATGGACGAAAGGCACACACCTGGATGGAGTTCCCAGTCTGTATCTGCATTACACCTTTAGCCCCATTGTCTCCTCCGTTTGTCTTCATCTTAACTATTTCCAAACCTACCTTGCCCACTGGACACACTTCCCAAGGCTGTCTCTGCGTCTAAGGGACAGATCTTGTCTTTCCACCAGATGGCAGTGTGACAGTAGCACATTCTGCTCCTCAAGTGGCTAGAGGTGTTCGAGATCTTGAGCAGCTTAAGTACCAGGGAAGCCTAAGCTCACCAGTTTTACCATTAGCCTCTGTGCCCGCTTTTGGCCCTCTTTGTAATGGAAATCCCAGTCTGGTATCCAAAGGGGCTTGGGGGTCTTATATCAGGGCTCCCCAGGCCTTAAATCTGCTATTCCTTGGTCAGTCCCCTCAAGTCTTGTTTTCCATATATGGCTCTGCTTGAGATAACACAGGCTAGGACCAGTGAATTCCAGAAAGCTGAGTATCCCAGGAATCGCCCTGAGGAAGGGGATGCACATCTCTTTTCTCTGCCGGCTTTGTAAGATCTGTGACAAGGGGCCTGCCAGAACCTGGCTCACCAGTTAGGGACCAGCCTAGAGAAGAAGGTCTGAGGTTCAGGGGCAGAGCTCTGTGGGACTCCCCCATTCTCTTCTGGTCCCTATGGCAACAGAATGTTAAGACTGTATTGTCATGCTAAAAATATGGATAATTGCTGTTAGGTTTTAATTTGTCAGCTCTTAGACTTCTAACCAGAGTGAACAGTTTTTGGTGATATTAGCTTCTGGGGTTGCTTTTCACACAGAAGTATTAAGTACTTGGTGCCTGCTTGTGGTATAAAAGGCCACTGGGACCCAGGACTAGGTCTTGATTCCTCCTATCCCAAGTACTGACCAGGCCCGACCCTGCTTACCTGCTGAGATCAGCCAAGATGGGGTGTGTTCACGGTGGTATGGCTGTATAGGCTGGTGCAGCCTCATTTGCTGCTACGGTTGCCTTTGCCACCACCTCCACCCTTTCCTGTTCTAATTTGCTCTCTTGGCCCGGGGGATAGGACAGAGGATACATTGTTTTTAGGTAGCAGCTGGCTGTGGCCCAGTCCCCCTGTAGTTATTGATTTGGCTGCTAATGCATCCTGAAAAGTACAGTGTGGACCATTTTTGTTAGTCATCCTGAGGCAATGGACTGGGCCGTCTCATGGCAGTTTTGAACTCTTCCAAACCATAAATACCCACAGGCTTTGCCTCCCTGCCCTCCTCAGATGGGTGTCTATCTTTGCTTGGTTTCCTTATATTCCCATCCTTGCCTCCTTTGGTCTTCCTGCACTTCGGTTCCTGTCACCCTTCTTAGTTCCTCATACAGCCTCTTGTTGGGAGAGAGAGCGTGGTGGAAGTGAGGAAACATCTAAGACAGTTACTCTAGTCTTAATCCATATAAGGTGACAGCATCTAGTGGGTGACAGCTGGAGTCACTGCATGTGACTCAGTGCCTTCTTGTTACTCATGCCTGCATTGGAGGTGGTTGGAGTAGAGAGGAGGGGGCAGCAAACAGCCTCTGTGCCCAGCCTAAGGTAAAAGAAACCTTCAACCTCTCTTGTCTGGGCATGGCACCTGGGGCGAAGGTAGAGGAGAGACTGACCCGGATCCTCTACTAGCATAGAATTTCCCAACTGTCCTCAGTTCTAAACAGATGTTCACCTGATATTTGGCTTCTAGCCCATGCTTCTGCCTTTTCTAAGGCAGTGGTGTTTTCCTCCCTGTTCTCTAAACTTCTTTGTTCTTAAAATTGAGTTTCTGCCTACTTCCTTCTTAGGTTCCAACAACCCCTGATGTGAGCTACCAGAGGAAGCAGGTGTTTACCCTTTGAACCTTTAGTCCTGGTGCTTATGCAGAAGGAAAATAAGTTTACACCTTGAAGGGAGATGGTCAGCCGCAGCCTCTCCTTTCTCTGTTAAGGAAGGGGTCTGGTGAGAATCCGGAAGTAATATTTAGACAGGGAGAAAAGGCTGTCCTGGCTTCGGAAAGTAGGAGGGGGTATAATGATGACTGTTAACATCGGTGCAGGGTGGTCCCGTCGTTGTGGGTTAGGCATTGTTCTAATCACTTCGTATGTATAGAGTTGCTTCAACCTCACAGTGACCTCTGAGGCAGACTCTTATCATCTTTGTGAACAAGGAAGAGGCTACCCAAAGTGTAAGTAACCTGCCCTGCGATTACACAAGTGAGTTTGGGATTCCAATCCAGGCAGTCTAGCTTCACATTCCTGGATCCTAATCTCAGCCTGCCTCTTGTGGAAGCCAAGGCCTTGGAGTCACTTTTCCTGTCTCTGTACCCAGAGTTCTCAGTATGTCCTGAACTTTTCCTCTTCCACGTCTGCTCATCTTGTTCTCTTTTTGCTCCTCTCCTGCTGGTTAAAATCCTGTCCATTAAGACTCTGAAGCTTTGCTAGTTGGTTTCCCTTTTCAGTATTCTTTGTCCCATTAGAAGTCTCATTCTGTCTTTATTTACAGTTCTCGACTACAGTTCTCTACAGTAACCTCTACTAGTAGATGGTGATAGCCCAGTGAGACAAGGCATCAACATGTCTTTTTCACTATTGCTTTCCTTCACACATATTAGATGTCTTGAATTAATTTCCCCTCTGTTCAAGTCAGAGCTAAGCTTTCCAATGTCCATCCTGGCCTCCTCCTCCATTCATTCCTCACCCTCCAAGAGAGAAAGCAGCTTTACTCTTTTTGGTGTTACCATGGTAGCCTGTGATGCTTTGTCAAAAATGCTGCTTCCCATCCAACAGAGACGGATGTTTCCATGGCAACCAGGTGAAGTCAATAGTCATGAGCTGGATCCAGGAAAGAAATTCTGGTCTCAGAACTGTGTCTGAACCTTCTGGCTTCAAACATTCCTTCTCTTCTCTCCCAACTCTTACATTTATATCCAGAACTGATGTGCTCAGTGTGCTCTTGGTTGAGAGAGCTCTGAGAGGTGAAGCAGACCAACCAGTTTAGATCATACAGGAAGGTGGAGGCAAGGAAAGAGCTGATCATAGCTCACTTTTAAAAGTTGGATGAGTTCTGTTAGCTTTCCCAGATGATCTCCTCTCAAGAGCCCTTAAGGAGTTGGCTGCAGTTACTGGAGAGCCATTAAGCAGTTATTTTTTAGGGCAATGGTAGATGGATGAGGGCCCTGAAGACTGGAAAGGAGCCAGTCAATGCTAGATTGCAGAAAGGAGAAGCAATGACCTTGGAAATCAGAGACTTGTCAAACTCTAGCCAATGTCCCAGAAAGGAAGGGAGCTTCAGTCAGCTTTCAGGCATCATGAAGCCTACTTGTTTAGAATGGGTGGTGCTGAAAATTAGCCTTTTCTGAACTGGGTTGGGCCCAACCAAGTCAGGAGACCTCCACCCTGTAGCAGAATGGTCACCCTCTGGGGCAATACCACATGGTTCAGATAGCTCTTCTGTCACAAACCAGCTGAATAAACTTGGATGTTCATCACTTCTCTAACCTCGACTCTCCTTCTGTAAAAGGGAAATGATGACAATAGTACCTGTCTCAGGGACATTGTGAGGATGCAATGAAATGATTGTGCTGAGGGCTTAGAACTTGATAGCTTGTCATTACTACTTGTCATAGCTACTGCCATCACTATCCCCATTCCTCTGGATGCCTACACACTTGACTCTCTACCTGACCTCATCTTCCAACCTCAAAGAATGCTTAATATATGCAGGGAGAGAAGTGAAGGTGAGGCAATGGTGAAAGTAAGTCTCAATTGTTCCTGGACTAAAGTCCCAAGCTCCCTAGGTCCTGGGTCACAAGCAGCTTAGTTTTCAGAAAAACCAGTCCCACTGGCTCAATCTCTTTTTATGCCTGAAACTATAAATCAGAGCGAGATGGCTTTGAAAAATCAATGTGATTCTCTCCCTCCCCACCCCCTCAGGTACCTTCAGGGTACCTAGTGCCCTTTGCTTTGTCTGGCCGGGGAAAATCCTAGTGGTGTCTGCTACAGCCCTTTGCTTAACCTCCCTCCTGACCTTCCGCAGGTGCTCCTGTAAGCACCTGCCATCACTGGTCTCCAGAACTCTGACAATTTCCTTTCAGATAAATGTTTTTGTTTTTTTTTTTTTAATTTTTTTTTTCAACGTTTTTTTTTTTTTAATTTATTTTTGGGACAGAGAGAGACAGAGCATGAACGGGGGAGGGGCAGAGAGAGAGGGAGACACAGAATCGGAAACAGGCTCCAGGCTCCGAGCCATCAGCCCAGAGCCTGACGCGGGGCTCGAACTCACGGACCGTGAGATCGTGACCTGGCTGAAGTCAGACACTTAACCGACTGCGCCACCCAGGCACCCCTCAGATAAATGTTTTAAATCAGCACAGGTACTCTGCCTAAAGACATTATAACCTGAACAAACAATGGAACACTAGGCAGTATAATACCATCACTGAGGCTTTGGTTGCCAATCACCCCCCTCCTTCCCCATCCTCTTCAAAACAACACAACTCACAGGGGATTACCTGTGAGTCCTATGGGAGGCAAGTTGGACTTTGTGGACTGCAACTTAAATACTTTTTTATTTATCTTTTTAAGCAATCTCTACACCCAGGGTGGGACTCAAACCCACAACCTCAAGATCAAGAGTCGCACGTTCCACTGACCAAGCCAGCCAGGCACACCTTAAATTTGTATCTCCAGGGTGCTGCTCTGCTTGAGAGGTTAGCAAGCTGTCTGGATGCCTGAATAAGGGACCTGGACACAGGTTGTAAAAAGCATTACTTCCACAGCTCATTTGTATAATGTTTGACAAATTACAAAGATACTTGGATTTGTATTTAGTCCTTATGACTATCCTACAAGGTAGGTAATGTTATCTTCATTTTACAGTTGGGAGAGCTGAGGTTCAGAAAGGCAAAGACGTTGAGAGTGGTGTCCTCCATCCAGAAAATCGTGGGACTAAGTGCTAATTAAAATGTTTGCAAGGCCCACATTGAGTCTGTATTTGCATCTTGAGTCTACAAGGCGACCGAGCCATGGAGCATGGCATCAAGCTACATACAGATGAGGGGCACCTGGCTGGCCCAAAGATGGGTTGGGCTGGTGGAGTGTGCGACCCTTAATCTCGGGGTTATGAGTTCTAGCCCCACATTAGAGGTAGAGATTACCTAAAAAAAAAAAAAAAAAAGATAAAGTACTAAGCAGCAAGATGCTGCTTATTGGTTTTGGGGTCCCTTGACAACTTGGCTGTACCATCCACCCAAATTTGGCTGCCTTCTTACAGGAAGGGTATTTACCTCACATGGCGGGCTGCCCACCATGTCTGTCTCCTGTGCATTTGCTCATGTAGTTTCACCACAGGGAGTTTTTTCTTCTTTCCCCCATCTATCCACAGCTTACATATATCTGTTAAGGCCCAGCTCCTAAAATCTGTCTTTAAATTCTGTTTTCTTCCATTCAGAATTCTTAGAGCTCAGGACATAGCCCTCAGATAGTCAAAATGTGGTACAGTTTGCTGTTGTTGGCCCTGGTAGTGCTATTACCACCTTGTCCCATCTCTCCAGCTCATTTGTAAGCTCCCTGAGGGCAGGGATAGTGTTACCTGTATTTGTTTTTCCCATAAGGCCCAGCACAGTGACTGGCCTATGGCAGTACTTGAGGGGAACAACAAGTATTTGTGGATGAAAGTCTAGGAAAAATTGACTTAGACTGATGTGGATAGAATTATGCTACATTAATAAAAAGATGTATATGTATGGGTGGACTTTCTGGGAATGAGGGTTTAACCCAGAAGACTTGTGAAATGCTCTTCCACAACTGGCAGCCTTTTAGAAGACGAAAGGGGCGCCTGGGTGGCTTGGTCAGTTAAGCGTCTGACTTCGGCTCAGGTCATGATCTCGTGGTTCGTGGGTTCGACCCCATGTCAGGCTCTGTGTTCACAGCTTGGAGTCTAGAGCCTGCTTCAGATTCTGTGTCTCCTTCTCTCTCTGCCCCTCCCTGCTCATGCTATGTCTCTGTCTCAAAAATAAATAAAACATTAAAAAACAGTTTAGGAGAGGAGAGACCCTGCCCAGTCTCTCTAGAGAGGGTTAGATGCAGCAGGGCACAAAGGCCCAGCTCTGAGCAGAGGCCCAGAGCAGAGAGATGCTTTCCAAGATGCATGGCAGGCCTCATCTCTGGCCCCTCAGAGCAGAGCACACACAGCTCATGCTCTCAGCCAGTGAGGAGGCCTTGTGGGCCAGAAATCATGGGGGGTCACAGGGGCCAGCTGGTAAAGGAGCAGAGACAAGATTGCAGTGGTTAAGAGGAGAATGAGGGCAGAGAAGACCTTACCTGGCACAAGCAGCTCAAGCCCCAGGGTCCTTTGCTGGTTTCTCACAGCGGCCCAGACCAGCAGCCTGGCACTATGCCTTGATCAGAGGGAGGTAGAAGAATGGCCTGGCTCTCGCAGAAGACCCCACTTTCCAAGTCTGACGGGAGCGTGGCTTCAGCTTCCGTCTGTTCTGAGCTCGTCCCTGTAGGCGTCTGGAGGGAACACACAGATGGGTTGGGCTGATGGGACTGGCTGAGTTAGGGGGAGGGAAGCCTGTGGTGCGTGCAGTCCCCCTCCTGGGGGAGGCCCTGCCGCCACCACCATCATCTTCAGTATGCATATTTTCAGCTTCAGCCACGTGAAAGGCACTGGACCTTTTTCCCCATCCGCCCCTTTGGCCACATTTGACCACTGGTGGTAGTCTTCCACTTTAAAAGCCCTCCTCCTAGGGCACCTGGGTGGTTCAGTGGGTTAAGTGTCTGACTTTGACTTGGGTCATGATCTATCAGTCTCGTGAGTGAGTTTGAGCCCTGCTCAGGCTCTGCTGACAGCTTAGAGCCTGGAGCCTGCTTCAGATTCTGTGTACCCGCCCTCCTCTGCCTCTTCCCTGTTCACACTCTGTCTTGCTCTGTCTTGCTCTGTCTCTCAAAAATAAAGAAATGTTTAAAAAAAAACAAAAATCTCCTCTTGGGGTGCCTGGCTGGCTCAGTTGGTAAAGTATGCTACTGTTGCTCTCAGGGTTGTGAGTCTGACCCCCGGCGCTAGGCATAGAGTTTACTTTAAAAAAAAAAAAAAGGCCTCCTTCCTTGGCACTGGCCACTATCTGCACAATTCTAGTCCTTCCACGGCCTGCCTCTGTGGTGGTTACATCTCCACCTTCTTCTTTCTCTAGAACATCAAGGCTGTGTTTTGTTTTACATTATTTTATTTAGTTTTTGAACAGGTGATATACGCCATAGTTAAACACTCAAAAGGAACAAAAAGGGCACACGATGAAAAGTACACTTCCTACACCTGTCTTGCCCCCACCCAACTGCCCTCCCCGGCAGCAATCAGTAACATCCTGGTTTGTCATTTGTTGGGTCACAGACCCCTTTGGCAATCTATGAAATCTATGCACACTATTCTCAAGTGCATGACTGCATGGGCACATGAATTGTCCCACTTCACAAGAATCACAGCCCCTAAAGCCCATGTGTGATTTGAGGCAAGGATCCCAGCCAGTATTGTATCCTCTCCCTTTGTACCTCCCTTAGCATGATTTGTGGGGCCTGGGGCAAAATTAAAATGCAGGGCTCCTCGCTCAAAGATTTTCAAGGCCGCAATAGCAACACATTCTACTGAGCACGGGGTGCCGTGTGACTGCTGCTCATCCTTTCCTCTGGCTCCTCTGCTGCCATCTTTTTTTTAATAAAACGTTTTTAAAAATTTTTAAATAATGTATTTATGTTATTTATTTTTGAGAGAGAGAGAGCATGAGCAGGGGAAGGGCAGAGAGACAGAGGAAGACACAGAATCTGAAGCAGGTTCCAGGCTCTGAGCTGTCAGCACAGAGCCCGACGCGGGGCTGGAAGCAGTGAACCACAAGATCATGACCTGAGTGGAAGGAAGTGGGACACTTAACCAACCGAGCCACCCAGGCGCCCCTCTACTACCATCTTTATGGGAATTATTCTCATTTTTGTATCTTTTGCCCTAACTTGTTCTGAATTTCAGACCCAGATCTTTGGAGAGCTGCCGAAACCCCATATGGATATTCTTCTAGCATCGCAAACTCAAGAGTCTCCAAAATGGATCCATTTACCCATGTCCTCCTCTGCCCTCTAACTCCCAGTTCCTCACCCACCACCTAAGACTCCCGCCTATACCCAGTCATCGCAGTCCTGACTCATACCTGTAGTGCCTCTCCTTTCCCACTGCCTTCTCCCTATGGTCGGCACTTCATTACCTTCCAATATGTAAAGTTGATTGCCCGCTAAACTCAGCTTCTCAGGCCTTATCTTTGCTGCCCCAGTCCATGCACCTCTCCCAGCCTCCTCTGCCCAAGGACCATCCTGCTCATGTCACTTCCATACCCAAAGACCTGTGGTGACTCACTGCCTGCAGGCTTGGGCACAAACTCCTTTGCCTGCTATTTAAGGTACTTAAAAGTAGGGTTCCAAACCTTCTACTCTGTGCTCATCTCTTACCCCCTCCCCTTAATGTCCCTAAGGTTTCAACCCAGCCATCTGTCTTTTAATGGGCCCAGTGTGTTTTTATGCATTTTACATTTTGAAGTGGCTCTGTTCACGGTCCCTAGAGTTTCCTGGCCTATTCCCCCATAGCCGTGTAACTTCTCTGGCCTTTTCACCACAGCCACTGCCCATGGCCCCGGCCATCATGTTGCTTACATTTCTTCTAGTGACCTTCTTCTTCTTCCCCTCATCCTTACTGGAGCGGGAACCTCCGATACAAAGCTGGATAAAATTAAGTATCAAGCAGACATGAGTGGGATCCCTGCTCTGTTGCTTACTAACCTCAGGCAAGTTACTTAAACTGTTTCTTCTACAGTATAAGAAGTAGTAATACCTTATATGGTCCTTAAAGAATTAACAGAGAAAAATTAATAAAGTCCTTAGGATAATGTCATTATTCATATTACCATCTCATAACCACTGATGCTGAACTGGTCCCCTTGGCTCCTTCCCACCAGCTACAAGGACTCGGGAGACATCTCATCCCTCCTCCATCAAGCTCTGGGAACCTGAGTGGGATGGAGTGGAGGCCTGGCCCTCAGGTACTCAGGGAGCTATACTGCATGTCTGGGGTGAGGGGAGCTGCTGCCTCTGCTCTCTTTGTTCAAACTCGTGGCTCAGGCAGCAGAAGACGTGGGCGTCCCCAGGGGGAGACACTGACAGCTTCAGTTCTCACACGGGCTCTGCAGGTGACAGTTGGGAGGGTGGAGGCCTGCCAGGGGAGGTGCAGGCCGTCCCCATCATGCCCCAGCTGATGGGCCTCTCTGGTGGATGTGGGCCCCACCTTAAACCAGCCCAGGACAAAGCTCTGTATAGCTCTAGGTGCTAAATGTAGCCTCCAGCTTACTCTGCAGAATAAGGTGGTGTAAGGAGATGAGGTCTAGAGTCTATGGACCTGGTCCCATTGTTTCATTAAGTCACTAAATTACTTCTAGTATTTCCTTGCTCCTCTCCAGGGTTGTCTGCTCATTTACAAAGCGACAAGTTGGACCCAGCGATCTCTAAGGGCCTGTGGCTCCTTGTTACAGACTACAACCAAGACTGAGTCAGTTCTGAAGCCTCTGTAGAGGTAGGTTTAGGTTCTTTGCTCCTCTGGGCCTAAGTTTTGTCTCTAACAGTTTCCATCTACATCTATCCCTTCTGCAGGGCTTTTGAGAACAGAGTCAAAATGAGCAAATGTAGTAGAAAAGTTCTTTATTGAAAAGGGAAGGGTGGCTCTTTTGCTGGGGCCTCCTGGGCCCAGGGTGCTGCCTGCTCAGCTCTTAACAATGGCATCTGAAGGCAAGAGTCTGTCCAAACCTTACCTTAAAAGGGAAGTGCCATGATGTAGTGGTAAATCACAGAATCGATTCTGAAAAATGGCACTTCCAGGCCTTTGCCTTTAAGAACTTCTTAAAGGCAAAGTGGACAAGTGCAGCAGATAAGAGCCAGCACGTTTTGGGAAAAGTCTCAACGAAGCGTCTCCAGTGTTTTTACCTTTAAGGATGTCTTAAAGATGAGGCGTGTTCGCGCAGAGAACTGTAAAGGGGTCTACCAAGCACTTTTCCAGTTCTCACTTTTAGGGTCTCTTTACAGGAGAGGTGGTCAAGCGCGACTTAATAAAAGTCAAAGTAGCTCACGGAACTATATCCCCTCCTGCCCGCCAGAAGCCGCCTCGCTCGCCGACCGCAGCGTGCCCGCCCGCAGGTCTGCGTCCTCGCCTTCTAGGCGCTCTTGGGCGGGGAGGTAGCCAGGGCACGCGCGTGGTGGCAGGGCTGGGGGCGACGCCAACCAGGGGCTGGGGGCAGGGGGCCCGCCCCCCGCGGCCACACCCGCGCGCCCTCGGACTTTTTGGTTTCCTAGACGGTCTTCACAAAGGAAGCCGGACGGGGGCGGGGCGGGGTGAAGGGGTGAGCTGAGGGCGCGGTGACCATGACGACCGCGGTGGCCATGACGACCGCGGCTCAGAGCACGGAGAGGTCGTGACACGACCTGGAGCGCTGCTTGAAGAACTTGGCGTTGCGCGGCACCAGGTTGGCAAGGAAGCGCTTGGCCTTCTTGGTGAGGCTCTCGCGGCGCGCGGGCGGCGCGGGGCCGTCGGGGCTGCCCCACTCGGGCCGCGGGCCCCCGGCACGGCTCCGGCCCCGCCGCAGCCGGATCTGGCGCACCGCGCCCTCGAAGAGCTCCCGCGTGTTGTGGTGCAGCGCCGCCGACGTCTCGATGTGCTTGCAGCTCAGTGTCCCTGCCAGGTGGCGGCCCTCTGCAGGAAGGGACAGGTTGAAGAGCCCGCGGGCTACACTGGGCCCGGGGCGGGGCCAGGCAAGGGTGGGCCTGGGGAGATGCCCGCTGTGCAGTACAAAGGGGTCCTAGCAGGTGAATCTCTTGCAACTGAGAACAGGCAGGGATCAGGTGGAGGGTCTTGGTGGTGCCGAGGGAAGGAGATAAAGGGGCCTTGGCGAAGAGGTGAGGAGTGAAGAGAAGGGGTTCTCCGGCGCTAGACATGGGTATTGGGAGTCTGCCCTTAGCCTGTCCTGGAAGGGTAGAAGGGCCTTGTGGAGAAGAGGTCACTTGGAATCTCCCCTGAGATTGCAAGTGTTAATTAGGTCCAGGATACTCACCCTCCAGTGAGACCTCCCGCGAGCGGGCTAGGTCGCTCTTGTTTCCAACGAGGATGACAGGGAGGTCGTGGTGGGGCCTCTCAGCCCGGAGCCGAAGTAGGGTCTCTGGAACTTTGGAGAAGCTTCGTCGGTCGGTGACTGAGAAGACGATGAGAAAGGCATCCCCGGTCTGAAGGCAGTGGTCCCGCAGCCACCCCCCTGCGTCCCCCTGCATGTGGGCAGAGAGTGGTGGGATGTCAGGGCTGGAGGCATGGGAGAACCTGTTCCCCACCTACATCTCAAGGATGAGGAATCTGGATGTGAGGGAGAAGCCACCTGCTTAGGACAGCAGAGTTAGTTAATGGCATAATCTCCATCCCTAGAGTGTGTTGTGGAGGAGAAAGTAATTTGTAATGTGAGCCCCGCATGGGAGAATTGGGGAGATAGGGTCGTAGGCTAGGGTAGCCCATCCTACTTTCATATGCTTAAGCTCTTAACTTAAAAATGAATGCTCTTCAGCTGTATGTAATCTGGCCTCTCATTTCTATGTGGTAACCATTTTTGTCCAAATATTCATAAATCCTCACTTATTTCCCTTCCCTGATATTCCAGAGCCCTGAGCTCTTGTCCTGTCAGGTAAGACTCTTCCAGGCTGAAACACATATGGATGGGGTCAATTTCAGGGTGTGTAGCCTGGCTTGCAGCTTCAGGGTTTGTCAAATTCAGATCCTAACTTTCCTCAGGGTCAGAAGATCCTGGAAAGACAGCGGCTCTCAGTGCCATGGTATGCACATTGATGTGGGCCTTTGCTCTCTGGATGACACATATGAAAGGTCATACGTCCAGTACATATTAAAACCAGGGCCTACAGAGCCACCCGCCTTCAGCCAGACTTTGCCCCTCCCCAGCTCTCCTAGGTTTCATTGCCTGCTTACAGCCGTGTCTTAGTTCTTACCTGTTCCCAGATGTCATAAACAATTAGAGTCACTTCCTCCTTATCCACCATGATGCGTCTTTCATAGGTATCCTCTGCTGGGAAATAAGGACAGGGAATAGAGCCCATCAGGAGGCTCCCCAGCACTCATGAGACCTGGTAACCAGGGAAGCCTCAGATCCCAGCACCAGGGACCCCCTCCAGGGAGGTTGCCACAGAAAGCATTGAAGTAACTTCTCTTAGGTTTTGGCCTCTGGGGGCTGCTCATGCCTCTTGCATCCCTGACTAGGGGTCCGCAGGTGCCTTTGACCCTTTCAGGGTTTCCCCTCCAAATACCTGGGTTCTCTGGCTCATGAGCACTATCTCCCTGGAGACCGCCGAAAGTGCCTGCTAGGGTGCTCTTGCCCACGCCGCTCTCCCCTACCAGCATGACCTTGAAGATGCCATCTTGTTCGGTGGGGGCTGCCTCCCCCGAGCCCAAGGAGTCAGAGGAGCCAGAGGATGAGGCTTGAGGTGGCCAGTCAAGTTCATCTATAGCTTGGGCACGCCGCAGCTGGTGCTTGTAGGGAACAGGCATACTGCCTCTTCGTCTGGGTGCCCCTGGGGCCGGTGGTGGCCCACCCCGGTCCAACCCTGCCAACAGCTTCTCTGGCTTCTTCAGCAGTGTGGCATCTGTTTCTGAGGCGGGGGGTAGGCAAAGAGAAGGAAGCTATGAGTGAAGGTATGCCTGGCCATCTGCAGAGGGCTCAATCCTGGCTGCTCTGGCTTCAGAGGCCCAGCTGATGACCATGCCCCAGAAGGAGCTGAGAATCTTTGGTCTGACTTCTTACACTGAATTCCCTCAGAAGCCTGAACTGGTGGGGCTCTGAGGAGCTAAGCTGAAGGCTTAGCCAGTGTGGTTCCAGCCACAACCTGTTTAAAACATGCCCCATGCAGGGGAGGCACCTGTGCGCAGGCTTGCACACCCACTCCCTCTTCACACTGACACACAGGCACACCCCCAGACTAGGCCTCTGGCCCTGAGGGCTGCCCCTGTTTCCACCAAGAGGCCCTGCCTTCCACTGCTTCCGCACTGGTTGTCCCCACACTGGGGAGGGGCACAGGGGATGAGAAGCTGAAGCTGCTGCCCAGGTTCTGGGGGGTGGGTACTGGTAGAGTCAAAAACTTTGTGGGGAGCCTATGCCGAGGGAAGGGCCTTTGCTCATTACGATGTGTGCATTGGGTCCCCCTCCACGGTGTGTGAGAATTGCCGCCTCTTTGCTTCTTCAAATGGCCCTCTAAGTGAGCACTCCTGGTGCATGGCTGTGTGTGAGAACCCTTCTGCATCTCTGACCTTCCCGTGAGTTCCAGAGAATCTTGTGTTCATGGTGAGGTAGAGGGAGGGAGGGAGAGAGGGAGAGAGCGGGAGCATGAGCGAGAGGGAGAGTGACAATGCATGGGTCAGGGTAACTGGAGGAAGAACGACAGACACAACAAAGGGGGATGGAGAGAGGCTGGAAATAGCCCAGGATCAATACTTGGCTGGCAGCCAGGGCCTCCTCGAGCCAGTGAAACCCTTACAACAGGTCCCCAGGGTAGCCCCCAGCCTGTGATTCCCAGGCTTGTGGGCTGCCCCTTTCCTTTCCCCCATCCCTCCTGCCCATCCCAGCCTCATGGGAATGAGGCTGACCTAGGGGCTAAGCACCAGTTTCCCCAGCGAAGCCCCGGAGTGATGGGGGGTGGGGGTGTTTAGGCAGCACTCCGCAGCCCCCAGCCCAGCCCAGCCTCAGTCCTGGTGTGAGCGGGAGGCTTCTCCACTTCCCGAGTTGCTGTTTGGGTTCAAGCTCCGTCGGCCGCCAGTTCTGACCTCCCCACCAGAGCTTCAGCTCCCACCCCCCGTGGTTTCTGCTGGAAACCTGCCCAGCTCAGCCCTCACCTGGTATGGGCGTCCCGGGGGGGGAGGCCTGGTGGCTGCCGGAGGGGCAGAGTGCTGTGGTTTCTGTGTCTGTGTCCATGTCCGTGTCGAGGTCCGTGTGCATCCGCGTGCGTGTGCAGCCCAGCCGCTTGCAGTCCCCGCTCCCTCACTCAGCAGCACTGTCAGCTTTTCCCTTAAATACCACCCCCATTCCCCCCCCAACACCTGGGGAAGTTGTCCCGCCCCCTGATGAGGTCACACATGCTAATGAGCAGTGATGTCAGCGGGATTCCCTCCTTTCTGCCGCCCGCCCCCCCCCCCTTCCTTTGTGTGGCTTCCCTCTGGGAGCACACACACTGCGGAGTCTGGCTAAGACCTGAACAGACTGGAGTCAGAGGAGCAAAAGAGACAGGCATTCAGAGAAGTGGGCTGAGGGGTCAGTGGGTAAGGGAGTGGAGGATGGCCGGAGGCAAGGACCCAGGGACTGGGAGTCCAGGAACCAGGACTGTGCGTCATTTGTGTACTCTCAGCCTCCCAGCCCAGTGTCCAGGTCAGAGTGGCTGCTCAGTGGCTAAATGGAGGGTCTGGAGGCAGAAACCAAGAGACACCGGTCACCCTGGCACCAAGCTTCCCCATCACCCTCTCCTTTCCCATACCACCCTTCTGGGTTAAGACACACCAGAGTAGCCACTTCCCAGCTGGGCCCCTAGGCAGATGGGGGCGCTAAGGAAGGGGAGATGGCTGCCTTGTTTGGGCAGCTTCATTCTGTCACTACGTTTAGGTGGATGCGAACCATGTGGGCTCCCCTTCTCTCCCTCCCTGCCAGGCCCACCAACCTGGTGTTAGTACACAGAGCTTAGCCCTCTAGAAGTTCCCAGTCCCAAGTGTCAGCCCCCTCTCCACACTCTCCAGGGCACCACCAGGCCTCCTGGACTACACGATGATGTCTGCGTCTTTGTGGGAAGCCAGCATGGCACCTCTCCTTTACTGCTCCTTTTCTGCCAGCTTCCTTTTCCCTGAGTGCCAGATCCTTTTTCGTGTGGAAAGGCCCTTTCCCTTCAGATCAGTTCTTATCTTTCTTCCCGACGCTGCAAGCACCCAAACATACCTTCTGATTTTCTGGCTCCTCCTCACCCCATGTTTGCCAGGTGCTGTGTGAAGCAGCTTCCTGCATTATCTCCTGTCATTCTCATGACCTGAAGGCTTAGAGTGGTAGGGGGGTAGCCTGTCCCCAAATCAATCATCAGCTGGAAAATGGGGACACCAGGATTCCCACCCTGGTTCTTCCAATGCCAAAGACTGTTTTTCATCTGCCTTGCTGCCTTCTTTGTCTTAAATATTCCAACTGTCTTCTATTATTTGGAACAGTCTGTATTGTAATCTTCAGGGGACTCCTCCAATGGAAGAGACAAATAGTAATCATGGACTAATGTGCAGTAACACTTCACTGACCGGAGATCTACTACGGGGCAACGTTTGGGGTCTAGGGGGATCAGAAGGGACCCCTGAGCAACTACAGTACTTACATACTTTACTCATTGGATAGACTCTCCAGGCTTCAATCACAGCTTCCCTTGTCCTTATTTACAATTTCAGTATGTGTCTATGTGTTCCTATACTCATTACAGGAAATTACAGAACATTAGAGTAGCAAGTGACCCCTGATCACCCAGTAGCAAGGGCAACAACACCACAAAACACTTTAAAGGTGTCATAAGCATTTAAAAAGTCGTCTAAGAGCATTTTGGCAAAAAGGCGAACAGCTTCCCTGACACTGTTACAGCTTCTGAAAACATTGTTATAGAGAAGCCATTGGTTTCTATGAATGATCCTCAGCCATCTGGAAAAATGTGTGTTCTATTGCAGATGTGCTGAAGACGGTTTAGAATGATTTCCTTACAAAATGAGTTTTAAAAGTTTTATATTGTAAAGGGGTGAGGTGAGCTTCATATATCTGGAAAACCCACTTAGGTGGTTGGATTAATTTCTATGATACCATATGAGTGAGACGGGGGCTGCAGACCCCAGGAAGGATTATTGACCATTACCATTGACTGTGCTTTGGGTCACAGGAGCCAGCTGGGTTTCACCTTGAACCACTATCTCTCTTGTCCCACTAGTAAGAAGTGGAGGAGGGAATAACCTGAGAAATGTTGGCTCTCCTCCACGGGAGAGTCTGTGGAATAGTGGGGCAAGGGTGAAATTTGGAACTGAACCAATCCAGGTTTAAATCTGCCTCTGTGTAGAGACTGGGCTAGTCTCCTAATTCCTATGAAACTGCTTCCAAACCTGTGAATTGGGATTATGATGCCCATGGCACAGCCTTGTTTTGAGGGCTCACTACACATGAAAAAGGATCTGGCACTCAGCAGGTTGCCCAACTATCTGGTGCTCCCACAACCTCAGGCAGTGTGGCTAGGGGTCCCTCTCCCCTTCCAGCAGGGTCTGGAGCTTGGTTCAGTCCCAGATTCTTAAGGACTCAATGCTAGTATGTGCTGTTATTTCAGATTCCCAGCCTGATCTCCATCTCATGCTGAGACACCTCCCTCCTCTGCACTGAGAGCTTTGACAGGAGTCCCACGCCCCAGTACTGGGCACTTTGGATAGTGTTGTCTCTGTCCTGATAGGATGTGAGGTGGCTTTGTTTCTTTTTCCATAGGGCTTGGTGCAAATAAACTTGAGTGACTGCTCCCCAGTTCCCCACCCTCTCCCCACCTCTCCTGGGTGGGACCTTCTGAGTTTCCCATGTTGCCTGTACAAGGCTAAGTCCCCTCTTCCCACCAACCTGGGGCTTCTCTGTGGCTGACAAAAGTAGCATTACCCTTTGCACCTTCTAGAGCATACACCCAGCACCTAGAGAAACTTATTTCAGGCTCAGGACACACAGCCCTTCCCAGTGAACTCTACCCTCAGGTCTTCCCTCTGGCTTCCTGAAGCATTCCACCCTGAGGAGCATTCTTTTACCATGTCTTTGTCCACAAATTACAAATAACACCAGGAGGTCAAAGGTCTGGAGCAGGACAAGTGATGAGGCTGTCAGCTGAAGGAGAGGAGCAAGGGAGAGGGTGCAGACCAGGAGATGGAGAGGTGTGGAAGGAAAATCAGCATTCCCTGCTTCCCTGGGCCTTTCACTAGGGGAACCCAGGGACTGTTAGCACTAGGGAAGGAAGACCCAAAGGGAGAAGGGTATGCAAGGATGGGGATCTCTGAAGTCCCTTCCCCAATCTCTGGAGAGGGTCTGGAGTCAAAGGAATCTGGGTCTTTCCCAAGATCCCTCAATCCAGGACTATACCATATTCACTCTCTGCCACTTCCCTAGGCTCTTGCTCACTGAGAGGAGGAAACATGCGGTTGGTGCTGGGTGTGCGGATGTGGGCACAGACACAGACAGGCTGTAATTACCAGGGCCCTTCCGCCAGAGGCTGGGGCTAGACCAGGCTGGCCAGGAAGGGTGAGGGCGAGCCTGAGGAGAGTCTGCTTCTGTTCGGGAATGCCTCAGCTCCATGCCACCCCCATAGACGCCTTCTGTATCCCTTGTCCCAGTTTTCGTTTCAAACTCTGGGACGGCTTCTGTCACCTCACTTACCAGAGGCTGGGCTCCAACATTTCTCCAGGTTATTCCCTCCTCCATCACCCACTCTAGCTCTTCAGCTCTGGCCACTGCTTACACTCCTGCCTCTTTTCTTAGGAGGTCTGGGGTTCAGCCTGCAGCCCTAGCCCTCACATCTGCTTAGTTTTATCCTGTGGATTCTCACTGTTCCTAGAATCCATAACTCTATTCCACCTATGGACCACATTCTTTAGAGTCTAGTTTGGGCCCTCTTCTAGGCAGACCTTTTTGGATTTGGTCAAAGTGATGCCAGCATCTTCACACCCCAGATGTTTATGATTTTTTTCTTTCAACTTATTTTTGCCTGCTTTGAGGCATCCTGGCCAAGAGTTCACCTATCTTGCACAGGACAGACTGTAACTGCTTGGTGGGGGTGGAGGGTAGAGGCCAGGAGTTAAGAGGCCAGGAGGGTAGAGGTAGAGGTAGAGGTAGAGGCCAGGAGTTAAGGCTCCTGCGTTCCCCTAGGGACATTCTGCTTCTATGATCTGTGCTCTGGGAGTACTCCATGAATGGGAACATTCCCACTACAGCGCCCAGCTGGCTCACTAGACTTCTGGACTGGTGGTGAGTAAAGAGGCTTGGTGCTGACCCCTGGTGTCAGTCACCGTAGGGCTGAGCCCCAGATAGTAGGTGCAAGTGGTGGAGAGGGTCAGTCCTTAGGGTTCCTAGAGTGGTGTAAAAACCAAGCGTATGTGGTTAGAACAAGTAGGAAGAGGGCAGGGTTCCGAGGGCAGAGCAGAGACCTTCACAGGGAGGGGCAAGGCGAGGGAAGCGTAAGCTGAGATGGGTAGAGACAGGGCTCAGGTTATAGCTCATTTACAAAAATCTTAAATTTCTGGTTCTTTTATTTTCAACCTTGACTTGCTGGGCAATGACCTAGCTATGGGACAAAAGCAGTTTTTGTGCTCTTTTTATGAGCCAGGCCCTGCAGGAAGGATCACAGTCGGCAAAACCTCAGGCCCTGCCCAAATCCTTCCCTTGGGTGCTGGAGATCTCCAGCCAATTGACATTCTGGTGCTGAAAGGCCACTTTGGGGTAGGGGTTTGGTAAGGATGGAGTGTCCGGGCCTGTGACCCTTTAAGAAATTTACTTTTTAAAAACAGCCACCTGAGTGGTGGTGTGGGAAGACAGTGGTGGTAGAGAAACGGTGGTCTCTGGGCATGTGCGGAGGGAGCTGTGTGTGAGTCCTCTCCCTTCCTGAGGGATACCTAATTTTACAGCAGCTACACAGGGTCACAGGAGGCCTGCCAAGACCCCTCAGACAGAGGGTCAGGGAGGGAAGTAGCGAAAGGGAAGCTGAGTTGCCCTCTAAAGGGTTGTCACTGTGACCAAAGCCCCCAAGGGAGCTAGGTCACCTCAGGCAAGCAGTGGCTCATCCTCTGCTTCGACTACCCAGACCCCTGGCTCAGCCAGTGGCACCAGAAGCACATCGTCCTCATCCTCTGGGGACAGGACTGTCGTGTGGGGTTCAGGTGGGGTCCGGGTTGGTCCTGGGGGCCGAAGGCTGGGCAGAAGGCGGCCTCGCAGGGCCTGCACCACTCCCGACAGCAGTGATGACTCTGGGGACATGGAGGGCGGTGGCCCTGGGGCCTCAGAGATGGTAGGGAGGGCTGGAGATGTGCTGGTAGATGGGAGGGGAGCCTTGACGGGCAGTGGGGGTGCCTGTTCCCCATCCTGCCCACCTTCCGCCCCGCCCTCACGGGCCGGACCTGTGTTGCCATCTAGGGACTCAAGGGGAGCAGCAGAGGGTGTGACCTGGGATCTGGTCTCTGGGTTCCGGGCTGGGGGGTTGGTTCGAGGAAGCAGGCCCCAGCGGCGTAGACGGCGCACCAGGCGGCGCATAGAGCGGCCCCTCTGGCGGCGGCGGGCACCTGAGGCACCCCCTGGAGTCATATCCTGGCGCAAGATCTGTAGCAGAGAACGCAGGTTGCCCAGCACTGAGTTCTGCAAGGAGAGGAGGTAGACATCAGAGTCAGGGAGGTGGGGAGGGCCAGGAGCCTCAAAGAAGAATGGTACAGGCACAGGGCCACGGAGGCTGGGAAGCGGGAAGTACTGGGCCGGGAGGTCACTTACATCATTAGGGTTCTCCGTAGGGAAGTCCTCTACTGGTGGGATGGCACCCTGGGCAATGAGCTGCCCATAGGAGGGTGGGGCCTGCTGCTGCACAATCTCAGCCTCCATCCGGGACAGGGGCGCGAAGATGCTGGAAGGAATGAGGGCAGCTCAGTCACAGGTGGTGCCGGCCAGAGCAGCCTGTCCTAGCCTGGACACGTCTTTTCCCTCCACACCCAGGCCAAGACCACTGAGCTATGTATGCCCTGGCTTTCCCAAGAGCCATGCGAGGTTCCCCTCCTTCTTGGAGATTGCCTTCAGGATCTAGACCTGTCCTTTCCTCAGAGGAGCACCCCCATCCCCAAGCTGGACAACTCCAGGAGCCAACCCAGAAGCAGGTCACCAGAGCCTGTCCCCAGTGTGGGCACCCTCAGGGTCTTCCCCTCAGCCCCCCGCCCCTGCAGCTGGCTGCACCCTCACTGACCTGTACTCCTGGGTGCGAATGGCATAGAGTTTGCAGGTGCAGCCCAGGGCAATGACCAGTAGCAAGCCGCACACCAGGCTGCCAATGACCGCAGCTGTAATGACCTTGCGTGGCAGGGCATAGGAACAGTCCCACTCATCGCTGCCGTCGGCACAGTCTGGCTGCCCATCGCACACCCATGTCTCATACACGCACTTCTCATCCCGGCAGCGGAAGTTGCCAGGCTGGCAGTGCCGGCAGCGTCTCTCGTCTGCTCCATCAGCACAGAAAGTCTGGTAGTTGCAGCGGTCAGCGGGCAGGTAGCAGGCTGTGGTGCTGGTTGTGCCGGCAGGCCCACAGGGGAAGTGTCCAGGTGGGCAGCCGGGGCAGTTTTCCTCGTCCGTGCCGTCGGCACAGTCCCATGAGCCATCACAGCGCTGGGCCTCACTGTAGCAGCGCTCACCGAGGCCCTCACTAGCCCCCAGGCCAGTGCCTAAGCCACAGGGCCGATCCCAAGGCAAGCAGTAGCCTCGCACATGGTAGGTGGCGTTGAAGCCCCGACCATGGCTCCAAGCAACTGTGTGGTAGGCCACGATGGCCTGGCCAGACAGCGTCTCCACGGTGACAGACTTGCCATTGCTGAAGTGGGTGAGGCTGCGCAGTAGCCGAGGGGTCTTGGGAGGCCCAGGGCCATCATACACATGTACTGCATCTCCATAGCCCAGGTCCAGGGCCGTGAAGCGCACCGCCAGGCGCCGGCCATCATGGGGGTCCAACAGCCAGAGGCAGGACTGGGGGTGGGAGCCTGAGGCCAGGTGTGAGTATCCAGGGGAAGAGAAGACCCCGTAAAAGTCTTCCAAGGTATGATTGCAGGGTGGGGTGGGGACAGGGGCTGGGGTCAGGTCAGGGAAAGGGTCTGAGCTGCAACCTGCCTCATCAGAGCCATCGCCACAGGCATCGATCCTGTCGCAGCGCTGGGCCAAGGGCACACAGCGGTGGTTCAGGCACTGGAACTCCTCCTCCAGGCACATCAGCCAATCTGCAGAGACATCATGGAGAAGACACCATGAAGCACCAGAGTTGGTAGGATCCTCCCCTCCTCCCTGGGGCTTCTATTATCTGTTCTTCTAGTCCCATGGACAGCATACAGCATACCTTGGCTGTAGGAGAGCAGGAAGCCCTGGCCCACGGGTGCTCTGGCCCCAGCATAGCTGTAGGTGATGGTGACATTGCCCCCAGGCAGCTGCAGAGGGCTGGCTGGTGCCTCACACAGGGAGATCTGTGGCTGGAGAGGGGAGCGCAGGATTAAGCGCTCTGAGCCACAGGCCAGGCGCAGTTTTTGGAACCTAGATGGGTAGAAGAAGGCAGGATGTGAGATATTCGTGACCACCACTGGTTTCTTCCTCTCCCAGTGCCGTCAGGCCCCCTGTACCCCAAGAAGCACAAACCCCTGCTCATCCACAATCCAAACAGCCAAATGAACTCAGCCAAATTCCTTTGTAGTCAATGGCAGTAGTCCTAACAGAGGCTCGTGGCAGCATGGCATTCTGATCCCTCAGGCTCTCCCCAGACTGCCCTCTCCCTTCACCTACTCCTTTCAGGAGAAATTCATGGAGAGTGAACTCTGTGAAGCAAGTAGCCAGGTACTTAACATGGGTCCCAATCTTATGGCTCAAGGTCAGAGGAGACTGAGGAGAGACCTGTACCGTTTAAAACATCTCGGGAGGCTGAGGAAGGTTCTAAGTTAATTAGGAATAGCTTTTGAAGCCCAGGCAAGGATGTGCAATGGACTGAAAGACTCCTCAGGGCAGCCATATTGGAGCCCAAGGACTGTTTCTAGAGTGACTGCTGTCCTTCAGAGATGACTAGAATCCAAGCTAGATGTCTGCCCCAGCTCACCTCCAATTTACTGTGGCCCAGAATAAGCCAGGTTTTTAGGGAAGACCAGGCCAAATCAAATCCTACTCTTTCCTCTGTTGACAGGAATGGAAATTCCATGAAGAAGTTATTCCTGAAGGCTTTCCCATGGTGGAGAGGGTTAGGGGAGGGAGGGTAATAGGGTCTTGTCCCGTTTCTCACCTGACTGTCACAGTCTGCTCCTTGCTGCCCAGGATGAGCCACGTGCAGTTGGCAGGTGAGCTGCGGCTGTCCCGCAGGGGCCTCTGTAAGGTACCCTGCACTTCCAAGAGCACTGCCGGGGGGTCCTCACAGGCTGGAGAGTGAGGAAGGTAGGGACACTGGTTGAGAGCCCATTACTGTCACAGCCCCTGCCCCCAGGCTTGAGGCTTCTAAGGGTCTGAGCTCTTCAAGAAGGAGCAGAGAAACTGCCCTTCTCCAACCACACATACACACACTTTAAAATCAGTCTTCAGCTGGCCCCCTTCCTTCCCACACTCGTTATAGCTTCACCTTAAGTATCAACACCAGAAACAATCTGAGGTTGGCTTTGTGCCAGCCACTGGACCAAGAGGAGCAGGAAATACTGTCTCTACTATCAGGGAGACTACATTGCAGCTAGGGAGACCAAGCATGGATATTTGGAAAAACAAAATAGTACGTAACTACCAGGTGAGAGCTCACACTGGATGTTTCCCCGTTTGTAAAATAAGGGTGGATGATCTCCACTCTAAAACTACCGTAGGTGCCAGAGGAATTTAGGGAAGAGAGAATCCTTCTCAAGGGTCTTCTCTCACTACCAAACCCTTGGGGCCCCAGGGGCATCCTTTACGCACCAGGATTTGGGAAAATGATCCGGTCTGGATAGGCCACAGCGCCTCCTAGAGGAAGAGCAGGAAAGGACAGGAGAGTTAATCGCCCTTAGTTTTCTTCACCTGAGTAACTCAAGGAGGAAAGGAGCCATCTGGGATTTCCGGGTAGTTTATGGGAAAGGGGCAGTGGAGCAGGGGAGGATGCGGTGTGTGACCTCGAAGGAAGCCACAGCAGCACGGCCGATGGGGTAGGCACGCCGATCTAGGGAAGCCTGAAGGAGGATGAGGGCTGAGGGGAGTGGCTCGAAGCTTCCCGGAGGTTGGGGAGGGAGCTTCGGATGCGGCGGCAGGCGCTGGGGGGCACCGCCAGGCAGGGGAGGTGGGGGACGGCAAAAGAGAGCGCGCGGACTCTGACAGCCCCAGGGGCGGGGTGCCGGGTTAGTAGTCTTGTTTCGGTTTCTCACCTAGGAGGAGGAGGAGGAGAGTGGTGGGCAGCATCCTGAGTCGTCCGGGGGTGCAGGAAGAGTCCCGGAGCTTCAGTCGTCTATCCAGTGGGAAGGCGGCGCCGCTCCGAGCGTCCAGGCTCCCCACTGCCGCTTCCCCGAGGGGGCTGCATGGCCCGGGCTCCCCCACGGGTGCTCTGGATGCCAGGGCTGGGGGCGGGGAGGCGGCGGCCGTCCGGGAGCAGGGGCGGTGCCTCTCGCCAACTTCGGAGTTGTTTTCCTCCCCGCCGCCGCCGCCGCGCTCTCTGCCGCGGTCTATCCCGAGGCCGGCTTCGAAGCCCCGGGAATCGGTTCGAGGCCCGGCGCTGGAGCGCGCCCTCGCCTAGAGCCCGTCCGCAGGCCGCGAGAGCCCCTGTCCAGGCCCGGCCGCCACCTGCCGGGGCTTGAAGCCACTTCCTCTTCGAGCCAAACTTTGCCGACGGTCAGCCCCCAGGGCCGGCCCGGGCGCGGCTCAACTTCTCCTGCGCGTCCAGCCGGCGGGACGCGGCGGGGGAGCGGGGGAGGGGGATAGGAGGCTCGGCCCAGCTCCCCGGCCCTCGCCCGGGCGGTACCCCGGCCAGCCCAGGGGTTGGAAGAGCCGGGCGGAGGGAGAGGGCGGGTGACGAGCCTGGCCCCACCCCTGCCAATCAGCGCTCTCGCCCCGCCCACCCTCTCTCCTTAACCCCTTTCCGGCCCTGCCGGGACCCGTCAGACCCGCCCTCGGCTAGGCTGTCCGCCTCCACTTTGAACTCGGCTTTGTTCGGTCTCTTCCGTGACACGTTTGTTAACAGGACTCGTTGGCCAGAGGACAACTGCTTATTCCGTAACTGTCTTGTCTTTCCTTTGGACCCTTAAACTCTCAGTACTTTTCTTGTCTTTCCTTTGGACCCTTAAACTCTCAGTACTTTTCTTGTCCCAGTGTCTGAGATCAGGCAGCACTTTTTGTCGTGAGCCTCTATTATAGCAATTACCACACGGTGTTATAACTATTTGTTTACTCCTCTTTCCCGCCCCCGCCCCGCCCCTTCTCTAGAAACTGAAACTTCCTGTAGGTTGGGGCCTAGAATGTTTACCTTTGCACCCACGGGGTTTCTCTCCTACTAAGACACAGTAAGAACCCAATATATGGTAAATAAACGAATAAATGTGCCTTCGCCACTTGCTGGCTCTGTGACCTTGAGAAAATCACTTAACCTCTCTGCTTCTCATTTGTGAAGCAGAGTTAATAGTGCAACTCCCTTTTAAGGTTGTCATGAACATTTAGGGCGTTAATGCACGATGAGCATCTAGGAAGTGCTCTGTAGTTCAGAACAATTATGATTAGTCACAGAAGATATTTCTTATTTATGTGGGCTGTTATTCCTGTGGCACTGATAGGTAATATTAATAAACAACAACAATAGCAAATACTTTTTGAGCTTTTTTCACACTTCAGGCACAGATCTAAGCACTTTTCATGTATTTGCTCTTTTAATCCTCACAATCTTGGGAAGTAGAAACTATGATTACTCCCATTTTACAGATAAGGAAACTCAAGCACAGGTTAAGTATTTTGCCTGAGATCACGGATCTAGTAAATGATGAAACAAGGCCTTGAGCCTAGGCAATTTGGCTCTGGAGAGAGTGTACATTTGGATCCTTACTACTCTCTGCTCTCTACAAATGGTACGAAACAGTTTTCTGTCCATGACATTTGTTGTTGGCATCAGTTTTGATATTTTCAAAACTGGAGCCACAGCAGGGTTGGCCATAAAAAGGCCCTTCTTCCACTTGGACCTTGGTCCCTTGGTCTCTCTGCTGTGCCCTCTGCTGTACTCCCTCTGTGTGCAGCCTTTGGGATTAATGAGGAGTGAAATAGAAGCCTGAGTGTGAAAAAAGGATGTTGAGCAAAGGAAAGGAAGGCAAAGAGGTGGGAAAAATTAAAAATATTTAAGTTCTAAAAGTGATCTTGGAGGTTTTAGTTAATTGCTGGCTTTGTTTTCTATGCTTGGTAGATGCCTTGAACTTCAAGGAGCATACTGCCTACTTGGAAAGAGAGGTCAGATACACAAATGAAAGAATCCAGACAGCCATGGGGAGTATCCATGTATGTGTACACACACACACACACACACACACACACACACACACACACACACACAGTGGAGTATTACTTGGCAATCAAAAAGAATGAAATCTTGCCATTTGCAACTACGTGGATGGAATTAGAGGGTATTATGCTAAGTGAAATTAGAGAAAGACAAATATCATATGACTTCACTCATATGAGCACTTTAAGATACAAAACAGATGAATATAAGGGAAAGGAAGCAAAAATAATATAAAAACAGGGAGGGAGGCAAAACATAAGAGACTCTTAAATGTGGAGAACAAAAAGAGGGTTACTGGATTGGTAAGGGGCATTAGGGAATCTACTCCTGAAATCATTGTTGCACTACATGCTAACTTGGATGTAAATTAAAAAAAAAAAAAAAATTAAAAAAATGAGTTTATACTCCAATTAGTCCAGTGAATTTAAGTGTCCAGGTCCATATAAGTCACATCCTAGGGGCACCTGGGTGGCTCAGTCAGTTGAGCATCTGACTTTGGCTCAGGTCATGATCTCGTGGTTTATGAGCTCGAGCCTCGCGTTGGGCTCTGTGCTGACAGCTCGGAGCCTGGAGCCTGCTTCCAATTCTGTCTCCCTCTCTCTCTCTGCCCCTTCCCTGCTCATGCTCTGTCTCTCTCTCTCTCTCTCAAAAATAAATAAACATTAATTTAAAAAATTTAATTTAAATCACATCCTAGAGCATTAAGTACATTTAGGAATGGGCCTATGATGTTCTTGGAAATCTTTGAGGAATTATGAAAGGTAGTGGAAGTAGTGCAGAACAGGCAGATGTTTGGTTTTCAAAATGGTAATATCCAACTTTTATAGAGTACTCACCTCTAGGAGGCACTGCTCTAAGCATTTCACATGTATTATCTCATTTAATCCTCACCACACCTCTAGGAAGTAGGTGTTATTTTTGTCCTCCTTTTGTAATTGAGGAAACTGGGTCATAGGTAGGTTAGATAACTTGCTCAAGATGAAACTGCTAGCACATGCAGGAGCCAAGTTGCTATGGTATGAATGTTTGTGTCCCCTGTCCCCTAAATTCATATGTTGATTTCATAACCCCCAAAGATGATAATATTAAAAGGTGGGCCTTTGGGCGATGTTAAGCCCATGCGATGGCGCCCTCAATGGGACTAGTGCCTTATAAAAGAGGCCCCAGAGAGATCCCTCCCTGTCTACTATGAGAGGACACAGTAAGAAAATGTGGTGGTGAACAAAAAAGAGGGCCCTCACCAGAAGGTGACCATGCTGGTACCTTGATCTTGGGCTTCTCAGCTGCTAGAACTATGAGCAGTAAATCTGCCCAGTTGGTGGTATTTCCTTGTAGCAGATGGGCTAAGACAGAGAGTTGACACCGAGAAGTTGGGGTGCTGCTAAAACAAATACCTAAAAATGTAGAAGTGGCTTTAGAACTGGGGCAGAGGCCAGAGATGCATGCTAGAAAAAGCAACATTGTTGCGAACAGACTGTTAAGATGGTTCTTGGGAAGGCTCAGCAGGAGAGAGCTGTATAGATCTCAATCTCTTTAAATTACCTAAGTGGTAAGGAACAGAATATGGATAGAAATATGGAGGGTAAAAGTCACCCTGACTAGGTCCCAGACAGAGATGAGGGACATGTTAATTGGAAACTGGAGGAAAAAAGAGATCCTTGATATAAAGTGACACAGAGCTTGGCTGAATTGTGTTTGTATCCTGGTGGTTGGTGGAAAGTAAAACTTGAGAGTGATATTTGGGGCTCAAATGTGGGGCTCAGGCTCACAACCCCAAGATCAAGAGTCGCATGCTCTGCGGACTGAGCCAGCCAGGTGACCCAGCTGGCTGAAGAAATTTCTATGCAAAGTGTTGAGGAAGCAGCCTGGTTTCCCTTGAATACTTATAGTAAAATGCAAGCAGAGAGAAATTATTTAAAGGTGGAATTGGTTTGTTTTGTTTTGTTTTTAATTTTAAACATTTATTTTTGAGAGACAGAGAGACACAAAGCATGAGTGGGGGAGGGGCAGAGAGAGAGGGAGACAGACTCTGAAGCAGGCTCCAGGCTCTGAACTGTCAGCACAGAGCCTGATGCTGGGCTCAAACCCACGAATTGTGAGATCATGACCTGAGCTGAAGTCGGACTCTTAATCAGCTGAGCCACCCAAGCACCCCTAAAGGTGGTATTGTTAATCAAAAAGGATGCAGAACCAAAAATTTGGAAAATTCTTATCACGATCTAATATTCTATATATCTTACTCATTTATCATGTTTATTGCCTGTTCCTCCCACAAGAATGTAAGTGCCATGGGCAGGGATCTATTTGTCTCCTGGTGTATCCCCAGTGCCAAAAATAATATCTGGCACAAAGTAGGTATTCAATAAATGTTTACTGAATGAATAAATCGATGATTGCCAGTCATAGGCATCACATAGTTGATGTCTTTTAATTCGCTCAACTACCCTTACAGTTATTAGCCCCATTTTACCTTATTTTTATTATTTTTACTTTTTAGCCACATTAAAAAAATTTTTAATGTTTTTATTTATTTTTGAGAGAGAGAGAGAGGGAGTGTGCACAAACGGAGTGGGGGCAGAGAGAGGGAAGCACCGAATCAGAAGCAGGGTCCAGGCTATGAGCTGTCAGCACACAGCTCAATGTGGGGCTCGAACCCTTGAACTGCGAGATTATGACCTGAACCGAAGTTGGCTTTTAACCCACTGAGCCACCCAGGTGCCCCTTTTTTAGCCCCATTTTAACGATGAGGAAATTGAAGCTCAAGAACATTACATCACTTGGGGCCACCCAACTAGTAAGTTGTGAAGACTGGATTCAAACTTGGGTTGTGTAACTCCAGAGCCCTTGTTACTGCCTCTCTATGTGCTGGAAGCTGTTTTAAAAGACTAATACAATGGGGGTGGCTGGCTGGCTCAGTAGGTGGAGGACGCAGCTCTTGACCTCCAGGTTGTGAGTTCAAGCCCCACGTTGAGTGTGGACATTACCTTAAAATAAAATCTTAAAAAAAAAAAAGAGAAAGATTGATATAATGAATCAATCTATAGGAGGGTGTTAGGAATGATGAGGAGTCTCTAAGCCATGTCATATGATAAGCTGTTTAAGGAACTAGAAAGGCTTTTTGCCTAAAGGAAAGCTTAACTTGAGTGAGGGTTTGAATATATGAGAACTAGATCCAAATATGTGAAGAGCTATAGCATGGAACAAGAATTTGTTTGTTCTGAACAGTCGGAAGGGCAGAGGCAGGAATTAACAGAGCAAATAAAGTCAGTGTATTCCCTGCTTTTGAGGTACAGAAGCTGATGGTACAGGTAGGGTTGGTGCTGAGGGACAGATGTCCTGGGACTTCAGGGTTCCTTGGCAATGCTGTGATTCATGAATTTCAGGATGGCATAACTTCCCAGAAAACGAGGCCAAAGAAGCTTCTAGAAACAAATTATGTTCGATGCTAACATGAAGCCAAGACAGTGAAAACACAGAAAAGGCCTGGGCTGTGAAGAAAGAGGTCAGGAGGGCCCTTTAAGAAGTTTCAGCACTCAGTTTAGCAGCACATATGCTACAACTGGAACCATACAGAGAATATTACATGGCTCCTGTATAAAGATGACACACGGATTCATGCAGCATTCTGTATTTTTATTGTACACATAAAACTAATAGAACAATGTATGCTCATTAAACTTCAATTTTTTTTTAATGCTCATTTTGTTTTTTAAAGTTTGTTTTATTTTGAGAGTAAGAGAGAGAGAGTGTGAGCAAGCAGGGGAGGGGCAGAGAGAGGGAGAGAGAGAATCCAAAGCAGGCTCTGCACTGTCCACACAGGGCTCAAATTCATGAACTGAACCATGAGATCATGACCTGAGCTGAAGTCAGGTGCTTAACCGACTAAGCTACCCAGGCGCCCCTAAACTTCAATTTTTTTTTTTTTCTTTTAAAGGAGAAGTTGCACTAAATGCCTGGGTTAGGCCACCTTCCCAGTTGGGTTAAAAAGAAATGACAGGTGAGCCTGACTGGCTCAGTCAGAAGAACATGCCACTCTTGATCTTGGAGGTCATGAGATCGAACCCCATGTTGGGTAGAGATTACTTAAATGAATCATAAAAAAAAAAAAAAAAAACTTTAAAAAGGGGTGCCTAGGTGGCTCAGTCGGTTAAGCGTCCAACTCTCTATTTTGGCTCAGGTCATGATCTCAAGGTTCATGAGTTTGAGCCCCAAGTCCACACTGACACTTCAGAGCCTGCTTGGGATTTGGGATTCTCTCTCTCTGCCCCTCCCCCATGCTCACTCTCTCAAAATAAATATATAAACTTTAAAAAAAAAAACTAAAAAAAAAAAAAAAGACTGGTGAAGGAATGCAGACAGCTGTTGAAAAACCTTGGCTTGACAGAAAAGGGGGATATGAAGGAAATCATTCAAGACTGCAGCAGTATCCAGGAGAGAGCTTTTCAAGATGTGGAAACTTCTGTGTCTGAAGGGAGTGGGGATTAAAGATCCTGCCATATGGTTATAGGAGCAAGTTTCCTTGTGCTTTGGAAAGAATGAGATGCTAGTTTGGAGACACATCTCAGAGGTTTGAGAGGAACCTCAATCATGTCCATTTTGGGGATGTCTGGTATATTACAAAATTAAATACTAAGATAAATGGTTTTAAAAAAAAGATAGATGGTTTTAGGAGTACCTGGGTAGCTCAGTCGGTTGAGCATCTGACTTCAGCTCAGGTCATAATCTCGCGGGTGAATTTGAGCCCCACATCAGGCTCACTGCTGTCAACCTGTCAGCACAGAGCCTGCTTTGGATCCCCTGTCCCCCTCTCTCTGCCTCTCCCTCACTTGCACTCTCTTAAAAATAAATGTTAAAAAAAGACAGATGGTTTTGAAAATACTTAGTATGTTTTATTTATTTATTTATTAAGATTTTATTTTTTAAGTAATCTCTACACTCAACATGGGGCTTGAACTTACAACCCTCAGATCAAGAGTCCAGTCTCTAGTGACTGAGCTAGGCAGCTGCCCCAATATTTAATGTATTTTAAATATTTCTATTTAACAATTTTTTATTTATTTATTTTTTTAGTTTATTTACTTTGAGAGAGAGTAAGAGACACAAAGCACAAACTGGGCACAGAGAGAGGAAAAGAGAGAGAATCCCAAGCAGGCCCAGTACTGCCAGCTTGGAGCCTAACTGAGTCATGTCAGACGCCTAACCGACTGAGCCACCCAGGTGCCCCAACAAATGAAAACTCTTAGCACAAACAAAGCAATAATACAGTGATAGTCACCAAATGCCTACAGGCATTCATATATTTATATTTTATTTTATTTAAGGCATTAAAAAATGTTATTTGGTTATTCAGAGAGAGAGAAAGCAAGAATCCCAAGCAGGCTCTGCTCTGTCAGTGCAGAGCCCATCTGGGGGGGGCGGGGGTGGGGGAGGCATCTCATCAACCCTGGGATCATGGCCTCAGCAGAAATCAAGAGTCGAAGCTTAACCCACTGAACCACCCACGTGTCCCCAAGACATATTTTTTACGTTCAAAATTGAAGAGCCTTATAAATGTGAGACTGGGATTAAAGGCTCCTCCTGACCTTGGGATGAGGTTAGGAGAATGGGTGCAGGTTACAGGCACCCCAAGAGGCGTGTGGGCATGATTACCAAAGGGCCCAGAGAAGTGACACAGAAATGCCCACTCTTGGATAAAGGAATCACAGAGGCCGGCTTGCCTTGGCCCAAAGGAGTTGGGTCAAAGTATTCTGAGGTTTGAGCCTGGGAGACAGGCATCGGTGTTTGAGGCATCCACGGAGGGCAGCGTGCCAACTCGGAGTAGCTCCTAGAGGGCACCGAAGTGCCCCCTTACTTCCTCCTGCACCCCTTTCACTCCACCCCCTCTTCCTTCCCGGAGTTATTTGAGGGCTGCCCCCCCCCGCCCCCCCCCCCCCCCCCCCCCCCCCCCCCCGCCTCGCACAGGGACAGCTGAGGGAAACTCTGACTTCTTCCTCTCTGCAGCTGCAAGACTAAGGCCTGTCATCCTGTTGCACCCATAGTCCCACCCCTTTAAGTACAGGTGGCCTGGGTGGAAACGTGGAAAGGGGGAAGGAACGGGCTGGCAGTATCCTTGGCCCTTGTCGGGGGTGTGGGGCTGGGGGATGGTAGCTAGGCCCCCGCGGGTCTCAGGCGTGGTTTGCAGTGCCAACACCCAGCACAAGGGGGCGCTATCGCCCCACAAACCCTACCTGGCAGGTCTCTGCAGTGGAGGGGGTGTGGCCAACCGGAGAATGGGATGGGTGTTTTTCTGGGCCCCTTGTCCAGCTTTCCTCCACTCAGAATTTATAAGCAGTTTTGTGCAGGCAAGTAGTAGTGGGCTCTGGAGCACAGGCCGGTAGAGACTTTGGGGCACAATTGGCATGGATAATAGAGAGCGGTAGGGAAGAGAGACTTTGTGTGGACCCTTCAGGTCAGGGTCCCGATGCAGCCGGACTGAGGATACAGTCCCAGGAATTGGTGTTTCCAGGGGCTCCTGGTGGCTCAGTCGGAAAAGCGTGCAACTCTGGATCTTAGGGTCTTGAATTCAAGCCTCATGTTGGGTGTAGGGATTACTTAAATAAATAGAATTAAAAGAAAAAAAAATAATTCTATTTCCAGAAGAGCTGGGTTAACCCAGCCCAATACTGACCACCCCCAGATTGAAGTCAGGCTGTGAGGGACTCATGAGGAATCCGTAGAGACAAAGTAATTGTTTTGGAGTTGTGAATCCATTACCTTGATGTATTTTTCTTTCTTTTTTTTTTTTTTTTTTTTTTAACTTTCCAAAGAATGAGGAGAAATATATGGTAAAGTTCATAAAATGTAGTAAACTTAAACCTACAAAACAAACAAACAAACCTACAGCTCAATGACTTTGTAAGTTGTGTAACATAATACTTGTATAGATGTGTCTAGAGTGCTTACAGATTCACAGCTAGAGCCATTTACTTGTGTATAGGCACAACTTTCGTTGGCAATTTAAGCCAACAAACTTTTATTAGGGGGTGCTGGTGCCTAGCACCCTCCTACTCCTTTGTAAGGAAGTGAGGACCGAACATGTTTGTCAGGTGGCTGTGATGGGGTTGGTATTATTATGAATCATAGTCATTCCCTGACCGAACTATCCCATCAGTGTCTTGGAGGGCGACGGCAGGCTGTGTGATCTACCTGGAGTGGCCATATTTTTGGAATCCAAAGTGGGATGAACTGTCTGCCATGTCTGAATATACTAACTCACAGAACTTTGGGAAGATATTATTGGATCCAGGATATACGGTCAGGGCGGCCACACTCCTAGCACAGAGCCAGACACTGAGTGGCCAAGGAGAGCATTTTTGGGAATTGGTTTTGCTCTCTGGCCTGGTGCTACATGTCTCTGGAAGCTGAGCAAAGGGTGACGTCTTTGACCACAGGCTGGATCAAAATGAGCTGGAGCTTGTCGCGTGTGTGTGAATCCGCTAGGCCTTCGGAGGCATCAGTCTTTTCCCCTCCTTTGTGGTCATCCTGGCCTTGCCCCACCCAGAGCCTATCCTGCCCTAAATCGGGAAGTGGCCCTATCGGGAAGTGAAGTGTGTGAGCAGGATGTGACCCAATGGTGAGGCAGCTCCCAGACCTGGTCTGGTCCCTGAGTCAATGAGCTACTTCAGGCACTCAAAGGAAGTCCTTCCGCCAATTCACTGCAGTGTAGACACCTCTTCTGTACCCTCTACTGCCCCTCCCCATCCAGGTGTGGGTCTTTGGGGGGCAGGAAGCTGGCCTCCTCCTCCTCTAAGCCACAAAGGGCACATTGGAGAAATAAGGCACTCTGGGGAAAGGGGGGAGCTGCTTCGGCATAGAGGCAGTGGAAGTTGCTCCCTTTGGGATGTGGTGACAGCTCTACCCTCAGGTGCCCGATCCTGCTGTAGAGCCCCTGGGTCCACAACTGGTGAGGGACAGAGGAAGACAGAGGGGGCTGGGTCTGGCTGGGGAAGGCTGGCCTGGAAGGCACTCAGCCTTCGGCCGTGGGCCAGGGTGGAAAGTATGTGTGTGAGCTCATTTGGAAGGTGGCTTCTGGCCAGTCAGGCCTGCCTCCTTTCCAGGCCCCCATTGCCCAGCCCCCTTGAAGGCTGCCTCTGGGTCTTTCTGGTCTCCCAAAACTATCTGAGGGAGTGAAGCAGAAACCCCCAGTTTAGGTGTACAGGAATTGGTCTCCTAAAGGAGGTGAATTCAGATTTGGGGGGTGGGTAAGAAAGGGGTACAGGGACTGCAGGACGATGGAGCAGCCTTGACTGGGGTTTCCCTGGGGACTCGGGGAATGGGAACTGTCCTCCCGGAGCCCTTGCCACGGCCGCTCACCACCACCATCCCTCCCCTAGCTGCTGCCATGCATCCCGCTCAGTCCCTCTGGCTTCTGAGTCCTTCCTGCTTCTTCCTTCCTTCCCTCAGAGTACCTGTTTCTGTCCCCCAAGAGGGAGGTGGTTACAGGCAAAGTGGATTCCTGAGGAAGAGCCCTATTCCCCATGCCAATGCTGCCATCCAGAAGAATAGGCATGCACACACATGCTGTCAGATCTCTAGAACACACACTACCACACAGACACCCAGCCACATGGGGTCCACCCTGGAAGGGACACCCAGAGAATGGTCAGAATCTACCTGTACAGAAAAAAAAAAAAAAAAAAAGAATCAGAAAGACCTGGGTTTTAACTTTGGACTAATGAGCTGTGACCTTGAGGAAGTCTTCTCCGGGCCTCAGTTTCCAAACCCATAAAATGGGGGCAACATTAGTGCCTGTGTCATTGGGTGTTACGAGGACCTCAGCAATATTGGTGTTTTACCACCTCCCTTTAGCTGGAAAGGGAAGTAGGAGTCCAGAGGGGAAAGAGGACGGGGAAGTCTGTCAGAAGGGGGAGAAGGGGCCCCAGGGGAGGGACAGTGAAGGTCCAGCAGAGCTGACCCAGGGTTGTGTGTGGGGCATCACTCTACTCAGTCCTCTCTCCCCTAGAAGGCCCAGCTCCTCTTCGGTCTTCCCCCTTCTCATGTCAGTGACCCCAGTGCCTGGCTGGCAGCCTTGGAGGTGTGGGCCCAGCTGGTGGTGGGAGCCCTGGAGAAGGGAGTCTGTGGCTCCCCCCTCAAACGTGTGGGGGTGCAGTGGTGGGCAGAGCGCTGTCTCTCCTCAGCGCTTGCCCCCGGTCCAGTCTCCTCTGAGGCCGCTTCCCTGGGTTCTGCCCAAACCTCCTCACAGATTCCCCTTGGCTCTCGCCTGGCTGCTCTAGCTCACATGTGCTGCTTTCGAATAAAGGAACTTGGAACCTTAGAAACTGGGTCAGGCCCAACGGACAAAGCGGGGTAGGGCCAGTGAAAGCAGTGTTGTCAGGTCTCTCAGGAGCCACAGGGCCCTCTGCTCTCCCTTCACCCTGCCTGACCCTGTGTGATCAGCAAGGCCCCTCCCGGGGTCTCTGGGTGGCCTCATGGGCTGGATCCCTCAGGCCCGGGGCACGTCAGAAGCACGGGACCTTGCCGGCCTCCACCCCACAATTCTCCCTGCTTATGAAGCCTCTTCCACCTCTTCCCCCTTTGTCTCTGGTCCTCCGTTCCCATCTCTCCCCCTTGGCTTCAGAGAGCATCTTGTGATTCCAGAATCAGGGCCAAACAATTTCCTCGTGATGGGGAAACCGCACTCCAGCCGTGGCAGCCCTAGGCTCCCCCTCCTCTTCCCTCTGGCAGTCCCCCTCCCCAGGCTCCTCTACTGGCTCCAGCTGTGTTTTGCAGAACTCCCACTGGATAACATCTGTAATTGCCTCCAGATGCGGGCCACAAAAACACAAAGGGGCCATGAGCTCATCTTTGAGCTCCTTGCGACATGCACAGGCCCCCCACCCCCCAGAGAACCCCTGACTTTCTCGTGCCAGCTTCTCAGGGTCCCCATCCCCTCCTGTGAGGGTGGCAGGGTGGTGGTGTCCAAATCCGCTGAGACACACAGGCCGTGCCAAACAGCTGTTGGCAGGAGAGGTGTAGGAGGCCAGTCATAGGGTCAGGGTTCCTGGCTGGCAGAGAGGTGGGGTACCCCTTCTGCCAAAGCAATCACACCAACCAGCCCTGAAGAGCAGCTGGATGGAACCGCTGGTCTAGGTGGGGCCAGTGCTCTTGGAGGAAGGCTGTGGAGGGGGCCTGGGCTGGAGCCCGGGGAGGGCCGGGCTAAGGCAGGAAAGGAAGGGGAGGAAGAAAGAGGGCTGCTCCCCTTCAGCTGAGCTGACTCAGCAACTGAGCTATTCCTCCCTCCAGGCTGGTTTCGGAGGAAGGGAAGGGTGGGTGGACAGCCTGGGAACCCAGTCTGGGGCAGCAGTTTCGAAGAAACAAAGCCTTGTTATTCTTCCCTTCCAACCTGACCATCCTGCCTCTCCTGGTCAAGTGGGGTGAAACTCCTGTTTTGCCAGAGATAGGCTGCTCCTAGTAGGCCATGGGTTGCCTCTCTGTTCCTTCTGCTCCTGAGGCAGAGCCCCAGGCCTAGAAGAGGCTTAGATGCTGAGGGCTGGGGTAAAGGGCCTGCCTGAGGCCGAATGTCAAAGATCCTGGGAGTCCCTAGCAGCAAAAAGACAGGTCTGGGGAAATGGAGGGTCTGCGGCCAGATCACGTGACAGGGTAATGCAATTTAGGAAGATTTTCCGAGTGGCCTCAGCTTGACCACTTCCTCTTGCCCTTTGCAGCTCTGGGCCTCTAAAGTAACCTCTTGGCTAGGTTGGGAGAGAGCAGCTGGGCTCTGTGGACCACTTCTCTGCCCCGGTGGAGTATGTCCCACTTCCCAGCTACAGCCCTGAGTCCGTGTTGTCCACCAAGAATAAACATAGTCCTTTATGAAAAATTTTAAAACCCCACCTCACAGAAAACACCAGTTACGAGTGCCTTTTCCATTCATTTCTCTTTCTGAGAGAACGCAGCCACACAAAGAATGTGAAACACCATTTATTCTTTGTGGAAAGGTTGAACAAGGTCAAAAATGTCCTTAGAGGGCACTGACCCAGCCCCGCCCTGCAGGTTCCTGGGGTCGGATGCCTCTGCCCCCCCCACCCCCACCCTTCCCATGCCCCTTGTTAACAAAAAGGAACGATTTGAAGGGAATTCATATATAATAATTATAATAAAAATATACATTAAACAAAACAAAAAACCCAAACAAGACAAATTTAGCCGAACTGCCAGCACCGTTCATCCCATGCTCCCCCCACCCCCCATAACCTCCCACCCCTGACGTCCCTCTCCTCTCACTGCCCCCACAGGGTCTCACTCTCCCAAGTCCCCGGTACCATGACCACCTGTAGTGGCCAAAGGAGACTTCAAATGTGTGGAATGGGTGGGGCAGAGGAGGCAGGACACCGGCAGGATGGGCTGAGGGGCAGGGGCATCAAGAAGTGAGGGGCTAACCTGACTGAGACTCACCCAGGCACCTGCCGTCTGACTGAGGCCAGCTGAGGCTGCTGGCTGAGCGTTGCCAGCCCCTGGTCAGTCACCTCCCTAACTAGGTGGCCGCCATCATTAAGGTCCCAAGTCGCCAGTCCCTGGTTGTGTGTTGTCTCTGCTGCTTTCTCTGGGCTCCCCACCCTTCCCATACGTGTACTCTGGTTGGAGGAAGGGCACCAAAGTGGAGGAGGTGTGAGTAGGTGTGCCTCTCTCGGGCCCTTCCTGAGAGCTCCAATAAAACATGCCCTTCCCTGGGTACCACAGTCCACCTTGCCGTGTCCCTGCTGGCCTGGCCTGCCCGGCCCCTGGCCATCCACTCCCACTGCACCTCCCTGTTAGCCTTTTGGTCCTGTCTTGTCCCCTCTGACTGCTCTGTTCCTTGGTCCCTACTCCAGCTGCCTGCATTTGAGCAAGATTCTTTTTCTGTGGCCTTCAGGCTGACCCCCAGGGCTCCAGACAGTCTCTGTCCTTGGCCCCACACCACCCCGGTAGCTGCACCCCCTGGTCTCAGCTCCTCTAACCTTGACATCCCCGGCTGAAGCTAACATTTGTGGAGGTAGGGCCGTCAAGGGTTTCCACAGCCCCTTAATGGCTCAGGCTCCTTCTGGGGAAGTTCTTGGGGCCAGGCGCAGCAGAGGCAGATCTTTGCAGAGAGGACTGACTCTGAGCTTTCCTCCCAAGGTCTTAGGGTAGCTGTGCAGCCCCCACCCACTCCTACTCTCTCAGGGTCTCCCCCCACAGCAAAATTATATTCCTTTTAGCCAGAAAGAGTGGTAGGAAGCTGCCAACGGGCTGCGCCTGGGGGCTCGTGGGGCTGGAATGCCCAGAGCCTCATGAGGTCAGAGTTCAGAGGCTGAAGGTACATCAGGGGATGGAAAAGGAGCAGATGACCCCATTTGACCTTTGCCAGCGAGGTCCGAGGGTTCTGCCTTCAAGTGCAGAGCCAAGACATTCAGATGGGGCTGGACACACACCAAGCTACAGAGGCCCCCTGGGGGGGGGCCAGGGGCTGGAAGGGGCGGCCCCTGATCAGCCCCCAGGGGACCCATCTAGGGAAGAAGCAACGCCAGGGTTGAGGTTGAGAGAGGCAGTCGTGGGACAGAAAAGAAGGGAAGTGGGGGGCAGGGTAGGGAGGGGGGCTCGGGACAGGTGGGAGCAGCCCACCCACCACCACCTGCTGCCACTGGCCTTCAGGGGCAAAGTCCTCGTGGTAGGAGTGGGCGGGCGGCAGTGGGGGTCAGACCTTGTCCAGCAGGGAACGCTGGCAATAGAGCAGTCGTTTAGGGGTCCCATGGCGTCTGAAGAAGAAGACGGCGAGGCCCACAGCCAGCACCAAGAGCAGCAGCAGCACGGGCAGCACCACGGCGGCCGCGCTCACTGCCCCGCCACCCTCTTCGTCCACCTCGATGATGATCACCTCTGTCTCCTCCTCAGTTCCTTCATCTGGCCGGCCCCCCGATGAGGGGCAGCCCATCCAGTCCCGCAGGGCTGACTTGGGGTAGCCTGGCTCTACCTTCAGCTTCTGGTTGTTGAATTTCCAGTATTTGTTCCCCTTGTAGAAGTAAGTGAAGACTGCAGGGGTCAGCAAGAAGGTGGCAAGGAGAACAAGGGATGGGGGCAGCATCCAGAAGACCCACAGAGAGAAGAACAGAAGGAAAATCTGTGAGTGGAGTGACCCGGTTGAGCTAATCCCCAACGCTTTCTGAACATCGGGTTCCTCAGCTGTAAAAGGGGGTAATTCTAGTGGCAGGCTGGCAGCATGGTGGTGATTAGGTATCCGATGTGCACAAAGCACTTTGCTCAGAGCCTGGCACACAGCAAGGGTTCTGCTGTTCTCATCATCACTGCTTTCTACGTGATACTGTCCATCTTTCCTCCTGTTCTTCCTTAACCCCCTGTCTTCATACCGCCCCCCCCCCCCAGACACCCTCCCCCGCTTGCCGCTCACCTTCATCGCTGCCCATGAATGACCCTCTGGGAGACTCAGGGATTCCTTCCCAGACCTTGATGTTTTTGGGGTACTCGCTGTCCACTGCCCTGAGCTCTTCGTTGAAACGGTAGTACCTGGAGGAGAGGAGAGGAGGGGAAGCGGTCGGGCCCTGGGCATGTCCTTGGAGGGTAGCAGGGCCCAGGACTGAATTCACCAGCGAGCAAAGGGTGGCTATGGACAGGGTGCAGGACAGGGGTTTTGAGTAATGAGGGCCTGTGGCCGAAAGTGGCGGAAGGTGGGGGTGGATGGGAGGTCCCAGGCTGCAAGGAGCCACCAGTAGCCTTTAATGATAGTGCCTGGCAGCTGGGGTGGAGGCACGGCGCTGGGGGCAGGAGGCGCCAAATGACCAGGTCTGAAATGGTGACCCGGTCACTTCCCACTCACTCAGCACCTAATGGAGGCTGTCTGTTGCTAGGCAATAGCAGAGGCTCAGCCAGCAACGTCTCCAGGGAAACATCCCAGGGGTAAAGTGGGTCCTCCTGTAGGACTGAGAGAATCTGGTGGTGGTATCTGAGGAGAGAGGCCTTGGGTCAAGAGGATGGGGTCTCACTTGTTTCCCCGGAAGAAGTAGGTCTTTCCATTGGGCATCCAGAAGAGAGCAGCGTCAATTTTGTCAGTAGGCAGTCCTCGGCCCAGCTCCTTGATGTGCTTGGGGTAGCCAGGTTCCAGGGAAGCTTCGTCAAACACCCAGTGCTTATCTCCTGGGGAGGAGAGAGAAGAGCACGATCAGGGTTCCACTTGGGCTCTTGCGGCTGTGGAGAAGTCGAGTGGAATCCACTCTTTCAGGGAGACTCTCCCCACACCCAGAGCACTAAGGTAGAATGCCTGGTTACCTTTGAAGAAGACAAACTTGCCATCCTTCCTCTCGTAGGCAGTGTTAATGGATGCAGGCAGGCCCCGCCAGAACTGGCCAATGGGCATGGGGTATCCATCCATCACCTGATTATTCCTCACCCTCCAGAACCAGCGCTCCTGGAAGGCGTCAAGGTGGGGACAGGGCGTTATGCCTTGTAGCTAGTCCTCTGGCTCAGTCCCCAAAGCTTCCCACTGCCTCAGCTCTAGTTCTTAGCCTTCCTGCTGCTGTTTCCACCCAGCCTGCTGGGCAAAGAGCCCCCTTGCCTCCCAAACCAGCCCACTTCTTCCTCTCACCTTGAAGACAAACATCTCCCCTCGGAGCACGGCCACGGTGTCAAAGTTCCCGTCACAAATGTTGGGCCCATAGGTGGGGTTTTTAGGCTTGTCAGGGACAGAGGGCCTGGAGGTAGTCCTGGGTTGAGGGGGCATCTTGGTGGGAAACCCTGACTCACTTCCTGGTGTAGAGAACATGAAAGGCACTTTAGACTTTGTGACAGGGGAGAGGAAAGAACAGATATATGGGCAGACGATACCATTGCAAAGGTGTGGGTGGACCTTTAGAGGAGGCTGAAGCAATCAGCTGGGGCAGGACAGAAAAGGTGGGATCAAAGGTGAGAGAGGAATAAAATATATAGAAGAAATAGGGGTGCCTGGGTGGCTCAGTAGGTTAAGCAGCTGACTTCGCTCAGGTCATGATCTCGTGGTTTGTGAGTTCGAGCCCCGTGTCGGGCTCTGTGCTGACAGCTTGGAGCCTGGAGCCTGCTTCAGATTCTGTGTCTCCCTCTTTCTCTGTCCCTCCCCTGCTCATGCTCTGTCTGTCTTTCTCAAAACTAAATAGACACTGAAAACAATTTAAACAGGAGACACTGAAAACAATTTAAACAGGAGGGAGAAGGAGCACATGTAGGCATACATTACTCACCATACAGTTGCTGGATGCCCCGGCGGTCGTCATCAGGCAGCACGAAGTTCTCTGTGTCCATCCACTGGTAAAAGGGTGCCATGATGGCCGAGGGATCGTTGGAATGTTCAAGGCCCAGGGCGTGGCCCAGTTCGTGCACAGCCACCAGAAAGATGTCATTCCCTGGAGGGATGGGGATGATTATGAGGGCAGCCTGGGCCCCTTCCCTCAGACTCTCTGCTTTCCCACCAGAGGCTTCATTTTGATACCCGAGGCTGGGCCTGTTATGTTTTCCACCCAAAAAGCCACCAAGCCAGTCAGCGATCTGTTCTGGTTGGAGGTGAGAGAGTGCTCTGGGGCCAGATACCAATACCAGGAAGATGTGTATTAAGGGGAGCTGAGGTCCTATCTGGGCCCCAGTTTCTCCCAGGAGTTGGAGGTGCCATTTGCCTAGAAAAGTGGGAAGTCTTTGACTGGGAAGTCAATGATTGGGTGAGAGAAGGGACCAGATGTAAATAGCTCAAAATAAGATCCCTGCTTTCACTGGAAGTCAGACTAGGAGATGTTTGTAGCCCAGAGACTGTGGGGTTTGAGGTTTTGGGAGGAGGCGGGAGACCCCCCATGAAAACAATCACTGACTCTCCCCAGAATAAATGAGTCCCAGGGCTACCTCGCTCACCATTCAGATCCTCATTCCTGACAGTCCAGGGCTCGGCAGAGTCAAAGTGGGTGTCCCCTCCAATGTTGGGGCCTGGGAAATAAGCATGTGCCAGGAAGCCACCTTCGCCATCGAAAGGTGTGCTGTCACCATGGAAGCCCTCAGCGAAGAAGATCATGATGTCGGCCTGCTTCTCATGGCCCTCTCGGATATAGGCATAGGGTACCTCTCGAAAACGGAGTGGTGTGGCACTCTCCCACACGCGGAATGCCTTGCGAATGGCCTCGAATGTGGCATGCTCTCCCACCTTGGGGGTGTAATTCTGGATGCTGAGGTCCAGCCGCACGGGGAGAGGATGGGAGTGTGTTAGGATAACAAAGGATAAAATTCTCCCTCCTTGCACTTTCCCAGGTTTGCCTGAACCGCCCAGCCACCTCTGCTGACCTGGCTCTTCCTGCTGCCTCACGATGCTTCAGCCCCAAGAACTGAGGGCTCAAGGGACCCACAGGCTTTGGTTTTCTGGCCCTGGGATGTACCCCCGCCCCCCAGGCTGCACCTTTCTCCAGGATTAAAGCCCCTTTCCTCCCCACTCCCGAGGACGCTTCACAGGAACAGAGGTGAGTAGGACAGGAGTCCTCACAGTCTGTAAGTACAGTTGACAGGAAGGGCAACTCTGAAGGGAGAAAGGCAACTTGCCTGTTGGACTCACCAAAAAGTGATCTCATTATGCTGCCATTTGAGGCCCTGGATGGCATAGCGTTTCCTTCGAACATTGGCCTTGATCTCCGCTCCAAACTTATCGGGAACACCACAGCGGGGGCGCCTCATGGCCCTGGGGTGTGAGATTGCAGTCAGGATAGTGTATGAAAGAGAAAGGTCTTCAGAGTGGGGGAGTGTCTGGCCTCAGGGTCAGTGTGGGAAAGGGCCAAGGTTATGAGGTCAGGGTGGATAAGAGAGGGTCTAAAAAAAAAAAAAAAGTGGGAGTATAGGGTGGGCGGAGGCAGGGTCGGGTGGGGATGGTAGGGAGACTGTAGGGCATGGGAGAGGAGAAGGGATGCAAGGGCCAGAGACCAGGGGAGAGAAGGAGCACATGTAGGCATATGTTACTCAGGGTCAGCGTGCGGGGTTGAGGTAGGGGGCAGGAGTCAGGTAGCAACCTCTCTGTGCTCTGTGGGTGCTGGGGAGAATTCCTGCCGGGGCCTAGCACTTACTTCATGGTGTCTGCATCAGCCTTGCCCGTCACTTGCAGACCGTAGAACCTCTGCATGGCAGCAATAGCAGCTGAGAGGGACTGGGGTGAGCGCTGTGTGTGTGTTCGCAGATCCCCCGGGGGCAGGTAGCCATACTGCTGCAGCCAGGCCTGTAGGGAAAGAAACGTGGCTTAGAGCATCCCCACTTGGCCCAAGGGGAGACTCTACCCCCTCACGGTGTCTGGCATGCACCCTTGGCTTAGGAGGAAAGGGCAACGAGCTCCCAGCCTGGCTCTGGCAGTGGGGCTGGAGGAATTCCCAGGCTGGACCTGAACTCTGGCCCAGGCCCCAGTAGGACTTGCCTTCTTGGGGCTGTGGGCTCAAACAGGGTAGGGAGCCACAGCTCTGGACTTTGGCTGTGAACTCTCTTGAGAATGGGAACCCAGATGGCTCGTCTTCTCAGAGCTGAGATTCCTCCAGCACTTTCCTCCTCCGTGTCAGTGTTCTTGTAAATATAGCATGTCCTACCTGATGGGTTGTGCCCCTGATGGGTGGAGGTGGGGAGGCTGAGGGGGCTCTATTTTGGTCCTGGCATGAGACCCTCTTGGGACAGGGATGCCATGCTTCCAGGACCCTCACAGCTGAGATCTTTTTGGAAAGGTGAGCAGAAAAGGAGCTAGGGCTGAGGCTGGCTGCTGAGAGGGGGAAGCCGGGACGTTTGGAGGTGTTGGGGGTGTGATCCAGCCACTGAGCCAGGATCCTGCCACTGTTCCCATCCGAGCATCTGACCTAGGGCATGGGACCTAAAGGTCCTTATTTAAGGTTCTCAGTACGGGCAGTGGGAGATGGGGGAGGTGGTAGAGACTCGGTGACTGTATTTTACTTAAGGTATGTTGTGAATTGTTCATAATATAAAGGCTGGCATGCTGCCTTAAAATAAAGTTAGGTTTTTGGTGTTTGACTGAAAGGTATGCAAACTACAAAGCCCTGCTGACGGGGGTGGGGGTGGGGGTGGGGGTGGGGGGGGGTGGAAAGTCAGCCTTTATTGTAAGAACAATGGAGTATTTTCCTAAAGCCTGAAAAGTAAAATAAGCCAAGGTGTATATGGAATATGAAAATGCTGGGATTCTCTAGGGGAGATACTACTCTGGTCCCAGTTCCAGCTTTGCCTTCTTAAGGAGTCCAGAGGGGGCCTGCACATTGCCTGGGATGGAATCTGGGAGTGCAGAGGGGTGGAGGCTGCTGTTGGGCACCACATCCCTTATCCCAGGTTGTCAGGATGGATCTTCATGTGGCCCTTCACCTCTGGGCCCAGCCCGGGAAGTGGAACAGTGCTCCTGCATTGGGGCTGGGGGTGATTCAGGAGCAGCTGACTGGAGACATGTGCCCGCAGGGGCAAGAATTGCAACAGGGTTCTGGGAAGTGATCCCCCAAGGCTGATGGGAGTTAGGGCCCAAGATGTAAACAACCCAGCCTTTCCCCAGCCAACAGGCCTGGCCTGAATAACCTTAGCACCACCCGGCTCTGAGAGCCCCTCCTCAGGGGTAGAGGAGGGAGCAAAGTTTAACCTCTGCTCTACCACAGGGGAGCAGAGCAGGGTGCTCCAGAACCCGGCTACTCTCCCCACAAGCTGTAGGCTTGCTTGCCCTGACCTGCGCTGGCTGATGCCACAGCTAGTGCCCGTGGGAGGTTGCAATGGCCTGTGCCCAAGTATGCAGGAAACTCCCTTTGCCCTTGGCCTCACCTGTAGGGTACACACACCCCAGGCTTATGACCCCGGGTGGGGGAGCCACTACTTCAGCTTTGGAGAAGCTTGGGAGTGGCCTACTCCTGGAGCTGGCAGTCAGGAGGACTGAAGTCAGGCCCCCTCAACCCTCAGGGAGCAAAGCTGAGGGGAATTCTGCTAGGGCAGAATGACAGAATAGAGGGTGGCAGAGAGGTGGAGAGAATCCACATCTAGGAGCGGTGGGATCAATCCCTCTCCCCTGTGAGTCTTTCAAGAAAGTAGGCAGGTCTAAATATTCACACCCACAAAGTCCCCCCCCCCCCCCACCATGCGCAAGAGAGAAAAATGGAGACTTAGGCAAGAAAGGGACTTCCCTGGAGTCAAAGAGAGCTGCAAAGCCTGGAAAGGAAGTGCCCCCATCCCTCTCCTCCCAGGCCTAGGCTCTGAGCAAAGCAAGAACCACAGAGAAGACTAGGAGGTGAGGTTGGAACCACAGAAGAGAGGACTCTTGTGTCTGCGGCTGGGTGGGGGAAGGGCCAAGTGCCAGACAGGCCACAAGGAGGAGAGGGCTGTCCTGGAGCTGGTGCAGGACTCTGGAGGCCTGGTGGGAGGGACCCAGCTGGCTGAGGCCTCGCCACCCGAGCTCGCCCTCTAGATTGGCCTGGAGAGGGAGCAACTACGTTAGGTCAAAAAACTCAGTTGGCTGGCTTTGTCTCGAAAACTGAGTGGTCTGAGTATTCCCCTAGGGGAAAACTCAACAGAACCCCTCCCACCTCTGGCCTAGGAGTCCTGCAGAAGGTGGGTAGGTGGGTGGGTGGATGAGGGGAACTCTGGCTCTCAGGAAGGCCCTGGATCAGAGCCTCTGGGCCTGTTCCTCCCTCCGTGGCCCAGAAGCAAATGGTGGTTCTGGCACTGGGACTGCCCATGACCCACTTAAAACAGAGCCAGGGCTGCTGCCCCTCCCCTAGGGGGGCCTAGTGGGGCAGGGGAGGGAAGGCAGGACAGGCAAAGTTGGCAGGGGACAGCCCCTAGATGTCCAGACTCCTTTTGTTAGGGGCTCTCCTTGCAGACCTCCGATGAAGACTCCAGGCCTGGAGAGAGGATGCCTCCTCCAGCAGGACCCTGTCAGGCTGGGCCCCACAGCAGATTCGCACTCTCCTTGGCCACCCCCTCCCCAGGGCCACGCTTTTCTTTTTAGCCTCGGATCCCTTCGGGACAGAGAGAGTGTGTTCTTTCTGGATATGTTTCCTCCGGGGGTGGGTCCAGGGCCAGGACCAGGAGGGAGGAAGCCAAGTCCAGATCCCCTCCCCCTTCTGGGGCCCTTCCCGGCCCCTCCCGACCGCACCCAGGCCCTGCCGGGCTGAGTGGGTTGGGATGGCCCAAAATAAGAAGCTGATCAAATTCGTCTCCCACCTTCACCCCAAAATGAGAGAGAGAGAGAAAGAAAGAGGAAAAACCTCCCCAGACAACTCCCACGCGGCTTCCTCCCGGGCCGGTGGGCCAGAGTCTGGGAAAGAGTTGGGGGGGGGGGGCGTCGCCGGAGGCGGTAGAGACCCTGCGGGGTGCCCTGGGCCTGGCCCTCTCACCCTACTCCCCGGTGCGTTGCCCTCAGTCTCCCTGCAATTAACACAGAAAAGCAATTAACAAAAGCAACAAAAAGAGCCTAAAGGCCTCGCTGGAGGCGGGTGGTGTGAGTGGGGGTAGAGGCAGGAGGCGGCTGCTCGGCCGGCCGAGCCCCTGGCTCACAAGGAGAGCTTTGTGTGTACGGAAACGCGGCCAGGGCGCCAGCTCCGCGACCCTCGACGCCAGGGCTCCGGGCCGGGGACACAGAGGGGTCCGCTCAGGGAGGCGGGGTGGGTCGGGGGCCGGGGCCGCCAGGCCGTCCAGCCCTGACCCCAACTGGCGGCGCCTGCATCCACGGAGGGCCGGGACCGCCCGGGAGGCGCTCAGCGTGGGGGGCCCGGAGCCGCGGCGCCGTCCACTCGAGCCTCCCTGGCAGCCCCAGCGCCGGCGGGCGCGGGCGGGAGAGCGCTGGAGGGTTGGAAAGTTGAAGAAACAACGATCTCGCGCACATGACAAGGAACCAGGGCAGCGCTGGGTCTGAGCCGAGTTCAAGTATTTACCAGGCTCCCTCCTGGTTCCGGAGCTGAACTCACAGCCCGGCAGAACCGGGAGGGTTGGGGTGGGCCCCGCTGTAAAGCTCTTCCCAGGAAAGGGCTGGGGAAGAAAGTTGGCGGCGGGTCGGGGGTTGGTTGGGGGGAAGCAGAAGTTGGATCGACTTGGAAGTTTGGAGATGAGCAGGGAAAGGAAGGGAGGGGGTTCCTGCGGGTCGGAGGGCCAGAGACCTCAGGCGCCCTGCTCTCCGAGCGGGGGAGACCTGGGAGACCCCCGGCTCGCCTCCCCGGCGGGCGCGACTCCCGGCAGGACTGGAGGAGCTCACTTACTTCGGGGCTGAAGCTGCTTTGGGCCGAGCTGAGGGAGGCGAGCGCGGTGGCGAGCGTGAGCAGGGGGAGTAGCAGACCGCCGGCGGGCCGTGGGGCAGGAGACATGGTCCGCGACTGTCCCGGCCGCCAGCCGTGCGGGCTCCGCGGTGGGGCCCAAGCCCTGGGGTCGTGCCGCCACTCCCTTAGGGCGCCTTTGTCTTCGGTGGGCGCTGAGTTTGGATTCCTAGGCCGTTGTCCGCTTGGAGATGAGGGGATTGCTCTTGAAAGCGCCTGTTTGCTCGTCCCCTCTTTTCTGTTTTTTGATCTTTCTTCTGCTTAGTCTGCGAACTGGATCCGCGAGCCCTCTCTCACTCTCTCCTCTGGTCCCTCCCTTCTCCCACAGCCTCTCCGCCCCCGCCCCAATGCCCTCCTTTCCCGGTGCGGACGTGGTTGTTTCAGCCTGAATCCAATTACAGCCAAGAGCCGGGTAAAAAAAACCCCTAAGTTGCCTTTCTGTGGTGGAGGCTGCCATCTGCAGGGGTTGAGGCCACAGCTAAGGACGGGGGTCGGGGGGGGGGGGGGGGGGAACCCAGCGGACGGGATGTGGGAGACTTTCTCCCCCTAAGCATATTTTGGGTGGCTTGAGTCCTCTGGTATTCAGCATTTGTCTCACCTCAGAGTGGGAAGTACTGGGAAGCCCAGTGGTTGGCGCAAACGAGTTCAGAGTCTAGGATGACGGTGGTGAAGGTCTTCCATGTCCACCACACCTGGGTTGGGGGTTTGTCCGCTGAGACCTGTGGCTCAACCAAATTGAAACTTTTGCCCCTGGATCTTGACAACCACCTCCATCCCTCTCCTGCTGCAAACATGCAACGGTAATACAATCCACCCACCCACCAACAAATTGCACAACCACATTGGGTCTGGGGGTTCTTATGGAAAGACAAATGCACTCCCTTAATTATCATCATTTGCAATCTGGCTGCTCCTTAAATTAGAGCAGGCTGGGGAGGAAAGAGGTACAAGGCCATGGAATGTGGGGAAAGGCAAATCAAACTTAGGGAAACTGTTAGACCAGAGAGATTGGGAATTAGGACTTTGGGGTTTAGCTCCCCCTCTACACTGGAAAAAGGCAGTTCCCTGAAGACCTCTTCAGGGACTGACTAAACTGATAACAAAATGTGGAGGGATGCGGGAGAAGGGGAGGGCACGCTGAAGCGGATAGTGGGGGAGAGAGACAGATAAGAGGTTGAGTTAGATCTGGAAAAGCAGCACAACAGAAGCAGGAAAAGTGTGGGAGACAGAAAACTCGACCATCAGCGAAATCTAAGATCCCAGAATTGCATTGGTCAGCGAGAGAGGAAGGAGGTTGTGGGGGGAAGAAGGGAGGGAAAGAAAGCAAGGAATAAAGGAGGCTGGACAGAAATTAGGTCAGGTAGGAAGCTCCAGAAATTCTAGAGATCCAGGAACAAGTTTGTGGCAGGATAACGGAAGAAAAGCCCAGTGCTCTGTATTGTAACTGGAGCAAAGGTCCTTTTCCCCCAGAATCCGTGATCAATTAAATGAAAGCTTTCCCTGGGTCCCAGACAGCTAACAGGTTTGTGGGAGATATATGATGGGTATTAGATACCTATGCCATGGTGACTGTTTGGGGGCTGAGCACCTACCTCCAGGGCTCCCCTACACAAAGTGCGGTTGGGAGGTACAGGCCTCTCTCTAACCAACCTCTGGAACTTCGCCAGAACCAAAGAAACCTCAGAATCCAACTCTTTAGCAGAACATGCGACACCCAAGTCTGGTTCTTCCCATGTCAGTGTTCCCAGTGGGGGTATCCTCTTGGGCCATGTATCTGAAGCTTAGGAAAACTGACACCAGTTGCTTGCCAAGAAATGGACCTCAGCCGGAAAGCCTTTTTCATCAAAACATTTATTAAATGAGTAACTGCACACAGCCTGAGCTGTGTATGGGCTGTCAAAGGCTTGAGTGCCTAGCTAACACCAGGAAAACTGCTGCCCCTTTTTCATAGCAGTTCGCAGAGCAGCTACTGTTCATAGTTGGGCAAGTCCTATGGCTCGTGAAGGAGGGAAGCATCCCAGAGCAAGGTTCCACTGAACTGGAACGGAGCCAGTGATGAGGGCACTAAGCCAACTCTTCCAGGCAGTGATCTTACAGGCTGTTCTTTCTGGTGTCCAAGCTCTTGTGCCGGGAAGACAGATGGGGAACGTGAAGGCTCTCTTCTGACCGGGATGAGGCATGCAGGTGATAGAGAAGAAAGCCAGAGAGAGGCTGGGAAAGGGAGACAAGTATTGCTTTTTATTGACTTGGTAGTGGGTTCTGCAGTAGAGCCCCTTTGGGTTTAAGAGCGTTTTTCTGTTTCCTTTCTTCTTCCTGCAACTTCTGCTGCCTGAGCTGCCATGCCTGTAAGCCAGCATCCATTTCCTGTGACAGCAGTACAACTCGTCTCTGAAACAGACAGGAAAACAGGGTGGATAACATCTGGGGCTTGGGCTCTGCACATATATCCTTTCACTCACAGATCAAAGGCAAAAGTTTCAGCTGGAAAATGACACTGTTGAGTGGGGAGGGGGACCAGGTCCTGGGTTGGGAAGTAGGAAGGAGAATGTGTAGCAGAATGTCTACCACTGGTTCCCACCCTCGGAGTGCTCACTCCATTCCCCCCTCCTCAAAGCACTGTAAAAACCTTGAGCTGTTAAAACCTCGGTATAGGGGGTACGAGTTAGCTTATGTGTCAGTACAGCTCAAAACAAATTAAAATGTAAAGTTTTTTCCCTCCCAGTAGTTGCCCTGGCTTGGGCTCTAGCCACTCACTGCAAACTTCTCCCTTTGGGCTTTTCTTCGAAGCTGGCCTTTCATTGGAGGCGCAGGGCGGCCATCTGCAGAAAAAAAGACAAGTATTAGAGATGGCTGACAGCACCTTGTGAAGGCACTGTGACAGGGACAAGGGAAGAACCAGTCTCTAGTTCCTCTCTTCCACTTTCACACCTGTGATGGCTTAGTTCTCCAAAACCCATCCCTCAGTGTCAAGGGTAAGATATGCCAAGAATAAGCTCTGAGGCACACTCCTACTCGATTTCACTTACCCCTCATTGTCCTGGAATTCAAGGTCCTTTGAAGTGCTGAATCTCATTTTAGCTTTAGAAACCCCCCACTCAAGCAATCTGATCACCGTTCCACTCTCCATGAATCTTTGCTGAATCCCATCTCACTCCATAATGAAATACCTTCTTTTCCTTTCCTTTCAGCCCAGTTCTCATCCTTAGCGCCCCGCCCCCCCAAGCCCTATCTGTCCCAGAAACCATTCTTTAACCTTTTCAACTCTGTCAAATCTCTTTATGAAAGAAGTGCATATTGGTTATTTATTATTCATCTATTTGCCTTGGGACATTTATTGTACTATTGCTTTTTTTGTTTGTTTGTTGTTGTTGTGTTTTGTTTTGGCCTTATGTGGCACTTCAGATCCTCTTGGAAAGGGGTAGAGCACTGAACTATTATTAATTTTTAAAGATGTCATGCCGTTTTCCCAGCCAGACTTTCATGGATTGCATCCCTAGATTTCACTGTAGTGCAGGGTAGGCACACAACCACATAATCAAAATTCTATAAATATCTGCTGACTTGGTGAAAAGATGCAATATCTGACCTGAAGTAGTTAATAATGGAGCTGAAGAAAAAGGACACTTACTTTCTACAGAGTAAGAAGCAAACAGTGAAAAGTCTGCCCAAAAGTTTTGTGGAAACTGAGAGATACAATTAAGTAACATGTCCAAGACTACAAGTTAGCAAGTAAAGAACCTGAATTAAGACTCAATTCCAGAGTCTTTCCAATATTCCATACTACTTCTGGGAGGTGCTAGGCTTCCTACAGTAAATAACGAGCAGAAAAACCTTCACCATCCTCTTCAGGATCATACTCCTATAGAATCCAATAGGGTATCAGTATTCAGGTCTCTGTGCTGTTGAACCGTGCCTGGCTCCTGCTCAGTTCTAGTCCTAGCTTTGCTATTACCTAGCTGTTTGATCACGGGAACTCTGAGGCCTCAGTTTTCCCACCTGTAAACTGAAGTCCCATATAGGGAATGGGGAATGGCTTCAACTTTTCTAACATCCCTCCCTTCTAGGTTTAATATCTATTTTTTCCTTCTTTCTTTCCTTTTCCTTCCTTCCTTCCTTCCTTTTTTTTCAAGGGAAGAAATTTTTCTGAAGGGAGCCCGCCATCCTCAGTCTTCACCCTTCTACCCCTCTCTTCTGAGATGTTCATTTAGGCAGCCTTTCAAAGAGTTCTCCCTGCATCTGGTAGCAAATTCTCAACAATGTACTCACCACGTAGAATGGTGGGTCTTTCTACCTTTTTAAAAATCGTCGCCCCTGAGAAACGTAAAGATCTTGTCACTCCCTCCCCCGGGGCGCCCCAAGTTAGAATTATCTTCTCACCCCACAAGATCCTGTCTAGCTGCACTTTCTATAGGCATAATTTAAAATACAAAGTACTCAGGCTGCTTTTCCCCAACTCCAAATATAAAGTTCAATACTATGTTCACTCACACACATCCCCGCCTTAACCTACCCTTGTCCCTCCCACCCTCAGTCCAGGGACGTTCCATCTCGGCGAAACTCTCTTAGGGACAGTTAACTGTCAGATCAGCGCTCACCCGCGTAAGACCAGTCTGGGAGCTCCGTAAGGGGCCCGTAGCCAGAGGGGTTAGCAGCCAGGCCCTGCCTGGGTGGAGAAAAACATTCCGGTGAGGATTCAGCCCACCTTCTGGCACCCCAGGACCCCCTTAAACCAGTAACTCACTGGAGTCGCCACTGACTGCCCGCCCGAGCCGCCACGCTACTGTGCAGCTTCCGGACACCTGCTGGGAAAACAGGGCAGAGTTGGGAGAGACGCCGTGCACTCGACTCAGGGGTCCTAGCCCTGCCCCCGCGGGCCCCTGAGCCCACCGACTCCACACCCACTTACTCAAAAGCAGGGTACCTAAAGCAGCCATGCTGAAGTCGCGGAGCCGGAAGTGGGCGTGACCCCGGTGTCACGCGCTATGCCGCATGGGAAGTCGGAAGCCGCCATCTTGAATCTGGTTCTCAATCACGGGCCCCGCCATCTTGGGCCATTGTACGGAAGAGCGGGAGAAAACTGCAGCCCTGGTATTTAGGCGACAGTGGTTGGTCTGCGTATGAATCGTCAGTACTGGTTACATCCTCAGTGGAAGTCGTGTCCTAGACTGAATCGTTCTGAGCAGCTCCAGCGATCTCTGCGCAGCGGTGTCTAGTCCTTTGAAATTTATGTCATTATCTTAGAGGAGTTCCCTTATTCTGTCTTCTGCATCACTGTAACATGTTTTTCCTCAGCCTAGGTGTCAAATCTAGAATGAATCGGAAAATTTGGGTCTCCGTCCTTATTTATTCAACACAATTGAAGAGCTTATGTGGCAAGCACTGTACTAAGTGCTGGGGATTCTGCAAAACAGACGTCATCACTATTCTGATAGCGTGCCCAGTCTAGCGAGAGAAGACAATGATGATCACCCACATTACTATAACAGTACCGTTGAGATGGTAGCAGGTGCACAGGGATGCAAGAGCACCTGGTTCTGGGGATCCCAAACAGATCAGGTTCTGGCCACTTGCCACTGACAAAAATCCAAAGGCAAACAGTGGTGAAACCAGAAAGGGATTTAGTTCAGTGAGGCCAACACCAGGAAGACAGAGGTCAAGTGTCTGAAAGCGCTGAAAATACTTCCAGGTTTATACAAGGAAAGTTGAGGGGCAAAGGTGGGCGAGTACCTGCAGGGGGGCAGTGAAGGTCAAATCTATCAGTGTTTTGCTTAGAGTCAATCATGGGTGGTGTTTTGTGTCTCGGGACAGTGCTTATTGCTTGACTGGGTTGTTTCATTCTCCTCAGAGGTTGCTATGCCCTCAGGGTCTTCCACCTGAGCCAAGAGACTGGCTGGAAAGAACCCAACCAAAGGGGCGCCTGGGTGGCTCAGTCGGTTAAGCATCTGCCTTCAGTTTAGGTCATGATCTCCCAGCTCGTGGATTTGAGGTCTACGTTGGGCTCTGTGCTGACAGCTCAGAGCCTGGAGCCTGCTTTGAATTCTGTGTTTCCTTCTCTGCTCCTTTCCTGCTCCTGCTCTGTCTCTCTCCCTCTCAAAAACGAATAAACATTAAAAAATGAAAAAAAAAAAAAAAGTTTGAGGTCAAAATGGAGGCAGCAGAAGTCAGAAGTTCTCCAAGATGAGTGTTGGCAAGTACCCATTTGTAGCTATGATGGGAAGCTGATCTGGAGAAAGCTGAAGGCTTTCTTGGGGAATAGGTCTTGGAGCTAAGATCCGATTTCAGTTTTACAAGGGCTACCACCACATATTGTCTAATATAATCCTTGCAGCAACAAAGCAGAAGTACCCCCTTAACCATGGTTTCACTTTCTGCAGTTTCAGTTATCCACATTCAGTTGCCCTATGGAAGCAGATACTCCTGACAAATTGTGAGGTCAATAGTAGCCTAACGCTAAGTTACAGTGCCCATATTTCACCTCACTTTATCTTATCATCTACAAAAGAAAGATGAATATGGTACAATAAGACATTTTGAGAGAGATCACATTCACATAACTTTTATTACAATATACTGTTATGATTTTTATTGTTATTAATCTCTTACTGTGCCTGATTTTAAATTAAACTTTATCATACGTATGTCTATATGGGAAAAAAAACCCATAATATATACAGGGTTTGGTACTACCACGGTTATAAGTATCCACTGGGGTTCTTGGAACGTATCCCCTGTGGATCAGGTGGGACTACTGTATCGGTACATAGAAAACACAGATCTGTGGCTCCTTCCCTCTTTTGAATAATTTATTTGTCTTGGGGAATTCATTTATCTTTAATTTTTTCATAAAAAGCTTAGGGGCACCTGGGTGGCTCAGTTGGTTGAGCGTGTGACTCTTGGTTTTGGCTCAGGTCATGATCTCATGGTTCCTGAGTATGAGCCCTGAGTTGGACTCCATGCTGATGGCGTAGAGCCTGCTTGGGATTCCCTCTCTCCCTCCCCCTCTCCCCTCCCAAAATTAAATAACCTTAAAAAAAAAACAACTTAAGTGTCCAACTTGACTCAAATCATGATCTCATGGTTCATGAGTTCGAGCCCCACGTCGGCTCTGGGCTGACAGCTCAGAGCCTGGAGCCTGCTTTGGATTCTGTGTCTCCCTCTCTCTCTCTCTGCCCCTCCCCTGCTCTTACTCCTTCTCTCAATCTCTCTCTCTCTCTCTCTCTCTCTCAAAAATAAATAAACACTAAAAAAAAAAAAAAAAAAAACCCTTAATGTATCACATCTTAAAACACTGAAGTAAGTACAGATGCTTTATAAATGGTGAAGCTCCTACAAAAGTGCCCATTACCGTGTGCTAGGCTAGACACTTAATGCGTGCTGACTGGGGGAAACTGAGGGAGTGGTGCAATGGCCTATCTGGAAGTTTATCATTTCCTTCTGCAAGACTGGGAAGTTTTTCCACAGGAGGTGGCTCTGAGCTGTGCTTTGAAAGAGGGGAAGGGTGGATCCTGGTTTAAGAAGTAAAAGCAGCTGTTTCAATAACAATAAGAGTGGTATAGCTAGGGCTGAACCAAAAAAAGGATGGGAACAAAAGACCCTTGACTATAAGCCAACAAATGGATCCCAAAATACTAGGCAAGGGCAATAAGACAGTAAGGAACTATTACCATCTTGCATTCATACACTTCATTTTCACCTATCAAAACACTTCTATATAAATGATTTCACATGATTTTCATAATACATCTGTAAAGTAGATAAGACAGTCCAGGAAGCAATCGTACAGATTGCTTGTAGTTTTCAGAGATCAGGAAATGGAATCAAAATATGGCTGTGGATTTATAGTTTGACAGTTGCAATAGTGACTGAATGCCACTTTCCAAAGCCTGGCTCTGTATATCTTTGGCTGTTTCTGAGATAGACAGCTGAGGTAGACAGCACTGGAATCCCATTACATAGTTCCCAGTTGGCAAATCAAATAGTAGAAGCCAGGGGCTGGAAAAACAACCTTCGTGTCAACAGTCAAGATTGACAGGAAAGATGACAAGCTGACTACCACCATCACTATATAAAATAGTTGAACCAGCAATATTCCTCTCTTTCAGTAGCTCACACACTTGGGGGACACCATCGGTTTGCAAAATTATTATTATTATTATTATTATTTTAAAGATTTTATTTATTTATTTATTTATTTACAAATGTTTATTTATGTTTGAGAAAGAGGTAGAACACGTATTGAGTGGGGTGTGGGCAGAGAAACAGGGGAACAGAGGATCCAAAGCAGGCTCTGCACTGACCTCAGTGAGCAGCTGATTGCGGGGCTTAAAGTCAAGAACCTAGAAATAAAACAAAAACAAAGAAACCCCCAACAAAACAACAACAACCCCCCCCCCCAGAAAAAAACCCTCGAGATCATGACCTGAGCTGAAGTCAGATGCTTAGCCGACTGAGCCACCCAGGCGCCCTTAAAGATTTTATTTTAAAGTAATCTCTACCCCAACGTGGGGCTCAAATTCACAACCCTGACTTCAAGAGTCACACACTCTACTGACTGAATCAGCCAGGTGCTCTGAATTTGCAAAATTATAAAAAAGGGCACACACATGAAGGTGAACAAATAATGTGAACAATATAAATTCTGTGTGCAAAAATGAACACGTGCAATACTTGAATATCTATGGGAGTCAAGGAGCCAGAGCTGGAGAACTTTGGGGGACAGGATGGGAAGTTTAATTGGGAAAACTGAGAAATGTGGGAGGGGAAATGTCTTTGGAAGGAAGACGAGTTCAGCTTTTGACGTGGTTAGTATGCTGTGGACAATCCGTGGGTTGTAAATAGCAGGAAATATGGTTTAGGATTTTGAGAGAGAGAGAGAAAGAACACTAGTGCTGACAGCTAACATCAGCAGCCTTCTCAGGGACCTCATAGAACACTGTGGCAGGGGAAGGGGTCTGGCAATTGGACAGCTCTCCTTAATGACTTCATTAGACTCATGAACCACAGGAAAATGGCTTTGTCATTCCAAACTAGATGTTCTTCAACCTCTGGACTTCATCTGGCAAAGGCTGGAATTAAGAGCAATGGGAAGCGTCAGGAATCTGAGCTTCATGTCTTTCCTCTCTTAAACGCCTTGCTTCTCAAGGAATACAGACTGTATTTTGGTTTTAATATTTTGCCACCCACTCATGTTTTTGTCCAGTATGTTTATTCAAATATCCTTCTGTGTGTTCCGTACACAGTAGCTTTTGTACAAATGCACTGTTCTAAGAAATTAGGTGCTTTTTATTTTATTTATTAAAAAAATTTTTTTTAATGTTTATTTACTTTTGAGAGAGAGAGAGAGAGAGAGAGAGAGAGAGAGAGAGACGCACACACAATGCAAGTGGGGGAGGGACAGAGAGAGAAAGAGATGCAGAATCCGAAGCAGGCTCCAGGCTCTGAACCGTCAGCACAGAGCCCGACGTGAGGCTAGAACCCAGGAACTGCAAGATCATGACCTGAAGAAGTCGGATGCTTAACCAACTGAGCCACCCAGGCGCCTCACATGCTTTTTATTTTTTATTTTTATTAAACTAAAAAATTTTTTTTTGGTTATTTATTTATTTTGAGAGAGTTCGTGACCTTGAGCAAGGGAAGGGTAGAGAGAGAAGGAGAGAAAGAATCCCAAGCAGGCTCTGAGTTGTCAGCACGGAGTCCTATGTGGGGCTCGAACCCATGAACCCCACGAGATTATGACCTGAGCCAAAGTCGGACATTTAACTGACTGAGACACCCAGACACCCCCAATTTTTTTTTTGAATTAAGTAATCTCTATGCCCAACATGGGACTCAAACTCAGGACCCTGAGATCAAGAGTCACTGACTAAGCCAGCCAGGTGCCCCTGGGAAGCTAGGTGCTTCTTAAATCATTGAGATGAATAATGATGATGTTGGAGAAAATATCAGTGAAACTGACTCAGGGTGACCAATTCCATTTCATTTAGTAACTCGTTCTCCTTTTTACACGCTTATGACCAAACTGAAGTTTGAAGAGCAAACTATTTGGGAAGTATCTTATTTTACCTTCCTTCATTATCTTCCTCCTTAGGACCACTCAACAATGATCACTGTCAACCCATGCAAGAAATGTGGCAACTAAAGGCCACCCTTACACAATATATTGCTTTGCATATTATTTCCTTAACACACAATTTATTGTAACACATTCCTTTTCTTTCCCCATGGCTGCTAAATCAATTCGGGCTAAATTCTGTGTTAAATCATCCAGGTTCAAGATGGGTAAATTATGACCTTGGGCTACACTCTTTTTTCTTGCAGCTGGGAAATCTCTCAGCTGTGTGTCATTTCACCAGAGTGGTCTTTTAAAAAGAAGTCACAGAGCCTGATGCAGGGCTCGAAGTCACAAACTGTGAGGCCATGACCGTAGCCGAAGTCTGACGCTTAACTGATTGAACCACCCAGGCGCCCCACACCAGACTGGTCTTGAAGGTGGGTAGCTCTTGGTGAATTTCTGCAGAGTGGCAATGCTGGCTTTAAAAATGCCACAGTTGGACTGTCCAAAAGGTGTACAAACAATCGTATTATTTACAAGTCATCTTTTAGGCGTTTCCAGATCCCTTTCCTTGAATCAGCTCAGCAACACCCTTTGTTGTTGGGTCCACCCCACAACAAATGGGTGGGGCCATTAAGACTTCAGATGAAAGATGCTTTGGGCACTCCAGCCTCTCCGACACCCGAGAACGGGATATTTTTGGTTAAGTGCTGCCTCCTGGCGGCAGCTCTACTGCCCGACACCTTCCCCTTCTGGTGGAGACCACTTTCTTTAACTGGGGATCTCGAAGCTGATGCAACAGCTTCCCCGAGGGGGCGGGGAGTTGAGACGCCCATCCGAGAGACCCCTCCCCTGGCTCCCGGCGGGCGCCGCTCCCTTCCTCCTCCCCCACGGGATTTTGCAGTCCAGAGTCCCTCCGGAGTTTCAGCTTTGCATCTCGGGGCTGGAGGCGGGGTTGCCAGGGTTTGGGGCTCTGGCCCGACCCCCGTCGGGCAGCCAGGGCGAGCGGGATTGGGAGGGAGGGAAGAGGAAGCTGAGCGTCCCTGGGGCGGAGGACGCGCCTAAGGGTATCCGCAGACACTTCCCTGTCCCGGGGTAGCGCAGCTGTGCCTGAGCGAAGAGAGGGCAGGGGAGCGGGTTGCAGGCTACCTCGGCTCTCGCACCCTGGCGCCCTTCCCTCCACCCACCACGCTCCCCTCCTCCAGCGCTTCCTGAAGCCCGGGGAGGGGCGGGGGCTGCTTGGCCAGGGGGAAGGAAGGGAAGGGGACGCCGGGTGGGGTGGGTTGCTGGTCCCTCAAGGCAGACCCCGGTTTGGCATCCGTATCCAGACCTGGACATCGGGGGCGACCAAGCGTTTAAGAGGAGCATTGAGGGTGGGCGGCGGCTGGGTCGGGGTTTGGGAAGGCGAGGTCTCGGGGCTGCGGATACGGAACACCCAGGGGCCAAGGGAAAGAGGGTACTAAAGGGAGCCGGCAGGGGAAGGCGAGGCGGGGCTGGGGGTTGGGGAGTGTGGGAGAAAGGGGCAAAGGTGAGGTCGGCCTGCTGGCTGGGCGGGGGCGGAGGAGTGTGGGGCCAGGGTCATGGGGGAGGGGAGAACTGCGGGAGGGCGTCCCCTACGGGGTTTGCGGTTCCACTCTTGAACTCGCCTGCGTTCTCCTGAACCTGAGCCTCGCCTCCCTCTGCCTAGTCGTCGCTGAGCGGCCGTCGCATCTTGCTCTCGCAGCGCGCAGACCGGTCACCTGAGCCTGGACGTGGGACCAAGCGGCCGAGAGCTTCTCGGATCCGGGGAAGCGCGTTAGATGCGGGGCCTTTTGTTTTCCCATTAATGAAACAAGTTCAATCCGAACCATTCTAGGCCTCCCAGTAAAACAAAATGATACCCTCCCACTCCTTCAACCCATTACTGTCAAAAGGAATAAATACTTCCAGATACGACTTGCTTGGTTTAGGAGCCAGAGCAACAGACGCATATAAGTGGGTCAGAAGGGCAAGTTCAAGGACGTTCCCAGAGCCGAGGCTGCTGGGAAATCAGTCTAGGAGGAACAGCATTGTTTATTCATTCCTGTATTCTTCCAGCAATTATTCTCGACATGTGCTCTGCCCTGGGGATACAGGGTGAAGAACGCCCCGGTGGTGCTTTCTTTTAGTGAGGGAGACGCCCACAAACAGACGAACTCTGGGGGTGGTCGTGCCCTTGAAGAAAGTCCAGCATGGTGAAGGGGTGAAGACCGACAGAGGGAGGAAGTTGCTCCATCACAGACTCCTCAGGGAAGGCCTCTGGTAGTATGGTGTTTAAGCATAGACCTGAATGGAGTGAGCGAAGGGATGACGGATATCACGGGGTGGGGGTGGGGGGGGGGGGGAGGGCTGAATGTTGCAGGCAGAGGGAACAGCAATTGCGAAAGCTCGAAAGCTCGGAGAAGGGAGCATGTCTGTTGTGTGGCAACAGCAAGGAGGCCGCTGTGGCTTGAGTGGAGTGACAGTGCACGGGCCAGTGCCAACAGGGGCAGCGCTAGGGCTGTCTTCCTAGGACTTCCCTCATTTGCAACTTGGGCCTGACCCCAGACTGGGATTAAGGGGCAGGCCAGCTGGGCAGCGGCCTGGGTAGAAAAGGGCACTAAATTATCCTTGGGGTAATTCCGACATTTGGTGCCAATGAACTCTGATTTCTGTCTGGGTCTCTTGGTGAACCGTAAATTGGCTCCCATACACTGACAGAATCCTTGACGACTGCTTACCTGGACTGTTTGTCTCCAGAATAATTTTGCAACGTGCAGGTACAGGCAGAAGTTGCAGGGTGTGGCCCCCGAGACCTGCCAGCCAGCGTGGTCTAAAGGCAGCAGTCACAGCTGGAATTCTGCAAATGCGCCCTCCAGTGTGAAGTGCCCTTCCCTGAGAGAGCGTTATGCTATTGTCTACAGTTTAAATGGTTTAATATGCCCACCGAGAAATTGCTTCAGAGAGTTGCATGTGATGAATTCATATAATAAGCTCTAATTCTGAATGGAAAGAATGAGACTTACCATTTTTATCCCAACAAAATTGGTATTCCTCCACCCCTGCTAAGTAAAACATTCAACAGATATTTAAATGAGCCGGGTCTGAAGGGGTGCCAACTCACTGGCTTGCTCAGGGTGCCAGGGCTGGCTCTTGCCCGGCAACACGTGCACCCCTTGAACCAACTGGGGACCTGAACTGTGAGTGGGTGCGTTTGCGGTCGGGCATTTGGCCGTACCCCCACAAGTAGTCTTGCTTGGCGTGTCTTGCCTTACATAGGGGCTGAGTTCTGGTGTCCTAATGACGGTTCCTATGCCCTCTGCAGGACTAAGGATAGATCATATATGAGCGGGAGATGACTAGGACATGGAATCAGGAACAGGGGAATGGTTAAGGGCACCAGGAGGGGACTGCCAGTCACTGGGAGAACTTAAGTGCTCAGTAAACATAGGGCAACGAGGAAGTTCAGGGGCTGAGGTGGGGAAGAGGAGGAGCTGAGATTGAGTAGAGAAGGTGCCTAGAGGCCAGCAGGCGTCGAAGTCCTCTGGATCTGACCGGGCAGTCCCAGCTCCAGCCCGTCCCCTGGCCCCTCCCCGCTGCCGGCCAGAGTCACACATGTGTTTTCCTGTTTTCCATTTCGGTCCCCGTCACCCTCTGCCTTTTCAGCTCCTCGGAGTCAGCAGCTGCTGCAGCTCCAGCCTTAGCTGGCTTCCCTTCCTAGCACCTTCCCCTCCCCCGCCCCTACCCCCTGCTTGCGGGTAGCCCCTCCTCCTCGCACCTGCCCAAAGGTCACGGGACAGGTAAGAGGTGGGAGAGGAGGGACTATGGGCCAGAGGGGAAGTGCCGGAGGAGGATGGAGTGAGCGTCCTGCAAATTGGCCAACCGGAGACCCAAGAGTCCGTTGTCTCCCGGCCCTGGCCCTGGCCCTGGCCCTCTCTAGGCAGAGCCCTCTTTCTGCCCAGAGACTTCAGCCCTACGCTAATGGGAGCCCTGGGCGCAGGAGTAAACAATTTCTTTCTTGTTTCACTTTTTTTTTTTTTTTTTTTTTTTTAAAGGGACTATGGTAGCCTCACTGGAATATAGAAAAACAAATGGAGCACTGGGGAGGGAGGAGCTGAGCTTCCAGCTTGGGGTGATGGGGGAATCTGGCTGCACCACAGTGTATGTGTTTTCTCTTTCTGTTGTTAGAGGGGAAAGCACAGACCAGTTGGAACTAGGAAGGCAGGACATGGGGTCTCTAGGGGAGAAAGTGTCTTCTTCATTTAGCTCTTGAGCTTGACAGAGCAGCCAAGACCCTGAACTGTGTTCTCGTTCCTGGAAGAAGTATGCTTTGGCTTTGTCATTCACAGGTAGGGTTTGGGTCCAGGACTCCACTGGCTGCTGTGCTAGGCATGGCATGCTGTGGGCCCTGTGCCCACTTTCTCTGAAACCCTGAATCTGAATCTTCACCCATAGGCTATGAGTGTTGTCCTGTAACCTCCACTGGGTACTCAGGGATGAATGCACCTCAGGCAGGAAAAAGACAGGGTGCTGTGTATCAGGAAGGCAGGTATTTCCTGGGGTGCCAGACTCTAAAGTTTCTCCTGTAAAGCCTGGCGTGGGAGAGCCCTTTGGGAGAGGTCCTGCTGGTCCCAGGCTGCCTGAACGGTGGAAGCATTACCCGAGAGCCAGGCTCTCAGGGAGGAATGTGAGCTGCCAAAGATGGTGCCTTCCTGCCCACGGCTGCGATGCTAAGCAGTGGTTAAGAGGGGGCATCTTTTCTCTGAAGGGCATTCTCCCCTGTCCAGTTTGCACAGACTAAGGAGTAAGATAGGGAAGATTCCACTGGCGGCACTTCCTAGTGAGACCGCTAGGGTGTGCTGTCCTGCTGGAGTGTGGGTTTCACCCCCCTCCTCTGGGTATCTGTCTCAAGATTCCAAGATAAAGGACTTCGCTTTTCACATACCCCCAGCCCGGGACTAAACCCTGCACACTGCTTCGCTACTTTCCGCCACAGTTTCCCCTTCCTTTGTCCCACCTTCCTCATCTCTCCTTCATCCCTTTCCTTTATGTTCCATTAGGACATATGCCCACCCCTTGGTGCCAGGAAATTTGGTCTTAAAAGGGCAGGCGGCATGATGTGTTTTTATTTGCCAGGCAGTGGCCATCCTAGCAATAGCATCGCCGCCAAGAAGACTTGTAGTCGCCCCTCATCCCTGCAAAGGGGTGAGAAAGGGGAGGAGCAGGCTGGGAAGGAGGTAGCCTAGGCATCAGGCTGAAGGATGGCAGAGGCTTTCCGTTTAATCTAATCACACCCTCCCCCAGGTAATTCATTAGGGAGCCATCGGAAGCGTTTTCCTGTCTGAGGGGAAGGCCGGTTGGAACTGGTGGGAGGTAGGGGAGATAGCACAGAGCATGGGCTCTGCTGGCGAGCCCACCTGCCTCCTTCACCAGTTTGGCACCCCGACATGTGACTTAGTGCCTCTTGGGGCTGCAGGCAAGCTTGGATGAGATCAAGCATTAGGGTGCTTAGCAGTATGTCTGGCACCTGATAAGTGTTCCATAGATGATAGCTATCATTAACATGAGTGTTGAGGGGGCTGCTGGAAGAAAAGGACTCTCTCCTCTGGAGGGATTTTAGGTATTTGTGAGGATGGCTTAGGAGAAGCTTGATATCTGGGAAGGGTGAGCTCACCAGAATGCAAAGATGTAGGGTAGAGATAAGCCACCCTCCCCCACACCCTGGGGATTTTTAGATCTTCCTTCTTAGGTTAACCAAAGAGGGTTAGAAAGGGTGTGGGAAGGGACCGGCAGATTTCAGGATGGATAGGATGTATTTCTGTTGGTAAAAGAGAACCAGAATACCAGACCGAAGTAGATGGACTATGAAGCTAGAATATGTGATTTCCCAAAACAATGCTCAACTTCTTTGCTCTGGGCCTGTCTATTCAAGATAGCTCAATGAAATCTCAGTTCCCCATATTTTTAGGAAATTGGACTAAACTTGTATGTGGGGAAGGTGTTTATAGGAATTATTATTATTTTTTTAAGGATGAATGGGGAGGGGATGCAGCCAGAGGTTTGAGTCTCATTTTCTTTTTAATTTTTTTAAAGTTTACTTATTTGGAGAGAGAGAGAGACACAGAGAGAGAGAGAGAGAGAGAGAGAGAGAGAGAGAGAGAGAATGAGCAAGCAGGGGAGCGGCAGAAAGAGAGAATCCAAAGCAGGCTCTGCACTGCTGTCAGCATAGAGCCAGATGCAGGGCTCGAACCCACCAACATGAGATCATGACCTGAGCTGAAATCAAGAGTCAGACGCTTAACCGAATGCACCCCAGAGCCTCATTTCTTGACCTTGTTGCCTTGGAAGTAGATTGAGGCTCAGCTTTGGGGTTGTGGCTCAAATTTGGGGGCAGCCATCCTTTGCTCTGAGGGGAAGTGTGCAGAGTTCTTCTCTTAGGAGGCCCGTCACGAGGCATGGGGACTGTACTTACACTTCCTCTAATGTCAGCACGGGCAACAAGCCTTTGTGGCACCCTGTGCAATCTCCCCGCCTTGCCTTTCTTGTTTGGGGCGAGGGGGGAGTGGGGCTAGGGTGGGGCCTGGAGGACAGAGGCTTGTGCATTCCTTCTCAGGCCACCGCCCCGTCCTCAGCTAATTTCCTCAGGGCCAACTTCCCTGGGGCTAAAGAAACTGCACCCAGTGGACTGTCATTTCTTATGGGCCCTCAGTCCTGGAGCAGCGCTGACAAAGGAGATTCCTGAGAGAGCGCCTTCTTATCACAGAAAGTGCTGAGCCAAGAGCTCCAGGCTGCCCCTTTTGCAGATGTGAAAGGCCAGTGAACCTTAGACCCAGACAGTTGCTTAACACTCCTCTCCCCCTCCCTCACTCCCTCCTCCCGTCTTGACCTCTCCATTTGATTTAAATCCATAAGCATTTGCCTGGCCTTTCCTCTGACTGCTGGCTGAAAAGGAGGAGTGGTCAGGCCATAGTGCCTGGAGGCTGTGGCTCCCCAGGACTGCCACAGCGGGAATCTGCTGGAATCCAGGTTCAGGGAGTGAGTGTGCTTCCCGCCCTCCCCTCAGCAACCCCCTCCCCTCGCCCACCCCCTGTGCTGCTTTGCACTGTCCGATCACTTCCTCTCCCCAGTGCCCCAGGCCCTAGCACCTCTCCACTTGGTCCGCCAGCCTCTCCTCTCTTCCTCTCCGCCGTCTCCCACTCTGCAGTGCTCTCGGGCACCTGCTGCCGCTTTAGCTACTTGCCTCAGCTTTGGGTCTTTGGGTCTCAGCTCTCCAGCTGCAATTCCTCGGCGGGGGAGCCATCATCAGCTGCCTCCCATCATCCCTAGGTTGGATCACCCTTTTCCCATTCATACCTTTTTGGGTGATGCACCTATGCTGACGTGGGGGATTGGACAGCAGGAGGCTGGAACACTAGGGGCTGCGAGAGAGAGATGTCCGGGAAGGAAAAGAGGAGAATAATCTGCCTTCTTTCAGAGAGGAGTGGGGCTGCTTGGGCTCTGCTAGGGCTGCAGACCTCACCTCAGGGTGGTTAAGAGATGCTCCCTGAGCAAGGGGATGGTTGTAGGTTTCCGGCAAGAGGTCCATGAAGCCCTTAGGTTTGCCAGAGTCCGTGTCCTTGGGGAGGAGAGAAGTTTGTGAGGGGAACCCACAGAGAGGCTGCTTGCAAGGTTGGTTCCTAATGTTGCAGCTCAGCACAGGTAACAGTGAGACTGGAATTGGAAGGGAGACAGGCTTTTTTGGGGCAAGGCTGAAAAAAACACAGGCTCAAATCAGGATGGTTATACCTGGGGACTGCCAAATTGCCTTGTATCCCAGCAGAGTCCGATAGAACCAGGATTTAATTTTCTATTTTGGAAATCTGGGGGGCAGCACCCTCCTAATGAGGAGAAATGCTGCTTTCTCTCTAGAGAATGAGTGCCTTCTCTTAAAAATTCCACCTGGGGTTGTTTCAAGGAGCCAGCTGGAGAAGAAGAGGTTAATGGGAGATGGGAGGCCAGAGTGAGCTCTCTGAGATGGTGGGCCGGATGTTGTCCCTGTTGACCACCATAGGCAAGAGTTTTAGGTAATTGCCAGCCACCTGAGTTATATCTTCATCTTTCTTCCTTAGAGGGCGATGCCAAGAAGCTGGTGACGGCTTTCTTCTCCTTCCACCATGGCTGACGGCATTAAATATGAAGTGGCCTCCCAGCAAGAGGGGGACGCCTCCCCTTTGGGCGATGAAGCCAGCTCAGGGTCTGAGCAGGTAAAGCTGAAGAAGGAGATCTCGCTGCTTAATGGCGTGTGCCTGATTGTGGGGAACATGATCGGCTCGGGCATCTTTGTTTCCCCCAAGGGCGTGCTCATGTACAGTGCCTCTTTTGGCCTCTCCCTGGTCATCTGGGCTGTTGGGGGCCTCTTCTCCGTCTTTGGAGCCCTTTGTTATGCGGAATTGGGCACCACCATTAAGAAATCTGGAGCCAGCTATGCCTACATCCTCGAGGCCTTCGGGGGATTCCTTGCCTTCATCCGACTGTGGACCTCACTCCTCATCATCGAGCCCACCAGCCAGGCCATTATTGCCATCACCTTTGCCAACTACATGGTGCAGCCCATCTTCCCGAGCTGCTTTGCCCCCTATGCGGCTGGGCGCCTGCTGGCTGCTGCCTGTATCTGTAAGTGGGGCCAGGGCAGGAGGTGTGGGCTGGAGCGCCAGGGCAGAGGCTGGGATGTGAGTCCAGTAAGCCAGTGAGAAAGGAGCTGGAAGCGAATGCCTCCGACAAACACTCTTGTTTTCATTTTATTATTAAAAAAAAAAAAAAAAGATTCTATTTTTAAGTAATCTCTACACCCAACGTGGGGCTTGAATTTACAACTCCTAGATCAAGAGTTGTATGCTTTGGGGCAAGTGGGTGACTCAGTCAGTTAAGTGCTTGGGCTCAGGTCAGGATCTCGGGGCCTGGGGGTTCGAGCCCCGTCCGGCTCTGTGGTGACAGCTCGGAGCCTGGAGCCTGCTTCGGATTCTGTGTCTCCCTCTCTCTCTGCCCCTCCCCCGCCATGCTCTGTCTCTCTCCATCTCTCAAAAATGAGTAAACGTTAGAAAAAAAAAAAGAGTTGTATGCTCTGCCGACTGAGCCAGCCAGTCGCCCCCTCTTGTTGTCTTTAAATTAGTGTGGGCTTCGTGTGAAAATTCAAATGGTAGCAACGTGTAAAAACAAGCAACAATAAAGAGAACGCTTCACCTCTTCCCCACTTTCCCACGGTAGCCCCACTAGCAGTTCGTATGCCCTTCCTGACTTTTTCTTGTTCCTTTAAGAAGTGTCGTTAAAAAAATGTAGTTTTCTTCTGTTTTTATTTTTTGTAAAGTTTATTTATTTTGGGAGAGGTAGTTGTTTTGTTTTTAAAATATGGGATCATGGTACACATATAATTCCGGTTTGTGCTTTATTCCCAGAATTTACCAGTGACATTTTCTACTTAGAGATCTATTTAAAAAAAAAATTATTTATGTTATTCCATGTTAATGTGAAGGATGTATTGTTTATTTAACAAATCAGTCCTCTTAGTGGCCATTTAAGCGGGTTCTAATTTGTTAGGCACACAGGTAATGCGCCAATGAATATTTTATTGTTTATACGAGTTTTTCTGTGGGCCAGATTCTTAAAACCGTCATTTCAATCTACCCTGACTTTTGCTCTGTCTCATAAGTAATGTATTTAAACCTATACATTCAGCAAAGCCACTTTGGAGGTCCTGAGAAGCTGATCGTCTATAGCCCCATCCCCCAGGGGCCTCTGTTCTGGAAAAATGGCCCCCTTGCCTGAAACCTTGGAGACCCTTCCCACACCCCAAATGTGGAGAAGCTTGGAAATTCTGTCATTTTAAGGGGCACCTCCCCCAGCAGCGGTGGCTGCGGAGTGTGGGCATTTTGCACCAGGTGTAGTTGCTCCCTGGATCAATCCTCTCCAGTCGGCTTTGTGTCCTCTTTTCTCGAGGTTTCTCCACTGCCCCATCTTATTCCTCAGCTTCCTCTCCAGCCTGCCCCCTTTGACTGTTGTGCGGAGTCCTGGGTGTCTCCATGGGGTCCCCCTGTGCTTTGTGCGTCCGTGCTTGTGGCTTGGACTCCTCTTCGTGTATGGGGATGTTTGTCAGGCATGGCAACAATCAGGGAGGGGAGGAGGGCACTGTCTCTTGTTACAAGAAGGAGGCTTTCCCTTGAGGTCTCAGATGTGATCTGTAATGTCTCTTGCGTCATTTACAGTTGACTTACTGGGGAAACTAATTTTAGGATCTGTCAGTCTTGAGGCGCTCTCCAGTGTGGGCATACTGTTATGTATCTTGTGTGGTGTAGGGATTATTCCAAGCAAAATTTCCAAGATGGCTGCATCGTTTGAAGTACTAGAATCCAATAATTTTAACCATCTCTGTTGAAATCTCTTTAAAACCAGTGATATGTCTGCCTGCCTTCATAACTTGACATTTCTTTTGGTGACTCAGAGTCACCATTACACATCTCTATTCTTACATGACTATGAGGCCTCAGGCCGCTGGGGCGGGGATGAGTGTTGACTTCTTCAGGAGCTTCCAGGGTGCTGGCCTGACTTCAGTTCAGCAGTTTCATTCTTTATGAGTTCCATCTGTGTCATGTCTGACAGCTGTTGTTCCTTGACTCTGGCATTGTGCCTACCTCCATCAGCCACCCCTTTTTAAAAAATGTTTATTTATTTTTGAGACAGAGAGCGTGAGTGAGGGAAGGGCAGAGAGAGAGGGAGACACAGATTCTGAAACAGGCTGCAGGCTCTGAGCTGTCAGCACAGAACCTGACGTGGGGCCCGAACCCATGAACCTTGAGATCATGACCCGAGCTGAAGTTGGACGCTCAACTGACTGAGCCACCCAGGCGTCAGTCACCCCTTTTTAATTTGCTGTGTCTAATTGGGGACAGAGATGTCCTCAGACCCTACAGTTGGGTGCACATACACATGCAGGTACACCCTTGTAAGGATATGGGCAGAGTAGCCACAGTTATGATTTGTCCGCAGAGCTCCCCAGTTAATAAAAAGATACAGTTTTGTGCATGGCTTTATGGCATATATATAACATAATTCTGATGGAGTGACAGATACACCAGATCTGTGTTTGAGCCTGCGTGACCCTAGGCAGGGTGCAGTAACTGTTTTACTTCTGGGCTACTGTGTGGACGAAGTGAGATTTGGTGGAAACCATAAATCATGACTCAGGTGTAATGTATTGGTGATTATTATGTTTGAAATTATTCTCTTTTGGCTGCTTCCAGGACTTTGTTCTGTCTTTAATTACTTCAGAGGGACCTAGAGATCTGGAAGAAGGTTCAAAAGGGCAACCAAGATTGTAATTAAGAATTTAGGGACATATGATTCATGAGTTTCTTCCTTCAACCATTGTCTAACGAGCACCCAATACATGAACATTCTGTCCATATACTACCTATGCAGTAATATCTTGTTTATCTAGCCATAGCCGTTCAGGAGAAAGGTAGAGCAAAAGGCCTAGAAGCAGCCAAGAAAGAAATTTTAAACACAATAATCATTAATATGTTACAGTTGAGTCATGATTTATGGTTTTCACAGCCTCACTTCATCCGCAGAGTGGCCTGGAAGTAAACCATCCCTGCACTTGCCCAATGTCCTGCCACTACTGAGCCCTCCCTCAGGCACAGGTCTGGTGCCCTTGTCACTCCCCCAGAGTTGTCAAATATATGCCAACAATGTATGCTCAACGTGAGGACTGAGGCTGAATCTTTGAACTTAGCGAGAATAGGGATTTAATACAGAACTTTCATTCATTCACGGAACATTTAGAGCATTCTCTGCGCTAGATATTCCAATGAATGCTGGGAAGCAAAGAAGAATAAAGTCTGGACTTTGCCATCCAAGAACTCCTAGTCAAGGAGAGAGATAGATAGGTTAACCAATAATTGTCATGCAATGTAGGAAATGTGGTGATAGAGACACTGTAGGAGAAAGCAGGACAATTTTCTTCATTTGGGGAAGAGGGCTTATAGGAGGATGTCACAGAGACCATGATGTCTGAACTGAATTTTGGAAAGATACGGAGCTGTCTCCTAGGACACTTTCACTGAGGGAACTGCAGTGTGACAAGGTGTGGAGGTGCAGACAGGCATGGAATGTTCAGAGAATTCCAGGTGGTTGGTATGGCTGGAATGCAGGGTGGGAGAGGGTGAGAAGGCAGAGACTGGAAACGTAGCCCAAGGCCAGCTCCAAGACTGGTTTATACATTGTCTACACAGGGTAGACTTTATCTGGAAAGTGGGAAGTTGTTGATTGTAAGTGGGGAAGTGAAATTAGATTTGCCTGGAAGAAGAACACTGGTGGCCAGGTGGAGTGTTTTTGGTAAGTGTGAGAATCAGAAGGTAGGCACATCGGTTTAGGGAGTGGACACCTGAGTCCACTTGAAGGCTGGTGAGCAAGGCCTTTGGACCAGAGATGAGGGGGTGGATAGAAAAGTAGTAATAAGGCATGGTTTCTAGGACTTCTGGATGAGTGTGTGTGGTGGTGGGGGGCAGTTCTCAGAGGTGATGCTAAGAATTCAAGCTTGGACAGGGGGCCGGTGATGGGGCTTCCATCTGAAATAGGGAAGGTGAGCTGAGGGATGAGTAGAGGGGCATCTGGAGCTTCTGCTAGGCTGCTTATGTGGCCTTTCCATGAGCAGCGCCCTCCTTGGGTCATCATGACCCAGAGTCGGTCACTGTCCCATCAACTGACTCATACTTAAAACAGAGACTGATGTGTAAATGATGATGGCAGCCTAGGAATGTACAATGATGGACATACATCATTAGCATAATTTCTAATGACCAGAAGGTGTGTGTTCACTGTCAAGGCTTCCTAATGCCATAGTCCCTAGGAAACCCATCGAGGAATCAGGGATTGCTCTCAGGGCATGGAATCAGAGCCAAGGGAGAAAGTTTTGACTACTGGAGACAAATTTACTGAACGTGATGGGTTTTATAAAATACGGAGCTGAAAGGTAGAGCAGGAAACTCACGGTGTGGTGGAGGAGACAGGAAGTAGTCAATTACACACTTCATATGGGTAAGTGCTGGGAGCGGGTGGGGTGGGCCCTACTCAGGAGATGTCTGTACTCAACGCTGAAGGATGAAATGGTGTCAAGGGGTGGCTGAAGCGCCCACTGGCCGTGACCTACAAGGCGTGCTCCATCTGACTTCTCTCAGACCTCTCTCCCCCTCACTCTCTCTGTGGAGCTACACCGGCTTTCTTGCTTTTCTTCCAGTTTGCCTGGCCTGTTCCTGCTTCGGGAGTTTTGTACTTTATCGTTCCTTCTGCTGAGAAGGCTCTTTCCTCAGATGTCCTCAGAGCTCATCCCCTCAGTCCACTCGGGTCTTTGTACAGACGTTACTTCACCAGAGACTTCTCCTGTCTCTAATGGTCACTCTCAGTTTCCCATCCTGTTTTGTTTTTCTTGATAGCACCTGTCACCACCTGACATTAATCGTTTACTTGTCTGTTGTCTATCTTTCCCTCTAGAGTGTAAACACCATGAAAGTAAGCACTTTGTTTTGCTCACGGCTGAATATCCAGCGCCTAGAACAGTGCCTGGCATCTGCTAGGTACTCAATAAATATGTTGAATGAAGAAGGGGCAAGGATATTTTAGGCACAGGGAAAGGCAATGTAAAGCACAAAGGTGAGAAAAAGAATGGAGTGTGGGTGCGCGGGGGGCGATTGTGGGATGTGAGGGGACAAAAGGAGGCACGCGGCTAGAACACGACGCTCATGTTCTAGGGAGTTAAGATTTTATTCCACAAGTTAGGAAGCTCTTGTGGCAATCCAGGCAGGAAATGACAAAAGCCCAAATGAGGGCAGTGGCAGCGGGGCTGTGGCTTACTTAGGAGATGATGTCTCCAGGAAAGGATAGATAGGAGAGCAATTTAGAAGGTATAATCAGTATAACCAGTAATACTTATTGGGATGTCTGGTGTAAGAGAGAGAGGTAGGTGATGAGGAAAACACCCACCAGCTTGTAAATGTTGTATCCCAGGGGCTAAGCCTGTCTTAGGATCCACTGTATCCCCAGCAAAGAAACCAAGAGAGGAGCTTGATAACTATTCCTTGAATGAAAAGCTGAGGTTTCTGGTTTGGGCAGTTGGTAGGTGGTGGCATCGTTTACAGGGATGGGGAGGATGGAATCATGTTGAATTTGAAATTTGTAGGATAGGAGGTGGATGTGCCCATTTGGAGCTCAGTAAAGAGATGGGGCTGGAGATAGGCAAGTGCTTCGTAAATACTTGCTGAATGTTTATTTTCCCAGCACTGATCATTGTCTTCCTGGAGCTCTCACTGCATGTGTGTGCACGCATACGTGTGCGTGAGCATGCTGGGGGCTGTCAGGGTGGGCACTCCAACGCAAGGTTACAATGGATTATAATGAGTGTTGTGATTTCTTAGGCACAGGGAGCCATGGGAGCAGACCTAGGCTAGCCTAGGAGAGTAGAAACTCTGTAAGGAAGTTTAAGCTGACACCTGAATGAGGAATTAACCAAAAGAGGGCGGAGTTGCATCTCAGGCAGCAAGAACAAGAGGTATGAAAACTCCGAAGACAAGAAAGAAGGACGTTTTAGAGACTCCTTCTAGTAAAGGACGTCAGGGTGGGCTGCAATACTGAGGTTAAGGTAGGAAATGTTGACAGCTGGCCTGCAGAGGTGGGTGGAAATGGTAAGATAGTTTGTTCAGGGCTTTATTAGTTGTAGTTATTATTGTTCTATAATAAATCATCTAGTGACATAGAATAATAGTCATTTTATTTATTTATTTATGTTTATTTATGCTTGTTTGTTTATTTATTTAGGTTTATTTATTTATTTTGAGAGAGAAACAGCTGGGGAAGGTCAGAGAGAGAGGGAGAGAGAATCCCAAGCAGGCTCTGTGCTGTCAGCATGGAGCCCGATGCAGGGCTCAAACCCACAAACTGTGAGATCATGACCTGAGCTGAAACCAAGAGTCTGACGCTTAACTGACTGAACCACCCAGGTGCCCCTATTTATTTATTTTAAAGTAATCTCTACACCCAATGTGGGGCTTGAACTCATGACCCCGAGATTAAGAGTTGCATGTTCTGACTGAGCCAGCCAGGTGCCCCACAGCTGTTTTATTCTTTTATGGTTTCTTAGCTCAGGAATTTTGGAAGGGGTAACTGGGGCAGTGCTGGCTCAGGGTCTCGTGTGGTGGTAGTCAGATGGTGGCAGGAGCTAGAACGAGGGGATGCTGAAGAAGATGGGGGCTAGCTGGGCATCTTTTTCTTTTCGTGTTGTGTTAGATGTGTCTTTCAAGTGGTCCCTCCATATGGACTATGTTGAGTCTCCTTACATAATGGTGGCCCCAGAGCGATCAAACTCTCTACCTGGCAGCTGAAGGCTTCCAGAACGGAGTATGTCATCAACCAGAGTGGAAGCTGTGCGTTTTATGACCTAGCCTCTGAGGTCACAGGGTGTCTTTCCTGCTGAACTCTGTAGGTAGAAACATTCACAGAAGAGTATCTCTTCTTCTTTTTTTTTTTTTTTTTAAATGTTTATTTATTTCTGAGACAAAGAGAGACAGAGCATGAGTCGGGGAGGGGCAGAGAGAGAGGGAGACACAGAATCCGAAGCAGGTTCCAGGCTCCGAGCTGTCAGCACAGAGCCAGACGCGGGGCTCGAACTCACAAACCGTGAGATCATGACCTGAGCTGAAGTCGGTCGCTCAACCGACTGAGCCACCCAGGTGCCCCAAGAATATCTCTTCATAAGAGAAGAGGCACAGACCCTATCTCTTGATGGGCAGAGTGTTACAGTCACATTGTATGAAAAGCATGTGTGTTGGGAAATGTTGTTGAGACATCTTTGGAAAATACAATCTGTTGCACAAACCACATTAAGGAGTTTGGTGGGCTTTCTCCTATGGTAATAAAAAAAAACCTCTTTGAGAGTAAAGCAGAGAGTGACTTGTGTTGTGATTAAATTGTAGAGTTTGTGATTTTTAGAAAGATTACTCTGACTTCAGTTTGCAGAACTAAAAACAGGGAGACCACTTAGGAAGCTGTTGCCATGATCCCAGTGAGGGAAGATAGTGGCTTGGATTAGAGTCATGGGATGAGAGATGAGGAGACTGGTTAAGACTTAGACACTGATTAGATGGATATGGGTGGAGGTTGAGGATGATAAGATGGCCACGTTTCTGTCTCGGGCAACTGGGTGGATGGTGATGCCAGTTACTTACAGGGAGTCAGACTGAAGGAGCAGTAGGTTAAGAGAAATTGATAGGTCAGTTTTGGATAGGTTGAATTTGTGTTTGCTGACGTCCAGTAGGTGGTTGTATATTCATATGTATATGAAATTACGGTGGTTGGGCTGGTGATATACTTTTGTGAATCCTTGGTGTAGAGGTGGTCATTGAAATCACAGTAGCAGATGAGATGATCTTGACCGGATGTAGCAAGAGAGGAGGAAAGGGGCGAGGTTAGCATCTCAGGAATGCCAACATTGAAGGATAAATAGTCCACAACAAGGAGAAGAAGCGCCCAGAGAGATAAGAGGGAAATGGGAGATGGTGAGTAAAAGAGAGCAATTTGAGAAGGAGTTGGTGGCCAACGGTGTCCAATCTGCTAAGAGGCCAAGCTAGATAAGGAGGGCGGTTGCTTGGATATATCAACAGGAAGTCACCGTGACTCTGGAGAGGGAAATTTCAGGGCAGTGAGGGTAGAGTCAGATTTCAGAGAGATTGTTTATTCATCCAGTGAAACCTGAGTATCTACTATATGCCTACTTCTGGGCGAGGCCTAGGGATCCAGAAGTGACTGTTACTCAGTCTGTCCTCATTTGGCTCCGACTTGATGATAGAGACACATCAATAAACTATTCTATTGCAGTGTGGATAGTGTGGGGAAAAGCAAAGGCAGCACACTCAAGGGGGATGGGTTTACACTCAAAAGTAGCCTTTGTTGAGGAACTGTTAAGTAAGATAAGGAATGGAATGCCATTTGGAATTGACAAATAACAGGTCAGGAAAACTGTCCCTCTTCAGTGGAGTGGTAGAGTGGATATTAGTCAAGGGAAAGGAAGGGAATGTAGATATACTTTCCAGAAGACTGATTCTGTAGACAAGAAGTGTGGTTCTTAGAGGGAGGGACCGAGGTTGAGGGAGGGGTTTATGGGGAAGACTTCAGTCCTCCTTAGGCTGGTTTGGGGGTATATTTCTGGAAAATTTGGATGAAGAATCCATACCCGACAGTCACGTCTTCTCCATGGTTGGGTAGAGTGCTTGGGTGCCCCGAGTCAGCATCTCTCTCCCTTGAACTCATCCCTTTGGGAGGCAGGAATGTGTGGTGGTTAAGAGCATGGAATCAGGTCAAATTATTAGTCTCAGGTTCCTCATCTGTATAATGGAGTCTATCTCCTAGAGGCTTGATCTATATTTTTACCATACTTTAATCCTGTTCAAACAGTGACCATTTCAGGAGAGCAAATAATTTCTGCTCCCGTCATGGTGGCTTACTGTCCCTCTACAGATAATAGTTTTCCTTTAGAACTGCTGATGAACTACAATGCTAGATAGGCTACTATTGCGAATAGACCTTGAAATCATTTACTGATTATTGCTTAAGTAAGTTTTTTCTACGCGTGGGTGACTTCACTCATTGCTGATTTCATTGTCTGGGTAATCACGTGCTTTCCTCTCTGCCAGGAGTTTGTCCTCCCATCCCCCAACCCCAGCATGAGCCTCCCTGTGCTCAGTCCAGGTAACGGTGGTCCTGGTGCCCACCTGCACCCCCTTTGCTGCCCCAGACTGGATGGGTTGCCTCACAGTGACTTTCACAGCACCCAGTTTTTATTCTTTTTTAAACTGTCTTTTCTTTAAAAAAAAGTTTTTTAAAAATGTTCATTCAGTTTTGAGGGACAGAGAGCGAGCAGGGGAGGGGCAGAGAGAGAGGGAGACACAGAATCCGAAGCAGGCTCCAGGCTGTGAGCTGTCAGCACAGAGCCCGACGTGGGGCTTGAACTCACAGACCGTGAGATCATGACCTGAGCTGAAGTCAGTCGTTTAACCAACTGAGCCACCCAGGCTCAGGGTTTTTCTGTTTTTTGTTTAAGTTTATTTACTTTTAGGGAGAGAGAACTCACACAAAAGTGTGTGAGCAAGGGGTGGGGCAGAGAAGAGAGAGGGAGAGAGAGATTCCCAAGCTGGCTCCATGCTCAGTGTGGAGCCAATGTGGGGCTCAATCTCATGAACTGTGAGATCATGACCTGAGCCGAAATCGAGTCGGACACTTAACCTACTGAGCCACCCAGGCACCCCATCACCCAGTTCTTATAATTGTCCATGTTCACTTTTCTGTGAAGGCTGAGGACTGGGTCTGTACAAGGCCTGGAGCACAGTCAGTGCTCAGTACATACTTGCTCTCTGGCTGGCTGAATGAATGAATGAATGAATGAATAAAGGAATAAATGAATTAGGAGTTCTGAAAAAACCTTGCTGTCCCGCCAGGGTACTATAAATGGTTACTTTTCCTAACCAGAGAAGTGTGCAGATGGCCCCTCCTAGAGCTGATTATTCTGGCTTCTCAGAGTTCTTAGGGGACTGCCCCAGTTTTCTGCAGCCAGAAGCCCCATCACCCCAGGGGGAGATCATCCCGCTCACAGTCCCACATCCTTGCATACAATAGGGACAGCATGGTGTGCTGCGGTGTATACAAGTTTTGGAGCTGGACACTGCCTGAGTGGCCTCAGTTTTCTCAATTATGAGATAAAGACTGGGGTGCCTGGCTGGTTCAATCAGAAGAGCATGTGACTCTTGATCTTGGGGTCGTGGGTTCGACTCCCATCTGCGGTGTAGAGATTCCTTAAATAAATAAAACTTAAAAAAAGATAAAGATAATACACCTACTCTGTCACATTAAGTTAGATGATATCTATGAGAACGCAAGGGACCTAACACTTAATTGTTAGCCAAAAATGGTGTGTCCTACTGCAAATTCTATTCAGTCATTTGCATCTTATTAATTTCTAAAAACTTTACTTTCCATTCCACCTTTGGATGACTTAAAAGCGGTTTTAGTGTTCCAGGGATCAGAAAGGAGAGCTGAGGGGCACCTGGGTGGCTCAGTCGGTTGAGCATCTGACTTTGGCTCAGGTCATGATCTTGCGGTTCGTGAGTTCGAGCCCCGCATCAGGCTCTGTGCTGACAGCTCGGAGCCTGGATCCTGCTTCCGATTCTGTGTCTCCCTCTCTCTCTGCCCTTCCCCTGCTCACGCTGTGTGTGTGTGTCTCTCTCTCTCAAAAATAAAATAAACATTGAAAAAGTTTATTTTTAAAGAAAGGAGAGCTGAGACCCTTCTTCCTCTTTGCCAGACAGGGGAACTTTTCCCTTGGCAGAGTCAGAGCGAGGTGTCCCCAAGTGCAGCCCCACCTGACCGTTCTTTCTTGAAAGCCAGCCTGCCTCGGCCACTGTTAGCCGTTTCGGACGCTTCTGCTCCTGCCTTGTCCTGTCTGTGCTTGCCTGCCCTGTGATCTAGGATCTTTGGTCTAGTTTTTTTTGTTTTTGTTTTTGTTTTGTTTTTGCCTTTCATGAACAGGAGCTCTTACTTCCTGTGTCTTCACAGGAGGTCTGCCCACACTGTGCCAGTCAGCCAGCAGCACATACTCAGGCCCCTCTGGGAACAGACCGCTGGTCTTTGGGGATCAGGTGTGTCCCCGATGCTTGACCCTAGTGACTTGCACATAGTAGGTGCTTCAATAAATGGCAGCTGGATGCACGAACAGGAGATGTGGCTCTAGATTTGGCTTGGCGGAGAAGGGCATTGTGTGCCTTTGGCTCTCAGGGTTGGATGAGGGCTGGGCCCACTGTGGGCTAGGCACGAGGGAGGGCAGAGAGCTCACCCCGGGTCTCCTGGAGCCGCTTGTGGGCTGTAGGGGACTTTGGATCTCTGCGTGTTTGTCTGAGAGCTTGGGCCGTGTGTCCTTGTGCAGCTTCTTCTGATACTCGACCACTGACTTCACGTACTTGTGGCTAATGAAGCGGAATAGGCAGATGCTGGGCCCGCAACTGATTTCTGCCCTTCATACTTTCTACTTGGCAGCTAGGTACTTTCTCAGAGGAGTTTTCTCAAGAGCCACTTTAGGTTGGAGGTGAGGAAGCTTCCACTTCACGTCCCACATTCACACACTGCATAGGCTGGAGTCAGAGCCTTGGGTTCTTTCTGGGGTGGGGCCGACATGAACTTCAGCACAACCTTCCTCCGCAGGCAGAGGGTAGAGCTCTGTATTGGTTGGATCCTCAAGGCTCTTCAGGGGTTCACCCTTGGTCTTCTTTTTCTTGTGTTCTTTCTCTCTGACTCAGGAGAGGCTGAGGGGACAGGCTAAAGTAGGCTTGGGAAGAAGCTGGGGAGAGTGGGCCCCCACCCTGGCTGTACATTGGAATCACCTAGGGCTTTAGAAAAATGCTAATGGCCCCTTCCTCTCCCACTTCGTTTCCCCAACCAAATAAATCTGAGCCACTGGTTAGAAGAATGGGAATTGGCTTGGAGAAGGAGAACTGGGGAAGTAGAAAAGTTGCTGCTGAGGAGAACTGATGGAGGCCTTGGACGGAAAGGTTCTCAGTTGTCACTGTCCCTTAGAATTGCCTGGGAAGCCTCAAAAACACGCTGGTGCCTGGGCTCCACCCCAGCGTTTCTGACTTCATTGGCCTAGGTGGGGCCTGAGCGCTGACTTTGTTAAAGCTTGTAAAGCGATGCCAATGTGCAGCCAGGATAAAGGAGCACCGAGTTAAGGGAAGGGTTTGGGCTTGTTCTGATCAAGGCTGTTCTGTAGGTGATTATTTCGTCTAGTGATTACCTAAGGCAGCACACCCAAAGCAGGCAGATCATGACTCCTCTGGGAAACCCCGTCTTAGACTTCCTGCATCCAGAACTTCTGGGTTGGAGCTCTGAAACCCTAGGTAACATGCCTCAGGTGATTCTGATGCTCGCTTAACCTTGGGGTCCCGTTTCTGAGGACCCAAACTGTACCTAGCTGAACAAACCAGTAAGGATCGGACCGATAAGGACTAGCTGGCTTTGAGAAGAGAGCAGGTAGTGTGGTTTAATATGAGGGCCTCCTGGTACAGACCGCCTGCTTGCTCCCTCAGAGTGGTGCAGAGCCGCGGTGACCAAAACGCTGCCTGAGTTCCAGGGGGCATAGTAGGAAGACTCTGATCCAGTGATCCGTAGGGTTTATGCTCTGTGTGTTGTCTTGCCTGCTGTTCTTACCCATGATGTCTGAGTAAGCAAAATGGTCCTGTAGCCTGAAAGGTAAAAGAACCTGAGGACCATCTGCTGTCTGAGACCTATTACAGCACCTAGGAAGGGTGGAAGAAACAATACGTCAAGGAAGCCAGGAAGAAAATTTACTTATTTAAGCTTATTTGTTTGGACAGAGAAAGAGAGAGAGTGTGCATATTGAGAGGCAGAGAGAGAGGTGGGGAGGGAGAATCCCAAGCAGACTCGGGGCTTGAGCTCACGAACCGTGAGATCATGACTTGAGCCAAAATCAAGAGTTGGACGCTTAACACACTGAGCCACCCAGGTGCCCTGAAAACATGATATTTAAGGTATAGAGAGTATCCCTGACAACACAAACAGAAATACAGCAGGTAAAAAGAGGAGAGACTTGAACTTTCTGGGTTTAGGTAACACAACTGAGGTTTTTTCAGAAACCTTACATCTGGTCCTTGTGAGGAAAGGGCAGTGGTAGAGTATTCTGGAAACATCTGGGTATTAGCAGGCCTGAGCAAACCAGTGAAGAGTCTCGGCTGCTCCCCAGGGGGTGTGACTCTGGCTGCAGGTAGACCAGCCTAATGCAGAGACATGCGGTTTTTCTGGAGCAACCTACCACAAAGAGCTTGCTTGAATCACTTGAACCCACAGATGGCTATCCTTTTGCTATCCCGTGGGATGAATGATGTTATCAGTCAGAGGATACCTGAGGTGTGTCACTGGTGACTCCGAACGTCAAGATAGTGAACTGAGTGGCAGGTGGCATTTTCATCTCTGTTAATTGAAGGCTGTGCATGTGCAAGAGCAAAGAGAACCTAGAGCAGAGTACCTGACTGTAAATGCTAAGATACCAGGAGGATAAACTCTGGTAAGGGATAGAGCAGATTTCATAGAGATTGGGAGAGATGTGTTTAGTGTGGCTTTAACCTGAAATTGTAAAGGAAAGGAGAAAAATGCACAGATGAAGGTACAAATCTGGGTATTTAAAAAAATGTTTATTTTGAGAGCGAGAGTGCATGTGTGCAAGTTGGTGGGGGCGGGGCAGAGAGAGAGGAAGAGAGAATCCCAAGTAGGCTCCACGCTCAGTGTGGAGCCCAACTCGGGGTTCAATCTCATGAACCATGAGGTCATGACCGGAGCCAAAATCAAGAGTCGGACACTTAACCTACTGAGCCGCCCAGGTACCCCTAAATCTGGGTATTTTAGAGGCTGCGAGGAATCATGTAGAAGGATAAAAGTGGAAAGTTGCTGAGTAGTGCATTTGGAGAAATAGGATAGAAGGTTGGGAATGATGCTTTTGGACTCATAAATGTTAAATAAGGCTAATAAACATTTGCTTTTCGCTAAAATCCGTTTTATTCCATTAGAAGCCGTACCTCTATAAATTTTTTTTTTTTAAAGGTTTATCATAAAACATGTCAAACATCCAAAACTAGAGCAAATAATATGATGAACTCCCAGGGTTCAAGCAGCAGCATGAATGATTAATCACCATTGTTTTATCTATACTCCAACCACCCTCTTCACCCCACTAGATTATTTCAAGCCAATCGAAGACATCATACCATTTAACTTGTAAAGGTGTCATTGTGAATCTCCATAAGGATGTTGTTGTTGTTGTTTTATCATTATTATTAATTTAACATAACCAGGGCAAATGTGGAGTCCTAGTGTGAAAGTGACTATACCTACTCAGAGTTTGTACCTCTCAGAAAAAGAAATGGTGCATTTCCTCAGAAAAACTCTAAAGTTTGGCAAAGAGATGATGGAAAAGTTCAGGGAAAAGAATTTATACTCTAATAGATAGGGATTGAAAAAAAAAAAGACCAGAAGCTTCTCCAAAATGAAATTTTCACCTATTTTATCAGAATTATCTTATTTAGGGCACGCCTGGGTGGTTCAGTCAGTTGAGTATCCAACTCTTGATTTCGGCTCAGGTCATGATCCCACCATGGTGGGATCGAGCCCTGCATTAGGCTCCATGCTGAGTTTGGAGCCTGCTTCAGATTCTCCCTCTCCCTCTCTCTCTGCCTCTCCTCCCTGCTTGAGCTCTCTCTCTTTCTAAAATAAAATTAAAAAAATTCTCTTATTTAGGAAGAGGAGAATCATGTGAACAAACCAATGTGATTAAACATATTGCTTTTTGATAAGCTGAGATTTTTAGAAACAAGATACATAAGAGATGGGGAGAGGTGGCATAACAAAGATTAAATGCAGGAGTGGCCCAGAGCTGTAAGAAAAGTGTCCGAAGGTTGGTGCCCAGCATCAACTAAGATCTGAAGAAGAGACTGCGGATGATAAAAAGCTCTAGAAGCAACATATAGAGTGAAAACAGCAAGGGCACTTAGTTCTGCAATAACAGATGGTAGAGAGAAAGGAGAAGGCCCAGTCCTGTTTTCCTTCTAACTGTATGTAGCAGAAGGATTGGTAACCTAGAAAAGGTTCAGTAAAAAACAGATCTAGGCTAACAAAAAAGCAAGACCAAGAGAATTGAGGAGATAGTAATAAAGCATACTGTTGCTTTATTTTAATTTTATTTTTATGTTTTTAAAGTTCATTTATTTTTGATGGGGGTGGGGGAGAAGGGCAGAGAGAGAGAGGGAGAGAGAGAATCCCAAGCAGGCTCCACGCTGTCAGCACACGGCTCGTCGCAGGGCTTGAACTCATGAATTGTGAGATCGTGACCTGAGCTGAAACCAAGAGTCAGCTGCTAACTGATTGAGCCCCCCAGGTGCCCCAGTTCAACTTTAATTTAAAAAAATTTTTTTAACGTTTTATTTATTTTTGAGACAGGGAGAGACAGAGCATGAACAGGGGAGGGTCAGAGAGAGGGAAACGCAGAATCTGAAACAGGCTCCAGGCTCTGAGCTGTCAGCACAGAGCCCGACGCGGGGCTGGAACTCATGGACCGCGAGATCATGACCCGAGCTGAAGTTGGCCGCCCAACCGACTGAGCCACCCAGGTGCCCCTCAACTTTAATTTTTTTATTCAAGTGTAATATAAAAGGAACAGTGCATATGTTGTAAGCGTACAGCTTGATGACTTTTCACACATTTTCACATATGTAACCACCATCCACATCAAAAAACCAGTCCTCTGAACTCCTCTTGTGTTCTTCTCAGTCACTCCCCTTGTCCCCCATGCACACATGAAGGGAAATTACTATTATTCTTAGTAGCATAGATTCATTTTGGCCATTTAATATAAGTGGATATAAAGGATATGCACTCTTTTTTTTTTTTTAGTGTTTATTTTTGAAAGAGAGGGGTGGGGAGGTGGAGAAGCAGAGAGAGAGTGATACAGAGAATCTGAAGCAGGCTCCATGCCGTCAGCACGGAGCCTGATGAGGGGGCTCAAACTCACGAACTGTGAGATCACGACCAGAGCCGAAGTCAAGTTGGATGGACGCTTAACCAACTGAGCCACCCAGCCACCCCAGGATATGTGTTCTTTTTGTGTCTTTGTTCACTTAATATGTTTGTGAAGTTTATATTTTATAGTTGCAGATGGATCATATTATTGTTTAATATTCTACATATTCTAAGTATTTACTTAGTCACTCTACTGTTGATTGGCATTTGGATTGTTTATAATTATTATTTTTTACAATTATTATTATTATTGTTTTTAAGTAAACCTTATGCCCAACATGGGGCTTCAACTCACAACCTTGAGATCAAGAGTCACATGCTCAGGGGCACCTGGTTGACTAAGCTGGTAGGGCATGCGACTGTCTTCTTTATTTTTTTTAATGCTTGTTTATGTTGAGACAGAGAGAGCGAGCGAGAGAGAGAGAGAGAGAGAGAGAGAAACAGCGTGAGCAATGGAGGGGCAGAGAGAGAGAGAGAGAGAGAGAGAGAGAGAGAGAGAGAAAATCCCAAGCAGGCTCCGTAATCCATGGAGAGCCCCGTTCGGGGGTTGATTCCATGACCGTGAGATCATGACTTGAACTGAAATCAAGAGTTGGATGCTTAACTGACTGAGCCACCCAGGCACCCCTGAGCATGTGAGTCTTGATCTTGGGGTTGTGAGTTTGAGCCCCACATTGGGTGTAGAAATAATATTAAAAAAAAAAAAAAAAGGCAAAGAGGACCTGGGTGTCTCAGTGGGTTAAGCATCCAACTCTTGATTTTGGCTCAAGTCATGATCACACAGTTTGTGAGATTGAGCCCCACATCAGGCTCTGGGCTGACAGCATGGATCCTGCTCGGGATTCTCTCTCTCCCTCTCTCTGCCCCACCCTCACTTGCTTGAATGCACATGCGTGCTCTCTCTCAAAATAAATAAAAAACATTAAAAACAATCTTACCAAAAAAAAAAAAAAAAAGAAAGAAAGAAAAAAAAGAGTTGCATACTCTACTGACTGAGCCAGCCAGGAGCCCCAGGTTATTTCTAATTTTTGACTATTACGTGGTATAGCTATGAAAATTCTATAAATGTGTGCTAATTTCATTGAATCATTTGATTGTGTCATTAGATTGCAAGGGCAGAGACACGTTTATACAGATTTCAGAGAAGTTCTTGGCAAATTCTCACAATATTCTTGTTGACAAGGTAGAAAAAGGTGGACTAGATAAAAGAATACTTTGGTGGATTCTTGGTTGATGTTGTAGAATAATGACAGCATACAGGAAGGTCTCTAATGATAGACTACAGGGCTCTGCCTGTCTAGTCAACATTTTCATCAAGACTTCAGGGAGGACCCAGAAGGTATGCTAATCAAATTTGCAGATTTCACAAATTGAAGGCATTTGAACTACTTAATAAAATTAGGAGGGAAAATCCATTTCTAGTAGATGAGAATGATACCTAAAAATTTACAGAGGAAAGTTCCTGGGAATAAATGTTAAGGTCTCCTATTTAGGATTAAAAAAAAAAAAAAAAAAAAAAAAAAAAAAATCCCTTTTTTAGGCCCTGAAAGGGGGATAGGGAAAAGCTCATTAGTTTGAGGTGGAGTTGGAGTTGACAGTGAATTCAAACTGAAACCCCCTAGTCTGCAAAAATGTCTGGAGTGTTCTTTGTGGTCTCATGTTTCCAGGGACATACTGACAAAGTGAAGTAAATGGAGAGGAGGGAATGCGATGGTGAGTGAGTGAGTATCTGGAAGTGACATTTGTCACACAAGAGGTTGAAGAAACTGCGTTTTTAGCTTCAATGGGGGAAGTATCAAAAGGGACAGGGTGTTAATGTTTGATAAGAAGGGCCATTATGTAAATGAGGCCATTTATCTGGATTCTGTGTAGTTCCAGAGGAGAGGTCTAGGACTACTGGGTAGAAGTTAGGAGGAAGAAGTTTTTGACTTAGTGGAGGGAAGAGTTATTGATCTCTTTAAAAATGGAATGAGTTGTCTAATAAATAAAGTATTGAGGTTTTATAGTCTCTGGGAATTTGAAGCAGAAAATACACTGAATAGTGGCCAGAGTTTCATGTGTTACATTCTATGTGTTTAAAACTAACGGTGCTGGGAGAATTGTGGGTTTAATGTTCTTTTTTCAGGGACTGTTTAGTGTGGGCATCTAAAGTAAATCTGGGCATCTGATCTGAGTGGGCCTACAAGCTTTGTTGTTCTGTATCAATCTATGTGGGTGCTTTCCTGGCTTTTAGTTCTACAGCTGACGCTGGGCCTTAGTGCTAGAACTAGCCTTCTGCTCCAGGAGAGTCCATGCAGTTGGGTTTGATGACCGACCGACCGTTCAGGGGCATCTCTTTAGATGATTATAGGAGTGGCTTCTCCTTCCTCCAGAGCAGGTCAGAGCAGGAAAGGAGCTGCACCTGAGTCACGGGTCCAAGGTGATTTCCAGCCATCTTCTTGTGGACTTGGCCCAGTGTTGGGTGGAGATGGAATTACACCTAGAGGTTGGAGGGTAGGGCATTTCTGTCCTTGAGGTTGGCTTGCAGTTGCCGCCATATTACTATAAGCCTGTGGTCCCCTCCTTTTCCTGCCTCTGAAGCAGGAGGTTGGGCTCCACTTTAAGAACAGTGCACTAGGCTGGGCTTTGGGGTCTCCGGTCAGCTGTATCCGCTGTGGGCGAGGACAAACAGCCCAGTCAGCAGTGCTGCCTGCCATACCCATTTCCTGCTCCCATGGCCAAGAGGCCCTGGAGGAAGCTGGGCTCTGGGGAAGGTGAGGGCCAGCTCTCCTCAGGCAGTGCCCTGCTCCGTTTCCTTCCATAGGATTCCCTTCTTCATTCAAACCTCGTCCCGGTGCTCAGGACGCAGTAGATCAGGGCAAGATGGTGGGTTGGTGGCTGAGAAAGAAGGCTCAGGTGTGGGGGGAGGGAGAAAAACTGTGGGTAAAAGGAGGGATGCAAATAGATGGATATGGAATTCAAGTAGAGAAGCAGTAGGGATTAAAATGCAAACAATCCATGTATTTTCATTTCAGAATTTGTTGTGGTAAAGGATGATGAGTTGTCTTTTCCCTGCCCACATGCCTGGACAGAGCTGAGAACAGATGCTGTGGCACAAGGCTGCAGACAGACTCTGAACCTGAATTAATCCCTGAAGCTAGGCCGGTTTGGTGGTGTGACTGTAGTTACCCTGAGGGCTATCAGTTTCTGTGATCCCATTCCCTTGTGAATATTGTAGCATCTGTTGTCCCTGGCCTTTCTTTTTATATTTTATTTTGTTTTATTTTTACTTTTTTTTTAATTAAAAAAATTTTTTTTAATGTTTATTTATTTTTGAGACAGACAGAGACAGAGTGTGAGTGGGGGAGGGTCAGAGAGAGAGACACAGAATCTGAAGCAGGCTCCAGGCTCTGAGCTGTCAGCACAGTGCCCGACGTGGGGCTCGAACTCACGGACCGTGAGATCATGACCTGAGCCAAAGTCAGACACTTAACCGACTGAGCCACCCAGGCGTCCCTTATTTTTACTTTTTAAAGTAAACTCTGCACCCACCTTGGGACTCGAACTCATGACCCCAAGATCTAGAGTCATATGCTCTACCAACTGGTAGCCGGCCAGGTGCTCCCCTTCCCCCACTTCTGCCCTTTTTTGGTCTCGGGCCGGGCGTTTCTACTCAGAAATCTGGCTGCTGTGTTATTTGTGAAGCAGCAGCAGAGCCTGAGGGTAAGGTGTAGGGGTCACAGGGTGAACAGAAGGGGCGTGAGGGCTGTTGAATGGCTGGAAACTGAAGCCCAGTGGGGAGTGAAGGATGGGTAATTGACTGGGGAGGATCAACAGAGCTGAGAGATTTGTGGAGGGTGAGATAAAGGCACTTTGGTCATTTTGTAGGGTGCTTGGGAGCCAGTATGCATGTCTTTAATTATTAACCGAGCACTGAGGAGTTACCGGTGTATTTTTGCCCAGCCCTGTGATAAGCTTTGGTTGTTTATTGTCTTGTTTATTAGGCAGAAAGGCAAGTGTTTGTATAGGACTAGAATGCCCCTTCTACTGAAGAGCAGAAAAGAACTTGGGCAGCGAGAATAGGGGTATAAAGAAGGGGGGGATGGGGGAGAGAGAGACAGAAGATGAGCTGTTCTTTGAGGTTGGTCTTTCCTGCTTCTCAGGATGAAGATGCTTCTGGGGCAGTGTGGTGAGGCCAGGACACAAGAAAACAGGGGGGATTAGGGACATTGAGGGACATGCCACCACCAGAGCTGAGACAGGGAGTATTTCTTCCGTAGCCTGAAGCAGGCAAGCCCAGCACCGGACCTCACTTTCTGCAGTTTAAGGCAGGCTGATTCTGATCTTACCCTGGGATCTCTTGGAAGGAACTGTTAAGCCCCTCCTGGTGCTCCAGTTGCTGATCTGGGAAGGCAGAAGCAGCAAGGTGATTCTCTGCCAGAGTGGGGAAGGCGTGCTGCAAGTGCCTGCCTGCCTGCTTAAGAGGCTGGTGGGGGATTGAGAACATTCAGCTGAGTTTCAGAATCATTTCTTTTGACTTTCTTCCCTGTCACATCCTGGGGCTATCGGTCAACTTCACAGCATGTGTGGGCTTCCCTTCTTGAATGTCATCTTCTGAAGTAGTAAACTGAAACTTTTTTGGGGGTAACAGATTTCTCTGAAATTCGGACATAAAGCTTAGGACGCTTTTCTTAGAAAAAATGCATATATTTTTGGTGTACATACATAACCATTTACAAGGAATTTCAAGCATTGTGGAAGCTGTAGGTTAAGAACTCTCTAGGGGTGATCCATGGACTTTGCCAAAGCTCATCCAGGTAAAGGGATTGCCTCTACCCCCGAGGTAGAAGGACTTGAGGAATGTTTGTGGGTTGTTTTTTTTTTTTTTTGAATGTTTATTTACATTTTGAGAGTGCATGTGAAGGAGAGGAGCAGAGGGAGAAAGAGAGAGGGAATCTTAAGTAGCAGGCTCCACGCACAGTACAGAGTCTGAAATGGGGCTTGATCCCATGACCTTGGGATCAGATAACCTAAGCTGAAATCAAGAGTCAGATGCTCACCCAACAGATTCACCCAGGTGCCCCTGTTTATTTTTGAGAGAGAGAGAAAGAGAGAGAGAGAGAGAGAGAATCCCAAGCAGGTTTCTGTGCTGTCAGAGTAGAGCCTGATATGGGGTTTGATCCCATGAACTGTGAGATCGTGACCTGTGTGGCTCACTCTTTTGCAATGTCCAGTCAGGAAAAATGCTGTCCCCACTCTATAGGAACCTCAGCTCCAAGAATCTTTCCAAGTACAAAAACAAGTGGCTGAGCTGGCAGGCAGCAGCAGGAAGTCTGGCCCCCATTCTAATCCCTGGCCACATGTTCTGACCTGCTGGGCCAGGCATTGGATAAGTCACAACAGGATCTACCAAGGTTAACAATACCAGAGCGCCGAGTCCTGGAGCCCGTATCAGGAGGTAAAGGGGTGGAAAGCTGGACAGACCATGACTTTTCGGAGCCAGTAGCGGAAAAACATCACTAATCCTGTACAGCTACCAGTTGCCTCCCACTGCTGTGAACACTTTTGTATGTAAGCAAATCCAGTTACTTTGTTTTTCCTCTCTTAGTGTAAGTGCTAAGGGTGTGTGTGGTGCTGCCTACACAGATGCTTAGCAGGTGCCTTTGAATGCTAATGGTGAGGACATTCTGGGCAGAGGTGTCAAATACACAGCAGGTCAGAACCCAAACACTTCTTTGGCCAAGGGCTCTGTTTTGATGACTGCTACTGGAAATATTGCTTGAAAGTCTAAGGCTCTCTGGGTGGTAGGGACAGTCCCCAATCAATATTGTTATTATTATTTTTTCAGGTCTCTTAACCTTCATTAACTGTGCCTATGTCAAGTGGGGAACACTGGTACAAGATATCTTCACCTATGCTAAAGTCTTGGCATTGATCGCCGTCATCATTGCAGGCATTGTTAGACTCGGCCAGGGTAAGACATAATAGTGACTAAGTTTTGTGCAGTTCTTTGAGCCACACTTCTTTAAGTGCCTTTTGTGCATTCTCATTTGCTAGGTACTACTAGTTCCATTTTATTTATTTTTTATTTATTTAATTTTAATTTTTATTTTTTTTAACATTTATTTATTTTTGAGACAGAGAGAGACAGAGCATGAATGGGGGAGGGTCAGAGAGAGAGGGAGACACAGAATCTGAAACAGGCTCCAGGCTCTGAGCTGTCAGCACAGAGCCCGACGCGGGGCTCGAACTCACGGACCGTAAGATCGTGACCTGAGCTGAAGCCGGCGCTCAACCGACTGAGCCACCCAGGCGCCCCTATTTATTTTATTTTTAATGTTTTTATTTACTTTTGAGACAGAGAGAGAGCATGAGCAGAGGCAGAGAAAGAGAGGGAGACACAGAATCTGAAGCAGGCTCCAGGCTCTGAGCTGTCAGCACAGAGCCTGACGCGGGGCTCGAACTCATGGAGTGTGAGATCATGACCTGAGCTGAAGTCGGACGCTCAACCGACTGAGCCACCCAGGCGCCCCTACTAGTTCCATTTTATAGATGGGGGAAACTGAGGCTGCAGAATTAAGTATCTTGCCCGAGTCCCTAGCTAGTAAGTTCAGATTTGTACTCAGATGACCCCAAAGCTGGTCTTGCCAGCTGTTGCAGACTGTTATGTCCAATGCTGTGGCTGTGATTGTTCTGCTCGTGGAAGTGGGTAAGGGCAGAAATGAAACCCTTGTACCCACTCCTCTCCAGTTTCCAGGTAGGAACACATAGTCTACTACTCTATTGACCTGGGCCTTCTAAGCCCTATCCTTCCTCCATTCTGTACCAGCTGTCTGTGGGGTTAGAAAAGGGGTGGGATCGGGTAGCTTACAGGATAGGACAGAACCACATTACTTAGGTTCTCTAGCCCTTCAGTTCTGTCATGGTTTCTTACCCTAGAAAACCACCATGGTCCTTCCCGTCAAGATCCTCATGCTGTTTGTTCCCTGCATTCCAGCCCATCATTGTAGAGGTCTCTCTTCTGTCCCTGTTCTTTTACCACTGCCCTTGCTGCCAACCGTGTTCTAAGCCACTCACTAGCTGTTACTGTCCTATTCTTTTACTCCTTTATTCGATCACCTTAAAGTTGAGGGCGAACCACTAATCCTTTTGTCTTTCCATGTTCTCTGGATTCCAGGAGCCTCCACTCACTTTGAGAATTCTTTTGAGGGTTCATCATTTGCAGTGGGGGACATTGCCCTGGCATTGTATTCGGCTCTGTTCTCCTACTCAGGCTGGGACACCCTCAACTATGTTACTGAAGAGATCAAGAATCCCGAGAGGTAGGTATCTCACCATCAATTTTCCACAGCAGTAAGGATATGCTATCATTTATTGAGTTGTGCCCGACAGCATACCACAACCACTGAGACTGATTTTATTGGTTCCACTTTAATAGATGGGAGGTCTAAAGCCCAAATACCTAGTCTGTAACGGCAGGCCTTTTCACATCTGCTCACTCATTCCTACATTAATTAAAGCAGGTTCTACCGTGTGTTCATCCATGCTTTCATATGGCTTTTCCTGGATACTCCTCCACCTTTATCCTCACATAGATAACTTTAGGTCCCAAATGCCCCCAAACGGTCCTATTTCCTTTTTGATCCTTTGCTTTCTCAAATTTATACTGACATAGTGGTATCATGTCAGCATCGAATGCTATTGCTTCATCATTTTTATTCTAAAATACTCTGTAGTCATGCAGTGACAAGAGCACTGGACAGGGAGTCAAAGAGCCTGGAGCCTGTCTTTCCACTCATTTGTTGATGACCTTGAGGGAGTCCCCTGCCAACTCTGCCTGCTTCCTTATGTATAAATTGAGGGGGTTGAATTATATGATCTCCAGAGCCCTTCCTGGATCAAAAATTCAATTATTCTTGGAACTGAGAGTATGAGGGAATGGAGTTTCTGTAAATTTTTAAATCAAAATAATAAACTTTTCTTGGCACACATCCAGTGTTGCAATTCCAGGAGCAGATAACAGAAGCAGGACTGAGCCTGTGTGGTGCTTCCACCTACTGGACAGAAGCTGAATGACTTGAGAATATCCCCCCTCCCCCTCACTGTGAAGAATGCTTATAAAGGTCATTGCTTTATTGGTCCAGAGGACCTTGTCCTTGTGTCTTGGCCACTGGTTAGGATGGCACATAAGCTTCTCAAGTTGAGTAAGGGCATGGACATAGTTCCCAGCTTGCTTATGTAGATACATAGTGTTCTTCCCAACAAGAGTCTTATTCTCTGGAGATGTTAGATTTCACAATTTGCCTCCATAATTTCCTCTTAGATTTCTCCACTTTAATACAAATTTCCCAACGTTGACAATCTTGAGAGGGAATCCTGACGTCAAGAGGCTTTGGATGTGAAAACCAAAAAGCCCCTGTTTCCTGTGCTATTATTCTGTGACATAGTTCTGTTAATCCTTTTTCTGCTCAGCCTTTTCTCTAAATGTGATATTCTTTTCCCTTGATGCCCTTTAAGCTCTGAACTCTGAAGAATGAAGTCACGATTGTAGGTAACTTCAAAGGCAAAAGCAGTGGGGCAATGCACCCGAGGCACCACCCCTGGATTGGTGTGGGAGTGTAAGGAATAAAGGAGATGGGGATGTGACCGTGGGACTAATGCATGCATTATTCTATTTGGTCATAGGAACCTACCTCTCTCCATTGGCATTTCCATGCCCATTGTCACCATCATCTACATCTTGACCAATGTGGCTTATTACACTGTGCTAGACATGAGGGACATCCTCGCCAGTGATGCTGTTGCTGTGGTAAAGGATTTTCACAAGCAGAAGGCTGAGGGTGTGCTTGTGGGAAAGTGGGTGGTCCTTGAAAGGAACATGCTTAGGGGCGCCTGGCTCAGTCAACGGAGTGTGTGACTCATGATCTCAGGGTTATGGGTTATGAGCCCCATAGGAGGTATAGGGATTACTTAAAATTAAATCTTAATTTTTTTTTTTTTTTTTTTTTGAGATAGAGTACGAGTGGAGGAGGGCCAGAGAGAGGGAGACACAGAGTCTGAAGCAGGCTCCAGGCTCCGAGCTGTCAGCAAAGAGCCCAATGCAGGGCTCAAACTCACAAACTGTGAGATCATGACATGTGCCGAAGTCGGATGTTTAACCGACTGAGCCACCCAGGCGCCCCTACCTACTTAAAATTAAATCTTAAAAAAAAAAAAAAAAAGTATGCTTACCATACTGGGCTTACAAAGTCCTGTCATCCTGGTTGTGAATGAAGAGTTAAACAAGGTAGGGGCTATCTGGGGCACGCTTGTCCATGCCTTTCATCCTGTTTAGGTCCTGCTAAAAACACTTTTCTGTTCCTTTCCCTTAGACTTTTGCAGACCAGATTTTTGGAATTTTCAATTGGACAATTCCATTGGCGGTTGCATTATCCTGCTTTGGTGGCCTCAATGCCTCCATTGTGGCTGCTTCTAGGTAAGAGTGGTGTCTTTTACAGGGTGTGTGGGGGGGGGTATCGTAAAGAGCTATGGCAGGGAAGAGTAGGACTTATAGGACCCGGAGTGTAGTCACTGCTCCCCCAAGTGATAATGATATTAACCCCTTTGTTCTTGTTTCCATCAGCAGCCTCCAGTTCTCACTAATTTCTATAACTGAACTCCATTCCATATTATTCAAACTCTTTTCAAGGAGGGGATGGCAGAGGAAGGGCTATGTGGTACATGAACCAGCCATACCCAGTGTCCCACAAGTTTCTCAGCCTCTTTCATCTTACCCCAAATAGGCTTTTCTTTGTGGGCTCAAGAGAAGGCCATCTCCCAGATGCCATCTGCATGATTCATGTTGAGCGGTTCACACCGGTACCTGCTCTGCTCTTCAATGTAAGTGATCTCAAATGGGGCTGAGAGCCAGACTATGGGGGAAATGTTAACAGTACACACAACTGTTCTGGCTTCCTCAAAGCTCTAGAGTCGAACAGAAAAACTACCTTCCATAAAAAATTGGTAACCTCCTCTGGTCTAGGATAAGGCATAAAGTATGCTGAATATATTGAGATGAAATGACTGCCAAGATTAGTAAGTGCTGTAGTGTTTAAGGGAAGAAGTGATCTACCATGGGGGCAGAAGGTGCACGAGGAAAGACTTCTTGGACAAAGTGCATCTGAAGTGGATTTTTATGTTAGGTAGCAAAAGGTGGAGATGGGCTTTAGGTTAAGAGAAACTGTATAGGCGGGGGGCGGGGGGGGGGCATGTGGCTGGCACAGGTAGTGAAGCATGCAACTCTTGATCTCGGGGTTGTGAGTTCAAGTACCACACTGGGCGTAGGGATTAAAAAAAAGGGCATTAAAAAAACCCCTTGAGTGACTGACAAATGCTGTGAGGGGGAGCTGACTTCTGCTTGTGCCTGCAGGGTATCATGGCACTGATCTACTTGTGTGTGGAGGACATCTTTCAGCTCATTAACTACTACAGCTTCAGCTACTGGTTCTTCGTGGGGCTCTCTATCGTCGGTCAGCTTTATCTGCGCTGGAAGGAGCCTAATCGGCCTCGTCCCCTCAAGGTAATTCACCTCCATCTTACCTTTGCTCCAGGGGATTCTTTCAAGACAGAACCCTCTGCCTAGGATTTGGTGGTGGTAGTGGGTGGAGATGAAGGGGATGGAAGGGCTCAGTGCTGTGATCTTCACAGGAGAAACTGCTACTGTAGCTGTCTAACGTCCATTGTTTTGTCTTGTGCCCTTCAGCTCAGTCTTTTCTTTCCCATTGTCTTCTGCCTCTGCACCATCTTCCTGGTGGCCGTACCGCTTTACAGTGATACCATCAACTCCCTCATCGGCATTGGCATTGCCCTCTCGGGCTTGCCCTTTTACTTCCTCATCATCAGAGTGCCAGAACACAAGCGACCTCACTGCCTCCGAAGGATTGTGGGTAAGCCTTTGGGTCTTTTTTTAAAGTAGGCTCTACACCCAGTGTGGAGTCCAACGTGGGGGTTTGAACTCCCAACTCTGAAATCAAGACCGGAGCCTAAATCATGAAATTGGATGCTTAACCAACTGGGCCATCCAGCCACCCCTCCCCACAGCCCCAAGCCTCTGGATCTTCGAGTTGGCTTAGCTATTGTGTACAGCCTTTCCACAAATCTCGTCCCCCTAAGTCACCTTTGCCGTTGGCCCTTCCTGTTAACACTTAGGCTTAAATGAATCGTCCTCCAGGCCAGCCCTGTTCAGTGCCACTTGAATTGAGCTCAGTTGACCTCTTCTCAGTTTTGACTCGCACTTCTCTTTGTAGCATCCACTACATGGTACCTCCAGGTCCTATGTATGTCAGTTGCTGCAGAGATGGATTTGGAAGATGGAAGAGAGATACCCAAGCAACGAGATCCCAAGTCTAACTAAACACCATCTAGAATTCTAAGATGCGGAAAGCGGGGGCCTCTTGTCTCTTGCTGGCTGGAGCCAAAGAAGAGAAAAGGAAAGTACACTTCTTTGTTGAAGCTGCTCAGACCAGGCTTCTGGACAGGTGCCTCCAATTTTTGAACTTGCTTTTTGAGAGATGAAAAGTAATTTATTTGTTTTGCTACACACTGTTCCAGATTTTTTTAAAAAAGACAATATAGCAGACTGTGGTGGGGAGCATGTCAGGTGTGGGCTTGGTTGTACTAGTAGCATATTCCCGTGTGTCAAGACGTTCACTCACTTCTGGGTGTGCCTACCCACTCCTTTCCTTTAAAAGGGCCAATAATGCTCCAAACCTCCTGTCTCCTTTAGAGAGAGAGACATGAAACTGTCACAGGTGCTAGACAATAAACGTTATGTTCTAAACTTTGAGTGGCTTCATTTTAGATGGGTGTCTGCTTTTAGTGTTCCTCCTAGCCTAATGAGAACTGTCCCAGTCTTCTGCTTGTCTCTCAAGTCAGCTGTTGGAGGCTGATGAAACCAGTCTCTATGCAAGAGAGCACACCTAAGTTGCTCTAGCAAAATTTTAGGTTGTTAGATATCAACTCTTGTCCTTTGTACTGGTCACTAAGAAATTGAGCACATCTACTTGAATATTTTATAGGATCCAGGATAAATAAATGGATGGAAAAATCCATGAATGAGGTAGGAATTTAAGATCATAATGCCAGTTGACAACACTGAGGCACTTCCTAAGAGCATGGGCAGGGGCAATTACCAATCAATCTATCCTTCAGTTCATTTCCCTGTTTAATAAGTGTCAGAAAGCAGCATGGAGTACAGAGGTTTACTAATTCTGTGGATGGCAAGATCACTCGGCTCTTTTACACTTAGGGGTAAGAGTCTGTAGTGGAATCCACTTTTACAATGAAGATCTGTACAACACCTCAGAGTTTCTAAGGCCTGGGGCAATGACTCAGCGTCAAATCTTATTCTGAGGCCGAGTCTTTGAAGAGAGAGTTCCTACCAGTGTAAGCAGAGATGGAATTCAGCTGAGTGTGTCACGCCAGGGCTGCTTTGACTTTGGGTTGGCGCTGCTGCTACTCGGGGTGCTGGGAGGCTGGTTCTTTCCAGGCTGTAGCAGAGGGTTGTGGGTAAAGGTCTGTCGTAAGGGACCTAGGGCAAAAGAAAACAAATCTCAATGAACAAAGGAAAGGAAGAAACAAATCACCGAAATTAGCCTGAAAGGGTTATTTACCCCTGGCTGCTAGCTCTAAGTGATTCTGCATGCGTCGTTCGCGCTCTTGTAGCTGATGAGCCAGTTCAGCGTTCTTCCACCCTGTGTAAAGAGGAAGGCAGTTGGGCCTCTACCCATTTTTTGACTACTTTCCCCCAATCCTGTTATACTGAGGGCACACCCTTACCTTTTTTGAAGCTTTTTAAGAAGCCTTCCTGTGGAAGTAATTTGTCAGAGTCATGCACCACACGCTGGGGGATTTTAAGTATAGTCCGTACGGCTGGAATCCGGAGGCAAGACACCTGGCCCAGGGAAAACACATTGGAGGAGAGCCAATACATGAACACAGCCTGGATGAAAAGAAAGAGACAATACTCAGAAACTGTCATCTGTTACTAGCTCGATGGGAGATGGCAAGGCTAGGTGGAAGGGCTTGGAGCCAGTTCCTAAGCCATTACCTACCGTGGGGAAATGGATAGTTATGGGCAAGACTGCTAGGGGCATCACTCTGATTATATTTCTCATCCACTGAAGATCAGAACTTTGTACACCAGTCTCAGCGCCTAACTGCCAAAAAAATAAAAAAGGAGCAAATGCACATCAATTTTAAAGAATCTGGCACAGATTTCAACCCATCAATTCTACTTCTCCAAGGGGCAAAGAATGACCATTCTGCATAACTACTTTACCCCTACTCCCCACTTTGCAGACTGGCACTTGGCCAGCCTGGGCTTACCTCAAGGACACCCCACATTGTAGCAGTTACTACCAGTGGTAATATGTAGGTGGGGTCAGACAGTGTGAGATCCTGGAACCATAGGAGGCCGCCTGTCTGCAGGCTGGGCACAGGAAGGTTGGCCATTTCTCTCAAGGCAATGAAGAAGGAGATGAAGATTGGGGCCTAGTACAAAGGATAAACAGTGTCAGGACCCTTTAGCAAAGGAGACATTCTCATTACTCCATTACTGAAAACTGTATCACCACCACTGCTTTTTCGGGGTCTAAGGCATGGGAAACACAGAGGAGGCTATCTGACTGGTATGGGATAAAATCAGAAGGAAAATGTTTTTGCTTACCTGAGTCAGAGGTAGAATAAGAGGTCTAAAGAGTTTAATATCATGCTTTTTCTGGTAAAATGTCATTTCCGAGGAGGCCTTGTAAACTGTGAATAAGGGGAAATTAATGGTTGGGCTAACAGTTGCATCAGTGGAGGTCACCATCCTTACTATCTGGCCCATGAAATTTCTACCTGACCCTTGCTAGTCACTGCAAACATTAGGCCCAAGGATCAGGTACATCTTTACAACTTGCCCACCTCTAGTAACTCCCAGTTTTGGTCATTCCCTTCCCTCAGCAGAATGTCAGCAAAGTGCAAATGTGGTCCGCTCCTACGTGTATTCTGCAGTTGACTCACACTCAGCATGGTCTCCTGCCAACTTGGCCTCTCTGATTCGAGTGGAAAACTTCTGGATCTCTGGCAAGTGGTTGTGGATCTTGGCTGCTTCTCGTTGGCCCTTCACGATGAGAGGAAACACCAGGCATCGGGCAAGGACTGTACCTGGAAAACATACACTAGGACTGAAGTGAAATTAAAGCAGTTCTGCAGCTAGAAGGCTGAAGGTCTTTAGGTCCTCACTGAAAGACTCTTTCTTATTCCAGTCTTTTCAACACTGCGACTCTTGCTGGAGGAGCCCAAAACAAAGGGCAGGGGTGACTTAGTTCCTTCAAGGCTTAGTCTTCTGCTTTGATATCACAATGTCTAGCATTAACTTCTGTAAGCAAATGGCCAGGAATACTGTTTATTTCCTTGAACAAAAGGAAGGTGACAGAAGATACTTCTCTAGATCAGTGGTTTCCAAACTCTTCTATTATCAATGGAACCCCCCCACCCCCAACTCTTAGGTGTAGCCCCAATACAAGTAACAGATAAAATTGAGCTGCTCTGGATGAGGGGGTAGTCTGGCTACAGAACCGTTCAAGCTCTGGCTTTTGCTTTCCTCAGAGGCACCATTATAGAACTCTGGGGCTCCCAAGAATAAAGTTTGAAAACCACTAGCTTAGAAATCCCTAAGGTAGGAAGTAATTTGGTGGCCTACTGCTTTAGCTCCTATTTCTTTTCTTGTATTTCCTATTTCTTGATAATTCCAACAAATACTTTATCTGTAGACAAGCAAGAAGGTCTGGGCTGAAAAAAGAGGGTAGTGGTAGTTGGGGGGATATGGGCTTAGGCTTTATCAACAGTATGATGGCTGATGTGGAGTGGAAAGAGAAGGGAAGCTAAGGATGAAACCGAGAATACTAGCCCTGAAGGAGGAGACCGAGAACCGGGCAAGGGCAATGGAAATGGAAAGACGTGGTCAGAAAGACTGGAAGAAAATCAGGAAAGATGATCACAAAAGCCATGGGATAGATTTCAAGGTCTAAAGTGTCTAATACAGGACCTTGGTCCCAAGAGGTCAAAATGGAGGAGGAAAGATCGTGAGCTTACATTCTCTCAAGGATATACCAAAATCTGTAACTATATATAACTGTCTCTGAGAAAGAACTTCAGAGTAGAACAGATCTTATACAACTAAGGATATAAAGAAAAAGCCATTTTGAGCTGGATAGGAGGCAGAGACATGGTCTAGTCCGGAACCATGAGTGGGAGGGACTTCATAACCATAAAGGCTCTCCCTGTGAAACGAGGGGTCCAAGCTCCATATTAGGTTCCCAGGACTGGGGGACCTGCACTGGAAAGACAAGCCCCGTACAACATCTGGTTTTGATAACCAGCAAGGCTTATGTCTGGGAGAGCTGGAGTGCAATAGGAAACAGACTCTGCTTTTATTTTTTATTTAACAAAAATTTTTTTCCTTAATGTTTATTTATTTTTGAGACAGAGATGAGCGTGAGCAGGGGAGGGGCAGAGAGAGAGGGAGACACAGAATCCGAAGCAGACTCCAGGCTCTGAGCTGTCAGCACAGAGCCTGACGCGGGGCTCGAACCCACGGACTGTGAGATCATGACCTGAGCTGAAGTTGGTCGCTTAACTGACTCAGCCACCCAGGCGCCCCCAGACTCTGCTTTTAAAGGGTACAGCACAATCTCACTTGCTGAAGGTTCAGTGCAGAGGCAGCAGTTAGAAAAATGGGCTACACATGGAAGAGATCCACAGACTAATTTTAGGGCATGTGCTGGCAGGGCAGGGATCTGTTGGAACATTCTCTGGGGATGGAAGAGCTGGTGGGCACCATTTCTGACATTCTCCATCTACTGTGCTAGCACCAGCTTGCTCAGCCCAACTCATGCACTGGCCAGGAGCCCCTCTTAAGTGGCTCCCTGCCCTCCCCCTCCCACCCAGCAGGTGGCCTCAGTCTGCACCAGAGCCACCCCCACCAAGAGGCCCCTGCCCTGCCTACTAGAGCACCTGCAACAGCTGGGCTTGGTAGCCATCTATGTTGGGGCCAAACCCTCACACCAGCCCACCCAACAGTAGTAGTAGCTGGGCCTCTCAGACAGGATGGGGGGCAGCTCTACTTACCAGCACACCTGAAGAAGCTGTGGCTGAGCCTTGTAGACAGCTGTGTCAGGGGACAGCTCTGCAAACCATTGAGTCTACACCAACAGAGACCCAGCCACAGGAGGAGGGTACACACCACTCACACAAGGAACCTCTAGGGCACCTGGCTCAGGTGACCGGGGAGTTTGCACTACTGGACCTCATAGGACACCTTCTGCAAAAACTCATTCCTTCACAACCAGGAGACAGAAGTGATCTAACTAATATAAACACAGAGAGTTTAGGCAAAACGAAAAGCCAGAAAAGTATGTTCTAAACAAAAGAACAAGACAAAACCTCAGAAAAAGAACTAAACAAAGAAGAGATAAGCAATCTACCAGATACATAGGTCTAAGTCATAAACATACTCACTGAACTCCAAAGAAGAATTGATGAACAGAATTTCAACAGAAACTATAAAATAGGGGCCAATGAGAGCTGAATACAATAACTAAAATAAAAAGTACATTAGAGGGAATCAATAGCAGATTAGGTGATGCAGAAGAATGAATCGGGTATCTAGAAGATAGTGGAGATCACCCAATGGGAACAGCAAAAAGAAAAAAGAAAAATACTGAGGATGATTGAAGGAACCTCAGGGATATCAACTGTACTAACATTGGCATCATAGGGATCTCAGAAGAAAGAGAGAAAGGGACAGAAAACCTATTTGAAGAGATAATGGGTGAAAAATTCCCTAACCTGTTAAAGGAAACAGACATCGAACTCCAGAAAGCAGAGATAATCCCAAAAAAAGATGAACCCAAAAAGATGCACACTAAGACTAATTAATAAAAATTCCAACAGTTAAAGAATCTTAAAAGCAACAAGAGGAAAACAACTACATATAAAAGAGCCCCCATAAGACTATTAGTTGATTTTTCAGCAAAAACTTTACAAGCCAGAAGGAGCACAATATATTCATAGTGCCAAAAGGAAAAACTTACAACCGAGAATAGCCTACCCAGCAAATTTATCATTCAGATTGAGGGAGAGATAAGGAGTTTCCCAGAGAAGCAAAAGCTAAAGAATTCATCAACACCAACCAGCCTTATAAGAAATATTAAACAGAATTCTCAAAACAGAAAAGGCTATAATTAGAAATAAGAAAATTATGAAAAAAAATCTCACTGGCAAAGGTAAACATATAATAAAGGGAGCAGATAACTGACTACATACTTTAGTATGAAGGTTAAAAGACAAAAGTAATAAAATCACCTAGACCTACAATAATTAGTCAAGAGATACACAAAATATTAAATTCTAAGATATGTCAAAAACAATGTAGGAATTTTCAAGTCATTTTTTGTACCACCTACCCATTCAAAGTATCATATAATTATTTCATAGGCTTTCTGAATAAAAGCTCTTAAAGCTTCAAAACAAAACAGACAACAAAATAAACTCCAAAAAACCCAAACACAAAAACCAAAACCTACAAAATGTGAGAAGGGGGACTAAAAATGTAGTGCTTTTAGAATGCACTTGAACTTAAAGCAATCATCAACTTAAAATAGACTGTTATATACATACAATGTTACATATGAACCTCATGGTAACCACACAGCAAATACCTATAATATACACACAAAAATAAAGAGAAAGGTATACAAACATGACACTAAGGAAAGTCACCAAATTACAAGGGAAGAGAAAGACAGGAACAGAGAAGAACTATAAAAACAAGCAGAAATCAAAAAAATGGTAAGAAGTAAGGGCACCTGGCAGGCTCAGCTGGTAGAGCACGTGACTCCTGATTTTTAGGGGGCTGTGAATTTGAGCCCCACATTGGGTGTAGAGATTACTTAAAAAAATGATAAAAAGTGTATCTTTCAGTAATTACCTTGAGGGTAAATGAACTACATGTTCCAATCAAGACACAGGTGGCTGAATGGATTAAAAAAAACAAGACTCGTCTATATGCTGCCTGTTAAGAGACTCACATGTGATTCCTAAGAAGATAGACTGAAAGTGATGGAAAAAGATATTCCATGGAAATGAAAAGAAAATTGGGGTAGCAATACTTGTATCAGACAAAACCAAGTGACAAAAAAGGGCATTACATAATGATAAAAGGATCAATCCAAAGAGAATATAACACTTGTAAATATTTATGCACCCAACACAGGGGCAGCTAAATATGTAACGGAAATGTTAACAGACAAAAAGGAAGAAATTGACACTTATACAATAAAGGTAGGAGACTTTAACATCCCTTTTACATCAATGGATAGACTGTCCAGACAGAAAATCCATAAGGAAACAGTTGCTTTTTTTAAAAAAAAATTTTTTTTTTTTAACGTTTATTTATTTTTGAGACAGAGAGAGACAGAGCATGAATGGGGGAGGGTCAGAGAGAGGGAGACACAGAATCCGAAACAGGCTCCAGGCTCTGAGCTGTCAGCACAGAGCCCGACGTGGGGCTCGAACTCACGGACCGTGAGATCATGACCTGAGCTGAAGTCGGCCGCTTAACCCACTGAGCCACCCACAGGCCCCGGAAACAGTTGCTTTAAACAACACATAAGACCAGAGACTTAATAGATATATACAAAGCATTCCATTCCCAAACAGCAGAATACAGGGGTACCTGGCTGGCTCAATCAGAAAAGCATGTGAGTCCTTGGGAATGCAAGCTGGTGCAGCCACTCTGGAAAACAGTATGGAGGTTCCACAAAAAATTAAAAATAGAACTACCCTACGACCCAGCAATTGCACTACTAGGTATTTATCCAAGGGATACAGGTGTGTTGTTTGGAAGGGGCACATGCATCCCAATGTTTATAGCAGCATTATCAACAATAGCCAAGGTATGGAAAGGGCGCAAATGTCCATTGATGGAGGAATGGATAAAGATGTGGTTGTGTGTGTGTGTGTGTGCGTGTGTGCGCGTGCACACACACACACACACATATACACACACAATGGAGTATTACTTGGCAATCAAAAAGAGTGAAATCTTGCCATTTGCAACTACGTGGATGGAACGAGAGGGTATTATGCTAAGCGAAATTAGAGAAAGACAAATATATGACTTCACTCATGAGGACTTTAAGATACAAAACAGATGAACATAAGGGAAAGGAAACAAAAATAATATAAAAATGGGGGGGGGACAAAAACATGAGACTCTTAAACATGGAGAACAGGGGCGCCTGGGTGGCGCAGTCGGTTAAGCGTCCGACTTCAGCCAGGTCACGATCTCGCGGTCTGTGAGTTCGAGCCCCGCGTCAGGCTCTGGGCTGATGGCTCGGAGCCTGGAGCCTGTTTCCGATTCTGTGTCTCCCTCTCTCTCTGCCCCTCCCCCGTTCATGCTCTGTCTCTCTCTGTCCCAAAAATAAATAAAAAACGTTGAAAAAAAAAAATAAAAAAAAAAACAAACAAAAAAAAAACCATGGAGAACAGACAGGGTTACTGGAGGGGTTATGGGAGGGCGGATGGGCTAAATGGGTAAGGGGCATTATGGAATCTACTCCTGAAATCACTGTTGCACTATATGCTAACTAACTTGGGTGTAAATTAAAAAAATAAATAAAAATTAAGAAAAAAAAAAAAAGAAAGAATCGTAAAAAAAAAAGAGCATTAACTCTTGATCTTGAGTTTGAACCTCATGTTGGGTGTAGAGATTACTAAAAATAAATAATAAACCTTAAAAAAATATTAAAACAACAAAACAGCCCCCAGACAGCAGAACACACATTCTTTTCAACTGCACATGGGACATCCTCCAGGATATATGTTAGGCCACAAACCAAGTCTTAATGAACTGAAAACTAAAATCATATCAAGCATCTTTTCTAACAACAATTGTATGATACTAAAAATCAATTACAAGAGGAAAAATGGAAAAGCCAAACATGTGGAGGCTAAACTACATGCTACTAAACAACCAGTGGGTCAAGGAGGACCTTGAGATAAATGAAGATGGAAACACAATAGTCCAAAATCTAGGGGCGCCTGGGTGGCTCAGTTGGTTAAGCCTCCGACTTCAGCTCAGGTCACGATCTCACGGTCCGTGAGTTCGAGCCCCGTGTCGGGCTCTGGGCTGATGGCTCAGAGCCTGGAGCCTGCTTCCGATTCTGTGTCTCCCTCTCTCTCTGCCCCTCCCCCGTTCATGCTCTGTCTCTCTCTGTCTCAAAAATAAATAAACGTTAAAAAAAAAAAAATTAAAAAAAAAAAAAAAAAATAGTCCAAAATCTATAAGATGCAGCAAAAGCAGTTGAAAAAGGGCAGCTTAGATGGTAAAGACTTACCTTAGGAAACAAGAAAAATCTAAAACAATCTAACCTTACAGCTAAATGAACTAGAAAAACAACAAAGCTCATGGGCGCCTGCGTAGCTCAATTGGTTAAGTGTCTGACTTCAGCTCAGGTCATGGTCTTGCGGTTTGTGAGTTCAAGCCCCGTGTCGGGCTCTGTGCTGACAGCTCAGAGCCTGGAGCCTGTTTTAGATTCTGTGTTTCCCATCTCTCTCTGTCCCTCTCCTGCTCATGCTCTGTGTCTTTATCTCTCAAAAATAAATAAACATTAAAAAAAAAAAAAAAAAGAACAAAGCCCAGAATTAGTAGAGGGAAGGAAATAATAAAGATTACAGCAGAAACAAATGAAATAGATTAAAAAAGCAATACAGAAGATCAACAAATCTAAGGGATGGTCTTTTTTTTTTTTTTTTTAATATCTTATTTTTATTTTTGAGAGACAAAGCATGAGCGGGGGAGGGCAGAGAGAGAGGGGGACACAGGATCCAAAGCAGGCTCCAGGCTCTGAGCTATCAGCACAGAGCCCGATGCAGGGCTAGAACTCACAAACCGCGCATCATGACCTGAGCTGACGTCAGATGTTCAACCGATTGAGCCACCCAGGTGCCCCAAGAGGTGGTCTTTTAAAAAGAGAAACAAAATTGGGGCGCCTGGGTGGCTCAGTTGGTTAAACGCCCAACTTTGGCTCAGGTCATGATCTCGTGATTTGTGAGTTCGAGCCCCACTCCAGTCTCTGTGCTGACAGCTGAGCCTGGAGCCTGATTCAGATTTTGTGTCTCCCTCTCTGCCCCTCCCTCGCTTGCACTCACTCTCACTCTCTCTTAAAAATAAATACATATTAAAAAAAGAAAAAAAAAGATAAAACAAAATTGATAAACTTTAGCCAGACTCATCAAGGAAAAAAAAAGAGAGGGCCCAAATAAAACCAGAAATGAAACAGAACAACCCATACACAGAAACACAAAGGATTATAAGACGCTACTATAAAAAATATATGCCAACAAATGGGACAACCCAGAAGAAACATACAATCTTCTGAGACTAAATCAAGAAGAAATAGAAACTCTGGACAGACTGATTACTAGTCATGAAATTGAATTGTGAATCAAATTACCAACAAACAAAAGTCCCCAGATCAGACAGCTTCACAGGTGAATTCTACCAAACATTAAAGAAGAGTTTATACCGATCTTTCTCAAACTATTCCAAAAAACTGAAGCGGAAGAAAAGCTTTCAAACTCATTCTATAAGGCCAGTATTACGCTGATACCAAAGATATCACAAAAAAAAAAAAACCTGCAGGTCAATATCCCCGATGAACATACATGTAAAAATCCTCAACAAAATATTAGCAAACCAAATGCAACAATACATTAAAAGGATCACACACTATGATCAAGTGAGATTTATTCCAGGAATGCAAGGATGGTTAAATATATGCAAACCCATCAATGTTGACACACATTAACAAAAAGAATAAAAATCATCTCAAAAGATACAGAATAGGCATTTGATGATAATTTCAAAATCCATTTATGATTAAAAACTCTTGGGGCACCTGGGTTGCTCAGTTGGTTAAGCATCCGACTTTGTTTGGCTCAGGTCATGATCTCATGGCTCATGAGTTTGAGCCTTACGTCAGGCTCTGTGCTAACAGCTCAGAGCCTGGAGCCTGCTTCAGATTCTGTCTCCCTCTCTCTCTTTCTACCCCTCTTCCACTCATGCTGTCTCAAAAACAAATAAACATTAAAAAAAATTTTTTTTAATGTTTTAAAAAAGTCTCAAAAAAGTAGGTATAGAGGGAATATACCTCAACATGATAAAGGTCATCTATGACAAATCCTCAGCTAACATACTGAATAGTGAAAAGGTGAAAGCTTTTCCTCTAAGATCAGGAACAAGACAAGGATGCCCATTCTCATTGTTTTTAACAATATGAGGTACACCTTGGAGATGTTGCAGTTTTGGTTCTAGACTACCAGTAAAGTGGTTATCACAATAGTCAAATGCATTTACTCGTTTCTCAGTGCATATAAAAGTTATGTTTATACTATGCTGTAGTTTATTAAGTGCAATAGTATTATGTCTAAAAAAATAATATACATACCTTAAAATTACTTTATTGGGGCACCTGAGTGGCTTAGTTGGTTAAGCATCCAACTTCAGTTCAGGTCATGAGCTCATGGTTTGTGAGTTTGAGCCCCATGTCGGGCTCACTGCTGTCAGTGCAGAGCCCACTTTGGATCCTCTTTCCCCCACTTCTCTCTGCCCCTCTCCCACTTGCACTCTCTTGCTCTTAAAAATACATAAACATTTAAAAAAAAAAAAGGTACTTTATTGCTAAAAAATGCTATCATCTGAGCTTTCAGCAAGTTATCTTTTGGCTCCTGGAGGGTCTTGCCTTGATACTGATGGATGGCTGCTGACCAGGTGGTTGCTGAAAGCTGGAGGTGGCTGTGGCAATTTCTTAAAAAAGATGGCAGTGAGGTCTGCTGCACCAATTGACTCTTCCTTTTATGAATTTCTCTGTAGAATGCAATGCTGTTTGATAGCATTTTATCCACATTAGAACTTTCAAAATTGGAGTCAATCCCTGCTACTGCTTTATCACCTGTCTGTGTAATATTCCAAATCCTTTATCATTTAACAGTCTTCATAGTATCTGCACCAGGAATAAATCCACCTCAAAAAACCACTTTCTTTGCTCTTCATAAGAAGCAACTCCTTATCTATTCAAGTTTTATCATGCGACTGCAGCAATTCAGTCACATCTTGAGGCTCCCTTTTAGTTTTCTTGCTATTTCTATCTTATCTGCAGTTACTTCCTCCATTGAAGTCTTGACCCCCTCAAAGTCATCCATGAGGACTGGAATTGGAACTTATATCATACTCTTATTAATGTTGGTATTTTGACCTTTTCTCATGAATCGTGAATGTTTTTTATGGCATCTAGGATGGTGAATCCTTTCTAAAAGGTTATCAATTTACTTTGCCCAGATCTATCAGAGGAACCACAATCTATGGCAGCTCTAGCTTTACAAAATGTATTTCTTAAAAATTATGACTTAAAATTACGCCTTAATCCATGGGCTGCAGAATGGACGTTGCATTAGCAGGCATGATAACATCAGTCTTGTATACCTCCATCAGAGCTCTTAGGTGACCAAGTCCATTGTCAATGAGCAATATTTTGAAACGAATCTTTTTTTCCTAAGGACTAGGTCTCAATGGTAGGCTTAAAATATTCAGTCCATGTTGTAAACTGATGTGCTGTCACCCAGGCTTTGTTGTTCTATTTATAGAGCACAGGCAGGGTAGATTTAGCATAATTCTTCAGGGCCTTGCAATTTTCAAAATGGGAAATGAGCACTGGCTTCAACTTAAAAAGATTAAAACAATTTTTTAAATGTTTATTTTTGAAAAAGAGAGAGGGGCGCCTGGGTGGCTCAGTCGGTTAAGCATCCAACTTGGGCTCAGGTCATGATCTCATGGTCTGTGAGTTCCAGCCATGCGTCAGGCTCTGTGCCGACAGCTCAGAGCTTGGAGCCTGCTTCGGATTCTGTGTCTCTGTCTCTGCTCCTCCCCAGCTTGGACTCTCTCTCTCTCAAAAATAGATAAAAGATTAAAAAATATACATAATGAAAAAAAAGAGAAAAGAGTGTGAGTTGGGGAGGGGCAGAGAGAGAGGGAGGACACAGAATCTGAAGCAGGCTCCAACCTCCAAGCTGTCGGCACAGAGCTGACGCAGGGCTCAAACAATGAGATCATCACCTGAGCCCAAGTCGGAAGCCTAACCGACTGAGCTACCCAGCCACCAAAGGGCATCTTGCCTCCCGGTTGGGAAATCGAACCAGGTCTCCTACATGACAGGTGGGGATACTCACCACTATACTAACAAGGACAACTCAACTTAAGCCATCAGTTGTATTAGCTCCTAACAAGAGTCTGCCTGTCCTTTGAAGATAGACATTGACTTCCCTCTAGCTGTGAAAGTCCTAGATGACATCTTTTTCCAATATAAAGCTTCTCATCCATGTTGAGAATCTGTTGGTTAGTGTGATGACTTTTGCCTTCCTCACTAAATTTAATCATTTCTAGCTTTTATGGTGAGACATGTGACTATTCCTTTCACTTGAACAATGAGAGGTCACGGTAGGGTTATTAACCCTAATTTCAGGCCTAATTTCAATATTGTTGTGTCCTGGGAAGGCCTGAAGAAAGGGAGAGAGATGGGGGAATGGCTGGTTGGTAGAATAGTCAGAACACACACATTTATTGATTACATTCTCTGTCATATATGGGTACAGTTTGTGACACTCCAAAACAATTACAATGGTAGGGCGCCTGCGTGGCTCAGTCGGTTAAGCGTCCGACTTCAGCTCAGGTCACGATCTCGCGATCCGTGAGTTTGAGCCCTGTGTCGGGCTCTGGGCTGATGGCTCAGAGCCTGGAGCCTGCTTCCGATTCTGTGTCTCCCTCTCTCTCTGCCCCTCCCCCGTTCATGCTCTCTGTCTGTCTCAAAAATAAATAAAAGTTAAAAAAAAAAACAATAAAAAAAAAACCAATTACAATGGTAACATCACAAAACACTGTAACAAATATAATAAAAAAGTTTTAAGTATTGTGAGAATTACCAAAATGTGACACAGAGACAGGAAATGAGCAAATGCTGTTGTAAAAATGGCAGTGATAAGACTTGCAAGATGCAGGGTTGCCACAAACCTTCAATATGTAAAAAATGCATTATCCACAAAGTGCAATAAAGTAAGTTATACCTGTACTGGAAGTCCTACCACAGCAATAGATGAGAAAAAGAAATAAAAGCCATCCAAACTGGAAAAGAAGTAAAACCATTAGTATTTGCAGATGACACATTACTATATACAGAAAACCCTAAAGACTTTATCCAAAAATGATCGGAATAAATGAATTCAGTAAATCTGCAGGATACAAAATTAATACTGAGGAACAAATTTAACCAAGGAGGTGAAACACTTGTACTCTGAAAACTATAAGACACTGATTATAGAAACTGAAGGCAATACAAATAATGGAAAGCTATACTGTGTTTATGGACTGAATTAATACTGTTAAAATGTCCATACTACCGGGCTTCCTAAGGTGGCAATGCACTGGGCTTCCTGTCTAAGGCGGTCACCTCCTACATGGACACACCGAAACTACACCTATTTACAAAGCAATTCCTCCTGAAGAACTGAGGGCTGACTGAACACCTTCTGCACAATGGAAGATAGATCACATAGAGAAAGTCAAGAGAGATAGACACACACTAATGAAGGGAACCTCCACGCCCCAGCACTGTGAACCGCAGTGGGAGGGACTGCATTGAGGGATCATGAGCAGTTTCTTCTACCCTGGGCACACAAAAAAAGCAGCAGTATGAAAGAGCAACTGGCTGGCTCAGTCAGTAGAGCATGAGACTCTTGATCTCAGGGTGGTGAGTTTGAGCCCTACACGGGGGGTAAATTACAATGGATTCATCAATCAGCAACTAAATTACAAAGCAACTGGCTTTAGAACCCTGCCAAACAGTGGAGAGCTGCTGGAACTCTCTCTAGCACTGAGGGGCTGGAGAATGTCAGAGTTTACATTGTCCTTCCACCTTGATAGCACTGATGGGAGGCAGGGTCTAGGTGCCATAGCTGGCCTGCTGCCGCACGAGCCCCAGGACACTAACCCATACCAACCCTGGATAAACTAGGTTACAGGAAAAATAAAAGCTGCGGTTTAAAAAGGTTCCAGTTGTAGAACTCCGCCAAATGACAGGGCAGCTGCTGGAACTCTCTTCGGGTTAGTGGGGCTTGCGAGTGCCACAATTTATGTTCCCCTTCCACCTTGATCGCATGGACAGGAGCCAGGTCTGAGTACCCTAGCCAGCCTACCTCTTCAGTGAGCCCCAGGATCTTAGCCCATAACAGTCCAAGCCATCCCACCAAAGCAGCCCTTGTGTGGCACATGCTAGTTAGTGCTTACTATACTTCCAGTTGTCTGGCCAAGGTGCCATAGGCACAAAGTAGCCTGAAACATCCCAGACCTGCAACACTTCAGCTCCAGAGGACTTCCTAGGGCATCCCTGGTGCAGAGTGCTCTGGGACCTCCCAGCACATGCTTGCTTTGCCTCCACCCATCCTGCCAGGGTGCTCCCTGTGTGGAACTCCCCAAGACACCCTCCCTCCTCCAGCCTAAATCCACTTTAGCTTCAGCTGTCCTGCTGGGACACCCTCTGTGTGAAGAACTTTAAGAATATTGAGATCATCTTTTCTGACCACAAGAGTATGAAACTAAACCCCAAAACCCCCACAAACACGTGGGGGCTAAAACATGCTACTGAACAACCAATGAAATCAAAGAGGATATGAAAAATACCTTGAGATTAGTGAAAATGAAAACATAATGGTTCAAAATCTTTGGAACAAATATCTTTAGAAGCAAAAGTAGTTCTAAGAGGGAAACTTACAGCGATACAAGAAAAAAGAAAAATTTCATATGATCTAACCTTACACCTAAGTGAACCAGAAAAAAAGAGACCAAAATTAGTAGAAGGAAGGAAATAATAAAGATCAGAGCAGAAATAAATGAAATGGAGACTGAATAAAAATGATAGAAAAGATCAGTGAGGGGCGCCTGGGTGGCTCAGTCGGTTAAGCGTCTGACTTCGGCTCAGGTCATGATCTCGTGGTTCAGGAGTTCAAGCCCCACACCGGGCTCTGTGCTGACAGCTCAGAGCCTGAAGCCTGCTTCAGATTCTGTCTCCATCTCTCTCTCTGCCCCTTCCCCACTCACGCTGTTTCTTTCTCAAATATAAATAAAACATTAAAAAAAAAAAATTAAAAAAAAAAAAGATCAGTGAAATCAAGAATTGGTTCCTTGAAAAGATAAACCAAATTAATAAACCTTTAGCCGGACTCATGACAAAGAGGATCTAAATAAATAAAATCAGAAATGAAAGAGAATAATACTATACACACACACACACACACACATACAAACACACAATGGAGTATTACTTGGCAATGAAAAAGAATGAAATCTTGCCATTTGCAACTACGTGGATGGAACTAGAGGGTATCATGCTAAGTGAAATTAGAGAAAGACAAATATATGACTCCATTCATATGAGGACTTTAAGAGACAAAACAGATGAATATAAGGGAAGGGAAGCAAAAATAATATATAAAAACAGGGAGGGGGACAAAACATAAAAGACTCTTTAATATGAAGAACAAACAGGGGGCTACTGAAGGGGTTGAGGTAGGGGAATGGGCTAAATGGGTAAGGGGCATTAAGGAATCTACTCCTGAAATCATTGTTGCACTATATACTAATTTGGATGTAAATTAAAAAAATTTAAAAAAAAAAAAAAAAAAGAAAGAGAATAATACCACAGAAACACAAAGGATTGTAAGACATTACTATAAATAATTACATGCCAACATTATATGGGACAACCTGGAAGAAATAAATTCCTAGAAACATACAATCTTCCAATACTGAATCAGGAAGAAATAGAAAATGTGAACAGACTGATTACTAGTAATGAAATTGGCAATCAAGCTCCCAAAAAACAAAAGTCCAAGACCAGAGAGCTTCATAGGTGAATTTTACCAAACATTTAAAGAAGAGCCAATCTTATCCTTCTTAACCTATCCTTCTTAAACTATTCAAAAAACTGAAGACGAAGGGAAGCGTTCCAAACTCATTCTATAAGGCCAGTATTATTACCCTGATACCAAAACCAAAGACACTACAAAAAAAGAAAACTACCTGGCCGATATCTGTGATGAACACAGATGCAAAAAAACGTCAACAAAATATTACCGAATCGCATTCAAGAATACATTAAAAAAAAAAAAGTTTATTTACTCATTTATGAAAGACAGCCAGTGAGTAGGGGAGGGGCAGGAGAGGGAGACAGAGCATCCCAAGCAGGCTCTGTGCTGTCAACGCAGGGCTCAAACTCACAAGATGTGAGATTATGACCTGAGCCGAAATCAAGAGTCAGATATTTCCCCAACTGAGCCACCCAGGCACCCCAAGAACTTTTGCTTTAAGATCAGGAACATGCCAAGTATGTACCCTCTTGCCACTTGTATTCAACACAGCACTGGACGTTCTAGCCACAGCAATCAGATAAGAAAAAGAAATAAAAGGCATCTAAATCAGTAAGGAAGAAGTAAAACTGTCACTATTTTCAAATGACATACATAGAAAAACCTTAGAACTCCACTAAAAAAAGTGATTACAAGTAATATATGAAAATAAATAATAAATGAAAATAAAGCTGCAAGATACAAAATTAACATACAAAAATGTCTTGCATTTCTACAGACTAATTATGAAGTAGAAAGAGAAATTAAGAAACAACTCCATTTACAACTGCACCAAAAAGAATAAAATATCTAGGGATAAATTTAACTAAGCAAGTGAAAGACCTGTGTGAAAACTGTAGAAGACTGATGAAAGAAACTGAAGACAACACAAATAACTGAAAAGATACACCATGCTCATGGATTGGAAGAAAACTGCTAAAATGTCCATACACCCAAAGCAATCTACAGATTCAATGCAATCCCTATCAAATAAAATACCAATTACATTTTTCACAGAACTAGAAGAATTCTAAAATTTGTATGGAACCACATAAGACCTTAAATACCCAAAACAATCATAAGAACAAAAATGAAAGTATCACAATCCCAGATTTCAAGATCTATTACAAAGTTATAAAACAGTAGGCATTGGCACAAAAATAGACACATAAACTAATGGGAACACAATAGAATCAAGAAATAAACCTACATTTACACGGTCAATTAATCTTTGACAAAGGTGGCAAAAATATACAATGGAGAAGAGAGAGCCTCTTTAATAAACGGTGTTGTTAAAATTGGACAGCCACATGCAAAAGAATGAAACTGGAATCACTTTCCTACACCATATACAAAAATAAACGGAACTAGATTAAAGACTTCAATGTGAGACCAGAAGCCATAAAATTCCTAGAAGAAAATATAGGCAGTAAATTTTTGGATATCAGCTTTAGCAATAGTTTTGTGGGTATGTCTTCCCAGGCAAGAGAAATAAAAGCAAAATAAACTATTGAAGCTACACCAAAACAAAAAGTTTTTGCACAGTGAATTAAACCATCAACAAACCAAAAAGGTAAACTACTGAATGGGAGAAGATATTCGCAAATGATATAATCAATAAGGGGTTAATATCCAAAATAAAGAACTTCTACAACTCAATATCCAAAAAACAGTACAATTAAAAAATGGGTAGAGGCCCTGAATAGGCATTTCTACAAACACATGCAGATGGCCAACAGACAAATGAAAACGTGCTAGGGGTGTCTGAGTGGCTCAGTGGGTTAGGCATCTGACTCTTGATTTCGGCTCAGGTCATGAAATCAAGATTCGTGAGTTTGAGCCCCTTGTCGGGCTCTACCCTGACAGTGCAGAGCCCGCTTGGGATTCCGTCTCCCTCTCTCTCTCTGCCCTTCCCCTGCTTGCTCTTTTTCTCTCTCCCTCTCAAAAATAAATAAGTATTAAAAAAACAACAACAAAAAAGAGACAGAGGGGTGCTTAGGTGTCTCAGTTGATTAAGTGGCTGACTTGGTTTCAGCTCAGGTCATGATCTCATGGGTTTATAAGTTTGAGCCCTGTATTGGGCTCTGTGCTGATAGTGCAGAGCCTGCTTGGGAGTCTCTCTCTGTCCCTCCCCCCTCTCAAAAATAAAATATACAAACATAAAAAAAAAAGAAAACATGCTAAACATCACTAATCATCAGGGAAATGCAAATCAGAGCCAAAATGAGTTATCACCTCAACATCTGTCAGAATGGCTAGAATAAAAAAGAAGTGTTGATAAGGATGTGGAGAAAAGAGACTCATCGTGCACTGCTGGTGAGAATGTAAAATAGTACAGCCACTGTGGAAAACAGCATGGCAGTTCCTTAAAAAACTAATAATAGAAATACCATATGATCTAATCATCCCACTGCTGGGGATTTACCCAAAGAAAATGAAAACAGTACTTCAAAAATATATATACACCCCTAAGTTCATTGCAGCATTATTTACAACAGCCAAGATATGGAAGCAACTGTCCATTCATAGGTGAATGGCTAAAAAAGGTGTAGTGTATACACACACAGCAGAAAATTATGCAGCCATAAAAAAGAATGAGATCTTGCCATTTGTGACATGGATGGACCTACAGGGTATTATGCTATGTATAGTCAGAAGGAGAAAGACAAATACAGTATAATTTCACTTATATGTGGAATCTAGAAAACCAAACAGACCCATATATATAGAGAACAATCTGGATGTCAAAAGGGAGGGGGTTGGCAGAGATGGGTAGAATAGGAGATGAAAAGGCACAAACTTGGGGCACCTGGGTGGCTCAGTCGGTTAAGTGTCCAACTCTTTTTTTTTTTTTTTTTAAAGTTTATTTATTTTGAGAGACAGCACAAGTTGGGGACAAGCAAAAGAGAGGGGGACAGAGGATCCAAAGTGGGCTCCTCACTGATAGCAGAAAGCCTGATGCAGGGTTCAAACCCACGAACCAGCAGATCATGACCTGAACTGAAATCAGACACTTAACCGACTGAGACACCCAGGTGCCCCTAAGCATCTTGCGTTTGCCTCAGGTCATGATCTCATGGCTTCTGAGTTTGAGCCCCACAATAGGCTCTGCACTGACAGCAAGGAGCTTGCTTGTGTTCCCCCCCACCGCCCCCCACTTGCTCTCAAAATAAGTAAATTAATTAATTAAATGGTACAAATTTCCAGGGATGCTAGGTTGGCTCAGCTGGTAGAGCATGCAACTCTTGATCTTGGGGTTGTTGAGTTTGAGCTCTGAGATCAAGAGCTGCATGCTATACCGACTGAGCCAGGTATTGCTTAAATAAATAAAAAACAAAGGTACAAACTTCCAGTTACAAATAAAGAAGACATAGGTATGCAATGTACAGCACAGGGAAAATAGTTAATAACACTGTTAACAACTTTATATGGTGACATCGTGGTTACTTCATAAGGTATAAATGTTGAATCACTATGTTGTACACCTGAAACTAACATAATATTGTGTACCAACTACACTCCAATAGAATAAACTGGGGGAGAAAGTCTAACACAGAAAGGCTGAATATGAAAAGAAATATGGGCTTAGCTGATGTCACAGACAGTTAAAATGAGGTGTTATTAATAAGTCAGATTGTTGAGTGTCAAAGAGTGGAAAGAAGTCCACTGCATGCAGGATAGTCTTTTAAAATAACAGCTATGAAAGGAGAAAGAACAAAGGATGAAGGGACTTTTTCCTCAAGAAATACATGGTATGTTTGAACATGTTTATATTTTCAGAATAGGGCACTAAAAAGACACAAGAGACAGGATGATCTCTGGCGTACGGTGTAGGAAGAAACAGAATTTATAGTCTTCGCCTACAGGAGGAACAATGTGGGCATCTTCCACTTTGGGGGGTTTTAAGTACCTGGCCTGACCTTCTATTCACCTAAACCAGGGCAGCTTCATCACTGTTAACAAGGTCTCCTTAATCTAACCCCATGCTCACATTCAAGTATCTACATTTCTTGAATCTCAGATGATCTAGTGATTTTATAATACCTGTTAGGAAAGATAAGTAGAGTGTATCTAAGTATCAAGAATCTCTCTCACCTGAATCACCTCCTTTTCTGACCCCTAAACTTCTGCAACTACAGTTGACCTTTGAACAACAGGGGTTTGAACTGCATGGGCCCCCTCATACAGGGATTTTTTTTTTTATAGCACTGTAAATGTATTTTCTCTACCTTACTTTATTGTAAGAATATAATATAGAATACATATAACACACAAAATATGTATTAGTTGTTTATGTTATCAGTAAGGCTTCTAACAGTTGGCTTTTAGCAGTTAAGTTTTGAGAAGTCAAAAGTTATACATGGATTTTCAACTGTTGAGTGGGGCTGGCACCCCTAACCCCCAGGTTATTCAAGAGTCAGCTGTAATCCCTCCCATCCACGTATAGAACTGCTATCTTTAAAGTTCTACTTCTAAGTTCCCATTTCCTCTACCCTTGATCAGGATGTATTCCCCTTACATGCAGCAATGGCCCCCCACCAAGGTAGGCCCAGGTTAACATGCATAAATTCCAGTAAGTTCTGAATTAGTCCCACTGGGGTGTATGACCCCAGCCCCAGTTCAGCGAAGCTCTGTTCTGCAGCAGTTTGGATTACATCTGCAGTCTCTCCAGAAGCCACCTCCATTATGGCTGTGGGTGAGGGAGTTGCAGGAATGACAGGAGGGGCCTGAACCTGTGCAAAAGGAAGCCATGTGTAATACTCAGTAGGGGGGACATACAGAAATCACAGGTCCCCTAAAATAATAACTAATATCAAATCAGGTTGTTCTATTGACTTTCTATTTCTCATTCTCCCAGGTTAGTCTACAGTGTACATGGAATTCAAAGCTTAAAAAGGACATTTTACTTTCTCCTCCAGGCAGGAAGTTACTTAGAGTAAGATTTCATGACTTCTCTTCCTATTATTAGGAAGTTATTTCTTCTATCAGTGTTTTCCAAACTTCAGTCATTTGAGCATCACTGGCATGATTTTGCAGATACTGAAACTATCAAAATTTTTAATTAAAACAATTTAGTTTTTAAGACCAAAATATTTACTTGGTCTCACCGTCAGAAATATTAATAGCCATGAAGTCCTTGATTTGCAAGTTATAACTTTTCTAATACACACGCACACCTGGAATCACATCTAAACCATCAGTGGCTTGCCACCATTATGGCAAACAATGCCTTGTATAGCACTTAAATCTCTCCTGCTGTACTGTCAGTCATTTCCCCACTGACTTGAAAATCTACCCCAGGCAGAGATACTACCATTTTGGGGAGCTGTGTGGAGTGTGGCCAAGAACTCTTTGCCACATTCCCTCTCCATGTAGTTAAAACAAAATAGAAACAAATCAACCAACAAACCCCACTCCTAACGTCGCAGGGACTAATCGCCTCTTACCTGGGCTTCTGAGAACAAGATCACAGAGGTACTGAGGCCCCGTGGGCCAGGGGCCGCGAGGAGGACATAGTGCGGGCGCTCGCAGCACCGGCCGGCTGGGAAGAGGTGCCCCGCGGTCAGCGGTTTCTGGGGCCAATGTGAGGGCCCTGCGACGCTGTGGAACTGAGAGGGTAAAAGGAGGATGGGGCCCTCTTATCGGAGCAGATGTCGTTCATCATGCTCATTTGCCACGAAGCAGGCAGCCCGCCACCACAGGTGAGGGCACTGCTACTCTCCGCGCGCAGATGGCTGCCCCGAAGGCATGCAACTTGTTGAGTCCTGGCTCTCAGTTACCACAGACCCACCCGGGAGCACAGAGGTCGAGGCTAAGGTTTCCGTGGCAGGGGTGACAACGGGACCCGTGAATAGTTAACTATACGCGGCCGCTGAGGCCGCACGGCCGGGGCCGTAACCCTCCCGCGTCCTCAGGAGAGCCGAGGTCAAGAGAGACAGGTCCTGGTGGGCAGGTCATGCTGTCCCTGGCACAAGCTGTCTCGGGCTCGGGCCACAGGGACAGGGTAGCATTAGGGCGCTCTGCCCTGGGGCATCCTTACCTGACGCTGTGGCCGTAACAGGCGAAGAAGCTCCCGGCGTCCGCACATCAATCCCATCGCCATTTTGCCGGGAAGAAGCCTTGCGCTCGCGCCTGCGCACTCAGAACTTTAGCCTCGCGGGAAGAGGCCCTTTTGGAAATGGGCTTGAAGCCAGAGCTATTGCCACGATCAGGTGGTAAAGGGGACTGAAACCTGGCGGCCATATTTGAAGTGGGTACGAAGACGCTAAGGGTCCTATTAACAAGATTGTGCAGTGTTTTCAGGACTTTGAAAGATTTAAATTAAGAGCCCCGGGAGAGGCGGTCTGGTAGTGACTGCAAACCTTGGGGTTTGGGCTGTTTTCCTCCGTCTCGTAAATCCGCGATTCCCCTCTGATTTGTAGAGTTAAAAAATAGCTTCGAGACAGTCTTGGCTGTGCTTGGCGCAGATTTTTCCTGCCCAGTGATGTTCGACTTTTATTGCTAGATAATATTGTAATTGCAGATTAAGTGAAATGTGAGGATAGCCTGGCGTCTGACAAAAATGGAGGGAAGGCAACTTATAGGAAGGAAATATTTTCCTCCCAGATAAAAAGGCAAAGCTTCAAGAGGGGACTCTACCTTTCACCTTTCCCTTCCTTAAGTGGGGTTGCGTGTGGATCATCTGATGACCATGAGGGGACAAATCTAAAGATGAGAAACTAACGTGTTGAAGATGATGGTATGGAAAGAGAGAAAAACCCTGAATACTTGGTGATGTCATTCAGGTATCAAGCTTGATACCACCTGTATCTAGACTTCTGTATAAGATAATTAAAGGTCTTTATTGTCCAGACTCTAAATCTCTGTTGCTTGGGTGTTTGCTTCTTAAAGCTGAAAGCATTCCTAAAGTTATATGAGGTGAAATTCTCTCCCTAAGGAAAAAAAGTTCTGCTCAGAAAGGTGGAAGTTGGTTAGAGTTGAATGCTTACAACTTCTTTCAAATTACAGAGTGCTTTTTGAATAACATAGTTTGGAAAGATACAGTAGCCAGATATTATTTCAGTCACTGTTATTTGGGGATGATTATGAATGCACCATACAGAAATGGTAAAAATAGGCAAAAAGAAAAAAATACAATCCAGATTTAGTAATAAGTAGGGGTTATGCCCTATCAATCACATATATTGGGTACTATTGTAAATAAGATTTTAAAGGTTACTTTAAAAAATACAGTTAGAGGTGATGACAAATCTACAACTACAGGACACTTGGGGAAATAAAAACCCAAACTGATACTTTGGTGGCCCCAAATGAACCATCTGTCACAGTATTTGCATCCTTGTATAGTCTTGTACAACCACTATGAAAAATAGTATGGAAGTTCCTCAAAAAATTAAGAACTACCATAGAATCCAGCATTTCCATGTTTGGGAATATATCTGAAGGAAACAAAAACACTACATCAAAGACATATCTGCACCTTCGTGTTCATAGTAGCATTAGGTATAATAGCCAAGATATGGAAACAACCCAGATATCTGTGGAAGGATACATGGATAAAGAAATAGTGGTGTAGGGGCACCTGGGTGGCTCAGACTGTTGAGTGTCCAACTTTGGCTCAGGTCATGATCTTGGGGTCCGTAGGTTTGGTCCCCATGTCAGGCTCTGTGTGGACAGCTGGGAGCCTGGAGCCTGTTTCAGATTCTGTGTCTCCCTCTCTTTCTCTGCTCCTCCCCTGCTCATGCTCTGTCTCTCTCTTAATAATAAATAAACAAAAAATTAAAAAAAATTATGGTATAAATATACAACGGAAACTTATTCACCACAAAAAAGAAGGAAATCCTGCCATGTGTGACAACATGGGTGGATCTTGAGGGCATTATGCTAAGTGAAATAAGTCAGACAGAGAAAGACAAATACTGTATGATCTCATTTTTATGTGGAATTAAAAAAACACATCAAAACCCCCAAAAAACAAACTTATAGAAAAAGAGATCAGATTTGTGGTCACCAGAGGCAGGGGTGGGGAGGTAGGGGAATTGGATGAAGATGGTCAAAAGGTACAACTTCCAGTTACAAGATAAATAAGTACTGGGGTTGTAATATACAGCATGATGACTATAGTTAACACTGATGTATGGTGTATTTGGAAGTTGTTAAAAGAGTAGATCTTAGGAGTTCTCACAAGATAAAAACCATTTTCTTTCTTTTTTTTTGTATGAGATGATGGATGTTAACTAAACTTATTGTGGTAATTGTTTTGCAATGTAAACGTATATTAAATTATGACATTGTAAACTTACACAATATTATATATCAATTATATGTCAATAAAGCTGGGAAAAAAGAAGGTTCTAAGGAATATATAAAAAAAATTTCCTGGAACTGATAGGTAAATTAGGCAAGGTTGCTGCATACAAGGTCAATGTACAAAAATCAATTGCATTTTTATACATTAATAATGAACAACTAGAAATAAAAAATACCATTTATAAGACCATCAAAACCAAGAAACATTTATGAGTACATTTAACAAAATATGTGTGTGACTTATATAGTGACAGCTACAGAACATTACTGAGAGAAAATTTAAAGGGCCTAATCAAATGGAGAGATATACCATGTTGATGGATTGTAAGACTCAATATTGTTTAGATGTTGATTCTTCTTAAAGTGATTTACAGCAATCTCAGTCAAAATCCTAGAATTTTGTAGAAATTGACAAATAATTAATACATTTATATGAAAAATATAAAAGACCTGGAATAGACAAAATACTTTTTGAAAAAGAAGAACAAAGTTGGAGGACTTACAGTACAAGATTTCAAGCCTTACTATAAAGCAAGAGTAATCAAGACAGTGTGGTACTGACATAAAAATAGACATTTTGATTAAAAGAACAGAATAGTTTCCAGAAATAAGTTCACACATACATGATCAATTTATTTCAATAAAACTTCCAAGGGAATTCAAAAGGAAAAGGAAATTCTTTTCAACAAATGGAATAGCTGGATATTCCTATAGAAAAAATTCTCTACTCTTAGCTTCTACTGTATATAAAAATTAAAATGGGTCAGAGTCCTAAGATTCAAAGCTAAAACTATAATTTTTCTAGAAGAAAGCACAAAAGAAAACCTTGGAGTAGCCAGAGATTTCCTAGACAGGACACAAAAACACTAGTCATAAAAGAAAAATTTGATAAATAGGACTTCATCAAAGTTTAAAATGCTTGCCCTTTGGAAGGCACTATTAGAAAAATTAAAAGGCAAACATAGACTTGAAAAATAATCACAATATATATCTGACAAAAGATTTGTATCTAGGATATGTAAACGACTCTTTTTATGACTTAATTAAAATCAAAACAACCCAATAAAAACAGGCAAATGTTTTGAACAGACATTTCACAAAAGAAGATACCAGAAAGAATAGCCAAAAATCACACAAAGAGACACTCAAAATCATTAGTCATCAAGAAAATGCAAAATAAAACCACAATGACATACCACTACATACCTACTAGAATCGCTGAAATTAATTGATGGACGATACCAGGTGTTGATTGGATATATAAACCAAGTAGAACTTCCATAAATTGCTGGTAGGAATGCAGAATAATACAATCACTTGGCAGATTCCTATAAAATTAAATGTACATTTACTATATGACCAAGCAATTCCACTCCTAGCTATTTTTTCAAGAGAAATGAGAATATATGTTCACAAAAAAGACTTGTACGTGAGTATTCACAGCAGTTTTATTCACAATAACACCAAACTGGAAGCAAGTCAAATATTCATCAGTGTGTGAATAGACAAATTCCATTATATTCATACAATGGAATGCTACTCAACAATAAAAAGGAATGGACTACTGACACACGCAACAACATGGGTGAATTTCAAAGACACCATGCTGACTGAAAGAAGCCAGACACAAAAGCATACATAATTCAGTTTCATTATCTGAAGTTCCAGAACTGTAAAATGAATCTAATGTGACAGAGAGCAGATCAGTGTTTGCCTGGAACTCTGGGTGGGTGAGGGTGGAATTGACTGCAGAGAGGCAAGAGGGAAAATTTTGCGATGATAGAAATACTGCACATCTTGATTATGTTGGTGGTTATATAGGTGAATAACATTTATTAAAAACTCAACAAATGGGGCGCCTGGATGGTTCAGTTGGTTAAGTGTCAGACTCTTGATTTCGGCTAACATCATGGTCTCATATCATGGGTTTGAGACCCACAATGGGGTCTGTGCTAGCAATGTGGAACTTGCTTGGGATTCTCTCTCTCCCTCTCTCTCTGCCCCTCCCTGCTTGCTCTCGTGCTCTCTCTCTCAAAAAATAAATAACTACAACAACAACAACAACAACCCTCAACAAATGATTCACTTAGGGGGCATGTGGCTGGCTCAGACGGTAGAGTGTGTACTCTTGAAATCGAGGTTGTAAGTTTGAGCCACACATTGGGTGTAGAGATTTTTAAAAATAAAAATCTTGGGGCACCTGGATGCCTCAGTCGTTAAGCATCTGACTTCAGCTCTGGTCATGATCTCACGGTTCACGAGTTTGAGCCCTGCGTTGGGCTCGGTGCTGACAGCTCAGATCCTGGAGCCTGCTTTGGATTCTGTGTCTTCCTCTCTTTCTCTGCCCTTCCCCTGCTCATGCTGTGTGTGTGTCTCTCTCTCTCTCAAAAATAAATAAACATTAAAATTTTTTTTAAATCTTAAAAAAACAATTCACTTAAATGGGCACATTTTACATGTTATACATCAATACATTTGAGTAATAAGTGAAAAAAATTATAGAAAAAGTCATTGCTCTGTCAAAATAATATATTTGCCTCAGTTATCCATAAATTTCAAGTAAAAACATAAAAAACTTAATTCCCTGGATAATTATTTTACTTTTTCACCCAGCATGGATGCTCATTCTTTGGTGTCTTTGAGATATTTGGTGCTTTTGAGAGATTCACAAGTTGCTTTGACAGTTCTGAGGAAAGAGAGATTCTTTCTTTCTTTTATTTTTTTAAATTTTTTTTAACGTTTATTTAATTTTGAGAGACAGAGAGAAACAAAGCATGAGGAAGGGAGGGGCAGAGAGAGAGGGAGACACAGGATCTGAAGCAGGCTCCAGGCTCTGAGCTGTCAGCACAGAGCCCAATGCGGGGCTTGAACCCACAAACCATGAGATCATGACCCGGGCCGAAGTCAGACACTTAACTGACTGAGCCACCCAGGCGCCCCGAGAGAGATTATTTCTAACTAAGAGGGCACCAGGAATGGCTTCATGGAGGAAACCATTTTTAATCTTGGCTTTAGTTAATAGAAACAGAGAAAGAGAAATGAAGAAAATGATATGACATTCCAGGCAGAATGGACTATAACGCCAAGACATCTTGTCTTTTGCAAAAATACACTGTTTGGAGAGACTTCAAGTCTGCATTTCACTGTTTGCTATATCAGGGCTTTATATCAAACACACCTGTATGTAAATTTTCTGTCACCTTTAATTATACATGGATGATTTCTCCCTATGCAGAATGCTGTTATGCTTAATCAGAAAATCTTTTAAAAGAGAAATCTCTAGGAATTCATTAACTTAAAAATTGGCACTAGTGGGGTGCCTGGGTAACTCAGTCAGTTAAGCATCTGACTTTGGCTCGGGTCATGATCCCACTGCTTGTGAGTTTGAGCCCTGGAGCCCACATCAGGCTCTCTGCTGTCAGCACAGAGCCTGCTTTAGATCTTCTGTCCCCCTCTCTCTTCCTCTCCCTCACTGGTTCTTTCTCTCAAAATAAATAAATAAACTTAAAAAACAACAGCCCATAATTCTTATAAGGACACTGGTCATATGAAATTAGGGCCCACCTTAAATACCTTATTTTAATTTCTTTTTAATAAATTTCTTTTTTTTTTCCTTGTAGAGAGAGAGAGCACAAGTGGGATAGAGAAGCAGAGAGAGAGAGAGAGAGAGAGAGAGAGAGAGTTGGAATCTTAAGCAGGCTGCACGCTTAGTGCAGAGCCTGACACAGGCTCCATCCCATGACCTTGGGATCATGACCTGAGCCAAAATCAAGAGTCAGTTGCTCAACTGACTGAGCAACTCAGGCACCCCCTAAATACCTTATTTTTACTTAATCACCTCTTTAAAGACCTTATCTTCAAATATAGTTACAGTCTGAGGCACTGGGGGGTTAGAATTTCACCATACAAATTTTTTTTCGGGGGGGGGGGAGACACAATTCAGCTTCTAGTATTATTTAAAAAATAGTTATTATATTATTGGTGGGATCAGAAACAAAAAATGGGGCAAGTATGAGTAGAAAGATATATGGTAGATAACTGTGGAAGAGTAGGTTAAGCAAAACAATGACAGCCAGATAATTGTTATGTACTAGGCATAGTGCTACATTATATTCCCTATCTCACCAAGTCATTGATTTAAACGGCACCAGTTTAATATGGTACCAGTTTTGGGAGAATGTTGAATCACGACAAGCTGTGGGCTTTGGGTTTTATTATGTAGACATGAAAAATAATTTGAAGGTGGGAAAACGACACAGAGAAGAGCAGTTTAGGAAGATTAGTAACAGAATGGAGCAGACTCTATTCCATTCCAAGGGTCAACAAACAATCTATAAAAGGCTGGAGCGTAAATATTTTAGTGTTTGTGGGCCATATGTTCTCTGTCACAAGTACTGAAGTCTGTCCTTGTTGTGTGAAAGCAGTAAACAAATGAGATTTATTCCAATAAAACTATGTACAAAAATAGACACAGTCTGGGGCTCCTGGGTGACTCCCTCGGTTAAATGTCTAACTCTAGATTTTGTCCAGGTCATGATCTCACTGTTTTCAAGTTCGAGCCCTGCCTCAGGCTCCATGCTGCCAGTGTGGAGCCTGCTTGGGATTCTCTCCCTCTCCCTCTCTCTCTGCCCCTCCCCAACTCGCACTGTCTCTCTCTCTTTCTCAAAAATAAATAAATAAATAAATAAATAAATAAATAAAAAGAAAAATACACTGTTTGGAGAGACTTCAAGTCTGCATTTCACTGTTTGCTATATCAGGGCTTTATATCAAACACACCTGTATGTAAATTTTCTGTCACCTTTAATTATACATGGATGATTTCTCCCTATGCAGAATGCTGTTATGCTTAATCAGAAACAACAACAACAACAAAATATGGCCCATTGATCAATGTTTGTTGACCCCTGGAATAGACATAGACAATACTGGAAAGAAACAGGAGGTTCAAGACCGCTTAGGAGAAGATTATTGCAATAATCCATATCTGCAGTGAGGAAGGCTTGAATTAAATTAGGCCAATGTGATGGAAAGGGATAGATATTGGAGACATTTCAAGGGAAAAACACAGTGTATCAGGTTGGGTCAAACACCAACTGGATGTGGGACTTAAATACTGGGAATTCTGAGAAGAAAAGTCAGGAAAACGGTAGTGCCACTGACATAATTGAATAAATTAGAGTGCTGGTCATTTGCCTGGTTGCTTTCAGATCCTTCTCTGTTCTTTTTTTTTTTTTTTTTTTTTTAATGTTTACTTATTTTTGAGAGAGAGAGAGAGACAGAGACACAGAGAGCAAGCAGAGGAGGGCAGAGAGCGCAGGAAACACAGAATTTGAAGCTGGCTTCGAGCTGTCAGCACAGAGCCTGACGCAGGGCTCCAACTCATGAACCGTGAGATTATGACCTGAAGTCAAATGCTTAATCGACTGAGCCACCCAGGCGCCCCTGATCCTTCTCTGTTCTTAACCTCTTTGTCTTGTGGTACACAGAACTGCATGTCTTTGCCCTCTGGCTTCTGGATAGGTCTGCAATGGAAGTCATGGCTGAAAAGAGTGTAGAAAGAAAGGAGAGAGAATGTAGGGTATTTCCCCATCCTTTCTCTGCTTCCTGCATTATTTCTCAAAGCTGCATCTCCTTCTTGGCCAGACAGCCTTTCTCTCCATAATCCTGGCTCCCTCCATGAAGACCTTGCCATGATTCTAGTGCCCTCTGGATGCCCTTAGATTCTGGGCTGCAGCAACACTACCAACTCTCATTGTCCCTCCAGCCTAGGGCAGGATAGCAGCTGCCTGCTGTTGTCAATTTCTGGATTGCTTTGCTGTTGTTCCCTGTTTGATTTCATAGCCCTTCTATTACCCATGTACCAATCAATTCCTTGCGGTAAAATTCCTCTGACACACTTCCAGTGGTTTCTGTTTCCCGGCTGGACCCTAACTAATAGAGCTCAGAAGCTGTGTCACTTATTAAGTAATTGTCTCTTAGCTCCAAACCTGGCTGCTTTGCGATTCTGGGACAGGCAATCTACAAACTGCATTTCTGCTTCACCAGCTGGCTCCCTGTTCAATGCTGCCAATAAAGGGCACCAGGGGGAGACTGGAAGGCTGGAAGAAGGAAAAATGACTTGCTCCTTCTAGTTTGTTCCATGTGGGCTTCCTCTCTAATTGCATTTCCTGTGATCAGGGTCCCAGTAGTGCTTCTTCGGCTCAGAAATTCTGGCAGAAGCAGAATCCAGCTTTCAGTTTTTCCCAACACTTGCAGAACCAATCTTATCTGCCCCCCTCTCCCTCCATCCTGCTCCCCTGACCCACCTTCCCCCACCAGTACCAGTTGTCTGATGCTCCCTCCTCAGACATCTACATTTCAGTTCTGAGGGGGCCTTCACCCTTCCAAGTTCTTGTTCCCTTTGTTCCCTCAGTGTGGAGCGGCATCTGCTTCTGCAGTTGCTACTTCTGTGATTCTTTAGCGTTCTCTTTGTACCCTTTGGGTTACATAGTTAACAACTTTATTATTTTTTTAAAAAAATATTTATTTTTGAGAGACAGGGACAGAGCAAGCGTGAGTTGGGGAGGAACAGGGTGGGGGGGGGGTACATAGAATCGGAAGCAGGCTCCAGGCTCTGAGCTGTCAGCACAGAACCCAACATGGGGCTCGAACCCATGAACTACGAGATCATGCTCTGATGTGAAATCGGCTGCTTAACCGACTGAGCCACCCAGATGCCCCTTGTAGTTAACAATTTTAGACCTACTTAACCATTTTTTATGTTCCTCTCCAGATAACTGATGTGGTTTCTGACTCTTGACCGGATCCTGACTTTTTACGGAGGTGGAGTTGGACTTTTGGCGAGGTGTCAGGCTTTTTTTTTTTTTTGAATATTTATTTATTTTTGAGAGAGAGAGAGACAGAGCATGAGCGGGGGAGGAGCAGAGAGGGAGACACAGGATCTGAAGCAGGCTCCAGGCTCTGAGCTGTCAGCACAGAGCCCGACACGGGGCTCGAATTCACGAGCAGTGAGATCATGACCTGAGCTGAAGTTGGACGCTTAACCGACTGAGCCACCCAGGTGTCCCGAGGTGTCAGGTTTGGTTTGGGATATACTGATTTTGCAGGGACAGCGGGCTGCCAAGTTGAGGTAATGGAAATATGGCACTGGAGTTCCTAGGAGAGATGGGAGCTGAAAATATGTTATCATCGTCAGCAGTGATGTGATAATGGAAATTGTAAGACCTCTTGAATTCTCTGGTTGAGTGGTGTGGGGAGCCAAGAGTAGATGGTGGATAGTATATACTCACGCACAAAGAAAAAGCAACACAAAAAAAAAAATCACAGCTTGAAGATCTAATGATTATTTCATGCCTTACCATGCTTTAGCATGAAATAAATAAATGAAGCCATACCAAGATATTTTTGGGGGGAAGGGTACTGTTTACTTCTTACCCAGCCTGTGTTTCCAAGTCTATCCCAATACTGGGGCTATACTTATAAATACAGGCCTTGGTACCCTGGAGCTCTTCCTTTTCCTCTAGGACCTTTGGGGAAAGCCCCCAGGTCACACTAAAGGCAGTGACTTATCCTGCCCTCTCTCTTTTGGTTCTGTAGAAGGTTACAAAAATTATGGAAATTTTTATTATCTAATGAACTGTGGCACTTCCTGTGATTTGACAGTTACTTTTTTTCATGTCTTACCCATCTGTTAAAACATCCAATGAGTGCCTACTTCATGTTAGATGTCTGTTCTGTGTTAGTTTAGGGTCCACGGTTATTCCAAGCCTTTTTTCTCCTCTGGCTCATCTGGGTGCCCCTCTGCACCTGTGCCTTCTTCTCCTTTGAAAGGGGCTCTTACCTCCTACTTTCCTGACAAAATAAAGACCATGTGAGAGCAGCCTTTTAATCCATTCCCAAAGAACTCTGTGTCTGTTTCTTTCTTTTACCTGTCTCAAATGAACTAAACTTCCTTTTTTCAAGTTAAAATTATTCTTGTGCTCTCAATTCTCTGTTTCCCCTCGTTCTCCCTTGTGGGTGCTAGAACATCTAGACTCAAAGATTCTCTTCCTTAATTATCTCCATTTTATCTAGCTTAACACCTTTAATTTCTTTTTCTCTCCTCTACCTGTAGACATAATCTTTCTTCCCTATGCTGAGAAAACAAAAAGAAAAAATAAGACCCAAACCGTAAAAACCTTCACTTGACCTTGATGCACCTCTTAGCCCATTTTTCTCATCCGTCTGTTGTCTCATGTTCAAGGGTGGAACTCCAATTTCCCAATGCTCAGTCACTCCCAGTTCTGCTCTCTTGACCCTGCTGTTCCCGTGGCCCCTGTCCCTGTCATTCTAACTGTTCGCTGAAAGGCAATCCTGTCTTCCTAATCACCAGGCACTGTGGATTCTTCTCAGCCCACATTCTCTTAGACTTCTATATGGTGTTTGACACTGTTGATTACCCTTCTTTCTAAAACTCTCCTCTTCTGACTTTCATGGTACAACATATGATTTTCTTCTCATCTTTTTGCTCTAACCTTTTCAAAAACAGTTGGGATGACTAAACACACTGAGTTTAATTTCCAACATGTCTATTACAGTTTGAAGAGGGCACGAAGAAACAGTGGGGGTCGCCAAAAGCTGATTGCTGCTCAGACAGACTCTGTAGAATATTGTCCAATGATGTTAAAAGCTTGCTTAGCTTGGAAGTCTAGCTGTTTGATTGTGTCCGAGGCTATTTAAAGAAAGCAATCTTATAAGAGACTAATGGTTTCTATGTAATCTCTTCCCTGCACAGTGTTAGCTAGCTAGCTAAACTCTGGCTGATCCCGCCTTTACAATTTTCTTTATTTCCCTAAGTTTCAACCTTTCAGTTTCTAATCCCTTAGATATAGGAATTGCATTGTTTAGGCTGTGGTCAAGCTCTCAATTCTGACTTTTACTTCTTCTTTCCTAATGGTATATGTTGATTTTATTTGTCAAATTTTTAGAGTTCTGCAGGTGTTTACTGTCAACCCTAACTGTAACTCACAATGCTTTAAAGAAGAAAAACCCCACTTTGTTTCATAGGCTTTTCTTTCTTGTTAAAGGTAGGAGTTATTTAACATGATCTAGATTTTGAAAAGTAGAATGCTTCTTTTATGTTTGTTATTCAAGATGCAGAAAATAGTGTTCATTGTTGTGTGAGAAGAATTGTCTCTTCAGGGGCACCTGGGTGGCTCAGTGGGTTAAGCATCTGACTCTTGATTTCAACTCAGATCACGATCTCACAGTTCTTGAGGTCATGTCCCATGTTGGGCTCTATGCTGACAGAGCAGAGCCTGCTTGGGATTCTCTCTCTGCCCCGCTCCAGCTCACATTCTCTCTCTCTCTTTCTGACTCTAAATAAATAAATAAATAAATAAAAACTTGTCTCTCTATAAATAAGAAACGTGTAGTTGAAAACCATCATCCTACTGAGACTGGATAAGAATAACAAAAAATAACTTGGTCTTATAAACAATTTCTTTTCGTATTGTGCTAAGTTATAAAGTGAACTTCTACTTGCTATTGTTGTTAGTTGATATTTATCACAGAGCCTTAGGCCAAACGGAAAGAAAGCTGAGCTTTATGAGTTGATGGAAAAAGAAGCCTGAAGTTATTTCTCTGTGAATTTTAACTCTTTTGTATTCCTGATTTCAAATATGGCAGATTTTAGTAGAGTCTTAAAACTCATTCCTGTTGTTGTCATTTATTTTGAGTTAACCATTTATAGACGAAACTTAAAGATACAAACTAGGGGAATTGCTCTACTTATGTTCATTGACTTTCTGTATTTCCCTCTTTCTCTTCTTATGTTGTACTGCCTCACCCCTATACATTTGTTGTACTTCGGTACCTTGTGCAGTTCAAATGCACAGTCTATTTTTACTTCAGCATAAGGGAATTTCGGGGTATGATATCACTTGTCTTGTAATAAGTAAGTCAGGACAAGATTTCATCTTGGATCTCCTGCTAGCCAAATCGGGGACAATTGGAGCCTCCAAATTAATGGTGATAGTAACGTAATAATCCACTAGCTGAAATAAGAATCCATGAATCAATACTGATGTACACAAATGAATGAATAAATATGTAAAATGTAGAGAAGGGAAAATCTTCCAGCAGAATGCCAACTAATAAATATGACGAATGAGAAAGGACTGATATAGAATTAGAAAATCACCATTTGGCAGCTACCACATTAATAATTGCTTCCAGCAAGAATCATCTATGGAGGCTAAAATTAGTGGGGGAAATTTGCTGAGGAATGTGATACTCACATAGGATCAAATTATCTTCCCTAAGTTTAGCTAGTGACTGCAAAGGGAAAAATAGTAACTTTACAATGGTACAATGTGATAGTCACTGACTTAATCAAATAATCAAAAGTTAATATTACCAATAATGGCACCAAGTAGATACCTCTGATATGATGCATTGACAAAGGCATAAAATTTTTGCAGTGTTTCTGCCGAAAATGTGTAAGCTCAACCTAATCACAGGGACACATCAGACAAATCCAAACTGAAGGATTGTTTAAATAACTAGCCTGTAGCCTTCAAAAAAGTCAAGGTCATGAAAAATGGAAGAACTGCTCTAGATTAAAGGAGACTAAAAACGCATGACAGCTAAATGTAACATGTAATTTTAGAATTGGAGACTATACTTAAAAAATATTGATGAAATTGTACTGTGGACTGTAGAGGAGACAATGGTAGTTTGATGTTAAATTTCCTGATTTGGATAACTTTACTGTGATTATGTACGAGAATGTCCTTGTTCGTAGGAAATACACATGGAAGTATTTAGGGGCAAATGGGTTTGATATTTGCAACTTAATTTCAAACAGTCCAGAAAAAAAATGTGCACACATACACATGCAGAATGATAGAGCAAGTGAGATAAATGTCAGTGCCTGGTGAATCTGGGGAAAGAGTATACAGGAGTGCTTTGTATGATTCCTTCAACTTTTCTATAAATTTGAAATTTGAGACAATAAAAAGTTACCAAACAAAGCCAATTCTGAATTTTCTGGGGTGAATTTTAAGTAAAATCTTTTATTGAAGTATAGTATGCATATAGAAGAGTGCACACACCAAAGATGTAAAGCTTGGTATATTTTGATGAGATGAACCCTTCATGTAATTGGATATAGGTCAGGATCCAAAACATTACCAATATTCTGGAAGCGACATTCCCAGTCATCACTCCATCCTTTCCTCATAAACATAACCTTTATCTGACTTCTATTATCCCTTTTAGTTTTGCCTGTTTTTGAATGCTACATAAACAGGATCATACCATACGCTTCTTTTTCTGTGTGCGTATTTTTTTTTTTCAACACTGTTTGTGAGAGTCATTTCTCGTTGATCCGAATAGCTGTAGTTAATTTACTTTCTTGTTCTTCAGGGGGCCTGGGTGGCTCAGTTGAGCGTCTGACTTTGGCTCAGGTCATGATCTCACAGCTCTTTGAGCTGGAGCCCCACATCGGGCTCTGTACTGACAGCTCAGAGACTGGAGCCTGCTTCGGATTCTGTGTCTCCCTCTCTCTCTGCCCCTAACCCACTTGCATTCTGTCTCTGTCTCTCTCAAAAATCAATAAACATTAAAAAAGTTTTTTAAATTTATTTTCTTGTTCTTTTTTTTTTTTTTAAATTTTTTTTTTTTCAACATTTTATTTATTTATTTTTGGGACAGAGAGAGACAGAGCATGAACGGGGGAGGGGCAGAGAGAGAGGGAGACACAGAATCGGAAACAGGCTCCAGGCTCCGAGCCATCAGCCCAGAGCCTGACGCGGGGCTCGAACTCACGGACCGCGAGATCGTGACCTGGCTGAAGTCGGACGCTTAACCGACTGCGCCACCCAGGCGCCCCTATTTTCTTGTTCTTTAATATTGCCGTGTAAGAGTTTGTTTGTTTATTTATTTATTTATTTATTTATTTATTTATTTATTCATTTAGGGAAGAAGCAGAGGAGGGGCAGAGAGAGGGAGAGAGAGAGAATCCTAAAAAGGCTCTGAAACATCAGCGCAGAGCCCAACTTGGGGCTCGAACTCACAAACTGTGAAATCATGGCTTGAGCCGAAATCAAGAGTCGGATTGAGTCACCCGGGCACCCCAGTATTGCCGTGTGTACTTAAATAGACCATAATTTATTTGCCTATTCTACCATTGTGGGACGTTTAGGTTGTGAGGTAGGCAGTCTTTAAGATGGTCCCCAATGATCCTTGCTCTTTGTTATCCATGACATGGTGTCATCCTCTCTACTTGAGTGTTAGCTGGACCTAGTGAGTAACTTCTAATGGATAGAATTTGACAAAAATGACGGAATTTCACTTCTGAGATTGGGTTACAAAACGACTGTGGTCTCAACTGTGGGTCCTGTCTTTTTGATTGCTTACCTGGGGGAAATCAGTGCCATATCATGAGGCAGTCCTCTGGAGAGGTCCAAGTGGTGAGAGACAGAGGCCTTCCAACCAACAAGAGTGAACTTGGGAGGAGATTTTCCAGCTGTAGTCAAACGCCGAGATGACTGAGCTTTGGTCAACAGTGGACTGCAACATCATGACAGACCTTGAACAAGAATTATGAAGATAAGCCATACTGGATTCCTGACTCACAGGATCAGTGAGATATAGGTGTTTGTGCTATCAGCTGGTAACTTTAGGGGTAATTTTCTTTTCTTTTTTTTCCGGTAATTGATAACTAATACAGATTTTTTCCTCTACTTTTTTATCATTACAAATAGTGCTGCCCAAATCTTCTTGTATGTGTAAGGTGCACATGTGGACATTTGTTTTGGGGTGTATACCCAGGAATAGGATTACTGGGTCATAGAGTATATTTATGTTAGCTTTCATAGATACTGCCTTACAGTTTTCCAAAGAGGTTGTATCAGTTTATACCTCCACCAACAATGTATGAGAGTTTATGCTATTTTATATCCTTAAAAATATTTTTTAATGTTTATTTATTTGAGAGAGAAAGAGAGAGAGAGACACTGAGTACAAGTGGGGAAGGGGCAGAGAGAGAGGGAGACACAGAATCCGAAGCAGGCTCCAGGCTCCGAGCTGTCAGCACAGAGCCCTTTGCGGGGCTCAAACTCATGAACCATGAGATCATGACCTGAGGTGAAGTTGGACGCTTAACTGACTGAACCACCCAGGCTCCCCGCTATTCTATGTCCTTGATGACACTAGGTATTATTAATCTTTTACCTTTGAGTCACTGTAGTATCTCATTTTAAACATGTATAAAAAAATAAAAACATTTTATTTTGAAATAATTTCAAACTTAGAGAAAACTTACAGTACACAAAACTTGCATATTCTCTTAGATTCCCTGATTCTTAACATTTTACCCTATTTCTCTCTTCCTTTAATGTATATCTAGTTCTTTTTCTGAGAATAAGTTGGAGAACACGTTGCAAGCATGATGACCCATGCCTTAAATACCACAGTGTATTTCCCCCAAACAAGAGCACTTTCTTGTATAATAACAATATAACTGGGGGTGCCTAGGTGGCTCAGTTGGTTGTCTGACTTCAGCTCAGGTCATGATCTTGCAGGCTCATGAGGTTGAGACTTACTTTGGGTTCTTTGCTGTCAGTGTGGAGCCCACTTTGGATCCTCTGTCTCTCTCTGCCCCTTCCCTGTGCGCACACTCTCTCTCAAAAATAAATAAACATTAAAAAATAAAAAAAATAATATAACCACCCAAAATCATATAATCAACATTCATACAACACTCCTTATTATTCAATCCACAGACCCTGTTAAAATTTTGCCTACTGTCCCATTCTCTCTCTCCTTTTTCTGGCCTAGAATCTAATCTACTACCATGTTATATTGAGCTATCACATCTCTTGAATCTTCTGCAATCTACACTAGTTCCTTAACATTTCCCTGCCTTTCATGACCTTGACAGTGTAAAAAAGTGTACACCTTTCATTCTATATTCTTTTTTTAATTAAAAAAAATTTTTAAGTTTATTCATTTTTGAGAGAGACACATACACACACACACACACACACACACACACACACACACAGTGGGAGCAGGGGAAGGGCAGAGAAAGAGAGAGACACAGAATCCAAAGCAGGCTCCAGGCTCTGAGCTGTCAGCATGGAGCCTGACATAGGCCTCGAACCCACGAACCTTGAGATCATGACCTGAGCCGAAGTCAGACGCTCAACCAACTGAGCCACCCAGGTGCCCCGTTTCTGTAAATATTCTTGATTGGAGTTTGTCTGATGCTCCCTGGTGTCCAGACTCAGGTCATGTTTTCTTGGCAGGTGTGGCCCCCAAAATGCATCTTCTCAATGCATTATATCAGGAAACATCTGATATCAATCAGTCCCACTGCTGTTGAGGTTAATTAACCATGATCATCTGGATAAGCTGATATCTGCCAAGTTTCTTCACTGTGGAGTCATTATTTTTATATATGTAATGTATTTGGTCCAAGACTATTCCAATATCCTGTTCCTCATCAAACCGTACTTACCAATCTTAAGTCTGTTGATGACTCATACCTGAACCAGCCACCACTATGATGGTTGCCACATGATGGTTTTATTTGTATTTACTTATTTGTTTTAATGTTTATTTTTGAGAGAGAATGTGCATGTGCATGAATGGGGGAGGGACAGAGAGGGAAGGGGACAGGGATTTGAGTCGGGCTCTGTGCTGACAGCAGAGAACCCGATGTGGGGCTGGAACTCACGAACAAAACCATGAGATCATGACCTGAACCAAAGTTGGGTGCTTAACTGACTTAGCCACCCAGGCACCCTGCCACATGGTGATTTTAAGTCTATCATTCCTTTTACATTATTAGATGACATTCTGCTGTAAGAAAAGCTTTCCCTTCTTCCTTATTCAGTCATTCTTTCATTCACTTATTCATACCAGTGGACTTATGGATTCCTGTGTTAGTCAATAGATTAGCATCTGTTACCATCATTATTATGATGATCAGGTTGTCCCTATATTGGCCAGTGTGAACCCTCTTGAGCTGAGTCTCATGTCCTTTGCACATACCCCCACACTCCTTGAGTACTTCCTTATTTGCTGCTACAATAGGATGTTCCAAGCTTGTCTTATGCACTAGTCCTGGACTCAGTAGTTTTTCTTTCTTTTTTTTTTTTTTAATTTTTTTTTTAACGTTTATTTATTTTTGAGACAGAGAGAGGCAGAGCGTGAACAGGGGGGAGGGGCAGAGAGAGAGGGAGACACAGAATCCGAAACAGGCTCCAGGCTCTGAGTTGTCAGCACAGAGCCTGACGCGGGGCTCGAACTCACAGACCGCGAGATCATGACCTGAGCCGAAGTCGGACGCCCAACTGACTGAGCCACCCAGGCGCCCCACTCAGTAGTTTTTCTAAGGAGCCCCCATTCCTTTTAGTGGAACATGCTATTTAGAAAACTGGGTGTTTAGTATGCTTTTTGTAACTACGTGTCAATGCATTCTTTGCTATCTATCGTCTATCTATTTTCCTCTATCAAGTATAAGTTCACATAAATATCTCCAATTCCAATCTAATACTTCAAGTTTTTTTTTCTAGTCTTCCTCTATTCCATATGTGTGAATCCCTGCTCAGGCCCTGGTAAACTTGGCTTTCAGCCTGAATATACTTACTTACTTTTCAATCTTCCTATAAATAACCAATCCCCTAATAACAGAGACTGCTCCTTGGCTGGGTTTCTTGGTGCTGAGGACTTCTTGATCCAGGCCTGATGCCATGATGTCCTTGGCTGGCATTGCCCTTGGTTTGCTGCCTCTTTGTGGTTGCTTCTTTGGTGGCCATACTGCCACCTTCAAAGAATGGGCAAAGAAGGGCAAGGAAGAGGGAAGAAGAGCTGTCCTGATATCTTGACTCTTAGTCTAGTGTCTCATTCATCTGGTTCCTTTGTGAGAATCTAACACTCGTTAGGAATTTACATGCACTGAGAGTTGGACCTTTCAAGATATACCAGTGTGCTGGGTTATTTCATATACTTAAAATGACTAATATTTGCAGGATTAGCATTGTTTAATGAGAATGGGAGAAAGAGGAGCAGGAGGAACACACCTGGAAAAAAATGTGGGGAAGGATAAACAGTCAACATTCCAGTTGGGCTCAACTCCAGTCCGTTTTATGGTGAAAATGATTCCTGTCAGTGCTCCTGCCCACAGCATGAACTTGCCACAGAAAGCCTTCACTGGGTGGGAGTGGGGACAGAAGTTCCATCCTGGAGTGAATGTATATTTTAGAATGGTTTTGGAATCAACTTGGCCTTCCCAGATGGCCTGTAAGTTAGGTTAGACCTCTCAGGCATCTTCAAACTAACCAGGTCCCTGACCCCAGACTGGAGTCAAAACGGCCTCTGGAGGGCAGAGGAGCACTGTATCATCCTTCATCAGCTCTAATCTAATCTGACCACTTTCATTGACCTGTTGATTTGCTAATAAACTTCTAGAACTTCTTGGCAGACCATCTGTCCTCTACATTTTGCCTAAAAAATTAGAAAGAGTAAGAGTTTGGTGGTCTGGAATCAAACTGAGAAAAGTTAAGTGGGGCGCCTGGGTGGCTCAGTCAGTTGAGCGTCTGACTTTGGCTCAGGTCATGATTTTACAGCTCGTGAGTTCGAGCCCCGCGTCAGGCTCTGTGCTGACAGCTCGGAGCCTGGAACCTGCTTCGGATTCTGTGCCTCACTCTCTCTCTGCCCAACCCACTTGCATTCTGTCTCTGTCTCTCTCAAAAATAAATAAACATTAAAAAAAATTTAAAAAGAAAGAAAAGTTAAGTGATATTTACCTAAAGCTATGAAATCATATGTGTGTGTGTCATATACACAAATTGCCATATACATATATACATATATGTATATGTACGTATGTATGACACCTTGGTTCATATCTATTTGGCAATTAGCAAATTCATGAATTGGAGTAATGTTAAGTACAATGATTTGTTTCATATAGTCATTACAGACAGTCTGTAAGACCTGCATGTTTGAATTTCTAACTGTTTAATGATTGCCCAGTGGCCAAGAGGGAGGATCGTCTCAGACAGCCTAGGTTTGTATCCTGATGACACTACTTACTGGATGTGTGTCTTTAGGCATGTCAGTTACCTTTTCTGTGCTTTAGTTCCCTCATCTGTAAAAGTCCTGTATGGGGCTATTGTGAGGTTTAAGAAAGATAACATAAAACCTTTAGAGTGGTACTTAGCACATGAGAAGCACCCAATAAATATCAGTTTGTAGTTGTGATTGTTATTACCACTTTATTTTTTTTTAAGTATGTTTATTTATTTTGAGGGAAAGAGAGCATGAATGGGGGAGGGGCAGAGAAAGAGGGAGAGAGAATCTTAAGCAGGCTCCATGCTATCAGCGTTGAGCCCGATGAGAACTGTGAGATCATGACCTGAGCTGAAATCAAGAGTTGGATGCTTAGCTGACTGAGCCACCCAGGCACAGAGAGCCCAGTGCAGGGCTGGAACCCAAAACCAAGAGATCATGACCTGAGCCAGAGATAATGACCTGAGCCGAAATTGGACGCTCAACTGACTGAGCCAGCCAGGCACCCCTATTACACCACTTTAAACTGTAGATTCATTCTTAGTAAAAAATTCCATAACGAATCTAATCAGCCTCCTTGTCTCGGTTTTCTGATAAACATTATGAGTTGATGATTATTTACTAATAAAAATGGACAGAGAGCACCTTCTTTTTCATCCCTGTTCCTTTGAAATAGATGAGATTGGCTGGCTGGTCCTTTCTGGAAAACTAGGTGGTTGGGTCCAGCTGCGGTTCTCTTCAGGCCCACTGATGTTTTTCACCGCTACCTCACCGGGAATTTGAAACAGCTCTCCACAGATACCAGTGTTCCACTCATCTGACCCAGTGTCTGCTGAGAACATATTTACTGTGGTCTCTTCAATTCTTTTTATTGCAGTGGGGTTTCTCTGCTAAGCAAAACCGAACTGAGCAGTTTCAAACTCATACTTAACTCCCACAAAAAAATTCCTCCTATCAATGAGGAAAGTCTGAGTGATGATGGGTGGAGCTCTGAATTGTGAGTCAGAAGGCCAGAATTCCAGTTTCAACACTGCATTTATTTGCAAGTATCTATTGGGTATCTTCTAAACATAGAGCAATATGCCTCCTGAGCATTGAGAGGATTCCACGAAAGGATTCAAACAAGTGGATTTTCCTCTCAGAGAACTCGCAACCTGGTCAGAGAAACAAAGCAGCTCTAATAATGAAGTTGAATGTATAATGCAGAATCCAATATCCGATAGTATGCTGAAGGAAAGACTGAAATTATAATAAAAGGCAGAGGAAAGGGTGCTCTGGGCAATCAGCGTTCCTTTCCGCCCACTCTCCTTTGTATCACAAAGTCTGGAAACCTGGGAATGGCCTTTCTCACACTCCTTGGCTTTCAGGATTCTTGCTGTAGTGTTCTGCCAATAAGGGGCATTTGGCTAGACTTGGAAAGCAGAAAAGAAGCAGAAGGCATTTTTTCCCTTCCTCTTCTGGCAGTGTAGGTAAGCAGATGTGTGAGCATTCTGGTCGTGAGCCTTTTCAGAGGCCGGGTTGCGGAGGTCTACATGAATAGCAGCTTCCAGCAGGTTCTTGACCATTTGGGAGCTGTGTTCCTACTCAGTGTTTACTCTCTAATAAAACCAGGTCTTCTGTAATGCTATGTCCATTTTCACCTCTGAGCCTTTACTTACCTGTTTGTTCCTATCAGTCACCTTATTTGTCCTCCCTTCCACCTTTTTTTGTAGTCCTGTCTATGTCCCAGCAACGAGTCAGCAACTACTGCACATCAATCAATCAATATTGTTTTTGGTGAAAAGATGGAGGAATGAATGAAGGAAAAGAGTGGATTGGTTACAGGCTTAGGCAGATCTATAAATGGGATGGGGTGGCCATGATATTGGAGAGGGACAAAACGTGAAAACGACAAAACAGAGTAACGATTGAGAGGGATATATGGAAACATGGCCCTTCAGTGGAAAAATAGCATTGGTTTCTTTTTTTTTTAAATGTTTATTTTTGAGAGAGAGAGAGAGAGAGAGACAGAGACAGAGAGAGACAGAGAGAGAATGTGCATGACCAGGGGAGGGAGAAGGGGCGGGGAGTGATGCAGAGGATCTGAAGCAGGCTCCCTGAAGACAGCAAAAAACCCTATGCGGGGCTTGAACTCACCAACGGTGACATCATGACCTGAGCTGAAGTCAGACACCTAACCAACTGAGCCACCCAGGCGCCCCTATCACTGGGTTTCCAATAGTCTATTATGTATGGAAAAGACAAGCACCATGGTTTGTTGACTGTATCAGCATTTTTTAAAGAAAGAGATCAAAGATGGGATGGGTGGGGAAAATGGGTCTGGTACAGAGAGTGGGTGTGAAGAATGAACTATTTGGTGGTCAAGCAGTGTGAAGATGACCTATAGAAGAACACACCAAAGGAGAGGACAGGCAGGTGCTATGTGTGAATGATGGGGAAGGACACCCCAGGCTTAGGTAGAGGAGATCATAGTATTTACATGGTGCTTGATAATATTAAAAGTGTTTTTCAAGTGCATTATCCTGTTTTATACTCACGGCAACCCTGTGAGCAAAGTATCTATTATGAATAATAAAAATAAATTTATTTGCTTGGAAAAGCAATGGTTGGGCACCTGGGTGGCTCAGTCAGTCAAGTGTCTGATTTCTGATTTCGGCTCAGGTGATGATCCCAGGGTTGTAGGATCGAGCCCTGCTTTGGCTCTGTGCCGACAACATAGAGCCTGCTTGGGATTCTCTCTCTCCCTCTCTCTCTGTCCTTCCCCACCTCTCTCTCTCTCAATAATAAATAAATAAACAAACATTTTAAGGGGAAAAAAAAGCAATGTGTTTATTGTGGAAAATCAGAACGTATGGATACACAAAGGAAAAGAATAAAAATCACTCTTAAGGCCATCACTGTTAACATTTTTATACTAGATTCTCAGAGCTTTTCTATGCATATTTTTAAAATTTCTCAATAAAAAATGGGATCATATTGCATATTTTAGCTTGATTTTTTTGCTTAGGGCATTGTAAACATATTTTCATGTCATTAAATATTCTTCCATGCATGAGTCTTAATGGCTGCATAATATCCTGTTGTCTTCGTATTTTATACCAAAATTTATTTAACCCATCATTTATTGCTAGCATTCAGTTGACTCTAGCTTTTTCACTTTTATAAACAAGGTTGAGATGAATGTCTTTGTAGTTAGGTCTGTGCACATATTTTCAATTACATTCTTAGGATAACTGCCTAAAAGTGGAATTACTGGATCTGTAGGTCTGCATATTTTAAGGTTTTTTTCCCCACATTCCCAGACTATGCTCCCGAGGGGTCACACTAGCTATTGGAAAGCATGCATTTCTCTGAATATTCTACAACATAGGGTATTCTAATTTTTGTGTGTGCCATTTTTAGATGTTGAAATAGACGTTAGTCTTGTTTTTAAAAACAGGATCAGAGGCTGGAGGAGGCTATGGATGATGCAGAGTGGATGATGGAGGCTAAACACACCCAGGACATCGCATCAATCTCATGTATTCCTAGTTTCTTCTCTCCCAGGGATGCAATCACTAGAGGGCCATATTTCCTCCCTCAAATAAAATAGGTGTCAGGTCCCCGTACTATATTGTTAAAAACTCCTACACGATTGTGGATTCCATTAATAGATGGAACTGGTAGGAGTGAGAGAGTAATTCTTTTTACTTAGCTCTGGCCAGAGATTTCTTCATGCATTGGGTTCAGTTTGAGGCTATGTAACTAAAAGAGGAAATTTGAAATAGTCCATAGATAGCTCGTAAAAATGATCAAAGAATTAGACAAGAGGACCTAGGAATACAAGATACTGGGTATTGAATTATTTAAACAGGAGAAGAAAGGGCTAGAAGGACCTCTGATCTTCAAAGAGTTGATGACCTGAGCTTGAGAACCAGAGGGTCTCAGCGAGCCTGGAGTGTTCAGACACAGAGAGAAATACAGTTTGCAAGTGAGACACTGGGATAAGGTATGTTATGTTTTTTGGAAGTCTCAAACCAAAGATCCCCGCACTGTTTCCTATCCCAATACTTCCCCAATATGACAATTGCTTTAAAGGTGGGGGAGAAAAAAATGGCTTGTTTGTGTGTCTATGAGAGAATCATGGTAGAGCTTGATGTGGTCTTAGTGAAGCCATTTTCATGCTATTAGTGTCATCTGGATCTTTCATTAGCAGTCTCTTTCCTTTTGTGTTTTTAGTTAGTTCTGGGGAATGCAAAAGGTGTGCGAGTGAGGGGGTAGGTGGGTAGGAGGGGGACCATGTGAAAGGTAGGGAATAGAGGAAGAGGAAGAGCCTGGAGAGAGCTGGAACATGAGAGTTTCTGAACTCACTGAACGACCCCTTGTTTTACATCTTTGTCCAACTGGCAGGCTCTTCTTTGTTGGGCTGAAATGAAATTCTGAAATGCGTGATGGATTAGAAAGAGCACTGGCCTGAGAGTCTTGGTTCCAACTCAGCCACTCACTATCTTCGTGGCCTTGGGCCCACCAATTTTCAAAGTCTCAGGCTTCCTTTTGTATTTTGTTTTCTCCCCTAACAACTGTGACTATAACAATGTACTGAATATTAATTATTGAACCAGGCACTGTGAAATGAAGGGACTAGAATACATCAAGGACCTTAGGTTGGGCCTCATGGATAAGCCTCGAGGCATCTGTAAACGTGTAAAGCATTTTGCTAGGGAAGAGTAAAAATGTTCCCCATGTATCATGGGAGAAAACCAGAAAAAGTTCAAAACCAGTGGGCTAAACGAGCTCTAAGTTCCTCTCAGACTTAAAGCTGGAGTCTTCTCTTCTAGAACAAGTGAGGTTGCACCCAGCAAAGAGCTCCCTTCACCTGCCTGCTCTTGGGGGAGGTTGGGTGGGTGTTGATTGTGGGCCCAGAATTGTGAGGGGGCCTGGGAAAAGAAGTGTGGACAAATGTGGCAGAACCTCGTGTTCAGAAGCACACTATGTGGTCATTCACCCCACCTTGTCACTCACTGAGTAACTTTAGGCAAGTTAAATCATTCTGAGCCTCAGTTGTCTCATGTGTAAAATGGGGATAATACTATACCTCACACTCAATGTTGTTAATTAATGTAAAGTATTTAGAGCAATACCTAGCAAATGGCAAGTATTATTTAACTGCTGTTATTATTGAAGATGAATGTATGTGTGAGTGCAAGTGAAAATGTTTTGGAGACTCTGTGTGTGTGTGTGTGTGTGTGTGTGTGTGTGTGTGTGTGTATGAGGGGCAGAACACATAAAAGACTGTACTTGGGTAGCAGGATATGAATTCTCAAACCATTTTTAAGTGACAGTTTGAACATATTCTCTCTCTTTTTTGCTTTGCATCACAAATCATTTGAAAGATTTTTTTAAAACCTTGGCAGGGTAGAACAGGGTAGAACTCCATATGCTACCACTACTTTGCTCCCAGGATTGGCATCAGTAGGACTGACAACTTGGGGTCTGATCTTGGTGTCTGGCAGTGATTTTCCCACTCTGGAGATCCTGAGACAAGCCCATTGAAGACAGTCCTCCAGTGAATTTCATGATTTCGGGGCCCCATGGCTGGACTGGACCAGAGACCTCCTAAGCTGATTCTTGGAACCTGGCCTGAGTGGGAGCCTGGCATCACCTGTGGCCAGAGCCCTGGAGCCAGCTCACGGAGGCACCATGAGCAGAAAGAACATCTGCTCCTGTCTCAAACACATGCTATGGGAACACCATTTGAGTTTGGTAGGCTAAGGGCACCCCTAGGACCTTGGTGGGGTGAGAGACATCATGCCTGTGCTTGTACTTTGGGGTTTCCCTGAGTAGCTGGAACACTAGCAGCGGGGCCAGTGAGGATGGCCTCTCTCCTGCACTTGCAGACCACGGCCGACTCTGTGGGTCCATCATCTAAACCACACTGACAGTCCTTCCTTTGTTCCATTTATTTATTTATTTATTTATTTATTTATTTATTTTTTGTTTTTCAATGTTTATTTATTTTTGAGAGACAGAGAGAGAGAGAGAGCATGAGCAGGGGACGGGCAGAGAGACAGGAAGACACAGAATCCGAAGCAAGCTCCAGGCTCTGAGCCGTCTGCACAGAGCCCGACGCGGGCCTTGAACTCATGAATGGTGAGATCATGACCTGAGCTGAAGTCAGACACTCAAACGGTGGAGCCACCCAGGTGCCCCACTTTGTTCCTTTTAGATGTGGAGAGCAAACATCTTTGTCTTTGATCTCATCCTCTGGTTCTCTATATGTTGTGGGTTGGGCAGGGGTGTTTCTTTTTGCAGGACAAGTTTTCCCAGTGATTTTCTGGAATCGTTAGAAGACCCTGTTGAAGTCTGAGGTGCTGAAACAACATACCACTGTTGGCTGTCTTATTAGCAACAAGTATTTATGTCTTATAGTCTTGGATGCTGGAAGTCCAAGATCAGAGTGCCAGCACGGTCTGGTAACGGCCTTCTATAGGGTTGCAGAATTCTCATGTGTCTTTTCATGGTGGAAGGGGCTAGAAAGCTCTGTGGAGTACTGATCCCATTCATGAAGGTTCTACCCTCAAGACCTAATCACTTTCCAAAGGCCCCACCTACTAATGCCATCACATTTGGGGAACAAGATTTCAACATACAAATTTTGGAGGAGACACAAATATTCAGGCCATAGTACATTGTCTTCTTCTTTTTCTTGGTGAGAAATTCTTTTCAGCACTTTTGAGTTATTGTGACCTCATTCCAGTGAGGGAGGGGCCTGGAATTAGAATCTTTGCCCCTTCAGGGCTTCCAAAGTGAAGAAGAGAACAGAGCTAAAAAGAGACTGTGAAAGAAGAATTAGATTTCATATTGAGGTATACTTTATTATTATTTTTTTATTAAAAATTTTTTTTTGATGTTTATGTATTTTTGAGAGAGACAGAGACAGAATTCAAATGGGTTGGCGCAGAGAGAGAGGGAGGCACAGAATCTGAAGCAGGCTCCAGGCTCCAAGCTGTCAGCACAGAGCCTGACACGGGGCTCGAACCCACGAGCTGCGAGATCATGACCTGAGACAAAGTCAGACGCTCAACTGACTCAGCCACCCAGGTGCCCCGAAGTATACTTTAGATATACTAAAATGCACTCTCTAAAATTTTTTTTCATGTTTATTTTTGAGAGAAAGAGAGACAGAATATGAGTGGTGGAGGGGCAGAGAGGGAGACAGAATCTGAAGCAGGCTACAGGCTCTGAGCTGTCCGCACAGAGTCTGATGTGAAGCTGGAACCCATGAAATGTGAGATCATGACCTGAGCTGAAGTCAGATGCTTAATCAACTGAGACACCCAGGTGCCCCTAAAATGCACTCTTAAAATATATAGTTGGATACATTTTGGCCAATGTATACAGTTGTGTTACCACAACCACAATTAAGATAGAGTTCCATAAGCGCCCAATTTTTCCTCCTCTCTGAAATTTGTTCCTTTTCCCTCTGCCTAGCCCCTGGTAATCATTCATCTGACCTCTGTCCCTTTTGCCTTTTCCACTGTCACATCAATGGAATCATGCCTTTAGTAAGTAAACAGCCTCCAGTGTCTCACTTATTTCAAAATTCATCCATCTTGCTGTGTGTATCATCAGTTTCTTGCTGAGTAGCTTTCCATAGTATGGATACTCCACATTGTTTATCTACTCACCAGCCGATGGACATTTGGGTTGTTTCCAGGTTGGGGCTATTTTCAGTAAAGCAGCTATGAACATTTGCACACAAGTCTCTGAGTAGACGCATGTTTTCATTTCCTTTGGGTAGATACCTGAAAGTGGGATTGCTGGGTTGCATAGTAAATGTATGCCTTACCTTCATAAGGCACTGGCAAACTTCCAAAGTGGTCGTGTCATTTTGCATTTCTGCTAGCAATGCACCAATGTTCCCGTTGTCCGTAGACTCTTCACAGGGTCTATCACACACATACACCTCACTTTCCCCACCGCAATGGGTCATTAACAAAGAGAAGATCCTTTTTACTGTGAAAGCTCCAGGTTTCATAATCTGGTTCAGTTACTCATTTTAGTGGTTAGCATAGCAGACTCCACTGTTAGGAAACGCTCCTGTTCAGAAATAGAGAATATTGAATCCCAGTCCTCTTTGTCTCTGGGTAATACACTTCATTCCTGTCATTTCACTTCACCTTCTTTATTAGGAGCAAACCGTAAGAGACTCTTAACAATAGAGAACAGAGTTGATGGAGGGAGGGAGGTGGAGGAGATGGACTAGATGGGTGATGGGCATTAAGGAGGGCACTTGTTGTGATGAGCTCTGGGTGTTGTACGTAAGTGATAAATCACTAAATTCTACTCCTGAAACCAACATTACACTATACGTTAACTAACTAGAATTTAAATAAAAATTTAAAGAAAAAAAAGATGACCCTAATTAACAACATTGGCCAACTAACTAATCACTAGTGTCAAAGATTTTATCTTCATCTGATTTTGTTTTTAAATTTTTAATGTTTATTTATTTTTGAGACAGAGAGAGAGTGGGGAGCATGAGTGGGGAGAGGCAGAGAGAGAGGGAGACACAGAATCTGAAGCAGGCTCCAGGCTCTGAGCTGTCAGCACAGAGCCGACATGGGGCCCGAACTCATGGACCGCAAGACCATGACCTGAGCTGAAGTCAGACGCTTAACCGCTGGAGCCACCCAGGCACCCCTCTTCATCTGATTTTTTTAAAAAATGTTTATTTATTTATTTTGAGGGAGAGAGAGAGAGAGAGAGAGAGAGAGAGAGAGAGAGAGAATGCACAAGGGAGGGGCAGAGAGAGAGGGAGAGACAGAATCCCAAGCAGGCCTTGTGCCCTCAGCTCCCTCAGCACATAACCTGATGCAGGGCGTGATCCCACAGATGGTGAGATCATGACCTGAGCCTAAATCAAGAGTCAGGCGCTTAACCAGCTGAGCTTCCTAGACACCCTGATTTTTATTTTTAAAGAGAAGAATACATTTCTGGGACATTCCTACTCATTCTTGTTTTTCTTTATCTGTTCTCTCTGAAGTTTGGTTTGCAGACAAAAGCATTTCCTGGTGATTTATCTTTCCTTTCAGTCTGACTTTTGTTGGAAGCTCTCCCTATCCTTCCCTTCCTTAGCTGTGTATCTCTCAGGCATTCCCATACATTCTCTGCCTTTCCATTGGTGGTAGCATCTGCCTGCATTGGCTCCTTATGCAGGGACAGTAAGGCCTTGGGTTCTTCTTAGGCCTCCCTGCATGCAAGGCTTTTACTTCCTTTTTCCACATTGTAGAGGGAAAGAGAGAAAGTTACATGATGCTCTGACTGTGTGTGTCCAGGAAAGGCTCTGTGATCGTTAAAGCCCTGGGTTTTTATTATCCAACCAGGGGGAGGTATTCATTTCCACTTGAATAGAGGCACGAAGCTCTTTTTTAGACTAGAGCTGGCTCTTTTGCATAAAACAAAGAGGTTATACATCAGCATGGGGTAACTGGCTTTTCTCAGGAGCGATCTAACAATGACTAGAGACAAAGGCTTAATTATAAGCCACCACAGTTAAAAGACTCATAACCCACACACAATATCTTATCAAAATTTCACCATTCCTTTCGAAAAGAGATTTAAACTGGTTTGTGGATCTAATGAAGAGCCTACTTTGTCCTTCCCATTTCCTAGCTGTTCCCAAAGCATTTCAAGCTTATTTCAGCCTCAGGCCTCTGCCAAAGCTGTTCCCACAGGCTGGGGTGACTTCCCCTCCTTTCTTTAGCTTATCTGTTACTTATTCCTCTTTCATTTCAGGCACTTCCTCCTTTAAGAAGGGTTTTTGTTTTTTTGTTTTTTGTTTTTTGTTTTTTGTTTTTTACCGCTTCAGCCCATTCTGAGCTCTACTGTCTAGGAAGATTCATTTCTAGTACACATTCATTTTACTCATTATTCTTCGGTTGTATCTATTGTTGATCTTGTCTTCTTTGCAGAAATTAGCTATTTGAGAGTAAAGACCACATCTTACTCATATTTTTCTCCAGCCCTTAACGCAAGTGCTGGGAACACATAATTTTGTTGAACCAATGAGTGAATGACTCTTAGGTATACGGCAGGTGATGTGGAGAACAAAAGCAAAAGAAAAAACAAATTTCCTTATAACTTACAGCCCACTGACAAGTCCTTGGGACAGCAGAGTCACCTTCCTCTAGGAACTCAACTGCCTCCATGTTAATACTTTAGCTTAACATTAGCCCAACCTCTGGGATCCTGTAAGTCTCCTTTAACATACAAAAATTCCTTCAGAAACTTCTTTTATCTCTACTCCTTCAAGATATATGTTAGCAACCATCCTCCAAGCATATGGCATATACATCTGAAGGGTCTCATGACTAAGGTTTTACTAGACAATAGTAAATGGCCTTTTTCTAACACTAGCTAGCCCCTCAAGGTCCTGGAAACCTTGCTTCCAAATTCCTTAGAGATTTAGGCTGTCCCTAACCCCTTCCCAACCTGAAAGTATATGATCAGTCACCTATGACAACCCTGGTGTAGCTCTTTCTGCCAATGGTCCTGTCCCTGTGCTTTAATAAACCACCCTTTTTCCACTGAAGACACCTCAAGAATTTCCCAACATTTTCACATCAGCAGGTACTGTGTAAATAACTGTTGATTGATTATAGGGCTATTATTGGAAATGCTGTATAACCTCATCTACAGTATCACTATTTTAGTGCTTTTCAGCACTGTTTGCAGAGGCCAGTTAGAAACCCCACTCCCGCATCTTCCTCCAGCATGGATTCCTTTCTTTTTTCCTTTCCCCTTTAGTGATTTTCAGTGATGTGGACAGCAAAGAGGTAAACGACCTAAAAGGAGGGAGGATGAGGAGGATTAGAAGGGAAATATTTTAAACTAGTTCATAATCTTTTACGAATTGTATTCTGCTCCACAGTTCAGGAGTTATATTCCATAATGGTTGCATGACACATGGACAAATGCTGACTGATGGGCAAGGTTTTGTTAACGTGCAGTTGGTTAAAACCACTGAACACAGTGCCTATTTCTAAGGAAGGCAGGACTTTTATTTTTAAGTTTGTTTATTTTTTCTAGTTATTTCTACACCCAACGTGGGGCTCAAACTCATGACCCTGAGATCAAGCATTGCATGCTCTCCTGACTGAGCCAGCCAGGTAGGTGCCTTTGGCAGGGTATTTTGAACTCAAGTTCTCACATGGCCTTTTGGAGGCAGGGACACTTCATCCAAAGGGAGGATTCCACCTGGATGTCACTCACAAGTCAAGAGTCAGGAATGTATTTTGGGAAAGAACCTGAATCAGCAGCTTAGTGTGCTTTCTCAATGGCCAATTCTCTTTCCCCTCCTCTCTGGGCTTTCTCCAAGTCAGACAACAGTGAGCATCAGAGGGAGGAAAGAGCCACTCTGTGCTCCTTGGGCTCCTGCCTTCAGCTTCCTGAAGATTGTCCCCTGGCAGGGAAAGAGACTTCCAGACTGAGGGTCTGGCAGAGCCTTCATGCAAGACTATTCAAGTGACTAAGGCAGAATTACAATTATAAGTCAAGTCTGTTCTCTGGGGAACAAGCAAAGAATGATTCCACTCAGTTGTTAAAACTTTACAATATGATTGGACAGAATAGAACCCTAGGGATAAACGTGGGGTCCTTGTTGTCCTGTCTGTAGGCTGCAAGAGGGATGATAAAATGACAGCAACTGAATGAACAAATGGATGTGTAGCATGATGCTCCAGCATGCATTAAACATTTACTGAGCACCAACTATATGCAAGACTCAAAACAAGTCCTTGTGTTCAGGAAGCTTGCAGTGAAATGGAAGAGGAAGGGTTTGTTCTTGTTTTTTGTTTTTTTTTTTTAAATTTAAATTTTATTTATTTTGAAAGAGAGAGAGAGAGCGAGAGAGAGAGCACAAGTGCGTGAGGGGGAAAGGGACAGAGAGAGAGAGGGAGAGAGAGAATCCCAAGCAATCTCTAAGATGTCAGCGTGGAGCCCAACTCAAGAACCATGATATCACAACCTGAGCCAAAATCAAAGTCTGATGCTTAACCAGTTGAGCCATTCAGGACCCCCAAATATGGATTCGTCTTAAATTTGAAGTGCTGTCAGTGAAACAAATAGGCATTGAGGTAGAAAATTATGGGGCAAGAAGATTTATGGGGCAGAAGTCTTACCTGGGAGTAGCATTTAAACTGAGACTTGAAGAATGAGCTTATTATAAGCAGGGATGGGGGAAAAGTAACTCTCCAGAGGAAAGAGCATGTGCAGAGGCCCCAAGTAGGGGAAAAGCTGGCATGTCCCAGAACCAGAAAGGAGGCTAGTGTGGTTGGAGGGTGGTGAGTGGGGGGGAGAGAGTGGGGGCTGTTGCTCAAGAGCCAGACCTGGGCCAGACAGGCACCTGGAATCAATTATAAGAAAATCTTATAATCTAGGGGCACCTGGCTGGCTCAGTTGGTGGAATGTGGGACTCCTGATCTCGGGGTTGTGAGTTCGAGCCCTACGTTGGGTGTAGAGATTACTTAAAAATAAAATCTTTCGGTTGCCTAGGTGGCTCGGTTGGGTGTTCGACTTTGGCTCAGGTCATGATCTCACAGTTTGTGAGTTCGAGCCCTATGTTGGGCTCTGTGCTGACAGCTTGTGGAGCCTGGAGCCTGCTTAAGATTCTGTGTCTCCCTCTCTCTCTGCTCCTTCCCCACTTGTGCTCTGTCTCTCTGTCTAAAAAATAAACATTAAAAAATTTAAAAAAATAAACTTTTTTTTTTATTTGTTTCAAGTTTTTGTTTAAGTAATCTCTATACCCAATGTGGGGCTTGAACTCATGACCCCAAGGTCAAGAGTCACAGGCTCTCCAAACTCAGCCACCCAGGCACCCCAAAAATAAACTCTTTAAAGGAAAAAAAGAAAAGGGAAGTCACATGATCTTGGAATCACCAAAGGACAGACATTGAAGGTTAAGGTAAGGCATTTGGGTTTTGTTTGTTTGTTCGTTTGTTTGTTTGTTTTGAGATCAAAAGGGAACTACTGATGAGTTTTAGACAGGGAAGTGACCTGCCCCAGTCTATATAAAAATTAGCCATGTACAGGTTGGGCACTGGGTGAAGCAAGATATCAATATCATCTTGTTCCTGCAACAGGAAAAGTGGAGTCAGGATGAGTTCAGACCAGGTTCAGAGGCAGCCCAACAAGTGATGCTCAGCCAGTGGCCAGCAAACTTTATCAGCAAGCTTTACTTGCAGGTAAATCTGAAGTCAAAGTCAGTTGGTAGCTGAAGTAAGTCCTAAGAATTGGGACTGGCACCTATGAATTTGGACAAATGTTTATGGACAGAGTTGGTTTCCTTAGGCCTCCTTGGAGGCCTAAGGGACCCACCCTCTGTCCACTGACCCTAAAAATTATTTTTTTTTTTTAGTGTTTGTTTATTTTTGAGAGAGAGAAAGAGAGAGAGAGAGAGAGAGAGAGAGAGAGAACAAGCAGGAGAGAGGCAGAGAGAGAGGGAGACACAGTATTGGAAGCAGGCTCCAGGCTCCGAGCTGTCAGCACAGAGCCCGGATGTGGGGCTGGAACTCATGAGCTGTGAGATCAAGACCTGAGCTGAAGTCGGACGCCCAACTGACTGAGCCACCCAGGCACCCGTACTGACCCTAAAAATTAAATGACCTGTGCAACCATGAGAGTCAGCTTCCAAAGAATGAGAGTGCTTTGCCCTGGCTGTTTTTATTTTATTTTTAAAAAATTAATTAATTAAATTAACTTTAATTAATTTATTATATACATAGAGAGAGTACACATGCATGAGCAGGGGAGGGGGTAGAAGGAGAGACAGAGAGACAGAGAGAGGGAGAGAGAGAATCCCAAGCAGGCTCCACACTCAGTTTGGAGTCTGACACAGAGCTGGACACTGGCTTGATCTCACAAACCTGGGATCAAGGCATGATGCTCAACCGACTGAGCCACCCAGCTGCCCCTACCTTGGCTGTTCTTAAAGCAAAGGCTGGAAAACATCTTTTAATACTTTCGTTGGTATATTCTGTGATTGGGGCAATTTTTTAGGGGTGTTAAAAGCCCATTCTTGGTTATTTGGGTTTCAAAAAAAACGCCAAAACTCCAAAACTTGTGAACTCCAGGAGTTCTTCAATTCATGACAAGGGAGGGAGATAATTTTGTGTTGGAGGCATAGAGATTTATCTCCACCACATGCAGTATGTCTAAATATAGTATATACTGACTGTATTTTCTTTTGGGAGTTTTATGGTTTCAGTTCTTACTTTTAGGTCTTTAATCCATTTTAAGTTTATTTGTATGTATGGTAAAAGAAAGTGGTCCAATTTCATTCTTTTGCATGTAGCTTCCAGTTTTCCCAGCACCATTTATTGAAGATACTATCTTTTCCCCATTGTATATTCTTGCCTCCTTTGTCCTAGATTGACTATGTAAGCATGGGTTTATTTCTAGGCTATTATGTTCTTTGATTTATGTGTCTATTTTTGTGCCAGTACCATATTGTTTTGATCACTATAGTTAAAATCTGCAATTGTGATACCTCTAGCTTTGTTGTTCTTTCTTAAGATATCTTTGGCTATTCAGGGTCTTAGGAGGTTCCATACAAATTTTAGGATTATTTGTTCTAGTTCTGTGAAAAATGCCATCAATATTTCTATAGGGATTGCAATGAATCTATGGATTACTTTGGGTAAAATAGACATTTTAACAATATAAAATCTTCCAATCCATGAACATAATATATCTTTCTCTTTATTTGTGTCACCTTCAATTTCTTTTATCAATGTCTTATAGTTTTCAGAGTATAAGTCTTTCTCTTCCTTGGTTACATTCACCCCTAGGTACTTCATTTTTTTTTTTTAATGTTTATTTATTTATTTTGAGAGAAGGAGAGGAGGGGAGGGGCAGAGAGAGAGGGAGAGAGAGAATCCCAAGCAGGCTCCATACTGTCAGCGAGGAACCTGACATGGGGCTCAATCCACAAACTGAGATCATGGCCTGTGCCAAAATCAAGAGTTGGATGCTTAACCAACTAAGCCACCCAGGCACCCTGGTACCTTACTTTTTTTTGATGCAACTGTAAGTGGGATTGTTTTCTTAATTTCTCTTTCTGAGATTTCATTATTAGTGTATAAAAATAAAACAGATTTCTATATGTTGATTTTGTGTCATTCAACTTTACTGAATTCATTTATTAGTTCTAATAGTTTTTTTGTTGGAGTCTTTAGGGCTTTCTGTATTTAATATCATGTTATCTGCAAATAGTGACAGTTTTATTTCTTCTTTACCAATTCGGATGTCTTTTGTTTCTTTTTCTTGTCTGATTGCTGTGAGTAGAGCTTTCAACTATGTTGAATAAAAGTGGTGAGAGTGGGCATTATTGTCCTGATTCTGATCTTAGAGGAAAAAGTTTCAGATTTTCACTATTGGCTATGATGTTAGCTGTGACCTTGTCATAAATGACCTTCATTATGTGGAGGTACATTTTCTCTATACGCAGCTGAACAGACCAATTACCAGGAAGGAGATTAAATCAGCAATCAAAAACCTCCCAGCCAAAAAAATCTAGTACCAGATGAATTCTGGTGAATTCTACCAAACTTTTAAAGAAGAATTAATAGCAGTCCTTTTCAGACTCTTCCAAAAAAGTGAAAAAGGAAACACTACCAAACTTATTTTACAAAGCCAGTATGATCCTGATATCAAAGCCACTACAAGAAAAAAAAAAAAAAATTACAGGCCACTATGTCTGATGAACATATTTGCAAAAATCCTCAAAAAAAGTTAGCAAACCGGGGTGCCTGGGTGGCTCATCTGGTTAAGTGTCCAACTTCAGCTCAGGTCATGATTTCACGGTTCGTGGGTTTGAGCCCTGCATCAGACTCTGTGCTGATGGTGTGGAGCTTGCTTGGGATTCTCTGTCTCCCTCTCTCTCTCTGCCCCTGTCTCACTCTCTCTCTCTCTCAAAAAATAGATAAGTAAGCTTAAAAAGTTAGCAAACCAAATTTAACAGTACATTAAAAGGATCAGACACTGTGCTCAAATGGGATTTATTCCAGGGGTCCAAAATGGTTCAACATCTGCAAATCCATAAATGTGATATACCACATTAACCAACTATAGTATAAAAATTGTTTGATCATCTCAACAGATGGAGGAAAAAAAAGCATTTGACAAAATTCAGCATCCTTAAATGATAAAAAATATGCATGCCTTTTATTTCTTCTTCTTAACTAATTGCATTGACTAGGATACTCCAGTATAGTGTTGAATAAAAGTTGTAAAAGCCTTGTTCTTAATCTTAGGAAGAAAGTATTTAGTCTTTCACCATTTAGTATGATGTTTACTGTAGGTTTTTCATAAATACCCTTTATCAGATTGAGGAAATTCTCTTCTAGTTTGCTAGGAGTCTTACAAAAAATCATGCCTGAGTGTTGAATTTTGTCAAATGTTTTTTCTGGGGGCGCCTGGGTGGCGCAGTCGGTTGAGCGTCCGACTTCAGCCAGGTCACGATCTCACGGTCCGTGAGTTCGAGCCCCGCGTCGGGCTCTGGGCTGATGGCTCAGAGCCTGGAGCCTGTTTCCGATTCTGTGTCTCCCTCTTTCTCTGTCCCTCCCCCGTTCATGCTCTGTCTCTCTCTGTCCCAAAAATAAATAAAAAAAAAAATTTAAAAAAAAAAAAAAAAAAGAAAAATGTTTTTTCTGTATATAATGAGATGATTATGTGGTTTTTCCCCTTTTATTGTGTTAATATTGTAAATTATACGACTGATTTTTGGATGTTGAGCCAATCTTATATTTGCAGGATAACCTTCATTTGGATAAAGATGTATTGTGTATTGTCTTTTTGATATATTATTGGAAATAATCTGCCAAAGTTTTGTTAAAGGTTTTTTCATTTATATTCCTGAGGGATATTTGTAATTTTCTTTTCTTAAACATCTTTGTCTGATTTTGGTATCAAACCAAATTGTTTTTTGTTGTTGTTGTTTTGTTATTTTAGACAGAGAAAGAGAGCATTAGTGGAGGAGAGGGGCAGAGTAAGAGAGAGAGAAAATCCTAAGCAGGCTCCATGCTCAGCACAGAGCCAGACACAGGGCTGGAACCCATGACCCTGGGATCATGATCTGAGCCAAAATCAAGAGTCAGATGCTCAACTGTCTGAGCCACCCAGGCGCCCCCCAAAATCAGTTTGATGCCAAATGAAGGTAAAGCTGACTTCATAAGTTAATTTGGGTAGTGTTTATTCCTCTTCTGTTTTCTGCAAAAGTTTGTGAAGCATTGGTATTATAATTAGTAGACTTAACCAGTGAAGCCCTCTGGGCCTGAACTTTCCTTTGTTTTTTTTTTGGGGGGGAGGAGGTTTAAATTTCAAATGCAATTTCTTTAAAAGATATAGGACTATTAAGTTATCTATTTTATATTGATAAATCTATAAATAATATAATATAATATAATAAATATAATATAAATATATATAAATATATATAATATATACATTTAATATATAAAATAAATATATATTATATATAATAATATATAAATATATATAATAATATATAAATATATATAATAATATATAAAATAAATATATATAATAAAATAAATATATAAAATAAATATATATAATAAAATAATATAATCTGTTATATTTATTTATATATAAATATAAATAAATAAATATTTATATATAAATAAATATAAATATATAAATAAATATATATATTTATAATATATATATTATATATAAATAAATATATAAATAAAATAAATATATAAAATAAATATATATAATAAAATAATATAATCTGTTATATTTATTTATATATAAATATAAATAAATAAATATTTATATATAAATAAATATAACAGATAAGTTATATTTTATATTGATTGAGCTTTGGTAGTTTGTGCCATTTTGTGTCATTTTATTTAAGTTGTTGTATAAGTTGGCATAGAGTTTTTCATAATGTTCCTTTATTACCATTTAATGCCTGTAGAATCCAAAGAGGGGTCTACTCTCTTGTTATTTTCTTATTGATAATTTGTGTCTTCTCTTTTTCCTATATTCTCCTTGCTTCAAGTCCAACATAGTTTCTTTTCCACCAGTTCCCCTAAATATCTCTGAATTGAGACTCATTTGGTCTCACTGGCCCGATTTTAGTGATGTAGCCATCCCTGAGCTGATAACCATGGCCATACTCTGATTGGTTGGGGATGAAGTCAGCATCATCTTGGCTACATGGGCTGAGAATGGGAAGGGCCTTTCCTGAAAAAAGTCAGGGTCCTTTAACTTTATGAATGAGGAATGGATGCCAGGCAGGTAGAAAGTACATATGACCATGTCATAATTTATGGTTTTTTATTCTGAAGAATTCTAAAATTTTATATAACCAAATTCATAAATTTATCTTTATGTTTCTTTCAGGAAAAAAACTCCCTAAATATCTTTTTTTTTTTTTTTTGAAGTAAGCTTCATGCCCAGAGTGGAGACCAGTATAGGGCTTGAACTCACGACTATGAGATCAAGACCTGAGCTGAGATCAAGAGTTGGATGCTTAACTGACTGAGCCACCCAGAAGCCCCCTATACATCTTTAATGAGACAATTTTTACCTAATTTTTCTTTTTTTAATGTTTTCAAGGTTTATACTTATTTAATTCATTTTGAATCTGTTGCAGTTTAAGATATAAGGTGAGGATCTAACTTAACTTTTTCTTCAAGATACTAGATGATCTCTTATACCTTCATTTATTCAACACATTCCTTCAGTAAAACATAATACCTGGTACTTAACATGGTGCTTTTTCCATACTAAGCCCTGTGCTAAGCATTCTAACATATTTTAATGCATTAGTGTTTATAAGGGTTCTAGGAGATAGATACTATTATTATTATCTATATATATTACTGAGATACAAAGAAGTATTGTTTACTGAAACATCAATGGCTAATAGATATCTGACATCTGAACCTAGGTGGTTGACTTCCAGTATCTTTTGGTAGGCTTCCAATCTCTGTGCTATACTGCCTCTCAAAATGATTGATGTCCACAGCATGCCTTGTAGTTACTGGCTGTGCAGCTAGTAGACTTCCATAGTACCCATGCCTATTTTTGTTCCCACCAGTTGGCTTGTACTAAGAATCAGCTGTTTGTTCACAAACCTCAATTTGATAATTGGACTTGTTATTATAATTACATATTTTAGCTAAATAAAGATAAAACAATGAAACATGAGCATAGAAACAAAGTTATCTATGAAAACCAAGTTGATTCCTTTCAACAGATTCCATAAAGCCAGATAATGAAAAAATTTGGTTGACTGAGGTGTGGGCAAGAACCGTGAAGGTTGGCAAACAAACAAAAAGCAAAAACTCTACAATTCTGCTCTCAGTTTCCCAAGCACCTATGAAATTTTTGTATTACTGAAACAAATCCTGAAAATTAGAGGATACCCAATGAACGTGGTTTAAACAAAAGAGATTACAACAATCACCACACTCATTCTCATAAAAAAGGATATTTACAGATTAGTGAATACATATTTGTTTATAGTTTTAATTTCAACTAAGTGCTTAAAACGTGTATCACCTTGAAAATTTTTTTAAATATTTATTTATTTTTGAGAGAGAGAGCCCACATGTGAGCAGAGGAAGGACAGACAGAAGGAGACAGACGATTGGAAGCAGGCTCCACGTTAACAGAAGAGAACCCTATCTGGGGCTCAAACTCACATGACTTGAGCCAAAGTCAGATGCTTAACCACTTAACTGAGCCACCCAGGCACCACAGGTGTATATCATTTTTAAATTGTTCTTCTGCTTTAACTTCTCCCTTGCCCCCAGATAAACCACCAAGTTAGTCCTAGTCCTAATCTCTCTGAAAGGAACTTTTCTACCTGGATAGCCAATAATCTTGGCATCATTTATTGATTTGAACTTCTTTTCTCTACTGACTAGAAAATGTACTTAATCATCTACTAGATCCTTATGTATACTGCATTATCTTTCCAGATTATCTATCCAGCTCCATTGTTCTATTTCTCAGTTCTTGACTTACTGTTTTAATACCTGATAATTTCTTTAGCTTAATATTTCTTGGATATTCCACCTCATTAATATTTCCATATATGTCTTACTTCTGAAGTTTATTATTAATATATTCTTGTTGAGGATCTTTATCAATTGTGAAAATTCTAGTGAAGAAGGTATTCAATCCTTCGTTATAATGTAAAAATGAGGCAAGATTAACAAACTCGGATACAGCATGGCATCAGAAGCATGAACACCTACCAGCATAGTAGTGGTATACTGAGTTTTCAATACCCTCTGAGAAGATTGCATGACTCAATAATATATGTAAGAAACCACTGTAGATTAAAGCACATGTTAAAAATTGTCAGGAAGGAGACAGTTCATGGAGATCATGACAGAACTGCATTTGTAGAGGTTCAGGCAAGGAACAAATTTTCCCCATTCAGGCCCAGCTTATCTTTATGAGAGGAGCTTGCTTAATTGCTTGCTAAACACCTGCTTCACTTGTTTATTCCTGAGGGTGTAGATGAAGGGATTGAGCATCGGGGTCACCACGGTGTTGAGCAAGGCCACCACCTTGTTCCTGTCCTCCCCCTCATTTCCCTTGCCTGACCGGATGTACATGAAGATGCAGCTGCCATAGAAGAGAGACACAACAATGATGTGGGAGGAGCAGGTTGAGAAGGCTTTCTGCCTCTCCTTGGCCGAGGGGATGTGCAGGATGGTGTGGAGGATGTGGCCGTAGCAGGTGGCCGTCACAGACAGAGTGCCCAGCAAACTGAGGTTGGCCGCAATAAAACCCAGAAGCTCTATCAGACTCGTGTCTGCACATATGAGTTCCAGGAGTGGAAAGTTGTCACAAAAGAAATGGTTAATGACATTGGGGCCACAAAATGGCTGCTGAAAAGTGATGGAACTTGGAAAGACAATGAGAAGGAATCCTGCCATCCATGAACAAAGAACCAGCTCTATACAGACCCTTCTGCTCATGATGGTTGCATAACGCAAGGGGTTACATATGGCCACATACCTGTCAAAGGACATCACTGCCAGTAGGAAGAACTCTGTGGTGCCCAGGGAGAAATAGAGGAAACTTTGTAGGAAACAGCCTGGGAGAGAGATGGTCTTGTATCCAGTCAGGATGTTGGTCAGCATCTTGGGGAAGATGACCGAGGTGAACCAGATCTCCAGGACAGCAAAGTTGCGGAGGAAGTAGTACATGGGGGTGTGGAGGCGCCTGTCCACGAGGGTGATGCCCACGATGAGAAGATTCCCCAGCAGAGTGAGGAGGTAGGTCAGGAGCAGCCCCAGGAAGATGATCATCTGCAACTCACAGGCATCTGAGAGTCCCAGCAGGACAAACTCGGTGACAGTGGTGTGGTTCCTCATGGCTCCTCTGAACTCTGCTTGAGGGTGGCCAATCAGAGGTGTGCAGCATCAGGAGGAGGGATGTTCTGGTGACCCAAGGACACTTGGAACTGAAAGGAAAGAGGGATTCAGAGCTGAAGGAGTCCTTTAATTCTTTGATCTCTGAGTCCCTTTGTCTCCCTCCTCAGGCTGGTTGTCCAGATCTCATGGAGTTAGCATCAAGTCACACATACTTTGACCTAACGTAAATCAATTTTGGGGGAGTCCTTGGGAAGAGTTTTCCCATTTCTCTGTTTCTATTGGGAAACTCCGTATTAAACTCCTTTCATTCTTTTCTCATATTCATCCCACCGCTACAGGGGGTCTCTCAAGTGTATTAAGATTTATGCCACTGCAAATCCTGTACCCGATGTATCACAGACCTTGATAGAAAGCATTGGTGGGATACTTACCCTATAGCTTGTTACAGAAGGCATTTAAGTTAGAGATGGTGGTTGCACCTGAGCTCCATCATTCACCAACAAGTCTGGGACCGTTATCTACCTAACCAAAACTGTTTCCTTGGTGGGAACAGTAAGAGCACATTTGTAAAAAGTTCTCCCACAACTTAAATAAATAATGCATTTCCAATACTTAGCACAAGGCTAGCCACAGAGCAAGCACTCACATAATGTTAGGTATGTTCATTTCCTCCTTTGTGACTGAAACTCTAGTGGGACGATAATAAGAGGAAATCAGAGTAAATTGGAGAAAGGATACCGTGACTTGGGCAATATGTACTGAAACAAACTGTTTAAAAAATACAAAGATATTATCAGCTCATTATGGAAAGCTTAGGAACCATAGAAAATCCATAGGAAACGGAGCAAAAATTTCACATGTAGCCCCATAGAGACATTTTAATTCAGATTTTGATTTACTTCTATTGTATTTTTTCCATTCTTAGTGTTTAATAACAGTGTTTATTGCTTTACATACCATGCTCATAGATTATGTATTTTGTACCTCTTTCCTTCTGACATATTAGTGTCACGTTATTATAAACATTTTGTTAAGCTATTATTTGGCTGATACTTTTCAAGGGATGCATGTGCTATGAAACTGATACATAGTGTGGGAGAGAGCATATATTCGCAGATGAGGCATCACGCTTAATTTTTTGGGATAATATCCTAATAATGATAACAAAGAATCATAACAATTAACAGTGATATTCAAGATTGTTCATCAGTCAATTTCAAATTTGGAGAGTATATATCTTTGTTTTAAGTGATTGTCACTTCTCTGTTTTACATTACTTCATATTGTCCTTAGAGATCTGGATACAGAACTACACAAGCTTGTCATTGGTTGTTCTTCATAGAAATGACAGGTTGAGGCGAGCCTCTGTAGGGAGGAGGTGACTCCATCCAAGACAGGAGCAGGACCCAATGTGATCAGATTGCATCAGAAAAGTGATAACATACGACATTATAGCTATGTGACATATGTATTTTCATGGAGAAGGACTGGATGAGAACCTGGGAAAAGGAACATGATTGCCAATCAGGATGGGAGGATCGTGGGTGATTTTTTCTTTCCTCTTTTAATTATTGTAATGTTTGCTTATGAAATAATAAGTTCAAACTTATAAGAGGAACCAGCACAGTCAGCCCATTTGTATTAAGAGTTGAGCAGAACGTTTCAGGAGAGACAAAGGGGAAACCAGTGGCTGTCCATGAAAATGGTAAACAAAAGCTTTAGAGATTCTGGGACTCATGAGCTGGACCTGGGTCAGGATAGTGAGAATGATGAAAAGAATCAAAGAGGTCAGCTGGGCGGTAGCCTGCCTGTGGCACCTGTAAACACATGACAGGTTTCTGGGCAGGGTGTCCAGAGCAGTCGGATTCCCCTTCCCCTATTCCAAAAATTGCACCCATGCAGGTTACCTCACTAGCTGCCAGGTGAGGTGTTCTATTGTCTTCAAGGCAGTTGTGATGATGGAGACTCCTGGTTTTCAGAGGAAGCTCCTGGCTCTGCAATGTTGCCCAAGGACTATGTTTCTTGGGGGATCCACCAGGGATTCAAAATGAAGGAAGCTCCAGAGCTGTAACATGGTCGGAAGGTCATGGACATAGGTGGGCCCTGTCCTCCTTGTACCGCACGTGACCCAAACCTCCATGTTTTCCAACAACCAGTCTTCCTTAAGAAATGGTCCGTGACTCCTTGGTCACCAACATCCCCAGATAGCTCATCTCTGGGTGTTCCCCAGAACTTCTGGAGTCACCAGTTTTTCAGGAAGTTTCTGTTGCTTCTGCCCCATCATAGCATCTCTGCTGGACCACTTTCCTGGGGAAATGGATGTAGAAACATAAGCAATTATTCACCCATCTCTCCTAAACTAAGGCAGAGACAGACATCAATGTTGAGACTCATATGACTCATTTTCAGTTGGGTTTAAGAGGCTTCTAGGCAGAATGGTACATGCCCTTCCAGGGGCATGGTGCCCATAGAGGATTCTGGGGTAACCTATTAGTGGCAGACTCCTTGTCTCTGTGGAGCTGGCATCGGGCCTGGGCTGCCTGAGGTTCTTCTGTTTGGTCTCCATGGAACTCAGAGATATACAGGGTACACAGCTCAAACTTAGCCGGTCTAGAGTGTCTCCCTCTTCTCTTGTAGGATGGAGCTGTGCTTCCCCTGAGATTCATTACCATCCGTGGTAATAGGGACCCGAGGAGGTCCCTTACCTCTAACTTTCTTCAACTTTGAGATTGAGAGTTTCCTTTGTTCTGGCTGAGAAACTCAAAACTCCTAATGAAGTTTAATGATAACAAAGAGGTGCAATAATTAAAACACTCAACAAATATTTGTTGAGTGCTTATTGTGTGGCAAGTACTGGTCTACACACCAGCGATGTATAGGCAGAGTCTTGTGGGGACCAAAGACATTAAGCCATCACACTAATAAGTAATTGCTATTGTGACTAGTGTTCTGAAGAAGAGCTCATAAGATAGCCTGAGCTAGGCTGAAGGACAAGGGAAGTTGTTCCTGATGAAGTTCTATAAAGCTGAGACCTGTAGGATGAGTTGGCATGTGGGGGATGAAACACTTTAATTAATTAGTTAATCCTTCATTCAACACATATTGAGCACCTACTATGTGTCAGGCTCTGTGCTGTGCACTGAGGATGACTATGAGTGGTGAATGAAACACACATGCTCCAGTCCCCATGGAATTTCCTCTCCATTGGGAGAATCTTGGTAAGAGGGCCTTGGGACTGTCCCCATCTTAGACATTGACCCAGTCAAGTGAAAACTACTCTGTGATCCCACCTTCTTTCTTTGGTCACCAAACTACTGCGTAGAGTGGGTAAAACCGGCTGAGATAAATTGACTGCAGTAAGTAGTATGATTTTAGGAGCCAATGATGTGTTCGAAAAGCCAAATGAGTGACTGGCTTTCAGTTATCTGTTTCAAATGACTGAATGAAGTTAATTTGATTAGGGTTTCTCTCTCTGGGAATCTGGCTATTCTTGATGTGGTAAGATGACTAGGGTTGGCGACCCACTCTCTAACACCTCATTATGTCCTATAAACTGCTTTTGTAGTCACCTTACTTCTGGTAGGAGTTATGACTACACCAGTGACCGATAACAAGGAGGCCCCGGTAGTTGGACAGGCGAGGGTAAAGAGTGAACATGGCCTACCCTGGTTATACCTGCTGGGATATGCTTATAGGAATTTTATTCCTTCTCTACTCAGACCAGAAAGGGCCTGGATTTCTGAGTCCTGTAGCTTTTGAATGGTGATCATCCATCAGTGGGCACCTGCGAGGCATGGTGAGAAATTAAAACATTGACTCCCCTATGTGATAAAGATTCTCCCTTTTCTTCACTGGATCTTGAGAGGGCAGGGGAGAATATAAAAACTTGCCCAAGGTTTTATCCTTACTTTGTGCATCTTTGTTTCTGTGTAAAGGGCCTGCCATCTGAAAGAAAAACAACCTGATTTATTCTCCTCCAAACTGGAAAACTAGTCTTTTTCTCACACTAAAATTCAGAGGAGGAACATATGTAAATATGTACCAACAAGACAGTAGAAGGGCTATGAAGGCATAGAGGTGGGTTTTTGAGGAAAGAAAGAGGAGTGAGACCTGTCTTAGATGGATGTCCAGGAAAGGCAAGCCTAAGAAAGTATGAGTGCAGCCCACACTGGAAGGCAGAGCTTGGAGTTATCCAGGTGACTGGCTGGGACATTTCCAGGCAAAGACAAGATGGTATTTCAAGACCATGATTTGGCAAAGGGGTGGTGTTTTTGAAGCACAGAAAGAAGGCCAGTGAGTCACGAAGACAATGATGGTGATTTGAGATTTGGCTGGAGAGTTGTGCTGGGTTCCAGATTTGCAGAGCCTTGAGAGCCTCATGTGGTAAGGAGGATGGTGCATTCCAAGTGCAACTGGAAGCTATTGGAAGGTTTTCAGCAGAGAAGGGACACGATCTTGTTTATGTTTTAAAAAGACATCATTCTGGGCGCCTGGGTGGCTCAGTCGGTTAAGCGGCCTCAGGTCATGATCTCACGGTTTGTGAGTTCGAGCCCCGCATCGGGCTCTGGGCTGACAGCTCAGAGCCTGGAGCCTGCTTCATATTCTGTGTCTCCCTCTCTCTGACCCTCCCCCGTTCATGCTCTGTCTCTCTCTGTCTCGAAAATAAATAAACGTTAAAAAATAAAAAAAAAATTTAAAAAGGCATCATTCAGGATGCCTGGGTGGCTCAGTCGGTTAAGCGTCGGACTTTGGCTCGGGTCATGAACTCGAGGTTCAGGGGTTGGAGCCCCGTGTCGGGCTCTGCGCTGACAGCTTAGAGCCTGGAGCCTGTTTCTGATTCTGTGTGTGTGTCTCTCTCTGCCCCTCTCCTGCTTGTGCTCTGTCTCTCTCTGTCTTTCATTACTAAATAAACATTAAAAAAAAGTTTAAAAAGGCATCACTCTGGCAGATAGTAGGAAGAAGAAATTGGAACAGGCAAGAGGAACAGGAAAGTGGATCAGGGGATTTATTGCAGGGTGTGTGGGGAAAATCACATAGGAAAATTGTCATCACTTTTGATGAAGAGTCAATAGAGTAGGAGAAAAAATAGGGGCAGGCAAATGTGGATTGAGGGTATGAGAAAAGGAAGTGTGGCCAGGGTATAAAACCTTGGAAATGACCAGGCCTGGCGAGACAGGCAGAGGCAGAGCACAGAAAGGGGATCCTTGAGGAAGGGAGTGGTTGGTGGTTCGAATCGACTGCAGCCAGTAGATATCTGGGAAGTCTGTCTGCAGGTGGCAAACATTTTTGGCTAGCTGGTAGTTGAGGAGTGTGACTATAGTTCCTGGAGAGGTTGGGGAACAGACTGGCAGAAACTAAGTAGAAAAACACGTCCTCAATGGATGGAAGAATAGGCATGTTCTCAGGATCAGGATTGAGGCACTGAATAGAAGGCCAGGATCCAATTCCCAGGACTGGGCACAAGAGCCTTTGTTTCAGAAACAGGGCAAAAGTTTAGTCACTATAAAAGGAGCACCAGGGTGAATGTGGACTACCAGGAAGTGAGGCTGAGGCTGTGTCCCACAGAGCTGGCCTGAATCTTTCCCAAATCTCCCTGCCTGCAGCCAGGATTGTCCCAGAACTTGGAGGGAAGGGTCAAATGAGGAAAGGACAGGTTTTGTCAAGAGGGAACCACCACTGAGACCACTTAAGAGTTGTCACACTGGGATTCTGCCATCTACATTTTTCCTGCCTTGTCTTCTTTTAGCCATTGCTTTGTTACCTTAAATTCATTGAACACCCACCTTGTGTTAGGTGCCATGGGGAACCCAACAATGAAGATGACATGGTCCCTGCTCTATAGGATCCTACGATGGAGTATTCTGTCTAGGTGATTATTATACAGGTGGATTGCATTGTAGCCTCTTGGAGATTCCATAGAGATTATGTTTGCTCCTAGCTACCAGAATAGCGACAGAAGTAATGCGGTCTCTGTGTTGTTAGAGAAGTTTGTGATATTCAGTGGGACATCAGATAGCATATTTACTTGGTGTCAAAGATTGGTCTTACATACTTCTTGTGATAGGCAGCCTCTGAGATGGCCCCAGTGTCTGCACCCTATCGTATTCATGTCCCTGTGTAATCCTCTCCCCTTGTGTGTGGCTGGAACTGGTGACCAGCTCCTAATGAATAGAACACAGGAAAAGAGATAAGATGTCACTTCTGAGAATGTTCCAAAGATTCTGTGGTTTCCATCTTCTATGCCCTCTCTTGGTCTCTTGATTGTTCTGAGGGCAGCCAGCTGCCTTGTTTTGAACTGCCTTGCGGAGAAGCCCATGTGTCAAGGAATTGATGTCTCTAGACAACAGCCAGCAAGGACTTGAGGCCTGTCAGCAGCCACATGAGGGGACTTGGAAACAGATCTTCTCCCAGATGGAGCCTTGAGATGGCTGTCATTTTAGCTTATGACTTGGTGATAGCCTTGTGAGAGATCCTGAGCCAGAGGCACCAGTTGAGTCATGTCCTGATTCCTACCTCAGAAACTGTGAGCTAATAAAGGCTTGTTGTTTTAAGGTGCTAAGTTTTTGGGTAGTATGTTACACAACAATGGATAATGAATACTGTTCTCTTCAGGATTCTAGCTTTTATTTTTGAGGTGTCATAGTGGGGTACTCAATGCACGATGAGCTGAGTACAGATATCCTACTTCCTGTGCCTTTGGTCTTAAGCTCTCTGCTGATGATAGCTACTTTGAACTTTCTTTATACTCTAAATCTTGAGCTTAGTTTACTCATTAATGATTATCATATAAAGTCTTAGAGAGTAGTATTTGTTACTCTGGATTTGAATATAGAAATTTCATCGTCCAAGTGGTTAGTGACGGGCTTACAAATACTAACATCACAATTTCTTCTCAGCTCTATGACAATTCTGCTTTTTGGATAGCTTTTGTGCTATAAACTAAACAATGAGAATGAGAAATAGACAAGTAGACAATTCCATTGCCACCGGAAACTGTTACGAAGAGTTCCTTGTCTCATGGGGTGCCTGGGTGGCTTGGTCGGCTGAGTGCCCAACTTCAGCTCAGATCATGATCTCACAGTTTGTTAGTTGGTTAGTTCATGAGTTCGAGCCCCGCCTGCTTCAGATCTTGTGTCCCCTTCTGTCTCTGCCCCTCCCCGACTGGTGCTCTCTATTTCAAAAAACCGACCAACCAACCAACAATCTAACATTAAAAAAAAAAAAAAAAAAAAAAGAGTTCCTTGTCCTAGTCAACGTGCTTATCCCAAGTTTGCTGTGTCCACAATACAGTTGCCTAAGACAGGACCAACTCTGAACCTCCTAAGCCAGCTTTTCTCCTTACTGCTTTGTTTCTGTGATAACATCTTTTGGATTACCTAGACTCAATATCCGGGGCTCTCCTTTAATTCTGTTTTTTCCTGTGATCGTTTTTCCTCTTTAGTACCCAAGCCCTAGCAGGTTCTGCCTGTGCAACATCTCTTACATATTTTTTCTTGTTGCATTGCCATGTATACTACTCAAGTTACCTCTTGTTTGAAGTATTTCTGTTATCTTTTTAACTTTTTATTAAATTTCAAACATATACAAAAGTAGAGAGGTTATATAATGAATCTCCATATAATCATTACCTAACTTTGACAATAACTAAGTCATGTCCATTCTTGTTTCACCTACACACCCCCCCAGTTTCCCCTTTCCCATATTATTGTGAAACAAATCCCAGACATCATGTCATTTCATCTGTACGTTTCAGTAAATATTAAAGCCATAGTACTCTTTAAAATGTAAATATAACACCATTACTACTTTTTAATTTTTTTTTGGCTTCAGGAGTAGAATTTAGTGATTCATCACTTATGTGTAACAATGAGTGCTCACCATAACAACTGCCCTCCTTAATACCCATCAGCCATTTACCCCAATCCTCCGCTCACCTCCCTCCATCAACCTTCAGTTTGTTCTCTTTTGTTAAGAGTGTCCTATGGTTTGTTTTCCTCTCTTTCTCTTTTTTTTTTTTTACCTTCCCACATGTTCATCTGTTTTTTTTTCCTTTAAATTCCATATATGACTGAAATCATATGGTATCTGTCTTTCTCTGACTGACTTACATGGCTTAGCATAATATACTCCAGCTCCATTATTAGTTTTAAAAATGAAAAATATGTCAATCATCAAAAGGATTATTATTTTAATTTGAATTGTCCTGACTATTACTATGGTTGACCATCTTGCCTTATTTATTGGCTCTTTGGGTTTGCTTTTCTGTGAAGTATCTATGCATATCCTTTGCTCTTTATCTATTGGGTGGTTTGTCTTTGTATATTATGAATAATAACCCCCTATTAGTAATATGCATTTTCCATCTACCCCCCCTTCCTACATACCCATTCAAACAATTCTTTCTACAGTTCTCTTTCCCTTGACTGGTGGATGGGATTCAGGGTATGTATGATGAATTTTCTGGCCACTCATATTATTTTAGAAGTTCTCCATTCGCTATAAGTCCAAAGAATTGGGTTATTACGTTGCCCAATTCTATGTAATTGTTAAAATTCTGAACATCACTGAAAGTGAAAAGGTATTCCTTGCTCCACTTAAGGCCTCTTTCAGGTGGGAAATCTTCAGAGGGAAAAGGTGTGTGCTGTTGGCTTCATCTGCCTTAACTCTGTATGCCCACCTCCCCCTTGCCTGTGTTTTCCACCCCTGCCCTCTTCCAGGGATATGGGACAGGGGGGTGGTGGCAAGTAGGGGATGGAGAACCTAGAGGAAACGGAAGGTGATACGGACAAAGACAGTAGTGGTGGTGGTGGTTAGAAGTGGTGGGGTGCTGTGTATATTTTGAAGGCATAATCTACAGAATTTGCCAATGGATTGGCTGTCTGATATAAGAGAAAGAGGGAGAGTCAAAGATAAAATAGTTTTGCTCGATCTGGAATCTCTAGTTTTCTTACCGTGGTAGAATACATGGAACATAAAACTGACCATTTTGACCATTTTAAAGTGTATGGCTCAGCGGCATTCACAGTGCTGTGCAATCATCAGCACTACCCCTCTCCAGACCCTTTTCATCATCTGAAACCAAAACTCTGCATCCATTAAACAATACGTCATTCCCACCCCCACCTCTAGCCCCTGGTTCCCACCAGTCTACTTTCTGTCTCCATGATTCTGACTACTCTAGATACCTCACATAAATGGCATCATCCAATATTTGTACTTTTGTGTCTGGCTTCTTTCACTTAGCAGAATGTCTTCAAGATTCATCCATTTTGCAGCATGTGTCACAATTTCCTTCCTGTGCAAGGCAGAATAATACCCCATTGTATGTTTATAGCACATTTTGTTGATCCTTTTCTTCATCAGCAGACATTTGAGTTGTCCCCATATTTGTGGTTAGTGTGAATAATGCTGCTATAAACGTGAATGTACAAATATCTCTTTGAGTCCCTGCTTTTGGTCCTTTTAGGTATATACCCAGGCTGGATTGTATAGTAAATCTATGTTTATTTTTGAGAAAGTGCCCTAGAGTTTTCCACAGTGGCTGCACCATTTTCCGTTCCCACCAGCAATGCACAAGAGACAGGAAGACTGAGGCTCAGAGAAGTAACCAAGCAGTAGGTAGAAGAGCTGTTATCAATAGGAATGAGGAATTTCTATCAATTTTAATTTAAAAAAGCATAAGAAGTTTGTGTACAAAATAATAAGCAATTGGGCTTAGTCCTCTGTTGAGTTCTTGCTGATGTATTACTGTGAGAGGAGCACAAGTGTGAAATGAGGGCAGTGCTAACAGAGAACTGTTAGCACCCTCTCCTCTGAGGGTGTTGGAGCAACAGACCCCAAAGAACCAGTTAGGGTGCAAGTACTTTTTGAGTATTTATATGGTCAATGACAATGGGTTGGTGCTTGAGGCTTGTGGTGAATTACAGAGCTGGGACCTGCTCCCAAAGAGCTCTTTGTATTCTGTTGGGAAGCCAGGCAGACACAGATGGAATGAAGAGAATAATTCAAATCTGATAATTAATAAAAATGCTTTGGGGATCTAGAGAGCTTATGAGTTTATGCTGAGTTGCATAGTGACTGGCACCCCAGAAACATGGCAGCAGAGAATTTTCTAAGTGGGAAGGTCTCCATTTCTGGCAGGGGCCTGAATCGTGTTAGCCTTCCTGGGAATATTAGTTTCAGCCTCTTAATTCCACAGGTTTATAAGAAGAGCTTGTTTACCTGCTCCTTAAACACCTGCTTCACCTGCTTGTTCCGCAAGGTGTAGATGAAGGGATTGAGCATCGGGGTCACCACGGTGTTGAGCAAGGCCACCACCTTGTTCCTGTCCTCCCCCTCATTTCCCTTGCCTGACCGGATGTACATGAAGATGCAGCTGCCATAGAAGAGAGACACAACAATGATGTGGGAGGAGCAGGTTGAGAAGGCTTTCTGCCTCTCCTTGGCCGAGGGGATGCGCAGGATGGTGTGGAGGATGTGGCCGTAGCAGGTGGCCGTCACGGACAGAGTGCCCAGCAAACTGAGGTTGGCCGCAATAAAACCCAGAAGCTCTATCAGACTCGTGTCTGCACATATGAGTTCCAGGAGTGGAAAGTTGTCACAAAAGAAATGGTTAATGACATTGGGGCCACAAAATGGCTGCTGAAGTATGATGGAACTTGGAAAGACAATGAGAAGGAATCCTGCCATCCATGAACAAAGAACCAGCTCTATACAGACCCTTCTGCTCATGATGGTTGCATAACGTAAGGGGTTACATATGGCCACATACCTGTCAAAGGACATCACTGCCAGTAGGAAGAACTCTGTGGTGCCCAGGAAGAAATAGAGGAAACTTTGTAGGAAACAGCCTGGGAGAGAGATGGTCTTGTATCCAGTCAGGATGTTGGTCAGCATCTTGGGGAAGATGACCGAGGTGAACCAGATCTCCAGGACAGCAAAGTTGCGGAGGAAGTAGTACATGGGGGTGTGGAGGCGCCTGTCCACGAGGGTGATGCCCACGATGAGAAGATTCCCCAGCAGAGTGAGGAGGTAGGTCAGGAGCAGCCCCAGGAAGATGATCATCTGCAACTCACAGGCATCTGAGAGTCCCAGCAGGACAAACTCGGTGACAGTGGTGTGGTTCCTCATGGCTCCTCTGAACTCTGCTTGAGGGTGGCCAATCAGAGGTGTGCAGCATCAGGAGGAGGGATGTTCTGGTGACCCAAGGACACTTGGAACTGAAAGGAAAGAGGGATTCAGAGCTGAAGGAGTCCTTTAATTCTTTGATCTCTGAGTCCCTTTGTCTCCCTCCTCAGGCTGGTTGTCCAGATCTCATGGAGTTAGCATCAAGTCACACATACTTTGACCTAACGTAAATCAATTTTGGGGGAGTCCTTGGGAAGAGTTTTCCCATTTCTCTGTTTCTATTGGGAAACTCCGTATTAAACTCCTTTCATTCTTTTCTCATATTCATCCCACCGCTACAGGGGGTCTCTCAAGTGTATTAAGATTTATGCCACTGCAAATCCTGTACCCGATGTATCACAGACCTTGATAGAAAGCATTGGTGGGATACTTACCCTATAGCTTGTTACAGAAGGCATTTAAGTTAGAGATGGTGGTTGCACCTGAGCTCCATCATTCACCAACAAGTCTGGGACCGTTATCTACCTAACCAAAACTGTTTCCTTGGTGGGAACAGTAAGAGCACATTTGTAAAAAGTTCTCCCACAACTTAAATAAATAATGCATTTCCAACACTTAGCACAAGGCTAGCCACAGAGCAAGCACTCACATAGTGTTAGGTATGTTCATTTCCTCCTTTGTGACTGAAACTCTAGTGGGACGATAATAAGAGGAAATCAGAGTAAATTGGAGAAAAGATACCTTGACTTGGGCAATATGTACTGAAACAAACTGTTTAAAAAATACAAAGATATTATCAGCTCATTATGGAAAGCTTAGGAACCATAGAAAATCCATAGGAAATGGAGCAAAAATTTCACATGTAGCCCCATAGAGACATTTTTATTCAGATTTTGATTTATTTCTATTGTATTTTTTCCATTCTTAGTGTTTAATAACAGTGTTTATTGCTTTACATACCATGCTCATAGATTATGTATTTTGTACCTCTTTCCTTCTGACATATTAGTGTCATGTTATTATAAACATTTTGTTAATCTATTATTTGGCTGATACTTTTCAAGGGATGCATGTGCTATGAAACTGATACATAGTGTGGGGGAGAGCATATATTCGCAGATGAGGCATCACGCTTAATTTTTTGGGATAATATCCTAATAATGATAACAAAGAATCATAACAATTAACAGCGATATTCAAGATTGTTCCTCAGTCAATTTCAAATTTGGAGAGTATATATCTTTGTTTTAAGTGATTGTCACTTCTCTGTTTTACATTACTTCATATTGTCCTTAGAGATCTGGATACAGAACTACACAAGCTTGTCATTGGTTGTTCTTCATAGAAATGACAGGTTGAGGTGAGCTTCTGTAGGGAGGAGGTGACTCCATCCAAGACAGGAGCAGGACCTAATGTGATCAGATTGCATCAGAAAAGTGATAACATACCACATTATAGCTATGTGACATATGTATTTTCATGGAGAAGGACTGGATGAGAACCTGGGAAAAGGAACATGATTGCCAATCAGGATGGGAGGATCGTGGGTGATTTTTTCTTTCCTCTTTTAATTATTGTAATGTTTGCTTATGAAATAACAAGTTCAAACTCACAAGAGGAACCAGCACAGTCAGCCCATTTGTGTTAAGAGTTGGGCAGAACGTTTCAGGAGAGACAAAGGGGAAACCAGTGGCTGTCCATGAAAATGGTAAACAAAAGCTTTAGAGATTCTGGGACTCATGAGCTGGACCTGGGTCAGGATAGTGAGAATGATGAAAAGAATCAAAGAGGTCAGCTGGGCGGTAGCCTGCCTGTGGCACCTGTAAACACATGACAGGTTTCTGGGCAGGGTGTCCAGAGCAGTCGGATTCCCCTTCCCCTATTCCAAAAATTGCACCCATGCAGGTTACCTCACTAGCTGCCAGGTGAGGTGTTCTATTGTCTTCAAGGCAGTTGTGATGATGGAGACTCCTGGTTTTCAGAGGAAGCTCCTGGCTCTGCAATGTTGCCCAAGGACTATGTTTCTTGGGGGATCCACCAGCGATTCAAAATGAAGGAAGCTCCAGAGCTGTAACATGGTCGGAAGGTCATGGACATAGGTGGGCCCTGTCCTCCTTGTACCGCACGTGACCCAAACCTCCATGTTTTCCAACAACCAGTCTTCCTTAAGAAATGGTCCGTGACTCCTTGGTCACCAACATCCCCAGATAGCTCATCTCTGGGTGTTCCCCAGAACTTCTGGAGTCACCAGTTTTTCAGGAAGTTTCTGTTGCTTCTGCCCCATCATAGCATCTCTGCTGGACCACTTTCCTGGGGAAATGGATGTAGAAACATAAGCAATTATTCACCCATCTCTCCTAAACTAAGGCAGAGACAGACATCAATGTTGAGACTCATATGACTCATTTTCAGTTGGGTTTAAGAGGCTTCTAGGCAGAATGGTACATGCCCTTCCAGGGGCATGGTGCCCATAGAGGATTCTGGGGTAACCTATTAGTGGCAGACTCCTTGTCTCTGTGGAGCTGGCATCGGGCCTGGGCTGCCTGAGGTTCTTCTGTTTGGTCTCCATGGAACTCAGAGATATACAGGGTACACAGCTCAAACTTAGCCGGTCTAGAGTGTCTCCCTCTTCTCTTGTAGGATGGAGCTGTGCTTCCCCTGAGATTCATTACCATCCGTGGTAATAGGGACCCGAGGAGGTCCCTTACCTCTAACTTTCTTCAACTTTGAGATTGAGAGTTTCCTTTGTTCTGGCTGAGAAACTCAAAACTCCTAATGAAGTTTAATGATAACAAAGAGGTGCAATAATTAAAACACTCAACAAATATTTGTTGAGTGCTTATTGTGTGGCAAGTACTGGTCTACACACCAGCGATGTATAGGCAGAGTCTTGTGGGGACCAAAGACATTAAGCCATCACACTAATAAGTAATTGCTATTGTGACTAGTGTTCTGAAGAAGAGCTCATAAGATAGCCTGAGCTAGGCTGAAGGACAAGGGAAGTTGTTCCTGATGAAGTTCTATAAAGCTGAGACCTGTAGGATGAGTTGGCATGTGGGGGATGAAACACTTTAATTAATTAGTTAATCCTTCATTCAACACATATTGAGCACCTACTATGTGTCAGGCTCTGTGCTGTGCACTGAGGATGACTATGAGTGGTGAATGAAACACACATGCTCCAGTCCCCATGGAATTTCCTCTCCATTGGGAGAATCTTGGTAAGAGGGCCTTGGGACTGTCCCCATCTTAGACATTGACCCAGTCAAGTGAAAACTACTCTGTGATCCCACCTTCTTTCTTTGGTCACCAAACTACTGCGTAGAGTGGGTAAAACCGGCTGAGATAAATTGACTGCAGTAAGTAGTATGATTTTAGGAGCCAATGATGTGTTCGAAAAGCCAAATGAGTGACTGGCTTTCAGTTATCTGTTTCAAATGACTGAATGAAGTTAATTTGATTAGGGTTTCTCTCTCTGGGAATCTGGCTATTCTTGATGTGGTAAGATGACTAGGGTTGGCGACCCACTCTCTAACACCTCATTATGTCCTATAAACTGCTTTTGTAGTCACCTTACTTCTGGTAGGAGTTATGACTACACCAGTGACCGATAACAAGGAGGCCCCGGTAGTTGGACAGGCGAGGGTAAAGAGTGAACATGGCCTACCCTGGTTATACCTGCTGGGATATGCTTATAGGAATTTTATTCCTTCTCTACTCAGACCAGAAAGGGCCTGGATTTCTGAGTCCTGTAGCTTTTGAATGGTGATCATCCATCAGTGGGCACCTGCGAGGCATGGTGAGAAATTAAAACATTGACTCCCCTATGTGATAAAGATTCTCCCTTTTCTTCACTGGATCTTGAGAGGGCAGGGGAGAATATAAAAACTTGCCCAAGGTTTTATCCTTACTTTGTGCATCTTTGTTTCTGTGTAAAGGGCCTGCCATCTGAAAGAAAAACAACCTGATTTATTCTCCTCCAAACTGGAAAACTAGTCTTTTTCTCACACTAAAATTCAGAGGAGGAACATATGTAAATATGTACCAACAAGACAGTAGAAGGGCTATGAAGGCATAGAGGTGGGTTTTTGAGGAAAGAAAGAGGAGTGAGACCTGTCTTAGATGGATGTCCAGGAAAGGCAAGCCTAAGAAAGTATGAGTGCAGCCCACACTGGAAGGCAGAGCTTGGAGTTATCCAGGTGACTGGCTGGGACATTTCCAGGCAAAGACAAGATGGTATTTCAAGACCATGATTTGGCAAAGGGGTGGTGTTTTTGAAGCACAGAAAGAAGGCCAGTGAGTCACGAAGACAATGATGGTGATTTGAGATTTGGCTGGAGAGTTGTGCTGGGTTCCAGATTTGCAGAGCCTTGAGAGCCTCATGTGGTAAGGAGGATGGTGCATTCCAAGTGCAACTGGAAGCTATTGGAAGGTTTTCAGCAGAGAAGGGACACGATCTTGTTTATGTTTTAAAAAGACATCATTCTGGGCGCCTGGGTGGCTCAGTCGGTTAAGCGGCCTCAGGTCATGATCTCACGGTTTGTGAGTTCGAGCCCCGCATCGGGCTCTGGGCTGACAGCTCAGAGCCTGGAGCCTGCTTCATATTCTGTGTCTCCCTCTCTCTGACCCTCCCCCGTTCATGCTCTGTCTCTCTCTGTCTCGAAAATAAATAAACGTTAAAAAATAAAAAAAAAATTTAAAAAGGCATCATTCAGGATGCCTGGGTGGCTCAGTCGGTTAAGCGTCGGACTTTGGCTCGGGTCATGAACTCGAGGTTCAGGGGTTGGAGCCCCGTGTCGGGCTCTGCGCTGACAGCTTAGAGCCTGGAGCCTGTTTCTGATTCTGTGTGTGTGTCTCTCTCTGCCCCTCTCCTGCTTGTGCTCTGTCTCTCTCTGTCTTTCATTACTAAATAAACATTAAAAAAAAGTTTAAAAAGGCATCACTCTGGCAGATAGTAGGAAGAAGAAATTGGAACAGGCAAGAGGAACAGGAAAGTGGATCAGGGGATTTATTGCAGGGTGTGTGGGGAAAATCACATAGGAAAATTGTCATCACTTTTGATGAAGAGTCAATAGAGTAGGAGAAAAAATAGGGGCAGGCAAATGTGGATTGAGGGTATGAGAAAAGGAAGTGTGGCCAGGGTATAAAACCTTGGAAATGACCAGGCCTGGCGAGACAGGCAGAGGCAGAGCACAGAAAGGGGATCCTTGAGGAAGGGAGTGGTTGGTGGTTCGAATCGACTGCAGCCAGTAGATATCTGGGAAGTCTGTCTGCAGGTGGCAAACATTTTTGGCTAGCTGGTAGTTGAGGAGTGTGACTATAGTTCCTGGAGAGGTTGGGGAACAGACTGGCAGAAACTAAGTAGAAAAACACGTCCTCAATGGATGGAAGAATAGGCATGTTCTCAGGATCAGGATTGAGGCACTGAATAGAAGGCCAGGATCCAATTCCCAGGACTGGGCACAAGAGCCTTTGTTTCAGAAACAGGGCAAAAGTTTAGTCACTATAAAAGGAGCACCAGGGTGAATGTGGACTACCAGGAAGTGAGGCTGAGGCTGTGTCCCACAGAGCTGGCCTGAATCTTTCCCAAATCTCCCTGCCTGCAGCCAGGATTGTCCCAGAACTTGGAGGGAAGGGTCAAATGAGGAAAGGACAGGTTTTGTCAAGAGGGAACCACCACTGAGACCACTTAAGAGTTGTCACACTGGGATTCTGCCATCTACATTTTTCCTGCCTTGTCTTCTTTTAGCCATTGCTTTGTTACCTTAAATTCATTGAACACCCACCTTGTGTTAGGTGCCATGGGGAACCCAACAATGAAGATGACATGGTCCCTGCTCTATAGGATCCTACGATGGAGTATTCTGTCTAGGTGATTATTATACAGGTGGATTGCATTGTAGCCTCTTGGAGATTCCATAGAGATTATGTTTGCTCCTAGCTACCAGAATAGCGACAGAAGTAATGCGGTCTCTGTGTTGTTAGAGAAGTTTGTGATATTCAGTGGGACATCAGATAGCATATTTACTTGGTGTCAAAGATTGGTCTTACATACTTCTTGTGATAGGCAGCCTCTGAGATGGCCCCAGTGTCTGCACCCTATCGTATTCATGTCCCTGTGTAATCCTCTCCCCTTGTGTGTGGCTGGAACTGGTGACCAGCTCCTAATGAATAGAACACAGGAAAAGAGATAAGATGTCACTTCTGAGAATGTTCCAAAGATTCTGTGGTTTCCATCTTCTATGCCCTCTCTTGGTCTCTTGATTGTTCTGAGGGCAGCCAGCTGCCTTGTTTTGAACTGCCTTGCGGAGAAGCCCCTGTGTCAAGGAATTGATGTCTCTAGACAACAGCCAGCAAGGACTTGAGGCCTGTCAGCAGCCACATGAGGGGACTTGGAAACAGATCTTCTCCCAGATGGAGCCTTGAGATGGCTGTCATTTTAGCTTATGACTTGGTGATAGCCTTGTGAGAGATCCTGAGCCAGAGGCACCAGTTGAGTCATGTCCTGATTCCTACCTCAGAAACTGTGAGCTAATAAAGGCTTGTTGTTTTAAGGTGCTAAGTTTTTGGGTAGTATGTTACACAACAATGGATAATGAATACTGTTCTCTTCAGGATTCTAGCTTTTATTTTTGAGGTGTCATAGTGGGGTACTCAATGCACGATGAGCTGAGTACAGATATCCTACTTCCTGTGCCTTTGGTCTTAAGCTCTCTGCTGATGATAGCTACTTTGAACTTTCTTTATACTCTAAATCTTGAGCTTAGTTTACTCATTAATGATTATCATATAAAGTCTTAGAGAGTAGTATTTGTTACTCTGGATTTGAATATAGAAATTTCATCGTCCAAGTGGTTAGTGACGGGCTTACAAATACTAACATCACAATTTCTTCTCAGCTCTATGACAATTCTGCTTTTTGGATAGCTTTTGTGCTATAAACTAAACAATGAGAATGAGAAATAGACAAGTAGACAATTCCATTGCCACCGGAAACTGTTACGAAGAGTTCCTTGTCTCATGGGGTGCCTGGGTGGCTTGGTCGGCTGAGTGCCCAACTTCAGCTCAGATCATGATCTCACAGTTTGTTAGTTGGTTAGTTCATGAGTTCGAGCCCCGCCTGCTTCAGATCTTGTGTCCCCTTCTGTCTCTGCCCCTCCCCGACTGGTGCTCTCTATTTCAAAAAACCGACCAACCAACCAACAATCTAACATTAAAAAAAAAAAAAAAAAAAAGAGTTCCTTGTCCTAGTCAACGTGCTTATCCCAAGTTTGCTGTGTCCACAATACAGTTGCCTAAGACAGGACCAACTCTGAACCTCCTAAGCCAGCTTTTCTCCTTACTGCTTTGTTTCTGTGATAACATCTTTTGGATTACCTAGACTCAATATCCGGGGCTCTCCTTTAATTCTGTTTTTTCCTGTGATCGTTTTTCCTCTTTAGTACCCAAGCCCTAGCAGGTTCTGCCTGTGCAACATCTCTTACATATTTTTTCTTGTTGCATTGCCATGTATACTACTCAAGTTACCTCTTGTTTGAAGTATTTCTGTTATCTTTTTAACTTTTTATTAAATTTCAAACATATACAAAAGTAGAGAGGTTATATAATGAATCTCCATATAATCATTACCTAACTTTGACAATAACTAAGTCATGTCCATTCTTGTTTCACCTACACACCCCCCCAGTTTCCCCTTTCCCATATTATTGTGAAACAAATCCCAGACATCATGTCATTTCATCTGTACGTTTCAGTAAATATTAAAGCCATAGTACTCTTTAAAATGTAAATATAACACCATTACTACTTTTTAATTTTTTTTTGGCTTCAGGAGTAGAATTTAGTGATTCATCACTTATGTGTAACAATGAGTGCTCACCATAACAACTGCCCTCCTTAATACCCATCAGCCATTTACCCCAATCCTCCGCTCACCTCCCTCCATCAACCTTCAGTTTGTTCTCTTTTGTTAAGAGTGTCCTATGGTTTGTTTTCCTCTCTTTCTCTTTTTTTTTTTTACCTTCCCACATGTTCATCTGTTTTTTTTTCCTTTAAATTCCATATATGACTGAAATCATATGGTATCTGTCTTTCTCTGACTGACTTACATGGCTTAGCATAATATACTCCAGCTCCATTATTAGTTTTAAAAATGAAAAATATGTCAATCATCAAAAGGATTATTATTTTAATTTGAATTGTCCTGACTATTACTATGGTTGACCATCTTGCCTTATTTATTGGCTCTTTGGGTTTGCTTTTCTGTGAAGTATCTATGCATATCCTTTGCTCTTTATCTATTGGGTGGTTTGTCTTTGTATATTATGAATAATAACCCCCTATTAGTAATATGCATTTTCCATCTACCCCCCCTTCCTACATACCCATTCAAACAATTCTTTCTACAGTTCTCTTTCCCTTGACTGGTGGATGGGATTCAGGGTATGTATGATGAATTTTCTGGCCACTCATATTATTTTAGAAGTTCTCCATTCGCTATAAGTCCAAAGAATTGGGTTATTACGTTGCCCAATTCTATGTAATTGTTAAAATTCTGAACATCACTGAAAGTGAAAAGGTATTCCTTGCTCCACTTAAGGCCTCTTTCAGGTGGGAAATCTTCAGAGGGAAAAGGTGTGTGCTGTTGGCTTCATCTGCCTTAACTCTGTATGCCCACCTCCCCCTTGCCTGTGTTTTCCACCCCTGCCCTCTTCCAGGGATATGGGACAGGGGGGTGGTGGCAAGTAGGGGATGGAGAACCTAGAGGAAACGGAAGGTGATACGGACAAAGACAGTAGTGGTGGTGGTGGTTAGAAGTGGTGGGGTGCTGTGTATATTTTGAAGGCATAATCTACAGAATTTGCCAATGGATTGGCTGTCTGATATAAGAGAAAGAGGGAGAGTCAAAGATAAAATAGTTTTGCTCGATCTGGAATCTCTAGTTTTCTTACCGTGGTAGAATACATGGAACATAAAACTGACCATTTTGACCATTTTAAAGTGTATGGCTCAGCGGCATTCACAGTGCTGTGCAATCATCAGCACTACCCCTCTCCAGACCCTTTTCATCATCTGAAACCAAAACTCTGCATCCATTAAACAATATGTCATTCCCACCCCCACCTCTAGCCCCTGGTTCCCACCAGTCTACTTTCTGTCTCCATGATTCTGACTACTCTAGATACCTCACATAAATGGCATCATCCAATATTTGTACTTTTGTGTCTGGCTTCTTTCACTTAGCAGAATGTCTTCAAGATTCATCCATTTTGCAGCATGTGTCACAATTTCCTTCCTGTGCAAGGCAGAATAATACCCCATTGTATGTTTATAGCACATTTTGTTGATCCTTTTCTTCATCAGCAGACATTTGAGTTGTCCCCATATTTGTGGTTAGTGTGAATAATGCTGCTATAAACGTGAATGTACAAATATCTCTTTGAGTCCCTGCTTTTGGTCCTTTTAGGTATATACCCAGGCTGGATTGTATAGTAAATCTATGTTTATTTTTGAGAAAGTGCCCTAGAGTTTTCCACAGTGGCTGCACCATTTTCCGTTCCCACCAGCAATGCACAAGAGACAGGAAGACTGAGGCTCAGAGAAGTAACCAAGCAGTAGGTAGAAGAGCTGTTATCAATAGGAATGAGGAATTTCTATCAATTTTAATTTAAAAAAGCATAAGAAGTTTGTGTACAAAATAATAAGCAATTGGGCTTAGTCCTCTGTTGAGTTCTTGCTGATGTATTACTGTGAGAGGAGCACAAGTGTGAAATGAGGGCGGTGCTAACAGAGAACTGTTAGCACCCTCTCCTCTGAGGGTGTTGGAGCAACAGACCCCAAAGAACCAGTTAGGGTGCAAGTACTTTTTGAGTATTTATATGGTCAATGACAATGGGTTGGTGCTTGAGGCTTGTGGTGAATTACAGAGCTGGGACCTGCTCCCAAAGAGCTCTTTGTATTCTGTTGGGAAGCCAGGCAGACACAGATGGAATGAAGAGAATAATTCAAATCTGATAATTAATAAAAATGCTTTGGGGATCTAGAGAGCTTATGAGTTTATGCTGAGTTGCATAGTGACTGGCACCCCAGAAACATGGCAGCAGAGAATTTTCTAAGTGGGAAGGTCTCCATTTCTGGCAGGGGCCTGAATCGTGTTAGCCTTCCTGGGAATATTAGTTTCAGCCTCTTAATTCCACAGGTTTATAAGAAGAGCTTGTTTACCTGCTCCTTAAACACCTGCTTCACCTGCTTGTTCCGCAGGGTGTAGATGAAGGGATTGAGCATCGGGGTCACCACGGTGTTGAGCAAGGCCACCACCTTGTTCCTGTCCTCCCCCTCATTTCCCTTGCCTGACCGGATGTACATGAAGATGCAGCTGCCATAGAAGAGAGACACAACAATGATGTGGGAGGAGCAGGTTGAGAAGGCTTTCTGCCTCTCCTTGGCCGAGGGGATGCGCAGGATGGTGTGGAGGATGTGGCCGTAGCAGGTGGCCGTCACGGACAGAGTGCCCAGCAAACTGAGGTTGGCCGCAATAAAACCCAGAAGCTCTATCAGACTCGTGTCTGCACATATGAGTTCCAGGAGTGGAAAGTTGTCACAAAAGAAATGGTTAATGACATTGGGGCCACAAAATGGCTGCTGAAGTATGATGGAACTTGGAAAGACAATGAGAAGGAATCCTGCCATCCATGAACAAAGAACCAGCTGTATACAGACCCTTTTGCTCATGATGGTTGCATAACGTAAGGGGTTACATATGGCCACATACCTGTCAAAGGACATCACTGCCAGTAGGAAGAACTCTGTGGTGCCCAGGAAGAAATAGAGGAAACTTTGTAGGAAACAGCCTGGGAGAGAGATGGTCTTGTATCCAGTCAGGATGTTGGTCAGCATCTTGGGGAAGATGACCGAGGTGAACCAGATCTCCAGGACAGCAAAGTTGCGGAGGAAGTAGTACATGGGGGTGTGGAGGCGCCTGTCCACGAGGGTGATGCCCACGATGAGAAGATTCCCCAGCAGAGTGAGGAGGTAGGTCAGGAGCAGCCCCAGGAAGATGAGCATCTGCAACTCACAGGCATCTGAGAGTCCCAGCAGGACAAACTCGGTGACAGTGGTGTGGTTCCTCATGGCTCCTCTGAACTCTGCTTGAGGGTGGCCAATCAGAGGTGTGCAGCATCAGGAGGAGGGATGTTCTGGTGACCCAAGGACACTTGGAACTGAAAGGAAAGAGGGATTCAGAGCTGAAGGAGTCCTTTAATTCTTTGATCTCTGAGTCCCTTTGTCTCCCTCCTCAGGCTGGTTGTCCAGATCTCATGGAGTTAGCATCAAGTCACACATACTTTGACCTAACGTAAATCAATTTTGGGGGAGTCCTTGGGAAAAGTTTTCCCATTTCTCTGTTTCTATTGGGAAACTCCGTATTAAACTCCTTTCATTCTTTTCTCATATTCATCCCACCGCTACAGGGGGTCTCTCAAGTGTATTAAGATTTATGCCACTGCAAATCCTGTACCCGATGTATCACAGACCTTGATAGAAAGCATTGTTTGTTACCCTATAGCTTGTTACAGAAGGCATTTAAGTTAGAGATGGTGGTTGCACCTGAGCTCCATCATTCACCAACAAGTCTGGGACCGTTATCTACCTAACCAAAACTGTTTCCTTGGTGGGAACAGTAAGAGCACATTTGTAAAAAGTTCTCCCACAACTTAAATAAATAATGCATTTCCAATACTTAGCACAAGGCTAGCCACAGAGCAAGCACTCACATAATGTTAGGTATGTTCATTTCCTCCTTTGTGACTGAAACTCTAGTGGGACGATAATAAGAGGAAATCAGAGTAAATTGGAGAAAGGATACCGTGACTTGGGCAATATGTACTGAAACAAACTGTTTAAAAAATACAAAGATATTATCAGCTCATTATGGAAAGCTTAGGAACCATAGAAAATCCATAGGAAACGGAGCAAAAATTTCACATGTAGCCCCATAGAGACATTTTAATTCAGATTTTGATTTACTTCTATTGTATTTTTTCCATTCTTAGTGTTTAATAACAGTGTTTATTGCTTTACATACCATGCTCATAGATTATGTATTTTGTACCTCTTTCCTTCTGACATATTAGTGTCACGTTATTATAAACATTTTGTTAAGCTATTATTTGGCTGATACTTTTCAAGGGATGCATGTGCTATGAAACTGATACATAGTGTGGGAGAGAGCATATATTCGCAGATGAGGCATCACGCTTAATTTTTTGGGATAATATCCTAATAATGATAACAAAGAATCATAACAATTAACAGTGATATTCAAGATTGTTCATCAGTCAATTTCAAATTTGGAGAGTATATATCTTTGTTTTAAGTGATTGTCACTTCTCTGTTTTACATTACTTCATATTGTCCTTAGAGATCTGGATACAGAACTACACAAGCTTGTCATTGGTTGTTCTTCATAGAAATGACAGGTTGAGGCGAGCCTCTGTAGGGAGGAGGTGACTCCATCCAAGACAGGAGCAGGACCCAATGTGATCAGATTGCATCAGAAAAGTGATAACATACGACATTATAGCTATGTGACATATGTATTTTCATGGAGAAGGACTGGATGAGAACCTGGGAAAAGGAACATGATTGCCAATCAGGATGGGAGGATCGTGGGTGATTTTTTCTTTCCTCTTTTAATTATTGTAATGTTTGCTTATGAAATAATAAGTTCAAACTTATAAGAGGAACCAGCACAGTCAGCCCATTTGTATTAAGAGTTGAGCAGAACGTTTCAGGAGAGACAAAGGGGAAACCAGTGGCTGTCCATGAAAATGGTAAACAAAAGCTTTAGAGATTCTGGGACTCATGAGCTGGACCTGGGTCAGGATAGTGAGAATGATGAAAAGAATCAAAGAGGTCAGCTGGGCGGTAGCCTGCCTGTGGCACCTGTAAACACATGACAGGTTTCTGGGCAGGGTGTCCAGAGCAGTCGGATTCCCCTTCCCCTATTCCAAAAATTGCACCCATGCAGGTTACCTCACTAGCTGCCAGGTGAGGTGTTCTATTGTCTTCAAGGCAGTTGTGATGATGGAGACTCCTGGTTTTCAGAGGAAGCTCCTGGCTCTGCAATGTTGCCCAAGGACTATGTTTCTTGGGGGATCCACCAGGGATTCAAAATGAAGGAAGCTCCAGAGCTGTAACATGGTCGGAAGGTCATGGACATAGGTGGGCCCTGTCCTCCTTGTACCGCACGTGACCCAAACCTCCATGTTTTCCAACAACCAGTCTTCCTTAAGAAATGGTCCGTGACTCCTTGGTCACCAACATCCCCAGATAGCTCATCTCTGGGTGTTCCCCAGAACTTCTGGAGTCACCAGTTTTTCAGGAAGTTTCTGTTGCTTCTGCCCCATCATAGCATCTCTGCTGGACCACTTTCCTGGGGAAATGGATGTAGAAACATAAGCAATTATTCACCCATCTCTCCTAAACTAAGGCAGAGACAGACATCAATGTTGAGACTCATATGACTCATTTTCAGTTGGGTTTAAGAGGCTTCTAGGCAGAATGGTACATGCCCTTCCAGGGGCATGGTGCCCATAGAGGATTCTGGGGTAACCTATTAGTGGCAGACTCCTTGTCTCTGTGGAGCTGGCATCGGGCCTGGGCTGCCTGAGGTTCTTCTGTTTGGTCTCCATGGAACTCAGAGATATACAGGGTACACAGCTCAAACTTAGCCGGTCTAGAGTGTCTCCCTCTTCTCTTGTAGGATGGAGCTGTGCTTCCCCTGAGATTCATTACCATCCGTGGTAATAGGGACCCGAGGAGGTCCCTTACCTCTAACTTTCTTCAACTTTGAGATTGAGAGTTTCCTTTGTTCTGGCTGAGAAACTCAAAACTCCTAATGAAGTTTAATGATAACAAAGAGGTGCAATAATTAAAACACTCAACAAATATTTGTTGAGTGCTTATTGTGTGGCAAGTACTGGTCTACACACCAGCGATGTATAGGCAGAGTCTTGTGGGGACCAAAGACATTAAGCCATCACACTAATAATTACTATTGTGACTAGTGTTCTGAAGGAGAACTCATAGGATAGAATAGAATAGGTAGGATAGAATTTAGTGATTCATCACTTACATCTAACACCCAGTGCTCATCCCAACATGTGCCCTCATTCATGCCCATCACCCATTTAGCCCATCCTCTCCCCCAACTCCCCTCCAGCAATCCTGTTTGCTTTCTATATTTAAGAGTCTCTCATGGTTTGCTTCCCTTTCTGTTTTTATCTTATTTCCTCCCCCCTCCCTTCCTGTATGTTCATGTTTTGTTTCTTATCTGTTTGCTTGCTGGGTTTTTTGTTCAAAAAATTTTTTAAGTTTATTTATTTATTTACTTACTTATTTATTTATTTATTGTGTGTGTTTGTGTGTGTGTGTGTGTGAGGGAGAGAGAGAGAGAGAGAGAGAGAGTGAGAGAGAGAGATAGCGTGCACTCGCACACATGAGCGAGGAAGGAGCAGAAAGAGGTGAGAGAATCCTAAGCAGGCACCAATCAGGGTTCAATCTCACGAACTGTGAGATTATGACCTGAACCTAAATCAAGAGTCAAACTCTTAACTGACTGAGCCCCCAGGCACCCCCAACTGTTTGTTTCCTAAATTCCACATATGCATGAAATCATGTATTTGTCTTTCTCTGACTGACTTATTTTGCTTAACATAATACACTCTAGTCCATCATGCAATGGACTTTCGGGCTCTTTCCATAATTTGGCTATTTGAGATAGTGCTGCTACAAACATTGGGGTACATGTGCCCCTTCGAATCACCACTCCTGTGTCCTTTGGATAATTTCCTAGTAGTGCAATTTCTGGGTCATAGGGTAGTTCTCTTTTTTATTTTTTGAGGAGCCTCCATACTGTTTTCCTCAGTGGCTGCACCAGTTTGCAATCCTACCAACAGAGCTAAAGCGTTCCCCTTTGCATCCTTGCCAACATCTGTTGTTTCATGAGTTAATTTGATCCATTCTGACAGGGATGAGGTAGTATCTCACTGTGGTTTTGATTTGTATTTCCCTGATGATGTGATGTTGAGTATCTTTTCATGTGTCTGTTAGGAATCCGGATGTCTTCTTTGGAAAAGTGTCTATTCATGTCTTCTGCCCCTTTCTTCACTGGATTATTTGTTTTTTGGGTTTTGAGTTTGATAAGTTCTTTATAGATTTTGGATACTAACCCTTTATCCAAAATGTCGTTTGCAAAGATCTTCTTCCATTGCGTTGGGTGACTTTTAGTTTTGTGGGTTGTTTCCTTCGCTGTGCAGAAGGTTTTTATCTTGATGAATTCTCAGTAGTTCATGCTTGCTTTTGTTTCACTTGCCTCCAGAGAAATGTCTCGTAAGAAGTTGCAGTGGCCGAAGCCAAAGAGGTTGCTACTTGTTTTCTTCTCTAGGATTTTGATGGTTTCCTGTCTTACATTTAGGTCTTTCATCCATTTCAAATTTATTTTTGTGTATTTTTTCAATTCATGAGCATGGAATGTTTTTCCATTTGTGTCTTCTCCAGATCTTTCAGAAGCTTTCTATAGTTTTCAGCATACAGATCTTTTACCTCTTTCGTTAGGTTTATTCCAAGGTATCTTATGGTTTTTGATGCAAGTGTAAATGGGATCGATTCCTGGATTTCTCTTTGTGCTGCTTCATATTGGTGTATAGAAATGTAACCGATTTCTGTATGTTGGTTTTATATCCTGCGACTTAGCTGAATTCATGGGTCAGTTCTAGCAGACTTTTGGTGGAGTCTTTTGGATTTTCCACATAGATTATCATGTAGTCTGCGAAGAGTGAAAGTTTGACTTCTTCCTTGCATATTTGTATGCCTTTTATTTCTTTTTGTTGTCTGATTGCTGAGGCTAGGACTTCCAACACTATACTGAACAACAGTGGTGAGAGTGGACATCCCTGTCGTGTTCCTGATCTTAGGGGGAAAGTGCTCAGGTTTTCCCTGTTGACAGCTGTGGGTCTTTCATATATGGCCTTTTATAAAATTAAGTAATTAATTAATAATGTTTATATTTTTGAGAGAGAGACAGAGACAGAGGGTGAGCGGGGAGGGGCAGAGAGAGAAGGAGACACAAAATCTGAAGCAAGCTCCAGGCTCAGCCATTAGCACAGAGCCCGATGGGGACTCAAAGTCGTGAACTGTGAGATCATGACCTGAGCTGAAGTCTGACACTTAACCGACTGAGGCACCCAGGTGCCCCTCGTATATGGCCTTTATGATGGTGAGGTATGTTCCTTCTATCCCTACTTTCTTGAGGGTTTTTATTTAAAAAAAGATGATGTATTTTGTCAAATGCTTTTCTGCATCTATTGAGAAGATCATGTGGTTCTTATTCTCTCTTTTATTAATGTGGTGTATCACGTTGATTTGTGGATATTGAACCACCCTGTAGCCCAGGAATAAATCCCACTTGACCTGGTGAATAATTCTTTTAATATAGTGTTGGATTCAATTTGCTAGTATCTTATTGAGAATTTTTGAGAAATTTTGCATCAGGGAAATTGGCTTATAATTATCCTTTTTAGTGGGGTCTTTGTCTGGTTTTGGCCTCAAGGTAATGCTGACTTCACAGAATGAGTTTGGAAGCTTCCTTCCATTTCTATTTTTTGGAAAATCTTCAAAAGAATAGGTACTAATATTTCTTTAAATGTTTGGAAGAACTCACCTGGGAAGGCATCCGGCTTCCATGTATGTCTATAGCACATTTTGTTGATCCATTCATTCATCAACAGACATTTGAGTTGTCCCCATACTTTGGTTATTGTGAGTAATGCTGCTATAAACGTGGATGTACAAGTATCTGTTTGAGTCCCTGCTTTCAGTCCTTTTGAGTATATACCCAGAAGTGGAATGGCTGGATTGTATAGTAAATCTATGTTTATTTTTCAGGAAGTGCCCTAGTGTTTTCCACAGTGGCTGCACCATTTTCCATTCCCACCAGCAATGCACAAGAGCTCTAATTTGTTCACATTGTTGCCAACGCTTGGTATTCTTTGTTTTTCACATTTAAAAAATACTAGCCAGGGATGCCTGCCTGGCTCAGTCAGTAGAGCATGTGACTCTTGATCTCAGGGTTGTGATTTCAAGCCCTAGTTTGGGTGTGGAGCCTACTTAAAAAAAATTAAAAATAAATAAACTAAATAAAAAATACCACCCATCTTAATGGGTATGAAGCAGTAAGTTCATTGTGAATTTGAGTACAAATTCACAATGTGAATTGTGAATTGCAATTCACACCTTGCACACCTTTTCATGTGTATTCAGCCATTTGTAGAATTGGGTTGCTTGTTTTTGTTATTGAGGACCTATTTTTTGAGTTTATAGAAGTATGTAATCCCATTTTCAATCCATTCTGTGGTAATTTGTCTAATTAATTTTTCTATTTCTTTTTAGATTTTTGATAATTTTCTTTTTCTAGGAAATCATCCATTTCCTTCTGTTTTACAAATTTGTTGTCAAAGAGTCACACATGATTTTTTCTTACACAGATCATTTCTACCCTGAATTATAGTTCTTGTGTGTTTCTATCTTCCTTGTTAGATTTCAAATCTTTCAAAGGCATAAAATAAATTTTATATCCCAGGCCACATAGTACATCCTTGAGCATGACCTTTGTGTAATCATTATTTTGGAACAAGTAAATACAGTAATTGATTTCATTACTTATGTTATATTTGTTTATTTGTTAATATAGCTTTATTTTTCCATCGCCAAAGTGGTGAACACTCTAGTATCAAATTTCAATGGGTCAAGTGGTATATTTCACTTTATATAATATTTAAGATAACATTTGGGATACGCAATTCATTATGGCATTTTGAGTAGAAATGCTTTTGTTGACAACTGGTATGAAATTCAGAAGGAAGAGACAGAAGGTAGGATGAGAAATGGAAGGAAAGAACTAACATTCATTGAGGCCTTACTGTGTGCCAATCACTGTTTGAGGCACTTTGCATAGAACATCTCCTCTGACATTCATCAGAATCCTTTGGAATGCACATTTTGTCCCCGTTTTACAGACGGGAAGACTGAGGCTCAGAGAAGTAACCAAGCAGTAGGTAGAAGAGCTGTTATCAATAGGAATGAGGAATTTCTATCAATTTTAATTTAAAAAAGCATAAGAAGTTTGTGTACAAAATAATAAGCAATTGGGCTTGTCCTCTGTTGAGTTCTTGCTGATGTATTACTGTGAGAGGAGCACAAGTGTGAAATGAGGGCGGTGTTAACAGAGAACTGTTAGCACCCTCTCCTCTGAGGGTGTTGGAGCAACAGACCCCAAAGAACCAGTTAGGGTGCAAGTACTTTTTGAGTATTTATATGGTCAATGACAATGGGTTGGTGCTTGAGGCTTGTGGTGAATTACAGAGCTGGGACCTGCTCCCAAAGAGCTCTTTGTATTCTGTTGGGAAGCCAGGCAGACACAGATGGAATGAAGAGAATAATTCAAATCTGAATTAATAAAAATGCTTTGGGGATCTAGAGAGCTTATGAGTTTATGCTGAGTTGCATAGTGACTGGCACCCCAGAAACATGGCAGCAGAGAATTTTCTAAGTGGGAAAGTCTCCATTTCTGGCAGGGGCCTGAATCGTGTTAGCCTTCCTGGGAATATTAGTTTCAGCCTCTTAATTCCACAGGTTTATAAGAAGAGCTTGTTTACCTGCTCCTTAAACACCTGCTTCACCTGCTTGTTCCGCAAGGTGTAGATGAAGGGATTGAGCATCGGGGTCACCACGGTGTTGAGCAAGGCCACCACCTTGTTCCTGTCCTCCCCCTCATTTCCCTTGCCTGACCGGATGTACATGAAGATGCAGCTGCCATAGAAGAGAGACACAACAATGATGTGGGAGGAGCAGGTTGAGAAGGCTTTCTGTCTCTCCTTGGCCGAGGGGATGCGCAGGATGGTGTGGAGGATGTGGCCGTAGCAGGTGGCCGTCACGGACAGAGTGCCCAGCAAACTGAAGTTGGCCACAATAAAACCCAGAAGTTCTATCAGACTCGTGTCTGCACATATGAGTTCCAGGAGTGGAAAGTTGTCACAAAAGAAATGGTTAATGACATTGGGGCCACAAAATGGCTGCTGAAAAGTGATGGAACTTGGAAAGACAATGAGAAGGAATCCTGCCATCCATGAACAAAGAACTGACTTCACACAGACCCTTTTGCTCATGATGGTTGCATAACGTAAGGGGTTACATATGGCCACATACCTGTCAAAGGACATCACTGCCAGTAGGAAGAACTCTGTGGTGCCCAGGGAGAAATAGAGGAAACTTTGTAGGAAACAGCCTGGGAGAGAGATGGTCTTGTATCCAGTCAGGATGTTGGTCAGCATCTTGGGGAAGATGACCGAGGTGAACCAGATCTCCAGGACAGCAAAGTTGCGGAGGAAGTAGTACATGGGGGTGTGGAGGCGCCTGTCCACGAGGGTGATGCCCACGATGAGGAGATTCCCCAGCAGAGTGAGGAGGTAGGTCAGGAGCAGCCCCAGGAAGATGAGCATCTGCAACTCACAGGCATCTGAGAGTCCCAGCAGGACAAACTCGGTGACAGTGGTGTGGTTCCTTATGGCTCCTCTGAATTCTGCTGAGGGTGGCCAATCAGAGGTGTGCAGCATCAGGAGGAGGGATGTTCTGGGGACCTCAGGAACTTTGTAACTGAAAGGAAAGGGGATGAGTGTTCCATTTTTGTGTGACAGATTCCTTTATTTCTTTGAAGGACGTATCTTTCCATCGCTCACTACTCAAGCTTGTTTTGTAAGGTCCCTGGGTTTCCCATCTCATGTTTGATCCCTGGCACGTCTGTGTGTTGGAGGAGAAAGTGGTGATTTTAAGGGTGGCCTAAGTAAAGCCCCAAAGCAAAAATTATCCTTGCTTACCTTTTGAACCAAACTTTTCTTCTCAGCACAGAATGAATCCTATTGCCCCTAACATTATAATCTATTTCCAATACTTTTTACTTTTATATTTATTCCAACCATAGGTCTTTTTCCATAAATAGTTCATATTTGAGGGCAGTAACCTCTTTTTGCTTAACTTAGCCATTCACTGCAACAATCCATATCCTCATAAACTGATTTAGAATGCATTGATGCTCTATTGTTTTTCAAGATTACCTGAAATTTGATACCTTTCATGAGTATTTGGATTACTAAAAAAAAGAGGAAATTTATGAGAGAAAAGCACAACTCTTACAAATCAAAAAAGAATAATTCAAGTAATATATGCATAAATAAAAATTCTTAAGAGGAAGTTTGGTATTCAAGATTTAATGATGTATCCAGGTTCTTCTCTTACATCTCCTTGTGGACTATAGATACAATAGACTCTTTGAGATTTCTTAATACTGTTTTATGCACCTGTGTGTCTGCACATGACATTCTTTCAGCTTGGAATTATCAGCCTTTCAAATATTATTTTTCCTTTAAGTCTCTCCTCAAAAATTGCTATCATTTTTATGAATGAATGAATCTTTCCTCTGTATCCCTAATAATTTTATTATATCTCATTTGATTTGTATTGAATTTTATATTTGTTTTTCATTTGTTGTTTACTGAGTCAAAAAATTTCTTGGGGCGCCTGGGTGGCTCAGTTGGTTAAGCATTCAACTCTTGATTTTGGCTCAATTCATGATCTCACAGTTTGTGAGTTTGAGCCCTGTGGGGGAGCCTGCTTGGGATTCTCTTTCTCCCTCTCTCTCTGTCCCACCCCTGCTCATGCTCTCTTTCTTTCTCTCTCTCTCTCTCAAAATAAATATAAAATAAACTTTAAAAATTTTCTTTTTAAATTTGTTTTTATACAGCACTTAGAATGAGTTTCTTGAAATAATCAGCTTCAATAAACATCTACTGAATGAGTGAGTAACATCTCAATTGTCTGAGAGATGGATGTGGTGGTGTTTGACAAAGAAGAGGTTGAGGGCTCATTTATGTCATACTTCCTAAGGGATACTTTGCAGAGTCATATGCCAAGTAGTCTTAAACTGGCCCATGTGAAGAGAATTTGCTTTTCCTCATGAGAGGGTGTATGTATGTCCCCACAAACATCCTCTAAAGGGACACTATCCATCTTTGATATGATCTGGATTTTGAGCTAGTAAATAGAGCTCTGGTTGGGTCTGCCCCAGTGCTTCCAGCAGCAAAACCCCCAAACCCCCAAACCCTTAAAAAGGTCTCTTTCTAAAAGTCAGCATCCCCAAGGGGTGCTTGGGTGGCCCAGTCAGTAGAGCATATGAGTCTTGATCTTGGTTATGTGAGTTCCAGCCCCATGTTGGGTGTAGAGATTACTTAAAAATAAAAATCTTAAGGGGCACCTGAGTGGCTCAGTTGGTTAAGCATCCCACTCTTGATTTTAGTTCAGGTAGTGATCTTGCAGTTCGTAAGTTTCAGCCCCACATCAGGCTCTACAAGGAGCCTGCTTGAAATTCTCTCTCTCTCTCTCTCTCTCTCTCTCTCTCTCTCTCAATAAACAAATAAATAAACATGAAAAAAAAGTAAGCATGCTTGGACATTTCCTTCCTTAAACATTATCAACTACTACCTTAATTATCCGGCAGAACTATAGCAAGAATTATTTGCTAGTCACTGGAAAATAAGATTGGGATCCATGTTAGGTACTTGTAATGAAGGAAATGCTAGGGAATACTAGTAGAGAGGATGAAATGGTAAACTGTATATATATATACTTTCTTTTTTTATGACTGTTTTTCAAGTAGGCTCCATGCCCAGAGTGGAGCCCAATGTGGGCCTTGAACTCATGATCCTGAGATCAAGACCTGAGCTGATATCAAGAGTCAAACACTTAACCAACTGAGCCACTCAGACACCCCAGGTTTTGTCTTCTTTTCAGCACAGGCTACACTATTCAGTCATGCTATAAACTACCATTATGGGTAACATTTGTTGACAGTTATTAACACAAAATAGTTGTTCAGCCTCTGAGGATATTCACCAGGGTTATTCCTAGGCTTAACATTGTTTAGATTCTCAGTCATTTGAAAAAGAAGTCTCTGAGGTTCAAAGGTAAGCCCAGGTAACCAAGAAACTTACCCATCTCTTTCTGGAGCAGAAGCAGGATGCAACATGAATGTGATACCCAGAAACAGCAACAGGAACAATAGAATGAGTGCTTTCTAGGTGAAGTCTCAGGGGAACACATTGGAAGAAAGATGAGAACAGAGACTAAGATGAGAAAGAGTTGGATGTGAGTGGAAGCTGAGGACAAAGCTCCAGCTTCATACTGAATCATAAACTTGGCACAAACCATGAAAACACCTTGTGACCAGCCCAAGGATATAGCACATAAACAGTGCTGCTGTTAATCTTTTGTTTCTTTTCCCACTTCAAACCAGAGGTCAACATCTGGAGGGGGGTTGGAGGGAGTCCATATATAATGAGAAGTGAGCCACTTCCTGAATCCTGGCCATTTCCCCTTTTATCCTACATGCTTGATGGCAGCCTGAGAGCCTGGACATGCCACCATCTACCTAGACCATTCACTGTTTGCTCTTTTTAAAAAATATTTTATTTTTAAGGAATCTCTATACTTAACATGGGGCTCAAACTCACAACTCTGAGATTAAGAGTCCTATGCTCTATAGACTGAGCCAGCCAAGTGCCCTGACCATTCACTGTTTTAAGGGTAGTTATACAGTGTCCAGGGGGAAAGTCTGTGGATGCCCTGGAGGTTTGTCCTGTTATGCTGGAATTGCATGGTCTTTGGGACAGTTCTGGTACACTTAGAAGGAGGGTGAGATCTCCTTCTAAGGAAAACCATTAGAAGTTTCACCCAGAATCAATACTGTCCAGAGCTTTGGATTTTCCAAGGGCCAGTCACAAACAGTACAAGGTGGGGCAGACAAAGTTCCTCAATGTGAGTGAGCAACTATATGAATAAACATTGGTTTGCCTACCTTTGACTTGGATGGTGGGGCTCAAATTACACCATGTGTGTATTTGATGTGCCAATATTATAAAGGAAGGTAAAAAAGTACCCGCAACAAGAGGGTTTGAGGAAGCCACTGCTGTTCTGCCATCCTCTGCAGCAATAAGGGGGAGATTACCCTGCAGGTTCAGGTTAGGTATCTAGTAGCCCTCTGGGGAAGTCCCAATCAGGCCATGCCAATTACACTACTCAGGGGATTGCAGAAGGTGCCTAGTTCGCATAGGTATTTCTTCAGGTTGCAATATTGTCTATGGGTCTAAATACAGATCTTGTGCTTTTAGTCTGAGATCTTCATCTCCCATGAATTTGTTCTCTAAGAGCACCTATCTTTTTCCAAAGCATTGAATGATCAACTTGAATGGTCAGCTGTCATTCCCTGGGTAGGAAAATAGTTTCCTTGAACTTTGTCATCTTTCAGGTAACAGGATCTGTTGAGAACAGAATGTTGAAATCTTCCATTTTCAGCAAGCTCATCCTGGGGGAAGCTTTGGAAAAATACAGTTGTCATTTGGTGGATTCCTCCTTCATTGTCTTCTTGGACTAAAGGTGATGATTTTGACAGGTTAATGACTCTTATTACATCCTCGCATTGGCCCAGTCTCTATGAGACGATATTTCTTCTGGGGACAATGCGGCTCTAGGGGAGAGTGGGTGAGTTATTCCTGGAACAAACACATCTCCTTGTGGAGCTGACATCAGAGTTGAAAGATTTGGATTGCATCTTTATTTTCCTAAGGGATCTACTCTTCTCCAAAGTTTGATGGGTCTTGGGATCCCCAGATAATTAGTATAATGAGCCTTGCTCAGCCTCTTCCCAACTCTCTTGGCTGTTACTTACCACAACTGTACAAACAAAAGTTTCTGTTGTTTGTTCAGATCTACAATAGCAGTTACTTTTAGTTAAAGTAATATATCTAATCATGCCTCTGAAATTGGGGGTTCCTGTCTAATATTAGGCAGTCCTATTGTTACAGGGATGCAAAGAACCAACAAAAGTAATACAGAAACTTGGTTAATCCTATCCTGACTCTTACATGATTGGGCTTGGGAGATGGTGAAAATGGGGTCCTGGGGTGAGGAGGAGGAGGGAAGGAACAATAAGGAAGGAAATGAAAAAGTTAGGATTAATTTTTTTCCCAACTTTATTGAGGTATAATTGACAAAATGTTATCTGTTTAAAGTTTACTGTGATGATTTGATATGCCATATAGTATGAAATGATTCCTACAATGGGGTTAATTAACATGTCCATCACTTCACAGAGTTACCATTTTGTGTGTGTGTGTGTGTGTGTGTGTGTGTGTGTGTTGATAACACTTAAGATTTTACCACATTGCAATAAAACAAGTGTATCAAATCAGCATGTTAAACTTGCACATGTACATCTTAAACTTGTACAGTGTTATATGTCAATTATATTTAAATAAAAAAATCAAAACTTTCAGTTTTGGGGATGAAGATTTATTCTCTTAGCAAATTTCAAGTGTGCAATACAGTATTATTAACTATGGACACCATGCTGTACATTAGGCCCCCAAAACTTATTCATCTTATGGCTAGAAGTTTGCACCCTTTCACCCAACATCTCCCCATTTCCTCCACTCCTCAGCCTCTGGCAACCACCATTCTACTCTCTGCTTCTATGAATTTAGACCTTTTATTTGTTTGTTTGTTTAGATTCTGCATATAAGTGATACCATATAGTATTTGTTTTTGTCCGGCTTATTTCATTTAGCATTATGCCCTCCAGTTTTATAATGTTGTCATAAATGGCAGGATTCCTTCTTTTTTTTATAGTTGAATTATATTCCGTGTGTGTGTGTGTGTATTGTACCTTAAAATTTTTTTAATGTTTATTGATTTTTGAGAGAGAGAGAGACAGACAGAGCATGAGTGGGGGAGAGGCAGAGAGAGAGGGAGACACAGAATCTGAAGCAGGCTCCAGGCTCTGAACTGTCAGCACAGAGCCGGATGTGGGGCTCAAACCCATGAACTTCGAGATTGTGACCTGAGCTGAAGTCCGAGGTTTAACCGACTGAGCCACCCAGGCACCTCTACCTTCGTTCATTGATAGTCACTTAGGTTGTTTCCATATCTCAGCTATTGTGAGTAATGCTACAATGAATATGGGAGTGCAGATATGTCTTTGAAACACTGATTTAATTTCCTTTGAAATATACCCCAAAGTGGGGGTGCTGGATCATATGGTAGTTCTATTTTTAATTTTCAAAGAAAACTCCATACTATTTTCCATAATGGCTTTACCAGTTTACATTCCTACCAACAGTGTACAGGGTTTCTTTTCTTAACATCCTCACCAACACTTGTTATTTCTTGTCTTTTCTATAGCCATTCTAACAGGTGTGAAGTGATATCTCATTATGATTTTGATTGGCATTTTCCTGATGATTAGTGATATTGAAAATTCTTTTTATACATCTGTCGCCTATTTGCATACCTTCTTTGGAAAAGATGTCTATTCAGGATCTTTGACCATTTTTTTAATGGGCTTAGCTGATTTCTTGCTGTTAAGTTTGTTTTTCATGAGCCCATGTATCTCTCTTGAACTCCAGCACCATCTATCCAGCTATTAAATGAAGATCTCTACCTGGATGCCTTGAGGCCAATGTGTTAAAAGCAACTGGAGGAATATACCAGAGGCCAACAAAAGTGATACTTGTTTAAAAAAAAAAAAAAGTGATACTTGTTGTAGGTGGTAGTTTGGGGTGGATAGTGCTAGGGTTGACAGCATGATTCCTAACCATGTATCTTTTTAGATATTTAAAAAAATTGAACCAAGTGAATTTTTAAAAGTAAAATGATGAATGAATGAAAAACTGTGAATGTATCATCTCCCCCTTTCCCTCAATCTACTTCTGCCCATACGTTCCCTTCTCGTGTATTCCTATTGATGTGAAATGGTATCATCATTTCCTTGGTCACCCAAGCCAGAATGTGGGGAGTTATCCTAGACTCGTTCCTCTCCTTCACCTTCTTACCCCAACTTTTGTAATTTTGCCCTCAAGATATCTTGTGAATGGATTTCCTCTCTTTCTACATTCCCACTGCCATTGCCTTAGCTTGGGCTCTTTTATCTTTTTATATGGATTTGAATATCCTTCTCACTTTAGTTCTCCATGTTGTGTTAGAACGATCTTTTAAAAACACAAAAGGGACTACAATATTTTCCAGCCTAAAGTCATTCGATGTCTCCAAATAACCTTCAGAGTAAAACTTCTCAGCTTCAGCGTAAGCTTCCCAGTACAGCATCCTTTTGATCTAGGGTCTACCTATTGCTTTATTTTCTTCTCCCATTCTTCTTATTTAACTTAATCTCCAACCAAACTGCTGCCATTTTTGAAAGGATCCTGTTCTCTCTGGCCTCTGTGCCTATGTATATGATGCTCCTCCTACTTGAAGTGCCTTCCCAATCTTGACAAGAATCAGGTCCAGTTTTCCATGGGAAAACTTTTCTGAGTAGCTCCCCCTTCCCCTTGCCCAACTATATTCCTCTCATCTATAAATATAAATTCTGATATTGCACAAAATGCAATATCATCACTGTTGGGTTTTTCCTCTGTATCCCCCTACTAGCTTTGCGACCCTGGACAAATCCTGATATCAGGAATTGAATTGTATTTTTCCTTGTATATCCAGCATCTGGCATAGTACCCATGTAGAAGTATCACATTTTTCAAATCCTATCTCTTGTTTTTTTGTGTGTATTTCTTTTCCTTCCTAGATCTCTTGCACCTCCCATTTGGGTAAGGAGATTGGGAAATAAACATTATTGCAGAAGGCAGAGTAAAGCCTTTTCAAGTTTAGGACTCAGGGCCTAGAAAAAAACCCTGGTGAGTCAGTTCACGATTTATTTCCTGAGATTCTGACTGGTAGGGGAAAGAGGAGACAGCCCATGGAGAAAGGTTAGCTCAAAGCTGGGTAGTCTCTGGGAAGGGACATTGTACTCTGCTGTCCCAAACCCAGGCTGAGTCTGGGGGGGTGGGGGGAGAATGGAAGAACCCCATATAGGGCTGTGGGTGTGAGAACAGAGAGCACTTGCAACTTGCCTTCTGGGAAGAGTTTGGGGAGTGGTAATACCACAGAGAAGAGGCTGCATGGGATTTCTAGGCAGGTGGGACCTTCTAGAGCATCAACAACTTTCTCACATTCAGAGACATGCAGAAATAGAGTAATAAAGCCTAGTGTGCCCGAGAGAGGTACAGAGGGAGCAAGGAGAGCTGCTCAACCCTCAGGGGCCTTGCGGACAGGAATGGGGAGTGATGTGCCAGCCACCTGTGGACTGGTGACGGGGGGTGGGGCAGGATGGGAGGGTCCAGAGGACAGATGGCCATAGGGCTGGATGCCTCCTTGTCTCTTCCTATCCTCCTCAAAACTTAGACACAACACTGAAGTACACCTGTGGGAGAACCCAGAATTGACTAAGATTTAATTTCCACTATCAGGTTAATGGGGCATCTAGGGAAATTAAACTGAGTTTTAAAAATTAAATTTGGTGTACACATGAGTTTGCAAACTGAGATTAATATTTGCTTTACCTGGCATCAGACAGTGTTAAAAAATCGGTTAATTATATATGCATGTAAAATGGACAAAGGAGTAGAACTACATGTATCAAATGGCTCTAAGTAAACATTGCAATATAAAGTAATTTAGATGATTAATTCTTTCTCAGTAAAAATGTGGCAGCGTCCCACTGCTCTAAGGGCTAGAGACTCTTGGTCCCTTACCTATGTGGTAGAGTGACAGGTCTTTGACTGTAGAGTCAGATAAACCTGCGGGTGTGTACCAGTTCTTTAGTCTGCTAGCTCATGACCCTTATTTTCTGAGCCTCATTTTCTTCATAGGTAATAGGTACTCAATACACATTCCTTTCCTTCCTTTCTCTTCTGATTTGTCCCACAATGTCTCTGATGGTCTAACTTGTGGATCCATCATTACCATTATTATTAATAATAAATACTATTGGGGCACCTTGGTGGCTCAGTTGGTTGAGTGTCTGACTTCGGCTCAGGTCATGATCTCGCGGTTCATGGGTTGGAGCCCCACATCGGGCTCTGTGCTGACAGGTCAGAGCCTAGAGCCTGCTTCGGATTCTGTGTCTCCCTCTCCTTCTGCCCCTCCCCTGCTCGAGTTCTCTCTCTCTCTCTCTCTCAAAAATAAATAAACATTAACAAAATTTAATAAATACTATTTATTATTTACTGTACTACTTAAATAATTTAATAGTTATTATTAAATAAATTGACCCTCTTTGTTTTAAATTTGTCTGTTTGTTATATCTACAACTCTTTAAAGAACAAATGCTTTTACTATATTTTTCTGAAGTTTATTTATTTTGAGAGAGACAGAGAGAAAGAGAGAGAGAGAAATGCCTGCACATGAGCAAGTTAGGGAGGGGCAGAGAGAGAGGGAGAGAGAGAATCCCAAGCAGGTTTTGTGCTGTCAGCTCAGAGCCTGATGTGGGGCTCCATCTCAGGAACCAAGACATCATGACCAAAGCTGAAATCAAGAGTGGGATGCTTTACTGACTGAGCCACCCAGGCGCCCTTACAACTCTTGGAATAGTATGTTTATGCTGCTTTTTTTTTGGATATCCACTTTAGGCAACATCCATTTAATTCCTTCTGTGAAAGGTGAGTTTTGCTCACTTACAGTAACACCCTCTCTTCTCAAATGTCTCCTCACAGTTTTATTCTTAGTTTTAGTTCTTCTATCACTTTTATATCTTTAAGTGACAAGAATCTCTATTTTTTGATTCATTGTCTCTGGACAGCATTTCTAGCCTTTCCAGGGAGAGGAGGAAATCTCCATCCTACCTTTTTCCCACCTCTCCAAGATCCTCTTTATGATAAGCTTTAGTGGTATTTGTTGAGACTTGATTTTTAAACAAAGTTATACATCATCGTTTCTGCAACATTCTATTGATTACATGGGCCAGCCCTATTCAATTGGTCGGGGACTGCACAAGCGCATGAATACCAGAGGCAAGAATCGCTGGGGGCCATCTGGAGACTGGCTACCACAAGGTACCAGAGTATCTTCAGTACCTCAAGGGTGAGAGGTACACTTAAAGTCCTGAAAAACGGAACTCTAGGGGCATAAAAATTCTGCCTGCCTTTCTTTCTGCCTTTTTCTGTCTCCACATCTCTCTCTCTCCCCCTCGCCCCCCACCCCGTCTCCCTCTCTCCCTTTGATTTTGTGGTCCATTGTCTCTGCATCTGCTTTCTTCTTTCCTATATGTGACCTGGCTTTCACTGCCTTGGCTGCATCTCAGCAAACATAGCTGCCCGCAATGACGGCCTTATTCTCTGGGTTTTCAATACATGTAATAAAGTGAACTGCGCAGAATGATTACAGTCCAAGAATCCTAATTTCAAGTTCTCAGGAGAGAGAATCTGTTGTCTAGCCTGGCTAGATTAACTGGGGGAAGGAGGTCAAGAGGAATAAAATAAAAACATGATCACAGCTTCCCAGAGAACAGGGGATAGATGTGAATGAGCAAACAGGTCTAGTCTCTGTTGTTGTGATGATAGACCACAGTGATATCTTTTAAGGTAAACAAAACTGAACTGCATCATAATAAATACCTTCAAGGATTCAGCTTTTACCAGATTTACTTTACTATAAAGTACTTTGCTATTAGGTCTTCCACAGTAGATTTTTTTTAAGTTTATTTATTTATTTTGAGAGAGAGAGAGAGAGAGAGAGAATCCCAAGCAAGCTTCTCATTGTCAGCACAGGGCCCAACATTGGCCTTGAACTCAGAAACCGTGAGATCATGACTTAAGCCAAAATCAGGAGTCAGACACTTAACTGACTGAGCCATCCAGGCACTGTTAACACAAGATTTAAAAAAAAAATTTTTTTACATTTTATTTATTTTTGAGAGAGAGAGAGGGAGAGACAGAGCACAAATGGGAGAGGGGCTGAGAGAGGGAGACACAGAATCCGAAGCAGGCTCCAGGCTCCGAGCTGTCCGCACAGAGCCCGATGCGGGGCTCCAACCCATGAACCGCGAGATCAAGACCTGACCTTAAGTTAGTTGCTTAACTGACTGAGCCACCCAGTCTCCCCAACACAAAATTTTTTAAACTCCACAAAAACTTAGGATTTCACTCATTGCTCAGTTATGTTTTGCATAAATCCTGTTTTTCAGACCAACTTCTATAAAATTTATTTTGTGTTTACCTCTAAAATTCTCCAAGATATTAATCATATACTTCGTGCTTTGAGAACATTCTGAAAGAGTTAACCTCTGAAATGCCAACAGCCTACTAGAAATAATTTTAGAGAGAGAAATGTTAAGTTATCTCCTGGGAATATCTCTTGTTAGGTAGGACATTTGCCTGCAGTAGGTTGGGGCATTCTGTCTTGCTGTAATATAATAATTTGTAAGAAGTTTTCAATATTTTAATTAACAGATCAGTAGTTGGAATAGAGAAAACTGCACGATGACAAAATGTAGCAACATAGATTGCTTCTACTTCAATGAAGTCACAATTTTCCTTCCACAGAGTGTTCTGCTGATGGATATGTTGAAATAAACATGACTTGAGAAGGATATCTTCTGCATGGTACAGACTTTATTATTCCAACATTTGGTAGCAGGACAAAACGATGGTTAAGATGTGGAGTTGGAGGCACATGGGTTGAGCGTCTGACTGCGCTCAGGTCATGATCTCACAGTTCGTGGCTTCGAACCCTGCGTCAGGCTCTGTGCTGACAGCTCAGAGCCTGGAGCCTGCCTTGGTTTCTGTGTCTCCCTCTCTCTCTGTCCCTCCCCACTCATGCTCTATCTCTCTCTCTCTCAAAAATGATTAAATGTTAAAAATAAATAAATAAATAAATTTTTTAATAATAATAAAAAAAAAAAAGACCTGGAGTCAAATCACTCTTTATGCCTAAATTTCCTCATTTGCAAAATGGAATGTTCTTGTTGCAGCTTCTGTATAGCAAGCCACCCTAAACTTAGTGGTGTAAAACATGGGTCAGGATGTCAGAAAGGGTGTGGCTTGGCAATTCTCACATTGAGGGTCTCTCATGCAGTTGAAGTCAGATATCAGCTGGAACTGCAGTCATCTGAAAGCTTGACTGGGCTGGACATCCAAGATGGCATACTCACATGGCTTGCAGTGAAGGCTGGCTATTGGCTGGGAGCTCAGCTGACACTATTGATTAGAAACTACCTATACATGGCCTCATAAGCATACCATGATGGCTTAACTGTAGTAGGACTTCTTAAGTTATGGCTGGTTTCCCCCAGAACAAACATCCCCAAAGAGCCTGGTGGAAGTTGCAAAGCCTTTTCTGACCTGGGCCTTGGAAGATGTAGGACATAATTCTGCCATACTCAATTGATCAAAGTCTGCCTTGTTTCAAAGGGAGGGTACATAGGGCCCGAACTGTTGATGGGAAGATGGGCAAGATTACGTTGTAGAAGAGCATTTGGGATGAAAGAAAGGGTTGTGGACACATTTGGAAAATATAATCTGCCGCATGTGGATAATAATAATTGCCTATTTTATTAGGTTTTGTGAGTACTGACTGAAAAGAGTATATAATATAGTACCTAATTAGTACTTAAGTCCTGATTTAATTGCTTAACTTAATTAAGAGCTTCAGTACTGATTAACTATTTCATCAATACTTAATCAGTACTTAATATAGCCCCTGGCACACTAGAAAAGCTCAATAAATGTTACCATTATTATTATCTCCAACACTGCCCTTTGGAGAATTTTTCAGTTTAGGGCAAACACTGTTTTGATTTTCTGAATTTCTGTGGCTCTCAGATAAATCTGATTAAGATTAGACAAGTCAAGGCCAAAAACTACATGTGATATTGGATGGAAATGTATTGTGGTTACCTTTGAAATGTCTTCTTGTCACTTTAAAAATTAGGAAGTATACAGCAGGCTTTACTGAGAAGTAAAATGTCTCAAATCAGGGGAAAATGCTGTGTGGCCTTCTCGCTTGCTTCGAGATAATGAAAATGCTTTGGCATTGAACTTGCACTAGAGCATAAGCACCTATTGCTTTTGCCTTTGTTTTCTTAGCGTTAAATCTGTTGTAATGAAGTCAATGTAAACTTCCTTATCAAGGCTTGCAGGTCTGTTCTTTATGATTGGAAAAGTCACAGATTTTGAGATGTTATGAAATTTAGCAGCAATAATTTTGCCTTCCCAAAGTGATTTGAAATGAGCATCCCAGATGATGAACCTATCTCTGACAAACTCAGCTTGTGCTTTGCTGTCAATTGTGATGATTTAGATTCTTCTCTCCTTGGCTCAGAAATTGATGCCACGGCTGCACTGGGTACTGGGCAAACGATATTATTTTTATCTGCCTTTAGCTATGAAATTGTGTTCTTATCACTGTGGATTGAAGGACATCTTTGTACCTGAACACTTTGATTTGGTGGTGATGTCAAATAGATTTTGACTCAAATAAATATTCAGTTGGGCAAAGAATTACAAAAAAGAATCTTGTGACCTTGTTTCAATTGGGAGAAATGTGGAATGGATTAAAGAAAAATGTATTAAAATAACATGTTTGGTTTTTTTTCTATTACAAAATAATTTATATTCCTCATAGGAAATTTTAGGACATCCAGGTTAAAAGAGAAAAATAAAAATCACCTGCATTCTTATCACTTGGAAGCAATAATTATTCACATTTTAGAATAAGTATCTTGTTCATACACACATTCATATACATCACAACATTTTTAAAAAATGGATCATGATGTACACATTATTTACCATCTGGATTTTTTTAAATAAAAAAAAAACCCTCAATATAGTGTGGGGATCTTTCCATGTTAGTAAATATATATAAAATTGATTTAAATTATTTTAATCAGTCTCCTATTCATCTCTCTGTAGGTATTTAGATTGTTTCCAGTTCCGACAGTTATAAACAACATTAGAAAGAGTATCTTTGTAGACACATTTAAAAAAATTGCTTAAAAAATTATACAAGCAGTGCATAAATAAAAAAATTCAAATATTATAGAAGGTTATAAAATAAAAAGTAAAACATGTTCTTTTCTCTTCTCCTAGTTCAGTTCACAGCATCTAAAAATACTTTGTGACTGGGATTATTCCCATGATTATTTTATCTTTAATTAATATTCTTTAATTAATTATATATTTAATTAATATTTCTATCTTTAGCAATAAAGAAATTTCTGCCTTTTTTTCTTGGTTTATCATCTTTTGACAGTCCATGGCTATATTCTGAAAGATGAGGAACTTGTTGCTTCTACAGTACTTTCCCAGATCCCTTGGTTCCAGACAGTGGTTGGTTACATTTTATTCATGTAATTAAAAAAAAATGTAATTGAATCTCTGTTCTTATTGTCCTAATATTTTTAGCTATATTGTAATTTTATATTGCCAATATTTATAACATTCCTATTCTGTTCTCTAACTCCAATTAATTCTTTGTGTCTTGTCTATAGGTTAATTTCAGAAATGGAAAATCAATAAATGTCATTTATCAATTTGTTGGATAAATATTACTATAATTTTATTCCACCCAAGGAAGGAAATGTAATTCATGTCATTAATAGTTTGTTGGTTAAAGAAAAATCTTCTAGGGGTGGCTGCGTGGCTCACTTAAACCATCGACTTCAGCTCAGGTCATGATCTAACAGTTTGTGGGTTCAAGCCCCACGTCGTCGGGGTCTTTGCTGACAGCTCAGAGCCTGGAGACTGATTTGAATTCTATGTCTCCCACTCTCTCTGCCCCTCCCCTCACTTACACTCTGTGTTTTTATCTCTCAAAAATAAATAAACACTAAAAAAATTTTTAAAAAGAAAAAGAAAAATCTTCCAACTACTAAGGTCTAATCAAAGATGGATCCAAGGTTTGTAGGTCTTGAATCTTATATAATTTGGGGGGCCATCTTCAAGAGAAAAAGTACAGAATCACAAATAGACACTCTTAGGGCTCATCTCTTGGACTTGGAAAGGTCTGAAATGAGTGAAGGGCTTTGAGCTTATTTTCATTAGTTTCGTAGTAAGTCTGCCTCTGGGTCTAACAAATCCCCTGAAACTTCTTTTGGCTTCTTTCACTTCTTATATGTTACACTCAACTGCTACTATGTATCTGGTACCCTGTGTGTCCTGCTTCCTGGTTCCTTTTTCATTTTGCTGAAATCCTTCCCTAGCATTTTATTTCACAAAAGCTCCAGAGTACTCTCTACTCTAAGTAAGTGCTTGTGTGTCTCATATGCATTTCTTTTCCCCAAACTCCATCTACTGTTTGGCATGGTTTGGGTTGTTCAGAAATCTAAGTTTCAAACCCATTTTCTCAACTTTGAGGATACACAAGAAAGTAATAGAAATAGTTATTACCTTTGAAGGTTAGTGAGTGGGGAATGGGGTGAATGGAGAAGGGTTGGAGGGATGCTCTGAACACTTTTTAATGTAGTTTCATTCTTTTACCGAGTAAAAATATTAAAAAATTAATTGGGGGCACCTGGCTGGCTCAGTAGAGCATGTAACTCGATCTCAGGGTTGTAAGTTTGAGCCCCACATTGGGTATAGAGATTACTTAAAAATAAAATCTTCAAGAAAAAAAAAATTTTTTTAAGTGTATTAATTTAGAGAGAGAGAGAGGGAAAGAGCAGGGGAGGGGCGGAGAGAGAGGGAGAGAGAGAATCCCAAGCAGGGGCCATCCAGGCGCCTCTTGATATTTATATTTTTAATGTCCAAGGACATTTTTGTTTTCTGACTGCTTCTTTTCCCTCACAGACTGTATGCTTTTATGGGTACCACATCTACTTAATTACTTTGAGTATTGCATAAATTTTTTTAGAAATTTAGTTCCTGGGGTGCCCGGGTGGCTCAGTCAGTTGAGCAACTGACTCTTGATTTCAGCTCAGGTCATGATCTCAGCGTTTGTGAGATCGAACCCCGCATTAGGCTCTGAACCTGGTTGAAAAATACTTTGCTTTAACTTGTAAGAACTCTTCATGTAAGACTAGGGATCAGAAATGAGGCATAACTATAGATATAAGATAATTCAGGAGAATACGAAGAGCTTTCTCTTAGGAATGTTGTGGCAAAATCATAAATTCATGACTTAAAAATATTTTTTCCAGAATATTAATGATGAATAATGGGCACCAAGATGTGGCAGCCTCAACAGACCAAATAATTATTAGAGACTAGAAAAGTGACTAAAGATTTAATAATAAAAAGGAAGCAGAGCCAGATAGATTCACAGCTATATTTTGTCTGATATTTTAAGACCAGACAATTTCAATGTTATTTAAACTATTCTAGGTCATAGAAAAAGGCAAAAATCTCTTTTTGTTATTCCTTTTGTGAAGCCAATATAACTTTGACATAAAACCTAAAAATAGAAGAAAGGGATATAGAACAAGTGTGCTTTAGAATATAGGAGGAAAATTCCTAAATTAAGTACTAGTAAATAAAATCTGGTATTTATCAAAAGGATAATAACTCATGACCTGGAGTTTATTCCAGGAGTACAAGTGTGTTCAATATCAGGAAATCTAGCAACATAATCTATGACAATAACAAATGAAATGAAAAATAATATGATTATATCAATAGATGCTGAAAAGTCACTTGATAAAATTCAGCAGCCATTCTTACTTTAAAAACTCTGTAAAAATAGGGATAGAAGCAGACTTCTTAAGTATAACAAAAACCAATTACCACACACACCAGTAAAGCTAATTGATATATGCTTTCAATTAAAATTAGGAACCAGATAAGGATGCTTGCTATGGACATTATTTGATATTATCTTGTAAGCTTTCTAGCAAATACAATCTCATAAAATGAAATAGCTGGCTGAGACATTGGAAAAGAGGAGATAAACACATTTCTTCAAGCTGGTAATATGATTGTATAAAGCCCAAGAGATTTAGTAAAATATCACTAGAGTTAATAAGGAATAAGCAAATGGGAAAATAATGTATTCACAACAAGAACCATTAAATGCTGTTTCAAACAAGAGACATCTTTATGAAGAAAATTATTTTATGCAAAACCTGAACAAATGGAACAACATACTGTGCTCCTGGGGAGTCTTAATATTAAAGAAGTTAATTCTTTCGAAAGTAAATTATAATTAGAATACTAATTGTGTGTGTGTGTGTGTGTGTGTGTGTGTGTGAATAAAACAAACTGATGGTTTAAATGAAAGAATAAGTGTCTCAGTATAGGCAAGGAATATTTCTTTTGTTGAAACAGTAAAAACTAGTAATGATCTGGTTGCCTTCCCACATATCAGAATGTACTTTGAAGCTACACAGCAAATCAGGATGATAGTCACATAAAAATACCAAGTAGAGGGGTGCCTGGGTGGCTCAGTCGGTTAAGGGTCCGACTTCGGCTCAGGTCATGATCTTAAGGTTCATGAGTTTGAACCCTGCATCAGGTTCTGTGTTGACAGCTCAGAGCCTGGAGCCTTCTTCGTACTCTGTGTCTCCCTCTCTCTCTGCCCCGCCCCCCTCCCCCCCCCCCCCCCCGCTCGTGTTCTATCTGTCTCTCTCAAAAATAAATAAACATTAAAAAATTTTTAAAAAATAGCAGTTAGATTGGTGGAATAAAATGGAGGATCCAAAATAGATCCTATTATGTATGAAAGTTTAATGTATGTGAAAAGTTGTATTGCAATCAAATGGGAAATCGAGGAGCCTTTTTTTTTTTTTACATTTATTTATTTATTTTTTTTTTTTGAGACAGAGAGAGACAGAGCATGAACGGGGGAGGGGCAGAGAGAGAGGGAGACACAGAATCTGAAACAGGCTCCAGGCTCTGAGCTGTCAGCACAGAGCCTGACGCGGGGCTCGAACTCACGGACCATGAGATCATGACCTGAGCCAAAGTTGGCCGCTTAACCGACTGAGCCACCCAGGCGCCCCGAGGAGCCTTTTAATAAGTGGTGATGGCACTGTTGGCTATCCACCTGGAATATGCACACTTCCTCTGTGAACACAAGGACTTTGTGGCTCTAAGCCAGTTTCCTTCTGTATTGGTTAATTTGTTTTTAGTTGAGACTGCAGGAGGGGTGGGGGTGGGGGGAATAAGACCCAATTTTATTTTCTTGTAGCTTTTTATTCTGATATAACTTCCAGTTTACAGACAAGTTGTAAGGACAGGACAAGGCGTTCCCATGTATCTTTCACTCAGATTCCCTGTATGTTAAAATTGTAACTGCATTTACTTCATCTTTTTCTGTCTTGACATATTTCTCTTAACATAGGTGTTTTTAATTCCAAAATACAGTTTCTTTAAACATAAACGGGATCATGATACCCACGTATTTGGCAACTGATATTTCCAATCAGCATCTTATATATACATATACATACTTTCTTAACCTCATAAATGTATACTTATTTAAATTTTTTTTAATGTTTATTTTTCTTGAGAGAGAGAGAGACAGAGTGTGAGTTGGGGAGAGGCAGAGAGAGAGGGAGACACGGAGTCTGAAGCAGGCTCCAGGCTCTGAGCTGTCAGCACAGAGCCTGACATGGGGCTCAAACTCATGAACTGTGAGATCATGACCTGAGCTGAAGTTGGCCACTTAACCGACTGAGCCACCCAGGTGCCCCAAATGTATACTTACTTTTAATTAAACAGTTACTACATGGAAGGATATATGAATTTCTTCTGGCTGATAAAATCCTTGTCTTTTGATAAAGCTAAAGTTTTGCTTGACTACCACCTCCATTCCCAGATTCTAAAAGACTTTCGATGTAAATATATATTTATCTAATTCCTTATTTTAATGGTTGAATAGTGTATCATAGGATGATGTAACATAGTTTATTCAGTTCCATTCAAAGAACTGTTGTGTTTTTTTTTTAAACATTAACTGTAATGTTGCAACACACATCAGAGTACATCTACCTTTGAGTACATGTGAAGGTATTTCTGTAAGAAAGGTTGCTAGAAGTGGAACTATGGGATCAAAGTTATACACATTTTATTCTTAATTCATTTTTTCATAATTTTTTAATGTTAGTTTTTGAGAGAGAAAGAGACAGAGTGCGAGTGGGGGAGGGACAGAGAGAGAGGGAGACACAGAATCTGAAGCAGGCTCCAGGCTCTGAGCTATCAGCACAGAGCCCATGAACCTCAAGAGTTCATGACCAGAGTCGAAGTCGGACACTTAACCGACTAGCCACCCAAGGGCACCTATTCTTATTCATTTTTAAAGGTAGTACATATGTATGGTAAATATCCAAGCATAATTTATTTAACCAGTTCCTTATTGATGTTATTGCTTTTTCTAGTCCTTTATTATAACCAATAATGCCACAGTACCCATTTACACGAACATGTAAATATGTAGAAGATAATCTGTAATATAAATTCCTAGAAATTAAATTGTTGATTAAAAGGTATCCAATTCTGGGGCGCCTGGGTGGCTCGGTCGGTTAAGCGTCCGACTTCGCCTCAGGTCATGATCTCACGGTCCGTGAGTTCGAGCCCCGCGTCGGGCTCTGTGCTGACAGCTCAGAGCCTGGAGCCTGTTTCAGATTCTGTGTCTCCCTCTCTCTCTGCCCCTCCCCCGTTCATGCTCTGTCTCTCTCTGTCTCAAAACTAAATAAATGTTAAAAAAAAAATTAAAAAAAAAAGGTATCCAATTCTAGGGCACCTAGGTGGGCCAGTCTGTTAGGCATCTGACTCTTGGTCTCAGCTCAAGTCATGATCTCATGGTTTGTGAGATTGAGCACCATCCCCCTCGGGTTCTGTGCTGAGGTGAGGAGCCTGCTTGGATTCTCTCTGCCCCTGTCCCCCTCTTAAAATAAATAAATAAATGAGCATTAAAAAATAAAAACAAGGTAGGGGCACCTGGGTGGCTCAGTCGGTTAAGCGGCCGGCTCTTGGTTTCGGCTCAAGTCATGATCTCACGGTTTGTGAGTTTGAGCCCTGCATTGGGCTCTGTGCTGTCTCTCTCTCCCCCTCTTTCTTTGTCCCTTCCCCTGTTGCTCTCTCTCTTTCTCTCAAATAAATAACCATTAAAAAAGAACCAACAAAACAAGGTATCTAATTCTATTTTGGATTTGGATAGATGCTACTACTATAGCCTGTTCTCTTCTTTAAAATCTATTTTTAAAGATTTTATTTTATTTTATTATTTTTTTAAGTTTTTAAAGTTTATATACATATATATACGTATATATATATATACATATATATATATATACGTATATATATACTTCTTTATCCATTCATCAGTTGATACCATAGCTCGTTCTTAAACTTTATTGTACTGAATTGTATTCCCTAACACAGTATGAAAGTAACCATTTCATCCAATTCTTGAGAGCACTGGATACACTCTGTTGGTGGAGTAGACTTTAAAATTTTGCCATTCTCATCGGGAAGTATATATCTGCTATTTTAATATATAGTTCCTGGATTACTAGTAAGTTTGAGCGTATTTTCACATATTAACTGGTACTTTGTTTTTCTTTTTCTTCACATGGCCTATTCCCATTTTTTCCCTCCCAAAGTGATTAGCATGAAAAATAAATCTTCCTACCATGTTTTTCCCCGGACACCCAATTCTACTCTCTATAGGCTTTCCTCAGTTAGCAATGTTTTGTGTGTACTCTAGAGATGTTCAATGCCCATATGAACATGCATATTCTTTTTTTATTTAGTAAACTTTATTGAGGTATGATTTACACTCAGTAAAGTCCAGCTGTTTTAAGCACACAATTTGATTAGCTTTGACAAATGTATACACCTGTGTAGCCACCATCGTAATCAATATATAAGATATTTCCATTACTCTAGAAAGTTGTGGAATCAGACTTGCATCTGATTTGCATCAACCTCACATCTTCTTCCTTTCCCTTTCCCCACCCCCACCCCACACCTGTCCGTCCCCGGGCCCAGGCAACAAGTGATCTGCTTTTTATCCCTATGAATTACGTTAGCCTATTCTGGACTATCATACAAATAGAATCATAGAACATGTACTCTCCTCTGTCTACTTCTTTTGCTTACAATAATGCTTTTGAGATTGCATCCGTGTCGTGTGTATCAGCAGTTCATTCCTTTTTATTGTTGAATAGTATTCCACTGCACGTAGACACTACAATCTGTGCACCTACTTACCTAATGATGGAAATTTAGGTTGTTCCTACTTTTGGGCTACTATGACTAAAATGTCTATGAACATTCATGTACAAGTTTGTTGGTAAACAATTGTTTTGTTTCTTGTGGGTAATACCTAGTATTGGAATTGCTGGATTGTATGGTAAATGTACATTTAACTTTATAAGAAACTGACAGGGTGTGTTCCCAAGTGGTTGTACTGGATGTAGACCAGTAATGTATGATATTCCCAGTTTTCCATATCTTCATCAACACTTGCCATTATATGTCTTTTTCATTTGACATAGCTGTTCTAGCGAGTTGTGGTGATATCTCACTGTGGTTTTAATCTGTATTTCCTTATTGACTTATTTTCCATCTGTAACTTTTTGTATGTGAAATATCTGTCCAAATTCTCTGTCCATTTTGCATATTGAGTTGTCTTTTTATTATTGAGCTGTAAGAGCTCTATATATATTCTGAAAAAGCACAAGCTTTAAATTTTGATGAAGTCTGATTCATAATTTTTTTCTTTTATGGTTCATGCTTTCCAGGTTCTATCCAAGAAATCTTTGCCTAAGCTAAGATCACAAAGGTTTTCTTCTACATTTTCTTTTAGAAGTGTTACGGTTTTGAAAGAGCAGACCTAGGCCGGCTGACTAGTGACTATTTCCCCGACATGGCCGCAGAAACAAGTTCCTGCTCAAACCTCAGAACACGCCTCCTCCCCTTAAGTAACTTACCGATTGATGCATTCTTCCGAAGTCTGAGGTGGGAGGAAGGGAAGTGTGAGAGGTGTGGAAAGTGTGAGTAGAAGAGGGAGGGCTTCTCTCAGGTAGGGGCCAGAGGCAGGAGCCCTCAACCCTGTCCAGGCTTAAATGACCTGGGAGCATTTTACCCCTCCCCAAACCAATTAATCAGAGTCTCTGGGGATGGTGTTTGGTGCTAGGTATTTATATAGCACAGCAAGGCTGACAGCCAATGGTTAATAGGTGACCAGTGAGAAATGTTCTGTATACACTGAGGCCAAACATGTTAGAGATCCTCAGACACAGTGGTTCTTAAACTTCAGGTGCATCAGAATCTCCTGGAAGACTTGTTCAAACACAGATTGCTGAGCCCCACCCCCAGAGTTTCTGATTCATTAGGTCTGTGACCACCAGGCCCAACATTTGCATTTTTAACAAGTTCCAGGTGATGCTGAAAATTGCTGATCAGGGACCACACCTTGAGAGCCATTGTTCTATCCTTCCCCAGCCAATGGCTGAGGCCATGATCCCTATAAAACCTTTGTGGTTTTGAAACTCGCTCCCCTCCTCCCCCCCCCCCCCCCCCCATATCTCAACCGCTGTGTCGGTGCAGGTAGAAGATTGAGCTTGAGCTAGCTTGAATAAAGGCTCTTTGCTTTTGCATCGGACTCGGCTCCCTGGTCGTCTTTGGGGATCATGAATTCTGGGCATAACAGTTTAAGCTTTTAAGTTTAGGTCCATAACCTATTTTAAGTTAATACTTTTGTTTGGTATACGGTAATGATTGGGAATCATTTCAAAAATACTGATATGCAAGTGTTCCAACACTGTTAAACTATTCTTCCCACATTGAATTACCTTTGCGTATTTGTGGAAAATCAATGGGCCATATAAATGTGAATGTATTTCTAGACTGTATCCTGTTCCTTTAGATTATATGTCAAGAGCAATGGGAAGCAATTATATGTCTATCTTTCTGCCAATGGCAAACTGCCTTGAATACTGTTGCTTTATAGTAATTCTGATTTCAAGCAACTTTCAAACATGTATATCCTTGAAGTATGAATAAAATTGTATGTTGTGTTTGTGTTTAGACACTATTAGGGTCACCTGGGTGGCTCAGTCAGTTGAGCATTCAACTCTTGCTTTTGGCTCAGGTTGTGATCCCAGGGTCATGAGATCAAGCCCTGTGAGCTGAACTTGGAGCCTGCTTAAGATTCTGTCTCTCTGTGGGTATGCAAGCTGGTGCAGCCACTCTGGAAAACAGTATGGAGGTTCCTCAAAAAACTAAAAATAGAACTACCCTACCACCCAGCAATTGCACTACTAGGCATTTATCCATGGGATACAGGTGTGCTGTTTCGAAGGGACACATGCACCCCCATGTTTATAGCAGCACTATCAACAATAGCCAAAGTATGGAAAGAGCCCAAATGTCCATCGATGGAGGAATGGCTAAAGAAGAGGTGGTGTATATATATACAATGGAGTATTACTCGGCAATCAAAAAGAATGAAATCTTGCCATTTGCAACTACGTGGATGGAACTGGAGGGTATTATGCTAAGAGAAATTAGTCAGAGAAAGGCAAAAATCATATGACTTCACTCATATGAGGGCTTTAAGAGACAAAACAGATGAACATAAGGGAAGGGAAGCAAAAATAATATAAAAACAGGGAGGTGGACAAAACAGAAGAGACTCATAAATATGGAGAACAAACTGAGGGTTACTGGAGGGGTTGTGGGGGGGATGGGCTAAATGCATAAGGGGCACTAAGGAATCTACTCCTGAAATCATTGTTGCACTATATGCTAACTAATTTGGATGTAAATTAAAAAAATAATAATAATAAATAAAATTAAAAAAAATAAAAGAAAAACCATGAAGAAGTAAAAAAAAAAATTCTGTCTCTCTGTCTCTCTCCCTCTGCCCCCTCCCCCAAGTGTGTGCTCTCCCCTTCTCTCTCTAAAGTCAGTAAGTAAATAGAAACTATTAGTAGTGCTTTTATATTTAACTTAAGCTTGTTTTTCTTGTTAAAACTTTTATAATGGAAAAATTTCATCATACACAAAAGTAGAGAAAATAGTATGATGAAAAGATGCTCAACATTACTGAACATTAGGGAAATAAGAATCAAAGCTACCATGCGATATTACCTGATCCTTGTCCAAATGGCTTAAATCAACAACACAAGAAACAACAGGTGTTGGCAAAGATGTGGAGAAAGGGGAATGCTCTTGCATTGCTGGTGGGAATGCAAACTGGTGCAGCCACTCTGGAAAACAGTATGGAGTTTCCTCAAAAAGTTGAAAATAGAACTACCCTACGACCCAGCTATTGCACTACCAGCTATTTACCCCAAGAATACACAAATACTAATTCAAAGGGGCACATGCACCCCAATGCTTATAGCAGCATTATCAACAATAGCCAAATTACGTGGTGCCTGGGTGGCTCAGTCAGTTAAGCATAGGACTCTTGGTTTTGGCTTAGGTCATGATCACATGGTTCATGAGTTTGAGCCCCGCATCGGGCTCTGCACTGACAGCACAGACATTGCTTGGGATTCTCTCTCTCCTTCTCTCTCTACCCCCTCCTGCTCTCTCTCTCAAAATAAATAAACATAAGAAAAAATCAAACCTCTTTATTAGAAAAACAATGATCAAATTATGGAAACAAACTTAGTGTCCATTGACTGATGAATGATAAACAAATGAGCAAAGGGGAAGAAAAAGAGAGAGAGAGGCAAACCAAGAAACAGACTCTTAACTATAGAGAACAAACTGATAGTTACCAGAGGGAAGATGAGCAGGAGATGGTTTAAAATAGGTGGTGGGGATTAAGAAATGCACTTGTGATGAGCACTGGGTATATTGTACGGAGGTGTTGAATCACTATTTTGTACACTTGAAACTAATAGTATGCTGTATGTTAACTAACTGGAACTTAATTAAAAACTACAAAAAAACAAAAACAAAAAAAAAAACCAGGGGCACCTGGGTGGCTCAGTCAGTTGGGTGTTCGACTTCGGCTCAGGTCATGTTCTCATTGTTTGTGGTTCAAGCCCCGCGTTGGGCTCTGTGCTGACAGCTCAGAGCCTGGAGCCTGCTTCCGATTCTGTGTCTCCCTCTCTCTCTCCCTCCCCTGCTCACGCTCTGTCTCAATCTCTCTCTCAAAAATAAGTAAAACATAAAAAAAAAACAGCGTGATAAATGCCCATGTGCCCCCAAATGATTAATTTTTTTTTATTTTTTTAAACATTTTGCTCTTTTTTTTTTTAATTTTTTTTTTAACGTTTATTTATTTTTGAGACAGAGAGAGACAGAACGTGAACGGGGGAGGGTCAGAGAGAGAGAGGGAGACACAGAATCTGAAACAGGCTCCAGGCTCTGAGCTGTCAGCACAGAGCCCGATGCGGGGCTTGAACTCAGGAACCGCAAGATCATGACCTGAGCTGAAGTCGGATGCTTAACCGACTGAACCACCCAGGCGCCCCCAAACGGTTAATTTTTGACTAAACTTGTTTCATCTCGATGTTCTCCCCCACTGGATTATTTTGATGCATATACCAGACATCATACAATTCCATCTACAAATATTCAGTGTGTATCTCTCAAAGCTAAGAAATATTTTTCAAAAATCACAGTCATAACACCATTATGACATCTGAAATTTAACAATAATTTCTTAATGTTTATATTAATAATAATATATGATAATAATACATATAATCTAATAGAACATAATAAGCTTAATGTATTAAATAGCCTTTCATATTTCATATCCATATTTCACTGGTTATCTTGAAGAATTTTTTTAACAGTTTGGCTGAAGATCCAAACATTAACCATGCTTCATAACTTGTTGATGCCCTCCTATGACTTTTAAAATCTAGATCCTTATTCTGTCCCTCTCTTTCTCTCTCTCTTTTCCTTACAATTTATTTGTTGAGTGAACCCAGACATTTGTCCTTTAGCATGCCCACGGTCTCTGCTGATAGTGTGCATCCTCATGGCGTTGTGCAATGTGTTCCTCTGCGCCCTGTATTCCCTGAAAACCGTAGAGGCTTTATCACATTCAGGTTTGATTTTCTTGGCAAGAATATTTCATAATGGCTGCATTCCATTCTTTCATACCTTCTTTATTTAGTAGCTGGAAGACTTCTATAAGGAAAATATTCAAGTCTTTGGTTATCGCGGCAAGATTGTTTTCAATGTTTGCAGAGAGGAGTCAATGAATTCTGATACCCAGCTCAACAATTAAACACCACTTGAGCTTTTTATAAGTTATGAGGAACCACATCTGAACTCCAAGCAGAAATCTTTAGGGAGTTCATTGGAAGGTTGTATTTAGTGGAAGTGATTCAGAAATCTCGTTCATGAACTATAATCATCTCCTTCACTTAGTGGTGCTTCATGACTTCTGATATTTAACTAAATCCAGTTCATGATTCTTGACAAACTTTAAGGGGTTCATTTTAAATGAACGATGAAATAATTTAACAGTGAGAAAAATCACTCGTACTTATTTATTTATTTTTACATTGAATAGCAAGAAAACAGAAATCCATCACTTTTGTTTGAGAATACAGTTAAATATATTCTCACTTGAGTCTTTTACCCTGGTTGATTAATCAGCTGTGTTTAATTTGAAAGCTTATAAAATTAAATTTCTTATCAGCATAGAACAAGACATTGTGTAACACGGCATCTGAATTTAAAAGTGTTTTAGGTCTGAGGAGATTACTTTTACGGTGTCTTTTCATTAGAGCTGACTTTCTACGGCTAACAACTTCATTTCCAAGACTGCATGTTAACTAGTATTCTGGATCCAATTTAGATTTTGTACATGCAGGAAACTATCTGAGACTGTTATGTGGGGAGAGCAGGAGGGCATGAGATAACATGCAGGGCATGTTCCAACACGGTTCATGGCAGACGGTGTGATTCTGGGGTCAGCCTCTTCCTGATTCAGCAGCTTCCTGCAGCAGAAATGGCATTGTATCCTTTCACAGCAGGGGTACTCTGACTAAGCCTTCCTGCAAGTTCTGCTTAGACCCCATGCTTCCAGCCCTTCCACTGACTTTGTGAACCACACATACAAAAAAACACCTTCTCCTTAAACCAGTTTGAGTAATTTCCATTATCTCCAACCCATTTCTCACTAATAAGATGATTGAATTTTGTGTATTACTTTTGTACTCAGCCATCATACTCAATTTATTTATTGGCTGTTACAGTTTTTCAGATAATTTTGGAAAGCTTCCAGTAATATGTATAATTTTCATGTCTTCTTTGCTAATGTTTTTGTCATTTCTCTGAATATTTGCATCTCATAGTGCAGGTGATAGCATTTTTGTGTTTTTCTAAATTTAATGGGAAAGCTAGTCTTTCCCCATTGAGAATAATTCTAGCTTTGGAGATTAGAGATATGTAATGTTAAGAAGGTATTCATCCTTTGTCATTTTATTGATAGCTTTCTTAAAAAAAAAAAAAGAATGGAAGTTGGATGTTGTCAAAAAGTTTATTTAAACATCCATGGGACGGGCTCCTGGGTGGCTCAGTCAATTGAGCCTCTGACTTCAGCTCAGGCCGTGATCTTACAGTTCATGAGTTTGAGCCCCCACATTGGGCAGTGCAGAGCCCACTTCAGATCTTCTGTCCTCCCCCGCCTCTCCCCTGCGTGCATGCACAGTGCTTTGTCAAAAATAAATGAACATTAAAAAAAATAAACATCCATGGGAATGACCATATTTTAAAAATCTGTTTATATGATAAATTATATTAACAGAGTTTCTTTTTTTTTCTTTTAACATTTATTTTTATTTTTGCGACACAGAGAGACAGAGCATGAATAGGGGAGGGTCAGAGAGAGGGAGACACAGAATCTGAAACAGGCTCCAGGCTCTGAGCTGTCAGCACAGAGCCGGACGCGGGGCTCGAACTCACAGCCCTCACGGACCGCGAGATCATGACCTGAGCTGAAGTCGGCCGCTTAACCGACTGAGCCACCCAGGCGCCCCCAGAGCTTCTTTTTTAAAAAACAGATTTTCTAAAATTAAATCATCTTGCATCTCATGAAAAACCCCACCTGGTCATAGTATATTATTTTTTTAATGCTTTGCCAAATTTTCATTGTTAATATTTTATGATGTTTGCATTGATATTCATGAATGAATATTGTGCTATTTTTGCTATTTTGCAATATATTACTTATTGATATAATGCTTGCTTTATGAAAAGAATTAGAAAATTATTATTATGCTTATTCTCAGTTCTGTGAAATTATCTGGGTCTGGTGATCTGGAGAGGGTTAGATAGAGGGTACACACTTTGACAACTTTCTCACTCCTATGCTACTTCTGTGCTACTTGGTAGATTCAAGTTTTCCATCTTTCTAGGGTCAGTTTTGATCCATTTTATACAAGTTTTCAAACATGTTTGGATAGATGTGAGCAAAACAACAACAATACACATGCATATATAAATAATTTCTGCTATATCTGGTTACTTCTTTTCTTGTTCAGTGTTTTGTGTTTTCTTCTTTAAAAACAACAACAACAACTAGACTTGGGGCACCTGGCTGGCTCAGTTGGAAGAGCATGTGTCTCTTGATCTTAGGGTCATGAGTTTGAGCCCCACGTTGGGTGTAGAGATTACTTAAATAAATAAAACTTAAAAAATAAATAAATAAACTAGACTTGCTAATCTATTTAGTTGCTTTTCAAAAACCATTCTTGTATTTGCTCTTTCTAGTTATAAAAATTCATTACTTTCTGTTTTCTCTTTATTAATTGCTTCCTCCTAGTTTCCTTAGGCTTATCTTAGTTTTCTTCCTAATGTATTGATTTGCATCCTAACTAATTTATTTTATCATTTCTTATTTATTAATATAAGCATCTTAGGCAATGAGATTTTCCCTGGGCATTCATTTAACTGTATTTTCTATATGTGTGATAACAGTGGTGAATAAATCAGCCTTTCATGAAAATAGAATTTACAACTCTAAGTGAACACGCAGTCTTCCAAAAACAAATATTTTAAACACATGTGATTCCCTATAACAAGTATATTTAGTTTCCATGTTAGAAGACAATTATCTTTGGAACTACTTAAAAAAATTTTTTCAGTAATGTAGGAAAGTGCTTTGGTCTTTTTAGTTGGCTGATTTAGACACATGCCCAGTTCTGTAAGTACAAGATACAGAAAAGATACTGATTTAACTAAATTTTTGAGTAACTGGTGCCTATTTTCTTATGTATCTAATAAGGTGAAGTGGTTGGTTTAGGGCTTTGTTTTCTTTAAGCATCTATGTCTATGGTCTCCCTTTCTTTTAAAGCACCTTTTAAGGCATTAAATTGTTAATTAAGGCTTTTGTCTTCAGTTACAATTTCTTTTTTTCTTTTCTTTTTTAATGTTTTTATTTATTTTTGAGACAGAGAGAGACAGAGCATGAGCAGGGGAAGGGCAGAGAGAGGGGGAGACACAGAATCTGAAGTGGGTTCCAGGCTCCAAGCTGTCATCACAGAGCCCAATTCGGGGCTTGAAATCACAGACCGTGAGATCATGACCCTAGTCGAAGTCAGACGCTCAACCGACTGAGCCACCCAGGTGCCCCTTCAGTTACAATTTCTAACCAAGATCAAAGTAATGAATATGGAGCTTATATTTTTCTGATTTCAAAGTTAGAAATAGTTTAACATTTCACTTTTGAGTATGACCATTAGTTCAGTTTCTTGAATATTTGAAATGCCTTCCTATCCTTAAACATTTCATCTATCCATAGAAGCATAGATGCTTACTAAGAGATTAAAAAATTGATTCAGGGGGTGGGTTTTTGGTGCTCACTGTACTATTCTTTATGCTTTTCTCTACATTTGAACATTTTCATAAGAAAAAGTTGGAAAAAATCAGCTCTATTTGCATAATTACAAAAGACATGGCTGTTGGAATTATAAGCAGACAGTCGTTACCTTCTGTTGTTTTTCTTCATGGAGAGCAAAAATGTTCAGGAGTGTGTCAAGAAATATTTAGGTTAGACGCAACAAGGGATGTCCTTCTGTAGGAGACCAAGTAGCTGCTCCGCCTTGATTGTCTTTAAGAGCTCATAGATGTCTAGCATGGTGGAGGCCGTGTATGGGGGCGAGATAGCTCTTCTTTTGATTGGAGAGAGGAGGCCACAGAACGTTTCCTCAAACAGACCTGGAGGTAGCTGCAACTCATGTGACTGAATGGAGTAAGCAGGATGGTGCCTAGCTGCCCTGAAAAGAGTGGGCAAGCACCAGGCAACGACGCAGATTAGGTTCTGCCTCAGTGGACCTGCCGGGGCCCACAGGTTCCCTCTCTGGATCAGCCTCTGCCTTGCATCTCACCCAGAACAGTTCCAGGAGAATGCTGAGCACGAGGCAGGGAGGCGCCCTGGAGTTGGAGATAAGAAGAGTACATACCAAACGGGCACTCACAGAAGCATGGGACTTTCCAAGGGAAACAATCTGCATGACATTGGTCAGGCAAAGTGCCCTGACAGTAAAAAGTCGTTCATGCAAAACATTAGTTGGTGCTGGCTATATTCAGAGCCATACTGATTACACTCAGGCTATGGAATGGTTTCCAGGGTGCCATGCACAGAACACCCAGGAGTACAGGTTCTGGATTCTGACCTGGATTTAAATCCCGACTCTCCTATTAACTCACTGTGGAACTTTGGAAGCAAGTGCCTTATTAGTCACTATGCCTCAGACCCCTGGGTGGACTGGGTATCCTAATAACAGCACCTACTTCCTAGGATTAGAGAGAACATCTATAAAGTGCTTGGGATGTCACATAGTCAGGGCTCAGTCAGTGTCAACTGTTATTATTCAGCATGGCCGTGTTGGGTCCTCTTTGACGAGCCCGACACTCCTCATTTCCCAACAACTCGGCTACCTTAAACAGACCCCAAGTTCCCACAGGGCTGAGAAGCATCTACTCTTAGATTTTCCTGGTCACCCAACTGGAGGGGTTTCCAGACTCTCAGGAGCTTCTTGCCTCTCTAGCCTCATCAGAACACCAAATTCTCAGGTGAGAGGACTCTGACCCTTGCTGTTGGGTTCTGCGGGTGATGGGGCAAGGGAATCATTCTATGGAAATGGACTTAGAGTCTCTCCTCCTGTTCTTTTCCTCTTGAGCTAAAGGTGTAGCTGTGGCTGATAAGATTCATTTAGGTCAAGCACAGACAGTCTGGTGGATCTGCTGGATTAACTTTCATCTACATTCCAGAGTAACATCCCTACGTGTCCCAAGGACTTGGTATAAGCCTTTTTGGGGAGACTTGGTGACTCAGTGCGCATCTAGTACAGGCCTGGTGTATTTGGATTGTTTCCTGGTTTCTATGGAATTTTGAAACTTGGAATCCCAAGTACTGATCCACCGAGGGAAGTTTTCCCCTCTCTGGAGAGAGGTTGTGGGGCTTCTCCAGAGACTCATTACAACACTGTGATAACAAGGCCCCAGCCACTTCAAGTCCCTCGGTTGTTGATTGCTCTAATTTTAAACTGGGAAGTGTAACAAGTAAGTAAGTAAATAAATAAATAAATAAACAAATAAATGAAATTGGAAGTGTAGGAGCACCTGGCTGGCTCAGTTGGTGGAGCACGTGACTCTTGATCTCAGGGTCGTGAGTTAAAGCCCCACACTGAGCGCGGAAACCACTTTTAAGAACTTGGGGTAAAATAAGTCAGTCAGAAAAGACAAACACCATATGGCTTCACTCATATGGGGAATTTAAGAAACAAAACAAATGAACAAAGGAGAGAAAAAAAAGAGAGGCAAACCAAGAAACAGACTCTTAACTATAGAGAACAAACTGATAGTTACCAGAGGGGAGGTGGGCAGGGCGATGGGTTAAGTGGGGGATGGGCATTAGGGAGGGCACTTGTGATGAGCACTGGGTGTCGTAGGTAAGTGATGGATCACTGAATGCTACTCCTGAAAGCAATAATGCACTGTATGTTAACTAGCTGGAATTTAAATTAAAAGTTGGGGAAAAAAACAAACAAACCCTGGAGACTTGCCCTTTTCTCTTCCAATTGCAAAGCATAGTAGCTTTGGAAAAGTTTAATGAGTCTGGTTGAGGGAGTGAGGGGAAAATGGCAGGCAAACTGTTTCCAAGGGCAGGATGGGTGGGTTATGACCATGGGCATTGTGTGGCTATGGTGCATGGGTGTGGACCATGCTCTGGGAGCTGCAGGATAATTCCTCCTCTGTCCCTTTCTTAGGAGTCTCTGCCTGCCCCTTGGTCACTTCATTCCCCAGGCCCATTGAACTTGCTCTAGTCGTGGTGGCCGTCTTGTTCTTCAGCCACACCCACTCACATCCATCTCAGGGCTTGGGCCCCACCCCTTGTGACATCTGCTCACTGTCACCTCTTTAGATGGTCAGCCCTTTAGACAGGGCTTTCCCTGTCTATCTTATGTATAGTAGATCCCTCCTTGTCATTCTCTGTCCCCTTCCGCTGCTTATTTACTTTTTATTCATGGCACTACCTGATATTTTATTTATGTATTTATTTTTGTCTGTCTTTCTACTGGATGGAAAACTATGACAACAGGGACTGGCCTATATGCTGCTGTATCCCCTAGGCTTAGAACAGTGCTTGACATAGAGTAGGTGATGAATAAATATTTTTTTTTTATAAAAGTGAGAAAACAACATACCTCTTGCCCAGAGGAGTCTTTGCATGGAGCAGAATAGTTGTGGGGTGCCGCCAGAAGGGGAGACATGAACACTATCTGCAGCATTTTGCAGGGTTTTGGGCATAAGATATAGGGGTGCCTTTTGAGAAGGTGACGTGAGGCATGAGAAAACCAAAGGTAAATCACTTAGGCTAATTCGTGTCCTAAGGGATGATTGGTCTCTCTCTTAGAACTAGCACCAGTTAACTCAAGATGTCCTCAGCACCTCTGGTTGCTCCACTGAGACCAGTTTAATATGTTCTCATCCCTGGGCCTCAAGAATGGGACCTAAAGTGATAAGAAATGTGGAGGATGGATACTCGAGAATATAGACCTGTTTCCAGCCAGACAAGGCCATTCCTTGTTCAATTGTTTTTTTTAACGTTTATTCATTTTTGAGAGATCATGAGTGGGGAAGGGGCAGAGAGAGGGAGACACAGAATCTGAAGCAGGCTCCAGGCTCCATGCTGTCAGCACAGAGCCTGACACGGGGCTTGAACTCACGAACTACGAGATCATGACCTGAGCCGAAGTCAAACGCTCAACCAACTGAGCCTCCCAGGCACCCCTGGACCATTCCTTGTTCAAAGCGTACCTAACAGAAGTTCTCTCCCCACTCCTCCCACTTTCCAATTACTACTTTCTCTTCAAGACCTAGTTTAAATTCACTTGTGCAATCTTCCCAGCCATGGGGAAGAACAACTTTCCCTTCCTCTGAACTCCTTTAAGTCTTACTACTCATACATTCATGATGTTTTTAGCTATGAACAAATGGGGCAACTCAAGTCATTAACTCTAAAGTCTTTTTCTTTGGCTTCTCAGATCTTTAAATGCCACCCTTCTCTTGGGTGCTTAAAATCACAAGCCTGGATCCTGATGAGCAACCTGAAAATTCAGTAGCTTACTGGATCCCCTCCCACATGATTCCCAGAGGATGCTCCCATTTTCTGCCAATCTCTGCTGGTTCTGCAGTTGGCCGGTCTTCCGGCCATCCTGTGACCACCTCCTCCAACTGCTACTCTTTTCCCAGGCCTCCAAACCCACGTGCAAACAAAGGCCCCTCTGTTATCTGTCCAAATACATCAGAGACAAGCTGTAGCACCTACCAAAACTTCATGGAAAGCTTTGGGATAATAGGAGGAAATTCTAGTGTAGAAAAGGGGTGTGGAGTGGGGGGAGGATGGATTCAATAGAGCAAGATACAAACAACAAGAGGAGATTATTATTCTTGGAGTCCACCGGCCACAAATCTACACAGGTGTTTTTTATTATGTTTCTTTTACACTATCCTCATCCCTCATTCTGGTGCCATGTTGCTACAGAATCTACTTTCAGCCACGTAATGCCCTCCCCATACCTCTCTCTGCTCCATTCATTCCTGGGTGCAGGATCCTGATCCCTGAAGCCCAGGGAGAAGTGAAAACCCCATCTGGGCCCAAGGACACCTTCTGTTCTGTAGACATGGATTTCTTTCCCCAGTGTAAGCCATCTCAATGTCATGAGGAACAGTGTAGCTCAGCATGGTTTTAAACCATTGAGGACATTATTTAAGCTTTACTGCCATAAAGCCATTGAAGTGTTTTCCCCAAACAAGCTAACAAACACAGTCTAGTCCCCAACTGAATTAGAAAATTACTGGTAATTTAAAAATAACTTGCCCTAGCTTCTGGTCATTAGATTAAAAAAAAAAAATATTGTGGTTCAAGCTCATTAGAACACTCTGATACGTTTTTCCCCCTTTAAATGTGTTTCATATCTTGTAGAAATAAGCAGAATAGTATAGCATCTAGGAAGAGAGTGGTGGTATCACCCAAGAGACGGCCCAAGGAGATCTGTCCTTCCCCCTTTTTAGAACATTTTTTTAATGTTCATTCATTTTTGAAAGAGAGAGAGACAGAGAGACAGAGAGAGAGAGAGAGAGAGAGACAGCATGAGCAGGAGAGGGGCAGAGAGAGGAAGACACAGAATCTGAAGCAGACTCCAGGCTCTGAGCTGGCAGCACAGAACCCAACTCAGAGCTTGAGCTCACGAACTGTGAGATCACGACATAGGCCTAGGTCGGATGCCCAACCGCCTGAGCCATCCAGGTGCCCCTGTCTTTCCTTTTTGAAGCCCTAAAGTGTTTCTGGGGGTGGGTGGTTCATGTTTGAGAGGGAGTCACACTAACAAAAATGTACTTAAATAACGAACATTTCAGAATGACATTTTATTAATCTCTGTCAGAAATAGGACTAGGAGGCCAGAAATGCTCTGTCCAGTGCATTCACTCCCCCTGCCCTCTTCCTTGTCTAAACCACTCGCTGAGATCTCTTTCACCCCTCATAACAGAGAAGAGTGTTCTTCCATCCCCAGTCTGTGTGCGTTTAGTCTGGAGAAGTCTCAGGAAACAGCCAGTACCTTAGAAAGAGATCAAAATATGCTGCCCATCAGGGAGTAGACAGTGGTCTGCCTACCAGATGAGCCCAAAGTCATCCAAAATTTCAGGAGCAGTCACCTCCTGGATAAAACTATCCTTCCTGGGGCTGAGCCCCTGGGAACCACGAGTCGACGGCCATGATGAGATGTACTTCCCTCCTCTACCGCCAGGGGTCTGCCATGAGCTGGTGAGGAAGGGAGTCAGGAGCACAGCAAAAGGTTAGAGACACTGAAGAGGTGCTGTAAGTACTTGGGTACTTGCCAAGAGCTCAGAAATGAAGGAAATGGATGGTCCCAAATCACTGGTTTTTAACCGTTTTGAGTCACAAATCCATTTGAGAATTTCCTTTTCCCCTTTTACCCATTTCCCCTTCCAATCTATATAGATGCACTAGTTTGGATGTAATTTAAGGGATTTCCCAGAACACCCTGAAGTTCATCTATGAACCTTCTGCTCTAGACTATTAACTCTTGGAGGGCAAGGACTGGGCTTGTCCTCGGATGTGTGTTCAGTGCCTGCTAAAAGTGCCTGACATATAGGCGGTGTCAATAAATGTTTGTTGAGTGGTAAAGAATGGAAGCAAACCTGCACTTGCCCGTCAAAGGCCAGTCTGGGCTGTGCAAATGCCAGTGGCATCAGCACCTCAAGAGGCTTTTGTAGTGACTCCCTGTCCCTATTCTTGCTATGAAAGCCGGGGCTGATGGAGTGTGAGCCTTTTGCTTCTCTACCCTCTGATCCTGACCTAGTCTGGTGATCTGAGACATGTAGAGTCAATGGTGGTTGCAGGAAAGAGGTGAGAAGTGAGACTTTCGAGTGTTCTCACAGTGCTACCCAGTTTTTACCATTTATTCTAAATACTTCTCTGAAGCCAATCTGAAGTTATTTATGCTTGCTGCATTTACCCAACACCTTAGGGTCTATTGTGTTGGAGGAGGGTGCTTGATAGATGTTGAAGTCTTTGAAGCTAAATGAGCATCTGGGGGGCCTGGGTGACTCAGTCGGTTAAGCATCTGACTCGATTTCGGCTCAGGTCATGATCTTACAATTTGTGAGATCGAGCCCCGTGTGGGACTCTGTGCTGACAGTGAAAAACCTGCTTGGGATTTTCTCTCTGCCCACCCCCTCAAAAATAACCATTAAAAAAAATTAGCATCAGAGTTCCAGTCCCTTTTCGCCCCTAGGAGAGTTCTCAAATTTATATACACACTGATTTATGTAAACAGATATGAGGGGGCACTTTTTGCCTCTATTTGTTGCAGAACTCAAGGCACTAGTGTAAGTGGGTGCTCTGAGAAATGGGCTCAGGGGGCATGCCAATGGTGCCAGGCTGGTGATGGATGCTCTCTGCTCTTCCCAGCTGCACTGGAACCCCAACTCCTACCTGGCCAAAATATGTGGCTAGTCCAGCTTAGTGGTAGACATTTTGCTGTGGTTATTTTTTTATAATTGCTCAATGACTTTTTCTCTGGTTCTTGTTCTTCATAACCTTTTCATATATTGGAACTGCTGACACTCCTACCATCTTGGATTTTTCCTCCCCTGCTTGCTAACCCTGCATAATTCTGTTTCTGCTGCTTTGCTTTCTGACTACTCTTCTTGTTCCCTGTGGTGACACCTTCTTCTGCCTTTTAACTGAAGGCCCTCACTGAGGTTCCATTTTTTTTTTTTCCCTTCTCTACATAAGCTTCCCCAGAGTATATGGTTTCAGATTCACTTGCTTGCTCCCTTACTCCTACTCACTCACTATGGAGTCCCTCATGTCTCTGATATATTACCAGGATTAGGGAATACCAACGTTAATAAAATCTGCCTTCAGGGAGTCATATAACTGAGATCCTGGCTCTTTCTGCACGCATCCCAATGCTCATTGCTTTCTAGTGAAAGACTCTAAGTTATTTAAGCATGCTCAATTTAAATCTCATATCTTCCATGAATCCTTTGCCTGCACCTCCCAACTTTTACTGGTTTTCTTTCTATAAACTCATCAGGAGAGTTGGCTTTTATTCCTTCAATACTTTGTTACCTTAGGTGACTCTTGACTTGTGTTGGGCTTGTGTGTAGAATGAGGGAGCTTGTAACACTAGGACCCTTCCATCTCCAAACTTCTATGGTTTGATGATCACATACAATTGGAGGGAGGTGGTGGCTAATATAAAACAGCAATTATATAGTGAAGCTAATGCGTTAAAAAACAAACAAACATAAGTAGCATCCTCCTGCTAGTGCATCATAGAATTGTTTCTTTGGTCTGGAAAATATTTGCCTTTGTCACTTATTATAGTTAGCTTAGTTGTCAGAACCATTAACATGCTCAAGTATAGGAAAAGCAGGCATGCGAGTGGCTGGAGTTTAAGCAGGATAAAGTGGCAGCCTGAAACTTTCTGGAAGGATTATCCTCATATAGATAATGTTGTAAAACCATTGACCTTAACAATAATTTGTGCCTTACTCTATAAATTTATGAATGTAATTCATGTTAAATAAATTTCTGTAGAGTAAGAATTCTGCTTTGGATTTAAAAAAATCACTTTTGGCTGAAAAAGTGATATTGTTTCCTCAGTCATCATACTTTGAATTTAAAAAACAGAGGCCCACTTAAGCTAGATGACTAAGGGCGTGCATGTGTGTGTGTGTGTGTGTGTGTGTGTGCGCAGGTGTGTGTGTATGGCAATGAAGATAAGTCACAAATAGCATGGTTGATTTCCTCAAATATAAGGTTGAGCAAAGATGTCCAACACAAAATAATACATGCTTTATTATTCAATTTATATGAATTTCAAAGAGAAGCAAAACTAACCCATGGTGTTAGAAATCAGGAGGAGGGTTACCTTTGGGATGGGGGAGGCAGCTTGAAAGGGACATCTGGGGTGCTAGTCCCATTCTATCTCTTGATCTGGGTGGTGATTACATGAGAGTACTCACCTTATGGTAATTCACTGAGCCTATGCTATATATGTGTTATATTTAAATAAAAAATATTTAAAGCGCTCAAGTTTTACATTGTGGATTCCTGATTCCAAGTGCAAGAAAAGTATGTCTAAAGAGGGACAACCCAATTTAGGCTTCAGCAAGAAGGACAAGAGCTGGGCTCTGGAAATAAGGTGCATGAACACTTTCCCAATGGTAAGACACATGGGGGCACAGGACCAGTTTGGGGCAGAGTGAAGATAATGGCTAGATTGAAGTAAATGATGTGTACGGAGTGTGTAAGGTGGGAGCTAAGGTTGGGGGGTAAGTTTTGGAGAGACTAGGCGTGGGGTTGTTGAGTGCCAGGCTCAGCAGCTTGGATTTTTTTCTTTTGGAGAGTGGAAAATCACTGAAGATTTGGCATTTTGATAGCAATACTTCAGGATGTTAGGGAGGAGGGTATTGGGTAACATAGAGTGGCAGTTGGACTCAACTGTTATAATGGCACTGGAGAGGGGGCAGATGGAGGACAGTGCACTGGAAGATTCTCTGAGATATGTCCGGTGGTATTAATCTTGTGCCTACTCTAGTTCTTGCTAGTGTAGACATGTTTGGGTTTGCTTTCTTTCCTAAGTGGGCTTCAGGGGCATTAGGTTCAGGTAATGGCAGTTCAGAAACAGCTTTGTAAATTGTGCCCCCAAGGACCCCCCACAATTGGATCCTTCTCAGAAAGTGCATGCTCTTACCTGAACCGAACTTGCCCCACTTTCTCCCAGTGGGGTCTAAGCACGGGACCCAAATATGAGACTTTCCCATAGGATTGCCCCTTTTGGTACTGAGAGTGCAGAGCCTGTTTGTGGGAGTAGAAACCTCAGCATGACAGTGCCCAAGCCTGGGCTGCCCTGTGCACGGGACATGCTGAGGGCTGGCCAGTCTGCCTCATTTAGGCTAATGTGAGTATTGCCGAGTCCCCTCTGTGAGAGTTGTTCTGAGTATTGCTGACCCCTCTGTAGAATGCAGATGGTGGAAGACAGGGTCGATTCCTTATCCCAGGAATCCTAGGCAAGCAAGGTTGAGCAAAATTCCCATGTAGAGAGGTAGCTTCTCTTTGTCTTTATTTGCAGTAACTGACTAAGCCACCCAGGTGCCCTTAGCTTTTTAAATATAAATTTTGACATGTGCCAGAGAATAAATTTAACACGTTAAACACGCAGGCCTAAAATGGTGTGTCATTTAGATCCAGTCCTCAAACCAGGGCTTGATACCTAATCTAATTGCAATTTCAACCTCCCCCAGAAACATAGTCTTAACCTATCATTCAGGAATTTTTCCATCAGCGCCAATGAGTCTGCCCTGTGAGTCTTCTCCATGGCTCTAAGGAAGATGAGGTAATCTGTATTGATAAGACCCCTTGCTTTTCCCCTATCAGGAAAAGTTGCCTTGCCTGGAACAATCCTTTTCTTTTGCTAATAACTTTCTTTCCCTACCTTTCTTCTATAAAAACCTTCCATTTTGTACATCTCCTCAGACCCCTTCTTGTTGCCAAATTCATGAATTGTGTATTAAAGACAATCAGATCTTTAAAATTTACTCAGTTGTGGGGTGCCTGGGTGGCTCAGTCACTTAAGCGGCCAACTTTGGCTCAGGTCATGATCTCACGGCTTGTGGGTTTGAGTCCCCCGTTGGGCTCTGTGCTGACAGCTCAGAGCCTGGAATCTGCTTCAGATTCGTGTCTCCCTCTCTCTCTCTGCCCCTCCCCTGCTCATGCTGTGTCTCACTTTCTCAAAAATAAATAAACATTAAAAAAATGTTTTTAAAAAATAGCAAGTAGATTGGAGGAATAAAATGGAGGATCCAAAATAGATCCCATTATGTGTGAAAGTTTCTCAAAAATAAATAAACAAAAAATAGTTTTAAAAAATTTTACTCAGTTGATAAAAAAGTAAATAAATAAAAATAAAATCTACTCAGTTGAATATTTGTTATTTAACAAAATACATACTGGAGTCTAAATTATAAAGCTTTCTAATATACTGAATCCCAATGAACCCACTACCTGAATCCCAAACTGAGAATTACTCATGTGGGTTCCTCCCCTAGTGTATGCCCTGCCTCCCACCCCGGAGATAACCACTGTTCAGAATTTTGTGTTTATTATGACCATTCTGGGCTGACCATTCTGGGCTGACTGCTGCAGGGGTTGTAGCTTGGTTTCCTTGCTTGGTTGCTTCAGAGTTTGTGGGCCAGATTCTACCGTCGTATGTGGTCTGGCTATTGGCCATTTCTATATTCAGTGTCTCTGTTCTTACAGCATTGCAAGTTCCTGTAACATTTTACAACTTAAGTTGATGGGCAATCCTCCCAAAGCTGACACCCATATCCTGTGGGTAACAGATGATGAAAGGTGAGCTCAGGTAAGTGGAATTTAGTTGGGGGTTAGCAGGCCAGGAGTGGGAATTGTAGAAACTGAGGCGGCCTTGCATGTACCGAAGAGCCTGCTCCCTCTGAGTGGACTCAAGCTCCAAGATTTAGACCCTTTGGCTGGGAGGGCCTGCCCAGGGCACCCCTGGCACTAGAGGCAGCTTACTGTTGCAATGCATCTCAGAGCAGTTAAGGCTCTGAGGCCCACGAGATTAGAGACAGAACAGGTGTCTGGGGTCAGATTAGTGGAGAGAAGGAAGGTAGGGCCCTCTGCTTCCCTGTAGGACACTGAGAGGGCCTCAGAATCATGTCCCCTCTGTGGAAAGTTTCACCTAAAACATCTGGACGTTCATGAGCTGTCAGTTGTCTTTCTTTCCTAGCTCCAGAAACTCTTTAAAACACTGACCAAAAGTTTCTGGGTTTGGATTTAAAAATAGCAACACATTTCTAAGTCCCCACTGGGAACTTTTAGCCAAGCACTTACATTCTCAGCTCACTGAAAAACCTTCTTTCTTTTAGGCCTGTTCATTCTTCGTGGGTTTAGTGTGCTAGTCTGTCTTCCCCAAGAAGAGAAGTGCCACTGAGGGCAGAAAACGTGGTGTTACAGGTTTCTGGGTCCTTGGGCCTTTTTCTCCAGGAACCTACATTAGGGTTTCTCACACTAGATATGTCCAATAGATGTTTATCTAATATTATTTTTTTTAACATTTATTTATTTATTTTGAGAAAGAGAGAGAGAGAGAGAGACAGCATGAGCACACAAGTAGGGAAGGGGCAGAGAGAGAGGGAGAGAGAATCCCAAGCAGGCTCCATGTTGTCAGCACAGAGTCTGATGCCAGGCTTGATCCCTCAGACGGTGAGATCATGACAGGAGCCAAGATCAAGAGTTGGGTGCTTAACTGACTGAGCCACCCAGGCAACCCAAGAGATGGTTTTTCTGCGTGAAAACTTTGCTTCAGTCAGTCTATATTTACTTTCACTTTTGCACTCATTCCATTTCTTTCTTTTCTTCTTTTTTTAAAAAAAATTTTTTTTTAATGTTTTTATTTATTTTTGTGACAGAGAGAGACAGAACATGAGCAGGGGAGGGCCAGAGAGAGAGGGAGACACAGAATCGGAAGCAGGCTCCAGGCTCTGAGCTGTCAGCACAGAGCCCGATGCGGGGCTCGAACCCACAGACTGTGAGATCATGACCTGAGTCGAAGTCGGACACTTAACCGACGAGCCACCCAGGCGCCCCTCTTTTCTTTTTTTTAAGTAAGCTCTAGGCCCAACATGGGGCTTGAACTCATTACCTTGAGATCAAGAGTCTCCTGCTCTACCGACTGAGCCAGTCTGGTACTCTATACATTCATTCCACTTCTAAGACCCAATGGGAAGTAGGTTTTCCCCTTCCTCAAATGACAGAACCTTAAAAATGGCCTGCCATCTGGTCCCAGAAAGCCTGGGGATTGGAGAAGTGTGTCCAAGTGGCCCCCAGCAGTGCTCTCCATTCATTGATGTGACTTCCTTTTCCTAAGGTATTCCCACTGCCCTCATTTGCCTTGGGCCTCCATGAATCCTCCTCCCAGCCCCAGAGGGCTGCTCCAGGCTGCAGCAGACAGAGCCTGGGGAGCTCCCAGGCCTCCAAAGATGTATGAGCCCATCTGATCACTTGGCAGCTGTTGGGGAAATATAATTAAAAACCAAGTCCCCTGCCAACCCAAATAGCCTCTCCACAAAGGTAGAAGAGAAAGAAAACGACTTGACTATTAAGTAAGGATGAAACCAGAATGTGGTTTTTTTTTTAAGTTCACTTATTTATTTTTGAGAGAGAGAGAGGCAGAGAGAGAGAGAGGGAGAGAGAGAGAATCCCAAGCAGGCTCCACACTGTCAGAGCAGAGCCCGACCTCAGGAACCACCGCGAGATCATGACCTGAGCCAGAATCAAGAGTTGGACACTTAACTTACCGAGCTACCCAGGCGTCCCGAAACCTTAACGTGATTGAAGGAGGACCTCTGCTGCCTCCATTTTGACCTCAAATTTCTAGTTGGGTTTGTCTTTTCAGCCTGTCTCTTGGCTCGAGTGGAAGACCCTGAGGGCAAAGCAACCCCTGATGGGAACAGAAACCACCCTCTCAAGTAACTAGACTGCCCTGAGCCACAAGTCACAGCCAGTGATTGACTCTGAGACAGTGATTGATTTGACCTTCACTGCCCACCTGCAAGTATCCACCCACCTTTGCCTCAGGTTTTCCTTATATAAACCTGGAATTATTTTTGGCACTTTGGAGATAGTCTTTGAAACGCTAATCCACTGTCTTCCCAGTGTTGGCTGGATGGTAATAAATCCTTGTTTTACCTTCACTGGTCTCTCTGCCTTTGAATTTTTTCAGCAGCAAGTGGCTGAACCTAGTCTGTTTGGGATCCCCTGAGTTAGGGGCTCTCACACCCTTGAGCCCTGGCTACTTGATGAATATCCCAGGCAATCCTCTAAAGAGACTGTGAAGACAGAAATAAATCCCACCCTTTTATATAGCCCAGTAGGTTCAACGAATTGCACATTTTGTCAAGATAAAGAATGAGTGGGGAGCCTGGGTGGCTCAGTTGGTTAAGCTTCTAGCTTCGGTTCAGGTCATGATCTCACGGTTCGTGGGTTCGAGCCCTGCATCAGGCTCTGTGCTGACAGCTCCGAGCCTGGACCCTCCTTCGGAATCTGTGTCTCCTTCTCTCTTTGCCCCTCCCCCACTCATGCTCTGTCTGTCTCAAAAATAAATAAACATTAAAAAAAAAAAGATAAAGAACGAGTCCTCAAGAGAACTTGACAGCTCCATTTGTCACGCATAGTTCATCCTAAATTCACTTGGTAATTGGGGTGACCATCTGTTAGCTAACTGGCTTTAATAACAAGAGGTAGTTTGGGAGTGAAGGAGATGGGGTGCTGACTTTCTTGAAGATTACACTTCAAGGAGACGATTTCCAGGTCATTAAGAAAGACATTATGGGTGGGGTGCCTGGATGGCTCAGTTGGTTGGGTGGCTGACTCTTGACTTCAGCTTAGGGCATGGTCTCATGGTTTGTGGGTTCGAGCCCCACATGGCGCTCTGTGCTCACTGCGCGGAGCATGCTTCGGATCCGTCTCCCTCTCTCTGGCCTTCTCCTGCTCGTGCTCTCTCTCTCTCTCTCTCTCAAAAATAAATAAATGTCAAAAATTAAAAAAGGCATCATGGGTTACAAAACTGGCCAGAGGCTCATTTAGATTTTTAGAAGATTTGTATTATATATTTCAAAGAGACAGAGAAAGAACTTACACGTCTTTTTAAAGTAAATGTCTAAGAAAAGGGAGAAGGGAGAAGTCTCTTGGTTGATTTTCAGCAGGGAAAATTAAGCCTCTTCCTTTTTTTTTTTTTTGCATTTGTCTTTACATAGCCAGCCCAGGGAGCCCAGTCCACAGTGCTCTCTGCTTCCACCTGCTCTGTCAACCCTAGGTATGTATTTGTGCTAGACCTTGTGTAAAACAAGGCAAGCAGACCTGCTTCCGGCCTCAAGGGCTCACCCCTGAAACCAACAACACGAATGTAAGTCAAAATTAGGATCACCTTTGACTGGAGAGCTTTTTTGTCTTTAATCATAAAAGTACACACTCGTTGCCAAATTTCAGCCAGTAGAAAAGTGTATAAAGGGAAACATGAGAGTCTCACCAGCCAATTCCACTCTGTAGCAGCAAAAATTGTTAAACATATTTTATGTTTATGGGACATACCCATAGTTATTCACACACAAGTAGCTTTTATTTTACAAAAATGGAATGGTGTTACATGAACTGTCCACAACTTGATATTTTAAAATATCTTTGCATGTCAGTACCTATAAAACTACATAATATATATATTTTTCCATAATATAATTTTAGATGTCACTTTTATAGCCAATGGACACTGAGATTCATAAATGGTTCTAACATTTATTGGCATAAATTTTGACTATTAGGATTCATGGCTCCTAGTATATGCCCATTTTATTTATTTTATTTTATTAAAATTTTTTGTTAATGTTTATTATTTTTGAGGGAGGGAGAGAGACAGAATGTGAGCAGGGGAGGAGCAGAGAGAGAGGGAAACAGAATCAGAGGCAGGCTCCAGGCTCTGAGCTGTCAGCACAGAGTCTCACACAGGGCTCGAACTCACAGACCATGAGATCATGGTCTGAGCTGAAGTCGGACGTTTAACTGACTCAGCCACCCAGGAGTCCCAATTTTATTTTATATTTTAGAGATTTTATTTTTTAAGTAATCTCTATACCCAACATGGGACTCTTGGGACTACACAACTCATAACCCTGAAATCAAGAATCACATGCACCCCACATGCCCATTTTAAATTTCAGTAGATTAGGGGTGCCTGGGTGGCTCAGTCGGTTGGGCGGCCGACTTCGGCTCAGGTCATGATCTCGCGGTCCGTGAGTTCGAGCCCTGTGTCAGGCTCTGTGCTGACAGCTCAGAGCCTGGAGCCTGTTTCAGATTCTGTGTCTCCCTCTCTCTGACCCTCCCCGTTTATGCTCTGTGTCTCTCTGTCTCAAAAATAAATAAACGTTAAAAAAAAAAATTTAAATTTCAGTAGATTAAAAAAAAAAGCTTAATGAGGAAACAAAAGGTTTAATGAGAAAAATAAATAAATTTAACTAGATACTTTGCTAGATTCTGTTAAATTGTCTATAAAAGTGTGGTAACAATTTCCTCTCCCACCATTATATAAAAATGCCCATTTTCCTCACATTTGACATATTGTCAATCTTAAATTTTTTTGACAATATTCATGTAAAAAATAGTATCTCATTATTATTTTGTATTACTGTATTACTAGTGAGGCTGAATATCTTTTCATGTGTTCATTGGCTATCTGTGTATCTTTTGTGAATTGCTTTTTCATATTTTTTGTCCTGTACACAAAGATAAAACATTTATTTTTCTGCTGGCTTGCTTTCCCTTTTCTGATTGTTTGGTATAAACTATTTTGGGGCTTATCAAAAACCTTAATATTCTGCATACCCTTCAATTCTACAATTTTATATCTAGGATTGGTCAAACAGGCAAAAATGAATATACAAGGTGCTTCATGCATTGTTCATAATCTAAAAATATTCAGAAAGAACTCTAAAATCCAACAATAGAGAAATGAATCAATACATTATTGCAAATCTACACAAAGGACTACAATTAAAATAATGATATATTTTTTTACATTCTTTACTTATTGATGTAAAAAGAGATTTATAACAATGAAGTTAAGAAAACATTTAATAAAGCACTTTGTCAGTCTGCTTTTATCCTGGTAAATATATATTTATATATATAATAATGTGTGTGCATATATATGTATATGTATCTAGAATATAAATACACACATATATAAACATATAAATGCATAAATATTCCAAAATGTTTAATGCGGTTATTTCTGGATGGTATAAATATGGCCGGATTTTTTTTTTTAATGTTTATTTTTGAGACAGAGAGAGACAGAGCATGAGCAGGGGAGGGTCAGAGAGAGAGGGAGACACAGAATCTGAAACAGGCTCCAGCCCCATGGCTGGATTTTTAAAAGACTTTTCTTTCAGGGTGCCTGGGTGGCTCAGTGGGTTGAGCGTCCGACTTCAGCTCAGGTCATGAGCTCACAGTCCATGAGTTCGAGCCCCGCGTCGGGCTCTGTGCTGACTGCTCAGAGCCTGGAGCCTGTTTCAGATTCTGTGTCTCCCTCTCTCTCTGACCCTCCCGTACTCATGCTCTCTCTCACACTCTCTCTCTCTTTGTCAAAAATAAATAAAAATTTAAAAAAAATTAAAGACTTCTTTTTCCACGATGAAAATGTTTTGTTTACATAAAAAAGGAAAAATGTGGGGCTCCTGGGTGCCTCATTCGGTTGAGCCTCTGGCTCTTGGTTTTAGCTCAGGTCATGATCTCACAGTTGTGCGAGTTTGAGTCCCGTGCCAGGCTCTGCACTGACCGTATGGAGCCTGATTGGAATTCTCCCTCTCTCTCTGCCCCTCTCCCACTTGCGCTCTGTCTCTCTCAAAATAAATAAACTAATTAAAAAAAAAAAGAAAGAAAGAAAGAAATAAAAATGTTCTGAGTTGAACCTGCACTCAGATCAGAGAATAAGGGGGCTCACTTACCACACATTGCATTGGGGTTTTTGGCAGCTTCATCTTTTACTGCTTTAAACTGAGCTTCCAGCCCACTAAAACCTTCGTATTGGTTTAATGTTTTCATATGAACTGTCCTTGCTTTACCTGTTTGATACATTTTTTGATGTAAGAGATGTGACCTTCATCTCGGCCCACAGTTTGATCACATCAGAAGACAGAGTGTGCAGCTGTTTCCTGATTGGTGAAGCCCTCCTTCCTTCTTCAGCAGGATCCTTTGGGGGAAAACTACTAGAACTTCACATTTGAGAACTCTCTGTCCCTTTTTGAGCCCCTTAGGTAATTTTCCTTGGATCATTTTAAGATCTGACCTCTTGAAATCTGTAAAAATTATGTCTGGCCATCTTTCTTCAACATTGTAGCAAGTGAAATTGTTAGTGGGCCAAAAACTTACTAGGTGCTCTGCTTCCAACAGAAAGAGCTGATGTCCTGGCACAGCCATATCCTGCCTTGGATCACTTTTACAGTTTGAATTAAAAAAGCATCACCCATGTCCTCTGTTTATTTTAACATCTATTCTGAACTCCTACCAGGTTTTATTTCCTGTTCATTTCTTCTTTTATCCACATCCAAAGGCTTCTTTTCAGAAGGTTTGCGATTTCCTTTTCGACATATACACTACTGTTGAAAACTGTAATTAGATCTACTTCCTCTGAGCAATGTTATCTTTCCAGGGTCATCCACCAGTCATGAGCTCCATATAATCTATTTATCTTCTTCTGATAAAATTCAAGTTCCTTTCCCAGTCTGGTCTTCTAAAATGTAGCACTTCCCAGACTTTAGGGTTTTACTAAAATTAATTAAAATTTCAGGGGAAAAAATCTCCCAAATTAATGTGTTTGGCAACAGGAAATGACATTTCCTCCCACCCCCAAACAATCTTAGACTATCATCATCTTTTCATAGGAGAACAACAATTTAATCCTGAAAAGGTTAGAAAGGGCATAATTTCAGAATTTAAAAATATTGAAAAAAATATTCTTTCATTATAGACCTGAAATCCTTTGTCATGGACCAGCTCCAGTCCACAGACCCATGTAGGAAAACCACAGCTGTATTATATGGTTTTGCAGTTCTATTTGGAAATCTTTCCCTTTCTCCAACAATTTTAGGAAGTACACGATGACCGGTTTTTGTGTTAGTTACCTTGACATTTATCAGAGGCCCATAAACCTTCTGTCATAAGTCACAGCTGTCCCCCAAATCCCGATCCGTGACACTACATGGGTTGTCAGTGCTCTTTCTTTTCCAAAGCCACTCTTCAAGTTGAAAAGATGAAAATATCGCCTGCAGCCACAGTCCTTCAGTCCTTTTTAGTAACTAGCATGTCTCAGGTGTATTTTGCCTGTATAATTTATGCTCATATGGATCAATTAATATACAATGTTGCCAAATTATAACAAAGTCTTCCTCCTGCTTCAGAATACACTGGAGGAAGGAATTTAATCATTAGCAAGGCCAGGTCTGCTGTGGGCTCCTCTTACCACCTTATAGAATTACCAACTGAGAGAATGAGGTTTTATCTTCCTGAATTGGGGGGAGGGTTCTGTACATCCATTGGCAACAATGAATCCTTCTTGGTAATCTGTCTAAGAATGCATGATTCCCATGAAAGTCAGGTTAGGATTGTCTTTTCTCCTTACGCTATTGAAGAGTGCTATTTAGTAGGATAAAGACAAAGACTTCTAGCATAATAATGCTGAATTTATGCCACAAAAAGCAGTCAACATTAGCAAGAGAAGAGATGGTTTCTTTTGAGCTATTTCGCCTGGATGGGGTTGGGACTGACCCTCAAAATCCCATGTTTGGCTTGCCTCTGCAAGACAGACTAGGACTTTGTGGGAGGGCAGAAGAGGGAGGGATCCCAGAGGAAAAAGACCTTCCAGACTCTCTCCAGGGAGAACTCTGTAGGAATTGAAAGCTCACAGGATGAGAAAAGTGATGTTTCTCACTGTTTATTAGACATTGTGCTTATTATCAGCCAACAGGATTGTTTTCTATCTGGTCATGAACTGCACTTGCAGTTGTGGGCTTATAGTGTGATATGTCAGAAGGGAGAGAGGTATTCATCAAGTTTTCACCATCTTTTTGGCAATGAAAGCAGACTGCATTTTTAGCACACATATTTTGGTGTCTATCCCAAGAAGGCAGTTAAATTTAGCACATTTCCTGCTAGCCCCTGAATTGTGCAGGACCGCCCCAGTCTTGAGTTTATGTCTGTCTGTGGAATCTCTCCTTGCAAACTGCTAGGTCTTTGGGGAACTCACATTTATAGGGTGAACTGGTACCCCAAATCCTTAGAACCTACCAGGAAAGGTGCAGTCTAGTGGTATATACATAGTGGTTTCTTAGTCCTAGCCCTGAGAATGTTAGGAGTGTGTGTGTGTGTGTGTGTGTGTGCACAGGCGCCTGCATGAATCCATGTGTGTGGGCCTGGGAGTGGAAACAGGGCACTCTGGGTGACCTTCCTCAGACTCTTACATGTGGTCATGAGGAATGTATCTGCATCGTGTTGGGTTTGAGAAAATCAGATCAGCATGTTATGCAGGCTCCAGTGGCTCTGGAGCAAGCAGGAAATGGAACCCCCAGGGCCATAGGCTATACTTCTCCACCTAGGGCCTTCCAGGTCTAGGGTCAGAGACACAGATTCCCTTAGATCAGTGCTTGTGGACAGGAGGCATCATCATCTTTGAGGTAATGTGTTTAAATGCAGATGTCGTGGTTGGACTGAACCAAATTCTGGCAGAGACAGCCCAGGAATCTGTGCTAAAAAATATACTGCGGGGGCGCCTGGGTGGCTCAGTCAGTTGGGCATCTGACTCTTGATCGGGTCATGATCTCATGGTTTGTGAGTTTGAGCCCTGCATTGGGCTCTGCGCTGACAGTGAAGAGCCTGCTTGGGATTCTCTTTCCCCCTCTCTCTTTCCCCTTCTCCCGCTAGCTTTCCCTCTCAGAATAAATAAACTTAAAAAAAAAAAAATACTGCGGGTTGTGTTGCTATGTGAGTGGGTTTGGTGACCAGTGCCTCACTCACTCAGTTCTCCAAGGGGGGTGGCAGCATCATTCAGTGTTGACATCAAGTCCCTTTGATTTTATCTCCTAAGCTTTTCTTGCAGCTCCCTCCTCCCATGTGTCCACTAGCCACTAGCCATGTCCAAGCCACCAACATGTCTGGCCCGGACTTCTGCAGTAGCCTCAAGTTTCCCAGCAGGGACACGCCCCCTCTGATCTGTACTCCACAGAACAGCCTGGGCAGCGGGTTTAAGTCACAAATCAGATTCTGTCACAACCCCCACTCCACCCTGGCCCTCACTCCAGTTCTTTCCTTCCACCGCTGTTCAGATGAACACAACATTCTTCCAGAGGCCGGAGGACCCAGATTCCTACCTACTGCCCCAGCCTCATTTCAAGCATCATCCCTGCTAACAGGCCTTTGCTCTCTCCAGACGCTCCTTCCCCCTTTACTGCCTTCAGACTCAGCAGTGGTCCTTATCTCTGCAGAGAGGCCTTCCTAACCTCTCAAGGGTGGCCCTTTCAGTGGCAATTTTGTATAGATTTACATAATAATTTAATTGTGTCTCTCTGAGTCTGATGTGCCATGAAGACAGGGACCACGTTTCTCCACTATGTAACCCTAGTGCTTGGCATACAATAAGCTCCAAACACCAGCCATAGCAGCGGTTGGCCATCAAGCAATCTTCAGTCACAAAGACACAGCATCCTGGGATGGATCAGAGCTTTGTAATTATACCCAGGAATTCCGTTCACTTACTTATTCATTCATTTATTCCTCATGACAAGTGTGGGCTTCTATGCTGTTTGGAGTGAGGAATTCGGAGACTTGCTGGAGCCTGCCAGCCCACAGCAGGCACTGTTGGTAGTGATTTGAACCTGATTTTGAGCAGTTGGCATACCTTGTTTCTCTTGGCTCAATCAGAACTAACACTTACTGAACATGAACTAGGTGCCAGATGTGCTCCTTTTCCTTAAGTAGCTTCTCGTCTACGATGAAAAGGCAGACAGTAAACAAGTGACAAGTTCATGAGTCTTAAAGAGGCAGTTGGGTACACCATGGAGACACAGAAGAAGGAGTCTAAGTCTAGTGTAGGGGGTCAGTCTCGGAAGCTTCCCTGAATAAGGAATATTTGAGCTGAGACCTGGAGGATGAGTAGGAGGTAGGAGCAGTCCAAGTACAGGCCCATGTGGAGTGAACTTTGGAAGACAGGGCTATTTTGTTAAAAAAAAAAATTTTTTTAATGTTTATTTATTATTGAGAGAGAGAGAGAGAGAGAGAGGGAGCGCATCAGCATGGGAGGGGCAGAGAGAGGAGGAGACCCAGAATCCAAAGCAGTCTTCAGGCTCTGAGCTGTCAGCACAGAGCCCTATGTGGGGCTCAAACTCACAAACTGTGAGGTCATGACCTGAGCTGAAGTCGGATGCTTAACTGACTGAGCCATCCAGGCGCCCCTGGGCTATTTTGCTTTTAATTTGAGAGAGAGAGAGAGAGAGAAAGAGGAAGGGCAGAGGGAGAGAGGGACTCCTGGATCCACGCTCAGTGCAGAGTATGATGTAGGGTTCGATCCCATGACCCCTGGGATCACGACCTGAGCTGAAATCAAGAGTTGGATGCTCAACTGACTCAGCTACCCCGGCACACCGAAGACAGGGCTTTTTGATGGGCAGTGGGGAAGCACCCAGTTCTCCTGATTCTCCTCCTGTGACTTGGGGCTTGGCCTGTCCACACTCCTCATCCATCCTCTGAGGGGCTTGGCTGACATGGCCCATGCCGACCTGGGTGAATGATACATTAAACAGGAGACAGGTGGCATGTAAGCAGATACTTCTTGGGCCTTCTTCTCCACCTCAAGTACCATCCCAGCACTCCTATCAGAGCAATATTAAACATCGCTGCCACCAGTTTTCACTCATTTCTTTATTAATATAGAAAAGGAGCCCAAGGCAGCCGGACCAATAGTACAAAGCACCAGGAGTTAATACTATTCTGGTGAAAGGGTTGGCTTTACAAAACGGGAGCAGACAGGAGCTGCCCTGGTTCCGGGGCCAGGCCCAGCCTGCTGCCCAGAACCTCAGAGCAGCACCCGGAACCAGCCCCTGGGAGACAGTTGACAGGTAGTTGGGGGGTGGGATGGGCTGGTGACTGTGTGGACAGATGGCAGGGATGGAGGGCCAGGCAGTGAGAACCATCCTGTGGCTGACGAGGACAGGGAACTGCTGGCTGGAGGCTCTCCACTGGACCGTGGGCAGGGGCTCACAGTGGGCTTCGGCCCTGGGGACAGTAGAAAAGCCCCGCAGATACTAGGGGGAGTAAGGAATCCAGACACAGCCCTGGGGTTGAAGGGCCTTTCCCTGTCTCTCCACCAGGGGCCACCTTTGCTCTATACTACAGGTGGGGCTTCAGGCCCAAGGCACAGAGGGAGGCCAAGAGGCCTCCCAGTTGGGAGGATGAGGGGGCAAGGGAAGGAAGCCCTGGAGTGTCCCCAGCTCAGGCATCTGGAGCTGAGACACAGGACAGGACAGTGGCACCCCTGCACAATGGGGCTAGAATGTGGGACAGGGATGGGCTCACCTATGGCCAGTGACAAGGACCAGACTCATGGCAATGGTGCCTGCCTTAGACTTTAGCAAAATAGAGTCAGCGATGAGTCCTGGGTGTCAGCAGACCTGGGTTCTGGCCTTAGCTCTCCTGGAGCAGAGCTGTATCACCATGGGCCAGCCATGTCCTGCCCTGGCCTGCTCCTCATCCACTCATGAGGGCTTTGAATAGGACTTCTTAGGTCATGGGCGGGGGGGGGGGGGGGGGGGGGGGCGGCACTCGGCAGGTCAAGGGAGCTCTGGGACCTATTCTTGGTAGTTGAGAAGTTAGTAGTTAGTTGGTAGTTAGCTCCCAATCAGAATCTGGACAAAACAGGCAAGGAATGGAGACTAGGGGGTGATGGAGGAAGATGTTTTTGCTTGGAACCTACCCCCACAAAACACTCCAGAGCTGGGAAAGGCTGCCGGGAGCCTCTCCTTCACCCAGGGGAAGAGGCCGCCCTCCCTTTGACTCAGGGAGGGAGCATGACTCGTGCGATCCCTTCACAACCACCATCTGGGGGACACTTGGCATGGAGAGAATGGGTGGCACTATGCAACCCTTTATGTTCTTCCCCGGGGAGGGGAGCTCAAGGCCTCTCATGGCTTCTGCCTCCAACCCTTAGCGTGGGCTCAGGAGTGCGCTTTTTCACTGTGGTCCTGCGCTGGGGACAGCCCAAGACTGCCTGGCTGGCACGTGTTAGTCGGTGAGGAAAGGACACAGGGGCGAGTAAGCGAACAGGGAGGCGAGAGCGACTCTCTGGCTTTCTCCTCTTCCTCTACGGACAGCATCTCAGTCAACGGAGTCACAGATCTCTTCTACCACAGCATTGAAGATGTGTGGCTGGTCCGCATAGACGTGGTGCGACGCACCCTCAATCTCCTATGGAGAGAGGAAGAGCCCGCCAGGGGTGGAAAGGCCCTTTTATTCGGGGCACCGGAAACTGGTGTCTCACACCGATTCTTTTTCCCTTATACCTGCTTGCCCATCACCTATGAGCACTTACCAGAAACATCGGTCCACCTTTCTCCTAGAATCTGGGCACTTTCCCATGCAGGGGGAGGGGTCCATGAATCCCAAGGTCCCATTCATTTTCTCCTCTGGTTATTCACTGTACCTCCTTCAATGCCAGCCCCACCGCTATCTGCTCATTTCATCCACAGGTCTGATGAACCAGGGCCCATACGTGGCACCCAGCCTAATTAAGCACTCATTAGCAAATGGGGGTGGAGAGGGATAAGAAAAAGGGAAGGCAGGAATGTGGTGGGAAGGCTTCCGGGCAGCCTTTACTACTTGCTCTACTGTTCATGGCTCTGGTATTGGGTGGGACAGGGGGTCTGGAGTGGCATCATGCTGTCTGTGTCCAGCTACTGAACGAGAACCGGTCATTTCCCTGGACCGTGCTAAGCAAGAATGAAAGCCCCTGATGACGGTATTACTGAGTCAGCCCTTTCAAACGCACTACACCATCCCCATCTGTCCATTCCTTTCTCCCCCCAACTCTCTGATCACCCTTCTCCATCCCAAGGCTCATCCATGCCCAGAGCTAATCACTGTGTGCAGGGATTCAACGCACCACATTTCCACCTCAATCCTGTGCCTTGGTGGGCCAACATACCATGTCTCGGACATAGGAATCCGGCCGCTGCATCTTTACTTTCTTTCCTGTGCTGGTATCTATCCAGGTGTTGGCCCCGTAGATCATGGTGATGGGCACATCTTTTCGAATCAAGTGAATTCGCTCCAACATGGGGCGCCGCGCCCAGCCGAAGGACTCCATCATGGCTTTGAATGCCGTCTCACCACTGAAGGAGCAAAACACGGTGAGGCAATTAGTAGAATAAACCCTGCAGCATAAAGTGTCAATGTTTTGGTCTCTTCAGACGCTGGGGCAGTATCCTTGTCCTGTGTGTCCCTCTCAGGCCCCAGCACTGGGCGCCTTAAATCCTGATAAGATTAGGAGGTAGGCCTGAATCTGTGGAGGCCTCCCAGCACAGAAGACAGTTAGGAAGGGACACACATATGAAAACCCCGGACACTGAGAATTGTCCAAAGATGCAATGGTTAACATTTACTCAACAAATATTGACATGTCATGCCCTGGGCTGAGTGTAGGGACACAGGAGTCAGATTCACGTGGTGCCAGCCCTGCTGGAGCTCACGATTATCCCACATTTTGGGGAGGCAGGCGTTAAATAGCTAATCATATGATTATTTAACATCAGATTTCCCAAGAATCATGAAAGGGTGGTGGAGCAGGAAGAGAATGGACTAGGGGCTTAGCTTGCTGGGGGTGAAGGAGAGGGGCGAAGGGCTCATGTTAGAGGGGTAGTGAAGAGCAAATACTATAGCAGTGCAAAGGGCTTCCTGATGGGATTGTTACCAGTCTTGTGAGGACCCAGGGGGAGCCGTACTTTGTGAGAAGCAAGGCTCATCTAATCTACTTTGCTCCCCGGCCATCTCCTTAGGCAGAGCTGACCGAGAGGAGCATAAGGGGTCTGCAGGGCTGGGGAGGAAGCTGACATTCTGAGCTGCTCTGCAGCTTTTGCAGGAGGCAGGAGGCAGGAGGCAGGGTGCTTCGGGAGACTGCTGCCCGCCAGGCCCAGCCTGTTCAGGTATTGTGTCCCCCCTCCTTTGGAGCCCCAGAATGAAGGCGGGCCTGAGTTCTGCACGGGCCAGCAGAAACAGAGTTCTTCCTTCAGACATAGCAGCATGGTGGAAAACTATGGACTCTGAAGTCAGAGAGACACGAGTTCAAATTCTGACTGTATTTTCTTAGCAGGTCATGTAACCAGAATACATTTTAATGTTTTCATCTACAAATTGGGGACTTATATCCTCTTTATTCCTTCATTGAAGAAAATGACATGTACAGGGCCCCTCAGGTTGGTGGAGCAGAGTAGGTAGCCCCCACATATTTCTTCTTGGCCAAATGTCATGTTTTCCAAGGGACTGGTAAGAGTTACTACAGGCCTGTCAGGGTTACAACTCAGAAACACTCAGGTGGTTATAAAAGTGAGTGATGGTGGGGCGCCTGGGTATCTCAGTGCATTGAGCGTCTGACTTCAGCTCAGGTCATGATCTCGTTGTTTGTGAGTTCGAGCCCTGCATCGGGCTCTGTGCTGACAGCTCAGAGCCTGGAATCTGCCTCAGAATCTGTGTCTTCCTCTCTCTGCCCCTCCCCTGCTCGCACTCCGTCTCTCTCTCTCTCAAAAACAAATAAACATTAAAAAAAAAATTTTTTTTTTAATTGAGTGATGGTGTTAGGCAGAGAGGGCTATCACTGATGTCATCTCTGCTTTCCCCAGGACACAAAGGAGCTGCGTGATTATATATTCTGAGGCTTAGATTGGGAGGCCATTCATTGCACACAACTAGGTCTGGGACTGGGGAAAGTTGTGAGGAGGGAGCTGGGGTAGGAGACTGGCACTGAGCCCAGTGGGGGCTGACAGAGGGGTCGAGAGCAGGAAGCAGAGGGCTACCTGATTTGACTGCAGAGCTGAGTTTCAATACTGCTGCTTCAGCGGGGCCCTTCAATTAGCTGAGCTCATGCGGAATGCTGGCTAGACAGTTCCCACGCTGCCCCAAAGCCAGCTGGGTGTGAGGCTAATGCTCAGACAGTAATGCTGGAATGCAACCCCCCACCGTCTTCACAGCTTTGGGCTCACGACGGGTGACCTGGACAGGCCTGGCATGAGGCGGGGCAGTGCTGCTGCTCTGGTGTCCTTGGCTTCCCCCAGATGCCCCACAGCAAGCTGGCTGAGGCCTCCACAGAGGCGGTGCCACCCACAGATCCTCCTGTATCAGCCACTCACAGGGCACTGCCTGAGAGGAAGATAACCTCCCTGACTCTGCCCTGGCTCTCAGGTGCCAAGAATGCAGATCAGCAGGTTTGTGGGGCCTGCTGTGTGAGCAGTCATAGATAGGAACCTCTCAAGATTCTGGGGACACCCCAAAATGTCCAAAAGGCGTGGAAGGAGTTCCTGTCCCAACAGTAAGCATTTCACGGTGTACAGAATTTAGGTTTTAAATCACACTTTTCCACCAGCCATTCTACTTGTAGGAATGTACAGATCTAGTCATGTGTGTGCAAAAGAAGATGTGCAAAGAAGTTCTCTGAAGCAATGTCACATAATATCTCAGACTGGAAACAGCAAGGAAATTTGAGAACTACAGGCTGGGAGGGAGAAGATTTTCCCTCTTTCTTTCTTTCTTTCTTTCTTTTTTTCTTTCTCTCTCTGCCTTTTAAAAAATACCATATATTCATATCACTTTTTCAGTTAAAAATCTTTTAAAATGTTTTCCAGACTCTTGCCTGTCAGGCTAACTGCCTATCTCCAGGGGAGAATAAGAGTCTTCCTCTAGAGATGGGCAGCATGTTTCATCAATCTATTATCTTCTCCATCCCTTTGGGCCCATCCCTGGGGAGGTCTCTGGAAATAATTGAGCCTGCTAGTGCCTGCGTTCCCCTAAGTGAATGAGAGCTTTGTGCAAGATGCATTGCAACAAAGTTCTGGAGTTTTTCTACCAGCTGGAGTTTCATCTCCAAACCCGTGCACTCGGAGCTGGCTCTGGGAGCCGCCCTCACCTGGGATTCTGTGCATTGCAATGGTAGATATACTCAGATATAGTATCATCTTCAAAGAAGTCTGCAAACTTGCGCTTGAAGTCCGGCCGGAATCGCTGTACCAAGCCAGGCCCTGGAGGGAAGAGAAAAACATGGGAGTGGCCAGTTTGGGGGGCGGGGGGCGGTGGTGGGGGTGTGCAGGAAGACTTCTGTGTTACGTTTGCTTGGACAACTTTACCAAATGTTATTTCTCTAGGGGTTTGTTTACTTCCTACATTTAACTCGATAGTGGCAGACAGAGTGTGTGAGCTGTCGGGGAGCTCCAGATGACTACAAATTGAGAGTCAGTTGGTTACCAAAGAAGGTAGACAGTCCAATGTCACTAAGGAAGCAGGTTATTTTCAGTTCAAGGAAGTCTCAAGCTCTTTTCCTCTAAGGGTCTCAAGCCCAAGAGTCCATGGCTGAGATGCTTTTCTCTCACAGTCTGAACTAAGTTCTTTCTCCCTGAGACTCTTGGGGCTTTTTTTTTTTTTTTTTTAAAGTAATCTCTACACCCAGTAAGGGGCTCAAACTCACAACTCTGAGATCAAGAGTCCCATGCTCTACCGACTGAGCTAGCCAGGCACCCTGAGACCCTTAGGGCCTTTTAATATTCTGAAGGTTGCAGATGAAACCACCTGCCAAGAGGCCTCTCATGTTCAGGTCTGTAATAGAATACGAGTGGAGAAGTAAACTTAACTCTGGCATGTCAGACTTGGGCTGCTGTTTTAGAGCAATCTGTTCCCTTCACCTTCCTTTAGAGCACACACATAAGCAGTAGGGCACCTAAAACAGACTAAAAATTGGGCCTGATGGTCAACTTCTGATCTCTTGCTCTCTCTCCTGGTCTTCTCTCTGCATCTGAGGATCAAGGTGTTGAGATGGGAGGCACAGCCAGGATCCTCTGGGCCCTGGTCCTCCTCCATGGCTGCCAGCCAACTGCCCAACCATACTGGCTCTGAGGCCCATGCGTGAACCTGGCCAGATGCAAGTAGAGAAATGGGGAGAGTGGTTAGAGCAGGACTTCTCTCTGGAAAAGGGCTCCAGAGGGTCTGCTGGAGTCCAGAGTGCTGGGAACTCTAAGAGGGTCAGCTCTCTGCTCATTTACTCTTCTTTTGCACCTGTCTCTTGATATCCTTCCTTTCTTCCTAAGCTCCTACCTCTACTCAAATGCTCATTTTTCTCTTTTATCCAAAGTCATTCTGTTTCTCTTGAAGGGCGTAGAGAGACAACTCTTATTTAGTCATTAGCAATCAATTTGTAGTAATTGGCAACTAAATATTACTATGTGTACATAAGCCGTCACTGCAAGATAGGGGGTCCACAATCTTTTCTACCGAGGGAATCTGCTTGTTACTTCATCAGATTAAAAAGCCCCCCAGAAAGGAAGGGTGCTGGCAGGATGAGGTCAGAAGGCTGAGACCTACGAATTTTACTTACTATGGCTGGTTTTCCCCGACTTCCTTTCCTCTCCTCACCCATTAAAATTTGCTGACAACTTCTAAGTGGGGAAGATGTGATACCTAACCGGAGTAGGCCATGGTCTAGAGGGGCTTGCCTGCCACTGTGGGTCATGTTGGAGGCTCTGGTTCTGACATCTCCCTCCCACAGGTGCTGGTGAGCTGCAGAGATGGTATCCAGTGGTGGTTACCATACCGAATCACCAACATGTGATTGTATGTGCCACATACTCACATATGTAGCATAAGAACTCAGCAGAGGAAGAGTCACTTCATGGCCTCCTTCTCTCTCTCTCTGGGGGTCTAGCCAAGGCACAGAGTGATAGTTCTGCTCTATCTGTGCCCCACACAGGAAAGCTTTTTGCATGCAGATGAAGGAAAAAAAAGAACCTTCTGAAAATGCGGACAAAGAGATCTAGTTCAGATTAACAGCTTTAAATAACAATGCCAGGTCTATTCCCACCTCTCCTGGACAAGTGGGGATGGTGGGAGGCTGGATGCAATGGGGCTTCTAGAATGGCACAGCCTTGGGTTGAGGAGATAGATTCTTTCTTTGCAGGCTACTCACCCCAGGGCCCAGCTACTCGTAGAACAGCCAGTGGATTGGAACGCCCTAGGACAGACGCCACAGCCTTGAACCAGGTTGGGGGTGCACGGATCTCACTGGGGTCAGTCGGTCGAAGAGGAAAGCCCCATGGGTCTACCAGGATGAGGTGTTTAACTCTATGGGAGGAAAAAGGGAAAAACAAGTTGTATGTGCTTAGAGGTACCACAGCCCTTAAACTGCCCCGGAAGAAGAGACCCACTGGAAACTAATACTGTAAGGTTCCCAGTGGGAGAGGGAATTAGGTCATGAGCAAGAGGGGTGGCTCTTCCTTACCTTTCAGGGTACTTGATAGAGTAAGAGGTGGCCAGGAATCCTCCCAAACTGTGCCCGAGGAGGATCATACTGGGGATCCCCATGGTCTCCCGCCACGTCTCTATTGATGTCACAAACTCATCCTCAGCCCCCTCTGGGTCCCTCGGGAATGTTGGCCTCGAGCTTCGCCCAAAGCCAAGCAGATCAAAGGTGTGCAGGGTACGGCGGGCACTCAGTGAATCCATGTTGAGGATCCAGAGGCCCACGCCACCCCCGAAGCCGTGCACCATCACCAGGGGGGTACGTTCCCTCAGCTCGGGACTCACGGTTACCGTCCAGATCTTGTTCTGGTTTGGGAGGGACACATATCGGGCCAGGAACTTGTTCTGGAGGCCTGGGGAGACGGGAATCCAGGGCAGAGCAGTAAGACTGTTTTCTGACAGCACCATCACTTTGCCTGGACTACCATTCCTTGGCTTTCTCTCTCCACTGCCAAATCCCTCCTGACCTGCCTCACCTCCTTCCTTTCACAACCTTCTGACCCATATGCCCTAAGAGATGAACTCCAAGCACTATTTGTAGACCATCTAGTCTCTCACAGGGCAGTGCTTGCTCTGTGACAGAGCTGCTTGTGGGGGAAGTTGCCTGGATCCTGAGTGGAGGCTTGAGAGCTGTGACTGCTCTGCAGCCCTACTTCCTCAGGCCCATGGGAAGAGAAGGTATCTGTGGCTGGGGCAGTGGATGCAGGGCAGGGAAGATCATAAAGGAAACCAGGCAGACGTGACCCAAGGGTCTTGTCTGAGCCTGTGGCTGCTGCCAATCATGGGATGCCTTGCTCCAACATAATGCTGCTCTTGATAGTTCATCTGTTGGAATCCCAAACTACCGTAGTAACCAGGTAGGTGGTGTGCCTAACTGGATAGAATACAAAGAGAGCAATATTAGAGAACAGAGGATTGCTGCTGGTCCTTAGGTAGAAGGTGGTAAAGCTGAGAAGGGCATGTGTGTTTGGAAGAAGAGAGAGGGAGAGAAGGAAGAAGGGAAGAATGGGGGAAGAAGGAAGGAGGGAAGAATGGGGGGAGAAGGAAGGAGGGAAAGAGAATATATAGATGAGTGTGTGTATGTGTGTGTGTGTGTTGTGTGTTGACAGTTGGTACTGGCTTTGAAGTGAAGTTATGGGATGTGTCAGGAACCAGCATGATGGACAGGAAGGGAGATGTCGAAAAATCACTATCACACAATATGGTATCCTCAGTGCAAATCTCTCCCTTCAAACCACTGACACCACTTACTCCCACCCCAAGCACTATTAATTAATCAAGAATCTGTGGGTTCTGTCAACTAGGCTCTGGGGAGATCCTGTATCCTCCTTGGGCCTCTTGATGGAGGTGGGATAAACCATCCCTCCTACTCACATTGGAGGATCCTGGCTTCCACATTCTTCAGGTGAGACATCGACGTGGGGCGCCAAGCAGGCAGCCAGCTACTCAGCCAGCCTTGAGGCCTGAGACAAGAAGACACGATGACAATCATTGGCAACATTGACACTCTCAGCCTTGCTGACAGTTACAAGAGTTATCGGGGTGTTTCCCAGGCTCAGAAGACCTGTCGCTGTGGCGGTCAGCAATTCCCTGCTGCCTGATAGACTGTTACTCTTCTCCAGCAAAGGGCTGGTAACAACATGCCCTTTGTTTCAACAGATACTCAGGATGCCGTGTGTATAACACTTTACAGTTTGCAACGCTCTTTCACATTTATTATCTCATTTGAGCTTTGTAACTTTTGTTACTGGTTATCATAATGTTCAAGGAGATCACAAGAGAAAAAATGCCAACTATTAACTAATGTTTCAGTTATCTTTATCTTTTGCCATCCCCAGGACCGGATGTTCCTTTAGGGTAGGACAAATTCCCATGCCATCTGCCCTCCTGGCAGGGCCTTGGGGTTTGTGCATGCCCTCTTCTAAGCCCCTAGAAGAACAGAGCAAGGTCAGTGCCCAGCTGGGCTCTCACGTAATCAATCAGTCCAGCCTGGAACAATGAGATGGGACAGGAACGGAGAAGAAGGCAGGAGACCTGGGTTCAAGTCCTGCTGTGATTGCGTTCCCAGGTTGCCTCTGGCTTTGTTTTTCCAGATTATAAAATGTCTACAAAGCTCACATATGTCCTCACCTCCAATAGCATGCGGTAAAATAAAGAGACTACATCCTGCCGGCCCCTTTATGCCCAAGGAAATTGAAGTCATTGCAGGGTAGAGATTGAAAGCACCAGTTTTGGAGGGGAAACAAAACAAAACAAAACAACAACCCCCTCTGGTTCTGCCATCACACTATCACCATTTACAAGCAGAATGGCTTTGGCCTGATAAATAACCAGTGTTGGAGCATCTAGATAGGTTGAGAGACCTCATAACGTGCCTGGGACAAATTGGACACTCAACAAATGAGTTTACTACTCCTTTTCTATTGTATGATATTTCTCTTGAATTGTGCCTGAATGAAGGAATTACAAGGTGGATACCACCAGCTACAGGAAGGGTCTTTCAATATCGACATACTCAGGCAGGGGTATTTTGTGGGGGAACGAGGGCAACCATTACTTATCCTCTTGGCCACACACACAGGACATCCTGATATACCATCTGAAGCACAGAATTTTAGATTAGGATGGTTCCTTAGGAATCATCTAGTCCAGCCTCTTTATTTTACAGATGAGGAAACTGATGCCCAAAGAGGCCATGCTGCTGGTGAGAACAAGCAGAAGTACAACCCAGATCTCAGATCCAGGGTTCTCCGTACCCTTCCTCTGGGCAGGTACCTCAGCTTTTCTTTTTTTCTTTTTTAAAGGAGAATTAGTTTTAAAATTTGTTTATTTATTTATTTTTCAGTAATCTCCAGTGTGGGGCTCAAAGTCATGACCCCGAGATCAAGAGCTGAATGCTCTTCTGACTGAGACATTCAGGCCCCAGTCTCAGCTTTTCAAATTCACAATATATAACCACATCTTCACACGGTCTCCGTTTTCTGAAAGGAAGTGTGATCTAAAACCAGAAGCCAGAGTTCTAATCCTGGCACTGCCACTTATCAGCAGTGTGATTTGGGGCACATTATGTAGCCTTTATCTGTCAGTTTCCTCATCTTTAAGAGACAGGTAATAATAGTATCTACGTCATAGGGATCTCATAAAGATTAAGTGCATTTATGCACATAGAATAATGCCTAGCATAAGATAAATTTCCAATAAATGTTCTTTTCCCCCAGCTAAATCATAAGCTGCCTACATTCAACTCTTCAAGGACTGCCAGAGGCTTGCAAGAAATACTGAGGGCTCAGCCAAGAGTGGTGTATCAATGGCTTAAGCCAGATGAGAATTGTCAGTCTCAATCAATCCAATTCTATGGAGACTCTCAACCCTTTTAATACTCCACTGGAATTCCTTACTGTGGGCTTAAAGCATGAGCACCAAGACCGCAGAATTTTGCCAGTCTTAAGAGACAGACTTTCTCTCCACATCAGACACTGTGACAAGTCAGACCATGACACGTGGACCCCACATTGCCTTGTATCTGCCCAAAGCAGTGCTCAGGAGAAACGCTGTCCAATGGAACAACACGATGGGCTGCTCAGAGGATATTCTTCAGGGAGAAGCTTTACTTTGCCTCTCTTTTTCACCAGAAATGTTCTAAAGCACTGGAAGTGATATCTGGCACACTGGATCTGCTAAATACTACTGGGGATGTGAGGGCTGGAGTGGGAAATTGAGGCAAGGGGCAGAGAAGTCACTTAGCCTTGAACTTGGCCTGGCCAGAGTGGTCTCTCCCCTCTAAAGGGCTTTTATCCCGTTGGGAGGTGAAGCAAAAGGAGTTCTGTGTTGGGTCAGAAGCCTGCTCTGGACCTCTGTGATTTGGGCAAGTCTCCTCTAACTTTCATGGGTGCTGGCTTCTTCATCTGTAAAAAAGAGCTGAATTACCTGCATCTCTACCAGCTCTAATCTGTGTTTCCCTAAGTCATCGTAACCTTTGTAAATTTCCTTTTGGAAAAGTCATCTTTAGAAAGCAACACTCTTCCTGAGCAGTTCCTTCAAGCTCAGGAAGATACTATGGTCATAAAGTTAATTAGTTTTGCAGGCTGCCAGTTCTGCAGCTCTGAAAAGCAGGAACACAGGATCCAGGAGAGGCCCTGTTCTGGTGAAACCAAGGCTTGGCTGGGAGCTGAGTCATTCTGGAAGCAACTTTTCCTTGCTTCTATCAGACTGCGAACTGCTAGCCACACTACCTACAGGTGGCATCCCGAACCTGATGCCCTTGAGACAGTGTCAACAAAACCCAAAAACGGTAATTCTGAAAGCACAGCATTAAGGATCTCGTGATGATTAAAAAACGTTATTAACTAGGGTGGGAAGCGGCTAAGTGTCTCAGTAGGCGAGAACTAAAGAAACTTGCGAGCCCATTACTCCAGACAATCCCAGCGCCGGCGCCCCCTCTCTTTTCTTCGCGAGCCCTTTCCCTGCCGGGCTAAGAAAGGCCCTTGCCACCCCCCGACCACCGTCCTGGGGGCAAATCCCAGTGAGCAGACCCGGCTGCTACCCCCACGCCCGCATCCCACGAGCTGCGCGGAGGATCTGGGCCATCACCACTAAGTCTAACCTCTCTGTACCAGAGGAGCGAGGAGCGATCGCGAAGACTAAGCGTGGAAAGTCAGAGTCCCCCGGCTCAGGCAAGCTAATCTACCATCGCTCCCCGAGCTCTGCTGCTGCCTCTTCTGGGCAGAAGCAGAGCATGCAAACGCAACCCCGGGCCCTCCCATGAAGCCGACCTGGAAAAGGAAAGGCGGGAAGGTGTCTACAACTGTTCCTCAGTCACCGACAGTCCCGGGATCATGGCCCAGAGAGAGAGAGCAAGAGAAAGACACAGGATTAACTCACTGTTGCTCCAGATCATCAGCCATAGTAAACAAGCCCTGCCGGGTCGAGCCGAGCCAGCCCATCCCTCCGCCTGACGCCAGCACCAGCTGACCCAGGAAAGGGTCGGATAACAAAGTGGGGCGTGGCCAGGGCCGCCGGGCGGAGGCGCAGGTCCCCAGAACGCCCAGGCGGGACCTGAACCCGGCTGGTGGTCGAGCCGGGGTCTGCGTGCCGGCACAGGGGCCTCTGGGGTCTCACGGAAAAGGACGGGATTCCTGCTCACACATTTGGGGGACAGTGAGGGAGATGGGTAGTACTGAAACAACCGGCTCCCTCACAGCCCTCGTTCGGCCCTAGTTAAAAAGTGACAAAACTACCCCTGCACGCTCACACCAACTCTGGGCTTCCCGGCAGAGCTTCCTCTCCGCTGAAATCCTCCTCCTGGTGTTTCTTGTAAGGTGATGCTTAAGATGCTTGTGGAGACACTACTATTGGTTAAATGTTTCTACAAAGAGCCTGGGGGCCTGTAACTCAAGTACATTGCCACGTTTTGCAAATAAAAAACAGGATGCCCAAAGCTGAACTTCAGATAAACAACGAATGCTTTTTTAGAATAAGTACATCCCGTGCAATGTTTGGGACATAACTGGGCATCCTGTATTTTATCTGGCAACCCTAAACCTTAGCGACATGTGCCAAGATGCAGTTCTTGTGCTCTGGAGATTTCCCAACCTAGTTCCCAGGAAAGATGTGCTCAATGCCAGGTCTCCCTCAGTTTGGGGAATCCCTGCCTCCCCTACCCTCAGGAAGGGCAAATGAAGTACTAACCTATAAGGCTGGGTCTGCTCTAGGTTGCTGGAATCCCATATGGGGCATGGGGGTGGGGGTGGCTGGCTTATCTCTTAGGTCCGGAGCTTACTTCAGGCTTGCTCAGCAGAGGACCCAAATCTTGAGGCTAGCTCCAGAACTTACCTGAACTGGTAAACAAGTCTTAATGTTGAGGGAGTTGTCGGGGTTCAGGTCATCCCCTTGGTTAGATTAAAACCAAACTAAGGAGTGATGGAGGGTGAGTGGGAGAATGCTGACAGGGACGGGGTTTGTCAATGTGTTTTTCATTAGCCCTCTTGCAGGTCTTACTGAGATTTCTCCTTTCATGTTACACAGTGTTAAATTGATCTGATGACCATTATAAGGCCTCAAAGTTTAAGAGAATGGGCATGTATAGAGTTTAGGGACCTAGGAATTTGCCAGATGTGGGGCAAAGCAGTATAAAGAGTGGAGTTGTGGCATACATTCTTTCAACTGGGCACAGTGGTTCTAAACTTCAGTGTGTATAAAAATCGTCTGGAGGGCTTTGTTACAAATTCAGGATTCTAATCCCTAACCTCTGAGATTCTAATTTAGTTGGTTTGGCTTGATGCTAAAAACTGCATTTTTAGGAAGTCCTTTAGATGCTGGAGTTCACTGAGACTCATTGGTTAATTAGAAGCATTGTTTCTGGGGTCAGAAATCTGGGTTAAGGGTAGTCTTGGTTTTGCTATATATCCACTACATGCATTTGGGTAAATTACTTAGTGTCTCTTAATTTTCTCCCCCTGACTGTCTTGTGAGGATTAACCAAGATAATTCCAATAAACATTTAGTACATTTATGCTAAAATTTATTACTATTATTGTTACTGTATACCTATTCAAAGCCAAACCTTATGTTAGGCACTAAGAATACTGTTATCAAAAGGAAATAGACAGCCTGCTCTAGTGGTAAACATAGACTTTCTATCTGCTGCCACCACAGGCTGTTTGTCCGTTTGCAGGGCTGGCAGCTTTATTTTCCAAGCTCAGCTCAAACCTCCTGTCTTCTGAGGCCTCTCCTGACCACAGGGTCTAAGAGAGACCTCCAATCACTCTATTTTTATTTACATTTATTTACATCACTGTATTTTATTATCTTCATAACACTTATCACCATCTGAAATTATTATGCCTTTATGTTTACTAATTTATTATTAGTTTCCCTTCACTAGAACTGAATGAAGGTTGGGGAGAGGGTATGGGGGAGGGTTGTCTGTTTTGTTCTCAGCTTTGCTGCCAGCACCTACAACAGGGTGTGGCTCAGAGTAGATACTCAGTAATGACTGGATGAATAAATGGATAAAAAGTCCAGCTAGGAGGCAGCTGTGTAAACAATTACCTATAAACTAATATGCTAAGTGTCAAGGCTTTGGGAGCTGTATTTTAAATTGTACCTTATAGGAAATTCTGGGCTTCATCATTTCAAGATAGGACAACAAAATCTCTCCTTTTTCTGAAAACCTGTTAAGATGTAGCAGTTTTTTGAGGCAAGGATGACCTGGCTAGAACTGATACTGTATCTCTCTAGACCTCATCTCAGGAGGCAGTGTATTTTGTTTCTGTGTGCAAAACCATCTTTTGTTTGTTTGTTTATTTATTTATTTAGAGAGCACACATATGCACACACAGGGGAGAGGGGCAAATACGAAGAGAGAATCCCGAGCACAGGGCCTGACTTGGGGCTCCATCCCATGAACTGTGAGATCACGACCTGAGCCAAAATCAAGAGTCAGATGCACAACCCACTGAACCACCCAGGCGCCCCACCAAACCATCTTTATGAGGTACTTCCTACTTGGAAGTAGGAAACGTGTAAATGGAAAATGCCTTTTATAACCAAAGTCAATAGATTCCTTAAGGTGTCCCCAGAGCTGGGATAATTTAGGATTGGGCTGGATCTGCTAGAATTACAGACTGGAGAAGACAGGCTAAGTGCCTGTTCTAGGCAGGCCTCTGGATAGAAATTTTCTCCTTACCTTCAAGACAAGACACACTATGTGCAAGTACAAAATAATCTATTTTCCGTCTATTGCCATCATGTGTGATTTTATGTATGATTAAAGTTTAAAAACATTTTTAAAAATGTTTTATTCATTTTTGAGAGAATATGAGCAGGGGAGGGGCAGAGAGATAGGGAGACACAGAATCTGAAGCAGGCTCCAGGCTCTGAGCTGTCAGCACAGAACCTGACACAGGGCTTGAACTCATGACCCTGAGATCATGAACTGAGCCAAAGTTGGATGCTTGACAAACTGAGCCACCCAGGTGCCCCTGTATGATTAAAGTTTTAATATGGTCTTTATGGATGGAAACTAATTTTGACAAACCCTCTTTCCTATGCCTATAAGTCGCATTAAATATTCTAGAAGTTGGTGGAGCTGATAACTGATAGATTAGGTCTGGCAGGGATAGAACATTCTTTGGTTTCAAATGGGTGTGACTGTGTTTTGAATGAACTATGAACAAGGTATGACCCTTAGATTAAACATAGGAACTGAGTGGAATAGTTGTAAAGTTGTTTTGTCCAATATGATAGCCATTAATTATATGTGGCTACTTAGGTTTGTTAGAAAACAAAATTTAACCAAGTAAATTTTGCAGATCTAATTGCCTTTATTAAACAATTCATGAGGGGTGCCTGTGTGGCTCAGTCTGTTGAGCATCCAACTCTTTTTAAAAAAAATTTTTTTAAACGTTTATTTATTTTTGAGAGACACAGAGAGAGAGAGAGAGAGAGAGAGAGAGAGACAAAATACAAGTTGGGGAGGAGCAGAGAGAGACACAGAATCTGAAGCAGGCTCCAGGCTCTAAGCTGTCAGCACAGAGCAGGACATGGGGCTCAAACTCATGAACCATAAGATCATGACCTGAACTGAAGTCAGATGCTTAAGTGAATGAGCCATCCAGGGACCCCAAGCAACCAACTCTTTATTTGGGCTCAGACCATGATCCCAGGGGTGTGGGATTTTCTCTCTCTCCCTCTGTCCCTTTTCCCTACTCGTGTTCTCCCTAAAAATAAACAGACAATTCAAAATCTGGCAGTGTCTCCTCTAGCAAATAGAGGGGAAGAGTTTTATGAAATGGAAGGCTTTTATAAAAAGAGGGTGGGCAAGAAAGCTATTAGCAAAAGAAAAGGATTGTTCAAGCCACTTTTCCATAGTAGGGGAAAGCAAGGGGTCTTCTCTTCCTTTGGGGGAGGGAGAGGGTCCATGTGGCAGACTCATTGGCACTGATGGAAAAATTCTTGACTAACCTGTTAAGACTACATTTCTGGGGAATGTTGAAACTACAATTAGATTAGGTACTAAAGCTTGGATTTGGGAATGTGGTGTAAGTGAAGCCATTTTGGGGCTTTGGTTTTCTTTTTCTTTTTTTAGATTTAATTTTTTTTTAAGTAATCTCTGCACCCGACCTGGGTCTTGAACTCATGACCCCAAGACCAAGAGTCACATGCTCTTCTGACTGAGCTAGCCAGGCATCCCTAGGCCTGTAGTTTTCTTTTTAACAGATTTGAATTAATAAAAATGAAAAAGTTTCTTAGTTACAACTGGCTACATTTGAGTGCTCAGTAGCCACAAGTGTTTGGTGGCTGCCATACCCGACAGCACAGACACATCTGCATCATCACAGAAAATTCTATAGAACAGTGTTCCTCAAGCAGTGATAAATTCAGTCCCATGGTGTGGACAGTGTTCTGCCCTTGCACAGCACAATATAGTAGACTCCTGGGCACTAGAGAGGAAAAATGAGGGGTTTTCTTTAAAGATTTGGGCTCCCAAAGTTATGTCAAGGAGGAAGAATTTCCAGGGCACCTGGGTGGCAAGGTCAGTTAAGCATCCGACTTCAGCTCAGGTCATGATCTCACGGTCCGTGAGTTCGAGCCCCACGTCGGGCACTGTGCTGACAGCTAAGAACCTGGAGCCTGCTTCGGATTCTGTGTCTCCCTCTCTCTGCCTCTCCCCCACTCGCACTCTGTCTCTCTTTCAAAAATAAGTAAACATTAAAAACAACAACAACAACAACAAAAAATGAGGAAGAATTTCCTCTGCTTTCTAGCTGAAGAATCAAACTGACATGACAAATAAAATAAACAGGAGAATATCAAGTCCAGGTTATCACCTGTGCTTCTTCCAACTGGCTACAAATTGGAGATTCCCATGACCCCCTCCTGAGGTTCAATAATTTGCTAGAATGGCTCACAGAACCCAGGAAAACAGTTTACTGTATTACTGTATTGCTAGAATGGCTCACAAGGTCTAAAATGGAGTCACTTTTGCTAAAACCTCACCAAGACTTAATACCTAACCTAACTGCAGTTTCTGCCTTTGGAACTTCCTGGTCAGCTCTGGTGAGGCAATCTGACTGAGACCCCAGGGACTTAATCTATGGGAAGGTAACCTTGCCTGGAATAATCCTTTTAGCTTCCTTGTCCCACCCTCCTCTTGCCTACAAAAACCTTCCATTTTTGTACAACTCCTTGGAGCTCATTTCTATTTGCTAGATGGGATGTTCCCTGACTCATAAATTCTTGCATAAAGTCAATTAGATCTTTAAATTTACTCAGCTGAATTTTTTTTTTTTAACACTGATTTAGTATAAAAGGATACAACTTAGGCACAGCAATATGGAAGAGATGCATAGGGCAAGGCATGGGGGAAGGGGCACACAGCCTTCATGTTGTCCCCAGTTACACCACTCTCCCAGTGCCCAGATGTGCTCAGCAACCCATAAATTTGCCAAACCTCTCTGGTTAGGTGAATTTTTCCTTTTTACTTTAATGGAAGTTTCATTACAGAAGCATGACTGATCAAGTTATTGCCCATTGGTGACTGAACTCCATCTTCAGCCCCTTTTCTCTCTAGGATGGGGCTTAAAGTTCCTACCCTGGAATCACAGAGTTAGTTTCCCTGGTAACCGGTCCCTACCCTTGAGGGCTTTCCAAAAGCCATTTCATTAACTTAGATTCCAGTGTGGTTCAAAGGGGCCTGTTATGAGTAACAAAAGATGCTCTTTTCACCTTTATTGCTCTGGAGCTATTACAGAAACTGAGGACAAAACCAAATATTATAACAAAAGATGCTCCTAGTGCTCTTATCATCACTTAGGAAATTACTAGAGTTTTAGGAGCTCTGTGCCAGGAACAGGGGTGAAGACTGAATACACATTTCTTACATTAAAAAATATAAAGAAGGGGGTGTTAGCCACACTGGGGCAAATTTAAAAGGTGGAGCTGTTATATACAATACTTAAGAATAGCAAAAGGAGGGCTCTGAAGGACAAAATATACAGGGAAGAAGAAGAATTGGAAAAAACTCTTCTTTCCCATGCAGAGATTTTCTTTAGAAAAGTCCTTTTCTCTGTAAGATTTGTATTTTGATAAAGAGTGTCATTTCTTACTGTACAGAGACACTGTAAAGTCATGGCCTTTGCCTGTAAGGGGACCCTCTTGCCCCTCCACTTTCCTATTGTTTTATGATGTTGAGTGTTGAATAGCAGAACATGCCACCCCAAAATATGTCACTGTACCATAAAGATTATTTTGAGCCAAAGGCAATTGAGAAGAAGCAGATACAAGAAAAGCTCTCAGCCTCCTCCTATTTGTGTAAAAGTAAGACTTAACTTTGTAGATGTGCCTTCTCCCTCCCCCGCCCCCCTTACAAAGGAAGAACAGAAGCATTCTAGATCCTTATCAACCCAGAGAGGGCACCAGAGGAATCTATGTAACAAACTCTCCTAACTAACCCTTATTTTTTATTAATTCCCTCATATATTTTTACCTTCCCACAATTTGCTGCCCTAGAAACTCAGTCTTTTTTCTTTGTCATTTCTCCAAAAGTGTATTCCTTTTTTGTTTAGGTGATGTTGTTACAAACAAGGCAACAGGCTCTAAGTGGAGTCACTTATACTAGGCCCTACATCATCAAATATTAGTTTTGACTTTCCCAGAAATGGTAACAATCTGGAATTACCTAATTAGCCTTAATCAGTTAATGTGCCTGATAGATCCCTGCCACCCCCTGAAGGAAAGTGACCTTGATATAACCAATCTGCTTTTTGTCATTATAACTTCCTAGTTTCAGCTCCCTTCTGCCTATAAAAGTCTTTCATTTTGTATAGCTCCTCAGAGCTCCTTTCTGTTAGATTGAATATTGCCTGATTATGGATCATTGGATAAAGCCAGTAAGATCTTTGAAATGTACTCAGATGAATTTTGTTTTTTAAGGTGATATAAGCCCAAGTTCTAACCACCCCTTTGAGTTACTCATAACTGGGTACTCCCATGTGTATATACGATGCATATGTTAATAAACTTCTGTTTGTTTTCTCTTGTTAATCTGTCTTTTTTTAGTCTAATTTACAGGGCCAATAAAACTAAGATGGTTAGAGGGAAGAGTTTTTCCCTCTCCAACAGTGTTTTTGTAATAAAACCTCTAAGGTCTATTCTGACTTCAGCTTCAATTTATAAATTTGTAGTCTTTCAGTGCCATCTCTTGCGTGCCCAAAATACTGGGGCTCTGTGGTTTGCCCAACTTGTAATTATTCAGAGATCTAGAGGAATCATAGTTAATCACCAGTACTAATGGTTGTTAAGAACAAACATTTACTGAGTGTCAAATACTATGTTAAGTGCTTAGTGTCAACATCTCATTTAGTCCTCACAACTGTTAAAAAACAAGTCAACCAAGTAAATTTTGAAGACTTAATTGGCTTTTTAAAACGATTCATGAATTGGGTAGCATTTCATCTAGCAAATAGAGGGGAATGCTGAGGAGTTTTACAAAATGGGGGGTTTTTATAGAAAGAGGGCAGGGCAAGAAAGTTATTAGCCAAAGGAAAGGATTGTTCAGGCCACTTTTCCATGGTGTAGGGGAAAGCAAGGGGTCTTATCTTCCTTTGAGGGATGGAGAGGGCCTGTGTGGCAAACTCACTGGTGCTGACTGAAAAATTCCCGACTGGTTAAGACTACATTTCTGGGAGATGTTGAAACTGCAATTAGATTGCATTAATATGCATTAAGCCCTGGTTTGAGGACTAAGCCTAAGCAGTGCCATTTTGGGCCTATGGCTCTCTTTTTAACATAACATTCCAATGATCTTGCTATTGTTATTTCCATTTCATAGAAAAGGAAAATGAGCTGCCAGACTAACTTGTCATGAATTAGACAATTAGTAAACAGCAGAATCAATGTTCCAACACAGGACTGGCTGACTGGGAAGCCTGCACTCTTATCCATTATTCTGACCCTGAATTTTTACATATATTAACATTTTGATTTTAACTATTGAAATCAGATCTCCTGGGTGGTGCAGTAGGTTAAGCATCCAACTCTTGATTTTGGGTCAGGTCATGATCCTAGGGTCTTTTTGGGCTTGAGGCCCATGTCGGGCTCAGCACTGAGCATGGAGCCTGCTTATGATTCTTTCTCTCCCTCTGCCCCTCTTCCGCACTCATCTGTGCTCTCTCTCTCTAAAACAAACAAAAAGAACATTTAAAAAAATGAATAAATGTACAAACGATTGAAATCAATACTAGTATTAGCAATTTCCTATTGGCAGATAAGTCAAAAATGTTTCCGTGATTATAGAATCATAAACTGAACACAGAACAAGACCTTTTCTTGATGTTTTAAGTAGTCCAGAACAGCTTTAGTTTATTATATTGGTGTTTGACTTTGCAGGTCTCAGAAAAGAATGCACTTGGTAAGTGAATTTGGTATTTTTCATTTCTTCTGCTTTCCCCCTTTGGGAGTTCCTGTGGAGATGCTAATGATGATAGCTGACATGGATCAAAGGCAGACAAAGCATAAGGGAGAAACTGCTGGAAGGAGCCTGGCTGATGGAACAGAAACCCCTTGAGAAATTCACTCCTGAATGATTAAAAGGCATCAGCCTAGCCTTTAAAGTCTGAAGTTGAATACTGGTGAGAAAGCTACCCTCCTACTTGCTGATGAGGCAGGGAGAAAGGTTCAACTTGTCAGAGAAACTGAAGGTTCCTGCTTTATTATATTGAAATGGGAAGCAGCCTGGTTATTCACACTTTTTTTCCCTTTTCTTCTCAGCAACATAAGAGAGTTTAGACTGCACTTAAGTTCATATAGCAGCAGTGCAAATCTCTGTGGGTGTGAATATGAATATACCTCTTCAAATATATTGTAAAGCTTTCTTTCTTTCCTTTAATTAATTAATTCATTATTTTTCACAGCGGTTAGGGGCAGAAGGAGAGAGAGAATCACAAGCAGGCTCCATGCTTGGAGCCTGACCCTGGGGTTGATCTCAGGACTGTGAGATCATGATCTGACCAAAATCAAGAGTCTGACGCTTAACTGACTGAGCCACCCAGGTGCCCCATAAAGCTTTCTGAGGACATGAATTATTTCTTTTCTTTCTAGAACCTGACCAAGGTTTTCCTCACCACTGCTAAATGGCACATTTGTTGATGGTGATATAGCTTCCAGTTTAACAAGTAAAAAATGAAAATGCAGAACCCTTGTCTTTACTTGCTGCTTTAGGAATTTTGATTGAGTACCTAGGATAGCTCAAATTTGTTAATAAGCTTAAAAAGCACCTGGTTATGTACAACCTGCAGCTGAAAGATGAGATGAACTTGAGCTGGAAGGTCAGATTAATGTGAAATTAAAAGTGCAGCAAAAGCCAGAAATTAAAGTGGATCTTATTTTTTTAAAAAGTTAAAACGCTAAGTAAAAATAGGCAATTCCACTTGTTAAATACAAAACCACAAACCTTCAGTTTCCCCTGCAAAATGAGTTGGGGGGGGGGTGGTGGTGGTGGTGGTGGTGGTGGTGGTGGTGGTAGGGTTTGAACCAAGCAATGCTCTTATGGGACTTTTGACGCTGATATCCTGGGATATTACACAGGATTCAAGATGCTAGCTTGGAGTAAAAGGTTGCTAAACTTGATCATTTATTGTCTTCACATTAATCGACTGTTTTCTCTTGCTCCCCGCCCCAAACACAGGCCCCTTTAAGACCGCATCTGAAGGGCCCCTGAGTGGGTCAGCGGGTTATGCATCCGATTTGGGTTCAGGTCATAATCTCCAGGTTCCTGAGTTCAAGCCCCACATCAGGTTCGCTGCTGTCAGCGCCGATCCTGCTTCGGATCCTCTCCCCACCACCTCTGCCCCTCCCTCACTGGTGCGCTCTCTCTCTCTCTCTCCCTCAAAAAACAAACTTAAAAAAAAAAAAAAAAGAGACCATATCTGATTGGCCCAACGGTACCTACAATTTAGCACAACGCTACGAGGAGGCGACCAGTAAATGTTAGCTGAATTACAATTTAGGTTCTACTGTGCTTATTCGTAAGCGCTCCCAGAGCCAGATCTCAGTCCCAGTTCAGGACCAGGTAGAGGTCAAGCTCCCTCCCTCCTCCATCCGTCCCACACTTCCCTCCGCCCATAACCAAGTGTAAACTGGTGCTTGCGCAGTGATTAGCAGCGGTGTTTTTCACTGAAGGGGAACTTAACTTGCCCTAGTGATCTGGGACAGGCATCTGCCCTTAACAGCTAGGGCGGCTCGGGTGCTGAACCCCGATAGCACCAGACATTGCCTCACTTCCGATCCAGTTAATCTTTGAAGACGCCAGTGGTCCAAAGAAAGCCCGAATCCTAGGGGAGCTACGCCTTCCTTTGTAAAACGTGTCCCCCTCTTCCTCTCACGCTATCCTGTTGCTAGAGCAACTGTGGGCGTCACCAACCTGACCGCGGAAGTAGGACAAAAAGAGTACACGTCTCCAGGCCACGAACAGATCCATTGCGCAGGCGCATTAGCTTTCTCTGGCCGCAGCGCTCATTCTGTGGATGTATTCTGCGTCTGCGCATTAGTTGTTTCGCGCCCTGGCCTGCGTGTACGCCTGCGCAAAGTGGCAAATCGGAAAGGGCGGAGCTGGGCCACAGCGGTGCGCAGGCGCTAAGGCTACATCCGGTGTGGCCATCGGTTTCGCCAGGTGGTTGCTGAGGGTAGGCCGGAGGACCGAGTGTGTAGTCATGTCGGCGTCGGTAGTGTCCGTCATCTCGCGGTTCTTAGAAGAGTACTTGAGCTCCACTCCTCAGCGTCTGAAGTTGCTTGACGCGTACCTCCTGTACATACTGCTGACCGGGGCGCTGCAGTTCGGTTATTGCCTCCTCGTGGGGACCTTCCCCTTCAACTCTTTTCTCTCGGGCTTCATCTCTTGTGTGGGGAGCTTCATCCTAGCGGGTAATGATTCTATAAGTAATCGCAGTAATAATGTGTTTACTTTGGCGCACTGCTTTTATTCCCACAGCACTCTTTTTTGTATCAGCTCCCCGCCTCGTGACGTTATGAGAGGAACTGCATTGCCCTCTTGTGAATGGGGAAATTGAGGCTCGGAAAGGTTACCACAAGCCTAATGCCAAACAGCCGCCTAGGAGCTGGAATTAAGTCTCTAGAAAAACTCCCTTCATGCTGCTGCTCAACTTGGTGATCCAGTACACTATGTTCCTATTGGTCCAGGAAAACTCCATTCCAACTTTCATTTAGCTTTAACATATCTTTAAAATTGGTAGACCTTTAAAATGGAAACCCAGCTCTGAAAGCATCTCTCTCAACTTGGCCTAATCACTGCTAACCGCCAGTGAAACATTTCAATGAACAGTGTAAGAAATATAAATACAGGTGGTTTGCTCATTGAATCAACCTTTACTTGACTTTGGCTTTTAGCTGCTTCTACTGATTTCTTGTGGATGAAACTGTTATTTCATTAGCCTGAACTCAGTTTTTATTCACATAGTTATGTTTTAGCTTTTATTCTGAATCCCAGCATTTGATACCTTGTAGACAGTCATATTTAACAAGAGTTGACTGTCCCATGAATTTTTGCCAAAATCTGACCTTTCTTGCCCAATAGGAACTGTATGAATGCCAAGTTCAGGCTTGGCCCATGAGTGTTAGGCAGTCCACTTTATAGGTGGCCATCAGATGGCCTTTCCAGTCCCTGGTATCACCTTCTCTCTGACTTTGAGAACATGCCAGAATTAATTTTTTTTCCCAGTGTGATTATTATCAGTCAGGCCATCAATTGCGTTTTGAATCAAATACAAATACTGTGATAAAAGCTTTGGAGGTGCATCAGGTTTATGTTCCTTGTTCTTAATGAGTGTACAGTTTAGATGGGCACAGACAAAATACAGGATTAGAATTGTTAATTTATAGTGGTTCTCTGCTTATAGGTCTATAGAATGGCTTTTACACAAATGCTACTTCAGACTCAAACCAGAGATATTTTGCTTTCTCTCTCAGAACTAAGCCTGAAGACTTACTGACTTGTGCACTAGCTTGGCCTGGAGTTTGAGAGTTAATAGTCTGTTAGTTGGATGTTTCATTATGATTTTGAGTTTTGACCTAGAGGACCAACACTAGGTTCTTTGTGGCAGCATCCTGGCTGTCAGTTCAAATGTTACCACCATCATATACCCCAGATGCACTACCCTTTTTGCTCCAGATTCCTGACCTATCCCACCTGCCCTCACCCTGCCCCCGACTTTTTGTGACTAGGATTTTTATTATCTAGGCTGGAGAAGGAATTTTGAGAACCTCCAGTGACTTTTGTTTGATGATTTTTGCCTTCCAGGTCTGCAGGAGTAGGAATAGGGTGGGGCCCAAGCTGATTAAAAAGAAAGTTTATTGCTGAAGTCTCCCTGGTTTCATAAGCCTCTTAAGGTTAAGAAATGCTTCCTCAAGGCTATATGGAAGAGTGTGATTTACTGAAGAGTAGGTATGGACTACAGTTGTAGATTATTAATGTGATAAAACCAGAGCAAATTATTTTTATTTTTATTTTATTTATTATCTTTAATGTTTATTTATTTATATGTTTTTTTTTTTTTGGGGTGGCGGTGGGGAGAGAGAGACAGAGCATGAGCAGGGGAGAGGCAGAGAGAGAGGGAGACACAGAATCTGAAGCAGGCCCCAGAGTCTGAGATGTCAGCACAGAGCCTGATGCAGGGCTTGAAGCCATGAACTGCGAGATCGTGACCTGTGCTGAAGTTGGATGCTTAACCTACTGAGCCACCTAGGTGCCCCGGGAACAAATTCTTAAAGATGTTTACTTATTTTGAGAGTGAGAGTGGTGTCCATGTGAGAGTGGAGATGGGCAGAGGGAGAGCGAGAGAGAATCCCAAGCAGGCTCTGTGCTGTCATCGCAGCGCCTGACTTGGGGCTCAATACCACAAACTGAGATCATGATGTGAGCTGAATCAAGTCAGATACTTAACCGACTGAGCCTCCCAGGCACCCGAAAACCAGAAGATTTTTTGAGCAGATAATTTTTCCTGTTTTTGAAGCTATTGTATCTACAGTTGAGTTGGCAGACTCCCTACCCACCTCCCTAGTAAGAAGTCATAGCTTGTCTTTGAAGAGAATGTCTGTGAAAGGGCACTTTATTAGTGGAGTCAATATGGGGGATTGGGATTTCCAAAACTGTTAGATTACAGGTAATTGGGCCAGAGAAATGAAAGTTGCTTCAGGAAAAGAAAGCATTCATCACAGTTCATAGTTACCATCAAAGGGTATCATCTGCATTTCTTTTGACAGCGTTGCCCTTATTAAATGCCCTTACTACCTCTCTGCTCATTGTTAGCCCAGATCCTCAACAGGAGATGTTTTTTTTTTTTCTTTTTTTTATTTTAACGTTTATTTATTTTTGAGACAGAGAGAGACAGAGCATGAATGAAGGAGGGTCAGAGAGAGGGAGACACAGAATCCGAAACAGGCTCCAGGCTCTGAGCTGTCAGCACAGAGCCCGACGCGGGGCTTGAACTCCCGAACCGTGAGATCATGACCTGAACTGAAGTCGGCCGCTTAACTGACTGAGCCACCCAGGCGCCCCAACAGGAGATGTTTTAAAGTGTGTGTGTATGTTTAATATTTATTTTTTGAGAGAGGGGGACAAGGATCTGAAGCATGCTCCACACTGCATACAGTGAGCCCCAATGCGGTGCTCAAACTCAAAAACTGTGAGATCATGACCTGAGCTGAAGTCATGCTCAACTGACTGAGCTGCCCAGGTGCCCCTCAACAGGAGATATTTTAATGGGAAATTTGAAATTTGGAGTTTATCCTTTGTTGTGATTGTTGGGAAGGGAAGCCTTGTACCTGTTTATGGTGCTGGGTTGCTAATTTTCCTGTGGTTTCCTGTTGGAAGAGGAGGGAGGAGGCCATTTAGCTGGAGAATGGGATTGTAGGAGGTTATGTTGAAAGTTTAGGTAGTGCGGATGCTAGAGCTTCGAGTGCCAGGCCAAAGATTTTACTCTGTAGGTAATGGGAAAGCATCTCAGGATTTAGATTTTATTTTATTTTACTTTATTTTATTTTTATTTATTTACTTAATTTATGCAATCTCTACACCCAGTGTGGGGCTTGAACTCAAAACCTGGAGACCTAGAGTTGCATGCTTTTCTGACTGAGCCAGCCAGGTGCCTCCCCCTCTACTCCCTGCTTTTTTTCTAAATTTGAATAAGGGAGAGACTTACAATTGGTGTTAGCCTACACTGATGAATTGGAGGGAAAACTTACTTTGTCTGGTTTCCTAATTTCTTTTTGGCAGCCTGTTTTGTTCCATTCCTTCTACATGTGTTAATTTAACATATGTTCTTTGGAAATTGATCAGTATATTTTTAACTAATATAGAATGCTATCACACTTTTTTTCTTTTTTCTTTCTTTTTTTTACTGTCACATTTTTAAAAAACCTGGTGTTAATTTGGTGTCAGTGAAAATAGTCTGTTTTCTTCTATTCCCTTATGGCTAGGAGACTTACCTGTGGTTTCAAGGAGCCAGAGGTAGAAAATTGCCATTGATAAATCTTTTTTTTTTTTTTTTGGATCAACAGTGTCAAGTATAGTAAGCTTGAAAAGACAGATTTCACATTTCCTTAGCAGCTGACTGTTTATCTTATGGTTAGATATCTCTAGCTGAGGACATCTGTCCCTTTGTTAGAGTAACATTCCCGGGTTGGCAGCCCTTCTAGTTTCCTTTTTTACCCTAAGTGAAATCCCTCTTTCTACTCATTCAGAGTACTATTTAGGAGAGATAAGCAGAAAACATGAAGATTTTTAAAAATAAGTCTTTGATCTTGAAATCAGTTTTTAAGTCATTTTACAACTTTGATTTATTTTATTCTCTAATCTATATGAAACAGTTTTGGATTAAAAAAAATAGTTCGTTTCTTCCAGTGTACAAATCCAAAAGCAGTTTGAATTTAAAAGGCAAGGATGCCTAAACCAGAGTATTTATCTCATGGGAGCTATTGGGCCATGTGGACTGGGGTCCAGCATTTCTTTGGGAATTATCTATCAGATTTATGGGCCCTAATATTATCTACCATAACTGCTATCCCAGAGATTGGAAGTTTGCTAACCTTGTTCCTGTTTCTAAATCTCTTTCATATCTGTAGCTAGCTCTCCATCCTCAGTGACCAAGGCTCTCAGTATCTCTTGTTTATTTATTTTTTATTAAAATTTTTTTAGTGTTTATTTTTATGAGAGGGAGGGACCGAGCATGAGCAGGGGAGGGGCAGAGATAGAGGGAGACACAGAATTTGAAGCAGGCTCCAGGCTCTGAGCTGTCAGCACAGAGCCTGATGCGAGGCTTGAACTCACGAACTGCGAGATCATTACCTGAGCCACAGTCGGATGCTTAACCGACTGAACCACCCAGGCACCCCTCAATATCCCTTATTTAGACCACTGTAATCTTCCTCACTTGTGTCCCAGCCTCTGGTCTCTTTCCCTCCAGTCTGTCTTCCACTTGTGTTTGTGGGCTCGATTTGACTTGCAAATCAGATCATTCCACTCCCCGCATAAAATTTGTCAGTGTCCCAGTGAAAAATTAAAAACCTTAAAAAAATTTATTTATTTATTTATTTGTTTGTTTGTTTGTTTTTGAGAGAGACAGAGACTGTGAGCAGGGGAAGGGCAGAGAGAGGAGACACAGAATCTGAAGCTGGCTCTAGGCTCTGAGCTGTCAGCATAGAGCCCGACACAGGACTCGAACCCATGAACCATGAGATCATGACCTGAGCTGAAGTTGGAAGTTTAACCAACTGAGCCACCCAGGTGCCCCTAAAAATCTTTTTCATGGCACCAGGCTCTTTCATGATCTGATCCCATCTGTATCTCCAGTTTCATCTCTTGTCTCTGCTTCCTCTGTACTTTATACCCTAGCATTTGTTACTTGATATTCTCTGAACATGCTGTGATGTCTCAAGCTATTTTACTTTTGCTTGACTGCCTGGGAAATTCCTTTGTTTCTTAGCTTAGCTCAAGTGCTCCTTCCCTTTGGAACCGTTCCCTGACTCCTCCAACAGATTTTGGTCTTTTTTCTATATTCTTATTTCGCGTGTGTGTGTGTGTGCGTGCGTGCGTGTGTGTGTGTGTGAGAGAGAGAGGGTGGGAGGGAGGTGTGGCACTTTGATACTGTGCTGTATATATTTGTTTGTGTGTCTGTCTTCACTCTGGAAGATGGGCCTCTTGAGGAAAGGGACTGTCTTTTCATCTGTTCATCTTCAGTGCTTAACACTGTATATGTTAAATCGTGAGTGTGCCCGTAATAATTAAGTGAATACTAAGCAGTTATGTGCCAGATTCTCTGCCATGTACTGAGGATGAGCTGTGAGACCCACAGACATGGTCTCTGCTGTCCTAGAGTTTATAATCTAGTGGGAGATACAGACAAGTACCTGGATGGAGTGCTCTGATGGAGAAGTATGGTGAAAATAGGCACATGGGCACACATACAGGACCACTTACCCAGTGGTCCTATAATACTCCCTTAAATGTTTGCTTTTCCAAAATAATGCATTATAACTTCTCTCTTAACTCTCTTCTGTATATCCTCTTTTCCTTTATTCTCAGTTGATGATCTTGTTTTATTTTTTTACTAAAAAGGTAGACAGGAATCCTTTCGTCTTCCCAGCAAGGAATCCTGGCAGCACATCTGCACCTGTACCCTTACTCTTTGACTTCCCATGATAATGGTTGATGTGTCCCTTTCCTGCCCAATGCCAGCTCCTTCACTTGGGTAGTGTTCTCTTGTTCCCTCAGGGACTCCACTTATGCAATCATCTTTTCATTCTGCATTATTATTTTTCTCTCAGCAGATCTTCCTGCCCACGGGTCCTGTCCTCCTGCTTTAATAAAATCACCTTTTTGCACCAAAAACAAAACAAAACAAAACACCCAACCCCTCCCCCCCCACCAAAAAAAAAAAGCCTCTCTCTCTCTAGTGGATCATTCCCATCATATATGCAGATTCTAATATTATCAAATTAAGGGCAGCCTGGGTGGCTCAGTCAGTTAAGCATCCGACTGTTGATTTTGACTCAGCTTATGATCTTAAATTGTGGGTTTGAGCGCCACGTCGGGCTCTGCACTGACGGCATGGAGCCTGCTTGGAATTCTCTCCCTCTCTTTATCCCTTCCCCTGCTCACACGCTCACATTCTCTCTCTCTCCCAAGAATAAACAAACAAAAAAATAATTTGGCCCCAGAAACGCCTCCAGCTGCCATTCCATTTCTTCCCCATCATCACAGAATGCCTTGACAGAATAGTTGCTGTTTCTTTCTCACTTACCGTTCATTCCTTACCCCACTCTTGAGGTGGTCTGTTCCACTGCTCAGTGAAACTGCTTGCCATCTTGCCAAACCTAATGGCCATCTATTTCACCTTGCCTGAATGCGCAACAACATTTAGTATTTAACATGGTTGGCTGCTGCCTCCTATTGGAAGTACTTTCTTCTTGAAGCTTTTATAGCACTACACTCTCCTGGTTGTTCCTTCTCACCTCATTGGTTTTCCCTTCCTACTGTTTGTGTTCAGTACTTCTCTGTCTGAGGACGTGATGCTAGATACCTCCTGTTCTCCAATTTCTTTCCGTAGGTGAGTTTAATGTCTATATAACTACAATTTACCACATTGATGTTTTTAGTTCTGACCCATTCCCTGCATTCCAAATTAGTAAATCCTCTTGCCTCATCTTCACGTGATGTCTGGTCTGAAACTCCAAACTGAACCTTTCCTTGTTTTATTTTCTTCATGGCACATAATCACTACCTGATATTTCCTTGTTTATTTGCTTACTTATTATATGTTTCTCTCTATTAGAGTGTAAGTTTCTTGGGAGCCAGACTCTTGTCTGTCTTGTTCTGTGCCATGTTCCCAGCACCTGGGATGATGCATGGCACATAATAGGTGCTCAGTAAATAATTTGCTGGATTAATGAACATTTAAGGAGATAGATTGAATTAGGACTGCTTAAATGAAGTTGTCTGCCTTAGGAGGTAGTAAATTTCCATCTTTGGAAGTGCTTAGGGAGAGACTGAATGATCATTTGTGGAGGAGCTTTTTGAACAGATTTTCTTTGCCATGTTTGTATCCCAGTGCTTATGAGGAATAGGACACCCCTATTAGTAACACAGGTTCTGGAAGGTTTGTAATTCCTTACCTAGGGATGGCTTATCAGATTCTAGTAGTGGTGAGTATACTTTGGAAAACTTCCCAGGTGATCATGCACCCTCCGCCAGTATGCCCCACCCCCACCTCTTCTTGGGCATTTTATGTATCAGATGGGTATTGGCCTTTATAACTCCAAGGTCCTTTCTGTCTCCATGGAACTCTGATTCTTACATTGTCAATAAAATAAGGTGGCTTACTGTGATTGTAGTAATGAAAACGCATCGATTCATTACCTTACCAACCTTCACAGGGAGCTTCTCTTTTGTCCCTTCATATTTTCTGAAACAGTACTGTGTCCCCACCCTCCATCTCCAGAGCCACTGTTAATAGTTTGATATCTATTTCTCCATATTTTTTCCCAGGTTCCAACTAACAGAAATGAGAAAATATCTTTTTTTTAAAGAGAAATGGAGAATGGAATAATTTTTTGGCTTTTTTTTTTCTTCACTTAATATATCTTGGTTGTCTTTACTGTCAGGATATAGAGAATTTATCTCTCTTTTTTTAAATAATTGCATAGGATTTTATTGCATGTCTGTAGTGTAATTTATTGAAATAATCCCCTTGATGACATTTGGACTGCTTTCACTTTTTTTTTCAACTTTATGAACATGCTGTTAGAAATTCTTTGTTCTGCTAGACAAATTCCTTATTCAAAAAGTAAAAACATTTAAAATTTTAATGGATATTGCCAACTCTCCCAAATGGTTGAACCAGTCTGTACTCTCCACAGCGGGATTTTAATTGGTTGCCCTTGCTTCAGTCAGTGTCCTTCATATTTTGAAGAGTCCAGGTGCTTGAAAAGATCAGTAGTGTTTCCACAGTATTTACATGTTTAAGCGTAATGAAAACTGTTGCCATGGTAATGGCCTCTGGAGAACTAATCTGGTAGTTTTCTGATCTTTGGGTTAGATCTCAGTTCATTTCATTTTCTTGGTTGGTGATGTAAGGGCTGCTAGCCTGAAGCAAATTTAGATTTTCTTAAGTAGTGTAATTATTTAACACAGGCATAAAGATATTTTGGAAAAGTGTACTCGTAGAACTTCCGTTTCATGTCAAATGGTGACTGTGGCTAATGTATCAGGTTGGCATCTTCAGGGATCTAGAGTGTGGCAGTGGAGAGTTCTCTGTCAACGTTATATAGTTTAGATGTCTTGCCTTTTTTTGAGACAAGCAGCTGCTAGAACTTTAATATCAAAGATGATAACTATGAGGTCCTCATGGATAAGCATCTTCTATTTATAGTCTGTGCTATCCAATATTATGCACATTTTATTAGAAAATAATTCACAGTTTGGGGTGCCTGGGTGGCTCAGTCGATTAAGCATCCGACTCTTGATTTTGGTTCAGGTCATGATCTTGCGGTTTTATGGGCTTGAGCCCTGCATAGGTCTCTGCGCACTGACCGTGTGGAGTCTGCTTGGGATTCTCTCTCTCCCTTTCTGTCTCTGCCCCTCCCCTGCTCATACATGCATTCTCTTTCTCGAAATAAATAAATGAGCTAAAAAAAAAAATTCACGGTTTTATAACTTTTTGTCATTCAGCCCGGCCTCTTTGTTACTGCCTCACCTACACCCCAATTGAGGTGTAATTATAAATTTAAGTCAGGAGATAGGAGAGTTCTGAAGATATGTTAGTAATATATATCTTTTTCTGAGTGAGCTTTTGGTTTTTAATCTGACACATCATATTTTTTTCTTTTAACTTAAACATGAACATAAAACTGAGTTGTACCATCATGAATTCTTAAATTCACCTGTCTGGCCGGCACCCAGAGCAGAACATTACCAGCACCTAGAGCCCTCCTTACACCTTCCCAGTCATTCCTCTTCCTGTGAAAGAGGCTTATATGGCTTATATTTTCGTGGATTGGTTTGCCTCCTGTTAAACTGTATATAGATGGGATCATACAGCATGGGTTTTTGGTGTCTGGATTGTGTTGCTTAACATATTTGTGGGAGGTCTTCATATTGTGAAGTTCTTTTTCACTGCTGCATGGTACTTTATTGTGTGCATATGCCATAGTTTATCCATTTGCCTGTTGAGAGACATTTAGATTGTTTCTCGTTTGGGGCTGTCCTGGGTATCATTCCTGTACGTGCCTTTGGATGCACTTATGCATCATTTCTGTTAGAATTATTGGGACGTAGAGTATGGGTGTGTTCATTAGCAGTCATATTTGTGTTTTTTTCTAGATAATCATTTTCATGTTTTGCTTCTTGTGCAGTTTGCCTCAGGATACAGATCAACCCACAGAACAAAGCGGATTTCCAAGGCATCTCCCCAGAACGAGCTTTTGCTGATTTTCTCTTTGCCAGCACCATCCTGCACCTTGTCGTAATGAACTTCGTTGGCTGAATTACTCCCATTTACTTAATTGAGGAGTAGGAGGCTAGAAGAATGTAAGTAGTGATCATAGCCCTTGTGCCATAATGTTGATTTTAGGCATGGAAGTTGAGTGTGGCTGGTTTTGATTATAGTTGCCCGGGTTCCCATATTGCTGATAAGACATTTGCAGAATTTTCTATTGGAATGCAAAGCATTAATATGATCATGAGTCTTCAGTGCTGTCTCTCTTGGTCATTGCCTTCTCTTCTCACTGTTTTGCAAATCATTAAGATAACAGAAAGTAAGACTTTGCCTGTAGCTAATACCTAAATTTCTGCATCAGTAACTTCATGAAAATAACGGAAATCTTGGAAGAGACATAAATTGTAGGTTCTGCCTGGAGATTTGCTCTATAATTTTTTTCTTTGATCTCAGGTAACTTTTAAATGCTGGGCCATTGTTCCCCTAGTAGAATGCTCACATCTGGTAGACATCCAGTATATGCTGAATGAAGGACTGTGGCCATTTGCTAATAATGTGTGCTAAAGTGGAAATAAATGGGGAAATTGGATTAGCTTGGGGGAAGACTTTAAAATATATGATGAAATGTCATTTGGTTCGTTTGCCATTTTCCCTTTATTAGCGTAGAACTCCTTTTTCTCTAAACTCTTATGTAGAATCTCAGTATATAAAACAGCAATGGAGCTGGAGTTGTTTTGATTGACAGAATTAAAAAGCCCTCTCTGCTTGGCCTTTCTTCCTCCCAAGCAGAATCCTAAATCTCTAAGAAGCACATGAGTGGTTTCCAAACTGTGTGTTGACACTGTTATTTTATATATGAGAAAACAGAGGCCTTCTGTGGCCACACAGCTAGGTGGTTGCAGAGTGGTGCCTTCCCTAGTGGTGCCCTTGGCCTAGTGCTCCTCTAGTACCCTACCTGGCTTACGATGAGCGAATGCGCTATTTTCTTTGCCTTTCCATCATAACATTTAGTGTTGCTATTGGGTGGTAGGAAAAAAAAGAACCTTAGGAAATGTTATCCTTTTTGGGGGAAGAATATCCTAGGACTAGCCTCTGTCACTACTTAGAAATCTGTCATGTTTGTACTAATTGGCAGTATAACACAAGAGTTAGCGACTCTGTCCAAAGTGTATGCAATAATGCGACAAGGACTGTACATTAATTTCTGGCATGAATGAATCAGTTGCTTACAGTGTTCCATGGATTCTTTTTGTCATTGATAACTGCTTCAAAAACAGTTCTGTTAATTCAGGTAAGTTTTCATTTTTGGTAGTGGTAAGTTGACAGAAACGGTTTATTTCAGTGAAAAAGTTTGAGAAGTACTTCTTTCTACTATTCTGATACAGTTTAACTCTTTGGAAACCTGATCAGGGCTTGAGTTGTCCCCCTCCCTCCCCTTACCACACCTTCTATGTGGCAGTCAGTGCCTTGTTACTGGGAATACAAACAAAAGTAAAATGTGGGTCTTAACTTTTCTAGTAGAGGAGAAGGCCTATAAACATAGCAGTTAAAATTCAGCATAGTTAGAGCCACACCAAAGATCTGAACAAAGTACTGTGGGAGTCCAGAGAAGGGAGCTATATGCCATTTGGGAGCAGAGGCAGCAGACAAGGTATTTGAGGATGATAACTCTTTGAGTACAGCTAAAAAACCAAACCACCAACATTGACCTTATACTTGCAAACCTCATGAGTGACTCTTGGGCTCTCTGATAGTAACCTTGCTGGGAAAGTCATAGGTCTTTTGACTGATTTGCTTTAGATTACTAAAATTATTTTTTCTAGATGAGTCATGTGTATGCTTAGGAAGGGAACAGAGCAAACAATTCAAGGGTGTTCTTTAGGCTCAGGGAGATACCAAATCATGGAAAATGATTTCCTATGGCCGACGTGATTGGAAGAGGACTCTGCTGCAGAGAGCTTAGTATTTCAAAATTATGACAAAAACAGAGACAAAAAAGCAGGCTCAGCAGGAATTGCATACTGCAGACCATATTAACAATGTAGGGCCACTTGTTCAACTGGGAATTAATGGGCCCAAGGTAGAGCAAAATCTTCCAATCCTAGATTATAGTGGTAAATCATTCTGTAGAGAGTATGCTCATTGAAAAATCCTTTTCTCGGACATTGCCCAAAAGATTTTTCACAGAGATCATTTGACACAGGTTATATTCTCCTACTTTTAAACCTGTATCTATTTTCCCTTTTTATGTGCTTTTTATTTTAGCTTTTTTTTTTATTTTTAAAGGTTTATTTTTGAGAGAGAGAGAGAGCAAGCAGGGAAGGGGCAGAGAGAGAGGGAGACACAGAATCTGAAGCAGACTTCAGGCTCTGAGCTGTCAGTACAGACCCCGACGTGGGACTAGAACCCACAAACTGTAAGATCATGACCTGAGCTGAAGTTGGATGCTTAACTGACTGAGCCACTCAGATGCCCCTAACTCTTTCTTTAAGTTTATTTTATTATTTTTTTTGAGAGAAAGCAGGGGAAGGGACAGAGACAGAGGGAGAAAGATGCTGTCAGTGCAGAGCCTGACATGGGGCTTGAACTCATGAACTGTGAGATCCTGACCCGAGCCAAAATCAAGAGCTGGATGCTTAACCAACTGAGCCGCCTAGGCACCCCTGCCCTTTTTATGTGTAGTGTGCCAAAACACTTTTAAAATATTTTCCAAGTAAGTTCTCAATATTTATACCAACTCAGAAGGTAGAACAAAACAGATTGAACATTCCTATACTTGCCAAGTACATTGAGGGTTGGGTATAAAAAGAATAAACATCTATAGTGTACGCTCTTGCATGAATTTGAGGATGACATTTAAAACTAGCAGCTACTCTGAAAAAAGGCAGATCAGAAGAAAATGGCATTGAGTTGAAAAAATAAATATTCAAGAAGTAACTAAATTAACATACAGATAGTGAGAGCTCACCATAGGTCAGGATTTAAGTGCTTCTTGTTCTGTGTCTTTTATTTATTTTTTATTTTTTAAAAGTTTATTTATTTATTTTGGGAGAGAGTTCGAGCAGGGGAGAGAGGCAGAGAGGGAGAATTCTGCGGGGCTTAATCCCACAAACCACAAGATCATGACCTGAGCCGAAATCAAGAGTTGGACACTTAACTGATTGAGCCACCCAGGCACCCATGTCTTACTTTAATTTTAAAATAACCTCATGAGGGGGGCACTTGGGTGGCTCAGTCAGTTGAGCATCTGACTTGGGCTCAGGTCATGATCTCAGGGTTCGTGGGTTTGAGTCCCTGCGTTGGGTTCTGTGTGAATAGCTCAGAGCCCGGAGCCTGCTTCAGATTGTTTCCTTCTCTCTGCCTCTCCCCTGCTCATACTCTCTCTCTCTCTCTGTCTCTCTGTCTGTCTCTCTCAAAAATAAACAAAACATTAAAAACAAAAAAGCCTGATAATCCAGTGTGACTTCAAAAAAGTTTTCTTATGCCCCATTTTTGCTTGTTTGTTTACTATAGAGTATTTGACAATTGAAGAGTTAAAGAAGTGTGTTTAAAAAGTCAGCTATTGGGGCGCCTGGGTGGCTCAGTCAGTTAAGTGTCCATCTTTGGCTCAGGTCATCATCTCGCGGTCTGTGAGTTCGAGCCCTGCATCAGGCTCTGTGCTAACAGCTCAGAGCCTGGAGCCTGCTTCGGTTTACGTGTCTCCCTCTCTCTCTGCCCCATCCCCTGTTCACGCTTTGTCTTTCTCCATCTCTCAAAAATGAATAAATGTTAAAATTAAAAAAAAAAATCAGTTATTTATCACTGTGCTTTCCTTATTATTTTCTTTGCTTTTATTATAACAAGTTTAAAAAATACAGAAAAGTAGAAAGAATAACCTAACCAATCGATGCTGGGAATTAAGATTTTGAACAGATTAGGGGTGCCTGGGTGTCTCAGTCAGTTAAGTGTCCAACTTTGGCTCAGGTCATGATCTCTTGGTTCGTGGGTTCAAGCCCCGCATCAGAGCCCAGAGCCTGGAGCCTGCTTCAGATTCTGTGTCTCCCTCTGTCTCTGCCCCTCCCTTGCTTGCACTCAGTCTCTGTCTCTCAAAAATAAATAAACATAAAAAAAAAAAAAAGATTTTGAACAGATTAGACATTGTAGATTCAGCTGAAGTTCCCTTCCCTCTGCTGGAAGACCTGAGCTTCATGACAATTTCATTCAGCTAGGACTAATGTAAAACCTAGATCTATTAACACAGCCTTTTCCAACCTTTAGCCAGCCTATGTGGTCTCCTGAAAACCCATCCTGTGCCACTCAGTTGGCAGCACTGGTTATATAGTTGGCTAAAGTTTATTTATTTTGAGAGAGAGAAAGAGAAAGAGAATCCCAAGCACGCTGCACACTGTCAACGCAGAGCTCGATACGGGGCTCAAATTCATGAACCGTGAGATCATGACGGAGCTGAAGTCTGACGCTTAACCACCTGAACCACCCAGACACCCCTTACTTTATTTTTAGGCAAACTCCACACCCAACGGGAGGCTCAAACTCAATGACCCCAGAGATCAAGAGTCGCATGTTCTACTGCCAGGCATACCACTCATGATAGTTTTTAGATGATCCTAAAAATGAAAATCCAAAAGTAAAAAATGCTCCTAGTGACCTTTGGAGTTGCTGATTAGTGTCTGGCACTTAGGTGGCTGTAAATTTATTTTGGATGAATTTATGACACAGTTCAGTAGATTTGAATATTTTAAAATTTACATACTATCTGTAAGTATTTCCTATGTTTGTTTCTTTACGTCTGTGAAGTTCTTTTCAAAATTTGTCAGCTTCTCTGAGGTGTTCTGAAGGGAAATGAAGAAGAGGGACACAGCTCCATTGGATCACAGTTTGGGAAGGGAAGTTCCTGATGACAAGGTCCCTGGATCTGAGGGAAAGTGAACTGGGCACAAGGGACAAACCTGAGCTTGGAAATGTGCTCAGCCCCTGGGGAGGTTGTTTGCAAAATGCTCCAATGCTCATGCTAAAATCTTGTTAGTGTTGCTTTGTTTTTATAATAGAGACCATTCTCCCACAGATCTTTAAAAATTCATGGTGTTTAATCCTGGCTGGAACAAGGGGACTAACCGAGCTGGGCAGAACAGAACTCTGACAAGCAGTGCTATTTACAAACAATTGTTATTGGCTCTTTGAATTTATCAGGGGAGCACAGTAGTCCCCTATTCTCTGTGGGGGATGCGTTCCAAGCCCCCCAGTGGATGCCTGAAACCACCAATAGTTCCGAACCCTATGTATACTATTGTTTTTCCTATATACATATACCTGTGGTAAAGTTCAGTGCATCAGTTAGGCCCAGTAAGAGGTTAACAACAGTTACGAATCACAAAATAGGACAATATATACTGGAATTAAAGTGTTGTGACTATATTCTCTCTCAGAACATCTTACTGTTCTGTATTCACCCTGCTTGCGATGATGTGAGATGATAAAATGCCTATGTGATGAGATGAAGTGAGGTGAATGATGTAGGTGTTGTGACCTAGTGTTAGGGTACTATTGACCTGACAGTACTTTAGAAGGAGGGTCATCTGCTTCCCCTGTGATGGACTGCAGTAACTATGGAAAGTGAAACCTTGAATAAGGGGGTACTCCTGTGTAGTGTCCTAGAAAATTTCCTCTGGACGGGAATCTAAATATTCTTTAGGCTCTACTGCCACCTAGTGGGTCGTACATTTCATGCCGAGAATGTACTACTACAAAGCAAAAGTTGAGTTGGGTGGGGGCTGGGTGGGGGTGGGGAACACTGATACCTTTGTGATAAAATTTAGTTTTTTTCTAGTCGCAGGAGGGCAGCAGAGGTCCAAGTGGGCTTACATGCTAGGTGGGGGTTGCTTTACATTCTGACCACTGGTGGGCAGTGTGGAGTTAGGCTCCAAAGGTCATGCAACCTTAATGTGGCTTAGGGATTTTGTTATCCAGGGAAGACCTCAAGTGCGCAGAGACCCACAGATTTTCCCTTTATTTCCTTTTCTTGTCAGTTGAAGAGCACCTTTTTGGTTCATTCTAGACCTGTTTTTGTTCCCAACATGACCTCCACTGGTAATAATCTTTAAGTTTTTTGAACGGGGGGGGGGGGGGGGGGGGGGGCGCTGTTCAGTTTTTATTTCATTTTCTCTTTGACACTTCCTCTTACTGAATTAGAGCTAGCCACCAAGTAAGTTCTCAAAAAAGGAACTATTCTAAATTTGTAGACTGTATTTTGAGCTAAGCACACAGTATAATCTTTCTTTTTCCAGCCCCCTTTTTTCACCAGATGGAGGGGGAGATTCTGTACCCATTATTAAGGCCCTAAATCTGCTTATTTTATTTACTAAAAAACACTAGTTAACGACTAATTGGTGATTGAACTCTGTTTTGTATTTGGTCTGTTTAAAGCTCTCAATAAAAAAAATATATCAAGTAGAGTTGTGTTTATGAAGTTCATTGCTGCCCTAACTCCTTACTCCATCCTTTCAGCTTGGATAATTCCTACCCAAGTTGTATAGGAGTCTTTTCTGGGGCCCATTGTGCATACCTGTAGTGCTGCATTTAGCCAGTAGTTATGAAACTGTTCATTTGCTTTCCTGTCTCTCCCACTGAACTCTTAAATTCCCTGAAGGACCTCAGGGTTTAGCATGAGGTGAACAGTCACTGTGCATGTTTGTTGAATGAGTGTATGAATAAATAAACCCTTTCAACTATAAGAAAATGCTATAAAAATAGCTAAATCATTAGTTACATGGATGCTAAGACATGGAAAGTACTGTGGAAGAAAGAAGCCAAGGAAACAATTTGTTTGAAGGACTGTAGGGTGGAGCACAAGCATGAGACTAGAAATTGGAAGGCCTGCATTGTAGAGTTTGCTCTGTTAACTAGTTGATTGGACAAATAAGCTTGTTTCTGAGGCCCAGTTTCCCAATGCACATCATCTGGATGTTCATCACTCTCTTGCAGCTGCTATAGCCTGTGATTATTAGAATTCATGATAGTTCCCAGTGTATTTCAGGGAGATTGTGCTGTTTGTGTGGATCCTCAGTTGAGCTTTGCTTTTTTTTCTTCAGTTGTTGCTTTTTATCCGTGTTACCAGATTTCCATCATCCATCCACAAGAGGTAGAAAGTTAGTGTCAGTATATACAACAAAATGCACAATGTTTGCATAAGACCTTTTACAAAATTAGGTAACATTTGGAAATGTTTTACGGTTATCATATTATCAGGCTTATGGGACTCACATATACTCTTAGACACATTAACCCATGTGATCCTGTTGCCTCTTCCTGCAATGAGGTTGATGAATGATAGTATTCCTATTTTACACATGAGGTAATTAAACCTTAGTGAAATTTAATTTTTAAAAAGTAATCTCTACACCTAATGTGAGACTGGAACTCATGACCCCAGGATCTGGAGTCCCATGCTTCACCAACTGAGCCAGCCAAGTGCCCGCCAACCTTGGTGAATTTTAAATTAACTTGTCCAGGCCCTGGAACTGTTAAGTAACTGAGTGGCAACTTGATAACAGATACTTGACTCTAAACTTTCATATTCCTTCTTCTCTATTTTGTTCAGAGACTTTTGGATGATGAATTACATCTTCTTGTTAAAAGGTTTTCATTAAAAATATTAAGCTGCTTTTTTTTCAATGAGAAAGCTTAGGAGAGATAAGAAAAGATGAAGGTAGGCTCTCTAAAATATTTCTGCTGGGCGCCTGGCCACCCATGTTGAGTGTAGAGATTACTTAAAATTAATAAATAAAATATTTCTACAAAGTTGGTCATCTTGGGTCCAGAAGACATGCTAGAGAAGGCAGATCAGGAGACCTGACTATCCAGAGGGGATGACCTTGGTGCAGTGCCCTCTAGTAGAACTCTGCAACGTGGAAATAGTTCTAAGTCTGTACCATTTGGTATGGTAGCCACTAGCCATGTGTTGTTAATGAACATTTGAAATGTGCGTGACTGAGGCACTGATTTTTACATTTTATTTAATTTTAACTAAGTTTAAATAGCCACGTATGGCTGGTGGCTTCAGTGTTAAAGATAGCACGGCCCTGGAAAAATCTATTAAACTCCTAGTACCTACTGCTTTCCTCATCTATGAAATGAGAGGATCAGACTGCTTGATCTGTACCTCTCATTTTTAGAAACACATGATTTGTGCCTTCTGAGATTGTAGTGAGTGATTCACATTGAGCTCGGAACCTAGAATTTCTGCAGAATGGTCTTGATTCACATTTTCTCTAATTTCACTGTTAATTGGGTGACCGGGATCCAGGATGAGATGGGTTTGAAGGAAAATCAGTATTTGAGCCTATCTGCTCAGTGCTAGTGTCTGAATAGAGATGCTGCTGGAGAAGAATACGGATTCCAAATGGAAATGACCCTGTCTGGCATTATCTTTTGTGTCTATACAGAGAATAATTATTTTTAACTTTGTGTTGTGCCTGGCTTTCTTTTAAGGTGATTAGAGCAGACTGATCAGATGGCACTGTCTTTTCTGCATGGGTGACATAGACTGAAGAAGTCATGCTAATTTTTCTCAGTAGGTGCCTTCCATTTTGCATGTCTTGATACTATGGGAAGAAATTTGATTAGTTTCCTGAAATCTTCATCCCCTGGTTAGCAGTTGAAGCCATTCTTCTGAGCTGTTGAATAGTCCAGTTTTGTTAACATTTCAAAGAATCCGAGCTCCTCTGCTTTTATATTTTTTTAAAGTTTTTTTTTTTTTTTTTAATGTTTATTTATTTTTCAGACAGAGAGAAACAGAGCATGAACGGGGGGAGGGTTAGAGAGAGGGAGACACAGAATCCGAAGCAGGCTCCAGGCTCTGAGCGGTCAGCACAGAGCCTGACGCGGGGCTCGAACTCGCGACCACAAGATCATGACCTGAGCCGAAGTCGGATGCCCAACCGACTGAGCCACCCAGGTGCCCCTCCTCTGCTTTTAGAATACTATCTGGTAAATGTAGTTTTGTCTTAAAAGAAGGGAGCAGGTCTTTGTTAAGTAGAATTTTCTGAAAACCACTATCACGAGACTTAGGTCCTGAGTCATTTTTGCCTTCTAGATGGACCAGCCTTCGTGCCTTAGATTTGTTTGACAGTTTTAATACCATAGAAGCTTAAGACTTGACTTTTGTACTAAACTATGATTTCTTTTATAATTCTGTCTCAAGGCTCCTCACTCAAATGATCCTATGTTCTAGTCTGCTCTCACCTGGGCCATTAGAACTGATGCATTCATAATTCATAGTCTGTGGCCAGAGTGGTTTTTTTTTTTTAATTAATTAATTATTTTTTTGAGAGGGAGAGAACACGAGCAGGGAAGGGGCAGAGAGAGAGAGGGGAACAGAGGATCCCAAGTGGGCTCTGCTGACAGCAGAGAGCCCGACGTGGGGCTCAAACCCACCAACTGTGAAATCCAGCTGACCTGAGCTGAAGTTGGATGCTTAACTGACTGAGCCACCCAGACATCCTGAGAGAGTTTTTGCTTTAAGAAATTTGATGGAGTGGGGCACCTGGCTGGCTCAGTTTGTAGAGCATGTGACTCTTGATCTTGTGGTTGTGAGTTTGAGCCCCATGTTGGGTGTAGACATTACTTAAGATTTTTTAAAAAAAGGAAGTTTGGTGGAGTGAATAGGTGAGTTTTAACAGGTCTGTTTGTTCACTGTGAACACTTTTCCCTGTTTTTTGTTTTTTTGTTTTTTTTTGCTCTTTTATGCATTTCTCACAATTCTATTGATATAAGAATGTTCTACAGTTCTGTATCATGTCTCTAAGTACCATTGTTACTGACATAAAAGCACTCTGGCTAGAAGTCTAATATCTTTCTATTAAGCTCTGATGCTAGAATCTCCAGGTCACCTTAACCGGTATGCAAAATAAGGTGATGCCCTTTTACCTGCCAGGGTGGCTCAGCTCTTCTGAAAGGTAGTGTTTTCAAGCCCTTTTCAAGTCGTGGCAGCCAAAGAAGATTGCAGAATTTTAATGGCACACTGCAGGAGAAATGGCTACTGACGGCTCAGTGTGTTGGAGCCCCTAAATCTAAGGGGCCACTTTCTGGCTGCACCCTTAGCGCAGCACACGAGACGCTATGAGGAACCCATCTCACAGCTTACAGCTCGCATCTCAAGTGACTAGCAGTAGGGCAGCTGCTTCTCTTGGAGTTATCCTCCACCTTTTTGCCAAAAATAACCTAATCTGTCAGTGCAAATTATTTCTTCTCTTTCCGTGTTAAATTTGAGATTGGGAGTTTTTCTCTGTTGAATTCTTCCTTTTACTCCCTGTTCTTCCTGCTGAAATGTAGTGCTTTGTAGGCTTTCTAGATCCAGAAAAGCCCTGGAGGCTCAATTGCAACCCCTGCCCCCCTCTTCCCCCCCAAAGAGTTTGTGAGCCAGAGAGGTCAGAGTGACTTCTGTTAAGTCATGTAGCTTATTAATTCTAGAGCGGAGTTGAAACCCATGCCTGCAACTCTTAGTAAGTTTTGCCTTGGTGTGCTTGGGATTCAGATTTGAACATTCCTTTTTATGGATATCTCTGTAAAATGTTCTGTGAAAAATACTTGCTTTATTCTGGTTCTTCTAGCCTGGCTTAAATGCTGTCCAGAATTTGGGAACCCCATAGTTGTCTTTTGTCTTTGTGGGTTTAGAATTTTGTTGGAAGGATTTGGGGCCCTGTCTTGTAGTGTTCTAAGACATTTTTAAAAACCTTGGATATCTCTCTTACCTTTCTGCTTCTCTCTTTTAGGTTCACTTTTTGCTTTCTCCTGGATAAGAGCTTTTGAGATGGCAACTTGGACACGTGGATTTTCTTCCGATTTATACTTCCTACCGACTCTGATTTGGAATGTAGGTGGAGAGCCCAGAGAAGTTCCCTTGCTTCTGTGTTAGAGCAGTTTTGTAATGAGCGTTTATGAAGATGGCCTCTACTTTCCATTAAGTGGGACCTCCTTTTTGCCTTTCAAATTAATAAACTCCATGCCACTCCTTCCTCTGCCTGTGGCTCTGTTTTTTATTTTTCTTCTTTACTGGTATTAAAATCCTTCTTTCCCTTCAGTCCTCTGCAGAGCTCTTTAGGAGTTTATAACTTGCAAATGTGAATCTGCTTCCGTGTTTTCATTAAGTATATCTGAAGTTAATGACAAAAGGCAGTGCTGACGACCCTGGGAAATGACAGTCCTTTGTCTTTTCCCTGAGGCTGGTAATCCTTTACTAATCCCTCACTTGTTACAGGTGGTTCCATGCTTATGACACAATGCATTCCTGGAACTGCATCATTAAGCACTTTGTTAGAAATTGAACTAAGTACTTCCACATTTACATGTTTCAGCTTGCTTTGGTGGCGAAAAGTGGAATGTAACTCTTAGGCAGTGTTAACGGAGTGCAGGATGTGAGGATTGTTTATGTGTTTGCTTATAGGAAATGGTACTCTTCAAACCACTTGCGCAAATAATTCTCTCGTTTTGTTCTTTCAACTGTCTCGGGGGTTCTAATTCTCATGACATACGTGAAGAAATTAAAGATCAGTTTTGTCACTTGCTTAAGATCAGAAGTCCTGACACAGCTTGTGTAGAGCAATAGATCTGCTGGTTGAAGTGTAGGCATATTTATGTGTATCATGCTAGCAACTCTGTTTCCATCTTGGGTGCTATATATAGGAACTAAGCTATGCTGAGAATTCCACCATTTAAATTTAGCTGACTACTGAGATGACGGGTTGTGCTCTAGAGGTTCTCCCAACTTGGCTGTACATTAAAATCGCTTGAGGAACTTCAAAATGAGAGCCCAGTGCCCAGGTCACACCCCAGACCAATTAAAAATCTTTGAGGGTGGCATCTATACTAGGTACAGCTGATCCTCCTATGCAGCCAAGTTGGAGAAGCCCTGGTCTGCATTCTTGCTACTCAAAATGTAGTTCTCTGACCAACAGAATCACCTAGGAACTTTGAAAAGGAGAGTCTCAAGCACCTGCCCCCCCACCCCAGATCCTATAGCAGGAAAATCTTTAACATGGTTCTCATGTGATTCATGTGCATATTAAAAATTTTTAAAATCTTTAATCTTTATTTACTTTTGAGAGAGACAGAGTGCAAGCAGGGGAGGAACAGAGAGAGAGGGAGACAGAGAATCTGAAGCAGGCTTCAGGCTCCGAGCTGTCAGCACAGAGCCCAACGTGGGGCTCGAACTCATGAATTGTGAGATCATGACCTGAGCTGAAGTTGCTTAACCGACTGAACCACTCATGCACCCTTTATGTGCATATTAAAGTTTGAGAAACACTAAGCTAGAACAATGGTTCTCAAATTTTGGTATATCTCACAATTCTTAGAGATACTGGTTCACTAAAATTATCATTGAGCAATTTAATTTCCTTTAAATGGTATACCGATAAGCTTTATCAGGAGGCTTCTATTTTTAGCCTAGATTGATAAACAGGTATTTTGGATAAAAAGTCTGAACTTTGAGGCAAATGGGTCATAAACTGGGAATATAAATTTTATCAAGGAAGAACATCATAATTTTCAGAGACTTTAATGTACAGGTTTTGATGAGGGAGCATGAGGCAAGCTGAGGGCAAAGTACAGGCTAATAGCACCCACCCCCTCCCCCAAAATGGGATAGCCTGGCTACCCAAGAACAAAGGAAAGGGGTTTAAGTACTTGGCCATGGTGATGTGGGAAACTAAGGCAAATGAAAAATCAAATTCCCTTACTGCTTATAGCCCATTGACAAGTTCTTGAAACCGGCAGAGTGACCTCCCTCTAGGAAGGAGCTCAGCTGCCTCAATGATGACACTTTGCTAGGGGCAAAAGGGAATCTTGCCTTAACATCCTGATCCCCCAGGACCCTGTAACATATAACATGTTATTTTTAACCTATAAAAATTCCTTCGGAAGCTTCCTTTATCTCAACTCCTCCAAGATACATGCTGGCAATCATACTCCAAGCTTATGGCCCCCTGATATACATCTGAAGGGTCTCATGACTGAGGTTTTACCGAACAGAAATAAATGGCGTTTTCCTAACAGCAGCTAGCCCCTCAAGGTCCTGGAAACCTTGCTTCCAAAATTCCTTAGAGACTTAAGCTGTCCCTAACTCCTTCCCAACCTGAGGGTATATAATCAGTTACCCATCACAACCCCACTGCAGCCCTTCCTGCCCACGGGTCCTGTCTCCATGCTTTAATAAAATCACCTTTTTGCACCAGTGTCTTCCAGAATTTTTTCTTGACTGTCCGTTCCAAACCCCACCATCACTCCCAAAACTTCATCAGGTTTTGTTTAATGCCTTTCAATGATCTTGAGATACATAGTTAATCAGGTTAGCTATTGTTTCAGAGGCCATTTAACCCACACCAGGGACCATCAACCGGAAACATTCATCTTTGAAGTGTCTTTTTCCCCATATGTAATAGGGCAAAATGCCTATAGAATGCTTTTGAAGTTCGGGTTTTTAAATTTAGTTAAAAACTCATTACAAGTGACTCACTTGTTTGACTTGCTCGGTGGTTCTCAGCTATGCATATACAGAAGAGTTAGCTTTGGAACTATTCCTTCAAGCTTAAAAGAATGTGTTACCCCTACTCCACTCCCCTAATGGAGTTTCTGACTCTTAGGTGTGTGTTTTTTTTTTTTTTTTAGCTGAAGTAGCTAAAGACATGGTAGATGAGAGGCACTGAACCAGGATAGGTAGTCTGTTCATTAGATGCCTCTTCTTATTTCTGGACCTTTCTTAATACCCACCGGTGGTGTTGCGATAATGTCTCTCCACGGGCCTTACACATGGGTGCTCAATACAGCATGTGGAACGAGTGGATTTTGAGTACTACGGTACAGAGAGTAGCAGCATTTCCTGCTGCTTCTAGCTCGACACCTTTTATAAGGTGGGTTTATTTTTATTTTCTGTTCTCTTTTGTGGGGCCGGAAGCCATTTGCCACAACCACTGTACAGAGTCTGTTCCCCGCCATTCTCTGCAGCCGTGGGAAGCCCAGCCCTGAGCACCTCCTGCCCACACATTTCCTGTGCCCTATCACATGGAAACCATCTCATGTGTTTTCTTCTCTTAGCAGCCTATACCTTTGGCCTCTTTGATCATACCCTTTCATCTCAGGCTTCAAAATACTTTTGTTATGATGGTTGGAAAATACTTGGCGAGGTCACAGAGGCCTGTTCTCTGGTTGTGGAAGTTCAGAAAGTGAGCACTGGCCAGTTACCAGAGGCTTGGGCTGTCTAAAGTTTGAGTGCTCTATGGCTTTGTACCTACGTTTCATTAAAAAAAAAAAAAAAATTCAACAAATATAAAAAAATGGATCTCTCCTGTGAGGGGACCAGAACATTTCTCGGAACAAGGATTCTCAGATGAGGGAAATAAGAAAGAAGTAGGAGGAAGCTTCTGCAAAGCAAAATAAAGCACATTGGCTTACATTGAATTAGTAAGCAGGTCCATGCGTATTGCAAAACTTCTATCGATGGGATGAAAAAGAGATGTATTTTCCAGCCACCCCTTCCCCCTCCCCCAGGCAGCCTGGTGTTGCAGAAAGCATTTTGTTTGACTGGAAAGTGTTGATTTAAGAACCTGTTCTGCTGCTTATGGTCTGTATTGACCTTTTGTGCTGTCTCTAAAATTTAGCAAATAATTAGGCACCTACGTACTGCACTGCATAGTGCACAGGGTTCTAAAAAGTAAGAACCCTTGCTGTCCAAGAGTGAGTGATTTGACATGGAGTGTCTACCATGTGCCTGCAATGGTATTAAGTGCCCTCCTGCTGTTTATGTTTCCCTATAAATCCCATGAGGAAGGGGGTGCTATTCCTTGAGATGAGGAAATGGAAATTCAGTCTGCAAGTGTTAGGGTTTGAATCTTATTTCTGTCTTATTCCAAAGCATTTGGATTAGGCTTTGAGTGCAATAAATAATAAAATAATAAGCATGGGGATAATCATACTTCACATGTTGTCCCAACAAAATGTAAGTGAAAGTACCTTGTTAATGTAATTGCTCTACAAATGTGTCCGTACTCTCATGGCTGTCATCAGAAACGCTGAGGACCATTTCACACATATTGCTTTTTCCCTCAGCTGCACATCCAGTTTTACTGGCTTTAGGCTACAGGACTATGGTGGCCAATGGCAGGCCTTCCTCTCCCCAGAGGAGAGAGCCCTCGCTGCCAGGAGCCCTCATTAGGTCAGCTATTCAGGCTTGCTCTGCTTAAAAAAAATTTTTTTAAATGCTTGTTTATTTTTGAGAAAGAGGCAGAGCATGAGTGGGGGAGGGGCAGAGAGAGAGAGAGAGAGAGAGAGAGAGAGGGAATCGAAGCAGGCCCCAGCTTGATGCGGGGCTTGAACTCATGGTCAGGTGAAATCATGCATGACCTGAGCCGAAGTCATATGCTTAACCAGCTGAGCCACCCAGGTGCCCCTGGCTTGCTCTGCTTTTTAAAATTCAAGGATGAACACTTAGGTTTTAACTTTTTATTATAGAAATTTACACACACACACACACACACACACACACACACACACACACACACGACTAGTAAACTCCCAGATGCTCAACACTCAGCTTCAACTATTAACATTTTACCCCAATCAAGTTTCAGGATATTAATTAGTAAGACATATCTGGTGGGAGAGCTCTTTCTTTCTATTCATCATTTAGTTAAAAAAATATTTGAGTGCCTACTCTGTGCCAGGTACAATAGATATAGAGGTGATCAGAACAGACCAGGTGCCTCCCACTCAGAGCCTTAAATCCTAGCTGGGACGAGAGCCACATCAGCACATAAATAGAATCGAGAACCACATCAGCACATAAATAGAATCGTGTTGTTCTTTGGGGAGTGGAGGACATAAACAATGTGAGGTGGCTGTAAATGGAGCTGGGGAGGGAGCTCCTCAGAAGCAGTGGTCAGGAAAGCCCTGAGCAGGTGACATTTAGGCTGAGATCTGACAGCTGAGAGAGCCAGGAGCCCAACCAGCTGAGTGTGTCTAGATACTACTTTACTAACTTGTGTTGCCATATGAATGAGTAGTGGAGTTTTCGTGTGCAGAAAGTATTGCCTCGGGGGGCGCCTGGGTGGCTGAGTCAGTTGAGCGTTTGACTTGGGCGCAGGTCATGATCTCACAGTTCGTGAGTTCGAGCCCCGCATCAGGCTTTGTGCTGACAGCTCAGAAGCTGGAGCCTGCTTCGGATTCTGTGTCTCCTTCTCTCTGCCCCTTCCCCGTTCATGCTCTGTCTCCCTCTGTCTCTGAAGATGAATAAATGTTAAAAAAAAAAAAAAAAGAATGAAAGTATTGCCTCGGGAGATTACTAGGAACAATGTGCATTGGAGGAGTGCTTCGTAAATGTGTGGGCCTCTGTTTTGCCGTCTAGTCTGATTCTAAAGGGGGGATCAAGTAGGTGCAGAGTCTCAGAAGAGGGGAGGGACATCCAGGCAGAATACAAGACTTGTCTTGGGGAAGTCCAGAGACCCCAGGTCTTTCCTGTTCCTTCCCCTCTGATGGCAGCTTCTGGAACCAACTGGGGCTTCATGTCCACAGTTGCTTCCTGGAAAGCCAGGGGGTCCTGATGTGGGCCTAGTGCTCTGTATCCCCAGCTAGCCACTTAACCTAAGCTTCCTCACTTGTGAAAGGGAGAGATAGTACTCTGTCTTAGGCTTAGGTTTACCATGAAGATCAGAGGAGACAATGTTTGCTTTGGTGTGGAACAGGCCATTATGCACTAAAGATTCTAGATAAAGAATCTAGATAAAGAATCTAGATAAAGAATCTAGATAAAGATTCTAGATTCTAGATTCATGGGACGTTGCCACACCCATGTTGCTTGGTAAATCTCTGGAATAACGGGTCAGCCAGGAGAAGCAAGGACACCCCAGAGTTTGCTAACAATAGTGTCTTGAAGTCTTCACTGGAGAGAAGTCCTTTTTAAGGTTAACCCAGTTTCCCCTGATCAAGGCTGGAAGCATGAAATGGAGGCCAGTTTCTCACCACTCTCTAAACCACATTCCTTCGTCTCCTTAAGCTCTCTTAAGTCCTGCCAGCCTTGTCTTACATTTATGTGCTCTTCCCCTAATATTTTCTTTTCTTCTCCTTCCTTGGCCGGATTATATTTGGGTGGTTCAGGGAAAGGGTAGACAGGCACTCTCCTCTGCCTCAGTGGGATTTTCAAAAGGTTTTGAACATGGGAGGGATCTCTCCTGTGGACCCTACACCTGGAATGGGAATGTGCTCCCATTTCAAGAGCAAAGAGGAAGACTGGGCTCTTCCCAAAGGTGGTGAAAGCCCCCTGGAGCCATTAAGGGTGTTCTGGCCTGCAAGATGGCTGCCCCGAGAAGGTGTCCCCTGGAGGGTGCTGGAGAAGTCTGCCTTATGCTTTCAGATCTTGTGTCCTGTGGGGCTCCCAGGGACCTTTCTGGGGGCACAGAGGCCCCGGAGGGTGAGAGGGGAGATAAGAACCAGAAGTGTTCAGGGTAGGGGATCAGGGAGGCCTGGAGTGCTCTGGGGCCAGGAGTAGTGGCTTTTGTTAGAAATGGGGCCACAGCCTTGCCAGTGTTTCTGGCAGGTTCTCCATCAGGAGGTTCTTTCCATCCAGGTTCTTCCTGGAAGCTGGAAGCCATGGAGGGAGCAAGACGTGCATGCTGGTATAGTTAGAAGCTCCCACGGCCATGGTGAAGTGAGAGGTGGTCATCTGCTATGGGAAACAGCACATGCTAGTGGGACCTGGGAGCCTGGAGCTCGCCAGGGGCTGTTGTTGGTCAGCGTGGTGGGCCAGCCTGGCAATCAGCATGCGGGGCCATGGTCCTTCCTCCCAGGTATTTCCTTATGCAGTAAAATCTTGCTTTGTGAGCATAATTAGTTCCAGAAACATGCTTCTAATCCAAAGCACTCGTATATCAAAGTGAATTTCAAGAACATTGGCTTAGTTGTGATCGTGTGACGTTCGGCGTCACATACTACTCATTGCAAGATATCGCTCGTTTATGAAGTTAAAATTTATTAGAATTGTTTGCTCATCTTGCAGAACACTCGCAGAACAAGTTACTCTCCATCCAAGGTTTTACTGTATATGCATGTGTGTTTACTAAGCTTGTGCACCCTTACCGACAGCATTGAGAAGTAGGTGGGCTACTTTATATTTTATCCACATGACTGGTGAAAAATTGGGACTCAAAAGTTGAAGACTAGTGAGGCTGTGAAGCTTACAGATAATCGGTTCTCCTGACTCCTGCCCAGGACTCGTCCCCAAAATGTAACGGAAACCTCCATCATGAAAGTACAGAAATTGACACATCTCTTTCATGCTTACATAGTCACTGGACTGTTAGCTCCTTGAGGACAGAAACTGTGTTTGCATTTAATAGGAAGGGTGCTTTATTGAAATTTAATTAATATACACAAAAATGCACAAGTCCGAGGTGTAGATTTTGACACATTTTGACAGATGTACACATCCATGTAACCATCACCCAGATCAAGATACTGATAGTTTTCACCACCCAGAAACTTCCCTCATGGCCTTTCCCAGTCAATCCTTCTACCTCAGAGGCATCCACTGTTCTCATTTCTATCACTGGTGATTGTTTTTGCCCATTCTTGGACTTCATCTGTGTGGAGTCATGCAGTTGTACAGAGACAACGCCCAGAGCCTGGCACAGGGTCCGGCACGTGGCAGGAAAGCAATGTGAAAGAAGGCGTTGGTTCTTAAACTACCCTGTGAGAGAGCACTGATCTCACTGGGAAACTGAGGCTCTGGGCATTTGCTGATCCCGGCACCAGGCCAGGGTGAAGGTGGACCCTAACGCCAGTTCTGAATCTCCTAAGGCTCCCCTTAGCTCCTCCCCCTAGGCTCCCCTTTAGCGCTCTGCCTGAGCGTGAGTGAGCGAGCCTGATGATCCTGGGCAGGTAGTGCCCCCTGCCGCTTGCGGGGCCTGACCCGGGACCCACTTCCCTCTACGGGGAGGTGATAGGATCACAAAAGCTCTGGAGCCCCGTGCAGCGACTGGCAATGATCAGGGGCTCCGTTCACGGAATGAAAGTCACCTGCCCTTTTATTTTCTTCTGAAGGAGGTTTTCCTAAGTTTTGGGGGGCTTCCCTTCCTCAGAATAAGCAGACTAAGGGAAAGAGGCCTTTTTTGGTGGAGCGCTGCTGCCCCCAGGTGGGCGGCGGGGGACACTACCACCGAGCGGGACGTCCAAGCCCTGCGTTGCGTCTCGGTTTCTGGTCTTAGTTCTGAGGCTCCTTGCCTATTGGTCTCCTGCATCCTGGGCTGTTGGCCTCCGAGAGGCAGACGTCCGTCAGGGCCATCACCCAGCACTTCAGCCTCGGCCTGGAGTAAAGGTCTTCTTCCGAGAACCAGCCAGCTCCAGCTGTGTGTGGGGCCAGATGTGGCTCCAGGGAGGGTGGGCTGGACGTAAGCCTTGAGGGCCGGCCCTGTATTAAGCAAATGTTTAATCAGGTGTGGTCAAGGTTTGATCTTAGTGCTTGGTTCAGAGGAGGGGCAGAGGCGGGCGGGGGAGGCTTCTCTGCAACGGGGTGTGCAGCACCTCCCCGGCCTGCTGCGCGCCAGCAGCCCTCCCCCCGCCCCGTCCCGTCCCCTCCCGGCTCCGCGCCCCTCCCAGCTCTCCGTCCTCCTGTCGCACCTGCGGTTGGTGGCGGTATAACGGCCCAGCCCGCCTGGCCTCGGCACGTGGCCTGGGGCGATGCTATCTCACACTCAGTATTTTTAACTCCTGTTTGCAGAGGATGTGGCTTTTGTGGGAGAGCTTCAAAGGGTGCCCCATTTGCCCTCTCGGCAACCATGACGTCATGGAAATGGGGAGGGGAGGCCCTGAGTCCCCAAACACCTGCAGGGAAGTGGGAGACTTTTTCCACTTCCTGTCCTACTTCTGGCTACTGACTCAGTGTCTGACCTGTTTATTAATTTCAAAATATAGCTCTCCGGCGTGATCCTCAGAGGAAACCTTATACATGTGTGTGCCTGGGTGAAATGAGGTCTGGAAACCAGGTGGCCTTATACAAAGGCAGGGCTCAGGTGGTCCTGCAGGCTTCTCACCAGTCAGCGCACTTATTAACAGAATGACAGCACGGGGTCCCTACCTGGCTTACTCCCTTCAGGTCTGTCCTCAGTCAGGAGCCCTTTGTCCCACACATTGCTCCAGGGAGGTAGACTGGAGAAGTGGTTTTAAGATAGGCCACGTGGGGAAAGTGAGGTGGAACAGTCATGTGACCTTCTGGCCCAGACCTTACAATGGTTGGGCTGTGTCGGGGGTTCTGCCTACCCTGCTCCCTGTGTGTTCTCCCAGAGTAACACCCTCCAGACTATTGGATGATTGCCTGCTTGGGGGCTTCACTGGCCAATGGACCATCACTCAGGTTTTGCTTTTCCTGATAGTTCTTGACAGGTTACTCTCAGCTCTTGGCAAAACTGTGAAATAGTGGCTCACCTGGCCAACTCCTCTATTAATCTCCATTTCCCTTTCTCTTATGCTCCTCTCACCTCCCCCACCAACTTGGTTTCCCTCCCAATGCCAAACGGCACTAATTATGTATTTGTCCATTTGCTAGTTATGTGTATGTTAAGGGTCTCTTGTGTGACAGAAACCGTGCTAGGTGTTGCGGACACACAGATGAACAAGATACACTTCCCATCCTGAGGAGTGCATAGTTGAGTGGACTTTCTTGCCAAGATGTTACCTGATAACTAAGGTGATACCTGTTAAGGCTTCCCAGGTGACCCAGAGGGGTTGGATTTTAATGGGTAAAGCAAGAAGATGAATAATCCTTGAAGACTCAGTTGGCTGCTTCTCCAGCAGCCAGTGGGTCATGGCAGAGGGTCCCTCTGTTGGAGTTGAAGACCCCACTTCAAGGTGTTCCTGAAGCACATGCTTGTGTAGCCTGCCCTTCTCCTGACAGGATAGTGATTCCAGTTTTACACTCAGGGGTAGGTCTCTGGGTCAGAGAATTCTCTAGGATCTTAGGCCTGGGGTTGAGAAGTCATTTGGTTCATTCTTCTGCCTTCGGGGCAGGAGGGTGTCTGTCCAGACGAATCCGTTCCACAACTGGCCTTGGTGACATATTCCCTAGTGGGATGAACAGTGGCCTCCTCTCCTTGAGGCTGGTCCCTGTTCATGGGGCCTGGGGCTCTTCAGGGCTGGGCCTTGCTATAGATGTAATGACTGTGTCTCTAGGTTTCCTCGGCAGCCTCTTCCTTCCAGGCTGAGCAACACCTGGTCCTTTACTGCACTGAGGGGCTCTGCTGCAGTGACCCTAGGCCCAGCACTGACCCTCCCAGGGGGCACAGGAACCCTGTATCTGGGCCATCTCATAAGCCTACTTTAATTCCCTCTGACACCCTTGATGGGCCCTGCAGCCAGACATGAGGGCTGAGTGAATAAAGATGAGCACAGTCTCTGCACCACCCCCTCAGCACACCCGCTTGCTCCTGGTCTGCCCCCTGACTTGGCTCTAGGTGGCTTTAGGTGTAACCACCTTAGACTTGAGGGAGGGTTCTTGTTGGGATCGAGGAGCGCTGGTTTGGGATAGAAATGTCTCTGCTTTCCAGATGGCTTCCTACCTGCCCGAGGTGTTGTCACCCTTGGCTTGGGCTGGGCCTGGAACCAGGAGCCCCTGCTCTCTCTGTGGGTCTCAGTGGATCCCCAGCCACTGCCCATCACCTCATAGGTCCTTGGGTGGCCTTAGGGGTCCATGACTTCAGAGCCCTGACAGATGAGGGCCCAGGGCTGGCATGACTCCACAAGCTCCCTTGGCCTCCTTCACTCTGGGCTTCCTCCCAGGTTCTTGGAGGGGTCTCTCTGTCCGGTCCCCTGCCCTGAAGCCCCTGTGTCTCCTTTAGCCTCAGCATCTTTGCCGCCAACTCTCAGGAGCAGAGCTGCTTCTCCAGCCACCCACACATCCTGTGCCTGGGTCTTTTGCATACAGACCAAAGTAAATTACTACTTTAGGGGAGAAAAAAAAATAAACGAATTTGCCTTAGGTTTTTAACGGTTGATAAAGTCTTGCTCTGTTAACCCTCCCAGGGGCATTTGCATTTAATATGGAGAGGAGAATCCTTTAATTAAAAGAAATTCCCAATGGTGGGATCTCTGGCATCGTGTCAGATTCATGGGGAGGCAGTTTTCAGTTCCCCACAGGTGGCAGAATCTCACTTTTGGCAAAGTGGCCTCTGTCCTATGTGTGACAGTGATCCGCCAGGATGAGATTTCCTCGGCCGATGTTCCCTCCAATGATCTTTAAAGGGACTTGTATTCAGGCTGCAGATGAGGGGGTTCCGAGAGAACTGAGGATTCTGTGACTACCCTCAGTAAAGCTAGCCAGGAGATGGGCAATGGTTCTTAGTTCTGAATGGAGGCCACAGAATCAGAGATGCATGGAGCTTCCATGGATCTTCCTTCCAGGCAGCCTTCTAGTCCTAAATGACATTTTATAGGTGGTGATCCTGGGGCTCATGGAGGAGAGGGACATGCCTAAATCACTTCTTGAAGTGGTGGCTCTATCCCTGTGATAAGAAGCAGGCCTGAATTGTAGCTTGGAAGGATTTGTATATTAATGGTTGGTGTGGCCAGAGACACATGGGTGAACCATAGAGGTGTCTGGGGATAGGTCCCTTTCTTACCCCTGGGAATTGGTAAGCACTGGGCTTGACATCAGTAATTGTGAGGAGGATGGCTGAATCTCTGAGGGATGTTCCCATAAGTGTCCATGACCCCAGGAAAGGCACTCAGGTAGCAGAAGGCTCAGAAGAATCCCAGGGGCCCCAGGGAGCCCTACCTTCTGTCCTATAGGTGAGAGCTTGAGACATCCACTCTCCTTGGCAGAGTCCCTGGGCTTGAGGGGAGAGGACCCATTTCTAACATCCGGGGTTGGGGGGGGGGATAGAAAGTCTGGCTAATCTTCACCCCTTTCCTCTTAGACTGGGCACCCCAAAGTTGAGGCATTGGGTTGGGACCCAGGCATTCAAGTGGTGGGTGGTCCCAAGCCATGAATTTGTGGGGGCAATGCACCGTTTCAGTGGGAATCGAGTCTGAAAGGAAAGGCAAAGGAAATGTTCCCGGAAGGCAGGAGACAGTGGGTGGCATTTTGGGGATACTTGCTGTGTGGTCCCCGTCTGCCAAATTTCAACTGCCAGTCATTACCAGTCATGGATGCGGGCCTCCTGCTATGGGTGGCCTAGTGGTGTGGCCTGAAAACGGAAGAGCAGGGACCTAAACTTTTAAGTGGGTTTGCCTGGCCCCCAGCACAGCCTTCTAAGTGGAATTTTTAAGAGGTTGTTCCAGGAAGAGGTTGACTTAAGCAACTTGTTGAGTTAGGCTTTCTGAATGACATTAGGACGAACGCCTTGGTTTCTTTCTGCCGAGCCAGTGATCAAGAGCAAGCCGAAAGCGACCCTGACCAAACCCAGTCAAACAGAAACACAGTCTCTGCTCTTTCAATCGCCTTTAATGAAGTCATGGGTAGCAGAATATACAATGTGGCTCAGATACACAGCACAGCAGGGCCTAGATAATAATTTTCCTCACATCTTGGGGACAAGTGTGATGTGTTATTCCTTTATGAACATAATTTAAAATATATAAACTCCTCACAACATTCTCCAGGAGCTAGAGCCTGAGAGGACCCACTGGGGATCCCTCATCCAGGGGACATATGGGCAGTCTCAGGGGAAGGTCGGGGAGTTTCTCCCCAGCCAGGTGAGGCCACAGCAGCAGCTCCTTTGCCGGGAGTGTCAGGCAGTGACAAGCAGCGATGAGGGGACAGACTGGTGGCAGCGGTGTTTGGCAGCTCTTCAGCATCTTGATCACAAATATCTGCTAGGGTCCGGTCAGTGGCGTTGCCAGTGGGACCAGAGAGGTGGAGGGAACCTTCTTCTCCATGGGGGCAGAGAGTGTGCCTCTCTTCTTGAAGAGGGGGAGAAGGTGTGGGAGGAGCAGGGGAGCGCTGGGCTCTCACATTCTTGGCGACCTGGGATAGGGAAGAGCAGAAGTCAGGGTAGGTACCGAGGAGACAGACTCAAGACAGTTAGGGATGTGATGGAGATGCTTCTATGTGCAGAGTTCTAATGGACTCTGGAGTTCTTTTTGCTGGTGGTGGAACAGGATGCACTTGTCAGTAGGATGACCAGGGATACTGGGAGAGAAGGGTATGGAGACGCTAGCCAGGATTAGGGTGTATTAGGAATATAATATCTTCCCACCATATTGGGGGTGGAGGAGATGAGGAAAGGAATTGTGGACCCCTCTAGGTTTTGCAGTGAAATGGGGACAGTGGAAGGCACGGGTACGAATGAGCCTGGGTTCTGAGATTCTCTTATTCTTTGACTCTAATTAGTGGGTGGCCCTTGATGTTGCTTGGCCTCAACTTCTTCCTTCCAAAGTGAGGACAATAACAGCCATTCTTCGTGATTCATGGGAGAGACAAGGCTCAACTGAGGTAACTGTTGTCACCTGAGGAGTGTACTGTGTTATACCAGTGATCCAGGCCATTGTGATTAACAACAGGGACCCCTAACAGGAAAAAGTAGAAGAGTTCGGTGTGCCCAGCCTTAGGACCTAAAAGCAAGACCCTGGGGGGAGGTTTGCTTTCTGACCTTGGGGACCCACCCTAAGACCCTCACGGCCCGCATTCCCACAGGAGATCCCTGCTCACCTCAGCTGGACCACAGCCGCAGCGTCATGAGCAGGTTAAAGCCAACCACCTTCAGGAAGGTGATGCGGAGCACGATCACTAGCAGGTTGTAGAAATTTAGGTTCATATCTGCAAAACCAAGAGATTATTAGCATGTACATCCGATGTGTCTACACAGCCCCTATGACCTACCCACGATTTCCCCCAAAGCCTCAGCTCCTAGCCCACCTCTCCCTTTGAACTTGGGTACATATCCCCTCCTAAGCATATTTGTACATTCCTCCAGGCTTAAGAGGGTTCCCTTTCAAAAGGAAAACACCAACTGCGCTCAGTGTTTATTTTATTTCTGCATCCTTCAGGAGTGGGGATGGGGTGGTGCTCAGAACTCACTGTAATCCCTTGGATCTGGGCCCCTGAGTGAGAAGCTGGTGTCTGGACCCCAAGAGGGACCATTCAATGAAAACGGCTCAGATGGAAATGGATGGGTCCAGGGTAGGTGGTGAGGAGAGGTGAGGATCCTGAGAGATAAGACTACTGCTGTGTGAGTTCTGCTGCTTTTCTCGAAAGGAGGCAGACAGAGAGAAAATGTCCTTAGGGTGACCTGGTTAGTTCAGGCCTTTGTGTAAGCCAGTGGGAAATATCATAGGTGGGCCACCGAGAAACTCTTTGGTTCTCCTGACAGTGGAGCAAGGGAAAGGAATCCAGAGGCCTAGGAGTGAGTCATGGGTCTAGTAATACTGAAAGTACTTAGAGGGGAAAAGAACATTAGAGATGGTGAGAGGAGCCTGGGCATTCCAGAATGTTCCTGTTCCTCCTACCTTCATTCTAGATCCACATATTCCTTCCCAACTCTCCTATCTAGTCAGGGTGATTATGGATGCATTTCAAGCCATGACAGACCCCTCTCTTACCTGTTTCAAAGCCTTTCTCTACCACATTGGCATCACAGGGAAATTCTAAAAGGAGAAACAAAGAAATTTTCTTAGAGTTGAGTGTGCTGACTTTCCCACCCCAGACCATGGATTTGGGCAGATGAATGTCTGTCTATAGGCTTTCCACATTCTCTCATGGAAATGTCTGGAGGGAACTTGTTGCATATGGGCACCTGCTAGGAGAGCCCCTGGCATTGGTGGGATCAACACCGTAGCTTCCGGGTACCACTCCATTCACGTAACAAACACTGGTCGTGCAAAGTACACATTACATGACACACAAGGCCACAGGAGCCATCAGACACAGACCCTGCCCTTGGGTAAGTTCCAGTCTGGTGTCTGAAAAGAGGCAGTAAGACATACACAGTGACAAGTGCTATAAGGAGTGTGGATGTTTTCATGTGTCCCACAAAGTTTGGATCCCTGCACTCTAAATTTGTTCCTTTGTTGTCACCATCTCAGTAAATGGCTCTGTCACTGACTCAACTGCTTGGGCATACAATCTAACTGCCTTCCTTGATCTCCTCTTTCTTTCTCACCCCTCCTTGGGTCTAACTTTAAATCTGAGATAGTGTTGGCCACTCATTTCCCCTGCTGCCTCCCTGTCTGGGCCTCCATCATCTCTCTGCTGCAATAGCCTCCTTTCTGCTTCCACTCTTGGTTCCTACAATCCATTTTCCACTCAGCAGTCAGAGTGTTCTTTTAAAAAAAGTAAATTGGATGTCATTCTCCTGCTTAAAACCAATCGATAGCTTCTCATTGTACTTAGAGTGGTGGCTGTTCTCTCATGACCTAGGAGGCCCTGTGTTGTGACCCTTCCCTACTTCCTCCATCTCATTTCCTGCTGCTCTCCCCCTTTTCTCACCGTGCACCTGCCTCAGGCCTGCATAGGATCCTTCCTTTGCCCTTGGAATGGCTGGTCTTTTCTTATCCTTTAAATATCATCTCACAGGGCATTTCTCTAGAGAGCCCTTTCCTGACTTTTTGTTCCAAAGTTGGCTGTTTCCTCAACTCCCAAGTTAAAGCACATATTACAATCTGAAGCTGTCTAGATTTCTGCTTGCTGATGGATGGTCTCTCCCAACTAAAATGGAGCTTCCTCATGGCACACCCCTCATCTGACTTATTTACTCCTCCATTCCAGCACCTGGCATATTGTACAGGCACAATCAATGTTGAATGAATAAATGACTGGGTGAGGTTTGACCTTTGGCAGAGAGACAGAAACAAGGGGTGGTATCTTGGAGAAAGGCATTGGACTGGAGCCTGAAGAGCAGCAACAGGGGCAAACAGCCCGAGCAGAGGCAAGGAGGCAGGAACTCAGGGCAGGTGAGAAGCCAGTGCCCTTCCTGCCACCTTCTCCCCATCTGCTCTTTGCCTGCAACAGCCTGCGACCTGCCAGGATGGACCTCGCTGGTGCTCAGTGACAAGAGGGTAGGGCTTTGCTGACCATCGATGAGGCTGAGACCACCAGTCAGAGCAGCTTTTAGATGCCCTCCACTTGAACTCCGGGAATAACCAGGCCTCTCAAAGTGAAGAGACTCAGCTTGCACAGGCACCAAGGCTGACTCACCTGAGCTGGAGTGGAAGGTGTAGTTGAAGGTACTGTTGCATCCCAAATCAAAGCTGTTGCTCCAGGCCAGGGCCCCATTGCTCTTGGAATCCATAGTCTTCATGTCCAGTGAAGTACTTTTCAATCTAGTCATGTTGGACTCTGTGGATGGTTCCACATTGACTTCCGAATCAAAATCAGTGAACAGGCAGACAGAGATGTTACTGGATTCAGGGCTTTTCAGCTGGTACACGGCAGGGTCAGGGTTCTGAATAGCTGTGGGCCAAAAGAACCCAGGTTAGGAGATGTCCGTTTGCCTCCTGCCCGAACCCAGGCCTGAGTCCAGATGCCAGTGATGGGCAAGAGCAGGGCTCTGTGGGACTGACAAGTCACATTCTCAGGCTTTGATGGGAAAGAACATTCCAGAAACCAGTTGCTCCAAAGAGCCTGGGAGTCAGGGACAGGTATAAACCATGAGTCCTGACCAAGCGGCCAGACTCTCAGTGAAGGCTTGCTGCCTGGCCTTGCCGGCCATTCAAGGAAACGAGAAACATAGGGCTGGCTACTTAATGGTATTGCTCATTCTTTTAGTTAATAGGAACTTCTTCAAAAGCACAAGGGGCCTACCAAGCAACAATATAGCTCTGGCAGGACAAAACAAGCCTAGAAAAAAGGCCTAGCAAAGCAAACCGTATGCCTTAGAATCTGGGGTGGTCTCCCCCAACTGAGACTGGGTATTGACAAGAATCTGAGGTTTATTATTGGCTGCCATTAAGTTGGAAGGAGGGTCACATCACCAGAAGACTTCTCACTGATAAAAGTTTTGGACAATAAACCTGCATCCCAGACCTGGTTTTACCATTCACTAGATACAAGGCCCTGTGCAAGTCACATCGGCTCCTTAAATGTCAGGAAGTTCATCTGTAAAATGGAGATATTGCCTCTTCCACCTTCCTAACCAGGCTATTCTGAGAAACAAAGGGGGAGTTTCTCCTTATAGAATTATATTTAATAAACTGTAAGGCACTGAATAAATGTTAGTGATTGCAGCTATTGATACCACTAGGACGTTGCCATCATAACGTGCTACCGAGTTATACACAGTTTCTACTCTTCACCCCCCCATGAAGCAGGGGCTGTTGGAGGCTTTTCCTTAGTGCTGAGAATCATTCTTCAGTATTTCTGGAGGATTTTGTGTTTTTAATGTAACTCTCATTGTTTATTCTTTCAGACCTCCTGCCTTTAGAGGAGGAAGCAGAGGTTTGCTGGGAGGGTTAACACGCTGGGGCCACCCAGAGAGTTTAGAGCAGCACTGGGACTAGAGCTTCCTGCCCCTGTGGTTCTCTGCTCCCACAGCTCCTCATCATGCATGCAAGGTTTCTCAGACCAGGAGTGCACCCCATGTGTGAGGCCAGCCAGGGTGGCCTTGGCAATGCAGACTTCCGGCTGGACCTGAAACCAGGGGAATCAGCCCTTGGCATGGCTTTGGGTTGCTTAGTCAAGGCATCCCAAGGGTGTGGGGCCGTCCCTGAAACAGCAGAACAAGGGTGGGTCCCTGGTCACGTGTGAGGGATGTCCAAAGCTCTGGCCCTGAGGGATTCTGCCTTTTCCCCTCCAGTGTCCACATATCCAGGGAGTCTGCCATCACTGTGGGTTAAGGCCCTAAGGCATAAATCTTGCAGGGAGAGGAGAGACCAGAAGCCATTATGCACCACAACACACCCCAATGGATTTTTTAATCATCAATGGGAGTCATGGGTGGGACTGGGGAGGGGGATGTGGAAGGGTGTGGAGGTGCTGAGAGAATGTGGCTTTGAGGAGAAGGCAGAAGATAAGGTGCCACTAGATGCAGTTTGAGCTTAGAGGGGAAAAGGGATTGCAGTGGGGGCCAGATGTCCAACTTTGAGTCCTGGTTAAACACTCACTCAAGTCCTAGAGCCAGTCAGCGTCAGACTAGAGAAGGTCTAGACCACACTGTCCAATATGATAGTCTTTAGCTACATGTGGCTATTTAAATTAAAGCTAACCAAAATTAAATAAAATGAACATTCAATTAAAAATTAAAATTCATTCCAAAACCAGACAAAGACCCCACTAAAAAGCAGAACTACAGACCAATTTCCCTAATGAACATGGACACAAAAGTCCTCAACAAGATACTATCCAACCCAGATCCAACAATACATTAAAAGAATTATTCACCATGACCAAGTGGGATTTATACCTGGGATGCAGGGCTGGTTCAATATCTGCAAAACAATCAATGTGATACATCGCATCAATAAAAGAAAGGACATGATCCTCTCAATAGATGCAGAGAAAGCATTTGACAAAATACAGCATCCTTTCTTGATAAAAACCCTCAAGAAACTAGGGATAGAAGGATCATACTTCAAGATCATAAAAGCCATATATGAAAGACCCAACGCTAATATCATCCACAATGGGGAAAAACTGAGAGCTTTCCCCCTAAGCTCAGGAACACAACAGGGATGTCCACTCTCGCCACTGTTATTTAACATAGTGTTGGAAGTCCTAGCCTCAGCAATCAGATAACACAAAGGAATAAAAGACATCTAAATTGGCAAGAAGGAAGTCAAACTTTCACTCTTTGCAGACAACATGTACTCTATATGGAAAACCCAAAAGATCCCACCAAAAAACTGCTTAGAACTGATCCATGAATTCAGCAAAGTTGCAGGATATGAAATCAATGCACAGAAATCAGTTGCATTCCTATACACCAATAATGAAGCAACAGAAAGAGAAATCAAGGAATCGATCCCATTTACCATTGCACCAAAAACCATAAAATACCGAGGAATAAACCTAACCAAAGAAGTAAAAAATTTATCAACTGAAAACTATAGAAAGTTTATGAAAGAAATTGAAGAAGACATAAAAAAGTGGAAAAATATTCCATGCTCATGGGTTGGAAGAACAAATATTGTTAAAATGTCAATACCACCCTAAGCAATCTACATATTCCCTGTAATCCCTATCAAAATAATGCCTGCATTCTTTACAGAGCTGGAACAAATAATCCTAAAATTTGTATGGAACCAGAAGAGACCCCGAATAGCCAAAGCAATCTTGAAAAAGAAAACCAAAGCAGGAGGCAGACTTCAAGATGTATTACAAAGCTGTAATCATCAAGACAGTATGATACTGGCATAAAAGCAGACACTCAGATCAATGGAACAGAATTGAGAACCCAGAAATGGACTCACAAATGTACGGCCAATTAATCTTTGACAAAGCAGGAAAGAATATCCAATGGAACAAAGACAGTCTCTTTAGCAAATGGTGCTGGGAAAACTGGACAGCAACATGCAGAAGAATGAACCTGGACCACTTTCTTACACCATACACAAAAATAAACTCAAAATGGATGAAAGACCTCAGTGTAAGATGGGAAGCCATCAAAATTCTTGAGGAGAAAGCAGGCAAAAACCTCTTTGACCTTGGCCGGAGTAACTTCTTACTCAACATGTCTCCAGAGGCAAGGGAAACATAAGCAAAAATGAACTATTGGGACCTCATCAAAATAAAAATTTTCTGCACAGTGACGGAAACAATCAGCAAAACTAAAAGGCAACCGATGGAATGGGAGAAGATATTTGCAAACTACATATCAGATAAAGGGTTAGTATCCAAAATCTCTAAAGAACTTATCAAACTCAACACCCAAAAAACAATCCAGTGAAGAAATGGGCAAAAGACAGGAATAGACACTTCATACATCCAGATGGCCAATTGACACATGAAAAAATGCTCAACATCACTCATCATCAGGGAAATACAAATCAAAACCACAAGGAGATACCGCCTTACACTGTCAGAATGGCTAACATTACCAACTCAGGCAATAACAGTTGTTGGCAAGGATGTGGAGTAGGAGGATCTCTTTTGCACTGCTGGTGGGAATGCAGACTGGTGCAGCCACTCTGGAAAACAGTATGGAGGTTCCTCAAAAAATTAAAAATGGAACTACCCTACGACCTAGCAATTGCACTACTAGGTATTTATTCAAGGGATACAGATATGCTGTTTCAAAGGGGCACATGCACCCCAATGTTTATAGCAGCGCTATCGACAATAGCCAAAGTATGGAAAGAGCCCAAATGTCCATCAATGGATGAATGGATAAAGAAGATGTGGGGTGTGTGTGTATGTGTGTGTGTGTGTGTGTGTGTGTGTGTGTGTGTATACATACATATATATATACACACACACACACATATATACACATACATATATGTATATATAAGCATATATATATATATACATATATATATATACACACATACACATACACACACACACACATTAACAATGGAGTATTACTTGGCAATCAAAAAGAATGAAATCTTGCCATTTGCAACTATGTGGATGGAACTGGAGGGTATCATGTTAAGCAAAATTAGTCAGAGAAAGACAAATATCATATGACTTCACTCATATGAGGAATTTAAGATACTAAACAGATGAACATAAGGGAAAGGAAGCAAAATAATATAAAAACAGGGAGGGGGACAAAATATAAAAGACTCTTAAATACAGAGAACAAACAGGGTTGCTGGAGGGTTGTGGGTGGGGAGATGGGATAAATGGGTAAGGGGCATCAGGGAGGACACTGTTGGGATGAGCACTGGGTGTCATACATAGGGGATGAATCACTGGAATCTACTCCTAAAATCATTATAGCACTATATGCTAACTAACTTGGACGTAAATTAAAAAATAAATAAATTAAAACAAATAAAAATTAAGACTTCATTTTAAGAGCTTAGTAGCTACATGTGGCTGGTGGCTACCATATTAGACAGTACAGGTTGATAGAACATTTCCATTGTCACAGAAATTTATATTGGACAGTGTTGGTCTGGAGAGAGCTATGCCACAGAACATGAGATTTTGAGGAAGGGCACTAAGGGCTGAGTGTGGGTCTTAAAAACAATCTCTAAGTCTGTTGTGGGAGATGACTCCATCAGGGGCAGGCCAATTTTTGCTCAACTTTGCTAGTGAGAGATCAAAATGAAATAGCAATCAATGAAGTCAGAAGAATTGAGGTGATTTTGGCCTCTCTCAAGTCTAGTTGTCATCAATTGATACACTTTGGGCTTCTCTATCTGCATTTTTGCTGTTGTTTCTCCTGTCCAGCTCTTTTTGTCTGAAGACAAGAAATGAGTCACTTTTAATCTGGAGGTCTTTAGGGGTCCATCTGCCAGAGCCCTGGGAGGAGAGGCATTCTGTTGCACCTTAGCAAAACATATCCTACCACCGATGACATCTCAGCAGTTGGCCTTAGCAAGACCATCAATTTTTCAATGTGGAAGTTCAACTATTCTGGATCCTAAACTTTCATTTTAATTCAAAACTGACCACAGAAACCCATGCCCAGATGCTCAGTGCTTTGGAGGCAGAGGGGCACATAATGATCGAAAGCTTCCTTACCACTAAATCTGTGCTTCGTAGTTAGGTATCAGGAACTCGGAAGTGTGAGTTAGCAACCCTGACTCCAGGTCCCACTGAGCCTCTGGTGAGCATGGAAGCAGTGAGCCTGGGCAGACTTACCCAGAGTTATGAAAATTCTGGTTCCTTTGCCAAATTTCAGCTGGGAGGCAACACCTTCATGCCACCCCTAATATCTCCATTACAGAAACCCTTGGGCTTCCCCTCCTCTGAGGGATGGGGTAACCCACCTCTTAGAGCCCACTGAAGAAGGAAGAAGGGAGGTCCCTAGGCCTTGAGCTGTCCACGGAAGGAGCCAGCTCCTCTCACATTCACATCCAGTCTGTATTTCTAAGTTGGATCCCTGATTTCCTAGTGGGGGCCTTTGGCCCTAATTATCTGTATTTCTCTCAAAGGCTCTAGAATCCCTTTTCTCTGTTGTCTAAGAAGACATCTTATTTGCCTTTCTCTGCATCCGAATTTATTATCAGATGTGTTTACTTAGGCCAAAATGCACGTGCCTTGTTCATGCCCAACATCATGCCTTCTTTCTTGTTGTTCCTTATGCCTGAAATTCCCCCTTCTCTCCTTTCTTTGCCCATACGGATCTTACCTGTCCTTCAGGCTCAATGAATCCTTTCTACTGCATAAAACCGTATCCATCTGGGCTGGCTCCCAGTCGTAACCTTATTCCTTTGAATCTCTGTTGTGCCTATTGACGTCATCAATTGGTTAATACTAAAATAGTTTTCAGGTTGCTAAATTTATAATAGTTATGTGCCTTTGGCTAGTTTTCATCCTATTTGGGAATAGGTTAGGCATCTATGTTAGACTTCTTCACACTCAATCTAACACTTTATAGAGTGATGTCCACACAGAAGGCATTAGAAAATATCCATTGAACCATTAAAGTCAAATTTTAATGTGTTTGACCTAGAGAAACACAGATTTTGAAAACTGATAGTGATGTGGGCACACAGGTGGCCTGGTCCCAGCTCCAAGACAGCTCCAGGCCTCTGAAGACAATTCATTGTAACACCCACAGTTAGTCTTACCATAGTAAGACTGATACCCCTGAGGAAAGGAATAGTGACACTCACTGGCCCATGGGTGTCACCTGGGATGACGACTCACCAGATATTACAGACACTTGGGTTCCTTTTCCAAATGTGAATTTTCCCACACTTCCTCCAGTATTCACACTGCAGGTGACACCATTACAGAAACTCACTAAATCTACCTCCTCCTTCAATAGGAGAAGCACTGATCTCCCACTGGCTCCTTCCGTGGAGAAGACAAGAGAATCACACTTTTTAGAGTTAGATCTTCTAACTCTAAATGATGACTTCTAACTCTAAATGATGGGATGACGACTCACCAGATATTACAGACACTTGGGTTCCTTTTCCAAATGTGAATTTTCCCACACTTCCTCCAGTATTCACACTGCAGGTGACACCATTACAGAAACTCACTAAATCTACCTCCTCCTTCAATAGGAGAAGCACTGATCTCCCACAGAAGACAAGAGAATCACACTTTTTAGAGTTAGATCTTCTGCTCTTTTGGGTTGAGACTTTGGTGTGTTCATCCCTTTTCCTCCTGCCCTATCCTGCTGTAGTGCCCTGGGTTGGAGGTTGTGATTTCAATAAACCAAGAATTCAGTAGAGCAAAACCCCTGTTCAGGGCAGCAGTATCTTGGATCTTCTCGTGGAAGGTCCAGGACTACTTGTTTATCATTTGCCTCATGATTCTTAAAGTCTCAGTCTAAAGATGTTTCCCAAGCACAGAGTGCTGGTTGGGGGAATTTTCTGGGGAAGGGTGGAAAGAACCATTTGGGATCCTTCAGAAGAAAATACCTGGGCTTAACTTAGCATCTTGGGCAAAGAAGAATCAATTGTCAATGTCGATCCTTGCCCCACTTTACTTACTTGGATGGACACTCAGTCTGGTTCCTGCTCCAAAGATTAGCCTGGTATCCATGCTGTATCCTCACTGCAGCTAAGGCCTTTCTAATATCCTTCCTGACATAAATCTGCCTGAACCCACCAGGCTGTGAAAGTACCATCCTCAAAGGCTCCCTGAGTCTTTGTTTCTTAGATTTCCTATATCCCAGGGAAGCTGTTCCCCCTTCTCTTTATAATAATGTAAGCCTTTTATAGCAAGGCCTTGATGATGATGGTGATATCTTTTCTAGATAATAATAATTATTATTATTATTTTTTTTTTTAAATTTTTTTTTTTCAACGTTTTTTATTTATTTTTGGGACAGAGAGAGACACAGCATGAATGGGGGAGGGGCAGAGAGAGAGGGAGACACAGAATCGGAAACAGGCTCCAGGCTCCGAGCCATCAGCCCAGAGCCTGACGCGGGGCTCGAACTCACGGACCGCGAGATCGTGACCTGGCTGAAGTCGGACGCTTAACCGACTGCGCCACCCAGGCGCCCCGCTAATAATTATTATTAAAAGCTACCATTTATTAATTATTTGCTTTAGGCTGGACATTGTCTTATATTATTATGATGTCCTTATTGTCATTTTGCTGTTGAGGAAGGAGGCTTTATTAGTTAGAGAGGGTAGAGCCAGAATTTTCCCCAGATCTGCCAGCTTCTCAAATTTGCTACGAACCCCATACCATCCTGCCTCCATGCCTTGCTCTGTCACATCATATAATTGCCATGCAGATAGGAGTCGGGGTTACTTTTACCCTGGGAGAGGTTCAAAACTCTACCAAACTCCAGAGAGGAAGATTCTGTGAGAAGGTAAGTCATTAGCCAAAAGGAGGAATTTAGCTACCTGCAAGCATTGTGTTCGCCATTAAGTCATTCCTTCCCCCAAGGGCACGGAGCTAATTTCCTGAATGATCAGATTATCTGGTGCTGATATTATCAGCTTCGCTTGAGAGCACAGAGTATCTGGAAATCTTTTTATGTTTCTGTAAATTATTCTGCTCAGATTTTCATTTACTCAACTGCCTCTTGGCATTTCTGTCTTTAATATGAGAAATGGGACCATTTTAAGTCACCAAGAAAGCTTGTAGAAATGGGAAACTAGTATTTAATATTTCCCCGTTTGCCATAAATCATTGCCTGTTTTCTCATAGACAGGTTGTCAGTTACTTTGGTCCTTGACACGTGCATGGTCATACTCACGCGGCTGCACAGCTAGCCTGGTCCCAGCTCCAAAGATCAGCTTATTGTAGCTACCAGACAACACACAATAGCAGGGTGCTTTATAAGAACTCTAACCTAGGCAGGCCCAGCCTTCCTGGGGCAGCAACATCTCCTCTGTTCTACAGACTCCTCCAGATCACCCTTTCTCTGACACTAGCAAACAGTCTGGGTCACTGAGTCCTAATTTCTCAGCTTTCAGTGTAATAACCCCACAGATCTTACCCTCATAGTTACCTTCATAGTTACCCTCATAGTTAGCCTTGAGCTGTTCTGGCCTTCCTGGAGGGTGAACACCCTTTCTGGGTCCCACACTGAAAGTGAAGGAGGAAAATTGGAAGAGTCTGAAGATGAGCCAGTAATTAATTAGGAAATGAACCTTGAAAGAGAATTCAGAGCACTGGCAATGGATGGAAAACCTAGGGTAGGGCTGAATCATGAAATGGAGGCCTGCGCAAGGCCCTTCTTTTAGAAAGTAGTTTTATTATTTCTTGAGGGCAGAGAAAAAGAGAGGCTAAAATTGCCATAGGAATATTCACATGAAACGCACAGGGAAGACTGCTTAACTCTGAAGGTTGTGTGAATCAGGAGGGAGTTATGTACGGGGCTTCAGAATCTCTTTCTCCAGATGTTTCTAAGGTTAGGGTTGACATCCAAAGGGGGAAAAAATCTTTCAAAGTTTGAGAGTGGTTTAGATAAATCCTTCTTGGTGAGAATTTCACAGAACTCTACTCTTTCTAAATTTTTCTGCAAAAAAAGATTCTAAGCTCAAATAAGTTTGGAAAGTGCTGTATACTGTATACTAACAGGGCATATTAGCTAGTTTTAAAGGCTCCGAGAAGTCCTGCAGTAAAGAATCCAGAACCTCCCAACCATTTGATCCAGTAATCTTTTTTTCTTAAAACATCCATTAACATCTGTGGAACATATACAGGTTTAGATATATATGTATATTCCTTAGAAGTTCCTTTTCTAGCTCTAAGAATTTAAAATTCCATTCTAAATTTTAGCCTAATTTTAATCCTTAAGTTTTCTGTGTTCTGAGTCTGTTCTGCCTATGGCCACAATTAGGGGTCTCATTGATTCTGATTCTTTCTTTCTAATTATCATGAAACAGCTTCATTCTATTTGGGGAATTGCTGAACATGTAGTCAGCTGTATAGTGAATTCTCCTGCCACCATCAGGAACAGCTCGAGGGCAGTTACGGATGCAATCAAGATGCAGGAATCACATTGCTTTAACACTTTGCAAAGTTTACCTTCTAGAAACAATGACAACTTTAAAACCTTTCCCAAATATGAATTTATTGGTCTTCCTTCCACACACCTTCCTATACACCTTGAAGCTGTGTACTTCAAAGAAGATTCTGGTCCTAATGGAGGAAAGTTTCCTGGGTGGTCTCTCAAGTGGAGACATATTTATCAACAGAACTTTTTCCTTTTTGCCAGTAAAACCCATTTATGCTGCTTCCCTATCACAGGCATTATAGTTCTTACATGCCTCTGAACTCTGGTTCTTGAGGAATATGATAGGTTTTGGGCTTTTTAAATACAGCCTGAACAGACCCATGGCAGGGCAGAGGCTTTGCTGAAGTGCACTAATGAACAGGTCAAAGCAGAGGAAGTTTTCCCCAGAGAGATGGGCTTTATTTCACCCGTGTGGATTTGGATGGATGTAATCTCCCATTTTGAAGTCTGACAACTCTCTCCATTGGGGAATACTTACTATTGTCTAAAGCAACATGTTCTGGGATGCCTGGGTGGCTCAGTCAGTTAAGCATCCGACTCGGTTTTGGCTCACATCATGGCTTTGTGGGTTCGAGCCCCGCATCAGGCTCTGCACTTCCTTCCTTCCTTCCCCTCGCCCTCACATCTAGCATAGTGCTCAGAATATAGTAGGTGCTTTGTAAATATTTGTTGAATAGAAAAGACCTCTAAATATTTGAATTCATTTTTAATGCAGTCCTGCTCTCTATCTTCTTTTATTAGCATTATTTCATTTCTCTTTTGAATTCTGTATGGTTCTATTTTCTGAAGTTTTTATGGTTTTTATTGCATTATTTAGGCTTTAAGCTCTTACTACAGCTCTTGATTAGATATGGAGTTTTGTGAGTGTGTCCAATGGCCAGCATCTTTGGGGAGTTTAATTTCCCACCTTTCATGAAAACTAGATGATAACAAAAATATATTTTCTGGCATAATCAGTCATAATTTCTTTTCTGATAAAGATCTTTTGTCTGAAAAGGATCCAGAAACAGCAAAAGAGTCTGTCTCAGGAATGATGAAAAGGCCAATCCCCGTGGGCAATTTCTAGCATTAGAAAATAAACCACTATTGAGCCAGTGGCTGGAAATTAAAATTTCAAAACATTCAAGTCTCATGAAGAAACATGAGAAATTGGCTCAGGAAGTGCAGATTCATCACCTAAGAAAGCAGAATAGGGACTTTCTGTGTCTTTGACTAGAATCTAAGGTCAGGCACTTACTTGGATGCACTTGGAGTCTTGTTCCACTCCCAAAATTGAGCGCTCTGCCACTTGTCCCCGCACCTTGATATGATTCAGTACAAATACCTGCCCTCTGCCACCCAGGGCGGCTGCCTGGTCCCCTCATGCGTTCACAGTGTTCACTCTTGGGAACAGGGCTTTTAAATAGCCTGTTCCATGGTTTTATGATAGATTTCTCTTTTCATGTCACCTCATGCCCATGGTTCTATTTCCCTGCCTGCCTTACCTGCATCCTGCCAACCCAATCCAATGACTTTACTGATTTCTCCAGAAATGCCAAGTCCTTGCCAAGGCTGCCATGGTCACCATGGCAAGAGGGCTCAGGATGGGCGAAGCAAAGACCAAATAAGTGGCCTCTGAGCCACTCTGAGATCTGGGGTCTTCTTTCTCAGAGTGCAGGAGAGATGTGGTAGCAGGGATAACAAGAAAACAATAGTCAGATAGAAGTCAAATATATTTGAGTTAAACTCTAAGTCTGTCATTCCTAGCTATGTGATCGTGGGCACGTTACTTATGGGAAGCCTCTGTTTCCTTATCTGTAAAATGGGCATGATACCAGCTACCTGACATTAGCATGGATGTGAACCTTGCAAGAGAACTTATGGCAAGATAGAGAATATCACTGGTACATGTCAGGCATTCAGTAAATAGTAGCTAATAATGTGATGATTCCCAGCAAGGCTTTACACTAAGGGAAAGAAATGAGGCTTCTCGCCACTAGAGGAGACCCATCCCTGCCTCACATGCCCCTCCCTCCAGCACCCTTGGGTGCCTTACTCTGGCTGGGACACTTTCACATAGGACAGGTATTTCATGGATCCACGGGGAGGTATGAGAGAGAGTCTCAGCCACAGGGTTGAGGGAGGGGGTAGACCTGTTGGCTGCCATGAAGAAAGTCCTGCTTCAGAAACTGAACCAAGAGTGAAGTATCTTTTCTCAAAACTTGAGAATTTGTCCTCTGAAAGCACCGTAAAATACCCTTGTTCAGCAGACCCTTGACCATTTCATTAGACCCAACACCCTAAGTTACTCCCAGACAACAAAGGATGGAGCAGACCACATCACGGACTCTCATTATTATGATATCCTTCCATAATATATTGCTGTCTACAAAATCTGCCTTATTGAAATGGTAATTTCTGTAATACTCACAAGGATGAACAACAAGGCTGGTCCCTCTTCCAAATATAGGTCTGTAGTTGCTTCCTGATACCCACAGCGAGGAAAGCCTTTGCTAAATCCTGTCTTATGTGACCTCCCCCTACCGATGGCCCGAGTGATGCTGGGGCAATAATCCAGGGAAAAAACACTGGGGACCCTTTGAGAGTTGCAAGAAATCTCCTGAGCCTTAGCCTCAAGGGGTGATGATGGGAGCCACTGGTGGGGGCTGGAGAGTGCCTCACTTCCTTTACCCAGGAGAATATCATGTTCCTGGCAGCAGAGAAGTGGGGAGTGACTCCCCAATACCAGCACCACCACCCTGCCTGCTTGGCCAACACTAAGGGTCTGATCCTGCTGCTCTTCTGTCAGATACAAGGGGCTTCTGGAAGTCTCCAAGGCTGGAGGGCCCAGGACACATTTGGTAGTACATTGTGCTGAAGCTGTTCTATCTCCTTTTCCTGAAAGGCTTCTGTTCTGTCTTTCCCCTTCTTTAGCTCTTTAGGGTTTCCCATTCCTCGGCTTCTTCCTGCATTGAGGCCCATGGGTCTAGTCCCTGCATTTCCCTGGTTGTAGGCCAGACTCCAAGCAGATTTTGGCCCTTCCTGTGATTGGTACTTTTCTCCTTCCCTCTTTACCACCTGGAAATAGGCCAAAGCATCCAAAGGTCTTTGGTTCCTTTTTTTTTTAAGCTCCCAATATGGGGCTTGAACTCATGACCCTGAGATCAAGAGTCACATGCTCTCCTGACTGAGCCAGCCAGGCACCCCCTTATTCCTTTATTCCTAATGACCTTGATTCAGACAGGGCCTGGCTTTTATGAACCATAGCACAGAGAAAAAAAGTCACAAGAATTTCCATAAAATCTCTGAAGGATGAGAGAACCAGAGACCATGCTCCCTTCTTCTGAGATGGGAAAGCTAACCTCTCAGAAGTTATGGCCTGAGCTGAGGTCCTGAACTGAGGTGGGAACTCAGCTCTTGGTTTCCTGGCCAGTGCATGCTGCTGGTCCTCAGAGGGCTTACCTTGCACTAGGCTTGAGCTGTGTGTCTTTGCTGAGCTCAGGGCTTGCTGAGTGAGGGGCTGGGGCCTTGTCCCTACCTTTCACTGCCTGCCCAGCATGGCCCTGGACAGGTGCTTGGACCCTGGGCCTCTGGCTCCCCCTACAACAAGAACAAGATGTCCCCAAGGCCCCTTCCAGCTCTCACCTCTGTAGGTCTTTGTGCAATTTGAAACCCAATCTCAGGGAAGAGCAGGGCAGATTTTCACGGAGGATGGGAGCATGGTCAGTGGAGATGCTGAGAGAAGCGGAGGGTAAAAGAAACAAAGGACAGGCAAAGGTTTGGGACAGTCACTGTCTAAGAACCTTAAGTGTGGCATCGATGAATGACATGTCCCCTACCCCCATGGACAGAAGAAGTTGTCCAGCACTGGGGGTTGGAACAGTGTTTGGGGGTGATGGGAGGGAGGTCATTTGTACAGGAGGATCCCAGCTCACTTACCTGGTGTGACCATCACCTGGGTCCCCTTCCCAAAAGTGAGTCTGTTGTTCCCATAGCCACACTCTGGGTAAGAGCATTACAAAAAGGTCCTGGTTTTGTGCACCCTCTCATGGAGGACACACACCCTTCACTGGAGCTCTAAAAGCTGGGGACCTAGAGGGACACCTGGGTGGCTCAGTCGGTTGAACGTCCAACTTTGGCTCAGGTCATGATCTCACGCTTTGTGAGTTCAAGCCCTACGTCGGGCTCTGCACTGACAGCTCAGAGCCTGGAGCCTGCTTCAGATTCTGTGTCTCCCTCTCTCTCTCTGCCCCTCCCCCACTCATACTCTGTCTCTGTCTCTCTCTCTCTCTCAAAAATAAACATTAAAAAAAAAAAAAAGCTGGGGACCTGGAAAGCCTGATCCTTCTGTTTTCCCTGTAATGCATGCTACAACCACCCTAATGGGTTTAGCTGTGCCACCTCCCACTGGCCTCCCTATTCCTCATCATAGCTATCAACAAACACAGCCTCTGGCTATTTTTCCTCTGGGGATGGGGGGGGGGGGGGAACAGAGCCTTCACAAAAGGTTGCGGAAAAACCTGCCTCCAATCTAGGTCAGGGTAGGTGTGAGTATTTCTAAAGATGGAAATTACAAGGCACCGGGGAGGCATTTTCTTACCTCAGCTGACACACCTGAAAAGAAGGTACCATTTTCTTGGGTAACATACGCAAAAATGTATTTTTCACTTTGCCAGAAAGAGTAGGAGCGAGAGCATTTCCAGCATGCCCTGCTGGGGCCCCATGCTAAAAACATGCCTTGGCATGACTCAGTCACCTCTTCCTCTCTGGGGCTGAGTAAGAGTCCTGGTGACTCAGCCTGACTCATTGCAGTTTCTATCCTCACCTCACTCAAGGATTCTGCCCAGGGGGCTTTTTGTCCTCAAGAAAGTCAAACATCTCAGCAGATAACAGACATAAGTCCTTTTCCAGAAGCACATAGGTGGAATCATGCTTGGTCTCTGCCTGGGAATGCGGACTGACCCTTGTCACCACTGTCCTGTCTCCAGCCAACAGGACTCCCTGCCAGGTCCCAGGTCTTGTGCATGACCACATACAGTACCCATCTTGGCACATTCACATGTAAATTATTGTTAGACTTTTAATATATAAGTGTTGTTTCTCTGATAAGACTGGAACTTCTTGAGAGCAGGGGCCGTATCTTATGCTTCTTTTTTTCTTTTTTTCTTTTTTTAAAAGCAGCTGTGGTCCCTAGCTTATTGATGAGACCCAGTGATCATAAACAGTTGAACTGATTTTTGCTGTGCATAATTATTGGGACAAGGAGGCCAATTATGGGAGAGGTTAAAAGCAAAGTATACTCTGGATAAATGTAAGTTGCAAAATCTAAGTACCTAGGCAGGGAAAAATCAAGGAAACTTTTCTAAGACAGACAATAAGGAGGCAGTATAAAATCCAAAACATTTTGAGGTTCATATTGACCCTCAGCAGAGAAGGGGAGCATCTGAATGAACAACTAAGTTACTTGATTCCAAAGGAAACTCAAACATTTACCTCCTGATACCTTGACACTGACTCTCTTTAAAAGGTAAAAAAAAAAAAATAATATGGTAGAAAATATATATTCTGAGTTAGCAGCATTGTTATGATCAATAATAACAAAATAGCAGTAGTACTAGTCATAATGATGTTCTATTACAGACCATGCTAAATGCTACATATAAAAATGTAAACCCAGTTTTGGAGATGGGTTTACACATTTCAGGAGTTCTGACTTACTTGGGCTGATCAGAAGTTGGGTGCCAGTTCCAAATATGAGTTTCTGAATGGCTGTGTTCACACTCTGACATAACTCTATACAAAATGGCACCCTGTCACTGAGCCCGAGCCTGGGATTCCTATGTCACACAAAGGTTAGTTACTAAGCATATTCCTGCATCTGTGTGCATGTACCGAAGTGGGCGAAGGCATATAATTTTACTATTTACCCTTCATTTTCCTAAGACCATTGGAAGATGACAAGAAATAAGGAAGAACCCAATAGGAGATCCCGCTTTATATACAGTAGATTATATAAAAAAATGTTATGAAAATTCAGGTTGAAAAGGTCATTCGTATAATTACAGAATTTCAGTTCTATCCAGAACCTAGGGTAGTTTTATCCATCCACACTTGCTAGGTGTTCAGGACGTGTTTCTTGAATTCATGATGCTCATGGATAATAATGTGACACTATCATTGCCAACCTATCTTCTTATTTAAGTAGCAGACAAAACCATGCCCATCCCCTCAAATAAATCAATGAAAATGTATGTCCCTCAGCTGTAATCCCAATCAGATCATTTCATAGAACTTACTTGTTTTGACAAATAGTCTTGTTCCTGGCCCAAAGACAACTTTGGAGCCTATATTATTTCCCACAGTGATTTGTGCTGTGACAAAATGGGCCATTTCCTTCCCCTTCCATTTTTATACCATAGCTGGGGAGCAGGCCCAGGGTGCCTACTGGAAGGTGCTAATAAAAAGGAACACTTTTTTAATACTCCTGTAGTAAAACCCATTTGTTTTTTTCCTGTGTTGAACATATCTCACACTTCCTACCAGGTTCATCAAACACTAGTCACTATTCTGTGAAATCAGGCACCAGAATCCCCAGGCTTTAGTCCCAGACCTACTTCTCACTGACTTTATGAGGTTGGACAATTCAACCAACCTCCCTGGCGCTTAATGTCCTTGTTGTAAAAGTAAAGAGGACAGAATTAGATGATGTCTAAGCTCCCATTCAGAGCTGATGTTCTGTGATTCAGCGATGTCCAAAGTGCCCTTACTGTTACATTTTCTATAACTCACACTTGTGTTGGGCACTTGCCGATCAGTTACACTGGTGACTGGTCTACCTGGGGAAAATATAAGATACAGCCAGGGAAAGGGAGCATCAGGATAGTGGTTACTGGCAGCTCCTCTGTGTCCATGGGGTAAATGCCCCCAGTATCCCTGGTACTTTTTGTCTTTTCATGAAAAGGGGACGAGGATCCTTTGGACTCTTGGGGAATTCAGGTCAAGATCTCCCAAATCTCCATCTCTAAGTCATGGCAATATTTAAGAATAAAAAGATAAATTCCATGTTTTTCCTTACTCACGGTGATTGGCATTGTCTCTCATTTCTAAGTAAGCCCTGGCACAGGGTCTGTGACAGAATGTAGTAGAAAGAGCAAGGCTTTGAGATCAGGCAGACCTTGGTTTGAATCTAGACTTTTCTACTCACTAACACTGGGATCTCAGGCAATTACTTCTTTGAGCCTCAGTTTCCTCTTCTGTAAAATAGGGATACTGCCTCCTGCCCCCTAGAGTTGTTTGAGGATAAACAATACCATGTATTATGTACCTAACATCGCATCCACACATCATAGGCACAAGTTTCTATGATAAGGGAGTTAGTTTCTATGATAAGTTACATTATTGATTAACAATATTATTTTCTCGGGGTTGTAGACTTTATGAAATAGCCATAAGTCTGTGCCCTTGAGTCATATAAACTCTAGAGTGGTATATGAGTGAGGTCCCAGAACCACAGATTTTGAGTGTTTTTCCCCCACTCATCTCACACAGGAGGAGTCTAAGGCACACAGAGGGGCAATGACTTTTTCAATGTTACACCACCAGCTGGGGCCAAGTTGAGAATGCTAGACTGAAACCAGAAGCCCTGGGCTCATTTCTCTGCACTTCACTGACTCTTCTTGAACAATGTTTAGTGTAAAGGGACACAATCTCTGGAGTGAATTTGGTATAGCTTATTTGGGGCATGGATAAAATGACCTTGAACATCCTTCCCCCAGTTCATCTCTGAATCAATGGCATTGGAAGTAGAAAGCATCCATTAGATCATGGCCATGCAATTTTCTGCTTTTCTAGCTTTTCCTCTCGATCGGGCTCCATTTAGCTCACTTGCAGTGCTAAAAACTCTGATATTAGACAGAACTTCTGCCAGCGTCATATCTTGGGAAAAGTCTTAATGGTTCACTAAATCCTATCCCAGAGAAAATATGCTTGTATAGTCTTTGAATACTTTCACTAATTTGTCTGGGTGCCACAGTTCTTAATACATCAGTACTAGATTATAGTTAATTATAAATAAGATACAAATGATGCAAATGACATCTCCTTTTCACCTGTTCACTGACACCAGAATACATTTGTAGTTACTACTTACTCAGCTCCACCTTCAGCCATGTGCCTGTCCCAAAGGTGAGTTTGTTGTTCCTCCCAGTGAGTCCCACAGTGTCTGATGCCTCACAATAAATTCTGTCACTTCACCTCTTTTCCTGATTTACCCTAATGAGTTAGAAAACACTCAAGATTTCAGATAGCTACTTGACTTATTTGTAGGAGAAAAAAGCATCCCCCCTGCCATGGAATAAATTCATAGCTCCCGGTGCTAGGGTGGGCAGAGAGGCCATGCAGATCTGCTTCCCCATTTACAGAAGAGAAAACTGAGGCCCAGAGCCAGAGTGCTGTCCAAAGTTCCACTGCTAGTTGGTAGTACAGACCAAACATGGATCTGTTTGATTTCTAATCTAGAGTCTTCCCCTCTTCACCACATTCTGGATGTTGTCATTTACTTTATCTCTTCTTCCCCTTGGCCTGGAAACTTGATTTCTTTAGGTGCTTGATTTCCATTAAACAAGCACTTATGAAGCACTTACATTGTAAAAGGACCATATTAGATGCTTCATGGGATATAACAAGAGTCTCTGCTTTCAAGGATCTTTCAGTTTTAATGGGAAGATCTTCTCAGTAATGAAAGGTTTCCATAGCTGTATGTGTCACAGATTATCCAAGATCCCATAGCTAAATTTGGGATATGGAGGGTAAGAGGAATGGGAGGGATGCCTGGGGAGAAAGTACAGCCAGGCTTCAAACAGGAAGCCAGCCTATTTCCAAAGATACCCGGTTTGTCCTAATTGTCTAGAGTGTTAATCTCTGCACCATTCTGACCCAGTGAATTGGTTCTACTGTTATTTCCAACTCTTCCATTGCCTATTTTCATTTTTAAATGTTCCCCATAAAGGCTCAATCTTAAATTCATAGGTTGCCTGATAAAACAAGGAAGATGCATCCATAAGGGTAAAACACACGTAAGTACACGTAGAAGCCTTAAGGTAGACACAGAGAAAATAAGGGCAGGGTGGGGTCAACATTTACCTGGAGAGACTAGAAGCATGGTCCCTTTACCAAAGATGAGTTTGTTGTATCCTGACATTCACACCATAGCAAACACCCACACAAAAATGGCCTTCCAGTGTTGGGGTTTGCAACCTCTAATCTACTTAGGGAAGGCAAAAGAAAACCATTTATGGAGAACCTATTACATGCCAAGCAGGTTAATAACCATATAGTACATTATCTCATTCAGGCCACAACTGCCTAGATATTATTATTCTTATTTTACAAATAAAGACCAGGTGATCTGAGGCTGAGCAGGTAGAACCATTACCACTATGAAAGACAAATGGCTTGGGCGCACAAGACATTTTGGCATAGGACAGGTAAATCGTAGAGGAGCTTCAAGAGAAGAATCTTGCTCCTTGTCCCTTTTAGAGGAAGATTATGGCTACTTGGGGTTAATTCTCCTGCTAGAGCCAGATGTCAGAGCTCTAGTTAACAGTGATCCCCTAAAACTCCAGCTCATCCTCCATTACACAATCATTTCTTGAGACATGAAGACATTTTGTCCTCTATCTTTCCATTATTCATCTGATATTCTACTCACCAGGCCTGACCAGCAGTCGAGTCCCACTCCCAAAGACCCATGTATAACCTAGGCCCTTCCCACAGTTGTTTCTTAGTCAGCTAAAAACACCCACAAGTCTACACTCTTCTCATACCCCCAACCAAGAGGTAGAACCCTTTCATCTATAACGGGGGTTCCATCTTTGCTTTCTTTTTGTATTCTACACAACACACAGGCCATTTGACACAAATTTGGGCATTTATTGTGCAACACTTAAAATGAAGTCTCTATATACCCACATCTCTGGTTTATCACCATCAAACTCATGATTTTCAACTCTATTTATCCAACAGATAAATCTAGTCCTTTTATTGTTTCCATTACAGTTATCAATTTTTAGATTCCTGCCATAGTGTCTCTCCTAATTTTAACTTCAATCAATCTGAAACTTTATGGAGTGGCATCTAGATCATTATGAGTGACAGCTTCCCATTCCCCTAGTCAACTTTTTTTTTGCAGACTCAGTGCAGCCTTGTTACTTACTCAAGTCCTGTTCTGCCCACAAAGCCAGGTGTCCTTCTGATTAAAGGACCCTGTCTGCTTCAGGTCTGGTAAAAAACACCACTTGTCTTCTCTTTAGTTCTTATCTGTTGCATATCTACTATTTTCCATGGGCCTCACGAGTAATATCTTGCCTTTCTCTTCTATTAAGAAAGAGCACGACTTGGACAGAAGAATACTATTAGAATGTTAAAGGACAGCTGAGGCTATCCTTCTCCCACCTCTTTATTTAAATATTCTGAAAATAGTCAGAAAGGCCTATTATATCCTATCATGTACTCCAAATGTTATAATTGGAGAGGAGATGACAAGGAAGAAGAAATGCTTGGGAATTTAGACTTACCTGGGGTGACTTGGAGCTTTGTTCCAGTTCCAAAGGTAATCTTTTGGTTACCCCCAGTAGTCACTGTAATTCAGGCCTTTACAAAAATGGCTTCCTTTCTCCTGCCATTTACATTTGGGTAACATACATGTCACTGTACCTCAGAAGAAGGATCTAATGACTATGGCTATAGATCCACATGAAAATGGCTAGTGTACTAAGAACCTATATATATATATATCCTACATATGTAATTCCTTGAAAGAATTATACTAGCTGACCTAGCATTTTCTTTTTGTTCTGAAAACAGATGTTAATTTACATGTGTATAGCATTTAATAATTTATAGAATACTTTAAAATACATTATCTTATTTTGGTTTTAAAATTACTTATGAGCTGATGTTAAATATTTTCATTGTACTGACGAAGAAACTGTGGCCCAGATGCACTAATCAAGCCAAGGTTAGAAGAACTGGCTCAGCCAAAGTTTCTGCCTTTTTCTTTGAATCAACTCCTTGGCGGGGCTGTTTCAGTATGTTATTTTTGGTTCATCTCCATGCCTATTTTTCTCCACAGCTAGATCTTTGTATCCTCTATGCCATTATTTTAACATTTCTTGCTACATCAGGATGCACTTAAGTCTGCATAAACCATTAATTTCTTGACACTTGGGCCCTACAAATACTGCAGTAAGTTCAATGGGCCTCAGTAGCCACATTAAGTCTCCTACCTTAGTGACATATTGTCTACTTACTGGGTTTTACTAATAATCGTGTCCCACTGCCAAAGATGAATGTGTTATAAACCGCTGCACCGTGCTGCCTGACAATACATGAGCTACCTTGATAATAGATTAATGTGGTTAACATGCCTCTCCCCTCCTCATGAGAGCTCTGTCTGGGATTCCGCACCCCCCCCCCCCCTTTTTTTAAATCACTGGAATAAAGACTATGGAATTAAGTCTGTGAAAGCCTTTTTTCAGGACACAATAGTAGTGATGTAGGGGAAAGTCTGAGAAGAGTTCAAGTGATATTCTCTAGACAGTGCTGACACTCATTTCCTTCAAAATGATTTGCAATTTTTCACCAAGTAATCTGTTTTTTAACAGCCATATTTATCAGCTCTGATCCCCATTTTTACTTCAGAACCAACACCTGCTCACAATCTCATTTTACCAGTGGTTAGCAAATTGGCTCTATCCCTGTAGGTAATCTTTCTTTTATCTTTTTAATGTATCTAAAAGTTTTATGAGCATGGAGTGGAATGTGGGATATCGTTGGAGTATTAGGGGTGGGGACAGCATCCCTTTTTTTTATTTTGTTTTAATGGCTTTCATCACTAAACCCCAATACTCATTGAGTTAAAGAATAAGGAGACATTTAGTCCCCTGTGCAATAGAAGACTACACGATAAGCACAAGTTTATAATCAGTAATAACCAGATACTTACTGGAGCTCACTGATAGCATGGTTCCCTTCCCAAAAGTCAACGTACTTGCCCCCTGGTAGGCACAGTGAAATGAGGCCCTACAAATACCTCGAGTACCCATTCACTCTACCTTGTTTATCACTATAAACAGTGGAAATCTCGTATTCTGTCCTTACCCTCTGCAAGGAACTCAGTGGGCTTTAGTGTTTGGGTATGCAATAATAAAGCTCTGTTACTTTGTAAGGAGGAGGATAGGTCCTACACTCACTCGATAACTAGTCACTGAACACCTCTGTGTGTAAGGCACTGAACTAGGCATAAGTGATATAGTGGATGGCCTCTTTGACACCATTCCCATCTACCACCTGTAGGTTGTCAGTCTAGGGAGTGACACACATAAAAATACACAGATAATATAATGTCAAGTGATGGAAATGCATGAATAAAATCAGGCTGGGCAATGGGATAGAAAACAACCAGGCAGCAGCTGGGTTTGATGGCTTGTTGGATTGACTGGGCAGGAAAAGTCTCTCTGAGGATGTGAGATCCAGGCATGGAGGAATTAATCATCACCTCCATTTACAGATAAGCAAATTGAGGGCTTGAGAGATCAAAGCCTGGATCCAAATCACATAGCATCAACCATGGAGATGGAGGCTTAGATCATGCCTTCTCTCTGCTGAAGTACTAGGTCTAGTTCTACCATGTAAATTCCTGGTTAGAAAAGTTAAAGTGAGACAGGGGTTTTTCCAAAGTGATTTTGGGATGTTACTTGGGTAGTTGGAAGCTGGTACTGGCCATTGAGGGCATCAAGGTCGTGAGAAGACACCAGCCACAAGAGAAGGTGTTGGTATTTCAGAATAGGTTTTTCTGATGAACCGGCTACTAACATGAAGAGGTTTCCTTCATTTCAATTAAAGAGAGAGAGAGAGAGAGAGAGAGAGACAGAGAGAGAGAGAGAGAGAGAGAGAGAGAGAGATGGGGTGCCTGGGTGGTTCAGTCGATTAAGTGTCCAACTTTGGCTCAGGTCATGATCTCACAGTTTGTGGGTTTAAGCCCTGCATTGGGCTCTATGCTGAGAGCTCAGAGCCTGGAGCCTGCTTCAAATTCTGTGTCTCCCTCTCTCCCCTCCACCTCAAAAATCAATAAACATAAAAAAAATTAAAGAGACAGAGAGAGAGAGAGAGAGAGAGAGAGGCAGTCTCTCCATTCTGCTTTCCTATTAAGTTGGCAAAGAATGCAAACTATTACCTAGCAGAATGAAATCTTACAGTTAGGATGGGGCAGGCACAGAGAATGCTCTACTCCCCAATAAATCCGCATAAACTGAAGATACCTGGAAGTCCACTGAGACTTCCAAAAAAGCTTGTTACATGTGTGAATACATGTGGTGATACTTACTAAGATCCACCTTTACCACGGTCCCCTTCCCGAACACCAGCTTCTGGGTATTTGAAATACCACAGTGATCTATGTCCTCACAAAAACCAAAGGGTGCTTCACTTTTAAGTGTGGGAATCTTCCCAGGTTCTCTCACTTGGTTGAAACCCAACTCAACACTAAGCCTATATTTAGGTAAAACTCAAGAAAGGTCTTAAACGCATATACTCTTTGGGATGTTAGGAAACCTCTGAAACCATTTACTACAAGCTCCCCAACTCACACATTTGTCTCTTCAGTGATCTCAGGTTTTTGATAATCTCCAGGGGACAATCCTGCTCAATAATTACCATGTTCTATTTTCTCATAATGGGAAGGGTTCATCCAATATCACAGTTTAACCCTTTCTCTGCCATAGCTGAACTTTGTTAAACCTCAGGGTTACCCTCCAATAGAGTTTTTCATAAAATCTGACTTTTTAAAAATTACGAGTCATCTGACTGCCCACACTTTTCTAAAACATATTTTTTTTTTTAACGTTTTTTATTTATTTTTGGGACAGAGAGAGACAGAGCATGAACGGGGGAGGGGCAGAGAGAGGGAGACACAGAATCAGAAACAGGCTCCAGGCTCCGAGCCATCAGCCTAGAGCCTGACGCGGGGCTCGAACTCACAGACCGCGAGATCGTGACCTGGCTGAAGTTGGACGCTTAACCGACTGTGCCACCCAGGCGCCCCGAGCCCACACTTTTCAAAGAGATTTCACACATATACTATCTAATTTGAATCTCACAAAATCCTTTGAGCGAGGCAGAGCTGGAATCATTATCTCCCTGTGACAGATGAACTGAGGCTTAGAGAACTTGAATGGTGTTCCCATGGCACAGAGTTGGTGAGTGGTTGAGCTGGGTCCACATTATCTTTTGGCTCCTAGTTGAATGTCTTAATGATTTATTTTGTACACATTCATGTGTTGATCACATCACCTTGCCTTTCAAATATTCCTCCCTTTCTTATTCTCTTCCGCATTGAAAAAGACAATATCATCAGCAACAAAAACAATACTTCTCCCCCATCACCCCTCCTCTCCTGCAAAAACCCCAAGCAAACCTCCAGCTCAACTCTTTTTCAGAGCAATGTTTTTTTAATGCTCATATGCTTTCTGTGAGCTGGGAGATAAGAGTTACCAATATTTCAGTTGCACTAATTGGGAAAAATGAGGGCCAGGGGAGATAAATCAGAATGCTAGTTATTGAGGTTGTAGCCTGTACAGACAGCAATATATTGAGCCTTAGAAAACGTGAGTCCTTGCCCTGCTATTGTGTCCATGTTCAAATCACTTAACCACTCTGAATAAAGAGAAGCACACCTTTCCACCGTCCTCTGCTTCTTGAGACAATCAGATAAAAGATGTGAAGAAATAAGAAAAATATACCTTAATCGTTTTCCTTCTCTTAAGAAAATAGACAAAATATCAAGGTAGCAATATCTTTTATCCATAATGAATTTGTATATACATATGTGTTTGTGCATAAGAGCAAGATTAAACATTTTTATTTTTTATTTTTTATTTTTTATTTTTTCAACTTTTTTTTTTTAATTTATTTTTGGGACAGAGAGAGACAGAGCGTGAACGGGGGAGGGGCAGAGAGAGAGGGAGACACAGAATCGGAAACAGGCTCCAGGCTCCGAGCCTTCAGCCCAGAGCCTGACGCGGGGCTCGAACTCACGGGCCGCGAGATCGTGACCTGGCTGAAGTCGGACGCTTAACCGACTGCGCCACCCAGGCGCCCCAAGATTAAACATTTTTAAGGCAAATTTGGGACAGATTACTTTGGGCTGACATACCACATTAATGGCTGGGTTCTGGCTTCACTGCTAGAAACAGAATTGTGGCTCAAGTGCCAGTAGTCACTTGGTTTGACTAACACCCTAGTTTCTCCTCTAAAAATTAGCTTGTTTCCTGCAGTGTTGGTCACATGGTGATTTGAGGCCATCAAAACCCAAAGGGACCAAGGGACTCTGTAGATACTGGACCAAGGACATTTCCTACAGCCTTGACAAAGTGGAGGGGATGTGGTATTTAGGATAATCCTGTTTGCTATTGCTGTATCTACATTATAGAGCTGGAATGCCTGGAAGTGGGCACATATTTGGGTCTAACCCAATTATATGTTTACTTATTTCTCTGCTTTGGCTGCTTGGACCTAGATCTATGAGTGAAGTTAATAGCTCTCAACCATAGCTTCATTCAGGGGTCTGTTTGACCATTTTTAACCCACAGAGAAACCTGAGAACAGGAAGCCCCCTAAGCCCTGGAAACCTTCCAGGCCGTTCATGCTTCCAGGGTGGAAATGCTGATAAACACAGTCACGCACAGGCATGCAATATTAGGGTCTCTATACTCAATTTAGTGCTGAAGGAAGATGCCAAAGGGAGGAAGGATACATTAGTGGGTCCACCTAGGCTCTCTGAGTTGCTCTGCACTATGGATCAGCTTTACTTTCCTTGGTCTAAGTTTCAAACCCAGACATCCTATAGCTATTCTAGAGCCTCCACTGGTGAGGCTAGTATTAAGGAAGGGGGTAAGGAGCCTTCTTGGGGAAAGTTTACAGAATACAATGGAGAAGTCATTCTTGATAAGAAAGGAGTATAACAGTTGATGGCGCTTCTAACAGCGAGATGACCAAGAACTACAGGACTCAACAAAAATAAACCTTGTAAATCTATCCTCCAACTTGGCATGCCCATTCTGGGCTGAGGGCCAAATCTTTCCCCAAGCATTGGGTGTAAGACCAGAGTGTATGTTGCAAGAAGCCTCACACACTCTAGTGGGATTGCCCTTCTCTTTTGCCTTTGGTGGGGATGAACACAGTCTCCTTTTAGATTCTCAAGTTCCTAAAAGGGACCCTAAGTCATCTTGACCTTCCTTTTGCCTTCCCATCCCAGTCTACCTAGCAAGAAGGGTCCTCCAGGAGGGGCAGTACACATGTTCCCTTAGTTTAAGGGAATTCATTCATTTCCCTTTCAGTTTCTTCATAGTGATGTTTCCCTAGAGTCAAAAACAACCCACTCACCAGACCGTACAGTTAGCTGAGTTCCTTTTCCAAAGTACAGCTTCCCTAAGGTTGAGCCTCTATCGACACAGTGCTGGCCCCCTTTACATGAACCTGGTGCTGATGTTCCCCAACCACTGTCTCTCCTGCCCTGGGGATAGGGTTGAAAATCCACCTCCATCCTCTTTAAATGGCTTTAAGTGTTTTTCTTGTGCAGCCAGCAGTCTTAGCTGGACAGTCAGTCCTCAGAGGCTCTCTCAGGGGACAAACCGTCTATGGTAACAATAGCCTTCCCACCTGCAGAGGCCCCTCCTGTCAGAAAGCAATTACACGTCCTTTTGAGAGGGTTGAAATTGGAAGGAACTTTGCTTCCCTGGCCCTATTTCCCAGTATAAAAGACTGCTCACTTACTTGGATTGACATTATGTTTGGATCCCTTTCCAAAGCTGAACTCGTGAAAACTTTGATAGACTAGATCTGCTCTCTGCAAAATCACCTCATTTCCCTCATTCAACCTCTGGTCCTCCTGCCAGGCATTTCTCTTTTCTCCTCTTTCTTTTTCCCTTCCGGATACCCCCTTTTATTTTCCCATTTACTGCACTGGGAAATCATGCCCCACCATCTTCTAGGCTTAAAAAATCCCAAATAGCCTTTAGCTCATGAATAATTTGGTGACCGATTTCTTCAGCTATCAAAATAATAAAAATAGAGGGAACAGGCCTGGGCTCTCACCTTTTCATCCTCTAGGCTTGAATCCTGGGATGTTAGCACTTACGAGTTGAAAGGGAGCACAGAGGTGATTCAGCCCATAGCTAAAATGGTATAGACATCCCTTCTCTAACATCCAGTGCTTACTAGCCTTAAGGACCCAGAGTGAGGATCTCCAAGGAAGAAGAGCTCTGCACTTCCCAAGCAGCCTTTCCACGGCAGGGCAGTTCTCCTAGTTCAAAAAGATTCCACCAGAGGCTGAGATACATCTTGCAACCACCGGTTTTGTTTTTGCCTTCTGTACTAACCCCTTCCTCATCTACATGGCAGTTCTTCAAATATTTGAAAAGAGTTATATCTCATCTTAATAGAGTACAGTGACATCCTCTCTCACTCTTTCTTCAGGGACCTGAGACCATTTCAGATAGTTAGCTTGATTTTTAGCTGACCATGAAGCCCTTGCCCTCAACAAATTTATCATGGTGAAGGTGTACCTGATGGGGAGACACATTTCTGGGGTCGAAGAGGAGGTGAGGGAGACGAGTGAAGTAGAAATCTTAGGATCCTAATGCAAACTGGGAAAGCTTTTTGGGAACATAGCTACTGACCATTGAGTTTCCCAGGTGAAACTGCCCATAACCGTAGCCACCATTTTATTTAAAAATGATTCTGACCCTTTCCTTCTTACTTACTTGCTCTTACAGTTACTGTGGTTCCTGCTCCAAAAACGTAGTTGTAGCCACTAGTGCCACAGTGCTAGGTCTACCTACACTAACCTCATCAAGACTGTGGGCTGCGGCAGGCAGGCTGCCTCTGGGCCTAGCTTTACGCCCCTGTGCAAGAAGCCCTTGGTAACTATTCTAACCTCTTGCTTTGGCTTTTACTTTCACAGAGTTTCCTCATTTGTGAAGAAAGCGGGGGATGCTAATATCCATCCTGGGGGATTGTTCAGAAGGCAATATGAGTTCAAGTAGGAGACACACTTAATACAGTACTTTGTACAGCACACAGCAAGCATTCAGTAAGAGTTCATTAGGAAGATCAAGATTAATTCTTTTCATCTTAGAAGATGCATATAATTTTACTTTGTCACATCTTCTCTCTAAAACCTGGAACGTTCATAGGTACTTTAAATTATATCCTAAGGCTCCTTTGTCAACTAGTAAAAAATTGCCAGCAGTTAAACTTTGGGAATTTTTCATATATAGGATGCCATCCCAAGAGTAGGGTCGGCAGTTTCAGAATGTTTACTGAATCATAGGACTTGCTTACTACGTTTTATATCTGTTTAAGAGACATAAGAACAAGGAATGATAAATTGTTATGGGGGGGCGAACCCAAAACACAAAATAAAAGAACTCAAAACAAATACAAACTGGTAAGAGGAATTTAGGATAATATGTTGGTGACTTTCACTTATAGACAATTATAACTTACTTGGCTTTATGCTGAGCTTGGTTCCAGATCCAAAGTAAAATATGTTAGAGTTGTACACCGCGTTTACTATCATTACAAAAAGTCTGGGACTTCCTAAAAGGGAGGTGGTTAAACAGAGGAGACCAACCAAGGTAGGTCAAGCCTCACTCAACCCCACCAGCTTCTTGCTATTTTCCTAGAAAATTCAAGAACCAAAGTGAGGAATGAGCCCAGAAGACACATTCATTATCAGAGACAGGCAAGATAAGGGCAACTGATTTTCTCCAGTGGTTTTATCGATTTCTTTTCTTTAGTTTTCTGCTTGGGTTCATTCTTATGTCTTCTGTGCTCCATACACACAATATTTGCAACAAGGACACTGCCAGTAAATGCTTTTTACCTTTTTCTTTTCCTAATTATAAGTGAAAATTCTCCTCAGGTGGACTGGACTGTGAGAAAAATCCTTACTCTCTGCTTTTAGTTCCAGGGCTATCTGGAAGCTTCTCTCCCTGGGTCTGTACCTGGATCTGTGTGCTTGACAACTTGAGCTGGGCTACTTTTAATGATATCTTAAACCACACCAGCTGGTTTGCTGTAGTCTGTATGTATCATCCACCAAGATCCCTGTGTCCTATCTGTCAGAGTACCTACATTACATAACCAAATGTACTTTAGCATCCACATCGACACTCTCCTTCCAGCCCCCACAATGAAACCGTACATTTTGGCTTTTGTGTGTGTGTGTGTGTGTGTGTGTGTGTATGCTTTCTGCCTGCATGTTCTCTTTAGCAAAGAAGAAGAAAAGAGGCCTCAGTGCTGGCTGTCATTTGCAAGTCTAGATGAAACATTATTTATGAGCAAAATATTTTGCTGACAATAAGAACAGAAAGGGAAGCTCAGTACCAACAGTTAGACGCCCACACAGTTTGGATTTAAACAAATCTCAACAAATGAACACAGTTATGAGAAATAAAATAGAGGTGACTTCAGTCTAAGCCAAGTAATTATAATACTTAGGCAGTTTTGGAGGACAAGGGGTTTACTTGTTCTCACTTGTAGAAATGATAAGCAGTGTGTTACGGGAACGCTTTGCTGGAAGGGCACCAGAGAGCTATAGAAAGAGAGCTTCATTTAAATATCTTAAATAGGCACGTTTGTGTTTAGCAGTAGAAATAAGCTAGAATAGGCTAGAAATATGGCTGGCTAACTAGACTTGGTTTAAGATAGTTAGTTCCTGGTAAAACCATCGTGTAGCATTCGGTCTGGCTCAAATGGAAATGTTATGAGACACAGAGACTCCCTTTATGGAATCTGTTCCTATTATTCAGCATTCTTCTAGGTTAGGATAGCTTCTTCTCCACTCATTTTTCATCAACTCCCCTTCCAAACTTAGCAAAAAGCCTTCTCTTTCTCTTTGGTCTTTGATAAATACTTCTCTTCTTACATTACCCTTTTGGGCATGTGCTGTTGGTGTCTCTCCACCAGCCTCAACCCCAGGCCCATTAACTTACATGTATGTACAGTAGACATTAATAGATTAATAGATCAGTGCAAATAGAATTTGATTGTGGAGGCCTACCAGGTACAACAGTCAACTGGGTCCCAGATCCAAAGGTCAGTTGCCAGCCTGAACCTGAAGAAACACTGTGATATGCCCAACAACAAAAACCAGATCAAAAGGCTAGGCTGGCAGTGCAAAGAGTTGGCAATTACTTTATGGGCTAGGCCTCACATCATTGCCAGACTATTGTCTGTCTACAAATCATAAATAAACCCGTCTTTATAATCTCCCTTTCTTTTAGGGAATCTTTGCTTTCCACTCTCTACTACAGAGTTCTAAGTGTCAAACATAAGCTTTCAACATATATGTAGAGTGAGTGCTCTCTGATTTCAGATGTTAAACCAGGGTTCACATCTTTTCATCTAAGAAGACTCACAAAGCCCAGGACAGAGACAATTTCTCCTCCACTCTGGGCATCACTGGGTTGTGCAACTAAGGAACTGCTCAAATCCTTGCGTCCTCCTTAGACTCAGCCTACAGGATCTAAATGAGGTACAGAGCTGCAATTATCTGGTTAGTTTGGCTGCTAGTTTGATATTGCTAAAATAATTTTACAATGATTAAATTATCAGGGGAAATTTCTAGTTTTCCACTTTACTTTTGGATCATTTCTTTTCTCCTGGCTAAAGTGGGACCTATATTGATCTAGCTGCCAAAAGTCTTCAAAAATGGGACAAAAATAAATTTTAATATTTTCTAAAGTAGTGAGGATGGCACGAAAGGGTCGTGCCCAGGAGGGATCAGAATACAGATTGTCACATTCGAGGGAACAAATGAGATCCACCTCTAGAAGGTAACTTCCCTGAGGGCAATATCACATTGAGTTTGTTCCCTAATGGGTCCCTGGTCTGAGCATCAAGCCTGGCAGAGAGTAGATGAACAAAAATATTTGTCAGATGAGTCCTGTGGACTCCTCAAACATCAGGCCAGGTAAATTAATGGTTGAGACAAGCTCAGAAAACTGGAGATTTAAGTTTTAGTTCCAGCTCAGGCACAGATAAGCTGTAAGACCATCATAAATTACCTGGTAAATTAGCTGGTAAATGAAGCTATGAGATCATGATCAGTGTCTTCCCCAGGCCTTAGTTCCATCATAAATGGAGACAATCAAAAGGGTTGATTTTAAGGGTTCTTTCTGCTCCATGAGGCTATGTCATACAAATTTTTGGCCTAAAGTTTCAAAAACAAGAAGCATCCCCTTGTACTTATGAGTAAACTTTTTTTTTAAGTGATTTTCAGGGGCGCCTGGGTGGCTCAGTCAGTTAAGCTTCTGACTCTTGATTTCAGCTCAGGTCATGATCTCACGGTTTGCGGAACCCTGAGTCGGTTTCTGCACTGACAGCATGGAGCCTGCTTGGGGTTCTCTCTCTTCCTCTCTCTCTCTCTGCCCCTGCCTTGTTCTTGCTCTCGCTTTCTCAAAATAAATAAATAAACATTAAAAAAAAAGGTGATTTTCAGACTCTGGGAGAGGCTAGTCACAGTTATTTTGGTCAATGATAATTACTTGCAAGTTTCCTTCCATAAATGGACATAATCTTACTTAGCTGAAAAGAATGGTGCCTTAGAGGCTTGTTAAAGAATTAGAAATCTTGTCACTGATGACTGTACAAATCCAGGGCTATAGGGCCTAGCCAGTACCCCAAGAATCAGTCACACCCCTTTACTCTCACCACATATATTCTGGGAGAAATACCCAGGGCTCCCCTACATGCCCATTTCACACCAAGACATCAGGTCCTAGCCAGGGGTACTTTTGTCCTCCTTCTATTTGATGCTCATTCACCCTTTCTAAACATTCTTCGTATAGTGTATAATTGGGGCTAAATCAGCTCCTAATCCACAGACATTCCTTAATCCAGGGGTACACTTTTATACTTACTGGGCTTCACAGATAACTCAGTGCCTTGTCCGAAGATAAGCTTTCCTCCCTGGTTATAATTCACACTGTGTTACATATCCTGTCAAAAACACATCCAATCTTCCTGAACACATTTCTAATCCTCTCCCTCCAAACTCACAGCAGATCTCTTCTCACACCATAGCATGAATTGTGGCTATACTTATTGTAACTTTTTTTCTTATAAGGGGAATAAAGTACTTACACAGGAGACTGATAGAGAATAATGAGAATTCCTATTTATCCGAAAATGTTTCTCTCCAAACGGATTTCTCGTGTTTGCTTAATGGCTCTGGGTATTGCTGCTCAGGGAAATGGCTTCCTTTCAAATATGTTTCTTGTGGTCTCAGCTAGAAATACTTAGCACACAGGGGTTAAAAAATTAAGGGCAGGTGAGACTCTGGGGAATCAGGCGTACCCGCAGTGACCACAACCTGGGTCCCTGCTCCAAAATTCAATTTCCACCAGCCATCAGTTGTCACACTGGTGACAAACACTTCTACAAAATGGCTTCCCCTGAGAAGACAGCTGGTAAATGAAGACAAACTGCTCATGGGGAAACAATCTTGCTACAAAATGAGGTAACTGCATGATATGAGATATAAGCTTTTCCCTCCCTTCTCTTCTAATTTCTCTTCTTTCAAGACGCCAAGGATGATGTGTGCCAAGAGCTGTACTTCCCAGGCAGCAGGGCCAGAGAGCGGCGCCTCTGGGGTTAACAAAGCCTCGGCCCTCGCTCTAGACTCTTTAGTGACCCCAGTCCTCGGTACCACTGGAGTGCAGGTGACAACTGATCACCACTGCTACTCTCACCTTTAAATTATCTGGTGATTTGAATTCATGAGTCTCCTAGAAAAGCAGTTGTAGGATGTCTGAGCTTGGAGCCTCTTGGAACTATATCCGTCACTGGCGTCTACTAGCCTCGGTTTGTAAGTTTACAAAATAGGGATAACTCTACTGAAATCTTTGAGGAAGATTTGCCGTCAGATGAGGTTGCTTATTGGAAGTTTGAGAGAGCAGGCAGACCCCAGGCCTGGATTCCTGGTGGGGTCCTGCTGGGTTTCTTCCCCTCTACCCCTCCCAGATCTCCTTCAAGGATGAGAGGCTGAGGAAGATGACTGACCCTTGGTCTGCTCAACCCCTTTAATATTCTTCTGACTCAAGGAGGCCCCCCATAGAAAAGAGATCAGGTCTTCCCTTTGGAGATAATAGTATTCAGTGCACAATTCAAATTACATGCCACTTACTTGGCTTGACAAGCAGCCTTGTCCCCTTCCCAAAGATAAAGAAGCCTTGTCCTTGTACACAGTGATTAGCTCAGCATCAAAAACCTGCCAACTCAGCGTTCCCCCACACCGAGCCCTCCTGAGGAGGGAAACCTCCAGTGCACTTGCTTGGGTGTCATTCACACACACCTATGATTTTCCTCCCTGAATAAGCGATCCCTACCCCTCATTATCCCTTTCTACCTCCCTCTCCATCCCTGCACCTGAGGTCAAGATGGACCCAGGCCTCGAGACGCTCGGGCTCATTCCATCTCATCTCCCTCCCATCTAGTGGTACTTACAGGGCAGCACAGACAAAGTGGTTCCCTGACCGAAGATCAAACCCTGGCCATAGTTATTCCCACAGTGCCTCTGGGCTCTGCAAAAACCCCCTAGAGCTCCCCTGACTTCATCTCAACAGCCCAAGCGACCCAGGACCCAGAACCTGTGTTTCTAGCTTTAGGATGAAAAAGCCAACCTGTTTGTCCTGTCCAGTCCCGGGAACAAAGGGGGTTTGGGACAAAACCTAACCCAACAACCCTGGCGTCCTGAAGGGTGCAGCTCTGCGTTAATGAGCCAGAGTTTTTTTTTCACAGAGAGAGACTCCAGGGTCTGGAAGAGGCTTAAAGAGGTTCTCTCATTTCTCCTCCTGCCTCAAGGCAGAGTTGTGCTTCAATCACCCCTGATAGGAGGGTGTCTGTCTCCTTTCAGAAACTCTCTAGAGAAAGTGCTCTGGCAACTACTCCTGACAGCTCATTTTCACTGTTCAAAAACCTATTAGGAAGGTTTTACCACTAAGCTCGCTCCCTTCTTCTTGCAGTCTTAGCTGCGTCCTATGGGCTGCGTCCTGATGGGGCTGGAGAACACAGCCCCTCCAGCTCTTGTCCAGAGCCTCCGTTCCCAGACTGACATATGGGAGGCAATTCCACTTGCCCTTTAACCTCTTTTCTTCCATAGGCACTGCCCCTGTTTGCCTCTACAGAGACTTTACTGATCCTCAATCTCTGGGTCTGAGAGTTTCATTCAGGGGCTATTTTCAGGCGCCATATTTCACCATGAGCTTCACCACCCAGAGGAGCAGAAAGACAATTTGGGGGACAAGTTGCTCTTTTCTGTGAAGCTTCCAGCCTCTCTCTGTCCCTGTCCCTCCATAGGGGAAGCCTGTGTCTTGGGGCATTCTGGAGGTAGTCACACTGGGGTCAGCGTGGTGGGAGGCTGTGTAAGGTTTCAGCTACTGTGAGTGCATCCCTCTGAGTGGCCTCAGGAGCTCCAACCACGCAGCTCTCTGCAGATACCTCTCCCCTGCCTCTGACACTTGGATGATTTTGTATTTAAATGAGCAAGGATTCTTTCTATTTCCGCTTAGATACTTTCAAATCCCAGGTGAAGAATTTCATAGAGCAGGCTGACATTATCCACCCTCCCCCCACCAATGCCGGCTCTTCTCCTGATGCATGACAGAGTCTTGACAGAAGAGCCCGAGGGGCAAAACAAAAGTTCCACTGTGTGTTGGGGATGATGTTTATCATTATTATTAATAGCTAGGGTTTAATGAGCTCCTTTTATGTTTTGGGCACTATGCTAAATACTTTAGCTGTGTCATTTTATCTGATCCTTACAGTAACTCAACAGAGTGGGTATTTGTTTTTATCCTTATTTTATGGATGGGGAAATTGAGGCTCAGAGAAGTTAGGTAGTTTGCCCAAGGTCACACAGCTGAGCAAAGTCTTGGAGCCAGGACTTGAATTTAGGTTTTTCTATCTCTAAAGTTCATTCTATGTCACCTAATCCATAAACACTTGTGTTTAAAATGTCCCAAGGGAACAATGGCATCTCAGGGATGCTGCAGAAGTAGACTCAGCGCTGAGTCTCACTTTCTACAACAGAAATTTTGTTCCCAGATGAGATGCCCAAAGTTCTAATGGTTCTTTTTAGAGATTTAAACTGCAGTGGCAGGTGGTGTGGTGGTGGGTGGGGTGGTCAAAAAAATACTTTCTGACAGCAAACATTGCTAAATTTCAGAATTGATAACAGAGAGGCACTGAGGAATTTCCTGCCCTAGACCATCCCTGGAGGGCCAGGGAGCACATAGGGAAGCCTAGTTAGGGGTGGTATGGCATTGGGTCCCTCTGGGAGTCCTTCCTGACATTCTCATTGGCTCAGTGGTTGTTTATATCTCTATTTCTTTGAAAATGTTGTATATGCTCCTGAGAACCCCTCACTATGAGCTGTAATAACAGATTGTGTGTGCATATGTGTGTGTGTGTGTGTGCGCGCGCATCTCATTTTAAAGCAGAGAAGGAAACCAACTCTCTTTGGCCTGGGGAAAGAACATTAATAAAGAGCCCAAGCAGATGCACAGGATTAAAGTATTTTTCAAACTAATGATTTGATTGATTGCCCCTTAAGGCCCAGCCAAAGAAGAATACAACTTACTTGGCTTCACAGTGAGCGTGGTCCCGTCCCCAAAGGTTAATTTGCCCGCGTTGGTGTTACACAGTGTTCAGTGCTATTGCAATAACCTTGACTGGGGCCTCTAGGAAGACAGGTGGAGGTGGAGGAGGCAAGCAGGAAAACAAAATCTAAAATGACTGCCCATGGCCAAAACAATCTTCTTGTAATTAGGTTAGAACGTGGGATGAATACTAATAACTCGCAACTTCCCAGCCCGATTGTATTTGCCATAATCTTCCTTGAAAGAATGGGCCTTGGTGGGAGCACCTCTTGGGAAATTCACTCAAAGTGGCTACTGCTAGTCTCCTGGGATCCCGTCTTGTTTGTTATTCCTGCAGGCCTTTTGTCTATTTTCATCCAATTCCTGCCTTTTTTCTCCCTACTTTCTGTGGACCTTCCTTCTCATGGAGGTTCACATATTTTCTCAGGGAGAGACTCCACGGATAGTAAAAGCTAAAGCACAATGCTGTAGGGAATATACGCATTAATAACCTTGTTTTCCAGCTGGTATCACGAACCACCAACACAAACCAAGCAAAAAAAACACCACCTGTGTTTTGACAGCTTCTGCGTGATGGAAGACAGGCTTCTTGGGAAGAATAATTAGCCAGAAAGAAGAACTTACTTGGTGTGACCATGAGCTTGGCGCTTTTCCCGAATGTGAGTTGGTAACTCCCAACCCTAGAGTCTACCCAGAGTTTCCTTTCTTTGCAAAATCCCTGCAGATGCTGAGAAAATGAAACCACTCACAGCACAAGGAGCAGTGCTGACAGAAGCTCAGACTGTCACAGTAACCAGAAGACAGGCAGAAGAGCTGTGACAGAGGCTGGCCATGGGGTGGACCATCCCTTGGAGTCCTAGAGACATGGCTGGCTTTCAGAGGCCATCCAGTTCATCCTCCCATCTTCTGCCAAGGTGTTCTCTGACCAAAGACCTATCCAGTCTTTAAGAGCTCCTGGGAAGGTGGTTCTCCTTTGCCAACAGCTTTTGCATTCAAGAAACTGTGCCTTATCTAATTGAAATCTGCAAACTGCAGCCCGAGTTCTTTGTGTCTCTAGCCTCCCTCCTTGAAGGAAATTTCGCGTCAACAGACTCCAAACAGAAACTCATCACGACGTACCACACTAGTCCCAGTGGTTGTTTCTGGGCAGCAAACTGATACTGAAGGAAATGGGTCAAGGTGAATATTGGGTTTATCTGTAATTTGAATTGTTTTTACCATGAGACATCTTCATGTATTTCTTAGACAAATTTAAAATTAATAACAACATTAAATATTTTAAATGGCTCTTGGATCTCACACAAGCCTTCCTATGTGCCTCAGGCCAAGGAGTCTCCACTTTTCTTTCCTAAGGTTTTGGTCTCCTGGGATCAGAGGAGGGAACTGGGCCAGGATGTGTGGTCAGAGCAAGCCGGAGGCACTGAGGCTGGGCTGCGCTATATGCCCATGATTGTCTGCTGGGCTTTTGAATCCTGCCATTGTAACCTGTTTAACTTCCTGCTCAGAACTAGCTTCTCAGCTCTTAACAGACCTTTGTTTGGGGGCAAAGCATTCCTGGGAACATTGAAAAATCATTAAGGGAAGAAGCCATGCAGATCAAAATTAGAGATAGCCAGGGACACTTACTTGCAATCACAGAAAGTCTTGTGCCCTTTCCAAAGATAAGCCTGTTTCCTGAATCCCCACAGTGATTGCCTCTATAACAAAAACTCTGAATGTCTGGCCCAAGTTTTTCGGGATGTTTCCTCTTGTTAATCTTTTTCCCAGATAAAAATCTTCCCACTTAACAATAGTTTTTGTTTTCCCTTGCTTGTCTTTGCCTCCTTCTCCCTGATCCTCTACAAAATGTGGTGTAATTAAGATGCCTCTAGCTTTGACCGTCTCCTGTCTGTAAGACTTTCTGTACATGGAGCTGTGGCCCAAGAATGCATTTCTGAACCACCTGCAAACTTCCATTTTATTGTTAGCCTGTGAAAAATATTCTGAAGGAAACTCCTATCTCTGGCCTCATAGTGAACTCTTTGCTGTGCTAGAACTCAAAAGGAGTGCCTCCTTTTCCTACATGAAGGAAAGGATTTGGAAAATGGCACACAGGGAGAAGGCTTGACACAAGATGTTGCTCTTGGCTGACATACCATCTTTGTTGCCTCTGGCATTTAAATAGGTCTTTACAAAGTTATCTCCCACCCATCCCTGGAACAAGGGAAATGAGAAGGCATGGGGCATCAGAGCCAGGAATCTTAGCAGAGGCCAAATGGGAAAAAGTGGGTCTTTTATGAACAAGTGGAAGGAGAGGGTCATAGGTAGGCTGTGGTTACTTCCAAAACCACTTAGGTTGGAGCCAGAAATCACACTGGGTTTAGCAGTGTGTTCAAATAAAGTCCACTGGGGACAAGCCTGGGGGGAGACCTGAAGATAGACTCTGGGCAAAGTTTCACAATTTTGTACTCTTGATAATATATAAACAATGAAAAAGATAATTGATAGGTAAGCAGCAAAACACTGACAGCAACTTTCCCAGCCCTAGAGAAGAAAGAATTGGCACTTGGCTGAGCTGTGGAAGGACCAAGGACTGAGTCTCTGTGAGAGCAGAAGGGCCCAGGACCTAGACGCTCCCTACATGTCTTAGAGCCTGAGAAACTTTTCGTGCCTGACACCAAACAACTTTGAACTCTGTGAGATTTAATATCAGAAAATTACAAGAGCAGCACTTACTGAGGAGAACATGAAGTTGAGTCCCCTTTCCAAAGATGATTTTTTCAGAATTTGTTCACACTGTGATTGGGGCCACAACAAAAACTCTTGGTGACACTTTTCAGGAAAGCACCCCTTAATGGATATTTCATCTTCCTGGGACTTAACAGATCCCCACACTATCTCCTCCTACTGTAATGAACAGCTTCATTATCTCTTCAGCCATCTTTCTCTGTATCTCCTGGTCATTTTGCTGGAATTTTATGCTGCTCATTGCAAATGTGCAGAGAGGAAATTTGATGACCTCATTTAACACTGAGGGCAAATTACCAAAGCAACCAATTCAGCAGAGTCCTTTGCGATATCAAACACAATTCTATTATGGCAGTCAAAAAAATGGCTGGGCAACAGCCATGGGGCTAGAAATTCACCCTTCAGAGCCCAAAGAAAGATGGGGGCAGGTCGGGGCCATGTCAGCCACACATCTGATTTTCCACCTGAGGATAGAACTGCATTACAGAGCCCTCCCCTCACCCTTGGCTGTTAGAGTGGCCATGTCACAAAACCCTGAAGATAAGTCACCTTAGGTCAAGCACAGGTTTGCTGCACTCACTAGAGCCCTGAGCCAGCCGGAAGTAGTGGGGATCATTCATTTTGGCCCAGAGGGATCCTAATCTCTTGGGAAGTGTTCTCCTTTCACTGTCCACAGATACAGTCTCTCAGCACTAAGAGATGGACACCTAGTGCCATTACCACCAGCCCTGATGGGGTCCTTGTTTGACTCATAAAGAACCAAGCCCCACTGTCTCCTCCTCATTGTCTACCTGACCCCCAAATGCTGTTTATTGCAGTCATTTAAAAAGATTAACATGGGTTGGTCATGTTTACTAGATTTAAACAAACTTATGGAGCAATGTAGCTTGTTTCCTGGTCTTTTGGCATTTCCCACAGCTAAACCATTCACAAATAGGCTATCCTATTTTAAAGCTCCTTAGGTTGGTCATTTCATAGTCTCAATTATAACCCAGTCAGTCAACTTGACAATACATGCCTCTTAATATGAACTTTTCGACTGACATTTGGACGGGCCCTGTTGTCTCCAAAATGGTGCTGTGGAGGAACTAACACCTTGGGTGCAACCCCCAGGAATGCTAGCCTCCTGAATTCCTTATTTCCATCCTTCCCAGTGGGGTATGTGTAAAGTTTTTACTCCCTACGGAGGAATTGATTGTTAAACAAAAATCTAGCCATCACACCTGCCATTTTATTTTAGTCTGAATTTCCTTTCAGGTGTTTATAAAGCCATCTGGGACCATCAATTTATCTCTGAATTGTTTTAATCCCCCATTGCATTTGAATAGTAGAGCTATGTTTTTAGCGAAATTTGACACGTATGGGACTAGATGTGGACATTTGTCAAAACAGGAAACTGTGTGGGTTTCGTACTGGATCTATTAAAATAAATACATATGCAGGCATGAGAGACAAAGAAGGTACCTTATACATATTAGTAGAATTTAAAATGAGATGGATTCTCATTTTTAATAGAACGAAAGACAAGTTTGTTTGGTGGGCAAGATCACAGCAAACACACAAATCATTGCAGAACGTAGTTTAAGAACCACTGTGGCTGTAAATAACTCAGGGCCCCAATTTCTCTTCGGAAGAAGGAGAGCTAAGCTACCACATTAAAGGCAATTTGGGGAGGTCTCATTTTGCATCTATTTGTCGTTATTGCTCTATTCTCAACAATCATGAATGTTTCATGCATTTGCAAAAGTCATCTTTCAAAAGGTACATTTGTCTACATATTAAATTAAATCTTCACTAACTTCACAGGATTTATTTGTTTGGTCAAATATAAATAGAACATGGCCACTTACTGGGCTTTACCACCAGCTGGGTTCCGGCTCCAAAGAAGAGTCTGTCATTGTTATTCCCACAGCATTTCCTCCCTTTACTGAATCCCCTAGTAAAACCCCACCAGACACATGGTGTGGTGGTGAGGGGGCAGTTGGACTCCCTGTGATTTTTTTTTTCCTGTGTCTCTGGAAATTGGCCTTTTAGGGTAGGGAGAAAAAAATTGGTTGTGCTACATAAAGCAAAACATTTTTATTTTAAAAGACCAAACTTATGAGCTTTTCAGAACTTTTTGCATTTGTAAGTTTAACTCTGCCAAAGCTGAATCAGATAATTTGTCAACTCTTGCTCTCAAATGTGTGAGCTCAGCCTTAGACGCACAGGTCTGCAGGGATGATGCAGTCCTATTCTACAGGGATGTTTCCCAGCAACAGAGACATCTAAACTCACATCCAGACTCCCCCCAAACTCTGCAGTCCTGTCCCCTATTCATTGGTCAAGTTATTTCACAGCTTTCTTCCTGTGTAATAGTGTCTATGTGGTAGCCAAAGAAAATATTTCACCAGGGAGGAGTAATAAAACGTAAACAGTCCTATCATTTCCCAAAGAAGTTCCACCGTGAACTCATGATATCTTAGACAGACAAGGGCAGGGAGTTAGGATGCACCATCTCCTGCACATTTAGAAAGTCAAGTCCTGAAACAAATAGAAGAAGTGAACATTTTTGTTATAAGAATGGTTGTATCCTAAAGGCAGGCATAAGAACTCACAAGAGCCCCTTTATCACAAAGCTGTGCATTGGTTGGGTGGTAATATACATCAGGTATTGAAGAAAAGACATAGGGTGAGCCTCTAAGACAGTGGTACCAGGTCTTGGTTAAAAGTAGAGCTTGAGTGTCAGAATTGTACACTCTGAGAGAGGAGACTCGATCTCATCTCTGACATGACTGTGACTTGCTGATTCTTCAGATTTGGAGAGAAAGAATTCAAACCTGAATTTTTGACCCCTCAGCCTGGGAGCAGTAGGTGTCCAGAATGAACCAAAAGGACTCATTGCAGGGGAAAATGAAAGGGGAGACAAACGTAGGAAAGACAGGAAGGTGCTACAAGGGTCACAGTTTTAAAACTGAGTTAACCTACTCTAAGCCTCCTCTCTGTCCTCCTCCAGCTCTGGGTCAGTTCCGCCCGACTTCTTAGCAATCTCCCCCCTGTAGCTCTGCAGTCTTGTTTGGAAGAACAAGACAAAGAAGAGATGGCTGGTAGGAGAAGGTGCTTGGACCAGCTGACACACAATTGTACAAACGGGTTAACAGAGGCTGTCTCTCCCCAGGTAAAGGTACGACCAGAGCAGATATGGGCCTGGAAATTGAATTCACGGAGCAGAAAGCCTGCAGCATTTAGATAGGAACAACATTGCCACAGAAGTTTTTCTTCCTAGGATTTATCTCAACCTTCGTACTCTTTCCCCTTCTCGGCTGTAGCATGGTAGGAAAGGGATGACCGTGGGGGTACCAGGGCAGCCCCGGCCCTCCTTCTCACCAGAGTGGCCATTACTGGCCACTTGTCATGGACACAGAACCCCACTACTCACGCACTTGGCTTCACAGAAAGTGCAGTTCCGGTGCCAAAGATGAGCTTGTTTCCAGCACCCCCATAATTCACACAGCCCTTCAGAGCCTTACAGTAACCCGCAGGAAGGGGCATGGTGGGATGGGGTGAGGATGGGCCTAGTCTTTCTAGGCTAAGCACGTCTCTGTCCCACCACTGCAAAGGCCAACTTGCCAGGTATCCCTTCAGCCTCCATATTTCCTTGACCTGCCCCGATACTGCCTGTTAAGTTCCATCCTTGTGGGACTTGCACTAAGGTCCAGAACCCGAGGTGATGCACCAGCAAGTGACTGGAAGTTTTGCAGGCATCCAAAGACGGGAGCCAGAGGCAGTGATGTGGGGAAAGCTGCAGACACCCAAGACAGGAGCCAGAGGCAATGATGTGGGGAAAGCTGCAGACACACTACTTTTCACCCATTGGTCTTTGACTGTGGACCTTTCTCTTTTCTTTGAATTTGCTTTTCCAGTGGAATGAAGCCGGTTCTATCCTTGGGAAAGAAGTCTAACTGTATCAGGGGGAATTAGATACTCCCCAACAAGTCAGCTCTGCTCTCGTACAGGGCTAGTTAAGTATTATTCATTCTGGAAGCAACTAGACCAAACAAGAGAGCTGGTGGCTGACATTTCCTCTCACTGGGAGTGAAAACCCCATTTGGGTTGAGTGCATTGTCTCCAGCAAGCCAAATTGTTCTTAAAAATATAATTTGCGTGCTATGCTTCCTGTATTATTCAACTCATGTCTCCTCTCCCTTACAGGCACCTGAGACTTACCTGGCTTTATAATTAGCTTGGTCCCAGAGCCCCAGATCAACCGATAGTTGCTATCCACACAGACACAAAAACCTTAACAAAAACCTTCACTGTCCTTCCGGGGAGCCTATTAGAGATAAATCCCAGATAAAAAGTCCAGAGCAAAGCACATAAAACAATGTAGGAATATTGACTACTGAAGATTATTTGCTCATTTAATTATATTTGATTCCCTTGCCCATTACAGATTCCACACACAGATGGTGAAATTGAATGACTAAACATCCAAAGTCAATCTAGGTCTCTCTGCATATAAGAGAAGCATAATTCATAAAGTTTTCAGATCGGCGAAGTTGAACTTGCTTCGCCTTCCCCAATATTTTAAATAAAAATGCAAAAGAGAGGAACAGATCATTTGTCTGGAGTCGTAATGCATCTGATTCTCTAGCGTCTTATTTTCACTGCTGATAAGATTCTAGTCAGAACCGTGGCATTCACACATAGGTTAAGCCGATTTGGTTTACAGAGAGTTCTACCTGTGAGACCGGAGTCCCTAGGGACCCAGGCAGGTGGAGGCGCCGAGGACCCTACAGAGCACACTGTTAGGCGGCCTGCGGTACCGTGAGGAGGTACCAAAGCAAGTTGGCCATTTAATAGAAAACACCTTTTCAAAATCGCTGCTTGGTTTCCAGCACTTACTTGGAAACACTTGTAATCTGGTTCCAGCCCCAAAGAAGAATTTGCCACTGTTGGTGAACACTGTGATACCGAGGCCTACAAAAACCCCCGAGCCCAGGATGCAACTGATAACTACCAGCTACAAAAACTTGGAGATCCATTTAAAACACAGTGCAGTGACACAGTCCATTTTTGTTTTGGTTAAATTTCAACCCCTGCACGTTCCCATGGCCTGTGCCTATTGTTTTCAATTCACAAAGATGACAGCTCAAAATAATTCACCCTAAGAAAACAGGGCGTCTCAAGCTCTAATCTCAGTTCTGGTTTTTTTTGGTTTGACTTAAATTATTTAACTTGTCTGTGCTTTGGCTTTTCTGTCTGTGAAATATGTCTGATGATGTGTGACCCTGTTTATCTTATTAGAGCATGTTGAGAAGATAAAAGGGCTGGGGGTAGAGCAGTGGTTCACGCCAGAGAAACGCATTTTGAATAATGTGGGGGAAATGGGCTTGTTCAAGCCAAGATATTACTAATAGGAACGGGGGTGGGGTGGGGTGGGGGGAATATGTTAGCCGAAGTTTATTGTCAAAATCACTAACCAAAAGCTTTCTTAGTAAAAACTGAGGGAGAATAGATCTGTCTCGTGTGTTTTCTCACAAGAAAGTTAGCAAACACGACCACTTAATGTGCCAGAAGGGAAAGGTGTGGAAAAGGTCAGCTGAATTCTGAGGCCTCACTGCCGGGGGGAGAGGGGGAGGGATAAGAAGAAATGACAGTCCCCACCTCCCCTCACCCTGTCCCCCCCCCCCCCCAGTGGTGAATGAGCATCTATTAGCTTGCCATGACATGCCAATTTCCCTTTGCTGTCGGTGGCATTAAATGAAATCAGTCAAAGTTATTTTTAAAACGAATTTCACCATCTTAATGGTCAAACTGGCAGTGTAGCTAGATCCGGAAACTGTATACGCTCAGTACTCCCTGGGAAATGGGGGATAAAACAGAAGCCCTCGATATGATTTACAGACATACTCATGCACAGAGAGGAAAAAAGACACTTACGCGGTATGACCATCACTTGAGTGCCGGACCCAAAATGCAGCATATCCCCAAAGCCTGTCAGTCCACAGTGGCTGACGCTACTACAAAAAGCCTGCTGTGAAACGTCTCTTCAGAGACAATGTGTCTCGGGTCCCAAGGTGGAAGCTACAGTTTCCCAGATAGGAGAGGATTCAGACTCATGTACCATGAAAACCATGGTGTTCCTTACTCCACGCAGATCTTCCTCCAGGGGGTGTTCCTCATCCAGGGCCCCCTGTGCCAGCCTTGATGTAGGCGTTCGGTAGCCCATGGTGGCCACCTCCACCTCCATGGGGACTCTGCTGGGATCTGCCTTCAGGGAGGATTTCCTCAGGTGCCTGAGCCATTGAGGATCACCGAAGGAGCCAAGAAACTTCTCTGAAATACAACGGATGGGCTAAAGAGGCAGGCAGCAGTGTGTGGTGGGGTTGGTGCTGGGGTGGACATGATTGCCAGGAATCAAAGGAGAGAGAAAGGAGCCAGTGATGGAAGGGACAGACCTGGAGTGGAAGGGTCTGAAAACCAAAGTAAGAAGGAGTAGACACACACCAACAGCTGATGTTGAAATCTGTCGTGCCCTGGTTTGTGGGAACACAAGAGTTCTAGGGGAAAGAAATGCCCCTGGCTCCGTCAGTTGCCCTGACCTATTTAGTACTGTTCTACCTCCTGTAACCACCTCTCACGTACGGCAGAGAAGACCCACACTACAAACGAAGATCGCCTCCTTTTCTCATTTCTGTATCACAGAGCAATCTGACCAAATGTTCTACACGAAAGGGCAGGAACAGCAGCCACAAAAAGATACTCAGAATCTGCGTCTCTCCTTCTAATTAGGCTGTCAATCTGTTTAGCTAATAAGTCGTATGAAGTGTCTTAATCTCTTCCAAGGAAAGGAGTCATATAAATGCAAACTAGCAGCAGCAATCAGTCAAATGGCTTGCTGGGTATCTTTCCTTTGTGTGAATAGAAGGAAAACTTTCTGTGTGGAGAGGAGACAGACTGGGGGAAAAACAAAACAGCATTTGTTTTTATTAGGCTGAGTCTATACAGCACAAAGTAAAACAGATCTGGCAATTATTTAGGTAATGTGACAGTCAATTCAAGCAATTTTGAGCGCAAAGAAGTTTTCACAAGGAAGTGCCTAAATATCTGGATCAGCTGCTGACATTAATCAAATTAACTGGACAATTGTGCTGTGTAGACACAAACTAATAAATGTGCCCTGAAACGGTTCTTCTGAAAGGGTTACATTTTATAAACTTAACATTAAAACTGGTCCAATATTTATATCCACCGTCTTCATTTTGGCACTGCAATTGACATTTCCTAATTTTTTTCTTTCAAAACATGTCTTACATTTAGAGCCAGGAAAGTAAGGGTGACCTTCTCCCTGGAGAGTCTTATCAAGTTAACACACGGAAGCTCATTTAGAAATTCATTAGGAGTCTGGGATGTGAGAGCTGGTCATTATAGATTAAGGGCTTTCTCTCAAGTGGTAAAGGACTTACAGGGAATAACGGTGAGTCTTGTTCCAGTCCCAAAGACAAGCTTGTTTGTTCCAGAATCAGCACAGTGTTTTTGCCCAGTACAAAAAGACTATACTCTGCTAAATTTCCTTTGTCTTCTTCCTCTATAACACTCACCAGGGGTATGCTGCACACATTTCGACTCCTATTTGGTGATAGCCTCTTAAAAATCATCCTGTGGAGGGGCTCCTGGGCGGCTCAGTCGGTTAAGCGTCCGACTCTTGGTTTCGGCTCAGGTCAAGATCCCACGGGTTGTGGGATTGAGTCCTGTGTCGGGCTCTGCACTGACAGCACAGAGCCTGCCTGGGATTCTCTCTCTCCCTCTCTCTGCCTCTCCCCCACCCATTCTCCCTCTCTCTTTCTCAAGATAAATAAACTTTAAAAACCAAAACCCCATCCTATGTAAAATGCTGTCTTCCATGTTTCTTGACAAAAAAAAAAAAAAAAAAAAAATCCAAGTCACCAACAGTTTCTCTTCTTTCCTCCCCATTTTTTCTGCATTTCAAATAAAAGCTTGCTATTTCCATGCTTGAAAGACAGTTTTCTCCCTGAATGACAGTTCTTGGAGAATTCTAGTAGCCATAGGGGCGGTTTCTACTCTAGTGTACTATTAGGAAAATCACTTTTACTTTCTGTGAGCCTCTCACATTGGATGTTTTTATTTCTCCAAGGTCAGCCAAATTTATATTCTCTCAGTCTTAGCCTAGAATTTCCAGACCTAGATCACCTCCAGTCTTTCTGCCCTTTTTGCCTCTAGCTGAAACCAAATGGGTTAGAGAAGACCCTATTAGCCGGGCTTTACACACATCCTACTAGCTTGTATAAAAGGAAAATAAAACCTAACAATCAAAGTCCTTGGTTAGAAATTGAGAAGGTGGATAAGATGACCCTCAAAAGGAATGTAGTGGGCACTTGTGCCTCAGTCAGGAACATTCAGACCCACCTGGTTTTACTTGTAAACTTGTCCCCTGCCCAAAGATGAACTTTCCTCTGCTGCCAGAGCCACACTCCACTGCTGCGCTTTACAAAAACTTTAGGATAGGATTTTTTCCTTTTCCTTCCTGCCAGCAACCTGATCTAGTAATAATAACTGATATTTGTTGAAGACTTACTATGTGCCAGCCACTAGGCAAAGCCCTTTATAGGTGTTAACTCTTTTAATCTGATAATTCAGTGAGGTAGGTAGTATTATTATCCCCATTTTACAGATGAGAAAAAGGAGGCATAAAGAGATTAGGTAACCTGCCGAAGGTCACATGTCCAGTAAATAGCAGAGTTAGGGTTTGCCCAGGCAGTTTGATTCCAAAATTCATGTTCTTAACCACTATGCTCTTAGCCATTTTTTCTATTTTGGGTTCTCCTTTGAAGTGTGTATGCCAGTAACATTGACAAAACAGTTAGCTCACTGACCCTAATAAATGTACCCTGAGCTGGTTCTGCTGAAAGGCTTACATTTCACAAACTGAACTTTAAAACTGATTCAGTATTTATACCCAGTCTCTTCATTTTGGCACCGCAATTGACATTTCCCATTTTTTTTTCTTGCAACGCATGTCTTACATTTAGAGCTGCAAAGGTAAGGTGACCTTCTCCCTGGAGAGTCTTATCAGGTTAACACACAGAAGCTTGTTTAGAAATTCATTAACCCCTATATCAAAGATGTCTTTCCTGAAGCCCCTTGGCTCCACTGTGAACTCCCCTTCTTCTCCCTGAGCGTTGCCAAGCCTGGAACTGTCCTGGGAGCTAGCCCCAGCCAAAGCCACAGCAAACACTACTGGGAACAAACACAGCCTGGTTATACAAAGCACAATTCCAAACAGGGTAGGTGGTCTCTAAGATGCTCTTGGAGATTCTTGGAGAGAAGAACTTCTTGGGGGAGGCCAGAATTAGGATGAAACCAATTCCTTTCCCGTTACTTCTAACAAATTCACTGTAAGGCTGTAAGCCAAGGAAGGCTGAGAGAAGGAGTAATTATATGGCAAATCTGAGTCATCCTGGGTTGTCCTTGGTGGGGAGGTGCTCTCCAAGGAGGTCACAGGGATGGCCCTGAGTCCTGGGAGTTCCCGGCAGTGCTTGACTTATCTTTGCCTCAGGGGAACAGTATTTACAATGGCCCATGCGAAGTTGGCACAGTATGCATGGAGGAGGCCATGAAACATGATGCATATTCCCACCTTCTCCAACTTTCAATGCTCCCTAACAGCCCTTTTTTGGAATGGGCCCACCTGTTTGCTCTATAAGAAAACAGTCAGGTACTCCAACTGCCTTCCTACCGTGCATTCCTGGATCCCTCTATCTTGTCATTTTGACTGAAGGAGATGCAAGGGCTCAGCTTGGGTGGAGGGAGAAAAACACCACCCGCAACTGCACATTTTAAACATTAGGGCTCAAAAGGGAGAGATGGTTTCTGAGATATTGCAAACTGCCCAGACAGGTTTGAGAGAGTTAATTTGAAGACTCACTTGGATTTACTGCCAGACTTGTCCCCAATCCCCAAATCAGCTTACGGTTGTTGCCAATATTACACAGTCATAGAAAGCCTTACAGAAACCGACCAGGCCAACGTGTACCAGGAACTCCCTTTCAATCCCCCAATCCAGGCAGCGTGCTCCTCCAGCTGGGACCCCAGCCAAAGAGACAGTGGAGGGGACTACGTATTATTGTGGTCAATTCATAGCGTGGTTGGGACGGAAAGGCTCTTCTCGGATTAAACAGTGCATCCCTCCCCTCTAGACCAACCCACTCCCTGACCAGGAAGGAGTCGGGCAATCCTGACAAAGCCACTGGAGAAGGACTCTCCTGACTCCAGTGCTCACCCAGCCCTGCACCCAACACAGTCAGGACTTTCTCACCCGACGGTTAAGACAAAAAGCACAAGGAGCCTGTTACTCTCCAATCCATCTGTTCCTGTGCCCGGCCATCACACATGTGCCCATTTTCACATGTACCTATGGCATATGTATAATTATGTACCTATGGCACAGTATAATCATGAGGATTCATAATCAGAATTAACATAAAAAATAAAATTGGGTGGAGAAAACAGCCCCCAAATGAAGCTCAGTGCTACGGCTTCCTTTAGAAATTAGAGCACTCATTATGGATTCAGCAGAGATACTCACAGGATTTGACCATTAACCTTGTTCCCCCTCCAAATGTGAGCTTGCTGCCTGCATTATTATTCACACAGTGATCTTCAGCTCAGCAAAAACCTCCTAGAAACTGAACTAAGTTTTCCCTAAAGATCTTCTGGAAGGAGCGATACCATGAGCACAGAGAATATTAAGTAATTGTCACAGTAATAACCTGGCACAGAATCTTAGCACCAGCTTGGATTTCAGGACTGTTTCCACGTTGGATAAATGAAGGATATTCTTTCTAAATATTCTAAAGAGGGAGTTTTCCTGTACAAGCCCAGAATTCTGACTGCCAAAATCCTAGTGTATCCTCTGGTGTTTTAGATAATAATTCTCCAGGGGTTCTGAAGATCATATTCCTCGTTTGGACAAAGGAGGAACAGTTCGTGTCCATGGCACCACGCCAAAGCAGTCAGAGATATTGTCGTCACCGTGGGAGAGACTGAGGGTGGCTGCCAGGGCTCCCCTGGCAGGGGTGGGGGTCAGCATGTCGGTCCATCCCTCAGGGTGCTGGAGCCAGACACCTCTGACCGACGTCCAGCTTGTGGAACAGCAGAGGGGATTCTCACCTTTTCTCATTCCATAGAACTAAAGACAGTTGCAGGCACTGGCCAGCCCTGAATTCACCAACTCCAACTCCAGCCCTTTCTACTCCCTGCTCAGATGGTCACCAGGACAAGACATAGATCTTTGTCCTAGTGGACACTTTTCCATTCTTACTGTCCCTTTCCTCAGGTAACACATGTTGAGAGCTAACCTGAAATGTTTCTCTTATAGGTAGCTTCTCCTATTCTGTCTAGGTGAATCTTTTGAATCTCTCTTAACTTTGAGGGTAACTTGAAGGAAAATCTGAGAAGAAAAGTCCATGGACACCCCTGCTGAGTGTATAGCATGGTGTCCTCCCTTTTCCTCACCTCTGGCTGCTTGGAGGACCAGGGGCTTAACAAGAAACAATCAGGAACATACCATACCAGGGGGGAAACAAGGAACACACAGGTAATATGGCAGCCGATACATTTCCTTCTTGGATTTAGTCAGTGTTTTTTCTCCTCTGGAGAATATCTTCCTGTGGATAAATCCCTCCTTCCCACATCCACTACAGAAGCATTTCCTTCCTTCCTACTTTGCTATTTGCTTGCTGGATCTCTCTTACCCAAGCCTCTTTAATTTTTAAAAAGGGATATGATTTCTCAAGCTCTCCCTATGAAATTCAGTGCGGTGTCACCTGTGAAACTCAATGTGTTTCATGTGTGCTAGTCTGTTTACAGTTGCGGGTCCATGGTGACTGATTTATGAACACCAGGTATTGGTTTGGGCAAGTGCAGGCATTCAGGGGAAGTAGGTGCCTCATTTGCCTCGAGCAGAGCATTTGTGGAAGGGAACAAGTAGGAATACATTTAGAGAACCAAAATGGCCAGGTTTTAGAGTCTTAAGTGACAGGCTAAGAAGTGGACATAATGGTTTCTCAAAATATGAATGCCCAGATGAAATGTTGAGTTGGACAAAGGAGGGAGGCCAAAAGAAGGGTGGGAAAAGCAAGTGAAAAGTATGGAATGAGAATACAGTTTTAAAAGAAGAGAATATGGACCAAGGAATTCCTACAGTGTTTAGAGGGGTCTCTCAAGCTTTTTAGCTAATATTTTTCTAAGGATTAATACAATTCAAATGAAAATGGTGGTAAATCCATCATGGTGGTCCTCAGAAGTCTCCTTTACCTCTCCTGTCTGGAGTAGAGAGACCCAGAATTACCACTTTAGGGAGCAGTAATTTTTGCTTCTGTAGTTTATAATGAATATCTGTCTTATTTTACCTTCTCTTGATCCTTGAACACCAACAGCTTTAAAAATAAAGTCTTGTCTTGTCTGTAATACTCACTTGGTAAAACCGTCAGCCTGGTGCCTTCTCCAAAGATGTATTTGTAGTTTCCTGAGTTGTCACAGTGTTATGTGGCTCTACACAAACCGACATAAAGTTACCATTTCGTGGAATAGGTTTGTTATCAATTAGTAGGACATCATATGCACTTCCCATTGGAAGCTACTGCCCTCATGTTTTTCCAAAAGGAATTTATTTGGGATAATTATCTCAGTTCATACATAAAGTCTTCATTGGTTTGATGAGGTCTGAGTTTGCACAACTTCCTCAATTTCATGCTATGTTTATCTTAAGTGTGTTTATTAAGTAAAGAGGATAAAATAGCTAAAAGAGGCTCAAAACATCTCAGGATTTGAACATCTAAATGATTTTTGACCCCTTTGAAGTAGTCCCTTTAGGACTCTCAATGAGAATCAGTTTATGAGCCACACAAACACACCAATGATACTATTTTATATTCATACCTCATTTTGGAACCAAAATAGTACCAGTAACGAGTTTGAGTCCCTCCTTTATTTTATAAATCATGGCTCTGAAAGGCTTGTGATTATTAACAAAAATGAAATCCACCTTCAAAGACAGAGGCATCATGGATGGTACAAAAAGAATGTGTCTTAAAAAAAAAAAAAGGATGTGCCTTGACCTTTGAGGGTGGATTCAAAAGCGAAGGGGTGCCATGGGCAGTGTTGGAATAACCTGTGTGCCACTTGAAGCTGAGTGGTTTGGCTGGGCCACTCATTTAAATGTATCAACTCCATTTGTTGACAAATCAGCCCCATTACATTATTGTCACACCTGCTTCAGGCACAGAGGGTTGTCGACGAGAAATACCACAAAATGTAAAGTGGCAGGCATTGCTACAAAGAGTATGTCGGCATGGAAAGCACCCAGTTGCTGTGACTCTAATGGGAAAGCAAAAAAACAACAACAAAAGCACAACCAAAAAACACTGAATTCTGCAAGGTGCGGGGATGGCCCGTAACTCTTCGATACTGCTTTCTATAATCCATCTCTATTACCCTGTCCCTGATAGCTTCACAGTTTGGATAAACATTCTGCTTTATCACAGATAATCCGGTGGAGGTGGGGAGCTTTTCAGGGTGTCGGGATTCTCTGCTCCTCCCACAGGGACAGCTCAGTCAGGTGAATGGGTGAAGTGGGTCCTCTCGGAGAAAAGGGGGCTGTCCAGAAAGCCATGAGAACTCCTGTCCAGAAAGCCATGAGCCTTTTAACTCCTGCTGCTCAACCCTCATCCGAGTCCCCAGTCCACTTGCCAGATTTTTCACCTCTACCCGGTGACACGGGCATAAACTCAACTGGGTCCCCGTCACTTGTCTGTTAAGGACACACTTCCTTGGCTACACACTCCTGCTTTGGTCACCTCCCTTTCCACTGGTTTGTTTCTGTCTCTAACACAGAGCCTTTCTTTCTCTTATCTCTGCCTCTTTCCCAAAGCCTCAACATGCTATGTGGATTTTCGAGAAACACCGCCTGTGGTATTAATACAATTTATCAAACTGCCCATAGACCTGATAACCAAATCCAGCCTCTGGGGAAACATGTATTCATATCTGGCTCACACATCTGACACAGTTAATGCCTGCACGCTAAACGAAGCAATTAAATTCAGCTGTGTTTCAACAGGCCCCACTGGGTTTCTTTCCAGAAAGAATAATTAGTTAACCACAAGAACTCACCGGGTGTGACCAGCAGTGAGGTGCCTTTGCCAAAGTTGACTACATACCCGCCGTCTGAGTTCCACAGTGCGTTTTCCCTAAATAAAAAGCCCCTCGCAGTAACCACTCTGCTTCCCCCTCATGTGGTGCTCCATTAACTCTAGTGTCTGAAAACCAACCACACAGCAGCCACACAGACCATGGCTCATCTACGACACCACTGTTGAGAAGGTTGCCCACTCACCACAGTGAGGCGGGTGATCACTCCTGAGAAATGCCATCCTGGGGAGAACTTTGTTTCCTGTTATGAAGCCCAGAGTTTTCTGCCGTCCAGCAGAGGGAAGTGCCCGTCTGGACTGAGGACAGCCAGGGGCATAGACCAGGGGCAGTTTTGAGGGTCATGGGTGAAGGGTGGAAAGACACCACAGAGAAAGAGGCTGGTGAATTTCGCCTCCTTCATTCTGGGTCATCCTTGAGTCCTGCTCACCGATTTAGTTTCTGAGACCACCCCCCCCCCAACTTACTTGGTTTAACAGAGAGTTTAGTGCCTTTTCCAAAGTAGAGCCTGCTTTGGCTGCCTCCGTAATTCACACAGTCATACGAGGCCTTACAATAATCAGGAGGAAGGAAGGACTGAGGGGGAGACTGGAAGAGTGAGGCCACTTTCCGCTCTGGCAGAAGACTCACCGCCCCACAGCCTCAGCTCCCAGCTCCTCGGCAGGGTTAGGACATACCTCTAAAAGTAACAGCCAGCTGTGCAGAGAGATCTGAGCTTGCTCTTAAACCATCCATTTTGCTTCCAGAACACTGGGTTTTGATGGCCTGCTCATGCCTGAGACACATAGGACAACTTACAAGGTCAGGCAGAGACAAGCCACCTAACACAGGTGGTTAACACCGGGGGCAGGAGCACCATGCCACTTTCAGCGCCGTAGTTCATATAAAGAATATTAGTAAAAACAACAACAAAACCAACAAAAGCCAAAAACCACATTAAGAGAGCTGCTTGCACTCCTTTTGGATTAGAGGGGTCCGTATGGAGGGAACCCCAATTTCTGAGTTGTTAGGTCTTCATCTTATCACAGAATGTGGGTTTGCCTGTTATCCTTAGCATTTCTTTATATCCAGAGCCAATGAAGAAGCCAGTGAAAACTTCTACTTCTCTATGATCTGTCCTTAGGATTGCCTGAATTCATTAACTGACAGACTTCCAACCAGCTCAGGCACAAAGAAACTGGGTGCATTGGTTCGGTTGGGAGGGGCAGTGTCTTAATCCCACTAAAACTGCACAGAAGAACACCACTACTCGCCCTGATCAGCTTTTGAGATTGACCCACTTCCCTCACTCACATGGCTTTACCGTCAGTCTGGTCCCTGCTCCAAAGCGTAGGTCATTGTTGTTATTGCCACAGTGACACACCCTTTAACAAAAACCTCCTGGGGAAGACTTGCAGCCAGGCTCCCAGCGTGGCCGGGATGAAGGGGAGAGGCATCCACCAGTACCACACAACGCAATAGTCCTATTCTCCATTTACTATAGGAACCCAGCCACCTTGTCATGCTTCTAGGCTGTTAAAGCGGGCACTTCTCAGCTCACTGAGCACAGCTCATCTAGACCCCAAATTGGCACTTGGAGACATCTAATCAGCTTGCAAACAGGTTCCTGAACTGTGTATCAACCCATGCCACAAACAAATCGTGCCCGAACACACTGTTTGTCTTCAGGGACCACTATGTATGAGGTACTGGCTCGTGGCATGCTCCAGAACTTCTATAATTTGCATCTTAATTATGGGTTCAAAATACTCAAACTACTCATCTATATAATTTCATGTTAATTATCATGTAGTCATCTTGTAATTGGCAAATAATGAAACACAGCAGAGCTTTGGGGGAGAGGGTTAGTGATTGACTATGTGTTCAGAGGGTCGAGGTTTTGCTTTTAGTGCACTGAGTGTCTGACCAAATGACTCCTCTCAGAAGCTGAGTGTGTAGGACGTTAAGCAAGTTTCCTTACAGTCTCTCTAAAACAGTCATTAGAAGTTCACCTAGCCCACTTCCTCCCATTTGCACGTATCGCCGCTGAAAAGTTACCAGAATAAGTGGCACTCTCTAGTCTCCATTTGAGAACCCTTTTCATTCTGCTGCCTGGAGTGACAAATTAATTCCCAGACCCACTGTTCCAATGGAAACACATAGGATATGAAGACTGAAGAAGCGTGGAGCAGGGAGAAGTCTGTTTGCCCAGGTGGAAAGGAAAGATTCAGTAATGGAAATAAAAATAACACAAATTCTGACTGAATGCAGATATCCTCTGTGAGATCACCTCCACTGGAAGGGAGGAAGGACTACATCCAGCCAGGACATCCCCTCTGTAGTACCCCCTGTTTTAAAGCAACACACAGTTAAATTACCTCATGGCTCCTATCACCTACCCGGGGTGACCTGAAGTCTCGTTCCAGTCCCAAAGACTAATTTCCTGGCACTGCCAGTGGTCACACTGTGAGATGCTCCATAACAGAAACTTGCTCAAGTTTCCATCTGGTCACCACCCTCCACTGGCTTACTCAGAGCTCTCTCCATGACCTCCTCCCAGATGTACAGCCGGGTGGGCCCTCAGGGACCCATGTCCATTTTCCAAACACTGCACTCTTAGCCCCTGTGAGGGCAGGGGGGGGGGGTCCAGGCAGATACCTGCTTGGCTAACACTATCAGCCTGTGGCCCTCTTTAGCCTCAACTGATCGTAGGGTGCTGGCTAGTTGATTAAGGCCAAAGACTTGTCAAGTTCAACCCTGGAGACTCTGGGAAGTGAACTCTTTGTCCTTTTCCTTTCTGGGTTTTATGTTAATGGATCCCTCTTGCCAGACTTGATGAGTGATGGGGCTCAGAAATCAAATGATTAATCACTGTTCTAACGTAAGGTCTCTAAGTCAGGCAGAGAAGAGGGCATGAAGGCAGAAAAAGAGAAACAATCAAACCTCCACATGCATAGCCATTTCCACAATTCCTGTGAAAGTCATTGCACAGTGCTGCTAAGAAAGCAGCCCACAGATGTTTGTGCCCCAATCCTAAGTGGTACCTTTTGTCTCTTGGAGCCTAGAATTCCCAACAATGGCCTCGTAATCAAATACAATCGCAAAAGCACACAGGAGTCCTCCGAATCACAGACTGTATCACCTCCCTCATCTACACAGCTCAAAATCCCCTCTGTGTGTAGGAAGGTGCCATTGGTGGCAGGGGTAGCAGAGGCTCATGAGCAGGGTTGGGAAATGTTCCCAGGGGGCCTGCATTTGGATCCTGATGTCCTGAGCAGAAACACTTACAGGGCTGGATGATGAGCTGGGTCCCCTTCCCAAAGGTGAGTCTGTTAGTACTTCCTCCTACATTGACACCGTGGGTCAACCCTTTACATAAATCTCCCTGCCAGAGACCCACGCCCTGAAACCCTCAGAACCTCTACAGCTGCTCAGAAGCCCCCAGACACCGGCCCGGCTGGTGCTGTTGGTTATCTCTCCCCCTCCCTTGTTGCTGTCATAAAAGCTCAAAAAATACACGATCGAGGGAAGGGGCCCAAGGATGAGGACTGGGAGTGCCACTACACAGCCACTAACCCGTTTTACCTGAGTGGCTGTGGCCACAAACTTCTCCCCCATCATGTCGGAGAGGATGGCTAAGACGGAGACCCTCCGTCACGGATATTTAAAGGGGCACAAAACAACGCCATGGTTTGTCTATCTGGAATCTAAAACAGGGCAACTCAATGGTCAGTCTAGAACACATAATAGGAAAAGACATGAAGACCTCACTTGCCCTCAGACGTAAGTTAGCCTGACAGTTAAAGGAGTCCTGGTCCCCAAAATCAGCCTTTCCCTGCTGCCAGTCTTCTCACTGTTGTCAGCAGCTTTACAGAAACAGGGCAGATGCCTGTCGCAAGTGTCGTCTCGCCAGCCGGTCTGCCCAGCTTCCCCCTGACACCACCCAGAAATGCCCTTTGAGCTCCCACACCTCCCTAAGTCGCAGGCTTGGGAGAAGTGGCTAAGCTTGAGACTGCACACTAAGTTTTCCATTTTGGAGTCAAGACACCAAACAGCAAGCAGTGTGGTCCATAGAGATGCTGACATAAAAAAAAATTTTTTTTTTAATTCTGTTTTAAAGCTGTGGGTCACTCTAGTTAATTGGTGTGATTGGCTCTCTCAGAGGCAACGCTTGGCGATTCTTAAGTGAGTGACACTGGTGAAGTTCTTATGGTGCCCCTGAAATTTCACTTTCTTTCTTTGGAATCAAATATGTCTAAACCAGAAAGTTTCCTCAGCACGGAATGAAACTCGGGTTGAGACTAGGGAGTCCCAGAATGTGTTTTATACTCACAAGGCTTGACTCTCAAAATGGTTCCGGAGCCAAAGATTGGGTTGTTTCCCACAGCATCAGACTCCTCTACAAAAACCAAGTGGGCAGGGGTGTGCACCGGGTGGGGTGGGGGCCAGTGGCTTGGCTCTGGAAACAGAGGACTGTTCCACTTTGCTTTTAGGAACTGCTGGGATTTGGCCAAGAAGCCAAGCCAAGGCCATTGGAATAATTGCAGAAACTTTTAAATGTGACCAGGTCGATTGTGTATGGAATTGGCCTGTGTTTGCTTTTTGCTTCTTGGCCTAGATAAATGTTGCAACTCTTCCCTTGAAGGAACACTCCAAAGGCCTAGTGTATCTTTTCTTTCAGGACTCTTCTAGCCCTCTAGCCAGAATTTTCTTTCATCTCATTAATCCTAATCATGCTCCCCCTGTTCCAAAACATTCTACTGTGCTGTGATGTCCTCTAATTTCAAAACCCATAGCAACTACCAACCACTAACAATTTTTGGAAGCACTGCTTGGAAACAAACTCATTATAGCTGGCCTCCACATACAGTTTTCAAATATTTGGGGCTCTGCGTTGATTTACAGCCACTCTGACTGTCCCCTGCTGGGTATAGCATTCTTACATCGAGCTGCTCTTAGTGATGCGGGGAAGTTTGGCATTTTCCCTGGTTTGTTATGTTTTGACCCTGGACAATTTCCCCGAAAGTTTCTGGCTACTAAGCCGACTGACCATTGCTGGGTCCCCAGATCCCACTGCTCAGGTCTCGCTTTATAACTCCGGGACACTCTCTGAACTCCCTGTCCTTGGATACAGAGAAAGGAGAGCACCACTTTCCTATCGTATCTGGACAGAGGAGAAGAAAAACCTTGGATGTCTAAAGATGCTCCATCCAGCCTGGCTGGGAGGTGCTTTATCACGTAATTTTCACTGTAAGAGTCTGAGCCATCCAAATCCTCAGTACTCGTGCCTGTAATTTCTAATGCAGAAAAAAAAAAAAAAAAAAAAAAAGATTCCTCTAGGTAACTGAGTCGTTAAGACAGTTGGAAAATGCAGACTTGGAAAGGTTCCATACCTTCAGTTCTCACTTTTTCAGTATGCTTTTCTTTCCATTTTGTGAAGTTGTCTTTGGTTACAAAGTGAACATATTCAGATTTTCCACAGCTTTTAATTTCAGGTGCAAGAAATGTATGCGCCCTATGTTTTTCACATTACTGTGTGTATATATATCCAGTATCCCTCTCTCTTTTTCTCTCTTCCTCTCTGTCATAGATCTAGACATAGTTGATTTTAACAGTTAATTATGTGCCTTGCCTAAACTATAACTTACTAAATGTAGATGTGCTGCCATACTAATAAACTACTGGAACAAAACAAAACAAAACAAAATCTTTGGGTTTTCCAAGTGTAAACTTTCCCCTTGGAGGGGCGCCTGAGTGGCGCAGTCAGTTAAGCGTCTGGCTCAGGTCATGATCTCACGATTCGTAGGTTCGAGCCCTGAGTTGGGCTCTGCACTGACAATGCCGAACCTGCTTGGGTTTCTCTCTCTCTCCCTCTCTCTCCGTGCCCCTCCCCTGCTTGTGCTCCCTCTCAAAAATAAAGAAAGAAACTTAAGAAAATAAATAATAAGCTTTCTCCTTGGAATGAGTGCTTAGTCTTGCCACTGAGTAAGCCTGTCCCACCTAGAACATCAGCTCTTAGCACCTTTCCAAGGACCTATGCCATCTGCAAAGAGAGCCACTTTGCAGTGGCTGGACTAATTTTGTAAAATTATACTGCCTGGCATTCTGTCTGCCTGCCTTTCTGGGTCTCCTTGTTGCTTGTCTCTTTGATAGCCTATGTTTCTACCATTTCTTCCAAACATGTGCACTACTCGGAGCGAAAATTATCATACAAGATAAAAGTGAAGATGAAGTTATTCTGTCTGAATTTTCTTCACATGTCACATTAGCATATGATGGCAGCAGCAAACAGAGAATTGTGAATCATATTTTCTCATTTTGAATTAAATATTCAAGTGCCCCAGAAAGCTCAGATATTTGGTTGACACCCATCTCTACCAGTTATGAGAAAGGACAGATAGAAATTCCCATGTCTGAGCCTGCATGGTCTAGTAGGACCCCCCCAGCATCTTACACAGGTGACCTAGAAATTAAAGAATAACTGAGTCCCTGACCAAGGATGAAGTACTTACTGGGTGTAATAGTGACTCTAGTTCCTGTCCCGAAGGTTAATTTGTTGCCTCCGTAGTTAGACACACAGTGTTCTAAGTCATTACAAAAACCATTGCTCCAAACTCTTTAAACTGCACTGCAGCCCCCCACCCATTTCTCGTGCAGCACCCCCTCCTCGCAATGCTTCTACAACCTCAAAGCCACCAGTGACTCTTTCGTCCTATTTCCTGCCAGAGAAACTGAGAGAAACTGAGATGCGAGACTGTAATTAGGAGAGGCTTGACATGTGAGGTCTGTTTGAATTCTTCTGCCAAATTTTCCTTTGGAGAGAACAGAAACCCTCTTTCTCTCTCCACGTGCCGTCAGTGATCCCTCGGGTCCAACACAGTGACGAGCCTGGACACCCCTGCCATCCTGTTCATCCTTCTACGCGGCCTCATATTTTGGTTTTCTCCCAAATTATCTCATTTCCCTTTTCTAGCCTTCTGGCCCACTTCCTCTCAGTTGATACTTGTGCCCCTATTTGCTGCTCCCACGACCTGTGCCACAAAGGGCCAGGCGTCTCTGGTCAGTGCAGAAGTGAGGGGTGAGCTAGGGGACAGCCTGCCTCCTTCCCTCAGGGATTTTCAGGCAGGGCAATAAAGACCAGTCAAGGCATAAATCATTCTTGGTGTGGAGGGGAGGGGCTCTTAGCTATGTTCCAGCAAAAGTTATCCCCAGAAGCAGAGAAACAGAGTAGCAGACTTTTGACAATTCTTGCTGGAGTTTAAAGGCCTTGCTTGACACAACGGCGCGCGCGATGGAAAATTTTCTTTGACTTACTTGGGATGACAGTCAAACTTGTCCCTCGCCCAAAATAGAAGTTCTGGTTACCGGTGTTCCACTGTGATAGGGAGCCCAACAAAAACCAGGCAGAGGAGAGAGCCAGCACTTACACCTGGGACCCCACCCAGCCTGCTGGCTGGAGAGCAGGCATGCAGGCAGGCAGGCCTTGTCTCTCCCTGGGCAGGCGAGGGAACAGAGCGATAGCGGAAAAGGAGCTGCAGGGCTGAGAGCAGCTGTGACCATGCACTGCTGGAGGGACGGAGCCCTCCTGAGAGGGGATTAAATGGAAGGCTAATGGGCACCTTGGGCTGCTCCCTGCCTAATTAAAGGCGTAGGCCCATTTGTTTTATGCCTGGCCATTTAAAAAATTCTTTTTCTTTTAAGACGTAATTTCTCTCCTGATGATCATATGATTTTCAAGTGCATTTTAATTAGGTCTCTTTATTATATCTTTTGAGTCTGGGAAGGATTTTCTTTGCGAGATTTCTGGAACAATCCATCGTCTCCAGATTAACTCAGTATGAGGCTCTGATCACCTTGCTCCTTTCCAACCTGCTCATTCCCTGAACACCCTGTCCGTTGCACTGTCCATTGTTCATCTTCACCCCTGCCCCACCTTGTCCCCCATATGCAGGGACATCATGTGGGGAGGACACAGGTTGGTGACACAGGTTGTTTTCCAAATTGCCATTTTCAAGTCCTGAGCTCTGTATGCTAACTTTTAAGGTTGAAAACTACATTTGCTACTCTTTGACCTTTTTTTTTTTTTTCTGGCTAGAGTTAATAATCCTTGATTTTCTCAGCTTGGTATCCTCAACCACCATGCCACTTGCACAGCCCTTTGAGGCCCATGCATGTGACAGCCCCACCACACCCCACAGGCAAAGTCACGGGGAGACTTACTTGGAATGACTGATATGCTTGTCCCCTGCCCAAATGTCAACTTGTTGGAGGAGGTTGCCACACAGCCACTCAACCCTTTGCAAAAACTGACAGGTGACTCTTACAGATCTTAGACCTCGACCTCTCTATGCCACTTCAAAAGGCATCTCAGGTACCCATGGTTTCTGTGAGTGTGGGGCCACAGTCAGGCCATATTCTATAGGGAATGATAGGAAACTTGCTGCAAATGTGTTCTCCACCTTGGATTCCAATTTTTGACATGCTGCAGGTTTGACAAAGCATCAGTGAGCTCTCCTCTCCTCCTCACTTCTTTGTTATTCCCCCATCCACAAAACATCCCAATCTGCATCTCATTTCCATCTCCAAGCTCTAGCTTGGTGACACCAGGTCCTCAGGCACCATTGATCGGCCTTCCCTGAGACAGCATATGTTCCCCAGCACACTGTGATTAAAAGACTGGAAATGCCAGGCTCTCAGAGGCTGAGATCTGGGCTCCTTATCTCTGGTCAATATGTTGTTCTCATTTGTCTGGCTAATGAAGAGCTGACCTTTCTAAGTGGATGCGTTTTGCTGAAATGACAAGGACCAGGGGGCTGACAACCAAAGCAGAGCCCTGAAGGCAATTTTGGCTCTTCAGACCCAGCTGGCATCGTTTGGTCAGAAGGCCCCCAGGCTGAAATGTCAACCTCTCAGCTTTGGCCCCCATCCGACTGGGCTTGGAGAAGCTCAACCAAAAACTGGGCAATTGGTCCGAGTGCCCCCTGCTCATTAGAACCAGGTTTCCCTTGGAGGCATCTGGCACATTCAAGATGGTCGCAACAACCCGACATTCTGCCTTGTAGCAGCCCTGACACATTCTAGCTCCATCCCCACCTGACGTAAACTGATGCTGCCACTCAGTGGAGAGATAACTGGGATGTCAGACGACCTCCCCAGCACACACAGAGCAGGGACTCCACCTGATAGACTGTGCCTGCACCGAAATACATGGCCTCCACTCTCGTTCCTTTGGCACAGGTGACTCTGCCCTGGAGGGAGAGCCTGAGAAAACAGAGCGCCCGGAAATAGCAATTGGAGTGACATCCTGCTCTCCTACCCACATCTCCTCATCCTAGTCTTCTTACCAAGCCACCTCGAAAGATATATTTCTACCTGGCTGTTCATTTCCTATTTCTGAGCGCCCACGGGGCTCCAGAATCTCCTCGATCCATTTCTATTTGACTCCATTAGAATCCCTGCAAGAAAGCCAAAAGGTCTAAAATGCAAAAAAGTGCACGGGGGACACTGAGTGTGGGTCTTTCCAGCTTGCTTGGCTTCATGGTTAGTCGCACCCCCCTTCTAAGTATCGGCTTCTTGGAGCTGTCACGCTTCTCCCTGCAGCAGGGAGTTTTACAACGACTGACAGAAGGAACTTTATGAATCTTAAAAAAAAAAAAAACAAAAAAAAAACAAACCAACAACAACAACAACAAAACAACCAGGCAGAGTTTTTCCTCTCTTCCCAGCGGGGTGCAGCAACAAACACACGGAAGCCAAATCTTTCTATCTGCTCTAATTATCAGCAAGGATACAAGTCACCGTGAGGAAAAAGGTATTAAGCCTTGTATCTGAAAGTCTTTGGAATTAATTGTAATCCCTTGCCTGGTGGTTTCAGCGATAGGAATGGACACAGTGGCTATGTAATTCTTTCCATTCTGTTCTCTCTCTCTCTCTCTCTCTCTCTCTCTCTCTCTTTGTAGTTTTGCATCTACAGAAGCAGTGGGAGACATTCAGAGAACATAGAGGGATTTGAAATAAGACCTCAGATTCCCATTCAGTTTTCATTTTTTCCCCTCTCTGCTTTCATTTAAAAGCCATTCTGAACTGAACGCCACATACCTATTCAAACTCTGCTCTCAATTATCCCTCTCCACTGCAGAAGATACCGGTGGGAATGGCTTCCGCTGCACTAAGAAGAATTTAAGATTCATACAAGGAAGAAGTTCCTGATAGGAAATGGTACTAAATGTTAGACTGGGTTACTTGGTGGAGGGATGGGGGTTGACTGGAAAGGGTGACCTTCCCAACCCCCAAAGTTGGGCAGCATCTCTAAAGAAGGTTCTGAAAGCAGCAAAGAAAGATTCTTTTCTATCTTTGTGGGGTCAAGGTCACCTTCACTCAACAGCAGGGATCAGACAGACCTGGTGGCTTAGGGTCCAAAAGAGAACCTGTTAACATTGAGATTAAAGAAGGGACAGGACCTTGGGGGTCCTGTTGACTTCAGGCAAGATCTGGTTCCCAGGCAACATACATTTCTGTCAAGCCTGATACCTGGGGTGAAATTCCAGAATTCCCAGTGTGCAGCTGTGTCCTGTTACACTTACTTGGATGGACGGTCAAGATGGTCCCTTGTCCAAATGTCAGCTTTCCGTAGCCAGAGCTACCAGTATCAGCACTGCAGTGGAGGCCTTTACAAAAACCCCAGGGAGACCTCTGAGGCTCATAGACATCTTCCTCTTTCACTCTGGGGAGAAGAGACTCACCTACAGGGGCCTGGATCCCACTGAGGGCCAGGGGAACATTTCCATGTTTGGTTCTGGGACACTGACCTGCCGGGTCCCCTGAGGGTCTGACTCTCATCTCTCTCCCCTTCCTCTGGTTGCCATCTGGAGGCTTACTGATTTCTCATGTTCAGCATCTCTCTTTCTAAAGGTCTCATTTCCATTTTACGGCATCATTTTCGGGACAATTTCTCTGATCAGTTTTCAAGACATGTCCTCTCCTCCCTTCGAGGTGTCACACATTTCTGATGACAATGAATTGATTATAGGGAGACAGGAGGAGAGCGTTCAGCGTTTTGGAGGCTGACTAGAATTAGATGAGGTTTAGTCTCTGGCTTCATGAAACTCTATCTCCCAAGCTTCCCTTCTTGCCCCAGCCTCAGAAATGAAAACGACAGGCACATCTGAATCTTTCTTCACATGTGTGGCTTTTCTGTCCGTCTCGAACCTGGTGAAATGCTAGTGGTATCTCACAGAAAGTTTACATTGAGCTTTGTTATGGTGTCTGACTATCCTGGGGGCTATTCTGGGGTTAGCAAAGAAGACCTTTGTCCCGGGAAGGTCCTCAATCCCAGTCAAACGGGAAAGCTGGTCACCCTACGGTCTAACCCGCGGTGTCCCGACCTCACGCAGCAGCCCAGTGAGCCCCAGTGGGAGAGTTAAGTGAGCCCTCTGTCAGAGCCAGGCTCTTGAATATTTACCTGGAGTTGTTATAAATGTCCTCCTTTGACCAAACACAGCTTCCCCATGGCTGTGTCTGGTGGATGCCACAGACAGTGTAAGTAAGGAACCGAGGTGGGGCATTATTTGGCACAGTGGTGACCAAGCCCTGTCCCCGAAGAAGATGGACAACAAATATTTTAGCTCCGTAACTGCATTCAACTTTTAAGCTCTTTGGCCTTTTTGACTGAATTTGTTGTGTCTGTCTAGTCAGCCATTGCTTCCAGCAACTACTTATTAGCAAAGGGACAAAGCTTTAGCTTGCTTACCAACATGGAAGCGAGGAGAGAAAACTCTACTATTTAGCTAAGAAGTGTCCACCTGCTTTATGGACAAAGGAGGCAGGAATTCCAATGATCCTTCCTGTCTCTCCCCCACTTCACAGCCTCACATTTTCCAGAGTCCCCCACACTCTACTTGCGCTGCCTTAACAGCAAGACGTAAGCGAAACAGATGGCTGCCCTCAGCTGAGTCCTCAGATGGCGCCAAAGTGTTGCTGTGGCAGCAATCTTAGTGCTCTGCTGATCGAAGGAAGACAGAATGTAATCCTGAGTCTTTGGAATCCAGCTCTGCTACTCTGTAGCCCTCGCATGTAAAAAGCCAGACACAGAAGGTAAAACCTCCTGTTTGGTCTCCAGGTTCGCTGCCCACCCTCTGAAAAGGGATGTCCCCGAGCCTCCCAGGATGTTCATATGAATCCCCTGGAAGCCTTAATTAGGTAGGACCCCAGAGACTACTGAAGGCGTGGGATTTAACAATATCATGTATTATTCATTGTTTCTGTTGTGGCAGACATGTGCCGGGTTTGTCCCTGCTGAGCAAGGCACTTGTGCGCCTGACAACTTCATGGCTAACCACACTGCGTGTTCGTTAGGCAAGGCCTATCCCAGAACATTCCATGCTGTCTGCTACCGGGGCTGCATTAACTCCTTCCAGGCTGCACACACTGTATCACTTAATTATTTACATGCCCCTGAACCAGTCTTCTCAAGAGCTTTGACTAGGCTGGGTTTGGCAACATGCCTTTTCCAGCGCTGTATCCTCTCCTAATCCCAGAAAGCAGATCTGAATAAATGAAACTCAGTAATCAGGACATTTAGCTTATGTCAGAAGGAGACTGGGGCCCTTCAACAGGCTTCCCCCATTTCCATTTTGCCCCATTTTTATAATAAGTCAGTTTTCCCAGCAGTAAGGGCATAAGGATCACTCCTCTCAGAAGCCTACCAGAAACATAGATTTTCAAGAAGTGACAGTTCCTTACTTTTATATATAGGATTTCAAACTTTTCCAAGTACTCTCACACACATTACTACCATTATGGAAAGCTGGGTGTGTATTTGAGGGAGCGAACGTATTGCTCTATTCTCATGACTCAAAGGACAAATGAATTTTTTCCCTTCTCCTCAGCTGAATCAAGTAAAGTGGCAGCTTAATCAGTGATAGTGGTAATGGAGGGAAAAGTGGGGTTAAATGCTCTGAGTTAACCAGACAGTTCTACCCACCAAGACCTCACTTACTGGACTGGGGATTGAGAACAGCTCCTTTAAGAGAGGTAAAGTAGAGGTAAAAGAAGAAAAGAAATCTGTCTGTAGAATTTCCTGCATTTGTTAATAAAATCGCAGGGTCCCATTATTTCAGGAGATAAATTTCAGGGTTTTAGTATCTACGTCAGGAAGATTTATATTTGGTCTACTGAATTTGCATAGTCTCAATATGCCAATTTCCTCTCTGTTTTTTTGGCAAACATTTCCTGGCTTTAGCGGAATCCCTCAGGATCCTGTATTCAATTTTTCTCCCTGTACCGATAGTTTCGTTTAAGATGGATGATAGGAATGTTTTTTGGCTGAAGGTAATTTAGTCTTTGTACAATGGAGTTCTAATCTCTCTGATGGGGACTCTATCTTCCCAACACAACATGTGATGTGGAAGCTAATCTGGAATGTTTTGGTGGGGGAGGGGAGTGGTTGGGGACAAGTAATTTAAATCAGAACAAGGAAGTATTTTGAACTCCCCACCGCACCTCCTTGCTCTACCAGTCCCTTCAAACTTACTTGGATTCACAGTTAAGAGAGTTCCTTTTCCAAATATGAATTTGTAGTTGCTGCTACCTTCTCACAGTCAGGGGAGGCTTTACAAAAACAGGAACAGGAACAGCTCTTTTGCAGAAGGGCCCTGGGGCTCAATATGGTCTTGATCCTTCAACCCTGCACTGACTATAAGCCTAGAAGTTGGCTGCTGCAGGCGGAAGCCAGGCTTCCACAGGGCAACGAGGCCCGATAAATATATGCATTGCTTATTTTAAAATTTTTTTTATTGCTTTTCTTTTTCTGTCCAAGCCACCGCCTTAGTTTGGATAATCCATTTCCTTTCCTTCTTCCTTCATTGTCTACCCCCTGGCTGGTACACTCACATAGTTTCTACTTTATTGCACTTTGGGGCTGTTTCTCTGCTTTTTATTGCAATTGCTCACATCGACTCATTAGATTCTGGTTTACTAGAAACTAATTGCCAAAGGGAAGGAGAGTCAGGGAGTTTTTATGGGGACATGTTCAAAGGTAGATATTTCAGGGCTTTTTGGTCATTCCTGGTCTGATTCCCAATGATGGGCTAAGCCAAGTGTGTGGGGCTCCCCTGTCCAGGAGAGCTCATGAGCTGTGGCCTAGGAAGGAGAGGGCCCCATGTAGCCTCATCTTTCATACTCACCGGGGTGGATGGTCAGCCTGGTTCCCTGCCCGAATACCACCTTTTGGCCGCTACTCCCCATGTCACACCACAGCAAATGGCTTTACACAAACTGCACGGAGGCCCCCCCCCCTCCCCCTTGAGGAGGATGCCTGATCTGCTTTCCTAGCACCCCGGCTGCTGTGGACAGTTGCCCAAATCTCACAAACTAGACAAGTTCAAGGCAGTGTCTTTTTTTGGGCTACCTATTTGCTCCTTGACAAAGTCTCCTTCAGGGTCCTTTGTAGACATGTACCAGGTTTTTAATCTCTTTGCCAGACAAATATTTAACATCTTTATTTGTGCTTCATAGACTTTTAACTTTTTTCTTTTTAACCTTTCCTTCTGCCTTTACAGAGCTCCCTGCGAAAAAACAGGTGGATTAAAAGAATTTTTAAATATACTAGGTCTCCTGAGTGAAGCTAAACTGGCTTCCTCCTTAAAATTTCTGGTTTGCATCCTAGGGCCTGCTCGCCTGGGACCTAATCCATTGGGCTGAGACGGGAAAGGTCAGGAGGCAAGACAGGAAATCCAGGGGAAATCCTGCCCGGTGAGTCCTTCTTGTCCCCCGCACACTTATTTGGACTTATTTCTGTGCTCATTCCCTTCCTTCTGACCAGGACATTGCTGGTACTTGTCATGAGCAGGGATCCCTCCTCAAGATCGGTTTTAGCAGAAACCCACCCACATGCCCTTTAATCTGACAACAGATAGGGTTTCTTTCCTCTGCTCGGGGAAGTTTGATTGAAAAACAATTTCCAATTTTGCAAAGTGAAGAGGATTAGGAGAATATCTGTTTGCCTCTGTTCTCCTCCTCCTCCTCCTCACTCCTCTTCAATGGTTTTAGGTAAACTATTTATAGAAACATCCCCTCTGGGGTTAGAGAAATGTGACAAGTTTCTAATCTCTTCATCTTTTTTTTCTTGCTGTCTATTTACTGCAGTCATATATTTACAATCTAAATTTACATTTCATTTCCATTTGCAGGAGCTTCTAATGCACTTTTCCATTACTTCCAGAACACTGTGTGTAATGATAAACTCTATTGAAATAAACCAATTCACAAGGAGTTTTTAGGGCTGGAGGTTGACATTTCTCTCTCCCCAAGACAGTTATTACGACTTTTCCAAGCAAGCCTAGGAAAGGGGCAGTCCAGCCAAGCTGGGAGCAGGGAGGCTTGCAGGGTTGATGTTCTTATGACTAACATATCTACTGAGCATTGCTCTTCAGGATTAATTTGGATTTTCTTTTTAATCTAGTTCCAAAATGTCAATTTCCAATCTTTTTAGCTTTGAGAATCTCTCTGACAGGCAAAGCTTAAGGTAAATCTCATGGATGTTTTTGGAATCTCAACCAATATTTCATCTCTGTGCACGTCACAAATAAAGGAACCAAGAGTAGGATGAATATCACACCTTTGGGAGAAAATTTATAACAGTTCTCTGAGAGAGATGAGAATTATAAATAAAAATGGAATTGCATATGCTTTTTTCTGATGATCATTTCTAATATCTGGGGGGTTCTAAATATCCAAACGAGTTTGGAGATATAGCTGCTGAAACACCTGATATTTGGACTTTAGTTAGCAGCTGGACACATGGGTCAGCATGGAAATGCTTTTTTGACTTTTTTTATTTTTTTAAATCTCGTTTGTTTGATGCATAGTGGACTTCAGGAAAGTCATCTGGAGCTGACACAATGCTCACTAGGACATCCTGATTCTAGTTTTTCTAAGGTGGGTGATGATTTGGCCATGAAAGTGGAGGTTTTGTTTTACATTACTCATTGGGTAGCTGGTATCTCTTAGGAATCATAAGCAAAAGTTAAACCAATTGTCTGGAATGAGTTTCTGTTGCAAACAGAGACTCTCTCATGAAGCAAAATTTCAGCTACATTCAAGTTAATTGAAATTAGGTTTGTTTGGAGAATGGTGGGCAACACCCAAAATATCCCTGTGGGTATTGCAGGGTGGAGAGAAGGGCCATTATTACATTTGGATTAGGGAAGCCCTTCTCTCAGACTTCCAAGCGTAGCGGCCACTTTTTCCCCCGAGGGGCCACAGAGATGAGTGGGTATCAAAAGGGGCTTCTCTGATGCTGAGCTCAGCCAAGGCAAGGATGAAAATGTCCCAGTCAGAAACACAGTGCTTGACAACGCCCTGAGATGTGTTTTCAGAAGTTCACGATCTTTCTGACTAATTTGAATATTGCTTTCAATCTTACCCTTTCCCTAAATATCAGCTTGTCATCAGTGTCAACACCAGGTAATCTTACATGGCTTTACCCAAATGGCTTGGCTCCAAAATTTTGAGAATTACAGGGACTATATGATTTTTTTCCCTAGTTGCATAGACAAAGAGGCCTTGGGAAGACCAGGTAGATAACATGAGAGAGGTCGTTCCTTTCGTTGTATCAGTGGGGTTTATATCAGTAGGGCTACATCTCACTGTGTCCTTTGGATCAAGTTGTGTTGTACACCCCCTGCCATTGCTAGGTATTTTAGTTTAATCTGTATCTTTCTGTCCCCTGCTCCTTTCTTTCTAGATGCTTTCTGCCCCTACACACTAAAACTTTAAGTCTCATTCCATCTGTCGGACACGCATCTCCAACAATAACAAAAACAAGCTCAACATTTCCAAGTGTTTCAAGGTATTGAAAAAATGGTCCTAAAGGGGCTCCATCAGCAGCTGTCCTCATTATCTTTTTTGCCAGAAAGACACATGTCACCAAAGCCCCCAAAGATGCTAAGAACTGGGTGAGTAATTCAGTGATCGTTCACTGAATTTTTAAGAATAGTGGCTTATGTTTAGATATAAGTCATCTTTAAAACATACCTGGTCTCACATTCAGAGTTGTTCCTTTTCCAAATGTCAACTTCTCATTGCTTTCCATATCACACAATGACGCGAGACTCTACAAAAACTCAGTTGCCCATACACCCCAAGATACCTGCTTAAATGTTTACTTGTCATCCAAGAATCCCCTGATAAAGCCAGCTCTTTAGAATGAGGGTCTCGTGGTAGAGTCCAGAGACCCCCTAGACTTTTCCTCGTGCTGCCGCCATTTTACTGGCAGTGTGTGGACATCCCCTCCCAGAATGCCTGCTTTGGTAAAACAGGAGTAGGGATTACCTCCCCCATTTTACAGAGGAAGAAAATAGAGGCTCCGGGAGTTGACTGACTTTCTCTCTGTTCCTGGAAAATTCCACCAATTCTAATAAGTTAAGCTCTCTAACAGTCTGACTCCTTACTTAGTTCAGTGACCTGCTAGTACCATTATTCTCATCTATTAGATACAACAGCACGTGATGGCAAGCAAGAGAGTCCTGCACGAGGTAGGTACACATCAGCAGTTGCTTGAATTGGAATCCATCAACGGACTGCTGTGGTTTGGACTTAGGTTACAAAACAGAATGGAAAATGTAGGAATCAGAGTTCCAGAGAGAAATTTGGAAGCATTAGTTATTCAAACTTACATGTCTTTGCTGTCAGTTTTATTTCTTTTCCGAAGAAGAGTTTTTCTGATCCGCCCGGAGGAACACCCCCACAGACTGCTTTACAAATACTGCCAAGGCCCTTCCACCAGGCGCTGGGAACCAGCCTCCCAAGGGAGGCACAAAGGCAGAAGCACAATGTGGTGCAATTATACAGTTGTATGGTTATTCCTGAAAAGGGAGAGGAACTATGGAAAAATTTAATCACTCTTTACCTAACAACCAGTTAGATTGTTCATCATTAATTAATTACTGAATCTAGCTGGTGGACAGTTGCAGTTAATTTGAAATAGCTCTGGGTTGGGGTCAGGGCAAGTTCTTTAGCTTGCTGTGCCTTGGCTTCCCTATCTGCAAAGTGGGGAGAATAATAACCACTGGAAGATGTTGTTGTACAGATTAGGACACGTAAGTGGGTCTGCTGATCAATCCCTGGCTTTACTTGCTGAGAGCACATTTCCTCGGGGATTATTTTAGTAATTTAGGAGACCAGATATCTGTGACTTTTCCCTCCAGACATAGTCCCAGCTGGCAAATATTTAGCTCTGGAATCTGAGTGTCAAGAATGAAATTTTAGGCCCTCTTTCTCACAGAACCAAGTTAAGCAAGCTATTAAACCTTTATGTGTTTCTAGAAAAATTTAAGATATAAAAATATAGGGGCACCTGGGTGGCTCAGTCGGTTAAGTGTCTGACTCTTGATTTCAGCTCAGGTCATGATCCCATGGTTGTGGGGTTGAGTCTTGCGTTGGGCTCTGTGCTGACGGTGTGGAGCCTGCTTGGGATTCTCTCTCTCCTTCTCTGTCTGCCCCTCTGTCTCTCTCTCTCAAAATAAATAAATAAACATCAAGAAAGATATAAAAATATAAAAAGTTCTTTTCTAGAAAGTGAGGGTAATAATAGCACCTAACCCACAGAGCTAGTATCAGGATCGAATGTGCTAATGGGTGGAAAGCATGCTGCACATCGCCTAGCACATAATAAGTAACTAATAAATCATCATTATCTTTCTCCCAAGAAGCCAAACACATGTCAACATCCTCCTTTCACAGTGACCTAAAAATGACCTGTCTTCCTCTAAGTGGCAGACCAGCAGGGCTTGGAGGGCAACAAAGGAGCCACCAAGCAGTTTGATGAAAGGGTTAAGCGATTTTGTGACAATTTAGTAAAAGCTGTATCCGGCTGCATAGGCGCACCTTCACGGTTGGACCATTCCAGGGGACGTGGAGAGGGCAGCCTCTAGCCAGGCAGGACTTGAATATGAGCAAAAAAGGGCCAATAAGTCACATCCTCATTAGTTGGAGTCAAAAAGATCTCAAAACACATTCAATCAAGAAGAGGATTCAATGCTCTCCTCCACTCACCAAGATTCACTGTGAGCTGGGCTCCCTTCTCAAATGTCACCTTAGAACCACTGGTTTGCTGAACACTGTGCAGAGGGGCTTTGTGAAAACCTGTGGCATCAACTTGATGACTCCAGCTTTGGAGAGTTTCCCCAGAACTAACGTCTAATTAACTTCTTCAACTTCCATGCCTCCAAGACAGGGCTGGGTGATGGTGTCTTTCTTTCTGGTAACTCAGGGCTTCTGGGCTCAGGGATATTACCAGAGATACGATTGCCACTTTAAGACACCAGAAGGTTTAGAAAACCAACTCTGTATACATATTCTGTGGCCCAAAGCAATTGTGTTGCTGGGTGCAATCTATCGTAGAATGTAAACTCCCACTGGGAAAGAAATTAGCTCTGCAGTATTTTTAGGTAGTGTTTGATGGTCATAGTCATTGTCTGAAGACAAGACCAGCATTTTCATTTTGACTTTTTCTATCCCTGCTCTAGTCTGCAGATGGCTGAGCCTTTCTCCAAATGTCAAGTTCAGCTATTGTTCCTACTTCACCTCCAACAGCCATGCAATGATTTTATCTCCCTTTGGAAACTTGGAGTTCTGTTTTATGTCCATTAAGTCTTGGATAAAGAATGTTTGGGGTGCAAACGGAGCTGCTATGGCCAAAGATCATGTTTTTTCTCTGCTGGGTCTGGCCTGGTCAGAGCTTTGAGCTGTCTTGGCTTTGCCCTGGACCAGGCTCAGCTGTGTGAACTTGAGCAAGTTTACAACCTCTCTGAGTTTCACTGTCCTCATTTGCAACATTAAAGAAGTGAGTTAGGTGGTCTTTAAGGACTTTCTGAGCTAATAGTTTTTGATTTCATTCTCTGGATTTACCTAAAAATGCTGTGCAATCCCCCACCCCCACCCCAAGAGTGTCCAGTCTTCCTCTCCATTTGCTAAACAAAATAAATAAGCATAATAGGTATCTACTTATTACATAGGGAAATAGAGTTTTCCAAGCCTACCATCTGCCTTAACATTTAATCTTTTCAGAAGTTTGAAGGCAGAAGTTTGGAACCGAATCCTCAGGGGAGAAGTGTTCTTTCTTCGGAGCTTCCAGATAATTCAGAAACCAAACCAAATAAACCGACACCTTTGGTTTAAAGCTAGTACTTACTCAATTTCATGATCACTTGAGTACCTGTTCCAAATGTAAATTTCCTGTATCCTTCCTTCCCACAGGAGCTGATGCCTTTACATAAACTACAGGCTCCTGCTTACCCACAGGAAAGGTGGTTTGATCTTTACAGCCTTTTCCCACAGGATAAGGGAATTCATCATCTGGCCGAGAGTTTCAGCTCCCTGATTACCCGGTGTTGGGGACCGAGGGGGTTTGATGCTAATACTGGGTCTGAAATGGAGGTACTTACCCCAGCTGACAATGAACTGAAACCCCTTCCCAAAGTGGGGCTTCTTAGTGTCTTCACACAGTGCCTAGGCCCTTAACAGAAGTTCCTCCTAGTGCTGGGATGCCACTTCCAGTTCTCAGACCCGTCTCCAGTGTAATTAGGGCCACGATACGGGGCCAGCATCACTAGTGAGGTCACTGAGGACTGTCCTGTGCTACTAATGCAGCCCAGGACTCAGGCTGTGAGGACAGCAGGGCTGAGCATGTTAGGATGGCCCAAAGTTCTTCCCTGGTTTCACAGGCAGCTGGGACACCCCCACCCCCATCCTGAACACCCAGGAGGCTGTTCCTTGCTGCCTGCCCTGTCATCCAGATCTAGAAGAACCATAACTGCCTGGTGGTTCCCAGCTGGTTCTGGCCTGCAGCAGGAAAGGAGATCCCTGTAGGCCTCAAGAATACAAGGGATCCCTTTTTTCATTGTTGGAAAGACAAAAAAGCACCACTTCTCCTATGTTGATTTCTGGGAGCCTGATTTCAGAAATGTGTAATTCTTGAAAAGCTTTCCTCTCATAGACTTTATCGATCAGCTCAAGATAACTTAAACTGGGAAAGTGAACCTGCCTTACAAAATAATGAAATACATGCTAAAACTGATCATTAAATAACATTTTTTATTACCTTGTGTTTTAGATTTCCATGCTGTTGTGAACATTTTTTTTTCTTCTGAAGCTCAGCTACTTACTCAGACATTTAACCATGTCTGGGTCTCAAAGGTAAATCTGTTGTTGTTGTTCACCCAGTCTCTGATCCATTGATAAAACCCCGTCCTCCATTAGGGCATTGATCACATCATCTCAGAAACTGGCCCAGATGATCCCCGGGAAAAAGTGTAGGCACTTAATAAATGTTTGTTAAATTGAATTGTATTCAACATTCATCTTTTGTTTCTATCCCTCGAGGAACACTTGACCATCTCTCTGACAATTTCCAGATGAGAAAAAAAATTAATTCTGCCAGGTATTACTTGCTGAGTTTCACGATTCTTTTAGTCTTGGTTCTAAATGTCAGTTTCCTATTAACCCTGTTCCCACAGGAGTGAGCACCTTTACAAAAACCAAAAGCGTCAGCATAGTTGAAAGGCATGTGGTGTCAACTTTGTTCTGTTTCCCTGCTAGCCTGAGACACCCATCTGTCTCCCCCATCCCCAGGTGCCCCATCTTCCCCAGGGAAGGTCTGCCCTCCTTCCTTCTTTCAGAGCAGAGACAGGAAGGGGCAGAGGAGATTTCAGGGATGAAGATGATAAATAAGATATCAAAATGCTATCACACAATGCAGAGCTGCCTTCTTCTTCCTTTTTTTTTTTTTTTTTTTTTTTTTTTTTTGCCAAATTGATGTTTCTTCCAAAGGCTGTTTTCAGCACTTTCTCTCTCCCAGATGCAATAATAACTGGATTCCAAGTTGGCAACTGGGTCTGCACCTCCAGGCTCTGATGAGTCACACATATTGAATTCAGAAATTATGCTACCCCCTCCAGTGAAGAAGCATGCTTTGCTTTTTCCCCTTGCTGGGCAGCAAGGGGCTCAAGCAACCTGCACAGGGAAACAAATAATAGCTCTCCTAGGTCAGCTTTGTAGCTTCATACATTAGCATCCTAGAATGTGAGACCCGGATGGGAACTTAGCGACCGCCTGGGCCAACTGCCCTCATTTTAAAGATGAGGAAGCTGAAGCCCAGAGAGGTAAATTTGCTCAAGGTCATGTAAGTAGGTAGAAGCGAATCTAGGCTGAAACTCAGGACTCCTGAGTCCCAGTCCTGCCTCTGCTCCTCCCTTCCTGTGATTCGGGAGAATTAGGGTCTTCCCTAGGTAATCTCTGTCCCTCATGGCTCTATGACCAGCCCAGATATGGTTATCCCTGTTAAACAAGAAGGTGTTTTATTTTGGCACATAGTTTATGATTTCAAAAGAGATAGAGAATATCTTAATTCATTAATTTTTTAAATTTTATTTCTTAGGCTGCAGGCAACAGCAACTAATAGTGGGAGAAATGGTCCATGAGATCTCAGGGAAGCCAAAGAAAAGACAGAGATTTAAAAACTTGCCCTTTACCAAAAGGCTAATCCAACAGAAAGTTGGCTCTGATTATTCTTTCTCCGCAGGACTCATTACAGGAATGACATCTAGAGCAGAGTGGCAAATACAGAACCGTGTGGCGTTACCCCCTGCTCCTGTTCCCATGGCAGATATTGCTAATAGACACATCACTCTTTCGCTCTGAGTCTGCATGTGGCCTCACCATCCTGCTTAACAGTGTGCTTCAGAGAGCCACCACCAATGGCCAATGAGATAGAATTTGTCCTCCTCACCCTAGGGAGTAATTGGAGAGAAGACCCTATAGAAGGCTTGAGAATTCTGGTTGTCAAGAGTCAGGTCCCACACAGCCCATCACAAAAGGTGTCACTGACCTGGTTAGACCAAGACTGTTCTTTCCACAGGCTGCTCCAGACATGGCGATAGCAACACTATAGAGTTTCACTTCTTCTTCACACCTGGCTTCAGGCAACATATGATGATGGGGTTCTTCATACCTGTTCTTGCCCAAAGGGCCTTCAGCAAGATCCTTCCCCAAAAAGAAGTTCTGGGGGGGGGGCTCCCCCTGCCTGGGGGTGAAAGACATCTGTAGGACCTCAGGCTCTGCTTGGCATGCTTCTTATCCATCAGACCTGGGGGTCTTGGAATGGAATGTAGCACAGGAAGAGAGTGATGGAAAAACCCCTTTTTAGTCCATTCAACTCACATTACCACACATTCAGATGCTTCTAAGCTTTTCCTTTTTATCACGTTTCTATTCTTTCACAAAAAGAGGTACATTTGTCCATATCCACCCAAGGAAATTTCCCCATGTCCTCCACAGCTGCATTAGGCTTTTTGTTGACAGGAAAATGTCCACCTACCCTTTTAGGGTGCTAACTTACATCCTTAAAGATAGTCCTCTTTGAGTGACTGGGGAGAATAGGCCAACAGAGAAGCAGCTGCAGGTGTCAGGGTTGAAAGGGGAGTGGGAACAGAAGCGGCAACTTTGACTTAAGTTATGAACAAAGAATATTTTCCTCCCCTGACCTGTTTTCTGTCAACATCCCATATGACCTGTTTATGGAGATGGGCTAATTAGAGCAGCAGAGGGCGCTGCAAGGTCAAAAACAAAGCTGCCCACCTCAGAGGAAACTGGGAGAAAAGTCTTTTCTGAGTGATAGCAGTGACCAAGAGCCAAGCCGTGGGACAAGAATGGCCTTGTTTAGCGACCCCACCAGGTCTGAGGGCCCCTCTTGAGTGGTGGTTTCAGGCTAATGAAAGGCAGTCCAGGGTATTCAGTGCCTTGGGGAGTTACTCTGCAGGTATCAATAAGGTTTAAGGGGGATGCAAAAGAGAAATTCAAGGGCGATAAGTCTGTAATAGCTCATTAGATCTTGAGAGTCTCTTGTATCCTGAAACTTTGAGGGTCACTTGATTGTACCCGGTTGCACACTGTGGTCTCTCATGAATAAGCCTGTTGCAATTTTTGGAAACCATATGAGCAGGGTAAGGAGGCCCATTTCTCATGCTTCCACTGCTCTTAGGGATTTGGGAAGAGCACAGCTGGCTCAGGTGTCAGGAGAGTGCAGCGCTCTATGACAGGCTTGCAGAATTGACAGAAAATTACATATGTGGGTCACTTTTTGACTTTTTTGGGGGGCATTAATTGGTACAACATGTCTTTTGCCAGATTTTGCAACTGTATATTTTTATTTTTTTAAAGTTTATTTAAATATTTTGAGAGAATCAGAGAGAGTGCGAGTGGGAGAGGGGCAGAGAAAGAGAGGAGACAGAGAATCCCAAGCAGGCTCTGTGCTGCCAGTGCAGAGCCTGACCTGGGGATTGAACTCATGAAACTGTGAGATCATGACCTGAGCCAAAACCAAGTGTTGGGTGCTTAACCGACTGACCCACCCAGGTGCCCCCACAACTTTATATTTTTAGATCTTTTCTCTAAATATCTGTGATGGGAATAAAACTCTCAGGACTATATTCATTAGTCTATTTAGTAAAAATTCTAAGAGCGACAGCAAACACTAATATTCCCAGATCATTTGCTTGTGTCTTGTGTATGTTATTTCATTTAATTTTCCAGCGGAGCTGTGAAAAAGTTATTATTGTTATCTCTGTTTTACAGATGGAGAAATTGAGGCTTGGGATAGTCAGGTCATGCTTAAGGTCATACAGCAAATAAATGCTAGAGCTGATATGAACCTAGGCATCTGGCTCCAGAGCCCCATTTTTCTTTTTCTCATTAAAAATGAAAAAATTTTGGGGGCTCCCAGGTGGCTCAGTCAGCTAAGTGTCTGACTTTGGCTCAGGTCATAATCTCATGGTTTGTGAGTTCAAGCCCCACGTCGGGCTCTCTGCTGTCAGCGTGGAGCCTGTTTGGATTCTCTCTTTCACACGCTCTCTCTCTCTCTGCCCCTCTCCTGCTCATACTCTCCCTCTCTCTCAAGAGTAAATAAACACTAATTTTTTTTCCAGCTTTGTTGAGATATAAATGACATAACATTGTGTAAGTTTCAGGTGTGCCACTTTTGATTTGGTGTGCTTATATATTGCAAAATGGTTACTACCATAGCGTTAGCTGGATACCTGTATCAGATGACATAATCACCAATTCTTTCTTTCTTTCTTTCTTTCTTTCTTTCTTTCTTTCTTTCTTTCTTTCTTTCTTTTTTGTGGTAAGAATATTTAGGATCTACTTCCTTAGCAACTTTGGAGTATATGTTACAATATTATCAACTATAATCACTATGCTGAACATTAAATTCTCAGAACTTGTTAGTCTTCTAACTGGTTGTTTGTACCCTTCGACCAACATCTTTCCTTTTCTGCCACCCCAGCCCCTGGTGACCACCATGCTACTCTGTTCCTATGGCAGAACCTCATTCTTTGTCATGACACTGCACTGCTGTTCTGAGAAGTGCCCTTCCTGAAGGGATGCCTTTCAAGGAATGTTGGAAGGACACCCTGGTGGGGAGAGTCATGATTGTGTCACCCTGAGGAGTTCTCAGTGTCTGAACTTTCTGTGTGAAGGGGGAGGGTGTCTCCCTCTGTGTGAGGGTGTCTGAAGCCTTCTTTGTTCTTGGTGTGGTCACATGTAACTGAGGGTGTGCAGTCAGAAGAGAAGGAGCAGTTTAATTTCAAAATTACTCCCTAGGGACGCCTGGGTGGCTCAATTGGTTAAGCGTCTGACTCTTGATTTTGGCTCAGGTGTTGTGAGATTGAACCCTGTATCCGGCTCAGCATGGAGCACAGAGATTGCTTGGGACTCTCTCCACCCTCCCCCCCCCACTCGTTCTCTCTCTCTCTGTCTCTCTCAATAAATAAAAAAAAACTTAAAAAAATTGCTACTGCCTAAATTAGGAAGGGAACACTCAGCTCTCTTATAAATATCAAGGCTGCTGACACCTTTAGAGCAGGGACAGACACCAGAAGCTGGGTGGGGACTGGCAGAGCTCCTGGATGTTGAAAATCTGGAAGCTCTGAGACAATCTTTTGCCAGCAGAGGGCTGTGTTCCTGTGAAGGGGACCCCCGCCAGCAGGCGGCAGTGCAGGCCCCCGTAGCCTGGTCACTGAACCATCCTCTTCCAGGTCCAGGGGCCTGGGGATGCTCATGGGCCGACTTCCACGGCCTGGTGTTCACTTTTGGTATTCTCCATGCCTACAGTCGCCTACGATAAAACACAGGATTCCCAGTGAAATTTGAATTTCAGATAAACAATGTATACTTTTTTTTTCAGTGTAAATGCACTCCAAATATTACTAAAATTTTTTTGCTGTTCTTTTGAAGTATGAACTTAACTGGGTGTCCTGTATTTTTACTTGCCAAATCCAGCAAACTTAGCCATGTCAATGGTGAGTTTTTGAGTGAAGAAAGTTGCATTCCTTTATTCCACAAATATTTATGGATTGCCAATTATGTAGCAGCCACAACCCTAGGCGCTGGGGGTATATCCATGAACAGATAAACAAGGTCTTTGCCTTCATGGAACTGGCATTATGGTGTGTGTGTGTGTGTGTGTGTGTGTGTGTGTGTGTGTGTGTCAGGGGGCTGAGGTGGGACAGGGGCTGAGGTGGGACAGGAGGCAGCTGCCAGACCATTTGCAGGGTATTACAGGCCCAGGAAAGGAGGTCCAGCTGCCATAATCTGATTTATATTACATAAAGATCTGGGGAAGGGATTGTCCAGGAACAAGAACAGAAGTAAGAGGACAGTGAGGGGGTTACTGTAGTGGTTCTGACAAGAGATAGTAGTGTTTGCAGGAGCTGCTGGTGGTGGAGATAGACAGGGTGGACATTTATTTCATGGCAGAATGAACCGATGAGTTTGATGTAGGGAAGGGAAAAAAGGAACTCCTACAGACACTCCTGGGTTTGGGGGAGTGAGGTACTCAGTCTCCTCTTTCTCAGAGCCATACACCCTGCTGTTGCCATGTTCCTGGCTTACACACAAAATGGTATTTGTCTTGCATGTGACTGGAAGGGCCGGTCCCAGGGGCTCCAGCCACGATGGCTCCAGTGGCCACACCGAGCACTAGCCCAGCAAGCTTGTAACCCACTCACAGCAGTATTCCCCATGGAAAGTTCTGCTGCGGGGGAGAATTTTCCAGCTGGAGCCAAGCGTGTGCTGCAAAGGGCCTACTGAGAGATGGAAAGTCACACTCTATGATATGCAGCAAGCACTCTCAAGGGCAAGGTATGCCCCGAGCATTAGAAATAGAAGATTTCTAGAATTCAAGGCTAGGAGAGATTTTAGAATCCATCTTGTTCAACCCTCTTCCCTCCCTCTTTACATGGAGGAGTAAGAGACGAGTCAAGGGTACTCATTCCTTTATGCCATTTATTGAGTATGAGTGCAGCTGACCTTGGGCTGGACACCGGTCTGTGTGTGGTCCAAGGATCCGGGAATGGAGGGTAAGCCTCTTGTACAGCAATTGGGTCATTGGGCTTGCAGTTTCTATTTCTCTCTCTCTTTATTTATTTTTTTTTTAAAGTAATTCATCTTCATTGTGTTTTACAAAAGGATTAGTTCAAGATGGATTGAGGACCAAAATAACAATAACAACAATAATTTCTTGGCTGGAAGCATTTGCCTCCTAGAGTTACAGCTCATTCAGCCACATGACTGTCAGGGCTGCCTGCCTGCTCCAATTCCCTCCCACTTCCTCCCGTCAGAGGCCCCAAGATAGTCTTAGAGACCTCAGGAACCCCATTTTATTCTCCAGCCCTGATAGGAAGATGACTCTCCTTGTGGGAGTTAGCCTTTTGCTTCTCTGTGGGTACACTCACTCGTGTACATTCCCTTTGTCCTACCACCCCGTTTTCCTTTCTCTGACTTTAAACGCTTGGCCTGTTTCTCTCTGCGCCTGGTTTTCCAGTCATTCTCCACCTTTGACTTTCATCTCTGTGTCCTTCTCCTGCCTCTGCCCATTGAGTTCCCTCTGGGAGGGCCTGTGTGGGACCCAGTGCCTATGGGGTGCGGAACTTGACCGTTTTCTACTTTTATCTCTTCACAGACCGAGGCGTGCTGTGTGACCAAGTGACCCAGAGCCCCCCATACCAGACAGTGGCAAGCGGCAGTAAGGTGACACTGTTCTGCACTTATCACACAACATACTCAAACCCGGATTTATACTGGTACCGAATAAGGCCAGATCGTTCCTTTCAGTTTATCCTCTACAGGGATAACACTCGATCCAAAGATGCAGATTTTACTCAGGGTCGTTTTTGGGTGTGGCACAGTCAGTCCCAGAAAACCTTCCACTTGGTGATCTCGGTGGAGCCTGAAGACAGTGCCACATACTACTGCGCCATCTATCCCCACAGTGTCGCAGGTGCCCAGGAGGTCTGAACATAAACCCCCAGCACAGCCTGGTATAGCTCCCTGGGATCCTTCTTCCCGGCTATTTTGTGTTCCAGCCTGGCCTTTGGAGGTGCCCTGACATGTCTGCTGAATAATACAAGGGCAGCTCACATCCAGGAGAGCACCCTGGCTTCATATGAAGCAGAGCACCTCCCTTCTGACTCAGTGGGCCGTTGCGGTGGGAGAGTGGGAGAGGTATGTCTGGGGAATTCTCATCTTCATGTCCCCAGTGCCCAGGTCACTCACGCCTGATATGGGGGCCTGTCGCGTATGTACTCTGAGGACTGTGAAGATACCAGAATGGCCAAGGTACCATTCGGGAGTGTTTTTATTTTAGTCTCCATCATTTATCCATTATTGTGAATTGGTCTGTTTTCCTTTTAAGATTCAAAGTAGACACAAAGTTACTTACTTCAAAAATTTCCCCCCAGTTCACCTTTTCCCTGCTTCTTCTTGTACAGCCACCTTATTTTTCTTGAATGCTCTTTGACACTGCCATTTCACTTACTTTATTTGGAGAACATTTTTCTTTCACGGAGGAGCATTGAGATACTCCGAAAAAGCTGTTGGTGATCCCTAGAACCCCAGCATCAAGTCCCTGGGTTTGGAGCTCATGGGTGTCTCCAAGGAAGATAATCATCTCCAGGAGAATCCAACTGTGTGATGTCAAAATAGATACACCCTGAGCCCTGGGAACTCGTCCCTCTTTCCTTTTTTTTTTTTTTTTTCCGTTGAATTCTTTGCCTTAAAACAACTGTTCATTATGAGATGTAACCTTGAAGAGAGTAGAAGCCCAGGCTATGATTTTATACGGAAAACACTAGAGCGCAGAGAAGGGAGGGACCTTCATTCCCAAGGTCAGAGAGCTGGGTAATAATAGAGCTCACATGTGCTGCTGCGCTTTTAGGGCTCTCCCTGGCAGCTTTATCAGTAGGTGCTCTGGCAGCAGTTTATCTGGGCTTCAAAACAGGTGGGTGAAGAGCAGTCACTAGAGAGAGGAATGTACAGAACACGGGTGAGGGAGCCAAAGGCTTTGGGCAAATGTCTCAGCCTCCTGGGTCTCCGTGCTGCCCACGACTGAGTGTGTGTAGCAGTCTTCTGGAGGACTCCCTCAGGGCTGTTTTGGACTTAAATGAAGTGCTGTATGCAAAAGCTCCAGAGAACTATAATCCACAATATGAGCTCCCCCCCCCCCCCCCCCCCCCCCCCCCCCGCTGAAAACGGCCACAATCCCCATGTGGCTCTTGCCATTAATTTTTTTCTGGAGGCTCCTTTTGGTAGGAGAAATTCAAGATCCTGTGATAAGCTAGGATTTTTTTTTTTTTTTTTTGACCACCAAAGTAGATCAGAGGGTGGCTCATTTATATGCTAACTATTGGACAATCCCGAAGTCCAGTCTAGCTGAAATCAAATCACCACCTTGTCCTTGTTTTGGGGATGCTGTATGTTCTAGAAGGAACTTTGGGCTGGTGCTCTTGATAACATGGTTCTGCTCACAGCCACATCCTGCCTCACTGAATGACTTTGAAGAAGGTACATTACCTTTTTGGAAGGGGTATTTTTTCCATCTGAAAAATGAGGATGTGATCTTTTTGTTCTTTGCCACTTATAGAAACATGCTAATGTTACCTAAGGTAACAGATGTGAATGTTTTGGAAATAGGCATTCTTTACACACACAAGGTGCAGTTGTGTGGAATCTTCTAATGGTTCTTCCCTGGATGGACCTCCTTATCCATGTAGATTGTCCTAAACCCATTGAGTCAGAGGGCTACTGCCTCCTTTCTTTGCTTTGGGCTGTGAAGACAACATGGGAGTCTGCAGATGGCAATATCAGGGGGAGTTGGTGAGGGTTGCTCTTTCACTTGTGACCCCATAAGCCCCTGCTTGACACCCTAGGTAGCACCCTAGGTGCCCAGGAAACCACAATAGTGGGTTGCAAGGGCTCTGCTACCTGAGTGGGTGCACCTGGGAAAATGCTGTGGCCTTGCTGACGTGGGGGTAGCAGAGCTCATCGGCCACAGAGGGGTCATTGCTGCTGTTTTGCTGTAGCAGCAGCAGCAACAGCCGGAAACCCAGGGCAGGGTCCCCGAGGCAGGAGCCTGCAGGCTTGGGGCTCAGGAAGCTGCGGTGTGACCTACAAGTTCAGTTTGGCTTTTGTCTGCCTAACAGTGAGTTCACAGCACCCACTCTCCCCCTCCCACGGTGGTCTGTTATGAGTAAAGCCAGAGGCAAGGCACACTCGATGCACTTTAATAAATGCAACAGAGACAACACTGAGAATGGCAGAATACCATCAACAACAAGGGGCAAGCAAGAGTCAGCATCCACTGAAATCAAATTCCCTGTGCATATATTGGCAGGCAAAACCCAGTAAAGATACTCTTTTTACAGCCCAAATCCAGGAGTCTCATTCCTCTCCCTCCCTCCAAAAGTGCTTGCACAGTAAGTCGCTTGAAAGCAGACCCACCTCTCATTCATCTTTACACCCTCAGCTCGGTGCCTGGAACTTAGAAGGAGTCAATTCATGTTTGTGAAGTCAATTGATAAAAGTAATTTTCTCTGTATTTTACCCTGATCTTTGCTAATAGCTTGGAGAGTATTTAGATGAGGCTTTAGAAACCCCATTGGCTGCATGAGAAGTCAAATTTAATTTTGTTTGTAAAGTACTAAGGAAAGCAGAAAGTGCTTTTGTGGATGAGAATGCCAGCTTGAGGCAAACCTAGTGCTGGGCTGAAAAGAGCCATTCCTCTTAGGTGAAGGGCATCTTCTCTCCAACCCCCAGGGTCTGTTTTCCTCTGGGAGTATGGAGCTGGGAATCTGTTGGCTCCCACTTTCTACTTTTGAAGGCAAAGAAAGTTAAGGGAACAAAACACTATTTTCAAAGTGTATCTGTTGTAGAAATAATAATAAAAAAAATGAGTCCTATATTCCTTTATAAAGCAACAGATAGAGCAGTTAGGACCATAACGCCCTACTCCCTAGGACTTGTGTCTTTCCACAAAGCTGGAAAATGAGCTGGGTTTGTTGCTTTGATGGTTTGGGTAGCAGCCACTTAAGCAAGACTGGGATCGGTCACCTTGAATCACCGAGAAGCCAGAAGTCTAAGAGACAGCTCCTCTGTAGGCTTTTGTGAAGACATAATGTGGGAGTTTCATAAGGCAGCCTTCTGAAGCCAGTCAGCCTGCAAGTGAAGGACAAGGATCAGAGTGTCATAGATCACAGATAGTCCGTGCTGGGAGGAATTGTAGTACTTACATAGTCTGGGGATGGCCAGTACTTGCTGTGCCTGCATCATTACAGACATCACTAATCTATCATGGTATGGTTCTTTCTGCACCTGACCATAATTCAGCTACTCAGTATTAGCTTATCAATATTGGCATAAGCCATGCAACTCATTTGCTCTCCTTAGTCTTTCTTAACTCCTTTGTTTAATGGGTGAAAAACCTCAGGCCTAAAGCGGTGGACAACTAGGCTAGGGTAGCAGAGCGTTAGTGACAAGGACAGGGTGAAAACCCACGTCTTCTGTCTCCTAGTGTAGTGCTCTTTTTATATAGCCACACTGCTCTTGTCCTTGGGACTCCTGGAAACCAGTCACCCATTTGGAAATGATTGGACATGTCCTCAGGCTGGGTTGGATCAGTCCCACACTTAAAATCTAAAGTTGTCCCTAGATCAGGAGTTGGGACTGGGGAGAATTGGGGGTACTGGAAAAAGGGCAAACCTAGGCCCCGGTTTAAACTTCATGTCTAAGATTACATGAAGAAGGAATGCAAGTAGCAGGCAGATAATTAATGTCTCAACTGCAACTTTGTATGCATCTTGAATAGCTAGCAGTGTGCTGGTTACTACTAATGGGCATGTAGGTTCATCCCAAAGATGGGCTGGTCTATACACTGGGAGTCCTGTGATAAAGAGATGGGAGCTGGCATCTCCTTTGTCTAGGCAAGGCAGTTTCCGGAAATTCTTTGGGTGAAGCTTTACTGATGGCCTTGCAAATAACCATGACCCCTTGGCCAGATAAACAAAATAGCAAATAAAGAAAACTATTTCTCATTACATAGCTCCAAGGTTTTAGCTCCTGGGTTGGAGGTGGGGATTATCGGCCAGTATTACATCATACTACATAACACATTTTGAGTCTGGCTTGAAATAGGAGGACAACAGGAGATGGGGTGTTATGCTGAGTATCTGAGGTGGCCCACCTTTATTAAATCATACTATGTCTCAGGGCACCTGGGTGGCTCAGTCGGTTAAGCATCTGACTCTTGACCTCGGCACAGGACACGATCTCATGGTTTGTGGGTTCAAGCCCTGCATCAGGCTCTGCACTGATATCTCAGAGCCTGCTTGGGATTCTGTCTCTCCTTCTCCCTGCCCCTCCCCCACCCATGCACATGTGTTCACGTGCGCTCTCTCTCTCTCAAGATAAATTAAAAAAAAAAATCCTATTGTGTCTCTGTGTTCTTCCCTTTCCAAGCCTTCTTGGCCCCTTACATTCCTAAACTCCTTTTCTCCATGTGCAGCATAGTTTGGCTTGAGGTAGGCATAAGAAGAAGCTAATTCTTACCTTAAAAGAAAAATAACTTGGCAGTCAAGAGAAAATTGATGGCAAGACTCTTGGCAAACACCATCCGGAGCCCCAGCACTGTGAGGGACAGCATGTTTACATTCCCGGCTGTGAACTGTGAACTGTGATGAACTGTGGCTGAAAAAGAGTAAAGGTAGCGGCTTTAGCAAGAAACTAAATTCCCTTCCAGAAATTAGGCCCACAACACACAGACACCAGCCTACCCCGAATCACCATCATTCTGCCTGGGCTGCAAGCCTAGCTTGGTGGCAGATGGCCCTGAGAGACCCAAGGCTGCTGCTACTCCCAGCCAGGCAAGCTTTGGAAACCCATGCTTGTAGCCAGGCAAGCTTCGCCGAGAGGCTCAGAGGGAACCAGCTGGGCTCAGGTATGGTTTTTGTTTTCTTTTGAAATCTGCTGACTTTTGGCCCTGTCTGACAATTACAGAGTTTGCTTTAACACTCAGTTCTGAAGTTGACCCTTGATTTCAACTAACCTTTGGGCTCACTGATGCTCTTTGGAGTTAGCTTTATGTTTTCAGTTTCCGTTGGTTTTGGTTTTACAGTACCTGGAACAAACAGCAGTGGTCAGGGATTTACTGGCAACCAAGAGGCTCAAAGGGTTTGAGGTTTGAAAAGTGGAGGAGACTTTAAGTAAGTAAACTGAGGATCAGGGGTATGAGTTGCTTAAGGTCAAACAGCTATTCACACAGCCAACATTCTTCCCATTCTGGAATTTTTTCATTATACTATGAGGCCCACATTCAGGTATGTTTCTAATTTGTAGGATGAACGAGGGTTCTCAATCCCGTGATAGGCTGGGCTGCCCTTTGTTTTGGCATTCACACTGGATTAGACTGTGCACAAATTTTTTTTAAAGATTTTTTTTAAAGTTTTTAAAATTTATTTAGATAGAGTGCAAGAGAGCAGGGGAGAGGCAGAGAGAGAGAGAGAGAGAGAGAGAGAGAGAATTCCACACAGGATCAGCCCTGTAAAGGCAGAGCCCCTCATGGGGTTCGATCCCACAAAATGTGAAATCATGACCCGAGCTGAAGTCAAGAGTCAGACGCTTAACCCACTGAGCCACCCAGGTGCCCCATAGTCTGTGCATGAATTTTTAACCCAGAGTCTAGTAGTAGGACAGTCATTAGTATCAAGGAGACAGTGACTGGTGAAGAGGAGATAGGAGATGAAATAAGATGGACTTTATCTTAGATTCCAGCTCAGGGATGCAGAGTTAAGTTCAAAGTCAATGACGGGCCATAGTTGGGCTCAGTCTTATTTCTAGCATGAAGCCACGTTGAGAATGATCTGTCAAGAGTTTACATCTTCAGCTTCCCTTTCCCTCAATTTTTCTTCCCTACAATTCCAGCCCCTTGAAACTAGATGAGACCTACCTGAAGAATTTGTCCTTGGTTCAAAGTTAGTGGAGCTCACAGCTTTACTGTTGTGTTCAACCAAACAGGTCACCGAATTTGGATCTTCATACCGACCAAGCTTGACAGCACTGTACTTCCCACTGGGGGAGACGACAATAGCAGGGTCAAATTCTTCTATTTTCTTGGTTGATTCGAGTTTTATGTCTATATCCTTAGGATAGAAATCCTTCACCAGACAAGCAACCGTCGTCCCATTTCGCATGATGAAAACGGATGGTGTGGCAGGAGGCTGGCTTTCTGCAAATATAATCAATTTATCTTGAAAGATGATTATCCACAAGTGTGGGAGTTAAACGGTGGGGTTTACTTCAATGCCTTTGGGGCCAAATACTGCAATACAGACTTTCCTGCATCCTTTAGTGACCTGGGCTTGTTAACACCCAATGAAAGAGGTGGCTAAGGGAAGCGGAAATGAAAGGCAGTCAGTCAGACTTCTAGTTAGGAGCTGCTAAGAGACATGGCTGGAAGTGGAGATGGAAAATAACAACTACAAACAAGTTTCTGGATCATCTGAGATTCAATTATCTATATTTTGTTAATCAGTCCTCTGGATGATTGCAGTCAGGTTGAATATCTGTCTGCATCGTTGGTTTATTTTAAACGCATAAGCCCTTAGAATGAGAACAGGGTTGGTGCTCAGTTAAAGAATCAGGGTCTGAGAAGGACTACATGACTGGTTCAAATACCCTGAGGATGGCAGTATTGGAGTCACTTTAGGGTGTCTTTCTCATTTTTCGGACTGGAAGGGATAACCACTGAAGTTAAGTGGTACATCTCTCTGCCTTTAGGTAAATACTTATTTTGTTGTAAGGGACTATCCTATAGTTTCTGAGTCTTTTATCAGAGATAACAGCTATTATTCCCAGGAAGTCCTTATAGATATTAATTTTTTAAACATTTATTCATTTTTGAGAGAGAGACAGAGTGTGAGTGGGGGGGGAGGGGCAGAGAGAGAGAGGGAGACACAGAATCCGAAGCAGGATCCAGGCTCTGAGCTGTCAGCACAGAGCCCGATGTGGGACTCAAACTCATGAACCATGAGATTCCGACCTGGGCCAAAGTCAAATGCTCAACCAACTGAGCCACCCAGGTGCCCCTAGATGTAAAACCAGTTTAAACCCAGTTCTTATTTTATTCTAAGTGAAGCTATGGAGTGTTGGTGCTAATCATTGGATCTCCTCCTGGCCTCCTCTGCATTCATGCCTCACCTTGATCTACCATCTATCTGCTACTCTGTATATGCATCTTTTTCTTTCTTTGAAACTGAAAGTTTTAAAGCTTTGAGGGAGGCAGTATTGATTCTTTCCCATCATGCCTTATTAAGGTTTGCGAATTATGATAAATTTTGTCCATGAAGACTTGGATCCTTAGGCTATCTTCAAATAACTGTTAAAAAAGGAGGGTGCTGTGAAGATGCCTGAAATCAGGAGAGACAACCAATCTGTGGATGGTGACCTAGATATATTTCCAAACAGAAGCTTAACTGTCAATTTTCTGTAGTAATTACTTGTGTGAATGTAGCTCTTCTATTTGAAACTAGGTGATATCAAGTTAAAAATGTTGAATTCCAGCGTACTTTTATTTACTATGATCTATAATCAAGATATAAGGTAATGCTAAATGAAAAGTCTTGGTAATGGGTGAGTAAATGCAATCATTTTTCTAATACTCTGTCCTAATTTGGATTTGGGCGTTAGCTGTTGAAGCTCATGGTAGTGGAGCTATAAACAAATAAATTGGTTATATCTGCTTGAGAGGGTGCGTTTGCTAGTCTAGAAGTTCTTTCTGATCATCATTTTGTAAATGGACAATGGCCAATCAGGGCTTTCCTAGGGAATCAGCTGTTCAGAGACCACCGCCCCCCCCCCCCCCCTTAACTAGCCTCCAAATATTTTTTTGAAAAAATTTGTTACCACTTTTTTCTCTGCCTGGAAGCTCAGCTGGAAGACTGGATTCTGTTTCAGTCACTAAGGGCAGGAAACTCATTCCTAAGAATCTGGTTCCATATATTTTGGCTTCAGTTCTAGACAAGATGGGGATTGGGGATTTTTTCAGGGGGCTCTCCTGGAACCTAATTTCAACCCATGTGAGGAAACCTTCATCGTTTTGCTTTCCGGCATAGCTGAAGCCACTGATAACAGACACTGATAACTCGGCAGCAACGGCTTGAAAAACCACATGTTCATTCACCTGTCTTCAGAATTGCAACATTTCTCATTCACTATACTGACTTTGGTGACATGTACTCTGGTTGATTTTCAAGGGAGTTATGAGATACAGAGAAAGGAAACCAGTAATTAAAAAACAAAGCAAACAAAACAACAAAACAAAACAATCCTATTTCCTTGGTTACTACAGAGTATGACCCAATCCTAGACTGATTTACTTGGATAATTAAGGCTTGCTTGGGATTTTAAAATCTAAATTCAAAGGCAGTTGTCAATGATCACTTGGGGCTAGAGAGATTTGGTTTGAATAATTTGAACAATGGAACATAGCTGACAAGACAAATGTCTGAAGAAGGTCATACACTTATGATATTGAGCTCTTAATCTGTTACTATTTCAGATAAAGCATAATGCATTCATTTGGTAAAACATTTTTCTCAGACCCTTTTCTCAGTGAATACCTATCTACTGAAAACAATTGTTTGAAAATGAAGTGTTTTATCTAATCCATTCTTTGGTATCATGATAACCAAATAAAAGGTTATCTGGCTGAATTGAACCTTTTTTTAAAAAAAACAGAATGCATTTTATATGGTTGCCATATGTAAACTAGTCGATTTTGTTTTCAGTTTAACCCAAAATCCGAGTTAGATAAAATTTGCCCTACTGTAGTCCAAAATTTAAAGATCTAATTGTTCATTTTTTTGAGAATTGCTGGTCTTTCTTCTTGGCCCACAAGTGTAATTACATTTCACTATGGGCTTCAAAGTGCTATTTGTTTGGACAATTGTTATTTTATTTCAGACTTTCTCTTTCTATGAGTAACAGTCCAATGCTAAGGTTATGTGCTGGTAAACAATACCAGAAGAAGTATATACCTTTCCTGAACAGCCTTTCTTAACTTGTATACATAGAAATCATCTATGTTTTAGATTCCCACTGAGTCCTATCAGTTTCCTAAGGATTGTACCATCTGTAACAAATGTCACTCACAAATTCAAGGCTCTCTGACATCGTGGGATTTAACTTTAACATTGAAATACACATTTGCTCTACCTGATTACTCTGACCTGGTTAACTGTCTCTGTCTTAAATCCTCCAAGCTACAGGGCATTTGCTTATGGTTGCAATGAGGCATGTGCACTAGTCAGGTTAGCCAAAGAGATGGGTAAGAATGGAAACAACCTTCTGGAGATTTGGGGCCAGAGTGTCCCTGCACATCCCCTCCCCCACCATGTGCCCCAGCAATTAGTATGATTTTTCTAGTTTTCCTGGCATTTTCTGGGCTGCCCTGAAGATTTCAGAAATAAGTGGGGGATGCAGTTTGAATGTATGTTTTTTTAAAAAACAAAACTAGTTACAGAGCTGCTTCAGGGACTCAGCCCAGTGTCTTTATCTGGCCACCCCCCACATCTGGGCTACTCCATCTCCTAGTTATACTTTCCCAAGTAATGCAAACTGGATGGCAGCCCCAGTGCCAGGACTCAATTTATCCCTAGAAATATAGTGGAAAAAATCAACTCACGTGGTTCCACGAGGAGTTTGGTGCCGGCTCCAAAAAACATCTGTCGGGTATCCCAGGAGCACATCGCAGCACTGCCTCACAAGTAACCAGCCTGGGGCTGGCCCTGGGGCCTGGCCTAGAACATCTGTGCCCTGCCTCCCCAGCCTGGGTCCCAGCCTAGAGACCCCACAGCTCAGAGAACTACAAAGCTGCCCTCGATGAGATCAAGGGGCTGAGTGCACAGAGGCTCAGTTCCCTTTGAAGCTAATAATAGTGTATCTGCTGGATAAGGATGTGTGCATGAAATCCCAGCCAGGAAGCACGGAGACAGGGGACAGAGCTGACATAGAGGAAGAGAAGAAGGCGACAGGTGACTGGTAGCTGCCTTCAAGATGGACAATTTAACTCCCAGTTTATTGGAGGCCTTTCCAAGAAGAACACGATCGCTTGGGAATAGGGATGGGGCACGGAATAGTGACATTTCTTAGAGTGAATGTTTGGCTGAAGAGGGTTTAGACACAGGTCTGGTTCTTACATTCTGGTTCCCTTCTCTTGGGTCACAGATACTGCTTTTTGATTAGAAACCTAATTTCTTCCCCATCACTCAGACTGAGCTTCACAATAATAAGGAATCTGTCTCCTAATTCCCCGAGCCCAAGGAAAGGCTTTCTAAGGATCTGAGGCTTGAACAAGAAGTTGGTAGTGGATGGAGAGCCCAGGGTGCTGTGTGTCCATGGATGTGGGTCAGAGAAGCCGCTGCTTGCTTTGGACCGCTTGTTTTTGTTTTATAATTCCTCCCGTATCTGGATCCAGATACAAGCTTCAGGAGGATATAATAATCATGTGAAATAGAATTTGAAGGCCTTATGGATTACTCGGTCTCATCACCAGAAATCTAGAGTCTAGGGCTAGAGCCAAAGGAAACGATGGTTGTATAGGGCCATTATTTGCTGTCAAAACTTTAAGGATTGAGGGCTTGACTTGAAATTCTCACTTTCCCTAACTGAGCTTCACATAATCATTTTACACTCCATCACTGCAGGAAGAGAAAACTGAAGAAGTAAATAGAGTATCACCAGAGAGCACAGGTCAGAGTCCTGGCAGAGGGGCTAAGCATCAGTTTCATCTCTTTCCTTTTTCCCTAAGATTCCCAAAGGCACAGCCTCAGAGATTTGATTGTAACACTGCAGATAATTCTGAATTTCAAGTGGAAATGATTTAAAGGGAAAATGAAATACAATACTTTTCGCTCAGATGCAATTTGCCCAACATCGATCAGACTGCAATCAGCTACAACATGATTGTTTCCCTCCTTCTTTCTAGTCTCTCTCTTTTCAAAGATAAGATAACACGCCAAATCCCACTATTGGCCTGGAAGCAACAGGCAACCAAGAACCCCTGTAAGTTTATGTTTCCTTCTGAGAGGCAGACACCATGTTGACAGTACCAGCTGCTTTCAGGATGTCAACCTTGCCACATTCACGTACATTTCCCCACTTCTTTATTTCCTCTGAAACAAAATTTAACCACGTAAGGGGGCAATGCCTGCCCCATTGGACTTGGCATTTTGGAAAGCTTCTGAAAGACTACTGTTCTCTGGACCAGTCCCAGTGACTGACTGTTGGCAGCTACCCAAACTACCTGAATATCACCCATGGATTTCTGAGCACTGGCATGCCTTACCAGGGGACAGTATCTCTAGGAGAGCACCATGACTTCCCTGTTGTCCTGAAGTTGGTGTCTGTGATTCTACATTGGATGTAGGCTCCTGAACCCTGTGCAGAGTCTTCAGATCTAGGGCTAAACAAAGGGATGCAATTTCTGCTCTTGGAAGACCCCGACAAGGATGGGGCCTGGGGGATCATTTAGTCTGAGCCAGGCACACAGATTTAATGCAAGTTCTCAGCAAAAAGTCACAAAGGCAAGATTGGCTTTTGTCATCTGAGGGAGAGAAGACTGTCTTGATCTAACTCTCTCTGCAATAATATTTTTCTTCTTTTTAACCCTTCCTCTTCCTACATTTTGGCTATGAGTCTTTTTCCTCATAAACAGTGGAGCGACTCTCACCTAGAGCTTGCCTTTTCCCTGACTAAGGAGGGGACCAAAAGCCTGACTAAGGGATTTCTTCAGGCCTTTGTAGAAGGCTTATTGCTACAAATCTTTAGAACAGAGTTTCCATGCATACACAGACTATTTTCTTAAGAGAAACCTAATGAATTCATCCTCAAATTTTACCTTGACTCTTTGCAACAACAAAACAATGCATTTCCAATTTAGAACCTCCTGACCTCCCCCAAAGCTCCAATCCATTCAGGACTCTGCTACAACAAGCCCAAGGGACTATACGCGCTGAAGTAAATTAAAATGCATGACTTACTTGGTTCCACGACGAGTCGAGTCCCTGCTCCAAAGATAAGTGGTGCATCATGACACCACCTCAGGCACCATTACAAAAACCCCACCGCCTATTTGCCCTCCGTTTAGTCCGTCTGTTTGGAAGGGGGGTGGGTGGAGCAGAACGAGAATAGCTGGAGGCATAAAACTCTGCAACGGTTTCTGAGATCTAAGCACTGTATCTTGGCAGCTTGTTTATATGTGTTGTCCTCTGAGTGTTGGCATTTAAGGAAGTCCCTAGGTTTTCTACTATTATTTCCTCAACCTGCCATCACTTACCTGCCGATCTTGCTTCAGGATCAAATTTCACAGGGAGAAAGGAATCATTTTGGGTTGGCTGAGAATTGACAAATGGCTATTGTTAGCAGAAACATAACTATAAGTCTCTAGTCAATCATAAAGGACTATGACTCAGTTAGAGGTGGAAGAATGTGATGGTTGGTGCAAGAGCCATCGATGCAAAAGAAGTGGAGCCTACCCGAAGGGTCATAATAATCATACATGACCACCATTTGTATAAGAACTTGGCTATTTACAAATGTCTTGCGTTTATACTACCTTAGCAAACATTATAGTAACAAACTCCATGAGGTGATATCATTATTAGATCCTTCTTACAGATGAAGTCACTGAAGCTAATAATGGTTAAGATAGTGAGTGTCAGGACTGGGCCTTACTCCCAGGTTCTTCAGACTCCAGTTTCCATGCATTGAACCAGAGTAACGAGTGATAGGACTGGAAGGGGCCACAGCAGTCACTTGTCAAAACCTCTGTGGTGACACAAATGTTAACTAATGGATGCATAGGAACAGTTTTGATCTTTTCTAGTACCCTTTTTAACAATCAAATCACAGAATTCCTACTGGGTCATAAGACACTCAACACCATTGGACTTCCTTGCTTTTCCTACTAAATCATCCCTAAGAATTGGTCTAGAGGATAATTAGAATCCTAGTGTGCTAAAGCTGGAAGACCCCTTCGAAATCACTTTGCTTAGCTAGAGGGAAACTAAAGTTCGGTGAAGGAAAGTCACAGAGCTTGTCAGTCAAAGAGAAGGATTGAAACTTGGTCTGAATTCTTGGTCTGACTTGCTCATCATCACACCTCTCATTTACTAGGTGTATTTGGCGCAGTTCTGGTTATGACCTGGTTATGATCTGTAAATGGTGAGTGCACAGGTGGCAAGCTGGTTCTCTAAAGTTAGTCAGGTAGAGGGAAGACAACGAATACTCTCCAGGAAGGATAGTGGATCAAGAGGACCACTGCAGCACATACCTCATTCTGGAATTTGTCAGAAACTCAGTCCCCGTTCCTCAAACCATCCCTTGCTAAATTACATGCTGGCTAGATTTTTTTCAAGGGTTTCCAAAGCTGGTGACTTGGGAAAATACTTAAAGATAATTGCTAAACATAGTGGTCACAAGAAGGAGAAAGAAGTCACTTACGTGGTTCTACCTCCAGATAGGTTCCTTTGCCAAAGAACATTGGATACTACACAGCTGATAGACCTAATCTAAAAAGAGCTTTGCTTTCTCTGTATGGTGACCCTGGCACCAGTTGCCAAGTCATGTGATATCTACTGGACCGTATTTTCTGTCTCATCTAGAGTAACTTCTTTGCGCCTCTGTCTTGGCGGCTATCCTTCAGGACAAAGCAGGAGGTGATTCCTGAGTGAAATAGAAATCTGAGCCTTTGCCATGTTACAATCTGAATTTGTGCTCTGAATGAGAGAGAATGAGTTTGTGCTCTGAATGAGAGAGATTGGAAAGGAGTTTCTTAGTTTGATCAGGAGAGAAGAAAGGTGGTACGTTGGTCATAGGCTGGCGGTTCTCAACCTCTGGGCTACACTTAGGTGGGGCAAAGATCTAGTGAGTCATGTACCCCACTCATTCCTCACTTTAGGGGACTTCCATTTCGTATCCGGTAAGAGCTTTGCATCATTGTCAAGCATTGTGCAACACACTTCTTAGTATAAAATAGAATTAGAATCTTTAGTACATTAAAAAAATTTTTTTAAATGTTTATTTATTTTTGAGAGAGAGAGAGAGACAGAGACAGAGGGTGAGTGAGGAAGGGGCAGAGATAGAGGGAGACAGAGAATCCCAAGCAGGCTCCAGGCTCCAAGCTGTCAGCACAGAGCCCGATGACGGGCTCGAACTCACAGAACTGTGAGATCATGACCTGAGCCGAAGTCGGACGCTTAACCGACTGAGCCGCCCAGGCACCCCTAGTACATTTTAAGAACATGTTCATAAATATAAAACTTTAGCAAGCTTTAATGATACACTCACACTTAAAAATGACTGTGAAATTAGCCTCTGTCATATGTAAAAATGAGAGTCTGTAAGATTGTCTGTGTCACTTATACAACCAGGCCGAAAATACATTTTCAGATCTGCTTACAGCCCGTAACGCGTTGCAGATCACTCTTCGAGAATCACTCAAATGGAAAGTGAGTCTCAGTGGTGGTGAGACAGAAAGATGTCAGAAACCCTGAAATCTGGTTCGACTCTGTTCCTCACTAAGTGTGTAATCTTAGCCAATTTCATGGAGCTACATTTGTCTCCTTTATAAAGTGAGGGTGATATCTTCTGTATTGGGGGTTCTAAAGATGAAATGAAAGGGTGTGTATAAGGCACTCTGTAAACTAGAAAGCCTTGGCTGAATGACTGGACTGTTCATTAGGGCTACACTCAGAGAAAACACATTTGACTTGAAGTAAGGGGTGTAATTTCCCTGAGCACAGAGCTTCCCAGGGTCAGAATGGTAGGAAAAGGTCACTAAGAGGGAACAGAGTCCTACTTCTTTGTTGCAGATGAGAATGCCCACTTCTTAGGGCTGTGGGTGAGGCCTGAAATCCAAATTTCTGTCTCCCTTGGTCTCTTCTCACGGCCAGGTATGACCTCCACTCCGTTCTCCAGCCTCCCCTTCTCTGGTCTCCAAACCGAAGCCCTGACTCCTCCTGAGGCCTATTACCAACCTGACCTCATTTTCAAATTCTCTCCCCGTCACTCACTTTCTTCCAGCCACACAGGCTTCCTTACTATCCTTCACATGCTCCAGGCAGCGCTGCGTTCCCCCTGAGTGCTCTTCCTCTGGATGGATATCTGCGGGTGGCTCACTCTGTCCCACCCTCAGGTCTCTGGTCAAATGTCACCTTTCCAGTGCGGCCTTCCGTGACTCTGTTAGAAACTGCACACTGCTCCCTCCACTAGTCTTCTGCTTTCCCTTTCCTGCTTTATTTTCCCTCACAGGGCTTATTGCCGCCTAAAGTACTATATATTTTATTTATTTAGCTAGTTTACCATCTGTCTTTTGCCATTAGAGCGAAGGCACCAATAAGGCATGGGTTTTTGTCTGCTTTGTTCATGCCGATTCCCTTAGCAGCTAGAGGAGGGCCCAGCCCATGGGGACAGGGACTTGTCACAGGTTGCAGAGCGGGGACCTGGGCTTGGCTCTGCGGGTTCCCAGTTTGCTTTTATTTCTAATTCCCTTTGCCTGACACCACAACTGACTGTCCATTCATTCATTCATTCATTCAACAGTTATTTAGGCCTTCAGTGTATTTGTGGAAACAGTGAGGAACAAGTCAGCACCCTTGCCCTCAGGGAGCAAGGAAGACACATAGTGAGTTATACGAAGTTTCAGGTGGAGGTGAGAGTATAGAAATCGAGTGGGGTAAGGGGACCGCAGAATGACAGAGGATGGTTGGGAAGGCGTCACTAGAAGTGACATTGAGTAAAGACCTGGAGGAGGAGAGGGAGAGAGCTATGTGAATCCCTGGGAGAATGTGGTTGTGGGCACAAGGAACTGCAGGCCATGGGCTCTGTTCTGAAACTGATGATTGCCAGAGGGAGTGGGTGGGGGAGGAGCAGCGTCGGGGGAAGGGGAGCAGGAGACACAGGCTTCCAGTTACAGAATGAATGAAGAGGCCATGAGAGTAAAAGGCACAGCATAGGGAATATAGTCAACGGTATTGTAGTAGTGATGTACAGGGGCAGATGGTAGCTACCCTTGTGGCGAGCACAGCATAATGAATATACTTGGGGAATCACTATGTTGTACGCCTGAAACTAATGTAACATTATGTGTCAACTATACTTTGATCAATAAAAAGAAGGAAGAAAAAGAAGGCTCTGTTCTGGGAGATGCTTATCGGGAATGAGAGGGGAATGCCAGAGACAGGAACAGGAAAGTTATCTCTTGGAATTTTAGAAACATACTGATGAGCCCAGGATTTTCTGGACTCTTTTTCTTGGGGTCAAGATAATCTGTTCATTGCCTGGATCTTTCTGAGTGTAGAGACCTTCGAGTCCAGGGGTGTAGTGTGAAGAATGGGCCTTGCCTGGAGAATACCTCCTTGGGGAGCTGGTTTGGGTATGGGCGCAGGAGCACGTCCTTGGTGAAGGCGGGATGGTGGTGGGGGATGGTGGTTGGAAGGGAAACAGCCTAACTGTGGCTTCAGACTCTTCAGGCAGCTTAGAAAGGAGCCCAGTAGAGGTGGAGGGGGAGGCTGGGCCAGGCAGGAAAAGCCTCTCATGTGCCTCTATCAAACTGCAGTCCCAACAGAAAAGAAAAGTTCTCAAGTGCACAGATGGTGGAATCAGACAGATGATACAAATTTTGACTCTGTGATCTTGGAGAACCCACCTCCCATCTGCAAACAGGTGAGGAATAGTACCTACCTCCACATGACCATTGTGAGAAGTGCATAAAATGGCATTCATTAATAAAGTGCCTCGTCCAGTGGCCTGATACATAATAGACACTCAGAAAGTGGTAGTTAATATAGTGATGGCACATAATAATACATATTATTCTAAGTGTATCTCATGACCCACTTTCCTGAAGATGCTCCTGATGACTATGGCTCTTTTCTAAGCTCCTATCATTGTCATGGTCAGTAGCACATGCTTACACTGTGGTTCTTTATTCCATGCTGTTTTGTCCTGTTTTCTGGTTCTGCTTAATGAAGTTAAGCGGCATGCCCAGGTTTTCTCTATCCAGAGGGCTGAAAGGTTGATGGATTTGGGTCTGTGGGTTTGATGGATTTGGGTCTGTGGGTTTGTGTAGACCTTTTGTTACTTTTGTGCCACCCAGGAGCCCTGCAGATAAGAACACAAAAGGAGCTTCCAAGGAAAAGGAAGCTTCAAAAGGAAGTAGGCTTCTGAGAAGATAAAGTCTCTGGGTTTGCAGTGAGGCCTCCTCAATCCAATATTACTTGGCTAAAAAAGAAGGCATCATTCAAAGATATTCTGGATCCTTCTCTCTCTGGATGCCCCTTATCTTTTCATTTCAAAGGATGAAGGAATGTACCAGCGCAGTATTTCCCAGACTTCAATTAATCACATTTCTGTTTTGTCACATCCGTCATATAATTTGCTTAATAATTTTTTAAAATTTACTCTTTAAAAAATTTTTTAATGTTTATATTCTTGAGAGAAAAAGAGACAGAGTGTGAGTGGGGGAGGGGCAGAGAGAGAGGGGGAGACACAGATTCTGCAGTAGGCTCCAGGCTCTGAGCTGTCAGCACAGAGCCTGACGTGAGGCTTGAACTCACGAACCGTGAGATCATGACCTGAGTCAAAGTTGGATGCTTAACTGACTAAGCCACCCAGGCACCTCTTAAATTTACTTACCTTTTAACTTAAAATATAATTAAAAGGAACCTTTAGTCATAGAGGTTTGACAACCTAGTTGTACTATTCTGATATCCATTAAAAGATAGCACAATGAAAATGAAAAAGTCTGTGTACCATATAAAACCTCAGGCTGTGCATTCCACACTTAGGAAAACACTGGATCATAACTCAGCAAACAGAAGGACTTAATTTATTAGGAAGAGCATGGTGAACAAAGGGTGGTTAGGGAAATCAGTCACTCACTCCACTGGGAATGTGGATAAACTATTATCTTAGTGAGAAATTTTAAAGCCAATGAGGTCTAAAGGCAAGGACTTGAACTAGTTGAATTTTCAAAATGTTGCTATGATTTTTCTCTCTCTTTTTTTAAAATCTGAATTTCTCTGCCCTGGCAGTGCTAGCACAGCTTGGGATCTCTCTCTCTTTCTGGATGCAAAGCTATACCCTGTTTCTCCCCATAGTAGGTGAGGCCTGGGAATGGCCAGCCTGCGTTCCTTCTTCCTTCCTCAGCCCCGAATTCTACGGTTCCCTCACATCATACATGTAGGCATTCTCTGAGAGGAGACCACCCCATCAAATTCTCCCACCCCACCTCTCTGGAGCTTTCTTTTACTTTGGAAAACACAAGCTGAATGTCAAAGCATTAGGCTAGAGTGTGCTGTTAATTTTCTAGTAGCTAGCTCAGCAAATTTGGGACCACTGACCCCACTGTTAGACTTCCCTAGGACCTTTGAAATGGGGTTTTGTATTTTCTTTCTTTCTTTCTTTCTTTCTTTCTTTCTTTCTTTCTTTCTTTCTTTCTTTCTTTTTTACATTAGGTGGCTAAATATTAATATCCACTATTTAACTGGAAGCTTCTGACAAATGGAGACTTTTTAAAAATTTTTTTTAGCAAGACATGGTTGAATTCAAATGTCATTTAAATGACACAAAAAGATGCCTTCTGTGTTGAGTACAATCTTTTGACAACTTCACCGTCGATTCTTTTATAGCAGTTAATTAACGAGTGGCACCATACCCTCTTTGTGAGGAAGATGAACACCATGAGTTGTTAGGGAATTTCTCCTGCCTGTGTCCTACAGTCTTTAAAGCATTTCTTAGTTGGAGGCATTACACATTCACTTTGCTTGGGATTTGGTCTCGCTGGGAATCAGAATGTTCCCGCTTCCTCACTAGTAACCTAGCTTCCATTTGTAGCTCAAACAATTAGAAGCCGATGTCTGGAACTGGGTTTTTGTTTGTTTTTTTCTGAAGAGAAATGTAGCAACCCCCGTGACCACCCTCTGGCTTCACCCTCCAGGGCCAGTGAGCTGTCTCGAGAGCATGTGTTTGGCCTAAGGAAGGTCAGAAGTATTCATATTTACATTTAAAGAACTTTGATAGAATCACTTAGGCTCAGATCAACCTTTTTCCTGATGGGTTCTCTCCTTGGGGAGTTAAGCCAACGACTCTGTGGTCTCTACAGCCTGACCTGAATCCTGCAGATTGGGCAGAATTTTCTCAGTTTCTCTGGACTTGTGTGGGTTCTTTCGCAGCTCCAGAGCCTGTTTTTGTTTTTTACAGACAAACCTCCTCCCAGCTCCCATCGAGGGGACTAACCATAGTTCACATCTTCCCTAAAGTCCTCCTTGACATGGTTTTGGCGCTATTACTACCTGTTTCACATTTCCTGATATTTCTGCCCCCTTCAATGGAGGAGCCCCTAAACTCGAAGAGCAGATAAATGCGTTACTTACTTGGTTCGACAGTCAGGCGAGTTCCTTTTCCAAAGACGAGTTTGTGTCAGAGCAGTTGAGGGCATTCCAAAAACCTCAACGGTTGTCCGCGGGAGCTCCTCTTCTTATTAGCTTTAGGACTGGAGGGTCTTCAGGGCTCAGCTCTTAGAAAAATGGCCCTCATTTCTTAGCCAACTGGTTCGTGATGATTTGATCAATCGCAGGTGGGGTGGGCTTGCTTTTGGGAGGCTGCCTGAGGCGTAGGTAGGGGCACTTGTTCCTATGGGGAACATTTCTAGTCTAGTACACCTCGTGATGTCCTCTGAACGATTGCTTTCTCTTGTTTTAGATTGTTCTTACTCCCAGACCCACACCTAACTCTCAGTCTTGGAAAACTGGCAATGTCAAGAAGATGGGTCTCGGGTTTGTGACTATTCTAGAGTCAAGGGCCTTTACATTCACCAGGGCTGCTTTAAGGACAGATAGCGTGTGGCATAACAAGAGGTGACAGGGCAGCATGGAGCCCTGATGAGGGCCCGGTGATTTACAGTTCGGTCAGCGTTAGAATGAACAACTGTGGCTGGCGTTCCCCTAAAAACCAATCAATCTCTCTTTGAATTTGTTTTCTCTAAACTGCAAAGCAAAACACTCAGGCAAATCTCTCTAGGGATTTGGATTCAGAAATTCCATCTGAGATGGCTCATATAACCCTTATGACAGAATCAACATGAACAAAGACAGGAATAGTTTTTAAAGAAACACCTTTTGCATTCCCCACATGTGGCTGTGGGGATATGTTGAAATGCCAGTTTCATTCAAGGGAGAACAGCAGTGAGTGAGAGGCCAGCCGTGGGTGTGGGCGGGGGTCACTTTTCCTGGTCCAGTCAATTTTGTGGCGTCCTTTCCGGGTTCCTGAGCCAAGAGGGGTGGCTTCCTGCTGTGTTTGACCCTCGGGGCATGGTAGCCAGGCTGAGGTTTTCCCGGGGAAATGCCACTTTTGCTGCCTGCAGTTTTTGTACAGGTCTCTGTGGGTTTTGTAGCACTGTGAGTATCCCACCAATCACAGTGCTACAGAGCTTTACAAAAACCTGCCCTGGGTTTCTCTATGTGGCCTCTGATAGTCTTCTCCCAGTCAAGCTCCAGCAAGTTCAAAGGGTTTTGGCAGTTAGCTCAGGGCAGGCTTGCCTAGGTGCTGCTGTCTGAGGCTTTTCTGCCCTGCCGGCTGGATCTGCCCTGGAGTTTGCGACCATGATGGACATTCAGAAGTCATCATGTCCGTTCCCATCTGTGCCTTTGGCCAGTCCACTCTCAGATGGCTTCCACAGAGGAGTCTGTCAGATTTCTGGATGTCTCGAGTGGGTTCTACGCATTGTGGGCTGGGCAGAAAATGTTTGCGGTCAGGGTAATTTCCCCTGTGACCTCCTAAGCCTCTGAATCACCTCTGCCTGCCCCACTTTGCACCTCAATAGTGTTGGAGGTTTAGAAAGGGCTGTCATGTAAATTGAAAATTTCATCCTCTTCATGGACTCTCCTGGTTGCCAGCAGCCCATATGGTGCTTTGTGTGATGTTGAAAAGGCAGCCCTGTTGGGCAAATGCTGAGGCAGTCCCTTGGGTCCAAGCCTGGCGAACAGATGGCACCTTTGTGTGCTTTATAAAAGCCACCCCTTTCTCCAGCTGATGCTGCATTGCACCAGGCCTGGGCTCAGCTGGCCGAGCACACTCTGGATTTTAGCCCCGCTCGTCCCCTCAGCCGAGTGCCCTTGTGCAAGGCATGACCAATGTGACAAGACACAGTGGCTTTGGCCAAAGTCAATGCATGCTTTTTATTCATATTCTTGTTTGACCTCTGATTTTGGACAAGTTATTCCCTTTTCGAAAACTCCTCTGGGGCCTTCCACACACTGGTCCTGGTTTGCCTGTGATCTCTGTGTCTGTCACTGTGAAGATAAAGTGATATGCTAGGCTCATCGAAAGTGACATTATTGAATGGTAACCATTTGAAGAGAGTGTGGATTTTGCTGTTGTTGCTATCAATAGGAAGCAAGATTAAAAAAAGGTTTATCTTCACACTCTCTTTGGGAGATCTTATCCAAATCCATGGCTTGATTAAGTACCTCAGTTCAAGTTATAATCTTTGTGACAAGTCCTTCCCACCCTACATACAACTGTATGACTGTCGCATAAATATTGAGCAACCTCATCCCCATGTACAGAGTCTAACATTCTTTTGCTGGGAGAAAAAAACAACCAAATAAACAAACAAAAAAACAACAACCAAAAAACCAAAAACCGAAACCAAACAAACCAAAGAGTGAACAGGAAAAAAGGAAAAGAAGAAGCGTTATGGTCTCAGTAATCATGTAAAGGGTTGACTTTGGGGCAGAAAGGAAGGAAATGTGGGCCTTGTGGGGAGGGCCAGATGTGAACAAGGAATTATAACCTGGACTCTTGAGTAGAGCTGGTTTTAGGTGCTAGTGTTTGCAACGGCAGGAGGTACTTACTGCGTTTGAAAATGAATTAAGGGACTGGTTAATCTGCGTGAGACTCACTGACTCCTTCCTAGAGCTTTCCCAAGCAGCCATTAGAAATCGGTTTGATTGGAGCTAGTTATAGGAAACAAATAGTTGAGGATGAAAAGCAGTGGAACTCTGGAGTAATCCCAAAACCTAAACCATACAAATGTGTGGATCTGGGACGGTGAATCTTACAATCCCATGGCTGTGGCAGAGAGTTCTGGGGTGACGAATCCTGATGAGAATGCTGCTGTTGTGGCTTCCAATTCTTCACCCCTCCCTGCAACAGAAGTATGTGTCCAGGTACTTTGCCTCATGACTTTGCAAGGCCTTCTGTGAGCAGAGTATGTATCCCACTCATTGGCTTTGGGGCTTGGCCATGCTTTGATTAATAGAATATGGGTGGAAGTGACAGTGCGCTAGTCTAGGCTGAGGCTCCAAGAGACATCCCATCATGGATTTTCACAGCACTCTTGAATCTCTTTCTTCTGAGATGAGAGGAGTCTGCTCCAGGGAGTCACTGCTGCTTCAGCCAGGGTCGTAGAATGAAGACATGTAGAACAGAACTGAATCCAACCCACATATTGAAGCCAAGTCCAGCTGGACTGCAGGCCAGTGAGCCAAAGCAATATATGTTTGTTGTTGTAAGCAGCAGACAATTTGGGATTGTTACAGGTCACAATCACAGGAGAAATAGCTAATTAATACAGATGTTAAGCCTCGGGTGACCTCAAATATGAAATTACATGCTTGAAATTATTGGTAGCTCCCCATTATCTTCAGGATAAAATGATATGTAACATAGGCTTTTGTTTACCTATCCAGACCTACATCTTGTACCTTTTCACTTGCTCCCATAAACTCAGATGCACTGAACTACGTGCTTCCTGAAAGCTCCATGTCCTTTTGGACCTCTTTGCCTTTGCCATGTGATTGCTTTTGCCTGAAATGCCTTCTTATTCTTTGATTCCCCAATTTGGATCTTAACCCACTTCCTTAGATCCTATTTATTTTCTGGTCTTAGCTTTGCAGTTGAATTACTTGCACGCGGAGGGGTAAATGCTGGTGAAAGACTGAATTGGGTTAGATACCCACACTTTCCCTAAATTTTCATGAAAACCGTTTCCCCCTCTTTTTCATTAGGTAGAGACCCTTGAGAGAAGGGATTTGTCTTGTTCATCTCTGTATATTCTGTGCCGGCACAGTGCCTGACCAGTGAGTGCTCAGAAAGTGTCTTCTGAATCCGTTTTAAGGATGAGATATCTCAGGCTCAGAGAGGATAAGTTAGGAAGCAATACAGCCATGGCCAGAACGCACATAGCCCTCTGCTCTCTCTCTCTGGCACCAGGCTGCCTTATGGAACACTACCTGCAGTTGTTTAGTGAAGCAGAGCAACATTACTCGTGAGCAAATTGATTTTTAACATTAGCCTGAGTTAAGCATCATCAGGAAGACAAATTTGTTGTGATTTGCTGCACACCATGAAATATATTCTACAGTCACATAGAAATGAGTTTCCCCTTGTCTATATTCAAATCACATTCTTTACCACTAACATGAGTAATCAAGGATCAGTTGTGCCTCTGGAGAGGAATCCTAGAGTGTCATGGCTGGGGGAGACCTCGAGGATCATGTACTCACTCCCTGGAATGTTCAGATGAAAGAGTCTAGAAAGATCCAGTGAGATTTTACAACTTTGCCAAAGCACCCAGTTTCAAAGAAGCATCCAAGAAATCAAGTATCCCAATTCCTAGTCCAGTGCTAGTTTTTATTTTTATTTATTTATTTAAAAAAATTTTTTAATGTTTATTTTTGATACAGAGAGAGACAGAGCATGAATGGGGGAGGGGCAGAGAGAGAGGGAGACACAGAATCCAAAGCAGGCTCCAGGCTTTGAGCTGTCAGCACAGAGCCCGACATGGGGCTTGAACTCATGGACCATGAGATCATGACCTGAGCTGAAGTCAGACGCTTAACTGACAGAGCCACCCAGACTCCCCTACTAGTTTTTAGTACACTAGGCAAATACCCAGTCTTCTTTGGCTTTTATTCTGGCATTTATCATTTGAAAGTGTTTCTGGGTATCGTCTCTGCTGACCTCCTTGTCTGAAGTGGCCATAGGCTGGCTTGGGTAACCTGTCCTTTTCTTTCTCTATGTGGTTTTACACTGTTGTATGAGATGCTGTTCTGTGGGAACGGTGTGGAACAGGCATAGGGCAGGTGTATCCTAAAGTTCAGCACTTCCTGGAGGGAGGCTGGGCCATGTTCTCAGTCAGTCAACTTCATTCTGAGGTGGGTACAGAGGGAAGGGAAACTGTGTGAAAACTGGGCTTGCCATGGTATTGTCCATTCCCAGCTAAGACCAGGCCCCAAGCTCAGAGACTCCAAGTACTTTGAGAAAATTCATGGGATACCAAAGCAAGAAATGAAGTAAGGGCTGATCAGGGACATCCTCCAGGCTTGAAATATTTGGAATTGTGGACTTTGAACTAGCTGTATTTATCACCACCGCCTGCTTCCAGTATTGACATGTACTCTTTGAGGGTTTATAAACAAACTGCAGTGTATTCAAAGGAGGATACCAGGCTGTTGAAGATACTTCGTATCATGTACAGGGAGGAACATGGAGAGCAAAAAACATGGGGGAGTGTAGACACAAGGAAGGGACATAGATACCGGGGGTGTTTGATCATAGTCTTTGGTATCTGTCAGGGCAGAGCTGGCTTATTAATAGGCAGCTGGATTCTCATGTCTACTTATGCATTCCATCTACTGAAATCTGCTGGTTTGGTTTAAAAATATGAGAAAACTCTGGACTTGCACAGATCTGCAGTTTGAAAAAAGATGTTGATTGCAATGTGGAATCTGAAACCATATTAATGAACTTTTCATATTCTTTTATACTCAAATCCATTGGTCTAGCTTGCATTTTGGATGGAACCTTCGCTGGTGCATGGTTTTGTAACACTATCCATTGGTCATTTGGTAAATAATTGGTTCACTGATTTAGGCAACTTCCACATGTTGACACATTTCATTATACAGTGTCAAACTATCACAGTAGTTAATATCACCATCAACATCTTTAAATCAGAAAAGTATTTAAACACTGGAGGTGGGGGGGAGCATTCAGCTCATGGTGGCAGATACAAGTTTTCCCAAATTCTGCTTTTTGCCTGAAAGCTTAGATTTTTTTTTATCATTAGCCACAATTTTCAGTTTTTCTTGACGTGACAGGCTCAGTTCATTCATTTTCAAGGAGATGCCTGCCAAATGCCCAAGTCTGAATACCCATAGTTTATCTGTCAGTTATTCTTTCAAGCAAAAGTGACGTCTCATGGAAAAACTGGCTAGTTCAGCTTGCAATTCAGCCTATTGCACAAATGTTTTCCCTTGAGATAACTATCCTAATTTAGAATGCAGCATAAGTATTTTGTGTGTACTTCCCCTTTTGTCACACAGAACATTAAAAAAAAAAACATATCCAAGAGTTGAGAGTTTATGAAATTAATACTTTTTACTGCTTTGTCATTGTTATAGACTGAATTGTGTCCTCCCCAAAATTCATATGTTGAAGTCTTCTCTCCCAGTACCCCCAGAATGTGGCTGTATTTAGAGTTAGGGTGTTTTTTTAAAAAATATTTATGTATTTTTGAGAGAGAGAGAGAGAGAGAGAGCACACAAGTGAGGGAGGGGCAGAGAGAAAGAGAGAGTGAGAGAGACAAAGAATCCAAAACAGGCTCCCAACTCTGAGCTGTCAGCACAGAATCCCATGCAGGACCTGAACCCATGAACTGCGAGATGATGACCTCAGCTAAAGTCAGATGCTTAACTGACTGGGCCACCCAGGTGTCCCTAGAGTTAGAGTTTTTAAAGATATGGTTAAAATGAGGCCATCTGGATTGGAATAGCATGGATCCTAATTTAGTCTGACTGGTATCCTTATAAGAAGAGGAAATTTGGACACAAAGAAAGGAGCCCAGGGGTATGCATGCACAGAGGAAAGGCCATGTGAGGACGCAGAGAGAAGGTGGCCATCTATAAGCTAAGGAAAGAGGCCTCAGGAGGAACCAACTCTGCAGGCACCTTGATCTTGGACCATCAGCCTCAGAACTAAGAAAATAGATTCCTGTTGTTTAAACCGTATTGCATGTGGTATTTTATTATGGCAGCCCTGGCAAACTAATACAGTTAATAGTACTTTAAAATGAAACCGGCTTTTTTCCACCTGAAAATAACATGGCAGTAAAGAATACAATGACTCGTAACACAGCATTGATGCCACTGCTTTGATTCATGCTACAGGGCTGGAAAGTTGACCATCAGTGTAGAAATCAACAGAATGAAAAAGGCAAGTCGTGTTTTGGTATTATTGTGAAAATAGTTCTTACCTCACGGAGTCCCTGAAAATGTCTTGGGGACCCTACAGGTCCATGGGCTCTACTTTGGGAACTACTGTTCTACATTTGTTCTTCTGCTGCCGAAGCTGCAATGGCAGCTGGCTTTCTCTACTGCTCCAGCATGCTCGACTTGCTTGCTAGTGATTAGCAGATCATTTGCATCATATGCTTTGACTGATCGATGAATAAGTGGTCAGAAGCCACGGTGCACAGCAGCATCCAGTTCTGTAAAAATGAGAAAATTGACCCAAATACTTTGGTTGAATCTCTAGAGTCAAGGACCATGGATCTGTAAGTCATCTGCCACTGGTTTCTTCTGCGTGATGGTACTCTGGGGGGACAGACACTGGATCCAGGACGGTTGTGCTTTGGTGACAGAGGGAGGGCTCAGTGAAAGCGTAGAGTCTGACTACATTACCTTCGGTACCCATACAACATTTCTGTGGCAGTAGTTCAGACTTTCCATGAAAAATGATGTTTACTTATTTAACGGGCAGCTAGTTGGGGCGGTTACTTGAATGTTTGGCAAAACTATAAAGAAGAGGAATACAGCAAAATGATTGCGGGTTTAATGGGTCAAATAATACCCTTAGTGACTGGATAGGAATTAAAAGAGGCCAGGCTTTTGAATAGAGCATAATATAAGGTCCCGAGTATGGATAAATCTAGTCAAGTTCCCCTCATTCAGGGGACTCCTGATATACCCCGACTTTTGTCAGAACCTTTTCTTTTCTTTTTCTTTTTAGAGAGAGAGAGTGGGCATGTGGGGGAGAGGCAGAGGGAGAAGGAGAGAGGGAATCTCAGGCTGGCTTCATGCCCAGCACAGAGCCCAACGTGAGGCTCGACCTCATGACCGTGAGATCATGACCTGAGCTGAAATCAAGAGTCAGATCCTCAATTGACTGAGCCACCCAGGACCCCCTATCAAAACCTTTTCGAACCTTCTTCTAGGATACTCACCCAACTTAAGGAGACATGAGCTTGACAGTCAGTTGATTGGAGTTCATCGGTACATCTGTAGAAGTCAGGAATACTCCCCTCCCCCAAGAGGAACACTTGATTTTGAGCTATTATCATTATCTCATATCTTGAAAGTCAGTGGTTTTTAAGATACCTCACTTGTGCTTATGTCTTGAATAAGAATAATCCTAAATGTGCAACATCACCATTAGGTGGTTTTCTTATTTATTTTACCTGTGTAGTCAGCAACAGAATTCTCTGTTGTCTTAGAAATATGTCATATGAACATACCATTTTAATTTGTTCAAATGCCTTCACCTTCAGGGAGTTATTTGAGCAGAGCAGTATTCTTTAAGAAGGTATGCTAATTATTAAGAAACATATGGCATTTCGCTCTTCCCCTATTTAAACTTACTGCAGACTACTTGGCCACTTAAAAATAAAAACTTTAAAAAACACTTTATTATAAAGTTTTTGAAATATTCCAAAAAAAGAGGTTAATAGAATCAATATCTATAAACTCAATTACCTAGATTTAACACTGGTTAATATTTGCTGTATTTGGTATTTATTTTGGTCAAGTATTTAGTAATAAATTATAAGCATCATGACAATTCTTAAACATTTCAGCATGAATTTTTAAAAAGCAAAGTATTTTCCCGCATAACTATAATACCACTTCCCACCTAATGAAGTTAACAATTCCTGAAAATCATTTAATAGCCAGTCCACAACCAAATTTTCCTAATTCATCCCAAATGTCTTTTATAGATTTAAAAAAAATTATTTATTTATTTTGAGAGAGAAGAGAGAGAGAGAGAGAGAGAGAGAGAGAGAGAGAGAGAGAGAGAGAATGTCAGTGGGGGAGGGGCAGAAAGAGAGGGAGAGAGAGAATCCCAAGCAGGCCTTGTGTTATCGGTGTGGAGCCTGATGCGGGCCTTGAACACACAAACAGTGAGATCATGATTTGAGCCGAAACTGAGGGCCAGATTGAGTTACCATGTGCCCCTGTTTTGTTTTGTTTTAACGTTTATTCATTTTTGAGAGACAGAGGGAAACAGAGCATGAGCGGCGAGGGGGCAGAGAGAAGGAGATACAGAATATGAAGCAGGCTCCAGGCTCTGAGCTGTCAGCACAGAGCCAGACACGGGGCTCGAACTCATGAACTGTGAGACCATGACCTGAGCTGAAGTCGGACACTCAACTGACTGAGTGACCCAGGCACCCCATGCTTTTTTATTTTATTTTAATTTTATTTTTTAAACTTACATCCAAATTAGTTAGCATATAGTGCAACAATGATTTAAGGAGTAGATTCCTTAATACCCCTTACCCATTTAGCCTGTCCCCCCTCCCACAACCCCTCCAGTAACCCTCTGTTTGTTCTCCATATTTAAGAGGCTCTTATGTTTTGTCCCCCTCCCTGTTTTTATATTATTTTTGCTTCCCTTCCCTTATGTTCATCTGTTCTTTGTCTTAAAGTCCTCATATGAGTGAAGTCATATGATGTTTGTCTTTCTCTAATTTCGCTTAGCATAATACCCTCTAGTTCCATCCACATAGTTGCAAATGGCAAGATTTCATTCTTTTTGATTGCTGAGTAATACTCCGTTGTATATATATACCACATCTTCTTTATCCATTCATCATTGATGGACATTTGGTTTTCCATACTTTGGCTATTGTCGATAGTGCTGCTATAAACGTTAGGGTGCATGTGTCCTTTTGAAACAGCACCCCTGTATCCCTTGAATAAATACCTAGTAGTGCAATTGCTGGGTCATAGGGTAGCTCTGTTTTTAATTTTTGAAGAACCTCCATACTGTTTTCCAGAGTGGCTGCACCAGCTTGTGTTCCCACCAGCAATGCAAAAGAGATCCTCTTTCTCTGCATCCTCGCCAATATCTGTTGTTGCCTGAGTTGTTAATGTTAGCCATTCTGACAGGTGTGAGGTGGTATCTCATTGTGGTTTTGATTTGTATTTCCCCGATGATGAGTGATATTGAGCATTTTTTCATGTGTCGGTTGGCCATCTGGATGTCTTCTTTGGAGAAGTGTCTATTCATGTCTTTTGCCAATTTCTTCACTGGATTATTTGTTTTTTTGTGTTGAGTTTGATAAGTTTTTATAGATTTTGGATACTAACCCTTTATCTGATATGTTGTTTGCAAATATCTTCTCCCATTCTGTCAGTTGCCTTTTAGTTTTGCTAATTGTTTCCTTTGCTGTGCAGAAGGTTTTATTTTGATGAGGTCCCAATAGTTCATTTTTGCTTTTGTTTCCTTTGCCTCCGGAGACGTGTTGAGTCAGAATATGCTGTGGCCAAGATCAGAGAGGTTTTTGCCTGCTTTATCCTCAAGGATTTTGATGGCTTCCCATCTTACATTGAGGTCTTTTATCCATTTTTAGTTTATTTTTGTGTATGGTGTAAGAAAGTGGTGCAGAAGGTTCATTCTTCTGCATGTCGCTGTCCAGTTTTCCCAGCACCACTTGCTGAAGAGACTGTCTTTTTTCCATTGGATATTCTTTCCTGCTTTGTCAAAGATGAGTTGGCCCTACATTTGTGGGTCGATTTCTGGGTTCTCTGTTGTGTTCCATTGATCTGAGTGTCTGTTTTTATGGCACTACCATACTCTCTTGATGATTACAGCTTTGTAGTATAGCTTGAAGTCCGGGATTGTGATGCCTCTTGCTTTGGTTTTCTTTTTCAAGATTGCTTTGGCTATTTGGGGTCTTTTCTGGTTCCATACACATTTTAGGATTGTTTGTTCTAGCTCTGTGAAGAATGCTCGTGTTATTTTGATAGGGATTGCATTGAATGTGTAGATTGCTTTGGGTAGTATCGACATTTTAACAATATTTGTTCTTCCTATCCAGGAGCATGGAATCTTTTTCCATTTTTTGATGTCTTCTTCAATTTCTTTCATAAGCTTTCTATCGTTTTCAGTGTATAGATTTTTCACCTCTTTGGTTAGATTTATTCCTAGGTATTTTATGATTTTTGGTGCAATTGCAAATGGGATCGATTCCTTGATTTCTGTTTCTGTTGCTTCATTTTTGGTGTATAGGAATGCAACCGATTTCTGTGCATTGATTTTATATCCTGCCACTTTGCTGAATTCATGGATCAGTTCTAGCAGTTTTTTGGTGGAATCTTTAGGGTTTTCCATATACAGTATCATATCATCTGTGAAGAGTGAAAGTTTGACCTCCTCCTGGCTGATTTGGATGCCTTTTATTTCTTTGTGTTGTCTGATTGCAGAGGCTAAGACTTCCAATACTATGTTGAATAACAGTGGTGAGACTGGACATCCCTGTTCTGTTCCCAACCTTAGGGGGAAAGCTCTCAGTTTTTCCCCATTGAGGATAATATTAGCATTGGGTCTTTTGTATATGGCTTTTATGATCTTGAGGCATGATCCTTCTATCCCTACTTTCTTGAGGGTTTTTATCAAGAAAGGATGCTGTGTTTTGTCAAATGGTTTCGCTACATCTATTAAGAGAATCATATGGTTCTTGTCCTTTCTTTTACTGATGTGATGAATCACATTGATTGTTTTGTGGATATTGAACGAGGCCTGCATCCCAGGTATAAATCCCACTTGGTCATGGTGAATAATTTTTTTAATGTATTGTTGGATCTGGGTGGCTAATATCTTGTTGAGGATTTTTGCAACCATGTTCATCAGGGAAATTGTTCTATAGTTCTCCTTTTTAGTGGGGTCTCTGTCTGGTCTTGGAATCAAGGTAATGCTGGCTTCATAGAAAGGGTTTGCAAGTTTTCCTTCCATTTCTATTTTTTGGAACAGCTTCAAGAGAATAGGTGTTAACACTTCCTTAAATGTTTGGTAGAATTCCCCTGGAAAGCCATCTGGCCCTGGACTCTTGTTTTTTCGGAGATTTTTGATTACTAAGTCGATTTCTTTACTGGTTATGGGTCTGTTCAAATTTTCTATTTCTTCCTGTTTCAGTTTTGATAGTGTATATGTTTTTGGGAATTTGTCCATTTCTTCTAGATTGCCCATTTTATTGGTGTATAATTTATCATAATATTCTCTTATTATTGTTTTTATTTCTGTTGTGTTGGTTGTGATCTCTCCTCTTTCATTCTTGATTTTATTCATCTGGGTCTCTTCCTTTTTCTTTTTGATCAAACTGGCTACTGGTTTATCAATTTTGTTCATTCTTTTAAAGAACCAGCTTCTGGTTTCATTGATCTGTCCTACTGTTTTGTTTTTGTTTTCATTTTTGTTTTCCGATAGCATTAATTTCTGCTCTAATCTTTATTATTTCCTGTCTTCTGCTGGTTTGGAGTTTTATTTGCTGTTCTTTTTCCAGCTCTTTAAGGCGTAAGGTTAGGTTGTGTATCTGAGATCTTTCTTCCTTCTTTAGGAAGGCCTGGATTGCTATATACTTTCCTTTTATGACTGCCTTTGCTGTGTCCCAGAGGTTTTGGGTTGTGGTGTTATCATTTTCATTGGCTTCCATGTACTTTTTAATTTCCTCTTTAACTTCTTGGTTAGCCCATTCATTCTTTAGTAGGATGATGTTCTTTAGTCTCCAAGTATTTGTTACCTTTCCAAATTTTTTCTTGTGGTCGATTTTGAGTTTCATAGCATTGTGGTCTGAAAATATGCATGGTATAATCTCGATCTTTTTGTACTTGTTGAGGGCTGATTTGTGTCCCAGTATGTGGTGTATTCTGGAGAACGTTCCATGTGCACTGGAGAAGAATGTATATTCTGCTGCTTTAGGATGACATGTTCTGAATATATCTGTTAAGTACATCTGGTCCAGTGTGTCATTCAGAGCCATTGTTTCCTTGTTGATTTTTTGATTAGATGATCTGTCCATTGCTGTGAGTGGGGTGTTGAAGCCTCCTACTATTATGGTGTTACTATCAATGAGTTTCTTTGTGATTAATTGATTTACATATTTGGGTGCTACCACATTTGGTGCATAAATGTTTACAATTTTTAGGTCTTCTTGGTGGATAGACCCCTTTATTATAATATAATGCCCTTCTTCATCTCTTGATACAGTCTTTATTTTAAAGTCTAGATTGTCTGATATAAGTATGGCTACTCTGGCTTTCTTTTGTTGACCATTAGCATGATAGATGGTTCTCCATCCCCTTATTTTCAATCTGAAGGTGTCTTTAGGTCTAAAGTGGGTCTCTTGTAAACAGCATATAGATAGATCCTGTATTCTTATCCATTATGTTACCCTATGTCTTTTGGTTGGAGCATTGAGTTCATTGACGTTTAGTGTGAGTACTGAAAGATATGAATTCATTGCCATTATGTTGCTTGTAGAATTGGAGTTTCTGGTGGTGTTCTCTGGTCCTTTCTAATCTTTGTCGCTTTTGGTATTCATTCATTCATTCATTCATTCATTCATCTTTTCTCCCCTCAGAGAGTCCCCCTCAAAGTTTCTTGCAGGGCTGGTTTAGTGGTCATAAACTCCTTTAATTTTTGTTTGTCTGGGAAACTTTTTATCTCTGTTTCTATTTTGAATGAGCCTTGCTGGATAAAGAATTCTTGGCTGCATATTTTTCTGATTCAGCACATTGTATATATCCTGCCACTCCTTTCTGGGCTGCCAAGTTTCTGTAGATAGGTCTGTTGCAAACGTGATCTGTCTTCCCTTGTAGATTAAGGACTTTTTTTTCCCCTTGCTGCTTTCATGATTCTCTCCTTGCCTGAATATTTTGTGAATTTGACTATGATATGCCTTTTGATGGTCACTTTTCGTTGAATCTAATGGGAGTCCTCTGTGCTTCCTGAATTTTGATGTCTGTGTCTTTCCCCAGGTTAGGAAAGTTTTCTGCTATGATTTGCTCCCATAACCCTTCTATACCTATTTCTCTCTCTTCCTCTTCTGGGACCCCCATGATTCTGATGTTGTTCCTTTTTAATGAGTCACTGATTTCTCTAATTCTTAAATTGTGCTCTTTTGCCTTAATCTCCCTCTTTTTCTTCTGCTTCATTATTCTCCATAAGTTTTTCCTCTATATCACTGATTCTCTGTTCTGCCTCATCCATCCTTGCCGCCGCGGCCTCCATCCGAGAATGCAGCTCAGTTTAATATTTTTTATTTCATCCTGACTAGCTTTTATTTATTTTATCTCCGCAGAAAGGGATTCTAGTCTATTTTTGACTCCAGTTAGTATTCTTATTATCGTGATTCTAAATTCTGATTCAGACATCTTGCTTGTTTCTGTGTTGGTTACATTCCTGGCTGTTGTTTCTTTCTGCTCATTCTTTTGGGGTGAATTCCTTTGTTTCATCATTTTGAAGGGAGAAAAGGAATTAATGAGGTAAAAAAATTAAATGAAAAACAATTAAAATTTTAAAAGTATTAAAATTAAAAAATTAAAAACAAACACACACACACACCAAATCAAATAAATGATGCTAGATCCTAGGTGTGTTTTGGTGTGGGTGTTGAAAGGCGCTTGATAGAGAAAAACAGGGAAAGAAAAAAAAGGAAATCATTTGAAAATTTGAAAAAATGAATACACCGAAGTAGACTAAAATGAAATGATGGAAGTAAAATAGAATTTGAAAAAATTTACACAAAAGTAAAAAATATAGTGGAAAAAATTAAAGAAAAATATTTTTAATAAAAATTGGAAATAAAAATGAATTTTTTCTCTTTCTGTATTGAAGAAAAAGAAAAGAAATGAAAAAGAGAAATAAAAAGAAAAAAAAGAAACAAAATTGAATAGATGACCGGCAAACAGACTGAAATACTACTGAAATTACTTCGTTTTCCCCCAGAAGTCAAACTGTGAAACGCTTTATAGTCCATAAACTAAGCAGGCGGACACACTTTTGTTCCTGAAGAGAGAGGTTGGCCTCGTTGGGCGGGCCTTAGTGTAACAACTTTGTTCTCCAGTAGATGGCGCTGCTTAGCTTACTGGGGTGGATTCTTTGGCGCTTGTAGGTGCGTATGCGCATGCGCAGGAGCGGTTAAAATGGTGTCTCCCAGCTACCCCAGAACTCTGCTCTCCCCGAGCAGCAATCAGGCACCCACCGTTTGTCCTCAGCTTCCATCCACTCCTCGCTTTTACACTGTCCGTGACCAAGCCCCAGGCAATACTTGCCTCCTGAGTTTTGTCTCAGATGCGGCTATTTTCCCCAGCCCCTTACTTCTGAGGGACTGCGGTTTTGACCTGTTCTGCCCTTCTGCGGGAGGGTCTCACCGAGAAATGGTCGGTTGCCAGCCGCACCCAGGAACATTTGCGGGACTGGGCTGCTGCTGATGCATAGAGACTGAGGCCTGGTGCCAGCCCGCCCCAGAAAAAGTTCGTGAGATGGTGTAGCAGCAGCGTTTCAGGGATTATGGAAAATCACAACATGCATCTGGCACCAGGCTTCACCCTTAATGACCTTGTTCCAGCACCAGCGAATGTGATTGTTCTCCCGGGTCCACTGGGGCCTTACCTTCGGGGGACCCACACAGCCTCTACCAGGTGTCCTCCCGGCAAGGCAACCGCCTTTCCACTTGTGGCCTGAAGAACCCTGGACTCCACTCTGCTCCTGGGGATTCACCCTTCCCACCAGAGCACCACCAGGTATTGAGCTGTGGAGTTTCAGGCTCTGCGCTCCCCCTGTTTATAGTCTTAATGGAATTTAAACCCTCTCCTTTCTCCCTTTTTAGTTCAGTCCCTGCGGCTGTTTCCACTTTTCCATTTTCTCTCCAACTACTTTGGAGGGGTGCTTTTCCCATATTCCCCCCCATCTCTGTCCTCTCTCAACAAGCAAAACCACCTCCCTGCCCTCCGCGGCTTCTCCCCCAGTTCACCTCTCTGCGCCACGTACCTGCTGAATTCTGTGGTTTAGGTTGTGCAGATTATTGTGTTCATCCTCAGATCAGTTTTCTAGGTGTGCAGAATAGTTTAGTGTTGGTCTGGCTGTATTTCATGGATGCAAGACACACAAAAAACTTCCACACTGTTCCACCATCTTGGCTCCTCCCCGTTTTTTTTTTTTTGATAGAGTTTTTAAATGTTTGTTTATTTATTTAAAATGTTTATTCATTTATTTTGAGACAGAGAGAGTGTGCATGAGTATGAGTGGGGGGGGGAGGGGCAGAGAGAGAGGGAGAGAGACTCTCTCTGTCAGCGCAGAGCCCAATTGTGGGGCTCGAAATCAACCATGAGATCATGATCTGAGCTGAAACCAAGAGTCAGAAACTCAACCGACTGAGCCACCCAGACGCCCCTACAGACAATTTTTAAAAACAGATTTGGCTCAGGTCATGATCTCATGATTCTTGAGTTCAAGCTCACCTTGGCTCTCTGCTGTCAGTACAGAATCTGCTTCAGACCCTCTGTGCCCCCCTCTCTCTGCCCCTCCTCCGCTTGCTCTCTCTAAAAAATAAATAAACATTAAAAATAAATAAATAAAAACAGCAGATTATGCTGAAAGGTTATGCATTTCATTTGGTGCTAAATTTTTTAAGTTCTTTGAATATGTAGTAGTCCTCCTTTCACTGCTTTCCCTCCACTGTACTTTGTTTTCTTCTCATGACGTTGATTATTGAAGGGATAGGGGCTGTTGTCCTGTTGATTATCTTACCTTCTGGATTTGTTTCACTGATTATCTTACCTTCTGGATTTGTTTCATTGTTTCTTTGTGGAATCCTTTAACTTGTTATTCTAGCTCCCTGTCTCCTTTTAGAACTAAAAGTTGGATTAGGTTGAGTTTATTTACTGATTTGGGGCAGACGTCCTGTGTGGGGGATGCTGTGGATACTGTGTCATGTCAAGATGGACATAATGACTGAATGAGGCTAATGTCGATCCCTAGGATCAGACAGTGACAGAAAAATCTATCTTTTGTAAAGTTACATATTCCCATTGCAACCAGCAAGTAAAGTGCTTTAAAACTTTTTTTTTTTTTTTTGGCTTGGAATATTTTTTTCTGCATGATTTCTTGTGTGAAGCAGGAAGCTATTCTGTAACTGTGAATGCCTCCAGTCTGCTATACCAGAGAGATATGTTAAAAACTCATTGCTATATGCTAAAAAATTAATATCTAAAAGGGTTTGCTCTTTTAGAAACTGAGTAATCCAAGGATGATGTGTTCCATTTCTGTACTGAAAGTAAGAGTTTCATTTAAGTGATATCTCTGTGAATTGTTTATATTCCCTGAAAAAGGGCTCTTCTGATTTTATTTTGATTGAGTTGATGTATTCTATCCTTTAAGCCATAAGCCTAGTTATTTTGCACAACCTGGGAGGAAGCCTGGGTATAGTTTTATTTCCCTATGCATTGCTTTTGCTCTTCTAGACTTAAAAAAGAGCAATTTTGGTGTGCTGATGATTGTAATCCCAGGATGAAGAGATTAATCCCTGTGCTCTTGGATCAAACGTATGTAGGGTCAAGAGAAGAGTGAAGGAGAGTTCGAGACTCGTAAGCTCTCAGATCTATGGTATTAACATTGACTGATCATCTGAAGTGAACAGAAATATTGCTTCGTTCCCAGGAAATATCATTCAAAAACACACAGTTTAAGTGGGCAGGGATAAATTGTGCCTTTGCTCTGCAATGAGGAAACCGCTTGGTGGCATTCCGTCACAGAGGAAGATTCCTTGACTCTGAAATAATATTCCTGGTTATGCTAGATCTTACACTATCTTCAAAGACCAGCTCAGGATTTCTCTCCAAGAGCATTTCCCAGATAACTCTACCTGCAAAACTCCCCCTGCCACCCTCTGTTTACTTATTTGTGACTTTCTGATAACTCAGGATTTATTCATGAAGAGTCTATTCTCCATCACATAACTGGGCCATTTGTCCAGGACTGCCTAATGGCAACCTTCTTGCCTCTCTGCTCCCTCATTCCACAGTTTCCTTATTTGAACAAGACACATGAATGGTTTGGATTTGGGAATTTGGTGTCAGAGGTTTATCTTGTGGATGCACTTCTGGTTATTGAAAAAAAAATTGAACTCTTTAAGCATGTCATATTGCAATGAGATGAAATTCATTTCACAACAACCACTTTCCAAACCCTTGTTTTGTTGTACTAGGCATCGAGCTCTTTGAGGGGAGGAATTATGTAAATTAGACAGACCTGGGTTCACCTGGATTCATCATCTGCAAGTGTGGGACTCAGTACACAGGCTCAAGGCCATTGTTACTCCCATTCTCTTTATGCCTTCCATGATATTCTCTTTTACACTGCCCCGAGTATATTTAATAAATGCTGTTAAAATGTATGGTTGGGATTATTTATTACTGATGACATTGGTGATAGTTGCCCACATTGTGAAACAATTGCAGTAGATGATATGGAGTATATCCCTAAAGAAAGGAGTTAGGGCATCAGGGAGCAATAAAGTTCACATATTATTTTCCCCTGGACACTCAGAGGACTCCTCCTGATGCAACATACATAGGGGATCACAGCTGAGTGTTTTTGAATAAAGGTTTAATGAACTTCAACCTCTGTGATAACCCTGTCACGGTGAAACACAGCAATACAAAAACTCTCTTTTTTCCTTCTTCCCTTTCCTTGGCATTTTGCCATTACCACTCGCTGCCACCCAGAATACCTCAGAAATTTCCTTTCCCCAACGCTGTTTTTGTGGTTAATTGCTATAAAATTCAGAGGCACAAAATTATTACAGTCACAAAAATCAATAAGTAAAATACTAAGAATCTGGAAAAAATGGGCAAAGGACAAATAAAGAAAGTTAGTCACTGGTTAACAAACTTAGAAAAATGTTTTAACCATCCAGTAATAAAAGATGTAAATAAAGCATTAACAAACCATTTTTCCTCTGACAGATATTTAAACAGTGCTTTTGTTAGAAAAGGTGATGTTCCCAATGCTGGCAAGATGTTGATAACAATATAAATGGTTGTTTTTTATTGAAAGTCAATTATTTAATATCAAGAGGGTGAAAATATTCATACTAGTTTGAGGAAATACTTCCACTTTGAGGAATTGACTGTGCAAAAATGCTATATATGTTTGAATATAGAGTGAGGTTTATTATCCTCAGAGAAGAGAGAGTCCCTTATATTTGGTTCCTTATAAAAATTACAAAAAGCAGTATTACAATGCTTTTACACAGCTATTTTATTTTGTGTGGTTGAGTACAGATTAGTGAAGAGGCATTAACCTGGAATGTTCTCAATTAATGCTAGTTCATGGCTACTTATAAAAATCAGCAGATGAGATCAGTGAAAAAGATGATGAAGAAATTTAACGAGGATTTAGTAACTATTCTAGAGAGTATGCTTTCGCAATGACAAAAGTTCAATATTGGTTAAATATCTATTGTTGTAGAGTCTTTTATAATTTGTTATTATTTTTAACATTTATTAATTTTTGAGATACAGAGCATGAGCAGGGGAGGGGCAGAGAGAGAGGGAGACACAGAATCTGAACCAGGCTCCAGGCTGTGAACTGTTAGCACAGAGCGTGACGTGGGGCTCAAACCCACGGACCATAAGATCATGACCTGAGCTGAAGTCAGACGCCCAACTGACTGAGCCACCCAGGAGCCCCTTTGGGGTCTTTTAAAGTAAATGTTTTGTTGTGGAAATCAGGAATATTTGCTTATAGTGTAATTGGCAAAACAACAGTTCTAACGTTTTATGAGTAGGTATCATGGTTCAAAAATGTTTCAGTGATAGCTTCATATGTGGATTCATAACGTGCTATAATTCAAACAACTTAAACACAAGTGCGCTTGATATGCTTTGGATAAATGTTTAAAGATTAAAAGAAGCAGCTCTACGGAGGACAAATAAATTGATTTGAGATGCTTGTGAAGAATTTGAATAAAGTTTTATGAACTATGATGATGGAAAAAAGCAGTATTTCAAAATGAATATACTATTTCATATAATATGTGATTTTAAATATGTATGTATAACTAAATTAATACATTAAACGTTTTAAAGTAGAATTTGATAATTTCATCTACAACCCTAAAGGTTTATATATTCAAGTTGGCTAAAAACCTTTATTTTGAATCTTCTAAATGAGAGAAATGAGGACTACTTCAGATTTACATATAAATAAACTTTATATATATGTATTTATTCTCATATACATATATGTTAACTTTAAGTAATGAAAAGATGATATACACATACAGTCTTTACAGCAACTTAAAAAAAATGTTTATTTATTTATTTTAAGAGAGAGAGCAAGTGTGCGAGTGGAGTTGGGGCAGACAGAGAGGAACAGAGAGAATCCCAAGTAGGTTCTGTGCTGTCAGTGCAGAGCCCAATGGGGGGCTCTATCCCACGGACCACGAGATCATGACCTGAGCCAAAATCAAGACTCAGATGCTTAACCAACTGAGCCACCCAGCTGTCTCGGTCATTACAGCAATTTTAATAATAGGAAAAATGTAGAAGCCTTCTAAATTCTCAGTCATAAGGAACTGATAAAGTAAACTGTAGTCTGTTCCTAGACATAATATTAATGTAGCTTATTAAAAATGCTGGTTGGAAAAAGTATCTAATAATGTAAAGAATTGATTATGTAATGTGAGCAAATATACAAATGTGCATATGGAGTAGGATTACATATACAGAGCGATAATCTATATGTTGAGAAAGAAAACTGGGAAGGAATATACCAAAACAGTTAACTGCAGTTGCTTTTTGGTGGTGGTCCTGATTTTCTTAACACATAGACTTCTGTCAGGAATTCTAGGGAGGAAAAAGAGCTCATATCATCGAGTTCTAGCCTGACCGGTGTAGACAACATTCCCAGTGTAGGCATTCACCTGAACACACTCTGACAAGGATGTTTATTTCACTGCTGAATGTAGTCAAATATCACAAAGCTATTCCTGCTATTGAAATATCTGTTTTTTCCTCTTTGCTCCAATTCTGCCTTCTTTTCTTCTTGGGCAAGATGATGTCCTCTGTGTGCTCCAGCTGGGCCTCTTCTTGGACATACTGGAAGAGAAGTGGCTGCTCTGTAAGAGTCCAGACTCTCTTGTATGATCCACACTAAGCCTCCAGACAAAGAGAGGACAAGCTTCCATCTTTCATTTTGGTCAGTGTTCCTCAAGTTTTGAAAATTTCACCATGGTTGCTTAGTCTTTAGCTTACAGCTATTGTCTCGATTAAAATACAAGGCTTCCTGCCTCTCATTGCAACCTGAGAAAAACCAAAGCCGCCATCTATTTCTGTCATTCATTAAATTAGTGTGAATTGGTTTCAAGTCATTTTTTGATATTGGGTTTTTGTGGGAATAGAATGAAAGCATATGAGGGGTGTGATGGCGAGGAGGGCCCAAGGGAAAGACACATAAAGATAAGAATGGGGAGCCATGGATGACCTGCTTTTCAGTTTGCAGAGGACTTTGGATCACCAAAGACTGGATTATTCCAGTCAGAGCTATGCGCTTTTTTTTTTTTTTTTTTTTTTTTTGGTGGATTCTGCAGGATTCAAGGAGTCTGCACTTCTCGAATTCTCATATTTTCTTTCTTTTTTTAAATTTTTAATGTTTATTCTTGAGAGAGAGAGAGAGAGAGAGAGAGAGAGCAAGCAGGGGAGGGGTAGAGAGAGAGAGGGAGACACAGACTCCACAGGCTCCAGGCTCTGAGCTGTCAGCACAGAGCTCTACACGGGGCTCGAACCCACGAACCATGAGATCATGACTGAGTCGAAGTCAGACACTTAACTGACTGAGCCACCCAGGAGCCCCATAGTCTCACATTTTCTTTCAGAGACCCTAAGAAAATACCCATCCTAATATTTATCCTTGTGTTTTGGGGAGGGGGAGATCAGGTTAATATCAATTCAAGTGATAAATACTCTGAAGTTCACAATAGTATTTTATCTGGTATTAATGTCTTTGTTTCTTTCCTTGGACTTTGTCCTTGTCCTTTCTATTTTTCTTAGCTTTACTAAGTAGACAGTACACAATAGGGACCATTTTACTGGAGTAAAAAAAATAGTAAGGAAATCTACAGACTTAGGGATATCCAGGGTACAATCTCTCACAGACAGAGTACAAAGAAATGACCTTGCAAGGCTTGGCATGAGCAAGTAATGGCATTCTGATCAGCAGAATCCCATTCCTATTGTCCTGCATGTGGAGTAAAGAAAGGTCCTGGTGCAAATGGCTTTGAATGTCTATATGGAAAGTGATCACCATGTGGGATTTGGAGAGTGGGATGAGCAAGGTCAATGATACAGGAAGGCATTTTGTCAGAATTTGGGGTAGATTTGCAGGTTTTCCTTAAGTACATGTAAAGTTGTAATACCTACTTTTCAATGATTCCTTTAACTCTCAGTCTTCTTAAATCTTAGTAAACTCAGTCTTCTTAATTCCCAACAGAAAGCATTAAATCGCTAAAATGCTCAGGAGAAAGTCTCCCAGTCTATCTTTGAGCAGGTGTTAGATGACTGATGGGATCACGAGTATGGGAATTTTTAAGAATCTGATTCTCATGCCCTGCCCTGGGTGGTTGGCGGTTGCGACCCACATCTGTTGCGAACTGGCCCAGAGCCAGCGGCTTTTGTTCTCTGAATTGGAAAGGAACTCAAAAGTGGGGTGTTAGGGGTACAGGGAACCACAGGATGTGGATGTTCTGGGTCTCCTGTGCCTCTTAAGGAGATGCATCTGTTGGATTAAACAGCTGGTAGAAGACTGAGTCAGCAGAGGATGTGAGCAGTTTCCCAGCAGCCAGGTCCCACCCATTCCCTTAGAACATGGGCTTTTCCAGGTTTATTAGCCAATCTGTATAGTAAGTTCTGACTACTGGGATCAGTGTGATGGCGTGGACAATGCTGAACAAAGAAATCCTTCCTCCAGATGTGATGGAGGACAGATGGTGTGGGGTGTGGAAGCCAAAAAGCCATGGCAGAACCATCCTAACCCCTCCTGGCAAACAGTCTATCCAGAGAGAAAGTCATTGTAGGAAGAAAGTTTCTCTATTGTTTTCCTCATGAAAATAGAGGTTAATAAATCTCAGTGCAAAATTGTCTCTCCATCCCCTACAGTCAATCTGCACTAATAGTTGAGTTAATTAGTATATGTCAGATAGATCTTCAATTTTCATCACTGAATTCTCTGTGCAGAAACAATGTATAGGAACTGGGAGAAATATATCCAAATGGAATTTAAGGTGATTAGCACCCTGCTTTATACATAGCCCTTGGAGTCTTTGCGTTGGAGAGAGGGGAAGATTTTACTCCTGGAGTCAGATTCATTTACTTTACCTTGAGCCTCCAGACTAATGCAAGAGTATGTTGACTTTTTCCAGGTTTCTTTGGGTAGACTAGATTTGTGGTAAATTCATAGTAGAATGAGGTATGGTATTAGGAGAACCACAGAACTGGTACATTCAAGCCTTTGCCCTCTGGAGCTTCATAGGATCTATATATCCTGTAGAATTTAAGATTTAGTTCTGAGCCTTTATAGGAGTGATATGTAGATAGACCAAACTTTTTCTCTCAATGTGTATGGAAAATTACAGTGATGAAGTAGCTGGTCCTGGAGTTAGCTAGAAACTTTCAAGTCTTTCTGAGTTAGGCACCTGCAAAATTCATAATATCAATGAAGTTCGGTCTCAGTCCCCAAATGCCGCTCCAGGGACAGATCTCTGAGAAAAATGCCCACAAGTGGCGCAAGGTGGAGCTAACTTTCTAGACCTGCATGGGTTGGGGAAGGACTGAGAAACAAGAACAGGAATAGGAAGGGACCTGGTTTGCGTTCCCTATTGAGATGCAAATGATCTGGGAACAATTCTTGTGGGGGATGTAAAACTCAGGATGCGGGATCCTGGAAGGAAAAACTGAGGAGTGAAAGTTTGTAGGGTATCAACACCCTGTGAGTAGATTTCAAAGAAGAAAGTATGATATTATAAATAGGAAGTCCAAGGATCAAGATTAGAGAAAGATATTTATAAATTGATGCTGCAGAAAACGTTAAGTGAATGATAGGTATGGAATAATAATACTGAGAGTATTTTTTATTAATGTTGTACTGTCCCAAGGTAGTCCAAGCTTGAACTCATTGCTTCTGATAACTGCCTGGGATAACGAAGAAATGGGAGAGGAAATCTCTCCATAGAGATTTCTGAAGAAATCCAAAATTTTAACTTGTACATTGACCTTGTAATGGAAATAAGAATGCACAGGAAAGCCCTTTGGGAATTAGCTTCAGAAGGGAAATACTAGAAAATACAAATAAGCCCAGAGCATTTATAGAAAAAGAGAAAATTCCATGCCTAGAGAATGGTCGGATTTAACATAGTTTGGAACATAAAATTTTCCATCAGAATATTGGTAACAATATTTCAATAAACTTGGGGTTGGATGCGTTGTGTTGAATAAAATTGGAAGCTGTTATTTCGTGTGAGTTCAATCAGGGAGACACAGGGGACAATTTGTCTGATCCCTGATTCTTTGTTTAGTAGACCCTCTTGGCCCAGAAACACGTTGAGATGTCTTGTGTTTTTCAGGCCTTTTGTTTGTGAATGCTTTTCAGTGCTGTTATACCTGAGGACCTTGTGTTTTTCATCATGTGTATATATGATGTGAGACACCCTGTATTGGAGACACAGATGATTTATTTGCAAGCCTCGCCTAAGACCAAATTAATATCAGTACCTCAAGTAGCTTGCAAGATTAGATTCTAAGCCTATATTTAGGGAATATAGACTTCTTGGTCTTTTTCTTACTGTCCCAAAATATAATCAGATAATCCTCTGTCTGGGTACTTGGGTGCCAAGTTACTTTCTTGCAGAAACATTCTCAAGAATTCGTTTAGAAAATCTAGGAAAGTGTAAGTCTAAAGACAAGCTATAGCCTGAAGCCCAGGCTGCTGACTTGAGCACAGATGGGAGAATGTTAACAGCCAAGAAATATGAGGTCTTTGGCTCCTTTCCCAGAACTGCCAGGCTAAGACCTTGGCAGAGACTCAACAGGAAACTGAACTCTATTTGCATATCCTTTTATACATGGGAGATTAAAAGCTTCAACCTTGAGTGATCACAGTTTTTGAGAATCATGATGAGGCATTAAAGAGAAGGAGTGTCTCAAGGGAGGTGAGCTGGAGGCAAAGCAAGGTAGGTGTGAGGTTAGCAATGACTTTCAATCCCCTTTGATTAACCATGAGTGTATTTCATTTAGTTCTTTTTAAAAAATTTTATCCTCATTGGGTCACATAAAGGAATCAGCTAGGCCGAAATCTGTGCTTCCCAATCTTGGGAATCTGTCAAATGTGATCTCTCTTGTCCCACGGCTTCTTCCTTGTCTCTCTTCCTGGGCAGAGACCTATAGTTTGTTGGTGGTGGTGCTGAAGGGACTGCAGAGATCATTTAATATAAACTCTTTATTGTACAGATGAGCATCTGAGGCTTGAAGAAGTTCACTGACTTTCTAAAGTTATACAAAAGGAAGTAAGAGTTCTGACTCCCATTTTTTTTTTTTTTCAACAGGCTGCTAGCTCTACTTAGGAGGTGGAAGTTTCCCCAGCTCTCAGATAGCTTCTTTCCAACATGTGATTTGGCACAGGTACCCTTCACTGTCTTCTCTCTTCAGAAAATGCATTTCTGGCAAGAGAGCAGCTTCAATTTCCCTAGCTTTTCTTTCCAGTTCCCCTGGATAAGATCCTGATAGTTTTTTAAAGGAAAAGGCCAGGGCACTGAAATGGGGTTAGGGGATATTTATCGCTGGGATTCATTAAGGGGAATTGGGTTTTCTTGGCCAAGTACTATAGTCAGAACTAAACCCATGTAGGCAGCATGGTCAGCATGATGATGGACAAATGTTACCCTTCATAGGTTAGTAGCCCCACTTTATAGGTTTCTTTGGAAGGGTGGAAAAAGATCTCTCAGTTCCTAAAAAGGTGCATTAAATGTACCTTAAGACTGGGGAGGTCCTGCAGGAGAGTATCCTCAAGGCTAGATAGGAGAGAGCTTTCTGAAGATTGAGAATTCAGTGACCGGACCTCTGGAAAAGAGGAGGCACTAATAAGAACTGTAAGACACAGACCTCATACTACCTCAAAAATGGTGACTTGTGCATTACTGAAAAGGACCAGTATGAGGAAGTCCGGCCCAGGCAGGCACCACAGGCTGGACACTGAGGTGGGAAAGTGCCAACAGACATGCCATGGAAGCTGTCAGTCTTGGGTGCATAACATAAGGGTAGAATCATGGGCACCCAATCAGAAATAGTTCTGCCTTCCTTACTTGGCTTCCTCTTACAGAGTAAAGCCCACTGTGGTCAAAAAGGACTCTGGGAAGGTACAAGGCCCACTTTTTTGCCCACAGATATTATTTAAGAAATAGCTTTTAATAAACTCCAGAAAAAGAAGACTCCTGAGTTGTGTGGCAAAGTACGTTTGGAGGCAGGCTTCCTGGGCCTGTGTCCAAGCTCAGCCCTCACCAGCAGTCTGACCTTGAGCAATGCCTTGACCTCTCCTTGCTTCAGTGCCTTCATTAGTAAAATTAGGATAATAATGGCAATGGGTTGTTGTGAAGATTAAGCAAATTAAAACATGCAAACTGCTTTGAGCAGTGATTTGTAGATAGAAAAGTATCCCCCATGACTGTAGGCCATCAATTATTCTTACTAGTACCTCTTTACAGTTGTTGATGATTTTCATTTCAAGGAGATTTTCATTTTTAACTTCTTTTTGCTGAAATCTCAGAATGTTTTCTCTTTTTCTCAGTTCCTAGGAAATGAGGACAACTGATCATAGAGTCATAGAGGGTAAGAACTGGAAAGGACTTCAGGCTGTATCAATTCTGGCCTCTTTACCTTATATAAGTGAGCTTGGGGAAGGGAGGTGAGGAGTTCAAGTTCTCACAGGGTAGAACTAAGTTTTGGACACAGCTTCCAGTCTAGTGGGTTTCTTTCCCAATGTGTAATAACTCTTCACATGCCACAGTTCAACACTTTAATTTCTCTAAGACTTACTTGGGATAACTCAGGAACATGCCAGGACTGTGACCCTGTGGAAGGAGCTGACCAGTGCTGAGTATAACATTGTTGTTCTTACAATCTCATAGCATCTCATTTGTTTTCTCTCTCTCTCTCTTTTTTTATTCTTTTATATATTATTTTCTTTTATTAAAATTTTTTTAAATTTTTTTTAATGTTTATTTATTTTTGAGAGAGAGACACACACAGCATGAGTGGGGAAAGGGCAGAGAGAGAGGGAGACACAGAATCTGAAGCAGGGTCCAGGCTCTGAGCTGTCAGCACAGAGCCTGCTGCGGGGCTTGAACTCAAGATTGGTGAAATCATGACCTGAGCTGAAGTCAGACGCCCAACTGACTGAGCCACCCAGGTGGCCCATATTTTATTAAAATTTTTTTAATGTTTATTTATTTTTGAGAGAGAGACAGAGCACAAGCAGGAAGGGGAGAGAGAGAGAGGGAGACACAGAATCCGAGTCAGGCTCCAGACTGCAGGCCTCGAACTCACAGACTGCTAGATCATGACCTGAGTTGAAGTCAGACGCTTAACTGATTGAGCCACCCAGGCGTCCCTATATTTTTTTATTTGAGAGAGAGAGAGAGAGAGAGAGAGAGAGAGAGAGAGAGAGAAAGAGAGAGTGCACGAGCAGAGGAGAGGAGCAGAGGGAGAAAGAGAGAGAATCTTAAGCAGACTCCATGCTCAGTGCAGAGCCTGACCCGGGGCTTGATCCCTCCACCCTGGGATCATGACCTGGGAGGAAATCAAGAGTCATTCGCTCAACCTGTTGAGCCACCCAGGCACCCATGGTTTTCTGTTTAACAGCATTTTCGTACTGTTGGCTTCATTTATTTTGGGGGGAAAAAGGAGAGGGGAATTTGTATCTGAATAGAAGGCAGGCTCCAGCCATTACTCCTCAGCAGGGGCTATCAGAGGCACTGCATGGGGACAGAGGGCAGGGAGTGAGGAGCACTCCCTTAAGGGTCCCTAAGGAGTGGGGTTTACTTAGGTTGAGATGGGTGAGAGGAAGCCCAGCCTTTCTTCTTTATGCGGTACACTTGCTGTGCACTCAGTATGATGCCAGGCACCTATAGGAAGGACCCAGGGCAGGGTTTGAGATTTCAAGGAGTTTCTACAGAAAGAGGTAGAAAACAAAGGTAGAACTGTTGTCAAGCCCTTTGGAATTCTTTCAGGGGTCTTTACTCCCACAGCCCCGAAGAGACTTCCTACTCTTCCATCCGCAAGGGCACTATACAGGGCTCACCTTGGCTGGGAGGAGAAAGATATTCCAGGTTACTGGAGGGGAGAATAGCATAGCAGGGATGTGGACTGGAATACAGGAGTGGGAGGGTGCTTTCCTGTGGCAACTAGGTGTCAGAGTGTGGTGGAAAGAGTACTTGACCGGGAGTTGGGATACCGGCACTCTCTATGGCTTCGCCAGCAGCTGGTTGTGTGATGGTGGGAAATTCTGTTAATTTCTCCATTCTTCAGTTTCTAGTTCTTCACCTGAAGAGGTTGAACCAGGAGGTGGTTAAAGTTTCACACTGTTCTAACACTCTTCGTGTGTGTGTGTGTGTGTGTGTGTGTGTGTGTGTGTATTGTGGGGGCAGCAGTAGGGCTCTCAGGCTGAGGAGGATATCCCTCACATTAACACTTGATGGTTTGGATGCTCAGAAAGGGACAGGCTGTGAACTCAGATATTTTTAAGTTGATTTTTACCATGGAGACGTGATTGTTGTGCCTCTGCTCTGATTTCAACTTACGGTGCCAGTTACACTGGCCTCTTTGAGGTTCTCTGTGTCTTTATTTATAAACTTGGTGCATGGAAAAACCCTCTTTCCCTTCTCTAGACCACGGAGACAGTTAATCCTCTATCAATCCCTCATGACTGTAATATGTGCTATGCAAACACAGTTGAAGTCTTTATGCATGAGGAGCCTTTGATGTGACGGAACTTCTGACAACGCAGACTTGGGCTGTGTTTCTTGGTGTTGTCCCTGTGGGCACTGATTTTCCTTCTTGCTGCCTCAGTGATGTTACTCACTTTTGTCAGGTGGCAAGTAAAGATGGAAACTAACTCTGGGGCCAACCCTGAGCCTTGTAGTTCTAGCACACCCAGAAGCCCTGGGGGGTAAATCCCTAAAGCTTTGTGGGAAATTGTAAAGACACTCCCGCTTTCTCCACAGTGACTCCAAATCCTCCAGGTTTATCTTGGGCTGGCTTCCTGGAGATGAGGAAAAACCAAGAACTTTGCTGAGGTGAACACATGTTTTATTTAGCTTCCCTGCCTATTGGGACTGTTTTTGGAAGGTGCCTCAATCTGCAAGCATAGATGAGGCTGCACATTCTCTCCTGGGGAAGCTGGTGTAGAGTTCTCTTGGGGACCAGCAAGAGAAATGCATCATCTGATTTGTATACTCTCCTTTCATGGTTGGGAGATACCATAGAATGTGGTCATGTTAAGTAGGAAGAGAAGGCAGACAGCTTGATGTTACATGTCCCATATGCCATTTGTCAGTAATCCAGTTCTGCCATTTTCCCTTTCAAGTTCTAAATTTTGACCTTTTCAGGATTGCTTCCTCCCCGTTTTGTGCTAATTAACGGATTCCATCACTTGGTTTTGAAAAACGAAAAGTCTGAACTATTAGTGAAAGAGCTCTTAGCAAGTAGGAATGAAAGACTGTTGCCTATTCCCCCAGGGCTACAGAAAAGCTGGTGCTATTATGGGTCCCAAACCTGGACGTGAACATATTACTTCTAACTGAAAAGTCTGGCAAATACTTGGACTCCGAATATCACCCTCCCTGCTCTCCCCCAAGCCTTTGCTGAAATGAGACCTTCTCATTGCAGCCTTCCTTGACCACCTGATTTAAAGTGATTATCTCCCATACCCTGGCTAACAGCCCCCTTTGTCTTCCTGAGAGTCTTCTTTATGACAACTGTAATCATCTAACATGTATTATCTTACTTATTTTCCTTTGTGCTTATTTTCACTAAAATAAACTGAAGAGCTTCTGAGTACTGTGCACCCTGTGTATCTAGACAAGTACCTGGTGCATAGTAGGTATTTAACAAATTGTTATTTCATAAAGAGATGAATGTTGTTACATTCTCTGAAAGTAACTTCAGTCTCCAAAGCTCTAGACTCTGAATTGGCCTTTTTTCTTAATAATTTGTTGCCCTAGCAATAAATTTATACTGACATTTCTTTCTCTGAAAGTTATAAATACTCATGAGGCTTTGCCCTTAAGCCAGAGAAAGATAATTTACACTTCCCTAGTCTCCCACACGGATGCAGGTAAATAAAAAGCTTACGGCTATTAGATTTCTTATTTAAACAGAGTTTGAGAACTTGCCATGTTTAAGTTAGCACAAGCAACTGCATTTTGGCTTGATTCCCTTTGTCCTGTCACCAGATCCTTTTCCTGTTGAGTGCGGCATGCTGGGTGCCCCCCTGCTCCACTGGCTGACTACTGCCTTGGGAGCCCTTGAGCATCCCAGGGAGCCCTTGAACATCCACAGAACTCCTTCAGGAGTTAATACACACTACTGTACACTGTTATCTTTTCACAATGTATGTCTTTGTGTATGTGGGAATTGCTAAAAAAAAAAAAAAAAAAAGACCCCCAGGGATTCTCCATTCTTGAAGAATACCCAAAGCATGTGGTAGTAGTGAGTGATCGTGGTGGAGATAAGGGGGATGAGGGGGTTAAGGATTGCTCTTTTGTTTGGGAAAATGTGTTAGTGTGGTTTTTGGTTACAAAATGCCAAGCCCCTGCATGGAGAGAAAGTTTATAAAACTCCTTTGTGAAGTAAAGTAGAAATGTTCAGCTTTTTCCTATTCAAGACTCAAGGCCTGGGGCCTTAGCATTAAAAGGGGGGTGGTGGCGAAAGGTGGCAAAGGAGAAAGCCTGCCATCCTCTCCTTTTATCCCTCTCATGGAGAATGTTCAAGAAACATAGAGGCATTAATGTGTGCTCTCCAAAACTAACTTATTTGGTGTTCTGACAGACTCTTATTATCAACCCTTTAGAAAATCTTGTTACAGTTTATAGCACTTTGTTAATGGACAGATGAGGCTTGGAGAAAGCATCTCAGAAGGCAAAGTTAGCATCAGTCCTGTGCACGATTGCATCTCCGAGCATCCAGCATAGCACAGGGTACATAGCGCTCACTCACTAAAGACTTCACTCATTTACTCATTAATGTGTTTTTTAATTTTAAAAAAATTTTTAAAAATGTTTATTTATTTTTGAGAGAGAGAGATAGAGTGCAAGTTGGGAAGGGACAGAGAAAAAGGGAGACACAGAATCGGAAGCAGCTCCAGACTCTGACCTGTCAGCACAGAGCCCGACGTAGGGCTCGAACTTGCAAACCATGAGATCATGACCTGAGTTGAAGTCTGACACTTAACTGACTGAGCCACCCTGGTGCCCCCAAATGCATTTTTTTAAGTTTATTGTCTTTATTTTGAGAGAGAGAGAGAGAGAGAGAGCGAGCAGGGGAGAGGCAGAGAGAGAGGGAGAATGAGGGAATCCCAAGGATTCCCTCTGCACTGACAGTGCAGAGCCCGATGCAGTGCTTGAACTCATGAACCACGAGATCATGACCTGAGCTGAAATCAAGAGTCAGACGTTCAATTGACTGAGCCATACAGGTGCCCCTCAATGCATTTGTTTAATTCCTGTTTTGTGCCAGTCTTACTCCAAGTGTTGGAGTCGGGGCATTGAGCAAAACAGACAAAATCCCTGCCATCATGGAGCTTACATTCCAGTGGAGAGCTAAAAGAGAAAGAAATAAGCAAGTAACATATACAGCACATCAAATGGTGATAAATGCTATGGAAAAAAATTAAGCAGAGAGGAGAGATGGTTTTTGCTGGAGGAGTGAATCACGTGCTCTGATGAAAAAAGTTACAGGTGTATAATCCTACCATTTCAATTAATATTTGGGGGCAATATGTTGCAATATAGACTAGGAAAGAAGCCTCGGGTCTGGAGTTTTTCTCTTTTGTTAGCACGGGAAGAGTTATCAGCCAGCACTTCCTGTCTGAGACATCACAGCAGCTAAGACTCTGCCTAAAGCCTTAATTCACTGCAGTGCTCTCTGGTGTCAGTTTGCTCACTTTGAATGCAGAGAACTGGAAATGACAGATCTTGAGCCCTTTTGCTACCTCCGTATAAGGATAATAAGTCAATAAAAATGGAAGAGACAAACTCAGACACTTTGCCGCACAGTAGAGCTATCTATGACTGGTAAAGTTAGCCATCCTGTGGATCTGCCAGAGACCCATAGAATTTCTCACGTTCTCTTCACACTTGCCCCAGACCCCTGTAGCTGCCATTCCAGGCGGGCCCCTGAGAAGGAAAGGAGAATGCAGTGAATACATTAGCACCCCAGAAACTCTTAAGGGAGTCCAACAAGATATTACCTTTGACAAACATCAGAGGGGAGGAATATGTAGGTCCGTTTCCTGGGAGAAGAGCTGCTGACCTGGGGGTGGGGCTCAGGAGTCTAAGTGGTAGGGGGTTGGGTAGCAGCTGTCTTCCTTCAGCCAGGGTTGGGGGGGGGGGGTGTGGTGGTGGGCATCTCCAGAGAACAGCCTGGAGGCTGAAATTGCAACTGGTGTTTTTAAAAATTTTTGTTTAATGTTTATTTATGAGAGAGAGAGAGAGTGAGAGAGAGAGAGGCAGAGCACTAGCAGGGGAGGGGCAGAGAGAGAAGGAGACACAGAATCTGAGGCAGTCTCCAGGCTCTGAGCTGTCAGCACATAGCCCAATGTGGGGCTCAAACTCGTGAACCACGAGATCATGACCTCAGCCCAAGTTGGATGCCCAACCGACTGAGCCACCCAGGTGCCCCGCAACTGGTGTTTTAAAACAAGGGATGGAGAGATGGGAGATGGAAGGAGTTAGGTACCCCCGCCTCCACTCCCCTCTTCTGGGGACTGGACAGGAGTCAAAGAATGCCTGCAGCACCAGATGACTGGATGTCATACACTGGTTCCCAGCCATTCTGTAACTCAGATATTGTTACAGATGATACATCTCTTCATTATATCCCCCAACCCCTAGCCCAGTGCCAGGACCATCAGCCTTCAACTCAGACCCAGATTCTGGCTCTGCCTCTGTAACCTTAGGTTAGCCCCTCAGACTCTCTGAGGCTCAGTATCCCCATCTGTAAAACAGGATTACGTGAGCCCACCCCTGAAAAGTGGCTGCATCTTGTTGGCACTCAGTAATTGAGTTCGCTTTCTCCTTGATTATCCCATTTTATTATTTGCCCTTTTTTATAAGTAACATCTACGAATAGTTACTACGTGTAATGCAGTTTACTTTCTATTGTTACCTTTTTACAACACGGTGAAGTTGGAACTCATTATCCTTATTTCAAAGATGAAGAGATCCAGATGATTTTAGAAGACAATGTGAAGCTTATGCCAGGATCACAAAATCTCAGAAAACATTTGAGAAGTCGTGTGGGACCACTGCTGCATTGTCCTAGTTTCTTGACAGATGGTCACAGATCATCGGTTTGAGTAGGTCTAGTGGTGAGAGCACAGCCCCTGCTGTTCCTTATTTCTGACACATCCTGGAGACTGCCTCCTCTATGGTACCTGCCCTGCCCTGAATCCCATTCTGTGTCCTCCAGTGCAGACTCTAGAGCCTGAAACCTGTCACCTTCCCTTACTGGATGTGGTACTTTGGACAAGTGTTTTAGCTCTTCTAAAGTGGAAGTGGACTGAGGATAATAATAGAAAATGCATTATAGGGTTGTTGAGAGGATTAAATCACATAACACATGTCAAGTGCTCAGTAGTACCTGATATATAGTAAGCACTCGACAGATGTTAGTTATTACTACAGCCAACCTGCAGTTTTATGGATTTGTCCACGTAGTTTTCCTCCTCCTTCTCCTCAAAGACATTCTTCCCAGTCTCTGTCAGAAGGACCCCTTGGATCTCTTCCTGGGACTCCATCTTGCAGGCCTTATAAAACCATGGTTCCAAAATTTTGACACCATCTGTGTAACTAGCTTCCAAATGTCATTCTTTTTCCAAAGTCATGATTTCAAACTGAGAGAAGAATCGTACCCTTTTAGTCTTAGAGATGCACTCTACCTTCCCACATATAGTTCATTTAAGCAAGAATAACTGGATACAAGTAGCAGGCTGAGGCCTTGGTGAATTGTGACAGGGCCTCTGTGGTAACCTGGACGCATGCTAGCTAGGAAGGTTGGGTTCAAACTCCTTTCCCAGAATGTGAGGCTCAGGGTGCCTAATCTAGATGGGGATTGGAGAACTTGATTTTATCCAAGGGCAGAGTCAATACCCAGAGCCTTGCTGACAGCTCAGCCAAAGATGCAACCCAACAGGGTGGGCAGAGAGGTAGAAGCCAGGCCCAGGCCTGTGTTGAAATCAGGACACAGTGAGTAGGTGTGATATGGAGAGTAAAAAGGAGAGGTTCCTTGAAAGGTTGGAATGAGCTGTTTGGGGAGGAAAATGATGAGAGCTCATGGGGAATCCTGAAACATATACGTATATATTTCAGGCAGGGTCATGAGAGAGAGGGGGATTGGGAAGACCCTCGGTGGAACAGGGAGCAGCCCTGACTGGAGCTGTGTGTCTGGCAAACACTTGCCAGCCTCTTTGTCCTGACACTGTGGAGGGCAGTATCTTTTTTTTTTTTTTTTTAATTTTTAATTTTTAATTTTTTAATATATGAAATTTACTGTCAAATTGGTTTCCATACAACACCCAGTGCTCATCCCAGAAGGTGAGGGCAGTATCTTTGACTAGTAGCATTAGTTCGAGAAAGTTTTCCCTAGACATTGCCTGAAGTAGTCCAATGAAGCTTTTAAAAAATTGTATTTTGTTTCTATTTAGTTATTTATTTTTAGAGAGAGAAAGAGTGCCAGTGGGGGAGTGGCAGAGAGAGAGGGAGACAGAGGATCTGAAGCAGGCTCTATGCTGACAGCAGAGAGCTCGATGTGGGGCTCAAACCCACAAACCGTGAAATCGTGACCTGAACCAAAGTCAGATGCTTAACCAACTGAGCCACTTAGGCACCCCTAAAGTAGAGTTTAAATTGAGCTGTTCATAGAAGGATGAGGAAGTGTCAGTGGAAGAAATCTGTCCATGTTTCGTCTCTAGCACATATAGCAGAAGTCAAGAGATAGAGATGATAGGATAGGCAAAAGACATATCCGGTGAGTGAGTAATCATGAAAACAATATAGATGCTATATTGTCCTTCATGTTGGCAAGCTGAGCATTGGTGCAAACTGTTCCTGCTGGAGGAAGGGTGGAGTCTTCCCAACCTCGTCCTATAGAGTACCTGAGTTTCTGGTGAATATAGTTAGGGAGAAACCGGACATCATCCATGATTGTACTTTGAGAAGTGTCATGCCCTAAGAACTTTGGGTGTGGGGTCAAATCATTTATTAAACTAAAAAAAACCCCAAACAAACCCCAAAACATTAAGAGTGTATAGTGAATGCCACAATTCCTGCCTTTGGCTTTGTTTCTCCTCTCTCCTGCATGCCGCCCCCCTGGCGACACCCCACTGGGAGTGGTCTGTCTGAACACCACAGGAGTACCTAGGCGGCCTGAAGGAAAGGCAAGGAATGCCAGCCTTCTCTGGCCCGCATTTCTTAAATGATTTGTTTAAGAGAAAATCCCAATCTTGTTGGAAATGCCAACAGTGCATTTCAGTGGACTGCTCAGCAGTGGACCTGCAGGAGGGTGGGGTCACTGGCACAGTAGTAAGATCCTTCCTCTCTTCTGATGCCTCAAGGATCTTAAGCAGAGTTTGGCTGTTTGAACCATCAATTTGACTTTGGAATCTGTCCTGAAAACCAGGGCCACATGGGGTCTTTCTCGGTATCTGAAAGTCATTGTGTTACCCTGGGTCTTCCTGTGCCAGTTGATAGGGTAGTCAGTGATTGTTTCTCCCTCCATGGAGCACTGGAGGGTGGCTGATCCCTCTGCGGCGGGACACGCAGAGCCACTACTAGGTCTTGCACCAGTGTAACAGCTGCCGTGACTCCTGAGAGAAAAAAATAAGAGAAGGCTCCAAGAGGGTGGGGCTGAGATCCCTGAGGAAGGGGCACCGACCATGAGTGTGAGGGCCTGGCAGCTCCATTTCTCATTGTTGTTGAGTCTTGCCCAGTTGAGGTTCCAGGATCTGACTCACCTGTCCAGAAGAGGGTGAGATGGATGAGGGAGCACACCTTTGGCATGGCTCCCCTCAGGGACAGCTCTGCTTCCCCTCTGCCTGGGGAATCTCCCCTTCCCCTCTTCCCCTCTGTTTGCCCTCTGCCCGGTCCTTCCTCTGAGTCCACACTCTGATATGTGTTTGTGCCTGAGGAAACCAGCCACCATGGGCAGCTGCTCTGTTCCCCAGGAGGGACTTTGCCAATCATAGGAAGCACACAGAGCCTGTTGCCTATTAATGGGATGACAAGGCCACCTTCAAGATCAGTGATGTGGTCCACATAAGTGAGAGGAGGTAAAGGGCAGCTTATTTGGCTGATAACAAGGTTTCTTCTTTCCACCCTAGAAGTTTACTATTGTTTCCCCGTTTTCATATTAGATGTACATGTTGTATGCTCTGTGGTGAGGTTAACAGTTAATACCAAGAAGAATTATTAACATCTATAGCCATAATCAAAGGAAAATGAGCAGATCAAGATAGCATGTGCACGAGGATTGCGGATGTTGCAATGACCCCTGTATTTACTGCAAACTCCCTCTCTGGAAAGTTGGGTAAGGGTGATTCACCCAAGTGTAAAAGAGAAATCCAATGAAGCATTGTCTCCAAATTTGAGCCAGAATTTCCTGATCTTTATTGAGCTCATCTATCTTCTTTTCTGAAGGGTTCTTAGGTCAAATACTGAAGCAAAATACTGTTAAAAACTTGAAAACCACCACTACATTCCAGTTTATGACAGTCTAAATTTATATGTACTTCAAAAGAGAGGAGTGTTTGAATTCTTGGGACTATACTTTTGAATTGCAAGACCAGTAATCTATGAAATTTTGATAAAAGAGGTAATTTTTTTTTAAGTTTATTTATTTTGAGAGAGAGAGAGTGAGTGAGCAAGCAGGGGTGGGGCAGAGAAAGAGAGGGAGAGAAGGAATCCCAGAGCTTGAACCCGTGAACTGTGAGCCAAAATCAAGAGTTGGATGCTCAACCAACTGAGCCACCTAGGTGCCCCAAAACAGGGAAATTAATAATGGAAACTGGAGAGTGCAGCAGAAGGTGGGAAGAGGGTCATTTGGTATGTGAAGAGGTAGGAGCAAAGGTGGAATCCAATGTCTGAGGACAGGTGTAGGACATAAATTCTCATGCTAGTAGAGGAGTGACCTACATAAACTTTCTGTTTTCTCCAGTGTGACTGAGACCAGACTGGCCTGGGGAAATTCAGATAGAAGCAAGCTCAAGTTGGTTCAACCTCATGGTAGTTGCTCTCCCTACCTTGACATCGTCTCGTTACCCAACTGCTTGTCTCACCCACCATTCCTAGAGGACCATTAACAAGTACTCAAACTGGTCACATTATTTGCAATGACAAATTGCACCATCAGAACCTACCTACCTACCTGTAGGTACTGATTTTCTTTGATTCTTTGAAAGTTGCCAAGGGCAACTTCTCTGAATTTCCATACTTGATTTTTTTCTTTTTTTTTTTAATCAGGTGGCCTCACTCTTGGCACATCCTATAAATCTAGTCATTTTTACCATGCACCAATCTCTGAGGATTCCCTGACAAATGACGAATATGGTTCTTTCTTGGAGCTTGCGTTCTAGCATGGGAGCCGGTCATCACTTCATGATTTGCCAAATGAATTCCTTCACTGCAGCTATGATAAGCACTCTGTAGATGCAGAGGGATTATGAGAGCATGTTACAGGCACCAGGACCTGGTCAGGAGATCACTTCTTCCCTGAAGAAGTGACTTTGCAGCTGAGATTCAGAAGCAGAAGTTACTCAGCCTTGCCAAATAGTGTCTGTCCCTCTGGATCTGCTTTCCTTCATATTTGAGGAGGCTGATCTTAATGGACAGCATCCACCTGGTTCCTTTGGTCTCTGGCACCCCATTTAGTTTGGCCAATGGGAGGCATCATCAGGAGATTGGAGAGAAAGAAAAGAGAGAGAGGTGGAATGGTATTACCCCAGATCCCTTCCTGCCAGGCTGTGGATTGGCAATGCCTGCCTCCCTCTGTGGGAGGCTCCAACTCCTGTTCTACAGCTGCTGGTCCTAGTAAAGTCTCCTCCACTCCATGCTTTGGACCTAGGGTGGTAGTGGTTTCTCTCTTGCCAGACTCAAGGGTGTTCCATCATCTTTTTTTGGTTCCCCATAACCCAACTCTATTAGCTTCCTAGATCTGCCTTAACAAAATACCACAAACTGGATGGCTTAAAACAAGAGAAATTTATTGTCTCACAATTTTGGAGCCTCAAGATTTGAAATAAAGGTGTCAGGTGGGCCATGCTCCCTCTGAAATCTGTAGGGCAATCCTTCCTTGACTCTCCCTAGCTTCTGGTGGTTTGCTGGCCATCTCTGGTGTTCCTTGGCTTGGATTGCAGCTGCATGACTCCAGTCTCTGCCTTTGTGGTCGTGTGGTGTTCTCTCCGTGTTTCTGTCTTCTTACAAAGACATCAGTCATATTGGATCAGGGGCCCACCTTACTCCAGTATGACCTTATCTTAACTAATTACATCAATCTTAACTAATTATGTCCATTGCCATGACCCTATTTCCAAAAAAGATCCCTTTCTATGGTGCTAGGTTTAGGAATTCAACTATCTTTTTTTGAGGGATACAATTCAACCCACAACACCTGTCTACATCTTGTAAATGTCTCTTTTATTAGATATTTTTCTAATCACGCCTTCGAGAGTACCCTCTGTCTCCAGCTAGGACGATGCCTGTTACACCAGGGATAATGGCGTTTGTAGGGTAAAAAAACATTCAAAATAAGAAATAAGGACATGCAAAAAAAAAAAAAAAAGAAAGAAAGAAAAAAAAAGAAAAAAGCCCTGAGGCAGGAGGAAGTGCTGTGGGCTTAAAGCTGCATTAATATCAAAAGAACAGTTAGCAGGGCTCAAATAAGCCTGTCTTCCTAGATAATTACTGAAGAACTATACCAAATCATGCAGGAAGTAATTCTGAAAAATTCCAAGAATGTGCTTGTGTTTATGACTGTGATTTATATCTGCCACAGGTTAGGAGTAATTTTAAGAGTTTATTGTTAGTGGACAACAACAACCCTCCTCTAGGCCTGACTAGGAGAGAGTTATTATGAATAATAAATCAAAGTCAGAGGCAGAAGGCAGCTGGGGAAGGGAACAGGTGATGGTCTGATGGAGGTTTGGGACAGAGTGTGGCTAGAAAGTATGTTGTACCCAGTCCTAAAGAGTGAGGACCTGCTCACTCCAGCATTATCTTGGGGTGCCCTGGTGGAAGGTAGAAAAGTGTGCCAGGGCCCGGCCCATGGACTCCACTTTTTCAGGCTCTGTGCAGGCTGTATTCTTTGTGCTCAGTCATTCATTCTGTGTCAAGGCTGCCAATTAGGCCACAGCTTCACAGGCCCTGGAGGTTGTCTGTTTCTTTATGAGAGTACACTTATCATGATGGAAAAGAAAAAAGAGAGAGAGAGACAGAAAAGAAATAAAAATAAGGATACCTGAGACTTGAAGAGTTAGTAGGAGAGGCAAGAGTGCTTTGGGGGTTTTATGTATCCTTCCCGATAATCTCCACCAGTCTTTCATTCTTTGATATCTTTCCAGATTTTAGGTGGTGTGAAAATACAGCTTCAAAGCAGGTTCCTGAGGCATCTTCCAACCAGACTGCCACACCTCAGCTTCTCATGTGTAGACATTGAAGTTGTCATTGTATATTATGCTTTATGGTGTATGAGTGCTGCCTCACACTTGTTAATTGGTCTGTCTTTATCACCTGTGGAATCTCCCCAAAGCCCCTGTTGAACGCATACTCGTTCTCAAAAATACTGGTTGAAGTGAAATGATTTCTTCTGCCCACAGGCTGTCTGACATACAAGGAAAGCAAAGGAAGACCAGTGAGGAGCTCATTCCCAAGATGCTGGCTATGGGAAGGACCTCACATCTTTCACTTGTGACTCTAAACACTGGCCATATCATTATAGGAACTTCTGCTCCCTTCAGCCTTACAGACAGGGGATGTTTGAGATAAGCACTGCTGAGCCACCATACAAAGTGCCACAGGCTCGTTCTGCCTCTCTAGTAGTGTAAGATGGCTAGAGATGGCTATAAGGCTGAGGTCATTAATATTTCATTTTCAGGGACAGGGTGTTGCTTGGAGGTCCCAGGGGTATCAACCAATGCATTACATAGCAATGGAGGAAGATATGTTTATTGGCCTCACTGAGAACAGAAGGGTGAAGGGTTTAAGGGTGGTAGAGGCCTTTGCAAGCCTTCAGATCCATGTTTTCAGCCTTCACTCCCCCATAACCTTAAACAGAGAGCTGTTTTTCCTATTCTTCAAGTGAGTTCCATCAACCCATATTCTATTTATTTGAATTTGCAGACTGTTGAAAGCAGGCAGCTGGAGAACCCTACCTCTGTTCAGGCAAGACTCAGACAGAATATGATTTATAATACTGGGCTGGACAGGGTCCCAGAACTTGGGGGTCCTCTTTTTTGCTGCCTGCCCTAGTTCTCAAGAGGCAGCTGTGTTGTCATGGAGAGACCAGTGGATTTAGGCGTGGAAGATCTGGGTTTGTATCTGATACCACAACTTACTTGCAAGTTACTTAACCTCTCCAGGCCTTGGTTTTCTGGACAGTAAAATGGGGATAATATTGCCTCATGTGGCCATGAAATAACAAATGTGAATATGCCTTGTGATTAATCTACAGTTAGACCTGCAGTGGGGGTCAGCTGGTCAGTGTGGAAGGTCAGAGGGGCAAGCTCTGGTTTGTGACCCACCTGGAGGCAGAGGTGGGTGGTGCCGTGGGTAGGGCAGCAAAATAACCAGTCCCCTCTGCTCTTACTAGGGCTTCAAGAATCTCCAGGGAGAACTAGCATCTATTAGTAAAGTTGCTCTGGAGATCAGGGCCACAGAAGTCTCTTTGTTGGTATACAAAGTTCAGGACGCCATCTTGGTTCCTCTTATACAGTATGTAGTATAATTGTTCATTTTTCCCCCTGTGATTTTGCACTCAAAATTTTGCTTCTTCTAAAAGGAAGAAATATCTCTTGTTGCTCTAACAAGGCATCTGGCTTGATTCCTGAAAAACAAAACCAGGGGAAAAGGAAGATCAAGAAATTGAAGAACCATATCCGAATATCAAACGTGGGATTACGGAGCCACTTTCCAATTTCAGCCTTTCCACAAACTCTCTCAGGAGTAATTTCGTCAGGGAGTCATTTATTTATTTACCCAATTATTGGGCAAATATTCACTGGATTTTCTGGGATGCTCAGGGCTGGGCTGGGCTGGGCTGTGGGGATGATGATGTTTCAGGCTTCCTGGGGCTCACCTGATTCAGGAAGCTGCAGACCTACTATTCCAAGGCTTCAAGGCTGCTCTTGCACCTGGGCAGCAGGAAGAGAAATGGGCAGATCCACTTTGTGGCTTCCCCTGAAGACTGAAGTCCTCTGGAACCATCTCCTGCTCCCTTCTTCATCATCTTAGCACCAAGTGGCTCAGTGACACTCCTGTGTGCTCTTGGGCTTACCTGGGGACAATGAGGAAATGAGCCTGAATTAACAGATCTTCTGCCCCCAAAGAAGCCTCACCAGGTGTACAGACCATCTGGGGATTTCTTCTTTCTGCTGCAAATGGAGGCAACTCCTTCCTAAGGAGAGGCCAATATTCTGGCAGGGGAGATGTTATTTAGCTTTAGACAGCTTTGAATGCTTCTTTCTCCCCTATTTGTGGATGTTCCTATTATTTTTTGTTACAATATATTTGATTTTGGATCTTTTATTTATATAGCAAGGGAGCTGCTTCCTAGGAAGGGAGATAGACTTTGCCACTGTGCCTGTCTTCTATAGGATGACAGCCCATTAACTGTAGCACAGAATTTAACAGAAAATAGTATTGCATTGGATTTAATTTTTAGTAGCAGTTGAGTGTCTTCCACAGTACTCTGTCCATATCAAGCAACCTGTAAATGTCGATACTGGACTAAAGAAAACACAAAACAGACATAATGGGAAGATGAAGTGGAGCAGGCAATGAAAATTAAATGAGAAAGAGCAGAGTTAAATCATGAAAAAAATTTAATGGAGTATTATAGAATTATCTACTGTAAGGACAAAGAGAACAGACTAAAACTAAAAGAGAATATAACAGTCGGGTAAGAGGAATGTGGAGGCAGAGAAAAGCTGGAGAAGTAATTAGGACAATTAACCCCCATGTAGTGGTTCTCAGTCTTGGCTGCACATTGGGATCACCAGGGGTAGTTTAAAAAATAATGAAGTCTAGGTGCTACCCCCAGAGTCTGATTTAATTGAGCTGGGGTGGGGTCTGGGTATCAGGATTTTAAAAAGCTTCCCAGGCAATTCTGATGTTCATCCAGGGTTGAAAACCATTGTGTAAGAGAATCATTTAGTCAAAGAATAAAACTTGTAGTGCAGTCAAGGCTTATTACGGTGTTGTCTTCAGGAGACAAGGCAAAGCCTATGACCAGCAAGGTCTGCCAGTCCTCTCCTTGTCCCTTCCTCAGGACCAGGATGGACCCTCAAGAGCTCTCTTGCCTGGTGATTGCTTGCCACTGGCCTCTTATGAATCAGAGGCCATGAGGACCTGCTTAGGTCAGCATCAGCCATCTATCTCCCTGTTCCCCTGAGTGCCTCCAACAGTGCTGGGCACTTAATGGGCACTTAGTGAATCTTTGCTTAGCAGCCATGCTCTTTGTCCTTTCCAGGTTCTTATGCTGATTTGAAATGGGTTAAGTCTGTGGTTCTTGTTCCTCCTCTTAATCCTACCTTGAATTTAGAGATTCAAATTTTGCCCTACCCAGTTTCTTTTGAGAGGCAGGATTCAGATTCAGCCAGGGGAGCCCACTTGCTGTGATTCCTTCCATTGGACAACATATCACTCTGTGTGTGTGTGTGTGTGTGTGTGTGTGTGTGTGTGTGTGTGTGAGAGAGAGAGAGAGAGAGAGAGAGAGAGAGAGATGGAATACATCCTAGAGTATACCAGACCCAGAGAGTAATGGGTTCTTGCTTTATTTGAACTTTGTGTTCTCTTTTTCTTCCCTCCTTCCCTTCCTTCCTTGTTTTTGTCCTGAAATTCCTAGGCTCATAGCAGACCATAGGCATCAAAGGAGACCTGCCTTTAAGAGTGAAAGTATGTCCAGTGCCCTGAAGTGGCCCCCTGTTTTTGGAGAGGGTGAATTACCTTCTACTTTCCTAGAATTGCTGATTTCACAGTGAAGATTTGCTGCCACACAAAAAGAGCTGTGGGTAGAATGTAAAGTTATTGCTGGCTCTGGAAATCTTTCATTTCCCCTGCTTGCCAGAAGAACTGGGTGGGGGGCGGGGCTGGTTGTCCTCAGGTAGAACAGAGGGGCCAGCCAGAACACAGGTTTTCATGCTGATAAGAGACTAATCTTATGCCTTTGTTGGTAGAAGTATCTTTATAAAAACAAAACAAAAGGAAACAATGGTAATTTTGTCCTTCCATTCAACAATATCCCCAAAGAGAGGAAAAAGCTGGAAAAACTTGGATTGGGGGCAGATAGGTTATTAGTTTAAAAGGAGCTGAATTGAAGCCCCTCCTCCTTTTTAGCTTTTGTCTACACATAAGAAAAAAATACTCCCTACTTTTCTCCTGCGAAATGGAGAAAAATATTTTGCTCAAGATTCTTGGTTGGGAGTAGGATTAGGGGACAGGTCAGGGATAGAGAGAAGATAAATGCTTTTTTTCTTCCTTTGGTGATGGAAGCTTACGAAAAAGTAGAATGTAGTATTCCAGTACTTCTAGGGAGCTCAAATTCTGTAGTTCTGGAGCCCTACAGCTGTGGAATTAAGATCTTATATAGATTGAACATCTGCCATCCTGCTAATTGTCCCCTAAAGCAGAGGGTAGTGACATAACTGGGCTCTCCCAGAACCCTAGGGAAATTCCGTGCTTCTCCCAAAGGGAAGCAAATAAAGCCCCTTACCCTTCAAAGAAAGGGAGAGGAGGGGAGTGAGACCATTCCTATTCTACCTTTAAGGGGGAGAGAGTTAGATGACCCCACCCTCTGGGTTGAATCTATGCTTCCAGAGGAGAAGAAATACCAAGATGGAAAACCTTCACTTTCTTTTCCTTGAGAGAGGTGTGTGGTGGGCCCAGCTGCCAGTACAGTTTGGTCCTCCCTGCCAGTGGCTTCCACAGCCCCCACTAGTAACTGGCATCCTCCATGCTTCTTCTGGTTGGACTTCCAGCCCAGATACAGTTCTGTAGGCACCTACCTCCCAATTCTTGGGCTCTGAGCTAATGCACTTACTACCTTGCTTAGTTTTATCCCAGTTTGGGAGGAAAAAAGAAATGAGGCTGAAAGAATGCCTAAAACATGGCATCAGCTCTAAAGATACAGAACTAACAGAAGAAAAAGGAAGAGAAACATGTTCCCATTCTTGGGTGCTCTGTGGAAGGCAGCTGTGTAGATAAAAAGAAGTGGCCATGAGGTACCTTTGGGGCTAGAAAAAGAGACTTCCCCAAACAATTAAGTGGAAAAGTATTTGGGTGGCTGGATGTTGGTACAGCAGCTTGGGTTGCCATAACCCAGTGCCCTCTTGGTGTCCAGTATCCTCTCCCACTCTGCATCTGCTGCTGCCCCATTGCCACACCCTGAGCATCTCTGACTTTCTGTTTGGTTTGTGGTGAATCGTTGGTGGAAAGTGGGGATGAGTAGAGGGGCAAAGATGGAGGTAAATACAATATTACTGATCACATTCACCATGGCTTATCATAGTACAGAGTGGTTGTTCTATGATCACTGTGGTACTGATGTGTTAGAGCTGGTTTGGAATGCAGGGGCTGTTACACACATCATGGATGTGACAAATTAAAACGCTGTTAACACTGAGCTACATAATGAATGCTTAGTACAAGTGAAAGAAAAGATTATTGAGTAGAAAAGCTATTCGGTTGGCAGGGCTTTAATTGCCAAGTAGTCTGAGAGTTGGCACATGGGCATGACTGAGTAGCGACTGTGTGAACTTGGGAAGTTACCAAAGGAGGGCAAAGGAAATACTATGTGCAGCCTGATGAACAACCTGCATCTATCAAATGGCTATACTATTGCAAGTGAAATCACGGTACCTGACAAAGCACACAGTATCAATCTAAACTGACGGCAGTGTCCAGGCTGTGGTGAGAAATCAGGGATGTAGGATAACAAAAGGTGCATAGAGAGTGGCACATGCCAGGAAGACAGACTAGAAGAGGACAGGGGAAGAAGATTTTTTTTTGCAAGACTCAACTGATAATGATCTCTCTCTGTCAGAATACTTTATTTTGTAAAAGTACCAGCTCAAGTTCCAGATGGGTGACCCAGAGGCTCAGCCGAGGGTCACAGCTGCAGCATGCTAGGGAGAGAACCGTAGCCTCTATTCACAATCTGCTGTGTTTGTGTTGACTCACAACATGGTTGGGGACCAGGCTGGACAGCATTCCAAACTCTCAGTGGAAATCCTAAAGGCATTCCACCCCTTGTTAATGATAAATATATGTTTATCTAGGGAAGTGTGATGGAGAGGGGATACCTCCAGAAAAAGAAGACAATTTGAAATGCTACAGAAAAAAAAAAAAAGCTACAGTGATGGAAAAATGCTTATTTTTGCAGAAAAGATGTAATCTGCACAATTTTCCTCTTATTTTGATAGACTAAATCCTAAGTTTCAAGCATGTGAAGGCCAAAGACAAACTCTTATTTAGGGCTGCCAAGATGAGAAATAGCAGCCTCTCTGTACACACACAAAGGAGCTGTGCCATGGGGCCATGGCGCCGTGTCCGCATTACGATTGGGGCCTCCCTGTGTGGCCATCGGGGACCCCTGACTCACTTGGGCTGATCATCAAGTCTAAAAGAGTTCTTAGCTTTTCTCTAGAGAATGCTCAGTTTCCATCGGTCTGCTTTTTTCTAATGTGTATAAAACTGGGCTGCCTTTGACTGGTAGAAGGGGCCTGGGAGAGAGAGGCTTGGAAAAAACTGGATCAACATTCAGATGAAGCCCCAGAGGTGCAGGTGCCACATGTTCTCATTAGCGCTGCTGGTGAAACACCTTTCTGCAATGAAGGCGGTCCTCCTCTTTGACCTCCTCTTTGGGTCTGACTCCTAAACTGAGGAGTCAGTGTTACACGGTGGAATCTCTGCTCTGGTTGGGTGGGAGGGTTTCAGGCTAGCCCTCGCTGTTTTCTCTTACCATTTCATGTTAAAGTAGGGAGTAGATTCAAGTGGGGGACTATTGAGAAGAGTTAGTCATCCATGGCTGTAAGATACCAGCAATGCCAGATGGGGTGCGGGAGTGCAAGCAATTTATAAAGCCTTCGCGGCAATTTCTGTGACCACAAGGGATGATACCGGCTCGATTTAGCATTTTTGAATTTAAGTATTCACCTCATGCCAATGTGTGTAGCTATGTTCTCTCATCTGAGGTTGTTCATTTGGAAATACAGAAGGGTGAGGCATTATTTCTTGAAATAAAATATTCCCTTTCATTACAACTGTGTCTCAGTGATCCCTAAAGCAGAAATTCAGTTCAAACATTAAATTCAATAATCAGATATTAAACACTTACTATGCAACACACTGTGGAAACTGAAGATGAAACAGACCATGGATCCCTGTCCTCGAGGTGTATATAAATTAGGAGGAGCATAAAGGAAATATCCAAACAGTCTTGGAAAAGAGAGAGAACAATGAAATGACTCCAGACAGGTAAGTGCCAAGGTGGTTCAGCTGGGGGAGACTATGTCCTCAGAGGGGAGGTTCATATCGGAGACATAAATTTGGGAATCATAAATGTCGAATTTAATGCCATAGGCATGAATGAGATCACTGGGGGAGAGATACAGAAGGGAAGAAGGACCCAAACAAGGGCCCTGGGTGCTCTATGTTTAGAAGCTAGTCAGGGGAGGAAGAGTCAGCTAAGGAGACTGGGAAGGAGAGGCCAGTGACCCTAGAGGAAAATCAGCAAAGTGTGGTATTTCAGAAACTAAGTGTGGAAGGCATTGCAAGAAGGAATGGGTGGTACACTGCTGAGAGGTTGTATGATCATCAACTATCTATTCTCATGTGTGTTTTATGTTTGTTTCCTCTTAAACTGGCAAATCCATGAGGACAGGGCCCATGTTTATTTTGTTAACACTGTGCACTCAATGTCTGGCATTGTACTTGGGACAGAGGGGTACTCAAAATATATTTGTTGCATAAAGGAAGGAAGACATAAAAGCCAGTCTAATGTGTTTATACTTAATTCAGTAGGCAAAGAGTAGTATCCAAATTAGCATTTTCAGGTTTCTCACACAGAGTTTGATCTTAGCCAAAAACACAAGCCTTCTTTAGGAGTCCTGTACAGATGTGTTGGCTTCATGCATACCTCCTCTTAACATCATTCAGTGTCCTTCAGTCTGGATGCACAGAAATGAAGAAGCAACAAGAATCCATCCGGGTGGTTCTCCTGTAATCCTTTAGGGCAATGTTAGTCACTGGAATCTCATGAGATATTAATGATTCTGTCATTCTGGAAATAAATCTATGATCCCAATCTTGGGTTAAGTAGCTATCTCTACAGCAGGCATCGTCGAGAGCATTTAATCTGATAATACAGAATTGTGAGTATTACGAGAGGGCTATTAACATAGAACATTTTCCAAACTTATTTGACCAGGGAATCCTTTTTAGTTGCTTAACAACTGTTAATATCTCAGGGGACAGTAATATTCTGAAGAATGATTTGGCAAATGTTGCACAGGGCTTAATAACAATCCTAAGAGGGCAAAAAAAAAATCATATCACATTTCTTTTTAGTTGACATGGGGAGAAAATTCCTATACTGGATATAAGTTACATGGGTGGAGTCTAAAGGAATGGTAAGTTGTATTATTGTTCTGAAATAATTGATTCCCCCTTCTATATGAGAAGATTATCAATTCCTGCCTGTTGCTGGGTCTTTCAGTAGCTTCTGTGGGGGATGGGGGGTGAGTCCCTGCCCACTTGATTCTGAGGTTGACCATGGAAGGGCTTTGGGTAATGAATGTGAGTGGACATGGTGTGTGCCATGACTGAGCAGAAGCTTTAAGGAGCATCTGGAGTTTCTGTCAGCAGCTCTCTTGCTCTTTTTCCTCTGTCCTGAAAACAGTGTGTCCCAAATAGTGAATTATCTTTTACTCTGGATTCTGGAATGGGAGGACACAGGGAGCAGAGCTTAGTTCCATCTCATAGCCACCAATCTGCAGTAAAAGCAGGAGCAAAAAGTAAATGATCGTTGTGTAAGCTACTGAGATATTGGTGCTATTTGTTACCACAGCAGAGTTGACTAATACAGAGAGGAAAGTATGTAAGGCTGTTATGAATGTGACAGCTATTTCTTTTCCAGAGCTTCCAGAAGAGAGACAACTCCAGAGGAGAAGCAGAAAACAGAATAGCTCCATTTGTAGCTGAATTTTTTATATTTTACAGGAGAAAAGTTGAATTCTTGTTCTGCCTAAAAACAACTCCATGAATTGAAAAAACTCAATCAACCTAGATAAAGATTTATAGATTTAGTGTAGGCTCTAATGTGCTGGCATATGTGAGAAGAAATCTCAGTATTTCAAACTGAATGAAATCCATGAACACACAGAAGTGGACATTCATGGCCAGTCCTACTGGTATTATTTGCCTCCTTGTAGAGAATATTATTTTTTTAATAGTCTCCCCAGATTTCCTCACAGTTGTCATCAGTGGGACGAGGAGGAGGCCAGCTGCCCAGTAGCACCAAATTCTGGGACATCCCGGGTTTGGGAGGGCTCTTGAATAAGAACAAAAAGGTAAAGGGAGTGATCATTATCCAAGGAAACAATGTTCCTCTTCCCTGTCCCTTCCTCTTTACTTCTTCTTATTTTTTTTTTATTTAAAAAATTTTTTTATACATACTGTTACCCTTTAGCTGATCTGTTTTGTGGTGTGTACAATAGCAGCATTTTGGAAATCTCTCAGCTTTAGTAGGCAGGGAATTTGGGACATCTGTGGTTTAGGAGCCCCTGTGACATTAGCTTCCTCACACTTACGTCTGGTCCAGGTTCAATATTTTCCCATCAGCTTTCAGTTTGTTTATTTCTTTACTTAAATTGAGAAGATGATAGATGAGGGGCTCTCTCTCTCTCTCTCTCTCTCTCTCTCTCTCTCTCTCTCTCTGTCTCTGTGTGTGTGTGTGTGTGTGTGTGTGTGTGTGTGTGTAAGTGTAACTGTTGAGAATGCTCATTTTTCTTCCTGGGTCATCTTAAAAAATCTCCAAGCATATGCTACCTCAGGGAAGCAAGTGTTTTTTTCTGTGATGAGCTCTTATCACCTCCTCTGAGAAGCCTTTCCCAGCTTTAGGCTATCACTTTCTTCTTTACCTTCTCACAGATGTTTGCTCCTTCCTCTGTAAATAAGTCTCTATTTTCATGTCTGTTTCTCCCACTGTAAAGAGCACCTTGAGGACAGGAATTGAGCTTTGGTGGTTTTTGTAACTCAGCATGTGGCGTAGAACCAGGAACATTGTGTGTGCTCAGTACATATTTGAGGGATGAGGATATGCATGCCCATAATTATAGACTTGTGTATTTTAATAATATAGCTACTGAAAATATCCATACAAAATCCAAAACACCAGAAGGGCTTATCATAAGCCAAGTCAAGAGTCACTGAGAAAATAATAATCATATCGGCTCCTCTAATTTCCTCCTAGCTGGCCACTCTTTCTGGGTGGGTTTTGCTTACCTGTCCCAAATCCCTTCTTGGTAACTGGCTCAAAAATATGCAGGATCCTCTGACCTCTCACTTTTTCTGTGTGCCCCCAAATGCGTGGAAATCCTTGGTCTCTGAGAACCTCTGGACTCTAGCTCAGAGTAATTCTAGGGTCTCTAAGACCACTGAAAAGTGAAAATATGGTGAGACTTGGGAACTTAGCAATGAGCACCAAACTCTGGAAAATCTTAAGATCTCAGAGTCATTTATTCATACAAACACATTTCTGCAATTTGTCATATTCAACGATAAACAAAAGCAGATATAGTCCTTGATCTTTCAGAGCTTACAAGCTAGAAAAATAGACATTAATCAAATTAATGAAATAATATTACAAACTGATATATGAAAGCATATTTTAACCCCCCCGCACCCAAATCTGAACTTGTTGGGAGATTTCAAGACATCTCTGAGGAATTGATGTGCAAATTTTGATTCAAAAGATGAATAGGAGTAAAACAGGTGATGAAGAGATAGGAGAAATGTTCCCCAAGGATGGAGTAATATAATGTGCAAAGGTGGGAGGTACCTGTGCGTTTCATCAGCTGAAAGGTCATCTGTTTGATAGGAGCAGGGAAAATGAAGAGTGAGGGTAAGAAGTATTGGAAGTGTAGGTGAGAAGGGGTCAGACTGTGCAGGGTTGTAGAGGCCAGCTTGGGGATTTTGATTGGTCTTTTACCTGTAAGCAATGGGAAGTCATTGAAGAATTTTTTAAAAATATTTATTCATTTTTGAGAGAGAGAGAACTCGACTGGGGGAGTGGCAGAGAGAGGGAGGTACAGGGGATCTGAACCAGGCTCTGCACTGACAGCAGCGAGCCCAATGTGGGGCTCGAATTCATGAACGATGAGATCATGACCTGAGCCAAAGTCAGACGCTCAACTGACTGAGCCACCTAGGTGCCCCTGTCATTGAAGGATTTTTAATCAGAGGTATAACATAATCACATTTGTATGTTGAAGAAATTACTCTGGCTGCTGTGGGGATGACATACTGGAACGTCCAAGAGACCAGCTAGCTCATTCAGACTGACGAAATAATTCAAAGGAGAAAATGGAAGTTTGGACAAGGAGTTGGTAGTAAAGGATGGAGAGACGTGTCTGGACTGGAGATGGCAGTGTTATTCACTGAGATAGGCAACCTCAGGAAAGGACCATATTTGGAAGGAAGATCTTGATTTTAGTCTTGGAGTTGAGTTAAAGTGAGTTTGAGACTTTTACATGAACATATTGAACAGTCACTGGGCACATAATACGTTCACTCATATTTACTGACTACCCACCACATGAGAGTTACAATATTGAGAATTGTGTGGAACAGAAAAATATACTAAACTTGGAATCTACTCTTGAAGACCTTAAAACTTATGAGACAGTCATGATGAATGGCTGAGTATTGGGTATAGAGAAATGAGGGCTTGAGAGTTTGGATATGATAGCTGTCTTCAAATATTTGAAAATATAAAGGTAGAACTTAGTCTATGTTGTTTCAGAATGCACAAAAAATACCAACATATAAAGTTATAAGGAAGGATCTCTGTGACTTAATTATTTTATAATTGGAAGTTTGTATCCTTTAATGTCCTTTATTTATTTCTCCCATCTGTCCACTCAGCCCCCTTCTGTGATGATGACTACACTTACCATGGCAAGCACTGAATAATGTATAGAGTTGTCAAATCAATATGTTGTACACCATAAACTAAGATAACATTGTATGTTAATTATATTTTAAAAAAAGTTATAGGGAAGCACACCTCAATTTGGTATAAGAAGTGATTTTTTTTTTTTTAAAGTAGGCTCCATGCCCAACATGGGACTTGAACTCATCACCCTGAGATAAAGACCTGAGATCAAGAGTCGGACACTCCACTGACTGAGGCACCCAGGTGCCCAAAAAAGTGATTTTTTAAAATAAGAACTGTCACTGAAAATATTTTAATTGAGTTTGGATGATCATTTATTCAATTGATATTTAATGTACATATACATTTAATGGAAGGATTCTTGCTTGGCCTCTAAGATCCCTTTTGGCTTTCAAATTCAATGATTCTAATTTTCTGGTTAAAGCCATAATTGTTTAGAATGAAGGTCACAACCTGGATTACCTTAGTCCATTTCCTTACTTGGACCCTATCTGGATGTTCCCTGGGCACTTGCAGGATGCTGTAATGAGTAATTTCTTCCAGGTTGTAACCCCTTCAGAAAATAAAATATATAATGTAGGAATCACATTCTCTTCCTTGGCTGGCTGTGGCCTCCTCTGACACAGAGGAAATTCCCTTGTTTTCTCTTGCCAGTTACTCCATACCATGGTTCCATGATGTTGGATGGCCTGTTTGTAAGTTCAGCCAATTGATAGCACTGTGCTACCGGATGGACACAAGCTACTGCCTTTTTGCTACCTGTGAGCAATTACATCTTCCATTTCTAGGGACAGAGGATGCCTAAGGACTCCTTTGTTTGGGAGCTTGGTGAAAGTGGCATGCCTATTACTGTGCCCTGACAGTTGAACTCAAAGATCTTTTAGAGCCTGGGCAGACGCACTCTGAGATATCTCTTCATTGCTCTGAACTCTTTCAAGTGAGCACTTTTTATGATAGATAAGAGTCACAGAAAGCAGGATAATGCGGACAACAATAGTATGACTTTAGTCAACTCTCAATTGCCTTTACCAGTGCAGTAGGGAAGAACATGGACAATATAGAAATATCAGTTGACATTCTTGTCACTCATTTGGCTTTGGAATTTTTGCAGAAACACTTGGTTCATGTTTATAGTATGCTAGGGCCTTTGGTGGCCCTATCTCCACCTCAGTCTGGAGCTCCAGGTAATATATAAAAGATTTTCTTTTTTTTTTAAGTTTATTTATTTATTTTGAGAGAGAGAGAGAGAGAGAGAGAGAGAGAGAGAGAGAGAGAGAAGCACAAGTGGGGAAGGGGCAGAGAGAGAAGAGAGAAAGAATCCGAAGCAGGCTCTGCATTGTCAACACAGATCCCAGTGCGGGGCTGGAACTCATGAACCCTGAGAACATGACCTGAGCTGAAGTAGGACACTTAACCAACTGAGCCACCCAGGTGCCCCTATATGAAAGGTTTTCTCAATTACCTTCTGGTAAGCTCAGGGAATTTCTCTAGGTCTCTAATTTTAATTCATGTGGTTTCCTTTTTCCCTGTTTTGTGCCCAGCCTCTCTCAGATCATTGTTGGGCACTCTGCTTGCTTTCTTCTGCCTTGGCTCCAGGCTCTGTTTTTTATGCTCACCCAATGCCCATCTTAGGTTCTGAGTTGCCTCACCCCAACCTGAATCAGAACTTCACATTCTCATCTGTCCTGAAGGAGGAATGGACAATTAGATACACACGCTCTCACTCTTATCCCTTTTCTTCCCAGTCAGACTTAATCAGACACTAATGATTCATGTTCTTTTTTTCTGGCTTGATCTTGAATTGAAGTTATGTGGCACAAGGTTCTGGGTTACAGTGGATAATCTATGAAGGTCACATGGTGTGGTAAAAAGTACATTGACTCAATAAATATTAATTCATTTCCTAATCTGCTTGTGGATGAATGAGAAATGATCATACCTGGAATTTATATAAAGCCTTCTTCCAAGGAACATACAAGGACACGGTAGCACCTCAATGACTCAAAGAGAATATTTATTATATTGGTAACACAAATAATCTGTAACCTGGTTTGGGGATGACTGATTGCTTGTCGTGAGTCCCACACCTGGCTGCACATCAGCCTCCCTCAGGAGCTTTTTACAAATACGGATTTTTTGGGTGGCATTGGGGAAAACCAGATTTATATTTCTCCACCTCTGTGAAATTTTTCAGTGGTGATGGCTTCCCTGGACTTGTGCTTCTCGAACTTTAATATGCATATAACTTACCCAGGGAATTTTGTTAAGATGCAGATTTTGATTCACTAGTTCAAGGGCAGTGCATGAGATTCTTCATTCTGGCAACATTCCAAGTGATGCTGATACTGTCTAGCCAGAGACCACACTTGAAATAGCAAGGTCTTAGACTGGAGAGGGGGGAGAAGGCAAGGCATGGAGGTTGAATTACCTGGGAAACCAGAGTTCCATGCCCACACCACTTCAATCAAAATCTCTGGAGATGTGTTCCAGATCTTTGTATTTTTAAAGAACTTCCCCCAGGTGATTAAAATATGCAGTTGGAATTGAGACCCATTGTTCAAGAGATGCCTTGACCACATCTAATGTCCATTTCTCTGTAGTGAGGGCAGGAGAACCTGGCCACATCTTCCCTGTACTAAACTAATAGTTTTGTTGCTTACAGCAGAGTTTCTCAAAGCATGTCCTTGAACCACTTGCATCAGAGTCACCTGGGCACTTATTATAAATGCATGTTCCCAGGCCTGCCCCCAGATAGACTGAAACATAATCTTTGTAGCTGGGACTCAAAAGTATAAATAGGAACAATCTCTCCAGGTGCTTTGCATGCACAGTGAAGTTTGAGAAATACTGGCTTATAAAATCAAATCAAATCTCTTTAGCCTTGTAGGTCAGAGGTCTCTAAACAAGTTGGTCTCAACCAGATTTTTGAAGCCCTCTCTTTCTACTGTGTTAATCTCCTGTGGTAGGCAGCTTCTAAGATGGCCCCCAATGATCTCTAATCCCTGGTGTTCATATTCTTGTGTAATCGCCTCCTCCCCTTGAGTGTGAGCTGCACTTATTGACTCACTTCTACAGAATAAAAAATGGCAGGGGCAATGAGATGTCACTGCTAAGATTAGGTAACAAAAAGATGATGCCTTCAATCTTGGAAGCCTTCTTTCTAAGTCCTTGCTCTAGGGAAGGAAGCTGCTATGTTATGAGGATCTGTACAGAAATGCTCACATAAGGATCACAAACATCCACTTGAGTGAGTTTGGAAGTGGATCCTTTTTCAGTCAATGCTTAATGACTGTTGCCCCAGCTGATCCCTTGACTGGTGAGAGACCCTGAGCCAAAGGACCCTGCAAAGCCACACCTGGATTCTTGACTTACAGGAACTATGAGACAATAAATGTTTGAGCCTCTAAATTTTGTGGTAATTGTTATGTAACAATAAATAACTAGTACACCCACCTTGAAATATCCCTCCTCTTCCTTTCCACTTACCCAAGTCCCGCCTCTTTCAAGCCTCAGCTATTCCAAGAAACTTTGCTCATAGTGATTGTCCTTTCATGAGCTCCTAGAGCACTGCATATGAAGCCAGTGCACTCATTGTTAGATAGTATGTGCTTTCTTGTATTTTTGTATTCGTCTGTAATCTTTAATTGTAATTCTAATGCTGTCTTTAAAATAAATTGTAGACACATTAAGGAAACTAGAACTTAGGCTAGAACTTGACTTACAGCTATTTCTATTCCCATGACCTATCCTAATATCATAAGTACAATAATCGCCCTATAAATAAATGTGTGAGGAAGATGATAGTGCATTGGAAGGAATATTGAATAGAAGGTATCAGGAGAGCTGTTGTTCTCACAAACTCAATGTCTACTTTGCATCATAATGCCTGGGTTGTAATTTAATGTAGAGAGAGAATTCCAGACTAGTCAGTTGAGCAGAAAAATAAACAGTTGGCTACTAGAGCCAACAGGGTGAAAGCACTCCCTAAACGATTATTAAATGTTTGTATCTGTAAGTCCTCCGGCCTGTTGGTCTACTCAGTAGGTTCCTCCAGGACTTGGCTTCCTGTAGTCTCTGACACTTTTGGCTTATCCATTTCAACTTGGGACTTGGGATTTTTTTTTTTTTTATTCACTTGATCCATGACCAACTCACAGATCCCACACTGCCACAAATATTAGTCTCCAAGATCTCGCTCAGCAACTAACATTGTGTTATCCCTCCCTACCCATCCCCATGCCCCCCCCCCCCCGAACTCCTCTGTGACTAAGGGATGATATAAAACATTCAATATCTGAAATAGTTAGGGAGCATTTCAGAAAATGACTCTATTCATCCTTCTTCACAGAGTAAGAGTTAAAGCTATCTCTAATAGCTTTGGAAATTTTGATTAGGATGGTAATGGAAAACCATCCTTGCTTTATCTAGTTTATGCACACGAATGCTTTCACAATAAAGACTCTGGAATGAGCTACAACACTCATGATAGTAGAAATTCTGTTCATCTCAGCCTGCCCCCACACTAAGAAAACCTTCTCAGCATTGAAGATTGTTTTTTTTTTTCAACCTTTTCTCAGAAGTCCCTGAGAGTCAGGTGCAGGGCCCCCTTGGTCGCTTTGCATAAACCCTAATGAAATTTTCTGCCCTCTTCGACTGATAACTAAGCCCCCTCTCAACCAACCACAAAGATAAGGCCCTTGCCCCAACTTAGCTCTTGTCTCTCTTATCAGATGTTACTGTTGAGATTATCAGGTGGTCTCACCTCAGTGTGGTGCACATTTTAGCTACAGGTGGTCTTCTCATTGGACCTGCCCCCTTGGTTTGACGCAAGGGTTCTGAGGAGACCAGCTTGCAGGGCTGTAGCACCGTGGATATCGGACGCACAGTAGTAGGTCCCAGTGTCTTTTATTGTTGCTCTTTGAATGTCAAGTATACATTGGCCCTTTAAAGCATCGATATTTCCTTTGAAATTACTGCTTATATTGGCATTAGAACTGTTGCTTAGTCTGTATACTAAAGTCAGGGAGTTATCTTCATTCTTCTTATACCAGCTCACTTGATAATTTTTCCAGTCCCCTCCCGTTATGCTGCATCGGAAGGTGGCAGGCTCCCCAACTAGAACAGTCAGGGTTTCGGTCTCTGGTTTCAAAACGATATCCAATGAGACCCCTGAAAGGGAAAGCCCAGGTGGAGAGGCTATGGAGATCTCCCTCTTTTCCAACGGGATGGAGCCAAGCTCAGCAATGGCCCTCCCCGAAGACTGCCCCTCCTACCCCCCACCCCATGCCCTGCAAATCATTCCTGCAGCACATTTCCCTAAGAGTGAAAGGCCCAGTGGCTTGTCCTTACCTGCACAGAAGAGGGTGAGGTAGAAGAGGGGACAGGTCCACAGCATGGTTTCATGGGGGAGGCTCTTCAGTATGCTGGTGCTCCCTGGCTGTCCCTGATCAACCACTGCCTGCCTGGGAGAACTTTGTCAGTTATAAAGGTATCTGGGTGTTAGTCACTTCCTCACAGAGAGGTGTGACAGCCCTACAAGGTCACACGTTGGGCTGTTTATCCAACAAACTCGGGTGAATTACCTGTTGCAGGCCAGATGCCATTTGGGAGAAGAGGAGGTGAACAGGACATGGCTTCTGTCTTCAAAACACTCAGTCTTTGCGGGGAAGCAGACATAGAGCAATTACGAAGGAGTGTTAAGTGCTATGGAAGAGGTCGGCACAAAGTGCTCCAGGAGTGGGGAGGAAGGAACTGTCTCTGCCTGGGACATGAAGAAGATTCCACCCTGAACAAAGCTGCAAGAGTTGAGTAGGGTGTTGTCAGCCTCTGCCTCTGGAGGGCATTCCCAGGGGAGAGGGCATTCTGCAGGGCATGGTTATTCTCCCTCCTTGTCATTCCTTTGCCGGTCCCTTTTCCTTTGGCCTCTGCTGCCTCTGCTTCCGTCGGAGCCTTCTTCACCTGTTGCAGGCTGTTGCTATACTATTCCAAGACGTCTTCTTCCTGCTTCCAGACTCTCCCCATTTTCATCCGTTCTCCAAGCAGCCATCATACAGATTTTTCTTCAGAACAGGGGGGATCAGGTCACACCTCTGCTGAAACTCCTTCAGTAGTTTCCCTTTACTTTAGGGAAGTATGAAAATCCTATGTTATGGCCATAATTATCTCCTGATCTGCTTTTTTCCTCCAGTTTCACTTTTGGCCACTTGCACTCAGTATTTCAGCTGCACAAAAATACTTGCAGGTTCAAAGATGTATCATAGTCTTTATAGTACCAGTTTTTGCACTAGCTTCTCCTTCCTGGAAAAACCAGAACTTCCTCTTCCTTCCCCCACCCCAACTCGAGGGAAGCATCCCCTGGTTTCCCCGAGCTTGTTGGGTCATGGCGCTTATCACCTCTATTACAATTATCCGATAATTTGTTTTCTGCACTGGGCTTTAAGATTCATTAGAACAGTGACTGTATCTTATTTATATTCGATTTCTCAGTGCCCAGCACAGAGCTTGTCAATATTAGGAGCTTAGCAGAGATTCAACGGTCTAAGTAGGATTTCTGTCTGGAGTTTCCTGACTCTCAAGGAGCATTCTGGGCTGCTCATCTAGTGAAGGATGGGATTGGGAAAGGATTTGCCAGCAACCCAGGCCAAAACCTGGGGAAGCAGGTCTTCTATATATTGTCGTAGGTGTAGGGAGAGGCAGGCCCTCTGCAACAGCAGGATATCTCCCACCTGGCTAGACCTTGTTTGTAATTGTAGAAGCAAACATTCTGATATCACCCCTGGGTGTCTAGGTGGTATCACTACCCGCATCATCTATGTGCAAAAGGGGCACTGGCTGTGCAGATCTAATGGCTCTGGGTTTTGAATCTTCCTTTGCAATTTAGCAGTAGCTGGGCAAGTGTGATCCCTAAGTCTTGATTTCCTCTTCTGCACATAGGGTCATTGTAGTTACCATGCAGGGATGTTGTGAGGTTGAAATGAGAGAACACATGTGAAGTAGCACTTACCCCTGTGCCTGGCACACAGTGGAATGCCCACTAGATGTCGGTTCTTTGCCACATCTCTTTTGCTTTGCTGTGGGTGGGTTAGTGACCTAGTCATAGCTCCCTACCTGAGCCATCATCACCAAGGGAGATACAGAACTTCCCATTTCGGGTGTGGCACAGAATGTTCTGCTGAGGGAAGGAGGTGTTGGCCCAGCTCTGTTAGGCTGTCTGTAGGACTCTGGGCCGGTGAATGATGACCTGAATGTAGCTGTGTCAGAGATGAATGGGCAATGTCACTAACTTCTACACCCTTTGGCAAAGGAGTCTCTGGCAACTAAAGATGGAGGCCCATAGGGGCTAGAGACACAGTCTTTTTTTGTCCATCTGGGATGAAGAAAGAATAGGAAGACTTGAAGAAGCAAAAAGACTCCAGGGTCAGATCAAATCAACCCACACTGGGTCCTACACACTCCAGCTCAGTGCCCTTCTCTTTGATGGCCGCTGCCACTCTGGGTCTTTAGTATCAAACATCTATCCAGAGGATCACTGGAATATTAGTGGGAGAGAGTGCCAGAATTTCTGATTTTATCTCTAATTGGAAGTTTCAGGAATCTACTTTGCCTTTGATTTGAGAACACATCCACTCTTTCCCCACTCCCTTTGAGTTCTTTGGGAGAAAAAAGAGAGAAATTTAGTGAAGGAAAGCTCTTTGCTTGCTTTATCTCATACTCATTACCCTCAAACTTCCCACATAAAGTTTTAGTGACAACAAAGTCAGACTCTGGTGTGCGCCCACGATTTATCTCTGTTCAGGCACGGCAGTTATCAGCTGTTTGCCCTGTTTCTAGTTGCCGTCTTTGCTCTTTTGTTTCTCTGCCCTGGCACCAGCTGGTTGGACAAGCAACTGAAGAACAAGAATGGAGGTGAGTAAAAAGAGAGGAAATACCATTTCTATGTCCCTTGGCCAGGACCTCAGCTGCCTGGGGTCCCAGGACGGCCTTCAGTAAGTAAGTGGTTCTTGGTCTGGCTGCTTTGGGATCAGAATGCTCAGACGGATGGGATTACTTTGTTTCTCTGATGTGTTTTCACTGAAATGTCTGAGCCCCACTGGTTGTGTTAAAGCAAACATAAGATATTTTTGGAAATTAGTGAGGAATTTCAATGGGTGTCAAGGAAAATCACAGTGTCATTTGTCTCTAAAAAGATTTTGGCTGCCACTATTCCATCTGCGACTCACTTACCCAGCTGTGTGGCACTGAATGAAGCAGCTGCCAAGCAGAGCAGTGGAGAGGCAAGCTGGGACTCTTCTAAGTTGTAATTCTGCTTCTGTTACTGACTTGGGACTTTGAGATGTAAATAAGTAAACTTTTCCATATTTAGTCTCAGCTCAATTCCTTTAAAAAGTTTGCCTGGCTCCCATCTCCCAACTCATCCTGAAATCTCAAGGTCCTAATCCCAATCCGTGCTTTGATCCTGGAACCCTCCTGTAATCGCTACCACCAAGTACTTCTCTTGCTCCCATGTGTGTCTGGTCTGGTTCCTCTGTTAGGCCGTAAGCCCTTGCTACAGTGTGAACTCCAAAATGGCAGAGAGCTTATATCATTTGCCTTGAAACTTGGCTCTTGGCATAGTGTCTGGCACATAGTAGACACTCAATGTATATATATTTATATTTTAATATAAATGATTGTCAAATTGGCTAACATACAGTGTGTATAGTGTGCTCTACCTCAATATATATTTTTGAATAAAAACTGAACCATGCCAATTCTATACTCTGAGACTTATTGACACTTATGAGCGATTTTTTTTAAAGTGTACTTATTTATTTTGAGAGACAGAGACAGTATAAGTGGGGAAAAGGCAGAGAGAGAGGGAGAGAGAGAGAATCCCAAGTAGGCTCTGTACTGACAGTGCATGAAATCATGACCTGAGCCGAAACTGAGAGTTGGATGCTCAACCAATTGAGCCACTCAGGCACCACTTGATGAGCATTTGTTAACCTTCCTGCTCACCTTTTCTTCTATGCCTGTCCTTCAAGGACTACATGGGGAGACTAGAGGGCTTCCAGTTAGGCCATGAGGTGGTTGGGACAGATCACCACCCAGAAACCTGCCCTTGGGAAGTACTCTCCAGTCCATACATAAATTTCTAATGACTTTGTTTTTCTTCCAGACTATCCTTTGACTTTGGTAGTAGCAGGTTTTGTAAAGGAAGAAAGATTATTTCTCTCACGGTACTCTTCACATGGCAGAATCAGAGACCTGGAATTATGGGATAGTTTTTCCACTGGCAGAGAACACAGCAGGGTTACTAGGGTTGTAAGTGTCCTTTAGAAAACCCGCGTTCTCCAATTTAACATTCAGCAATTCTGGAGATGTGTCATCAATAACCCTGAGGTGCCCTGGAGAAAAGCAAGCCCAGGAGGAAAGTGACTTACTCACTCACCAGACACTTTCTGGGGCTGTGCCCATCCCAGTAAGGTTAAGACTTTGAAATCTGATCCCCAAAGCCAAATGGGGCAAAGGGTTTTCCTCCAGTTCTATATCCCAAGAAAAGCCTCCAATTTTGTATGATTCTGAGCCCTTAAAGGGCTGCTCTTGGGGGGCACCAGTGCTGATGAGCCCATATGTTGGCTGCAAATGAGAAAGCCAGCAAGACAGCAGGGGATTAGGATTTCCACTGATGAATAAATGCAGTATCTGAGGCAGCAGGAGATGTGCATCTTCAGAGGAGAAAATAGAGGAGACAGTTCTATTTACTCCTAGTTCTCAGCTCAGCGGGTCACACCAAGGAGTTTCCCTGGGTGGTTCCTTAAATAAGCAGAGGCAGAAATGGATGTGTCCTTGTAGAGCCCATGTACTTTTGGAATCTTGGGATCATCTTCACTTGATAGTTTTTTAGGATGTCATAAGGTTAGGGGTGCTTTGACTTCATTTGTCATGTTCTTGGAGGTGGGAAGTCATGTAGTACACTTGTGATGTTGATGGAACTAATTCCTTATTTATAATTATGCTTATAAACAACTTTAATTTTATAAGTGATTCCACTATCCATTTAATAAGTGTGTGGGGGGGTACTGTTGTATTTTAATATCTCATAAAGTCTATATTTGCTTATTTTATGAGGGTCAAGCAGAAATTACTTTCCTTTGGTTTCATTTTTTCTATGTAAGAATGCTTTTAATAATTTATCAGCAACTAGTGAAAAAGGTCCTGAAGATCTTTTGAATTGTCTTTCTCTCTATTTTCATTGATATTTTGTTCTTACTAGATGGGATACTAATATATGGAAGAATGTTTAGTTGCCTAAGAGATTGACTTATTTTTTAATCAAGAAGCTCCTCAAGCTCCAGCCCAGCCCAGTGGTAGGGACGTGGTGAGGAATTATCATCATGATAGCATCACCATCAACAAGGGTGACTGGTGCTTACCGAGTGCTTCCTATGTGCCAAGCATAGCTCTAAGTGCATGACATATAATAGTTCACTTAATTCATGCTACAATTCTCTAAGGTAGATATTATTATTATCATTATTTTAAGTTTTTTGCAGTTTTTTTTAATTAAGTAATCTCTATGCCCAACATAGGGTATAGAGGGCATGACCTTGAGATCAAGAGTCGCATGCTCTATAAACTGAGCCGGCCAGTGCCTCTATTACCCTTATTTCCTAAACGAGGAAAGCAAGGCATAGAGTAACTTGCCCAAGGTCATATAGCTAGTAAGTCAGTAAGTGGAAGATTTGGGATTCAAAATTTAAGAAGTCTGGATTTCAAGTCTGCTTCAGTCATTCATACTATACTGTCGACTCTATATCTATCTATCTATCTATCTATCTATCTATCTATCTATCATCTATCTACCAATCTATCATCTATATAATTTCCTGGATGTGTGTGTGTATATATATACATTATATATATAATTTTTTTTTCAGGTTTTTAGAAATGTTGATAAGTTTTCAAGGATCGGTGATTAAGTTGTTGATTGTTGGCTTTCAGTTTGTATGTGTGTCTGTTCATTTGTCTTTCTGGGTGTTAGGGACTGTGCTTTTTTGTGTCAGGTCAAAGGCTCAAGTAATTCAACAGTATTTAATTTTCACTTTTCATGGCTTAGCAAGATAAAAGTGAGGAGGCGCCACTTGCTGAATACATTTCATTATTTGAGAAATTATTGTTTTATATCTTTGTATCCCCATAGCACCTACTATATCCATTTGTAAGACATAAGGTCCCCTTAGTTTTGAGTGAATGAATTGAGGAATGAACGGGGGAGGTTCAAGATGACTCTGAACACCTTCTGTCTTGTTGGATGACCCTCTGAATTTCTGGTGTTGAGTTTGCCTGAGGCTTACGGTTTTTGTTCCATGTGATACACAGTATGTATCATGGTGCCGAACAGCACAGTAGTAAATGGCTTTGTCTCTAGGCTGCACATGCTTAATGGTTAAGGTACTGGACAACAACTTTCTGTTCACAAACAACTGGTAATGTTCCAATTCCACGGTGCCTTGAGAGGTATGGCCGATATAGGTGAATCTTTGGTCAGCTCTTTGCAGATACCAGTACACAGACTCAAAATTTTTATCAGGAATATTGTATTGGCATGGAAACTCCACATCTGTCCCAATTATGGCAGTTATGTTGGAAGATTGTATAATTTCAGTCTTGCAGGAGCCATCTGGAAAAGAAAAAGGGGTAGGAAATGAGAAATGAGAAAGAGAGGGAAATTGCACCTGTTTACCTGGGAGCCACGTACAGAGGAAGGGCAGTACAAGGCAGAGAAGCCGGGACATGGTGGGTCTGCAGTTCCTCTCAGTGCTGTTTACCAGGAAGCCTACTTGGCATGCACGATGCACTCGGGCCACCTTATCTGCAACAGCCATGTGGCTGCTTCATTGCTGCAGCAATAAAGGAAAGAGGTCCTTGGGGGTGGTTGGTGCTCACGCTATCGAAAGACACACTCAGATTTGTTCAAAGGCAGCGATCCAACAGGCCCCTTTAGAGGAGGCTCTGGCGCTCCTCTGCCACTCGGGGCCCGTGTTTTCAGCATCTGGTGCCATTCTCTTATCAGCCCCAAGAGGCTTATTCTTTGAAAGGAAACAACCAGGGAGACAGTCTTTTGTTGAAAGACATTTGGTGGGTCATGATCTCTTGGGTCCTTGTTCCTGAGTTTAGGGGTCTAATGTGCGCAGAAGGATGAGGTAAGGTCTGAGCAGTCTTTTTTTTTGGATGTAGTACTATGGCTTTTGTTGCTCACCTGGCAGTTTCTGGTTCTAGGACCCACTCCACAGAAGCCAGACAGGGAGGAAGTAATTTGTTCATTTTTAATTAATTGATGAACCAGTCAAGCACCCATTTATCAGATACTTATTGAGTGTCAATTACATGCAAACTTTCTGCTGAGTGCTGAGGACACAGTGGAAGCAAAAAACCAGTCCAAGTTGCTGATTGTGGAGTTTAAAGTCTGATGATGTTTCACTTCAGGCAAGAGAAGGAGGTACAGCCCATCACACAATATGTAGGAAGCTGCGGAGGGGCCCGTGAAGGGGCTTCTGGGGTCTGCCCATATCCAGGCAGGGCTTTCTCCCAGTCAACACAGCTGGTTGTGAGCTCACCATGGCAGAGCAGAGATTGGAATTTCCCCTGGCAACCCCCACCCCATCTGAGAATCAGAGGGTTCCTTTTCTACCCACCTTCCCTTCTAACCATTTTCCTATCAAGAAATCATTCTATTTGTTGACAATCCAAAGTTTTGGAGTTCCTGACTTAGCACTGTTATCATTCTATTCTTGGAGCAGAATCAGCTGGGCAGCAATCGTTCCCACTGTGAACATAACTGCATCTTTTGTGTGATGGCTTCCTTTTCATTGTGTACACAGTGACTGCAGAGCCAGGAAATTTTAATTTGGGATAAATAATAAGCTATCTTTAGGGCCAATCTTATTTTGAGAGTCAGGGCTGATGGAGGTCAAGAATTCGCTTTCTTTTCTTGCCTTTGTCAAGGCTTTTCCTCCCACATCAGCCTCCATCTTACTTATGTCATCTTTTTCCTAGTATCTTTTCCAAGACTGCTCATCTTTCTGCAAGATAGTCTCATGAACAGCTTTAAAGGCATAACGGGACAGTGCACAAAGAAATAAGGAGACACTCACCCCAGAATGCCTGGGCTTAGGGTTATACAGAAGAGAGCTGGGGACAGCTGAGGCCACACAGACACACAAACAGGCGTGTGGAGGTGGGGGTTGGGGGTTTGGGGGGTTGGTGACATGGCGGTGGGGGTGCCTGCACTAGAGCAGGTGGTATGATGGGGTGGTTGGGAGTCCTCCCGAGGCATGGCCATAGCAGTGTGAATGATGTCTGGGAGCGGGTTGGGAAGATATATGTGTGTTCATGGGGACTGCAGACAAATTCACCAAAGACCCCTAAGGAAGGCCATCCCTGGTGGTGGGAGAATGTCATACCCAAAGCCATTCTACTGAATAGGGGCTCTAATTTTTTAGGACGACTGACACCTCAAGACTTAATGTACTAAAACAAAAAAAAAGAATTAATTTTAGATGGCAAGGCCATAGAACTTGGGAACCGGAGAGTATTCAGTATGCAACCAGGGTGCCAGGAAGAGGCCATCTCTTCCTTCTCCTTCAACCCCCCTGGTACCATTCATTTACTTTTGAAGTGTCTCCTCAATCTGTTTACTCTTTCCAGGTCCTTATTTCCAATCCTTCTCATTGTCTACCCCACTTTTTGCATTAACTTTATATCCGATCTCATGGCCACAGCAGCACGAAAAATAAAATCCATCAGTTACTTACCAGGGCTGTGTGGCCCTGGAGTTGTAAGAAAGGCCTATGGTTTCAAGGGAGACAACCTCAGACACTTCTTGCCTAGGACAAGGTGTCAGAAAGTTAAGAATTCAGGAAAGATTGTGAGATTTTCAAAATCACAAGGCAGGAGGATCTGTGACCTGCCATCAATGTCAAACCTGGTCATCAGACCTAGTACAAGGCCTCAGGCATTATTCACCCACCAGAGACCTGGAAAGGGAAATCAGAGCCCTGAGACAGGTCTGTATTGAATGCAGGAAATAACCCTGGGGACCATCCTTGCCTCTCGACTCTTGTGTATTGACTGTCATCTCCTCTTTTACAGAAATTTCTGTACATTGTTTTTTTTCCAGGTACAGAACTGAGACACTACCCTGGAAGCCTGTCCCTTAATCACAGTGAAGGCATATTGAGAAAGTACATAGGATAGGACACGCTTAACACAGGGGATCATCTCAGCTCCCATGCTTAACATGGGATCATCTCAGCTCCCATGGACAGTGATTGAATTGTTTTTTTTTTTTTTTTTCAATTTCTGTTTGCTCTCAGGAAAGTATCCTCTGATTACAGACTTTTTATGAGAAGGATCAGGACCAGCCATGTCCTCTGAGGACCTAGATTTGAACTGTATAGTGAAATTTCAGTTAGAAATTTACAACTATACAACTTACAACTTACAAAGCGAGGGCTTTTCTTCTCTTTCCTTTTTCCTCCACTTTGGTTGGAGAACGTCTCCTCGAAGACTGTTGGGCATATTGGGGTTCTGTCGGGAGAGTAGAGACTCTTGGTGAAGTTTAGAGCACTCTTTTTTTTTTTTGTTGAGAAAACTGACGTAAGGTTGAGAATAAGTTTATTCACACCTAAAACAAATATCCACTTATTGCTGTCGAGGTGATGAAGTTATCATAAAACTAAAGGCAAGGGCCCCTGGGCAGCTTAGTCTGTTGAGTGTCTGACTCTAGATTTCAGCTTGGGTCATGGTCCCGGGTCATGGGATCAAGTCCCACATTGGGATCCACGATGAGCATGGAAACTGCTTGAGATTCTCTCTCTCTCTCTCTCTCTCTCTCTCTCTCTCTCTCTCTCTGCCCCCTTTCCCCACTCTTGAATGTGCGAGCTCTCTCTCTCTCTCTAAAAAATAACAACCAACCAACTAAATGCAGATGTTATATACTAAGATAGTAAGTGTTTGGTTAAAAATTAGTTGGTGTCACGGTGCCTGGGTGGCTCAGTTAGTTATGCGTCCGGCTCTTGATTTTGGCTCAGGACATGATCTCATGGTTCTTGAGATTGAGCCCTGCTTCGAGTGCTCTGCACTTGGGATTCTCTTTCTCCCTCTTTCTCTGCTGCTCGTGAGCTCTCTCTCTCTCAAAATAAATAAAGTTAAAAAAATTAATTGGTGTCTTTCTAATTAGAATGAGGGGCAGGTTCTACCCCCATCCCATATGAATTTAATCAGGGCCATTGGTGTCCCATAAGTGGTGTTCTAAGACCTAAAAACACCATGTTCGCCCTGTTGGGCTGTGAAGGCCACACTCTACCTGAGACAGTGGAGGGTGTGGGGAGAGCTTCTTGGCAGGAAATGATTTTTTTCCCCTGTCCTGGTTCAGGGCAGGAAAGGAGCTAGTCTTGGGTTCTGAACTTGGAGATGTGAGGATACCTGCAGATTTTTAACGGGGGCACAGACTGGTTCCTGCTATGTGAAAGCCCGTGGGGGAGACAGGAGGGTCTCATGTTGGGTTTTGGCATCTCAAGATGTGCACTTCTTTCTCTCCTCAAGTATGTAGTTGTGTTCTAAATGATTGTGGGAGCAGGCTGTGTCCACACTGCCATGGGATCTGTTGGGGGCAGATACAGGTGAGAGTAGCCTAGACCTGAGTCTCATGAGATGGTCCAAGGTGGTGTGAATAGGAGCTCTGGCTCAGAGGAGTTGTTGAGCCCTGTGGGGTTCCAGTGTGGGATGAAATTACCACAAATCCCCCAGGGAGAGCATGGTGGCTTCATATTCCCACAAGAGAGGCTGCGGTTACCGTGGGTCGGATATTAAGGGAACAATGTCTGTGTTTTTAAATCCACAGGCTGGTGAGGTCTGAGGACACATGGGTGACATAATGAAGGACTTCCTAAAAGTAAGAGATTGAAATTCTTGAAGTGGTGTTTGAAATAACATCTGTACAATGACAGCCACTGCTGTAATTAATAACCTGACTATCCTTAGCTGTCTCCAAGACTATGAATGCTCAGCAACTAATTGATGGCTGAAACATCCGATGTTATAAGAGCTAGAAAACAGCAGCAGATCCGAAAATGGCCAATTTCCATTATGCATATATATACATGCATGCATGCATCCGTTCACTCGTTCAACAGACGTTTATTGCCAAGCACTGTATGTGCTGCCAGGAGCTTACATCCGAGAGGGTAGAAAAAGGTAGGAGTCTACAACCCCTGGTCAGAGGCACAGATTGTTCCTGCTTAATGACATGATGAGGCAAGTTTTCCTTTCAGTCTCTTTCCCAGGGGACTGTGTCACCTATGGAGCCAAATCCTCTTTCCAATGAACTGCCTTTTATTCCTACTACGCCAGGCGCAGGGAGCCATTGTAACAGTGCTGGCCGTGCTGCTGCTCTCAGGGTGCTCCCGTGGTCCTCGGTTTTGGCTCCCAACCAGAGGCTGCATGCTGCTTATGCCAGGGCAAGGTGGGGACGACGGTGGAGCAGAGCCCCTAAAGAGATTTGGCTGGTCCAGCACTGCCCTCCAGTGGTCAAATGCAGGCAGTTTGGGGAAGGATGGATTCCTAGAGTGAGGCTGAGGTGGGTGTCTGGATTCATCAGGAGCCTTAGGAACGGCTCCCCCAGATGAGGCTGGCAGAGTAGGAACTGGAAGCCCTAGTTGAGAAATGAAAGTGAGGATTAAAATTCACCAGTACCTGGACTGGTATGTATAGAGAGAACCAGAAATAAAGATCATATTGGTTTCCCAATTTGGGTTTTGTCAGGAGAAATAATGACTGGCTGACAAAATGACCAGCCTGCCTAGAGACCTAGAAAATGTGGTGGTTGGGGCGCCTGGGTGGCTCAGTCGGTTGAGCGTCCGACTTCGGCTCAGGTCATGATTTCGCGGTCCGTGAGTTCGAGCCCCGCGTCGGGCTCTGTGCTGACAGCTCGGAGCCTGGAGCCTGTTTCAGATTCTGTGTCTCCCTCTCTCTCTGACCCTCCCCCGTTCATGCTCTGTCTCTCTCTGTCTCAAAAATAAATAAACGTTAAAAAAAAAATTAAAAAAAGAAAGTGTGGTGGTGGTGATGGTGGGGTGGTGGCCTAGAGCTGTACCCCCTTGACTCTCAGTCCAGTCTTGTCAAGGTTCTAGGAAGACGCTGATCTCGAATAAACATCTTCAGATTGATGGTCAGTGCAGGAATGAGCATGAATCTCTGGAAATGAAATTGGATGCAAATTTGTGTGTAATGAACTCTTAAAAAAATTCGATTTGCAAAGGGATCCAGTCCATTGATTTACCTTAAGTCTGCTCTCAGCATTCTTGCTGGGATTCAAGGGGTCTTGGTCAGTCCTCCTGTATCTCACATGTAGGTGGTTCAGTAGCTTGACTTTGGATGGAAGTTTCTCTTTCTTAATACCAAGAAGTCTTCGCCCCAACCCCTCTATTGGGTCAATGCCACTGGAAGACGTCCAGCACAGCAGGACACTGTGCTGTCTCCCAGATCATGGGAAGGTTGAAGTAGCCTTGGCAGCTAGTCCACTCTTGGCAAACTCTGCAATTAGTGCAACCTTTGCTTCCTTCTTTCTGTTACATCGTCGTGTGCAGTGTCCTTCAGATACATCATCACTTCCCTTCGGAGGTCATGGAAGCAAAGGAGTTTCACCTCACCCTGCTTTATTTCTTCTCGTTCTATCACTTGACTTCCTGAGCCTCCAAGCTTGAAATCTTCCTGGTCCCTGCCCTGTTGCTCTTCTGTCCTGCTCTTCTGAAAATACAGAGTAATGGGGTCAGAGAAACTTCCCAATCAAATTAAAAAACAATATAAAACAAACAGTGGCTAGTTCAGGAGCTTAGTAACTATAGCGTCATGCATCCGTGGTCGAATTGCTCACATTGTTGCCTGTAAAATTCAAGCATCCGAAGTTCTACTGGAAAAGACCGCAGTCTTTATGGTACACACGATGTTCATACTGGGAATCAAGGGCAGGAGTTCTGAGAGTAGTGTGACGGGGAAAGATGGGACATGGACCCCTTGGTTGTAGGAGTCTTGGAGCATACAAGTGACAGTAACTCTGTGTGTGCTGGTGAGTGGTTGAACTCAAGCTTTCTGAAGTCAAGAACCTGTCCTTCCTGTTCCTCCTCAGAATTCCAGTGCCTCCGACACATAATAAACATGTTGCCCCACAGCACGGTGGTTAAGAGATGATGCTTTAAAAATCCATCAATCCTGGATCCAAGTTCTTTTACTTTAGTTTTTCAATTTTAGGCAAGTTTCCTAGGCTTTCTGAGCCTTGGGCACCTCACCTGTAAAACAGGGATAATGATATCTGCCCTCCCCGCCAGGCACTTTTGAGGCTTGGAGGCGATGGTGTGTGCAAAGCCCTGGGCATTGTGCCTGGCACATGGTCAGTGCTCAGTTAGAGTGTTTTAGTATTTCCATGTGCGCATGTGCAGACCTCTGCAGGTGCGTGAGTTTTCCAGTCAAAGCCCAACTTAACTACCAAATAAAATCAGCCCCATTTCATGAGACAGCAATGCACAGACATGGGGTTGGACAGATTCCCTCCCTAGACATGTTTGCTGCTTCCTTCTATAACTGGAAAGACTTTGCCCAAGTTTCTAGGAAGCGACATATTCTTGAACCCTGTCTAGAATGGGAAGACCCTCCTCGTATATAGAAGCTTTCAGGTGAAACAGGCATGACGCGGCAGTGACTGACCCTCCCCTTTTGCTCTGGGCCTGGGCATTCACCATACAGTCGGCATGGCTGGGTCTTCTGCTCTGGACGGTGGTGACTGACTGGGTCTCAGGAGCTGCCAACACAAAAGAGACTTGGAGGCTTTGTATTCAATCATCATTGAGAGCCTATTAGGAGAACAAGGTGCCATGCGGCCACTTGAAAGCCTGAGTGTCTAGAAATGGCCATTACAGGGGAAAATCCTTCCGCTTGGCTGACTGGGGCCAGGTCTATGGCTTTAAAGCAATTGGCGCAGATGCTGAGTGAGGGGGTGCATTCATTTTGTGCTCAATAAAACCAGTTTTATTCAGGGAAGTGAATTGTTATCCCCTTGGGAAGGGTGAAGGTATAAAAACAGGTTGTAATTCTTGGAGAATCTAATTCCTCTGTTGTTGGAGACAGAAAGAGAAAGAGGGAGAGAGACAGAGAGGTGGATGAAAGTGAGCTCTGTTGTCCTGGGGTAATTAGGCAGCTTGGATTTCTCCTGGAGCTTCAGGACGGTGCCAGATGTGCCCAGGCCTTCTGTGCGCCACCCCACAGAGCTAGCATCCAGAGTCCACCTCCTCCCCACTGTGGCTGCTCCTCGTGTCTGGGAATACATCAAAGGAGGTTTGATATTCATAACTGCTGTGAGTCATTTTCACATGGAGCTGTGGGGAGCTGCCTTCACCACGGCATGCTGTATTCAGCCCTTTGTAAGAGCAGCTGAGCTGAACCAATCCCCCATTATGGGCGAGAGCCGATCCCTCCTGGGAGACCTGGATTTGCCCCCAGACCCCTGTGCAGAATAAAATGGGTCTTTTTATTGAGAAATAGTTATTAAAACATCCTCCGGTCTTGCCCGTACATCTCCACCGCCCACTGAGACAGCTCTGCGTGGTCTCTTCCACAAGAGTGTGGCCACCTCCAGGCCCTGCTGTTAGTGTCAGTAACATCTGAAACTTCCCTGTTTCTCTTGCTCTGAGGACAAAGAACATCAACAAGACTCCAACCACGACCACATTTCTTCTCAACTGGAGGAGGAAATGCTGCTTGCTCCTGTTGAGTGTGGCTATTGTTGGAAAAAGCATCATGTGTGACACTCTCTGAGGGCTGGCAGAGGCTTGTGAAATTAAAGCCACAGGATCACAGAGCTGGAAGGGGCCTTAGTCATCATCCAGTACCAGCCCCTCAAATTACAGATGAGAAAATGAGGCACGGAGAGGGTAAGTGAGTTGTCTACGGTCACACAGACAAGTGAAGGTTTCTAGCACCTTCTAGGCTTGTTTTCCAAAACAGGGAGGGAAATGGTGGCAGGGTGAATCTTGCTATTACTTTTCCACTGGAGACCATGGAGAGGTTTCAACTTTTTGGAAAGGGATGGGGACCGGGAGACCTGAAGCTGTATCTCAGTTTTGTGCCTCAGTTTCTCTGTATGAAGAATGGCTATATAAAACCTTCGGTTGGGAAGGTGGGAGAGTTAACTAAGGAATGGTCAGGCTGAGTGGCTGGGGGTAGGGCAAAGTGTGGGGAGTGGAAAAGTAGGTGGAATATAGAAACGAAATATAGCAGTACCTGCTTGCTCCCAGCCCTGGTAACAGTCCGTCAGGAAAACCACTCTCCTAGTGAAAATATTTCACAGTCAGCAGGGCTGGACTCCCCACCTTTGCTTAGGGCAGCGTGGAAAAAAGTGTTCCCCTGTCTCTGTGCATTTGAGTGCATTTTCATTACACTGTGCATCTTCAATTCTGCCAGAAAAGTAAGCATGCCTCGCTCTTTAAAATGTCCGGAGCTCCCGTTCCCATTTGGGGTTTGTGGTGAAAGGTCAGACTCCAGAGCTGTCTGGTGGTAATCGGGTTCTGAATAAATGAGCCCTCAGGGACTGCCAGGGAGACCAGAAAGCTGCCAAGCTGGGCCTGGACTGAGTCTGGCAGCAGAGGCCACACAGTGTCCCTTGGCAAGGTGGCCCCGTGGGCTGGGCTGCTCGCATTTGCTGGCAACCCGCCTGGCACCCCGCCGGGGCGATGCTGCGAGCCCAGAGGCCCACGTCCCTACATCAGTCTTCTCAACTGCTTTCTCCTGTTATTACCTTGTCAACAGCGGCATCCAAGACACAAAGGACAACTCTGCATGATGATGCAGTGAATGACTAGTTAGGTGCCTCCTGTTTAATAACCAGAGAAATATTGCTGTGCGGCATCTCTCCATATGCTCTGGCATCTGTGTCTGGCATGTAAGGGACTCATTTTCTTCGCATATCTCATTAAAGATGTAAAGCAAAATGGAGGGGCTGCAAGCCTCACACGCCCCCCCTCCACCCCAGCCGCCTGGAACTCACTTTTCTTACCCTCTGCTGCCATCTAGTGGCCACTTGCCTCTTCTCCGCATTGTTGTTTTCACAGTGGAGCTGAAGTTCCGGCGGCGCCGGTGAAACAGAAATCCCACAGCGTTGATCTCCTTAGGTTCCCCGCTGCAGCAGAGGGTCCGGTTTCCTGACATCGGCCTGGACCACCCTGGCACTGCCTCCTGGAGCCTGGAGCCCTTTCCCCTCTGGAGAGACGGTGTCTGTTGATTTTTTACAAATCTGGCTATCTTCCAGACTCTACACGTAAATCTTGCAAATCTGGCCCACTGAACATGTCTTGCCGAAAGCCGAGGTGAATTCTGCCACTTGGGCAGACGGAGTCCCACGCCCCACTCTGAAATGTCCCCTCATATCTTGAGGAATCCCCAAAGGGCGGGATGGAGAAAGTCACAGTGCACAAGGGGAGTTCCGTGGGTCTTTTCAGCTGCCTGCCACCCACTTTCACACCAAGTCCTTGTAAGTGGACCCTCACTCCAGGGCCGATCCCACCCTCTCAACTCAGGGCCCAAGTGTCCCAAGACTGACCTTGTGTGACATGAGCTCCATTGCCTGTGATGGTGTCGAAGTGTGTGTTTAGCCCTGATTCAACAGACTGGGTCTTGGGCAGGTATGCTGGGCTGTGTGGACAGCTGTGAAACACTCCCCAGGTTGGAAGACCCAGTGCAACACACTGCAGCTCACAACTGCAGCTCACAAGAGCAGTGAATAAAGTGCAGGCAGGGCACGCGCCAGCTGCGGGGTTTAGGCACTGGCTGCAGGTGCCTGCGCATCACTGTGGGCCCCCAACACAAGAGGAAGGCGACTGCATCTCTGGGCTGGGGACTGAAACACAAAGAGTGATGTTGCTTTTTGTCATCAGGCCAAGCAGTTAATGTCCTTCTCCTTAAGCCTTGGCATGTGCTCATTAATTTCATTAATTGATTCATTCTTCCGTATGTACTCAGCTTTAGAATGTGCAATGAAGTAGGCACAAAAAGCAGCATATGACGCCATCTCAACCTTTAAGGATCGTATTATCTAGAGAAGGAAGGAAGAAGCACAACAGTTAAAAACAGTACTGATTAATTCTCTAAATGAGGAAAACATCTCACATGGGAAGTAGAGATTCCAGGAAGAGAGGTATCACTAGAGGCTACAACAGGTGGGGAGCATATCATGGAAGCTAATGATTCAAGCTGCCCAAGGAATTGCGGCCGACGGTGACATGCTCGCTCGGATGTGTGTGTGTGTGTCATGCTAGGGATTCTGCTCCGGCTGTTGGCCACTCTCCCCGGGTTAGGAGACAAAGGGAGACAAAGGGGAATCTCCTGGGTTCCTGTTCATTGATCTTTAATAGATTTCTTCCCTTTATCGTATTGCTGTTCATTCAGTGGGTTGACGTGTCATTCATTTATTCATTCAAGAAACATGTACCATTCTAGCATGAGGGTTCTAGAAATCAATTCACATGAAGTTCTACGTTTCCACACCAGCTTGAAACTGAACCAGAACTTCATAGAACAGAGACAAGCTAAAATCATTGTCACTTTTGTCTCCATCTTACATTGCCTCATTTAAGTACCTGTTGGTTCTTTATTGCTTTTAGATATCTGCCCATGTGGTCCACCCACTTTCCCTACTCCACCAGGACCACTTCAGACAGAGATGGAGCCCCAACTGTTCCTGCTGCCTTTTCTCACAATCCCATCATACTCTCATCTCTGGGGCTGACTCTGGGGGTGATGGGGCTGATTCGCAGGGCTTCCGGTTGGCAGGATGGACAGAGAGGACACTTCATTGGTTGTGTGGGAACAGAAAGTCTAAAAATAAACATAGAAAGGACCCTTTGATTTAGTCTTGGTTAAAAGTAAAATAGACTTTAGTTTGCAATGGTGTTTGATATGCCTTGCGAGGGAGAAATCCTATTATGTCAAATTTTCAAAAGTCTGTGCTGCTAAGATAAAGATATTTACATTCCGAGACCACAGAGCTCAGTGAAAAGGGGCTGTTAAGAGACCAGGCAGTTGGGGGAAAGGTTTTATGTAATTTAAATTTACACAGGTTTGGCCTCTTCTTATGTTTACTGACAAGGAGCGAGAAGCTCTGATATCAACTCTCCAGGAATACAACTTTTACAGCAAAGCATTTGATCACAAAGAGCTAAGAAAAGTATTGTATTGTTCATTTAATCCTCAGAATGTTTGTATAGGAAATATAATTTGTTGAATTGAGTTGTTAAACGAACTCAAAAAACTTATAGTACTTTAACTTTCTCTCCCTCCCTCTTTCTGTGTGTGTGTGTGTGTGTGTGTGTGTGTGTGTGTGTGTCTTTTCTTTAGTCGGAAAACTTTACACATCCTTCTGTTTCCCTCTCCCCTCCCCTGGGGCCTCGTTTTTCTTTTAGCAGACCACACAAATTGCAAGGCTGTAGTAGTCATATCTTGGAGCCCAGTTTCTTTGCCAGTTGTGTTGTTGGGGGTTTATATTCTGGAGACAGAGACCAGGAGAGGATGGGTAGCAGGTAATTCATTCCTCTCTGCAGGTGTGGAGCACAGAGGCTCAATGTGTCCTGGAAGTGGGCTGACCTTGGTCGTATCCACCCAGGCTGCGGGAACAAACGGCCCTCCAGATTCTATGACCTCCTGGTCCTGGAACCAAAGTAAAGCCAGTGATCAGAGTCCCTGGGCCTCAGTTCCCTCTTTTTTCATTTCTGAACAAATCACAAATAAGAAGAAAAGTTCTTTCCAACTTCATGGAGTTGTATTGTGTCACCTGAAGCCTGATGTGGATTCGTCGGAACCACAACACCTGCGCTTCCCTCCTCCCTTTATCCCCCATCACATCTTCTCCGGGATTGTATGAGTTTCATTCCAAACTTACAAGGCAAGGGAATTTAATTGTCACTGAGTGCCTACTGCGCGCCTTCAACTCTACCACAACACGGACTCATTTAACTCTTACAACCAACTGAGGTTTGTGTTCTATTCCCATTTCATGAGCGAAGGGACCTTGGGCTGTTCAATGACTTCCCCAAAGTCTTAGAGCTAATAAGTGCCAGAGACAGAACTTGAATCTAAGTGTAAAGCCCTGGTGATTTCTCTGCAGCAAAGAGGAAAGGGTTGGCCCGTTCTGCTCCTCCCTGCTCTGCCCACCGCTGTCTGTCAGAGGGAGGAGTGGTTTGGAGGTGGAAGATTCCTCAGTTGGGTCTTGTGGCCTTGGAGCCCCACTCCTAAGACCCCAGGCCTCAGCTGGGCAGGCAGGATGCTGGGGACAGCACAGTCACTAACACAGTCCTCTGAGTGTCCTTAGGGCCAGAACCAACCAGTATCACAGCAATACCCCCAAGGAGGAGGGTAGGGGGCGAAGCAGATACCTGGTCTGACTGCTGCACTCTACTCTCTGACAGGCTGGACCTGAGTGAGGAAATCAGTGGTGGAGTGACCTCCACCCAGATCCCTTCTTTTCTTCCTTTTCTCAAAGGGGGCCTGAGTGGCCCCAGCTTGCTCTGCACATCTCTCATGGGCTCCTCTGAAGCAGGTGTAGGCATCCTCATAATCACAGGGGACTATGAGGGGTTGAGGACTTCCACCCCTTTGGAGGAGGGAGGTGACAGAGTTGGTTGAGACACCAAATGCCTCAGTCTCCTCTATGTCCCAGGGGCTCAGCAGCCGGCCTGCCTAGAAGAATTCTGCCTTAGAAGAATTGGTTTTGGAACACGTTAGAAGAATTGACGTGAATGTCTGTGAGGTAGGAAGAGGCCGCAGAACTCAAACTCCAGAGCCAGGCATTACCAGGTAGAGCTGGGGCCAGGGCGAAACCACTGAGCACAGAGGTGCGGTGGACTTCTGGCTGGAAGGCAGGTTTAAGCCTTGTCCAAGGGGCCAAGCCCACTTATAGAGCAAATCAAAGTGGTTTATTCTGCTTTCTTCTGAAAGCTGGCTATAATCACTCAGCCTAATTTGATTTTCCTTGTATAGAAATATGGGGATGGGGGGATCACAGAGAGGTTTCCTCCCAGTCTCCGAAGGCTTCTGGAATCACCTCGCTGAGAAATAAAACTTAGTCACTTAGCTGGCACTCCTAGGTTCCTTTGTGGTGGTGGTGTTTGTGATTTGGTTTTGTTTTACAAGATATGGAAGTTAGTGATTCAGTGTGAGAGGGAGCTATCACTTTTGTGATATCTCTTTAATATCATGGCATCACAAGCATGTTATGGATGATTTAGCCCCTGTTCATGTGTGGTTCTCTATTGGGCATCATCCTTCGTTCGTTAAATGGCAAGAAACCCTGCCTTCTTGAAATTTCTAGTCTGAATCAATGAGACGTTTCTCAAATGCAAGGCAGACAGACATACAGACTAATGCAAAACCACAAAAAGATGATCCCTTCCTATCCAGGAAGTAGTCATATCATCGACATTGTGAACAAGCACCTTTGGACAGGTGAGCAAGAAATTAAGCATGGGACATACCTGTCCCAATTCAGAGCTAACAACGGCTCAGGAGAGGCCTTCTGAGGGTCTTGGCCGGCACCACCAGCTGATTCCTCTGCCACTGGGTGTGAAAGAAGGAAAAAGATGGAGAGATTCTATAGTGGAGAATAACCGAACAGAAATTTTACAATGTGTTTTCTTTTCCATATCTGAGATCTATAGATCAGGAAACTGAGGCTCACATTGCTTAGGTGGCTTAATTAAGGTCACACGCCTTAAACGCAGTAGAGACAGAGTCAAAACCAGGTCTTTCTGCTGTGTCTATCACACACCCTGCTTACACTGAATTATGAACAGAATCTGATCCCTGGGGAATCTGTACTAATGTTCTGCTTCCGACATGGGCACGGGGGAAGTAGCTCTTCTTCTTGACATTAACCCCAAAGGTTAAACTGTAAGTTTGCGCTAATTCCTATCGATAGAATATCGAGGATCTGTCGTGAATTTGTTGATCCAAAATGATCTTGAATCTCTTTACATTTTGGTACCACTTTAATTTCATAAATTAAATATATTTTCTTCTAAAACCAGTCCTCATTTGTTGCTATGTTGATTTCAACCCAAACTTCTTAGTCTGACCTTCCAGCATTACTGGGGCATTAGTAATTGAGAAAGGTTCTGGAAGATGCTTCTGCAAGCAACAGATTTGGCGTTTTAACCTGCACCTTCAGTGGCTATACTTCAAAGGGTGAAATATGTCTAATGGATAGATGTCAGCTGTTACAGCGGGTTGGTGGGGGGTATAAATCCTGTTAGTGGAGGAATTTTGGTCTGTGTGTCAAATCCTGCTGCATAACTAACTTCTAGGTAAGGCCAGTCCTAACCTGAAGGAAGGCATTCTGGAAAATCTGAAATGCAAATCATGCTCAGGTTGTGATGTTAGAGAAAAACATCAAACTGGAACAGCAGTGTCGTCCCTCTGGCCATTTCCGGAAACTGCAGAGAAGCGGCGGAGGTGGGGGGTTTTCACCCTGCGCCGCGGGCCCAGTGGCGGCTCTACTGTCAGAGCTCGGCGGTACAGCGAAGACTCATCCCTCCGAGGAGAATTCCCTTCTGTGTAAGAAGTTCTTACAGAATTAATCCTCAAAAATCTTTGCTGGGCTTTACCAGATTGTTCTCTGGTATATATTTCAGAAGGAGCCAGAGGCCTCAGATGGAACACGATATCTGGGCACAGATGAAGAGGCCCAACACAGGAAGGTGCCCCTGAGCACTTAGGGGCATTAAGGCCGCTCCATTAGGTCGGAGATGATCCAGGGAGGTGAGGGCTCACCCCCGTCTACTGAAAGGAAATGTGCCTCTGGGCAGATTCTAAGCAGAACTATGACATATTTCACTGGAAGTGAAATAGGAGATGTCATAAATTCGCGTGGGGGCTGTTCCTGTTTGGGGTTACTCATCACAATTAGAGAGTACATCGCTCAGAAAATGCAGCCTTCGGGGGCCTGGACTTTTGAGGAAGTTGAAGCAGGGAGGAGATCTTTGCTATTGTTGTTGGTCCTCCCTGCCATCAGTCCCAGGCTCTAGGATGGTTATGTGTTTGCAGAATGGTTTGGTTGGGCACCTCCGGGAGCTGTGGGCATCGCTAGGACGAACGAGGGCTGGCATGTTAGAGTCACTTATTTGGACCCTGCTCTCTCTCTGGAGGTCAGATGCACGAATAAATTCCTCCAAGTGTCCTCCGTTCATGCTTTTCAAATTTATTTCCATCTGAGATCCACTTTGGCTAGGCATATACCCACGGGCCTCTACCTCTCCAACTCTTTCTTGCTAATGTAAAATCAGCTCGTTGGAATGAATAAAGAGAATGGCACTGCTTTGGCTCAAATGCTAATGAGCACTTTCACTTTGTCATAATGTAAATATTAAAGTTTTAAGAGACAGCCCTGGGACCAACTAATTATTTTAAAGTGCTTGCAGAATGTCCACACTGAGAAGCTATGTCATTTAGTGTGGAGACTCCTGGATTCCCTAAACTTGGTCTCCACAGGCCTCCAGGGGCCAGCCAGAAGAAAGCTCCTCATAGACCCATAAGATGTTAGAGCTAGCAAATGTAGTCCTTGAGTCCCTTCCCTCATTTTAGGGATGGGAAACAGATCACAGAGTGCCAAGATCTCGTGATTAGCTTGGGAGCCTCATGGTTAGACTGCCAGTCAGGGGGTGGGTGGTGGCTTTTCTCTCTCCCTCTTGCTGGGGAAAAGGACAGTGATCCCTTGATTGTCCACACAGGAGGTGTTTTGGGGGTTGGTTTTTGTTTTGTTTTTGTGCTTTTTGTTTGTTTGTTTGATTTCATTTCCTAAAGAGGATCTTTGTACCTCTTATTGTCCTTCCTGCTTTTAGGGAGAATGCAGTGTTTATCTATCAGATTTGTTCCAGGGAAGATTTGCTTATAGAAGCATCCGCACTTATCCCACTTAGTTCTGAAATAGGAGGTAAAGCAGTTCTTATCTTTTACAGGTTATTTTTTAGGGAGGCAGGAACCCAAGGTGAATGTTCATGGCTTGATGACGTTTTGCTCTCTTTTACCCTCCTCATTCCAGTCTTCATGACCCAGCAGGGTGCTGGGTGCAAACTGGTGTTCAGAACGACTGAATTGATTTGGATGTTTTGAGAACAGTGATCAAACATGATTCTGTGGTCAATTTAGATTGTTCCCTCTGTCCTGAATGTTAGGTATCCTCTCCTTCCTGGCCCTTTGTGGAGAAACAACATGTCGTTTTACTTTTGAAAAACAAAATGGCTCACCAAACAGACCATGCGTGTAGCTTGTATTGTTTAACAAAAATAATAGAGCTTTAGCTGAAGCTTGAAGCAGTTAAATTCAGGGGTGGGGGGAAGGCAGTTCTGAATTACATTGTAGGCAGTTGACTTTAGAACTCCTCTCTCCAGGGATGGAGCATATTAATCTGTGTTCTAGTGAGATCTGGACAAATTTATTTATGTTAGACCACCCACTTTAAGGGAAACTAGGAATATCTTAAAAATATGCAATCTAGTATTTAAAAGGTGCTTTTATGAGATCATTTTTCTCATTATATGTGTTCATTGAAGAAAAAATTGTGATTACATGTCATTTTATTTTACTTAATTTTTTAATTTTTTTAATTTTTTATTTTTTACACACCATTTTAAAGAAGAACATCATACATGATGCTGTGACCCAGAGATAATTACTATATCATTTTGCTATATTTCTTTTTAATCTTATTCTTAAGTATATTTTCTTACATTGCTGAAGCCATATTATATATTCAATTTTCTGTTTTCCATTTATATTAGAGCAAAATATTTAGGTTATTTCCAATTCTTGGGAGTATGAATAACCTTTAATGGACCTCTTTGTTTATTAAAAAAATCTGCTCAGATAATTATTTCAAAGACAGATTACAATTATTGGGCCAAGAGGGGTGATCATTTAAAGAATTTGCATTATATATATTATATATCTATGTTATATTGTATCAGTTTGTAATCATAGCAGCAATACATATAAGAGCCCTTCATGTGCCCAATTTCGTGAGCACTGAGGTGCAATTGTTAAAAAAAAAATCCATATTAGGCCCCGTGTCTGGCTCTGTGCTGACAGTGTGGAGCCTGCTTGGGATTCTCTCTCGCCCTCTCTCTTTGCCCCTCCCCTGATCCCCCCCACCCCTTTCTAAATAAATAAACTTTAAAAAATCCATATTATTTTATATGAATGATAGTTGTCTTCATTTTTTTTTTAATTTTAAATGTGGTTGACTTTTTCAAATATTTATTAGCAATTTATATATAATTTTTGTAGCTAATTTCCCCCCATATATTTATCCGGCTAGTGTTTTCCTTATCCATTTGTAGGAGCTCTTTATATATTAAACATATTTTTTTAAGTTTGTTTATTTTGAGAGAGAGAGAGAGAGCGTGTGCACAAGCGGGGGGGGGGGTGTGGGCAGAGAGAGGGAGAGAGAGAGAATTCCAAGCAGGCTCTGCACTGTCAGCCCAGAGTGCACTGCACTATTAAACTCATGAACTGTGAGATCATGACCTAAGCTGAAATCAAGAGTCCAATGCTTAACTGACTGAGCCACCCAGGTGCCCCTATATTAAACATATTAATATTTGACTGTTATACAACACACACACTTTTAAAATACTAATTTAGGGGCGCCTAGGTGGCTCAGTTGGTTAAGTGCCCGACTTCAGCTCTGGTCACGATCTCGCGGTGCATGAGTTCCAGCCCCGCATTGGGCTCTGGGCTGATGGCTCAGAGCCTGGAGCCTGTTTCTGATTCTGTGTCTCCCTTTCTCTCTGCCCCTCCCCCGTTCATGCTCTGTTTCTCTCTGTCTCAAAAATAAATAAATGTTGAAAAATTTTTTTTAAAATACTAATTTATTGATCTTTTAATTAAAACACTTTGGGACACTTAGAAGTCTTTTGACTTTACGCACTCAAAATTATGTATTTATATATATCCTGTTAATTTTGTTTACTGCCTTTACACTAGAATTTCCTTTTCTATCCTTTTTCAGAGGAAGGGGACAAAATGTGGATGGAGGCAGAATAGCCTGGGCTGGGAGGAGGACTTGGTTGGGACTTGGATTAGAGGTTGATTGTATTTGTGGACCTCATAGCCAGGTGTCTCCTCACTGCTAACATACTCAGGAACTCCCTCTAGGTACGACATATGGTACCATTTTTCTCAGTGTGATAAGGCTTCTCCCAGAATTGGGAAGGTAGAGAGACTGTAGGCTGATAGTCCAAGACTGTGAAAGTTTGCCTAATTAAATTAATGTATAAAGAGAGGAGACACAATGCCTGTCACTTCTGCAAGAAAAATGATTGAGGTTCCAACCTGGCTCTAGCATTATATCTCTAAGGAAATAATAATTCACAGGAGGACAGTTGTCTGTGTTAAAACTGAATGCATGTGGAATCCAGTCGCCAGAGAGATGTTTTTGTTGGGAGGTAGGTTCTTCATGGTGGTTTGTTAGAGCTTGGGTTAAGATAACATCCCCTCTTGTAAGCCATTAAACTTCTCATGTTCTCAGCAGGCACATTTATTATCAATAATTTGGTTTCCAAAGTATCATAATAAGCAAGGGAAGAAGTTGCCTTGCACAGGGACTAAAAATGCAAATTCATAGGCTTTTGGGTTTAAGTCTGAATCTTGTCCCAATTTAAATAGCTTAAGTTTGCCACTGGTAGGCCAATCACCTGTTGGTTTACTAAGAACATTCACTTTCTTTTTTCTTTTTTTTAATGTTTATTTTTGAGAGAGAGAGAGAGAGAGAGAGAGACTGTGGCAGAGGGGAAGGGGAAGGGGCAGAGACAGAGAGACAGGAGGACAGGGGATAGAAGATCTGAAGTGGGACTCTGTAGCCCCATGTGGGGCTTGAACTCACCAACTGCAAGATCATGACCTGAGCTGCTAAGCTAAAGTCTGATGCTTAACTGACTGAGCCACCCAAGCACCCCAAACTTTCTTAATCAACAGACTAAACACCAATTACTCAATGGCTGTACTGCCACAAGGAGGTTCCTCTAGCCATCAGCAGACCTTATCACTACTGCAAAGCCATTTGGAAAACAAATGTTTTTTTTGCTTTTTTAAACAAGTATGTTACATAACAAAATATGTTCATCAGTTGGGAAAAGGACTCAGTGGAATTTGCTCATTCTAATAAAGTTACCAAAAGGAACAGACATGGATGAAATGGATCTGGGTGCCAACTTGCAGACCTATAATGTCCTGTTACTATGCAATATTCAGGGTTTGTATTATGCAAGTATTTTTATTAACATAAATGGCACCATGCTCTATGTATTGTTCTGCAACTTCTTTTCCCAATAACGCATTTTGAGGCTCTTTTCTTGTTATTATGCATATAGATTCACTTCATTATTTTTAACTGTATGGAATATAGACTTATCAGAATTTATTATACCACTTTTTGCTATATGATTATGTCATTTCCAGGGTGTTATAACCCCAATCGCTGCACCAACTTTTTCCTTTTTAATCGTAAAGTTAATATATGTGTATTTTATTGTAAATTTGGAAAACACAAAAGCATAATGAGAAAACAGGTAATCACCCAATTCCCATGAGCTCAGATATTCACTACTCACTAGTGAGATACTTTCTTAGAGATTAAAAAAAATCATAATTTGGTAACGGCTAATTGACAATCAGGCTACATTATACTGTTTTGCAATAAACAAGGTAATAAATTATGCCTTAAATATATCAAGAATTTCGATTATTTAGGTTACTGATTGAAGGATTTAGAAAACAAACGACTTATGAATTTCATGTTAGTGATGGACGGTATTCTACATTTTATTAAGTTTTTATCCCTTTTTTGAATAGAGTTCTTTTTTATAGAGACAAAGTTACCATGACTTTTAAGTCATTTCTAAGACCCATATGGAAATTATAATAGCAATAGAGGTTATTTTAAAATTGTGTTAAAAAAGTTATTTATACTTTGTATTTATCATATTTCTGGTGATGTATCATGGAATTTTTATGGGTCTTCATATTTTTATGAAAATTAAAAATGTGTTTTTAATACAGTATTGTCTAAAACATGCAGCATAAATTTTGTGAAATCTAAGTGGTGTGATATAAAAGTTAATAATCCATATATTATGAGCAAAATTTGTAATATTGGGGTTTTCACCAAACTTAAATTAAGATTTGCATAATTTCAGTTGATGAACTAAAAGAATTGTGAATTATTTTTACTCCTGCCACATGGTGGCGACACTTCAGCTTGTAAGGGAAGCAACCAGGACATTCCTTGTTAGCCTGTTGTGTTCTACCTTGCGCTTCATGAGAATATCTGTAAGAAATATTGGTTACTTTTCTGCTATTATGTTTAACGGCCACTTAAAATTTTTCAAATTATTTTATGCATCATTATAGTAGCTTTTGTTAAGGGTTGGTACCAAAGCTCATGCTGCAAAGTATGCATCTAAATACATAACTTGGGGCGCCTGGGTGGTTCACTCGGTTAAGCCTCTGACTTCAGCTCAGGTCATGATCTCGAGGTCCGTGAGTTTGTGACCCGCGTTGGGCTCTGTGCTGACCGCTCAGAGCCTGGATGGAGCCCGTTTCAGATTCTGTCTCCCTCTCTCTCTGACCCTCCCCCATTCATGCTCTGTCTCTCTCTGTCTCAAAAATAAATGTTAAAAAAATTTTGAAAAAAATACATAACTTATTTTATTTGTAACTTTTAAACAGATCTTAGCTGTAATTTGGTGCCATGAAGAAGGCCATATGACTGCCTTGATGTTTTATTATTAATTTAAAGAAGAGCAATTGCTAAATATTATAGATAATGCTAAGAAAATAAAGAACAGCATGAAAACAGAAATGTGCTACGAATTTGTAAATATATGGGCTCTGTAAATCAATTCCTCATTTGCTCCCACAGGGAATTTCCCACCTTGAATTATGAAAGACTACAAAGAATATATATTTCTTGTAAAATGCAACTGACTCACATTGGGGCTTATCTTAATAATGATCTTATAAGCAAATACTGCCACAAGATTCCAACACCCTCCTTTGCTTTTTAATAATGTTAGCAATAATGAAGGTCAAGTGATGTCAGGTAATTTGAATAGAAAAAAAATTGTAAGAAAATGGAATCATCACATCTGGGATGCCATACACATGTAAAACTCAATGTGTGACCAATGCTGTATTCATCATGCATGTAGCTATGCTGTGTAGAAGTCATCTTTTGGTAAGCCATTTATTTGACTACAGCTGATTAGGAATACCTCCAGTAGTAATTAGTAAAGAATGTTTCATTAAAAGTTAAAACTATTTCTTTCAATATTGCCCTGTTGGTGGATCGTAAATTAATTGGACCGCCAAGTGAACGGAATTGGACCACCAAGTGAACAGATTAACGATTCAATATGAATTTGTGTTTGAACAAAGGAAAAATAACAACAGTGAAAATTATGCACAAAATAAAAAAAAATCAAGCTGATGAGTAAAATCCACTACCACATATATATTTTTCATCTCTTCAGTTCAAAACTGATGATATAGTTTCAGCAAAACTTCACGTATAATATTTAATGAAAATCTTTAAAGTTTTATTGGTTTTAAATTTTTGCACGTTTCACTTGTATTTTTTAATTGTTGGTACAAGCGCAATAAGCATATAGAGTTTAAACAGCATTTTATGTTTCTACATGTTTAAATAATATTATGTTAAAAGTAGTGCAGTTAACACTGGGGTCTATGAAAATTATTTGTCCTTTAAAGGAGCTATACCTGACTCAGGTTGAGAAACATTGCTATGAGGTTGGGAATTCTGAGGTTCCTTTTGCAGATTTCCCCCCTGTTTTCTGGTTCTACCACTGTGGCCAGAGTGCCTGGTGGGGAATGTGGCTGGAGCCCACATCATAGCACTTAGTGGCAGGAGGCAGGGGCTGGGGAGCACTGTGTAACTGCTACATGGAGGTAGGTGGCCAATACTCTGAGCTGGGGAGTCCTGATGTGCAAGAAGAGGTCAGCATCTTTACTGAGTGGTTTTAAGAATCTTCCTCTCCATTTCTCTCTTTCTTTCATTTGATGAGATACTGCCTGAAACATTGACAGGCAAGCACTGCCTGTGTAAATCAGTTCAAAATAAAGTTCTCTGTATTTTAGAATTTATGGGACCCAGGGATTCTGTTCACTCTCCTTTTGGTGTTCTTCTTCCTTTGGAAGACTGAGTCTAAAACCAGAAATGAGCCTTTTGTTCCTCATACCCATAGTGTACCTTTTAGTTTCACTGTCTCTGAGAGGAATCTCAGTAGATCCAGACTGATGGTCTCATCTTTGAGAGGAAGGTTCCCTGTGTGCCTCAACTGCTGTCTCCAGGAATCTTCCAAATCACAGGTCAGCTGCATTCACAAGACCACCAGTGAGCCCCTAGGGTCTTCTCTGCTTTCCTTTCTGCCCATATTCACTGTCTTCTGAGATCTGGGATAAGGACAAGCACTTTAGAACTGCTGGACTGTGCTGGTCAGTTTGGTTAAGCAGACAGTTGTGTTTCCCAGAATCTCCTTCCACATGTAGTTCTGCAGTAAAGATGGCCAAAAGATGGAATAGCATGTCATCTGGAAGACAAAAGTGAAAGAGTTACAATTCCTCTTACAAGGTCATGGTGGTCAGATACAGAGGTACTAGGCAGGTCTCAAGTTGTCTTTGTTCTCCTACATTCTATGTCCAGCTAATCTTTCTGACTCTTGACTTCCCTGGCCAACAGTGACCCCAGGCCCATCATGAGATGCTTGGCCTTGGGTCCACATAAGAGGTAGCTACAGAATTGTAATTGATTCTATCTTGGAGTTACAGTGGTTCTGCTAACCTGTCTGACCTCTAAGTGATAACAATTTTTGGCCCTGGAACTGATTTGGAGGAACAGAACTTTAAGGATGGGAAGTTAGTATTGATTCTCTGATTTTAGTAGGATTAGTGACCCCATTGGCAATGGTAAATGGGACACTAGTAGTTCCTGACATTGGGGTCTATGGAAAAAAGGAGTTGGGTTACCAGATAGCTGTTGCCGTAGAACAATTTAGTAGAAATAAAGAGTAAGAGGTGTGGGTTTCTTCTGAGTGCCCATAGAGAAATTGGAGGAAGAAAATAATGAACTTACCTTTTCAACCTTTTCAACCTTTTCAACTCAAGGTCCAGGAAGGAACTGCAAAGTTTCTGTGACTGCTCTGATAGAAATCTTTATTTCTCATAACCGCAGGGTCGGACATTTCTGAAAACCAAACCCAAAGGCTAATCTTGTGGGTAGCTGGATTATAATACCAATTTAATTCAAGGTCTCTTATGGTTAAAATTAAGGCATTAATTGGGATTGATGTAGGCTCCTGAAAATAGCCACATGTGGCAGATTCTGAGGAAACCAAGGTTTTGCAGCCCCTCAGTCTTCCTTTTCCAGAAGCTGACTCCCTCCCTTATTTGGGGAGTTTAGTCCCTCCTTGCTTGAAGAATCTATCCTCTGGATAAATGCTGAGACTCTTCGAGAGCCAGCCTCAACATCTTTCATTGTTCCTATATCTAAAACCAGGCCCCATGGGGACAAGTACAAAATAATGAGGTGTCATACATTCTAAAAGAATTGTAAGATTTTTTTCTAATTTATATGGACAAAGTTTATATAATCTAAAATTTTAAGTTTATAGAATTAAAATTTTTTTTTAATTTCAAAAAAATTAGAAATTTTCCTTTTTCCTTTCCCCCAAAAGACCTGCAGTCATTTGCCAAGGTAAATGCACTGGGGAAGGGAAAATACCTAGACTTTTTTGGGATTTCTGGACACTGGCTCTGAAATGATACTAAGTCTTGGAAACCCAATATGCCACTCTGTCCACTTATCAGAGTAGGGGTTTATTACAGCCAAATGAGTAATAGTATTTTGGCTCAGGTATATCTCACAGGGTATCCAGCTGGGCTCTGAACTCACCCCATGGTTATTTCCCAAGTTCTAGAGCGTCTAATTGAAAGACACACACTCAGCAAATGGCAGAATCACTGTAACTGTTGTCTGATCTATGGAATGAGGACAAGTCAAAGACATTAGAATTGCCTCTGAATTCCAAAACGGTAGATCCAGTAATACTGGAGAAACTGTAGACATTAATGCCTCTATAAAGGACTTACAAGATATAGCACTGGCAATTGGCAGCTCATCTCCATTCATCTCATCTATTTGGCCTGAGTGGAAGGAAGATGACTCTTGAAGAATGGCAAAGGATTACTGTGCATGTAACGAGATGGTGAATAGAATTGCAGCTGCTGTTCCAGATGTGGCTTCATTGCTGGATTAAATCAACAAATCCTTTGACATTTGACTCAGGCATTGATATGAAAAATAATTTTGTTCTTCTGTATACCTGCTAGCAGAGACTACTGGAAGCATTTTTTTTTTTTTTTTTTTTTTTTTTTTACCCAGAAGGTCCAGCAGTATACCTTCATTGTTTCACTTTAAATATATGTCAGCTCTCTTCACCTTGTCCTATTTTGTTCCACAGGGATTTGATTGCATTGCCATTCCACAAGACATCACATGGATCCACTACGTTGATGGACCAACTGCTTCAGACACCTTGGTAAGACACATATATGCCAAAGGGTAGGAAATACATCCAAGAAAAATTTAGGGGCTTGCTCCCTCAGTGAACATTTTTGGGTTTCCATGCTCTGGGACAAATTGAGATGCCTGTTGCAGGATGAAGGTCAAATTGCTACATCTGGTCTCTCCTACTGTTAAGAAAGAGTCATAATACCTGATGTGCCTCATTGGATTTTGGAGAAAACATATGTCTTACTTGAGTGTGTTGTTATAGCCTAGACCTATTTACTGAGTGATGTGAATGGCTTCCAGTTTTGAAAAGGGCATAGAAAAATAGAGCTGCAGGACTGGTGGTCCCAGTCCCCCAAATAGATGCACTCTTACCAGAGGACACAACAAGGTTTCCATAAACCAATAAGTCACAGCTGCTGTGTAACAAACTGCCTCAAACTTTGGTGCCTTAACACAACACTTTATTATCACCTCTTAAAGTTCTGTGGGTTGAGTGGGCTCAGCTGTGTGGTTCTTGCTCAAGGTCTTTCATGTGTTCATGGTCAGTTGTTGGCTGGACTGATGTCATCTGATGTCTCAGTTGGGTATGACATCTTTACGGCTTCTTTGCTTACATGATGGAGATTGGGATGGGGGTGCTGTTCTGAAATTGCTGAAGGCTGACTAGCCATCTTTCTGTCATTTGGCTTCCTCTTATCATGGTGGTATCAGAATAGCTCACATGACGGCTGCCTTCCCCCAGAGCAAGTATTCTAAGAAATCAAGACAAAAACTGCAAAGCTTCTCCCAACAGAGCCTCAGAAGTCATGTAACATGATTTCTACCACATTGTACTTACAGTCGAGTACAGATTTCAAGCGGGGGGCGGGGGGGCGGACCACACAAGAATCTGAATACTGAGAGGTGTGGTTCATTGGAAGACCATCTTTGGAGACCAGTTATCACAGTTGCCTTGAAAATTTCCTGAATAGACAGATTCTTACCTTAATAACTATTCTCTTTACTAACAAATATTTATGGGGGAATACGTAGTGTGTGAGAGCCTTAGAGTAAGTAAAAGAAACAGAGAAGGCATTGCACCTATCCTCAAAGTTTGTACATTATACCGTGAAATATTCATATTAGCACTGAAGCTTAGGGCAAGCTGGGAGTCCCAGAAGTGAGAATTAATGTACTGGTACTGATGGACAATGTGTGTATTACAGCTCTCTGAGGTGAAATAAATAGATTGATAATGGCCCTCTGTACATAGTTGTATCAACAATAAAATGATGGAATACTTTCCTAGCTGAAAATTTTTACAACCTAGTGATTCTTAATCTGGTAACCAACTCATTCCTCAGAAGATCTGCTTACCTCAAAAGATTGTTTATGAGGATGCATTGGAGTGTCAGAAAGGACCTTGTAAACTATGAACAGTGATACAAATGTATGAGGCTGCTTTTAACTTTTCAAAAAGGACAAATGATAGAGGTGATATAAATATTTGTTGAATAAATGAATTAGAAGGTAAAATGCATTCTTGAAACAAATTTAATAAATGGTTAGCTGAACCATTGTCCCTTTTCAAGTTATAATATTATTGCTTACTCAACCTTATTATACTTGACATTTCTTGGGGTTTTGTGTCTTAATCCTTATTTTGTCCTAGATATATGGCTTGATGAGAATAAAGCAAATGAAGGGGAAATGGAAGAGAGACAGTGTCATGTGTAGGTGATAAATAACATCATTTATTTTTTTATACATGCATCAGATCTTACTCATTTGTTGAATAATTCAGATGAAGTCCTAGGCTTCTTGATGCTATATTCTGGTGGATATACAGATAAAAAATATGCCAAAACATATATAATATGATGTCTGCTAATGATGATTGCCATGAAAAAATGTGAGACAGGGTAAGGGGAAAGTGGGATGGGTTGGGGGAGTACTAGCTGTATAAGACTGAAGGAAAGACGTATCTGATGAGGTGGCATTTGAGCAGTGATCTGAATCATGGGATGAAGGGAAACATTTGAAGCAACAATATTCAAGTAAAAAAACCCAGAGGTGGAAGCCTGCTTGGGACACTCAAGGAACTATTCTAGGGGTAAGAGTGATCCCAGTAGAGGAAGAAAGGTGAAGGAAAAATGGGAAATATTCAGTAAACTTGAGAGTCTTCTACTTGTCATGTTCTGTATCATGTTGGGAATATCGAGGTGAAAGAGATATCCTTGCTCTCAAGAAATTGAGTATCCTAGAGGAAGCAGGCAACAAATATAAAAATGTACAAGGAGATAAGTGCTATTTTGGAAGTATGTACAAATTTCAAAGGGAGCCAAAGGACAGAGACTTTAAATTTGCCTAGACCTTAAATTAAGCTTTAGAGAGGAGATATCAGAGGACCATGAGGAGGAGGTGGTGATGAGGTTGGAAACTCCAAACAAAGAGAAGAGTAGAGGGAAGGATGGAGATAAGAGATATGTTAACTCATGGCATTTCTTGAATTCAGTATTTTGGTATATCTAGGTCAACATTGGTGAGAGATGTGTCAGGAGAGGAGGTTGAATTGGTAGCTAAGGGTGAATCATGTGTGGGCTTGTGCCAGGCTAGGTCTAAAATATTGTGAGAAGTGAAGTAAAATACGTAAATCTGCCTTTTACACAGAGCTGTGAGGTAAGATAGTATCATTAACTAAGGTAAGAAATACAGAATCAGAAGAGCTTGAAGTAGAGGAGGTGAGAAGATTATAGGTTTTAGGATTATACATTTTATATTGCTCAAGGGTCATCTGACCAAAAGGAAGTGGGCTGTATACATAGGTCTGAAGCAAAATCAAGATTAGAGCCTTGATAGTCATTAGCACAGGTATTAGTTGCAATCCAAGTGTGGACAAAGAATTAGAGTAAGGTTGGAGCCAGAAAAAGTGCAGCACTTAAGGCAAGAAATAGAGGAGAATTGACTCTAAGAATCCTGTAGTATCACTGACCTTATAGTGTTTGAAAATTTTATTAATAAGCCTAACTTGTCAAGTAACCGTGAACTTGTAGGAAATAATTATAACTCATCTTTTTTGGTGTATTCGTATTTCCAGCAATTGTCCCAGAGCTTTGTACATGGGATACTTAATGTATGTGTATTCAAATGAATGGATGAATAATTAATTAATGAAGGACTCTCTGGCTTGACATTTCAGCTTGGTGCTTCCATCTTTTAGTGTGACATTTCATAGCAATTGTTCTATGTGTCTTTTTATTTTTATTACTTTTTTTTATTGTACAAGGAACACACATTTATTAAAGAAAAATTAGAAAGAGGAAAGCTAAAACAATTACCCTGAATTCTACTACCAGGAATAACTATTATTAACATTTCATGTCTATCATTTTAGACCACTGCAATCAATAGAAATACAATGTGAGCCACATAAATAAATTTTTTTAATAGCCACATGAAAAGAAACTATAAATAAATGTATAAAATTAATTTAAAAATTTATTTGACCTGATAAACCTCAAATATCATTTCAACATTAGTCAATAAAAATATTAATGAGATTGTTTACATTCTTTTCTTCATACAAGTCTTTGAAACTTGGTGTATATTTTACACTCACAACACATCATAATTTGGACACATCACAATTCAGTGTTTAAGAGCCACATGTAGCTAGGGGCTATGTATGGACAGCACAGTTCAAGACTCCTTTTGATGTATAAATAATGACATGACTATATTTAAATTATAATTCTCCCTAAACAAAATGCAGGTCACATGAAACCTACAGTTTTGTAACTTTTTATAATAACTGTTTAGTTTTAGAACAGTTTTAGATTTACAGAAAAGTTGTGAAGATAGTACACATACTTTCCATATACTGCACACCCAGTTTCCCTTACTATTAACATCTTACAATGGTACATTTGTCACAATTAATGAACCGATACTGATATATTATTATTGACTAAGGTTCATTCTTTGGTAGATTTACTTTGATTTTACCCAATGTCCTTTATCTCCTGCAGATTCCCATGAGGAGACCACATTACGTTTAGTTTTCATGTCTTCTTAGGCTCCTCTCAGCTATGACAATTTCTCAGATTTTTCTTATTTTTTAAAATGTTTTGTAAATTGAAATTTTATTATATTTCAGAGAGAGAAAGAGAGCATGAGCAGGGGAGAGGGGCCAAAGGAAGATAGAGAAAGAAACACAAGCAGGCTGCATGCTCTGTGTGGAGCCCAATGCAGGGCTTGATCCCACAATCTGGGATCGTGACCTGAACCAAAATGAAGAGTTGGATGCTTAGCCAACTGGGCCACCCAGGCGCCCTTCAGTTTTTTCTTATTTTTGATGATTTAGACAATTTTTTAGGAGTATTAGTTAAATATTTTGCAGATGTCCCTCACTTGGGATATTTCAGTGATTTCCTCATGATTAGGCTGGGGTTATGGGTTTTTTTGGAAGGAAGACCACAGAGGTAAAGTGCCATTTCTCATCACATCATATCAACAGGACATGCTATGAACGTGACAGCTCTGTTGATGTTGACCATGGTCAGCGAGCTAAGGTGGTGTTTGTCAGGTTTCTCCACTGTTGCTCTTTTAAATTTTTTTTTTAAATAGTTTATTCATGGGGCACCTGGGTGGCTCAGTTGGTTAAGCGTCGGACTTTGACCTAGTTCATGATCTCGCCATTCCGGAGTTCAAGCCCCGCGTCGGGCTCTGTGTTGACAGCTCAGAGCCTGGATCCTGCTTCAAATTCTGTGTCTCCCTCTCTCTCTGTCCCTCCCCCACTCATGCTCTGCCTCTCTCTCTCTCAAAAATAAGTAAACGTTAAAAAAAATTTTTAAAAAGTAGTTTATTCATTGGGATGCCTGAGTAGCTCATTCAGTCAAGCATCTGACTTCGGCTCAAGTCATGATCTTGCGGTCCTGTGTCAGGCCCTGTGCTGACAGCTCAGAGCCTGGAGACTGCTTTGGACTCTGTGTCTCCCTCTGTCTCTGTCCCTCCCCTGCTTGCACCCTGTCTATCTCTATCTCAAAAATAAATAAACATTAAAACATTGAAAAAATGAATAGTTTATACATTTATTTTGAGAGAGAGAGGGAAAGTGATCAGGAGAGGGGCAGAGAGAGATGGAGAGAGAGAGAGAGAATCTTAAGCAGGCTCCACACTGTCAGCACAGGGCCTGATGCAGGGCTCAATCTCACAAATTGTGAGATCATGATGTGAGCCAAAATCAAGAGTGGGATGCTTAAATGACTGAGCCATCCAGGAGTCCCAATCTACTGTTGCTCTTTTGTGACCCTTTCCATACTGTCCCTTTTGGAAGGAAGTCACTATGTGCAGTCCACACTTGAGGAGTGGGATATGTGGAGTGTCTATATCAATTATTTAGATTTATTAAGGATGGGAGATTTGTCTGTTTTGCCTCACTTATATATACAATAACTTATATATATCAGTGACTGTTGGATACTTATTTTATACCTTGGGTTATTGGGTTATTACTCAACACTACTTTATTTCGTTGCTCACATTGTTCCAACTTTGGCCACAGGGAGCTTTTTTAGTTGACTCTGATGTCCCCTTAACATAACCCCATCATAGATGGTGGTGGTTCTTTTCTTTCTCTCTCTCTCTTTCTTTCTTTCTTTTTTCTTTCTTTCTTTCTTTCTTTCGTTCTTTCTTTCTTTCTTTCTTTCTTTCTCTTTCCTTCTTTCTTTCTTTCTTTCTTTCTTTCTTTCTTTCTTTCTTTCTTTCTTTCTTTCTTTCTTTCTTTCTTTCTTTCTTTCTTTCTTTCTTTCTTTCTTTCTTCACTATAAGATGCTTCAGGCTTATCTGGCATATTCCCTGCCCCAGCCCTGGAATCAGACATTTCTCCAAGGAACTCTGGTTCCTTTTATTGAAATGGTATTAGAAACCAACATCCGAGATCTAGGCATGCTTGTTGCTACTGGGCTATCCTCAGAAACATCAAACACACGAATTAGGTTTTGAGAGACAGTGAGTTGAAAAGGTAGAGATGGGGAGGAAACTGTTTACGGAGACACAGCTAGCAGGAGCAGGATTTGGGATTTTGGAAAATCACAGTCTCACAAGGAATCCAGAAGTTCTAAGCAAGCAAGATTCTTTGAAGAGACACAGTTGGGAGATTAATCTGGCAGCACTAAGCAAGGTGACCCTAAGCAGGAAGAGTCTGAAAGGGAAGAGAACAGTTAAATAAATGTTCAGTGTAATAACAGGTACAGTGTTAAATTTGTCCCTTCCCCTTATCACCCTGGATGATGTGTGAGGAAAGGGCTGAACAACTGATCTAATCTGAACAGTCTGAGGAGTCGTAACCTGTCTCACCTGCAGGAAGCCAGGAGTTTATGTAGATCTCTTTTGATTGCAAGTGATAGAAAACCCATCTCAAAATAATTTATTAAAAAGAAAGAAATTAATTGTGTTGCATTTTTGGTGTCTTCCCTGTATCCCTTTGTGCTTATGACTTCAGTGCACATTGTCCCCTTCCTCTTGCCAGAACTTGGGTTTCTTTGCCTAAGGACTTTCTCTTACTGCACAACCTGCTTGGCAGACATAAGTGCTGGGGAATCATTACTCATATTCCCAGGCGCTGAGTGACACACAGGATTTGGGGTATCAATACCTTAGCTCCTCTGGCCCTCAGGTAGGACAAATTGAGGCAAGTGTCTCATATGGGTTGTCAGATACTCCGTGGTAGGATGAAACTCTGGGTGTTCATAGTGGCAGTTGACTTGAGACTACATATGCCCAGCATTTATTTATTTGTTTGTTTGTTTGTTTTTCTCATTTTTTAAAAATTTAAGTTTTAATTAGTGAACTTACTGCATAATATTGGTTTCTGGAGTAGAATTCAGTGATTCATCACTTCCATACAACAGCCAGTGCTCATCCCAACGAGTGTCCTCCTTAATGCCCATCACCCATCAAGCCCACCCCACCCACCTCTGTCCATCAACCTCAGTTTGCTCTCTATCGTTAAGAATCTGTTATGGTTTGTTTTCCTTTCTCCTTTTTTTTCTTTACTCCTTTCCTATATGTCCATCTGTTTTCTTTCTTAAATTTCACATATGAGTGAAATCATATGGTATTTGTCTTTCTCCGACTGACTTATTTCCCTTAGCATAATACATTCTAGCTTCATCCATGTCATTGTAAGTGGCAAGATTTCGTCTTTATTGATGGCATAGTAATATCCCATATATATATACATATACATATATATGTGTATATATATATATACATATATATGTGTATATATATACATACACATATATATGTGTGTATATATATATATACACACATATATATGTGTATATATATATACACACACATATATATGTATGTATATATATGTGTGTGTGTATATATATATGTATATATATATTTTATATATATATATATATATATATATATATATATATATATATATATATATACACACACTACCTCTTTATCCATTCATCAGTCAATGGACATATGGGCTGTCTCCATAGTTTGGCTATTGTTGATAACACTGCTATAAACATTGGGGTGTATTCACCCCTTCAAATCTGTATTTTTGTATGTTTTGGGTAAAATACCTAGTAGTGCAATAGTGCAATTGCTGTATCATAGGGTAGTTCTATTTTTAACTTCTTGAGGAGTCTCCAAACTGCAGACTCCAAACTTCAGTTTTCCAGAGTGGCTGCATCAGTTTGCATTCCCACTAGCAGGGCAGGAGGGTTCCCCTTTCTCCAACTCCTCACCAATACCTGTTGTTTCTTGTTGTTAATTTCAGCCATTCAGACAGGTGTGAGGTGGTATCTTATTGTGGTTTTGAGTTGTATTTCCCTGATGATGAGTAATGTGGAGCATCTTTTCATGTGTTCAGCCATCTGGATGTCTTCTTTGGGAAAGTGTCTATTCATGTCTTTTTCTCATTTCTTAACTGGATTATTTGTTTTCTGCGTGTTGAGTTTGATCTAGTTCTTTAAGGTTTTGGATACTAATCCTTTATCAAATATATTGTTTACAAATATCTTTTCCCATTCCCTCAGTTGCCTTTTAGTTTTGTTGATTGTTTCCTTCACTGTGTTGAAGCTTTTCATGTCGATGAAGTCCCAGTAATTCATGTCTGCTTTTGTTTCCCTGGCCTCTGGCAACATGTTTAGTAAGCTACTACAGCTGAGGTCAACGAATTTCTGCCTCTGTTCTAGGATTTTGATGGTTTCCTGTCTTACATTTTGGTCTTCCATCCATTTTGAATTTATCTTTGTGTATGGTCCAGAAAGTGGTCCAGTTTCATTGTTTTGCATATTGCTGTCCAGTTTTCTCAACACCATTTGTTGAAAGGACTATCTTTTTTTCCATTGTACTCTTTCTTGCTTCTCAAAGATTAGTTGACTATATAGTTGTGGGTCCATGTCTGGGTTTTCTATTCTGTTCCGCTGATCTATGTGAATGTTTTTGTACCAGTACCATACTCTCTTGATGGCTACAGATTTGTAAGATAGCTTGAAGTCTGTAATAGTGATGCCTCCAGCTTTGCTTTTTCAGGATTCCATTGGCTATTTGGAGTCTTTTGTGGTCCAAAAAATTTTAGGATTGTTTGTTCTAGCTCTATGAAAAATGCTGGTGGTGTTTTGGTAGGGATTGCATTAATACACATGACCTTCACTGGCTGACTTCCCTTTTTGTTCATTCTTCCCACAGCCCCTGCCAGGCATCCTGGGATCACCTCCCAAGTAAATCACTTACACTCAAATCCTTGTTTTCTTCTGGAGGAACACAAGCTAAGACAGCTAGGGTGTACAACTGAAAAATCCCAGGTAAATCTCTAATCACTGCAGAGTCCAAGGGCCAAACAATGTTGAGAGAGCTCAGTTTCACTCCCTCTTTTCAGAATCATGCTCTTCCTTTGTGGTGGGAAGAGGGCTGCTGGCAACTGTAGGGTTATATCCTATCCTCTTCCATCCCCAGCAGTATTTCCAAGAGTTTCATATTAAGTTTTGGGATGTGGGCTTGGGGCAGGCACCCATCCTTGAACCAATCATTGTGGTCAGAGAGATGAATTATGTTAATTGGCCAGGGAGTCCAAGGCTGGGGTAGGAGGAATCAGGGCTTGGTTATCCAGGGAAAATCCAGGTGTGGTCATGAGAAAAGGGGGAATGGATGTTGGGCATGTCAAGGAGACAGATGGATATCTTGATCGGCAATGTGATCATCTTTAGGCACCAGATTTCTAGGTGAAAATACTGTTGAGGTTGGGATCTTGTAACCACAACTGTTTCTTTGAACCAGATGTGGGAATATTATTGCTAGAACATTCATCAGCTTCCACTCTAGACCCACCAGTGCCACCCACCCTGCCTTCTGTCTACTTTTCCCTGTGTTGTGGGTTGTTTTCTCCTAAGTACCTGGAGCAGGTAGCTGTTTCATGCTGAGCCCAGGGGGTTTTTGTAAGGTTCTTCCTGTCACTCCTCTCACTGTGGAGTTCTCTAACAGCACAGAAATAGACACCTGAGTCTGTAGACATCAAGCCTGTGATGGTGAGCTTTAGGGCTTTGTTTCCTTTCTGATGTGACACAGAATATCGTCCTTTCCTAGTGTTTGTGCTAGCAGAATAAAGATTAATGATTTCAGTCATGTTTCCATTGGAAAGCTGTTGAAAGAAGCTCATCACATAGTAAGTGTAGCTGAGTGTGAAAATGCAGTCCAAGGTCACAGATTGTTTCTCCCGTTTATGCACTGAACTTGGATATTGAGTGATGCTCTGTGTTTTGCTGGAACCTGTAGAAAAGAAGAAAAAAACCAACTTAGCTTCTGACATTGCTCCCAAGAAAGCTGTCACAAATAGCAAGGGTTTTATCCAGAAAACAAAGTGGAGAAAAGCACAGTCAAGTTCTCTTCTAACTTCTTTCCCAAACCCCCTCTATCAGGGCCGACTGCAGGGGTGGTGGGCCCTTTACCAAAGTGGATGAAGGCCACCACTGTGCACAAGAGAGCGGGAAGTCCGGACTGCATCCTGGGGCCCTTCCTGCTGGTGAAATGGCTCTTGTTCTGCCTGTCACCTGCCAGGCCCTTTGCAGTGTCCCTGGAACTGAGTGGCTCTGTGGCCTTGCTTCTATAGGGCTGGCAGCGGGCCTTCTGCATACGTAAGCTTAGTCACACTTCCTGCTTTCTGTGTCTGCCTCCTGCCTCTCTTCCTCCAGGGCTCTCTTGTCTAATTGATTGATAACATGTCGTATATAGTTTATCATGAAGAAAACTTGTCCAATGTGGACATACCAAAAGGGAGAAGTAGACAATAAAATCCAACCATAATCTCATTACCCAGAGATAACATTTTGTTCTAGTTCTTTCAGTATTTTTTTTTTTTAACGTTTATTTATTTTTGAGACAGAGAGAGATAGAGCATGAACAGGGGAGGGGCAGAGAGAGAGGGAGACACAGAATACACAGAATCGGAAGCAGGCTCCAGGCTCTGAGCCATCAGCCCAGAGCCCGACGCGGGGCTCAAACTCACGGACTCACAGACCGTGAGATCGTGACCTGAGCTGAAGTCGGACGCTTAACCGACTGAGCCACCCAGGCGCCCCTCTTTCAGTATTTTTTAATGCAAATATGCATACTCTAATGGAATTGGGATCAAATTAAAAATACTTTTGTGTTGAACATTATGATATGAATATGCCACCATGTCATTCAACCGTATGTGAAAATATGATTTTTACAGCTTCATACTACTCTGCTGCGTAAGTGTACCTTAATTTGTTTGAATATCATTGTTTGACATCATTTTGGTTCCTCTTTTATCTGTTTTAAATAAGATTTGGTGGACATTGTAAATATAAGTCTTTGCAATTCTGATAATTGATTTGTATATTAATTATGGTATTTCAAAGTTTTGAATAATGAAAAATTCAAACATCCACAAAAGAGTATAGTGCAATGAAAGAGCATGTACTCATTGTCCAAGTTCTACAATTATCAAGTTATGGCCAATATTGTTCATCTACATCATCATCACCTTATATATCTATACCTCTTCCAGTTCTGGTTAGATTAAAGCAATTCCCAGACATCATGGGGTTGTGTACTTTACTCAGGAGACACGTAAGTTCAAATTGTCTTTTCGGCTGTGTGTGTGTGTGTGTGTGTGTGTGTGTGTGTGTGTGTGTGTGTTTTGTTAGTGATTGTTGATAAGCAGTGACTAGATCTATTGTTTGAATGGGAGCTGGTTTGCAAAATGATGATATTCTAATTATATCATCTCTACTTCTAAAAGTAGTAGTTTTCTACTGAAGTTTTAAACTGAAGTATTCCTATTAAAATAATTTTTCCTTGCCAATTATTTGATTAACTTTGAGGTTAAGTGTAGGATTCTTTCCACTCATTTATCAGTTTGTAGGATAATGAGCTGATTCGCCTCTGGGGTGACCAAACCATCCCTGCTTGCCTGAGATGGAGGCGTTTCTCAGGACAAACACCAAAATAGTCCCAAGCAAATGCCAGGCAACCAGGATAAATCCCCAAAAGTAATTAATGAGGATTATTTTATGAACTCATGGATTATAACATACCTGATGTGTTTTAGTTGATTGGATTCATGATCTCAGTGATGTGGGAATTGTCCCCTCTTTACCAGCAGAAATCTTTTCAGGCTGGCTCCTGAGTCTTTGTGACGTGGCCTCTGTAATCTGTGCTAGCTTCTAGTTTTCTGGGAGGAGAAGATACTCTAGGCTCATTTGTACGCTTTCTCCCCCAGCAATGGAATCAGCTATCTGTGATTAATGATAGATGTGTTTTCCTTTTGCAGTTCTAATGTTCTTATTACTTTACTGCACTTGTTAAAACGTTTAATGAAAAAGGGGTGCCTGGGTGGCTCAGTCAGTTAAGCGTCTGACTTCGGCTCAGGTCATGATCTCAGGGTTCATGGGTTCGAAACCTGCATCAGGCTCTGTGCCGACAGCTCAGAGCCTAGAGCCTGCTTTGGATTCTGTGTCTCCCATGTCTCTGCCCCTCCCTGGCTCATGTGCTCACTCGCCCTCTCTCTCAAAAATAAATAAAAACAAAAAATTTATTTAAAAAAATGTCTAGTTTAATGTAGAATAGAAAGAATAACACTGGAAATCTTTGTCTTTTTCAAATTTTTAAGGGAATGCTTTTAACATGTCCCTTTGAAAACAATTCAAAGATTCCCTAGGTCAGGTGAAGGAAGTTCCCTTTTCTTCTTAGTTTGTGAAGAAGTTTTAATTAGAAATACATGTTAAACTTGACCAGATCACTTTTCTGTATTTAGTGAGAGAATTTTATAGTTAATACCTTTTATGTGTGGTATGTTGCACTAATATTAAACCTTCCTCATATTCCTGACATGAACCCTAATCCATCATGGTGTATTAATATTACTTTTTAATATCCAATGCCGGTTTGATAATATTTTTAGGAGCAGTCATTGTCTTTCATAAGTAATACCAGTGTATAATTTTCATTTGTCATCTGTCTTTGTTTATTTTTGTCATTGTGGTCCTCTTGGTCTCATAAAATGTGTTGAGTAGTAGTCTTCCTGTTTTTATTTTTCTTAGTAGTCAGGAATGGAAATTATTGGTCTTGGGTTTGATGTAACTTGCCTGCAAACCATCTGTTTGTTTAGAGTTTTAAATTTCTTTAATGTGCATGTAAGTTCAAGTTTTCAAATTTTCTTGTCAGTTTTGCTAGGCTATAATTTTTAGAGAGTTTTACATTTTGTTCAAGTTTTCAAATTAATTTGTATGAATTTATTCCTTGCATGTTCTTAAAATTATTTAAATTTTTACCGAGTCTGTAGTTACGATCTCCCTTTACATCATATTTTTCTATGTTCTTTATTTCCTTGATAAATTTTATTAGAGAATTGTCCCATTTTGATTCTTTTCAAAGAACCATTTTAAATGGATTCTTTCCTTTGCTTCTTTGGCTTAATTTCTTTAATTTTAGCAACGATTATTACCATTTTTGTCCTCCAACTTTTGTTGTTTATTCTTACTCTCTTTTAAAACTTTCTGATCGAATTTTTAACTCATTCCATTAGTCTTTTTGTTCTGGTATATTTTTAGGGTATAAAAAGTTCTCTGTGTGCTGCTTAGGTTCCTTGCTCAAGTTTTAAAATGTAGACCTTTCATGATTGTTCCATTGTAAATATTTTAACAATTCCATTATAATTTCTTTTCTGGTTCATAAATTGTTTTTTTTTTTAAGTTCATTTATTTGTTTTGAGAGAGAGAGAGAGAGCGAGCTAGCCTGTGGGGAGGGGCAGAGAGAGAGAGGGAGAAAGAGAATTCCAGGCAGGTTCCTGGCTGTCAGTATAGAGCCTGATGCAGAACTTGAACTCATGAACCTGAGCCAAAATTATGACCTGACATCATGACCTGAGCTGAAATCAAGAATCGGACCCTTAGCCAACTGAGCTACCCACGCGCTCCTGGTTCATAAATTATTTAGCAGTGCATTTCCTCTGATTTGAAGTTGGCTCTTTACTAATAGTATCTATGTTTATTCATTGTAGTAAAGGAACATGATATGTATGATATTTATTCTTTAATACTTATTGATATTTTCTTTTTTTGTGGTCAATATTTCTGATTATTTCTTAAAAAAAATTTTTTTAATGATTATTTATTTTTGAGAGAGACAGAGACAGAATGCGAGTGGGTTAGGGGCAGAGAGAGAGGGAGACACAGAATCGGAAGCAGGCTCCAGGCTCTGAGTTGTCAGCACAGAACCCGACCCGGGGGTCGAACTCACAAGCTGAGATCATGACCTGAGCCGAAGTTGGACACTCAAACGACTGAGCCACCCAGGCACCCATCTGATTGTTTCTTAATGATAAATTTCTGAATGTAGACTTATTGAGTGAAATAATTTTTATATATTAACAAATTAACTTTACAATGGCTGAACAAATTGATATTTCTGTAGTGTTTTCTACAAGTTTTATTTTATGACCTCAGCATTTAATGTTTAAAAAATTATTTAATAATTTATAGAGAAGAAGTATTACTTTTTTGTTGTTTTCATGTGCATTTGTTTAGCAATGAAGTCGGATTCCTTTCATATTTGTATTTATTATTTTTTAAATTTGGAAATTATTTGTTCATAGCCCTTGCATTTTTTTTAAGAATTGGTAGAAGTTTTCTCTAATTTCTTTGCGATAATATTTTCTTTTTAAAGGAGATTAAACAAATTTGTTCATAAAAGATCATTGTCCCAGACTCCAGTGCTGATTCTTAACTAGATAGGTAGGCAGCTGAATGTTTATTTTGACAGTTCCTGAGCTCCTTGAACTAATCATGTACTTGGGCCCTCCCAACCCTCCACTTACCATCACCCTGATGTATCTTTACATGTAAACTACAAAACCTTGTGGCGTTTATCCAGGCTGTTTCTGAGAACTATTTCAGAAAACCCTGAGATGCTGGCTGCTGAAATTGTCATTCCAGAAGAGTCAAACATGACATGAGTACCAATGGGTACATGTAAAGGTTAGGGTGACCTGCTCAAGACAAGGAACAATTTCTTCTGACCAAGTTATTCTTCCGAGAGGGATTTGTTATAAAGGATGAAGCTTTATAACCACTGTCATAAAGAGTATCTTAACCCAAAGAAATGATAATAAAATGGGGAGCTTCTCCAAGTGGAGAGGTTTGCAAGCCTGGGGTTGGGTCTAAGACAGGTGTTGGGAAAAATACCTTTGCAGGTGAAGGAAAGGGTTGCTCACAGAGGTTCCTAAAGTTTAGGAGAATTTTAAAGAGATCCTGTCTTCAGTGACCTCAATATTACTCAGGCTTCTAATTTTCAGCTTCTCCCTTTATTGTCCTAAGTTCAGGCCTCTCACCTGTCCACAGAGAATGTCAGCTTGTTCTCATTCCTCTGAGAGTTGTATTAGTGGGCACGATTGCCCCCTGGAGGCCAGAGAAAGGAGCAGCCTCCTTAAAATATTCTAGGGCAGTGGTTCTCAGAGCTGGGGGCACATTAGAACAAATTGAGGAGTTGTAACAAAAAGTGCTCAGTCCTGGGCACCCAGACTACTGGGGATGTGGGGACACATTCTAGTAACACCATGTTAATGTTTACACTTGAGTGAAAAAATAAAAAGGAAATAAAAGCAACTGACCTGAAGTAGATCTAAACATAACCAGAAGCACAATTACTAATAGTAGTGAGCAGAGTAATAAAAGGTGTCAGAGGATGGAAAAAGGAAATACCTTACCTGTACGTTTACTGCTCTTGGAGGTAATTCCTTTTAGCAAATCTCACCCTGTGACTTGGAGCTTGAGTGTGACAGATTTTTGATGTGTATATGTGACGTGCCCACAAAGGTGCTCATTTTCATATATAAGTTGACTGCTGATTACCCAAGTTGGCCTCCTAATTCTTAGACCTTACTTTTCACTCAGCTTTCCCTGGGTTCTGGGTGGCTAGAATATCAATAGGGGCCAACATCACTGACTCTCAACTGAACTTCATCAAGGGCTTGGCCTCAGTGCCTAGACTAGCTTTTTGAGAGTTATTCTTCAACACTAGCACTAATTTAAATTTTACCTTTTCAAGTCATAGAATCACAAAATAAAAGTAGAATTAAAGGGCCTTTAGAGGCTCCCCAGGCAAACTTCCTTATTTTCAAGATCTGGAAAAAGCCATGAGAGCATTTTGTTTTGGCAAACAAACAAGCAAACATAAAGTATAGCTACCATATTTAGTACCTCCTTCTTGATATCCTTGCCTGACTCTCTCATACTCTGAACTCATGGGATACAAAAACTCCAGGAATTCTCACCCTGCACTCCCTGGGAATTCTGTATATTTCTAGTCATGTACATAGAATTTTCCTCCCACTGTCTCTACCCAAAAGAAGCAAAACACTGCTAGGGGTTCTACTGACTTCCTCTAAGTTGTTTCTGGGTGTTTCTAATTCTGGATGTAGAAACATACTGGATGTAGAACGTTTGGGAATATATGGAGGGAGGAGAGACACAGCCCATGAAATACCTCTTAGGTCTGTGCCTGAAGGCCAGACTTTAAGTTATGAAGTGATTTTCTGCATGGTCCTGGTGTCCTGGTGTGCATCAGGGAGGGAAATCTGGCAATGTGTTTCTCGATACATTTCTATCTGCCCTATATTAAGGGTTAGCAGAAATCTGGAGTTTAAGGATACTGCTAGTGATGTCTTAGAAGGAAGTAAAGAATATGTTATCGGGAACTGGAGGAGGGAAATCCATATCAGGTGGTGATAGAATGCTTTTTGAAATTGCCTCCTATAGTTATGTGGAAGGTTGAAGTTGGTTGTAGATCTGGGGAGATTTCAAATCAATGTATGAAGGTTCCACCTGGTTTCTTCTTGCTGCTTTTAATGAAATGAAGAGATGTGAGGTAAAGGGAGGAAAGAATTGTTAAACAAATAGTAACCAGGACTGGATGAATCCGGAAATTCGCAATCTCTTCGAATGGGAAAAGATGCTAAAATTAAGATAGTGTGGCACGAAGGAAAAATCTGACAGCATGACTACATAACCTTTCATCAAAACCTCAGAAGGATTGAGGGGTGGGAGTATTCAGTCACACAAGAGCTCTTTCAAGAGTTTTGGATGTGACCTCCAAAAACGATTGATTTCAGGTTTTGAGAGATCGAAAAGTAGAGATGGGGAGGAAACATATTTCTGGAGAAGCAGCTAGCAGTAGCAGGAATTGAGATTTGGGAAAAGCACAGTCTCATAAGGAATCCAGAAGTCTTAAGCAAACAAAATTCTTTGGAGGGACACAGTAGAGAGGTTAATCTGGCAGCACTAAGCAGGGTGACCCTGAGCAGGGAGAGTCTGAAAGGGGAGAGAACAGTTAAATGTTCAGTGTAATAACAGGTACAGTGTTAAATTTGTCCCTCCCCCTTATCACCCTGGATGATGTGGGAGGAAAGGGCTGAACAACTGATCTAATCTGAACAGTCTAAGGAGTTGTAGCCTGTCTCCCCTACAGCAAGCCAGGAGTTTTAAAAAGTAGTATTGAACTATTTTGTTTGGTTACTTTGTTTCACCCAATGTTGTCTATATTAGTGTTTCTAGTTAGGTCTCTTGATTGCAGTGAGAGAAAACCCATCTCAAAATAATTTATCAATAAGAAAGAAATTAATTGTGTTGCGTTTTTGGTGTCTTCCCTGTATCGTTTTGTGCTTATGACTTCAGTGCACACTGTCCCCTTCCTCTTGCCAGAACTTGGGTTTCTTTGCCTAAGGGCTTTCTCTTACTGCACAGCCTGCTTGGCAGACATAATTGCTGGGGAATCATCACTCATATCCCTTTCGCTGTCCTCTATGAGTGACACACAGGATTTGGGATATCAATACCTTAGCTCCTCTGGCCCTCAGGTAGGGGGAGTTGAGGCAAGTGTCTCACATGGGCTGTCAGATACTCTGTGGTAGGATGAAACTCTGGGTGCTCATAATGGCGCTGGGCTTGACAATACACATGCCCTGATTGATTGATTGATGATTGATTTTTCCCATTTTTTAAAATTTAAATTTTAGTTAGTGAATTACCATGCATTATTACTTTCTGGAGTAGAATTCAGTGATTTATCATTTCCATACAACACCCAGTGCTCATCCCAACAAGTGCCCTCCTTAATGCCCATCACCCATCTAACTCATCTCCTACTCACCTCCCTCCATCAACCCTCATTTTGTTCTGCGTCATTAACAGTGTATTATGGTTTGTTTCCCTTTCTCCTTTTTTTTTGCCTTTACCCCCTTCCCATATATTCATCTGTTTTCATTCTCAAATTCCACATATGAGTGAGATCATATGGTATTTGTCTTTCTCTGATTGACTTATTTCACCTAGCATAATACATTCTAGCTCCGTCCACATCTTTGCAAAGGGCAATATTTCTTTTTCTTTTTCTTTTTCTTTTTCTTTTTCTTTTTCTTTTTCTTTTTCTTTTTTTTTTGATGGCTGAAAGAAAATACTACTCTTCTTTGTCCATTCATCAGTCGATGGACATTTGGGCTCTCTCCATAGTTTGGCTATTGTTCATAATGCTGCTATAAACATTGGGGTGCACGGACCCCTTCAAATCTGTATTTCTGTACGCTTTGGATAAATACCTAGTAGTGTAGTTGTTAGATCATAGGGTAGTTTAATTTTTAACTGAGAAACCTCTATAATGTTCTCCAGAGTGGCTGCTCATGTTTCTATTCCCACCAGTGGTACCAGGGGGTTCCTCTTTCTCCACATCTTTTCCAAAACCTGTTGTATCTTGTGTTGTTAATTATAGCCCTCAGACAGGTGTCAGGTGGTATCTTATCATGGTTTTGGTTTATATTTCCCTGATGGTGAGTGATGTGGAGCATCTTTTAATGTGTCTGTTAGCCAGCTTGATGTCCTCATTGGAAAAGTGCCTATTCATGTCTTTTGCTCATTTCTTAGCTGGATTATTTGTTTTTTGGGTGTTGAGTTTAATTAAGTTCTTTATAGATTTTGGATACTAACCCTTTATTAGATATGTTGTTTGCAAATATCTTCTTCATTCCATAGGCTGCTTTTTAGTTTTGTTGATTGTTTCTTGTGCTGTGCAGAAGGTTTTTATCTTGATGAAGTCCCAGTAGTTCATGTTTGCTTTTGTTTCCCTTGACTCTGGCAATGTATCTAGTAAGAAGTGCTATGGTCTAGGTCAAAAAGGTTTCTGCCTGTGTTCTTTTCTAGGATTTTGATAGTTTTCTGTCTCACATTTAGGTTTTTCATCCATTTTGAAGTTATTTTTGTGTTTGGTCCAGAATGTGGTCAAGCTTCATTGCTCTGCATGTTGCTATCCAGTTTTCTCAACATCATTTGTTGAAGAGACTCTTTTTTCCATTGAATATTCTTTCCTGCTTTGTCAAAAGTTAGTTGACCTTATAGTTGTGGGCCCGTTTCTGGGTTTTCTATTCTGTTCCTTTGATCTTTGTGAATATTTTTGTCCCAGTACCATATTGTCCTGATGAATACAGCTTTGTAAGATAGATTGAAGTCAGGGATAGTGATGCCTCCAGCTTTGCTTTCCTGTTTCAGGATATTTTTTTTTTTTGGCTATTCAAGGTTTTATGTGCTCCATACAAATTTTGGATTGTTTGTTCTAGCTCTATGAAAAATGCTGGTGGTATGTGATAGGGATTACATTAACACACATGCCCTTCCCTGGCTGACTTCCCTTCCTTTCTCTCTTCCCACTGCCACTGCTCTGTATCTTGGGATCACCTCCCAAGTAAATCACTTGCACTTGAATCCTTATCTTCTTCTGGAGGAACACAAGCTAAGACAGCGTGGGTGTACAACGGAAAAATCCCAGTACATCTCTAATACTGCAGGATCCAGGGCCTCAAACAATGTTAAGGGACCTCAGTTACATTCCTCTTTTCAGGATCATGCTATTCTTTTGTGGTGGGAAGAGGGCTGTTGGCAGCTGTAGGGTTATATGCTAGCCTCTTCCATCCCCAGAAGTATTCCCAAGAGTTTCATATTAAGTTTTGGGGCTTGGAGCAGGTACCTGTCCTTGTACCAGTCATTGTGGTCAGAGAGATGAATTAGGTTAATTGGCAAGGGCGTCTGAGGCTTTGCTTCGTCTAAACCCAAACATGGGGTAGGAGGAGGCATGGCTTGTTTATCCAGGGAAAATCCAGGTGTGGTGACTAGAAACGGAGGGATGGATATTGGGCAGCAGCAGAGACCGATGCATATCTTGATTGGCTATGTGGTTCCAAGGTGAAAATGCTTTTTGAGACTGGGATCTTGTAACCATAACTTTCTTTGATCCCAAATGTGGCAAAATTGTCGTTAGAACATTCATCAGCTTCCTCTCTAGACCCAACAGTGCCACTCACCATGCTTTCTCTCTACCCTTTTCCTGTTCTGTGGGTTGTTTTCTCCTAAGCTCCTGGAGCAGGTGGCTGTTGCATGCTCAGCCCAGGGGTTTTTGTAAGACTCTCCCTGTCACTCCTCTCATTGTGGAGCTTCTGCAACAGCACAGAAATAGATGCCTGAATCTGTAGGCATCAAGCCTGTGATGGTGAGACTTACAGCTTTGTTTCCTTTCTGATGTGACACAGAATATCGTCCTGTTCTAGTGTTCGTGCTAGCAGAATAAAGATAAATGATTTCAGTCATCTTTCTATTGGAAAGCTGTTGATACCACTTCATCACATAGTAAGTATAGCTGAGTGTGAAACGGCAGTTCAAGGTCACAGATTCTCCCTCTTTTTCCTGCACTAAACTTGGAGATTGAGTGATGCCCTGCGTGTTGCTGGAACCTGTAGAGAAGAAGAAAAAAACCAACTTAGCTTCTGACATTGCTCCCAAGAAAGCTGTCACAAACAGCCAGATTTTCACCCAGAAAACAAAGTGAAGAAAGGCACAGTCAAGTTCTCTTCTAACTTCTTTCCCAAACCCCCTCCCTCGGGCCCCAGCTGGAGGGGTGGTGGGCTCCTCACCAAAGAAGAGGAAAACTACCACTGCGCACAAGAGAGCGGGCATTCTGGACTGCATCCTGGGGGCCCTTCCCACTGGTAAAATAGCTCTCGTTCTGCCTGCTACCTGCCAGGCCCTTTGCAGTGTCTCTGGAACTGGGTGGCTCCATGGCCTTGCTTCTATAGAGCTGGCAGTGTGGTTTCTGCATACGTCAGCTTAGTCACACTTCCTGCTGTCTGTGTCTGAATCGTGCATCTTCCTCCAGGCTACTCTTGTCTAATTGATCGATAACACGTTGTGTATGGTTTATCATGAAAGAAAACTTGTCCAATGTAGACATAACCAAAAGGGAGAAAGTAGACAATAAAATCCAACCATAATCTCATTACCCAGAGGTAATGCTGTTAACATTTCGTTGCATTTCTTTCAGTATTTTTAATGCAAATATGCATACTGTAATGGAATTGGGATCAAATAAAAAATCTTTTTTGTGTTGAACATCATGTATATGAATATGCCACCATGTTATTCAACTGTATGTGAAAATATGATTTTTACAGCTTCATACTACTCTGCTGTAAGTGTAATTTAATTTGAACATTATTGTTCAACATATTGTTCTCTTTTGACTGTTTTAAATAAGATTTGGTGGGTATGGTACATATGTCTTTGCATTTCTGGTAATTTGTTTGTTTGTTAATTATGTTATTTCAAAGTTTTTAATTATGAAAAATTCAAATATCCACAAAAGAGAGTATAGTGTGATGAAAGAGGACATACTTATTTCCAGGTTTCACAATTATTAAGTCATAGCCAATGTTGTTCATCTACATTGCCATTACCTTACACATCTGTATCTCTTCCAGTTCTGTCTCGATTAACGCAAATCCCAGACATCATGGAGTTGAGTACTTTACTCAGGAGACACGTAAGGTCAGATTGTCTTTTTGGCTGTGTGTGTGTGTGTGTGTGTGTGTGTGTGTGTGTGTGTGTTTTGTTAGTGATTGTTGATAAGCAATGACTAGATCTGGTGTTTGATTAGGAGTTGGTTTGCAAATTGATGATATTCTAATTATATCATTTCTACTTCATTTATTAACTGAAGTACTTCTGTTAAGATAATTTTTCCTTGTCAATTATTTGATTATTCTTTGACGTTAAGTGTAGGATTCTTTCCATTCATTTATCAGTTTGTAGGATAGTGAGCTGTTTCCCCTCTAGGGTGACCAAACCATCCCTGCTTGCCTGAGATGGAGGCATTTCTCAGGACAAACACCAAAATAGTCTCAAGCAAATCTCAGGCAACCAAGATAAACTCCCAAAAGTGATTAAGGGGGTTTGTTTTATGAACTCATGGATTTAAACATACCTGATGTATTTTAGTTGATTGGATTCATGGTCTTATTGATGTGGGAATTGTCCCCTCTTTACCAGCAGAAATCTTTTCAGGCTGGCTCCTGAGCCTTTGTGACATGGCTTCTGTAATCTGTGATAGCTTCCAAATTTTCTGGGAGGAGAAGACATTCTAGGCTCATTTGTACACTTTCTCCCCCAGCGATGGAATCAGCAATCTGTGATTAATGATAGATATGTTTTCTCCTTCCAGTTCTAATGTTTTTAGTATTTTATTGTGGTTGTTAAGATGTTTGGTGAAATATAGAATAGAAAGAATAATATTGGAAATATTTGTCTTTTTCAAATTTTTAAGGCAATGCTTTTAATATCTCCCTTTGAAAACAAATTCAAAGATTCCCTTGTTCAGGGTAAGGAAGTTCCCTTTTCTTTGTAGTTTGTGAAGAGGTTTCAATTAGAAATACATGTTAAACTTGACCAAATCACTTTTCTGTATTTAGTGAGAGAATTTTATAGTTACTATCTTTATGTGTGGTATGTTGCACTAATATTTAACCTTCTTCATATTCCTGAGATGAATCCTAAATGATCATGGCATATTAGTATTACTTTTTAATATTCAATGCTGGTTTGATAATATTTTAGGAGCAGTCATTGCTTTTCAAAGGTAATATTGGTGCATAATTGTCCTTTGGCATCTATCTTTGTTTATTTTTGTCATTGTGGTCCTCTTGGTCTCATAAAATGTGTTGAGTAGTAGTCTTCCTGTTTTTATTTTTCTCAGTAGTCAGGAATGGAAATTATTGGTCTTGGGTTTGATGTAACTTGCCTGTGAAACCATAGTTTTTGCTTAGAGTTTTAAATTTCTTTAATGTGCATGTAAATTTAAGTTTTCAATTTTTCTTGTCAGTTTTGCTGGCTGATAATATTTAGAGAGTTTTACATTTTGTTCAAGTTTTCAAGTTAATTTGTATGGAATTATTCCTTGCATGTTCTTATAATTATATAAATTTTTACTGTGTCTGTAGTTATAATCTTCCTTTACATCATATTTTTCTGTGTTCTTTTATTTCCTTGATAAATTTTAGTGGAGAATTTTCCCATATCTAATTCTTTTCAAAGTATCATTTAAAATGGATTCTTTCCTTTGATTCTTTGGCTTTATAGCCTCAATTTTAGCACTGATTATTACTATTTTTGTCCTCCTACTTTTGTTGTTTACTCTTATTCTTGTATAAAGCTTTCTGATTGAATGTTTAGCTCGTTACCTTCAGTATTTTTGTCCTGGTTTATTTTTAGGGTATAAAAAGTTCTCTGTGTGCTGCTTAGGTTCATTTGCTCAAGTTTAAAAATGTAGACCTTTCACGATTGTTCCACTGTAAGTAGTTTAACAATTTAATTATAATTTATTTTCTGGTTCATAAATTATTTTATTGTTTTTTAAAGTTTATTTATTTATTTTGTGTGAGAGAGAGAAAGCAGGGGAGTGGCAGAGAAGCAGGGAGAGAATCCCAAGCAGACTCCTCGCTGTCAGCTAGACCCTGACACTGGGCTGCAATGCATGAACCACTAGATCATGACGTGGGCTGAAATCAAGCAAAAGACACTTAGCTGATGGAGCCACCCAAGTGCCCTGGGTTCATTAATTGTTTAGGAGTGCATTTCTTTTTGTTTAAAGTTGACTTTTTACTAATAGTGTCTAACTGTATTCATTACAGTAAAAGAACATGATTTGTATGATATTGATTCTTTAATATTTATTGAGATTTGCTTTTTTGTGGTCTATTTCTCTGATTATTTCTTAAGGATAAATTTCTGAATACAGAATTGTTGAGTGAAATAATTTTTTTATCTATGAACAAATTACCTTTACAATGACTGTACAAATTGACATTTCTATAGCATTTTTCTAAGAGTCTTGTTTCATGACATCAACATCTAAAGATTTAAAAATTATTTAACAATTTGTAGAGAAAAAATATTATTTCCTCATTGTTTTCATGTGAATTTATCAATGAGGTTGGAATCTTTTTATTTGAATTTGCTATTTTTGTAATTTGGAAATTATTTGTCCTTATCCATTGCTTTTAGTAAAATTGTTACAAATTTTCTCTAATTTCTTCGTAATAAAATATTTTATTTTTTAAGGAGATTAAACAAGTGTGTTCATGAAAGATCATTGTCCTAGAGTGCACTATGATTCTTAACCAGATAGGTAGGCAGCTGAATGTTTACTTTGACAGTTCCTGAGCTCCTTGAACTAATCATGTGCCTGGGCCACCCCAACCCCACCAACCCCACAACTCACCATCACTCTGATAAATCTTTACAAATATCACAAACCTCTGTGGCCTTTATCCAGGTTGTTTCTGAGAACTATTTCAGAAAACCCTGAGATGCTGGCTGCTGAAATTATCATTCCGGAGGAGTCAAACATGACATGAGTACCAATGGGTACATGTGAAGGTTAGGGTGACCTGCTCAAGGCAAGGAACAACTTCCGACCAAGTTATACTTCTGAGAGGGCTTGGTTATAAAGGATAAACCTCCACAACCACCATTTAACGTGAATTTTATCCAAAGAAATGGTAATAAAATGGGGAGCTTCTCCCAGTGAGTAGGTTTACATGCCTGGGGTTGGGTCTAAGACAGACATTGGGAAAACTGTGCTTGCAGGTGAAGGAAAGTTTGCTCACAGAGGTTCCTAAAGTTTAGGAGAATTTTATTTTGTTCTATTTTATTTTTTATTTTTGAATTTATTTATTTAATATAATTTATTGTCAAGAATGTTCCTATGAGCTCACTACTGAGCCCGAGGCTGGCTCCCCTCCTTCCCAGGTATGCAGACAGGGCAGCTGGCCCCAGTCCGGAAAAAGCCCCACAGTTGGAAATTGGTTCTTTCTCCGTTTTTTCCACTCCCCACTCAGTAGTTTTTCTCTTGTCCAAGTACAATCTTACACTTTCACAGCCTCTCTTTCTCTTCCCTTTGTCTCTCCATAGAAGGGGATCCCTCCCCTCCATTCCTATGCTGCCCCTTTTATCTCTCCCACTTTGCAATCATGCACCTATGGCCTGCCAGGTTGTCCCCAGAGATGTCTCTGTCACTCTGCAGCCCTGACTCTGGGAATTCCAAGACCTCTGGCCTTAACACTGCTGTTTTTGAGGGATAAGGGGCTTCGGGTCCTCCTGCTTTTCTGCCATGTTGACCAGCAGCTCTTATTTTTATTTTTTAATGTTTAGTTTTGAGAGAGAGAGAGAAAGAGAGAGAGCATGAACGGGTAGGGGCAGAGAGAGAGGGAGACAGAGAATCTGAAGCAGGCTCCAGGCTCTAGGCTGTCCTCACAGAGCCTGACACGGAGCTCAAATTCACAAACTGTGAGATGGTGACCTGAGCCAAAGTCAGACACTTAACCAGCTGAGCCACCCAAGTGCCCCATACGAGAATTTTAAAGAGATTCTGCTTTAAATGACCTCAATAGTATTCAGACTTCTATTTTTCAGCCTTATCCTTTTTTTGTCCTAAGTTCAGGCCTCTCACCCACCCCCAGAGAGTGTCAGCATCTTCTCATTGTTCTGAGAGTTGCGTTAGTGGCACGATTGCCCCCTGGAGGCCAGACAGAGGAGCAGCCGCCTTAAAGTATTCTAGGTCTTGGATCTCCAGGCTGGCTGCACATTAGAAGAAATTGAGGAGTTGTAACAAAGAGGCTCAGTCCTGAGCACCTAGACCACTGGAGATGTGGGGACACATTCCAGTATCACCACATTAAGGTTTAACTTTGAGTGAAACATTAAGATGGAAATGAAAGCAACTGCTCTGAAATAAATCTAAACATACCCAGAAGCAGAATTACTCATAGTAAGTAGCAGGGTAAATAAAAGATGTCAGGAGATGGAAAAAGGAGATATTTTACCCGTAGGTTTACCAGTCTTGGAGGTAATCCATTTTAGCAAATCTCACCCTGGGAGTTAGAGTTTGAGCATGACACTGTTTTGGTGTATATTTGTGATGTGCCCATGAAGGTGCTCGTTTTCATTGACAGCTGATTACCCAAGTTGGACTCCTAATTCCTAGACTCCATTTTTAACTTGGCTTTCCCTGAATTCTGGGTGGCTGTATTAATAGGGGCCAATATCACTGAGCTCTCAACTGAAACTTCATCAAGGGCTTGGTCTCAGTGCCAAGACTGGCTTTTTGAGAGTTATACTTCAACACCAGCATTAATTTATATTTTGTCTTTTCAAATCAGAGAACCACAAAAATAAAATTAGAGTTAAAGGGGCTTTTAAGGCTCCCCAGCCTAACTTCCTTATTTTCAAGATCTGAAAAAGCCATAAGAGCATTTTAGTTTTGGCAAACAAGCAAATAAGCATAAAGTACAGCTACCCTACTTTAGTACCTTCTTCTCTATATCATTGCCTGGCCCTGTCATACTCTGATCTTATGGGATACAAGAAGTCCAAGAATTCTCAGCTAACACTACTTGGGAATTCTTTCTATTACTCATAGACCTAGAAATTCCCTACCACTGTCTCTATTTAAAAGAAACAAAACACTGTTAGTAGTCCTACTGACTTCCTCTTAGTTGTTTCTGAGAGTTTCTATTTCTGGATGTAGAAACATGGTGGATGTAGAATGGTCAGGAAGAGATGGAAGGAGGAGAGAAACACCTTGAAATACCTGTCAAGTTTGTGCCCGATGGCCAGACTAAGTTTTGAAGTGACTTTCTGCATGGTCCTGACTTCCTGGTGTGCATCAGGGAGGGAAAATTGGCAATGTGTTTCTTAGAAAATGCTCTATCTGCCCTGTATTAAGTGCTAGCAAAAATCTGGAGTATAAGGATACTGCTAGTAAAGTCTTAGCAAGAAGTAAGAATATGTTATTGAGAAAAGGAGGAGAGGAATCCATGTCAGGTAGTGGTAGAAAACTTTCTGAAATTGCCTTCTGTAGTGTTGTGGAAGGCTGAACTTGGTTGTAGAGCTGGGGAGATTTCAAACGAATGAAGGTACCACTGGGTTTCTTCTTGCTGCTTTTAATGAAATGAAGAGAAGAGAGATGAATGAAGGAAAGTATTGTTAAACAAATAGGAACCAGGACTGGATGAATCTGAAAATTCTCAATCTCTTCAAATGGAAAAAGGTGCTAAAATTAAGAGCGAAAAAACTGACAGTGTGACTACATAACTTTTCATCAAAACCTCAGAAGGATTGAGGGGTGGGAGTATTCAGTCACACAAGGAACTCTTTCAAGAGGTTTGGATGTGACTCCCAAGCAAACGATAGGACTTCTGAGAAGCTTAAGAGATTGGTCCCTCAGCCATCAGAGCATGGGCCACAGGTGCAGTTTTTCTGGAAAGGATCTGTGGGTGGTGGCTTTTTTCTAAAGGAGTAAACTTCATTTAAATCCATGGGAGACCCAGGAGGTGTTTGAGAAAATGATTTCAGCAGAAACACTACCAGCTTGGTTTGAAAGGGACAGAATACAGAATAAAAGGAGGAGGTCAGACCCCTAAAGCTCTACTGGCAGGAAGCAGTTTTATAAAACTACTCAACTGCAAATATGTGTTACCTTTTGTGAAGGAAGAGAGACGACTCTGAAAGCAAAAGTAAAAGCCAAGGGGTCACAGTTGAGATTTATTTCCAGGCCTTAAATGTAATCAAAGAACTCCTAAGTTTTGCCCAGCTGGATTTCTCCAAGTGTTTCTACACTTGGTTTTCCACTCTTTGGACCCAAATGTCTTTAGCTATTAACCCGTGCCTTCCTGGTCGTGTCTGATCTAACACTGGATGTGTGGGGGAAGGTCGCTTGTTTTGCAGCTTGACAGATGGAGAGGAATTGTGCCCCAGGAGCTGTACTTAACAGATGACACCCAGGAGCTGCATTTGGACTTGGACACCATTTAGATGATGTGATTTTGTCTATGAGCTGACGCTGTATGATATGAGACTCTTGGGGTCTTTGGGAGTGTGTGTGAATGTATTTTGCAAGTAGGAGGAATATGAATCTTTGGGGGTCAGATGGTGGACTCTGGTAGAGAGATAAGTCCCTGCCTCCTGGTGTCCATGCCTTTGGATAATCCCTTCTTTTGAGTGTAGAAGGAACCTGTGACTTGCTTTAACCAATACAATATGCAAAGGTGATGGGGCTAGGCCTCTGTTTTTTGTTTGTTTGTTTTTGTTTTTGTTTTTTGTTTTTTGTTTTTTGTTGTTGTTGTTACATTATGAAAGGTTTCTGTCTTAGCTAAGATGAGAGATTCTCCTTGCTGGCTTGTGCTGTAAGCAGCCGTGTTGAAAAAGCCTAAAGAAAGTGCAGGAGACCACTAGGAGCTCTGGGCAGCCTCTAGGAAAAGAACTGTTTATGAGGGTACACTGGAGTGTCAGAGAGGAACTTGTAAACTATGAACAGTGATACAAATGCATAAAGCAGCTTTTAACTTTTCAAAAGGAACAAATGATAGGTGTGGTATAAATATTTGTTGAATAAATGAATTAGAAGGTAAAGTGCATTCTGAAAACAAAATTAATAGCTGGTTAGCTGAACCATTGCCCCTTTTTAAGTTATATTATTCCTTACTGAGTCTTACTATCCTTGACAATTCTGGGAGTTTTGTGTTTTAATCCTTCTTTTGTCCTAGATATATGTCTTGTTGAGAATAAAAGCAGATGAAGAGGAAATGGAAGAGAGACAGTGTCATGTTTAGGTGGTAAATAACATCATTAATTTTTTTATACATGCATCAGACCTTTATTCATTTGTTGAATAATTCAGACAAAGTCCTACGCTTCTTGATGCTTTTATTCTGGTGGATAGACAGATAAGAATATACCAACAAATATATAAAGTGATGTCTGCTAATGATGACTGCCATGAAAAAATGTGAGACAGGGTAAGGGTAAAGAGGGATGGGTTGGGTGAGTAGTAGCTATATATGGTTGAAGGAAAGACATCTATGATGAGGTAGCATTTGAGCAGTGATCTGAATGATGGGTGAAGGCAACCATTTGAAGCAAGACTACTCTAGTAAAAATATCCAGAGATGGAAGCCTGCTTGGGGCACTCAAGGAACTATTCTAGGGGGTAAGAGTGATCCCAGTAGAGGAAGAAAGGTAGAGGAAGTGGGAAATATTCAGTAAACTTGAGAGTCTTCTACTTGTCATGTTCTGTGTCATGTTGGGAATATCGAGGTGAAAGAGACATAATCCTTGCTCTCAAGAAATTGAGTACCCTAGAGGAAGCAAGCAATAAATATAAAAATGTATAAGGAGATAAGTGCTATTTTGGAAGTATGTACAAATTTCAAAGGGAGCCAAAGGATAGAGACCTTAAATTTGCGTAGACCTTAAATTAAGCTTTAGAGAGGAGATATCAGAGGACCATGAGGAGGAGGTGGTGATGAGGTTGGAAACTCCAAACAGAGAAGGGTAGAGGGAAGGATGGAGATGAGAGGTGTGTTAACTCATGATATTTCCTGAATTTAGTATTTTGGTAATTCCAGGTCTACATTGGTGACAGATATGTCAGGAGATGAGGCAGCTAAATGTGAGTCGTATGTGGGCTTGTGCCAGGCTAAGTCTAAAGAGCTGTGAGAAGTGAAGTAAAATACCTAAATCTGCTTTTTACACAGAGCTGTAAGGTAAGACAGTATCACTAATTAAGACAAGAAATATGGAGGCAGAAGAGTTTGAAGTAGGGAAGGTGAAAAGATTATGGATTTTAGGCTTATACATTTTATATTGCTCAAGGGTCACCTGACCCAAAGGCTGTGGGCTGCATACATAGGTCTGGAGCAAAATCAAGGTTAGAGGCACAGTCATTAGCACACAGGTATTAGTTTCAATCCAGGTGTGGACAGAGAATTAGACTAAGGTTGGAGCCAGAGAAACAGCAACATTTAAGGCAGGAAATAGAGGAGAATTGACTACAGGAATTCCGTAGTATCACTCAACCTACAGTGTTTTAAAATTTTATTTATAAGCCTAACTGGCCAAGTGGAAAGTGAACTTGTAGGAAATAATTATAATTCAACTTTTTTGTGTGTGTATTTGTATTCCCAGCAGCTGTCCCAGTGCCTTCTACATGGGATACTTAATGTATGTATATTCAAATGAATGGATCAATAATTAATTAATGGACTCTCTGGCTTGACGTTTCTGCTCGGTGCTTCCATCTTTCAGGGTGACATTTCATAGCAATAGTTCTTTGTGTCTTTTTATTTTTATTTCTTTTTTTTTATTGTACAGGAACACACATTTATTGAAGAAAAATTAGAAAAAGGAAAGCTAAAACAATTACCCTGAATTCTACTGCTGGAATAGCTATTATTAACATTTCATGTCTACCTTTTAGTCCACTGCTATGAAGAGAATTTAATGTGAGCCACATAACTAATTTAAAATTTTTAGTAGCCACATTAAATGAAACTATATATAAGTATATAAAACTAATTTTAAAAATATATTTTGTTTGGGGCGCCTGGGTGGCGCAGTCGGTTAAGCATCCGACTTCAGCCAGGTCACGATCTCGCGGTCCGTGAGTTCGAGCCCCGCGTCAGGCTCTGGGCTGATGGCTGGGAGCCTGGAGCCTGTTTCCGATTCTGTGTCTCCCTCTCTCTCTGCCCCTCCCCCGTTCATGCTCTGTCTCTCTCTGTCCCAAAAATAAATAAAAAAAAAATGTTGAAAAAAAAAATATATATTTTGTTTAACCTGGTAATCCCCAAATATCATTTCAACATTGGTTCATAAAAATATTAATAGGATTGTTTACATTCTTTTCTTTATACTAAGTCTTTGAAACTTTGTGTTTATTTTAAATTCACAGCACATCTTTATTTGGATTCATCACAATCCAAGTGTTTAGGAGCCTTGTTAGCTAGTGGCTATGTATGGATAACACAGTTCAAAATTCCTTTTGAGGTATACATAATGACATATTTAAATTGTAATTCTCCCTCCACAAAGTGCAGGTCATGAGAAACCTATAGTTTTGTAAGCTTTTTGTATTAAATGTTCACTTTGAGAACAGTTTTGGATTTACAGAAAAGTTGTGAAGATAGTACACATACTTTCCATACTGCACACCCAGTTTCCCTTACGATGAACATCTTAAAATGGTACATTTGCCACAGTTAAGAAATGGATGCTGATGTATTATTATTGGCTAAAGTTCATACTTCTGTAGTTTTACTTTGATTTACCTAAAGTTCTTTATCTCCTGCAGTCCCACAAGGAGACCACATTACATTTAGTTTTCATGTCTCCTCAAGCTCCTGTTGGCTATGGCAATTTCTCAGATTTTTCTTGTTTTTTAAATGTTTCTTTAAATTTCATTTTATTTAATTTATTTCTTGTAAACTTAAAATTTTTTTTATTGTTTATTTTTGAGAGAGAGAGACAGAGACAGAGATAGAGCACAAGCGGGGAGGGACAGAGAGAGAGGGAGACACAGAATCTGAAGCAGGCTCCAGGCTCTGAGCTGTCAGCACAGAGTTTGATGCAGGGCTCAAACCCATGAAAGGTGAGATCATGACCTGAGCTGAAGTTGGACGCTTAACTGACTGAACCACATAGGCAACCTAAAGTTTATTTTAGAGAGAAAAAGAGCATAAGCAGGGGAGGGAGGCTGAGAGATAGAGAGAGAGAAAGAGAGAGAGAAAATCCCAGCAGGCTCCATGCTCTGTGTTGAGCCCAATGCAGTCTCCTTCCCACAAGTCTGGGATCATAACCAGAGACAAAATCAAGAGTTGGATGCTCAACTGACAGAGCCACCCAGGCGCTCCTCAGATTTTTCTTATTTTTGATGACCTTGACAATTTTTAGGAGTATTAGTTAGATGCTTCGCAGAATGTCCCTAAATTGGGGTTTTTCTGATGATTTCCTCATGATTAGACTGAGGTTATGGGTTTTGAGGAGGAAGATCACAGAGGTAACGTGCCATTTCTCTTCACATCATATCAAGGGGACACGCTATCAACATCCCTGGTGATTTTGACCATGATCAGCGAGCTAAACTGGTGCTTGGCAGGTTTCTCCACTGTTGCCCTTTTTTATTTTTTTAAAAATAATCTATTCATTCATTTTTAGAGAGAGAGAGGGATAGTGAGCAGGGGAGGTGCAGAGAGGTAGGGAGAGAGAGAATCCCAAGCAGACAGTCCAGAGCTCAGTCTCACAAGCTGTGAGATTATGACCTGAGCCAAAATCAAGAGTCAGAGGCTTAATGGATTGAGTGACCCAGGTGCCCCAATCCACTGTTGCTCTTTTGTCACACTTACCACACTGTCCCTTTTGGAAGGAAGTCACTATGAGCAGCACACATTTGAGGAGTCAGAAATGTGGAGTATCGAAATAAATTATTTAGAGTTCTAAAGCATGGGAAGTTTGTTCTGCCTCACACTTATTCAATGATTTATTTATATCAGTGATTCATGGATATTTATTTTATACTTTATTTTATTGCTTAAATTGTTCTAGTTTCAGCCACAGGGAGCTTTTTTAGTTGACTCTGATGTCTCCTTAACATAGCCCCATCATAGGTGGTGGTGGTTCTTTTTTTTTTTTTTTTAACATTTTAAGATACTGCAGATTTATCTGGAATATTCCCTGTGCCAGCCCTAGAATCAGCCATTTCTCCAAGGAGCCCTGGTTCCTTGTACTGAAAAATTGTATTAGAAACCAAGATACGAGATCTAGGTATGCTCATTGCTTCCGAGCTATTCTCAGAAACATCAAAGCGTGACCTAGATTTTGAGAGACAGTGAGTTCAAAAGGTAGAGATGGGGAGGAAACTGTTTCTGGAGAAGCAGCTGGCAGGAGCAGGAGCAGGAGCAGGAATTGAGATTTGGGAAAAGGACAGTCTCACAAGGAATCCAGAAGTCTTAAGCAAACAAAATTCTTTGGAGGGACACAGTAGAGAGGTTAATCTGGCAGCACTAAGCAGGGTGACCCTGAGCAGGGAGAGTCTGAAAGGGGAGAGAACAGTTAAATGTTCAGTGTAATAACAGGTACAGTGTTAAATTTGTCCCTCCCCCTTATCACCCTGGATGATGTGGGAGGAAAGGGCTGAACAACTGATCTAATCTGAACAGTCTAAGGAGTTGTAGCCTGTCTCCCCTACAGCAAGCCAGGAGTTTTAAAAAGTAGTATTGAACTATTTTGTTTGGTTAATTTGTTTCACCCAATGTTGTCTATATTAGTGTTTCTAGTTAGGTCTCTTTTGATTGCAGTGAGAGAAAACCCATCTCAAAATAATTTATCGATAAGAAAGAAATTAATTGTGTTGCGTTTTTGGTGTCTTCCCTGTATCGTTTTGTGCTTATGACTTCAGTACACACTGTCCCCTTCCTCTTGCCAGAACTTGGGTTTCTTTGCCTAAGGGCTTTCTCTTACTGCACAGCCTGCTTGGCAGACATAATTGCTGGGGAATCATCACTCATATCCCTTTCGCTGTCCTCTATGAGTGACACACAGGATTTGGGATATCAATACCTTAGCCCCTCTGGCCCTCAAATGGGACAAGTTGAAGCAAGTGTCTCCCATGGGTTGTCAGAAATTCCCTGGTATGATGAAAGTCTTGCTGCTCATAGTGGCAGTTGGCAGGAGAATACACAGGTCCTGACAGATGGATTGATTTTTCTCATTTTTTAAAATTTCAATTGTATTTAGTGAATTACAGTGCAATATTGGTTTCTAGCGTAGAATTCAATGATTCATCAATTCCATGAAACACCCAGTGCTCATCCAAATGAGTGCTCTCATTAATGCCCATCACACTTCTAGCCCACACCCATCCACCTCTCTCCATCAGGCTCTTTCCATAGATTGACTATTGTGATAATGCTGCTATAAACATCGGGGTCCAGTTATCTCTTCAAACCTGTATTTTTGTATCCTTTGGGTAAATACCTAGTAATGCAATTGCTGGATCATAGGGTAGTTCTATTTTTAACTTTTGGGGAACCTCCATATTGTTCTCCAGCGTGGCTGCACCAGTTTGCATCTCCACCAAAAGTGCAAGAGGGCTCCCCTTCCCTCACATCCTTGCCAACACCTGTTGTTTCTTGTGTTATTAATTTTAGCCATTCAGACAGGTGTGAAGTGGTATCTCATTGTGGTTTGATTTGTATTTCCCTGATGATGAGTGATGTTGAGCATATTTTCATGTGTCTGTTAGCCATCTGGATATCCTCATTGGAAAAGTGCCTATTCATGTCTTCTGCTCATTTCTTAACTAGATTATTTGTTTTTTGGGTGTTGAGTTGATTAAGTTCTTTTTTTTTTTTTTTTTTTTTACATTTATTTATTATTGATAGAGACAGAGCACAAGTGAGGGAGGGGCAGAGAGAGAAGGAGACACAGAATCCGAAGCAGGCTCCAGGTTCCCAGCTGTCAGCACAGAGCCTGATGCGGGGCTCAAACTCACAAACCACGATATCATGACCTGAGGCAAAGTTGGATGCTTAACAGACTGAGCCACTCAGGTGCCCCGATTAAATTCTTTATAGATTTTGGACACTAACCCTTTACCAGATGTGTCATTTGCAAATATCTTCTTCCATTTCATAGATTTTGCTGATTGTTTCCTGTACTGTGCAGAAGCTTTTTTATCTTGATGAAATCTCAAAGGTTCATGTTTGGTTTTGTTGCCCTCGGTCTGGCAATGTGTCCAGTAAGAAGTTGCCACAGCCGATGTCACAGAGGTTTCTGCCTGTGTTCTCCTGTTGGATTTGATGGTATCCTATCTCATGTTCAGGTCTTTCATCCATTTTGAATTTATTTTGTGTATGGTCCAGAAAGTGGTCCAATTTCATTCTTCTGCATGTTGTGTCCAGTTTTCCCAACACCATTTGCTGAAGATTTTCATTGAATATTCTTTCCTGCTTTGTCAAAGGGGTTGACCATATAGTTGTGGGTTCTTTTCTAGATTCTTTATTCTGTTCCATTGATTTGTGTTTTATGCTAGTACCATACTGTACTGACTATAGCTTTGTAATATACCTTGAAGTCCAGAATAGCGATGCCTCTACTTTGCTTTACTATTTTCAGGATTGCATGGCTATTTGGGGTCTTTTGTGAACAACATAAATTTTAGGATTGTTTGTTCTAGCTCTATGAAAAATTCTGGTGGTATTGTGATAGGGATTGCATTAACACACATGCCCTTCACTGGCTGAATTCCCTTCCTGTCACTGTTCCCACTGCCCCTGCCAGGCATCCTGAGATCACCTCCCAACTAAAGCACTTGCACTAGAATCCTTGTCTTCTTCTGGGGGAACACAAGCAAAGACAGCTGGGGTGCACAACTGAAAAATCCCAAGTAGATCTCTAATCATTGCAGAGTCTGTACCTCAAACAAGGTTAAGGGATCTCAGTTTCATTCTCTTTTCAGGATCATGCTCTTCCTTTTTGGTGGGAAGAGGGGTGCTGGCAACTGTAGGGGTATATCCTAGCTTCCTACATCCCCAGCCATATTCCTAAGAGTTTCATATTAAGTTTTGGGATGTAGACTTGGGGCAGGTACCCATCCGTGAAACAATCATTGTGGTCAGAGATGAATTATGTTAATTAGCCAGGGTGTCCAAGGCTGGGCTCAGTCTCATTTAAACCCAAACATGGGGTAGGAGGAGGCATGGCTTGTTTATCCAGGGAAAATCCAGGTGTGGTCACCAGACAAGGAGGGATGGATGTTGGGCAGCAGAAAAGATGGATGCATATCCTGATTGGCTATGTGGTTCTGAGGTGAAAATGCTCTTGAGGCTGGGATCTTGTAACCACAACTCTTCATTGGATACCAGATGTGGGAAGATTATTGCTAGAACATTCATCAGCTTCCTCTCTACACCCACCAGTGCCACCCACCCTACCTTCTGTTTACCTTTTCCTGTTCTGTGGGTTGTTTTCTCCTAAGCTTCTGGAGCAGGTGGCTGTTTCATGCTCAGCCCAGGGGGTTTTTGTAAGACTCTCCCTGTCACTCCTCTCACCGTGCAGTTTCTCCAACAGCACAGAAATAGACACCTGAGTCTGTAGGCATCAAGCCTGTGATGGTGAGACTTAGTGCTTTGTTTCCTTTCTGATGTGACACAGAATATCGTCCTTTCCTAGTGTTCCTGTTACCAGAATAAAGATTAATGATTTCAGTCATCTTTCCATTGGGCAGCTGTTGAAACCAGCTCATCACATAGTGAGTATAGCTGAGTGTGAAACTACAGTGCAAGCTCACAGATTCTCCCTCTTGTTTATTCACTGGACCTGGAGTTTGAGTGATACTCTGTGTATTGCTGGAACCTGTAGAGAAGAAGAAAAAAGTAGCTTAGCTGTTGACATTGCTCCCAAGAAAGTTGTCACAAATAGCCACTTTTCACCCAGAAAACAAAGTGAAAAAGGCACAGTCAAGTTCTTTTCCAACATCTTTCTCAAACCCCTCCCTCAGTCCCGGGCTGCAGGGGTGATGGGCTCCTTACCAAAGTGGATGAAGGCCACCACTGTGCACCAGAAAGCACTCAATCCGGACTGCATCCTGGGACCTTCCAGCTAGTGAAATGGCTCTTGTTCTGTCTGCCACCTGCAGGCCCTTTGCAGTGTCACTGGAACTAGGTGGCTCCGTGGCCTTGCTTCTATAGAGCTGGCAGTGGGCCTTCTGCATACGTCAGCTTAGTCATACTTCCTGCTGTCTGTGTCTGCCTCCTGCCTCTCTTTCTCCAGGCCCCTGTTGTCTGATTGATGGATAACATGTTGTGTATGGTTTATCATGAAAGAAAACTTGTCCAGTGTGGACATAACCAAAAGGGAGAAGTAGACAATAAAATCCAACCACAATCTCATTACCCAGAGGTAAATGCTGTTAACATCTCGTTGCATTTCTTTCAGTAGTTTTTATTGCAAATATGCATCCTCTAATGGAATTGGGATCAAATTAAAAAACTTTTTTGTGTTGAACATAATGTGTATGAATATGCCATCATGTCATTCAACTGCATGTGAAAATGTGATTTTTATAGCTCCATACTCTTCTGTGTAAGTGTAACTTAATTTGTTTAAACATCCTTGTTTGAAATTGTTTTGTTTCCTCTTTAGATTGTTTTAAATAAAAATCAATGGACATTGTAAATATAAGTCTTTGCATTTCTGGAAATTTATTTGTATGTTAACTATGTTATTTCAAAGTTTTTAATTATGGAAAACTTAAACATCTACCAAAGAGAGAATAGTGCAATGAAAGAGCTTGTACTCATTGTGTAGGCTGCACAATTATCAAGTCTTAGCCAGTCTAGTTTGTCTGCACCTGCATCACCCTACACATCTATACCTCTTTGAGTTCTGATTAGATTAAAGCAAATCCCAGACATCATGGGGTTGTGTACTTTACTCAGGAGACAAGTAAGGTCAGATTGTCTTTTCAGGTGTGTGTGTGTTAGTGACTGTTGATAAACAATGATTAGATCTGTTTTTTGATTAGGAGTTGGTTTGCAAATTGATGATATTCTAATTATATCATTTCTACTTCATTTTTTAACTGAAGCATTTCTGTTAAGATCATTTTTCCTTGTCAATTATTTGATTAACTTTAAGGTTAAGTGTAAGATACTTTCCTTTCATTTATCAGTTTGTACGATAATGAGCTGATTCCCCTCTATGGTGACTATACCATCCCTGCTTGCCTGACATGGAGGCGTTTCTCAGGACAAACACCAAAATAGTCCCAAGCAAATCTCTGGCAACCAGGATAAACCCCAAAAGTAATTAAGGAGGATTGTTTTATGAACTCATGGATTTAAACATACTTGATGTGTTTCAGTTGATTGGATTCATGGTCTTATTGATGTGGGAAATGTCCCATCTCAGAACAAATCTTTTCAGGCTGGCTCCTGAGCCTTTGTGACATGGCCTCTGTAATCTGTGATAGCTTCCTAGTTTTCTGGGAGGAGAAGACATTCTAGGCTCATTTGTACACTTTCTCCCCCAGATATGGAATCAGGTAACTACGATTAATGATAGATGTTTTCTCCTTCCAGTTCTAATGTTTTTATTATTTTACTGTAGTCGTTAGGACATTGATTGAAATATAGAATAGAAAGAATAACATTGGAAATCTTTCTCTTTTTCAAATTTTTAAGGGAATGCTTTTAACATCTCCCTTTGAAAACAAATTCAAAGATTCCCTTGTTCAGGTTAAGAAAGTTCCTTTTCTTCCTAGTTTGTGAAGAGACTTTAATTAGAAATACATGTTAAACTTGACCCAGCTCACTTTTCTGCATTTAGTGAGATAATTTTATACTTACTATTTTTATGTGTGGTATGTTGCATGCACTAATATTTAATCTTCCTCATACTCCTGAGATGAATCCTAAATGATCATGGTGTATTAGTATTACTTTTTAAAATCCAATGCTGGTTTGATAATATTTTACGTGCAGTCATTGCTTTTCATAAGTAATATTGGTCTATAATTGTTATTTGTCATCTCTTTGTTTATTTTTGTAATTGTGGTTCTCTTGGTCTCATAAAATGTGTTGAGTAGTAGCCTTGCTGTTTTAATTTTTCTTAGCACAGGTATGGAAATTATTGGTCTTGGGTTTGATGTAACTTGCCTGTGAAACCATATGTACGTATAAAGATTTAAATTTCAGTTTAAATTCCGGTACATTTAATTCCAGTTTTCAACTTTTCTTTTCAGTTTTGCTGGCTGATAATTTTTAGACAGTTTTACATTTTGTTCAAGTTTTCTGATTAATTTGTATGGATTTATTCCTTGCATGTTCTTATAATTATTTAAATTTTTGCTGTGTCTGTGTCTTCCTTTACATCGTATTTTTCTATCTTCTTAATTTCCTTGAGATTTCCTATCAGAGAATTGTCCATTTTCTAATTCTTTCCAAAGAACCATATTATTTATTTATTTATTTATTTATTTATTTAATTTTATTTTTAAATTTTTTAAAAAACTTACATCCAAATTAGTTAGCATATAGTGCAACAATGATTTCAGGAGTAGATTTCTTTGTGTCCCTTACCCATTTAGCCCATCCCTCCCTCCCAGAACCCCTCCAGTAACCCTCAGTTTGTTCTCCATATTTATGAGTCTCTTCTGTTTTGTCCTCCTCTCTGTTTCTATATTTCATTTTTGTTTCCCTTCCCTTATGTTCATCTGTTTTGTCTCTTAAAGTCCTCATATGAGTGAAGTCATAGGTTGTTTGTCTTTCTCTGACTGACTAATTTCACTTAGCATAATACCCTCCAGTTCCATCCATGTAGTTGCAAATGGCAAGATTTCATTCTTTTTGATTGCTGAGTAATACTCCATTATATATTTATATACCACATCTTCTGTAACCATTCCTTCATCGATGGACATTTGGGCTCTTTCCATACTTTGGCTATTGTTGATAGTGCTGCTATAAACATTGGGGTGCATGTGTCCCTTCAAAACAGCACACCTGTATCCCGTGGCTAAATGCCTAGTAGTGCAATTGCTGGGTCATAGGGTAGTTCTATTTTTAGTTTTTCGAGGAGCCTCCATAGTGTTTTCCAGAGTGGCTGCACTAGCTTGCATTCCCACCAGCAATGCAAAAGAGATCCTCTTTCTCCACATCCTCACCAACATCTGTTGTTGCCTGAGTTGTTAATGTTAGCCATTCTGACAGGTGTGAGGTGGTATCTCATTGTGGTTTTGAGTTGTGTTTCTTTATAATGAGTGATGTTGAGCATTTTTTCATGTGTCGGTTGGCCATCTGGATGTCTTCTTTGGAGAAGTGTCTATTCATGTCTTTTGCCCATTTCTTCACTGGATTCTTTGTTTTTTGGGTGTTGAGTTTGATCAGTTCTTTATAGATTTTGGATACTAACCCTTTACCACATATGTCATTTGCAAATATCTTCTCCCATTCTGTCAGTTTCCTTTTAGTTTTGCTGATTGTTTCATTTGCTGTGCATAAGATTTTTATTTTGATGAGGTCCCAGTGGTTCATTTTTGCTTTTGTTTCCGTTGCCTCCAGAGACATGTTGAATAAGAAGTTGCCGCAGCCAAGATCCAAGAGGTTTTTGCCTGCTTTCTCCTCAAGGATTTTGATGGCTTCCTGTCTTACATTGAGGCCTTTCATCCATTTTGAGTTTATTTTTGTGTCTGGTGTAAGAAAGTGGTCCAGGTTCATTTTTTTGCATGTTGGTGTCCAGTTTTCCCAGCACCACTTGCTGAAGAGACTGTATGTATTCCACTGAATATTCTTTCCTACTTTGTCAAAGATTAGTTGGCCATATGTTTGTGGGTCCATTTCTGGGTTCTCTATTCTGTTCCACTGATCTGAGTGTTCTTGTGCCAGTACCATACTGTCATGATGATGACAGCTTTGTAGTATAGCTTGAAGTCCGGGATTGTGATGCCTCCTGCTTTGGTTTTCTTTTTCAAGATTGCTTTGGCTATTTGGGGTCTTTTCTGGATCCATATACATTTTAGGATTATTTGTTGTAGCTCTATGAGGAATGCTGGTGTTCTTTTGATAGGGATTGCATTGAATATGTAGATTGCTTCGGGTAGTATTGACATTTTAACAATATTTGTTCTTCCTATCCAGGAGCATGGAATCTTTTTCCATTTTTTGGTGTCTTCTTCAATTTCTTTCATAAGCTTTCTATCGTTTTCAGTGTATAGATTTTTCACCTCTTTGGTTAGATTTATTCCTAGGTATTTTATGGGTTTTGGTGCAATGGTAAATGGGATAGATTCCTTGATTTCTCTTTCTGTAGCTTCACTGTTGGTGTATAGGAATGCAACCGATTTCTGTGCGTTGATTTTATATCTTGCAACTTTGCTGAATTCATGAATCGGTTCTAGCAGTTTTTTGGTGGAATCTTTAAGGTTTTCCATATAGAGTATCATGTCATCTGTGAAGAGTGAAAGTTTGACCTCCTCCTGGCTGATTTGGATGCCTTTTATTTCTTTGTGTTGTCCGATTGCAGAGGCTAAGTCTTCCAATATTATGTTGAATCACAGTGGCGAAAGTGGACATCCCTGTCTTGTTCCTGACCTTGGGGGGAAAGCTCTCAGTTTTTCCCCATTGGGGATGATATTAGCATTGGGTCGTTCATATATGGCTTTTATGATCTCGAGGTATGCTCCTTCTATCCCTACTTTCTTGAGGGTTTTTATCAAGAAACGGAGCTGTATTTTGTCAAATGCTTTCTCTGCATCTATTCAGAGGATCATATGGTTCTTGTCCTTTCTTTTATTGATGTGATGAATCACATTGATTGTTTTGTGGATATTGAACAAGCCCTGCATCCTAGGTATAAATCCCACTTGGTCATGGTGAATAATTTTTTTAATGTATTGTTGGAACTGGTTAGCTAATATCTTGTTGAGGATTTTTGTAACCATGTTCTTCAGGGAAATTGGTCTATAGTTCTCCTGTTTAGTGGGGTCTCAGTCTGGTCTTGGAATCAAGGTAATGCTGGCTTCATAGAAAGAGTTTGGAAGTTTTCCTTCCATTTCTATTTTTTGGAACAGCTTCAAGAGAATAGGTGTTAACTCTTCCTTAAATGTTTGGTAGAATTCCCCTGGAAAGCCATCTGGCCCTGGACTCTTGTTTTTTTGGAGATTTTGGTTACTAATTCGATTTCCTTACTGGTTATGGGTCTGTTCAAGTTTTCTGTTTCTTCCTGTTTCAGTTTTGATAGTGTATATGTTTCTAGGAATTTGTGCATTTCTTCCAGATTGACCATTTTATTGACATATAATTGCTCATAATATTCTCTTATTATTGTTTTTATTTCTGTTGTGTTGGTTGTGATCTCTCCTCTTTCATTCTTGATTTTATTTATTTGGGTCCTTTCCTTTTCCTTTTTGATCCAACTGGCTAGTGGTTTATCAATTTTATTAATTCTTACAAAGAACCAGCTTCTGGTTTCATTGATCTGTTCTACTGTTTTTTTTTTTTTTTTTGTTTTGATAGCATTAATTTATACTCTAATTTTTATTATTTCCTGTCTTCTGCTGATTTGGGGTTTCACTTGCTGTTCTTTTTCCAGCTCTTTAAGGTAAGGTTAGGTTGTGTATCTGAGATCTTTCTTCCTTCTTTAGGAAGGCCTGGATTGCTATATACTTTCCTTTTATGACAGCCTTTGCTGTGTCCCAGAGGTTTTGGGTTGAATTCCATATACTTTTTAATTTCCTCTTTAACTTCTGGTTAGCCCATTCATTCTTTAGTAGGATGTTCTTCAGTCTCCAAGTATTTGTTACCTTTCCAAATTTTTTCTTGTGGTTGATTTCGAGTTTCATAGCACTGTGGTCTGAAAATATGCATGGCATAATCTCAACCTTTTTGTACTTGTTGAGGGCTGATTTGTGTCCCAGTATGTGGTCTATTCTGGAGAACGTTCCATGTGCATGGAGAAGAATGTATATTCTGCTGCTTCAGGATGAAATGTTCTGAATATATCTGTTAAGTCCATCTGGTCCAGTGTGTCATTCAGAGCCATTGTTTCCTTGTTGATTTTTTGATTAGATGATCTGTCCATTGCTGTGAGTGGGGTGTTGAAGACTCCTACTATTATGGTATTACTATCAATGAGTTTCTTTATGTTTGTGATTATTTGATTCATATATTTGGCATGATATTTATATACTTAGCATGATAGATGGTTCTCCATCCCCTTATTTTCAGCCTGAAGGTGTCTTTAGGTCTAAAGTGGGTCCCTTGTAAACAGCATATAGATGGATCTTGTTTTCTTATCCATTCTGTTACCCTATGTCTTTTGATTGGAGCATTGAGTCCATTGAGTTTTAGAGTGAGTACTGAAAGATATAAATTCATTGCCATTATGTTGCTTGTAGAGTTGGAGTTTCTGGTGGTGTTCTCTGGTCCTTTCTAATCTTTGTTGCTTTTGGTATTTATTTATTTATTTTTTCATCTTTTTTCCCCTCAGAGAGTCCCCCTCAAAATTTCTTGTAGGGCTGGTTTAGTGGTCACAAACTCCTTTAATTTTTGTTTGTCTGGGAAACTTTTTATCTCTGTTTCTATTTTGAATGGCAGCTTTGCCGGATAAATAATTCTTGGCTGCATATTTTTCTGATTCAGCACATTATATATATCCTGCCACCTCTTTCTGGCTGCCAAGTTTCTGTGGATAGGTCTGCTGCAATCCTGATCTGTCTTCCCTTGTAGGTTAAGGACTTTTTTTTCCCTTGTTGCTCTCATGATTCTCTCCTTACCTGAGTATTTTGTGAATTTGACTATGATATGCCTTGTTGATGGTCACTTTTTGTTCAATCTAATGGGGGTCCTCTGTGCTTCCTGGATTTTTATGTCTGTGTCTTTCCCCAGGTTAGGAAAGTTTTCTGCTATGATTTCCTCACATAAGACTTCTACCGCTATTTCTCTCTCTTCCTCTTCTGGGACCCCTATGATTCTGATGTTGTTCCTTTTTAATGAGTCACTGATTTCTCTAATTCTTAAATCGTGCTCTTTTGTCTTCATCTGCCTCTTTTTTTCTGCTTCATTATTCTCTATAAGTTTGTCTTCTATATCACCGATTTTATGTTCTACCTTGTCCATCCTTGCACCGCTGCATCCATCCATGATTGCAGTTCAGTTATAGCATTTTTAATTTCATTCTGGCTATTTTTTACTTCTTTTATCTCTGCAAAAAGGGATTAGGATCTGTGTTGGTTAAATACCTGGCTGTCTTTTCTTTGTGTTCTTTTTTTTGGGGTGAATTCCTTCGTTTTGTCATTTTGAAGGGAGACAATGAATTAATGAGGTAGAAAAATTAAAATTAAAAACATTAAAATTAAAAAATATTAAAATTTAAAAATTAAACACACACACACACACACACAAATCGAATAAATGATGCTAGATACTAGGTGTGTTTTGGTCTGGGTGTTGAAAGTGGTTTGACAGATTAGACAAAAAAAGGTAGAAAGAAAAAAAAAGAAAATAGTTTGAGAATATGAAAAAATGAATACACTGAAGTAGGCTAAAATGAGATGATGGGAGTAAAATAGAATTTGAAAAAAATTACACACAAGTAAAGAATATAGTAGAAAAAATTAAAAAAATATTTGTAATATTAAATAAAAATAAAAAATTAATTTTTCTCTTTCTGTATTCAAGAAAAAGAAAAGAAAAAAGAAAAAAGAGAAAAAGAAGAAAATCGTTTGAAAATTTGAAAAAAGTGAATACACTGACATAGACTAAAATAAAATGATGGAAGTAAAATAGAATTTGAAAAAGTTTACATAAAAGTGAAAAATGTAGTCAAATAAATTAAAGAAAAATATTTTTAACAGAAATTGAAAGTAAAAATGAAGTTTTCTCTTTCTGCATTCAAGAAAAAGAAAAGAAATGAAAAAGAAAAAAGAAAAAGAAAAAAAGGAAATCGTTTGAAAATTTGAAAAAGTGAATATACTGATGTAGACTAAAATAAAATGATGGCAGTGAAATGGAATTTGAAAAAACTTACATAAAAGTAAAAAGTATAGTAAAAAATTAAATAAAAGTATTTTTAATAAAAATTGAACAAAAAAATGAATTTTTTCTCTTCCCATATTCAAGAAAAAAGTGGAAAAGAGAAAAAAAAAAGAAAAAAAATTGAATTGATGTTGGACCTACTAACAGATTGAAATAGGCCTGAAATTACTTTGTTTTCCCCTAGAAGTCAGACTATGAAGCGCTTCATAGTCCATAAACTAAGCAGGCAGTAAGACTTGTGTTCTTGAAGAGCGAGGTTGGCCCAGTTGGGCGGGTATCAGTGTAATGGCTCCATTCTCCACTAGATGACACTGCTAGCCTACTGGGTTGGAGTGCTGTGGCGCCCATAGGTGCGTATGCGCATGCGCGGGAGTGGTGAAAATGGTGTCACCCAGCTACCCAGTTCTAGTATTGGAACTCTGTTCTCCCCGATCAGCAATCACGCACCTGTCCTCTGTCTTCAGCTTTCATCCACTCCCTGCTTTTTCACTGTCTGTGACCAAGCCCCAGGCAGTACCTCTCTCCTGAGTTTTGTCTCAGTTGCAGCTGTGTTTTCCGGCCCTTTACCTCTGAAGGAACTGAGGCTTTGACCTATTGTGCCCCTCTGCAAGCAGTGGCCGAATGAACAATGGCCGAATGTCAGCTGCACCCAGGAATGCTTGCTGGACCCTGCTGCTGCTGATGCCTGGAGGCTGTGGCCAGGTGTCAGCCCACCCCAGAAAAAGTTCGTGAGATAGTGTAGCAGCAGCTTTTCAGGGATTATGGAAAATCACAACACACATCTGGCACCAGGCTTCACCCTTAACGACCTTGTTCCAGCACCAGCGAATGTGGCCGTTCTCTGGGTCTGCTGGGACCAGGTGGCTTCAACAGTCTCTACCAAATGTCCTTCCAGCAGTGGAACTGCTTTTCCCCGTGTGGCCCAAGAACCTCCCAGACCCCACTCTGCTCCTGGGGATTCGCCCTTCCCACCAGAGCACTGCCAGGTATCAAGCTGAAGAGTTGCAGACTTTGTGCTCCCCTTGTTTACAGTCTTAATGGAATTTAAACCCTCTCTTTCTCCTTTCTCCCTTTTTAGTTTAGTCCCTGCAGCTGTTTTCCACTTTCTCTCCAGCTGCTTTTTGGGAGGGAGGGGTGCTTTTCCCATGTTCTCCCCTCCCCGTCCTGCCCTGTCTCCGTCCTCTCTCCACCCGCAAAAGTACCTCCCTGCCCACCATGGCCTCTTGCTCCCCAAGTTCACCTCTCCACACTGTGTACCTGCTGAATTCTGTGGTTCGGGTTGTGCAAATTGTTGTGTTAATCCTCAGATCAGTTTTCTAGGTGTGCAGGATTGTTTAGTGTTGGTCTGGCTGTATTTCTTGGACGCAAGACACACAAAAAACTTCCATGCTGTTCCGCCATCTTGGCTCCCTCCAAAGAACCATTTTAAATGGATTCTTTCCTTTGTTTCTTTGTCTTTATTACCTTAATTTTAGCACTGATTATGACTATTTTTGTCCTCCTACTTTTGTTTACTCTTACTCTCTTTTAAAACTTTCTGGTTGAATGTTTAGCTCATTATGTTCAGTCTTTTAATTTACGTATTTGTAAGGTATAAAAAGTTCTCTATGTGCTGCTTAGGTTCATTGCTCAAGTTTTAAAATTTATACCTTTTATGATTGTTCAGTTGGAAATATTTTAACAATTCTGTTATAATTTCTTTTCTGGTTCATAAATAATTTTATTTTTTTAAGTTTATGAATTTATTTTGAGTGAGAGAGAGAAAGCAGGGGAGAAGTAGAGAGAGAGGGAGAGAGAGAATCCCAAGAAGACTCCTTGCTGTCAGTGCAGAACCTGATGCAGGGCTTGAACTCATGAACCTGAGCCAAAATTGTGACCTGAGATTATGACCTGATGAAATCCAGAGTCAGACATTTCGCTGACTGACCCGCTCAGGTGCTCCTTGTTCATAAATTATTTATGAGTGCATTTCTTTTTATTTAAAGTTGGCTTTTTTATGAATAGTATCTAACTTTATTAATTGTAATAAAAACACATGATATCACTATATGATATTGATTCTTGAATACTTATTGAGATTTGCTTTTTTGTGGTAAATATTACTGATTATTTCTTATTTTAAACATTATTTTTAACATTTATTTATTTTTGAGAGACAGAGACAGAGTGAAAGTGGGGAAGAGGCAGAGAGAGAAGGAGACAGATCCAAAGCAGGCACCAGGCCCTGAGCTGTCAGCATAGAGTCCGATGTGGGGCTCGAACCTACACACCATGAGATCATGACCTGAACCTAAGTCTGACACTGAACTGACTGAGCCATCCAGGCACCTCTATTTCTCACTCTTTCTTTCTTTCTTTCTTTCTTTCTTTCTTTCTTTCTTTCTATTTTTTAATGTTTATTTATTTTGAGAGAGAAACAGACAGCATGAATTGGGGAGGGGTGGAGAGAGAGAGAGAGACAGAAAATGTGAAACAACTCCAGGCTCTGAGCATAGAGCTCAACATGGGGCTTGAACCCACGAACAGTGAGATCATGACCTGAGCTGAAGTCTAGTGATTAACCAAATGAGCCACCTATGCATCCCTTTTTCTGATTATTTATTAAGGATAAATTTCCTAATATAGAGCTTTCTTCTGGGCCACTGACATGCCATCCAGACTGAGGAAGACCCGGAAACTTCGGGGCCACGTGAGCCATGGCCACGGCTGCATCGGCAAGCACCGGAAGCACCCAGGAGGCCGGGGTAATGCTGGTGGTATGCATCACCACAGGATCAACTTTGACAAATATCATCCAGGTTACTTTGGAAAAGTTGGTATGAGGCATTACCACTTAAAAAGGAACCAGAGCTTCTGCCCAACTGTTAGCCTTGATAAACTGTGGACCTTGGTCAGTAAGGAGACATGGGTAAATGCTGCCAAAAACAAGACTGGAGCTGCTCCTATCATTGATGTGGTGCGATCGGGCTACTACAAAGTATTGGGAAAGGGAAAGCTCCCCAAACAGCCTGTCATTGTGAAGGCCAAACTCTTCAGTAAAAGAGCTGAGGAAAAGATTAAGGGTGTGAGGGAGACTGTGTCTTAGTAGCCTGAAGCCACATGGAGAGAGGTTCATTAAATACTAACAACTGCTTTTCTTTTCTGGTCTGGGTGTAAGTTCTTTAGCACCCCTACCTCTCTATCTGTACATTGGAAAGTCACCTAACAGATCCAGGAGTAAGGGTATGAGGGCCCGAGCTCCTTTTGCCAACTCCCCTCAGAAAATGTGCAAGAGAGAGCACCAGTACTTAAAGGACTTGGCCCTACCTTGAACATTTATAAAGTGAGAATATTTTTCGATAGCATATTTGTGTATCTTAGAGTTGAAAGGCCTGTTTTGCATTGTATACTCTGAAAATACAATGAATGGGAGAATATAAAAAAAAATTTCCTAATATAGAATTGTTGGGTGAAATAATTTTATACATATTAATAAATTACCCTTCCAATGACTGTACAAATTGACATTTTTATAGCATTTTCTAAGAGTTTCGTTTCATGACATCAGCATCTAATGATTTAAAACAAAGTACTTAACAATTTGTAGAGAAAAAAATATTTGCTTATTGTTTTATAATGCATTTGTTCACCATGACATTGGACTCTTTTCGTATTTGTGCTTGTTTTTTTTAAATTGTTTAATTTTTTACATTTATTTATTTTTGAGAGATAGAGTGAGACAGAGTGTGAGCTGGGGAGGGGTAGAGGGAGAAGGAGACAGAGAATCTGAAGCAGTCTCCAGGCTCTGAGCAAGCTGTCAGCACAGAACCTGACATGGGGCTTGAACCCATATCATGACCGGAACTGAGGTTAGACGTTCAACCGACTGAGCCACCCAGGCGCCCCTGTGCTTGTTTTTTTTTAATTTGGAAATTATTTGTTCATATCCATTGGATTTTTAAAAATTGGTATAATTTTTCTTGAGTTTCTTTGTAAAAATGTTTTATTTTTTAAGGATATTAAATAACTTTGTTCATAAATGATCATTATCCCAGAGTCCATTAGGATTCTTAGCCAGATAGCTAGGCAGCTAGATGTTTATTTTGACAGTTCCTGAGCTCCTTGAACTAATCATGTACCTGGGCCCTCCCAACCCCACAACTCGCCATTACCCTGATGTATCTTAACATACAAACCACGGAAGATCCATGGCCTTTATCCAGGTTGTTTCTGAGAACTATTTCAGAAAACTCTGAGATCCTGGCTGCTGAAATTGTCATTCCAGAAGAGTCAAAGATGACATGAGTACCAACGGGTACACGTAAAGCTTAGGGTGACCTGCTCAAGATAAGTAACAAGTTCTCCTGACCAAGTTATTCTTCTGACAGGGGTTTGTTATAAAGGATGAATCTTTATAACCATTGTTATAAAGTGCATCTTGCCCAAAGGCATGATAATGAAATGGGGAGCTTCTCCCAATGGAGAGGTTTACAAGCCTGGGATTGGGTAGAAGACAGGCTCTGGGAAAATTGTGCTTGCAGGAGAAGGAAAGTTGCTCACAGAGTTTCCTAAGGTTTCGGAGAATTTTAAAGAGATTCGGCCTCAATTACCTCAATATTATTCAGGCTTCTAATTTTCATCCTTATTCCTTTTTTGTCCTGAGTTCAGGCCTCTCACCCACCCCCAGAGAGTGTCAGCATCTTCTCATTGTTCTGAGAGTTGTGTTAGTGGCACGATTGCCCCCTGGAGGCCAGACAGAGGAGCAGCCGCCTTAAAGTATTCTAGGTCTTGGATCTCCAGGCTGGCTGCACATTAGAAGAAATTGAGGAGTTGTAACAAAGAGGCTCAGTCCTGAGCACCTAGACCACTGGAGATGTGGGGACACATTCCAGTATCACCACATTAAGGTTTAACTTTGAGTGAAACATTAAGATGGAAATGAAAGCAACTGCTCTGAAATAAATCTAAACATACCCAGAAGCAGAATCACTCATAGAAAGCAGTAGGGTAAATAAAAGATGTCAGGGGGATGGAAAAAGGAGATATTTTACCTGTATGTTTACCTGTATGTTTACCAGTCTGGGAGGTTAATCCGTTTTAGCAAATCTCCCCCTGGGACTTGGAGTTTGAGTGTGACAGATTTTTGGTGTGTATTTGTGACGTGCCCACGAAGGTGCTCATTTTCATATATAAGTTGACTGCTGATTACCCAAGTTGGCCTCCTAATTCTTAGAACTTACTTTTCACTCAGCTTTCCCTGGGTTCTGGGTGGCTGGAATATTAGTAGGGGCCAACATCACTGAGCTCTCAACTGAAACTGGATCAAGGGCTTGGTTTCAGTGCCAAGACTAGCATTTTTGATAGTTCTACTTCAACACCAGCACTAATTTAAATTTTATCTTTTCAAATCATAAAATCACAAAAATTAGAATTAAAGGGCCTTTTGAGGTTCCCCAGGCAAACTTCCTTATTTTAAAGATCTGAAAAAAAGACATAAGAGCATTTTATATTTGGCAAACAAATAAACATAAATTATAGCTACCCTACTTTCATACCTTCTTCTCTGTCCTCATTCTCTAAGTTGTTTCTGGGAGTTTCTGTTTCTGGATGTAGAAACTTCATGGATGTAGAAGGTTGTGGATAGATGGAGGGAGGAGAGAAACACCTTGAAATACCTCTCAGGCCTGTGCCTGAGGGACAGACTTCAAGTTATGAAGTGACTTTCTGCATGGTCCTAACTTCCTGGTGTGCATCAGGGAGGGAAATCTGGCAATGTGTTTCTAGATCCAGCTCTATCTGCCCTATATTAAGGGCTAACAGAAATCTGGACTTTAAGGATACTGCTAATGAAGTCTTAGAAGGAAGTAAAGACTATGTTATTGGGAACTGGAGGGGGGGAATCCAGTTCAAGAGTTGCAGAAAAATTTTGAAATTGCCTCCTATAGTTATGCAGAAAGCTGAACTCTGTTGTAGAGCTGGGGAGATTTCAAAGCAACGTAAGAAGGTTTCACCTGGTTTCTTCTTGCTGCTTTTAATGAAATGAAGAGAAGAGAGATAAATGGAGGAAAGAATTGTGAAACAAAAAGGAACCAGGACTGGATGAATCTGTAAATTCTCAATTTATTCTAACAGAAAAAGATGCAAAAATTAAGATAGTGTGGCACAAAGAAAAAATGTGACAGTGTGACTATATAATCTTTGATCAAAACTTCAGAAGGATTGAGGGATGGGAGTATTCAGTCGCACAAGGAGCTCTTTCAAGCGGTTTGGATGTGACTTCCAACCACATGATAGTACTTCTAGGAAGCTTAAGAGAAATGTTCCTCAGCTATCTGAGCAGGGGCCACAGGTACAGGTTATCTGGAAAGGATCTGTAGGTGTGGCTTTTTTCTAAAGGAGTAAACTTCATTGAAATCCATGGTGGACTCAGGAAGTGTTTGAGACAATTATTTCAGCAGAAACACTACCAGATTGGATTGAAAGTGACAGTGAACAGAATAAAAGTAGGAGTTCAGTGTCGCCTGGGTGGCTCAGTCGTCGCCTGGGTGGCTAAGCAGCCTACTTCAGCTCAGGTCACAATCTCACGGTTTGTGGGTTCGAGCCCCGCATCTGGCTCTGTGCTGACAGCTTGAAGCCTGGAGCCTGCTTCAGATTCTGTGTCTCCCTCTCTCTCTGCCTCTCTCCAGCTCATGATCTGTCTCTCAAAAATAAATAAACGTTAAAAACAATTAAAAAAAAAGTTAGCTGAACCATTGCCCATTTTCATCTTATAATATTATTGCTTACTCAGTCTTATTATACTTGACAATTCTTGGAAATTTGTGTCTTAATCTTTCTTTTGTCCTAGATATATGGCTTGATGAGAATAAAGCAAATGAACGGGAAATGGAAGAGAGACAGTGTCATATGTAGGTGATAAATACCATCATTTATATTTTTATAGATGCACCAGATCTTTGTTCATTTGTTGAATAATTCAAAGTCCCAAGCTTTGATGCTTATCTTGTGGTGGAGATACATGTAAAAATATATTCCAACAACATATAATATATTTGCTAGTGATGATTGCAATGAAAAATGTGAGACAGGGTAAAGGGGAAGAGAGAATGTGTTAGGTAGGTACTATCTATATTGGAGTAAAGATGTCTCTAATGGGGTGGCATTTGAGCAGGGATCTGAATGATGGGATTAAGGAGACTATTTGAAGCAAGAATAGTCTAGTAAGAAAAACCCAGATGTGGAAGCCTGCTTGGGGCACTCAAGGGTAAGAGTGACCCCAGTAGAGTAAGAAAGGTGAAGGACGATGGGAAATATTCAATAAACTTGAGAGTCTTCTATTTGTTATGATCTGTGTAATGTTGGGAATATCGATGTGAAAGAGACATAATCTCTGGTGTCAAGAAATTGAGTATCCTAGAGGAAGAAGGCAATAAATATAAAAATATATAAGGAGATAAGTGCTGTTCTCATAGATAAGTACAAATTTCAAAGGGAGCCAGATGAGAGAGACTTTAAACTTGCCTAGAAGATCAAGGAAGGCTTCAGAGAGAAGAAGTCAGAGGACAATGAGGAGGAGGTAGTGATGAGGTTGGAAACTCCAAACAAAGAGTAGGGTAGAGGGAAGGATGGAGACAAGAGATGTATTAACTCATGATATTTCCTGAATTCAGTATTTTGGTAATTCCAGGTCTACGTTGGTGACAGATGTGTCAGGAGATGAGGCAGCTAAATGAGAATCTTATGTGGGCTTGTGCCAGGCTTAGTCTAAAAAGCTGTGAGAAGTGAAGTAAAATACCTAAATTTGCCTTTTACACAGAGCTGTAAGGTAAGACAGTATCACCAATTAAAACAAGAAATGTGGAGGCAGAAGATCTTGAAGTAGGGGAGGTGAAAGGTTATGGGTTTTAGGTTTATACATTTTATATTGCTCAAGGGTCACCTGACCCAAAGGCTGTGGGCTGTATACATAGGTCTGGTGCAAAATCAAGGTTAGAGGCATAGTCATTAGCATATATGTATTAGCTGCAATCTAGGTGTGGACAAGAATTAGACTAAGGTGGGAGTCAGGAAAAAAGCAGCATTAAAAGCAGGAAATAGAGGAGAATTGACAACAGGAATCCCATAGTATCACTGACCTTACAGTGTTTTAAAATTTTATTTACAAGACTATTTGGCCATGTGGACTGTGACCTTGTAGGAAATAATTTTTTGTGTATTTGTAGTCCCAGGAACTGTCCTTGTGCCTTGCACATGGGATACTTAATATATGTATATTCAAATGAGTGGATGAATAATTAATTAATGAAGGACTCTATGGCTTAACATTTTTGCTTGATGCTCCATCTGTTAGTATGACATTTCATAGCAGTAGTTCTTTGTGTCTATATTTTTATTACTTTTTTTTATTGTACAAGGAACACACATTTATTGAAGAAAAATTAGAAAAAGGAAAGCTATGGCACAAAAACAGACACTCAGATCAATGGAATAGAATAGAGAACCAAGAAATGGACCCACAAACATATGGCCAACTAATCTTTGACAAAGTAGGAAAGAATATTCAGTGGAATATATACAGTCTCTTCAGCAACTGGTGCTGGGAAAACTGGACAGCGACATGCAGAAGAATGAACATGGACCATTTTCTTACACCAGACACAAAAATAAACTCAAAATGGATGAAAGGCCTCAATGTAAGACAGGAAGCCATCAAAATCCTTGAGGAGAAAGCAGGCAAAAACCTCTTTGATCTTGGCCGCAGCAACTTCTTACTCAACACGTCTCTGGAGGTAAAGGAAACAAAAGCAAAAATGAACCACTGGGACCTCATCAAATAAAAAGCTTCTGCACAGTGAAGGAAACAATCAGCAAAGCTAAAAAGCAACTGACAGAATGGGAGAAGATATTTGCAAACGACATATCAGATAAAGGGTTAGTATCCAAAATCTATAAAGAACTTATCAAACTCAACACCTGAAAAAAAATAATCCAGTGAAGAAATGGGCAAAAGACACGAATAGACGCTTCTCCAAAGAAGACATCCAGATGGCCAACTGACACATGAAAAAATGCTCAACAGCATTCATCATCAGGGAAATACAACTCAAAACCACAATGAGATAACCACCTTGCACCTGTCTGAATGGCTAACATTAACAACTCAGACAACAACAGATGTTGGTGAGGATGTGGAGACAGAAGATCTCTCTTGCACTGCTGGTGGGAATGCAAGCTGGTGCAGCCACTCTGGAAAACAGTGGGGAAGTTCCTCAAAAAACTAAAAATAGAACTGCCCTATGACCCAGCAATTGCACTACTAGGCATTTATCCACAGGATACAGGGGTGCTGTTTCAAAGGGACACATGCACCCCCGTGTTTATAGCAGCACTATCAACAATAGCCAAAGTATGGAAAGAGCCCAAATGTCCATTGATGGAGGAACGGCTAAAGAAGATGTGGTATATGTATACAATGGAGTATTACTCAGCAATCAAATGAATGAAATCTTGCCATTTGCAACTATGTGGATGCAATGGGAGGGTATTATGCTAAGTGAAATTAGTCAGGGAAAGACAAATATCATATGACTTCGCTCATATGAGGACTTTAAGAGACAAAACAGGTGAACATAAGGGAAGGGAAGCACAAATAATATAAAAACAGGGAGGGGGACAAAACATAAGAGACTCTTAAATATGGAGAACAGAGAGTTACTGGAGGGGTTGTGGGAGGGGGGATGGGCTAAATGGGTAAGGGGCATTAAGGAATCTACTCCTGAAATCATTGTTGCACTATATGGTAACTAATTTGGATGTAAATTAAAAAAAATAAAATAAAAAAAAATACCCAGAAATTTCAAAAAAATATCTACCAGATTAGATTTAAAAAAAAAAAACCAAAAAAACAAAAACAAACAAAAAGCAAAAAACAAACAAAAAAAAAACAAACAAAAAAAGAATATTCTTTTCCCCAGGGGCACCTGGTGGGCTCATTCGGGAAAGCATGTGACTCTTGATCTCAGGGTTGTGAGTTCAAGCCCCAGGTTGGGTGTGGAGCCTACTTAAAAAAAAAAAAATAAAAGAATATCCTTAAAAATATTCTTTTCCCCAACCAGCTGAATTGGATCCTTTATCCAAGTTATGTAAATACTTGCTACCATTATTATTATGGATCCAAGTATCTCATCTACATGGGGTTTTGGGCTCCCACACATGGGACACTGGCAAGTGACAATTCACTCAAAACAAAAGCTTGACATAACACAGTAAAAAGGAAAAGAAAAACCCAAAGTTTTATGTGTGTCTCTGCACATGTGTTTGTGAGAAAACACACCCACACATAATGTTAAAAGGCCACACTACCCTGATTACATCCTAAGCCTAGGCATATCCCTGTAGTTCTGACCACATTCAGATGTCTTAATTCAATGCGATTTTGGATACCCACAATTCCTTTCTTTCAGCTGGACAAAAATAGCCAGGTTGCTCTGCAAAAAGAATACAACTTATCATCATGCTTCTGTGTTGGGAGACATTCTCGGTAAAATTTGAGCCCAGCCTCAAAACTTGCGGATTTATCTGTCTATTCTTTATTCATTTATCTACCTACCCACCCACCTATATTATCTATCTATCTATCTATCTATCTATCTATCTATCTATCTATCATCTATCTATCACCTATTATCTAATCATCCATCCATCCATGCATCCAACAAACACTAACTCATTTCTTTGGAGCTCATGAGTTTTTTTAGAACTCATTTCAGTTCACTAGCCTCTCTTTCTTACCCAAGAGAGAAGCACTTTCATGATGCTAAGCCTTCACTTTTCACAGGGAATGACTTACCTCCTGTCCATTTTGTAAAATCCCACTGATCCTTAAAATTCAGGTTCAATTCTTTTTATTTTAAGTAATCTCTACCCACAACGTGGGGCCCTAACTCATGACCCCAAGATCAAGAGTTGCATGCCCTACCGACTGAGCCAGCCAGGCCCCCTGGTTCAATTCTTTTTTGGAAAATGGTTCACAGACTCCTACTGCAAGCCCACACTGTTATCTTCCATCTTAATTTTATGGTACTAAGGTTGTGTACCCCTCTTTTATTATGTAATAAATTGCTTCCTTCAAGATCTCTCAAAAAAAAAAAAAAAAAGAAAAAAAAAACTAAGCTAAAAAGTTACCCTGGATTCCACTATCAGGAATAACAATTGCTAACATTTCATGTCTATCCTTTTAGACCACTGCTATCAATAGAAATACAATCTGAACCACATAAATAATTTAAATTTTTTAGGAGTCACATTAAAAGAAACTATAAATAAATATACAAAATTAATTTTAAAAATATGTTATTTAACCTGATAAACCCCAAATATCATTTCAACATTAGTTAATAAATAAATATTAATGCGAATGTTTATATTTTTTTCTTCATGGAAGTCTTTGAAAGCTGGTGTATATTTGACACTCACAGCACATCTTAATTTGGATTAGTCACAATCCACGTGTCCCATAACCACTGTACCCTCTGGCTATGTTTGCACAGCACAGTTCAAGACTCCTTTTGATGTATAAATAATGATATGACTATACATAAAATTGTAATTCTCCCTCCACAAAGTGCAGGTCATATAAAACCTATAGTTTTGTAAGTTTTTTTTTTTAAAAATTTTTTTTTTTAACGTTTATTTATTTTTGAGACAGAGAGAGACAGAGCATGAACGGGGGAGGGTCAGAGAGAGGGAGACACAGAATCTGAAACAGGCTCCAGAGTCTGAGCTGTCAGCACAGAGCCCGATGCGGGGCTCGAACCCACGGACCGTGAGATCATGACCTGAGCCGAAGTCGGCTGCTTAACCGACTGAGCCACCCAGGCGCCCCGTAAGTTTTTATAATAAGTTTAATTTTAGAACAGTTATAGATTTATAGAAAAGTCATGAAAATAGTACACATAGATTCCATACACTGCACACCCAGTTTCCCTTACTATTAACATCTTACAATGGTACATTTGCCACAATTAATAAAACAATACTGATACATTATTAACTGAAGTTCATACTTTACTAGATTTACTTTGATTTTACCTAATGTCCCTTATCTACTACAGAATCCCACTAAGAGACCACATTACATTTAGTTTTCATGTCTCCTTAGGCTCCTCTTGGCTATGACTAATTCTCAGGTTTTTCTTATTTTTCTTAAACTTTCTTTTGAATTTAAATTTTATTTTATATTAGAGAAAGCGGGGGGAGGGGGGGGGGAGGAGGGAGGGAGACAGCCTGAGCTGGGGAGAGGGGCAGAGGGAGAGAGAGAGAAACCCAAACTGTTTCCTTATTTCCTTATTCCTTTTTTTGATGCCTGAATAATATTCCATTGTATATATATATATCACCTCTTCTTTATCCATTCATTAGTTGATGGACATATGGGCTTTATCCATACTTTGGCTATTGTTGAAAATGCTGCTATAAATATTGGGGTTCATGTACCTCTCAAATCTGAATTTTTGTGTCCTTTGGGTAAACACTAGTGCAATTGCTGGACCATAGGGTAGTTCTATTTTTAACTTTTTAAGGAACCTCCATGCAGTTCTCCAGAATGGCTGCACCGGTTTGCAGTCCCACCAATAGTGCAAGAGGGCTCCCCTTTCTCCATACCCTCGCCAATACCTGTTGTTTCTTATGTTGTTAATTTTAGCCATTCAGACAGGTGTGAGGTGGTATCTCATTGTGATTTTGATTTGTATTTCCCTGATGATGAGTGATGTGGAGCATCTTTTTATGTGTCTATTAGTCTCTGGATGTCTTCTTTGGAAAAGTGCCTATTCATGTCTTCTGCTCATTTCTTAACTGGATTATTTGTTTTGGGGGATGTTGAGTTTGATTAGGTTCTTTAGAGATTTTGGATTCTAACCCTTATTCAGATATGTTGTTTGCAAATATCTTCTTCCATTCTGTAAGTTTTGTTGATTGTTTCCTTCACTGTGCAGAAGGTTTTTATCTTGATGAGGTCCCAATAGTTCATGTTTGCTCTTGGGCCCCTTGCCTCAAGCAATGTGTCTAGTAAGAAGTTGCTGTAGCCATGGCCAAAGAGGTTTCTGCCTGTGTTCTCTTCTAGAATTTTGATGGTTTCCTGTCTCACAATTAGGTCTTTCACCCATTTTGAATTTATTTTTGTGTGTAGTCCAAATAGTGGTCCAGTTTCATTCTTCTGCATGTTGCTGTCCAGTTTTCCCAACACCATTTGTTGAAGAGACAGTCTTTTTTCCATTGGTTACTTTTTCCTGCTTTCAAAGGTACTTTAACATATACTTATGGCTCCACTTCTGGATTCTCTATTCTGTTCCATTGATTTTGGTGTCTGTTTTTGTGCCATTACCATACTGTCCTGATGATTACAGCTTTGTGTTATAGCTTGAAGTGCAGATTAGTGATGCCTCCAGCTTTGCATTTCTTTTTAAGATCGCATTGGCTATTTAGGGTCTTTTGGGGTTTCATACAAATTTTAGGATTGTTTATTCTAGCTCTGTGAAAAATGCTAGTGGTATGTGATAGGGATTGCATTAAAACACATGAACTTCACTGGCTGACATCCTTTCCTTTCACTCTTCCCACTGCCACTGCCCTGCATCTTGGGATCACCTCCCAACTAAATCACTTGCACTTGAATCCTTATCTTCTTCTGGAGGAACAGAAGTGAAGACACTGTGGGTGTACAACTGAAAAATCCAAGTACATTTCTGATCACTAAGGGTCCGGACCTCAAACAATGTTAAGGGAGCTCAGTTTCACTCTCTTTCAGGATCATACTCTTCCTTTGTGGTGGGAAGAGGGCTGCTGGCAGCTGAATGGTTGTATCCTAGCCTCTTACATTCCCAGCAGTATTCCCAAGAGTTTCATATTAAGTTTTGGGATGTAGACTTGGGGCAGGTACCCATCCTTGAAATAATTAACTGTGGTCAGAGAGAGAAGTATGTTAATTGGCCAGGGAGTCCAAGGCTGGCGTCGGCCTCATCTAAACCCAAACATGGGGTAGGAGGATGCATGGCTTGGTTATCCAGGGAAAATCCAGGTGTGGTCACCAGAAACAGAGGGATGGATGTTGGGCAGCAGAAGAGACAGATGCATATCTTGATTGGTTATGGGATTTTGCAATGAAAATACTCTTGAGACTGGGATCTTGTAACCACAACTCTTCATCTGATACCAGATGTGGGAAGATTATTGCTAGAACATTCATCAGCTTCCTCTCTACACCCACCAGTGCCACCCACCCTGCCTTCTGTTTACCTTTTCCTGTTCTGTGGGTTGTTTTCTCCTAAGCTCCTGGAGCAGGTGGATGTTTCATGCTGAGCCCAGAGGGTTTTTGTATGGCTCTCCCTGTCATTCCTCTCACTGTGCAGCTTCTCCAACAGCACAGAAATAGACGCCTGAGTCTGTAGGCATCAAGCCTGTGATGGTGAGCCTTAGAATTTTGTGTCTTGCCTGATATGACACAGAATATCGTCCTTTCTTAGTGTTTGTGCTATCAGAATAAAGATAAATGATTTCAGTCATCTTTCCATTGGAAGGCTGTTGAAACCAGCTCATCACATAGTAAGTATAGCTGAGTGTGAAACGGCAGAACAAATTCGCAGATTCTCCCTCTTGTTTATGCACTGAACTTGGATATTGAGTGACGCTCTGTGTATTGCTGGAACCTGTAGAAAAGAAGGAAAAATAACTTAGCTGCTGACATAGCTTTCAAGAAAGCTATCAAATAGCCAGGTTTTCACCCAGAAAACAAAATGGAGAAAGGCACAGCTAAATTCTCTTCTAACTTCTTTCCCAGGCCTCCTCCCTTGGGCCCTGGCTGCAGGGGTGGTAGGCTCCTTACCAAAGCTGATGAAGGCCACCACTGTGCACAATAGAGTGGGGAGTCTGGACTGCATCCTGGGGGATCTTCCTGTTAGTGAAATGGCTCTTGTTTGGTCTCCACCTGCCAGGCCCTTTGCAGTGTCATTGGAACTGGGTGGCTCTGTGGCCTTGCTTCTATAGAGCTGGCAGTGGGGTTTCTGCATACGTCAGCTTAGTCACACTTCCTGCTGTGTGTGCCTGCCTCCTGCCTCTTCCTCCAGGCCTCTGTTGTCTAACTGATAGATAACATGTCATGTATGGTTATCATGAAAGAAAACTTGCCCAATGTGGACATAACCAAGGGGGAGAAGTAGACATAAAATCCAACCAGGAGGTTGGTAATAATCTCATTACCCAGAGGTAATGCTGTTAACATTTTGTTGCATTTTTTTCAGTATTTTTTAATGCAAATGTGCACATTTTAATGGAATTGGGATCAAATTAAAAGTATTTTTTGTGTTGAACATTATGTATATGAATGTGCCAACATGTCGTTCAACTGTACGTGAAATGTGATTTTTACAGCTTCAAGGTACTCTGCTGTGTGTCACTTAATTTGTTTACATATTATCGTTTGACATTATTTTGTTTCCTTTTTTGACAGTTTTAAATAGGATTCAGCGGGCATTGTAAATATGTCTTTGCATTTCTGATAATTTGTTTGCATGTTAATTATGTTGGTTTAAAGTGTTTAATTATGGAAAATTCAAACATGTACCAAAGAGAGAATAGTACAATGAAAGAGCATGTACTCATTTCCAGGTTCCACAATTATCAAGTCATGGCCAATCTTGTTCGTCTACACCCGCATCACCCTACACATCTATACCTCTTTCAGTTCTGGTTAGATTAAAGCAAATCCCAGACATCATAGGGTTGTGTCCTTTACACAGGAGGCATGTAACGTCAGGTTGTCTTTTGATGTGTGTGTGTCTCTGTGTGTTGATCTATTGTTTGAATAGGAGTTGGTTTGCAAAATGATATTCTAATTATATCATTTCTACTTCATTTTTTAACTGAAGCATTTCTGTTAAGATAATTTTTCCTTGTCAATTATTTGATTAACTTTGAGGTTAAGTGTAGGATTCTTTCCATTCATTTGTCAGTTTGTAGGATAATGAGCTGATTCGCCTCTAGGGTGACCAAACCATCCCTGCTTGCCTGAGATGGAGGTGTTTCTCAGGACAAACACCAAAATAGTCCCAAGCAAATCTCAGGCAACCAGGATAAACCCCTAAAAGTAAATAAGGAGGATTGTTTTAGGAACTCATGGATTTAAACATACTTGATGTGTTTTAGTTGATTGGATTCATGGTCTTATTGATGTGGGAATTTTCCCCTCTTTACTAGCAGAAATCTTTTCAGTCTGGCTCCTGAACCTTTGTGACATGGCCTCTGTAATCTGTGATAGCTTCTAGTTTTCTGGGAGAAGATATTCTAGGCTCATTTATACACTTTCTTCCCCAGCGATGGAATCAACTATCTGTGATTAATGATAGATGTATTTTCTTTTTCCAGTTCTAATGTTTTAGTAATTTTACTGCAGTCATTAAGACATTTATTGAAATATAGAATAGAAAGAATAATATTGGAAATCTTTGACTGTTTCAAAATTTTAAGGGAATTTTTTTAATATCTCACTTTGAAAACAAATTCAAAGATTCCTTTCATCAGATTAAAGAAGTTCCCTTTTCTTCTGAATTTGTGAAGAGACTTTAATTAGAAATAAATGTTAGTGGGGCGCCTGGGTGGCTCAGTCGGTTGGGCATCTGACTTCGGCTCAGGTCATGATCTCGCGGTCCATGAGTTCGAGCCCCGCATCGGGCTCTGTGCTGACAGCTCAGAGCCTGGAACCTGTTTCAGATTCTGTGTCTCCCTCTCTCTCTGACCTTCCCCCAATCATGCTCTGTCTCTCTCTGTCTCAAAAATGAATAAACGTTAAAAAAAATTTAAAAAAAAGAAATAAATGTTAGACTTGACCAAATCACTTTTCTGCATTTAGTGACATAATTTATAGTTAATATCATTTATGTGTGATATGTTGTACTATTATTAAACCTTCCTCATATTCCTGAGATGAATCCTAATCGATCATGGCGTATTAGTATTATCCAATGCTTGTTTAATATTATGTTTAGGAGCAATCATTGCTTTTAATAGGTGATATTGGTCTATAATTGTCCTTTGTCATCTATCTTTGTTTATTTTCATCATTGTGGTTCTCCTGGTCTCATAAAATGTGTTGAGTAGTAGTCTTCCTGTTTTTATTTTTCTCAGTAGTCAGGAATGGAAATTATTGGTCTTGGGTTTGATGTAACTTGCCTGTGAAACCATATTTTTGCATAGAGTTTTAAATTTATTTAATGTGCATTATAATTCAACTTTTCCAATTTTCTTGTCAGTTTTGCTAGACAATAATTTTTAGAAAGTTTTACATTTTGTTCAAGTTTTCAAATTAATTTGTATGGATTTATTCCTTGCACGTTCTTAAAATCATTTAAATTTTCATTGTGTCTGTAGTTACAATCTTCCTTTACACCATGTTTTTATATATTCTTAATTTCCTGATAAATCTTATCAGAGAATTGTCCATTTTCTAATTCTTTTCAAAGAACCAACTTAAATGGATTCTTTCCTTTGGTTCTTTCTCTTTATTATCTTAATTGTAGCACTGATTATTACTATTTTTGTTCTCTTACTTTTGTTGTTTACTCTTACTCTCTTTTAAAACTTTCTGATTGAATGTTTAGTTCATTATGCTCAGTCTTTTTGTTTTGATATATTTTAAGGGTATAAAAACTCTCTGTGTGCTGCTTAGCTACATTGCTCAAGTTTTAAAATGTAGACCTTTCATGATTGTTCCATTGTAAATATTTTAACAATTCCATTATAATTTCTTTTCTGGTTCATAAATTATTTTATTTTTGTAAAGGTTATTTATTTAGAGAAAGAGAGTTGGGGAGGGGCATAGAGAGAGGGAGAGAGAGAATCCCGAGTGGGCTCTGTCAGCCCAGAGCTTGACCTGGGGCTTGAACTTATGAACCTGACCTGAATCATGACCTGAGATCATGACCTGAGCTGAAATCAAGAGTCAGACCCTTAGCTGACTGAGCCATTCAGGTACCACTGGTTCATAATTATTTATGAGTCTATTTCTTTTTATTTATAGTTGTATTTTTACTAATAGTATCTAACTTTATTCATTGGAGTAAAAGAACATGATCTGTATGATATTGATTCTTTAATACTTATCTGATTTGCTTTTTTGTGGTCTATTTTTCTGATTATTTCTTAGGGGTAAATTTCTGGGTGTAGATTTATGGAATGAAATAATTTTATATCTATTAACAAATTACCCTTACCATGAATGTACAAATTGACCTTTCTATAGTGTTTTCTAAGAGTTTAGTTTTATGACATCATCATCTAATACTTTAAAAAACTTGTCAATTTGTAGAGAAAAAATATTATTTCCTTGTTGTTTTATTGTGCCTTTGTTTATCAATGAGGTTGGATTCTTTTCATCTTTGTATTTGTTATTTTTTAATTTGGAAATTATTTTTTCATAGCCATTGTGTTTTTTGAAGTTGGCACAATTTTTCTCTAATTTCTTTGTAATAATATTTTATTTTATAAGGAGCTTGAACAAGTTTGTTCATAAAAGATCATTGTCCCAGACTCCACTGCTGATTCTTACCCAGATAGGTAGGCAGCTGAATGTTTATTTTGACAGTTCCTGAGCTCCTTGAACTAACCATGTGCCTGGGCCATCCCAACCCTCAACTCACTGTCACCCTGATAAATCTTTACAAAGAAATCACAAACCTCTGTGACCTTTATCCAGGTTGTTTCTGAGAACTATTTCAGAAAACCCTGAGATGCTGGCTGCTGAAATTGTCATTCCAGAGGAGTCAAACATGACATGAGTACCAATGGGTACATGTAGAGGTTAGGGTGACCTGCTCAAGACAAGGAACAACTTCTTCTGACCAAGTTGTTCTTGCAGGAGGAAGAAAGGATGGGAAAGAAAGGAAAGGATGAATCTTTATAACCACCATTATGAGTGAATTTTATCCAAAGAACTATTAATGAAACGTGGAGCCTCTCCCAATGGAGAAGTTTAGAAGCCTGAAGACTGGGTCTAAGACAGGTGTTGGGAAAACTATGCTTGCGGATGAAGGAAAGAGTTTCTCACAGAGCTTCCTTAAGTTTAGGAGAATTTTAAAGAGATTCTGCATTCAATGACCTGATTTTATTCAGGCCTCTAATTTTCAGCTTATCCTTTTTTTTTTTTTTTGTCCTAAGTTCAGGTCTCTCACGCACCCCCAGAGAGTGTCAGCATCTTCTCATTGTTCTGAGAGTTGTGTTAGTGGCACGATTGCCCCCTGGAGGCCAGACAGAGGAGCAGCCTCCTTAAAGTATTCTAGGCCAGTGGTTCTCAGGGCTGGGGGTACATTAGAATGGATTGAGAAGTTGTAACAAAAAGTGCTTGGTCCTGAACACCTAGACCGCTGGGGATGTGGGACACATTCTAGTATCACTTTATTAACATTTACACTTGAGTGAAAAACTAAAAATAAAATGAAAGCAACTGCTCTGAAATAAACCTAAACATACTCAGAAGCAGAATTACTCATGGTAAGTAGCAGGGTAAATAAAAGATGTCAGGGGATGGAAAAAGGAGATATTTTACCTGTAGGTTTACAAGTCTGTGAGGTAATCCATTTTAGCAAATCTCCCCCTGGGACTTGGAGTTTGAATGTGACAGATTTTTGGTGTATATTTGTGATGTGCCCACAAAGGTGCTCATTTTCATATATATAAGTTGACTGCTTATTACCCAATTGGTCTCCTAATTCTTAGACCTTACTTTTCACTCAGCTTTCCCTGGGTTCTGGGTGGCTGGAATATTAATAGGTACCAACATCACTGACTCTCAACTGAACTTCATCAAGGGCTTGGTCTCAGTGCCAAGACTCGCATTATGAGAGTTATACTTCAACACCAGCACTAATTTAAATTTTATATTTTCAAATCATAGCATCACAAAAATTAGAATTAAAGGGCCTTTTGAGTGTCCCTAGACAAACTTCCTTGTTTTAAATATCTGAAAAAGCCATGAAAGCATTTGAGTTTTGGCAAACAAACAAATACACAAAGTACAACTACCCTAATTTAGTACCTTCTTCTCTATCCTTATTACCTGGCTGTGTCATACTCTGAACTCATGGGATACAAAAAATCAAAAATTCTCAGGCTGTACTACCTGGGAATTCTTTCCATTTGTAGTCATATCCATAGAAAAATTTCCCCACTGTCTCTACCTAAAAGAAGCAAACAAAGCACTGCCAGTAGTCCTACTGATTTTCCCTAAGTTGTTTCTGGGAGTTTCTATTTTGGATGTAGAAACATGGTGGATGTAGAACGATTGGGAATACATGGAGGGAGGAGAGACACAGTCCTTCAAATACCTTTCAGGTCTGGGCCTGAAGGCCAGACTTTAAGTTATGAAGTGACTTTCTGCATGGTCCTGGCGTCCTGGTGTGCATCAGGGAGGGAAATCCGGCAATGTGTTTCTAGATCCAGCTCTATCTGCCCTATATTAAGGGTTATAAGAATCTGTCTTTAAGGATACTGCTAGTGAAGTTTCAAAAGGAAGTAAGGAATATGTTATTGGGAACTGGAGGAGGGGAATCCATGTCAAGTAGTTGCAGAAAAAATTTGAAATTGCCTCCTGTAGTTATGTGGAAAGCTGAACTTGGTTGTAGAAGTAGGGAGATTTCAAAGCAAAATATGAAGGTTCTACTGGGTTTCTTCTTGCTGCTTTTAATGAAATGAAGAGAAGAGAGATAAATAGAGGAAAGTATCGTTAAAAAAAAAAAAAAAGGAGCCAGGACTGGATGAATCTGAAAGTTCTCAAGCTCTTCAAATGGAAAAAGATGCTAAACTTAAGATAGCGTGGCACAAAGAAAAAAAGTGACAGTGTGACTATTTAACCTTTCATCAAAACCTCAGAAAGATTGAGGAGTGGGAGTATTCAGTTACACAAGGAGCTCTTTCAAGAGATTTGGATGTGACTTCCAACCAAACAGTAGGGCTTCTAGGAAGCGTAAGAGAATGGTCCCTCAGAATTCTGAGTAAGGGTCACAGGTACAGGTTGTTTGGAAAGAATTTGTGGATGTGCCTTTGTTTTAAGGAGTAACATTCATTGAAATCCATCAGAGACCCAGGAGGTGTTTGAGAAAATGATTTCAGCAGAAACACTACCAGCTTGGATTGAAAGGGACAGAATACAGAATAAAAGGAGGAGGTCAGACCCCCAAAACTCTACTGGCAGGAAGCAGGTTTATAATACTACTCAACTGCAAATATGTGTTGCTGTTTTTTGAAAGAAGAGAGATGACTCTGAGAGCAGAAGTAAAAGCCAAGGAGTCACAGTTGAGAATTATTTCCAGGCCTTAAATCTAATTAAGGAACTCCTAAAGTTTGCCCAGCTGGATTTCAGTGAGTCTTTTCTACCTTTCATCCCCCCCCCCCCCCCCCCCGTTTTGGACCCAAATGTCTATAGCTATTAACCTGTGCCTTCCTGGTCATGTGTAATCTAACATAGTGATCTGGATGTGTTGGGGCAGATGGCTTGTTTCACAGCTTGAAAAATGGAGAGAAATTGTGTCCTAGGAGCTGTACCTAACAGATGACATCCAGGAGCTGCATTTGAACTTGGACCTCATTTAGATGATGTGATTTTTGTAAGTGAGCTGATGCTGTACAGGATGAGACTGTTGGGGTCTTTAGGAGTGTGTGTGAATGTATTTTGCAAGTAGGAGGGATATGAATTTTGGGGGGTCAGATGGTGGACTAAGGTAGAGAGATAAATCCTTTCCTCCTGGTGTCCATGCCTTTGGATAATCCCTTCTCTTGAGTGTAGGAGGGAACTGTGATTTGCTTCTAACCAACACAATATGCAAAGGTGATGGGCTATTCCTCTGTTACTGTTACATTAGGAAAGGTTGTGTCTTAGAAGAGTAGAATGAGAGATTCTCCTTGTTGGCTTGATGATGTAAGCAGCTATGTTGAAAAGCCCAAAGAAAGTGCAAGACACCGCTAGGAACTCTGGGCAGCCTCTAGGAAAATAATTGTTTTTGAGGATACATTGGAGTGTCAGAAAGGACCTTGTAAACTGTGAACAGTGATACAAATGTATGAGGCAGCTTTTAACTGTTCAAAAGGAACAAATGATAGATGTGGTATAAATATTTTTTGAATAAATAAATTAGAAGGTAAAACGCATTCTCGAAACAAATTTAATAAGTGGTTAGCTGAACCGTTGCCCTGGATTCCATTACCAGGAATAATACTGATATATTATTATTGACTAAAGTTCATACTTCAGTAGATTTACTTTGATTTTACCTGAAGTCCTTGATCTACTGCAGAATCCCACCAGGAGACCACATTACATTTAGCTTTCATGTCTCCTTAGGCTCCTCTTGGCTATGATAATCACCCAGATTTAAAAAAAAATTTTTAATGTTTTTTTAAATTTAAGTTTTATTTGATTTTAGAGAGAGAGAGAGCATGAGCAAGGGAAAAGGGCAGAGGGACAGAGACAGAGAGAGAGAGAGAGAGACAGACAGACAGACAGATAGAATCCTATCAGGCTACATGCTCTGTGTGGAAGCCAACACAGGGCTCAATTTCACAACCCTGGGATAATGACCCAAGCTGAAATCAAGAGTTGGACACTCAACTGACTAGCCACCCAGACGCATCCTCAGATTTTTCTTATTTTTGGTGACCTTGACAATTTTAGGATTATTAGTTAGATATTTTGCAGAATGTCCCTCAATTGGGATATTTCTGATGATTTCCTCATGATTACTTGGGGTTATGGGTTTTGGGGAGGAAGACCACAGAGGTAAAGTGCTATTTCTCTTCACATCATATCAAGGGGACATGCTACCAACATGACTTATCTCTGGTGATGTTGACCATGATCCTCGAACTAAGCTGGTGTTTATCAGGTTTCTCCACTGTTGCTTTTTCTTTTTTAAAGATTATTAATTTATTTTGAGAGAGAGAGAGAGAAAGAGCAAGAGAGCAGGGAGAGAGGGGCTGAGAGGTAGGGAGAGAGACAATCTCAAGCAAGCTCTGCACTGTCAGAGTCCGATGCAGGACTCAATCTCACAAGCTGTGAGATCGTGACCTGAGCCAAAATGAAGAGTCAGATGCTTAACCAACTGAACCACCCAGGCACCCCAATCCACTGTTGCTCTTTTGTCACCCTTTCCATACTGTCCCTTTTGGAAGGAACTCACTATGTGCAGCCAGACTTGAGGAGTGGGAAATGTGGAGTATCTAAATAAATTATTTAGAATTCTAAAGCATGGGAAGTTTGTCTGTTCTGCCTCACTTATTTATTCAATAATACATTTATATCAGTGACTCTTGGGTACTTATTTTATACCTTGGGCTATTACTCAACATGACTTTATTTTGTTGCTCAAATTGTTCCAGCTTTGGCTGCAGGGAGCTTTCTCCTGTGTCCCCTTAGGGACATAGGGGACTCCTATGTCCCCTTAACATAGCCCCATCATTGGTGGCACTGGTTGTTTTTTGAACACTTTAAGATGCTTTGGACTTATCTTGCATATTCAGTGCCCCAGCCCTAGAGTCAGCCATTTTTCCAAGGAACCCTGGTTACTAGTATTGAAAAATGGTATTAGAAACAAAGATATGAGTTCTAGGCATGCTCATTGCTTCTGGGTTATCCTCAGAAACATCAAAGATGTGACCTAGATTTTGAGAAACTGTGAGTTCAAAAGGTAGAAATGGGGAGGAAACATATTTCCAGAGAAGCAGCTGGCAGGAGCAGGACTTTGGATTTGGGAAAAGCACAGTCTCACAAGGAATCCAGAAGTCTTAAGCAAACGAGATTCTTTGGAGGGACACAGTAGGGAGATTAATCTGGCAGCGGTAAGCAAGGTGACCCTGAGCAGAAGAGTCTGAAAGGGGAGAGAACAGTTAAATGTTCAGTGTAATAACAGGTACAGTGTTAAATTTGTCCCTCCCCCTTACCACCCTGGATGATGTGGGAGGAAAGGGCTGAACAACTGATCTAATCTGAACAGTCTGAGGAGTTGTAACCTGTCTCCCCTGCAGCAAGCCAGGAGTTTTAAAAAGTAGTATTGAACTATTTTGTTTGGTTAATTTGTTTCACCCAATGTTGTCTATATTAGTGTTTCTAGTTAGGTCTCTTTTGATTGCAAATGATAGAAAACCTGAATTAAAATAATTTATTAAAAAAAAGGAAATTAATTGTGTTGCATTTTTGGTGTCTTCCCTGTATCCGTTTGTGCTTAAGACTTCAGTGCACGCTGTCCCCTTCCTCCTGCCAGAACTTGGGCTTTTTCTTACTGCACAGCTGCTTGGCAGACATAAGTACTGGGGAATCATCACTCATATCCCTGGGCCCTGTCCTCCACCAGTGACATGCAGGATTAGGAGTATCAATCTCCTAGCTTCTCTGGCCCTCAAGCAGGATAAGTTGAGGCAAGTGTCTCCCATGGGTTGTCAAAAACTCCCTGGTATGATGAAAGTCTTGGTGCTCACAGTGACGGTTGGCTTGAGAATACACAGGCCCTGAATGATGGATTGATTTTTCTAATTTTTTTTTAAATTTAAATTTTAGTTAGTGAGTTACAGTGCAATATTGGTTTCTGGAGTAGAATTCAGTGATTCATCACTTCCATACAACACCCAGTGCTTATCCAAACAAGTGTTCTCATTAATGCCCATCACCCATCTAGCCCATCTCCCACCCCCCTGCCTCCATCAACCCTCAGTATGCTCCCTATCATTAAGAGTCCATTACAGTTTGTGTTCCTCTCTCCTTTTTTTCTTTACCCCCTTCCCATATGTTCATCTGTTTACTTTCTTAAATTCCACATATGAGTGAGGTCATATGGTATTTGTCTTCCTCTGACTGAGTTCGCTTAGCATAATACATTCTAGCTCTGTCCACATTGTTGCAAATGGAAAGATTTCATTTTTTGATGGATGAATAATATTCCATTGTATATGTATAGAACGTCTTCCTTGCCCATTCATCATTCGGTGGACATTTGGGCTCTCTCCATAATTTGGCTACTGTTGATAATGCTGCTATAAACATCAGGGTACATGGACCCCTTCAAATCTGTATTTTTGTACTCTTTGGGTAAATACCTAGTATTGCAATTGCTGGATCATAGTGTAGTTCTATTTTTAACTTTGAAAAACCTCCATACTGTTCTCTAGAGTGCTGCACGTGTTTCTATACCCAACAACAGTGCTAGAGGGTTCCCCTTCTCCACATCCTTGCCAAAATCTGTTGTTTATTGTGTTGTCAATTTCAGGCATCAGACAGGTGTGAGGTGGTGTCTCATTGTGGTTTTGAATTGTATTTCCCTGATGATGAGTGATGTGGAGCATCTTTTCATGTGACTTAGCCATCTGAATGTCTTTTTTGAAAAAGTATCCTTTCGTGTCTTCTGCCCACTTTTTAACTGTATTATTTCTTTTTTGGGTGTTGAGTTTGGTTAAGTTCTTTATAGATTTTGGATTCTAACCCTTATTCAGATATGTTGTTTCCAAATATCTTCTTTCATTCTGTAGGTTTTGTTGATTGTTTCCTTCACTGTGCAGAAGCTTTTTATCTTGATGAAGTTCCAATAGTTCATGATTGCTTTTGTCTCCCTTGATCTGGTAATGTGTCTAGTAAGAAGTTGCTGTGGCCTGTGTCAGAGAGGTTTCTGCCTGTGTTCTTTTCTAAGATTTTGATAGCTTCCTATCTTACATTTAGGTCTTTCATCAATTTTGAAGTTATCTTTGTGTATGGTCCAGAAAGTGGTCCAGTTACATTGTTCTGCATGTTGCTATCCAGTTTTCCCAACACCATTTGTTGAAGAGACTGTCTTTTTCCACTGATTATTCTTTCCTGCTTTCTCAAGGATTAATTGACCATATAGTTGTGAGTCCATTTCTAGCTTTTCTATTCGTTCCATTGATTTACGTGTCAGTTTTTGTGCCAGTACCATACGGTCCTGATGACTATAGCTTGAAGTCAGGATAGTGATGCCTCCAGATTTACTTTTCTTTTTCAGGATTGTTTTGGCTATTTAGGGTCTTTTGTGGTCCATACAAATTTTAGGATTGTTTGTTCTAGCTCTGTGAAAAATGCTGGTGGTATTTTGATAGGGATTGCATTAAAACATATGCTTTTCACTGGCTGACTTCCCTTTGTTTCTCTCTTCCCACTGCCTCTGCCATGGATCCTGGGATCACCTCCCAACTAAATCACTTGCACTTGAATCCTTGTCTTCTTCTAGAGGAACACAAGCTAAGACAGCTGGGATCTACAACAGAAAAATCCCAAGTACATTTCTAATCACTGCAGGGTCTAGGGCTTCAAACAATGTTAAGGGAGCTCAGTTTCCCTCTCTCTTTTCAGGATCATGTTCTTCCATTGTGGTGGGAAGAGGGCTGCTGGCAGCTGAATGGTTATATCCTAGCCTCTTCCATCCCCAGCCGTATTCATAAGAGTTTCATATTAAGTTTTGGGATGTGGGCTTGGCTCAGGTGCCCATCCTTAAACCAATCACTGTGGCCAGAGAGATGGACTATGTTAATTGGTCAGGGAGTCCAAGGCTGGCGTCAGCCTCATCTAAAACCAAATATGGAGTAAAAGGAGGTGTGATTTGTTTATCCAGGGAAAATCAGGGTCTTGTCAACCAGAAAAGGAGGGATGGATATTGGGTAGGCAGAAGAGACAGATGCATATCTTGATTGGCTATGTGATCATCCTTAGGCACCAGATTCGAGGTGAAAATGCTCTTGAGGCTGGGATCTTGTAACCACAACTCTTCCTTTGATACCAGATGTGGGAAGAATGTTGCTAGAACATTCATCAGCTTCCTCTCTAGACCCACCAGTGTCGCCTACCATGCCTTCTGTATACCTTTTTTTTTGGTCCTGTGGTTGTTTCCTCCTGAGCTCCTGGAGCAAGTGTTGAGCCCAGGGGGTTTTTGTAAGGCTCTCCCTGTCACTCCTCTCACCGTGGAGCTTCTCTAACAGCACAGAAATAGATGCCTGAGTCTGTAGGCATCAAGCCTGTGATGGTGAGCCTTAGGGTTTTGTCTCTTGCCCAATGTGACACAGAATATCGTCCTTTCCTAGTGTTTGTGCTAGTAGATACAAGATAAATGATTTCAGTCATTTTTCCATTGGAAAGCTGTTGATACCAGCTCATCACGTAGTAATCAAAGTTGAGTGTGAAACGGCAGTCCAAGGTCACAGATTCTCCCTCTTTTTCCTGCACTGAACTTGGAGATTGAGTGATGCTCTGCGTATTGCTGGAACCTGTAGAAAAGAAGAAAAAAATAACTTAGCTTCTGACATTGCTCCCAAGAAAGCTGTCACAAATAGCCAGGTTTTCACCCAGAAAACAACGTGGAGAAAGGCACAGTCAAGTTCTCTTCTAGCTTCTTTCCCAAACTCCCTCCCTCAGGCTCTGGCTGCTGGGGTGGTGGGCTCCTTACCAAAGAGGATGAAGGCCAACACTGTGCACAAAAGAATGGGCAGTCTGGACTGCATCCTGGGGCCCTTCCCACTGGTTAAATGGTTCTTGTTCTGCCTGCCACCTGCCAGGCCGTTTGCAGTGTCACTGGAGCTGGGTGGCTCTGTGGCCTTGCTTCTATAGAGCTGGCAGTGGGGTTTCTGCATACGTCAGCTTAGTCACACTTCCTGCTGTGTGTGCCTGCCTCCTGCCCTCTTCCTCCAGGCCTCTTTTGTCTAATTGATCGGTAACATGTTGTGTATGGTTTATGATGAAGGAAAACTTGTCCAGTGTGGACATAACCAAAAGGGAGAAAATAGGCAATAAAACGAACCATAAACTCATTACCCAGAGATAACTTTTTGTTGTATTTCTTTCAGTATTTTTAATGTATTTCTTTCAGTATTAGGTATGCATACCCTAATGAAATTGGGATCCAATTAAAAATCTTCTTTGTGTTGAACACTATTTATATAAATATGCCACCATGTCATTCAAATGTATGTGAAATGTGATTTTCACAGCTTCATACTACTCTGTTGTGTAAGCAGACCTTAATTTGTTTAAACATCATTGTTTGATATTGTTTTGATTCCTCTTTGACTGTTTTAAATAAGATTTGGTCGGAATTGTAAGTATAAGTCTTTGCATTTCTGACAATTTATTTGTATGTTAAGTATGTTATTTTAAAGTTTTTAATTATGGAAAATTCAAACATGTACCAAAGAGAGAATAGTACAATGAAAGAGCATGTACTCATTTCCAGGTTCCACAATTATCAAGTCATGGGTAATCTTATTCGTCTACACCCGCGTCACCCTACACATCTATACCTCTTTCAGTTCTGGTTAGATTAAAGCAAATCCCAGACATCATAGGGTTGTGTCCTTTACACAGGAGGCATGTAACGTCAGGTTGGCTTTTGGTGTGTGTGTGTCTCTGTGTGTTGTTAGTAACTGTTAATAAGCAACAACTAGATCTATTGTTTGAATAGGAGTTGGTTTGCAAAATGATATTCTAATTATATCATTTCTACTTCATTTTTTAACTGAAGCATTTCTGTTAAGATAATTTTTCCTTGTCAATTACTTGATTAACTTTGAGGTTAAGTGTAGGATTCTTTCCATTCATTTGTCAGTTTGTAGGATAATGAGCTGATTCGCCTCTAGGGTGACCAAACCATCCCTGCTTGCCTGAGATGGAGGCGTTTCTCAGGACAAACACCAAAATAGTCCCAAGCAAATCTCAGGCAACCAGGATAAACCCCTAAAAGTAAATAAGGAGGATTGTTTTAGGAACTCATGGATTTAAACATACTTGATGTGTTTTAGTTGATTGGATTCATGGTCTTATTGATGTGGGAATTGTCCCCTCTTTACCAGCAGAAATCTTTTCAGGGTGGCTCCTGAGCCTTTGTGACATGGCCTCTGTAACCTGTGATGGTTTCCTAGTTTTCTGGGAGGAGAAGATATTCTAGGCTCATTTATACACTTTCTTCCCCAGCGATGGAATCAACTATCTGTGATTAATGATAGATGTATTTTCTCCTTCCAGTTCTAATGTTCTTCTTATTTTACTGCAGTCATTAAGACATTTAGTGAAATGTAGAATAGAAAGAATAATATTGGAAATCTTTCTCTTTTTCAAGTTTTTAAGGGAATGCTTTTAGTATCTCACTTTGAAAACAAATTCAAAGATTCCCTTGTTCAGGGTAAGGAAGTTCCCTTTTCTTTGTAGTTTGTGAAGAGGTTTTAATTAGACATACATGTTAAACTTGACCAAATCACTTTTCTGCATTTAGTGAGATAATTTTATAGTTACTGTCTTTATGTGTGGTATGTTGCACTTATATTTAACCTTCCTCATACTCCTGGGGTGAATCTTAAATGATCATGGTGTATTAGTGTTACTTTTCAATATTCAATGCTGGTTTGATAATATTTTTAGGAGCAGTCATTGTTTTTAATAGGTGATATTGGTCTATAGTTGTACTTTGTCATCTACCTTTGTTTATTATTGTCATTGTGGTCCTCTTGGTCTCATAAAATGTGTTGAGTAGTAGTCTTCCTGTTTTTATTTTTCTCAGTAGTCAGGAATGGAAATTATTGGTCTTGGGTTTGATGTAACTTGCCTGTGAAACACCATGTTTTTTTTAGAGTTTTAAATTTCTTTAATTTGCCTGTAAATTCAAGTTTTCAATTTTTCTTTCCAGTTTTGTTGGATGACAAATTTTAGAAAGTCTTACTTTTTGTTTAAGTTTTTAATTAATTTGTATGGATTTATTCCTGCCTTCTTATGATTATTTAAATTTTTACTGTGTCTGTAGCTGCAGTCTTCCTTTACACAATATTTTTCTATGTTCTTTATTTCCTTGATAAATTTTATTAGAGAATGGTCCATTTTCTAATTATTTTCAAAGAACCATTTTAAATGGATTCTTTCCTTTGCTTCTTTGTCTCTACTGCCTTAATTCTAGCACTGATTATTACTATTTTTATCTTCCTACTTTTGTTGTCTACTCTTACTCTCTTTTAAAACATTAAAAAAATCTTTTTTTATTTTTATTTATTTTTGAGACAGAGAGAAAGACAGAGACAGAGTGTGAGTGAGGTAAGGCCAGAAAAAAGGGAGACACAGAATCCGAAGCAGGCTCCAGGCTGTGAACTGCCAGCACAGAGCCCGACAGGAGGCTCGAACTCACAAACCGCGAGATCATGATCTGAGCCCAAGTGGGACACTTAACCGAGTGAGCCACCCAGGTGCCCCGAGGATTCTTTTTATTTGTATTTGTTATTTTTGTAATTTGGAAATTATTTGTTCATATCCATTGCATTTATTAAGATTGGTGCAATTTTTCTCTAATTTCTTTGTAATAATGTTTTTAACGTTTATTCATTTTTGACACAGAGAGAGATAGAACATGAATGGGGGAGGGTCAGAGAGAGAGGGAGACACAGAATCCGAAACAGGCTCCAGGCTTTGAGCTGTCAGCACAGAGCCCGACGCGGGGCTCGAACTCACAGACCGCGAGATCATGACCTGAGCCGAAGTCGGATGCTTAACCGACTGAGCCACTCAGACGCCCCTGTAATATTTTTTAAAGGAGATTAAAAAGTTTGTTCGTAAAAGATCATTGTCCCAGACTCCACTACTGATTCTTAACCAGATAGGTAGGCAGCTGAATGTTTATTTTGGCAGCTCCTAAACTCCTTGAACTAATCATGTATCTGGGCTCTCACAATCCACCTCACTATCTCACTATCACCCTGATATATCTTTAAAAAGAAACCATAAACCTCTGTGGCTTTTTTCCAGGATGTTTCTGGGAAGTATTTCAGAAAACCCTGAAATCCTGGCGGCTGAAATTGTCACTCGGGAGAGTCACACATGGCATGAGTATCAAAGGATGAACCTTTATAACCACCGTTATAGAGGGAATCGTATCCAAAGGAATGAAAATGAAGTGGGGACCTTCTAATAAAGAGGTTTACAAGCCTGGGATTGGGTCTAAGGCAGGCATTGGGACAATTGCGCTTGCAGAAGAAGGAAAAGATTTGCTCACAGACTTCCCTAAACTTTAGGAGAATTTTAAAGAGATTCGGCCTCAACTACCTCAATATTATTCAGGCTTCTAATTTTCATCCTTATTCCTTTTTTGTCCTAAGTTCAGGCCTCTCACCCACCCCCAGAGAGTGTCAGCATCTTCTCATTGTTCTGAGAGTTGTGTTAGTGGCACGATTGCCCCCTGGAGGCCAGACAGAGGAGCAGCCGCCTTAAAGTATTCTAGGCCAGTGGTTCTCAGGGCTGAGGGTACATTAGAATGGATTGAGGAGTTGTAACAAAAAGTGCTAGGTCCTGAACACCTAGACCGCTGGGGATGTGGGACACATTCTAGTATCACTTTATTAACATTTACACTTGAGTGAAAAACTAAAAATAAAATGAAAGCAACTGCTCTGAAATAAATCTAAACATATCCAGAAGCAAAATTACTCATAGTAAGTAGCAGGGTAAATAAAAGGTGTCAGGGGATAGAAAAAAGGAGATATTTTACCTGTAGGTTTACCTGTATGTTTACCAGTCTGGGAGGTAATCCGTTTTAGCAAATCTCCCCCTGGGACTTAGAGTTTGAGTGTGACAGATTTTTGGTGTATATTTGTGATGTGCCCACGAAGGTACTCATTTTCATATATAAGTTGATTGCTGATTATCCAAGTTGGCCTCCTAATTCTTAGACCTTACTTTTCACTGTTTTCCCTGGGTTCTGGTTGGCTGGAATATTAATAGGGGCCAACATCACTGAGCTCTCAACTGAAACTTGATCAAGAGCTTGACCTCAGTGCCAAGACTAGCATTATGAGAGTTCTACTTCAACACCAGCACTAATTTAAATTTTATATTTTCAAATCATAGCATCACAAAAATTAGAATTAAGGGCCTCATGAGGTCCTCTAGCCAAACTTCCTTATTTTCAACATCTGAAAAGTCATAAGAGCCTTTCAGTTTTGGTGAACAAACAAGCAAGCAAACAAACAAACAAACAAACAAATATAAAGTACAGCTACTCTACTTTAGTACCTTCTTCTCTATCTTTATTGCCTGGCCCTCTCATACTCTGATCTCATGGGATACAAGAACTCTAAGAATTCTCAGTTTGCATTACCTGGGAATTCTTTCTATTTCTAATCATATACATAGAATTTTCCTTGCACTGTCTCTATCTAAAAGAAGCAAAACACTGTTAGTAGTCCTACTGACTTTGTCTAAGTTTTTTTCTGGGAGTTTTTATTTATGGATGTAGAAACATAGTGGATGTAGAACAGTTGGGAACAGGTGGAAGGAAGAGAGAAACACCTTGAAATACCTGTCAGGTCTGTGCCCGATGGCGAGACTTTAAGTTATAAAGTGACTTTCTGCATGATCCTGACTTCCTGGTGTGCATCAGGGAAGGAAAGCTGGCAGTGTTTCTAGATACAGCTCTATCTGCTCTATATTAAGGGTTAACAGAAATCCGGACTTTAAGGATACTGCTAGTGAAGTCTTAGAAGGAAGCAAAGAATATGTCATTGGGAACTGGAGGAAGGGAATCCATGTCAAGAGTTGCAGAAAAATTTTGAAATTGCCTCCTATAGTTACACGGAAGCTGAACTCGGTTGTAGAGCTGGGGAGATTTCAAGCAACGTATGAAGGTTCCACCTGGTTTCTTCTTGCTGCTGAAATGAAGAGAAGAGAGATAAATGGAGGAAAGAATTGTTAAACAAAATGGAACCAGGACTGGATGAATCTGAAAGTTCTCAATCTCTTCAAATGGAAAAAGGTGCTAAAATTAAGATAGAGTGAAAAAACTGACAGTGTGACTACATAACTTTTCATCAAAACCTCAGAAGGTTTGAGGGGTGGGAGTATTCAGTCACATAAGGAGCTCTTTCAAGAGATTTGGATGTGACTCCCAAGCAAACGATAGGACTTCTAAGAAGCTTAAGAGATTGGTCCCTCAGCCATCAGAGCATGGGCCACAGGTGCAGTTTTTCTGGAAAGGACCTGTGGATGTGGCTTTTTTCGAAAAGAGTAAATTTCATTAAAACCACGGGAGACCCAGGAGGTGTTTGAGAAAATGATTTCAGCAGAAACACTACCAGCTTGGATTGAAAGGGACAGAATACAGAATAAAAGGAGGAGGTCAGACCCCTAAAACTCTACTGGCAGGAAGCAGGTTTATAAAACTACTCAACTGCATCCATGTGTTACCTTTCGTGAAAGAAAAGGGATGACTCTGAGGGCAGATGTAAAAGCCAACGGATCACCGTTGAGAATTATTTCCAGGCCTTAAATCGAATCAAGGAACTCCTACGGTTTGCCCAGCTTTATTTCTGCCTTTCATTTCCCCCTCTTTTGGACCCAAATGTCTATAGCTATTAACCTGTGCCTTCCTGGTCATGTGTGATCTAACACTGTAATCTAGATGTGTTGGGGCAGGTCGCTTGTTTTGCAGCTTGACAGATGGAGAGGAATTGTGCCCCAGGAGCTGTACTTAACAGATGACACCCAGGAGCTGCATTTGGACTTGGACATCATTTATGATGTGATTTTGTAAGAGATCTGACTATATGAGATGAGACTCTTGGGTTCATTGGGAGTGTTTGTGAATGAATGTATTTTGCAAGTAGAAGGAATATTAATTAATCTTTGGGAGTCAGATGGTGAACTAAGGTAGAGAGATAAATTCCTGCCTCCTGGTGTCCATGCCTTTGGCTAATCCCTTCTTTTGAGTGTAGGAGGGACCTGTGACTTGCTTCTAATCAATACAATATGCAAAGGTGACGGGCTAGGCCTCTGCTTTTTTGTTACATTAGGAAAGTTTTCTGAATTAGCTAAGATGAGAGATTCTCCTTGCTGTCTTGGGGACATAGGCAGCATGTTGAAAAGGCCCAAAGAAAGTGCAGGAGACCACTAGGAACTCTGGGCAACCTCTAGGAAAAGAATTGTTTATGAGGATACATTGGAATGTGAGAAAGGAACTTGTAAACTATGAACAGTGATATAAATGTATTAGGCAGCTTTTAAGTTTTCAAAAGGAACAGATGATAGGTGTGGTATAAATATTTGTTGAATAAATGAATTAGAGGGTAAAATGCATTCTCAAAACAAAATTAATAAAAACAATGGTTAGCTGAACCATTGCCCCCTTTTAAAGTTATAATATTATTCCTTACTGAGTCTTATTATCTTTCACAAATCTGGGAGTTTTGTGTCTTCATTCTTCTTTTGTCCTAGATACATGTCTTGTTGAGAATAAAATCAGATGGAGAGTAAATGGAAGAGACACAGTGTCATGTGTAGGTGATAAATAACATCACTTACTTTTTTCATACATGCATCAGATCTTTATTCATTTGTTGAATAATTCAGACAAAGTCCTATGCTTCTTGATGATTTTATTCTGGTGGATAGACAGATAAAAAATATGCCATCAAATATATAATGATGTCTGCTAATGATGACTGCCATGAAAAAAATGTGAGACAGGGTAAGGGGAAAGAGGGATGTGTTGCTTGAGTACTAACTATATAGGGTTGAAGGAAAGACGTCTATGATGAGGTAGCATTTGAGCAGTGATCTGAATGATGGGTGAAGGCAACATTTGAAGCAAGACTACTCTTGTAAAAATATCCAGAGGTGGAAGCCTGCTTGGGGCACTCAAGGAACTATTCTAGGGGGTAAGAGTGATCCCAGTAGAGGAAGAAAGGTGGAGGAAGATGGGAAATATTCAGTAAACTTGAGAGTCTTCTACTTGTCATGTTCTGTGTCATGTTGGGAATATTGAGGTGAAAGAGACATAATCCTTGCTCTCAAGAAATTGAGTATCCTAGAGGAAGCAGGCAATAAATACAAAATTATGTAAGGAGATAAGTGCTATTCTTATAGATAAGTACAAATTTCATAGGGGGCCAGAGGAGAGAGACTTTAAATTTGCCCAGAAGATCAAGGAAGGCTTGAGAGAGAACAAGTCAGAGGGCAATGAGGAGGAGGTGGTTATGAGGTTGGAAACTCCAAACAAAGAGAAGGGTAGAGGGAAGGATAGAGACGAGAGGTGTGTTAACTCATGATATTTCCTGAATTCAGTATTTTGGTAATTCCAGGTCTATGTTGGTGACAGATGTGTCAGGAGATGAGGCAGCTAAATGCGAGTCATATGTGGGCTTGTGCCAGGCTAAGTCTAAAGAACTGTGAGAAGTGAAGTAAAATACCTAAATCTGCCTTTTACGCAGAGCTGTAAGGTAAGACAGTATCACTAATTAAAACAAGAAAATATGGAGGCAGAAGAGCATGAAGTAGGGGAGGTGAAAAGATTATGGGTTTTAGACTTACACATTTTATATTGCTCAAGGGTCATCTGACCCAAAGGCTGTGGGCTGCATACATAGGTCTGGAGCAAAATCAAGGTTAGAGGCATAGTCACTGGCACACAGGTATTAGTTTCTCTGTCCAGGTGTGGACAGAGAATTAGACTAAGGTTGGAGCCAGAAAAACAGCAACATTTAAGGCAGGAAATAGAGGAGAATTGACAACAGGAATCCCATAGTATCATTGACCTTACAGTGTTTTAAAGTTTTATTTATAAGCCTAACTGGCCAAGTGGAAAGTGAACTTATAGGAAATAATTATAGCTCATCTTTTTTTGTGTGTTTGTATTCCCAGAAACTGTCCCGGTGCTTTGTACATGGGATACTTAATGTATGTGTATTCAAATGAATTCATGAATAATTAATTAATGAAGGACTCTCTGGCTTGACGTTTCTGTTTTGTGCTTCCGTCTTTTAGTGTGACATTTCATAGCAATTGTTCTATGTGTCTTTTTATTTTCATTACTTTTTTTATTGTACAAGGAACCCACATTTATTGAAGAAAAATTAGAAAAAGGAAAGCTAAAACAATTACCCTGAATTCCACTGCTGGGAATAACTATTATTAACATTTCATGTCTATCTTTTGGATCACTACTATCAATAGAAGTACAATGTGAGCCACATAAATATATTACATTTTTTAGTAGCCACATTGAAAGAAACTATAAATAAATATATAAAATTAATTTTAAAAATATATTTTATTTAACCTGGTAATCTCCAAATATCATTTCAACATTGGTTCATAAAACTATTAATAGGATTGTTTACATTCTTTTCTTTATACTAAGCCTTTGAAACTTTGTGTGTATTTTACACTCACAGCACATCTTAATTTGGATTCATCACAATCCCAGTGTTTAAGAGCCACGTTAGCTAGTGGGCCATGTATGGATAACACAGTTCAAAGTTCCTTTTGATGTATACATAATGATATGACTATACATAAAATTGTAATTCTCCCTCCACAACATGCAGGTCATAAGAAATCTATAGTTTTATAAGCATTTTATAATAAATGTTTAATTTTCAAACAGTTTTGGATTTACAGAAAAGTTTTGAAGATAGTACACATAATTTCCATACTGCATACCCAGTCTCCCTTACGATGAACATCTTAAAATAGTACATTTGCCACAATTAATAAATAATACTGATATATTATTGGCTACAGTTCATACTTCAGTAGTTTTACTTTGATTGCCTAAAGTTCTTCATCTCCTGTGGAGTCCCCCAAGGAAACTACATTACATTTAGTTTTCATATCTCTTTAGGCTCCAGTTGGCTATGACAATATCTCAGATTTTTCTTCTTTTTTAAAATTTTTTTTCAAATTTAAGTTTAAATTTTATTTTATTTCTTGTAAACTTTTTTTTCATGTTTGTTATTTATTTTTGAGAGACAGAGACTGACAGAGCACAAGCGGGAGAGTGTCAGAGAGAGAGGGAGACCCGAATCAGAATCCGAAGTAGGCTTTGACTCTGAGCTGTCAGCACAGAACCAGCACAGTTGAAGCTACAAAGTGTGAGACCATGACCTGAGCCGAAGTCAGGTGCTAAACCGACTGAGCCACGCAGGTGTCCTAAAGTTTATTTTATTTTAGAGAGAAAAAGAGCAATGAGCAGAGGACAGAGGCTGAGAGAGAGAGAGAGAGAGAGAGAGAGAGAGAGAGAGAGAGAGAGAAGAGAATTGCAAGCAGGCTCCATGCTCAGTGTTGAGCCCAATGCAGGCTCATTCCCACAATTCTGAGATCATGACCAGAGTCAAAATCAGGAGTTGGATGCTCTGGGAATGCACGCTGGTGCAGCCACTCTGGAAAACAGTATGGAGGGTTCCTCAAAAATCTAAAAATAGAACTACCCTATGACCCAGCAATTGCACTACTAGGCATTTATCCACGGGATACAGGTGTGCTGTTTCGAAGGGACACATGCACCCCCATGTTTATAGCAGCACTATCGACAATAGCCAAAGTATGGAAAGAGCCCAAATGTCCATCGATGGAGGAATGGATAAAGAAAATGTGGTATATACATACAATGGAGTATTACTCGGCAATCAAAAAGAATGAAATCTTGCCAGTTGCAACTACGTGGATGGAACTGGAGGGTATTATGCTAAGTGAAATTAGTCAGAGAAAGACAAAAATCATATGACATCACTCATATGAGGACTTTAAGAGACAAAACAGATGAGCATAAGGGTAGGGAAACAAAAATAATATAAAAACAGGGAGGGGGACAAAACAGAAGAGACTCATAAATATGGAGAACAAACTGAGGGTTACTGGAATGTTTGTGGGAGGGGGGGTGGGCTAAATGCATAAGGGGCACTAAGGGAGCTACTCCTGAAATCATCATTGCACTATATGCTAACTAATTTGGATGTAAATTTTAAAAAATAATAAAAAAAAAAGAGTTGGATGCTAAACCAACTGAGGTACCCAGTCACTCCTCATTTTTCTTATTTTTGATGATCTTGAAAATTTTTAGGAGCATTGGTTAGACGCTTTGCAGAATGTCCCTCAATTAGGATTTTTCTGATGATTTCCTCATGATTAGACTGGGGTTATGGGTTTTGGGGAGGAAGATCACAGAGGTAACATGCCATTTCTCTTCACGTCATATCAAGGTGACATGCTATCAACATCTCTGGTGATGTTGACCATGATCAGCAAGCTAGGCTGGTATTTGACAGGTTTCTCCACCGTTGCTCGTTTTCATTTTTTAAAAAACAATCTATTCATTCATTTTGAGAGAGAGAGAGAGAGAGAGATAGTGAGCAGAGGAGGTACAGAAAGGTAGGGAGAGAGAGAATCTTAAGGAGGCTCTACACTGACAGTCCAGAGCTCAGTCTCCCAAGCTGTGAGATTGTGACCTGAGCCAAAATCAAGAGTCAGATGCTTAATGGATTGAGTGACCCAGGTGCCCCAATCCACTGTTGCTCTTTTGTCACCCTTTCCATACTGTCCCTTTTGGAAGGAACTCACTACGTGCAGCCCACACTTGAGGAGTTGGAAATGTGGAGTATCTAAATAAATTATTTAGAATTCTAAAGCATGGGAAGTTTGTCTGTTCTGCCTCACTTATTTATTCAATAATTTATTTATATCAGTGACTCATGGATATTTATTTTATACTTTGGGTTATTACTCAACATGACTTTATTTTGTTGCTTCAATTGTTCCAGCTTTGGCCACAGAGAGCTTTTTTAGTTGACTCTGATGTCCCCTAACATAGCCCCATCATAGGTGGTAGTGGTTCTTTTCTTTTTTTTCTTCCTTCCTTCCTTCCTTCCTTCCTTCCTTCCTTCCTTCCTTCCTTCCTTCCTTCTTTCCTTCCTTCCTTCTTTCCTTTCCTTTCCTTTCCTTTCCTTTCCTTTCCTTTCCTTTCCTTTCCTTTCCCTTTCTTCTTTCTTTCTTTCTTTCTTTCTTTCTTTCTTTCTTTCTTTCTTTCTTTCTTTCTTTCTTTCTCTTTTAACACTTCAAAATACTTCAGATTCATCTGGCATATTCCCTGTCCCAGCCCTAGAATCAGCCATTTCTCCAAGGAACCCTGGTTCCTGGTATTGAAAACTGGTATTAGAACCCAAGATACGAGATCTAGGCATGCTCATTGGTTCTGGGATATCCTCAGAAACATCAAAGATGTGACCTAGATTTTGAGAGACGGTGAGTTCAAAAGGTAGAAATGGGGAGGAAACATATTTCTGGAGAAGCAACTAGCAGGAGCAGGATTTGAGATTTGGGAAAAGGACAGTCTCACAAGGAATCCAGAAGTCTTAAGCAAACAAGATTCTTTGGAGGGACACAGTAGGGAGATTAATCTGGCAGCAGTAAGCAAGGTGACCCTGAGCAGAAGAGTCTGAAAGGGGAGAGAACAGTTAAATGTTCAGTGTAATAACAGGTACAGTGTTAAATTTGTCCCTCCCCCTTACCACCCTGGATGATGTGGGAGGAAAGGGCTGAACAACTGATCTAATCTGAACAGTCTGAGGAGTTGTAACCTGTCTCCCCTGCAGCAAGCCAGGAGTTTTAAAAAGTAGTATTGAACTATTTTGTTTGGTTAATTTGTTTCACCCAATGTTGTCTATATTAGTGTTTCTAGTTAGGTCTCTTTTGATTGCAAGTGATAGAAAGCCCTTTAGGTTGTTCTCTATCATTTAGAGTCTGTTATGATTTGTTCCCCTCTCTCCTTTTTTTCCTTTATCCCCTTCCTATATGTTCGCCTGTTTTCTTTCTTAAATTCCACATATGAGTGAGGTAATATGGTATTTGTCTTTCTCTGAGTGACTTTTTTCACTTAGCGTAATACATTCTAGCTCCATCCACATCGTCACAAATGGCAAGATTTCTTTTTTCTTTTTTCTTTTTTTCTTGATGTCTGAATAATATTCAATTGTATATGTCTACCATCTCTCGTTTACCCATTCTTCAGTCGATGGACATTTGGGCTCTTTCCATAGATTGACTATTGTGATAATGCTGCTATAAACATCAGTGTCCAGGTATCACTTCAAATCTGTATTTTTGTATCCTTTGGGTAAATTTACCTAGTAATCAATTGCTGGATCATAGGGTAGTTCTAGTTTTAACTTTTGGGGAACCTCCATATTGTTCTCCAGAGTGGCTGCACCAGTTTGCATCCCCACCAAAAGTGCAAGAGGGCTCCCCTTCCCTCACATCCTTGCCAACACCTGTTGTTTCTTGTGTTATTAATTTTAGCCATTCAGACAGGTGTGAAGTGGTATCTCATTGTGGTTTGATTTGTATTTCCCTGATGATGAGTGATGTTGAGCCTCTTTTCATGTGTCTGTTAGCCATCTGGACATCTTCATTGGGAAAGTGCCTGTTCGTGTCTTCTGCTCATTTCTTAACTGGATTATTTGTTTTTGGGGGTGTTGAATTGATTAAGTTCTTTATAGATTTTGGATACTAACCCTTTACCAGATATGTCATTTGCAAATATCTTCTTCCATTTCATAGATTTTGTTGATTGTTTCCTGTGCTGTGCAGAAGCTTTTTATCTTGATGAAGTCTCGAAGGTTCATGTTTCATTTTGTTGCCCTGGATCTGGCAATGTGTCCACTAAGAGGTTGCCACAGCTGATGTCACAGAGGTTTCTGCCTGTATTCTCCTGTTGGATTTTGATGGTTTCCTATCTCACATTTAGGTCTTACATCCGTTTTGAATTTATTTTGTGTGTGGTCCAGAAAGTGGTCCAATTTCGTTCTGCAGGTTGCATCAGTCTTCCCAACACCATTTGTTGAAGAGACTATTTTTTTCATTGGACATTCTTTCCTGCTTTGTCACAGGAGTTGACCATATAGTTGTGGGTTCATTTCTGGATTATTTATTCTGTTCCACTGATCTATGTTTTTGTGCCAGTGCCATACTGTCCTGATGACTATAGCTTTGTAATATACCTTGAAGTCCAGAATAGTGATGCCTCTACTTTGCTTTTCTATTTTCAGGATTGCCTGGCTATTTGGGGTCTTCTGTGATCCACACAAATTTTAGAATTGATTGTTCTAGCTCTGTGAAAAATGCTGGGGTATTTTGATAGGGATTGCATTAACACACATGCCCTTCACTGGCAGACTTCCCTTCCTTGTCATTGTTCCCACTGCCCTTGCTTTGCATCCTGGGATCACCTCCCAACTAAACGACTTGTACTTGAATCCTTATCATCTTCTGGAGGAACACAAGTGAAGACAGTGTGGGTGTACAACTGAAAAATCCCAAGTAGCTCTCTAATCACTGCAGAGTCCAGACCTCAAACAATGTTAAGGGATCTCGGTTTCATTCTCTCTCTTTTCAGGATCATGCTCTTCCTTTGTGGTGGGAAGAGGGCTGCTAACAGCTGTAGGGTTATATCCTAGCCTCTTCCATCCCCAGCCGTATTCCCAAGAGTTTCATATTAAGTTTTGGGATGTAGACTTGGGGCAGGTACCCATTCTTGAAACAATCATTGTGGTCAGAGAGATGAATTATGTTAATTGGTCAGGGAGTCCAAGGCTGGGGTCAGCCCATCTAAACCTCAACAGGGGTAGGAGGATGCGTGGCTTGGTTATCCAGGGAAAATCCAGGTGTGGTCACCAGACAAGGAGGGATGGATGTTGGGTAGCAGAAGAGACAGATGCATATCCTGATTGGTTATGGGATTATGCAATGAAAATACTCGTGAGACTGGGATTTTGTAACCACATCTCTTCTTTTGATACCAGATGTGGAAAGATTGTTGCTAGAACATTCATCAACTTCCTCTCTAGACCCACCAATGCCACCCACCCTGCCTTCTGTTTACCTTTTCCTGTTCTGTGGGTTGTTTTCTCCTAAGCTCCTGGAGCAGGTGGCTGTTTCATGCTGAGCCCAGGGGGTTTTTGTAAGGCTCTCCCCGTCACTCCTCTCACCGTGCAGCTTCTCCAACAGCACAGAAATAGACGCCTGAGTCTGTAGGCATCAAGCCTGTGATGGTGAGACTTAGGGCTTTGTTTCCTTTCTGGTGAGATACAGAATATCGTCCTTTCTTGGTGTTTGTGCTAGTAGAATAAAGATTAATGATTTCAGTCATCTTTCCATTGGGAAGCTGTCGAAACCAGCTCATCACATAGTAAGTATAGCTGAGTGTGAAACTACAGTGCAAGGTCACAGATTCTCCCTCTTGTTTATTCACTGTACCTGGAGTTTGAGTGACACTCTGTGTATTGCTGGAACCTGTAGAAAAGAAGAAAAAATAACTTAGTTGTTGACATTGCTCCCAAGAAAGCTGTCACAAACAGCCCAGTTTTCACCCAGAAAACAAAGTGGAGAAAGGCACAGTCAAGTTATCTTCTAACTTTTTGCCCAAACCTCCTCCCTTGGGCCCCGGCTGCAGGGGTGGTGGGCTCCTTACCGAAGAGGATGAAGGCCACCACTGTGCACAAGAGAGCAGGCAGTCCAGACTGCATGTTGGGGCCCTTCCTGCTGGTGAAATGGCTCTTGTTCTGCCTGCCACCTTTCAGGCCCTTTGCAGTGTCCCTGGAGCTGGGTGGCTCTGTGGTCTTGCTTCTATAAAGCTGGCAGCGGGCCTCCTGCATACGTAAGTTTAGTCACACTTCCTGCTGTCTGTGTCTGCTTCCTGCCTCTCTTCCTCCAGGCCTCTCTTGTCTAATTGATTGACAACATGTCATGTGTGATTTATCATGAAATTTGTCCAATGTGGACATAACCAAAAGGGAGAAGTAGACATAAAATCCAATCATAATCTCATTACCCAGGGGTAAATGCTGTTAACATTTTGTTGCATTTCTTTCAGTATTTTTAATGCAAATATGCATACTCTCGTGGAATTGGGATCAAGTTAAAAAAACTTTTTTGTGTTGAACATAATGTGTATGAATATGCCACCATGTCATTCAATTGTACGTGAAAATGTGACTTTTACAGCTTCACACTACTCTGCTGTGTAAGTGCAATTTGTTTCAACATCATTGTTTGACATTGTATTGTTTACTTTTTGGACTATTTTAAATAACAATCGGTGGGCATTGTAAATATAAGTCTTTGCATTTCTGAAAATTTATATTTATGTTAACCTTGCTATTTCAAAGCTTTTAATTACGGAAAACTCAAACATCTACCAGAGAGAAGAGTGCAATAAAAGAGCGCGTATTCATTGTGTAGGTTGCACAATTATCAAGTCTTGGCCAATCTCGCTCATCTACACTAGTATCACCCTGAACATCTATACCTCTTCCAGTTCTGGTTCAATTAAAGCAAATCCCAGACATCATGTGGTTGTGTACTTTACTCAGAGACATGTAATGTCAGATTGTCTTCTCGGGTGTGTGTGTGTATGTGTGTTGTTAGTGACAGTTGATAAGCTATGTCTAGATTTGCAAAATAATGACATTCTAATTATATCATTTCTACTTCATTTATTTATTTTATTTATTTTTTAACGTTTACTTATTTTTAAGAGACAGAGAGAGACAGAGAACGAGCAGGGAAGGGCAGAGAGAGAGGGAGACACAGAATCTGAAGCAGACTACAGGCTCTGAACTGTCAGCACAGAGCCTGACACAGGGCTCAAACCCACGAACCCTGAGATCATGACCTGAGCCGAAATCGGATGCTTAACTGACTGAGCCACCCAGGCGCCCCTCTACTTCATCTATTAACTGAAGTATTTCTATGAAGATAATGTTTTCTTGTCAAATAATTGGTTAACTTTGAGGTTAAGTGTAAGATACTTTCCGTTCATTTATCAGTTTGTAGGATAATGAGCTGATTCCCCTCAAGGGTGACCAAACCATCCCTGCTTGCCTGAGATGGAGCCATTTCTCAGGACAAACACCAAAATAGTCCCAAGAAAATCCCAGGCAACCAGGATAAATCCCCAAAAGTAATCAAAGAGGACTCTTTTCGGAACTCATGGATTATAACATACTTGATGTGTTTTAGTTGGTTGGATTCATGGTCTCAGTGATGTGGGAATTGTCCCATCTTTACCAGCAGAAATCTTTTCAGGCTGGCTCCTGAGCCTTTGTGACGTGGCCTCTGTAATCTATGATAGCTTCCTAGTTTTCTGGGAGGAGAACACATTCTAGGCTCACTTGTACACTTTTCCTCTTCCAGAAACGGAATCAGCTATCTGTGATTAATGATAGATATGTTTTCTCCTTCCAGTTCTAATGTGTTTATTATTTTACTGTAGTTGTTAAGACATTTATTGAAATATAGAATAGAAAGAATAATATTGGAAGTCTTTGTATTTTTCAAATTTTTAAGGGAATGCTTTTAACATGTCCCTTTGAAAACAAATTCAAAGATTACCTAGGTCAGGTTAAGGAAGTTCCCTTTTATTCCTAGTTTGTGAAGAGATGTTAATGAGAAATAATGTTAGACTTGACCAAATCTCTTTTCTGCATTTAGTGAGAGAATTTTATAGTGAATACCATTGATGTGCGTGCGGTATGTTGTACTAATATTAAAACTTCCTCATAGTCCTGAGATGAATTCCAAATGATCTTAGTGTATTAGTATTACTTTTTAATATCCAATGCTGGTTTGATAATATTTTTAGAAGCAGTCATTGCTTTTCATAAGTAACATTCATCTATAATTGTTCTTTGACATCCATCTTTGTTTATTTATGTCATTGTGGTTCTCTTGGTCTCACACAATGTGTTCAGTAGTAGTCTTGCTATTTTTGTTTTTCTCAGTACTCAGGTATAGGAATTATTGGTCTTGGGTTTGATGTAACTTGCCTGTGAAAACATATGTATGTATAGAGATTTAAATTTCTAAAAAAAAAAAAATTTCTTTAATGTGCATTTAATTCAACTTTTCATTTTTTTTCAGTTTTGCTAGACGATAATTTTTAGAAAGTTTTACATTTTGTTCAAGTTTTCAAATTAATTTGTGTGGACTTATTCCTTGCTTGTTCTTATAATTATTTAAATTTTTACTGTGTCTGTAGTTACAATTTTCCTTTACATCATGTTTTTCCATCTTCTTAATTTTCTTGATAAATCTATCAGAGATTTGCCCATTTTTTAATTCTTTCAAAAGAACCATTTTAAATGGATTCTTTCCTTTGCTTCTTTGGCTTTATTGCCTTCATCTTAGCACTGATTATGACTATTTTTGTCCTCCTACTTTTGCTTACTCTTACTCTCTCTTAAAACTTTCTGGTTCAATGCTTAGGTCATTACTTTCAGTGTTTTAGTTTTTATATATTTTCAAGTTATAAAAAGTTCTCTGTGTGCTGCTTAGGTTCATTGCTCAAGTTTAAAATTTACACTTTTCATGACAGTTTTGTTGTAAATATTTTAACAATTCTGTTATAATTATTTTCTTGTTCATAAATAATTTTTTTTAAGTTTATTGATTTATTTTGAGTGAGAGAGAGAAAGCTGGGGAGGGGTAGCGAGAAAGGGAGAGAGAGAATCCCAAGCAGACTCCTCGCTGTCAGTGCAGAGCCTGACACAGGGCTCGAACTCATGAAGCTGAGCTGAAATCATGACCTGAGATTATGACCTGAGTTGAAATCCAGACTTGGACACTAAGCCACCTGAGCCACTCAGGTGCCCCTTGTTCGTAAATTACTTAGGAGTGCATTTCTTTTTATTTAAAGTTGACTTTTTATGGATAATATCTAACTTTATTCATTATAGTAAAAACACATGACCTATATGATATTGATTCTTGAATACTTATTGAGATTTGTTTTCTTGTGGTCAATATTTCTGATTATTTCTTCTTTAAAATTTTTTTACATTTATTTATTTTTGAGACACAGAGAACGAAAGCAGAGACAAGACAGAAAGAGAAGGAGACACAGATCTGAAGCAGGTGCCAGGCACTGAGCTCTCAGCACAGAGCCCAAAGTGGGGCTCAAACCCACACATAGTGATCATGACCTGAACCAAAGTCTAGCACTTAACGGACTGAGCCACCCAGGTGCCACTATTTCTGATTCTTTCTTTCTTTCTTCTTAAAAATTTTAAAAAATGTTTATTTATCTTGACAGAGAGGGACAGAGCATGAATGGGGGAGGAGTAGAGATGGAGAAGGAGACACAAAATCTGAAGCAGGCTCCAAGCTCCAGGCTCTGAGGTGTCAGCATAGAGCCCAGTGCAGGGTTTGAACCCACAAACAGTGAGATCATGACCTGAGCTGAAGTCAGACGCTTAACCAACTGAGCCACCCAGGCGCTCCTATCTCTGATTATTTCTTAAGGATAGATTTCTGAATAAGAATTGTTGAGTGCAGTAACTTTATATATAGTAACAAATTACCCTTCCAATGATTGTACAAATTGACATTTCTATAGTATTTTCTAAGAGTTTTGTTTCATGACATCAGCATCTAATGATTTAAAAATATTATTTAACAATTTGTAGAGAAAAAAATATTATATCCTTGTTTTATAATGCATTTTTTCATCATGAGGTTGGATTCTTTTCATATTTGTGCTTTTTTTTTAATTTGGAAATTATTTGTTCATATCCATTGCATTTTTAAAAATTGGTATAATTTTTCTTGAGTTTCTTTGTAAAAATGTTCTATTTTTTAAGGATATTAAACAGCTTTGTTCATAAACGATCATTATCCCAGAGTCCATTAGGATTCTTAGCCAGATAGGTAAGCAGCTGAATGTTTATTTTGACAGTTCCTGAGCTCCTTGAACTAATCATGTTCCTGGGCCCTCCCAACCCCACAACTCGCCATTACCCTGATGTATCTTAACATACAAACCACAGAAGATCCGTGGCCTTTATCCAGGTTGTTTCTGAGAACTATTTCAGAAAACTCTGAGATCCTGGCTGCTGAAATTGTCATTCCAGAAGAGTCAAAGATGACATGAGTACCAACGGGTACACGTAAAGCTTAGGGTGACCTGCTCAAGATAAGTAACAAGTTCTCCTGACCAAGTTATTCTTCTGACAGGGGTTTGTTATGTTATTCATAAAGGATGAATCTTTATAACCATTGTTATAAAGTGCATCTTACCCAAAGGCATGATAATGAAATGGGGAGCTTCTCCCAATGGAGAGGTTTACAAGCCTGGGATTGGGTAGAAGACAGGCTTTGGGAAAATTGTGCTTGCAGGAGAAGGAAAGAGTTGCTCACAGAGTTTCCTAAGGTTTCGGAGAATTTTAAAGAGATTCGGCCTCAATTACCTCAATATTATTCAGGCTTCTAATTTTCATCCTTATTCCTTTTTTGTCCTAAGTTCAGGCCTCTCACCCACCCCCAGAGAGTGTCAGCATCTTCTCATTGTTCTGAGAGTTGTGTTAGTGGCAGGATTGCCCCCTGGAGGCCAGAGAGAGGAGCAGCCACCTTAAAATATTCTAGGCCTGTGTTTCTCAGGGCTGGGGGGACGTTAGAAGAAACTGAGGGGTTGTAACAAAGAGTGCTCAGTCCTGAGCACCTAGACCACTGGGGAGGTGGGGACACATTCCAGTATCACCACATTAAGGTTTAACCTTGAGTAAAACAATAAGATGGAAATGAAAGCAACTGCTCTGAAATAAATCTAAACATACCCAGAAGCAGAATTACTAGTTGTAAGTAGCAGGGTGAATAAAAGATGTCGGGGGATGGGAAAAGGAGATCTTTTACCTGTAGGTTTACCTGTATGTTTACCAGTCTGGGAGGTAATCCATTTTAGCAAATCTCCCCCTGGGACTTGGAGTTTGAGTGTGACAGATTTTTGGTGTGTATTTGTGATGTGCCCATGAAGGTGCTCATTTTCATATATAAGTTGACAGCTGATTACCCAATTGGCCTCCTAATCCTTAGACCTTACTTTTCACTCAGTTCTGGGTGGCTGGAATATTAGTAGGGGCCAACATCACTGAGCTCTCAACTGAAAGTTGATGAAGAGCTTGACCTCAGTGCCAAGACTAGCATTTTGAGAGTTCTGCTTCAACACCAGCACTAATTTAAACTTTATCTTTTCAAATCAGAGAACCACAGAATAAAATTTTAAGATTTGCCTGGGTGCATTTCAGCAAGTCCTTTCTACCTTTCATCTCCCCCTCTTTTGAAGCCAAATGTCTATAGCGATTAACCTGTGCCTTCCTGGTCATGTCTGATCTAACACTGTAATCTGGATGTGTGGGGGGTGGTCGCTTGTTTCACAGCTTGACAGATGGAGAGGAATTGTGCCCCAGGAGCTGTATTTAACAGATGACACCCAGGAGCTGCATTTGGACTTGGACATCATTTAGATGATGTGATTTTGTCTTTGAGTTGATGCTGTATGAGATGAGACTCGTGGGGTCTTTGTGATATGAATCATGGGGGTCAGATGGTGGACTGTCGTAGAAAGATAAATCCCTGCTGCCTGGTGTCCATGCCCTTGGATAATCCCTTCTTTTGAGTTTTGGAGGGACCTGTGGCTTGCTTCTAACCAATACAATATGCAAAGGTGATGGGCTGTCCATCTGTTTTTATGTTACATTAGAAAAGATTCTGTCTTAGCTGACTGAAATGAGAGATTCTTCTTGCTGGCTTGATGACATAAGCAGCCATGTTGAAGAAGCCCAAAGAAAGTGCAGGAAACCGCCTGGAATTCAGGGCAACCTTAGGAAATAGTGGAGACCTCCAGGCGACAGTTGGTAAAAAGGCTGGGTCCTCAGTCATGTAGCTGCAAGGAAATGAATTGTGTCGGAAACCTGAATGAGCATGACGGTGGATTCTTTCATAGTCAGGCTTTTAGATGAAATATGAGGCCCAACTGACAACTTGATTGTAGCCTTGTGACACCCTGAGAAGATAACCAGCTAAGCTGGGCCCAAACTCTTGACCCATGGGATTGTGAGATAATAAATGTGTTTTGTTTTAAGCTACTAAATTTGTGATGATTTGTTACATAGCTATAGAGTACTAGTATGGCATGTGTCATTTATTCCAAAAAAATTTTAAAGATGTATAATTGTATATGTGTCCCATGCCAGCCAAAATGGGACCTAATGGCTGACCTATTGGTTTTGAGAAGTTTTCTCCTAGGTAATTTTTTTAATGTTTACTTATTTTTGAGAGAGAGTGAGAGCAAGCATGGGAGGGGCAGAGAGAGAGGGAGAGAGAGAATCCCACGCAGACTCTGCACTGTCAGCTCAGAGCCCGATGTGGGGCTCAAACTCATAAACTATGAGATCATGATCTGAGCTGAAATCAAGAGTCAGACGCTTAACCAACTGAGCCACTCAGGAACCCCTCTCAGGTACTTTTTTGAAAAAGCTACAACAGGGATTGCCCACCAGCCACCATTTTATTTTATTTTATTTTATTTTATTTTATTTTATTTATTTTTAATTTTTTGATCAGTCACCATTTTAAAGTGTGATTGGTAACGGGGAGGTGTTTGAGTATAGGAGGAATATGATGAGTCACGTGAACACAAAGATTAATAATTTAAAAAAATTTAAACGTTTATTTTTGAGAGACAGGGAGAGACAGAGTGTGAGTGGGGGAGGGGCAAAGAGAGAGAGACACAGAATCCAAAGCAGGCTCTAGGCTCTGAGCTGTCAGCACAGAGCCCGACCCGGGGCTCGGGCCCACAAACCACAAGACCATGACTTGAGCTGAAGTCAGATGTTTAACTGACTGAGCCACCCAGGTGCCTCAAGATTAAGTAATGATTTTTAAAGAGAGGCAAGTGTAGTAGGAGAGATGAGAGCTCTGATTTTTAACCTGTTTGTTGGAGAGGGACCTTTGTGAATGACTGATAACAGTTATGAACCCATTCCCACTTATAGGCATGAGACAAGTTGTACAAAATATAGGAGAGAAGGGTTATAGATCTCCCAGTTACTTGGTTTCCATAACAGGAGCTCCTAAACTAGAGGCATGAAGAATAGTTAGGTGGCTTCTATAGTGATCTTCATGAAAAGTAGTAAGAGCTGAACCAGGTTACTGATGGATATATGAATAGTCAAGACGGTACTTGTACCGAGATGAAAAATCTATGATTCCATGTGGAGGAAAGAGAGGGGGAGCAGTCAGAGGTGACATGAAGGTTTCATTTTTGTTTTCTGGAAAATAATGGTGTCATAACAGAAATAATGTATTAACACAGAATAGGAGAAAGACTTGGAAAAACTGTGATTAAATCTCTATCACTTTTGGATATGAGACTGTGGGATTCAAAAAAATTTTTTTTAATGTTTATTTTTTGAGAGAATGAGAGAGACACAGAGCTCAAGCAGGGAAGGGGCAGAGAGAGAGGGAGACACAGAATTGAAAGCAGGCTCCAGGCTCCAAGCTGTCAGCACAGAGCCCAACATGAGGCTTGAACTCATGAACCACGAGATCATGCCTGAGCCAAAGTCAGATGCTTAACTGACTGAGCCACCCAGGAACCCCTCAGGGATTTTTTTTTTTAAGTTTATTTCTCTCTCATTTACTGTATGTAGTAACTCCAGGGCCCCTGGACTTTCAGTAAGAGACTGGGACTTTGTTTTTCTCTCTGTGAATGGCCCTAAGGGAGGACTGTCTTTGGAAGAGAGTGACCCTCTCCCTACCTATTATGGATAGAAATGTGTCCCCTCAAATTCATATATTGAAGCTGCAACTTCTAATGACTGTATCTGGAGCCAGGGCTTTTAAAGAGGAAATTAAGGTTAAATAAGATCCTAAGGAAGAGGTCCTAATCCAAAAGGACATCAGTTCCCTTATAAAAAGAGAAGACATCACTGATGTGCACAGAGTTTCCCAGGTTTGATGTTCAGTTTCCATACCCTCTGAGAATGAGTATATCTGAACCTGTGGTCACAGATGACGGGTGATCTCAGGCTCAGATTGGTCTCTTTGGCCTTAGGGACTACTGCGATACTGAGCCTGGTAGGTTTTGTATGGCATATCTACTTTAGGAAATATCTATTACCTACATGGAAGTGAAAGAATCACTGTGTGTTTCCTTAGTTCCTCTCATCTGCTTACTGGTGACTGTGCCTTGACTTCTAATCTGAGTTATTCAATATAAGGAGATAGGAGGGATACGTATCATGTATTTGTTGCAATTGAAGATATTTTAAGAGGCTTAAGTGATCACTCAGCATTATTGAGCCTCTAACTTCATGATGTTCATTGTTTGAAGGATATTTTTTTCTCATCCATGGTGAAAATGTACTGCAAGACCCACTATCTCTGGGGAGGGCCAATAATCCCTAAATGAACAAGGCAGCCCCCTTTATGGTGCTTTTATAATGCTCACCCATGGTTTCTCTCACACACATTTTATTATATTTTATTTTTGTGCTTGGCATGTCAAGAAGACTGTGACTACTAGGGTGCCTGGGTGGCTGAGTCGGTTAAGTGTCCAACTTCAGGTCAGGTCATGATCTCCTGGTTTGTGGGTTGGAGCCCCACGTCGGGCCCTGTGCTGACAGCTCAGAGCCTGGAGCCTGCTTTGGGTTCTGTGTCTCCCTCTCTCTGCTTCTCCCCCACTTGCTCTCTCTCTCTCTCTCAAAAATAAGTAAACATTAAGAAGACTGTGACTACCTTGAGGGCAGGGAATATGTCTTACTCAAGTTTGTAACACTGGAGCTGACCATAGTGTTTGTCACATGGTAGACGGTCAATAAATGTATTTTGAAAGAGTAGCTAAAGGGTTCCCTTAGCCCTGTGTCCACATTGCAGCTCAGTTGTACTGTAGATCAACCTGTATTGGGCATTCGATGATAGAGCTCTTTTGGTTTAGATGTGGTAAATCTGTGGAAATCACACAGATTTCCAAAAAAATTGCGTAAGAAAAACAAGGTTGCTTAACGTTGTATCATGTCACACTACATTAGTGGCTGTCCTCAGATTCGCTTCTATCAGCCATCCTGGAAAAATTAAAGGAAATGCCCTGGAATTTTCAGATTTATACTCTCAAAGTCCATGTGGGTTTCGCTAAAAAAGTGGCAATTATAGGTGGCAATGATATCCTTTATGTTGGAGTTCTAACTCCAGGCACAAAATAATGAGATGCTGAGCTGAACAGAAATTTAGAACCTGGTTGGTCGTGAAGCTTCAATTGTGAACTAGACATCCACCCATATGTAGTCTGAGCTCTGGCCAGTTAGCACAGCTCTCTAGAGTACCATTATAAAGAGAACCTTGGTGGTCACGAAATCAATGAATTGTGCTCTATTCTTCTGAGAATACAATTTTCCTAGGCAGATATGGTGCAAACGCCCACCGTCTTATCTCAGGAAGAGTGACATTGGAGGTGTGGTGGATTGGAGCAAATCCAAGTTACCTTCCCTATGGAGCAGTGTCAGCTCTTCCGGGAGCAAGTCTCACCTTTTCTGGGCCGTGTGACTGATGTGTTCATAGGCGTCTGTTGGGTGGAAACTCCTTTCTGTTTGTTCTGTGTTTCCCAGTGGTAGAATGTTCATTAGTGTAACAATTCTGACTTCTCTCCACCCCCTTACCCGCTGCTTCCCCAGGAGGGAAAGGCATTTCCTGATTACCCTATTTAAATTGCACCCTTCAATCTCCTCTCAGCCTCCTGTTTATTGCTTTCATAACACTCATCCCAATTTGCATATATATTTGTTTATGTATCTGTTTATTCTATCTTTCCCGTTAGACAATAAGGAACCAATTGTCGGGTATATTTTTTCCCTAGCTTTGTATCCTTGGCATCTAACACAGTGCCTGCGACCTATCCACAAATAAATGCAGTCTAAAACACCATGATTGTTCTAAGGTTTTAGAGTTGGCAAGGATGGGGAAGACTGTCTTCAGATAGGTGTGCATCAGGGCTAGGTTTTTTTGTACTAAAACACGGGGAGTAGAGAGTCTTTGAGGCAAGTGGAATGGGCTGAGTGTGGAAGCGGGAAAGTGTTTTCAGGGAAAGCCTAGTCTCAGGAGGGATCCTGGGACAGTTCTGAGGAGGAGAGAGACAGTCTGGAAGACTGGTCTGGCTGCACTGGGCAGAATGGTTTACAGTAAGCGGGCAGAACCTAAGGGTTCTGTGGGCTTGTGTGTGTGAGGAGCCTGGAGGCCTGCAGTAAAGCCAGCTGTGGGAACGGCTGTCTTAACTGCTTGTCGGAGCCCACTCTCCTTCCTGTGTGATGGGGGAGAGGCGGGCATGAAGTCAGAAATATTCCTTTTGAGACATGTAGCCAGTGTGTATGGCCAGAGGACTTGGCTTTGTTTCTGAGTTCCACAGGGAGACAAAGCTCAGACAGCAGGCCATTTTTTTTTAAACAAAGATTTGCTTTGTTTTGAGCGAATACCATTTTCATCTGCTGCCCAATTACCTCAGGTACTAGATTCAGGGAGGAGAATGTCGCCAAGAAGGAGGTCTAGACATCATTAATGTCTCTATTTTCTGGGCCCAGGGGTGGAAATGCTTTCCAAATATCATCAGCAGTTTCCTCCCCAGACCCCAGAGGAAACCACTCACAATTCTTCTTTCCCAGAGGAAACCACTCACAATTCTTCTTTCCCAGTGTCTTCGTGTGTGTGTGTGTGTGTGTGTGTGTGTGTGTGTGTGTGTGTGTGTGTGTGTGTGTTGGGGTCTCCAGGCTCCTGCAGCCTGGGGCTTTTTTGGCCACTGCTCTGCTGTCTGCCCTCTCTGGAAGCACAGTGATATGGGTCCTTGGCTGGAACTGTGAGCTGCTGGGATTGATGAATTTAGCCTCGCTTTGAAAGTTCATTGAAAACCATCCATTTGTCGAATAATCCTTCTAATTACACAGAAGAAAAAGATAAATCTTCCCCCTACCGGGAAGCTGTTTGTAACACTCGAATTTTAATCAATAACACAGATAGTGTTCTTTCAGACTAGAATCACAGCTCCTCTACTGCACAGACATTGTTGTTGGAGCTGATGGTCCCCGGAGTCTTTCTGGGACCCATGGGTCCGAGAAGAGAGCAGAGGGCTCTCCTGATGGGCTCCCTAGGGACTCCAGGTAGGTGTCAGGTACCATTGGTTCAATTTCCCGTGCTTCCCTGCAATGAATTCTCATACCAACTACTTGGTGGTAGGGCAGGCTTCCCAGGGTAAGGGCATAGGCCTCTGCAAGACTGCCCTCGCCCCAGACACCAGTTGCTAGTTCGGGGACTCCAGGCCACCCTCATTTCTGACCAGCTGGCTACAAATTTGGAGAGTCCCATAGTCCCTCAGGTTTGGGAGTCCTAGGGGATGACTCATGGAATTCAGAAAAGTGCTATACTTACAATTAGTTTTATTATAGCAAAAGATTAGAATCAGAATCAGCAGGGCATCTGGGTGGCTCAGTTGGTTAAGCATCTGACTTTGGCTCAGGTCAGGATCTCCTGGTTCATGAGTTTGACGCCCAGGTCGGGCTCTCTGCTGTCAGCACAGAGCCTGCTTCAGATCTTCTGTCCCCTTTTCTCTCTACCCCTCCCCTGCTTGTAATCTGTCTCTCTCAAAAATAGATAAACATTAAAGCACACACACAAAAAGAATCAGAATCAGCCAAGGGAGAGACGCATAGGGTGACATCTGGGAAGGTTCTAAAAATGAAACTTCTGATCATCTTCCCCATGTGAAGACCTGGATTGTGTTATTTCCTCCCATCAATGATATGTGACAGTATGCACAGGGATGCCCACTTGAGCCTTCAGTGCTCAGAGATTCAGAATTTTTTATTAGGCTTGATCATACATATTGCTTATGTGGCTGACCTTTAGCCTTGCAGCCCCTCCAGAAGGTTCTGGATAATACTTTTAGTCTTTGGTTCCTCTGGAGGTGGAAACTCAAAAGGCATTGTTCCAAAGCCCCCATCATAAATCACACTGTGAAACTGATGGTGGCCAAAGCCCCCAGATGGACAAAGATATTTCTGTGAGGCAGGACATTCCAGGGCCTTGAGATCACCTCCCAGTAGCTGATGATAAAGGCCAGATTTCTCTTTGGGAAAGTTAATTCTTCATTATAGAGGCCCCAAACCACTGGCAAATATAACCTCCCGGCATGCCCAGAGCCTGAGACGTGACACAGTCCCAGCTTGGGGTTGTCCCTGACTAGGAAGATGACTGGCATCACAGTCCAGACTGGAGCAACCAGGTAGGCCTTCCACTCTTGACAGTGTCCCCTCCACTTTGGATCCTGACCAGTCATATTCAGAGTCCCTGGAGCATTTGGTACTACAGTCCCAGAAGAGGAAATGGGATTTCTAGAAGGACCAGCTAAGAGCACTTCCTGTCACATCCTTGCCTGCTGATCTTTTTTCCTTGCTTCTGTCTTTGAACCTTCAGGCCTGTCTCTAAAATGACAGGTGCTGGGCACCTGGGTAGCTCAGTTGGTTAAGCGTTGGACTCTTGGTTTGGCTCAAGTCACGATCTCATGGGTTCATGAGTTAGAGCCCTGAGTTGGGCCCCTCACTGTCAGTGTGGAGCCTGCTTGGGGTTCTCTCTCTCCACCCCTCACAGTCTATCTGTCCCTCCCCTACTCACTTGAGTGGGCACGCATGCTGCACACTCTCTCCCTCAAAATAAATAAATAAATAAACAAAAAAACCCCATTATTTAAAAAAATAAATTAATTAAGTAAAATGACAAGTGCACATTTTCCAGGCCAAGGCTTGATTGTGTTGCAGGCTTATTGGGAATTGAGCGTCACGGACTCAACAAGTACTTTTGGGGTTTCCACTATGTGCAGATATTGTACTAAGTTCTGGAGGTACTATAAATAAGAGACACATATGATCGCTGATCTCACACAGCATAGATCTGGTATGGTACATAGAGAGCCTCATAAGAGGATCCCCACCAGAAGAGGCTTCCCAGAAAAGTGCTGTCTAAGTTAAGATCTGATGGATGGTTAGGAGCCAATGAAGTGTGTGTGGTTGGTGGGAGGCAGGGAGGGGCGGCTGCTGGTTAGAGAGAGAAGGTCCCAGGCAGAGGAGATAAATGTGAGAAGGGTCAGGGGTCATTTATGGGCTCCTGGACTTAACTGTTCTGTTGAGCTGTCTAAGCACGGGTTTTGCCAACCCTTCCTAACAGGGGTCTTCCTAGAGGAAGCCCTTGAAGTGTGACCTGGTTCTTTCCTCACAGGCTGACCCAGACTACTCTCTGTTTCTAGATATGGGCATCACTCCATTATCCTTCATTTAACTTCCTGTACCTTGGCTCTGAATTTGCACCCACTCTGACTTTAATTCTTTACCTACATAAATCCCTCTTATTTTTTTAATGTTTATTTACTTATTTTGAGAAAGAGAGAGAGAGTGAGAGCATGTGCATGGGTCAGGTAGGGGCAGAGAGAGAGGAAGAGAGAGAGAGAGAGAGGGGGAAAGAAAGAATCCCAAGCAGACTCTGCACTGTCAGCACAGAGCTCGACATGGGGCCCAGACCCATGAACCATGAGATCATAACCTGAGCCGAAATCAACGGTCAGACACTCAACTGACTGAGCCACCCAGGTGCCCCTCATAAACCCCTCTTCTCTCAGCTCATTTAGAGATTCTCCCACACTGGCTTTCAGAAGGATAACTATAGACAATAGAAATATGTCCACTACTTTAGGATACTATCATTGGTATTGTAAATGGTGCATCATTTTTATTTAGTGAGTCTCTTGATTGAAAACCATTTTCTTGTCCACTGAATTATTCCCTTATTATCTCTTACGTGTTTTATTTCATCCACAAATGGTCGGAAAGCTTGTTCTACAACCCCATTTCTTCTCTTCTTAAAAAAAAAAAAAACAAAAAAAAGACATATAACCATTAAGAGTGCTTAGAAAATGTTTCTTGAATGTGGCATTTTCTGCTACACTGCAAATGGAGGTGAGAAAGAGGAAAACCAGGCAGCACCTGGACTCTCGCGCACCTCCTTTCCCACTCTTCAGACTCAACTAATAATCTCACTTCTCGGTTCATAAGAGAATAGAAGCAAATGGAGCACAACTTCTTCACCTGCTCACCCCAAGTCCGCCAACCCTGCCGCACGTGAAGTCGTGTTCTCTGCCTTTCCATCCATTTAATGGGTGAATCATCCATGCTTATCTTAAGTCTCATGCCTCTGTTTGTGCGCTGGACCCTGTCCTCCATTTTTGCCAACTCAAGGACTTTATAATATTAGCTTCTCCCTCAACATTATCAATTTCTCCCTGATGGATCATTCCAGTCGGTATATGTAAATATTCGATACTATCATCAATGTTGTCTCATACCCTCTGAAAAATGTCTCTTGGTTGGCAGTTTTTGATTTGCTATCACTTGGATGTAAAAACAAAATGTGGGGTTTCTCACCTATTTGTCTGTTATACCCCTCTTCTCCCTCTCTTAGGATTCTTTAAAAAATATTTATGTTTTTTTTTATTCTGCCTTCAAAGGAATGCATATTCATTATATATATTGGGAAAGCACAGGAAAAAATATGAAGAAAATAAAAGCAGCTTTTAAATCAAATGTGCAGAGATAAGCTTTGTTAACTTGTGCATTAGCTTTATATATGTGCATTTATAGAATTGTAACAATGTGGTATATTCAGTTTGTATTTATTGTATTTTTTTCTTAACAGCTAGAGTATTTTCAGATTATTAATATGGCTTTAATGGCCGCTTTTGAAGAAAAATTGCCAGGATTTATTTAACCATTCTACAACTGGTAGATATTTATATTTTTCCAATTTTTGACATAATAAAAAGTACACAATGAAATACTTCTGTATAATTATTTATGCACATTTAGATTAATTCCTATGAATTAAATTTGTAAGAGTAGAATTAATGAGACAAGCACATAAACTAACTCTCTCTCCCTCTCTTTCTTTCTCTTCCTGGCAGCAAAGCTCAGAATCCAAAGTACATGTTCTTTCCACCACTGGACCTTTGTGTCTTCAATCAGAAGGCTTCAGGTTTTCCAAAGCACTGCTTAGCTCTTCACTTCAGCATTGGCCATTATAAATTTTCCTAAAAATCCAAATCCCTAGGGGTGCCTGGGGGGCTCAGTCAGTTAAGCGTCCGATTTCGGCTCAGGTCATGATCTTGCAGTCCGTGAGTTCTAGCCCCGCGTCGGGTTCCATGCTGACAGCTTAGAGCCTGGAGCCTGCTTCGGATTCTGTGTCTCCCTCTTTCTCTGCTCCTCCCCCACTCTCTCTCTCTCTCTCAAAAATAAATAAACATTAAAAAAAAAAATCTAAATCCCTAAATTGCGAAAATGATTCATGCTGGCTGTTACCATCATATAAGACAGAGATGGGTGAAGAAGTCAACCTCTTCTGCTCCTCTGCTTCCTCTCCCGCCCCATGCTCCTTCTCTTCTGCCAAGCCCTTCCTCTTAAGGCAACCAGTGGTTCATGTCTACACATGTCTCACTATATAGGCTTTTATGTTTATAGGTTTTATTTTGTTTTGCTCTTGCAGAAAATTGAATCTTACCATAAGCAATATTTTTTAGCTTTGCTTCTCCAATAAATATATCATAAACATCCTTCAAGGCCAATGTTTATGGTAATAATATATTCTTTCTGATGGCTACATAATAATCATGATATTCTAGATTAGTTGCTAGTTCTGGGGCAGCAATTTAAGTGAGACTCAACTGAGTATTTCTTCTAGTCTTAGTTAGACTCCCTCAGGATCTGAAGTCCACTGTGATCAGCTGCCGGTCTTCTTTGCTGATCTTGGCTGGGCTCTCTCACCTGTCCAGGGCCTAAGCTGGGACTGGGCTAATGTGGCGATGGTCCACATGGTCTCTCATCCCCTAGGAGGTTAGCCTGGGCTTATTCACAGAGTAAAAGCAGAGGTCTCAAGAAAGCAGGCAGGAAAGTCTCACGCAGGCAAGGTCTCATGAGGTGTTGGCTCAGAACTTGCCCACTGTCACTTCTGCTACACTCTGTTGGCCAAAGCAACTCATAAGTCCAGTTTAGATTCAAGGGGTGGGGAAAAGGAGTCGACCTCTTCATGGAAGAGCCACCAAGTTGCAAAGGGCATGGATTCAGGGAGGCACGTGCAACTGTGCCCATTTTTGCAAACTACCACACAGGCATATTCCATTATTTAGCAAGCCAGTCTACTACTGATGAGTATTCATGTTATTAATATGAATCTTCTTGAGGGTTTTAGTAAATATTAGCATCTAAGAAGTTTGCACTAGTTTTCATGTTAATCAGCAGTGTATGGCAGTGTGTTTCACCACACCCTCAATATTCTAGGAAGGATCTGTACCCCCAAACCTCCATCAACTTGTGGTAAAAATATGCCACACCTTGTTACTTGATTTTGTATTTTGTTAATTATTGGTGAGGTTGAGTTCATTTTCAAATGCTTATTAACCATTCTTCTTTTTTCTTTTATGAATTTCCTTTTCATGGCACTTGTCCACTTTCCCATTGAGGTATTAAATTTTCTTATTTGTTTATAAATACTTTTCCTTTTTAAGGACATAAACCAATCTGTTACAAAAGGACAGAAACTCAGATTATTCAAGAGGCCATCACATCAATTTTGTTTGTTACCAATTGGTAACCAGAAGCTGAGTCCTTCTTAGACAGCACCCTGGCTTTTCAAGTAAATTTATGCTCAGTTTATGCTGAGAACAAACTCTGGCAGGGCACTGCCATACCTTTTTTTTTTTTTTCCAAGAAGACTTTCCTTTTGTTTTTATGAATAACATTAGGAGCTGTTTCCTCCTTCTTGGTCTTCTTCCTCCTCCTCTTCCTCTTCCTCCTCCCCTTCCACTTCCTCCTCCCCTTCCACTTCCTCCTCCTCCTCCTTCTTTAGGAAGCAGAAACCTAGGAGAAGTTTAAAAATGCCAAAGAGAAAAGCCAAGATACTTCATGACATTTGAGGGAAGTAGATTAAATTCAATTAATTTATCAAGAATTGTCTATAAGCAAGATACGGTGCTCAGTGCTGCTGGTGTTGAAGTATGAATCAGACAGAGTTACCACTCCGGAAAATTTGGAGACTAGTATATAACTCATATGTTACTGAGGAACTGTAAGGACTCTGAGATTCCACCTGTGCACCAGGCATTACCCATGGATTGAATAAACTTCGACAACAGCTGTCATTAGTAGTTACTCTTTATTGAGTGCTTTCACTGTGTCAGACCCTGTAATAAGTTTGTTTTATACATATTTGTCCTTTTGGGTTAAAAATACACATGGATGAGGCGCCTGGGTGGCTCAGTCAATGAAGTGTCAGACTCTTGATTTCGGCACAGGTCATGATCCCAGAGTCATGGGAGTCAGCCCTCCGAGTTGGGCTGAGAGTGGAGCCTGCTTAAGATTTTCTCTCTCTCTCCCTCCCTCAGCCCCTCTCCCCTGCTTCTACTCTATGTCAAATAAAAAATTAAAAAAAGAATTAAAAAGCAAAAAATTGGCATTAAAAAACTCATGGATGTATTGTGATTAGTAAAAAAACCCCCATATTATTAAAAATATTACTATATTCATAATCCTATTTTTCAATCAGTGAATATTAAAAATCTATTACTATTTGCAAAATTTTTGGATTTAAAAAGGTCTCCATGTTTAAAAAGGTGGAGATCCGCCCAGCAATGAATGGGACTTGGGACAGAACCTCTTTCAGTGAGGATTGACACCAGATTAAAAGTGTGATTGATGGCTGGGTAAGTTTCAGGAATTCAGATATTTAAACATCAAGCTTGATCTCTGTTTCTGGCCTATAACCTGAACCTATCTCATAGTCCTCATTTTTGTGCCCATTTTTATTTTTATTTTATTTATTTTTTGAAGTTTATTCATTTTTGAGAGAGACAGAGACAGCATGAATGGGGGAGGGGCAGAGAGAGTGGGAGAGAGAATCCCAAGCAAGCTCCAAGTTGTCAGCACAGGGCCTGATGCGGGGCTCTAACTCGTGAACCGTGAGATCATGACATGAGCCGAAACCAAGAGTCGGAGGCTTAACCGACTGAGCCACCCAGATGCCCCTGTACCCATTTTTAGTTCCCAGGCCTGGTAGGAGAAGCAGGTTTCCTGTTGGGGGACCATGGGTCTTCTCTGGAGGCTGTTTTGTGGTATCTGGTGACTCACTCAGCCTGGGTGGCCTCTTCTGGACATTATCAGGGTTTCATGAGGGTTGGGTAGGAGTTAAGAGCCAAGCCAAAAGTGAGTGTGAGGAAGAAGGAGCACATCTGGATGTCTGCTAATCACCTATTCCCAGTGGGAAAAAGGCCTGGTAATCAACATTGGCGCTTCCTCTTTTTCCTCCTTCCTTTTTGCCCTTCCGACCTGGATTCCAGGCCACAGGAAACCAGCCAAACTGCCCCCAGGGCCGAGGAGCTCCTGATCCCTTAGTCCTCAGCCACATCCTCCACATCTCCTCACCCTGGTGGAGTCAGAGAGTTTAGGGAAAGGACACATTGCATTGTTCCACACAGCGAAAGACAGGAAGGGAACAGCATTGATTTTTATGCCTCATCACTATCATACTCTTGTTACTTGTCAGAGTTCCCTGTTGAAGACACGATAAATCGGACTTTTGCAAAGTATCCTTAATGTAACTATTGAAAATGAAAAAAGATATTTTTTCTCTCCCTTATGGATTTTCAAGTACTTTTGAAGTTTAGAAAAACACTGAATAAATCTGAAAGCAAGTTGAATGCTATCAGACAGAAGATATTGTCATCTCAAACAGAGAAATTGCATTGTGATTTAAAGTAAATCTGTTAGAATCATTTTATTTTTTTTTTTAAATTTATTTTTACAAGGAGAAATGCCTTCAGCTGTGTTACAAAATTTAGGTGAATCTGCTCAGTCCTTCTATATTGATTGAATGAATTAGACCTACATCAGCAATACCACATCTAGCCTTTTATTAATCACAGGTCAGTGAGTCAGAACAGCCTCTCATGCAAACATAGTTTACTATTACAATAATCAGCGTTTTCTTACATAGAACAAGTGAGGTTTCTGTAACACACTTTCCTACTTAACGGTTCTTGGAGCCATTAGGATAATATTTTCAATATTATGGGAAAGCTCTTTGCTTTTTTTGGTGAACAGATAAGTAAAAAACTTTGTTATCAATATAAAATACAACTTTGTTACATTTTATAGTCGCTGGCATATAACTAATCATTAACTGCTGCTTTTATTTACCTATATGCAAATAATAATTAGCATTAACCAAACACTTATGTGTCAAGCTCTAGCAACCCTATGAGGTATCTATTATTTACTCTCCCAATTTTTCAAAAACACCAAAGCACAGAGAAGTGGAATGATTTGTTCAAGGTCACAGGACTGAAATACGAAAGATCTGAATGCAGACTGTCTGTACCTGAAGCCTGTGCTCTTTATCTCTCTCCTTATACCATAAATTTCTTGCACTAAAAAAAAAAAAAAGGCTTATTGTTAACCCAGCGTTTTTCAGTCTCAAATGTCCTTGTGTCAATAACTTCTTGACATTTCGGTCAAATTTCTCTCTTTTTCTAAGAAGTTTTTCATTTTATTTTCATTTCATTTTAACTTAACTTTTATTCGGGGTCGAATCAAGGATGTTTGGGGCTCATAAAAATTCATTTCCACAAAGAGCTGCTGGGAGAAAGTATACATCTGTTCACTGAGACATTATTTCAAAACTTCCAGAATATGTGCAGGCTGGGTCTTTTCAACACTTCACTAAAACATAACTCAGTGTGATGAGATCAACAAGGAACTTACATTTTAGTAGGTGACAAGAGGGAATAAAAAAAGACTCCACTTTCCTATTAAGCCATTCTGTACTTGTGCTTGGTGACACCGGCTGATTGATGATCTTCTGCTGGCATGGCCAATTCAACAAAAGGACCGACACAGATGTGTGCCAACAACGTGGGGAATGGGGGCGTCCATTCTCTTTTTGGAGTGATGCAGTTTTGGGGTTAGATTTATGATGTTTTTAATTGGCAACGGTGGCTCCTATGAGGTTTCTAAGAAGGTGGAGAATGAGTGTTTGCTAGGCCTTGAAAGTCAATTGTTCAGAAATTCTAAAACATATGCCCGGTCAATGGGTTTGCTATCAAAACAGAGAAGATTGATAGAGAGGAGGACATTTCTTTAGAAAGCAGCTTGCGATCCTAGCCTCGAGTGCCCTTAAGGGAGACCCATTTGCAAGGCTGGTATTTACTCTTTCATTTGGCTTAGTTGTGGTATTTACATAGTAATGGTTTCAGTTTAACTTGGGAATGTTATTTTAAATCCTAGCCAAGCTGCATATAAAAGTGTCCGAATGAATTATCTTATGTGTTTACTGTTTCTCCATGTTTGTTTCTGTGCCTTTTTGAAACTGCTGTCTGCCAGTCACCACCTCCATTCTTTTCACTGTCAGCAGGGTCCCCTAACAGGGAATATGTATTCCTCCGGTGCCTCTCGTAACAGATTCCCATATTTGAGGGTTATACCAAATTCCATACCAACCCAAACTATTTCTCTTAGTAAGTATCCAGGTGAGTGGTTTTTAGTCATAGTGTTTTCATTTCTCTGGTCTTAGAGCACAGAAGCTTTGATAAGCCCCGGGGGGGTGGGGGGTGGCGGGGGGGGGGGGTAATACACTTGAAAGCCATCCATTTGTCATTTGTGTAGGAGCAGAAAAGCTATTGAATATGGCTGATCTGATAAATATAGATGTAGTGGGTAAACCATTTGCAATTGACTCAGAGATACAAACCAGGACCGCTTTATCTTCTCTAACAACTGAGTGTCTAGTTCCGGCAACCATTTGCCTGGTATCAGAAAACTTACTTTAAGCAAATACAGGGTTTTCATAATTAAATCATGATTTTTGAAATCTGTGCAGGATTTTCCCCACCAATTCAAGTCATCCCCCCACCCCACCTTCTTGGAATGACATCTAAGTTCTAGAGTGCTGAAGTGTTCCTGACATCGCTTGGGGACACCTGGCCCACACTGGCATGTGCTAGGATGAAGTTCTGGGTCTGGTCTGTAGCATTACTGTTTCTGTCTGTCCAGATGTGTGAGTCCCTGAAGGTTTCTGGTTGTTGATCTACATGTTCTGTGTCCTTCTTATCATAAAATTAAGGCCACTCCAGATTCACTTAAGGCTCTCTTGGTTAATTTCCATGCTTTTTGTGTACGTGTGAAAAGTCACCTGCTCTAAACTCAGTCTGGCAGAAGCAGGCTATCTTGGGCTCTGTGAGCCCATTGGCACTACAGCACAGCCATCTCTGGAAACTTGCAAGGATATTGTCACCAGGGCTTTCTGACAGGAATTAGTTGTAAGTCCTTTACGCTCAGATTCCTTCACACTGCTTTGGGGCTTCATTATTGCCCTTTCTACCCCATTGGTGGGAGACGGGTAAGGAGGTAGGACACAGGGATCTTCACCAATGTCTTACTTCCTTGTTTTTGTCTTCATCACCCCTAGGGATTCCCATAGACCAAAAGTCTGCATTACATCTAGGGCTGCATTCATTGCTCTTTGTATCAACTTACATTCTCAGGGATCTTTTTAAGGCATAGATTTCTTTTAAACTCAAAAGACATAACCCAGACTCAGACTCCTTTATTTCATTGTACTGTTTCTAGAGAAAGTTTCCAAATTTTATTTTGAAGTTTGAAAGCAAAGCATTTACTTATTCCTTTTTCTTTTGTGCTCATTATGCTTTCTCTCCTCCAGTACAAGAAGTCAGGACTTTCTGCCTAACATGAGAAGGATCACAGGGTGCAAGGGGATTGTCAGAAATAAAATACACATCTGCTCATAGAAAAATCTTACTCTGTCACAAAGATTAAGATTGGGAATTAAGATAACCAGTTTACTAACACCTTTCTATAAGATCAAAGAAAATATAAGTGATTACTTTCTGAGAAGCCATATGGAGCACCGATTAAGAGCAGAATTAAAGAGTCAGATGGTTTGGATTCAAATCCTGGGAGTACATAACCTAAGACAAATTATTTAGTCTCCTTGGGCCTCATTTTTCTATAAACTGGGCTGATAACTGGGATTGTTCTGAGAATTAAATTAGTTAATATATGTAGAACATTCAGAACAGACACTTTCAATAGTAAGCATTTAACAAATACTAATTATTATTAGATGTTGCCAGCACATGTGTTGAGAACATTTTAAAGTAATTATCTCATATACACATGTGTTCCAAATGACACGTGTAGACATTCACTTCCCTTTTCAGTTGCTTTGCCCATATTGTCAACTTTTAACTTTTTTTCACTTTCTTGATGTAATTGATTAGTTGTTCAGGCATCAACACAGACACTTTATTTTATCCACATGGGATTGCTCAATACAAAATGAAGCCGCCAAGATTTGGTCACACTGTGAGGTTGAGGTTTAGACCTCTGGACTGACAGGTCTACCCAGAACTTGTGACCCCAATTGCATGGAGTTAGGAACCAACTATAAAGTTAAAGGAAAACATGTACACAAGACTCTTCTTACTTTTGACAGCTACAGGTTTAGGAGTTTCCAAAAACCACCTTAGGTTCCATCATTCTCTAGAAAGACTGACAGAACTCTTTGAAACCTATCATATTCATGATTACTTATATTACAAAAAAAAAAAAAAAAGAATACATTGAAACATCCAAAGTAAAAGGTGAATAGGAAAGTCTGGGAGATTTCCATACTCGGAAGTTTCCATTGTTCTCAGAGATGGGCTACCCTCTCAACATCACTATGTGACAAATATTCATGGAATATTGCCAACTCAGGAAACTCACTTGACCTTGGTGTCCCAAATTTTTATTGGACCTCATTATGTAGGCATGATTGATTGATTGCCCACGTGGTTGAGCTCAGTCTCAGGGTTAATTGCTATCATTAACCCAAAGCCTCCACCACAAATTATATGGTTGTTATTTTTGGCAGAGTCAACTCCCTACCCTGAGACTATAGGGTGTGGCCAGCCCCATGCTGAATCATCTTGTTAGCAGAAACTATCAGGTGTGATCCAAGAGGCCCACCATCTATAATGATGGTAGTCCTATGATTCAGGAAAATCCAAGGATTTATAAGTTACTTCCCAGGAGCTGGAACAAAGTCCCACCTTTAGGCAAAGCTAACTTCCTTCCTATCCTTTAGTGGAACAGTAAGCAAATCCCATTGTAAGTAATCCAAGGTTTCCCACTGTCTTTCAGGGCCTGGTCCACTATGATCTCTTACCTTAGCCTGGTTCAAGTTTGGAGATGATTAGTATGTTGATACTGTGTCCACTTTCCATATAAACATATTCTCTGTGGTTTTTCACATTTACATTAAACCTGGGTTTGAGAGCATAAGTCATTCCAGAAACATGCTTGTAATCCAAAGCGCTTGGATATCAAAGAGAATTTCCCCATAAGAAATAATGGAAATTCAGATGATTCTTTCCATAACCCAAAAATATTCATATAAAAATGATTACAATACTTTAATATAATACAAAATAATAAATAAAACACAAAATATAAAAGAAAATACAAATTAACTTGCATTTACCTTTGAAAACCTTTGTGGCTCTTGTGAGGGAGACGAGAGAGAGGAGGGTTAGTGTATAGGATGACTTTCACTATCACTAATGGAATCACTGCTATCTATTGACTCAATGGAATCTTTCTTTTTGTGTATCTTTAACAAGGAATCTATCCAATGACCCTTGTTTTTGCCTCCTTTTGAGGATTTTGCAGAAATATGACATTGCATTGACGATCACCCACAATCCAGAGAGAGAGAGAGAGAGAGAGAGAGAGAGAGAGAGAGAGAGAGAACCATGGCTCAGTTGTGATCATGTGATATTCAGCATCACATATGACTTGTGTTACAAGACATCACTTGTTTATCAAGTTAAAATTTATTAGAAATGTGTGCTCATCTTGCGGAACACTCATAGAACAAGTTACTCGCAATCCAAGGTTTTACTGTGCTTTTATGTGAATTCTCTTTAAAGCCTTTGTTTTTTGTCTTCACTCATATTGAACTACAGCTACAGTCCCAGAAACACTGCATCATGTGTCTCCAATCCTCTTTGGGCATTTGAGAGTTTGAGTTAATGGATGTGTCACTGAGAGCATCCCCACTTACAGAACAGTCCAGTGTAGAGTAAGAGAGATGCCTGATGGCTCAGATTCATTCATTCATCAGCTATCACATTCCTTTGTGCCAGGCACTAGTCTGAACACAGCGCATTTAGTGGAACTTAGAGGCTGATAGGAAAGACAACTATTCATTATAGAGATAATCACACAGAAATATATAGGAATTGTGATAAGGCCAATAAAGTAAAACCTGTTTCACTCTTTTGTAGAAATTACAGGGTTCTTTGAAACAATAAAACAAAGGGAACAAATTGAGATTGGGGGCAGGAAAGTACTCATTGAGGAAGTGACATTTAATTCAAGATTACAAGAATGGGTAAGGATTAGCTAAATGACTGGAAACTGATTTGATATGAGCTGGTAAGAAAGGCATGATGTAAGCTTTAAATTTAGTCTTTGAGTTGCCTCCCCACTTCCACTAAATGAGGAAACTGTTCCCTGATTAAACTTGAAATTCAAAGGTCCTTTGTATCCAAGGTCCTAACTGACTCTGGGGGTCAAAAAGAAATCTAGTGAAGATATTTAGTGAGGTTGTGAAGAAACACTCCAAGAAGAGAAGGCTTTGGAAAGCTTTCAGTTCATCTCATTCCCATGTCTGTGGCAATTGAAGGCTCTCTCTAGCATTCAGAAGGTTGGTGTCTGTTAGAATCAAGCTTAAGAGGGCCATTCTGCTTTCATTCCATGACATTTCCTGCACCAGCCATCAAAATCGACTTTGTTCCTTTGCATAGTCACAGTCCTGCCAGGCAAAGGAACCAGAAATCACTGTAAAGCATTATGAACTGTTCCTTGTTAAGACGAACTGAATGTGCCCCAGTGAGATGGTTAAGCAGCTATAATACTCAGTTTGAAGTATATCGGAATGAAAGCCACAGATTGAACACTGTGAGATGTCTGTGTGATAGATGACGAGAAAGAGAGAGTCATGGGCTTTACCTTGTCTAAGAAGATAGGGATTTGGGGAGGGATATTAGATAGCTCACAGAATCATCAAGCAAGCTGGGGAAATACTCTGGCCCTGACTTCTAGGAGCAATGACTGGAGTCATTTGTACAACTAGCCCCATAACGAGGTCACTGCCTCTGTCCCAATCACAGGACCACTTGATGGTGATGCTAAATGTCCAGATCAGGAAGCTGCCTTCAGTGCCACTGGCCACAGAACATGCAGCCAAACTGGCCCAACCAGGAAGCTGTGCTCCTGGCCAAATCAAAAAGATATCATTCCTGCCAATCCCAGAACCATGCAGCCTCTACTGTCCCCAACTAAGAAAAGGATGTCCCTGCCTAGACTGTTCTTCACATGGCTCATTTCCCAAGTAAAGGCTTAGGTCCACACCCCAGCTGCAAGGGACCCTGGGAAATCCAGTTATTAAAAATAACTGACTTGACAAGGCAGAATTCATAGCATATGGAACTGTCAATGTGGGGATCATGTCTGAGTCCTTTTTGGAAGCCATCAATGGTAGTTGCTCTTTAAAGTAAAAAAGAATGCCCGAAGAGATAAAACAACAAAGATGATTACAGGAATAAAAGAAAGATTCCGAAGAATTAGAAATTCTCAGTTTAACATGAGAAAATGAGAGAAATGATGGAAAGTACTTTATAATTTAGTAATGTTACAATAGATAGTATAATGAACTTGATCATTAAAAGCTGAGTAAAACTGAGGTTTGAAGCTATTTAAGGGCTTATATCCTACAAAACCATATTATTACAAGTGTCAGTATAGTTTGAATTTATCCTAACTTGACATGAATTATGGGTAAATGAATTCAGGGATGAGAAATAAGAACTAAGTTTTTAAAGACAGGTGTAAAGAAATAAGTTTTTAAAGGCAGGTGTATTATTGATATCAGAAAAAAACCCAAATGCGTTTACTAGTAACTATTTTTGCCAATGCCATCCATAGGTATCATTTATTTTTGTTTTTATTCTTTATCTCAAGTTGATGGGGCTGTTTTGTAAATATTTATGTAAATGATTTTTTTGTTTGAAATGGCCAACAATTACTAGTGACTAGAGCCAGAGAAAATGAAATGTATGAAATTATTAACTAAAGAATTAAGAGGGAGGCTCCTGGGTGGCTCAGTTGGCTAAGCATCTGACTTTGGCTCAGGTCATGATCTCACAGCTCATGAGTTTGAGCCCCGCATTGGGCTCTCTGCTGTTAGTGTGGAGCCTGCTTTGGTTCCTGTCCCCCCCTCTCTCTGCCCTCCCCACCTTGTGCTTTCTCTCTGTCTCAAAAATAAATAAAAAGATCAAAAAAAATTTTTAAGTAAATCTATTTAAAAAAAGACTTAAGAGGTATATGGTCAAACAATAAGCTCCCTTCTAAATTCTAGATATACTTGAAGAGGCATTGTTCCCTCTAGTGCTTTTGGATGGCTTTTTCTCTGGCCTCAGGTATTTTCCACATGCCTGATGAGCATTCTGCTGAATACTTGAGGTGATTCTCTGCACACCTTCTGGGACCTCTCTCTACACAGCTCTCTTTTCTCTGGTATCCTGTCCTATGAACTGTAGCTCCTCCAATCTCAGCTCTGTCTCCTCAACTCAGGGAAGCCACCAGGTTCTGCCTCAATTTCTCCTCCCTGTGCCCTGATCTGGAAACTCTCTTAAAGGCAATAATCTTGGGCAATATTAGGGCTTACCTCATTTGTTCTCACCTCTCGGAGATCATTGTCATTCATTGCCTGGTAGACAGTGTCTTAAAAACTGTTGCTTCATGTAATTTGTCTCGGGCTTTCTGTTGGTTGTTTCAGATGGAAGGGGCAAATCTGGTCTGTGTCGTTCCATCTTGGCTAGAAGCAGAAATCCAAATAAGATGATTTCTAGTGGTTGTATCCATTATACACATGTGCCAAAAATTAAATCGATTCTTCTATCCTTAGACATTTAGGTTTTTCCCCCTTCTCTTTTCTTTTAAATAAAGTTCTCATGATTGTTTTAAAAAAATAAATATTTATACATCATCTAACTTATTCAGCTAATATCTTTTGATAAAGGTAAGGTTTTTATTATTATCCTGGTTTTCCAGGTGATGAATGAAGCTGGAAGTGGTGATATGGTTTCTCTAAGGTCATTGGGATCAAGAGTCCAGGATTTTGCCCACTAAATGCTGCAAAGAAGTTTTTTTCAACAGAATCCTAGAAACTATTCTGTTCACTTCACTTATTCCTGAAAACACTTATTGGATTTCTTCTAGGTATCAGTTACTGGGCTGGTTGCAGGGGAAATACCAGTGAGCAAGACACACAAGGCTCTGAGCTCACTTACATTCTCTGTGAGCCAAAAAGACAATCCACGAGTCAACAAAAAGGCAAAATAGGGAGGCATAGAAAGAAAATCAGAAGGAACAAATAACTTCCAATGAAAAAGATGAATGCAAAGTAATGTAATTCCGCATTTTTTTTCCTGTTTCTACATTTGGCAAAGTAATATGCTAATAAGTCTGTGGATGTGAAAATGAACAAAATATCCCCCTGCCATGAAGAAACATTTATTATCAAAACAGATGACAAAACTGGGTAGATCAATGAGAACCTTCCTCACTCCAGGCACTGTGCTAAGCACTAGGCACACAGTCATGACCAAGACATGTGGTATCTGGCCTCATGGACCTTGTAGTTGTTCAATTTCAGGAACAGCCTGCTTCATGGAAGTGAGGCTTGAGGTAAGATACATTGGGCCAGACTGAGTTTCTCTGAAGAGGGTTCTAATAGTTCCCTTGCAGTTGTCGCACCAGCCTGATGCTGATGCCTGGTAAGTGCTCTATGAGTACCTCCTGATTTAGTGACAGAGGACAAGATACAAGAGAGGAAAAGCTGACCAAGCCATGTTTCTCGATGGACCAGTTTCCACCACTTCATTCATTTGGCCACAAAAGGGTATTGATTTCTATTCAGAGTAAAGGATATAAATGAACTGTAAGCTTTGGCACCTTTACACCAGAGAATCTTTCTGCGCTCAAATCTTCCACACGGCAATAATCACTGAGGATACTTAGAAAAATTGAGACCCAGAAGTCTGTCTTTGTGAATGATCTTGTCAACCCAACAAAGCAGCTTTTATCCTTGTTTGTGTCTTCTCTTTATTTTTACCTGTGGGTTTATCAGATGGAAAAAATCTTTTGGTTCTTGGGAAGGACCAGTGGATCTTCAGGCAAATAAGATATTTTATACAAGAATAAATTTTTGCCTTTCCTCTCTGCTAGTGTCAGCGTATCCTGGGTCTCTCTTCTGTCTCACTGTGTAATTTCACTCAGATCCTGACTTCAGCACTCGATTTCAGTAAAGTGATGTAGGTGTGTCCCATCTGTAAAGCTAGGAACACATATCACGACAAGGAGAATGTTGTTGGTAGTCACTGAGACAGTTGCATGGGCCAGCATCTATGGCTTTTGAAGAGGAAGAGATACTCCTGAGAGCAGATTGGAAGGGGTTGCATGCCTTCCTGTTCTGTGTTCTGTCTCTTCAGTGGGAGAGAAAGCAGTGTCTTAGCCTTAGTTTCCTTAAAAGCAGAACTAGAGAGAAAGGCATCTATTTGGGAAGTGAGCCCCGGGAGCAGGAGTGAAGGATAAAGGAAGCAGAACTGGACAGTGGGGAAAAACCACACTTTCAGTGGTGCATGATGGAGCTGGCCGCCATTGTTACACCATTGCTTGATCCTGCTGGGACCTTCTGAACAGCCTTATGGAATGTGCTGCAGACTTTGCCTTCTGTGGAGGGTGGGGTTGGTGTGAAGGTGAAACCATTTATTTGGTGGGTTTTTTCCCCATTGTTCAAAAGTAGTCCCAAGAGTATTCATTTCTCCTGCACTTCTTGGTTGTGTGATAAGTGTCCAGCAGGTTCCTAAGGTATCCCACACCTTGAGGTCAGAGAAGTCCCCAGTTGGGAAACAAGAGGTACACCTCTCTGGCCAGTTGAGGTGAGGCACTGAGATGTTGCGCATGCATCCGGCCAGAAGAAGCCTGCAGAAACCTGGTTGTCACAAGAGTGACAACAGGAAAGGTGGGGCTGATGCACTATGAAGTTATGTCCAGGAGGCATCTGATATAAGCCATTTGGCACTTGCCGTCTTTTTTCCCTTTTCGCAAAGTATTTGCTCCTGTTTGGCTCCAAACCATAGGTCCTAGCTGTTTCGTATTTTCTAGTAGCCTGGGTCTAGGAATATTTTTGGTTCTTCAACTTCAGCTTCAATTATCCACTCACCAAGACATCATTGACTAAATCTCACTGCTTCTGCTTTCTACTGTTTCAACTGTCAATAAAACAAAAGGTGTTCTAGAAGTTCGTTCACACCTCATGGAATTTCAACATTGGCTCCTCACCAGGAAATGGGTACTTGAAATTAGCATTGACTTGATATGGCTATATAATAAGACTTTGGAAATGGAGCCATGTCTGAGGCTAGGAGAGATTGTTAGGCTTTTGGAGAACTCTGTTGAGTCTCAAGGACAAATAGAAGAGAAGGAAAGAGGGAAGACAAAAGAAAAAAGAAGAGAGAAAAAGTGATTGGGGTATGGTGGTGGGTGGTGAAAGGTCTTTGATGGATTCCTCCCAGCTGTCATTGATACTCTCACTCCTACTGGGATCCTATTTTGAAAGTTTCGTGCTTGTTTAAAGTTGATCCTCTTTTGTTTTTTCCCCAGTTGTCATCCATGGAGCACAGTCTCAGGGCCAGCTTTGTGCCTTTGTCTGAACAACTTGCTTATAAAACCCTCTTTCTCAGCAGAAATCTGTGTAAGATTCATTACCTTAAGACTTCACTAAAGAGATTTACACATGTTATTGGTAGTTGAAATAGTGGGAGATTTAAACAAATGAAATGAACATATGTCTGATGGATGACTGATGAATATCTGTCCTTGACTTGGAAATGGGGTTTAGAAGATGAGTCTGGCATCTTTCTTTAAATGGAGGAGGGAGCAATGTTTCAGAATTCAAGAAGACCTGCCAAGTTTAAAAAGGAAGTGGAGAGTCAACTAATGTTAATCAATGTGCCAGGGCAGAATGAGAGAGAGAGAACTAAAACAGGTCGTAGAGGCAAAAAAATAATATTGCACCTGGAAGCCATATGGCCTCTCTGAGTGTGAGGCAGGATAAGAAACCTTTAGAGCTGAACATCTAATCTTATTCCCATTGACTAGTTTGCGCCCATGGATGGAGTTGTGTGGCTGTCAATGGACTTTAATTTCTAATTCTTCCAGCTTCCAGCCCCTTGAAATATAAAGGTTTCGTGCTCCATGACTCAGTTCAGAGCAACCAAGGGAGAATCGGGGACACCTGGAGTCATGTAGTTTCTAGGATTGGTGGATGGGAGGGTCTTTTTTCTGATCCTTCTGACCTTGGCTGTCTGTCCCTTTTCTCCCTCACAGATCCGTATGCTCCTTCTGGGACAGATCAGCTAGGTTAATAAGAGTGCCATAAACAAAGGACCACAAGACTACGAAAATACATACTGTCCTTCCCCAAAGCAGAAAATGTCCATGATCTCCAGGATGCTTGTATGGAATAGTGTCCTGTGACTTTTTTCCAATATCGTAAGCCTCTTTAGAAGATGCTTTTATTTATTGCCTGACAGGACCCATTTATCGGAGGCATAGTCTGAATAAATGGAGTTTCAATATTTGTTCATTCCTTCTCCTTGTCTCCTCGAGCAAATAACTTCTTCTTTTACCTTGAAGTTAACTATGCTATCTATATGCTTTCACAAACTCCACAACAATGCTGCCTAAATGAAAAACATTGCTTGTTCATTTGTACTTTGAGTTTTATTATAAGTCCCGGTGATCACCAGAGTCTTTGGTCTCATCCTTAAAGGATTTATTTTTAGGTGCTTCACACCTGAGGCCAAATGTAGACCTCTCAGGCTGGGAGAGGTTGTTAGGGATCATCTAGAATTTCCCTCCATATCACAGACTGTGGTGTTGGGGTGTGTGTAATGTATGAAGTCTCTGACTCATGACTAACAGACAAATTTAAGGGTCATCCTGTCCTTTCTGTAGCTTCCAAGCAGTGATGTTCCTAAACTTTATAGTAAGACCATCTTACATAAGTGAATTTTTATATCTTCTGATATCCTGATCTTTCTACATGAGAGCACATTGTGACTTCTAGGAGAGGGACAAAATAAAGATACTTCATTCATAAAACTTATTTCCTGATCCAAACCTATTTTTGTGTAAATCAGAATAAAATAGGAATTTGATTGTCATAAAATATCATCAAGTCTCACATACACAGGTGTACAAACATGCTTCAAGTCACCACAAATTTGTTTTATTTATTTATTTATTTATTTATTTATTTATTTATTTATTTATTTTGAGTGAGACAGAGACAGCACGAGCAGGGGAGGGACAGAGAGAGAGGGAGAGAGAGAATCCCAAGCTACACTAACTCACGAAACTGTGAGATCCTGACCTAAGCTGAAACTAAGTGTTGGATGCTCAACTGACTGAGCCTCCCAGGTGCCCCACAAACTTCTGTTTTGAAAGAATACTGAAAAAAAGAACAAAAGCATCCAATTTAACAGGAATCTATTCCAAACCTGGATAGGAATCAGTGGAAAGGAAAACACAAGCTGAAATTCGTGGGTACACACCCATGCTATAGATTTTCAGGATCTTCTTGGGGCTTGCGGGCTATGTTCTTAAGGTAAACAGTGTCTGGCTGACTTGACCTTTGTATTGTAAAATTCTAGAAGGTACTGTCACATAGAATAAAGTAAGAAGGGTGCCCTCCAGAGTGGTGCCATGGAAAAGTACTGCTGGTAGAGTCTTGGGGATCTGGGATTTTTGTGTCACCTGTGTGACAGATGCTGAGGTAGCTGTCATTGCTTAGGTCATGATTGCTTTATGGATCTTTCCTTCCAACTGCAGTGATTGCAAAGAGGCTAAATTTAGTTCTGAAGTGCTATCTTGAATTTAGTTAGACAAAGAGAGGAATGTCATGAGATTTTGGGGAAATGATTAAAAATTCTCCTTTCCCCTCAGAGCTTCACTTTGGCTGACACAATATTGGTGTTTCCGCAGTCATCATTTAGTTTTTCAGACATTTGTTACCCAACTAGAGATTCAGGTACTGCCTTAATAAGGAGTGTAACCAGGCCATATGCTAATTCAACTCAAAGGTCTTAAACCTGAGTTGCTCAAACCTCAGGGCTGATGCAGGAAAATACATTTAAATTGGAAGTAAGAATGTTAGGCAATCCCCAGAGGTCACTTTTCTGCAAGTGAATCACTTGTATTTATTTAGTGATTTAATCCTGAATATCTAGTTTTATATTTTTATAAATTCGAGATGAGTTTCTATCACTCGTAACAATAAAGTAGCACCTTCAGATAGCTTTGTCTTCTGAACGCATACTCTGTTGTTGCCTATTTTTAAAATCAACCAACCAACCAAACAACAAACCAACAGAATAACAAACTGCTCTCTCACCTCCGGTTCTTGCTCAGTTAGTATTCTATTTCTCTGCTCCCTTCCGAACAAAGCTTCTCAAATGAATTATTTTTCCTGCTTCTATTTCTTTGCTTCCCATTAGCTCCTCAACCAATTTCAATTCATCTCCCATTCCCACCACTCACTGAAACTGTTCTTGTCAAATGCACTAGAATCTCCTTGCAGCCAGTTGTCAACTCTCCATTCTTGTCTTACTCAACCTCTTGGCAGACCAGTACCCTCTCACAGTTAGACATTCCCCTCTCCTGACTCTCCTGGCCTTCCCCTACCTTATGGCCACTCCTCCTAGGTCCCTGTGCTGCTCTCTCTCTCTCTTCTCTGCTCACCTTCTTCTGGAGTGCTCCAGCCTGACCCAAGCTCTTATCCCTTCACTATATTTTCTCCCTAGCAAATCTATCTCAACTGGCCTTAAATACCACCCACATGTCAATGACACCTGAGGCTTTATCTCGATCCCTGACCTCTCTATTAAGCTCAAAAATAATTTATCTAATTTCTTTAGGACATCTTTACTTGGGTTTCTAATGGGCATCATAAACCCACCATGGCTAGAACACAAATCTTGGGACACCTGGGTGGCTCTATTGCTGGAGCATCTGACTCTTGATTTCACCTCAGGTCATGATTTCACAAGTTATAAGATGGAGCCTGAGTTGGGCTCTGAGCTGGGCATGGAGCCTGCTTAAGATTCATTCTCTCTCTCTCTCTCTCTCTCTCTCTCTCTCTCTCTCTCTCTCTCTCCCCTTCTCCCTCTGCTCTCTCCTGCACACACTCCCTCTCTTTTTCTTTCAAAAAAATAAAAATAAAATGAAACACAAATCTTGATTTCTCTTCAGTATCCCAGTCTTTTCTACGTCAAGAACTCATACTGAGATGTACTCAGTTGCTTAGGCCACATAGCAAGAAGTCATTCTTGGTTCTGTTCCTTTTCCTCTGCCCTGCCCCTCATTTAAATCCTGAGCAAATCCTGTTAATTTCACTGTCAACTATATCTTATATTTGAATATTTCTCTTCGTCGCCTTTGTTCCCGTTCTAGTCTAAGCCACCATCATTTTTGCATGGATTATTTCAACAGTCTACTAAATGTTCTTGTTTCTTTGTTTTTTGCTTTTCCTCCACTCTTCTCTCCTTATCTACTTTCCACACTGGAGCCAAATAATGTTTAAAAAAAAGTAAATCATACCATGTCACAGGCCTGTTTATAATTCTTGAGCAGCTTCTCATTACACTTGGTATAAATCCCAAATCCAACTCACTGTGGTTTTTGTAAGGCTCTACAAGACACCTCTAGGAGCCACCTAATTCACTTGGCTCCTTCACTGCACTTTGGTTTCTCCCTTCTTATTCTTGTTCCTGGAATACACTGGGCTTTCCCTCATTTCAAGGCTTTTGTATGTGCTTTCCCTGTTCCTCGAATGCTTTCTGCCCATGACCTGGTCTTTATTCTGCTTTGAGTTTTAGCCCAAATATCATCTCACAGAATTTTTTCCCTCACCACTTGATGAAAGTGTTGTCCACTCTTATTCCATCATAACAGCCTCTTTTATCTTCTCTGAATATTTATAATATCTGGTTTACGTTATTCACTTATTCACTAGAATATTGATTCCATGGGAGTAGATTCTTTTGTTTATTTTGTTCACTGCTATGTCCTCAGGGCTTAGAACATATCTGGTAAATAGTAGGTGCTCAATAAATATTTGTGGAATTATTGAACGTATTTATTTCTGTATTTTTATGTCTCTCTCTGTACCTTGATTGATATAAGTTTCATGGTCAGAAGAACTTTGCTTGTCTTGTTCATTGGTGTGTACCCAAAGTCTTGAATAATGCCTGGCCCTTAATAGTCCTTTCAACAAATACTTATTAAATTAACAAGTGAATAAAACAATACGATTTATGTATCCAGCATCTTTGAAAAAAAAGTGTTTTCCTACTCCCATTCAGGGAAGATGGTTCAACATCACTTTACTTGGCTTTTTAATGAAGAGAACTCTCTTTTAATGTTGAGGAAATATTTTATTCTTATCAATTTTTTTATAGGTGTGGTAGACTCAGAAAAGCAAGTTGTGCCTGCCTACTTCCCTGGATGATAGTCAATCCAGGGCAAGGAATGTGGACATGTATGAAGTGAACATAATTACAGGAGGAGTAGTAGATACTATTAGGTTATAGGCTCTTCTGAGACACCAGAGAGTCTCAGGAATATTATATGCATGGAGCCTAGAAATGCTTTCTACTTAGTTACTCACGTATATTTGCTGAATTGAAATTTTAGAGTATTAGGAAGAAAAGACAGAATCCTAAACCTGCTCAGAGAGAAAAAAAAGTCATAAAAGAGAATGATTCAAAATGGCATTACCTTTCTTAACAGCAATCCTGGATATTAGGACATCAGGGAATGATATCCTCAAAATACCAAGGGAGAATGGAGTGCTTGTCACACTTTTTCTCCAAAAAAAAAAAAAAAAAAAAAAAAAAAAAAAAGTCAGTGAAAATACTTTTTCTACTCAAATACTGGAAATGCTGAGGGGATTTCAACCTATAATTTTCTAATTTTATATTCAGTCAAAATAGCAATAAAGTATGAGGGTAGAATAAAGATATTTTCAGACATGTGAAGACTGAAAAAAAATCTTATGTGTGCTTTATTACAGAAGTTTTGGAGAACGTGTTTTAGCAAAAGAAAGGATTAAACCGAGAGATGAAGATATTTGAGATTCAAGATGCAAGATGGCAAAAATGGTCAGTGATACAAAAACGTCCTAGAATGACATTTATGCCCCAGGTCCAAAGAGCAATCAGTTCACACAAGCCAAAGGATAGATGTCTAGGGAGAGGGAATCTCTAGGGAAAAAAGAAAAAAATAGATAATCAACTTGATGTGCATTTGGGGGAAATTATTAACAAGTGTTCTTTTTATTATTATTTTTTAATTTTAGAGAGACAGAGCACACCCAAGGTGAGGTGAGAGGGACAGAGGGAGAGAGTGAGAGAATCTTAAGCAGGCTCCATGCTTAGTGCGGAACCCAATGTAGGGCTCATCATTGGGCTCAGTGCAGGGCTTGACCTGAGGCTCAATACGGGACTTGATCCCACGACCCTGGGGTTGCCCCTGGATCATGATGTGAGCCAAAATCCAGAGTCAGATGTTCAACTGACTGAGCCACCTAGGTGCCCCCATTAACAAGTATTTTTAGAACTCTGCTGAAGAACTTAGAAAAAAACCAGGAAATTGATATAGAATAAATGAAAAAAAAATGAAGTAATGATTAGCTAAACACAAATGGTACCAGAAAGGAAATGTAATCATAATACTCAGGTTGGTAGGAAAGTGAAAATATTTACATAGTCATAATCATATCTGTACTGACTACTGATTTAACTCCGTATTGTGATATAACTGTGTTAAGAAGGTGAGAGTGGTAGTGTGTTACCATAAAAGGAGGTAAATAGATCATGCCTAATATTGATCAATCAAGAGAAAAACATATAATTTAGAAATTGTTAAAGTGGACTTGGTTTGGAAAGTGGGAGTAGAGCATGGTATTGCTGTTTTTTTGGGTGGAGGAATAGGGGAACAGACATTTGTAGCACTAATGACTTTTTAGATATGCGCAGGTAGTAGTTTGATTTAAAAAAAAACTTTAAAAGAAAAAGACTTAGTTGTATGTTAATATATGCAATTAATTTTGTAAGTTACAAGAACAATGATAACAATAGTATGTTTCAGCATAAGAATTCCAGTGGATGGGAAAGAATGATGTAAGGAATCCTTGGTGAAAGAAAGGTGGAGAACCAGTGACTGAGACCCACTGGTTGATATTTCATTTCATGAATTTTTGGTTTTTTTTTTTTTAAAGAGAGAGCGAGGAGAGGGACAGAGGGGAAAAGAGAGAGAGAATCTTAAGCTTCATGCCCAGCACAGGGCCCAACACAGGGTTCAATCCCATGACCATAAGATCATTACCTGAGCCAAAATCAAGAGTCAGATGCTCAACCGACTGAGCCACCCAGGTGCCCCTCCTTCATGAATTTTTATAAACGCCAGTTTCCATTAGGGATTTCCAGGTGAGAAAATTAGAACCTGCGTTTTCTCCAAAGGAAGGCACTGAACTTCCCCATGACTGCTCTTACCTGTCTGTCTCCATACAGAAACCAAACTGTAGTGTCATCCTTCTACTAGATTTTCTAAAACCACTCTATGTTTTTCCTAATACAATTTTTAAAGTCTGATGACTACTGGGCATTATTAGTAAATAACTTGGAAACTCTAAGTATTATTAGGTGCTTGTTATTTATCTTCCATTTATCTCTCCAAAGATTTAAGGTATTAACCCATCAGTGAGTATTGGCAAACTCATGGTACATCTAAACCTAATACTAATGATAGTTACCACTTACATAATACTAACTATGTGCTGGGGATTGTTTTAAGCACTTTACATGTATTGCATGTATTACCTTGTATAATTCCCACACGTAGGAGTTAGATACACTGTTTTCTCTTTTTTTAATTAAAAAAAAATTTTTTTAACGTTTATTTATTTTTGAGAGAGAGACAGAGCATGAATGGGTGAGGGTCACAGAGAGAGGGAGACACAGAATCTGAAACAGGCTCCAGGCTCCGAGCCATCAGCACAGAGCCCGATGCGGGGCTTGAACCCACGGACCGTGAGATCATGACCTGAGCCGAAGTCGGACGCTTAACCGACCAAGCCACCCAGGCGCCCCCTGTTTTCTCTTTTTTATAGCTGAGGAAAAACTGAGAAAGAGTAACTTGGCCAAGATCATCCCAGTGAGTTAAGTGGCAGAATCAGTATTTTTGTACCTTGGCTATTTAGCTCCAGAGTCTGTATATTCTACTTCCAATATAATAGATCATGTGTTGTTTTGGTTAAAATACTTGGTGATGATGCTTTACATTTTAGAGGTGGTTTAGAAAATATTACATTTCAAAAAAACTTAAAAAAACTGACATCATCTGCCCAAGGAGAGAGACAGACAAGTTTAGAAAGACAAGAATGAGAGGAAATGATGCCTTTGAGCTTCAGAGTTTGGGTACAGGCTCCAGATGACGGTGCAGCACTGTGTCTCCACAGCACAGAGGTAGATGGCAGAGTCTCTGGGCTGGGAGGCTGTGATGTACAGAGAGCTGTGAAGTTCCTCTGTGTTTATTGTGGCTCTTATTCTTCCTTTCTTCTTCATCTCGAGGCTCAGTATAAACAAGGAGACAATACCTCCTCCAGGATTCTGTTGCAACCAGTGCAAAGCGGTCATTCCTACTGAGAAACTGCAGTTGATTGTGACAAAATTACCTTCCTGGGCAGTCAGGGACTGGGGACTCTGTTCCACTCCATTTTTGCCACTTGCCCCTATTCTCAAAGACATGGTCAAACACAGCATATTACTATTATTGTAATATTTCTCCAAAACGTTTTCCTTTATACATTTCCCAGAGGGTCCTCTGGGTTAGCCACTCACAGTTCCCTTATCTCCCCTCCTCAGAATCTTGAAAAAATATCCACTTAGGCTTCCTCTTCCCATATGCCCAAACTCCCCAACTTACAGATGAACTGAAACCACAGAGTAGCCAACAAAACTTGCTGGGTCTTCACCATTATTACTGCAGCTAAGGCTCACACGGTCTCTGCTATAGGATTTGGAATATATGTTAGTTGGTCAAGGAATCTTTTATTATTATGACTTCTGCACAGTTACTTTAGAAATCAAATGGGATCCCCAGCCCATCAGAGACAGCACAAATGTACATGTTTGCACTATTTATAGGACTACCTGTACAATGAGCCGTTCATGGTCTTTAAAATGCCCACATTGCCACCTAGTGGCTAGATGCACAGTCATTTGTTATATAGGTCAAGTACTCTGAAAAAAACCAAGACAAATCTAGAATCAAAGTTAGCATCCGCCAGCTGGGACTCCCCGGGGTGGGGGTGGGACTGGGGGTGGAGCTGGGGGGGGGTGGGGAGGGGTAAGGTGGGGAAGAAAATTTGATGATTCTTTGGCTTCAGCTGGCAGTTCCAGATCAAGTAGAGTAGATGACAACCTGTCTGTGCCACTTGATATTTCATTCCCAAGGACTTCCTAAAAAACCCAAGGACTGTTCTGTTCTGTTCTGTTTTTCAAAGGCATTCCTTATAAATATCTCTGGTTTCTTCACATGACAGCCCTGTTTCTCCGTGTCATATGATTTCAGTCTCCTTTCCTAGTCTTAATCTTTCATTTTTGTCCATGACTGACCAAATATGTTTCAAATGTTATCCTGCCACAGTATCATTTTATTCATCTGGTTTCCATTCATCTATGATTGTTCCCTTAATTGTTTCAGTAGTTTTATCACTCTGTTGAATTATTTGGAGCTTGAAGTCATTTTTTAATTTGGGGACTCCTTGCTAGCCCCTCCATCAGAGGTGCTCCTTAAGGAACACACCTAGAGGTCATATTTGTATTAAGTGACCTTTCCCTGGCTGTAGCTTATTGGATCTGGGTAAACACTGGGGTTATGAATTTGGACTATGGGTATACAAACAGTTGTTAGATAGTGTTAGTTGCTAGAGCTATAAAACCCCATGGAGTTTGAACCAATCATCCCTTGGCAAAGCTGGGTATGTTCAAACTCAGGTTATTGTGGAATAGAAACTAACAGGCTTACCATGGAATCTAGTCTCCTAAGAGGAGAACTGATTATATATTCAGAGAAAAGTAGATTCAGAAAGAATAAGCAATTGATGATGTCCTTCTTGTGAGGCTCAGCTGTATTTTTCACAAATAGATTTTACGAGACTCCTCCGTATCCTTTCAGCAAATCTCCTTTTCTTCTAGTTAGGTTGAGCAAATTACACGCCCAAATCATTTTCACAAAAAGTACTGTCAATCCATGGTTCCCCTTAGTATGTATCAGAATAGATTTTGATAAAACTACATGCAGAAACACAGTTATCCCCATAAAATTTTATTTTGGCTATTTCAGTTCATCTAATATCACCTAACATATTAACTACCTATCTCAGTATTGTGCTGTTTGCCTATTTGACGGGCACAGCTTATGTGAATTCACATAAAGTGAATATGAACCAGTAAGACGAAGGATAAAATCATGTGAAACGACGATAGAGACGGTGTTCCCAATTGAATCTTTATATAAGCCATTCTTTCAGCTGAGGACCATGGACTGTAGCATTACGCAGAGCAGCAACATGAAAAGTGGATATGATTTGGAGAGCCTAATAGACCTCAGTTTGAGTCTTAGCCCTGCCACTTGCTAGATACTGGGTTTTGAGAAGTTATCAAAATGCTCTAGTCTTCAGTTTCCTATAAAATGGAGATAACAACACTAAATTTGTGGTTTGTGGTAAAAATTGCTGATAACACTGGGAGTTAACAAAGTTCAGCAGTTAAGAGTACAGGTTTTGGTCTACTCTACCTGTACTTCTATGCCAGCTCTCTTCCTAACTCTGTTCATGGACAAGTTGGGCTATTTCTCTGTACCTTAGTTTCCTGGGGACTAATAACTGAGCCTGCTTCATGGGGTTGTAGGGAAGATTAAATGAATGAATTTATGTGATGCATTTAAAACAATACGTCATACATGTTGGGCACTTGATAAATGCTAGCTATTATTATTATTGATAGTACAATAGGGCCTGTGATAAATAGATCATTTAGTGAGTGATGTATGATATTACTTATTTTCCTAATGATCTAATGAGAAACAAAGTAGTCAAATGCCTTGCAAACATTTGAGTCAGTTTTAGTCCAGAGAAGTAACTTGAATTCAGCAGGTTTGTTTAAAAAATACCTTTAGGGAATTCATTCTAGCTCATAATGTTTCCTGCATTATTTTCTAAGAGCACACACATTATCTGTTAATAATATGCTTGAAAACATTGTTGCTGGATATCAATCCATTTCTTCCTTGTTTATAGGTTTGAGATTTCCTTCATTCCCCTTAGGCTTTCAAAGATTTTGCCCAATACCTCTCAAACGATGCCTGAAAATTCTTTTTTGTGTTTTAGAAATTAATTTAAATGATCCAGAAGACTTGATTATATTGAAAGCATCTAAATCTTTTCTTTGTATCTTTTCACTTATCCTTTCCCATTTTCTCTTTCCAGTTCAAAAATTATTCTGCCTGATGGAATAATTTCCCTTTCCCCACATGTCTTTTTCAGTTAAAGAACCCCCTGGAATTAGAGGCAGTTGCAGCTGATTTTGTTTTTATTTATCTTCCAACAGTGTCCCAACAGGACTGTGAGAGAGAACAAGTTTCCTCAGCTTGGGGTTCCCAGGCCCACTGCATACCTTGCCTGGGCCCCTGAGGTTTTTGTACAGGTCCTCCCACGCCCTTGGCACTGTGTGTATCTCTCAGAAGACAGTAGTACACCGCCGAGTCTTGTACCTGGACTGAGGATTTTGTGATAGGGGAGGTTTTGTCTTTAATATTTCTGCCTCCAAAGTTCTTGCTGTTTTCCATCGTCTCTTCCTGAAGAAATTGCAGAGCTTTGTTGGGGTATTGGACATACCAGAAAAGAGTAGGGTACTGTGTGGATGTGTACGTGCAATTCATGGTCACAGATGCTCCTTCCAAGGCAGTAATTTGGTCTGTCTGTTTGACCGAATTGCCACTGGTTCCTCCTGTAAGGAAAAAACAAAGGGCTTGTTTCACGAATTTGACCAGAGTTCTATCTTTTAGAGAAAGTTTTCATTATTTTGAAATTTAAAAAAAATAATTAAAAAAAACCCCATTTCAGTAAAATGTACTTACCAAACATTAAGATCAGAATGAGAGCGCCCAGAGAAGAGTTCATTGCCAGTGTGTTTGGTCTACCGGAAGGAGGGATCACTATTGAAATGGAGATACAAAGGGATCACAGCTGTGCTCAGAATTCATGCATAAATGATGATAGTGTTGGCAACAGCGCCTCTGTGTGACAAGTTAATGAACAAATTATAAAATAGTCTTTTTGATTCAAAAATCTGCTCTTCTCACTACCGTCCTCATCTTAAGGGACCAGCTGGGTAGAAGATGGTTCTTTGGTGCAAGGAGAGTTACTACACCTCTAATAAATCTGTTGTTTCTAGGATACATATTCTGAGGGAGAATAACTTCCACTAGAACTTAGACATCACAACTATATCAGTATTGTAGATAAAGTAGTTTCCATTTTTGCCCAGTGTTTATAAACAATGCTTATAAATGTATGCTTACATGAATTTCATCCATACCTCCCATTATTTCCCTAAGATATCGTGCACTAGAAACACGTTTTGGTCAGATGCTCAACATTGAGATGTTAGGCCAAAGCTAAAGGTGAACCTGAACATCAACAAAGTAGAATTAACTTCAGTAGTACAAGAATAAACCCAATTTTGTATTCAAAATTTAATTATTATTATAATTGTATTATTAAAGGCTTTAGCATTCAAATTTGTAAAATTTGACACTACAGTACAGGAAGAATAACTTTTCAGGGCTGTCTATTGTTTGCTCCTGTTATCACTCTATTTCACATTTGCAAAACTTTGTATTGAAAATGCAGTAATGCAAGATATTTTTTGGCTTGCTCTCCTGGGAGAGGGCTATGCCAATGGTACATTCATCCCCTTCTCACCTGGACCTGAAAGTTGGTGCAACTTTATTGAAGTTGTCCTTCCTACAAAATGGTTTGTGCACTTAACATTGTTCTCTTTTCCTTGATTGCTTTTTTTTCCCTGTCCTTTCTTCCTCAGCCCTGACATCATTTAATCTAGTTTCTCAAAACTGGATACTTTGTTCTTTGGGTACATAAGCCTGCACTGAGGCTAGATGTGATTGGGCTTAAGAATTGAGCATTTGCAGTCTTAATTTCTGATTATAGAGTGGGTGGTTCAAGACTTGTGGTACCCATTTGGGGAGAGGTTGGGGGAGGTCCTTGGAATAACAGAAAAGGAATAAGAAGGAATTCCATGATCGTGTGTGTGTGTGTGTTTGTGTGTGTGTACATAATCTTCACTATTTTGATAGATGGAAAAATGAATCACATTGTAATTTTTTGTGTTTCTTTGATGGCTAAGAATTTGTATACCTCTTTATAAATTGACTGGCCATTTGTACTTCTTTTTGTGAAGTGCATTTTCACCACCCCCCCCCCCCCCCAGGATATTAATGGTTTCTGAAACAATTATTGAAGTATAGTTGACATACAATGTTATATTAGTTTCAGCTGTACAACATAGCAATGTCATCATACAAAGTTATTACAATATTATTGATTATATTCCCTATGCTGTACTTTTCATCTTAACACTTTTGTTATTGATTTATATGGACATTTTAATTACAAGGATATTATCAGAAAATCACATGGTGCATATTTTAAAATAACTGATGGTAAAGAAACTTCCTTTACGACGTTGCTAGGCTTGTAGGTTTGATCAATGAGCCAACATTAAACAATAATTTGTTTCCTGCCTGGCTTGGGCAGGGTTGTGATAAATCTTTTCTTTCCCCATTTCCAAAAAGCAGTCTCACAATTGTTCTTACCTGGGATAGCCAAACATAAGGTTTGTCCACCTTCCCAGAAATGTCCCCACATTCCAGGGCTCTGTGTCAAGGGAAAAGAAAGTTGCTCACCCAGACTGCACACAACCAGCCCCTGCTGTGCCCCCTTGGGATTTGTGTTTAGCTGCTCCTTTGGTCCTTCTCTCTATGTCATTAGGAACACAAAGTACCCAGTCCTGCCTGCCACTTAGATGTAGGATTTCTGTAGCTGGAAGGAAGTTCTGGTCCTAACCTGATGGACCTGAAAACCTTGTGATCTTTCTCTTCATTTTTCCTGATGCATCAGAGAAGGCAGTGCAGGGCCTCTCTGGGATATTGGACATACCAAAAGAGGAAAGGGGAGTCACTGGCTTGGTACGTGCAGTTCAATGTTAGGTGTATCCCTTAAGAGAGGTCCCTTGTCTGGGTCACTGAGTCTCCAATGGTTCTTCCTGAAAATCCAAGGCTTTCTTTTTTATTTTTAAACAAAGCTTTTATTAGAATGAGTAGAAACAGCATTGAATTCAATTAATAAAATGAGAATTAAGAGAAATTACAAAACCAGCCAGAGGTTTAAACCGTCATTTTGCTTCCCAGAGAGTAATAACGTCTCAGGCATCAAGGTGGAGGCAGAGATCATGGCTGCTCTAAGTGAGTCCACAATTTCTCCATGGAAAAAGGATTGTGGATTGGTTGTGCCCCAAGACCTGCCCTGTCTTGGGAGTGCCACACAGCACATGTGAGGGTTAAGGCTGCCAACTTGTACCAGTGTTTGCATATCCCTCCTGTTGACTTTGGGGACTTTCTCATTTTAGCCGTGATTTCTCTTTGAGGTATGAGACTCACTAAATCTGCTGGGTCCTTAGCAGTATGAATATACAAGTACATGTGATTCCATGTAGGAATCTTCCTTATCTTAGATATGCCAAGACACACGATTATTTCTGCACTGGAGGAAGAAACAAAACAAAATGAAACCGAATGGCACCCTACCATGGGTAGGAAGTGAACTTTGAGCATTTCCTATAATTTTTATTGACTTAGTCACTAGAAGAGAGAAGTTCTGGTTTATAAAACACATGCTGCCCTCTCTGTGTCTAGTTAAATCAATAGAAATTAATAATAATGGCAATAGCTAGTATTTCCTGAGGCATACTAAGGGTTGGGCATTGAACCAGAGGCTTTGCATACATTAATCCATAAAGCTATAAAAAGTAGATATTAATATTATTGTCATTCTTGCTTTACAGATGAGAGAGCTAATGATCAGAGAGGCTAAATAAATCATCCACAGTCACACACTGCTCAACACCAGATCTGTCTCTCCATTCCCTGAGCCTGCAGGCCTTGTGTATCTGGTCACAGTTTATTGAATAGATATTCACTAGGCTTCAGATACTATACAGGTCTGTCAAATAGTAGAAGCTCAATATTGGTCAAATAAATGAATGAATTGATAAGTGAGTGAATGAGTATTTGTTTTCAGAACCTGGGAGTTTAACTAGAACATATGCCCTTTCTAAGCGTTACTTCTTTACATTTTTGCTCCTTGTCCTAGAAGACAGCCAAGGCTTTCAAGAAAAAGTCCCAGGTTGGCTGTGATAAATTATTTTTATGATGATGCAGTTTCTTCTGTGAGGGGAGAACTCTGAAACGTTATCAGGAGAGACAAATCTGGGGACTCTGATCATGGTGCACAAACTGGCCCCCTGATGCAGAGGGCAGGGAGGGGCTGAAGAAAGAGGCAGACCACTCCAGATTGGTGGGTGGCAGGTTTAAAAAGCAAGGGAATTTACATGTGAGGCTGGTCTTGGGTGGCCACAAGATGATAGAATTTCAGCTCCACCTGCCAGAATCTTAAAATTTATAATGGCCTTAATGGGGCTCAGTCAAGTATGCAATCCAGATGGTCTCAACAACTCATTGCTCTTTAAGGCTGCATCCTTGAAAATGGCTTCCACTGTGGGAACAGTGGTCAGAACATACATTCCAAGGACAGAGGGGGGGATAAGGAGCCTCTGATTGCCTGGGGCCACCAGTCATGTACTCTTGAAGACCTCCTCCAACACCTGCCTAGATAGCTCCTATGGGGAAGGACAACAGATGCTTCTCACTTAGAAGTCGTAAAAAATCTCATGGTAAAACTCAGCCTCTTTTTTGTTTTGACTAATAATCCCTTTATTATACTATTTTCCTTTGCAGATAGATTTCTCCTATTACCTTGGTCTGTGCCACTGGGGTCCTACTTAAACGGATTATATTCAGTCTTCAGATGCCAAGAGAACAGGGCATCTCACCAGCTCAGAAGTATGTGGAAGAGGTGATGTGCCATCCCAAATGGTACAGTTAATTTGCCCTCACTCTGTCTTCTGTGTGGCTGAACTATTATCAAATTAATGCAAGTTCTTCCCCATGCTCCTGTCTGTATCATCTGTATCTGGACGATCTGTTTGGCTCATGCAAATTCAAGCTAAAGCCGAGGACCAGCTTCATGGGTATTAAACCTTAGCAGTCTCGTAAGACCCCATGCTCAGAAGGCCCCATGCTTAGTTTAATGCTCTGCTCTTGCCATCTTGAAATTCTTACTAAGTTTGAACAAGAGGCCCTGCATTTTCGCTTTGCACTGGGCCCTACCAATTTTGTAGACAGTCCTGTTTACAGGCCTGTATCTCCTGGAAGGTTGGGAACTGAGCATTCTTCTCCATTGTTGATCACTCACCCCTGTTCAAAGTAATGAGACAGCAGTGATCCTTATTGCCAGGCCACTCACAGGCATATATACTTTCCCCCTGCTTCATAACAGCTTCTGTTTCTTGTTACCTTCATTGTCATGGGACAATTTTCTAAGGTCCTTAATACGCCTAACCTTGAGTAGGGAGTCTTACACAACAGAAGAAAACTCCAATATTTGTCCTTGGAGAAGGTGTCTTCAGAAGTCTTCTGGTATCTGGAATCAGGACTCCTTCTAATCCTTTTCCCCAAACTCACAGATCATCCACAGTTCAAGGATTCCTGGAGAGGTTATCAAACATGTCTCCACCTCTCCATCAGCAGAAGCAGAAATGACAGCCACTCCTGAACCAGCTTTCTTTGTGGAAGAAGCCTCTCAGCTCAGGGGAACATCAGACACTGTTTGTTCTGATGTTTACACAATTTTCCCTGTATTCATCTTGATGCCTATAGTCTATTCTCAATAAAGCGGCCACACTGAGACTTTTAATTGGAAGTCAGATCATATTGTTCCTTTCTCACAATTCAATTCTCCTGTGGCTCCTCATTCCACCCAGTCCTTGAACACATTGGGAACTTCTTACTTAGAACTGGACTCTCTTCTGCCTGGAAAGCTCTTGCCCCGGATATCTTCAAGACTCACTCCCTCATCTTTATGTGTGAGCCTGCTCTGACCACCATACCTAAAATTACAAGGGGAACCACCTTCCTGTGCTCCACCCCCCACCCCACACTCCCTCTTCACTTTACCCTTGATTCTTATCTCCACAGACTTATCTTTTAAAGTATTATATAACTTACTCTTTATGTGTTTATTGGAATGAAGTTTCTATAAGTCTGGCATTGTTGAACATTTCGTTAACAGGTAAATCTCAAGTGCCTAGAAGAAAGCCTGGTATGGAGTGGACATTCCATAAATCACTTGTGGAATACATTATTTAATCTGAGATTAAATAAGGATAAGAGTGGGATAAGAGTTTCAAAAAACACACTTCCTATAGTACAAAGGGACTGGACACATTGGCCCCGTGGCCACATACATTCATTCTACATTTATACCAACTCTCTCCTGGGCACTGTGCATGTGGTTTTCACAGACTTAGAAGTAAAGATAACTGATTCCCTGCAGGCTGCCCTTCCAGAGAGAAAGCTGGCTTCCTGAAGAACTCCAACCCAATGCTTAAGTCAACCGATTTCAGAAAAGTGTTGGGGTGATAGATAAGGACTGAGGACAGTCCATCACTTTCTATTGTTGCAATTACATAGTTTGGAGCCCAATCCTTATTCTGAGATAAGGCCTGGTGCTTCCCAATAAAGCAGCATAAAATCTGCATGGCTCAAGACTGGGATCTCATTCTTAGAGTCTGGTATTGGCCCTGCTAGAGTGCCATTTGGCACCCCAGGATGTCAGGGGAGGGGTGTGTGTGCTGTCCTTGGGGAAACCACAGACCTGCTCCTTCTCTTTGTGAGTTTCCCCAATAAGCACTATTCTAGAAGTTCTGGTATTTGTACTGTTTACTTGACATATATTCCATCTCATTTTAAATGTCATAAAAACTTTGGCAAGTGGATATTATTTTTCCACATATTTTGATAAGAAAAATGAGGCTTATGTAACTTGCCTAAGGGCACTGAACTCATAGTAGAAAAGTCTGAATACCAACAAATTCCTTCTGACATCAAGTCTGGTGTTCATGCTATTGTATTATTAGAATCTCCAATTCTATATGCAGTGGGATAAGAGTTTCAAACATAATCTGACATATTTTCCTTCTTTAAAATTCATTTTTTCCCCTCTAACCCTTTTGTCATAAATTCTGGGGATAAATTTTATTGATCCAGGAAAGGGAGATCACAAAAGGATCCAATGAGACCAAAGATTCAAATTCTTGGCTTTGTGTTTCAAAATAGACTTTAAAAGTCTTAGGAGGAGAAGATGTCCTAAAAATGAAAGCATTTTTGAGTTGCATGATCCTGGCACATGATTATTTTACCTTTTGAAAATTTACATGTCAAGAGCAAAGCTTGATGTTTCGGGGTGGTTTTTATCATGAATTCTGAGTCTAAAACCCTGAGTTAGTAATGCTGGTGATAAAAAAAAAAAAAAAGCACACGATAGTGGCTATCCAATGTGGAGGGAACTTTTTCTTATTTCTGTCTGGAATACTGAGAAGACCCAGCTCTGCAAAATGATACACTCCTATGCATTTCAGCCACAGTAGAGTAGAAATAGTAATATGGTCAATTTAAATGCTGTTTTTCAAGAATATCTGAAAATACTGCTTGCCTGAAGGAGTTCATAGGAGGTAGCTGGGAATTGAGAATAGCTGTGCCAGCCAAGGGGACCTCATTAAGTAAGATACATGGTGCAGAGACCATGGTGCAGAGAAGGATGTGGTTGAATCTCAGGGGATCAGCAACTTCTGCAAGAGAGGAATTGGGAGTCAAGATAGCTGGGAGAGACTGAAGAGCTTGCATGCTTGGTCTTAGAGAAATTCCTGAAGTTGCCACATGACATTTACACTTACATTTCATTGACCAGAACTCAGTTTATGGCCATATCTAGCTTCCAGGAAGTCTGGGCAACACCGATTTTATTCTGAGACTAATAGAGGAGGGAAAGAGAGCAGAATGGATATTGAGGGGGAAATAGCAGGCTGTATTTATTACACAAGGTGAATAAGAAATAGATGATTTTCTGGGCATTATGCTAAACAGACAGACTTTATGGAGAGATGTGTCATAAACCATAGTCACCAAAAACACAGAAGCTCGGTAAATGAGAGAAAAAAAGCAATTTGCAAGAAGAACCTGATAAAATAAGTAGAAGATTTCAACAGCCCTCTTTAGGAACGTGACAGATTCGATAGAAAACAAAACAAGGGCATAAAAGAATTTAATGATACAATCAAAAAGGTTGAGTACACAGCTATATGCACGTATACAAATTCATAGCTTTCAGATAAAATTAATTATGGTTATGTACTTGGCCTCAAATTAAACCTTAACATTTTTTTGAAAAGTAGAGCTTTTATGGGCATATTCTATGATCATAATCCAATTAATCTAAAAGTATAAAAAAATATATATAAAAAGGTAAAATACATTAACTCTTGAAATGAAGAAATGAATTTCTAGATAAACCTTGGAGCAGGGTCAAAATTAAAAGTAGCCAAAGATGCCAAAAGCAAAGGAAAAGAATAGTTCACACCAAAACCTGTGGGACAGAGTGGAAGAATTTAAGACATAAATAGCATAATTGAGAAAAGTTTCTCTTTTCCTAATCTTTAGCATGAGCAGACTTGGTAACTGGTGCATCTGATCAGGATGAAGCTCTGAGTGTTTTATGGACCTTCTTGTTGGTAAAAGCTCTGGTCATTAGCAGCAACTGCTGGAAGCTGGGATTCACACCACCAGAAACATTTACGGATATCCCGCCAGGGGTGAACATACTTGGTTTAGTATGCTCTGCTATGTTGGTGATGTTTTCAACTCTGACAATATTTTCTTACTATACCATCATACCCTTAAAATCAACTGGTTCAGTTTTGAACACCTGGATTTGTAACACCTAATGATATATTTTCATTAAAACTAAGTGATCCTAGGAGAAGAAAATAAAAAAATCTGTGTATTCACAAGTTGTGCAGGGCCAGTAAGGGAGGTGAGAAGAGCTTACTTTTTTATGTTTTAAATTTCAAATTAATGGCTATCTGTAAAATGTCTGAATCATGCGTGCCTGGGTGACTCAGTTGGTTGAGCACCAGGTTCTTGATTTTGGCTCGGGTCATGATCTCATGATCTCATGATCTCATGATCTCATGATCTTATGGTTCATAGGTTTGAACCTCCCATCAGGCTGCAAGCTGGTGGTGGGGAGCCTGCTTCGGATTCTCCTTCTCTCCCTCTCTCTCTCTGCCCTTCCCTCACTCATGCGCGCTAGTGCTCTCTCTCTGTCTCTCTCACAAAATAAATAAATAAACTTAAAAAAAATAAGTGTCTGAGTCATATTCATCTATTTTTGGGTTTGCTTATATTCTTGACCCTAAGAAGACTCAAAAGTTAATTTCAGAATCCAAGTCCTCTCTATACTAAGGACAAGATTTGAGGATTCAAGTGAATTATTTGTTCCTTCAGTAAACTCAATCGGATTGAACAATGATTTTTTTTCCCTGTCACGAATGGTTTCCTTGTGAAACTGCTTTCAACGGCAAAATCAAGGCGTGGTGACATGATGCTAAATGTTACAGAAAGGTTATAGGAAATTTGATATAAAACAATTGTCTGATTATAACAATGCAGAGAGTGAGTTCATAAATGCAAAATAAAAATTTCCTCACAGGAAGTCACTAATAAGGAAGCTTGCTTTGGTAGCAGTTCAGGAAACTTGAAATTCAAGGTACATTATGAACATTTATAAATTTAAGGTTAGAGTTCTTTTAACCTAATCTGTAGGAATGGTGCCTCTGCTTGACTTGAGGGAAGATGGAACCAAGTCAGTTTTTCATGAGAAATTTCATTTTGTCTAAATATGGAAGTTATTATAGTCAGTGCTGGAGGTTGTGAGTGGTTTGAAGAGCTTTTGGTCTGTACATGGCTGGAGCTGACCTTTCTTAACCCGCCAGCATGTTGCTGTAGATGCTGATTAGCCCGTGGAGATTCTGCCTATTTGGAAAAATAAGATTTTTCATTTTTTTAAAAATGTGGTGTTGCTTAAGAGGGTCTGAATATTGAAATGTTAAGGTCAGCTTTTACATTGTATTGTTATTTCTGGAATATTTTCACTTAAAGTCCTGACCGAAGCAAGGTTATTATTTTTCTCAGAGTTTTGGAGGAAAATCTGATGAGACTGGTATCTGAGGGTACTGATTAAGCCTTGTGCATCTCTCTTGTAGACCGGAAAACTTGTCTTCAATTCTTTTTATGTAAATCTCACTCTTATAGGATGATTTTTCTGACAGGGAAATTTGTTCTTACCTAGCAGAAAAGGGCAAAGTTTAAGTAGATTTCACAATTTAGCAAAATAAAAACAAACAAAAATAGAGGGAGAAGAAGAGGGAACCGGTGGATAATAAGAAAAAATATTATATTCTTCAGACTGGCAAGGACACTCAGTCTTGAGGCAAATCTAGGTCAGATCCAAAAATTAGATTTTTCTGAGATTCCACCCTGCAACGTCTTTAGGAGGTGTTCTATGTAGTAGAGAGCTTGGGAGCATGTGAAAAGTGCCTTACAAGGATGTTGGGTCACAATTGCTAGTGGCAAAGAAACAGCCACATTTCAACAGATTTTTTTTTAAGTACAGTTTTGTTAACTGGTAGCTGCAGTATCTTATTTTTCCAAAATTGCTCCTCGGACTGAGAAAGCTGCTCAATTATTGACCCTATCCCATAGATGTGGAAACCGTGGAGGACAGAAAACAATAAATTCCACCATCAAAGACAGTCACTACTGGTGTTTACATAGAACTTTGCCATCTTCCTCAACTTCAGCTTGTCTGAGGTGAGACACCATCATGCTCAGGGCTCTTATACACCTTCTATTTTCCATTCTCCCTCTGCCCGCCCCCCGCCCCAGTGCCAATTAAAAACGTGGAAAGTTATTAAAAATCTGATTTGCTTTATGGGGGCGCCTGGGTGGCTCAGTCCATTGAGAGTCCGACTTCGGCTCAAGTCATGATCTCACAGTTTGTGAGTTTGAGCCCCGCGTTGGGCTCTGTGCTGACAGCTCTCCGCCTGGAGCCTGCTTCAGATTCTGTGTCTCCCTCTGTCTGCTCCTCCCCCGCTCATGCTCTGTCTCTCTCTTTCTCTCTCTCAAAAATAAATAAACATTAAAAAAAATTTTTTTAATCTGATTTGCTTTAGAAGATAAGCTTCATGATGAATGGCTCTCTTATTCAATTTCTTCCTTTAAAAAGTTTCCAAGTTAGCCATTAGGGTTTTCTCCTGATTTTATTTCATAAAAGCTATTTCAAATGCTGCTGGAGTAATTTTGGCAAAGAATAGTGTCCTTACTGTTTCCTGTTGCAACTCACAGCACAATTGAAGCCCCATGTCATTTCTGAGGCTTTCACATTTACCAATTTGGGATGATCAGGGAATCTCTTAGTCAAAATAACCTTGTTGGGGCACCTGGGTGGCTTAGTCTGTTGAGCATCCAACTCTTGATTTCGGCTCAGGTCATGATCCTAGGGTCATGGGATTGAGCCCTGAGTAGGTCTCCATGCTGAGTGTTGAGCTTACCTAACAGTCTCTTTCTCTTTCTTTCCCTCCCTCTCTCTTTCTCTCTCTCTCCCTTTGCCCCTCTCCTTGCTCTCTCTCTCTCTTTCTGTAAAAAAAAAAAAAAAAAAAAAAAAAAAAAAGTTTCTTCTCTTGTAGCATATTTTCTCCTATTCGCCCAGTCAGTAAGTTGGGTCTCCCACTCAATATTTATCAACCAGTAGGGCCTCTCATTCACACAAAAAATCATATTCCTTTGCTATAAAGTTCCAATGATAAAATATGAAAAGAAGAGGAAAAAAGAAGCACCAATGCCTTTAGACCAAGCAGTCCTGCTGTGTTCTCTTAAAATTGTTATTCAGGGACTATAGTATCAAATCCAATGTACAATATGAATAAATCTCTATTTTTATTTGTTGTATCTGTACATTGCTCCTTATCCATTCCTGAATGATGGTGAAAATGGATCACAGGTTACAGATACAAACACTATTGCATACGCAATGACCAAGAAGCCACATCCCTGACCTTTTATGGCCTGTGTGGATTTTACCGATGTTCATGTAGTGTCACAGGATCTATTGTTCTATATAGTGGAGGAATCTGTTTGAGCTCGGGATTTTGGTTAGTAAATAACCCAGCCCCACTCACAAGCATTGCCCAACAGGGAAGAGGGTGCAAAACAAACCACCAGACTCAGGATAGAGACTCTGCTATGTTCTTCAGCAGAGCTGTGAACAGTGCCAATGTGGTAAGAAAGGCAGCCATGGACATTTTGCAGAACAATTAGAGGGAAGCAAAGCCTCTAAAACAATACAGAATTGATATTATGACTTTGAGAAAGTGTATACATAAACACTAGAAATATTCTGAGGTTTCATCAGGGTCTTTAAACCAGGCAGTGACCTCTCATTGCAAACTGTTGCATTAATGCAAACGAGAGCATTACAAGACAAGTAGAGGCATAATGGGACCTGGAAAAAGGTAAACCTAGGTTATATCAAAGTAGATACTACTTTCTTTGGCAATAAACTAATGTGTTGTAACCAATCCCTTAGCAGGAAGATTAGAACTTAATGTGTAATTTTATTTCATTGTATTAAATTGTGCTCAATTCACTTCACAAAAGCACATAGTAGGGGACTTACCAGTGGTAATGTTTGGGTTAGTTCTATTATTTAGGAAGAAAAGCCAGGAAACTATTGTATAGTCGCTGAAGTTATCATCCTTTAGAAAAGGAAGATTGATACTACGGAACCATTATGGTTGCCCTCTTAGAAAACTAGCATAGATCACCTCGGAGAGTCTCATTTTGGGGATAAATCACCCTTGAGTCTCTGAAAGTAACCTTGATTGAAGAGAGGCTGTAGGATTCTCAGGGGTTTTTAAGAATATCTTTCCTTAAGAGGGTCAGGGCATAACCCTATAGTCACTCTGGAGAAAGTGAGCATAATCAGACCCACAGGGCCTGAGACTTGCAAAACAAAAGATATTTATCACTTAGCTATGGATCTCAGAGGATGGAAAAGGCAGTGTTGTGTGGACCCACCTATGAATGCCAGGATTACTCTGAACCCAGCGTTCTTTGGTTTTCCAGGGCTTGGGTGATGGTTTTGTGTCTACGAAGAAGAATACAGGTCTCTGTAACCCTGGGAGCCCAAGTGTGAGGCATCCCTTGGCCAGGCTGACCCTGAAGGAGTGGGGTCACCCTTCAGGGGCTGGATCAGTAGATGTCCAGCATTCCTTCTCAGACCATGGTGGGGGCCAAGTGCCAGCAAGAAACAAGGCAGGAGTCCACGGTGGGGGGACACTTTGTGGGCGTGGAAGTGGGGCTAGCCCTTTTTGCACTGCCTAAATCTGTCTATTCTGACAGGCCAAGGGCGGGAGTGGGGAAAGCCTCAAGAGGGAGACAATAAACTTGCTGCTTATTTGGCAGGTAGTTGCTCTCACCATTAGCTGGAAAAATAAAAGAGACCTGACGACATTTGTATCCTGGATTTATAGATCAGGTATGTGCATAACGTTTTCATTTAACAGTGTATGGTCTGCTCTGTCCAATTATTCTTGTCTTGTCTTTTTTTTAAGGTCCTACAATAAGAATATCTCCACACATTGATATAAATAAGTATCTGGACCATATGGATATTAACTACTGTAGTCAGTGCTTTGGGAGGAAGGTAAGAACCTTCTTATAGAATGTTCTTTTATAAAGCATTTATTTATTTTCTCCATCCATTGGTAAATGATGTATGCTGTATTCACATCTAAAACAAATAATAGGTCCATGTTTCATAGGAATTATTTGTGACAGTTGCACTAATGCAAAATCATTCTGTATAGAAGACTAACGGTTTTGACTGAGGCTGTAAAGAATGAGATCTCATAGTCTCAAAAAAGACACATTTAGGATTTTTTTCCTCCTTGAATCCTTTTTCCTTTTAAGAACATTTTCACAGTAAAGAAAATAAAAGTGAAAGCCACCATCTTTTCTCATTCTAGAATTTTCCTTGCAGGAAGAGTTAGAGTGACAGTTCAGTAAGCCTCATAACTGTAGTCTCTGCAGCAGGGGTGGCCAGAGCTTCAGCTCAGGTCTCGGTACAGACTGAAAACATGAGGGACAGTGAGCATCCATGGCACCAAAGTAGGTGGCAGAGAGGCCACCTGGGAGGTGGAGGTGTGCAGGGTGCCACCACGGGCTTTGGCATCAAGTGAAGCTGTGAATCCTCCTCCTGCTTCATTGCCCCTTTTGAAGCCAATAAAAACAGATTCCAGGCTCTTCTCCAGATCCTGTCTGTACCCTGCAGTCTGAAGTAGCACTTGAATCATTGCACCAGGCAGAACAGTCTTTTCCCTCCTGTGTGCTCAGGCGCAGCAGCTATGCTCTGCTTTTACCTCTGCATTTAACCCTGTCCAAAGAGAACATTTCAGAAGGAGGAGTATCATTATCTCTGTGATCCAGTTCCTCCCTGAGGAACCTCAGATGAGTCACATGGAGCCGGATCTCCATCCCTGAAATGTTGTATGACAATTTCTTTGCCTCCATGGTTCCCTCTCCAGTAAACTCTCAGCTCACAGTCTAGATGAAGCCACAGAGTCACTGTTGGCAGATTTTCCTTCCTTCCTTCCTTCCTTCCTTCCTTCCTTCCTTCCTTCCTTCCTTCCTTCCTTCCTTCCTTCCTTTCTCTCTCTCTCTCTCTTTCTTTCTTTCTTTCTTTCTTTCTTTCTTTCTTTCTTTCTTTCTTTCTTTCTTTCTTTCTTTCTTTTCTGTCCAGTTCAGTGAAGACTCAGATTTGGGTGCCTTAAAAGTTAGCTGGGGATCTCCAAATATGTAATATTTGCTTTCTCCAAAGAAGCACAATTTTAGCAGATGTTAAAACCGCTTGGAATCACCTCATGCAATTCACTCGGTTCCTCCTCTTATGCTTTGAACAGAAGTTGGTGTGCATGTGTGTGCGCGCATGGAAACAGTGTCCCTTGCAGGATATTTTGAGAAATTACTTAAAAAGTAACGCATAGAATTATTGTGTACACAAGTAGAATTTGCTTTTTGTAAGCCAACAGGTATTTCTAAATATTTCTTAGCAGCGACGCCTGGGTGACTCAGTCAGTTAAGCCTCTGACTTCAGCTCAGGTCATGATCTCAGGTTTGTGGGTTCAAGCCCCCACCATGAGCTCTGTGCTGACAGCTCAGAGCCTGGAGCCTGCTTCACATTCTGTGTGTCTCTCTCTGCCCCTCCCCCACTCGTGCTCTGTCTCTCTCTCTCTCTCTCTCTCTCTCTCTCTCTCTCTCTCTCTCTCTCAAAAATAAATAAACGTTAGGGGCGCCTGGGTGGCTCAGTCGGTTAAGCGTCCAACTTCAGCTCAGGTCACGATTTCACAGTCTGTGAGTTTGAGCCCCACGTCGGGCTCTGTGCTGACAGCTCAGAGCCTGGAGCCTGCTTCAGATTCTCCCTCTCTCTCTGCCCCTCTCTCTGCCCCTTCCCCGCTCATGCTCTGTCTCTCTCTGTCTCAAAAATAAATAAAAACATTAAAAATAAATAAATAAATAAATAAACGTTAAAAAATAAATAAAATAAAAATTACTTAGCAAATTAATCCTTAAAAATCTGGTTGATTAGTCAGGACATTTAGTCAAGTGACAGAAATATAATACAAATAAGCTCAGGCGAAACAAAATAGATGAACATAGAGGAAGGGAAGGAAAAATAAAATAAGATAAAAACAGAGGGGGAGGCAAACCATAAGAGACTCTTAAATACAGAGAACAAACTGAGGGTTGATGGAGGAGAGGTGAGTGGGGGTGGGCTAAATGGGTGATGGGTACTAAGTAGGGCACTTGTTGATCACTGGGTGTTGCACGGAAGCGATGAATCACTAAATTCCACTCTGAAGCCAATACTGTACTGTATGTCAACTAACTTGAATTTAAATAAAATTGGAAGGAAAAAAGAAAAGGAGAAAAAAAAGATATTTAGAATCACAGACAGCAGATAAGCCATGATTCAGCAGTTTAGTACCCTTTCGGCACAAATAATGTTTGGGCTGAATTCTTAGCTGTAAATACTCTTCAACGTAGACAAAAGCAGAAGTAACAAAATAGCAGTCATTATATATCTGAAATATATATACAAAAAAAATCTCTTCTTGGGAATGTATACTGTGTTTGTATGTGCATGCATCTTTTTAAATTTCTTCAATATATTATTTGTCTGAACTACAGTGCCCGGTTAGGAAATGAGATGGGGATTTTGGGGAAAGAGATTTATTAAGGAAGTGCTCTCGGGATAAGCCTGTCAGGGAGTGAGGGAGGCAGGCTTAGGCAAGTGGGGAAGCTCAGCCAGGATGTGGCCTCCACGGGAGACCACAAGGGTGATCACTCCCCAGTGCAAGAGAGCTAACGTTTTGTACCTGTTGTGCAGGGTTTGCAGTATGGAGAATGGTGAAAAAATAGGGGCAGTGATCCACCGAATGAGATGACTCCCATTTGGCCAAGGGTAGCTATCCGGACTAGGACGCTGCCGTGAGCTGTTAGCAGCCAACACTCAGAGCCACTGGGAGCCAGAGCTATGGACTAGTGGTGGGTGAGGCACCAAAAGCACCAACACGATGCACTATTTTTAAAACAACAACTGAACCCCATCCATAAATAAATAAGAATAAGAATATTCAGTCAGTAAGAATATGTACTGACTGACTTCAATGAGGTAAAAGTGTATTTAGGAATATGTATGAAACATGTCTTTCAGGCGGGGCTCCCTGTCTCTTTGTTGGGTTATCTTCTCCTGCTTCATACATAGTAGGCAAGCAATAAATGTGAAATCAAACAGTTAAAAAATAAACAAACAAACAGAAAACCAAATAAGCTTAGGCCAGAAAAGAAATCCATCGGCTCCTATAACCTTGGCAAACGCAGAAGTACATATGGGTTTCAGGTATCCAGGGTGCCAGGGAACTGAATCCTGCAAGGATTCCTGCTCTCTGCATATCAGCTTTACTCACTCAGACCACAAAAAAGGAGACATGGTGGCAACCATTCTCTACCTAGAGTTCATCTCACAGTGTAGCCACCAAGAAAGGACGAAGGATCCCTCTTTCCCACCCCAAATTAAAAATTTCTGGCGTAGGGTTTTGCTTATATTAGTCTGAGTCAGGTTTTCCTCCAGGGGGTCAATCTGTAACTGCAGCAGAGTGTACATGATGTGATTGGCTCAGCTGGACCATGTGTCCTTGTCTGGGTCATTTGGGGGTGTCCCAGGTGGCTATGTAAGTAAGATGACAGCCTCCATTCAGACCACATGGTTAGAGTTTATCTCTTACCAGGAGGGAGTTGCTGTTCTAAGCGAACAAAATATTAGATGCCCACCACAACAGTGTTGTCTCAATTGTGTGGACTCTTGGGGGTGGGGGTGGAGATTGGGAGGATGAGAAGGTTTCATTTCTTTAGGACTCCCCTAAACATGAGTAGCTACTTCTGATGAACTGGGTTAGTTTCTGAGATCATTTTGGTTCCCTACAAGCCGTGGACCTTTTCTGACTCACATTAACTCTTGGAGAACACCATCACAGCTGCTGCTGCTGCTTCTTCTTCTTCTTCTTCTTCTTCTTCTTCTTCTTCTTCTTTTCTAATGTTTATTTATTTTTGAGAGAGAGACACAGAGAAAGAGAGAGAGAGAGACAGAGTGCGAGCAGGGGAGGGGCAGGGAGAGTGAGATACACACACAGAATCTGAATCAGGCTCCAGGCTCTGAGCTGTCAGCAGAGCCCGACGTGGGACTCGAACTCACGCACCATGAGATCATGACCTGGACTGAAGTCGGGTGCTCAGCTGACTGAACCACCCAGGAATGCCCCATCACAGCTTCTTTAGGTCCTCAAATACCTCTTACACAAGTTGTGGAAAAAAGACAAAATACGATAATAATCATAACTAATATATACAGACCAGTGGTATACTCTAAGCACTGTGTTAACTGAATGAATGATAGCATTCACTCCTCAGAATATCTTTAATTTATAGAAGAGGAAAGTGGGATTTACAGGGGTAAATGTTAAGCTTAAGATCACGCAGCTGGTGTAGTGACGGGGTGGGATTCCAACCCAATTGCCTAACTACTGAGCTAATGCCTAGTCTTGTGCTTTTCTGTGTAACAAGCTTCTGGTTAGGATTTGGTGGCAGTGATTTTTTTACCCATTGCCCTCACTGCAGTCAGTGTGGGACATTGTGGAACAGCTTCATCCATATAATTTCTCTTTTTAAAAATCCTAAACCCAATCCTCTACTGTCTCAGGCAAATTCCCACTAAAATTCCCTTTCCTGCATGAACTCTCTATAACTGATAGAACCATTCAGTACTGATTTTTCTTCTTAACAAGGACACCTGAGGAGAAAATGAAGAATATTAGAAGAACTAAAAGACATTATAGTCAAAGGTACATACCAAGCACCCACCAAGTGTCAGGTAATGTGATAAATGACGGGATGGGAGTTTTAAATAATTTCACAAGGTCTAGTCTAGGTCTTAATGGAGTTGTAAGTTAGGAAGATTAAAATAACATGCAAAGAGCAAAAGTTAAAAAGTGAAAGCAGTGCAGTTTTTGGGGGTGGGGATGGGATATAGGCTTTCTATAAATTCAGAAAGGAGAGACAGATTATAGGAGACTGCAGGAATCTGATGCAGCCATTTTGGAGGAATTGAGACCAGAAGAATACATAATGTTTGACACAGAGAGAGACAGAGGCGTTGCAGGGAACATAGGGAGGTAGCAGTGAGGAGGATGAATTTGTGAGAAAGTGATAAGAAAGGTAGGACTAACATAGAAAACATAGGCTAGGAAAAAGCCTCTGGGAAAGCAGGTGGGTTGATAAAATGACGAGTGGATGATGGAGGTCACTGAAAGCTAGCCAAAGGGGCTTACTTTTGTGTAAAAAATCAGAACTACTATGAGATTTTGAATACTGAAGTGATATATAATGAAAAGATACTTTCTAAAAAAGGGTGTGGCAGTGGTACAGAGGGTGGTTGGGAGTGGGCGAAATGGGGCGAAGGGCAAGAAAGACTTCAATACTGGCAAATGTTTTGTTCAACTTGGTGGGAGGAATTACACATATATGTAGTAACTTGCTGGGTGTGTGGGGAACATAGAAGAGACAGGTTTTGTCCTTTATAATTTAATGCAGACTTTGGAATTATAAAATAATGTAAATTTTTAGGAAATTAGGGTTCAAATGAAAAGTTATAGATTTTTAAAAATTATCCATGTCATCAAAGTCTATTTACACAAAGTACCAATAATTTTAAAAATTCCTTCCTGAGATGGTCTTATATCACCTTTGTCATTCTTAATGTGTATTCGTGTTTTCTCTTTTTTTTTTTTAATTTTTTTAACGTTTATTTATTTTTGAGACAGAGAGAGACAGAGCATGAATGGGGGAGGGTCAGAGAGAGGGAGACACAGAATCTGAAACAGGCTCCAGGCTCTGAGCTGTCAGCACGGAGCCCGACACGGGGCTCGAACTCACGGACCGCGAGATCATGACCCGAGCCGAAGTTGACCGCTCAACCGACTGAGCCACCCAGGCGCCCCATTTTCTCTTTTTTCTTAACAGATTTTCCAGAACTCTTGGCTTAATAAATTCCAACTTTTGTTTTGCTCTTAAATTAATTCCTACTTTTATTATTAGACTTTTCCCTTCTTCATTTTGGCTTATTTTGCTTATTATCCTTTTTTAATTTCTTGAATTGAAGATTTGGCTCCGTTATTTGACTGTTTATTAATAAATGTATCAAGGCTGCACATTTTCTTATGGGTTTTGCTTTGAACAAATCCACAGGTTTTTATATGTAGTGTTATCATTAGTGTTAATTTTTAATGACCCGCAGTTTTAACTTTTAGTTCTTTGAACTGGAAATTATTTAGAATAACGTAAGTAGTTAATTTCCTTCCAACTCATTTATTGACTATCTTTTAATTATTAATTTCTAGCTTTATTGCATTTTCAGAGAATATAGCTCTTATGAATCTTTCCTATTGCTTCTTTGAGTCATAATATATGCTCATCTTTTGGTAAATGTTCTATAGCTGTATATATGTGTGTGTGTGTATATATATATATACACAAGTTTATTTTTCATCTCCCTCTTTCTCTTTCTCTGAGAAATATATATTAAAGTACCCCATACTTATTATTGTCAAATTAGTCTTATATTTCCGACAGATTTTGCTTTATAGTTTTCTGATGCAACCTTGTTTTTGAATAAAAGTGGGCTCATTCATGAACTCATTCAATCCATTTTTGAATTCAACAAATAACTACTGAGAACCCACTGTCTTCCAGGTCCTGGGTTGAACTCTTAGATTATGACAATGAGCAAGACAGACTCAATCCCTAATGTCCTGGAATATGCAGCCTCCTAGAGAAGGTGACATGAACACGACTCAGTGATTGTCACTAGGCATGGAGGATAAGTGACAGGAGAAGTACATAGTGCCATAGGAGATTTAGCAGGTAGTTATACATGAATCAAAAGGGCTAGGAAAGGCCTCCCCGAAGAAGTAACATTTAAGTTCAAATAGGCACATTTTAGGATCTGAAAGCAGACACTGTCAGCCAGGGTTCTAGCAGGAAACTTGTGCACACAAAAATTGCAAAATTTGAGGAGAGTTTAATGTGGCTCTAGTTATAAAAGTACAAGCAAGGTGTAGGAAACATATAAAGGATAGTGCTATGCTCTGGGACAAGGATCCATCCAGGCCTTAAGTGGAACAAACTGATTACTGGAACCTGGAGCTAGAGAGTACAGACCATCTTAAAGAACTGACCTTGTGATAGAGGGTCAATGTCAGCCTAGGTGAATCTCACAGGGAAGATGCTGGGGGAATAGATACCCTGACCTTATGCTTCTCTTCTTCCTCTTTATCTCTGCAGGTGCTCCCCTTGGGCCAAAACCAACTAAAGCAGACAAGAGAGTCTGTTGATGCAGTTCCTACAGTTCAGCCACCTGGGGCACAGAGCAGGGTGCAGAAGGATGGAGAGAGGACCCGGAAAAGCAAACAGGAGATACTAAACACACAGTCCAAGGTGGGGGAAACTGAGAGATGGGAGATAAGGCCAGAGAAGTAAGCCCAGATCGAGGAGGGCTTGTGAGACTTGGTGATGATCTTAGGTTTTGTCCTATGGGAAATGGGCAGTCATTGGTTAATTTTAAGCAAGAGTGAAATTATCACCACTGTGTGTTTCAATAACTGGCTGTAGTGAGGAAAATACCTGGATGGAATGATGATTTCCTTCACTTCACTAGGATGGGGACACTGGAGGAGGTGGAGTGGTGAGATAATGAGCTTAATTGATTTGGGGCCTTTCAAGATTAAAGCATCTAGGTGGGTTTGTACTGAGAAGGGGCTGGGTCACTGACACCAATTTGTCAGTATAGACCAGTTAATAGGTATTTCAGAGGTTAGGAGTTGATGAGATGGCTTAGAATCTGTGTGTAGTCTAGGGGCAGAACGTTTTTCCTTTCTTCCCTTCTAGGTTCTCTGCCTGGTCCAATAATTAACTTGATATAAGACAGATTAATAGGAGAAAGGAAATTTAATTTAGTGCATATGGAAGCTTCAAAGATAGGAGACCTGAGGGCAAGTTGAGCAGTTGAGGCTCATTTGCCATCCTGAGCTAAGGAAAGGGAAAGGGATAGGGGCCTGGGGCTTCACTAGGGAGGAGGGGCATTCACAGGATGATACAAAGAGCAAATATTTGGAAATCAGATGTTTGCCCTGCCATATGAATAGATTTTTCAGATATAAAGTTGTCCCTGGTAATTCCTCTCCTGTGCCAGGCTCTCTATCTAAATTCCTTTAGGTAGTTTAAGGGGGAAAGTAAAAGTTTTTAAATCTGCTGGATTTTGATTGACTTCAGCTCAAAATAATCCGCATGCTAAAGTGGCACATTTTGAGGTGGCATATTCTGTTCCCCTTTAGTGGAGGGATTAAGAACACCAGAACTCAAGAAACTGGTAGAGAAGATACAGCCTTCAAAAGAAGAGGAAAGTAGGGAGGGCTAAGAAGGTAGGAGAAAAACCTGGAGAACTTTGAGAAGTCATGCTTTTGAGTTCTTTCATGACAAGTGTACTCCCAGCATGCACTGAGTCAGGGTGGGCTTTTGTTATGCCAGATACCAGGACAACACTAGTGAGGTCGTTTCAAGTAAGGGGGAAATTTGTGCTGACATTTGATAGACTTTCTTTATCTCCCAGAGTAACTGTGCCCTAGAATTCTGAAACCCTTTAAGGAAGATATGGATTTGAGTTTTCTTTTTGGAAAATCTGCATGCCTGCAGATTCTGCTTTTGTGAAGCTGGTGTCCAAACCCAGAATGTGCCATGTGGTTGGAGAGAAAGGTATACAGTCCATGGGATTTGACAGTATTACTATAAATGAATCATCTATTTTTGTTTCCCTTCATCACTAAATCCAGACTATTGAAAAATAATTAGGAATGTCTCAAGACATGTGGTCCATTAGATTTCCTCTCACAAAGAAATCTTTAAATGTTCGGATATCAAACTAAATAAAAAATGGCCAGCTATTTTTTCTGTCCAACCTAGATGTGTACGGAACCAAGATTTTATAGTTTAGGTATCAGGAAGGACTTACCTGATTCAGAGCCAGAATGGCCTTACATGTGCTAAAAAATAAAATTCTCATACAAATAAAGAGTGAGTCTGTGTCCAAGTTTTATTAAAGTTTTTGGTGAGAGAACATTAATAATCAAAATAGCTGATTCCACGAGTGCTTACAGGAGAAAAGATATAAATGTACAGATAGCAAAATAAAATATCGGTACAGTTGATACAACAATTTGAGGTTAATTTGTCTTCCAGGCTATGAACTCTTAACACCTCTTCCATTTCTGTAGGTTAACCTCCAATACACAGGAGTGTAAACCATATGAGCCTTTCTCAGTTATGGATTGCTAGGTAAATATGCTGTGACAGCCAAGTTACATTCCCCGAGAGTGTCAGGTAAGTTCTTACTGGGAAATGCTCTTGCATGATAGAGAAAAAAAAAAAAAAAAGATCTGGCAATCATCATTTTTTTTCTCCCAAGGGACAACTTTCTCTTTCACAATGTTATTAGTGAATGGCCATGGCATTTAAAACTGCCTTTCCCAAGATAAAGACACATGTGTGTTTTGTTTTGAGGAGGCAAATTATGCTCAGAGACTGACTTTGTCTTTGTCAGCAATCTATTTAATATGGATTCATGGAGGGACTTTCACAAACCAGTAGCATGCAGGAAAATGTCTCTTAATAAGCCAATAAAGAAATAATATACTCTGAACCAATGATAGATTAATCACACTATTGTCCCAGGCAAGGGGAGATGAAAGGAAAAAAGTTCATATTTAGTGGAGGTGTACTTTTTTTTTTTTAATTTATTTTGAGAAAAAGGAACAGCACGACTGGGGGAAGGGCAGAGAGAGAGAGAGAGGCAGAGATTGAGAATCCCAAGCAGGCTCCAAGCTGCCAGCTCAGAACCCAGGAAACTGTGAGATCATGACCTAAGGCAAAACCAAGAGTCAGAAGCTTAACTAACTGAGCCACTCAGGCACCCCCTGAAGTATACATTTAATAGGAGTTGGTACTTGGGGAGAGATGGCTTAGCCCCACCAAAAGCTGATGTCCAGCTGCGAGCCCCAGAGTAAAAGTCTCCTGTTGCTAGAGCATGTTGCTAGGAAACTATGGGGTTGGTGTTGAGGGACAAGTTGTTCTTCATGGGGCCACTGTATGGCTTTCTTCAATGTTGGTAAAACAGATCTTTACCTTGGCAGAAGCTAATTGCCCCATGGTTTTTTCAGAGTTCTCTTTAGGTCAGCAGAGGTCCCTTGTTCAGACCAAGCACTCTCAGATACTCCTCACAAACCCTTGGTAATTATGTTCTAAATGTACCCTTGACATATTTACTTCTTCGTGTTTTTATTGATAAGCCCTCAGTGGGGCCCCTCAGTAGCTCAGCTACTGAGTTCTTATTGGTAAAAATAGATAATATGATAACACTCTGACACAATGTATTTCATTCTTCTATCAAAACAACTTTCCTCCAAAAACCACTTCATTCTTTTTTGTCTGTCACAAACCAGTGGATTAAAACAACTTCATTTAAGTCATAAACAAGTTGATTTGAAATCATAACAAACCAATACACGTTAGTGTGCAAAATGACTTTGTGTCACGCAGGAACTTGATCCTTATTGCTTTCTAACTCCTCAGTAGCTATTCTTCCAATCCAGAAATGTCCAACAGATTTGAGGCAATTTATTAGGCTGATTGAAATTTAAGGCTCTTTCCTTCAAATTCCCTGCTTATTTTCCTCACACCTCATTCCTGAGCGAAGACTTCCACTTACTGAGAATGAATCAGTAATATTTAGAGCAGTCCAATGCAGTGATCTTCAAACAAAGGAGCAGATAGATGTTTTAAGGGAATCAACACCTAGATCCTGAACTTCTCTGTGTGTGCTTTCCTGAAAATGATCTGCCGGAGAACTTGACTATAGTTTTCATTTCACGACTGTGCTTCTTCACATTACACAAGAAAGAATCTTTTTTCTGCAGTTTAAAAACCCCAGGACCAAAAAAAAAAAAAAAAAAAAAAAAAAAAAAAGAAAGAAAGAAAGAAAAGAAAAGAAAAAAAAAAAACAACTCTAAGACATTAAGGAAAGGAGTACTTCTTTTTGTTTGTGTAGGGGAAGCCTCCTTCAATCAAATCATTATAGATCCCAGTCATTTCATTAAGCTATGCATTTGCAAAGAAATTTTTACCTTTTATGTTAAAAATCTTTTTGAAATGGTAGTATCTTTAAGTAATTTTCATCAAATGTGCATTATTAATAATTGTGTTTACAATTCAACTCTGAAAAAAAAAAACAGAGCAATATGGTCTGAGGAAATAAAAAGAATAATAATTTCCATCTCATACAGGTTTTTGTCGCAGAAATTTTGAGTCAATAAAAGAATTTTAATGAAAAATATGTGATATTAAATCTTCAGGAGCTGAAAGGAAATATGATTTTAAGGAAAGAAAAAAAGCAATTGTTATTGTATCTTCAATTGTTAATGGAGACTTTGTTCATAAATTTTAATTGGGTGTTTATGGGTAGCAAATCACTTTAGTATTAAGATTTCATCGCATATATTTAAAAGCTCTTCTAAAATTTTATTTGAAAATGTCAATATTTATAATACAGTGGAATTTATAACCTCCATAGCTATTTAAACATTTACAGTAATGATCAAATATTTTAGAACTCATCTTCAAAATGTGTGATCACGTAGTTTCCCTAAGTTTGACTGCCATTAATCTAATGCACTGGTTGGTCTACAAACATGAACATGCCTTGATGGCATGCAGAATTACTGTCAATGTATATGTGTGTGTAATCCTTTAGCCATTCTTAAATTTGTATCTTCTATAGGGTGGTGGAAAATATCACTGAAATTCATGAGGCTGCTTGAATGTTTCTCCTTAAATGTGAATATGAATGAAGTAAGACAGTAAAAGGGACTCTTAGATCTGACAGCATTCATCCTTCTCAATTTGCAGACATTGTGTGCGAGAAATTATCAAACTGTCATTCTGAAATACTGTCTCTACAGTATCTAAGGTTATCTGCCTTAGCTTCCCCATTAAGCAGAAGTGTTTCCTTCTGTCAAGAGATTGCAACTTCTGTTTAAAATGACTGATTCCTGGGGCGCGTAGGTGGCTCAGTCAAGCACCTGACTCTTGACTTCGGCTCAGGTCATGATCTCATCATAGTTGGTGGGTTTCAGCCCCACATCAGGCTCTGTGCTGACAGTGTGGAGCCTGCTTGAGATCCTATCTCTCTTCCTTTCTCTGCCACTCCCCTGCTTGTGCTCTCTCTCTCTCTCTCTCAAAATAAATAAATAAACTTAAAAAAAAATGACTGATTCCTGGTGGTGCAGAGAATAAAGTGTCCAGAGAGGGGTAGATCTAAGAATAAAAGCCCAAGTTAAGAGGAGAGTGAGTGCTTTAAAGCCTCGTGCTGCCAGTTTTTGTTTACCACCAAAGCAGGCTACAAGTGATAGCAAGGCACATTAGTAAGAAGCAAAATAGGCATAGGGATTAACTAATGCAGTCTCCATACCTAAAGGTTCTACTCTGATCAAGTTCTTAAGCAAAGGCTAAGATTAATATAGGCACGTGTAATATTTGTGATTTATAATTAGAAATATATATTTGATCTGTGTCCCCACTTCAGACACACAGCATCCAAAACTCTTGGAATTTCATTTCGTGAAAGGGATAGAGGTGTCTTTTGTTTATGTTAATGAAGCGATTTAGGAAAGGCACCTAAGGATGGCTGGTGGCAGAGGAGCCAACCGTATGATTAGAGGGTTGGAACTTCCAACTGAACAGTAAACTCCTGGCTTAGTAAGGGGTCCCCACCAGAACTCTGTTCTAACACTATGATTGTCTCCTCCCAACCTGTGTGCATTCCGATATTCATACCAAATCCAAACAGGCTATTAGATATCAGGCTAAAAGTTTTTAATATCATCCCTACCTGGAAGGAAACACAATACATACAACACATGACAAATATAACAAATAGTCTAGTAGGTGAGAAAAAGCTAATGTGGGCTAATGGAAAAACACAAAGAAAAGGTTTTTAAAGTTTAAATTAAGGATATTGAGATGGGGAGACTACCCTGAAATACCTGGTGTGGAGGCCACTTTCAGGCAAGCAGGCTTGAGCATTGAAATGTAGAAAGGACCACGGCGTCCACCTGGCTGAATATAAACAGGCCCATCAGATGACCCACCTCAAAATATCCATCAGCCCTAACTGACCAATGGGCTACTTACAACCAGGCACAGTTACCAAAAAGGGAAGATCCCATACATTGCCATACGGCATCATCTTCCCCCTGTAAATATGGCCCCCACCCACTGCCTTGTTGCAGACAGCCTGTCCTCTGCTGTTCTGCCCACCACTCCCTGGCAGAGTATTCAATAAACTTTTATGCCTTTGTTCTGCCTCAGGTGAATCTTTTCACTGTCCACCGGCTTCCACCTGATCGTCACCCCACATTTGGGGGCCTCCATCCTATCCTGAGACACCCCATTGAGACACCACCCCTGGGTGAGCCCAGTGTAACCACAAGAGTCCTTGTAAAAGGGAAGCAGGAGGGTCAAGACAGAGAAGGACATGATGTGGCGGTGGTAGTAGGGGTCAAAATGATACAGTTGCAGGTTTTGTAGATGGAGGTCAGCCACGAGCCGGGAGTGTGTGGCAGGTGCTGGAAGTTGGCAAAGTCTCAAGGTTTCACTACCCTTCCCCCAACCCCACCCTGAGACTCTAGAAGTCATGCCGGCTCCCTTGCCAATGCTTTGGTTTTAGTTTGGTGTGACTTCTGACCTTCAGAAGATAAGATAAAAAATTTATATTGTTTAAGCCACTAAATTTGTGATTATTCCTTTCAGCAGCAATAGGAAACCAATACAGCAGGTTATAAGTCTGAGGCTGCTGGTGGCTGTTTTTGCCATCACTTGGCCAAAGCTTACTTCGGAATAAAGCCAAAAAAAAGAAGAGCTAGTGCAGGGCAAGTTATGGGTGACATCATTTGAATACTTGGACCCAGACTTCTTGAAGAGGTAGTTAGCTTGGGTTTTTCAGTTTTTTTAAGCCAACTAGTTTTTTGGTTTTTTGCTTCAGTCACTTTGACCTGGGCTCTTTCTTACTTGCATATGATGTGGAAAATACTGGGGCTCAGAGCCGAAGGCTAAGAAAGAATTCTTGAGCCATCTTCAGTGCAAAAAGGTAGTTTTATTAAAGCAAAGGGACAAGACCTGTGGGCAGAAATTGCTGCATTGGGGTTGTGAGGAGTGACTGATTCTACACTTGGGAGTTGGGAGAGGTCAAGACAAAGGGAAGTTTCCAAAAGGACTTTCATATGCTAAAGAAAACTCTCAAGATCCTGGAGGCCTGGCTATTGTCAAGCTAAGGTTGTTTTCCCTCTAGGAAAGTATTAACATTAAGACAGTAGGAGTTGCTGGAGGAATGTTCTACTCTGCCTGCCTCAAGTATTTGTCAGTGGGCTGCAGGTTATAAGGAAATTTAATGTGATCTACATTTCTTTCTGCCTTTGTTCCCCACATCACTATACAGCATTATGTACAGTATTTTTCTTTAATACTTCAATTTTACTCATAATAACCCTGGTTTGGTAACAATATACTTGTGCTCATCTGCAAAAGCGACTGATTGAGCAAATTAAGGTACATCCCAAAGATGTAAAATTTTATAGCCATGGGAACTCATGCAATGGAAAAACTATTTATATGGGAAAGTATTTCAAAATATATTAGTTTTGCACTAGAGGTAAAAAAAAAATCAGAAAAAAAGCACTCACAGCAATACCCAGTCCTATGAAAAACAGCTCAAAAAGTTACAAAAAAAGGTTTTCCTATGATAATTTGGGTTTTTTAAAACTACATTCTTCATTGAATAACACAATGTGACACTTGGAACATTTATGGAGCACCACTGCCAAAAACCGTGTTTTAAATTTAAGATGTAATTGGGGCTCCTGGGTGGCTCAGTTGGTTAAAGGACCAACTTTGGCTTAGGTCATATTCTCCTGGTTCAGGAGTTCAAGCCCTGAATTGGGCTCCTCACTTACAGGGTAGAATCTGCTTGGAATTTTCTCTCTCCCTTTCTCTCTCTGCTCCTCCCCCATTTGCGCGCTCTCTCTCTCTCTCTCTCTCAAAATAAATAAATAAACTTTAATAAATAAATAAATAATTTTGAAATGCTATTGAAAAATGCATCAGACAAGTTAAAAATATTAAAAATTCACAAGCCAAATAAGCATAAACTAGTATTAAGGTACAAATTCTCTATGTAGAAGCATAATAATGGACTACTGTTAATTCTACTTTAACTTTAACTAATAATGATAAATGAAATCAGGTAGTATGCAATTACACCCTAGAAAGAGTGAGAACAGTGTGCATATTATACAAGTGTGTGCACATTATAGCACCATTTTCATGCATTTCTTTCTCAAAATATATCTATGCATCTGTCAAATTAATAAGATTGACAGGCTGTAGCATTTGCCACTCTCTGGGGACGCAGAATGTCCACTGATTAATGAACCATACACACAATGTGTGATTTTAGGCAAGTTAGCCTCTCTGAGGTTTAATTCCTCATATCAAATAGGGTTATCAAGAGTACCTAAAGCATAGATTTGCTCAAACTACTAAGTGAAATAATCCATATTCTGCACCTATCAGAATGTGGGGCACACATACATATGCAATAGGTGTTAGCTACTATTATTATTACTATTATTATTATTAAGTATTAGCTATTGTTATTATCAATATAATATTGTCATTATTAGTCATTTTCTGTATACCATATAGTCTCTGTTTCCTCTGAGTTAGCCCAGAATCAACTTTTGTTGTATCATGTTTATTGAGGAAATAAGGAAAATACTATCAATGAATTAACTTCATTAAAAAAAATCCTATCTGTGAATTAAGGAATATTGTAGGTACTGTTGCCATTGAACTGAATAAAATTCAGTCTCTAATAAGTAAAGCTTGCTCTTAAAACAAACAAACAAACAAACAAACAAACAAAGAATACACTTAGGGTTGAAAACCTAAGGGAAAAAAGAGGAAATGGTCAGCACTACCTGGGCAAGTTGGGGACAAGGACTTTGAGAAGAGGAGACACTTCAGAACACCTTGAACACTAGAGAAGTGGCTGAGTGGGGATGGGCATTCCATGTTGAGGGACCAGTTATTTTTATTACTATTTTGAGAATTACTAAGGCTTACAGACATCCTTTCTGTGTTTCCTCTGGTTCGATAGAATAGCATGTTTTTTCTCTGGAGAAGCTGATGATTCCCTCTCTATGCTCCTGGTACCCCAACCACTCACACTCCCCCTTCCCCTGACCTCTGCACAGATGCTGAGGTCTGAGGTTTCTGTAAACCTCCCTCTGTTACTCCTGTCACTGTGCCCTCCATGAGAGCACACAAATACATCGCAGCATCCTCCAGCTGGGCGTCTGAGATCCTGAGACTGAAGGATTTGTCTGCCTTCTGGAAGTTCACAGAGAAGCGATTATTTGTTGCATTCTCTTGCTTATTAGCTTCTTGGCGAATAATGAGAACCATCTCCCTGCTGGGAGGTTGTTTGTACCAGAACAAATAATAATTACTGTCACTAGTATCAAACGTGCAGTCCAGGGTCACAGTCTCTGCCTCATGCACAGACATTTCTGGTTGAGTCTGGGTGACCTTCTGGGCCATGCTGGATCCTGTGGGAAGGAGGAGAGGGTATCACGCCAGATAAGGCAAGCAGACTCACAAGCTGATCCCATTCCCTACCACCTTTCGTCTTCTTGATCAAACTTCAGGCAATATCCATAAACTTCTTTGCCCCCAATAGCCAGCATCAATGAGGAGGTAAGATGCCTGTGTTACTGATCTTTCTTCCTATTTCCCAGTCCTGTTGGATAATAGTAAAAGCAAATACATGTGCCTTTCTTACCAAGATAGGTGGAAACCACGAATACCCACAGCAAACCAGAGCAAACCATGCTGGCGGCTCTCTCTTGCAGGGTGAAAATTCTCCTGCTCTGATCTGAAACCGGGGGATCAGCTGTGCTCAGTGATGTCACTGCTCCAGACCAGGAAATGTATGGCAGGTGGGTGGTTGGTTCTGTCTTGCTTAAAGAAGTGCATCAAAGCTTTTTGTCTTTTGCTTCAGAGAATGAAAGTTTGGTTGTAGTGGCAAAGAAAAGAGATGTCAGAACTGTAATTTATTCTGAGATAACAATCAAGAAGTGAAGGAGCTGGTAAATTGTTTTTGTAAAGATGTAATCTAGGAGGAGAGGATGGGGTGGGTGGGGAAAAGACAAGCAAAGCTAATGTAACGACCTCAGTTTTCTCTGCCAGCTTTCTCTCTCTCTCTCTCTCTCTCTCTCTCTCTCTCTCTTTTCTTTTCTTTTTTAAAGTTTGGAAGCCAATATCCTAATGGTCTCTGGGTTGCCATACACAAGTTTTGGTTATATTATTCTTTGACTGATTCTGTATTTTAATTATTTCTCCAAACTTCAAAATAATGATAAAGACAACAGCAATGCTCAGATAGTCTAGAGAAAATTGGAACCAGGATTTTGATATCTAATGCACTGTTATTTGCTTGAAGAGTTTATTTTTTATTTTTTTGTAATTTGAGAGAGAGAGAGAGAGAGAGAGCGCATGTGGGGGAGGGGGACAGAGCGAGAGAGAGAATACCAAGCAGGGTCCACACTCATCCTGATGTGGTGCTCCAACCCATGACCTTGGGATCATGACTTGAGCTGAAATAAAGAGTCTGAAGTCCAGCTGACTGAGTCACCCAGGCCCCGCTCTCCCTTTTTAAAGAATATCTGGCTTAGGTGAGGTCAATGAGCTCTAAAATACCAGTGGCAAATGTTCCCATAAGGACTTTTGTGCACATGTATTCATGGCTGCGTAAATGAAGAATCAGAATAATTGGTATAAAACTTATCTGGGAACAGTCTGTGCTGCCCATTTGACAGTGTTTCATTGGCACACCATTTTTCCTCATGCACACATTCTCCTATGAGGAGACAACGGAGCTAAAATGAAAACTCATACGTATGGAACCACTCATTTGCATTAATTTTCTCTTCCTACCAAGTTTTTGTCATCCAGTCTTAAAAAAGGCCATCTCTGTGGTCCAGCTTTATGTAAACTTTCCCTCTGCATAACAGAAAGGGGAACAAAAGATAAGTTAAAAGCTGTCTTGCTGTATAGGGCACAGTGGCCTTACGTCTTCCAACCTGTTTATAAGTTCCACTCGGGAAGTGTGGTGAATAGTAGGCATTTTGCCACCGACGCTGCTCTTAACATCAGAAAACTTAAAGCACAGCCTGGTGAATTGCTGTAGTTGGTACAGTCCTTTCTCCTGTTTGTTTCATGACGAAATTTCTACCATGCCTACCATTTTCTGGTTGGGGTCATACGACATTTGCAAAACTGTGATTATTTTACAATTTCTCCCTTTTTCTCTTTAGTTTTTATAGGAAACTCTAGATTGATGGACTGTCTTTTGTCTCCATCTCAGCCCCACTGAAGCTATGAATTCACAAACGAGGCTCTCAGGAGGGAGTGTTTTCTGCCTCTTGCCTGCGTTCACTGCACATGCGATGGTGTTTGGGGATCCCTAGCCAGAGCGTCTTTCCCTGATCCTCTGGGCCCCACCAATCAGAATTTTAATATCTTCTATCCATCATCTGGTCAGCCCCTAGCTGCCACAGCTGATCAGGCCACTGAACTCTGAAGATGGAATAAGATAATTCATATGAAAGAATTTTCAAGTGGGCAAATATGGGGGTGGGCAGAAAGCTGAATTTACCTTTCTCCTTTTTCTTTTTTTAAAAGATAGATATTATATCTAGATGATCCTTGCTTTTGTTTTGTTTTTTTTTTCTTTTAAGTCAGAACAGTCATTAGGTTGGGTTGTTTAGGAAACCTATAGAAGGTGGTGAGCAAATCCAGATTATAGATTATTAAGCAGAAAGGAAGGGTGAAGAGAATAGAGGAAGAGGTTAAAAAACAAAAAACAGGGGCTCCTGGGTGGTTCAGTCGGTTGAGCCTCCGACTTTGGCTCAGGTCATGATCTCAGTGTCCATGAGTTCAAGCCCTGCGTTGGGCTCTGTGATGATAGCTCAGAGCCTGGAGCCTGCTTCCGATTCTGTGTCTCCCTCTCTGTCTGCCCCTCCCCCCACTCATGCGCTCTATCTCTCTCTCTCTCTCTCTCTCTGTTAAAAATAAATAAACATAAAAAAATATTTAAAAAAAACATAAAAAACCCCCCAAAACAAAAAGCAGTGCCCCATGCGGGCAGTCTGAGAGAGTTTACTGTGCTCCCTTGGGATAGCAATAGTATCTGGCAACTACCATCACAGGATTCCTCACAGGATTTGACTATAGAAAGTCAAAACTAGGAGAAAAATATGTGGATATCACATGTCTACTCTCACGTTCTCATGGAAGAAGTTTGACAGAGGCAGAATCTAAGGTGCTTCAGCAACTCATGGCCCAAGTGCGAGAAGCTGCTCGAGACATCAGGACACTCTCTTTTGGCTGGGTGGATCTCACGGAAGAACACTGAGGGTCCCGGCCCCAGTCACATCTGCCATCTCCTGTGTAGTATTCTCATGATCTCATTTCCGTATTTGAAAATACAGCGAACAAAAAAACTGGTGAAAAAAATCTTTTTAAAAAGTTTTATTTATATTCTTTATATTCACTGACAATTTTCTTTTGTCAGTGGAGATGATGGGGACTGTTTACTAGCTTCCGACTGGTGGTCCCCATGCAGGGTGTAAGTCCCAGTGCACTTGGGTGCTCTTTGGGGACCGTGAGCTTCCTCTAGCACAGAATTAGGTGGCTGAGTCTCTCAAGTGCACAGTCTGGATGTGCAGGGAGGCGGGGAGCTGGGACTAACACAGGATCATCCCTTGTGCTCCAAAGCCCTGTTGACCCAGAACAAAAACAAAAGCATCAGATTTATTTTACACACTTTCCATACTATACCCGTGGATCTGAAATACTGTTCAAGCAATTACAGTAAATATTAAAATTCTTTCCTCCTTGGATCATCAGTTTTAGGAAGGATTTTTTTCTCTTTTTTCATTTGGTGATTAATTTTCTTAAAAAGAAAATGTTAAAGAGCGGATTACAAAATTCATTTGTTCTTTGAGTCCCTTCTACAAAAGATAGACACTAGTTCTTGGAAACTTCTGGGTCCTCTGGGTTCCTGACGACATAAATTCTCCCAGCTGGGGGCACCTGGGTGGCTCAGTCGGTTGAGCATCTGACTTCGGCCCAGGTCATGATCTCGCGGTCCATGGGTTTGAGCCCCACATCGGGCTCTGTGCTGACAGCTTGGAGCCTGGAGCCTGTTTCAGATTCTGTGTCTCCCTCTCTCTCTGACACTCCCCTGTTCATGCTCTGTCTCTCTCTGTCTCAAAAATAAATAAACATTAAAAAAATAAAATAAAAAAATTCTCCCAGCTGAAGCCACCAGATCATAAATGTGGCTCCTAGAAGCTCATTTATTTTTGGCCTTCCTAAGTCCACGGAAGATTTGATTCTGGAATGTGGAAATCTGACCTAGACTCTTCAGATAAAGAAGTGTTTGTTCCAGAGTTTTCATATGTGTGAGGGACAGAGATGCTGGAATAAGAGACAGGTTTTTGCAAATAACTGTTGTCAATGAATGCAAGCAGTGCTCTCTTCAGGTCAAAGAAATAATAACAGAGGCAATTCCTATGATTTAGTCCTCTACACAAGAAGAACTTGGTTTTGTCAAGAAATCTGTTCTGGAAGTAATGTGTTTATATAAATTTCAGAGTTCTGTTTACACTCAATGAAGAGAACTTGATATTTAGAATGTACCTTATTCTTCCCTTTATCACTGCTTTTAAAAATCCTACCTTTTATCCTGTCTTACCTTTTCAAAGAAAACTTTCTGTGACAAGGTTAGAATGTACCGATTTTTCTGCTTAATATTCTGTCATGAATATATGATGATTATTAAATATGTTTTAAGCATAATCTTTAGCTTTACCGAACACTTCCCATCTGCCTGACACTGTGCCAAAAACATTGAGGAATGTTGAAGAATACAAGGGAAAATTCTGTCCTCCTAGAGACTAGAGTAAGAAGCAAGATCGGTACCTTGAAACAATACCAAATGCTTACAAAGGTAAGTCACGGGGCACTTGGGTGGCTCAGGTGGTTGAGCATCTGACTTGATTTTGGCTCGGGCCATGATCTCAGGATCATGGGATCAAGCCTGCATTGGTTGGGCTCCATGCTGTGTTTGCAGCCTGCTTGGGATTGATTCTCTCTCTCTCTCTCTCTCTCTCTCTCTCTCTCTCTCTCTTAAAAAAAGAAGGTATATCACTGAGAGTCAAATTGTATGGTTCAGATTCAATGTCTAATTGCATGACATTAGAAGAAAAGGAATTCAAGGATTCTCTGTTAGAGATGAGTCTTTGGATGAGATAGAGCCTTAAGGTGTGCTTATATAGGACTAATATGATTTAGCCAGCCTGAGATATACATAAAAGTATATTTGGCAAATTTGGGTGAGCAGAACAAGCAGAAAAGAAATTCAAGAGCTTGAAGTGTTTATGGGTCAGTGAGGAGAACAGACTGAAATAGAGCTATGTTTTGGGAGGAAGTAAGAATGAGGTTTAAAAAGTAGAGGGTGAGCAGACATAGGGAAGGGGATAATGATAAAGAGAGTTTAGATTTGGTATGTAAAGTTTCTGTGCAATGAAAAGACATGATCACACATCTGCAGAGCCTGGAGTTTTATATATGTGACCTGTTTGAATCAGATCAGACAGATCTGTTGAATCACATGGAAGATTTCCAATTAATCACTCAAGTACCCACCTGCTGTTATTAGCAACCAGCCCAGTAAAGTTCACCTCAAACTCTCTTCTGTTCTTTCTCTATTAAATTTTCAAAGAATGTGTTAATTTTTCTTGTCCCCAAATAGAGCCTGAAGCAAGGACTCAGGTGAAAGTAGTTTATTTAGGAAGCGATCTTAGGCAGCAGGAGTGAGAAAATCGGTAGCATAAGATTGGAACTTGATTCTGCCCGGATCTCCTGGTAAGCACACAGGAAGTCCCTCTGGGGCCCTCTGCTGGAAGGCAGGGAGCTAGGGCATGCCTTGGTTCTCCCTCCCACTGGTTGGGACTTGCCAGCAGAGGTGGTAATTCTTCTTTCAGGCTGTGCTTACCCACAGCCTGAGTGAGCTCCTGAGGAGTCAGAGAAGGCTCTGGGGTAAGAAATAAAAAAATACACAGTGCATGTGTAATGTTGGATGTTATCAGCTTGAGATGGGTGTGAGTGTCCACAGAATTATCTACCATACCTATTGATAGAATCGGAGCTAGGCATTTGGACATGACCACAAAGCCCATCAGATGTTGATTACAATGCTTTTCTTTGCACTACTCAAGTGGGTGTTTGCCCTGTATTATTTTCACTACGTCACTGAGTCTTCAAGGTTGTGGTGGACTGAATTCCATCTAAAACACTTAATACATGACCTTCAGGCCCCACTTCTTTAACTGGTCCCAAGGCTGTAATTAAAACTCTTTCTCCCCCCTTCCTACTCTCTAGATTTCCTTGCCATTGGATAGCATTTTACTGGACTTAGATTGCTTGCCTGATAGGGGGACCCAGGCCTTCATTGCTCAGGAGTCTCAGTTCTTGTTTACTTTGTCCTTTTCAAGCCACAACTGCCACTTGCTGTTTTTATTGGGCATGAAATACTCAATGTGAAACACGGATTCCAGACACATTCCTTTTTGCCCTCATTGTGTAATAACAACCCGATGCTTCATGATAATCAGAGTCAATTACCCCTCCTTTCTTTGCCTGCTGGACAATTGGCACAAGGAGTTTGAAATGGCGTAGACAGCAGTCATAGCTGCAGGTTCAGTGGAACTCTTACTGGATCCTCTGGTGGAAGCATTCTTCTGCAGGGTCCTAGGAACTCTAATCCAGCAGAGCCTAGGGCTGTAGGAAAGGGCAACACAAATTCTGGAAATGAGTTACAGGGAGTGATAGTAGAAGAGTCTAGTCTACTTCTAGCTCTTCATTTCTAAATTTGCATAATTTAGCTAGGAAGCCAGAGCACCATGTATCAGCCATTGGTTTAATGAATACTATCGCTTCTGGGAACATGGCATTCCAACCACTAAGGGTGATGCCGTTGAGCTGGCTTCTTAACTGAGCTTTTAACAAGCCATTCCATCCTTTTTCTAGGTCATCTGACCTAGGTACCATGGGTCTAGGTCAACTTTTTGGTTCATGGTAGGACCAGTGGATCCTTTCCTTGGTTACTCCTTCAATAGTCACATCCACTGTATTGTAAAATGGGTACCTTGTTCTGAGAGATTCGGTTTTGGACATGGATGGACAATTAAAAGAACAAGCACCAACCAGCAAAATGGAAAACATTATGAATTTTGGAAGCATGAGCTCCCAGGCAAATTATAAAGATTTGCTGGGCAGAGGACATGCTTAGGAAGTCTGATTTGTCACGTATACCATGCAAAGCGAGAAGGGTTACACGTGACACAATGTATGAAGATACTTCGTAAAACTGGAAAACACTACATATGTTATTATTTTTACTGTTATTTTAAGGATTGTAGCTTACAGATATCCATCTCTCTGTGTTTCTTATATTCAGATAGAAGGAGCTTTTATTCCAAGAGAAGTCAATGATTTTCTATGTTCCTGGTGCCCTAGTCACTCCTTCCACCCCGACCTCTGCACAGATGCTGAGGTCTGAGGTTTCTGTAAACCTCTCTCTGTTGCTCCTGTCACTGTGCCCTCCATGAGAGCACACAAATACATCGCAGCATCCCCCAGCTGGGCAGCTGAGATCCTGAGACTGAAGGATTTGTCTGCTTTCTGGAAGTTCACAGAGAAGCGATTATTTGTTGCATTCTCTTGCTTATTAGCTTCTTGGCGAATAATGAGAACCATCTCCCCACTGGGAGGCTGTTTGTACCAGGACAAATAATAATTACTGACACGAGTGTCAAACGTGCAGTCCAGGGTCACGGTCTCTGCCTCATGCACAGACATTTCTGGTTGAGTCTGGGTGACCTTCTGGGCCATGCTGGATCCTGTGGGAAAGAGGAGAGGGTATCACACCAGACAGATAAGGCAGGCAGAGTCACAAGCTGATCCCATCCCCAACCACTTTTCCTCTTGATCCAAACCCGAGGCAGCACTTATCAGCTTTCTGCCTCCCCATAGCTGGGCTCTGAGGCGATGCAGTTCCTGTGCTGTTAATCTCTGGTTCACAGCCCCATTAGATAACACTATGCATGAAGACCTCCACCTTCCTTACCAAGACAGGTGGACACCACGACTGCCCACAGCACACGGGCCAGCGGCATGCTGACAGCTGTTCCCTGCAGGGTGAGAAGAGGCTTTGGCTCTCAACTGGGTGTTCTGTGCTCCACGGCACTTCTGTTTCAGAGCAGGAAATGATCTGACAGGTGGGTGGCTGATTATGTCTCACTGAGGAAAGTTTTCCTAACACTTTCTGGTCTCCCTTTCAGAAAATAGGACTTTGGTTGTATCATTTAAATGAAAATGTGAAAATGTGAAATGTTTTCTGTGTCCTTCTATTCTGGGATGAAAATAAAAGAGACAGGGAGCCGGCAAATTTATTTCTGATATGCCCCAATCTCGGAGAGGAGAGTAGGACCTTGGGTGGTGGCTGGAAGTGGCAGGGTTTCCTTTGAGACAATGACAGACTCTAATTTTTCTTTAAAAAAAATTTTGTTTGACATTTGTTTTTTTATTGAGAGAAAGAGAGAGACAGAGCATGAGCATGGGAGGGGCAGAGAGAGGAGGAGACACAGAATCTGAAGGAGGCTCCAGGCTCCTAGCACAGAGCCCAACGCGGGGCTCGAACTCACAAACTGTGAGAGCATGACCTGAGCCACCCAAGCACCCCTCTAATTTTTCTTTTTTTTTTTTTTCAAAAATAAAAATGACAGGGCGCTTAGGTGACTCAGTTGGTTAAGCGTCTGACTTTGGTTCAGGTCATGATCTTACGGTTTGTAGGATTGAGCCCCACAATGGGCTCTGTGCTGACAGCACAGAGCCTGCCACAGAGCCTGCTTCTGATCCTCTGTCCCCCTCTCTCTCTGCCCCTTCCCTGCTTGTGTTCTTTCTCAAAAATAAATAAAACATTAAAAAAAAAACAAAAATAAAAATGACAAAACAAATATGAAAGTATGAACAATTAGCTATGAATGATGAGAATATACCTGTTATATTAATGTATTCAATTTTTTTACATTTCTACAATTTCCTAACATACAGAATGAGATAAAGATAGATTTTTTTTGAGAGAGAGTGCACATGCACATGCATACACACATACAGTGGGGGTGGGGGCAGAAGAAGAGAGAGAGAGAATCCCAAGCAGCCTCTGCACTGTCTGTGGGATTTGATCTCATGAATGGTGAAATCATGACCTGAGCCAAAATCAAGAGTGGGACACTTAACCCACTGAACCACGCAGGCACTCCTAACAACAGATGTTTGTAACTGGAAAGAGCACTGACTAGATTCAGAAGCGGAACATGTGTCTAACTATGCTTGTGTTTTCCATGGATTCTTTAAGAAAAAAAAAAAGGGGTGCCTGGGTGGCTTGGTCGGTTGAGCGTCCGACTTCGGCCCAGGTCATGATCTCACAGTTCCTGAGTTCAAGCCCCGCATCGGGCTCTGTGCTGACCGCTCAGAGCCTGGAGCCTGTTTCGGATTCTGTGTCTCCCTTTCTCTCTGCCCCTCCCATGTTCATCCTCTGTCTCTCTCTGTCTCAAAAATAAATAAACATTAAAAAAAAAAAGTCCTTGTTTGTTCTGTATCAGGAAATGCTAAAACAACTATGGCAGGAGTTCTCACTAGCACTGAGTTGCCTCACCCAACTCATAGGAAGAATTGTTTTCCTGACTCTCATTCCGTCTTGAGGAAATGTTGTTGAACAAAGAATGTTTTAAAAAAACATACTATGATTCATTAGAATGTTGCTTTTCCAGACAGAGTGACAGAGATACTTATGTAATTCCGGAGTTAGAGTCCCCAAGCTGGGAGTAAGAACGGGGTCTTGTCGCAGACAAGTTAGTGTCTGAGGAGCATGGGTTCTCTGTGACACAGAAGTAGGTGGTTGAGTCTCTCCACTCAGAGAGATCTGCAGGGAGTCATGACGGTTGGGACCAGCCCTGAATGAGGCTATGAAAATCCCATGTTCCACCAAACCCAGTTTGATAGCAATGGAGGAAGGAGCACCATTATTTCTTCTAGATCATCTCCATCTTTGCCCTATGATTTGAATTCCTGTATCTAGGTTTTGGATCTCTGAAAGTCAGTTCTAATACAAGGATTTGTGTGTAAGCAGTTTATTTCCAGATCATTCCAGGAAACATTGGTAAGAAGTAAATCAGGAGGGGGAAGGAGGCCAATACAGGATGTTGTCAACAAGCCAATTAATACCATTGGCAGTTGGAGCTTAATCTAACTGGTAAATCTGGGAGACAGCATAGCACACCCTTTGGAGTTATTCCAAGTGAGGCATGAAGGAGCTGGAGAATTCATCCGTAAACTCATTGTTCATCACTGAGTGAGGGCTGCTTTGGGGGCATTAACTCTCCAGCACATCTGGCTAGCCCTGCACGCTGGCCACATGTGTTCCCATGGCCTGAAAATAGTCCTCAGAGTTGCTAGGTTTTTCAGCATGTAGAGGTGACTGTCAAGGGGATATGAACAGAAAACCAATAGCCACTGTACAGCCCGTCCCTTGCACTGCTGGTATCCACTCATGCTCTGTGTCAAATCCGCCCGGATCACTAGTTCTTAAAAAAGATTAACAAAAGGATTAGTGAGACAAATTGTAATCGCAATAGTTGATTTCATGGCTGTAATTCATATATACCAGCTATCTCCATCTACCTTCTATACCACTCATTCTTGATCCTCTCCATCTTTGGCTAATACATCTATTGGTCTAAGTTTCTATCTCAGTGAGATAACCAAGATCTTTACCCCTGATTATCAAGGTCTAAGCCCCTGATTATTCTTCCCTTGTCAGGCCATAGTTGTTACAATTGCCTATTTATAGTAATCACTGCCACAAAAGCACTCAAAGTCACCCCAGTAAATCCCCTGAAATTTAGTCGTATTTTCCCAGTGCCCATTAGGTAGCAACCGCCCTATATCCTCATGATAATCACAGTTGATTGCCCCTGCCAGTGTTGTAACCCCCTTCTTGGCCTTCTGGTCTTCTGGCACGAAGACCTCCAAATGACCAAGCGATTTATGTAACATCAGGTTAGGTGAAAAACCTCTGTGTTTCCCTAGTAGCAGTGCCCTCCTTTCCCCTTCAAGGGGAACTGGGACCCCTAGTTCAGAACAGTGTGAGGACAGGATACATCAACATCCAAGTGAGTCACTGAAGATGAGAGTCGATGGGGAGACAGTCCTGCTTCCACCCCTTGGCTCCACATATTTTATCTAATAGGAAAATAGCATCATAAAGAATAGCTCTCCAACCTCTCAGAGCACTATCCCTAAACTGGTCCTTTCACTGAAACTTTAAGTGATCATTCCAGTGTGGTTTGTGGATAATACTCCAGAAGCGTCAGCATACCCAATGGTCACATGTCCATTGTTACACCTCCTTACTATCAAGCGGATCTGTTGATGCAAAGGTATGTGAAATCCTTTACTCATCATGATAATCAACCAGCCACTCTGAGTCCTCAGTCCATGTTTCTGTGTGTGGCAGTGTGGAGGGAAGGCAAATCATGCCCAGAGTATGCATTAACCCCAACAACCCAATAAGAAAAGATTTCTGCTATCTGCAGGGTGGAAGTGGTCTAATGTAGTCAACTTGGCAACCAGCGGCTGGCTGGTGACCTTGAGGGGTGATTGCATATTAAAGGCTCAGTGTTGTATCTGCTGCTGACAGGTTGGATGTTTGGCAGCAAAGTAGCTAAATCCAATGTAGTGAGAGAAAACCCATGCTTCTGGGCTCATGGAGAACCCCTACTCTGCCACCTTGGCTAATGTGTTCACAAGCCTATGTAAGCACTGAAATGGACTAGAGGGGCACCTGGGTGGCTTAGTTAGCTGAGTGTCTGACTCTTGATTTTAGCTCAGGTCATGATCTCACGGTTCATGGGATTGAGCCCAGAGTCGGGCTCTGTGCTGACAGTGCAGAGCCTGCTTGGGATTCTCTCCCTCTCCCTCTCTTTCTGCCCCTCCCCCGCTCACACTTGTATTCTCTCTCACTTTCTCAAAATAAATAAATATTTAAAAAAAAGAAAAAAGAAATGGACTAGAGACAGGCTGGTGATGTCCTCTGAATGGGTCATCTTTTCCACATGGACATTGAGCTCCTTGTAGTGAATGCTTTGTGGTGGGTATTGATGTGCGACACAATGACCAGAACACTGTGCCTGCACTCACTGCTTCTTGAGTTCATCGTTGCCCCAAATGTGACTCGTCCTCCTCCCACTCACCTGCTCAGGGTTCTGATCCTAGAAAGAGTAGTTGTTTGGGACTTTGAAAGACCTCTGGCTAGTAACTTCCGGTTATACCCCTTGACTCTTCCCTAACCAGCCAGCCTCCACTTTTCAGGAGGAACCAGACTTTCTATCATACTGTGTTATCTTTACACTTCATCCTTTATAAACTTTATACCATTTTCCCTCAGCTTTTTGTTCTTGATCTTCTAAGCCAGCCTTTTCAGAATGTCAAAATATATTTTCTTTCACTACTGAATTTGATGGTCATGGCTTTTAAGATTTTGTATTTTCAATGTATTTGTAAAAGTCTACAAAAGAGCTCAAGGGCAAGAATTTTATTCTGTTCTCTCTTTGTTCTTTAGTGCTCTCCCCTTTCTGGTATTAAGCCTCAGGATCTTGGACTAGGTTTAATGGAGTAAGGACTTCACACTGAGAAACAAAATACATTAGATGGTATTTGAAAACATTATCCCTCTGCCCAAGATCTTCAAATGAAATATTTGATATCAGGTTATTAAAAGCCCCTCGTGTTTGCTCAAAGTTAAGTTCAGCGCCCTGGAGCCCTTGTAGAAGTTGGTGCAGGGCTGAGCAGGGTTTGGGTGCAAGGCACAGGTGTCTGAGAAGCACCGTGCTATCCACTGCACACAGGAAGGTGGCTGAGTCATAGAGGAGCGAATCTTTCAAGTGCAGAGAAAAGTGCTGGTCCCCTTTGTTAGATGTGGCTGTAAATCTTCCTCTGATCTTCTCTTTCTCATTTGATCGAATATGTATCAGAGTGTGGATGCCTTCTGTGGGATCCTGCCTAAACCATTGGAAGAAATCCAGAGTACTGTCTCTGTAAGTGCAGTTTATTGTGAAGCTCTCGCCTTCCTGGACTGTCAGGGAAGGAGGGCTCTGTTCCACTGGACGCTGTCCATTTGACCCTGTTCAGAGAGAGTGAGAAGACTTTCATACATAAGAAACTGTTTTGTTTTGTTTTGTTTTAAAGAATTTTCCCTGAGGGACCCCGAGGATCCCTCTGGATTTCATTTCCAGAGCTGCACCCTATCCCTTCCCCTCCCCCTCACGCACAGGTTAGCTTCACACACAGGAGCATCAGCAAGGCTTGTAGGGCAATCTCCATTCCTGCTTCTTCCTGGAGTCTCTGACCATTCAGTTTGGAGGCCTGGAACTGACAATGTTCATTGAGCCTGGTTCACTGTTCTGGATTCTTCTGCCTCTTTTGGTTTGGAAGCTTAGGTGATCTTCATACTGTTTTCACAACCAATCAAAAGCTGACCTGTCACGTCAAACGCATCATTGAATATACTCTTTCCTGCTTCTCCCATCACTCAGTCTAGTTCCCAGCCAATCACTTTTGCCAGTGGAATCACTGCCCCCAGGTGGTCTGAACTTTTTTTGTTATATTTTTTTTTCCTTTTTTTCCCCTTTAATACAATGTAACTCATTATGCTAGATCAAAGGATGATAGAACATACAGAGAGGGGGGAAGCAAACAAAATAGAAAAAAAAACAAAACATAGTGTTAAAATGTTCTCCAGTAATGACTGTCTGAATCTTCTTAGTGCCTGGAATGCTCTTCCTTCCACTGCTCACCTTTAATGAAAATCTACAAAGTTCATTGCCTATATGACCCCATACTACATTCTAAGGGATATAAATCAAAGGTTGAGAAAAGACCTGATCCTTCTCCTCAGTTGATTAGGGTCTGTCATGGCTTTGTTGTATCTTTCAATCTGAACAGGTTTAAATTAGCCGAAAAAGTCAGAGCTTTTCCAGATTCTCCCTGAAAATATAAAGGAGGGAAATATAATATATATTTTTTTAATTTAAAAATGGTTTTATTTTTTGTATTTTATTTTTATTAGAAAGAGAATATGCAAGGGGGAAGGGGCGAGGGAAAGGAGAGAGAACCTAACAGGTTCCACACCCAGCCAACCTAAGCAGGTTCCACACCCAGCACAGAGCCTGACATGGGGCTTGATCTGATGAAAACCATGAGATCATGACCTGGGCAGAAATCAAGAGTCAGATGCTCAACTGACTGAGCCATCCAGGCGTCCCCAATATCTTTTCTTTTAATACATTCTCAGATGTGAGAAAGCACCCTGGTATCTGGCTAACTCTGAAAATGGTAGTGCTTTTGCAAAAATCTGAGTGTTTCTTATATTTCAGTCTGGGCACCTGTGCAAAGTCCAGTAATTTCTCCTATTTAGTTTTTACATATTAGTTATCTGAAACCCTGTTTTATGGTCTCCTATATTTACAGAAAGGATTAGGAACTGGAAGAGGAGAGATTAAGGAGGAAAGTTCTCTTCTATCCTTTGCATCCAGTCCTCAGTCTGATGATTCTAGATACCGAACTAGAATCGACTTAACCACATTTCCTCAGGTACCTTCCGTGGCCGAAGCCCTGGCCCTGGCACACCAATCCCCATCCTTCCCTCCTTCATTTCTTGCTGTGGGGCTGAGCTAAGTGGCTGAGAGTTGGTGATGAGTAAAGGGCTGTGATCTTCTTTGATGTTCATTGTGGATGTCAGTGTTCCACTCTGCATGTGTGAAATTATGTACAACAGGGAGACTGCTTCTTCTAGCGTTTTTCCTGAAGCTCCATGTCATAGTAACTCAGCTAGGAGTTAGCTCCCTCTTGGATCTGCAGAGTCAGAGGAGAACTATGCTTTACCTTTCCCTGTCCTCTGATTTCTGCCTGAGAAGAAAACAACAGACCCGTGGGGTGGTCAGCAGAGAATCTGGCTGCTTGTAAATTGCTACACTTTCTTGGGAACATGATGGTTCTTTTCCTAATCAGAGCACTGTCAAAGGGCATCAAATCTGGAACCACAAAAATACTAGCAAAACTTCTTCGTGTCTTTTTAAAGATTTTCTCTCCACTGATGAGGAATGTTCTCAAAGGTGGGAATTTTAGTCTGGGAAGAATAAAAGGAATTGTTTCAGTTGTTTGGGAGAAGTAGCAATTATACGAGCATTTCCCTTGGAATTTTTTTCTTTCCTGTCACAGGTATGATGATTTCAACCTGCCAGATAGGTGCCAACAGGAATATGTCTGGTTAAAGGTGATTTAACAATTTTTCTGAGCAATGATGGACAGGGGTTGTAGTAGGTCAACAATAAATGTTGAGTGCCTGCTATCAAAAGCTCTTTCAACTTAACCCTGTGGGGATGTTTAATAAAATGTACAAAATAGAATATGCTAATTATGCAGTTGGGGGAGACTGGAAAAACACGTGTAAAGTTAGCTAACTCTAGAGGGCACTGGATGATAGGTATTAGCACTTATAACAATATAAGCAAAGTATAGGAGTGAAATATTTGCAGTTAAGAATGAATAGCTTTGGGATGCCTAGACGGCTCAGTTGGTTAAGTGGTTAAGCATCTCACTCTTGATTTTGTCTCAGGTCATGTTCTCATGATTTGTGAGTTCGAGACCCACATTGGGCTATGAGCTGACACTGCAGAGCCTGCTTGGGGTTCTCTCTCTCACTAGTGCTCTTGCTCTCTCTCGAAATAAATAAATAAATAAACTTAAAAATTACTTTTAAAAGAATGAGTAGCTTAATAACTGGCATAAGAGCTAGCAAGAAAAATCATGTTCATCTCCATTGATATGGAAAAGGCATGTGACAAAATACAAAACACATTCATGTTAAAAACACTAAAAAAAAAAGGAATTACTAACAAATCCCTTAACACAAAAAAATGCATATGCATATGTCACAACCCCAAACCAACACCTACTTATGGGGAAATGCTAGAGACTTCGTTATGAAAGGTAAGGGAAAGACAAAGTCTGCTATCCTCACCACTATTTAACAGCATGTTGGAGCTACCAGCTAATGCAGTCAGCTCAGAGAAAAAGAATTTGAAGCATAAGAATTGGAAAGAAGTAAAACATCATCCGCACGTTTGCAGAAGAAATGATTATATACCAGAATATCTAAAAGAGAAAAAGACAGTTTATAATATAAACAACAGTTTAAGTACAGTATTCATAGCATTCACATGCAACCCCCCACAAAAAAAACAGATAAAAAAACATGTAGAAGAAATGAGCACATTATTGCATAAAAGTAAAAAGAAAGAGGAAGGAAGGAAAGTTCTTTTTTTTTAAAGTTTATTTTGAGAGAGAAAGAGCAGGAGAGGGGCAGAGAAAGAGGGAGAGAGAGAATCCCAAGCAGACTCAGCACTGTCAGCTCAGAGCCTGATGCAGGGCTTGATCCATAAACAGTGAGATCATGACCTGAGCTGAAATCAAGAGCCTGACAGTTAAATGACTGAGTTACCCAGGTGCCCCGAAAGGAAGGAAAATTCTTAAGTGCAAACAGACTAGGCAGACAGGTCAGTTAAATGGAATGGCAAGTTAATAAATCGGCCCAACTGTGTATGGGTATTTAGCACATGACTGACAGCATCTCATATCAGTGTGTGTGGGTGGTGGGGGGAATGACTCCTCAGTATGTTGTAATAACTTGTATCTCTTCTAACTGCTTCTATTAGATTGTGATAGTGTCCCATTTTAGACCAGTGGTCTTCAAACTGGGGTTTATGTGCTCTTGGAGTTGTATGAAGAGTTTCCATGGGTTCTCTAGATAATTCTAGAGGAATCCAACTATATATGATTTTCTTAAAACTTATCTGCTCTAGAACATGCCTGAGATCCAGATGTCATGCTGCTGCTTCTTTCCCATTTCCCTTTCCACTCTACCCTTCCCTTAAAAAAAAAAATAAAAGAAAAAAAGTAGTATACATCTCAACCATCCTGAATCTTAGTATGGTGTATTACTTCAGAGTGCCAAATCTCCAAGGTACCATATAAGGAGATAATTCAGTGGCTTCTTCAGAGGGAGAATTCTTAACAGCTAAGCAAGAACTATAACAAGACAGGGCTATACTTCAATTAGATAACAACCTCTAGACAAGATTCCTTGTTTCTATCTATCTATTTACCTATCTATCTATCTATCTATCTATCTATCTATCTATCATCTTAGAATTAGTGTTTAGAAATGAATTGGTTGTTGCAGGGGAAAGGGAAACATTTCCTTTCTTCCATTCTAGGTTTTTTGGCTGGTCTAATAATTAAAGTGACATAAGACAAATTAACAGAAGAAAAACATTTATTTGTAAGGAGTTCAAAGATATATGAGTCTCAAAGAAGGAACCAAAGCAGGCAGCTTTTCTTTTAGACAAAGAAACAATACATTTGTCAGGAATTGAGAAGACAAAGGGGCTTGGGTTTGAAGTAGTAAATTAGTAAAGAAGTAGCAAGTTTGTTTATACAGCCTTCTCAGCCTTAAATTCCCTACCTCTAGTAATAAGGATCGCTTTTACCCTCCAGGAGCAGGAATGGTGGGCTTCACGTGGGGAATTTATTTCCTGCTTTCAGGAGGCCAGAGGAGGGTCAGAGTGACCTTCTTGCCTTGGCTGTGTCTTAAGTGACTTTAATTCAAAATAACCAATATGCCACAGTGGCATAATTTGGGATGGCCTGACATGAACCCCATTAGTGTCACTGAAACCTAGCATGTAACATCATTATTTGAATTGAAAAACGAAGTCAGACTTCTTCTGACAGGAAATAAATCTTATGTGGCCAGTTTGACAGTGTGGGGTATGAAGAAAGAGAGAATTAAAGACTCCAAGGTGTTTGGCTTTAATATAACTACCTTTCTTTTTCCTTTTCTTTTTTCTTTTCTTTTCTTTTCTTTTCTTTTCTTTTCTTTTCTTTTCTTTTCTTTTCTTTTCTTTTCTTTCTTCTCTCTTCTCTTCTCTTCTCTTCTCTCTACTTTTCTTTTTGAGATAGAAAAGAGCAAGGGAATAGTCTATGGGAGGGAATCAGGCATTATGTTTTGGATATGTTAAATATAAGATGCCAATTAGACATCCAGTGTAGATATTATACCAATTACAGTATATATGAGCCTGGCTTTCAACAGAGAAGGCTGGGTTGGAGATGTAAATTTGTGAGTCATCAATGGGTAAGTCAGTGGTAATTAAAATCATATTTCTAGATGAGATTGTAGGGGAGGCAGAGCTTTACCTTTTCCTCCAGCTAGGCCTGAAAATTAACTTGAAAGAAAATGGATTAGCAGGGGGAAAACATGTAGATTTTATTTAATAATTTTTACATGTACAGGGAAGCCTTCATAGAAAAATGGGAACCCCAAGAAGTAGCCAGGCCTAAGTATTTATATGCTAAGTTGAACAAAGAGAGACAACTGTGGACAAGTAATAAAACATATGGGTAGATCAAAGGGGAAGAGGGGAGTGACTTTAACAAGGTCTGTTTGCACAGATTTCCTTCAGCACAACCTCCATCTCTGGTGTTATGAATGCTTCTTTTCTGGGTGAGGGAGGGTATCATTTTTCACCTCCTTCTCTCAGGAAGAAAAAGAGGTGGTGGGAGAGGGGTGGCATGCCAAAAACCCTTTTTGCACCTGCTATTTCCCAAGTGCCTTCTGCTCAAAATAATCAATATGCCAAAGTGGCACATTTTGGGGTGGCATGTCCTGACCTCCTTTAAGATTATTTAAAGAGAATGACTGTAGATAGAGAATATGTTTGAGAACTGAACCCTGCGACAACACAACATGTAGAGGTCAGCGGGAGGGGGCAGGTCTAGGGAAGGAGATAGGGCAGGAGTGGTTTGTGAGGTGGAAGGCAAACCAGGAGGACATGGACAAAGATGGGATTCAGGGAGAAAGTAGCTGTGGTGTCACATTCTTAAAGATTCAATAAGATAAGGAATGGTAATGGATCATTGGGTTTGTTGATGGGAGACTCATTTGGGACCTTAGCGAGAGTAATTTCAATGGAAAGGTAGGAATGAAAATCTGACTAAAGTGGGTTCAAGTATAAAGGGGGTAGGGTGTAGAGATCATTAATTTAGAAAACATTTTAAAGGAGTTTTGTTTTTAAGAAAGACAAGAAACAGAAAATGTGTAAACTGGTTTTACCCATTGAGCCACTAATTCTAGTTCTAGGGTGCTGTCCTAATGAAATGATGAACATTTTAAATTAAAATTTAGATTTAAGGGTGCTCGCTTTGGCAGCACATATACTAAAATTGGAACAATACAGAGAAGATTAGCATGCCCCCCGCACAAGGAGGATGCGCAAATTTGTGAAGCATTCCATATTTTTAAAACATAAGAGACTCATAAATATGGAGAACAAACAGAGGGTTATAGGAGGGGGTGTGGGAGGGGGATGGGCTAAATGGGTAAGAGGCATTAAGGAATCTACTCCTGAAATCATTGTTGCACTATATGGTAACTAATTTGAATGTAAATTAAAAAAAATAAAATAAAATAAAATAAATATCTGTAAAAAAAAAATTAGATTTAAGGGGCACCTGGCTGGCTCAGTCCATGGAGTATGCTACTATTGATCTCGGGGTTGTGAGTTCAAGCCCCACATTGGGTGTAGAGATTGCTTAAAAAAATATTTAAAAAACATTTAGATTTAAGATGTTACCATAATGCTATTTAAAATTATTTAGGGGCACCTGGGTGACTCAGTGGGTTGAGCATCCAACTCAATTTCAGCTCAGGTCATGATCTCACAGTTCGTGAGATCGAGCCTCAAGTCGGGCTCTGTGCCGACAGCGAGGAGCCTGCTTGAAATTCTCTCTCCCCCCCTCTCTGCTCTTCCCAGCTTGTGCTCATGCTCCTTCCCTCTCTCAAAATAAAAAAATTAAAATTATTTAAAATAAGAAATAAAGAATCAAAATATATCAAAGCATGACAATTATAAAGTTGAGTATGGTATACTTATGATGTAGAACAGATCATCAATCAGTTTAAACTATGAATGCAAGGCTTTAAAAGACAGAAACGGAACTGTTAATAAAAGAACATAAAATTTTTCCTACAATACGATGTAACAAAGTACAAAAAAGTGAAAGAGAAACAAGTGAAAATAATGAGTGCTTATCTGTGAATGTTTTTAGTATTTTTTTCTATTTTTTCCACTCAGAAATTTGTAAACATACCTAAGACTAACATGACTGATGTTCACTATAATGAAGGTAAACTGATGATTATCCGCCTCTATATAATTCCAACTATTTTGACTAGACAATGCTTCTAGGCACCACAAATTCAGCCCATAAAATAATGCAAAATCAATCAAGAGTCTCTCCCCATCTCTGGGTATTAATTATGGATCTATTGATTGTAAATGACAAAATCTTGACTCATGCTGGCTTGTTCCCCAAAGACAGTGTTTTGACTTTTGCAGCTCCAGGCAGAGTTGGATCTACAGGTTCAGATTATGCTCTCTGAAATCTGTCCTTCTTCCTGTCTCAGCACTGTCTTTCTGACTCTTAGACTAAGATGTGAATGATACTCCCAAATGTTGTGCAGTGAATAACTTGCACAATTCACAAAAATTTGGAGGCTTTACTGGACAGAAAAAAACCATGAAAGCCACAGGTGTCCACTTAAAGAAATCTGTCTGCAAAGCAGTTATACTAATTTACTTCTTGCGTCTTTGTGTTTACTCTCTTGTCCACAGTGGTTTCAACTTTTGAGATGCTGGAAGCCTATTTAATAACAAATCTTAAGTATGCCCTTTTGGACAAATCTTCTCTGTCCATGGCCCATTCCTATTTCTCCTCTCTTTCCTCTGAATTGTTTTTTGTCTCTTCCACCATTCAAGATCCTAAATGAGTCTATCATAGCATTGCCCAACATTCTGCACCAAGAAAATCTTCCCCTGACAGGAACAGTGGTGAGTGACATAATTCTAACTCTAATGACTGTTTTTTCAGATTGGATTGTAGATATTTGATGGAAATAAAAGGTGCAGACTTTGAAAATTTCTACATCTCTCACTTCATCTATCACCAAATAATGTTATAGAAAGCCTTTTATTTGATAACATAGATTTCTCTTTCTCACTGTTATCAGTCTCTAATTTTAAAGAATGTCTTTCTTTTCTGAATGATGTGGAAATAAGATGAAATCACCAAAAGGCAGAACAACCATTTTAGTTTTACTATAGAGTTGGTGTCTATTTTTTTAAAATGTTTATTTATTTTTTTGAGAGACAGAGAGACAGAGTGCGAGCAGGGAAGGGGCAGACAGAGAGGGAGACACAGAATCTGAAGCAGGCTCTGGGCTCTGAACTGTCAGCACAGAGCCTGACGCAAGGCACGATCTCGTGAACCACGAGATCATGATCTGAGCTGAAATTGGTCACTTAACCAACTGAACCACTCAGACACCTCTATGTCCACTTTTTAAAGTGTTTACTTGAGTCTCAAAACCTGCATCAATTAATAGAAAAACAGAACTACAAGTCCCCTAAAAACTTAACATATTGCTGCCTGAAGAACCATTCTGTTTTACGTACACCCAACCATATTTTTCTAAGAGTTAATGTGAAACAGAATGTAGCTATGTTTTATTTGTTTGGTCTGTAGTATTTGATTTAAAATTTTGTTCTTTATGCGGTTAATGAATTGAAAAAAGCAATTAGTCTTCCCCTTCCTGCAAACAAAACTCAGGCTGGAAAGTGATCATAAAATTGAAACACACTTGAAAAAGCATTTAGATTTTTCCTTTTCTCCAATATGGGCTATTCACTGGTGGTTGAATTGCTCAGAGAAAAGAAAATTTATATGTTCGTTGGATCAATTATTACAGTAATCCAGTATTTCCATATATTTAGAAATGTGCTTATAAAAGTAAATCTTTGATGTTATTTAACAATTTAAATTTAGATGAACATCTCATTCTGAAAAACAATTTCAAGTCATTTAACAATTTAAACTTAGATGAACATCTCATTCTGAAAAACAATTTCAAATTATTTTTTAATTTTGTTTATGGTAAAGACATATAATATCATGATTTCTCTTTGTCTGGGAGGAACCCGGTTCTGGGCTGTGTGTAGTCTCTTGGATTAATAATTGGCTCAAACTGACATTTCGTATTATCTCACAGTACTACCCAATAAAAATTATCCCCTTTAGTAATACTAAAAACTTCTAACTTTCATTCAGTTTCCATGAATCTGGAAGTGATTTTTTTTTTTTATTGGTGGCAAATTTTAGAAGCATTTTAGTTAGGTTCTTTTATGGCATTTTCTCCATTTAAATCTTAAAATTCTTAATTTTGCATAAAATCATATAATTTTGTAATTCTTTATCATCACTGGAAAATGGACATTCCACTTTTCTTTGAATATTTTCTGTAATGAGGAATATTTTACACTTCAAAGCAGTCTGTTTTGTTTTGAAAAACCTCTAGCTGAAAATTGTCTCCATATAAATTCTAACCATTGGCTATAAAGGTAGGTTATTAGCTATAAATATGACACGTGGGTCATTCATTCATTCAACCATCATTTAGTGAATGCTTATTGGTAAGAAAAAATTTGATGTCTTCAGAAAGCTTAAATCAGACTATTGGCTAAAAATCTAAGAGTATTTGTATACATGTGGATTATGGGAGATGATGTAAGTAAGGTAATGTTATTTCAAAACCTTGGAAGCTTCCTAAGTGAAATCTGAAATTGACCCTGATACACAGGGAGTGAGGAAAGACAGAACCTTCCAGATTAGTAGATAGCAAGTTTAGTAAGCAAGGAGACTTACATATGAGGTTTGTCTTGGGTGGCCTCAGGACGAGTAGATGTCTGCCCCTGCCTGTCTGAATCTTAAGGTCATATAGAGGCCAACTGGGTTCAGTCACATATTCAGCCCAGATGGTCTCAACAACACAATGCTCTGTCTCTCTTTTTTAATGTTTATTTTATTTTTGAGGTCATATAGAGGCCAACTGGGTTCGGTCACATATTCAGCCCAGATGGTCTCAACAACACAATGCTCTGTCTCTCTTTTTTAATGTTTATTTTATTTTTGAGGGGGGGACAGAGACAGAGGGAGACACAGAATCTGAAACAGGCCCCAGGCTTTGAGCTATCAGCAGAGAGCCTGATGGTAGGCTTGAACTCACGAATGGTGAGATCATGACGTGAGCCTAAGTCAGACACTTAACCAACTGAGCCACCCAGGTTCAGCCACCCAACACAATGCTCTCTTAAGGCTGCATCCTTGAAGTGACTGCTAGTGTGGGAATGGTGGGTAGAATGTACATTTCAAAGATAGGGAAGGGGGTGAGAAGCCTCCAATTGCTGGGGTCCAGCTTGAGGTCCAACCAGTGGTTGTATTGCTTGATGACTTCCTCCAACAGGAGGAAATCAGAAGCTATGAAGAAACAGTGTATTTGACTATATGAAATTTGAAGTACATTCAAAAACAAAATATACCATGCCATATACTATTAAAAAAGTCAAAAAACAAGTGGACTGAGGAAGTGTTGGAAAATTTGTACAGCCCTAGCATATATTTTATTGATGAGAAGTAAATAACCTAAAAGAAGAATGGATACAGATACAAAACACAATTTACACAAGAGAAAACCCAATCTGCCATAAACTTTTGATCTTACTAGAAATCAGAGAACTGCAAATTGGAGCAACAATGAGTTAATTTTTGGCCTATCATATTTGTAAATTTGAAAGACTCCATATTGTCTAAAACTAGTGAGAATAAAGGGAAAATCCACACCAATTGTGTGACATGCTATACCTTTATTTGAAAGGAATCCAAAAGTCTGTTAAAAATAAATATGAAGATATCCTTTGATCCTGTAATCTAATTTTTAAAAATCTATATGTAATATAGATCTATATAATATAGATATAGTTATTTATCACAGCAGTTGTCCTAAATAGACAAGATAATATCTATCCATAAAGAAATGCTTGTGCCAGATGCATGGGTTTGGGCCCAAGCTCAGGGCCTTGGAAGATTATAAAAATATGCACTTTTATTTATTTTTTGAGTATATCTCCTGAGGACTCTCAGTGATATTGCAAAGAGATATGGGATCTTCTGGGTCCAGCTGTGTCAGGCAAGGACAAAAAGAAGAAGGTGGTGAGAAGATCCTTAAGAACCTTGTTGAATAAGAAACATACTTATTGAGAGAGAAGCTTAAAGAAAACAAGTGGATTTACTGGGAATCAGAGTGAGAATACTTGAGGAACAGGGTGATGGTCTGTTTCTTTAACTTAGTATTACCCTATAGACATTTCCTATTTCACTTTATAATCTTTATATTTTAGAGGTGGTTTTTTCTAAACATACTCTAACAAATTGATGGCTAAATATTAAAATTGTTTTAAAATTTTGCAGGCAGCACCTCAAATTTCATGTTTCTTGTGCTCATTGCTCTCTTGGCAGATTTTCTCCTTAGGGAAAATGGAGTGGGATGCATGGGTCAAAACTCATGGTCGTTTACCTTTTACCCGTGTGAGTTATAACCAAGAATGAGAATGACCTTGACCGGGTAAAAGCCTGTGTCCCAGTGTATATCATTGCATTCAACCATGTGTGGGAAGTCTCATAAGACCCCTCCCTACTACGCATGAAAGAAATGTCTAACATTATGAAATATTTTAAACAGATTGAAAATCCGATAAAATAATTTAATAGACTTCGTTTACATGCTATATGGATCTAATAACTGCTGAAATTTTGTGATCCTTTATATCAAGCCATAGGTAGGCACTTCTTTCCATCTGACTGTCTTAAATGCACTGGAGACTAAGCCTCTAACAGGTGTCTTGTATGGGAGAACTTGAGGCCATGTGCACACTGTAAACAGCTAAGGGTAGGATGGTTTTTGCAGTGAATAATTAGAGTTGATGTTGTGAATTTTTTTTTATTTTTCAATTTTTGCCTTTTATAGATCTTGATGACTAAAGGGGGGATGATAAGATAAAAAATCCAGTTCACACACCACTTTCGGGGAACATACCTCATGTGTGAACGATGGCCACCTGTAGAGCGATTACTTACTCGTCTTCTTTTGACTCTTTTCTTCCTGGGTCTTCAAATGAAACAAAACAAAACAAATATATCTTCTTCCTATTGTTTGTACTTTACAGTATTTCCCTTAGAAACACTGGGGAGACTTACCCAGGATTTCCCACTTCTATCTTATAATCTTAAATAAAGAAAAGCTGGATTCTCCTCCCATCTCCACATCTTGGTTTCTGGCTCTTGGTGTAGATAGAAAAGGGGGAAGAAGAGAAAACGGGCAGAGGCATGTGCAGGCTGAAAACCAGCAGGTGCATTGCAGTCGTTTTTATCCTATTTCTTCTTTTCCTTGAATAACTACTGGCCCTTTTCCCACACTGTCTCATTTCCTGGACAGTGGAATCTAAACTGCACTCAACTGCAATGCATTTCCTAACAAACTCATGAGTTCAAGCTGCCTTTACTGTCTTCACTCGCCTATGATAATAGGGCATTAAAACACTCCACGTACAGGAATAGTCATTAAAATCAATTATCAGGAGAGGTAGGTCTTCTTGTAACTTTTACACCTTCCCCACTTAAGGGAGCATTAGTCCACAGTGATTTGAAGGGCTAGCAATCAAAAATCTTGTTTTAATACTGTGTCGCTTGGTCATGTATAGTTAATCATTGTAACCCAGCTAACATGAGTGTCAGATAATAACCACAGAATGCAGTTTCGCCTTACTTGGGTTTTGGCATTTTAAAATAGAGGGTATTGTATATTTTTTTCTATTTGTGAAATAATGCTCGGTATTGAGTTCCTGTGGGGTTGTTTGAAAAATAAAGAGTATTATAAAGTAGAAAATAAACAGTGTTAAGCCCCGTGCTCAAAAAACACCGATACAGTGATAAACATTGTGGTGTTATTGTGAACATGTTATTTTATTCACATGGCAAGCACATCTTATTCCAGTGTTTCATGTACTTTTTTGGTATATAACTGTGGTCACACTGTTGGTAATTATTTTTCTCCTGGGATATTTAACATGGGGCATGTAATGGAAAAAGCATGGCCTTCAGAGTCAGATGGACTTGATTTCAAATTCTAGCAGTTATTTTTCAGAAGGGAGGAGGCAACTTTAATCTTCCCGAATTTGCATTTCCTAACCTGTTAACTGAGAAGAATGATCCATCACAGTTGTTTTGAAATTTTAATGAGGTAATATTTGCAAAGCACAAGGCCTATCATGTTTACTCTCAACAAACAGTAGTCTCCATTGCTAACTCTGTAAACACAATATATATGAGTTCATATATTTCACTGAAAAAATATACCGTAACAGAGCTAAGCTAAGTGTATGTTAGCTCGGCATTAACTTAGTTTAGCTAGCCTCCTTCTTTTGGGAGACTGTTTCCGGCACTAAGTTTTCAAATTAATGTGCAAGTTCTTGAGAAAGCTACCCTCATGAAGCACCTAGCTTAAGCAACCACCCAAAGATGAAGGGAGTAAGTAAGAACACTGCAAATGGAGAAGAAAAGCTTTTGTTTGAATCAAGTAATGATGTTTTCTGATTCCCACCCTTTGTTCTTTGCTAATAATCCAGCAAGAAAAGTGGCAGGCAGAACTCTACCTACAAATGTGCCTATTCTAGGTGGAAATAGCTGACCCAAATCAACCAGACTTTCCATCCATCATGCTGTTAGGTACAGTCCTTGATTTGTGGTGCACATACAAGTTGCTGGTGCAATCCTGGTAAAAGGGCTTTCTTTCTCCCCCAGGGCATGATGGTGTTGTTATAGAGTTGGTATTGTATGAGTGACCCTGTAAAAATATTTGCTATGCAGACGTCCATAAAAAGCACAGACAAGGTAGTGAATGCAGGGCTCGGACTCAGTAAGCCACAAGTAATTGTCAACATGGGCATGAGGGTTTTAAGTGATGGTTGCTTTTTCTTACAGTTTACTTTTGGGTTTGTGCCTGATTTAGCAAGGTCCCCATCTAACAGTCGCAGGAGCATCAACTGTAGTATTTGGGGACGGGCTGCAGCTGACTAGACCACACTGTGCCTCCACTGCACACAAGTAGGTAGCTGAGTCTCCGAGCTGGGTGGCTGTGATGTGCAGGGTGCTGAGAAGTGCTTTCTTATCTAATGTCCCTTTTAACCTTCCTGACTTCTGAATCCCATCTGAAATTTGTCTAAACAGAAAGGTAGGAGCGTTCTCTTGCTGCTGAAACCAAAGTAGGCTTTGAAAGTTGGTCACTTGGTAACTGCAGTTGAGAGTTGCACTGTCTTCCTCCTGGACAACCAGAGATGGGGGGCTCTGTATCACCTTGTCTTCACTGCTCACCCCTGTTCAGAAAAAAAAAAAAGAAATAAATCAGTCAGAGAAAGAGTGATGTCAGATCAAGTCTTCTCAGAGATCATAATTAGACTCCACTGGAACAGCAGATAAGTCAAGATGAATGCCACTTTTCTGAGAATCAGTCCTCAGGTTTTCCAGGTTGTCCCTGCCGTTTGTGATAATGCTACTCACAGCTCAGCTGCAGCCAAAAGATTGCTAGTGAAGCTAGTGGCCACTTCTCCATCCTTCCACTCTTGAGTTGGTTTTCCTGAGCAAAATGTGATTCACTGCCCTGAGCTTTTCTTGTTCTTTTTTGAAACAACACCCTTTCCCCCAGGACCCACCCCCGCCCCCCCCCCCCCCCAAACACACACATAATCTGAAAGGGAAATAGCAATTTGGCTCTTCAGCCAACCAGAAAAATAAATGTCATTTGGCCCTAATTCAAATTCAAATCCTTCCCACTCAGGCACTCAGGAGTCATTCAAAAGAGAGCACTGCCATCTTGTGAGCTGGTGCAGAATAGCTGAAAACTTGTATCCACTTGTTTTACCGATGATAATAGATTCTTCCAAAATTGTCTCATGGCTGAAGGATAGCCTATCCAAAGCTACCCACAGTTCTAATAGTCTAGGGTTCTTTGGCTCAGTGAGGGCAGAGAGGGATGGGAAGTAGGAAAAGGCTGAACTAACATTCAAGTAGGAACCTACCCTGTGAGGTAAAGGACTACAACACTCTGGAGACTTGGAGGAAAAGGTGGGTAAAGAGGCAAAGGTCCTTCCAAAAGCTCTTTGAAGGTTCACTGTTGATCTCATTATCCTGGAATACATACTTAGAAAGCAGTATTTCTAATAAACAGCAGGGTCTCTGATAATTCACAGGGTATATTTGGATGAAAGTCAGTTGTTGAAGTGTTCTTTCCTGTTTCATCACAATTTGGTCAAAACAAATACCAGGACATCACCCCTATAACCTCATTTCTAAATTCACTGAGACCCTTCCCTCCTGCAAATATTGTTTTCTACCCAGCAATTCATTGTTTATCCTATTCACCTGTTCTATAGACTTCTATTTTCATGTTTTGTTTTTTGTTTTATTTTATTTTATTTTATTTTATTTTATTTTATTTTATTTTTTAAGTAGGCTTCATGCTCAGTACAGAGTCCAATGTGGGGCTTGAACTAATGACTCTGAAATCAAGACCTGAGCTGAGATCAAGAGTTGGACTCTTAATCGATGAGCCACCCAGGTGCCCCATAGACTTCTATTTTCTTTAAATTCCTGCACTAAATACATTTCCAGATGGTGACAACACAACACTGGGGAACACATTTTGTACTGTATATTACTAAGGTATATTCATCCATATATTTTGGGATAAGTATTCCTACATAAATCGTGATGTGAGTCTCTCCCCTTTAGAAGTTAAAAAAATGATTTCTACTTATTCTTTGAAAATACATTTTTTCTGATTTATTAAAGAAATAAATGGACATTGCAGAACATTTGGAAACCACAGGGAAGCACCAGGCAGAAAATATAAATCCTTTGCAATTCTACCCTATACCCCCAACATGTTGCCATCCAAAACTTTCTTTTTTTGTATCCTATCATAGATTTGTTCAAAGTAAAGTTACTTTCTTTTCTCATTTTGTACAATTTTCTAAAGCATTATAGACTTTAAGCAATGGTGGGGGGATGGTTAGATAGAACGTCAGCTTAACATTTAGAAAGAAGTGGCCCCTCCCCCTACTGTCCTAGTGCATGATAATCTAATGTACTCAATTCTGGCATCCACCCCACCTTCTCACCCAGGTAGGTGCATGGTTGCTAGAGAACCTCCCAACCATCCTACTAAGTGTCCAAGACACCATTTGGCCTTGAGTTGTTCTAAAGGTGCTGTAAGGTAATGTATTCAAGTGTGGTTGGGGGCTGAAAGGGTTCTTGCTGCCGAGAGAGAGAAGTGGCCACTTGCATGAAGTGTGAAAATTTACCTGGAACAGGATTTAGGGGCCATCAGGCTTCTGGAGACTTACCTGGAGAGCAGCCTAGTGGGTGGGGAAGGCCATGAACTAGCTTGGCTCTTGGGCACTTAAACTTTGTCTTAGCAGCTGCTCCTTCTTGCCTCTTGCCCATTTTTAATTCCTTTCTTGCATCAGGGGCCTTGACATCGCATGTCCCCCTCCTCCTGACTCTCCAGCATCTCCTGGCTTCCCTTACAAATCCTCTTTATCCCTTCACATCAAAAGTCTCATTATCTTCTTTATTCATTCTTTTCTCTTAGAAGAGTCTCCATGATTCATTCAAGCAGAACTTTATGCTTTAGGAACAGGAAATATGGAGTCTATTTCCTTGAGTTCTGGGGAAGATGAGATATTTACGATCCTTATCAGGCAAGGTGACCTGTCATGACCCAATCCATAAGGGGTTGAATGAGAGCGAAAAAAGACAAAATGGCTAGATTTTCAAATCAAGGGAAAATGAAATTTAAAGGAAATAAAATTTTATTTTATTTTATGGTTATTCTGTAACTCATTTGTTTGTCGCTTGAACAGTCTATGTTAAATGTATTTCCACACCATTATGTGAGGTTCTACTTCATTTTTTCTTTAATGACTGGAGTGTTCTTTAGTATAGATGTTTAGTTATTTAATCATTTACTGAGTGCTGAATACATAGTTCCTAGTTTCTCTGCTCACTATCATGTTTATTATGAATTTTTAGTTGATAATTTTATTAGATTTAGGGTTCTTCTAGTCTTTTTTTTTTTTTTTTTTTTGTAATGTGACTGTAAGGGCAAGAATCTTAGCACAACATTACCATTTAGTTTGGGATTCTTTTATTTATTTTTTATTTTATTTTTTTTTTTAACGTTTATTTATTTTTGAGACAGAGAGAGACAGAGCATGAACAGAGCAGAGAGAGAGGGAGACACAGAATCTGAAACAGGCTCCAGGCTCTGAGCTGTCAGCACAGAGCCCGACGCGGGGCTCGAACTCATGGACCATGAGATCATGACCTGAGCTGAAGTCGGACGCTTAACCGACCAAGCCACCCAGGCGCCCCATGGGATTCTTTTAATTCTTACATCTCTCTGGATACTTAGCTAGATGGGCTGCACGACTAATTTCCATTCTTTAGCCAGCTGAATCCTAAATTCTTTAATTTCAGGCTTCATTACAAAAAAACTCCCCAATTCTAACATAACACAGCAGAGTAAGTTCATAGCAGCCCTAAAAGACTCTCATTTATATTCTAGTAAATTGCACTGGGATGTTTACCAGTAGTATGTTTGTTTGTTTGTTTTTTAAATGATATTTTTTTAATGTTTATTTTTGAGAGAGATAGATCATGAGCGGGAGAGAGGCAGAGAGAGGGAAACACAGAGTCTTAAGCGGACTCCTGGCTCTGAGCTGTCAGCACAGAGCCCGATGCTGGGCTTGAACCCACGAACCCTCAGATCATGACCTGAGCCAAAGTCAGACGCTCAACCAACTGAGCCACCCAGGTGCCCCACCAGGAGTATGTTTGTAATCAACACTGATTCAGGGGGTCACAAAAAAGAGAGAGGGAATGAACTGTACTTACCTGTTCATAATCCTTTACTTCCAAATGGATGCCTGCACAGGTTATTTGTATAAACAACCAAGTTTTAGAAATACTGCCAAGTCAAAGAGAAGGTTTTAAAAGCAGTCAGAAAATAAAAGAGGCTATTGACAAAGGAATGGCAAAAACACCTAGGCAGACCCCTTAAAATCAGCAATGGAAGCATGATATACTGAAAATACCTTCAAAGTGCTGATAGAAGATAGCTATGAACCTAGAATTGTAAGTAAACTATCTTTAAGGATGAAGTTGAAACTAAAGCTACAGAAATGTATCCCCAACAAAACTTCAATTCTAAGGGATGTACCTCAGGAAGGAGTAAAATAATCTCAGAAGAAAGGTCTGAGATGCAAGAAGGGATAGTGAGCAAAGGAATTGGTAACACAGGGATAATCTAAATAAATATCAGCAGTAAAAGCCAATATTAATAATTAATAATTTCTTTTCCTTTTTAAAAAAGATGTTTATTTTTGAGAGAAAGGGAAAGTGTGAGGGAGAATCCAAAGCGAGCTCTGTGCTGACAGCAGAGAAGCCTGATGCCGGGCTCGAACTCACAAACTGTGAGATCATAACCTGAGCCAAAGTCGGATGTTCAACCTACACAGCCACCCAGCTTGCCCCAGCGATGTTTTTTCCTTTTAAAGTCATGATCTAAAACAGCTGATGATAGCATGGAAGCCAGTAAAGTTCAATTTAAGTTATAGTATTTTAAAGTTTGAAAATTTTTCAGAAAGGTGGTTAAGCCATAGATTAACTTTAGATTTTATGTATGCATGGTAAATCTTCAAAGATAAATACTAAAGAATTATTTTTAGAAGGAGCATGTAACTTCCAAACCAATAGAGGGGGAAATGGGATAAGAAAAAACAAAAGAAAAAAAATAACAAAAAAGAAGACACAAATTGAATCACTTCCCTACATGCAAAAGGGGGAAAAGGAGAAAACAAATATAAAGAATACATTAAGGGGATCCTGGGTGGCTCAGTTGGTTAAGCAGTCCAACTTCGGCTCAGGTCATGATCCCACAGGTCATGAGTTCAATCCCCACATCGGGCTCTGTGTTGACAGCTCAGAGCCTGGAACCTGCTTCAGATTATGTGTCTCTCTCTCTCAAAAATAAAAAAACTTTAAAAAATATTAAAAAAAAAAAGAAGAATACGTTAAGATGGTGGAATCAAGTCTTAATTCTGAAAAATTATAAAAAATGTAAATAGAACTAACTCACCCATTAAAAAGTAGAGATTGTAAGATTGATACAAAGCCAGAATCTAGTCACATCTTTTTCAAAGAGACCATCTTAAACATAGTAGTCAACGAAGTTTGAAAGTAAAAGATGGAAAAATATGTGCAAGGAAATCCTAACTAAAAAAAAAAAAAAAACCTTATGAATCTATGTTAATAATGGAACAAAAATATTTTAAGGCAAGAAACATTTTTAGGGATAAAGAAGGTCTTTAATCAGTAATAAAAGTTTACTTAATTCCAGTATGATGGAATGATTCTTAACTTCCATGTATTTAATATTAAATACATAAAACAAAAATTGATGGAATGGTAGAAATTGAAAAATTCACTTATAGTGATATTTCAATATATCTCTATCAATTACTGACAGGACAAGGAGACAAAATGTTATTTATTATACAAAAGGCCCACACAGAGTTGATTTAATAGACATATATAGAACTCTGCACAAAAAATGAGAGGATATTTCTTCTCAAGCACATGCAGATAATAAAAAATAACTAAATATTAGACTATAATGTATATTTGCACAAATCTCAAAGAATCAGTATTATCAAGGTATTCTTTAATAAACAAATAACACTGCTACGTATTTTAGATGCGATCATGTAATTCTGATTATGTTAAAAATACGGACCTATCCCAAGGGATGTATTTTGAATTATTTATGGATGGAATGACTAACATTTAGAATTTGCTTTAAAATAATTCAGCTGGGTAAGGGTCAGAAAAAAGGAGTATGGATGAAAAAAGATTGGTCATAGAGTGATAATTTATCATTGTTGAATTCAGGTGATGAGTACATATTTATGATATTATTCTTTCTTTTGTGCTTGTTTGGAGATGTCCATAATAAAACATTAATTTAAAAATACTATTGGGGCACCTGGGTAGCTTAGTCGGTGGAGGCAGCAACTCTTGATTTCGGCTCAGGTCATGATCCCAGGGTCATGGGATCAAGCCCTGCATAGGACTCCATGCAGAGCGTGGAGCCTGCTTAAGATTGTCTTCCTCTGCCCTTCCCCCACTACTCGCATGCACGTTCTTTCTCTGAAATAAAAAATAATAATAAAAAATCAAAGTACTACCCATTGAGATACTCTTGTCATTTTTCTCCTTTAATCTGCTAATGTTGGAATTATATGAATAGATTTTCCTAATGTTAAACCTTCCACACATTTCTAAGATAAACTTTACTCATAGTATTTTATGTTACATATTCATGATTAGTTTATATTTGTCCATATTTTTAATTTAAAAATTTTCAGTTATTTTCATAAATGAAATTTCTTTTTAATTTCCCTTTCTTAACTGTCTTAATTGATTTATTTTTTATTTATTTTAAATTATTGTATGCTTTTTTAAAATTTAATTCCAGGGGCGCCTGGGTGGCGCAGTCGATTAAGCGTCCGACTTCAGCCAGGTCACGATCTCGCGGTCTGTGAGTTCGAGCCCTGTGTCAGGCTCTGGGCTGATGGCTCGGAGCCTGGAGCCTGTTTCCGATTCTGTGTCTCCCTCTCTCTCTGCCCCTCCCCCGTTCATGCTCTGTCTCTCTCTGTCCCAAAAAATAAATAAAAAACGTTGAAAAAAAAAAAAATTTAATTCTAGGGGTGCCTGGGTGGCTCAGTCAGTTAAATGTCTGAGTTCAGCTCAGGTCATAATCTCACAGTTTGTGTGTTCAAGCCCCACATCGGACTCTGTGCTGACAGCACAGAACCTGGAGCCTACTTCAGATTCTGTGTCTTCCTCTTTCTCTCTGCCCCTCCCCTGCTCACATTCTGTCTCTCTCTCTCAAAAATAAATAAACATTTAGAAAAAAATAAGAAAAAATTAATTCCAGTATGGTTAACATACAATGTTATATTAATTTCAGGTGTACAATAGAGTGATTCAACAATTCTATACATTACTCAGTGCTCATCATGATGAGTGTACTCTTAATCCCCTTCAACTATTTCACCCATCCCCATCCACCTTCCCTGTGGTAACTATCAGTTTGTTCTCTATAGTTAAGAGTCTGTGTTTTGGTTTGTCTCTTTTTTCTTTGTTCATTTGTTTTATTTCTTACATTCTACATATGGGAGAAATCATACGGTATTTGTTTTTCTCTGACTGACTTATTTTATTTAGCATTATACCCTCTAGATCCATCCATGTTGTTGCAAATGGCAAGATATCATTCTTTTTTATGGCTGAGTAATATTCCATTATGTGCAAATCCCTTGCCCATTTAAAAATTGGTATTTGCCTTTTTATTGTTGAGTTCCAAGTTATTTTTTATATATTCTCAATACTGTGTCCTTATCAGATATATGACTTGCAAATATAGTTTTCCATTCTGTGGGTTGTCTTTTCATTTTCATTGGTGGAAAACTTTGTGGTCTCTGACAAAAGTTCTTAGTATTGATAAAGTGCAGTTTATTTTTTTCTTTGGTTGCTGTGCTTTTGATATCATGTCTAAGAAATGGTTGCATAGTCCAGGATCACCAAAATTTTGCCTGTATTTTCTTCTGAGAGCTTATAATTTTAGCTCTTACGTTTAGATCTTTGATCCACTTGAAGTTTTTTTTTCAGTTTTCAGTTATTTATTTTGAAAGAGACAGAGAGAACATGAGCGAGGGAGAGGCAGAGAGAGGGAGACAGAGAAAATCTTCGCCATCAGCACAGAGCCAGATGCAGGCATCGAACCCATGAAACCATGAGACCATGACCTGAACCAAAATCAAGAGTCTGGATGCTCAACTGACTGAGCCACCCAGTGCCCCAATTTCAGTTAATATTTGAATAGGTGTATATTCTTTTGCACGTGGCTATCCAGTAGTCCCAGCATCATTTCCCCATTGGATGGTTTTAGCACCCGTGTTAAAAATCATTTGCCCATGGATGTCTGGGTTTACTCCTGAACTCTCAATTCTCTTCTACTGATATCTATCCATTTTTAAAGAGAGATGTGTTAAATCTTCTACTGTGATTTTGTACTGATCATTTCTCCTTACGTACTGACAAAATAAGTAAATAAATCTCTCTACATATTAAAAAGGAGTTGTGTTCATTAAGCAAAGAGCACAATCTTTCGAAGATAGAGCCTTGAATACATGAGGGTTTGCAGTAATGGCAGGTGAGAATTCTACCACTGAACCACCAATGCCCCACGAGAGTTTGGAGTAATGGGAGAGCAGGGCACATAGGTTGTGTGTATGATCATATTTCATGCCAAGAGGAGCAGCAGCTCGAGGCAGCATAGTGACTAGGGTTGCAGCTGCAAGTTTATGTGCAGGTTGCAGGTGCTCGGGGAGCACAGTGCTGCGCACTGCAGAAGTAGGTTCCTGCATGTTTAGTCTCAGAGGCTGAGATGTTCAAGAAGCTGTCCATTCTCGTTGCGCCCAACTGAGCAGTCAGTTTTCCACTTCTGGTCACTTCACCAGGCCTATATGAGGCTATCAGTAGGACAAGGCCTTCCCCAGGATCCTGCTTGAACCATAGTAAGGTGTTGATTGTACTTGAGGAATTGCAGTTCATGGAGACATCCTCTCCTTCCCGAACAGACACAGACTGAGGACTCTGATTCACCTGCTGGCCATTCACCCCTGTTTAGAAAGACAAAAGAAGGTATTCAAAATCATTTTTTAGGTCACTTTTGTTGGAGCTGTGATGGGCACTCTTCCCTAACTCCCAGCTTTACCACTGTGCTTTTTTTCTTTCCTCCCTCCCTGTCTAGCTTTTCTCCTTCTGCTTCTCTTTTCATAAACTTGACTAAAACATCACCTTTTGCCTTCACAGAATTTCCACCTCTTTAGAATTCTCTGTGTGAGACTCAGAAACCCCCAAGACTCACATGTCAGCTGCATCCACAAGAATATTAATGAACCTTTGAGGAGCATCCTTATCACAAGTCGTTCAGCAAAGAATTATTTCCTAAAAGGGTTTTTGCTTCAAGAAACTCCTCTGAGCTTCGTGTAACACTATAAATACCACCGTGATGTTAAAATATCTGTTCTGTGTTTCAGCCAATCTGATCTCTAACTGGAGGTTTCTCTGAGTTTGGAGCTGATCTTGAAGGTTAAGTCTGAATGGAGACACTGCCCCCTTATGACTTGTCACTGGATTGCTGTTCTTTCATGCCACTATTGGAGAGTTGTAAAAATAATTCTATTTCTCCCATTCATTTGATGAACCCTTATGAGTACCCACTATCTGCTAGGGAAATACAGAGATATGAACAAGACAGACAGGAACTCTGCATCTGGGCACCTTATAATATCTCCCTGGAAAATCAGTGAGAGGTGGATTTATGATTAAGCATGGTGAATCGGAGACATATTTTTTTCTCTGTGCCTTTCTCAGAAACCACTGAGAGTAAACATTCTTTTAAAAGTCACGAACCTCAAAGGACATATAGAACAGAGACAAGAGATGACGGCCTGTAAGACGTTTAGGTAACTGATTGTGAACAGATAACTGGTAACTGGTTTAGCTGACTGAAGAAAGTTGAATCCTAAGGGTCCACAGAGGGCAATGCCAACAAAAACCCAGGTGCTCTGAAAATCTCAAGAATTTGGGCACTTGATACTTCAGAAGATCAGAGTGAGGGGTGCAGGGTAAGGGAACTTTAAATAGAATGTTCCAGGTATAAAGTATAAAGTATCAAGTTATACTCTCAGATCTCCCATCCTGACCTGGAAAAGTCAGATGTCCACTCCTTTCCACCTGCTTTCATGGAAAAAAAAAACAACTATTTTTTTCTAAAGATATTGACTAAAGAGGCATATAAGAGTCTGGGATACCAGGTTCAATTGAGAACTAAATGAGGCAAATACTGAAAAACAGAGGAACCAGAGCCACCTCCTTTGCTCAGATCCCACGTTCATATCCCACTAAGTATGAATGAGCATCTGGGATCACAGGGCATTTGACAAGATTACCTTAACATGAAAGGCAGAGACGAGAACGAAAAGAGAAAAGGACCCTGACAGTGACAATGCAGGAAAAAGGTTACCGTTGCTTACTGACAGAGTAGGGTGAACATTCTGACTTTTTTAAATGAAGAAAATAAAACTTTGAATAATAGCAAAGGCTCATTTTTATAGAATGGAATTTTAGAGGGGAAGTTTTGTCTTTAAAAAAAAAATGATCTGACAACTTGGAGTTTCAAATGCTGAGGATCTGGGCTGAGTGCCTGAGGAACACCTTGTAGTTTCTGTCCTGATTTACATAAATGAGCTTCCTACCTTGTACTGACCAGGGCATTCATTTTCTATCCCATTGTGCTTCTTAGACTTAGGAAAGCAGGGCTTTTTTAGGGTCAATGCTAATTGTAGGTCTAGGTTTGCCAGAGGGTTACTTCTGTGTGTATATTTACCTTGTTTCTTCTCTATTCCTTTTCCTAAAGCAAAAATACTGGCAACCTAACATTCTCTTTTTTCTTCCTTTCCTTTCCTTTCCTTTCCTTTCCTTTCCTTTCCTTTCCTTTCCTTTCCCCCTTCCTTCCTTCCTTCCTTCCTTCCTTCCTTCCCTCCTTCCTTCCCTTCTTTCTTCCTTCCTTCCTTCCTTCTTTTCTTTCTTTCTTCTTTCTTTCTTTCTTTCTTTCTTTCTTTCTTTCTTTCCTTCCTTCTTTTCTTTCTTTCTTTCTTTCTTTCTTTCTTTCTTTCTTTCTTTCTTTCTTTCTTTCTTTCTTCTCTATACCCAATGTGTGGCTTGAATTTACAACTCTGAGATCAGGAGTCACAAGCCCTACCAGTTGAGCCAGCCAGGTGCCCTTTCTTGCTTTTTAGTGACGCTGCAATATTTTATTAAAGTAATGCATTTTTTAAAAAAGAAACAAAGCAAACAGAATAAACAAAAAACCAGGACATCTCCTTTTAGATAAAAACAAATTTGCATTAATCTGGTAATCTTTACTGATATGTGGGAGGCATAAAGAGGACAGGTCAAGTTTATCACTAGATCTACTGCCTCCTTGTAATCATCAAGGTGGCTGTTGCAGTTTCCCTGATGATGAGCCACTGTTCCAGTTCTCCATGAAGCCCTGATGTCTTAGGGCTTGAAAGCACCCCCATTTTCTTGAGATTGCTGGCAGAATATTTATGTCCCCTAACAGAGAACAGGTCAGGTAGCAGTGTATGAAGGGTGACAGTAAGCACTGGGATAAACATGTCATACTTTTCCGGATCCTGAATTTAAAGCTTTTTTTTTTTTTTTTTTTTTTGTATATTGAAACAAATGAGGGCATATTACAGAATAGAATGTGACACATGAATTTTAAAGACAGAACATGAGATTTCAAAGAGATACCATCTATATAGTAGACAACATCTCACGGGCCTATGACAATACAGCCTCACTCTCCTAGCTGTTAGCAGGAATTTGTAGGAAAACTTTTAAAAACACTGAGGTTAATGAGAGGACCCATATATGTCTTAAGTGTGCAAACTACAACCTAAGAAATACAGTTGCTATGTATTCTAATTTAATTGTTCAGATAATTTTCTAACTAGAATGACTCTGCCAGAAAATCAAGCACAGCAAATGGCTTTAGTGAGCTTGTGCAGAATGAAAACCCTGCCAAAAAAGGATAGATTATTACTATTTAAAGTTGGAGGAGAAAAAAGATACCAATCAGGAACCCCAGAAAAATAAAATAAACTAAAGTAAATATGAGAAGCCACCACTTTTCAGTGCAGGACACTGATATATAGGCTGCATACATTGGCCCAGGGGAGAGATTTGAGACTCAAAAAAGGTCTAACTCAGTTACCTGGTAGGGTCAGGAGCAGAGTAACCCAGTTTCCATCATTTTTTAATTTTTTTAAGTTTAGATTCAAATTAGTTAACATACAGTGTAGTATTGGTGTCAGAAGTAGAATTTGGTGATTCATCACTTAACAACACCCAGTGCTCATCCCAACAAATGCCCTCCAAGTACATCACCCATTTAGTCCATCCCCTACCCATCTCCCCTGCATTAACCCTCAGTTTGTTCTCTGTATTTAAGAGTCTCTTATGCTTTGCCTCCCTCTCTATCTTTCTTGTTTTTGGTTCCCTTCCCCTATGTTCATCTGTTTTGTTTCTTAAATTCCACATAGGAGTGAAATCATATATTGGTCTTCCGCTGCCTAACTTATTTCACTTAGCATAATACACTGTAGTTCCATCCACATTGTTGCAAATGGCAAGATTTCATTCTTTTTGATTTCCAAGTGTATATACCACATCTCCATCATTTTCTGATATGCATTTTACAGAATGCAAAGCACAACCTGCCTTCTGGCTTCAGAAAATTTGTTCAGGGGCACCCACTAAAAGGAAGCAGGCAAGGTAAGGATTCATCACGTGATAGGCGAGTGGCCTCTATGTCTCTGGAGTGGCTGTGGCGTCCAATGTGTTCCCCTAGAATTCCAGTTTTCAAAAGCATTCATTGATGCTAATATCTTCTCTCACTCAGCTTTCCCATGAGTAAAATGCATATAATAATATCTGTCATTCTATGCCTTTTATGGTATTGAATCTAAATGGCCATGGTTCTTTCAATGTTGTGTGTTGCACACATCTATCACAATGATTGTACGTAGATTGTGTCTATCTTAGATACGAGATACTACAAATTACTGTGTGTAGTGTCAAGCAATAGAATCTCTGTTCTTTTTCTTTTCTGGATTATATTATCCTTCTAAGCAAATTTGAATAATAACATATTTAAAAAAATTTTTTTTGCAATGTGGTGCCTGTACCCTCGCCCACGGGAGTCACCCCAGATGGGTACACTATGGTTTAGCAGTGTGGGAAACAGCATTTGACACAAAATGTCCTTTCTCTCCAACAGTCACCCTAAGAGAAAGGGCACCATTGGAGGTTACTCCCTTTGAATCTCCTCCAATGTTCCCTTTTCAAATACAAGCAATCCAGGGAGAGCTAATCTAGAATGTTGCACTGAGATGTTAGGTTACAAACCAACTTCATTTTGGAGACTGAGCTGGGAAATGGATATGGAATCGATAAAGTGGGAGAAGATTTTGGAAAGCAATTTGGTGACTGGAAACATTAGGCTTTGGGTGGGCAAAAGGGTGTTAAAAGGTCACAGAGTACATTAGGAGTTTGGGGAAAAGCAGGAGTGGCTGATAGGAGGGAGGTTCACAAAGGTGTGGGGATGGGGAAAAACTAAGGACAAAATCTCTGCATGCGCATCTGGCCTTAAGTGCACATCTTTCATCAAAGACAATGGATAAGACAAGTGGGAAAAATGTCTGTAAGATGAATGCTGCTGCAAGGATGAAATATAATTTGTTTATTTTTGAAACTACATCAGAGTGAGGGGCTGCAGCCAGTGGGCAGTGAGAACGAGTGAGGCCCTATTGTTGGAGAAGAGAGGGGCAGTCTGTGAACTGTTTTCGGTCTCTCTGTCATTTATCTATCCATCCATTTGTATATCTCTATATTTGTAATATAAACTTAGGAAAAAAATATTGCCCCTGACTCCTCCCAGTGCGACAATATTGCTGCCCTGATACTCATGGTATAGTCCTAAAATGCCACAAGGAATCTCCTAAATGACTCAGAATTTCTTTCTGTTAATAAGCTGAGTGAGTAGCAGAAGGGAAAGAGTTTCCTTGGGACACTAAACCCACAAGGTTTGTGCACAGTTATTGCAAAAATCACTGAAATCCATGCCATTCTTATCCCAGTTTGAGGTTCTATCTACTAAAAAGTACTCATTACCTAGACAGAAAATCAAATGAAATTAGGGAATCAAGGTAGAGCTTCCCCTACTCTCACTCCAGAACTTTCTTCTTCTTGTGTGTGTTTTTGTTTTTTATTTTTTTGTTTGAATTTTTGCTTTTGTTTCTTTGTTTTGTTTTTGTTTTTGTTTTGCAATGAGACTACGGCATCTTCCTAAGGCTTCTCATCTTGGCAAGCGTCCAGTCACCCCTTCGGAGCCCTGTGTCAACAGAGCATCTGTGGCCCAGCTGCATGTTTGGGGACAGCCTGCACAGGTCTGGAGATCACAGTGTATCTCCTGCACAGAGATAGATGCCTGAGTGGCTGGGCTGGGAGGCTGTGATATGCAGGGAAGTTTGCTGCTTTTTCTCATCCAACTTAGCAGTAATTTTTTCATGACTCTTTTCTTCCCCACTTTTCTGTAACATCATCAAGGAGCTTAGACCTTCACCATTCTTTTGCCTGTACCAGCCCAGGGTATATAAAGTCTTTGATGAACTGCAGTTTATGGTGAAATCTTCTCCCTCTTGGATGATCAGGGAACATGGACTCTGCTCCAGTTCTTGGCTACTGACCCCTGTTCAAAGAGACAATATAAAGAAAATACAGAAGACCGGCGTAAGATCATCATGACCCCAGTAGGGAAGGTTTTTCTCCGCCGAGCTCTTCACCTCCCCCCAGGAACAACGTTATCACATCAACATAGAATATTGTCTATCTTTCCAACATGTAACTGGCTCTCAAATGGGCCTACCCGGGACAAGAAGAGGACTCAATTCCTGCCCTCCGGGAGCTGTCACCATCCCCTGACTCTCCTAGATGAACCGTATACTTACAGGCCACTTGCAACTCTAATATTCCTATGAGTACTTGGAGGAGAGTCTCCATCCTTTGGTTCATCAGAAAACACAGCCCGATCAGGTGTTGTCATACGAGCTTTCACAGCACAGTTTACTTTAGCTCAGGGGTCTCTCATGGGTGGGAGGAGACTGAGCCAGAGACCAGACTTGTTTTCCTGTTCTTCCCGCGCTGCACAAACCTGAACTCAAACACTTTTTAAACACTGCCACCTTTTGGCCAGACTGAGAAATATTGAATAATGGAGGACTTCAAAATTAATTTATATATATGAGGTACACTTATTTATTACACCAGGTATGGTATTTATTATTAGATATAGAAAATATCCTGTTACCTTTGCATGCTTGAAACAGTTTCCCCTTGTAATAAAAGGAAAATGAAAAATTCTGCTCTCTATAACACTGATTAATTGGTTTTCAACATTTAGTTCTGCCTGCCTTTGATTTTGGTCTTTCAAAAAACTGCTTTATTGAGGCATACTTGACATAATAAACTGCATATATTTAAAATATACAATTTGATCATTTTTGACATGGGCATACAAATGTGAAATCATAAGTCACTGAGCTCTCTAAGTCTGGGATCTTGATCTTTTGCCTTTGTTTCCCTCTTTTTTCTGCTTCATTATTCTCCATAATTTTATCTTCTAAAACACTGAGTCTCTGCTCTGCTTCACCCATCCAAATGTGAAATCATCATCACAATCAACATACTGAATATATGCACCTCCTCAGATCCCCCCCGACCTTGTGACCCTATTCATCGTGCTCCTTTTTAACCCCTCTGGTATACTTTCCTGGCACTTCACTCCAACCTCTATTCAGCCCCAGGCAATCAGTGGTCTGCCTTCTCTTACTAAAAGGGCTTGCATTTTCTAGAATTTTATGTAAATAGAATCATAGAGTGTGTATTCTCTCATCTGGTGTCTTTTGGCATATTTCTTTTGAGATTCATCCATGTTGTTACATTTATCGGTAACTGATTCATTTTCATTGTTGACTGGTATTCCATTGTGTAGCTATACCACAATGTATTTATCCATTCACCTGTTGATGGACTTCTTGGTTATTTCCAATTACTGTTTTCCAAACAATTGTGAAGATTCACTTATAATTGTTTATATAGACATAAACTGTAATTTCTTTTGGGTTAGAACCCAGAAGTGTAATTGCTAGGCTAAATGGTGGGTTCATGTTTAACTTGTTAATAAACGGTGAAACTGCTTTCTCAGTGATTGTACCATTTACATTCCCAACAGTGTAGGAGTTCCAGTTTCTCCAAGATTTCACCAATACTTGGTATGGTCTGTCACTTATATTTTAGCCACTCTAGTAAGTATGTAGTGGTATCCTGTCATTTTAATCTGCATTTTCCTTAAGAATAATGATGCTAGCATCTTTTCCACATGTTTATTTACTATACATAGGGTTTTTGTTTGGTTTGGTTAAGTGTTTGTTCAAATCCTTAACCCATTAAAAAAAATTTGACCGTCCTTATTAAGTTCTGAGAGCTTTTAAAATATATATTCTAGATATAGGTCTGCTTTTAGGTATATGTTCTGCAAAGATTTTCTCCTAGGCTATGGCTTCTGTTTTCTATTTTCCTAACAATGTCTTTTAAAGAACAAACATTTTTTTAAGTTTATTTATTTTTGAGAGAGAGAGAGAGAGAGAGATAGAGAGAGAGAGAGAGAGAGAGAGTGTGTGTGTGTGTGTGTGTGTGTGCGTGCATGCACAAGGGAGGGGCAGAGAGGGAATTCCAAGCCGACTCTGTACTGTAAGCACAGAACCCAATGTGGGGCTCAATCTCATGAACCGTGAGAGCATGGCCTGAGCCAAAAACAACTGTTGGATGGTTAACCAACTAAGCCACCCAGTCATCCCTAAAGAGAAAACATTTTTAATATTGTGAAGTCCACGGTACTGATTTTTTTAAACCCACTTTATTGAGGTGTGATTGACATACAAAATGCTATATGTGTTTAATGTATACAACTGGATGAGTTTGGAGATAAATCTGTATTCACGAAACTATCCTTACAATCAATGCCATAGATATATCCATACCTACAAAAGTTTCCTCCTGCTCTCTATTTTTAAATTTTTATTTTTATTTTTTTTGTGATAGAAACCCTAAACAGAGGTCTACTCTCTTAGCAAATTTTAAAGTATACAATACAATATTGTTAGCTATAGGCACTGTGCTCTGCAGTAGATCTCTATGACATATTTATCTTGCATATTTGAAACTTTGCGCCCTTTGACCAACATCTCCCCACTCCTGCTTCCTCCAGCCCGTAGCAACCACTATTCTATCCTTTGCCTCTATGAATTTGATGATTTTTAGATTTGTTATATAAGGGGATCATGTAATGTTTGTTCTTCTCTGTCTGGCTTATTTCATTTAGCATAATGTCTTCCAGGTTCATCCATTTGTCACAAGTGGCAGGGTTTTCTTCTGTTTTAAAGGCTGAATCATATTCTACTGTATGTAAACACCACATTTTTTAAGTTTATTTATTCATTTTGAGAGAGCAAGAGTGGGGGATGGGCGGGAGAGAGGGAGAGAGAGAGAATCCCAAGCAGGCTCTGTACTGTCAGCACAGAACCCGATGCAGGGCTCGAACTCACAAACTGTGAGATCATGACCTGAGCTGAGATCAAGAGTCGGACACCTAACTGACTGAACCACCCAGGCGCCCCCACATTTTCTTTATCCATTTATCTGTTAGTGGACATTTAGGTTACTTCCGTGTCTTGTCTGTTGTGAATAATGCTGCAGTGAACATGGGAATACAGATATCTTTGAGATCCTGACTTCAATTCCTCTGTACATATACCCAGAAGTGGGATTGCTAGATCATATGGTAGTTCTATTTTTCACTTGTGTAGATTTTAAAATCTTATGTCATGTATCCTTTGCATCATAATTAATTGATTTTTGCCAAATCCACAGTATCTAAGGTTTTCCCTGCTGTTTTATTCTAGGAGTTCACAGTTTTAGCCCTCTCATTTAGTTCTATAATCTATTTGGAGTCAATTTTTTATATTGTGTGAGCTAAGGGTTAAGGTTTATATTTTTGAATATGGCTATCCAACCATGCTATTAAGCTATTGAGCATGATTTATTAAAAAGCTTATTTTTTCCTCATTGACTTGTTATGGTACTTTTACTGAAAGTCAACGGACCATATATGTGTGAGCCTATTTCTGGACCTTTTATTCTGTTCCAGTGTTACATCTGTCTACCTTTACATCGATCCCATAGTTTCTCAATTATTGTATTTTCATAAAAACAATAATAATAGTGTTGGTTCCTTAAATTTGCTATTGCTTTCAAAATGTTTTTACTAACATAGTCCCTTTTAACTTTCATGCATACCTTACAATCCTTTTGTCAATATCAACAAAACTTTCTGCTGGGATCTTGATTGGTATTACATTGAATATGTAAATCAATTTGGAGAGAATTAACATTTAATATGGGTCTTCCAAGCCATGAATACAATAATTCTACATTCATTTAGCTCTGAAGTTTCCCTCAGAAATTTTTGTATATCTTTCAGTGTACAAGTGTAGCACATTTTTGTCAAATTGGGTGCTAAATTTAGTTTGTTGATGCCATTATAAACTGTATGATATGTATTATATTTTATTTCAATTTTGATTGTTTATTATTAAAACATAGAAACACAGTATAATTGGTATTTTGAGACTGTATCTTGTAACTTTGCCAAACTCACTGATAGCTATATAGTAGCTTTAAAAATTTTTTTAATTTTTTTAATCTTTATTTATTTATTTTTGAGAGAGAGAGAGAGAGAGAGAGAGAGAGAGACACAGAATCCCAAGCAGGCTTCGCACTGTCAGCACAGAGCCACATGTAGGGCTCTAACTCATTAATCGAACTATGAGATAACCACCTGAGCTGAAACTAAGACCTAGTCATCCAGGAGCCCCTATAGTAGCTTTTTAAAATCACAGATTCTGTAGGATTCACTACATAGACAATTATGTTGTTTGTAAACCAGGAGTTTCTTTTTCTTTGCGCATATGATTGTCTTTTCTTTTTTCTTTTGGTCTCATTCATTGCATGGATCTTTCTTCTGTTCCTTTCTCTCTTTCTTCTACCCTTGGCATTCCCATTATGTGTATGTCACACCTTTGTAGTTGCCACAGTTGTTGGACATTCTGTTCCTTTTTTTCAGTCTTTTTTCTCTTTGCTCTTCAATTTTTAAGGCTTCTATTAATATACCATCTAGCTCGGAGAGTCTTTCCTCCGCTGTGTCCAATTTACTAATAAGTCCATTAAAGGCATTTTTCATTTCTGATACAGTGTTTGTCTTCTCTGGCATTCCTTTTTTGGTTCTTTCTTAGGCTTTCCATCTCTCTGCTTACCTTGCCCATCTGTTCTTATGTGCAGTCTAGTTTATCCATTAAGTTCTTTTTTTTTAAGTTTTTTCATTAATTTTTTTTTTAACATTTATTTATTGTTGAGAGACAGAGAAGGAGTAGGAGAGGGGCAGAGAGGGAGACAAAGAATCCAAAACAGGCTCCAGGCTCTGAGCTGTCAGCACAGAGCCCAATGCAGGGCTTGAACCCACAAGCAGTGAGATCATGACCTGAGCCGAAATGGGATGCTCAACCAACTGAGCCACCTGGGGGGGCCCCTATCCATTAAGTTCTTTAGCAAATTATAGTTGTTTTAAATTCCTGGTCTGATAATTCCAGCATCCTTGCTGTATCTGATTTGATGCTTGCAGAGCGCCTGGGTGGCTCAGTCAGTTAACGGTCTGACTTTGGCTCAGATCATGACCTCACAGTTCATGGGTTTGAGCCCAGCACTGGGCTCTGTGTTGACAGTTCAGAGCCTAGAGTCTGCTTCTGATTCTGTGTCTCCCTCTCTTTCTGCTCCTCCCCTGCTTGCACTGGCTCCTGTGCTCTCTCTCTCTCAAAAAAATAAATAAACATTAAAAAATTTTTTTTGAACAGAGTGCCCTTGCCAGTCCCCCCCCCCCACCCCCCCACCCCCCTCCTGCCACCACCTGCCAGAAGCAGAAAGGGATTTTTCTCTGAAATTTACTTTGGAAAACCTTTGGAGATCTATTTCACAAAACTGTGGGCACACCCTGTTACCGGGGCCTCCTGGAGTTTTTAATTCTCAGACTTGTCCACACTGAGCCTCCAGCAATTCATGAATTACAATTCAGGTTTTCCTATCAGGCTTTGGCTCCTGAGGTGATTTCTGTTTGTGAATCTCTGCTCCAGTAAACAGTGAATCCCTGTAGTATTTGCCTGTCTTTCCAGTCTAGGGTGTGGCCCGTTAGCCTGTGTCCTCCTCACCAAGAAGAGTTGATAGTTTTTCAGTTTGTTCAGCTTTTTACTTATTATTAGAATGGAGTGATGACTTCCAAGCTCCCTCCATGTGGAAACTGAAACCGGAAGTTTCTGCAATGTACGTCTTAATTTATTATAATCGCTTTTAGGTTAATGCTAACTTAATTGCAATAAAACACAGAAACTTTGCTCTAAGGTAGCTCAATTTCTTCCCTCCTCCTTTGGGCTATTCCTGTCATATATATCATGCCTATATATGCTATAAGCCCAACAACAGTGCATTATAATTTTTACTTTCTACTATCTTCTTTTTTAAAAATTAGGAAGAGAAAGGAGAAAACATATTTAAAGGGCTTTTTATAATAATCCAAATATTGACTATTTGCAGTGTTCTTCCTGTGGTTTTGCATTATTGTCTGATGTCTTTTCTTTTCTCCCAAATGGTTCCGTTCCCTGCCCCCTTCTTTTGTTATTATTACATATGTTACAAGTTTATAAACTATAAGTCTGCCATACAGTTTGAAAGTTATTGTTTCATGCAATTTTCTTTTAAATCAATTAAGAAAATGAAAGAAAAACATGTGTATACTTCCTTTCTATCTATTTACTTGTATAATTATAATTACTTTTACTTGTGCGTTTTATTTCTTTAGATGCACTCAAATTGCCATCTGAGGGGTGCCTGGCTGGCTCAGTCAATAGAGCATGCAACTCTTGATCTCGGGGTCATGAGTTTGAGCCCCACGATGGGTGATTTCTTTTTGAGACTATATTTTTAAAAATTACCATCTGATATCATTTCCTTCCTTCTTCTCTTCTTAAATGAAGTCTAATTCATATACAGTGTTATATTAGTTTCAAGTGTACTAATATAATTTCATTTCATTTTGAAAACTTTCCTTTAGTGTTTCTTGTTAAACAGATCCCTGTTAGCAATGGATTTTCTCAATCTGAGTTTATGTGGGAAAGCCTTTATTTTGCCTTCTGAGGAGAGCATTTTCCTGATCAGCTTCTAGTTTAGGGAAAGGAATAAAATAGATGTGTCACTTCGAGTGAAGAACATCACAGGCACAAGTGCACAAGGGCACCTTGGCTGACTGATGGGGAGGCGGGAGGGTTTCTATCCTAGATCTCACCCACTTGGAAGGAATTTGAACAATGTAGCGTGTGCTAGGGCTGCTGGAAGAAAGTACCACAAACGGCACAGCTCCAAAAACAGAAATAAATTGTTTCACAGCCCTGGAGCCTAGAAGTCTAAAGTCAAGATTTCAGCGGATTATTTCCTTCTGAGGGGCATGAGAGAAGGATCTGTTCCATGCCTCTCTTCTGGGCTTGAAGACTCATTACTCTGATCTCTGCCTTCATGTTTACAAGGCATTTGCCTTGTGTGTGTCTGTCTCCAAATTTTTCTCTTTTATAAGGATAGAAGTCATGTTGGGTTAGGGCCCACCCATAATGATCTGATTTTAACTTGATTATCTCTGTAAAGACCCTATTTCCAAATAAGGTCATATTTTGAAGTACTGGAGGTTAGGACTGCAACGTGTGTGTGTGTGTGTGTGTGTGTGTGTGTGTGTGTGTGTGTGTTTGAATCTCATGTGTGTGTTGGGAGGGTGGCACAATTCAACCCATAACAAACGGTAAGGTTTTTTTAAATCAGTAAGTCTGTTACTCTTTGATTTTGAAATTCAACTTACATGGCATCTCTTCTATATAAGTAAAGTGCAGAATTGTGGAGTCCATCATTTTGATCAAGAGTCCTGTCTCCCCTCATCAAATATCTAACCCTAGCAGGGCTCACAAGTTCCTCCTTCAAACAGATTAAAAGAATGTTCTTGATTAGAAGAAAATGTAAGAATTTCAATTTATCAACTTGAGATAGGTAAAGTCTTCCTAGAAGGCTTAGATTTGATGGTATAAAAATTAAAATAGGGAGGGTGGGTGATGGGTATTGAGGAGGGCACCTTTTGGGATGAGCACTGGGTGTTGTATGGAAACCAATTTGACAATAAATTTCATATATTAAAAAAAAAATTAAAATATCCCCAATAATCATTGAATAAGCAAACTTAAAAGATGTAATACATTTGGAGAAAGTCTGTGCAATATATATAACAGGGAAAGTAATTCATATTATTAAAAAGAATTTTTACAAATAAACAAGAAAAAGATAATCTATAAAAGTGCAAACACACAAGCTAAGTTGTTCAACTACCCTATGTTGTTGAACCATCAAGAAAATGCAAATGAAACCAACAAAATACTTTCAAGGTGTCTAAATTCTAAAACACATAGATAATAGTGTTAACCAAAATGCAGGGAAATAGGTTTCCCATATGCTGTGTTTTGCAGTGTAGACTGGTAGAGCCATTTTGGAAGGCAAATTTTCAATATCTGTAAAAATATAAAATAGACATATCCTTTGACTGGCAATTTCACTTCTAAGAAATCATCCATATATAAATATATATGTATATATATCATATGTATATATATTTCCAGTCAAAGGATATGTCTATTTTATATTTTTACAGATATTGAAAATTTGCCTTCCAAAATGGCTCTACCAGTCTACACTGCAAAACACAGCATATGGGAAACCTATTTCCCTGCATTTTGGTTAACACTATTATCTATGTGTTTTAGAATTTAGACACCTTGAAAGTATTTTGTTGGTTTCATTTGCATTTTCTTGATGGTTTCAACTACATAGGAGAGAGAGAGGGAGACACAGAATCTGAAACAGACTCCAGGCTCTGAGCGGTCAGCACAGAGCCTGACTCGGGGCTCAAACTCACGAGCTGTGAGATCATGACCCGAGCCGAAGTCGGACACTCAACCAACTGAGCCACCCAGGCGCCCCTCAAGAATACATTTTTACATTAAAAAAAACCCAAGCTGCAGGAAAATACACATGGTATAATCCAATTTATATAAGGGAATTGGGTATTTATATGAACGCTCTTATAAATGAAAGGGGATGAGATTATCAAGACATACTCCACGATGTCAAAATGGGTTATCGTAGGAGCTGAGAAGGAAATGAAGTGGAGATTGGGAGAGTCAGTGTTGGACTTTCAGGCTTTACTCTACGTCCTTATGTAATAATATCTTGAGTCTTTTGCAATGAGAGAAAATGTGTGTGTTTGTGTGTGTGTGTTGTGTAATAATAATATCTTAGCATAAAACCTAAAAATGAAATATCCACATATTTGTCCTATAGTTACCCCTTTCCCCAAATTGCCTCTATCCCGGTGATGTGTGTTGTACAGATAAGCAACAAAGAAAATTCCAAATTTTTCTCAAGGGCAAATGAATCAGTTTCTGAAATTCATTCCCATTTTTGACAAGTTGGAAGGACTAATTGGTGCGATATCCAGAGGTTGGGTGCCTCCTCCGATCTGAGTGAAGAAAGTCTGTGAGACAACCCAATGGTTGTTCCCACCTATTTTGGGGAGACCTATATAGAAAGCAACATTTGATGAAGACAAAGAACTATGGCAGTACTGGGTGTTATATGTAAGTGATGAAATCACTAAATTCTACTCCTGAAACCATTATTACACTATATGTTAACTAACTTGGATTTAAAATTAATTAATTAAAAATATATTAAATTAAAAAAAACCAAAGAGCTATGGCAGATTCTCATTTCCCTTTCCCTTTATGGCAGGTTTACAGTTGTGTCTCTTCGTTTCCTTGCAAGCATTTTAGTCCTTCCCTTTAATAACTAAGCCCTTCTTCTGCATCCTCTTTGATCCTTTTATTCTTTCTTCCTTGACTTCCTTACAATCTTCTCTTCACCTCTTCCCCCTTTTCTTCTTTACGTCTCTTCTACTGGGCTCCGGCTCATTCTTGTGCAGTGACCTCTTGAGATGGCAGCTGCTGCTTCCCTTCCCCCCCTTTCCCTCCCCTCCCCTCCCCGCCAGGCAGATAGTGTACAGGTGCAGCCCCATCTGTCCCAGTGTGTGTCTCTGGTGATGCAGTAGTACACGGCGGCATCTCTCAGGGTAACCCGGGGCAGGATCAAGGTACTGGACTTTCTGTCTTTTGCGATGGTTAGAGAGGCCATTCCATTAGTCACATTGTCTTTTAGACCATGAATCAAATACTCTGGCCCGTGGTGGGGAATCTGTCGATACCAATGTATGTACTCATTCCCACTGATTGTGGAGTGGTTGCAGGGCAGGCGTACAGGTTCCTCTTCTGTACTCTCCATTGCATTTGGCTGTGTGGTCTTAGCATCGCTCATAATACCTGAGGGGTTGAGAAACAATAGATTAGCTCTGGGTGGTCAGTTGTGGGTGCCTCTAAGGTCAGGTTCACAAGCACTCCCAGAACTCTCCTCTTGGCCTTGTCCCAAAACCTAAGCATTTTTGTGTGTGCTACACAAGACAAGAGAAATATTACTGGCATGTATTATTGATCCCTCCAGATCCACAAGGCCAAAGATAAATTTCTGTGTTCCATGACACTTGGTCTCAAGGACCTCAAAACTCCTTACAGCCTGAGAGCTGTGAGACTCAGGAGGTCTTCTGTAAATAGTGGGTATGATTTGCTCCTCACAATGATACTCAGAGACACTCTCTAGAGAAATATAGATGAACAGAAGTGTATAAATGCAAATTTTGCCAGCCATTTGGTAAGTATAGTGAGAGAAATAGAAGAAACAGATGCCTGCCTTTTGCTTTAGCTGAGAGAGTTCTCTTTATTAGACCTAGATCACTTACCTAAAGTTAGGAGAATAGCTAATCCCGTCAGTGATCTCATAGTTCAAGTGCAAACTGGAGTCCCAGGTCGCAGAGCTCAGGATCTGTATCTTAGCCTACAGTGGGGGAGGTCCCAGCAAGACCTAGGCAGCCAGTAGCACAGCCCTCTGCCAGGCAGCTTTCCAGTTGGGTGTTTCCAAGCCAAGCATCAGATGAACACAGAGCAGTCTCTTGATTGGGTCTAGTCCCACCCCTAGGATTAAACAAAAAAATTTAAAAGAGAACAAGGATATTTTCCCAATGTCCAGGCCTAATTTAAAGGGCTTACACTAAGATCCTTTTCAAGGCTCAAACTCAAATTGGCTATGTCTGAGTGCAGCTGAATGAGCAAAATCATCCCCAAAGAGATTATCCAACTCTCATTTGTGGCACAAGGCAAAACCCACCACTAATTGGTGACTTGATGTTCCGCTGAGCTGGTATGAATGTCTTTTAATCCAAGAAACCTATATTGAGCCCTGGACTGTATAAGGAAGACGAGAATTCCTATCTGTATGCTCAGCCAGAGAAAGTACATCTCAGGAGCAGTAACAGACAATTTAACTTCAAAAGTTAGAAACTTCTTTCTGGTTAAAAAAAATGACCATAAGCTGAGCTAAAAATCCAATAACATTGGAAGAAAATATTTGCAAGTTTATGACAAAAATAACTTCACAGTTGTATGATACTACTGTGCGTACTCTAACAGGAAAAGAAAAAATTGGAATCCAGTGTAAAAGCCAAAGTGAAAAAAAAAAAAAAAGCCAAGGTGCCTGGTATTCAGGTCTTCCATGTTGGCTCCTGAAATGATATTTTAAGCTTCTTCCAGAGAGACGTTGTTGGATGCCTCTGGTCTTGATACAGAAACCAATGACTTGAATGGTACTTATTCCTATCCCACCTGAGCCCATCTTCAACACATATTTTCTCATCTCCAAGCCTAGTGGTGGTGTGCATTGAGGCCGCTAAAAAGAAGGAAGGAATGAGAAGAGATTATTTGAAATGAAGCCATTTTACAAGAGGTGGAAATAAACATAAAAGAGTTTCCCTATTTATTCTAAAGAAATGGTTGTTATTAAAGAAATGGGATAGAATAAAATTAAAATTTTTCATCCTTCTCTGCTCTAATAACTAAGCTTATCACTTTACTATAGGAACCAATATTTGGCCATTAAAAATTAAACTATTAATCACCTCTCTCTTTTCTTCCCATGAGAGGTCCGCTCTTTGCTCTGCATTGGGTAAGAGGTTTACCTATGTCCTTGAAGCTGTGTTCTCATTCCACGTGAGATTATGAAGTGCAAGGTGACAGGGGAGGAAAGTAAAATTTTTGCGCAACTCAGTGATAATCTCCCCCTCAGTCTGGAAGGAGCTTTGATTTGCAGGTGTAACAGCCCCCTCTTGTGACCGTGTGTATGAACTTCTTTACTTAGAACTAGGAACCAAGTCTGTCCACAGTCTTTCAAGGTTTGTGTTTTAGGTCTAAAGTTAAATACCTTGTCTATGATACCTCCCTCTAGTGGAAGGCTCAGTGAAGACCTTCCTACCACAATACTCTGAGATGAAAGACTGAATTATTTTCAGTCACGCAGGGATTTTAGAACTATTTCTGTTAGGTTTTTTCTCCCAGAATTAGTTGTAAAACTCACTCTCAACCAAATTCTTTTCACTTCCCTTAGTACTTTCTTCTTCCTGTGTTTGAAGGCAGTTCCCAAAGCCTACATTGTTTGTTGTTTAGCATAGGATTTGGTGAAAAGGGGCAGAAAAAGGAAACTATTAGCAAATAATGCATTGTTTTAGGCAAGTCGCTTTTCTAAGGGGAACAGAGGGGATCTATCTGGCAGGTTATCTCACTAATGCTGACTAGGTAATTCCATGTTAACTGGTTAAAGTTTACATTCCTGGAAGGTTGGAACTACAGTTAGGTTAGGGATTAAGTCTTGGTTTACTGATGTGGGGTTTAGCACAAGTGACTCCATTTTGAGCCTTCTGTTTCCTTTTTAACAAGCCTAACTGTTTAGGGACAATTAGAGAAGCACTGGGTGGTTTACTTTAACCCAAGATACAAATGTAATACTTGGCAATCTCAGGGAACAATATTGTTTTATACACTGAGCTCAATTAGGAGAACATTTTTTTAATAGAAAGGAAGTTTACATTAGAAAGTCTCAACTGGGCTACCACAGTGCCTTCCTTCTTCCTGTCAGTGGTTCATGGGTTTTTCCTAAGCCTCTAAGCAGGTGGCTGCCTTTGTGGAGCTCCAAGGTTTTTGTTCATCTTCCACTATTATTTTTATTACCGTGGAACTACTGAGAGCACAGAAATACACCGCCGAGTCTGCCAGTTGTACGAGAGAGATGGTGAGAGCGATGGATTTTTCTGTCTTTTGAAAGTTCATGGAGAGGCGACCCTGCTTTGCATTTGGCTTGCTTTCATCCTGGTAAATGAGGAAATGCATCCTTCCACTGGGAAGCTGTTTGTACCAATACAAAGTATAGTAATTACTCCAACTGGTTTCATACTTGTACTCCATGGTGGCAGCTTTTCCTTCCTGAATTATTACCGTATTCTGCATTTGGATCACTCTCTCAGCCATGCCGGATCCTATGGAAAAAGAAAGGAAGTTTGGTTCTCTGAAATGTCTCAGATGGGTCATGAGGACTGGATTAATTTATGACACAAGGAGAAAGAAAAGAACCACATAGCATTTCATTTGCCCATCATCTCTCTTCCCTCTTAATATCCCTGTCCGTTACAGCTTGCAGAGTCCCATTCTCGAACTAGAAGAGGCAGCTGAGGCCTCATGTTTACCGCCACTCTTACTGAAGCCAAAGGAGGCCAGGAATGCCCACAGCAGGCCAGGGCAGAGCATGATAGAAATTCTTCTGGTTGAAATTTCTCTTGGTCTCACTCCAGTCCAGAGACCAGCTCTTATCTGAGTCTCTGAGTGTAGGGTTCCTGGGGCTATAAGATGTTTCTGTCCCCAAATAGGAAGTAAGGTTCACAAGTGGGATGTCCCACTGCTATATGCAGAGACTGAAAATCTATCCCACCGCAAACCTCTGCTTTGCCTTGATGTTCTTCTGTAGCAATACACTTGAAAAATGGCTATTCTATCCAGCAAGGTACAAAAATGAAGTTTAATTATCTTTTTGTTATTGAATTCTCACTTAATATTATTGTGATCAGAGACTATATTCTGAATGATTTAAATCCTTTGCAACTGATTAAGTCTTGGTTTAAGATCCTGAATATAGTCAACTTTGATCAGTATTCTGTGGGCATTTGAAAAGAATATATATTCTGTTGTTTGAGGTTAAAGTGTTCTGAGATATGTAAAGTAGGTAAAGAATATTAATTGTGTTGGTCATATTTTCTCTACATTTCTACTGAGACATGTGTGTTAATGCCTGCCACTGTGGTTGTATATTTGTTTGTTGATTTTTACATCAACAAATTCTACTGGTTTAATTCTACTGATTTATGTTTGATATATTTTGAAGCCATGCTATTAGGTGCATATAAAAATAGAATTGTTCTTCTATCTTCTTGGTAGATTGTGCACTTAATCATTTTGAAGAGTTGTTCTATATCTCTAATAATTCCTGGTTTAATGTCTACTTTATCTGATATTGGTATAGCTCCTCAGCTTTCTTTTGGCTAGGGACTCCCACAGTCTTGTTATCCATATGCAACAGAATGAAACTGTTATCTCTGCCTCCCACCGTACTAAAAAATTAACTTGAAATGGATCAATGACCTCAATGTGCAAACTAAAACCATAAAACTCTTAGAAAAAAAACATAGATGTAGATCTTTGTGACCTTGAATCGGGCAATGGTTTTAAAATACGACATCAAAACACAAGTAACTAAAGAAAATATAGATAGATTAGACTTCATCAAAATTAAAATCTCTTCTACTTCAAAAGATACTATCAAGAAGGTAAAAAGAGAACCCCCAGAATGGGAGAAACTATCTGGAAATCATATATCTGTTAAGGGTTGAGTATCTGGAATATATAAAGAACAACTTAAGGATAAAAAGACAAATAACCCAAGGAAAAATTTAATTTTAATAGGGTTTTCCTAGACTGCTAGGGTTGGTGGAGATAAAGGTGACAGGGAATGTTACTTTCCCGAATATACTATACATATTTTCACTATATTTTCTTTTATATAATTTTTATTTTCTATCTTGTGTTTTTATTTCCTATTCACAAATCCAAAAGTAATTTGTATTACAAATATTTTCACTACTCTTAGCTTTCCTTTATAAATATTATTTTCTTTTGCCTTATAAAGGAGTTGGTGACGTTTCTTCCCTTCTAATTTGAATCATTTGTTTAAAATAGTTATTACTTTCCTTTCATAAAGGAGCATTGGGAAAAATGGAAAAATTTCATACCATTGCTGATGTATATATAGACCTATGAGGAATGAAAGAAATCGGTGGTATGTTTGGGCAAAATCTCAAAACTCATGAGTAGTATCAGTTGAACCCTGAGTATAGACATTCCTCAAAAACTTTCCCAGTTATTTCTGGTGAGCAGAGGAGAGAGGCAGAGTTACATGTTGCTATCTCTTCCTGTTTATCCTACTCAAAAACAGTGTCTGACACATAGCAGACAGTAAATATTTGTTGAATGTAGAATAGTTGCAATGTGAAAAAGTTTTGCTGGAATTTTTCTGATTGCTCCTTGAATTGCATCTTTTATAATGAACACCCAATACTTTGAAGATGGATTGTACAAAGGAGAATGGCCATAAACGTTACATGAAAAGTATATTTTATATGTTAGACTGATATGGAGGCATTTGCAGATGGATCATCTAGAGTAAGAATATTTATAGTAAATGGTTATCTTTGAGCAGCAGAATTTTAAATGACTTTAATTTTTCTATCACATTTTCTATACTCTCAAAAGTGTCCATAATGAGCATGTGTTAGTTTTCATAATTATTTAAGGCAATATTTTTTTTCTGAAGGCCTTCCACATTGTCACCCAGAAGAGTTTTAGATCTCTTTGGCACATTATGAACCATGTAAGATTTCAATGAAAGTAACTTAAATACCCCAATGAGGTTATTCTTACAATTTATTTATTGACTTAAAAACACCACTATTTCTCTAGAATATAATATATTGGAGCTAGTACAAATTGCAGTAGCTCATCTTGAGTTATTGAAAATGGAATTTTTAATAATCACAATGATGAGATCTCTGCATTCATTTCAAATTGGAAATAAACACATTACAGCAAGCCATTCAATCCCAAACCTGCTCGAGGACAAAGAATGTGGCTGGGTCCCCAGCTACAGGCTGCAGGTGCCTGAAGAGTTCTATATAACTACTAAACAGAAATCCAAGGCTGAGTTTCCTGACTGGGTGGCTGTGATATGCAAGAAGGCACATTCAACTTTTTTTTTCAACAGTACTGTGAATCTCCTGTCCTGTTTTCTATCAACATTTGAATGAGTCTGTTAGAAATGTAGAGTCTTTCTCTGCTTCCTTCCTGTACCAAGGAAATAATTCAAAGCCCTGTCAGTATAACTGTACTTGATAACAGCTATTTTTCTCTCCCAGACATTCAGAATTGAAGGACTCTGCCCCACATCCTTTTTTTTTGGCCACTCACCCCTGTTGAAGCAATGAAGCTGAGTTACTGGATAATTTTCAGAATTTGCAATTTATTTTTAGAGTCTATAGGAAACTTGAGAACCAGAATGACCCTCTTTTCCTTCCCCAGACTTGTGATGGATCCTTCCAGAAACCCTTGGACTCACAGTGTCAGCATCTGTGACAAATCTTAGATAAATATATTAATAAGAAACATCCTTTTTTTTTTGCCAACTTCCTCAGAATTATACCTAGCGAATAAAAGTGTATGAATTAACATCTCTGTCAGGAGCGTCCAATCACGTCATCGCTAGGAACAGAAAATAGAAGCCATGAAAATATAGAGTTCTACAATAAGGCTGCCCTGACTTAAGTACCAAAGTTTTCCTGAAACAATCTTATTGTTTCATGAGCCATTGAAACTCCAGCTTCTTGAATTATTGTTAATGTATATAAACTTAAGAACACTATTGTGGGATCTCAAGAAACTTAACAGAAGACCATGGGAGAAGGGAAGGGGAAAAAATAGTTACAGAGAGGGAGGAAGGCAAACCATAAGAGACTCTTAAATACAGAGAACAAACTGAGGGTTGATGGGGGGGTTTGGTGGGGGAGAGGGGGAGGTGGGTGATGGGCATTGAGGAGGGTACCTGTTGGGAAGAACACTCTTGTGGTTATGTTAAAAAGGAATCTCTTTCTGGGGCGCCTGGGTGGCTCAGTCGGTTAAGCGTCCAACTTCAGCTCAGGTCATGATCTCACGGTCCGGTCCGTGAGTTCAAGCCCCGCATCGGGCTCTGTGCTTACCGCTCAGAGCCTGGAGCCTGTTTCGGATTCTGTGTCTACCTCTCTCTCTGACCCTCCCCCGTTCATGCTCTGTCTTTCTCTGTCTCAAAAATAAATAAATGTTAAAAAAAAAAAAATTAAAAAAAAAAAAAAGGAATCTCTTTCTTTTTGAGTACTCCACTTCAAATTTTTAACTCCACACTCAACTTGAAGTTGTCCCTGCTCAGTGAGATGTCTCCCTTTCTGTATTTGCTCTTGCTCCCCGCAACAACAGATGGCTGTTTGTTATTCAGTGCTTGCTAGGCTTACTGTGTGGATAGGTAGCCTCAGTTATCTTGGTGCAGTGTCAATCTTAGACTGATCCATGTACCTGGTCCTTGGATCTTGGATTTTCTCAGCATTAGGACCTCTGCTCCTGTGTCAGCCAAACACCACATGTTTCTCTATGCGTCTTGTGTAAGAAAATGTTCTGCCTCTTCCTCATTGTGTAAGCAGAGTTAGGGGGTCCTCAGAAAAAGAAAGATGAAGCATAGCTTTCAAGACACAAGAGAAATCATTTCAGGCCCGCATCTATTTTTGTGATTTATGCCCAACAGGACTACTTGCCCAAGCATCCTGCTTGCAGAATTTCCGAAAAGGTGTTGGAAATTAAAAAGAAATGCAAAAACCTCAGTAGTTAAAGATTTTAAGGAAACAAAGGGAATGCAAAAACTAGCAGTCTCTCCAAAGCCCAACATATCAGATATGATAAATCAGTAGTAAAACTCCCAGTGCTTTTTCAAAAGTGAGGATTGACCTAACACACATTCTTGAATCATTTTTGCAGGATTTAAGCCCCTTTGAGCCTCAAACACCAGGCTAACTGGAGCAGAGAATTGAAGATACTGACCCTTGCTGGCCTTCATGACTTCAATCAACTAGGACCTGGACTCTGCCGTCTTAGGTTGGCTTCTGTCACAATTCTATACTGAACTCTCCTTTGTCAAGCCCCTTCGTGAATATGCAGAGAGTCATGCTTTGGAAATTATTCCCTGTGACCTCCTTATTTGCTGCAAAGAAAGATTACTTTGTATGACGGCTCCCCCCTCCGTGTAGTCTCTGTTAACTCACCAGCGAGAGAACTCGTGCTTGTTCAGTTACAATTGGTAGCAGAATGATTAATGGAACTGTTATAGGATTTTCAGCTCAGGATGTTTTCCTGCCCCTTCGACAAAGGTAGATGGCTTTTTCCTTGACTATTCTCTCTGTTGCAGTGGATCTTAACTGTGCCCTAGGGGTGTGTGTGTGTGTGCGCGTGCGTGTGCGTGTGTGCATAGGCGTGTATGCACACATGTGACAGAATTTGCTCTTTATCCCCATGCCCAACAGCCTCAGGCTTTTCCTTTCTGTGAGAGACTGACCTGGGCAAGGTTCTTAGGCAAGGGACTTTTGCCTCCTGCTGTCACAGCCAATCACATGGTGCAGACCAACATCTCTGATGGGGCTCCCTCTGTCACCCTCTCTGCTCCCATTTTTGCGAGCACAAGGTGGAGATCTGTGAAAATGGTCCCACCAGTGCATACAGACTCCTCTTGAGTCTGTGACTCCCTGCAGTTCTACATTGTCATGAGAGCCCTCACTCAGTCTTGTGGCTGATTTCTTCTTGCTTATAAGGCAGCCAGCTCCTGTTTTACCTATGGTCTGCTACTGTGGTGCCAGTCCAGATGCCTACTTGTCCTTGGAGTACCCTGTTCCTGTTTGGAATCCAGCCTACTTGGTTTCCTTGTGAATTCAGGTCTCTAATAGGTAAAAGCAAAGTTATGATTTTGCTGTTTATCTAGTTTTACATGGTAGGGTGGATATGACACTCTTTCATGCTTTATATATCTTATGACAAATTGGAACTCTGTCCATCTTCCAGTGCACCTAAAATTGAAATATTGGCATCAGGAATGCAGTACTGCAAAATATATAATCATTGTAAGTCACAATTCATAATTGAAATATCTCCTTCCTATTCAATCAGAATAGGACAGCGCTGTTTTACCTTCTGCTGGTTGTATTTTAACTTCTACTGATCGCTAAACCCCCTTTAAGAAAATGAGCCTATTTATATTTTATTTTTAGGAATTTTGTAGAAACTAGAATCTTCATTGGATCTTTGCTGAAGAAGGAACAGGCAAGTTCCAGAAGGGATCTTTGCTGATTCTGTGATTTCAGCTAGATTCCCATGATTGGGAATCATGGGAGTAAATCTGGATCCAAGAAGAATAAATCCCAAAGAAACACTGCAAGGCCGAGGAATCAGGTAATGATAGTTTATTCTGGCCCAGATGGGCTCTTTCTGGGACCTTTAAAAATAGGTCCTGAAGATGAGCTTATGGATAGTATAGATATCCAGGGAACATCTTCTCTATTATTATTCACCTTGGTCTTGATTCCACAGATCATGAGGAGGAATATTTTGTAATATATATAAGGGAACTTGGATACAGACACTTCCCTTAAAGCAATTAGAAACAACTGAATGGTTTTACCTAGAATCTAATTTTTATTCTCGGAATGAACAAGTAATTGATGACACCAATGGGAGTAAGTATTCAACAAGCATAGCAATCCTAATTTCAGTACACAAAGATACAATTTCAGGGGAGGAAGGTCCAAATTGTCCAGCAACAGGTAATAACCACAAAAAAGTTGACACTTGATGTATTTCATTTTTGATTCTCATAAGTTGTCAAAGCCTTAGGTCAGGGCACACCGTGAAGAAGAAAGGAGGTGAATGATTTGGCACTGTGTCAGACCTGCAGACATGTGAGATAGGGTCTCTTCATTATCCTTAGCAGAGGATTCCTAGGAGGAATTTTGGGGAAAATGACTCATCAGAATCGAAAGACCAGTCCTGTGGACTTGACAAAAAAACAAAACAAAACAAAAAACAAAAACAAAAAAAACCATTGGGAAGTAGGTGACTGAATAAAAAAAAAACCTTCTGTGATTTAGAATCTGCAATCTAACTTTTCGTTTTCCATGAACAAGTCAGGTAGATACAAACTCAACTGCAGACCCTAGAGTATATAGTAGTGCCTCATCACATGCATCCTTTAACTCAGTGATGATTAATTAAAGCTTGTGATGGCCACGTGACTGTAGGGGGACTCCATTCAACAGACCAGCTACTTGGAGTATGGGAGTCAAAGGGCATGGTAAGCCAAACTGAAGTTGGCAAGGGTTAGAATGAAATGCAGTCAAACAGGTAAGAAAACGTGTCTGGTCCAGAATAGGTTACTATCCTACTTAGTGTGATATGCTTCTGTCCTGTCCATAGTCTTAGCTGAGGTTCCGTTTCTCTGGTTGGTCTTCAAGGCATCCCAGCATATAAATTTCTATTTTGTGTGCTTGTTTTTCCCCAGTGTCTTCTCTGATTTATAATAAGAAATATGTATTTGGTCTTTAACCCCATTCATGGCACAGAGCTCTTAAGATCCTTGGAATTTCCTGTGATAAGAGCTTTGAAGGTGTCTTTTATGTTAATGAGGTGACTTTTGGAAAGCGCTTAGGCAACCTAAGGATGGGGACTGCTGCTGGGGACCAGCCTTGTGATTCATTTGGAGCTTTCAGTACCCACCCCCTACACTCCAGGGAGAGAAGGAGGGCTGGAGGCTGCCAATGGCCAGTGACTTAATCAGTCATAGCTGAGTGATGAAACCTTTGTAAAAACCCAAAAGGACAGGGTACAGAAATCTTCTGGGTTGGTGAACACGGGGAGGTGCTGGGAGAGTGGCTGAGAGAGCATGGACGTTCCGCACTCCTTCCCTATAACTTGCCCTCTGCACCTCTTCCATCTGGCTGTTCCTGAGTTCCTGACATCCTTTTCTAATAAACCAGAATCTAGTAAGTATAACATTTCTCTGAGTTCTGTGAACCACTCTAGCAAATTAATGAGACCTGAGGAGGAGGTCATGGGAACCTCTGCTTTAGCCAGTTTGTCAGAAGTACGATAGCAACCTGGACTTGCAACTGGCATCAGGGGTCTAAGGAAGGTGTTGTTGGAATCTCTCATCTCTAGTAAGTTGGTCAGAAGTACAGGTAACAACGTGGGCTTTCAACTGCATCTGAAGTGGTGGGGAGCAGTCTTGTGGGACTGAGCCCTCAACCAGTGGGATCTGTCTCCAGACAGATAGTGTCAGAGTTGAGTTGAATTGTAGGATCCCCAGCTAGTGTCTGGACAATTGCTTGGTGTCGTGGGAAGTCCCTCCCACCCCCACAATGGAGTTGAGTCCAGGAACTCAAAAAGAACTATCTGCCTCAAAAGATTGAGTTGAGCAGGTATAAAATCTAGAATAATCAAATATAATTTTAAAATACTGTCCTTCATGTGCTGCTTTAGTTTAAAAATGCCATACTCCCTGGGAAGAAATAGATATATGATGACATCTGAGGACTGTGACTTTTGCAAATGGTCCTGAGTGGTCCCAGAGCCAGCTGTGAAAGAGTACTTCTTGGAATGTATTTAACAACTTCCTTTCTGGATCTTATCTTACACACTGTAACTGCCAGCTGCTAACACATGTCTGGGTAAAGTTTGAGACTTCCCTGGGAGTACAAGAACAGGAAATTGCCGCAGGTTGAGTTCTGGCTTTTTGTAAGGCCATCTCTGAGACAAGAGAAATATGTTGCAGTCTTCCAAGTATGATAATAATGTGATGAGCCTGATAGTTTTACCTGCTTTCTGGAAATTCACAGAATATTGACCCTGTGTTGCACTGGTTTCTGTATCTGTGTGCTGGGGAATGAGGAAAATTCTCTCCCTTCCGGGAGGCCTTTTGCACCAATGCAATACATAACATATAACCCTGGCATCATATGAACAGTCTAGTTTCACAATCTTGCCCTCCTGCCTAGATGGTGTTGGTTGGGATTGAATGACATTTTTGGACACGCTAGATCCTGTAGACAGAAAAAATAACAAGACTGATCCCCTGAACTGATCTGTAAGGGAGCTGGCTACCAGGGTATGAGTTAAATCTTCGGTCAAGGCAGAAGGAGTAAAAACTCTGGTTCCTTTCTCCTTCCTTCTATTTTCTCAGGAATGTCTGTCGTAGTTAGCCATTGTTCATCCCCTCTGCTCCCTACCTCCAATCCCCCCTCAATCCTAAACTGTCCTCAGCTTCACTAGCAGCAACTATCCCTACCAAGGAAGACAGAGGCCACCAGTGCCCATGATATGCTGAGAAGAGTCATGTTGGCACCTCTATCTCTAGGAAAGGAATCTTCTGCTCGGAGCCTGGGATTCATTCTTATTCAGTTTTTTGTAAAGCTCAACCTAGAATTGGTGGAGAGGGACACTGCAGCTGTTTCAAAACAGGTTTGATAGGGAAAGGTTGTCAGATCATATCCTGCTCACACTTGCATGGACTAAGTTTAGCTGTTCGTTGTGTTTAAGATAGCTGCTATCCTCCTGAAAAAGCTGTTCAGTTATTCTCCAGAAATTTGGGGGCCATGTACATTTATTATCAGATTTGGTTTGACATTAAAAATATATAATACCTGGCTCAGTCGGTTGAGCACCCGACTTCAGCTCAGGTCACGATCTCACTGTTCAGAGTTCGAACCCTACATCAGGTTCAGTGCTGACAGCTCAGAGCCTGGAGCCTGTTTCAGATTCTGTGTCTTCCTCTCTCTCTCTGCCCCTCTCCTGCTCGTGGTCTCTCTCTCTCTCTCTCTCTCTGTCAAAAATAAACATTAAAAATTTTTTTTAAAAAATATAATACCTGTGATTTCTTTCCCAAATAAAAAAAATATATTTTATTTTTTAAAGTTTATTTATTTATTTTTAGAGAGAGAGCATGCGCACATGCATGAAAGAGAGGGGGGAGGGCAGAGAGAGAGAGAGAGAGAGAGAGAGAATCCCAAACTGCCCCAGTGCAGAGCCCGACTTGGAGCTTGAACTCACAAACCATGAGATCATGACCTGAGCCAAAATCAAGAGTCAGATGCTTAACCAACTGAACCAACCGGGCACCCCAAAGAAAAAATATTTTAAATTAAAATACCAAGGAGGATCTCCATCCTTGTATAGGGGTAGATAGATATTTTTACAACATGGAATTTCATGATAATACTGGTAGCCATGCATTCTTTTCTGTTTCCTTTCCTGCTCAGTTCATGGTTTCAAACACTTTTCTTTGAAGTCCACTCTCTTATCTGATTATCTGTATTTCGGATTAGGCTTCTGGTTGTGATCTAAGTAAGTACATTTCATTAGACAAAAGAAAATTTCCATTTTATTCAATGTTATCTGCCCTGGGCCCAGCTATAACAACAGATCATGTCTATGATAAGATGTTATTTCCGTGATTCCAGGTCACTAACCAGTCTGTGAGATTTGGCAAAAATAACCTTTTTTGCTCTATTCTCACCTCCAGCCCCTCACACTGCCCAACTAAAAAAAGAAATCTTGGAACCACCATGCCGTGTTGGTCATCTCCCACAATTTTATTTAAAGAAACTAGACTCACTTGCAATGACCACTTTTGTTTAACAATAAAGATAGTAAATAAATAGCCCAATAAAAACAGTAGATAAAATTTACGGAACACTTAACATGTTCTAGGAACTTCATGCATGTGATCTTACTTAATCCTTGCCTTGTGGCAAGGCACAAGGAAACTTGTGAGAAATTATTACTCCTCCCACCCCAGAAACTTGCTTAATATGACAGAGCTAGTGAATGATGGACTTGGGACCCAATAGCTTTTTGAGACTGAACTTGATTACATACTACTTGTCACCTACCCCCCCCCTTCTGCTTCTCTTTCTTTCATGTTTTATTCCAAGTTAAAATAGAAAAATTACTTAACTCTTGAGGTGAAAGAACTGTTACTGTTGTCAAGAGATGTAGAAACTAAACAGCTTTTATCCACCTTATTTTTTAACTCAATTTTATGGGATCTAAGTTATGTAATGTAAAGTCACATTTCAAATGTAACACTTAGAGAGTTTAACAAATGTATACTCCTGTGTAACCACTACACCAATTAATGCATAGATTATTTTTTATCACCCTATCAGTTTCCTTATGATCCACTGTGCTCAGTGCCTTCCTTGGGGACAGAGATGGAAAAAAATCATATCACTTGTATGATTTTTGTATTAAATTTGCCATTTTCTGGAATTTCTTATATGTGAAGTAACCGAGGAGGTACTCTTTTGTGCCTAGCTTCTTTCAGAGTAATGTTTTTTTTTTAATGTTTATTCATTGTTGATAGAGAGAAAAAGAGAGAGTGAGTGGGGGAGAGGCAGAAAGAGGGGGACAGAGGATCTGAAGCAAGCTCTGTGCTGACAGCAGAGAGCCCAAAGTGGGGCTTGAACTCACGAACTGTGAGATCATGACCTCACCTGAAGTCAGACACTCAACCAAATGAGCCACCCAGGTGCCCCCTTTAGAATAATGTTTTAAACATTCATACACATTAATGAATGAATTGGTCATTTATTTTTGTTGCTGAGTAGTATTCAATTTTGTGAATATATCAGTTTCTTTATTCTTGTCCATGTTCTTTCTTCTGCCATCTCCAATCTGCTGTTGAGACCATCTCACGAAACATTCAGTTTTTATACTCTTAAGTTCTAAGATTTTCATTTGTTTCCTTTTTTATGGTTTGCATTTCTTTGCTGAGATTTTATTTCTGTTCACTTACTAAGAACATTTTGATTCGATTTTTGGGATATATATTCTTTTAGTTCTTTGTACATAATTGCTTAGCACTTTATAATATTTGTCTGCTAAATTCAATAACTTGAGCCATCTAGAGTTATTTTCTTCAAATTTTATTATTTGTTTATTTATTTATTCATTTATTTATTTATTTTTGAGAGAAAAAGAGAACACAAGTGAGCAAGGGGCAGAGAGAGAGAGGAGCAGGGCGCATCTGAAATAGGGCACAAGCTCACCAGAAGTGGGGCTCGAGCTCACCCCATTGGGACTCGAACTCATGAACTGTGAGATCATAACCTGAACAGAAGCCACATGCTTAATGACTGAGCCACCCAGGTGCCCTCCCAAAGTTAGTTTCTATTTGCTTTCTTCTTGACTGTGAGTCATATCATATGCATGACCAAGCTAGGACACCATGATGATGTATGGCGAACTTTGCCGCTTTTTTTTCTCATTCAGTGGGACACCTGTTTTGTCATGACTCTTTGATTCACCATCTCTCAGTAACATCATCAAGAAGATGGGACCTTCACCACTCTTCTGCCTGTACCAGTTTAAAGAATATAAAGTCATTTTTTTTTTTTTACTTACTTATTTTTGAGAGAGACAGAGAGTACAAGCGGGGGGCGGGGGCAGAGAAAGAGGGAGAATCTCAAGCAGCCTCAGCCCTGTCAATGCAGAGCCCAAAGGTGGGGCTCATGAGATCCTGAGATCTCATGACCTGAGCTAAAATCAAAAGAGTTGACTAACTCAGCCTGAGCCACCCTGGAGCCCTAGGAATATAAAGTCTTTGAGGAATTGCAAGTTTTTGAGTCTTGCATTTCTTGGATGATCAAGGATTGAGGTCTCATGGCTTCTCATGCCTGATCAGAACATAGAAAACAGAACATAGAACATGATATCTCAATCTCATAAAAGGAAGGGTGATTTTCTCCCCTCCTTTACTCAAAACATAAACATCACCACATAGTTACAGAACATTTCCCACACTTCCTCTTGCATCTGGTTTTCAAAACGATCCCTCCCAGGACAGAAGGATGACCCAGTTCCTGCCCTCAGGCTGCAGTCACTGGTATAAGCCTCTCCCGGACTGAATCCTGTACTCCCAGGCCCACTGCCACAACAGAGTGCCCAAAACCATTTTCAGGAGGGTCTCCATCCTTTGGCTCCCCAGCAAATCCAGTGGACCAAGTCAGCTTCTGAAGGGGGTTCCTCAGCAACGGTTAAGTTCCAAGTGAGGCCTGTTTGCAATTGTTTCCAGAACACTGTAACTTTGGAGGACAACCAAGCAGAGAGACATCACAGCTCTTTCACTCTTCGTACAGAACTACATACCTCTAGCTAGAATACTTTCAAAGCAATTCTTCCCTGTGGCCAAGCTGAGAAATGTAGATTAAAATGGATTTCGGCTTTTCTTTAATAAGTTTACATCTAAGATATGTCTTTTTCTTGCTGTAAGGAAGAGCCTATCAATCTACTGGGTTAGAGAGAGAATTACTCCAGGATGAAGAGAAAAAGGAAAATCAAGGGAAAAATATGTATGCAATTATATATATAAACATATGTATGCATATATGAAAACAGAATAATATTTCAAATAGTGTAACATTTCACTGTACCATTTGCTTGTTCAGATCTCTTTTAGTGCTCATTAATGCCTTCAGGATAATGTAAAGGCCTCTTAAAATGGCTTATAATTATTTTCACAAAGTGGATTCTGCTTATTGCTTTAGTTTTATATTTACCGTTGCCTATTTTGAGTTGCATGCTCCAGCCACTCTGAATTCCTTTAATGTAATTCTCTAATTTTGTCTTTATACTTTTGCACATTCTATTTCTCTTTCTGTAATAGTCTGCCTGACTCCCTCTTTGACGAATGCTTTTATAAGTCCTAATTTAGATGTCACCTCTCCCAGGTAGCCTTCCCTTTAGACGCCTCTGTTAGGTAGTTTAATTTTATTTGCCTCCTGTGATAGCTTTGATTACCCTATTTTGTAACACACCGCACAATATTACATGATTCCTGAAGGCATACACAATGTCTATTTCTTTTCTGATTGCATCTCCTATGTTGAAGTCTAAGGCATATGTTGGGTGTCAAATGAATGAACTATTATAAGAATCTCAAGTCAATAGAGAACACATTTGGCAAACCCACAAAGATTATGATTGCTCATTTGTAAAACTGAGATTATGGCTGCTTTGCAGTGTTAGTTTGAGAAATATAAATAAAACAATATATAATGTTATTCATGACATAATCTTGGCCTTCAGTCCTGACATTCACTATGATCTTTATTGCCTTGTATGTGTTGTTCCTACTTTTAAGATCACTTCCATCACTTCTTCTGTCCTGCAACCTGATTAACTCCTACTAAACTTCCTGTCTTAGCTTGGGCATCACATCATAGACTCTACACTGTCTTTGACTCACTACTAAGGCTGGGTGGGGATGGAATGCTATATGCCTTCAGATCACCCTTTGCTTTCTTAAGATTAGTCCTTGATTCACTTTAGAGTACAAATCGAGTGACAGAAGATACTATACTCTGCATTTTCTCACAGCTCTTTTTAAGTTCTATGTGTGTAGAACTGAGCGGGTACTCAATGAATAATTGTTGATTGATCAAATGAATAAAATCTGAGAGCAGCGTTAGCTGGAAATTTTTGTCCTTGCATTACTCATGAATACTTGAGTATGAATGAATTACTCCTGATATAAGATGCTAAAAAGCTGATCATTTGCTCACGATGACCTAGCACACTCATGACAAGGTCAATGGTAGAAAGCAACTCTTTATTAATGTCACTTCTCAAGTGTATCAAATAAGAAAAGGCTATAGACTGATGAGTGTGGGAATTAATAAAATGTGAACGTTGTAGTATAAAGAGCTTGAACAAGAATAATAGGGATGAGATTGTATAAAGCATTCTCTTTTCTAGTATGACTTCTTATATCATCTTAGGAATGTAGAAAATACATCAATCTACTGCCTTATTATAGCCTCTCTCATACATAGACATGAACTAGGGTAAATATAAATGGCACTCAGAGTGAAAACTGTCCATCGTAATGGAACTTTATAACTAAATTTGAATAATTTATAAATCATGTTAAATATATCTGAAGATAAGAAAAGGTATTTGATTTATTGACTTAGGATGTTAGAAATAGTTTTGTTAAGAAGAGGAATGTATAATAACTAGACTTTTATCCATATTTCCATATATTTTGAAATTTAGATGGACTGCATTGTATCACTTATATGTGAAATCTTTTTTTAAAAAGTTGAACTCATAGAAAGGAGTGAAAAAGTGGTTGTGAGGGGCTGAGCAGTAAGAGAAGTAGGGAGAAGTTGGGGAAAATCTATTAAAAATAAATGATAAAAAATTGAATTCATAATAATAGATAGCATATAATAATTATTAGAATACACATATAGATAAATAGTATGTGTTATGTAAAATAATACATAATATTATGTCATGTTGGGGCGCCTGGGTGGCTCAGTCGGTTGAGCGCCGACTTCGGCTCAGGTCACGATCTCGCGGTCCGTGAGTTCGAGCCCTGCATTGGGCCCCTGTGCTGACAGCTCAGAGCCCGGAGCCTGTTTCAATTCTGTGTCTCCCTCTCTCTGACCCTCCCCCATTCATGCTTTGTCTCTCTCTGTCTCAAAAATAAATAAACGTTAAAAAAAAAAATTAAAAAAAAAATATTATGTCATGTTATGTATTTTTCCCCAGCCATGCCCTGCCGTTGTGAAATATACATATGTGGAATATACATATATACATACAGGTATATATACACACAATATATGTACAATATATAGTGATATAATATGATGAGCATCTGAGACTTGCTTTGGCCAATTTGGCATTGCAAGTTGTGATGGAAGTAGAGGTTTAAATGATGCTTTCATGTCTCAAGTCTTGCTCCCCTGTGATTGATGTATGCTTGACCTAGGCTGCCAGAGGATAAGGCACATGGAGAAGAGTTGAATAGTGATAGTTATCCTAGAGAAGGCCATTCTAGACCAGCCAACAGCGAGCTGTCTTCAGACATTAACAGTGAGCTCAGCCAAACCCAGAAGAAATGCTCATCTGAGTCCAATCTAAATTGTCACTTCACAAATTTATGAGTGAAATAATTTATTGTTTTAAGCCCCTGAGTTTTATTTTATTGTTTAAAAAATATTTTTTATTTTTGAGACCGGCTCATGAGCAGGAGAGGGGCAGAGAGGGGGCAGAGGATCTGAAGCAGGGCTCAAACTCCCAAACTGTGTGATCATGACCTGAGCAGAAGTTGAACGTTCAACTGACTGAGTCACCCAGGCGCCCCTCAGCCCCTGAGTTTTAGAGTTATGCACCATTATTGTAACAATAGCTTACAGATATAGCAAAGGAGATGTGGGTGCTTAATTGAAGCCTATGGTGTGGCTTCTAGAAGATAAGACTATATTGCATTACAGTAGAGTAGGTAGGCTCTCCAGTGAACTTTGTGTTGACTCCATGATTAGATGTCTCATGGGTCCAGAGATCTGGGATCTCTGAACCTATCCCAAATGGAATGACTATTGCAACTGTCTCTTGTGTAATATAAATAAATAGCTTCTTAACTCAGGGACCACGTTAGATGGCCACAGATTTTATTCTTAGAAAGGTATTTCAGGAACGCCTTTAGCTTTATGGTGATGAAGAATCAGGAGAAAGCTCCTTTGCAAATATTACACACATATACACAGACACATAGTCTCTACATATATATTATTTACACAAGTAGTATCTTGTTTCCTCAAGAAAACCATGGATGTCTCATCCTAATTCTCTTTTTCATTCTGATAGCTGGCATCTTTTTTTTCTCTTTCAGCATGAAATTCTACATTTAAGAGACTGAGAATTCATGACACGAAGAAGAAAACTTTTTCAGGGCGACTGGGTAGCTCAGTCAGTGAAGCGTCTGACTTCAGCTCAGGTCATGATCTCACAGGTTGTGAGTTCGAGCCCCACATCAAGCTCTGTGTTGACAGCTGAGAGCCTGGAGTCTGCTTCAAATTCTGTGTCTCCCTCTCTCTCTGCCCCTCTCCTGCTCATGCTCTGTCTGTCTGTCTCTCTCTCTCTCCCAAAAATATATGAACACTAAACATTTTTTTAAAAAGAAGAAAATTTTTCATAGAAATTCAGGTTAACTAATTTCCTTCTATTCATCACGTAAGTGAAAAGCATAAAACCAGTGGTCAGTAAATGTTTGAGGTGAATGGAATCATACACTTATTGGGCTGTAGGGAAATGATTTCATCTAGTTCTAACCCATGTTTCACAGGAACCTGAGTGACTAATGAAATTGCCAAGGTCATACAAATTGACAGTGGAACTTAGAATATAAAACATCAGGATATTTTTTATTAGTCATCATGCTCATTTCATTACCACTTATTTGTTAGGAAAGGGGAATCCCAGGTAGGTAACTTGGGCCATTTAGATCACTTAAGTTTGAAGCTGAAAACTGCTTGTATCTTTGATTAACTGACAACCTACTGGAGACTTATAATTAATAAACGTTTGGGATATTTCTTACATCTTCTAACTTCTTATGGTCCTAGGGTGATGTTGGCCTGGTTCATCACCCTTTGAACTGCATCCTGAAGGCTCCAGTGCGATACATCCATCTCAACAGAGAATCAGGATGGCTACCCAAAACAAGATGCTTGCAGCTGGTAAGTTCGTGACATGCCTGTATTTATTATGATGATCCACAGGGCAGCACCTTTTACTGATGGACAGTGTGTCAAATAGTTCCATGTCTGCCTGGGGATAAGAATACACAGTAAGTGATTCACTGAAGCAATGCCTAGAAGTATCTTGTGAGCGATGAAACAAATAAATGCATGTAACTTAAAACATATACATCCTGAAATGCATTTAATGTGAAGGCACAGTGATTCAGAAGAAATAACTAGGGATTATTTTGTTCATTTAACACAAAAATGAAGCACATGATTGCTGGTACGTATAGGCACATAAACATTCACTGGGAGAACTTGCAGTAGAATCCTGGTTTCCCCATCTCCAGGGTATCTTTTCCCCTAAGCTACAGGGGAAATGGTATCCTCATTCCAAGGTCTAGCGGGATCAAAGCATCACCAGAGATTGATGCTTTAGTTAAACCAGCAACCTCTCTCTGAAAGTGAAAAAGGAGAATGATTAAACTCTTTGACACCCTAAAACCCAAGGAACATACTTAACTCATTTGAGGGACTTACTATGTATCTGATCTTCCTTAAAGCTCATCCCACTCACCTACTTTAAAGCATACCCTCTCTTACTGCTCTGTTTAAGTGGAAGCAAGTACGTGCCTCCAAGTATGAGCCCCCAAAGAGGCATGGACCCAGCTGCAGTTTTGTGTATAGGTTGCAGGTGCCTGTAGAGCACTGTGCATTCGCTGCGCAGAAGTACAAGGCTGAATCTCCAGGCTGTGAGGCTGCGATGTGCAGAGACAGGTGTTTGGCACTTTCGTTGAGGTAGACTGTGAATCTTTCATCTTCCTTTTTATCCACAATGGAACGTATTGATATCACAAACTCAAGACTTTTGGCAGGGTATTTTTTGTACCATATGAAGTAATCAAACATATTATTATTGTAGTCACAGTTCAGAATAGAAATCTCTCGTTCTTGCACACTCAGGGATGGAGTTTGCTTAACTTGCTGCTGGTCAGCATTCTGTTGACTATTCACCCCTGTTTGGGAAGAGAGTAAATTTTAAATTATATTCTTAAAGTCCCCACAGAAAACCAGCATGAGCTAGAAAACAAAACACAATAAAGCAAAACTTCCCAATGATCTCGTCTCCCAGCATTGTGGTGTTTCTTGAAGGTTTTCTACTGCATTCAGACCTCCCACCCAGAACTTACAGTCTGGCTGAAGCCACAGAATCAACAGTGATACCCCCAGGAGCTTGCCCATTTATCCTGTGGACCCAGGTTGTCTTCTCTCCTGCCCAAACAACCATAAATCTGACTTCAACTTCCTGCACTTCTTTCATTTCCTTCCACAGAGGCTTCTATTTCACATAAGAATAGTACTGTTTTTAGCTCTTTATCTTTATGAGAGGAAGCACTGCCCCCTTTAGCCCACATGTAGAAAAATTCTGAAAATGCATTTCTGTGTTTCCTTAAAATCAATTTGCACTCCCTCCCCCATAAAGAAGTTAAAATAAGATATTGGTGGTGTTTGGGGGAGAACACAAAGGTATGGTGCTATCTTTACCATGGTTACAAATTTAGAATACAAGGAGTTTGATAGCTTAGCCTTTAATGTAATTGCATTCCAAGATGGTTTTCAGAGGTGTTCATATTTGGTCTGAATGAATAAATGCCACAAGGCAATTAAATCTGATAGAAATTCTGGACACTTACCTTAAAACCACAAATTAACACAACAAAACTTATTCCCTATATTAAATCACCCTCTGCACTGGATTTCCTCTCTGAGAACTTGGATGTGATCATTTGGTGTGTTCTGTGTTCACAAATGAGAAAGCATTACACAATCCTGTAAAGTTTATAGACAGAATGAAGCCATAAACTTGAAAGGCACCAGGAGATGTCAAAAGGCAATATGTTTGTTTGTCTTCACTCTTGGTCTATATCTAGTATATGTCTTCCCAGTTTAATCCAATGGAAGAGGCAAGAAGAATCTATTGTGCTTTCAATGCTAAATCAGTAGGGCAACTAGTCATTACTGCCAATGGTAAATCTCAAAATAATTTTTTGGAATTAGTTTGAGCAAAGACACAGAACACAAAATAAAACAATTTCCAATGCATATTTTATATGGGAAGAAACATTTAAAATTTTTATTTGAATTATAATGAAACTAACATGCTGGGAAGTTACACTAATTATCCAATTCAGGACAATCTGGTAAGTTGTCCGTGTTTCATATTATGTGGTCGAAACTTTCATAATTCAAACTTTCTAGTGAAGAAATGTTTTCAGATTCACTATTGTATTTATATATTTTGTCAACATTTATTTCATTTCTCTGAAGTACCTGACACTGTGCTTGGTTAAGGTTTTAAACATGACTATGGAACTATCTTCAACTTTAAATATCTGGTGGTCTAAACTGAAAGACTACATCCTTACAACACGACATGACACATAAGGGTGCTTAATGAGGAAAACATAATGGTTATCAGTTAGTTCTACCGCGAAAGCTAGAAATGTGGAGTCAGGGAAGACCTCATAAAGGCAGAGCTCTTTAGTTTGATTTTAGGGAAGATTGACAAATTGACTTTGTAGGGGAAGGTCAGATTTCAAAAGAAAACAGGCAAATTATAGCTCAGAGTGCTGGGGGAAACTTGGTTCATTATAGTTGGAGTTAAGTGTTTGCAATAGGAAGTTTCTAAACTGATGTCAGAAAGGACAATGACATACAGTTCACGAGGAACCACATCTGACACACTAAGAAGGCTGCTTTTCTAGGCCCAGGGGAACTGCTGGACTGAAATGCACACACCTCCCCCTTTTACACACACACACACACACACACACACACACCACACACACACGCTACTTTGGTAAACAAAAACATATGACACACAATGCACATATTTATTTTATTTTATTTTTTTTTAAATTTTTTTTTTTTCAACGTTTTTTATTTTATTTTTGGGACAGAGAGAGACAGAGCATGAACGGGGGAGGGGCAGAGAGAGAGGGAGACACAGAATCAGAAACAGGCTCCAGGCTCCGAGCCATCAGCCCAGAGCCTGACGCGGGGCTCGAACTCACGGACCGCGAGATCGTGACCTGGCTGAAGTCGGACGCTTAACCGACTGCGCCACCCAGGCGCCCCACAATGCACATATTTAAGCACAAGCCACAAGCCCCATGCAGAATCACTGGAATTGGATCACAGTCTGTCTCTTACACAGGAAATTGGTTTGATTGGGAGAAACGGTGGAACATGTTTATCATTTTCTAAATTTTTTGGAGCTATTTTTTTTTTTTTTTTTTTTTTACCAAACTGTGGATGATCGTGGCTTATTGACAGCTGACAGTCTTACATCTGTTGTAAATTACTTTGTAACTCATGTGAGTACACAGTAGGAAGGCAAGGCCTCAGGAGAAACCAAACCAATTAACACCTTGATCTTGGATTTCTAGGCTCCAGAACTATGAGAGAGTAAATCTTTCTTGTTTAAGCCACCTAGTCTGTGGTATTTTGTTATCATGGCTCTAACGAACACACACACTAGGTTTCTGATTATTATTTCTTCCATTCGGTATCTGGACACTCATTTCTTAAAAACAAAGAATATTCTTTTTATTTTTTTTATTTTTTTTATTTATTTATTTATTTTTTTTATTTTTTAATATATGAAATTTACTGTCAAATTGGTTTCCATACAACACCCAGTGCTCATCCCAAAAGGTGCCCTCCTCAATACCCATCACCCACCCTGCCCTCCCTCCCACCCTGCCCTCCCTCCCACCCCCCATCAACCCTCAGTTTGTTCTCAGTTTTTAACAGTCTCTAATGCTTTGGCTCTCTCCCACTCTAACCTCTTTTTTTTTTTTTTTTTTTTTTTCTTTCCTTCCCCTCCCCCATGGGTTTCTGTTATGTTTCTCAGGATCCACATAAGAGTGAAACCATATGGTATCTGTCTTTCTCTGTATGGCTTATTTCACTTAGCATCACACTCTCCAGTTCCATCCACGTTGCTACAAAAGGCCATATTTCATTTTTTCTCATTGCCACGTAGTATTCCATTGTGTATATAAACCACAATTTCTTTATCCATTCATCAGTTGATGGACATTTAGGCTCTTTCCATAATTTGGCTATTGTTGAGAGTGCCGCTATAAACATTGGGGTACAGGTGCCCCTATGCATCAGTACTCCTGTATCCCTTGGATAAATTCCTAGCAGTGCTATTGCTGGGTCATAGGGTAGGTCTATTTTTAATTTTCTGAGGAACCTCCACACTGCTTTCCAGAGCGGCTGCACCAATTTGCATTCCCACCAACAGTGCAAGAGGGTTCCTGTTTCTCCACATCCTCTCCAGCATCTATAGTCTCCTGATTTCTTCATTTTGGCCACTCTGACTGGCGTGAGGTGGTATCTGAGTGTGGTTTTGATTTGTATTTCCCCGATAAGGAGCGACGTTGAACATCTTTTCATGTGCCTGTTGGCCATCCGGATGTCTTCTTTAGAGAAGTGTCTATTCATGTTTTCTGCCCATTTCTTCACTGGGTTATTTGTTTTTCGGGTGTGGAGTTTGATGAGCTCTTTATAGATTTTGGATACTAGCCCTTTGTCCGATGTGTCATTTGCAAATATCTTTTCCCATTCCGTTGGTTGCCAACAAAGAATATTCTAATGCTATTCATTTATATCTTCCTAGAATATCGGTACAGTCAGTGCAGCAGAGTTATCATGAGTGCTATGGGATAGGGGCTTAAATTACAGGAACTTGATCTTACACGGTTGTGAAGAGAGCTGAGGAAATGAAGGTCTAAGGGTAGTTGGGTAGTCAGAGAGAAAGAATCCCTAACCAGTCAATCAATCTGAGGACCAAGCCTGTCTATCTATGAAAGTGTGATTTGAAGGGGAAACTGATGGAGAAATCTAGAGAAGCTAGAGCCACGTGTGGCTACCATCTCCGTGGGTCCATTGCCAGATACACGGTGGTGGTTGGTCAACAGAGTCAGGCCAACAGAGTCAGCAACAGGAAACAGTGTTGGACAATTTAGTCATATTTATTTTGAAACCCTTTGGCGTTAACTCCAAATGTGAATCATCTTTGGGGCTGCTTCTATACCTTATGTAACCCTTGCTCCTGCTTCATTACATTTTTAGTGACTTTGTTTATTGTATGCTACACAATGTGGGTCATAATGAGCAGAAACTCTGGATTATTTTGCCTCCCTTGGAAAAATGTTAACTCTGTTAAATTACTAGCAGATCACTTAGATTTTGTTGAGGCTTACTTTAATCTTTGTAAGGCAGAGATTTTCTTTTCCAGTTTTTTTTTTTTTTCTAGGCCATAGCCCTTACTTCTGTCCTTCTTCTGGTGACTCAGTTCAAAGTCCAAGGTATTTACCAAGATGTCTTCACTCTGGAAAGGCCAGAGCTCCAATGTCTTCCCAGCACAGTACAAGCTCTGGAAATCTCGGAGATTTTACACCCTCAGATGCTATTTTCTGCTAGGCTTGCCAATGTCTCTCTCTGCACATGTGCAGCTGAAGTGTAGGCTCAGATAACCCCCTATGCAGATTTCACAGTCCTATCATAGGAAGCTCATGTCTCTCCAATACCTGTTTTCCTCAAAGGCCAGTTATTTAACAGCCCTGATTCTGATCTCTGTTTTTGCCATTGAGCAAGGCTCCTGCTCTCCGCTGGGGCTTCAAGTCCTTATGCTGAGGTTTAGAAAATACCCCCAGGAGAGAAATGTTGCCTGCATGTGGGAATCACTTGGCAGGCTTGCTTTCTCCCAAGGACTGAAAGCATTCCCTGTCTGCACTCCTCAAAAACAATTCTTTCCTATGTTTCCCAATTTTATAGTAGTTTACAGTTGGAAGATAATTCCACTATCAGGTATACCGCAAGAGCCAGAAAATTCTTTTCTCTTAAGATAACACACTCACATATTTCCTCTTTTAAAGGCAATTGTCGGTTTTATTCAACAGTCAAAATGTATCACGTTTATGTATCATGTTTATCATACCTTGTGCAGCTTATTTAGAAATGCTTTCTGCATTTAAAAAGGAATGAAGGTCTCTAGAAAAGTAATATTTCTTATCACTAATTAGTTTCACCATTCTTTTTATTGGTCCTCAATGCAGTTATCTATCCCTGCCCATGCTCTGTGAGTATGTAGGCATGCTAAGTGGTCCCCATATCCTTCATCTTACTGTATTGTAATATACAGACAATGAATTTCAAGGATCTTATTCATTTTAAGACTCTCATAGCATGAGAGTCACCCATGCACTGTGTTTTATCACTTGTTTTGATCACTAATTATATTTTAGGACTTAAATTTGCCATGATATGCCTTGCTTCACACACTCACACACACACACACACACACACACACACACACACACACACACACACAAGCATGTGCCCTTGTGCTCACTTTTCCTTGACCCAGAACACTTTTCCTCCACCCTCTTCTGTCCTTCAGCCTGATGAACTCCTATTAAACTATAAGGTTTCAGGCTGGGAGGTCAAATGCTCCAGAAAGCTGTCTCTAACTGACTGTTTTCATAATCTCTTTTTCTCTCCGAATTTAGTTCTTCTCTTTAGTTTGCAGGGACTTTATGATAACAAAAATGAGCTCCCCATTAAACTGTACATTCAACAAGGGAAGGAGCTCTTCATTTATTCAAAGCCCCCTATCCAGGATCTCACAGGTATTCAATATATATTTGTTGAATGATTGAATGTATGAAAATATAAGTAACAGCAATGGAAAATACTCTCCTCACCTACAGGAGGATTCCGAGGTAGAAAAAGTGTGACTCCCTTGCTCAAGATGATGCAGCATACTCGTGATTAGAAGTCACGAGTGGATTGCTAATTTACTGATTCCCTGGTTTAGGGGTTAGCGTGTTAGGAATGGTTTATTTTAGGACAGAGATGGTTACTAGATTGAATATTCATCAGCATTTCCAAGTTTTTTTGAAAGTGGAATCAAATGTTTGATCCACTTCGACTGATCAAGTGTGCACTTCTCAACACCATGTTAGAAGTGAGGGAAAGCACACAAACATCTCTCCCGTGTTGCTGGGTTTGGTGGCTGCGGCCACATGTCTCGATTCAGGCCTTAGGTGCCTAGAAAGCTCTGTGCCTCCACAGCATGGAAGCAGGTGCCTGAGTCTCTGGGCCGAGATGCAGAAAGCTCTGCCCATCCTTCATACTACTAGTGGCCCTTTGGTTTTTTTCTCCTCTTTTTATTCCCCATTTGAGTATATTAGAAAAACGATCATGGAGCTTTTTTCAGGGTTCTGTATGTACCAATGTAAGTTAGAAAGACGCCCAGGAGATATAGGTGAGATTGGTATTTTCTTGCTTGTAGAGATGAAGGAGGGAGGCTCTGCTCCACGTTGAGTTGACTGCTCATTCTGCCCAGAAAGACAGAAGCAGATATGAGAGAGTTGATCAATCTACAGTATTTACCTAGTAACACTAGCCCCATGGAGATCTCAGGATGAGCCACGTACATGCCTGCACTGTAGTGTCAAGTTGTAGCTCATTTAGAAATGCTTTCTGCATGAACCAGGAGAGGCAAGGCAATGGACACACAATTCTGATCATATTGGGCCCCTGCCCCCCGCTCTGTGGGTTGGGTTAGTCTCCAGCTATGGCTTCATGTACAGGCCACAGGTGTCTGCAGAGCACTGTGCCTCCACAGTGCAGAAATAAGTGCCTGAGTCCCCAGGCTGCAAGTCTGTGATATACAGGTGGCTATTACGTTCTTGGAAGTTGAGCATGAATATTAGTCTTCCTTTTCGCTGCATTCCAGAAGTGATGTACGACAAGGATACGAGGCGTCCTTCAGGATTTTGTTGGAACCACTGCACAGTGGTTATGACGCTAGAATAATTGCACATCATAGAGGTATTTCTCCCCTCTTGGAGGTTCAGGACCCCAGGACTCTGCTCCACATTCATCTGGACTCTTACCCCTGTTGAGAAAGAGAAAAATAGACACAGTGGAGGGTCACTGCAAAATGACCGTAGCTGTTTCTGAGTACAGGAAATTTTTCTCTAGTTTCCATCCTCATAGTAGAGGACACAGCCCAAGAGACTTGTGTTCTCTCTCTTCCTCCACCTCTCCTTTCCTCCCTTGCATCTCCCCACTCAGTTGTGAAATTTCTTCAGGTTCCCTTTGGGATGTTCTCAACTCACAGCAAGTCTGTAGCCACAGGAGGCCCAGCAAGACTCTCATTTGTGTCTGCATGGTTCTTGACTCCTTAGCAGTATGGACACACCTTAATGGCAAGTCCCTTTAAATACTGATATGCATCATACTTTGAATTTGGGGCTAACTTTGTTGCTGTAACCCATCAGCTTCATGATATAGATCTGGCAGTGGCGGCCCCTAAGCACCTTCACTCGGCTTTGTAGTGGGAAGCTCCGCCTACTTGTGGCTTAGTCCACCTCTACACTGTTGGGTGCTTGCATGAGCCGGTGCATGTGTGTGCGCGCGCGCGCGCGCGCGTGTGTGTGTGTGTGTGTGTGTGTGTGCGTGCCCGCGCGCTCATGTGTGTGTTGGGGATAATGGAGGAGTTGTCTTTTAGCATTTAAGAATATTTTTTTCTTTAAACTCTGAGTATTTAAACTCTGAGTAGAATAATTTATGTGAAAAATGGGGAGATGTTAGCTTAGAGGGGGAACAGAGAAATAGTTTATATGTTATAAGTAAGAGATACTGGCGAAGCTAAAACCTGAGACAAGATCAGACTGAGAAACTTCTCAGTTGTGAATTACTTGTTATATGTAAATTGTATACACATTACATATGCTATTAGTATATTTGTAAATAATACAAATATATAACCTATTTCCATTCTTTACATTCCTTGTATCTTATTTGTTGAATTTATCAAAGACAAATGATATGATAACAGTTCAAGATATATGAATCATAATAGTAGACAGAAAAATATTTGCTTCCTCAGTTTTTTTTGTATATAAAAAATACAGGATGTATCTATATCTATATATATCTATATATGTGTGTATCTATATCTATAGATATCTATATCTACTATCTATCTATCTACTATCTATACATGAAAAAGACTGAGGAAGTGAATATTAAATAGTCTATATGTTAAATTGATAGAGTAAAAACTTTTAGGCAAGTATAAATAATACCTGAAATATCTATCCTTCCTTCCTTCCTTCCTTCCTTCCTTCCTTCCTTCCTTCCTTCCTATCTATCTATCTATCTATCTATCTTCTGAAAGTTTCTACTTTATCAAGTTAACATATAGATCATTAGTTTTTAATCAGGACTTTTGCTCCCCAGGGGATATTTGGCAATGCCTGGAGACATTTTTGATTGTCACACTAGGGAAGGGAGGGGCTGCTACTAGCATCTATTGAGTAGAAGCCAAACATGCTATTAAATACCTACGATGCACAGGAAAGCCCCTCTCCCCAGATTCTGGCCCCAAAGCTGCTGTTGAGAAACTCATGTAATGATTTTCAGTTCAAACAACCCTCTGCCATTTTCTTTTACCCTTTTTTTTTCTCCACCTGCTTCTGCCCATATGTACTCCCCCTCTTCTTTCTTCGCCTCTTTCTTTGCTTTTATTTTTCTTATCTTTGAGTTTCTGATCTTATAGGAGGTAAGAGCATGGTTTAGAGAAGAACAACAATTTCTAGACAAATAAGTGAAAGCTCATATTGGTCCCTGATACTAAAAACTATGGATTCATGAAACTCTAAAGTTACAGAAATATGAAACAAATTGTTCTATTTTATTTTTAATTAAAAATTTGTTAATGTTTATTTATTTTTGAGAGAGAGAGAGAGAGCATAAGTGGGGGAGGGGTAGAGAGAGAGGAAGGCACAGAATCTGAAGCAGGCTCCAGGCTCCAGGCTCTGAGCTGTCAGCACAGAGCACAACATGGGGCTCAAACTCACAAACCATGAGATCATGACCTGAGCCGAAGTTGGACACCCAACCGATTGAGCCACCCAGCTACCCCACAAATTGTTTTATTTTAATCTCCAACTTTATTTTGGCTTTTGGAGATAGGACCAAAGCAAAGCAAAGCAAAGCAAAGCAAAGAAAAGAAAAGAAAAGAAAAGAAAAGAAAAGAAAAGAAAATGGGTGATGAGAAAGCAGGATTGTGCACATTATTAACAATTCTCTGGCCACATATTTATTCTCTTGCTCCTCCTCCTCTACCCTGGCCTAAATTCATAACCCTCTGTTTCAGAGATTTTCATTCTTCATTTAGCAATGAATCCTAAAGTGAATCATAACACTTTTCTCAGGTTAGAGCGTTCCCTTGTGGACTAACCTAGGGCTGACACCATATTATGTGCAGTAATGTGGCCCCCATCCCAGGGTCTCTGAGTGTGACCTTTGACATCGACGGTATGTTTTCAGAAGCTCCTGGAGCATGGAGTGTGTCCAAAGTGCTCTTAGAAATGATTGATCTGAATGGAGGTGGTACATCAGAGGATTCTTCAGCTCATAGGTCTTGCAGCCTGATGGCTGAGGGAAGTGGTGAATGGACCTCCAGTCACCATGAGAGGGAGTTCCTTGAAAGCAGGAAAAGTCCTTTCCATATTCCCTGTCAGAACATATACCGGGACACAAGTGAAGTTTCGAGTGTATCTGATCCAAGCTGTGGTGCCTACTTTCAAGTTTTTTCATTTTTAATCCACTATGCTAGGCAATTCACAAAACATGGTTAATCCTCATGATGACACAGTAAAGTAAGTACCATACTTACTTCCAAGGTACTTAGGAGGAAATTGATGCTCACAAAGCTAGTATAAAATGCCCAGAGTTACCCAGCCACTAAGTGGCAGAGCCATGAGAGGCTATGGCTCTTTTCACAGTGTCGCGTCACCTTTCAGGGAGAGAGACGACTAAGAACAACGATTATGGAAAGACACTGGGCCCTCTTCTGGGGAAATGAAAACAAAATCTCCTGCCAGTCCAGAACACCTCTCCACAAAGGAAGAAAAGAAAGAGTTTTATTATTGAGGAATCATTAAGCCAGAATGTAATGTGCACCACAGGCAATTTGTTAAGAGATTGCAAAACATAGACAAGAGGCGCCTCCGTGGCTCAATGGGTTAAGTGACTTCTGCTCAGGTCATGGTCCCCACATCAGTCTCTGGGCTGACAGCTCAGAGCCTGGATGGAGCCCGCTTTGAATTCTGTGTCTCCCTCTCTCTCTCTCCCTCTCTCTGCCCCTCCCCTGCTCATGTTCGGTCTCTGTCTCAAAAATAAATAAACATTAAAAAAATTAAAAAATACTTAAAACACAGGCAAAAATTTTACCCCTTTATATAGCCAGCCGGGCAGATACAACCCATTACAAGTGTTTTCTCAACATGAACAGAAATTAGTCCTCAGGTAAGAGAACTTGACAGCGTCCTTTGTCATAATTTGCCCTCAATTTACCTGGGAATTGGGGTAGCCACCCTGTGTTTGCTAATTGCCTTTATCTGAAAGAGAAACTTCTCATATCTTTAGGACAGAAGGTGAGTTTGCAACTTAGAGCAAGGCGTCTGTGGAGTTTGGGCTCATCTCCTCCCACAGAAACTGGGAGGCAGGAATGCCATCCTTCCTCATGATTACATCTCAATGAGCTGGCTTCCACCTGCTTGAGAGAAACATCCCTGGGTTGTAAAACTGGCAAGAGGCTTGGTCAGCTTTTTAAAAGATTTACACACCTCAAAGGGACAGAGAAAAGATTCATAATTACAAGTTTTCAAAAGTACTCTAATAAAAGGGACTGGGAGAGTGCCCTTCCCTCTTTATACCACAGAGAATTAGAATTTTTTTTTAATTTTTTTTAACGTTTATTTATTTTTGAGACAGAGAGAGACAGAGCATGAACCGACTGAAACACCCAGGTACGCCTCAAAATGATAAATGTTTTTAAAAATTTTTAATGCTTATTTATTTTGAGAGAGAAACAGGGGAGGGGCAGAGAGAGAGGGAGACACAGAATCTGAAACAGGCTCCAGGCTCTGAGCTGTCAGCACAGAGCCCGACGCGGGGCTCGAACTCATGGACCGCGAGATCATGACCTGAGCCGAAGTCGGACGCTTAACCGACCGAGCCACCCAGGCGCCCCTAGAATTTATTTTTTTGGCTTTAATTTCTATGTACGATCTTCAAAATGAAGGAGTTCCCTATGATAAAACTTTCAGGGAAAGCCTTTGGAATAGGTTACTGGAACAGTATGGAATTAAAAGCAACAGCAAAATGGCCTTTGGAATCTAAGAGTGAGAAAATATAAAACTGCAGTTATTAGTTATTCGCATGGAAATGGATATTGTCTATAGTGAAAAGACTTTGGATGAGAAAGTGAATTCCAGTCTCCCACGAGTGTAAGAAATTGATGGAAATTTTTAAATGAGGCCTCTTGGCATGGAAGATGAAGGTTTCATTCTTAATAAAAATTATGTGAACATTAATACTTTAAGAAGTACGTATAATCAGTATGAATGCAGGTGCCTTCCTTGTATAAACACAGCACTTGCTTCAAATCTTTTTTCCTCACTTACCCAAGAACTCTGAAAATCACGTCATTTTATGTCAATCCTACTACGGTTAGGGTTGTGTTTAGCCGCAGGTAACAAAAAATTCAATCAAATCGTGGTTTATGAAGAGTTTTCATGCACAGGGGTGCCTGAGTGGCTCAGTGGGTTGGGCATCTGACTTTGGCTCAGGCCATGATCTTGTGGTTCACGAGTTTAAGCCCCACGTCCAGCTCTGTGCTGACAGCTCAGAGCCTGGAGCCTGCTTCAGGATTCTGTGTCTCCCTCTCTCTGCCCTTGCCCTGCTCATGCTCTGTCTCTGTCTCTTTCAAAAGTAAATAAACATTAAAAAAAATTTTTTAAAGAGTTTTCATACACAAATAAATCTGAAGAAGGGACTTGACTTGGCCTCTAAAAGATGAATGTGGGATTGGGGAGGAGACCCAGGCCTGGGCTTTCCTTGATTATAAGTTACAACTTCTGTGTTGCCTGAAGAAGAGTTGGGGAAGGGGACTGGAAAATGTAGTCCTGTACCAGGAGAGCAAAAACATTATAGAAACTCCTAGCAGTTTTCTGATTATGTCTCATTGGTCAGAACTGTGCTATATGCAACCCTTCGTTGTAAAAAAGGATGTGAAATGTAGCACGGGTTTTTTTGTTTTTGTTTTTTTGTTTTTTAAGGTGGGGAGATAGTTGCCCAAATGGGTTATCAACAGTTCTGTAAGTAAGGAGGCAGAAGAGAATGTGGATTAGGTTGGCAACTTGCCATGTCTGCTTTCCTGACCACTAAGGTGGGGATCCAGAATATTAGGCAGAGATGATATCTTTCCTTCTTGAGAAGTCAGTACAAACTTCGCAGTAGTGATAACATTTCCTTAGAGGCATTAATAATCATATCATTACAGGGTATTTGTTGAGTACATATGTTGCACATGGGACTTCATATAATTTTGTATATTTTATCTCATTTAATTCATAATAACTCAGCACAATAGGAGTTCTTTTTTTTCTCTTTTTTTCAAGTGTATTTATTTATTCTGAGAGAGAGTGCGGGGTGGGGGGAGGGGCAAGCTCTACCTGACATGGGGCTCGATCCCACAGACCATGAGATCATGATCTGAGCCAGAATCAAGAGTCAGACTCTCAACTGACTGAGCCACCCAGGCCCCCCTGGGTGTTCTTATTAACATGTGTTAACAAGGAAGCTTAGATGAAGATAAATAATTGCCTAAGGATACAGAGCTAGAAAATTGCACACAAGATTTGCAATTTGATGTTTGTGACTCCAAAACCCATGTGCTTTGCATATCATCTTGCTTTTTTTTTTTTTAAGTTTGTTTATTTTTGGGAGAGAGAGAGAGAGAGAAAGAACAAGGGTGGGGGAGGGACAGAGAGAGAGAGAGAGAGAGAGAGAGAGAGAATCCCAAGCAGTCTCCACTCTGTCAGTGCAGAACCTGTTGTGGGGCTGAAACCCACAAACTGTGAGATCATGACCCAAACTGAAATCAAGAGTCGGGCACTTAACTGCCTGAGCCACCTAGGTGCCCCTCATCTTGCTTTAAAGACCAGTAGGAATTTGTCAAGTATAAAAGTAGGCCAGTGGAAGACTTACCAGGTGGAGGGAACTGTCAACTAGCTTCTTCGGAATAAACTGGTGGTTTCCAGAGGGGAGGAGATGGGGGAGGCAAACTGGGGGAAAAGAGATGGGAGGTACAAGCCTCTACTTATGGGATGAGTATGGCACAGCATATTTTATGGGAATAAAAGGCATAGCATAGAGAATATGGTCAATGATATTTTAATGGCATTGCATAGTAATAGATGGTGGTTATACTTGCCATGAGCACAGCATAATGTATAAACTTGTAGAAACACTATGTTGTGCACCTGAAAGTAATGTAACATTGTGTGAACTACACTCAAATAAAATTTCTTTTGGAAACCAAAAAAATCCTATCTTCTTCAGCCTTGAAAACTTGAAGTTATTGATATCTACCACTCAAAGTCTAATAATCACCAAGCAAATCCTGTGTAAATACAGGCAATTGTAGCTAATGTGTAAGTAGTTCAGAACCACCAAATGGAGAGATTGCTTTGGAATCACAGTTGGGATATTACTGGAGTACACAGTAGGCATTTTTTTTTCTGCCAAAAAAAGTACCAACTTTCTTCTAATTATTTTTTTTTTTTACTATACTTCTGACTTTCACTCCAGTTTCATCAACTCTACTAGAATAAAGCTGCAAAATCATTCATTTCTGTCCCCTTGGACTAACCATTCCTGGCTGTGGTCTTTAGGAAAACAGAATGACTCATTGGAACTACGATGCACTCTGACCATTATATTCATTTTTCTTCTCTATTGACTCCCTTCTTTTCTCCCCACTGCCCACCCCAGGGAGCTGTAGACCCATATTTTTACTGGTTCAGATAGTGAGATGCATTTCTAGAAGGTGATCCCACGACAGAGGAATCTTGTTCTTTAGTGTATGTGGGAAATATCTGGAAAGGTAGTGGAGATGGTTCCATGAGAGCCTGAGATTGTTACCACTGTTCATGTCAGGAAATGTGGGAGGAAGGGCCGGGTAGGGGGGTGGGGGACTCAGCAGCAGCATGACAGAGCTTGCAGTAGGGCTTGGGTACATGCATCAGGTGCCGTGGGAGCACTGTGGCCCTGCAAAGATGTAGATGGCAGCATCTTCAGCCTGGGCGGCAATGATGAACAGGGAGCTGTCTTTTCTTGCCTCACCAAACTGAGCTACTAGACTCTTCTGCTTCTTTATTTCTCCTCTCCTAGATAATGTCATCAAATGGACTGGACCTTCCCCAGGCTTCTGTCTGTACCACTGAAAGCTGGTAAACGTGCTTGTGGAGTTGCAATACGCAGTAAAGTTTTCTCCCTCCTGGATGCTTAGAAAACGAGGACTCTGCTCCAGTTGCTGGGTGCTCTGCCCTGTTGAAAACCAAAGCAGTGGGCACTGGGGAACGGAACTGGGGACTCTTTCCCAGCCTGACATGACTTTTCTTCCCTCTTCCCCACCTGCTCCTTCCCTCACCCTCTCCCTTTTTTCTTTTAATTTTCCCTTGGATTTCCACTTAAGGTAACTGGAAACTTCTCAAACTCACATGCCAGTTGAATCCAAAGGATCAGCACTGAGAATTTCAGGAACATCTTTTCTTCCTGTCACAGGATGGCCCTGGTCACTGACTTTAGCTGCCCTTGAAAGATACCCTCCTGAAAGAGGCTTTTTTGAACTAGAGTAACACTTCCCACCCACTTGGATCTGGGTAAAAAGGCAGAGGTCTCTGTGTGGCAGCCAATTGAATTATTCACTCTCTAACCTCCCCTTCCTCCAGCCTCACACTCTGCTTTGAAGGATTTTGCCTTTTGAGACAGTACCCTCCTGTGGAGAGATAGGAAAGTGATTTACTTTCAGTAATGCTTTTATTTCTCCTAGTTTCATTTGGTATGCACAAATACCAAGATATAAGTAGAGACTAATGACCTTTCTCAGAAATAGAAAATACATCCTTTTAAAAATTGATCATTTTGGGGTGCCTGGATGGCTCAGTCGGTTAAACATCCAACTTTAGCTCAGGTCATGATCTCACTGTTCATGAGTTCCAGCTCTGTGTCAGGCTCTCTGCTGACAGCTCAGAGCCTGGAACCTGTTTAGGATTCTGTGTCTCCCTCTCTCTCTGCCCCGCCGCTGTTTCTCTCTCAAAATAAATAAGCATTAAAAAATTTTAAAAACATTTATCATTTTGAGGCGTACCTGGGTGTTTCAGTTGGTTAAGCGTCTGACTTTAGTTTCACCTCAGGTCATGGTCTCTCGGTTCATGAGTTTGAGCCCTATGTCTGGCTCTGTGTGCAAGGAGGGGCAGGAAGCCTGCTCAGGATTCTCTCTCCCTCTCTCTCCCTCTCTCTCTGCCTCTCCCCTGCTTGTGCTCTCTCTCTCTCTCTAAAAATAAGTAAATAACATTTAAAAAATCATTAAAAAATAATAAAAAAATAAAAATTTATCATTTTGAGACAGAATAACAGAAGATAATGGAAATACTATCTTATAACTTCCGGTATCCTCAGCAAGCATGTTGAGCAGAACTGTGTCTGTAAACTGCATTTGTAGGTGTAATATGAGTGTTGTGTTTGTGTGTGAAACTGTGGTATATTTTCTGGGTCATATGGCATGGGTAAGCACCCAGACATGAACCTATTTTTACCAAATTAAGATGAATAACCCTGTTGATATTCTTTAATTAAGAATACTTTCCTGATATCTATCGCATTACTCTGCCATTAGGTCTCTGATTCATGACTCTCAAAGTCTTCAACATGTTGTGTTGTGATTGCACTTGTTGGATTCACCTACAAGTTCCTTGACAGAAAGATTGCACCATTTTCACTCTTGTGGCCCTAACAATTACTAGGCAGAAAAATGTCAATACATGGCTAACAAATTATTGAATCAATGTGTGAGAGTGTGTGTGTGTGTGTGTGTGTGTGCATTAATATAGTGCTTCAAGTATACAGATATTGTGATGTGGGTGTATTGTGTATTCAAATATCATAAAATCTTGGGTAAATGGCCTCATGATTGCTTTAGCTACTGTTCATAGCCATTAGTAAAGATAATCAGTGTTGGCCATGTGACTACATCCAAGTGTAATGAGATTTGGTTCAGCATGATGGCTCTCCAGGTGAATGTTTTTGGGCCTTCTCTGCCATCTTATGCTCCATAACGTACTACTGAGTTTTAGGTACTATATCACCCTTTTGTCATGAGCTACACTATTCACAATAGCCGACAGAATTAAGTTACTATTTAGCTCTTCAGATTCTGAAGTCAAATGGGATCACCATCAACTTTCGTCAGTTGTTGGAGAAATCTTTCCTCAGTGTGCCCATTCTATAAAGGGATCTGTTTATAATCATACATTAAAAAGAAAATAAAAACCAGTTATGCTCAAACAACACAATGATTTCTCTCAGTGTATGATTGTTACTGAGCCTCAACATCAGCTGCGCATTGCTCGAAATGCCAATACTCAAGAGACGACGGGGTTTTTTTTTAAGTTTATTTATTTATCTTGAGAGCCAAAATCAATTTCAAGCTGGGCATAAAGCCGACTTTAAAAATATGTATTTTGGTGGAGGAGGGATAACTTCTGACTAAATGATTTGGTGCTGGAGTCAGACATATTTAGATTAGTAAGGCATCACTGCCAATTACCAGTGAGGTCACATCAATTTACTTCACTCACTCATGTAATAGCTTCCTATTCAGTAGAGCAGGGCTTACACTACTTATTTTATGGGTATGTCTTGCGGGTACACTGAGATTATGTACATAAATCAGACGATGTTTCAATCAACCTATTTTTATGATTCCCTGAAGCTCATCTCTACTCCTCCAATTCCTCCTCAACAGGACTGAGCAAAAAGGTCTAGCGGGGTCCTTATCCAGAAACATCCAAGAGCACGTCACCATCGTTAGCCACAATCATCCTAAGGGAAATCACCCATCCCGTGTGAATGTCCTGGCCTGTGACAAGGGTTGTGTGAAGAGGTAGGACAAGCACACAAGATCCAATTAGTCACCTTTTCCCTTTTTAATAAACCGGTATACAAAGTATCTAGTTGGGCCAAAACGTAGGTATTTTTGATTTGGTAAACTTGATAAACTATGCATACAACTAGCAGTTATCGACTTCTCTAAACACTTTACATAAATCAACTCATTTCATCCTATCAACTCTGGGAGGTAGCTAACATTATTCTTATTTTTCCTGAGGAGCAAATGGAGGTACAGAAGTTAATTAAGCTCCCAGGATCATAGAGCAGAGTCCGGCTTCGAATCTAGGCAGTGCACCTGATGAATGCACAAACCTGACCAGCTTAGAATACTGCCTCTCGGGCGGTGTAAACCTTGCCAAGGGTGGGGGGGGGGGTGGTCAGCAGACCAACAGCAGCACGTGGGAGTTTGTTAGAAATGCAGAGTTACAGGTCTTACCGAATCATAATCTGTAGTTTAACAAGATCCCCACCTCATCAAAGTTTGAACAAGTCTGATGCAAAAGTGGTATGGTAACCATCCTAGATCATTGAGAATAAATATGCATCCAAGCGAGGTGGTGGATTCAAGAGGAAATACATATACTTATCTATTGAAACTACCTTGAGCGTTATGAATATTCAAATACATATTTCCTCTTACCGCAGCTGTGGATATTCATGTCCTTGCCTTCCTTCCTCAACTCAACCCCTGAGATATCTTTATTCCCTTAACTTAAGTCTGTAACATGGATGCCGGAGGTATTTTGTGTTTTTATCTCCTAAATCTCTGCCGAGGGAAACCTGTTCTATCCACAGCTGAGATTGCATCTTCTCTTTCCAAGAAAAATGTCTCATATTGTACTCAATTTATTCAAGTCAACTAGTAGCTTTATACAATTCTTTGGAAGATGGCTACTGTGCAAAGTGCTAGAGCTTAATTTTGTAATCTAGGGTTTAGTGACTTTGGATGCTCACAGGTGCTATAAATTAATTAACTGGCCTGTGTTCCTGGTTAAGTCATCAAAACAGCTCCCCCTAGGGGCGTCCGGGTGGCCTAGTCAGTTGAGCGTCTGACTTCGGCTTAGGTCATGATCTCACAGCTCATGAGTTCAAGCCCCACATCGGGTTCTGTGCTGACAGCTCAGAGCCTGGAGCCTGCTTCTGATTCTGTGTCTCCCTCTCTCTGCCCCTCCCCCATTCATGCTCTGTCTGTCTGTCTCTCTCTCAAAGATACAATAATAGGGGCGCCTGGGTGGCGCAGTCGGTTAAGCGTCCGACTTCAGCCAGGTCACGATCTCGCGGTCCGTGAGTTTGAGCCCCGCGTCAGGCTCTGGGCTGATGGCTCGGAGCCTGGAGCCTGTTTCCGATTCTGTGTCTCCCTCTCTCTCTGACCCTCCCCCGTTCATGCTCTGTCTCTCTGTCCCAAAAATAAATAAAAAACGTTGAAAAAATTAAAAAAAAAAAAAAAAAAAGATACAATAATAAAACATTAAAAAATTTTTTTAAAAACCCAACTCTCTCTCTGTTTCATACAAGTAACTATATGTTGTGAGCAATTCAAACCCCTGGCCGGTTTGCAACTTAGTATTCGATCCACTTACAAAACAGCCAGTGTATATTTTACTTCAGTGGCACAATGAGGCTCAGCCCATCATTTATGTTAGTCTTTATTAGTTTCTTATTTGATAAATGGACATCTTTATTCTAGAAGGTGTTTTAGAATGGCCCTGTGAGAGGCTGAGTAGGTGAAATTGTCCTTTCAGAATAGAGGAAGGCTGTCTAAGATCACAGAATAGGGATGGATAGACAAGAGCCAAAAGTCAGTTTTCTCTTGCCAGCTCCTTTTAGGGCACCAAGAGAGGCAGAAAAGGGAACGGTGAGATAGCACAAAGAAGGAAATGTCCGTGGAAGATATGGAAGAAACTAGAACAAAAATAAAGTACTCACATTGCAGGCCCCAGTTATGCAAGTGTGGGAAATAAGTTAATGTAACTAACATTGGGGAGATAGAACTCTATGAAAAGCCATTGTTATACTTCAGTGTGTAGGCCTGAGTGGCCTAGAGTGTCACATTATATAACGTCAAAAAATAAGAGGATGGACCGAGTTACTGACTTCCTTAGCTGATGCAGAGGAAGAGAAGTTGGCAAAGCCCATATTAAGGCATAGCTATATTATCAAATGTATATATTTGCATTTTGAGATAATTTTTTCAGACTACTAAAAATACTTGATTCACTGGGGTTGCTTTTCCAAAACGCCTGTCGAGAACAACTTTGCTGCCTTGACGCTAGGTGTCACAACCCCAGCAGCAGGACTGGGGACCAGCTGCAGGTGCCCAAAGAATACAAAACAGAGAGGTTAATTGGTGAAACTGAAATGTTCCTGAAGCCCTGAATCTCCTTAGTGGTAAGGGTAACTCTTGGTTTCTCTCTTCTTTTTCACTCCAATTTAAATTTGTTACAAACAGGATCTTGGCAATCCTTCCTGAGGTTCTGTTTATCCCCGTTAAAGCGTACACAGGAACAGGAATAGCAACTTTAGTGTTTCTCCTCACTTTGACATGCAGGGATCAAGAACTCTTCTTGTTGATTGGCAAGGCAGCATAAGACATATAAATTTAATCTTGCTATAGAATTTACACATTTTTTCTACTGTTCTTGCAGAGAACCCTGGATAACCCCAAACAAGGGTGACTCTGCTACATCCCTTAGCCTGTTGGGAAAGTCTTTGACAGCTTTAGTGCCCAAATCCAAGGGGAAGCCATAAGATCTAAGCTTCTCCACCCAGCCTGGCCAAGCATCTGAACCTAAGGTGCTTGAAGTTCAGAACTGTTGAGATCTTAGACTTCAAGAAATAGAATTATGTGTGTGGTTATGAAGACAGAGACCAGCTCCACTCTTTGCCAAGAATTATTTACACAAACTGTAACGATGTCCCTCCGATCTGTGAGTGGAAACATGACCCTTTCAGGGAGGATTCATAAATATTAAAAATATTATCCAGGGGTGCCTGGGTGGCTCAGTCAGATAAGCATCCAACTCTTGATCTGAGCTCAGGTCTTACTTGCAGGGTCGTGAGTTCAAGCCCCATGTTGGGGCTCTGAGCTGAGCGTGGGGCTTACTTAAAAAAAATTTTTTTTTAAATACTATCCAATACTGTGCTCGCTTCAGCAGCACATATACTAAATACTATCCAATATACAATAGACTGTTTCTGTTAGGTGGGTATTCCAAGTAGAAGTCTTCTCCTTTCAGGTTTACAGGAACCCAAGAATCTGTCTCAAGGCTGAGAACTCTTCCTAAAGTCACCAAATAGCCTTCCCACTCTGGGTCTCACTAATTCTAAGAGAATTGTCAAGAAACAATGACCTGACCACCCCACCCCCCCACCCCCCTATTGCTCTGGGCCCTGCAGACCCTGCTCTTCTCTCCTGGCCACTTTTTCCTTCTTATTTCCCACCACAAACCCTCTCATCAACCTCTACCACTTTCCATAAACCCTATACATTTTTGAATAAATTTAGGATTTTACAAACAAGCCAGAAGATTCTGTCAGCAAATATAGCTTGCTTGCCAGACATCATCACTTACATGTCGAAGCACAGATATACCACTTGCTCAAACACAAGTGAGCAGGAAGGAGAAACATGCAAGGAGAAATAAAATATAAATGAATACAGCAAAATAATGGCAAATTATATTTATGTATGTGTGTATATATATACATGTTGTGTGTGTGTGTGTGTGTGTATATATATATATATATATATATATATATATACACAATCCCCCCCCACATATGTGGGTTGTGGGTTACCTTATAGTGTTCTAGTGTAGTCCATCATGTGTATACAGCATTTGTTTTGTGGCAGATCGTCATAACTGGTAATTCTTTAAAAGATGAAAGAATAAAGTTCTTTATTCTAAGCATGCTTCATGTGTTTTCTGTCATCGCTTAGCGAAGTGTTCTGTGAATATGTATCAATAAGGTCAAATTGGTAGATAGTGTTGTGAAAGTCTACTATAATCTTGCTGATTTCTGACTATGGATTCTGTTACTTATTGAGCACAAAGGGTAAAGGTCTCCAAGTGTAATTGTAGATTTGTCTATTTTTTTTTCTTTCAGTTCTAATAGTTTTAGGTTCCAGCATTCTGAAGTTAGATGCATATATGTTAACACTGTTATGTCTTCTTAGTAAGCTGAACTTTTATACGTATGGAATATACCTCTTTATTTCTGTAATATTTCTTTTTCTGAAGTTTAAATTGTCTGACATTAATATAGCCTTTCCATATTAGTGTTTGCCTGGATGTCTTTTCCCATACTTTTATTTTTAATCTATCTATGTCATTATATTTAACATGGGTTTCATGAGACAGTACATAGGTGAGTCAAAAAAAATCCACACTGACAATGTCTGTCTTTAAATTTCTTTAAATTTGTGTATTTAAATATTTGTATTTAACATAATTATTGATGTGATTAGATTTAGGTCCATCATTTTATTGTTCGTGTTCTGTTTGCATACTCTGATTTTGTTTCGCAGTATTCTATCATCTACTTGCCCTTTCTTTTTGTAGTATGTTATGTAGTATGCTTTCTAAGGACTGTAGCGTGCCTACTGCCTCACCTTTCCCAGTCTATTTAGAGTTTTTTCAGTGCTTTAAGCAAAATATAGAAATGTTATGATTGTATAGGTTATTTTACCCCCCCTTCATTTTATAGCTGTTGGATGTCTTCCATTTCAGACTTTAAAAAAATTTTTTTTAATGTTTATTTATTTCTGAGACAGAGACAGAGCATGAGTGGGGGAGGGGCAGAGAGAGAGGGAGACACGGAATCCGAAGCAGGCTCCAGGCTCTGAGCCTTCAGCACAGAGCCCGACGCGGGGCTCAAACTCACAAACCGTGAGATCATGACATGAGCCAAAGTCGGACGCTCAACCGACTGGGCCACCCAGGCGCTCCGAGACTTTGAAAACCCCACCATCAATGTTGCAATGATTTGATTTCAGTAGCTATACATGTTTTAAATAAGAAAAGAAAATTCATTTCTTACGTACGACCAGACTTTTACTATTTCCATTGTTCTTACTTCATTCTTAAAGTTCCAGATTTTCCTATGGTATCATTTCTTTTCAGTCTGAAGAACTTCCTTCAGGATTTCTTTTAAGGTAGGTCCACTTAACAGTGAATTCTGTTTTCCTTCACTGGAGAAAGTCTTTATTTTACCATAATCTCAGTAGGGAATTTTCATTGGCTGTGGTTTTCAGGATTGAAAACTAATTTTTCCCCCTTAGCATTTTAAAAAGGTAACAGGAGAAGATCATGTAGAGTCTATAGGCCATTGTAAGGACTTTGAGAAAAATGGGAAACTACTGAAAGCATTTATGTGACATGATCTGACCTGTGTTGCTCTTGTTTTTTTTTTTTTAAGATGTTTTTTTATGTTCTTTATTTTTGAGAGAGAAAAACAGAGTGTGAGTCAGGGAGAGGCAGAGAGAGAGGGAGACACAGAATCTGAAGCAGACTCCAGGCTCCGAGCTGTCAGTGCAAAGCCAGACACGGGGCTCGAACTCACGGAGTGCAAGATCATGACCTGAGCTGTAGTCTGATGCTGAACCGAGCCACCCAGGCACCCCTGACCTATGTTTTAAAGAATCACATGGGCTGCTTGTCATGGACTGAATGTGTGCCCTCCAAAATTCATTTGTTGAAACTCCACCCCCTAATGTGATGATTGTAGGAGGTGGAGCTCTGGAGAGGTAATTAGGATTAGGTGAGGTCATGAGAGTGGAGCCCTGAATGGGATTAGTGACCTTACAGGAGTCCTGACAGAGCTTGCTCTTCTCTGCTCTCTGCCACATGAAGATGCACCGAGAAGTTGGCAGTCTGCAGTCTGGGAAGGAATACTCCCCAGAACCCAACCATGCCGGCACTCTGATCTCAGACTTCCAGCCTTGAAGACTGTGAGAAATAAATTTCTGTTGTTTATAAGCCACCTGGTCAACGGTACTTGATACAGCAGCCCAAAGTGAGGAAGACACTGCTGTATTAACAAGGAACTGTAGGGGTGCCTGGGTGGTTCAGTTAAGCACCTGATTCTTGATTTTGGCTCAGTCACGATCTCGAGGTTCGTGAGTTTGAGCCCCGCAACACACTCTGCACTGAGAGTGCAGAACCTGCTTGGGATTCTGTCTTCCTCTCTCTCTGCCCCTCCCCTGCCCCCTCTCTACCGCTCTCTATCCCAAAAATAAATAAATAAACATTTTTTTAAAAAGCTGATTGGCTGACCCAGCTCTTAAAAAAAAAATGGAAGAAGAAGAAGAAGAAGAAGGAGGAGGAGGAGGAGGAGGAGGAGGAGGAGGAAGTGTAGGAGGACAAGCCAAGGGACCCTTAGAAGACTCTCAGAGTAATTCATCTGAGAGATGAGGGGGGCTTGACCAGGGAGGTATAGTGAAGATGGTAACAGTGGTCAGATTATGGATCAATTTTAAAGATAGGGCCACCTGGAATTTTTGGTGGATTAGATGTCAACAGTGAGAGAAAAAATAAGAATCAAAAATAACTCTTGAGTTATGACCAGAGACTGAAAGAATGGAGCTGTTAGAAAGTAAAAAAAAGCAAAAGATGGTGTGGGGAGCATGTTGGAGGTGAGTTCAGAAAGCGAAAGATTAGAAGGTCAGTATTGGTCACATTAAAGTGGAATCCGGACCCTCTAGAATGCAATATCCCCAAATGGCAGGAGAATATCCATACAAGTGTCTCTGTTCTAGGACTTGTCTACATGACCCAGTAGTAAAAGAAGATACACGGTGAAGTTCCTATTTATCCTCAGGAGCCAGGAGCCAAGCACCCCCCCCAGAGGTCTCTTCCTCCATTTGCTCACTTCCATCAAATGACAGACTTTGCTAAAAACAAGTCAGATTGTGTCCTTGAGTCTCTGAAAACTGCGGTGTCTCAGGAAGTTTGTGTTCAGGTACCCCTGCAGTCCCAGGCACCGTGTCACTCACAGCACAGAAGTACTCGGCCGCGTCACTACCAAGGGCTGGGGATTTCCTCAGGTGGAAAGAGGTTTCACTCTTCTTAAATTCAGCCTCAAAACCGTTGAGGCCTTTAACCAGGGTGTCCCCTGATATGTACTTGAGGAGAAGCTGGAGTCCTCGGTTGGGGTACTGCACGTACCAGAAGACATAAGTCGTTCCACGAGAGGAATAGTTGCACTTCAGCTCCAGACGGGCTCCTTCAGAGACCAACACCTGGGCATCAGGCTGAGTCACTGACTGGGCTCCCATTCCTCCTGAAACATCAATGCTGAGTCAGTGAGACCAGGACAGACGTACTTAAAATGAGACAGTGTCTCCCTGCAGATTCCAGTCAGAACAGTGTTTCTGACATGGAGGCAGGAGCGTAAAATACAGTGTTACTTACTCACTGTGAAGAGCATTCCAAACAGCAGGATGGTCACTGAGCACATAGCTAGGCGGTGAGGAAGCTGATGGCTGTGTTCTGGAAGATTTCCCCTGAGGAGCAGGAAGAAGCCTGCCGGATTGCGCTGAGTCTTTGTAACAAGGAAACTTTGAGTTTCCAGAAATCCCCGTTCAAAGGCTAAGTTCTAGAGATAGTAAGAGACGCTTCCTTGACAATGACTGCTCCTGGTGTCTAGCCTACTCAGAATGTGTGCCTCTGTTGAGCTGTAAGGTAAAGAAGCTCACAGAAGTGAGGTAGAATTTTTTTTTTTTTTTTTAGAAGAGTCTCTTCCAGTTTACACAATATCACCCTCTGGGGGTCAAATATGGTAACAAATCGTGTCAAGGTTTTTGTGCCTGTCTTTTTCCTGCTCCTATTTAGGCTTGAATGAATTTCTTAGCATTATAATCTGATGAGAGTGTGTTTAAGGGGCTGCTTACTAAGAGTCTGTTTTCATCTTAAGAAGTAAGTACTAGGGGGGCCTGGGTGGCTCAGTCGGTTAAGCATCTGACTTCAGCTCAGGTCATGATCTTGCGGTCCGTGAGCTCGAGCCCCGCGTTGGGCTCTGTGCTGACAGCTCAGAGCCTGGAGCCTGTTTTGGATTCTGTGTCTCCCTCTCTCTGACCCTCCCCCGTTCATGCTCTGTCTCTCTCTGTCTCAAAAATAAATAAACGTTAAAAAAAAAAAAGAAGTAAGTACTATTATTTGGCCAAATGAAGGAAATAGTATTACCATCCTCATTTTATAAATGAGAAAACTGAAATGTGGAAGGAAGTTAGTAATTTCTCCAAGGTCACAGTAAGTGACAACTGGAATTTGTCCCATTAGAATGATTCAAAAATCCGTGTTATTAACCACTGATAATTTACTACTAATGTCCCTTAGAGTAGATATTATCCTAACTTACTGACGGGAAATCAAATCTTTACGAAGTTAAATACTTTGTCCAAGGACAACATAAGAATTGGAATCTAATTCTGTTATACACCAAGCCCAGCTCCTCACCCACTATATTATTTATGATATAGTACTCCCTTTAAATAGTAGATATAATTTCACCAAGACACTCAGAGCAATACTCTGAGAAAAGCAATACTCAGAGAAAAGAATAGAAACTAAGGGAAATGCCCAAGGAACCCAACACCAAAGAGAGGGCAGTGGAAATCGTACCAAAGAAACCTCAAAGAGTAGCCTGGAGAAGTAAGTGACAAGTCAGAAATGACTGGTGTCCAGAAAGAGAAGGGAAAAGGACTTTTAAGAACAAAGGGACATTCAACAGAGCAATGCTGAAGACTTTGAAAGCCCCACCATCAATAATGATTTGATTTCACTACTCCTATGTTTGTCACAATTTTTAGCAAGCGAGAATGTTGAATTTTGGCAAACTTATTTTCTGCATAGATTAACACGATCATGTGATTTTCTTCTTTAGCCTGTTAGGAAGGTAGATTGCATCAGTTAAGTTCCAAACATTGAAGCAGAGCAGTCTTGCATCCCTGGGAAAAATCCATTCGCGTTTGGTATTATTCTTTTTATATATTGATGAATCTACTCGCCAATATTCTGTTAAATTTTGTGCCTATAGTCATTCATGAGGGAACTCTGCAGTTTTCTGTATGTCCTTTGTCTGATTTTGGTACTGGAGTAATACTAGGTTCATAAAAGGAGTTAGCAATTACTCTCTATTTTCTGGAAGAACTTGTTTAAAATTCATGCCAATTCTTCAAATGTTTAATAGAATTCTCACAATTAAGCCATCTGAGTCTGGAGATTCTTTTAAAATTATTTAACATTTAACTTTACACAGACATTGTGCCTTCAGCTTTCTCTGACTCCTGCCCTAAAGAGAGATAAGGAAGGGTTGCTCCTGGAGCTCCACAGCAAGGTTTGGGGACAGGTCGCAGGTGCTTTGAGAACACTGTGCCCCTGTGCAGAAATAGACTCCTGAATCTGCAGTCTCGGTGGCCACCATGTGCAGCAAACTGTTCTTTCTAGTGTCTCCAAACCAAGCTGTCAGTCTTTTCTGCTTCACATCTCCACTCTTAACTAAGGTGATCAAGAGGACGGGACTGCCCCCAGGCCTCTGCTTATACCACTGTAAGCTGTTTAAAGTCCTTGAGGAATTGCAGTAAATGGTGAAGTTCTCTCCTTCTTGTAGAAGCAGGAATTGAGGAATTTGCTTTATCTCTTGTCCGTTCACTTCTGTTAAAAAAAAAAAACCACAAACAAAAAACCAATGGGAGGCATCAGAGAAAATCTGATTAGATCTCTATTCTCTGAGCTACACTCTTCTTGTCTAATTTTCTCCTTCTTTCCCTGTCTCCCTCCCCAAGTGCCTCTAACTTTCTTATTTTTTAGCTCCCCCTCTCCAATATTTTTGCTCTTAATCAGAAAAATCTCATTCCTGCAGATGGTATTCCACTATGCTGGGCTCTCTGGAAGCAATCAGGGAAATCTCAAACTCACGTGATATTTGCATCCACAAGATCAACACTGGTACTGTAAATAACATCTTCCTCTTCTTCCTCTTCAGAAAGAATGACTGAATCTGGTTGCTCCTAAATGTGTTTCCCTTGTTACAAGAGTCTCCCAGACCCAAAGAAATGTAGTGTACCACTACACTGCCTTTTGGAAAGAAAGGGGAAAGAAGTGACTGCAATTTCAGGTAGCCAATCAGACTATTTTTCTCAATCACCTTCAGAAGAGGGTCTATGATTGCAGATGCTGCCTCCTGGGGGCCAGACTCAAAACGTGCCGATTTTATAACCGATTCCTTATACACTTGTTTGTTTTTAGAGAGAGAGAGGGTACACATGAGCAAGGGGGAGGAGAGAGAGAGAGAGAGAGAGAGAGAGAGACACGCAGGGCTCGGGTTTTTACCGGAAGCCAGGCTCCAGTTCACCCGATGCGGGACTTGAACTCAGGAACCCCTGAGATGAGTGGCAGTCAGATGCTTAACCCACTGAGCCACTGTTTTCTACTTCAAATGGTGCCTATATTTGTCAAGACTTGGGGAAAAAAAGTTTACTGTTGCTGATACCGTTCAGGGAGGAATACTTTGTCTTTAAAAAAAAAAAAATGGGTTCTGTGATTTAAAACTAGGATGTCAACAGGTAATAAAACTTCCATTTGGCATTCCCAGTTTCATCCAGAAAAAAGTAGCGTTTGTCTGTGCATGAGCTAATGGAACATACTAGGTCACAGGTATTTAAATAAATGTGGGAAAAGACTCATAATTTATTGTTAGGTCACCCATGATCTCAAAGTAGAAGATAAAAAGTACCTATTTCTCTGTCATCCTACAGATTACCCTGGTTATTAATTACCAGTTTAGAGGTCATCTCTACTGTCCCAATGTGTTACTTGTTCACATATCAGTGATTTTTAAAAAAATCAACATAATTTGAAAGAAGAGGTCTTATCTATCACATATGAATTTCTCTAAGAAGGCTTCCTTAAAACACGTGGGTAGAATAGCTCCCCACAGCTCCAAAGATTTTCAATCTCACTTACCACAGTACTTACTGCCCTGTGTGATAATGATCTGTTAATTGTCTGAGCTGCCTCATATTCATCTACCTTGAGGGCGTGTACTAGATATCATCCTTAACAATTGCACTGACCTATATGGTAGCTACTAGCTGCATGAGGCTTCTTAAAGTAATTAAAATTAAATAAAATTTAAAATTTAGTGTGTCAGGGTGGCTCAGTCAGATAAGTGTCTGACTCTCGATTTCGGCTCAGGTCACGATCTCACACTTTGTGACTTTGAGCCCCGCGTCGGGCTCAGAGCCTGCTTGGGATTCTCTCTCTCTCTCTCTCTCTCTCTCTCTCTTTCTCTACCCCTCCATCCCTCAAAATAAATCCATAAAAACTTTAAAGAAGTAAAAATAAAATAAAATTTAGTTTGTCAGTTATATTAGCTACGCTTCAAGTTCTTGATAGCCACGTAGGGCTAGTGGCTAGTAGACAGTGTGAATATAGATATTTCTGCTACCTCAGAAAGTTCTGTTGGACAGTGCCTCTTTTGAATGTGGGGTCTATGAAAACAAGGAATTTTGTCTGTTTTGGTCACTACTGTATCACAAGTAAAGTCCCTGACGTGTGGTAGTCACTTAATCAGTTTGTCTTTGTTCATCACCATGTTCCCACAAACTATTCTAATACCTGGCAAACAGTGGGTACTCAAATATTTGTTAAATGATAAATAAATGTGTGTGCTTGCATATACCCTTTGGGAATGTAGACAGTCAAGTTACTTTAGGGAGAAACCACATTCGTTTTCTAGGTCTACTGTAACAAACGTGGTGGCTCAGAATAACAAAAACTTATTTTCTAACAGTACTGGAGGCCAGGAGTATGTAATCAAGGTGTCAGCAGGGCAATGCTCCCTTTGAGTGCTCAGGGGTTGGATCCTGCCCTGCCTCTTCCACCTCCTGATGCCTCCAGGCATCCCTTGGCTTGTGGCTGCATCTCTCCAAACTCCACCTCTAGCCAGAGTGCCTCACCCGGCCTTCTCCTCTGTGTGTCTCTCAAAAAGACATTTGCCATTGGATTTATGACCCACCTGGATAATCCAGGATGATTTTATATTGCTATTCTTAATTTAATTACTTTTGCAAAGGCTCTTTGTCGGGTAAGGTCACATTCACAGTTCCCGAGGATTAAGAAGCGGACTTCTCTTTGGGAGGTTCATGGTTTAATCCACTATAGGCGCTCTAATGTCTTTGAAGTATTGCCATGTAGATGTTTTAATAGCAGAAATCTCAACACTTCAAGTTAGAGTTAAAAGTGGATCTGAATTTGAATTAAAGAATAATATGGAAACAGAACATGTTCTGTTTTAGCAGTTTCAGGATGAGCTAGAAAATGAAAATCCCGTGAGTTAAGATAAACGTTTTGGACATACACGCCATTGGGATCCTCTTTCCTTCCCAGGAATGTTGGTTCGGGGCCCCCAAATGAAGGCAAAACCAGTGCTGTGATAATGAAGTCTCCTTCCCATGCCAAAAGAGCAAGGAGTCTGGAAGGGGCACTGTGGAAACTTGAATCATTGTGTCACTTCTGGGCAGAACAAGGGCAGGGCTGCAGTGCACATGGAAGCCTAACCTGGAGCGAGAACGTCTGGCGTGGGAGAAATCTGCTCTTCTCCAACACACACCGTACTCTCTGTTGTAAACTGTCTCTGGGCCCCACGGCGTGATGTAGAAATTTGCTAAATGAAGAGAAGAAGGAATTGGTTTGAGGAGTAGAAGGAATCTCTCCCCTCCCAGTAGGAAATGCTTGCACTGAATATAAAAAAATTTTTTTTTTAATGTTTATTTTTGAGACAGAGAGAGACAGAGCATGAACAGGGGAGGGTCAGAGAGAGGGAGACACAGAATCTGAAACAGGCCCCAGGCTCTGAGCTGTCAGCCCAGTGCCCGACGCGGGGCTTGAACTCACGGACCGCGAGATCATGACCCGAGCTGAAGTCGGCCGCTTAACCAACTGAGCCACCCAGGCGCCCCTTGCACTGAATATAAATATAAGACAGCTCAAAGTAGCAAATATTTTTGTTAAAATAATCACGAGGGAGTACAGATTCAAGAATATTTATACTAAAATGCTATGTGTTATCCTATGAGATTTCAGATAAGAGGTACACAATGCTGTCTGAACTGGACAAGTTGGATGAGTAGACATTTTACAATGGGGAAGGTATATTCCGGGCAAAGGGGGTGCATCTGCAAGGGCACAGATTTAAGAAAGAGTTCAGTGTGTGAATAAGTGGTTAGAATTTTTAAATAGCAGATACACATCTGTGGCATGTAGTGAAAAGGGGTGGGAGGTGAACATAGAAGATAACTTAAGAGGGGCACCTGGGTGGCTCAGTCAGTTAAGCGTCCAACTCTTGATTTTGACTCAGGTGACAGCATGGAGCCTGCTTGGGATTCTCTCTCTCCTTCTCCCCGCCCTGCCCCCACTCATTTGTGTGCTCACAGGTGCGTGCTCTCTCTCTCTCTCTCTCTCAAAATAAATAACCTTAAAAAAAAAGAAGATAACTTAGGGGGGAAACGTAAACGGACTCATATCTTTTAATATAGAATTTATCTTTACAACTTCTAATGGTTCCTCATTACCCAAAGATTAGCAAGAAGTGATCTGATCAAATATATATATTTTATAATAATTCTAGTGGCTATGTAGAAGTTAGATCCAAAGGAGTAGAGACTAGAGGCAACAGACAATTAAGAGGCCATAAAATCATCCAAGGAATGTGTTTATTCCATTCGCTTTTTGGTTAGATGCCCCCCCCCCCCCCCCCACTGTCTGTTCTTCCTGAATTCCATGCTCCCCTTACATAATGAATCTGAGCTGGCTTTGTGACTCACTTTAACAAACAGAATGCCACAGAAGGAACATCGTGGCAGTTCTAGGACTAAATGTTAAGTTCGCTTGGCAGTTTCTACCTTTGTGATTTTTTTAAAAAAAGTTTATTTATTTTTGAGAGAGAGACAGAGCACAAGCAGGGAAGGGGCAGAGATAGAGGGAGACACAGAATCCGAAGCAGGCTCCAGGCTCTGAGTTGTCAGCACAGAGCCCAATGCCTGGGCTCGAACCCAAGAATCACGAGATCATGACCTGAGCCGAAGTCAGATGCTTAACCGACTAAGCCACCCAGGCACCCCGCCACTTTTGTGATTTTGAAAACCCTGAGCCACCACATAAGATATAATATACAGCTTCCCTTCTGGAAAGACCACTCCAGAGGTCATGTGGGGAGGAACAGTCTCTGAGAATACAGCAAATGAGAGACGAGCCTTGCCATCCTGGTGTTCCAGCTGAGGCCAGCCTTCCAGGCATTCTCGCTAAGGCTCCAGACATTTAAGCAAGCAGTTTGGGGGTGTGCCAGTCCAGTGAAGCCCCTGGACGCCACATGGAGCAGAAGTATCATGAGATAGTAAAACGGTAGCTGTTTAAAAGCTGTTTAAAAGTTTTGGGGTGGTTTATTCTGCAGCAAACTGTTATGGCACTGAAGTCCTTTGAAGAGTCTTGTTGAGGACTTGGGAGAAATTGGTAAGAATTAAAATGTGTTTTTCCTTTATCTGACTTCTGATGGTTTCTAACAGTTCCACCTGGAACATCTGCCTATTTCACCGAACTTCTTTTCAAATATGACCCCAGCGCTCCCGCTCTGGCACAGAAGGCATGGTGACAATGCTTGGGTGTGATGTGAGCCCTGGGCTTCCACAGCACAGGAGCAGGTGGCTGATTGCTCACGCTGGGGCCCTACAATAAACAGGAAGATGTAAGACTATCTTGTTCAATGTGATTTTTATACTTCACTTGTTCTTCTCATTCCATTTACTAAACTCTAAAACACAAACAAAAGACGCCCCCACACTGTGGAGCTATTTACAAGAGCATGCCTGTATCTCTGTGAATAATCAAAATTTGACAGACCATTTTCAATGTCAGATCAATTTTAGCACTCAGAGACTGAGAATTGTGGTTCATATTTCCTTGGTTACACTTTTGTAAGGGTATAGATATTTTTTTGGTAAGGAGTCTGCATTCCAGATTTACATTTCCCCCATGCTTTTAATAGTAGATTTTCCAAAGTATGTGCCACTGTATCCAGGAATTGGCCACATGTGTGGAAAGAGCTTTATCCCCTCGCATCCAAAGGCAAGCAAGGGGCCCAGAGAAGCTGGAGTCATGGACCAGTGTCAAGTGGCATTCTGTCCGGAAGCACTGTGCAAATGCAACCGATTTCTCTCTGTCCTGTTACATGAAAAAGTCTGTGAAGCATTGTGTTGCGGTAATGTGCAAACGAACCAAACATTGTCCTTGACTGTCTTCTGTGCCTTTTGTTTCTACCAATTCAGAGTTAGCTAAAACCACAGGATTATTACTGAAAATATTAGAAATTTCTACCATTGATCTTTATGACAGTAATAATGGAGATCCAATTTGGGAAGCTGACCAGTGGCTAGAACAGTGAATGGCCTTCTCTTGTGTTGTTTTCCTCCAACAACGCTACTGGGCAATGGACTGTACGTTCTCCTCACTCAGTCTTGTGCTACACACCTCCCATTCTACACACATTCCAATAACATGACAGGCTCAACTGTTCCCAGTCTGACCATCAGATGGAGTTATTACTACCTTGTGAATGATTTTTGGAAAAACAATCTTTCCATATGTGTGCCTCTTAAATAAGGGTCCACTCTGAGGGATCGGTATACAATCCAATACTGTTTTCAAAATATGCAGTTGTTTTTTTTTTTTTTACATGTGATGATGACAGGAGTGAGATTTCAAAACCCAAAAATCTACAAAAAGAAAGAGACAAAGAGAGCACTGGCAGCGTAATTTAAGAAGCCGGACAGAAGCTGGATGAGCAGTCATTAATGTAGATGTCGGGAGAAAGCTGACAAGCTATGAGATGAAAAGGCCCAGAAAGGAGTTAATTCATGTTAACCAAACCCCAAAAGGCTCCAGAATTAGAGGCCTCTAGAGCACCAATGGGGTATTAAACTACTGGATTGTTTGGAAGTCTGCAAAATGAGCACAGCCCCAGATGCTCTACCCACCTCATATGCCTGGAAATGACAAAGAAAGAAACTTAGATCCTCATCGAGTTCAGTTACTTACTCAATATCGCAATCCCAGTACAAACTAGGGGATAGATCAAGCATAATAGTGAGCTTCCCTTATCCGTGCTCCTTTCAGGCCTCCCAAGTGATTTTTAAAAATGCAAATATCCATATATGAGAAGAGATGAAATCCAGATCACGTAGGGGGCAAGTTGAACTGAACCAAAACCAAAATTGGCATTGCCTGTTCCGGGTATGACACAGGCAGATCTCCTTGCCAGGAGTGAGAAGAGGGCACATTCACATGTTCCACTCATGCATGTGAACAGACATGACCGAATGATTAGCGCTTAGGATGTAGCAACAGTGAGGAGTAAATATTATCCTAGTTTAACCAGATTACTTTACCTAGGTTGGAGTAACCATCTAGTGCACCTGGAATCGGTTATGCCAAAAGAGGAAGCAAGGGACCCGACTCAGTGACACAGCTAATATATCGGTGGGAGTTGAGGTCAGTGGGGCTTAGTAATAGTCCAGTTAATTGAGGGAGCTACAGTGACTGGAAGGTTTGTGTATCTGGGTCTGCACTTTCCTCTGATTATTGAAAACACTGTAACTCAATGAATTTGCCTTTTCCACCCTGCACATGGCACTTGTCAACGCTGAGACCAGAGTGGCACCAGCCACGGGTTTGGGTATGGGCTGCAGGTGCCTGGAGAGCACTGTGTCTGTCAAGGCACAGATGTATGTGGCAGCATCTTCCGGCTGGGATCCTTTGATGTACAAGGAGCTAGAACCCTTCTTAGTATCAAGAGTGACTTTTACTCGTCCTTCCTCCTTTTCATCCCCATTTAAAGCAATTGTAAACAGGAACTTGGGGCTTTTTGCAGGTTCCCATCTGTACCACTGTAAACTATAAAAACTGCTGGTAGGAAAATGGCAGGTGAAATTGGTGTTTTCTCCTTCGTGAACATGAAGCGACAAAGGATACTGGTTCACATCCAATACGCTGCACACTCCTGTTGAGAAAGACAGGGTCAGACAGAGAAATTGGTCTCTACAGTTTCCATTTTCTTTGCACGTTCCCAAGTAACACCTAGAGGTGTCTGACCACACTCTCCCCCTTCTCCATCACCACCCACGACTGTCCAGAATCTCTCTGGCAACCCAAAGACTTACGGCCAAGATGAAGCCACAAGATTAGCAACGAGGCTGCCAAAGGACTCTTCTCCATTGATCCTACCCAAGGATCTCCGCAGAGGAACGCTCTGCAGCCTAGATCTGTTTCAGAAAACAGAATGTCGCATCTGGTTGCACAGCCAATCACAGACAAGCTCATCTAAATGTCCTGGAAACACACCAACCAACTCTGCCCTAGATTCAGTTTCCTGTGGTTCAAAAGGAGAGATCAAACACTGTTTTTGTTTGTTTGGGGTTTTTTTTTGATGCCAGCTCCACAAGCATTGGGGAAATGCCACACAAAGAGAATGGGTAACCTATGAGACATTGGCTGTTTAATCATGGACTGCCATTTTTCTGCTTCAGAGAGAGTTACAGGTGCCATAGCAATCTGGGATAGGGAAAGCACTTTGGCTAGAAATCTTTCCATGAATCTTCAAAAAATGTATTTATTTTATTTTGTTTTGTTTTATTTTAGAGAGAGAGCACAAGTGGGGTAGGGGGCAGAGGGAGGGAGAAAGAGAGAGAGAGAGAGAGAGAGAGAGAGAGAGAGAGAGAGAGAGAGAGAGAGAATCCCAAGCAAGCTGCTTGCTCAGCGGAGCTCGATCCCACCACGCTGGGATCATGACCTGAGCTGAAGTCAAGAGTCTGAGGTATAATGTTAGTTTGACTTAACATACATGCATTTGCTTAAGCAGTGATTTTTGTGCCTAGGATTTCCCTCTGAGCTCTGAAAATTACAAAAGCAACCTTCTCTGTTTTCTGTGAGCTCAAAATGTAGTTGGAGAAATAAGAGGTGCCCAGAAAAAAAGTAATAGTGCACGATTGCAGGAATTAAGATTATTCAGAATATATATCTACTTCTGGGAAATTGGTGGTATAAGTTGGTTTCAAACCCCTTCCTGTGAACAACTAAAATAAGTAAGGAAACAGCATGGTTTAGTGACTAATATTAAAGAGTGTTTTCCACAGACTCAAATCATATTCTGAAAAGTGGAGTAGGTTGCAAACGCATCTCAATGGCTAATTTATAGTTCTCCTTTCTAAGAAAAGAGATGTGGCTGTGGTTCATGACAGAAATCCTAGAAATATCTCCTGGTTCAGAAGTGTAAGGGCTAGGGCTAGGGATGGGCTGTGAGAAAAACAACAGCCACTCCGAGTCAAGCTCCTTTTTTCTTCAGATCACGGCATTCAGACGCCTCAGTGATACTGAGAGTCTGTCCTCACCGCTCAGAAAGCCCACTTGATGTAAAATGTGTATCTGCTGAAAATACTGATCCACTGATGAGTTCATTCACACATTGGAGGGGCAGGGTCCTCAAGAAGAAAGGCATGCCTCTGACAGAGGGAGCATTCCTGTAACTAATAGGGCAGAATCTGCAATTTTTAGCCACCTACTTTGCCTGAAACAGAGGCCAAGCCAACTGACCGCTAGATACCTTACATAAGTTAAATCATACCTTGGGGCACCTGGGTGGCTCAGTTAGTTGGTTAAGAGTCTGACTTTGGCTCAGGTCATGATCTCGTGGTTTGGGGGTTCAAGCCCCACATGGAGCTCTCTGCTGTCAGCGTGGAGCCCACTTCAGATCCTCTGCCCCCCCCCCCCCTTTTCTGCCCACTTGAGTGCTTTCTCTCTCTCTCTCTCTCTCTCAAATAAATAAACATTAAAAAAATCATACCTTAAGTGACTTGCAGGGTAGAAATCTTGACAATTCTGGATAAATAACACACAGATTAGTCCATCTTAATCCTTTACATTAGTATTGGAATTGCGAGGACTCTAGACATATAGTGGACCTTTGGACAACACAGGTTTGAGCCATGCAGATCCACTTTTATACGTTTATTTTTCAATAAATGTGCCGGAAATTGCAAGGGAGATTTGCGACAATTCGGAAAACTTGCAGATAAGCTAGATAGCCTAGTAATATGGGAAAAAATTAAGAAAAAGTTAGGTATGTCACTAACGCACTATATATATATATATATATATATAGATAGATACCATTTTATCATTTATGACTATAAAATATACACCAATGTATTCTAAAAGTTAAAATGTATCAAAACTTACACACACAAACACTCACCGTACACGACCCCATTCACAGCCTACCCTTACATAGGCATAAGGGGAATGATATTTAATTTAAAACTAACGTTCAGTTAAAATTCAGTTTTCCTTTTTTAAAACTATGTTCGTTTTCTTACCGTTTTATCACTTTGCTTTCAAAGAATCACGTTACCGTAAAGTATGCCTCTCTTTCTCTTTATTGAAGAAATTGTATCAAATAAACAGTTTTTTAAAAATGTAACTATGTTTCCAAAGCTGTATTATAAATATGACTGTAATACTCTATGCCCTAAAATCTTTATAACAATTCATTCGCTGGTGTGGAGGCTAGGCTATATACTAATGGTTATGAATCATAATCATTACACTATGGTATACACATAGGCTTATCTGCTGTGCTCGTGAAGCGATCATGCCAGTTCACTAAATTACCATAAAGCAATCATATCGCTGCTTCTTCATCATCAATGCATGAATTGTTATACCTGTAAATAAACAGGAATTTGTTTCGCACATTATCTTTTCATTTTTGATGTCTAATGTTAGCAATGCATACAGCCCCTACAGTGTTTTGTATCATGTAAGACAATATTGATACAGGTACTGGCAGACAACTTATCCTGTAAACAGGTAACATAAACTTAGGTAGGGTATTGATAAATACAGTTCAGTACTGTAAATGTATTGTTTCTTCCTTATGATTTCCTTCATAACATTGTCTTTCCTCTACCATACTTTTGTAAGAATACAATATATAATACATATAACAAATGTATAATTATATGTTAATATAAGAATATGTTAATCAACTGTTACCAGTAAGGTTTCTGGTCAACAGAAGGCTGTTAGCAGTTTTTTGGCGAGCCAGAATTTAAAAACACAGATTTTCAGTGGTGCAGGGGTTGGTGCCCTTAAACTTCACCTTGGTTCAAGGGGTAATTTTATCTGTTGTACATTCATTCAACAAGTATGTATTGATGATACCTCCTCTGTACTAGGCATTGTTCAGGCAAGGAAGATGCAGTAGTGAAGAAGATAGAGGAGAAGAAAAAAATTAAAGAGATTTTTTAAAAATAAGATAATTTTAAACAGTGATATGCTCTATAAAGACAATACAGGGGCGCCTGGGTGGCTCAGTTGGTTATGCGTCCAACTTCGGCTCAGGTCACGATCTCGCAGTCTTGCGAGTTCGAGCCCGCGTTGAGCCCGGTGCTGAGAGCCCGGAGACTGGAGCCTGCTTCGGATCCTGTGTCTCCCGCTCCCTGCCCCTCCCCCACTCGCACTCTGTTTCTTTCTCTCTCCAAAAAATAAAATGAACATTAAAAAAAATTTTTAAAGACAATACAATACTATAATGAAATAGAGTGTTATTTTTGGCATGAGGAAAAGCATCTGCTGTAAACAGGATATGGAGGGAAGGCTCCATTCTGTCACTTGCTCTGTGACAGTAGGCAAGGTATTTTACCTCTCTTATGCTCAATTTTTTTCTGTAAATGGTCAGTATCCTTCTATTGGGCAATGGACTAAGCATTGGCAGGCATCATCTCATTTACTTCTCATCAGTACTCACACTATAGGGATGAGGAACTGACACATAAAAATTATTAACTCATTTACCTAAGATCTTAACTGATGAATGGTAGATCTGGAAATCCAAGCACGTTGGTCCCAAAGCAAAGTGGTCTCAAGCATTTTGCTACACTGTCTCCCGAAAGGAACCTTGAAGTGTTCCAATAAGAATTAAATGAGAACACACATGCCAGTCACCTAGTGCAATAACTTCCTTACCTCAGGCACTCAACGAGATGCATGTAATGTATAAAACACCGAGGGCTTGGGAGACACAGTCTGAAATTGCAGTGGAGTTTATTCACAAGAGAAAGCTCAATATTTTCCGAGGTAAATTTTGCAATTTACATAGCATATTTCACGTATTATCGTAAGTATCCAGGGTCTATCATGTTTGATTCTGTCAGTGGGAAGTCAGTGCATTATGTTGTCATATTGGGGGATTGGGTGGCATAGGATAACATGAAAAGAGTAAACCAAGCAGTGTTCTCTATGACACAATTATTATTATTATTATTTTACATCATTGATCCTTGCTCCCACTTCTCAGGATATTTCTATACTACAATAAAGGACAGAGGAGTAAACACAATGTCACTTAACAGAGAAAAACTTCCCGTCTTGGGCAACAGTGCCAAGCTTTATTTCCCCGATATCTTATTATTCTCCAGCTCGAATCATCCCACATATTATAGGTATAATTTGGAAGTCAATCACTTTCACATCTGGCTGGCCAAAAGGTTAAAAACCAGCCAGCCCTCCCGAATCTTCTCTCGCATGATAACAGCAATGGCAAGTTCACTGCCTTTGGTTCAGCAATGGTAGCTCCTGCCGGGACAAGTCTTTGCCACAATTTAACCTTGCTGTCCTCACTGGAGGGCAGAGCAAGGCCAGTGTCACAAAATATTTTAGCAGAACACCAGGTGGCAGTGCTTCAATAAAGAACTGCTCTCGTTTTTGATAACTTGGAGTACGCTGGAGCCTGATTCTCAGGGTAGAAAAATAGAGAGAAAAGATTCACAAAGTGGTGACATTTGAATAAAGATGTAAAGGAAGTGCAGAGGTACACCGTGCAGATATTTTGGGGAGAGTGCAGTTTTATAGGCAGAGAGGACAAAGGCAAGCAGCAAGTATCTTGATATCGAAACATGTTGTTGAGTGTTTAAGGAACAATCCCTCTTCTTTCCCTGTAACCCCTTATTGCTCCCAGAACACTGCTGTGTAAGAGATTTGTGAAAGCATTCAGCGCTGTTAACTGGTTAGTGGACGATTTCTTCATGTATGGACCCTGGGACAATTTGTACTTGGGTTCACCATCTTCTTTTCTAGTTCTTTTTGAGTTCCAGTTGAAACCAGAAACGTTACCATTGCTGAGGTATCCAGCCACCCTCTTCTGGGGCCAATTGCTTCTCTATATTCCAAACCTTACTCTCTCAGAGCCCTGTAAGGTGTTACACCCTGGCTGATGATATAAGTTAGAGATGCTTTTAAAGTTAGGAAAGTTATGTCTCATTTCCCAAATACAAAAAATGGGAACGTGTATGTCAACTCTACTTAAAAAATAAACATTTTTAAAACAAAAGTTATAAAATGGGGATAATGAAACCTGTCTCATAGGGTTTGCAGTGTTTAATTAGATAATGAATCCAAATGCATACTGCAGTGCCTAACATATAATAAGCTCAATAAACACCAAGTTTCTTTTTTCCTAGTAAAGCCCGCCTTTCCTTCAATGTCCAGGTTTGTGACCTGTTACTGCTTTTGTTTCTCTCCACATGGATTCAGTGATGGAAGTTTCTCTGAAATTCACTCAGTCCTGTATTTCCCCAGAGATAATCATTATTTTCTCCTATTCTATTAGGGTCATTTCCTCCTAGCTACATTCATATACTCAGGGCAGATGAAATACTCAGATGGGGTTATATTTTCATTTCCCTAATGAATAATAATATTAAGAGCTTTTTTTGTATGTTTGTCAGCTATTTGATATATTTCTGTAGTGACTCTTCAAGTTTTTGTCATTTTTATTTGTTGCGTTCTTATTGAATTACATGTGCTTTTTATATATTTTGCATCTGAATCCTTTTTCAGAAATATGCATCACAAATATCGTTTACCAGTCCGTGCATTGATTTTCCACCTTCTTACCAGTGATTTTTAACAAAGACAGGATTCAAAGGTACAAACTTACAGTTATAAAATAAATAGGTCACAGGGAAGAAAAGTACAGCATAAGGAATATAGTAAATAATATCATAATAATTTCATATGATGAAATATAGTGACTACACTTAGCCATGGTGAGTGTCTCATAATGTATGTAATTGTCAAATAACTAGAGAGTACACCTGACACTAATATAATATTATATGACCACTATGCTTCAATTTAAAAATAAAGAAACCCCAAAATATGTTTTCATGTTCATAGGAATCAAGCTTAAAAGGTTTGTTTTCTTTAAGGACTTAAAAAATGTTTTCTCTTGATAACTTTCTATTGCTTCTAATGAAAAATCAGGTATCATTCTTTTTTTCTTTTGGAAGTTTATTTTTATTTATTTTGAGACAGAGAGACAAGCAGGGGAGGGGCAGAGAGAGAGAGGGAGAGAGAGAATCCCAAGCAGGCTCTGAACTGTCAGCCCAGAGCCCGATGCAGGGGCTGGAACTCACAGACCGTGAGATCATGACCTGAGCCGAGGTCAAGAGTCTGATGCTTAACCAACTGAGCCATCCAGGCACCAGCCACAGGTATCATTCTTAACCATGTTTCACAGAACGCAAGACAGTGTTATCAACTGTCCCTGAGTACGGGCAAGATTTTTTTTCCACTTAAATAAACATTCCGAATATGTATTTGTGTTCAGTGCCCGCAGTGTGCTTCTGCCAAAGCCACGGTGGTGGACTTGTAGAATTCTTTATGGAACTTTATGGAATTCTACATAACATTGCTGCTGAATAAGGAGCTTGTTTCATAGAAAGTTAAACAGAACAGTGAGAGGAGATGCTTGCTATGAGCAAAAAGGTTATGGAATGAGTGACGGAAAAAGTAGTGACAAATAACCAGCTGTAATCACGTGACAGTGTACAGAAACAAAGGCTACCGTAGTTACAAAAATTTGTTTTTTATAACTTTGATATGCATATATTCGTATGTTAACCATGTTTTACTCCTCTTTCCCATTTGCCTACATGTAGTAGTATGCACTACTATAAAGTTATCTTATACCTCATTGTATCAGTAGTGAAGCTATGGGATATCAATGGGAGAGTGACTTGGCTAGAAGAGGAAACATCACCCCAAAATGGACAAATATACTTTATATCTTTTTTGTGGGAGAAGGTTATCTTGGTTCTGGTTGAGTGAGGAACAATGGCATCATATTAGCAGGGAGCATCATTTTGCTACTGTCTTTACTTAAAAGTGAAGTGTTATTGACAGAGGTACATACAGATGCCAAGGTGAAAAGGAGGGTCCTGTGGTAGCTTTGTACTGTCTCAACTTAACTATCTGGAAATATGTTTCCCAGAGTTTGCTTCCTGGTATTGTTCTGGGTTAAGGTTTTCCACAAAAGACATTTGTGCAAGATTTGGAAGGTAGTTGTGACGCGGCAGCCATATTTTTTGATGTTCTGAAGGTTTTGCTGTGGTAACTCACACAGGCTGCGGCCGATCTACTGGCTCATCTTACTGTTGGCTCTCGACTCCTTCACCTCCTACCACAGCTCCTCCCTCAGCTTCCCTTTGTCTTGGGCCAAGTCTCCATGTAGCGTGATGGCAAATAATACCTACTCCTCCTGAAGGTCACCCAACACTATGAGATTGAAGGAGGTGAGAGAGAGGGACGTTTTAGTTTGTCTTTGTGGGTTCCAGTTGTCCTCATGAGTTCTGGTATGTTCTTACAAGTCACACTTTGTCCATGCCTTTGTTTACATCCACATTTCCTTCACAAATATCACAACTGATTTACAGCAAACCCAGGCTCAGTACTAGGTGCAAAGACAACAGCTTTATATAGACTTCTCCACCAGCTAAGGCAATTGCATGAGGTCAGATCCTTATCATTAATCTCTGATTCTACGCCACTCATGGTAGGTCTAAGTCTCTGATTATACCCTTACTGACACAGAGCCTAAAAAGAAAGGACTAAGGAGATGATTTTCATGGTGATTCCAGATAACTAGACCCAGATTTGCGGTGTGAGCATCTTTAACTGACACTGACACTTTAAAATCATCATGGGGTACGTTTTTTCAACTTCAGGTGACTTTGTGCATGTTCTGTATGATGGATTTTAGGTCAAAAATTCAAACTGAGAATGTATTAGAAGAGAGTTACTCTCGACACCTGCTTCCAAATGACATAGAAAAAGGCTTAACTTAGAATTAAACCTTCTGATCCACACCGCGGATTAAGCAACCACAGCCACTACCATTTCTTGTCTGGGACGTTGCAGGTGTGCATTTCAACTTGGCTCCTGCAGCAGGGAGGCTGTCTCTTATTGAGCTGTGGGATTTTTTTTTTATTTTTATTTTTTTAACGTTTTATTTATTTTTGAGACAGAGAGAGACAGAGCATGAACGGGGGAGGGGCAGAGAGAGAGGGAGACACAGAATCGGAAGCAGGCTCCAGGCTCTGAGCCATCAGCCCAGAGCCTGACGCGGGGCTTGAACTCACGATCACGTTCACGTTCATGACCACGAGATCATGACCTGAGCCGAAGTCGGCCGCCTAACCGACTGAGCCACCCAGGCGCCCCTGAGCTGTGGGATTTTTATTCAGCTTTATGATCACTTCGAACAGTGTTCCTGGAGAGCACAGAAATACTTTGCTGAATCCTCCAGCTATAAGGTTGAAATGGTGAAGTTGATGGATTTAGCTGATTTCTGGAAGTTTGTAGAATAGCAACCATTCTTTGTGTTCTTGCCAAAAGAACTCTGATGAACAAGGAGAGTGATCTCTCCACTGGGATGCTGCATATACCAAAAAATGTATCATGTGCTCTGCATTGTTTCATACAGACAGATCAAGGGTAACTGCGCTGCTGAACCTGTTACATGGATGTGGCCAGCTGGACATGAGTAACTTCCTGGGCCACACTGGATCATGAGGGAAACATCTGAAAACAGAGCTGATGTGGTGAGTAAAATATTGTGAAGAATTAGACTAATGTAGGACCCAAAGAGAAACCAAACTGAAATCATAATATGCTTGCTTGTCTTGAATCTTTCTTTTTTCCTCAAATGCCCATTAAGGACCACCTGCCTGCGTGCAGCCCTTTCATTCTTAACATTCTTACCTTTTTCTGGAACCTTCCCCGTGAGAGTAGATAGAGGCCATGAATACCCTCAGCAGGCTGGAGAGCAGCATGCGGCCTACATTCCCAGGACAGAGGTGTTTAGCTCTGCCTTAAGCAGAGAGCAGTGCCTGAGTGGTTCGCAGCACAGACACATAGTTCCTGGGGTCTGAGGCTACTCCCCCAAACAGGAAATAGGGTTTCTGATGTTCATTGACCACATGGTCCATGCACGGATAAGAGTCTGGCTCACCCCAAGCCTTTACTTTGTCTACTGGTTTTTCCCTGATAGCTAAGTTAGGTAGTACCTGAAAGGGGACATAGAAGAAGCTTATTAGCATGAAAGTTTTGAGCTGAAGGGAAATGAAGATTGAACCAGTTGACATACACTGATAATTTTCAGAGGAGGAATTTGGGGGGCCCATTGGAAATGGAATTTATTATGGGCTGTGGACCTTCCAACTACTTACTAGTTGTTAATTTAATCTATACTTTCTTTTCTCCTTCCAGAATCTAATGATTTAAAAAACAACAACAATAACAAAAACCCTCACAGATCTTTGGCTTTCTCAGTGAAATGTTATCCTACTCAAAGCAATGAGTACATCTCTTTTTCTTCTTCCCTATTGAGTTCTAGGATTCTGCTTAACTTTTAGAATAAAGGTCCTTCAAAATCAAATGATGAAAAAATCAGGCTGATGAAAATTCTGACTTTCTGAATTCATTCAGTTATATTTTTATGAAATTATAACAGAAATAAACTATTTTTCTTTTGAAATCTGACATTGAGCTTTATGTATTAGACTCTAAAAAGGATCAGGATATTCAATCCTATTGCCTCCATAAGTAGAATTGTACTTATTAGATCATGTGTCCTAGTATTGTCCTGAGGTCATATTTTCTCTCATTGGTCCAGAGGTTTTGGTCTCGCTTATAAAATCTGTGGCTGGGTGGTTTGTGTGGGTCTGTGTGTGTGTTTTGTAAAATAAAGTTAAGGTAAGCATGCTACATCGCTCTGTGATGCAGTGCTATAATCCACTCCTACAAGTTGTGATATCTATAGGTTTCACGCACTTAGGACATGTCAAGACCACATGGTGGCTAAGTTTTGTATACTGTAACTGATCGTGTGGAATGTAGCTGTCAGTCTTCTCTTCAGTTTCATTGTTTTAGTGGATGAATTTATCTAAAAGGACCAAAAGGCAAATAACTAGAAAAGAAGGTACAGACAAGGTCTCTAAAGCATTGCCAGTTCCTTGATTCTAAGGTCAAAGTAACTTATCAGAGAGTGGGGCAACGAAGAGAGTTTATAGTTAGTTGAGACATCTACCTCTCTGTCCCATTTTGCTTCTGAGTGCTGACAGTTAACTGATGCCTTGGTTTGTTATTATTTGTAACTAAGCAAAGGAGACCATGTGCTGTGGGCACAGCAGCCTGGAGAGCAGCATGAAGGCCAGATGACCCTCTTGTTGAAATGGCCCTGCGGGTTTCTGACAGTAGAGGTGTAAGGTCCCTCAGCTGCATAGAGCAGCAGCCTCTGAAATGTGGTTTCTGGATGGATCAAGGTTTTTGTTTATTTGTTTTTTAGTTTTTTAAGTTTATTTATTTTGAGAGAGAGGGTGAGTGAGAAGAGAGGGGCAGAAAGAGGGAGACAGAGAATCCCAAGTAGGATCTGCACTGTCTGCGCAGAGCCCGATGCAGAGCTCAAATCCATGAACACACAAGATCATGACCTGAGCTGAAATCAAGAGTCAGATGCTTAACCCACTGAGCCACCCAGGTGCCCCATGGCTAAATCAAGTTTGAACGTGCTATGACACCCAGTTCGGAGTTTTGTCCTGTCCTAAACATTATTTTGTCTTTCCTTATGACCTAATGATTATATCTGGTTAAGGACAAGCCTAAAACTTAATACCAAAGCAATAATTAGAAGGAGATTTATTACTGAGGCACCTGGGTGACTCAGTCTGTTAAGCGTCAGACTTCAACTCAGGTCATGATCTCAAGGTCCGTGAGTTCAAGCCCCGTGTCAAGCTCTGTGCTGACAGCTCAGAGCCTAGATCCTGCTTCAGATTCTGTGTCTCCTCCTTTCTTTGCCCCTCCCCCCACTCACATTCTGTCTCTCTCTCTCTCTCTCTCAAAAATAAAATTAAAATATTTAAAGAACAAAAATAAGAAAAAAAGATTTATTGCTCAAAATTTCTAAGTTTAGTAAATTAATCTGTGATAAGATCTGACAGGCTTATCTGAAACAAATTTATTATGAATCATGGCTGTGACTGCAAATATTTATTCATATTTTGATTCTTCTCTTGCCTCCAACCTGATTCTGAAGTGAAACATGCTCACTGATCTTTGGCTTCCCTACATGAGACAAAGGGGAACTCATTATCTCCTTTCCTTTCCTACTTACCACCAAACCATGAGAACTGGTAACTTTACAACAGCAAATATTGTTCAGACAGATGATATCAAAATATGTTTCTGGCTTCTGTAACCTCTCCAGTCGTGTATTGGAATACCAAATGTAACAGCAGTAAAATCATATTCATTTATGACATAACTCTATGCTTAATTTATTAGAAGTTATATATGGAATCATAATAATCTAGTAAGTGAAATCATACATTATGTAGCCTTTTGAGATGGACTTTTTTCACTTGGCATAATGACCTTGAGATCCTTCGAGGTCGTTGCATGTATCAATAGTCTGTTCCAGGGTGCCTGGGTGGCTCAGTCGGTTTAAGCGTCCGACTTTGACTCAGGTCATGATCTCACGGTTTGGGGGTTCAAGCCCCACATTGGGCTCTGTGCTGACAGCTCAGAGCCTGGAGCCTGCTTCGGATTCTGTGTCTCCCTCTCTTTCTGCCCTTCCCCTGCTCATGCTCTGTCTCTCTCTCTCAAAAATAAATACACATTAAAAAAAATTTTTTAAATAATCTTTTCTTTTTTATTACTAAATGGCATTCCATTGTATGAATGTACCACAGTATATTTATCCATTCACCCAATGAAAAAGATTTGGGTGGTTTCCAGTTTTTGGCCATCACAAATATAGTTGCCGTAAACATTCATGTACAGATTTTTGTGTGAACATAAGCTTATCATTTCTCTAAAGTATGTACCCAGGGGTGTGATTGCTGCATTGTAAGGTAAGTGAATGTTTAACTTTATGTGAAACTACCAAACTGTTTTCCAGAGGGACTGTACCACTTCCCCACCAGCCACGTATGAGTGATCCAATTTCTCTGCATCCTTGCCAGAACTTGGTATTGTCAGTACTTTTTATTTTAGCAATTCTGATAGATGTGGTGTGGTATCTCTGTGTGGCTTTAATCTGCATGTCCCTAGTCACTAATGATGCTGAAAATCTGTTCATATGCTTATTTATATGCTTATTTCCCTACCACAAATTCTCTTTGGTGAAGTGTCTGCATGAATCTTTTGCCCATTTTTAATTGGATTAAAATGTTTGTTTCCTTCCTTTCCTTCCTTTGTTTGTTTCCTTCCTATTGAGTTCAGAAGGTTCTTTATATTCTGAATACCAGTCCTTTGATGAAACTGTATTTTGCAAATATTTCCTGCCAATCTGTGGTTTGTCTTTTTTATTCTCTTAACTTTTATAGAACAAATGTTTTTAATTTTGGTGAAATCTAGGTTGTTGATTTTTTCTAATGGATTGTCCTTTCAGTGTCTTGTCAAAAATCCCTTCCCGTAGCCCTAGGTCATGAAGATTTTCTCTTATATTTTCTCTTAAAAGAATTATAGTGTTACATTTTACACTTGGGTGTATGATCCATTTTGAGACTCTTCTCAAGTTTTTGTATAAAGGTGTGAGATTTAGGTCAGGGTCAATTATTTGCTTAGGAACATCCAGTTGTCCCAACACCATGTGTTGCTAAGGCTAACTTTCCTCCATTGAGTTGCCTTGAAACTTTGTCAAAAAATCAGTTGTCCCCACTTGTGTGGGTCTACTTCTATAGTTTTACGCAGCAGCACAAAGCTGTTAATGATATTCTTACATTATCCTTGTAGGGTAGAATCTGGAGGGTGGTTTTCTTTTCCATTCCTTACATGTATAATTTGTATCTTCTCTCTTTTTTTTTTTCCTTGATAATTCTAGCTAGGGACATATCAACTTTATTAATCATCTTAAGAAAATAAACTTTAAATTTTTTTATCTCTATTGTTTGTTTTGTAGTTCATCAGTTTGACTTTCTAATTTTTTTTTTTTTTTTTTTTAGTTTATGGTGGGTTTAATTTGTTCTTTATTTCTATCTTCTTTTGTTGAAAGCTTACAGCAGTGTTTTTCAACTTTTCTTCCTTACGAAAGTAAGTATTTAAAATATTGGGGCGCCTGGGTGGCGCAGTCGGTTGAGCGTCCGACTTCGGCCAGGTCACGATCTCGCGGTCCGTGAGTTCGAGCCCCGCGTCAGGCTCTGGGCTGATGGCTCGGAGCCTGGAGCCTGTTTCCAATTCTGTGTCTCCCTCTCTCTCTGCCCCTCCCCCGTTCATGCTCTGTCTCTCTCTGTCCCAAAAATAAATTAAAAAAAAAAACAAAACAAAACAAAATAAAATAAAATATTAAATCTCCTAGGTGAAGGGGATTAAAAGTACACTTACCATGATGAACACTGAGTAATGTATGGAATTGTTGAATCACTCTATTGTACACCTGAAACTAATAGAACACTGCATGTTAACTACACTGGTATTAAAATAAAATAAAATAAAATATTAAATCTCCTTCTATGTACTATTTTAGCTACACCTCATGTATATTTTTATTTTTATATGCTGTAATAAAATCTATATGAATGTGGTCTCTCAAAATATCTTCTTGTACTCTACTCCTCTTTTCTTATGACGATGTGAGATGATAAAATGTCTACATGATGAGAGGAAGCAAGGGGAACGGAGTAGGCATGGTGACCTCCTGTTAGTTGACAATATGCCTGAAGGAGGCCCATCTGCCTCCAGACTATGGTTGACCACAGGCAACTGAAACCACAGAAAGGGAAACTGTGGTTAAGAGGAGGCTATTGTATTTTAAAGTTCAAGGCTTAAATTCCAAATACTTGAGAGTTTCCAGAGACATTTTTTTTTTTGCAGTTGACCTTCAGAATCCATTTTACTTTGATCAGAAAATAAATTCTGTATCATTCCAGTCCTCTTGAATGTATCGAGAATTTTTTGTGGCCAATCAGACTTTGCGCATGCGTGTGAATGCTTCCTCCGCACAGTAGGGCTTGGCTGGAGCCACAGCTTCAGGTTTGGGTACAGGCAGCAGGTGCCTGGGGAGCACTGTGCACTTGCTGCACAGAAGTAGGTGGCTGAGTCTCCCGGCTGGGAAGCCATGATGTGCAGTGAAAATTGTTTGGCACTTTCACTGACGAAAACTGTGAATCTCCCATCTTCCTTTGTGTGCTTAACCGAGAACACAGCTAGTAGTAATGCAGGGCCTTGACCAGGGTATTGCCGGTACCATACGAAGTAGTCAAACGCTGTGTTCTCATAAGTGCAGTTCAGAGTAGAAAAAGCTCCTTCCTGGACTATCAGAGATGGAGGGCCCTGCTTCACCTGCTCCTGGCCACTCTTCTCTTGGCCGCTCACCCCTGCTTAAAAAAATAACAAAGTCATTAGGTCCCCGAATTTATATTTTCCTCTTAAAGTTTCGACGTGCATGAGGTTGCCTGTATCCCAATTTCCTCATCCCCCCAGATTAAAGACATATCCTGGCCTTTCTCCTCTGCAACTCACAGCCTAGTTGAAGCCATAGAATTAAAATTGATGTTCTCAGGATCTTGTCCATTCCTCCCGACACCAAAGATCCGAGACAACTCATTTGGTCCTCTGTTCTTCCTAGCTTGCTAGAACTCTAACTTCAAGGTCACACCTGCTTTTAATTCCTTCAACAGGCCCCACCCCTTCACAAGTGCTTTCACTGAAAACTATTTTTGTCAAAGGAAGTACTTCCTCATTTTGCCCTAACTTAGAATCACTGAAAATATCTTCTCTGGGAATCAAAAATTTCCCCAACACATGGATGAGTTTAGAATTTCTCTCCTCCCCCAAACCCCTCTTCCTTTTCCTCATACCTCCTAGTTAAAAATCATATACTAGGTCACTAGGTTTATATGTCAATAAAGATTACATTTAAGAAAAGGAAGAGATGGACCCCTATGAAGCCACAAGATTAGCATGTGTGGGGCATTTCTTTTTTTTTATTACAAATACTAATTAAAGTCTATTAAAAACACACAAAAAGTGTAATATCACATTACAAGCTAGGGTGATGGAGCAGAACATAGAGAATATATGGTCTCTTTCCCCTAGGGAACTTAAATTTTATTACACTCTTTTAAATGTGTCCATATTATATATGATCTTAAAAGAATTATAGAAAATAATTGAACCAGTTTTGATTTCTTTTATATTTCTTCTAAAATATAAATCAGGTAAATTAAGTATTTCTAAGAATATACCTGGGGAAAAGAAATTGGAAAGTACTGGAATAATCTGTTCTGCAGGACCTTTGATCTCCAAATGGGCATAAAAGAATAGAAAGATTCTGCAGATTTCAGAAGATATGGAGTCTTGATCATCCAGTAACGTAGCATTTTTAGTAGTGCTCATTCTGAGTTTGAACAAACATTTAACTTTTTCTTCACATTTTGTCTTAATGGGTAAAATATGAAAATACGAAGAATCAGTTTGGCTTTAGACGTTAACACGGCAGGGCATAGAGACAGAAATTCAGGATAAATTCCAAAAGCAGCCCTAAAAATAAGAGTGATAGGTACTACAAATAATAGAAATTAGAAGAAATAAGGAGGACATAATTTTTCTGAAGCACAGAGAAAATTTTGTTGTATCTGTATTTGATATCATCTCAAATCTAATAAAAAGGAAACACATCAGAGTTCAATTGGAGCCAATGATTAGAGTCCCCATTCCTCATTCCCCAATCTCATTCTACTCCAGTACTCTAAAGAGATTTCTTATCGTTTGTTGCATTTCTGATGTGTTTCTTCCATTTTCATTTATTCATTCATTAATGCGTATCTTCAATATATAAGTGAGTGCTTACTAAATGAGCAACACTTGGGTCTCATTCTGAAAGAAACATAGTCCCAATCTTCAGTCAACCTAGTCAATACTCAAGTTCAGCTAAATAAAGTCTACAAAAGAGAACTGTGTATCTAATCGATGTGATGGAAAAAGTAATGGACTCTGCTTCTAGACCCAGATGGAGAAGGGTTCTTATGGAGGATATGCTTGAACTAGGACTTAGATCATCAGTAGATTTCCCAGTAAAAATAATGGGATAAGAGAACTCTATGCACACATTAACTCAGTGATTGGAGGTTGGCTGTGTATGGGTGAAAACAACACAAATTCATATTAAAGAAACTAATGTAACCCTGACCTTGAAGAACAAGGTATATTATTTTAAAAAGTGTTGTTTTGGGGGGGGGGGCAGGTGACTCAGTCAGTGAAGCATCTGATTCTTGATTTTGGCTCAGGTCATGATCTCGCAGTTAATGAGATCAAGCCCCACATCTGACAGCACAGAGCCTGCTTGGGATTCTCTCTCTCCTCTCTCTCTCCCCCTCCCTCTGCACTCTCTTTCTCAAAATAAATAAATAAACTTTAGAAAAAGTGTTGCTTTTCAAAGTCATATTTTTCAAACTATTAGACTAAACACCGATACTATTTAGGTAGATGGATGGATAGGTAGATAGTTAAATGCATAGATACATGCAGATGATTAATAGATACAAATTGAAGCAAAGTAGGAGATAATAGTTGATTAAATTTTTAAGGGTTAATTCAGGCTAGTTGATGAATTTGTGTGGGTGAGACAAATGTTAATCTTCTTTGAAGCAGCACTGCCTCTTGGTGGTCATATAGAAAAGTCACACTGAACGATTTTCCACAGTTTCTTAACAGTTTGTGTTCAGAAATCCCTGGGTCAATTAGAGCACGGAAGTAAGTGACTGAATCTTCTTGAGCCAGTGATGTCTTCGGATGAATGAAATTTTGCCCCTGTTGAGTTCTATGAAACTTGTGCTCTTTTTTACTGAGATGTATCTCAGGTGGATTTAGAGGTCTTGGTTGCAAAGAGGGACCTACCAAGAGACAACAGGGCTCCTGAAACATTCTTGGTGGAATGTCACGTGCCCTATGGTCTTTTCAGATGCAGAAATTGGCCCGCTGGCTGAGTCACTGCTTGGGCTGTCTTTCCTCCCATAACCTCAACATCAGATCAGGGAGAGTCCTTTATATTGAAGAGAACGCGTCTTTAAATAAATTCTAATATAGACAATTGTTCTACATCTTTGCCAAAGTATTATATAGTCATCTTTTTTTTTTTCAGCTGACATAATGGTTATGTAGTGATCTCATTGTGGTATTACCCTGTCTTTCTCTGATGACTAAGGATGTAGAAAGTTTGGCAGACTTTTTCAATACAGAGTCGAATAAATATTTTTGGCTTTGCAGGCCATTTGGTCTCTGTTGCAACTACTCAACTCTGCCATTGTAGCATGAAAAAAGCCACTGATAATACATAAATACATGAGCGTTGCTCTGTTCCAATAAAACTTTATTTGCAAAAATATGTAGCTGGCTGGATTTGGTTTGTGGGCATATTTTGTTGATCCCCAATGTGGAGCATCTTTTTAATGTGCTTATTGGTCATTCCTACCTCTTTTATAAAAAGCCTGCTCAAATATTTTGCCCATTTTTAAACTGGGTAATTTATCTTTTATTGAGTTTTTTTTTTTCAATGGCATGTTCGTGATTCAGTGAAGAATCTTATTGATATGTGGACACAATTACCCATAACTATGCAGTCCACAACTTCTTTGAAAAATCTGACTTTGGAACCAGTGACTTAGCAGATGTCCAAAGCAGTAAAACATCAGGATTCGGACTAGAATGAGCTGCAAAGAGAAATTCGTTTTCCCATAACCATAAATGTTGATGATTTTGTAAGTTCTGATATTATGTCAAATGATGAGGGAGGATAAGGCAAGTTGAGGTCAAAGCACAGCTGGCATGCATTCCACCTCCCACCCCCGCCCAAGGGTATTCCTGGCACTCCAGGCTGCCCAAGAACAAAGGAAAGAAAACAAAACAAATGGTTCACTGAGACCACTGGACCTGGGTTCCCATCAGTTTACAAACGTCTTAGTAAATTATAAGAAAAAGGCAATCTTATCAGTAATTTAATCCAGAAACCTGTAGACCCAGTTTCCTGGAGCCCCAACATTACCCTCCCCTCCATAGTGATGTGGGGAACAAAGGCAAGAAGAAGGAAATGGAAGGTAAAGTTAAATTTCTTGGGGCGCCTGGGTGGCTCAGTCGGTTGGGCGTCCGACTTCGGCTCAGGTCATGATCTCACGGTCTATGAGTTCGAGCCCCGCGTCAGGCTCTGTGCTGACAGCTCACAGCCTGGAGCCTGTTTCGGATTCTGTGTCTCCCTCTCTCTCTTCCCCTCCCCTGTTCACGCTCTGTCTCTCTCTGTCTCAAAAATAAATAAACGTTAAAAAAAATTTTTTTTTAAAAATAAATTTCTTTACAACTTGTGGTCCACTGAAAAATACTTGAGGCAAAAGAAGAGTAGAACATTACTCCAGGAACCCCCTACCATCCTAAAGTTAATACCTTCCTAGAGGTAAAATAACCTGAGATTGACAATAGTAGGGCTTCAGGTATCTTAGGAGTCCTCTTTAGCATATGAAAGTCCTTCTGGAGACCTCACTTTTGCCTTTACCTCCCCAACCTCCATAGTATGTATATAGCCAGTCACTCTTCACAACCCCAGTGCGGCTCTTTTTGCCCACAGGTCCTGTCCCTGTGCTTTAATAAAATCACCTTTTGGCACCAAACATGTCTTCAAGAATTCTTTCTTGGCTGTCAGCCTTGAACCTCACCCCCATCACCCCAAAACAACCAAGAACACAGGACTCCTTCTTCCCCTGTACTTCCCTCAGACAGGCTGACTGCTAACACCTCTCCTCTCCCCCGGCTTTTTGTTATAGAAGCTGCGTTGCCCGCAAGAGAAGCCACAAAGTCCACGGCAACGGTTCACCCCACTCACGGGGCAGCAAAGCTCTACCCCAGGCATGACAGACTGAGAATACTGGGCCCCTGTTGCACTCACCCCAGCTCCCTCATTGAGTGGTGCTTCCATGCTGGGAAAGGTAAGTCGGGACCAGAGGCCGCTGCTCCCACCCAGCACACTGTTCCTAAAGCAGGAACATCACTCTGAGAAACACAGGTCATGGTCCTTTCTCACAGCTCCAGAGTGGTGACAGAGAGGTTATGCGCAGGGAGAGAAGCAGCTATAAGAACAGAGCTCTCCCCTCGAGAAGACTTTATCTGGACCGTAGCATTGGGAAGTTCAAGTTTAAGGGCACTGTTGAAAACAGTGGAGATTTTGGTCATAAGAAATTAATAGAAGTCCAGTAGCTCAAGAACAGCAATAAGGTAAATCATAAACTAGGAATTTGACAGAGAAAACAGGAAAAAGCTAGGAAGCATCCTCCAGGGGTCAGAATAAGCATCAACGATAAATCTCAAAGACTACCTCTGCAAAGGGGCTTGGAGCAATGTATGCCCACTGGGGCATTGTTGAAAACAAAAGAACAATCAGCCAGCACTTAATTGAGGCTATTTGGCTAGGTGTGATACAAACAGGGGCAGAGAGCTTACCACAGATCTGGGAAAAAGTCTGTCAAGGTTATCTTGCTAAATACCACTGTTATACCAGGATGTCCGGGCACGTACCCAAGACTGTGTTTTCTTAGGACCAATTTCAGAGGCCACACACCATGGACAAAATTGGTTTAATTGAAAGAGTCGAGTCACCAAACAAATAAACAAGCAAACAACAAGAAGAAGAAGCCCTAAAAGGGATGGGGAATGAATACCCAGGGTTGCTATAATATGTGGTTACCTCCAACCATATCTAGGTCCTAATGCCTGGTATTTGAATATATGAATGAATATGACAAGAGGAACTTTGGATATATGATTAATGTAAGGATCTTGATATGAATCATCCTGGAGTATCTGAATAGGCCCTAAATATAATTACAAGTGTCTTTGTGAGAATGATTAGGAGATTTGACTCCAGAAGAGGAAGGAGATGTAGTGGTGATGAGGGAGCACAAGGCAAGCTGAGGCCAAAGTACAGGCTAACAGCACCCACCCCACCCCCTGCTGCCACCTGGTCCGAGGAATACGTGTGATATTTCTCGGACACTCCTTGCTGCCCAAGAACAGGGGAAAGGAAAGAAAGCAAATGGTTGACTGATAGAGATCACAGTCATACATGACAGGAGTCTCCTTCAGCTTATGGATAACTTAGTAAACTGCATGAAAAAGGCAATCTTATCCATAGCCTAATCTCCAGAAACCTATAGACTCCGTTTCCTGAAGCCCTAATATCACCCTCATCAAAATGTAAGGAGGTTTAAGTGTTTATGTGGGAAACAAAGGCAAATGAAAATTAAATTCCCTTACTGCCTATAGCCCACTGACAAGTCCTGAGACTGACAGAGTGACCTTCCTCTAGGAGCTCAGCTCCTGGATGATGGCACTTTGCTAGAGGCAAAAGGGAATATGGGCTTAACATGATCCTGACCGCCCCCCCCCCCGCCCCCAGGATCCTGTGAGTCTCTTTAAACACATAAAAATTCCTTTGCAAATCTCCTTTACCTTTAACTCTCAAGTGTATGTTGGCAATTATACTCCAAGCTTACGCCCCCAATATACATTTGAAGTCTCATAACTGAGGTTTAACTAAACAGTAATAAATGGTGTTTCCCTAACAACAGCTAGCCCCTCAAGGTCCTGGAAACCTTGCTTCCAAAATTCCTTAGAGACTTACACTGTCCCAAACCCCCTCCCAACCTGAAGGTATATAATCAGTCACTCCTCACAACCCCAGTGCAGCTCTTTCTGCCCATGGGTCCTGTCTCTGTGCTTTAATAAAATCACCTTTTTGCACCAAAGACGTATTCAAGAATTCTTTCTTGGCCATCGGCTCCCAACCCCACAATCACCTCAAAACCCCATGGTAGAAGCGAGAGGCTGGAATCATTCAAGAAAGGGTCATGGGCCAGGGAATCCATCTGGTCTCCAGAAGCTAGAACAGGACATGGATTCTTTCTCTTGAGCCTCTAGAAGGGCTCAACCCTGATGAGACCTTGACTAGACAGAGAAAATGATTTCAGACTTCTTGCATCCAAAACTATAAGAGGATGAATTTGTTTTGTGTTCAGTGACCAAGTTCATATATGAACATTCAGAAAGAAATTTTTTTTGTTTGCTTTGCCAGACTAGTAGTGGTGTGGTTTGAAGTAGGGGTCGGGAGCCAATGGGCAAGAAAGATCTCTTGAGACATTTTCAGTGCCAATAAATAAATAAGTAAATAAAAGGTATTTTTATTATAGCATCGGGACAGGACCTGTGGGCAGAAAGAGCTGCCCGGGGTTGTGAGGCGTGACTGAGTATATAAGATTTTCTATCCTATGGAGGGAAGGGTGATGTTAGGGCTCCAGGAAATTGAGTCTATAGGTTTCTGAAGGTTGCTTTTTTTTTTTTTCCTTATAAATCATTAACGCAGTTGCAAACATGGAAACATGTCTTGCATGGCTGTGATCTCTATCAGTTAACCATTTGCTTTTCCCCTTCCTTTGTTCTTGGGCAGCCAGGAGTGCCTGAGGAATATCACACACATCCCACCTGGGGATGGGGAGGGGTTGCAGGATGTTAGCTTGTGCTTTGCCCCCAGCTTGCCTTTTGCTCCCTCATCAGGATGGGATGCAGCCAGTTGCAATTGTCTATTAAGACACATTGGATTGAGGCAGGTTTGTACTCTTGAGACACCCAGCTAAGCTGGATCCTTCTCTAATAACATCTTTATTGGAGTGATTTTTTTTCTTTGTATTCCTTTCACTTTTTTCCCCTCTTGGAATCCCGCATATTGGGCTTAACTATTCATTTTAAGTCTGTGTTCTCATTAGCTACTCATGTTCCAAGTCAGAGTTTTAAGTCCAGAAAAAGAGATCCCAGGTTGAGAAGGGAAGATAAAGACCAAAAAGTCTCAAATCTGTAGGACCTAAAAGTGCCTGTGGTTTGAACTCCAGCGATATAGTCAGAAATATTAAGCCGTGCCAATGCCGTGTGGTGGGCTTCTGGATCTGACTGCGGCTGGAGGAGGAGCCAAGTCCTGCTGAGGGTTTGTGCACAGGCTGCAGGTGCCTGGGGAGCATTGTGACTCTGCCCCGGCGCAGAAATAAATGGCTGAGTCTGTGGTGCTGGAGGAGGAAATGTAGAGCAAGCTGCGGCGATCCTCAACCACGGTCGTAGAGCGTAATCTTCCATTCTGCTTTGTCCCGGAAGGAATGTAAAACAGGTGGATGAGGTGGCCCCCAGGATTTTGGCGAAACCACTGCACCCTGTTCACAGAGGTGGAAAAATTGCACTGCAGCGTGCAGCTGAGTCCTTCCTGGAGACTCAGGTCTGGGGGACTCTGCTTCACCATCAATCCTGTCACACCTGATGAGAAACGGAGACACGGTCACAGGCTATGGTCACTGCAACCCCTGCAAAACCTAGAAAATGCTCTCATAGATGATGAGAAGGACAGAAAGCCTGCCAGTCTTGTGAGCTCCCCCCGTCCTCCCTCAACAACACTGCAGCTGCTGAATCCTTTCAGATTCCCACCTGGAACTGTCTCAACTCACAGCAAACCTGGGTGCACAAAAGTCCCAGCACAGTGACCAGTAGCCTCTTCAGGATGCTTTGCCCTGCTGACCAGGACATTTTCACCATAAGATAGACTAAACTAAACCCTGGGGCGTGAGCGTCACCAACTGGATCTGGAAGTGTTCCTGCTTCTGCAACCAATCAGCCTCACCCAACAGACACTGTTGGGGCCCAGATGCTCTGTGACAGGAAGCCCCACCCTCTGGCCTCAACCCCCCTGAGAATGGGCTGCGTGGGGGCGCGACAGAGGGCATTATTCTGATACTTCAGGGACACTTGCTGATAATCCTGGAAGTCGTAGTGTGGGAGAGGGAAAGGGAGAGGCCCCCGGGGGAGAGAACCAGGCTTCTTCTAAGCTAATGGAGGAGCATCATAGAAAGAATTTTCATGTTCTAAAATCTGAAAAACAGGCGAGTATTCTGACAAAAAGATATTTACTCACCCATGAATTAATTATATGAGAGCCATTCCAGTCATGCCAAGTAAGAACATAAACGTTATATATTATATATTTAACGAATTCCTATTATTGGAATGTATGAAATATTTATGGCCTAGAATAACCAAGACGTGTGGTAAATATTGTTACTGGAAATGAACCTAATAAGACTGTAAATTATGAGGAAAAGATAGGACCAATTTGGACGTTATTTCTACATATTAACTTTGCGGCATAATACTTTGTTTTTCTAATTCTTGGCTGTAAAGTTTCCTGTGGTTCACACTTGCAGTTTAGTGAATCCTTTCTCTAATTTATCTTCCTCTTTTCCTTCTACCTTCCCCTCTCATTGCACCTTCTACTTCCTACTTCCTTTCTTCTTTTTTCCCTTAGCTTCTCTGTCTTCCCTCCTTTTGGTTTTCTAGTGACAGGAAAGAAACAGAAAAAATATTAAGGAAAGGGTGGTATACAACGATTTAGAAATGATTTTGGATCTGTGAACAAAAGTTCCTATTTGTCCTGATACAGAAAATTCTTAGGCAGTAAAAATGAAACAAACCAGAAAACTCTGGAATTCTTCACCTTCCATCTCTCTTTATGTGACTCTGTTTGATCTAGAAGTCTTTTCTGATAAAGGCAGATCAAGGTAATGATACAGATAAAGATTATAACAATGTAAATACAGATATATGCATCACAGCTAGAAACGTCTAGTACTTGAATCAGGGAATAAGGCAAAGCTACTAATTGAAAGGAATATTCAGTAAGAAGCATGTTTCGTACATGCTGATAATGATTTAGTTTTTCCTCACACCCAATTATTCTCCCCTCTTTACTGTCTATTACTAGCCCCCATTTTCACACTCAGACAATTTCTCCAGTCTTTCAACAGCTACTCATAACTAGGTCGCTCAGGATAGTCTTGATTTAAGAAAAGCCTATAGTACCTCCTGATGGACCAGAACCTTAAGAAAGAAACACCTTTTACTCAGCAGTAAGAGCACACATAGCTCAGCCCAGCTATCTTTGTCTGGCGCTGTACCTGTGGATTGACTTGAAGCCATAGAAGTGTCCACAGGACAGAGAATACCATGAATTGGACTATGAGTCCCCCGCCCCCCAGTGCCTTTTAATGAAAATAAATATTTTCATGTAATATAATTTTTGGTAATTGTATGAAAACAATCTAATTCTTAGCTATGAACTTATTTTTTTATTAATTTTTCTAATGTTTATTTTTGAGAGACAGAGACAGAGTGCAAGTGGGGGAGGGGCAGAGAGAGAGGGAGACAGAGAATCCGAAGCAGGCTCCAGGCTCTGAGCTGTTAGCACAGAGCCTGACGTGGGCTTGAACTCACAGACCATGAGATCATGACCAGATCTGAAGTCGGATGCTTAACCAACTGAGCCACCCAGGCGGCCCTTAGCCAGGAACTTATTAAAAAATGAGACCTTCACTGTGATTCAATACAGGTTAGCTCATATATTTAAGAGTGTTTTAGACCTGGGAAAATAAAAAATGAATTAGACACTAGATCTTCATTCAGGGAGCTTATGGTAATAGTGGGGGAGACAAACATCTTTCTAAATGTAATCAAGTCCTAGGGAATGCAGCAATTAAAACATGCCATTAATATTACCTGAACACCAAGACAGCAACAATTACTTTAAGCCTCTATTATAGGAGGCAGTTTAGTGGAAAATATGATACCGTATGCCTTCTATGCAGGTGACAAGAGTGGACAATAACAAAAGCAAAGATGGGTGATCTTTGAAATGCAACCCATTATTTTAATTTTTTTAAGTTTATTTATGTATTTAGAGAGAACGAGTGGGGGAGGGGCAGAGAGAAAGAATCCCAAGCAGGCTCCACACTGCCAGTGTAGAGCCCGATGCAGGGCTCGAACTCACGAAAACTGTGAGATCATGACCTGAGCTGAAACCAAAAGTTGGTTTTTAAGCAGGTTTAGCCGCCCAGGCACCCCAAGTGACCCATTATTTTAAATACAGAGAAGATGAGCAAGTATGTGGATGGGACCACTGATCTCACACACACACACACACACACACACACACAAATAAATGTATTAAAAATTTGGGTGTCTCTGTCACTCGGATCTGGGCACAGTCTATAACCTTAAGTAACTACTAATAGCTTTTAGGCTCAAGGAAAAGCCTTACTCACATACCTTAAGGGTTGCCTCTTAAACTGCATTTGAATATCGGAAAAATTTGTGGGCTGTGCTACTCCAGACTTTGATTTGGAATTTGGGAAGATTTAAAGGAAAGGAAAGAAAAATCAATTCACTAACCCAATCTTTCCTTTCAGATGCTATGGGTGCAATAGATTCTTGCATCATGAAATTTTATTTCCTGAAATGCTAAGTATCCATTTTCTTGCTTATCTATGTACTCACCTATGGTTCTAAAGGATATCGGCATGGTATTCATAACAGTCTTTCATGATGGTTGGAACACTGCAGGACTTAACAATACTACTTTAAAACCATATGTATTCATTCTGGACTAAACATGCTTAAAAAGCGGTGTTATTTATTTTACAACTAGATGGACTTTGAAACTAAAATTGAATGACTTTATTTTTATTAAAAAAATCCATAATTAAGCTTAACATTTTTTATATTATTTATTTATTTATTTTTGAGAGAGAGAGAGAGCACACATGGGGGGAGGGGCAGAAAGAGAGAGGGGAGACACAGAATCTGAAGCAGTTTCCAGGCTCTGAGCTGTCAGCACAGAGCCTGATGTGGGGCTCGAACCCAGGAACTGTGAGTTCATGACCAGAGCTAAAGTCAGAGAACTCAGACGCATAACCAACTGAGCCACCCAAGTGCCCCTAAGTTTAAAATTTTTAAATAAAATTTCAGTTTTAAGCACATGTTACTAAAACTGTTGATTATTCTTTTTTTTTTATATATTGCCTTTTAGCTTTAGTAGATTAAAAGGAAAATAACTTTTTGAAAGCATATGAATAAAGCTTTAGTTTGTGCCCTTGTCTCAGACTCTATAAATAACAGGAGTCCTCTGCAGATGGATTTGCAGTTTCAAGGAATAGAAAACGAAGGCCTCTATATTTTAGTGATCTGCAGACACTGAATATCTGATGAATTGTTCAAGAATATTGCAAATTTTTATCAATGGCACTGTGAGAAAAAGTGTAGGAAAAGAAAATGATTAAGGATTCACTTATTATTATTGTCCATTCAACAGGTATGAGAGAAATTGAATTAGAGAAGAGAAAAAGGGAGGCAGTAACCTGGGTGTGCTGATCAAGAAAAGCTGGTCACTCATAGAACAAAGAAGTCCAAGATTTCACATGAACTTCATCATGACCTGTGTTTGACTGAGAATGTTATCAAGGACCAGTGGATAAAAAAGGCCCTTTTCCCTTCATTTTGAATTGTCTTTCAAAGGTCACCTGACAATATCCTTAAAATGCCAGCTCTAATTAAGTCCATTCTCAAATATTTTAGTCAAAGCGCTGATGTTCTTTAAGGAAAGAAACTTCTGAGGATACTAGTAAAATAATCTGGAGATAATGCAGTTTGACACAAGCAGTTATCCTGGGTTTTCGGTAGAGTAATTCTCTGATTTGCCTTATGCCAACTCACATGGCCAACCCCGGACCATCTAAGCCCATCACTATTTCAGATGACACAAGAGCAAGTAACTTCCTCCAGCTTGTTGAAAATCAAATCCTATAGCTTCATTTCCTCTAGAAGCCTGACTCTAGAGGATAAAAATGCTGCACTTCAAAAAACAGGAGTCTTGCCTTTGCAAAATGGAAAAATAAATAAATAAAAGGAAAAATATCTAGGGGTGCCTGGGTGGCTCAGTCGGTGAAGCATCCAACTTTGGCTCAGGTTGTGATCACAGTTCGTGAATTAGAGCCCTGAATCAGTTCTGCACTGATAGCATGGAGCCTGCTTCGGATCCTTGGTCTTCCTCTCTCTCTGCCCCTCCTCTGCTTGTTCTCTCTCTCTCAAAAATAAATAAACATTTTTTGAAAAAGGGAAAATATCTGGGAATGCAAGCTGGTGCAGCCACTCTGGAAAACAGTATGGAGGTTCCTCAAAAAACTAAAAATAGAACTACCCTACGACCCAGCAATTGCACTACTAGGCATTTATCCAAGGGATACAAGTGTGCTGTTTCAAAGGGACACACGCACCTCCATGTTTATAGCAGCACTATCAACAGTAGCCAAAGTATGGAAAGAACCCAAATGTCCATTGATGGAGGAATGGCTAAAGAAAATGTGGTATATATATATATATATATATATATATATATACACACACACACACACAATGGAGTATTACTTGGCAATCCAAAAGAATGAAATCTTCCCATTTGCAACTACGTGGATGGAACTGGAGAGTATTACGCTAAGCGAAGTTAGTCGGAGAGTATTACGCTAAGCAAAGTTAGTCAGAGAAAGACAAATATCATATGAGTTCACTCATATGAGGACTTTAAGAGACAAAACAGATGAACATAAGGAAGGGAAACAAAAATAATGTAAAAACAGAGAGGGGAACAAAACAGAAAAGACTCATAAATATGGAGAACAAACTGAGGGTTATGGGAGGGGTTCTGGGAGGGGGGGATGGGCTAAATGGGTAAGGGGCACTAAGGAAGCTACTCCTTAAATCATTTTTCCACTATATGCTTACTAATTTGGATGTAAATTTAAAAAAATAAAAAATAAAACAAGTTTAAAAAAAGAAAAAAGAAAAAGGGAAAATATCTAAGATGTCCATAGAAACCAAACACTTCCCAGGATTCTGTGTTATCTGTATTGTTTGTCTTTACAGAACATGTCAACTTCCTGAAAACAATTCAGGCTGAGACCCTTAGTCCTTTAAGTTACAGTGTCTCAGAAGGTTTGTGTTCAGCTCCCCCTGTAGTCCCAGGCGCTGTGTCACTCACAGCACAGAAGTACTTGGCCGAGTCGCTCCAATGGGCTGAGTGTTTCCTCAGGTGGAAGGCCTTTTCACTCTTCTTAAATTCAGCCTCGAAACCTTTGATGCCTTGAACCAGGGCATCTGATGGCCCTGAAGAGTACTTAAGAAGAAGCTGGAGTCCTTGGTTGGGGTGCTGCACATACCAGAAGAGATAAGTAGTTCCACTAGAGGAATAGTTGCAACTCAGCTCCAGACGGGCTCCTTCAGAGACAGTGATGTGGCCGTCAGGTTGGGTCAGTGACTGGGCTCCAGTTCCTCCTGAAACATTAGTGCTGAGTCAATGAACTCCACTAAAGCAAAAGGTCTATATTCAGAATCAAACCAGAACAATGTTTTACTTGTGGACAAGGGAATTAAATGGAATGTTACTCACTCAGGAACAGAAGCACCCCAAGAGTCAAGATGAACACCAAGGTCATGGCCAAGCAGTGAAGAACCAGAGAGTTTTCTTTCTGGGAAGTTCCTCACACACAAATAAAATCTGATGACTGAGGGGACTTGAATCCAGATTGCTCTGAGGTTGAGGAGGAATGACAGATTTAGATTCCTTTTTCTTCGGGACTGTTAGGAAGAGATGCTCTCCGGGCAAAACTGTCTGCCCCTGTTGTCTGAGATTCTTTATATGTCACTGTCTAAAAACTGCCGACAGAACACTTCTTTAAAGTGTAAGGACAGAAGGTTTTTGGGAGCTTATTCTGATCTTTTACAGAAAAGCCATTTTGAATTTAGGCAACAGTGCCCTCTAGGGGTGAAACAGAGCTAAGGAGACATTTACATTTTTTTGTGAACCTTTCCGACTTGTTCCTGACCGTCTATAGGTGAATTTCAAAGCATTATGGTTGTGTCCAGGGGAGTTATGTTTTGCAGGCCCTGAAACTTATACAATGGGGGATTTTTATAAAAGAACAGAAAATTTTGAATAAAAAATCGGGCACAAAATAATTTTTTAGAATGAGAAAGAAAATCACAACAAATTACAAATTTTATTAAACAAAGGCCACAAATATCATAAAATCTAGAAAACTGCATATTTCCCTCATACATTTATTTAATACTTTTTGTTTCTTTTTCTTTTGACTCCATACTTTTTAGTTGTTTCTTCATTTGACAATAAATTTGCAATATTTCCTATATAGTAAAAGTAAAGATAATTCAGTCTTTACTCCCAGCATGGTTGGTCACACACACACACAAATTTTAATTCACAGTGCATTGTGATAATGCTACATAAATTTTTAGGACTATAGTCAAATTTTGTAAAACATCTATTAAGTCACTGTGTACTGTAAAATTTCATTACATTTCAAGTTTTCTTATGCTGTAACAAACCCTAAATACTATGAACTGATGACACTTATTAACCAGTCTATTAAGTCTGTGTTACTTTTCTATTGCTATGTACCAAACTACCATGAGCTCTGTGACTTAGAACAACACCCATTTATTATCTCACATATTCTGTGGGTCAGAAGTCTGGGTACAGTTAAGCAAGATCTCACAAGTCTACAATCAAGAAGTCAACCAAGAATGCTGTCTTGTCTGAGGTGTGGGGGCCCTCTTCCAAGCTCAAGTAGTTGTTGGCAGAATTCATTTTCTTGTAGAACTCATAGCAGCTTGCTTCTTCAAGCCTAGCAGGAGAAGCTCTCTGATCTCAGGAAAACCTAAGCCCTCTTGTGTCAAGCACACCTGATTGTAACAAGCCCACCAAAGGATATTCTGTCTTTTGATGAACTCAAAATCAAACTGATTCAGGGCTTTAATTACATCTGCAAAGTCTCTTTACCTTTGCCACTAACATAACTTGGTCGTACAAGTGACATCCGTCATATTGTAGGTCCTGCCCACATTCAAGGGGAGGAGATTACATAGGGTATGTACACCAGAGATCAGAAATCTTAGGTACCATCTTAGAATTTGCCTACCACAGTTGTTAATGTCTTCATTTTACTGGTGTATTATGAGTTATACATTATCCCCATAAATGTAAAAAATTTGGGACCAATCATCAAGAAGTTAAGAAAAACCTTAACAGATACAACTGGGTAAAGCCATTTCACACCAAAGGAAAGCATAACCAAAGGCACCCACCACAAAGGTAAGGAATCAAGTTTATATAGAATGGAGTGCACAGATATGGTAACAGTAGGCAGTAAAACCATAAAAATGAATTGGAACCAGCCAGGAAGGTGCAATATAGTTTTAAACTCCAGAAAGTTGCCAACAGTAGACCATCAGGTCTTTAAGGAAGCAAAGACTTGTTAACGGACCATTAGCAGAGTCTTATGTCTAGCCTGAGTAGTCAGGCTGCTGAAATGAGAATTGAGGCCATAGGGGCAGATGGAATTTCCAAAGGAGAGGGCACATATTGAGAAGAAAAGAGGGCCTACAGCAGGAGGAATGCTCACGATGTGGAATAATCAAAGAATAGTATAAAAGGACACTGCAAAAGATCTCCCAGATCTTGAATTTATTTTTTACTTTTATTTATTATTTGTTTATTTGATGTTTATTACTTTTGAGAGAGAGAGAGACAGAGTGCAAGCGGGGGAGGGGCAGAGAGAGAGAGAGGGAGACACAGAATCCCAAGCAGGCTCCAGGCTCCAGGCTGCCAACACAGAGCCCGATGCAGGGCTCGAACTCACAAACTGTGAGATCATGACATGAGCTGAATGAAGTCAGACACTTAACCAACTGAGCCACAGGTGCCCCCAGATCTTGAATTTTTAAATGGGAGTGCAGAGGGTCAGAGAGAGAAAGATTTCAAAAAAGGAATGAATGAATGAGTAGGTAAGACTGCAGAAAGTGGCTGCTCTAAATGTGGTCTGTAGGTTAAGCAGCATTGGCATCACCGGGGGCTATTCTGGATTGCGTGATCTCAGACACTACCCAAACTTCCTAAGCCAGAATCTTCATTTTAGTGATTCATGTGCACATTAAAATTTGAGAAATATTGGCCTAGTGTTTTAATGCAACTTAAACATATCTTTTGGATTTAAAGGTGAAGAGGCCATTGATGACTTCTGAGAAAACAGATTTTAAAAAGGGTTGGGACAAAAGCCAAGATGCATGGAGGTGTGGAGTGAAAGACAGGAGACAAAGTGAAAGCAGTTATGATTGAGGCTACAGTAAAGGAACAGGGAGCCAAGAAGTGGATCGGTGGCAGGAGAGACGTGTATGGGCTTGGGGCGAGTGTTAAATTATTTTTTAAGATGAGAAAGCTTAAATATTTTAATTGATGAAAAGGAATCGGTGGCAAAAAAAAAAAAAAAAAAAGATTATGGAGTTTGGGTAATCAGTGGGCTGAGGTGCCAGAGAAGTGAGACAGAATGATATGGGAAAAGAGTTTGGGCACAGGATACTGTCTGTTTAAAAGTAAGAGGGATACCTTTTACATCATTACAGGAAGTAAGGTAAATTATATGTATAAAAGCAAAGTTTTAGTTGGGATGCAGAAAGTTGAAGATGATATTAATGATATCATTTAATGATATCAATTATCTTTATGGTCACCTACCATGGATAATCAAAAGGTGGTGGATATGCCGTTTTGGCAGAATAGAGCTTCAAGGGAGATATTGTAGAGTATAGAATGATAACAGATTATAGAAACAAAATATTTTCATGCACTGTTTCATGTACAGTTGATGTTAAAAGCTGTGACTATATGGAGACAATCTTCAGTATAGCTATGTGGTTTTTACCAGCTATGCTCATCAGTCAAGCAATATGACTAAGAGGGAAGATTGGTCCAGAAGTGGAATTTATCAGATGTGTTGTGATGGTTAATTTTGTGTCAACTTAACTGGCCTGAGGGATGCCCAGATAGCTGGTAAAACATTCTTTCTTCATGTCTGTGAGAATTTCCAGGAGAGATTAGTGGATTGGAGGCAGGAGAGGCATGTATGGGTTTGGAGAGTGTTAAATTATTTTTTAAGATGAGAAAGCTCAAATATTTGAAATGATGAAAAGGAATCAGTGGCAGAAAAAAATAAGATTATAAAGTGAGATTATTTGACTGAGTGGAATGACCAAAGAGATCTCCTCTCACTAGTGTGGGCAGGTATTGTCTAGTCCACTGGGGGTCTGAATGGAACAGAAAGATGGAGAAAGAACAAATTGTCTCCCTCTTACCCTTTTCTCTCTTCATGAGCTGGAACATCCATCTTTTTCTGCTGTCAGACCATGGAGATCCTGGTTCTCAGGCCTTTGGACATGGAGGGAATTATACCACTGGCTTTCTTGGTCTTCCAGCTTTCAGATGGCAGACTTTGGGACTTCTTGGCCTCTCTAATGAGTGAGCCAATTCCTATAATGAGTCTATCTATCTATCTCCTATTAATTTCATTTCTCTGGAGAACCATGACTAATACAAGTGTCGTAGAATAACAGGTGGACAGAGTGAGATGAGAATACCAGCACGAAGCAGTTGAAGAAATATGTCCTGGAGACTGTTGGATGAGAAGGAAGAGAAAATAGCAGATGAGACAGAAGACTATGAAGGAACTGGAGGAACAGATGTTATTAAAGAATAGATTTGGTAAGAGTAACTTCATGAGGACAATCAAAAAAGATGATTGTCATCTGAGAAGGTAGGGCTTCAGAGATGGAAAAGTTCTGGTTAATGACTAGTGGCATGGCTAGCTTATTTGACATCTGGATAAAATAAAGTTTAAGACTCTTTTTCACTATACACAAAAATGTTTCATAATTATCATGGTATATTTAGGAAAAGACATTTTCTTGGTGCATTCTTTAGTTTTTAATGTAAATAATTAACAACTTAATAAAGAAGATATTTCAGTGTTTAGAATATTATTCAAATTCAATAAATCATTTATTTATGACTTAAATTGGCACTTAAAAATATTACCCCTTCTGGGGCACCTCAGTGGCTCAGTCGGTTAAGTATCCGACTCTTGATTTTGGTTCAGGTCATGATCTCATGGTTCCTGGGATCAAACCCCGCCTTGGGCTCTGTACTGGCAGCGCAGAACCTGCTTGGGGTTCTCTTTTCCCTCTCTCTCTGTCCTATCCCTGCTTGTGCTGTCTCGCTCTGTCTCTCAAAAATAAACATTAAAAAAAAATATTATCCCTTATAGTGTTCATTCTCTGTTTTTTATTTTAAACACAAATAGAAACTATCAATGGTCTCATAAAATAACAAAATAGAATAACTCAATATTATGTTTCTCTCCACAACCATTGTACTATTATTGTTTGTTTCAAATCTATGTTTGAATGCAGAAATATATAACGCGATAGGTTTAGAAATATGACCTGCATGAAAAGCAAGCTCAGACAATTACACAGTGTTACAAACTTGTTCCAAAAATTAAAGGCATGCGCTTTCACTATTGGGAACATGGAAGAGTTATACTTTTCTCTAAGTACTATACAATTAAAATCCATGGACATTATGTATAAAACAAAACAAAACCAAAAGGTGGAGAGAAGTCAGAACAGCTAGGGACTTTGAGAACTGAGAAAGAACAACACAGTGAGTTTACCGGGTTTTCTTTTTGTCTCCTTCGGGATTTGGAGTTGAGGAAGCTGACAACAAGGAAACATGGTCTCTCGGGCTCACTTGCTCTCCGATCTTGAGATTGTGCTTCTCACTTTAAAAAGCTTCCCAGCTTGGGGCACCTGGGTGGCTCAGTCTGTTGAGTGTCCAACTTCTGGCTCAAGTTATGATCTCACGGTTCATGAGTTTGAGCCCCTTATCAGCTCACGGCTGTCAGCATGGAGCCCGCTTTAGATCCTCTGTCCTCCTTGCTGCCCCTTCTCTGCTCTCTCTCTCTTTCTAAATAAACATGAAAAAAAAAGCTGTAAAAAAAAAGCTTTCCAGCTTGTGTTACACACACACACACACACACACACACAGGCCATTAGATATATGGAATTATGCTAATTATCAAGTCTTGAGCCACAGTCTTCACCTGCACCAATAACTGTATCTGAATCTAGCTGTCAACATTGTTGGCCATTAGAATCTGGGACAATGGAAAAGAAGAAAGAAAGAAAGAAAGAAAGAAAGAAAGAAAGAAAGAAAGAAAGAAAGAAAGAAAGAAAAAAAAAGGAAAGAAAGAAAAAGGAAGGAAGGAAGGAAGAAAAAAGGAAGAAAGAAAGAAAGGAAGAAAGAAAGGAAAGAAAGAAAGGAAGAAACCCAATGTTTCAGTGTTTCAGGCCCGAGGAGGTCTGATTTAATTGCCTGAGATGGACCCAGGTATCAGTGCTCTTTTAAGCCCCAAAGCTGTTCCAATGGGCTCTCAAGTTGAGAATCCGGGTCAAGAGGGACTCAGTCCACTGATCAGCCTGGACTCCATCACTAGACCCAAAATTAGAACCTCACCTAAATCATGTGTACTAAGAAGGGAAGAGGAGCTGTGCCTCAAAACAAATATGAGGTATAGTTACTAAAAAGCAAAGCAGGGATGGATCCTAGCTGGCAAAACAGAAATCTTCTATATGGGCCACACACCTTATCTTCACACTGCCGATCATTCTGTTGCAAACCTTGCCAAATTCTCAACACCCTAAAGGGAACTTCGTGGCTCTTCCAGGTGAAAAGGTCTAAATATTATAGAGAACACTACTTTGAAAAGACCCTCCAAAAAACCCTGCTGCTCTCTCTACTCAAAGGATCAGTAAACGGTCTTGTTTAGCAAGACAGAGCATGGTTAGGCAATAATCGTTGTATTCCCGACACATATCCCAGAAAAAAAACTGCAGCTTCATGCATACTAACACAATCAGATGCCAGGTGGGGAGCCTAAACTACTGCCCTGCAAACACAGAGGCACCTTTAGCATCTCTCCTGATGTAGTGTCAGAGAAGGCCAAGTAGAGAATGGGAACTGTAACTCCTGCCTTCTGGTAATGAGTTTTACTATGTTCCCTGAGTGTGAGGGCAACTCTGTGGGGAGCCTGGACTTCCACCACCACTGGGAACAATGGAGAGCCTTTCCTCTTCCCCACTGGAGTGGTCTAGTAGCGACCTAATTCAGGCCTAGTTCACTATTGCCCAGTAGTTACAAGGCCACCCCTGCCTAGCGTCCGTGGAGACCATGGGAGCTGCAACTCCCACCTAGCAATAATGAGGTGCACTGTATCAAGAAGTATCAAGAAGGCTGAATGGCTGAAAGAGAAGAGAAGAGCTGTCAAATCCAGAACAGATTTACAAAATGGTGAAAGAGGGAAACTTAAAACATCAGGAGGGAAGAAAGAACACAGTAATCAAAAAGAAGGATAAATACATAAAGCTTTCCTTTTTCTCTTGAGTTTCCAAAATTAAGTTTAATGGGTCAGGGAAAAATTATAACACTGTTTAATGATATTCTAAGCATATATAGGGGAAATATTAAAGAAAATTATATTATGAATATGGGAAGATAAGTGGATGTAAAAAGGAGGCACTGTTTTTATACTTCATTCAAATTGGTGACATGACATCACTAGTAGACTGTGTTATGTATATGACAGTGTAATACCCAGGACAATCCTTTTAAAAAGCTATACAGGGAGAAACATCAAAAACACCATAGATAAATTAAAATTGAATTCTAGAAAAATGCCAAATGACTCACAGAGATTAAAAGGAAAAAACACAGGAAAACAAAAAAAACAGTGAGAACAAACGAATAAATAGACTGGAAGATTAAGCCACAAAACATCAATGATATTAAATGCAAATTATATAAATATATCAGTTATGATACAGAGATTGTTCTATCCATGAAAAGACAGTTAAAATAAGAAATGGATTAAAAAACATGACCCAACTATAACTGTCTACAGGCAACTCATTTTATTTTATTTTATTTTATTCATTTTTTTTTAACTCATTTTAAATTACATAGGCATATTGAAAGTAAAAGGATAGAGGACTAGGAAGATGGCGGCATAGGAGGACGCTAGGCTCACCGCGCGTCCTGCTGATCACTTAGATTCCACCTACACCTGCCTAAATAACCCAGAAAACCGCCAGAGGATTAGCAGAATGGACTCTCCGGAGCCAAGCGCAGATGAGAGGCCCACAGAAGAGGGTAGGAAGGGCGGCGAGGCGGTGCGCGCTCCACGGACTGGCGGGAGGGAGCCGGGGCGGAGGGGCGGCCCGCCGGCCAAGCAGAGCCCCTGAGTCTTGCTTGCAAAAGCGGAGGGGCCGGAGGGAGTGTGTTCCGCAAGCAAGCGGGACTTAGCATCTGGGAGGTCAGAAGTTAACAGCTCTGCTCAGAAAGCGGGAAGGCTGGAGGACAAAGGGAGGGAGAGCTGCTGAGCCCCCGGACGACAGAGCTCAGTTTGGTGGGGAACAAAGGCGCTTGCCAGCGCCATCTCCCCCGCCCATCCCCCAGCCAAAATCCCAAAGAGAACCAGTTCCTGCCAGGGAACTTGATCGCTCTGCGCAAACACCCAACTCTGTGCTTCTGCGGAGCAAAACCTCCGGCAGTGGATCTGACTCCATCCCGCTGCCACAGGGCCCCTCCTGAAGTGGATCATCTAAGGAGAAGCGAGCTAAGCCTGCCCCTCCTGCCCCCGTGCACCTTGCCTACCCACCCCAGCTAATACGCCAGATCCCCAGCACCACAAGCCTGGCAGTGTGCAAGTAGCCCAGACAGGCCATGCCACCCCACAGTGAATCCCGCCCCTAGGAGAGGGGAAGAGAAGGCACACACCAGTCTGACTGTGGCCCCAGCGGTGGGCTGGGGGCAGACATCAGGTCGGACTGCGGCCCCGCCCACCAACTCCAGTTATACACCACAGCACAGGGGAAGTGCCCTGCAGGTCCTCACCACTCCAGGGACTGTCCAAAATGACCAAACAGAAGAATTCCCCTCAGAAGAATCTCCAGGAAATAACAACAGCTAATGAACTGATCAAAAATGATTTAAACAATATAACAGAAAGTGAATTTAGAATAATAGTCATAAAATTAATCGCTGGGCTTGAAAACAGTATAGAGGACAGCAGAGAATCTCTTGCTACAGAGATCAAGGGACTAAGGAACAGTCAGGAGGAGCTGAAAAACACTTTAAACGAGATGCAAAATAAAATGGAAATCTCCACAGCTCGGATTGAAGAGGCAGAGGAGAGAATAGGTGAACTAGAAGATAAAATTATGGAAAAAGAGGAACCTGAGAAAAAGAGAGATAAAAAAATCCAGGAGTATGAGGGGAAAATTAGAGAACTAAGTGATACACTAAAAAGAAATAATATACGCATAATTGGTATCCCAGAGGAGGAAGAGAGAGGGAAAGGTGCTGAAGGTGTACTTGAAGAAATAATAGCTGAGAACGTTCCTGAACTGGGGAAGGAAAAAGGCATTGAAATCCAAGAGGCACAGAGAACTCCCTTCAGACGTAACTTGAATCGATCTTCTGCACGACATATCATAGTGAAACTGGCAAAACACAAGGATAAAGAGAAAATTCTGAAAGCAGCAAGGGATAAACGTGCCCTCACATATAAAGGGAGACCTATAAGACTCGTGACTGATCTCTCTTTTGAAACTTGGCAGGCCAGAAAGGCATGGCAGGAGATCTTCAATGTGATGAACAGAAAAAAATATGCAGCTGAGAATCCTTTATCCAGCAAGTCTGTCATTTAGAATAGAAGGAGAGATAAAGGTCTTCCCAAACAAACAAAAACTGAAGGAATTCGTCACCACTAAACCAGCCCTACAAGAGATCCTAAGGGGAATCCTGTGAGACAAAGTACCAGAGACATCGCTACAAGCATAAAACATACAGACAACACAATGATTCTAAACACGTATCTTTCTATAATAACACTGAATGTAAATGGACTAAATGCGCCAACCAAAAGACATAGGCTATTAGAATGGATAAAAAAACAAGACCCATCTATTTGCTGTCTACAAGAGACTCATTTTAGACCTGAGGACACCTTTAGATTGAGAGTAAGGGGATGGAGAACTATTTATCATGCTACTGGAAGCCAAAAGAAAGCTGGAGTAGCCATACTTATATCAGACAAACTAGACTTCAAATTAAAGGCTGTAACAAGAGATGAAGAAGGGCATTATATAATAATTACAGGGTCTATCCATCAGGAAGAGCTAACAGTTATAAATGTCTATGCGCCGAATACGGGAGCCCCCAAATATATAAAACAATTACTCATAAACATAAGCAACCTTATTAATAAGAATGTGGTAATTGCAGGGGACTTTAACACTCCACTTACAGAAATGGATAGATCATCTAGACACATGGTCAATAAAGAAACAAGGGCCCTGAATGATACATTGGATCAGATGGACTTGACAGATATATTTAGAACTCTGCATCCCAAAGCAACAGAATATACTTTCTTTTCGAGTGCACATGGAACATTCTCCAAGATAGATCATATACTGGGTCACAAAACAGCCCTTCATAAGTATACAAGAATTGAAATTATACCATGCATACTTTCAGACCACAATGCTATGAAGCTTGAAATCAACCACAGGAAAAAGTCTGGAAAACCTCCAAAAGCATGGAGGTTAAAGAACACCCTACTAATGAATGAGTGGGTCAACCAGGCAATTAGAGAAAAAATTAAAAAATATATGGAAACAAATGAAAATGAAAATACAACAATCCAAACGCTTTGGGACGCAGCAAAGGCAGTCCTGAGAGGAAAATACATTGCAATCCAGGCCTATCTCAAGAAACAAGAAAAATCCCAAATACAAAATCTAACAGCACACCTAAAGGAAATAGAAGCAGAACAGCAAAGGCAGCCTAAACCCAGCAGAAGAAGAGAAATAATAAAGATCAGAGCAGAAATAAACAATATAGAATCTAAAAAAACTGTAGAGCAGATCAACAAAACCAAGAGTTGGTTTTTTGAAAAATAAACAAAATTGACAAACCTCTAGCCAGGCTTCTCAAAAAGAAAAGGGAGATGACCCAAATAGATAAAATCATGAATGAAAATGGAATGATTACAACCAATCCCTCAGAGATACAAACAATTATCAGGGAATACTATGAAAAATTATATGCCAACAAATTGGACAACCTGGAAGAAATGGACAAATTCCTAAACACCCACACTCTTCCCAAACTCAATCAGGAGGAAATAGAAAGCTTGAACAGACCCATAACCAGCGAAGAAATTGAATCGGTTATCAAAAATCTCCCAACAAATAAGAGTCCAGGACTAGATGGCTTCCCAGGGAAGTTCTACCAGACGTTTAAAGCAGAGATAATACCTATCCTTCTCAAGCTATTCCAAGAAATAGAAAGGGAAGGAAAACTTCCAGACTCATTCTATGAAGCCAGTATTACTTTGATTCCCAAACCAGACAGAGACCCAGTAAAAAAAGAGAACTACAGGCCAATATCCCCGATGAATATGGATGCAAAAATTCTCAATAAGATACTAGCAAATCGAATTCAACAGCATATAAAAAGAATTATTCACCATGATCAAGTGGGATTCATTCCTGGGATGCAGGGCTGGTTCAACATTCGCAAATCAATCAACGTGATACATCATATTAATAAAAGAAAAGATAAGAACCATATGATCCTGTCAATTGATGCAGAAAAGGCCTTTGACAAAATTCAGCAACATTTCTTAATAAAACCCTTGAGAAAGTCGGGATAGAAGGAACATACTTAAACATCATAAAAGCCATTTATGAAAAGCCCACAGCTAACATCATCCTCAATGGGAAAAAACTGAGAGCTTTTTCCCTGAGATCAGGAACACGACAGGGATACCCACTCTCACCGCTGTTGTTTAACATAGTGTTGGAAGTTCTAGCATCAGCAATCAGACAACAAAAGGAAATCAAAGGCATCAAAATTGGCAAAGATGAAGTCAAGCTTTCACTTTTTGCAGATGACATGATACTATACAAGGAAAATCCGATAGACTCCACCAAAAGTCTGCTAGAACTGATACATGAATTCAGCAAAGTTGCAGGATACAAAATCAATGTACAGAAATCAGTTGCATTCTTATACACTAACAATGAAGCAACAGAAAGACAAATAAAGAAACTGATCCCATTCACAATTGCACCAAGAAGCATAAAATACCTAGGAATAAATCTAACCAAAGATGTAAAAGATCTGTATGCTGAAAACTATAGAAAGCTTATGAAGGTAATTGAAGAAGATATAAAGAAATGGAAAGACATTCCCTGCTCATGGATTGGAAGAATAAATATTGTCAAAATGTCAATACTACCCAAAGCTATCTACACATTCAATGCAATCCCAATCAAAATTGCACCAGCATTCTTCTCGAAACTAGAATAAGCAATCCTAAAATTCATATGGAACCACAAAAGGCCCCAAATAACCAAAGTAATTTTGAGGAAGAAGACCAAAGCAGGAGGCATCACAATCCCAGACTTTAGCCTCTACTACAAAGCTGTCATCATCAAGACAGCATGGTATTGGCACAAAAACAGACACATAGACCAATGGAATAGAATAGAAACCCCAGAACTAGACCCACAAACGTATGGCCAACTCATCTTTGACAAAGAGGGAAAGAACATCCAATGGAAAAAAGACAGTCTCTTTAACAAATGGTGCTGGGAGAACTGGACAGCAACATGCAGAAGGTTGAAACTAGACCACTTTCTCACACCATTCACAAAAATAAACTCAAAATGGATAAAGGACCTGAATGTGAGACAGGAAACCATCACAACCCTAGAGGAGAAAGCAGGAAAAGACCTCTCTGACCTGAGCCGTAGCAATCTCTTACTCGGCACATCCCCAAAGGCAAGGGAATTAAAAGCAAAAATGAATTACTGGGACCTTATGAAGATAAAAAGCTTCTGCACAGCAAAGGAAACAACCAACAAAACTAAAAGGCAACCCACGGAATGGGAAAAGATATTTGCAAATGACATATCGGACAAAGGGCTAGTATCCAAAATCTATAAAGAGCTCACCAAACTCCACACCCGATAAACAAATAACCCAGTGAAGAAATGGGCAGAAAACATGACTAGACACTTCTCTAAAGAAGACATCCGGATGGCCAACAGGAACATGAAAAGATGCTCAACGTCGCTCCTTATCAGGGAAATACAAATCAAAACCACACTCAGATATCACCTCACGCCCGTCAGAGTGGCCAAAATGAACAAATCAGGAGACTATAGATACTGGAGAGGATGTAGAGAAACGGGAACCCTCTTGCACTGTTGGTGGGAATGCAAACTGGTGCAGCCACTCTGGAAAACAGTGTGGAGGTTCCTCAGAAAATTAAAAATAGACCTACCCTATGACCCAGCAATAGCGCTGCTAGGAATTTACACAAGGGATACAGGAGTACTGAGGCATAGGGGCACTTGTACCCCAATGTTTATAGCAGCACTCTCAACAATAGCCAAATTATGGAAAGAGCCGAAATGTCCATCAACTGACGAATGGATAAAGAAATTGTGGTTTATATACACAATGGATTACTACAGGGCAATGAGAAAGAATGAAATATGGCCCTTTGTAGCAACGTGGATGGAACTGGAGAGTGTGATGCTAAGTGAAATAAGCCATACAGAGAAAGACAGATACCATATGTTTTCACTCTTATGTGGATCCTGAGAAACTTAACAGAAATCCATGGGGAAGGGGAAGGAAAAAAAAAAAAAGAGGTTAGAGTGGGAGAGAGCCAAAGCATAAGAGACTCTTAAAAACTGAGAATAAACTGAGGGTTGATGGGGGTTGGGAGGGAGGGGAGGGTGGGTGATGGGTATTGAGGAGGGCACCTTTTGGGATGAGCACTGGGTGTTGTATGGAAACCAATTTGACAATAAATTTCATATATTGAAAAATAAAATAAAATAAAACTGCAAATCACATACCCACACCCAAAAAAAAAGAAAGTAAAAGGATAGAAAGATATATCGTGTGAACATTAATCAAAGGAAAAATGGCTACATTGGTACCAGATAAAGTTGATGGACTTCTGAACAAAGAAAATTACCAGAAACAGAGAGGAGCCTTACATACTGATAAAAAGGATAAATTTCCAAGAGGACATAGCAATCCTAAATGTGTATGCACCAACCAACAGAGCTGAAGAATGAGTGGAACAAAAACTGACAGGACCAAAGGGAGAAATAGACAAATCTACAATTGTAGTTAGAGACTTTAATACCCTCTCTCCACAAGTGAGAGAACAACTAGCCAGAAAATCAGCAAGCATGTAGAAGAACTCAATAACACCACAACCAGCCATATCTGGTAGGCAGCTCTACCCATCAACACCCTAGCCAATGATGGCAGAATACACATTGGTTTCAAGTGCCCATGAAGTACATACCAAGTAAGACTGTATCTTGAGCCATAAAGCAAACCTCAACAAACATGATGTAGAAGAATTAAAATCATAAGGAGCATGTTCTCTGACCACAGTGAAATAAAACTGTAAATAAATAACAGAAAGATAATAGGAAAATTTCCGAATACTTGGTAACTAAACAGCATACTTCTTTTACTTTTTAATGTTTATTTATTTATTTTGAGAGAGAGAGAGAGAGAGAAAGAGCATGAGCCTGTGCATGGGAGGAGCAGAGAAAGAGGGAGAGAGAGAATCCCAAGCAGGCTCCAAACATCAACGTAGAGCTGGAGTCAGGGCTTGATCTCACAAATTGCAAAATCATGACCTGAGCTGAAATCAAGAGTTGGAGGCTTAACTGACTGAGCCACCCAGGGGCCCTACAACACACTTCTTAATAATCTAAGGGTCACAGAGAATGTCTCAAAGAAAATCAAGTGTATACTGAATTGAATGAAAATGAAACTACAGCACATCAAAATCTGTGGGACGTGGCCCAAGTAGTGCCAAGAGGGAAATTGATAGCACTAAATGCAAATATTAGAAAAGAATAAAAGTCTCAAATCAACCACCTAAGCACTCACCTCAAAAACCCAGAAAAAGAGAAAAACTAATCCAAAACAAGCATAAGGAAGGAAATAATAAAGGCAAAAATTAGTGAAATTGAAAATGGAAAAACAGTAAAAAAAAAAAAATCAATAAAACAAAGAGCTGGTTCTTTAAAAAGATCAGCAAAACTGACAACCTTCTAGCAAAACAAGGAAAAAAATGGAGAAGACATGAACAGGTTAACTAAAGATAGGGCATCCTATGTGATTGGTTAGGGGCGAATATCTGCCTTTTTCCAGTTGGTCCCGTGTTGGATGGACTTCCAGAACACGGTGCTAAGTGAAAGAAGCCATGTATGAAGGGCTGTACAATTCCATTTATGTGAAATGAACAGAATAAATAAACCCTTAGAGACAGACTGCAGGTGACCAGGGGTTGGGGGAGGGGAGAATGGTAAGCAACTGCTTAATGGGTATGTGGTTTCCTTTCCGGGTGATGACAAGGTTTTGAAACTAGATAGAGGTGGTGGTTGTACAACATAGTGGACGTACTAGATGCCACTTCATTATTCATTTTAAAAGAATGAATTGTTTGGCCTGTGAATTAATCTCAACAAAGCTATTATTGAAGTTGAAGTTGATAAAAATCTAAAGATCAAATGTAACTTCAGATACATATGTGCAGATAAGTATATGCGCATATATATGTATACATACGCATAGATGTGCATATATACACATACATATGTGTGTGTACATATATAGATCAGGTTTTGCATAGTTAATTGCTTCTATCTGGGAAAAGAGTCAATTTAGAAAGCCCCTCGATGGAGAAAGATTCCTCAGCTTCAAGATAGGGCACGTGGGTGGAGCCCCAGCTGCAGAGTTTGGGTATTGGTGCCAGGAGCCTGTTGTGCACTGTGTCTCTTATAGCACAGAGGTAGGTGGCCGAGTCGCTGGGCTGAGAAGCTGCAATGTATAAAGCACTGTGTTTTGACGGTTTATCCAGCGAGGCTTTAATTCTTCCACTTGTTTCTTCTCTCTGAGCTGACTGAATCAACAACAGAACTGTGAGTCCTTTGCCAGGGTCCTGCCTAAACCACTGAAGGGAATAAAAAGTGCTACCAGTGTAACTGCAGTTGAGAACCACGCTGTCTCCCTCTCGGACATTCAGAGCTTCCGGACTCTGCATCACCTCCTGTTTACTGCTTACCCCTGTTCAGAAAGAGAACACAGAGAGAGGGACGGGTTGGCGGCTAACCATTCCTGGGAAATTACTTCCCAATTTACTTTTTCAGTCTACATAGAACATCACACCAGTACAGCCCCCTATCTTTCTTTCTCTTCCCTGAGGAGAAACGGCTCAGGATCTGTCTGTTCTTTGCCCATTTCCAAATCCCTTTCACTCACAGTCCAGTTGTAACCAAAGGATGAGCAAACTCAAGGATTTGTCCATTCCTTCTGTCACTTAGAGCCACTGAGAACTCGTTCTTGGGTCTGTAATACTGACAAGGGCTCAAAAGATAAAGAATCTGCTTTGCTACCTTATATGTTCAAGCATCTGTAGGAAACAGGGTGAGCCCAGCCAATCAGAGACAAGTCATATGCTCACACGCACACACACTCACCCGCACGCACACACACACTCACACGCACACACACACTCACACGCACAGATCTGCCAAGAGTAGGAGGTGGAAATGGAAACAGTGCCATCTCAGGAGCCACCCCAGCATTGACAGAGAAATAGTCATTTCTCCTCTTCTTCCTGAATGGCAACAATGTTTTAAATATCAAATGCATCGACTGCAGCAAAATCCACGCAGAGAGAAAAGTGTAGAGTATAAATGCTTATACCAGAAAAGAAGAAATCTAAGTTTTTACTATATAGTTGTAGCTGCTTTCTTCAGATTCCTATAACTGCTCCCTCCTCTTGCCACTTTAGTCCAGAAGTGCTGGTTGCCCTTAACTCACACTTTCTTGAAAAATCCTTTTATATCCTTTCTCGCCCATCAGATGGCAAAGAGTTAAGAATGATGAATAATATAATATTTTGTGTGTGTGATAATGTCAGGATATGAGTGCTCATCTCTCATAGCAGAACTGTAAACTAATTAAGGTTTACAAGGGTTATTTACCTATTACTGGATCCCAGAAATTCCACCTGCCTGAGAATTTTTTTCCAGAATCACCCTTAAAAAAATATGTATAAAGTTGTATGCAGCAGCAAAAAAAGTAGAAAAATTTAAATATCCTTCACTACAACTAGTCAATACATTATGGCACATCTATATTAGGATACTATACAGTTACGGAAAGGGATTAAACTTAAATTTTCTGACTTGCAGAGCATTCTCTGACGTTCAGTCAAATGAGAGTATTTTACATCTAAGTGTGGTCCCATTTATGTCTTTAAGCAGTATGTTTATTATGAATATGTATTTAAATGAGTCGAAGCAGTTGAAATGTGCTCACAGAATGTTCACAGTAATTGAGAACTTGTGAGGGACAAATCAAGGAGGGTCACTTTCTATTCTAAATGCATAAAGTTGCTTTAATATTTTTTTAGTTTATTTATTAATTTTGAGAGAGAGAGAGAGAGAGCATGAGCAGGGGAAGGGCAGAGTGAGAGGGAGAGAGAATCCCAAGCAGGCTCCGTGCTGTCAGCGCAAAGCCCCATGTGGGACTCAAACTTGAAAACCACAAGATTGTGACCTGAGCTGAAACCAAGTCAGAGGCTTAACCAACTGAGCCACCCAGGCACCCAAGTTGCTTTAATATTTTAAACTATTAAATCTTCATTTATAACTTATTTAATCATAAAAATAGAGAACATAACAGCCGTCTAGAACAATAAGGAAAACACTGAAATAAATATACTGTTTCTTTCTAGCAAACTTTCAAAATTCATTCATTTCTGAAATGCATATACTACAGTTGGAAAATTGAGGGAACCCAGAACCCTTCTTTTTCCTTATTTTTTCTCCGTTCCTTCTTCTTTTCTTTTCCATTTTCCTCCATGAAGCTCATGTTTTATGTGTAACGTCCTCTTTAAATAGAGGTTATCTCCCCTCCCCTGCCAGAGAAACAGGTATACAGCATTCTGTCCCACTGTGCATCTCTCACAATGCAGTAATCCACAGTGGTATCTTCCAGGGTAACCTGGTGCAGGTTCAGGGGACTGGAATTTCTGTCCACAGGGATGGGTGGTAAAGCTACTTTATTAGTCACATTGTTCTTTAAACCTTAAATCAGATACTATGGGCCTTGGTTCTAAAATTGTAAATATCAGATGATGTACTCTTTTCCTCTAATGGTGGGGTGGGAACAGAGTATGCTTACTTCTTGTCTTTCAGAACTTTTCAAGGAGTTGGGCTCCGTGGTCGTAACATTCCATAATCCCTAGGAGTGGAAAAACATAAGATTGTCTCCACACCCCCAAGGCAGACTTTTAAGGTCCAGGTATGGTACCTCTTAGAAGTTTCCTCTATGAACCCCATTCTCTACTTCAACTTTCTCTCCTTTCCATCCTACAGAAAGAGCAAAATGTGGCAGGAATTATCTAGACTCACTTGTCAAGAGCCAGGATGCCATTGCTTTCTCTCATTTTCCTTTGGGCTCACTGAATATAAGAAATTCTTTATAGCAAAGAAAGCTCTTATGTGATCACAGAGGGTTATGGGTTGAATTGTGTCAAAATTCATATGTTGAAGTCTTAATCCACAGAACCTCAACATGTGATTTTACTTAGGGTCTTTTCAGAGGTAACCAAATTAGAATAAGGTCATCAAGATGAGCTCTAACCCAATACGGCTGGTATTTTTAGAAAAGGGGAAATCGTACGCGAAGACTTCATAGGGGAAAGATAAACGTGAAGAGACACAGAGAGAAGGTGGCCATCTACAAGCCATGAAGAGAGATCTAAAATGGACCCTTTCCCAACAGGCCTCAGAAGGAACCAACCCAGTAGACACCTTGCTTTCAGACTTCTAGCCTCCAGAACTGTGAAGCAACACATCTCTGTTGTGTAGGTCATCTGTGGTCCTTGTTATGACCGTCCTAGCAAACTGATATACTCGATATGACATAGCCCCTCATACTAAGGATGTGACTTCCTTGCAGAGTATACAGATGTGATCTGACTCCTGCTCTAAGTATGGTTGAGTGAAGGACAGGAAGACAAGTGAAGGCGGCAGGCCCCTCTTCTAATTCCTTGGTTTCAAAGACCATTCTTTCCTAGGTTCAGGATCTGCAGCATAGACACCTCCATCATCCTCAAACTTCAAGTGGACATGAGAGTCCAGGGCCTAGAATTCAGCCTCTGTATTGGAACCTGGACTGGGGGAGATAGGAGGACAGGCACTTAGCAGGTGTCACACTGAGGAATCCCAGACCATTGGTCAGCCAGTGAGAAAGTAGCTTGGTTGATACACTTCCCTGGTTTAGTTATGTCCCTGGAATAAGGGTGAAAACATGACACAGGCATCCACTCTCACCCAGGGTTTCCCTTGAGAAGTAGTTATGGATTTTCAACTCTAAAAGGATGAGTCAGAAAGAGGAAAATAAGAACTGTAAGGACAGCATCAACCCAGAATGCTTTTCTTACTGCGTTTTCACACTCCAAGAGAAAGAATATATTTTACCACTGATCTGATGAGGTGGGGAGCTCAAAGAGTTTTCTTTACATTCAGAAAAGCCACCAAGTAAAAAATAGTTATAAGAGGACTGAGAAAGTTCATCTAAATGACAAGAATGAGTAAATTAGACTCTGATGCAGAAAGTGACATGCTCAAAGTGACTGGGCAGTTGTAAGATCAGATCCTAATCTAGAAGCCAACTTTTCTGATTCTCTAGTCTCCTCAAATACTTCCAGGGATCATGTATCTGTAGGGGTCGGGGGTGGCATTTAGAGACTTCACATGTTGGTATAAACAAAACAAGACACATGGAATGGCACCCATCTTTATATTCCACAAACACTGCTCAAACCCCCCCGTTCTGTGTGTATGTCTCTGGTCACTGACAGAGTTGACCTCAGAGAAGAACAGGAAGAAGAAAAAAGAATAAAGGCTCTGTAAGAAAGGAGAGAATGACCTTGATAACTTCCTGCTATCTTCTCAAATTTAAGAGAACTGAATGAAACAGATTGAGTAAGATAATTTCCTTCCCACCAAATAAATAAATAAATTCTACTTTTCTCTATCACTATAAAAAATGGTCAAAAATAGATTATTTAGGCTTGAAAATGGCACAGCCACTTTCCCGTCCTCCTCTGTCATCCTATTTTGAGTGGAAAGAAAACATTTCATAATGGATTGGGACAAAGCCAGGAATCGCTGAATGTTGGAGGCTATGCACAGACTGTTCTGCTTCTAATGAAGAGAATAAAATATATCATTTGTCACAGTTTTTGCAGAGCCTCAGTACTGAATGTTAACCAACCGCTTTCTGCCCCAACTGATCAGGGATGTTATTGACAATGGAACATCCTCCTCTTGTGACTAAAGACATGAAGGCCTTCTTCCCATGCCGGGCAAGTCCACCAATCTGCTCTAGTAAAGTTACTTTACAGATGTGGACGAGGATTGCTTAGATGTGCTTATGACGTCACAGAAGAACTTCAATTTTGGTCATTTGTGGTTTCAGAATGATCTCCACGTGGGACAGGACAATTTTTGCAATATTAACAGAGTTTTTGCCTTTTTTCATTTTTAAAAAACCACATGATCTTTCCTCCATTCAGGCAGTGGGGTAGGTAACTGGCTCATCACGTCAAGAACAGGACATACAGCTGGAAAAAGAAAATAAAGATGCCTTTCTTGCCACTTAATTGCAACAGTTTCAGCCCTACAGGCATGTGAAAGGATCTGGCATCAACTGTAGATTTAGGGGATGATACGATGATATAACACAAGTTTACCTACTGAGACAAAATCAATATTTTCTAGGTGGAGCAAACATTTTTCTAAGGGGAGAGGAAAGAGTATCAAAGACTAGCAAAGAGGCTTAAATCTGAATGGGTGCTTTCGAGGGACGCTGGATCTTATTCCCTTAAAGACATCATGGAAAGAACCCAGCAAAGCCTCTGGGCCATTTTCAGTTATTAAACAAATCAAAGTGCAGCCTTGTTTATATCTTCCATTGTCATCTCTCCTTTGCTCTCTCAACTTGAGTTTTGACCCCTGGCTACCAGAAGGTCAGCGTGGCCTGTTCTGTTCACTTCCTCCTGCTTTTTCCAGATGCCCTCCATGGGGGGCGGGCAGGCATCTGGATGGAGAGCACCAGGGAGCCCCGAGGGGCCTCCTCAAGGCTGGGCTCTCCCCTCCCTGAGGGTCCCCACTCAGAGGCACTCTCAGTAGCCTCTCTCTCTCTCTTCTCTCCTGGCTGGAGCACTGGCAGGACAGCTCAGGCCCTGCTGACTTCAGCAGATTTACTTGCTCAGGAGAACACTCACTCCTCCTTACCGTGCCTAATGGAGAAACTCAGGCAGCCCCATTGACGCTCCTCCTCAGTCCACCATCTTTCTCCAATTTCCTTATCTTCTATTTAGGCAGGTGTAAAAATAGATCACAATCTGCTTCAGAAGCAGATATCCAAAGACAGAATGTCATGCAATTTTCCTTTTTATTTTTTATTTTTCAGGTGACTTTGTTTTTAATAGTCATTTTAGGCGGGGATATTGACTCCTCAAGTGACTTTTGGGGAAAGGGGAACACTTTTTCTCGTCTTGGCTCTTCCCATTCTTCACATCAGCTAAGTGGGGGAAGATTGGGGTTTGGAGGGTACACAGACTGTTCGCTTTCTTCTTTTTAAATCCTAGAGGGAGTGTATGGCTGCAAGCCTTTCTTAATAGAAAATGGTGGTGGATGCATAGTGATTTTTTTTTAATTTAATTTTTTTAATGTTTATTATTGAGAGACAGAGAGACACAGAGCCTGAGCAGGGGAGGGGCAGAGAGAGGGGGAGACACAGAATCTGAAACAAACTCCAGGCTCTGAGCTGTCAGCACAGAGCCCGACGCGGGGCTCAAACTCACAAACCGTGAGATCATGACCTGAGTCGAAGTCGGACGCTTAACTGACTGAGCCACCCACGCGCCCCAATGCTTCTTGGTCCTTAGTTGTTGTTGTTGTTTAATTTTTTTAATGTTTATTTATTTTTGAGAAGAAGAGAGAGAGACAGAGCGCGAGTGGGGGAGGGGCAGAGAGAGAGGGAGACATAGAATCTGAAGCAGGTTCCAGGCTCTGAGCTGTCAGCACAGAGCCCAACGTGGGGCTGGAACTCATGAGCCATGAGATCATGACCTAAGCTGAAGTCAGATGCCTAAGCGACTGAGCCACCTGGGTGCCCCCCCTTGGTCCTTAGTTTTGGGTCCTAGTTGCCAAATTCGTGACAATGGAGAATGCCCTACATTCCTCTAACTGGAAAAAGGATATTTAATTCTATAGGTGACTCCAAATAAAGATTTCTCATTCTTCAAAAGACAACATGAAAAGATATACTCATATAGTCCTATAATTATATTTTATATACATATATAATATTTAACCTATAGATTATAAATATATAAATATATATTATATATTCCAATAATATTAGGAATAGTAAGAATGTTCCATTACTATTAGGTAAGTTTCAGGGACAAAATTAAATAATAGGCCTCACAGCAACCAAAATTCACCATGAATATCAGAAAGGAAAGCCAGGCTAAGAGGATATAGCAGAAGATTAAACATGGTCATGAAATGATTATGAGTCATTTTGTGGTCTCTACTGGAAATTATTAGGAGAACTCTAAAGGCAGACATTAGAGAATTATTGTTCTATGTTTGGTAATAAGCATGTCTTTATCAGTGTTATAACCAGCTCTCTTCAATATGAAGTTACAATGTTGTAAAGAATCCTGAGAGAGTAAAATGATTAGAATAAATAAAATATATTTAAATTTTGGAACAAAGGAGAAAATATTAAGGAATTATGGCCTTTAAGATATAGAAGGATTTTGGGGCGCCTGGGTGGCTCGGTCGGTTAAGCGTCCGACTTCGGCTCAGGTCATGATCTCACCGTCTGTGAGTTCGAGCCCCGCATCGGGCTCTGTGCTGATCGCTCAGAGCCTGGAGCCTGTTTCAGATTCTGTGTCTCCCTCTCTCTCTGCCCCTCCCCTGTTCATGCTCTGTCTCTCTCTGTCTCAAAAATAAATAAACGTTAAAAAAAAATTAAAAAAAAAGATATAGAAGGATTTTAATTTTTAATCAAAAAGAAAGAATGAATAAACTTTTATCCATGATGGAGAATGGAATAAGTTGTGGCCTTTTTTTCTGGTTAAGTCTACAACCAAAGGCTTGTCTATCTCTTAACTCTTCTCTGCTGCTTTTCAAACCATGGATGAATTTCCTTTTGTTGTTGCAAAAAGTTACTACTTTTTTTATCATTAAAAAAGAGATGATCTGCTAACTAAAATAGGATATGGCTTCATCAGAAATAAGGTGTTAGCTGCATTCAGGCATTCCAAGGTGGGGTTCGATGTTCCCTAAGCACCTCTCCTCTAAGTTAACCCCCAATACTTGCAGGTCTGCATCACCCATCCTCCTGAAATCCAGCAGTCACCCAACTGCAGTGTTTTTCAAAGCAAGATCTCCAGTCATTTGAACCCAAATCATCCGTGACTCCCTAAAAAAAGTGGCCCCCAACCTCATGCCAGACCTATTTACTCCAAATCTATTGATCAGAATCAGATCTGCATGAACTGAGAGATCATGACCTGGGCCGAAATCAAGAGTCGGCTGCTCAACCAACTGAGCCACCCATGTGCCTCCAGATCTGCATTTTTGAAATAGAGTCTCCGTGTGATTCTTAAATGTACAGAAGATTTGAGAAGTACTGTCCAGTTGGTCAACAGTGGAGCTTTTACTTTTTTATTTTTTCATCTCATTTTATGAGGCCTGAAACATTTACTTTATATCAGAAATTTCTTCATCTTTAAACATACCTAAGCCTCAGTTTCTTCATCCAAGGATGCATTCATTTTACTTCACGGGTTTTGGATTATTAAATGAGTAAGTAGAGTGCTAGGCAATGGACTTGGCATATGTTAAGCATTCAATAAGTGATAAGATGCTGGTGACAATGAGGATGACAAAATGAGGGCAGGTTGAAACAAGAATCCCGTCGTACTTTCCTGATTTCTTTACCTGAATACGTTGGGCAAACTGGAAAGCTATAAATACATCAGGCTAAAATTGAACAAAACCAGGTGATGTGGATAAAAGAACACTTCTGTCTCTCTCCCTAGATCAGGAAGCTTCCACTTCTGCCTCCCTTGTTTCTGGGCCTTCCCTCATCCCCTCTGCACAAAGGAGCTAATTCTGTCATTCAGAGTCCATTTATGAGAAGGACATTAGTCATTGCTCTAGCTTACTTTTTTGAATTTTTTAATTTTAATTTTATTTTTAGAGAGAGAGAGAGGGAGAGAGAGTGTGTGAATTGGGGAGAGGGGAAGAGAGAGAGAGAAAATCCTAAGCAGGCTCCATACTCACTGTGGAGTGGGATATGGGGCTCAATCTCATGACCCTGGGATCATGACCTGAGCCAAAATCAAGAGTCAATCACTCAAGCGACTGGGCCACCTAGGCACCCCATCATTGGTCTAACTTAAAAGGCAGACCCCCAAACTCCACTCATTCTGTTTATGTCCCTTGCATTTTTAAATCTTTGCCTACCAGTAATAATAACAGATCTAAGTATTCCCAGGAAGCCAGCCCTGCCCCTAAAGCTGGCAAATAAGGCAAGGAAAGTAAATAATAAAGACTGTAGAAAGAAAGAAAGAAAGAAAGAAAGAAAGAAAGAAAGAAAGAAAGAAAGAAAGAAAGAAAAACTTTCTTCTTGGAGGCAGCATGATTATGGATGTAGAAAATCCAAACAAATTCAGAAATGATTAGAATTAACTACTTCATTTAGCAAGTTCGGTGAATCTAAGGTCAATCCATAAAAACCAGCTGTATTTCTATACATTAGCAACAATTGGGAAATAAAATTTTTTAAATTGCATGGAATCTCTTATACCTGAGTGTAAATCTGACATAGAAAGTGCAAGATCACGGCATTAAAAATTAAAACCATTGCTTAGAGAAATTGAAGTTGACGAAAATAAATTGATAGTCTATATTTATGACCTGAAACTCAATATGGCTAAGATATCAATTCTCCCCAAATTGATCTCATAGAATTTAATGCAATACCAACCAAAATTGCAACAGAAATTTTGTGGAAATTGAAAAGGAGTTAGAATACAGGAATTGATTCTAAAGTTTGTGTGGAATTGCAAAGGACCCAGAATAGATAAAATAATGTGGAGAAGAACAAAGATGATGGGAAAACACAACGAGCTTCAAATCTTCCCATAAAACTACACTAATAAACACATTATCATATAGGTGGAATGATGATAGACAGTGCAGGAATAGACCTAAACATGTATGGTCACTTGATATGTGACAAAAATGTGACTGCAGTTCTATTAAGAGAAAGGATGATCTTTTCGCTTAATGGTTATGAACCAATAGGAACATTGACACCTATTGCATATTATTACAAATATTGATTTGAGTTGGAATAGGTACCTAAATGAAAAAAAAACATGTCCAGGGGCACCTGGGTGGCTCAGTCGGTTAAGCCTCTGACTTCAGCTAGGATCATGATCTCACAGTTCGTGAGTTTGAGCCCCACATCAGGCTCTCTGGTGTCAGCACAGAACCCACCTCAGATCCTCTGTCTCCCGTTGTCTCTGCCCCTCCCCCACTCCTTCTCTCTCTCCCTCTCTCTCTCTCTCTCTCTCTATCTCTCAAAATAAATAAATAAACTTAAAAAAATGTCCATGCCTTGAAATAGGCAAAAATTTTTCAACAGGGCACACACAAAAAAATACTAACCAATATGGGAAAAAATGATTAGCTGGACTTTATTGAAATTAGAAACTTCTGTACATTAAAGGACATCATTATGAAAGTGAATAATCAAGCAGTGGATTAGGAGAGAATCCAAGGTATATAATTTTGACAGGAGCTTATAGCCAGACTATATAAAGAATGCATGTACATGGATAATAAACATACAAATGAGCAAAAGACTTGAATAGATACTGGACAGAAAAGAACATCCAGATGGCCAATGAGCATATAAAAAGTGCTTAGCATCATTCTTCAGGAAAAGCAAATTAAAACTACATTTTTATGAGATATCACTAAATATCACCAGAATGACTTAAATTAAACATATAAACTCATACCACTTCTTGGTGAGAATATGGAGAACCTAGAACTTTCATACTTCATACTTCATTCATAAGATTTTAAGTTGCTTCAATCCTTTGGAAAAATGTTTGCCAACACTAAAGCTAATTATATGCCTACTCTATGACCCAGTAAGTCCATTCCAGTGGAATTACACAAAAATAATAAGTTCACATGTCCACCAAAAGACATTTAAATGAGTATTTCTAGGGGTGCCTGGGTGGCTCAGTCGGTTGAGCATCCGAGTATTGATTTTGGCTCAGGTCACAATCCCAGGGTCATGGGATCGAGTCCCACATCGGGCTGCAGGCTGAACATGGAGCCTGCTTAAGATTCTCCTTCTGCCCTCTCCCCCACTCACTCTATTTCTCTCTCCAAAACAAAGAAAACTTAAAAATTAAAAAAATAAATGAATATTTCTAGCAGACTTTTTCATAATGGCACCAAAGTATAAACAGTCCAAACAACCCGAATGTCTATTTCAAGGAGAATGGATAAATACATTGTTGTATATTCATACAAAGAATCTACCCATCAATAAAAAAGAACAAACAACTGGGCACGCAGGGCAACATCAATGAATTGCAAAGACATTATGTTGAGTGAAGGAAACCAGATTTGAGAACATATACTGCATGATGCTGTATGATTCGAGTCATGTGAAGTTCAGGAATAGATGACAGAAATCAGAATAGTGGTTACCCAGGGCAGAGAGTAGGAAGAAGGGCTGTCGAATTTGCAAAGGGCAGGTGAAAATCTTCTGGAGTAACAGCAATGTTTGATATGTAGATCTGGATGGTATTACATAGATATAAACAAGTGTAAAGTCTCCTTGAGCTATAGGTTGGAGTTTTGTGCACTTTATTATATATGTTACAACTCAATTACAGAGAGAGAGAGAGAGAGAGAGAGAGAGAGAGAGAGAACAAAGTAACAGCATTTTAAAATATTGAAGTAAATGTCAGTACCAGCCCTTGAGAATTAAAAGGTCCATCAAGGAGGCAGGACTGAAGTATGTGGAGGAGTGCTTTTGATTTCGTACATATATGAAGTATGATTTTGTTTAAAAAAATAACACTTATTTTTAAAGATAAGGGAAAAGAGACTGCTGAGAATTTCAGACAAGATGAGGACTGGAAACCAACCACTGGTTTTATCAATGCCAAAGCCTTGGACATGAAAGCAAGAGTTTCTCTTGGAGTGATGCTAACAGAGGCCAGATTCAAGTGGAGGTGAAGAATTGGCATTGAGGAAATGGACATAGTCAGTACGAACAATTCTTTCCATTAAGTTGGTTATTAAGGAGAAGAGAAATGTAGAAATGTGGCTGGTGGAGATGGGGCCTTCAAGAACACTATATTAAAATGGGAAAGATATGGGGTGCCTGGGTGGTTCAGTCAGTTGAATGCCTGACTTTTGATTTTGGCTCATGATCTCAGGGTCCTGGAGTTTGAGCTCTGCGTGGGGCCCAGTGCTGCCATTGAGGAGCCTGTTTGGGATTCTCTCTCCTTCTCTCTGCCCCTCCCCTGCTCATACACATGCACTTTCCCTCTCTCACTCTCTCTCTATCTCTCAATAAATAAACTTAAAGAAACTAAAAGGAAAAGATTCGCTAATAGAGATTGACCAAATTATTATAAGAGAATATAAAACTTTTTTTTTTTTTTAATTTGGGGGAAGAGTGTGTATTCCTGGGCAGGTTCTTTTCAAGTGACCCAAGACTGGAAACCAAGGCCATCCATATCACAGCTGTCCTTTCTGTATCCATGTGAGGGAAGCTTCAGGCTGTTATAAAGAGCAGACAGACCCAGGAACACACAAAGGGGACTGTCCAGGATACCAGGACAGAATGAACAGTCATCTGTGCCACCTGGCTACATCAAGAGATTTTGTTCTCCATAGGACCACTTGGAAAGGCTGTGAATTCTAAGTAGGTACTTCTTCGAGGAAGAAAAACAACAGAGATGTTGTTGATGTCCAGAGCTCAACTGCAGGTTTCTGGTTCAGGCTGCAGGTGCCTGGGAGCACGGTGTCTCCACAGCACAGAGGTAAGTGGCTGAATCTTCAGGTTTAGAGGCTGTGATGTGCAGAGAACTTCCTTGCTTTAATACTGTGGCTTTTAATCTTTCTTTCTGCTTTTCCTCGTTAACTGAATACAGGAGGAAGAGGAGTTCAGGGCCTTTCCCAGGATTCTGCCTAAGCCACTGGAGCCCTGTAAACAAGCTGATGGTGTAACTGCAGTTGAGGCTGACATTGTCTCCCTCCCGAAGTCTCAAGGTCTGAGGGCTCTGCTTCACCCGGTCTTCTCCATGCAACCCTGTTCAGGAAAACAAAATCAGAAGCGATGCAATGACTTTGGTACAGTAGTTTTGAAAAATTCCGACAAGACACCTGTGTGAGCTGAGACTGAACCCCTATCCCTTCCCCCCGGCTTTGGATAAACGTGTCCCTGTGGTTCTCACCTCTTGCCCTCCAACTTACAGCCAAGCTGAAGCCACAAAACTATGAATGCACACTCCAGCACGTTCCCCATCCTGACATCTATCTGAGTCTTGGTACAATCCGTAACGATTCCAAACCTTCTCTGAGGTGCTGTCTCTGGGTCTTCGCTCTTGTTCTCTGATGCAGGAGAGAGCCTTTCTCTTGGTGGCTTAGCCAATCAAAACTCAGTTTCATGCCTTTCAAGTTTCAAGAATTCAGGAAATGAGAAGAATGGAACCACCGTCACCTCCTGGTCACAGACACAATCTCACAGTACCCGCCTCATACTGCCCGACAAAGAAAAGATTGACGGAAAGATTATATTCAACGGGCATAGTGTCTATGAGGTTCAAAGTTATAGTCAGAAAAGCCATCTCTTATTTACACTTTTAAAAGATTTTTTAATGTTTATTTTCATTTATTTTGAAAGTGAGAGAGAGAGCGTGTGCGTGGGCGCGCAAGAGTTGGGGAGGGACAGAGAGAGAGGGTGAGAGAGAATCCCGAGCAGGCTCTAGGCTGTCAACACGGAGCCCAACTCAGGGCTTGAACTCAGGAACGATGAGAACGTGACCTGAGCTGAAACCAAGAATCCAGTGGCTTAACCAACTGAACCACTCAAGACGCTCCTCTTATTTACACTTTTAATTGTTTCGTTGTTTCTTGAATGGCCTTTAAAGCTAAACTGGTACCAGAGGTTATAAAAGAGTTGGTCCTACATGTAACAGATTGTGTTTCTCTTTAACATACACAAGAAACTCAGCAGGTGACACTTTAAAAGGACTAGAGCTCGAAAAGAGGGAGATCAAATAGGGTGTAGCTTCATCTGGAAACCCCACTGAATGGAAATAGGGAATATAAGAAATCCATGTCTTCAAATAATTTTATGCCTAGCTACAGGGACCAGGTGTGACCAAAATTCACGGTCACAAACATGACAGATCTTTGGAGGGTGGGAAGGAAAAGCGTAACATGGGGAAAAAAGACCTCTCCACTTCTAGACCTCAAAGGGATCAGAAAGTCACTGCGTGTGTGTTGGGAGAGAGTAACTATTATTTATGTACAGCACATTGTATATAAGTAAATAACATACAGTAAAAGTAAGTCTTCCTTCCTCACTTATCTTTCAGTACCACAGTTCATCCATACAGGTGGCTCTTCCTATGATACACATGCATTCACTATTTTTAGAGAAACCTATACCCTCCATGCCCTGCTTTGTTTATTTTCCTGCCAGAGTCCAGTCCAGCAGGTCCAGGGGTTCCCGAAGGATGAACAGCGTGGGCGAAAAAGTGAAAATAAACTAAAACAAAAATAAAAATGGACACAGACAACAGGAGTGTGTTGGACTGCCCGCTTTATTGTGGCAAACATGGCATTATATTTGCTAGCAATTTCCTCATAGTGTGCGTCATCTGTGTTTTCTGGCATTACCTAATTCTAAAATTGTTCCTTTGTGTAATCACCCATTAAGGAATAACACGATTGTTTTCTTGTAATGTTCCCTCCTGCGCTTTGCTTAGTGATTAATTTCTCTCATTGTTTTCATTATGTATCTACATTTATCTACAATCTATAAAGCATCTGCTTTGCTGTTTTCATGAAAGGTCATTTATCTCTCAACACCTCAAGTGGAACAGTTGCAGGGACATGACCTCTTAGTTGTTTCCCTGAACCATTCGTGGTTTGAAGAACAAAAGTGTTCGCCTCTGTCTGAGGTTCCAGGAGGGGGCCAAGAGGGCCTTAGAAACCCATACCTTATACATTCTCAGAGAGACAATGCACCTAGGAACTAATGAACCATTCTGTACCTTAACCGACTAGGTTCAATCATCATCTGGAATGCCTCCTGGGGTCCAAGTGGGCCTAGGGGTTGGAGTGACCTGTGCCCATAGATACACTCCTTAGTTACCAGAGTGGAGCTTTCAAATCCATTTGTTCCTTCCTTGGCTGGGAAACATTTGACTCTATCCTTCCTTTAGGTAGAGGAGTCTTCATAGGGGGTGGCAAAGGCTAAATGTAGGGCCGCACAATTTCCTTGCGGAACCTTATTTCTTTCCCCAATGGTTGTTTTCCCAGGGGGCCTGTCGAGGGCAATTCCCCAACAGACAACTCCCCAGGTACTTATTATTAAGGCCAAATTACATAAAAGCAGGAGTACAAGAAGCTTCACTGTCCGTGGGCTGCCCTGCAGTCCTGATCCATCCACCGCCCGGGCCCTGCCATCAGGCTGGTTGGATAGCTTGGCCTCCAGCATTTTCTCCCATGCAAAATGGCTACGTAGCATACCCTTGCACAGACAAATCATATTTTACTTAAGCAGTTTTGTATTTTTGCAAGTTTAGATGATTTCCAGTCTTTTACTGTCACAGATTTTGCTGAAATGAATTTCCTCAAAGAGGTTTGCCAACATGATCCAGTATATCAATAAAAATTATTGAAAGTTATAAAAGCTACAAAAAAAAAATCCATGCATCTTTCATTTAGTAAGTATTGCCAAGACGCCTTTAAATAAGCAGTAGTAATTTACATAGTTACAATGTATCAGCATCTGTTTCTCCATTCCCTTGCCAGCACATTATATAACTAAACTGTTTTATCTTTCTTAATTTAATAAGTGAAAAATGCTAATTCAGAGTACCATCTTTAATTGCTCTATTATTAGTGAAACTGGGATTTTCAAAATAATTTTAAAATCTGTTCGCATGTCTGACTTTGAAAACTCTATTCAAAATTTGTTCCTTCTGAAGTCAGAACAACAGGAATCAAACGCCAGGTCTATGGTTTATTTGCTGTGAGATTTTGAACACTTTTCTTACTGACTCTGTTACTTAGTTTTCTCAACTGAGTAATGGAGAAACAATAGTCATATCTTCTAGAATTGCTGTATCATATGCATTGATATAAATAGATTACATATATGTTTATACAGTTATAAACATATAAAATCAAATAATGGCTAGTGTTAGGATGTCCTTGGAACCACAGTAGAGGGGACAGCCATCTTGCCAGGGCAACCCAACGAAAAGCCCCTAGTAGCATGCCAGAAGGAATTGGAGGTCAACCAATCACCGAGCGACAGCACGACCTGACGCGAAAAAGGCCCACCTGGACCTAAACCCGGAACCTCTGCAGCTTAAAAACCCCACCCCACCACACCTGGGGGCAACTTCCCTGATTCCTCTCTCTCTCTGAGTCACGGAACCTCGCCCCAGACCTTAGTTCCCAAATAAAGCCTTTGCTAAAATTTTTTAGCCTCTGACTCCTCTCTTTACCCCGCCTTACGCCTGACCCTAACATTTGGTGCCGAAACCCCGGGAGGAGGTAGTAGCTCGCCTCCTTGGCTGAGCTCCCTCCTTGCCAAGCCAGAGGCCAACCACCCTACTCTCAAGCGCCTACAGGAGCCGGTAAGTAGGAGAGACCCCTCCTTCCCTCCTCCAACCACGGCTGACACCCACGAGAGACGTCTCCAAGTCAGTCTCCATTCCTCCGCACGCCTCAAAGCCCGCACGCCAATAGGCCCTTATTGCAGCCCGAGGGACGCCTCGCCCTGCCATGCCAATGGCAAGTAACGAGTCTAAACCTCCTCGATCTCTTATCCCCTGCCCAATGTCTGTTAAAAAACTTCTGGCTCCTAGGCTTACAAGGCGAACTTCGTCGTAACCGACTCATCCGCCTTTGCACTGTAGTCTAGCCTCAGTACAAATTAGATAATGATCCTCAATGGCCTCCCGAGGGGTCTTTACAATACCAAATCTTAACCAATCTGGACAATTTCTACTATCGGCTGGGAAAATGGGGAGAAATACCCTACGTCATGGCCTTTTGGGATCTCAGGTCTCGCCCCAACCTATGTTCCTCCTGCCCCTCTGCATGCGTGCTCCTTGTCCGCCCACAACCCCCCAACGACCCCACCTCACCAACTTCCCCGATCTCCAACCCCTTAGAGGATCTAGCCACGCCACCCACCGGTCCTCGCCCCCCTCCATACTCCCAACCCCCAGCCGTTCCGCCCTTGCCTCCCATATCATCCCGAACTCGTGCTCAGGCCCCTCCCAGCGAACAGACCCCAGCGGCCATCTTACCTTCTCCTAGGTGGCAGGACCTGAAGGTCTAGTTCGCGTTCACGTCCCCTTCTCCCTCCAAGACTTATCCGCCATTGAAAAGCGGCTAGGGTCATTCTCGGCTGACCCCACCCAATACACTAAGGAATTCCAATACCTTGCCCAAGCCTACAGTCTCACATGGCACGACATCCATGTAATCCTCACCTCTACCCTCACCCCTGAGGAGAGGGAGCGCATCCAGGCCTCAGCCAGGGAACATGCAGACCAAACCCACATGACCGACCCCACTATGCCTGTAGGGGCCGATGCTGTCCCGGCGGCCAACCCCAACTGGAACTACCAACTTGCAGGCAATGGTCACCGGCGCCGGGACCAGATGATCCAGTGCCTACTAGCAGGCATGAGGGCAACCTCAACCAAATCAGTAAATTTTAACAAACTTCAAGAAATAATACAGGACCCCGATGAAAACCCCACAGCCTTCCTTAGCCGGCTCACAGAGGCACTTACCCAGTATACCAGACTAGACCCTACCACCCCCGCCGGGGCCACAGTATTGGCCACCTACTTTATTTCCCAATCAGCCCCTGATACTCAAAAAAAACTAAAAAAGGCCGAAGATGGTCCTCAAACCCCTATGGCCGACCTGGTAAAGATGGCTTTTAAAGTTTTTAATGGCCGAGAGGAAGCTCAAGAACAACAGTGACAGGCCAGTCTCCAACAAAAGGTACAATTACAGACCCAAGCCTTGGCAGCTGCCCTGAGGCCAGCCACAATAAAGCCCTCCGGACCACGGCCCCCTCCGGGGCCATGCTTTAAATGTGGCCGAGAAGGCCATTGGTCTCGTCAGTGTCCCCATCCCCAAAAGCCTACCAGTCCATGCCCATTGTGCCAGCAAATGGGCCATTGGAAATCCGATTGTCCTCTCCCAGGGGACGACAGACTCGCAAGGCCCCCACGTGGCGAGGCTTCACCCCGATTGGACTCTGCCTTCCAACTGCTGGAGATGGAGGACGACAACTGACGAGGCCCAGACTCTAACTCCGGTGACCCACGCTGAGCCCAGGGTAAAACTCCAGGTAGCGGGTAAGTCCATCTCCTTTCTCTTGGGCACGGGGGCTACCTATTCCATCCTGCCGAGCTATTCCGGCCCCACCACGCCGTCCTCCGTTTCGGTCATGGGCATAAATGGCACCCCCTCCGTCTCCCATGCACACCGGTACTCATCTGCTGCCTGGATGGCTTCCACTTCTCCCACTCCTTCCTAGTCATCCCCTCCTGCCCCGTCCCCCTGTTGGGCCGAGACATCCTCAATAAATTAGAAGCTTCAGCTACCTCCCTATCCGCCTTACAAAGGCAGATCAACGCCCTAGCACAGGTCACTCTACAAAACCGACGAGCCCTAGATCTCCTGACAGCAGAAAAAGGGGGAACATGCCTGTTCCTGAGGGAGGAATGTTGCTACTACCTCAATGAATCAGGCTTAGTTGAAACCAATATAGAACACCTAAAGGAAATCCAAAAAACTCTATCTGCCCGCCCAAGATCCTCACACCCCCTAACCTCCTGGTGGCAATCACCCCTCCTAACTTGGCTCCTCACCATAGTCACCCCACTAGTTGCTATCTGTATAATACTTATGCTCTTACCTTGTTTTCTCCGTTTTGTACAAAAACGAATTCATGAAGTTTCCCAGGTGGTCCAGCCATATTCCCACATTCCAACCTCAGACCCCACATACCATGACGTCGCCCTTACACCCGTAGGAAGCAGCCAGATCAGATCCATCGCCCATTATCACCAATAAGAGGTTAGAATGTTAGGATGTCCTTGGAACCACAGTAGCGGGGACGGCCATCTTGCCAGGGCAACCCAACGAAAAGCCCCAAGCAGCGCCAAAACTGGAGGTCAACCAATCACTGAGTGACAGCATGACCCGACACAAAAAAGGCCCACCTGGACCTAAACCCGGAACTTAAAAACCCCACCACACCTGGGGGCGACTTCCCTGACTCCTCTCTCTCTCTCTCTCCCTGAGTCAGGGAACCTCCCCCGAGACCTTAGTTCCCAAATATAGCCTTTGACTGCTAAAATTTTTTAGCCTCTGACTCCTATCTTTACCCTACCTTACGCCTGACCCTAACAGCTAGAACATAGCAAATAGTTGATTAATATTAGCTATTATTGGTGCAATTTTCCTTTGGCAAGTTAATCTACTTACTGATTTTAAAAAGCTCTATATTTTAAAGTTACATTTTCCCTGTTTTTGAATCTTTTTATTCCATTTTGGCATTTGCATTTGGCTTTTTAATGGTGTTTTTCCCATGTAGAAATGTTTGCTTTGATGTGCTCTTATTTATTGCTTACTTATTATTTTGCCTGAAATTTGAAATTTGAGTCACACTTAGAAAGTCTTGATTCATGCCAAAATTGTTTTTTAAAAGTCCTGAAATTTTCTATTATGTTTAAATTTTAATATTTTCAGGCTACCTCTTGGGATTACTTTGATCTAGGGAGTAAGGTTAGGGGTCAGGTTTTTTTTTTCAAATGGCTGGTCAATTGCCCCAACATTATCTGCTGATCCATTGTCTTCTACTTGATACAAATTACCTTTGTGGTATAGTAATTCCCCATTCAGAATTTGCTTCTATTTCTGTCTTCTCTCTTCTCGTCCATAGTCTCTCTTGTTCTACATTTGCTAGTACTATTTTTTATTATTCCAGCTTTGTAACATTATTTGATGTGTGATACAGCTTTGACGTCACCACAATCCCATTATTCTTCTGTTTCCAAATTGTTTCTGATTTTCTGCATATTTGTCTTCACTTGAATTTTAGAAATAGCATGTCTTGTTTCAAATTTCACAAATAAATATGTAAAAGTTTCAAAGTAACATATTATAGACAGTCTCATATTACATACAAAAATAAGAGCTATTGAATTTAGAGAGTAGCTAATAATATTTCAATACTGATACTGAAATTACTAACACTGGACTAAGGTATCTATGGCAAAACTAGTATTGCCTAATTTGTTTGATTCTATGACACTCCATTGGATTTTGTCATTGAAGATGTGTTTACCTTGGTGAGTTACCACCATTTGTGTGAGTTATCCTCAGACTTGTCCAAACAGCATGCTTTGCTCTCTGTTAGCTACAACCCAGAAAAAAAAGCATCAACTCTCAGATGCACAGCTTTGATGTTGTTACTCCATCCATTCTCTTACTTAGTAACCAGAAAATATAAGCTACCCAGAATTTGTAGTACTAACAGTACAACGTTCATTGCTTTTTGGCTTTCTCTTTGAGAATTAGGTAATTTCTCAGTGATCTAAAAATCATTGTGCTAACTTGTATACTATTTATTATCTACTGATATGATTTATTCTAGCCACATTTAGCAAACTCTGACTGCTATAAATCATATTTCACAGGCAGTTTTTCTCTGTCATTGAGTGTGTGTATCTCAGAAAGAAGGTGAGAAAGGTAACTGCAAGATTAGTGCAGGAGCTCTGTGCAGGAAAGGAACTACGAGAACGGAGGAGCTGAATTGGTGATGTGTAACAGAGCCAAAGGAGACAACTCAGTTGTGAGTTTGATGAGAATTTTAACTTTGATGAGTTCAATTTTAAAAATATTTTTAATTTGAAATGATTATAGATTCATGGAAGCTTCAAAAAAAAAAAAAAAAAAAAGGGAGGTCACACATACTCTTTACCCAGTCTACTCCAATGATACCTAAATCAGGAAACTAACATTGGTACAATCCACAGAGCCTACTTAGATTTCCACAGTATTGTTTGTACTTGTGTGTGTGTGTGTGTGTGTGTGTGTGTGTGTGTGTGTGTACTGTGCAATTTTATATATGTACAGAGACATGAATTCATGTGTATTATATGTATAGATCCTCTGTCACAATTAAGATGCAAAACCAAAGCTTCCTCATGCTACCTCTTTGTAGCATGACATCATTAAGCTCTGACAATCACTAATCTGTTCTTCATATCTACTATTTTATTTCAATAATGCTGTGTAAATAGAATTGTATAGTCAGAGCATATTGAGATTTTTTTTTTCATTCCACATGAGTACAAAAGCATAAAATCTCTCCAAATTATTGGATATATATATATAATCTGTTGGTTCTTTTTTATTTCTGAGTAGTAATCCATGGTATGGATGTGCCACAGTTTGCTTAATCAGTCACTCATTGAAGCACATTTGGGTTCTTTCCAGACTTTGTCTGTTAGGAATAAAGCTGCTATGAATATTCACATACAGGTTTTTGTGTGAATATAAACTTTCATTTCTCTAGGATAAGTGCCCAAGTATGCAATTGCTGGATCATATGGTAAGGCATATCTAGTTTTTAAGAAACTACCAAACTATTTTCCAGAGTGCTTTACCATTTTACATCCCCACTTGTGATTTGTAAATGATCCAGTTTCTCCACAGGTTTGTCAGCATTTGGTATTATCACTAATTTTTATTTTAGCCATTGTGATAGGTGTGTAATGATATTTCATTGTGGTTTTATTTGTTTAATGCTTATTTATTTATTTTAAGAGAGGGGAATGGTAGAGAGAAAGGGAGTGGGAGAATCCCAAGCAGGCCCACACAGTCAGTGCAGAGCACAGCATGAGGCTTGATCTCACAAACTGTAAGATCGTGACCTGAGCCAAGATCAAGAGTTGGATGCTCAACTGACTGAACCACCTAGGTGCCCTTCATTGTGGTTTTAATTTGCATTTGTCTGATGAATAATCACATTGAACATCTTTTCATGTGCTTATTTGAAAGATAAGCTTATCTTTTCATTTTCTTAACAGGGTCTTTTGCAGAGGGCAAGTTTTTAATTTTGAAGTAGTCCAGTGTGTGTGTGTGTGTGTGTGTGTGTGTGTGCGCGCGCGTGCGCGTGCACGCACTTGTGCAATGCTTTTAGTGTCAAATCTAAGAACTTTAGTGTCAAATTTAGCTCCAGGTTTTGAAGATTTTCTCCTATGTTTTCTTTTAAAAGGTTTATAGTTTTACTTTTTGTGTTTAAGTCCACAATTTATGTTAATTTATTTTTTTTTAATTTTTTTTAAACTTTTTTATTTATTTATTTATTTTTGAGACAGAGACAGAGCATGAATAGGGGAGGGACAGAGAGAGAAGGAGACACAGAATCGGAAGCAGGCTCCAGGCTCTGAGCTATCAGCCCAGAGCTTGACGCAGGGCTCGAACTCACGGACTGTGAGATCGTGACCTGAGCTGAAGTCGGATGCTTAACCGACTGAGCCACCCAGGCACCCCTCATGTTAATTTTTTATAATTGTCTTTAAAGATTTTTTTTAAAAAGAGGAATGTGTATTATCTTTGTCTTAAGCTTTACCTTTTTGCTGTAATCAGGTAACTAGCTCAAAACAGCACAACCAAAATGTAAGCTGAAGACTTCTTACAGAGGAGTGAGCCTGCAAATTTTTATACTTACTATGATTTCTCTACCTAAAAAGTAAATTTAAAAACATGGTACCCAAACCAAAATCTTCTCAACTCATCAGTCTCAGAAATGTTTTCTAGTATAGATTTACAAAGTGATTACATCTATGTTATGACAAAGGATAACTGTAATATTTCCTAACGTTCACATTCTTTTAAACTTTAAAATTCTCTGAGAAAAATTCCCATCCACCATCTTTAAATCTGAACTTTAAATTGAACTAAAAGTGAGATATGCCCTCCTTGTTTATAACTTCTTTCCTGGTAATTGAGCACATGTTTCTTAAAGAAAAGAATATTCTGTACAAACTGTCCGGAGAATGAACAATTCCTCTTCTTGTTATTTTGCTAAAACTACATGCTTTTTTCTACCTGTTCCCACAGACATGTTTCCAAGGCCAAATAGCTCAGTTCCTCAAGGACATAGTGTTGCTTCTTCCTACCATCCTAGGGACAGAGTCTTGATTTTGCTCTCATGGGGGATTCTGAAAAGATAAATATTACAATTGATGATAATACTTCCTTAAAAGTTTTCTTAAGGGCTAAGAATACAGGAGCTTTAAAGGATTCTTGACTGAAATAATTCAGGCCTTGGAACTAGAATCAGGAAATTAGAAAAACAGGCTCATTTTCGTTGTCTCAGGCTAGGACTTCCAACAATAGGAATATCTACCCAAAAGCTAAGTAAACCAAATAAGTCACTGGACTTGAAGGAAAAGATATACAATAAAGCAGTGCGATCAATGACAATGGTGAAGACACAAGGCAATGGATAGTTTGACCGTATCCAGCTATACACAGGGGCAGCATCTAGTGTATGGAGAACATCTGTATAAAGGTCATTTAATTTGTGTTTCAGAAATTAGTATTAAGTGGAGAAGTATGGGGGTACAGAGAACTCAGTTAACTGTGATTTTCTTTCAACCTGGATGGCCTTGCGCTCTGCCATTATCACCCCTAACTTTACAGGATTCATATCTCCAGCCACAGTAAATACTTGAGGCTCCAATCCTAAGACAAAAATCCTGGAGATCAAACCAGAAAAGAGATAAAACAGAGGGATGTTATCAGTAGCTGAAACCAAGAGGAATCAGCATACATACATGAGGGACATCCAAATTCACAAGAAACTGAATCAGACATAAACCTTCTTATAGTCTCACTCAGGTGATGAAGATGCCTCCATCTATACCAACAAGATAGAGACCATCTAAATCGCAAACCTGGAAATAGCACCATACAAGGAAAATCTGTAGAAACAGAAAAGGAATCTATGGCACATGCAAACAGAAAGTATTCTCATGGTCATGAGGAAAGGGCAAATACAAGAAATAATTGATCCATACTTATCTTACAACATCCAAAGGATTGAAGTTCAGTATCTGTTGATGTTATCAATGTATTCTTCAATCAACAAATAATGTGCAACCACTGTGTGCCAAATACTGTGTAATGAATAATACATACAGGTTTCCTGACCCTGTGGAGCTTACAGTTATAGACATATCAGGCATTTTTTAAAAAATTTATACATAAATATAGATACAGATGTCAATATGTAGAAGTATATTAGTTACAATGTTTCTTTTTGTCTTGGTCTTTGGAAAAAGCCCTGAATACACAAGAACATGTATAGAGAAACAACAATACATGCTTGGGGATGCTCACAAAACATATATAAAACCCAACTTTTAAACTTTCCTTGGCCTATTACCCAGACACATGAGATATATGAGATAAAGCTACCTGAGAAAACTGAGAAATTCTCTAAGGAGCTGGAGATCACAGGAGTGAGTCTGTGGTGTTGTGGTATTTCCAGTCTGCTCAGAGAGTCTGCAATGAGCATCACGGAGTTCGGAGGAGTTAGAAATCACGCTAGGTTGCGTGACAATTTCTCTCACTTTGCTATATTTATGTACAGAATGCTGACTATTGTGTTATTTTTACCTGTGTATGTACATGGCCACCAGGTGACATACTTTTTTAATTGAGTAGAAGTAAGAAAAGTGTATGTCAACTAACTTGAATTTAAATAAAATCTTGAAAGAAAAAAAAAAGTCAGAGAAAGTAGATCGTGAGGCCTGGCACAGAGATATAACTATGTGAGTCATATAGGCATGAATAAAATGTCATATAGAGAGGAGGGAAAACATAAGGAGAGGTGTGGAGTTATTTCTAGAGAAGGTATTGTAAGCCCTAGGAAAGTGAATGGAGTCATCGTTGAAATGTCAGTGAAGTTCTGTTCTCAAGACTGTTGAATGTGATAGCACTATGAGAACAGAACCCCCTGATCTCCCAGGAGCCTGTTAGGGAACAGACCCACTGTAACTGTTTAGCAGCCCTTGAAACTGTACATCTTCCCTACAGGCTTTCCCATAAACACCAGATGTGTGTTTGGTCTGTGTCTGGAGGCTCCTTGTGTATTCCTCCCATGCTTTAACATTCTTTGATGTTTATGCCTGGCGAACATGAAACAAAGACTATGTGCCGTTTGCTGCTACTGCTGTTTTGCTGCCAGAGGCAGTCCTGCGTGTCCGCTCAGTCTAAGTGTCTGAGAACTTTCTCTTCAGTGTGAGGCTACAGAGAGGGCTTGGCCCAGGGCTAGCTAACCCTCGAGGACTTCCAACAGCTAGTGACTGGAAGGGAGATGAGAGTGTGCACAGGAGTCAAGGTGGCTCATCAGGGGAAAGGAAAAGAGAGCTTTAAGAGTAAGTGGTCACAACTCATGTGTTGAAAGTTTCTGAGAGGTCAGCTATGGGGATACCTGAAAATTTCTGTTGATCTACAACACAGAGGTCATTAGTAGTCTTTTTGAGGGCTTAACTAGTGGAGGAATTCAAGCCAGATCGATCTATACTCTTTAATCCAGAAATTCCAATGGATAAGCACAACAGCAGTGTATAATTACATTCACCAAAGAACATGTATAAGAATATTCATGCAGGGCACCTGGGTGTCTCAGCAGGTTGAGCGACTGACTCTTTATTTCAGCTCAGGTCATGATCCCATGGGTCATGGGTTTGAGCCTGCCTGGGATCCTCTCTCTCCCTCTCTTTCTGCCTCTCCCCTGTTTGTGCGCTCTCTCTCTCTCTCTCTCTCTCAAAATAAATAAATACACCTAAAAAAAATATTTATGCAACACTGCAAATGAACAGGCAAACAGGCAAAACAAATCTATCTATGGGACTATGGTTTCCCCAGAAGAGCAGGTAGTGACCAGAAGGGGACATACGGGAGGGCCATACATGACAGAGCAGCAGACGTAGCTTCAGTCTCTGGAAGATACTAAATCCTTCAAAGGAAGCTTCCTAAGAGTCCCTTTGACACCAGGACAGATCTGGGCTTTGACGCTACAGGCTGAAGCAACTTTGGCACTACAGGTCAACACAGGGAAGCCGTTTAGATTTTGGGTCTTCTGCTTTAATGTAATCATCACAAACCACTTAAAAAAATCTTTTGTGAAATGTCTACTGCGAGGTAAAGAATTGAAGATAAAGATGCTTTTGATGAATGACACTGTTTGATATGTTCTCTGAGCCAGAGAAATAGCATTTTCCTTAGAGTGAAGCATCCACCTGAAAACCCCCACTGCCTCAGGCACAGCCCCCCGCTTCTTCCTTCCACACCGCCGCTCTCCCTGGTGTCCATAGCTGGGGGATGCTTGAGATCTGAGGTTTTTGTGGGGCTCCCACAGGTGCCGCATCACTGTGGTGTCTCTCAGAGCACAGAAATACACTGCTGAGTCCCTGAGTTGTAATCCTGTGATGGTGAGGCTGATGGATCTGTCTGGTTTCTGGAAGTTCAGAGAATACCGCCCCTCTGTTGCATTCTGCTCACTGTAGGAGTCCTGATAAATAAGGAGAATCATTTCCCCACTTGGTGGTTGTTTGTACCAGAATAGATAATAAGTATAACCACTGGCTTCATATACACAATCCAAGGTCACAGCCTCCTTCTCTGGCATAGAAATTGCAGGTTGGGCTTGAGTTACCTTCTGTGCCATGCTGGCTCCTGCAAAAAGAGAAGAGAGAATTAGGCTGATTCTCCTGGTAGTGGCCCTAGGGTCTTAGGGAACTCAGGTAGGACTGAGAGTTCTGATTCCCCTGCCCATTATTCTACTCTCCTAAACCCCAGCAGACAATGATAACCTGTGTCTACCCCTGAACTTGGGACTCGGCACAGCCTGTCTGTGCTTGTGGCTGTCTTTACTAGCCCTACCAAGGCAGATGGAGGCTGTGACTATTCTCAGCAGGCTGGGGAGCAGCATGTTGGAGGCTCTTCCTGTGAGTGAAATGTGCCGTGTTCCATCTCAAATTCAGGTCTAAATGCAAGCCCTGTGCCTCAGAGGGCGGACACACACACACACACACACAGTGACTAAGCTGTAAGATGCTACCGTGCCAGAACAGGAAATGTAGTTTGCTATCAGTTTGCTTGTGTTGCGCTGTGGCTTTGTTGACATGGTGGGAGTCTAACTTGCCTATTAAGTCTTTTTCTAATTTAATTCACAACAATGATATGTATAGGAGTTAAGCTGAATTGTAGGACACTGATGGTAGAACCATTTTCCATATTCAGCCAATGCATCTACGATGGACTGGTAAATCTGAAAAGAAATACAATTTATTATGATTATGGTGACTTCTGAGAGCAAATAGTCATCCATCTTTTTGCGCAGTGTATGCTTCTTTTTGTCCCCAGCCAAAATCTACAGTGAAATATACTCACAGATTTTTCTTCTGGACAAGAAGATAAAACTATTCATTCTCAGTCATCATAACTTTTCTTCTTACACTGCAAGGCATTGGTTTCTGAGGAATTTTCCATTGGATAAAGCTCTTTGTCTGTTTAATGCTACCACAGCAAGTTTCCTGATTGACAAAATTTGGCTAACTGCACATGCCTAATAGCAATCAATAGTAAGTCTGTTAGAAAACTCTTGCTTTGGAGGTGCCTGGGTGGCTCAATCGGTTAAGCATCTGATTTCAGCTAAGGTCACGATCTTGACTTCGGCTCAGGTCATGATCTCAGGGTTGGTGGTGACAGCTCAGAGCCTGGAGCCTGCTTCAGATTCTGTCTCCCTCTTTCTGCCCCTCTCCCACTTGTTCTCTCTCTCTCTCTTTCTCTCTCTCTCAAAAATAAATAAACATTTTTTTTAAAAGAAAAAAAAAGAAAGATCTTGCTTTTGAATATTGCCCCCTCCAGTCATAATAAGGCCAAATTCACCAGGTCATACATTCTTATTTTCTTATATCAAAAGTGTAGCCTTTCAAAAATTGCAAATATCACTTCTCTGTGTTGCAGCAGCTGTGGCTCAGAGGCTCTCACTGGACTCAGTCCCTCAATAGCTTCATGACTTAGCAACACGGAAGTTGGTGCCTGATTCGCTTGGCATCAATGTGCTGATTTATGACTGTGATTCAGTTGACTGCAGCTTTTAATTGCCTATTTATTTTCTCATCCCTAAGTGAATATATCAATTTAGTGCCATCTAACGTCCATGTTATATAATGAGAAAACAGAATTTTTTAGAAGTCCAGGATGGTTCAACTATCAGAAAAATGTTGTCTCTAAGAGGAGGGATTTGACTGGAAAGAGGCACGAGGGGACTTCTGAGGTGAAGGATAATTTCAAGACACACTGAACAGAACATGTAAAATCTTGCATTTCATTGTAGAAAAAATGATACCTCAATAAAAAAGTGAACTACAATAAAATAAAATATACAGAGAAAATTAATTCGTCCAGCTTTCTGTAGGTGTTGCAGAAATTTATTTATACTTTTTAATTGCTACGGAACAGCTGTAGTCTGCTGTGATCACAGCCCAATTCCAACCCTTCTGACAACCACTTGAGACCAGGAAGCAACAAAGACTAGCGGGACATTAATATGCTGAGAGGCTAAATATACACAAAAGAAATGATTAAACAAAATGGAATACCATACAGCTCTCAGAATCAAGGTCCACACAGCTACACATAATTATACGAATAAATCTCGCAAAGGTAAGATTGTCTAAAAGAAACCAGCTACGACAGTACATGCTAAATGATTCCTTTTACATACAGTACAAAAGCAGAGAAAACTATTCTGTGAGTTGACGTCAGCATAGTGATTACTGGGGGTGGTAGACACAGGAAGCAGGTCCAAGAGTGGCCTGGCACAGGGGTAATGTCCTGTTTTTCAACGTGGGTGCTGGCTCCAATATGTGGCAGTTCATCTAGCTCTGTAATTATTCAGGTCCACATTCTCTACCTGTAAGTTATTTCATTTATTTTGGTTCCTTTTTATTGAAGTATAATTTATCTGCAATACAATGCATGGTCCCTATATGTTCATTTCAGTGAGTTTAAGTATTTTATGTACTTGTGTAATCACCACCCAAACAAAATCAAGAACATTTACCTAACCCCAGGAAGTCCCCTTGTGACCCTCTCCAGTCAAACCTTCGTCCCCAGAGGGAACCACTTTCTACTTTTAACCAAGCTTAGTTTTTTTCTGTTCTTGAATTTCATACTAATGGAATCATACTGCATTTGGCAGGAAGGGTCTGGCTTCTGTCAGTTACCAGAGATTTTAGAGATCCATCCTATTATTGTACATATTGGTTGGTGGTTCGTTCCTTTTGATTGCAGAGTAATATTCCCTATATACCATTAATTATTTACATACTCTCTCGTTTGTGGATATTTTGGGTCGTTTCCAGTTGGTGGTAAATATGAGTAAACCTGCTACGAACATGTTTGTGTGTCATTTGTGGGTCTGTATTTTCATTTCTCTTCGGTAAATACCTATTCATGGACTTGGTAGGCCACAGCAGTTTCCCAAAGTGATGGCACCAGTTTCCCCTTTACCAGCAGGGCACGGAAGGTCCACTTGCTCCATGTATTTGCCGATATTTGAGGCTGTTACCTGATTTGTTTGTAGGCCTTCTAGTGGAGGTGAATGACATCTGAATGTGAATGTAATTAGCATCTCCCTAATGATTAATAGTGTTGAGTGTATTTTATATACTTATTAGTCTTCCTATTTAAGTATTTTATTATTGTTTTATCTTTCTATTGTTGGCTTATGAGAGTTCTTTATATTTTCTGGAAACAATCCTTTTCCAAATATTTCTTTCTAGCATACTTCTGCCTAGACTTTAGATTGCTTATTGATTTTCTTTCTTTCTTTTTTTAATGTTTATTTATTTTTGAGAGAGACAGAGCGTGAGCAAGGGAGGGGCAGAGAAAGAGGGAGACACAGAATCTGAAGCAGGCTCCAGGCTCGAACTCAGGAAATGTGAGTTCATGACCTGAGCCAAAGTTGGACAGTTAACCAAGTGAGCCACCCAGGTGCCCCAAGATTGCTTATTGGTTTTCTTAAAATTGTTTTTTGATGAGTAGAAATCTTAAATGTTGCTCATGTCCTATTTATTAATTTTCTTTTATGGTTAGTATATTTTGTACCATGTCAAGGAGTCTCTTCCTACTCTGAGGTCTCAAAGATATTCTCTACTGTTTTGGGCTATTTTTAGTAGTAGCATCTGAAATTAAATTAAGCATCTTAATTTATCCTAGCCTGATTTCAAATAATATTATTTCCCTTTATGAAGAAAATGTTTTTTATTGCATCTGGATATGCTGTAATACCACAACACATTGTTTTTATGTTGCCTTAAAGAAACAGTGGCTTTTTAAAGTAAGTGAAGTTATTAAAATTACTAACAAAACTTAAAAATGTCCACTCAGGCATCTACCCTTTCTGGTATTCTTTGTGTCTTTTTGTGAATCTGAGTTTCCATGTGATATTATTTCCCGATAGCATGAAGTCTTTCAGCATCTCTTCTACTGCAAGTCAGGTGGAGACAAATAATCTTTGATTTTGTCTCTTTGAAAATATATTTAGGGGCACCTGGGTGGGTCAGACACGGTTAAGTGTCTGACTTAAGCTCAGGTCATGATCTTACGGCTTGTGAATTCAAGCCCTGCGTCGGGCTCTGTGCCGACAGCTCAGAGCCTGGAACCTGCTTTGGATTCTGTGTCTCCCTCTCTCTCTGCCCCTTACCCACTCGTGCTTTGTCTCTCTTCCTCTCTCAGAAAAAAAGTAAATAAACATTACAAAAATTTTTTTAAAGAAAATCTATTTATACTGCTTTTATTTAAGGGTATTTTGGCAAGTGATGGAATTCTAGGTGGTCATATTTTTGTTCTTTCAGTACTTTGAAAGTGTTTTATTGTCTTCTTTATACTACTGTTTTTGGTAGTAAGTCAGTTATCATTTGTATTTTTATTCCTGCGTGCATGTAATGTGGCTATCTTTTTCCTTTGACTGCTTTTAAAAATTTTTTAAATTAAGTTTATGTATTTACTTTGAGAGAGAGAGAGAGAGAGAGAGAGAGAGCACTCTGGGGAGGGGCAGAGAGAGGGAGAGAGGAAGAATCCCAAGCAGGCTCCACACTGCCAGTGTGGAGACTGATGTAAGGCTTGAATTTACAAACTCTGAGATTGTGACCCAAACCAAAATCTAGAGTTGGATACTTAACTGACTAAGCCACCCAGGAGCCCTTTCCTTGGACCACTTTTTAAAAGCTGATCTTTATTTAATTTTTTTTTTTTTCAGAATTTTGACTGTGATGTGCCTAGATGGGGCCTCCTTTGTGTTTATCATCCTTGGGATTCTCTGAACTTGTTTAATCTGTCCATTAAGAATTTTCTTCAAATGTGAAAGTTCTCAGCCATTATCTCTTTTTGTGTGTATACATAGATATATGTGCGTGTGTGTGTGTGTATATATACACCATATATATATATATATATATATATATATATATATATATATATACACATCCATTTTCCCCCTTCCTTATGGGAATTTTCAATCATTAATATGTTAGACCATTTGTTATTGTCCCTCAGATCTCAAAAACTTGTTCTGTTTGTTTATTCTTACCATTTTACCTTTTATGAAGTTGAGATAATTCTACTGACCTGCCTTCAGCTTCAGAGATTATATATATAATCTCTCCTAAACTTCTACATCTTGGCATGCATATTGTTTACATTTCCTGTTAATTCCTTTGGCATTTTTACCATACTATTTTGTAGTACATGTCTGACAATTCCAACACCTGGGTCGTCTTTTTGTGTCTGCTTCTGTTAACTGTTATCTTTTTGACCATGGGTCACATTATTGTTTGTTTATATGTTTATTTGCTGCTTCTTTGGGTATCTCATAATATTTTATTATATTCCAGATGATTTATATAAACTAGAAATAGAAACTGAAATAAATAAAATTTCTCCCCCCAAATTCATGCCCTTCTTCTTCCTGCTGTTAAGGTGTATGTGTGGTAGGGGTAGAGTCTGAATCAATCTGATTTATGGTTCAGAGTCTTAAAGAAAATAGAATCCAACTTATGTTTGAAAACTTTTGTAGCTTCAGGTTTGGTATTTGTTGCAGCATTAGTTTCATTCAGGGTAAGGTCAGGACTTTCCATCAAAGGGTTTGGTATCAGCACGCTGGAAAAATTCCAGATATCTCTTCATGCTGTCCTACCAGATCTGCCTTCTTTCTCACCTATTGGAAGTCTCTCTCTTGCTTTATAGTCTGGGGGCCTGCTTTTGAGTCACCAGGGAGTTTTGTTTGTTTGTTTGTTTGTTTGTTTGTTTGTTTACTTATTTTGAGATGGGAGGGGCAGAGAGAGAGGGGGAGAGAGAGAGAGAATCCTAGGCAGGCGCTGCACTGACAGTGCAGAGCTCGATGCTGCGCTCAGTCATGGCCTGAAGTCAGATGCTTAACTGACTGAGCCACCCAGGTGCCCCTAGGGACTTCTTACTGATTCCCAGCCCTGGACTTGGCTTTTTGCTCCCTGAGCAAATTCTTTCTCCCCTGCTGCCTGTTCCAGTCTTCAGAGAACTCTTGATCTATACTATATAAAAGCCCAAAACGTCTCAGAGGATTTTCTCCCCACTCTCAGCTTTTTCCCACGGCTTCAGCATGCTACCTATGCACCCTGTGAAGACCCATGGAGAAGGATTGGTGGATGGGTGTACACTTGGCAGTAGCTGGGGCTCTTCAGAATTCTAATATGTCTTAGCAGCCACCACATGGCCCTTAGAGGTTCCTTAAACATTTGACTAATTTCCCCTTGTCCCTCTCTATAAAAGATTCCTTCTTCTTCCACTATTTCAACAGTGATGAAAGTTGCCACTTTCTGGAATTTAGTTCATTTAGGTTTCTTTGCATCCTCAACTTTCTGACAGTTATTTGTTTTAAGCTAATTGGAAGCAGAGATTCACATATGTATTTTACATTAATAACAAGTTTTACTTTTTTTTAAATCAGAGGGATCAAATTTCTAATCTAATATTAACCATCAACGGCCTCTCCAAATCTCAGTTTTCATGGGAATAATAGTAGTACTTGACGTAAAGCCGTACTATAACAGAAAAATATAAGGGCACGTGCCTGGTATGTGTTAGTGCTTAGAAAGTTTAATAACTAGGAAATATCGTTATTATTCCATAATACAATTCATATTTTTTATAACAATGTGAGAGCGATGTGATAGTAAAATAATGAAGTTCTTTTTTTTTATTTGGATTTGTGCAGATTTGGAAGATATGTTTTTTTAAGTGAGTTCCACACCCAGTGTGGGGGCTTGAACTCATGACCCTGAGATCAAGAGTCACATGTTCCACAAACAGAACCAGCCAGGTGCCCCAATTTTTGGAGAGTATCTTTAAAGCACAAGACTCTTAGCTCACCAAAGAAAAGGCTCATGTACTTTGTAATAGCCCCAGAACCTAGCAAACTGCCTCTGTATAGCATTTCTTAAATAGATTCATTAACAAATGGGAATAATAGCATCTTACAATTGTATAATTCATTATTGCTTAAATGATATTTCTACTTGTATATTATATATACATACTTGTATATTGTATATATATATATATATATATATATATATATATATATATATATGTAACATTTTTGGAGAATATTTTTAAAGCACAAGACACACACATACACATGTATACATGCATATACAACATATATATATATACATAATATATATACACATATATGTTTTATATATTAAACAGGTTATATTTATATATAACACTTATATATAAATATAAGTGTATATATATATGATTTATGGTATATATAACTGGAGAGGCTTAAGTTGATGACATTTAAAATTTCAGTTTCTGAACTTGGTGAAGGGGATTAGAGAGAAGTTGCCTCTATCAGAACGGACTAAGAAGATTAAGACAGGCAGATCTAGAAACACAACCATAAACGATGTACTTAATGCAAGCATACAAAGTGGATACAGGCTGATGGGCAGGGCTCACAGGATCCCACAACACTAGGAACTTTAGAGCACAGTAGAGAACTTACCCTGAGTAAGGAGGTTGAGGGGAATGAGTCAGGATCAGATCCTAACAGAAACATAATCCAAATAAAATTCAAAAGTCTTTGTATCCCCTCCCTGAAATGGTCTCCTTAGGGGTATCTGGACCATACTTGAATGACAACAGCCTCACCCCTTACGAGGGCACACTTATTTATGTAACTTGGTTCCTGAAATACCTTCCTTCTATTTCTTGTCACATCATTGTTTTAATCCAGCTAAGTATTTTCTTCTAGAAAGCCAGATTTAGATGCTTAACATTCTTAGCCAGGTTCTCTTCATTCCAGAGGCATGTTGGTGGTATTTAGCTGCCTCCTGTTGTATTGTTTTATTAGAGAATTCAGGAATCTCAGCTAAGGGTTCCGTGTCAGTTGGCTTGTTTGTCTAGTTTCCTTTGTAATTATTTGTGCTGGTGAAACAGCACAGATGTAAAAGGGTCATTTCCATAGCTTGTTATTTCTCTATTTGTCTAGATTGGGTTTACTTTATGCAAAGTAAGATTGTGTTATAGTAAGAAGTCAAAATGTTATAATTTTAAAGCGTTGGGATTTGTTATTACAGACAGCTGTGACATTTTCTTATGTAGGCTCTGAAGGATAGTGTCTTCGATACAATGACAATTGCTATGACCAAATCAGCTGAACACAAGAATCATCTTCTGATGACACAAATTCACCTTGAATAGATTTTCCCACCTATTGCAATGAACTTTGTTTTAACTCTTATTAAAATTAGGGTCTTGAGTAGAGATAGGCTGGCAAGGTTCTCCAGCTAAGCACATTACCTAGCTGCCCTTAAACTACTGTGCATGTTCAGGAATCCCTAAGCTCAAGCATTCATTCTGGAAATGTACAGTTATCTATGATGTGCAAAACTCTGTAAAAAGCACATAAACCAAAACAAGATATGATTTCTATCTCAAATTGCTTTCAGTTGGCAAGGATCAGATAAGTGGAGCAAATTCCATTTCCTGCCTGTACTCCCTGTAGCCCAGGCCCAGGCAGGTGGAATTAGGAATCAGACAGGAAATAGATAGCTGAGGCATTTATCATTGAGCAAATAAACCCTGTTTGAATATCTTATTTCTAGTGTTTAGATTTATTTTTGCTGTTCCATCTCCCTCTCCTTTTCTTAGACCTGTTTATCGAGATGTTTAACCTGCACTGCTCAGGTATCTAACACCCAGTGTGAAGGAGTCCAAAATGTTAGGGAAGAAGGCAGTATTTACCTTCAGGGTTGGGTGTCCAGACATTCGCCTAGAACTTTCTCCTTTCTCATTTCATCACATTAGTTCTCTGACTTGCTTCAAGAAAGATTTAGTATTATCTAGCCTTGGAATAAATAAAATTAAGTTCTTTATTGATATATCTTAAATCTTATACACTGAGTTTCAGAATCAAAAAGTTCTCCATTTTGCCTGCCATTTGAGTTATTTGAGAAATGATCTCTGGAATGTGATCAAATTGAAATTTATTTTACTGTGATTAATTAAATGGAGGTTCTTGAAGCTCATTGCCACTGCCTCTGCTGGCTTCCTTTGAACCTTTTTTTCTTTTTGTCTTTTTTTTTTCAATTTTGAGGCTAGGGTATGAAGGTAAAATTAAGGCCGCCCTGGCCTTGGAAGGGCTCTTTTCTCCCTACTCCCCAAGGTAAATAGTTTGGAGGTGAAGTGATGTGTTTCTTCAGCTTTTACTACAGGAGTCTCATAGAGCCAAAGTAATATGCTTTTATCAGTCCTTGAGCTGAGTGGGGGCAATGTAGAAATAAAATAACTTAGCTTTGCAGAGTGCCCTAAACACCTTGTCCAGTACTTGAGGGATACAAAGTGTAAGCACATTTTAAAAATGTATAATCTTTTGGGGGGTGGTAATATAGCCATTCCTCATAGCCAGATAATTAATTAATTCTGTGTAGAAAGCTTGGATGAGCCTGGGCTGTACCCTTTGCCAAGTGCACTGGTTTAAGTCACCTCACCTCTCTGAACCTTTGGGGTTTTCATCTATGAAGTGAGATTAACTCTCTGTATCTTGGCTTGCTCACATGATGATGAGGAGTAAATGGAATAACGCATATGAAAGTGCATTGCAAAATTAGGTGGTACAACTGAAATACTTTTAAAAATGTTAGGTAACTTATCAAAGGCAATAATTAGTGGCGGGGCTTTTCACAGAAAAGGAGAGATCACTGTGGGCTGGAATGACCAGGACATTCTTCAGGAGGAATGGTCTGAGATGGTCTCCAGGATTGGGAGGAGAAATGACGGTAAGTACTCAGGTCGAGGTGATTATGGGAGCAACGGGCTGTAGGCAGGGTTATTTAAGGAGGACAGCGAGTCCTCCCCAACTTCATTCTTAAAATTTTTTTTTAATGTTTATTTATTTTTGAGACAGAGAGAGACACAGCATGAGCAGGGAAGGGGCAGAGAGAGAGGGAGACACAGAATGTGAAGCAGGCTCCAGGCTCTGAGCTGTCAGCACAGAGCCCGATACGGGGCTAGAACTCACAAACTGTGAGATCATGACCTGAGCCGAAGTCGGACGCTTAACTGACTGAGCCACCCAGGTCCCCCCCCAACTTCATTCTTGAGTCAGACTTAATCTGCCGAAGCAGAAAGTTCCTGAGAAAACTGTAGAGGCCACTGAGATCCACAAAAAGAGCTTTAACCTTATTACCATAAACAAAGGGTGGTCACTGAAGTTTGTTAAATAGTGGATTGATGTAATCGATGCTGTTTTTGTTTTGTTTTGTTTTAAAGAAATTATTCGCTGGGATATGGAGTAGGATCCAGGGAGGAGACGTTGGTAGTAAGGAGGCTAGTTAAAAGGCTGTTACAGAAAACCAGATGTGAGACGCCGAGGGTCTCATCTTGGGGCAGTTGTAGAGAGAAGCAAGCACTAGAAGGACGTTCAAGGCCACCTGGTAGCATGTTGTATTCCTGGAACTGGGAGAAGAGAATATTGCAACTATGTATCAGAAATAACTAAGTCCTTTATTGATCAAATATTTATGAAGACTCTGTTAAATGAGGGCACACTGTGAGGGACAATGGGGATATGAAAATAGATTGAATGTGAGTTGTGTTCTCAGAATTCAGTTAATGGGGTAAATGTATAACTTTTAAAAGCTTATTAAGGTATGATACACATAAATTTATAAAAATTAAGTGTAGAGCTTGGTGAATTCTCTCAAAGTGAACTCACCCATATTACTAGCACCTTCACTGAGAAATAGAGCATTATCAACATCCCAGAAATCTCCCTTGTTCACTCTCCCACCACTATCTACTCGTAAAGATAACCACTATCTCTACTCTCTCTCAACTTAGGATTTCATAGATTAGTCTTATTTATTTTTGAACTCCTTTTGTGTCTGCCATATTTCACTCAGTCATATTTGTGGGATTCCTTCTATACAGAGAATATGGCAAGTTTATTCATTCTCTTGCTGTGTAGTCTGTTATCAGAATCTATCCTTGAAATTGAGGATGGATATTTGGGTTGCTTTCTAGCTTTAGGGTATTACAATTACTGATGCTATACATGTTCTTACTCTTGTACATTCCTTGTGACTGCGCAGGGGTCACATTTTGGGCGGGGGTATATACCTACAAGTATAATTGCTGGACCTTAGGTTATGCACATGCTCAGCTTTAGTAGCTATTGCCAAATGTTTTCAATTCACCAATTTACATTGCCTCTGGTGGTACCTGAGAACGTTGCCCCACGTTCTTACAGACACTTGGTGTCGTCAGTCTTCTTCATTTTACCCATTCTGTTTTCTGGTGTTGTTATAGGTATGAATTTTCAGGACCACAATACAAGGTATCAAGTGGCAAGAGCCAGGAAGGGTTAAAGAGTGAATGGAAAGCTTAGAGGAGGGATTACATCTATTGTGTTTGGTAGGAGAGCTAGGCCTCGTAAGGTAAGAATGGTGACTATATATTCTCCAGGACCACTCTACATTTTAATAATCGTGCTGAGAAATTATGAAATAACAATGACTCAGTGCCTAGGCCACATCTCCCAGCAGCAAAATAGATCTCTTTCTCACCTGCTGTGCTCCACATTTTCCTTCCAGAAAATATGATCACAGGAGGTATAGCCAGGTTGCCAGCCACAGAGATACAGAGGAGATGCCCTGTGCAATTGCAACAACGGATCAGTGACCAAAGTAGCATCCATATTCCTGTTGATGAGCAGAGGAGTAAAAGGGTGTCTCGTGCTTTGGGAGTGGGTGATACTTTCTCCTAGTTTCTTGGAGCAGATTAGAAAGCTCATCCCACTCCCAAGAAAGCTTGCATTTTAACTGGATATAGGATGAGAGCATCCTCTTTGCTAACAATGACCTCATCACAGGGAAAATTCATCCACCAGTCATATTTTAGGTATATCAAAAGGTATTTACATACTCTTAAAATAAGAGGAGAAAAAAACCCCAACATAACCTGTAGAGATTTAGTGCCTCACACCTTATCTGTTAGCTGCATATTTGCTCAGAGGAAAAAAATGCCATTTCCTTGTTAGCTTTTATCTTGACATGTGGAAGTTTTCTGGCTGTTCATTCCAGTAGCACTCAAGGTTGAAACCAAATCAGTTTGAAGGCTGGTGTGACTATTGCTCATGTCTGAGAGCATTTCTTCTTTGGGTGTCAGCAAATGCGAGGAAATATACCTGAAATTGTTTAGGTAGGGGGATAAAGTGGCCCTGCCTACCCCTGAGTAGACATAGGAGCTACTGTCCAGAAAGTTCTACTCAGTCCCTAAGTATAGGAATTTCCGTTGTGACTCAATACACATACTTCTGAAATACCTCCTGCTCTTCCAAACCACACACATTAATTACGGTGGAAATAGGGAAAACCCTAAAAAGTACAACTCTAGCCAAAGCATTACCAAAAACAATAGAAATCCCATTAAAAAAATACCAGCAGAGTGCAGTACCTGTTAGCACTTGCCCTTTTCATCACACTCAGGAAATTCTTTGAAGCCTTAAATATTGGAACTTGTGTTTTGCCTCTCTAGATATAGGTCCACGAGAACATGTGCTGCCGGTAAGATCAGGTTCACCAATATTTTTAATGCCATTATTCTTCATAAATCAGCAGGAGAGGCAAAGACAGCCACATGATCTTTTTATCCTCACTCTCAGTTTCATCAGGTAGCTTTACCTTGAAAACACTAGAAATTCTTGAAGCCACTAAAACAAACTCGGCTAACACTAAAGTAGAGCTGAGGCTTTTTTTATAGTGAGAAATTTGTCCCCATTAGTTCTTTGATTTGAAATTATTATTAAGGTGCTTAGAAAAATCCATGAGAATAAATAAAACTTCCACATCATATTGACATTATACTGGTATTTACTAAATACACGAAAAGAGTTTGTTTTAATGAGATATATGCTGTAGCAAAACCAAAAATGTTGTGTCCTGCACTCTCAGTGAGTAGACATATTTGCGATATGAAGAATTTTTGTTTGTATTTGGAAAATATAATCCCCATTTCCATGGCAAGTACCTGTATGTCTCCTGATAACAGCCACTGGGGCTCAGCTGTGGCTCTTCAAATATGAGAGCTGTATTCAATCAGAGAGCATATGAGCAACTTCAGGGTTCAAGAACATAAAAGATGGTGACTGGGTTTTTTGGCTTATGTAGATATATATATATAGACTTCTGTGGTTGCCAAATGAGTAAACTGCAGCTTTTAATATTGCATTGGGTTCTTCTTCAAATGAAAACATCAACAATTATGAAATCTAAGATTACAGTTGAATTCTGGGAAAAAAAGAAGACAGATTTCTAGAACGTTCAACCAAATAGTTGTTAAAATATTGGTCACACATCAGATTTGGGTCTGGCCAACTTCTGCTCCCAGCTGGTTATGTAACCTTGAATAAGTCACTTAACACCACTAAACCTCAATTTCGTCATCTGTCAAATGAGAATTTGGTAGTATCTAGGAGAGGGGGAATTTAAAGTGCTTAGCCCAGTGCCCATAAAACTGTAAGCACCATAGGGGCGCTTGGGCAGCTCAGTTGGCTGAGTGACCGACTCGTGATTTTGGCTCAGGTCATGATCCCAGGGTCATGAGATTGAGCCCCATGTCAGGCTCTGCACTAAGTGTGGAGCCTGCTTAAGATTCCTCTCTCTCTCTCTCTGTCTCTCTCTCTCTCTCTTTGTGTCTCTCTCCCCCAGTCACTCTTGCCCTAAAAAACAACAACAGCAACAACACCACCACCAACAAAAACCCAAAAAGCAAAGCTGTAAGCACCACAAACATTTAGGAACAAACACAGTTCAGTAAATGAATAAAATGATTTGTTTAAAAAAAAAAGCATAATTTTAAGACTTGTGTGGTATTTTAATGCACTATGTTATAAAATCCTAAAGGAGGAGACTCTGTTACCTAAAATATATTCCCAATACTTATTAAAATGACTGGCACATATGAGTAGGTGCCAAATTTTCTTGAATGAATATATATATAGCTTAGAATAATATCTTACTTTAGTATAAGTCATTATTTGTAGGGAGCATTTTCTCATATTTATTCAATTGCATATCCACAAAGAAACGTTAGTCCCAAATAAAGCAAAAAACAAAACGAAAAAATACCCAGAAATCTCTAACTTAAAATATATTCAAGTTTGAAAGAGCAGAGCTCCTGTACATGAGTGTTTTCACAAAAAGTGGAAACAACCAAAATGCCCATCAACTGATGAATGGACAAAGAAAATATAGGTTATCCATACAATGGATTATTGCGCAGCCACAGAAGTACTAAAGTACTGATACATGGATACACCTTGAAAAGGTGATGCTGTGTGAAAGAAACCAGACATAAAAGGCCATTGACTATAGGATTCTATGTATAGGCATAATTATAATCTAAGTTTTCACCTACATTGCCTCCTTCCATTCCTAGCTCGAAGTAAAACTCGGGGTGCCTGAGGGCGGAGGCATCAGGTATCTGTTCCCTGGGGGCCGCGCCCAGCACAAGACTCTAACTAGAGAGAAATCATCATTCTCCCCTCCCAGGCTGCTCACATCCAGGGCCCTCCTGCGCCCCTCTGGGTTTGTGCTCTGCTCCCCCTGCAAGCCATCTCGCTGTGCCTCCTAGGACGCAGTAGTACACAGCGGAGTCTGACATTCTCACAGAGCGTTTCTGCAGGTGGAAGGAGCTGTCACTCTTAACAAGACTGGCGTGAAAACCGTGATGCTCTGCCCTCTGGTTTTCTGATAAGCCTTTCAGGAGCAATTGAGGAGCTTTGTTTTGGTACTGGACATACCAGAAAACAAAAACTGTGTAGCTGCTCTGGTAAGTGCAATTCAGGGTCAAAGGTGTCCCCTCAAAGAGGGTAACAGAACCTTCTGTCTGGGTCACTGAGTCTCCATTGATCCCTCCTGGAAAAAAAAAAAAAAGTTAAAGACTTTGTTATATTGATAATGTAAGGATAGTCTCCAGTTTGGCAGGGGTTAAAAGTCATCCTATAATCAAGGACTAGAACATCTTAGGAATTTTGAATAAATGTTACTTACTCAATATCAGCAAGATTGAAAGTCCTAAGTAGGAAGCAGACAGCATGGCCTGTGGAGAAGCAGTGGAAGGTTTCATTTGGGAATACACCCAAAGCTGAGAGGGTTGTTCCTCCAGTTTCTTGATCCTTTGGTGGAATAGCCTAGGAAATCTTGACTCCCGTGTTAAGCAAGCCAAACGGCCCTGCAAGGTCATATCACAGGCTCTAAAGAAAGACATACGTGCTCAGAAACACATAACGAATGTGTGATGAATTTGTGTCAAACGACTAACTGAAGGAAGCAGCGCCTCCCTGTGGTTCCTCTCTGACCCTGCAGGCTGCTTTACAGCTGAACTGGTATTTACCCTGGAATGGAGTTTGAGCTGCAGGCATAGAAGGGAAATAGGTGTCTGGGGTGAGGGGTAGGCCTCCAGGAAGCAAACACCAAACACTTTTTGTAGACTTCAAGGTGGTACCTGAGGCTGAGACAGTGGGTAATCCTCTGTCACCCTCTTTAAGACACAGGGCAATATGGCTCCTTAAATCTCCCTAATCCCAGCATCTAACGTCTGTTCTTGCTGAGTATTAAGCTAGGTTTAGGGTATCCTGAAAGCATATAAAAGAGCATGATTTGAGATGTTTGCTTGACATATTCCTCCGCTGTTCCCCTCGAACCAAGGGATTCTCTGCTGAGAATGTCCTCCCTTCTCTCTCCTACCTTTGCGTGAGTAACTTCTATTCATTCTTTAAGAACCAGTTCACAGGGAGGGGTGGGTAGCTCAGTAGGTTAAGCATCTGACTTCGATTCAGGTCATGATCTCATGGTCTGTGAGTTTGAGCCCCGTGGCAGGCTGACAGCTCAGAGCCTGGAGCCTGCTTCAGATTCTGTGTCTCCCCCTCTGTCTCTCTCTCTCCCTCAAAAATGAATTTTTTAAAATGGATTTTAAGTTTTTTTTAAAAGAACCAATTTACACACCATCTCCCTGGGAAAGGACTCCCCTGGATCTGCTAGGGCACTCTTAGTGCCCCCTTCTTTTCCCACTATACCTTGCACACATATCTACACTGTCTTACTGCACCAGATTAGAATCATTTGCGGTTTTTTTTTTTTTTTTTTTTTCAAACTAGACTTGGTGCTCCTGAGGTCACGAACTTAATCTTATTAGTCTCAGCAGCCAGTTTCTCAAACTATACAGGCCATTAGGAGATGCTCAAAAAATATCTGAAGAACGAACGGATAAATGAATGTGTGGATATGTTCGGTAGATACATTTTACTATGAAGTATAGTCTCTATGAGGGCATATGACTCAGGCCTCTGGTGTGATCAGCTTCTTCCAGAGTCAGACCCCAGACCTGAAAAACAGGTTTTCAGTGTTTCTCAACGTTGAGTAAGGTACAGCTCTTCATATAAGGAACCACTCTTATACTATTTTTTTAATATTAGGATGGCTTAATATAAAGCAAAATGAAATTAAATACAAATGTTTTAGGCTCCTAGGTCTCACGATTACAACACCAAACAAAAAAAAATGCAAGCAAAATATACACTTGATCAAATTCAAATTAAAAGAATGTGAAGGATCATATTTGCCCAAAACTAAAGGGTTGCTGGAGGCTGATTAAAAGAATACTATAGATTGTGTAGTTCAATAACTTACTTGATTGAAATGATCTGGAGCTTAATATACTATTGTCTAAATTATTATGTTTAGATATTACTAGTATATTTACTTTTCTATTCAAAATATCCGTTTAACCTGCCATTTTACCAATGTAAAATGACTGAATGTAATAAAACACCCCAAAAAATCAGCGCTGAAAAAAAAATATTTGCATTTACTGCTACTCTTACATCTACTGTATTGTGTGTTGATACATGTAAACAAGAAATGTGACTGATACACCCTCTTCCAATGGAAACATTGTGGTAACTGTGGGAACAGGTTCTTGGGAGTTGGGCCTGTCTGCAGTACCATGTGCCATATCATAACCAAACTTTCCTAAATAGTTTTCTCCATTTAAACAACTGTGGTGCCTTTATTCGTAGAATGCCATTAGTCCATTTGTCTTTCATGTAGTGCAAGTGACATAAAGAGCACAAAAGTATCAAAACCAAGGGGAGTATTCTAAGTTGGTCACACAGATTATTAGAAATATGCCATTATTGTTTTGTTTTCATCAAACAGAGATCTCCAAATCTAAAAATTCTCATGTAACTCCTATCTCCCAGGGGTTGGCAAACTTTTTCCTGTAAAGGGCCAAATAGTAACTACTTTAGGCTTTGAAGTCATATCTCAGCTCAACTTTGCTGTTCTAGTACAAACAGCCATAGCCAATGCATACATAAGTGGGCATGGCTGTTTTTCCAATAAAACTTCATTTACAAAGCTTTGACCCATGGGCTATGCCAACCCCTGCTACATCCCAGGCATTTACCCATAAACTTCCAAAGATCCACGGATTACAGTCTGAAACACTCAGCCACACGTTCTTATTTGTGCCTTCACTGCAATATTATCAATATTATCTTTGAGGAGGCTTCAAATAAAGGAAGAATATTAAATAAGTTAATGGATAGAAAGGAGGACGAAGGAGAGTTGATGACCTTGATGCCTAAGATGTTTTGGTGCTGCAGGTTCAGGAGTGAGAACACAGCTATGGCCCCTGCTGTTAAGGACTTCATGGAGTAGTAGTGGAAATGGCTTTTAATCAACTAATCAAAGAAATAAAGGAAAAACTGCAAGTCTGTAAAGTCAGAGGACTGTGATTCTGAAAGTACACATTGAGCTTTCCTCAGGTAATGACCCTTCGGTAGATGTACAAGAAAGAGCAGGCATGTGCTAGCTTTTACTCTTTTGAAGGGAGAGAAAAGAATTTTAAGAAAGGTAAAAAGAATAAGAATATCACCCAAAATTGCTTTGAAAGGGTCATAGAGGAGAAACAAAGTGCTTTTATGGGACTTAAATAAGACAAGTATTCGTGAAGACAGAGACAGACAGAAAAAGAGAGAGAGTATGAAAGGAAGGGAGAGAGATGAGAGCATATTGTGGAATGAGGCTGGAGAGGTAGCAAGATCCTAAGTTATGCAAGGTTTTATAGGTCTTGTCAAGAATAAAGAATTTTTCTTTATTCTAGGAGCAAATGGGGTTCCAGGTGATTGACACGGTCAAATTTTCACTCTGACAAGATAGTACAAAGGACTACATTGAGTCATGAGGTCAAATGTCAAATGTGCCAGAAGCAGAGGAGCAAGGGATTAAGGTGGATTTTTTTTTAAGTTTGTTTACTTATTTTGAGAGAGAGAGAAAGAGAAAGTAGGGGAGGGGCAGAGAGAGAGGGGAGAGCAGAGCAGGCTCCATGCCGTCAGCTCAGAGCCCAGTGGGAGCTCAAACCCAGGAGCCATCTGAGATCAAAGCGAGAGTCAGACACTTAACTGACTGAGTCACCGAGTCACCCCTAAGGTGGATTTTCAATTAGGATTGGGGCTGTAAACTGGGTTGTGGGCATTGTGATGTCTTCTGGAAGACTTTGAGGAGCCAAATTCAACAGACCTGGGAGATAGATTGGATTTGGTATTTCAAAAATAAATAATAGTGAATAGTTTAAAAGCATGTGAGTTCTAATATACCCTAAAGTGAGGGTGTGGCAGAAACTGCTAGGTCCCAACATGATGCCCATTGTCTCCTCTTTCTTACTAATAGAATCCCAATTTTAACAAGGGTGGCAACATGTTAAGATAAAAAATAGCCCCGATATCTCAGCCTCGTTTGCAGGTGGGAGAGAGGTTGAGACATTAAATAACACTGAGGTAAATGAAATGCAAGTCGAAGCCATTGGCTGTAGTTTCTGAAAACACCGACTCGGCCATCATGTGCCCATTTACCCTATTGACTTTCTCTTTGTTTCTGCATGGAAGATGTATAGAGTGGACAGATTTCTAACAGTTTCTTTAAAGTATAAAACCAACAGTGACACCTTAAGGATGAGAGACAGTGAGCTACAAAGACCCTCGGTCCTTCACAACATGATGAAGCTAGCATACCAACCCTTCATATACTAGAGCTTCTTTCTATAAGAGGCAATAAATTCCATCCTGTTAAAAAGATGATAATTTGAATTTTCTGTAACCAATCCCTAAACTAATCCAGATCAAGTTCATTAAAAATACAAATTCATTGTTTTTTCAGATTGAGTGAGTAAGCTGGGATAGAGCCAATAATGCAGATCTTCAGAGGTGCTCTAGATGATTCTGATACAGGTGGTGTTGGTAGTTTAAGGTGTGGCATTTGAGAACCACTGCCTTGTATAACTTTTCCCCTACCATCCCCCACCTTTTTCACCAAACATGTATATAAGTACAAATGCCCCAATAGTCCCCACAAACACATTTTCAGCAGTATCAAACTTCATTAAGAAAACTACATTCATACCATATGATCCCGTAATTCCACTACTGGGTATTCACCCAAAGGAAAAGAAAACACTAATTTGAAAAGATACATGCACCTTATGTTTACAGTAGCATTATTTACAATAGCTAAAATATAGAAGCAGCCCAAGTGTCCATCAATTGATGAGTGGATAAAGAAGATGTGATATAGATGTGTACCTATAGATAGAGATATAAATATACACAATGGAATATTACTCAGCCATAAAAAAGAATGAAATCTTGCCATTTGCAATACCATGGATGGATCTAGAGGGTATTGTGCTAAGTGAAATAAGTCAGTCAGAGAAAGACAAATACCATATGATTTCACTCATATTTGGAATTTTCAAAAGAAAACAAATGAAGAAAAAATAGATAATCAAATAAAACCAGATTTAACTATAGAGAACAAACTGATGGTTACCAGAGAGGAGGTGGGTGGGGTAATGGAGGAAATAGGTGGAGGGGATTAAGAGTACCCTTATCATGATAAACACTAAGTTATGCATAGAATCACTGAATTACTATTGTACACCTGAAACTAATACAACACTGTATGTTCATGTACTTGAATTGTACTTGAAAACTATATTCAACATTTCTTTACCTTTCTAGGTAGGAACAAGATATAAATGAATGAAAAGCTACTGTGTATTTGATACTTTTTAAAAAACAAAATTTCAGAGCCTGAACATACATCTCTCACTTGGATGGGGAAAAATTATGACTTTCTTATATGTTCTCATTTTATTAATGGAGAGATTGAAGCTTGGAAATCACACAACTAATAAATGGCAGAATGAGATTTGGATCTTTGTCTCTATCAGTCCTCAGCTTTAAAATGAAAAGTTTGGCTGAAAGAGTTCTAAGATCCTTTCTGATTCTCTTTTCTCTGCAGAAATTAGAGGAATGTAAAAATCATCTCACGCATCTCAAACACCCATGTAGGTCACCAGGAGGTTGCCCATATAAGACCTTCTAATACTGAGAAGTCCTTCCTCATCCTCCACAAGTGTGCAGTGCTTAGCTTTTTCCCTAATAAAATTGGAACTTGAAGGGTCTTTTGGGCTCATCTATCCAAATCCTTCTTTTCAAGTAAAGGAAATTGAAGGCTGCTACGCCAATGATGTGCCCAAAGCCATATAGCCTGGATTGGCAGATCTGAACCTGGCATTTCAGTTTCTCATTCTAAACTTCATACCCTTTGCCCTGGTACAAAATGTTTCCCCCCAGAAAATCATGAATGTGAGAGGGTTCACCTTGCATCTTGCCTGCTCTTTGTAGACTCTCCTTCTTGGGAAGACATAACCACTAATGCTACCCACTATAGGGCTGCTAAGAGGCAGCTCTGGGGGCGTTTGTGGAGAGGCTGCAGGTGCTTGGTGAACACTGTGCGTCCGTTGCACAGAAGTATGTGGCAGTGTCTGCCGTCTGGGAAGCCGTGATGGACAATGAACTGCTTTTGAGGGAGGTGTTCAGCGTGACTCGTAGTCTTCCACTGGTTTTCTCTCTTTCATTTAAACGTATTAAAATCAGTAGGACAAGGCCTCTACCCGAGTCTTGTTTATACCACTGTAAATAGTTTATAGTAGTTTTATAACTGCAGTTCATGGTGGCGTTTTCACCCTCCTGGATACTTAGGGTCTGATGATCCTGTTCTTGTTGGCTGTTCACCCCTAGGCAGAAACAGAAAGCCAAACGCCAGACATTAGTCACTGTATGTTCACTCTCTGCTGTTTACATTTCCTTCCCTGACTTTCTGGTACATTTTCAACTTAACAAGAAGACTTTGTCCCTCAGTCTTGAGGGCTCTGAACTTTGCTCACTCTGTTTCCACCACTGTGGTCACCCCTGTTTCTATTACCAAGAGCCCCAACTCACTGGCCAGTTGAAGCCATAGAATCATCAAAGACGCTTCCAGGAGTTTCTCCATTCTTCTTCCTTACTGGGATCACAGAAGACTCGGCTCTGGGGCCTGAAGTGCAGCCAGGATCCTCAAGCAAAAGAGTTAGCTTTTTTATGGGGTATATTTATCTATTCCCTCAGGAACCCAGAGTCTCACCGAGCCAATCAGAGGCAAGCCCAGTCCTTTGCTTTCAGTACCTACCGACTGATCTCAAAGGAACAGAGTCTGAGGAAGAGTACTGCCATCTTGTGGTAGCAACATCATCTTGCAATAGAATGTGCTCTGAAAACATAAAGAATGCCATTCAGAAAAAATTACAAAGCAATGATGCCCACCTTGCCAGCATGTCCTCATATCTTCCTCCCTCTGTGTGTGTGTGTGTGTTGTCCGAACCTAACCTCTCCTCGTAAGGACACCAGTCATATTGGATTAGGACCTGCTGTAACGATCCCACTTTAACTTAATTGCCTATTTAACAAGGCTATCTCCAAATACAGTCACAGTTTTTTTTCAATATATGAAGTTTATTGTCAAATTGGTTTCCATACAACACCCAGTGCTCATCCCAAAAGGTGCCCTCCTCAATACCCATCACCCACCCTCCCCTCCCTCCCACCCCCCATCAACCCTCAGTTTGTTCTCAATTTTTAAGAGTCTCTTATGCTTTGGCTCTCTCCCACTCTAACCTCTTTTTTTTTTTTTCCCTTCCCCTCCCCCATGGGTTTCTGTTAAGTTTCTCAGGATCCACATAAGAGTGAAAACATATGGTATCTGTCTTTCTCTGTATGGCTTATTTCACTTAGCATCACACTCTCCAGTTCCATCCACATTGCTACAAAGGGCCATATTTCATTCTTTCTCATTGCCATGTAGTACTCCATTGTGTATATAAACCACAATTTCTTTATCCATTCATCAGTTGATGGACATTTAGGCTCTTTCCATAATTTGGCTATTGTTGACAGTGCTGCTATAAACATTGGGGTACAAGTGCCCCTATGCATCAGTACTCCTGTATCCCTTGGGTAAATTCCTAGCAGTGCTATTGATGGGTCATAGGGTAGGTCTATTTTTAATTTTTTGAGGAACCTCCACACTGTTTTCCAGAGTGGCTGAACCAGTTTGCATTCCCACCAACAGTGCAAGAGGGTTCCCGTTTCTCTACTCCTCTCCAGCATCTATAGTCTCCTGATTTGTTCATTTTGGCCACTCTGACGGGCGTGAGGTGATATCTGAGTGTGGTTTTGATTCAAATACAGTCACATTTTGAGGTACTGGGGATTAGAGCTTCAACATGCAAATTGGGGTGGGGAGACCATTCATCTCATAACAATGAATATCTGATATTTCTGTTTCTATGGCAAGAGGCGGTAGTGTACAAGAAGAGAACAAACTTGGCAGTCAGGCCATTGAGGTCAAATTTAGATCTGCCCATTCAGTAGCTGTTTATATCATGTGTGTCTATATTCTCCTGACTATAAAATATAACTATGGATGGTGAGTAATAATACTACCTTTTTAGAGTTTTGAAAATTCTTGACGAGATAATAAAATGCTCTTTAGAGCACAGCCTGATGCTTACTGAGGACTAAAAAATTATTGTTGTTACAAGAAAATGGGTCCTCATGCTGAGCAGTCAAAAGGAATGGGAGAGTGTTAGATAAATGTTTTCAAGGATGGACTTTAAGATCTTTTGTGTGTGAGATAGAGACAGGGGGAAGAGGGGAAAGAAAAAATATAAAGAAGGAAGGGAAGAAAGGAAGAAAGGAAGAGGTTGTGGGCTGGAAAATGGGGAGTGCTAGGAGGTACTTCTAGAAGGTTTGTGTTGGGTGACTACCCTCTTTGTCACTATGAGATAAAGAAATATTAAAGCTTTTGAGCAAGGAACTGATGTTATTTAAGAAGTTTACATATTAGTCTGTCTTCTCTCTGCTACATAGTTTTGAAAGAATTTGTGAGGCAATGGAATACTACGTGGCAATGAGAAAGAATGAAATATGGCCTTTTGTAGCAACGTGGATGGAACTGGAGAGTGTGATGCTAAGTGAAATAAGCCATACAGAGAAAGACAGATACCATATGGTTTCACTCTTATGTAGATCCTGAGAAACTTAACAGAAACCCATGGGGGAGGGGAAGGAAAAAAAAAAAAAGAGGTTAGAGTGGGAGAGAGCCAAAGCATAAGAGACTGTTAAAAAATGAGAACAAACTGAGGGTTGATGGGGGGTGGGAGGGAGGGCAGGGTGGGTGATAGGTATTGAGGAGGGCACCTTTTGGGATGAGCACTGGGTGTTGTATGGAAACCAATTTGACAATAAATTTCATATATTAAAAAAAAAAAAAGAATTTGTGAGGAAATTTTTGACTAGTGGTTAAAAAGATGACCCCTGGATCTAAGAAATTAAGGGACTTATCCACTGCCTCACAAGAGTCTAGTTCTCTTATTATTTGTATCTATTTGGCTGTATACATAAAAAGTCTATGGAGAAGCAGAAAAAGGGAACAGAGACATTGCTGTCCTCTGGGGAGAACTGTGAGGTTAGTTAGTGATAGGGAAACATTTCATTGTAAGTGTTAATGGAAAACTACAGCAACAAATAAAAAGGAAGGATTGTTGAGGACTCAGACCCTTTGAGAATGAAGGTTTGGGTCACTCCACAAGGAAAATAACCACAAACCAGCGACATTATGTCTGAGGCCAGGAGAAATATAAAATGGGTAGTAACATGGGGCATCTGGGTAGTTCAGTGTGTTAAGTGTCTGACTCTTGATTTCAGTTTGGGTCATGATCTCATGATTCGTGAGTTTGAGCCTGGCATTGAGCTCTGTGCTAACAGTGCAGAGCCTGCTTGGGATTCTCTCACCATCTCTCTTTGCCCCTCCCCTGCTCGCTTTCTCTCTCTCTCTCTCTCTCTCTCTCTCAAACTAAATAAATAAACATTTAAAAAATGGGTAGTAACAAAAAAGAGTTGTCTGTGTCAGCTGTGGCCTCATGAACAAATCTGGAATCAAACAATGTAGTAGCTTTCTATATGTTCTCTTTGTTCTTTATACATGTGTGTCCTTTTGTATATGCTGCCATTTCTTTTTCTCTCTTCTCATCATTATTTCATATATATAAATTGTCAAAGGTTAACTTTATGATTTAGTCTGTATATAACAGCATATTCAGTGGCATTTCCTCTGAATTTTAGAAATGATTAATGTAGCAAGAGATATATAGTAAGTATAGGTCTCCTCATTTTGGGGAAAGGGTAAGAACTTCTCTTGTTCAAGGACAGCTTTAGCTTGTTAGATGGAAATATAGTCATTTCGTTGTTGGAAGTTCAAATGTGTGTGCAGAGGTACGTATGAAAGATCAGTAACCAGAGGGATAAAGTGTGTCAATTATCAACTTATTGCCTTTCTCTCTTATTGCCAAATCCCCCTTCAGTGCCCCAATTGTAATACTGGCCCCGGATCCTGTGACCTTCTCTCCTTCACCTGCTGGCATGATATCAAGCTACGTCAAGCCCCCTGGAAGGGCCCTGCAGGAGGAAGAAGCTTCTCTTCTTGGTGCTGGTATGTCTTCTCATTTCTTGTTCCTGCAGTTCTTGGCCAGCCTGTGGGACACCCAGCAACATTCACCTGCAGCAAGGTTCAGCCACAGCCCCCATTGTGCTTTCTGGCAAGTTTCACGAGTGTCCCAAGCAAATTCAGCCGCCAGCTTCCTGTAAATTTTGTTGGGACCCTGGTCGGTGTTTTCCTGCTTGCCAGCCTTTTTCTCTGGCACCTTAGCAAAATTCTCCACCATCCAGCAGGCTACAGCCATGCATTCCCCAATGAGACATGAATTCCTGGGGAGTATGTATTACAATATGTCACTTACTTGGGAACTCTGGCTTAGTCCTAAGATAAGAACTTCCCTCTACATATCTTATTTCTATGTTCTTTAGAGTTCTTTTTATTCATTGGTAGTTCATTCTCTATTATCAATTGATAAATATTTGTATTAAATTTCCTTGTTCAGATTACCGTGGGTGTTTTTCCTTCTGATTAGACCCTGGTTGAGATAGTAGGAGTCCGTGAAGTGCATGAGAGGAAAGGCGTTATGTAGTAGGGTCAGCAATCACAAGTCATGAAATGATATAGTTACTTTTAAAGAGCCGTGCTTAGGTACATGGTGATGAACACATGTGGATGGGATGGGGCAGCAGAGAAGAGGTGAAACCTAACCACTGGAGAGTGGATGTAGACCAAGAAAAAAATGTTTTTTTATGCTCTGTTACATAATCTTTATTTCAAAAGTATTTTTTCCAGGTACTACTAGACAGAATAAATACACTTACATCTTTAAAACTAATTAGAGTAGGTAATGGGAATTTCCTTGGACAAATTTTTGAGGTTAATCTATAGCTAACTGACAACTGATGATATTATATCTAAGAGGTAAACTCAATGTCAATGTCCAGAGAAAGAACGCCCCCCTATGGTGATATAGAGAACTTACACAGAAATATTTTCTGTAACTCCTAAAGGGTTTGTGCTCTGCTTCTGTTATGAAACCAGTTACTGTGTCACCCAGAGCACAGTAATACATGGCTGAGTCTTCCTCTTGAGCTGATGGTTTCTTCAGATGGAAAGACATCTCACCCTGGTTGAGACTGGCCGTGAAACCTTTGACACTCCCGCCTGAGATGTGTTTCAGGAGTAACTGGAGGCCTTGTTTGGGGTACTGGACATACCAGAATAGCACAGGACTCCCAGAATATGAATAATTGCACTTGACCTGCACCGGGTCCCCTTTGAAGACAGAGAGGTGGTCCTCAGACTGGGTCACTGTCTGGGCTCTTGTTCCTCCTGTAACACCAATTCAGGATCAGAGAGAGTCTTGTAGACTGAGGAGAATATTTCTTTCAACTGATTCGAAATCAGAAGACTACAGAAAGAGAATAAAAAGGGACTGTACTCACTGAGTATTAATATCGTCACAAATATAGAGAGGAGGATGGCCATCATGTCTGAGCTGTCGAGAAACAGGAGGCTCTTTTCTGGAAACAATTCCGCTACACGGACGTTGACAGAACTGTGAGTTTACCAGTGTGTAAAGCAAAAGCTCTTCCTCAAAGAGCTGGTTGCTTTCTGGCTTTCTACCAAGTTCAATTTATGTAACATCTTCCTCTAGCGGCCAAATTGGATACAACAGGTAATCTCGGTCTTCAGGAAGCCTTGAAATTCTAAAACAGAATGAAGAGGGATTTTCCTCCACAGTTAATAAGACAAAGTATAATGCTATGCTAATTGAAAAAGCATGTTACTATAAAAGTCCAGATAGAGAGATCAATGGAATGGAATAGAAAGTTCAAACGTACAAATTACTTATGGAAATTTAGTTATAATAAAAATGAGGAAAAGATAAATTAAAAAATTAAATGTGCCTTCAGAAATGGAGAGTGATTTAGAAATTAATAAATAAATATGGATGTCTACTTTAATATCTGTTACAAAATAAATTCCAAGTGAAATAATATTCAATATTTTAAAATAAAAGATAAGTTATTTTGTACAAATTTAGGATGATCATAGATTGTTTAAGCGTGACAGTCAGAAAGCATAAGAGATAAATTACATTTCATAGAAATTTAAACTTCTCTACAAGTATGCTAATGAAATGTTTAAACATTACCAGATCAAGTTATTTTCCGTCCGGCATCATTGATTCTGACCTTCTCCAGACCACAAAATGGCCCTTTAGAATTTTAGTTCTACAAGTTGTTTTTTTGTTTTTGTTTTTTTTTTAACTGGCCGTTAACAAAGGAACAACCATTTGGCCTAGAAAGAAGGCAATTCTATAAAGATGGTAGATTGAAAATGTCCTTGTTCGCCTGTGCTTAGACAAGGAGCCTCTGTGGTGGCCAGGCAGGCTACACCAAGAGAGCTCAAGCGAGCAACCCTATTTGGGGTCGCATATAAATCTGGAATCAGGTATCAGGGAACTCCAGGATGAAGAGCAGAAAACTATGGGTTAAGAGAGGTTGACCTACAGAGATCAGTAGACCTCTAAGAAGGAAAGTATTCTCTTAAAGCCTTTCCTTTAGAGCCCAAATAGCTGAAAAGAAAGTAACAGGTAGGCTGACTCCCATCTGTCCTTAATGGAGAGGAGTACAAGGAGATCAGAGAGAAAAAAGTTTTTTTCCTTTTAGTTTTTCAGCAGGGTATTGACATTACTGCTGTATCAGTGCCTTGCCATCTGCTACATTGCTGACCATCGGCACAGAAACATCTAGGCTCTTCATTCTCATAGGATTGCCTCCACATATACTGCCCCAGTAACCAGACATGTCAAGAGGGGAGTAAAGAAAGGGAAAGGAAACCTCAGAGAGAAATTGAGGCCTCATCTGGGTCCAGTATAGCCTGAAAAAATTATCAGGGTCAGTGACCCAGTTTCCTTAGCCAACAGTCAGGACATGTAGTTTGAAAAGTGATTGAGAATTCACTTATAAGAGAGCTCTATCAAAGAAAGGATACACCATTGAATGCATTGTTTATTTATTCAATCCCTGTAAAGGAGTAAATATAATTAAATGTAATTAGGAGAATTCTGTAAGTCTCAGACTTGTGGTCATGATGAACAAATACAATGTCTCCAACAAGACTTGGGTTGATGGAAAGAAATAGAACGTGTATATCATGGCCACCCTGACCTTGTTTCTATCTCCCTTCTTCTCCTATCCAATGCTTTCCCCATATACTTGCAGGAACACCTGGCTGATCTCTGTGACTATGAAGTATAGGCCACATTTTGAAATTCAAATAACGATGTCCAATTTCTTTCTCCCCAGTCTCTCTTCTCTTCACTCCCTTTTCCCCTCTCTACCTATGTTCATTACGTTTCTACCATTTCACCTTCTCATCTCCTTTTTCCCTGTTTTTCTAATCTCAGAAGAGATATAATAGAAGGTAGAAATCATTAGAATAATTTTGAAGTGAAAGTAAAGGTTCATACTTTAGCATTTTTAATCATAAACACCAAAACTGTAAATAGGCAATGCAGAGGTTTTCTCCTGGAGCTTCCAGCTTTCCCATTGCTCTAGCTGATGCTCATTTCTGCTTGCGAGTCATTTCTGTCACACTCCTCACAGCAGCTCTCCCTGTTCTTATAGGATATGACTCATCCAGATGCTCCCCTAACTGCTGCTAGCCCTCATTCAAATTTTCACTAACTTTCAGCAGTGGAGAAAGAGTTGCTCGCTTAGAGCAAAGCCTAGAGTACCCCCTACTGGTCCAAAACCATCACACCAACCAGCTCATCCACAGTCACCAGAACCCCAGAGCCCTCATTCCATTCTTTCCTGACAACCATCCACAGATTAGCAGGAGCAAAAGAACTGCCAGGTTTGGATGAGGATTTTTTTAAGTAAACTGGTTTCTTTGTCAAAATGCCATTTAATGAAGGTTACTATCTTAAAATATTTTGTCAAATTGTGCCAAACCTTTGTGCCAAAGTTTGTATGTAATTTCTCCAATCTATTTCAGAGGAAGTCCACAGCAATTTATTGAAGGTCTTCTATAATAAACTAGATCTTGTGCTAAGTCTTAGGAAATTAAAAAAATGAATAAAACATTTTCACTACTCAGAAGACATTGTGGTACAGCAGGAAAGACAAACATGAAAGAGTGAGTATTCATATCCAAATAGCATCACAAAAAAAGTACAAAGTGAACCCAAAAATAAGGAGATATTTCTTGTAACAGAAGACAGTTAGACAAAGATTTAATAAGAACATGATTATTTTGTCCTTTTCCCAGAAAAGATAGAAAGAAATGTTTTCAAGAGATGAAGTAGAGATATTACCTTGGAAGTGGAATAGAGATACCTCCCAGATGAAAATAAAAGAGGGGAGAGATGGAGCACCTGGCTCGTTGGGTTGGTGGAGCATGTGACTCTTAATCTCAGGGTTGTATGTTTGAACCCCATGTTGGGTGTAGAGGTTACTTAGAAATAAAATCTTGGGGTGGCTGGGTGGCTCAGTCATTTGGGCATACATAGAATTCAGTCGCGGCTCAGGTCATGATCTCACGGTTCGTGAGTTCGAGCCCCGCATCAGGCTCTGTGCTGACAGCTCAGAGCCCAGAGCCTGCTTGAGATTCTGTGTGTCCCCATCTCTCTGCCCCTCCCCCGCTTTCACTCTGTCTCTCTAAGAAATAAAATGAAAACATAAAAAAAAAATTAAAAAAAAAATGACCTAAAATAACACAGATTGTTATTTCAGATCTGTAACACAGATTGGAAATCTAGATATCATGATGTCTAATTTACTATAAAATATCTCAGTGTTATAAAATATCTTGGATATTATATATGTGCTAGAAGTTAAGCTTCAAATCCATGTTGAGACTCTATAGTGCATTGATTAAGAGCCTATGCTGTACATTTGCCCTAGTTGAGAATATATGTGGCACAGCTTGTCAGCTAACATTATAACCAAGTACAGTAAAAACTTGGATTGCAAGTCACTTGTTCTGTGCGTGTTCTGCAAGACGAGCAAACATTTCTAATAAGTTTTAACTTTATAAGTAAATGATGTCTTGCAATATGAGTAGTATGTGACACCAAATGTCACATGATCACAACTGAGCCAGTGATTCTCTCTCTCTCTCTCGCTCTCGCTCTCTCTCTCTCTCTCTCTCTCGCCGCAGGATTCTGGGTCATCATCTCCCATGCTCGGATGCTCAGTCTCAGGCTGTGATGTTTGGCAGAAATCAGTGATTTTTCAGAAGGTTGGAAGGTGCCCACAACTGGCACTAGTGTATTTTTTTTGTTGTTGTTACTTCAAAGCACCTATGGGCAGTAGGAAAAGTAGCACTTTTCCATACAAGAGTGAGCTTAGGAATGCTGCACTTCATTCTAGGTCAGGCTGCCTGCAGATAGAGACCCTTTCCTCTTCTGCCTCATTGCTAGTTACATCAAACACAGTATATGACAAGAGTTTAATAATTAGTACTGTGGTCGCCATCCGTGCGATGGTATACAATGACCCCCATGCAGAAAAAGGTTGAAAAGAAAGGCAGTAAGAAGAAGGAGATGATTACACTGGAAGTTAAGAAGGAAATCACCAAGAAGTATAAATGAGGTATGCAAGTGGCCAAAATTGCAAGATTTTATAAGAAGTCTTCTTTTTGCATCTCATGTGGAGGAGAAGGAGAAAAAGGCAGAGGAATCCCTCACTTCAAATGAGATTAGGGAGATGTGTAAAAAGTTGGAAACAGTGCAACATTTTGTAGAAAATCGCCACCTGAATAAGACTGTTGCAGTGCGAGCAGTCTGTTTAACAACGATGCAATGTCACATTTCTGTGAAGTCCTCAAAAGGAGGCAAAAGCAAGTGTTGTTGGATAGGTTCCTTGTTAAATTTGCAAGAAAAGAAAAAGATTCCACTGAGCCAATAGATAGCAGTGATTCCGTTAGTGATAGTGCAAATCGTCCTACACACTAACCCTCCTCTCTCTGGTCTCCCTCACACCAGCCACGAAGGTTTTCAAAGGTAATTGCTGGTTAGTTTGTTTATTTTTCTTTAAATTTTGTATTTTCTTTATTATTTTGTATTATATTACAGTATTGTGTTCATTTTTATATGAATATTTTTGGGTTGTGGAACAAATCATCTGAGTTTCCATTATTTCTTATGGGGAAATTCGCTTTGATATACAAGTGTTTTGGATTACAAGCATGTTTCCAGAACGAATTATCCTCACAAACCAAGGTTTTACTATACTTCAGCTTTCCACATGTAGATCAACACCTGAGGCAATGTTAGCTAGAAATGATTTGTTTAAATAAAAAAGGCTCTTGCCTTTTTCACTTCAGAACTCTGGCACTTTATGATGTACTCTGAGTGAAAGCAGAGTAGGGAATGAGTGGGAGGCATCCCTCCTGGAGAAATTCATCAGAAGACTTCCATCTGGAACAAAGTCTATCTGAATGTGGCACAGCATTGCTGTTGAAGCAACGGTTCAGGCGGCAAGCACTCCCCAGAGCCCAGCCTGTCCTGCAGTATTTGCCCTCACAGAAAAACAGACCTTCCTGAAGACTCTCTCTTGGGTTCTTGAGTCATGAAAAGTCCCAATGTCTCGGGAGGTTTGTGTTCAGCTCCCCCTGAGGACCCAGGCACCGTGTCACTCACTGCGCAGAAGTACTTGGCCGCGTCACTACCAAGGGCTGGGGATTTCCTCAGGTGGAAAGAGGTTTCACTCTTCTTAAATTCAGCCTCGAAACCGTTGAGGCCTTTAACCAGGGTGTCCCTTGATATGTACTTGAGGAGAAGCTGGAGTCCTCGGTTGGGGTACTGCATGTACCAGAAGACATAAGTCGTTCCACTAGAGGAATAGTTGCACTTCAGCTCCAGACGGGCTCCTTCAGAGACCAACACCTGGGCATCAGGCTGAGTCACTGACTGGGCTCCCGTTCCTCCTGAAACATCAATGCTGAGTCAGTGAGACCAGGACAGACCTACCTATTAAGAGAAGGTGTCTTCATTCTGCATCCCGTCACTTTTGTGCAAAGAAGGAAAGGGAATGTTACTCACTTGGGGCAAAAATCACGTCAAGCCCTGAGATGGGCAGGAGGAGCATGGCTGAGCGGTGGAGACACTGTGGGTTTTCAGAGCAAGAGGAGTGGGGAGGTTGGGCCGTACAGGTCCCTTGCTTTGACAAGTTTCAAAAACTGTTAGAAGGAGTCTTCCTCCTTTTTTTTCCCCTAGCCTCTTGTCACAGTCTCCTCTTTGCACAGACATCAGTAAGGGTCCCTCGGCCAGCTGCAGGGAGGAGGGGCTGAGTAGCTGGTGAGGCTACAACCACAACAAGTGCCTCATTTGTGTGACGTCGCCCACTGCCTCCAGGGGAAGGACCAAAAGTCCAAGAGAGCTAGCTGTCTTCTGTTCTCATCTCAGAGACATGACCACCAAAACTTCAAAAGAAAACGTTTCTTCCTCCCTGAATCTGTGATGATGTCACCTTCTGAGGTACATGGTGTTAATCTTAAAATAAGGGAGAAATGGGAGCTTTGTTAAAATAGAAGAGTCATTTCCTTCACTGAGAAATTAGTCACAGAAGACAATATTTTAGACTTTGGAATACCATCGAGAGACTTTACGTTACTTTTTAAAGCCATTCATTAGGCGGAAAGACTAAAATCAATTGTGTCAGCTGAGCTGAGCTTCATATGGCCTTGTGCTGCTGGCTGTGAGCATCAGAGTGGGGGAAAGAGATGATTCCTTTATTTGGTACTGAAAGGAAAAAAAAAATTAGACCAGAGACATAGGTAAAATCATCCTGGAACCGGTGGCATTATCTAATCAAGGCCCACTAGTAAAGGCGATAATTTTCTTTGTCAAGGAGAAAGTCTGAAGAAGACTCCTTGGTGAATACATTTGATATTTGTTTAGGCTATAAGAAAATAGCTAGGGCACCACATTATTTAAGTGGAGAAAGTGAGAGTTCTGTTCCAATTGTCAATGGTCAGAATAGACTGACATAGTATGCCAAATTAAGGCTACCTCACCCTGGAAAGAACATTAACAAAGGAGCATTTGCAGAGAAGTGAGCAGAATTATAAATGTAAGGAAAATATGACATATAAGTAAGTGATTCTGGAAGGAATTAAAGAGAGAGGGGAAAAAGTGAATCCATTTGAACTCAATAAAGCTGGAAGGAGTGCAGCCAGCAGACTGGAAACGAGAGGAACGTCCTGCATGGAAGGAGCGTGTAGAAGCCATGGAAGTAAAGTGTCAGGAACACTCGCCATAGCAAAGCAACACAGTCCCACACAGCTGGGACAGGACCTATCAAACAGGGGAAGTGTGTTCTATGCTCTAATAGTAAGACGAGACTCTGAAAGGAGAAGACTTCCCTACTCAACTTATTTTAGACCACTGAAACTTTAAAACTGAAGAAACTAGGGAGACACATCTCGGGTGAAATGAGAATCTGGTCAACAGAGCCCTTTTCAGAATGTCAGAAGGACAACTCACTCCTTTCTGAATACTCTGTTGACCTGCACCAGCCTGAAATCAGAAGCCTCTGTCTTCTGATTTATTTCTTGGCCCTGCCTATAGATTTCTTTCACACATGAGACCAAATCACATTGAAATTTTAAATGTGGCTAGGGTGTGCTTCTGATTCGAAATATCTGATAACTGTATATACTCCCCTCCCTTCTCCCCCAAATTGCCACTGAAATGAATTTAGAAACAAACAGAATGAACTTAGATCCATAATGGGAAAATAAAAAGACAAAAGCTGTCAATAATCCCATAAGAGGGAAAATAGATGTAATCACAGTGATGAGGGAGACAGACAGGAGAAAAGAACACCCCAGAATGAACCATGAGAAGATGTCAGCAGAAATGTGAGTGAAGGAAATTTACTTCTGGGGCGCCTGGGTGGCTCAGTCGATTAAGTGTCCGACTTGGGCTCAGGTCATGATCTCGCGGTTCATGAGTTTGAGCCCCGCATCAGGCTCTGTGCTGATAGCTCAGAGCCTGGAGCCTGCTTTGGATTCTGTGTCTCCCTCTATCTGCCCCTCCTCCTCTATCTCTCTCTCTGTGCCTCTCAAAAATAAATAAACATTAAAAAAAATTTTTTTTTGAAAAGGAAATTTACTTCTTAGGACCCTGAAGATGCTCTGAGCTGAAAAAGAGCATGATGGGGGCAGGAGGGACAGAACACAGGGGACAAAGTTAATGTCCCCTGAAGGTCACTGAAAGTCAATGTGTGGATTAGCTATGTTCGTCTCCCTCTATATGCTCTATCCAGCTACTGCGTTTACATGTGAGAAGCATAGTAATATACACATACATAATAATTATATATTATATGTAGTAATAATCATATATATTATGATTAGTAATATATCTAGTAATATATATTACTATGTTTCTGACACATAAATATATATATTATATATAACATATTATATATATAATCTCATTTAATCCTGAAATATGTATGGTAGAAATATATGTAATATGGGCCTAAGATCAAATGGCCCATTGATAACATAAAAGATACTCAAACTGACCCCACAGAGCAAGTTCTTTCCAGGGCGCCATGACATCAGAAGGCACGTGATACAGGCGAAACTAGAATTCGAATATCTTGATTCCAACACAACTTCCTGCTCTTTCTCAGTGCTTTTCAAATCTGTCTTCCATGACTCAGAAATATTTGTGATGAGTGTTCAGTCCAAAGATTGAGAAGTTGAAACAAATTCTGACTCTGTTGCATCCTCTTAGCCAGTGAGTATGTGAACAGCAATCTTAACTGGCCATTTCTGGGTCTTCCCACCTTTTGGACTACATAAACAATGCCCTGTCTAAAAGATCACATCTTCAGCTTTATGATAAATGTGACTTTTACACTTTTCCCCTGTAATTGTAACATCTGTCACAAAGCCTTATTTCTATCAGGCCACAGATTTTTTCCTGGACTTGGACATAAGTTGTAGGACAATTCCAAAGTGCCAAGGAGTCAGGGAAGGGAGGTCTTCATATGATTTTTGGTGTTATCAACTTTCCTCCCAACATGTTCTAAGACATCTTCAATACCATATTATTTGTTTTTTTAATGTTTATTTTATTTTTGAGAGGAGGGGGAAGGAACAGACAGAGAAGGAGACACAGAATCCGAAGCAGGCTCCAGGCTCTGAGCTGTCAGTACAGAGCCTGATGCGGGGCTCGAACTCATGAACCGCGAGATCATGACCTGAGCCCAAGTCGGACACTTAATCAACTGAGCCACCCAGTGTCCCCTTCAATACCATATATTTTTGATAATTAATCCATGCAGGCCTTTAATCACCATAACAAAACTCCTCAGTGTCTAGAATCCTTTTAGGTACTTGCTCAGAGATCCTTCTCATGAAATCTGAAGCCATTCTGGGCTTCCTTGTCCTGCCTGTGTGTCTGGGACATTCTATGGTTATGGCTAATGCTCTTAATTCCCATTTGCATCTAGACAGCAAACAGAATTTCTTTACCCTGCAGCCCAGGCTCTACATCAGGCATTGCTGGGGCCCTAGCGGGTTTGGGTACAGACAGCAGGTGCCAGGGGAGCACTGTGTGCTCACTGCACAGAAGTAGGTAGCTGAGTCGCTGAGCTGGGAATCTCTGATGAACAGGGAGAGATATTGGCTTGCTTTATTGAGCAGCCCTGTAAATCGTCCTTCTTCTTTTTCACCATTGGAGTACATGTGCATCAGAAACTCGGGGCCCTTCCCAGAATACTGTCTGTACCACACAAAGTACTGGGAAGTACTGTCACTGTAACTGCAGTTGAGAAAGGCAGTGAGTCCCTCCAGAACAGTCAGAGGTACAGGACTCTGCTTCACTTCATTCTGGTGACTTCTCCTCATCCCTGTGCAAAAAGACAGCAGTCAGTCAAAGAAGACCCATTGGGTAGTGGATGCTTAGTCTTCAGAATTTAAATGATTTTTCACAGGCCTTCCACCTCTACCCTCCCTGAATACAGGCCCAGAATACATGATAACTCCAAATATTGTACTTTATATTCCCATAGAGATGCCCAAAACTCACAGGTTAACTGAAGCCACATGATCACTAGGAAAACTCTTGAGCCCTCCATTATTCTTTCTTCCCCTGGTTCACTGAGGACTCAAATTTTAAGCCCTAAAAAAAAAATGAGTCTAACTCAGACATTTCTAGTTGTTTTGCTTTAGGAATCATAGAAGAAATTCATTCTACCAATTGGAAGAAAAGAGTCTTTTTCACCGCCCCTGCTACACCACCAAGCCCCACCTCTTGTCTCCTTCTGTCTGTCTGTCTCTCTCTCTCTCTCTCATACACACACACACACACACACACACACACGAAAACTTGAGAGCTTTCCTCAGTCCCTGAGAAAACACTGCCATCTTGTGGACTCATGATAGTGATCCAAAAGATGTCCAATATATAGACCCTTGTTCTATGAACTGGTAACCGTAAAAATCTGCCACTGTAATAAAGTAAAAAATTTAAGAATCATATGGCCCAAGTCAGCGTGTGTGGGGAGAGGGAGATGTGTATGTGTACGTGTTTTACGTCAAATGGCAACACTTGTCTGAGCAAAGGCAGTTACAGAAAACAACCACCTTCCTGCACTGAAAAAGCTGTCACAGAGTATTCTGTTTTAGAAGTCAGGTGAGGTTCTTGTGGATTCAAGGAGCGTTTCAACTGGTGTAGCTCTTCTCCACATCAGGCCAGACACTGCCTATCTCATTCCCTCACCTCCAATTTTGAAAGAAATTGATTCTAACTCAAAAGAATCCTTTCGAGGCCGAACAGCCTAAAATCTGACCAAATAAACACGTTTTCAGCTCAAAACTGGGGCAATATTTTTTAACAAGGCCGAGGGCTAGAGAAACTAGGGATTCTTCATGCCGTTTTTGCACCAGTGCACGTGTGTGTCAAAACAGTGCTTATTTAGGCTATCACCACTACTGCTACAACAACAAAAGGGATGGGGCCGCCTTCAGTATCTAGACTGTGAATAACATCTAGTGCGTACCTTCCCTTTTGTCTAATATTTCTTATTCCCTTTTCTTGCAGAAAACCCCCGGATCCAGGGATTAATCTCCACAAGTTATGGATCTGCTCTTGCTCTCTCTGTCTCTCCATTCTACCCTCGCCAGCAAAACCACATTTATCAGAGGGCAGGCTATGCCAGAAGCTTAATTGGGGCTATAGAGAAACGAGCACAGACAACAGCTGTCCCTTCTGCCTCGTATCCTTGCAGAAGCTGGTGGCTAGGGGTCCGCAGTGCAGGGGCCCTTTTCCGTTCAAGAGCCATGTAATCAATATCCAGCCAAGAGGCACCGGTCAGTCCCTTCCCATTCCCACTGCCAACTCTGTAGGAAACAGAGAGAGAAGGACGATGTGTTGCATCCACACGACTCCTGAAACAGAATGCTACAGGCACCAGTGACAGTCACAACAAAGTTTATTACAATGAGAGGCAAGGCCGACCGATCGGGACCAACACTCTTGATAAGAGTGCGGCCCCGAACAGCCGGGGTACAGAGTTTTTATAACCGATCACATCGTTTTATCATCACCTGGGAACAGAACAAAGAAACAATTTCCAGATGAGTTAGAAACAGTTGCCTAATGAGGTGTTTACTTTAGACTTTCTGCCTCTAAGTTGCAACCAGTGGATCTCCTTGACCCTGCCTCTGATGCTCTTTTCTTTGAACTTTTGCTTCCTTAATTGGTGAAGCCTAATTTACAAGAGTATGAGGCGTAATTTATAAGAGTAAAGCAAGGCTGTTATCTCTTAACCTTCAATGTCAACACAAAGCTGTTATTTTTCAAGCTAAGCATTAGCCCTACACTACAATTTAACCCTTACAGATGCTAATATTAAAAACCCTTTTGGGGCACCTGCGTGGCTTAGTCGGTTAAGCGTCTGACTCTTGGTTTGGGGTCAGGTCATAAGTTCACAGTTTTGTGAGTTTGAGCCCCACATTTCTCTCTCTCCCTCTCCCTCTGCCCCTCCCCCACTCGCACTGTCCCTGTGTCTCTCAAAATAAATAAACTTTATAAAGAATAGAATAAAATCCCTTTCTCTAAGAGCACATTACATTCAACAGAAACCACACAGCCATTTCTCAGTAAAGGTAAAACCCAAAGGGGAGGGCGCCTGAGTGACTTAGTCAGTTAAGTGTCCAACTCTTGATTTCAGCTCAGGTCATGATCTCATGGTTCGTGGGTTTGAACCCCACATCAAGCTCCATGCTGACAGTGCTGAGCCTGCTTAGGATTCTCTCTTTGCTTTGCTCTCTGCCATTCTGCTGCTCTCTCTCTCTTTCTCTCAAAATAAATAAACATTAAAAAAATATGACAGCAGCATAAAATGGCAAGTACCAGTCTTAGGAAATTTATGAACACCAAATTTAAAGCCTCAAAAAATAGAACGTAGGCCTAAGGTACAGTCTTTATAAGAAGGACCCTGCCCTGGGGCACCTGGGTGGCTCGGTTGGTTAAGCGCCGACTTCATCTCAGGTCATGATCTCTCAGCCCGTGAGTTCAAGCATCAGGTTCTGTACTAACAGCTCAGAGCCTGGAGCCTGCTTTGGATTCTGTGTGTCTCTCTCTCTCCCACTTGCATTCTGTCTCTCTCTCTCAAAAATAAATAACAAAACATAAAAAAAAAAAAAGGAAAGACCCTGCCTTTTTTAAAGATTTGTAACAAAAATTAATATAACTGGTTAACAGACCTAATACTGTGGTGGATACAAAGTCATGTCAGTGCTGGCAAAATGACAGAATCCATACAGCCGCAGTGCTGTCCTGTCTGCAAAGCTTCCGTGCCTAATGATGTCTAAAGAAAAATGGAACTCCTTCAGATGATTGAAGGACAATGTTAAGGTGATCAATCAAAAAGAAAATCCACAGTCCCTTCCCTCATTTGATTTAAGTAGTCTTCATTTTTTACAGCAGTACATTTTTTAGATATGTCTTGTGAACCTAAAGTACTGCAAAGCAGGCTCCCATTCAAAGGAAATTTATCTCCTGATATTGCAGATGCTAGTAATTTTGTGTCCATTTGAAATATATGAGCTCTACTATTAAAAACAACAATAAAGGAGATCTTTATATATGTGGAAACACACACATCTTTACCCATTGTGTTCTCATTAGCATAACTGTGCTGTTTATGCATTTGATTTTTAAATCATATAGGAAACAAGAGGAGATACAAACAAAAAATACTGGCTTTATATTTGTTTATGTAGTTGCCTTTACCAGGGTTCATTTTTTTTTTGGGGGGGGGGGTATGGCTCCAAGTTACTGTCTAGTGCCATTTCATTTCAGACTGAAGGTCTCCCTTTAGAATTTCTTGTAGGGTATTGGGGTGCCTGGGTGCTCAGTCAGTTGAGCATCTGACTTTGGCTCAGGTCATGATCTCTTGGTTTGTGAGTTCGAGCCCCGTGTCGGACTCTGTGCTGACAGCTCAGAGCCTGGAGCCTGCTTCAGATTCTGTGCCTCCTCCTCTCTGTCCCTCCCATGCTCATGCTCCAGAGTCTCTCTCTGTCTTTCAATAATAAATAAATGTTAAAAAATTAAAAAAAAAAAAAAAGAATTTCTTGTAGGGCAGACCTGCAAGTGATGAACACCTCAGCTTTTGTTCATCTGGGGATGTCTTAATTTCTCCTTTATTTTTGAAAGGTAGTTTTTTGCCCTGTGCGAAATTGTGGGGTGACAGGTTTTTCTTTCAGCACTTTATTTTTTTTTTTAACTATTTATTTTTAGTGTTTATTTATTTATTTTAAGAGAGAGAGAGAGGGAGAGCACAAACAGCAGAGGGGCAGAGAGAGAGGGGAGAGACAGAATCCCAAGCAGGCTCTGTGCTTTCAGCACAAAGCCAGATGCAGGGTTTGAATTCACAAACTGTGAGATGATGACCTGAGGCAAAATCAAGAGTCAGAGGCTTAACTGACTGAGTCACTCAGGTGCGGCAACAGCACTTTGAATATATCATCCGACTGCCTTCTGGCTTCCATTGTTTCTACAAGAACTTGAATGTTAATCTGATTAGGATCATTTGCATGTAATTGATCCCTTCTCTCTTACAGCTTTCAAGATTCTCAATTTGCCTTTGTCTTTCAATAGTTTAATTAGTATGTGTTTCAATGTGGATTTTTTTTTTTTTACCTTTATCCTACTTGGTGTTTATTGAGATTCTTAGATGTATAGATTCATGTTCCATCAGATTTGAAAAGTTTTTGGTCATTTTTTCTTTAAATATTCTTCCTGCCCCTTTCTCTCTCTTCCCTCTGAGACTTCTATTATACTTATGTTGGTACATTTTACAATGTCTCATGGTCTCTCAGGCTCTGTTCATTTTTCTTTATTCTTTTTTCTTTTTGCTCTCAGACAGGGTAATTTCATTTGACCTGTCTTTAAGTTTGTGGATTCTTTCTTTTACCTGCTCAAATCTGATTTAAATTCTTCTAGTGATTTTTCCCCCTTAAAGAATTTCCTCTGTGTAATGACTTCTCTGCCCTGAGGGAGTGCTGAGTTGTATGAAATACAGGCAAGCCTTTGAAACAGTTCTTTAGGGAGCCACCTGACAGGACAAAGCAGCTAAGCACTATTCTTTGATAACAAGGTCTGCCCTGCTCCCTCCACCAGCAGGAACCCACACTGGGAATGCAGGCTGCCATCTAAAGACTGTCATGGAGCCAGTGATGAGAAGTTGGAGCAAGGATGAGTTCAGATGACACTGAGCTCTCTTATCAAGTTTGAGTTACCTTTTTCTTAAGCGTTGGGTTGGTTGCTATGTAACTTTCTGTGGTGTTTAGCTGGAGTAGACTGGTTATTATCTTAAGTATTTCTCTCTTTCTATATTGTTCTCTTCCTGGTCCTTTGAGTAGAGAGAGAAGGCTTTTCTTGGACTTTTTAGTCTGCATCTATTGGCATTTCCAGGTTCCTGGCTTCTCCAGAACTCAAAGGTCAGTACGTCAGTCTAAATTCCCCTGCATAGACCATAAAGAGTATTGCACTACATCCTAGTTGTCTATATCCTGGGACTTATTCACAGTTGACTAAATCTGGGATCCTAGGAGGCATGATTGAGGTTAATGCTGCAAATTAGTGTCATCCTGCTGCTTAGAGTTCTGCTAATAGCAGCTTTAATTAACTGCTATTTAAAACTAATTGAATGGATTTAGTCAGATAAATAAGGATGGCTGATGGACTGGCATAATCATGAGAAACATTTCTAGAAATACACAGCATAGGGCCTTGGAGTGGTGACTGTTGAAAGACAATCCACTGAGTCTTTCATACTTCTCCATATCTTGCTGGGTGTGCCAGTAACGTAAGGCTGTGACCACTCAACGTGACTCATTTTTTAGGACTGTGCTTGGCACAACAACCTTGAGCAATGAGGTCATGTTTTCTCTGAGACAAAGAACAAGCTTGCTTGCTGCTTGCTAAAAAAGCAGTAAATTCCCCAACGTTGGTGTTCCTTAGCTATGACACAAACCCACTACATGCATAGCATCCTTGTGCACCCAGTATCTCACCCTGTGAGAATTAAGGGCAAAGGCAACTTAAGCAAATATGCAAATGTTCTTGCTTGGCACAGATAAAGTTCTTTGTCTCTGACCTAGGAGTCCCATGTCTTCAATGACAGCATCAAAGAAACAGTAAGCTTATTAGCTTGTAGGAAGGGTAAGATCCAAGTCCTGATAAACCCCCTCTCTCCCACATTTACAAATACTATAGTAAAGCCTTGAATTCCTTTGGTAAAGATAAGTTTCCCCAAACTAGTCTAGAAAGGAACTTTTTTGAAGGATGTGTTGTGTAGCCCCATATGGGACTTATTATCACTTCTGATAAAATGTTAGAGCAATTTTCTGATATACTTTAATGAAATAAAAACTCCTTCTGGGAAATTAGTGTTACACACTCAAATGATTATTAATAATATGAGGAACCTAATAGCCAGTACACAGACAGTCAAAAGTAGAATAACTATGAACCAGTCCTCTGCCCATACTAATGATCTTTAATCAGACTTTTTAAAACATCTAGTCTCCTACGAAATGTCTCTAACAAACCTAATTATTTGAATTTGTTTCCTGAGGAGATTTTCTCTTGCAGTAATTTGAAATAAAACTTTGATATGTGCTCATGTTTATTTGAATTGAAGTTACTCTTCTACTTTCCAAAGCCTTTTGTATATATCTTTTAGATATTTCACTGTGGGGTCATTAGCCTTCAGGTTGACCCAGCTCATCTAGATTATACCTGATAAAATAAGGTAAGCTGAGTGGAGACAAGCTGAGACCTTGAGTAGACATAATTAGTTGACAGTCCCCACTGAGCAAAGAAAGGCCAGGATCTGAGTCTGGGGATAAGGGCCAGAGAGAACTAAACTGTATCACATAACCAAGCAAAAAGAATATGCACAAAGTTGAGAATTGCTAGGGGAAGGATGAGAAGGAAAAAGGGAGAGAGAGAGAAGGGCCAAAACATTCATTCATTCATTCATTCATTCATTCAGTAGAACGATAAAGCAGTGACTTCCCTGAGTTTTCTTTTGCCTCATACAACTGATTACTATGGGTCAGTCACTGTTCTGTGTGCCAAGGACAAAGCCATGAACAAATAATAATAATAATAATAATAATAATACCTCTGACCTCACAGAGCTTGTATTCTAATTGGAAGTAAAGGCAACAAACACATTGACACATAAGTCAACAATAATAACTGCATGCTGAGCTTACTACCACAAGGGAAATTACCAGGGTGTTGTAATAGAGTTAAAAGGAGGTCTGTGGGTGGCTGTACTAGTCAGAGAGACCAGCAGAAGTCAGAAGGCTTTTTCTACAGTAGTGGTATTTGAGCTCAAACCTGAAAGGTGAAAATGAGTCAAGCTTGCTGAGATTTGGTGAAGAGCATTTCTTGCTGAAGAGCATTTCAGACGAATGAAAGAGCAAGACCAAATGTGGGAAAGGACATGGCAAGTTCAGAAAACCAAGAGATCAGCGTTGTTGCAGCACAGAGAGCCAGGGAGAGAGTTAAGAGCTGAGAAGTTCATGCCAGACCTTGTATATCACAATCTGGAGTTTGTATTTTACTGTAGGAGCAATAGAAAACCACTGAAGCATTTCAGGCAGGTAGAGGCAGCTTACACTTTAAACAATCACTCGGGCTCCCAGTTAGACTGGTGCTTCTCAAACTTCTCCGTGATGGAATCACCTGGAGATCTTGTTAAAATGCAGATTCAAATTCAGTCAGTCTAAGGTGGGGCCTGAGCTTCTGCACAAGTCCCAATACTGCTGGTCGACATTTTGAGCAGTGAAGATGTGGGAAATACACTGCCTCAGGAGAAAAGAGACCAGTTGGAAGGTAGTTTGGACCAGAAGAGTGTTTTTCAAACTCTGTATCACATGTCTTATTTTATAAAAGGATATTTACTCTTATTCTGTGTAATGTACCCCAGTGTTTCCGAATCTTACTGTGTTTTTTTAATGACAAAATGTGTAAACTCACAGGTTGAAAGAAAATTACAACACTGAAAATGCTCACTTAGTAAAATGGAAACTACTTTAAAATAATAATATCCATATCTGGTAAACTGTTGGAAAATCAGCAGCCTCATATGCTCCTGTTGAAGTCACAGCTTGGTAAAAAAAAATTCTTCAGGGGAATCAGGCATTTGGTGTCATGTCTTTTCCCTTATCCAAGCCATTCCATTTCCATTAAAGCTACAGATTTAATGATGTTCACAAAAACACTGTTTCGGGGCGCCTGAGTGGCTCAGTCAGTTGAGCCACTTGATTTTGGCTCAGGTCATGATCCCTGGGTCGTGGGATGGAGCCCTGTGTCGAGCTCTATGCTGAGCATGGAGCCTGCTTGAGATTCTCTCCCTCTGCCCCTCTCCCTCACTTGCACTTCCTCTCTCTCTCTCTCTGTCTCTCTAAAAAAAAAAAAAAATGCCTATTATACTGGATAGTTGGAAATAATACCAAAAGGTGATTACTTTATGGTGAAATAGGTGATGGGGATTAAGGAGTGTGCTTGTGATGAGCATAAGAGTGTCGTATGAAATTGTTGAATCACTATATTGTACACCTGAAACTAATAAAACACTGTATGTTAACTATACTGGAATTAAAAGTAAATTAAGTTAAATTTTTTTAAATGGAAGAGAAGTGATTAATTTAAAAAATACATCTATATAATGGAAACCTAGCAGTTACTTAAAATTATGTCCTCAATATACGTTTCTTGAGGGCACCTGGCTGGCTCAGTCAGTAGAGCATGCAACTCTTGATCTTGGGGTTGTAAGTTCAAGCCCCATGCTGGGTGTAGAGATTTTTTAAATATATATTTTTTTCCTGGTGGAAATACCTACAATATAACGTTGAGGAAAAGAAATATATTAATAGGTATCACGTACATTATAAGTCCCTTTTATAGAAAAATATGGCTGTATGTGTGCACACACAAAAACAATTGAAAAATAATAATAGTCATTAGTTCTACCTCATGATATTATGGGAGTGTTCTATTTTGGAGGGGGTGTTTCTATCTCCTAACCTAAAATTAACATGTATAAAAAAACTTAGCATATATAATAAGTAATAAATTTTTACATTTCATTTAAATTTAAAGCACTTAACTCATTCTTTCAAACTCTAGACCCTACTTTGCATCTTTAGTGGAAGAAGTAATTTATAAGGGGTCAGAATATCTGGGCTCTACCTCTAGCTTCCATTTTGCTATAAGTCATGCTTTGCGTAAGTCATGCAATGCCTATAGATCCTAATTCTTCCATGCATTAAATAAAGGGCATGGCTGAATCCGTATTTCCTAAAGTGTGATTGATACCAGAGGTATGTTAGGAAGTGCATTTTTAATTGTTACATATATCATGTTGCTTTAATCTGCAATAGAAAAAATACAACCAGCACATCAAATATACAGTTTCACAGATGGTGTGAGTTAAAACAAGGATACTTTTTTTACATAGTTATTTTTAACATCTGTTTAATATGAAATTCAATTTAATATTAAATTATTAAATAAGGGTATAAATGGTACATAAATATAGAAACTGTCATGAAGATTATAAACAAAGGAGTAAAATGGGGCTAGTGAGGGTACAACTTCGTGAAAATTTGCCTCAAGGACCGACAGCCTAAGCCACAGAGGGGTCTGCCTTCCCCCAGTGAAGGGTGCAGCAGTGGAAGGGATTCTGTGGGTAAGCAGGTCTAGGATCAGTGTAATCTGCAGTGAGGAATGAGATTTCAAAAGCAACCAAAGGAAATTTAAGTCAATATAAATTCAAATTCATCACATAGGGGAGGTGGTATATTATCCTTCACTTCTGTTTGGAGGCAAAAACTATATAGAAGATTCCTTCTGTAAATAAAGAAAACACCTGGGGTGCCTGGGTGGCTCAGTCGGTTGAGCGTTTGACTTTGGCTCAGGTCATGGTCTCTCGGTCCATGGGTTTGAGCCCAGCATCAGGCTCTGTGCTGACAGCTCAGAGCCTGGAGCCTGCTTTGGATTCTGTGTCTCCTTCTCTCTCTGCACCTCCCCAACTCTCACTTTGTCTCTCTGTCTCTCTCAAAAATACATAAACATTAAAAAAAAAAAAGGAGAAAAGGAAACACCTTCACTCCCACCCACATCTGTCAAGAAGCCCAGCTGCTGGGTTCGTGGGACAGGCTACAGGTGCTTGGGGAACACTCGGCTGCGAAACACAAAAGTAGATAGCCGCATTTCCAGAATGACAGGCTGGGATATGCAAAACTCTAGATAACTTCTCTTTTCCAAGCAGTTCTTTTTTTTTTCTTAATGTTTATTTATTTATGAAAGAGAGAGAGAACAAGCAGGGGAGGAGCAGAGAGAAGGGGACAGAGTATCTGAAGCAGACTCTGCACTGACAGCACAGAGCCTGACGCGGGGCTCAAACTCAGAAACCCTGAGATCATGACCTGAACGGAAGTCGTACACTTAACTGACTGAACCACCCAGGCGCCCCTCCAAGCAGTTCTTTAGAACTTTTGTCTGCATGCTCTTTCTGGCTTGATTGAATTAAAGTTGAAAACACAAACCCTTTCTCAGAATCCTGCTTGAAGCAATGGAAATGTACAATTTAAATGGTGTGTGCTCTCTCCTGGATACCCAGGAATGAAGGACTCTGTTCCTATTGTATGTGAGCTGTTCGACTCTGTTTAAATGGAACCACAGACAAAGATTTATTAATGGCTGATTATTTTTTGAAAGAATAGATTGTTTTTTCATAATTGCCCTAGGTGAGCAAGGTAGCTCTAAACCACCCTTCCATAACTTCCAGATTTATGGCAAAGATTACTAGGATCTGCTCTTTTTATTCATATCTCCAAAGCCCATCAACTCATAGTGCAGCTGCCAGAAGAAAATAACAAATGAAAATCTCATAGACTTCTCCATTTTCCTATTCATTGGACTCATGAGTGACTCTCAGTTTGGAGTCTGAGAGCTCTCAGACACTACCAAGCCAAACAACTTATCCAAGTACATATTTATTTTTTTTTAAGTTTATGTATTTATTTTTGACAGAGAGAGAGTAGGGGAGGGGCAGAGAGAGAGAAGAGAGAGTGCAAGTAAGCTCTGCACTGTCAGCGTGGAGCCCAGTGCAGGGCTCAAACCCACAAACTGTGAGATCATGACTTGAGCCAAAACCAAGAGTTGGATGCTTAGCCAACTAGGGCGCCCAGTACCCCCCTCCCCCTCCACAAGTACATATTTATACTTCTGTTGTTACAGGAAGCTGAGGACTCCTCAGCCAACCAAAAATTAGATGCATTCCTTGTGCACATATTCACTCAGCTACTCCTGATCTGTGAAGAGATAATATGAAAGCACACCATGTCAAGACCAAGTGCTGATTAGTTGGAGAGCTACCCCTATTGTTTCTCCCCAGGTTGTTCTCTTTCCTTTTTTCTTTTATAAAATTCTTCAGCATCTGTCATGTACAAGTTACACACTGAATAACGAAAACCCATCCCTCCCCCAAGGAAGACCTAGAGAGGTTCTTTTCTCTTCTCAGTGCAAAAATCTACTAAATGAGCCCCTAGATAGGAATCTGGTTATGGACACTGTAGCTCCTTCTAATGATCTGGTATCTGAGCCCTGCTCCATAAAGCTTGTGTGGATCCATCTTATAAATTACATTAAAATACACTAGAAGCAAGAAATTGGTGGGGCACCTGGGTAGCTCAGTCGGTTAACAGTTTTACTCTCAGTTTTCGCTCAGGTCAAGTGGCGTATTCTTACCACTCAAAGAGATTGCCATTTTTAATGTCTCATACGTCCTTCTTGTTTTTCTCAGTTAACATATGCTTTTCAAATAAAATAAATAGTTATCTCATCCAACACTCAAACCATATTTAAATTTCTGTAAGCGTCTCAAAAAAGATCATCACAGCTAATTTGGGCAATCTAAGACTACCCTATAGCATGTAGACATTTTGTCCCTTACGTTTCTTTTCTAGGATACTATTAGCTGAAGAGTCTGGGACAGCTGGCCTGTTGCCTCGGAGTGACTGTGCCTGCCAGCCTCATGCTGGCATAATAGTCTGAGCAGCGATGTTCTCCAAAGGAGCAGCCGTGGATGACAATAAATGAGTCTGTGCCGCATCTGGAAAGGTGCCTTGATGTGAAGCACAGATAAATTGGTAAAGCAGATCTCTCCCCACAGAATGCATCCTGAGAACTTGAATAGCCATTAAATGAGGAATAAAAATCTGTCAGGGGGAAGGAAGCTAGTCAAATACTGTGATCAGCCCCATCAACTTGTTGCTTTTCCACTTCGTTGACAGTAGGAACTGGTCGCTGGACCCCAGACAGAGCCAATTTCTCCCTTTAAGACAAAATCATCATTTACTTCAACAGAAGTAAGGCAACATGGCAGTCTTACCTTTGGGAATAGCCAGATGTGGCAGTTAACTTTATGTGTTGAATGAGGGTAACTTTGTGCTGTGTAGACATCCTGGCTTCAGCTCAAACTCAGTCATGTGTAAGAAAGAAGTACCAGCTCACTAGTGAAAGTATATACAACATAAAAAAAAGAAAACAAACAAACAAACAAACAAAACAATGCTAGTACGTCACCTGCTAAGCGTCCTCAACAACCTGCAGGTGCAGGTTTGTGTACTGGCTGCAAGTGCCTGGGGAACACCGTGCGCTCACCACACAGATGTAGACAGCTGAGTCGCTGAGCTGGGCGGCTGTGATGTGCAAGGAGCTGTGCTTGGAGGTTGCATCCAGAGTCCCTGTGTACCTGCCACTTGGGTTTTTGCTGTCATCGTAAGTCATGATTATCAGGAAAGCAGGACTTCTCCCGGTGCCCTGCTTGTACCATTTTAAATGGCTAAAGGGGCTCACTGTATAGTTGCAATGAAATGTGCAGTTCTCTCCCTCCTGGATGATCTGGGATGGAGGATGCTGTTCCACTTGGTTTTTGCCACTCACCCCTGTTCAGAAAACAAAGTGAGATTTAAGAAATAGATGGTCCATTCTCAATGCTTCCTAATTTGCATCCCTTCCTTCTCTCCATAATGAAGCCCAGGTAAAATATAAAATGGCCCCATTCTCCTCCCTTCTCCTACCGCAGTGCAATACACTGTTGCTGAAAATCCTAAGAAAATGTTCCCTGAACTTCCTGTGTCAACCTGGCTAAAACTCTGGATTAACTTACAACAAAAATGAAGCCACAAAACCACCAAGGAGGTCCTCAGATGCTTCTCCATCTTTCTTCTGCACAGGGCTGCTCCCAAAAGCTGGCTGTCTATTCAACATTTTTTAACGCTAAACAAAGGATTCTCAGGGGGTGTGATCAGCCAATCAGAAACCACATGCCCATCCCAAACACAGTCATACCTACAGGCAGGGCCACTGAAAACACTGCCTCTTGGGGCTGTAGCTACAGTTGCTCGAAAGCTCTGATTAACCTTCTTGCTAGCTTTTCTCCTCACCATTTGTAATATGGTATAGGACATAAGCCATGATATGCCTGTTTAAGCACAGTAGACTAGTACTGAATAGTAGTGATACCAGATGGAAGAGTTAAACCTCAGCTTTTTCATCTGAAAATACACTTGGGTGGCAATTTTGAAAGATTTAGAAGACATGGTGCAGGCTATCTCTTCCTACACAGAAACACCAATTTAACAATGATATCGGTACCTTGAAGACAAATTCAGAATCCGGCTAAGAATTAAAAGCACCCCAGAGGAGCACGAACTGAGAACAGTTGTACTGATACAGGTAAGAAGAACAATTTCACTTTACCCACATCAGTCCCTCCACCAAATCAAGTTGGCTCAGTACCAAGAAGATTGCCATGGCCCGTGATTTCCTCTATGGTGAGGTAGGTGTTTGGAGGGTGGGGAGTGAGAATGGAGTATGAACTGGGCTTTCTAGCCTCTCAGAGCCCCCTCTGTGGGGCTGAGTTCTATCTTGCCTCATCCCAGTGCTGAACACCAGGCAGACCCCAACCTCTTGGGACAGGCAGGATCAAAAGTAAAAATAAACACATCATTCTACAGCTGGTACTGCTTGCAAGATTGAGAATAGGTGCAGAATTGAACCAAGGTTTTACTCCCACAAGGAGGCAAAGGAAGTGAAGGAGGCCTTATGCCCAATAATTCAAAGCACCCTCCATGAAGCCAGTTTCTCTCTCACCTCATACAGAGCACTGAAACACTGACAGGGCTTGATCCTCTCAGACAACTAGCTAATTTTTTGGATATGACCCAAAAGGCACAGACAAGAAAAGCAAAAATAAACAAGTGTGATTGCATCAAACTAAAAAGCTGCATAGCAAGAAAAAAAAAAAAAAGAAAGAAAGAAAAGAAAAGAAAAAAAATCAACTGAGCAAAAAAATAACATATGGAATTGTAGGAAATATTTGCAAACCACATCTCAGATAAGAGACCAACATCCAAAATATATAAGCCATTCAAACAACTCAACAGCAAAAAACCCCAAATAACCCGATTTAAAAATGGGCAAAGAACCTAAATAGCAATGTCTCCAAAGAAGACATACACGTGGCCAACAGGCATATAAAAAGGTGCTCAGCACAACCAATCATCAGGGAAATGCAAATCACAACCATAATGAGATATTACCTCACACCTCTTACAAGGGCTATTGCCAAGAGATAACAAGCACTGGAGAGGATGCAGAAAACAGGGGACCCTTGTGCACTGTTGGTGAAAATTTAAATTAGTGCCGCCTCTATGGAAACCAGTATGGAGGTCCCCCAAAAACATAAAAATAGAACTACCATAGGATCCAGCAGTTCCACTTCTGGATATATATCCCAAAGAAATGAAATCAGTATCTCAAAAAGATATCTGCACCCCCATGTTCACTGCAGCACTATTCACAATAGCCAAGGTATGGAAACAACCCAAGTGTCCACCAGCAGATGGAATCGTGCCATTCGTGACAACGTAGATGGACCTGAAGGACATATAGTAAATGAAATAAGCCAAAACAGAAAGACATGAATCAAACAGTAGGAGGAATCTTAAAAAGTTAAACTCATTGAAGCAGAGAGTGAAATAGTGGTGTCAAGGTGGCTTGGGTGTGGGAAACATGGAGACGTGTTTGTTGAAGGGTGCAAAGTTTGTTATGCCAGACGAAAAAGTTCTGAAGCACTAATATACAGGATGATGACTATAGTTAATAGTACTGCATACTTGAAATTTGCTGAGAGTAGATCTTAAGTGTTTTTATCACACACACACACAAAATGGCAACTATGTCAGGTAATGGATATGTTAATTAGCTTTGTTCATCATTTCATAATGTATACATATATCAAAACATTATGTGGTACACCTTAGATGTAGACAGTTTTTATTTGTCAATTCTACACCAATAAAGCTGGAAGCAATTTAAACAAAAGGGATGATGCAGATAGAGCACTTACAGTAGGGAATAGTTTGGATTTAGCACGCAACTAAAATATAAACACATAGGGTATCTGTTCTATTCTCTACTACATCCTCAGTTTGTAGAAATAGGCACATAACAAAGTTTTATCGATTGAATTAACAATAATTTTTTGTTCTAGTGCTGATAGTGGCATATTTTATTATTCATTTGTAATTCAACACATTTTTGTAGGCCTGTTGTCTGCCAGGTATGGTGGTATGTGTTGAGAATAAGCAAAGTCTCTGCTCTCGTGGAATTACAATCTAATGAGAGAAAAGACAGGATATTTGAGCACAGATGCTGGTAAGTAGTAAGTTTAGAAGCTTGGGAAAATTCTCTTCTTTTGCTTCTATTTTCTCAATGAACAGTTGAGAGTGTGGATATATGAGGCTTTATTGCAAGTTTGAGATACAGTTCACAGAGCGTTGAATGCAAAAGATGGAAAGAAATATACCATGCAAACCCTTACCAAAAGAAACCTGGCATTGTTATACCCATATAAAACAAACTAGGCTTTCAGAATAGAATTTTTGGAGGTAAAGAAGGAGCAATGGTTAATTTTATATGTTTACTTGGCTAGGCCATGGTACCCAGATATTTGGCCAAACATCAGTCTAGAAGTCACTGTGAAGGCATTTTAAAAAAAATGTTTATGCTTGAGAGAGAGAGACAGACAGAGACAGAGTGAGAGCAGCAGAGGGGCAGAGAGAGAGGAACACATAGAATCTGAAACAGGCTCCAGACTCTGAGCTGTCCACACAGAGCCCAACTTGGGGCTCAAACTCAGGAACTGTGAGATCACGACCTGAGCTGAAGTCAGATGCTTAACCAATTGAAGTCAGATGCTTAACCAACTGAGCTACCCAGGCACCCTCCTGTGAAGGCATTTTTTAAGGGGAGATTAATGTTTAAGTCAGTAGACTGAGTAAAGCAGATTACTCTCCATAATGTGAGTGGGCTTCATCCTATCAGTTGAAGATCTTAAGAGAAAAATATTGAGGTCCTGGAGGTAGAAAGAATTCTGCCTCCAGACTGCCTTTGGACACAGGCTGCAATATCAACACTTCCCTGCATCTCCAGTCTGCCCATCTGCCCTACAGAATTTGGACTTGACAGTTTCCACAATTGCATGAGCCAATTCCTAAACTCTCTGTCTCTCTGTGTCTGCTTCTCTCTGTACACACACATGTGCACACACACACACACACACACACACCCTATTGATGTTATTGATTCTGTCTCTCTAGACAATCCTGAGTAATATAAAGAGTATTTTTTTTAAATAATGAAGAGATTTCATATTTAAAAAAATGCAGTCTTGAGGCGCCTGGGTGGCTCAGTCAGTAGAGCATCTGACTTCAGCTCAGGTGATGCTTTCACAGTTCGTGAGTTTGAGCCCCTTGTCAGGCTCTTTGCGAACAGCTCAGAGTCTAGAGTCTGCTTCGGATTCTGTGTCTCCCTCTCTCTCTGCTCCTCCCCAACTTGTGCTCTGTCTCTCTCACTCTCTCTCTCTCTCTCAAAAATAAACATTAAAAAAAAATTTTTTAAATCAGTCTTAAATTTGTATACACCTAAATAATATAGGTGGTCTGTCTGTAACTTTTATGTAGTTTTGTGAACATTTGTTGTGGTTCACAAGTCAAGTCCCTCCTCCAATGGCATTTCTTCCATATCATTTTCTATGTATTTATTTCTAGAATGGGCTAAAGGTTGAGTGGACATACATATTCTTTACAATCCAGTAAACTATTGGCATGAAGCACCAATAATATTAAAGTATAATTTTGGATGAAAACACAATGGCTAGGTTAAACACCTTAATAAGGAAAAATTTTAAACTGGGGAAAAGACAGAGAATATTTAAAATCAATGAAGAAAAATTAATTCAAGAATAGATGTTGAGCCTTGGTAGTTGCCTCAAAATAAACAAACAAACAAAAATTAAGGAAAATAGAAAGCCTTGAAGCTCACTTCACTTCACATGCATACACACACACATAAACACACACACACACACACACACACGCATCTAAATTAAAGGTTTAAAGAGAAAAGCAATTTGAGAGAAGCTAAAGAAAATATGAGATAAAATGTTATCATTTTAGAATGCTATGGATTTTTAAGCAGGACACATGACTCAGAATCCATAAAAATTTTTTGTTACACTTACTACATACTATTTTAAAAATTCTGAATGGCAAAAAAATAAAAAAGCCCATGCAGTCAAAGGATAATAATAAACATTTTAAAAAGATGCATGTATATGACACCCATATTACAATTTTCTAAACAGACAATGTTCCTTCAAATCTGTATATTTAAAAGACAGTAACCTAGTAGGAAATGGATGGAGATAGACAGAGAATTTATAGAGAAAACATGTAATCAGCTTTGAAATATATGAAATGAAGCTCCATCTCCTTCATAATTAAAGAAACTGTTAATAATAAAAGAAATGTAACTGACAAGCAAAGCTCAAAAACCTCAGTTATACACAAGGTGTGGGGGAAATAGGTATTCTCCCCAATCACCGCTATTAGTGGTATATCTTACTAAAATTTACCTAGAAGACAATTTGAGTGAAACCTATAGACTAATATGAGTATGTCCCTTTCTTTCTTTAAATTTTTTTAAGTTCATTTATATATTTTGAAAGAGAGAGCATGAGCAGGGGAGGGGGAGAGAGAGAGTCTCAAGCAGGCTTTGCAGGGTCAGTGCAGAGCCCCATGCAGGACCCGAACTCATGAACCATGAGATCATGACCTGAGTCAAAATCAGGAGTCGGACACTTAACCGACTGAGCCACCCAGGTGCCCGGAGTATGTTCCTTTATTGAACAATGTTTTCTTTTCCCTGAAGTGAATAATTAATTATGATATTTTTCTATTTTAATTGTTTTGGCTTCCTTTTTGAGGTGCTCTTCCTCAGTTCATAATGACTAACTTCCATTCATCTGCAGGGTTTGAGAAGCGATCCTTGCTTGCTAGATAGGCTCAGGTAAAGAACGTGGGCTGCCCACTACTTATATATTTTCTATTCAGTCCTCCTAGTATCCTCCAAACTTCCCCCAAACACACACACACACACACACACACACACACACACACACACACACGACACTATCTCAACTACTAAAATACAATAGGTGCTTCTTTTTCCTAACCCTCTGCTGAGGGAACAGCACACACTAAGTCGTTTCACCGTTCTGCCTCCTCGGTTTCTTCTTTATTCGGCCAGCTGAGCGAGTTCGTACAGCTCCATATGTTGCTCACCCTTGAAAATTTTTCTGACATTACTATCTGCTGTCATCTGCTTTTTCCGTTCTCTTTGGGGGTTCATATATTTCACAATCTCTTTACTCTCTTTTTAATAGGGCTTCAAAGGGTACAGAGAGGAATATGTATGCTGCATCTTTCATTGGCCCTACAAAACCACCCCTCACTCAAGGCCTTCTTGTTAGAGAGACAACGGATCTGCGTATTGGCCAAGAATAAAAGGAAGGACACAGGTCATGATTTAGGTGCATCATTTCCTCAATTATGTGTCTGCCCCCTCCCTTCATTTTGAATATCAGCCTGTGTCTACCATCTGTCTTACTAGAAAAGAAACCAGGACAAAAGTCCTTTGTCTCTTTTTTCATTGCTCACTTACATATGTTCCCCTCCTTTCTTCCCTCCCCTTCTTTCTCTATTCAAACCTGGTTTTGGGCTGCAGCTCTCCCATCACCTCTCCTGCCCATCCTCTGTCAGGAAGACTTGGGACAGACACCACCTTCTCGGGCACACCCTGGCTCTCTCAGTGTGTCATTGGACACAGCAATACCCACCAGGGGGGCCTCAGCAACTTGTGGGGCTGGACTTTCACTGCAGGGTGAGCAAGACACCACTTCAATGTTATGTGGTTTCACCTTGAAATTACTTAGGTCCTGGCTTAGGAACTATTGCATTTATATTGCACTAATGAACAGCTGGGTTTGGGGAATGTTCCTTCTGGTTCCCATGCTGTAGCCATTTGTACGACTTTTATATCAAGCAGACACTGAGGGGCAAACCACCATACGCTGTGCTGGAACCAGAGAGGATCAGTCAGAGACGCTGAGCATCTGGGCTCCTGTTCTGCTCAGAGTTTGTGCTCAGCTCCCCCTGCAGTCCCTGTCACTGTGTCACTCAGGGCACAGTAGTACACAGCTGAATCTGACGCTTGCACTGAGGACTTCTCCAAGTGGAAGGATTTGGATTTGCTGTCATAGGTGGCTTCAAAACCTTTGTGACTTCCCGTCTCCTTGTCCCTCAAGGCTTTCAGGAGGAGCTGTGGACTTTCTCTGGGATATTGGACATACCAGAACAGAGTGGGGGTCCATGTTGTTGAATAAGTACAGTTTATAGTCAAGGACTTCCTTTCAGGAATGGTCACTGGGCCTTGCATCTGGGTCACTGAGTCTCCATCTCCATGGGTTCGTCCTGGGGAAAAAGAAAAGAGACCTGTGTCATCTTGGGCATAAATCTCCTGTATAAAATTATAGTTATAGGTTTTGCTGTCACAATAGATGAAACAATCCAAATACTAAGAGGCATTTTACTTACCAAGCATCAAGAGTACCACAGTCACGAAGCCTGGAGAAGAGTTCATCTCTAGAGTGTCACCTAGATAATATGTGCTTCATTCTCAGCAGGAAGAAGCATTGGAGAGACAGAGCAATGATCAGTGGAAGCCCACATTTCTCAGGAAAGGTGTTTGTGTTAGGAAGCTGCACCCCCTGCTGGATGGGGACTGAAACAGGATGCATGGTGGCCAGGGTCCTCCCAGAGTCAGCAAGATGTCTTTGTCCCTGACTTTATGAGGCACATGGCAGTCTTCAGGTGGCACTTGGAAATCTGAACAGCAGCAATCCTGACCTCCCAGGTCTACTTTCTTCTTAGGACACTACCTGATGTGGAAGTTCTTTAACAGAACATCCCAGCACGTTTCTGTAGCTGAGAGGATAACAGTCTCTAAAGCATTAAATACAGTACTTTATGTTTTCACGTATCCATTGTGAGCCAGTCTAAAATCTACTGACTCCCAGAAAATAGTTGGGGTTGAATACAGAGAAAGTAATAAGAAGTGAAGTTACTGAGTTATTATGTGTTTTTCAGCAATGTACCCCAATATTTAGAACACTGTTCTTTTTTAAGCACTTACTGAATATTTCTTAAACAAAAATAATTAACATGTGGAGTTTAATTAAAACACAGTGTTTACTTGGTCCTAAAATATTACCAATGTAAAATACTATCTTTTCAATAAAAGCCTTTCAAAAGAAAAGTCACACTATTTTATAGTCAAATATTTTAGTAGTCAAATATAATTGATTTTCTAAATCATTAAAAAGTGAAAAATATGAGTTCTACACAGAAGAAACATCATAAGTGAAGTTGTTGAATCCCTACAGAATGCTCTGAGGTTCTTATCTTATTCCCTCACTGTTTTGTTGACTCTTATATGTGTAAGGTGACTCTTTTATGTGAATTAGGCAACAAATACTAATGCTATACTCTTAAGAGGGTTTAACCTGAAGGATGCTTTTCTATTATTATTTTAGAGAGAGTGTGTGAGTGGGGGAGAGGGGCAGAAGTAGAGAAAGAGAATCTTAAGCAGACTCTGATATGGGACTCGATTCCACAACCCTGGGATCACAACCTGAACTGAAATCAAGAGTCAGACGCTCAACCAACTGAGCCATGCAGGTGCCCCAAGGATGGTTTCTAATACCATCTATTTGTCACATTTTGTTGCCAAGCTTTAATCAAATATTTTTTCCCCACAAGGTAAGGAATCAGGATTATCAGGATAAAGTTTTGTAGATGGACACATCTGTAACTGTAAACTTTTATCTCTAGACACATAGACGGAAGCTTAGCTCAGGCTGTTCTCTGGAGCCCACTCTCCACGGATTCACATCAAGGAGCTTCATGAGTCCAGAGACTACATGGGAATGTTTTCCCAGATGCAGAGGGAAGTAAGAAATTCAGGCCTGGATACTTTTTGTGTTCACACATCCCTTTTCTTCTCCTCCACCTTCCAAATCACATTGTCAGAACCTGCCTCAAAACTCTGCTAGAAGGGGTTCAGGACAAGCAGCATTAATTCCTCTATTCAGATATAGAGGAAGATTGCCAGATAGGTCGGGATGATGCTGGCTTCAAAATAAGCAGTATACCACATGGATTCAGAAAGCCATCATCCATAACTTTTTTAAAAACCATAGTTTTAGGCCAATGAAAACCTACAGGAGAAATATTTTGTATTTGGGGTCACACAAGAAGACTTGCACAACATGGAGGGAAAATACATAGTAAATTTGCATCTTTATGGCTTTATTAAGGTGTAATTTTCATAAAAATAAACTGTACAAATTTAAAGTAAACAATTCTATAAGATTTGGTAAACATATGTATTTGTGAAGCCATGACCACAATCGAGGTAATGAACATATGCATCACCTCAAAAGTTGCCTCATGAACCTTTGTAATCCTTCTTTCAACCCTCTCCCTCCTGCCTCCAGGCAACACTTCTGTCATGAATTAGTTGGCATATTTTATAATTTTGTATGATGGAATCACATGTACTCTTTTGTCTGGCTTCTTCTCAGCATAATTATCTTGAGATTCTCCCATGGTTATAATTATCAAGAGTTTGTTGCTTTTTGTTGCTGTGTAGTATCCCATCATAAGCCTATAAAACAATTTGTCTATTCACCTGCTGATGACCATAAGATTAGCCCCAGTGGGGCTATTACAAATAAAGCTGCTATGAACATTTGTGTAAAAGAATTTTTTTTAATTTTATATTTTATTTTTTAAAATTTACATCCAAATTGGTTAGCATATAGTGCAACAATGATTTCAGGAGGAAATCTGAACCATTTAGCCCATCCCCCCTCCCACAACCCCTTCAGTAACCTTCAGTTTGTTCTCCATATTTATGAGTCACTTCTGTTTGTCCCCCTCCCTGTTTTTATATTATTTTTGTTTCCCTTCCCTTATGTTCATCTGTTTTGTCTCTTAAAGTCCTCATATGAGGGAAGTCATATGATTTTTGTCTTTCTCTGACTGACTAATTTTACTTAGCATAATACCCTCCAGTTCCATTCATCTAGTTGCAAATGGCAAGATTTCATTCATTTGATTGCCGAGTAGTACTCCATTGTATATATATACCACATCTTCTTTAGCCATTCCTCTATTGATGGACATTTGGGCTCTTTCCATACTTTGGCTTTTGTTGATAGTGCGGCTATAAACAAGGGAGTGTCCCTTTGAAACAGCACACCTGTATCCCTTGGATAAATGCCTAGTAGTGCAATTGCTGAGTCATAAAAAACTGAGTCATAGTCATAAAAAAAAAACCTATTTTTAGTTTTTTGATGAACCTCCATACTGTTTTCCAGAGTGGCTGCACCAGCTTGCATTCCCACCAACAATGCAAAAGAGATCCTCTTTCTCCATATCCTCGCCAACATCTGTTGTTGTCTGAGCTGTTAATGTTAGCCATTCTGACAGGTGTAAAGTGGCATCTTATTGTGGTTTTGATTTGTATTTCCCTGATGATGAGTGATGTGGAGCACTTTTTCATGTGTCAGTTGGCCATCTGGATGTCTTCTTTGGAGAAGTATCTATTCATGTCTTTTGCCAATTTCTTCACTAGATTCTTTGTTTTTTGGGTGTTGAGTTTGATAAGTTCTTTATAGATTTTGGATACCAACCCTTTATCTGATATGTCGTTTGCAAATGTCTTCTCCCATTCTGTTGGTTGCCTTTTAGTTTTGCTGATTGTTTCCTTCACTGTGCAGAAGCTTTTTATTTTGATGAGGTCCCAGTAGTTCATTTTTGCTTTTGTTTCCCTTTCCTCCGGAGGCGTGTTGAGTAACAACTTGCTGTGGCCAAGGTCAAAGAGGTTTTTGCCTGCTTTCTCCTCGAGGATTTTGATGGCTTCCTGTCTTACATTGAGGTCTTTCATCCATTTTGAGTTTATTTTTGTGTCTGGTGTAAGAAAGTGGTCAAGGTTCATTCTTCTGCATGTCGCTGTCCAGTTTTCCCACACCATGCTGAAGAGACTGTCTTTATTCCATTGGATATTCTTTCCTGCTTTGTCAAAGATTGGTTGGCCATATGTTTGCAGGTCGATTTCTGGGTTCTCTATTCTGTTCCATTGATCTGAGTGTCTGTTCTTGTGCCTGTACCATACTGTCTTGATGATTACACCTTTGTAGTATAGCTTGAATTCTGGGATTGTGATGCCTCCTGCTTTGGTTTTCTTTCTCAAGATTGCTTTGGCTATTTGGGATCTTTTCTGGTTCCATGCAAATTTTAGGATTATTTGTTCTAACTCTGTGAAGAATGCTGGTGTTATTTTGATAGGAATTGCATTGAATATGTAGATTGCTTTGGGTAGTATCGACATTTTAACAATATTTGTTCTTCCTATCCAGGAGCATGGAATCTTTTTCCATTTCTTTGTGTCTTCTTGAATTTCTTTCATAAGCTTTCTATAGTTTTCAGTGTATAGATATCTCACCTCTTTGGTTAGATTTATTCCTAGCTATTTTATGGTTGTTTGTACAACTGTAAATGGGATCGATTCCTTGATTTCTCTTTCTGTTGCTTCATTGTTGATGTATAGGAATGCCACCAATTTCTGTGCATTGATTTTATATCCTCCAACTTTGCTGAATTCATGAATCAATTCTAGCAGTTTTTCAGTGGGATCTTTAGGGTTTTCCTTGTAGCATCTGCAAAGAGTGAAAGTTTGACCTCTTCCTCACTGATTTGGATGCCTTTTATTTCTTTGTGTTGTCTGATCGCAGAGACTAAGACTTCCAATACTATGTTGAATAACAGTGGCGAGGGTGGACATCCCTGTCTCGTTCCTGACCTTAGGGGGAAAACTCTCAGTTTTTCCCCATTGAGGATGACATTAGCGTTGGGTCGTTCATATACGGCTTTTATGATCTTGAGGTATGCTCCTTGTATCCCTACTTTCTTGAGGGTTTTATCAAGAAAGGATTCTGTATTTTGTCCAATGCTTTTTCTGCATCTATTGAGAGGATCAGGTGGTTCTTGTCCTTTCTTTTATTCATGTGATGAATCATGTTAATTGTTTTGCGGATATTGAACCAGCCCTGCATCCCAGGTATAAATCCCACTTGGTCGTGGTGAATATTTTTTTTAATGTGTTGTTGGATCTGGTTGGCTAATATCTTGTTGAAGATTTTTGTATCCATGTTCATCAGGGAAATTGGTCTATGGTTCTCCTTTTTAGTGGGGTCTCTGTCTGGTTTTGGAATCAAGGTAATGCTGGCTTCACAGAAAGAGTTTGGAAGTTTTCCTTGCATTTCTATTTTTTGGAACAGCTTCAAGAGAATAGGTGTTAACTCTTCCTTAAATGTTTGGTAGAATTCCCCTGGAAAGCCATCTGGCCCTGACTCTTGTTTTTTTGGAGATTTTTGATTAATAATTTTATTTCTTTACTGGTTATGGGTCTGTTCAAATTTTCTATTTCTATTTCTTCCTGTTTCAGTTTTGGTAGTGTATATGTTTCTTGGAATTTGTGCATTTCTTCCAGATTGCCCGTTTTACTGGCATATAATTGCTCATAATATTCCCTTATTATTGTTTTTGTTTCTGTTGTGTTGGTTGTGATCTCTCCTCTTTCATTCTTGATTTTATTTATTTGAGTCTTTTCCTTTTTCTTCTTGACCAAACTGGCTAGTGGTTTATCAATTTTGTTAATTCTTTCAAAGAACCAGGTTCTGGTTTCATTGATCTGTTCTACTGCATTTTTTTGTTTCAATAGCATTAATTTCTGCTCTAATCTTTCTTATTTCCTGTCTTCTGCTGGTTTTGGGTTTTATTTGCTGTTCTTTTTCCAGCTCCTTAAGGTGTAAGGTTAAGATGTGTATCTGAGATCTTTATTCCTTCTTTAGGAAGGCCTGGATTGCTGTATACTTTCCTCTTATGACTACCTTTGCTGCATCCCAGAGGTTTTGAGTTGTGGTGTTATCATTTTCATTGACTTCCATATGCTTTTTAATTTCCTCTTTAACTGCTTGGTTAGCCCATTCATTCTTTAGCAGGATGTTCTTCAGTCTCCAAGTATTTGTTTCCTTTCCAAATTTTTCTTGTGGTTGATTTTGAGTTTCATAGCATTGTGGTCTGAAAATATGTATTTATGATCTTGATCTTTTTGTACTTACTTAGGGCTGATTTGTGTCCCAGTATATGGTCTAATCTGGAGAACGTTCCATGTGCACTGGAGAAGAATGTATATTCTGCTGCTTTAGGTTGAAATGTTCTGAATATATCTGTTAAGTCCATCTGATCCAATGTGTCATCAAAGCCATTGTTTCCTTGTTGATTTTTTATTAGATGATCTGTCCATTGTTGTGAGTGGGGTGTTGAAGTCTCCTACTATTATGGTACTACTATCGATGAGTTTCTTTATGTTTGTGATTAATCGATTTTATATATTTGGGTGCTCTCACATTGGAGCATAAATGTTTACAATTATTAGGTCTTCTTGGTGGATAGACTCCTTGATCATGATATAATGCCCTTCTACATCTCTTGATACAGTCTTTATTTTAAAGTCTAGATTGTCTGATATAAGTATGGCTTCTCTGGCTTTCTTTTGTTGACTATTAGCATGATAGATGGTTCCCATCCCCTTATTTTCAATCTGAAGGTGTCTTTAGGTCTAAAATGGGTCTCCTGTAAACAGCATATTGATGGATCGTGTTTTCTTATCCACTCTGTTACCCTGTGCCTTTTGATTCAATCGTTGAGTCCACTGACGTTTAGAGCAAGTACTAAAAGATATGAATTTATTACCATTATGTTGCTTGTAGAGTTGGAGTTTCTGGTGGTGTTCTCTGGTCCTTTCTAGTCTTTGTTGCTTTTGGTCTTTTTTTTTTTTTTTTTTTTTTTTTTTATCTTTTCTCCCCTCAGAGAGTCCCCTTAAAATTTCTTGCAGGGCTGGTTAGTGGTCATGAACTCCTTTAATTTATGTTTGTCTGGGAAACTTTTTATCTCTCCTTCTATTTTGAATGACAGCCTTGCTGGATAAAGAATTCGTGGCTGCATTTTTTTCTGATTCAGCACATTGTGTATATCCTGCCACTCCTTTCTGGCCTGCCAAGTTTCTGTGGAAAGGTCTGCTGCAAACATGATCTGTCTTCCCTTGTAGGTTAGGGACTTTTTTTTTCCCTTGGTGCTTTCATGACTCTCCTTGCCTGAGTATTTTGTGAATTTGACTATGATATGCCTTGTTGGTGGTCAGTTTTTGTTGAATCTAATGGGAGTCCTCTGTGCTTCCTGGTTTTGATGTCTGTGTCTTTTCCCAGGTTAGAAAGTTTTCCATTATGATTTGCTCACATAACCCTTCTACCCCTATTTCTCTCTCTTCCTCTTCTGGGACCCCTATGATTGTGATGTTGTTCCTTTTTAATGAGTCCCTGATTTCTCTAATTCTTTTTTTTTTTTTTTTAATTTTTTTTTTTTTTTCAACGTTTATTTATTTTTGGGACAGAGAGAGACAGAGCATGAACAGGGGAGGGACAGAGAGAGAGGGAGACACAGAATCGGAAACAGGCTCCAGGCTCCGAGCCATCAGCCCAGAGCCTGATGCGGGGCTCGAACTCACGGACCGTGAGATCGTGACCTGGCTGAAGTCGGACGCTTAACCGACTGCGCCACCCAGGCGCCCCATGATTTCTCTAATTCTTAAATCGTGCTCTTTTGCCTTCATCTACCTCTTTTTTTCTGCTTCATTATTCTCTATAAGTTTGTTCTCTATATCACTGATTCTCTGTTGTGCCTCATCCATCCTTGCCACCACAGCATCCATCCTGATTGCATCCCAGTTATAGCATTTTTAATTTCATTCTGGCTATTTTTTACTTCTTTTATCTCTGAAGAAAGGGATTCTAATCTATTTTCAACTGCAGCTAGTATTCTTATTATCGTGATTCTGAATTTTGGCTCAGACATCTTGCTTCTATCTGTGTTGGTTAAATCCCTGACTGTCGTTTCTTCATGCTCTTTCTTTTGGGGTGAAATCCTTTGTTTTGTCATTTTGAAGGGAGAAAAGGAATTAATGAGGTAGAAAAATTGAAATTAAAAGGAAAATTTAAATTTAAAAAATATTAAAATTAAAAATTAAACACACACACACACACACACACACACGTCGAATAAATGATGCTAGATCCTAGTTGTGTTTTGGTCTGGGTGTTGAAAGTGGTTTGGGAGATTAGAGGAAAAAAAGAGGGGGGGAGAAAAAAAGGAAATCGTTTGAGAATTTGAAAAATGAATACACTGAAGTAGACTAAAATGAGATGATGGGGTAAATAGAATTTGAAAAAATATACACAAAAGTAAAGAATATAGTAGAAAAAGTTAAAATATATTAATAAAAATTAAAAATAAATATGATTTTTTTCTTTTTCTGTATTTATGAAAAAAGAAAAGAAATGAAAAAGAGAAAAAATATTAAAAAAGAAAAAGAAAGAAAAAAGAAATCGTTTGAAAATTTGAAAAAGTGAATACACTGTAGTAGACTGAAATAAAATGATGGCAGTAAAACAGAATTTGAAAAAAATTACATTAAAGCAAAAAATATAGTAATAAAAATTAAATAAAAATATTTTAATAGAAATTGAAAGCATAAATTAAATTTTTCTCTTTCTGCATTCAAGAAAAAGAAAAGAAATGAAAAAGAAAAAAGAAAAAGAAAAAAAGGAAATTGTTTGAAAATTTGAAAAGGTGAATACACTGATGTAGACTAAAATAGAATGATAGAAGTAAGAATTTGAAAAAAATTTACACAAAAGTAAAAAATATAGTAATAAAAATTAGAGAAAAATATTTTTAATAAAAATGAATTTTTTCTCTTTCTGTATTCAAGAAAAAGAAAAGAATTGTAAAAGAGAAAAAGAAAAAAGAAAAAAAAAGAAAGAAAATTGAATAGATGAACCTGCTAACAGATTGAAGTAGGACTGAAATTGCTTCGTTTTCCCCTAGAGGTCAGTCCATGTAGCTCTTTATAGTCCATAGATTAAGTCGCGGTGAGGTTTGTGTTCTTGAGCCAATTTGGCCCAGTTGGGCAGGGCTCGGTGTAATAGCTCTGCTCTCCACTAGATGGCGCTGCTATCCTACTGGGGTGGATTGTTGCGGTCGACATCGGTGAGTATGCGCATGTGCATGCGCTGGAGCGGTGAAAAATGGCGCCACCCCCGCCACCCAGTCTGTTCTCCCGGATCAGCATTCGTGCACCGGTCCTCCGTCTTCAGCTCCTGTCCACTCCCCGCTTTTTCACTCTCCGTGACCAGGCCCCAGGCAGTACCTCTCTCCTGAGTTTTGTCTCAGATGCGGCTCTTTTCCCTGGCCCCTTATTTCTGACGGACTGTGGCTTTGACCCGTTCTGCCCCTCTGCGGGAGGGTCTCACCGAACAATGGCCGAATGCCGGCTTCACCCAGGAATGCTTGCTGGACCCTGCTGCTGCCGGTGCCCCGAGACTGTGGCCAGGTGCCAGCCGTCCCCAGAAAAAGTTCATGAGATAGTGTAGCAGCAGCTTTTCAGGGATTATGGAAAATCACAACACACATCTGGTACCAGGCTTCACCTGTAACGACCTTGTTCCAGCACCAGCGAATGTGGCCGTTTTCTGAGCTCTGCTGGGACCAAGTGGCTTTAACCGTCTCTACCAAACGTCTTTCCAGCAGTGGAACCGCTTTTCCCTGTGTGGACCGCGAGAACCTCCCGGACCCCACTCTGTTCCTGAGGATTCGCCCTTCCCACCAGAGCGCCACCAGGTAGGGAGCTGCGGAGTTTCAGCCTTTGAGCTCCCCTTGTTTACAGTCTTAATGGCATTTAAACCCTCTCCTTTCTCCTTTCTCCTTTCTCCCTTTTTAGTTTAGTTTAATACCCTGCAGCTATTTCCAATTTTCCACTTTCTCTCCAGCTGTTTTTGGGGAGGGGTGATTTTCCCGTATTCTCCCCCCATCCCCAGTCTCCGTCCTCTCTCCGCCCGCAAAAGCAGTTCCCTACCTTCCGCAGCTTCTCTCTCCCCGAGTTCACCACTACGCGCCACATACCTGCTGACTTCTGTGGTTCAGGTTGTGCAGATTGTTGTGTTAATCCTCCAATCAGTTTTCTAAGTGTGTAGGATGGTTTAGTGTTGGTCTGGCTGTATTTCACGGACGTGAGACACACAAAAAAACTTCCATGCTGTTCCACCATCTTGGTTCCTCCTCCTAAAAGATTTTTTTATTGACATATGCTTTCATTTCTCTTGGGTCAATATCTGGGAGTAGAATGGCTGGTCATATGGTAAGTGTATATTTGACTTTGTTAAACCAATTTGTTCTTGTAGTTTTTTTTTGTAGATTCCCTTGCATTTTCTGCTCAGTTATGCTGTCTGTTAATGAAGATAAGTTCACTTCTTCCTTTCCAAACTGTATGTCTTTTGTTTCTTCCACATGCCTTATTACATTTGCGAACCTCTAATTCAATATTAAATACAAGTGGTGAGAGCCAAACTTTTTCCCTTATTTCCAAAACAAGGAGAAAGCATTTGGCTTTCACCATCAAGTATAACATGTGATGGAGGTATCTTGTTGAACCCCTTTTTTAAGTTGAGGAAATTCCCATCAGTTCCCAATTCACTGGGAGTTTCAATCAGGAATGGATCTAAATTTGGTCAAATGCTTTTTCTGTATTTAATGAGATTACCCTCATAAAAAAAGCTTGTCAATCTCTTAGGATACGTTATTGATAAATTGTCACGACAAAATATTAAGGAAAATATTACTCTCCCATTTTGTAAATAATGGAATGAAGTTCAAAAGTATCAAGAAAGTTCATGGCAGAGCTAACAGTTTTGAACACAGAAGTCTAGCAAAAACCTGTTTGGTGTTTTTGCCACTATACATTGTTTTCAGAGAAATCTGAGAGACTAGAGGGTGGCAAAATGACTTCTTCCCAAACCTTTCGAATATTTTAAGACAGTCTTTAATAAGTTATTTAGGCAAGTGAAACTAATAAAGCAAATTAAATAATTGCAGGTTTGGCTCTTTTACCAAAAGAGGAAAGAAAATCTTTTATAAAGGATACTCAAACTGGTGTTCAGGAGCTGACTCCTGTATAGGGGCCTCACCATTCCATTCAGAGCAATTATTAGATACCTGCTTTAATCAATGCACCGTAGTAGGCGTGACAAACTCTTCTAGAGTTTTGTGAACCACTGGGATACTGGAGTTTCATTCATGACTAGTGATTACTCTCTCTCTGATCCTTGAAACTTGTTTGTGATAATGCATCTAAGGGCATAGTTGATCCAATTAACCAGTATAAATGTTTCTAAATTTTTTTATTTTTTTATTTTAAATGTTTTTTTTTTTTATTTTTGAGAGAGAGAGCATGTGGGGGGTGGGTGCAGAGAGAGATGGGGACAGAGGATCCAAAGCAGGCTCCGCACTGACAGCAAAGAGCCCAATGTGGGGCTCGAACTCACCAACTGTGAGATCATGACCTGAGATGAAGTCAGACACTCAAACTGACTGAGCCACCCAGACACACCATCTCTCAAAAAAGTTCAAATAAAATTGCCTTATGATCCAGAAATTCCACTTCTGGTATACATTCAAAAATTGGAAGAATTTCACTATAAACCCCAAACATTGAGACATTTATAAATTCCTGTTTCCACCAAAAGGAAAGTTTTGCTTTGGAAGACCCAAAGGTGCAGCAAAAGATGGATATGGATAAAGAAAATGTGGTATGACATACACTGAAATATTACTCAACCTGAAAAAGGATAGAAATTCTGACACATGTTGCAACATGGGTGAACCTTGAAGACATTATGTAAAATGAAAGTCACATCATGACCAATACTGCATAATTCCACTTCTAGGAGGTGTCCAAAATAGTCAAACTCATGGAAAGAGAAAGTAGAATGGTAGTTCCCAAGGACTGTAGGGATGGAGCTATTGTTTAATGAGTACAAATATTCATTTTTCAAGATGAAAAGATTTCTGGAAATGGATAGTGGTGCTTGTTGAACAACAATGTAAATGTATTTCATACCACTGAATTGTACACTTAAAAATTGTTAAACTGGTATAAATGTATGTTACAATGGTAAAATTTTTTAGTTAAAATTTTTTAAAGAGATTCTTGTTAAGATTTCTACCCTACCCATCTGCTTTCCACACGAATATAAAAGAGTGTTACAATGCAAGACCAATTATCAACCATCCATTACTATTCGAATGTGAAGGCACTGGGGAAATGAGGTTAGAGGTGGAAGGAGGAAAATGGAGAGAAGGAGTGGTGTTGGACTGTGGAACATTGATCAAACAAAGAGGGCTCAGAAGTGTGCAGTCTGAGCCATGTGCTGGGAAAAATGCCTTTGAAAAAGTTTTGAAGTAAAGGGTGGGAACAGACAAAGAGGACAATTCACACCCTGCTACTTCACAGGGTCCCCCCTAAGAGCCACTAATCATGATCATTTGCAGATAACACTGTTGGGAAGCAGGTAAACCTCCAGAATGCAAATCGAGGACATAAATGCTAGGTGTGTTAAAAAGATGGGATGAGCAATAGTACAGACATATGTCGCAGAGTAGGCACCTTGGAAAATACATGTAAGTACAGTTGACTCACAGTAAACAAACCTAATTAAACCACGTCATTAAGCAGAATAAACCAGCGTGACATAAAACAAAAAAAGGAAAACCACAGAAACATTCCATGGCCTTCCTTATTCTAAATAATGGCTGCAACATAATATATATTCAAGATATACTTACTGAATAAAATTCACCTGAAAATCCAACAATTCACACACATTTTTACTGATTTTTGAGTCAAATGTTTCCGAATTTACTTAGCTAATTCTCACAGCTGAATCTAATTGCAAAATGGCAAATTGTTTATCGTGGCTTTTCTAGTTTTCAATAAACCCTTTCAACACAAATTTTCAGGGGTAAGGATGTTTTTGATGAATGATAATTCTTATCTAGAGAGGTATTTTCTTAGAGTCAGGTTTTCCCTCTAACCCTCCATCTGAGCTGCCCCAGCCTTAGCCACTTCCTGTGTAGGATGGACTTCCCTGCCTTGATCCCTACAACAGGTGGATGTATCAACAAGAGCTCTGGGGTTTGGGTACACCTCCCTCCAGCATGCCTCTCACTGTGGGCTCCCGAGTGCACAGAAATACACTGCAGAGTCCTCCAGCTGTGAAGCTGAGATGACAAGATGGATGGATTTTCTTGCCTTCTGGAAATTCAATGAGTAGCGACCTTCTGTGGCATTTTGTTGGTTGTGAGAATCCTGACGAACAAGGAAAATCATCTCCCCGCGGCTGGGCTGCTTGTACCACAATAGACTATAATTTGGATCGCTGGTGTCATATGTGCATTCCAGGATGACAGCCTCCTTCTCCTGTACTAACATCGCTGGTGGGGCTTGAGTTACCTTTTGGGAAATACTGGATCCTGAAGAAAAAAACATGGGATCAGAGTTTCAGAATAAGTCATCTGGCACAAGGAAATTGTGTTTTACACACTATTATCCCTCCCTTCCAAGGTACCCACAAGACACCACTTATGTCCCCTGTTTTTAGGTCATACAGGAGGAACATTACAATGGGGGCCATCCTTACCCAGCCACATTGAAGCCATTACCACCTTCAGAAGGCTGGACAGAAACATGTTTGAGTTTTTCCACTAGATGGGAAATGTCTTCTTCAATTTCAGAGCTCGGCACCGTGAGGGGAGCCTGCCAGGGTGAGGGAAGGATGGCTGGGTATGTGCTGCTGTTGCCCCAGAACAGGAAATAGAGGTTTCCTGTAGCAAGTTGTGTGGGTCATGTCACACTTCTCTCTGTACCAGCTGAGAGTCTCATTATCCAGACTTCTTTTTGCATTCAGTGACTCTAATGTGTAAACAGTCACATCTGAAAATGAATGAGTAAAATTTTATATTGAAATGAGGATTGATGGTTTAACTATAATATGTTCATTCATCACATCTGTGATGAAAGTGGGTGGGAGGCACTTACTTAAAAAATATGACAACTAAGGGTCACTTTGGGAACACATATACTAAAATTAGAATAATACAGAGAAAAGTAGCGTGGCCTGTGTGCAAGAATGATGTGAAAATTCATGAAGTAGTCTATATTTTTAAAAATACTACATGTAATGTATTATGGAAACAGCATAAGATATAAGAATCATGAACAAAGGTGTAAGAATCATGTATGCTCACACTATGTTATTTCACGTAAGATAGAAATAAATCACTTTATGATAAGAAGGCAAAATGTTTAGACTAACTGTAGCTCTTTCAATCTACCTATTAGTATGCCAGTATTCTTCCTCACTGTCAATGTCTGTTCAGATGCCTTTCTTGGGGCCAAAGGCTGAAAAATCTAATCACTTTTTGCTGAAAGGTTTAGACTGAAGCCCTCAGATAATAGATCCTGTCACCGAGGTCTCCTTCTTACATTGTTTAGTTTTAACAGCTCAGCTCTGTTTCAGAAAGGCCAGAATAGACATCAGAGTTTGTTCATTAATTATCAAATGTTTAAATTTATATTTTTCCCATTACCTCAGTTGAACCACAGTAAGCCCCTGTACTTTGTATGCTCAGTTCTGAAAAGAATATACCCTAGGTGACACCATACACCTCCACAAGACTATTGACCATATGATGATTGATTGTGATAAGACTTTCTCTGTGTGCACAGATTAAAAGTAAGGTTGTGTCCTAAGGATATTTTTCAACATCATGGCAAACAGCAAAGATCCATTGCCTCTTACTGTTGACTTCCTGATACAGCAGCAAAGACTTAACATCCTTGTCTCAAAATCATTATAGCTTCAGCTAAATTGGTTGAAGCATCTTCAGAATTTGTACTGCAGTCTCCATGAAATATGATAGAACCACATAGAGTACAACTGTCAGGCTCTCTAAGTGATAGACTATAACTCTCTATAAACACCTAATGTTTTTCTACCAGCTGGCAGAGTAAATGTGAAATATTATTAATTTCTCCTCCTATTACTCAACTCTAACACATTTCTCAATGAAGGGAGTCTCATGATTGCACTTGTGTCATTCAAGAAGTGTCCATATCCAGGGTAAATCTGTCAGACACTCTGAGACCAGATTCTGAATTAATAGATTTTTAATAATCTTGTCTTAAACGTTGAAAGAGACAATACCAGACTGGTCATGCAATTACCACTCCAGAATCCTTTATAAAATTCAATCACTTAGCAGAAGCAACATTAATTCAAGTGGCTGAACTAATGGATATCTTTTGGGCATGTCAATTTCCAAAAAAAATTATGTAGTCAGTATCAGTCAATATGCTTTTAAAGTATTCACACCTTCCAAACACTATAAAGACAGTGAGATTCCTTAACTTTCTTTTATTGATCCTTTCACATAGCTCGTGTATCTTATAAGAAAGGAACAGCAAATACATGAATTATTGATATCTTCATGTTAAAAAGAAATTTTATCATAATGACGAAAGATCACGATACAAAAGACACTGTAGAAGCTAGGGAAAAATGCCCGAGCAGGCCATCACGCTACACATAGGTTTCCAACTAAGGTCCTTATGTGAGCACCTCTTTTTTTTTTTTAATTTTTTAATGTTTATTTATTTTTGAGACAGAGAGAGATAGAGCATGAACAGGGAAGGGTCAGAGAGAGAGGGAGACAGGATCTGAAACAGGCTCCAGGCTCTGAGCTGTCAGCACAGAGCCTGACGTGGGGCTCGAACTCACGGACCATGAGATCATGACCTAAGCCGAAGTCGGATGCGTAACCAACTGAGCCACCCAGGTGCCCCGAGCACCTCTTAAAAAACATAAAGACCAATCCATGGAAAAGTTTAATAATTCCAATTTGGTTGCAGAATATTTGCACTAAGCTTGATAACGAGTCCCACATCAGGTGAGCTCGGGCCCCGCTTCTTGGTAAAACACAAGTCCTGGGTGAGCCCTGCTTCTCTCTCTCTCTCCCTCCCTCTCCTTCTTTCTCTCTACCCCCCCCCCCAACTTGTACCCTCTCTCTCTGCCCCTTGCTCACTTGCACCCTCTCTCTCCCTAAAAAAAAAAAGACTGTGGTTAGTAATGTTTAATTCAATCAAATGTGAAGTTGACTTAGGGAGGTTTGGAACAAGTTGTCTCTACATTAACCATTAGTCCAAATGCCTTTGTGTGCACTGCACTAACGAGGCGGCTAATAAGTGCATATAAAATGTTTCCCATATGCCTCAGAAAGAACGGTTTTAATTATAATGATAACACAAAATTACAAGTCCAAGAATACATTTAATTATCTTAAAACCACAGAGCTTTATTAAGAAAGGAAGACATATAAATGGAAAGAAACAGAACGCTCTGAAACAAATAATCAGATATACACATTAAGGACTTTTATTTTTCACAATCAATTTATACATTTAATTCCATCATAAAAAATTTGATTAAAAGTATGTTTAAGTAGCAGAATTCATCTTTCCTTCTTTCTTTAAAAAACATCTACTGGGGCGCCTGGGTGGCTCAGTCGGCTGAGCATCCTACTTCGGCTCAGGTCATGATCTCACAGTTCGTGAGTTCGAGCCCCGCGTCAGGCTCTGGGCTGACAGCTCAGAGCCTGGAGCCTGTTTCAGATTCTGTGTCTCCCTCTCTCTCTGCCCCTCCCCCGCTCATGCTCTGTCTCTCTCTCTCTGTCAGAAATAAATTTAAAAAAAAAATTAAAAAAAAAAAACATCTACGGATAGCCTATTATGTGAAAAAGTTTGTGCTAGGTACTGCGAATACAGCAGTGAATGAAATACAAAATTCTGTCTTCTAAATTCTATGGGAGAGTAATTGTGAACAGATACTTAGAGAATTTTGTAAATGAGAATAGATTTCTGAGTTTTATCTTAAGTTCATATTGTCAAGTCATTCCCTATCTTAATTTCTCTCAAACACACAAATAATAGACACCATCACTGGGCTCTAAAGGAAAACCCATGCCACATTTTCTGAAAGAGAAAGTGATCAAATCACATATATGGCTGTCAAATTTTGCCCCAAATACAGAGGAAGAAAATTAGTATGAAACTGTACTTAATTAAAATATTTCACAGAGCTATTGTAAAGCAGATGTTAAATAAAACATTAAAAATAAAATAAAGTAGATTTTAGAGGTGAAAACATGATGGAAGGAATGCTCAAATCAAATTATATTAAGTGAAAAAATCATGTTCCTAATCAGAATACACTTTTTTAACACTAAAATGAATATTAGCAATAATATCTGATTATAGAAGTATGACTTTCATATTTTTCACTTTATGTATTTCTATATTTGACATGTAATGTCAATCAGAAAAATAATAAAATCAGAAAAATAATAAATGCTGCTTTGAAACACAACATTTAAATGCCCATCTCACCCATAGTAAGGACTGAAATAGTAGTACTAAGGGGTTATTTATAAGAAAGGCATCTGAATACCATATGTAAACTCACATTTAAAGTCTGAATTTCAAAATAAAACTTTACTGACTCCCTTCAAGAATTCCATTGAGCAGCAATCATCCAAGAAAATGTTTTAACCCTGTCTGGGTCATCTCGATCCCAGTTGTCTTAAGTTATGCTTTAATGTCTAACACATTAGCTTCTGCCTGCAGACAAACAATAGCACAAACGATCTACTTGAAGTTCTGTGTCAAAGGACAGGGGTTGCCCAGTCACAGGTTTGGGTGCAGGCAGCAAGTGTCTGGGACCCAATGTGCACTTGCTGCACAGAAGTAGACAGCTGAGTCTGCAGGCTGGGTGGCTGCGATGTGCAGGGACAGATGCTTGGCCGTCTTATTCAGTAAAACAGTGAGTCTTTGGTCTTCTTTTTTGGCCACACTTGAACGAATGTCTATAATGAGCTGAGGACCTTTTCCAAGTTCTTGCTTATACCAAGGGAAGTAGTTTGAGGCACTGTCTGAGTAACTACAGGTGATAACAGAGCTGTTTCCCTCCTGGACACTCAGGGTGGATGGACTCTGCTCCACATTCTCTCCTCTGCTGAGCCCTGTGCAGAAAGAAAAGGTCAGAGAAAGGAGAGCAGTTCCCGCGTTATTACGCTTCAGAATTCCCCTTTTCTCCACTACCTGGAGGCAACCTGAGTAAAGTCAGTCTTGACTTCTCAAGACTATCCACTAATTACTCTGTTTCTCATAAACACTCAACTCACAGTGCAGTGGCAGCCACAAGAGCGTGATGAAAGCCCCCTCGGATGTCCTCATGGTTCCTCCCAATTACAATTACAGTCACTTTCAGAATTGCCACCTCCAGCCAGCACAGCTACTTCTAGTACCGGCCCGCCCTTCTTTCCTGCATCAGTCAGAGTGGTTTCCCACGTGTCCACCAGCCAATAAGAAGACGACTGTGCTTCTGCCAGACCTGCTCATGCAGATGCTCTACCATGGACCCTCCGCCTGGTCTGCGGCAGCTCAGGTGCACCCTCCTGTGGTCACGTCTGTACTGAACTCACTGGGGAAAACTTTCTTCCCCTACCCCGTGCCTCTGAGGGACTCAGACGCATTAATGGCAGCAATACGTCAAACAAATTACATCCTAGACCAGAGACTAGATGCACAGGAAGAATGTAAACATTAAGATTTATACCTCTGCACACTACTGAGTCACTGCTAAGTTCAAAAGAGTAGATCCTGTTGCTGTTTATTCAATGATGGGCCTCATGTACATGTTTGAAAACGAGGAAGGAATCATGATTCACTGTCTTAAACAAAGAACATAGAAAACCTTCCCTTTCTGCCAAATCTACCAGCCTCATTTGTCTGTCATGGAGAAAAACTTTCCTAAAAGGAACATGCAAGCCAAAGATTAGAGTAAAAGAGAGAATATCATTTGATATTTCAAATAAGATAACTTTTATCTCAGTCTCTGCTTGTCCGAGCTGTCTGGCCCATGACCTTGCTATTCCCAGAGGACTGACAGTACCAACAGTCAGATGTGGAATCTTCCCTCAGTAAGATGACTGTGACAAAAAGTAGAAGACCAAATTTCAATCATAAGGGAGCAGGGAGATAACTTCCATCACTTACTTATTAATATTTCAACTATAGGAAACAGTTTGACCAAAGATTAGATTAATTTGCATAAAGAAATCTGACATGCTTTTAAGAAATCTATTTGAATGTTATGTGTCTTATATTCTGCAAAGTATTGAAAGACAGACTAGACGTGCTGAGCAAACATCAAGCTGCACGCTCAGAAAATATAACCACATATGACTTTATCCTTGAACTGATTTCATTTTCTCAAATCAAGATAGATGGCATGTCTTAAAATGCAATTACCGACTCATGGACTCAGTAGAATTCCTTCTAAAGTATTAGCCAACTATTGTGTCATCCTTCCCCTTCCTGGTCATCACTGGTTCACATTCCATACTCTGTTATTTTTCTCCTAAACTCCTCTACAGTGTTCTCTCCCCAAATTCATTGATAAAGTTCTCTGGACCTATGAGTTTCCAGAATTATTTCCCTCTGTCTAAACCTTTTCTCATCAACTTGAATGTCTTGGAATTTTCTGATGACCTCTGTGAGAATAAATCCACGGAAGTCTAAATCTTACATGTGCTCAGGGAATAGTACCAAAAGGAAACAGGCCCTAAAGAATTGATCAGAAGAAATGGTTTCTGGGAAACTAAAACCACTTCATTTCCAAAAGTGGAAGCTCCTTTCTATGATTCATACTCACTGATCCTCTGAAATGAAAAGAATAAAGCTAATCTTCCTTCCATATCTCCCATCCTTCAGGTTTAAAGACAGCTATGGTGAAGAACACCAACTCAATATGTAAATATATGGGTATATATAAAATGTGCTTTTCTGTGTGTAAAACTTCTTGATTTGGGGAATCTTTCATTCTCTCACCCATTCCCCATAAAATGAGAATTCTCAAACTCTTCCCTGGTCAAATTTCCCTTTTCTCGGATCTAGACACTGAGGTCAATATAGGCACTTTTGAGGTGTGACACACAGAATTGAATGTGATGTTCTGAATGTGAGCATTCATACGAATAATGTTCTTCCATGTATTGACTATAACACAGATAGATACAGCCATCTCTTGGACAAAATTCCCAACTCCATGATTATTTCAGAGAATATTGCTTTACCTCTTGTCAGAGTGTTGGCCTAGAAAACCTTCATCAAACATCTTCATGGACTCCCAGCTCCAGAAGTCTTCCAAATCCAGTGATCTTTTTTGGTAGACAATGTGTGAGTTATGCTCATTATACTCATCCTGCCTTCAAGGCATACCCACCTGGGATAATAAATATATTTGCTACTTGGGGGAAAGTCCTTAGAAATGCATGTAGGTGTTCAGATGACACTATCACCTTCGGTTCCCTCCTCCAGAAACCAGTGAGTGGAGGATGAGCTTGCAGGTAGAACAACAGTGGCTCAGCCTTAGTCTCCTTTCCTGCCCACGGTGTCAGATATTTACACAAATTACAGCTCTCCATTCAGGCGATCAGACTGTTGGACCATGGCTTTCACAGACCCAAACTGCAGAGATCTAAGTGGCTGGACTTGCATTAGATACTTTCTCTTTACCCAGGAGAATGATCATGCAGCAAGGAGGCAGGGGAAGGAAATGAGCAAAGTGGTTTCTTTCTCTCCCAGCTCTTTGACCACCTAATTGTTCCATACTGTACCCTTGGATACAGCCTCTGTTTTGTAAAATGAAGTGGACTAAAAAACCCTTTCGAAGGGGCTCTTCCAGCTTTAAATTTGTTTCATACTATATAACACAGCAAATATTTATTGAGGACTGGCTGAGAGCAGTGTGGACTTGTGTGAGTGTGGGGTTAAATTGCATGCATTGTGGAACCCCAAGATTATTTCCACAACCATATGTGATCTCATAGGTCTGAGGTTTCTCCTAACCAACACTGGGACCTCTTCAGAAGCAGAGACACAGTCCCCAGGATGAGATCCTATCTGGGTTTTCATTTCTTCCATGAGATCAATAATGAATCAAGGGGAACTAAATCCATACAAAAATGGAATCAAATGGGACTTTATTCACTGAGTGTAAAGACCATCATAAGCAGTGAGATCCAGGTGGCTCCATGGGTAAGCAAGATGTTCTTCTGGAGACCTATTTCTTATATAAATCTATTACATATCATACATATATATCACATGAAGAAAAGAAAATCTCTGCAACTGAGAGAGGCTGGAGGAGGTGGATGAGCTTACTAACATGGAAAGCAAGAAGCACTTTTTTTTTTAATTTTTTTTTTTTTACATTTATTTTTGAGAAACAGAGTGAGACAAAGCATGAACGGGGGAGGGGCAGAGAGAGTAGGAGACACAGAATCTGAAGCAGGCTCCAGGCTCTGAGCAAGCGGTCAGCACAGAGCCTGATGCAGGGCTCGAACTCACGAACTGTGAGATCATGACCTGAGCCGCAGTCAGACGCTCAACCGACTGAGCCACCCAGGCGCCCCAAGAAGCACTTTTTAAAACAGCCTAACTACTTTCTGGATTCTGGCTTTCTCCTTGAAGGTTTAGTATGGAGGTTCAAAATTTCCAGCCAGGGCTGCTTATATAATTTTTAAGATTGATTCAAAAGGAAAATTTGAGATCTTCATTCACACTTGATCTTAGCCAAAAGGCTGAGAAGCGATTGAGATCTTTATTCCAAAAGGAGGCTCATTAGGTAATGTTTCTAGTAGAACCATTTTTCTAAAATGCCTTAACTCTTCATTTCATGTCTCTGAATTTAATTTTTTAAAGGTTTTCATTTTTTTCAGCTATTTTAGGGTTCACTGAAAACTTAGGAAGCACGTACTGAGGTTTCTATTACCCTTCTGCCCCCACACACGCACAGCCTCTCTCATTATCAACTTCCCCGTGGCAGTGGTGTACCTTTCACAATGGATGAACCTATGTTGACACATTGTATCACCCAAAGTCTTCAGTTTACCAGGGGTTCACTCTTGGTGTTACACATTTTATGGTTTTGAACACATGTACAATGGCATGTATCCACCACTGTAGTATCATAGTGAGTAGGTTCACTACACTAAATATTCTCTGTGCTCTGCTCACCCCTCCTGCTTCTCTTAACCCTTGGAAACCACAATCTTTTTTTTTTCAATATATGAAATTTATTGTCAAATTGGTTTCCATACAACACCCAGTGCTCATCCCAAAAGGTGCCCTCCTCAATACCCATCACCCACACTCCCCTCCCTCCCACCCCCCATCAACCCTCAGTTTGTTCTCAGTTTTTAACAGTCTCTTATGCTTTGGCTCTCTCCCACTCTAACCTCTTTTTTTTTCCTTCCCCTCCCCCATGGGTTTCTGTTAAGTTTCTCAGGATCCACATAAGAGTGAAACCATATGGTATCTGTCTTTCTCTGTATGGCTTATTTCACTTAGCATCACACTCTCCGGTTCCATCCATGTTGCTACAAAGGGCCATATTTCATTCTTTCTCATTGCCACATAGTACTCCATTGTGTCTATAAACCACGATTTCTTTATCCATTCATCAGTTGATGGACATTTAGGCTCTTTCCATATTTTGGCTATTGTTGAGAGTGCTGCTATAAACATTGGGGTACAAGTGCCCCTATGCATCAGTACTCCTGTATCCCTTGAGTAAATTCCTAGCAGTGCTATTGCTGGGTCATAGGGTAGGTCTATTTTTAATTTTCTGAGGAACCTCCACACTGCTTTCCAGAGTGGCTGCACCAATTTGCATTCCCACCAACAGTGCAAGAGGGTTCCCGTTTCTCCACATCCTCTCCAGCATCTATAGTCTCCTGATTTGTTCATTTTGACCACTCTGACTGGCGTGAGGTGATATCTGAGTGTGGTTTTGATTTGTATTTCCCTGATGAGGAGCGACGTTGAGCATCTTTTCATGTGCCTGTTGGCCATCCGGATGTCTTTAGAGAAGTGTCTATTCATGTTTTCTGCCCATTTCTTCACTGGGTTATTTGTTTTTCGAGTGTGGAGTTTGGTGAGCTCTTTATAGATTTTGGATACTAGCCCTTTGTCCAGTATGTCATTTGCAAATATCTTTTCCCATTCTGTTGGTTGCCTTTTAGTTTTGTTGGTTGTTTCCTTTGCTATGCAGAAGCTTTTTATCTTCATAAGGTCCCAGTAATTCATTTTTGCTTTTAATTCCCTTGCCTTTGGGGATGTGTCGAGTAAGAGATTGCTACGGCTGAGGTCAGAGAGGTCTTTTCCTGCTTTCTCCTCTAGGGTTTTGATGGTTTCCTGTCTCACATTCAGGTCCTTTATCCATTTTGAGTTTATTTTTGTGAATGGTGTGAGAAAGTGGTCTAGTTTCAACCTTCTGCATGTTGCTGTCCAGTTCTCCCAGCACCATTTGTTAAAGAGACTGTCTTTTTTCCATTGGATGTTCTTTCCCGCTTTGTCAAAGATGAGTTGGCCATACGTTTGTGGGTCTAGTTCTGGGGTTTCTATTCTATTCCATTGGTCTATGTGTCTGTTTTTGTGCCAATACCATGCTGTCTTGATGATGACAGCTTTGTAGTAGAGGCTAAAGTCTGGGATTGTGATGCCTCCTGCTTTGGTCTTCTTCTTCAAAATTACTTTGGCTATTCGGGGCCTTTTGTGGTTCCATATGAATTTTAGGATTGCTTGTTCTAGTTTCGAGAAGAATGCTGGTGCAATTTTGATTGGGATTGCACTGAATGTGTAGATAGCTTTGGGTAGTATTGACATTTTGACAATATTTATTCTTCTAATCCATGAGCAGGGAATGTCTTTCCATTTCTTTATATCTTCTTCAATTACCTGCATAAGCTTTCTATAGTTTTCAGCATACAGATCTTTTACATCTTTGGTTAGATTTATGCCTAGGTATTTTATGCTTCTTGGTGCAATTGTGAATGGGATCAGTTTCTTTATTTGTCTTTCTGTTGCTTCATTGTTAGTGTATAAGAATGCAACTGATTTCTTTTTAAATATTTTTTTTTAACATTTATTTATTTTTGAGACAAAGAGAGGCAGAGCATGAACGGGGGAGGGTCAGAGAGAGAGGGAGACACAGAATCGGAAGCAGGCTCCAGGCTCTGGGCCATCATCAGCCCAGAGCCCGATGCGGGGCTTGAACCCACGGACCGTGAGATCGTGATCTGAGCTGAAGTCGGACGCTTAACCGACTGAGCCACCCAGGCGCCCCAAAATGCAACTGATTTCTGTACATTGATTTTGTATCCTGCAACTTTGCTGAATTCATGTATCAGTTCTAGCAGACTTTTGGTGGAGTCTATCGGATTTTCCATGTATAGTATCATGTCATCTGCAAAAGGCGAAAGTTTGACTTCATCTTTGCCAATGTTGATGCCTTTGATTTCCTTTTGTTGTCTGATTGCTGATGATAGAACTTCCAACACTATGTTAAACAATAGCAGTGAGAGTGGGTATCCCTGTCGTGTTCCTGATCTCAGGGAAAAAGCTCTCAGTTTTTCCCCATTGAGGATGATGTTAGCTGGGAAACCACAATCTTTTTACTGTCTCCACAGTTTTGCCTTTTCCAGAATGTCATGGAATCATAACATATGATTTTGATTTTGATAGTTGGAATCATAACATATGTAGCCTTTTCAGATTGGCTTCTTTCACTTACTAAAATGCATATAAGTTTCCCCTATCTCTTCATGGCTTGATAGCTCTGAATTATATTTTTATAATTTTTAGCACTGAACATATTCCATTGGTTGGATATACCACCATTTATCTACCCATTTGCCTATTCAAAGACGTGATGCTACTTCCAAATTTTGGCCATTATGGATAAAACCGCTATAAAACACCTGTATACAGGTTAGTGTGTGGACATAAGTTTTCAAACTCTTTGGTTAGATACTCAGGAAGGCCATTGCTGGGTCATATGGTAAGAGTATGTTTAGTTGTGTAAGAAACTGCCAAACTGTTTTATTAAAATGGCCATGTATACACTTCCATTTTGTTGGTAATTTACCAACAAAATTTACTATACCCTTTTACAACATGTCAAAGCCGCAGGTAGTCCAAAGCACGCACAGGCACAACAGGTGGTCCCGCCCACTGCCCAGCTCACACACAGCCTGCTGTGACCGAGAACCTGAGCCTGCATGTGTTTGCACGCTGTGTCCTGCTGCCCGTGAACCTCCTCTGCTCGTGCATATGTTCCACCCTCTAACGGGACTTCACTTACAAAACACCAGTACAAAGATAAAATTATTTTAATTTCAAGACAGTGATGGCAGAGCATTAAAACAAGGCCAGGGCTCCTTCTGAGAGTCAAAGTGCTGTGGAATTGCACAGGTCACGTGCTCTAGAAGCTGGCTCTGCACCCAGTTTCTGGGAGTCTGCCCATTTATGTCCACCATAATTGTCAAGGTCCCAGTCCTTCCTAGCAACGCCCTCTCATCAACATAAAAAACAGTGCAAGCTGGAATTCAGTTTGTGTTTTAATTATTCCACATGCAAGTTTGAACTTTGAGTTTGGAGTCAGAAGTCTTTGTCTCTGCCTACAACAGAGAAGAGTTTCTTTTAGAGTAGTTCGGGAAGATTTATACTTCATTTCCCTAATGGTGAATGATGCTACAAAATCATGAGTAATACATTCACTCAAAACACAGGGAAAAGCAGTGGATTTCAATGGAACAGAAGGAAAATTTCCATGAGCTCTTCCACCCAAGGTGCTATTTAGAAATGACAATTGGGTACTTTTGTCAGTGATATATATAAACACATTGTAAAAACTGATCATTAGAAATCCTTTTGTGATTCTGAAGACTCTTCTACATCAGGTAGCTAGCAGATAAGCTCTCATGTCACCTCAGATGCTCTAATTTAGGAATAATATGACCTCAACCAAGTCACTTTTGCTTTAAAATCCTCACCTTATTCGTGCATAAAATAAAAGTACTTATTACAGGGCATTATCTTACCAAAATAGAAAATAATTGTAATAAGTAGAGTGGTTGAACTTCAATAAAAATTGTTTTATTATATTTGTATTTCCAGGAGTGTAAAAGCCGAATACAAACTTTAAAAAACATTACACACGTTCTGTTTTATTTTCTTTGAAAAAAAAAACCATGTGCAGGTAACTGAAAAATTTAGTCATCTCTTAGTCATATGGTCATGGTTGATGACCATATATGTTTTCAAGCCTTTTCCCTCTGAGTAATTTACATATAATTTATATGCTAGCTGCCAGGAGATATGTTTTAACTGGGCATTGGATATTGGCATCTCCATCAACTACTCCAATGGTTCCATGGTAGAGCTTTTTACCTGGAAAGGGCTTTCTGGGAAGAAAAAGGGCAAGAAAAGCAAAAGTGAAATGACAGCCCTGATGGGTATACTTTTAGAAGGGAAAAAAGTACTGTAACATAAGTATGAAAATGTGCAAAAACTCCTGTGTGGGCAAATAAGTGCCTGCCCCATGGAGAGCTGGGGCCACGAGCCCAGCTGCAGTTTGGGGACAGGCTGCAGAGCAGCAGGGAGCACTGTGCCTCCACAGCACACAGATAGGTGGCTGAGTCTTCCTGCTGGGAGGCCCTGATGTGCAGGCTGCTGTGCCGGTCCTTAGTGTTCACCGTGCAGTTCAACCTCCCATCCTGCTTCATCCCTGAAACTATGTAAAACAGCCGGGTGAGGCCGCCGCTCCCAGGGTTCTGTCGGAACCACTGCACACTGTTCACCGAGCTGGAAAAATTGCACCTCAGGGTAGAGCTGGCTCCCTCCTGGAGGCTCAGGGCTGCAGGTGTCTGCTCCACGTCCATCCCTCTCACCCCTGCTTGGAAAGACAAAACCAAACACAAAAGAAGTCACTGTAGAGCCACTGAGGCAGTTTTCAAACCCATAGAGTATTCCCGGGAACACCCGCTGAGGGTGTAGACCCTGCAGGAGCTCTGTGCCAGCTCCCCCTCCACTGCGGGCTGTGAACCTCCCCCGCCCCCATCTGGGACGCCCCCACTCACAGCAAACCTGCACCCACAGAAGCCCCAGCAGGGCTCCCCGCTGTCTCTTCATGACTCCTTGTCTGGTCGCTGACGTGCCTTCCCCCCTACTCTGAAGAGTGTAGAGTCTTGGGTCCAGAGAAGTTGTGTTGTCAACAGGCACCACGTCCCTCCAGAATCACTGAGCACCAATCACACCTGAACCCTGTCAGTCCCGGGACTGAGACTCCACCCACAGCGGCCCAGGGAGACTGCAGAGTAATCTGTCCAAAACTGTGCTTGCCAACAGAGCAGGGCGGTAGGGACGATATTTCCAATATGTGAAGTTATAAGAGGTTTTTTTTCTCTGAAAATACTTTTTGTAAGAAATTTGTGGATTAGAGGCAAGTGGATAATATTTCTGTATAAGTCAGTGTCTCAATGGGTTACACAGAACCTTGAAAAATCACAGGGAAGAGTAACCCCATCCCCCAAATTGCATGGTTTGATAGACAATGTGAGAATTCAATTATATAAAAATACTAATAAAGGGAAATTATATGATAGCGTGTATTGTGGAAGTAAATATAATTTCTTGAAATCAAGAGAGTTCTAGAAACCACGATGGACAGTCACCATCTGCACAGAAAATGATTCCAAGCAGAATTTAGTTGGTGAATAATAAGATGTTTGTATAATGTCCACTCTGATTTAATATACACCTCTCCACCTCTCTTGTGCAACCGGTGGACATCCTGCTCACCCACACAGCTGATTTTCGCTGGTCTACATGCTACTGGTCAAAGTAAATATTGTAGCCTCCCTTTTCTTCCATTTTTCTTCCTTATTTTTTTCTCTTCATTCTCATTCTTTCCACTCTGAGCAGAGATAAATGAAAAGGTAGGCTGTCTGGGGTATTGAAATAATTTCTAGGTCAGTGGGTTTGTGCGATTTTATTGATAACCATGGAAAACAGGTAATAGGATGTTTTCCACTGAGCTTCCACAGTCACAATGCCCAGAAATATTCTTATCCTGGTACTTGTGCTCAGAGAGTCATCCTCACAGGGTATTTATGGAGATATGGGTTCCACCTTTTTGAAATTTATGTGGAATGGCAGAACTGGAAACCTGAGATGAATTTGAGGCAAACAATGTCCCCCTTCCCCCCCAACCTTTGCTATTTATAATTTGACGGGGTCACATGACTTCTGTTCTCTCTTCAACTGTTCAACTCTTGGACCATCACAAAGTCTTTGTTTCTTACAAAGCCTAGAGTGCCCCCAGAGGACTGAAACAGTCAGCAAAGACCACTTTATACCAAGCAACTCAGCAGACACAGAGCCCCCCAGCCCCATTCATTCCATGCTTCCTGATGAAGGAAATGCAGATGGTCAAAATAGAAGGTAACTGCTCAGATTGAATGGGGATTAAAAATGAACCAAATCCCACATTTAAAATGGAATTTCATGGAAATTGATATCAGAAAATATTTTGATAAATCTCAACCTGTGCTGTTTACTTGATTTCTTTAACTTAGTTCAAAATAAATCTACACGGGCATCTGGATGGCTCAGTTGGTTAACTGCTGGGCTCTTGGTTTCAGCTCAGGTTATGATCTCATGGTTTGTGAGTTTGAGCTCCATCTCGGGCTCTGTGCTGACAGCACAGAGCCTGCTTGGGATTCTCTTTCTCCCTCTGTCTCTTCCACTCCCCTGTCCATGCACTCTCTTGCTCTCTCTCTCTCTCTCAAAATAAATAAATAAACTTTAAAATTTTTTAAATAAACCCATAGAAGAGAGGGGCCAAGATGGCAGAGCAGCATGGAACTTCTCAGCTTTTCTTGTCCCTGAAATGCAACTAGATCAGCACCAAACCATATTGCACACCTAGAAAATTGATCTGAGGATTAACACAACAATCTGCATAACTTGAGCCACAGAACTTGGCAAGTACACAGCACAGACAGGTAAACTTGGAGAGACAGAAGCCACAGAGGGTAGGGAACTGTTTTTGCAGAGAGAGGACAGAGAAAGTGGGGAGAGTACAGGAAAAGCACTCCCCCTGAAAGCAGCTGGAGAGAAAGAAAAAGAGTGGAAACACCCAAAGTGACTGAAGAAGAAAGGAGAAAGGAGATGGTTTCAATACCAATAGGACTCTATAAACAGGGGAGAGCAGTGTCAGAAAGTCCATAGCTCAACACCTGGTGGTACTCTGGTGGGAAAAGCGAATCCCCTGGAGCAGGCAGCAAGGTCCGAGGGATCCATGGGCTACACAGGGAGTAGAAGTTCCCCTGCTTGGAGGACATTTGGTAGAGGCTATAGGACCTCCCCACAGGCAAAGGTCCCATCGGACACCAGAGAACAGCCATGTTTGCTGATATTGGAACCAAAGTGCCAGGGTGTGGTGAAACCTGGCACCGGCTGTGTGTTGTGCTTTCCCATAATCTCTGAACCTCTACTCCTGTGTGATCAAATGAACTTTTTTCTGGGGCAAACATGCACCCAGCCACAATCTCTGAACCTCTGCAACAGTGCAACCACACAAACATTCCCTAGGCAAAGCCAGCAACCAGCCATTGCTCCTGGAAACCCTCCCCCAGAGGGTCAGAGCAGGTCCAAGCTGCAGGGCTCTCAGAAGTGAGGGGATTGTAAACACAGCCCCATATGAGATATAATTCAGGAGAGAGGTGCAACCTGGCAGACTGCTGGCTTGGACATGAACAGTGTAGAAGAAGGGAGTGGATGGAAGCCAGAGACAAAGGAAGGGTACTTGACTGATGGTCGGTGAGAGCAGAGTTCCAGTGCCATAGACTGGAAGATGGGTGGCACCATTTCCACCTCTCCCACGCATGTGCATATATGCGCATGCGAGCCACAGCAATCCACCCCAGTAAGCTAAGCACCACCACCTAGTGGAGAACCCAGCCATTATGTTAACCCCATCCAACCACACCAACCAAGCTCAAGCCCTAGAGAACTACCACAAATTTATCCACAGGCTTAGTGTATGGACTATAAAGTGCTTCATAGTTAGACTTCTAGGGAAACTGGATGTTATTCGGATTTCATTCTGTTCATTGGTCCTTCTATTTGGGTTTTTTTGTTTTGTTTTTTGCTTTTGTTATTTTGCTTTTTCTTGGATACAGAAAGAGAAAGAATTTATTCTTATTTTCTGCTTTTTAAAGCAATTTAACTTTTATTATATTTTTTAATTTTTTGTATATATATACACACACACACACACACACATACATACACACACACACACATATACAATGGAATACTACTTGGCAATGAGAAAGAATGAAATTATGCCATTTGCAGCAATGTGGATGGAACTGGAAGGTATTATGCTGAATGAAATAAATCAGTCAGAGAAAGACACATATCATATGTTTTCACTCATATGTGTATCTTGAGAAATTTAACAGAAGACCTTGGGGGGAGGGAAGGGGAAAAAATATTTACAAACAGAGAGGGAGGGAGGCAAACCATAAAAGACTCTTAAATACAGAGAACAAACAGGGTTGATGGGGGTTTGGGGGAGAGGGGAAAATGGGTGATGGGCACTGAGGAGGGCACCTATTGGGATGAGCACTGGGTGTTATATATAAGCAATGAACCACGAGAATCTACCCCAAAAAACAAGAGCGCACTTTACACACTATATGTTAGCCAATTTGACAATAAAATATATTTTTAAAATTTGTTTAACTTTTTTCCTATGTTTTTTATTTTTTTGTAAATTTTTTATTCTATTTTGCTTTCTTCATTTCATTTTATTGTATTGTATACATCTTTAAATTTTTTTAATTTTTCTTATTTTTTCTTTTCCTTTTTTCTCCATTATATCAAGCTTCTTTCAACAGCCAGACCAAAACATACCTAGGATCTAGTTTCCTTTTGTTTGATTTTTTTGTGTTGTTTTTAATTTTTTAATTTTAATTTATTTTATTAATTCTTTGTCTTTCTCCAAAATGACAAAATGAAGGAATTCACTCCAAAAGAAAGAACAGAAAGAAATGACAACCAGTGACTTAATAAACACAGATATCACCAAGATGTCTGAACTAGAATTTAGAATCATGATAATAAGAATACTAGCTGGGGTTGAAAAAAGCATAGAATCCCTTTCTGCAGAGATAAAAGGAGTACAATCTAGTCAAGACAAAATTAAAAATGCTATGACGGAGATGCAATTTCAAATGGATGACACCATGGCAAAGAAGGATAAGGCAGGGCAGCAAATCTGCAATACAGAAGACAAAATTATGGAGAATAAATGAAGCAAAAAAAAAAAAAAAGAGGGCAACTAAGGCAAAAAAAGCATGATATATAAGAATTAGAGAACTCAGTGACTCATTACAAAGTAATAACATCTGAATCATAGGGGACCCAGAAGAAGAAGAGAGAGAAAAAGGGGTAGAAGGGTTTTGTGAGCAAATCATAGCAGAAACCTTTCTTAACCTGGGGAAAGACACAGGCATCAAAATCCAGGAAGCACAGAGAAATCCCAGTAGATTCAACAAAACTGACCACCAATAAGGCATATCATGGTCAAATTCACAAAATACAAAGACAAGGAAAGAATTATGAAAGCAGCAAGGGGAAAAAAAAGTCCTTAACATACAAGGGAAGACAGATTAGGGTCACAGCAGACCTATCCACAGAGACTTGGCAGGCCAGAAAGGAGTGGCAGGATATAGTCAATGTGTTGAATCAGAAAAATATGCAGCCAAGGATTCTTTTTTTTTTCTTTTTTAATTTTAATGTTTATTTATTTTTGAGAGAGAGAGAAAGAATGTGAGTGGGCAAGGGGCAGAGAGAGAGGGAGACACAGAATCTGAAGCAGTCTCCAAGTTTGAGCTGTCAGCACAGAGCCTTACACAGGGCTCAAACTCATGAACCGTGAGATCATGACCTAAGCCAAAGTCAGGCACTTAACCAACTGAGCCATCAATGTGTCCCTACAGCCAAGAATTCTTTATCCAGCAAGGCAGTCATTCAAAATAGGAGAGACAAACAGTTTCCCAGACAAACAAAAATTAAAGGAGTTTGTGACCACTAAACCAGCCCTGCAAGAAATTTTGAGGAGGACTCTCTGAGGGGAGAAAACATGAAAAATAAATAAATAAATACCAAAAACAACAAAGACTAGAAAGGAATAGAGAACACCACCAGAAACTCCAACTCTACAGGCAACACAGTGGCAATAAATTCATAGCGTTTAGTACTCACTCTAAATGTCAATGGACTAAATGCCCCAATCATAAGACATAGGATAACATAATGGATAAGAAAACAAGATCCATCTATATGCTGTTTACAAGAGACCCATTTTAGACCCAAAGATACCTTCAGATTGGAAGTAAGGGGATGGAGAACCATCTATCATGCTAATGGTCACCAAAAGGAAGCCAGAGTAGTCATGTTTACATCAGACGCCCTAGATATTAAAATAAGGACTGTAACAAGAGATGAAGAAGGGTATTATATCACAATTAAGGGGTCTATCCACCAAGAAGATCTAACAATTGTAAACATATGCCCCTAATGTGTAACACCCAAATATATAAATCAATTAATCACAAACATAAAGAAACTCATTGATAATACCATAATAGTAGGGACTTCAACATCCCACTTAGAGCAATGGACAGATCATCTAAGCAGAAAATCAACAAGGAAACAATGGCTTTGAATGACATACTGGACCAGATGGACCTAACAGACATATTCAGTACATTTCACCCTAAAGCAACAGAATACACATTCTTCTCAATTGCACAAGGAACATTCTCCAGAATGGATCACATCCTGGGACACAAATTAGCCCTCAACAAGTACAAAAAAGATCAAGATCATACCGTGCATATTTTCAGAGCACAGTGCTATGAAACTCATAATCAACAACAAGAAAAAAATTTGGAAAGACAACAAATACTTGGAGATGAAAGAACATCCTACTAAAGAATGAATGGGTTAACCAAGAAGTTAAAGAGGAAATTAAAAAGTACATGGAACCTAATGAAAATGATAATACCACAGAGGAGCCTGGTTGGCTCAGTTGGCTAAGTGTCTGACTTTGGCTCAGGTCATGATCTCACAGCTGGAGATCACAGCTTGTGACTTTGAGCCCCATCAGGCTCTGTTCTGACAGCTCAGAGCCTGGAACCTGCTTCAGATTCTGTGTCTCCCTTTCTCTCAGCCCCTCTCTCTGCTCAAGCTTGCTCTCTCTCTCTCTCTCCCTCAAAAATAAATAAACATTAAAAAAATTTTTTAAATAAATAAAAAAAGAAAATGATAAGACCACAGCCACAAACCTCTGGGATACAGCAAAGGCAGTTATAAGAGGGACATATATAGTAATCCAGGCCTTTCTAAAGAAGGAAGAAAGGTCTCAGAAACACAACCTAACCTTACATCTTAAAGAGTTGGAAAAAGAACAGCAAATAAAACCCAAAACCAGCATAAGATGGGAAACAATAAAGATTAGAGCAGATATCAATGATATCGAAATTATAAAAAACAGTAGGACAGATCCAGGAGTTGGTTCTTTGAAAGAATTAACAAAATTGATAAATCTGTAGCCAGTTTATTCGAAAAGACAAAAGGAAGGTCCCAAATAAATAAAATCAAGAATGAAAGAGGAGAGATCACAACCAATGCCACAGAAATACAAACAATAATAAGAGAATATTATGAGCAATTATATGCCAAGAAAATGGTCAATCTGGAAGAAATGGATGAATTCCTAGAAACATATAAACTACCAAAACTGAAACAGGAAGAAATAGAGAATTTGAACAGACCCATAACCAATAAAGTCATTGAATTAGTAATCAAAAATATCCCCCCACAAAAAAAACAAGAGTCCAGGGCCAGATGGCTTTCCAAGGGAATTCTACCAAACATTTAAAGAAGAGTTAACACCTATTCTTTAAGCTGCTCCAAAAAATGGAAATGGAAGAAGAACTTCCAAACTCTTTCTATGAAGCCAGCATTATCTTGATTCCAAAACCAGAGACCCCACTAAAAAGGAGAACTATAGAACAATTTCTCTGATGAACATGGATGCAAAAATTCTCAACAAGATACTAGCCATCCATATCCAACAATACATTAAAAGAATTATTCATGACAATCAAGTGGGGTTTATACCTGGGATGCAGGGCTGGTTCAATATCCGCAAACAATTAACGTGATTCATCACATCAGTAAAAGAAAGGACAAGAACCACATGATCCTCTCAATAGATGCAGAGAAAGCATTTGACAAAATAGAGCATCTTTCTTGATCAAAAACCCTCAAGAAAGTAGGGATAGAAGGATCGCACCTCAAGATCATAAAAGCCATATACAAAAGACCCACCACTAATATCGTCTTCACTGGGGACAAACTGAGAACCTTTCCCCCTAAGGTCAGGAACATGACAGGGATGTCCACTCTAACCACTATTATTCAACATAGTATTGGAAATCCTAACCTCAGCAATCAGACGAAACAGAGAAAGAAAGGGCATCCAAATCAGCCAGGAGGAAGTCAAACATTCACTCTTCTCAGATAACATGATACTCTATCTGGAAAACCCAAAAGATTTCACTAAAAAACTGCTAGAACTGATCCATGAATTCAGCAAAGTTACAGGATATAAAATCAATGCACAGAAATCAGTTGCATTCTCCTATACACCAATAATGAAGCAGCAGGAAGAGAAATCAAGGAATTGATCCTGTTTACAACTGCACCAAAAACCATAAAAAAAAAAAAAGGAATAAACTTAACCAAAGTTGTGAAAAATCTATACACTGAAAACAATAGAAAGCTTATGAAAGAAATTGAAGAAGACACAAAAAAGTGGGAAAAAAATCCTTGCGCATGGACTGGAAGAAGAAATATTGTTAAAATGTCGATACCACCCAAAGCAATCTACATATTCAATGGAATCCCTATCACAATAACACCAGCGTCTTTCACAGAGCTAGAACAAATGATGCTAAAATTTGTGTGGAACCAGTAAAGACCTCAAATAGCCAAAGCAATCCTGAAAAAGAAAACCAAAGCTGGATGCATCACAATTCTGGAAGATGGTAGAAACATCAGTGGTTGTCAGGATTAGAAGGGGGACGGGAAGAATTTTTGTAAGTAAAAGAAAGCTGAACTGATAAGCAAAAATAAAAAACTTTAATAATACACAGGATTTGGATTGGGTGTATTTGGGTGGGAATTTTTCATATGCTCTTTTCCTCAGAAATCAACTTCCAATTTTCTGCTAGTTTAGAAAGTGATCATTGCTTGTTATAAAGGGCCATGGAGTGCATGGCTATTCTATTACCTAGGAATTTTCTCACTCCATCCACTTATTTACCTTCCCTACGTGCCAATAACTTCAATACACGTATACATACACATGCGTGTGTATGCAAACACACACATATACCAACGTAGGCAACATCCTCCTCCTCAGTTATTCAAAATATTCAAAAATATGTGGGGTTTCTTTTCCCTCAGCCTTTCCAGAGGGCACAGCACACACAGGTATTTCTACACCAGATGTCGTTTTCTTCTTTATCGAATCTTTCATGAAAGTTTGCATTTCTCCATATACTGCTCATTCTCTAATATTTGTTGGCCTCACTGTCTGCTGATAGCTTCTTTTCTGTTTCTATTTGGGTTTGTAGGTTTCTGCTCTGTAGGATGTTTTTCCTATCATTTGAATAGAGTTTTAGAGAAATCAAGAGATAACTTTGTATTTTTTATCTACCATTGTTTTTTCTAACGATTATATTTTTAGGTAATCTCTACATCCAACAAAGGGCTTGAACTGATAACCCCAAGATCAAGAGTCACATGCTCTACCACCTGCACCAACCACGCACCCTTAGTCTACCATGTTTATCCAAATGTCTGAGAAAAATACGTAGTATATAACCTTTTGAATTACTTAAAGTATCTTTTAGCATACATTGATATTTATAGAAGTTGAAAATATAGTAAAACCTTGGATTGCAAACACCTTGTTCTGCAGATGTTTGGAAGATGAGCAAACATTTGTAATAAATTTTAACTTGATAAATGAGTGATGTCTTGCAATATGAGTAGTACCTGATGCTGAACATCACATGATCACAATTGAGCCAATGGTTCTCTCTCTCTTTCGCTGTGGAATTGTGGGTGATGGTCTCCCATGCTCAGATGCTCAGCCTCAGGCTGTGGTGTTTGGCAGAAATCAGTGATTTTTCAGAATGTTGGAAGGTGCCCACAACTGGCACTTGGACATTTTTTGTCATTTCAAAGCACCTATGGACAGTGTATGGACACTCTTGCTTTTCCATACAAGAGTGAGCTTAGGTGCATAAAAAGAACTCAGTACATTTTAGTTATTATTCAGAGTGCTTAGCATTAGTCATTTTATTTAGTAATCATTAAATAAAATTTTTGTGTTTGTTTTGAAAAAATAAAATAAAATAAAATAAAATGCAAAAAAAAAAATAAAACTCTTTAATGGAAAAAAAAAAAAAAGAGTGAGCTTAGGAATGCTGTGCTTCATTCTAGGTCAGGCTGCCTGCAGATATAGACCCTTTCCTCTGCTGCCTTATTGCCAGTTACATTAAATACAGTATGTGACAAGAGTTTATTAACACTGTACTGTAGTCAACATCCATGCGAGTGTATACAGTACCCCCCATGCAGAAAAAGGTTGAAAGGAAAGGTGGTAAGAAGAAGGAGATGATTACAGTGGAAGTTGAGAAAGAAGTCATGGAGAAGTACCAATAAGGTATGCGAGTGGCCAAAATTCCAAGGTTTTATGAGAAGTCTACATCTGCATCTCCTCTATAGAGGAGGAGGAGGAGGAAAAGGTGGAGGAATCCCTCACTTCAAATGACATTAGGGAGATGTGTAAAATGTGGAAATAGTGCAAAATTTTGTAGAAAATCACCACCTGAATAACGCTGTAGCAGTGCGAGCAATGAATCCTTTTAACAACAATGCAATGTCACATTTCTGCGAAATCCTCAAAAGGAGGCAAAAGCAAGTGTCATTGGATAGGTTCCTTGTTAAAGTTGCTAGAAAAAAAGATTCCATTGAGCCAATAGATAGCAATGATTCCATTAGTGATAGTGAAAGTCATCCTACATACTAACCTTCTTCTCTCTTATCTCCCTCACACTGGTCACAAAGGTTTTCAAAGGGAAGTGCAAGGTTAATCTGTTTATTTTTCCTTATGATTAGTATGTTCTTTTTATTTTGTATTATATTACGGTACTGTAATCATTTTTAAATGAATATTTTTGGGTTGTAGAATGAATCATCTAAGTTTCCATGATTTCTTATGGGGAAATTTCCTTTGATATACAAGTGCTTTAGATTACAAGCATGTTTCCAGAGCAAGCTATGCTCGCAAACCAAGGTTTGACTGTAAAATTTACATTTTAACCAATTAAATAAAAAAATAATTTTTTAAAATTTTTTAAGGTTTATTTATTTTTGAGAGACAGCGTGAGCAGGGGAGGGGCAGAGAAAGAGGTGGACACAGAATCTGAAGCAGGCTCCAGGCTCCGAACTGTCAGCACAGAGCCTGACACGGGGCTCGAACTCACAAACCACAAGATCATGACCTGAGCTGAAGCCAGATGCTTAACTGACTAAGCCACCCAGCTGCCCCATAAAAAATTCATTTAAATCACGAATATATAACTAATATATTAGGAAATGTATTAATATTCTGATCATGGCTCACTCATAAAATCAGCTGATAAGGAGAGAATATTTAAAGAAGATTGTAATATTTGCAAAGTCTGGCAGTATATTTGCAGGGCAATGCAGAGTTTGCTTTTTCTATCGTCATTTTCACTATTTTTCCTCATCCCATATCGTTTCCAAAACCCATGATTTTCCTCCCTCTGGGAGAGACATCAGAGAAATCTATAGGATTTTCTGCCAGTATGACCTATGTATCTATATTGTTATAAAAAGTCAGTCCAAGAGCATTTAATCTCACCATATTGCCTGAGCACTGAAAACCATCTCACTCGAGTTCTTACTGTTCCAAAGCCAACTGATCTACTTAACTGGCCTGGACATGAGTCATTTCCTCAATTATGTGTCTGCCCTCTCCCTTCATTTTGAACATCAGCCTGTGTCTACAATCTGATTTCCTAGAAAAGAAACTAGGCCACAGGTCCCTTGCCTCTCTTTTCATTGTCACTTACATATGTTCCCCTCCTTTCTTCCCTCCCCTTCTTTCTTTATTCAAACCTGGTTTGGGGCTGCAGCTCTCCCATCACCTCTCCTGCCCATCCTCTGTCAGGAAGACATGGGATGGACACCACCTTCTCGGGCACACCCTGGCTCTCTCAGTGTGTCATTGGACACAGCAATACCCACCAGGGGGGCCTCAGCAACTTGTGGGGCTGGACTTTCACTGCAGGGTGAGCAAGACACCACTTCAATGTTATGTGGTTTCACCTTGAAATTACTTAGGTCCTGGCTTAGGAACTATTGCATTTATATTGCACTAATGAACAGCTGGGTTTGGGGAATGTTCCTTCTGGTTCCCATGCTCTAGCCATTTGTACGACTTTTGTATCAAGCAGACACTGAGGGGCAAACCACCATACGCTGTGCTGGAACCAGAGAGGATCAGTCAGAGACGCTGAGCATCTGGGCTCCTGTTCTGCTCAGAGTTTGTGCTCAGCTCCCCCTGCAGTCCCTGTCACTGTGTCACTCAGGGCACAGTAGTACACAGCTGAATCTGACGCTTGCACTAATGATTTCACCAAGTGGAAGGTTTTGGATTTTGCGTCGTAGGTGGCTTCAAAACCTTTGTGACTTCCCTTCTCCTTGTCCGTCAAGGCTTTCAGGAGGAGCTGTGGACCTTCTCCAGGATACTGGACATACCAGAAAAGATTGGGGTACCCTGTCGCTGAATAAGTACAGTTTATAGTCAGGGGCTCCCCTTCGGAGAGGGTCACTGGGCCTTCCATCTGGGTCACTGAGTCTCCGTGGGTTTGTCCTGGGAAAAAAGAAAAGAGACCTGTGTTACCTTGGGCATAAATCTCCTGGATAAAATTATAGTTATAGGTTTTGCTGTCACAATAGATGAAACAATCCAAATACTAAGAGGCATTTTACTTACCAAGCATCAAGAGTACCACAGTCACGAAGCCTGGAGAAGAGTTCATCTCTAGAGTGTCACCTAGCTAATGTGCTTCATTCGTAGCAGGAAGAAGCATTGGAGAGACAGAGCAATGATCAGTGGAAACCCACATTTCTCAGGAAAGGTGTTTGTGTTAGGAAGCTGCACCCCCTGCTGGACGGGGACTGAAACGGGATGCATGGTGTCCAGGGTCCTCCCAGAGTCAGCAAGATGTCTTTGTCCCTGACTTTATGAGGCACATGGCAGTCTTCAGGTGGCACTTGGAAATCTGAACAGCAGCAATCCTGACCTCCCAGGTCTACTTTCTTCTTAGGACACTACCTGATGTGGAAGTTCTTTAACAGAACATCCCAGAGTGTTTATGTAGCTGAGAGAATAACAGTCTCTAAAGCATTTAATTCTGTACTTTATGTTTTCACATATCCACTGTGGGCCAGCCTATAATCCACTGACCCCCAGAAAAGGGTTGAGGTTGAATATATAGAAAGTTATAAGAAGTCAACTCATTACTGAGTGCTTCTGTGTTTTTCAGCATTGTAACCCAATATTTAGAATACCCACTGTCCTTTTTTAAGCACTCACTAAATAATCTTAAACAAAATTTATAAACAAATAGCTTTTAACTGAAATACAGTATTTCTTGGTCCTAAAATAATATGAATTGTAAGGAATACAATCTTCTTAATAAAAGCTTTCCAGTAGAAAAGTCATACTATTTTATAGTCAAATATTTTAGTTGCCAAGTATTCCTCATTTTCAAAATCATTAAAAAGTAAAAAAGTGTGAATTCTAGACAGAAGAAACATCATAAATGAAGTTGTCGAATTCCTATGGAATGATCTGAGATTCTTATCTCATTCTCTCACTGTTTTGTTGACTCTTATATGTATAAGGTGACTGTTATGTGAATTAGGCAACAATTATTAATCCTATACTATTAACAAGTTTTAGCCTCAAAGGTGCTTTCTATTAGAGTTTGCTGCCAAGCTTTAATCAAATAATTTTTCCTCACAAGGTAAGGAATCAAGATTATCAGGATAAGTTTTGGAGAGGCACACATCTTCTGTAGCCCTGTAAACATTTATCTCCAGACACATAGATGGAAGTTTAGCTCAGGCTGTTTGCTGGGGCCACTCCACAGATTCACATCAAGCAGCTTCCCAGAGCAACATGGGAATGGTTTCCCAGATGCAGAGGGAAGTAAGAAACTCGGGCCTGGATAACTTTTGTGTTCACACATCCCTTCGCTTCTCCTCCACCTTGCAAATCACATTGTCAGAACCTGCCTTAAAACTGTGCTGGAAGGAATTTGGGACAAGCAGCATGAAATTTCTATTTAAATATATAGGGAGAATTCCAGATAGGTGTGGATGGTGCTGGCTTGAAAATAAAGAGGAAGTCATTATCTATAACTCTTTAAAAAAAAAACAACTCAAACACATTTTAGCTGATTTTTGAGTCACATGTTTCCAAATTTCTTTAGCCAGTTCTTCTAGCTGAATCTAATGGCAAAACGGCAAACTCTTTACGGTGCTCTTGTAGTCATCAATAAACAATTTCTTTCTTTTTTTTAATGTTTATTTTTGACAGAGGGAGAGAGAGAGTGTGTGGGGGGGGGGAGGGGCAGTGAGAGAGGGAGTTGGAGGATCTGAAGCAGGTTCTGTGCTTACAGCAGAGAGCGTGATGTGGGGCTCAACACACGAATCATGAGATCATGACCTGAGCCCAAGTCAGATGTTTCTGACTGAGCCACTCAGGTGCCCCTCAATGAACAATTTCAATACAAATTTTCAGGGATCAGGATGTTTTTGATGCATGATCTGTCTTACCTAGGGAGGTATTTTCTTAGAGTCAGGTTTTCCCTCTAACCCTACATCTGAGCTGCCACAGCCCTAGCCACTTCCTGTATGGGACGGCAACTCCCTGCATTGGGCCCTACAGCAGAGGGATGTATCAACAAGAGCCCTGGGGTTTGGGTACCTCCCTCCAACATGCTTCTCACTGTAGACTCCGTCAGTGCAGAGAAATACACTGGGGAGTCCTCTAGCTATGAAGCTGAGATGGCAAGATGGATGGATTTTCTTATCTTCTGGAAATTGAATGAATAGCAAACTTCTGTGGCATTTTGTTCATTCTAAGAATCCTGAAGAATAAGGAAAATCATCTCCCCACTGCTGGGCTGCTTGTATCACAACAGACTATAACTTAGATCACTGGGGTCATATGTGCATTCCAGGATGACAGCCCCCTTGTCCTGCACTAACATTGCTGGTGGGGCTTGAGTTCCCTTTGGGGCAATATTGGATCCTGAAGGAAAAAAACATGGAATCAGAGGTTTTAGAGCGATTTGGCACAAAGAAATCCTTTTGTATACCACTATGCCTCCCTCCCAAGGTACCCACAAGACACTGCCTATCTCCCGTTTTTAGTTAACTGGGTAGGGACGTTTTCACAGGGCCCATCCCCACTTAGACACATGACCCTACCTTGAAGCCATGACCACCTTCAGAAGGCTGGACAGAAGCATGTTTGAGATCTTCCACTCATGGTAAATGGTAAATGTCTACTTCAATGTCAGAGCTGGGCACCGTGAGGGGAGCCTGCCAGGTGAGGGAAAGATGGCTGGGTATGTGCTGCTGCCGCCCAGAACAGTAAACAGGGGTTTCCTGGGGTAGCACGTTGCGTGGGTCACGTCACACTTCTCTCTGTACCAGCTGAGAGTCTCACTGCCCAAACATCCTTTCGCATTAAGCGACTCTTAACTTGGAAACAATTCTGTCTGAAAAAGAACTTGTAAAATTTAACACTGAAATGAGGCTTGATGGTTTAACTGTGATACGTTCATTCATCGCGTCTGTGATGAAAGTGGGTGGATGGCACTCACTTAAAAATACTACCTGTGATGGATTATGAAAACAACATAAGATTAAGAATCATGTATGCACACTCTATGTTTTATCACCTAACGTAGAAATAAATCACGTTATGATAAGAAGGCAAAGTGTTTAGACACATCACTGTAGCTCTTTCAGTCTACCTGTTGTTATGTCAGTATTTCTCTTCTCTATCAGTATCTGTTCATGTCTCCCTGTTGGGGCCAAAAGCAGAAAAATCTAGTCACTCTTTGCTGAAGAGTTTAGACTGAAGCCTTCAGACAATATATCCTGTCACTGAGGTCTCTTCTCTTCACTGTTTAGTTTGACAGCTCAGCTCTGTTCAGAAAGTGCAGTGGAAACCAGAGTTTGGTCATAAGGTTATCCAACCTTTGGATGTATATTTTTGATTACCCCAGTTGAACCACAGTCAATAGATAGTTTCTATGCTCAGTTCTGAAGATAATAAACCCTAGGTGACCCCATACACCTCAACAGGACTGCTGATCATATGATATTTGATTGTAATACACATTCTCTGGGTATATACATTAAAAGTAAGGTTGTGGGCCTCCTGGCTGGCTCAGTCTATTGAACACTTGATCTTGATTTCAGCTCAGGTCAAGATCCCAGTTTCATGGCTTGAGCCCTGCTTCAGGCTCCCCATGGAACCTGCTTGAGGCTCTCTGTCTCTCTCTGTCTCTCTCTCCTTCTGCAACTCCCCATAAAATTAAAAAAAAAAAAAAAAAGGAAATTTGTGTCCTAGGGATATTCCTCAACATCATGGCAAAGAACAAAAATCCATCGCCTATTATTGTTGGTCTCCTGACACAGTAGCAAAGTCTTAACGTCCTTGTCTCAAAATCATTGTAGCCTCAGCTACATTGTTTGAAGCATCTCCAGAATTTGTACTGCAGTCGCCATGAAATATGATGGAACCGAATAGAGTACCAACTATCCTGCTCTCTAAGTGATAGACTATAACTTTCTGAAAACACCTAACATTTTTCTACCAGCTGGCTGAGTAAATGTGAAATATTAACTTCTCCTATTTTTAAACTCTAATACATTTCTCAATGAATGGAACCTCATGATTGTGCTTCTGACTTTCAGGAAGTGTCCATGTCCAGGATCAATCTTTTGGACACTCTCAGACAAGTTTCTGAATTAATAGATTTTTAATAATCTTATCTTAAACATTGAAAGAGACACCAGACTGGTCATGCAATTGCTACTCCAGACTCCCTTATAAAATCCAATCACATAGCAAGAACTTTAATTCAAGTGGCTGAACTAGTGAATATCTCTAGGGCCTATCAATTTACAAAAACTTATGTAATCAGTGTCCGTCAGTATGTCTTTAATGTCCTTCACAGCTTCCAAACACTATAAACACAATGAGGTGCCTTAACTTTCTAACTTTCCTTAACCCTCTCATGCATCCAATTAAAAGGGACAGCAAATACATGAATTACTGGATGTCTTCATGCTATTCAAAAACTTTTTGTCATGAACAATGTCTCATAATACAAGAGACACTGCAGAAGCTAGGGGAAAATGAGGTCATCGTACTGAACACACCTTTCTGACCAAGGTTCTTATGCAAGCACTTCTGCCTGAACATAAAGACAAATCCAGTAATTCCATTTTAGATGTTGCAAACTTGGCCTCAATTTTTAAAGAATCACTGAAAGTGATGATTTGTTGCTTCCATGAGAACAAGATATATCAAACCTAGGACAGCTGCCTGGTGGAGCCAAATGATCTCCACTGACCATTTATAAAAATCTGCAGAGACCATGCATCACAGAAGGGACAATTGGTTGCAACATGAAACAAACACTGCTACGGAAACTCTCTAGGACGATCAACATGGGGCTGTTCGTGCCTGTTCGTGTCTTGGAACCAACAAAATCCCATAAAATCTGGAAAGCTGGAATATGGTCTGGAATTCCGTCCCAAGGAAGCGTTTGAAGCATTCTCCATAAGGAACTTACACAATTGCATTCCCTCCAGGAGCCATGAGTGTGTACTAGTTACAGCATTTCATTTATGACATGGATTGAGCACTCTCCCATCAGAAAATCACAGCAATCACAAACAAAGAGGTAAATATCAAGTGGACTTTGTGTACTACCTGTGCCATTTCCATTAATTTCTCTATAGCAGAACAAATTTCTCTGGGACAAGCCTTACGTAAGGTTTGCCCTCACACAGAAAATTCACCTCTACTATCACCCCCACCCCCAATCTTCTCTTATAGTGGAACAACAAATTGAATATTAAAACTAAAATTGGGGTACCAGTGTGGCTCAGTCAGTTAAGTGTTTGGCTCTTGATCTTGGCTCAGGTCATGAGCACAGTTTGTGAGTTCGAGCCCCCTGTCAGGCTCTGTGCTCTAAGCCTCCTTGGGATTTTGTCTCTCCCTCTCTCTGCCTGCTTGCTTACCCTCTGTCTCTCTCTCTCTCTCAAAATAAATACATAAACTTAAAAAAAAAACTGAAATGGGTTACTATAGCAGACACCCTGGAACTAGTGTGGCCTGGTACATGTTAGCCTTAGCCCTCAGGCCCTGCATCCTTCCCTCACGAAGTCCTGTGCTGTCTTACCATAAACTGCTCACTGCAGCCCATGTAGCTCAGTTGTCTCAACCCACACATAGTCCAACCTTCACAAACAGAACTCGATCAATAAACCCTTCACACTCTTCCTTTCATCCCAGATTATAATCTGGCCTTTCATTTAATCAGCTCTGAACAAAATCCCAGAGAAAGACATCCATGGAGACATGTGAAATGACCTTATGAGGTACTATTTATTACCAGTTCAACAGATAAAGTACATAAAATGGATCCTTGGTTACACGTTTACCATCTAGTATGACATTATGGATCCCTCATTGACAACAATGCAAAACGTTGCTCATATTAGGAATCTTAAGCTGAGGTTCTTGAGAGAATCAGCAGAAGCAGACAGGTCACAGAGGTGAGTGCCGACCCAAGAAACTTGAAACATATTACTGTATAAAGCAGACAACTCTATCCAAGACCATTAGAAGAGAATTCTCTTTGATGTTTGGCACCACTCATTCTCATGCTCTTCTTTCTATTCTTTTGTTTCTTTGTCCTTTTAGAAATATATTCCCACTTTAATGATAAACGTTACAATTTTTGAATTACATGACTTTGTTCTCTTACTGGTAAAATAACTTGTCTGAGTAAAGCCTTTACCTGAAACAATACCCATCCTGATGCTATAATTCAGCTATACAAAGCCATTGTTAGTGCAACAAAGATTAAAAAAAATGTTGTGTATGTTACTTTGTGTCATCTCCTTGAAAAGCCAAACAATAAACATACCCCAATTAGTGCAAGTAAAGGGAATTTTAATCAATAAAATTTGTCTTAAATGTTAGAAAAATTTAGAATAGACTAGATACAACTAGACTTCTGTCAAGAACATGTCTCAACCTGACTAGATGAGTTGGTCCTACAGTCCACTAAACCACTCCATTTTGATGGCTATAGTGTTTCTTTTCTAGAAACATGAATCAAATCTTTAAGAGTCTAAACACTTGAAATGATGCGTATAGCTCATCATTTTTATAAAATAACTTAAAAGTTAAAAAAATCAGGGATAAGAAAAACTGAGATTGTGGGAGAGGCAGAGACCATACAGGTGCCTGTGGCATGAGCTTCCTCCCACTAAGATGCAGAGTTATCAAAAGATTATGTATTGTCCGCTCCCATTCATATGACATTCTTACAAGATAAAAATATAAAACAACAAACAGGTGTACAAAAATTTATGGATGGCAGAGAGTGTGATTAGAAAGTTATAGAACTGGGGTGCCTGGGTGACTCAGTCAGTTAAGCTTCCGACTTTGGCTCAGGTCACGATCTCGCAGACCTTGGGTTGCAGCCCTGCCTCAGGCTCTGTGCTGACAGCTCAGAACCTGGAGCCTGCTTTGGATTCTGTGTTCTCTCTCTCTCTCTCTCTCTCTCTCTCTCTCTCTCTCTCTCTCTCTCTCCCTCACCTGCTCTTTCTCTCTCTCTCTCAAAAATAAATAAACATTTAAAAAAATTTTAAAAAAAGTTACAGAACAAGGGATTTGGGTGAAGTGATGAACTCGTTCTGCATCATGATTGTATAGTGGTTAGATGAATCTATACTATGTATTAAATTTAATAGTCACAGATATAACTGTATCCAAAAATAGCCCATTTTTCTATAGAATTTCTTTAATACAATTTTAAAACACTGAGAAAAGAAAATAAGTGATGTGACTTCTATTTTTATGACTGCACTCTACCTAAGATGTATATTATTTTCTCATCTTAGAAAAGAAAGCACCAGCCATGCCAACTGTGAGAGGCAAAATAATGGACAATAAATAAATAAATAAATAAACATCAGGTGGAAAATGGAGGAGAAAAAAAAATAAACAAAAACCTTAAAGATGTGATTAAGTTAAGGATCCTCAGATGAGGAGATAATCTTGGATTATGTGGGCCTAAATATAGTCACATGTATAGTTTTAAGAGGAAGCAATGGGAGTTTTGAAGACAGGAAAAAGAGACATCAATGAAACCATGGAAGCAGAGGTTAGAGTGAAGTAGTCATAGGCCAAAAATGCAGGTAGCAACCAAAGCTGTAAGAGACAAGGACTCATGTCTCCCTAGGGTGTCTGGAGGGGGTACAGCCTTGTTAGCATCATGATATCATCCCAGTGAAATAAATTCAACTTCTGGCCTTCAGAACAATGGCAGAAAGAATTTCTGTGATAAAGCCTGTGATATACATCGTCCAGAGGCAGTGGTAACAGATCCACCATCCATAATGAAGTTTTAAAGCCTGAATTTATCTGGATCTAAGCTATGAACTGACTCTGCCCTCTGACTAGCTTTTTGTTTTCTTCTGTTGAATACATTCTCGCCTAAGTATGAGAAAGCAGTTGAACTAAGAGTAACTGCACCATCTCTCTTCTAACTTGGTTTAAGAAGAAAGAAAACAGTAAAATATAAACTGCCCTTCCCTCTGACTCCTTATCAGACTTGGAGGAAATAGACCAATCAAGAGTCGCCTTCCTTCTACTGCACAGGAGCTAGTGTATAACCATATAATCAAATAATCTAAGCTGACTGAGGTGTTGGGCTACAATACCAACCTTTCTTATTCAGATATTTTAAACCTAATTTAACCTAATGACTTTCCCTACAACAACAAACCAGTTAGCTTATAACTGACCACCATAACTCAGCCAAGAGGGATCATTCTCATCATACCAAATCACCAATTGTATCCATCTTTAGGAAGAATACGAGATGTCTTGAAAATAGCCTGCTATTGAGCAGGGGTGGGAGAATTAGGAAAATAATTATTTATGCAAATTCTTTCCTTATATTGATTCTATTTTCAACACTAAAAGAATTCCCTTTTTAAATTTTTTTTTAATGTTTATTTATTTTTTATATAACACAAGGGGAGGAAGAGTAGAGAGATATGGAGACACAGAATCCGAAGCAGGCTCCAGGCTCTGAGCTGTCAGCACAGAGCCCAACTCAGGGCTCAAACCCACAGACCATGAGATCATGACCTGAGCTGAAGTTGGTCGCCCAACCAACAGAGCCACCCAGGCACCCCACTAAAAGAATTACCTTTTAAAAACGCTGCACAAGTAATGCTTAACTCAGTCAAAATATGAAGCTAAGATAGGGAAATTTGTAGCAAGCTATCTCTACAATAAATGTTAATCTAAATGCCTTCTGCAATCCACGAAGAATACTTAGGTGAGGTGCATGATAAATATATATAATAATTTTGCCCACATATCCCAGGAATAAAGATTCCAATCATAAGGAACAATAAAAATTAAATGTCTAGGAGTAAGTTTCTTTACCTTAAAACAATGGAGCTTTATTGAAAAACACATAGATAAACAGAAGGAAATACTATGTTCTTCAATAACCAAATACAGACTTTTAGGAGTTTATTTTTCACAAGTCAACTTATAAATTTAATTTACTCACAAGCTTAAATAAAAATTCTAAATATATAGCAGAATTCACCTTTTCCTTCTTCCATTAATAAACATCTATTGATGATCAACTATGTAAAAAAAAGTTTGTTCTGTATAATAATGATTGAAAGATACAACTTTCCCTTCTAAATTATATGATTGTAGATGTGAAAAAATACTAACAAAGTTTTGAAAAGAGTCTTAATTCTCAATTCAAATTCTTGACAAATCACTTCTGCTTTTAATTTTCCTCAAATATACATAACATACATACCATCACTGGGCTCTCAAGAAAATCCTAACTCACATTTTCTCAAGAAGAAAATATTCAGAACACACAGAAAGGATTGCCACATATTGCCAGAAAGACAGAAGAGGAAAAAAATTAAAAATATTACTGTGACTTGTGAAAATCTCTCACGGAGCTATTAAAAATCAGGTGTTAGAGGAGAATGCTCAATTCAGGATATAACATTGAATGGAAAAAATCAGAATCCAAGTTACATTAGAATTTAAGAAGAGAGTAAATGAAACATTGATAATAAATTAGCTGGGTACACAATTATCAATTTCACACTTTGCTTTTTACATATTTTCTATATTTAGCACACAATGTTTTATAACAGAACAAAAGCAACATCTGCAGTACTGGAAAGATAAGAGTTGAAAGCTAATGCATGACAGGAATGTGACAATTTACCAAGAAGTTGTTTGTATGACAGGAGTCTGAACAGCAAATGTAAATCAGCTTTAAACCTGAATTGCAAAATAAAACCTTACTAACTCCCTTCAAAAATCCAATAAGCAGCAATGATTCAACAAAATGTTCTAACCCTGTCTGGGTCATCTCGATCCCAGTTGTCTTAAGTTATGCTTTAATGTCTAACACATTAGCTTCCGCCTGCAGACAAACAATAGCACAAACGATCTACTTGAAGTTCTGTGTCAAAGGACAGGGACTGCCCAGTCACAGGTTTGGGTGCAGGCAGCAGGTGTCTGGGACGCAATGTGCACTTGCTGCACAGAAGTAGACAGCTGAGTCTGCAGGCTGGGCGGCTGCGATGTGCAGGGACAGATGCTTGGCCGTCTTATTCAGTAAAACAGTGAGTCTTTGGTCTTCTTTTTTGGCCACACTTGAACGAATGTCTATAATGAGCTGGGGACCTTTTCCAAGTTCTTGCTTATACCAAGGGAAGTAGACTGAGGCACTGTCTGAGTAACTACAGGTGATAACAGAGGTGTTTCCCTCCTGGACACTCAGGGTGGAAGGACTCTGCTCCACATTCTCTCCTCGGCTGAGCCCTGTGCAGAAAGAAAAGGTCAGAGAAAGGAGAGCAGTTCCCGCGTTATTACGCTTCAGAATTCCCCTTTTCTCCACTACCTGGAGGCAACCTGAGTAAAGCCAGTCTTGACTTCTCAAGACTATCCACTAATTACTCTGTTTCTCATAAACACTCAACTCACAGTGCAGTGGCAGCCACAAGAGCGTGATGAAAGCCCCCTCGGATGTCCTCATGGTTCCTCCCAATTACAATTACAATCACTTTCAGAATTGCCAACTCCAGCCAGCACAGCTACTTCTAGTACCGGCCCGCCCTTCTTTCCTGCATCAGTCAGAGTGGTTTCCCACGTGTCCACCAGCCAATAAGAAGACGACTGTGCTTCTGCCAGACCTGCTCATGCAGATGCTCTACCATGGACCCTCCGCCTGGTCTGCGGCAGCTCAGGTGCACCCTCCTGTGGTCACGTCTGTACTGAACTCACTGGGGAAAACCTTCTTCCCCTACACCGAGCCTCTGAGGGACTCAGACGCATAATGGCAGCAATACGTCAAACAAATTACATCCTAGACCAGAGACTAGATGCACAGGAAGAATGTAAACATTAAGATTTATACCTCTGCACACTACTGAGTCACTGTTAAGTTCAAAAGAGTAGATCCTGTTGCTGTTTATTCAATGATGGGCCTCATGTACATGTTTGAAACGAGGAAGGAATCATGATTCACTGTCTTAAACAAAGAACATAGAAAACCTTCCCTTTCTGCCAAATCTACCAGCCCCATTTGTCTGTTATGGAGAAAAACTCTTCCTAAAAGGAACATGTAAGCCAAAGAATAAGTATCTCAAATGCCTCTTATCTCAGACTCTGCTCTTCTGAGCTGGTCTTGCCTGTGACCTGGCAATTTCCAGAGAAGTGACATTACCAGCAGTCAAAATGCGGAATCTTTGTCAGTTAATATGACTGTCATAAAAATGTCAATGATAAAGGAGCAGGGGGACAAGTCCATGAGTTAGGAAACATTTTGACTTGGTTATTTGTGATGGGAAATCTGACATGCTCTCAGAAATCTATTCCTATTGCTACAAGGATTTTATACTGCGAAGTATTGGGGGAAAGAATGGAAATTCTCACAATATATCGGGTTTCAGATCCAAAATATGTCGCCATTTATACTATAGATGCTTTTATTGTCTGATATCAAAACGGTGCCAGGTCCAAAATGTAGTAAGTGACTCAAATCCTTAGTAGAGGTTCCTCTAACGTGTAAGCCAACTCTCCTAGCGTAGATTTCTGCTGCCTTGGCCAGTCCTCAGATTCCATACTTTGCCATTTTTCTCCCAAACTCCACTACAATGTTCCAAAGACACTGATAAAGTTCTTTAGTCCTGTAGATTTCCAGAATTATCCCTTTCTGGCAAAAATCCTTTCTCATCTACTTTAATAGTTTGATATTCTCCAATTACAATGTAATGAAGACAATCTAGGGAAGCCTAAATATTGCCATGGCTGCCCAGGGGAGTAGTACAAGTAGACTACTCATCATGAGAACGGATCCTAGGGAAATCAAGACTGCCTCACCTACATTAAGTGGAAGCCCTTTTCCTAAGGATTGTACTCACTACTCCTCTGAAATTAGGCAGAAAAAAAAAATCCTGAATCACATTTCACACCTTTAAAAATTTAGGGACAACTCTGATGAAGAATCAAAATCAACATATGAACTTGTCTGTAAATATAAATTGTGTGTTTTTACATATGTAAATTTTCTCCATTCTAAGATTCTTCCTCATTTTACTCATCCATCCTCCTCCATAGGATAGAATTCCCAAAACCTTCTTTGGGTGAATTTCTCTCTTCTTGGAGACATATACTTTAAGTCAATATTTTCCCTTTTGAGTTATGTTATCCAGAACTGAACGTTACAGTATTGTTGCGACCGGCGCGACAAACACCGAGGTCAGGGTCCTGAGGGTAGGGGAATGCAAGAAAAAAGAGAGAAGAGAAAGTTTGGGAACAGGAGTGTCCCCTGGGCTGATGGCCCAAGTGACGGCTTTATTGTTGGTGTACACAATCTTTTATATCCAGACTCTTATGGGTCAGGCCATTCTAAGAATAAACAGGTTTCACATAATCGCTTCCAACCAAAACATTTAGTTCTGTGTTTCTTGTGCATTTTCTAGACGGGTCACAACAAGACCTTGTTGATAAGATTGCTAGCAAAACACAATTCCCATGTTTGTTTCTATCTGACTCGGGGTAGAAAAAGGGAGGTAGCATTACTGCCAACACCTGCAGACCACAGGCTTCAGGAATTAACTTTCTCAGCCTTGACAAGGCTTTCGTATGCCCTTGAAAGTGGGGGAATGGGAGGGGGAACCACCGGGTTGGCTAAGTCAACAGGGAACATTGCTCGACCCGGTCTCAGCCTGGCACCGGGGCCTGGCCCCCCACATTGTATGAGTATGCTCTATTTAGCATAATGTCCTATATATGAGCTGTAGCACAAGTATAATCATCTCTTGGGCAAAATTCATAGCCCCGTGATTATTTCATTGAATGTTGCCTGACTCATCATCAAAAAGTGTAGACCTAGCAAGGCTTTTTCTAATACATTCATGGATGGCCAGCTGCATGAGGATGATATTCCCCCGTAGTCTCCCAATGCAGTGATTACATTTCATAACAATGTATTAGTGATGCTCTATATTCACATTTTGCCTTCAAGAGATGTCCACCTGGGATATAAATATATCTGCTATTTTTAGGAAAGTCCTTAGAAATGCATGGAGGTGTTCAGTTGACACAATCATCCTTGGTTTTCAGCTCCAGAAACCAGTGAGGAGTAAGTAAGTTTGCAGGTAGAGTAACAGTGGCTCAGCCTGAGTTCTTTTTCCTGCCTAAAGTGTCAGATATTTACACAAGTTGCAACTCTCCATTCAGGCAATCAAACTGATTGGACCATGGCTCTCCCAGACCCAAACTGCAGAGATATAAGTGGCTGGGCTTGCATTAGACACAATCTCTTTACCCAGCAGGATGGCCCTGCAGCAAGGAGGCAGTGGGGAGAATGCCAAAGAGAAAGTGAGGAAACTCAGTTTCTTTCTCTCCCAGCTCACTGACAACCTAATTGTTCCATAGTACCATCTTGGGTACAGCCTTTGTTTTGTAAATTGAAGTGGACTAAGCCCTTCTAAGGGCTCTTCCAGTTCTAAATTTCTTTTGTACTGTATAACAAAGCAAGTCTTTTGAGGACTGGCTGTGAGCAGTGTGGACTGATGTGAGTGTGAGGAGAAATTGCCTGAATCATGGAACCCCAAGCCCGTTTCCACAACCACATGTGATCTTGTGGGTCTGAGGTTGCTCCTAACCAATCCTAGGGCCTCTTCAGAAGCAGAGACAGAGTCTTCAGGGTAAGATCCTCTTTGGGTTTTCTTTTCTTCTGGGAGACCAAAGATGGTTCAAGGAGGATCCCAATCCTTAGGAAAAAAAATGGAATAAAATGGAACTTTACTCACTCTGTATAAAATTTACCACAGGCAGTGAGATGGGGTTGGCTCCATGGTGGATGAGCTTACTCAAACATATGTAAAGCAACAAATACTTTCTCATACAGCCTGATTGCTTTCTGGCTTCTAGTTCCCTTATTCCAGTTTAACTTGGGTGTTCAAACTTCCCAGGCAGAGCTGGCTATATAATTGGTGGTATGCAATGAAACAGATAATTTGTGGCCCCATGTTTAAAAAGAAAAAAAAATTAAACTATGTAATAAAATATAAAACTGTCTTTAAAAAAGTCAGCCTGAGTGGTTGAGTAGATTAAGCATCCAACTATCAACTTGGGCTCAGGTCATGATTTCACCGTCGAGGGTCAGAGCTTGCCTCAAGCCCCTCATTGGCACCGTGCTGGGCATAGAGCCTGCTTGGGATTCTCTCTCTCTTTCTCCCTCTGTCCCCCCTTTTTCTCTCAAAATAAACAAACTGTAAAAAAATCAAATGTATATTAATATATAAAAATATTAATATAATAAACATATACAAGTTATTAAACATACCAAACCCTAAAAAAAACCAATAATACTTTGGTAGTGTACTATAATAATATTTTTCTAGGTTGCTTTCTCCAAATTAATTATTAGGTTACCAAAATTTATACTTTTAGTAACTTCGTTTCAATCGAAATAATTGAAAACATGTCACTGCTGTTGGTAAATGTAATACTGCAAATGAAATTTTTGATAATTTTTTTTCCAATATATGAAATTTATTGTCAAATTGGTTTCCATACAACACCCAGTGCTCATCCCAAAAGGTGCCCTCCTTAATACCCATCACCCACCCTCCCCTCCCTCCCACCCCCCATCAACCCTCAGTTTCTTCTCAGTTTTTAACAGTCTCTTATGCTTTGGCTCTCTCCCACTCTAACCTCTTGATAATTTTTAATTTTGAGAAGAATATTTCTGTGGTGCAACAGATCTTAAAGACTGTTTCATATCCTATGAGAAAATTAGCATAGGTATCTGATAAATTAATGAAATATAAAGTAAATCTAGCACTGATGTTTCTAGTGGAACAATTTTTATATATATGACTTTACATACCATTCAGTTTCATGTAAATCTGAATTTAATTTTAAATTTAAATTTATACGGAAGCATTTAATTGGTTTTTCTGACATTTTCTGTAACTTTAGGACCATGTTTATGAAACTAAAATTGGCTTCATGATTTCTATACAATTCAGAATGCTTGTCTATGTATTTCATTGTGTCTTAAGTTATAAGAAAAATGAATTTCAAATTAGCTTCTGTGTTAATGAGCGGTTATTGAATCAGTTGACACTTCTCATGAAACTGTTATTCTTTTCCATTGAGGCTCTTATCTTTATCTTAACTTTCTATTTCGAAGCCTACAGATCTTTGCTTTCCCATGTGGCAGCAAGTTCCAAAACCAGAGATTCTAAACATTTTAAGAACTAACATCCCTCCAATATGCTTTAGGCAATATGCACATACACACTTTCATTTTGACATAATTTATTGGCAAGGTTTACCGCCACCAGCTTTGAGCCTGCAAAGCCCCAGATGGTCCCAAGCACGCTGTGCAAATGCGGCTGCACAAGGAAGGCTTCCTGGTGGAGGAGCCTGGGCTGGGAGCCCAGCTGCAGTTTGGGGACAGGCTGCAGAGCAGCAGGGAGCACTGTGCCTGCACCGCACACAGATAGGTGGCTGAGTCTTCCTGCTGGGAGGCCCTGATGTGCAGGCTGCTGTGCCGGTCCTTAGTGTTCACCGTGCAGTTCAACCTCCCATCCTGCTTCATCCCTGAAACTATGTAAAACAGCCGGGTGAGGCCGCCGCCCCCAGGGTTCTGTCGGAACCACTGCACGTTGTTCACCGAGCTGGAAAAATTGCACTTCAGGGTAGAGCTGGCTCCCTCCTGGAGGCTCAGGGCTGCAGGTGTCTGCTCCACGTCCATCCCTCTCACCCCTGCTTGGAAAGACAAAACCAAACACAAAAGAAGTCACTGCAGAGCCACTGAGGCAGTTTTCAAACCCATAGAGTATTCCCGGGAACACCCGCTGAGGGTGTAGACCCTGCAGGAGCTCTGTGCCAGCTCCTCCTCCACTGCGGGCTGTGAACCTCCCCCGCCCCCATCTGGGACGCCCCCACTCACAGCAAACCTGCATCCACAGAAGCCCCAGCAGGGCTCCCCGCTGTCTTTTCATGACTCCTTGTCTGGTCGCTGACGTGCCTTCACCCCTACTCTGAAGAGTGTAGAGTCTTGGGTCCAGAGAAGTTGTGTTGTCAACAGTCACCACGTCCCTCCAGAATCACTGAGCACCAATCACACCTGAACCCTGTCAGTCCCGGGACTGAGACTCCACCCACAGTGGCCCAGGGAGACTGCAGAGTAATCTGTCCAAAACTGTGCTTGCCAACGTTGCAGGGAGGTAGGGACAGTATTTCCAATATATGCACTTATAAGGGCTTTTTTTTTTTTTTTCTTAAAACATGTTATGTGAGAAATTTGTGGGTTAGTGACTGAGGAAGGGTGAATGATATTTCTAGAAGAGTTAGTGTCTCAGTGAGTTACACAGAACCTTGGAAATCATAGAGAAGAGTGACCCCATTTCCCAAATTGCATAGTTAGACGATGTGAGAATTCAGTGATGCGAAAATTCTGACTAAGGAAAACTATCTGATAGCATGCATTCTGTTTTGCAGAAGTAAAAATAATTTTTTGAAATCAGGAGAGTTCTAGAAACCAAGACATATAGTCACCATCTGCACAGAAAATGATTCCAAGGGCGCCTGGGTGGCTTGGTGGTAAACCGTATGACTCTTGATTTTGGGTCAGGTCATGATCTCATGATTCATGTGTTCAAACCCAAGGTGGGCTCTTCACTGAGTGTGGAGCCTGCTTGCTATTCTCTCTCTCCCTCTCTCTAGCCCTCTAATGTTTGCACTCTCCTTCTCTCAAATTAAATAAATAAGCGTTTAATTTTTTTTTATTTCTTCCAACTAAGTATTTAAATTTTTTTTAATGTTTATTTATTTTTGACAGAGAAAGAGAGACAGTGCCTGAGCGGGGGAGGGGTAGAGAGAGAAGGAGACACAGAGCCCGAAGCAGGCTCCAGGCTCTGAGCTGTCAGCACAGAGCCCGGCGAGGGGCTGGAACTCACAAACTGCGAGATCATGACCTGAGCCGAAGTCGGACGCTCAACCGAATGAGCCACCCAGGCGCCCCAATAAATAAGCATTTAAAAAAAGAAGAAGAGGAAAATGATTCCAACCAGAATTTGGCTGGTGAAAAATAGGGTGTCTGCATAATGTCTACCCTGATTTAATTTCCACCTCTCTACCTCTCCCGTGTAACTCTTGGACACCCTGCTCACCCACACAGCTTATTTTGGCCAGGCCACACAGTACTGGTCAGAGTAAATTCTGTCATCCCCCTTTCCTTCTATTTTTGTTCTTTATTTTTTTGTTCTTTTTTTCTTCTTCTCTTCATTCTTTTTCCTCCATTCTCACCCAAGATATATAAAAAGGTAGGAAGGATATCTGGGGTATTGAAATAATTTCTAGGTCCGTGGTTCTGGGGGATTTTATTCATAACAATTTAAAAATTGAAAACACGTCAGGGGATGTTTTCTGTTAAGCTACCTCATGAGTACCCAGAAATGTTTTTATTTACTTACCGTGCTCAGACAATCATTCTCACCGTGGTTGACAGAGAAATAGCCTACAACTTTTTGCAGTTTATATGGAATGGCAACTCTGAAAATCTGAGATGAACCTTACACAAGTATGTTTGTCCATTTCCCCCCACCTTTGCTATCTATAATTTCATTGGCTTACATGTTTTCTGTTCTTTATAATTGTTCAACTCTCTTACTATTGGGGGAAAAAAAAAAATCTTTGTTTCTTTTATAGCCTAGAGTGCCCCCTAGTGGACCAAAACAGTTCACAAAGACCACTTCAGACCAGGCAACTCAGCAGGCACAGGCCCCAGCTCCATTCTTCCATGCTTCCTCATGAAGCAGATGACCAGGAAACAAAGTAACTTCTTAGACTGAATGGGAATTAAAAGTAAACCAATCCTACTTTAAAAAAAATTTTTTTAATGTTTATTTATTTTTGAGAGAGAGAGAGCATGAGCTGGAAGTGGGGAGAGAGAGAGGAAGACAGAATCCGAAGCAGGCTCCAGGTTCTGAGCTGTCAGCCACAGAGTCCCACACCAGGTTCGAACTCACCAACTGTGAGATTATGACCTGAGCCAAAGTCGGCTGCTTAACCGACTGAGCCACCCAGGTGCCCCCAAATCCTACTTTTAAAATGGAATTTCATGGGGCGTCTGGGTGGCTCAGTGGGTTAAGCAGCCGAGTTCAGCTCAGGTCATGATCTCACAGTTAGTGGATTTGAGCCCCATATCAGGCTCTGTGCTGACAGCTCAGAGCCTGGAGCCTGCTTCAGATTCTGTGTCTCCTTCACTCTCTGCCTCTTCTCTGCTCACACTCTGTCTGTCTCTCTCTGTCTGTCTGTCTCTCTCTCTCTCTCTCAAAAATAAATGAACATTAAAAAAATTTAAAAATAATGAAATAAAATAAAATGGAATTTCATGGAAGACAATAACATAAGACAATTTGGCAATTCTCATCTTGTGCTATTTGAGTTGTTCTACCTAGTGCAGAATAAATGCATAAACATTTGCTGAAATTTTACCATAAATGAGGCAATTTACCAGGTGTTAAGAATATGTAAAAGAGATGAGACAGTAGGTTACAGTCTACCAGGAAGGCCATTACACATAAATAGAGTAGAGTCAAAGAGTAGGACCCTAAGAGGAGAATGAACTAAAAGCTTTATTATCACAGAGGAGGGAGAAACACTTGCATGTGGGGTGATTGGACAAAGTTTATGAAGAAGATGATTGTTCTCTTTTTTCTGCCTTTTTGATGAGAAGCATAGAGAAAAACATAAACTTTTATGATAGCTTATTACTTGTTGTTAATTTTAAGAGGAATTCATGAATGCATGAATGAAACATTACATAAAGACTAAAATCCCCTATGACTACAACTCTCAATTTTTACCTTTTCATTATTCACTAATTTGGAGTTGATGATTCCAGGTGTTTTACTGTAGATTTACACACATGTCCCAAATATAAGAATCCATAGAAAATATATAATATAGTTTTATTTACAGGTTTTTAATACAAAATGACACATACTGTGTATACCTTTCTGTAACTTGCTTTATAAACTCAATAATAGGGGTGTGTGGGTGGCTCAGTCAGTTGAGCACCCAACTCTTGATTTCGGCTCATGGGGTCGAGCCCCATTTTGGGCTCCATGCTGAGCTTGGAATCTGCTTAAGACTCTCTCTCTCTCTCTCTCTCTCTTCTCACCATCTGCCCTTCGCCCAGCTTGCTCTCTCTTTAAAAGGGAAGAAAGAAACTAAACTCAGTAATAAATCTTAGGGGTCTTATTATATTAACACACATATATCCTTCTGTTGCATTATTTCCATGTTAGGAATATACCACCATTTATACATCCCTTCCTCTATTGAAGAAGTATTAAGAGATTGATTTTTTTTAATCTATGAAATACACAACAACAATAAACCCTTCTGAGCATTCTTGTATATTCATATGTGCACATGTTTCTCTAGGAGCTGAAATTATGAAAAAGTGAATGAATGTGTCATGAAGCTAGTAGGTGAAAATGACTCCAGGCAGAGGGAAAGTCAGGGATGTTGTGCAGGGGGTTGGTGGTCACACATTTCCTTCTTCCCCATGCGGTTCAAGGGTCAACTATATATCAAAGTGTTAAGATGTGCCACTTACCTTAAAACTTTTTAACACAGACAATAAGATATCATATATTTGTGCCACTTGAATTAAGTTTCAACTCTAAGGAGAGGCAATGACCCTCATCAGGAAAACAAATTGCAGATGGGGGATCAGCTTACATTGTAATGGAAAGCCATGGCACAGGAAACTAAAATTCAGATATCCACATCTTGAGCAATATGTGAAACTTTACTAAATAAGAGAGCATACCATACGTTAGGTTTTTATTGGCAAATTAGGGGTATATTAAATAGCAAAATTAATGTTATGCCTGGGTCTTTTTGTCTAAGTAATCTCTACACCCAACATGGGGCTTGAACTTACAACCCTGAGATCAAGAGTCACATGCTCCACCCACTGAGCCAGCCAGGCACCCCAACATGAGTCTTTAAATAAAGGTATCTAAGATACATGTCTCGGCTAAAATGTTTTAGAGACACACTCTACTCTTGCACCAACAGAATATAAAAATCGAAGGTAGTCTGCACTTTGAAACTTTATGAATGGAATTAAAGATTTCACCCTTAACAGATCTAGTGTCCAGCCAGTGGTGGATACAGATGTGAATAAACAAAGTGTGATATATTCAGATAGTAGGATACTTAGGAAGAGGAAGTAATGAGCGACTGATACACACAAGAGCATGGGTGAATCTTGTTTAATGAAAGAAACAAGGTACAAAAGAGTCCCTACCATATGATTTCCTGGATTTAAAGTTCTAGAACCGTTAAAATAAATCTTGCTCAGGTGAATGGAGTATTGTTTCTTCAGATTGTTTTAATATTCTCTTTGCCTTTCCATCCTATTTAAAAGACAGAAAAAATCAGAAATAAGGATGGATAAGGGAGTTAATGCAAGAATATGACTAGGAATTACCATCTCCAGACACATTCTCATTAGTCAATGAATGATCATTTGTTTTAGTTAATATAACATATTGACAAAGTTGATTAGAATTTGCCTCTGTGCTATAATGAATTTTTGGTCAAATATAGACAAAATGGGAAAAATTGAAATTAAATTCACTGATAACTCAATAGTGATTCATATAATATTTCCAAAATCCCCTTTATATAATCCTTTATCATGGGAAGTTTCTCATATTTATATAATAATCACATAAAACAATAAAGAAGTCGAATCTGCTTTGACGTCTCAGGCAGAGTTGGGGAAGAGAAAATGGGGAATGCTCTCCAGCTGCTTGAGTGTCCTGGTGAATGAACAAAAGTGGCCCATTCAGGAGAGAGAAACTGCACAATAAATTGACTAGGGGAAACCTAAAAGAATTATTAACTACAACGGAATATTGGAGCAAAAAGGGAATGGCTAGTAGGAAGGAAAGAGGACTCCTACAGGAATAGGGGATGTAAAGTGTAGCCACTGCTCAGGGTTACAATATGCAGGAAGAGGTTCCCATCCACTCCAGGGCTGAGACTCAGACCTTGGAGAAGACACACTTGTGGCTCACTGGATGGCAGAGAAGTCACTATGGTGCGGTAACAGTGGACCTTGCTGGAAATCCACCCTTAAGAACTTGCCAGAAAACCATCCTTTGGAATGCTGGGAAAAGATGTTCACAAGGACATATCTTATGGGAGGCACTCTTCTACAAACCCACCTAAAAATGGGGGTGCTAAGGGAAGCTGCTGTCCCCCTGGGTGCTGCTGAACACTGCCCTGCAGGAAGCTGGTGCAGGTGCTGACATGAGCTGGTCACTGGAGACGCCCCCAGGCTGCAGGAGCTTGCCAGAGGGAACACAGACAAGGAGGCAAATCCCTCTCTTCCTGCACTTGCTACTGAAAATTTTAAAGTTGTGCCAACTGGCAAAGAAAATATTTGAAGGGACCAAATCTATTTTTAAGAACAAGCAAAAGATGAATTTGGAGCTGAGAGTTAATAAATCTCCCACCCCTTTGACTACTCAGCTTCTATATGTAAACTTCTACACATATTTGAAACACATGTAACAACAAAACAATTCAATATTTTTACCTCCTTCAGGATACTGCTATCCTTCTTGGCAAGTGAAAAAAACTTCTCACCCTTTCCCCAAAATGAGGAGATGCCTGAATACAATATCATCACCATCTCTGATGATATTAATAACTCTTCAGATTCAGAGCCCCTCTAAAAAATTCTGTTACCTATAAGCTAAAGTGTAAAGTTAATTTCCAAAAGTTGTATATAAAATGAAAATGGGAAAGATAGTAGCAGGAAAGATTTAGCACATACAAGTAAGCATACATATATAACAAGAAAATACAAAATATGCAAAAGTACTCTGACTTTGCCTATACTTCACATGGTGAGCTTTGAATGATGTATAGAATTGTTGAATCCATATGTTGTATATATGAAACTAATATAACATTATATGTTCATTATACTTCACTTTTTAAAAGTACTACAACTTTGGGGCGCCTGGGTGGCTCAGTCTGTTGAGCTTCCGACTTCGGCTCAGGTCACGATCTCAGGGTCTGTGAGTTTGAGCCCTGCGTCGGGCTCTGTGCTGACAGCTCAGAGCCTGGAGCCTGCTTCCAATTCTGTGTCTCCCTCTCTCTCTGCCCCTCCCCCGTTCATGCTCTGTCTCTCTCTGTCTCAAAAATAAATAAACATTAAAAAAATAAATTTAAAACTACTACAACTCTGTTTCTGTAATTGGTCACAAGGCTATAACTGACATCTATTGCTTCCTTAATCAATCTCTACTTTATATTTCCCCTGCCCTCAACCAGTTTTGTTTGGGTAACTATAGTTTTCCATTAAACTTCACCACTGAGCATGAAAGTACTAACAGGCTCCAAACATAGTATTCTTGCTTCCATTGTGTAGATGCAACCCAATATCTTCTTGTTAATCAAGATCAACCACTCCAGCCAATAGATATTTTTCTTTATGATTCAATGACTGAGAAGCTCAAAATATCCAGGAGTTATACTTATCATCCATTGAGTAGAGAGATTTTTTTTTTGTCTCCTGGCAGAAGAATTCTTCCCTAAAGACTAAGATCTCCAAATCCACATAGCATAAAGTTGCCAGTATGGAAATCTCAAAGTCTGATAGTGGGTTATTAGCTGTAATAGTAAGAGAAGCCACTTCCACATCTATGTTTTGATTCCAGGGCCCATGGATTCTGGCTATGTGAAAGACAGTAATGCATAAAGTAACATAAATTTCTCTGATTTGAAGCACATGTTAATTTCTACTAACAAAGTCTCATCAGTCAGGGTGTATCTCCCAACTGGCATTGTAACTCAGTCTTCAGTAAGATATTCTGTCTTTCAATTAGGCCAGCCACTTCTGAGTGGTGAGGTATGGGGTAAGACTGGCTAATTACATGAAAAGTCAGAATTATTAGTTTGATAAAATAACTCAGGATTCCCACATTATTCTTAATATAATTCTTTATTGTAGAAAGTTCCTCATAAAAATCATATGTAACCTGGGGCGCTTGGGTGGCTCAGTCGGTTAAGCATCCAACTTCGGCTCAGGTCATGATCTCATGGCTCATGAGTTCAAGCTCCACATCGGGCTCTGTGCTGACAGCTCAGAGCCTGGAGCCTGCTTCGAATTCTGTGTCTCCCTCCCTTTCTGCCCCACCCCCACTCATGCTCTGTCTCTTTCTCTCAAAAATTAATAAACATAAAAAAATACTTAATCATATAAATAAATAACTAATAATAAAAGCAGAAAGGGAGAGAGAAGGACAGGGTACTTTGATTTTTCAGGTAGAGTTAGGGTTGGGAAGGTGGGGGTATGATCTCCCAACTGCTCAGGGTCCTTGATATAAATCCTATTTTTCTTCAAACTCACTTTGAGTTCGGAATAAAAAACATTAGTAATCTCCTTCTCCTACTAATCTGAATAAAGCTCCCACCACAGTCCCTTTGGGCAATGTACTTGAGCTGACAATAGTGTCACCTGAAAATAGAGGTAGAGAGATTATGGTCCAAAAATAAAAAGGGAAGGAAGGAAGGAGAAGGACATTAAAGGAATACAAATTCCTTATTCCAGATTTTATGTCTCCAACACCAGCGTTTACTTTCCTTGTACCCTTCCAGCAATCACTCAAACACATTTATTACACATAACCATATCACCACATCCTAAAAATTACCGTTGATCTTCTGATGTATCGTTAGTGATGATCTATTTAGTCTCTCTATATTTTGAGGGCTGCTGGGCACTTTTCACACATTATAGAATAAACCAAGAAGCAGCTAGAAAGCTTCCTCTTTATCTTTCTCCCCTTTCTGCAGAGTATTTGTTATCTCTAAGACTTCAAGAACACAAGGGCCATAAAACTTCTTACACAGTTCTTTCCATCCTAACACAAAACAATTTTATACTGGGTTATAAGTTTATACTGGGTCCAGTGACACCTAGTATTCACTGCAATTCTTATCAATATTTCTAGCAGAGTTTGGCATTGTTAAAATTACTACATCATTAATTATAATGTTGTTAACATATAAGATTCAAACTCTAATATTCCAACTATGAAATCAAACAAGAACAGGAGAAAAAGCAAGAAGAAAAAAAAATGTCCATAGCAGGAAGCAGCAAAAGAGATTACATCCACAAATTTCTGGTGAAGATTTGTAGAATTTAAATTACTAAAAGAAGGGGTGCCTGGGTGGCTCAGTTGGTTGAATGTCCAACTCTTGATTTCAACTCAGATCATGATCTCACACTTTGTGAGTTCCAGCCCCGCAATGGGCTCTGCACTGATAATATGGAGCCTGCTTAGCATTCTGTCTCTCCATCTCTCTGCCCCTCTCCTGTTCATGCCCCACCCCCTAAAATTAAGTAAGTAAGTAAGTAAATAAATACATTAAAATTTTTCAGAGTCCCTCTTAAATAAAGGAATTGACACTCAAAGATAATATTCTGACACATTCTGACCAACACAGTAAGATCTAGGGGGGAAAAAATTCCAAGAAGATGATCTGTGAATGATGAAAGAAACAAGCAGGCAAACTTTTCAGGGAAAGAACATGAGGAGTTCATGTTTTGTTTTCTGGGTTGGCTGACAGAAGAAATGATAAATGAAAACTCATATAGTTAACCTCTAGGCAGGCAGTCAACCTCAAGGCCAGTCTTTAAGCATCCTGGTATTATATGATCAGAACACTATCTTCTCCATCATTCTGTAATACTATTTATTATCATGTAGTTTCTACAAAGACCAAAAACCTGCTAAATTAAGTTTATCAGACATGGAGTTGTAGAATTATATAGAAATATCTGAGTCTGCGGGGCGCCTGGGTGGCTCAGTCGGTTAAGCGTCCGACTTCGGCTCAGGTCACGATCTCGCGGTCCGTGAGTTTGAGCCCCGCGTCAGGCTCTGGGCAGATGGCTCAGAGCCTGGAGCCTGTTTCCAATTCTGTGTCTCCCTCTCTCTCTGCCCCTCCCCCGTTCATGCTCTGTCTCTCTCTGTCTCAAAAATAAATAAACGTTAAAAAAAAAATTAAAAAAAAAAAGAAATATCTGAGTCTGCTCAGTTCTATTTGCCTCATTTGGCATCATACAGCAAGAGATCTCTGATAATACCACAGGAAGAGACCATCAGTCTCCAAAAACTCCCCTACCATGGTGGTTTGTGTTCGGCTCCCCCTGCAGTCCCAGACACTGTGTCACGCACAGCACAGAAGTACTTGGCTGCATCGCTGCCAAGGGCTCGGGATTTCCTCAGGTGGAAGGTGGTTTCATGGTTCTTAAATTCAGCCTCAAAACCTTTGATGCCTTTAACCAGGGTGTCCCCTGAAAAGTACTTCAGTAGAACCTGGAGTCCTTGGTTGGGGTGCTGCATGTACCAGAAGAGATAAGGAGTTCCACTATAGGAATAGTTGCACCTCAGCTCCAGAGGGGCTCCTTCAGAGACAGTGACATGGACATCAGGCTGCGTCACTGACTGGGCTCCGGTGTCGCCTGCAAAATCAGTGTTGTATCAGTGAAAGCAGTGCACACTTCACAATGAAAAGTCAGTATTTCCAGCTGAATCTGTAGAACTATAGACTAATATGAAATTTTACTCACGCAGGGCAAATATCCCCAGTGTTGAGATAAGCAACAGGAACATGGCCGAGCAGTAGAAAGGCAGTGGGCTCTTCTCAGGAAAATCTCCCCCTGAGCAGACAGGAAACTGGCTGAGGAAACCAAGCCCTCGGACATAAGAAGGGTGGAGAAAGTAAAGTTGGACAGGTTCCTTGCTGAGATAAAAATGCAAAAGCTGCTGAGATGAGCCTGGAGCTTTCTGACGGATGATTCTTGTCCCTGTCTCTGTCTGCAAAGAGCTCAGCCAGCTGCAGTGGGGAGGGCGTGAGCAGATGATGTTGAGCAACAAGATCTCTAGTTTGTGCAGCATCGTCCCCTGGAGGCCCCTCCAAGAACTAATTTATGTGTTCCTTCTGTTTTCTGAGGTATGAAAAGTTCTGCACAATATATTTCTTCCTTCCCAAACCTATGATGGTGTATTCTTCCTAGAGTCTATTAGAAATGAGGTGTCATATAAAAGTAGACTAATGAGTTTCACTGAGAAATCAGTTTTTAAAAAATATATCAGACTCAGAATCCAAGTTACAACACAACACTTAAAATGTTTAAGATGAATTCAATCTCCATCAAAATACCACCAGCATTTTTCGCAGAGCTACACCAAACAATACTAAAATTTGTATGGAACCACGAAAGACCCTGAATGGCCAAAGCAATCCTGAAAAAAAAAACAAAAAAACTGGAAGCATTGCGATTCTGGATTTCAGGCTATCTTACAAAGCTGTTGTCATCAAGATAGTATGGTATTGGTACAAAAACAAACACGCAGATCAATGGAACACAACAGAATACCCAGAAATGGACCCACAACTATATGGTTAATTCATCTTCAACAAACCAGGAACGAATATCTAATTGAAAAAAAAGACAGTCTCTTCAACATATGGTGTTGGAAAACTGGAAGGCAACATGCAGAAGAATGAAACTGGACCACTTTCTTATACCATACACAAAAATAAATTCAAAATGGATGAAAGACCTAAATATGAGACAGGAAACCATCAAAATCCTAGAGGAGAATGGAGGCAGCAACCTCTTTGACTTCAGCCACAGTAACTTCTTACTAACATGTCGTCGAAGGCAAGGGAAACAAAAGGAAACGTGAACTATTGGTACTTCATCAAGATAAAAACCTGCACAGTGAAGGAAACAATCAACAAAACTAAAAGGCAGCCTCTGGAATTGGAGAAGATATTGCAAACGATACATCTGATAAAGGGTTACTATCCAAATCTATGAAGAACTTATCAAGTTCAACACTCGAAAAACAAATAACTCACTTAAGAAATGGGCAGAAGACATGAACAGACACTTTTCCAAAGAAGAAACCCAGATGGCTAACAGACACATGAAAAGATGCTCAACATTACTCATCATCAGGAAAATATAAACGAAAACTATGATGAGATACACCTCATACCTGTCCGAATGGCTAAAATTAACAACACAAGAAACAACTGATGCTGGCGAGGATGTGGAGAAAGGGGGACTCTTTTGCACTGCTGGTGGGAATGCAAACTGGTGCAGCCACTCTGGAGAACAGTATGGAGGTTTCTCAAGAAACTAAAATTAGAACTACCCTATGATCCAGCAATTGCACTGTTAGGTATTTCCCCAAAGAATACAAAAATACAGATTTGAAGGAGCACATACACAGTAATCTTTGTGCACAGTAATCTCTCCAAAATTGTGCTTGCCAACAGTGCAGGAGGTAGGGGAGATATTTCCAATACATGACTGTATAAGGTTTTTTTTTTTTTTTCTTAAAACATGTTATCTAAGACATTTGTGGGTTTGTGACTGAGGAAGGATGAATGATATTTCTGGAAGAGTCAGTTTCTCAATGAATTACACATCCTTGAAGAGTGGCTCCATTCCCCAAATTGAATAGTTTGGCAGACAATGTAAAAATTCAGTTGTATAAAAATACTGATAAAGAAAAACTAGTGTATTACAGAAGTAAATACAGTTTCTTGATATCAGGAAAGTTCTAGAAACAAAGAAAGACAAAATAGAAAATGATTCCAACCAGAATTTAGTTGGTAAAAAATAGGATGTCTACAAAATGTTCACTCTGATTTAATTTCCAGCTCTGTACCTTTCCTGTGCAATTTTTGGCCCCCCTCTCACCCGCACAGCTGATTCTGGCCAGGCCCTATGTTGCCGATCAAAGTAAATATCACACTATATTTTTGTTCCTTATTTTTATCTCTTCTCTTCATTCTTGTTCACTCTACTCTCAGCCAAGATATATGAAAAGGTAGGATAGTGGGGGTATTCAAATATTTTTCTTATCAGTTGGACTAGGGAATTTTAATCATAACAGTCAAAAAATTGAAAGCAGATAATGGGATATTTTATGTTCAGTTTCCATGGTTATAATGCCCAGAAATATTCCTATCCTGGTACCTGTGCTCAAAGAATTATCTCCATCATGGATTTATAGAGCTATAGACTCTAGATGTCTGCTGAAGTTTATATGGAATGGCAGAATTGAAAACCTGAGATGAACTTTACACACTGTTCCTCTTCTGCCCACCCCAACTTTGCTATCTATATAATATGACTGGCTCGCTTGACTAACCACGGTGTCCTTCAGTAGAAGGGTAAATACACTATGGTATGCCCAAACAATGGAAACTTAGTGCTAAAAAGAAATGAGCTGTCACCTAATGTCTAAATAACTTTAAAAACAGAAGTCTAAGGAAATAAAGGTCAGCCTTAAGATTCCCACAGAATAAAGGATTTTTCAGCCAGTGGTATATGAATTAAAATATCTTTACAGTAATTTAAACTATTTAAGAAATATTTGGAAAAAAGTTTGTTTTATCAGAATGCCTTAGTCATCTAGGACTGCTGTAACAAAATACCATAGACTGTGTTGCTTAAACAACAGATATTTGTTACTCACGGTTCTGAAAGCTGGGAAGTCCAAGATCAAATTGCTGGCAGATTAGTTCCTGGTGAACTCCTTCCTTAGGGCTTATAGATGGACCCCTTCAGTTGGTGGTGAGAAGAAGCTCTCGTATCTCTTCCTCTTTTTATAAGGACACTAATCCCATCATGGAAGTCCCATTTTCATGACCCTATCTAAATCTAATTACCTCCCAAAGGCCACATCTCCTAATACCATCACACCGGGGGCTAGAGCTTCAATGTATGAATTTTGGCAGAACACATCCAGTCCATAACACAAAACATTCTGAAATTATCATTATCACTGAAGGAAATACTTATTTTCATAGGTAAAAATATAAACCAAGTTCAATCCAATTTAGCAACATAGATACACGAGTATATGGATTTACTCTAATTCTAAAAATCATTGTTTGAAATTATTAAAGAAATATGAAAAAAAAAAAAAAGAAATGAGCCATCAGCCATGAAAAGATGGGAGGAAAGTTAAATGCGTATTTCTAGGTGCAAGAAGCCAATCTGAAAAGGCTGCATGCTGTTTGATACCTACTATATGACATTCTGAAAAAGACAAAACTATGGGGACAGTAAAAAGATCAGTGGTTACAGTGGGGTTACAGGGAGGAAGGGAAAAAAATTTTTAAGTAAAAGAAAGCATAACTGATAAGCAAAAATCAGAAAGCTTATAACACAGATTTGGAAGGAAATTTTTTATGTGCTCTTCTCAATTCCTCAAAAATCAACTTCCAGTTTTCTGCTAGTTTAGAAAGTGATCATTGCTTGTTATAAAGGGCCATGGAGTGCATGGCTGTTCTGTTCCTTATGAATTTTCTCTCGCGGTCCACTTATTTTCTTTCCCTATGCGCCAATACGATCAGTACACACACACACACACACACACACACACACACACACACACACGTGTGTGCATGCAGGCATACACACATGTACCAACACAGGCAACATCCTCCTCCTCAGTTACTCAAAATATTCAAAAATATGTGGGGTTTCTTTTCCCTCGGCCTTCCCGGAGGGCCCAGCACACACAGAGGTATTTCTGCACTGGGCCTCGTTTTCTTCTTTATCAAGTCTCTGACACAAGTTTGCATTTCTGCCTATACTGCTCATTCTCTAAAATTTGTTGGCATCACGGTCTGCTGATAGCTTCTTTTCTGTTTCTGTTTGGTTTTGTGGGTTTCTGCTCTGTGGGATGTTTTTACCATCTCTTGAATAGAGTTTTAGAGAAAATCAAGAGATAAATGTGTATTTTTAAACAACCATTATTTTTTCTAAGTATTTTATTTCGGGGGCACCTTGGTGGCTCAGTCGGTTAAGCGTCTGACTTCAGCTCAAGTCATGATCTCACGGTCCGTGAGTTTGAGCCCCACGTTGGGCTCTGTGCTGACAGCTCAGAGCCTGGAGCCTGCTTCAGATTCTGTGTCTCCCTCTCTCTGACCCTCCCCCATTCATGCTCTGTCTCTCTGTCTCAAAAATAAATAAACATTAAAAAAAAGTTTTTTAAAAAATTTAAAAAAAAGAAGTCATGTACCTGTAAACGTTCCACTTGAGGTGTTGAGCGCTAGATGACCCTTCATGCAAATAGCAAAGCAAACGTTTACAGACTATAAATAAACGTAGATACATAACGAAAGTAATATGAAGAAATTAATCTATAAGCAAAAGGGCAGGAGGGAACATAACAGGAAAATAAGCATAATGTTCCTTAATGGTTGCTTACACAAAGGAACATTTTTAGAATTAGGTAATGCCGAGAAACATAGATGATGCACGCTACCAGGAAATTGCTGACAAATATAATGACACATTTGCCACAATAAAGCAGCCAGTCTAACACACTGCTGTTGTCTGTGTCCATTTGTTATTTCGCCAATGCCGTTCATCCTTCGGGAACCCCTGGACCTGCTGGGGCTGGACCTCAGCACCTTCTGGTTTCTATGCTCTAGCCATTTGTATGACTTTTGTATCAAGCAGACACTGAGGAACAAACCACCATACACTGTGCTGGAACCAGAGTGGATCAGTCAGAGACGCTCAGCATCTGGGCCCCTGTTCTGCTCAGAGTTTGCGCTCAGCTCCCCCTGCAGACTCTGTCACTGTGTCCGTCAGGGCACAGTAGTACACAGCCGAATCTGACACTTGCACTGAGGATTTCTCCAAGTGGAAGGTTTTGGATTTCCTGTTGTAGGTGGCTTCAAAACCTTTGTGACTTCCCTTCTCCGTGTCCCTAAAGGCTTTCAGGAGGAGCTGTGGACCTTCTCTGGGATACTGGACATACCAGAAAAGAGTGGGGGTCCCTGTTATTGAATAAGTACAGTTTATAGTCAGGTACTCCCCTTCGGAGAGAGTCACTGGGCCTTCCATCTGGGTCACTGAGTCTCCGTGGGTTTGTCCTGGGAAAAAAGAAAAGAGACCTGTGTTACCTTGGACATATACGTCCTGGATAAATTTATACTTACATGTTTTGCTGACAGAACAGAAGAAAGAATCCAAATTTTAAGAGGCATTTTACTTACCAAGCAACAAGAGTACCACAGTCACGAAGCCTGGAGAAGAGTTCATCTCTAGAGTGTCACCTAGCTAATGTGCTTCATTCTTAGCAGGAAGAAGCATTGGAGAGACAGAGCAATGATCAGTGGAAACCCACATTTCTCAGGAAAGGTGTTTGTGTTAGGAAGCTGCACCCCCTGCTGGACAGGGACTGAAACGGGATGAATGGTGGCCAGGGTCCTCCCAGAGTCAGCAAGATGTCTTTGTCCCTGACTTTATGAGGCACATGGCAGTCTTCAGGTGGCACTTGGAAATCTGAACAGCAGCAATCCTGACCTCTCAGGTCTATTTTGTTCTTAGGTCACTACCTAATGTGGAAGTTCTTTAACAGAGCATCCCAGAGCATTATTTCTGTAGCTGAAAATAACAACCTTCTAACACATTTTAATTCTGTACTTTATGTTTTCACGTATCCACTGTGGGCCAGCCTATAATCCACTGACTGCCAGAAAATGGCTGGGATTGAATACAGAGAAAGTAATAAGAAGTCAAGTCATTACTGAGTGGTTCTGTGTTTTTCAACACTGTACCCCAATGTTAGAACAGTGGTTGTCCTTTTTTAATATTCACTAAATATTTTTTTAATGTTTATTTATTTTTGAGAGAGAGAGACAGAGACAGAGATAGAGTGTGAGCAGGGGAGGGACAGAGAGAAGGAGACACAGAATCCAAAGCAGGCTCCGGGTTCTGAGCTGTCAGCACAGAGCCCGACGTGGGGCTCGAACTCACGGACCGCGAGATCCTGACCTGAACCAAAGTCAGATGTTTAACCGACTGAGCCACCCAGGCACCCTAATACTTACTAAATATTTCTTAAACAGAAATAATGAACATGTGGCCTTTATCTGAAATATAGTATTTCTTGGTCCTAAAATAATACCAATTGTAAGGATTACTATCTTCTTAACAAAAGCTTTCAGAAGAAAAGTCACCCTATTTTGTAAACAAATATTTTAATAGTCAAATATTCCCGGTTTTCCAAACCAGTAAAAAGTGAATATATGAGTTCTAGACAGAAGAAACGTCATAAATGAAGTTGTTGAATCCCTATTGAATGATCTGAGATTCTCATTCTCTCACTGTTTGTTGATGTAAATATAAGGTGGCTGTTAAATGTGAAACGGGCAACAAATACTAAACCTATACTATTAACAAGTTTTAGGCTCAAAGATGCTTCTGACTGCCATCCATTTGTTACATTTTCTTGCCAACCTTGAATGAAATAATTTCTCCCCACAAGGTAAGGGATCAGGATTATGAAGATAAAGTTCTGGAGAGGGACACATCTTCTGTAGCTCTGTACACATGTATCTCTAAACACAGAGACAGAAGCTTAGCTCACACTCTCTGTTGAAGGCCACTCTCCATGGATTCACATCAAGGAGCTTCATGAGTCCAGAGACAACATTGTAGTGGTTTCCCACATGCAGAGGGGAGTAAGAAATTCAAGAGTGGATATTGTTTTGGTTCACGTGTCCCTTCCCTTCCTCTCCACTTTCCAAGTCAAATTGTCACAACCGGCCTCAAAACTATGCTAGGAAGGAATTTGGGACAAGCAGCTATCAACTTCTATACAGGTATGGCAGGGAGAATGCCAGATAGACTGGGATGACACTGGTTTGAAAATAAGCAGGATAGCACGTGGATACAGAAAGTCGTTATCTACACTATCAAAAAAAAAAAACAAAAAACAGTTTAAGCCAATGAGAACCTAGAGGAAAAGTGTTTCACATTTTGAGTGACACCAGAAGACTTGTACAACATTGAGAACAGAGATCTCTTAAATTTGGATTTTTAATGGCTTTATTGATTTGTAACTGACATAAAAATAAACTGCACCAATTTGAAGTGAGCAATTTTATAAGATTTAACATATAAATATATATATATTTGTGAAGCCATCACCACAGTCAAAGTAATGAACATATGCATCATCCTCAAAAGCTTCCTCATGTCTCTTTGCAGTCCGTCTCTCAACCCTCTCCCACCCCCATTTCAGGCAACACTTCTGTCATGAATAGTTCACATAATTTATAATTTTGCATAAGCAGAATCACATGTACTCTTTTGTCTGCCTTCTCCTCAGCATAGTTATTCTGAAATTTTTCCATGGTTGTAAGTATCAAAAGTTTGTTCCTTTTTGTTGCTAAGTAGCATTCTATTACAGAGATATAAAAGAATTTCTTCATTTATTCACCTACTAATGTACATTTTGGTTAGTCCCATTTGGGGGCTGTTAAAAATAAAGCTGCTGGAGACTCACAAATGCAAACAACAAACTGATGGTTGCTAGAGGGAAGGGGGTGGGGAATGGGCAAAATGTGTGAATGTGAGTGGAAGATACAGGCTTCCACTTATGGAATGAATAAGTCACGATGATAAAAGGCAGAGCATAAGGAATAGAGTCAATGATATTGTAATAGTGTTTTGTATGGTAACAGATGCTAGCTACACTTGTGAACACAGCAAAATGTTTAGACTTGTCAAATCACTATGTTGTATGCCTGGAACTAATATAATGTGTGTCAACTATCCTCAAATAAAAATATATACAAATAGGACAGACCTTGTTTTCTTCTAGCTGAGTATTCTCAATTACTAGGTAAACAGTGCATTAAAAACTCATCATGCAATTACAAATTCTGTATCTTATTCAGCACACCATCATCATACATTAGAATATTTATTCTCACAAAGACGTTATACTTTCATGTCTCTTTTAAACTACATTTTGTAAGGCACTGATGTATTAAAGATATAAAGTGATTCCATTATGAGGTTAATATTCCTATGCATGCTTGAAGATTTGGGGCCTACATGAATGCATGGAACAAATTCCTTATTCTCAACTCAATTTCAGCACCTGAAATTCCACTCTAAAGAAGAACATTCCCCTTAGAACTAATAAATGAATTCAGCACAATTGCAGGATGCAAAACCAACACGCAAAACTCCATTGCACTTCCATCCACTAACAATAAATCATCCAAAAGGAAATTAAGAAAACATTTCCGTTTAAGGGACACCTGGGTGGCTCAGTCAGTTAAGTGTCCAACTTCAGCTCAAGTCATGATCTCATGGTTTGTGGGTTTGAGCCCCATGTCGGGCTCTGTGCTAACAGCTCAGAGCCTGCAGCCTGCTTCAGATTCTGTGTCCCTCTCTCTCTGCCACTCCCTCACTTGTTCTCTCTCTCCCTCCCACCCTCTCTCTCTCTCTTTTTCCTCTCTCAAAAATAAACATTAATAATAATTTTAAAAAAAGAAAATATTTCCATTTACAATAGCATCAAAAATAATAAAATGCTTGGGAATAAAATTAAGTACAGGGACTAAAGAATGTATGCTGAAAATTATAAGACACTGCTAAGAGTAATTAAAGAAGACACAAAGAAATGGGAAGACATCTGTGTTCATGGATTGGAAGACTTAATATTGTTAATATGTCAATACTACAGAAAATGATCTATACAGTTAATGCAATTCCTGTCAAAATCCCAAAGGTCCGTTTTGCAGAAATAGAAAAATCCACCAGAGATTCATAAGGCGTCTCAAGGGACCCCATATAGTCAAAACAATCTAGAAAAAGAAGAATAAGGTCCTACACTTCTTGACTGCAACATTTGATACAAAACTACAGTAATCCAAACAGTGTTGTGTTGGCATTAAGACAGACATATAGACCAATGAAATAGAATAGGGAGTGCAGAAATAAATCCTTGCACACATGGTCAGATGACTTTCAACAAGGGTTCCAAGACCACGTCATTGTGAAAGGACAGTGTTTTCAACAAATGGTGATGGAAAATTTCAGATCCACATCACAAAAAAGATAAATGGGACCCTAACCTTACACCATATACAAAAATCAACACAAAATGAATAAAGGGCCTAAATGTGAAACTGAAACCAAAGACTCTTAGAAAAAAACGTGAAGGAAGATCTTTATGACATGGGATTTTGCAATAATTTCACGATTTTACACCAAAGCAGAAGATGCAATTGGACTATAGCAAAATTTAAAATGTCTGTGCATCAGAGGATACGATCAACAGGATGAACAGGCCACCTGTGAAACTGAAGAAAGCATTTGCAAATCATATATCTGATAAGGGGTTAACATCCAAAATATGAAAGGAGCACTTACATCTCAACAACAAGAAACCAAACAACCTAATTTAAACAAAGGTAAACCCTAAGATATACTAATGACCAATTAGTACCTCAAAAGATGCTAAACATCACTACTCATTAGGGGAATGCAAAACCACAATCAGATACCACCTTACAGTAGTAAGGATGGCTACAGTTAAAAGAAAAAAATAACAGGTGATGACAAAGATATGAAAAACTGGAATCCTTGTTTACTGTTGGTGAGAATGTAAAATGCAGCTTCTGGGTTAAACATTATAGCAGTTCCTCAAAAAATACAGATCAAATTACCATATGATCCACCAATTCCATTTTGGCACAGACCAACCAAAATTGAAAGCATTTGGGAATATACTGCAATTACTGAAATTTTTACATGCCCACATTTATAGCAACATTATTCACAATAGCCAGCAAGTGGAAGCAATTCAAGTGCCTATCAGCAGATGAATGGGTAAACAAAATGTGGTATTAGATACAATGGAATATTATTCAGCCTTCAAAAGAAAGAAATTCTGACAACATGGGACGACATAGATGAACCCTGAGGCCATTATGCTAAATGAAATAAGCCAGTCACAAAAAGTCAAATACTGTATGACTCCATGCACATGAGGTATGTAGAGTAGTCCAATCCATAGAGACAAGAACTAGAATGTTTCCAGGGGCTGAGAGGAAAGGAGAAATAGGGAGTCATTATTTAATGAGTAAAGAGTTTCCGTTCTGCAAGATGAAAAGTGTCCTGGAGATGGATGGTGCTGATGGCTGTATAAAAATGTGAATGCACTTCACATCACTGAACTGTACACTTAAAAATTATTCACATGGTAAATGGAATGTTAGGTGCATCACAATGAAAATATTTTTTGATTTAAAAAATGCTTATTGGGGTTCCTGGGTGTCTCAGTTCATTGAGCTCAGATCAACCTGATTTTGGCTCAGGTCATGATCCCAGGGTCATGAGATCAAGCCTCCTATTGGGCTCCATGAGAGCGTGGAGTCTGCTTAAGATTCTGTCTCTCTTTTCCTTTGCCGCTCTCACCTGCTTTTGCAAGCTTGCTCTCTCTCTCTCTGTCTCTCTCTAAAACACAAAAAATAAACTTTTGAAAATTCATGAAAATTAAACACACGCTTATTATTAAGATTTCTACTCTATACATCTGTTTTCCAAATGCAAATATAAGAGGGAGGCATGGTACAAGATCACCTATCAACCATTACCATTCAAATGTTAGGAAGCTGAGAACATGGGGTTAATGCCGAGGAGGAAATAGGAAAGAATGAAGAGTTTGGATTGTAGAACATTGAGCATAGCAGGCCTGCGGACACACAAAATGAGCCACTTGGCCTTAAATGCTTTTGAGGTGTGGTAAAGGACAAGAACAGAGAAAAGAAAGAATTCAAACTTGGCACCATCACAGTATACCCCTAGTACTCACTATTACTGACCATTTTATGGATAAGGCTGGTAGGGTTAGATAAGCCTACCTTTTAAGATTTGAATTTTTCCATGCTAGAGATGGTAATAAGGCCATTAAATGGAATGTGTTCTAGGCAGAAAATGTGTACAGAGTAGGCACTCATGACTTTTCTGGATAAATATATATATATGTATATGTATATGTATATATATATATATATATATATATATATATATATACACACACACACACACACACACATATATATGTATATAAACATATATACATGAATATAAATATATGTATATTATATATATATGAATAAGTAACAACTTTTATTGAAAATCAACCTGCATTATTCTGTTAATATACTGCCTCCACTTGTACTTTCTTAATTTGAATATATGCATCTCTATTCAAGAGTGAATGGCTTTTACTGTGCTATCTTATAGATGTTGGATTAAGGTTAGGCTATCTCTATAAAAATCAAATTCATGGTCTAGACAATAAGAATATGCTGCAAAACATCAATACTTTGAAAGTTAGAAACTCTTAGCTATATACCATGGTGATTTTTAAATAGCCTTTTTTGTACTTGGAACACCAACTAAAAATGAATGTTAAGAAAATTCAAATAATTATCATACACAGATAAAAATGTAGGAATCTAGAGGGAGAAATTCATTTGAAGATAAAGGTAAGAAACTTCAAAATAGAATGAAAAACATTACAAGTCCTTTATCAATTGAGAAAGATAGCATTTTTTGGATTAAAAAATAGGAAACAGATACTTTAAATGTTAATGTGGTTGTTAAGTGCAATTCCAACTTTCTTGTTTTCATTTTTGTTTCTTTGATTCTTTAATGGAGGGATAATGAGCAGAAGTAAAACAGGACATAATTTTTGACATTTATATTGAAAAATTACATTGATACTATTAAAATTACCCCCCCAAAAAAATACTTGGAAAACAGAAATAGTGATGAGTGATTGACCCTCACCAGTAATAAAGGTTTCTGTAAAACTCTCTTCTCAGGTTGGTATAGAAAGAGACAATAGATCAATGGGACTAAATAAAGCATGTGGAAACAATGAAAAGAGGAATTTCATATGATACATGATGGTGATTCATAGTAGGAAAACAGGATGCTTATTTACGTACAAATAAAGAGGCTTGTTTCTCTGTTGGAGACACTTCCACATGACCCTCAAAGACCGACTAATCACTGATCATTTGTGGAGAAGACTGGTGGGAGGCAGTCTTCTATGGACTATGGAATTTGAATTCACTCAAACGTTCACTATGGGATTTGAGCTCATTTGTGCAGAGGTGTTAATAAGGTGGAATGAGTGCTGGCACAAAGTTGGCCGCAGGGTAGACACTTCAGAAAGTGAACGTGAGTACCACTGACTCACAGCAAACAAACCTAGACTAGGTCATTTAATAGTATTAAACAGCATGATATATAAAAAGAGGAAACACATGGAGAGATTTCATAACCTTCCTTATTGAACACAATGCCTGGGGCATGATTACAGGAAAGCAGATACGTTACCCCAAAATATGCCTCCATCACATAAAAATTATTTTGAATTGAGGTGCCTGGGTGGCTCAGTTGGTTAAGTGTCCCACTTCAGCTCAGGTCATGATCTCGCAGTTCATGAGTTCGAGCCCCCTGTTGGGCTCTGTGCTGACAGCTCACAGCCTGGAGCCTGTTTCTGATTCTGTGTCTCCCTCTCTCTCTGCCCCTCCTCCTCCTCTCTCTCTCTCTCTCTCTCTCTCTCTCTCTCTCTCTCCCTCTCTCTCTCTCTCTCTCTCAAAAATAAACATTAAAAAAATTTTTTTAATTATTTTGAAATGAAGGCAATTAAGAACCAGTAAACTCAGAAAAGCACCTCAACCCCACCGTTTTTCTGCCTAAAGGCAGAAAATAAATTCTCTTCTTTATTGGAGACAGACTCTTACCAGTCCAGAGATGTTACCAGAGAATCTGCAAATAAACTGTGTTAAACTAATCCTCACGTTCCTAGTTAAGGAAGGTAAGGACTAGCACACCTGGTTGAACTACCGCTAGTCCAAACCACATTGTCTTGCCAATTCCTCACAAACTTATTGTTTCTTCATCTACAAGATATAAAGCTACCTGCTCTAATCGCTTCTTCATGTCTTCATTTTCTTGTGAAGGCTCCCATGAATGTGAAAAAATTCAATAAAATTTGTATACTACTGTATAATCTGTCTACTGTCACTTTAATTGTTACACACAGTCAGGAAGCCAAAGAGGGTGGAAGAGAATTTGTCCTCCCATACATAATATATACTCCATAAATATATCTATTGAATGAATTGAGCTGAAAACCTGGCAGTTCAAACAAATTTTTACCGATTTTTCAGTCAAAACTTTTGGAAGTTTTTTAGCCAATTCACTAGCAAAATGCAGTAGTCCAATGGCAAAGACATGATGTGGCAGTTCTTTCTCTCCAATATTTGGTCAAAACTTGTGTATGTCCAGTATTCCTAGGAGGCTCAGTCTGTTAAGCATCCGACTCTTGATTTTGGTTCAGGTCATGATCTCAGGGTGTTGAAATGGAGCCTCCCATCAAGCTCCACCCTGCCCTAGAGCTGGATTAAGATTCTCTCTCTTTCTCTCTGTCTCTGTCTCTCTCTCCCCACCCCTCCCCTGCTCGGGCTCTCTCTCTCTCTCTCCCTTAAAAAAAAAATGTTTTTTTGTATTATCACACATAAGGCAATGATTCAGGGATAAGGATGTTTTTGATGCATCATAATACTTACCTAGAGATACTTTCTTAGAGTCAGGTTTCCTTCTAACCCTACACCCGAGCTGCCACAGCCCTAGCCACTTCCAGTGTGGGTCAGCAAGTCCCTGCCTTGGACCCTATAGCATGTGGATGTATCAACAAGAGCCCTGGGGTTTGGGTACCTCCCTCCAACACGCTTCTCACTGTAGACTCCGTCAGTGCAGAGAAATACACTGGGGAGTCCTCTAGCTATGAAGCAGAGATGGCAAGATGGATGGATTTTCTTGTCTTCTGGAAATTCAATGAGTAACGACCTTCTGTGGCATTTTGTTGGCTATAAGAATCCTGACGAACAAGGAAAACCATCTTTCTGCTGCTGGACAGCTTGTACCACAATAGACTATAACTTAGATCACCTGGGTCACATGTGCATTCCAGGATGACAGCCCCCTTCTCCTGCATTAACATTGCTGGTGGGGCTTGAGTTACCTTCTGGGCAATATTGGATCCTGAAGGAAAAAACAAGGAATCAGAGGTTTCAGAGTAAGGGATGTGGCACAAGAAAATTGTATTTTACACGCTACTATCCCTCTCTCCCAAGGTACCCATACCACAGTGCCTATCTCCCCAGTTTTAAGGTCATTGAGGAGGCACGTTTCTACAGGGGCCATTCCTACCTACCACAATGAGGCCATGACCACTCTCAGAAGGCTGGACAGCAATATGTTTGAGTTCTTCCACTTAGATGGGAACTGTCTACTTCAATTTCAGGGCTGGGAACTGTGAGGGGAGCCTGCCAGGGTGAGGGAAGGATGGCTGGGTATCTGCTGCTGCCGCCCCAGAACAGGAAACAGGGGTTTCCTGGGGTAGCACGTTGTGTGGGTCACGTCACACTTCTCCCTGTACCAGCTGAGAGTCTCACTGCCCAAACATCCTTTCGCATTAAGCGACTCTTAACTTGGAAACAATTCCGTCTGAAAAAGAACTTGTAAAATTTAACACTGAAATGAAGCTTGATGGTTTAACTGTGATACGTTCATTCATCGCGTCTGTGATGAAAGTGGGTGGATGGCACTCACTTAAAAATACTACCTGTGATGGATTATGAAAACAACATAAGATTAAGAATCATGTATGCACACTCTATGTTTTATCACCTAACGTAGAAATAAATCACGTTTTGATAAGAAGGCAAAGTGTTTAGACACATCACTGTAGCTCTTTCAGTCTACCTGTTGTTATGTCAGTATTTCTCTTCTCTATCAGTATCTGTTCATGTCTCCCTGTTGGGGCCAAAAGCAGAAAAATCTAGTCACTCTTTGCTGAAGAGTTTAGACTGAAGCCCTCAGATAATAGATCCCGCCACTGAAGTCTCCTTCTCTTCACAGTTTAGTTTTGACAACTCAGCTCTGTTTAGAAAGCCCAGGATAGACATCAGAGTTTGGTCATTAGGTTAGACAACCTCTGAACTTATATTTTTTTATTACCTCAGTTGAACAACAGTGCACTTGATACCTTCTATTCTCAGTTCTGAGGAGACTAAACATAGGTGGCCGCATACACCTCCACAGGATTGCTAGTCATATGATATTTGATTGTAAATACACGTTCTCTGTGTGTGTGCATTAAAAGTAAGGTTACGGGGTTCCTGACTGGGTCAGTCTGTTGAGCATGCGATCTTGATTTCGGATCATGTCAAGATCCCAGAGTCATAAGTTTGAGCCCCACTTTGGGCTCCCCGTGGAGGCTGCTTGAGATTCTCTGTCGCTCTGTCTCTGTCTGTCTCTCTCTCCCTCTGCCCCTCCCACACGCCCGGCCTCACTCTCCCTAAAATTATGAAAAGGAAGGTTGTGCCCTCAGGATATTCCTCAACATCATGGCAAATAGCAAATATCTATTGTCTATTAGGGTCGATCTCCTGATACAGTAGCCAAGGCTTAACATCCTTGTCTCAAAGTCCTTATAGCTTCAGCTACATCTTCAGAGTTTGTACTGCAGTCTCCATGAAATATGATGGAACCACATACAGTACAACTGTCCTGCTAAGTGATAGACTATAACTCTCTGGAAACACCTAACATTTTTCTACCAGCTGGCTGAGTAAATGTGAAATATTATTAATTTCTCCTCCTACTACTCAACTCTAACACATTTCTCAACGAAAGGAATCTCATGATTGTGCTTCTGTTGTTCAAGAAGTATCCTTGTCCAGGATTAATCTTCTGGACACTCTTGGACCAGTTTCTGAATTAATAGATTTTTAATAATCGTATCTTAAACACTGAAAGGAACAATACCAGACTGGCCATTCAATTACCACTCCAGACTCCTTTATAAAATCCGATCACTTAGCAAAAACATTAATTCAAGTGGATATTTCTAGGGCATGTCAATTTACAAAAACTTACCTAGTCAGTGTTAGTCAATATATTTTTAATGCAGTTCCCAGCTTCCAAATACTATAAAGATGATGAAGTTCCTTAATGTTCTAACTTTCCTTAAGCCTCTCATGCATCTTATTAGAAAGGGACAGCAAATACATGAATTACTGGATGTCTTCATGCTATTCAAAAACTTTTTGTCATGAACAATGTCTCATAATACAAAAGACACTGCAGAAGCTAGGGGAAATGAGGTCATCGTACTGAACACACCTTTCTGACCAAGGTTCTTATGCAAACGCTTCTGCCAGAACATAAAGACAAATCCACGGAAAAGTTCAGTAATTCCACTTTAGATGTTGCAACCGTGGCCTCAATTTTGTAAAGAATCACTGAAAATGATGATTTGTTGCATCCATGAGAACAAGATATATCAAACCTAGGAAACTGCCTGCTGGAGCCAAATGATCTGCACTGAACACTTGTAAAACTCTGCAGAGACCACGCATCACAGAAGGGACATATTGGTTGCAACATGAAACAAACACTGCTACGGAAACTCTCTAGGACGATCAACATGGGGCTGTTCGTGCCTGTTCGTGTCTTGGAACCAACAAAATCCCATAAAATCTGGAAAGCTGGAATATGGTCTGGAATTCTGTCCCAAGGAAGCGTTTGAGTATCTCCATAAGGAACTTACACAATTGCATTCCCTCCAGGAGCCATGAGTGTGTACTAGTTACAGCATTTCATTTATGACATGGATCGAGAACCCTCCCATCAGAAAATCACAGCAATCACAAAAAAAGAGCTAAATATCAAGTGGACTTTGTGTTTACTACCTGTGCCGTTTCTGTTAATTTCTCTATAAGCAGAGCAAGTTTCTCTGGGACAATTAGGTAAGGTTTCCCCTCACACAGAAAATTCACCTCTACTATCACCCCCACCCCCAACCTTCTCTTATAGTGGAACAACAAATGGAATATTAAAAGTGAAATGGGGGGGTGCCTGGGTGGCTCAGTCATTAATCATCTGACTCTTGATCTTGGCTCAAGCCATGATCTCACAGTTTGTGAGTTCAAGCCCCCTCCACCGCCCCCCACCTTGGGCTCTGTGCTAACAGCTCTGAGCCTGCTTGGGATTCTGTCTCTCCCTCTCTCTGCCTGCTTGCTTACCCTCTGTCTCTCTCTCTCTCTCTCTCAAAATAAATACATAAACTTAAAAAAAAAAAAACTGAAATGGGTTACTATAGCAGACACCCTGGAACTAGTGTGGCCTGGTACATGTTAGCCTTAGCCCTCAGGCCCTGCATCCTTCCCTCACGAAGTCCTGTGCTGTCTTACCATAAACTGCTCACTGCAGCCCATGTAGCTCAGATGTCCCAACCCACACATAGTCCAACCTTCACAAACAGAACTCGATCAATAAACCCTTCACACTTTTCCTTTCATCCCAGGCCCAGATTTTTCTCTGGCCTTTCATTTAATCATATCTGAACAAAACCCCAGAGGAAGATGTCCATGGAGTCATGTGAAATGACCTTATTAGGTATTATTTATTACCAGTTCAGTAGATAAACTACTAGAAATGGATCCTTAGTTACACACTTACCAACTCTTATGACATTATGGATCCTTCATTGACAAGAATGGAAAATGTTGCTCATATCAGAAATCTTAAACTGAGGTTCTTGAGAGAATCAGCAGAAGCAGACCATTCACAGAAGTGAGTGCTGACCCAAGAAACTTGAAACAAACATATTATTGCACGAAACAGACAACTCCGTCCGAGCCCATTTAGAAGAGAATTCTCTTTGATGGTTGGCACCACTGATTCTCATACTTTTCTTTTCATTCTTTTGTGTCTTTGTCCTTTTAGAAATATATTCCCACTTTAATGATAAATGTTATAATTTCTGAATTACCTTTGTTCTCTTACTAATAAAATAACTTGTTTGAGTATAGCCTTTACCTGAGACAATACCCATCCTGATGCTATAGCTCAGCTCTGCAAAGCCACGGTTATTGAAACAAATGTAAAAACTTGTTGGACGTGTTATATTATGTCAACTCCTAGAAAAGCCAAATGATAAACATACCCCAACTAGTATGAGGACAGCGAATTTTAATCAATAAAATATGTCTTAAAATGGTGGAAAAATTTAGACTAGAATAGATATAATTAGACTTGTATAAATAACATGTCTCAACTTGAAAATATGAGTTGGTCTAACACACCCTTGAACCATTCCATTATTAATGGTTGTAGTGTTTTTCTTCTAGGACTATGAATTAAATCTCTAAAAGAGTCTAAACACTTGAAATTATGAGTTATTTTTATAAAAATAACTAAAAGTTAAAAAAAAATCAGAGATAGGGTGCCTGGGTGGCTCAGTCAGTTAAGCATCTGACTTCAGCTCAGGTCATGATCTCACTGTTCATGAGTTTGAGTCCCACATTGGGTGAACTCATGCCCAGCTTATGATGAGCTCGAGCCCTGCTTTGGGTGATCCCTGCTTCTCTCTTTCTTTCTCTCCTCCCTCTCCTTTCTCTCTCTTTCTGGCCCTCATGGGAGTCTCTCTCTCTCTCTCTCTCTCTCTCTCTCTCTCCCTCTCTCTCTCTCTCTGCCCCTCACTCACTTGCAACCTCTCTCTCTCAAAAAAAAAAAAAAAAGAACAAATAAAAAGATTCTTTTTTCTCAAAAAAAAAAAAAAAAAAAAGAATCAGGGATAGGAAACACCGAGAGTAAGGAAGAGGCAGAAATCATGCAGGTGACCATGGCACGAGCTTCTTCTCACTAAGACGCCATTACCAAAAGACTATGTATTGTCTGGTTCTATTCATATGACATTCCTTTAAGATAAAAATATCAAAGAACAAACAAGGTGTGCAAAAAGTTATGGATGGGAGTCAGTGTGATTAGAAAGTTACAGAACAAGGGATTTGGCTGGAGCAATGAAGTCGTTCTGTATCATGATTGTATAATGCTCAGATGAATCTATATCACATGTTAAATTTCAATATTCATAGATATGACTCTAAATAAAAGTGGTCCACTTTCTATAGATTTTCCTTAATAAAAATCTAAAACACTGAGAAAATAAAATAATTGATGTGGTTTCTACTTTTCAACTGGCCTCTTAATACGTATATTATTTCCTCAGTTTAGAAAAGACAGCAGCAACCATGCCGACTGTAAGGGGCAAAATAATGGTAAATAAATAAATATCAGGTGAAAATGGAGAGAAAGAAAAACAAAATAGAAATAAAAACCTTGAAGGTATGATTAAGTTAAGGATTCTCAGATGGAGAGAGAATCCTGGGCCCAGTGGAGTCATATGCATACTTTTAAGAGGAAGTGGAGGGAGGTTTGCAGACAGGAGAAATCAATGAAACCATGGAAGCAGAGGTTAGAGCGATGTGGTCACAAGCCAAAAAATGCAGGCAGCAGCCAAAGCAAGAAGACGCAAAGAATAGTTTCTCCCTAGAGCCTCTAGAGGGGGTACAGCCTTGTTGGCATCATGATATCAGCCCCATGAAATTAATTCAACTTCTGGCCTTCAGAACAACAGAAGAAAGAATTTCTGTGATAAAGCCTGTGATAAGCTGTCCAGAGACAGTGGCAACAAATCTACCAACCATGATGAAGCTTTAAAGCCTGAATGTGTCTGGATCTAAGCTGTGAACTGACTCTGCATACTCTGGCTAGTGTTTTTTCTTCCGTTGGATACATTCTCACTTAAGTTTGAGAAAGCAGTTGAGCTAATAGTAACTGCACCTTCTCTCTCTTCTAATTCGGTTTAAGAAGGAAGAAAACAGTAAAATATAAGCTGTGCTTCCCTCTGACTCCTTATCAGGCTTGGAGGAAATGGAACAATCAAGAGTTGCCTTCCTTCTACTGCACAGGAGCCAACAGTATAACCAAATAATCAAATAATAAAAGCTGATTGAGGCGTTGGGCTACAATACCAACCTTTCTTATTCAAATATTTTAAACCTAATTTAACCTAATGACTTTCCCTACAACAACAAACCAGTTAGCTTATAACTGACCACCATAACTCAGCCAAGAGGGATCATTCTCATCATACCAAATCACCAATTGTATCCATCTTTAGGAAGAATATGAGATGTCTTGAAAATTAGCCTGCCATTGAGCCGGGGTGGGAGAATTAGGAAAATAATTATTTATGCAAATTCTTTCCTTATATTGATTCTATCTTCAACACTAAAAGAATTACCTTTTTTAAATTTTTTTTAATGTTTATTTATTTTTGATATAACACAAGGGGTGGGGGGAAGAGTAGAGAAAATAGCCTGCCTTTGACCAGGGGTGGAAGAATAAGGAAAATAATTATTTATGCAAATTCTTTCTTTACAATGATTCAATCTTCAACACTAAAAGAATTACCTTTTAAAAAAAACCTGCACAAGGATTGTCTAATTCAGTCAAAACATGGAGATGAGACAGGGAAATTTGTAGCCGGCTATCTCTATAATAAACGCTAATCTAAATGTCTTCTGCAATCCACTAGGAAGACTTAAGTAAGGTGCATTTATATAAATGTATATGAAAACTTTTCCCACATATCCCAGGAAAAAGGATTCCAATCATAAGGAACAATAAAAATTAAATGTCTAGGAAGAAGTTTTTTTTTCCTTAAAACAATTGAGCTTTATTGAAAAATACATAGATCAACAGAAGAAAATACTATGTTCTTCAATAACCAAATATAGGCTGTTAAGTGTTTATTCTTCACACATCAACTTATACATTTAATTTACTCGCAAGCTTAAAAAAAATTCTAAATACATAGCAGAATTCACCTTTCCTTTCTTTAATAAACATCTACTGATGATCAACTATGTAAACAAGTTTGTGCTATATAATAATGATTGAAAGATACAACTTTCCCTTCTAAATTATATGAGTGTAGATGTGAAAACGTACTAACACAATTTTGAAAAGAGTCTAATTCTCAGTCATATTCTTGAATAAATCACCTCTACTTTTAATTTCTCTCAAATACACATAAAATACATACCATCACTAGACTCTCAAGAAAATCACAGGTCACATTATCTCAAAAAGAAAATAATCAGGGATTCCTGGGTGGCTCAGTTGGTTAAGCGTCTGACTTCGGCTCAGGTCATGATCTCACAGTTAGTGGGCTCGAGCCCTACATTGGGCTCTGTGCTGACAGCTCAGAGCCTGGAGCCTGCTTTGGATTCTGTGTCTCCCTCTCTCTTTGCTCCTCCCCCATTTATGTTCTGTCTCTCTCTCAAAAATAAATAAACATTAAAAATTTTTTTTAAGAAAATAATCAGAACACATAGAAAGAGGACTGCCAAATTTTGCAAAAGATAGAAGAAAATTAAAAATATAGTGACTTCTGAAAATCTCTCACTGAGCTATTTAAAAGCAGGTGTTAGAGGACAAGACTCAATTCAGGATATAACATTGAGTGAAAAAAATCAGAATCCAAGTTATATTAGAATTTAAGAAGAGAGCAAAACAAACAATAATAAATTAGCTTGGTACACAATTATCAATTTCAAACTTTGGTTATTACATATTTTCTATATTTAACATGCACTGTTTTATAACAAGTCAAAAATAACATCTGCAGTATTGGAAAGACAAGAGTTGAAAACTAATCTATGATAGGAATGTGATAATTTACCAAGGAGTTGTTTGTATGACAGGAGTCTGAACAGCAAATGTAAAGTCAGCTTTAAAACCTGAATTTCAAAATAAAACATTACTAACTCCTTTCAAAAATCCAATAAGCAGCAATAATTCAACAAAATGTTCTAACCCTGTCTGGGTCCTCTCAATCCCAATAGTCTTGTGTTACATTTTTATGTCTAACACATTAGCTTTCAGAATGCTGGTCTATATATCTTACCATGTCTTAAGTTATGAGAAATTTTAATTTCAGATTATCTTCTGTGTTAATAATCAGATATTGAATCAGTTAAAACTTCACATGAAAATGTTATTCTTTTCCATTGAAGCTCTTATCTTTATCTTAAATTTCTATTTCAAAGCCTACGGATCTTTGCTTTCTCATGTGGCAGCAAGTTCCAAAATCAGAGATTCTAAACATTTTAAGAACTAACATCCCTCCAATATGCTTTATGCAATGTACACATACACACTTTCATTTTGAAACAATTTATTGGCAACGTTTACCGCCACCAGCTTTGAGCCTGCAAAGCCCCAGATGGTCCCAAGCACGCTGTGCAAATGCGGCTGCACAAGGAAGGCTTCCTGGTGGAGGAGCCTGGGCTGGGAGCCCAGCTGCAGTTTGGGGACAGGCTGCAGAGCAGCAGGGAGCACTGTGCCTGCACCGCACACAGATAGGTGGCTGAGTCTTCCTGCTGGGAGGCCCTGATGTGCAGGCTGCTCTGCCGGTCCTTAGTGTTCACCGTGCAGTTCAACCTCCCATCCTGCTTCATCCCTGAAACTATGTAAAACAGCCGGGTGAGGCCGCCGCCCCCGGGGTTCTGTCGGAACCACTGCACGTTGTTCACCGAGCTGGAAAAATTGCACCTCAGGGTAGAGCTGGCTCCCTCCTGGAGGCTCAGGGCTGCAGGTGTCTGCTCCACGTCCATCCCTCTCACCCCTGCTTGGAAAGACAAAAACCAAACACAAAAGAAGTCACTGCAGAGCCACTGAGGCAGTTTTCAAACCCATAGAGTATTCCCGGGAACACCCGCTGAGGGTGTAGACCCTGCAGGAGCTCTGTGCAGCTCCCCCTCCACTGCGGGCTGTGAACCTCCCCCGCCCCCATCTGGGACGCCCCCACTCACAGCAAACCTGCATCCACAGAAGCGCCAGCAGGGCTCCCCGCTGTCTCTTCATGACTCCTTGTCTGGTCGCTGACGTGCCTTCACCCCTACTCTGAAGAGTGTAGAGTCTTGGGTCCAGAGAAGTTGTGTTGTCAACAGTCACCACGTCCCTTCAGAATCACTGAGCACCCATCACACCTGAACCCTGTCAGTCCCGGGACTGAGACTCCACCCACAGCGGCCCAGGAAGACTGCAGAGTAATCTGTCCAAAACTGTGCTTGCCAACGGTGCAGGGAGGTAGGGACGATATTTCCAATATGTGCAGTTATAAGGAATTTTTTCCTTAAAACATTTGATGTAAGAAATTTGAAGGTTAGTAACTGAGAAAGGGTGAATGATATTTCTGGTAGAGTCAGTGTCTCAGTGAGTTACACAACCTTGAAGAATGACTCCATTCCCCAAACTGTATAGTTGGACAGACAATGTGAAAATTCAGTTGTATAAAAATACTGATAAAGAAAAACTATCTGATAGCATGCATTGTGTATTGTAGGAGTAAATACAATTTCTTGAGATCAGGAGAGTTCTAGAAACCAAGACAGACGAAATAGAAAATTATTCCAACCAGAATTCAGTTAGTAAAAAATATGGATGTCTGCATAATGTCCACTCTGATGTAATTTCCACCTATCTACGTCTCCTGTGCAACTTGTGGACACCTGTTTCACCCACACAGCTGATTCTGGCCAGGCCACATGTCGCTGGTCAAAGTAAATACTGTCATCTCCCTTTCCTTCTGTTTTTGTTCCTTATTTTTATCTCTTTTCTTCTTCTCTTCATTCTTGTTCATTTCACTGTCAGGTGAGATATATAAAAAAGTAGGATATTTAGGCATATTGAAATAGTTTTCTTTGTCAGTGGGTGTGGGGAATTTTACTCATAACAATTAAAAAATTGAAGACAAGTAATGGGATGTTTTCTGTTGAGTTTCCATGACTTCGATGCCCAAAAATATTCCTATCCTGGTACCTGTGCTCCAAGAATTATCTTCATAATGCATTTATGGAGATATGGACTCCAGATCTGAAGTGTATATGCAATGGCAGAACTAAAAACCTGAAATGAACGTTATACAAACACTGTTCCCCTCCTCCCCCCACCCCACCTTTGCTATCTATAATTTGGCTCACAGGATTTCTGTTCTCCCTTTAACTGTTCAACCCTTGTACCATCAGAAAGTCTGTTTCTTATAAAACCTAGAGTGCCCCCTGGTGGACTGAAACCGTCATCCAAGATCACTTTATAACAAAGCAACTCCACAGACACAGATCCCCAGCCCCGTTCATCCCATGCTTCCTGATGAAGGAAATACAGATGGTCAGAAAAGAAGAGAACTGCATAAAAGACTACTTTTATGAAATTTCATGGAAATTACTATCAGCAAATAATTTGGTAAATTTCAATTCCTGCTAATTATTTGATTTATTTACATTAGTTCAAAATAAATCCATAAATATTTATGGATTTTAGTTTCAATGGGGTAATTTACTGTATCTTAAGAATATATAAAAGCACATACAATGCAGGAAACAACAGATATTGGTGAGGATGCAGAGAAAGGGGAACACTTTTGCACTATTGGTAGGAATGCAAACTGGTCCAGCCACTCTGGAAAACAGTATGGAGGTTCCTCAAAAATTTTTAAATAGAAATACCCTATGACTGAGCAGTTGCTCTACTAGGTACTTATCCAAAGGAAGCAAAAATGCTGACTCAAAGGGGCACATGCACCCCAATGTTTATGGCAGCACTATCAAAAGTAGCCAAATTCTGGAAAGAGCCCCAATGTCCATTGACTGATGAATGGAAAAAGAAGATGTGGTATATATGTATATACACAATGGAATATTACTCAATGATCAAAAAGAATGAAATCTTGCCATTTGTAACAACATGGATGGAACTAGAGTGTATTATGCTAAGCGAAATAAGTCAGTCAGAGAAAGACAAATACCCTATGATTTCACTTGTTTGTGGAATTTAAGAAAGAAAACAGTTGAACACAGGGGAAGGGAAGGAAAAATAACATAAAAACAGAGAGGGAGCAAACCATAAAAGACTCTTAAATACAGAGAACAAGCTGAGGGTTGCTGGAGAGGTTTGGGTGGAGGGAATGGGCTAAGTGGGTGATGGGCATTAGGGAGGACATTTGTTGGGATGAGCACTGGGTGTTATATGTAAGTGATGAATCACTAAATTCTACTTCTGAAACCAGTATTCTACTATATGTTAACTAACTTGAATTTAAGTAAAAAAAAAAAGATATAAAAGTGTAATGGAATATCATTCTGCCATAAAAAAAAAAAACAATGAAATCTTACCATTTGCCGCAACATAGATGGAGCTAGAGAGGGCTAGCTAAGGGGTACAGGTCAGTCAGAGAAAGACAAATACCATATGCTTTCATTCACATGGAATTTAAGAAACAAATGAAATAAGCAAAGGGAAAAATTAAGACAGAAGGAGAAATAAGTCAATAAATAGAGTCCTAATTAAAGAGAACAAACTTGTGGTTACCTAAAAGGAGAGAGCTGAGGGAGGGGTTAACAAGGTCAAGGGGATTAAGAGTGCTCTTGTCCTTGTGAGCACCTAGAAACTGTAGGTAAGTCTTGAATCACTATACTGTACACCAGAAGTTAACAAAACACTTTATGTTAACTACCTGGAATTTAAAAGATAGGAATTAATTACTTAATTTTAAAAGAATAAATAAAAGTAGATAACATACTAGTTTACAGTCCACAGGGAAGACAAAAATATACATAACTATCCGTAATAGAGTCAAAGAGTAAAACCCTGTGATCACAGGGAGAAAGAAAGTATGTGATCACTAAAAAGTATGTGATCACAGAGGAGGAAGAAATGCTTCAACTTTGGGTGGTTGGACAAAATCTTCTAAAGAAAGGGATCATTCTCTCCTTTCCCCCTTTTGCTGACAAGAATAGAGAGACTATGAATAAACATTTCTGATGGCTTTTAAGACTTTTTATTACTTCTAACAATAGGAGGAATTGGTGAATATATGAATTATTAAGAATAATAAAACATTATATTTAGAGTAAAATTTTTTTTGACTACCACTACCTATTCTGAAACTTCATCCTTGTTACCCTAAATCTTTCTTCATCTTGTACACTTTGGAGTTGATGTTTCTAGGTGTTTTACCAGATTTCAATCACCAGGACATATGTAGTTAATTTATTTATATTTTATTATAATACAAAGACACATTTTAGGTGTACCTTTCTGTAGCTTGCTTTATAAACTCACTACTAAATCTTGTAGATCTTATTACACAAACACATATACATCCTTCTGTTCCATTAGATTCCATATTGTGCATATACTTCCATTTATGCATCCATTTTGCTATTGATTACTAGTTAAAATGAATTTTTTTAATCTATGAAATACTATGCTAAATGAACCTTTTTAAGCATTCCTCACATGAGCACAAGTTTTTCTAGGAGGAACAGAGACTAGGAAGAATGAAGGAAAAAGCCATGAAGCTAGTAGGTGAAAATTACTTCCGGCAGAAGAAAGTTGTGTTATTGTGTTGCATGGTTTTCTTTTGCTATTAGTTTTTCTTAAGGTGCATTGCACCTGTCGTTTATCAGCTCATTCGATAAGCTCTTTCTGAAATTACTGTCCTGATATGTAGATACTGTACAGTTTGCTCTAGCCACGCACTGGGTTTTTCTAAATATAGGAAATCAGCAAGAAAAAAAGCACACCCAAGGAGAAGCATCAGTAGATACAAGGAAAACATGTTATAGAATAAAATTAGACATAAAAAATGTACACACACACTCACACAAGTTAAGTATACTTGTCATTAGAACAGGAAAAAAAAATTCTACAAGTGCAACAGAAGATAGTCTAGCAAAGAAAAGGAAGAAACAAAAGCATATGGAGCACAACCAAAATATTAGAAATGAGTCCAAATATATCAGTAATCAGACCATAGATAAAAAGAAATTATTGGACTGAGTCAAAATTAAAACTCTTTCTCCCTGTTGCTTAAGAGACAAACCTAAAAGGAAACAACAGAGAAAGGCGAGCGGATAGGAGGGCATTTTCCTGCTGCTCCGTTGTGCAAAGACTAAAGCCCCCTCCTCACTCACTAAACCCACTGCACCCAATAGAGATATCCCAAGGGATGTCATTCTGCCAAAGAGGCAGCCCAAGATGTCTAAGAGAACACCTAGCGAGCAAACTAACTTAACTCCTACAAAGGTACGACCTAAGAAAGAAAAGACAGACCTTAAAAACATTAAGGGGTGCCTGGGTGGCTCAGTCGGTTAAGCCTCCAACTTCGGTTCGGGTCATGGTCTCGCAGTCCGTGAGTTCGAGCCCCGCGTCGGTTCTGTGGTGACAGCTCAGAGCCTGGAGCCTGCTTCAGATTCTGTGTCTCCCTCTCTCTGTGCTCCTCAACCCCACTCGCACTCTCTCCCTCTCCCTCTCTCTCTCTCTCAAAAAAAAATAAACATTAAAAATTTGAAAAAAAACATTAATATTAAAATAGAAATGAGAACAGAACAAGAAGAAAATCAGGAGAGATGAAATACCAAAAAGAAATTGAGATTTATAGAAAAGGAGGAAAGTAAAATTAAGGAAATTCCATATCTTGATAGAGCACAGGATGAAAAGTCAAGTGTGAATAATAGCTTTTACATTTTCATCAGTGGTCCCTCCAATCTCCATTCTTTCACAGTTGGGAATGCTTTATGGACTATTGAAAAATGCACATTTCAAATTCCTCTTAAACCACTTTAAGAGAAGTTGAGACATCATCATCAAAATTGTGTATAATCGTTCTCTGCACAAGAAATCAAGGGCAAATTTGAATCAAGGGAGGCTTCAACTGTCTTTTTTATGCACCTCATATTTATTTACTAGAAGGGTCAATTTCAGTATCCTATTAAGTGAAATGTACCAGAAAAAGCAATCTTGGAGTCATACCTACACATATAAAATATCTTAAACATTTTAACAGTTGATCTTTCATATACAAGCTGTAGTGCATTCCTAAATAAAAGTGTTCCCTCATACCCAAGGAATTCAGTATGGGGGTATAATTAACTATAAAAGATTCCCAATAAATAAACTAATTTACAGCTCAAGGAACTAAAACAGAATAAAGGAAGCCCACAGTCTGCAGAAGGAAATAACAAAGATTACAGCAGAAAAAAGCAAAACAACAGAAAAAGTCACAAACTAAGAGTTATTTTTCTGAAGAGAAAATATAGAAGAAAAGTGATTTTGGCAATGATATGACACCAAAATCACAGGGAACAAAACCAAAAATCAACAGCCGGGGGTGGGGGGGTGGGCACCTGGGTGGCTCAATTGGTTGGGCATCTGACTTCTGCTCAGGTCATGACCTTATGGCTTGTGAGTTCGAGCCTGGTGTCGGGCTCTGTGCTGACAGCTCACAGCCTGGAAGCTGCTTCTGATTCTTTTTCTCCCTCTCACTCTGCCCCTCTCCCACTTATACTCTGTCTCTCTCTCTCAAAAATAAATACACATTAAAAAAATAATAATAACAAGGGGGACTACATCAAACTGAAAAACTCAGCACAGCAAGGGCAACAATCAACAACATCAAAAGTCATCCTAAGGAATGGGAGAAAATATTTGCAAACCACATATATGAAAAGGAGTTAATATCTAAACAATATAGGAAACTCCTACAATAAACATTTTTTAGAAAAACTAATAAGCCAAAACAGAATGGACTAAGGACTAGAATAGACATTTCTTTAAAGAAGACTTTCAAATGGACAACAAGTATGTGAAAAAATACTCAATGTCACTAGTCAGCAGGAAAACGTAAATCAAAACCCCAGTGAAATATCATCTGACACAGTCATGCAATTAGGTGAACAGGACCATACTATTAAGTATTTCAGTATTTAAAATATTGGTACTGGCCACTACTTAAAAGTGGCAGAAAAAAAGCACATACTTGAAACATGTGTAATTCTCTAGTTCCTTTTTGATGATAACTATGTCAATGTATTTGCCACTACATTTATAATAAATTCCTTGATATCATTCAGGCTTTATACATTTAAAAAATTGATGGCTATTATCCAAAACACAAAATACAGGTGTTGTTGAGGATGATAAGAGATTGGAGCATTTGCACACTGTTGGTGGGAATGCAAAATGGTGTAAGCATGGAAAATAGGATACAGGTTCTTTAAAAAGTTAAAAATAGCAATACCATATGATCCAGTAATCCCACTTCTGAGTATTTATCACAAAGAAATTGAAAGGATCTCAAAGAGAAATTAGGCACTCCTATGTTCACGGCAGCACTGTTCACAATAAGCAAGACATGGAAACAACTTGAATGCACAACAACAGATAAATGGGTAAAGAAAATGTGGCATATACATAAAATGGAGTACTGTTCAGCCTTAAAAAGGGGGAGGGGATTCTGCAATATGCAGCAACATGGATGAATTTTTTTTGAGAGAGACAATGAGTAAGATCACACTAGCAGGGGAGAGGGAAAGAGAATATTAAGCAGGACCCACACCCAGCATGGAGCCTGACTCGGCCTGATCTCACAACCCCATGACCCTGAGATCATGTTCTGAGATGAAATCAAGAGGGGAATGCTGAACCAACTGAGCCATTCAGGTGTCCCATCATGAATGAATCTTGAGGACATTAAGCTGACTGAGATAAGCCAGTCACAGTAAGACAAATAATGTATGATTCCATTTAAATGTGGTATAGTCAAGTTCATAGAATTAAAGAGTGAACAAAGAAGACGTTGCCATGGGCTCTGGGGAAGGGGTAATGGGAAGTTGCTAATCAATGAGCAAGATGAAAGAATAGAGATTTGGTGTACAACATTGTATCCATAAACAACAATCATGTTTTGTACACTTAAAATTTTAAGAAGCTATATCTTATGTTAAGTGTTCTTTACACAATACAAATAATTTTTTTTTTAAATTCGACACCACAGGCTTCATCCTTTAGAATGGCCAAAATCCAAAACACTAACAACACCAATGCAGGTATCAAAAACATAGAAATCACCCAGGTAAATCCAATGAATTTCACCAAAGTAGTAATTGGTAAAGGTTTATTGTTGAAGTTTTGCTTATGATTTCCAGAGGCACAGCCAAAAATGATGCAGGTCTAGTTAGTCTTGCAAAATAAACTAAATTAAGCTTTATTTGTATAACTAAACTGGTTTTGTCTGCCCTGGGAATTCTCAAGGCTGGTCTGTTTGTTTTTTATTGTAACACCCACAAGGGGCAACAGGAAATCTGTTCCATGGCTGATGGGAATTCAGCCACGTTGGAACACAAGTGTAGAAGTTATTTATATAACTGTACAAACTCCTACCGTATGATCTAGCAATTACAGGCATTAGTGTTTATCCAAATGACTGGAAAACTTCTATCAGCACAAAACTTGCATGCAAATTGTTTTTCAATTTTATTTTTAGGTAATCTCTAAGTACAACATGGGATTCAAACTTACAATCCCAAGATCAAGAGTAGTCTCTCTTTTCATTGCTCACTTCCATATGTTCCCCTCCTTTCTTCCCTCCCCTTCTTTATTCAAACCTGGTTTTGGGCTGCAGCTCTCCCATCACCTCTCCTGCCCATCCTCTGTCAGGAAGACAAGGGATGGACACCACCTTCTCGGGCACACCCTGGCTCTCTCAGTGTGTCATTGGACACAGCAATACCCACCAGGGGGGCCTCAGCAGCTTGTGGGGCTGGACTTTCACTGCAGGGTGAGCAAGACACCACTTCAATGTTATGTGGTTTCACCTTGAAATTACTTAGGTCCTGGCTTAGGAACTACTGGAATTTCTCATTGCACTAATGAACAGCTGGGTTTGGGGAATGTTCCTTCTGGTTCCCATGCTCTAGCCATTTGTATGACTTTTGTTATCAAGCAGACACTGAGGGGCAAACCATCATATACTGTGCTGGAACCAGAGTGGATCAGTCAGAGACGCTCAGCATCCCAGGCCCTGTTCTGCTCAGAGTTTGTGCTCAGCTCCCCCTGCAGTCCCTGTCACTGTGTCACTCAGGGCACAGTAGTACACAGCCGAATCTGACACTTGCACTGAGGATTTCTCCAAGTGGAAGGTTTTGGATTTGCTTTGTAGGGTGGCTTCAAAACCTTTGTGACTTCCCTTCTCCTTGTCCCTCAAGGCTTTCAGGAGGAGCTGTGGACCTTCTCCAGGATACTGGACATACCAGAAAAGAGTGGGGGACACTGCTGTTGAATAAGTACAGTTTATAGTCAGGGGCTCCCCTTCGGAGAGGGTCACTGGGCCTTCCATCTGGGTCACTGAGTCTCCATGGGTTCGTCCTGGGAAAAAAGAAAAGAGACCTATGTTACCTTGGGCATAAATCTCCTGGATAAAATTATAGTTATAGGTTTTGCTGTCACAATAGATGAAACAATCCAAATACTAAGAGGCATTTTACTTACCAAGCATCAAGAGTACCACAGTCACGAAGCCTGGAGAAGAGTTCATCTCTAGAGTGTCACCTAGCTAATGTGCTTCATTCGTAGCAGGAACAAGCATTGGAGAGACAGAGCAATGATCAGTGGAAACCCACATTTCTCAGGAAAGGTGTTTGTGTTAGGAAGCTGCACCCCCTGCTGGACGGGGACTGAAACGGGATGCATGGTGGCCAGAGTCCTCCCAGAGTCAGCAAGATGTCTTTGTCCCTGACTTTATGAGGCACATGGCAGTCTTCAGGTGGCACATGGAAATCTGAACAGCAGCAATCCTGACCTCTCAGGTCTACTTTCTTCTTAGGACACTACCTGATGTGGAAGTTCTTTAACAGAACATCCCAGCGTGTTTCTGTAGCTGAGAGGATAACAGTCTCTAAAGCATTAAATACAGTACTTTATGTTTTCACGTATCCACTGTGGGCCAGCCTATAATCCACTGACTGCCAGAAAACAGTTGGGTTTGAATACAGAGAAAGTAATAAGAAGTCAAGTCATTACTGAGTGATTCTGTGTTTTTCGGCACTGTACCCCAATATTTAGAACACTTACTGTCCTTTTCTAAGCACTCACTAAGTATTTCTTAAACAGAAATAATGAACAAATGGCCTTTAATTGAAATACAGTGTTTCTTGGTCCTAAAATAATACCAGTTTTAAGGAATACTGTCTTCTTAATAAAAGTTTTTCAGAAGAAAAGTCACACTATTTTATAGTCGAATATTTTAGTCAAGTATTCTTCATTTTCAAAAACATTAAAAAGTTAAAAAGTGTGAATTCTAGACAGAAGAAACGTCATAAATGAAGTTGTTGAATTCCTATTAAATGATCTGAGATTCTTATCTCATTCTCTCACTGCTTTGTTGAGTCTTATATGTATAAGGTAACTATTATGTGAATTAGGCAACAATTACTAATCCTATACTATTAACAAGTTTTAGCCTCAAAGATGCTATACATTAGCATTTATCACATTTTCTTGATAACCATTAGTCAACTATTTTTCTCCCAAAGGTAAGGAATGAGGATTATCAGGATAAAGTTCTGGAGAGGGACACATCTTCTCTAAAGCCCTGGAAACATTTATCTCTAGACACATAGACGGAAGCTTATCTCAGGCTGTTTCCTGGAGGCCACTCTCCACAGATTCACATCAAGGAGCTTCAAGAGTCCAGAGACAACATGGTACTGGTTTCCCAGATGCAGAGGGAAGTAAGAAATTCGGTCCTGGATACTTTTTGTGTTCACACGTCCTTTTGCTTGTCCTCCACCTTCCGAATCACACTGTCCGAACCTTCCTCAAAACTCTGCTAGAAGGAATTTGGGACAAACAGCATTAAACCTCTATTCAGATACACAGGGAGATTGCCAGATAGGTTGGGATGATGCTGGCTTCAAAATAAGCAGTATACCACATGGATTCAGCAAGTCATCATCCATAAGTTTTTACAAAGCATAATTTTAGGCCAGTGAAAACCTACAGGGGAAATATTTTGCATCTGGGGTCACACAAGAAGACTTGCACAACATGGAGGGAAGATACATAGTAAATTTGCATCTTTATGGCTTTATTAATGTATAATTTTCATAAAAATAAACTGTACAAATTTAAAGAAAACAATTCTATAGGATTTGACATACGTGTGTATTTGTGAAGCCATGACCAAAATGGAGGTAATGAACATATGCATCACCTCAAAATTTGCCTCATGTCTCTGTAATCCTTCTTTCAACCCTCTCCCTCCTGCATTCCAGGCAACACTTCTGTCATGAATCAGTTGGCATATTTCATAATACTGTATGAGTGGAATCACATGTACTCCTTTGTCTGGCTTCTTCTCAGCACAATTATTTTAATATTCTTCCACATAATTATTTTGAGATTCTTCCATGGTTATAACTGTCAGGAGGTTTTTGCTTTTTGTTGCTGTGTAGTATCCCATCACAGGCCTATGAAACAGTTTGTCTATTCACCTGCTGGCCTTCAGATTAGCTCCAGGGAAGCTGTTACAAATAAAGCTGCTATGAACCTTTGTGTATATGATTTTTTAATGTTATCTTTTAATTTATTTTTAGAGAGAGTGAGAGAATGAAAACACAGTGGTGTGGAGCATAAAGAGGTAGAGAGAGAAAATCCCAAGCAGGCTCCACACTCAGCATGCTGAGCCCAGCACAGGGCTCCATGTCACAACTGATAATGACCTGAGCGGAAATCAAGAGTCAGACACTCAACCGGCTGAGCCACCCAGGTGCCCTGTGTATATGATTTCTTATTGACATATGCTTTCGTTTCTCTTGGGTCAATAACAGGGAGTAGAATAGCTGGATTATATGGTAGGTGTATATTTGGCTTTGTTAAACCAATTTTTTCTAGTAGCTTCTTTGTAGATTCCCTTGCATTTTGTGCTCAGATGATTATTCTAATAAAGATAAATTCACTTCTTCCTTTCCAAACTGTATGTCTTTTGCTTCTTCCATGTTCCTTATTAAATTGGCTAGAACTTCTAGTTCAATATTAAATACAAGTGGTGAGAGCCAAACTTCTTCCCTTACTTCTGAAACTAAAGAGAAAGCATTTAGGTTTTCACCATCAAGTCTGACATTTGATGTAGGTTTTTTGTAGAGCCCCTTTTTTAGGTTGAGAAAATTCCCTTTACTTTCTAATTTGCTGTGGGGTTCAATCAGGAATTGATACGGATTTTATAAAAATGCTTTATCTGTACCTATTGAGATTACCCTCATAAATTGGTCATCTGCTACTTGTCAATCATCTTGGATACATTATTGATAAATTGTCACAACAAAATATTAAAGAAGATATCACTCTCCTGTTTTACAAACAATGAAACGAGGCTCAAAAGTACCAAAGTTCATGGCTGAGCTAACAGTTTTGAACACAGTGCTCGATGACAGCAAAAACCTGTTCCCTATTTTTGCCACTATAGATCGCTGTCACAGAAAATTTGAGAGAAACACGAGAGGGTGGCAAAATGACTTCTCCCTACGCCTTTCAAATATTTTAAGACGTTCTTTAACAGGTTCTTTATTGATGCAAGTGGAACTGATAAAGAAGAACTAAATGATTGCATATTTGGCTCTTTTACCAAAAAAGGAAAGAAACCCTGTTATAATAGATACCCAATCTGCTATAATAGATCTGTGTAGGGGCCTCACCATTCCATTCAGAGCAATTATTAGACATGTGATTGAAGCAGTGCACGGTAGCAAAGGTTTTGTGACCCACCAATATACGAGAGCATCCTTCATGACTAGTGATCACTCCCTTTCTCTGTTCCTTGAAACTTGCTTATGATAACACAGTCTAGAGTGTAGTTGTTCCAATTAACCAGTACACATGTTTCTGAAAAATGTTCAAATAAAATCGCCTTATGATCCAGCAATCCCACTTCTGGTATTTATTCAAAGATTCAAAGAATTTGGCTATAAACCCAAAATACTGAGCTGCTTATAAATTCACGTTTCCACCAAAAGGCGCAAGCGATCCCAAAGACCATCCACAGATGCATATGGATAAACAATATGTGGCAAGTACAGACACCGGTACATTACTCAACCTTAAAAAGGAAAAAAAAAATCTGACACAGGCTGCAAGGTGGATGAACCCTGAGGACATTATGTCTAACGAAATATCACAAAATGACCAATACTGCATAATTCCACTTCTATGAGGTATCTGAACTAGCCAAACCCATGGAAAGAGAAAGCAGAATGGTAGTTCCCAAGGACTGGAAGGATAGGGTAATGGAGAGCTATTGTTTAATGAATACAAACATTCAGTTCGTCACAATGAAAATTCTGGAATTGTGGAAATGAATGGTGGTGCTGGTTGAACAATAATGAAAATGTATTTAGTACCATAGAATTGTACACTTACAAATGGTTAAAACGGTAAAAATCTATGTTACAATGGTAAAACTCTTTAATGAAAAAAAAAAATGTAAGAGGTTCTTGTTAAGATTTCTACCCTACACATCCGTCATCCATTACCACTCGAATCTGAAGGCACTGGGGAAATAGGTTTAGAGGTGGAAGGAGGAAAATGGAGAGAATGAGGACTTTGGATTGTGAAACACTGATCAAACAAGCAAGGCTCAGAAGTGTGCAAACTGAGCCACGTGTTGGCAAAAAAAATGCTTGTGAAGGAGTGTTGAAGTGAAAGGCAGGAACCCAACAAGGAGGATAATTCACAGTCTGCCACTTCACAGGGTCCCCCAAAAGCCACTAACTACTGACCTTGTGGATAAGACTGTTGGGAAGCAGGTAAACCTCCAGAATGCAAATTGAGGACATTGATGCTAGCAGTGTTAATAAGATGGGATGAACAACAGTACAGACACATGTCACAGAGTAGGCACCTTGGAAATGCACGTAAGTACAGTTGACTCACAGTAAACAAACCTAATTAAACGAATTAATTCAATAGTACAAAACATCATAATATAAAGCAAAAAAGGAAAACCACAGAGACATTTCACAGCCTTCCTTATTCTAAACAATGCCTGAAACACAATATATACTCAGTACGTATTTACTGAACAAAATTGATATGAAAATCCAACACCTCATACACATTTCAGCTGATATTTGAGTCGCATGTTTACAAATTTCTTTAGCCAGTTCTTCTAGCTGAATATAATTACAAAATGGCAAATTGTTTATCGTGACTATTTTAGTGATCAATAAACACTTTCAACACAAATTTTCAGGGGTAAGGATGTTTTTGATGCACAATAATTCTTACCTAGAGAGTTATTTTCTTAGAGTCAGGTTTTCCCTCTAACCCTACACCTGAGCTGCCACAACCTTAGCCACTTCCTGTGTGGGTCAGCAATTTGCTTTGGACCCTACAGCAGGTGGATGTATCAATAAGAGCCCTGGGGTTTGGGTACCTCTCTCCAACACTCCTCTTACTGTAGACACCGTCAGTGCAGAGAAATACACTGGGGAGTCCTCCAGCTATGAAGCTGAGATGACAAGATATGGGATTTCCTGTCTTTGAAAATTCAATGACAAGCAAACTTCTGTGGCATTTTGTTGACTCTAAGAATCCTGACAAACAAGGAAAGTCATCTGCCCGCCGCTGGACTGCTTGTACCACAATAGACTATAACTTAGATCACCGGGGTCATATGTGCATTCCAGGATGACAGCCACCTTCTGCAGTAACATTGCTGGTTGGACTTGAGTTGCCTTCTGGGAAATACTGAATCCCGAAGGAAAAAACATGGAATCAGAGTAGGTGATGTGGCACAAAGAAATTCTATTTTACACATTACCTTCCCTCCTTCCCACAGTACCCACAAGACACTGCCTATCTCAGTATTTTAAGATCATAGAGGAGGCACATTTCCAAAGGGTCAGTCACTACCCAGCTACCTTCAGAAGACTGGACAGAAACATGTTTGAGATCTTCCACTAGATGGGAACTGTCTACTTCAATGTCAGGGCTGGGCACTGTGAGGGGAGCCTACCAGGTGAGGGAAGGATGGCTGGGTATCTTCTGCTGCCGCCCCAGAACAGGAAACAGGGGTTTCCTGGAGTAGCATGTTGTGTGGGTCACGTCACACTTCTCTCTGTACCAGCTGAGAGTCTCACTGCCCAAACATCCTTTCGCATTAAGCGACTCTTAACTTGGAAACAATTCCGTCTGAAAAAGAACTTATAAAATTTAACACTGAAATGAGGCTTGATGGTTTAACTGTGATATGTTCATTCATCATGTCTGTGATGAAAGTGGGTGGATGGCACTCACTTAAAAATACTACCTGTGATGGATTATGAAAACAACATAAGATTAAGAATCATGTATGTTCACACTATGTTCTATCACCTAACATAGAAATACATCATATTATGATAAGAAGACAAAGTGTTTAGACTAACCACTATGGCTCTTTCAGTCTACCTATTGTTATGTCAGTATATCTCTTCTCTATCAGTATCTGTTCATGGCCCTTTGGTGGGGACAAAAGCAGAAAGATCTGATGACTCTTTCCTGAAGAGTTTAGACTAAAGCCCTCAGACAATAGATCCTGTCATTGAGGTCTCTTCTCTTCACTGTAGTTTTGACAGCTCGGCTCTGTTCAAGAAGCACAGAATAGAATGCAAACTGGTGAGGCCACTCTGGAAAACAGTATGGAGGTTCCTCAAAAAATTAAAAATAGAACTACCCTATGACCCAGCAATTGCACTACTAGGTATTTATCCAATACTTAGTAGTAGTATTGGATACAGGAAGACTGACTCAAAGGGGCACATGCACCCCAATATTTATAACAGCAATATTGACAATTGCCAAAGTATGGAAAGAGCCCAAATGTCCATCGACAGATGAATGGATAAAGAAGATGTGGTGTGTATATATATATATATATATATATATATATATATATATATATATACTCAGCGATAAAAAAGAAGGAAATCATGTGGTTTGCAACAATGTGGATGGAACTAGAGTGTATTATGCTAAGCAAAATAAGTCTGTCAGAGAAAGATATCATACGGTATCACTATTATGTGGAATTTAAAATACAAAACAGATGAACATAGGGGAAGGGAAGCAAAAATAATATAAAAACAGAGAGGGATATAAACCATAAAAGATTTAAATACAGAGAACCAACTGAGGGCTGCTGGTGGGGTTTTGGGTGGGGGGCTAAAGGGGTAAGGGGCAGTAAGGAGGGCACGTGTTGGGATGAACACTGGGTGTTTTATGTAAGTGATGAATCACTAAATTCTAGTCATGAAATTATTATTACACTATTTGTTAACTAACTTGGATTAGCTTTAAAAAGAAAAAAAATATGTCTCCAAGAAGTCCATAGTGAAAAGTGGTCAAGAGAATGGATTTCGGTGTCAGATAAACCTGTGTCTGAGTTAAAAACAACAACAACAACAACAATTTCTCCTCCTATTATTCAACTCTAATACATTTCTCAATGAAGGAATCAAATGATCATGCTTCTGTCATTCAAGAAGTGTCCATATCCAGGATAAATCTTTTGGACACTCTTAGCCAGATTCTGAATTAATAGATTTTGTTTTTATTAACTTGTTTTATTTTTTTCTTTTAATTTACATCCAAATTAGTTAGAAGATAGTGCAACAATGATTTCAGGAGTAGATTCCTTAGTGCCCCTTACCCATTTAGCTCATCCCCCCTCCCTCAACACCTCCAGCAACCCTCAGTTTGTTCTCCATATTTATGAGTCTCTTCTGTTTTGTCCCCCTCCCTGTTTTCATGTTATTTTTGTTTCCCTTCCCTTATGTTCATCTGTTTTGTCTCTTAAAGTCCTCATATGAGTGAAGTCATATGACTTTTGTCTTTCTCTGACTAATTTCACTTAGCATAATACTCTCCAGGTCCATCCACGTAGTTGCAAATGGCAAGATTTCATTCTTTTTGATTACCGAGTAATACTCCGTTGTATATATATACCACATCTTCTTTAACCATTCATCCATCGATGGACATTTGGGCTCTTTCCACACTTTGGCTATTGTTGATAGTGCTGCTATAAACATGGGGGTGCATGTGTCCTTTCGAAACAGCACACCTGTATCCCGTGGATAAATGCCTAGTAGTGTAATTGCTGGGTTGTAGGGTAGATCTATTTTTAGTTTTTTGAGGAACCTCCATACTGTTTTCCAGAGTGGCTGCACTAGCTTGCATTCCCACCAGCAGTACAAAAGAGATCCTCTTTCTCCGCATCCTCTTCAACATCTGTTGTTGCCTGAGTTGTTGATGTTAGCCATTCTGACAGGTGTAAGGTGGTATCTCCTTGTGGTTTTGATTTGTATTTCCCTGATGATGAGTGATGTGGAGCATTTTTTCATGTGTCAGTTGGCCATATGGATGTCTTCTTTCGAGAAGTCTCTATTCGTGTCTTTTGCCCATTTCTTCACGGGATTATTTGGTTTTTGGGTGTTGAGTTTGATCAGTTCTTTATAGATTTTGGATACTAACCCTTTATCTGATATGTCGTTTGCAAATATCTTCTCCCATTCTGTCGGTTGCCTTTTAGTTTTGCTGATTGTTTCCTTCACTGTGCAGAATATTTTTATTTTGATGAGGTCCCAGTAGTTCATTTTTGCTTTTGTTTCCCTTGCCTCTGGAGACATGTTGAGTAAGAAGTTGCTGCGGGCAAGATCAAAGAGGTTTTTGCCTGCTTTCTCCTCGAGGATTTTGATGGCTTCCTGTCTTACATTGAGGTCTTTCATCCACTTTGAGTTTATGGGTATGGTGTAAGAAAGTGGTCCAGGTTCATTCTTCTGCATGTCACTGTCCAGTTTTCCCAGCACCACATGCTAAAGAGACTGTATTTATTCCATTGGATATCCTTTCCTGCTTTGTCAAAGATTAGTTGCCCATATGTTTGTGGGTCCATTTCTGGATTCTCTATTCTGTTCTATTGATCTGAGTGTCTGTTCTTGTGCCAGAATCATACTGTCTTGATGATTACAACTTTGTAGTATAGCTTGAGGTCTGGGATTGTGATGCCTCCGGCTTTGGTTTTCTTTTTCAAGATTGCTTTAGCTATTCGGAGTCTTTTCTTTTTCCATACAAATTTTAGGATTGTTTGTTCTAGCTCTGTGAAGAATGCTGGTGTTATTTTGATAGGGATTGCGCTGAATATCAATTCAGTTTGCTTTGGGTAGTATCGACATTTTAACAATATTTGTTCTTCTTATCCAGGAGCATGGAATCTTTTTCCATTTTTTGGTGTCTTCTTCAATTTCTTTCATCAGCGTTCTATAGTTTTCAGTGTATAGATATTTCACCTCTTTGGTTAGATTTATTCCTAGCTATTTTATGGCTTTTTGTGCAACTGTAAATGGGATCGATTCCTTCATTTCTCTTTCTGTTGCTTGTTGGTGGATAGAAAAGCAACCAGTTTCTTTGCGTTGCTTTTATACCCTGCAACTTTGCTGAATTCATGAATCAGTTCTAGCAGTTTTCTGCTGGAAATTTTAGGGTTTTCCATGTAGCATGTCATGTCATCTGCAAGAGTGACAGTTTGACCTCCTTCTGGCCAATTTGGATGCCTTTTATTTCTTTGTGTTGTCTGATTGCAGAGGCTAAGACTTCCAATACTATGTTGAATAACAGTGGCAAGAGTGGACATCCCTGTCTTGTTCCTGACCTTGGGGGGAAAGCTCTCAGTTTTTCCCCATTGAGGATGATATTAGCATTGGGTCGTTCATATATGGCTTTTATGATCTCGAGGTATGATCCTTCTATCCCTACTGTCTTGAGGGTTTTTAACAAGAAAGGATGCTGTATTTTGTCAAATGCTTTCTCTGCATCTATTCAGAGGATCATATGGTTCCTGTCCTTTCTTTTATTGATGTGATGAATCACGTTAATTGTTTTCTGGATATTGAACCACCCCTGCCTGCATCCCAAGTATAAATCCTGCTTGGTCGTGGTGAATAATTTTTTTAATGTATTGTTGGATCCGGTTGGCTAATATCTTGTTGAGGATTTTTGCATCCATGTTCATCAGGGAAATTGGTCTATAGTTCTCCCTTTTAGTGGGGTCTCGGTCTGATTTGGGAATCAGGGTAATGCTAGCTTCATAGAAAGGGTTTGGAAGTTTTCCTTCCATTTCTATTTTTTGGAACAGTTTCAAGAGAATAGGTGTTAACTCCTCCTTAAATGTTTGGTAGAATTCCCCTGGAAAGCCATCTGGCCCTGGACTCTTGCTTTTTGGCAGACTTTTGATGACTAATTTGATTTCCTTACTGGTTATGGGTCTGTTCAAATTTTCTATTTCTTCCTGTTTCAGTTTTGGTAGTGTATATGTTTCTAGGAATTTGTCCATTTCTTCCAGATTGCCCATTTTATTGGCATATAATTGCTCATAATATTCTCTTATTATTTTTTTCTTATGTTTTTATTAAAGAAAACATATGTGTTCTTTAATATGTATTTATTAAGTATTTTTAATATGTAATTTAATTTAAATTTAATAATTTAATATGTATTTATTATGTATTTATTAAGAAAACATTAAAAAAATAATTATGTTTTTATTTCTGTTGTATTGGTTGTGATCTCTCCTCTTTCATCTTGATTTTATTTTTTTGGGTCCTTTCCTTTTTCTTCTTGACCAAACTGGCTAGTGGTTTATCAATTTTGTTAATTCTTTCCAAGAACCAGCTTCTGGTTTCATTGATCTGTTCTACTGGGGTTTTTTTTGGTTTTTTTTTTTGGTTTCAATAGCATTAATTTCTGCTCTAATCTTTATTATTTCCTATCTTCTGCTGGTTTTGGATTTTATTTGCTGTTCTTTTTCCAGCTCCTTAAGGTGTAAGGTTAGGTTTTGTATCTGAGATCTCTCTTCCTTCTTTAGGAAGGCCTGGATTGCTGTGTACTTTCCTCTTATGACTGCCTTTGCTGCATCCCAGAGGTTTTGAGGTGTGGTGTTATCATTTTCATTGACTTCCATCTGCTTTTTAATTTCCTCTTTAACTGCTTGGTTAGTGCATTCATACTTTGTTTTATTTAAAAAAATTTTTTTTTAACGTTTACTTATTTTTGAGACAGAGAGAGACAGAGCATGAATGGGGGAAGGGCAGAGAGATAGGGAGACACAGAATCGGAAGCAGGCTCCAGGCTCAGAGCCATCAGCCCAGAGCCCGACGCAGGGCTCGAATTCATGGACCGCGAGATCGTGACCTGAACTGAAGTCGGACGCTTAACTGACTGAGCCACCCAGGCACCCCACGCATTCCTTCTTTTGTAGGATGTTCTTCAGTCTCCAAGTATTTGTTTCCTTTCCAAATTTTTTCTTGTGGTTGATTTTGAGTTCCATAGCATTGTGGTCTGAAAATATGTACATATGATCTTGATCTTTTTGTACTTACTTAGGGCTGATTTGTGTCCCAGTATATGGTCTAATCTGGAGAACGTTCCATGTGCACTGGAGAAGAATGTATATTCTGCTGCTTCAGGATGAAATGTTCTGAATATATCTGTTAAGTCCATCTGGTCCAATGTGTCATTCAAAGCCATTGTTTCCTTGTTGATTTTTTGATTAGAGATCTGTCCATTGATGTGAGTGGGGTGTTGAAGTCTCCTACTATTATGGTACTACTATCTATTAGTTTCTTATGTTTGTGATTAATCGATTTATATATTTGGGTGCTTTTACATTTGGTGCATAAATGTTTACAATTGTTAGGTCTTCTTGGTGAATAGACCCCTTGATCATGATATAATGCCCTTCTGCATCTCTTGATATAGTCTTTATTTTAAAGTCTAGATTGTCTGATATAAGTATGGCTACTCCGGCTTTCTTTTGTTGACCATTCGCATGATAGATGGTTCTCCATCCCCTTATTTTCAATCTGTAGGTGTCTTTAGGTCTAAAGTGGGTCTCTTGTAAACAGCATATCGATGGGTCTTGTTTTCTTATCCATTCTATTACCCTAGGTCTTTTGATTGGAGCATTGAGTTCATTGACGTTTAGAGTGAGTACTGAAAGATATGAATTTATTGCCATTATGATGCTTGTAGAGTTGGAGTTTCTGGTGGTGTTCTCTGGTCCTTTCTAATCTTTTGTTGCTTTTGGTATTTATTTATTTATATACATAACTTTTCATCTTTTGTCCCCTCAGAGAGTCCCCTTTAATATTTCTTGCAGGGCTGGTTTAGTGGTCACAAACTCCTTTAATTTTTGTTTGTCAGGGAAACTTTTTATCTCTCCTTCTATTTTGATTGACAGCCTTGCTGGATAAAGAATTCTTGGCTGCATATTTTTCTGATTCACCACACTGAATATACCCTGCCACTCCTTTCTGGCCTGCCAGGTTTCTGTGGATAGGTCTGCTGCAAACATGATCCGTCTTCCCTTGTAGGTTAGGGACTTCTTTTCCCTTGCTGCTTTCATGATTCTCTCCTTGCCTAAGTATTTTGTGAATTCGACTATGATATGCCTTGTTGGTGGTCAGTTTTTGTTGAATCTAATGGCAGTCCTCTGTGCTGCCTGGATTTTGATGTCTGTGTCTTTTCCCAGGTTAGGAAAGTTTTCTGCTCTAATTTGCTCACATAACCCTTCTACCCCTATTTCTCTCTCTTCCTCCTCTGGGAACCCTATGATTCTGATGTTGTTCCTTTTTAAAGAGTCCCTGATTTCTCTAATTCTTAAATCGTGCTCTTTTGCCTTCATCTCCCTCTCTTTCTCTGCTTCATTATTCTCTATAAGTTTGTCCTCTATATCGCTGATTTTCTGTTCTGCCTCGTCCATCCTTGCACCGCTGCATCCATCCATGATTGCAGTTCAGTTATAACATTTTTAATTTCATTCTGGCTATTTTTTACTTCTTTTATCTCTGCAGAAAGGGATTCTAATCTATTTTCGACTCCAGCTAGTATTCTTATTACTGTGATTCTAAATTCTGTTTCAGGCATCTTGCTGTATCTGTTGGTTAAATCCCTGGCTGTCGTTTCTTCATGCTCTTTTTTTTGGGGTGAATTCCTTCGTTTCATCATTTTGAAGGGAGAAAAGGAATTAATGAGGTAGAAAAATTAAGATTAAAAAATAAAATTAAAAAAATATTAAAATTAAGAAATTAAAATCACACACACACAAAAATCGAATAAATGATGCTAGATCCTAGGTGTGTTTTGGTCTGGGTGTTGAAAGTGGTTTGACAGATTAGAGAAAAAAAAAGCGAGGAAAGAAAAAAAAGGAAATTGTTTGAGAAATTGAAAAAATGAATACACTGAAGTAGAGTAAAATGAGATGATGGAAGTAAAATAGATTTTAAAAAAATTTACACAAAAGTAAAGAATATAGTAGGAAAAAAATTAAAGATAAATATTTCTAATAAAAATTAAAAATAAAAATGAATTATTTTTCTCTTTCTGTATTCAAGAAAAAGAAAAGAAATGAAAAAGAGAGAAAAAAAGAAATCATTTGAAAATTTGAAAAAGTGAATACACTGTAGTAGACTAAAATAACATGATGGAAGTAAAATAGAACTTGAAAAATTTACATAAAAGCAAAGAATATAGTAAAAAATTTTTAAAGAAAAATATTTTTAATATAAATTCAAAGTAAAAATGAAGTTTTTCACTTTCTGCATTCACAAAAAAGGAAAGAAACGAAAAAGAGAAAAAAGAAAAAAGAAAACAAGAAATTTGTTTGAAAATTTGAAAAGGTGATTACACTGAAGTAGACTAAAATAGAATGATGGAAGTAAGAATTTGAAAAAATTTACACAAAAGTAAAAAATATAATAAAATTTTAAGAAAAATATTTTTAATAAAAATCAAAAATAAAAATGAATTTTTTCTCTTTCTGTATTCAAGAAAAAGAATAGTGTGAAAGAGAAAAAGAAAGAAAGAAAATTGAATAGATGGACCTGCCTACAGATTGAAATAAGACTGAAATTGCTTCCTTTTCCCCTAGAAGTCAGACAATATAGCTTTATGGTCCATAAACTCAGTAGGCGGTAAGACTTGTGTTCTTGAAGAGCGAGGTTGGCCCAGTTGGGCGGTACTCAGTGTAACAGCTCCGTTCTCCACTAGATGGCGCCACTAGCCTACTGGTATGGATTGTTGCAGCGCTCGTAGGTGCGTACGCGCATGCGCAGGAACAGTGAAAATGGAGTCACCCTACTCTCCACTTTCTAGTATGGGAACTCCGTTCTCTCCAATCAGCAATCGAGCACCCATCCTCTGTCTTTAGCTTTCATCCACTCCCGCTTTTCCACTCTCCGTGACCAGGCCCCAGGCGGTACCTCTCTCCCGAGTTTTGTCTCAGATGCGGTTATTTTACCCGGCCCCTTACTTCTGAAGTACTGTGGCTTTGACCAGTTCCACCCCTCTGTGGGAGGGTCTCACCGAGCAATGTCCAAATGTCGGATGCACCAGGAACGCTTGCTGGACCCTGCTGCTGCCGGTGCCCCAAGACTGCAGCCAGGTGCCAGCCCGCCCCAGAAAAAGTTCGCGAGATAGTGTAGCAGCAGCTTTTCAGGGACCATGGAAAATTGCAACACACATCTGGCACCAGGCTTCACCCTTAACGACCTTGTTCCAGCACCAGCGAATGTGGCCGTTCTCTGGGTCTGCTGGGACCAGGTGGCTTCAACCGTCTCTACCAAACCGTCTCTTCCTTCCAGCAGTGGAACCGCTTTTCCCCGTGTGGCCCGCGAGAACCTCCCGGACCCCACTCTGTTCCTGGGGATTCGCCCTTCCCACCAGAGCACCACCAGGTATGGAGATGCGGAGTTGCAGCCTTTGCGCTCCCCTTGTTTACAGTCTTAATGGCATTTAAACCCTCTCCTTTCTCCTTTCTCCCTTTTTAGTTTAGTCCCTGCAGCTCTTTCCAATTTCCCACTTTTGGGGAGGGGTGCTTTCCCCGTATTCTCCCCCTCTCCCTAGTCTCTGTCCTCTCTCCACCTGCAAAGGCAGCAACCTGTCCACCGCCAGCTTCTCTCTCGCCGAGTTCACCTCTACGCACCACGTACCTGCTGAATTCTGTGGTTCAGGTTGTGCAGATTGTTGTGTTAATCCTCAGATCAGTTTTCTAGGTGTGCAGGATGGTTTAACGTTGTTCTGGCTGTATTTCGTGGATGTGAGACACACAAAAAACTTTCATGCTGTTCCACCATCTTGGCTCCCTCTGAATTAATAGATTTTTAATAACTTTTAAAAAAAGCGTCGAAAAATGATGTAGTCAGTGTCAGTCAATATGTTTTTACTGTAGATCAACAGTTTCCAAATACTATGAAGCAAATGAGGTTTCTTACTTTCCTAACTTTTCTTAACCCTTTCATACATCCTATTAGAAAGGGACAGCAGGGGCATCTGGGTGGTTGACTTGGTTAAGTGTCTGGCTCCTGATCATGGCTCAGGTCATGATATCACAGTTTGCGGGATGGAGCCCTGAGTCGGACTCTGTGCTGGCAGAGTGAAGCCTGCTTGGGATTCTCTGCTTGGGATTCTCACTGGAATTCCCTCTGTCTGCCCCAAACTGCACACACACATTCTCTCTCTGTCTCTCTCTCTCTCTCTCAATAAATAAACTTTAAAAAAGTTCAAAACTTAAAAAAGACTTGCATTTATACTATTTCTGAAACTTTTTTGTTATAAACCAAGTCTCTGGGGACGCCTGGGTGGTTTCATCAGTTAAGCCTTTGACTCTTGATTTCATCTCAGGTCATGATCTCACAGTTCGTGACTTCCAGCCCCTCGTTGGGCTCTGTGCTGACAGCATGGAGGCTGCTTGGGATTTTCTCTTTCCCTCTGTCAGGTCTCTGCCCTTCCATATCTCTCTCTCTCTCTCTCTCTCTCTCTCTCTCTCTCTCTCTCTCAAAATAAGTCAATAAACTTCAAAAGAAAAAGAAAAATCAGACCAAAACCATTTTCTCTCACTGTAATTCCTGGGCACTGAAAATCATCTCACTTATTACTGTATGAAAGCCAAATGATCTACCTAACTGGTCTGGACAGGAGTCATTTCCTCAGTTATGTTTTTGCCCCCTCTCTTCATTTTGAATATCAGCCTCTGTCTACTGTCTAGAAAAGAAACCTGGACTGAGGTTCCTTGTCTCTCTTTTCATTGTCACTTCCATATGTTCCCCTCCTTTCTTCCCTCCCCTTCTTTCTCTATTCAAACCTGGTTTGGGGCTGCAGCTCTCCCATCACCTCTCCTGCCCATCCTCTGTCAGGAAGACATGGGACGGACACCACCTTCTTGGGCACACCCTGGCTCTCTCAGTGTGTCATTGGACAAAGCAATACCCACCAGGGGGGCCTCAGCAGCTTGTGGGGCTGGACTTTCACTGCAGGGTGAGCAAGACACCACTTCAATGTTATGTGGTTTCACCTTGAAATTACTTAGGTCCTGGCTTAGGAACTACTGGAATTTCTCATTGCACTAATGAACAGCTGGGTTTGGGGAATGTTCCTTCTGGTTCCCATGCTCTAGCCATTTGTATGACTTTTGTATCAAGCAGACACTGAGGGGCAAACCATCATACACTGTGCTGGAACCAAAGTAGATCAGAGACATTCAGCATCTGGGCCCCTGTTCTGCTCAGAGTTTGCGCTCAGCTCCCCCTGCAGTCCCTGTCACTGTGTCACTCAGGGCACAGTAGTACACAGCTGAATCTGACGCTTGCACTGAGGACTTCTCCAAGTGGAAGGATTTGGATTTTCCGTCGTAGGTGGCTTCAAAACCTTTGTGACTTCCCTTCTCCTTGTCCCTGAAGGCTTTCAGGAGGAGCTGTGGACCTTCTCCAGGATACTGGACATACCAGAAAAGAGTGGGGGACACTGCTGTTGAATAAGTACAGTTTATAGTCAGGGACTCCCCTTCAGAGAGGGTCACTGGGCCTTCCATCTGGGTCACTGAGTCTCCATGGGTTCGTCCTGGGGAAAAAGAAAAGAGACCTGTGTTACCTTGGACATATACGTCCTGGATAAATTTATACTTACATGTTTTGCTGACAGAACAGAAGAAAGAATCCAAATTTTAAGAGGCATTTTACTTACCAAGCATCAAGAGTACCACAGTCACGAAGCCTGGAGAAGAGTTCATCTCTAGAGTGTCACCTAGCTAATGTGCTTCATTCGTAGCAGGAAGAAGCATTGGAGAGACAGAGCAATGATCAGTGGAAGCCCACATTTCTCAGGAAAGGTGTTTGTGTTAGGAAGCTGCACCCCCTGCTGGACGGGGACTGAAATGCATTAATGTCTACCTGACCTGGAAGTTCCTTAACCCAGCATCCTAGGATATTTCTGTAGCTATTTTCTTGAGCATTTTAAGAGAGCTTTTTATATTTTCATATACCCATTCAGAGTCAGCCTGTAATCCAGTAGAATGTCAGAAAGAGGTTTTGAATTGATACCAGAGGAGGTAATAAATAGTCAATTCACTGTTGACTCATGTAGAACAGAGACTTCCTTCATTCCATCCATGCTCACTACATATTTGTTAAATGACACAAAAATAATAAGTAAAAAGCCTTTGAATGAGGACTCACTCTGACTAGAATACAGTATTTCCTTAGTCCTAAATTATACCAATTGTAAGGAATGCAATCTTTTTAATAAAAGCTTTTTAGGAATAAAAAATCATACTATCTTGTCAATAGTCAAATATCCTTGCACTCAAAATCATTTAAAAAGTGAAAAATATGAATCCTAGTCAGAAAAATATCATAATTGCAGTTATCTATCCCTATAAAAATTATCTGAGATCAATGCCTTATTTCACCATTTCAATGACTCCAACATAACGTAACCAGCATATGTGAATGAAGCAGCAAGTACTAATCTTATACACTTAGTGGCCATATAACCTCAAGTATGCTTTCCACTGTTGTCTGTGTGTATCATTTTGTTGTGAAACTTTAATCAAGTGTATTTCTTCCACAAGGTAGGTAACCCTGAAGATGTGATTTTGCATCAAAACCCTGGAGCATAGTTTAGGATTTTCCTCTTCCCAGATTTTCAAATTATCAAAGACATAACAGCTGATATTCATACAATAGCTGATAGAAACAATGTGCCACTGATTTAAAACTATAGATTCTACGATCCCACCACTAACTCCATGACTCCTTTTTTGCAGGATTGAGACCCACAAGTTTGTAATTTTTAAAGCTTCCCACCAGTTATGTTGCAGCTGGTCCCATACCAGTTTACAAGATTTATTTTGTGGTAACTGCCCTCAGGCCAACAGGGTGGTCAAAGATCAAAGAGAAAGCTCTGGGGTCAGCATGGGAAAATGCCCCCAAGGCTATACAAATTTTTACAAACTGTTTTTTTCTATGATGTACCAAAGGCAAAACAAACACTTCTTCAGCTCCCATTTTAGGACTGTTCATTTTATAAAATAAAACAGAAACCTCTGAGGATTATCAGGGAAACTTCCGGAAAGGGACACATCTTCTATAAAGCCCTGTAAACATTTATCTCCAGATACATAGATGGAAGCTTAGCTCAGGCTGTTTTCTGGAGCCACTCTCCATAGATTCACATCAAGGAGCTTCATGAGTCCAAAGACAACATAGGAATGGTTTCCCAGACAGAGGGAAGTAAGGAATTCAAGCCTGGCTACTGTTTGAATTCACACGTTCCTTCCCTTCTCCTCTGCCTTCCAAATCACATTGTCAGAACCTGCCTCAAAACTATGCTGGAAGGAATTTGAGACAAGCACCTATCAACTTCTATTCAGATATGCAGGGAGGATGCCAGATAGGCTGGGATGATGCTGGTTTGAAAATAAAGAGTATAGCACATGGATGAAGAAAGTCATTATCTACCTTTAAAAAAAAAAAAAAGCAGTTTTAGGCTGCCGGAGTCCAGCTCCAGCGGGTCCAGGGGTTCCCAAAGGATGGACGGCATTGGTGAAAATAAAACAAAACTAAAATAAAAAACAAAAATAAAAATGGACACAGACAACAGCAGTGTGTTGAACTGGCCGATTTATTGTAGCAAACGTGGCATTATATATGCTAGTGATTTCCTTATAACATACGTCATCTATGTTTTCTAACATTACCTAATTTTGAAGATGTTCCTATGTGTAATCAACCTTTAAGAAATAACATGATGATTATCCCCTAATTTTCCCGCATACCCTTGGATTATTGATTAATTTCTTACATTATTCCATTATGCATCTGCATTTATCTATAATCTACAAAGCATTTGCTTTGCTGTTCTCATGAAAGGCCCTCCTCTTCTCAACACCTTAAGAGGAACAGTTACAGGGACATGACCTCCTAACCACATGAAGCTAGAAGAACAATGTGTTTGCCTCAGTCTGGGGTGCCAGAAAGGGGCCAAAAAGGCCTTAGAAACCCATGCCTCACATATTCTCAGAGAGACAATGCACCTAGGAACCAATGAACCATTCTGTAGCTTAACCGACTAGGTCCAGTCATCATCTGGAATGCCTCTGGGGGGCCAGGTGGGCCTAGGGGTTAAAGTCACCTGTGCCCAGAGATACACTCCTTAGTTGCCCGAGTGAGGCTTTCAGATCCATATGTCTCTCCTTTATCAGCCTCCTTTGCTAGCAAATGCATGAGGCTATCCTTCCTGCAAGTAGAGGAGTCTCCATAGGGGATGGCAAGGGCTAAACGTAAGGCCGGAAGGCCATACAATTTCTTGCGGAACCTTATTTCTTTCCTAATGGTTTTTCTCCCAGGGGGTCTGCCGGGGGCAATTCCCCAACAGACAATACCCCAGGTACTTGATTAAGGCCAAATTACTAAAAGCAGGAGTAGAAGAAGCTTCACTGTCGCTGGGCCGCCCTGCATTCACCAATCCGTCCACAGCCCGGGCCCTGCCACTCAGGCTGGGATAGCTCGGCTTCCAGCATTAGGCCATCAAAAACCTAGAGGAAAAGTATTTTGCATCTTGACTGACACCAGAAGACTTGTACAACACTGAAAAAGGACATCTGTTCAGTTTGGATTTTTAATGGATTTATTGATGTATAACTGACATAAAAAATAAACCACATCAATTTAAAGTGAACAATGTTATAGGACTTAAGATATTATATATACATATACCTGTGAAGCCATCACCACAATTGAGGACATATGTATCACCCCAAAAGTTTCCTCATCTCTCTTTGTAATCCGTCTCCCTCTCCCACCCCCATTTCAGGCAACATTTCTGTCATGAATCATTTTGCATAATTTATAATTTTGTATAAATGGAATCATACATACTCTTTTGTCTGCCTTCTTCTCGGCATAGTTATTTTGAAATTTTTCCATGGCTATAAGTATCAAAAGTTGGTTCCTTTTTGTTGCTGAGTAGTATTCTATTACAGAGATATAAAAACTTGTTCATATATTCACCTGTTGGTGTACATTTCTGTTAGTCCCATTTCGGAGCTGTTAAAAGTAAAGCTGTTATAGACTCATAAATGCAAAGAAGAAATTGATGGTTGCCAAAGGGGAGGGGGCTGGGCATGGGCCAAATGAGTGAAGATGAGCAGAAGATACAGGCCTCCAGTTATCGAATGAACAAGCCACAATAATAAAAGCACAGCATAAGGAATAGAGTCAATGGTATGGTGACAGATGGTAGCTACACTTGTGGTGAGCACAGCACAATGTTTAAACTTGTCAAATCACTATGTTGTATGCCTGAAACTAATGTAACGTGTCAACTATCCTCAAATAAAAATATATGTAAATAAAACAGACCAAATTTTCTCCTGGCTAAGTATTTTCAATTACTAGCTAAACAATGCTTTAAAGACTCATCATCCAACTACAAATTCTGTATCTTATTCGGCACACTATCATACATTAGAATACTTATTCTTACAAAGACGTCATGCTTTCATGTCTCAACTTTTAAACTACATTTTGAAGGGCACTGATGTATTAAAGATATAAAATGATTCTATTATGGAGTTAATACTCCTATGCATGCTTGAAGATTTGGGGCCTACATGAGTGCATGGAACAAATCTCTTGTTCCCAACTCAACTGTCCCAACACCTGAAATTCCAGTCTGAGGAACATTCCCCTTAGAACTAATAAATGAATTCAGCACAATTGCAGGATACAAAAACAACACGCAAAACTCCATTGCACTTCCATCCACTAACAAAATAATCCAAAAAGGAAATTAGGAAAACATTTCCATTTTCAATAAGATCAAAAATAATAGGGTTGCCTGGGTGGATCAGTCACTTAAATGTCAGATTTTGGCTCAGGTCATGATCCCACGGTCTGTGGGTTACAGCCCCACATTGGGCTCTGTGCTGACAGCTCAAAACCTGCAGCCTGCTTTGGATTCTGTGTCTCCCTCTCTTTCTGCCCCTCTCCCACTCGTTCTCTCTCTCTCTCTCTCTCTCTCTCTCTCTCAAAAATAAATAAACATTAAAAAAATGTTTTAAATAGTAATGTATTTAGGAATAAAATCAACCACAGGGACTAAAGAATGTATGCTGAAAATTACAAAACATTGCTATGAGTAATTAAATATGACACAAAAAATGGGAAGACATCTGTGTTCATGGATTGGGAGACTTAATATTGTTAATGTCAATACTACAGAAAGTGGTCTACACTTTTAATGCAATTCCTGTCAAAATCCTAAAGGTCCTTTTTTGCAGAAATAGAAAAATCAACCCAGAAATTCATAGGGCATCTCAAGGGACCCCAAATAGTCAAAACAATCTTCAAAAAGAAGAATAAAGCTGGAGGCCCTACACTTCGTGACTGCAACACTTTACAAAACTACAGTAATCCAAACAGTGTTGTGTTAGCATAAAGACAGACATATAGATCAATGAAATAGAATAGAGAACTCAGAAATAAATCCTTGCATACATGGTCTAATGACTTTCAACAAGGGTTCCAAGACCATTTCATTGTTAAAGGACAGTGTATTCAACAAGTGGTGATGGGAAAATTTCAGATCCACATCACAAAAAAGATGAATGGGACCCTAACCTTACACCATATACAAAAATCAACACAAAATGAATAAAGGGCCTAAATGTGAAACTGAAACCAAAGGCTCTTAGAAAAAAACGTGCACGAAGATCTTTATGACATGGGATTTTGCAATAATTTCATGATTTTACACCAAAAGCAGAAGATACAAAAGAAGAATAGATAAATCTGACTATAGCAAAATTTAAAACTTCTGTGCATCAAAGGATACAATCAACAGAATGAAAAGGCCACCTAGGAAATTGAAGAAAACCTTTGCAAATCATATATCATTTTAACATCCAAAATATGAAAGGAGCACTTACATCTCAACAAGAAGCCAAACAACCTAATTTAAACAAAGGTAAAGGACTTGAAAAGCCATTCCTCTTAAGATGTACAAATGGCCAATTAGCACATCAAATGATGCGAAACATCACTACTCATTAGGGGAATGCAAATCAAAACCACAATCAGATACCACCTCACACCCATTTGGATGGTTACTGTTAAAAATAAAAATAATAATAATATAAATAAATAAATAAAAATAATAACAAGCGATGACAAAGATGTGAAGAAATTGGAATCCTTGTTTACTGTTGGTGAGAATGCAAAATGCAGCTTCTGGGTAAAACAGTATGGCAGTTCCTTGGGAATATATATATCAAATTACTGTATGATCCACCAATTCCATTTCTGGGACAGGCTGACCAAATTTGAAAGCATTTGGAGATACACTGCAATTACTGAGATATTTGGATGCCCACGTTTATAGCAACATTATTCACAATAGCCAGCGGGTAGAAGCAATTCAAGTACCCATCAGCAGATGAAATGTAAATAAAATGTGGTATTAGATGCAATTAGATACAATATTATTCAGCCTTCTAAAGAAAGAGATTCTGACAACATGGTACAACATAAATGAACCTTGAGGACATTATGCTAAATGAAATAAGTCAGTCACAAAAAGTTAAATACTGTATGACTCCACATATGTAAAGTATGTAAGTCAAATTTACGAAGACAGAAAGTAGAAGGGTGGCTGAAGGGAAAGGAGAAATGGAGAGTTATTATTTATGGGTAAAGAGTTTCAGTTTTGTGAGATGAAAAGTGTCCTGGAGATGGATGGTGGTGATGGCTGTATAGGGATGTGAATGCATTTAATATCACTGACCTCTATGCCTAAAAATTATTAAGATGGCCAATTGAATCTTAGGTGCATTTTATCACAATTAAAATATTGTTTAATATAAAAAATATGTTCATTGGAGTGCCTGGGTAGCTCAGTCAATTGAGCATCCGACTCTTGATTTCAGCTCAGGTCATGATTCCAGGGTCAAGGGATCAAACCCCACATCGACTTGGTGCTGAGTGTAGAGCTTGCTTAAGATATTCTCTCTCTCTCTCTCTCTCTCTCTCTCTCTCTCTCTCTCTCTCTCTCTCTCTCCCCCTCTCCCTCTGTCCCATTCCTCCCTTTGCACTCTCTCTCTCTCTAAAAAAAAGAAAAGAAAAAAAACTGGAGTGCTGGGTGGCTCAGTCAGTTAAGCGTCAGACTTCGGCTCAGGTCCTGATCTCACATTTTGTGGGTTCAAACCCCATATCTGGCTCTGTGCTGATAGCAAGTAGCCTGCTTTGGTATCTGTCTCCCTCCCTCTCTGCTCCTCCCCTACTCTCTCTCTCTCTCTCTCTCTCTCTCTCTCAATCTCTCAAAAATAAATAAATAATTATTTTTAAAAAAATAAATAAAATAGAAAAAAATAATTTTAAGTGTAATAAAAATTAAACACATGCTTATTTTTAAGATTTCTATTCTACACATCTGTTTTCCAAATGCAAATATAAGAGGGAGGTACGGCGCAAGATCACCTATCAACCAACCATTACCATTCAAATGTTAGGACACTGAGAACATGGGGTTACACATGGAGGAGGAAATAGGAAAGAATGAAGAGTTTGGATTGTAGAACATTGAGCATAGCACGCCTGCAGATGTACAAAATGAGCCACTTGATGGCCTTAAATGCTTTTGAAGAGGGGTGAAGGACAAGAGCAGAGAAAAGAAAGAATTCAAACTTGGGCCCTTCACAGTATACCCCTAGTACTCACTATTACTGACCATTTTACGGATGAGGCTGGTAGGGGTTAGATAAGTCTACTTTATAAGAAATGAGCTTTTCCATGCTAGAGATGTTAATAAGGCTATTAAATGGAATATGCTCTTAGCAGAAAATGTGTCACACAGTAGGCACTCAATGGCTTTTTCTGAATAAATGGATGTATCTAAATGAATAAATAACTTTTATTAAAAATCAACCTACATTGTTAACACACTGCCTTCAGTTGTAATTTGTTAATTTAAATATTTGCATCTCTATTCAAGAGTGAATGGCTTTTACTGTGCTATCTTTCATAGATGTTGGATTAAGTTTAGGCTACCTCTGTAAAATCAAGTTCATGGTCTAGATAATGAGAATACATTGCAAATCATCAGGACTTTGAAAGTTAGAAATTCTTAGCTGTATAACCATGGCAATTTTCAAATAACCTTTTTTGTACTTGGAACACCACTAAAAATGAATACAAAATAGAAAATTCAAATAAATACACATATACAAATGAATATGTAGGAATCTAGAGGGAGAAATTCATTTGAAGATAAAGGTAAGAAACTTCAAAGTGTAATGAAAAACATTAAAAGTCCTTTATCTACTGAGAAAAATAGCATTTTCCCGACTTTAAAAAATAGGAAACGGATACTTTAAATGTTAACATAGTCATTTATGTGAAATCCCAGCTTTCTGGTTTTCATGTTTTCACTTTTGTTGCTTTGTTTCTTTTTAATGGAAGGATATTGAGCAGAAGGAAAACGGGACAGAATTTTTGACATTTTTTTACTTTAAATTCAAATTAGTTAACATACAGTGTTGTCATGGCTTCGGGAGTAGAACCTAGTAATTAATCTCTTACATATGACACCCAGTGCTCATTCCCAAAAGTGCCCTTCTTAACATCCATTGCCCATTTAACCCATCCCCCCACCCACCACCCCTCCAGCAACCCTCAGTTTGTTGTCTTTATTTAAGAATCTGTTATGATTTGCCTCCCTCTGTTTTTATTTTTCCTTCCCTTCCCCTATGTTATCTGTTTTGTTTCTCAAATTCTATGTGGGTAAAATCACATGATATCTGTCTTTCTCTGACTGACTTACTTCACTTAGCATAATACATTCTAGTTCCATCCACATGGTTGCAAAGGGCAAGATTTCACTGATATTGTAAAACTTACCTGCCCCCACCCCCAGATTCTTGCAAAAAAACAGAAATAGTGATGAGTGATTGACCCTCACCGGTAATAAAGTTTTCTGTAAAACTCTCTTCTCAGGTTGATATAGAAAGAGACAATAGATCAATGGGACTAAATAAAGCATGTGGAAACAATGAAAAGAGGAATTTCATAAGATACATGATGGTGATTCATAGTAGGAAAACAGGATGCCTCATTTACGTACAAATAAAGAGGCTTGTGTCTTTGTTGGAGACACTTCCACATGACCCTCAAAGACCCACTAATCACTGATCATTTGTGGAGAAGACTGGTGGGAGGCAGGTAAACGTTCACTATGGGATTTGAGCTCATTTGTGCAGAGGTGTTAATAAGGTGGAATGAGTGCTGGCACAAAGTTGGCCGCAGGGTAGACACTTTAGAAAGTGAACGTGAGTACCACTGACTCACAGCAAACAAACCTAGACTAGGTCATTAAATAGTATTAAACAGCATGATACATAAAAAGAGGAAACACATGGAGAGATTTCATAACCTTCCTTATTGAACACAATGCCTGGGGCAAAATTACAGGAAGCCAGATACGTTAACCCAAAATATGCCTCCATCACATAAAAATTATTTTGAACTGAAGGCAATTAAGCACCAATAAACTCAGAAAAGCCCCTCTCCTCTTTCTCTGCCTTAAGGTAAGAAATAAATTCTCTTTTACTGCAGACAGAGTCTTAACCAGCCCAAAGATGGTACCAGAAAATCAGCAAACTGTGTTAAATTAATCCTCATGTTCCTAGTTAAGGAAGATAATGTCTACCAGGCCCTGGTTGAACTACCACTAGTCCAAACTCTATTGTCTTGCCAATTCTTCACAAATTTTTTGTTTCTTTTTTTAAAGATATAAAGCTTCCTGTTCTAGTCGCTTCAGGTCTTCATTTTCTTCTGAAGGCTCCCATGAATGTGAAAAATTCAATAAAATTTGTACGCTTTCCTCTTGTTAATCTGTCTACTGTCACTTTAATTCTTACACATAGTCAGGAACCCAAAGAGGGTAGAGGAGAATTTGTCTGACCATACAGAATATACACTCAATAAATATCTACTGAGCAAATTGACCTGAAAACCGGGCAGTTCAAACAAATTTTTACTGATTTCTCAGTCAAATGTTTTTGAACTTTTGTAGCCAATTCACTAACACATTCTAATAATCCAATGGCAAAGACGTGATGTGGCTGTTCTTTCTCTCAAATTTCTCTCCAAATCTTTGTCCAAAATTTTTTATGTGTGGGGTTCCTAGGTGGCTTAATCTGTTAAGCATCTGACTCTTGACTTTGGCTCAGGTCATGATTTCACAGTTGATGAAATCAGGCTCCATGCTGGCCTATAGTCTGTCTAAAAGACTTTCTCTCTCCCTACCCCACTCACCCAAGCTCTCTCTCTCTCATAAAAAGAAATGTATATATTTTTGTATGTTCATAATATAGGCAATGATTCAGGAATAAGGATGTTTTTTAATCATGATAATTCTTACCTAGAAGTACTTTTTCAGAGTCAGGTTTTCCCTCTAGCCTACACCTGAGCTGCCACAGCCCTAGCCACTTCCTGTGTGGGTCAGCAATTCCATGCCTTGAACCCTACAGCAGGTGGATGTATCAACAAGAGCCCTGGGGTTTGGGTACCTCCCTCCAACACGCCTCTTACTGTAGACTCCATCAGTGCAGAGAAATACACTGGGGAGTCTTCCAGCTGTGAAATTGAGATGACATGATGAATGGATTTTCTTGTTTTCTGGAAATTCAAAGACAAGCAACCTTCTGTGGCACTTTGTTGCTTCTAAGAATCCTGAAGAACAAGGAAAATCATCTCCCCGCTGCTGGGCTGCTTGTACCACAGTAGACTATAACTTAGATCACCGGGGTCATATGTGCATTCCAGGGTGACAGCCACCTTCTCCTGCAGTAACATTGCTGGTTGGACTTGAGTTGCCTTCTGGGAAATACTGGATCCTAAAGGAAAAAACATGGAATCAGAGGTTTAAGATGTGGCACAAAGAAGTCCTATTTTATATGATACTATCCCACCCCCACCAAGGTATCCACAAGACACTGCAGTCTCCCCTGTTTTTAGGTCACTGGAGAGGGACGTTTCCACAGGAGCCATCCCTACTTACCACATTGAAGCCATGACCACCTTCAGAAGCCTGGACAGCAACATGTTTGAGATCTTCATGGATCATAGGTGGAAAATGTCTACTTCAATTTCAGGGTTGGGCACCGTGAGGGGAGCCTGACAGGGTGAGGGAAGGATGGCTGGGTATGTGCTGCTGCCGCCCCAGAACAGGAAACAGGGGTTTCCTGGTGTAGCAAGTTGTGTGGGTCATGTCACCCTTCTCTCTGTACCAGCTGAGACTCTCACTGCCCAAACATCCCTTCGCATTAAGCAACTCTCAACTTGGAAATAATTCCATCTGAAAATGAATTTGTAAAATTTAACACTGAAATGAGGATTGACAATTTAACTATGATATGTTCATACCTGTTCACTTCCCTATGTTGAGGCCCAAAGAGAAAAATCTAGTCACTCTTTACTGAAGCTGTTAGACTGAAGCCCTCAGACAATAGATCCTGTCACTGAGGTCTCCTTCTCTTCACTGTTTAGTTTTGACAGCTCAGCTCTGTTCAGAAAGTTCAGAATAGGCATCAGAGTTTGGTCATTAGGTTATCCACGTTTGAATTTATATTTTTTGATTACCTCAGTTGAACCACAGTAAGCTTGATACTTTCTATGCTCAATTCTGAAGAGAATAAACCTAGGTGACCCCATACACCTCCACAGGACTGCTAGTCATACGATATTTGATTGTAATAAAAAATTCTCTGTGTGTGTACAGTAAAAATAAGGTTGTGGGGCTCCTGGGTGGCTCAGTCAGTTAAGCATCCCACTCTTGATTGCAGCTCAGGTCATGATCCCATGGTCATGGGATTTAGCCCCACATTGAACTCCGCACTGAGACTGCAGCCTGCTTGAGAAACTCTCCCTCTCTCTCTCTCTCTTTCTCTCTCTCTGTCTCTCTGCCCCTCTCTCACTCATGCATGTGTTCTCTCTCTCTTTCCCTAAAAAAAAAAAATGCCGGTGTCCAGCCCCAGCATGTCCAGGGGTTCCCGAAGAATGAACGGCATCAGTGAAAATAACAAACGGACACAGACAACAGCAGTGTGTTAGACTGGCTGCTTTATTGTGGCAAACGTGGCATTATATTTGTTAGCAATTTCCTGGTAGCGTGCATCATCTATGTTTCTCGGCTTTACCTAATTCTAAAAACATTACTTTCTATGGGGCGCCTGGGTGGCTCAGTCGGTTAAGCCTCCCGCTTCTGCTCAGGTCATGATCTCGCGGTCCGTGAGTTCGAGTCCCGCGTCGGGCTCTGTGCCGACCGCTCAGAGCCCGGAGCCTGTTTCAGATTCTGTGTCTCCCTCTCTCTCTGCCCCTCCCCCGTTCATGCTCTGTCTCTCTCTGTCTCAAATAAATAAACGTAAAAAAAAAAAAAAACCTTTTTTAAAAACATTACTTTCTGTAATCATCCACTGAGGAAACTCATGGTTATTTCTTTGTAACGTTCCCTCCTGCCTTTTGCTTATTGATTAATTACTTCATAATACTTTCACTATGTATCTACTTTTATTTATAGTTCATAAAGCGTTTGCTTTGCTATTTTCATGAAAAGTCACCTAGCTCTCAAAACATCAAGTGGAACATTTATAGGGATATGACTTCTTTTTTTTTTCTATTTTCATCATCTATATTATTATATCATTATAATATTATAATATCTATATAATCTTATATCATTATAATATAATATATATAATATCTATATAATATTATATCATTAATATCATCTATATTTTTTTAAACTTTATTTTTTATTTTTTAAAATGTACATCCAAATTAGTTAGTATATAGTGAAGCAATGATTTCAGTAGATTCCTTAATGACCCTTACCCATTTAGCCCATCCCCCCTCCCACAACCCCTCCAACAACCCTCAGTTTGTTCTCCATATTTATGAATCTCTTTTGTTTTGTCCCCCTCCCTGTCTTTATATTATTTTTGTTTCCCTTCCCTTACATTCCTCTGTTTTGTCTCTTAAAGTCCTCATATGAGTGAAGTCATATGACTTTGGCTTTCTCTAATTTCACTTAGGATAATACCCTCCAGTTCCATCCACGTAGTTGCAAATGGCAAGATTTCATTCTTTTTGATTGCCAAGTAATACTCTGTTGTATATATATACCACATCTTCTTTAGCCATTCATCCATCGATGGGCATTTGGGCTCTTTCCACACTTTGGCTATTGTTGATAGTGCTGCTATAAACATGGGGGTGCATGTGTCCCTTCGAAACAGCACACCTGTATCCCGTGGATAAATGCCTAGTAGTGCAATTGCTGTGTCGTAGGGTAGTTCTATTTTTAGTTTCTTGAGGAACCTCCATACTGTTTTCCAGAGTGGCTGCACTAGCTTGCATTCCCACCAACAATGCAAAAGAGATCCTCTTTCTCCGCATCCTCGCCAACATCTGTTGTTGCCTGAGTTGTTGATGTTAGCCATTCTGACAGGTGTAAGGTGGTATCTCCTTGTGGTTTTGATTTGTATTTCCCTGATGATGAGTGACGTGAAGCATTTTTTCATGTGTCGGTTGGCCATATGGATGTCTTCTTTCGAGAAGTCTCTATTCGTGTCTTTTGCCCATTTCTTCACGGGATTATTTGGGTTTTGGGTGTTGAGTTTGATCAGTTCTTTATAGATTTTGGATACTAACCCTTTATCTGATATGTCGTTTGCAAATATCTTCTCCCATTCTGTCGGTTGCCTTTTAGTTTTGCTGATTGTTTCCTTCGCTGTGCAGAAGCTTTTTATTTTGATGAGGTCCCAGTAGTTCATTTTTGCTTTTGTTTCCCTTGCCTCTGGAGACATGTTGAGTAAGAAGTTGCTGTGGTCGAGATCAAAGAGGTTTTTGCCTGCTTTCTCCTTGAGGATTTTGATGGCTTCCTGTCTTACATTGAGGTCTTTCATCCACTTTAAGTTTATTTTTGTGTCTGGTGTAAGAAAGTGGTCCAGGTTCATTCTTCTGCATGTCGCTGTCCTGTTTTCCCAGCACCACTTGCTGAAGAGACTGTATTTATTCCATTGGATATCCTTTCCTGCTTTGTCAAAGATTAGTTGCCCATACGTTTGTGGGTTCCTTTCTGGATTCTCTATTCTATTCCATTGATCTAAGTGTCTGTTTTTCTGCCAGTACCTTACTGTCTTGATGATTACAACTTTGTAGTATAGCTTGAAGTCTGGAATTGTGATGCCTCCGGCTTTGGTTTTCTTTTTCAAGATTGCTTTAGCTATTCGGAGTCTTTTCTTTTTCCATACAAATTTTAGGATTGTTTGTTCTAGCTCTGTGAAGAATGCTGGTGTTATTTTGATAGGGATTGCGCTGAATATCAATTCAGTTTGCTTTGGGTAGTATCGACATTTTAACAATATTTGTTCTTCTTATCCAGGAGCATGGAATCTTTTTCCATTTTTTGGTGTCTTCTTCAATTTCTTTCATCAGCGTTCTATAGTTTTCAGTGTATAGATATTTCACCTCTTTGGTTAGATTTATTCCTAGCTATTTTATGGCTTTTTGTGCAACTGTAAATGGGATCGATTCCTTCATTTCTCTTTCTGTTGCTTGTTGGTGGATAGAAAAGCAACCAGTTTCTTTGCATTGCTTTTATACCCTGCAACTTTGCTGAATTCATGAATCAGTTCTAGCAGTTTTCTGCTGGAAACTTTAGGGTTTTCCATGTAGCATGTCATGTCATCTGCAAAGAGTGACGGTTTGACCTCCTTCTGGCCGATTTGGATGCCTTTTATTTCTTTGTGTTGTCTGATTGCAGAGGCTAAGACTTCCAATACTATGTTGAATAACAGTGGCAAGAGTGGACATCCCTGTCTTGTTCCTGACCTTGGGGGGAAAGCTCTCAGTTTTTCCCCATTGAGGATGATATTAGCATTGGGTCATTCATACATGGCTTTTATGATCTCGAGGTATGATCCTTCTATCCCTACTGTCTTGAGGGTTTTTAACAAGAAAGGATGCTGTATTTTGTCAAATGCTTTCTCTGCATCTATTCAGAGGATCATATGGTTCCTGTCCTTTCTTTTATTGATGTGATGAATCACGTTAATTGTTTTCTGGATATTGAACCACCCCTGCCTGCATCCCAAGTATAAATCCTGCTTGGTCGTGGTGAATAATTTTTTTAATGTATTGTTGGATCCGGTTGGCTAATATCTTGTTGAGGATTTTTCATCCATGTTCATCAGGGAAATTGGTCTATAGTTCTCCCTTTTAGTGGGGTCTCTGTCTGATTTGGGAATCAGGGTAATGCTGGCTTCATAGAAAGAGTTTGGAAGTTTTCCTTCCATTTCTATTTTTTGGAACAGTTTCAAGAGAATAGGTGTTAACTCCTCCTTAAATGTTTGGTAGAATTCCCCTGGAAAGCCATCTGGCCCTGGACTCTTGCTTTTTGGCAGACTTTTGATGACTAATTTGATTTCCTTACTGGTTATGGGTCTGTTCAAATTTTCTATTTCTTCCTGTTTCAGTTTTGGTAGTGTATATGTTTCTAGGAATTTGTCCATTTCTTCCAGATTGCCCATTTTATTGGCATATAATTGCTCATAATATTCTCTTATTATTGTATATTATTGTTTTTACTTCTGTTGTGTTGGTTGTGATCTCTCCTCTTTCATTCTTGATTTTATTCTGGGGGGGGGGGGTCCTTTCCTTTTTCTTCTTGACCAAACTGGCTACTGGTTTATCAATTTTGTTAATTCTTTCCAAGAACCAGCTTCTGGTTTCATTGATCTGTTCTGCTGGGGGTTTTTTTGTTTTTTTTTTTTTTTTGGTTTCAATAGCATTAATGTCTGCTCTAATCTTTCTTATTTCCTGTCTTCTGCTGGTTTTGGGTTTTACTTGCTGTTCTTTTTCCAGCTCCTTAAGTTGTAAGGCTAGGTTGTGTATCTGAGATCTTTCTTCCTTCTTTAGGAAGGCCTGGATTGCTATATACTTTCCTCGTCTGACCACCTTTGCTGCATCCCAGAGGTTTTGGGTTGTGATGTTATCATTTTCATTGACATCCATATGCTTTTTAATTTCTTTTTTAACTGCTTGTTTAGCCCATTCATTCTTTAGTAGGATGTTCTTCAGTCTCCAAGTATTTGTTTCCTTTCCAAATTTTTTCTTGTGGTTGATTTTGAGTTTCATAGCGTTGTGGTGTGAAAATATGTACGACGACCTTGATCTTTTTGCACTTACTTAGGGCTGATTTGTGTCCCAGTATATGGTCTATTCTGGAGAACACTCCATGTGCACTGGAGAAGAATGTATATTCTGCTGCTTCAGGATGAAATGTTCTGAATATATCTGTTAAGTCCATCTGGTCCAATGTGTCATTCAAAGCCATTGTTTCCTTGTTGATTTTTTGATTAGATGATCTGCCCATTGCTGTTAGTGGGGTGTTGAAGTCGCCTACTATTATGGTATTACTGTCGATGAGTTTCTTGATGTTTGTGATTAATCAACTTATATATTTGGGTGCTTTCACATTTGATGCATAAATGTTTACAATTGTTATGTCTTCTTGGTCTATAGACCCTTTGATTATGATATAATGCCCTTCTGCATCTATTGATATAGTCTTTATTTTAAAGTCTAGATTGTCTGATATAAGTGTGGCTACTCCAGCTTTCTTTTGTTGACCATTCACATGATAGATGGTTCTCCATCCCCTTATTTTCAATCTGTAGGTGTCTTTAGGTCTAAAGTGGGTCTCTTGTAAACAGCATATCGATGGGTCTTATTTTCTTATCCATTCTGTTACCCTAGGTCTTTTGATTGGAGCATTGAGTTCATTGACGTTTACAGTGAGTACTGAAAGATATGAATTTATTGCCATTATGATGCTTGTAGAGTTGGAGTTTCTGGTGGTGTTCTCTGGTCCTTTCTAATCTTTTGTTGCTTTTGGTATTTATTTATTTGTATATATATTTTTTCATCTTTTGTCCCCTCAGAGAGTCCCCTTTAATATTTCTTGCAGGCCTGTTTAGTGGTCACAAACTCCTTTAATTTTTGTTTGTCAGGGAACCTTTTATCTCTCCTTCTATTTTGATTGACAGCCTTGCTGGATAAAGAATTCTTGGCTGCATATTTTTCTGATTCAGCATACTGAATATATCCCACCACTCCTTTCTGGCCTGCCAGATTTCTGTGGATAGGTCTGCTGCAAACATGATCTGTCTTCCCTTGTAGATTAGGGACTTTTTTTTCTCTTGCTGCTTTCATGATTCTCTCCTTGCCTGAGTATTTTGTGAATTTGACTATGATATTCCTTGTTGGTGGTCAGTTTTTGTTGAATCTAATGGGAGTCCTCTGTGCTTCCTGGATTTTGATGTCTGTGTCTTTTCCCAGGTTAGAAAGTTTTCTGCTATGATTTGCTCACATAACGCTTCTACCCCTATTTCTCTCTCTTCCTCCTCTGGGATCCCTATGATTGTGATGTTGTTCCTTTTTAATGAGTCCCTGATTTCTCTAATTCTTAAATCATGCTCTTTTGCCTTCATCTCCCTCTTTTTTTCTGCTTAGTTATTCTCTATAAGTTTGTCCTCTATATCACTGATTTTCTGTTCCACCTCGTCCATCCTTGCCGCTGCTGCATCCATCCATGATTGCAGTTCAGTTATAGCATTTTTAATTTCATCCTGGCTATTTTTTACTTCTTTTATCTCTGCAGAAAGGGATTCTAATCTATTTTCGACTCCAGCTAGTATTCTTATTATCATGATTCTAAATTCTGGTTCAGACATCTTATTGTATCTGTGTTGGTTAAATCCCTGGCTGTCGTTTCTTTGTGCTCTTTCTTTTGGGGTGGATTCCTTCGTTTCATCATTTTGAAGGGAGAAAAGGAATTAATGAGGTAGAAAAATTGAAATTAAAAAGAAAATTAAAATTAAAAAAATACTAAAATTAAAAATTGAAAACACACCCACACAAAAATTGAATAGATGATGCTAGATCCTAGGTTTGTTTTGATCTGGGTGTAGAAAGTGGTTTGACAGATTAGAGAAACAAACAAACCAATAAAAAAACGAAAAAAATGGAGGGAGAGAAGAAAAAGAAATCGTTTGAGAATTTGAAAAAAATGAATACACTAAAGTAGACTCAAATACACAAAAGTAGAGAATGTAGTAGAAAAATATAGAAAAATATTTTTAATAAAAATTAAAAAGAAATATGAAATTTTTCTTTTTCTGTATTTAAGAAAAAAGAAATGAAAAAGAGAAAAATGATTATAAAAGAAAGAAGACGAAAAGAAAGAAATCATTTGAAAATTTGAAAAAGTGAATACACTGTAGTAGACTGAATAAAACGATGGGAGTAAGATAGAATTCGAAAAAATTTACATAAAAGCCAAAAATATAGTAAAAAAAAATTAAAAATATTTTTAAAAGAAATTGAAAGTAAAAATGAAGTTTTTCTCTTTCTGCATTCAAGAAAAAGAAAAGAAATTAAAAAGAAAAAAGAAAAAGAAAAAAGGAAATTGTTTGAAAATGTGAAAAGGTGAGTACACTGAAGTAGACTAAAATTAAATGATGGAAGTAAAGTAGAATTTGAAAAAATTTACACGAAAGTAAAAAATATAGTAATAAAAATTAAAGACAGATATTTTAAATAAAAATTGAAAATAAAAATGAGTTTTTTCTCTTTCTGTATTCAAGAAAAAGAAAAGAATTGTAAAAGAGAAAAAGGAGAAAGAGAGAAAAAAAATTTGAATAGATGAACCTGCTAACAGATTGAAGTAGGACTGAAATTGCTTCGTTTTCCCCTAGAGGTCAGTCCATGTAGCTCTTTATAGTCCATAAATTATGCCAGCGGTGAGGTTTGTGTTCTTGAAGAGCGAAGTTGGTCCAGTTGGGCAGGGCTCAGTATAACAGCTCTGTTCTCCCCTAGATGGCGCTGCTAGCCTACGCAGGTGGATTGTTGCGGTTCTGTTCAGTGCACATGTGCATGCGCGGGAGTGGTGAAAAATGGCGCCACCCAGCCACCCAGTCTGTTCTCCTGGATCAGCAGTCGTGCACCAGTCCTCCGTCTTCAGCTCTCGTCCACTCCCCGCTTTTCCACTCTCCGTGACCAGGCCCAGGCAGTACCTCTCTCCCAAGTTTTGTCTCAGATGCGGCTGTTTTCCCTGGCCCCTTACTTCTGAAGGACTGTGGCTTTGACCCGCTCCACCCCTCTGCAGGAGGGTCTCACCGAGAGATGGCAGAATGAGTGATGGCCAAATGTCAGCTGTACTCAGGAACGCCCACTGGACCCTGCTGTTGCCGGTGCCCCAAGACTGCGGGCAGGTGCCAGCCCGCCACCCCAAAAAATTGCGAGACAGTGTAGCCTCAGCGTTTCAGGGACCATGGAAAATCACAACACACATCTGGCACCAGGCTTCATCCTTAACGACCTTGTTCCAGCACCAGTGAATGTGGCTGTTTTCTGGGGTCTGCTGGGACCAGGTGGCTTCAACCGTCTCTACCAAACGTCCTTCCAGCAGTGGAACCGCTTTTCCCCGTGTGGCCCGCGAGAACCTCCCGGACCCCACTCTGTTCCTGAGGATTCGCCCTTCCCACTAGAGCACCACCAGGTAGGGAGCTGCAGAGTTGCAGCCTTTGAGCTCCCCTTGTTTACAGTCTCAGTGGCATTTAAACCCTCTCCTTTCTCCTTTCTCCCTTTTTAGTTTAGTCCCTGTGGCCGTTTCCAATTGTCCACTTTCTCTCCACCTGCTTTTGGGGAGGGGTGCTTTTCCCGTATGCTCTCCCCCCCTCCCCAGTCTCTGTCCTCTCTCCATCTGCAAAAGTGGTTCCCTACCTTTTGGGGCTTCTTGCTCCCCAAGTTCAGCTCTTTGTGTTGCGTACCTGCTGAATTCTGTGGTTCAGGTTGTGCAGATTATTGTGTTAATCTTCCAATCGGTTTTCTAAGTGTGTAGGATGGTTTAGTGTTGGTCTGGCTGTATTTCACAGACACGAGACATACAAAAAGCTTCCATGCTGTTCCGCCATCTTGGCTCCTCCCTCCGGAACATGACTTCTTAAATGTTTCTTTGAAGCATTTGTGGTACAAGGAACAAAAGTATTCACTTTGGTCTGGGGTGCCAGGAGGGAGCCAAGAGGGCCCTGGGAACCCATGCCTTATGCGCTCCCAGAGAGACAATGTATACCTAGGAACTAATGAACCATTCTGTACCTTAACCCACCAGGTCCAATCATCATCTGGAATGCCTCCTGGGGGCCAAGTGGGCCTAGGGGTTGGAGTAACTTGTATCCATGGATATATTCCTTTGTTGCTGGAGTGAGGATTTTGAACCCATTTATCCCCTCCTTGGCTGGGAAATATATGGGGCTATCTTTCCGTTAGGTAGAGGAGTCTTTGTAGGGGGTGGTGGCTAGATGTAGGGCTTTATAATTTCTCTGCGGAATCTTATTTCTTTCCTCGATGGTTCTTGTCCCAGGGGGCCTGTCGTGGGCAATTCCCCAACTGACAAATCCCCAGGTACTTTCACTGGTAGGGGAGCTGCCCTGACCAATGCTAAGACCAAATTACATAAAAGCATGAGTACAAGAAGCTTCACTTTCGGTGGGCAGCCATGCAGTCCTGATCCGTCCACTGCCCCGGCCCTCCCATCAGGCTAGTTGGATAGCTTGGCTTCTGGCAATAAAAAAAAAAAGGAAGGGTGTGCCCTAGGGATATTCCTCAACATCATGGCAAACTGCAAAGATCTATTGCCCATCATTGTCTGTCTCCTGAAAGAGTAGCCAAGGCTTAACATCCTCGTCTCAAAATCATTGTTGCCTCAGCTAAGTTGGTTGAAGCATCTTCAGAGTTTGTACTACAGTCTCCATGAAATATGATGGAACCACATACAGTACAACTGTCCTGCTAAGAGATAGACTATAACTCTCTGAAAACACCTAACATTTTTCTACCAGCTGGCTGAGTAAATGTGAAATATTGTTAATTTCTCCTCCTATTATTCAACTCTAACACATTTCTCAATGAAGGGAGTCTCATGATTGTGCTTCTGTCACCCAAGAAGTGTCCATGTCCAGGTTTAATCTTTTGCAGACTCTTAGACCAGATTCTGAATAAGTAGATTTTTAATCATCTTATCTTAAACATTGAAAGAGACACTACCACACTTGTCATGCAATGACCACTCCAGACTCCTTTATAAAATCCCATCATTTAGCAGAAGCGATACTAATTCTAGTGGCTGAACTAGTAGATCTTTCTAGGGCATGTCAATTTACAAAAACTTATGTAGTCAGTGTCAGTGAATATGCTTTTAATGTCCTTCACAGCTTCCAAATACTATGAAGACAATGAGGTTTCTTAACTTTTTAACATTTCTTAACCCTCTCATGCAACCTTCTGAAAGGGACAGCAAATACATGAAGTATTGGATGTCTTCATGCTATTCAAAAAGTGTCATAGTGGCACCTGGGTGGCTTGGTCGGTTGAGTGTTGAACTTTGGCACAGGTCATCTCACAGTCTCTCTCTCCTCTCAAAAATAAATAAACATTAAAATAATTTTGTCATAAAGACAAAGTCTTTAATCAAAAGACACCGTAGGAGCTAGGAAAAGTGAGGCAGTCATCGTACTGAACACACTTTTCTTTTTTTTTTTTTATTTTTTTTTTAACGTTTATTTATTTTTGAGACAGAGACAGAACATGAACGGGGGAGGGTCAGAGAGAGAGGGAGACACAGAATGGAAGCAGGCTCCAGGCTCTGGGCCATCATCAGCCCAGAGCCCGACGCGGGGCTCGAACTCACGGACCGTGAGATCGTAACCTGAGCCGAAGTCGGACGCTTAACCGACTGAGCCACCCAGGTGCCCCTGAACACACTTTTCTAACCAAGGTTCTTATGCAAGCACCTCTTACAACACAAAAAGACAAATCAATCCATGGAAAAGTTCAACAATTCCATCTTAGATGTAGAAAACTTGGCACCAATTTTGTAGAGAATCTAAAAATGTTTGACTTGCTGGATCCATGAGAACAAGATATATCAAAGCCAGGACAGCTGCCTGGTGGAGCCAAATGATCTCCACTGAACACTTGTAAAACTCTGCAGAGACCACACATCACAGAAGGGACAATTGGTTGCAACATGAAACAAACGCTGCTGCGGAAACTTTCTAGGACTATCAACATGGGACTGTTCGTGCCTGTCTTGGAACCAGCAAAATCCCATAAAATCTGGAAAGCTGGAATATGGTCTGGAATTCTGTCCCAAGGAAGCATTTGAGTATCTCCATAAGGAACTTACACAATTGCATTCCCTCCAGGAGCCATGAGTGTGTACTAGTTACAGCATTTCATTTATGACATGGATTGAGCACTCTCCCATCAGAAAATCACAGCAATCACAAAAAAAAGAGCTAAATATCAAGTGGACTTTGTGTTTACTACCTGTGCCGTTTCTGTTAATTTCTCTATAAGCAAAGCAAGTTTCTCTGGGACAATTAGGTAAGGTTTGCCCTCACACAGAAAATTCACCTCTACTATCACTCCCACCCCCAACCTTCTCTTATAGTGGAACAACAAATGAAATGTTAAAACTAAAATTGGGGTACCAGTGTGGCTCAGTCAGTTAAGTGTTTGGCTCTTGATCTTGGCTCAGGTCATGAGCACAGTTTGTGAATTCGAGCCCCCTGTCAGGCTCTGTGCTCTAAGCCTCCTTGGGATTTTGTCTCTCCCTCTCTCTGCCTGCTTGCTTACCCTCTGTCTCTCTCTCTCTCTCTCAAAATAAATACATAAACTTAAAAAAAAAAAAACTGAAATGGGTTACTATAGCAGACACCCTGGAACTAGTGTGGCCTGGTACATGTTAGCCTTAGCCCTCAGGCCCTGCATCCTTCCCTCACGAAGTCCTGTGCTGTCTTACCATAAACTGCTCACTGCAGCCCATGTAGCTCAGATGTCCCAACCCACACATAGTCCAACCTTCACAAACAGAACTCGATCAATAAACCCTTCACACTCTTCCTTTCATCCCAGGCACAGATGCTCTCTGGACTTTAATTTAATCAGTTCTGAACAAAAATCTCAGGAAAGACTCCCAATGAAATGTATAAAATGACCTTATTAGGCATTTTTTATTACCAGTTCAGCAGATAAATTACTAAAAACGGATCCTTGGTTACACATTTACCAACTCTTATGACCTCATGGATCCTTCATAGACGAAATGGAAAATGTTGCTCATATTAGGAATCTTAAACTGAGGTTCTTGAGAGAATCAGCAGAAGCAGACCATTCACAGAACTGAGTGCCGACCCAAGAAACTTCAAACAAACATTATCGCACAAAGAAGACAACACCAGCCAAGGCCATTTAGAAGAGAATTCTCTTTGATGTTTGACATCACTGATTCTCATGCTCTTCTTTCCATTCTTTTGTCTCTGTCCTTTTAGAAATATATTCCCACTTTAATGATAAACTTTATATTTCAGAATTACCTGACTTTGTTCTCTTACTAATAAAATAACTTGACTATGGCCTTTATTCGAGACAATACCCATCCTAATGCTATAGTTCAGCTCTGCAAAGCCATAATCAGTGCAACAAAGGTAAATAAATTTGTTGGATATGTTACTTCATGTCAACTCCTGGAAAAGCCAAAAAAACAAACAAACAAACAAAAAACCTATGCCCAAAATAGTATGACTAAAATGATTTTTAATCAATAAAATTTGTCTTAAAATGTCAGAAAATTTTAGAATAGAGTTCATATAACTAGACTTCTATAAAGAACAATGTATTAACCTGAATACATGAGTTGGTCCAACACTCCATTGAACTTCTCTATTATTAATGGCTATACTGTTTCCTTTCTGGAACTAGAAATTTAATTTCTAAAAGAGTCCAAACACTTGAAATGATGAGTTATTTCTAACAATAACTTACAAGTTCAAAAAATCAGGGATAGGAAACAGAGGGGCTTCAGAGGCGGAGATCATACAGGTGCCTGTGGCAGGAGCTTCCTCCTATTAAGACGCAGAATTATCAAAAGACTATGTGTTGCCTGGTTCCATTCATATGATACTCTCACAAGATAAAAATATGAAAGAACAAACAAGGTGTGCAAAAAGTTATGGATGGGAGAGAGTGTGATTAGAAAGTTACAGAACAAGGGATTTGGCTGGAGCAATGAAGTCATTCTGTATCATGATTGTATGATGCTTAGATGAATCTAACATATACTTTAAAATTAGGAGGCACCTGGGTGGCACAGTCGGTTACATGTCTGACTCTTGATCTCGGCTCAGGTCATGATCTCACACGGTGTGAGTCTGAGCCCTGCATTGGGCTGAGCACTGATGGTGCAGAGCCTGCTTGGGATTCTGTCTCTCCTTCTCACTGCTCTTCCCCTACTTGTACTCACTGTCTCTCAAAGTAAGTAAACAAACTTTAAAAAACATTTAATTCAATATTCACAGATATAACTGTACCCCAAAGAGTAACTTTTTATATAATTTCTATAATAAAATTTTTAAATACTAAAAAAATAAAATAACTGCAGTGGTTTCTATTTTCATGATTGGAGTCTGCCTAACTTGTGAATTATTTTCTCAGTTGGCAAAGAAAGCACTAGCTTTGCCAACTGTGATAGGCAAAATAAGGAACAATAAATTTTAAAATTTCAGGTGAAAAAGGAGGGGACAAAAACAAAAAATATACCAAAACCTTGAAGATATGATTAAGAGTCCACAGATGAAGAGATAATCCTGGTTTATATGGGCTTAAATGTAGTCACACGTGTACTTTTAAGAGGAAGCAGAGGGAGGCTTGAAGACAGGAAAAAGAGAAATCAACAAAACCATGGAAGCAGAGGTTAGAGTGAAGTGGTCACAGGCCAAAAATGCAGGCAGCAACCAAAGCTGTAAGAGGCAAGGAAAAATGTCTCCCCTAGAGCATCTGGAGAGGGTACAGCTTATTGGCATCATGATATCATTCTGGAGAAATTAATTCAACTTCTGGTCTTCAGAACAATGGCAGAAAGAATTTCTGTTGTTTTAGGCCACTGAGCCTGTGATAATTGTCCAGAAGCAGTACGAAACAAATCTGCCAACCATGATGAAGGTTTAAAGCCTGAATATATTTAAATCTAAGCTATGTACTGACTCTGAACTCTGACTAGCTTTTTCTTTTCTTCTGTTGAATACATTCTCGCCTAAGTATGAGAAAGCAGTTGAGCTAAGAATAACTGCGCCCCTTCTCTCTTCTAACTCGGTTTAAGAAGAAAGAAAACAGTAAAATATAAACTGCCCTTCCCTCTGACTCCTTATCAGGCTTGGAGGAAATGGACCAATCAAGAGTCGCCTTCCTTCTGCACAGGAGCTGGTGTATAACCATATAATCAAATAATCCAAGCTGACTGAGGTGTTGGGCTACAATACTGACCTTTCTTATTCAGATATTTTAAACCTAATTTAACCTAATGACTTTCCCTACAACAACAAACCAGTTAGCTTATAACTGACCACCATAACTCAGCCAAGAGGGATCATTCTCACCATACCAAATCACCAATTATATCCATCTTTAGGAAGAATATGAGATATCTTGAAAATACCCTGCCCTTGAGCAGGGTTGGGAGAATTAGGGAATTAACTATTTATGCAAATTCTTTCCTTACATTGATTCTATCCTCAACACTAAAAGAATTACCTTAAAAACACCTGCACAAATAATGTTTAATTCCATCAAAACATGAAGCAAGTTATCTACACAATAAATGTTAATCTAAATGCCTTCCTTCTGCAATCCACTAGTAAGACTTAAGTAAGGTGCATGATGAATGTATATGACAAAAATTCCCACATATCCCACAAAGAAAGATTTGAGTCATGAGGAACAATAAAAATTAAGTGTCTAGGAATAAGTTCTTTTCCTTAAAACAATGGAATTTTATTGAAAAAGACATAGATAAACAGGTAAATACTATATTCTTCAATAACCAAAGACTTTTAGTTTATTCTTCACAAGTTATAAATTTAATGTAATCACAAAGCTTAAATAAAAATTCTAAATAAATAGCAGAATTCACCTTTTCCTTCTTTCATTAATAAACATCTACTGATGATCAACTATGTAAAAAAGTTTGTGCTATATAAAAATTATTAAAAGATACAACTTTCCCTTCTAAATTATTTGTGTATAGATATAAACACATACTAACAAAATTTTGAAGAGTCTAATTCTCCACTCAAATTCTTGACTAAAACACTTCTGCTTTTAATTTCCCTCAAACACACATAAAATGCATACCATCACTGGGCTCTCAAGAAAATCCCAAGTCACATTATCTCAACAAGCAAATAATCAGAACACACAGAAAGGACTGTCAAATATGCCAGAAAGAGAGAAGAGTAAGGAAGTTAAAATTATAAGTGTGACCCTTGAAAATCTCTCGTGGAGCTATTAAAACTCAGGTGTTAGAGGAGAATGCTCAATTCAGGATATAACATTGAGTGGAAAAAATCAGAATCCAAATTACATTAGGATTTAAGAACAGAGTAAATGAAACATTGATAATAAATTAGCTGGGTACACAATCAATTTCACACTTTGCTTTTTACATATTTTCTATATTTAGCACACAATGTTTTATAACAGAACAAAAGCAACATCTGCAGTACTGGAAAGATAAGAGTTGAAAGCTAATGCATGACAGGAATGTGACAATTTACCAAGAAGTTGTTTGTATGACAGGAGTCTGAACAGCAAATGTAAATCAGCTTTAAACCTGAATTGCAAAATAAAACCTTACTAACTCCCTTCAAAAATCCAATAAGCAGCAATGATTCAACAAAATGTTCTAACCCTGTCTGGGTCATCTCGATCCCAGTTGTCTTAAGTTATGCTTTAATGTCTAACACATTAGCTTCCGCCTGCAGACAAACAATAGCACAAACGATCTACTTGAAGTTCTGTGTCAAAGGACAGGGGTTGCCCAGTCACAGGTTTGGGTGCAGGCAGCAGGTGTCTGGGACGCAATGTGCACTTGCTGCACAGAAGTAGACAGCTGAGTCTGCAGGCTGGGCGGCTGCGATGTGCAGGGACAGATGCTTGGCCGTCTTATTCAGTAAAACAGTGAGTCTTTGGTCTTCTTTTTTGGCCACACTTGAACGAATGTCTATAATGAGCTGGGGACCTTTTCCAAGTTCTTGCTTATACCAAGGGAAGTAGTCTGAGACACTGTCTGAGTAACTACAGGTGATAACAGAGCTGTTTCCCTCCTGGACACTCAGGGTGGAAGGACTCTGCTCCACATTCTCTCCTCGGCTGAGCCCTGTGCAGAAAGAAAAGGTCAGAGAAAGGAGAGCAGTTCCCGGGTTATTATGCTTCAGAATTCCCCTTTTCTCCACTACCTGGAGGCAACCTGAGTAAAGCCAGTCTTGACTTCTCAAGACTATCCACTAATTACTCTGTTTCTCATAAACACTCAACTCACAGTGCAGTGGCAGCCACAAGAGCGTGATGAAAGCCCCCTCGGATGTCCTCATGGTTCCTCCCAATTACAATTACAATCACTTTCAGAATTGCCACCTCCAGCCAGCACAGCTACTTCTAGTACCGGCCCGCCCTTCTTTCCTGCATCAGTCAGAGTGGTTTCCCACGTGTCCACCAGCCAATAAGAAGACGACTGTGCTTCTGCCAGACCTGCTCATGCAGATGCTCTACCATGGACCCTCCGCCTGGTCTGCGGCAGCTCAGGTGCACCCTCCTGTGGTCACATCTGTACTGAACTCACTGGGGAAAACTTTCTTCCCCTACCCCGTGCCTCTGAGGGACTCAGACGCATAATGGCAGCAATACGTCAAACAAATTACATCCTAGACCAGAGACTAGATGCACAGGAAGAATGTAAACATTAAGATTTATACCTCTGCACACTACTGAGTCACTGCTAAGTTCAAAAGAGTAGATCCTGTTGCTGTTTATTCAATGATGGGCCTCATGTACATGTTTGAAACGAGGAAGGAATCATGATTCACTGTCTTAAACAAAGAACATAGAAAAACTTCCCTTTCTGCCAAATCTACCAGCCTCATTTGTCTGTTATGGAGAAAAAGTTTCCTAAAAGGAACATGTAAGCCAAAGAATAAATATTTCAAATGTCTCAAATGTCTCTTATCTCTGACTCTGCTCCTCTGAGCTGGTCTTGCTTGTGACCTGGCAATCTCCAGACAAGTGACATTACCAGCAGTCAAAATGCGGAATCTTCGTCAGTTAATATGACTGTCATAAAAATGTCAATGATAAAAGAGCAGGGGGACAAGTCCATGAGTTAGGAAGCAATTTGACCCATAGACTTGGTTGATTTGTCATGGGAAATCTGACATGCCATAAGAAATCTACTCCTATTGCTACGTGGATTATATACTGCAAAGTATTGGGGGAAAGAATAGAAATTCTCACAATACATGGGGCTTCAGTTTCAAAACATGGGGCGCCTGGGTGGCGCAGTCGGTTAAGCGTCCGACTTCAGCCAGGTCACGATCTCGCGGTCTGTGAGTTCGAGCCCCGCGTCAGGCTCTGGGCTGATGGCTCGGAGCCTGGAGCCTGTTTCCAATTCTGTGTCTCCTTCTCTCTCTGCCCCTCCCCCGTTCATGCTCTGTCTCTCTCTGTCCCAAAAATAAATAAAAAACGTTGAAAACATGTAGCTATATGTAAATTTATTCTACAGATGTTTTTATTTTCTGATATCAAAAGGGTTTCCAGGTCCTAAATGCAGTAAGTGACTCAAATCCTTAGTGGAGGTTCCTCTAAAGTTTAAGCCAACTCTGCTGGCATAGATTTCTGCTGCCTTGGCCAAGCTGAACCACTGCTGGTTCAGATTCCATACTCTGTCATTTTTCTCTCAAACTCCACTGCCATGGAGAATTTCCCCCAAGATATTGATAAAGTTTTTAGTCCTGTAGATTTTCTGTAAGAAAGACAATCTACAGAAGCCTAAATATTGCCATGGCTGCCCAGAGGCGGAGTACAATTAGCCTACTGATCCTGAGAACTGATCCCTGAGAAATCAAGACTGCCTCACCTACATTAAGTGGAAGCCCTTTTCCTGAAATGGTACTCACTAGTCCTCTGGAGTTTTTCAGGATAAATATAATCCTCATCCACATTTGACACCCTTAAAACTTTAGGGACAACTCCCATGAAGAATCAAAATCAACATGTTAGTTTCTTTGTAAATATATTTGTGTGTGTTTTCATATGTAAATTTTCTCTATGTTAAGAATCCTCCTCTATTTACTCATCCATCCTCCATAGAAATAATTCCCAAATCCTTCTTTGGGTGAATTTCTCTCTTCTTGGAGACATATACTTTAAGTCAATATTTTCCCTTTTGAGTTATGTTATCCAGAACTGAACGTTATAGTATAAGTATGCTCTATTTAGCACAATGTCCTATATATGAGCTGTAGCACAAGAATAATCATCCCCTGGGCAAAATTCATAGCCCCATGATTATTTCATTGAATATTGCCTGACTCATCATCAAAAAGTGTTGACCGGGAAAGGCTTTTTCTAATACCTTCATGGACGGCCAGCTGCATGAGGACAATATTCCCCCGTAGTCTCCCGATAGCAGTGATTACAGTTCATAACAATGTATTAGTAATGCTCTATATTCACATCTTGCCTTCAAGAGATGTCCACCTGGGATATACATATATCTGCTGTTTTTAGGAAAGTCCTTAGAATTACATGTAGATGTTAACATGACACCAACACCTTTGGCTTCCTCTTCCAGAAACCAGTGAGTGGGAGATGAGTTTGCTGGTAGAATAACAGTGGTTCAGCCTGAGTCTTCTTTCCTGCCCAAGGTGTCAGATATTTACACAAATTGCAACTCTCCATTAAGGCAATTAAACTGATTGGACTACAGCTCTCCCAGACCCAAACTGCAGAGATCTAAGTGGCTGGGCTTGCATTAGACACAATCTCTTTACCCAGCAGGATGGCCCTGCAGCATGGAGGCAGGGGCGAGAATGCCAAAGAGGAAGTGAGGAAACCCAGTTTCTTTCCCAGCTCATTGACCACCTAATTGTTCCATAGTGTCATCTTGGATACAGCCTCTGTTTTGTAAAATGAAGTGGACTAAAGCCTTTCTAAGGGCTCTGCCAGCTCTAAATTTCTTTTATACTATGTAACAAAGCAAATATTTTGAGGACTGGCTGCGAGCCATGTGGACTGGTGTGAGAATGGGGAGAAATGGCCTGCGTTGTGGAACCCCAAGCCCATTTCCACAACCACATGTGATCTTGTGGGTCTGAGGTTGCTCCTAACCAATCCTAGGGCCTCATCAGAAACAGAGACAGAGTCTTCAGAATAAGATCCTCTCTGGGTTTTCTTTTCTTCTGGGAGACCAAAGACAGTTCAGGGGGGATCTCAATCTGTAGGAAAAAATGGAATAAAATGGAACTTTACTCACTCTGTATAAAATTTACCACAGGCAGGGGCACCTGGGTGGATCAGTCGGTTGGGCGGCCTACTACAGCTCAGGTCATGATCTCGCAGTCTGTGAGTTTGAGCCCTGCATCAGGCTCTGTGCTGACAGCTCAGAGCCTGGAGCCTGCTTCCGATTCTTTGTCTTCCTCTCTCTCTGCCCCTTCCCTGCTTGCTCTCTGTCTCTCTCTCTCTCTCTCTCTAAAAAATAATAAACATTAAAAAAAAATTTTTTTTTTAATTTACCACAGACAGTGAGATGGTGTTGGCTCCATAGTGGATGAGCTTACTCACACGTATGTAAAGCAACAAATACTTTCTCATACAGCCTGATTGCTTTCTGGCTTCTAGTTCCCTTATTCCAGTTTAACTTGGGTGTTCAAACTTCCCAGGCAGAGCTGGCTATGTAATTGGTGGCACACAATGAAACAGAAAATTTGTGGCCCCATGTTTCAAAAACAGAAAGAAGTATTACATTATGTAATAAAATATAAAGAAAGCTCTCTTTAAAAAAATCTTCTTACTTATCAGGGTGCCTTGGTGGCTCAAGGGTGCCTGGGTAGCTGAGTCAGTTAAGCATTTTGATTTGGGCTCAGGTCATGACCTTATGGTTGAAGGATGCAGCCCCAAATTGCACCCTGATTGGGCTCCGTGCTGGTCATGGAGCCTGTTTGGGATTCTCTCTCTCTCTCTCTCTCTCTCTCTCTCTCTCTCCCTCTCCCTCTGCTCCTCCCCCCACTTATGCTCTCTTTCACTCTCTTCCAAAATAAATAAATATTTTTAAAAATCTTTCTACTTATAAAACACAATAGAACTTATAATAATACATAAGCAAAAACATAAATTTACAATATGCAAAAACATTGTTAGAAAATTTGCTAAATAAAAAAAGTTTCCAGGGGTGCCTGGGTGGCTCAGTGGGTTAAGCATCTGACTTCAGCTCAGGTCACGATCTCGCGGTCCATGAGTTCGAGCCCTGCGTGGGGCTCTGGGCTGATGGCTCAGAGCCTGGATCCTGTTTCGGATTCTGTGTCTCCCTCTCTCTCTGCCCCTCCCCTGTTCATGCTCTGTCTCAAAAATAAATAAACGTTAAAAAAAAGAAAAGAAAAAAAAAGTTTCCATAATACAATATACAATAATATTGTGGTAGTATATTTTTTTAATTTAAATAATATCAATCACATTTGTCATAAGATTAATATTTTCAGTTATATAAAGTAAATTGCAGGATTATCTTCACATCTTGGAAGTGGATCTGTGTAGTGGGATGGTATCCCAATACTTTTTCTTCCCCAATGAAACTACTCTTAACTGATATTTAAAAACGCAGTAAATGGTAGCTACGTATTGCTATAAAGTTATTTTGTCTTTTGTAATATAAAATGTATGAAAGTGTATTGTAAGATACCCAAAAAACCAAAAATGTTTCTATTTCTTAAGAATCAAATGCATGGGGAGCCTGGGTGGCTCAGTTGGTTAAGCCTCTGTCTCTTGATTTTGGCTCAAGTCATGATCTCACAGTGGTGAGATTGAGCCCCAGGTTAGGCTCAAAATTGAGCGTGGAGCCTGCCTGGGATTCTCTCTCATTCTTTCTCTCTCTCTCTGTCTATCCTTTTATCCATCTCCCATTCACTCTCAATATAAACATTAAAAAAAGAATCCAATGTATATTAATCTATTAAAATAGGTTAATATAATAAATATATCAAAACTATTAAATATATCAAACACTAAAAATAGAATAATACTTTGGTAGTGTAATATCTTGACAATAATAATATTTTTCTGCCTTGCTTTACTCCAAATTAATTTATTAGGTTCTCAAAATTTATACTCTTATTAACTTCACTTTAATCAATATAATTGAAAGCAGTATCATTGTTGGTAACTGTAATGCTACAGACAGAATTTCTGATAATTTTTAATTTTGAGAAGAATATTTCTGTCGTTGCAACTGATATTACAGACCTTAAAAAGTATTTTACATGCTATGACAAAAAAAGCATAGATATATGACAAATTAGTTGAAATATAAATAACGTAAATCTAGAGCTGATGCTTCTAGGGGAAAAATTTCTCTATATATGATTTAACTCTGAATACCATTCAGTTTCATGTAAATCTGAATTTAATTTTAAATGTAAATTTACACAGCAGCATTTTATTGTTTTCTCTAACGTTTTCTGTAACTTTTGAAAGGTGTATATGAAACTAAAAAGTGACTTCATGATTTGTATATAATTCAGAATGCTGGTCTATGCATCTTACTACATCTTAAGTTACAAGAAAAATTAATTTCATATTATCTTCTGTGTTAATAATGGGTTCATTGGATAAGTTCAAACTTCATATGAAAATGTTAGTCTTCTCCATTGAAGCTCTCCTCTTTATCTTAAATTTCTATTTCAAAGCCTACGGATCTTTGCTTTCCCATGTGGCAGCAAGTTCCAAAATCAGAGATTCTAAACATTTTAAGAACTAACATCCCTCCAATATGCTTTATGCAATGTGCACATACACACTTTAATTTTGAAACAATTTATTGGCAAGGTTTACCGCCACCAGCTTTGAGCCTGCAAAGCCCCAGATGGTCCCAAGCACGCTGTGCAAATGCGGCTGCACAAGGAAGGCTTCCTGGTGGAGGAGCCTGGGCTGGGAGCCCAGCTGCAGTTTGGGGACAGGCTGCAGAGCAGCAGGGAGCACTGTGCCTCCACAGCACACAGATAGGTGGCTGAGTCTTCCTGCTGGGAGGCCCTGATGTGCAGGCTGCTGTGCTGGTCCTTAGTGTTCACCGTGCAGTTCAACCTCCCATCCTGCTTCATCCCTGAAACTATGTAAAACAGCCGGGTGAGGCTGCCGCCTCCGGGGTTCTGTCGGAACCACTGCACGTTGGTCACCGAGCTGGAAAAATTGCACCTCAGGGTAGAGCTGGCTCCCTCCTGGAGGCTCAGGGCTGCAGGTGTCTGCTCCACGTCCATCCCTCTCACCCCTGCTTGGAAAGACAAAACCAAACACAAAAGAAGTCACTGCAGAGCCACTGAGGCAGTTTTCAAACCCATAGAGTATTCCCGGGAACACCCGCTGAGGGTGTAGACCCTGCAGGAGCTCTGTGCCAGCTCCCCCTCCACTGCGGGCTGTGAACCTCCCCCGCCCCCATCTGGGACGCCCCCACTCACAGCAAACCTGCACCCACAGAAGCCCCAGCAGGGCTCCCCGCTGTCTCTTCATGACTCCTTGTCTGGTCGCTGACGTGCCTTCACCCCTACTCTGAAGAGTGTAGAGTCTTGGGTCCAGAGAAGTTGTGTTGTCAACAGTCACCACGTCCCTCCAGAATCACTGAGCACCCATCACACCTGAACCCTGTCAGTCCCGGGACTGAGACTCCACCCACAGCGGCCCAGGGAGACTGCAGAGTAATCTGTCCAAAACTGTGCTTGCCAACGGTGCAGGGAGGTAGGGACGGTATTTCCAATATATGCACTCATAAGGGCTTTTTTTTTTTCTTAAAACATGTTATGTGAGAAATTTGTAGGTTAGTGACTGAGGAAAGGTGAATGATATTTCTAGAAGAGTCAGTGTCTCAGTGAGTTACACAGAACCTTGGAAATCATAGAGAAGAGTGACCCCATTTCCCAAATTGCATAGTTGGACAATGTGAGAATTCAGTTATAAGAAAATTCTGACAAAGGAAAACTAGCTGATAGCATGCATTTTGTTTTGTTTTGTTTTGTTTTAACGTTTATTTATTTTTGAGACAGAGAGAGACAGAGCATGAACGGGGGAGGGTCAGAGAGAGAGGTAGACACAGAATCCGAAACAGGCTCCAGGCTCTGAGCGGTAAGCACAGAGCCCGACGCGGGGCTCGAACTCACAGACCGTGAGATCATGACCTGAGCTGAAGTCGGACGCTTAACCGACCAAGCCACCCAGATGCCCCTGATAGCATGCAATTTGTATTGCAGAAGCAAATACAATTTCTTGAAATCAGAGAGATCTAGAATCCAATACATATAGTCACCACCTCCACGGAAAATGATTCCAAGGGGCACCTGGGTGGCTCAGTTGGTTAGGCATCTGACTCTTGATTTTGAGTCAGGTCATGATCTCATGATTTGTGAGTTCAAGACCAGTGTGGGGCTTCTCACTGAGCGTGGAGCCTGCTTGGTTGGGATTCTTTCTCTCCCTCTTCCTCTGCCCCTGTCCTGTTTCCTCTCCCTCTCTCTCTCTCAAAATAAATAAATAACCTTTTTTTAAAAAAAGACAATGATTCCAACCAGAATTTGGATGGTAAAAAATAGGATGTCTGCATAATGTCTACCCTGATTTAATTTCCACCTCTCTACCTCTCCTGTGCAACTCATGGGCACCTTGCTCACCCACAAAGCTGATTCTGGGCAGGCCACACAGTACTGGTCAGAGTAAATTCTGTCATCTCCCTTTCCTTTGATTTTTCTCCTTATTTTTATTCTGTTTTCTTCTCTCCATTCTTCTTCCTTCCATTCCCAGCCAAGATATATGAAAAGGTATAATACTGAAATAATTTCTAAGTCAGTGGTTTGGGAGGATTTTACTCAAAACAATTTGAAAATTGTAAACACATCATGGGACATTTTCTGTTGAGCTACCTCATGCGTGCCCAGAAATATTATTTCCATACTGTGCTCAGAGAATCACCCCCACAGTGGTGTATAGAGATATAGCCTACAACCTCTTGAAGTTTATATGGAATAGCAGAACTGAACACCTGAGGTCAACTTTACACAAGCACGTTTGCCCCTTCCCCCTCCCCACCTTTGCTATCTATAATTTGATTGACTTACATGTTTTCTGTTCTTGTCTCTTCTCCTACCATCAGAAAAAAAAAAAAAAAAAAAAAAAAAATCTTTTTTTTTTTTGTAAAGCCTAGAGTGCCCCCTAGTGGCCCAATACAGTCCACAAAGACCACTTCAGACCCCGCAATTCAGCAGGCACCCACCTCCAGCCCCATTCATTCTATGCTTCCTGATGAAGCAGATGATCAGAAAACAAAGTAACTGCTTAGACTGAGTGGCTATTAAAAGTGAACCAAATCCTACTTTTAAAATGGAATTTAATGGAGGTCAATGTCATAAAATAATTTGGCAATTCTCATCTTCTGTTATTTGATTTGTTTTACATGGCTCAAAAGACTTGCATAAACATTTGCTGAAGTTTTACCATAAATGAGGGAATTCACCAGGTGTTAGGAATATGTAAAAGGGATGAGACAGTAGATTTCAATCTACTGGGGAAGACAAAATACACATAACTAGGGTAGAGTCAAAGAATAGGACCCTAAGAGGAGTATGAACTAAAAAGAAATACTTACGTGTGGGGTGGTTGGACAAAGTTTATGAAGAAGGCGATTTTTCTCTATTTTCCTCCTTTTTGATGAGAGGAATGGAGGAAAATATAAACCTTTATAGGTTATTAGTTGTTACCTTATTGTTATTAATATTAAGGACAAGAATTCATGGGCACCTGGGTGGCTCAGTCATTAAGCATCTGACTTTGGCTCAGGTCGTGATCTCACAGTTTCTGAGTTCCAGCTCCGCATCAGGTAGCATTTGCCCCACTTTGAGCAGGCTCTGCTTCTCTCTCCCTCTCTGTCTCCCTCCTCTCTCTCTCCCTCTGTCTCTCTGTCTCTCTCTCTTTCTGCCCCCAGCTCACTTGCACCCTCTCCCTTTCTCAAAAAAGAGATTTCATGAATATGTAAATTACTACAGGAATGAAACACTACATAAAGACTAAAATCCCCTTTGACTACGACTCTCAATTCTTACCTTTTTATTATTCACCAATTTGACTTGATGCTTCCAGGTGTTTTACTATAGATTTACACACATGTACCAATACATGAATCCACAGAAAATATAAGTGTAGTTTTATTTACAGGCTTTTAATACAAAATGACATATATTGTGCATATCTTTCTATAACTTACTTTATAACCTCAATAATGGGGTGTCTGGATGGCTCAGTCGATTGAGCGTCCAACTCTATTTCAGCTCAGGTCATGATCTTAGGACCCATCCCCATTTCAGGCTCCATGCTGAGCATGGAGTCTGCCTAAGACTTTCTCTCTCACACACACACTCTGTCCTTCTCCCCGACTTTCTTGCTCTCTCTTAAAAACAGAAAGAACTGGGGCGCCTGGGTGGCTCAGTCAGTTAAGCATCCAACTTCGGCTCAGGTCAGGATCTCGCGGTCTGTGAGTTCAAGTCCCGCGTCAGGCTCTGTGCTGACAGCTTGGAGCCTGGAGCCTGCTTCGGATTCTGTGTCTCCCTCTCTCTCTGCCCCTCCCCTGTTCATGCCCTGTCTCTCTCTGTCTCAAAAATAAATAAAACATTTTTTAAAAATTTAAAAAAATAAAAATAAAAAATCAATAAAAAATAAACAGAAAGGACTTTGGGTACCTGGGTGTCTCAGTTGGTAGAGCATTCAGCTTCGGCTCAAGTCATGATCTTCAATTCATGAGTTCAAGCCCCACCTTGGGCTCACTGCTATCAGTGCAGAGCCCACTTCAGATCCTCTGCCCCTCTCCCACTTGCACTCTCTCAAAAATAAATAAACATTTTTTTCAAAAAGGAAGAAGGAAACTAAACTCAATAATAAATCTTGGATGTCTTATTATGTTAACACACATACATCCTTCTGTCGCATTGTTTTCCATGTTATGAATATACCACCATTTATACACCCCTTCTTCTACTGATGAAGTGTTAAGATGTTGACTTTTTTATTATGAAATATAATACAACAATAAGCCCTTCTGAGCATTCTTCTTTATTCACATGTTTCTCAAGGTGCTGAAACTAGGAAAAGTGAAGGAATAAACCATGAGGCTAGTAAATGAAAATGACTCCAGGCAGAGGGAAGGGCAGGGATGCTGTGCACGGGGACGGCGGCCACACACTCCCTTCTTCCCCACGTTGCTTAAGGGTCAAATGTATATCAAAGTGTTAGGATGTACCATTTACCTTAGAACTTTTTCAACACAGACAATAAGATATCATATATGTGTGCCACTTAAATTAAGCTTCAACTCTACGGAGAGGCAATGGCCCTCATCAAGAAAACAATTTGCAGAGGGGGTATCAGCTTGCATTGTGATGGAAAGCCATGGCACAGGAAACTACGATTCAGCTATCCACATCTTGAGCAATACCTGAAACATTGCTAAATAACAGAGCATGATGGATATTAGGTTTTTATTGGCAAAAGTAGTGGCATATTAAATACCAAAATGAATGTTAGACATGGGTCTTTTTTTTTAAGTAATCTGTACACCTAACACAGGCCTTGAACTTACAGCCCCACGATCAAGAGTTGCATACTCCACCAACTGAACCTGCCAGGTGCCCAGACATGGGTCTTTAAATAAAGGTATGTAAGATATATGTTTTGGCTAGAATATTTTTTTAATTTTTTAACATTTATTTATTTTTGAGAGACGGAGTGAGTCAGAGCACGAATGGGGGCTGGCAGAGAGGGGGACAGGGACACAGAATCCAAAGCAGGCTCCAGGCTCTGAGCTGTCAGCACAGAGCCTGACCCGAACCCACGGACCACAAGATCATGACCTGAGCCAAAGCTGATACTTAACCGACTGAGCCACCCAGGTGCTCCACTGGCTAAAATATTTTAGAGATACATCCTACTCTTTCACCAACAGAATATAAAATGTGAGGGTAGTCTGTTCCTTGAAACTTTATGAATGGAATTAAAGATTTCACCCTTAATAGATCTTGTGTCCAGCCAGTGGTGGATACAGTTGAATGGATAAACAAATTGTGATATATTCATATAATAGGATACTCAGAGTAGAAAGTATAGAATGACTATGACTGATACACACAAGAACATGGGTGAATCATGTTTAATGAAAGAAACCAGGTATAAAAGAGTCCCTACCATATGATTTCCCTGATTTAAAGTTCTAAACAGGTAAATTAATCTATGGTGATACCAATAGTAATCATTGTCTTCAGGAGGGGGGGTGACTGGAAAGGGACACATGAAATCCTGCTCAGGTAAATGGAGTATTCTGTCTTCAGACTGTTTTAAAACTATCTTTGCCTTCCCATCCTATTTTAAAGACAGAAAAAAATCAGAAATAAGGATATAATAAGGAAATTACACAGAAGAAGGTGATTTGGAATTACAAGCTGCAGACACATTCTCATTAGTGAATGAATACCCATTTGTGTTTTAAGCTAAAGTAAAACGTTGTCAAAAGTTGATTAGAATTCACTTCTGTGGTATAATGAAATTTTGTGTCAAATATGGACAAAATGTGAAAAACTGAAATTACGTTTACTGATAACTCACATAACTCATATGGTATTTCCAAATTCCTCTTTATATAATCCTTTATCATGGAAGGTTTCTCATATTTATATAATAATCATATAAAACAATAAAGAAGTCGAATCTGCTTTGACGTCTCAGGCAGAGTTGGGGAAGAGAAAATGGGGGATGCTCTCCAGCTGCTTGAGTGTCCTGGTGAATGAACAAAAGTGGTCCATTCAGGAGAGAGAAACTGCACAATAAATTGACTAGGGGAAACTTAAAAGAATTATTAACTACAACGGAATATTGGAGTAAAAAGGGAATGGCTAGTAGGAAGGAAAGAGGACTCCTACAGGAATAGGGGATGTAAAGTGTAGCCACTGCTCAGGGATACAATATGCAGGAAGAGGTTCCCATCCACTCCAGGGCTGAGACTCAAACTTTGGAGAAGACACACTTGTGGCTCACTGGATGGCAGAGAAGTCATTATGGTGCTCTAACAGTGGAACTTGCTGGATATCTACCCTTTAGGACATGCCAGAAAGCCATCCTTTGGAATGCTGGGAAAAGACGTTCACAAGAACATGTCTTATGGGAGGCACTCTTCTACAAACCCACCTAAAAATGGGGGTGCTAAGGGAAGCTGCTATCCCCTGGGTGCTGATGAACACTGACTTCCCTGCAGGAAGCTGGTGTGGGTGCTGGCATGGGCTGGTCCCTGGAGACTCCCCCATGCTGCAGGAGCTTGCCAGAGGGAACACAGACCAGGAGGCAAATCTCTCTCCCTGCACTCTCTACTGAAAAAATCTAACGTTGTGCCAACTGGCAAAGAAAATATTTGAAGGGCCCAACTCTATTTTTAAGAGCAAGCAAAAGATGAATTGAAGCTGAGAGTCAATAAATCAATCTCACACCTTTGACTACTCAGCTTCTATATGTAACCTTCTACACATATTTGAAACACATATAACAAGAAAACAACTCAATATTTTTACCTCCTTCAAGATACTGCTATCCTTCTTAGCAAGTGATAATTTCTCACCCCTTCCTCAAAATGAGATGCCTGGTTACAATTGTGCCACCACTGATGATATTAATAACTCTTCAGATTTAGAGCCCCTCTAAAATATTCTGTTACTGATACGCTAAAATGTAAAGTTAATTTCCAATAACTTGTATATAAAATGAAAGTGAGAAGGAGAGTAGAAGGAAAGGTTTCACACATACAAATAAGCCTACATAGACAACAAGCAAATACAAAATATGGAAAATACTATGACTTTGACTACACTTCACATGGTGAGCTTTGAATGACGTATAGAATTGTTGAATCCATATGTTGTACATATGAAACTAATCTAACATGTTAATTATACTTCCATTTTTCAAAGTACTAGAACTTTGCTTCTGTAATTAGTTACAAGGCTATAATTGATATCTGTGGCTTCTTTCATGAATCTCTACTCTATATTTCCCCCACCTCAGCCAATTTGGTTTGAGTGGCTGTAGTTTTCCATTAGGCTTTAACATTGGGCATGAAATTACTAAGAGGCTTCAAACATAGTTTTTCTTGCTTCCGTTGTGTAGAAGCAACCCAATATCTTCTTAATCAGGATAAACCACTTCAGCCAAGAGATACTTTTCTTCATGTTGGTTCAATGACTGAGCTCAAAATGTCCAGAAGTTACTTTTATCATCCATTGAGTAGAGCAATTTTTTTGTCTCCTGGCAGAAGAATTTGTCTGTTAAGACTAAGTTCTCCAAATATACATAGCATAAACTTGCCAAGATGGGAATATCAAAGTCTGATAGTGGGTTGTTAGCTGCAGTAGTGACAAAAGCCACTCCCACATCTACCTTTTGATTCCAGGACCCATGGATTCTGGCTATGTGAAAGACAGTAACACATAACACAAACTTCTCTGATTTGAAACACGTGTTAATTTCTACTAACAAAGTCTCATCAGTCAGGGTGTATCTCCCAACTGGCATTGTAACCCAGTCTTCAGTAAGATATTCTGTCTTTCAATTAGGTTAGCCACTTCTGAGTGGTGAGGTATGTGGTAAGACTAGCTAATTACATGAAAAGTCAGAATTATTAGCTTGATTGCTAAAATACCTCAGCATTCCCACTTTATTCTTAATATAATTCTTTATTGTAGAAAGTTCCTCATAACTATCATATACACTCATAAATAAATAACAAACTATTAATAAAAGGGAAAAAGGGAAGGAGGGAGGGAGGGAGGCAGGCTTTGATTTTTCTGGCAGAATTAGGGTTGGGGAGGTGGGGGTATGATCTCCCAACTGCTCAGGGTCCTTGGTGTGAAACCTATTTTTTTTTTCAAACTCAGCTTGAATTCAGAATCAAAAGAAATTGGTAATTCTTCTCCTACTAATCTGCATAAAGTGCCCACCACAGTCCCTTTGGGCAATGTAGTTGAGCTGATAACAGCGAGTCACCTGAAAATAGAGGTAGGAGAGATTATGGTCCAAAAATAAAAAGGGACAGAGAGAAGAAGGACATTAAATGAATACACTTTTTTTATTCCAGATTTTGTCTCTAACACCTCCATTTACATTCCTTATGACTTCAAGCAATCACTCAAACACATTTATTACATATAACCATATCACCAAGTCCTAAAAATTACTGTTGATCTCCTGATGTATCCTTGGTGACCATCTACTTAGTCTGTCTATATTTTGAGGGCTCCTGGGCACTTATCTTTCTCTACATGACAGAGTAAGCCAAGAAGCAGTCTGAAAGCTCCCTCTTTCTCCTTCTCCCCTCTCTGCAGAGTATTTGTTATCTCCAAGACTTCAAGAACACAAGGACCATAAAACCTTCTTACACAACTCTTTCCATCCTACACAAAACAGGCTTATACTGAGTTATAAGCTTATCCTGGGTCCAGCGACCCCTATCTTCTCTGCAATTCTTATCAATATTTCTAGCAGAGTTGGCATTGCTAAATTTACTACATAATTAATTAGAATGATGTTAACATGTAAGAATCAATCTGTAGGGGCGCCTGGGTGGCTTTAGTCAGTTAAGTGTTCGACTTCAGCTCAGGTCATGATCTCACAGTTCATGAGTTCAAGCTTTGCGTTGGGCTCTGTGCTGACAGCTCAGAGCCTGGAGTCTGCTTCGGATTCTCTGTCTCCCTCTCTCTCTGCCCCTCCCCTGCTCTCACTCTGTCTCTCTCTCTCAAAAATAAACATTAAAAAAGAATTAAAAAGGAATTAATTAAAATTTTAAAAAAAGAATCACTTTCTCATATTCCAACAATGAAATCAAACAAGAACAGACTGAAAGCATTGAGAAAAAAAAAAGGGTCCATTGCTGGACACAGCAAAAGAGATTATATCCACACCGTTCTGGTTGTAAATTTGTAGAATTTAACTTACAAAAGTTGAGGTGTCTGGGTGGCTCAGTTGGTAGAGCATCCAACTCTTGTTTTCCACTCAAGTCATGATCTCACAGTTCACAGGATGTAGCCCCATGTCTGGCTCCACGCTGACAGTGCAGAGCCTACTTAAGATTCATTCTCTCCCTCTCTCTCAGCACCTTCCCTGCTCGTGCTCTCTCTCTTTCAAAAATAAAAATAGGGGCACCTGGATGGCTCAGGCAGTTGAGTGTCTGAGTTCGGCTCAGGTCATTGTTAGAGTCAGGTGTAAGGCAGGGTAAAGATAGGAGTCAGAGGCTAAAAAATTTTAGCAGTCAAAGGCTTTATTTGGGAACTAAGCTCTCGGGCGAGGTTCCGTGACTCAGAGAGAGAGAGAGGAGTCAGGGAAGTCACACCCAGGTGTGGTGGGGTGGGGTTTTTAAGCTGCAGCGGTTCTGGGTTTAGGTCCGGGTGGGCCTTTTTCGCATCAGGTCATGCTGTCGCTCGGTGATTGGTTGACCTCCAATTCATTCTGGCGCGCTGTTCGGGGCTTTTCATTGGGTTGCCCTGGCAAGATGGCCGTCCCCTCTACTGTGGTTCCAAGGACATCCTAACATTCCAACCTCTTATTGGTGATAATGGGCGACGGATCTGATCTGGCTGCTTCCTGTGGGTGTAAGGGCAACGTCATGGTATGTGGGGTCTGAGGTTGGAATGCGGGAATATGGCTGGACCACCTGGGAAACTTCATGAATTCGTTTTTGTACAAAACAGAGAAAACAAGGTAAGAGCATAAGTATTATACAGATAGCAACTAGTGGGGTGACTATGGTGAGGAGCCAAGTTAGGAGGGGTGATTGCCACCAGGAAGTTAGGGGGTCTGAGGATCCTGGGAGGGCAGATAGAGTTTTTTGGATTTACTTTAGGTATTCTACATTGGTTTCAACTAAGCCTGATTCATTGAGGTAGTAGCAACATTCCTCCCTCAGGAACAGGCATGTTCCCCCTTTTTCTGCTGTCAGGAGATCTAGGGCTCGTCGGTTTTGTAGAGTGACCTGTGCTAGGGCGTTGATCTGCCTTTGTAAGGTGGATAGGGAGGTAGCTGAGGCTTCTAATTTATTGAGGATGTCTCGGCCCAACAGGGGGATGGGGCAGGAGGGGATGACTAGGAAGGAGTGGGAGAAGTGGAAGCCATCCAGGCAGCAGATGAGTACCGGTGTGCATGGGGGAACGGAGGGGGTGCCATTTATGCCCATGACCGAAACGGAGGACGGCGTGGTGGGGCCAGAGTAGCTCGGCAGGACGGAATAGGTAGCCCCCGTGTCCAAAAGAAAGGAGATGGACTTACCCGCTACCTGGAGTTTTACCCTGGGCTCAGCGTGGGTCACCGGAGTTACTGAGTCTGGGCCTCGTCAGTCGTCATCCTCCATCTCCAGCAGTTGGAAGGCAGAGTCCAATCGGGGTGAAGCCTCGCCATGTGGGGGCCTTGCGAGTCTGTCGTCCCCTGGGAGAGGACAATCGGATTTCCAATGGCCCATTTGCTGGCACAATGGGCATGGACTGGTAGGCTTTTGGGGATGGGGACACTGACGAGACCAATGGCCTTCTTGACCACATTTAAAGCATGGCCCCGGAGGGGGCCGTGGTCTGGAGGGCTTTATTGTGGCTGGCCTCAGGGCAGCTGCCAAGGCTTGGGTCTGTAATTGTACCTTTTGTTGGAGACTGGCCTGTCACTGTTGTTCTTGAGCTTCCTCTCGGCCATTAAAAACTTTAAAAGCCATCTTTACCAGGTCGGCCATAGGGGTTTGAGGACCATCTTTGGCCTTTTTTAGGTTTTTTTTGAGTATCAGGGGCTGATTGGGAAATAAAGTAGGTGGCCAATACTGTGGCCCCGGCGGGGGTGGTAAGGTCTAGTCTGGTATACTGGGTAAGTGCCTCTGTGAGCCGGCTAAGGAAGGCTGCGGGTTTTCATCGGGGTCCTGTATTATTTCTTGAAGTTTGTTAAAATTTAGTGATTTGGTTGAAGTTGCCCTCATGCCTGCTAGTAGGCACTGGATCATCTGGTCCCGGCGCCGGTGACCATTGCCCGCAAGTTGGTAGTTCCAGTTGGGGTCGGCCGCCGGGACAGCATCGGCCCCTACAGGCATAGTGAGGTCGGTCATGTGGGTTTGGTCTGCATGTTCCCTGGCTAAGGCCTGGATGTGCTCCCTCTCCTCAGGGGTGAGGGTAGAGGTGAGGATTACATGGATGTCGTGCCATGTGAGACTGTAGGCTTGGGCAAGGTATTGGAATTCCTTAGTGTATTGGGTGGGGTCAGCCGAGAATGACCCTAGCCGCTTTTCAATGGCGGATAAGTCTTGGAGGGAGAAGGGGACGTGAACTCAAACTAGACCTTCAGGTCCTGCCACCTCAGGGAGAGGAAAGATGTCCGCTGGGGTCTGTTCGCTGGGAGGGGCGTGAGCACCAGTTTGGGATGATATGGGAGGCGAGGGCGGGGCGGCTGGGGGTTGGGAGTACAGAGGGGGTCGAGGACCGGTGGGCAGCGTGGCTAGATCCTCTAACAGGTCGGAGATCGGAGATCAGGGAAGTTGGTGAGGTGAGGTCGTTGGGGTGGGGGGGGGGGTTGTGGGCGGGCAAGGAGCATGCATGCAGAGGGGCAGGAGGAACATAGGTTGGGGCGAGACCTGAGGTCCCAAAAGGCCATGACGTAGGGTATTTCTCCCCATTTTCCCAGCCGATAGCGGAAATTGTCCAGATCAGTTAAGATTTGGTATTGTAAAGACCCCTTGGGAGGCCATTGAGGATCATTATCTAATTTGTACTGAGGCCAGACTACAGTGCAAAGGCAGATGAGTCGGTTACAACAAGCCCAGGAGCCAGAAGTTTTTTAACAGACATTGGGGGAGGGTAAGAGATGGAGGAGGTTTAGACTCGTTACTTGCCATTGGTGTGGCAGGGCGAGGCGTCCCTCGTGCTGCAATAAGGGGCCTTTCGGCGTGTGGGCCTTGCAGCATGCAGAGGAAAGGAGACTGACTTGCCAGACGTCTCTCGTGGGTGTCAGCCATAGTTGGAGGAGGGAAGGAGGGGTCTGTCCTACTTACTGGCTCCTGTAGGTGCTTGAGAGTAGGGTGGTTGGCCTCTGTCTTGGCAAGGAGGGAGCTCAGCCAAGGGAGGCGAGCTACTACCTGCCCCTGGGTTTCGGCACCAAATGTTAGGGTCAGGCATAAGGCAGGGTAAAGATAGGAGTCAGAGGCTAAAAAATTTTAGCAGTCAAAGGCTTTATTTGGGAACTAAGGTCTTGGGCGAGGTTCCGTGACTCAGAGAGAGAGAGGGGAGTCAGGGAAGTCACACCCAGGTGTGGTGGGGTGGGGTTTTTAAGCTGCAGTGGTTCCAGGTTTAGGTCCGGGTGGGCCTTTTTCGCGTCAGGTCGTGCTGTCGCTCGGTGATTGGTTGACCTCCAATTCGTTCTGGCAACTACTAGGGGCTTTTCATTGGGTTGCGCTGGCAAGATGGCCGTCCCCTCTACTGTGGTTCCAAGGACATCCTAACAGTCATGATCTCACGGTTCGTTGGTTTGAGTCCCACATCAGGTTCTGTGCTGACAGCTCAGAGCCTGGAGCCTGTTTCAGATTCTGTGACTCCCTCTCTCTCTGCCCTCCCTCTCTTGTGCTCTGTCTCTCTCTGTCTCAAAAATAAACATTAAAAAATTAAAAAATTAAAAATAAAATAAATAAATAAATAAATAAAATTAAATAAATAAATAAGTAAGTAAGTAAATAAATAAATAACCAAATGAATAGGAGGCTACTTTTACAAGTGAGACAAAATCTTTGGGTAAACACTGATGGGCTAAAATCTTCAGCTTCCTGCACTATTTTAAATAGTTCCCAAAGTTAACATGACCATGACAGTTTTCTAAACCTTTCACAATTCTAATCAATCTCCAAAAACTGACCAATAATTTTCCAGAATCCCTTTTAAATGAGGAACTGACACGCAAAATATTCTGACACATTCTGACCAGCACAGTGAGATCTTTGAGGTGGGGGGTGGGGGGAAGAAGTTGAGGGGTCAAATTCCAAGAAAATGATCTGTGAATGAATAGAGAAACAAGCAGGCAAACTTTTCTGGGAAAGAACATGAGGAGTTCATGTTTTGTTTTCTGGGTTGGCTGACAGAAGAAATGATAAATGAAAACTCATATAGTTAACCTTGAGGTCAACCTCAAGGCCAGTCTTTGAGCATCTTGGTATTGTATGATCAGAACACTATCTTCTCCATCATTCTGTAATACTATTTATTATCATGTAGTTTCTACAAAGACCAAAAACCTGCTAAATTAAGTTTATCAGACATGGAGTTGTAGAATTATATAGAAATATCTGAGTCTGCTCAGCTCTATTTGCCTCATTTGGCATCATACAGCAAGAGATCTCTGATAATACCACAGGAAGAGACCATCAGTCTCCAAAAACTCCCCTACCATGGTGGTTTGTGTTCAGCTCCCCCTGCAGTCCCAGACACTGTGTCACGCACAGCACAGAAGTACTTGGCCTCATCGCTGCCAAGGGCTCGGGATTTCCTCAGGTGGAAGGTGGTTTCATGGTTCTTAAATTCAGCCTCAAAACCTTTGATGCCTTTAACCAGGGTGTCCCCTGAAAAGTACTTCAGTAGAACCTGGAGTCCTTGGTTGGGGTGCTGCATGTACCAGAAGAGATAAGGAGTTCCACTATAGGAATAGTTGCACCTCAGCTCCAGAGGGGCTCCTTCAGAGACAGTGACATGGACATCAGGCTGCGTCACTGACTGGGCTCCGGTGTCGCCTGCAAAATCAGTGTTGTATCAGTGAAAGCAGTGCACACTTCACAATGAAAAGTCAGTATTTCCAGCTGAATCTGTAGAACTATAGACTAATATGAAATTTTACTCACGCGGGGCAAATATCCCCAGTGTTGAGATAAGCAGCAGGAACATGGCCGAGCAGTAGAAAGGCAGTGGGCTCTTCTCAGGAAAATCTCCCCCTGAGCAGACAGGAAACTGGCTGAGGAAACCAAGCCCTCGGACATAAGAAGGGTGGAGAAAGTAAAGTTGGACAGGTTCCTTGCTGAGATAAAAATGCAAAAGCTGCTGCGATGAGCCTGGAGCTTTCTGACAGATGATTCTAGTCCCTGTCTCTGTCTGCAAAGAACTCAGCCAGCTGCAGGGGGGAGGGCGTGAGCAGATGATGTTGACAACAAGATCTCTAGTTTGTGCAGCATCGTCCCCTGGAGGCCCCTCCAAGAACTAGTTTATGTGTTCCTTCTGTTTTCTGAGGTATGAAAAGTTCTGCACAATATATTTCTTCCTTCCCAAACCTATGATGGTGTATTCTTCCTGGAGTCTGTTAGAAATGAGGTGTCATATAAAAGTAGACTAACAAGTAATTTCACTGAAAAATCAGTTTTTTTAAAAAATATATCAGACTCAGAATTCAAGTTACAACCCAACATTTAAAATGTTTAAGATGCATTCAACCCTTATCAAAATACCACCAGCATTTTTCACAGAGCTGGAACAAAAAATCCTGAAATTTGTATGGAACCACAAAAGACCCCAAATGGCCCAAGCAACCCTGGAAAAAGAACAAAACTGGAGGCATCACGATTTGGGATTTCAATTATGTTACAAAGCTATAGTCACCAAGACAGCTTGGTATTGGTATTGGTACAAAAATCAACATGCAGATCAATGGAACACAATAGAAAACCCAGAAATGGACTCACAACTATATGGTCAACTCATCTTCAACAAAGCAGGAAATAATATCCAACGGGAAAAAAAGACAGTCTCTTCAACATATGGTGTTGGGAAAACTGAATGGCGACATGCAGAAGAATGAAATAGACCACTTTCTTATACTACACACAAAAATAAATTCAAAATGGGTGAAAGACCTAAATGTGAGACAGGAAACCATCAAAATCCTAGAGGAGAACACAGGCAGCATCTCTCTGACCTCAGCCACAGCAACTTCTTACTAGACACATTGCCAAAGGCAAGGGAAACAAAAACAAACGTGAACTATTGGGACCTCATCAAGATAAAAACCTTCTGCACAGCAAAGGAAACAATCAACAAAACTAAAAACCTACAGAATGGAAGAAGATATTTGCAAACAACATATCTGATAAAGGGTTAGTATCCAAAATCTATAAAGAACTTATGAAACTTAACACCCAATAAACAATAACCCAGTTAAATGGGTCAAAGACATGAATAGACACGTTTCCAAAGAAGACATCCAATTGGCTAACAGATACATGAAAAGATGCTCAACATCACTAGTCATCAGAGAAATAGAAACCAAAACCACCGTGAGACATCACTTCATATCTGTCAGATGGCTAAAATGAACAGCTCAGGAGGGAGCAGATGTTGGCTAGGATATGGAGAAAGAGGAATGCTTTTGCACTGTGGTGGGAACACAAACTGGTATAGCCACTCTGAAGAACAGTATGGAGGTTCCTCAAAAAATTAAAAATAGAACTACCCTATGACCCAGCAATTGCACTACTAGGAATTTATCCAAAGGATACAAAAATGTTGATTTGCTGGGGGGAGGGTTCACATGCACCCAAATATTTATAGCAGCACTACCAACAATAACCAAATTCTGGAGACAGCCCAAATGTCTATCCTCTAAGGAGTGGATAAAGAAGACGTGGTATATATATACAATGGAATATTACTCAGCCATAAAAAAAAAAGAATGAAATCTTGTCATTTGCAATGACATGGATGGAGCTAGAATGCATTATGCTAAGTGAAATAAGTCCATCAGAGAAAGATAAATACCATATGATTTCACTCATATGTGGAATTTAAGAAACAAACAGACGAACATATGGGAGGAGGGGAAGAGAAGAGAGGGAAACAAACCACAAGAGACTCTTAAGGTTAGAGCACAAAGGGTTGATGGAGGGAGGGAGGTGGGGAGTAGGCTAAATGGGTGATGGGTATTTAAGGAGGGCACTTGTGATGAGCACTGGGTGTTGTATGTAAGTGATGAATCACTGAATTCTACTCCTGAAAGCAATATTGCACTGTATGTTAACTAACTAAAATTTAAATTTAAAAAAAGGGTGAAAAAAGATGCATTCCAAAATTATTCAGCATACAAAGAACCAGAAACATTGACCAATATCTAAGTGAAAGATAATCTACAACTGCAAATGTCAAGATGACTAAGATGCTGGAACCAGTAGACAAAGAAGTGAAAGCAACTTTTTAAACTGTATTCCCTGAAGTAAAAGGAAGCACATTTGAAATGAATGATAAAATGGGCATTCTCAACAAAGAAATAGAAATGACAAAAAGAAGCAAATGGGAATTTTAGGACTGGAAAATACAATACATGAAATAAAATCCCACGGTAAGGGCTCAATAGCAAAATGAAGAGGACAGTGAAAGAGTAAGTGAACTTGAAAACAGATCAGTAGAAATTATCTAACTCAATGATTACCAATGAAGGATGACTCTTCCTCCCCGAAGGAGACATTCCTTAAATCTGGGCACACTTTTGGTTGCCACAATTTGGGGGGTAGAGTACTAGTGGCACCTAGTGGGTGGAAGCTAGGCATATTTCTAGGAAGTCTGACAATTAGGGAGGACAGCCTCCTCCCACAATAAAAAGTTATTTGACCTAAAATGTTAATAGTGCCAAAGCCAAGAAACCCTGATCAAAACTTCAGAACAAGAAAAAAAAATTGAAATAAAAATGGACACAACCCTGAAGACCTGTGCAACAATATCAAAAAGTCTAAAATATACGTCAGTAGAGCCCCAGAAGGAGAGGATAAAGAGATTAGAGCAGAAAACATGCTTGAAAAGGGAATCGCCAAAAACTTGCCAAATTTGATGAAGAACATAAATATAAAAATTCAAGAATCTTGGCAAACTCTGAACAGGATAAAACCAAAGAAAATTGCACCTAAACACATCATAACTGAACTATTGACAAGCAAAAATTATATAATAATATATATAATATATGCAAAATAACATACATATAACATTGGCTAGAGAATATATATACATATATTATATATATATATATATATCAAGTATGTGCATTTTATTGAACTTCAATTATAGATTAGCAAAAGGCAAATGCCATACCTAAGATTGGTCATCCAGTCTTTATGTATATATGTGTATATATTGCAGCTAGAAAAGGAAGCAAGACATTGTACATTATATTGGAGAGCAATTATTTTAATGACCATGGATTTCTCATCACAAAACTCGCAGACAGTGAAACAGCATCTTGAAGGCACAGAACAACAACACCTATCAACACAAAATTACAGATCTGGTGGAAAAACCTTTCTGAAATAAAGGTGAAGTAAAGATGGTTTCAGTTGAAGAACAACCAAAAAATATAGATTTATTTTTTTTAAGTTTTAAAATGCATACAGCTATTTCAAGCAAATATTATAACATTCAGTGGTAAGGTTTTCAATGTGTATAAATGTGATAAATATGAACAACTATAACAAACTTCAGGACTGGTGGATAAAGAGCTATATAGTGCAAGATTTCAACATTTTACATGAAACAGTATATTATTAACTCTCAGTAGTCTCTGAATAATAGGTATATACATTGTAATCTCTAGAACCAACACTCAGAACATGCAAAGAGATATAGCCAACAGCCAATATATAAAACGGAATATTAGAAAGTATTCAAGTAATCCAAAAGAGTCAGGAAAAAAAAAGAGAAGAGAGAACCAAAAAATAAAGATAGGTCATGAAAAACAATAATAAAACAGAAAAACAGTAATAAAATAGTATGCATGCAGTACCTAAATCTATGAAAGTAATGCACAGCAACAGAGAGAAGATGATTTTCTGAGGTCACAGGTAGAGGGAGAGAGACACCCACTGGGGATGATGGAAAGGTTCATTACCTTGATTGTGGCATATACATAAATTGAAACTGATCAAATTGTACACTTCATATATGTACAGTTTATTGTACTTCAATTCTAGATTAGAAAAAGACAAATGCTGTACCTAAGAGATTGGTCATTCAGCCTTTACGCTTACCAATTTGTGTCCCTTCTACAATTCCCAACACGAATCCCGATGAACTAAAAATTAACTCTAGGAGGGCACTTGTGATGATCACTGGGCGTTGTATGTAAATGATGAATCATTGTTCTACTCCTGAAACCAATATCACACTGTAGGTTAACTAACTAGAATTTAAACACATTTTTTAAAGGAAAAAAAAAAAACTGTTTTCCCCCTTCTTCCTACTCCAGTCTCCCAAATCCTAAGGAAAATGTGTCTTGGGCTGTTTTGTATTAAACTCATTAAAACTCTCCACTATTTTGCAACAAAAATGAAGCCAGAAAACACTCAGGAGGTGCTCAGATGTGTCTCCATCTTTCCTCCAAGTATACTGCCCAAGCCTGCCTCCAAATCTAGCTTCTCTACCCTCCATCCTTTTCTGCCACATGATAGGGAGAATCCAGTCTACTACTGCCCTGCTCATCAGAGACCAGACTTGGCTCTGCTGCATATATTATATCTACTCAAAGAGTCAGGATGCATGTGTGAGGAGAAAAGCCAACAGGACTTTCTTCAGTCAGATCTACAGTTGCTCAAAACTTCTGATTAACTTCTTGTTCAATCTTCTCCTTACAACTGGCAATGTGATCTATGTACATCATTATATAATATAGAGTGATCTACGATCTATATATATAGAGATATATATCTATATATGTATATAGATATATAGATAGATCTCTCTCTCTATATATATATAACATAGTACATATATATGTACTACTATATATAATATAGTGTATATATAATATAGAGTACACATATATAATATATAGAGTACTATGTATGTAATACAGAGTACTATATATATACATATATATGTGTATATATATATAATATAATATATGTATGTATATATAGATAATATAGAGTACATAAGTATTTTATATTAAAACTTAAGACATATGCTTGGAGAACCTGCATTTGAGTTCTGGCTTTGCTACTAACAACCTTTGAGATTATGGATAAGTGACTTAAATTCTTTGTGCCTCAGGATCCTCATATATACAAGGAGCATAGTTATAGATATAACAATTTCTGAGAGAATTACATGGTATGATGCACATAAAGGGCTTAAAATAACGGTAAAAGGAGTGATCCCTCAGGATATAACCTAACAAAGGGCAGCAAATTTTGTCTGTTCTATGTATTATTCTTTGTTGAATAGATTTGATTAATGAAAAAAATCAGTAGCTTTTTTGTGGTAGCAGTAATGGGTTTTCCTACTCATTTGTTAATTTAGCAAATATTTGAAGAGATTTTACTATGGTGCAGGCACTATTCCAGTTGCAACAAATATAACAATTTGACTTTAATCTGCATGGAGAACATCAGTTTAAGTCTGCCATGTGAATTTCCCGAAAAGATAATGTAAGAAATGTTACAACTTTTCTTTCCACATGTGGGGTCATATGTAGGACTCTCTGCTCCTCCTTTATTTCTTATTTTTCTTTCTTCCTTTAAGAATCTATTGTTTCTCATAAAAGACTCTTAAATCTAGAGAACAAACAGTGGGTTGCTGGAGGGGTTGTGGGAGGGAGGATGGTGTAAATGGGTAAGGGGCATTAAGGAATCTACTTCTGAAATCATTGTTGCACCATATGCTAACTAACTTGGATGTAAATTAAACAGTAAATAAAAGGGGGGGGAAAGAATCTATTGTTTCTTGGGCTGCAGCTTCCCTAGAAATCATTCTTTTTTGCCCCAGCTTGTCAGGGAGACTTAAGGTATTTGCAACCTCATCTGTTATGGGTGTGTCTTTAAATATAATGTTTCCCTGGATGACCTGGAACAAGGTCGAAGGGCTAGAATTTCATGCAAGGATGAACACATAGACCATTACATTGATCCTAATTTTATACTTTCAAAAGCACAAATTTCAGCCATGATTGAAGAACTATGGTGACAGACTTGGTTTTGGCTCTCACCATTGAAGGCCTGTTTACTTCTTGTTTTTCCGCTGTGTTTGCAGAGTTAATTTGGATGACTGTCACACCAACAAAAGCACCTGGGGTGAACAGCGGGTGACAACAGAGTAGACTCTCTCCTGTTTCCTAAACCAGAGTGGACGATAAGCTCAGACGCTCAGCATCTGGGCCCCTGTTTTGCTCAGAGTTTACGCTTAGCTCCCTCTGCAGTCCCTGTCACTGTGTCCCTCAGGGCACAGTAGTACACAGCCGAATCTGACACTTGCACTGAGGATTTCTTCAAGTGGAAAGAATTTGGTTCTTTGTGGTAGGTGGCTTCAAAACCTTTGCTGCTTCCCTTCTCATTGGCTTTCGAGGCTTTCAGGAGGAGCTGTGGACCTTCTCCGGGATACTGGACACACCAGAAAAGGGCAGGGTACTGTGTGGTTTCATAAGAGCAGTTCACAGTCAGAGAAGCCCACTCTGAGAGGGTCATCTGGCCTTCCATCTGGGTCACTGAATCTCCCTTGCTTCCTCCTGAAACAAAAACAAAACAGTAGTTCTGGTCACCTCAGGCATGATCTGGGTTCTACCTCTTACAGAAAATTGTAGTTAAAGACGACACCAATATAATGGAACGAAAGCTTTTAGACTTTATGTGCCATCTTACCTACCAAACATTAATAACAGCACAAGCAGTGATCCTGGAGAAGAGCTCATTCTTAAGATCTGTGGTGTCCTTGCGTCTTGACTGCTTAGTGGGAGAAAAAGTTAAGTTTACAGAGGAGGATGAGTGTGAGCTCAGAATAGAAGCAGGAAATGTGTGTGTGTGTCTGAGGAAGATGCACCCCCCTTGTGGGCAAGGTAATAAACTCAGAGCCATGTTAACCTATGAACTTGTTCTCCTTTCAAGAGTCTTATATCTTCACCTCTGGCTCTATTTTTATGACACCTCTTAGCTATCAAGATGGTCCTTTGTAAATCTAAAGAATAGTTGGTATTTTTCATAAATCTGTTTTTTCCCAGCACACTGCCTAACATGGAAGCTCCAAACTGAGACATTTCCAAGAAAAATTCTATTTTACTTTTTCTCTTTTAGCCATTTTGAGCCTCTTAGTGATACACTGAAATATTATGTAAGTTTTAGGTTAAAGTCAGAGGAATGTCAATAACACATATTCAGTCGTTAATAGATTTGGGATGGAAGAACTTAAACTTTTTTTCACTACTCTATTCCCACACCTAGAACAATGTTGGACACTTAGCAGGTGGCCAACAAATTTCTTAAGTGCACAGATAAATGAATAGACAAATGGTTGAGGAATTCCTGCTACCCGAATTACAATATTGCTTCACATCTAAGACATCAATTATGAGACACACAATTTAACAAAAGCTTCCAAAAGGAAAAGGTAAATTTTATATTTATATACATTAAAAAGTAAAAAAATATATAACTCTGAATTGGAGAAATATGATTATTAAAGTTATGGAATATCCATAAAACTATCTGGCATTATTTTCTTCTCCCTTGGGATTTTAAGGATTCTCAGATAATCTGATTGGTCTGTGTACATCAGGAGAAATGCTCTGACACTAAACTTTAAGTGGAAATTTTGCCTCAAGCATGCTCTCTGCATATGTCCATCTACCAACATTATTGGCCAATATAATATATATAAGTTCAACAAAATTGCTTTTACCACAGGATAGGATATGCAGATAATATGGATTTGCCTCAGAAAACAAAAGGATGAGCTCAATCTCAGCTTCTAGTGTTGGTAGGGACATGTCTGATGATATACAGAAACATTTTATAGCAAGGGTGAGACTTCTCTGTAAATACAAGTCAGTCGGGGGACATCTGAGGGGCTCAGTCAGTTAAGCGGCCGACTCTTGATTTCAGCTCAGGTCATACTCATGGTTCCTGAGTTTAAGCCACAAGTTGGACTCTATGCTGACAGCATGGAGCCTGCTCAGGATTTTCTCTCTCTCTCTCTCTCTCTCTCTCTCTCTCTCTCTCTCTCAAAAATAAACATTTAAAAAATAAAAATTAAATTAAAATTTAAAAAAAACAGTTGGTCGTCAACTCAAAAGTACAAATTTGGAGAGCTCTCCACTTAAAAAAATCACAATCTCTAGAAGTTAGACTTGAGGAAGTTAAAAATCTCAAGTGGTTTGTGATGGAGCCAATATCAAACAAATTGACAACATAACCTTTAGGAACCCTGAACTAAGAGGACATTTGAGGTCTCTGTGAAGCATTTCTGGGGTCAGCAGGAGAAAACGCCTCCATTCTTCACAGAATTTTAAAACTGTTCTCTTTTCATGGTAGTATTGATGTCGCAGCTGCAAAAACAATTACTGCTTACTCTCACTATTATTGCCCATTCAACTTAGAACAAAAACTCCAGATGTTCCCAGGACAAACTTAGAGAAAAGGATGCCTTCTATCTGTCAAGTCCCGTTAATATTTATCATTGAACATGGAAGCCTTTTTTAGTGTACTTCCTGGAAAACTTCCCCTCCATGAATTCAGAGAAGGCAGCTACATGGTCCTGTATCAAGCTATATGTAGTAACAAGCTTCAGATTCGGGTAGAAAATTTAGATCTGGATATTGTTTCAGTTCATAATTTCTTCTCTCTCTTCCTTTTCCCATCGACTCCATGTCACATCTCTGTGAGCAAGCAGTGTCTCCCTCCTTTGTCCCTAGCCCTTTGTCTCATGCCTCTACCCTACTCCAGCTGGAGTCAAAGTAGAAATAACCCGCAAACAGTCTCGGCTTCCATCATTTCCTTCACTTATTCAAGTCAACCTTGCCCCTTGCTTTTGTTGTGTCGCAAAATGAGGGAATCTATCATCCATACCATGAGTTCGTCAGTAGAGGAATGTCATAGAGGAATTGTAGCAGTAGATTTGAGTGGAATGTGTCAGAACTGTGTGATCATAATGAAAATTGCTTAAAGCTAACTACTAGCTAATAACAGATTTTATTCAGACGTCCTGACTTCAAGAGCACAAGCTCTGCTTAAGGAACCTAGATTTACCCAAGTGTATTAGTCAAAAGTCAGTCAGGAAAACAGAAACAAATCCAAATATTTTAAGTAGAAAGAAATTTAACACAGTGCATTAGACATATAGACATTGGAAGATCTGATGAAGCAAAGATGGCAAGACTGATGACCTGAAACTCTGAAGTATAGTATTGCAGAAATGCTTCTCAATTACAGAACTTAAACTAGATGATAAAAGAAAGGGATTGTGGGAAATGTAGTTTGGGTTTCTCCTCAGCAAAGTGGGGAAGTGTATTATAAAGGGATAAGGAAGGGGCACCTGGGTGGCTCGGTCGGTTAAGTGACCAACTCTTGATTTCAGCTCAGGTCATGATCTCATGGTTCATGGGATCGAGCCCCACGTCAGACTTCGTGCTGACAGTGCAGAGCCTGCTTGGGATTCTCTCTCTCCCTCTCTCTCTCTCTGTCTCTGCCCCTTCCCTGCTCATGCTCTCTCTCTCTCTCTTTCACTCTCTCAAAATAAATAAACTTTAAAAAGATAAAATAAAAATAAAGGGATGAGAAAGATCTGATGGACAGCATACAGAGAAGTACTTCTGTTAACTCAGTCCTTATGTAAACCTAGAGGCACTAGCTGAACTGTGTTTTGGAATCAGAACTCTGCAGTAATTAGACCAGATAGCAGCTGAATGTGGAGTATGACCCCTATAACATTTCATAATTGTCATTTAGAATTTTTGTCACTTTTTTCAAAATAGGGGGGCTGAACATGAAAAGAACCACCACACATGAAGAGCAGGAGTTAAGCTAATGATAAATACATTGCCTTCTATTATTACATGAAAGTCTTAAGCCTTTATTTAAAAAACCTCACAGTGAGTTTAGAATTCTTCACTAATTGAAGCTCCTGAAGTTAAGTTTTTCTTGTCCTGTCAATTCCTCTCAGATTTATTGTCTATTTGCTAAAAACTCTAAATGTTGCCTGCCTTGGTCATTTCTTTAGATTTCAATTTCATTAGTAGGCCTCCATGGACAAGTAATAAAATTCTGGATTTTTTTCTCCTGTTAATGTCTCGTGTAAATTTAATTATCTGTCCAGCTGGAAGAAGCTTGGACCAGGAAAATTTCTTCCTCCCCTTCAAATGCCAAACGGTAAGAAACAGTTTTTAACATTCTAATGGTAAACTCATTTGAAAATAGAACAACAGTAAAAAAAAAAAAAAAAAAAAAAGAAAACAATGACATCATTTGTCAGAAAACTGGCCAAAGTTACTATCCCACCAATTTTGAAGATTTCTGATACAGATTTGTAGAATTTAAGATACCAAAACAATGGAAACCTGTCGTTATAATTGGTAAAAATAAACGATCTTAACTTTAAAATAAGTAGAATCTGGCATCTAGATTGTCTCCTGCACCCTTAACAGTCCTTGAAGAAATACTAAAAAATATGCGTTATTCACCATTCTTTCTGCAACATTCCCGGTAAGTTGCTAAAAATCTCCATAAGTACACTGTATTCTGAGCTACTCACCACCCCAATCAACTCCTCCCTCCTAGATGGGTGCCTAAAAATGAGGGGAAATACCAGCGCAGAGTGGATCCAGGAAGAAAGATTCCAACAAAATGATCTTAAAATTACCAAGTTGGGAAGGCAGTAAGTTTGTAAGAAGGAAATAAGCTACGAAAGGAGTTCACCTTGTTCAGTTTATTGAAAGATACAATTATGAATGAAAAGTAAAATGCTCCCGTGCTGTGTCCCAACTCTCATATCCAACAGGTTGGAGCAGATCTGCCCCACACTTGCTCAGCCAGTCCCTGAACGCCTCTGTACTGTGTGTCCTACTATGTCAGAATCCAAAACCTTTCAGATGCACTTAGCCTCCTTAGTGCCTCAAGAGGTTTGTGTTCAGCTCCCCCTGCAGTCCAAGGTACTGTGTCACTCGCAGCACAAAAGTACTTGGCCGAGTCACTCCAGTGGGCCGAGTGTTTCCTCAGGTGGAAGGAGGTTTCATTCTTCCTAAATTCAGCCTGAAAACCTTTGATGCCTTGAACCAGGACATTTGGTGGCCCTGAAAAGTACTTGAGGAGAAGCTGGAGTCCTTGGTTGGGGTACTGCACGTACCAGAAGAGATTAGGAGTTGCCCCATAGGAGTAGTTGCACCTCAGCTCCAGATGGGCTTTTTCAGAGACAGTGACATGGCCATCAAGCTGGGTCACTGACTGGGCACTGGTGTCTCCTGCAAAATCAATGCTGTATCAGTGAAAGCGGTGCAGATTCAGTTATGAAAAGTATTTCTACTAAAATTTGAGTAAGAAAAGTTACTTCTGTAGAACAAGGGACCATAATAGGATATTACTCACTCAGGGAAAAAAGCATCCCCAGTACTGGGATGAGCAACAGGAGCATGGCTGAGCAGTGAAGACACGGCAGGCTTCTTTCTGGAAGATCTCCCCTGAGCAAGCAGGAAAGCGGCCGTGGAACCCAGCTCTTGGAAATAGGAGATGTGAGTAAGGTTGAACTAGATAAGTCCCTTGTTTAGGTAAAAATACAAGAACTGCTTAGATGATCTTGAGTATTTTCTGACCTCTGAATATCTCACTTGTCTTAACCTCCAAGAACTCAAAAAGCGGGCTTCAGCCCCCTAGCTCCAGGGAGGAGGAGCGGAGGGGAAGGTGCTGAGAGCTTCAGCACCTCTAGTTTGTGCAACATCGCCCACTGGAGGCCAGACACAGGACAGAGGCTCCAGACAGCCTGCGAAGCTAATCTGTGCTTCCCTTCTATTTAGAGACACATCAAAAACTTCCACTGAACAGATTTTCTTTCTTCCCTAACATATAATATATTGTCTTCTGTAGTTGGTAATATTAATCCTTGTCTCTGTGAATAATAGGGCCTGTAAAATAGAGGAGTAATTTACAGAGAAACTGATTATACAGTAAGACTATCAGACTTCAGAATGCATCAGAGTTTTCATGTAGTAGCTGTGGAGTCATTCTTTTTTTTTTTAATATTTTTTTTTAATTTTTTTTTTTAACGTTTATTTATTTTTGAGACAGAGAGAGACAGAGCATGAACGGGGGAGGGTCAGAGAGAGGGAGACACAGAATCTGAAACAGGCTCCAGGCTCCGAGCTGTCAGCACAGAGCCCGACGCGGGGCTGGAACTCATGGACCGTGAGATCATGACCTGAGCCGCAGTCGGACGCTTAACTGAGTGAGCCACCCAGGTGCCCCTTTTTTAATTTTTTTAATGTTTATTTATTTTTGAGAGAGAGAGAGACAGAGCACGAGTTGGGGGGTTGGGGCCTGCAGAGAGAGAAGGAGACACAGAATCCAAAGCAGGCTCCAGGCTCGTAGCTGTCAGCACAGAGCCTGACGCTGGGCTGGAACTCACCAACTGTGAGATCATGACCTGAGTCTGAGTAACTGACTGAGTCATCCAGATGCCCTGGAGACATTCTGTAAGCAGAGATAATCAGATTAGTGTCCCCAGGCTGAGCTTTGGATAGCCTTACTGGCAGTAAGCCTCAGGCTGAGAAGCCAATATAGTAGGATGCTAGAATCAAGACATCCGCAGGACTGCTTCTTTTCTGAAACCTCTGGGGGTAAAATTGGTTTTTTACATTTCCCAGGTTCTAAAGGCTGCCCACATTCCTTCACTCATGGTCCCTTTTTCCATCTTCGAAGCCAGCAGTGCTTCATCTCTGATCATTCATCCAGAGTCCCATTTCCCTCTAACCAGTACAGGGAAGTTTCTCCAATTTTAACTACCCATGTGATTAGACTGGATCTACCTGAATAATCCAGAGTGATATTCCTATCTCAAAGTCCTTAACCGAACCCTCTCTGCAAAGCAATTGATTAAAAAACAGACCAATTTAGGGGCTCCTGAGCGGCTCAGTCTGTTAAGCTTCCAACTCTTGCTTTGGGCTCAGGTCATGATCTCACAGTTTGTGAGTTCAAGCCCCGCATCAGGCTCTGCGTGGACAGCTGTAAGCCTGCTGGGATTCTGTCTCCCTCTCTCTGAGCCTCGCCCTCTTGCTCTCTATCTCTCTCTCAAAATAAATAAAAATAAACTTAAAAAAAAAAAAACAGACCAACTTAAACAATGACACAAAAGGTACCTAATAGGTGCACAATCCTTCACTCATATGGTATGAAGGGACAGCAAAGAGGATTAGCCATAAGTAGATGTAGGGGCCACCAAGGGTAAGCTGCCTCAAAATGTACCATCTGAGCATGTTGATTATTTTAAATAAAGATTACTGAAGAGACAGCCTGTGCAAGAAGGACACTCTTGGGGTACCTGGCTGCCTCAGTTGGAGGAACGTGCTACTCTTGATCTTGGGGTTGAGTTCAAGCCCCACATTGGGTATAGAGATTATTTAAAAATAATATCTTTTAAAAAAATAAAACAGAAAAAAACAAAGGACACTCAGACCCTCCTCTGTCCCCCTGAAAGCTGGAAATAAATCTCCCATGTGAAAGGCGCCCTTCCTATACCAGGAGGTAAAGAGACATCTTATCACCAGAGATAGGAAATTAATGGACAAGGATGTTATATAAACAACGCTTGTTACTTTTTACTAATTTACTGCCCAGGCCAAATTCCATTTAGAATTCCTTACTAATGGAAGCTCCTAAGGTAAGGAGTTTCTCCTTTGTTGTCAATGCCTCACAGATTTATTGTCTCTTTGTCTAAAAAGGATATAAATGCCTCCCTTGGTCATTTCTTTCAGTCTCATTGTAACTGTTGGACCTCCATATGCATATAATAAAACTCTGGGGTTTTTCTCCTGCTAATCTGTCTCATGTAAATTTAATTCTTGGTCCAGCTGGAAGACTTTCAAGGGGAGAGAAAGAATTTTTCCTTCCTTCACAGTACAAATGATAAATATCAAAACAAAACCAAACAAAAAGTCGGAAAACCTGACACATAAGGAAACAAAATTCCAAGAATGAAAAAGACTGTTCAAAAACATCTAAATTAACTTGTCTTGAAAAAAATTCAACAGCAAAGTTTCAACAATCAGGAAGAGCTCCTGGAAACTAAAAATATTGTTGCCAACCCCTTTTTAAAAATCAGAAGTGCCTGGGTGGCTCAGTCAGTTAAGCGCTGGACGCTTGATCTTTGCTCAGGTCATGATCTCACGATTCATGAGTTTGAGCCCCCTGTTGGGCTCTGTACTGATAGGAGTCTGCTTAGGATCTCTCTCCCTCTCTCTCTGCCCTTCCCCTACTCGAGCGCGCTCTCTCTCTCTCTCTCAAAATAAATAAGCTTTAAAAAAAACTTAAAAAAAAAAAAAGAAAAGAAATACAGAATTGCACCAAAACCCCCCTGCCTTCTCTTTGTCACCCCCCTCCACCTTCAGATGTCTCTGAAATTCCCTAACCCAAAAGCTATCTGGTTCAAAGCAACCAGAGAGACTATCTTCAATTGTTTTCTATGTTTGAGGGTAGCTTGTAGTCTAGTCTTTCCAATCCTTCTGTTTCTTTCCCACCTGCCCTCTACACCTGGTACCATTTTCCCAGAGTGTAATTGGTGCTTCAATTTCTTGGGCATTACCAGAATGCTGCAGCATAAATAGAACTGCCTCCTGTTGGCTTTCCTACTGCAGCCAAATATTTTCTCTCTGCCAAACCCCTTATCTCTTCTCCACTTGCTTTCCATCCTTGAAACGTCATCTTGATGTCTCCTGTGCTGTCACCATCTTTCCTGGTTGCTTTGTGCTTGTGTGCTTATATATTTTGTGAAATTCTTTTTTTTATTATTTTTTATTTATTTGTTTATTTTAGAGAGAAAGAGAGAGAGAGTATGCAAACAGGGGAAAAGGGCAGAGCGGGGAAGAGAGACAGAATCTTAATCAGGCTACATGCTCAGCACAGAGCCCATTGTGAGACCATCACAGAGCTCAGTCCCACGACTCTGGGATCATAACCTGAACCAAAATCAAGAGTCGGGCACTCAACCAACTGAGCCACCCAGGCGCCCCTTGAAATTCTTTATTAACATTTTAGTAGACTTTCAGGAGGCTGCAGAGAGAAACGTGAATATTCAATCAACTGTGTTCAACCACAACTCTGAAACTTACTTATTTTTTTATTGTATATCTTCTTGCTGTCTTTCAGGTTTTTTGTTTACCAGGCACATAGATTGTTTTTTCTACAAAAAGGAATTTTAAACTGTAAACCAAGAAGGAAGAACTAATAATTTTAGAATTGAAATGAGAGAAGGGTTATTGCTTCAGCTCATTCATAACACTGACAGAGAGGGCCAGTGAGAAAAGGAAACATTAGAAAAGACTCCGGGAAGGGAACGGAGGAAAAGAGAAAGTGAAAGGGGAAAGGACCCTTCACTGCAATTGACATTTTCAGTATCTTTCACAGCTGCCTTCCACTGCACTTCCTGACTTACTGAGACACACTGAATGCCTCTGTCACTCTTCTAACAAGGCCCCTTCTCCCTGAAAATCAAATTCTTTTTATGGATCAAAATAAAATAATAAATAAGTAACTATTCACCCAGTGGCTGCAATATACGAGGAAGCGAGCCCCATATGTGAGGAGCCCCCAGAACTAGATGCAATACAATCCAAAGTTCCCTTTTCTTTCTTCTCCACTCTTTTCCTCTACCCACCCTGTGACCTTCCACTTCTTCATTAGTCTCCTTGAGGATAACAAAAAGAGTTATCCTCTTCTGGATAAGGAAAAGAGTTGAGGGAGCTACATGATTTCCCCCAACCACCATTCCTGAACTGTGATCTGATGAAGAATGTAAGCCTGACCGTTTTTTCTCTTCAGATGATACAGACACTGCCCCCTCTGTTTCGGGTTGCTTTAAGAAGCCGGCTAATCAAGATATAGTAGGGAGGAGAAAAAGAGGGCAGGGAGTGTGCACAGGATTTGGACATGAGCCATTTCTTCCAGTATGTGCTTGTGTCCACTTCTTTGGAGAGCAGCAGTCCATGACTGCTATTTTGTTTGCAACAAAAGAAACTATGATAAATATAATTTTCCTTCCATTCTTCTTGTACATGTGGGAACTGTTTCTCCCTCCTCCCTTTGGTTCTTTCCTTAAGAGCCAGTTGCTTTGGTATTTGGTATTTTCCTCTGTTCCCTAGGAAATAACCCTCTCTGTGTCAGGAGGACGTTATGCAGATGCAACCCCATCTATCTCACGCTGTGTCTCTAAAGAGAAAATCATATACATCTCTAATTGGGGGGATACCCTTGACCAAAGTCACAGGGTTTGACTTTGTCTGGAAGGAGGAGACAGAGATCACGTCATTGATTTTTTTTTTCTTTTTCAAGTTTTTATTAAAATTCCAGTTAGTTAACATAGAGTGTATATTAGTTTCAGGTGTAGAATTTAGTGATTCATCACGTACATCTAACACCCTGTGCTCATCACAACAAATACAATCCTTAATGTCCATCACCCATCTAGCCCATCCCCACCCACCTCTCCTCCAGCAACCCTGTTTGTTCTTTATCATTAAGAGTCTTTTTTCTGGTTTGCCTCTTTTTTCCCCCCATGTTCATCTGTTTTGTTCCTTAAATTCCACATCTGAGTGAAATCATATCGTATTTGTCTTTCTCTAACTGACTTATTTCGCTTAGCATGATACTCTAACTCCGTCCACCACTGATCCTTGATGAAAGATGTCAGACCCTGTTTCTCATTTCTACAAAGGGGTGTTAAGTTCAGGACCTGGTCAGTTCCTATTTTTCCGCTGTGTTCTTGAAGTCAATCTGGGTGATCTTCACACCTGCCAGGGTACCTGAGGGTCAAACCATAGTAGAATTTCCTGAAACCAGAATGAGTCATGAGCACCAGTCCTCAGCAGATGGGTCCTGACTGGTCCTCTGAGGGCTTGCGCTTGCCCCCCCCCCCACCCCCACCCCGCCAACAGCCTTTCCCTGTGGCATCACTCAGCACAGCCACACACTACCCTGTCTGACATATGGACTGAAAGTTTCTCCCAGTGAAAGGGGGTTTTTTCCTTCACTCGTGGCTTCAAAATCTTTGTTGCTTCCATCTCATTTTCCTTTGTGGCTCTCAAGAAAACTGCACAATTTCACCAGGACAATGAACGCACCAGAGAAGGGAACCGTACGTACACTGTGGCAGCACAGGAGTGCTTTACGGTAAGAAAAGCCTTTTCTGAGAGGGTCACTTGTCTTTCCATCTGGGTCCCTGAGTCTCCACTGGGGAATAAAAAGTATCGATATACTCCATAAGCCACCTTCTAACCCTGACACTGCACTTCTCTGAGCAATAGGCAGCAATTTGAATTGAGATGAGCGTTTCTCAAAATCTAACGATTGCAGTCTAAGGTTCGATGGCATGAAGAGCAGCCCACATCCTCTGGAGATCCCAACAAGTCCTGCACATGTGCCTTTGGTCATTAGTACAGTATGGAGATTCCTCAAAAAATAAAAATAGAACTGCCCTATGACCCAGTAATTACACTACCGGGGAGTAACCCAAAGGTAATGAAAACACTAATTCAAAAGGATATATGCACCTCTATGATTGTTGTAGCATTATTTACAATAGCCAAATTATGGAAACAGCCTAATTGTCCACTGATAGATGAGTGGATAAGGAAGATGTGGTACGTGTACACAAAGGAATATAACTCAGCCCTAAAGAAGAATGAAACCTTGTCATTTGAAAGAACGTGGATGGATCTAGAGTGTATAATGCTAAGTGAAACCAGTTAGTCAGAGACAGACAAATACCATATGATTTCACTCATATGTGGAATTGAAGGAAAAAACAAATGAACAAAGGGAAAAAAGTGAGAGAGACAAACCAAAAAACGGACTCTTAACTATAGAGAACAAACAAAGGGATCCCAGAGGGGAGGTGAGTGGGAGAAACAGGTAAGGGGATTAAGAATACACTCATCATCAGGAGCACTGAGTAATGTATACAACTGTTGAATCCCTATGTTGTACACCAGAAACGAATATCACATTGTGTTAACTACACTGGAATTAAAATTAAAAACAATAAAAATAGATTTAAAAATATGAGATCTTACTCACTGAGAATTACTAGCAGGACCGCCACATGCATTGAGCAAAAAGCAGAAAACATGGCTGTTTGAGCTGTGGAAAGAGAAAATGGCTTTGTACCCCTAAATATACCAAAGCTCATAAGGTGCTGCTCTATTCTGATTTTGGATTCTGGATAGGATCTTCTGGAGAGTCCTTCCTCCTTTGGAAAGAGAACAGAATATGCCCAGAGAAGTAGGGCTGAGGAGTGTCAAACCACCATCTGACTGTGGGAATAAACATCTGAGGAAAAGAGTGCCCCCTTGTGGTTTTCCCTGGACATTAAAGTGATGTCATTAATGTTGGGTATTTACAGTATAAAATTTGTATTCATGTTTATATTTAACTTACTAATTTTAATTTTGAGCATGATAGAAAATTGTTTGACTCATGGTCATTAATTTTGTCATATTTTTCCATTTTAAAAATAAATTCATTTTTAATTTTGGAGCCCTTATCAAGATGGCTCGTTCCAGGCAATGAAGCACCTCCAAAACACCATACTGAAAAAATTTTTAAGATTAACTAAATGCTAGGGGCGCCTGGGTGGCGCAGTCGGTTAAGCGTCCGACTTCAGCCAGGTCACGATCTCGCAGTCCGTGAGTTCGAGCCCCGCATCAGGCTCTGGGCTGATGGCTCGGAGCCTGGAGCCTGTTTCCCATTCTGTGTCTCCCTCTCTCTCTGCCCCTCCCCCGTTCATGCTCTGTCTCTCTCTGTCCCAAAAATAAATTTAAAAAAACGTTGAGAAAAAAAAAATTAAAAAAAAAAAAAAAAAGATTAACTAAATGCTAAAGTCTTCAGACTTCAGATGCAGAAAGTTCTCTTTCTGATAATAAACCATTGCAGGTAGTTATTAGAATATATGTCATAATAATTTATATTATATATATGCTAAAACTGCTTATGGCCATTGGAGCTACAACTACTTGATTTTTTCTGAATGTGATTTGCCTTTACTATCATATAACATATAATACCTCAACTTTCGTACCATTTTTCTCTGTTCTTACTACTGCAGAACATCTCTATGATGCAGTATGATAATATTTGGCCCTCAGTTGACATCACACAATTATACCCACATTAGGGTATTGAAATTGCATGACGGTACCCTAGTACACCATGGTCTTTCAAATGATCCAAAATATCCTCCTTGTGTGTGTGTGTGTGTGTGTGTGTGTGTTCCAATAAAGATTATTTATTTATTTACTTACTTATTTACTTATTTATCTTTAATTTTTTTATTATTCTTTTTAATTTGCAAGTTAGTTAACATACAGTGTAGTCTTGGCTTCAGGATTAGAACCCAGTGATTCATCACTTATATATAACACCCAGTGCTCATCTCAAAAAACACCCTCCTAATGCCTATCACCCATTTACCCAGCCCCTCCCACCTTACCCCCAGCAACCCTCAGTTTGTTCTCTGTATTTAAGTGTTTCTTATGGTTTGCCTGCCTCTCTGTTTTTATCTTATTTTTCCTTCCCTTCCCTTATGATTATCTGTTAAGTTTCTCAAATTCCACATATAAGTAAAATCATATGATATCTGTCTTTCTCTGACTGACTTATTTTGCTTAGCATAGTAACTTCCAGTTCCATCCACCTTGTAGCAAATGGCAAGATTTCATTCTTTTCCATCTCCCAGTAGTATTCCATTGTGTATACATACCATATCTTCTTAATCCATTCATCAGTTGACAGACATTTGAGCTCTTGCCATAATTCAGCTGCTATATATAATTGTTGATAGTGCTGCTATCAACATTGGGGTACAAGTGTCCCTTCAAATCAGCATTTTTATATGCTTTGGATAAATACCTAGTAGTGCAATTGCTGGTTCACAGAGTAGTTCAAAATGATATTTTTCAGGATGCCTGGGTGGCTCAGTCAGTTAAGTGTGCAACTCTTGATTTCAGCTCAGGTCATGATCTCACAGTCATGAGATCAAGCCCCAAATAGGTCTCTGTGCTGGGCATGGAGCCTGCTTGAGATCCTCTCTCTCTCTGTCTCCCCTGCTTATGCTCTCTGTCTCTGAAAATAAAATATTTTTTGTCAAGTGTTATCCCAATCAAAACAGAAATGTTTCAGTGTTTCTAGAACTCTGATACCCATAGGCTCGTGTCTGCTACCACCCGCAGACTGATGACTTTCAATTTTGTATCTTTAGCCTGGCCCTCTCTCCCGAGGTCGAGACTTGTATTTCCAAAAGGCAACTACTCAAACTTTGCACGTCACGGCTGAACTGATCTTCCTCTCCCTGTGGCCTAGTGCCCACAAGCCTACTCAATCTTCCTCATCTCTCTTAATGGCAAGCCCTTCTTTCTATTTGTTTAGGTCAAAAAGTTTGGAGGCATCCTTGATTTTTTTTTCACATACCCACACAATATGTCCGCAAATGTTGGGTCTACCTTCAAAACATAGTCAGAGTTTGTTGACTTCTCAGCACCACCACTGCTACCACCTTGGTCCAAACCACCATCATCTGGCCTAGATTATGGCAATAGGTTAACTTTTGCTCTGAACTCCCAAGAGTTTATTCTCAGCACAGCATAGCCTGAAGCCCTACCTGGTCTGGCCCTTGCTACTTTTTTTTTCTTTTTTTTTTTTTTTTTTGGGACAGAGAGCGACAGAGCATGAACGGGGGAGGGGCAGACAGAGAGGGAGACACAGAATCAGAAACAGGCTCCAGGCTCCGAGCCATCAGCCCAGAGCCTGACGCGGGGCTCGAACTCACGGACCATGAGATCGTGACCTGGCTGAAGTCAGAGGCTTAACTGACTGCGCCACCCAGGCGCCCCTGGCCCTTGCTACTTTTGTGATCCAATCTCTTATTCCTCTCCCACTGGCGGCCCTCCCTCCAGCCACACTGGCCTGCTTGCTATGTCTGGGACAGCTCCTGCCTCAAGTGCTTCACACTAGTTGTTTCATCTGCCTGAACTGCTCTCCTGAATGACTGTATGGCTTCCTTCTCACTTCCTTCTGTTATGCCCAGAATTCGTGATTCCCAAAGACCACCAGGGAGCCGAGTCCGATGCAAAAGCAAAAGAGCCTTTATTCGAGCTAGCTCGAGCTCAATCCCCCATCTGCACCGAGGCAGCGGTGAGATACCAGGGAGAGAGAGCGAGTTTCAAAAGGACAAAGGTTTTATTGGGGCCAGGGGCAGTTGGTGAGGTAATGGCTATGGCCTCAGCCAATTGGCTGGGGAAGGGTCTGAGTCCTGTTAGGCAGGTGAGAGGGAGGGGTTACTCAAGGGGAAGAGGTGTGGTCAAGGTGAAGGACACAGAACAAGATGGAGTCGGCCGGCGTAGGCCCGCCCTTTCACTTCATATATTTATTCATAGAGGACAACAATGGTCCCTTCTTCCTATTTAAAATTACAACCGGAGTCAACTCCAGCTCAATGTTGCCAATTTCCAATTCCCTGCATTATTCTTTCCATAGCACTTAGTATCTTCTAATATACTATGTGATTTATTATTTATCACTTTTTAAAAATTATCTGTCTGCCTTGATAGAATGTCAAGTCCACTAGGGCAGAAATTTTTACCTGATTTATTCACTGGTGAATATTTATTGTGTATAGATATCTATATTGTATATGCATGGGACATAGCACGTACTCAATAATATTTGTTAAAGATTCTAGGTCATGAAATACAGATTTACATACTGGCTTATTTTAAATAGATTTTGAGGTGATTTGCAATAAGATTAATGAAATAGAAATACGAAAGGGTAAATTTAACATCCATAGCAGAGAGTTTAAGTCTGGACTTCCTGGAGGAAATGAGAAAAACAACCATAAAAAATGAGTATCTGTTGAATACCTAATCTACTAGTGTACTTGCTACTATCAGAGTCGATTGGAACATAAATTAAGCAATAAATCAGGACCTTAATAAATGTCTGTATGTTTATTTTTGGAATTTTGCTAAATCCTAACAATAATCTTATTAAATCCTTCTAATTACTAGCCTTTTACAGAAGAGGACATTGATGCTCAGAGAGCTTGAGACACTTGTCCAAGACTAACTACATAGCTGGTCCATTAGGATTTGAACAGTGATGTGTTAGACTCCCGCGCCCATCTTTTTTTTTTTTTTTAATGTTTATTTTATTTTTGAGAGAGAGAGAGACAGAGCGTGATCGGGGGAGGGGCAGAGAGACTGAGACACAGAATTGAAGTGAGCTCCAGGCTCAGAGCTGTCAGCACAGAGCCCAATGAGGGGCTTGAATTCACAAGCTGTGAGATCGTGACCTGAGCCGAAGTTGGCACTTAACCAACTGAGCCACCCAGGCACCCCAACCGTGCCCATCTTTTTAAATACTGTACTGCCAATTATAACTTAACCTCCCATGTATTACAAACTGGAAAGTATGCCAGTTCCTCGTGGGAGAAAACAATTTACTCAATTCTAATGTAATTCTTTTACATTCAATAATTTCTTAGTTCCCTCCCCATCCCTGTCCTGAGCTGCTGGCTGATTCTCCATCCTTCTCTCAACCTCCTTTCCTGACATGACTCTTACTCTTATCCAAATTCTCTGGATCTTTTATGTCTCATCAACACCTTTCAAAAATGCAGTGAAAATTCCTTCCAAATAACACTTATGCCTCAATAACACACACCTATGTTCAATTTCAGGAGGCTCATGAATCTTCAATAAGTCTAACCATGGTTAACAATCCAGTGTTAGGTCTCTTCTCTCTAAAAAATCCCGGATGCCAGCCCTCAGATCCAATTATTTCCTAGCTTCCTAATGTTCCTAGCTTTTTCTATTATATTGATTGTGATTAAAATTAAGGATTTGGACAGTAGGACTACTAATGTACATTCTAACTCTCAAATTCTACTTTTATCATTTTATCATTTTCTTCCTCTGTTCTTTTAGCGTCTCTTCCCTACACTCACACGCAAACAACATAATGATAGCACCATGATGGCAATGCTCCATGTGGCTCCGAGTAGACTGAGATATCAACCATAACCCCAAACTGAGTCAGCCAAAAAACCCACAATTCTGCCATCATTAGTATTAAAAAGAGTCACAGGCCCAAGGTGGAGTCAGCTGCATCCAGGACAGCAAACTTAAGACTTAACTGCAGTTTCAACCTCTCCATGGGTGGAATTTTAAGCCAATCAATCTAGAATTTTGTGGTCAGCACCAATGAGATAATCTGTCACGTGGGCCCTCTTTATCCCCCACCTGTCCCCCCCAAGAAAGATGACGTAATCTGCATAAAACCCCTGCCCCCCCCGTAGGTGATTTTGCCTGAAACTATCCTTTTTTTATGCTAATAACTTTCTGCCCCACCCTCCTTCCTCTTAAAACATTCCATTGTATACAATTCCTGGGAAGTCTCCTTTACTTGCTAGATGGAATGCTGCCAGATTCATGAATCACTTCATAAAGCCCACTAGATCTTCAAAGTTACTTGGCTGAATTTTCTTTATTTAATATTAGTAACTGAATATGCCATGACATCTAGAGTCTGTCCTTTTGCTAATTAATAAACTGAAAATGGATCAAGAAAGGAGGTAATATATGGATGAAAGGGGGGGAGGAAAAATAATTTTCCTTCTAATCTTCTAGGTTCTTGACTGAGACAACCTCCCCTCCCTTCCCTGTAACAAAAGATAGATCAACAGAAGAAAAACAAACAGCAGTTTGATGGTATGTACATTTCCCGTATTCCTGAGAGAGACCCAGGAAAACTGAGTAACTCCCAGAAAAGACCCAAACCATCACCTTCAATACCATCTTCAGCTAAAGACCAAAGAAAGATGTTGGGGGGTGAGGGATATGCCAATTATGGAAGGTTTTCAGCCAAAGCACAGTAAACAAAGGGTATGGTGGTTGTGCATATTTAAGGTGCTATCTTCTTGGGCTGCCTGGGGGGCTCAGTCGGTTAGGCATCCAACTCTTGATTTCAACTCAGTGATGATCTCACAGTTCATGAGTTCAAGCCCCGAATCAGGCTCTGTGCTGACAGCTCAGAGCCTGTTTGTGATTCTCTCTCTCCCTCTGTCTCTGTCCCTCCCCCACTCGTACTCTCTCCCTCTCTCTCTCTTCCTCTGTCTCTCAAAATATATAAACTTAAAAAAAAAATCTAGAGCGTTTTTCTGCTCCCTTTCAATAGAAATGGCAGTGCAGCGTTCAAAAAAAATAGAGAAGTCCTCAACTCAGAACCCGTGCCCAGCATGATAAGGTGCAAGTTACTTGTATTAAAAAGTTAAACATAAGGGCACCTGGGTGGCTCAGTTAGTTAAGTATCCAACTCTTGATTTTGGCTCACGTCATGACCTCACAGTGTGAGTTCAAGCCATGCATCAGGTTCTGTGCTGACAGTGCAAAGCCTGCTTAGGATTCTCTGTCTCCCTCACTTGCTGCCCCTCCCCAGCTCTCTCTCCCTCTCTCAAAAATGAAAATAAATAAACATGAAAAAAATTCTTTATATAAAAAAAAGTTATACATAGACACACTCACTGATACCACACACACAGTAAACAAAGGTTCTAAACCCATCTTTACGAGACTCATGACTTAATGGCCTATTGCCCAGTATGGTATGGTCCTCCATTCACAAAATGAATAACAAACAACATAGGTATGAAAAAGAAAACTGCATGACCATAATGGAGCCACTTGTGGCTCTAAATCAATAAATCAAGATTTAATAACTAACCTAACTGCAGTTTCAACCCCTTCAGGAATGTACCTTTAACCAGCCAAACTGGAATTTCAGGCAATCCCCTGGAAGACCCCTTGCCCCTTAGGAGGGGACCTTACCTAAACATCGCATTCCTTGCTAATAAATTCTTTTTTTTTTTTAATGCCTTCTCTCTGCCTTTAAAACCCTTTCCGTTCCTGCAGCTCTGTGGAGCTTTCTCTTCTGCATGCTGGATGGAATGCTTCTCTGGATTCACAAATCATTTAATAAAGCCAGTTAGATCTTCAATTTTACTTGGCTCAGTTTTGTTATTTAACACAGGTCAATTTTTTTATCCTTACCATCATCATCATCATCACTTGGAGTTCAGTTTAGAAGGGTCTCAGAAATATTTAGACAGGGGTATTTTGTTTGTTTTTGTTCTTTATGGAGAGGAAACTACAGTCTCTGTTTAAAAGGAATGTGTTTAACCCTGTCTACGTCTCATGCTGTTCTGGCCTAGTCACAAAAATTGGGCAGAATCAATTGTCCTTAAGCTCATACACACACACACACACACACACACACACACACACACACGCACATGTGTGTGTGCACGCGCATGCATGCAAATTCTCTTTTCTTGCTCTCTGGCACTCTTCAGGGCATATTCATTTTTCCTGAAAAATTAGGCTCTGAATTTCAGAACTGAGACAAACTTGAGAATCCTGTGGTAAGCCCTTCATGGTCCGATGAGGAAACTGAGAACTGCAAATCTCACCAGTTGCTTAAAGTCACACAGTGGTATCAGCAGTGCTCAGGCTGGGAGATGGATCCCCCACTCCCTCATGGTCAGTCCAGTGCTCCTTCTCACACCCTTTAATCTTTTCAAGTACCCCCATTTAATATGCCAGGAGCATATTAAACCCTTGGGGTCAGCGCAGCCAGCAGCTCTGTTGACTGCGAGAGTTGTTAGCAGAGTTTGGGTACAGGAAGCAGGTGATAGGACCCTGCTGTGTGTTTGCAGCACAGAGGTAGGTGGCTGAGTCTGCAGACTGCGGTTCTGTTATGTAAAAGGAACTCTGTTTGATGGTCTTATCAAAGGTGGCCTTCAGTCTTCCTGTCTGTTTTTTACTCTCATTTTCACGTATTAGTAGCAAGAAGACAAGGCCTCTTCCCGGATCTTGTCGGTACCACTGGAAGACCACTGGAGAAAAATTTATGCAGTTACAGGTCAGAACAGCCTTCTCACCCTCCTGGATGTTCAGGGACCGAGGACTTTGTTCCATCTTTTGGCTGCTTACCCCTAGGCAGAAACACAATACCAGAAACAGGAGGTTTAGTCACTACACTATACTCTTAAGAGTCATATTTTCTTTCCACAACCCCAGATATAACCAAAGATGAATCAGAATGGACCCTAGCTCTTCCCTCTCCATCCCATGGCCTGGATCTCTGAATCTCTTTGTTCTCATCACCAGGAAGCCTCCAACTCACAGTCCACTGGAAGCCACAAAATCACCAAAATAACTCCCAGGAACAGTTCCATCCTTCTCCCCAACTATAGCCTGATATGTGGACTCAGTCTCCTCAATCAAAAAGCCATTCTCTTTAGTCTGGTGGGTGTTACTGGGGTTCTTCTATGGGAGGAAGTCTCTTTCCTACCCAATCAGTGACAAGCTTGTTCAGCCCTCTGCAGACACACACTGGTCTAATCCAACTTTAAAGAGAACTTGTTTCATGGGGCGCCTGGGTGGCTTGGTCGGTTAAGCATCTGACTTCGGCTCAGGTCATGATCTCACGGTCCGTGAGTTCGAGCCCTGCGTCAGGCTCTGTGCTGACAGCTCAGAGCCTGGAGCCTGTTTCAGATTCTGTGTCTCCCTCTCTCTCTGCCCCTCCCCCTGTTCATGCTCTGTCTCTCTCTGTCTCAAAAATAAATAAATAAATAAGTAAGTAAGTAAGTAAATAAATAAATAAATAAATAGAACTTGTTTCAAATCTGAGAAAGGATCCCAATAAGATAGTAAACACCGCCATCTCGTGTTCAGAAGCTTTTTGACAATAATAAAATGTGCTCCAGACAAGTGCTTCTCACGTGCATACCAATTACCTAAGGATTTTGCTAAACTACAGATTCTTTTTCATTACGTAGGGGAGCAAGAATATCCTGTTCCCTTCAAGGTCTTTCTAGCCAGAGTAGGAATCAAATGGTGATGAAACAGATTAACAGGAGAAAATCAAATATGATCTTGTACTTAAGGGGAATCCACACAGACATGGAAATTCCAAAGACAAGCAAAATGAGGTGTATATCTCATTCTGAACTAAGGAGAAGGAGGCAGGGGTCCAGAACTTCAAAGGGAAGGAAAGCAATTCACAGGAAGATGAAAAGGTACATATTTAGTAAGCAATTTGAGCCACAATGGACACAGAGGACTTTGACAAACAGGCTTTGTTAAGTTTCTCCCCATCTATCACACTTAGTTCATAGTATAATATAGTTATTTATGGTGGAAACTCTCTTCCTGGAGCAGGTGCTCTATCTAAATTCTTTTTAAGCAATTATTGGGTAGGGGGGGAGGTAAAAAGCTTTTCCTGAATCTGCTGGGTTTTGATTGCCTTTTAACTCAAAATAATCTTGGTGCCAAAGTGGCCTGTCTTGGGGCAGCCAGCCCAGGGTCTCGACCATTAGGTCCCTGGTAGGACTGGATAGTCTATATTTCTTTTTTTTTTTTTTTTTTTTTTATTTATTTTTGAGACAGAGAGAGACAGAGCGTGAGTGGGGGAAGGGCAGAGAGAGAGGGAAACACAGAATCCGAAGCAGGCTCCAGGCTCTGAGCCATCAGCACTGAGCCCTACACAGGGCTCGAACCCACAAACTGTGAGATCATGACCTGAGCCGAAGTTGGACGCCCAACCAACTGAGCCACCCAGGCACCCCTGGATAGTCTATATTTCTAACAGGTTTCCTGGCGATGTCGATGCTGCTCATTCTCAGCTCACACTTTAAGTCATAAGTCTAGAAGAATGCTTTTTGAGTCTCAATCCAGAAAAGGGAATTTGAGCATTAAGGTTTGATACAGGACAAATGATCACGTTTCCCCAGGTGTCCATTCCACTGCCCAGTCAGGCTATTCTGATGTTCCCACAACAATTGCCAGAGGCTGCCACCGGCTGTAGATAATGTAAGGCACAAGACAATGCATGGCTGAATTCTAGGGAACTTTCTCAGAACCGGGAGTGAACCTCCTCTCTTCATCCTGACTGGCCTCCCTGAGGCAGGGAAATTATTGCTTTGACTTCAAAAGGTTTTCTTCTTGATCTTGTTGGGCTAATGTAAGTAAACACTCACTTTAAACCCAACAGGAACTCAGGGTGCCTGGGTCGGTCAGTCAGTTAAGTGTCTGACTTTGGCTCAGGTCAGGTCATGATCTCACAGTTCATGGGTTCAAGCCCCACTTTGGGTTCTGTGCTGACAGCTCAGAGCCTGGAGCCTGTTTTGGATTCTGTGTCTCCCTCTCTCTCTGACCCTCCCCTGCTCACGCTCTGTCTCTGTCTCAAAAATAAATAAACATTAAAAAAAAAATTTTTAACCCAACAGGAATTCAAATCAGGGAAGTTTCCTGGTTCATGAAGAACCAAGCTCTCTGAAAGGTAAATTGTTATTTTTAAATACAACAGTACTTTGATTGCATACATCAGAATTTCTTTCTTTTCTACTTTGCTAATGCTAAGGTGGGTGTATTGTAGTCACTTTCTCAGATACATTTAGGCCATTCTGTAGCCTAAATGATGGATAGATAAATGGACAGCCAGATAGGCAAATGAATGCATGGAAAGAAGAAAGAAGAAAATGGGCTAGGGGATGCTGAGAAATGAAGCTGGAAGGAAAATTTGGGTCAAGAAGACAGAAGATTTTGAATGTTTGGATTTGTTTGTAGGTTATTTATTAGCAAAACACCTACTGAGGCTTTTCGCCAAGTAAGTAATATTATGGAAATTCTGTACATTTAACCTGGCTGCTTGCCCACAAGAGTAATTTGGAGACTGAGGTTGATAGGCATTGTAGAGTATGTTCCAAACTCAAGCCATTCCAGCTCTGAAACCTACCCTTACATTTAATCTCTGACGGAGCTTGAGCAAGCTACTTAACATCTTCAAGCACCAATTTCTTTGTCTTTGAAACAAGAATATCATCAGGATGTTATGAGGAGACATAGATAAACTGACGTCCATAAAACACTTTGTACATACATCATGCACAATGAGAACTCAGTAAATGTGAACTCTTAACTCTAAGAGAAGGAACTCAGGGATGCCTGGTTGGCTCAGTCCCTTAAGCATCTGACTTTGGCTCAAGTCATGATCTCTTGGCTCATGAATTTGAGCCCCACGTCGGGCTCTGTGGTGACAGCTCAGAGCCTGGAGCCTGCTTCAGATTCTGTCTCCTTCTCTCTCTGCCCCTCTCCACCCCAAAAAATAAATAAACATTTAAAAAAAAAATTTTAAGAGAATGAATACAATGCAGGCTGCACAACCAGCCTTCTCGCTGTGAAGTATAGTGACTGAACCAGGGTTCACTGCACTTCAGAGCTGGGAGGAATTTTAGAGAATTTGCAGAAAATGATGGATTAGAGATACCTTAAATCAAATAAGACTTATACTTTAGAAAATATGAAAAAGAGAAGAATCACTACTTATCCTATTAAGCAAGGATATACATTACCAATATCTTGGTGTCTTACTTTCCAACCTTTGTGCTGCTCAGATTTTCACTAAGTAGCAATATTAAGTAATAATCACACCAGTAATATCTTGATTCTTTTCAGTGATCACTTTTAAATAACCATTATAGATTCTCTTTCATAAATACCATTTATTCACTATCTAATATTCCATTTGGGTGGTTAAGCCCCTCCCTTTAAGATTAGACATTTTGGGTTTCAATTTTGGGATACTATAAATAATTTCCCAAATAGTTTTGTAAATAATAATTTTCATATGCATGGAGGATTTTCCGGAAGACAAATTTTCTAGGAAAAAAATTACAAGGAAATTAATCTGTTTTTAGACCAGGAAGTCATGCTTTTTAAATTACTTTCCAAAATAGCTTACAAAGTTACTATCCCACTAGTCTGTTTATTTCACAGCATCCTGCTCAAGTTCTCTATTCTTTAAATCACTATTAAATTATTCCTACAACTCCCTAATGGTTTTTTTTAAGTTATTTTTCTACATTTCTATGAATACCAGTGAGCTTAAACATTTTCCATGTGTTTGTGAAGCATGGTAATTTTTCCTGTGTAAGCTCCCTCAGCGTACCTGCTGAATATTTACCTATTTCAATATCAATGTGTTCCTTTTTACACATGTAGAAATTATTCAGAGATATTATTAATCTATTGTCACATTAGCAGCAAAGTAATAGTAAGCTGTGGTTTTAATATAATTTCTGTCATGTTTTTCATATAATAAATTAGCTTTTAATATTTATGTAATCAAATCTATTTTTCCCTTGATTTCTTCCATTGCTCTTAAGTTTAGAGAATTCTTCTCCCTTCAGTTTCTTGATTAACAAATGCATTTGCATTTTTTACTAATAACTGTGACTTAATTCTTAATACTTCTGGAATTTATTTCATCATGTGAGGTACTTCATTTATTTGTTCAACCAACATTTACTGATTGCCTCATGATTTTGCAACACTTTTGTTTTCAAATAGTCAACTCTGTGCTTCTCAAATTAGAGGACTCTTGTCCTCAAGACAAAACATGTAGTAAATATAATGCATCATCTGGGAGCACTAATATTACTGAAAAATTGGAGAATAGGTAAACTGGTAAGTGATTTACAATTATTAAGCTCTAAAATTAATATGGGTACATAATGCATTAAAATAAAAATGATCACCCATAAATTTTAAAGTAAACATGCAACTGTCTGCACTTTCACCAGACTGCTTTGGGCTATAGTGCCCTCACCTCACATCCAGATTTCAAAAAGGAAAGTCACGTTTGTTCTCCCTGCTCTATAGGGATGCTTTGGGGAAGGTCTGAGAACCTCTGACCTGAACAATTGATACAACATAATTTGAGGATAATCCTGTTCTTCCCCATTAATTTAAAATTCTCCTTTTGTTTTTTTCAAAGTCTTTCATATTCTAGTCCATTTCTTGTTTTTCCATTGTCTTTATACTAATTATTACTATTATTGTTGTTGTTATTTTAGCTACTACACTTAAAAAACTGTTTTAAGGGTAAGGTCTGAGTTAAGAAAAATATTGTTTTTCACCAAAATATAAGGGAATGATTACAGAAACAAAATGGTGACACTGGGGTGCCTGGGTGGCTCAGTTGGTTGAGCGTCCAGCTTCGGCTCAGGTCGTGATCTCGTGGTTTGTGAGCATCAGGATCTGTGCTGACAGCTCGGAGTCTGGAGCCTGCTTTGGATTCTGTGTGTCCCTTTCTCCCTCTCTCTCTCCTGCTCAAAATAAATAAAAATTTAAACAAAAATAAACATTTAAAAAAAGAAAAAAAATGATGACATAAAATCACTAATAAAAGCATTAAAAGTTCAATTTCATAAGATTTGGCAAATGTGAAATGCTCAGATTATGATATAACATTGAGTGGAAGTAAGTCAAAATAGTAGTCTGTGTGTTTCTAGGTTTTTTTTCAGTTTCTTTTTATTTATTTTTGAGAGAGACAGCGTGAGCGGGGGAGGGGCAGAGAGAGAGAAAACCCCCAAGCAGGCTCCACGCTGCCACCACGGAGCCCAATGCAGGGCTTGAACCCACAAAACTGTGACATGCTCAACCAACTGAGCCACCGAGGTGCCCCTAGTGTGCTTCTAATTTTTAACAAGAGTTTAATGAAGAAGGTATACCAGATGTTAGCCGTGATTTATCTGTATAATAGCATTATATTTTGACTCTATATTTTATATATCTTTTTGGTTTTCTTCTTATAACATAGAGTTAATATTTTTATAATAACAAAAAGTTAATAAATGCTATTATTAAAAGATAAAAATCTTCCCATCAAAAAGAACACTCTCTGACATTGACACCAAGATGTCCTTGGTAGAGGAGAACTCTGAATGATACTCATAAAGTCAATCTTAAAGTCTAGATATTTAACTAAGAAATCACTAACTCCCTTCAGTATTCATTCCAAATGTTCTGACACTTATCGGGTCACTTGAAACTGGCTCTTCAAATCATTTAGAATGTTTATATGTTTAAAATTCAATACAGCAAAATCTCTAACTTGAAGGCTTGTGGCAAAATAAAAAGAGTGAGGCTTCCACCCCAGTTTTAGGTTTGGAGACAGGCTGCAGGTGCTTGGGGACCACTGTGCTCTTACTGCACAGAAGTAGGTGGCTGAGTCCCCAGGATGGGTGCGTGTGACTTGCAGGGAGAGATGTTTGTCCTTCTTATTCAATAGGACAGTGAGCCTTTGTTCTTGTTTCTTGTCCATACTTGAAAGAGTATATATAAGCGACTGGAGGCCTTTTCCAGGCTCTTGTTTATACCAAAAGAAGTAGGTGGAGGCACTGTTAGTGTAAGTGCAGTTGATAACAAAGCTGTCTCCCTCCCAGACACTCAGGAAAGAAGGGTGCTGCTTTACCTCTTCTCCTCTACTCATACCTGTGCAAAAAGAAAAGCCAGGCAAGAGCATCAGGTCGCCATTCTCAGAGTTTGCTTTTTTTTTTTTTTTTTTAATATTTATTTATTTATTTTGAGACAGAAAGATAGCGGAGGGGTGGAGGGTCACGCAGAGAGACAGAGAGAGAGAGAGACAGAATCCCAAGCAGGCTCCACGCTGTCAGTGCAGAGCCCGACACAGACTCAAATTCACAAACCATGAGATGAAACCAAGGGTCGGACGCTTAACCAACTGAGCCACCCCAGGTGCCCCTGCATTTCTTTTTTGCTGCAGCAACTTCAGGAAATTTGGAAGAGGCCAGTCTCCCATATAGACTTCTAACGAATATTTACTAAGACACCCTGTTCCCAAAAGCTTTCCACTCACAGTCCAGCTGCAGCCACAAGAACAGGAACAAAGGTCCAATGAGTGTCTTCATGCTTCTTCCAATTGGGACCGGCAGTCTCCAGCCAGGAGAGCTACTTCTGTTACAAGTTATCTCTTGATTTCCTCCAAAGCACAGTGGTTTCTTAAACTGTCTACACAGGCATCTGCTTCTGTCTTTAGCCAACTCTTACAGAGTCAACCAAAAGGACCCTTTCACATATCTACATTAGCAGAGATGCTCTGCCATCTGGTGGTCGGGTCCCCATCTGCTAAACCAGCTGGTCAAATCCTCTCATCCTGTATCTATGGGAGACTGACACACAAAACAATAGGTTGAATAAATTAAGTTCTTAGTGTGTCTCCAGTCAGAAGTTACTGGATTCACAGAAAGAAAACGTAGTGTAAATGTAGATTTCAGAATTCCATCTCATCTCAGCACAGCATTGAGTCATTTTAAATAAATTTGAAGAAGTTACATGTTTTCCACGTTTTTTCAACAGGTTTAGTCTACTTGAAATCGGACACATGTCAACATATAAACACATAAGGAAGATGTGGTGTATATTATATAATGGAATATCATTCACTCACGAGATGGAAGGACAGCTTGCCATTTGCTACATGGATGGACCCTGAAGCATTATGCCAAGTGTAATATGTCAGACAGAGAAAGACAAATGCTGTATAATATCACTTATATGTAGAATCTTAAAAAACCAAACTCATATAAAGACAGTTGAATGGTGCTTATCAGGAGCTGGGGGTTAGGGAGAGATTGTTTAAGGCTACAAACTTAGAACTAGTAGATACGTAAGTCATGGAGATCTAATGCAGAGCACAGTGATTATAATAAAAAATACAGTATGATTAACTTCAAAATTGCTAAGAGACTAGATCTTCATTGTTCTCACCATAGAAAAAGAAATGATACATGACATGACATGGTGGTAATCACATTGCAATATATAAACATATGAAACCAAACTCTTGTACATCTTAAACTTACACAATGCTATATGTCAATTATATCTCAATTTTTTAAAAAACCTGATGGCAGAAATAAATACATCTTCTTTATTAACTGTTTTTATTTGTGTGTAGTTGACACACAATGTTACATTAGTTGCAGGTGCACAACATAGTGATTTGGCAAGTTTAAGCATTACGCTGCACTCACCACGACTGTAGATCCCTCTGTCACCATGCAACTCTACTACAGTATCATTGACATATTCGTTGTGCCATGTTTTATTCCCGGTGACTTACTCATTCCATAACTGGAATCCTGTATCTCCCACTACCCTTCTGCCATGTTGCCCCTTCCTTACCCACCACCCCTCTGGCAACATTTGGCAAATACATCTTTTTTTTTTTTTTAAGCTTTTATTTATTTGAGAGGGAGCACGTGTGCACAAGCCTGAGAGGGGCAGAGAAAAGGAGAGACAGAATCCCAAGCACACTGTGCACCATCAGAGCAGAGCCCAGTGAAGCGTGAGATCATGACCTGGGCTGAGGTCAAGAGTCAGATGCTCAACCAACTACACCACCCAGGTGCCCCTTGATAAATACATCTTGAATGCAGTCACAAATTCCAATACTCACCACCATAACCTTAATCCAGGCTATTACCCCCCTCACCCGAACCACTGCAATAGTCTTCTCAGTAGTCTCCTTTCTGTTTTTGCTCTCTACAACCCATTCCCTCCATAGCAGCAAGAGTGACAGCACTAAAACACTAATTAGATCATATCATTATGGAGCTTTTATTCAGTCAATGGCTTTGACATTACACTTAGAATAAAATCTACACTCCTTATAAGGAAGGATCTGCACAGTCTGCCCCAGACTACTTCTCCTATCTTTTCTTATACTCCAGATCCTCACTCCCATGAATTAACTAGCTTTGCCTAATTCTTTCTTATTCTTCAAGGCTCTGATTAAAAATCGTATTTTTACAAACTTGTACACAAATGTTCATAACAGCGTTATTCATAATAGCCCAATAGCAGAAATGACCCAAATGCCTATCAACTGACAAATGGATAAAAAAAATGTGGTATACCTATGTAACAGAATATTACTGAGGCTTAAAAAGGAATGAAATTCTGACACATGCTACAACATGGATGAACCTGGAAGACAGGCTGCAGTGAAATAAACCAGACACAAAAGGATAATTATTGTAGGCTTCCTTCCACTTACAGGAGGTACCTAGAACAGGCAAGTTACAATGTACATCTCTGTATATTTCAAACCTTGATTCTCTTCTTCTACCCACATACTTAAGTACTGAGGGTCATAGCCCATGTCCAAGCCACTTTTGTGCCATTTCACGTCTTAATGCTTGGAGAGTGGACACAGTAGGCAGAAGAAATATTCCTAAAAGCAATTCTTACACTAGGAATGATTAGCAGAAATTTAACTCTACACAGAAATCACTACAAATCACATAAATATATCTCACCTAATGTGAACTAAATGTGTCCTCAACTCCATCTCACCTTAGCCAGAGTCCCAAAAATGTCTGAAGCCACTCCAACACCACCTAAAACAAGGGAAGGCCTGATATAAGGGTAGTTAGCATGGGAAATTGGTTTTAACCAATTGCTATTAAAATAACTTCCTTTTGAAATCTTCACAAAAAGAAAATGTGACTATATTATAGGACCCCTCCCAGAACTTGGCCTCCACCAGGTTTCATTGGGTCTAGGAAGCTCTTTTTGTCTTTGTGCCATAGTCTTGCCACACGCTTCCCCCATGAGCCATTCCTCAGAGCATGGACTGTGATCCTTCTGAAATATAAATTAGAACACCTATTTAAAACCCTTCAGGGGTGCCTGGGTGGTTTAGTCCGACTTCAGCTCAGGTCATGATCTCGAGGTTCGTGAGTCGGAGCCCCATGTCAGGCTCTGTGCTGACAGCTCAGCAGAGCCTGATTCAGAATCTGTGTCTCCCTCTCTCTGCCCCTCCCCTACTTGTGCTCTGTCTCTCTGTGTCTCTCAAAAAATAAATAAATGTTTAAAAAAAATTTTTAATAAAATAAAACCTTTCAAATGCTTCCCATTACATATAGAATAATAGGCGAACCTAACCATAATGGTATAAGGCCACATAACGACTGGACCCCTAACTCCCTTTTTGACACATCACCCACCAGTCTCCTTCTCACTGCCTTCTGGGAACATCAGCCTTCTTTCACAAATACACCAAATTTGCTTCTGCCTAATGGCAACTGTTGCATTTGAAAACTCTTCCTTACCCCAGGTTTTAACACCTTGTGTTTTGTCATTTTCATTACTGAAGGTTCAGTTCAAATGTCACCACTCCAGAAAGCTCCATGACCACTGCGATTCTCCTTCACGTTTTATTTTCTTAATATCACTTATATTTTGAAGTCATTTGTTCAGTTGTTTCCTTGCCCTATCTCCCCATCGTACAATAAAAATTCCATATGTATGGGAGGCTTGTCTGTAATGTGGAATCAGATATCTTCAACCTCCACATGAGTGCTTGTCACATCATGCTACAGAATAAATACTTGTTGAGTGAATGTATGATTTTTGTGCTTTTTAAAAATTTTTTTAATGTGTATTTATTTTTGAGAGAGAGAGGCAGAGCATGAGTGGGGAAGGGGCAGAGAGCAAGAAGGAGACACAGAATCTGAAACAGGCTCCAGGCTCCAAGCTGTCAACACAGAGCCCAATGTGGGGCTCAAACTAGGGAACAGCGAGATTATGACCCAGACTGAAGTCAGATGCTTAACCGACTGAGCCACCCAGGCGTCCAGAGTGAATGTATGTTTGAATGAACTCCAATGAAATAATTTTGACTACTTCTCTTTTGGGAGAAAGCAGATTCCCGATGGCTGATAGGGACAAGGTTTACTCATGGCATGAGTCTGGTCTCATTTGTCTACTGGCTTTTGCTGCCTGGGTCACTGAGACTTGCTAGAAATGGCAGTGGGTGCTTTTGTAGAACAGATAACAATAGGGGAGTCATCACTTCATAGAGGACCTCAACAACTAACTTTACCTTAGATGTCACTAATTAGAAATTGTCAAAATATGCTTCTTTATTCATTGACATGTATGAAAACATTCTGCATATTTATCAATATTAATAATATCAATATTAAATAATAATATTAAAAATCATATTAAATAATTTGATTTAGAGGTTCCTGAAAAGGTAGTAAGAATGTAGGGATTAAGAACATGGGATCTGAAAAAAAAAAAAAGAACATGGGATCTGAGGGGCACCCAGGTGGCTTGGTCAGTTAAGCGTCACACTCTTGATTTCAGCTCAGGTCATGATCTTGCAGTTCATGGGATTGAGCCCCACATCAGGCTCCTCTCCTCACTGACAGTGTGGAGGCTGCTTGGGATTCTCTCTCTCCCTCTCTCTCTCTCTCTGCCCCTCTCTCACTCATGTTCGTTCTCTCTCTGTCTCTCTCAAAATAAATAAATAAACATTTTAAAAAAGAACATGGGATGAAGTCACATTGCTTCTCTTCCAATAGTGGGTCAGCCAATTAGCAACTTGGCCTTTCGAAGTCATTTACCTTTTTACTTTTTAAGCTTCTTACCCTCGTTGTAAAACTGTAGGGGTGGGGACAACACAGTACCTGCATCATAAGGTGTTATGGAGGTGACATGGTAATAAAGGTGTTTGTGTGGTGCTCATTGCACATAATGTTCCCTAAACATTAGCTGCTTTGCTATTATATTTGTTATTCGGGACCTCTAGGCACTAAAAGTCATAAATACAAGCATGACCAAGTAAGACCAGGCACTTTTTTACCCTTCCTAAAAGCTGAGCTACGTGTTCACATTAACAGGTGAGTTGTAGCAGCAACACGTAACATGTGTGGACTTCACACCATAGTAACCTATCTAGTCTCTGCTCATTGAAGCTCTAGCTTTGACCCTGAGTTGGACATTTCCACTATTTACTTAAACGTGGCTTTGAACCTTGCCACTGTGTTTAGCATCTCTAAGAGCTCCATGTTAGCATTATAAGTTTATAATTATAGACAGAATTAAAAGACTGACAAAATGAATAACGAAACATAAGGCTGTGCAAATGAAACTGAGCCAGGAAGCCTTCCTGGTGGAGGAGGCTGGGCTGGGAGCCCAGCTGCAGTTTGGGGGCAGCAGGGAGCACTGTGCCTGCACCGCACACAGATAGGTGGCTGAGTCTTCCTGCTGGGAGGCCCTGATGTGCAGGCTGCTCTGCCGGTCCTTAGTGTTCACCGTGCAGTTCAACCTCCCATCCTGCTTCATCCCTGAAACTATGTAAAACAACCGGGTGAGGCTGCCGCCTACGGGGTTCTGTCGGAACCACTGCACGTTGGTCACCGAGCTGGAAAAATTGCACCTCAGGGTAGAGCTGGCTCCCTCCTGGAGGCTCAGGGCTGCAGGTGTCTGCTCCACGTCCATCCCTCTCACCCCTGCTTGGAAAGACAAAAACAAACACAAAAGAAGTTACTGCAGAGCCACTGAGGCAGTTTTCAAACCCATAGAGTATTCCCGGGAACACCCGCTGAGGGTGTAGACCCTGCAGGAGCTCTGTGCCAGCTCCCCCTCCACTGCGGGCTGTGAACCTCCCCCGCCCCCATCTGGGACGCCCCCACTCACAGCAAACCTGCACCCACAGAAGCCCCAGCAGGGCTCCCCGCTGTCTCTTCATGACTCCTTGTCTAGTCGCTGACTTGCCTTCACCCCTGCTCTGAAGAGTGTAGAGTCTTGGGTCCAGAGAAGTTGTGTTGTCAACAGTCACCACGTCCCTCCAGAATCACTGAGCACCAATCACACTCATGCTTCAGCTTCTCATTTTGCTTCTTTACAGGAAACTCCAGCAATGATGGCCCCACCTTGGCTGTGTGTGTAAGGTTTCTCAGGGGTGTCAATGTGTTGGGGGAGAGGATTCAGGCTGGAAGGGGTAGAGGAAGCAGTAAAGAGAGATATCCAACGTTCCCCACCTTTTTGTCTTGTTTTTCAAAACTGTTTTAGGTAGGAAAGATGGAAAGTTGGAATGGAGGGTAAGGAAAGTGACACGACAACTCAGACAGAAATAGGGACTTCAGGCCCTTGGGTGGCTCAGTCCGTTGAGCGTCCTACTCTTGATTTTGGCTCAGGTCATGATCTCCCAGTACTTGGGTTCAAGCCCCAAGTCAGGCTCCGTGCTGGCAGGGTGGAGCCTGCTTGGGATTCTCTCTGTATCCTTCTGCCCCTTGCTCCCACTCACACACTCTCTCTCTTTCTCTCTCTAAAAAAAAAAAAAAAAAAAAAAAAAAATGGGGCACCTGCGTAGCTCAGTCAGTTTAGCATCCCACTCTTGATCTCAGTTCAGGGCATGATCCCAGAGTTATGGGATGGAGCCCCATGTCAGACTCTGAGCAGACAGATCTGAGTCTGCTTGGGATTCTCTCTCTCCCTCTCTCTCTCTCTCTGGCCTTCCTCTGCAGGCATGTGTGCACTCTCTCTCTCTCTTTTAAAATAAATTAATTGGGGCACCTGGGTGACTCGATCGGTTGAGAGTCCAACTTCAGCTCAGGTCATGATCTCACAGTTTGTGAGTTTAAGCCCTGCATCAGGCTTCATGATTACAGCCAGAGCCTGCTTGGGACTCTCTTTCTCTCTTCCTCCCTCTCTCTCTGTCCCTCTCTTGCTTACTCTTTCTCTCTCTCCAAATAAATAAAAATAAACCTAACAAAAAAAGTAAGTTCAAATGTTTTTAAATACAAAAATGATACATGGATTTGCTAATGCCTTCTGGAAACAATAAAGTACAATAAACAGTTCAGAAGGCAAAACTCTTTGGGGCTTCCCCTGGGCTCTGCCTCCCACCCCACAGGGGATATCGTACAGGTGCAGCCCCATCTGACTCACTGTGAGTCACTCACGGTGCAGTAATACACAGCAGTGTCTCTCAGGGCAGCCTGGGGTAGGCTCAGGGTGCTGGATGTCCTGTCCGCAGAGATGAACAGGGATGCCACTTCATTTTCCACGTTTGTCTTAAATCCTTGAATAACAAACTGTGGTCCCTGGTTGAGGAACTGTCGGTACCAGTAGATATACTCACTTGTAGCAATGTTGGTATGGTTACAGGGTATGTTCACTTCTTGTCCTTCGTAGGACTCGATGAATACGGGCTGGGTGATCTTAGCGAGGCCCAAAGTACCTGTAAAAGGAGTCAACACACAATACTAGCTCCTATCCTGAAACTGGGTGAATTGAAGGTCCAACTCGGCACCCTCCAGGTTCTCTCTCACAGTCAAATCCACCCGCACATCCTCCTTCCCCACCATATGCAGACACATGCAATTTCCTTCCCATTTGTGTTTTAGGACACTTTTTAAAAATATTTATTTTGAGAACCCCAGGAACATGCATACAAAAGTAACAGGGGCAATATCTCCCATCCATGGAGGGGTAATATCTCCCAGGGCTCAGTTACCCAGAACATCTTTATTGCCCTGAGTCACCCCTTGCATGAATGGTGAGGTTCTACCTAGAGAAACACAGGACCCCACAGCCAGTCCTTGACATCTTAGGTAAAGAGCAATGATAACAGGCAAGAGTCCAGCATCTAGTCCCAGCCACACCCTAATTCCTTTTAATCCCAAAATAACTCACCCAAGAGCAAGAGCACAGTCACTCTTGTCACCTGCCTCATATCCTAGGTCTAAACCCAGCCCTGGGGTCACGGTCCTGTTGCAGAGTCTGAGACTGGCTTGGGACACAAACCAGAAAAGAGGCACAGCAGCAAAGCCAGAGCCACACTAGCAGCTGTCACCCAGGGCTGTCCCCAGCAGCTGTCATCTAGGGCTGTCCCCAGCAGGTGTCACCTGGGGCTGTCTCCAGCATAAGCCAATAGCACCGACAGCACCTCCCCAGATGAGCTTCCCCCTAAGGTTCAACTGAACACTCAGGAAGAAGAATAAAAGGTAAAAGCTTCCAGCACAACAGCACAGCAACCCCGATTTCCTTTTCGTTCTTTGAGAAGGTATAACCCCTTGTAGATTTGGTCTGAAGGAAGCTAATATATCAGAGGGTAGATTCCACCAGGCTCCTTATTCCCCATCACATCACTTTTCCCACAGTCCCAGAAGGCGGCCATTGATTGTAGTCAGTGTGATACTCATAAAGCTGAGAATGACCCCTGACCTGGTCCTATATGCCTGGAATCCTCTCCATTCGTCCTATGCAACCAGATGAACAGGAAATGCTAATCTTATTCCACAAAAGAGCCCATGAGCTTGTCTGAACTGGACCTTTCCTCTCCTGACACCCTGGTGTCCTTTTATAATCTCACTAAGTCCACATCTAACAACTGCATCTCAGACTTCACTTAACAATTGTTGCACAGAGGAGGAGACCCCTCACTGGTCCCTACTGACCAGATGGCCTAGGACATTTGATGCCGAATCATTCACCCAACCAGAGAGGAAGTGAGGTGATGAAGAAGAAAAGGCACTCAAATTCAGAGTCAGACAGACTTAATTTCAAGTCCTAGTTCTGCCATCTTTTGACCTTGAGCAACTTCCCTGGTCTGAACTTCAATTTCTTCAAGCCCTTCCTTCTCATCTGAATCAGTGAAAGTAGTTGTGCAGGATTATGTACATGTTTTTTAAAATTTTATTTAAATCCCAGTTTGTTAACTTATAGTGTAAGAATGGTTTCAGGAGTAGAACCCAGTGATTCATTACTTACATATAACACCCAGTGCTCATCCCAACAAGTGTCCTCCTTAATACCCGTCACCCATTTAACACATCCCTCCCACCCAACACCCCTCCAGCAACCCTCAGTTTGTCTCTGTATCTAAAAATCTCTTATTGGTTTGCCTCCCTCTGTTTTTATCTTACTTTTCCTTCCCTTCCCCTATGTTCATCTGTTTTATTTCTTAAATTCCACATATGAGTGAAATCATATGGTATTTGTCTTTCTCTAACTTTTTCACATATATCAAATCTTTATCCATTCATCAGTCAATGGACACTGGGTCTCTTTCCACACGTTAGCTATTGCTGACAGTGCTGCTATCAACATTGGGGTGCATGCACCCCTTCGAATCAGCATTTTTGTATCTTTTGAATAAATACCTAATAGCACAATTGCTGGGTTGTAAGGCAGCTTCATTTTTTTTTTTTTTTTTTTTTATTTTTGAGACAGAGAGAGACAGAGCATGAACGGGGGAGGGGCAGAGAGAGAGGGAGACACAGAATCGGAAGCAGGCTCCAGGCTCTGAGCCATCAGCCCAGAGCCCGACGCGGGGCTCGAACTCACGGACCGCGAGATCGTGACCTGAGCCGAAGTCGGACGCTTAACCGACTGAGCCACCCAGGCGCCCCGGCAGCTTCATTTTTAATTTTTTGAGGAATCTCAAAAAAATTTTGTTCAGAGTGGCTGCGCCAGTTTGCATCCCCGCCAATAGTGCCCAAGTGCTCCCCTTTCTCCACATCCTTGCCAACATCTGTTGTTTCCTGCGTTGTTAATTTTAGCCATTCTGATAGATGTGAGGTGAGAGCTCATTGTGGTTGTGATTTGTATTTAGCTGATGATGAGTGATGTCGAGCATCTTTTTATGTGTCTGTTAGCCATCCGCATGTCCTCTTTGGAGAAGTGTCTGTCCATGTGTTTCCCCCATTTCTACCCTGGATTATTTGGAGGGGGGGCGTTGAGTTTGATAAGTTATTTATAGATTTTGGATACTAACCTTTATCTGCTATGTCAGTGCAAATATCCTCTCCCATTCCATCGCTTGCCTTTTAGTTTTGTTGATTATTTCCTCTGCTGTGCACAAGCTTTTTATCTTCATGAGGTCCCAAGACTTCATTTTTGCTTTTATTACACATGATTTTTTAAAATAATGCCATTCACTCTTCCATCAAGATATATCCAATATAAATTCAATAATAGTAATAACTCATGCACATACAACACAAAAACAACAAACACCATTTAGGAAAAGAGACAAATCCCCAAAACACCTAATGTTAATGGAATCTGCCAACTACAATAATCAAAACATACTAGATACTCACATTGATGTGGTGTGATTCCTTGGCTCATATAATATGCGAATGGAAAATCACTAGAAAATATTTAGGAGGTGACTTTTAGGTCTAGAATTGCCCAATTTATTCTAAGTGAACAATTTTTCCATTTCCTCAAGTAAACATTAGTGAATGCGGATGACTTCTAGTAACATTTTAGATATCACAAGTCATGAATAAATAACCAACTTGCCTGCAGTAGCAAATGGAGGAGAAAAGAAGTATTTCAGGGGAAGCTAAAGACTCTAGAACACCTTGTACATAAATAAAGCAAAATAGAGTCAACTAATTACAACAGCGACCCCAAGTGGTCACTATACCTGGACAGAAGAAATGTTTCTCAAAAGTCAGTATGTCTCAGACCCAGCAATTTATGGAAATTATAATCTTTGTTAAACAGAGTAGCAAGTGGTTGGGCTTGGTCACATGGACTATGGAGTATATTTTTTACAAAGGAAAAAAAGACCCTGAATGAGGATTTAGACAAAGAGAATTGTAAGTGATTCTCAGGACTTGCTAGTTGTGTATTTAGTGTAAAGCATTTGTTCTCTTCATCTCTATGAGAGAGATTAAAAGATCAATTAAGTATGCATAAGAAAATTCTCTCTAAGCCTTAATGTTCTATACAAATGCAAACTATGTTTAACATAGGAAATCACAAGAAAAATGATCTTACTGTTCAGGTCAACAAATGTAACTTGATATCTCTGTGTTGCTATCTATTATCTTGCTCAGGGAGAACGTTACTGGATATCAAGCAAGTAGAGAAAGAAACACTAGTTTTCCCATGTATCAGTCTTTAGAATGAAAGTAATTTTTAATGGCTGTGGTGTTATGGGTTGAACTGTGCCCCCCCCCAAACACGCACCAACTGGGGCATGGGGGGGACTTGGAGTCTTAATCTCTAGCAAATTAGAATATGACCTTACCTAGACAAATTGTCTTTACAGAAATAATGAAGTTATATGAGGTTATTTGAATGGAATTTAATCCAACATGATTAGTATCTTTTAAAAAAGGGAAATTTGGGAACTCCAGGGTGGCTCAGGTTGGTTCAAGTGTCTGACTCTCTATTTCGGCTCAAATCATAATCTCATGGCCTTCAGATCAAGCCCTGCACCAGAATCTGCACTGACAACATGTAGCCTTCATGGAATTCTCTCTCTGCCTCTCTCTCTGCCACTCCCCTGCTCTCTGTCTCTATCTCTCCAGAAAAAGAAGAAGGAGGAGGAGGAGGAGGAGGAGGAGGAGGAGGAGGAGGAGGAGGAGAAGAGTGGGAATTCTTAGTTACAAAAGTTAGGTAAAGGAAAATATAAATATTCACTACTGGAGCCTCCAGCTGACTTGACCCTAACAGATTCCTACTCTCACTCCACTCTAGTAATCATCTCTGTCATATTAGCATAGCCCCTACCTTCCTCAACCTCATCCAGTGATGGATTGATGGAAATCTCAACTCCATCTTTTTGAGATGATGTTAAAATGAAAGAGCTGAGTAAATGACAGAAGCATTCACTAAAAATTCTCCCTGTGCTTGGTGATTTTATTTTATCACATTTTCCTCAGTCGCTTCCTCTAATATTAACCTTCCTCTTTCCATTCAGTTTTTCAAATAGGCACACACACAGATGGAATTATCTAGGATCTTAAGGAAAGTTCTTCAGTTAGGGGGAAGCTTAGCGTGTCCCTAGTGGATTACAACCATCGGCGTAGACTGTCATAGTACTCTCCTCTCTGGTCACAAGTCAAATGGCAATCACAGCACAAAACCCATCCCTGCCACTGTCCCATCCAAAGTGATTCTCTGAGCAAGTTCCAGTCTCCAGTCTGTTGGTGACATTGTGTTTGTTTGTTTGTTTTTTCATAAGTTGTCCTTTCCTCATGAATCCTGACTCTTGGAAGATTAGAACCATGTCTGCACAAGAACTAAGCAGTTTAGTCCCCTCTGTCCATCTTGTCACCATAGAACATAAGGTCTCACTGAAAGTGCCCCAGGTTGATCCCTTGAGTCACTGGAAGCCTCACATTCACCAGAAGTTGGTGTTCAGCTCCCCCTGCAGTCCCAGGCACTGTGTCACTCACAGCACAGAAGTACTTGGCCGCATCGCTCCACTGGACCGCGGGTTTCCTCATGTGGAAGGCCTTTTCACTCTTCCTAAATTCAGCCTCAAAACCTTTGGTGCCTTTCACCAGGATGTCCCCTGATATGTACTTCAAGAGAAGCCGGAGTCCTTGGTTGGGGTGCTGCACGTACCAGAAGAGATACACCTGAACAGAAGACGAATAGTTGCACCTCAGCTCCAGAGGGGCTCCTTCAGAGACAGTGATGTGGACATCAGGCTGGGTCACTGACTGGGCTCTGGTTCCTCCTGAAACATCAATATGCTGAGTCAGTGAGACCAGGAAAGACTTACCGATTAAGAAGAGGTGTCTCTCCTCAGAGTCCAGTTGTAATACTGTACCGGTAGGGAACAAGAAGATGAAATAGAATTTTACTCACTCGGGGCAAAAAGTATCATAAACACAAGCATGGGGACAGGAGCCAAGCTCATGGCTGAGGACTGAAGAAACTGTAGTCTCCTTTTTGAAGATCTTTCCTGAGCAAGAAGGAGTATGGTTGAGGAAACAGTACCCTTGGAACAAGGAAGAACGTGTATGGTGGGTGCCCTAGAATCTTCTGTAATTGTGTTCCAGAGACGTCTGGAAGAGTCTTTTCCTTGAAAATCTGGGTGTTTCCTGACTTCTAAATTCCTCATATGCCACCATCTATGAAGAGCTCCATCTGGACTCTTCAGTCAGCTCTGTGAAGAAGGAGCTAAAGGAAGGATGGTTGGGAGGGAGGGAGATCTTCAAGTATAATTCTAGTGTGTGCATCATTGCCCTCTGGAGGCCAAGCAGAAGTAGTTCTTCTGGTGAGCCGTGTGCCTTTACGCTGAGCAAACTTCTTTTTTTTTTTTTTTTAATTTTTTTTTGTTAACGTTTATTTATTTTTGAGACAGAGAGAGACAGAGCATGAACAGGGGAGGGGCAGAGAGAGAGGGAGACACAGAATCGGAAGCAGGCTCCAGGCTCTGAGCCATCAGCCCAGAGCCCGACGCGGGGCTCGAACTCGCGGACCGCAAGATCGTGACCTGAGCTGAAGTTGGACGCTTAACCGACTGAGCCACCCAGGCACCCCAGCAAACTTCTAACATCAGGTAACTCAGGAGCATTCTTCCCTTTCACCTGAAACCATGCATAATAACAATCCCCACAGATGCACAATTTTCTCATCCTTATGATTGCAGAGACGTGATGTGATTTGTGACTGTTCTGACATTTCCTCCTTCTGTAATATGTGAGTATGTGACCCTCCAAGGTCCATACTGTTCATCTCAGATATGAAGATACATAAGAAGAGAGAAACTAACAGCCTTCACGGAAAAATTGATTAGGCGAGAACAGTAGTCGTCTCAGTCATTGTCCATAACAGATTACATGGAAAACATCTAATAGTCCTTAGGGCAAAAGAATCAGGCCGATTGACCCAGGTTCAGTTTTGTTTATGGAGCTATTGGCAGGTTGAAATTGAGCATCGTGACAATTAAAACATACAAAAAATTACCTATCTGTTGCTAAAAGAAGAAAATAGGAAAGAAAAGTGCCAGGATTCCCCTTAACATCCCATAAAATCAATTCCCGAAAGGTAAGGCCATTTTAGCAGGATATGTAATAAAAACTGGGAGTTTTAAGCCAACAGGTGATAAAAAGTAAAAAAAGAAGGTAAGTTCTTCTCAGTAGATAAGAAATTAAAAGAATATAAACAATGAGAAAATGAAAGTATATTGCTCTGGCACACCTGGGTGGTTCAGTCAGTCAAGAGTCCAACTCTTGATCTCGGCTCAGGTCATGATCTCATGGCTCGTGAGATCAATCCCTGCATCGGGCTCTGCGCTGACAGCAGAGAGCCTGCTTGGGACTCTCTCTCTCTCTCTCTCGCTCTCTCCCTCTCTCTCTGCTCAAAATAAATAAATAAACTTAAAAGAGAGAGAGAGAGGCATCAAGTCCAGTCCCTCAAGGGTGTATGTAAGATGTGAGCAGAGGAGCCAAAAGCAGCCTGCATGTTTAAACTACATGTTTAAATTCTCCCTTGATTCAAATTCTCCTTGCACTATAGCTTCACCCTCTCCTTCCTTCACAGCAGAGCTAACCTGCCCCCTTCCCCATCGCACATCACATGTTGTGCCATCCTCTATCTTGGCACTTGCCAAACTGTTCTGAGTCACTGTTGGTTCACTCTACAGCCAACAGCACTCTTTTTGGCAGGAACCATCCCGGGAGTTTGGGCTGCCCCATCGCCGAAATCAGTCTCATGCCCTCAGAGATCCTTGAGGCTGGCAGAGCAGGGGAGCGGTTAGACCGGGCACCTGAGAGACAGACTGCCTGGGTTGCAACTCGCCGTTTCACGGTTTTGTGACTTGAGTGAGAACTTAAGTTCTCTGGGCCTTAGTCTCTTCACCGGCAAAGTAAACCTCATGCTAACAGTTGTGAGAATTACACTGGGTTCGTAAATGTTTGGAGATCACATGGGGCACATAGAAAGCAAGGATAGCTTCTTACATCTATTTGTCATCAGTGCTCAGTACAGTACCGAGCACATAAGGATTCATAAATATCTGTCCCATGAACAAATTCTGTGGCTTGAAATTGTAATTTAGTTATGATGAGTGACATATCCTAGAGCCACACCACCTTCTGTGGAGAGCCATACAGGCTTGGGGAAAACAGTTTCACTGTGGTACTCGGGGGTTTGTGCTCAGCTCCGCCTCCAGCCCCCACCACTGTGTCTGTTACAGCACAGAAATACACAGCAGACTCACTCCCAAGGACGGATGGTTTCCTCAGGTGGAAAGAGGTTTGGCTCTTATTAAATTCAGCCTCAAAACCGTAGTTGCCTTTGACCAGGTTGGCCCCTGTGATGTATTTCAGAAGGAACCGGAGACCTTGGTTGCGATGTTGGACGTACCAAAAGAGATACGGGATTCCAGAAACTCAATAGTTGCATTTCACAGTCACTGGATCCCCTTCGGCAACAGTGACCCGATCTGGCTGAGACACCGACTGAGCTCTCAGCCCACCTGTAAATGAATCCACACTCCATCAGTGAAGCTGCTGTAAAGCATGTGAGTGGGTAATACAAGTGGAAAATGGGGAAGGCATATTACTCACTCAGTGTGAAGACAATCGCAAGCATCGAGATGCATGCAGAGGCCATGGGTTAAGCCGCGCTGGCTGGGGACTCCTTTCCAGCCCACCCCAGCCGGAGATTGAGTCCCACCCCGGAGAACAGGCTCTCAAAGAGGGATCAGCACCCTTTTGTCAGGGCAGAGTTTTAATAAATGGCTCTGCTTTGGGGAACCTGTTGTTTCCTGGCACCTGTGTCTTTCTGTTGAGCAAGCTCTTGGCCCAGACTCTGCAAAGCTAGGTGAGGGAGCCAGACTGCTACTCCTCTTGCACCTGGAACAAGCCTCACACTACATCGCCCCCTAGCGCCCACACACAGACCCGGGTGACTTAAAAAAAATTTTTTTTTTAATGTTTATTTATTTTTGAGAGAGAGAAGGACAGAGCACAAGCTGGGGAGGGGCAGAAGAGAGAGGGAGACACAGAATCCGGAGCAGGCTCCAGGCTCTGAGCTGTCAGCACAGAGACTGATGTGGGGCTCAAACTCAGGAACCGTGAGATCATGACCTGAGCTGAAGTCCGATGCTTAACCCACTGAGCCACCTAGGCGCCCCAGAGCCTGGTAACTTTATCATCAAGTAGCTGGAGTTTCCAAGTCTTACCATCATAGGACCAGAATTCTGGATGTTTACACTTTCCATGAGCCACAAAGGGAGAATTTGCTGTTCAAGGAAAAGAAGCAGGAGTCTGTGAATCAAAGTGGAAAAAACACATGTCGAGTGGATCAAGCTTTCACTGGTTTGTGCTCTATTTAGATAACATAAAAGACAGAAGGGAAGTAGAATTTTTTAATAGGATGGGAAAATAAATAGAAAAGAGGAGGAAAAGCATAGCTTTGGGTGAAAAGGGAAAGAAAAAGAAAAATGAGAGATAAGAAAAGGCAAAATAGGAGAAGAAGGTAAGAGAAGAGAAATCAGAGAGGAAGAGAACCTTGTTCTCTTCAGAAATAAATTAGAGCCAGCTTCTATGTAAACCCTTTGGACTGAAAAATAATTGTTTTGTTTTCTAGGTTGGTCCTGTGGGAGAACCCTCCCCATAATGACCTTTAAGTAAAGATTCATACAAAATGAACTTGAACCCAGCCTTTAAATATTTTTAAGGAGAGAAAAGGAAGGGATGGTATTATATGCTCCTCCTGACACAGTTGTCCTGTTAAATAGTAGATTATAAAGACAAAAGGAAAAGCCCTCTGTGAAGGAGCTGAAAAATAGAGATTTTCCGCATGGGGAGGCTGTTTAGAACAAAGTTCAAAACTTGATGGTTAAGTAAGCTTGAGGTACTATGATGATAAAGGGCTCATTTCAAGGGGAGTAAAGTGTTGTACTTAAAAAATGCCACAATAGTAGCAGAGCAATTGTTCAATAAACTTTATTGAAATGAAACAAGTAAGTATCAATATAAAGACATCATTCCTCTGATATGCCTTATTTTTCCTTTAAATAATGTCCAGGAGCATTGGTGGCTCAGTTGGTTAAGCCTCTGACCTTGGCTCAGATCATGACCTCACAGCTCAGCTCGTGAGTTTGAGAGTTTGAGTCCCAAATCAGGCTCTGTGCTGACAGCTCAGAGACTGGAGCCTGCTTTGGATTCTGTGTCTCCCTCTCTCTCTCTGCCCCTCCCCTGCTCGCTCTCTCTCTTTCTCAAAAATAAACATTAAAAATAATAATGTCCAAATAAACCATATATTTGAGAAAGAGACTAGAAAATCTCTTTGCTTCGAATCAGAAGAAAAGCGGATCATAGCTGTTTCTGAAAGCTTTGCTAAGTATCTCGTACATAAATGGTTGAAACCTTAACACTATGATAATGTCTTTCTTTGGAATATGTAAATTAGCTTTAAGTACTCATCCTCAAACCGCAGGAGGCCTGTGATGAATAGGAACCTATAATAAATTCCTTCTCTTTCTGCCTAGCGCCTAAGAGGAGTGTTAGCCTTGCATCTTTGAGGGCCCTGGCAATCACCTCAAGAGGATATCTGGAACAAAGCTTAATGAAAAGGATATTTTAAACTTTTTGTGGGCAGATTTAAGGGAAACGTGGAAGAGAAGGTGAAGCACCCAGGGCCTAGCAACAGCCAGAAGACTGAACCACTTGTAGGCCTGAAGGGAAGGAGAAGGAAGAAATTACCGTGACCTGGGGACACCTGCGAATGAGGGCAACTACGACCCAGCAGGACCTACGGGCTGGAGTACAAGGAGGAAGATGTGGCCCACAGCAATGTCAAGGAGCTTCAGTCTGAGATCCCAGGTCCTTCTTTCAGACTGCCTACTGCCCTTCCCGTTGAACTATTTATAAACATCAGAATGCTGTAAATGTCACTGATTTCCCAGGAGACAACAAGAGAGGATTCATGTAAAATAATGAGAAAGCCCTTTGCAAACATCAGGCTCTGAAATGTAGGTTATATTCATGATAGAAGTATCAGAGAAAAATCAGCACAAGATAAAGTTACTGGAACAAAAAGGAAAATCAGTGGTTTTTTTCATATGAAACATGGGATTCAAGCCAACTAAGAAAATAATACTTATTTCACATAAATTAGGGAACTCTCAGAAGAAAAGGGGGAAACCCATGATTTAACTTCTCTCCTTCCAATAGAGGACACCATAAATCATTGACCCTCCTCATCTCCATAGACTGAAGAGATTTTCTACTTTCTTTGGGCCCAGTACTTTCCCTCACCTGGACCCAGTTTCCTTACTGATTCCTTTTAGTTTAATGATAGCTCAAGCTACGCTTGAGGTGTGTTGTAAGTTCTAGGAATTGTATTTTTAAAGAAATACAAGCCAACCAGAAACTGTTTGAGGTGTACAATAGAGAGAGAAATAAAAAATGTGGCATACCAGGCCCCTGGCTGGTTCAGTTGGTAGAGCATGTGACTCTTAATCTCAGGGTTGTGAGTTCAAGCCCCATGTTAGGTACAGAGATTACTTAAAAAGAAAATCTTTTTAAAAATGTTTTTTAAATAATTGGTTTTTTTAAATGTTGCATACATATAATAAACGGTTAGGAAAACAAATATTTACTATGGAAAGAAAAACTGCTCAGTGGCAATGTGAGATCTGGTAAAAAAATTATAAAGGAGACATGTGGGGGCACCTGGGTGGCTCTGTCAGTTGGACGTCCGACTTCGGCTCAGATCATGATCTCACAGTTTGTGAGTTCGAGCTCCTTGTCGGGCTCTGTGCTAACAGTGCAGACCCTGGAGCCTGCTTTGAGTTCTGTGTCTCCCTCTGCCCCACCCCCTGCTCATACTCTGTCTCTATCTCTCTCAAAAATAAATAAACATTGAGGTGCCTGGGTGGCTCAGTTGGTTGAGCGTCTGACTTTGGCTCAGGTCATAATCTCACAGTCTATGGGTTCAAGCCCCATGTCAGGCTCCGTGCTGACAGCTCAGAGCCTGGAGCCTGCTTCGCGTTCTGTGTCTCCCTCTCTCTCTGCCCCTCCCCCACCCATGCTCTGTGTCTCTCTCTGTCAAAAATAAATAAAACATTTTTAGAAATTTTTTTTATTTTTTAAAAATTTTTTAATGTTTTTATTTTATTTTATTTTATTTTTGAGACAGAGAGAGACAGCGTGTGAGTGGGGGAGGGGTAGAGAGAGAGGGAGACAGAATCTGAAGGAGGCTCCAGGCTCTGACCTGTCAGCACAGAGCCTGACGTGGGGCTTGAACTCACAGACTGAGAGATCATGACCTGAGCCAAAGGGATGCCCAACTGACTGAGCCAACCAGGCACCCCCCCAAAAATTTTTTTTAAATAAACATTAAAAAAAAAAAAGGAAACCTGTAAACTTTCCAGGTCCCCAAAAGTATAGAAGCCACAGGAGCACAGTGTGTTTGCTTCAAACTTCTGGTGTTTGCGGACCACTGTTGGTGTTCCTGGGCTCATAGATATATCACCGCAGTCACTTGGCCATGTCTCTATGTCTCTTCACATTGTCTCCCATCTGTACGTGTCTGTCTCTGTGTCCAAATTTCCCCTGATTCTAAAGACAGCAGTCATATTGGACTAAAGCCCAACCTAATGACTTCATTTTAACTCTACTGCCTCTAGACCCTATTTCTGAGTAAGGTCACATTCCGAGGTACAGGAAGCTACGACTTCAACATATCTTTTTTAGGGGGACACAGTTCAACCCATGACACTAACCCTTGGAAGAAAACGAAAGCTACTCAGCATTCCAATCTCCACTCATCCTCTTTGGTGCCCTGATCCTCAGACGTGCAGGAAAATCTCCCAGATAGGTCTGTGACCTTACCCACAAGAAGAATAGAAAACAGTGAGGTTAGAGAAGGCAGGGCCCATTGGAGGAAGGCAGGATAAGTCCTAATCTGAGAGTGATTTAAAGTCTTAGGTCTCTCATGGAACCAGTGGCAGACCCATACCCCTCTGAGGCAATCCTCACATATTGAAGAGCCGAGATACCGCCCCCAAGAAAAGTTTACCACTAGTGCCGACACAGCCAGCAGCTGACAGAGCAGACCAATCCAGAGAAAGGCTTCACACGGCTCCATGCCACCGGCATTGGCCTGTCAGGTAAGCTTTTCAGCTCTGCCCCCATGTTTATTCTCAGAATCCCCACAACAACTTTTTCACCTAGGAATTTTTTCTTTTGTTTTGTTTCTATGGGAAGTAAACAACATCAACAACAAAAGATGGCAATCTTTTACATGCATGCAAATCTCCAGAGTTTGAGAGTAAAGGGAATTGTACTCTCCTGTGGATTCTTCTGTTTTTTCCTCTTCACCATCAAACTGAATGAGAGCTTCATGATGTTATTCCTTTGGGGTTGAACTATCACTGCCATTGTCAAAGTAATTCCTCTCCCCTCAGCTGCATTTTCTTCTTCTTTTATTTCATTCTCTTCCCACTTTCCCCTTTGGGTAATAATGCCTCTGATGGTTTACAAGTGAGCTGGAAAAAATCCGTAGGAAGACTAGTTGTTGATGGTTTAAACACTAGAATCAAGGGGCGTCTGGGTGGTTCAGTCAGTTAAGCTTCCGACTCTTGATTTCAGCTCAGGTCATGATCTCACAGTTTATGAGTTCAAGCCCCAAATCAGGCTCTGTGCTGACAGCATGGAGTCTGCTTGGAATTCTGTCTCCCTCTCTTTCTGCCCCTACCCCACTTGTGCTCGCTCTCTCTCTCTCAAAATATGTAAGGATATAACTTTTAAAAACTAAAAAAAAAAAAAAATAGAGTCAAGACACCAATATAAAAGGTAGGGTTTTCAACACACCACACATATACTCTTCAGTGAACTGAAAAGAACCTCCTATATGACCAAAGGGAATTTTCTGTCTCTTTCCTTGTTTGCCAAAGCAATGAGAGGGCTATACACTTATTCACTATTTCCTGAGCAACAACAGTATACATGGCACTGTGCAGGACTCTTAAGAACACATGATTCTTCTTCCCAAATATTTTGTTTGGTTAAAAACATAAGACAACACCCTTTTAAACAAGCAATCACTGAAAATAGAATATGCCTAAAGAAGTGTTACTAACAATATGTTAGTAACAATATGTCAATTCATATTTGTATCCAATGGCGATATTTAGGTGTCATTAAGTTTTGGGGTTCAGATCCAAGCTATTTAAGACATCTTGGTAAAACTTTATGATATTTCGGGGCGCCTGGGTGGCTCAGTCGGTTGAGCGTCCGACTTCGGCTCAGGTCATGATCTCACAGTCTGTGAGTTCAAGCCCCGCATCGGGCTCTGTGCTGATGGCTCAGAGCCTGGAGCCTGCTTCGGATTCTGTGTCTCCCTCTCTCTCTGCCCCTTCCCTGCTCATTCTCTGTCTCTCTCTGTCTCAAAAATAAAATAAAAACATTAAAAAAAAAAAAAAAAAAAGAAAGACTATGCCACTAAAAAAAAAAAAAAAAAACAAAAAACTTTATGATATTTCCTATTACTAGAATGTTCCTTTCTTCTGTGGTCAGCAATCTGCCCTTTACTTTTTGTTCCATATAATATTCTGGTTTCTCTTCAAATCATATATCTTTCACTTTTTACTTTTTGTTCCATATGTAAACACCTGCTGAACACCTACTATGTAAGCAAACACTGGCACTGCAGGGACCACTTCCTGAAACACTTCCTTATTAATATAATTCCAAGTGCAAGGAAGTAGAGAATAGTGGTTAAAACCTCAAGACCTGGGGTCCAGAGTCCAGGATTCCCAGATCAAACTTGACTGAGCAGCAGAATTACCAGAGAGATCTTTATGGAAAATACAGACTCTGGGCCCCAGCCCTGAAAACAGATTCAATTAATCTGGAAAACAGCAAACCCCCCCTTTCCAAAAGTCCAGATACTTCTGATGAAAAGGTTTAGAAAACACTGGCCTACCCTCGGGCATCAGTCTATAAAGTGAGAGGGTCATATCTGGGGTAGTAAGACCAAGATAATTTAACAAGGATATGGGAAGAATAAATTACAACTTCCATTCATATCTATTTTTACATTAAATATCAGGAAAGAGATTGAGTTTTACAAATAGTTTATACACTGGGGCACCTAGGTGGCTCAGTCGGTTAAGCATCTGACTCTTGGTTTCAGCTCAGGTCATAATCTCACAGTTCCATGAGTTTGAACCACGCATCTGGCTCTGCACTGACAGCGTGGAGCCTGCTTGGGATTCTCTCTCTCTCTCTTTCTCTCTCTCTCTCTCTTTGCTTCTTCCCCACTTGCATGCTCTCTCTCTCAAAATAAACTTATAAAAAATAAAACTTAAAAAAGAGATAGTTTATACACTGATCAACACTGGCATCCTCACTGTGTCTGTATGTTAGATTCTAAGCAAGATACCCAGATGGCTGGATTAAGGTTCCACACTCTGGTCTGTTGGTAGAAACTACTCACTCATTTATTCCATTTCCACTTCTTATGATATTATCCAATGTCAACTAAACTATTCTTTTTTTTTTTTTAACGTTTATTTATCTTTGAGAGAGAGAGAGACAGAGAGCATGAGTGGGGGAGGAACAGAGAAGAGACACAGAATCTCAAGCAGGCTCCAGGCTCCGAGCTGTCAGCACAGAGCCCAATGCAAGGATCAAACTCACGAACTGTGAGATCATGACCTGAGCTGAAGTCAGATGCTTAACTGACTGAGCCACCCAGGCGCCCCTCAACTAAACTATTCTTTACAAGATGGACACATGTCTTAAAAATATTCCTGCAAAGAAGCAGAAGCTAGCAGATAACATTTAAAGGCAAAAATAATCTAGTGAGATCTCAAAAGAAAATCCTCAAAAGTGTTTCAGTTATCCAGAAAACTATTTGAAATACGGATCTGCAGCACCATTATTGAATCACCCCCTACAAGCATATTTTCCCATGTCCATCTGCTCTCACGTAGTGTGTCTGCACTCAAAATGTTTTCTGATAGTGCCAAGTGGACATGCTTGGGGCACGCTGAATCAGGGAGGAAAGCAGTTATGGCTCCCCTCTTTTCTGCCTCCTGCAAAGGCTATGCCCCTTCCTGTTTCTGCTCAGCTCTTCATAGGCTCCCTGCCTCTGTGCCCTCCAGAGCACAATAGTAAGTGGCAGCATCTTCCAGCTGCACATGGGGGATGAGCAGCAGTGAAGAGAATTGCTCATAAGTCATGTTGTAGCGTCCCTGCTGAGAAGACCTGGAACCCCGAACCAGGAGTCTCGGAGCGTGTCCTGGGATGTGAAGGTACCAGAAGAAGGTGTAAGCATTGGATATAGAGTGATTGCAGGAGATTTCCACCACAGCGCCCTCCGGAGAAGCCATGCCAGGAGGCTGAAACACTTGGTCCTTGCTCTCTGCAACTGCAGGAAACAAAGAAGGGCTGTGATTTTTGTGCTGCTATCGGGCTTGCTGATTGCCCCTGTGGCGCAGTGAGTATTAACAAGGCTGGTTTTTCTGTTTTCTTTTTTAAGCGAACCCAAATTGGGGCACCTGGGTGGCTCAGTCGGTTAAGTGTCTGACTCTTGGTTTCAGCTCAGGTCATGATCTCACGGTTTCATGAGTTCAAGCCCCACATCGAGCTCTGCTCTGACAGCATGGAGACTGCTTTGGATTCTCTCCCACCCGCCCCCCCGCCCCACCCCTCCCACATCTGCATGTCTGTCGAATATAAATAAAAACTTAAAAAAAAAAAGTGAGCCCAAATTTAAAACAGTGGCATGTGTTTTCCCAAGACCAGCTGGGGAAGGAGCCTACTCACCCTTCCAAGGAGAGCTGAGGAGGAGCCCCAGCCACACTGCCTCCAGAGCACTCTGCAAAACCATGGCCAGAGTGCAGCTGGTCTCACGCCCCAGCTGGAAGTGTGATCCTTGCCAGGAAGCTGATGTAAGGCTGCCTATTTTGCATTTTCTTCTTTGTGTCAATGACATCATCAGCTAGAATCTGCCAAGTGTAGAAGAGTGACTCCAGCTGTAAGGCTACCTAATAGCGACTTGAACGGAGCTCTTTTCTGAGACAGTGGTCTTATAGGGAAGGTATCCTTCTGGAGGTCACCATAGTTGGGCATATTCATTCTAGAACCTTGCTTTCCTTCTCTCAGGGTGTCAGAAGGACTCCCATAGTTGATGAAAGATGGCTTCATCATTCAAATTAAAGTGAAAGGGGTGCTTGGGCAGCTCAGTCAGTTAAGCATCCAAATTTTGATTTCGGCTCAGGTCATGATATCACCATTCATGGATTTGAGCCCTATGTTGGGCTCTGTGCTAAGGGAACAGCACCTGCTTGGGATTCTCTGTCTCACTCTGCCCCTCCCCTGCTCATGGGCTCGCTCTCTCTCGCTCGCTCTCTCTCTCAAAATAAATAAACATTTAAAAAACAAAACACAAATTAAAGTCATGTATTCCCACAACAAGTATGCTGAACTTATCGCACGGGGTACAATGACATGCGAGCATATTAAAATAATGATCAGGAGGGGTACCTGGGTGGCTCATCAGTTAAGCAGCTGACTTTGGTTCAGGTCATGATCTCACGGCTTGTGAGTTCGGGCCCCGCATCAGGCTCTGTGCTGACAGCTCAGAGCCTGGAGCCTGCTTCAGATTCTGTGTCTTCCTCTCTCTCTCTCTGCCCCTCCCCTGCTCTCTCTCTCTCTCTCTCTCTCAAAAAATTAAATTTTTTTTTAAATTTTGATCAGGAATTTTTAAAAATAATTTTAAATATTAAATTTAAATATTAAATTTAAAATTAAATTAAAAATTAAATATTAAATTTTAAATATTTTTTAAATAATGATCAGGAAATCCTAGTAACTGTGATGGATGAGAGTTGAATTTTTTAAGGCACAAAAATTCCTGTGCAAACATATTCATCAAAACATGATTTTGTGCATCCAAGTTTGTCTCTAAAAAAGTATGGAAAGAAATGCTCAGTTATACATTTCTGTAACCAAAAGAAATTGGATCAAGGAAACTCCAAAAGCTGCATTTCAAGATGACTCTTTCGGATGGTACCTATTCTCATTTTGTAGCATGAGACTGTGTCCTCTGTGATGAATGCAAGACTTAATAGCTCTCCTCCTGGTTTTTATTGTTTTATACAGATTTTCTTGGAGTTTTATTTTTAAAAGAAGAGTAAACAAGGTTTGTGGCAATACGAGTTTATACAGTAAAGAGTTTTATGTGCACAACCACCACCTAGTGGATGATGTGGGAACTGATGAAACATCATTTCCCACCCTGCGGCCTGTCTTTGTAGCTTCTCACATCTTGAGGTGATTTCATGCCCTTTGTTTTGTTCAAATTCTTCATCTTTATTCAATTTCCATAAAGATATAAAGGTTGACCAGAGGAAATACCTACCTTCTGGGAAGCTTTCTGGTTATTAAAAGATGTTCTCCATTCAGGTGAGTGGTTATTTAACACATACTTCCATGGAATGAAATATGTCTCTAAAGATGGTTGCTTTATTCATTTCCTTTCTTCTTCTTTTTTTTATAGTCTCCCTTTCAGGTCAGGGGAATCTGTTCCTTCCTTAATAGTATCTCATTTTTATACTGGGAGATTTTTTAATAATGATAAGATAATTATTTAGGCCCAACAGAGAAAATTTATTAATATTTTTGACCCCAAAAGGTTTCCAAATAAAACACAGAATTCCAATATGACTGTAGAATTAAGATGGGAAAATAAAACATAAGTGCAAGGACTAATATAGCTACTGGGTTTAATTTGAGCTCTGAAATTCCTGACAAGTGAAACATAAAAGGAAACACAAAGGGAATACAATTATACAAAGAAACTAATTAAGTGTTCAAGCAGCTTTTTCCTGAAGCCAAGTGACATATAGATATAGATAACTTAAAATTCTTTTTAGGTTACTGGTTACATACTCCCGATTCAAAGTTTCCCACAACTGCACAGTATTTTTGCGTGTGCTTCCTCCACATTTACTTATACAGTCCCTTAGTGGTGGACTCATAGGCTGCCTCCAAGTTCCACCAACACAGCAATGAACATATTTTGATATTTCCCCTTACGAAAGATGCAAGAATTTCTTTGGGGCATGTAACCAGCATGGATTGTGCAAACATATTATATACACACACTCAATTTCAGTAATTAATCATCCAAAGCAAGGGCACCCGGGTGGCTCAGTTGGCTAAGCATCCAACATTTGATTTTGGCTTGGGTCATGGTCTCACCTTTCGTGGGTTTGGGCCCCATGTCAGGCTCTGCACTGACAGTGTGGAGCCTGCTTGGGATTTTCTCTCTCCCTCTCTCTCTGCCTCTTGCCAACTTGCTCTCTCTCTCAAAATAAATAAAATAAACTATTGAAAAAAATCATTCAAAGCAGCAATAGCCATTTACACTTCCACCAGCAGTGCATGAGCATTCCAGTCTCTCTACATCCTCAACAGCATTTGGTATTTTTAAAATTATGAAAAAATATTATAAAACTCTAAATTTCGCCAATATGCTGAGTGTAGAGTCTCATTTTAATTACCATCACCCTTTACTAGTGAAACTAAGCCATTGGTCTTTTCCTTTCCAATATTTCCTATTCAAATGATTTGCCCATTTTTAAATTAAGTCTGTAGTTCTTTCCCAGTAAATTATAGGAGTTCCTCATAGATGAGTACCTTGATGTGTTCAACATACCAAGTACTTTCTTCTAATATACCCCTAATCTATTAACTTTGTGTATGATGTCCTTTTTTTAATGGAAATCCTTAACCTTGATGAAGTCAAAGTTATCACTTTTTTTCACTTATGATTTGAGGTTTAGGGACTTTGACTTAGAAATCATTCTCCACCCTAAGGCTGCAAATGTATTTTCCCCCATTTTATTTTACCATCATACACACACACACACACACACACACACACACACATATATATATATGTGTATATATATATATATATATATATATATATATACACACACACACACACACAGGTTATTTTATATTTTGGTTTTAATTCATCAGAAATTTTCATGTATATATAGTGTAAGAGGAAAGGCAACTTCATTTTTCTCCATAGAGCAAGTTTTCCCAACACTATCTACTAAATAATCCACGTTTCCCCCTCAGATTTGTGGTACCATCTTTATTAAATATTAAAGTTATCTATTAACTTGGTTTCTTCCTGAGGTTTATATTCTGTTTCATTAATCTAGTTGTTTCTTCAGCAACACTACCATACTGTGTTTATTATCTTAGCTTTATCAAGCAATGTGCTTTGTCAAGATTCCCTTTTCATCAGTCAGAATTCTAGATACATTTCAGTGAGATCTGCTCTAGCCATTTGAAACAGAAAAAGAATATATTAAGAGATATTACATAGATCACAGACTCTCCAGAAGAGGCAGAGTGTGAAATAGGGTTCAATGTTATACAGCCAGAAACAATGCTCAAACACACCACAGGGAACACTCTAATCAAGCAATCAGATATCATCACTGCTCAACACCAATACTACAGACTCACTCAACCAGCTACGAAGGCACTCAGTACTGAATATGCGAAGCTCTTAAATTGCTAGCCTGCTAGACACAGTCCCTGCTGCACACACCAAAGGATACATCTGCGCACCTATTACTAGAGGCTGATAATGAACAGAGGTAGTAGTGGCCCATCCTTGTCTTGCTTGTGACATAAAGAGAATGCATTTAAATATCCCCATGAGAGAGACTTCTTTCGTAGTTTAGGATATGCTCAATTTTGAGACTGTTCCATGTGGATTGGAAAAAAGTGCACTTTCTGCACATCTCACAAAGTTCCCTTTGAATATACCTCTATCAGCTTCTACTTCTAAACGCCTATCTCTACAGGGAGCTCAAAATCAGTACAAGAAGACTAGTGGAGGACAGATGCTATGCTTTCCCCCTCCACTCTTCTCTTTACTTTAGCCCCTTTACTCAGCAAAATTTTCTCTTTCCTCTCAAAACTAAAAACAAACAAACAAACAAAAAAGTCTCATGTTTATGAATGGAAAAAGAGGAATTCAGGTGTGGAAAGGAAGGAAAAAGAAAGGAGGAATAGGGAGATAGTGTTGATTTCATGGATAGTAGCCAGCCAGAATGCCTTGGTATAGACTCAACATATATTATGAAATGATCTATATATATCTCATCTAAGAATAACTTAAATATAATATTTATAACAAGATAAAATTATAGTCCTTTTGAATTCTTTCTAAGAGAATTTCAAGTGTTTAGGGTAGTGATTAAAGAAAATAAATAACACTAAGCAGGTTACAAAGAGGAAAGAATGTGCTTATTAGTTACAGAGAAGGGCACATGATGGTGGAGTGAGAGATAATAACTAAAGGAAAAAAGAGAAGGAAATAATGGTGAAGTCTTCAGATTGCAAAAGGCAGCATGCATGCAATGTGACCTTATCTGTGAATTCTTCAGATTCTTCAAATAGATTTTTATAAAGTCTATTAAAAATTAATTACTTATTGTAATTTTGTTTGGTAGAAAGTGCTGAAGAGACTGTGCTCTGTGACCCAGGTTGACTGAGTCACAACAAAACAGCATGAGCGAGGTTGGTGGAAATGGCAGGGTAAAGACCTCCAGAAAGTCACTCCTTAAACAATGAGAACATTGGTGAAAAAAAAAAAAAAATTGTCAAATTGAATTTTTTTGAACTCCGGAAGTAACCTAAGCCTGGCAACCATTGAAGGAGCATTTGTTAAAGAAAATTGGCTGAAATTTGGTAAGAACAGGGAAAAATTTAACAGCACTTTAACTTACCCTTCTCCCCAGCTCTGCAGTAGCCTTGAAAACCAAAAACCTCCCAACGTGGTGAAAAACAGCAGCCTAAAAGTCACTGGAGAAATTAACTGAAACTGGTTTGGAACTCTCCAAAAATGTATTCTCAGAGAATTGTCATTATTTGACCTGTTTGGCACATCCCTAAACTTCTAGTGGTAGGACTTGCATTTACTTGACCTGACTCAGAGTTCATTCATTTCAGACAAGTTTTTCCCCAGGGGCACTTATTGAAAATAATCAGTTCCAATTGTTTAATATTGCCATTGTCTGAGAAAATGACAACAGGGGGACAAACAAGAAGCTGACCAAAACACTTACAGAGAAAAAGTGAGAAATAAGATGTCTATGGGGGCCCTGAAAACTCCAACATATTCCTGGGAATCTACAAGGCCACACACAAGCATGGAGAAGGCCGTGTGAGTGCCAAGAACCATGTGAAGTCCCATGAAAGACCTAAGGAGGCCCTAATCTTTCACCTAGCACTGATCCGAAAGCTCCGTAAAAGCTAGAAGTGAAGGCTAAGAAAGAGTTGTACGCTACCCAAATATTGAAAGAGTGCCCAACCAGCACACAAAGCCCATTGGCAAATGGTAGGAAGCCTACTGGTTCCAGGCATTTAAGAATCTCTGTCCAGTCATTAGCTGACCCTTAAGCTTAGTTGGGCAGAAACGTCAGCAGCCACATACGACAAAAAATACAGACTTCACAAATTAGTTCAGAACAGTGAATAAACAAACCCATAACAAACACAAAAAATAACAACAAAATCTGGTTTCCAGTGTTGCTATATTACATTATTTTAAATGTTCTGTTTTCAATTTTAAAAAGTAATAGCACATGCAAAGAAACAAGGAGGTATGATTCATACAGAGAAAAAGAGGAGTCAAAGAAAAAAAGAGCTAGAGGAGGTTACACAGTAGACTTCCCAGACAAAGACTTTAAGTTAGCTACTTTAAATATCTTCAAAGAATTAGGAAAACCACGTACAAATAATTAAAGAAAACTCTAAGAATTATGCCACACCAAGTAGAGAATATCACTTAAAGAGAGGAAATTGTAACAAAAGAACCAAAAAAAAAAAAAACCCTAATAAATTTAAAAGGATTAAAATCATACAATTTCCTTTTATCACAATGGAATGAAATTAGAAATCAATAAGAGAAGGAAATTTGGGATATTCACAAATATGTCAATATTAAACAAGACACTCCGAAGTTAAACTGTCAAAAAAAATCACAAGGGAAATCAGAAAATAATTTGAGGGGCATGTGGGTGGCTCAGTTGGTTAAGCATCTGACTTCAGCTCAGGTCACAATCTTATGGTTCATAAGTTTGAGATTCCACATCAGATGAGCTCAAGCCCCACTTCAAATGAGCCCTGCTTCTCTCTCTGTCCCTCTCCCTCTGCCCCTCATGGGATTCTCTCTCTCTCTCTCTCTCTCTCTCTCTCTCTCCCTCCTTTCTCTCCCTCTCGCTCTTCTCCTCACTCACTTGCACTCTCTTTTTAAACTTAAAAGAAAGAAAGAAAGAAAGAAAGAAAGAAAGAAAGAAAGAAAGAAAAGAAAAGAAAAGAAAAGAAAAGAATTTGAGATGAGTAAAAATAAAAACATAATAAAATCCCACAACAAGGGGTGCCGGGGTCACTCAGTTGGGTAAGCAACTGACTCTTGATTTCAGCTTAGGTCATGATCTCACAGTTCATGAGTTCAAGCCCCAAATCAGCACTGTCAGCACAGAGCCTGTTTGGGATTCTCTCTCTCTCCCTCTCTCTCTACCCATCCCCCAGTCAAGTTGTCTCTCAATAAATAAATAAACAAACAAACAAACAAACGTTTTTTTAATCCCACGACAAAACGTATGGGATACAACTGAAGCAGAGTTGAGAAAAACTTATAACTAGAAACACCTATATTATAAAAAGAAAAAATCTCAACAATAACCTAACTTTCCACCATAAAAAAAAAAAAAACTAGAAAAAGAAGGGCAGACTAACCTTAAAACAAGCATAAGGGGGAAAAAACAAGTATAAGGAAGGAAATAATAGAGTATATAAATGAAATAGAGAATATAAAACAAAAGAGATTAACATACAAAACCAAAAGTTGGTTCTTTGTAAAAATGACCAAGAAAAAAGCAAAAGAACATTACAATTATTAAATTTTGGAATAGGAGCATTACTACCAACCTTACAAACATAAAAAGGACTGTAAGGGAATGTTATGAACAATTATATGCCAGTAAATAACCTATATGAAATGGACAAATTCCTAGGAAGATACAAACTACCAAAACCAACTCAAGCAGAAATAGAAAATCTGAATAGACCTATAACAAGTGAAAAGATCAAGTTAGTGGGGCTCCTGGGTGGCTCAGTCAGTTAAGCATCTGACTCTTGATTTCTGCTCAGTCATGATCTCACAGTTGGCGGGATCAAGCACTGCATCAGGCTCTCTGCTGACAGCGTGGAGCCTGCTTAGGATTCTCTCTCTCCCTTGTGTGCTTGCTCTCTCTCTCTCTCTCTTTCTCTCTCACTCAAAATAAATAAACTTAAAAAAAAGAAAAGATCAAATTAGCAATAAAAAAATATATCCCAGAAATAAAAACGCCAACCCAGATGGCTACTTAAAGAATCAATTCCAATCCTGCACAAACTCTTCTAAAAAACAAAACAGAAGGGAATGCTTTTTTCCACGTCATGATTATGAAGGAACAATGCTGAGCACTCTCATGATGCTGCCCAAAGCTAATTCTCCTAAAACTTCACAGACTATTCCTTTTTTACTCTCTTTCCCTGACTTTTCTTTCTTTTCCTGGGCATCTGATAAGATCCCATTCCCAGACCTTTACCTCCTGCCTTTATCTCTTAGCAGTATCTGTATGTCTGGTAGTTATTTCAAAGACAAAACTTTGGGGAAGTAGGTAAACTATTTTTTTTTAATGTTTATGTGTTTTTGAGAGAGAGAGAGAGACAGAGCACAAGCAGGGGAGGGGCAGAGAGAGAGGGAGACACAGAATCTGAAGCAGGCTTCAGGCTCTGAGCTGTCAGCACAGAGCCCCAAGCGGGGCTCGAACTCATGAACCGCGAGCTCATGACCTGAGCCGAATTCAGATGATTGACTGAGCAAGCCAGGCGACCCTATTTTATTTTTTTAATTGTTTAAATGTTTATTTATTTATTTTGAGAGAGAGAACAAGCACACACAAGTGGGTAAGGGCAGAGAGAGAGGGAGAGAGAGAATCCCAAGCAGGCTCCACACTGTCAGTGCACAGCCCAAATAGTGAGATCATGACCTGAGCTGAAATCAAGAGTCGGACACTTAACCGAGTGAGCCACCCAGGTGCCCCGATTTTTAAGTAACTGTCTAATCTGACAGGGCTCTGTATACGATCATGTAAGTGTGCACGGCCAACCCCCAGGAGAACTATTCACATCACAGACCTAGAGATGTGTGTCTCCATTACAATTTTTCAGCAAATGGGAGTAAAGCAGCTTGATTTCACAAAAATCAGTAATCTCAACCACCTTATAACTAATTGTAATTCACATGCAAAGGCCATGATGCCATGATTTTGATATTCCTAGTGAGTAAGGACCACAAAGGAAACTAATTATCTTTTAACAGAAAAACTTGATTCTCTTTACTTAAGACACATGATTATTTTTTTAATTAATTTAATTTGTAATTGACATCCAGGTTAGTTACCACATAGTGCAACAATGATTTCAGGAGTAGATTCCTTAACACCCCTTACCCAAGACACATGACTATTACTAAACAAGCCAAAATCTAACATCCTTTTCACGCAAAATCTGACTCCTTTCTGGACTTTCAATTTCTGTAATGGTTTCCTGAGCTGACCAGCCTCCCCTCACGGCAAGGAGTTTTACTTTTGCCCCAGTAATCTATTCTAAAGCATCACGTACAAATTCTACAAAGAGATTTTAATTGTCTGTCATTTCGTGTTGAGTGTTTTTGAAATCAAAGAAATAATTCTCAGGGTTCTTTTTTCATTTTTCTCCTGGAATTCATCTTTACACACTAACGGGTGTTCTCAGTGTGACGAGGCTTTATGATTCTCTGCCTCATGGATACATTCCGCGTGCATAGCTTGGTTCATTGGCCACACTGATTCATTTACATAAGTTAATCACCTTATAACCGCATCAGTTTTAATAAGGTCTACTGGGGAATCCAGCATGCCTTTGTTAACTACTTAGTCTTACCACAGAGAAACATTTAGAGACAGAGAGTAATCAGTGAGACAAGTGTTATAATGAATCGCCAGAGGCATCCTCTAGTCTTATCTGTGATATTGGCAGAAGCCATAGGAACACAGGAGATTAATTAAAAAGTTGGATTTTCCTCTGGGTCATCTTAAGAAGTGGTCCCTATTGACCTGTAATTTGTCAAAAGTAACCAAACTCTAGGCTTCTTCCTTGCCTGAACTTTGTGCGTGTTTGGATTATAAACGCCTAACCTCCTGAGTGCCATTTGACCCAGCAGAGCAGAAGCAAATTAGTACCCTACAACCATATTCCTTTGTGCACACCTCCCTTCATTATGAAGAGAAAACACAGTGTGCACAGAGAATTGTTCATCTCGATTAGAGTTGAATACTTCACCAGGGCCCTGTGTGGGTAGTTAGTCCATGCAATTCACTTACTCTTGTCATTTCCAGCTGAAATGATCTCTTGCCTTAGGTCCGGTGAGGGAGGAAATTCAAGATAATAAATTCTTATCATCTAAGAAATGTAGAACTGGAAGAAGTCATAGTACCTGCTTTGTCCATTCGTTTTACAGGAGAGAAAGCAGATGCTGCAGAAGTTTGTGATTGAACCAGGTCTAGACCTCAAGGCTTCTAGGTCAGCATTCTCCCAACGAAAATTGTAAGAGTGTCTGCTTCCTGAAGACAAGTCTGGAAAAGAAGTAAGAGATTGCTTTAACTGAACTGTGGTTAGGAAAATATGATGCCGTATTATTTCTTCCTTTGAAATTTTGAAATCTACTTCATAGTTTCCCTTTCTGTTCTATTCTCATTGCCATTGTTCTTATTAACTCATGCTCCTAATGCTACCACAGCCTCCTGCTTTGGCTTCTATATGGGAGTCATTCCTATTTCTAATCTAGCCTGCATATAAACTGCCAAATAATCTTCCTAAAAATAGATCATGTCCCAATGTATTTAATAAAATAAACTGTCTAAGAGTGCCTGGGGTGGCTCAGTCAGTTAAGCATCCGACTTGGTTTCAGGTCAGGTCATGATCTCACAGTTTGTGAGTTCAAGCCCCACATGGGACTCTGCATTGTCCCTGTGGAGCCTGCTTGGGATTCTTTCTCTCTCTCTCTCCCTCTCTCTCTCTCAAAATAAATAATAAAAATAAAGTGAAATAAAATAAAATAAAGTGTATAATCTTAAAGTCTTTGCTTTTTTTTCTGCTTCATTAATTTCCATAAGTTTGTCCCTATATCACTGATTTTTCTGCTCTGCCTCATCCATCCGAGATTGAAGCTCAGTTATAGCATTTTTTATTTCATCCTGACTAGCTTTTACTTCTTTTATCTCCACAGAAAGGGATTCTAATCTATTTTTGACCCTAGCTAGTGTTCTTATTATCGTGAATCTAAATTCTGGTTCAGACATCTTGCTTGTATCTGTGTTGATTAAGTCCCTGGCTGTCGTTTCTTCCTGCTCATTCTTTTGGGGTGAATTCCTTCATTTCATCATTTTGAAGGAAGAAAAGGAATTAATAAGGTAAAAAAATAAAATTAAAAAATTAAAAACACACACACACAAATCAAATAAATGATGCTAGATTCTAGGTGTGTTTTTGTCTGGGTGTTGAAAGGGGCTTGATAAATTAGAGAAAAAAGGGAAAAAAGAAAAAAAGAGAAAAACGTTTGAAAATTTGAAAAAAATGAATACAATGAAAATGAATAAAATGAAATGATGGAAGTAAAATAGAACTTGAAAAATTTACAAAAAAGTAAAATATATAGTAGAAAAAAAATTTTTTTAATATTTTTAATAAAAATTGAAAATGAAAATAATTTTTTTCTCTTTCTGTATTCAAGAAGAAGAAAAGAAATGAAAAAGAAAAGAAAAAGAAAATTGAATAGATGGACCAGCAAACAGACTGAAATACGATTGAAATTACATCGTTTTCCCCTAGAAGTCAAACTATGAAGCACTTTATAGTCTGTAAACTAAGCAGGCGGAGAGACTTGTGTTCCTGAAGAGCAAGGTTGGCCCATTTAGGCAGAGTTTAGTGTAATGGCTGTGTTCTCCACTAGATGGCGCTGCTTAGCTTACTGGGGTAGATTGTTGCTGTGCTTGTAGGTGCGTGTGCATATGCGCATGCGCGGGAGTGGGGAAAATGGCGTCACGCAGCTACCCGTTCTCTAGTATTGCAACTGTGCTCTCCCCGACCAGCAACCGAGCACCCGTCCTTTGTCTTCTGCTTCCGTCCACTTCCTGCTTTTACACAGTCCGTAACCAAGCACCAGGCAGCACCTCCCTCCTGAGTTTTGTCTCAGATGCAGCTGTTTTCCCCGGGCCCTTACTTCTGAGGGACTGCGGTTTTGACCCGTTCTGCCTCTGCGGGAGGGTCTCACCGAGAAATGGCCGGTTGCTCGCCACACCCAGGAACGTTCATGGGATTGTGCTGCTGCCGGTGCCCAGAGACTACAGCTGGGGGCCAGCCTGCCCAGAAAAATTTCATGCGATTGTGTAGCAGAAGGATTTCAGGGATTATGAAAAATCACAACACTCATCTGGCACCAGGCTTCATCCTTAACGACCTTGTTCCAGCACCAGCAAATGTGGTTCTTCTCTGGGGCCTGCTGGGGTGGCCATGGAGACTCTACCAAATGTCCCCCAGCAGGAGAACCGCCTCTCCCCATGTGGTCTGAGGACCTCCCCAGACTCCATTCTGCTCCTGGGGATTCACCCTTCCCACCAGAGCACCACCAGGTATTGGGCTGCAGAGTTTCAGACTCTGTGCTCTCCATTTATAGAGTCTTAATAGAATTTAAACCCCCTCCTTTCTCCTTTCTCCCTTTTTTGTTCAGTCCCTGCGGCTGTTTCCACTTTTCCACCTTCTCTCCAGGTGCTTTGGGGTGGTAGGTGCTTTTCCCATACTCTACCCTCCCCCCATCTCCATCCTCTCTCCACAAGCAAAAACAGCCTCCTGCCCTCCGCAGCTTCTCTCTCCCCCAGTTCACCTCTCTGTTCCGTGTACCTGCTGAGTTCTGTGGTTCAGGTTGTGCAGATTCTTGTGTTAATCTTCAAATCAGTTTTCTAGGTGTGCAGAATGGTTTAGTGTTTGTCTGGCTGTAGTTCATGGATGCAAGATGAAAAAAAACTTCCATGCTGTTCCACCATCTTGGCTCCTCCTGCAATGAAGTTTTTCATAACTGTTGCCATGAATGAAGTATCTTTTAATATATTTAAAAACCATTTTTATTTCTTTTCTTGAACTATTTAAACTTTCTCACTTCCCTTTATTCATTTGTACCTCATTTTCCTCGGAGGACCACTGTAAAGATAGCTTATCTGCATACAATGTCAAATACAGTGCCTGGAATGGAACCAGTACGATATATAAGTGGTCATCATCGTCATCATCATTTGTTTGTTTATATCCTCTACCCATGTCTCTACTGGGCTGTTGACCTGTCTTATTGCTTTTGAAAGAACTACTGAAGTGTAAGAAGGGTGAACATACACCCCACTTTGTCTGAAAAGTCCTAGAGTATGCCTATTACCCTATCATAATTAATAGTGCCGCTTTGCACTTCAAGTAGGTTGTGGTTTGAATGATATGTCCACTATCAGTTTGCCATTTGGTTCTCAGACTTTGTGGTGGTTTAGGCCATGAAGAACTTATTCTGTTTAAATGTCATTGCATTTGTCACTCTTTTCTTGCATAGCTTCTGAACTATGTGTCTTTTCTAGAAAAGCTTTAGGCTTCCAAGATTACAAGGATGGGTACTAAGGAGAGCACTTGTTGGGATGAGCACTGGGTGTTATATGTAAGTGATGGATCACTAAATTCTACTCCTGAAACCAATATTGTGCTGTATGTTAACTAACTAGAATTTAAATAAGAATTTGAAAAAAATAGTAATAATTGCAAAAATGGTCAGAACGAACTTTTTCAGAACTCCAGATATTAAACAAAGACTTGTAGTAACCCTAGGAGAAAAAAATATTACAAAGCAATTCTTCCATGTTTTCTTCCTGTACTTTTGAGGTTTAATTACCTACATTCTTTTATTCATTTGGGAATTTTTAATTAACAGTTTTATTGAGGTATGATTCACATGCTATACAGTTCACCCTTATAAGATCTAAAATGTGGTAGTTTTTACCATATTCACAGAATGATGCAACCATCATCACTTTCTAATTTAAGAACATTTCATCACCCCCTCAAAAAAACCCTGAACTCATTAGCAATCACTCCTCATTCTCTGCTTTCCCCAGATTCTGACAACCACTAATCTACTTCCTGTTTCTATCATTTGTTTGTTTCGGATGTGTTCATTGCTAGGGCTGTCATAACAAAGTACCACAGACTGAGTAGCTTAAACAACAGAAATTTATTTTCTCACTATTCAGGAGGCTAGAAGTCCAAGATTAAGGTGTTATCAGGGTTAGTTTCTTTTGAGGCTTGTTTCCTTGTCTTATAGATGGCTGTATTCTCCCCATGCCTTCACCTGGTCTTCCTTCTGTGCATGATTGTGTCCTATTCTCCTCTTCTTATAAGGACAATAGCCATAAGAGGCAAACCATAAGAGTCTCTTAAATACAGAAAACAAACATGGTTGCTGGAGAGGAGGTGGGTGGGGGAGATGGGCTAAATGGGTGATGGGTACTAAGGAGGGCACTTATTGGGATGAGCACTGGGTGTTACATGTAAGTGACGAATCACTGAATTCTACTACCGAAGCCATTATAACACTATATGTTAACGAACTTGGATTTAAATAAAAAAAAAAAAAAAAGGACACCAGTCATATTGGATTAGGGCTCACACTACTGGACTCATTTTAACTTAGTTGCTGCTTCAAAAACTCTGTCTCCAAATACAGCACTGGGAATTAGGATTTCAACATGTGAATTTTGAGAAGAGACAATTTAGCCCACAACATTGTACAATTCATTTAAATGAGATTGTACCATAAGTAACATTTCGTATGACTTCTTTCGCTTAGCATGATGTTTTCAAGGTTCATCTGTGCGGTAGCATATATCAGTACTTCACTCTTTTTTTTTGTATTTCATTATATGAGATATATTCCATTGTATGATATACTACATTTTGTGTATCTGTTCATCAGTTGAAGGGCATTTGTGTTATTTCCACTGTTTGGCTATTATCCATAATACCACTATGAATGTTTTACTTATAGGTTTTTGTTTAGACACATGATCTCAATTCTCGAGGACTAGAATTTCTGGATCATATAGTAATCCAATGTTTAAGTTTCTGAGGACTGCCAAATTATTTTCCAAAGTGGCTGCACCATTTTACATTCCCTCCAACAATGTATAAGAGTTCCAATTTCTCCACATCCTTGTCAATGCTATTACTGTCTGTCCTTTCTATTATAGCCATCCTAGTGAGTGTGAAGTGTTATCTTATGGTTTTCTTTTTTTTTTTTTTATCTTATGGTTTTCAAATGCATTTCTCTGATAACTAAATATGATGAGCATGTTTTATGTGCTTATTTGCCATTTGTATATCCTTGCTACAGAGCTGTCTATTCAGATTTAAAAAACTTTTAATTAGGTTGTCTTTTATTGTTGTGTTGTAAGAGTTCCTTATATACCCTGAGATACCAATTCCATACCATATATATGACTTGCAAATATTTTCTCCCATTCTGTGGGTTGTCTTTTTACTTTATTGGTGGTGTCTTTTGAAACACCAAGTTTTTCATCTTGAAGAAGTCCAATGTATCTATTTTTTTTTTCCTTGTGCTTTTTGGTGTCCTAAGAATCCATTGCCAAATCCAAAACTATAACGATTTATTCCTATATTTTCTTCTAGGAGTTTTATGGTTTCACCTCTTTCATTTGGGTCTTTGATCCATTTTGAGTTAATTTTATATTTATGGTATGAGGCTGTGGTCCAACAGCATTCTTTTTTTCTTAAAGTAGGCTTTACACCAAGTTCAGAGCCCAATGTAGGGCTTGAACTCACCACCCTGAAATCAAGACCTATGCTGAAATCAAGACTCGGATACTGAACCAACTCAGCCACCCAGGTGTCCCGAACAGCATTCTTTTGTATATGGATATCCAGTTGTTTCAGAACCATTTGCCAAAAAGACTATTCTTTTCCTCATTGAAAGACACTGGCACCTTTGTTGGAAATTAGTTTACTAAGGATGAATGGGCTTCTTTCTGGATTCTCAATTCTATTCTGTTGATCTTCATGTCTGTCTTTATGCCACCACCACCCCACCCCACTGTTTGGATTACTATAGCTTTGTAGTAGGTTTTTAAATCTGATAGTCTGAGTCTTCCAACTTTATTTTTCTTTTTCAAGGTTTTTTGGTCCTTCTGAGTCCCTTAAAATTCCATATAAATTTTAGGATCAGTTTTTGCATTTCTTCATAAAAGGTTGTTGGGATTTTAACAGAGATGGCTTTGAGTCTGTGAACGATTTTGAATAACATGGCCACCTTACGAATATTAAGTCTTTTAATCCATGAACATAAGATGTCTTCACATTTATTGAGATGCTAATTTCCTTCAGTGATGTTTTGTAGTTTTCTATGGTCAAGTCTTATACCTCTTGGGCTAAATATTTTCCTAAGTAATTTTTATGCTATTGTAAATGGAATTATTTTGTTAATTTCATTTTCAGATTGAAGTGTTTTATATAAATCCTGTGTTGATTCCTTTTTAATATTTATTTATTTTTGAGAGACATAGTGCAAGCAGGGGAGGAGCAGAGAGAGAAAGAGAGACACAGAATCCAAAATAGGCTCCAGGTTCTGAGATGTCAGCACAGAGCTCAATGCGGGGCTCAAACTCACAAACCATGAGATCATGACCTGAGCCAAAGTCAGATACTTAACCAACTGAGCCACCTAGGCACCCCTGTGTTGATTCCTTTTTAAATAATATTCCTCTTTAAATTAAGGGAGTTCTTCTTAGTCAAGCCATTTTTTGGAAGCTAGTGTGGGAAAGGCCTCCAAGAGTATTCTAAGCCATCAACACACAGTGCTGCCACAGTGATGCCATGGGTAGCACATACTTTCTGTCTGTAAAATTGCAAGGTGATCTGACCTTCCCTTGTGATTGGTTAATAAAGGAATAGCTGTAGAGCTGCTCGCCACACAAAATTCTCCTCCACAGGTGGCATGGTTGCAAAGATAGTACTTTAAGTTTTCTCATTCAACTCTGACTCTTCTGTCACATTGTGATGCCAACCAAGTAGGTTACAGAGATTCTTACAGCCATTTCTCATCATGTTCCCAAAGAGCAGGCAATTGTTAGCCTCTGTGGAGAAGTTTATGCCTTGCTGCCTCTGCCCCAACTCTGTAATGCTGTCATCCTGGCATCCTCCCTTACCCTGATCCAATTTCAAATGCACTGATTAGCATTTCTCTGTATGTTTTTGCATTTTGAGCGTTCCTTTTTTAATTAAAACAGATGATGTTCCCCCTTTTTTCTAATTGTCCTTGTATTCAGTTGATCTCAGAGAGAAAGACAATGAGCAAATAAGCCTTTAGCCTTCATCTTCCATTTCTAATTTTTCAAAGCTAACATTTGTTGAATGCATAAATATGTTCTATGGCTGTGCTAAGATTTTACATGCATTATTTATTGATCCTAATTACAACTCCATGAAATAGGCATTGTTATTACACCAACTTGGCAGATGAGGAAACTAAAGCTGAAAGACATTAAATAATTTGCTCAAGGTCACACTGATAGGAAATGGTGGAGTCAGGGCTTGACCCTGGATGCATTGAACTCCAAAGACATTCTTAATTACCATGTTTTTTACTCCCACATGTTGTTATCATCTCCCTCCTATGTCTGCCTTCTGGAGTTATCACTGAGGAAATCCAAATCCTACTTAGCAAGCTGTAGGACCAAAGGTCAGATTAAAACTACAGATGACTATTGCTTTCCTCAAACAATGGATTTTAAATGCTTTTAATCAATTAACAATATTTTTTAACTGGGCTATTTTTCAAGCAACTCGGGATTTCCACTCTTTGAAAAATCAGAAGATCTAGTAGGACAGGAACTACATATTCACACAGCAACAGTTAGTTTGTCCTGTGTAGTACCCATCCTTTTTAGAAGGTGCATTCACTGTCTGGTGAGCCATAGCTCCCACCCAGTTCCCTTGATTCATTTGTACTATCTGCCTGGCACCTGGTCATCTGAGTTTGTGACCCTTTGTCTCATTCCTCTTCCACAAGAGAAACCTCAAAATGTTTTTGAATCTCAAATTCTTCTCATCTTTGTAGGAAATGTCCCCTCTTCCTACAATCATTTTTCACATTGCCTCACTTCCAGACCCTTCATCTTGCTCATTTCCATCTACTGGAATTTCAAAATTTGTGAATATACTGGAGGCAAACTCATGGGGACAGAGTAACAGAATTTCTACCTCTCATTGGACTACGAAAGAGGACCATGCACATTCTCCACCAGAATTAGTTAAGCCCAACTCTGCCAAAACATCTTCCCAAAGAGACTTCCAGAAGCTATGGACAAATCGAAATTCAAATTCTACATTCTAACAAAATTCTTCTGAACCAGTTGTTCTGAAAGCGTGGTTCCCAGACCGGCATGAACATTACTTGGGAACTTGTTAGATACATGAATTCTCAGGCCCCACCTTAGACCTACTAAACCAGAACGTGGTGTTTTAGCAGGTCCTCCAAGCGATTCCAATGCATGCTAAAGTTTGGGAGCCACTGTTCCGGACTGCTGCTTTTGTTGTTGTTGTTTTCACCAATTTTTTAACATTTATTCATTTTTTGAGAGAGAGAGCACAAATGGGGAAGGGGCAGAGAGAAAGAGGGAGACACAGAACCCAAAGCAGGCTCCAGGCTTTGAGCTCTCAGCACAGAGCCCAATGCAGGGCTCGAACCCACAAATCGTGACATCACCACCCGAGCTGAAGTCGGACGGACGCTTAACCAACTGAGCCACCCAGGTGCCCCCTGGACTGCTGTTGTTTGAAGAAGCTGGTAACTAACAAAGCAAAGATTTGAACTCAGCTCCAGCATGAGCCCTGACCACAAACTTGCCTTCTCCTTTCCACTACTCCTTGCCAGCAGTCACTACTTTCTTATTAAATATCATAAGTCCTCATCTAGTAGATCCATATAGAAATGCAAAAGGGACTGATATCAAACCATGTGTGACTTTCTCATTAAAACTTCTGACATTTTTGAGTTTTGAGATATGTTTCCAATTCAAATCTTCTCACATTTCTCTTATTCTCCAGGATTTTTCAAAGATAAAAACAAAAGCCTCTTCCTCCTCAGAATCTCCCCTAGGCCTCCAGCGGCATGATCATCTGTGACCTGGCTCAGGAAGCTGACCAGCCACCAGACGGGACACCGGCCCAGCAAAGCCAATGCCAGACACCATCCTGAGTGGCTACCACCAGCTACCACACTTCCGAAGGTGCTCGGCTCTTCAGAGACCCTTCCCTCCCCACCCTACTGTGTCCCACCCCTTGGACTAGGAAGCAGCAAGGAGAGGAAGCGCTTGTGTTCTTTTACGTCAAAACAGCCAAACACCAAAAAGGAAATTTAGAGAACCCTGTTCTTTACTACCCAAGCCACAGATGAGCTTTCCTGATGTCCAGTTAACCATGTGCCTTGCATCAAATGGGAAATGAACTATCATCCAGGAAAACAAAAAACAAAAAACAAACAAACAAAAAAAACCCAAAAAACCAAAAAAGCAAAAACAAGCCAGAACAAAACAAATGTGCTTCTCTGCAAGCTAGCCCAGTACTCTGGGATCTATTTAATCTAGGCCTGGTGACATAGAACAATTTTCTCTTTTTTGTTGTTTATTTATTTTAAGAGAGACAGAGCATAAGCAGGGGAGGGTCAAGGACGGGGTGGGGGGCGGACAGAGGATCTGAAGGGGGTTCTGTAATGACAGCAGCAAGCCCCATGCAGGGCTGGAACTCAGGAACCGTGAGATCATGACCCAAGCTAAAGTCAGATGCTTAACCAACTGAGCCACCCAGGCATTGCAGGGCAATTTTCAATGGATAGGCAGTCTTAGAGTATCTCTCAACACAAGTGCCCTCCTTAATACCCATTCCCCACCCACATCCCTCCATCAACCCTTACTTGTTCTCTATAGTTAAGAGTCTCTTATGGTTTGTTTCCCTCTTTCCCCCCCCTTCCTATATGTTCATCTGTTTTGTTTCTTAAAGTCCACAAATGAGTGAAATCATATGATATTTGTCTTTCTCTGGTTGACTTATTTCACATAGCATAATACACTGTAACTCCATCCACATTGTTGCAAATGGAAAGGTTTCATTCCTTTTGGTGGCTTAGTAATATTCCACTGTATATATAGACCACTTCTTTTTTTGGGGGGGGGGGGGGACAGAGAGAGACAGAGCATGAACGGGGGAGGGGCAGAGAGAGAGGGAGACACAGAATCGGAAACAGGCTCCAGGCTCCGAGCCATCAGCCCAGAGCCTGACGCGGGGCTCAAACTCACGGACCGCGAGATCGTGACCTGGCTGAAGTCGGACGCTTAACCGACTGCGCCACCCAGGCGCCCCTATAGACCACATCTTTATCCATTCATCAGTCCATGGACACTTGGCTCTTTCCATAGTTTGGCTATTGTTGATAATGCTACTATAAACATGCATGAAGGGTGCATGTGCCCCTTTGAATCTGTATTTTTGTACCCTTTGGGTAAATACCTAGTAGTGCAATTGCTGGGTTGTAACATTTTACAATTTTCAGTTTTAGAAGGATACTCCTGATTTAGAGAAGTGTTTCCTAAATTTTTGTACATCATGTACATGGAGAAAATTATATTTGCACAGTGCACAGGAACAAACAGATACAACCAGGAATACCTGGTACAAGGATTCCACCCAGCCTGGACCTCACCCAGCTGCCCCTATGGCAAAGGGATCAATATTTCAGAACCCTTACAACACATTGAGGTTCTTCATGTGGGAGGGCACCTCAGGAGTACAGCTCTGACATAGAAGATGGAGCTCAGGCAAGATTAATAAATTATGCCAAAGCTTATCTCTTCCTATCTGTAATGAGTTTTACTTTGGTTTATTCTATATTAAACTTATTATTCTATTTTCACAGCTTCAGGAAATAACCCCATAGATACATTCTTGGTTACCTGTGACATCCTTCAAGTACACACACACACACACACACACACACACACACACATTTTGCCTTTTAAAACCTGATCTTAACAGGGGCTCAGTTAACCTGATCCTGGGTGGCTCAGTCAGTTAAGCATCCTACTTCAGCTCAGGTCATGGTCTCATGATTTGTGAGTTCAAGCCCCACATTGGGCTCTGGGCTGACAGCTCAGAGCCTGGGGCCTGCTTTGGATTCTGTCTCTGTCTGTCTGTCTGTCTGTCTCTCTCTCTCTCTTTGCCCTTTCCCTGCTTGTGCCCTCTCTCTCTCTCAAAAAATAAATAATATAAAAAAATTCTTTTTAAAATAAAAAATAAAATAAAATAAAACCTGATCTTAAAAGAGAAGCACTTACGCAATCATATGGTTGATATCTTTAGGTGTTTCTCCCTTTTCTTCCTTTATAAGACTGTCAAATTCTCATAATTTCTTACTACTTTCTTAATTTTTCAATTAGCTTTCCTCATTCCCAGGAAACTGTATCAACACCATAGGGGCCAAAGGCAGACTGCCCCAAAATGTTTGGCTTCTTTGGCATATTGATTATTTATTTTTATGATTTTTTCATTTTTTTAATGTTTATTTATTTTTGAGAGAGCGCAAGCAGGGAGGGGCAGAGAGAGGGGGACAGAAGATCCAAAGCAGGCTCTGTACTGACAGGTGACAGCAGCAAGCTTGATGAGGGGCTCAAACTCATGAACCACAAGGTCATGATCTGAGGCAAAGTTGGACACTCAACCAAGTCACCCAGGGCCCCTCGCATATTGATTCTTTAAAATAAGTTACTTAAGAGACAGTCTATTCAGGAAGAACACACAGACCCTCCTCTGTTCCCTGGAAAGCAGGAAATACACCTCCCATGTGAAAGGCACCCGCCCTGTTCCAGGAGGTAAGGAAACATCCTTATCACCAGAGATAAGAAATTAAGAGCCAAGAAGGCTGCATAAACAACCCTTGTTCCTTTTTACTAATCTACTACCCCAGCCCAAATTCTGTTTAGAATTCCTTACTAACTGAAGCTCCCAAAGTTAAGTTTTCTATGCCCTACCAATTCCTCACAGATTTATTGTCTTTTTGCCTAAAAAGTATAAAAACTGCCTGCCTTGGTCATTTCTTTAGGTCTCAATTTCACAATTTGGCCTCCATGTACTCCTAATAAAACTTTGCTTTTTTTTCCTCTGGCCAATCTATTTCATGTAAATTTAATTCTAAATCCAGCCAGAAGACCTTGGGGGTAGAGGAAGAATTTTTCCTTCCCTTCAACACATGATCTCTTCTAAGATTCTGACACTTTCCATAATGTGTAAGCTTCTGATTGCTGCTATAGCAAATTACCTTGATTAGTGGCTTAAAGCCATACAAATTTATTATCTTATAATTCTGTAGATCTGAAGTCAAAAACAGGTTTCATGAGGCTAAAATCAAGATGTCAATAGAACTATATTACTTCTGGAGACTCTAGGAGAAAATCTGTTTGCTTGAGTTTTCCAACTTCTAGAATGTACATAGCCTACATTCCTTGGCTTGTGGCCCCTAACCAGCAATCTTGTCATTCCTACCTCTGCTTCTGTCCTCACATCTCCTTCTCAGACTCTGCTACTCCTGCCTCCCTCTTTCCCTCAGGAAGACCCTTGTGATCACATTGGGCCCACCCCACTATTCCAGGACAATCTCCCCACCTCCAGGTCCGTTACCTAATCACATCTGCAAAGTCACTTTTGCTGTGTAAACTAGCATATTCACATGTTTCCCAGATTACAACATGAACATCTTTGGGGAGATTATTTTGCCCACTATACAAGACATTAAGTTCTTTCTTATCTATAAGAATTAAACACAGAGTAGCTTCTGGGTTTAATTTATTCTTCACTGTCTCTAAGACATTCTTGACAATAAAATGGTCAGTGAGTCAAAATTTATCAAATGTTTTATCACTCAGGATATAGGGATTTCAGTTATAGGGAACAGAAATCTCAACTCAGATTGAGGGGGATTTATTGACAAAACTTAACATGGCTGCTGCAAGAGGAGTAGGGCTTTCAGGGAAAGCGTAATGCAACAAAAGTCAATGACTGCACTTACTGACTTAGGTCAATTAGGCCTGTTACTGGAGCTGGGGAATGAGAGCGATCACTCAGTTCATTTATCCAAGCTTCATGATATAGCACAATAGCCCCAGACACCCTCCACCCCTCACCCAAGAGAAGCCTATGACTGCTTGCCTCTATTAGGGAACAAACTAGCCATACCTTCACAGAGCTAGTGACTCCCTTGGATAATTTTGATTCAAAACTATTTTTTAAGGGCCACCTGGGTGGCTCAATCGATTGAGGCTCCGGCTTCAGCTCAAGTCAGGATCTTGTGGGTTTGTGAGTTTGAGCCCTGCATAAGGGTCTCTGCCCACTATCACGTGGAGGCTGCTTCGGATCCTCTGTCTGTCTCTCTCTCTTTCTGCCTCTCCCATGTGCTCTCTCTCTCTCACTCAAAAATAGATATTTAACAAATATATTTGTTAATACTTCCTACTGTTTTTAAAAAACAAAATTGTTAAAGGTTATGCTATCTCAGCCTTGAATTTACTCTTAAAATGTCAACTTCTCCCAGAAATCAAATCATTTTTTAAAATGTTTATTTATTTTTGAGAGAGAGTGAGGTAGAGAGAGGGAGAGAGCAGGGTAGGGGCAGGGAGCAAGGGAGTCTGGGAATCCGAAGCCCAAAGCAGGCTCCACTCTGAGAGCTGAGAGCCCGACATGGGACTCAAACTCAAAAGCCAAGAGATCACAACCTGGGCCCAAGTCAGAGGGCCAACTGACTAAGACACCCAGGCGCCCCTCACCACTTGCTTTTAATTCTAGCCTTCTAAAGTAAAACAACTAAAGTTAATAGTTTCCCTTGTCTTTCCATTTCTTTCTCTAGATTCATACATACATACAGATTAACATATTATATTCCTTTAGATTAAATAAAAATATCTGATTGCTGGTAGTAAAATTCTCCCATCTCTTCCACAGTGCTGCAAACACCACCATCACCATCCCTACCCCCTCTCCCCCCCAACACACACACAATGTGCATAACCCATGTCTGATCACACCCCTGTTTCCATATTCTCCTGCCTTGGGAGAAGAGAAACTCTTATTATGGAGAAATGGACCACTTCTGCCTCTCCCTGTGTTATTCTTCCCACTTGTCATCTCTGTTCTTTACACACCATTCTACTATTCAATGTTCACAGAATCTCCTGGACTACAACCTATGGATTCACCAGAAGAAAATGTTCCTGCAAGGACACTGACTGCTCTAAGGGAACCCACAACTGCTTAAAGGAAGCTTAAAGTCACCTGTCAAGAAAGGAGCTTCCCACCCTGGTGTTTCTTCTGGGTTTTGCATCCAGATTGGGTTTTCCTCCCTCACCCCAGGGACCTTCTGCCGCCGGTTCCAGTGGCTCAGGCACCTGGGATGCGCGTACACATGCAAGCGCGCGCAAGCGGGCGCGCACACACACACACACACGTGCAAGCAGGGGAGGGGCAGAGAGAGTGGGAGACAGAGGATCCAAAGCTGGCTCTGCATTGACAGCAGAGAGCCCAACGCAGGGCTGGAACTAACGAACCCTCAAGATCGTGACCTGAGTCAAAGTCAGAGGGGCTCAACCAACTGAGCCACCCAAGCGCCCCCAGAAATCAAATCATTTTTAATGACTAGATTCATTGCCTTTGCCTGGACCTGCCAAATGACAAATGATAAAAGAATAAATATTTATAATGATAGTAGGTATGATTTTGACTTAGTATATGATTTCAAAATAATTTTAAAATGAAGAGATTCCTTGGCCACTATCAAATAAACAGAGAGGTGCCTGGATGGCTCAGTCATTAAGCTTCTGACTTCGGCTCGGGTCATTATCTCACAGTTGGTGGGTTCAAGCCCACCCCCCCCCCCCCCCATGTCGGGCTCTGTGCTGACAGTTCAGAGGCTGGACCCTGCTTCAGATTCTGTGTCTCCCTCTCTCTCTGCCCCTTCCTTGCTCAAGGTCTCTGCCTCTGTCTCTGTCTCTCTCTCTCCCTCTCTCAAAAAATGAAAAAAAAAAAAAAACATTAAAAAAAATTTTTAAGTGGACAGAGAGATATATGTTGCTATTTTATAAGAAGAGAGATGTAATAAAAGTGCATTTAGCAAAAATGCTTCACTATATTGTCCAAATAACAGGTAAATTGGCAAGGATATTTAACCAACATAGTGGAATACCTTTAAGGGTATAGCTAAAGATGTTTCCTATGCATGTTCTATATTGCAATGACATCATTCTGGCAAGATTATAAAAATAGGATGTGGAAAGAGTATGAACCAAGGCCTCAAGTTCCCTTTTGAACACCTCCAAATATTTTTTATATAAATGCCTACACATTTTATATAGATGGCCTATCAATATGTTCTGCTTATCGTTGTTTGTTCTCAGGATGAGTTGATGCTTTCCTTGCCATGTTAAAGAGCTGTGGTCCCAATTGTGGCCAAAGTTGCTTGGTTTTCTCTTCTCCTATCTGGGAAATTCCAACGTATCTTCCTAGTAACATAGTCACCTATTTCACTGGTACCATTATCAAAAAATTGTAATGCTTTTACTTTTACTCAAAACTCCACTATCCTTATCAACCACAAACTTCAGGAAAAGTAAAGAGAACCAATGAAATTATAAAACTAAAATTTGCACAGCTCTCAAACACACTGGAACTTCCATTAGCCTTGACAGCAATGAGATTGACCTCTACCTTCTCTGGTCACCTCCTGCTGAGCTAATAACAGGCTACTCCATTCATTTGAAAATCTTCCTTCTACACCTAGATCTTACCCTATTTCAGATTCATGTGACTAAAAGCCACAAAATATTCATTGAACAGTTTCTACCTGCATTCCTAAAACCCCCACTACAAGATCTGAAATCTGGAGATACAGTCTTCTGGAAAAGAAATCAGAGAAAACTGCCCTGGATCTTCGATGAAAAAAACCTTTGGCAGAGAATGTTAACTGACACAAGAGTAAAATCTTAAGGTGTTGGAGTCGTGCTTCCTAATGAAAAAAGACACATCTGTTTCTCGTGACCCTAGAAATACATTCAATTGAATGACCTCAAACTGAGGATTCTTATAAATGCTCCAGAAGCTGATTGCTATAGAAGTGGATAGCTGCTTCCCAAAACTAGGGAACAAGCCAGAAATAGTTTCCACCAAAGACAACAAAAATCAGATTAATTTTCTGATTCTTCACGCTTTTTCTTTCCCTTTCATCTACCATTAATCTTGCCTATTATTGTATTCTCACGCCCTCTATCAGCTGACTAAAATCTTCAATACGATCTCTCCTATCTTCACAGGATGGTCTTCTATCACTTAGGAAAAACAAATAAAATTCTTTGGTGTGTTTTTCTTAGACTATAGCTATCGCTCTGATTCAACTGATTGTCAGATTTATAATCCCTCACCTAATCCTACTGACAAAAATGTGTAAAGTGTGCCTTTAGACACCTCAGAGAGTAAATTTCCTTCTACACCTTTGCTCTGGTATAAGTTTTTCTCACACAAGTAACCTCAAATTTCAGCCTTTTAAAAATTGTAAAATTGTAAAAATTGGATTTTGATATTGTGTCAACAAAACGGTTCTTCTGAGGTCATTACAACAACAAAACCCAAACCAACAGAGATGGAAACTAATATTGGGGCTCTCTTTGCTACAATACTTGGTTTGTTCTCCTTAGAGACCCTCCAGCCTACTTTGCAGGAACTGTTTAACCACATTTTAAAAAATCTTCCTACCTGACGATAATACCAATGATTGTCTCATTCCTGTTGAGTTAAATAATACTTATATTCTCAACAGAGTCTGTGCTCCTCTAAATCAATACTGTTTATGAAAACATGACCTATGTTCTGGAATCGCAAAAGGCAGTTTCAATTTATATTCATTAGCCAGAGTTTTTATTCATAAACACATAACTCAACTTCCTCTTGGCTACACAAGGAAAATTTTATACTATAGCAAACACTTTTCATGCATCTATATAAATAGTACAAGTCAAGCAAAACAACTTGTGGCTATGCTAAAAGGAAAACCACTGGTTCTCTGGAAAAGACCAACTGGACTTTAAGTTATGTTCTCACTGCCTGAGTTTGAGCAGCTTCTGTCTTCAGGATTTATTACAAGTACTAATAACCATTTTGTTCTACGTAATTGGTTGCATTGCCATTAACCAGTGCACACTGTCTATATCCTTACATGCTACTGCAAATCCATTGTCATGTCAAAGAAGTCAACAACTTAGTATGCAACAGGAGTAAGAGAAACTAATCCTAGTCCAACTACAGAAAATATTCTCTGGACAACCTCTTGACGAACAAAGCAACAACTTCTTAGTGTGGCTAGGAACTAGTCCACACTCATAGTTAAGCCATAGTGATTTCATGTTAAGCATAAACAATTTCCCAAGACATCAATAGCCGATGAGGCCACTCTGCACCATAATGGAGCAAGATAAAAACAAGACCATTCCATAATCATGTCTGAACACAGACAAAAATGAAAATACATACCAACCACAAAATAACTAAATATTCCTCTACCTTGACTATATGAATAACTGTTGATTTTTAAACAATTAAAATTTTAGGTTTTCTCCATTCCTCCTGCTTTCCAGATGAGAATGATCAAGATACCCAATTAGAGAATTATCCCCATGTCTTGACAGCATTCATTTCCGAGGAAAGCCCTGCTTCCTTGAACCCTTCCCATTATCATCTAACCAAGGCCAAATCCTATAGTAAGTCCTTTCTAATCTCCTCTTACTCAGACTCCCCATGTTACCTATGATGTGTAGTCTCTCTCACTGAAAGGAATCAGTAAACCCAGCTTTGTTTGGTGGTCATCAGCTGAAGGTCATTGATGGCAGAATTAAGATTTGGAGAGTGTTCCTTTTTGGCAATGTGATCAAAGAAGTCTTCTCTCAAGAGCTGATTTTTTTTTTTTTTTCAACGTTTTTTATTTATTTTTGGGACAGAGAGAGACAGAGCATGAACGGGGGAGGGGCAGAGAGAGAGGGAGACACAGAATCTGAAACAGGCTCCAGGCTCCGAGCCATCAGCCCAGAGCCTGACGCGGGGCTCGAACTCACAGACCGCGAGATCGTGACCTGGCCGAAGTCGGACGCTTAACCGACTGCGCCACCCAGGCGCCCTGAGCTGATTTTTTTTTTTTTTTTTAATTGAAGGCTAACAAAAATGAAGCAGAGAGCCACAGAGGTAGAAAAGCATTCTAGGCAGAAAGAATAGCTAACGCAAAGGCCATGAGAAAAGATGTTTCTTGTGCTCAAGGAACACCAGGGAAGCCAGTGTAGCTAGAGTTGAGAGGGTATGAAAGAAGTATAGGGGTGGAGCACCTGGGTGGTTCAGTTGGTTGGGTGTCCGACTTTGGCTCAGGTCATGATCTCATGGTTCGTAAGTTTGAACCCCGCATCGGGTTCTGCGCTGACAGCACAGAGCCTGCTTTGGATCCTCTGTCCCCTTCCCTGTCTACCCCTCCCCCACTCTCTCTTGCATGTGCGCACTCATTCTCTCTTTCCATCTCTCAAAAAGAAACATTAAAAAATAAAAGGGATGCAGGAGCGGCTCAGTCTATTAAGCATATGATTTCCATTTAGGTCATAATCTCACAATTCGTGAGTTAGAGCCCCACATCAGGCTCTTTGCTCTCAGAGCCTCTCTCTCTGCTCCTCCCCTGCTCATTCTCTCTCTCTCTCTCTCTCTCTCTCTCTCTCTCTCTCTTTCTCTCTCCCTCCCTCTCTTTCAAAAATAAATAAACATTTTTTTAAAAAGAAAGAAGAGTAGAGGTAAGCAATGACATTAGGGAGAAAACATATATAATCTAAAACAAAGACTTTTTTTAACTTTTATTATGATGAAAGGAGGGTTTTGAGCAAAAGAGAAATGTGCTTTTAAAGAATGAATCTGGCTGCTGTGTGGAGAACAGGTTGTAGTGGGGCAAGAGTGGAAAAGAGATATAAATTAAGATGCAATCACAGTAATTATAGAGAGAAATGATGGTGTCTTACACTACAGCTGAGTAGTGATGTTCAGAATATGTTTGGAAGGCAGAAAGCATCTGTGTTTGCTCATGAATGAGTGGATGTGGGATATGAGAGAAAGAAAGAAGACAAGAACATATACAAAGTTAATTGCTTAAGCAATTGGGTGAAAGGTAATGCCAAGTTACTTAAAATGAAGAAAGATAATGACTGTATCACGTTGGAGTAGCATGAAATTAAGACTTTGGGTTTATGGTCTAGTTTTGTTTTGTTTTTAACTTTGGACACTCATTAAAAATCCCAGTAGACCACCGGGTATATAAAACTATAGCTCAAAGAAGTTGAGGCTACAAATAAACATTTGAGTTTTCAGCATAAATATGGTATTAAAACAATAAACTTGAATGAAGTCAATTAAAGCATAATCAGAGTAAAACAAAAGTCCAAGAACTGAGCTTGGGACACTTTATTTACAGGTCAGAAATGAAGGGGGTCCAGCAAAGGACATTTAGAAGGAGCAACTAGAAAGACAGCAGAAAAAATAGGAGAGTGTGCTGTCTTCTTTGAAAAAGAAGAAAGTAATTGACTATGTTAAATAATGCTGAAAGGTTAAATGAGACAAAGACCTAGAACTGCCCATTGAATTGGCAATATGACCATCGCTGCTGACCTTCATAAAAGCGGTTTTAGTGGAGCGATGGAGGCACAAAGACAGAGCTGGAGTAGGTTCAATAAAGAAATGATAAGGGGTGGAGTAGAGACAGTGAGTGTAGGTTATGCCTCTGAGGAATTTTATTATAAAGAACAGAGAAATCAGGTGGTGGTTGGAGAGGAATGTGGAGTCGAGGAAGGGCTCGTCAATACTGGAATCATTATTGCATGTTCGTGTGCTGTCGGGAATGATCCAACAATGGCAACATTTTGATGATGCAGGAGACAGAGAACTGCAGGAGCAAAGTCCTCGAGAGACATAAAGAATGGCATCCAAAATCCAAATGGTGGGGCTGGCCTTGGGAAGAAGAGGATATCCATTATAAGAGTGGGCAGAGTTTACAAGTTCAGATGCAAATCAGTGGATGGCTTTAGCAGGGGAATGGGGTGAAAGTTCTCTCTGCTTACTTCTATCTGTCACTGAAATAATAAGGTGAAATAATTACAGGTGAAATAATAAGCAAGTCTTTAGCTATTAAAAAAGTAGAAGGGGTTATTAAAGACAGTGTAAAATAGTCACCATGGAGTAAAAAAAAGTAACTTGACTCTGGAAAATGTAGTAAAATTGCCTATTTGAGGTAGTGGTCCAAACTTTAAGGTGAGACCATCTATACTGTCGTGTGGTTGAGGTGAGGCAGAGATCAAAGAACCGGGACAAGAGTACTGTATGGACCATCTCTGTACAAGATGACAAGTGCCAAAATGTTTGGAAATACAGAGGAATGGCCAAGATGGAAATTGAGGATACAACAAGAAAAAGTTACAGGTGGAATAGTCTGAAAAAATTTTCTTCAATGGATATGAATTGTCGCAAAGGAGAAAAGACAAATTATCTGAATCAACAACTGTAAAAAAAAGAGGGGGTGGGGGCACCTACTAAAACTTGAGGCCTGGCATAGGAGAAAAAATGTGCACTACTTAAGAAGGCTTAGAGCAGGAATACAAAGGTCATGTACAGAAAAGAGGTTGAGGATTCTACTTGTAAAATGCTAGCTAGAGAGCATAATGAAGTGTTTGCAGGGTCAGAGAAGGATATGAGCTTGATTCAGAAAAGTACCAAGTCCTAAAGAGATAAGGGTATGTAGGGTCGAGCAGAAGGTTCCAACATGCTGTGAATTGAAATGAGTAGGTAGACAAGAACTGATGAGATTAGACTGGCTGGTCTCTTTTGAGAGGGGGTAGATAGGTGATGAGTAGCTTCCTTCCAGGGTCTGATTTCTGCACAGTTGTGTGAAGGACAGAATGATGGTCTCACTCGGAATATGCACGTTCTGTTGATTTGAAGGTTGAGAAAGAAGTTCACTTTAAGGGCACCTGGGTGGCTCAGTTGGTTAAGCGTCCAACTTTGGCTCAGGTCCTGATCTTACAGTTCATGGGTTCAAGCCCCACATCAGCTCTGTGCTGACAGCTTGGAGCCAGGAGCCTGCTTCAGATTCTGTGTCTCCTTCTCTTGTGCTCTGTCTCTCTCTCTCTTTCAAAAATAAATTTTAAAACATTTAAAAAAAAAAGAAGTTCACTTTACATCACTAATTTTTATTTCATTTACTGACATCACTTCAATGTTTTTTTCAATGGGTTTCTTTGAATCCTAGGATAGAAGTCACCTTAATTCACTATATATATTGTAAATTCCTTATAGGAAAAAATCATTGTTCTTATGGATCTTTTTATCTCATACTATTGTAAGTATGATATTACATATACCCTGGGTTATTGACTGCTTATTGATTGCTTTTATCAGAGAGTCAGTGATCTTTTATAAGTGAGGACCATATCACTTTTCAAATGATCTTTTCCTTTTTAAAAAATTTTTTTTAATGTTTTTATTTATTTTTGAGACAGAGAGAGACAGAGCATGAGCAAGGGAGGAGCAGAGAGAGAGGGAGACACAGAATCCGAAGCAGGCTCCAGGCTCTGAGCTGTCAGCACAGGGCCCGACACGGGGCTCGAACTCACGGACTGTGAGATCATGACCTGAGCTGAAGTCAGATTCTCAACCGACTGAGACACCCAGGCGCCCCTCAAATGATCTTTTCAAATGAAGAGAATAAATAGAATGGGAAGAAGGAAAGAATCAGTAAGATCAAAGAATACCAAATAGTCCTCTTTCCCCTACACTGATGAAAAATCTCTATGTGATTCAACAAGCACATCTTTTAAGTGTTGCTGCTCTATGAGGTACAGTATCCAAGTGAGGTAATAGAGTAAGTTATCAAATTCAACAGCAGAAGACCTGAGCTCAAGCCCTGGTTCAGGTGCTTACCTAACATATAAACTCTGTGAAAATCACTCAATGCCAAGTCTAATTTTTCTATAACGCTCTTACCTCACGGGGATATTGTGAAGATCAAATAAATAAATGAGTGCAAAAGAGATTTGCAAGCTCTATAGTGCTAGGCAAGTGTAAACAATTCTTTTCATTTATTCTGCAGAGAGAATGGGAATACACAGTGTTGGAGCACTGAGGGACTTCCAGGGAGGAAAAGCCTGGGAGGGACACTTAAGTGGCAGAGAGGGAAACAGTGGGCCAGGGAGACAGGACTACCGAGAAAGGGGGAAAATACAGAAACTGTATGTTAGGAGGTCAAAAATTAATTTCTTAACCTTGCATGTTATCAATGACAGTGGCTAATGTAATTGCCCTATAATCAATTGAACATCATTTTCTATATTATCCTTGGTATATTTTACCTATGATAAAGTATCTCAGTTCCAAAAATACTTGAGAATTAGTACGGTAAGTATATCCTTCTTCCTAATGCATATCATAATTGTTAAAGTGACAGTATAATACAAGCCCCTCATTGACAAAGTAGCAATATCTGTAAGTTCTGGAAGCTCTGGGTTTTTCGATGCAGTCAAGTCTGGCCTCTGATCAATGGCAACAAATTCAACAAGAAAACTGGGGAAAAGTAGCCCAAGCCACAAGTCCTTAGGAATAAGAATTTTTGGTAATTTCTGACACTGTTCCTCCTATTTCCATTGTCTGTTCTACACACTGTTACATGAAGAGTCCACTATAAGGCTTACTTCTAACTCCACACCCTGGATTTCATATATCCTAACCATCCCACAAAAACTATACAATCCTGAAATTCAAACTCAGAGTATGGGGACACCCGGCTGGCTCAGTCAGAGGAGTGTGTGGCTCTTGATCCCAGGGTTGTGAGTTTGAGCCTCATGACGGGTATAGAGATTACTTAAATAAATAAAACTTAAAAAAAAAAAAAGACTCCAACTATGATCTTCATTCTTCTTCTTTGGATTCTTCTTTCACCAACTTAAACTACCAAGCTCTTATATCTAAACAGAGAAAGCCAAAGGGTAATTAGAGCAAGAGGTTCTACATTTTCATTGTATACAAAACAATGAATAAATGTTGCCAAAAGAGTTGGCTGTTAGTCAGTGGTGGCTTTTTTGTTTGATTGTTTGAATTGCATATTGCATAATTGTATTAACATAGGCAACATATTTGCCAAGTGCCACGTGCTTTGCAAAAACTTCAAGAGTTCTAAAAAAAAATTACCATTGCTATTCATGTTTTATGGATAAGACACTGAGGCCCAGAGAGGTTAAATAACTTGCCCAAATGCATACATCTAGGACATTGGAATCTGCACTCAGACAATCTGACTCTGAAGTTCAAACACTTGACCTCTCTGGCAGAGAGCCGATTAAAATCTCAACTCCATGGCCCATCCCTCATTTCTGTGTTTTTATATGGAGTAAATAAGAAAACACAAAAGCCCCTCACCTAATACTTAGCACATAGAAAGCAATCACTAAATAGTAGTTCATTTAATCATGTATAAACACATCCTAAAGATTTAGAGGTAGAAGTCTTGCTTTCCCATTAAATTCCCATAGTGACAATTGCAAGGTCTGTAACTTTTGTCCCCACAGAATTAACTTTTTCTAACTAGTGACTATAGCAGGCTGATGTCATTGCTTTAAAGGTCCCAAGGACATAAAACCTATATAATTCAGGTTAAAAAAAAACACCAACACTGCAGCTGCCAGCCCCAGCTGTTTTCTTCCTGGACAGATTTCCCTTCAGTCCTTGGTGGAATAATCCATCTGACGCTAGCAATATAAAACTTACACATAGAGCATGTGCTGCAAAGGAAACAGAATGCCTCAGTCACACTAGTTCTGAATAATTAGGTCCAGTTCTGTGCTAGAGGTCTCCTGGTAAATTAGCACGGCCCGCAAAAGTGGTTGGTAGCTACTTTTAATCATTCTGCCATCAATATCATCTGAAAAAGTGCAAAAAACATACCATGCTTACATCACATCTTCAGGTGACCAGAAACCAATTCTAGAAAATCTTAGGGCAGAGTTACATGCTCTACTTAACTGAAAAATATGATAATAATATAGGTACGAAGGGATGATTTTTGCACAAATATATTTACTGTGACTTACTAGCACTGAACAAAGCCCGAGGAAACTTTAAGGATTCTGGCCATCCTCATGGAAAAATCAGGGTAAATGGGGTTATTTGATTTGTCCAACTTTAAATTTGTGCTATTTCCACTAGAAAATAATTTGATATTGAAATTACAAGACCGTGACGATTCAGTTCTCTTTGGAGATGCTGGGAGCATTGGAAACAACCCAGGGTGAGTTTTTATAGACATTTTTGTGTTATTCTGTTTTTGCTCTTAATTGTTTTCCTCCATGTTTCTGAAATGTATGCAATAGACATTAGATTTTCCTTCTGTGCACTGTATTCTCGACCTAAACCAACACCAAATTTCTACTGCAGTTGGGCACATCTCCATTTTTCAAAGCATTTTTTTCCTATGGCTCCAAAGAAATAGAAAAACGATGATGATGATGATGATGATGATGATGATGATGATGGTGATGCTTTAAGGCTCTCAATCTGCACACCCTTTGCTATCTGTGCAGGTGAAATTCTCCATGTTGATTTTTTTTTTTTATGTATGAGCTTTAAATTTTTTTAATGTTTATTTATTTTTGTGAGAGAGAGACAGAGCTCGAGCAGGGGAGGGACAGAGAGAGAGGAGACACAGAATCTGAAGCAGGCTCCAGGCTCTGAGCTGTCAGCACAGAGCCCAACGCAGGGCTCAAACCCACAGACCGTGAAATCATGACCCGAGCCGAAGTCAGAGGCTTAACCAACATAGCCACCCCAGCGCCCCTCCATGTTGATTTAAAATAAACTCCTGGCTCCATTCTTGCTCAGTTCTTCAGCTTTCAATTTACAATCCTCCTTTTGGAACTTAATAAATTAAAAAGATAACAGATGTAAATCATTCAAAGTAGCTTTCTGGAGCAGAAGCTTTAAGTGAACACTCTAAGAAAAATTTCTAAATAGTAAAGTTAACCCATAACTACATTAAGATGTTACTATAAATATTATTCTAAGTTCTATACACCACGAATTTAATTTAAATGTTACCTGAAATACTTCTCCTGCCCCAAAAATGCTTTCTTTTCCCATGGCTCTACTTCGCTAGTTCCCTAATTTGATACTACCACAGTCTTTCCTCTGATATAGACAATGAAAAGGGCCACTGTCAGCAGACCAGCAGGATGAGTAATAGGAAATAATTGAGAAGAAAGATAATTAGAAGCAGAAGAGAAAGCGTTCTCTAGTTTTTTTCATAAGCAATGTGGAGTTGATTTATTTGTCTGGCAGAGAGCCTGGCCTTGAGGAATGAGGTAAAGCACCAGCAGTGATCAGTGATAGGAATAAGGTAGCACAGGATTACAGGGCCTAAGGAACCATGAGGGCGGCTTGCGTGGGTGGGCACCCTTGGCAGGCCATGCATGGAGGCAGCAGCATGAAGACAAGGGAGAGAAGAGAGACTCCCCACAGATGCCCAACCAAGCTGCCCTAGGGCACCAAGGAGAGGAAGAGGCAGGTCACCAAGACACATTCCACTTAGCACCCTAATTATCACATAAATGAGTCAGGTCAGAGTAGGGGCAGAGAGAGCCTGAGCTCCAGGCACAGCTCTTACTACAGTTCTCTGTGAACATGGGCCAGTTGCTTTACCTCTCTGTGCCTCATTTTCTCTACCTGAAAAATGAAAAAAAAAAGAAAAAGTGTCCATCGATTGATGAATGGATAAAGGAGATGTGGTATATATACACAGTGAACTGTTATTCAGCCACGAAAAAGAATGGAATTGTGCCATTTGCAACAACATTGGTAGAGCTGAAGAATATAAAGCTAAGTGAAAAGTCAGAGACAGACAATTACCATATAATTTCACTCATATGTGGAATTTAAGAAACAAAACAAAGGACCAAAGTGGGGAAGAAGAGAGAGGGGGGAGAGACCAACCAAGAAACAGACTCTTAACTATGGAGAACAAACTGATGGTTATTGTGGGGCAGGGAGGCAGGGGGAATGGTGAAATAGGTGATGGGGATGAAGGAGTGCACTTTTTGTGATAAGCATAGGATGATTACATTTTTAAAAATTCTAATGTTTATTTTTGAGAGAGAGAGATACAGAGCACAAGCAGGGGAGGGGTACAGAGAGAGGGAGACACAGAATCCAAAGTAGGCCCAGGCTCCCAGCTGTCAGCACAGAGCCCAACGCGGGGCTCAAACCCACGAACTGTGAGATCATGACCTGAGCCAAAGTCGGATGCTCAGCCTACTGAGCTACCCAGGTGCCGTCCTAAATTTTTTTAAATAGTGAAGCCTGGGTCAAAGGGAAACTAATTTAAAAGAAAATAAAAGAACCATGTTTTACTTGTGGGTCAGACAACAGAATTGAACTTTAAGAAGAGCTGAGGATAATCTAGTGAGGACGGTGAGGCTATTGGTCCCGGACCTTGATCTGCAGCTGAAGAATGAGCAAGTCTGCCCTCATCTGAGGGGTGGAGCAAAAGCAAGCCTCCATCACTCTCTCCAGATTCTCCAAGGTTTCCTGGGTTTTATCCAGCCTCCCCTAAAGAAATTGCCATATTGCTGGTTGTCCATCAGCTTGGTGAAAAGCCTCTGCCTTCTGAAAACCAGATCATTCCCATTACAGTCCCAGGGCGTCACGGCAGAAGCCAACAGAGGAGCAAGTAGTTTGCGGGAGTGAAAAATGCAGGCAACGGGCAATAAAGAAAACTGCTCAAAGCCAGGATTTGTATGAGTTTGAGCAAGTTATTCTCTTGGGGTAGAAAAATCTTAATTTTTTCTCCTGTAAAGATTTATAACTAAACATAAGCCCTCCCCTCTCCAAGGTTGTTTTATATCTCTTGGTGAATCATGATTCTACACACTATTATTCCAAAACGTGTGTGTAGCACCTACTATGTGTCCAGCATGATTTAAGGTGCTGAATAGGGATTTTAAAATAAGATACTGACGGAGGAAAAAGTCAAACACAGAAGAAATTAAGTGACCAAATGATTGATGCAGATGCTAAGTGTTATTTTTTTTTCCTAATTCTTGACAGGGTGTCCAACAAAGAGAATGGAAGAGGCCGGCCTACTCAATCAAACCTCTTCCATCACATATATACGACTTAGAGGCTTATCTGTAAATCAGAAGGTGCAGATGGCTGTGTTTGCCATGTTCCTCACTTTCTATGTCCTGACACTGATTGGGAACATCCTCATTGTCATAACGATTACCTATGACCGCCGGCTCCATACCCCTATGTATTTCTTCCTCAGCAACCTGTCTTTTATCGATGTCTGCCACTCCACTGTCACAGTCCCCAAGATGCTGATAGATACATGGTCAGAAGAGAAGCTCGTCTCCTTTGATGCCTGTGTCACTCAGATGTTTTTCCTGCACCTCTTTGCCTGCACAGAGATCTTTCTCCTCACCATCATGGCCTATGATCGGTATGTGGCCATTTGCAAACCCCTGCAGTACATGACAGTTATGAACTGGAAAGTATGTGTGCTTCTTGCTGTGGCCCTCTGGACAGGGGGAACCATCCACTCCATCGCACTGACCTCCCTCACCATCAAGCTGCCCTACTGTGGTCCCGATGAGATCGACAACTTCTTCTGCGACGTACCTCAGGTGATCAAATTGGCCTGCACGGATACCCACATCATTGAAATCCTCATCATCTCCAACAGTGGGCTGATCTCTGTGGTCTGTTTCGTGGTCCTCGTGGTGTCCTACGCAGTCATCCTGGTGAGCCTGCGGCAGCAGCTGTCCGAAGGCAGGCGGAAGGCCTTATCCACCTGTGCAGCCCACCTCACCGTGGTCACATTATTCCTGGGCCACTGCATCTTCATCTATTCCCGCCCATCCACCAGCCTCCCTGAGGACAAGGTGGTGGCTGTGTTTTTCACCGCTGTCACCCCCTTGCTGAACCCCATCATCTATACTCTTAGGAATGAAGACATGAAAAATGCCTTGAACAAGTTAATGGGAAGGTTGGAGGGGAGAGGGAAAAAATAACTATTTTTTTAAGTTTATTTATTTATTTTGAGAGAGATTGAGCAGAGGAGGGACAGAGAGAGAGAGGGAAAGAGAGAATACCAAGCAGGCTCTGCACTGTGAGCACAGAGCCCGGCATGGGGCTCAAACACACGAACCGTGAGATCATGACCTGAGCGAAAACCAAGAGTCAGATGCTTAACCAACTGAGCCTCCCAGACGCCCTTCAATGTCTAAGCTCTTAACATGCCTGGTGTTCCTAATCAAAGAAATGCCTTGCAAAGAATAAGGTACCTAACGTTCATCAGGCTAGATGTCTTATGAAATTGTCTTCTGGCCCAATATCTGACAACCATAGCAGTAGTTAGGATTTTTAATATCTTCCATATCCTGGAAATTGTTCTAGGCACTCTGCATTTACTCCATTCTCAGAACAACTTATGAGGTAGGTGTTATGCCTGTTTACAATGATGAAACTAAAGCTCAAAGGGAGCAGACAGCATGCCCTAGGTTACCCAGCTAGGAAATGATGGAAGCAGAATGGTAAGTCAAGTGTATCAACATGAACTCATGCTATTTTCATTACACCATGCCACTTTTCCTGCTTTTGTCTTAGGGTGATAAACAAAGTTTAAACAAACCTTCAGATTGCTGAGTAGCACTTGACCACACCATTCACTCAGAAGCTTGCCTAAATAGCTTGGCAAACACTAGTGAATCAGGCAAAGTGAGTTTGCTTATGACTTAGTGATGTAGAAAGATTGAGCCATTGAAGTTATTGATATCCTCAGGTGCTCAGGAAAAATCTGCCATCAGAGCAATTGAATGGGGATATCTTATTATTTATTCAATTGATAAATATTTACCAAGCACCAGGAAATGCAAGCTGGTGCAGCCACTCTGGAAAACAGGATGGAAGTTCCTCAAAAAACTAAAAATAGAACTACCCTACGACCCAGCAATTGCACTACTAGGCATTTATCCATGGAATACAGGTGTGCTGTTTCGAAGGGACACATGCACCCCCATGTTTATAGCAGCACTATCAACAATAGCCAAAGTATGGAAAGAGCCCAAATGTCCATCGATGGATGAATGGATAAAGATGTGGTATATATATACAATGGAGTATTACTCGGCAATCAAAAAGAATGAAATCTTGCCATTTGCAACTACGTGGCTGGAACTAGAGAGTATTATGCTAAGTGAAATTAGTCAGCCAGAGAAAGACAAAAATCATATGACTTCACTCATATGAGGACTTTAAGGGACAAAACAGATGAACGTAAGGGAAGGGAAACAAAAATAATACAAAAACAGGGAAGGGGGCAAAACAGAAGAGACTCATAAATATGGAGAACAAACTGAGGGTTACACGAGGGGTTATGGGAGGGGGGATGGGCTACATGGGTAAGGGGCATTAAGGAATCTATTCCTGAAATCATTGTTGCACTATATGCTAACTAACTTGGATGTAAATTCAAAAAAAATAAAAAGTAAAACAAGTTAAAAAAAATATTTACCAAGCACCTATTATGTGCTAAGGGCCTCTTTGACAAAATGACATTGAAGCTAAGATCTGAAAGATGAAAAAAAGCCAAGCATGAAAAAAAGAGAGTGATGAACATTCTAGGCAGAAGAAATGGCAGGTGTAAAGGCATATGTTGGAAAAAACTCTGGCGTGGTCCAAGAAATGATAGACCAATGGGGTTATAGTTTAGACTCTAAGGCAGAGAATGGTGACAGATGATAGTGAAGAGGTGAAAAGAATACTTTTATGTCCTCTCAAGGCTCAACTGACTTAAAAAGGTAACACAATGGGGAAACAAGTCTTTTTAAACGTACTGTATCAACTAGGTAGGTGGGAAAACAAATCTCAACCCTTATCTTGCATGATATATCAAAGTAAACTTACAATGGACCACAAACCTAAAATTTAAAGCTGAACTATAAAATTTCTAAAAGAAAACAGGAGAAAATCTTTGAGACTTTGGAGTAGGTGAAGATTTCTTAGGACACAAAAGGCATCAATCTTAAAAGTAAAAAATTGATAAATAAGAACTTAATCAAAATGTAAACTTCTGCTCTTCAAAATATATCATTTAGAAAATAAAACAGCAAGCCACGGAGTGAGAAAAAATATTGCCAGGACAAATGCAACAAAGGTCTTATATCCAGACTATATACAAAATACTGTTGTATACTCTTAAAACACAGTGACAAGAAGACAAAAAAATAATAAATGATCAAATATCTGAAGAGACACATCACAACAAAGATATATTAAAGGATAATAAGCAAACTGAAAGGTTCTCAGCATCATCAGTCATTAGGGAAATGACAAGTAAACCACACACTCACGAGAATGCCTAAAATTAAATATTGACAATACCAATTTGTTGGATGTTAAACTCGTATACTTCTGATGAGAGTATCAAATGATACAATCACTTTGGGGGCGCCTGGGTGGTTCAGTTTGTTAAGCATCTGACTCTGGATTTTGGCTCAGGTCATGATCTCACATTTTGAGATCAAGCTCCATATGGGGCTCCTCTCTGAGCATAGAGCCTGCTTGAGATTCTCTCCCTCCATCTCTCTCTGCCCCTCCCCTGACTCAAAAAAAATTTTTTTAATTAAAAAAATAAAAATTAGAAAATTCATACAACCACTTTGGGGGCACCTGGCTGGTACAGTCAGTGGAGCATGAGACTCTTGATCTCGGGTCATGAGTTCAAGCCCCATAGTGGGGGTAGTGTTTACTTAAAAATACATAAATAAAGAGGTGTCTGGGTGGCTCAGTTGGGCGTCTAACTTTGGCTCAGGTCATGATCTCACATTTGGGGAGTTCAAGCCCCATGTCAGGCTCTGTGCTGACAGCTTGGATCCTGGAGCCTTCTTCAGATTCTGTGTCTCCTTCTCTCTCTGTCCTTCCCCCGCTCATGCTCTGTCTATCTGTCTGTCTGTCTCTCTCTCTCAAAAAGTAAATACACATTAAAAAAATTAAAAATAGGGGTGCCTGGGTGGTTCAGTCGGTTAAGCATCCCACTTCAGCTCAGGTCATGATCTCACAGTCTGTGAGTTCAAGCCCCACGTCGGACTTTGTGCTGACAGCTCAGAGCCTGGAGCCTGCTTCAGATTCTGTGTCTCCCTCTCTCTCTGCCCCTCCCCTGCTCATGCTCTGTCTCCCTCTGTCTCAAAAATAAATAAAAACATTACAAATTTTTAAAAATAAAAACAAAATAAATAAAATTTAAAAATTAAAAATAAATAAATAATACATAAATACATAAATACTAAAAATATTTTTATTTTTTTAAGTTTACTTATTTTGAGAGTATGTATGCACATACATGAGCAGGGGGAGGGGCAGAGAGAGAGAGAGAGAGAGAGAATCCTAAGCAGGCTCCACACTCAGCACAGAGTCCAAAGTGGGGCTCATCTCACAACCATGAGATCATGACCTGAGCTGAAATCAAGAGTCGTTCACTTAACCGACTGAGTCACCCAGATGGCCCCTAAAATACTTTTAAAAGATCATACAACAGCTGTGGAAAACAGCGTTGTAGTTTCTTACAAGTTAAACATACACTTACTATATGATCCAATAACTCTACTCCTAGGTATTTACCCAGGAGAAACGAAGACATGAGGCCAAAGTAACTCGCAACTAAACATTTATATCTACTTTATTCACAATTGTCAGAAACAGACAACATCCAAATGTCCATCAATAAGTGAATGAATAAACAAAGTATGGCATACCATAAGGTATTACTCAACAATAATAAAACATAAGCTACTAACACCCACAAAAACATAGGTTAATCTCAGAAACAGCATGCGGAGCAAAAGAAGTCAGGCACAGAAAAAGTTCATACTGTATGATTCAATTTATATGAAGCTCTAAGAAAGACAAATCTAATTTATAGTGACAAAAATCAGATCTTTGGGTGCTTGGATGGGGATAGAAGGATTGGCTGGGAAGGGACTGCGGAAACTTTCTGAGGTGATGGAAATGTTCTACATCTTGATTGGAAAGATGGTTACATGGGTGTATATATATATATACCTTTGTGAAAATTTCTCAAACTGTACATTGAAAATGCATGCATTTTATGTAATTAAATTTTACCTCAAGAAAGCTTATTTTAAAATAAGTTTTTTATACATTTCCACCTTGATTTCATCAAATAAAAGTCCTATGAAAAATACAAAATAGATCCAGGAATAACGAGAGAATCACTTTCAAAGTAACAACTCAATTCAATATAAATCAGTGAAGGCTTAAATAAACACACTGAAAATAAATCTGAAAGCAAGCTTGAAACCACTATAATTTATAAAACATAGGTGTGATATATATTGCTTCCCAGAGGCAATAGCCCACAGAATCCACAAATCAAGAAAATGTGTTCTCTCACAACTGTACTTGTTCCTGAAACTGAATCCATGCCCCAACTTGTGTTCTTTTACTAGTGAAATCAGAAGCCTTCTTGGAACTTTTCCAGATTCTTTTTCCTTATTTGTTTCACCATCATCTTTTCCTTTATATAAGTAATAGTTAATAAATCCTTCTCTTTAATACAGAAGTCTGCCCTTCTCTGTGCCATTTTATTTATTTTTTAAAGCTATCATTATAAAACTTTGACACTTTCTTTTTTGTTGTTGTTGCTGTTTGTTTATTTATTTATTGGGGGGGGGGGCAGAGACAGAGGTAGAGGGAGAAAATCCCAATCAGGCTCTGCACTGCCAGAGCAGAGCCCAATGTGGGGCTCAACCCACGACTGTGAGATCATAATCTGAGCCGAAACCAAGAGTCCAATGCTTAACTGATTGAGCCACCTAGCCACCCCAACATGCCATTTTACCTATTAATTTTGTTCTTTACTTTTACTGTTAAAGATATGGCCATAATCATATTTGTAATTCCAAACCCATCATGTACCTGACTTCATGAAAAAACCTCTCTGTCTGAGATGCTTCATGGCACTTTTTACCTCCTCATTTCTCAAGGTGTAAATGAGAGGATTCAGCAAAGGAGTGACCACCGTGTAGAAGACAGATACCACCTTGTCAATGGAGAAGCTAGTGTCTGGCCGAGTGTAGATGAAGATACATGGTCCAAAAAAGAAGGCAACCACCATGAAGTGGGCTGAGCAGGTAGACAGGGCTTTCCGGCGCCCTTCAGCTGACTGTTTTCTAAGAGAAACCAGGATGACCGTGTAAGAGGTGACCAAAGCCAGGAAACAGGTGAGGGAGATGGTTCCACTATTAGACACAATTAGCATTCCCGTGAGGTATGTATCTGTGCAAGCCAGCTTGATGACAGGGGGCACATCACAGAAGTAGCTATCAATAATTTTGGGGCCACAGTAAGGTAGACGAATGGTCAAGAAGGTCTGCACCAGAGAGTGAACAGTAGCCCCCAACCAGAGAGCAAAGACAAGCTGTACACAGACCCTCATGTTCATCACATTAGAATAGTGCAATGGAGCACAGATGGCTACATAACGATCATAAGCCATAATGGTCAGCAGAAAGATCTCAGCACAAGCAAACAGATGTAGGAAGAAGAGCTGTGCAATGCAATTATCAAAGGAAATAGTCTTTATCTCTAAAAGCAAGCCCTCTAGCATCTTGGGCACAGTGACAGATGAGTGGCAGATGTCAATAAAGGACAGATTGCTCAGGAAGAAATACATGGGGGTATGGAGGCGTGGAGTAAAGACTATAGTAACTACAATGAGAGTGTTTCCCAAAAGGGTTAATACATATGTGACGGAGAATGCCAGAAAAAATAGTATCTCCAGCACCCACTTATCAGTGAGTCCCAAGAAGACAAATTCAGTCACTCTTGTTTGATTTAGAGCATCCATCCAATGAGTTTCAAAAGGACCTTGCAAGGGAAAAAAAAAGACATGAAAGCTAATTTAGCTTTAATAGTATACAAGTAGAATTAATTGAAGTGACTGCATTCCCATATGAGTTCTTTATTTATTATCAAGCCATATAAAATATAAGACCAACTTAAAAGCAATTGTTACAATATACCCATGATATATCAGGAGTCATTCCAGGCACTTTATATACACCATTCTATTTAATCACAACTGCACCATGGCATAGGCATTATTGTTTCTGGCTTGCAGATGAGATAAATGAACCTTACAGGAATAAGCAAGTTGCCCAAAATGCTTAGCCAGTAGTTAGCTGGCTTTTTCCATTTCAGTCTAATCCACAGATAATGCCAAATTAATCTTCCAAAATACGACTCCCAACTAAAATCATTCACCATTTCCCCCTTCCTATCAAATTAAAATGTACATGCAAAGCCTGCAACAGTCTGCAACCTATTTATTTTTCCAGTCTGGGATCCTCCTTTATCCCCCTATGTATTCATCTCTCCAGGCAAGCAGGTTACTACGCTTCGGCCATGCTACCTCCTCCTTTAAGAAAACTTTGCTGATACAACCAAATCCTATCTCTTCTCTTTCATACCTATTTCATGGTACTGAACTGTAAAAAAAAAAAGAAAATAATACATTTGTTTCTGTTCCCCCATTAAATTGAAATTTTCTTAAAAAGCAATAACTACATAAGAATTATCCTTTGTGGCACTTGGTACAGCTTCTTGCACACAGCAGGTGTTCGAAAAAAACACTTTTATTTGAACTGAACCTACCTTCTTAGATAACCTGGAAAAAAATACAATTCTTCCTTCACCATAAAGCTAAAAAATGACTTAAGAAACTTAATTTTTTTAATTCTGTAATATGATTTGTCCTCTAGGAGATATTGTTGTATAAATACTAAAGCTATTTTGCCCCTAATTTTCTATGTTGATTGGCCAGTCAAAAACTGTAACAGAGTTTAGGAAATAATTACCACAACCATAAAAAATATTTATATTCTTGATCCAACTACTTCACTTGTAGGAGTCTCCTAAGCATCCAAACTGTCAAAAAAGCTAAATGCAAGAAAGTATTAATTACAGCATTATTTAAAATAACAGTCACTGGATTTTTTTTGAAGCTTAAATGAATAGAGTGGAAGTTGAATAGAATTACATGCAGCCATTAAGAATGGTAGTAACAACAGATTGCCAATATGAAAAATTTTGAAATACTATGAAGAATAAGACATGAGAAAATTTGTTTATGCATTCTCAACAGTTTAAAATATATACAGCTTGGGTGGCTCAGTCGGTTAAGCGTCTGCCTCTTGATTTTGGTTCAGGTCATGATCTAACAGTCATGAGATCAAACCCCAAGTTGGGCTCCCTGCCGGGCAGGGAGCCTGTTTAAGATTCTCTCTCCCTCCCTCCCTTCCTCTCCCTTGCTTCAGTGTGTGTGTGTGTGTGTGTGTGTGTGTGTGTGTGTGTGTGTGTTCTCTCATGTGAGTGTCAGGTCACAGGGCACCTGGGTATCTCAGTCGGTTAAGCATCCAACTCTTGATCTCAGTTCAGGTCTTAATCTCAGGATCATGAGTTCAAGCCCTGTGTTGGGCTCCACACTGGGTGTGAAGCCTACTTTAAAATATTTTTTTTGCTAAAATATACTAGTGCCATATAAATTATCAAAATTCAAAGAGTAGATTAGAAGAAAATATTGTAACATATATGACCAAAAAAGGATAATATTCCTATTATTTAAAGAACTCTTAAAATATGACAAGAAAGAACAAATGACAATTAAATATGGGCAAAAAGTATGAAAGGGCACATCACAGAAAGAGAAATGCAAATGACAAATAAGTATGAATAAGAAAATACTCAACTTCAGCAGTGAGTTAAAAAAATGTTTTCTGTCTCTCTTCAGATTGGCAAAGGAATAAGAAGCTGAGTACGCTATAGACTGCTATTAGAAGTAGATATTATCAAGACCTTTTTGGAAAATGACCTGCCAGTACCTATCAAAATTCTAAATGCCCATACCTCTAACCAAGAAGCCCACTGCTAGGATTGTATTTCATAGAAATAAGGGAATAAGTAATTAAGGATAAATGTTAATTGAAGCATTTTTAGCCAAACAAGGAACTGGAAACAAATTGAATATTTATTAACAGAGATATAAGTAAATAAATTTTAGTACAGCCACAATTTGGAATATTATCTAGCCATTAAAAAGAAAGAATGAGTTGCATTGAACACACTGACTTAAAGCGGTGGTTGTCGATATGGCCATAGTTAGAACCACCTGAGGCGGGTGGAGCGGTGGGGGAGGAGGGGGGTGGAGCTTGAATTTTGCTGCACAGGCCTCACCTGAGACAATTAACGCAGGCTTTTTAAGGGTTGGACCTGTCAGTACTTTTAAAGCTCTTTGGCATTTCCAACATATAACCGAGATCACAAACTATTAACTTCAAGGTATGTCAACAATATATTTTTAAGTAAAATGGGTACATTATGAATATAATATGAACCAGGAGGGGAGGGAGGGAGGGAGAGAAGGAGGAAGGGAGAGAAAAAGGAAAGAAGGAGCAAACAAAGGAACAGAGGAAGGAGGGAATCAAGGGATGTGTGTGTGTGCGCATAGGCTCAAACATACACACACACACACACACACACACACATACACTTACATATTCATGAATTATGTGTGCATGTATTTATTCTTAAAAGAATAGAAAATAGGTGTGGAAGAATACACAGTTATTTTAACATTAGTTACTTGTGGAAGTATCAAATTGAAAGGAATAGTAAGATTTTATTAATTTTTATATTATACTCTATAACTGTTTAGGTTTGTGTAATAAGCACGGATTACTTTGTTGAAAAAGCAAAGTGGTAAAAGCATGTGTCTGGGAAAAAAGGAAAGGAAATGAAAATGCTCACTTCATGGGATCATGAGCACATTTTTCCTTCTCCACGTCTAAGAGTTGATAATCTGGTTATGTGTCTTCTAAGGCAGTATTCTTAAAATGGGGAGGATCTTTCCCATAAACTCCTGGTCAGCAATGCCCTAGCAGCAGAGAACCAAGAGCTGTTCTGCTTTCCGCTAGGAAAAAGAGGAAAGAGGCTTGTCACAACAGCACATTCAACGGATTCAAATAACTATGACCTTTGGCCTTCACCTCCCTAAACCTCAGTTTTCTGAGCTATAAAATAGGAACTAGGTGCATCTCTTATGTAGCAAATATACAGGTCTCCTGTTGAAAAGACTAAAAGAGAAGCAAGGAGATGGAAAGAATCTCTAGCTTCATTAGGGGCTCTGTAGCACAGAAAATGGTCGTTAAAAATTGAAGCTCATAGGCACATTTTGCTTTAGAAGAATCTAATGAGAGGCACTGAATCTTGGGATTGGCTGAAATTCGCAAAGCCAGGATAATTCCCTTGATGGCCTTAGTCTGTTTCCAGGGGCAACAGATGGTAGCTGCTACATTTTCAGACCAGAGTAATCTACACTGTGCTGGGAAAAAGAGTTTTTGCTCTTTTTTTTTTTTTTTTTTTTTTTAAAGGTGGGATAATGGGGCCCCTGGATGGCTCAATTGGTAGAGCTTGTGACTCCTGATCTCAGGGTTGTGAATTCAAGCCCCATGTTAGGTGTGGAGATTACTTAAAAATAAAATCTGGGGCGCCTAGGTGGCGCCTAGGTTGAGCGTCCGACTTCGGCTTGGGTCATGATCTCACAGCCTGTGGGTTCAAGTCCCACATCGGGCTCTGTGCTGACAGCTTAGAGCCTGGAGCCTGTTTCAGATTCTGTGTCTTCCTCTCTCTCTGACCCTCCCCCGTTCATGCTCTGTCTCTTTCTGTCTCAAAAATAAATAAAATGTAAAAAAATTTTTTTTAATAAATAAAATCTTTTTTAAAAATTAAGTAAATAGGGGCACCTGGGTGGCTCAGTTGGTTGAGCTTCCGACTTCGGCTCAGGTCAAAGATCTCACGGTCTGTGAATTCGAGCCCCGCGTCTGGCTCTGTGCTGACAGCTCAGAGCCTGGAGCCTGTGCAGATTCTGTGTCTCCCTCTCTCTCTGACCCTCCCCCACTCATGCTCTGTCTCTCTCTGTCTCAAAAATAAATAAACATTAAAAATAAATTTAAAAAAAAAATTAAGTAAATAAAAAGAGGTGGGTTGAGGTTTTAACTCTGGGATTAAGTCTCTTTAGAAAAATTGCTTAGCCTCCCTGAGCTTCAGTTTTCTCATTTGTGCAAACTCAAATTATGAACCTATTTCACAGAACTGTTACAAAAGTGTTACTACATATTGCCTGGCACTTAAAATGTATATATAAAAAGTCCATTCTTTTCACTGATACCTACCAATCTCTGTGAGAAAATATCCCAAAAAGACCAGAGAAAATGTAGATCATGTGTTTACACAACCTAAAACAAAGACCACAAAAAAGTTGATGAAAGAAAGTGAGGAGCCACTGATCAATCAAACACTATTTAGTGAATGCCCCAGCAGGATCTGTACCCAAGGAGCATTCTTCCCTCAGACCTTGTCATGACTTTTTCTGTCTCATTTTAAGTTTGTTTGTTTGTTTGTTTGCTTGTTTGTTTATCTATTTATTTTTTAGTAATCTTTACATCCAATGTGGGGCTTGAACTCACCACCTCCAGATCAAGAGTCACATGTTCCACTGACTGAGCCAGCCAGGCACCCTTATTATTCATTAATAAGATATTATCTCAAATATCACTCCCACGTGGAGGCTCTCCTGATGCTTATACCTAAAAGAACACTTTCTAATTACACAGTCTCCTAGTGCATCTCCTTTGTAGCACTTATAAATACCTGAAATCACCTGAATTATTTACATCTCTGTTTATCATCTGCCTTTCCAAATATAAACCTCTTGAGGGCAAGGACTAGATCTGCCTTGTTTACTGCTACATACCCAAAACTTGTGCTCAACAATGAATGAGATCCCAAAACCCAGCCCACACTACGTTGAGCCATGAGACTAAGACTTCCACGCTCCAAAACGACAGAGCCCCTCAAGAAATGCTAGGCAGTCTCTTCCCTAAAGGGTCCATAAAAACAGAAACATATGTGATTAAAACTAATAAGTATATTAAAAATAATAGTCATAAGTAATAATAATTAACTTTTTCTGAAAAGAAAAAGTATATAGTGCCTACTGGAAGTAGGAGATTTAGCACTCTCCTGATTTTTAAAGATTCCATTCTTTTCTCCTTCTGAAAAGAAGCAGAGAACCTCCTTCAACCTTCTCAATATGTCTTTCTCTACTCCTCTGAAGCCTTTCCCACTCCTTGCCCACCATCATGCTGGTCTATTGTGTCATATCTCTTTTCTTCTCTTTTTCCCATTCCCAAAAGGAAGAGGGCAAAAGTCTGGAGGGCTTAGGAAGCATAAGAAACAATGTGGACAAGTGAGGCACATTGTAATGGCCCAATAAACCTGAAGGAAAGAAATGTACACACAGAGATGTTATGAGTGATACCTGTGCAGTGCTCATTTGCTATAAACCCACCAAATTTCACTCATTCCCTGAATAATCCAGTAAACTCACAGATGGACTGATCCATGAATAATTTGGCAGATGGGGACTTTCAAGTGTAGAAAAAAGGACTCACGGCTTGCAAACTAAAGATGTCAAGTAGAAAATACTGAATTCAAATTATTGAGGTCAAATGAAAATTAGTTTTTAAATGCGTCTTTTATCGACTTAGTAGTGGGCTTTTTTAAAAAGAAAATTTCTTGGAAAAAAAAAAGAGCTTTTTTTTCTGTCGAATGTATCAAGATTTAAGCCTTGAGGTAAACTTTTATTTCTAATTCAAAGCTTTCATCATTTACTTTTTTTTTTAAGTGGGCTCCATGCCCAATGTGGGTGGGGCTTGAACTCATGACCCTGACATCAAGAGCCACATGCTCCACCAACTGACCCATCCAGGTGTCCCCAGGGCTTTCATCGTTTAGTCTACTAATAGATCAAAAGACTAGTTTCTTAATAAATGGAGTGTTGAGAAATTAATCACAGAGATAAGGTGGGAGTAAAGTGCCCACATTCTGTGAACACCAAAGAAAATTAGAGAAGAATGTCTACTTCCTCTGACATGATAACAGGTCCTTTTAGGGGTACATGCAACCTGTAACAAGAAGTACAGTGGTGGGAATAATTGTTTTCAGGCATCCCTTCTATACAAGCCCTGGACCAAAACCTCCACACAACCAGGAAGTTATGATGGTTGTACTTCTTTCTTACGCCAACACTGATTTGTCACGGAGTCTTTCCTAGAATTATGGAGATTTGATGGGATATTAGAGAAGTGTGGAAACCCACAAAGAAACCTAAATGATACCTCTCTGACCTTATCTACTACCACCCTCCCCTTCATTCACTCAGCTCCAATTACATGGACTCTTTGCTATTCCTCAAATGCTTGGAGCACATTCCCACCTGATGGCCTTTGCACTGGTTGCTTCCTCAGCTGGGAACCTCTTCCCCTAGATCCCATAGTCAATTCTCCCATTCCCTTAATGCCTCTCCTCAAATATCACCTTCTCACTAAGGCTTATGCTGATGACACTACAGAAAACTGGAACTCACCTAGAATCCCCAGCATGCCTGATCCCATTTACCCTGATCTACTTTTTTATTTTTTGAAAGCATTGATCACCTTCTAACATATATGATTGATCTACTTAATTAGTCTATTGTTTCTTATTGTCCATCTCCTGCTCCTAGAATGTCAACTCCATGAGGGCAGGAACTTTTTGTATGTTTTGTTCAATGAAGTATCCAAAGTATCTGGAAAATTACATAGGACATAGTATTAGTTCAATAAATACTTTTGAGTGATTATAACCTCTCCAGTATTTTAACTTAGTCCTTTAGGAATTGATCATTAGAAATGAACTTACTGGGGTACATGGGTAACTTAGTTGGTTAAGCAGCCAACTCTTGATTTTAGCTCAGGTCATGATCTCACAGTTCGTGAGTTCAAGCCCCATGTTGGGCTCTGTGTTCACTGTGTGGAGCCTACTCCAAATCTCCCTCATTCTGGCCCTCCCCCCACTCTATCTTTCAAAAATAAATACATGTTAACAAAAACGTTTTTAAAAAAAGAAGCGAATTTGCTAGCTTAAAGATTATGACTCAAAATAGTGTTGCCAAACTGCTTTCCGTAATGTTTGCAGGGTTAAGTAATTCACTCATGGTCACTCGGTTAGCAGTTGGTTGAAATGGGATTTGAACCTTTCAAGGCCTACACTCTCAACCACTGTGTCATGCTACGTAGAAGAGATTGAACCAATAAACATCAAGTGGTCTTTAAAGAACAAGAAATTACAACTATGTACCCCTTGAAGGGAGGGAAATATCTCATTCATTTTTGTATCCACATAGCAAAGTATCTGGCACAAAAGAGGAACTCACTAAATACTTGTTGAATCAATTGACAAAAAAATACTTTTAAAAAGCAACATTGCACATAATAAACATGAAAAGTCTCAAAATTTAGGGGGAAGTTGATCTGTGCATTAAAATCATTGCCCAGGTTTTTAAAGAAGTCAGTAGAAACCTTATCAACAAAGGGACAATTGAACTGAAAGGATCAGAATCCCCACTGGACATCAATAGTGTGTACATTAATGTGTATTGTGTACACTGGGATTCTTCATGAAAGACCAAAGGACATTGAAAATCTGTCCCTTTCTGCCCTTTGCTCTTTCCTCATACCTTTCACTCAAGGGCTGGGCAATGCCCATAGCAGCTTCACAAAGTAGACAGTAACAACTTGCCCCTTTTTGAAATCACTGCTCTGAAGAGTATAGTGATTTGCTGGGGATCCAACGTGATGAGCAGCAGAGTTGAATCCTTTACCTCCTAACTCCTTAATTTCAGCTTCGTCATCTCTGCCATTTCCTCAGAGACACCCCAAGTCTTTTCTCTCTGTTTCCACCTGACTGCTATTTCAGGACTGCAGGCTCAGACCTTGGCAAAGACATGCTTAGAAAAGGCTCCTTTCACTGAGAGGAACCTGAGTTTTCATCTTACTAGACCATCACCATTTCAGCCTCAAATGGATTTGATCTTGAGCTACCAAAATCTTTTTTTTTTAATGTTAATTTATTTTTGATAGAAAGAGCATGAGCAGGGAGGGGCAGAGAGAAAGAGGGAGACACAGAATCCGAAGCAGGCTCCAGGCTCTGCACTGTCAGCACAGAGCCCAATGCATGGCTCAAACTCATGAACCGTGAGATCATGACCTGAACCGAAGTTAGACACTTAACTGACTGAGTGACCCAGTTGCCCCCGAGCTGCCAAAATCTTGCTTAGAGGGATCTTGTAGGAGGGAACTCCTTGGCTGTGTCAACTGAATGCCAGGGGCTTAAACCCTAAAGAAGAGACAAGGTAGAAGCTCTTGGAACACACTGAAGTATGACAGCTTTATTTCTCTAATAAAATGGAATATGGTTAAGTTTCAAAGATATTTTATGGCTCGCCCTACCTTCGCATGGCAGAATCAGAATTCTGTCCCAAGTCTCCTGCCCTTAGATTTTTCCACTACTCGGCAGTTGCCTCTAGAGAGCTGAGGTAGATTAACTCCTAAATCTCTTTTAGTACATTGTACTTAGTTTTTATTTTTAAGATTTTGTTCTTTGGAGTTTATCATAGTATTTATTTTTTTTTAAGATTTGATTCTTCATAGTATATTATGATCTTATCTACTTGGTTGCCAACCAAAACAGGAAATAAACCTCTGAGAAAAAAAGTTGCTCTGAGGTTTTTAAAGGTGGAGAACCAAATGGTGTCTTCTCTGCATACAGAGAAAGCACTCAACAGCGCTTCCCCCATAGGTTACAGGTTTACACAATCTGTACACAGAGTTACGTCCCAGTGAGTGGCACTGGATTGGGAAGCCGAAGGGGAGCAGAGCTCTCATGCTTCAGCTGTACTCTTCCATTTCTTCTCCAGAACAGCCCAAATCTAATATGTATGCTGACTTTCAGAGCACCAGAAAGACAGGCTTTCTCTGGTGGTAATGAGGACTCTGTTGCTTACACAAACAAGCAAAGACTGAATGACCATCTGCCAGTAGAAGAGACTCATTCTTTCTTTGGAAGATTGTATCATATTCAACATTCATTCCACAAACATTTGTGAATGCCTAGCAGGCACTGTGCTAGGCAGAGGGAAGTGATGGTCTAAATCACTCTCAATCCCAATGGCTTTTTGATGACTAGAAAGAACAGGTGCTGTGGCAAAATCTAAAAGGTGACAAGTCATAATCCTAGACATTTTGAGGAACCTGGGAGGGTGTATGTATTTGTGGTGTGGAGGGTGCCTTTGTAGAAAGCAACACAATGAAAAAGTATACTGAGTCCTGAGACTGAAGAGAGATTAAAATAATTCTCATAAATTAAGAGTCCTTCTACTAGATGTATAAATACCACACCAAGTAAAGAGGTGGTAAAACTCACCAATTCTCTCCAATTACACAGGGGTGATTTGGCTGGCTCTTATAATGTTCTTTCTTCCATTTCTTCCATAATCCCTTCTGAAATGAAACAGAAAGAAAACAAACTGATTTGGTCATTAGCAGCTGGTTATCTGTTTAAATGGTCTCACCCTTTTAATGTTGGTCTCTGGATTTTTTTTTAATCTCTTTCCTTCTCTGTAAATTTTGCATTTGTCCGTTTCAATACTTCTTCCTTCTTCTAACCAAGTATGGTAGAACTAAGCCTACTTGACCTTGCCACTTTAATCAGTAACTACCATGGGCACCATTAGAACTATATTTGAACAGGTTCCAAAATCTGCCACTCAAAACCATTCCTTCATTCAACAAACAGTTTTATGGAAGGAAAGTACTTATTTTTTGTTAATATAAATAAATTGTATACTTTATGAGATATAAGCTAATATGAATTTAAAGCTTAAAATTTTTTATCAGGAAAATATAAGTGTTTTGATCATGGTACTCATGTCACAATGTACACATATATCAAATCATCACATTGTCACTTCAAGTGTATGTAATCTTTACTTGTCTGTCAATTACACCTCAATAAACCTGGGGGGCAGGAGAAAGAAAATAGAAATTTTCTGTGGAGTTGTGTCAAGTCAAAACCAGTTAGTCTTAGGTTCTATTGTTGTCCTGCTGAACTAACAAGCATTATTGAGTAAAGACCTATTTTGTGAAATAATATATCTAAAAATTTGAATTCTGGGGTGCCTGGTTGGCTCAGTCAGTAGAGTATGTGACTCTTGATGTCACGATCATGAATTCAAGCCCCGTGTTCCTCATGAAGCCTAAGAGAAAGAAAGAAAGAAAGAAAGAAAGAAAGAAAGAAAGAAAGAAAGAAAGAAAGAAAGAAAGAAAGAAAGAAAGAAAAAGAAAGAAAACTAATAATAGTTTTAAAAATTAGAATTCTGCTCTTTTTTTTCACTCCTTTAACAAACTGATCTATCATAATCCTGGGTACACTTACACAGGTCACTTGACTTTATTTTCGTTATCTGGAACATAGGTACTAATTTGATCCCTTTAATTATTGTGATAGTTAATTTTATATGTCAACTTGGCTAAACCATGGTACCCACTGTATGATCAAATACAGGTCTAGATGTTATTGAGACGGTGTATTTCAAATGTGGTTACCATTTAAATCAGTAGACTTTAAGTAGATTACCTTCCATAATTGGGTGTGCCTCATGCAATCAGTGGAAACCCTTTAAAGAAAAGACTGAAATCCCCAGAAAAAGGAATTCTGCTTCCAGACTCAAGACTGCAAGACTGACGCCTGCCATTTTCCAGCCTGCTGATCTGCCATGCACACTTCAGATTTGCCAGGTCCCACAGTCTCATGAGCCAATTCCTTAAAATAAATCTCTGTCTCTGTCTCTCTCTCATTCTATCTCTTTCTCTCTCTCTCCCTCTCTCTCTATATATATACATACAATTTAGTTTGATCATAGATGATAGATCAATTGATCAATAGATAAATAGGTAGGTAGGTAGATAGATAGATATCCTATTAGTTATGTTTTTCTGGACAACCCTGACTAATACAATGACCTCCCTTGCAATTGTCTTAAAGATGAGAATGTGGTTTAGGTTTAGGAAAGGTTACATATATAGGAAGACCATTATTCCTTTATCACTCCCAGGAGATAAACTTCTCCTGAAGATCTTATTATATTCTCTCTCCCTCCCTCAACATCTATCTTACCTAAACAACAATAGTCATTATTACTTTACAAAGGTGAGGCAGATAGAGGATAGGAAAACTCAGGGTCATCAAACCAAATCAATCAACCCACTTACTTTATGAAACTCTGACTCTCTTTAAAAGACCAAAGCAGGGGCGCCTGGGTGGCTCAGTCAGTTAAGCGTCCGACTTCAGCTCAGGTCACGATCTCACGGTCCGTGAGTTCGAGCCCTGCATCGGGCTCTGGGCTGATGGCTCAGAGCCGGGAGCCTGCTTCTGATTCTGTGTCTCCCTCTCTCTCTGCCCCTCCCCTGTTCATGCTCTGTCTCTCTCTGTCTCAAAAATAAATAAACGTTAAAAAAAAAAATAAAAAAAAAAAAGACCAAAGCAATATTCCTCAACGTATAATCAGTAACATTAATTCATAGTCTTATCTTGCTTGTTTGAAATAGATTTTCCACTAACATTAAACACTTACCACCTACTCCAAAACCTCCTCATTATTCAGTTGTCCTCTTATACCCTGTTACAGAAGCCCAGGATGGAAAATCCTATAGCACAAAATTTTACACAGGGTGGATTTCAGGCTTGAAAGCTTTGGGATTTTTATCTGTCAGACATAGGATTTTGAAGTGCTCATTGGATGACTATAATTGAACTTGCCATCAATGAATACTCAGGGGAACTATTAGAAGTTTTCCATTTCAATGAATTTCTTGTTATTAGTCTCATTCATTTAGCAGTTTAATAAGTGGACAATAAAACCAGCAGCCTCCAAATGTTGAAGAGTGCCAAACTTTTGGCAATTAGTATGACATCAGTTTGTTTAGCCACCGTACTAATGATTGCAATACACATCAGAGATTCAAAGTCCACTGACAAATGAACCTCACCCATGAATACTAAATAAATTAGTATCAATCCATGGGCTCCCAAAATACCCAATATGCAGTCTGGAACTCACTTAGTTTCCAGAAATAACTGACTCAACACGTCCTCATTTGTCTTTTCTATTGCTTGAGTAAAAAAGTCAAAGCAAAAAAATACAGTCGGCTCTGTACAGATTATCCACATAAGATAACCTCTTTATGTAAGGCAAAAATATCAAGATGTTTGGAACCAGCTAGTTTTTAAATCTCCTTAAAAGATTTTTGACTACCTAAAGGAAAAACAATAATGCATGGTGGAATTTATAATACGCAGAAATAAAATATACAAAAATAATAACAAAAAAGGCTGGGAGGAGGAAAATGGAAGTTTGGAAGATTCTTATGTTATACAGGCAGTGGTATAATATTATTTTATAATATACTGCTTTAAAGAGTATTCTCTAAATGCTAGAGAAACAGTAAAATAAAGTGGTATAGTTAATAATGTAATAGTAGAGATGAAATAAAATATTTTTAAAAACTGAGTTAATCCAGGGCACCCAGGTGGCTCAGTCAGTTAAGCATCTGACTTCGGCTCAGGGCATGATCTCGCTGTTCATGAGTTCGAGCCCCGTGTTGGGCTCTGTGCTGACGACTCAGAGCCTGGAGCCTGCTTCAGATTCTGTGTCCCCCTCTGTCTCCACCCCACTCCTGCCTGTTCTCTGTCTCTGTCTTTCAAAAATGAATAACCATTTAAAAAAATCTCACTTCATCTAAATGATAAAAAGAAAAAGAACATAAGAAAAATTAGGTTGGAAAACAAATAGCAAAACGGTAGATTTAAACCAAACCCCATCAATAATCACATTAAATGTAAACGGTCTACCTTATATCTAGAATATGTAAAGAACTCTTACAACTCAATGATAAAAAGACAAATAACCAACCTGAGAATGGGCAAAGGATTTAAACTGACATTTTCCCAAAGAAGATACACAAATGGCCAATAAGCCCATGAAAAATTTTTCAACATTATTATCCTTCGGGGAAATGCAAATCAAAGCCACAACAAGATACCACTTCACATGCACTAGGATGACTATAGTCAAGAGGCAGAAAATGACAAGTGTCACAAAGGATGTGGAGAAATTAGAACCCCCAATAATAATTGGTAGGACTATAAAATGATGCAGGCATTTTGGAAAATAATTCGGCAGCTCTTCAAAATGTTAAAGACAGACCTATCATAACCCAGCAGATCCACTCCTACACCCAAGAGAACTGAAAACATATGTCCACACAAAAATTTGTACATATTCATTGCAGCATCATTCATGCTATCCAAAAAGTGAGAACAACTAAAATGTCTATCAATTGACAGAAGGTTAAACAAAATGCGGTATGTTCATAAAATGGAATATTATTCAGTAATAAGAAAGGAATGAGGTACTGATACGTGATACAACATGTATCTACCTTTGCAGTGTAGGAGATGAAGAGACTATGAAGTTTGATGATGTTGAGGAGAAAAGAATACCGAGGCAACAAATGTCACGGGCCCTGGCAGAGTTCCATCATCGCAAAGTCAGTAAACACACAGCAGACTGTAACCATTTACAGATGCTTGGCCATTACCAGAATCACCAGAACAGTGAGAGTAGGAAAAAGAACAAGGGATGGGTGAGTGCTCCCGAAGTCCAGGCCCAGAAGCACCACCCCTACCTCAGGCCATGGGTGTCACCTTACTATATGTGTAGATTCCATGGGCCTTGACCGGACGATTCCAACGCTCTGGTGCAGGAAGTGATGGAGGATACTGACAACCAGGGTGCAGGACAGCAACGTGGACCAGTGAGACAGAATGTGAATCAGAGCTATAGACCATAATTCTTCAGGGCCTCTCTTCACCAAACACAGCCTAGTGAGGACAGCAACGAAAGGGAGATGAGAGCCAAGGTCAGCAGCCATATCGGGGTCGGTACCACAACTTCAGTTACCTCCTCAGATGCCCAGAAAACCCTAAACCACAACATGGCAAAGAGACAAAAGCAGTTGATCCACCAGCTGGAAATTCATCTGTTCCTGAGGCTGAGCAAGGTAGGGCTGAGTAAAAGCCAGCTTAGGACCTCTGCCAAAATCTAGTTTACTCATCCAACCAAAAGAAATGAATATAAAATTCCAGAAGAAGAAATTTATAAAATATTGGAGCTGATGCTGTAAGTGCTTGCTTTTTTGTCCATGGACTAGATAACTAGAACTATCTGCATTATCTGTGCAGCTTGGGGTTTTTAATATTTTTACCTAAAGCCCTTTACCCTATCTTTTGGGTAATGACAAACAAGTTTTTTTGTATTTTTTTTTTTAATGCCTGGTTTTTCTCAATACGTCTTTAAAGGTTTTTAAATTGTGGGGTGCCTGGGTGGCTCAGTCAGTTAAGCATCTGACTTCAGCTTGGGTCATGATCTCACCGCTTGTGGGTTCGAGCCCCGTGTCTGGCTCTGTGCTGACAGCTCAGAGCCTGGAGCCTGCTTCGGCTTCTGTGTCTCCCTCTCTCTCTCTCTGCCCCTCCCCTGCTCGCACTCTGTCTCTCTCTCTCTCTCTCTCTCTCAAAAAATAAATAAACATTAAAAAAAAATTTAAAGATTTTTAAATTGTTTCTTATCTGGCCAAGTTGAAATGACTAGGAATCTCACTTTGACTCTGTAACAAAAGTTTATAACTTGATTTTTTAAGTCAATTGTAATATTGTGATTTATATTAAGAAATACATATTTGGTCTTCATCCCCTTTCCAAGCACAGAGCTCCAAAAACCCTAGGAATTTCCTAAGTGATGAGAACGATAAAGGTGTCTTTTTTATGTTACTAAGATACCTTTGAAAACACCGGAGAGGGGAGCTGGTTGCCAGGAGAACCAACCTTGGTTTTTTTGTTTGTTTGTTTCTTAAAGTTTATTTATTTATTTTTGAGACAGAGAGAGAGAGAGAGAGAGAGAGAGCATGAGCTGGGGAGGGACAGAGAGAGAAAGAGAGAAAGAATCCCAAGCAGACTCCATACCGTCAGTGCAGAGCCTGACTCCAGGCTCAATCCCTTAAGATCGGGCCCTGAGCCAAAACCAGTCTGACACTTAACTGACTGAGCCACCCAGGTGCCCCAGAAAAACCGACTTTGTAATTAAAGATTTGAGACTTTCAGTACCACTCCCTGACCCCTGGGGAGTGGAGAGGGGCTGGAGGAGCAGGAGCAGGGAAGGGACAGAGAGAGAGGGAGACACAGAATCCAAAGCAGGCTCCAGGCTCTGAGCTGTCAGCACAGAGCCTAACACGGGCTCGAACTCGTGAACCATGAGATCATGACCTGACCCAAAGTCAGACACTTAGCCAACTGAGCCACTCAGTCACCCCTCTAGCTTGCCTTTTTTAAAATGAGAGCTCACAAATGGAATTATCAGGTAAAAGAAATATGAACATATTAATGGCCTTGATTTGTAATGTCAGATTATTTTCCAACAGGATTATGTCCATCCAAATTCCATCTCAAAAAAGTTCATTTTAGGCACCTGGGTGACTCAGTTGAGTGTCTGACTTCGATTCAGATCATGATCTCATGGTTCATGAGTTCAAGCCCCACATCATCAGGGAGCCCACTTCACATCCTCTGTCCCCCTCTTTCTCTCTGGCCCTCCCCCACTCATGCTTTCTCTCAAAAATAAAAGCATTTTTTTATAAAGTTCATTTTAGGGGCACCTGGGTGGCTCAGTTGGTTAAGTGTCTGACTTTGGCTCAGGTCATGATCTTACAGCTCATGAGTTCCAGCCCTGCATCAGGCTCTGTGCTGACAGCTCAGAGCCTGGAGCCTGCTTCTGATTCTGTTCTCCCACTCTCTGCCCCTCTCCCACTCATGCTCTGTCTCCCCCTCTCTCTCAAAAATAAGTAAACATTAAAAAGGTAATTGAAAACAAAGAAAAAAGTTCATTTTATTTATGTATTATATTTATTGGGGGTGGGGTAGAGAGTGCATGCATTCAAGTAGGGGAGGGGCAGAAGGAGAGGGAGAGAGAGAATCTCAAGCAGATTCCATGCCCAGCACAGAGCCCCATGTGGGGCTTGATCTCATGACCATGAATCACGATCTGAGCCAAAATCAAGCGTCAGATACTTAAATGACTGAGTCTCCCAGGTTCCCCTCAAAAGTTAATTTTAAAAATCACAATGAAAACTCACTTCTACCTCACCCAAAGACAATTCTGTTTAATCTTTGATTCCAAACAAATTGTATAATACATGGTTAACTATATCTTATATTAACTAGGAGCAGCCCTCACTTTTGATTTCCAAATAACCTACAATCTGAGCCTCAGAGCTCTGGTCAGCCTCATCGTGTGTGGGGACAAAGCTACATCAATAATCATTTATTTTCTACTCTAGCTAACAGGCTATAATGTTTAACAAACTTCATTGAAAATTTGAAGACAATACAAGGGAATTACAAAGCAGGAAAGGAAAATCTTAAAACTAACTAAAGATTTTTATGATTCTTAATGTCCAATGACCATGCCTTGCCATAGGAATCCCCTACTGGCTCTCTTTCCTCTCCTTGAATTGCAGCATATTGCCTATGCTTACTTTTCCCCCCATCTTCTATGGGTGATTATATCCCTGCATTCAAGTGCAAAGCCCTACACCTCATTTCTACCCTGCCTGATAAACTCCTAAAGTATATTAAGATTGTATCAATTTCTCAGGAAAGCATGTAATATCCTTGCAAAATCAATCAGAATATTTAACATCTCATTTTGAAGCATTTGGATCTGGATTTCCAAAGTTCAGGGTCTCCCCAAAAAGATTGACCACAGTGGTCTCTCCTGAGCAAATAATCTACCCCATATACAAACTCCATCTTGCAGCCTTTAATCCACAACCAAGAGTTGTCAGGATTTCACCTTCCACAAACCAGAGAAGAGAGAAACACTGAGATCCAGTCCCAGAACCCCTGGCACATAACATTTAGTGAAAGTTCAGGATTAGAAGTGAAATACCTAGGGACACCTGGGTGGCTCAGTCGGTTAAGCATCTGACTCTTGATTTTGGCTCAGGTCATGATCTCGCAGTGATGGGATTGAGCGCCCCATCGGGCTCAGTGCTGGGGGTGGGGCCTGCTTAAGATTCTCTCTCTCTTTCCTTCTCTCTCTCTCCCCTCTGGCCCTCTTTCGTGCTCTCTCTCTCAAACCAAAAACAAAAAGATGTGAAATAGCTAACACTTATATACCACTGAGTATGTAAGTTACATGTTACCTAGGTAGGTAGGTAGGTAGAAATAGAGATAAACATACATAGTTATAACTCACAACAACCCATGAGCCAGGGACTATTACTATTACTATTCTCATTGTATAAGTGAGGAAACTAAATCAAAGAGAAAGTGACTTACTCAAGACCACCCAGCTAGAAAAAAGCAAATTCAAATCCAGGCAGTCTACTCCCAAAGTCCCCAGTGGTAACTCACAGCAGGCATCCACTCAGCAAATACAGTTTCTCACTGCCAGGGTCACCTGTGAAGTTGGGTGCAGCTGAAGAGGCCTCGTAGCCACCGCTTGTCTCACGGCACAGAGGGCAGAGGCAGAGTCTGTCCTCTGCAGCTCGGCCCGGGAGGAGATAACTGGATGCATCAGAGCGACTAAGGAACGAAGGAAAACCACCTCTCCTCTCCCAACCATCCAGAACACTTCAGACACACGTGTGGGTGCTCCGCTGCCACGTTGCTGGTACCAATCCGGCCCGCCCAAACCAGACGTCCGGTTCGTGCGCTTGGCCCGCACCGAGGCTCCTTCCAGAGCCGTCCCCTCCGTGGGCTGCTGAACGCCTTGTCCCGCAGCGCCTGTGAGAACACGCGGGTCCTTGGCAGGGCAGCGCTCCTGGGAGCCACAGCGTTATTTAAAAGGAGAACACTGCCACCGCTGGAGGAGTTCCCTAGACAGACACAAGTGACAGTGAAGCGGCAACGGTAGTGATAGTGATCGTAGTGGTAGCAGCAGCCACGGTAGCAGTAGTAATACGGGGACGGTTAGCACCACTTCAGGAAAATGTGGATCAGAAAAGACTCCTTCATTACAAAGACCAGAGGTGGCAAACATCCAGCCGGTAGAAAATTATTTTGAAACCCCCCTGCAGAGTTCGCTACTGACTCGAGCCTTACTTCCCACCGTCAGGGAAACATAAAGAAGGAAATCTCCCCACATCTGCTGCGGGACACCCCGGGCCAGGCACTGCATCCCCGGTGCCTGAGCCGCTGGAACCGGCGGCAGAAGGTCCGTGCCCTCCCTGGGGCTGAGGGAGGAAAACCCAATCTGGATGCAAAACCCAGAAGAAACACCAGGGTGGGAAGCTCCTCTCTTGACAGGTGACTTTCAGCTTCCGCAGGAGCAGTTGAGGGTTCCCTTAGAGCAGTGTCCTCGCGGGAACGTTTTCTACTAGTGAATCCACAGGCTGTAGTCCAGGAGATTCTGTGAACACTGAACAGTAGAATGGTGTGTAAAGAACAGAGATGACAAGTGGGAAGAATAACACAGGGAGAGGCAGAAGTGGTCCATTTCTCCATAATAAGAGTTTCTCTTCTCCCAAGGCAGGAGAATATGGAAACAGGGGTGTGATCAGACATGGGTTATGCACATTGTGTGTGTTTGGGGAGGCGGGGGGAATAGGGATGGTGATGGTGGTGTTTGTAGCAGTGTGGAAGAGATGGGAGAATTTTACTACCAGCAATCAGATATTTTTATTTAATCTCAAGAAATACAATATGTTCATCTGTACATATGTATGAATCTAGAGAAAGAAACAGAAAGACAAAGGAAACTATTAACTTTAGTTGCTTTACTTTAGAAAGCTAGAATTAAAAGCAAGTGGTGAGGGGCACCTGGGTGTCTTAGTCAGTTGGGCCTCTGACTTGGGCCCAGGTCGTGATCTCTTGGCTTTTGAGTTTGAGTCCTGTGTCTGGCTCCCAGCTCTCAGCATGGCACCCACTTTGGGCTTTGGATCCTCTGTCTCCCTTGCTCTCTGCCCCTACCCTTCCTTCTCTCTTTCTCTCTCTCTGTCTCTCTGTCTCTCTCTCTCTTAGTAAATAAATAAATAAATAATCTTTTAAAAAATCATTCTTTTAAAAAAATTTTTTAAATGTTTATTTATTTTCTAGAGGGAGAGACACAGAGTACAAGCAGAGGAGGGGCAAAGAGAGAGGGAGACACAGAATCTGAAGCAGGCTCCAGACTGAGCTGTCAGCACAGAGCCTGACGCGGGGCTCAAACTCACAAACAATGGCAAAGACCTGAGCCAAATGAGCTCCCAAAAAATATTCTTTTAAGAAAAGATAATACTGTCATCTTGTGGCCAGATGTAACATTGCAACTTTATACACACGTGTGTGCGCACACACACACACACACACACGCACTAAACATTTTCTTCCCTATTAATTTAGAACTAAAAAGAATCTTAGAAATCATTCCGTCTCTGTTCAGACCCATCATTTTACAGTGAAGGCTCTTGAAGCTTATATCCCTCTCCAGGCTTCATTTCTTCACATTTAGCCAGTTGCCCAGTATTACTCAGATTAACATTAACTTTTATAAAATAAATACATAAATATCCAAAGTTATTCACACTGGCATATGCTGCCAATGCCTGCACCTGCATGTGAGAATCAATTTGATATCAAATCAACTTTTGGTAACTTTAAATCTGAGATTCATGTTTGAAAGCATGGCTTTTTTTCTCTGTCCATAGTATTTAATACGTGTGGGAGTTTCTCTTACTCCTTCATTTTTTAAGTTATTTATTTATTTTGAGAGAGAGCACATGCACAAGCAGGGGTGGGGGGCAGAGACAGAGAGACAGAGACAGAGAGACAGAGAGAGAGAGAGAGAAAGAGAATCCCAAGCAGGTTCCACTCTGTTAGAGCAGAGCCCAATGTGGGACTTGAACCCACGAACTGTGAGATCATGCCTGAGCCTAAAACAAGAGTCAGAGGCTTAACCGACTGAGCCACCCAGGCACCTCTCTTATTCATTCATTTAAAAGCATTCATTGAGAACCTACTATGTACCAGGCACTGTGCTAGTGTTAAGGATCGCACAGTGAGCAAAACTCTCACCTGTCATGGAGCCTACATTCTAGCGAAGGAAGACAAACAATAAATAAGCAAATGAAAAATACAACAGGAAACAGGTGGGGAGGATCAAGAGAGACCTCACTGATTAGATTACATCGGAACAGAAACCAGAAGACATGACATGGGTCCCCTGATGGATATTTGGGGGAGAGAGCTGATCAACTGAGACTTCATAACACCACTAAGAAATTGGAGGTCATTCAAAACTATACTGACAAGGTTATTCCCCACAGCTCCCTTTCCTGAGCTCTAAGAGAAAGGTTTCCTGCTCTCTCTCTCAAAATAACCTAATGAGGATTTGGGGAGGGAAGATCTCATTAGGGAAATACCTTAGAGCAAGATTTCCCCTGAGGTTGGAATTTTTTCTTCATATCTCTTAACAGCGTGCGGGGTTTTTTTTTTTTTTTTTTTTTTCCTTTTAATCAAAGCTGCAGAGCCAATAGCTGATGAAAACCAATGTAAAATATGACTCAAGAGGTATAGGAGTCACACTCATCAAAGAGCCCAGAAAGGCAGAGGCTCTCAGAGATTCTGAATACTCATTTGCCAGGAAAAACTCCTGAAAGATTCCTAAAGCCTTCCCCCAAACAGATGCAGAGCCCCTTACCACAAGCCAGACTGACTGTCTGAAGCACAACCCCCTGGCTGCTGGACCATTCGGCTCGAGGACAGCCAGCCTCCTCCACAACTTTGCAGCTCTGTCCAGTGAGTCCAAGCAGATGGAAAAGCAGTCCTAAAACCCGCTCCATTCAAACTACAGTCACCAACTAATCTTGGAACTTTAAGATTTTCTGTTATTTCACCAAGTGTTAAATCGATCAGTTTCTCCATCTGCGTCCTCAATTCTTTCCCAAACTGCTAGAATCAAGCTCCTTCTTTCCAAATGTAAGGAATTTCTTTTTGCGATGAGAAAAATACTCAGAAGAATCTTAACAACATTTTCTTTTCATTTTCTCTTTTTAGGGCACAGCTGGGCAGTGACAGAGTCACAGAGGTTGTGAAGAAGATTCTTTGGTAATTGTGCAAACATAAGCCAGATTCGTGACCTCTCTGTTCTTCGGGACACCAGGTACCTCGCCTTAAGCAAGGCTTGTTTTTAAAAATCTTTGGGAGGGGCGCCTGGGTGGCTCAGTCGGTTAAGCATCCGACTTCGGCTCAGGTCACGATCTCGCGATCCGTGAGTTCGAGCCCCGCGTCGGGCTCTGTGCTGACAACTCAGAGCCTGGAGCCTGTTTCAGATTCTGTGTCTCCCTCTCTCTGACCCTCCTCCATTCATGCTCTGTCTCTCTCTGTCTCAAAAATAAAATAAATGTTAAAAAAAAAATTAAAAAAAAAATCTTTGGGAGAACAGGATGCACTGCTGTGAGAATAGATAGAATATGCCAAGGCCACCCCAAACTCTCTGCAGTTCCCCTGCTCTGCTCTGGCTCTACCAGAATGTCTAACTTGTGCATGAGTATAAAGGAAGAGGAATCTTTTTTCCAGAAACAGATTCGGGTTGGGTCTTGTCCCAAGGGTAAAGGTCCTTTGATCCTAATTGTGTCTGACACAACACTACCAGTCTTCATTCCTCATCTTCAAGAGTTTCATAACTGTCCCCTCCTGACCCAAATCCCAGAGCTAGCTAGCTAGCTAGAGGCTTGCCCTCCCCTGAGCTGCTGCTCCAAATGGAAAGGCACTCACTGCAAGAGATGTGCTCACAATGGGGCGCCTGGGTGGCTCAGTCAGTTAAGCATCCGACTTCGGCTCATGATCTCACGGTGTGAGTTGAGCCACCAGTCAGGCTCTGTGCTGACAGCTCAGATTCAGACTGTCCCCTCTCTTTCTGCCCCTCCCCCTGCTCACGCTCTGTCTCTCTCTCAAAAATAAATAAATAAACATTTAAAAAATTAAAAAAAAAAAACAAACCAGAGAGAGAGATGTGCTCACACCAAACTGGCCTGATTTGGGGGCTAGGGGGAGGATACAGAAAGTAGCCCATCCCATGATCCCACAGCTCCATAGAATTCTTACCCCACCTGTCTTTATCTTCTCAGTGCCGCTCTTTCACCCCACGGCTTCTCCCTAGAGTTTTCAGGATAATTCCCTCTTAAACATGTATGGTTTATTCTCTAATACCCTGGCCCTTATTTTCAGATGCTTTTTATATTGATATTTAACCTTATGCTATTTGTATGTGTTTTTATATGGAAATTCCAACTATTTTGCAACATGATTTTAGCAGCATCAAATGGCCTAAAACCAGGGAAACTTTCTTTTTATGTAAGAGACAGAGACAGAGCACAAGCAGGGGAGGGGCAGAGACAGAGGGAGACACAGAATCCGAAGCAGGCTCCAGGCTCTGAGCTGACAGCACAGAGCCCAACCTGGGGCTTGAACTCACAAACAGTGAGGTGATGACCTGACCTGAAGTCAGACACTTAACCAACTGAGTCTCCCAGACGCCCCTAAAACTGGGGAAACTTTAAAATACTTTGCTTATCGGGCTCCTGGGTGGCTCAAGTCAGTCGAGGGTCCAACTCTTGGTTTCAGCTCAGGTCGTGATCTTGCCCTTTTGTGAGTTAGAGCCACTCACCCGGCTCTGTGCTGGCAGTGTAGAACTTGCTTGGGATTCTCTCTCCCCTTCTCTATCTGCCCCTCCTGCACTCTCGCTCTCTCTCGGAGAGAGTCTCCGTCTCTCTCAAAATAAATAAATAAACTTAAAAAAAGTAAAATAAAATACTTTGCTTATCTAATTAGCTAGGGTAGATACAGTGAAATTGTTTTTAATTTTTTGAAAAATTTTCAGTCCGCCCCTTCCCTTACTTTAAATATCCTAAATTTCCACAGCTGAAAACAGGAGTGGACCCAAAGCAAAATGACACAGAAAGAAAGCTGATGGGGTAGAGGGTGAACGGTGTGTGTGTGGGGGGGGGGGGGGGATGGAGTGTGGCCAGACTATTTTCCTCTCTCTCGGCAAGAGATCTGATCCTTCTTCAAACTTACTTCCTGTTTCTCCAAAAATCCACTGGAAATCTACTCTGCCAACCTCTCTGCACCACAGATTGCCCACCTCTGCAACCTCTGACCACCACACCCCAAGTCAAAACCACCATCCTCTGTCTTGTCTGCCTAGAAAAGTAACCCCCTTTCAAACCCACCAGCTGTAACACACCTCAGTTTCCTGATCTCACCAAGCAGAGCCCCCAGAATCTAGAGACTAAAAGGTTACAGCAGGGCACCTGGAAAAAGTGGAGCCTGGTTTATGCACAACAAATGAGAAAAATCAGACGAGCAAGGCAGATAAATTAGAGAGGATTTTTCACTATACATAAATATGCATTATAGAAATCCATTAAATAAATCCCCCAGTGGTACCATTCTATTAATTATTTATACAAAATTTTACTTTCCTTTAAAAAATCTCAGGATTACATCACTTGCCTAAGTGGCAGCACACTAATATTATGTCTGTATTGACAACAAAATTACTTTGGCTCATAATTACTGTTTTATGCGTAATCTTAATCCCAACTATTTCTATCTTTTCTGTATACTCTACCCAAAAAAAAAAACTAGTCTTCCCATCTATTTTCAAATAAATCAAGACGCCCTCCTAATACTCAGGCAGTAAAAATTTGATATTTCTTCTTTTTCTGTGGGCAGAGGGCACGCTTAACATTTTCTATGGACCCTGAACTGAAGAGCCAGGTATATTAAGTATTATTATTACTATTAATAGCTCCTAAATCTTAATATGTGAATTAAGTTACTTTTAAAAATAACCAAGATAAAATCTCTCGGGGAAATTTCCTGGTGGAGATTAAAGGATTAAACCTGTTCATACTCACATGTTATTTATAATTAATCTGTTACCATTTAAATTGCTCTCTGCAAATAGTCATTTAAATTACAAAGATACTATAGTTAAATGGCAGATGAATCCATCTCAAACCTGAGTGTGGGGAGAAAAATCTTTATCAAACAGTCTCTTCAACAAATACATGTCATGCCTCTATCTTTTCTTATCATCTGGACCAGGAACTTCAAATTCTCTCAAGGTCTTTAGAGAGAGTTACTGTACAGTTGACTTTATATATATATATATATATATATATATATATATATATATATACATACATACACACACATATACACATACACACACACAAATATATATGTATATATATGCATATAAAATATATATGTATATATATTATATATATATATGCCATGTATATATTCACACACATACACACTAAAGATCAAGTCCTGCATTAACCAATGCTATTATAATAAACAATAAAAATTGCTCTATAACCCCATACAAAAACATACAATTCCAAACCAATGGACCACATCAATCAACCAATAAATCTAAATAATATCCTAGAGCAATAAAAAACAAGAGTGGCCCTTGGAGTTTGTTATAATAAAACTAAACACATAAGAATGAGATGTTCGCTAGTCAGTGGGTGGGTCCAAGGATTAGACAAACAAGATACAGCAGAGAAAGAAACACTATGTCTGTTCGGTGGGGTTTGGCAACATCCATTCCCATTAGCCATTCAGTCATTCAGAAAATAAATGACCACGTTTACTGTGTTAGATGGGATGACTAATAGGGGAGACAAATAAGAAATTGGACAATAGTAGTAGAATGTGATACATGCTCTGAGAAATATAAGCATGGTCCTCAGGAATCGGGGAAGTCTTTTTGCAGATAAGGGTCTCCCAACTTAGTCCGGAAGGGAAAGTGAGCATTACCCAGGTGAAGGGAACAGAGAAGGTATGGTGTGCATAGGCTCCCAGCTGGAGTATGCCGTTGGGAGAGCCTCGAGGGGTCCTTTGAACTGAACACTAAGAAGGAATTGCAAGGGGTGTGACCTAGTGGCAAATAAGAGACATACAATGAACATGTTTGCATGCTATGGTGAGGAGATGGGATTCTAGCTGAGGCACTGCAATGATGGGAAGTGGAGGGAAAAATAAGTTTGGTCATTGTGGGAAATGTGTTGCACACTGCTCTGCCTTAACCTGACTCAGCCCCTCTTCAGTGGTTGGGCTTTTTGTTTGGAGTTATTGGTCCTTCTCTATCATTCACATGTCCCCTTGTGCTTTGATCTGCCGAATTCTGCTGGCAGTATTTCCCAATCGATCAAAGATTCCATCCATCTAGGAAACTAACCAGTCTCTGGACAGTTTCTCTTATAAAGTGAACCAAAATAGTTGATGGCAACACCACCTCTTCTTTAAAATAAAAATAAGTAAATAAAAATTGTTTAAAAGTTGTGGCAGTTTCCTGTTTATCTCATCACTCAGGCAGGCATTAACCATTAGATGAAACCATTCTCTCACCACCTCCTGTGGATATTTCCCTTGTCTGACTTCACCACTCATCCCGACACACTACAGAAAGACATGGGAGAGACCAAAAACACATCCCTGGACCCCGTCGTGACAGGCTTCGTTCTCCTGGGCTTACCTCACCCCCCCAGTCTGAGGACCCTCCTCTTCCTGGTCTTCTTCATCATTTACATCCTGACTCAGCTGGGGAACCTGCTCATTCTGCTCACCGTGTGGGCTGACCCAAAGCTCCACGCTCGCCCCATGTACATTCTTCTGGGCGTGCTCTCATTCCTGGACATGTGGCTCTCCTCAGTCATTGTCCCCCGGCTACTATTGGATTTTACTCCTGCCAGCAAGGCAATGCCCTTTGGTGGCTGTGTGGCTCAACTGTATTTCTTTCACTTCCTGGGCAGCACCCAGTGTTTCCTCTACACCTTGATGGCCTACGACAGGTACCTGGCAATATGCCAGCCCCTGCGCTACCCCGTGCTCATGAATGGGAGGTTATGCACCATCCTCGTGGCTGGGGCTTGGGTGGCCGGCTCCATCCATGGGTCTGTCCAGGCCACCCTGACCTTCCGTCTGCCATACTGTGGGCCCAACCAAGTGGATTACTTTATCTGTGACATCCCTGCAGTATTGAGACTGGCCTGTGCTGACACAACCGTCAATGAGCTTGTGACCTTTGTGGACATTGGGGTGGTGGCTGCCAGTTGCTTCATGTTAATTCTGCTCTCCTACGCCTGCATAGTCCGCGCCATCCTCAAGATACGCACTGCTGATGGGCGGCGCCGAGCCTTCTCCACCTGCGGCTCCCACCTAACCGTGGTCACAGTCTACTATGTCCCCTGCATTTTCACCTACCTCAGGGCTGGCTCCAAGAGTCCCCTGGATGGGGCAGTGGCTGTGTTTTACACTGTTGTCACTCCATTACTGAACCCCCTCATCTATACCCTGAGGAACCAGGAAGTGAAGTCCGCTCTGAAGAGAATAACAGCAGGTGGAAAGGCCACCAGAGAAAACAAGTAACTACAGGCCCAGGGACTTCCTGCCTCACCATTGCTACCACACCTCTCAGCTTCTGCTGTGTGTGGCAAACGTTACATAAACTGCTACCTTACACTGAAATGAATTTAATTCTATTGAGAAGAGGCCTCTGAACTCCTTGTATTCATAATCTTTTCTTCTCATTAAATTGGTTCAAATTGTTTGACATTATTTGTTTAGAAACAAATGGACGCATTACTTCTACACCTTGGCTACCTTGTGAGATATGAAAATGCCTTAGGAAAGGCTGAAGAGGATGAGAATGTGACAACAACTTTGGAAGTCTGTTCTGCCAGAAAATTTGACATTCTCTTTGCCCCTAAACCCTAGACTTCTATAGCTTCAATGTTTCTTTGCTTATGCATGGCATTAGCATTCCCCAGCACTTCAACTTGAAAATACTGGATCATGTATGAAGTTCCCTTCCTGTTCCTCACTTTCCCCGTGTGCTGAGACACCAAATTCTGTCCCCTCCACTTTTACAATGTCTCTCTTGATGTCCTGACTAGTCTTTTGTCTTCTTCCTCCTCATCCACACCATAGTGAAAATTACTCTTCTGAAATGTAGAAGCTATAGGACTCTCCAGTGAATGTAAAAATAAAGGCAGGTTCCTCAATCTGGAGTTCAAAGTGCAAAAAATCTGAACCCAACATACCTTATCTCCCAAGATGTCTCTACCCTCTCTTCCCTCTCCCATCCTGACTGATTTACTGCAGGCCTCAAGCATGCCCAGTGCTTGCCTGCCACAAGCTTCCCCTCTACCAAGAATACACACCCATCAAAATTCATATTGTCCAATCTTTTAAGGACTTTTTAGAGAGTGTGAAGCTATGTCATCCAAATTTTAAAACTCTTCTTTTTTTAATTAGAATATTTGTACGTTCTTTTTTTTTTTTGTATTTGAATGTAGTTGACACACAATGTTACATTAGTTTCAGGTGTACAGCATAGTGATTCAAGAAGTCTATACATTATTCTGTACTCACTGTGAGTATAGCTCCCATCTGTCACAATTCAGCACTATTTCAATATCATTGGCTATTCCCTGTGCTGTGTTTTTATTCTCATGACTCATTCATTCCAGATACTGGAAGCCTGTATCTCCCACTCCCCTTCACCCATGTTACCCATCCTCCCACCCCTTCCCTCTGGCAACCATTAGTGTGTTCTCTGTGTTTATAGGTCTGATTCTGCTTTTTGTCTGTTTGTGTACTCATGTGTAAAACTCCTCTTAATGAAGATCTTGGCCTTTATGGTTCTTCCAACCGACCTCCTTCACCACCCTGTACCCTTCAAAACACATGCAAAGAACTCTTAAGACATTTGGATGGATTATACCAATTTCCCAAAAGGAAATGGATGCCCCACTCAAAACAGGATAATTTGAGAAGGGTTTCTTGACATAGGAGCTATTTACAAAGATACGGGAGTAGAGGAACCACAAGGAAAAGCTGATGAACGTGGGGCTTAGTAACACTCCAACTATTTACCATCCTTAGGCGAGAAGGGACAAGGGAGGGAACAATTAGAAGAACCTGGAAAAAAAGGGTCACATAACTCACACATGCCTTCTCCTCTGGAGTATTAACACACTTGTAGATATCCCTGTAGACACTAGGTTTTCCTAACAATGTACTCTTATTGATGATACCATTTTACACCACCTGAGGTAGGGTGTACTCTTGTTGGTGAGAGCATTTTCCTCCACCACTCATTTGGTTTATTTTTCTTAGGAACTAAAACTAAAGAGAGGTTAACTGCCACCATGAGAACATACTCGAGACATCTGAGTATCAATGAGGTCCTAGAAACTCCACAAACATGAGGACTAAAAAATAACTGGACAATAGGATGTGGTATCTTGGGGTGCTTGGGTGGCTCAGTCAGTTGAGCATCTGACTCTTGATTTAGGCTGAAGTCATAATCCCAGGGTCATGGGATTGAACCCTGCATTGGGCTCCACAATGAGTATGGAGTCTGCTTGGGATTCTCTCTCCCCCTCTGCCCCTTCCCTGTGCTTGCTCTCTCTCTCTCTCAAATAAAAATAATAATAATAAAAAACTTAAAATTTTTTTAATTTTATTTTTTATTTTTTTTAATTTACATCCAAATTAGTTAACATATAGTGCAACAATGATTTCAGGAGTAGATTCCTTAGTGCCCCTTACCCATTTAGCCCATCCCCCCTCCCACAACTCCTCCTGTAACCCTCAGTTTGTTCTCCACATTTATGAGTCTCTTCTGTTTTGTCCCCCTCCCTGTTTTTATATTATTTTTGTTTCCCTTCCCTTATGTTCCCTTATGTTTTGTCTCTTAAAGTCCTCATATGAGTGAAGTCATATGCTTTTTGTCTTTCTCTGACTGACTAATTTCACTTAGCATAATACCCTCCAGTTCCATCCACATAGTTGCAAATGACAAGATTTCATTCTTTTTGATTGCCTAGTAATGCTCCATTGTATAAATATATACCACATCTCTTTATCCATTCATCTATCGATGGATACTTGGGCTCTTTCCACACTTTGGCTATTGTTGATGGTGCTGCTATAAACATGGGGTGCATGTGTCCCTTCGAAGCAGCACACCTGTATCCCGTGGATAAGTGCCTAGTAGTGCAATTGCTGGGTCATAGGGTAGTTCTATTTTTAGTTTTTTGAGGAACCTCCATACTGTTTTCCAGAGTGGCTGCACCAGCTTGCATTCCCACCTTTAAAAAAAAAATTTTTAAAGGAGCATTGTACCTTGTTCAACAAGGAGTATAGAAAGCACAAAAGTTCCAAAGCAAAGGACACAGAAGCTGGGTTCATCCTCAAGTACTTGACAAGGTCAAGAGATGCTCAAAATTCAGAGCTCAGGAAGCTTCACTCTAAACATCATGGAAGATACTCAGACAAGATGCACTCCAATTCTTCTCCACCCTGAAAACATGTTTTAGACTGTGAGATTGTATCAGAACATCCTGTGGAGCCAGGGTTTGAACTTGGAATTACCTGACTCCCAAGTCCATACAAAACTAGTGTTCTTTAAATGTGACAACTGAGCTGAGTTCCCAGTTGGACCCACAGTATAACATTTTCCTCTGGGACTGCAGGTCCAAGACCCCCAGTGGATGCCTGAAACCACAGATAGTACCAAACTCTATACATACATTTTTTCCTATGCAGACATACTATGATAAAGTTTAATTTATAAATTAAGCACAGTAAGAGATTAACAGCAATAATAAAATAGAATAACAACAATATGCTCTAATAAAAGTTATGTGAATGCATCTCTCTCCCTCTCAAAATATCTTACTGTACTGTGCTCACCCTTCTTCCTCTTGTGATGATGTGAGATGATAAAATGCCTACGTGATGACATGAAGTGAAGGGGATGAGGTAGGCATTGTGAGGTAGCATTAGGCTACGACTGATCTCCATACAATAAGTCAAAGGGAGGATCATCTGCTTCTGGACTACGGTTGGCTGTGGGCAACTGAAACTGTGGGAAGTGAAACTGTGGTTGGGGGGGCGGGGGGAAGAGTATAATTCTAAATACCTTGGTTCTCACCGTCTGGTAATGGCTTACTCTAACCTCTAGCACCCAACCTTCATCCAAGTGGAAATGGAAGCTGTTAGGTCAGATAGAGGATGGAAATCCTACTGGAAAAGATATAAAGTATAAGAGAAGTGATCAGGGAACCTATGTGGCTCAGTGGGTTAAGTGTCTGACTTCAGCTCCGGTCATGATCTCATGGTTCATGAGTTCAAGCCCCAAGTGGGGCTGTCTCCCGTCAATGTAGAGCCTGCTTTGGATCCTCTGTCCCCCTCTCCCTCTGCCCCTCCCTGACTTGTGCTCACTTTCTCTCTCTCTCTCTCTCTCTCTCTCTCTCTCTCTCTCTCTCTCTCTCTCTCTCTAAAAAATAAATAAACATTAGATCAGTGACTTTAAAAAGAAAAAGAGAAGCACTCTTTCGTCTTGACCATGGTGGGCTGCGGGCAAGCGTGGTAGAAAAATGTGTGGTTTAGAAACTTCTGACTTTTAGGGAAAAGTAGGTATAAAAACAAGGTCAGAATGAATAAACCCATAGAAGCCCTTATGCATACTCCTCATAGTCACTAAATACAAAAATACCATACTGAGTGAGGAAAGAATCGATAATTTACATGTCTTAAAATTTTAAATACTCATTTCTATTTACCAGTCACTATTTCCTAGTTTTTTTTAATTTTTTAATGTTTTAAACTAAAAGGTTTTTAGACTCTATCTCCCTCATATTTTCAATGAGGCACCTAAATTTTTATTTTTCATTTTTACGAACAATATACATATTAAAGGTCATTTACTTCAGTGTGAGATCCTGTATTTAAATGTCGGGTATCTTTGATTTTATGTGTTGGGACTCCACTATGAACCCAGATACATTTGAGTCATTTGAAAGATTGAGATTCTCTGTTTGTTTTTTAATATTAATGTTGATGAGTAGCGGTTTTAAATGTATTTTTGTTTATTTTTAATTTTTTTTTATGTTTATTTGAGAGAGAGAGAGAGACAGAGAGAGACAGAGAGCAGGGTAGGAGCAGAGAGGGGGAGACACAGAATCCAAAGCAGGCTCCAGGTTCTAAGCTGTCAGTACAGAGCCTGACATAGGGCTTGAACCCACAAACCCTAAGATCATGACCTAGCCGAAGTCAGCCATTCAACCAACTGAGCCACCCAGGCTCCCTGAAAGATTGAGATTCTTTGGATAACTTGACTTGTAGTTTTGTAGTCATCCAATGTTTTATAGCTCTTACTCATTTCATGACTGATTTATATTTAAAACATATAACAAGCACATGATATCAGCACTGCTTTCAAACATCATACATTTCTCCCTCTAAAAGGCAATGAAGTCCAGTTCTAAGGGTCACATTTATTTTCCCTTTATTTTCAAAGACATGTTTTATAAAAGGTCTACCCTTTCTCTGTCTTCACTAGAACATAAGCAGGACATGCAGGGAATCTTTTACTCACTGATGGCACCACAACAACTGAAAGAATGTCTAGCACATATTAGGTAGGCAGTAAAACATTTGTTGAGTGAAAACCATCCCTTTTTCCTTTATTTCATAGTCACCACTGCTAAGTCCCTCTTGTTCTGTGTATGCCAAAAGACTGACTCAAAATTAGCTGATAAAAGAACCTAAACATCCAATGCTAAGGAGAAAAAAAACATGGAAACAGATATATCTCCTAAAATGTAGAGAAAGAGGAACTCATATATGAGAAAAAACTTCTGCATTTCCCTCTGTACTCAAAATGAATAGGCTACAATGTTGAACAAATGTCAAAGACTTTGGGATAGCATACAAGAGTTACAATCCAAGGGGTGCCTGGGTGGCTCCATTGGATGAACCTCCAACTCTCAAATTCAGCTCAGGTTATGATCCCAGGGTCATGGGATCAAGCCCTGTGTCAGGTTCTGAGCTGAGTGTAGAGCCTGCTTAAGATTCTCTCTCTCTCCCTCTGCTCCTCTTCTCTGCTCACACACTCTCTCTCTCTTGAAATAAAAAAATTAAATTAAAAATTAAAAAATATGTTTAAAAAAAGAATTAGAATGCAAGACAAGAAAATCTTTAAACTGGATGTTAGATTTTACTGTCTGTGCCCATCATCCAGTGCTTTCCTGGGCATTCCCTGCTGTCTGTCTCCTTCCCCACCTGCCCTCAGCCTCATTGTATGACCTCACTCCTCCTTTCCAAATAGGGGGGTTCTCTGTGATCTTCCCTTCACTCCCTAAGTCCACAGACCTTGCACTCTCCAATGTGCTGGATAAGTCCACTTAAAAGTTAAATAATATCAAAATAAGCCCTCCGAGAAATACAAAAATGAGGACATATTTCACAGAATTAAAAGCAACATTAACATCTCAAGCTGAGACATTTGCATTTGCTTCACCAATTTCAGAACCTCCCAGGGATAAACAAATGAGTACATGACTTAATATTTTGCATAAACAAAAGTACTCACCAAGGGATCCTTGCTCTGAATAAAGAGCCTCCCCCAAAAGCAAATTCTATCTTCAACTCTTAGGGGGATCTTGGAAGTACAAATAAGCAGAAGGAGGAGGGAAAGCAGAAGAAAGAGAGAAAAAGAGAGTAGTCAGTGGTTCAGATATACTAGGATTCACTTTCGGAGTCCTCTGTTACATTCTTCCAAAGTTTAAAATTAGAGGTGTAAGCAGGCATCCACTCAGGAAATACAGTTTCTCACTGCCATGGTCACCTGTGAAGTTGGGTGCAGCTGAAGAGGCCTCGTAGCCACCGCTTGTCTCACGGCACAGAGGGCAGAGGCAGAGTCTGTCCTCTGCAGCTCGGCCCGGGAGGAGATAACTGGATGCATCAGAGCGACTAAGGAACGAAGGAAAACCACCTCTCCTCTCCCAACCATCCAGAACACTTCAGACACACGTGTGGGTGCTCCGCTGCCACGTTGCTGGTACCAATCCGGCCCGCCCAAACCAGACGTCCGGTTCGTGCGCTTGGCCCGCACCGAGGCTCCTTCCAGAGCCGTCCCCTCCGTGGGCTGCTGAACGCCTTGTCCCGCAGCGCCTGTGAGAACACGCGGGTCCTTGGCAGGGCAGCGCTCCTGGGAGCCACAGCGTTATTTAAAAGGAGAACACTGCCACCGCTGGAGGAGTTCCCTAGACAGACACAAGTGACAGTGAAGCGGCAACGGTAGTGATAGTGATCGTAGTGGTAGCAGCAGCCACGGTAGCAGTAGTAATACGGGGACGGTTAGCACCACTTCAGGAAAATGTGGATCAGAAAAGACTCCTTCATTACAAAGACCAGAGGTGGCAAACATCCAGCCGGTAGAAAATTATTTTGAAACCCCCCTGCAGAGTTCGCTACTGACTCGAGCCTTACTTCCCACCGTCAGGGAAACATAAAGAAGGAAATCTCCCCACATCTGCTGCGGGACACCCCGGGCCAGGCACTGCATCCCCGGTGCCTGAGCCGCTGGAACTGGCGGCAGAAGGTCCGTGCCCTCCCTGGGGCTGAGGGAGGAAAACCCAATCTGGATGCAAAACCCAGAAGAAACACCAGGGTGGGAGCTCCTCTCTTGACAGGTGACTTTCAGCTTCCGCAGGAGCAGTTGCGGGTTCCCTTAAAGCAGTGTCCTCGCGGGAACGTTTTCTACTGGTGAATCCACAGGCTGTAGTCCAGGAGATTCTGTGAACACTGAACAGTAGAATGGTGTGTAAAGAACAGGAGATGACAAGAATAGGAAGAATAACACAAGGCAAAGGCAAAAGGTAGTCAATTTGACAATGTTAACAGTTTCCCTTTTGCATGACACAATAAAATAGAAAGGAATCATCTTCAGGTGGAGTGCGTGTGTAAGCACATTGAACATGTGTTTGTGTGTCGTATATGTTTTGAAAGTTAAAGAGAGGGGCACCTGGGTGGCTCAGTCGGTTAAGCGTCCGACTTCAGCTCAGGTCACGATCTCGAGGTCCGTGAGTTCGAGCCCCGCGTCGGGCTCTGGGCTGATTGCTCAGAGCCTGGAGCCTGCTTCCGATTCTGTGTCTCCCTCTCTCTGCCCCTCCCCGGTTCATGCTCTGTCTCTCTCTGTCTCAAAAATAAATAAAACGTTAAAAAAAAAAAAAAAAGAAAGAAAGTTAAAGAGAGAAGGGGGGGCGCCTGGGTGGCTCAGTCGGGCGAGCATCCAACTTCGGCTTGGGTCATGATCTCACAGCTGGTGGGTTCGACCCCTGCATCAGGCTCTGTGCTGACAGCTCAGAGCCTGTAGCCTGCTTGGGATTCTGTGCTTCCTTCTCTCTCTGCCCCTAACCCACTTGCATTCTGTCTCTGTCTCTCTCAAAAATAAATAAACTTTTTTTTGAAATTTTTAAGAGAGAAGGGAATTTGGCTATGCTTTAAGTATTTTTGCAACAGCTAATATAGAAATAGTCTTCAAAAAATTCAAGAAGGGGACACCTGGGTGGCTCAGTCGACTGAGTGTCCAACTCTTGATTTCAGCTCAGGTCATGATCCCAGAGTCATGGGATCAAGCCCCATGTAGGGCTCTGTGCTGAGTCTGGAGACTGCCTAGGAATCTTTCTCTCTCCCTCTCTACCCCTCTGCCCCTCTGTCCCTTTGCCCCTATCCCCCTCTGCCCCTCTTCCCCACTCCGGTTTGTGCTCTCTCTCTCTAAAAAAAAAAAATTCAAAAGCCAGTTGCAGAGTGAGGGTGTTAACTGGTCTTATCTTTATCAATATATGTAGTATATACATGTTTTTAACTTTTATTGATTTAAGTGATCTCTTCACCCAACGTGGGGCTTGAACTCATGACCCTGTCAAGAGTCAGATGCTCTTCCCACTGAGCCAGTCAGGTGTCCCTTATACATGTATTTGTGTGTGTGTGTGTGTGTGTGTGTGTGTGTGTGTGTATAATACATATATATATATATATACACACACACACGTGTATTATATATGTATTATATATACATATATACGTATTATATATACATATATGTCACTATAATGTATATTACAATTATAATATATATTATATGTATTATATACATACATATATAATATAATATTATATATATACACTTTTTAAAGGTTTTATGTGTATATATACATATTATATATATATATATATACATAATATGTATATATATACATAAAACCTTTAAAAAGTGTAGGACACACTAATAGCATGGGTTACGTTAGGGGCTCCACTGAGAATGGAATGAGGAAAGATTTTTTTCCCTGCACACCTTTACTACTTAATGTGAAAATGAATAAGCTTCATTATTTAATTTAAAAGACAGATCTAGGGGTACTTGGCTGTCTGAGTCAGAAGAGCATGGGACTCTTGACCTTGGAATCGTGAGTTTGAGCCCCACATTACATACAGAGATTACTTAAAAAAAAAGAACAACAATTTTAAAAAAGAGAGAGAACTGAAAAGAAAGAAGAGAAGGGGGAAATAAGGGAGGAAGAAAATGAGAATTAAAGAAAAAAGAAAGGAAAAAGGAAAAACTTCAACCATATCTTAAACCATTTACCAAGATACCTCAGAAAGAAATTTCCTGTGATCTGATGATATTTTTCCAAACCTATTGGCCTCTCATGAATATCATTTACTGTCAAAGGCAGCAATAATAAAAAAGATGGATGGGTTGCCTGGGTGACTCAAACATCTGACTCTTGGTTTCTGCTGGGGTCTTGATCTCATGGTTCATGGGTTTGAGCCCCACATCAAGCTCTGTACTCACAGTGTGGAGCTTGCCTAGGATTCTCTTTCTCTGCCCTCCTTTCTCTCTCTCTCTCTCTCTCTAAAAAATAAGTAAATAAACACTTTAAAAAAGATGGGCAATAACAAGTGTTATTGAAGATGTAGAGAAATTGGACCCCTCGTACATTTCCAGTGGGAATGCAAAATAATACAGCCACTGAGAAAAATCTGACAGTCCCTCAAAATATTCAACATAGAGCATATGACCCAGGAATTACTGTCTTATGGATATTCCAAAAGAAATAAAACCACGTGTCCACACAAAAATGTGCATGTGAATGGTCATAGCAACATTATTCAAACAGCCAAAAAGTATAAAAACCAAAATGCCCATCAACTGATAAATGGATAAACAAATTACGGTATATCCATAAAATGGAATAGCATTCAGCCATAAAAATGAATGAAGTTCTGATACCTGCCACAACGTGGATGGAGTTTGAAAACATTATGCTAAGTAAAATGAGCCAGACACAAAAGGCCACATTTTATATGATCCATTTATATGAAATGTTCATAAAAGGCAAATCCATAGAGACAGAAAGTAGATTAGTGGTTCTCAGGGGTTGGGGTGCAGGAGGGGTAAGGAAGAAAGGTGAAGAGATATTACTAGGGGAGCCTGGGCGTCCCAGTTGGTTAAGTGTTCGACTTCGGCTCAGGTCATGATCTCACAGTTCGTGAGTTTGAGCCCTGCGTTGGGCTCCTTGCTGACAGCTCAGAGCCTGGAGCCTGCTGCGGATTCTGTGTCTCCCTCTCTCTCTCTCTCTCTGCCCTTCCCCCACTTGTATTCTCTCTGTCTCTCCGTCTCTCTCTCTCTCTCTCTCAAAAATGCATAAATAAGCATTTAAAAGAAAAAAGAGAAAGGCTGCTAATGAGTATGGGATTTCTTTTGGGAGCGGTGAAAATGTTCAGGAATTGGTGATCAACACACAGCCTTGTAAGCACACCAACAACTACTGAGTTGTACACTCTGAAAGGGTGGTGAACTGTATTTGAATTAACCTCAGTAAAGCTATTCTTTTTAAAATTTATTTAAACCTATGTTGATAGATGTTGGAGAATTTCACTACACTTAAGATCGATGTATTATGCAAAAAAGGGGGGGGTGTATTTATTGAGCCCTGCTGTGATCACAGTTTTGTTTTTGGAATCTCCTGTCTGACTGGGAATTTGAATCTTTGCTGCTCGTTCTTGTCACACAGGGTCAGAATCATCTTCCCTCATGGATGGCCTGTGGAATGAAGATTGTTAAAGCTACTGCTGAGTCCATGTTGACTACAGGCTTTCCTTGATTTCGTAAGTGTGCGTTAAAATTCCTGTGTACATGGAATTAAGTCTCTTGAACAACAGCAGGCTTTTGTGCAACAACAGATGGATAGCAAATGTGTAGGGGTTGCCGCCTGCCTCCTCACCTTACTCGACTTTGTCCAAACAGCATGTTTGTTCATTTTTCTCATGTTTTCTAAAACCTGGTAGAAAACGGGAAACAAATTATTAGTGTCAGTGATAAGAAAATTGTAATAAACTTCATGCAACTGGGATAAAGATGAAAATAAACAAGCTGAAAGCAAAAGAAAAAGTTAAAGGCAATTTGTTTCCCTTGTGAATGCTCTGGAATAATTATTTTCTACTTACTGCATGTGGGTGGAATATAGTGCCTAGTTATAATAGATATAATACTGCCATCTTGTGGCACCATAAAACATTGCCATTTTATTTACACACATTCTCACCTATGTCCCCAAATGATTAATATGGTTTTTCTCTATCAAACATATAGAAATTTAGGGGTGCCTGGATGGCTCAGTCAGAAAAACATATGACTCTTGATCTCGGGGTCATAAGTTTGAACCCCATGTTGGATATAGAGATTACTTAAATAAATAAAACTTTAAAAAATTTTTAATATAAAAATTTAGAAACAAAGAAAAGCTTTAAAAGCATCTAGTCCTCTTCAACTATCTCATTTTACAACTGACATCATGTAAAACTTGGCAAAGTGGCAAAATTCCTTATGAGATTCTGTTCCTCTATCTGAAACTAGCTTTCTTTCCAAACATTGCTCAATAAATTGCTAAATAAATAAAGCCCTGATACCATTCATCTAGGTCTATGCTTTATTAAGTGGTCCAGATGAGAAGGAGCAGGGGACGGGTAGAGAGAGAGGAAGAGAGAATCCGAAGTAGGCTCTGCACTGTCAGCACAGAGCCCCACACGGGGCTTGAAGTCACAAACCGTGAGATCATGACCCAAGCCGAAATCAAGAGTCAGATGTTCACCCACTGAGCCACCCAGGAGCCACAAAATTTTCAGGGTTTAAATACTCCTACTATAGTCAATTTCAAACTCCAACATGACACCATTGTGTATAAAGTTGGTAAGGGCAGTACACCATTGTATGGTGTTTCCCACCATAAAGATTGGATAGATGTGAATAACCTCACAGATACTAGTAAACATAGAAAAATAGGGAGCCTGACTGACTCAATTGGTAGAGCATGTGACTCTTGATCTAGGGGTTAAAATTCAAGCCCCATGTTGGGTGTAGAGATTATTTAAAAATAAAATCATTTTGGGGGGCGCCTGGGTGGCTCAGTCGGTTGAGCATCCAACTTCAGCTCAGGTCATGATCTCACGGTTCTCGAGTTCAAGCCCCACGCCGGGCTCGCTGCTATCAGCGCAGAGCCCGCTTTAGATCCTCTGTCTCCCTCTCTCTCTGCCCCTCCCCCACTTGTGCTCTCTCAAAAATAAATAAAACATTAAAGAAAATTTTAAATAAAAATAAAATATTTTTAGTGAAATCTTTTTTTTAAAATTTAAAGAAAAATAATTAGAAAGTGATCATTTGAGTATTATTTCATTTCTAATATATTTAATTGAAAATACATGTCCAATTGCAAGTTTATATTTAAATTTAATTGCAAACTTAACAAAGAGCTCATAAAATTTTTGAAAATTTAGCGGTAGGGTATTGGAAGCCAGTACAAACCAACTTCAGCACACAACTGATGCCAAATCAGTCTGAGGGGAACAAGTCACGCCACATGCAATTCCAGATGGGGACATCTTCACCTACGTGGTCCAAGGAGCCTACCAGAACTGCCACACCCCCACAAAGTCAAGAGCAAATATCCAAGGAGCACTCCAACAATTTAAAACCATCCTCTTTCTCCACGCCATAAGAAGAATGGGGTCATCCAAGATTTCAAACTGATGGTGACTAAACTGTACTTAACTGACCTAAATTTAAGGGATTTTTTTTTCTCTCAGTATCTAGAGAGGTGGGAACATGTAAGAAAAATCAGCTCAATCATTAAAAATTAAGTCCATTTTCTTTTTCTTGTTTTCTTTTTTTTTTTAATTTTTTTTAACGTTTATTTATTTTTGAGACAGAGAGAGACAGCATGAACAGGGGAGGTTCAGAGAGAGAGAGAGAGAGACAGAATCTGAAACAGGCTCCAGGCTCCAAGCTGTCAGCACAGAGCCCGATGCGGGGCTCGAACTCACAGACCGCGAGATAATGACCTGAGCCAAAGTCAGCCGCTTAACCGACTGAGCCAACCAGGCGCCCCTCTTTTTCTTATTTTCAAGTAGGCTTCCCACCCAGCACATAGCCCCACGCGTGGCTTGAAATCACGACCCTGAAATCAAGGCCTGAGCTGAGATCAAGAGTTGGACACTTAACTGACTGAGCCGTCCAGGCGTCCCAAAAGTTAGGTACATTTTCAATGCATTTCTGAGTATCATGTGGGCAAAAGTGTGATCCCAACACTTCAAAGAAAGGAATCACAGAAATTGGAGGTCACCCGAACAGATCACGTTCTTCACAGCTCACTTTCTACATGTAGAAATGATTCCTGTTTGCTGTCAAAACAAAAAATAATGAGGATCAGGGGAGTGTAGCTCTCATGGGGGCAATGTTTCAGGGTAGAACTCCCAAGAGATAAATAGTTCTCTACAAATCTCTTGATAGTGTTTTAAAAAAAAAAAAAGAAAGAAAGAAAGAAAGAAACCCTCAGTCAAGGAAGATCTAGCTCATAATGCAATTGATGTAAAGTTCAAGGCACTTGAGTAGAGAAGTCTCAATCTGTAAAGAGCGTCCAAGGGCAGAGGATCTCATAGGCTGTTAGAAGGGTCAATGTTTCATTCCCCTGGAAGATTTTAATTCCATTCCAAAGCAGAGACCTGGTTACCTATCATCGCAAGCCAAGGGGATGCTCTGAAGGACACCTTCCTCACACACTCATTCGACCAGAGAAAGACCAGCCTCCTCCAATGTTTTGTTGTTGTGTCCACGTGAGTCCAACAAGGGATGCATTCTAATAGCAGGCCAATTCACAATGGGAGCAAAGACTTAATTTCCACACATTAAGAGTTTCAGTAACTTTGTCAAAAACTGTATGTAATGTGTCTCTTTCCCCTACCCTTTCTTACCTCACCCTCTAGTCACAATGTTAACACATTAAGCATATTAATGTTGAATTAAATCAGCCTTTCTCCAAATTTGGGAGCTTTCTTCTCTAAATTGAGAAAAAGAGTTTTAAACATTTGTCTTTTCTATATTTGGGGAGAGATAATAAAGTAATATAAATGCTGTATCAGTGTTACTGAGCAAACGTAGTCAGGGATGGACATGTTAACCCTTTTTCTCCCAGTGGTGAGCACACACAGTCAACTTCCTCGAAGACTGGAAGGCCTTCCACTGCATACCTTTTCTTTTCTTTTCTTTTCTTTTCTTTTCTTTTCTTTCCTTTTCTTTTCTTTTCTTTCCTTTCCTTTCCTTTGCTTTTTAGGATAACACTTTTTTTATTTTTTATTTTTTATTTTTTTATTTTGGAGAGAGAGAGCACACAAGCAGGGTAGAGGGGCAGAGGGAAAAGGAGAGAGATAGAAAGAGAGAGAGAGAGTCTTAATCAGGCTCCACACTCAGCTTAGAACCCGACTTAGGGCTCCATCCCACAACCCTGTTTCACAAACTGAGCAGAAACCAAGAGTCAGGCACTCAACTCACTAAGCTACTCGGGTGCCCCGATACAAACTTGTTAAAGTTTCTTAACAAACACACTTGTTTTGTTTTTTGGTTGTTGTTTTTTGTTTCTTTGTTTGTTTTTTTCATTTACAGTGGAAGGATGCTGATGGGATAATTAGAATAAAATATGGGTTATGTCTCCCCACTGCACCCAAACTCTGTTCATTCTCCATGCTCTGCCTCTGCCCAGGCTGCCTCATGGCCTCAGAGGGCTGTGGTCTGAGTCTTGTCCTAAAGGCAAACAAGGATGAACAGCTCAAATCTGGGTCATTCCTCATGCCTCAGCCTTAGTGATGCGTATCTGCTCTGCTTGGAGAAGGTCCTCAACCCTAGGGTGCCCTATACAGAACCCCAGTTCAGTGTAGGCATGCCAGAAAGAGGCCAAACCTCTGAAATAATCTGATTTTTTACAAATGAAAGAGACACTGTCTGAAAAGGCCTCAAAGTGGGTTTGCTTCCTAACAACCTATGACTTCCTGTCTGATCCTGTAAGGAGGATGACTTCCACTTGACCCTGGAAAGAGGGTTGCACCCTCCCTGACTTGGCTCTCTTCATGCCGTCCTCTTCCATTCCATCCCTAGAAGCCTTTCCCTTGAATTTCCAGACCAAAGCCCCTGCACCTAATTATTTGCTGCTTTAAATATTGATTATATCAGTGATATCACTAGCTGCTTCTTTTCTTTAATTATATGTTTTTGATATTAGAGTGCAACTATGTTAGAGGTGCCTAGGTGGCTCAGTCAGTTGAGCATCTGAATCATGATTTCAGTGCAGGTCATGATCTCATGGTTCATGAGTTTGAGCCCTGCATCAGTCTCTATGCTGACAGCGCTTAACCTCTTGGGATTCTCTCTCTCCCTCTCCCCCCCGACCGCCCGCCCTTGCCTCCCCAGCTCTCTCTCTCTCTCTCCCTGTGTCTCTCAAAATAAATAAATAAATACTTGTTTAAAGTTTTAAAAGCAGCACCTGGGTGGCTCAGTCAGTTAAGCATCTGACTTCTGCTAAGGTCATGATCTCACAGTCCATGAGTTCGAGCTCCATGTCAGGCTCTATGTGGACAGCTCGGAGCCTGGAGCCTGCTTCGGATTCTGTGTCTCCATCTCTCTCTGCCCTTCCCTTGCTAGTGGTCTGTCTCTCTCTCTCTCAAAAGTAAACATTAAAAAAAAATTTTAAGTTTTAGAAAAATAAACATAAAAACTAAAGTGCAACTATTTTATATGATGGCCTTAACAATACCAAAAACTATTTAAAACAGGAAATGTTTTAATCTATATCACATTAGCCACCATGTGGATATTTAAAATGTTTTTTAATTGATGAATCTTAGCTTGCTTCACTCCTCAATTTAAATAGCTTAAGTGACACAACTTCAAAAAATTAACAGCTCTATGATAAAAAAATCACAGATAAATTAAGAGGAAAAATTACTCGGTTAGTTTTCTTCTTTTTTTTCTAGGCGGGCTCCTTTATCTCTAGAAAAGAGAAAAAAGGGGCACCTGGTTGGCTCAGTCCGTTAAGTGTCTGACTCTTGGTTTCAGCTCAGGTCATGATCTCATGGTTCATGAGTTCGAGCCTCACATCGGGCTCTGTGCTGACAGTGCGGAGCCTGCTTGGAATTCTCTCTCTCTTTCTCTTTCTGCCCCTCCCCTGCTTGTGCGCTCTCTCTCTCTCTCGCTCTCTCTCTCTCAAAATAAATAAATAGGCTTTAAAAAAAAAAAAAGAAGAGGCAGCTGAGTAAGCATCCTACTTCAGCTCAGGTCATGATCTCATGTCTTGTGAGTTCAAGCCCCACGTCAGGCTCTGTGCTGACAACTCAGAACTTGGAGCCTGCTTCAGATTCTGTGACTCCCTCTCTCTGTCCTTCCCCTGTTCGCATTCTGTCTCAGAAATAAACATTTTAAGTTTTAAAATTTTTTTTTAATGTTTATTTATTTTTGAGAGAGAGAGAGACAGAGTGTGAGCAGGGGAGGGACTGAGAAAGAGGGAGACACAGAATCCGAAGCAGCCTCCAGGCTCTCAGCTGTCAGCACAGAGCCAGACACGGGGCTGGAACCCAAGAACCGTGAGATCATGACCTGAGCCGAAGTCAGACACTTAACTGACTGAGCCGCTCAGGTGCCCCTAAAAAAGTTTTTAAAGGGGGGTTGCAACTGCGTGGCTCAGTTGGTTAGGCCTTCAACTTTGGCTCAGGTCATGGTCTCACAGTTTGTGAGTTTGAGCCCCGCATCAGTCTCTCTGCTGTCAGTGTGGAACCCACTTTGGATCCTCTGACTCCCTCTCTCTCCACCTCTCCCCCACCTGCTCCCTCTCTCTGTCTCTCTCAAAACTAACTAAGCATTAAAAAATAAAAATAAATGAAATTTAGGGGCGCCTAGGTGGCTCAGTCGGTTAAGCAGCCGACTTCAGCTCAGGTCACGATCTCGCGGTCCGTGAGTTCGAGCCCCGCGTCAGGCTCTGGGCTGATGGCTCAGAGCCTAGAGTCTGCTTCCGATTCTGTGTCTCCCTCTCTCTCTGCCCCTCCCCTGTTCATGCTCTGTCTCACTCTGTCTCAAAAATAAATAAAAACGTTAAAATAAATAAATAAATAAAAATAAAAATAAATGAAATTTGGACGGATCATTTGAAAAATAATAATAGTAATAAACACATAAATAATTAAAAAGAGAAAAGGCTGTTCTCTTTTCTAAAAGTCTCTCTTAGACTAGCAGCTTAGTGCTTCTGCAGGCAATCCCTGCCTCTCCAAGAGATTCTACCTTACACCACCTCAAATCAAAACCACTGTCTTCTGCTGACTCTGCCTGGAAAAGGAGCTTCTCCCTCAGACCCACCACTGCAGCCCCCCTGTTCCCATACAGGCCAGCCAGAACACCCAGAGCCACACAGAGAGAGGTATGCCTTCCAGCCTTCTCCCAGCAGGTCCTTTGGGAAAGTGCATCCAGATGTGTACACCACAGCTGGGAGAAGAAAGATGAACTAAGGTTTTTCTTTTTTTTTTTTTTTTTACTATCCATAGAGATTCATTATGGATGTTCTCCAAATAACTTTTTAGTATAATGCTAATATGAATTGATTTATGAAAATTTGATTTTCATAAAAAATTCTAGAAAGACATCATTTGCCTAAGATAGGAGCATATCTGTAATATGTATCTCCTCTAGCTGACACAAAATAAGGTTTCATAATTGGTATCATACACATGCTCTCAAATTTTGTCTTCCCTTTCTGTTCTAGCCATAGAAAGTACCATCCATCCTTCCTGAAAGAAATTATTCTTCCTTCTGAAAATCAGGTAATAGCGAATATATTTTTCTCTTTGTGGGCAAAGTCTATTATTAATATTTCTATGGATTCTATAGAACATGAGACATTGAGTAATATTTATCACTACCAGATATTATTATATCCACTTAGTTATTTTTAAATAATGATGAAGATAAAATATGTTTGAGACTGGGGGTGCCTGGTGGGGTCTGTCAGTAGAGCACGCAACTCTTGATCTCAGGGTTGTAAGTTCAAGCCCCATGTTGAGCTTAAAGCCTACTTAAAACAAATAAATAATAAATAAATAAATAAATAAATAAAGCCTTCAAAATAAATAAAATAAAATCTTTACATATATGTATGTATATGTTTGAGATTAATGTTTATAAAAGCATTTTTAAAATTTTTTTAATGTTTATTTATTTTTGAAACAGAGAGAGACAGAGCATGAACAGGGGAGGGTCAGAGAGAGAGGGAGACACAGAATCTGAAACAGGCTCCAGACTCTGAGCTGTCAGCACAGAGCCCGACGCGGGGCTCGAACTCACAGACCACGAGATCATGACCTGAGCTGAAGTTGGACGTTTAACTGACTGAGCCACCCAGACACCCCTACATTTTTAACAACATCCCAGCAGTTAGATCTGTTGATGTTCCCACCTCCGTATAACTAACCTCTTATCAGTTTAAATTTTTTTTTTTTGTTATTTCTTAAGAATTACAAGATCTTTTAGTTTAAGCCTAGGTAAAAATACCTAAAACACTATTTGGAGAAAAAAACTTTTTTTTCGAACAAACCATTCATCAAAGGGAGGTTTTAAATAATATGGTGCTCAGGTGTTTAATACCTTTAAAGTGTTTTTGAGAATCTCATTTGTTGAAAGTCAAATAAGATCTTAAAATAATAACACACCAAAGGTGAAGTCCTATAAAAATCAATCTGTTATAATCCAAATCACCAAAACCAATAAACTACTGAGGTCAATCAATAAAGTTAAATAACATTCTAAGGCAAACAGAAAACATGGGTGATGCCTTTGACTTTGTTTACGCTGGGGACAGACTCACACTGCTGAAGTATGTGGCCAGTCCCCTCACCCATCAGTGCTGACTTTGTGACACAAAGCAGGAGAGATGTGATCACACAGGGAAACAGGATGCAGGACTAACCCGAGTTGGCAAAAGCCATTCAGTCAGACAATCAGCCAACATTTATTAATTACCTTACTGTTGCCAAACACTGTGGCAGGTGCTGCAGATACAATAAAAGAACAAAAAAGACTTGGTCTTTGCTCTGAAGGAGCTTATAATCTAATAGAAGAAACCAGGGAGCATTTAGGCAAATAGCTCTCATCACACTGTGCTGCAACTGCCGTTTACAATATAAATTCGTATCTCCAAGAAGATTGTCTTCTAAGGGAGAAAAACTCTTCCCAAAGGAAGTGACAGCCAAGTGAGTCCTGAGGAATGAGACTGTGTTGAGATGAATCAGTATACTCCAGAAGTGGGGCCAGAAGGTCCTTGGTGCTCTGAGGGAGCCAAAGGAAAGAAGATTATAGAAATATATAAGGGCTAGATTTCAAAGAGTCTTATAGATCTACAAGAGACATTTTGAGAAGTCCATTCCAACAATAGGGATGGTAATTACGGAGTAACTGGTCCACATTGCTCCAAAATCCATTTCTCTGTGGTCCCCCTTGGGGTTACAGACCCATCATATTCACTAACACTGTTATTAAGACATAACCTTGTGCCTTGGCTTCCAATACTTGAAATAGTATCTCCCATAGAAGGAGCATGTCAGGACATCTAGAAATCAACCAGCCTCTGAGGGCTTGTCTTGCAGAGCAAAACCAGATGACTGATGGCAAATGCTTTCTACTTTAAAATAAAGAAGTCCTCTGTATCCCCCCTAGACTCTGGTCATGAGATGAAACCATTCTCTCACCACCTCCTGTGGATATTTCCCTTGTCTGACTTCACCACTCATCCCGACACACTACAGAAAGACATGGGAGAGACCAAAAACACATCCCTGGACCCCGTCGTGACAGGCTTCGTTCTCCTGGGCTTACCTCACCCCCCCAGTCTGAGGACCCTCCTCTTCCTGGTCTTCTTCATCATTTACATCCTGACTCAGCTGGGGAACCTGCTCATTCTGCTCACCGTGTGGGCTGACCCAAAGCTCCACGCTCGCCCCATGTACATTCTTCTGGGCGTGCTCTCATTCCTGGACATGTGGCTCTCCTCAGTCATTGTCCCCCGGCTACTATTGGATTTTACTCCTGCCAGCAAGGCAATGCCCTTTGGTGGCTGTGTGGCTCAACTGTATTTCTTTCACTTCCTGGGCAGCACCCAGTGTTTCCTCTACACCTTGATGGCCTACGACAGGTACCTGGCAATATGCCAGCCCCTGCGCTACCCCGTGCTCATGAATGGGAGGTTATGCACCATCCTCGTGGCTGGGGCTTGGGTGGCCGGCTCCATCCATGGGTCTGTCCAGGCCACCCTGACCTTCCGTCTGCCATACTGTGGGCCCAACCAAGTGGATTACTTTATCTGTGACATCCCTGCAGTATTGAGACTGGCCTGTGCTGACACAACCGTCAATGAGCTTGTGACCTTTGTGGACATTGGGGTGGTGGCTGCCAGTTGCTTCATGTTAATTCTGCTCTCCTACGCCTGCATAGTCCGCGCCATCCTCAAGATACGCACTGCTGATGGGCGGCGCCGAGCCTTCTCCACCTGCGGCTCCCACCTAACCGTGGTCACAGTCTACTATGTCCCCTGCATTTTCACCTACCTCAGGGCTGGCTCCAAGAGTCCCCTGGATGGGGCAGTGGCTGTGTTTTACACTGTTGTCACTCCATTACTGAACCCCCTCATCTATACCCTGAGGAACCAGGAAGTGAAGTCCGCTCTGAAGAGAATAACAGCAGGTGGAAAGGCCACCAGAGAAAACAAGTAACTACAGGCCCAGGGACTTCCTGCCTCACCATTGCTACCACACCTCTCAGCTTCTGCTACGTGTGGCAAACGTTCAAAAATATATGTTGGCTTAAGCTGAACTGGATGTAATTCTACTAAGAAGCTTCTAGTGCTATATTTAACCGCAATAAATTGGCCAGAGTTGTTTTATACTTTTCCGATCCACCTCTCAGGAGAAAGCACACTCTACACAAATGTTGAATATGAGGAGTAATGCCCTATCTAGGAGGAGGGGGATATTCCAGAAAAATTGGGGAATACCAGTATAATGCTACCCTACCACCCTCCATCCATTGCTTCAATCATAATTTCCCAAGCCTCTAGGCACTTGGATCGCTTTGCTCACATCAGGGAGATGAATCACCTACCAACCTGGAACGTTCACCTCAGAATTTTAAGTGAGAAGAAAATAAACCTCTAATCCTTTAAATCATGGATTTGTTAATGGATTACTTTATCGCAGGAGCCTTACCTCAGCCTTATTAATATTTCACTCAATCAGCAATTTTTTAAAAATTAAAACAGAACCAGGAAAGACTTTCAAACTACATCTAAATTGTATCCAGAAAAAACTCTTGGCCAATTATCATAATGCAAAATAGCCAAAGATCTGGAAGTCACCTGGTTAGTGATTCAGTGGACCAATCAGATAATCACACAATATCCCTCTGACCAGGCCAGGGTGATAGAAATGACCTTGACTTACCCACTGTGACCTGTCATGGTCTTATCTAGAAGAACAAGAAAATATGGAGACAGAGGACTCAGTTGCAATATAAGAGCAAGTGTCAATAGCTCTTTTAGAAAATGAGGGACCAGGTAAATGTGTTCTTTCATTTACTGACAGTTTTTTCACTCATTTAGATGTGCGAGGTCATGCTAGTCCAATTTTCTTTTGCATATATTTTTTATTGTGGTAAAATACACATAATAGTTACCATCTTAATCATTTTAAGTGTATCCTTGTGTGGTATTAAATCCATTCATATTGTTGGCAACCATCACCACGATCCATCTCCAGAACTCCTTTCATCTTTTAAAACTTAAAAGATATGCCCATTAAACAATAACCATCCATTGTCCCCTTCCCCCAGCCCTGACAACAGGGCTTTCTGTTCTTCTACTTTCTGTCTCTATGATTTTGACTCTTCTAAGTACTTTATATAAGTGGAATTATACAATAGCCATCTTATGTTATTTGCTTGTTTCACTTAGCTTAATGCCCCCAAGATTCATTCATGTCATAGCATACTGCAGAATCTCCTTCCTTCTTAAGGCTAACAGTCCACTGTATATATATGCATGTATACACACACACGCACACACACACATATATACATATATATACATATATATGTGTATATATCCCATTTTGTTTATCCATTTATCCATCAATGGACTCTGGGATTATTTCCATGTTTCGCTATTATGAATAATGCTACTGTGACTATGGGTGTTTCAACATCTCTTCAGCATCCTGCTTTCAGTTCTTTGGGTATATACCCAGAAGGGAAATTACTGGACCATGTGGTAATTCCATTTTTAATTTTTTGAGGAACTGTCATATTGTTTTCCACAGTGGCTATACCATTTTACATTCCCACCAAGAGTGGATGGGAGTTCCCTTTTTTCCACAGCATCAACAACACTGGTTGTTTTCTGGGTTTTTGATAGTAGCCATCCTAATGGGTGTGAGGTGGTACCTCATTGTAGTTTAGGTTTGCATTTCCTGAAAAATGAGTGATGTGGAGCATTCTTTCATGTGCTTGCTAGCCATTTGTATGTCTTCTTTAGAGAAATGTCCATTCAAGTCCTTTGCCCATTTTTAAATAAGGTTGTCCATTTTTGTTGTTGTTGAGTTTTAGGAGTTGTGGATATTAACTGTTTACCAGATATATAATTTGCAGATATATTCTCTCATTCTATGGATTGCCTTTTTATTCTGTTAATAGCATTTTTAATGCACATTTTTAATTTTCATTAAGTCAAATTTGTCTATTTTTTTTTTTGTTACCTCTGACTTTGGTGTCATATCCAAGAAATCATTGCCAAATCCAATGTTGTGAAGATTTTGTCCTAAGTTTCCTCCTGAGAGTTTTATTGGCTTAGGTCTTATGTTTAAGTCTTTGATCCATTTTGAGTTAATTTATGTATATGGTGTTAGGTAAGGGTCCAACTTCATTTTTTTGTATGTGAATATCCAGTTCTTCCAGCACCACTTGCTGAAAAGACTGTCCTTTTCCCCAGGGAATGGTCTTGACACCCTTGTCAAAAATGACGTGACTATATCTGCAAGGATTTATTTCTGGAATCTTTAAAAAAAAATGTTAGTGTTTTATTTATTTTTGAGAGAGAGAGAAAGAGAGAGAGAGACAGACAGCAAGCGGGGAGGGGAAGAGAGAGAGACACACACAGAATCTGAAGCAGGCTCTAGGCTCTGAGCTGTCAGAACAGAACCTGACACAGGGCTTGAACCTGCAAACCGTGAGATCATGACTTGAGCCCAAGTCAGAGGCTTAACCCACTGAACCACCCAGGTGCGCCTGGAATCCTCATTCTGTTTCATTGGTCCATGTGTCTGTCTTAACGCCAGTACCACACTTTTGAATACTGTAGCTTTGTAGTAAGTTTTAAAATCAGAAAGTGTGAGTCTTCCAGTTTTATTCCTTTTGGTAGGAGTGCTGATAACAGTAATTCCATCTTTTTCATGCTCAATGACCTCTTGGGGCTACATGTTCCAGGCCCCATAGAAGTTAATGTATGCCCTGACCAAAACTCAGGAAGGTTTGTTCTGATCTTTCCTAAAGTGGAAGACAGAAGACTCCACTTCAGGTAACTAGTAGAGATCCTCTTGCACACAGATGATGCCACTTTAGATAACTACGCTGTGATCTCACCACCATGCCCTTCTCCATAAAAGCTGGGAATTAAGGTCTGGACTGGGCAGGGAATCACAGCAGAATGAGGATGGAGAATGGCCTCGTACCATTGTTGAACTTACAGATCCCTCCCTGTCGGTAAGTTACCCTGAATAAAACTGTAACGGTATGAAGTGACTTACTTCGTTTTTCAGGTGTTTTTTTTTTTTTAACGTTTATTTATTTTTGAGAGAGAGGGAAAGAGAGAGCACGGGGGAGAGGCAAAAAGAGAAGGAGACAGAGACTCTGAAGCAGGCTCCACCCTGTCAGCACAGAGCCCAACGTGGGGCTCCAACTCACGATCCGTGACCTGAACCAAAATCAAGAGTTAGGCACTTAACTGGCTGAGCCCCAGTTTTTCTATTTGTGCCAAAAAAAACCCCAAAAACAAAAAAAAAAGTCATTGGGATTTTGATAGGGACTGCACTGAGTCAGTAGATCAGTTTGAATAGGACTGACTTTTTTTTGAGTATTGACATTTTAACAATATTATATCTTCCAATCCATGAACGTCAGATGTGTTTCCATTTATTTGTGAAATTAAATTGATTACGTTTCTGTAAAATTCACCAATTTCTTTAGACAATGTTTTGTAGTTTTCATTGTAAAAAACCTCTCACCTCCTTGGTTAAGTTCTAATTCCTAAACATTTATTCTTTTTGATGCTGTTATAAATGAAATTGTTTTTGTCATTTCCTTTTCACATTGTTCATTGTTCGTGTATAGAAATGTAACTGACTTTTATGTGCTGCCTATATTCTGCTAATTTGCTGAATTCATTTCTAACCATTTGTTTATGTGGAATCTTCAGGGTTTTCTATATATAAAATCATATTAGCAAACAGATAATTTTACTTCTTCCTTTCCAGTTTTGATGCCATTTATTTCTTTTTCTAGACTAATTATCCTGGCTAGAACTTCAAGTACTTTGTTGAATAAAAGTAGTGAAAACAGAGGCACCTTGGAGGCTCAGTCAGTTAAGTGCCTGACTTCAGCTCAGCTCAGGTTAAGCGCCTGAATTTGGTCTCACAATTTGAGAGTTCTAGCCCTGCATCAGGTTCTGTGCTGACAGCTCAGAACCTGGACCCTGCTTTGGATTCTGTGTGTGTGTGTGTCTCTCTCTCAAAAGTAAATAAACATTAAAAAAAATTTTTTTTAGTAGTGAAAACAGGAACCCTTGCCTTGTTTCTGACCTTAGAGGAAATGTTTTCAGCTTTTTACCATTGAGTATGTTTGCTGTGGATTTTTGATATATGGCTTTTATTAGTTTTTTTTTCTATTCCCAGTTTGCTAAGTGTTTTTCATCAAGAAAAAGTGTTGAATTTTGTCAAATGCTTTTTCTGCATCTATTGAGATGATCGTGTCCTTTTTTTTTTCTTTCATTTTCTTGATGTGGCATAATACATTGATCAATTTTCATATGTTGAATCATTCTTGCATTCCAGGAATAAATTCTATTTGGTCATGGTGTATAATCGGGTTTTTTTTAATTTACATTAAATTTACATGTGGGTCCATTTCTGGGTTCTCTATTCTGTTCCATTGATCTGAGTGTCTGTTTTTGTGCCAGTACCATACTGTCTTAATGATTATAGCTTTGTGAGACAGCTTGAAGTCCGGGATTGTGATGCCTCCTACTTTAGTTTTCCTTTTCAAGATTGCTTGGGCTACTCAGGGTCTTTTCTGTTTCCATAGAAGTTTTAGGGTTGTTTGCTCTAGCTCTGAAGAATTCTGGTGTTATTTTGATAGGGATTGCATTGAATACATAGATTGCTTTGGGTAGTATTGACATTTTAACAATATTTGTTCTTCCTATCCAGAAGCATGGAGTATTTTTCCATTTTTTTGTGTCTTCAATTTCTTTCATAAGCTTTCTATAGTTTTGAGTGTATAGATTTTTCCCCTCTTTGGTTACATTTATTCCTAGGTAGTTTATCGGTTTTGGTGCAATTGTAAATGGGATAGATTCCTTGATTTCTCTTTCTGTTGCTTCATTGTTGGTGTATAGGAATGCAACTGATTTCTATGCATTGATTTTATATCCTGCAACTTTGCTGAATCCATGGATCAGTTCTAGTAGTTTTTTGGTGGAATCTTTAGGGTTTCCCATATAGGGTATCGTGTCATCTGCGAAGAGTGAAAGTTTGACCTCCTCCTGGCCGATTTAGATGCCTTTTATTTCTTTGTGTTGTCTGATTGCTGAGGCTAAGACTTCCAATACTATGTTGAATAACAGTAGCAAGAATGGACATTCCTGTCTTGTTCCTGACCTTGGGGGGGAAGCTCTCAGTTTTTCCCCATTGAGGATGATATTAGCATTGGGTCTTTCATATGTGGCTTCTATGATCTCAAGCTATGATCCTTCTACCCCTACTTTCTTGAGGGTTTTTATCAAGAAAGGATGCTGTATTTTGTCAAATGCTTTCTCTGTATCTATTGAGAGGATCATGTGGTTCTTGTCCTTTCTTTTAATGATATGATGAATCACATTGATTGTTTTGTGGATATGGAACTGGCCCTGCATCCCAGGTATAATTCCACTTGGTCATGGTGAATTACTTTTTTAATGTGTTGTTGGAGCCGGTTGGCTAATATCTTATTCAGGATTTTTGCATCCATGTTCTTCAGGGAAATTGGTCTATAGTTCTCCTTTTTAGTGGGGTCTTTGTCTGGTTTTGGAATCAAGGTAATGCTGGCTTCATAGAAAGAGTTTGGAAGTTTTCCTTCCATTTCTATTTTTTGGAAGAGCTTCAACAGAATAGGTGTTAACTCTTCCTTAAATGTTTGGTAGAATTCCCCTGGAAAGCCATCTGACCCTGGACTCTTGTTGTTTTTTTTTTTTTTTTGGCAGATTTTTGATTACTAAGTCGATTTCTTTACTGGTTATGGATCTGTTCAAATTTTCTATTTCTTCCTGTTTCTGTTTTGGCAGTTTATATGTTTCTAGGAATTTGTCCACTTCTTTCAGGTTGCGCATTTTATTGGCATATAATTGCTCATAATATACTCTTGCTATTGTTTTTATTTATGTTGTGTTGGTCATGATCTCTGTTCTTTCATTCTTGATTTTATTACTTTGGGTCCTTTCCTTTTTCTTCTTGATCAAACTGGCTAGTGGTTTATCAATTTTGTTCATTCTTTCAAAGAACCAGTTTCTGGTTAATTGATCTGTTCTGCTTATTTGGTTTAGATAGCATTGATTTCTGCTCGAATCTTTATTTCCTGTCTTCTGGTAGTTTGGGTTTTATTTACTGTTCTTTTTCCAGCTCTTTAAGGTGTAGGGTTATGTTGTGTATCTGAGACCTTTCTTCCCTCTTTAGGAAGGTCTGTATTGACCTTATGACTGCTTTGGTGTGTCCCAGAGGTTTTGGGCTGTGGTGTTATCATTTTTATTGGCTTCCATGTACTTTTTAATTTCCTCTTTAACTTCTTGGTTAGCCCTTTCCTTCTTTAGTAGGATGTTCCTTAGTCTCCAAGTATTTGTTACCTTTCCAAATTTTTTCTTGTGGTTGATTTTGAGTTTCATAGCGTTGTGGTCTGAAAATATGCACAGTATGATCTCAATCTTTTTGTACTTTTTGAGGGCTGATTTTTGTCCTAGAGTGTGGTCTATTCTGGAGAACATTCCATGTGCAGTGGAGAAGAATGTATATTCCACTGCTTTAGGATGAAATGTTCTGAATATATCTGTTAAGTCCATCTGGTCCAGTGTGACATTCAAAGTCATCGTTTCCTTGTTGATTTTCTGTTTAGATGATCTGCCCATTGCTGTAAGTGGGATGTTGAAGTTCCCTACTATTATGGTATTATCAATGAGTTTCTTTATGTTGGTGATTAATTGATTTATATATTTGGGTGTTTCACATTTGGAGCATAAATGTTTACAATTGTTAGGTCTTCTTGGTGGATAGACCCCTTGATTATGATATAATGTCCTTCTTCATCTCTTGTTACAACCTTTATTTTAAAGTCTAGATTCACTGATATATGTATGGCTACTCTGACATTCTTTTGTTGACCATTAGCATGATAGATGCTTCTCCACCCCCTTACTTTCAATCTGAAAGTGTCTTTAGGTCTAAAGTTGGTCTGTTGCAAACAGCATATAGATGGGTCTTGTTTTCTTATCCATTCTGTTACCCTATGTCTTTTGATTGGAGCATTGAGTCCATTGACATTTAGAGTGAGTATTGAAAGATAGGAATTTATTTCCATTATGTTGCTTGTAGAGTTGGAGTTTCTGGTGGTGTTCTCTGGTCCTTTCTAATCTTTGTTGCTTTTGGTATGTGTGTATGTATGTATGTATGTATGTGTATTTTCATCTTTTCTCCCCTGAGAGAGTCCCCCTTAAAATTTCTCACAGGGCTGGTTTAGTGGTCACAAACTCCTTTAATTTTTGTTTGTCTGGGAAACTTTTTATCTCTCCTTCTATTTTGAATGACAGCCTTGCTGGATAAAGAATTCGTGGCTGCATATTTTTCTGATTCAGCACATTGACTATATCCTGCCACACTTGTCTGGCCTGCCAACTTTCTGTGGATAGGTCTGCTGCAAACCTGATTTGTCTTCCCTTGCTGGCTAAGGACTTTTTTTTCGCTTGCTGCTTTCATGATTCTTTTCTTGCCTGAGTATTTTTGAACTTGACTATGATATGCCTTGTTGATGGTTGGTTTTTGTTGAATCTAATGGGAGTCCTCTGTGCTTCCTGGATTTTGATGTCTGTGTTTCCCCAGGTTAGGAAAGTTTTCTGCTATGATTTGCTCACATTACCCTTCTACCCTTTTTCTCTCTCTTCATTTTCTGGGACACCTGTTGTTCCTTTTTAATGAGTCACTGATTTCTCTGATTCTTAAATCATGTTCTTTTGCCTTAGTCTCTTTATCTGCTTCATTATTCTCCATAAGTTTGTCCCCTATATCATTGATTTTCTTCTCTGCCTCATCCATCCTTGCTGCTGTGGCATCCATTCAAGATTGCAGCTCAGTTACAGCATTTTTTATTTCATCCTGACTAGCTTTTACTACTTTAATCTCCACAGAAAGGGATTCTGATCTATTTTTGGCCCCAGCTAGTATTCTTATTATCATGATTCTAAAATCTGGTTCAGACATCTTGTTTGTATCTATGTTGATTAAGTCCCTGGATGTCATTTCTACCTGCTCTTTCTTTTGGGGTGAATCCCTTCATTTCATCATTTTGACAGAAGAAAAGGAATTAATAAAGTAAAAAATTAAAATTAAAAAATTAAAAACAACACACACACAAAATCAAATACATGATGGTAGGTCCTAGGTAGTTTTGGTCTGGTTGTTGAAAGAAGCTTGATAGATTAGAGAAAAAAGGGGGTGGGGGAGAAAAAGGAAAAAAAAGGAAAACGTTTTGAAAATTTGAATAAATGAATACAATGAAATAGAATAAAACGAAATGATGGAAGCAAAATAGAATTTGAAAATTTTACACAAAAGTAAAAAATATAGTAGAAAAAAATTAAAGAAAAATATTTTTAATAAAAATTGAAAATAAAAACTTTTTTCTTTATTCAACAAAAAAAAGAAATGAAAAAAAAGAAAATTGAATAGATGGACTACTGAACAGACTGAAATATGATTGAAATTACATCGTTTTCCCCTAGAAGTCAAACTATGAAGCACTTTATAGTCTGTAAACTAAGCAGGTGGAAAGACTTGTGGTGTTCCTGAAGCATGAGGTTGGCCCAGATGGGCGGGGCTTAGTGTAACAGCTCCGTTCTCCACTGGATGGCGCTGCTTAGCTTACTGGGGTGGATTGTTGTGGCGCCTGTAGGTGTGTATGCGCATGCGCAGGAGAGGTGAAAATGGCATTACCCAACTACCCAGTCTCTAGTATCAGAACTCTGTTCTCCCTGACCAGCAATCACGCACCTGTCCTTTGTCTCCAGCTTCCATCCACTGCCCACTTTTACACTGTCCATAACCAAGCCGTCAGGTTGCCAGGCAGCACCTCCCTCCTGAGTTTTTTCTCAGATGCAGCTGTGTTTCCCAACCCCTCATTTCTGAGGAACTGCAGCTTTGACCCTCTCAGACCTTCTGGGGGAGGGTCTCACTGAGCAATGGCCAGGGACTGGCCCACCCCCAGGAACGTATGCAGGACCGTGTTGCTGCCGATGCCCAGAGACTGCAGCTGGGTGCTAGCCCGCCCCAGAAAAAGTTCACACGATCGTGTAGCAGCAAGATTTCAGGGGTTATGGAAAATCACAGCACACCTGGCATCATGGTGTATAATCTTTTAAAATGCTGCTGAATTCTGCTGCTAGTTTTTCATTGAGGATTTTGCATCAATGTATATATAGAGGACATTGGTTTGTAATTATCTTGTAGTCTTTTTCTGGCTTTGATATCAGGGTAGTGCTGGCCTCATACAGTGAGTTAGTGTTTCCTCCTCTTCAATTTTTTGGAAAAGTTTGAGAAGGATTGGTATTAGTTCTTCTTTAAAATGTTTGGTAGAATTTACCAGTGAAGCCATCTGGTCCAGAGCTTTTCTTTGTTGGAAGATTTTTTTCATTACTTACTTAATTTTTTTATTAGTTATGGGTCTTTTCAGATTCTCTATTTATTCACAAGTTAGTCTTAGCAAGTTTTGTATTTCTAGGAATTCGTTCATTTCATCTAGGTTATCCAATTTTTTGGTATACAATTATTCATAGTACTCCCTTATAATCTGTTTTATTTCTGTAGAAGTAATAGTAATGTCCCCACTTTCTTTACTGGCTTTATAATTTGAGTCTTTTCTCTTTGTTTTAGTCCATCTAGATAAAGTTTGTCCATTTCTTTTATCTTTTCTTTGGTTTCATTGACATTCTCTATTGTTTTTCTATTCTCCTTTTCATTCATCTGTGTTCTAATCTTTTATTATTCCTTTCCTTCTGCTAGGTCTGGGTTTAGTATGTTCTTCTTTTTCTAGATCCTTTAGTTTTAAAAGTACATTGTTGATTGAGATCTTTCTGGTTTTGTTTTGGTTCTGCTTGTTTGTTTAAGTAAACTCTATACCCAATATGGGGCTCCAGCTTGCAACCCTGGGATCAAGAGTTGCATGCTTCTGGTGCCTGGTGACTCAATCAGTTAAGCCCCCAACTCTTGATTTCAGCTCAGGTGATGATCTCATGGTTCATGAGATTGAGCCCTGCATCAAGCTCTGTGCTAGCCTAAGATTCTCTCTCTCTTTCTCTCTGTGTCTCTCTCTCTCTCTCTCTCTCTCTGCCCCTTCCCTGCTCACTCGGTCTCTCTCTCTCTCTCTCAAAATAAATAAATAAACATTAAAAAAAAAAAAGAGTTCCATGCTCTACCAACTGAGCTAGCTATCAGTACCCAGGGATTCTTTTTGTTTTTTAAAGTAAGCACTTATGGCTCTAAGTTTCCCCTTAGCACTACTTTCACTGTGTCCAAAAAGCTTTGGTATGTCATATTGTTTTCATCTTTAAATATTTTCTAAGTTCCTTTGCAATTTCTTCTTTTGTCCATTGGTTGTTTAAAAGTATATTATTTGGGAATGCCTGGCTGGCTCAGTTAGTAGAACATGTGACTCCTGGTCAGAGTCATTAATTCAAGCCACATATTGGGTGTAAAGCTTACTTTAAAAAAAATTGTGTTGGGTCTCAGCCAGTTAGGTGTCTGACTGGCTCAGGTCATGATCTCACAGTTTGTGATTTTGAGCTCTGCATCGGGCTCCCTGCTGTCAGTGCATATCCCACTTCAGATCCTCTGTACCCCCTCTCACTCTGTGCCTCCCCTGCTCATGTTCGCTCTCTCTCTCTCTCAAAAATAAACATTTTTTTAAAAGTGTGTTTAATTTCAACAATATTGTAGATTTTCCAGTTTTCCTTTTATTAACTTCTAACAATCTCATTATAGTCAGAGAACATATTTTGTAGCATGTCTATTTTTTGTTGTTGTTAATTTTTTTTTAACGTTTATTTATTTTTGAGACAGAGAGAGACAGAGCATGAATGGGGGAGGGTCACAGAGAGAAGGAGACACAGAATCCGAAACAGGCTCCAGGCTCTGAGCTGTCAGCACAGAGCCCGAAGCGGGGCTCGAACCCACGGACCGTGAGATCATGACCTGAGCCGAAGTCGGCCGCTTAACCGACTGAGCCACCCAGGCGCCCCGCATGTCTATTTTTTTAAATACATTGAGACTTAATCTGTGGCCTAATATGTGGTCTATCCTGAAAAATGTCCCATGTGCACTTAAGAATGTGTATTCTGTTTTTGGGTAGAATATTCTGTATATCTCTGTTAGGTCTAGTTGGCTTATTGTTGTTTAAGTCCTTTATTTCCTTATCTTTTGTTGTTCTATCCATTGTGGGTGGTATATTGAAGTCTCCAACTATTATTGTAGATCTATCTATCTCTCCTTTCAATCCATCAGGTTTTGCTTCATATATTTCGATCTGTCATTAGCTGTGTAAACACTAATCATTGTTATATCTTCTTGTTGTGTTGAATCTTTTACCATGTAATGTCCTTATTTGTCCCTTGTAACTTTTTTGTATTTAATCTGTTTGGTCTGGTGTTAGTATAGTTACTCCTGTTCTCTTTTGGCTACTATTTGCATGGAATATCTTTTTCTGTCCTTTCGCTTTCAGCCTGTTTGTGTCTTTGGATCTCAAGTGAGTCTCTTACAGACACATATAATTGGATCATGTGTTTTTTATCTGTTCTGCCAGTCTGTCTTTGATTGGGAAGTTTAACCATTTGCGTTTAAAGTAATTACTGATAAGGAAGGACTTCTGTCATTGAAATTTATGTGAAATTCAAATGTCAGTGTCCACAAATGAAGTTTTATGTAATACAGCCATGCCCATTTTATGTGTATCGTTTATGGCCACTTCTATGTACAATGGCAGACTTGAATAGTTACAACAGAGACTGTATGGTCCTCATGGCCAAAAATATGATCTGGCTTTTCCGGAAAAAGTTCACCAACCTCTACTCTAGACATTTCAATTCCAAGGCAACTTAGGAGCTATAGAGATCACCACAAAAGCCTGCAGGCAGGTGAAACAGATCACATTTAAGGTATTCTCTGAAGACCTAGACCATCTCTAGACATTTGAGGGGAAAAAAAATGGAAAGGGGGGTTCAGAGAATTCCAAAGATCAGACTAGCAGAAAATAAGTAAGACCAATCTCAAAGTATTCAAAAACACAGAACCAAGAAATATTAATAAAAATCATTGCTCAGTGAACATCACTTATGGTATTATATATGACAGCTAGATGACAGATTGGATGACTTTCCATGTTCCTCTACCCTGAGAGTCTGTTTCTCCTACACTATCAGATCTATGTTAGCACCTTAGTAATTCTAACATATGACTTTCATAAAGTGTGAATGTGCCAATAAGAAGATATCATTGACCAGTAACAACCACACTAGCTTTTTTTTCTCTCCAAATTTCTTTTTTTTTTGGAAGAGTAAAGAAATCACAGACATAAAATCAACAACAAGCCTTATTAAGCCCCACAGATTTTGTCCCTGCCAATGTTACAAAATTGGGAAAAGCTGGAAACTAAGGGGGTATCCCAGGAAACAAACCAAGATACTGGTCTTGGCTTATCATAGGGATCCCATTACAATAGTCCCCAAGCTGCAAGTCTCACACACTGTAATTGACTCTAGAGAAAATAAAAGAAGTAACAGAACACAAGAGAGACCAACCTTAGCAATTACTTTCAGTGGAGGCCAAAACTCTTCCCCCACTTAATAAGGCAACTGGAAGAGGACGTCTACAAATAAACGAGCAAATAAATCAGGTTTCAGTAATTTGGTCCTTCACTTTGTTCCAACCAGAACTGACTATTCAGGTCTTCTGTCATGGGCCCTTCACCACAAAATCTGCTGACTCTGTGGGATCCAAAGCCACTGAAATCTCTCTAGGAACAGATTTATATACCTTATCTCAGATTGAAAAAGGAGTTTCTGTGGATACTGGAACCACCAGGTGAAGCACCTGCCCCCAAGTAGCGCCTGCCATTGTTCTATCCCATTTTCCAGAATTAAACATCACTTACAAGATCACTGGTGCAAAGAAGTTCTTAAAAGAGAGGAAGATATTCTCAAATATAGATGAACACAAAGTTTCAGATATATATAAATGTTCAGTCCAAACACCATGCGAAGGATTTCTCCACACTCAGTCACTTCATCTCTCAATGTCTTCCCTTGTCTAATCATTCAATATATGTTTCTTTATGCTCTCACAGAAAGACTATGCAGCTACCATTTAGCTACTTTATATCAAGATAACACTATTTCCACAAGACTTGTATTGGCTACAATTCATCCAAAGCTACCTTTCTTAAGAGGTTCATTCACTGCCTGGATTGCATACCAACCAGAGAAGGTAAGAGTATCTTAGAGTTCTGTGGTGGTTCCATCTCTGCACCTTGCTGTTTGTTCCTTATCAGATCCCTCCCCCCACCCTTAAGGCAGTTTCTTTGCCCAAAATGTGAAGGATGGATATGAATAAAATTGTAATCTGATTTCTATGTTAGTGAGTATGTTACATGCTTCAAACTCATTACTCTAATAAGGGTTTTATGTTAATGGAAATGTTTTTGAGTTTTGGGTTTTTTAATATTTATTTTGAGAGAGAGAGAGAGAGAGAGAGGGAGAGAGAGGTGAGCAGGGGAGGGGAAGAGAGAAGGAGAGAGAGAATCCTAGGCAGGCTCCACATTCTCAATGCAGAGCCAGACATGGGGCTTGATATCATGAACCATGAGATCATGACCTTAGCTGAAATCAAAAGTTGGATGCTTAACCGACTGAGCCAGGTGCTCAGCATTAATAGAAATGCTTTATCTCCTTTCTCAGACTTAGTAATTCCAAATTTTCTCATGTCATTATATGTGTTCATTCCAATGTTATTCCTCTAAATAATTTTACAATTTATATGTCTTATTGTAAAATTCAGAAAATGGCAGCAGATCATCTAAATTTTCTAAATATTTGAGATGCTTTTTACAAACTAAAAGAAAGTCTAATCTGATTTAGTTGTATTAAAAAACTGTTTTTTAAATATGTATTTATTTCATGGCCATTTGAGAGATAGGTGACTAGAGTTAGGTATGTATTTGGGACCAGAATTAAGCAAAAGTCATCTGCTGAAATGGGGTCAAGACTGTGCCCTTTATCTCCTTAGAAAAGATACCTGATCCCCTGGGCAAATCAGTCACTAGCAAATTTTTAATGATCAAATTTATAGATGTGTAATCATTTTGTGATCTACTAATGATTCCCATATCTTTCTTATAACATGCATGTACTAAATAACTTTTCATATTTGGTATCATATCACAATTCAAAAACATACTGCATCAGGGCTCCTGGGTAGCTCAGTCTGTTAAGTATCCCACTCAGACTCAGGTCATGATCTCACAGTTCATGAGTTTGAGGTCTGCATCAGGCTATGTGCTGACAGATTCTCTGTCTCCCTCTCTGTCTGCCCCTCCCCTGCTTCCTCTCTCTCTTTCTCTCTCTCTCAAAAATAAATAAATAAACATAAAAGAAAAGCATCCTGCATCAATACCTTCACAGTCGAAATCTCTGTAAAATGAAAATACTGCTAAGCCCCCATGCAATGATCTACTTCCCAAAGACATGCTCAGTGCACTAGAGTCCCAGACAGAAAGGAGATGGTCCACTTCACAGATTCATAGTAAGAAATATTAACTCTTGTTTAACTTTAAAACTTGCACTTAATTCTACATCTAGGTTTAGAAATAGAGCAGCAGCTCCCATTTAGAGTCTTTGACAGAATAAACCATCAAACTCTTAAAATTGTTACTCAGATCACAGACAAAGCTATGGCCTCAGGACACCAGGATTAACATTGCCAGTGAATTTTGAAAACTTCTAATGATTTAAAATCCTGAAATAACCCAAAATAATTTAGTAAATCATATTATTTGTAGGAAAAAAATGTTAAGTAAAATGTAGAAAGAATACTGAACTGGAGGGGCGCCTGGGTGACTCAGTCAGTTGAGCATTCAACTTCAGCTCAGGTCATGATCTCGCAGTTTATGAGTTTGAGCCCCACGTTGGGCTCTGTGCTGATAGCTCAGAGCCTGGAGCCTGCTTCAGGTTCTGTGTCTCCCTCTCTCTCTGCCCCTCCCTGCTCATGCTTGCTTGCTCTCTCTCTCTCTCTCTCTCAAAAATAAACATTAAATTTTTTAAAGGAATACTGAACTTAAAACCATAAAATCTAGTTGGGGTCCTTACTCTTGCACCATACAGCTATAGGACTCCTCTGTCATTTATCTCCTCTGAGGATCATGACAGCACTACACAGATGTAAAATACCATTGTTCTGTGAGTTCATATCACCCTAGTCCATGGAGGTTTCATCCATGTCCTGTTCCTTTCTCCTTGTGCCATGTTCTTCTCTCTCTCCTTCCCTGCAGTTTTATTATTGAAATGATTGAATGTGTCTCAGAGCCACATCTGGGATATTAATGAATCAGAGCAAGCAGAAGTGTGTTCATCCAGTAAATACCAAGCTTCATTCTTGGAGACCTATGATAATGGCAGTACCACAAGGAAGACGGTCGTAACAGATCTGAGGCGAAAAGGAAATTGTCCCATTTATTATCTTTATAGCTAAATGAGGGAAAACTTGTTAAAGAAATGGAGGAAATTTTCATTGCAACTGGAATGAGAGCACACCTAATAAGGACAGTATTACAAATAAGACTACATCCCATCCCCTCATCGTTCCCATTAAGATGGGTCTAGGCACCTGGCTGGCTCAGTCAGTAGGGCATGCAACTCTTCATCTTGGCATCATGAGTTCAAGCCCCACATTGGGCATAGATCTTGCTTTAAAAAAATTAGGGAAAGAAAAAAAGATGGATCTAAAATCTAAGGGCAAGGTAATGAAATACTATTCTCTCTGAATGAAAACAAGAATCAGCATACCCTGTGTGGACTGGAATTCCCTATTTACAGCAAATTTCCCCAAAGAAATAACAGTTCCTAGAGAGTAACTCAAAGAACAGAGAACATTCCCTAATGCAAACAGGAAAACAGTATGGAAAACAAAAGAGAAAAAATGACTAGGGAAATTAAATTTAGGAAGAAAATTAATAAAGTAAAACTTTATCAATGTAACCCCACTACTTCCTGAAAAAAAATATTGTATCTGAAGGCAAGATTAAAGAATACTTCTAGATAAACGTACTGTGTAATTCACCAGGTATAACTCATTGAGTTATACCTATCACAGCCTCAATTAAGTGTGCCCCATCATAGTTTCTTTGCTCTGATTCAAAACTTAGAAATATGCATCCGATTCCTAACTTGATTTCCCGAGATCTTAATATTAGTAAGTGGTTGCCCTGGGTAGTAAATACACTATTTCAGTCATGGGAATGAGATCTCCCACTGTAAATTATCAAATTGGCTGTTTGGTTTACAAGTCATTCTCTCAGGTATTGAATAACATGAATTGGTTTCCCAGTGTTGATTCCTCTAAGGAGACCTGACCAAATCAGGCTTCTAAATCTGCAGAGTTTAACATCAGATTTCTGTGACCCCGGGGAACTATAGCATCCTACAACAAGCACCAGAGAAACTACCTGAACTCATTCAGGCCAGGGCTGCTGGGGGGCTGTTATGAATTTCTCAAGGAAACTTGTAACCCTCTGCAGTTCCTAAAACTGGGAAATGGAAGGAATGGGCCTGTTTTTGTAACTCTGACTTCCAGAAGAGCTCTGTAGTCAACTTTTGAAGTTCAGCCATCACTGTTTTTAAATATTTTTTTTGAAAAATCACAACTGCTGTTCCATTCACTTGCAAAAAAAAAAAAACCAAAACAACAATATGACGGGTAGAATGATTTACTGGTGCCTTTTTAAAATTCTATAAGAGATGGTAAAATAATGAGGGCTAAGCTTTGACAGGGCATGGATATAGCAGTTTTAAAATTAAGTGTTTTTTTTTTTTAAGTTAAGTGTTTAATGTAAGGGTTGAGTATAACTACCCACCCTTGGTCACTATGTGTCAGAATTGGGTCCAGAGTTTTGTTCCCCATCCTCATAACCTCAATAAGGAAATGAAAACCCAACAGAGCTGTGAAACTTTTCTCAGAGCCAAGAAGCAAGCTGATGACCCAGATTCATTACAATATTAACATTTAGGGTTTCCAGCCAGCAGCAGGACCATCTGTACATAATGTCTTTCTCAAAGGTTGTCACTTCCCTGCTCTTCACATTCATTTGAGCCAAAGCACAAGAGTGAAGCTGGAGGGAATTATTAATCAGAGAGTTCCTGACTTCTCTGTTAATCTCACTCTCTTCCTTCTGAGTGGATGTGAATCATTCCAGAGCAAAATCAATGAATCAATCCATTTCAATTTCTTGGACATACCACCTCAACCCATAAGCTTAGATATTAGCGAATTGTACAACTGGTGAGTTTTAAAAGCTCATTAATCAACCTTTTTCTTTAGGTGGGAAATGCCAATCAAGAGGTTGGACCAAAAACTTAAAATAACTCTTCCACACTGAGAGCCATTTGCCCTGCTCTTCTCTCATCCTCTCCAGTCATCCTTGCTTTTTCTCTCATCTCTGATGTCTCACTACAGACATCCCTCTTTGCTTCCTTTTCTCCTCTCTTTCTTTACTGTGTTCCAAGGCCACACTATTATATACAAAGAAACAAAATACATAGCAGCAAGTACCAACTGTAACTTTATTTACATGCTTACAGCCTCATGGACTTCCTTTCATTGTAAAGAACTTGGAGAGTAGACTCACACAGCATCAAGATATGTCACATACAACTAGCCATTTAATCACAATTGTGTTCCGTTCTTTCTACTACAAATGGGTACAAAGAATTTTCTCATTCCCTTTCTGCATACTCCCCACTCTACGTATAAGTTTATGTACTGGCACGATAAGAATGAGTCAGTGGATTCTGGAGGTTAAAGTGGCAGAGCATCTAACAAAACAAGTGTCTTTTCCCACACATGTTGCTTCCAGTAAACCCTTAATCTTTGGCAAAAGTGTTCCAGGTACAAACTCCTAGGAGCAAGCTTTTTCTGTAAAAGCCCGGAGAATAAATATTTTAGGCTTTTCAGGACAAATGCAACTACTTAACTCTGCCATCATAGCACCAAAGCAGCTACAGACAACACATAAGTAAATGAGCATGGCTGTGTTCCAATAAAACTGTATTTACTAAATAGGCCATCTCCTGCCATAAAGCATACTTCTCCCTATCTGTCATCTCCCCCACATAAAGAAACTTCTCCATCATTGTCCTTCATTTTTTACAAGCTCTTTCTCTAGTTTTTCCTCACTTCCATGCTAACTCTTCTCTTGTCCATTCTCTAGGTAAAATCTCCAGAGGATGGAAAGAGTCAACAGCACATCGTTGACTGAGTTCATTCTCACAGGAATTCCCTACCCACTCAGACTAAGGACATTTCTGTTTGTGTTCTTTTTGCTAATCTACATCCTGACTCAGCTGGGAAACCTGCTCATTCTAGTCACTGTCTGGGTAGACCCGCAGCTCCATGCCCGTCCCATGTACATCTTTCTTGGTGTTCTCTCCGTCATTGACATGGGCATCTCTACCATCATTGTCCCCCGCCTCATGATGAGCTTCACTCTAGGCATCAAACCCATCTCCTTTGGCGGCTGTGTTGCTCAACTCTATTTCTATCACTTTTTGGGCAGCACCCAGTGCTTCCTCTATACCCTGATGGCCTACGATAGGTACCTGGCAATATGCCAACCCCTGCGCTACCATATTCTCATGAATGCTAAGTTGAGTACCTTGCTTGTGACTGGAGCTTGGGTGGCAGGATCCATCCATGGGGCCCTCCAGGCTATCCTAACCTTCCGTCTGCCCTACTGTGGGCCAAACCAGGTAGATTACTTCTTCTGTGACATCCCTGCAGTTTTGAGGCTAGCCTGTACTGATACAACAGTCAACGAGCAGGTGACCTTTGTGGACATTGGGGTGGTGGTTGCCACTTGTTTCTCCCTGATCCTCCTCTCCTATGTACAGATCACTCAGGCCATCCTGAGAATCCGCACAACTGATGGGCGGCGCCGAGCTTTTTCAACCTGTGGGGCCCACGTAACCGTGGTAACCGTGTACTATGTGCCCTGTGCCTTCATCTACCTGAGGCCTGAAACCAACAGCCCCCTGGATGGGGCAGCTGCCTTATTTCCCACAGCTATCACTCCTTTCCTCAACCCCCTCATCTACACTCTGCGGAACCAAGAGGTAAAGCTGGCCCTGAAGAGAATGATAGGAGGCCCTGGGACTAAGAGTGAGGTTTGAAAGTGTCTGTCCCCCACTGGTGAAACCTTCAGTTTATCCTAATGCTTACATTTCAGTGAAGTTTTCTTTATTATTTTTCTCTTTTATGTAGCCATATAATATCAATACAATAAGATCAAACACAGTTTTAAGTAAAATACCATTTTCTAGCAGTTCCTTGGTATCCCCTTCAGACAAACAACCTCAGCTACTCCAACAGTAGAAAGTGAGACTAAAGTCACTCAAAAGCTGGCACACTTCCACATCCAGAGAACTGACAGAACAAAAGCACCTAATGGGCTTTTCAGCCTCTAGACTTACATTGGCCAAGCTTAAGAAGGACTATAGTTCTTTTGATGGAAGAATGTTCCTCTGTTCTGTTCCAATTGGATATTAACTTCAACAGCTAATGCTAGAAGAAAAACTATAGATGCCGTGCTACATGCATGTTAACAGGCCTGGCTCTTGGGACCTCCTGAGGTCATCATAGGATGTGGGGAGGAACTAAAGTGCTTCCTCTTCCTTGCCTGCTGAAGAAATAACACTCCTCTTAAACCGGTGTTTTCACAAACCAAACCAAATTAAACAATACCTCCTCAGCAAAAAGGCAATGAAGTCTTTTCAAATGTCTCAATAATAAATTCCCCCACGCCAAAAAGTAAAGCTCAATATGAAATTTCCCATTGAAAGAAAATAGGGCAGGCACCTGGCTGGCTCAGTTGGTAGAGTTCATGGCTCTTGATCTCAGGGGTTGTGAGTTTGAGCCCCCATTGGATGTAGCTATGGCTTAAATAAATAACACAATAGGACAATTAACCAGGGAACCGAAATACTTTTCCCAAATGAGTATTTCATATCCATTTAGATTTGTGAGCTTGACAAGCTTTCATTAAGTTAGCTGGGGCCTAATCAATGTGGGCAAACTTGGTGCGGTATCTGTTGTTTCAATCCCTTCACACCTCCAATCTTATTCTGTTGTGATTCTGCCTCATTCTCCAGCTTTTCATAGTGGATGGTTGCTTATCCATGTGATAAATGATATCATGTTATCTATAAAACAAAGTCTCTTGGGCATAGCCGAGAGCAGTTTGGGCATGTAAATGTTCATTTCCAAAGGAAATTAGGTTCACCTAATTGATATAGGAGACAAAAAAACTAACCATTCTCCTTTGGATGAAGCTGACTGACACAATTTTTCAGCATTTTGTTCACAAAACAAACAATATACTGGATATCAACTCCCTTACACTAAAACATTACTTCTGAAATCTTAGTCTTTCAAAATATTTAATAAATAAAATGACTAAACTGTGAATTACAAAAATAAACTTAGAGCTACAGCTGATAAACCAAAAATATTTCCAAAGGCTATTATACATCTTGCTCCTATTTTCCCAGGTGCCTAGCACAATGGTTATCATACCTGTTGTTTTAACAATTAATCAACATTAATAAATGAGAATAATAAAAAATTATTTTTTAAAAATCAAATAACATTAAAATGATCTGTAAGTGTATAATAAAAATACAGATCAAAATGGAGTAATTCTGAGGCAAATATTTGTGGGGTTTTTGAATTTCTTTTAACATTTATTTATGTTTGAGACAGAGACAGAGCACAAGTGGGGGAGGAGCAGAGAGAGAGAGGGAGACACAGAATTGGAAGCAGGCTCCAGGCTCTGAGCTGTCCGCACAGAGCCCACCACGGGACTCAAACTCACAAACTGTGAGATCATGACCTGAGCCAAAGTTGGATGCTCAACCAAATGAGCCACCCAGGTGCCCCACATTTGTTTAAAAAGTAGACTGGACTCTACTATGAATTTGTTAAATTAACCTGTATTAAGTGGAGCACAGGATGGTGGATGGTAATTTGTAGTACAACAGACTACAAGAGGATTGAAATAGAGAACTTTATCACTCACAGGTCCTGGAAGAATTACCCAGCATGCCTCAAGGAGTCACATGGGAGATCAAGGCAGAAAACAGAGGCAGGACCTGGGGCACATGTCTTTTTTCAGGTCAGTAGGTGGAATGTTTTGGGGTTCCTAGACTAAAGCCAGATTAATCAAACCAAAAGAGCAGGATTTTAGTAAGCCACAGAGGACTCTTATCTAAAGGATACATAAGGGGGAATTCCTGGGTGACTTAGGTAGTTGACCATTGGACTTTGGCTCAGGTCATGATCTCATGGTTCATGGATTCGAGTCCCATATCAGGCTCTTCACTGGTGGCACAGAGCCTCTGTCTCTCGGCCCCTCCCCAGCTCAAGTGCTCTCTCTCTCATTCTCTCTCTCCCTCTCTCTCCCTCTTAAAAATAAACATTTATTAAAACTTTAAAAAATAAATGACACATAAGAGGAAGCTGCTAGGAGACAGGGGAGACTGTCGATCACAAGGGCTGTTGGGAAAGTCATATCAGGAACTTACATTTCCTTGTGGCTCTGAGGCTGCTATCCAAGGCATGAGCTTGCAGGAAGGACTAACGTCAGTTTAAGATTCCTGTGGGCTTCTTGGCTGTTGTACAGTAGGATGAACAATGGTGCAGGCACTATGGAAAACAGTATGGGGGTTCCTAAAAAAATTAAAAGTAGAATTACCAAATGACTCAGAAATTCCATTTCTGGGTACATACCCAAAACAATTGAAATTTGGGTCTCCAAGAGATATTTGTACACCCATGTTCATCACTGCATTATTCTCAATAGCCAAAAGTGTCCATTGATGGATGACTGGATAAACAAAATGTGATATACACATACATTGGAATATTATACAGCCTTTTAAAAGGAGGTAATTCTGACACATGCTACAACATGGATAAATCTTTAAGATATTATGCTAGGTGAAATGAGCCAGTCACAAAAAGACAAATACTGTATGATTTCATTTAAATGAATTCCTAGAATAGTCAAATTCATAGAGATAGAAAGTAGAAAGTGGTTGCCGGGGGCTGAGGAGAGGGGAGAGTGGGGAGTTGTTGTTTAGTAGGTATTGAGGTTCAGTTCTGCAGGATGAAAGGAGTTCCAGAGATGGTTGCACAATAGTGTGAATATACTTAACACTACTGAACTGTATGTTTAAAAAATGGTTAACCTGGTAGGGGCACCTGGGTAGCTCAGTCGGTTAAGCATCTGACCTCAGTTCATGTCATGATTTCATGGCTAGTGGTTTTGAGCCCTGCACTGGGCTTTGGGCTCTGTGCTGACCACTCAGAGACTGGATCCTGCTTTGGGTTCTATGTCTCCATCTCTCTCTGCCCCTCTCCAGCTCGTTCTCTCTCGCGCTCTCTCTCTCTCAAAAATAAATAAATATTTTTTTAAAATGGTTAGGCTGGTAAATGTTACATGTATTTAACCACAGTTAAAAAATAAAAATACAATAAGGAACGGGGCTGGGGAAAGATTAAGGAGAAATATAGATGAAAAAGTTAAGCCATATGTTCATTGATGCTGACTTAACATGAGGTGTCATTCCGCTGCTCTCATTACTCAAGTATGTTTGTAAATGTCCATAATAAAAGATTTTTTGAAAGCCATAGCTATGAAATTCTCAGGAAAGAGTTTTCTGAATAGAGGGAAAGGCTAGTACAAGGCCCCGGGGTGGATAAGAGTTTGGCATGTTTGAAAGGAAAGGGATGTCATTGAAGTGTAGTGCATGGGGGAGAGAGTACACGGTTATAACACAGGTGCAGGCAAGGGTTGGAGCACAGAAAACCTTGGAAACTACGTAAGAAGTTTGGATTTAATCTATGATGGCCATTGTTAGTTTTCAATCGCTGTGTAACAAGTGATCACAAACTTAGCTGAAAACAAAGCCCATTTATTAGCTCACAGTTTTGTAGGTCAACAATCCAAATACCACATGACTTGGTTCTCTGCTCAGTATCTCACTAGGCTAAAATCAAGGTGTCCCTGAGCTGCATTCTCATCTGGAGGTCAAGGTTCTCTTCCAGGCTCACAAGGTTGTGGCAGAATTCAGTTCCTTGCAATTATAGGACTTAGGTCCCTGTTCCCTTGTGGGCTGTCAGCTAGAGGGCACTCTCAGCTTCAAGAAGCTACCCAAATTCCTTGCCACATGGCCTCTTCCATATTTTTTTCTAAGTTGTTTAAGTTTATTTGTTTTAAGTTTATTTTGACAGAGAGGGAGAGAGAGAATCCCAAGCAGGCTCCACACTGTCAGTACAGAACTCGATGTGGGGCTTAAACCCATGACCCATCAGACCATGACCTGAGTAGAAATCAAGAGTCAGATGCTTAACTGACTGAGCCACTCAGGCATCCCTGGCCTCTTCCATCTTTAAAGCCAAAAACAGAACTCTACCTCACCTAGAATCCTTCTTGCGTCTCAAATCTCTCTCCCAATGAAGAATTCAGTCCTTTTTAAGGACTCACCTGATTAATCTAGGCCCAGAAAGGATAATCTTCCTATTTTAAGATCAATTCATTTGGGACCTTTAATTACATTTGCAAAATTCCTTCACATTAGTACCTAGAAGAAATTTTGATTGTGTTTGAATAACTGGAAGTAAGTATATACACCAGAGGGCAAAAATCTAATCCTGGAAGTCATCTTAAGCAGATGCTTAAAAGCTTCTCAACTTTCAGGGCACCTGAGTGGTGCAGTCAGTTGAGTGTCTGACTTCAACTCAGGTCATGATCTCACTGTTCTTGGGTTTGAGCCCCACATCTGGCTCGCTGCTGTCAGCCTGTCAGCGCAGAGCCCACTTCCAATCCTCTGTCCCCTCTCTCTGCCCCTCACCTGCTTGCACTCTCCCAAAAATAAATAAATACTAAAAAAAAAAAAAAAAAAAAAAGCTTCTCAACTTTCATACGTGACCAAATGGATGCATTTCTAGAAATCAGCTGCAAGAGATGCCATTACCAGTCTTTGGGACACTTCAGCTTTGAAACCAGGCTGTCCCCCACCAGTGACTGAGGCAGCGGGGACAGTAAGATCAGGCTATAGCTGCTGGACTCCAAATTAGGCAGTCTCTGCCCCAGGGCTCCCACTGGGCTGCCTGAGACCTCAGAACTGCACACTGCAGTCTAAAGCTCTTCCTACCCACTCTTCTTCCTCATCTCTCTGGGCCTGCTGTTCTGATTCTTAGAGTCTACTTCCTGAAGAATCTGAATTAAAATACCTAGCCGTATAGAAACCTCAATGTCATCTTCCCTTTCCTGAGAGGTGAAAGTTTACTTTCTCACTGGTAGGTCTATACTAGCCTGTTTCCTTCTTTCTTTTTTATAAAGTTCATTGATTTTGAGAGACAGAAAGAGAACACAAGCAAGGGAAGGACAGAGAGGAAGAGAGAGAGGATTCCAAGCAGGCTCTTCACTGTCAGTGCAGAGCCCAACACAGGGTTTGAACTCAAACTGTGAGATCATGACCTGAGCTGAAACCAAGAAGGAGTCAGGTGCTTAATTGACTGTGCCACCCAGGCACACCTAGACTATTTCTTTCCTTTTTTTTTTTTTAATTTTTTTTTTAATTTTTGAAAGAGTGCACAAGTGAGAGGTAGAGAGAGAGAGGAAGAGAGAGTACAGAGCCAAAAGCAGGGCTTGAGCTCACACAGTGAAATCATGACCTGAGCCTAAGTTGGATGCTTAACAAACTGAGCCACCCAGGCACCTCTGGCCTACTTCTTGAAGAGAGATCCCAGTGGTACCCCTAGGACTGTCATACCAGGCATGTACTCCATTTTGCAATCTTGGGATGCCCTGCTTACCAATTTACCATCCATTATCCACACAAGACTAGAATTGTCAGTGTAACTCTCCTATCATTGCCTCTGTAAGTAGGCAGAGATTTGTCTGGTTTGTTCACCACTGAATCTCCAGCACTAGGAAGAATACCTACCTGGAGGGGCACCTGGCTGGCCCAGTCAGTATACCATATGACTCTTGATCTCAGAGTCTTGAGTTCAAGCCCCATGTTGGGCATTGGGCTTACTTCAGTAAGTACTTGTTGAATTAGCGAATGAATATAAGTAAATCTCTTGCCCCTTCACTTTATAAAAGGAGACAGCACCCCTGCCCTTCTTGCACCTCCCAACTTCTGTCATCTGTACTTTCTAAGTGTCAAAATCAATAATATTTCTATTTTATTCCATAACCATTAGTAGACTTGCCTTACTCTGTTTATGGTGATTCCAAATATAGAAAACCATTACAAATCATTTACCTAAAGGATGTTACATTATGACTGTGTAAATATTGTTCACACAGCCAGTTAAGAATGCTATGACTCTACACATTTTAATTACCTACCTTTCATGTTTTCTTGCTCTCCATTTCTTTATCCTCAAGTTTTGACAAACTCCTAATCATCATTTCTATTCTAAGGAATTCTGTTTTTCCTCTAGAGAACTCCCTTTGAGACCTCTGCCCTCCATCTCAGGCTGTACTGGTTGTTCTCATTGGCTGCCACAACTGTCATCCTGGGTATTTCTTATAGATTGGATCCTTTGTTATCTGACATCTGTGTCTTAATCTTTTTTGTTTGTTTGTTTTTCATGTTCATTTTTATAGAATGGATTTTTTTGAGGGGGAGAAAGAGCACAAGCGGGGGAAGGGGGTGGCAGAGAGAGAGGGAGAGAGGATCCCAAACAGGCTCCACACTGACGTCAGTGAGCCCAATGTGGGCCTTGAACTCATGAACCATGAGATTATGACCTGAGCCAAAGTCAGATGCTTAACCAACCAAGCCACCCAGGAGCCCCTATAGAATGAATCTTAAAATAACTTTCTAATAAACAGTACATGGACTGTAAAACTTCTGGATCCTAACATCTAAAAGTGTCCTCGGGGCACCTGGCTAGCTCAGTTGGTGAAGCCAGTGACTCTTGATCTCAGGGTGGTGAGTTCAAAACCCACGTTGGGTGAGACCTTACTTCAAAAAAAACCAAAAAATATCCTTCTTCTGCCCTTTCACTTAATTAAATATTTGGATAAGTATGGAATTCTTAGCTGAAAATCACTGCTGTCTTTGATGACCTTGTTTTAGCTGTCATCCAGCATCCACTCTTGCTAACCAAAACTCCGATGCTAGTCTAATTCTCGTTTCTTTGTTGGCAAACTCTCTGGAGGCTTTTACAATCTCTTTTATATCTTCAGTATTCTGAAATTTCACAGTGTGTCTAAACCTTATTTCATTCCTCCTGCTCTGACTTTCGTGAACACTGATTTTGAAATTTTGTCTCCCTTCAGCTCTGAGAAAGTGTATATTATTGTATCCTTGATAATTTCCTCCCCTCTAATTTTCTTATTCTCTCTAGAATGCCTATTAATCAAATGTTGGACTTCCAGGATTCATTCTCTCTTTCTTTTACACTCATTTCTCATCTGTGACTTTTTATTCTTTCTCCTGGGTGATTCGCTTGAGTTTATCTTCCCCTTCCAATAAAATTTTCATTTCACCAAGCATATTTTCATTTTCAAGAACTACCTCTTTTTAAAAAATATTTTATTTTATTTTATTTTATTAAGTTTATTTATTTATTTTTGAGAGAGAGTGCCTGCATACTTGTGACTGGTGGAGAGGCAGAGAGAGGGAGAGAAAGAATTCCAAGCAGGCACCTCACCATCAGCTCAGAGCCCAACTCAGTGCTTGAACTCACAAACCGTGAGACCGTGACCTAAGCCAAAACCAAGAGTCCAATGGTTAACAGACTGAGCCACTCAGGTGCCCCTAAATTGCCAATTATTTTTTAATACTTTTCTGTTTTATAGAATCTCTATTTCCTTCAGGGTCATGTTTTTCTATTTCATTAATCTTTTTCTGCATAACTTACTCTTTTTTTTTTAATGTTTGATTTGTTTTTGACAGAGCGCAAGCAGGGGAGGGACAGAGAGAGAGAGAGAAACAGAAGATCTGAAGCAGGCTATGCACTGAGAGTAGCAGGCCTAATGTGGGGCTCTAACTCACGAACTGCAAGATCATAACTTGAGCCGAAGTTGGAGGCTTATCCGACTGAGCCCCCCAGGCGCCCCATAACTTGCCCTTCTTTACCCCTGCCAACCTTACTTTGTCCCACAATCATGAACATATCCATCCTTTAGTTCTTCCCTCTTTTATTTTGCTTTTAGCAATGTCTCTCACATTTGTGCATATTAAATAACAAGAGTAGTACATGTTCATTGTAACATGTTTAAAAGCACAAAAGAGGGGGTTTTTTAAAATAAATTTAGCCCCTTTGGGGTGCCTGGATGGCTCAGTAGGTTAAGTGTCCGACTCTAGATCTCAGGCTTAGGTCATGATCTCACAGTTTGTGAGTTCAAGCCCTGCAACAGGCTCTGTGCCGGTAGCTCAGGGTCTGCTTGGGGTTCTGTCTCCTTCTCTCTGTCCGCCCCCCCCCGCCCCCCCACACACAACTTGTGCATGCATTCTCTCTCTGTGTCTCTCTCTTTCTCTTTCTCAAAATAAAAAATAAACTTTAAAAAAATAAAAATAAGGAGTGCCTGGGTGGCTCAGTCAGTTAGGCATTCGACTCTTGATTTCCACTCAGGCCATGATCTCATGGTTTGTGAGACAGAGTCCCGAGTCTGGCACTGCACTGACAGCAGGGTGCTTGCTTGGGATTCTCTTTCTCCCTTTCTCTGTACCCTTCAGCAGCTCGCTCTCTCTCTCTCTCTCTCTCTCTCTCTCAAATAAACAAGGATAAATAAATAAACATTTAAAAACAGTATTTACATTTTTTTCATAAATTAATTAAAAAATTAAAAATAGGGGCTCCTGGGTGGCTTATCCATTAAGTGTCCATCTTCAGCTCAGGTCACGATTTCATGGTTTGTGAATTCGAACCCCGCGTCGAGTTCTGCACTGACAATGCAGACCCTGCTTCAGATTCTCTGTCTCCCTCTCTCTCTCTGCCCCTCCCCCCTCAAAAATAAACGTCTTTTAAATAAGTAAATAAATAAATAAATAAATAAATAAATAAAACTTAACTAATTAATCCCCCTCTCATCTTATTCCCTGAGATAACTATGTTAAACGCTTGTGGTAGCCTTCCTTAACTTTATGTTTCTAGAAATGTATAGAAATACCAATAAGCATGTATAGATTTTTGTTTTCATTTTCAAATTTGCTATCAGACTATATACATTCTTCTACAGTTTGTTTTCCCCCTCTCCACATTACAATGTGTAATGCACCTTCCTTCAGGTCAATACATATAGATCCAACTCACTTTTTCTGAATAGCTGCACAAAATCCCTCTGAATGGGTTTCCATAATTTATTTAATCATTCATCTTTGGTGGGTATTTAGATTGCTTTGAGTTTTTGTCACTAAGAACAAAGCTAAAATCAATATCCAAATGCATTTATCTTTAGATATTAGTACTTTTTAAAAAAAATAGATTTTAGGGGTCCCTGGCAGGCTCAGTTGGTACAACATGCAACTCTTGATCTTGGGGATATGAGTCTGAGCCCCACGTTGGGTGTAGAGATTACTTAAAAATAAAACCTTAGGGGTGCCTGGGTGGCTCAAGCAGCTGAGCATCTGACTCTTGATTTCACTCAGCTCAGGTTCATGGGATGGAGCTGTATGTCAGGCTCTGCACTGACAGCTCAGAGCCTGCTTGGCATTCTCTCACTCCCTTTCTCTCAGCCCCTCCCCTGCATATTCTCTCTCTCTCTCTCTCTCTCTCTCTCTCTCTCTCAAAATAAATAAATAAACTTTAAAAAATAATAAATAAAATCTTTAAGAAATAGATTTTAGAAGTTTGAATTTTTAACATCAAAGAGGACACAAAGTTTTGATTTTCTTATAAACACCTTTATTATATTTGTTTTTAGCTACTCTTCTAATTACATCAGAGGAGAGCTGTTACGTTCATTCTCTAAAGTAACACTCTTGTCAAAGTAGCTTGCATAAAACACTCATATAACCATCGTTATATTGGTTTGGGTTATATATTGGGTTATATATTGGTTATATATTGGGTTATATTGGTTGGGTAATTGAAAGACATTTGGCATATATAACATTGTGTCAATTTTAGGTGTACAACATATTGATTTGAGGGGCACCTGGGTGGCTCAGTAGGAAAAGCGTGTGACTCTTGATCGCGGGGCTGTGAGTTCTAGCCCCACATTGGGTAGAGAGATTACTAAAAAATAACTTTTTAAAATATATTGATTTGACACATTTATATACTATATGACTGCCATTGCAGTGATAATTAGCACCTCTATCCTGTCACATAATTATCATTTCTTTTTAGTGGTTAGAATAATTAAGATCTAGTCTCTTAGCAAGTTTGATTATTATAATACAATATTGTTTGCGTACTGTTAATATTAGAAGATAGTAATGTGTTATTTCTCCAAAAGCTATACCAATTAATGCTCCTGATTCATTGTGTTGAATAAAGTTAATATAATATATATTCCACATTATATGTCAACTATATATATAATATAATCTGTGTGTTTGTATATGTATGTATGAATGCCCATTCTCACCTATACTAGATCATATCAACTAAGTTTTGCCAATCTGTTAGCTCATCTTTGTTTCAATTTCTCTGATTAGTAAAGAAATTGGGTATCCTTTATTAGATGTATTTACCGTTCAGAATTTTTCTTCTATCATTTGTCTGTTTATATCACTTACCTATTTTCTATTGAATTATTGACTTTTTCCTCGCAATTCATAAGAGATCTTTATATGTTAAAAAGTCATCTGCTGATATGAGTACACATATTTTCTTCCAACTGTACCATTTGTTTGTGTTTATTCTGTCTTTTCATTCCAAAATTTTTATTTAAGTGCAGTAATGTTTCTCCTTATGGATTCTGGGCTTCTGTTTTGCTTGAGAAGTTCACCGCAACCCCAAGATTTTCCAATATCCTAAATTTTCTTCTAACATTTTATAGTTTTGTTTTGTTTGTTTATATTTTTATTCCATCTGAAATTTATTTTCACATATAGTACAAGAATCTAGATTTATCTTTCCTCTAAAAGAAAATCATTTGCTACTCAAAGGACAACAGAAAGTGAGCCAAACCAACAGCAAAGACTCTGCCCTACTTAGCCTGAAATTTTCAAATGAACTCATGGGTCCTAAATTTTTCCTTACCAATTTCCTTGTGGGAACTCTAGTAACCAAAAGACCATACAATGTAGGGATGATAGAATAAACATTTTAAATATTACACTGAGGTACAAAGGAATTGATTCTAAAAGCTGAAAGCTCTTTGGAGGAGATAAAATACAGGGTGGCCATCTTCCTACCTCTCTTACCTTTTCCTTCCCCTTCCAGAGTATGGTCACCATCAAATGTTTCTGGAATGCTGGGGATGCTCAGTAGATGTATTGGGTATCTTTCCTCATCCTTCTGGACCAGAGTTTTAGTACCTTGCGGTGACAGGTAGAATGGAACAAGTTAGGGAATCTGCACTTTGTAAGATTTATGCTAAGTATGTCCTCTCTGGATTAATTTTCCTGTTCTCTCAGTACTCCGTGTGGTCTTTTCAACATGTCTTCACATCTTCTGCGAAGCCACAAAGACAGGTGTTCAAAGCAGCACAGCTAGAGGGGATGCGGCAGCTGGAGGGATATCAGAGAAGGGACTGTGCCACTTGGGGTAGGTCCACCCCAGGCCCCATCATTCCTGTCTCCTGACAGGGAGACTCCTACTCGCTGCTGGTATTGACACCTCTGGGATTTGTTTCTGTAAAGGAAAGTTTCCCCTGCAAACCCCTCTCTGTTAGCTGCCCTCCCTCAGATGAGAGGATGCTGGAAACCCAGACACTCAGAGTCATTCACGGCCATGCCCTTGAGAATTTTATTAAAGCAGCATGTGGGAAAATGGGCTCAGCACATCCCTGGGGGTGTAACTGCACGCACCAGGCTCACAAGCCTCCCTCTGACCTTCTCTTCCAACTTAGTAGCCTGAGCCAAAAAAGGGCCAAATCCCAGGAAAGTATTTAGCATCAGCTTGCTCTCCCAACAGGACAGGGCAATCAGGACAAGCACTAATGGTCCCAAAGGGAGCTCATGATAAGGCCACCTCCCCTCTCCCTCTAACAAATATCCAGGACAGATGGTGAGAATAAGGATCAGGGGCTAGGACCAAGGAACAATGAGGCACTCCAGGTTCTGAGGGAGAGAGGAGAGTCCAAACCAGCTAGATTGAGCAAGACCTCACAGTGGGAATCAGGAGAGGGGCGTGGGGCAGAACAAGCAGACACCCTCGATGAGAGGTTGCAGAGACTATTCTTCCAAGCAAATTGGATGTTTCCCCACACAGACCATGAGCACATCCCTCCAGAAGGTAATACCAAGAATAGTATCGGTGCGGGGGCAAACCTCTGGGTCGAGATGGTATTAAGAGACATAGAAGAAAGGGGGCTCCTGGGTGGCTCAATCAGTTGAGTGCCAGACTCCTGGTTTCGGCTCAGGTCATGAGATCATTGTTCGTGGGTTCGAGCCCCACGTCAGGCTCCATGCTGGCAGTGTGGGAGCCTGCTTGGGATTCTCCCTCTTTCCCTCTCCAACTGCCCCTCCCCCGCTTGCTCTCTGTCTCTCTCAAAATAAATAAACTTTTAAAAAAAAGAGAAAGAGAGAGACTTACAAGATGCTGAAGTAGCACTTGTAAAACTCACGCTTCCTTACCCATCTCACAGTTGGGTCCTCACAGAGGCCCCTTGTGCTGGGGCACACACTGTGGGTATAGGTCTTGTTCTTCTTACAGCTCTTCTCAGTGGGCAGCCCTGGAACCTTCTCCATCACATCACAGCAATATTTGTATTCACCAGAGACCTTTGCTTTGGGCCTGTCAGCATGATGACAGAGGAGGCTGTGGGCGCCAGAGAAGCCAGGATGGCCTAGCAAGAGGAACGTCCATGTCAGAAGCACGTTTTCTGTTAGAAAAAGGGGAAAGGTAGCGAAAGAGAAACCCGTCTCCTAAACCAGAAATCTAAATCTTCATGTGCTCAAAGCCCAACCCCTCCCTGCAGGATTACAGACGCTCTCTACTTGTCTCCAAGAACACTCCGTCCCCTGCACTTATCCCAGAAAATCATTTTAAGTAATCTTTCTCCCAACATGCAACTTTCTCTTCTCTCCAGTTCCTCCCATCCCACTGCTGGGGCCCAGTACATGCTTTTTTTTTTTTTTTTTTTTTAAGTTTGTTTATTTTGAGAGAGAAAGAGAGCAGGGGAGGGGCAGAAAGAGAGGGAGAGAGAGAATCCCAAGCAGACTCCATGCTGTCAGCACAGAGCTCAATTCCACAAACCTTGAGATCATGACCTGAGCTGAAATCAAGAGTCAGATGCGTAACCAACTGAGCTAACCACACACCCCTCTTAATTATCCTTCTTAAAACTACACTTATTAAAGAAATTGGGGTAGGGGGTTCTGTCACTCAAAGAGGTGGGCACCCCCCTGGTTCTTTACGGTCTTTTATAGGAGAGCAAAACTGAACCCCAAGTGATATTTGGTTCTCCCTCAAGCAGTAAACTAATTTATAGAGTGTTCTATAGTGATGCCTTTAAAAGTTTAATATGCATATAAATCTCTGGAGATCTTGTTAAAATGCAGGTTGCGGTTCAGTAACTTGGAATGGGACCTGAAATTTTCATTTCTAAAAAGCTACTGGGTAACTTTGATGCTGTTGGTCCAAAGGCCACACTTCAAATAACAGGGCTTTGGAGTTTACAAAGACCTCTTACTTATACAAGATCATTATCCTATCTGTGAGGTAAGACAGTTATTCTGGTAACCCAGTTTTTATTGACTGTTCAAAAAAGTTAAATTAATTGCCCAAATCATACAACATCATGGAGCCAAACTCAAACCTTAGAACTTTTTGGGCCAAGGAAAAGTGTCTGCTCTGCTCCAATTTAGTTTAACCTGCTGGCCCACTATATTATCTACAAATATAAAGCCCTTCCATTGGAAACCTGCTTCATATCTGTACATGAAGAAGAAGAAGAAGAAGAAGAAGAAGAAGAAGAAGAAGAAGAAGAAGAAGAAGAAGAAGAAGAGGAGGAGGAGGAGGAGGAGGAGGAGGAGGAGGAGGAGGAGGAGGAAGAAGAAAAAGAAGAAGAAGAAGAAGAAGAAGAAGAAGAAGAAGAAGAAGAAGAAGAAGAAGAAAGAAGAAAGAAGAAAGAAGAAACAGCAGCAGCTTCACCAGCCTCTCCTTTCTCTTGTGTTTATTTTGCCTTACTCATAAGAACCTCACTGGGGCTCCTGGGGGTCTCAGTTGGCTAAGCATCAACTTCAGTTCAGCTCAGGTCATGATCTCCCACTCTGTGAGTTTGAGCCCCGCATCAGGCTCCATGCTGACAGCTCAGAGCCTGGAGCCTGCTTCGGATTCTGTGTCTCCCTCTGTCTCTGCCCCTCCCCTGCTCATGCTCGCGCTCTCTCTCTCTCTCCCTCAAAAATGAATAAAGTTTTTTAAAAATTAAAAAACAAACAACAAAAAAAGGACCTCACTTGGTTACTCATGCACTCCTATTTTCCCACTTTTCTCTCTGGAGCCAACAAAGGGTCACCACAGCTACCTCCACCCCTCCAGTGAAATATGTCACATACCAGGTCTCCATCCTACACATGCTCCTTTACCCAGCCCCAGGCTGATGCTCCTGAAGAGTTAGGTCCTGAAGACTGTGGCTGGAGAGGTTCTGGAGCCTCTCTCCTCTTAGCCTGTGTTGTTACAGCACCTAACTCTAGGGGGTTGGGGTTGGATGGGATGGGATGAGTAACTTGGGTACTGACCGATCCCTTCTGGATGCTACAAGACGCTGAGACTTCCTGGCCTGACACCCAAAGCAGACCTTTTTCTCTGTTCCATTTAATGAATCCAAACATCAAGAGCAGAATTTTCCTGCCGAATCGCTATCCTCTACACCTGAAACTAGCTATACTGGAAAATAAATAAATAAATAAATAAATAAATAAATAAATAAATAAATAAATAAAATAATAATGATAAAGGACAGAATTTTTCTGTGGAAAGAAGACTTCACACAGTATGAAGTGCGAAGAGAAGCAAAGGGAAAGAGCCTGGATGGCTGGGCCCCCAAAGCCACTTTGTCTCCACTCTCTGGACCTCTCTTTGCCAAAAGGTATATCGAGAAGGGGTCCCTGTTCCCTCTAGGGAAAAGCGAGGCAGCTCTGAAGGACACAATACAGCTACGGCAGCAAAAATCCCTCCTTCAACTTTGACCCAGCACCAGCAAAAAGACAGCCTCTGCCACCTCAACTCTCCCCCAACCTCCAAGCCCCCTAGTAGCCTTGAGGTCCTCTGACTGGAGGATCTGGCAATCAGAGGGTCTGGGGAAAATATTGTTTATAGTTTTCCAGAAAAGGGAGGACAGCAAGAAAGAAGTGAGTGGGGGCTGAGAGACTCTTGGAGCAAAAGGGCAGGGCCTGAGGTCTGAGGGAAGAAAGAGGAGGCTGGTGATAGGCATAGCCTATCTTTACTAGCCTCCCGGCTACTATGACTTAAGATGCTGACCCTCAAAGACCTCTCTTCCCTCCATCCACAGCCATGGCTTTGTTTTCTGAATGTTTGCCCTGGAACCACACTCTAGAACTCTTTGCCTGACCTCTGCAGCCTTTGTCAACCTCCTGGGGTGGCCCACTGTCTTTGTTTCTCTGCTTGTTGGCTATTACAGCCTGACCTCTCAGCCCTTGTGGGCCTCCTTCTTCCATGTTCCAGAACTTCTCATGTGATACAGAGCCCACCTGATCTACCACAAGCCAATGGGCAGGGACCATTATTCCCAGACTAACTAAAGAGCTATTTACCTAGAAATGAAAAGGTATATGAAGTGGTGGAGGAAAACCAAGGCTTGAAATATGTACAATTGTGTCATATAATTAAATAATTTGCCCATTCTAGGTACCTCATGTAAGTAGAGTCCTACAATATTTGTCCTAAGTATTTTTCACTTAGCATGATGTCTTTAGGATTCATCCAAGTTGTAGCTGTATCAGAATTTCATTCCTTTTTAAGGTTGTATAATATTCCGTTGTATGGCTATGCCACATTTTGTTTACCCCTTCAGTTGATGACGATTTGTGTTGTCTCCACTCTCTGGCTGTTGTTAATAACACTGCTATCTCCTTAAAGGCCCTATGTCCAAATACAGTCATATTGGGGGTTAGAGCTTCCACATACGAATTTGGGTGGGATCCAGCTTAGCCCACAACAGGCCTGTTTACCCAGACCCAAGTGCAGCTTGGTGAGTAGTCACAGCTCCTCTCCGCAGAGAGTACTGGTTCAGCCTGAGAGTCTTCATCTCTGACCCCAGTTACCTAGGCTCTAAGACCACGCCCCCCATTATGTTTATGAAGTCTTTCTTAAGGCAGATAAGTGTGCAATCACATAATGTACATGTCTGTTTCCTTAATCACAAGCACATTCCAGCCTGCCTCCCCTTGCTATGCCCGGTTCTGTGATGCATTTATCTTTCCCAAGTCTCTTCAGATACATACTTCCAGTCTATATGGATCTACAGCTTATCCTACATCTAACTGTGTCCATAATGTGAACATTTTACTAGGTTAAAATTAACCTAGAACTTCATTTTTTTTAAGTTTATTTATTTGTTTTGAGAGAGGGAAAGCATGAGCAGGGGAGGAACAGAGAGAGAGTGAGAGAATCCCAAGCAGGCTCCACTGTTGGTGCAGAGCCCAACTCGGGACACAAACTCACGAACCCTGAGATCATGACCTGAGCTGAAATCAAGAGTGATGCTTAACTGACTGAGCCACCCAGGTGCCCCAACCTAGTACAGTGTAGGGGGGGCGCCTGGGTGGCTCATTTGGCTAAACGTCCGACTTTGGTCTAGGTCATGACCTCACTGTTCCCAAGTTTGAGCTCAGAGCCTGGAGCCTGTTTCAGCATCTGTGACTCCCTCTCTCTCTCTCTCTGCCCCTCCCCTACTTGTGCTCTGTCTCTATCTCTCAAAAATAAATAAACATTAAGAAAAAAATTTTTTTAATTGTTTAAACAAATAATAAAATAAGGTAAAATAAATGAATGAATGAATAAATGAATGAATGAATGAATAAAAGATAGTGTAGGGGACTAGTTAAGAGCAGATTCAGAGGATTCTAGGACAGCTGGGATTTGAATCCCAGTTCTGCCACTGACTACCTATGTGACCTTAGGCAAGTTAATCTCTCAGTGCCTCAGTTTACTCACTGGGAAAATGGATGTGAGTAATAACTTCATGAGCAGGGCCAGGAGTAAGGTGGAGCAAGAGAGGCACCCAGGGCGCAGAAGTATACCTGTGTGGCCCTGAGTCAGTGCCTCTTGAATGCTGCACCCCAGATGCCTCTCTCGCCTCATTCCTGGTCCCAGCCCTTTGTAAATGTTAAATGAGCATAACACTTAGTGCTTGGCATGGAGTAAGAGATACATAAATGTAATATAGGCATTAGCTGCCGGTAGTGGTGGTGGCTGTAGTAAGTAAAAGTATCGTTATTTTTAGAAGAGTATTCTAGAGGAAGAGCAACACCGGATCATGGCAAAATTGATTTCATTAAAAATTGTTGACCTTTTGCTTCATCGCACCTCTAAACGCAAGATGCATCACCAGCAGCTCGACTGGAACCACCCTTGGAAATTTAGCCCCGGTTCTCGCTCTTGCTACATCTGCTCAAACCGGATGGTCTGCTCCTGAAATACAGCCTCAGTATGTGCAGCCAGGGTTTACGATGGTAGCCAGGGTTGAGGACAGTAGCAGAAGTCCTAAAGGATTCGCCAAGGTGGACTGAGTGAATTTCCCTGAATGGATTATCCCCAACATCTACCCAATGGAAGAAACAATGCTACCTTTTTACACAAAATTTTTGAAAAGAAAAGACTTCAGGGGCATCTGGCTTGCTTAGTCAGTAGAGCATGTGCCCTTGATCTCGGGACTGTGAGTTCAAGCCCCACCTTGGGCGTGGAGCCTACTTAAAAAATATGTGGTTTGTTTTCCTTCAGTTATATAAAAGTATTCATGCTGGGGCCGGGGAGGGTGGGGGGAGTTGGGGGGAGGCATTGAGCGTCTTGCTATAGCACTCTGCTAAATTCTGTGAACAGAGCAAAACAAGCACAACGAGTTCTCTATGCCTGAGGAGCTACCAGTGCAGCCCAAGAAACAGGTATGGGCTCTACCCTTGATAAAAGGAAAACTATAGTGGGGGTGCCTGTGTTGTTCTGTCAGGTGAGTACCTGTCTCTTGATTTCAACTTGGGTCATGATCTCACAGTTTGTAAAATTGAGCCCCGAGTCAAGCTCTGCAATGACAGCACGGAGCCTTCTTGGGATTCTCTCTCTGCCGTTCCCCAGCTTGCTTGCGTGCGTACTCTCTCTCTCTCTCTCAAAACAAATAAACAAACTTAAAAAAAAAAAGTCCAGGGAAGCCCTGACCTCCCCTCTGACTGGAATGACTATTTAGAGTGACAAAGCTAATACACATTGTAAAGAGCAGCAAAAAATGTTACATGTTAGATTATGGCCAGAACGCTAAAGGTACTGCAGCCTTCCACAGAGGGTGGAGTAGTCAGGAAGGGACATTAGGAGGTACAGAGGTGGCAGGGAATGTGGGACCAGGAGGAGCCTGGCCAAAGAGGAAGGCAAGAGGCAGTGGGTGGTAAGGCGGAGGCCTCAGGGATAAGAGTGAATACTACTGATTGTAATAGCAATTTGAGACCACTAAGAGATGTGGGACAGATGAGGGATGTGATGCAAGTGACATTTAAGAAACAGTTTGCAGGATGGACTAGGGAGTGAAGGTGGTGGTGAAGGGTAGTCTGAAAGTGAGTAAATGGGGGTCGGAGGGTTAGAGGCGATTCTCCAGAGTGCAGTGCTAACGAGCTAGACTAGGGAGAACCTGTGGAAAACAGAATATTTCCACAGGATTTGATGAAATATAAATAAGAGAAGTATTTTAATAGAAGGATTGATCTTTTTTTGTTGTTTTGGTGTTTTTCCTGGGTTTTCTGCTTTTAAGAAGAAGGACAGTGGAAGTAAAGCCTAATTAATAGAACAGTAGGGGTGCCCGGGTGCCTCAGTTGGTTAAGTGTTTGACTTCACCTCAGGTCATGATCTCACGGTTCGAGTCCCATATGGGGGTGGGGGCCTCTGCTGTCAGCACAGAGCCCCCTTCAGATCCTCTGTCTCCCTCTCTCTTCCCCTCCCACCCCCCTCTCTCAAAAATTAAATAAACATATAATAGAACAGGTGTATCTTCTACTGAACAGGAGTATCTTCTACTTCTACCTTCTACTGGGAGGTAAAGTTGAGGGACAGAGCTACTTTAAGAAAGAAGATAATTAAGTGTGGCTTAGATATGCTGATATGTGGGCGGGAATCATTGTTTGAGATCAGTCCCCATCAGAGAGACTCTGAATCAAGACTTTTGTCCAGGTTGGCACCCATTATGACTAACACTGTTTCTAGAATGCCACCAGGCTCTTTCAGAAGAGTAAGAAAGCATCATACATTCCTTGACTCAAGATAATGCCCAGAGGGGTGCCTGGGTGGCTCAGTTAAGTATCCGACTTCTGCTCAGGTCAAGATCTCATGGTTCCTGGGTTCGAGCCCCACTTCAGGCTCTGTGCTGACAGGTCAGAGCCTGGAGCCTGCTTCCAATTCTGTGTCTCCCTCTCTCTCTGTCCCTCCTCTGCTCACACTCTGTCTCTCTGTCTCTGTCTCTGTCTCTCTCTCTCAAAAATAAATAAACATTAAAAACTTTTTTAAAAAACCAGAAAACATAGTACCTAGAGCTTTGCTAAAAGGGAAGTAGTGTCACCAACTAGACCCCAAGATCTGACCTTTGTTGCCCACCTGTTTTTACTCACCCACCGTTGTCCCACATTTTTCCTTAAGCTCTTCTTTTCAGCTTCTCTTAACTCAGGCAAATGGAAACAGAAGCCACCTCTCAAATGATAGCAACTGCCCTGGCAAGACCTCCAGCCAGCCCAAACCACCTAGACCAGTTTGACTGTAACCCCCAAAACTCCTGCTTATGCAGATGGACAGTGGAGTGACCCCTAGAATGACCAACATTCTACTACCGTTACTTTATGATAATACTAAAATCTCCACCCATGGAGAAGCACAAATCTCATTTACATACCATACAGTGTATATATAGACATGTTTCTGTAAGGCATATGCACAGCCTTATACCTTCCTCTACATAGGATGACAGGTTGATAAGTTTCCTTATCTGAATATTCATAAGGGCACCTGGGTGGCCTAATTGGTTGATTTACCAGCTCTTGGTTTTGACTCAGGTCCTGTTCTCACAGTTCATGGGATCAAGGTCCACTCTGGGCTCTGGGCTGAGCCTGGAGCCTACTTAAGATTCTCTTTTCCTCCCTCTCTCTCTGCCACCCCGCCACACATGTGTGTGCTTGTATGTGCACATGTGCTCTCTCTAAATAAATAAACATTTTAAAAACTCTCTCTCCCTCCCTCTGCCCCTCTCCCCTGCTCGCCCCCTCCCTCTCTCTCAAAAATAAAAATAAAAAATAAATAAATATTCATCCTAACCCTAAATAAAAGGAACCCCTTCACCCTTGCTCATGGAGTCATGGCTTTCGAATTTATTCCCCATGATCTCCTTATTTGCTGCAAATAAGGTTTTCTTTGTACAACAACTCCACCTGGTGTATCTGTGACTCACCAGGGAGTGAACTCATGTTGATTCAGTTGTAATCCTGTGTCTTCAGTATTGATTCAGATTACATTGACCTAACTAATTAATAATGATAATAATAAATTACCCTGAGAGATGTGCTTACTTAATGGGTCAACGTGCATAGGAACCAGCAAGCCCACAGCTCTTACTGGTGAAAAATTGGAGTTAAAGGGCTCAGAAGATGTTAACTAACTGGGATTTAAGGAAAATTAAAAGGAATAAGTAAATAAATGAATAAATAACAAACACAGAAAAAATAAATTAAGAGGAGCTGTGGAATTACACCAAGTGAAATTTGAATCTGAGAAACCCGCTCACTAATCACTATGTGACCTTGGGAAAATTACATGAATTCTCACAGTCTCTGCTATAAAGAGTAAATAAAATTTCTCAGAAAGAAGAAAGAAAGAAAGAAAGAAAGAAAGAAAGAAAGAAAGAAAGAAAGAAAGAAAGAAAGAAAAGAGAACGAAAGAAAAAGAAAAAAAGAAAAGAACCTCAGAAGGTTGGGCCACTCGGCCAGTAGAGCATGCCACTCTATCTCAGAGTTGTAAGTTTGAGCCCCACGTTGGGTGTAGAAATTACTTAAAAATAAAATCTTAAAAAAAAAAAAACCCTCAAGATTGAATTTTATTTTTTTTAATTTTTTTAATGATTATTTTTTGAGAGAGAGAGAGACAGAGTACGAGCAGGGGAGTGGCAGAGAGAGGGAGACACGGAATCCAAAGCAGGCTAACAGCAGAGAGCCCAACGTGGGGCTTGAATTTATGAACCATAAGATCATCACCTGAGCCAAAGTCAGACGCTTAATTGACTGAGCCACCCAGGTGCCATTTAAGATTGAATTTTAAAAATTCCAGGGGCACCTGGCTGGCTCAGTCAGTAGAGCAGGCGACTCTTGGTCTCAGGGTTGTGAATTCAGGCTCCACGTTTGAGTATAGAGATTACTTAAAAATAAAATATGTAAAAATAAAAAAATAATTTAACAAAATAAAAAATAAAAATAATCCAGAAACTGGAGCCTCGTTCAGTCCCCTGGCAGGTCAGGAATGGAGGGGAGGATCCATGAAGACCCAAGTCTTGAGGTACTTTCCCTTGCACAGTGAAAGGAAATATTCAGACTAACTAGAACTTCAATTTTTCTCTCTCTTACATCATAATTTCCTTCTGAAATTGCCCTGATTTTCCAGTTAAGAACATTACAGTTCCTCTGGTGTATTCGTCTTGGGAAGGCTGAGGGAAGCAAGAAGCAGGAGGAAAGAGGGATCTGCCCTTCTCTATTTCCTTCCAGCTCCTGAAGAGAAAGGGTAACAGCCTATTGGGGAAACAGGGTGGAGGATATCACTAGAGGCAGCAGAAAGAATCACTGCCTTGGAAGAAGGAGAGAAAATATATCAAAAAGACAGTAGAACAAACATTCTGGTTTCCCTGTGTAAGCTGGAAAAAGACTACCCTCTAGAAGGCAAAGGAAAAGAAAGAGAAGAGCACCGTCCAAATCCAGGATTATGCTGAATTTGTGTGTACAAGACACTTCCGGGAAGAAGTATCTGCTATGGAGTTGGGAGACATGAGACTACACCTGAGACTAGACCTGAAAAAAAAAAAAAAAAAAAAAAAAATCATCACTGTAAAGATGAAATTTAATTATTTTTAAAATATACGTGAGAAGGAGCAAGAACTAAATGCATCACAGCTAAAACCTTCTTAGGAGTGGCGCCTGCATGTTAGAACTTTGCATCGTCTTCCTTTTGCAGCTACTTAATAACCTGCATTGCGGGCTCTCACTCATTGCGCTCTTCTTGGCGGTAATTTGGCGCTTCTACCACCAGGTGGAGATGTCCCACCGCTTTTCACTTATCCACGAGAAGAGAGGCTCTCAAGAAACTGGGGGTTGGGGGGAGGGGTCAGGTTCTTTCGTTCCACTAGTTACACAAATAAGCACTTGCCTTCATGCCCAAGAGCGAAAAGAATTTGGAGGGTGAGCATAAAAGGTCAGGCAGTGGCTGCCTCTTCCTCTCTTTTTGTTTTCTTAGTTCTTTGGTTTCCATGGGGATCTGTGTTTGAGCAGCAACTCAGAAGCCATTGACTGCCCCTCAAGGCTTGGGGCTGAGCCCAGAGACAGCCTGGGACGAACGGCGGGAGCTGGAACGGGTGCAAAGGAAGAGAAGATTTATTTGGTAAATTTGGACAGCGACGGCAAAAGATGAGGACAGGTACAGGAGGAGCGATGAGGTGGAATGAGACGCTCAGAGGAATGTAAAAGGCAGTGTTTTCGTTGAAATAAAATTTGCAAACATTACTATCTTTTCAAAACCTCGTCTAAGTGTGCATTGTCTTCTCACCATAGATTGTTTCAGGACACACTCTCCGAGCCCTGGATATTACCAGGTCCTCTCCCGTCTCTATCCAAAAACATGACTGCAGACAAGTGCCAGAACCTGCCTCATGCCCTTCTCTTGTGTCCTATTCCCAAAGCCCTCTGGAGCAAGAGACGAGACCTCCGGGGAAAGACCACGCACAGTATTCCCCAGGCAGGGTATAGCATCAGGCACATAGTAGGTTCTCAAGAATATATTTGTTGAATGGATGATTAAATAAATGAGCAATGAAAACAGGATGACCTTGACTAATCTTTCTTAGTTCTAGCTGGAGAGAAGACAAAGGACAAAGAAAAAAAATATTGTCTTTTTTTCTCATCAAATTCGTGAGGATGTAAATGTCCTCACTCACAGATCAGTTCATTCAAAGATTGATGCGGGTGTTTTGTTGTTGTTCTGCTTAAATCAGAGGTTTTCCACATTTGCATTACTAACAGTCATTTCTAAGAGTATTTGCATTTCCGTCAGCTTGGGCCAATATCCAGTATCCATTCACAGATAGCAGTCAATCTACATATGAACAGCCTCTACGGAGAGATTGGATCTACTCTCCCCTGACCCCCCAGCCCCACCCTTCCTCCTCACTTTCTCTCCCATTACCCAGTCTAATTACCACTTTTTGTAATTTTATTTATTTGCTTGCCTTTCTATTGCTTGTCACCTCCCACCGGTAACACGAAGCTCCTTGCTGTGTGCCTCACAGAGACTTCTACTTTAAATTTTAGAGTCTAAATGTTCCAGTCTTACCTTTTTTTTGAAAACTCCAATTTAAATGAATTCTTCCTGCTCCTGCTTTTAATCTTCCACTCTCCCTTCCCTTCCGCTCTCCAATGGAAGTGACCTTTCCTTCTTCTGACTGTGGACAGGTGTGATCTGCAGCTCTCATAGAACTCATCACTCACTACCTATCCAGGCCAGCATAATAATATTAGCCATCAAATGTAGTGAGCTTGCAAGATTGGCCAGGCACCGGCACAAATGCTTTAACTGAGTTTTGTTACATCACTTCTATATGAGGAGACCGAGGCTCAGAGAAGTTAAGTAAAATGTCCAAAGTCATGCAGTTGATAAGGTGGTGAAGACACTTTAAACCCAAAGAGTCACACAGAATCCACAGATTCTTCGGAACACAGACTTTGTTATAAGACAAATGTGTTAGAGCCTCAGTTCCATAATTCACAACTGCATGCCTCTCACCAAATTACTAATCTCTCCAAACCTCAATTTCCTAACTGGTACAAGGAGGATAATAACATCCACCTCACAAGATTACTGTAAGAGAGCATCCAAGGAAAGAACCTCATGTAGCCTCTTCACAAAGAAGTGGCCCATAAAGAGTCTGTTAACGTTACGTGATTACCTGTTTCATCCCTTATGCCACATTAACACTCCCTCAAGAAAGGCCTGTTTTTATTTTCTTTGCATTTATAACCTCTAGCACAGTGCTTTATATGTAGTAACTAATCACAGACATTTGTTTAACTGATGGATGGATGGATGGATGGATGGATGGATGGATAGATTGCAGGATTTTTTACCTCAATACCAAGGGTTCATTGTCTTGCCGTTTTGAAGAATGAAGAGGTGGACACAAAATGAGCAGTAGGCAAAAGTTTATTGGAGTATAAGTTTAGAAAGTAAGAATAGTAGGAAAGCTCTCTTTGCAGAGAGGGGATATTCGAAAATGAATGCCCACGACTATAGGCAAGTGTCTTTGTTTTATAAGGTCTGGCCAGCCCCCCCTTCCCTTCCCCCTCCTTCCTTCTCAGGCTCTACCTTACTGGCTGGATAACTCTAGGTGCTGGGTTGTCTATTCTGATTGGCTCAACTCTGTCGTGTGAGGAGTCAGACTGGTCATACTGTCCCTCATATAACATAAGGTTTATGGTCTACTTTTGTTTAGTTAGGTATTTTGACTGTCAAATCAGGGGAACCTGAGGGGGAGTAGGTGGTATCTATTACATTCTTAAGAGGAACCTTACACCAGAGGGGGTTTGCTGTAGTCAAAAGCTCCCAGCATTGTTCCAAAATATGTGTTCTTCCCCACCCAGGGACCTCAGGTCCTAACCTTTCTCTCTCTGCCTATTTTAACCTATCTTTCCCTATCATCAGTGGATGGATGGATGGATGGTGGATGGATGGAAAGACAGAAGGAGGAAAGAATGGAGGAATGGATAATTTATTGCCTGTGGACAATCAGTCCAAATCTCCCTTCTTCTTCCCATGGAACTTTACGCAGGCTTCTACAAAATTTTCTCACATTGTATTCTATTTCTCTGTTTATCATTGTCCCTCTTCTCAAGGAGAGACAGGGTCCATGTCTTATTTACCTTTGTAACCCCAGCATCTCAATTCTCTTGTGCCTCTCTTGATGTGGTCATGAGTGTGACTTCGTGTTGAGAGAAGTATATATTTTTTATTCTACTTGCACACTTCAGGCCCAGTGTCTGAAATATGAAATGCAGTTGATAAATGTTTGTTGAGAGTATAATTAATTGAAAGACTTAGCTTGGTCCTATGTCCCAAAAGGATTTCTCTGGTCTGGGCTTGAATTTAAATCCTGAGGTGATTCTGCCATCTGGAGATAACAGAATCATAAACCTATAAGCTGCTTTGGTTTTTTACTGGACTTACTCCTGGAGGTCACAGAGATCAGCAGGTCTGAGGGTTGTTGATGGATTTTAATATTTTAAATTAATTTAATCCAATTAAATTTCAACACATAAATTCAATTATAATTACATTAAGGTCTACAAAAGAAAGAGACAAACAACAATGTAAAGAATGCAGTCATTCAAACTCTGGCATTCCACTCAATGAGCCCAGAGTGAGTCTCAGGTGTCTTGTCCCTTTCTAATATGAGTGTGATTTTATATTAAAAGTGCATATTGGGGGCGCCTGGATGGCTCAATCAGTTGAGTGTTAGGCTTCACCTCAAGTCATGATCTCAGAGTTCGTAAGTTAGCCCCGCATCGGGCTCTGTGCTAACAGCTCAGAACCTGGAGGCTGCTTCAGATTCTGTGTCTCCCTCTCTCTCTGCCCCTCCCCTGCTTGTGCTCTCTCTCTCTCTCAAAAATAAATAAACACTAAAAATTTTTAAATAATTAAATAAAAGTGCATATTAGGGACGCCTGGGTGGCTCAGTCGGTTGAGCGTCCAACTCTTGATTTCAGCTCAGGTCATGATCCCAGGGTCTTAGTATTGAGCCCCAAGTCAGGCTCCATGCTGAGTGTGAAGTCTGCTTAAGATTCCCTCTCTCTCTCTCACTCTCTCTCTCTCTCTCAAAAAAAAAAAAAAAATCTAAAAAAAAAAATAGAAGTGTAGGGACACCTGGCTGGCTTAGTCAGTAGAACATGCAACTCTTAATTTTGAGATGATGAGTTCAAGCTCCACGTTGGGCACAGAGATAGATAGATAGATAGATAGATAGATAGATAGATAGATAAAAAAATTTTTTAGGTGCATGTTTTTTATTCTACCTACCCCCTAAATGCAGGCCACCTACATCATTCTATAGTCAGCCACAGAAACCATCATCAGTCAAACTAGTCTCTGGTATATTCTTCCTCAGGGTTTTTTCAGCTTTGACTCTAAGTGATTTTTGTCCTAAGCAATGGCTTTAGGGGTGCCTGGTGGCTAAGTCATGGTTAAGTGTCCGACTTTTGGTTTCGGCTCAGGCCATGATCTCACGGTTCGTGGGTTCGAGCCCCATGTCAGGTTCTTCACTGACAGCACGGAGCCTGCTCGTGATTCTCTCTCCCTCTCTCTATGTGCCCCACCCCATCTCTCTCTCTCAAAATAAATAAATAAATAAACTTTTTTTAAAATGATGCTCTAGCAACTGACTCCCATTGATTATTTTATTGTAAAACTGTATGTAGAAATTGTTGCAATAGATACATTTTGTTGATTGATGTGGATCCATATAAAACAAAGAGGTTAAAGCTAGGTGAGAAAATCATCAGATTCCTCCAATAAAAATGGAAATGTCTGTCATATTAGCTCCAGAAGTGAAGTAGGCTTTCAAAAGAAGTTTCTGTAGGGCAGAAAGGACATGAAGGTATGTTCACATACATCATGCTCACCTAGCATAGAGTGGATAACCAGTGGGCATCAGAGAACAGCCAAACTATCATTTCATATAGGGGCACCTGGCTGACTCAGTCAGTAGAGCATGTGCCTCTTGATCTTAGGGTTGTGGGTTTGAGCCCCACACTGGCTGTAGAGATTACTTAAAGTATTTGAAAAAAAAATAAAAATAAATAATAAAAATAAATTAAAAATATTTTTAAAAATTCATATAAATGTTTTTAATAAAAATTGTATTATATTTATATGTATATATACACATATTTATATATAAATATTTAAAATATATATTATAAATATGTAAATATGTTTAGGCTCCACACCCAGCACAGAGCCCAACACAGGGCTTGAACTCATGACCCTGAGATTAAGACCGGAGCTGGGATCAAGAATTGGACACTTTAACCAACTAAGCCACCTAGGCACCCCTGTATTCTATATATTTTTAATGCTTTTATTTTAAATGGATATTAAATTTAAAAGGAGTTTCATAGTACCATAATGGTAATGACACATTTTTGTTTGTTTTCCAAGATATTTAATTATGTCATGTGACTTTATTGAGTTTATTCCTAAGGCCATTTTCAGATATCTTGGTGAGGAGGGAGGGATGTGTTCCTTCTTTCATTTCAAGAAAAAAGTCAATACTAGGATTTCAAGCTGACTAAATAAAGATGGACAACTTGGAAATGGTGTGTGCATGAGAACGATGGCAAGGTTTGTAGTATAAAGATAGGGATAGGTGATGGAAAAAATAACCCCTTGAGTAACAGGCCTATTGCTCCCAATCTCCCTCTTTACCCTCTCTTTCCTTTTAGACTTCTATCCAATTTTTTGGAAACACACACACACACACACACACACACACACACAGGTAACATTTATCTCTTGACCAAAAGATGGGAACAGAGGTCATTGAACCACATGGGGTAAAGTAATCTCATGGTGAAGAATTTGGTAATGAAATTCCTCCTCCATCATCCTCAATTTCTCCTCCAAATCCACTGACCCCTCTCTTCCTGGTCTTTGTGTATACATTTAAATATGTGTGTGTGTGTGTGTGTGTGTGTATATATATATATATATATATATATATATATATATAATATCCATATATTTTTACATCTCTCTCTCTCTCTCTCTACACACACACACACACACACACACACACACATATACACAAATAGATTCCATTGAATTAAGTGGAATGTGGAATGAAGAAATGTACCAACTGGGTGGCTGAGTCGGTAAGGTGTCCATCCAACTCTTGATTTTGGCTCCGGTCATGACCTCAGGGTTTGTGGATTCGAGCCCCACATTGGACTCTGTGCTGATAGTGCAGAGCCTGCTTGGGATTCTCTCTCTCTCTCTCTCTCTCTCTCTCTCTCTCTCTCTCTCTCTCTTTCTCTCTTTCTCTCCCCACCACCAGCCCCATGGTGCAGTGGAAAGGGAACTTCTCTGAGCTATGATCTGGTCTGGAGAACCTCTTGAAAAGTCACTTAACCTCCCTTGGTCTTAGTTTTCCCTATCTGAAAAGTTAGACATTTAGAGATGATCCCTCTGGCCCCTTCCATTCCCAAAGTCCTTGAGAGTCTACTAGCTCCTTTTCTTCAAGGTTCTTCCTGAAGGCTCTGAGCATGTTTCTATCACAGGTTGTCAATTCTCTGTATTTTCTGAGGTACTTTACTCCCTATGTGCTATTCTTCCAAAGACTGGCCTCTACAACTTAACTATTTCTTTCCCATCCATCTGATTTGTTTTCCTTTTTCACGGCCTGGGATTATCTTTTTTTTTTTTTTTTCTTTCTTTCTCATCATGTTCCCCCTTCATCCTACTGTTTTTACCTGATCTCCACCCTTTGTTGCTTTTCTTTCAAATGTTCAACCTCAACTTCAAAAAATTGTTCCTATAATTTCTCCCCTGCAAACACACATGCTCACACAATCTTCCCCACCCCCACCCTAGCCTTCTCCCACTGCTGGTCAGGCTCATGGCCCTTCCCCCACAACCTCCCTTTCCTGTTCCACTACCTCCTTCTCTTCACAAACTCCCATTTCCCCTTTATTTAACATGAGTAACATGGAGAAATGAAGGAAAGAATAAATCCTGTCCTTCCTCTTATGAATCTTTAAATTCCTGCCGTCCACTGCAGAATGAACTCTGAAAAGAAACACCAGACAAGCCTCAGTCTGAATGACCCTCCTTGATCTTCACTCCCTCCCTTTGCCCCTAAAACACCATGGCAACTGCCACCTGAAAGAGGCCAGGCGGAAATCATCTAATAAGACCAGGGATTGTTTGCCCATGCTTTCTTATTTAGTCAATTTTTGCAAAGGGCACTTTCCCCGTACTCTTTATTGCCTGACTCCCTGAATGCTAGCAAGACCAAAAAAAAAAAAAAAAAAAAATCTGGTAGTGTAGGTAGTTATGGGAACTGAAATTTGTTGTAGATATTTCCTTGTCGGTCTGGAAATCTTGTTTAGGAGTTAGACATTTGAGTCATCCCCCAGGTCTGCAGCTGGAAAGTGAGGTCTACAACAGAGGCAGAAATCAGTGGGATGGCAATAAAGTGTCACTGGGACCAAAAAACAGGCAATGCCAATCAGGCATTGCTGGGGGCAATTTCAACCTGCCATTTATCAGCTCTTTATGAGCTAAGCCTCAGTTTCCTCATGTGTAAATTGAGGTGTTCTGCATGCCTAAGATGATAATTACATAATGCTTTCTTTACAAAGTTATTTTAAGGGTTAAATGAGATTATATAGTCAAAGGGTATGGCACACAGAATGCGCCTAAACTATGATTACCCTCATCAATAGAAACGTCCCATGCCTTTGTAGATTCCGAAGTTAGTTCTCCTGCAATTAACATCAGATTCCTTCCTCCTCCTAGGACCCTAAGTCTTCTGGAGGGAGAGGAACTGCCTCCACGATGCCTCCTCTTCTACAAACTAGGAAAAAGGAGGGGTGCTCAGAGCAGCGTGTTGTCCTGACAGAAGAGGCCTTGAATAAAATGCCAAAAAAAAAATGTGCTGGGCCCCGATATGACTATAGTTGTATTTTTAGGACAAAAGCCACTCTGAGTTTAGAAACACTTTTTTCTCAACGTTTTTTTTTTGTTTTTTTGTTTTTTTTTTATTTATTTTTGGGACAGAGAGAGACAGAGCATGAACGGGGGAGGGGCAGAGAGAGAGGGAGACACAGAACCGGAAACAGGCTCCAGGCTCCGAGCCATCAGCCCAGAGCCTAACGCGGGGCTCGAACTCACGGACCGCGAGATCGTGACCTGGCTGAAGTCGGACGCTTAACCGACTGCGCCACCCAGGCGCCCCTAGAAACACTTTTAAATGACTTAAAAGCACATTAATCCCGGGGTGCCTGGGTGGCTCAGTTGGTTAAATGGCAGACTTTGGCTCAGGTCATAATCTCAAGGCTCATGAGTTCCAGCCCCAATGGGGCTCTCTGCTGTCAGCACAGAACCCACTTCAGATCTTCTGTCTCCCTCTTTCTCTGCCCCTCCCCTTTTTATTAAAAATTAAAAAATTAAAAATTAAAAAAAATCAGCAAACATTTGGCCACCAGGAGTCACTACATGTGAAAGGTATGTTATCTATTCTGGCCACAGGCTGGGCTCCCTTCCCATGTACATGGATTTCCTGCAACACTGTAGTTGCCTAGGAATCTAGAGCTCAAGGTTTAGAAACCACCAAACACAAATGCCTCTGCAAAAGAATCATTTAAGAGTTTATTGAAAACTCTTAGGCCCCACCCCTAGAGATTCAGTAGATCTAGGAGAGAGTGGAGGAATGTGAATTCGGTAACTCCCCATGTGACGGGTAAGCAAAAGGGACGGTGAATCCCGCGGGGTGTATAAAGCTATGGAAATTAGCATTCCTCACTGGCTCCTCGTCTTTCTCTTCCAAGGATCTCATTCCGATCACCTTTCCTTTGTTCCTCACAGTTCAGGGCTTCTTTAACGGGGGTGTCGTGCGGACATCACAAACCAAAACGTGTTGGAAAATCTCTGAGGGTCCAACATAATGACTGGTTTTCTTTAAAAAGCAACAACTCATCTTTGCTTTTTGAGGACTGAATTTTGATGCTAACAATACCTTCACATCTGTTTGTACTAAGTCAGAGGCAACCTGTGCTCACAAATGAAAGATGCAGGGATTAGGCTCAAGTGGTCTGGCTTGATAATTGGCTCTGGGATGTAAACACCGCAACAGTACTTTAAGCTATTCCTGAGGAGAGAAAAAAAATGTTAGGCTAACAGCCAATAGAAAAGCCAACACAGAAAATGTTGATAAAATTAGAAAATAGCATAAGAAGGAGCCACAGAGCCAAAAGAAAGAGCCCGTCTTCACCACCAGCTCGCCCCATCCAGAATACTCCCCCAGAGCCTCCCAGGCTCCTACACATGGGAAGGAACCGGGGGTAGAGTGCCAGAAGAAGTCCCTTTTTCCTATCCTTCTTTATCTTCAATGCCCTTGAGTGCCTCTTCAATTTCTTGGGAATGCAAGCGCTTAGTTTACAAGGTCAAAAGACCATGAAATGTTTTCCAAAAATCAAATCGTCATTTGAACAATGAAAAGTGTTTTAATATTCTCTTCTGCTATTAAGTCAGCCTCTCTGTCTCTGTGTGTGTCTCTCTCTCACTCTTTTTCTCTCTCTCATTTCTCTCTCCTCCTTTCATTTTCTCGCTCTTTCTCTCCCTCCCTGTCCCCCCTTCCCCTCCCCTCTCCACTTCACCACACACAGAAACCCCTTTTCAAAGGGGCTTTTTTCCAACTCAGTGAAGTAAAGTCTTTGCCCCTTTGTGGGGAAGGCTCATTAACATTCCCACAGCAGCATCTCTTCAAGGATTTTACTTTTGTAACTCTGTGGGGAGGTCAAGAGGCCACAGAGGAGAGGTAAAAGGAAAAAAATGGTAAATGGGGGAGGGCGGAAGAAAGGAGAGGAGGGGAAAGAGTCCTTCCTTTCACAATAAGGCCAGCAAAAAGGAGGGAGGGAAAAAACTAGGAAAAGACAAGACAGGCAAGACCCAGGAAGGACACAAATGTTGGACCCCCAATTCTGCCCTCAGACATCATAGACTCTTGAGAAGACCAGGAAGCTATATTATTTCTCTTGTTTCTTCCCCACCCCACCCCACCCCACCCCCCAAAATGGAAGTAAATGATGGAAACAGTAGGCTGAGAGAGACAGGATCCAATCTATTCCACTGAGGAATTAGAAGCTTCCCTAGTCTCAGGGTCCCCATTTCCCCTACAATAGCCTGGTGATAACTGCACCTGCTGCACAGAGAAGTTAACAGGATGAATTAGACAATGTCAGCAAGACTTCCAAGAGCGGAACATGAGGGAGCCACCCAGGGTCCTGACCCCGAAGAACCGGGAATATAATGGAGGTTCGGTGAACTCCAAAGCAGAGATCAGAGGGCTTCCCAAACCCCTTCAGATGTGGGTACCTGCCTCTTCATTTCTCACCAGCAACCTTCCAGCCATCTGTTGTCTCTCTCTCCCTTTCTTAGCATCGTCACCCAGCCTGGACCTGGGTAAGGGAGGCAATCGGGGGAATTTTGCACCAGACACTGTGAGTGAGCTTGGTTTTATTTTTCTCTGAAGACGCAGCCATCAGAGATTTATATCACTAAACTCCAAAAGGGAAAAGAATTCTCACTTTCCTAATGGATGGTGTTTCAGACGCTCTCTCATCTCAGCCAGGAGAGTAAAATGTAAATAAGATTAGGAGAGGACTTACTGCATCACAGGGAAGAGCTGGGACACAGCTGGATAGTCTATGCCCAGTAGCACAGTTTTACTCAGACACCATGGGACACCATGGCCAGAAATTAAAGAATAACTGAATCACCCTTAATGTGCAGGCTGAGAGCAGATACCTCGCTGGTTCCCAAATGATGTATTTTAGAGATGGAGAATTTTTCTTGATGTTTATTTTTGAGAGAGGGAGAGAGAGAGACAGCACAAGTGGGGGAGGGTCAGAGAGAGGGAGACACAGAATCCGAAGCAGGCTCCAGGCTCTGAGCTGTCAGCACGGAGCCCGACGTGGGGCTGGAACCCACAAACCATGAGATCATGACTTGAGCCAAAGTTGAACACTTAACCAACTGAGCCACCAGGCTCTCCTGTAGAATTTTTTTTTTAATTTAAATTCTAGTTAGTTAACGTACAGTACAATATTGGTTTCAGCAGTAGAATTCAGGGGTTCATCACCTCCACACAACAGCCAGTGTTCATCACAAGTACCCAACATCCATCTAACCCATCACCCTTCCTCCATCAACCCTCAGTTTGTTCTCTGTCTTTAAGAGTGTCTTGTGGTAAGTTTCCCTCTCGAGACAGAGACATTTTTCAAGGTCAAATATGATATCCACAAGGAAATTCTTTCCGCAGAACCCTTGTCAGTTTTCAGCCTCTGTGAGAGATTACTACAGAGAGCTTACCCATTTACTGGAAAGTCCATTACACTATTAGAAAGTTCCTTCATACTGAGCTGGAGGTGCCTCCTTGTAGATTCTACTCTGGAGTAGATAGAACTCATCTGTATCATCCTTTCAGATGTAGTATCCCTTCAGCACCAAGAGCTGTGATGTGGGAGAAACAAAAAAAGTCACTAGCTCTGTTGTTATTTTATTTTTTAATGTTTTTATTTTATTTTTGAGAGAGAGAGACAGAGAGAGAGAGAGAGTACAAGCAGGGGAGGGACATAGAGAGGGAGACACAGAATCTGAAGCAGGTCCCAGGCTCTGAATTGTCAGCACAGAGCCTGCCACAGGGCTCAAACTCACGGACTTTGAGATCATGACCCGAGCCGAAGTAGGACACTCAACTGACTGAGCCACCCAGGAGCCCCATTATTTTAAATGAGATTCCTTAAGACCAATCACTTTTTTTTTTCATGCTAGGAGCCTGGTACCTTTATTGTACCTTTAACAATATAGAGAAAAAAAATGCTAGCCTGCCATCAGATGTACCTGGCTTCCAGGCCTGCCTCTGTTACATGATGGCTGTGCAACCTTGGATAGATTACTTAACCTCGCTGAACCTCTTGCTTATCTTCAAAGAAAGTCATCTCTGGAATGCCTGGTTGGCTCAGTTGGTTGAGCGGCTGACTCTTGATTTGGGCTCAGGTCATGATCTCACAGTTTTGTGGGATCGAGCTCCACATAGGGCTCTGCACTGGCAGCTTGGGAGTGTCCCTCTCTCTCTCTCTCTCTCTCAAAATAAATAAATAAACATTAAAAAATGAAAATAAAGAGAATCATCTATAAATAGGAGTGGTCAGAGCTGTAATATTCAAAATATGTCACGTATATGAAAATATCCTTTAAATTATAAAGAGCCCTCTTTATATTTAGTTTTATTATAACGACTGTCCATCTACACTCAGTCTTTTTGCCAGCCTTTCATCTCCCCAGTTTCAACTGGTGGTAGCTGACTTCTTGGCCTCATAATCAGGATATACCAGAAAGTTCTTATTTCAGCTTTACACCCCAGAAGCAGTTGCATCATCAAACAAGGTGGCATCGAATCATGAGAGAACCAAAAAGCACTGTGGAGACCTGGGATGAAGAGTTAGAAAAACAAGCAGGGACATTTTCTGAACAGACAGCACAGGGAGAGGCCTGAGCCCTGGCAGTGAGGAGAGGGTTAAATCCTTCCCTCTGCAGTACAAAAGAAAAGAGTGTGCGGAAAGATTAGGATTTTTGCTTTTACAATGGGAGCTGCAGAAGCGTAGGGAAGAAGCTGAAGAAAAAAAAGGGGGCGTCTCCCCTTTAAAGACTTGCAGAGATTGAGAGAGAAAGAGAGAGAGAGAGAGAGTCAGGGACAGAGAATCAGAGGGAGCGCGGGCCAGTCTGTCTGTCTGTCTCTGGGAAGGGAGACCATCTCTGCTTCCCAGTGATTAGCACTGGGGGAGAGGCATCAGTTGGCTTCAGACCCAAGGGGAGACCAGACCAGGTCACCCCGGTTAGGACTAAGTGAGCTTTGCCCCTCCCTACCCCACCTCCACCCGGGAATGTCTCGGCGAAAGCAGCGGAAACCCCAACAGTTAATCTCGGACTGCGAAGGTCCCAGCGCGTCTGAGAACGGTGGGTGCCTGGGGAGGGGTGCGGGAGCCCTGAGTCCCAGCCCGTGTGGGTCAGGCCAGGGCAAGGGAGGGCACCCGGGCCACGGGTGAAGCCAGGGGAGGACTTGGTCATTGGGGGTTTGAAGAAGTTGGATGCAGAGAGTAGCCAGGCATTGACCTGTGCTGGGGGAGAAGCCCCGCTGCTTGGCTTTTCTCAGATTGGATTCTGTTTGTGTTTTCCTTGTTTTTCTCCGGATGAAATGGAGTTTTCAAACTGGCTCTGTCTCCCCACCCAAGAGTTTTCTCCTCAGGTCCCCCTTTGCTCACTGGTCTTTGTGTCGTTGCTAAGTAACCTCCTCAGACCTGGAGGCCAGTCTCTTAGGGGTGGGATTTTCCCCCCTTTTCTTTCTGGAGAGTTGGGTTGCAAGAGAATGAATTGGATAAACGTGAAGGTTACCCTGAGGGAGAAGAGAAAAAAGTTTCTCATTGTTGGGCTGAGCTGAGAACAGATCAGAGCTCCCAGAGGGAGAGAGCTAATGTCGGTCAGATGCAGCCTGGCTTGGGGTGCGGATCCGTGTCACCTAGGGTAGAGGCTGGAGGAGAGGTCTGGATGAGGGACTCAGGTTTGTGCTTCAAGGGAGGCCACGCTGAAACAAAACAAAACAAAAGTATGAATTAACGTACTTGCATCTGTTTTTAAAGTAACAGATTTTCTGGGGCGCCTGGCTGGCTCAGTAGGTAGAGCATGCAACTCTTGATCTTGGGGTCGTCAGTTCCGGCCCCGCATTGAGTGTAAAGATTACTAATGGAATTAAATAAACTTAAAATAATAAAGTAATAGATTTTCTTTGTGGGGGGGGGAGAACTTTATGTATTCCTATAATAGTCCAGTCAGAGGCAGATAGTAGAGTAACTTGGGATATTGAGAAGTGACATTGCCCAAAGTCTCAGAAACAGTTAGAGCACTTTGTCAGGACCAAAACAGGTTTCCTGATGCTCAGGGCTAGTGGGCTCACTCTACTAAATTAGAATTTTTCAAATTTGCTTGAACGTGGATCCAGGGTAGAGTCTGGGAATCTATATCTTTGCAAGTGTCCAGGTAATTCTTAGGCTCAGGCAAGTTTTGGATATACTGTATCAGTATATGTGGTACTAAGAACAAGGGTTCTATCAAAAAAAAAAAACAAACAAACAAGGGTTCTCAAGCCACACTTTCAGGATTCAAATCCTGGTTAGCTGTGCAACTTGGGTTCGTTTACTTTGCCTCTCTGTGCCTGTTTCCTCATCTGTAAAATACTAGCTACCTCATTAGGCTATCATGAGGATTGGAATGAGTTAATAGGTGTAAAGCACTTGGAAAGATAAATAGCATAAATAAGTGCTCAATTTATGTGATATAGTAGTCCCTAGCATAACTAAGTACTTAATGCATGTAAGTATTGTTATCATATGTGAGGACAGTGGCACTTCCTGCGAGGGCTGAAACCTGACCAAACTTCAGGCATCTCTTGGTGAACTTCAGTCCTTCTCTATGAGATGTGTGCATGAAAAGCTCTAGGATAATGTATTTGTAGTGACTAAAACTGAGTCATGGGTTAAATTTACCTTTCCACCTGTTGTTGTAAAAAAATGACCTGAGATGAAATCAGTGCTCCCCTGTGCTATGGAACAACTTTAACAGACATACTGTATTTTGGGTAGAACACATTCTCCTCAAGTCACTGCTTTGCTGGGATCCCACTGTGCCCATATTTAGAGGTTCATGATGGTGGCATCCTTCCCTCCTGGGACACATTAGCCTTCCTTAATGCTGCTGCAGGCCGGATGTTTCCTCCTCCGGCTCTACAGGAGACTTCCCGTAGAGCCTCGGAGTTGCCTCTCAGTCCTGCTCCCCTGCTGGCTGGATTGTGGAACAATGCCGAACCCCTGCCCCCTCCAAGAGACAACTTCTCCTCTCCCCACACTTCCCAAGTCTGCTCACCCACTCCCCGTAGTACCACTGTTGACAAAGAGCTTGTGCAGGCGTCAAAAGAAATCTTTCACCACTGCCCTGAGTGGATTCTTAAGCCCCTTGTGCTATGGCTCCCACTTGGGGCTGTGAACACTCTGGGGCATGGGGTTGCTGCTACAGAGTCATCCCCGCAGAAACAGTGCAGGCTCACATCCGATGGCAGCAGCAAATTCCGGCTGAATTTTGCCTTTGAGCCAGAAACGTCAGAAACACAAAGGTAAGGAGTAAGAAAGCAGTAGTAACCTCTGAAGGTCTGCCTAAAGAAAGCAAAGGGCTTTCTGATCAGAATTCTCCGGGGCTACTTCCACGCCCTGGAGTGTCACCAAGTCACATCTGGAAGATGAGGTGGCTGTACCAGAGCAAACCTAAAATTCCTTCATGCTCGTGTAAGACGGATAACTTTCCCATTCCCTCCTTTTCCATCGATACGGTTTCTATTTGCTTGTGTGATCTTCAGGCAGCTGACTTTTCCTTCTACCCCAGAAACATTTTTTTGTTCTGCATGCCCCCAAATTAGGGTAGGGAGGACTCTCTGTCCTCTGGTGTACTGTGAAACTACTGGCTTCCTCATGAGCATCAGCAGACATTTATTTAGCAGGCTAGGGTGCAACCGAAGTTTTCAGGAGGCTTTGCGTTCTTTTGGGCAACGTTTACCATACGTGACAAGTAAATGCTCAGCCTTTGTCGCACATGTCCAAAGCCTCATCTCTGCAGTGACCTGAGACGTCACCAAGAAACGGTCTGAAAAACCTGTTTTCTAGCCCTGTTTTTGTTCAGCTTCCCAGACCAGAACACCAAAACCTAACAGAATAGTTACTGCACATAAGTGATGAGAAGGAAATAGTCTTTTTACTTAAAAACTCTGGAGAGAGGAAAAAAAAAATCTCTCTCCCCTACAGAGTCTAGAAATCTGGATTAGGAACATATGAGATGCTAATAGGGAAAACGTAAACTAGTACATCTGGGAAATGAAGGAAACGATCAGAAACCCAGATATTTAGTGAGAAGGAGAAACCAGGACAACAGACAAACAGATCTAGAGGGAGAAATGGAAGCTGGCAGACAGCAACAGCAGCAAAAGGAGAAGGAAGGCAAAAAGAGTTCTGAGGGCTCTGATCTCTTTATATATGGATGTAGAGAGCATAATCCCTCAGGGTATTGAGCCTAAGCCTTTCAGCCCTAGGTACCCCTGGGTCAAAGAGAAAATATTTCTGAGTAGATAGAAAGTAACTCAGGCCAGGTACAATATGGAGCACTGGATCAGGAAGCAGGAAACCTGGGTTGTTTTTTTTTTAATTAAAAAAAATTTTAAGTTTATTTATTTTTGACAGAGACAGAGTGCGAGCATCAGCTGGGGAGGGGCAGAGAGAGAGGGAGACACAGAATCCGAAGCAGGCTCCAGGCTCTGAGCTGTCAGCACGGAGCCTGACACGGGGCTCAAACTCATGAACTGTGAGATCATGACCTGGCCCGAAGTCAGACGCCCAACCGACTGAGCCACCCAGGCACCCCGGAAACCTGGGTTTTAATCCAGCTTTGACCTTGAAGCTACATGACCTTGGATGAATCCATTCTTCCCCCGGGGCTTCAGTTATTGGTCTTTAAATAATAGCACTTCTAGGGGTGCACCTGGGTGACTCAGTCAGTTGAGCGTCCGACTTTGGCTCAGATCATGATCTCACAGTTCATGGGTTTGAGCCTGTGTCAGGTTCAGTACTGACAGCTCAGAGCCTGGAACCTGCTTCAGATTCTGTGTCTCCCTCTTTCTCTGCCCCTCCCCTGCTTGTGCACTGTCTCTCTTGCTCTCAAAAATAAACGTTAAAAAAATTTAAATAATCGAACTTCTTGCCAATATTTCGGGAACATTTACTATTTGGCAGGTACTATGCTAGCCCTGCACATATTTCCCCTTGATTCCTCCCAACTCTATTATTATCTCCATTCAATTTGTTTTAAGTTCATTTATCTATTTATTTGAAAGACATCGCGTGCAGGGGAGGGGCAGAGAGAGAAGGAGAGAGAATCCCAAGCGGGCTCCATACTGCCAACACAGAGCCCAACACAGAGCCCAACCCAGGGCTCAAACCCATGAACCATAAGATCATGACCTGAGGTAAAACCAAGAGTTGGAGGCCCAACTGACAGAGCCACCCAGGTGCATCTCCATTCATTTTTTTTTTTTTAATGTGTGGTAAAATATACATAACAAAATTTACCATTTTAACCACTTTTAAGCATATGACTCAGTGATTAAGTATATTCACAATGTTGTGCAACCATTACCACCATCCATCTCCAAAACTGTTTCATCTTTTAAAATTGAAATCCTTGGGGCGCCTGGGTGGCTCAGTCGGTTGAGCGCTGACTTCGGCTCAGGTCACGATCTCGCGGTCCGTGAGTTCGAGCCCTGCATCGGGCCCCTGTGCTGACAGCTCAGAGCCCGGAGCCTGTTTCGGATTCTGTGTCTCCCTCTCTCTGACCCTCCCCCATTCATGCTCTGTCTCTCTCTGTCTCAAAAATAAATAAAAACGTTAAAAAAAATTTTTTTTAAATTGAAATCCTTGGGGCGCCTGGGTGGCTCAGTCGGTTGAGCGTCCAACTTCAGCTCAGGTCATGATCTCACAGTCTGTGAGTTCTAGCCCCGTATTGGGCTCTGTGCTGACGGCTCAGAGCCTGGAGCCTGCTTCCGATTCTGTGTCTCCTCCTCTCTCTGCCCCTTCCCTGCTCATGCTCTGTCTCTCTCTGTCTCAAAAATAAATAAAAACATTACGAAAAAAAATTAAAAAAAAAATAAAATAAGTAAAATTGAAATCCTATACCCATTAAACAATAATTCCCCATTCCCTTCTCTCTGCAGCCCCTAGCAATCACCATCCTATTTTCTGTCTCTATAAGTTTACTAATTCTAGGTACCTCATATAAAGGAATTACACAATATTTGTCCTTTTGTGTCTTGCTTGTCTCATCATGTTTTCAAGGCTCATCCTTGTTGTAGCATCTATAAGAATTTCAGTCCCTTTTGAAGTTATACCCCCATTTTATTTTATTATTTTTTAATGTTTATTTATTTTTAGAGAGTGAGTGAGTGAGTAGGGGAGGAGGTGCAGAGACAGCAGGCTCCTCACTGTCGGTGCAGAGCCAAACGTGGGGCTCGAACCCACAAACTGTGAGATCATGACCTGAGCCAAAATCAAGAGTCAGATGCTTAACCGACTGAGCCACCCAAGCACACTATCCCCATTTTATTTTTTATTTTTTATTTTATTTTATTTTTTTAAATTTAAAAAAAAATGTTTTATTTATTTTTGAGACAGAGAGACAGAGCATGAGCAGGGGAGAGGCAGAGAGAGAGGGAGACACAGAATCAGAACCAGGCTCCAGGCTCTGAGCTGTCAGCACAGGGCCCAACGTGGGGCTCAAACTCACGAACTGTGAGATCATGACCTGAGCTGAAGTCGGATACTCAACCGACTGAGCCACCCAGGCGCCCCATATTTTATTTATTTTTTAAGTAGGCTTCCTGCACAGCACAGAGCCCAACATGGGGCTTGAACTCACGATTATCTTGAGATCAAGACCTGAGCTGAGATCCAGAGTCTGACACTTAACAGACTGAGCCACCCAGGTGCCCCTATGTCCCTCATTTTAAAATTTTTTTTTTCAACGTTTTTTATTTATTTTTGGGACAGAGAGAGACAGACCATGAACGGGGGAGGGGCAGAGAGAGAGGGAGACACAGAATCGGAAACAGGCTCCAGGCTCCGAGCCATCAGCCCAGAGCCTGACGCGGGGCTCGAACTCACGGACTGCGAGATCGTGACCTGGCTGAAGTCGGACGCCTAACCGACTGCGCCATCCAGGCGCCCCCCTATGTCCCTCATTTTAAAGAGAAATCCAAACCTTAGAGAAATAGAGAAACTTTCCCAAGATCACAAAGATCTTGAAAGTGCTGGGACGATAACTCAGTCCTTTTGATTCAGAGTTGGCACTGGTTGTTTTTTTTTTTAAGTTCATTTAATTTATTTTGAGAGAGAGATTGAGAGAGTCCCAAGCAGGGTCCGTGCTGTCAGCACAGAGCCCAATGCAGGGCTCACAAACTGTGAGATTGAGACCTGGCGCTGGGATCCAGAGTCGGACGCTTAACCACCTAAACCACCTAGGCACCCCAAAGCTGGCACTCTCAATCACTGTGCTCAGGGGTGGGGGTGGGGGGGGAAGGTCAGATCTCTGAAGTCCTTACCAGCAGCAAAAGAGTATGAATTCTTTGCTAAATGCTGAGTCCTTTGATGTGAGAAAAACGTCTCTTAAAAAACCTTTTCGGTGTTTGATCTAAGATATTTCTGTTTAGGAAACAAACATATTTTTCTCACTTAACATCCCATGTACAAATTATCATGCCTGTTTGCCTACGACATTGCACAGGTCACAGATGCATTACTAGGCGTAGGTGGCCTGGCAGAAGAGTGTGTGTGTGTATTTAGGAGAGAGAAGTGACAAAGAGGAGATAGGACATTCTCCCTTAGAAGTAGTCTATAGCAACAGTGCAGCAGTTACAGAATCCATTCATGTTAGCATTGGCCCAATGCTAACAGTAAGTTTAGGCAGGTGCTTACATAGTATACTTTGTTTCTTCAGTGGCTGGACGATGCTTGAACTGTGTGTAGAACAAAGCCTTTATCTTAAAATTAGAAATATAGCTCAAGGGGCGCCTGGGTGGCTCAGTCGGTTAAGCGTCTGACTTCAGCTCAGGTCACAATCTCACGGTTTGTGAGTTCGAGCCCCGAGTCAGGCTCTGGGCTGATGGCTCAGAGCCTGGAGCCTGCTTCGGATTCTGTGTCTCCCTCTCTCTCTACCCCTCCCCCATTCATGCTCTGTCTCTCTCTGTCTCAAAAATAAATAAAGATTAAAAAAATTAAAAAAAAAAAAGAAATATAGCTCAAGATGCACATACCCTGGGAAAGGCAACGCAGTCACTTAAATTCACAGTCAGGTGTAAATCGTTATCAAAATCTGTTCATGGAAGCTGGATACGAGGGAGCTGACCTCTCTCTGCCGGCAGAGCAGAGAGGGAGCCAGACAGGAAGATTTGGCCCTGGGCAGCTGGTTTTGCCTCTGTCCTAATTTGGGCCAGGTAAGATTTGTGAGCCGCAGGGTAGAAGGTTCCCTGGGAAGAGCAGTCCTCTGAAAGGTACCGTGGCTCTCATCCTTCCTGTACACTGGCATCGCCTGAGGAATTTTATAAACACACTGATACCTGGATGCCACCCTCAGGGATTCTGAATTAATTGATCTGGGGTGTGGCCTGGATATTGGATGTTTCAAAGCTCTCCCAGTCTTTTTAATGGGCAGCAAAGTTTGAGAACCGCTTTTTCAACTCTACCGTCCTGCTGTGTACTCCGCACCTAATTTTCTTTGTTCTCCCTAGCCATTCTCTCCCAAGCCTAGAGCCGCAGTTTAGAGAGCTACCTGGTTTCTCTTTTCATTGTTATTCTGGCTCTTTATAAATTTAAACAAGCGTGTCCAGGTCTTAGTCCCTACATCCATCCCAGACTTTGCCTGTGACCCAGGATAGCTTACCTACCCTTATCTGCTATCTAGGGACACCATAACCAGCTTAGTTTATTCCTGTGTTTATGACTTCATTCGTGTCTGCCTAAGAATCCTGCCCCCCTTTTCAGGATAGGCAGTGAGTGCAAAGTGCTGAGAAATAGAGGGTTCCTCTTACAGGTGGCTGTTGATCCGTCACCTTTCAGCAGGGACTAAATTTACCTTAAAGAAGAGTGCAGGTCAAATTACCCATCAGAAAGCAAGTTTCATTAAAGAGCAAGAAAGGGGACAGTGTTTCCCAGGAGAAGATGAAAAGAAAAGGATTTCTTTTCTTGTCGGAAGACTTGACAAAACAGCAACTTGATATCAAATGTTCAATGCTAATTAACAAATGCTGGGTAGAAAGCTTCCACCTGATTCCCTCTCCCTTACTGAGGCCAGACAGCAAATGGCAGGTAGGAGCTACACAGGGCCCTTTCTCTGGTGTTAGAGAAGCCACACAATGTTGGTGTGCTTGAGAAAGCACTGGACAGGAGTCAAAATTCTGAATGCTTGCTTCACTGAATTACTGTGTGAACTTGGGAAAGTCACTTATCCTCTCCAAGCTTCAATTTCCTGCTCTGTAAAAATAAACAGCACTGCATGAACCTGTGACTTTCCATAACTGAAATAGATCCCCCCCTCCCTCGTTGTAAGGGTCAGTCCTGAAAGCACAGAGCCCATCTTTTTCAGAGCTGTCGTTCGTAATATTTAGATACTCATGATTATGTAAAGTTTCAAAACATAATTCGGTAAAATGTTTTCGATTTAAAAAGAGAGCAAAATTCGTGTTGAACAGTGAAGTGGATGGTGCCAACATTAGGTCCAAAAAAGACTCCTCCAGAAAAGATTCCTTGCCATTGGCATATGCCAATATTAACCAATGTCTTACCTCAGAAATTAATAAGATGATGGGGCATCTGGGTGGCTCACTCAGTTAAGCGTCCGACTTCGGCCCAGGTCATGATCTCATGGTTCTTGAGTTCAAGCCCCACGTCAGGCTCAGAGCCTGGAGCCTGCTTTGGATTCTGTGTCTCCCTCTCTCTCTGCCCCTCACCCCACTCACACACACTCTCTCTCTCTCAAAAACAAATATTTTTAAAAATTAAGAAAAAGAAATTAATAAGATGAGTAAGTAACATGAAAAACTGATCTAATTTTAGCAAATGTGCATTTTAGGTTATTTTCATTGTTTTGCCACTGACAATGTAAATTCTCTAACCCATAATATTTGGGACTCCCCCCCCCCCAAATTTAAAGTCCCATGTGTTCATATTAACATGATTTGTCAAGAGTTTTCCAAGTTTTTGTCACCACAATATTTCTCTGAGAAAGACAGCACAGATACAATCTTACCACTTTACAAAATGAAAATGGTGGCATGATTAACCACTGTGCCTCAATTTACCAGCCAGGCAACGATAGAGCTGGGATTAGAACATCGTGGGTTTACTGATGCCGAGGCAAACCACAAAACTAAGGACTTGGGGGGGTCACTTCCTGTAAGTAAGATTAAACTCTTTCCCGAGGTGGAAACCCTATTAAGACGCATTTCAAGGTAGAAAGAGAACGCAGAGTATCTGGTCTAAGAGACATCATACCCCTACTTATCCCGTCTGACTACCAGGTGGCCTCTGTGGCGGTGAGCTAGTGTTATGTCCTTTCTAGGCATTCAAACCAGCTTGGGGCTGAAAGGGCTTTCCGCCCAGAGAGGCTGCCTCGTAGCTCCCACTGCATTTTCTCCATTGTTTCAGGAATTCCCCTCCCCCCAGGTTAGAGCTAGGTGGGCCTCTGTAGGCCCCTGCAGGCCAGCGTCTCCCTGGACCCAACTGTCCTTAACAGTGGCAGTGTGCCCTGTACTGCACGAGGAGGGCAATGGAGGAAGAAGACGGGCAGGGAAGAGCTATTAAAGAGGAGGTGCTACGGGAATAAGCACGAAGTCTATAAATCAGGTGTGAGCCCGGTGATCTGTGGAGTAACTTGCATTGGGCTAGTCTGGAGGGGGGGGGGAGGGAGTGAAGGGGCTCAATGTTCCGCAGAGAGGAGGGTCCTGAAATGACTTCCTTGGAAATTATGCCTTGCAGCCTCCCACCCTGAGAAACTTCTTTTGTGGAGGGGGATGGGGGTAGGGTGGGAATAAAGATGAGGAAGACTGGACAAAACTTGGGGTATTTAGGGGTGCGGGTTTTGATAAGGCGTGGATGTCCTGGGCTCCCCCTCCCACTCTGGCCCTCAGAACCTCTGAGATCAGACCACCCTCTCTGGAGTCCACGTTTTCCAGGCTCAGCGGATCCTTTATCCAAAGAAAAATAAGAGAAGCCTATCGCTTTGCTCTATTGAGCAGAGCTGTGTTTCCCACTGTGCCCCCTTGAGCCCGAGGGGGGTGGGGGCAGGTCTAGGCAAAGCCATCTGGAGAAGGGGGGGGAGCTGGCAGAGGGCGAGGGAAGGTGGACCCCACCACGCCCCACAAGCACCTGTCACTGAGCCTCCGGAAACCTGCTAGGCTCTGGGCTCCCGCCCCACACACCCACCTCCCACTCCCCGCTCCTGCCTGGCTCCCCAGCAGCTCCTCCCCCATCTCCCCTCTCCTAGCTTTCTCGCTCCAGCTCCTCCCCTCCTCCGCGCCTCCTCGCTCCCCTCCCCCTCCTCCGCGGCTCCCTGCCCCCGCCGCCGCCGCCGCCGCCGCCGCCGCGGATCTCCATCTCCGCAGTCTGGGCCGCTGGGTGCAGAGGCTGCCGCACCCCGGCGGCCACCGCCGCCTCCCCCCATCCCGATACCCATTGTCTCCCATTCTACCCTGCCCTCCACCCCCCCCCCCCCCCGTCCCTACAACCATGGCGCACGAAACCGGGAGGAGCTCTCGTCTCGGGGGGCCCTGCGGGGAGCCGGCGGAGCTTGGAGGTGCGGTAGGGCCCTGCCTGGGCAGGGGTGGGGGCGGAGGGCACGCGCGCGGGGTGAGGGACTTCTCGGCGGACGGGATAAAATGCACGATTCTCTGCGTAGGGCCTCCTGCTCACACCCATTCCTTGCGCCCGCGGGTGGCCCGGGGTTGGGGGGTGGGGGACCGGCAGGCGGAGGCAGGAGCTTGAGCGTGCCTGCTCCCCTGCCCCCATGCTGGGGTGTTTCGTGTCCGGACGGGTCACCACTGAGCTCTAGCCTTCGGCTTGGCCTGATGGTGAGCTCATCTCCCCACCCCCCACCAAGCGGTTACTGGGCTCGTTGTTAATTAGAGCCTTCGCCTGCCCATCCCAGCCGCACCACCCACGCTCTCTCCTTGTCTTCTCCCTAGGTGATGCTAGCGAGGAGGACCACCCCCAAGTCTGTGCCAAGTGCTGCGCACAATTCACTGACCCAACTGAATTCCTCGCCCACCAGAATGCGTGTTCTACTGACCCCCCTGTAATGGTGATAATTGGGGGCCAGGAGAACCCCAACAACTCTTCGACCTCTTCTGAACCCCGGGCTGAGGGCCAAACTAGCCCCCGGGTCATGGAGGCAGAGCACAACAACCCTCCGGATTCTGGGTCCTCTGTGCCCACAGATCCCACCTGGGGCCCTGAGCGGAGAGTAGAGGAGCCTGCCGGGCACTTCCTGGTCGCTGCCACAGGTACGGCAGCGGGGGGAGGCGGGGGCCTGATCTTGGCTAGTCCCAAGCTGGGAGCGACCCCATTACCTCCAGAGTCCACCCCCGCACCCCCCCCTCCTCCTCCTCCACCTCCACCCCCAGGTGCAGGCAGCGGCCACTTGAACATCCCTCTGATCTTGGAAGAGCTGCGGGTGCTGCAGCAGCGGCAGATCCATCAGATGCAGATGACTGAGCAAATCTGCCGCCAGGTGCTGCTGCTTGGCTCCTTAGGCCAGACAGTGGGCACCCCTGCCAGTCCCTCCGAGTTACCTGGGGCAGGGACTGCCTCCTCCACCAAGCCCCTGCTTCCCCTCTTCAGCCCCATCAAGCCTGTCCAGACCACCAAGACCCTGGCACCTTCCTCCTCCTCTTCCTCCTCCTCCTCCTCCTCGGGGGCAGAAACGCCCAAGCAGGCTTTCTTCCATCTTTACCATCCACTGGGGTCACAGCACCCTTTTTCTGCCGGAGGGGTTGGGCGCAGCCACAAACCCGCCCCCGCCCCCTCCCCAGCCCTGCCAGGCAGCACAGATCAGCTGATTGCCTCGCCTCACCTGGCGTTCCCAGGCACCACGGGACTCTTGGCAGCACAGTGTCTTGGGGCAGCTCGAGGCCTCGAGGCTGCTGCCTCCCCAGGGCTCCTGAAGCCAAAGAATGGAAGTGGTGAGCTGGGCTACGGGGAAGTGATGGGTCCCTTGGAGAAGCCTGGCGGACGGCACAAGTGCCGCTTCTGTGCCAAAGTATTTGGCAGTGACAGTGCCCTGCAGATCCACCTGCGCTCCCACACGGGTGAGAGGCCCTATAAGTGTAACGTCTGTGGCAACCGCTTCACCACCCGCGGCAACCTCAAAGTGCATTTTCACCGGCATCGCGAGAAGTACCCGCACGTGCAGATGAACCCTCACCCGGTGCCCGAGCACCTAGACTATGTCATCACCAGCAGCGGCCTGCCCTATGGTATGTCCGTGCCGCCGGAGAAGGCCGAGGAAGAGGTGGCGGTGCCAGGCGGGGGCGTGGAACGCAAGCCCCTGGTGGCCTCCACTACAGCACTTAGTGCCACCGAGAGCCTGACGCTGCTCTCCACCGGTGCGGGCACAGCCACGGCTCCCGCGCTCCCTGCTTTCAATAAGTTTGTGCTCATGAAGGCAGTAGAGCCAAAGAGTAAAGCCGATGAAAATACCCCTCCGGGGAGCGAGGGCTCAGCCATCGCCGGCGTGGCAGAAAGTGGCACGGCGACCCGAATGCAGCTGAGTAAGCTGGTGACTTCGCTACCCAGCTGGGCGCTGCTCACCAACCACTTTAAGTCCACAGGTAGCTTCCCCTTCCCCTATGTGCTAGAGCCCTTGGGGGCCTCCCCCTCTGAGACCTCAAAGCTGCAGCAACTGGTAGAAAAGATTGATCGGCAGGGAGCCGTGGCAGTGGCGTCTACTGCCTCGGGCGCCCCCACCACCTCGGCGCCCGCGACCTCAACCGCTGCGTCATCTGGGCCTAACCAGTGTGTCATCTGCCTCCGGGTGCTGAGCTGTCCTCGGGCCCTGCGCCTGCATTACGGCCAACACGGAGGTGAGCGGCCCTTCAAATGCAAAGTGTGTGGCAGAGCTTTCTCCACGCGGGGCAATCTGCGTGCACATTTCGTGGGCCACAAGGCCAGTCCGGCAGCCCGGGCCCAGAACTCCTGCCCCATCTGCCAGAAGAAGTTCACTAACGCCGTGACTCTGCAGCAGCATGTTCGGATGCACCTGGGGGGCCAGATCCCCAACGGTGGCACCACACTCTCGGAAGGCGGGGGAGCTGCCCAGGAGAATGGCTCCGAGCAGTCCACAGTCTCCGGGGTGGGGACCTTCCCCCAGCAGCCGTCCCAGCAGCCATCCCCAGAAGAGGAGCTGTCTGAAGAGGAGGAAGAGGACGAGGAAGAGGAAGAAGACGTGACTGATGAAGATTCCCTGGCAGGGAGGGGCTCAGAGAGCGGAGGTGAGAAGGCGATATCAGTGCGAGGTGATTCGGAAGAGGCGTCTGGGGCAGAGGAGGAAGTGGGGACAGCGGCGGCGGCGGCCACGTCTGGGAAGGAGATGGATAGCAGTGAGAAGGTGATTCAGCAGCCTTCCCTGCCGCCCCCGCCACCACCACCCGACAGCCTGGATCAAACACGGCCCATGGAGCAGGGAGGCAGCGATGCCACAGGAGGCATGGAAGAGGGGGGCAAACCAGAGAGGAGCTCGAGCCCACCGTCAGCACACACCCGGGAAGGGGAAGGCGGTGGCGGCACCTCGGCGGAGGAGCTGAGTACGCAGGAGGCGATGAGAAAGGAGCCGGGAGAGAGCAGCAGCAGAAAGGCCTGTGAGGTGTGTGGGCAGACCTTTCCCGCCCAGGCAGCCCTGGAGGAGCATCAGAAGACCCACCCCAAGGAGGGGCCGCTCTTCACTTGTGTGTTCTGCAGGCAGAGCTTTCTCGAGCGGGCTGTCCTCAAGAAGCATATGCTGCTGGCTCACCACCAGGTACAACCCTTTGCTCCCCACGGCCCTCAGAATATTGCTGCTCTTTCCTTGGTCCCAGGCTGCTCACCGTCCATCACATCCCCGGGGCTCTCCCCCTTTCCCCGAAAAGATGACCCCACCATCCCATGAGCCTGTTTTCCTGCTCATGACCCAGGAAGCAGAAACCGAGAGCTCTGTAGAAGCACCTCCACAGGATTTACGAGCCCTTATTTGTCTTTTTTCTCTGAGTCCTTCCCCCGTGGCTTCTCTCTAGTCCCTGAGCTTGGAAATGGCTGTGCTTGCCAGGGGGATGGCCCCCTGATGATTTTTTTCTTCCCTCTTCACTCACTGTACCTGAGGAAAATAGTTTCTCTGCAGCTTTCACATTCCCAAGGGGATCCCCCTCCAGCTTCCCTGGGGTGACCCCTCTCCCCCCTCTCCTTTCTTCCTCTCCCTTTCCCTTTGGCAGGTGCACCTGAGCACCCACATTTGGAACTGCAGCCCAGCCCGAAGGGGCCGGCAGCTGTCCCTGGAGGGCCCAGTGCCACTCCTCTCTGGTGACCAGGTCAACCTGCAGGACTTCCTGTCCCAGGATGTTCCTGCCCAACTGGTGAGGGTAGGTCCCCTGTCTTTCTGGAACCAGTACACAGCTTTCCTGTCAAGGGACCTGCCCACCAAGCCCCGGAGTTCCGGCTCCACCTCCACTACCAGTTTAGGTCTGGCACCACCAGTGCTGTTTGGCCCAGGAACTATGGCTGGGAACGTGCCTCCAGCAATGGGATCCAGAGAGGCCAAGGAGAAGAGAGCCCCCCTCTTCCTATTTCGGTCTCCTGCATCCAAGGCAGTGCCTGAGAAGCCCATCAGAGAAGAAAAGTAGCAAACTGTACATTTCTTCTTTTCCCTGCTCTGGAAGGTGCCAGCAATGAAGATACAACAATATCTGTATCTGGCGGCTCAGCCCTAAGGGGTAGGGAGAAACGAAGAGCATATAGGACATTCTTCCCAGTAAACTCCCATTCAGGCAAAGGTGTTGGCTGGTCAGTTTGCCAAGACACCTCCAGCTTCTCCTTTTCCTTCATCATGGCCTGTCAAAGTTAGGAAACGAGCAGATGTCTTAGCAGCAGGTCTCTCGTGGGATCTTTTGGGAAATGTGAAGTTCATGTCTTTAACAAGCATTATTGGTGAGGGTCATTGAAGGAGGAATGACGGAGAGTTGAAGAGCGTTGCTAAAGCATAGGGCTTGCTGGGAACACGTGAGGTTAAGAAAGGGGCATGATGTGAGGGAGGGGACCTCGAATTCTTGATTGGATGGGTCTCACGAATGTTCTTTTGGACTGTTAGTGACTTAGTGTGCAGCAATGCACCTCAGGTCATAGGGGATTTCCTAGCACTAGTGTGCTTCTAGTTTTAGATAACTCCCTACTTTGTACCCTGGCCCCTTGTATTTTCCTTGTCTTCCTTTCTCAAGGCCTGTTTCCTCCCCATTTTGCCTGTCTATGGACCAGGGCTTATGTCTTTGCCACCGTCTGGTTCTTAGAGTCCCAGACCTTGGGAGATGAGCTCTAGGTGGTTTTCTCCCTGCCTCTCTGTCTTGTAATGAGATGTAGTATTTACTCTTAACATAGGATCATTTGGAACAGGAGTCCTGAGGGGGAGAGAGTGAGGGTTCTGCTATTGATTGACTTGAATGATGGTTTCTCCTCCAAAGGTATAGGCTCCAGAGCTTCCTAACATAGTAAAATGTGAAGAGCAGACAAGGGAGATATTAGTGTCTTTCCCTTTTCATTAAAAGTGTTTTAACCAAATATTTGTGTGTTTTTCCTTATTTCATAACTAAATAGCCAGCTGGGGTGTGATACGGGCATTCCCTAACATTGAGATTCCCTTCCCACCTACATCTCCTGCCAAAGCTGAACATATGGTGTTGAAATATTTAATTTATTCAGTCTTGTCCTAAAACAACCTCCAGTGAATGTAATTTCCCTGTGGAAATGGAGTTTATGTTCTCAAAAAGTAAAGGATTTGTCCGTTGTGTGCAGTCATTGTCTAGATTCTTTTCTTTGCCTAGAACTTTCCACCACCAGGCTTTGTGGGGTTTTTGTTTTGTTTTGTTTTGTTTTGTTTTGTTTTGTTTTGTTTTGTTTGGAGGTTGGAAGCTGTTTCTTTATTGGTCCTTCCTGAGCCCCAGGGTAGCCTAGCTGACATCATTTAATCTGCAGAACCAAGATGAATTAATCTTTATGATCCTTGAGATCTGATGTTATAAACAGAAATAAAAAATGATTCAACACTAATAATTTTTACCGACGGGATAATTTAAAGCAGGATTCTCAGCAAAGGAAGTACATGGGGGGTGGGAGTGTGAAATGAAACATATATACATTCTTTACCTTATCTCTCCACAATGTGGTAGGGTTTAGATTTGACCCTAAGACCTTGGGTTTTGAAAGAGAACAGTCTCCAGACTTTTTTTGTGTTTGTAAGATTATAATATCACTGTATCTTAGTGCTAAGGGGATGGGGCTGGTAAAATGATTTGTCCAAAGTCACTCAGCCAATTAATGGCAGTGTTAGTGCTACTACCAGTGATCAGGGATGGTGCCTGTTTCTTGCTACATCATTTTAGACTCCCGATGTGAGGCTGGCTGGAAGACAGAAAGGAGGAGGTGAGTAAAACTTTTCTTGGCTCGATTCAAGGTAAAGAACCAACATTTGATTCCTCTTGCCCCCACCAGGGAAGTAATGGTCCTCTTTAAAAGGTCCTGGAATCTTGTGAAGTCAACTGGGGAAGAAACAGCTTCTGCCTCTTTAATTCCTAGCAAAGCTTTGTTAAGTCTTTGTCTCCTTTCAGCCTATGGAAGGAGGTAGGTCACCAATCGTATTCCATGTACCTCCCCTACCCCCATCAGACATAAGATAATGCCATTTAACTAATTAAACTAGACTTGCCCTCTCTTCACATGCCAGTTCCCATTATGGTAGCACCTGTCAGTAAGGCTTCTACTCATGGATACTTCCTCAGGCAGGTCAGCCCTGCACCTGACTGCCCACACCCCTCCTTCATCGCTCTCCTTTATTTTCCCTTCTGTCTCCTTTTTATTCTTCTTTTTACTCTCCTCTCCTGCTTTTTCTTCATTGACCTCTCTTACCTGCCAGCTTTTCTTTTTCCTTTTCTTTTTTCACCTTTAATTCATTCTGTCTCTTCTTAGAGCCTTTAGTTTCTTCATTCTTGTAGCCGCCTCCAACCCCCACCCTCAGAGGCCTCACCATTTCTCACTCTCAGTTGCTTTTCATTTGATCATCTTTTTGGAAGGTGAATTAACTCTAACCTGCTGGATTGAGAATGTAAATAAATGCAGCTTGAGAAAACACTTTATATGAAATAAACAATAGTAAGTCCAGTTCCAACTGGATGGATGAAAAGCATCACTATGAGAAGACCTAAGATGCAGCTTTGCTCCTCCATTCAGTTAATTTCTGAGGATTTATTTTGTTTCAGAGATCAAGTGTCCTAAAGTAAATAAGATACTTCTGCCCCTGTGGGAGCTCAGTCTAGGATAAAGAAAAATATGAACATATTTTTATACGGTGGTGGTAAATAGATGCAAACAATGGCCTACAGGTTCCCAGACGGGGAAATAACTCATGATGCAAAGATGGAGAAGGGGGAGGGGGTGTATAATTCTTTTGAATTCAGCTTTCATAATAGCCACTCTCAAATATATAAACAACCCATACAACAACCTAAGGACAAATGCAGTTACGTTTAAGAACCTATATAAAATACCCCAAGTCCCCTTTGGCTGATCCAGAGATGTGCTGCTTCAGAGGGTCCCCTCCAGGAAAGAACTGGCTAGCTACCTAGCTGCAGGAAGCCTGACTCATTGACACTCTTCAACCTCCCACCAAAGACTGAGCAAGATGGTGAATGATACAGGAGCTTAGCCATTTCCATGGAACATGGGACTCCAATGAACATTTTCAGTCTGATACTCCCCATTGGGCTGGCAGAGACTGTCAGGTCTGCTCCATAGTCTGACAGTTCTTCCTCCCCAATCCTGCTCTCCTCCCAACCCTCCCCGGCTTTTCCTTTTACAGGTATTACTCATTAAAGCTTTTGGAATCCTAATTCTGCCTCCGCATCTGCTTCTCAGAGATTCAACCTGTATTATCCATGAAAAAGGCCTAGATGCTATTGGCACATTTTCATCTTCCACAAACTGCTACTCCTGAGACTCTGGTTACCATCCCTGGAACTTAGTAAACCATGGAACATCTGTCTCCTGACCCTTAAGACAGACTTCACTAATATTACTCTCAAGTTGGCCCAACTCTGACTTTCCTTTTACTTGTTTTTTTATAACTGTTTAATATCTTATTTTTTAAAAATTTTTAATGCTTATTTTTGAGAGAGAGAGAGAGAGAGAGAGAGCAGGGGAGGGGCAGAGAGAGAGAGGGAGACACAGAATACTAAGTGGGCTCCAGGCTCTGAGGTGTCAGCACAGAGCCTGATGCAGGGCTCAAACCTACCAACCATGAGATCATGACCTGAGCCGAAGTCGGATGCTCAACCAACTGAGCCACCCAAGAGAGCCTCAAAACTTAGTGTCTTAAACAATAATTATATATTTGCCTGTAATTCCATGGATTGTCTGGGAAGACCTCAGATAGGTTGACTTGTCTATGTTCCATGTAGTGAGCGCTGAGCTCACTCAAGCAGCTTTGATTTGGGCTGGAGGGTCCAAGATGGCTTTATTCATTTCTGGCCCTTCAGCTGAGTGACATGAGTGTTGGAACCTCTTTCCTTATTGTATTTTCATCCTCCAGGGTCCCTTTCCCTTTAGTCTTCTGATCTCTAGGATCTCTCTCTCTCTCTCTCTCTCTCAATAAATGGACTTTCATGATATGCCCAGGTCTCCAAGAGGGTAAAAGCAGAAACTGTGAGCTTCAAGGCCTTTTTAGGCTTAGACTCCTAAACTCAAAGCATATCACTTCTGCCACATTCTGTGGCCAAAACTAGTCAGAAGTCTTTCTCGGATTCAAGAGGAGGGGCAATAGGCTTTACCTCTTAAAAGGGAGAGTGGCCAAGTCACTCTGCATAAGGGCAAGAGATGCGAGGCATTATGACTACCTCTGGAAGCAGGCTACCACAGTGAATATGAAGAAAAGTTAAGAAAGGTAGTGCATGCGGCACTCACCTGCTCACAACGAGGCTTATACTCTGTCTTGACAAGAAGAGTTCTGGGTGAGGTTCCTTCCACTGTGCACTGCTCAGGATGGTAGGCAGACTGGCTACGAGTGGGCAGAAAACTGGTCATGAGGAGTCTAGAAAGAATCCCTCTATAAGCATGTCATGCTGAGTGGCCCTCATATGTTCCTAAAATTTGCCTGATTTACTACTATAATAGTTTATCCAAAATGAATGTGAAAGCAAAGACTTCTGGAAGCCTCCCCTGATTTGGTTGACTTTCAGGAATACCTGTGCTACTTCTTTGGCTTCCTCTGTAAGAAGAGACAATCCAGGCCTTAGATATTGCGAATTCTACCAGGGATGGAATCTCTTCCACTAGAAAATCCTCCTTTTCTTAGACAAAAATGCTCATACTGTTTAGGGGTGAACCTGTGGAATCCCATCTTTGAGATGAATCAACTCCTTTTATCTTCTACAAGGCCATGTCCAGTACTCTCCCCCCACCAAGACTATTTAACTTCACAGCTATATAATTTCTGTATATTTTATTTCTGTGTGGTAAGGACCTTGAAAGAAAGTGATCTCATACCAAGTGAGGAATTCAGATTTGTGAACATGAAATCTTTTTTTTTTTAGTTTAATTTTTTTTTAATTTACATCCAAACTAGTTAGCATATTGCAACAATGATTTCAGGAGTAGATTCCTTAATGCCCCTTACCCATTTAGCCTATCCCCCCTCCCACGTCACCTCCAGTAACCCTCTGTTTGTTCTCCATATTTATGAGTCTCTTATGTTTTGTCCCCCTCCCTGTTTTTATTTTTTTAATTTTTTTATGTTTATTTATTTTTGAGATAGAGAGAGACAGAGCATGAATGGGGGAGGGTCAAAGAGAGAGGGAGACACAAAATCCACAGCAGTCTCCAGGCTCTGAGCTGTCAGCACAGAGCCTCCCTGTTTTTACATTATTATTGCTTCCCTTCCCTTATGTTCATCCATTTTGTCTTTTAAAGTCCTCACATGAGTGAAGTCATATGATATTTGTCTTTCTCTGACTGACAAATTTCACTTAGCATAATACCCTCCAGTTCCATTCACGTAGTTGCAAATGGCAAGATTTCATTCTTTTTGATTGCCTAGTAATACTCCATTATGTATGTATACCACATCTTTATCCATTCATCCATCAATGGACATTTGGGCTCTTTCCATACTTTGGCTATTGTTGATAGTGCTGCTATAAACATGGGGGTGCACGTGTCCCTTTGAAACAACACACCTGTATCCCGTGGATAAATGCCTAGTAGTGCAATTGCTGGGTCATAGGGTAGTTCTATTTTAGCTTTTTGAGGAATCTCCATACTGTTTTCCAGAGTGGCTGCACCAGCTTGCAATCCCAGTGAGCAATTAACTCTTAACCAATTCTGTAATGTAGCGATAATGGTATTATCTTACTTTAGTAATGATACATGCATCTAAACATAGGGCCACACAGGATACATCCCAAATGCAAGTACAGAAGCATCCCTTGTCAAATTTTTAAAAATATTTTTAATGTTTATTTATTTATTATTATTTTTAAAAATATTTATTTATTTTTGAAAGAGAGACAGATCATGAATGAGGGAGGAGCAGACAAAGAGAGAGGGAGACACAGAATCCGAAGCAGGCTCCAGGCTCTGAGCTGTCAGCACAGAGCCGGACGTGAGACTCGAACCCACCAGCCATGAGATTATGACCTGAGCTGAAAGTCGGACGCTTAACCCACTAAGCCACCCAGGCACCCCTAATGTTTATTTATTTATTTATTTATTTATGAGAGAGAGAGAGAGAGAGAGAGAGAGATCGTGGGGAGGGGCAGAAAGAGAGGGTCACAAAGGATCCAAAGTGAGCTCTGTGCTGACAGCAGACAGCCTGATGTGGGGCTGGAGCTCATGAACTGTGAGATCATGACCTGAACCAACGTCAGACACTCAACCCTCTGAGCTACTTAGGCGCGCCCCCCCCCCCATCAACATTCTGGAGGGCAGTTGTTAGACCCAGGTCACTAAAGGAAGCAAAAACCCTTAGGTAGAGCAGTCAGTCCCCTTGAATAGTCTTTCATGATCTCACATTAGACAACTTTCTAAGAGTATTTCACCTAAGGAAGATTGCATTTTTGCTTTTAATTAACTGTAATCATGTGAATTAAATGTCCAGGCATGCTCATGTGAGCCCATATTCATTTCTGCGTCCTCTACTTCAAGGTTCACATACAAAGTTACTCAGCTCAAAAGATGGTGTACATTGCCTACCAAGTAAGTTAAATTGAGAAAATGAGATGGAAATGAATATTTTGATCATTACTAAATCACCACAGTACCTAGCACATAGTACTCAGTCAATAAATATTTGTTGAGTAAATGGATGAAAATGCCACATACCAATACACATACATCTTTCTTCTCAATAGCCCGCCTTCATATCCACCCCTTCCTTTCCATTACTATCCATAACCACCTTCTGAGTTAATTAAAGTCCCTACCATCAAACACTAGTTAAAACAGGCTACTAACTGTGGTGCCTGGCTGGCTCCATTGATTGAGCATGTGACATTTTATCTAGGGTTTGTGAGTTCAAGCCCCATGTTGGGCATAGAGCCTACTTTATTTTTATTTTTATTTTTTTAACATTTTATTTATTTTTGAGACAGAGAGAGACAGAGCATGAACGGGGGAGGGGCAGAGAGAGAGGGAGACACAGAATTGGAAGCAGGCTCCAGGCTCTGAGCCATCAGCCCAGAGCCCGATGTGGGGCTCGAACTCACGGACCGCGAGATCGTGACCTGAGCCGAAGTCAGATGCTTAACCGACTGAGCCACCCAGGTGCCCCGAGCCTACTTTAAAAAAAAAAAAAAAAAAAAAAAAAAAAAAAAAGACTACTATTTTCCCTGTCTCTAAACTTTTCCTCCTTCCCATCTCAATCCAACTAGAACACTAGATGAATCTTTAAAGAGCTGCCTATTCACAAACCGTAAAATGTTCCCTGCTGTATTCTGAATAAATTGTATCTTCTTTACTAAGGTAACGTGTACATTTAACCATCTGGCCTCAAATTTGGAAACATAAATATCCTCCCAAGTTCTCTAGCGTAATTATGTTCTAACAAATTAATCTGGAATATCAAGACATACATCATGCTTTCCTAACTCTAGACCTTTGCTTTTTATCATGCTCTCAGGCTGGAATTCTCTCCTATAGCTTCACCTGTTGAAGCACTAGCTAGCAGTTATTCAAGCCTGAGCCTTTTTTATTTTTAAATTTTTTTTTTAAATTTTAAGTTGGCTCCACACCCAACATGGGACTTCAACTCGTGACTCCAAGATCAAGAGTCACATGCTTTACTGACTGAGCCAGCCAGGTGCCCCTCAAGCCTAAGCCCTGACACCACCTTCTTTCCAATGCCTCTCCCAGGTCACCTGGGCTTGGTGTCCTCCTCTTCTCTGCAATCACATTTATTTTTAGAGTTTATGCTCATACTGCCTTATGCTGTAAAGATGGTTCAATATTAATAAGCTGGATCTTAGCTCCTTCACCAGACTAGGAACTCTTTGAAAACAGGAGCCATGCCTTTTCAAGCTATTCTTTCTGACACAGTGTTTGGCATCATGTATAGTTGATCCTTGAACAATGCAGGTGTTAGGGGAGACAACCTCTTCCCTGCCCTGTGCAATTGGTTGAAAATTTGTGTATAACTTTTGACTCCTCCAAAACTGAACTACTAATAGCATGCTGTTGACCAGAAGCCTTACTGATGAGAAATAGTTGGTTAACACGTATTTTGTATGTTACATGTATTATATACCATATTCTTACAATAAAGTAAGCTAGAGAAAAGAAAATGTTATTAAAATCATGAGGAAGAGAAAACACAATTACAGTACTGTAGTATATATATATTTATATATTTATATATATATATATATATATATATATATATATATATATATAAATATATATATATATAAAATTCCACATATAAGTGGGCCCATGCAGTTCATGGGTCAACTGTAGACACTTGACAAATCAGTGGTTCCCAAATGCTTCCATTCACAAGACCCCCATTAAAAACAAACAAACAACAGGGTGCCTGGGTGGCTCAGTAGGTTAAGGGTCAGACTTAGGCTTAGGTCATGATCTCACTTGCTCCTGAGTTAGATCCCCACTTTGAGCTTTGTACTGACAGTGTGGAGCCTGCTTCGGATCCTCCGTCCCTCTCTCTCTCTGCCCCTCCCCTGCTCCTGCTCTTTCTCTCTCTCAAAAATAAACAAACAAACAACAAGGGCACCTGGATGGCTCAGTAGGTGGAGGGTGAGACTCTTGATCTCGGGGCTGTAAGTTCAAGCTCCATTTTTGGTGTAGAGATTGCTTAAAAGTAAAATCTTAAAAAAAAAAAAATTGTATTTAAGTTTATTACACTTACAGTAAAGTGCACATACCAAAATGTTTGGCTCATTCAATTTTCATAGACATACTCATGCAACTAGCCCCCAAAAGCCCCTCTAGTGCCCTCTTTTTGAGAACTGTATTTTAACGTATTGCACACAATATTGTAGACTAGGTATAACAATAGTGAGAACATGTATTTGTGGACTCCTTATAATATCTCTGCACCATCAGTCCTCCATTTCTTTCAAAGACACCTCCAGAAACACACTCATGGACTGGAAATCAATGTAATTAATAGCTCTATCTTTGTAAATGAATGCATGAAAACAGAAATCTGCAACACCTCCAGTATGTTAGTATCTAACCATCAAGAGGCTTTAGTTATTTTTCATTAAATTTTTTTTTAAATGTTTATTTATGAGGGGGGGGGGGGGCGCAGAGAGAGGGAGACACAGAATCCAGAGCAGGCTCCAGGCTCTGGGGTGTCAGCAGAAATTCACTAACTGGGAGATCATGATCTGAGCTTAAGTCTTAGCTTAACCGTCTGAGCCACCCAGGTGCCCCTAATTATTTCTCATTAACCTGGGGGCACCAGGCTGGCACAGTCAGTAGAGCATGTGACCCTTGATCTCCATTCAGGAGTTCAAGCCCCACACTGGGTGCAGAAATTACTTAAAAGTAAAATCTTCAAAAAGATAAAAATAAAAATCTGTACTACGCTTGCTGTTCTATTTGCGCTTTTTTACATTATCGCCGTCTTAACTGGAAGGGTCAACGCACAGGATTCACCCCTTTATATTCAACATGGCCGCATGCGCATCTATAAGCAACATGGCCGTTCTGCCAGACACTAATATGGCAGCCACAGCCTCACGGCACCCGGAAGAACGAGAGAGCTCCGATAGAAAATATTTCCGCCATCCTGCCAACACCTAAGGTGGCTCTTATTTCAGCTTCAAAACGAGCGGGAAACGGGCAATAACTTCCCGTCCAGCGTATTCCCCAGATCTCTTTCCGGTTAGCCTGGGGGTGTCCGCGTGAGAACAGGAGATTTCCTGCTGCCGGGGCTGGGAGGTGCTAGTCCGCCGCGCCTGATTCGAGACGTGTCTGGGCTGAGAAACTAGAATGTCGGACACGTGGAGCTCTATCCAAGCCCACAAAAAGCAGCTGGACTCGCTGCGAGAGAGGCTGCAGCGGAGGCGGAAGCAGGACTCGGGGCATTTGGGTGAGGCGCGGGGCTGTCCGGGCGGATACTTAGCCAGGGAGGGTGGGAGGGAACCCTGGTGAAAAAGAGCTCCCGAGTCGGTGCCCTTCCCCAGGAGGCCATTTATTTAATAATGCCTGGTACATCAGTACTCTCCTCGCCCTGAGCAGCACAGACGCTTCGTCCTCCTGGACATGGTCGCGGTTCCGTTCGCGGGCCTTGTTTCTTCCAGTTCACTTTCTTGGGATGGAAGCCTGGTCCCCACCCCCGTCCGCTTGGCCGACTCCTCTGAAGTCTGCGAGAACATTGGCTTTGCTAGGCCTCTCAGCCCCCTATCCCATGAAGCAGTAAGTCCCCCTTTTTTGTTGCTCCTATGGCGCTTTGTTCTTCCCTGCGTTACAGCGACTGCTTTGTCGAGGTCATTTCTTTGCCACTGTGGGCTCCGTGAGAGCAAGGTCCGAACCTTTGTACCCACAGTGCTTACCTCAGTGACCCTCACAGAGTTGCTAAATGAGTAGAGGAACTGGTATGGTCTTAGCCATTTACATCCCGAGCAGATATCTGGAAACATTTATTTTCGGGTTTTACACTTTTTCTCTCTTCCTGTTGCCCGCTGTGTCACAGTCCTAAAACTTGAAGGAACCTCCGATGATTGTCCGGTATCTACCCCCACCCCAGCACAAGCCCTGGCTTATTTAAGGCAACTCAGTTATCGAGATCTACAAGGATAGTCCATGTCATCCTTGTGGTACTTTGTTCCAGTGTTTATTTGTATACTGGAGTTGATCTCTAAATCTTGTCTTGGTACATATTAGGTCCCTGTACTCGTGTTCTGGCCCTTGGAACTAGAAGATGTCCTGTCAGGACACTCACACCATAATAAACAAACATCTATGGAGTATTTACAGTGTGCATAAGTCTAGTTAGACAAATATAAGTAACACATTGTTCCTGCCCTCAAGGGGTTTAAAATGTAGTTGGGGTTAAAGGATCGATACGTCTAAAAAGTCAGAACTTAAATGTGATATATGTAAAATGCTGAATGAATGAGTCCACAATAAGTACAGGGAAGGGAAGAGTAAGGAGTCGGGTTTAGTCAGTAAAGGCATGAAAGGAATTAGCACTTGAGATTTGATCTTGATGGTTATATAAGACTTAGATAATTAAAGAGAAATGAAGAGGGCCGGGCAAGTAGAGGAAGAAGTACAAGTCATATGATCAGGGATTAATTAGTAGTCAATTTTATTATTTCTTTCTTTATTTATTGATAAATGTTTATTTCTTTATTTATGAGAGAGACAGTGGGAATGAGCAGGGGAGGGGCAGAGGCAGAAAGGGAGAGAGAGATTCTGCACTGACATCATGGAGCCCCATGCAAGGCTCAAACTCACTAACTGAGATCATGACCTGAACTGAAACCAAGAGTCAGTAGCTAAACTGACTGAGCCACCCAGGCGCCCCTAATCGTCAATTTTAAATTCAACTTCACTTTTCCATGGTAATAACCATACTTTGGTATTAACCAAACTTTGTGCCATATGCAAACCTAACTACTAGAATGTCGATATTTCATACAGGTTCTTGCTAAACATGTTTAATAATTTTGACAAGAGTGTATTCTCTCTTGAATGTAAGTATTCTTTTTTTGGATGTAAATATCTCATACACCCACTTAATAATATATGATTAAGATTCCTAGTACATCTGCCTGATAATATGGTTAAGACTTCTATAAAAATATTTTTAAGTTTGTGCTTAAACATATATTGTCTTCTGGCCCAGAGCTCTGTTTGGCCCATTTGATATATTCCCATCTATTGTGGGAATAAATAGACATAAAACACAAAATATAGCAGCCTATCACTGTTCCTTCTTTGAATTATTTTGGTTATTCCAAAGAATTGATTTGAGCATTAAGATTCTTAGGAAAACATCATGAGACACACTCTATTTGTTTACTAATCAATTTTTCATGTAAGATATAACCAAAGTCTTGCTAAAAATTCAGATCATTCTGTTCTTTTCTCACAGGAAATAAAAATTTTCTTAACTACCTCTTGATTTTTATAGCATTGCTGAAATCTGGTACCTAATTGTTTACTACTAAGCTCAATGAGAAAAGGCAAGGATAACAATGACCTGAAATGTATCCATATCATTAACAAATACAAAATACCATGGACAAAGAATTACTGGGAGACCTTCCTGAGTTTGGCAGTTTTTTATGTTTATTTATTTTTTTGAGAGAGAGCAGGAGATAGAGATGGGCAGAGAAAGAGGGAGAGAGAATCCCCAGCAGACTCTGTGCTGTCCTCACCGAGCCTGATTCTGGGCTCACTCCCATGACTGTGAGATCATGACTTGAGCTGAAATCGAGTCAGATGCTTAACCGACTGAGCTACTCAGGTGTCCTAGTTTGGCATTTTTATTTTTATTTTAAAATTTTAAAAATGCTTATTTATTTTTGAGAGAGAGAGAGAGAGACAGGGTGCAAGTGGGGCGGGGGTAGAATGAAAGGGAGACACAGAATCTGAAGCAGGCTCCAGGCTCTGAGCTGTCAGCACAGAGCCCAATGTGGGGCTCCAACTCAGGAACCATGAGATCATGACATCATTGGAAGTCGATGCTTAACTAACTGAGCCACCCAGATGCCTCTAGTTTGGCATTTTTTAAGTACTTTTTTTTTTTTTTTCCAATTGTGGCATAAAACTTAAAATTTACTGTCTTGGGGTGCCTGGGTGGATCAGTCAGTTAAGCAGCCAACTTTGGCTCAGGTCATGATCTCATGGTCCGTGAGTTCGAGCCCCGCGTTGGGCTCTGTGCTGACAGCTCAGAGCCTGGAGCCTGTTTCAGATTCTGTGTCTCCCTCTCTCTGACCCACCCCTGTTCATGCTCTCTCTCTGTCTCAAAAATAAATAAACGTTAAAAAAAAAAAATTAAAAAAAAATAAAATTTACCGTCTTAACCGTTTTTAAGTGTACACTCAGTGGCTTGACATTTATTCACATTATGGTGCAACCAATCTCCAGAACTTTTTCATCTTGCAAAACTGAAATTCTGTACCCATTAAACAATCACTTTCTAGTTCTCCTTCTGCCCAGTCCCTGGCAACCATCATTCTACTTTTTGTTTCTGTGAGTTTGACTGCTCTAGACACCTCATGTAAACAGAATCATGAAATATGTGTCTTTCTGTGACTGGCTTATTTCATTTAGCATAATATCCATAAGGTTCATCCTATTGTAGCATGTGTCATAATTTCTTTTTAAAGCCAAAGAAAAGTCCATTGTATGTCTGTACAGTGTTTATTCATTTATCTGGTGGTGGATACTTGGGTTGCTTCTAACTTTTGGCTATTGTGAATAATGCTGTTGTGAGTATTGGTGTACAAATATCCCTTCAAGATCCAGCTTCAGATTTTTTGGGTATATCAAAAAAGTGGAGTTGCTGGATCATATGGTAATTATATTTTCAGTTTTTTGAGGAACCACCACATTGTTTTCCGTAGAAATAATGTACAGCTTTTGGAAATGAAGATTATTACCGTGAATACATTCTTATTATATTTTAATTGAAACAAAATGGACTTGGCCAGGCTTAGAACATGGTAAATATATGAACTGCTCAATATATTTCATCAGTGGAATTGAAGATGTGCATATAGATGTTAACATAGTTGAGCAAATTAGTAGACTGGCTATGTATAATTAATGACAGTATAATTTACATACAATGTTATATTACTAGACTGGCCATATTTTTAGGTCTTTGAGCTAATAGTATTTCGTTTACTGTCAGTGGAGCTTTTAACCCAAGAGTAAGCTCAAGTATTATGTATTACTTTGTTGAACACAGCACGAAGAAATTTTCATTGGATTGGAGGCAGAGTATTAACATACTTGCCAGCATAGTGGAAGCACTCAGTAAATGTACTGAAATAATAACTGAACAAATACTTTCTGAAGGAGTTGTAATCCAGGGGTTCTTAGTAATTTTCTGCCAGTACACCATTTTAAGAATGAAAAAACATTGGAGTCTTTTCCCCAAATGAGTATATACATGCAAGAATTTGCATGTGACTTCAGGAAATTCAATATTAAACATGAGCCTCTCCTCCCAATAACCTTAAAAGGTATTTTCAGCTCTAATGTCTTGAATGCCATGAAAAGAATACTGCCAGGAGGTGTTACTAACACAAGGATTCATAATCAGAATCATGTCACCAGCTTACTTTTTAGAGGAGCAAGTATTAGGGGTGCCTGGGTGGCTCAGTTGGTTAAGGGTCTGACTTCGGCTCAGGTCATGATCTTACAGTTGATGGGTTTGAGCCCTACTCACATGCTGTGAGTGCGCAGAGCGTGATTCAGGGCTTCATCTCACAAGCTGTGAGATCATCACCTGAGCTGAAATCAAGAGTTGGATGCTTAACCAACTGAGCCACCCAGGCTCCTCTTTAAACATTTTTTTAAAATGTTTATTTATTTTGAGAGAGAGAGAGAGAGAGAGAGAGAGAGAGAGAGAGAGAGAGACACCATGAGCAGGGGAGGGGCAGAGTGAGGGAAAGAGAGAATCTCAAGCAGGCTCCACGCCCAGCACAGAGCCTGACTAGGGGCTTGATGTGAGATCAAGACCTGAGTTGAAATCAACAAGAGTTGGACCCTTAACCAATGGAGCCACCCAGGAGCCCCTATTTTTTAATATCTTTCTTAAGGTGGTTTTAAAAAAAGGTGTAATAGGGATTATCTATAAGGAGCTTAGGCTTTTTAAATATTTCATTTATTTATTATTATTTTGTTACATCTTTTTTATTTTTTATGTTTATTTATTTGTTTTAATATTTATTTTTGAGGGGCACCTGGGTGGCTCAGTTGGTTGAGCATCCGACTTTGGCTCAGGTCATGATCTCGCAATCTGTGAGTTCAAGCCCCGCGTCCGGCTCTGTGCTGACAGCTCGGAGCCTGGAGCCTGCTTCAGATTCTGTGTCTCCCTCTCTCCCCCTTCCCCCACTCATGCTCTGTCTCTGAATCTGTCTGTGTCTCTCTGTTAAAAATAAATAAACATTAAAAAAAATTTAATATTTATTTTTTAGAGAGAGAGAGACAAAGTGTGAGCAGGGGAGGGGCAGAGAGAGGGAGACACAGAATCTGAAGCAGGCTTCAGGCTCTGAGCTGTCAGCACAAAGCCTGATGCAGGGCTTGAACCCATGGACCACGAGATTATGACCTGAGCTGAAGTTGGACACTTAACCAACTGAGCCACCCAGATGCCCTGTTAGGGCTTTTTTTAAAAAACAAATCTCTTACTAATGAAGCACCATATGTAAGGTACCTGGCACAAAGTTTGAATATGAATTAAGGGGGAGAGGTAAGGGATAATTTATGGCTTACCTAAAATATTCAACATTTCAGAGTTACATAACAAAGGACCTATATACTGAGTATTGTTTTAAAACTTAACTACATCTGGAGACTCACTGTCCTCTCGTTTCCTTTCTGAATCTCCTGGACACTCTATCTGCTCTCTCTCTGTGTCTTCAATAAACTCTGTTCTCACTTTCAGAAAAAAAAAAAAACCCAAAAAACTTACCTATATCTTCCTTTAGCCCCATGTTCTATAATCAGAGTTTTTGGTTTAGTAACTTATGTGATTTGCTCCCTTTGGCATACTCTGTGAGTTAAAAATGTATAATGGGTTATATTTGTATACAGTGTATAAAACAAAAATATGAGTTATATCAGTATATAATATATAAAACAATGTGTGGATGTAATGCCTGAAATCCTAATTTTAAAATACCTTGTGTGTCCTCTGCCTTAATATTTATCATTGATTGTGCTTAGTTAGGTTGCTTAATGAAAGAAATTTTTGGTTACTTCAAAAACTTTTAAAGCTTAACTGATTTTTTTGAAAAAAGTCTCAGTCTGTTAAGCATCTGACTTCAGTTCAGGCCATGATCTCACAGTTTGGGTCCTGTGTTTTGTTCATGAATTAGAGCCCCATGTCGGGATCTCTGCTGTCCGTTGAGGAGCCTGCTTCAGGTTCTCTGTCCCCCTCTCTCTGCCCCTTCCCTGCTCATGCTCTCTCTTTCTTTGTCAAAAATAAACATTAAAAAAGAAAAAGCTCAGCGTTTTATCCTAGTGTAAATTGTAATTGGGGTATTTTATTTCAAATTTACTGGATTCCTTGAATCGCTGAATCCCAAGGACTTCACTAGTTTAAAATCCTGTTCAGTGCAGAAATTTTGCCCTTAGGCTTCCAAGTAAGCTAATAATAATTGTCGCTTTTATTTCTTCTTTCTTTCATTTATTTTTTTTTGAATGTTTGTTTTTGTTTTTGAGAGAGGGGCTCGAATTCACAAACTATGAGATCATGACCTGAGCTGAAGTCAGACACTTCAATTGACAGCCACCGAGGTGCCCCTTTCTGAAGTATTTTTAGCTTAAGTTCCTTGCTCTTGAATTCTTTCTCATCTAGACCTTCAAAGTGCTTCAATGGTCCTTCCATGTATACATATCTCTTTGCCAAACAAAACAAAAGACTTGTATCAGTTTATCTGGCAAAAGTTCTACTCTCCAAGATTCAGCAGAACATAAAGGAATCATAAGCAAAGTAAGGAAAGTTCTGTGAGTTATTTAACATTTCCGGGTAGTATGGAATTGTGAAGTCTGTTTTCTAAATAGATTATAACTTATTTTTACATAAAATATATCCTAGCAAGGTGTTTGGTATAGTTCAGCTCCATTTACCTTGGAATTAAAAAAAATTTTTTTTTTTTTAATGTTTATTTATTTTTGAGAGAGAGAGAGAGCACATGTGGGGGAGGGGCAGAGAGAGATGGAAACAAAATCTGAAGCAGGCTCCAGGCTCCGTGCTATCAACACAGAGCCTAAAGTGGGGTTTGAACCCACAAACTGAGATCATGACCTGAGCCAAAGTCGCTTAACCGACTGTGCCACCCAGGCACCCCCCACCCTTGGAATTTCTGAGTCAAATTTTACTAAAAATTCCATTAGAGTAAAAATGTTTAAGTAACTTAAATATTTCTAAATGTAAAATAATGACCCACTTATATCTTATATTTAATTTAACAGAGTTCTGATACAGGTCCTGAGTTTGGTATTTCATCTGTTTTTTTTTTTTTTTTTCCTAAAGATTTTATTTTTAAATAATCTCTTCAGGGCGCCTGGGTGATCCAGTGGGTTGAGGTTCTGACGCTTGATTTCAGCCCAGATCGTGATCTCATGGTTCGTGGGTTGAAACCCTGCGTTGGGCTTTGTGCTGACAGTGTGGAGCCTGCTTGGGATCCTCTGTCTTCCTCTGGCTGTGCCCCTCTCCCACTTGCATGTGCACGTGCACACACTCTTTCTCAAAAATAAATTAATAAACTTAAAAAGGAAGTAATTTCTGCACCCATCGTGGGGCTTGAACTCACAACTCCCAGATCAAGAATTGCATGCTCTACTGGCTGAGCCAACCAGATGCTCCCATCTGTATTTTAACTAAATAATCATAGATTTTAAGCTTTCCTAAAGGTAATATTTTTGTCCTGATTTGAGTTCTTAAGCCCTACTAAGGTTATGATGGCTACCCAGCTTGTGAAGTAGTAAGGTAAGTGATAGAAATACGGTCAGGAAGTATCATTTGGTGACCAGGGTGTCACAAAATTTTATAAGATTTTTGTATTTGAGTGTTATAGGTCACATTCTAGGGGCGCCCGGCTGGCTTAGTCAGTAGAGCATGCAATTCTTGATCTCAAGGTTGTAGGTTTGAGCCCCATATTGCGTGTAGAAGTTAATTAATAAAATCTTTTAAAAAAAAAGTCACTTTCTTATCCTCAACACTGTCATTTTATATACCCTCTGATGACCAGTGGCCTTGATTCATTAAAATTCAAACTCCATTCCTCAAAAGATTGGATCACAGTTTTTAGGTTGTTGAAAATATTTCTGGCTTTTAAATTTGGGTTGATTATATCAGTTGTCATTTAGAGTGACTAAAGGGAGGTGGTATGGACAAAGAAATCTACCATGCTGCTAATTTTTTTTGAAACACAGCAGGGACAGGAATTAGGAAAACACCTCTCATTAGAGGAAAGGTAAGAGGTTCCCAGAAAATTCAGGATTATCTTGACAAAGCAGTGAACACTTGAGTATGATTGAGGAAAGGTTATCTAGTGCTAAATTTGGTCAGAGGATTTTCTACATGAAGTGAAATAACTGTGTGCTGTGACTATTGGAGCATTGGACTCCTGAGGAATGTATAGGCCTACCGTGGTTGCCCTTTTTCATGTTCTTCACTTTTCTTCATTCCCAGATCTACGAAATCCAGAGGCAGCACTGTCTCCCACCTTCCGCAGTGACAGTCCAGTGCCTGCTGCACCCACTTCTGGTGGCCCGAAGCCCAGCACAGCTTCAGCAGTTCCTGAACTAGCTACAGACCCTGAATTAGAGAAGAAATTGCTGCACCACCTCTCTGATCTGACCTTAACATTGCCCACTGATGCTGTGTCCATCCGTCTTGCCATCTCCACGGTAATGACCTGATAAGACAGGGTTGGGATGTACCACTTCTTTTCTTCAGTTCATGGTCAGTGTTTTATTGCCTGCCTTTCCCCTCCTTCCCTAGCCAGATGCCCCTGCCACTCAAGATGGGGTGGAAAGCCTGCTACAGAAGTTTGCAGCTCAGGAGTTGATTGAGGTAAAACGAGGTCTCTTACAAGATGATGCACATCCCACTCTTGTGACCTATGCTGATCATTCCAAGCTCTCTGCCATGATGGGCGCTGTGGCAGAAAAGAAGGGCCCTGGGGAAATAGCAGGAACTATCACAGGGCAGAAGCGGCGTGCAGAGCAGGACTCAACCACGGTAGCTGCTTTTGCCAGCTCTTTGGCCTCTGGTCTGGCCTCTTCAGCATCAGAAGCAACCAAGGAGCCAGCCAAGAAATCAAGGAAACATGCTGCCTCAGATGTTGATCTGGAGATAGAGAGCCTTCTGAACCAACAGTCTACTAAGGAACAACAGAGCAAGAAGGTAGGGGTGGATGGAAATGCTTTCACACATACATGTTTTTGTTTTTTAAGATTTTATTTTTAAGTAATCTTCACACCCATTATGGGGCTTGAACTTAAAACTGCAAGATCAAGAGTTTTATGCTCTACCGACTGAGCCAGCTACCACTCACACATACACTTTGAATTATAGTTTTCATTGGGAGGGTTTTACCCCTAGGGCAAGCAAGGTGCAGTTCTTACAGTTGAGGGTTTAGAATAGTGCTTCTCAACTGGGGATAATTTGCCCCCCAGCCTGCTCCCCCCAGAGAACATTTGACAATGTCTGGAGACATTTTGGTTGTCACAACACAGAGGAGTGCTACAGGCATTCTAGTGGGTAGAGACAAACTGTTGCTAAGCATCCTACAATCATAGTAGGATAATCCCCACACAACAAAGAATTACTTAGCCCCAAATGTCAGTAATGCCAGTGTTGAGAAACTGATTTAGAGGATGTTTGTCATTGGATCTGTTTGGAAGAATCATCAGATCAAGAGAAGAGGAATCCAAATTTAGAAATAGAGGGAGATGAATGGAGATGAATACTGGAAGGTAGTTACATGGACTATTAATAAATAGGGAAACAGATGATTAAAGAGTGTGACCACAGTTACTGTGGTTCTGATATAAATATCAGACCCAAATGAGTTCTTATCCATTTACTACTTCTAGCTGTGTGAATCTGAACAAGTTAACTTTTCTTGAGCCTTAGTCTTCATCTATAACGTAAGGATAACCAGAGTACCTCCCTTCTAGAATTGTTGCAAAGACTGAGCTAAACAGTAAAGTGCTTAGCACTGTGTGTTGATTATATAAATATAAGTGGTTTTGGTGGGAAGGATTGCTTTCCTGGAGAAGGGAGGTTAGCTTAATGCTTAGCAGTAGGAACCAGGCTTCTTATATTTTAATTTCATCCCAAATGTGGATTTGTGAGAAAGAACTGAACCCATGACAAATCTCTTCTCCTAGGATTCTAGTTTTCCCATTTTAGGTTAGCTCATTCACCCCTACAACAGGACATTTGTCAGGTAGAATTTGGAGAGGTGGTTTAGGGATCATTTTATCTGCAAACGCTTTTAAGTCCAAGGCTTCTTCTGTCACAGGTCAGTCAGGAGATCCTAGAGTTATTAAATACAACAACAGCGAAGGAACAATCCATTGTTGAAAAGTTTCGCTCACGAGGTCGGGCCCAAGTACAAGAGTTTTGTGACTATGGAACAAAGGAGGAGTGCATGAAAGCCAGTGATGCTGATCGACCCTGTCGCAAGCTGCACTTCAGGTCTCTTGGGAGGGGGAGAGGTGGGGTGGGTCTCCTGGAAGCAGTCATCCATTTTCAGGACGTTCCTTCCTGTTACTGGGATTCTGTCTTTAATCCTATTATTCAGTGTTTTTTTTTTTGTTTTTTTTTTTAATGTTTGTTTATATTGAGAGACAGTGGGGGAGGGGGACAGAGAGAGAGGGGGGTGGGGAGAGAATCCCAAGCAGGCTCCACACTGTCAGCATAGAGCTGCAATATCACCACCTGAGCTGAAATCAAGAGTCCGACACCTCACCAACTGAGCCATCCAGGTGCTCCTGTTATTAAATGGTTTTAATGATTTGTCTTAGACCCCCAGATTCTGAAGGTATGCTTTCAGAAGTAGTGTTCTGTGGGAGGGAACACAGACTGCACTCCCAAATAGATGTGAGATTTTTTAAAAATGCCCCTTTCTTGCAATAGGAAGGCAACTCTTGAGCCCCATTGAAAGTTCTCTGGGAGGAGGATGATCTTAGGAGAAATAGGAACCTGGGCTCTTAGGTCGGCATTTTATTCAGCTCTAATCAGCAAGCCCTTCCTATTGTAAGATAAGAAAGTTGTCTTTGCCCAGAGAGGAATTAAAACTCTTTAGTGTGAATTATGGATTTCCATATCACCTGCCTTTTTTCTCTGAAAACTTAGAGGAAGCTCTAAAAATAAAATTAGGAGAGGGTAATAAAAGACAAGAGTTTGAAACAATTTGGAACTTGATCTATGGGATCTAATTCTGGAACACCATCTTTTTTTTAATGTTTATTTTTGAGAGAGAGAGTATGAGCAGGAGAGGGGCAGAGAGAGGGAGACAGAGGATCTGAAGCGGGCTCTCCGCTGATAGCACAGAGCGTGATGCGGGGGCTTGAGCTCATGAACTGTGACATCGTGACCTGAGCTGAAGTCGGACACTTAATCAACAACCGTCCAAGTGCCCCTGGAACACTGTCTTGATTCTCATTCTCCCTTTCTGTTTTCCCAGACGAATCATCAATAAACACACTGATGAATCATTAGGTGACTGCTCTTTCCTTAACACGTGTTTCCACATGGATACCTGCAAATACGTTCACTATGAAATTGATGCTTGCATGGATTCTGAGGCTCCTGGGAGCAAAGACCATACACCTAGCCAGGAGCTTGCTCTTACACAGAGTGTCGGAGGTGACTCGAATGCAGATCGACTCTTCCCTCCTCAGGTACCTGTCTGCTCAGAAAACTATTTTCAACTTACGAACTTGTATGAGTAGGGCAGCCATCCATGTAGGAAAAGCAGGTATAATCAGCAGTCTATCTTGCTGATTGGGAATGGTGTGGGATATACATATTTATAAGGGAATAGGAAAATCAAATGGAAAAGAGGGACTGGGGCCATGAATCTCAGAGTGAAGGAAGGAAAGATGACCAAATACCACCTCATGCAGTGGATCTGTTGTGATATCCGCTACCTGGACGTCAGTATCTTGGGCAAGTTTGCAGTTGTGATGGCTGACCCACCCTGGGATATTCACATGGAGCTGCCCTATGGGACCCTGACAGATGATGAGATGCGCAGGCTCAACATACCAGTACTTCAGGATGATGGCTTTCTCTTCCTCTGGGTCACAGGCAGGTAATGCAGTTCAAAGATATGTAGGTATGGGCAGATGTAGTACAGAGTGAGTTCTGGGTGGGGATAAAATCCTGGGTTTTCCTAGCCTGGCTATTAAATGTATGACTAAGTTGGCCTCTTTTTCCTGAGACCCTAATTCCTGTTTAACACAAATGATACCTCGAATTCTGTTTAATTTTACATTTGTTCCTTGTGAAAGGTAAGGCCTTTGAGAGTAGATACTGTTTCATCTTTTCACTCTTCGATCCATCCTGTTGCCCTAATGGTGTCTTGCATGTAAATGTTCACTGAATATCTACTGAAAACACTTAAGATACCTTGAAGGGATGAATATATATGGGCATGGAAGTAGCTGTTTAACCTTTCTTTTTAGGGCCATGGAGTTGGGCAGAGAATGTCTGAACCTCTGGGGGTAAGTAGTGATCATTGTTGTGTTGCTTTCTTTTGAAGGAAATAAAAATGTAATTGCTGTAGTTGAGATGTGTTCCCTTCTCCAAGTGTTCCCTGTGAGTCTTTGCCTTTGTAGAGTAGATGGTACTACCCTAAACTGTGAAAGCCTGATTAAAGCCCTGGTTCTCTTTCGTATATTCCAGTTATGAACGGGTAGATGAAATTATCTGGGTGAAGACAAATCAACTGCAACGCATCATCCGGACAGGCCGTACGGGTCACTGGTTGAACCATGGGAAAGAACACTGCTTGGTGAGCGACAAGGGGGCCCAAGTACAAGAGGTGGAACAAAAAGGGAAATTGGTTGGACTTCTTATTGAGGAAAAGTTCAAATGCTGTGGTATCATTAGGTAATATGTTTTTTGTGGTGAGCAGGTTGGTGTCAAAGGAAATCCCCAAGGCTTCAACCAGGGTCTGGATTGTGATGTGATCGTAGCTGAGGTATGTGCTTCTCCAGGCATCCAGACCTTCCATGTTATTCAAGTCAGGGGTGTTCCAGGTTTTCTCATTTGATCATAAACGAAAAGGGCTAGAATTGGAATCTCTGGTAACCTAAAAGTAACTTGGGCCTTGTTCCTAGGTTCGTTCTACCAGTCATAAACCAGATGAAATCTATGGCATGATTGAGAGACTATCCCCTGGCACTCGCAAGATTGAGTTGTTTGGACGACCACACAACGTGCAGCCCAATTGGTAAGGCGACCAGAGACCTGCTAGCCCTCAAGGGCCAAAGTGTTTATGGTCAAGGACACATATTAGTAGAACTTCACCTCATATGCCACTTGTCTAAATATAGACTTCAGAGGATTCATAAGCCACCTAAGCTTGTATTTAAACTGTTTGGGTTTTTTATTAAAAAAAATTTTTTTTTTAATGTTTATTTTTGAGAGAGAGAGACAGAGCATGAGTGGGTAAGGGGCAGAGAAAGAGATACAGAATCTGAAGTAGGCTCCAGGTTCTGAGCTATCAGCACAGAACCCAACGTGGAGCTCAAACTCATGAAACAGGAGATCATGACGTGAACGCAGTCGGGCGCTTAACTAAGCGAGCCACCCAGGTGCTCCTGTATTTAAACTGTTTTATGGGGCTTCTGCAACATTCACTGGAAACCCATCAGGTTTTAGGACTCAAACCACTGCTCTCCAGGGTGCCCACTAAAGATCTTCCTCAATTATTCTACGAGATATATTGAACCTGCCCCCTGGTGGTTAAGAATCCATTTAATCTGTCAACAGTTTTAATATCTTTCATCTCGTTAGTAGAGCCTTGAAAGATATGCTGCTAGTGTTTTACTTATCCGAAGAATACTTACTGGCAGCAACTCTGTGAATTAGCTGTTCTCACTATTAACTCTTAAGTAATACAGATCCAGCCTGTTTTGACACCAGAATCTGTGCCCAATTCCTAACCAGTCATACTACCATATACTATTCTAGTATTAAAGTCTTAAAAGAATTGGCATGAGTATTTGATGAAATTATAGGCAGCCTTAATAAAAGGTATGCATCTTTTAACAATATTAAGCCTTTTAATTCCAGGATGTTTTGGTTTGCCCCTTTATCCTTGCTTCAGGATCACCCTTGGAAACCAACTGGATGGGATCCACCTACTAGATCCAGATGTGGTTGCCAGGTTCAAGCAAAGGTATCCAGATGGTATCATCTCTAAACCTAAAAATCTATAGACGCACTTCTTACAGAGCTGAGCATCTACAGCCATGGCTCTGCAGGCTGTACCTGAAGAGTAATATTTGTACAATAGCTTTTTTCCTTATTTAAATAAAAGTTTGTATTGTAGTTGGGATTTCAAGGTCAAAATCTGGCTGTTCAACTTAACAGTGTGTGATCTTGTGTAACTTACCTCAGTATTTCTTATAAGTAAGCTGGGAATACTACCTACCTCACTGGGTTGTTGTAAGGGTTCAAACTAAATCAATGTATGGATAGAAAACATTAAAATGTTGATTATACTGCATAGGATCAAAGTGATTAGCAGTTAGTACTACGTGAACATCGTAATCAAGAAGGGGGTTCTCTGGGACAGCATTTCTCAAGGTAAGATTTGATTTTACTTAAGGTTATCATTGTTAGGGCCTTCATGCTCTAAACATTTGTTTATTCTGTTATGACTATGGCTTTGCTCGTCCTTTTTTTTTTTTTTTAGCTTATTTCCAAGGAAAATGAGACAAGCACATCTTAGATTAGATTTAACTGAAAACCTAGGGTGTACAGATAATTAGCCTATGTATTATGTAAGTGAAAACATCTCTAACTTATCTTTTAAAAGATATTTTATCAAACACAAGTGAACACAACTTTAGACTTTAGTAAAACCTCTTATATTAAGGATATAGAGTTCTGCCTTTTACACTCAAACTGTGAGGAGGATCATGGACTACAGAAATAATATTTGTAAAGAGAAATAAATAAGAAACTCCTACACGATGGTATTTTCCCCACAGCCCAATGTGCCTGTTCTGTTGAGAACTTTTCTCAAAGTAATATATATAATAGATGTGACAGCAATATTCCTGTTTAAGAGGTAACTTCTAATGCAATTTTTTATCCCCTTTAAAATGGATTCTCCTAGGCTCAAAGCTGAGTGTGCTCCCATCATTTTAATAATTGTTTAGGCAAGTCCTATGACAATTACACCAAGTTTCCTCAAACAATCCTCCCCCCACCCCCCCACCAGCCCTCCCTATGTTCTGCTTGTTCATATACCCTTCACCCTTTGCTGTTATCACTGCTATGTGTGCTTGTACTTGAAAGTAAAAAGCAATTCCAGATTACAGCAAACTCAATGGCCTTGCTCCATAGTATGGCCCCGGCTGAAGAGACAGGAAAGGGGAGAAGCACGAATGACATCATGGGTTGAGATCAGGCACTACCAGAAGCCCAGCTTGTGTTTTAAAAAGAGGCTCTTAAACATGTTCCCAGCAGGTAAGTCTTCACTGGCTTGGAGAACAGGGAGGACTATTTGACAAATACCACTGTGTTTGAATTTCTAGAGGCTACCCAGGCCAAGAAGACATCCCTAAGAGAGAAAAAGAGACACATAAACTCAGAATTACAGCCTAGAGATATAGATATATATATATGTATATTTAAAGATACAGTCATTTTGAACTCTGTCATAAATAACTTCCTGGATAATTTCCTATAGCATTAAGAAGAGATGGTATCACCCAATAGGAATATAAGGGCAGTGGGCCTAAAAGATAGGTTCAGGCAATCCTAATTTACTGAACAGGATTTGACTCAGGAAATACCAATGCTTTGTTTCATGGGTATAGGTAAATCCCAGAAAACTAGGGAGACGGGCAAAATCTTCAGAACCTCTCCCCTGCTCCCACTCCTGCCACACTTAGCACTTTATTGTGCTACTTACCACTTATCATTCCTCCTCAAATTCTAATTCCCTGAGAGGTCGGATTTGATCTAAGGAGATACTAAGCTAATATTCACAGTCACTAACAGCTTATTGTGGCGTCATTTTTAAAAGGGCATATGTAACTAAATGTTAAAGAACATCTGTAACAATGTGATATAAGCAAAAAGCGAAAACTGTTAATTATATCATCTTTGTCTACATGGCAAATGTAAGTAAGCTCCTTAAGCAGGGGAACTTTTCCAGTAGCCTCTACAATCAGACATCGGTATAGCAGTCTTGTCTACTTAAGATCAGGTGATCCTGATCCCATGCTCGGGGTTACCGTGTCTAACACAGTTAACTTAGTCATATCTGAATTCTACAAAGGGGAACTATAAGCTCACCTGCAATGCTTCACCACACATTCATTGCTGCAGTACTCATTGTCCCAGTCCTTACTCACAACAGGAGGATTCTCACAACCGGACCTCACACAGCGAGGCTGGGGTGAGAGTGTCACAGGAGACCCACTCACCAATTCAACATCCATTTGAGATGGAGACTCCACCTGTGAGAGGAAGAGAGCACCAAAAATGAATTAGATTACTACTTACCTAACCAGCTAGTCAAATGCATTCTGGAACCCAGTGGAGCAGTAGGTATTACAGTCCTTCACATATGGAGGCAGAATTCTAATAGAGGAGTTCCTGGTCTCCCTTTCTTTATGCAGCTTTAGAACTTTGTCAAGCAGACGGACATGAAGATTCTTCCCATTAATGGAATGCTGGCCACATGCTAGTACTCTTTAATTTCATCTGTCACTGACTTTGTTCCACACTTGAATAATATTCCTTTGAAAATGTCAAAAGTACAATGTGCATAGTGTCTGGGTTACCTCAACTAAGATTGGGAGGACTAAGAAAAGACAAAATGTGGTGCCATTAGAAAAAGGGAGATTCACAGTTTCTGCTGATGGGGGGGGCGGATTTTTCTTTAAAATGATTGCTTCATTAATTGTGGAGCTAGAGTCTCAAAACAGACTCACATTTTATTTAAAGTGACTACTGGTGATGTACAAGTTAAAACTAGGGTAAGTGGCACCTGTCTGTGTCTCTTTGGAAAGACTCCATGATATGAACCAATTTTTTTCTAGCTATATCCCCTGTCCATCCTCCCACTTAAAACATCAAGCTAAGCAGGCGAAAGGCAAGAGATATGGAAGAACTTTTATCTCCAAAGTTTAGGATCCTTGGATAGACACCTGCTAACTCTATGCTTAGCCTGTGTTCCCTCTAGTAGAATGGCAGTATGACTTCAACTTAGTTAAGGAGTGGTCTGGGACAGCAGACCCTCCTAAATATTTCTCACAAGAACACTACAGACTGTTGTGGGTAGGACAAGTCACAGTCGCAGGGAACTGCTACAGGATGTCTGTACTCCTGGTTGCCAGGCATTAAATGCTAGCAGCAACCTCCACCTTTATTGGATCAACCGAAAAATTAAACTTTTATACTGGTCTAGAGAAAGACTTAAAAACAGAGGCTTACCTCGGGAACTACATCCGTGATCATCTCACAGATTGTCTCAGGGGAGGTTTCTTCCACTGTATGGGCCTCAGGGCTGTTGTTCATAGGCCGCTCAGGACTACTTTCCACAGCTGGTGGGACTAAGGTAGTCTGCATTTTCAAAGTGGGTGGAGGCACAATCTTGATCTGCAGAGGAGGTGGCTGCTGCTGTAAATTGATTCGAACTTTCTGAGGTGGAGGCTGTTGCATGGCCTGAAGTGGGGGAGGCTGTTGCAGAATGGTCACTTGCTGCTGAGTGGGGGGCTGAGGCATCTGTTGCAATGGAGGGGGTTGTAGTCGGGGTGGAGGCAGTTGCATAGAAGCTGCAGCTGCTGCCGCTGCCTGCAACACTGACCGAGTGACAATCTGGGCTTGTTGACTGGGCTGGATAGTGGCTGTACTGGTCTGGCCTAGTTGGATCCCCCGGGAGGTCACCACTGTGGCTGGGATAACAGTAACCATCCCTCCTTGAGACATAGTAATAGAAGAGGGCAACATCTGTTTGGTAATAATCAACTTGGTGATATTGGGCTGACCCCCAGCCCCAGAAGATGCCTGATTTGCTACATAGGAGGAAAGAGTGGAGTTAACAACAATGGAAGGGGATAGGGCAGGGGGCTCTGTTGAGGCTGGTGCTGGAGATGCTGGGTCAACAGTAGCCATAGGAGGTGGAGAAGGAGTCTGTGATGGTGGTACTGGATCCAATTCTACTGTCTCCACAGTGGCCTAAAAGACCCCCCCAGAAAAGAAAAAAAAAGTCATTTGGAGATTTACTTTGTTCCCTAGAACATATTCACTCTAATCATCTCCCACGAAAAGACACATCACAGAGTGATAAGAAAGAAAGAGAAAGAAAAAGAAAGAAGAGAAAAAAAAAAAGAAGAAAGAAAGAAAAAGAAAAAAGAGCAACTGTGGGGAGTAATAGTAAATAAGGGGGAGAAACTCAGAAAGATTTTGGCAAGGTTTATAATGGAAACAACAGGGAACCTGTTCTATACTTTTGAGCTTTTAATACTGCATAGTAGTAACAAGTCACACAAGTTTTTGGTGGTATTTACTTCTTATAACTACTAATAAATAGCTCCAAAAATCGTTTTATTGGTTATTTAACCCTCTTACCTGACACTCTTGATTGTCTTTATATGCAGCCAGAGCCTTCAGATACTCTTTCTTGGCAGCTTCAGTTTTCCTTTTATATACCTACAGGAAAGAGAGGCTGTTTAAAGACTCCCCATACTCCTAGAAAAGACCTATAATTCTATATTATTTATCAATGAGTGACAACTCATTTAAATATTTACAACTCTTTTTAGTGAATACACTTCTGGAAGCTAGTAATCAAAACAACCTCCACGGCAAACTTTCTAGTGACCATGCACCTGAAGGTCAGCCAATCAGCAAATCTTTCCAGAGCAACTATACTTCTAAAGCAACACCAAACCATGCCCAGTTTTATAATAAAATCCTGATCCAAAAATTATGTAAGATCAGGAGTATGCTTAGCCTAACAAGTACATTCTCCCTTAAGGAAAGTGGCAAATTATTTGCAATCATGGCCACAAGAATTCCTCCCATCTTGCATACTTCTTCCATCAAGGGCTGAAACCTACTTTCCCCTCCTTTGAATCTGGGATAGCCCTATGAATTGCTTTGACCATGAGAATGTGGCCTAAGTGAGAGAGACAGACTTTGCTCCTAAGTCAGCCATACTATAAACAAGCCAGCCTAGCCTTTTGAAGGATGAGAAGCTATGTGAATCAGGTTGTCTAAGCTAACAGGTAGCACCAAATTGTCAGATACAGGAGCAAGGTCACCTTGGCCAGCCACACTAGCTGTCATTTGGCTACAATCACAAGAATGAGCCCAGGCAAGAACATCAGGAAAACCATCTAACCAATTTACAGAATCACAACAAATAATAAACTGCCACTATTTAAAGCTATTAAATTTGTGGTTTATTGCGCAGCAATAGATAACTGTTATAAGTTATAATACATTTTAGCTTTTTGTTTCAATTAAGTAGCAGACTCACTTTGACATAAGACCTGGGGAATGTAGGGTAATGATAATTATAGCCATCTTCAATTTTAATTGTGTCTTATGTAGTATAATTTTCATTTATTTTTAAAATCCATATCAAATTTAGAGAGATTAACTATAGTTTTCAAGTTTATACTAAACCAATGTGAAAAATATAAACTAAACCCTAAATTCAAACTTAGGGTAGTAGATTTTAGAGCTGCAGGTTACCGAGGAATGGCCTAATTTGACAGAAAAAAAAAAAAAAAATGGGCTTTAGTAAAATTAGATTTGGTGTTTTTACAAAAATTATTAATTTTTAGATGGGTATTTTGGATTAAGCGGATGGCTGCAACTTCTAAGACAAAGTATGATCTATGAATGCTATAAACAAAGAGCTGATATGAAATAAGAGCTTTTAAAAAAGTTTAGAAAGGGGAACCTGGGTGGCTCAGTTGGTTAAGTGTCTGACTTCAGCTCTCAGCTCGAGTCATGATCTCACAGTTCGTGAGTTCGAGCCCCATGTCAGGCTTTGTGCTGACAGCTCAGCCTGGACCCTGCTTCAGATTCTGTATCTTCCTCTCTCTCTGCTCCTCCTCTGCTCATGCTTTCCCTCTCTCAAAAATAAACACACATTAAAAAATTTTAAAGATAAAAAGTTTAGAAGAAACTTCTAAAGCATTCACTATCCACTATCCTCCATGTTTTGCTCACCTGTTTTTGTTCCTCTCCCAGACTGTCCCACATGGAGGCCACAATTTTTGAAACCTCCCCAAAAGTGGCATTGGGATTCTGTCCCTTGATGGCAGCCTGTGTGTCACGAAAGAATAAAGCATATGCTGAAACTGGTTTCTGGGGTTCATTAGGATCTTTCTTTTTTCTCTTCTTTGGGGCCTTCTGCTTTTTCCCTGCTTCCACCACAACTGTCTTCTGGCTGGGAATTTGCTGTAGGGAAAAAAAAAGAGAGAATTACAAGGGGGAAGAAGGAAGAATCATGTCTGGAGAACTGTAAGAAAAGGACTTTTATACGGGGGAACTAACTAGACACATGGATGTAATTTTCAGAAATGCTAAAAAGAGGCAATAGGATTAAGACATTAGTAAAGTATGTGAGGACCAATTAGAATGGGGATTGGGAAAAGCATTATAAACTGTAGATTGAGAGGCAGGACCCCATACCCAGAAAAGAGCAGAGGAGATGGCAGGGCAGGAGCAAATAATACTGAGTAGGCTCTGTATGCCAAGAGTTTTATCCCAGAATATCATGGCAGATTTGATTTTGGCAGGGAATGCCTCACCCTCCGGAAATCCTCAACACCATCCTCATGAAGTGAACTAGTAGGTGAAGGGGTGGTTGAAAGACGATCCTCAGGTGACTGGGCAGGTGGCAGGATGGTGCCACCCCCTAAGCTCAAACCAAGTTGAGAACTCAGTTCTGACTGATCAATGGTGGTCAACTGGCTATGCCCCATCAAGCCAGATGTCATGTCTGTCATTGGTACATCAATTGTAACAGGTGGGTTGGCACTATACTGAGTTCCTATAGAATGGTCCAAGTCCTGAGAGAAGCAGAAGGACTAATTAAACACTAAATATAAAAAAACACCACTCTTTCCCCCCACTGAATTCAGGACAGTTTATACTCTTGCTTACCCAAACTGTATCATCGTTTAAACACTAAACAAATAATTTGTCTACATATAATAAAGTACAGAAATTATTAAAGTCACTTCTTTGTATTCAAAAGCCTGTTCCAAAATAAAAACTAATCAGAGAAGTCTTAATTTTGGATAATTTAAAGAACAAATAAGTTATTCAGTAATCTGGAGGTGGTGATGACACATAGGGTAAAGAAAAACTTCCTCCCTGTACTCTCCTACAATAGTGGCTTTTAAAGTTGCAATACACAGGCAATCAAGAGTAAATAAGGCCAATGTTAGAGATGTATGGCATCAAATATAGTGTGAAGATGTGCTACTGATGAAATGTGCTGGAAGCCCAATACACTGATTTTTAACACATACTAATCCACAATTAATACATTTGGTTCAGACTGTTTTGGAATAAATCTCTCAACATGCTAGCTACCACACTCACATTTTAATCCTGGGCTATGAAGGCAACAATAGAAGGAAAAAAACCTTTTCCCCCCAAAGCCACAATCCTTTTCATATTAGGGTGAACACAGGACCTTTTATAATTTAAAACTAGTTTTCAAGTAAAATTGATTCAAATGATAAATTCCGTTCAAGGGAAATTAAGTCTTTGTTGGTGAGCCTTTAACCACAGAATGAGAACCAAGTAATACCCAAGTGTAGTAGGGAAGAGAGAGTCACTTTTAACTCCCTCAACATCATGCCCATGAGCCTGGGTAAGCTTGATAATGTCTTGCCCCTTACCATGGTCAAGCCCCCACTCAGGAGCCCCCCGCCCTGCTCCATCAAGCCATGGGTCATGCCCACAGGCATGTCCAATGTCTGGACCCCATATTGGGCTGAAAAGCTGCCATCCTGAGAGGAGGAAGGGTCTGCCAGGTCATCAAAGTGGCCAACCACATCTGAGACAGCCAGTGAGGGATCAGAATCCAAGGAGATAGGTGGGATTTCAAATTCCTCATCTCCCAAGCTTGGTGTATGGAATGTCTGTAGGGGGAAAAAGGGAAAAAAAATTAGTGGGAAGAGGAGGAACTGCATACTGCTAAGTGAAGAACATGGCTGGGTACTGGAGTTTCTCAGTGTACCTCTTTTCAGCCTGGATCCTATTTTTTATCAGTTTCTTTGGACCTATTTAATTTTGCAAATAAACCTCTCTTCCTCATACCTTTGGTCATATGACATATACAAGGCTGCCAGTATAAATCACAGTTTTCAGTTTTTTAATCTGTTTTTATCAATTGTCCTATCATGCTTACGGTTCTAATGAGTGACTCTCTTGGCACCACTAGTCCAAGGACCCAGTCTTTATAAATTGTTTTGCCTATGACGCCTAAAAACTCTCAAAAGATTCTAATAGACAGCAGTTGTTTTGCAATTATACACCTGAACTATTAGACCACAGAAATTCATTGTCAACCAGTTATACTTTTGACTGTTGTTTTAGGTTCCTTTGAAGCAAACCCTAAAAGGTACTGTCATGGGAATGATATCCTCTTCTAAAATATCTACACTTAAGAGTTCCATCTTAGAGATCATGATGTTAACAACCAGTTAAGATTCCCATTTGTACAGCATTTTTAGAAAACCCAACAATGCCAAGGTAAAGCTAATACTCAGGAGAAAAACCTTCACAAGAGCTACAGCCAAAAGGCAAATTGGTTCTCTAATAGATTCTTAATCTGGCTCTGACAGCCTTTCTGTAAGAGAGGAAGAAAAAGAGTACTCCAGCTGGCTATAAAACCCAATCTCTTCATCTGAATTCAACTATAGTAATATACTCTTTTTATACTGAATGGATCCACCATTCAGGGAGCCGACAGGCTAATGTCTGAATGAAAATATATTAAATGCCATGGTTCCTTTTAGACATTAAAAAACTAAATTAGTGACATTTGCAGCAAGAGTATTATAATTGCAAGAGACTTTGGTGTCAGAGAAGGTCTAGGTTCAAGTTCCAGCTTTGCCACTTACTATATGATTTTGAAGGGGTTTTCCTCATCTATAAAATCAGAGTTGTAATGGTAATCTCCTTATATTGTTATTATGAGAATTAATGGGATTTAGTAACAAAACTTTTGTCACATTGCCTTATAATTGCTTAATAACTATTAACCATTGCTATTAACAATATTAATATCCTAATTATGATTAACTTGAGACCTACTAATCAGTTATCATAGATAAATGGAATTTTAGAAACTTTAAATTCTATCAGCCCACACATGGCATAGTAAATATCAACTGATTCTGATCAAATTCAATAGGTACCCACATTTTTTTCATGATTAAACAATGCATTCTTTAAGAGTTCCTCAAGGTTTTTATGGACCCACAAAGGGTCCCAGTAATATCACTATTTATTTTTTTAAGGTTTATTTAAGTAATCTCTACACCCATGTGGGGCTTGAGCTCCCAACCCTGAGATCAAGAGTTGCTTGCTCCTCTGACTGAGCCAGCCAGGTGCTACACCATTTTGATTTCAATGAAGACGTTGTTAGAAAAAATATTTCCAGCTAGTAGAAACTAGGGGGAAAAAAAGTATGTCTGTGAAATGCCTAATCTTTCTGAATCTTACTGGTAAACTGAAAACAGTCTCCTAAAAGACAAAAATATGTATATAGCTACATTTCTACATTTTCATTCTCTAAGATCCTTACTATTTTACTTAACATGGTAAAAATTTGGTAGTTGTCTAGGATATAACATGAGAGTGGCACAAGGAACATAGGAGCCGGCAGTTCTTAAGGAAAAACTTAAAATCGACCCCCAAAAACTAAACAGTTTTCAGTACACAGCTTACAATTCTTCTTACTGCGTGAAAGTTCTTAACTTACTCTTTCTGAAATTTTAGTTTACGTAGGTTCATGTGACATGTTTCAGGAAGAGAGTACAAAGATTTCTACCAAATTTTCATGTGAACAAAGTTATGGGGATCGGAAAAAGGATCCACAGAAACATATACTAGATTAATAGTTGTATAATGGTAGTTTTCAGTTTTTTATAAGATACAGATTGCTTTAGCAAAGCAAAAGATGCCTCTCTTTTTCTGCTTACCAGAACAAATAAAAAGGCAACTCTGCCAAGATGTGAAAATGATACTATTTGTTAAAAAGAACTAAAAAGAATAAAAATTGATATCCCAAACAAGAGACCAGTGTTCTGCAAAGGACTACCCTTCATAAACCATCTGGACTGCTCTCATGGATAACACTAAAAAACCAGACATGCAGAGATTCCACTGTATTAAATTAACAGGGCATTCTTTCTATGCACCACCCCCTGGAATGTGGAAACAGCTTTTCTATTCAGTATCCATAGCTTTAATGGGTTTTTTTTTTTGGGGGGGGGGGGGGGCTTTGTTTTGCTTATGTTTGTTTCTTCCCTAAATAAGAAAAGTAAAATAATAGCAATGATCAAGAATACAGAGGGGTAAACCACATGCTAGAATAAACACAAGAGATTCACTTTAAATCTCTTTTACTACCACAAATGACCTTTAACATTATGGGGAAAAAACCAATAATGGATATCTAGTTGTGGGTCTACTACATAACTCACATATAAAACAAAGATACAACTGTAGCAAATATTAAAATAAAAACAAATAATTTCGACACAAAAGGAGAAAACAGGAACATGATGTAGCTACCCTCTCATTCAGCTTTCTCCCTCTGTGTTAAATTTGTGGGTCTTTTTGAGGTAAGAATCAGTTTGGGAATTATAGTTTATAAACAAGGATCCTCAACTATTTAGAGAACCAAAAAATAAAAAAAAAATGATCTCTCTCTCTTTTCATATTTCCCCATGCCAAGACACACAACCCACTATTTCTTTAAGTAGTTTGTGTAGATTATTCATTTTAAAGAAACTTATTTTAATCCAACACCTATTTACTCTTAGATACACTGGCACTATGTATCATTAAAATAATTAATTGTTCTAAAAAGTGCTATAGTAGCGAAAATCTTAACTATTCAGCCTGAAATAATTAAGTGATTCTAATATTATAAGTACTTTTCCTAATTAAAAATAGGTATCTTTATATTATTTTTCTCTAAGTGCCCAAAGCCTAGTATCATTATGTAAGAGCCAACCTGAATGAGGGAAACAGACAGATTAAACTCTCTTCAGATAGTATAACTTTCCTGTCTCAAGCAATGCTGTAACAAATGCTAAGCCTTCCTCTCTGGATACTTACTCTTTAGAAATTTTTACTACTATTTCTTATTTTATTGAGGTATAATTTGCATTAAATACACAAATTTAAAGTATATAGCTCAAAGAATTTTTACACATGTAGACATCCAATTAACTACCACCCAGATAAAAATACAGAACATTTCTACCTAAAAGATTTTTTTATGCTCCTTCTGAGTCAATATTCTCTCCTTTCCACAACAGGTACCGTTATTCTGATTTCTATAAACATAGCATGACACTGTCTATTCTTTATTCATTAAAAAACAAACTTATGTAGTGTCTACTCTTTTATGTCAGGCTTTTTACTCAACAATATATTTTTCATATCACCCAAGGTTCATTTATTCGTAGTTGATGACCTTTTCTATTGCTGTGTAGTATTCCTTTTTACAAATGTATCCATTTATAGACATTTGGGTTGTTTCTGGTGCTTAGCTATTATGACTAAAGTTGCTGTAACCATACAAGTTTTTGGTTAATATATACACTCATTTCTCTCATGTATACCTCAAGGAGTAGAACTAAACTGGGTCACAGGGTAGGTATATGTTTATCTTTAATAGATACTGCTAGTTTTCCAAAGTGATTGAACCAATTTATACTTACATCAGTAATGATTAAGAGTTATCTACATACTTGCAAAGTCTTGTAATTGTCAGTCTTCTTAATTTTAACCATTCTAGTGGGTGTACAGTCATACTCATAATTTTAACTGGCATTTCCCTGGTGAGTGATGACGATGACACTCCTTCATATGCCTAATGGCAATTTGGATACCCTCTTTTGTGAAGTGTGTGTTCAGTCTTTTACCCATTTTTAGGTTGGATTCTTCCTTTTACTCTACATAAGCATTTGATATATTCTGAAAATGATGTGTATTAAAATATGTGTATTAAAATATCTTCTCCCATTCTGTGGTGTGTCTAGTTCATGTCTGAATGATGTCTTGATGAAAAGAAGTTCCTAGTTTCAATGAGGTCCAATTTTCCAGGTTTTTTTTATGGTTAGTATTTTTGTGGGCATCTATCTTTTTCTGGCAAGCAAACCATAAATATCACTTTTTCCAAAAAACGATTTGTTTAAGTATCACCTAAGTTATATTTGGGGTAGTTCAAAAAAAATTTAAAAGGGGAAGGGAAGGTGAATAAGTAATGAGAACAACTGTTAACAATGACAGAGACCTAAGCTAAAGGAAGATACTGAAATTTAATTATGAGCTTCTTGGCAAAATAGTTTTGTTTTCTTAGTTCTTAAAGTCATAGAAACAAAGGATACACTCAAACCTGGGAAGTTTCTGGAGGCCAGTGTGAAATTTACCACACTCTAAATTTAAATCTGATTCAGAAGAAATTGGCAATGATGCACTTTCATGAGGATGAGGCCAATGTGAGGTTTACAACACTCCAAATAATGAAATTAAACCACGGGGGTATCATTCAGAAGAAACTGGCAATGAGACTGGAAAGCACCAAGGAGATTTTAGTTTTTTAATTTTTTCTAAATTTGTCGCTCATTTGATTCACTTTCCCCTCCTTAAGAGAATAATAAGCAATAATAGCAATAAAGAAATTAAACTAGCAACTATGCCTTGTCAATCTAGTTCTCGTCCATGAAAATATTAAAGCTTACTACAGGATAAGCATATTCAACAGCAATCGAAAAAACTGATGGAAGTGATTGACTTCACTTTTGGGAAAAAAATATTAAAATCCTCAAAAAACATTCTGGAAAGCTCAAGACTGCCGTTTTTCAAAGACTGGAAAATTTATTTTTGTCTGTTCCAAATCTTTCTCTTTCACCCTGCCTAAACAAGTGATAGGAACTTATGACAGTATTTTAAGCAAAACTTTTTCAGTATTTTAAGCAAAACTTTTTCACAAATACTAAAAAGCACTTCACCATAACCATTATTTCTACATCACAACATCATAAACTATTACTACAGCCATTCGGCAGCTAGGAAATTTGTGACAAAGGAGTAGTAACCTGCCCGAACTCTGAGTCACTGGCAAACAAACACATGTTGTACTCAACCCCCTTCATGTTTTTCTGGCAATTATTTCCTTTCATCTTGTCACTAGCAAAACGAACTTGTAGGTAAACATAACTACTTAAAAAAAAAAAATCCCTGAGCAGGAAATTTAAGCGAAATAAACACCCTACAATAGATAGTTTCAAGAATGAATACATGTGCACCAGTTAAGTAAACTCCCTCACCCCGATTTATCTTATATATTTTCCTCCCGCTGCGATCCCCCCAAATTCTTATTTCTCCCCAATGAAAGGAAACAATTCTACCCTGTCTTCCAATCCAAAATCACTCTGAGATGGGTTAACTCTTTCCAAAGTCCTGCTTTTCTGATGACAGCAGCTTCCCGGGCCTTCCCCTTAGTCTTCATAGGCTCTAGAAGCAGCTGCCACTGTTCTCTGAACACCAATCGCGGTCCCTGGTTCCCAGCCCCCGAGGCACCCGCGTCCACGCACTCCTCCCCGCCGCCCTACCCCACCGCTGCCTCAGGCCCTCCCCCCACAGCGTCGGCAGCTCGTGCTCACCTCGGCCCCTGACAGGAAGGGGTGCGAGGGCCCGGTGATCGTCAGGTAATTGTCATTTCCTCCGGGAAACTGGAAACCAAAAGAAAGCCGCGGGGATAAGTTAGGGGGAGTAAGGAGTTAGCTTGGAGCGACGGATTCTGTCCCCGACATTCTGACAACACTCCCCAAACCCCGCTCTCTTCTCCCCTCCCGCCGGCCGCCTCTCCACCCGGCTTCCCGCCTCTGCTTCAACTCCGTCGGCCGCGCTCTCTCGCCAGCCTTCTTAATGCTAGGTTCCTACCTCCATCTTCACACAACGGCTACCACCGTCTCAGTCCCCTCATCGCTCCCACCGCCCCCACCGGACTCGGACTGCCGTCACTTCCGCAAGGACGTGCGTCGCTCTCCGTTGATTGGAAGGAGCGCCGTGGGGCTATTGCGAGTCGCGCCGGGAAGGCGGAGCGGACGGAAAGGATAGCTACCGCCCCCTGGACCTTGGTGGGATAATGGCAAGTAGAAGTTTTAGAGGCGTCCCTGGAGGTGCTGTATGGTTATTACAGTCGCACGGACCGAGAGAGGATTTCAGGGGAGGGCAATAGAGACGTGATCTGGGCTAGAGGGGCCAGAAATCGGTAGATTGAGCGGCTAGAGAGGCCGGAGGTAAGTGGCTGTAGAAGTCGGGCGGACCCGGAATCCAGAGGAAACGGGACCATGACTTATGCTTATCTCTTCAAGTACATCATCATCGGGGACACAGGTGAGCTGCGGGCGACTGCCCTCACGGCTGGGGCGGGGATCCGAAGCTCACAAACCGGGGCGTGGGGCGGGGCTCATTTAGTGGGCTGGGCGATTAAGTGAAGTGCGGGCGGGGGCGGGGCGGCCGGGGGCGGGGCTCGGAGCTCCCCTTCCCCAGCCCCGGACCGCCTGACTCGAGATTGTTCTTGGGACGCGTGAGTCTTAGAACGTGCGTCTTCCTCTTTTAGGTGTGGGGAAGTCATGTCTCCTCCTGCAGTTTACGGACAAGCGGTTCCAGCCTGTCCACGACCTCACAATAGGTAAGTCCATCTACTTGTCCCAGAAGAGAGAACTGAAACCTGACTAGCTGAAATGGAAAGTTAGCAGCCTTCAGTGTTCGAAGTAAAAAGTTACGTCTTCCTATTTTTAAGCTAGTCCAGAGTTACGTTAAATTAAGAATGACTAACCAAATGCTGATAAATGGGGAGTAGTGTAATGGGGAGTAAATAATTGAAAGGTAACTTAAGAGATGGGCATGAGGTATGGATTCATTGCTGTAGGATTCCCCCCACAAATATGTTTATGAAGAATTCCACGGAAACTTAACTACTTATTAAAAAACCGACCTTGTTTTGTGATAAACTAGTGCTAACCTCACGTATGTTTTTCAAAGTAATCACCAACATACAGATTTTTGTGTGTTGGAGAGGAAGAAGTAAATTTGAAGAACCATCCCAGACTTAGAGTTAAAAGGTAGGTGAAAACTAAAAACTTTTAAACAAAAGAGTGTGCTAGAGTTCCAGAATCACAGTGGTGATCATGGGAAGCATAAATGTTCGCTGCACATTTGTGTTAAGATAGGGCCCGCTGGAGCCCCGCTGGAGCCTTCACAGCCCCTTTGGCATAATCTACATTAACCCTACCCCAGATGAGGAATATATATAAAACTAACCTTCTTGCCATGGCAAATATAGTTTCTGAGTAAAATCCTTAACTCCCGTTTTTATCATATTGCTACGTTTCAAATCCCACCTTATTGACATCTGAAGCTACTTCTGCTCCCAAACGCCCTGTTCAGAGCCAAATAACTCATGGAGTCAGAAAAGGATTTAGAGGATAACATCAATAGGAAAATATCTTTGTAAGTTAATAAGAAGTGAACAGCCACACTGTAATAGGTGCTAATGATACAGTGCTTAACCAGGCAAACATTGTGCCTGCCCGTAAGTAGTTTATAGTCTTCTGATGTAGGAGGTGGGGCTGGGGACAGATACTGATAAGTAAATTCCTATGGCAAATGGGGGGAGGAGAATCTGCACTTTGTTTCTGGAAAGGCTGAAAATGGAATGAACAGAGTTAGCCAGGCAAAGGGCTTGTCAAGATGGAAAAGTGGTCAGAGCAAGAGGGAATATTATTTGCAAATGCTCAGGAATGACAGAGATCAGTCTATCTTTGGAAAACTGAAAGGAATTTAATATGGCTGCAGCATGAAGTTTAAAAGTGGACACTGGCAAAAAATAAAGCTAGAGAATATATTAAAGACCATGTTTTGAAACAGCTGAAGGTATTGACATTTTAAAATGGAGGAATGACATGATCAGGTTTTTGCTAGAGTCATACATAGGCTCTGTTTCTTTCCGAATTCAGTCTTGTATACCAAGGTAAGGCAGTTGGATAGAAAATATGTGCAAAATACAAGGATCTCTGAGTGCGTAACTGGGGGAAGTTGCATAAAAGTCAAGTTTTTATTTTTAAATTCTTCACCATTGAAATTCCATTCTATTGTACAGAAAGAAAAAAAATCTAGTGACTTTTTTCAGTAACTATCACTGTGCGTGATGAGACAGTCTAGAGTAGTAGGAAACATTTTTTACATCTTTTTTGTTTTAATGTTTATTTTTGGGAGATAGAGTGGTGGGAGGGGCAGAGAGAGAGGGAGACACAGAATCTGAAGCAGGCTCCAGGCTCTGAGCTGACAGCACAGAGCCGGACACATGGCTTGAACCCATGAAACGTGGGATCATGACCTGGGCTGAAGTCAACCGACTGAGTCATGCAGGCGACCCTATATCTTTCTTTTGATTGCAGCATCTTAGAGTTGAGAGAGATACTCCAGATAGTACTGTGCATGGGGCCAGTGAATAGACACCTATCAGCCTTTTAGCAGATCCTAAATTAGTGCTCTTTCTTACTTGGAAATCAGAATTCTCTAGTAAAGTACTATATAAAAATAGAAAATAGGACAAATTGTCTGACTTACAATCAAGTATTTTCAGTGTGAGCGACCTTCGATTTTAAGTTTTGTTCTGACATTACTTGAAAGAAGATGAATGCTGGGACACCTGGCTCAGTCAGTTAAGTGTCTGACTTCAGCTCAAGTCATGGTTTCACGGTTCGTGAGTTCGAGCCCTGTGTTGGGCTCTGTGCTGACAGCTCAGAGCCTAAAGCCTGCTTTGGATTCTGTGTGTTCCTCTCTCTGCCCCTCCCCCACTTACACTCTCTCAAAAATAAACACGGGGGGAGAAAAAAAAGGTGAATACCAGGTAAGCCAAAACCTTTATCCAGACTGTCGGTTTCCGTACTATGAGGAAAGCTATTATCTGGTGAACTTTGGGAATCATTGGAGATCTGAAATGTATCACTCTTGAGAACCTGTTTCTTAGGTGGGCTCTTTTCTCAAATAAAAAATTACAGAATTGCAAAAATACTGGAAATACTGGACTAGAGAGTGAGAAAATGTTAGGAAATATATATTTTTTTAATCTTAACATATTTGTTTTAAAAAGTCGGAAAATTAAACACTACTAATCAAATTTAAGTGTTCATATTACTAAAAATTTATTCACTGTTTCTACTTGATTTCTTAATTAGTGGTATCTCCACATCTGCTTTTTGGTTACATTCCTGAGGTCATTATCATCTGGAACACGGTTTTTAATTCTGAAAGGAAAATGGAAACTCAAGGAACACAAAATTAACTGTAGCAAATAGCGGTAATGGGTTTAGTGGTACTGAGGGCAGACAGAGGATGAGTCACCACACTGGGGAAGAACATGAACCTCTCAATGTGGGTGATGTTCATGAAAATCACATTCCTTCTTTTGCTCTTCACTGACAGGTGTGGAGTTTGGGGCCCGTATGGTCAACATTGATGGAAAACAAATCAAGCTGCAAATCTGGGATACGGTGAGAGAGAACAGGATAACTCAGTCCCTGACTAAGATCCAAACAACAGTAAAGGCTGCTGCCCCGGGGCAGAGGACTAGAGAGGGGCTGATGGTGGAGTTGAGAGTAGGAAAAGAGTTTTCACTTTCATTTGTTACAGTTATGAATTCTGAATGCCTGTCTTTGTGTTTTTGTTTTAAATAGCCCAAGTAATGTATTTGTCCTAGTAAAATTAAAAGCTGTAGAGTAAAATGTGAATGTCCCCTTTACACACACAAACCTCTTCTTCCTTCCAATCCTGGTTTCTGCCTAACCAGAATAAACCAGTATGAATGCTTCAGTGCTTGTACTTTCAGACTTGTTCTGTGTGTTCAGATACATAAACATACACAAATCTGTGGTGGTGGTTTTGTTTTTGTTGTACATGCATAAAATCACGGCAAAGTAGACCTAGCTGTGGGAATTAGGTTTGTTTTTTTTTTATTTTTTGGAGGGGGGGTAGGGGCAGAGGGAGGGTGGCTCAGAGGGGCAGAGGGCGCCTGGGTGGCTTAGTTGGTTAAGTGTCCGACTTCAGCTCAGGTCATGATCTCACAGTTGGTGGATTCGAGCCCCTCATTGGGCTCTGACAGCTCAGAGCCTGGAGCCTGCTTCAGATTCTGTGTCTCCCTCTCTCTCTGCCCCTCACCTACTCTATACTCTGTCTCTGTCTCAGAAATAAGTAAACATTGGAGCGCCTGGGTAGCCCAGTCGGTTGAGCATCTGACTTCTGCTCAGGTCGTGATCTCACAGCTCGTGAGTTTGAGCTCCATGTTGGGCTCTGTGCTGACAGCTTGGAGCCTGGAGCCTGCTTCAGATTCTGTGTCTCCCTCTCTCTCTGCCCCTAACCCACTCATATTCTGTCTCTGTCTCTCAAAAATAAATAAACATCAAAAAAAAATTTTTAAAAACCCAAACATTAAGAAAAAAATTAATACATATAACATACAAAGTATATGTTGATCAACATGTTATATATCGGGTGAGACTTCTGATCAACAGTAGGTTATTAGCAGTTAAGGTTTGGAGGAGTCAAAGTTGGAGGAATTTTAATTGCATGGGGGTTAGGCTTCCTAACTCTTGCATTGTTCCAGGGTCAACTGTCAGTTAACTTGCTGCTCTAGGCTCTTTATGCAGAGTCTTTTTCTGGTAGTCTCCAAGGTTGTTACCACTTTTGGATGCACTGATTTATTAGGTGTTTTCAACTAGGATGATGTTCTCTCATACATTATTTGGTTGTATTTGCAAGTATTTTAATAACCTTTTGCCTTTCTGAACAGACTTACATCTCCCCTTAGTGGCTTGCCCTAATTATAGGAACATGAATAACTTTACATCTCTATTAGTGGAAGAACTATCCACATAACTCTAAATCTTCCAAACTTGTTTTTTGGCTAGTTTGTCTCTAGTCTTTTCCTCCCAATTAAGCCTAAGAGATATTATTCTATGTTTTTTATTAAGGTTAAGTTCATATATTTCTTAAGCAGCTGTCACTTGTTCTCTGCTTTCTTTTATTGTTGTGACCCAGGGGTTTGTTGTCACTATTAACTGAAATGGGTATGTTGCAACTCTCCTTTTATTATCTCCTGGTTTTTATATTTCCCACAAAGATATGACCTCCTAAAGAAGCCACAGGACAAATTCTGAGGACGTCACAAAGAATGAAACCTATAGATGTCAAGACTGGTAGTCCTTTTAACTTAAACCTTTACCATTTCAAGAAATGGATGTTTTCGTGCCAGGAGACCCAATAGCTGACAGCGGTATGGTCACGGTTAAGAGAATGTCAAAGTGTTGGCTTGCTGGCTTTTGCTTTTTTTGCTTTTTTTTTTCCCTTACCTGGTATAACATGAGACGTATTGGATCATAAAATAAGAAAGTTGAGAGCCACTGCTCTGTTGACAGGCTCCTCAAGGACCATATGGCCTGATGATGCAACTGGCCTTTTTTCTGTTCCCTTTTAATAATTGTTTTGAGATTGAACTAATCTTTGTTGAATCATAAAAAGATACCAGGTTTCAGCATACTGGGGTTTTCTGTTTGAAATTTCTAAGAGATTCTTGCCTATAATGTGATGTGTTTCTTGTCTGCTACTCTGGGTAAGTCTGATCATTTCTCCCTTGTCAGCCCTGATCTTATCATTGCTTACCCACCTTGGTTTCCCACTTTGTTGACCTCATTCTCTCACTCCCAAAGCCATCCTACATGAAAATATTCAGGGATTACCATGAAGGGTGTTTTTTAAAGAGATCAGGTTATCCAGAGTTTTTTGTTGTCACTGTTCTGGTAATTGGTAAGGATTTAGAGAGCCATAGGACTTTTTTTTTTTTTTTTTTTTTTTTTTTTTTTGGTAGGCTCTACGCTCAACTTGGAGCTTGAACTCATGACCCTGAGATCAAGAGTTACATGTTACACCAAATAAATCAGCCAGATGCACCTAGAAAACCATATTACTTTTTATCTTCTTTCATTCTGTACATAGAGTTGCCCAAATAACTCATGCTAACTGAAGAGAGACATTGTACTGTAGTTAGTATAAAATACTCGTCAATCCTGAATTCACTTGTATTTTACTTTAGAATGTATTTTGATTTTTAGGAAATGGGCCTATCTGACTTTGTAGGAATTGATACTTCAAACTACAGTTGACCCTTAAACAACATGGGGGTTAGGGGTATTGACCCCCATATAGTCGAAAATCTGTGTATAACTTTTGACCCCCCCCCCCCAAAAAAACCACTTAAGTACTAAAAACATTTGACCAGAGGCTTACCCATAACGTAAATAGTTAATTAAACCATACTTCGTGTGTTAGATGTATTATATACTGTTCCTTTTAATAAAGTAAACTAGAGAAAAGAAAATGTTATTAAGAAAATTATAAGGGAGAAAAATGCATTTACAGTGCTGTGCTGGTAAAAACAAAAATTTAATTCTTTGCTGTTCTTTGCTCCATCTTAATTCTTTGCTCCTTTAGATGTTTTTAATGGGGTTGGACAAAGAGAACCTCAAACCAATGCAGACCAGCCCAAATTGAGCCACTCACTCTTTCTAGCTTATTGTCTCAACAAAGGTTCATAAACTGGACTGAGATGAAAAAGTAAAGGGATATGGTTTTAAACAGCATTTTCTGATGAGCCCCTGGAAGTATTTTTAGCTGCTAAAGTTAAACGCTGCCATGTGCTTCAATTATCACATAGGCCTGCCTCAAGCTTTCCCTTTTAGTTCCTAGAAGGCCACAGGGACGAAGGGGCCTTTCAGCAATAGCAGAAGAGGAGAAAAAGTAAGGTAAAATCAAAATGGGAATCAGTTTAAGACCTAAAACTATTAGGGACTAAATAAAACGTTAAGTGAGCTCTTGCAGAGAAAAAGTATGTTTTACATCTTAAAAGTATTGTTAATATTACCAACAAAACTCTTTAGAATTATTTTTGATTTGGGTGTTCTAACAGGCATACAACTCACTAAAACATTTGTATGATTCTTGTGAAAAGAGAGTTTCTTATTGTGGGAAACGTAACCTTAGAATTAACATACTGGAACTCTCTTCTCATGTTCAAACCCATGTGTTTAGATTGTATGATATAATGGCTAGGAGAGCAAAGTTTTATGCTAGGATGCACTAACATCCTAAGTTTAAATATGGATTCAGTATTTATAGATTTTATAACTTTTGACCAGTTACCGTTCTGAGCCTGAATTTCCCCATTTATATTATTATTAGCATTCCTTGTTATTGTTAGTATACTATGAGAAAGCCATTTTTTCCTCATCTCACATTTTAGTTTTCCCATCTTTAAAATATGAATAGTAGTCTTTCTTCCTAACCTTTATGTAGGGATATGAGGATAAATGATTTCAAGAATGTGAAAATTTTCTTTTTTAAGGATTTATTTATTTCAGTAATCTTTACACCCAGCATGAGGATTGAACTCACCACCCCAAGATCAAGAGTTGGATGCTCTACCGACTGAGCCAGCCCAAGAATGTGAAGACTTTTGTAATAGGACAGATTAAATACCAGGATATTATTAATAATAAAATAGTTATTTAATAGATGCTTTTGCTTTCTATGAGGGGAAAAAAATAAAACTATTCCATCAAGAAAGCAAAAGTACCCAGTATATGGGGGCATTAATAAATAGGTCAGTTACAAATATCTTGGCCCCTATTGGAAATGAAATTAGAGTGTGAATGTTGGGTTTTTTAAGGAAAACTGTCCTGGGCCCTAGGTTTCTTTCCCTGTTTCTGATTCTTATTTGCCCTGACAAGATCCCAGCAGGGGATGTCTTGGTAGTCCTGCCTTTAGTAGTGGAACAGTAAATGTCAATTAGGATATGCCAAATTTAAGTGCTTTGTATCTGACCACTTTTCTACACTGACCCATTGGAATGAAACTTTCATTAGACAGGGTGTTGGCGTTCTAAGATAAGTTTCTTTTTTACAGATAAAAGAATGCAAACAGAAAAGTTAATGTGGTGTGTTCAATGTCATGTTGCGATTGAAAATGCTCTTTGAGTTTCTAGTCCTGTTTCCAGTTGTTCTGTCCTATGGGACATTGGAAAATGTATGGGAATGTCTTTTGATGGTCATACTGACCATGGGGTGTTACTGGCATTGAGTGACTGGGAGCCAGGGAAGCTAAACATTCTTTTTTGATGGACAGTGTCACAGGAATAATTGACCCACCCCTAATGTCAACTGTGTTTTCATTGAAAAATGTTAATTTCCCACCTGGACATCCCCCTGGGAAGTCAGGTTTCCTTTCTCTACCTCTCTTAAGAGAAGTTGTTTTAAAAAAAAAATTTTTTTTAATGTTTATTTGTTTTTGAGAGAGAGAGAGCACAAGTGGGGGAGGGGCAGAGAAAGAGAGAGAGGGAGACACAGAATCCAAAGCAGGCTCCAGGCTCTGAGCTGTCAGCACAGAGCCCGGTGCAGGGCTCGAACTCACAAACCATTAGATCATGACCTGCGATCATGACACTTAACCGACTGAGCCACCCAGGCGCCCTAAGAGAAGTTCTTTCTTAAAATTTAGTCCTTTGTGGTTGACTGGCATGGGATCAAGTAATTTCTCTGGAAATAACCTGATTTTGTTGGGATTTTTTTTGTTGCTGTGTTGGTGGGAAAGGCCGGGCAAGAATCCTTCCGTTCCATCACCCGTTCCTACTACAGGGGCGCAGCTGGAGCCCTGCTAGTGTATGATATCACACGGTGAGTCAGGTCAAGTGGGCGGGAGGGACTTTCCCTGATGGCCTCGAAATCTTTTTCTTTTCTATAGACTGATTCTGTTAAGAATGCTAAAGAGGAATGGCTTTTCTAGTATTTTTCTTTACACATGTATTTCCCTCTTTTGCCAAGCGTTTCGGAATTACTTTGGCATTTTGAAATGGGCCTGTGACTTTCTAAACTTTTCTGCTGTAGGCGTGAAACCTTCAACCACCTGACCTCCTGGTTAGAGGATGCCCGGCAACACTCCAGCTCCAACATGGTTATCATGCTGATTGGGAATAAAAGGTGAAATTTTATTTGTAGAAATAATGAGCAGAAGTCATATAAGTGCTCTGTGGATATTAAATCACTTGGTCCCTAAACTTCTTTGGTTTGTAGCACTCTTAGTAAAAAAAAAAAAAAAAAAAAAATTATTGTAAAATGTACATAATGTAGAATTTACTATTTTAACCATTTTTAAGTATACAGTTTTGTGGCATTAAGCATATTCACATTGTTTTGTAGCCATCACCACCATTTGAGTCCAGAACCTTTCATCTTCCCATCTGAAACCCTGTACGCATTAAATGCTAACTGCATTCTCCATCTCACCAGGCCCTGGCAATCACCATTCTGCTTTCTGTCTCCATGAATTTGACTACTCTAGGCATCTCATTTCTGTGGAATCATAATATTTGTCCTTTTGTGACTGGCATATTTCATTTACCATGATGACCTCAAGGTTCATTCATAATGTAGCATGTGTCAGAATTTCCTTCCTTTTTTTTTCTCTTTTAATTTTATTTATCTTGAGAGAGGGAGAGAGTGGGGGAGAGGCAGAGAGAGAGGGAGAGAGAGAGAGAATCCCAGGCAGCTGTCTGCAACTGTCAGTGCAGGGCCCAACGTGGGGGGAACTCGTGAACTGTGAGATCATGACCTGAGCCAAAATTGGACGCTTAACCAACTGAGCCACCCAGGTGCCCCCCTCCTTCTTAAGGATGAGTGGTACTCTTTTGTGTGTTACTCGCCCCATTTTGTTATTTAGGTGTTGATAGACACTGGGGTTGCTTCTGTCTTGGCTATTGTGAATAATGCTGCCATCACCATCAGTATACACATACCTGTTTGGGTCCCTGCTTTCATTTCTTTGAATTACAGAAGTGGAATTGCTGGATCTTATCAAAATTATAGGTTTACTTTTTTGAGGCACTGCCATACTGTTTTTCCTACTTGCTGTACAATTTTATATTCCTACCAGCCACACCCTAGGGTTCCAATTTCTCCACAGCCTCAGCAACACTTTTTATTCGGAGTAAGTTTTCTGTGGCACCCATAGGCCAAAAGAAATGCCCAACAGTTTTGTTATTAAACACATCTAAACAACATAAGTCTTTTTGTCATTATGACGTGGTGACTTTGAAAATGGAAAACATGAAAGAAAAAATTTTAATTTCATCCTTAAATGTCCATAATTACTTACCAATGACTTGGGTGTGCCTGTCAGGACTGTACAACTTCTCAAAGTTGGAATCAAGATTGGTCATTGCCACTCTCATTTTCTGTTCCAAATTGATTTTGTACTTTTTATCAAGCGGCTGCCAAAAACTGAGGTTATACAAACACAGGCAAATGTTGAACGGGATCTATTGTGATGTGACAGCGACATCGCAAGTTGTCTTAGGCTTGTAATTCATGTGGTGTTCTGACGGCAAGTGTTAACTGTTTCCCAAGAAAATTTATTTGCTTCTTTAAGTTGTTTATTTTTGAGAAAGAGAGAGAGCATGAGCAGGGGAGGGGCGGCGGGGGGAGAAGATCCAAAGCAGGCTCTGCGCTGACAGCAGAGAGCCTGATGTGGGGCTCCAAATCACAAAACTTGAGATCAGGACCTGAGCCGAAGTCAGATGCTTACCAACCCAGGTGCCCCACCCTTGAAAATTCAAAGTATCCTGTGGCACCCTTATGAGTTCATAGTAATGCCTAGAGTGCAGCATTTGAGAACTGTGGCCACAGACTAATTGTGCTAATTTATTGGAACTATGTTTTAGATGTCTATTCGCCAGACCCTGAGTTTATAAGGTGAGAAAAAAGAGAGTCATGCCAGTGGTCTTTTGGAGCTTATAGTCTAGTGGAGACATAAATATTAAATATAGAAGGATTTGTATCTAATTACAAATTGTGAGAAATGCAGTGAAGGTAGAAAAAGGTGCTATAGAAGAGAATGACAGGGTACCTATTTTTAATTAAGGGTGACAAGCCAGAATCTGAAGAACAGGTAAGAGTTCAGTGGGCAAAGTTTAAAAAAAGAAAAAGGTATCAGGGAGAACAAACTTAAAGCCTTGAACTGGGAAGAACCTTAGCAAGGTTATGGTATTGAAAGAAATTAGGTATTGAAAGAAGTTAAGCGTCCAACTTCGGCTCAGGTCATGATCTCATAGTTCGTGGTTTTGGGCCCCACATCGGGCTCTGTGCTGACAGCTCGGAGCCTGGAGCCTGTTTCAGACTCTGTGTCTCCCTCTTTCTCTGCCCCTCCCCACTCCCTTCTGTCTGTCTCTCTCTCAAAAATAAACATTAAAAATTAAAAAAAAGTATGGTTGGGATGAATCAGGGGGAATGTTGCAAGGTGGGATTGGGAAGGTAGGCAGGAGCCAGGTCTTGTAGCTCTTTCAGGCCTTAGGAAGAAGTGTGGATTTTATTCTAAACACAGTAGGAAGCTTTTTTTTTTTTTTTTTTTTTATTTTATTATTTTTTTTTTTATTTATTTTTTTATTTTTTTTATTTTTATTTTTTTTTTTTAGTAGGAAGCTTTTAAGAGTTGTCAGGAGAGATGTGGCTTGATTAGATCTTAAGAGCTCCCTCGAGGGGTTGAAGTGGGAGGTCAGTTTCAGTAGTCCAAATGAGAATGGTGGCGGGAACTCAGGTGGTGACACCAGGATGGCGTTAAGGTGCAGTTTGGAAGTTCCTCACTTTGGGAAGGATTGGGTATTTGGAGTGAAGAAGGAAAAGCTGTTAAAATAACGTCTTGTGGGGTGCCCAGGTAGCTCGGTCAGCTAAGTCTCTGACTCTTGATTTCGGCTCAGGTCATGATCTCATGGTTGGTGGGATCGAGCCCCTCATTCAGGCTCCTCGCTGACGGCGGGGAGCCTGCTTGGGATTCTCTCTCTCTCTCCCTGTCTCTCCATTTCTCTCTACCCCTCCCCTGCTCTTGTGGGCGCGTGCTCTATCTCAAAATAAATAAGCATTAAAAAATAATAACAACATCTTGGTTTTAGCTTGTGCCCTGTATGGAGATGTGGAAGCCTGGGGCGGAAGCAGTTTGGGCAAAAAGAGGGAAAAGATCAAGTTCTATTTTGATTTATGTTTGAGGTGCCTTTTATACATCAGACTGGAAACGAAGAACTGACAAGTGGATAACAGGTCTGGAGTTTAGAGGGGTGTCTGGGCTAGAGGTGGACGTTTAGATGGATAGTTCTTCCCTGGTCTTCACACAGCTGGTGAATGATAAATACGCAGTTGGTAGATTTGTTGTTCTTCACTGGACTTACTCCTTGATTTCTTTTCATGGTTGGAAAACTGGAAACCTCCAAAATGCAAATTTCCAGTTAGAAAAATGACAGTCACACAATCCATCCTTACCTTTGTCTGCAGCCTTTGTCCTGTCTTGTCAGAAGGTCTTTCCATGCCACTTAATTGCTTTTCTCAGTCCATGGCTCCACCTTCTTACCCCTCATATCACCTAATTTTATACATCTCATTTTTCTCTGAATCTTTTATTTTTGTGGTGGTAAACTGCTATTACATATGTTAACAGTGAGACTAGTGAGAAGGCAACTGTGTTCTTAACTCCTGACACACTTTATTCTTGTGGGTTGATTCTAGTAAAAGAAAAAGACACTGCTATGGGATGGACATCTGTAACTTTACTTTCTAACAACTGCAAGTCCCTTTTCATCTTCTTCCCTTGGCTCTCACTGGATCTCATTCCAAAAAGAAGCATAGGGCACAAGAAGCCTTGAGGAACTATGGGGCTTGCCCTATCCATTTATAAACCTTTTTCTCTATAATAGAGTAAGGTATTAGTCTCAACCTTACAGTAGCTGTCATGAATTTGAAGAACCATTTTCCAGGAGGCTACAGAAATCATTAACCCTGTACAAGAGAATGTCCTATAGGATATGCGTTCGTGACGTATTAACTGGTGGTTGAAGGATTCTAACTAGGATTCTTTTAAAATAAGAGTTTCTTCTTTCACTTGGATCTTTTTTGAGTTTTCTCCTCAACTACTCTCTTGCAGTGACTTAGAGTCCCGTAGGGATGTGAAGAGAGAAGAAGGAGAGGCCTTTGCCCGGGAGCATGGACTTATCTTCATGGAAACTTCAGCCAAAACAGCCTGCAATGTTGAAGAGGTACTACTTGGGGAAAGTAGGGAAAACTTTTCAGAGATGACACCGTATCTTTATCCTTTTATTCAGAATTGTCTTTTAGAAGACATAAGTAAAGGAAGGATGTCTTGTGGTTACAGTGATCATGTATCTCCCTTTAAGGGAATTGTTGCATTTTTTGGGCCTTGATTCCTACGGTTTAACTTTTGCCTTGGGTAACATTAATAAGTGGATTAGATTCCACATTGCTTGTAAATATTTTAGTTGGAGGGTCTAATGGGTTCTATTGTAGTTATTCTGAAGCCTGCTACTGACTATCTTTAGTAACTAATTGAGAACAGAGCATGTTTTATTTGGAGAAGGTGCCAATCTAGGAACATCTTGGGTTAGTATCAAAATACCATATATTCAGTCCCTTTTTTCATTTTGAAACAGAGACTTTGGGGGACCTTCTGTATTTTTACTCTGGTCTCTTAATGGTTCCTAATTCACCTTAGAAATCCAAATAGGAATAATACTTGCATTTGTTTTTCTTAATTTTCTACCTAAACTTGACCCTAATAATACGATTTATGTTTCCTTTAGGCCTTCATTAACACAGCCAAAGAAATATATAGGAAGATCCAGCAGGGTTTATTTGATGTTCACAATGAGGTGAGAATGGGTGGGGAACCGACAGTTAACTTTGCTTCTGTTGAAGAGGACAAGAAACCCCCCTAGAATGTAAGCATTTCCTTTCTAACATCATGCTGTTTGAAGCTATGCCAGTTCATACTTTATCTTTTTTATATATGGACACAAAAACCTGTCATCATTTTCTCTTTTTTAAAGAGGTTATTAGTTGGCAATCTAAAAGGTTATATATACTATAGTACAGGAGGTTTTCTTTGCAACCTCAGTTTTTAGCATCTTAGAGTTTAGGGGTGGTGTATTTCCTAACTGCTCAACAGGGCCATTTCTATAAAGCAAATTCTGGGGCAAAACAAAAAGAATTCTATGCTAACATCATTCTTTGCCTCCTCCTACTCTTACCTGATCTCATCCTGATTCTGCACATGGCTATGAAACCCAAGTAGAACAGTCTCCTTAAAAATGGGCACAAGGGTCACTTGTTACCTGAGCTGGTCATCACATCTTTATTGTTGACAGTTATTGTTCCACAACAGTCTGCCTAGGGCATATGGTTAAGAGCCAAAGCCATATCTGCTTCTAGAAAATGTCATTAATGATTTTTCTTTTTGTGCCTCTTCTTTCTCCCATTTACTTTATTATTATTTTTTTTTGTTTCAAGTTTTTATTTAAATTTGAATTAACATACAGTGTAACATTGACTTCAAGAGTAGAATTTAGTGATTCATCACTTACATACAACACCCAGTGCTCATCAAAACAAGGTGCCCTCCTTAATGCCCATCACCCATTTAGCTCAACCCCCCCACCCACCTTTCTCTCCAATGTACTTTAGCACTGAGGTGGGAACTCTTGCCTCTTTTCTTTTCCAGGCAAATGGCATCAAGATTGGTCCTCAGCAGTGTATTTCAACGTCAGTGGGACCCAGCGCCTCCCAGCGGAGCTCTAGTGAAATAGGGTCCAATTCTGGCTGCTGCTGAATATCTGGCCTGGACTCTTTTTTTCCTTCCTGGAACAGCTTCAGATCAATAGGCTTAAAGAAAGAGGTCTTAACTTGCTTTGGCTGAGAAAAGCCTCTTTTCAAGGTGTGATGTTTTGCCTTTCCACTTAAAGACCAGGGAAGAATTTGGGCCCTTACTGACCTGTCCTTCTTCAGGGACGTGAGCATTCCCTATAGATTAGGGCTCTTCTCATCCTCCTATTTTAATTTCTAAAATCTTAGGATCAGAGTCGATTGTCATGGTAGCTGAAAAATAAATTCTTTTGTAAGCATATACAATTTGCTCCCCACCAAGAATTAGTAACAAGGGTTGAAGACATTCTGCTTGAGCACTTGATTTTCCTGGGATCTGACTGGCTGACCTTTGGATGGTGGATCCTCTAGGAATTTTATTGATTGTTTGTACTTGCCACTTTGTCTAAGAGTTCTTGTAGAGGGCACTTCCTTCTGCTTGAACTGCTCAAGGATGCTGAATACTTCACCATCCCATTGCTAGTTTCTCTGTCTCGGAGTTAACTACAAAACTTTGGGGAGAGCAGTGGAGTTGCTCCTGGACCTGTGGCTACTTATTATTATTACCTAAAGAAAACCTCTTTCCCCATTTGTTTTGTTTTAGGGACCAGACCTAACACTACAGTCTCTTTCACCAAATTAAACCCTTACTGTTTCATCACACTTCTTAATGAGACCTATTTAGACTTTCTACTCTAATCAAGCTAATCTGCTTACTGGACATGACATATATACTTCCACTTATATGCCTTTGCACATGCCCTACTCTCTGCTAACATACTCAGTCCAAAAATTTTTCCTTCAGAAAGCCTTCTTTGACCTAGGGACTTCTAAATAATTATTGACGCAGTACCCTATGAGCTTTCGTATGTTGTTTACTCATTTGTATATTTATTTATATTTATGTTACTTTGTAAATTTGTTTTGTAGTTGTTTTCTGTGTGGAATCTGTCTCCTATGTAGTTTGTAAGCTCCTTGAGAGCAGGAACCATGTTATCCCTTTACTTTTGTAAACCACACCCTCCACTATTCCTTCACAATGCCTAGTGCTATTCATTATGTGATCATTGGATTTGACTGACCTACTTAAAGACTTGGAACAGGTTTGTTGTAGACTGCAGAGGAAACAAAAGGTCTTACAGTATCTTTTTGTAACTATCTCAGTCTCTTCTGGTCTGCCCACCCTGGATTCCATATTGCTCTTCCCGCTTGTCTCTTTCTCCCTTTGCCTCCATTCTATGCAGCATATAGTAAGGCTGTCTGCTTCCACGCAGTCAAATAAGTGGGTACTTCTCTAGCCATTTTTCTTTTCAAGGGCATATAATACTAAGCTAATCTGCCTTTGCTTCACTCATCAAGCAGCCTTCTGGGTCAGTTTTTGTATCTTTTGCCTTGATGTCCCATTCTCTTCCACAGCACTAGGGTCTCATGACTTTTTCTAATTTTTTTTGTTGTTGACGAATTGTTTCATTATTAAATATATGCATGTATCCAACTGCTCATATTTCATGTGTTCTTTCTGATTTTATCCCAGACATACATAGATACTCTCCTTCTAGGAAATTGTGTCAAAAGTATTGGAAGAAGCCTCCGTGAGATAGACTTTTTATTTCTTTTTTTTTTTAGTTTAAGTTCCAGTTAATATTCAGTGTAAATTAGTTTCAGTGTGCAGTACAATGATTGAACACTTCCATATATGACCTGGTGCTCCTCACAATTTGCAGATACATTCATTTTATACTGTATTTTGCCCCCAGTGGTAGTAATAATAGTTAACACTACACCTCAGGAAGTTTGAAGACTTTTGACATTTGGGGTAATCTTTTTTTTTTTTTTAAGTTTACTTATTTATTTTGAGAGAAAGTGCCAGTGTGGGAAGGGTGGAGAGGGAGAGGGAGAATCCCAAGCAAGCTCCCGTGCTGTCAGCGTGAAGCCTGAAAGAGGGGCTCAATCCCATCAACCGTGGGATCATGACCTGACCTGACACCAAGAGTCTGAGGCTTACCAACTGAGACACCCAAGTGCCCCTAGGGTAGTGCTTTGCTTATGCTTTTGTTTTGTTTTGTTTTTAATCCTACCTTGTTCCAAAGGGATTTGAGGCTGTTGAGTTTGGGGCTAGCCTGTCCCCTCACAGTTGAGACAAAACTAAAACTGTGTAGTTTCTGTATAGGAGTTTTTCTTTCGCAGCCAAAAAAAAATCTTCAGTGACTGGGAGGCATCAGAGCATTGGTCAAAGAGCATTCTGTCTAGATCTGTGCTTTCAGAGTCATCAAAGTATACCATTTTGATAGTTTGGAGGTGTTTTTTTTTTTTGTTTTGTTTTGTTTTTTTTGAGAGCACGAGCTGGAGAGAGGGTCAGAAGAAGAGAGAAATTTTTTTTTTTAATGTATGTTTATTTTTTAATGTTTATTCATTTTTGAGAGACAGTGTGAATGGGGCAGGGGCAGAGAGAGAGGGAGACACAGAATCCAAAGCAGGCTCCAGGATCTGAGGTGTCAGCACAGAGCCTGACGCGGGGCTTGAACCCACGAACTGTGAGATCATGACCTGAGCCAAAGTTGGAAGCTCAATAGACTGAGCCACCCAGGTGTTCCAGAGAGAGAGAGAGAGAGAGAGAGAGAGAGAGAGAATCTTAAGCAGGCTAAATACTCCACACAGAGCCTGACACAGGGCTTGATCCCATGACTCTGGGATCTTGACCCGAGTCTATATCAAGAGTCACGTGCTCAACTGACTGAGCTGCCCAGGCTCCCCTGGAGCATATCTTTTTAGTTTGAAATCCCACATCCTATTCTGTTATTAAAACCACATGGGTGGGCGGGGTGGAGGGGAGGTGTGCCTGGCTGGTTCAGTGGGAAGAGCATGGGACTCTTGATCTTGGGGTTGTGAGTTCAAGTCCCATGTTGAGTAAAGAGATTACTAAAAAAAAATGAACTTAAGGGGCACCTGGGTGGCTCAGTCGGTTAAGCGTCCGACTTCAGCTCAGGTCGTGATCTCACGGTTCGTGGGTTTGAGCCCTGCATCGGGCTCTGTGCTGACAGCTCAGAGCCTGGAGCCTGCCTCTGATTCTGTGTCTCCCTCTCTCTCTGCCCTTCCCCTGCTCACGCTGTCTCTCTCTATCTCTCAAAAATAAATAAATGTAAAAAAAAAAAAAAAATAAAAAAAAAATGAACTTAAACCCACTCATAATCTTCTATACTTAGATATTTCACCAATGTAAGGAAAGCATGAGAAAACTACTTGGGCAACGTATTGATCATTGCTGATGTTCAGAGTGAAATGGTCTTGAAGAATTAAAGGAAGTAGATTCCCCAGCCCACCCCACCCCCAATGCAAAGAATAGTAGTTAAGAGATAATAAGGGTGTTGTTTGGTTCCTAAAGGCCAGCACCAGAGACACCTTTCTGACTCAGTCAGTAGAGGAAGGGACTCGACCTAGGGGTTCTGAGTTCAAATCCCCACCTTGAGGATAGAGCCTACTTAAAAAAAAGGGCAGGACCATGGTTAATGTTATTGCAAGCAGTAAATCAAACTACTAGATCATTGCAGATAGTAGAAATTAGTAGAGCAGGCACACCCGTTCCTTTCCATGCCTGTAACTAGTTTGATAGGTTTATTTTGTACCAAATAAGCAGAAGGAACCTATTGGTTTTTATTCCAGAAACATAAAAATTAAGATCATTGCTGTATATGCATTTACAGACACACACCAATGGCACGGCTGGTATATTGTTTTGGTAAATTCTAATACCTCAAATCGATAATGATAATGGCAGTAAGTAGCCAAGGGGAAATTTGGCCAACGGATTTTGCTCAATATACAGGGAAATGTTTTGGGCCAAGTCTTACCACTCCTGTGGCAAAAAGTATTGCTTTGATTCCTTACTGACCCTGAGTGCCTACTATGTTTGACTATGCAAATATATTATTCCCTGAGAAATTCCTTTTTATGATCTGGAAGGATTCACTTCACTCAATTTCAAAAAGCAAAACCTTCCTGTAGCAAGTTGTAATAGAAATTTAGACTAGGAAACACGGAAGTGTAAGGCTGTCCTCACTAATGGCCTTCCTCACACATAATCTCTTCTGGAAGACCTCTATCATGTGTTCTACTCATATTCACACATTGTTGGAGTCTAGTGATGAATTTGGGGCCCTTAAAAAAAATTCCTAAATCCTGTTCATTTATAAGAAACTCCCAGTCCCGGATACTGTCAAACTCAAACTGGAAAACTTGTAAGTGAAGCATTAGGATTGGAAGCACCTAGAATAGATACATAGCTTATGAGGAGTGAGGTGTCTATAAAGGATTTTCCTAGGACTGGGAAAATCCACTCTCATTCCAAAAAATTGACTTTTGTTGCTGCTGTCATTTTGGTAAGGTCTCTTCACTCCTATGAGAGGGGGGGTGGTGGTTGCCTCCAACTACACTGAGCCCTCTTCCAGCCCATGGTGACTGGGGACATTCTGGTTATATGAAGTATGTGAGGGCTGGACCTAAGTAGTTCGACAGAACTCCGGAAAGGGCTTCAAATTCCTTAAGCACTCCTTCCTCTTCCCCGTCCCCAAGGCACCGGCCCGATTCAAGATGGCTTCCCTGAGACAGGTAACTAAATGTTTTAGTTTAGAGCGCCCCCACCGGCGGGGGTCAAAAAAAAAAAAAAAAAAAGATACCGAGAGGCCTGAACGCCTGTGAACTGAGCAGTCAGAGGCAAGCTGCCGCCAGATTTTATTTTCAATCAGGCATATCTGTGGTTGCCTACGTACCCTTCTCAGCCTTTTAGGACCTCCCACCCTCCAGAGACTTCCTGGATGGCGCTCACACTACCTTGCTGGAAGAGGCCGGGCGTCAGCCCTACCATTGGTGGGTGGGAGCGGAGGTGGGAGGAGCCGAGGGAGAATGGACTACCAGCAAGCTAGATTGAGGCGAGGGCTGGCCATGCTCCGCCGGAAGGCGCCTTGTTCTCCGAAAGGGTGAGTTGAAACGCTGGCTGGAAAGGAAGCACCAGGACTTGTTCAGGTAGGCTTCCCGCTCATGCCTGCTCACCAGTGCTGGTCCAAGAGTCTTTGCAAAACTAAAGCTCTTAGAATTGGTTTCCATAACTCATTCTCCTCCTCGCTCCCCCGCTCCTTGCCCGTCCCCCAGTTGTGAGGGATCAGGTGCTGGGTGATGCTCTGGACTGAACCATTCTCCTTTGTGAAAGGCCGGGGGAGAGGGCGGCTGCTGGGCCGCGGGGCCCCAGCCGGGCCAAGCCGCGAAGGGGGCTGCCCCGCCGCTGTGGGGTTTTTAGGGCTTGTCATTGCATTACAGGGCGTGGTGTCGATTTGGGGCAGCTCCTTGTCCTGCTTGCCCCTTTAGCGGAGAGAAAACTCCCCGGCTCCGTTTGGTTATTCCATACTTTGGACTCAGAAGTGGGAGGTTAGGGTTTTTTGTGTGTTTTTTTTCTTTTTTGTCTGCTTTTTTGTATTTTAGTAACAAAAGTGGGTAGGAAAGCTTAGGGCGAGCGTGTGCATATTGTTATACATTATTAGGTGTAATTTCGTGGGTCTCTGGGAGGGCAGATCGGGTTTTTGGAGAGTATTTAGAGATGGTGGGAAGAGAGGAGCTCAAGCCTTGGCGTCTCCATTGACAGGTCTGCAGAGCTTACTGGTCTTCTGTTGCATTATGTAAACTCTTCACTAGCAGAAGACCCCTCCCCCTGCCTTGGAGCGAATGCAATTTCTTTATTTACCTGTCTCTAGTGTCGCAGGAAATTTTCCAGCCATTGCAGCAACTGTGCAAGTGCAGCGGCTCTTGCCCTTAAGGGACAGTCGTGAAGTGATTAAGGTCTTCAGAGAGGTGTATAGTGGGGGTGTCTAGATGGACCAATCTCTTTTCAATGACTGAGCATAGTGAGCTAGGGGTCGAAGACTTAGAACTCGATGTCTTGTCCTAGTGGAACGCCCCACGTTGAAGCCACAGGAGCTGCATTATTGGTAACTACTGCATCCTACTCTCACACTAGCATCCACAGATTACTTACTCTTCACGTTGTTCCGAGCCTTTGAGTTCAGTCAGGGATTCTCTAACAGGGTTATCCTTAGAATCGGCTGAGGCCCTATCTGGTGTGGGACACGGTGGATGGTAGAGGGGGAGTTTTGGATTTGAGTAAGTTCCTCTGTTAGTTAATTAGATCATGCCTCTGCTTAGGAATTTCTTTTGTAGTGGTCACCAAATAGCTTTCAGAACAAATTGTGGTGTTTTGGACTTACCCCACCTCTTAAAAGAGAGTTATGATAAAACATTTTCTACTTAAGAAGACCTGGGTTACAAGAGTGGCACACAAGTGGGTCTGCAAGGCATGATGAAGGACATTGGCCCAAAGAGAGGGTGGGCAAGTGTGACGGGACAGGCCTGGGGGAAGGGTTAAAACTGAAGTGGTGAAGGAGTAATGGATGGAATCAGGGATTTGATGGAGCAGTGTAGGGGTACTTGCACAGTTCACACACCTTCCCCATGTTTGATCTATCCTGTGCATCTGGCCTTTTGATTTTGTCAGTTTGGAAACTGACATGGATAGAAAATGATAGAAAGGGAGGGAAATCTACCGAGCTGATTGTGAATCACCAGGAAACAGGTCTTGTATTTTCTGGGACAGTCTTCTCTACAGCACCACCAGGTGATGAGGTGGAAGAATCTTGGCATTGTGGTCACCACCACTGCAGAGTTTAGTTATAACAGGAAAAAACTTGACATTTTATTTGAAGAATCTGATAGTGATAGGTAAGATAGAGTTCTGATAGGTTAGGTAGGATGGTGAGGGGGAATCAGTCTTTCAGAGAAACTAATGTAGCCATCTCCTTTGAAAAGGGTGAGATGTTTTTAACCTAAACTACCACTTAAGATTAATTTGTGGTGCCAAGAACTAACTGTATTTGCTTACTGAAAGAATGAGATTTGATATTCTCATCTGTGGAAGGACTGTAACATTTTAACGTAGCATGGAGATAAATGTTTATGCTTTGAAGATACTGTTTGTCCACTGCCTTGCAAGAGTTAAATTGTCTTCTAAGCCTGCATTGAGCCTGATACCTGGGGAATAAACAAGACAAATATTTTCTGGCTCCTCCGCCCTTACCCCTAGGAGTCACTCTACTTCTGGACTTGCATTTGGGCAAGTCCCTGATCTGTGGTCTTCACGTGACCTACCTTGCCCTGCTGTGACTCACCTGTATTTACTGTTTTACCTTAGCAGTCGATTCATTGATAACAGTATCATTTCATATTTTACTTGGTTGAACTTTTCATTATCTCTTCTTCAGTTGATTTTTTTAGTCTTTTCCTCACAAAGTTGGTAATCTTCCTTTCATCCTTCTATTATGATTTTGTTCACTTTGCTTTTTGTTTTAATTCACTGATATTGTGCCTTTTTTGCTTATGTCTTGTTGAGACCTTTATTAAAAAAATATTTATTTTTGAGAGAGAGTAAGCGAACAGGGGGGCGTGGGGAGGTGCAGAAATAGAGCGGGACAGAAGATCCGAAGCAGGCTCTGCGCTGACAGCAGCGAGCCTGATGCAGGGCTCAAACTCATGAACCATGAGGTCGTGATCTGATCTGAAGTCAGACATTCAACTGACTGAGTCACCCAGGTGCCCCATTGTTGAAGCCTTTTAAGATATGTAAAGAGACCCTAGTTCTTAAGATGTGTTCTTTCGGTACCTTGTACTCAGTTGTATATTTATAAAACAAAGCTGTTGTATCAACCGTTTATTTTGGCCTAAAGGTTTATTTAATCCTTTATTACATTCTGAATTTTATCCTGGATAACCTTTCCTCGCCTTAACCTCTGTTTTGTTTTGTTTGTGCAAGTGTATCAAGTTGTAATGTAGCTTTTTTTGTGTGTTCTTTCACTCTATTTCATATTGCCTTTAAGATTTTCATTGTATTTATGTTGCAAAGTAAGTCTATGTCTTTGTAGTTACTGGATGTTTTAAATTTAAACTACAAAGTGTGTTAGTCTCTAGATTTCTCATTAAGCTCTTCTGTAGGTAACGTTTCTTTTGCCCTTTTATGATCCATTACTTTCTATCCTTCACATAGGCTCTTGGTTGTTTAATGTCACATGTAGCATAAGTGGTCAACTTTAAAGTATCTTTTTTTTTAGACTGATATTCTATGCCTTTTATTCAGTTGTTTTTTTAGACTAACTTTAAAATAGTCTTAATCTTAATTGTTGCCTTAAGAGTGCAGCAGGAGACTTAAAAAAAAAAAAGCAAGTAATTTTTACCCACCCATGTATGATATAATATAATAAAAAAAAAAAAAAATCCAGCAGGCACAAACAGAAAGTAGACTGGCATAGATAATTGTTTTACATTTGTGTTCAGCAGCAATGGATATATTGGAATATATTCCAAGCAGTAGAGCAGCACAGGGAATCTAGACAATGTTCTAGCGCCTTCAAATTCTGACTATCCAAGTATATTCTCACTTGTTTGTTTGATAAGAATTTCCAGAGCATCACACTCACTCATAATCAAGTTAATGTACAAAAAGATTTCAAAGACAATTTTAAAAATTAGGGAGCCTGGGTGGCTCAGTCGGTTGAGTATTTGACTTCGGCCGAGGTCATGATCCTGTACTTCATGGGTTTGAGCCCCGTGTTGGGCTCTGTGCTGACAGCTCAGAGCTTGGAGCCTGCTTCAGATTCTGTGTCTCCCTCTCTCTCTCTCTGCTCCTCCCCTGCTTGCACTCTTTCTGTCTCCCCAAAATAAATCAACATTAAAAAAAAAAAAAAAAGAATTTTAAAAATTACTTATTCTTATGCATAGTTTTTAGGAAAAGATTGGCTTTATCATTGAAAGAATGGAAACATCCCTGAATTATCTCCTCTGTACATTTCCATAGAAATTTATTGTGTATGGCTTCATTTCATTTGGTCTTTTCAAAGTTTATTTCATTTTAAAAAGGTAATTAAATGACATACTACTGAAATTACTACAAAATAATAAGACTGCTTTTTTTTCTCCTCTGTATGTCAGCTACTTAATCCTTTTGTCAGTAGTTCTAATCCTTTTGGTAATGTCCCAATATTCTAGTAATTTGTAATTCCATAAAAACACCTTTTTGTTTTGAGAGTCTACATTTCTTCTAAAACTCTGTATCTTTCTGAGAAAGGATATATTAACTGAATTCTTAATTTCATCATTCAGGAGCTGTAAAGTGTTTCAGGTTTCTCAAGTTGTCTCTCATGGTCGTTATAGAAACCTTTGGAATATCCTGCTTTTCGTTTTTTTTTTTTTTCTTCCCACGACATACTTTAGGGATACACTACATCTTGGGGATTTATTCCTTTGGGACATGGGTATTCAGAGGTACATTGTCTATTAGTGACATGGGAATTTCATTTTGGTTGTTCTAGAAGAAATCAGTAGTTTCAGTAGTTTAGCTGTCTATTTAGAGCCCAAATCATAACAGAATTTCCTAATGGAATGTAATTTTCACTTTCTGTTACAGATATCAGATACACATAAGTAAAACATCTACCTAAGTAAACTGATAGGAAGATTTTTCTGGATTTTTATTTTTATTTATTTATTTTTAAATGTCTTTATTTTTTTTTTAATTTTTTTTAAGTGTTTTTATTTATTTTTGAGACAGAGAGAGACAGAGCATGAGCAGGGGAGGGGCAGAGAGAGAGGGAGACACAGAATCTAAAGCAGGCTCCAGGCTCTGAGCTGTCATCACAGAGCCCAACACGGGGCTCAAACTCAGGGACTGTGAGATCATGACCTGAGCCAAAGTCAGACGCTTAGCTGACTGAGCCCCCCAGGCGCCCCTATTTATTTATTTTTGAAAGAGACAGAGTGTGAGCGGGGAAGGGGCAGACAGAGAGAAAAAGAGAATTCCAAGCAGGCTCTGGGTTCCTAGCTGTCAGCACAGAGCCTGACGTGGGGCTTGAACTCTCAAACTGCGAGATCATGACCTGAGCTAAAGTTGGAATCTTAACTGACTGAGCCACCCGGATGCCCTGATTTTTCTGGATTTTTAAATAGGGGCTACCAAGTTGCATGAGCATGGACCTTTCATCCGTGTTACATTCTTCATTGCTTCTACTCAGTAAAGTTCTTTTTTCCTCTTGTCTGGGGAGTGGAGCATATGAGTCAGCTCTTTATTTATACATCAGTCCTCCTATAAAATGTGCCTGTTTTTCAGGTGTGCCTCCTACTGGGGGGCACCTTCTTCATGAGGCCTTAAGTGTGTGTGTGTGTGTGTGTGTGTGTGTGCGCGCGCGCGCACGCGCGCACATATATAATGGTTGTTTCCATTCACTGCTCTTCTGAAAGTCATGGGAGTCAAAAGTTGAGGCAGTTAAATGGAAGCATGTGAACTACCAAGGGGCAGCCTAGTCAATTGGAGGCTTCTATGTTCCCACCACAGGCATTGTGAAGTAAATGGAGTACTGTGAGAAAGACACTGGCATCATTCCTACAAACACAAAAAATGATTAATTGAATTACCTGAATGTTGCCCTAGACACCAGTGCTGGTTGAAGTCTGTTCCGTGGTTTTAAGGTTAAAGGGCTATACTGCTTTCTCAGAGTCTTTTCATCTTGCCCAGCAGTCCTGCTATTCTAATTGTGAAACTTTTACATCTATTTCAGTATCCTACCATTCTGCTTAGTAGACCAGCACAGCCAAGTCTCTAAGGAGTGATTTTGCTTTGAGAGAAACCTTTAATGGTACTCTTTCAAATTATTGCATAGGGAATAATAAACTCCTTTTCATTTGCCTACTATGTGCCAAACAGTGGACCTTATCTTTTAGTCTTCAGAGGAACCCTGAAATGTATGTGACGTTAGTAGCTTCATTTTACAGAAGAGGAAAAATGAGACTTAGCGAGGTTAGGTAACTTAGCCAGGAGTGGGACTCTGGTCTGTCCGACTTCAAAACCCCATTCATTAGCCAGCCTCCCCCCCATTGAAAAGTTCAGTGCTGACCCCTGTGAGAGAACTGTCTTTGACCATGACATTAGACAGGTAAGCATTCTGTAGCCTGTTAAAGCTGTACCTTAAGCAGTTGAAGAACCTTTCTTCAAAAATTGATTTTTGTCTTTGTATCTCTGTTAAAAGGGGGAAAAAAAGAATAATAGTTTGTTTCTTTTATTTAACTTATTTTAAAGATAAGATATATGAAATACTAAGCTCTACAGAGGAAATTCATTTGGTCAGTCTTCCAAATAACTCCATTTTTTAGCCAATGCAAGTCAAACTAGCTCACTAAATTTTCATCAGTCCCATGTCCCATGAGGTCATTTTTGTGCCTGGAAGCCCAAGTATGATAATAACAGTGGTTTATAATGTTTCTCCTCCCTTCGCCACATACACTTTTTTTAAACATAAATGTTGCAGTGAAAATAATATCTCATAAATAATTAAGTAAAAGTTTATATTTTTCTGTTAGGCTGAGCAAATGTATGTACACTTGGCTCAGTTAAAAAAGTGCCTGAAAGAGTGCTATGTGTGTGGGGATGGGGGGAGCATACGGAGGCCTAGGACTTTATTACCTAAATTGTATATATTGTTACTTATACCGGATGCCCAAAAGTGGCATCATACAAGGTAGATATGTTGATCCAGTTAGATATTCTTCAGCTGGAACCCAGAATGTTATTTTCACCTTGGTGACCATGTGCCAGCAAAGAAGTACTTTTCCAGATCAGTCTAACTCGACCTATGGGCCATGATCCTTAAAGATTAGGCTCTTATTTTCTGTCTTCAGACATAGGGAAAACTGTAGAGTTTTACTGGAAAAAAAAAAATCTACATTGAGGCTGACTTGAAAATGAATCCATGCCCTAGTTGGGTCATATGGGTATAGTGTCATCTATTTGCTTCTTGCCGCAGTTTTAAATTGGCTGCCACTGAGGCTTTATGGTCCCAAGCCCAAAGGAGGTAACTAAAATTTCATTATTTTCAATACTGATTATCACACTATAGAAAATAGTCTTTTATGTATATTGTATGTAACCCCTTTGACTCTATGTAAAAGCTCTGTCAACTCCACGTTCTCAAAAGTGAAGATTCTATAATGCGTCTTCTGAATGAATGTTTCTGGTAGGAAACATGCCTCTGCCCATTTATTATCTGCAGTCTGAGGGAAGCCCTTGCTCTTGCTCAGAAACCTCCCCATTACCTCTCCACAGCCCCACTCCCACACACCTTTGCTAGAAGTTGAAAATGCACTCCCTGGGCGCTCCCTGGCTCAGTTGGTGGAGCATGCGACTCTTGATATCTTGATGTCTGGGTTGTAAGTTCAGGTCCCACATTGGGTGTAGAGATTACTTAAAAATAAAATCTTAAAAAAAAAAAAAAAGGGAAAGAAAATGCAGTTCCTCAAGAAAAGTGCATTAAATGCCTATTACCACCTGAGAAGCAAAGGGAATAGTGTAATAAGTCATACACAGTTTTTGCCTTTGTGGAACTTACATTCTAATGGCGGAGGCAGTAACATCAAACAACTGATTCTATAATCAGTTATTTAATCTCACTACAAAAATAAAGTTATGGATATTACAGGAGAATTTATCATGGGGGCATCTAACCTAAAGCATACTACAGTAAGGTGATTAAGAATGTGACTTCTGAAGCCACACTGCCTAAATTTGAATGTGGTACTATTTTTCACTAGCTGTGGGATGTTGGCAAATCTCTTGGTACCTGTTTCCTTGTCTGTTAAAAAAAAGAGAGAGATTCCAGACTTAATAAAATTGAATATGTTAATGAATTTTAATTGTTTAGAAGAATGCTTGGCACATAATATACACTCAGTAAATTTGGCTGTTTTTGTTTGTGACATCAGGAAAAGCTTTTCTTTGAAATGATGATGTCGAAATGAGCTTTGAAGGGTAAGTTAGAGTTAAATAGGCAGAATGGAGGAAAAGCAGTTAGAAGGCACTTGCAATAATAGTTCAGGGAAGTGGGGATGGTAAGTTGATCTAGAATGGCAGTGGAGACAAGTGGATGCATTTGAGGGATATTTAGGAGGTAAAGGTAGGATTTTAAAATAATGGATATGATGGTAAGGAAGAGATTTTCTGGTCTCTGCAGCCGTGACTGTTGGAAGATGATTACCCTCTTTGTGTGTGTGCATGTGTGGTGGTGGAGATGAAGGAGACTAGGCAGACTACCAAGGAATCAGCCTCCTTGAGGTAATAAGCCTTTATAGGGAGAATTGAACAAGTGAGTAAGCCAAGGAGATTGGAGACACTACCAAGAAAAGCCATTGAGTAAGCAAGTAGATGTATGGGGTCCAGAGTCCAGGGTTGACCTCTTGCCCAGAGATATAAATGAGAAATATAAGCATATAGATCATTTGTTGAAGGAAATAATAATAGTTGAGGCCATGTATGTAAATTAGACATTCTTGAAAAGAAAGTACAGAAAGAATTAAAGAGGGCTTAGGACCAATCCTTGGTGAGCTTCAACAATGAAAGGCTGGTAGAGAAGAGTAGCAAGCAGAAGTGGCCAGAGAGGTAGAAAGAAAACCAGAAAAGTCATCCTGATGTCCTGGAAACTGTCTGAAAAAAGTGTGTGAGAGTGGGAATGGTTTTTCTAAAATTTATGTGATCCTTCTTGGATCCCTGAGATTCTTAATTTAGGTCTCTCACCACTTAAGGTTGGATACTAGTAACTTAGAACATCTATCTAGAGCAGGTTTAGGCTGACTAAAGCCAGTTAGTTGAACATAATCTTCAGACTCTAGAATCTAAACTGTAGTTGTTCCTTTTTGCCTTAAATTAGATATAATATAGAGGAAGAGAGCCTGAGTGTACATTCAAGTAATATAGATATTACCTGGCTGAAATTAACAAAGTATTTTGGAGGCCATTAATCTGGGTGGTGATCCCCTCTAAGACTGACTAGCATCTCCTAGGTAGGTAAATTTTTTTCCCGACAATATATCCAGCAACATTAGTTGAGTACCTCCTAGGACATGGTGTTTATGTGCCAAATACTGTGTTAGGTGTTTCATTAATCCTCATTAATGGCACTGTAACTTGATTCCCTTTTGTACGGAAGAATGAACTAGATTCAGAAAGGTTAATGTACTTGGTGGGACAGAAATTTGAATCCATGTCCCTCTGACTTCAATGTTCATTATACCTCCATGTACAAATATAACTAAAATAATAAAGTAGAAGATACTTATCCTAAAAGAATACTTAACAAAAAAAGCCGTGAAAGCTCAAAAGGGACTGATTACTTGGGTTTGACAGTGAAAAGTAGGAATTAAGAAGGCTTTCAATTATTATACCCAGTGGACATTTAAAAATTATTATATTGTCAGACATTTTTGCTTTATTTGATATAATTGGTCACTCTTTCCCCCTGCAGTTCTCTACTCTGTTTGCTTCTGTGACTTGCACTGTTTGCTTCTCTAGCTTTTCCTTCTCTACCTACTTAGGTGTAGCTTATTTGACTCTTTAAAAAAATTTTTTTTGAATTTTTGTTTAAATTCTAGTTAAAATAGTATAATATTAGTTTCAGGTGTATAATATAGTGATTCAACACTTCCATACAACACCTGGTACTTATCACACTAAATATACTCCTTAATCCCCATCACCTATTTTACCCATCCCTCCACCCACTGGTTGAGTAGGCTCTGTGCCCAACATGGGGCTTGAACTCACAACCTTAAGATCAAGAGTTGTATGCTGCCCGCTTATTCCAATTCTGTTTTTTTAATTTTTTTTAATTTTTTTTAACGTTTATTTATTTTTGAGATAGAGATAGGGCATGAACGGGGGAGGATCAGAGAGAGAGGGAGACACAGAATCTGAAACAGGCTCCAGGCTCTGAGCAGTCAGCACAGAGCCCGACGCGGGGCTCAAACTCACATACCGCGAGATCGTGACCTGAGCCGAAGTCGGACGCTTAACCGACTGAGCCACCCAGGCGCCCCCCCGCCCCCCGCCTCGCTTTTTCCAATTCTTAAATCCTGATGTTCTCCTGGGTTCCTCCTAACTTTTCTCACTCTGAATCAAAAATCTCAACTCTTGGGTTTCCAACTACATGTTTTGGTTAGCCTGCAGTGTTTAAAGTGTGTTTTTTAAAAATTAGTTGTCTACATTTAAAACCTAGATTTACATAAAACTCTATTTCTGGCATTTGAAAAATCTGAAGTTCTCTCTCAACCTTGGGTGTGCATTTCCATATGCCAACAATTAACTAGAGCTGACTAGCAGCTACACTCTCTTGGATTCTTCAGTCCTTCACAGACTCCAACATTCTCTGTTGTCTCTCAATGGTATTGATGCAGTTTTTTTGTATACTTGCTCTGCTTTACATACCCCCTGGGCAATCTCCACTCAGCACTTTTAGTTAGATACTGAGTACTTTAAATCTATCACCAAGCCAACTTTCCGATTTATACATCCAACCTCCTATCAAATTTTACTAACTTGAACTGCTCGAGGCAACTCAGATTCAACTTGGCTGGACTAAACATAGCTAAACTCCTCTTTCTCTAAACTTTAGGTTCTATGGATTTTTATTCCCTAAATATTACTCAGCTCTGTCCCTTCTTTCTTATCATTACCTTTTGACCCACATTGCTATGATCCAGGCACTAATCTCCTTGTTAGGGTTCTTGGTTACAAACAACAGAAATCATCTTTTGGCTAATTTAAGCAGAAAGGGGATTTATTGGAATGATACTGTGCAGCTCACAAAATCAATGGGAATGCTAGACAGTCTGGTTTAGAAAATGATCTGAAAACTAAGGGAGGTTAGAGACATAGAGAACATGTCCAGGGTTAACACCACTGAATAGTCTGTTCAGGATGCTATAGTAGAACTCAAGTGTCTTCCATTGCTGAGTATTGTTGAGTTGGTTCTGGGTCTTTGCATTACCTCTTCAAAGTCAAAATTCCCTATAGGACTGTCCACTTAAAGTAGTTTGGGTCACATGTGTACTTTGTCTTTGCCAGGAAAAGGAGGTGACCCCCCCACCATCCAATTTCCCATCTTCTCCAACAGGCCACCCCCCTATAGTGGGAGGTAAGATCCAGCCTCCCATTGAGACTCCTGCCTTGAGCTAGTCTGCCAATATAGAAAAGGGGCTTTTGGTTGCTGAGCAGAAAAAAAAAAAAATCAAATTGATACTATACAGCTTTTTTTTTCCTATATATATATATATATATATATATATATATATATGGAGAGGGTAGAAGAAAAAGGTTATCAAGGAAGTAATTTCTTAAAAGATGAGGAGGAGTTAACTAAGGAAGTAAAGTGGGTCACAAAAAAGGAGTATTCAGGCAGTAGGGATAAGAGGAAAGTCAAAACAAAGCACAGAAATGGCAAACAGCATGAGACATTAGAGGAAACTAAGGAACTTTGTAGTTCAGTATTGCCAAAGTGTAAATCACAACAAAATTAGAGGAGATTGAAAAAATAGGTTAAGGCCAGACCCTTTAAGGAAGGCCTTGAATGCCATGTTAAAGCATTTTCTGATGGGCGGATGAGGAGCCACTGAAACAGAATGACATGAGCAGAACTGCGTTTCAGTTAGCTAACTGGCTACTGAATAGAGAATACATCTGGGAAATGAGGGGTTAGGGACACCGAAACACTTTAGGAGGCTGCTGTGGTAGTCCAGAAAAAAGCTGTATAGTGGAAATTTGATTTTTTTTCTGCTCAGCAACCAAAAGCCCCTTTCCTATATTGGCAGAATAGCCCAAGGTAGGAGCCTTAATGGGAGTCTGTGTGTATATATTTGTGTGTGTGTGTGTGTGTGTGTGTGTGTGTGTGTGTGTGTGTACACACACACACACACACACATACACAAATATACTCCTACCTGTTGTGAGTTCTCTGAGGGTAGAAATTATGTCTTATTCACCTTTGATTCTCTAATATTTCCACATTAGTGTATTATACACTCAATAAATGTAGACATAATGAAGAGGTATTTTTTGATGTCCATCTTAAGGGATAAATAAGATTTTGATAAGGCAAATAAATGAAAGAAGGATGGAATATAATTTGAAGGCAGTAGCATTAGCTAGGATATGAGAAAAATATATGACAACAATAAATTGGGGTTTTTATTTTGTTTTTTGGCTAGTATATGTGTAGAATAATGGGAAATAAGATTGGAAAAGCAAGATGTAGTCTTAAGATTTATATCTTAAGTAACAGGGAACCTTCAAACACTTATAAGCAGGAGACTGATTTGACTTTACTGTGTTTTAGGAAATTAATCTGGTAGCAGAATGGATTCATAGGAAAAGGGATCAGTTATGAAGTTTCTTTTTTTTACACAAGCAACTGCATAAATAAAGAGGTGACAGCAGAGATAAGAGAGTCAGATAATGAATCCTAACTTTCTTCTTAGTTTAATAGTTGAATCACTTATCTCTGTAAGCCTCAGTTTTCTCATCTGTACAAGAGGGTTGACTTGATATGATATGCCAAAGGCCCTGCCAGCTCCAAAATCCGTGTGTGATATATTGCAAGAGTCAATGGGACCTGGCAAATGATTGGATGGTGGATACAGGAGGTTTCAGAGATATCTTTGAGGTTTTAAGTCTGAGCGAATGGGAAAACAGAATTGCTACTTACAGGAGTGTTATTGGGTGTTCCTAACAATACCAGTAATGCTAGGATCTTTAAAAGTAGGAAATCTAAGGCCAAGTTGATCTCTTTCCTCAGTTGTGTCTTAGAGTACTGAAAATAGGATTTCATTGTTGATGCTGGTTACATTTCAGGGGAAACTAGTGGTCAGGAGGTAAGCAGCTGTTCTTAGCAGTCGTTTACTTTTGAGGGATTTAAGCTTGGGCACCATCATTCTGGGGTTGACTAGGTTCATTGGGAATTAGAGTGGCCTCAAAGTGACATTGCAAAGTGGATACTGGCCAATATGTCAAACAGGCTGAATTTCAAAAGAAGTGATGTGGGGGTCAGAGATCAGGTTTAGGGGTGAGGAGTGGATGTGTGTTTTGGAAGGGAGGGGTCTGGGAATTGTTAGAGGGCACCTGGGATTACTTTCCAGAAAGTGATACTGCTGCCCAGAGGTTGGGGTATCAAGAATGCAAACCAGCATTATGTTTTTGGCAGAAAGAGTACTTATCTTTTAAAGGTAAAAGGCCCCATATTCCAGCAACTAGGCTGACTCATTCCCATTATGGTGTTAAGATTTGGCTCCTTTTAACGGGGAGTGGGATCCGGTATAGTCACTATAAGAGAGGGATAGACAGGGCTGCTAGAAGGTAGGGGATTCATTGGGAGGCGGAGTTGGCATAGTGTGGAACCCTCCCTCCCAAGTTTACGCTCTTTGGTGTGCAGAATACAGTGTAGGTGGTAGGGAATTTAATCCCCAGGACTAGTTTCCCGCAGCAGGAGATTGTGCTTCTGGCCAGGCCCCTTTTTTTTCAAGCAAGCTGCAGGCTTCGCCTCGGCCCTAGAAACCGGATAGGCCTCTCCGTGCGTTCTCAACCTAACCCGCGGTGGCGGGGGAGGGGGAAGCTCTCTCTAGTCCCGCCCTTTGCGCTGTTTTGCGTCCTTGCGCCTTTGGTGAGTGGCAGTAGGGTTTAGCCAGTGAGGACGTGGGGCGGGCGGGAGCATCAAGTTAGGTTGCGCAGGAGAAGGGGGGGAACTGGTGCTGGAGAGACAGCGAGAGGGGCGAACCGGCCCCCCACGGCCACTGCAGGTAAAGGCACCTCTCTTACCCCGCTGGGGTGAGGCACAGCTTCTTTTCTCCTTCAGGTTTTGTCGGGCCTCCCAGCCTGTAGCTTCCGCCCTAACATTGCTCCCACCCGGGCATCCACACCCCCCCTTCCCCCCCCCCCCCCCCGCATCTTCCCGTCTTGGCCATCCCCACCCTGGAGGGCACCCCGCTAGCTCCCTCCGTCAAGTGCATGTACCTCATTTCCATTTTGGAGGCGCCAGTTGCCTGAAATCTCCCCCCTTTGCTGTATGGGCCTTCCTGGCACCAACCCCGGCAGTATGAGCAGGTAATGTACCCGGGTCCCCGCCACCCCCACCTCCAGTAGCGTTTCCCTCTCAATCAAGCCCTCACTTCCTTACCTTTTTTCTTCTCTTCTTTTATATGAGTACATAATTTTTATAGTTTCTCTTTTAACCCCTGAATATACGTACATGCTTTTAGCTTTCACAGTTGCCTATTTTACTTTCTTTCCCTGTTTATTCAGAAAGGCTCACTTTACCAGCCATGTTTGCCCCCAAATGTCTATACCTCTGATTGAGGTGCGAGTGCTTTTTCCTTCAATAATTGGGAAAACAGAAACAGAGTAGCCACACATTTGGCATTGGGAATGGTGAAGATGTAGAAGATGGCCTAGGATCCTGATCTTCTTGAGGAAATCTTTTGAGTGGCTCCAAGTTGAGAGCTCCATTTCTTAGGGTCTGTGTCCTTCCATCCTGATCCCTTGCTGACCCTAAATTGTGATTACATTCACCTTGGATGCTTATTTCCCATTTCTTTATAAGATTTGAGACTCTTTGAGTCTTATAAATGTCTCCATGGTACAGTTTTTAAATTCTTCTTTTCAAAAATTACGTTGGTGATTTTCATTTTAGGCCTTCCGGTTATTTCAAGGGATTTCTCATTTAGATTGAGCTGCTTCTACCTATCTTGTGTTTCAATAACATGTGTATATGTCTGTCTTCAGCTGATCCTCTTGAAAGGATACAGTTTCCAATAACAAGATTTGTACTTTGAAGTAAAATAGTTCTTTTCCAAATCTTGGAGCAGTCAAAAGGTTAACTGGGCATGGGTGGTACTTTTTGGAAGTGCATATTACCCAAAAAAGTATTTTGGTAAATACTTTTTTGGTAAATACAGTATTTGTCACTGTGGCATTAGTTCATTATATTCTAAGAGGGTGGGCAGTACAGATAAGTCTGGAGAATGGATGTTTGTAGTTCATTTTATGTAATTTTATCTATTAGACAGCTAGACTAATCTCTGTTGCAGTGTTTCTCATCCATCATAAACAATAAATTATGATAAACTCCCTTTTGAGAGACCATAAGAAATCTTATCCTACCAGAGAGATGTTTGATAACCCTTCCTAAACCAGGCATGCTTCTCCCATCACCCTCCCCCATCTCCCCATCCCCCAGTTGCCTTTTACAGATCTTCAGTGGCCAAGATTTTGTTTGGTTTTACTTAGTATACCTAAACAATGAGATGTGTTTTCCTCTTCCATTTGATAAATATAAAATTATGACATTGAGTACACATTTCCAAACCGCACATACTTTTCAGCCCCTAGTTGAGAATCACTGCTTTGTTGAAAGGTATGGGGAGATTGCAATGAAAAGTAGATAATAGTATGAAACAAAGTCCTTTATGATCAGACAAGGTGTTTTTGAAATGGGCCAGGAGAAGGAGACCTGTAAAATAAAAACAGGAGAGTTGAGACTCTGTAGATTCCTTAAAAAACAAAAACAAAGCAAGAAGAGCTATAGTAAAGGTGATAAATCTGCAGAAGAACATCGGTTTATCCTTACTTCATGGAGGAGGAATAGTTGGAGGTGAAATGAAAGGCTATTGTATAAAGTATTTGTCTAGCATTAACTTGTTATATGGAGATTATAGATAGGTAGCCTTGGATTCTAACTTACTAGCATGTTCCATTTCTCCCCAACTCCTACCCACCCCACCAAGGTTTCTGTCATTAGTTTAAAATTATAGTAAGTGATCGGGCGCCTAGGTGGCTCAGTCAGTTAAGCGGCCGACTTTGGCTCAGGTCATGATCTCGCAGTCCGTGAGTTCAAGACCCGCGTCAGGCTCTGTGCTGACCGCTCAGAGCCTGGAGCCTGTTTCAGATTCTGTGTCTCCCTCTCTCTCTGACCCTCCCCCATTCATGCTCTGTCTCTCTCTGTCTCAAAAATAAATAAACGTTAAAAAAAAAATTAAAATTATAGTAAGTGATTAAGTGCAATCATCAAACTCTTGTCTTTCCTTTTGAGCATATACATATGTTTCTGTTTGGGGCAGTGATAGGCCAGCACCAGCTTTTCATTCTCGCTATGAAAAAAGGCTGATATGATTTCTTTATCTAGGCAGTTGTTTTACTGAGGGATATCTAAGTGCTTCGTGTATTTGAATGCTTAACATCTACTTATTGTTACTACCAGGATTTCAACCATAGAAAGAGAATTCATGTGATACATTGAGCTTGGTAGAAAAGACCAGATGTGGATATAGCCAGGATGACCCATGAAGTAGGAATAGATGGAGGGGTGAGAAAATTAGAGGTATGTTGGGAGAAGGTTTCATCTTTTGAGAGTCAAGGACAACTTAAACATGGGAGTTAGAAAAGAAGCAGGAGACTAGGATTAAAAACATACATACAAGATGAATTAGGTCAGTAGAGGTGAGTTGATGTGACGGGACTGAGAAGTGGTGAAACTTGGTGGTGTGGCATGAAGTCACTGGTGATGTTTTTATTTTTGATTTTTTTAATGTTTATTTTTATTTTATTTACTTATTTTTAGTGTTCTATTTATTTTTGAGAGAGAGAGCTCACAAGCTAAGAGAGGGGCAGAGGGAGAGGGGGACAGAGAATCCAAAGTGGGCTTTGCACTGATAGCAGCGAGCCCAGTGTAGAGCTGGAATCATGAGTTCTACAAACCATGAGTTCACTTTGGCTCATGACCTGAGCCAAAGTTGGTCGCTTAACTGACTAAGCCACCCAGGTGCCCCCTTTTTAAATTTTTTTAAAGTTTATTTATTTTGAAAGAGAGAGCATGAGCAGGGGGAGGGGCAGAGAGAGAGGAAGAGAGAGAGACCCAGGCAGGCTCCATGCTGTCAGTGCAGAGCCCGACACAGGACTCGATGTCACAAACTATGAGATGTTGGGGCGCCTGGGTGGCTCAGTCAGTTGAGCGTCCGACTTCAGCTCAGGTCACGATCTTGCGGTCCGCGAGTTCGAGCCCCGCGTCGGGCTCTGGGCTGATGGCTCAGAGCCTGGAGCCAGCTTCCGATTCTGTGTCTCCCTCTCTCTCGGCCCCTCCCCCGCTCATGCTGTGTCTCTCTCTGTCTCAAAAATAAATAAACGTTAAAAAAAAAAATTTTTTTTAAAAAACAAACTATGAGATGTTGACCCAAGCTAAAATCAAGAGTCAGACGCTTAACCATATGAGCCACCCAGGCGCCCCACTGGTGATGTTTTTAAACTATTGGGCCCAGACTGAACGAGGGGAAGAAGAAATTTGGCTCAAAAATTGGGGATGGGGATAAATGACAAATGCACTGATTGACCTTTGAAAACTTATACTTGAGTTGTATGAGGGTAAGGAAATATTTCAGAAACTGTTAGCCTACGTTTTTCCCATGAAAAAGGTGAGATTTCTGTCTGTGATTGAACTGCTGTGGAGGAAAGGAAGAGCATTGGGAGGAATAAATAGTAAGGAGTACTTCCTCTGCCCCAGTAAGGAGTACTGGAAAGGACAAAATTGCCCATGGAAGAAGAGGCAGTTTATAAACTTCTAAGTAGTGGAAACTTGTGTTATAGTTTTTATATGACACCTAACTGTTAGATTTTTTTTAGTGCAACATCTGTGACAGTGAATAGGAGATGAAAGCTAGCAGCAAAGTAGGGCATAACTAGAAAAAAGCTGATGTAGTTAAAACTATTGAGTAGATTTTTATTAAATCAAGAAATATGTATAACTTTTCTGATTGTCATTTTGAGCAACTTTGGGACAGGCATTAAATAGGAGAGGCTGGAGTGAGTTGGTGGAATAGTTTAGCCAGAAGTAGGAAGTGATATGAATCCTGGGGGAGATGTGAAGGGTATACAATTACTGAAGCAAGGGAGATCTTGTTTAACATTGGTGGAGATGCCCTGTGTACACTATGATCAGTCTATTCTCTTTGTATCTGGGTTTCGGGGATATTTAGCCACATTATATTGTTTTATAACAATAACTGGAATAAGTTGAGGGGAAAAATAGTTTGTGGGTTGTGTGGAAAATTCTTTAGTAAAGTCTACGTACTGTGCCACTGACAAGTTTCTTCTCTGGTGTCTTTTAAGACAGAAGGTCTTATCAAGCAAGGCTTTCCTGAATTGTCAAGTGTTGACATCATATACAAAGAACAAACGCTAGTTTTTCATGCATTTTAGCTATATGGTTGATGTACTTACAATACCTTGCTTTAGTTGTAACCTATTCTAACATTTTTATGAACTTAAATCCTCAGACTTGGATTTAATAAACATGCTTTCATTTATTTGTAGGACAGTTTTTCAAGACGGGAAACTACTGTCTCCTCTTAGAATAGGGAGTACTATCGAATTTTTGTAAGGACTGAATGGTTCATTCCATATACTGCAAGCAAATATATTAATTCGTTAACTATTTTTTTGAGTAGCTACCATGTATGTGATATCCTCCTGGTTCTTTCGGGATCTGCAGATAAATAAGATGTGGTTCCTACCATCCGGGAACTTTTTGTCTCTTGGGGAAAGAGCAGCTGGGCTACCATGCAGGATTGTGCAGGGTGTGCATTGCACATATTCATTATCATCATTGATAACATGTTTAGTATGACAATTTCCAGCAGATGGCAGACAAGCATCTTAAGGAGCAGGCAGCTTTTTATAATTTGCACAAAGGAACATTTGGGCCTTCGGAGGATATGGGCAAGAGACTGGTCATTTTAGTTAACTGTTAAATATAAGTGCTTTAAATCAGGTGCGAATAACACTGGTGGGTATTTAAGGAAGGTGGGAGGACCAAGTCATCACAGATTGCTTTGTGGTTAAAGGGGCGGAGGTTCAGGGTTCTTTTAGAGTAGAAGGAAGATCTTTGAAGGTGGGAAAGATTTCAGATGGGAGAGATGCTTGGGAGTGGGGGTGGGGTGTTCTAGGCAGAAGCTACAGCATAATAGGCAAAGTCATGCAGATAGGAATCACATTAGGGGAACTGTGTAGTCTAGTTGGCCTGGAATGTAGGGTGTATATAGGAAACGATGAGAGAGAAAGTTGGGAATATAAGTGGAACTAAAATGTACAATTCTTTGAATTTTTTGCCAAAGAAGTTTTTGATCTTAAATATGAGAAAGGGGGGAAGGGACTTGAGAACAGAAATAGTATGCATAGATTGATATGTTAATTAGCACAAAGTTTGGGAAACTTCCTGGGTAAAATTACACTATAACTATAGCAAGATTATACCGTGAGCTTTAGTTAAAAGCGGTTATTTTTGCCAGTAGTAAGTAAAAGCATATAAAATACAAGGGAAATTTATGAAATACAATATATTCAGAAACCTTTATCTACATTCAGAAGCGTTTATCTACATTCATTGAAATGTTGCTGGTATCTTGTAAAGCTCTGTCAACTTAACCTCAAATAGAAGGCGAATGAATGTTAAATTTCCTGATCTGTACCCAAGAATGATAATTATAAAGAAATGGACACAGACAGCAAAGCTCTTGACAGACAGAAACTTCAGAGTGTGTAGGTGTAAGCCCAAAAAGGGGGTTTTATTTCTTTTATAGATTTAGTTTGAAGCAAAAATGTGGGTATTCTCTCTGCTGTGTCTTTGTCCTCAGATTACCTCACGTTTCCCTCTTTTCTTGTTCTGATGCCAGTTGATATAAAGGGTAGTACCTAAGAAGGAGAGATTTTCTTTGAGGGCACCAACTTTGCTTATTTTTCATTTGTCTTCCTCACAACAGGAGTTTCACCATCTTCCTCTGAAGACCTAGCCATCTTGCTCCATGAAGGTCAGGACAATCTGACATGCACTTGTTTCTTGCCTCTTTTTACCTGAAGAGTAGTCCTCTTCCATTGTGTACATTTTTTTCTTAATAGGGGAGGGGAGGGGAGAGCCAGTACCCCCCCTCCCCTTCCCTCCCTAGACCTTGGGGAAGTACCCTCCATTGCTTTCCCAAGATGGCAGACCCCATCATGGATCTGTTTGATGACCCAAATTTATTTGGCCTGGACTCTCTGACTGATGACAGCTTCAACCAGGTCACACAAGACCCCATTGAGGAAGCCCTTGGACTGCCAAGCTCTCTGGACTCCTTGGATCAGATGAACCAGGAAGGTGGAGGTGGTGATGTGGGGAATTCATCAGCAAGTGACCTGGTCCCCCCACCAGATGAGACAGCCCCCACAGAACTTCCCAAAGAATCAACAGCTCCAGCTCCAGAATCTTTAACTTTGCATGATTATACCACTCAGCCCGTCAGCCAGGAGCAGCCAGCCCAACCTGTATTACAGACACCGACGCCAACATCAGGACTTTTGCAGGTCTCCAAGAGCCAGGAGATCCTGAGCCAAGGGAATCCTTTCATGGGTGTCTCTGCCACAGCTGTCTCTTCCAGTAGTGCTGGAGGGCAACCACCTCAGTCAGCCCCTAAGATTGTTATCCTTAAGGCCCCACCAAGCTCCTCAGTCACTGGTGCCCATGTGGCACAAATTCAGGCCCAAGGTATCACCAGCACAGCTCAGCCCCTGGTGGCTGGCACAGCCAATGGTGGAAAAGTTACTTTTACCAAAGTGCTAACCGGCACTCCCCTTCGACCAGGTGTTTCCATTGTCTCTGGTAATACAGTGTTGGCCGCCAAGGTCCCTGGGAACCAGGCTACTGTTCAGCGCATTGTCCAGCCCAGCCGACCAGTAAAGCAGCTGGTCCTACAGCCAGTTAAGGGTTCAGCTCCTGCTGGAAACCCTGGGGCCACAGGGCCCCCACTGAAGCCTGCAGTTACACTGACCTCTACACCTACCCAGGTGACTTGAGTGAAAGGGGGAGGTGAATTTTGGTTTAGTAGAGGGCCCAGCAACTGTGTGAGAAGAGAGCACATGAGACCAATCTCTAGAAAATCCTGTTTAAATTCTACCTTTGCTTTTTTTTTTTTTTTAAAGTTAATGTTGACAACCCCGTATTTACTACTTACTAGATGAAAGCAGTTAATGTTAACATTTTTTGAGCTCTTATTACATGTTTACACTGTGCCTCGCTGGTGCTGAACAAGACAGACACAGTCCCTGTCCTTACAGAGCTCACGGTCTGCCAGGAAGGCAGACATTAAACAAGAATTCATAGTACTGTATAATATAAAGTTTTATGAGAAATATTGGATGCTGTGGGAACAGTCATTATTTATATTTACAAGACTTACAGAAGCTATATGTTTTCCCTGTTCTTACTGAGATTGTCCTTTATCCAGTGAAAAGGCTAGTTTCTATTGTAAGAAAGTAGAGGTTCTAACTTCTGAATAAAGGGCCAGATGAGTTTGTGGGGGAGGGGGTAGTATTAAGATAAGTAGGATCAGAGGAAAGAAGGTATGAGGAGGCTGGTTATAAAGACTTCGGTTCTAACAGACTGCCAAAAAATGGAATGACTACCTTAGAAGATAGCCTTCTGTGAGGAGTTTGTCAAAAATAGGGCCTGACACCCACTGGGCAGAGGTGATAGAAGACTCAGTCAGGACAGCTAGGAGGATGGACAAAATAAAATGTACTCTGTCTTCTGACTCTCAGTTTTTATGGTTCTAGGATGAGGAAAATTGGTGTAAATATTTAAGAGTATACCATTCTTTAATGTCGTGCCTCTCTTGCAATTTCCTTTCTTCACTCTAGGGTGAATCGAAACGCATCACCCTGGTCCTCCAGCAGCCACAGTCTGGAGGTCCCCAAGGACACCGGCATGTCGTTCTAGGGAGTCTACCAGGCAAGATAGTGTTACAGGGCAACCAGCTGGCAGCCCTGACTCAAGCCAAGAATGCTCAGGGGCAGCCCGCCAAAGTAGTAACTATCCAGCTGCAGGTGCAACAGCCACAGCAGAAAATCCAGATCGTACCACAGCCTCCATCATCGCAGCCTCAGCCACCGCCACCACCCTCCACCCAGCCAGTGACACTCTCCTCTGTGCAGCAGGCTCAGATAATGGGGCCGGGACAGAGCCCAGGGCAAAGACTTTCAGTACCGCTCAAGGTGGTGCTGCAGCCACAGGTGAGACTTCCACAGGGAGCAGGGAGGACCAACCTGGCCCCTTGCTGTCACCCTCCACAACCACTCATTGTTGAATGTGGGGTCACTCTAGAGTCACGCCTCTGAACTGAAATGCAGTCTTTTATTCCTTTTACCAGTGGAAATTTTCTTTTAATTATGTCATGAAAAGATTTGAGGGTTATTGTTGGGTTTGGGTTAAGAGATGATTTGTCTAATATAAGTCTTTGAACTGTTTTATTTACAATCTTTTCCTACTATTGTGGAGTAAAAATGAATGGCAATATTCTTTCATTTAAAAGTTGTTTTAAAGAGGCCAGGTGATTGTCACTCCTCCCTCCCTCACCTCTCCCACCTCCCCTACCTCCAGACAGGTAAAGGTAGGCCAAGAGTAGAATTTGAATTTTTTTACTTTTGGTCTAGTGATTAGTATTGGTTATATTGTTGGAAAATTTTCTAGAATAATGGAGATGGGTATTGACATTAGAAGCATGTCTAAAGGATATTGAAGTTTGGCATAATTCTTGCCTTTTCTCATCTCTTTCCCACTAAAAAACACCTTTGTTTGTTTGTTTAAATGTGTCTAGGTTCAGTCAGACTTGGTCTGAATCTGGTTCTTGAGGAATTAGAGATCAAAAGTTTCTAGCCTATCTGCTTTAGAGCTGGATTTTATTTAGGCCATGTAGCTACAAGCATGTTGAAATTTTAGTGTCTTTATTTCTGTAGGCTGGTTCTTCCCAAGGGGCCTCTTCTGGGCTGTCCGTAGTTAAAGTTCTAAGTGCCAGTGAAGTGGCAGCTCTGTCTTCACCAGCAAGCTCTGCTCCTCATACGGGGGGCAAGATAGGAATGGAGGAAAACCGCAGGCTGGAGCACCAGAAGAAGCAAGAGAAGGCAAATCGGATTGTAGCAGAGGCTATTGCTAGGGCCCGTGCCCGGGGTGAGCAGAACATACCTCGAGTCCTAAATGAGGATGAGTTGCCCAGTGTTCGGCCTGAGGAAGAAGGTGAAAAGAAACGCAGGAAGAAGAGCAGTGGGGAGAGGCTCAAGGAAGAAAAGCCAAAGAAGAGCAAAACATCGGGTACCTCCAAAACTAAGGGCAAGAGTAAGCTGAAGTGAGTACAACCCTCTGCTTTTTTGTTGGGGCCTTTGAGGGCAGTGTACTTATTTTTAAATGAAAAGGTTTATGTGTATTATTGTTTATTTATTTTTGAAAGAGAGAGCGCAAGCTGGAGAGGGACAGAGAGAGAGGGAGACGCAGAATCCGAAGTAGGCTCCAGGCTCTGAGCTGTCAGCACAGAGCCTGATGTGGGGCTCGAACCCATGAACCGCGAGATCATGACCTGAGCCGAAGTGGGACGCTTAACCTACTGAGCCACCCAGGCACCCCCAGCACACTTGTTTTTAAATTAGTTGCTAGAGCATGTGACTCTTGATCTCGGGGTTATAAGTGTGAACCCCCGCATTGGGTGTAGAGATTACATTAAAGAAATCTTTAAAATAAACAAATAAGTAACTAAGTAAGTAAGTAAGTTACTGTTGAGAGGAACTACTTGTATTTAGCAGCTACATAGTTCAAGGTAATCTGTTTGTCATAGAGGATAATAAGGCCTTTCTTTTCTCTATCCCAATGCTTTTATGATTTGTTAAACAGAAATTTGCAAATTAGCGTATTTTGAAAGAGAAACACCAAGGCACAGGAAAGATAGCCAACTATTGTGTTGGGAGTTATGTTAAAAGTTGACTATGTTTGTATATGTCTTCCTGATTTTATATCGCTGTGGTGTGAGATTTCTCACTATCCCCCCTACCACCCACATCAGTAAAAGAGCTGCTGGAGATGTAGCTGCCCTGTTCTTGCATCTCATCTGTGAACTAGAGAAGATTTCAGCAACGAGTGTCAGCCTGAAGCAGTGTTGTCAGAACCAGGGCTTGTCACGTTTGAGCGTCCCCTCTTTCTCATCCACGTCTTGTAGCCTCATTCCTTTCTCCCTAACTTCTACCCCTGGGAGTCTTCAGGCTTTGTGGTGGAATTATAATAATGCTTTATATTTGCAGAAGATTTTTCAGCTTTTAAGAAAAAATTCATGTGTCCTATCTTAGTTCATCCTCAACAACTGTCAACCAGGTATTGTCATCAGTGTTTATTGTATAAATAAGGAAGCTAATGCCCAGCTAGTGACAGACCTGAAACTAAAAGTGAGGCCTTGCAGTTCTTGGCCCAGTATTTATTCCACTGTCTTAGCCACCTTTCTTCAGGTATTTGTGAGTACAGTAGTAGCAAGGATTTGTCAAATCTGATGTAAAGGTCAGCCCGTGGCTTAGATACCCCAGTATCTTCTTTTTTCAGACACCTTGCTGTATAGCTGTGTGTCCCCTCAACTCCTCAACTGAAGAGCTAGACACTTCTATCAGGAAGTTTCATTCATATACGATGGGTTAGGTTAATTATATTTTTTATCTCCTAAATGAATTTGGCCCTTACTGAAAATGAATTTGGTTTTTCCTTTTTTAGCACCATCACCCCTGTGGTGGGTAAAAAGAGAAAGCGTAATACTTCATCTGATAATTCAGATGTAGAAGTCATGCCTGCCCAGTCACCCCGGGAAGATGAAGAAAGCAGCATTCAGGTAAAAGGATCCCAAACGAACTTAGTAGATAAATCATGTTTAATTCTGGCAGACAAACCAGGAATAGATACGAGAGACTATGAGCCTATGTACATTTTAAGAATGTTTCTATAAGAGAGGTAGGCCTAAAAGGTAAAAGAGGTGGGGCCTGGTCATGGTTGTCTCTTTTAAATGTTGAGGTTTTTTTAGCTAAAAAGCAATTACTATACAAATAACAATACTCATTTCCAAAATTCTAGTGTTTCAAAAACTAAGCAAGTATGAAATAATGTGCATGGTTGTTGTTATGGCTCTGTCATTACTTTGGTTTCTCTTAGAACTGTCCATCTATCTATTTGCCTTACCTTTTCTACACTTCAGGGTTCTGACTCTCTGAACTGTGTGCTTAGGCACAGTGTTTTTTCCTACCTTTTGAAGATGAGAAACATTGAAAGAAAATAAAAGAAGCTGGACCAGAAGCTGGACTAAACTTAGTCCTCTGTCTCTCATTGTTGCTTTACGGTACCACCTTTGGCTCTAGTTTCTAACCATACAAAGAACCTGGTATTAAGATTTGGGAGACCCATGGTTCTTCTAAGTAGCACTGTGGGCCTGGCAGATTTACTTAGCTTCTATGTCTGTGTCTGAATTTTTCCTTAGTAAATGAAGGTTTGGACTAAACGAACCTTAAGTGCTTCTCTAGCTGTTAATATTTATAAATGCGTACCTTCTTTCTTGATACACGTTCAGTACATTGGCTAACTGATACCTGGGTTTTTCTGGGGAAATTAACATGTGAGAATAGCCAAGAAATTATTGAAAAGAAAATTGAGGCAAAAATTATCTTTAACAGACATTAGAGCATATTATGATATAATAATTACTAAGAGTTTGGAATCAGAGAAGAAATAACATTAATAAAGATAATAGAGGGGCACCTGGGTGGCTCAGTTGGTTAAGCTTTCCTGCTTCGGCTCAGGTGATGATCTCAGTGGTTGTTGAATTCGAGCCCTGCATCAGGCTCTGCACTCTCAGCACTGAGCGTGCTTCTGATTCTCTCTCTGCTCCTTGCTTGTGTGCTCGCTCTCTCTCTCTCTCTCTCTCTCTCCCCAAAATAAATAAATAAACATTTAAAATAAAGAGAATAGAGTCTAGGAATAGATTCAAATGGTTATGAGAATTTAGTATATGAATTTAAATGCCATTTTAAATCAGTGGAAAGAAAAAAATATTAAATTATGTTAGAACAACTGGAAAAAAAAAACTGGATTTCTTGTGTCATTCCTCAAATACTAGTTTAATCAAAGGTCCAAATGTAAAACTTGAAATCATGAACTTTCTATAAAACATGGATGGATTTTTAAAATAACTATCAAGTAAAGTAGATCTTTGTAAGGGGGCATTAAAATTCATAATTCATAAATGGAACATTTATTTGACTATATAAAAATTATACATGTATAACAAATAACTCTACAAATAATGTAGTGGCTAAGAGCATAAACTCTGGAGCAAGAATTCCTCGATTCTCATCTTAACTCTACTAATATCGTCACTTCAGGCAAGTTTATTTAACCTCTTGGTGCCCCGATTTCCTTATTTCTAAAATGCAAGTAATAATGCCTACCAAGTAGAGTTATTAGGAGTATTAAATGTAAGCATTTACGAAGGAGAGAGAACAGTGCTTAGCTCATGGTAAGAGAGCATAGAAAGAGTTATGTATGTATATGTTAAATAAAGGGCTAAATTAAAAAAGTAAAGGCAAATCGTTGTAATACAAGAAATACAAAATTTTAAAGGTGGTGGATTAGTTTGCTAGGGTTGCCATGATAACATACCACAGACTGTGTGGCTTAAACAGTAGAAATTTATCCTCTCACAATTCTGAAGGCTTAGAAGTCCAAGATCAAGGGGTCGGCAAGTTTGGTTACCTTTTAAGACCTCTTTCCTTGGCTTATAGATGGCTACTTTCTCACTGTGTTCTTACCTTGTCTTTTCTTCGTGCATAAATCCCTGGTGTCTTTCCATGTGTCCAGATTTCCTCTTCTGCGGATGTCAATCGAGTTGAACTAGGGCCCACCCTGTCAGTCTCATTTTAACTTACTTCTCTAAAACTCTTGTCTCCAAATACAGTCACATTCTGAGGTGTACTAGGGATTAGGTTTTCAACATAAGAATTTTGGGGGATATAATTTAGCCCATTATAAATGGTAATGCCAGTGTTGGCAGTGGATTTAAGGAACAGCAAGCAGCTGATGGGAGTGTTGAAACAATCTTTTTGGTGAGTCAGTGTTTCAGTATGTAACAATTTGAAATGTCAATGCCTTTTGACTCCGTGATTCTGCATCTAGGAAACTCAAAAGTATGTAATGATGTATGTGTATCATAGCAATATTTGCAATAGCAGAAATGGCCAAAAATTCACTGTCTGTGGTGGAGAAATAGTTAATAAAATTCTGAAAATCCATGCACTAGAACACTACGTGGCAGGGAGCCTGGGTGGCTCAGTCAGTTGAGCATCCGACTCTTGGTTTCGGCTCAGGTCATCATCTCGCAATTTCATGATATTGAGCCCCGTGTTGAGCCCACGCTGTGCGCTGCCCACATGGAACCTGCTTGGGATTCTCTGCCCCTCCCCCACTCAGGCTGTCTCTGTCTCTCTCTCTCAAAAAAAAAAAAAAAAAAGGAATACTACCTGGCAATTAAAAACAATGAAATAGAGGGGCGACTGGCTGGCTCAGTCAGTAGAGCATGTGACTCTTGATCTTGGGGTCTTGAGTTCAAGACCCACTTTGGATGTAGAGATTACTAAAAAGAAAGAAAGATAAAATAAAGCATTAAAAAAATAAAGGGGCACATGGGTGGTTCAGTCAGTTAAGCATCTGACTCTTCATTTCAGCTCAGGTCATGATCCCAGGATTGTTAGACTGAGCCCTGTGTCGGGCTCCGTGCTGAGCATAGAGCCTGTTTGGGATTCTCTCTCTCCTTCTCTTTCTGCCCCTCCACTGCTTGTGCGTGCACTTGGCTTCTCTCTCTCAAGATAAAATAAATATTTAAAAATAAAATGAAAACAATGAAGTAGAGTAGGTGTGCTTATTGTGGAAAACTCTCCATATTAAATGAAAAAAAAATCTAGGTGTAGAATAATATATATACTCTCTCTTTAATAACATTTAGAGAGTGTGTGTGTGTATGTGTGTGTGTATGTGTGTGTATACAAATAATACATGTTTATATATCCATTTTTTTTTCCTGGAAGGATGCACAAATATTTTTAGGAGAATGTTGAAGAGTAAGTGGGTCATGATTACCATGCTCTCATTTTTGTACTTTGGAACTTTTAAACCTCATGACCATTTGCCTTTTTGTTTTTTAGGTTAAAAAAATATATATGTGAGAAAAATTACAGTAGGGCACAGAAGTAGACACTATGAATATCTCCCAGTCTAGACCCCAGCCTCACAGTCCCCCAGTTCTCTTCCCCAGAGGTAACCTCTGTTACCAATATTTTGTGTATCCTTCCAGAAATATTCTTTACTTTCATGAACATTACTTCCACTAATAGGGAATATTGTATTTATATGTACTTTTCTATACAGTCCTTATTTTCTCCAATAATGTATCTTGGAGATTATTCTTTATCAGGAAAGATCAATCTAGCCCACCTTCTTTGTATTATGAAAATTTGAAATGTACACCAGAGAGGTAATTTAATGAAGTCCTGTGTTCCATCACCCCAAAAATTCTCTTGTACTCACTTCAGTTAGGCTACCCTCTTCCCATAGGCAACCGTTGTTCTGATTTCTCTTTACCATAGATTAAACTTAACCTATTCTTGAACTTCATGTAAACAGAATGACAGTATGATTCCATTCTTTCAGCATAATGTTTATCCATTCTTCTATTGATGGGCATTTGGGTTGTTTCCTGTTTGGACCTGTTGTGAATAAGGCTGCAGTGAACAGTCTTAGTCGTACTTTGTGGACACAGGTTTTCATTTTTCATAGCTAAATCTAAGGAATAGCATTGATAGACCAGAGGGTAGTTATACATATAAACGTATAACTTTGTAAGAATCTGTCAACTTTTTTAGTATTATTTTATTTTACATTTATTTTTGAGAGGCAGAGAGAGTGTGAGTGGGGGAGGAGCAGAGAGAGAAGGAGACACAGAATCCAAAGCAGGCTTCAGGCTCAGAGCAAGCTGTCAGCACAGAGCCCGACACAGGAGAGAGAAAATCCGAAGCAGGCTCAGCACTATAGGGCTCGAACCTATGAACCATGAGATCATGACCTGAGCTGAAGTCAGACCCTTAACTGACAGAGCCACCCAGGTGCCCCAAACATCTGCCAACTTCTAAAGTGATTGTGTCATTTTACATTTTCACCACTAATGAGAGTTCCAGTTCCACATCTTCAGTATTTGGTGTTGTCAACTACCCCATTTTTTTTTCTTTTTTTCTTTAAAACAGAGAATTGGGTGCAGTGTGAGAGTGGGGAGGGCAGAGGGAGAGAGAGAATCTTAAGCAGGCTCCATGCTTAGTGCAGAGCCCAACATGGGACTTGATCCCACAACCCTGGGATCATGACCTGACCTGAAATCAAGAGGACACTCAACTGACTGAGCCACCCAGGTGCCCCTACCCCATTCTTTTTCTTTTTCTTTTTCTTTTTCTTTTTCTTTTTCTTTTTCTTTTTCTTTTTCTTTTTTCCTTTTTCTTTTTTTCTTTTTCTTTTTCTTTTTCTTTTTCTTTTCCTTTTTCTTTTTTTTATTTTAAAACATATTTATTTATTTTGAGAGAGAGAGAAAACGTGCACATATGCATGCACGATTGTGTGAGCAGGGGAGATTTTTAAACATTTTATCTGGAGAGAAAGAGAGTGTGTGTGTGTGCTTGTGCGTGGGGGAGGAGCAAAGAGAGAGAGAGGAAGAGAGAATCCCAAGCAGGTTCTACGCTGTTGGCGTAGAGCCCAGTGCGGGGCTTGATCCCAGGAACTTCAAGATCGTGACCTAAGCTGAAATCAAGAGTCAGGCACTTAACCAACTGAGCCCATTCTTTTTAAATAGTTCTATAACAGTGGCGTCTAGGTGGCTCCGTTGATTTTGGATTTTGGCTCAGATCATGACCTCATGGTTTGTGAGTTCGAGCCCTATAGTGAGTGCTGATCCTGCTTGGGATTTTCTCTCTCCTCCTCTCTCTGCCCCTCCCCCCCCCTCAAAAAAAAAAAGAAGAAAGAAAAAACCTTAAAAACAGTAAATAGTTGTGTAGCATTCCAGTTTGTACTGTAATTTGTTTAACCAGTCCCCTATTGATGAGCATTTAGGTTTTCTCTGCTCTTCTACTACCACAAATAATGCTACAAAGATTTGTATACTTGTTCAGATTTATTTGTAGGCTAATACCTTTGAAGTGGAATTGCTGGACCAAAAGGTATTTTCAGATTTTCTTTTATAGAGGTTATGTCCATGTGCGTTCTCACGGAGTTCCTCTTTCAATATTTGATCAGACTTTCTGATTTTTGCCAGTCTGTTAGGTGAAAAAAAAAAAGTATCTCCGTTTAGTTTTCAGTTGTAATTGTTTTATTATTATGAGTGTGAGCATCTTTTTACATTTAAGACCTTTTTTTTCCACTGTATCCATGTTATTTGCCTATCTTTCTGTTGTGTTATGGATCTTTTTTTAGTCACTCAAAAGAACTCTGCTTAGGATATGTATCATGTGATGTTTTCCTCCTCAATTCATTATTTGTCTCAGCTTTGTTACGATATTATATAAATATCTTAAATTTGCAAGGTCAAATTTATCAATTTATTAGAAACACCTTCCCTACTACAGGATTATTAAAAAATTCTTCCTCATTTTCTTTCAGAAATGTTATGTCTTTTCTGGGGTGCCTAGGTGGTTCTGTCATTTAAGCATCCAACTCTTGATCTCAGCTCAGGTCTTGATCTCAGGGTCGTGAGTTCAAGTCCCATGTGGCGGGGGTGGGGGAGGAAGCTTGAACTTAAAGAGAAAAAGAAATGTTATATCTTTTCTTTATAAGATTTTTAAGATCTTTTAAATTTTTTATTTTTATGTAATTTAGTTTCACCCTCTAGATGGATGGCCATTTGTTTCCATTCCCATTTATAGAATAATCTACTTTTTCCTCACTCATTAGAGGTGCTATTTTTATTATGTTCTAAATCCACAAAAGTATTTTAGTCTATATTTGGACATTATTTCATTGACCTGTTTGTCTTGGAGAGGTACCAACCCTTGTTAATTAGTATAGCTCTGTATTGTCCTTAAAATCTGGTAAGGCCAAGCACACTTTTTTAATTTTTTCTGGTTATTCTTAGATGTCTTTTTCTTTCTTTGAATTTTGGGATCAGCTTATCTAATTAAGAAGTTTTATTTTGTCCAATTCATGTAATTAGAATTGATTCTTCTTATTCCAGAACAATGTATTTTACTATTTATTCAAGTCTTTTTTAAGTCCTCTGGGAGTGTTTTAAAGTTTTTTACATATAGATTTTATATATTTCTTACTAAATTTAATTGTTTAGATAAATAATCTTTTTGTTTTCATATATAGCATCTTTTCTTTTATATATTTTATGTCTCAGTCTATATAAGAATGGTATTGATTTTTTAAAATTGGTGTTATCTCCCAGGGAAGTTTACTCAATATCAGTAGTTCGACATCTGATAATTCATTTAATTCTTCTGGGTTTTTCAGGGATATAGTCATGATTGAAAAATAATAATTTTATCTCTCCATCCTTCCCAGTTTTTTATCATGAGCTATAAAGTATTACTTAAAAAATGTTTTGCTCAGCCACTTGAAAGAGTAAGGTAAATCTAAATGTATCGATACAGAAAACATCTTTAAGAAATATTATTAACAGAAAAGTGGCAGAACAATACTATAATCATCACATGGTATGATTCTATTTATTAAAACAAAAAAACCTAGAATGAAAAGAAACAAAAACCAGAAACAAAACATTCTTGCACCTTTGCACTTCAGGTTTGCTCCTTGTGGAAAGTACATTGCACCTTGCAGGTTGAGTCGTGTTGCAGTTTATTAGAGCTTCTTGCCAGTAGTACCCAGGTTACTTTCAGGTGGATTCTTGTTCTTTGATTTGACTTTGGCCTAGGTCATGATCTCGTGATTCGTGAGTTCGAGCCCCACAACTGGCTCGGTGCTGACAGCTCGGAGCCTGAAGCCTGCTTCCAGATTCTGTGTCTCACTCTGTCTCTGCCCTTCCCCTGCTCATGCTCTGTCTCTCTCTGTCTCTCAAAAATAAATGTTAAAAAAAAAAAAAAAAAAATTCAGCAAATGAATAGGAATTTGGTACATAAAATAAATTGCGTGATTTGACATCACATAAGTTGGTAAATAAGTTCTTTATCTTTTGGTTTGATTTTTCATAGGGATTTTAGAGTAAAGTCTAAGTATATGACTAAAGGCAAATAGTTTTTTAAAGGTTTTCTCTTCGAGAGATCTATACAGTTATTTTAACCATTCTTGCCTCTACAGAAGAGACGCTCAAACCGCCAAGTTAAGCGAAAAAAATACACAGAGGATCTGGATATAAAGATCACAGATGATGAAGAAGAAGAAGAAGTGGATGTAACTGGTCCAATAAAAACTGAGCCTATCCTCCCTGAACCAGTGCAGGAACCAGATGGCGAGACTTTGCCTTCCATGCAGTTCTTTGTGGTAAGCTGAGAACTTAAGCAATATGAGAGGTTGTCCTGCTCCTCAGAGTCTCTGTTGACTGACTGCATCTTTTGCTACAGGAGAATCCCAGTGAAGAAGATGCAGCCATAGTAGACAAAGTGCTTTCCATGCGGATTGTGAAGAAGGAGGTGAGGCCTTAACCTTTAATGTCAGCTCATAATGCTACATTCACAGACTTTATTTAATGAGCACCTTTGGATGTCAGGATAAATTACTGCAGTGTAATTATGAAATATGGTGGAGGTAAATTAGCTAGAAAATAAGAACTGTTTTCTTGCCTCCTCTTTTGCTTACCTGTTTAAAATGGATGAAGGCTTATTTTTTCCAACTATGAGACCTCTTATATTGAAGTACCAGATTAGTTCTTTAATCCCTCAGTCAGTAATATACTTGGGGCATTGGTATGAAGCTCTACTAGAAGTAGTGGAATTTAAGGGTTATTTCTTTGACAAATAAAGTATTAATAACTATAATGTTTTTCTTCTCAGCTTCCTTCTGGACAATATACTGAAGCAGAAGAATTCTTTGTCAAGTACAAGAACTAGTATGTGATCCGTGCAAAAAGCTTTTCACCCTAATCTCCACAGGGTTGTAAAAAGTTCTCCTGTATAGTCTTTCCTGGGTGGGAATATATCCCCTTTTTGTAGTCTCCTAGCCTAAATTGTTTTCATTGAGGAAAATGTCTATTCAGAGAGAAATTCAGGAATTGTCATGAATCTTACTATTCCTGGCAGGAAGGTAGGATAAAGGTGATTCCTGATAAAATCTTTTGTGATCCTCTATACCTTAGTCTGACACTAAGACCTTGCTGCTCAGACTGTGGTCCATCGACCAAAAGAATTAGCCTCATTTGGGTGCTTGTTAGAAATGTGTACTTTCAAGCCTGCCCCAGACCAGGTATTCGTGTGCAAAATCAAGTTTAAGAAGCACTAACCTAAGAGACTATCTCCCACTTAAACATGTTGTACTCATTGTGCCTGCTTCTGGCTAATCCCCAAACCTAGCCAACCACCTCTCCTTTCTCACACCATGACTGGCTGTTTCCATCCCCTTCAGCTCCTATCTGCACTGTGAATGGGCTACCATCTCCCAACTAGAGAAGGATAAGAGAATCCATCAAAAACTAAAGCGCTTCAAAACCAAAATGGCTCAGATGAGACACTTCTTCCATGAGGTAATTAGGAATAGGTATTGCCTATCATTTATTTCATAGAAGCATAAATTACTGGAGTCAGCAGTCTTGACTGATTCTTGAAGGTTTATAGTTGCTTTGTGTACGTGGGTATGAAGTCTTAATTTTGATCATTGAACCTTCCTTACTTTATAGCCCCATGCTTTGTTTACCAGGTCTAAATACAGTCTTTGTAAGTTACTAGAATATTTTAATTTTGACTTGTTCATTATCCATGGAGTATTTTCAAGATGGGTGATAAACTGACCTACAGTCTATTTGAGGCACTCCTAATGTCAGTCTGTGGCAGCCGATGGTATCTGTAGGCATAAGCAAACATGTCGTTAAGAGAGAACACTTATTTTCTATAATTTCTAATCCAGTATATCAAGAAATCGTGATAAAGGAGCTCTAATTTCCCATAGCCATTCTTACTACTGGTTAAACACTGGAGCATTCATAAGGGTCTCTTGAGCCATATTTTAACTCTCCACTTTCCTTTGAAAGCTTTGTGTACACATCCCATTGCCAAACTGCGATTTTTCATCTTTATTATACATACGGTACTAAGTGCCTTGAGAAGACCAATTCCTTTTCAAAGCTTCTTAGAGCTAAAGGGGAAAGGGTCCAGTAGGAAAGGTTGAGGGAAGGAATAATGCAGAGTTTCAGCAGAAAAAGTTCTGCCTGAATACATCTGATAAAGCTAATTTTATACTACCAGGTTTGCCAATAAATGAGTTATTTCTCACATCACCTAGAGATGGCAAGTAGGACCATTTAGGTTTTATAATTTCTTTTTATATGAAAATAATTGGGTTGTGTTTTTTGTCTTTTTTTTTTTTTTTATGTTTATTTTTTTATTTTGAGAGTGAGAGGGAGCAGGGGAGGGGCAGAGAGAGTGACAGAAAATCCTATGCAAGCTCTGCACCGTCAGTGCAAAGCCTGATGCAGGGCTCAAACTCACAAACCTTGAGATCATTACCTGACCCAAAATCAAGAGTCAGACACTTAATTAACTGAGCCACCCAGGTGTTCCTTCATCTTTGTTCTTTTAATGCCTAATTTGTGAAATGTACAATGAAATTGTAATCCCATTCCAGCTGTACATTAGTACAATTTGTGATTGTTGAACCAACTCTATGAACTTATATGCCAATTAAATCTCCATATGTAGGTAGGCTATTTAACCAAATCAGTCGTTCATTTATTCGTCATTTATTATGTGCCAGTCTCTATGGAGAACAAACCAGACATGGTTTGTGTTCTCATCCACCTCACTGTCTAATTGGGAGAGAGAGAGAGAGTAAAAAATAATTCAAATCATGATAAGTGCCAAAAAAGAGCACAAGGAGACGTAACGGGTGGGAAAACGCCTACTTTGGATAATTAGGGAAGACTTCTCTGAGAATTCAATTGTGAATAGGAGCAAGGACATGAACCCACGTAAATAGTATTGCTGGCATGGGAATCAGCATATGTGAAAGCCCTGAAACAAGCTGAGGAACTAAAAGGACAGTGGAGTTGATGAACAAAAGAGAATGAATGGCCCAAAATGAAATCAGAAATTTAGGCAAGCAGGTGCTTACAGATCTTCTAAGCACAGTTTGGTTTTAGTTTTGTTTACAAATGAAAATGATTAAATCATTTAAAGCAGGTCAAAGACATAATGCAATGTTCACTTTTATTTGTTTTTGAGAGAGAACACGAGCAGGGAAGGGACAGAGAGAGAGAGGGAAACACAGAATCCAAAGCAGGCTCCAAGCTCTGAGCTGTCAGCATAGAGCCTGATGCGGGGCTTGAACTCACGAACCAGGAGATCGTGACCTGAGCCGAAGTCGGACGCTTAACCGACTGAGCCACCCAGCTGCCCCCCAGTGTTCACTTTTACACAATCACTTACAACTTTGGAGAATGGATTGAAGAGAGTACAGTAAACAATATGGAAGCAGTTGAAGTTTTCTAGATAGGAAGTATCACAGCTTGGAATAGTGTGGTTTCACGTGGAGAGAATGGATAGATTAGAATTGACAGGGCTTGGTGTGATGGCAGGTTTGTGGTCTGAGCAAATGGGTTGAGGTGAGATCATTTATTGAATTATGGAAGATTTTAGAAGCAGCCAATTTGGGAGAAATCAGTTAGTTTAGATTATGTTAACCTTAAAATTCCTTAACACATCTGTAGTTAAGCAGAAAGATATTCAGATCTGAATTTTTTTAGGCTGCAATTAAAATTTTGAGTTTATCAGCATATAAAATAGTTATTAAAACCTTAATGATGATTAAAGTTCCCTCAGGGGCAGGGAGGATTTCTGTCCATAGTTCTGTATTTTCTTATAGAAAGTTCCTTCTCTAATAGAATGGGTGTGAGCTCAGAACCAGTGCTTAAAGAATTCCCCAAAATTTACTTATTTGTTTAAAAAAAATTTTTTTTTAATGTTTATTATTTTTGAGAGAGAGAGACAGAGAGCAAGCAGGGAAGGGGCAGAGAGAGAGGGAGACACAGAATCGGAAGCAGACTCCAAGCTGTGAGTTGTCAGCACAGAGCCTGATGTGGGGCTCGAACTCAGACCATGAGATCATGACCTGAGCTGTAGTCAGTCGCCCAACTGACTGAGCCACCCAGGTGCCCCTTATTTGTTTGTTTTTAGAGAAATTCCCCCAAATTTCAAGGTCTGGGTGAAGGAGAAGGAATTGTATGCCAGAGTTACAGGAGAAAGATTAGGAAAAGATATGTCACAAGAAGCACTGGCAACAAGTGTCTGAAGAAAGAAGAGTTTTTTCCTTAAAGTTTCTCTGAGATCTTTGGAGCCGTGGGTTATATATTTTCATATACCATCCAGAGTCGGATGCCAGTGACTTAGAAGAAAAAGAACCAAAGTGATTGAAAATTGGCCAAAACAAAAACCAGAACCAAAATAAAGGGCAGGTGGGGGGGTGCTACTGATGAGACTATGGTGTCTCAGCAAATCCCAGGGAAGGGAGTGCTTAATGGAGAGAATTAGGAATTGTGGAATGCTTTTCAGAGGTAAAGCGAACTGGGGACAAAACTATTTCATTATATTTGGCAATTTGGAGATCATTAATGACCTTGACAAAAATAAATAGTTCAGTTGTGTGAGGAAAGTGGACGGAAGAGTGGAATGGATGGGCAGGGAAGGTGATGACATGGAGATACCTTGTGTTTAAACCAGTTGGGAAAAATTGGCTATGAAGCAGAACAGAAAAATCATTACAGGGAGATGAAGAGTAATTTAAGATGTGCCTTAATAGAGAATATCCATGTGTTTGTGGGAATGATCCAGTAGAGAGGGATTAAGAAGGTGAGAAGGGATGGAATCCAGACCACATATGGAGAGAATGGCCGCTCTTAGGAGACTTGCTCTGGTAATAGGTGAGAGGATAGGTGCAGGCTCAGGTAAGTTTTTAGAATTTGATACTGTGAAATTTGGGATCTCCCTTCTGAAGACTTCTTTTAAAAAAAAAAAGGTTTTTTTTGGAATAGGATCATCAAAGTAAAGGTGGGGTGGAAGGTTGGGTCTATTGGACAATGATCTTTTGGTCTTACTGTTTGTTTGATAACTCCTTTAGGATGAAGAGCCCTTCAATCCTGACTATGTAGAGGTGGATAGGATATTGGATGAGTCTCACAGCATTGACAAAGATAATGGGGAGGTAAGTTGAGGCATGGAAGAACATGAAAGGTCTTAGATTTCTGCTGGTCTGCTTGCCCATCTTTTATTTTTCAGATATGGCTAAAAAAATCCCTGGGACAAAGAGGTATTTTTGAGTTTTTCTGAGAGCTCTTTGGAATGAAATTGGGAAGATTAAGGGAGTAGGGAGAGAGGCTAAAAGGAAAGCTTTCCATAAAATCAAACATTTGAGAGCTATATTTATAAGTACCAAGAGCTGTATGAACAAGTACTCATTCACCTTGATCTCATTTTCTCTCAGATTTTATATGGGAGACCCCTGACATTCAGTTGAGGGTGAGAGAAGGGGAGAGCAGTAGAGATACTTCACAAATCTTCATAGTTATAAATGTAAAAATACCTGTGCAGACTCTTAGCTTTCTTCATGTTGTTGAGAATTACTAAGTTTTTAAAAATTTTTTAATGTTTTTATTTATTTTTGAAGGAGAGAGAGAGCATGAGCAGGGGAGGAGCAGAGAGAGAGAGAGAGAGAGAGAGAGAGAGGGAGACACAGAATTCGAAGCAGGCTCCAGGCTCTGAGCTGTCAGCACAGAGCCCAATGCAGGACTCAAACTCACAAAATGTGAGATCATGACCTGAGCAGAAGTTAGACGCTTAACCAGCTGAGCCACCCAGTTGCCCCAGAGAATTACTGATTTTTTTTAAATGTTTATTTATTTATTTTGAGAGAGTGAGTGTGTGTGAGCAGGGGAAGGGCAGAAAGAAAGGGAGAGGGAGAGAATCCCAAGCAGGCTCCATTCTGGGAGCGCAGAGCCCCACACAGGGCTCTTTGTCCCATGAGCCAGTTGCGAGGGCTCAACATGGGGCTCAATATTACGAAACTGCGAGATCATGACCTGAGCCCAAATCAAGAGTCAGACACTTAACGGAGTCACCCAGACACCCCAGAGAATTACTTATTTGGTGAACTTACCATCAATTAATGCGTTTTGATTTATCATTAAAACTGATTTGAATCTGTACTTTTTTTTTAATGTTTACTTTTGAGAGAGAGAGAGCCGCAGGGGAGGGGCAGAGAGAGAGGGCAACAGAGGATCTGAAGCAGGCTCCACACTGACAGAGAACCCAGTGTGGGGCTCCAGCCTATGAACGATGAGATCATGACCTAAGCCAAAGTTGGACACTCAACCAGGTGCCCCTGAATCTATACTTTTAAACAGAATGTGGGATTCCCTTCCCACAGATTCAGATTCAGTAGGTCTAGGGTGGGACCCAGAGATCTGTATTTTTAAGTTTGTTCTCCAAGGGATTCTCAGGCATAGCTTCATTGGGAATCAGAGCACTAAAGCTCTGTTAGCAGATTTTACACATGCTAAAACACTTGCTAATACAGATTCATAAATTACTTTTTTCATTTTCCAAGGAAGAATTGTAAAGATCTAAGCCACCAGTGAATTGAACATCCTCTCTTAATTTTTTTGAAACTTACTTAGACTGTGAACAACCATTTCCTTAGAACTTAGTGCTTTCTTTTCACTTTAAGTAGCAGTTTTGGTTTGCTTTGTACGGCCATATTTCATAAAGTTTTTATCACGTCTGACAGTTACTGCTTACCCAGTGACGAGTACAGAACCACAGAACCTTGTTAAGATGTCAGTGCCAGGTGGTGAGCTGGGCCCACTCACAAGTTAAGTGACATGTTTCTATACACCACCCTTACAGGACCTAAAAACTAAAGTCTTCCCTCTGTAAAATTCCAAGTTTATTGTATAAGCCTTTAGAGTCACTCAGAACCTTAGATGTCCAAGACCTATTATAGTTCACTATGTCTTCATATCCTAATAGGCATCCTCAGATAACATAGTCTGCTTTTGGGGGTAGGGGTGGGAGTTACTGTTTGTTGTTCATTTGTGGGAGGTGAGTGGGAAACCAACCCAACTATTAGAAAGGACAGGTTAGCTGCTATTAAATTCTTCTCATCATTTTCAGGATCTCAGTCTTCTTAGCCTTGAAAATCTTGTGCTATCAACATACTTAACTCTTCCAGAAGTAATTGGTCTTTGGTCCCTTTGGACTGTGTTGGAAATGGCAAGACAGAAGAAAATGTTTTAGTTCCCTGGTAAAACTTTTGCTGCCAGTATTGGATATCATCCTATATACCCATTTCCCTCCATCCCCAAAATAAGTTTGCTTTGTCATCCTCTGTACATTACCTAATAGTGGAAATAAGTATTATAAATAATAAAGTATTTGGGACAGTAAATTATGATGCTGGAAATGTGTGAGCTGGACAAATGGCTTTATGTAGAAGGTGACCTGAGTCACTATAATAAAGGAAAGGAGCAACTAAATTAATTCTGGGGATCCCATGATCTGTGACTCTGTTGAGGTACTTAGATATAATCTTCAAATTTCTTGCTGTTTTGAGGGGTATTCTGTGAATTGATCATAGAGATTACTGTTGATTACATTAGGCCCAATATAAAGCTTTTTGTTTGTTTTGGTTTTTGTAGGGAGGGAGGGATGGAGGGAGGGAATCCCAAGCAAGCTCTCTGCCAACAGTGCAGAACCCGATGTAGGGCTCAAACTCATGTACCAGATCATGACCTGAGCTGAACTTGGATGCTTAACCGACTGAGCCACCCAGGTGTCCCAGCACTAGGCCCAATCTAATTCTTGTTTTATATAAGCCAGAAATGGAAATGCAGTCAGTGCAAAGATCATCTTGAGTAGTGAGAAGAGCCATTTTACCATAGGTCACTGCCCATCCCTTGCAGTAGAACACCTACATAGAGCACAGTACTGTAGGTGGAGCTTCAGCATTTGCCCTTCCTCTTCTCTCTTCTTACCTGTCCTCAGTGATAGCTCTTCTAGTTCTCTCCTAGCTCACAAGGGAATCTCTTTACCACCATATGACTACTCTTTGACGTAGCGTCTACACTCAGAGCTACAGAAGCTCCGAAGCCCAGTGATTTCAGCCCTGCTTTTCTCTTACGGGTTTAATATGTTCCTCGCTTAGAAAAGTAGCTTGGCTTCCACTCTTCCACTGTATTAAATTTGGTCCCAGGACACTAGTATGGAGCCAGAGGTCTATCTTTTAATTTCAACCTAAGTCAACATAATACAGGGGAGAGAAAAAAAAAAAAAAATATATATATATATATATATGTATATATATGTATATATTTGGCATTTGCTTGGTTGATGAGCATAATGTTTCAGTGCTTAGTGTTCTAGAAACTACTGGTAGAACTTTGCCTTTTAGAATAGATTCTGATAAATTGCTGCAAAAATCATCAAAGCCATGAATAGTACATGCATCTTTTTTTTTTTCTAGTACTTTTTAGTATTAACACCTTGTGATCTGACTCGATAGTCAAATTCTTATCCTTTGATTACAGCAGAGAACACAAAATCAGTTCATTAAGCCTTTAGCTTCTTCTCTCCTAGCCTGTAATTTACTACCTGGTGAAATGGTGCTCTCTGCCCTACGAGGATAGTACGTGGGAGCTGAAAGAGGATGTTGATGAGGGCAAGATTCGAGAATTTAAACGGATCCAATCAAGGCACCCAGAACTCAAAAGAGTGGTAAGTATATTTGCATTTAGAGTGTAAAGCCCACATAGGTAATGATGTAATTTTTTATTTATAGAAGCTTATGTTGTTGTTTAGCTTTTTATCATGGACACTTTCAAACATACAAAAGTTAAAGAAATGTTACAATGTACATTGTGAAGAAATGTTACAATGTACCCATCACCCAACTTTTAACAATTAATGATAGCTGATTTTTCATGTATTTCTCTATCTACTCATTTTCCTGTTTCCCAATTTATTTTAAAGAAAATCCCAGATTCCTTTATTTCATCCATAAATATTTTGGTGTTTATGTCTAAAGGATAAATAATACCATTTTTACACCTAAGAAAATTTAACCATTTCTCAATATCATCGAATAACCAATCGTTATATGAATTTCCCTGATTGTCTTCTAATGTTAAATTGTTTGAATTGGATTCAGAATAAAGGTCTATATATTACTGTCAGTTAATGTGTCTCAGATCTCTCTTAATTATAGTTCCTCCTGTCTCTCCTTTCCCATCTTTGCAGTTTCTCTTGAAGAAATCAGGTGGTTTGTTCTCTAGGGTTTCCATGGTCTGAAGTTTGCCGGTTGCATTTCCCTCGGTACCTTCTAACGTGTTCTCTGGCCCTTATATTTTACATAAATGGTTAGATACAGACCAGTGCTGTCCACTGGAACTTTTTAGCGCTGTGCTAACATAGTAACCACTAGCTACATTGCAAACTTTCAGTAGTCACAGGTGGCTAGTGGCAGATATAAAATATTATCATTATAGACAGTTCCATTACAAACTACTATTCTAGAAGCTTGATCAGGTGGGGAAGGGAGATGACCAGATCTACTTAATAGATGGTTCTATCAGGTTGTCTTTTGTGATATTATTAGCCATTTATGATCATTGCCTTGGTCTGGTTTTTTTTGTTTTGTTTTTTTAATGTTTATTTTTTTTGAGAGATGGAGTATAAGTGGGGAGGGGCAGAGAGAGGGAGACACAAAATCTGAAGCAGGCTCCAGAGTCTGAGCTGTCAGCACAGAGCCTGAAGTGGGGCTCAAACTCAAAAGCCACGTGATCATGACCTGAGCTGAATTCGGACACTTAAACCGACTGAGCCACCCAAGCGCCCCTGCCTCGGACTGTTCTTTAAGGATTCAGAATGATGATACTTTAATTGTACAATCTTCATTTATTAGCCAGAATTTTCTATAAAATACGACTCACCTACTGTTTGGTCACTCTGAGGTACAGATTGTATAAGAAAGGAGGATAAATGCTTTATTTTCTTTATTTTCCAGTTTTCAAAATAACAAGGTAGTTCTCTAGCATCCTTCAGAAGTGATCAATGGATTTTTTTCTCTTTTCGTTTTCCTTTTTTTTTTTTTTTTTAAGTTTTTTAAACTTACGTTATGAACTCATGAATTTGAATATATTTAAGATGCTTTTAATTCACATTTTTGAATTGATTTTAGGTACTAGAACTGCCTGGGACATTTGCCTAGTTTTGTTAATATCTTCACCCCACTAATTGAAATTTTCTCTTTTGTAGAATCGTCCACAGGCAAGTGCCTGGAAGAAGTTAGAGCTGTCACATGAGTATAAAAACAGAAACCAGTTACGGGAATATCAGTTGGAAGGGGTCAACTGGCTGCTCTTTAATTGGTATAACAGGTATAGAAAAGAGTGGGCCCATGAAATGTAGGCTTGGTCTGGGATGATTTTTATTAATTTTCTGTTGAAACAGTTTCTTTTTACTCTTTTGTTATGTACTTTTAAAAAGATGGTATCTTTTAACATGCTTTTCTTTTTCCATGGTGAATCTTCAGGCAAAACTGCATCCTGGCTGATGAGATGGGATTGGGCAAAACTATCCAGTCCATTGCCTTTTTGCAGGAGGTATATAATGTGGGCATTCACGGACCCTTCCTGGTCATTGCTCCACTGTCCACAATTACTAACTGGGAGCGAGAATTCAATACATGGACAGAAATGAACACTATTGTATACCATGGCAGTCTGGCTAGCCGTCAGATGATTCAGCAATATGAAATGTACTGCAAAGATTCACGGGTGAGTGGCATATCATGGGAATGTAATGGTTTGGAGAGAGTAGGCCAAGGTAGCTGGTATTTTAGAGGCTTTTCTATGAATAAAAGACTTTTAATGAGGTTTTCTTAGGTGATTTATGGCATTTTGTCTAGATTACATGAGGAATTTTTTTCACTTTTGCTCTTTTTATCCAGTGAACATTTTGATCCAGTGGGAGTTCTGGCTTCATTTATGAATACTTAGATTTTAAATAGAATTTTACCAGTATTGATAACTTTTAATTAAGAAAGAATGGAGGTGGTGAACTTAGGCCATTTCCTTTCTTTTTCTTAAGTCTACTAAAATTTTCATCAAGATCGATTCCTGTTTCTATATAAATTTTAAAATAAAAATTTGAGCTATTCATCCTTTCTTAGTTGTATTTTGCTGCTATTTTGTTAAACTGATTCTCCTGTCCATTTTTAGATAGTAACAGATATTACCTATTTCACTTTCAGTTTTGTCTTGTATGTTTCAACGGTGCCTGACCTTTGTGGATTTCATTGTTAACTATCAAAAGATCTAGGTTTTGAGATACATGAGCTAGGCATACAGCAGAGTCAAAAATGTCCAGCTTCATTCAGTGAGGTCTGTCATTTTCTCAAGAATCTGAATGTGTTGAAGAGACATTGTATCTTACATTCAGTGATTTGGCATTATTTATCATGAAGATAAACAGCAGCATAGGTGGGTGGTGGTGCAGTTTGTATTTCCTGTTGAGCCTGCCTAAATATAGAAAAGAGAATGTGTAATTCAGAAGAGGTCCCTGTTTAGGTTCATGGTAGGCCTTTTCTTAACTATTGCTTTCGTGCTTAGGGGCGCCTCATCCCAGGTGCATACAAGTTTGATGCCTTGATCACCACTTTCGAGATGATTTTGTCAGACTGTCCTGAGCTTCGTGAGATTGAATGGCGTTGTGTCATCATTGATGAGGCCCATCGGCTAAAGAACCGTAACTGCAAGCTGCTTGATAGCCTCAAGCACATGGACTTGGTGAGTTCTTCACATTGACTCATGGGCAAAAACACCTGAAATTAAAATAACCCTAATTCTCTGTGGAATTAATATAACTTTAATTACCAGAGAAGAAAAAAGAATCCCAATCCTGGTATTGGGTGGTGGGTATGACCTATGGGAGTGGACACCTGAAAGTCTTGTAAGAGTCCTGTATATTTTAGAATTGGAAGGTAATTGTATGTTAGTGGTTTTTAACCAGGTGGAGAGGCGGGATACTGTATTAGTTACCTCGTACTGCATAACAAATACCCTAAACGTTAGTGGCTAACAACTAATATTTTTTATGATTTTCTAGCCCAGCAACTTGGGCTGTGTTTGGCTAGACCATTACTTTGGTGATCTTGCCTGTAGTCAGTAATGTGGCTACAGCTGGCAATTGGTGGGCTCTTGGGTCATCTTCTATATGACCTGTTATCCTTCAGTAGACCAGATGTTGCTTCTTTACATGGTAGAGTCAGGGCAGTGTCCAGAGAGGGCAAAGGCAGAAGTTGCAAGGCCTTTGAGTTATAGGCTCTGAAACTCACACAATATCACTTCTGCTACATTCTCTTTGTCAGAGCAAGCCACAAGGCAAGCCCAGATTCAAGGGGTGAACCTTGATAGGAGGAACTACAAAGAATTAATGGCCATATTTAATCCAGCACAGGTACATTCCCTAGAGGGGGACATATTAGGATATCTGTGGGGATTTGAGCGTGGAAAGGCATATGTAATTGAAAAAATAAATATTTTGAATATTTCTTTGTTTGCTCATAATCATGTTTAAGTTAATTCTTGTTAAATATCAAGGTGTTTTTTTGTTTTTTTTTTAATGTTTTATGTTTATCAAAAGAGGGAGCAAGAGTGAAAGAAAAGTTAAGATAGTAATCTGGTCCATTCCCATAATTATACAGATAAAGAAATTAACGCTTAAGTTATATGCTTGATAGAAAACCCCAGATGTCCTTTGTGTTTTTGAGTTTTATCATTTTTTTGTTTTCTCCATTTCTAGGAACACAAAGTGTTACTCACAGGAACACCATTGCAAAATACCGTGGAGGAACTGTTTAGCTTGCTTCATTTCTTGGAACCTTCACAGTTTCCTTCAGAATCAGAGTTCCTCAAGGACTTTGGGGATCTCAAGACAGAGGAACAGGTAGGAAATGTATCTGGACAAAAAAGGTAAAGTGTGTAGTAGGCACGCATGTACTGTCATAGGCCGTGAGGGCCTTTTTGAACTTACAACCTCGTGCCTGCATCATTTGTGGCATTGTGCAAAATCTACATTTCTCATAGTGGAAAACTCATGTTTTTTTCATGTTTCCAAGTAACGTAAGCATGTTTGTCCTCATAGTTTTTATTTCTTTTCTCTCTGTATTGGGCACAGGTTCAAAAGCTACAGGCCATTCTCAAGCCAATGATGCTGAGAAGACTCAAGGAGGATGTTGAAAAAAACCTGGCACCCAAACAGGAAACTATTATTGAAGTAGAGCTGACCAACATCCAGAAGAAATACTACCGGGCTATTTTGGAGAAGAATTTCTCCTTCCTTTCCAAAGGGGCAGGTCACACTAACATGCCTAATCTGCTCAATACAATGATGGAGTTGCGCAAATGCTGCAACCACCCATATCTCATCAATGGTGAGAGAGCTCCTGGAGAATACTGCATTCCTCTGTCGCCTGTGTTTCCTTTCTAAGGATACTCCTCAGGAACTGTGGATACGTTGACTGACTCAGCCTAAGTTGGGGAGAGAGAGGGGTTCTTTTAAAGCAACTCTTATGTGAAATGTCTTTCGCTAGTTCTTCCCCCTTCATCCTGCATAATCTTAAATTATATGAAATTTGCTGTTTAGAATTTCATGAACAAGAACTCAAGTCATTCTGTCCTTTGGAGAAATGTCCCCGCTGGTACTCCATTTTGTAGTTTCTGATTTGGGTGCCAGTGGGATGGTAATAGTTGTTAGCATGTACTGTCCTAGTTCTAGTCCACATATTTATGTATGTTTTACCCAATTACAATCTTAAGTCCTGATTGATTTGCAGTATTTTGTATGACACAGTCGAAGATTATTTAGGATGTTTTGGGTGCTGAAATTCTCTGTGAGAAAAATGTTTATCTCAAGTCAGATAACTTTTCTTGGCTTCCTTATCTCAGTTAAGTAAACTACAGCCTTAGCATGTTTCTCTGGATCTCACCATCAAGTTTGATTTTTCTTTCGGCAGGTGCAGAAGAAAAAATCCTGACAGAATTTCGAGAAGCTTGCCATATTATACCTCATGACTTCCACTTGCAGGCCATGGTTCGTTCAGCTGGCAAATTGGTTCTTATTGACAAGTTGCTTCCAAAACTTAAAGCTGGTGGCCATAAGGTTCTGATCTTCTCCCAGATGGTACGCTGTCTAGATATCCTAGAGGATTATCTAATTCAGAGGAGGTGAGAAAAGAATCATACCTTGCCTTGTGTTTAGTGTAGCTTCGTAAAGCTGCAAAGAGTAGGAGGGTCTGGGTTTAATAAAGTCGGTTAGGACTGGGATAAAAGAAGTATTTAAGATTCCTACTCTCAACTCTCTGATAAAGTTTGGGTCAACTAGAGATACAGAGATACTGATATTGATCCTAGTCTGCTTTTTTGGTCTCTTTTTTCTGCTTACCAATTAAATTTTTTTCTGTGATTGTTGCACAGGTACTTATATGAGCGTATTGATGGGAGAGTCAGAGGTAACCTTCGACAGGCAGCTATTGACCGCTTCAGCAAGCCTGACTCAGACCGTTTTGTCTTTTTGCTATGCACCCGGGCTGGTGGACTTGGTATTAATCTCACAGCTGCTGATACCTGCATCATCTTTGATTCAGACTGGAATCCACAAAATGACCTGCAGGTAGAGGAAATCATTGTCTTAGGGACGAACCACCTAATGTAAGAGGTTTTCCAACAGGATCAAGATCTCATAGAAAGACTTTCTTTCAAAGAGTATGGCATTGTTTATTTGGTTTAAAGGTGGCAGTCTCCATCAGCAAACCGTCAGTAAATGTTTTGGGCTTTACAGACCATACGGTGTCTGTTGTAACTACTTAGCTCTGCTCTTGAAGCACAAAAGCAGCCATAGACAACATGGAAATGAGCGGGCGGGTTTGCGTTTCAGTAAAACTTTATTAACGGAAACAGGTGGCTGGGTAAACCATAGCTTGCTGACTCCTGTTGTGTTTGGTGGGGCAGTCATTTCATCTTGAAATTGACTTTTGGTTTTGAGTTGATCTCATGGCTGCATTATAGATGTGAATTGGTATTTTGAATTCTTCCCACCCCAATTTTATGTTATCTTTGCCCTTTCTTTCCATTTCTTTTTAACCAGGCGCAGGCACGATGTCATCGAATTGGGCAGAGCAAAGCTGTGAAGGTGTACCGTCTCATCACTCGTAATTCTTATGAGAGAGAGATGTTTGATAAGGCTAGCCTTAAGTTGGGATTGGATAAAGCTGTGCTTCAGTCCATGAGTGGTCGGGATGGCAACATTACTGGAGTGAGTCCTTTTAGTCTGTGGATACATTTGTAGCAGGTCATAGCAATAGAGGGAGGCAAAGCTATTTTGCACAGGAATCTGACCACCATGTTTGATTTCTCAATTCTTATTTCTTAAAATGTAATAAACTAAATTATTATGATATGGTTAGGTAATGCTCTTAGTAGTTTTTTCATCTTACTGTTGGGTTTTGCAGATCCAGCAGTTCTCCAAGAAAGAGATTGAAGATCTCTTAAGAAAAGGAGCATATGCAGCCATAATGGAAGAAGATGATGAGGGCTCCAAGTTTTGTGAAGAAGACATTGACCAGATCTTGTTAAGACGAACCACAACCATCACCATTGAGTCTGAAGGAAAGGGTTCTACCTTTGCCAAGGTATGTTCTGTCTGTGCCAAATGCTAGAGAAGCAGAGGTAGAGACAGGAATTTTTAGAATTTAAATATATTTTTTAAATACAGTTACTGGTTTCACTTGCTCAAAAAAGTGTTATGGTCAACTTTACTTTGTTCCTTCCTCACTAGGCAAGCTTTGTTGCTTCTGAAAATAGAACTGATATTTCTCTGGATGACCCCAACTTTTGGCAAAAGTGGGCCAAAAAGGCTGACCTGGACATGGATCTACTGAACAGCAAGGTAAGCTTCTTTTTCTTTACGGAAGCAGTGTTTCAGGAGCCTTTGTAGCTGCTCCGATTCTTTGATGCTGGCCTTCATTTATGATGGTGTATTGTATATAAGAGCCATTGTAAAAACTTTCTGCATATGAGGCCCCAGAAAACTACTTAGATATCTACCACTTACTTTTGCTTCCTGAGTCCCTATAGATTATTTTGCATGTCCTAAAAAAAAAATCTCTTTTTGAGTATCTATAGATGTTATATCCATAATTGTCTTAATTCCTTTCCCACAATCCTATCTTGAACAGAGTTACTCTTCTGCTTCTGTTCTCTGTATAGAATAACTTGGTGATTGACACACCTAGAGTACGAAAACAGACCCGGCACTTCAGCACCCTGAAAGATGATGACCTAGTGGAATTCTCTGATTTGGAAAGTGAAGATGATGAGCGGCCACGCTCTCGCCGACACGACCGTCATCATACCTATGGGCGCACTGACTGTTTTCGGGTGGAAAAGCACCTCTTGGTATATGGGTAAGAACCCGTCTTGCCATTAGAGGTAGTGGATTTTAATCCTGCTAGACACTCGGTTTGCCTTTCAGATTGGAAGCTCTGACCAAAGAGGGGATAATGGGAAAAACTTTATTCTGTTAAGATGTTTTCCCCAGATCTTTTCCTCTCCCATCTTTTGGAAGTTCCCAGGAAAATATTAACACAATTTTCTGTTTTTCTAGTTGGGGACGGTGGCGAGATATCTTGTCTCATGGACGCTTCAAGCGACGTATGACTGAACGAGATGTGGAGACAATTTGCCGGGCCATCCTTGTTTACTGTCTTCTACATTATCGTGGGGATGAAAATATCAAAGGCTTCATTTGGGACTTGATTAGCCCTGCTGAAAATGGCAAGACAAAAGAATTGCAGAATCATTCAGGTAATTATCAACTCTTTACTGTTTATCTTTCTATAGATCACCTAATCCTTTTCAGGTCCAAGGGTTTTTCTCAATCCAAGTCTTTAATGTCTCCCCTTTCCCAGGTCTGTCTATCCCTGTGCCACGTGGACGCAAGGGGAAAAAAGTAAAATCACAAAGCACTTTTGATATCCATAAGGCAGATTGGATCCGGAAATATAATCCTGATACCCTGTTCCAGGATGAGAGTTATAAGAAGCATTTGAAACATCAGTGTAACAAGTAAGGATGGAAATTAACAAAGACTAAAGCATTTTCCACCCCAAAGTTTCTGTGTTATTACTGACCTGGCTCTTCTTCCCTCACTTGTAGGGTGCTATTGCGGGTACGGATGCTCTATTATCTAAGGCAGGAGGTTATTGGAGACCAGGCAGAGAAGGTGTTAGGGGGTGCCATTGCCAGGTAAAGTTATGGTACATTTTTCTTTATGCCTTGCCTTATACCAGAAAAGATTGGTTTATTTATTTCATTCTGTGCTGTCTTTGGGATAACTGATAATTAAGAAAGTATGTCACTTCTTTAATCTTATGCTTGATACCAGTGGAAGGAAATAGGCAGATCCGTGAGCATTTAAGTTAATGGATAAAAGAAGATACCTATAATAATCTTCCCAAGGATTGTTATTTAATTCTCTGCATTGCTGTGTTGACTCTGCTGTCTTCTACCTTTAGTGAGATTGACATATGGTTCCCAGTAGTGGATCAGCTGGAGGTTCCAACAACATGGTGGGACAGTGAGGCTGACAAGTCCTTGCTCATTGGAGTCTTTAAGCATGGTAGGTACCTTTTTTTAGTCTGTTTATTTCCTTTTGTAGACTTACGTCCACAGATGGAACATGTAGCGTAAAATGCTTATGGCCAGTACCTGAGTTATCTGATTGGTTTTCAATAAAATTACGTTTGAATAAGAAACTAGTTCTTAAATATCCAGAGCAAAGCATTTCGTTCCTATAAATAGATGTTCAGAAAGACCAGATGGATAGTTAAATCCCAAGGTAGGGAGTCTCCCATCTGTTCCCTAATCAGTGTTATCAATTTGTACGTTGTGGTATCTTAGTTAAGCTTCCACAGTTCAGGGGAGGTAATATATGCCCACTCCTACTAATAATAAACACGTTTAATTTGTATGAAAGTGTTCTACTTATGTAACATCCTATTTGTCTAAATGTTCAACAGTCACTCTGATGAAGGTATGAGCTACAGTGAAACAAAATGGAGTACAAAAAGGAAGAGTACTCCCTTTTCAGTCTTGCCTAATAACAAATCCTAGGTATTAAAAGCAGTGAGTGCTAACTTCCAGCCCAGTGACTTAGTGAATTAGAATATCACTTTTTTTTTTTTAAAAAACTATTCTGGGGTCACCTGGGTGGCTCCAGAGGTTAAGCATCAGGCCCGTGGTTTTGGCTCAGATCATGATCTCATGGTTCGTGAGTTCAAGTCCTGCGTTGGGCTCTGTGATGACAGTGCAAAGCCTGCTTGGGATTCTCTCCTCTCTCCCTCTCTCCTTCCCTCCCTCCCTCCCTCCTTCCCTCTGCCCCTTACCCGCTCCTGTGCTCTTGCTCTCTTTCTCAAAATAAGTAAACCTAAAAGAAATTGAAAATGTTTTTCTGTTTATTTCTTTAACATAAAAGTAATGGCACTTAATCAACATGTTTTTGAGATGTTTTAAGGGATCAGAAAAACTGAACACTTTCTAATCGTAGATTTACTTGTGAGACAAAGAGGTTTAGATGAGTCCAAACATCCTGAAATATATTCATGGACTCATTCATTCATTCTCTGTTCATCAGACATTCAGTGCCTGTTTGTTTACAGGTGTTTCTTGTCCTTCATTCAAAAATGTGTGACCTAGCCCTAAATTATTTTACTTTTTCAGTTTCCCCATGTAGTTAGTATTTTCTATTATGAGCAAAGTAGCTCAGATAGTTCAATTATTTCAGCACCCTTTAGGCAAAATTAATCTCTTATTTTCTTCAGCTTAAGACCCTTTTTCTTCTAGGCTATGAGAAATACAATACTATGAGGGCAGATCCAGCCTTATGCTTCCTGGAAAAGGCTGGTCGACCAGATGACAAAGCCATTGCAGCAGAACATCGAGTATTGGATAATTTCTCTGACATAGTGGAAGGGTAAGCACTGGTGTTTAATTGTCTTGAAGTTCTGAATCTACCCCATGAAGCCTATTAGTTGCTTATGCTAAGAGACAACATAACTGTAGCCTTGACTGAACCCATTAGTATTCTTAATGATGGTTATACTCATTAACGATAAATTCTTAACAAAGAGTGGGATTAGCAGAAAGGACTCCATAAACTAGGCTAAAACCACACATTGCCATAAGATGCCACTAAGGGTGAAAATTAACGTTACTCCTAAACGGCTTATTTGACATTCTGTTCAGTTTTCTTGCAACACTTTTCTGTGTAGCCACAGCTGACAGGACAATTGATTCTCTTGAAAGATAATAGCCATGCAACTCTCCTACGCCACTTATGTGGTTAGCGCCTCAGGAGATTTTACCCCTGGTTCATCATCTCTCAGTGGTAGCTGACACATACAGGCATAGATTCTGGATACATGCCTCGATGATGAATTGCCATGCTAATACTGAGTCACCAGGTGGGGCAGTGTTGCCCTGGTTTGGGTGCCAGTGAGTTTAACAAAACTTCTCACATGGAGACCTGAGGGGCATGTTCAGTAGTTGGCTTAGTTCATGAATACCCATTCCATGTACTCTTCTGCAATTGAGAGATTTCTCTGATGATCACAACCTTAGTTTGTTTAGTGCAGAACACTCAAAGGAAATTGGGTCAGTTATTCATTGCAAATCATGTATTATGTCACCCTTCCACTCAGTAGAGCAAAGTAAAACAAGCAAACATGGACTATTCAAATGTAATAATTAAAGTAAATAGGAAGGATGGGAAGAATGGGTAAAGAATAAAAAAGGCTATCAAGAGAAAGGAAATATGCTGGTTAAAGTGTTTTGTTTCAGATGTGAGCAATTTAGAATGACACTTTGTCAGTTTCTCCCAGTTCTTTGTCCTGTTGGGTGTTGTACCTAACTTTCTCAGATCTTAGCACCTGGCTGCCATTCCTTTAAGCATGAAAGAAAAGACTGCTTCATGCTAGATTATACATTTGGCTAGGTCTTCATCCTAAATTGCTTGTAGTGAAGGAAGATACATTCTTGTGTTGTTTTTTTTCATGCATTTGAATAATTTTAGGGTTGACTTTGATAAGGATTGTGAAGATCCTGAATACAAACCACTCCAGGGTCCCCCAAAGGACCAAGATGATGAGGTGAGGAATTCTCCTTTGAGTCTAGCTTTTCTCTATTACTAAATAGTTAAGTATTCTCCCATTCCCTGGATCCTGAAGTGTATTGAGTAATTTATAATACAAAATGGAAAGTAACTACCATTTGAGAATATAAAGTAGTAATGGAAAGGATTGTGATACCAACTGGGGGAGACCAGGGATGGCTTTGTGTAGGAGGTGGGACCAAGCTGGATATTGAAGTATATTATGTGACTGCAAAATTCCTGAGTCCCTAATTTTTAAGCCATTAACAACAACTGATTTTTCAGGTTTTACTTTCTTATCCCTTTAGTTGGTTGCTTCCATTTCTTTGTGAGGGGTCATTAGAAATTTTTCTTGATCCCTTTGGTGCCATAGAAGGACTCACATAAGAAAGTGATTTCAGAGTGCCAACTTCCCCCCCTTTCCCTCCCCCCCCCTCCATCCTGTGGGGTGGATCTCCTTCTCTAGGGTGATCCCTTGATGATGATGGATGAGGAGATCTCAGTGATTGATGGAGATGAAGGTAAACTTCTAGGTCAACTAGTACAATTTTGTGTGGGGTGGTGGGTTGGGGAATTATTAACTGAATTCTGTCCTATCCTGGGATTTCTAAGAGCTTTGCTTTTGGGTGGCTTGATTATCTCACTGTCCTTCCTGTACTGCCTGTTCATTCTTCTTTGCTTCCCACAGCCCAGGTGACCCAGCAGCCAGGCCATCTATTCTGGCCTCCAGGCTCTGCTCTGACAGCTAGGCTTCGGCGCCTAGTAACAGCTTATCAGCGCAGCTACAAGAGAGAACAGATGAAGATAGAGGCTGCAGAACGAGGGGACCGGAGACGACGGCGTTGTGAGGCAGCCTTCAAGCTAAAAGAAATCGCGCGGCGGGAAAAACAGCAACGGTAGTGTGGCTGGGAATTTGGGCTTAGTTGTAGGCTTGCCTTCGGCTATGGGTCTTATTGAATTTTTTTTTTTTTAATGTTTATTTATTTTTGAGACAGGGAGAGACAGAGCATGAATGGGGGAGGGGAAGAGAGAGAGAGAGAGAGGGAGACACAGAATCCAAAGCAGGCTCCAGGCTCCGAGCTGTCAGCACAGAGCCTGACGCGGGGCTCAAACTCACAAACTGTGAGATTGTGACCTGAACTGAAGTCAGACGCTCAACTGACTGAGCCACCCAGGCGCCCCGGCTATGGGTCTTATTGAAAAACATCTTAGGAAGGATTTATTTGGAATTCCCTAGAGGGACCGCTTATTTTTGCCTTTAACTTTTATTCCTCTATGCCAGAAACTTTGGTTGTGTGCCTAACCACAACTCCTAAGGAGGTCTTTTATGTGACCGTTCTCATTTATTTGCCCACATCATTTTTTCCCTTAGTTTGCTATTCTTAAATTCTTATATGTTATAGAGTACCTCTTAACTCCCTCTTCTGCTGTCTTCTGGGCCCCCCCCCTTTTTTTTTGTCCCTACTTTCAATTTTTGTTTATTCAAATATTCTAAGCCACATTAAGAAATAACCAGTTTCCCTGTGTTTTGTTTTGTTTTTTTTAAGTTTTATTTATTTTGAGAGAGAGAATGAGAGCGGTGGTGATGGGCGGCGGGGGGTGGTGGTGAAGAGAGAGAGAGAGAATCCCAAGCAGGCTCCCACACTGTCAGTGCAGAGCCCATTGTGGGGCTCGAACTCACAAAGCGCGAGATCATGACCTGAGCCGAAATCAAGAGTTGGATGCTTAACCTACTGAGCCACCCAGGCACCCCTTCTCTGTGTTTTTCTGATCACTGTTGCCTGATTCCTCTTCCCTTTAGATGGACAAGGCGTGAACAAACTGATTTCTATCGGGTGGTGTCTACCTTTGGTGTGGAATACGACCCTGATACCATGCAGTTCCATTGGGATCGCTTCCGTACTTTTGCCCGTCTGGACAAAAAAACAGACGAAAGCCTTACCAAGTACTTCCATGGCTTTGTGGCCATGTGTCGCCAAGTGTGTCGCCTTCCCCCAGCAGCTGGAGATGGTAAGCAAGACTGGAGAGTCTTGGGTGAGTGGGGATGGAGGGCAACAGAGCCAAGTCGCTTCATTTCTCTGTCTGCCCCTATCTCTTGCAGAGCCCCCGGACCCTAATCTGTTCATTGAGCCCATCACGGAGGAGAGGGCCTCACGGACTCTTTACCGTATTGAGTTGCTTCGGCGCTTACGGGAACAAGTTTTATGCCATCCCCTTCTGGAAGATCGGCTGGCATTATGTCAGCCTCCAGGTCCTGAATTGCCCAAATGGTGGGAGCCTGTTCGGCATGATGGGGAGCTTCTGCGAGGGGCAGCCCGCCATGGGGTGAGCCAAACAGACTGCAACATCATGCAGGACCCAGACTTTTCTTTTCTGGCTGCCCGTATGAATTATATGCAGAACCATCAGGCAGGAGCACCAGCTCCACCCCTGTCACGCTGCTCTACTCCACTGCTCCACCAGCAGTATACCTCGCGCACTGCCTCACCACTGCCCCTGCGCCCAGATGCTCCTGTTGAAAAACCACCTGAGGAGACAGCCGCCCAGGTCCCCAGTCTGGAGAGTCTGACTTTAAAGCTAGAGCATGAGGTGGTGGCCAGGAGCCGACCAACCCCACAAGACTATGAGATGCGAGTAGCCCCCTCTGATACTACCCCTCTGGTTTCCCGGAATGTTCCACCAGTCAAACTGGAGGATGAGGATGATTCAGACTCTGAGCTGGACTTGAGCAAGCTGTCACCATCATCCTCTTCTTCCTCATCCTCATCCAGCTCCAGCTCCAGCACTGATGAGAGTGAGGACGAGAAGGAAGAAAAGCTAAGTGAGTGCATGTGACAGGCTGTTGGCCCTTTTCCCCATTTCCCACCTCTCCACCCCACTCACCTCACTCTTCCCCTTCTTTTCTACATGCATCCTCTGGGAGAGATTTGGATTTTGATTTGATAGGATACCAAAAGAGATCTGTTACTCTCTGGGCTTTTATTTAAGGCCCATGTAATTCCATTTCTATATAACTTCATTCTTCCATCTCTGCTCACATTCTGTATGGTCTCTAGCTGCTGACCAGTCCCGCTCAAAGCTCTATGATGAAGAGAGTCTCCTGTCCCTCACTATGTCCCAAGATGGATTCCCAAATGAAGATGGAGAACAAATGACCCCTGAGCTTCTGCTGCTACAAGAAAGACAAAGAGCCTCTGAGTGGCCCAAGGTAATAGCCTCATTCCTGAACACATAGTGTGGAAATATAATGTAACAGAAGCGGGAAACAAGGAACAGATGGTTCTGGTTTTCTTTAGTTGTATTTTGCGCTACACGGTTTTTTTCATGAAACTCTTGCCAGTTGACTTAGGGATCTGATACTATTACCTCCCTCCTCCTACCTTGTGATTTTTACCCATTCTGACAATGGTGGCAGTATTGTTTGTCACAGAATCACATAGCTGGTTCTCCGGCCCTAAAACCAGTATTGATTTCTTTTCCCCCCATTCAGGATCGTGTCCTTATAAACCGTATTGACCTCGTCTGCCAGGCTGTACTCTCAGGGAAGTGGCCTTCTAGCCGCCGGAGCCAGGAAATGGTAACAGGAGGAATTTTGGGGCCAGGCAACCACTTGCTAGATAGTCCCTCCTTGACTCCAGGAGAATATGGTGACTCTCCAGTCCCCACACCACGAAGCAGCAGCGCGGCTTCCATGGCAGAGGAGGAAGTGTCTGCAGTCACCACAGCAGCAGCTCAGTTCACAAAACTTCGCAGAGGCATGGATGAAAAGGAGTTTACGGTTCAGATCAAAGATGTAAGCTTAGCATTTAGGCACTGGGAAGTGGGGAATGAGGCTGTAGTTTTACTAACTACTTCACTAACATGATACTAAACTCATTTGGTTAGCTAACTTTAAAAATAAGAGGGTATAAAAATTAGAGCTCACACAGCTCCATTGAGGAGAAGTCATTGCAGTAAAGGAAGGGATCTTGACTTCTATCTCCTGGGGACTAGATTAAAAGAAACAATATTTTTGAAAGAAATTTAATTGATACAGGGTTCTCTTGGGAGGCTTGTTTCTAGATCCTAGAAACCTAGTTTTTAAAAATTGAATTCAAGTTGTAGGAAAGCTGTTAAAATGATACTGAAGTATTTATGGGCCTTATTAAGTCAAAAATAAGAAGTCATTCCTACTGAAATTAAATCAGTGTTACTTATTTTACAAATGGGAAGTTTAATTTCCTGATCCTCTTCCCTATTGAAACCCTATTAGTTGCTCATTAAGTACTCAACAAGAAAAATTTCTTAAAGTATGTGTTAGGAATTATCAGGATTTTGCTCCTGTGATGATTTGCCATGCTAATATTGAGACACCAGGTAGGGGGTGTTGTTGAAATTCTTCTCTTACTTCTTTTCTGAGGGGCACTAGGTCAAGAAACAAAATCTGTCTAAGGGAAAAGTATATAGGTTTTATCATATTTCTGATTTCTACCTTTTAGTCAGATGGCCTTCTTTCTCATCCTTGAGCCAGAGGATGACCCTTACCCCAAGATCCCCAAAGCTTAATATTTACTTTAAAAACATGTGCCATATGACATTTTGGGTGGGTGGGTTGTCTTCTTAGGAGGAAGGATTGAAGTTAACATTCCAGAAGCACAAGTTGATGGCTAATGGAGTAATGGGAGATGGACATCCTTTGTTTCATAAGAAGAAGGGAAACAGAAAGAAGCTAGTCGAGGTGAGTGACAGAAAAAGTCTTTAATGTGATGATTAGATTTTTTTTATTCCTACTAATTGATGAAGGCAGTTGGGATTAAGGGACTAGAAGATACTAGAATTATTTTATGGCTACCATTGGCTCTACTCCCCCTCCCTCCCTGCCCCAAAGAAGAGTATGTGCTCATGGGGGTGGATTCTGGGTTTGCAGCTGGAGGTGGAGTGCATGGAAGAGCCTAATCACCTTGATGTGGACCTGGAGACCCGGATCCCTGTCATCAATAAGGTGGATGGTACTTTGCTGGTGGGTGAGGATGCCCCTCGCCGGGCTGAACTGGAGATGTGGTTACAGGGTCATCCAGAGTTCGCTGTTGATCCCCGATTTCTAGCGGTGAGTGGCAGTTCCATCCAGCAAGATTTAAAGTCATTCCCTTGGTGTTTAAGCTGTGTGAGAGGGAGGAAGCATGCCGTATTATGTCATCATTTCTGTATCTGCCAAATCAGAATAATAATACCTCGTCTTCCCAACTCACAGAGTTGTAAGGATCAAAATAAAATAAGTTAAAGCACTTGCTAAACTAAATACTAGGCAGTTATTTACTGTTGAACTATTATCTGATCACCTGATTTTGGGGGGAGAGATCAGCTTAATGGCAGTTTCCCACCAGGACTAATCCTTTCCTTGCCATGCAATAAGCATGTATTGTCAAACTAGACACTAGTACCTTAATAATTACTCCAGGGAAGATTTTTATTCCTCTAGGATGACTGATCCTTTTCTATTTCAGTATATGGAGGATCGCAGAAAACAGAAGTGGCAGAGATGTAAAAAAAATAATAAGGCGGAATTGAACTGTTTGGGAGTGGAACCTGTCCAGACAGCTAACTCTAGGAATGGGAAAAAGGTGAGTGAGACTGAGGCGTTACCACTCTGTTCCCACACTAGATGTGACTGGAGAAATTATTTGATGCTATGTTACTTACCTTTTTAACAGTGTATGAAAAAAATTTATCTTCAGTCCACCAATCAGAAAACCAGAGTAATTTTATTGGTTTTAATACAGTCCTTTAGCATTGTTATCTCTACAATAGCATAAAGTTCTAAAAAGTAACTAGCACGTCAAGCATATTAAAACACAAGAATTAGTAAGATGTGTTGGAACATTCAAGGCCTTCTGCTCTTCTAGGGATTGACTAGGGAGTTTTGGCAAATCTTTAACCTTTCAGTTTGCACATCCTGAAAAGTTGAGGGTATTGGAGCAGATAATCTCTTAAAAGTTTTAGGATCCTGTTTATTTATTTATTTAAAAAAAATTTTTTTTTTTTAACGTTTATTTATTTTTGAGATAGAGAGAGACAGAGCATGAATGGGGGAGGGTCAGAGCGAGGGAGACACAGAATCTGAAACAGGCTCCAGGCTCTGAGCTGTCAGCACAGAGCCCGACGCGGGGCTCGAACTCCCAGATTGTGAGATCATGACCTGAGCCGAAGTCGACCGCTTAACTGACTGAGCCACCCAGGCGCCCCAGGATCCTGTTTATTTTAGAAGGGACTTGGGGGCTACTAAGGAAAATAGTCATAGCGTTTCCCAACATGGAGGAGTTTGAGAATCACTGATAATAACGCCAGTAATGGAAAAAGGAAAGGAAAACATGTTTTATAGTTTGAAACAACATTGGTTATTCCATTATTTTCAAATGTACTTATGCTTTTACCCCAGTTATAAGCCTTTTGGTAGATTAAGTGCTGATAATCCTTTCTACCAAAATATAACTGTAAAAGTTTCTCTTTGCTATGTTAGCCTTACTTTGGGCAGTAATTATATTTTTTAAACATATTAAATCATGGTTTGTTTGGGAAGCACTTAAAGTGATAAGTACTTGTATATACTCCCTTTATCTAATCATCCCCTTTCATGTACATCTTTACATATATATGTAATATGTATATAAAAATACAATGTATCTTTTAGCAAAGTCAGTTTCCAAATAAACATTATCTTTTGCATTTAACAAATTGAGATCATTATTTTGCACATTATAGTAATTTGTGAGGGGCATTTATGAAGCTTATTTTTTTTTATTGGTAAAAGTGGTTTCATATAAGGATTGTTGGCCATAGAAGAATAGTTTAATTTTTCCTCTTATCCTCCATGGGACCAAAAGTGTGATAATAAGCACAGTGGTTGATATGTGAGACTGATGGCTGAAGGCTGGATCCTTCTCTGTCTTGAATTTCACGTTACAGAGCAGCTTCATAAAAAAGGCTTTTCTCCAGTATTACCTATTTTTACCTCAAGTATTTTGTTATTTCTTTATAGTCAGTTGAAACAAAAGATCCTAGGGAGTCACAGAAAATCATAATATGACTAGTACAGAATTTTTGATGTAGACAGAATTGATCGTATATCTAGCACTGCATTATTACTTGTAACTGTGGGAGTTTAGGTGCTATTATAGTTATATTTTAAAAGTCTATACAAATACGGAGTATTGAGAGGTTTATCTCCAAATCAGAAAGGTATATTCCCGTGTCACGTGTTAGAGTTAGATTGGTAAATAGAGTGCAGAGATATAGGCACCAACTGTCTGAGTTTAATTCTAGGTTACCCAGTATTGTACTTAGGTCTAGCAAAGCAGAGGTACTAGTTCCAGCTTCGGTATACTTAATTAAAATTTACAGTCAGAACATCTAGAAGAAGTGACTTAAAATTCAGCAGATAGGTTCTTTTTATCAGTGTGAACAAAACTTAAATTTCACGAGGAGCTACCCACAGTCTTTTTGTTGTTCTAAACATCCAGGAGTCTTAACCTGACCTGTCTTTAGTTTACCACACTCTGATATTCTAATGAGTGATAACTTTGTGAATACCAATATAGTCGTTCTGCACTTCACATGATAAATTTCATGTGAACAACCTGCCATCAGTAAAGTATACTGTGCAAATACTGATTCACTCATTGGCTTACTCAGGCCCCTTTAATTTCTTAAAGGTAAGAAATGGGCGGATGGACTAAAGATACAATGTAGTCACGGAAAAAAGAAAACTCTGGTTCACATGAGTATCAGTATCAATTCCTTGATCTTAGCTTGGGCCTTGCAGTGCTTCCAGCAGCTACATCCAGCATTTCCTCCTCCTTATTACCATCAAGCCTTATCTGAATGTGCTTGTTTTGCTGCTCCTAAAGATAGAGTCAGTGAAAAAGAATTTGCAAGCTAGGGCTCTGTTGGCTTCTATTTTGCTTTTTGACTTTCTTACTTGTTTACCATCTTCTTTTCCTTTCTCCTAGGGTCACCATGCTGAAACTGTGTTCAACCGGGTTTTGCCAGGGCCTATTGCACCAGACAGCAGCAAGAAGCGGGCCCGTAGGATGCGACCAGACCTTTCTAAGATGATGGCCCTGATGCAGGGTGGAGGCACTGGGTCCCTGTCTCTGCATAATACCTTCCAACACAGCAGTAGTGGCCTGCAGTCTGTGTCATCTCTGGGTCACAGCAGTGCCGCTTCTGCATCTTTGCCTTTTATGCCGTTTGTGATGGGTGGTGCAGCATCATCCCCTCATGTAGACTCCAGCACCATGCTTCATCACCACCACCACCACCCCCACCCCCACCATCACCACCATCACCATCCAGGCCTGAGAGCCACTGGCTTCCCTTCTTCACCAGCCACTACCACCTCTGGTACTGCCTTGAGGTTGCCACCACTGCAGCCTGAGGAAGACGAGGACGATGAGGATGAAGATGATGATGATGATTTATCTCAGGGCTATGATAGCTCAGAAAGGGACTTCTCACTCATTGATGATCCTATGATGCCAGCCAACTCAGACTCGAGCGAAGATGCTGATGACTGAAGCCCCAGCATGGTCCCCATTGCTTGGGTGGCTGCTGTTATTTTCAATTACTCTGGCCCTTGGACTATGGAAAAGTGGGAGGGGCAGGGGAGATGTGGGGAAACCCAGGACTCCAGGAGGTGAAAAGGAAAAAGAAAACTTGTACCTGATTGCTTCCAAAATTGAGAGGATTGGGTGGGCAGGGGGAACTCCTAAAAAAATACATGACCACTTCCTCATTTCTGGGGAAGGAAAGGAGACTAGAGCAGCTGATGTGCTCACCCCTCCCTAAACCCCTCCATTAACCACAGACTATGTAGCGCTGGCCCTAGCCTCTGGCAGAGCCTGTTCCTGGCCGAACTGTGGATACAGCTGGAGGGTCAGGAACTGTTACCTTCCTTCCCCTTGGCATTAATAAATTTAAGTTAATCCTTTTCCACTCTTCCTTTGTTCTATATTTGCTCAAACCCAATATTAAGGTTAATTTTGAATTCATGATGGGTAATTTCAATACCATTTCCAAAGTTCATTATCTCTCATACAAAGTTACCTTGGACAGGACAGACAAGTTGTCTCCACTCCACCAAAGGGCATATGTTAAGTGTAGTCCAGCTTGCTAAAGGCAAGGCAATTATTTAATGTAAATAGTAGGCAAATGTTCAGATTCAAACTCCCAAGTTCTGAAATGAGGAGGAAGAATGTTGCCAAGGAACCATGTACATTTTACCTGGAATTAACTGAAATAACGGTGCTTTTGAGAAGCCTTAAGAATGGTGTCACTTCATGGACTGTGGCAAGGGGACAGGCTGACCGGAAGGAACGTTGTCAAGATTTGAGCCGGGTTGGGGGGGGGGGGGGCGGAGACTGGGTTGTGTTAAGCCCCTCAAGCCATTTGTTTCCTACAACTCTTCTCCCACCATCCCAGGGCTCAGATGAAGCCTGGGCATTTCATTTCCTTTTCTAAGGCAAGGTCCTTTCACCGTAATTTATTGGTAGGGTGCGTTTTTTTCTCCTCGGTTTGTTCTCTGTGTGTGTGCCCGGAGCCTCAGACCCAGCGTCCCACCACGAAGGATCCTTCTAGACCAGGAGCTGCAAAGGGTTTTGCTTCCCCACCCTTTCTAGGAGGGGAACGCACCCAGCCTTCCCTCTCCCGTCCCACGCCAGCTCCCGCTCTTTCCGCTTCCCCGGCATTTGTCGGTGGGTGGGGCCATTGCAGCGGCGCGCGGCAGCTCGTGTGGGGCGGGGCAGGCTCGGCAGGCCTCCCGCTTCCTTCGCGGTGCCCCGCCGCTGCCGCCTCCGCCAGAAGTTGGAGCTCCTGCAAACCGCAGCCCGACTGAGAGTGAGGGCGGGGCGGAGCGTCACGTGATGACGTCGCTTCGCGTGCGGCTGTTGCTAAGTTGACAAGAAAACCCCGCGAAAATCTAGACTCTTTTAGTGTTGCACATTTTGTTGATTTTCCACTGTCTTTCTTCCTCTCCTTCCGCTAACCTCCGGAGAGAGGATTAAAAGAAAAAAAAAAAAAAAAAAAATCCAAGCGCTGTCGGGACCCGGAAGCGGAAAGGGCATCTTTGAGGTCGATACTTCCGGGTCACTGGGAGAGTGCGGGATTCCGGGGCCGAGAGCGGGTGGCGGATCCGGGACCTCGCGTGATTCTCGGAACCCGAGCAGGAGCGGCGTCTGTGGCTATGGCTGTGACTCTGGACAAAGACGCTTATTACCGACGAGTGAAGAGACTGTACAGCAATTGGCGGGTGAGATAGATCCCGTAATTTTCCCTGGGGAGCCCCCCTCTGCCATCCCATAATAACCCCATTTCTCGGCGCCCTTTTTTCCCTTTCCGTCGGGAATTCCCGGGTTCAGTGTCGCGCCCCTTTAGTTGCTGCAGGACCATTCACCGCAGGCCGCCCCCAGCGCCGCCCCGGAACAGGGAATCCCCCGCAATCACCCTGCCCTGCATCCACCACCATCTTCCCCGCGTGCTGGCCCCCGTCATGCATAACAGCCTCCTCTCACAATTCCTTCCCGCCCTGGAAGAGGCATCATCCTTCCCTCCCACTCTGTGATCACGTCTTGCTGCCCCCCTCCTGCAGTGTTCATACACACCCACGCACTCGCTCTGTCCTTCCAGAATCCGAGTATTCCGCCCCAGGTCCCGTCAGAATTGGCAACCTTCTTCGTAAAGGGTGGATGGAGGGGCCAGCAAGATGTGAATCCGGCTTTTCGTGTTTATCGTTTGCGGGGCTTTTGCTGGAGTTCAAAAAACAAAAAAAAAAAAAACCGCTCACGCGCAGCCGTCTCATGTTCTAGGCCCTGCTGTGGGTAACACAGAAACCCTAATGCTGAAAACCTGCAAGCATTAGTAATGCAAAAACGATGTGATGCTTAAAACCTCACTAGTTTTCCTCTTTGGTAGAGTATCCGGGGCACGTGTTGAGAAAAAGCGCTGTTGCAGTCTCCAGTGTTTTAAAGGTTGGGTAATTTTGCCGCTTGAGAAACGTCCACGATTGAAATTTATTTTTATGAAAGTAATTTATCAATTCATACATTTGATTGCGTCCTGTGGTGCAGGCTGAGCTGTCGAGCTTAAGTCTGGCCTCTGAACTCTGTCATCCAGGGAAGCTAAAACTAATAAAGACTTTTTAAAACCTGAAAAATGTCCTGACAAAAGTGATCAGTTCTGATTTTCAGCATGTAAATTGCCGTTCAAAGAGACCCTCCACTAAAAACCAAGCTATTAAACTTGGTCAGTTACCTGCCAGTCATATTAAAGGTTCATGTGTCTTTAATTCTTTGAAGATAAATGTGTTAGATAATTGAAAGTAAAACGGATTCTTTGTTGCATTTTTATGAAAATAAGGACTTAATCCTAGAAAAATGCCGAACATAGTTTTATTTTTAAGATTTTGTATTGGTTAATTTCTATCAAATGTTTTCACAGTTTCTTTCACTGTTACATTTTTAAATAATGCACGTTACAAAAACTTTCTGGGGCACCTGGGTGACTCAGTCCGTTGAGCATTGAACTCTTGATTTCAGCTCAAGTCAAGATCCCAGGGTTGTGAAAGGCTCCTCCTCCCTGAGCTTGGAGCCTGCTTAAGAGTCTCTCACTCCCTTTGTCTGTCTCCCTTCCTGCTTGCTCACACATATGCGCTCAAGCTCACTCGCTCAAGCTCACTCCCTCTCTGGTGCTCGTGGGCTCTCTCTCTCTCCCTCCCCCTCTCCAATAAAAAAAAAGTTGAGCATTCGACTTTGGCTCAGGTGGTAATCTCATAGTTCTTGAGTTGGAGCCCCACACCAGGCTCTCTGCTGTCAGCACAGATCCTGCTTTGGGTCTCTGTCCCCCTCTCTCTCTGCCCCTCCCCCGCTCGCTGTCAAAAATAAACATTAAAAAAGCATGCTGTGAAAAAAAATAAAAATGTGTTTTTAAAAAGAAAAAAAAAACTTTCTGAAAGTTGCAGTATTTTCCAAAGATTGATGTACAAGGGTGCAGTATATAATAAATATAAATAAATCAGAAACTCTCTCTTCCACTCATATACCCTGAAATTATACAGCTTAGATGTGTAGGTTGTTCCTAGTCCCAGTAATTAAGAGTTTATCAGGTTATTCTTCATCTTCTCTAGATCATTCACAAAAGCTAAGATTCATTTAGTCAGTGTTCCATTACGTGATTGATAAATGCAAAGCATGAGACTGGGAAAAACTGGAGGCCTAAAGACAGATTGGCAAACTTAATAATATTAAGTAGCAGTGTTTAAATCAAGGAAAGTTAAATTATAGGCCCTTGTTTTTTGTTCCTCAAAAATATTTTTGAGAGAGAGACAGAGGGAGAGGGCGCAAGTGAGCAAGGGGCAGAGAGAGGGAGAGAGAGAAAAGTGGGGCACAAGTCCACCCAAAGCAGGGCTCCAGCTCATGATGTGGGACTTGAACTTACGAACCATGAGATCATGACCTGAGCCGGTCAGATGCTTAAGGACTGAGCCACCCAGGCACCCAGAAACCATTAAGGTTTATCCTGGCCCTTCTACTTACGTCATTTGAAGAGGTATGTTAAATGTTAATAAGAACTGGTATTGTATAAAGTTATGTGTCAAGTCCACATGAAAATGTACTCATTAGCAAAATTTGTGGCTAATTATTTTGAAAATCTTATTTGAATAAACTTTCTATTTTCTTATAACTGTGAATTTTAATAATTATGTCCAGAACCCACCTGTAGAATTCCTTTCTGCATCATAGTCTTTCCAGGTTACAGTACTTCATTCTGACCTGCTTAAACAAAGATCATGGTTGTCGGGTAAATTCTGGTTGCTTATTCTCTTAGCTGTAGCAGAAAGATAGTGAAGTATATAGGTGCGTGCTATATGTATTTTTTACACTTTTTCCTTTTTTAATAAGAAAACTAGCCTTGAGATGCAGGAATAGCTTGAACTATACAGATCCCAAGTCTTGTATTGTCCATACCCATCTTCAAAGAAATATCCATTATGAAAAAAATTCACAAGCTAGAAAATTTGTTAGTTGCCACATCCACTTTTTTGTTTTAAATACCTGCACACATAAGCTTTTCAGAACTGTGTGATTGTGTGTGGTAGCTCCAGCTCTCTTCAGCCATAGAGATTAGTGGAGAACCAAAAAGCTACTAACCTTATTTTGTTTTTTAGAGAGAGAGCATGAGCGGGGGAGAGGGTCAGAGGGAGAGAGAATCCCAGGCAGGCTCTGCACTGAGCTAACGTGGGGCTCAGTCTCACGACCTGGGATCATGACTTAAGCTGAAACCAAGAGTCCAGCACTCCACTGACTGAGCCAGCCAGGCTCCCCATGTTTTGTTTTGTTATTTTTAATAAGAACAGGAGCTAATGTGACTTCTAATCTCACTTATCTGCAAATTGAGTTTGGGTTAAATACATATTGTGAGGCTACTGCAAATAACATATTATTTTTTATTACAGTTTTCATTAATTTATGTCTAAAAACAGCAACATCACACACTTCTGTTTGAGTAGAAATTTCCAAAACATTAGTAAGTATATAGTGTCATTTTAAAAATGAGAAAATCGGCTCAGTCGAAAATCAAACAGGAGATCTTCGTGACAACTAGAACTTATTACTGTTTTGTGACTGTAGATGTTGGAGTCTAGTCCAGTCCTGCCTCTTCTATTTTAGATCAGAACTTGCGTGAGCAGCAAGCATTTGCAGCCCTTGTCTATTTCTGTGTTAGAAAACTCCGGGTAGTGGCAGTGGATCGTGAGAGTGGGCTCTGGGCTTCTCCTCTCCTCTTATACTTAACTGGGTCCTTATTTAGGGCTCCCAGCCTTTTCAGGATTGTGATCATTTTTAACCAGGTACTATGATTAGTACTGCATGGGGTAAGAGGTGAAGGAGGTTAGTCTCCATTCTGCAGTTCAGCTGCTTTGAGAACCGAGGGAAACAATATCCAGGCACACCTCGAACCCTACCTCTTAGGGCATCCTGCTATGTGTGAACCTTGACTTTAGTCATCTGCCTTTTATCCCAAAAGAATTATGTCACCGTTTTCAAAAGGAAAGCCAGTCCAGTGCGTTCACTCACGTGCCTGTATGCCACGGGTCAGGATGGAAATGATGGGTGGCTCTAACCCTAAAAAAGAAAGTTTGTGTCCATGGAGAAAACTTTATGCTATAGTGTCTGTGCCTCGCTCAATTGGTGCTTTCTGACTGCTGATTTTTGTGTTGCGGACGAGTGTCTTGTTCTGGATTGCTCTCCAAAAGTAGACAGTTACCTTTTATGGCTTAGGAAGGTTCTTTAAAATATAGGCAATTCCCATGTTTCTTTCATCAAGATATTGGGTTATTTGTATCCATTCCCATTCTTAATGGCTCTTTTATCTTGAGTGAGGTAGATAAAGGTTTAAGTAATGTGTGGGTCCCTTGACTTCAAGAAGAGGAGGCTAGATGGAAGTAAATGCCTGAGCAGGTTGGGGTACATTTATTCTTGCATGCTCAACTTTTATAGTCTACTCCCGTTACTAACTTTCTTACATTTTTATCCCTGGTTACCAATTCTCGTGCCTGGCATGTAGTAGCCACTCAATGAACGATGGTGACAGTTTCTGAGCTTTCATGCATCCTTGCTTGGTTCGAAGAGGCTTCTGTCCAGGCTACATATAGGTGACCATAAGTTCTTCCTTTCCTGGTACTATTCACCTGTTGTCTCTATGTAATTATTAATGGCACACCTTTTTATTCTCCAGATTGTCTTGGTATGAATGACAAATTATATCCTGGCTATAACCCGGTACTTCAAAAATGTTTCCTCTTTTTAGTGCAATACCCATTTGGTTCAAAGGGAGATAGTTGTTCCTCTGTCATGGTATTTCCCCAACTTTTATTATTCTGATACCACCTTCACAGTTTCTGCTTATTCATTTTATCTATATGTACTTTGTACTTTGTTACTTTTAATTAAGTAAGTAATAACATAGGTTTTTAAAAAAACAGGTAGTTCTGAAAACCTTAAAAACCAGTCAACTGCCTCAGAAGCAGTTACTTTTAGTTCTTCTGCTTCATATTTTGAAATGCTGTCTATACATTGTTATTTCTTGAATTGTCAGTCTTAGATATTAACTGTTGTCTTGTTTTGGTAGTTTAGGATTTAAATTTAACTTTTGTATTCTGTCACACTTCATTCCAGCTTCCTTACCTCCTGATACTTTTTAAATCTTTCCCTGACAGGGTTGCCTGGGTAGCTCAGTCGGTTAATAGGCTCAGGTCACGATCTCGTGGTTCATGAGCTCCAGCCGTGCGCATCGGGCTCTGTGGTGATAGCTCAGAACCTGGAGCCTGCTTTGGATTGATTCTGTGTCTCCTTCTCTCTCTGCCCCTCCCCCAGTCACACTTTGTTTCTCTCCCTCTCTCTCTCTCTCTCTCTCTCTCAAAAATAAATAAACATTAAAAAATTTAAAAAAATAAATTTCTCTGGGGTGCCTGGGTGGCTCAGTCGGTTAAGCGGCCGACTTTGGCTCAGGTCGTGATCTTGCGGTCTGTGAGTTCGAGCCCCGCGTTGGGCTCTGTGCTGACAGCTCAGAGCCTGGAGCCTGTTTCGGATTCTGTGTCTCCCTCTCTCTGACCCTCCCCCGTTCATGCTCTGTCTCTCTCTGTCTCAAAAATAAATAAACATTAAAAAAAATAAATAAATCTCTCCCTGACACATTGTTATGGAAAACTTCAAACAGAGAGAAAAGTCAAAGATTTTTACAGTGAACACCTGTGTACCCACCACCTACATTAATAATTGACATTTTATTATACTTGATTTATCACATATCCACCCCTCTTGATAAGTTTTTTTTTTTTTTCACAATTTTTATTAAAATCAGTAGTAAGTTTACATTTTTATGCTCATGTAGATACTTTCACTGCTGGGTGAAGTAATAAAGTACAATTACCTTTCCTATTCTCTACGATTCATTTTTCCTGACACTAGTGATTGCCTAAATTTCTCTCTTTTTTTAAATGCTCCTAGCCCTAATTATTTCCTTCAGGCCTGTCATAATCTTCTCAATCTTTTATTTTAAAATTGTCACACGTGGGGCATCTGGGTGTCTCAGTTGGTTGAGCATCTGACTCTTAATTTCAGCTCAGATCATGATCTCACTCTTTGTGGGATCAAGCCCTGCATCAGGCTCTGCACTGACAGCATGGAGTCTGCTTAGAATTCTCTGTCTCCTTCTCTGTCTCTGCCCCTCCCCCACTCGTGTTCTCTCTCCAAATAAATACACTTAAATTTTTCACACTTGTCAGATATTTTATTAATTCTGTGTTGGGTTTTTTTTTTTTTTTAAGTTTATTTATTTTGAGAGAGATGGACAGAGAATCCCAAGCAGGCACCACGCTGTCAGTGCCCAGTGTGGGGCTCCATCCCATGAACCGTGGGATCATGACCTGAGCTAAAATCAAGAGTCCAGATGCTTGACAGAGCCACCCAGGCGCCCCAATTCTGTGTTGTTTTTTTAGCTTCACCACCATTCCCCTCCCCCAACCTTACATTATATTGTTCTATCTGTACAGGTTGTTCTCCAAGCCTACTGAACTTGGGACTTTCCAATATTGGGTCCCCTATATCCTACAACCTTTGTGTTGATTTTTTTTTTCTTGTAAGAGCATTTTCTCTAAGCTTTTTAAAGGATATAGAGAATATATGTTTCTTAAGCGGTTGTGTGTCTTAAGTTTTATTCTGTCTTCACTTTTGGTTAATAATATAGTTAAGTGTGATTAAAATTCAAGGTTGAATTCAGCTCAGAATCTAAGCAGTCATTCGGTAGTCTTCAAACTTGCAGTATTTTCAGAAGGCAAATGTGTCTCTTTCCTGATTCAGTATATATGGCCTGTTCTCTCTGAAACATTTCAAATCCTCTCTTTATCCCTTGTGTTTTGAAATTTCACTGCCTTCATAGGAGCCTTTTTTTTTTTTTCCTTCCATGCATTGAATTGGGGGGGCGGGGGGGGGGGTTCTGTTCAGTCTCCAGGCTCAGTGCCCTTCAGTGTTAGATTCATTCACTGTTTGATTACTTTTTTCCCTCCATTTCCTCAGTGATCTTTTTTGTTGCCCCTGATATTCCCCTTCCAGAGCTTTAGACCGCTTGACTTAAGTTTGTTGGCTATCTTTCAGTTTTGTTTCCTATCTTTGTCCTCTATTTCCAATACTGCTTCTTAACTTTATTTTCCCACTTACAGATTTTTAAAATTTTCAGCTATTTTTAATTTCTTCTTAATCTCTACTCTCGTTGTTTCATGGATATACTATATTTATTTTATAGGAGGTGTTTTTATTTAATTTTTATCTTCTGTTCTCTGTGTTGTCTGTTTCCTCTGAGTTTCCTTGATTCCTCTTACATATTGGAGACCTCACAGACACCAAAGTAAGACTTGGCTACCCATCCGTATTAAGAATAAAATAATAAGACACTGGTTGGCAGCTCTGCATGGATGGGGCCTCTCAAAGAATAGGGGTAACTGTAGAGTGAATAGGCTCACTTATTCCATGGAGGACCCCCAAATGTCAGTATGTGAAGAGTTTTCTCTGAATTCAGTGAGGACATGCAAAGAAAAATCTTAATTCGTTCCTGATGGTCACTCAAAATACAGACTTTAACTTTCTAAAAATTAGTACTTGCTTCTGCTGTGCCTAATATCTGAAGCTAGAGCCTTTTTGAGCTCATTTTTCCAGAGATTTTTGCTAAAGGATTAGGTGTTGTCTCAGGACTTTCAAGAACTGGGGGGGGGCAAGAGGCAGGGGAGTCCCTCTCTTAAGCTTACTGACCAGACCTTCCGTTTTTAGCCCTGAACTCACCCAAGTGCAGTATACTCCGTTCCCTTTCCCTGATACTTGGTGCCTCCAGAGTTTAGCCCCCTGGGGCTCTTTGAGATCTGCATACCTTACCATTGAGAAAGCTTGTCAGGCACTTGGGGTGCAGCTACCATAGCTCTGCTTAGTTGTTTCCCACTCATGTCCTCTTTTATCTTCCAGAATCCTGTTGAATTCTTTAAATCTAACTATATTCAGAAAGGATCCTTTACATCACTATAAATGGAAAATTGTGTCACTTTCCAAAATTAAAAAGTAAAGATCATATAAGCACAACAGCATTATTAAATTCTACCAGCTGTTAAGGACTAGCATTGAACAGATATGTTCTTTTTTAAAAATTTTTTTATTAAGCTTTTATTTTAATTTCAATATAGTTAACATACAGTGTTATATTAGTTTCGGGTGTACAATATAGTGCTTTTATACGTTACTCAGTGCTCATCATGATAAGTGTACTCTTCATCCCCATCACTTATTTAACACACTTCCCCACCCACCTCCCTTCTGGTAACCATCAATTCTCTATAGTTACGAGTCTGTTTCTTGGTTTGTTTCTCTTTTTTTTTTCTTTGTTCATTTATTTTGTTTCTTACAATTCACATACTAGTGAAATTATGTGGTGTTTGTCTTTCTCTGACTTACAATGCTTAGCATCATACTCTAGTTCCATCCATGTCATTGCAAATGGCAAGATTTTGTTCTTTTTTATGGTTTAATAATATTCCATTATATATATATATGTGTGTGTGTGTATATATATATGTGTGTATGTATATATATATGTATATATGTGTGTGTGTATGCATATATGTGTGTGTGTGTATATATATATATATATATATATATATATATATGCCATTTCTTTATCCGTTCATGTATCAGTGGACACTTGGGCTGCTTCCATGATTGGGTTATTGTAAATAATGCTGCAATAAAACGTAAGGGTACATATATCCTTTCAGATTAGTATTTTTGTATTTTGGGTGTGTAAATACCCAGTAGCGTGATTACTGGATCAGAGGGTAGTTCCATTTTTAACATTTCTTAAAATTAAAAAAAAAAAAATTTTTTTTATCTTTATTTATTTTTGAGAGAGGGAGAGACAGAGCATGAGCAGGGGAGGAACAGAGAGAAGGAGACACAGAATCTGAAGCACGCTCTAGGCTTTGAGCTGTCAGCACAGAGCCGATGCAGGACCCGAACCCACGAACTGCGAGATCATGACCTGAGCCGAAGTCGGACGCTTAACCAACTGAGGCACCCAGGGGCCCCTATTTTTAACTTTTTGAGGAACCTTCTTACTCTTTTCCACAGTAGCTGTACCAGTTTGCATTCCCATCAACAGTGCACAAGGGTTCCTTTTCTCCACATCCTTGCCAACGCTTGCCGTTTCTTGTGTTTTGTTTTGTTTTGTTTTGTTTTGTTTTGTTTTAGAAACAGAGGGAGAGAGAGAATCCCAAGCAGCCTTGACACTCAGGGCAGAGCCCGACACAGGGCTTGATTCATGACCCTGGGATGATGACTTGAGCGAAAACCTAGAGTCAGATGCTCAACTGACTGAGCCACCTAGGCGCCCCTTGTGTTTTGGGAGTTTTGTTTGTTTTTAATGCTTATTTATTTTGAGAGAGGGAGAGAGAGAATCCCAAGCAGGCTCCACAGTGTCAGCACAGAGCCCATCTTTGGGCTTGAACCCACGAATTGTGAGGTCATGACCTGAGCCAAAATCAAGAATCAGACACTTAACTGACTGAGCCACCCAGGCACCCTAGTGTTTAAAAAAAATTTTTTTTTAATCTTTATTTCTTTTTGAGAGAGAGAGAGAGCAGGGGAGGAATGGAGAGAGAGGGAGACACAGAATCCAAAGCAGGCTCCAGGCTCTGAGCTGTCAGCACAGAGCCCAACAGTCTCTGATCTTTGCTTGAAAACTCAAATATTAAAAATAGATCTAACCTGTGACCCAGCAATAGCACTGTTAGGAATTTACCCAAAGGATACAGGAGTGCTGATGCATAGGGGCACATGTACCTCAATGTTTATAGCAGCACTTTTCAACAATAGCCAAATTATGGAAAGAGCCTAAATGTCCATCAACTGACGAATGGATAAAGAAGATGTGGTTTATATATACAATGGAATACTACTTTCCAATGAGAAAGAATGCAATCTGGCCATTTGCAGCAATGTGGATGGAACTGGAGAGTGTTATGCTAAGTTAAATAAGTCAGGCAGAGAATGACAGATACCGTATGTTTTCACTCATATGTGGGTCCTGAGAAACTTAACACAAGACCATGGGGGAGGGGAAGGGGAACCTTGATACAACCAATGCCAAGAAAGGCTCTTTAGGGTCTTGAATGATTTAAGAATGTAAAAGGGCCTGCTATCAGTCTGAGAACAACTGAGCTATATGATTCCGATGACATCACACATTAACACTAATTTTGGTATTAAACATTCTCTCCTCTCCCAATTTTTGCTACATATGCTCTAGTTCTTCATTAAACATGGATTTTGTGGCAGTAATATTGCCGCTACCTTGATAACCTCCCAAAATTAGGAACAAGAAACTGCCTATGTTTAATGCTTATGTGTTCTAGCTACAGATAAGTGTAATTTCCATGCCCATACATCTGTCTATAAAAACCACTGAAATTAATCAAAAAGCCTCTTTTAGTATTTTTTGATATTTGAAATCTTGCTCCAGTCAAAACCTTTCAACAAAGAAAAAGATATCAACATGTATAAAAATTCAGAATACATAGTAATACATTTTTAAAAAGTATACACAGTGTAATCATGTAACTTAGTCATTAATGATATGGGAAATTTATCCAAAGTGATCTCAATAAAACTGAAAATAGGGAGACAGAAAAAAAGGCCCACATATTCAGCTTTTTTATGCCAATGGGGAAGCAAACTCACCTATTCCAAGGATTTTAATTCCTATAAAATGCCTAGTTTTCCACTGCCCATCACAAAGGTGATAAACTCAAATTTTATCATTGACTACATAATACATTTTCATTTTCCTTGAACTGACAGGCTCACTTCACTCATTTTCAAGAAAATGTATGCCTGTTACCCAAGTCTGCTTAAATGGCTACTTCAACTTGTTATTCAAATAATTGTAAAGTTTTCCTTAAGATAACCATCATATTTCAATTTGCACACAGAACTGGTTTGTGTGTACTTCACGTTTCTTTATACAAAATATTAAAAAGACATGCTAGAGTGTTGGGATTACTTACTGTTGATCATTTTTATTGCATCAAGGACATTCTTAGAGAAATAGCCTCCCCTTCCACGAGTATGTGGTAATGAATTACTTTGGTGCCAATTACCTTGATTTGTGCTAAGGCACTAGCTGTTTTTGTTGTTGTTGTTTAATTTCTTTTTAATATTTTTAATGTTTTTATTTATTTTTGAGAGATAGTGCAGACAGAGAGGGAGACAGAATCGGAAGGGGCGCCTGGGTGGCTCAGTTGGTTCAGCGCTGGACTTCAGCTTAGGTCATGATCTCACAGTTTGTGGGTTCAAGCCCTGTGTCGGGCTCTGTGCTGGAAGCTCATAGCCTGGGGCCTCCTTTAGATTCTGTGTCTCCTCTCTTTGCCCCTCCCCCTGCTTGTTCTTTCTCTCTGTCTCAAAAACAAATATTAAAAAAATATATATTAGAATCCTTAGCAGGCTCCAGGCTCTGAGCTGTCAGGACAGAGCCCAGCGCAGGGCTCAAACCCATGAACCATGAGATCATGATCTGAGCCAAAGTCAGACACTTAACCGACTGAGCCACCCAGGGACCTGAAGGCACTAGCTGTTTTAACTACCGTTGCTTTTGCATTATCAGTGAGAACTAATGATAAACCTTCCCAACCTGAAGGAAAACATTTTCTTCCTGAAAATCAGTGGGGGAATGCATACAGTTTCTATGTGGTAATTTCTTTGGGTTATGTATTTTTTTGTGGTAGAGAAATTCAACAGAACCCTTAATTGTTGTACTATATTTGGATTCTTACCGGCAACCAGAAGCTTTGTTGTGTGGAAGAGTCTGATGTAGATGTTTTTCTTGACTTTATAGGGAAAGTTAGAGATTTGACCTGCTAGCCCACAATTTCCAGTCTTTTGGTCTTACGGAACCGTTGAAGAGTAGCTGATGGAGTGGTTGCAGGACTCACACTTCTCAATTGCAAAACTTAAGATAAAGCTGGAGTAATCAAAACGACATGATATTGGTATAAGGATGGATGCTTAGATAATGGAATAGAATTGAGAATCCAAAAATAAACCCTCACATTTGTGTCATTTGATTTTTTTTCTAATACATAATTTGATTTTTTTTCCCTAATACATAATTTGATTTTTTGACTGGGACAGTTCAGTGGGGGAAAGAATAGTCTTTTCAACAATGAGGTAACCATATGCAAAAAAATGAAGTTAGGCCTCTTCCCCACACCATACACAAAAATTAACTCAAAATGAATCCTAGATCTAAATATCAGAGCTAAAACTATAAAACTGCTATAGAAATACAGGTAAATCTTTTATGTCCTTGGATTAGACAAAGCCTTCTTAGATATGGCCTCAAAAGCACAAGAAAATAATTTGGACTCCTTCAGAATTAAAAACTATCATGTGTGAAAGGACAACATCATTAGGAAAGTGAAAAGAAGCCACTGAATGGAGTAAATTTGTAAGTCATATCTGATAAGAGACATATCTGGAATATAAAAGGAGCTCTTATAACTGAATAATAAAACAGTAATTCAGTTACACAATGGGCAAAGGATGTGAATAGGTGCTTCTCCAAAGAAGGTAGACAAATGGTCCGTAATCACATGAAAATGTGCTCAGTATCATTAGCTGTCAGAGAAATGCAGATCAAAACTACAGTGAGATACTACTTCACATGCAGTGGACAATGTCTCTAATAAAAAAAAGCCAATCATTATGTGTTAGTCAAGATATGGAGAATTTGGCATCCTGATAAATTGCTGTTTGAGAATATGAAATGGTGCGGTCACTCTGGAAAACAGTCTGGCTCCTCAAAAAGTTAAACACAGAGTTACCATATATATGACCTAGTAATTCTTCACGTAGGTATGTACTCAAGGGAAGTATGTCCACACAAAAACTGACATGAATCTTCATAGCACCATTATTCACAGTAGCCAAAATATGGCAATAACCCAGATGTCCAGCAGTTGATGAATAGATACAGTAGTAGATCCATACAGTGGGTCCTTAGTCACAGAAAGGACAAAGTACTGACACATGCTACAACATAGGTGAACCTTGAAAGCATGTTAAGTGAAAGAAGCCAGATGGAGAGGCCACATATGTTAGTCCATTTATACGAAATGTCCAGAATAGACAAATCCGTAGAGACCAGTTAGGTTAACAGTTGCCTAGACCTAGGTGGAGATGTAGGCCATCTTTTGGGAAAGAGGAAAATGTTCTAAAGTTAGATTGTGATGGTTGCAGAACTCTGAACACACTAAAAGCCGTTGAATTGTATGTAAGTTCTCTCTCAATAAAGCTGTTTAACAAAGAGAGTAATGACTGTGAGGCTGCCAAGCAAACTTGGCGTTACTATTAGGAAAAAATTCTATACCCTGAGTAAATACTGAACTTTGTATTCCAGTTTTACTAGGATAAAAAGATGACCAAATTACCTACTCTTTACTTTTCAGAAAGGAGAAGATGAATATGCCAACGTTGATGCCATTGTTGTATCAGTGGGTGTTGATGAAGAAATTGTTTATGCCAAATCAACTGCCTTACAGGTGAGAGGTTTATGGCAGTTTTAGGCCTGAGAATCCTCGAATCATCGATGGCACTGTTCAGTGTGGTATTCACTAGCCATATTAAAAATTAAATTCTTCAGTCCCAAGTCTCAAGTACTGAGTACCATATTGGAGCTGGTAGAGAATATTTCCATCATCATTAAAAGCTCAGTGGACCCCCCCCCCCACACACACACACAAAACAAGGAAGAAAAAATTTTAAAACATAAACACATCCTTATTTAAAAAGAAAGAAAGAAACAACCATACTTCAACTAAAGAAACACAAAAAAAGGTTTGGTGGACAGCCCCAAAAAAGAAGTATATAAATTGGGATAGATTTAATCGTATATAACAATAAAATCTAACAGTGGATTAAGTAGAACGGTTTTTTTCTCTTTTAGTTAGTCTTCAGGAACACAGGGTTTTTCTGGTCTGTCTTCTGCCATACATAGAGGCCAGCCCTTGGGCTCATGGTGCAAAAATTGCTAGAGCTCCAGCCATTACATCTGCATTCCAAGTAGAAAGAATGGAGAAAGGGAAGAAAATGAAGACATCTTTCCCTTTATGAAGATACTTGAAGTCCCACAGAATACTTCTATTTATAACTTATTGGCCAGAATTTAATGGCCATAAGCTGCAAGAAAGGACAGGAAGTAGTCTTCATGCTGAGTGTGCCCAGCTAACAATCCCAAGTCTTTCTGAGAGGGAAGAAATGAGTAATTGGTAGGCAGCTAGCAGTCTTTGGGGGAGGTAGAATGTGCATTTCCCTGATGTGCTACTTTGTCCCTTGTTTTATGCGTTTCTGTTCTAAATAACCGTATAGTTCATAGAAACACAAATTATCCGTATGATTTGGTGGTCTTTATTATGGAATATTTCAAACATCAAAGTAGATAAATAATAATGTGACACTCTAATGTACCCATTATCCAATATGTACCCATTATCCAATAAATTGTAAGCTCTTGGCCAGTTTCATTTCATTTGTATCCACATCTAGCTTATTTTGAAGTTAATTCCAGATACCTTATTTTATAAATATTTCTGAGTAAGTACATTAATTTTTTTTAATTTGTAAATACTGTTGTTACTTTTGTCTTTTCCTATAGACGTGGCTCTTTGGTTATGAACTGACTGATACTATCATGGTCTTCTGTGATGACAAAATTATCTTTATGGCCAGCAAGAAGAAAGTGGAGTTTTTAAAACAGATTGCTAACACTAAGGGCAATGAGAATGCAAATGGAGCCCCTGCCATCACACTGCTGATACGGGAAAAGGTCAGAACTAGTAAAGAATGTGTCATAAATGTGAAAGAATGTTTAAAAGTAATAAATGGAAATCCCTCTAGGAATTTAAAAATATACAGGAGAAGATTTTTGCTGGCTAACATTGTAATTACAAAGTTTTAGCACATCTTCGTTGTGTTGGTTAGGAAGAAAAAAGTTCAGTAACCCTGTCGGTTCTGTAGCAAAACACACAGGCTGTGAGATTCTGTCAAACATGGACTTTATGTGTCCATTCTCAAGGGTAATGTCAACTCGTTTGTTTTCATCTTAGTACTTCAATTGGCATAAATACCTGGGGGTTTTTTGTTTTAAGTCCTCTCCTAACATGGGGCTGGAGCTCACAAGCCTGAGATCAAGAGTTGCAGGCTCTCCCAGCTGGGCGCCCCTAGAACAAAAATAATTTTAAACATCCTTAAGAAAACAGATGTACCTCATACTCAGTGTTTATCATATGTGGTCTTTTTTGTCGTACTTTCCACCTGACACTTTTTCTCAGGATATTGTTCCCCTGTGTGCATGAGTGTTTTAGCTGTTCCTGAAGAAAAAGAATAGTCTTGTCAACTTATGTGGCACTTTAGTTTGTAAAAATATCCAAAGAAATTTTGTGTTAACTTTTAGAGTTAATTCTGCCATAAGGAAGTAAGTAGGTGAGGCATGGGGAGAAAATTTATTCTTTCTATCGTTCCAAATATTTGTGCCTGTTACTAGTAGAACATAGATGTCTAATTCTAAAACTAATTAACAAGAGTCTTTTCTTTGTGGCACTGATAGAATGAAAGCAATAAGAGCAGCTTTGACAAAATGATTGAAGCCATTAAAGAAAGCAAGAACGGCAAGAAGATTGGAGTGTTCAGCAAAGACAAGTTCCCTGGAGAGTTCATGAAGAACTGGAACGACTGCCTCAACAAAGAGGGCTTTGACAAAGTGAGAACACTCCCAGAAACATGCAGATTAGGAGTTTCAAAGATAGAAGTGTGACAGCTTTCCATAACAGATAGTGCAAAGAATATGTTTTGGGAAAAGTATATATTCCTTCAGATTTCCATTTTCCATTCTGTTTGGCTGAGCAGTAAGCCAGTTTGACTTTTCAGTCAGGAATGGCCCATTTGGAAGATAGTTTAGCTCTTGCAGGGGGAAACAGAAACCTCTCTCTCTCTCTCTCTCTCTCTCTCTCTCTCTTTTTTTTTTTTTGTTAAATATTTATTTTGGGAGAGCATTGAGGCACAAGCAGGGGAGAGGGAGAGAGAATCCCAAGCAGGCTCCTCACTTTCCTTACAGAGCCTCATGCAGGGCTTAAACTCACAAACCACAAGATCATGACCTGAGCTGCAATCAAGAGTCAGACTCTTAACTGAGCCATCCAGGTGACCCCAGAAAAATCTCTTATCCAGAAAAAATACATTTTTTCCCCTCCCTGCTCTCCTGCCTGTCTTCCTTTTCTGCCTTTATAAGATCCTCTAGAGAAGAGTGTTTACATTTACATTTAAATGGTATATTAGTTCAATGCCTTTTAGAATACACACAGTGAGCTGGTAATGAGCTATTTTAAATGTTTATTCAGTCCAAGAAAAGAGTATTTTTATATTCCGTAAACTACTGATGAATGGTGTGCTAAATAACCAGGTAACTTCACTGATGATACTCACATTGGGAGAGAGGCATTTTTTTTTAGCAGTTCTGTATTTACCTGTTAGAAATTCTTATCACTTTGACTGCAGATAGATATCAGTGCTGTTGTGGCTTATACCATTGCTGTAAAGGAGGATGGGGAGCTCAACCTAATGAAGAAAGCAGCTAGCATCACCTCTGAGGTCTTCAACAAATTCTTCAAGGAAAGAGTCATGGAAATAGTTGATGCAGATGAGGTAAATGGAGAGGGGAAAGTCTGTACTATTTTAATGAAGCAGAAGTAAGTCCCTACCGTGCAGTGTTTTTTGCTGCATGTTTGGCTTCCTTTGAAATTAGGCCTTTGATACAGAAGTTGCTGGTGTGTAATTTTGCCCGTTCTCTTTCTAAATAACTATAAACCTGTGCTAGTTTCCTGATGTTACCCAGTATTTTACTTGAGAATTCCTTGCATAGCTGTGGATTTCACATATTCTCAAAATCTGCTTTGCAGGTATACCAGTATATTACCTGACACGTAAGCCATTTCATAAGGCTTATATAACATCTTCAGTGATGTCAGGATATGTGTTGTCCTCAAATAATGTCCAAAAATTCAACAGTTTTAGACTCTTTGCCACCCTCTGGTGAATATTGTTAAACATTGTTTTATTTCTTTATGCTTACAGAAAGTTCGACACAGCAAACTGGCTGAGTCTGTGGAAAAGGCCATTGAAGAGAAAAAATACCTTGCTGGGGCAGACCCTTCTACTGTGGAGATGTGTTACCCTCCTATCATTCAGAGTGGTGGCAACTATAATCTCAAGTTCAGTGTGGTGAGGTAAGTATGAGAACTTCAGATTATAACAATCAGAGCATTTCAGCTTTCGGCCTGTTTTTTTCTTGGACTCATTTTGGAATTCAGAAAAGTTTAGTCTCTGTACCCTACGTGGAGCTCAAACTCACAGCTGAGAGATCAAGACTCAGACACTCCACTAACTGAGCCAGCCAGGCACCCCTGCATATTTTTATCTTATTTCACGTTGGTACTCCCTTTTACTTGAGCATTTATTTCATTTTGCTTTTCCAGATGATTAAAAATACCAAGAGGGCCACCTGGGTGGCTCAGTCGGTTAAGCGTCCGACTTCAGCTCAGGTCATGAGCTCACAGTTCATGTGTTCGAGCCCCACGTTGGGCTCCGTCCTGACAGCTCAGAGCCTGGAGCCTGCTTCAGATTCTGTATCTCCCTCTCACTCTGCTCCCCCACCCCCATTCATGCTCTTTCAAAAATAAATAAATGTTTAAAAAAATTGTTTTAAATATCAAGAAAAATGTAAAACATGTTGAGAAAAACCATTAAGGTATTATGAGATATGCCATAATGTAATTCCCCTTCTGAGTTTTTTCTTTGAATGAAAGGAAAACGTGCTATTTATTTATTTATTTATTTATTTATGAGCGAGCAAGCGAGCACATGCATGTGTGAGAGCAGGGAAGGGTCAGAGAGAGAGACAGAGTCAGAGAATCCCAAGCAGGCTCCAAGGCTCTTAGCTGTCAGCACAGAGCTCAGCGCGAGGCTCGATTCCGTGAACTATGAGATCATGACCTGAGCCAAAGTCGGCCCTGATCCAGCTGAGCCACCCAGGTGCCTGTAATTTTTAAAAATATTATGAAGAATGCTGTTTTTCCTGGTCAGGCTGAAGGAACTAATTCATAATGCATAGTACAGTTCATAGTGGCTGGTGGAAAAGTGATGGCTTACCCTTGAGCTTAAAACTATAATGAATAGAATTTGGTATATTTTTTGTCTATTTAGGAAACCACAAGTAAGCTTCTCACTGAATTTTTATCCTGTGAGCTTCAGTCAGTAATTTTACCTCTTTATAAGCTAATCTGTTTTTTAAAAAGAGTGTAGGTCCTTCTTCAGCTACGGGATATAACAGGGAAAGGTGATTATAGATGTTTTATGCCAGTGCTACTAAGGACTTTGCTAGTTTGCGTAATGAAATGCTTTCTTCTTTTGGTCTCTAGTGACAAGAATCACATGCATTTTGGGGCCATCACTTGTGCCATGGGTATTCGCTTCAAATCTTACTGCTCCAACCTTGTTCGCACTTTGATGGTTGACCCTTCTCAGGAAGTTCAAGAAAATTACAACTTTTTGCTCCAGCTTCAAGAGGAACTGCTAAAGGAATTAAGACATGGTGAGGTGCCTTAGAAAAGATTCGGAAATGAAGTCAACTAAAGTGTCTCTAGTGTTTAAGTGCATTTATATCCCTGAGGCGTTTATACTAAAAATAGAATTTGATTTTACTAGCTTTGAATCACCCTAGCATTTCACTCTTCAGTCTTTTAGCATGAGTGGTTGTTGTGGTTTTACATTGGTGTTTGCAGAAAACTTCTGTGACCAGTTAGGCCTCTGCATCCAAATCTTCATAAAATATCTGGCCTTGTTACTTTTCTTTGGTTCTGAGAACTAGTATCTCTAGCAACAGAATGTGTATTGTTAATTCTACATTGAATGGATACAAGGAATCTTAGTCTAAGGGCAAAACTAATAGCAACTCTGCTAAGCAAGCAATTGCATATCTCAGAAGGAAACAAAGTGCTTGACACCACACCTCTTTTGTCTTGAGACTCTACACTCCTAGTTGGCGAAATGGGACTTCAAGTTTTCTACTCTATAAGCCCACCCATGTGCCCATAGCTTCTAGATACAATTCCTCCGTGTTACCTCAAGTCGATCTTGAGAAATCCTATTGGAAGTAATAGTCCCAGGTAGTTTGATGAGGATAAGGACTCCTTTGAGTCCACCATATCTAGACTCCTCTGGCTTGAAGACTGTGTTCATACTATAGATCATGAAACATTAAGGCCAGAGTCCTCCTTTTTTTTTTTTTTTAATTTTTTTTCAAAAAAATTTTTTAATGTTTATTTTTGATAGAGACACAGAGCATGGGTAGGGGAGGGGCAGAGAGAGATGGAAACACAGAATCAGAAGCAGGCTCCAGGCTCCGAGCTGTCAGCACAGAGCCTGACATGGGGCTCGAACTCACGAACCATGAGATCATGACGTGAGCTGCAGTCAGACATTTAATCAACTCAGCCACCCAGGTGCCCCTTTTTTTTTAATTTTTAAAAAGTTTATTTTTTTAATTTAAATTTAAGTTAACGTACGGCGTAATAACAATTTCAGGAATAGAATTTAGAGATTTATCACTTACGTGTAACACCCAGTGCTCATCCCAACAGGTGCCCTCCTTAACACCTATTTAGCCCATTCCCCACCCAGCTCTCCTCCAGCAAACCTCAGTTTATTCTCTGTATTTAAGAGTCTCTTATGGTTTGTCTCCCTCAAGGCCAGAGTCTTTGTAATAGTAATTCACCCATTCAGTAGTCCTATTTTTCAAAATGTATGATAACTTGAATTATTACGCCATTTATCAACTCAAATTACTTCACTGAGACCTGGCATCCCATAGTCCTCCTGCGTCATTGATTCTCAAACAGTGTAACTAAGAGTGACTAGGTGAGTTGTTTATTTAAAAATGCAGAATTCTAAGCCCTACCACTCCTGCAGCTTCATTTCTTAGTTCACACTTTGAGAAACTCTGCTTTAGGGAACTTAATAGGTGAAAAAATGTTGATGGAAACGTAGTGGTCGTAGGGGCTCCTGGGTGACTCAGTCGGTTAAACGTCTGACTTTGGCTCGGGTCACGATCTCACAGTTTGTGAGTTCAAGCCCTGCGTCGGGCTCTGTGCTGACAGCTCAGAGCCTGGAGTCTGCTTCGGATTCCGTGTCTCCCTCTCTCACTGCCCCTCCCCTGCTTGCTCTTGTGCACTCTCTTTCTCTCTCTCTCTCTCTCTCTCTCTCTCAAAGATAAAGACATTAAAGAAAATTTTTTTTTTAACTTGTGGTCATTTTTGTTTTTGGGGGTTTTTCTCCACCTAAGATACTATAATGTTTCCTTTCTGTCTTGTCATTAGGTGTGAAGATATGTGACGTGTATAATGCTGTCATGGATGTGGTTAAAAAGCAGAAGCCAGAGTTGCTGAACAAAATAACCAAAAATCTAGGGTGAGATGTGATGAAGTTCATTGTCACTCTGAGACAGTTTTCATGACTGGCCGTGGTCAGGCAAAATATTCTTAGATCAATTCACCCAACATTTATGGACTCTTAAACTTACGGTCCAAACACATAGTGTTATCAGAGAATGTGGGAAAGATTTCATTTCTACTTCCTGGGAAGAGGTAGAGATTTTTGCAGACCAATGTAGTAGATGCCAATAGACCTTCTAGGCTTAATACTAGTGTTAGGAGTCGTTACTTAGTGTATGTCCTCTTTTAGAACACTTCAGCTCACATTTGCAAATGAAATACTCTTGAGATATCCTACAATTAAATTTTTTTTTTTCAATTTTTATTTAATCCAGTATTTCTCCAATGTATTTGACCATTCATCACCTAGAAATACTCAACATCTTATAGAACCAAAGACATTTTGGAAGACAGAGGCTCTGGGCAGTTTCCTTAGATGGAAACTAGTCTGGGATATATAGTTTCTTTCTGGAATTTTCTGATGGACAAGAGGAAATACATTGGCTGTACCAAGTCTTGGCCCAGGTGACTTAATCCTAGTTACCAACAGTCCACAAAAAATCACCTTGCTTGGGGCACCTGAGTGGCTTAGTCAAGCCGATTCTCGATTTCGGCTCAGGTCGTGATCCCAGGGTCGTGGGATCAAGTTCCACATCTGGCTCTGTGCTGAGTGTAGAACCATGTTTTAAGATTCTCTTCTCCCTCTTTCTCTTTCTCCCACCCTCCCCCCTCTTTGCCCCTCCACTTGTGCTCGCTTTCTAACTCCTAAATATAAAAAAAAGTTTTTAATTTTTATTAATTGCTGTGCTTAATCCACTTACTATGGTCTTGGTAATATTCCCCTTAACAGTCTACTAAGTTGTTTATAGGAAAACTGGTAGAATATTGAAATTTAAATATGGTGTATAAGCTAAAATAAAGAAGGCTTGATATAATAAATGTTACACGAGGTACTTAATTAGGAAATCTGTTTCAACATATTATTAGCCCAAAGACTGTCCTCGAATCCTCTTCCTTAACTGACTGAGCAGCAGGGCCAATCACTCAACATACTTATCTGCCTTATCCTGAAAATTGAAATAGAATATATTGTACTTGACCCATGTTAGAGATCTTTTAGCCTATTGCTGAAATTTCTCTTCATTTCCTTTTTAGGTTTGGAATGGGAATTGAATTCCGTGAAGGCTCTTTAGTAATTAATAGTAAAAATCAGTACAAACTAAAGAAAGGTGAGTTTTACAGGCGTGCAGTAGGAAAATACTTTTTTGAATAATTTCCTTTAGCTTCATCTTCCCCATTTTCTGTGTAAAATCTACACTTCTCCATTCTCTCACGGTTATAGACTGACTCCTGTTTGCTGTTTTAGGGATGGTTTTCAGCATCAATTTGGGATTCTCAGATCTTACTAACAAGGAAGGGAAGAAACCAGAAGAGAAAACCTATGCTCTGTTCATTGGTGACACAGTGCTTGTGGATGAGGTGTGTATTCTTCTTTGACCTTTGATTGTTCATGAACTAACATTGAAAATACATTTTATATTCTTTGGAGTTTTTTTCTTAAAGGTGTTTGTTAGGGGCACCTGGGTCAGTTAAGCGTCCGATGCTTGATTTCGGCTCAGGTCCTGATCTCATAGTTCATGGGATTGTGCCCCTCAGTGGTCTCTGTGCTGATAGCCCAGAGGCTGCTTGGGGTTGTCTCTGTCTTTGCCCCTCCCCCACACGCTTGGGCGTGCGCTCTCTCAAACTTTTTTTTTTTTTTTAAGTGTTAAATGCTAGCTGAAGGGAGAGGTCCATGTGACAGTGACCCAATACAGCTAGGAATAGAGATTGTCATCCAAATACAGAGAATAATTTATTAAAAAATTTTTTTAATGTTTATTTTTGACAGAGACAGAGCATGAGTGGGGGAGGGGCAGAGAGAGAGGAAGACACAGAATTGCAAAGCAGGCTCCAGGCTCTGAGCTGTCAGCACAGAGCCTGACGCAGGGCACAAACTCATAGACCGCAAGATCATGACCTGAGCCCAAAGTCAGACACTTAATCGACTGAGCCACCCAGGCACCCTCCTTTTTTGTTGTTGTTGTTTTTTACATTTATTTACTTTTGAGAGACAGAGTGTGAGCAGGGGTGGGGCAGAGAGAGAGGGAGACACAGAATCAGAAGCAGGCTCCAGGCTCCGAGCTGTCAGCAGAGAGCCTGACGTGGGGCTCAAACCCACGAACTGTGAGATCATGACCTGAGCCGAAGTCGGACGCTTAACCGACTGAGCCACCCAGGTGCCCCACAAATACAGAGAATAATTTAAACCACACAGTTCAACTTGTGACTTGAACCTGGATCATGATAATATTGGGAACTGATTCTTTTTTAAAATTTTTTTAACAGCTTTATTGAGTTACAGTTTACATACCATGCAGTTCACCTGCTGAAAGTGTTTAATTTAGTGATTTTTAGTATATTCCCAGCAATCAGCACCACAGTCTAATTTTAGAACATTTTTATCACCTCAGAAAGAAACCGTGTACCCTAGCAGTCACTCCTCATTTTCCCCCCAAACTCCCCAAACCTAGTCAATGACTAAACCACTGGTTCTGGGCAGTTGTGGTCTTTTATAATTCTTTTTTTCACTTAGCAGAACTGATCCTTAATGTTCATAATAGCAAATACTTCTGAGTTCTTATTATGTTAGCACTTTTATGCATTAATTCACTGAATTATGATACCCTGTGAAGTAGATACTTTATCCTCAGATAAACTGGGGCACAGAAGTAGAAGTAAGTTGCCACATATCACCACTAGAAAGTGATTGAGGCAAAGGGCGCCTGGGTGGCTCAGTGAGCATCTCTTATTTCGGCTCAAGTCATGATCTCCCAGTTTGTGGGATCGAGCCCCATGTCGGGCTTTGCACTGACAGTACGGAGTCTGCTTGGGATTCTCTCTCCCCCTTTCTCTCTGCCCTTTCCCCACTCGGGTGCACTTGCACTCTCTTTCTCAAATAAAACTTTTTTTAAAAAAACAAAACAAGGGAAGGAAAAAAAAAAAAGAGGCTAGAGTGGGAGAGAGCCAAAGCATAAGAGACTCTTAAAAACTGAGAACAAACTGAGGGTTGATGGGGGATGGGAGGGAGGGGAGGGTGGGTGATGGGTATTGAGGAGGGCACCTTTTGGGATGAGCACTGGGTGTTGTATGGAAACCAATTTGACAATAAACTTCATATATTGAACATAAAAAAAAAAAGAAGAAAATAAACATTGAAAAAACAAAACAAGAAAGTGATTGAGGGACGTTTCACATCAAGCCTGTATTCGTAATCATTATCCCAGAGATTTTAGTATCCACAAGTTTCGAAGCATTGGCCAACTGTATACTAGGCTAGAAAGTGAAAGTGCTTTATTTAAATGCTCTTGTAAATGTCTCTGACTTCTTCCTTTTATTCCAGGATGGCCCAGCTACTGTCCTCACTTCCGTGAAGAAAAAAGTGAAGAATGTGGGGATTTTTCTAAAGGTAGGAAGAAGAAAAGCAAGTGGTGTAGGAAGTTTGGTACTGTGGAAAGGCTAAAGTAATAACTGGCTAAAAAGGTTAAAACTGGAATTGCTGATTCTCATTTTTCCCCCATAGAATGAGGATGAAGAGGAGGAAGAGGAGGAGAAAGATGAGGCCGAGGACCTGTTGGGAAGAGGTTCTCGGGCAGCACTGCTTACTGAAAGAACACGAGTGAGTTTGTTGTTTTAATCCACATTGATCTCTCTCTCTGTCCTCTGGCTCCCATCTGGGGCACGTCTGTAAGACTGGCAGTTCTGCTGACTTGGGTGTGTCCTCTAGAACGAGATGACCGCAGAAGAGAAGCGGAGAGCGCATCAAAAGGAACTGGCAGCTCAACTCAACGAGGAAGCAAAGAGGCGACTGACTGAACAGAAAGGAGAGCAACAGATTCAAAAGTAAGAGTTTGTGTTGGGCAACGAGGTTGTCTTAGGTTTGTATTTGATTTGTAGAAATTCCTCAAAAAATGTTTTTATCCCCACTCCAGAGCTCGCAAATCTAACGTGTCCTATAAAAACCCATCTTTGATGCCTAAGGAACCACATATTCGGGAAATGAAGATCTATATCGACAAGAAGTACGAGACCGTGATAATGCCTGTGTTCGGTATCGCAACACCTTTTCACATTGCCACAATCAAGGTATGAGCATTGAGTCAGGATCCATCCAGACTGGTTCTGAAACTATGAGTTGTGCTTTCCATAGATTATTTTTCCGATTCCTCTACCCTCTGCTCATTCTCCACCCTTCTCACTTTGCTGACTCCCCCTCTCCTTGTCTCCTGCTGTTGTTCTCCTTCTTTTCCATTTTGCACTTGGTTAGAAAGTTCAGTGATCTCCTAGTCTAGAAATATAATTTGCATTAAGCATTTGTCTTATTTTGTTTTAGTTTTTTTTATAGGGAGAGAGCATGAGTTGGGGGAGGGTTGGAGAGAGAATGAATCCATAGCAGGCTCCATGCTGAGCGTGGAGCCTGACTTGGGGCTCAATCCCACCACCCTGGAATCATGACCTGAGGCAAAATCAAGAGTCGGACGCTCAACTGACTGAGCCACCCAAGCACCCCCACCCCGCCCCCCGCATTAAACATTTTTTAGCATGTTTTTGGACATGTGGTTCAGGGTACTCTGAGAAGCCAGTGATTCATTTGGAAGCACACATCTTGTCATACAAAAAAAATAAGCTAGGTGAAGGTAAAAAAAAATTAGACTTCGGTGAAGGTTTATAGGCTAGGTTTAGCAGTCAGGTTGTAACTCCTAATTTAATTTTAATGTCTCTAAGTACTAACCTTTACTTTGGAAAGAAACTTGTTTATTTTGTTAATGCTTTCCTTTTCTTTGAGCAGAATATAAGCATGTCTGTGGAAGGAGATTATACTTACTTGCGAATCAACTTCTATTGCCCAGGCAGTGCTCTTGGCAGGAATGAGGGCAACATCTTTCCTAACCCAGAAGCCACTTTTGTCAAGGAAATGTGAGTCCCCGGGAAAACAACCATCCCCCATCCCTGCTGGTTGGAGTGGTCTCTCAGGAACATCTCATTGTGCTTTGTACGGTTTTGATGATGGAAACCAGTTTAGAATCCTCATGAATATATGTTAAACTGATTACACATGTTTTGCAGTAGAATCATAAATAAGGAAATGTGTGCCTCATTGGAGTCTGTTCCTTCATGGTGTGGAATGGGATAATTGGCTATGCCAGATTTGAAAAATAAGTGTGATTTCCCACCCAGTGGATTAGCCATTTATAACATGCTCTATTTAAGAGAAAAGAAAGAGGGATGTTTTTCAGCTTTCCAGACACTGTCTTACCATTTACTGGTATCTTTATCTTCTGAAATACATTTAAGTCCGTTAAAAATACAGTGAAGAGTGCAGGTTACCTGACCTGATAAAGATACTTCTGTAAGTTCTGGCTTCTCCTTTTTCACAGCACATACCGAGCTTCAAATATGAAGGCACCTGGAGAACAGACTGTACCAGCCTTGAACCTCCAGAATGCTTTCCGAATTATAAAAGAAGTACAGAAGCGTTATAAGACCCGGGAAGCAGAAGAGAAGGAGAAGGAGGTGAGCCTGGACACCAACAGAGCACCATTGTGCAAAAGGATACGTGTGGGTTTGGAGGGGACACACAGTTACATGAGGATTCACAGTAATTCTCGTTCTACTTAGGGCATTGTGAAACAAGACTCCCTAGTGATCAATCTAAACCGGAGCAATCCCAAACTGAAAGATCTATACATTCGCCCAAACATTGCCCAGAAGAGGATGCAGGGTTCCCTGGAGGCCCACGTCAATGGTATGAACTCTCGTGTGTCTGGGCTTTGTCTCTGGGGCACATTTGTAGGAATGACAGATGTATAATCTGTATGTGAAGGAGCTGCTGGAAAGAATCTATATATATTGCTGTACGTGCACAAGGAAGGGAAAGAAGCTCTGTGTGGTTTGCGGCATTTTCTGTGACTCGGTTCCAATCAGCCAGAAAAGACGCAATGTCTTCTGGCCTCACCTCATGCTGCTTGATGGTTAGCTGCTTCCTTTGTTTTCCCCCAGGTTTCCGCTTCACATCTGTTCGAGGAGACAAAGTGGATATTCTGTATAATAACATCAAGCATGCTTTGTTTCAGCCATGTGATGGAGAAATGATTATTGTGTTGCACTTTCACCTCAAGGTACGCTTTTTGATTTACAAGCTGTCAGATCTTGGGCAAGATCTTTCTGTTACTCTTTTTCTTTTAAAATAGTGACGAATAGGGACACCTGGGTGGCTCAGTTGATTAAGCGTCCAACTCTTGATTTCGGATCAGATCATGATCTCACGGTTAGCCTGCTTGGGATGCGCTCTCTCCCTGTCTGTCCCTCTCCCTGTCGTGCACGCGCACACACTCTCTCTTAAAATATATAAACTTTAAATTAATAAATAAATGATGAATGATATCACCTATCACAAAAGGTAAAGGGGGTTGAATAAGATAATGTTTATAAAGTCCACAGTGTCTAAAATCTAGAAGGTGCTAATAAGTGTGTATGTTCCTTTGGTGTGCTGTATAATAACCACCAAAACCTAAGGTTTTCTCTAGATTCCTGTCTCTGAAATAGAAAAATGTTTCTTTAGACAGTTTATTTTCGGCAAAATCTCCCAAGTTCATTCTAATAAATAGGAATACTTTAAAAAATGTATACGCTCTCACATTCCCAAATGTCATGATGACACCAGGGACAGTTTGACTATTTTTACATAGATGCTGTGGTTTCCAGGGTAGATACTATTTATACTTCACGTTGTTTTGTTGTGATCTTGCCTCTTTGTTGTGTAGCCTGAGTTTTCTGACTGCTTTCTCGTTTTTTCCACTCCGTGCCCCCAGAATGCCATCATGTTCGGGAAGAAGCGGCACACGGATGTGCAATTCTACACAGAAGTGGGAGAGATCACCACGGACTTGGGGAAACATCAGCATATGCATGACCGAGATGACCTCTATGCTGAGCAGGTCTGTGAGATTGAGGATTTTATTTGCAGGGTATTGAGGTAGCTTGTGGTTCAGATCTGAGTTCGGTAGTTATATTTTGTAAATAACCCCCTCATCTTTCTGCAGAACAACTCAAGTATGTGCGGGGATGGTATAGTGCAGTGGCTTGTGGGGCAGACTTGAGTTGCAGACTCAGCTCTGCAGTTAATGGTGTAGTGGGCTGGGTTAAACTCTTCGTACTGGCGTCACAGGAATGAGAATTAAGGACCACAAAAGTACTTCAGGCTTTTTGAATGGATGTACGAGTGAAGTGATAACTGTAGCTAATTAGTTTTTTTTTCCTTCTACAGATGGAACGAGAAATGAGGCATAAACTGAAAACAGCCTTTAAAAATTTCATTGAGAAAGTAGAGGCTCTGACTAAGGAGGAACTGGAATTCGAAGTGCCTTTTAGGGACTTGGGGTAACATATCTCTTCTTTTTGACCTGAAGTGTCATCTGCCTATTAGAAAAATTGGTCATTCTTCCTTTATAATAATTTAACATCACAGATTGTGTCCTTTTTCCTTTGATTGAAAAACCTTTGAGACATCCATTCCCTCTTGAACATTTTTAGGCTGGGGTGAGTGGCTCAGACTGAGAGGCTTCCCCTGTAAATGACTCCAGTGAGTATGCTGGAGCTGGGTTTGGAATGGGGAAAGGCAAGAAGTGTATTGTGGCAGCACGTTTCTCTTGAGTGGGCCCAGTCCCTGTGAGCCTTTCTCTTACTCTCTTTCAGATTTAATGGAGCTCCTTACAGGAGTACCTGCCTCCTTCAGCCCACTAGTAGTGCGCTTGTAAACGCTACAGAGTGGGTGAGTATTTCTTCCCTTTTAGTAAGAAAATTGTTAGAGAAAAGAAAGGGTAGGTGTTTTGAAAACTAGGTCTTTACTATTCCTAAAGATTTTCTTAGACACGACTTACTGAACAAATGATTCTTTAAGTAGTTTTTTAAATAGTTTCTTCAGTTTCTTTAAATTTATTCTCCTTGAGGAAAGATTTTGATCTTGCAAATCCTTATACTGAGACTTGTCAGTACATTGCATTGCTTTTAGTCTTCCCGAAAAGCGGTAGTGATTTTTAGGCCCTGGAAGTATTTGAAAATGCTTGTGCTTTAGGGGACTTATGTGATAGTGATCTCATTTCTCCCTGACAGCCACCTTTTGTGGTGACCTTGGATGAAGTGGAGCTGATTCACTTTGAGCGGGTTCAGTTTCACCTGAAGAACTTTGATATGGTGATAGTCTACAAGGACTACAGCAAGAAAGTGACGATGATCAACGCCATTCCGGTAGCCTCCCTAGACCCCATCAAGGAATGGCTGAAGTAAGTCAGTCTGCCAGCACTCTCCCATTTACCCCTTGATCCCTCGATTACAGAATACAAGCATGGTATGTTGTATATAAAATCTGCTGGTGGACTTAAGGGAGAAACTGCCGTTGGGGAGTTATAGCCCAGGACTTAGAAATTTGGTATCTGTTAGATAGAGTTATTAACTTCTTCCTGAAATTCCAACAGTAGTTGATGAATATTTACACATACAAAATCAAAAAAAAGTCATCTTTGACTCTCCTTGATAGGTGTATAAAAATCTGAATACATGTATAATCAGTTAGTTATAAAAAGGGGATATCTCTTACTAGTTCTTTTACTTTTACTGAAAGATAATTTTTTCAATTTATTTTTTAAGTTTATTTATTTATTTATTTGAGAGAGACAGAGACAGTGCAAATAGGGGAAGGGTAGAGAGAGAATCCCCAGTAAGCTCTGCACTGCCAGCATAGAGCCTGACGCAGGGCTCAAACTCATGAAACTGAGACCTGAGCCGAAACCAAGAGTCGGATGCTTAACCAGCTGAGCCACTCAGATGCCCCATAAGATAAAACTTCTTGAATTTTAGCCTTTTACGTCCATGTATACACACTTCAGCTATAAAAGAATTTCTCACAGGAGTACCAAAACTCCAGTAAATAGGGAGATGTTATACTCTAGGTAAAGGGTGAAGCTTGGGTAGTGGTGAGTATAATTTGCTCTGCGCTCCACACACCCCTGCCTATTACCAGTGAAGGAGAAGTGCTGAGATGTGACTCTCTTCTTAAGAGGTGGGTTGAGAGAACTTAGAAATAGTGAGAAAGATACAAATTTATGGTTTTCCTGAGGATTTGCTTAAGACATAGGCAGGTAGGTGATAACAATATCCCATATATGTGTTGTAAAGGTGACTTTTTTTTATTCTTTTCAAATTTTTATTTAATTTCTAGTTAATTAACATACAGTGCAGTATTGGTGTCAGAATTCAGTGATTCATTACTTAATTCAACACCCAGTGCTCATCCCATCAAGTGCCCTCCTTAGAACCCATCACCCGTCTAGCCCATCCCTCACTCACCTCCCTCCATCAACCCTCTGTTTGTTCTCTAAGAGTCTTTTATGGATTGTTTCCCTCCTCCATACGTTCATCTGTTTTGTTTCTTAAACTCTACATGAGTGAAATTACATGGTATTTGTCTTTCTCTGACTTACTTTGCTTAACATAGTACACTCTACCTCTATCCATGTCGTTGCAAAATGGCAAGATTTCATCCTTTTTGATGACTGAGTGATATTCCATTGTGTGTGTGTGTGTGTGTGTGTGTGTGTGTGTGTGTGTACACACATATGCATCTTGATTCATCAGTCATTGGACATTTGGGCTCTCTCCATAGTTTGGCTGTTGTTGATAATGCTGCTGTAAACGTCTGGGTGCATGTACGCATTTGAATCTTATTCTTGTAGCCTTTGAGTAAATACGTAATGGTGTAATTGTTGGATTGTAGGGTACTTCTATTTTTAACTTTCTGAGGAACCTCCATTGTGTTCTCCAGACTGGCTGCACCAGTTTGCATTCCCACCAACAGTGTAAGAGGGTTCTCCTTTCTCTGCATCCTCACCAACATCCGTTTCCTGTGTTGTTAAGTTTCGCCATTCAGACAGATGTGAGGTGGTACCTCCTCATGATTTTGATTTGTATTTCCTTGATGAGTGATGTTGAGCATCTTTTCATGTGTCTTTTGGCCATCTGGATGTCATCTTTGGAAAAGTGTCTATTTATGTCTTCTGCCCATTTCTTAATGTATTTTTTTAAAAATCAGTTTTAAGGCAAAACTTACGTGTAATAAAATTCACCAATTTAAGTATATGGTCTGATGAGTTCTAATAAATGTGTACAGTCGCGAATCTACCATCATAATCAGGATGTAGAACACTTCTTCACTCCTAAAAGTTCTTCATACACTTTTATGTAAGTCGGTCCCCTCCCTGTAATCCTGTCCCTGGTTTCTATCAGTATGTGGTTTGTGTCTTCTAGAATTTCATGTAAATGGAATCATAAGTATCTTGGTACATAAGTATCTTGCATCTTTCACTTAGCATAATGCTTTTGAAATTTATCCAAGTTGTTGAGTGCATCAGTAGTGTATTCTTTTCTATTACTGAGGAGTGTTCCAATGCACGGATATCCCGTACTTCATTTACCTTAATAGAAATGTTAATTGTTTCCACTTGGGGGTTCTTAGGAATAGCTGCTATAAACCTTACATACAGGTCTTTGTGTAAACGTAAGTTTTCATTTCTTCAGTAGATGACCTAAGTGTGGCACTGCTGGGTCGCATGGTTTGTGATAAAGTCTCTACGTTTAACCTTGTAAGAAACTATCAAATCATTTTCTGGAAAAACTGCAGTACCTGAGAATTGTAATTGCTGTGCATCTTAACACGTGGCTTTGTCGGTCTTTTAATTTTTTTACTTTTTTGAGCGTGCATACATGAGGAAGGGGCAGAGGGCTTAAGAGAGAGAGAATCGTAAGCAGGCTCCACACCCAGCTCAGTGCCCGATGCGGGGCTTGATCTCACAATTGTGGGATCTTGACCTGAGCCGAAATCAAGAGTTGGTTTCTCAACTGACTGAACCATCCAGGCTCCCCTTGTCTCTTTTTAATGTTGGCCATTATAGTAGCTGTGGAGTGCTGTCTCATTGTGACTTCAGTTTGCATTTCCATGATGACTGATGATGTTGAGCTTATGTGTCATTCTGTATCCTAGAGGAAGTCTCTTCATATTTTTGTCCATGTTAAAAAGCAGATTGTTTGTCTGAGTTGTCAGAATTCTTTAGACTGGTTATAAATCCTTCATCAAATATAGGTTTTGTATATGTTTTCTTGCAGTAGATTCTATGCCTTTACATTTCTCAAGTATCTTAAAGACTAGAAGTGTAAAATTCTCATGAAGTCTGTTTGACCTATTTTTTTCTTTTGTAATTTGCGCTTTTTAGATCTTGTTTAATAAATTGACTAACCCGAAATCATCAAAGTTTTCTGATTTCTTCTAGAGTTTTATAGATTTAGTTCTTACATTTAGGTCTGTGATCCATTTTGAGTTAATTTTTTATTGTAGCATAAGGGTCAAGATTTGTATTTTGCCCAAATATAGCCAATTACTCTAGTATCATTTGTGAAGAGATTACCCCATAGTTAACTGAATTATCCTGGCATCTTGTTTAAAAAAAAAAAAAGCCAACAACCATTTGGAGAGGGTGTAGTTTTGGATGCTATTCTGTTGCATTGGCCTATGTGTGTCCTTATATCGCTGAAACAATTATTGTAGCTTTATAGAAAGTAAGTCTTAAAATCATGTAGTGTAAGTCTTCTGATTTTGTTCCTTTTCAGAATTGGCTATTCTACATAAAGGTTAGAATCTTCTTGTGTCTGTCAGCAAACTGGTCTTTTTAATCTAAGTTATCAACTTTCACATTTATACAATTTATAATGGTGTCCCCTTTTATTCCTGATAGTGATAATTTGTTTCCTCTTTTTGTTGGTCAGTCTGCCTAGTGGTTTAATTCTATTGATTTTTTTTTTCATCATTATGAAATGTCCTTCCTTATACCTGATAATAGTCCTTGTTTCAAAAATCAGCTTGGTACGATACTCTTACGGACTTCGAGCTTTATTTTGGTTAGTGCTTACATGACATGTCTTTTTTTCTGTTCTTAACTTACTTTATGTTTAAAGGGCCTTACCTGAAGACAATATCTATTTGGGTCTCACTTTTTTAAATCTGTTTTGAGAATTTTTACTTTTAATTGGATTGGTGAAAACAGACCGTTTGCATTTAATGCTAACTATCAATATGTTTGGGTTTAAATCTACCATCTTGCTGTTTGTTTTCCTCTATGTTCTCTGTTGCTTTTCTCCTTTTTATGCCTTATTTTGGATTTATTTTTATTTTTGAGAGAGAGAGCTCAAGGAGGGGGGAAGGGGCAGAGAAAGAGGGAGACACACAATCTGAAACAGGCTCCACGCTCCACGCTTGTCAGCACAGAGCCCCACATGGGGCTCAGACTCAGGAACCGTGAAATCATGACCTGAGCCAAAGTCAGATGCTAAACCGACTGAGCCACCCAGGCACCCTTGGATTAATTGTATGATTGTGTATTAAGTTTATGATGGGTTGGTTGGTTTGTTTGGTAATCTCTACACCCAGTATGGGGCTCCACCTCAGGACCCTGAGATCATCAAGAGTCACATGCCCTTCCAACTCAGCCAGCCAGGCGCCCCCAGGCAGTTACCTCTTAGTTTACAAAATGAGAACAAAAGTCTTGGATATTTGCTCACATATGTACATTCCTGGTGCTCTTCATTCCATGGTGTGGTTCCAACCTTCTAACTCCTTTAATTTTCCTTTGCCTCATAAACCTCCTCCTTTAGCATTTGAGATGCAGGCTTTCTGGTGACAAATTCTCCCAGCTTTTTTCTTAAGTCTTTATTTCCCTTTCACTTCAGAAAGATGTTTTTCCTGACTGTAGATAGAATTGTCTTTTTTTAATACTTACGTGATGTTGCTCCATTGTTTTCTGGCTTACTGGGTGTCTGCTGTCATCTTCGTACCTCTGAACAGGCTGACGTTTTTGTTTTGTATTTCTGTCATCGGTTTCTAGCATTTTATTATCTGCTTTATTGTGGGTTGTTTTGTTTTTTTAATGATTATTCTGCTTGGTGTGCATTGGGCTTCTTAGATCATCACATCCCCAAATGTTCTGGCCGTTATTCTTCAAATATTTTTGCTCTTTCCTCAATCCCCATCCCCCACCCCCGCTTTTTTTTTTTTTTTTTTCTGAGACTAATTACACAAATTTCATATCTTCACTTTTCAGCATCTTCAAGTTCCTGTCTTCCTTCTTGAACATTTGGAGCATGTTTATAATAGCTTTTTTTTAACGTCATTATCTGATACTTCCATCTACCATCTTTGTATTTTCTGGGTCTATTTCTATTGTCTGATTTTTTTCTTCTGCCCTTTTGCATGTCTGGTACTTTGTGATTGGCTGCCAAACATTGTGACTACACATTTTGGGGTGCTAGGTTTTATTTTTACTTTCAAACGTATTTATTTATTTTGAGAGAGCGTGCACAAGCAGGGGAGGGGCAGAAGAGAGTCCCAAGCAGGTTTTGTGCTGTCAGTGCAGAGCCTGATGCAGGGCTCAAACCCCCAAACCATGAGATCATGACCTGAGCCAAAACCAAGAGTCAGACACTCAGCCGACTGAGCCATCCAGGTACCCCAATTTTTTTTTTTAATTATTCATTTTGAGAGAGAGTGAGTGAATCCCAAACAGGCTCCACACACAGTGCAGAGCCCAGCATGAGGCTCCACCTCACGACCAGGAGATCATGACCTGAGCAAAATCAAGAGTCAGACACTTAACCACCAACTGAGCCACCCAGGCACGCTGGGTGCTAGGCTTTACAATTTTTTTCTAGACTTCATTCGATGATATAGTTAAGTGAGTTGGATACCACTTCATCTTTCAGAACTTGTTCTCAAATGTCATTAGTGCTGGTTCAGAACAGCTTTTAGTCTAGGACTAATCTGCCCACTGCTGAGGCAGTACTCTTCTAAGCACTCTGATTCCCTGTGTGTTTTAAGGTCTTTCTGTTAAAGCTGGTAGGACCAGGAACTATTTCCAGTTTGGTATGAGATCTGGGAATTGTGTGGCCAACTGCTTTCCAGTGCTTCTTTGCTGAGCTCCGGTTAATTTCCTCTCATGTATGTGCAGATTAGTTCTTGGCCACAGACTGAAAGGGATCCCTCTGCACATCTCCAGAGCTTTTTCTGTCATTCTCTTCTCCAGTACTCTCAGCTTCAAAAATTCTAGCTGTATCAGCATCCCCAAATACTTCTCTTTCTCTCAGGTTCTGATTGGGTTCCCCTCCCTACATAGCAGCCTGGGAACTGCCTCCAGGCAGAAAACTAGGGCAGTTATAAAACAAAACCCTGTGTGTTCCCTCCTTTTGGGGACTATAGTCCTATGCTTCTTTTTTTTTTTTTTTTTGAAAGGTTTATTTATTTTTAAGAGACAGAAACAGATCACAAATGGGGGAGGTACAGAGAGAGGAGGAGACACAGAATCTCAAGTAGGCCCCAGGCTCTGAGCCGTCAGCACAGAGCCCAATTCGGGGCTTGAACTCACAAAGCGCAAGATCATGATCTGAGCCAAAGTCGGATGCTTACCCAACTGAGCTACCCACGTGCCCCAGTCCTATGGTTCTTTTTATCCAGTGTTTGAAAGCTGTTTTATATTTTGTTTGGTTTTCTAGTAATTTAAATTGGAAAGGTAAATCTAGTTCTTGTTATTCCGTCCATCATGGCCCGATGTGCAAGTTATAGTGTATATGATGAGGCCTATAATGGATTTGTGGCAGTGGTTCTCAGGTTTTGTGAAGCTTTCTTCTAGTGATACTCACTATTGTCATTTCTTTTTGGGGTTTTTTGGTTGTGGTTTTTTGTTTTTTTCATTTCTCTCTTCCTTCCCACCCACTTGAATTGATTGAGCTTTCCTCAACAGAAGTGGACAAAAAGGAAGTCATTTGAGGGGTGCCTCGGTGGCCCAGTCAGTTAAGCATCTAACTTTGGCTCAGGTCACGATCTCACCCTTCATTAGTTCAGTGTCTGTGTCGGGCTCTGCACTGACAGCTCAGAGCCTGGAGCCTGCTTCAGATTCTGTGTCTCTCTCACTGCCTCTCCCCTGCTCTTTCTCAAACATTTAAAAAAAGAAAGTTACTTGCACATTTTCTTAGCACTTTAGGTACTAAACAAGAAACTTACTCCTACCTTCGAATATACCTTGCATCAAATGAACAATACATAAGAAAGCAGTGGAAGATTGAGGAGGGAAAGCTAGGGCCAGCTGCCTTTTCTTAACTGCAGTCATATGTGCAATCAGAGCTGAAAAGTAAGCGCAGAAGTGGTTATAAGTTGAGACTACTTGCAAATAAGGGTAGAATCAGGGGAAAGCATAGGTGAGGAGGAGAGGCCAAAAGGAGGAACAGGGAAATTGGTGCTTAAGAAAGAAAATGGAAAACTGGGAGAGGCTGACCTTTGTGGAGGGACAAAGCTTGCTTCCATCGGAATGCTGCTCTGTCATGAGGGCTGGTCTCTGGGAGTCCACATATCAGCCATTTGGGTCTATTCTGGTGGCCTAGTACAGAGAATGTCTGCTCTTCAGAGATACTAATGAGCAAGAGGACACAGTGCATTCTCGGAAAATACGGAGGATTGACTTTGACTCATGTCCTGTCTCTTAGTTCCTGTGACCTAAAGTACACAGAAGGAGTACAGTCCCTCAACTGGACTAAAATCATGAAGACCATTGTTGATGACCCTGAGGGCTTCTTCGAACAAGGTGGCTGGTCTTTCCTAGAACCTGAGGGTGAGGTGCGTGAGTGTGGGGTTTCTTTTCCGGTACATAGTGTTGCCCATTACCATCAGGCTGCTAGGAAATGCTACAGAAGTAGTACGTACAGGACCAGATCAAATGGGAGCTTAGTATTACTGTGCTGTTCTCCTAGTTAGTTTTACAGGTAGCTGATAAATTAATTGGAGACTGGTAGTACCACTGAGATTTCTTTGAAATTGCAAAATTGTTCTTTTAAGGAGACTCTTAGTATTGGGAAAAAATTCTTCAGGGCATTTTGAGTTCTTGGTTTTTTTGACTGAAGTATAATTAACATACAGTGTAATAATAGTTTCAGGTGTAAGTTTAGGGCATTTTGCAAAAATTGTTTTTCTAAAAAATGATTCTCCCACCTCTGCATAATGCATTATTTCCGTGAGTATCTCTGGTTAATTTTCCTGGGTGAGGAAGGATGAAGTGAATTTTTAAGAAATAACAAACTAGATATTTAGTAATCGCACCTTACTAGTAATTATAAATTAGTCCTATTTATCTTTTGGTCACTCAGGTTTTTTGGGTTTTTTTCATGTAATATGGAAATAATGCTGGGGTGCTAGGTGGGTTGAATTAGGTTAATAAAGTGAAGGTCAAAAAAAGAACCGAGTAAATAGTATTATGCTCTCCAACTGTAACTCACCAGGGGAGTGATGCTGAGGAAGGGGATTCAGAGTCTGAAATCGAAGATGAGACTTTCAATCCTTCAGAAGACGACTATGAAGAGGAGGAGGAGGATAGTGATGAAGATTATTCATCAGAAGCTGAAGAATCAGGTTAGTCTCTATAGGGAAAATGTTTCATGGCTTTCTAATCTATCATTTCTGGACCCCATAAAGGAGGGAAGAATTCTGTCATTCCATTCCTGTCTAATGACTAATGCTTAATTTTATTCCAGACTATTCCAAGGAATCATTAGGCAGTGAAGAAGAGAGTGGAAAGGATTGGGATGAACTGGAGGAAGAAGCCCGAAAAGGTAAACTTTGTTATTTTTGAAGCACAAATTTCTAATGGATTTTAGTATTTTGAGATTTTTTTTGGCCTAAGAAGAGTACCAAAAGAACACTGCGAAACTGATGGGGAGCTATAGCTCCAAGTTCATCAGCCAGACAAGCAAATGAGTTCTGGAATGTGTCCATACCCTCCAAGTGACGTGACTCTGTCATTCTTCATCTGCTCACAGCCGCAGTGGGCCTGTAGCTATGATAGCCACATAGTCTTGGAAGAATTAGGCTATTCAGTTTCCAAGTCTAAGTCCTATAATAGTCAAACTTTCTGGGCCTCTTCCAGGTTAGGGAGGTTTTTGTAATAGTGGTTTAGTTACTCTGAAACCAAATGCTAGATAGCAGTTAAAGGTGAAAGGGGAACACTATCTACTGGACCCCAAGCATCGGGATCCGTACTTTGCATAGGCTACCTTATTTAATCCTAGAACAATTTTCTGTTGTGTAAATAACATAAACCAAGGCTCAGGAAAGTTAAGTACTTGCCTGAGATCACACAACTAATACGTGACTGAGATTAAAACATACTTGACTCCAGAGGACATTCCCTGTGTTACTTCATGCTATTAAGTACTGTTAGGTACCAAAGTTACCCTGTAGCTAACTAGTAATGCCTCTTTTCTCCTGTTCAGCGGACCGTGAAAGTCGTTACGAGGAAGAAGAAGAACAGAGTCGAAGTATGAGCCGGAAGAGGAAGGCATCTGTGCACAGCTCAGGCCGTGGCTCTAACCGTGGTTCCAGACACAGCTCTGCACCCCCCAAGAAAAAGAGGAAGTAACTTCTGAACTCTGGTCCTCAGCTCCATTCTTTATCCAGCCAACCCCTACAAATTTTACATGACATAGAAACTGTATTTTTCCTTTTTTTTTTTTTTCCTTTTGAAGTTTTGCCATTTGTGTTTATGGGTTTAGGGGGCCATTTGTGTGGACCAATCTACTCGGGGAATTCCAGGCCCACCAGGACACGTGCCAGTGGCCCCATCCAGATGGCAAGGGAGGAGGTGTTCTTGAAGAAGGGCAGAGGCTTCCGCTGTTGATAAATACCGTTTCATTCCTCTCTCTTCCTGTCACCTTCCGCCAGGACATCGATGGCTTCTGACATCTTACTCTTTGATGTCTCAAAGCTATGTTTCCAAGACATTGGTACGAGGTGACCCCTAACTACCTGTACCATGGTTCTTGACCAGCAGATTCAGTCCTCCATCCTGCCCCACTGCCATGACCTTCCTCACATCTCTTTTAAGTTCCATCTTTGCAGTGCTCAAGAAAAGGTTCTTGGAATTTGCTGATAGTTGTGATAAACCATACCACTTGAGCTAGTGAGGGCAGATCGGGCCGGTACCTCCACCTGAGTTTTCCTGCCTGTTTGCCTCGTGCCGATAGAGGTGTTTCTGCTGCCTTGGAAGACAAGAAGCAGGGACACCCCCTGGCTCGGTTTCATCCTCCTTACAAATTCACACAGGGTACAATGGTAGAAGCAAAGTCACCACTGGTCCTTTTCTGATGTGTCTGAGGAAGAATGGTCGTGCCTCACAACACTGCTTCTAGTGAAATCTAGGAGGAGGCTCAGAGGAATCAACATTTAGATCTGGAAGGGGCAGGTCATGCCTTGGGCCTAGAATACCCTGATGAGAAAAGAGAAGAGGAAGGGAGGCCACGTCTACAACACAGCCTCTCGTCACTGCTGCTCCTTATTTTTACTTGTCTTGCATTGTCCTGTATTTATCACAGTTTCTGTCGAACAGCTTTTTAAGTATTCGGGGAGTTTATCTTGCCACCCTCCCCCTCCCGGTTCTCTGTACCCACCTGTCCCGCTGCAGTTCCTCCTGTGTTCTGTGACCTTAAGAGAAGAGGGGGGGAGGGGTCTCGGATTTTGTTTGTTTGTTTTTTTTCTCCTTAGCAGTAGGACTTGATATTTTCAATTTTGGAAGAACTAAAAGATAAATAAACTGTGGTTTTTTTTGTTGTTGTTTTGTTTTTGTAAAGTCACCTTTTGTGACCGTCCTTTCGCAGTTCCTGAGGGCAGGTCCTCTTCTCACCCGTGAGAGCGCTAAGACCTTGGAGAATAATGCGTTTATCCAGTGAGGGTCACAAAAAGTAACTTGGTTCTAAGCTTTCGTCATTAGGTGGAAAGACCAGACATCACAGTAAACCAAATTCACGGCATAGCAAGTTACTTTATAAGAGACTTTTTACTGCGGTTCCCTCAGAGAGTTTAGAACGGAATAGTACTTGCTCCATCACGAAAGTGTAACTTCTGTCATCTCCTTGTAAATGGCGTCGAGGGCGGCGGCAGCTTGAAGGGATACCTTCAGCCTTCCTATCCGGGTGGCCTGATCTTCAGGGCTGACAACTGTCGGGAAAAGAAAAGGAAGCCTGTCAGGCGGCAGCATCATTCAGTTAAAAAGCACTTACATACCTGCAGTGTGCCGTGGCAGGCGGCGGCGGCACTGAAGTTCCTCCTTGGGGCTCGACCTAGTGGAAGGGAAGGAGGGTGAGGCCCTCCCAGCACAGTACAGGGTGGGGGTGAGGGGGGCTGCGATGAAAACTCAAGGTGCTTTGTGGACGCACGGAAGCGGCACCCACCCTGGCCGGCGTGGAGGAAGTAGAAGAGGTGGTCTGGAGACGATCCCTGAACTGAATCTAGAAAGTAAGCTCTTCCGAGCGCGGGCCAAGACACGAGAACACAAGGAGTTCGGAAAGGTGCGAGAAGTGGTAGGAGCGAAGCCGCGTAGATAAGCAGGGGCCCAACCATAAAGGCCTGTCTTGTGAGGAACGTGATTTTAACTGGTGTCCTAGACGTAGTGATTTTTGAGTTCTAGTTCTCGCCGTTATTTGGAGACTATAACTGGGAGCATGAGTGTATCAGGGAGGGTAGTTATGAGGCTGCTGTAGCAATACAGGAGAGAAATGAAGGGGTCTGAAGTATAACAGGGTGGAGAGAGAAGGGCAGATTCAGAACGTTTAAGAGCTAAAAATAGGGGCTCCTGGGTGGCTCAGTGAAGTGTCCAACTCTTGATTTCAGCTCAGGTCATGATCTCATGGTTTGTGGATTCAAGCCGTGTTGGGCTCTGTGCTGGATGGTGTGGAGCCTGCTTGGGATTCTCTCTCTCTGCCTCTCCCCCACTCATGCTCTCTTGTGTGTGCTCACTCTCAAAACAATTTAATTGTTTTTAATGTTTGTTTATTCTTTGAGAGAGAGAGCACAAGCCAGGGAGGGCCAGAGAGAGAGGGAGACACAGAATCCCAAGCAGGCTCCAGGCTCTGAGCTGTCAGTGCAGAACCCAGGGTGGGGCTCGAACTCACGAGCCACGAGATCATGACCTGAGCTGAAGTCGAACACTTAACTGACTGAGCCACCTGGGCACCCCTATCTCAAACTAAATTAAAAAAAAAAGTAAAAAATAAAATTTTGTGATGAAATCCTGGGTGAGAGGAGTAGGTCCAAATCCAGGATGACCATTCTAACTTGGATAACTGGATGGTAGGTAAGAAGGAATGCAAGGTACAAAGTTGTATTCAAGGCAAATTTTGGGTACTATGAGAACAGAGAAGTAGTCACTTGGTCTACTAGATTTTAAATAAAATCTAGACTGGTAACCTAGATTTGAGATCATTTTTAGATTAAAACCCCAGGAGTGAATGCAAACCCCCAGGGGGAGGGTGTGTGGAGAAAAGGCCACAAATTGAACCAGGAGAATCCCAACATTCAAACCCAGGAAGAAGCTGTAAAGAAACAGAAGGATCCCCCACAGGACGATACAGAAAGTTGAAACGGCCTAAAACAAGGGAGAATGGAGTTTAAAAAGGAGAATGAGCAATAATAATAGAAATTTAGAAAGGTCAAGCAGGATGAATAAGGAAACCAACTGGATTTGACAATCGGAAAATTGGTAAGAACAGAGTCAATTAAGTGGATGAAAACTTGACCTTAATTGAACAGTGCAGGAGGTGCCAAAACAGCACTGCACTGACTTACCACTCAGGACAATTTGCACGGAGCCGAGTTTTAACGTGCTCAGAGGGAAGGGAGCTGCAGGGCTGGACAGCAATGTTTTGTTTTTAAAATCAGACCAATAGGATTAAAGCCTGAGTGGAAGGATAGCCATAACAAGGAAATTACTGTAAATTTTTCTGTCAAAATAATTGAGACACATTCATTGGCTTTAGAAATTCTCAGGTCACGACCAGGGGGATTTTCCTTACATGCAAAGGGCAGAGAAGTCAGGAAGAGCGCTGCATGTCAGGGAATGGGGACGGGAATAGAACTCAGAGGTCCAAGTTGGAAAACCGCTAAAAGACCCCACTCGCCATGTGCCCAGCAAGCTTCTGCTGTCCCGAACATTCTTCTCCCTTGACCCTTCCTTCTCCCTCGACCCTCAGAGAATTCCTTCCATCCTTGTGACATCCCTATGAGGACGCGACTGCTATTCTCATCTTATAGTTGAGGACACAGGCATAGACAGGTCACACCGCTTGCCCGGTACCTCAGTTGGAAAGGTACTAGAGGAATATAATGAAGAATCTTGTCTACCAGCTAGTTTGAACTTTGTAACCCCTGGTCTGAAGAGTATTCCTCAATTTTTTTATTATAATTAATAAAAATTTTAGATCATGATTCAATACATAACGTATGTAAGAAAGTGTCACAAAATACTTAATCTATATGCCATGCTCTCTGATATTTTCTACAGTCTCCCCGCTCCCAATTCTGGTCATGACTTACTCATTTAATATCACCACCCATTACTTGATTATGACTGGAAATTTGAAAACCACTGGTGTAGTGTGTGATTTTAAGTGCCCACTACAGCCTAGCAGATACGGTAAATGCGTGAAATCCCCAGGTATATACAGTAAGAGAGCAGTGGGGACTGGATGGAGTAGGGCCCACGTAAAGGCATTCAAATGAAAATATTTTTAAAACTGTGCCAGTCTTAACAGCAAACAATGTTGAAAATGGATTTAAGAAGAATGTGGTGTACAGAGAAGTTCTGTACAAACTTTTTGTACAGAAACGCTATAGCAGATGGAAATGGGGTGGAAGAAACCAGTGGCAGAGAGACCAGTTTAGAAAACTATTACGGGGACGCCTGGATGGTTCAGTCAGTTAAGTGTCCGGCTTTGGCTCAGGTCATGATCTCACGGTTTGAGTTCGAGCCCTACATCGGACATTCTGCTATCAGCAAGGAGCCCACTTCTCCTCTGTCTCCCTCTGTCTGGGCTCCCCGCCCCCCCAGCTTGTGCTCGTGCTCTCTCTCTCTCTCTCTCTCTCTCTCAAAACTACATAAACTTTAAAAAAAGAAAACTATTACAGTAGTGGGGATGCAGTCAAGACATTTCCAAAGCCGTATGGTCAAGACTTGGTAAGAAATACCATGAGGCATGAGGTAGCAGGAGAGTTGGTGTCTGCTGAAGAGACAGTGTGCAAGGTCACACATTAAAAGCGGAGGGTATCAGCTGCCTTTACAAACCTCACATGCTTAAGAGAAATCAGGCATTCTGATCTTTAAATTTGATGGAAATTGTACTTGTCTTTTCAAAATTCCCTCATTTCAAACACTGGGGATTCCTAATAGATTGTATTCTAATTGTCATGAGGTACATGGGCTAAAATACACAAGTGACTACTTTCATTTCTGGAAAAAGTAGAGCCATAGGGATTTGGATCCAGTTTGTATCATCCACTTCATAACGGTAATTACATACCGAAGGTAAATCAGGAAAAGTATTCATGATTAGGCTGATTTCCTTAGCAATAATTGAAGCTGAGAAGCATGACACGGTATTACTCACTGTCTAGCTCTTGCTCTACAAGGTCTCTTCCCGACTCCATGATCTGCCACAGTTCCAGAAACGCATATCCCACTTCTTGACATTCTTTCTTCTCCTCGTCCATAGGATCGCTTACCACTGTAAACTTTAAACTAAAGGAGAAAAAAATTCCATTTAACTCAGTACTACCGATACCCTAAGGCTTAAAATACATATATAAAGATAACCATAATCATAAATTATACAATGTTTTCCCTCAATCATTTTTCCCTTGCCTCCATTTTACAAGACTGTAATGGCAGAAGAGTAAGGAGTTGGTGTATTTTAAAGCAACAACAGGCCTGGAGAAGACAGAACTAAGACTCAAGATAATCTATATCAAGTTGACTCCAAACTGTTGGGATAGAATGCCTTTCAAGATAGTTTACAACTCTGATGAAAGATCTGATACGGGCAGTGCAGGTGTTTGCGCAAAAACCAACATTATAGGAGAAGAAGAGTTTTTAGGTTTTTAAATAAAAGTTGGGTATCAAGCCCGAATAAAGGAAAACAGAAAGAATACAGAATTACAAAACAATACATTTTGTGAAAGTGAAAGCATATTCCTTAAGAATTGCAAATCTGGGAACAGGACTCCAGAGGGCACACAGCCCTGCCTCGCAAGCAGTGAGTGGTCAACAGCAATCATTATTACCTTGACTTGGCCTAGTGAGGAAGGATGCTTAATTCTAGAAACTAGTACCTATTCAATTATTTGAGATAAAATTCATGCATAAATTCGCTGTTTTAACCACTTTGAAGTGTACAATTCAGTGTGTTCTCGTAAATTCATGTTGTTGCCCAACTGTCACCACTGTCTAATTCCAAACCGTGCTCATCCCCTCAAGAAGAAATCCGAGAGGCACCAAGCAGCTGTATCCCGTTCTCCCCTCAGCTCCAGGAAACCACAAATCCACTTTCCATCTCTCTGGGTTTGCCTATTCTGGACATTCTGTATCCCTATTAATTTTTTAAAAGCAAATACTGATGGCTAATAGTGCTAAGGGGCAAGACTAAGGCTAAAAATTCAAGCTCTTAAAATCACAGCTAAGCATGATTGAGCTAACAAAAAGAAATTCCAAAAATGACACATTCTTTTTATTTTTTTCTGAAGCTCTACTCCCAATGTGGGGCATGAACTCATGACCCCGAGATCAAGAGTTGTGAGATGCATGCCAGGCACCACCAAAATGATACATTCTTAGCCCTTTAAGCAACATTCATATGTGAGGATGTTTCTGGATCCTTACTGATATTCTGTACCCTTACTGATATACAGAAGAGATAATGCTGACTCCGGACCCCAATTTTCCCAGGAAAGGGATGTTAACCAGCATTACTACATACAGGCCACAATACCAAGTGCTTTAGATAAACTATGTTATTTCAATTGTATCCTCAAAGGAGCCTTCAAGTTAAATAAAATTCGACCATCAGAGAGCTAGTAAGCGGGAGAGTCAGGATTCAAAACCAAGTCTGTCTGGTTACAAAGCCAATGTTCTGTCCACTGCACGACACTGGCAAAAAGAAAGGTAAAATCAACTGAAATCTAAAATTGAGTAGAAAAGTTGAGTACAAAAAGAAAAGAAAGAGACTACCACTGTAAGGCAATGAAGGGAGGGAGTATTCTAAGAATGCTGAGAGAGAACAAAGAAATGAAATAGCTAAATTTAACACTGATGCAGAAGGGGAACAACCAAAATGCTTTCCATTCCCAAAAGTTACTAATAAGCTGCTGTTTAAGTCCACAATGACATTGAAGTCAGACTCACTGTTTATTTCAGTGGCTCCTTTGTCAATCCTTTCTATGACTAACTGGAGACAAAGTAAATGCAAATTAAACAAATTTATTGGGCTAAAACACCAGCCCTGTATTATTTCTTACCCACATACTTGAAAAGGAGGCAGCATTGCTGGGTCTTGCCAAAAAACAAACAAACAAACAAACAAAAACAGATGCCCACTTAAATTTGAATTTCAAATTTCAGCTAAACAATGCATAATTTTCTTAGAAGTATGTCCTGTGCATTTCATCTGGAACCTCTAAATGGAGGCCTCTTCATCTCATATGAATAAAAAGGACATCTTCCTAAAATTGGTAGTAGGCCTAAGATTGACTCCAGTTACATCAAAGTAATCCTGTAATGATTTTTAAAATATAAATATGAAATTAATATTATAAAGACATAATATTTGGTAAGCTAGCAATGGTACCGTGTTTGTGAGAAATAAATCAAATTTTCTGAGAATGTCAAAGTGTTTTTTTCCAGGGGCGCCTGGGTGGTTCAGCCGGTTGAGTGTCTGACTCTTGATCTCAGCTCAGGTTGTGATACCAGGGTAGTGGGATCAAGCCCCTCATCAGGTTCTGTGCTGAGCATGGAGCCTGCTTGAGATTCTGTCTTTATCTCCCTCTGCCCTTCTCCCTGCTCATGCTCCCTCTCTCTCTTTAAAAGAAAAAACAGGAGCACCTGGGTGGCTCAGTCGGTTAAGTGTCCGACTTCGGCTCAGGTCATGATCTCACAGTTCCTGAGTTCAAGCCCCCCATCGGCCTCTGTGCTGACAGCTCAGAGCCTAGAGCCTGCTTCGGATTCTGTGTCTCCCCCTCTCTCTCTACCTTTCCTCTGCCTGTTCTCTCTCTCTCTCTCTTAAAAATAAATAAATAAGCATTAAAAAAAAGAAAAAACATAAAACCAAAAAGGACAGTTCAAAAAAAAAGTGTTTTGGCCACTCCACATAGGGCACTGCTAGTATTCAAGTAGTTGCTGCCACAGAAATAGTGCTTCTCAGGGGCTGGCATGGGTGAGAAATGAATTAAACCTATGAGATTATATAATTTATCAGGTAGTCACAAACCTAAATTAGATCCAAGTAGATAAAAAATACACTGAGAAAATTAATATGAAGGAAGTTATTAAAATATGCAATATCAGCACAAAACTCCTGACTTCCTGAATGGATAATATCTCCCTTCTTTCAAAGTGGAAAGCAGATACTTACTGTCTTTGTTCGGGATCTTGTGCATTCAGCATGGTGAACAGAAATTGCCTTCGGCCTTTTTGCTCCAGTGGGTCCAGGTCTATCACTGTATTAAGGATAAGAGGGGAAAAAAGTCAAGAATCATGTACTGTTGCTATTTGGGCACTAAGACTTTCATTAAGTGGTATATGGAAAACTGAGATATAAAACAGAGGTTGGCTGGGGTTCCTGGGTGGCTCAGTTGGTTAAGCGTTCAACTTTGGCTCAGGTCATGATCTTGTGATTCGTGAGTTCAAGCCCTGTGTTGGGCTCTGTGCTGACAGCTCAGCACCTGGAGCCTGCTTCAGATTCTGTGTCTCCCTCTCTTTCTGCCCCTCCCCTGCTCTCTCTCTCTCTCAAAAAACAAAACAAAACAAAAAACAAACAAAAAAAAAATTAAAATTTTTTTTTTTTTTTTTTTTCAGTTAAAAAATAAGAGGTTGGCAAGGTGAGGCTCTTGGGCCAGCTACCTGTTTTGGTAAATAAAGTTTTACTGAATACAGCCAATGCCTATTTGTTTACATATTATCTGGGGAGGCTTTCCCACCACAATGATAGAGTTGAAAAGGTGTGACAGAGACCATTTGGCTCACAAAGCCTAAAACATTTACTATCTGGGCCTTCAAGAAAAAGTTTGTCAACCCTGGTATAAAGGACGCCTTATGATTTGCACTGAAAGCTGTTCTGCCATATGCCAAGGTAAATGTGCTCCCACCACTCTACAGCTGGGAGAATCCTAGAAACTGATTTTTTTTTAATGTTTGTTCATTTATTTTGAGAGAGACAGTGTGTATGTGTGTGGGTGTGTGTGTGTGCGCGCGTGCGTACACACACACACACACACACACACACACACACACACACACATGTGAGCAGGGGAGGGGCAGAGAGAGGAAGAGAGAATCCCAAGCAGATTCCATGCTGCCAGGACAGAGCCTGACACTAGGCTCAATCCCATGAAGTGTGAGATCATGACCTGAGCTGAAATCAAGAGTCAGACATTTAACTGACTGAGGCATGCAGGTGCCCCAAGGAGATTGATTTTTTAGGGCCACCTAGAGATTTGAGTTTTGTAGCAGGTTCAACTCAAGATGCCTGTCTCAACACCCATTCTCCCCTTCCTCCTCATTTTTATATGGGAATGCTACGGCATCAAATAAATTAGCTTATGTTTTCCAGCCTCTATTTTAGTGAGGTTTGGCTACACGATTCAGTGCTGGCTATTGTGTTGTGGGAAACATGCTTAACAGGCTCAAGTGTGAGGCATTCCTCCTTGCCCTGATGGCCATTAAGAGGGTCAGGGTCACCAAAAGGATGGAATACAGGCACGAGGATGATCAAAAGCAGGGTAGTAGTTTGGACCCTAAGAGTATCACATATCCTCAGCCCTGGACTGTGCCCCTCAGAATCCACTTTATACAAGAAATAAACTTCTACCTCATATAATATAAGGGCAGCATATACTTAGAGGAAGAAGAAGAAGAAGCAGAAGCAGCAGCAGCAGGAGGAGGAGGAGAAGGAATAGAGAACAACAGACAGCTGGCAGAAATTTAAAATAAATATTCAATGACTGGAAGATAAAATTAAGGAAATTTGAGGGGGCACCTAGCTGGCTCAGTTGGTAGAGACTCTTGATCTCAGGGTTGTGAGTTCGAGCCCCACATTGGGTGTAGAAATTACTAAAAATAAAATATTTTTAAAAATTAAAGAAATTTCCCAAGAATAGAAAGAAAAAGCAGAGGTAGAATTACAGGAAGAAAATGAGAAATTTAGAGGATCAAGTTGGAAGATCCAAAACTCTACTAGAAAAATGAGAAAATGCTGGGGTCAAAATTATCACAGAAATGCAATAAAATTTCCCAGAACTAAAAGCCACAAGCTTCCAGATTGAAAGAGCCCCTTGAATGGCCAGAATAATTAAAAGAAAAATATACACATTATTCTGAAATTTAAGAACACTAATGATAAAGATAAAATGTTAAAGTCTTATAGGCAGGTAGTGGTAGTTTTCATACAAAGGTTAGGCTCTTGGCCTGGATCTAGAAGACTATGGACCAACTGCTTTGAAATTCTGAATAAAAATGTTTTCGAAATAGATTTCTATACTTGGTCTAATTATCAATTGAATATACATGCAGAATAAAGAGATTTCATACATGATGTTCTCAGAATATTTCCTTCCAATGTACTCTTTCTTTAAAAGATACTGTAAAATATGATCCATTAAAATATAAAAGTGTGGGGTCCCTGGGTGACTCAGTCGGTTAAGCGTCTAACTGCAGCTCAGGTTATGATCTTGCGGTTCTTGAGTTTGAGCCCTGCATCAGGCTCTGTGCTGACAGCTTAGAGCCTGGAACCTGCTTCAATTCTGTGTCTCCGTCTCTCTCTGCCCCTCTCCCACTTGCACTCGGTCTCTCTCTCTCTCAAAAATAAACAAACATTTACAGAAATTATAAAAGTGAATCAGAGGACAAAACAGGACCCAGGAGACTGCTCCAAATGGCAGCAGTAGCATAATAGCTGAATGAACAGTGGGCTGAAGAGAGGTCTTCAAAGAAAAGAAAACTGATACATTGTTTGACAGGTTTGATTATTTGAAAACTTGGAAAGGCTGTTGGAGGATGTGAAAAGAATGAGAATAGGCACAATGAAAATAAAGCAAATGAAAAATTGGGACAAACAAAATAACAAACAAGAAAGGAAATATAACCATGGCAAACTACTTGGCTCTTCAAGAATTAATATCCATAATATTAAGACTGGATTAAATGAAAGTTATGATCCAAGTATATGGGAGGAAGGGGACATGGGTATAAGAGAGAAATTTGATGTGCCAAGATAGGAAGTCAGGAGATAATACCTAAAATTGGTGAGTCAGGAAATTGCAATAGAAACATTCCTAAGAAACATGGAATTAAATAACAAGAAATAGCAGAAAAAGTGAAAAGAGGTGTGGTGGACCAAAGAGGATGGGGTATGATAGGGAGTGGTTCGTGGAGAAGGGATAGAAAAAGGAACTGTTCCCTGTCTTCTCCTCTGGAAAAAAAAAAAAAAAAGAAAAGAAAAGAAAAAGGAACTGTTTAATTAAAAATCTCTGTAGGCCTATTTGTGGGGTGCCTGGGTGGCTCAGTCAATTAAGCGTCTGACTCTTGATTTCAGCTCAAGCCATGATCTCACATCTGTGAGAGGGAGCCTGGCTTGGTGCTGGGCATGGAGCCTGCTTAAGAGTCTTGCTCCCTTTGCCCCTCCCCAACTCATGTTCTCTTTCTCTCTTAAATAGATAGATAGATTTTTAAGAAGGCTCCATGCCCTGCACAGAGCCCAAAGTGGGGCTTGAACTCACAATCCTGAGATCAAGACCTGAGCTGAGATCAAGAGGTGGACACTTAACCAACTGGGTCACGCAGGCACCCCATTTGATATTTTAAAATCATATGCATAACCCCACTTATTTCAACGGATAGACCATCCAACAGAAAGTCAACAAAGAAACAGTGGCTTTGAATGACACATTGGACCAGATGGATTTAACAGATACATTCAGAACATTCTATCCTAAAACAACAGAATACACATTCTTTCCTAGTGCACATGGATCAGTCTCCATTGTAGGCCACAAAACAAGTCTAAACAAATTCAGACAGACTAAGTCATACCGTGCATCTTTTCTAATTTTTTTTTAACGTTTATTCACCTTTGAGAGATGGAGAGAGACAGAGCACAAGTGGGGGAGGGGCAGAGAGAGAGGGAGACACAAAATCCAAAGCAGGCTCCAGGCTCTGAGCTGTCAGCACAGAGCCCGATGAGGGGCTTGAATTCATGAACAGTGAGATCATGACCTGAGCCAAAGTTGGACACTTAACCAACTGAGCCACCCAGGTTCCCCCCCATGCATCTTTTCTGACCACAATACTATGAAACTAGAAATCAACCATGTGAAAAAAATCTGCAAAGAGCACAGATACATGGAAGTTAAATAACATGCTACTAAACAATGAATGGGTTAACCAAGAAATCAGAGAGGAAATAAAAAAATACATGTAGACAAATGAAAATACAATGGTCCAAAATCTTTGGGATACAGCAAAAGCTGTTCTAAGAGCAAAGTTTATAACACTACAGGCCTAACTCAAGAAACAAGAAAAATCTCAAAAAAAAACAAACAAACAAAAAAAACAAAAAAAAACAAAAACCGTCCTGGGGCACCTGGGTGGCTCAGTCGGTTGAGCCTCTGACTTCAGCGTAGGTCATGATCTCATGGTTCATGAGTTCGAGCCCCACATCAGGCTCTGTGCTGACAGCTCGGAACCTGAAGCCTGCTTCAGATTCTGTGTCTCTCTCTCTCTCTCTCTCTTTCTGTGGCTACCCTGTTTACGCTCTCTCTTTCTCTCTCAAAAATAAATAAACATAAAAAAATCCCTAACATTATACCTAAAGGAGCTAGAAAGAGAAGAACAAACAAAATTCAAAACCAGTAGAAGCAAGAAAATAATAAAGATTAAAGCAGAAATTAAAGAAATAGAAACTAAAAAAGCCAATAGAATGGATCAATAAACCAAGAGCTGGTTCTTTGAAAAGATGAACAAAATTGATAAATGTTAGCCAGACTCATAAAAAAAAGACTCAAATAAACAAAATCAGAAGTGAAAGAGGAGAAAAAATAACCAACACCACAGAAATACAAAGGATTGTAAGAGAATATTATGAAAGATTATATGCCAACCAATTGGACAACCTAGAAGAAATGGACAAATTCCTAGAAACGTAAGTTCCCAAAACTGATTCAAGAAGAACTTGAAAATTTGAAACAACTGATTACCAGCAATGAAATTGAATCAATAATAATAATTTAAAAACTCCCAACAAATAAAACTTCAGGTCAAGATGGCTTCACAGGTGAATTCTACCAAACATTTAAAGAAGAATTAATACCTATTCTTCTCAAACTATTCCAAAAAATAGAAGAGGAAGGAAAACTTCAAAACTTATTACACAAGGCCAGCATTACCCCAATACCAAAACCAGATAAAAACATTACAAAAAAGAGAACTACAGGCCAATATCTCTGATAAGCATAATTGCAAAAATCCCCAACAAAATATTGACAAACCAAATCCAACAATACATGTAAAAAATCACTCACCACCATCAAGTGGGATTTACTTCCAGGATACCAGCGTGGTTCAATATTTGCAAATCAATCGATGTGATATATCACATCAATAAAAGAAGGATAAAGATCATATGATCATTTTAATAGATGCAGAAAAAGCATTTGACAAAGTACAATATCCATTCATGATAAAACCCCTCAACAAAATAGGTTTAGAGGGAACATTCCTCAACATAATAAAGGCTGTATGTGGAAAGCCCACAGCTAACATCATATTCAATGGTGAAAAACTGAGAGCTTTCCCTTTAAGACCAGAAACAAGACAAGGATGTCCACTCCCACCACATTTATTCAACACAGTACTGGAAGTCCTAGCCACAGCAATCAGACAAGAAAAAGGAGTAAAAAGCATCCAAATTGATAAGGAAGAAGTAAACCTTTCACTATTTGCAGATGACATGATACATAACTAGAAAACACTAAAGACTCCATCAAAAAACTTACTAGAATTGATAAATGAATTTAGTAAGGTCACAGGAAACAAAATCAATGTGCAGAAATCTGTTGCATGTCTATCCATTAATAATGAAGCAAGAGAAAGAGAAATTAAGAAAGCAATCCCATTTACAATTGCACCAAAAATAATAAAATACTTAGGAATAAGTTTAACCAAGGAGATGAAAGACCTATACTCTGAAAACTATAAAACATTGATGAAAATAATTGAAGACCACACAAATAAATGGAAAGAATTGGAAAATATTCCATGTTCATGGACTGGAAGAACAAATATTGTTAAAATGTCCACACTACCCAAAGCAATCCACAGATTTAATGCAATACATATCAAAATACCAACAGCATTATTCACAGAAGTAGAACAAACAACCCTAAAATTTGTATGGAACCACAAAGACCCCAAATAGGCATAACGATCTTGAAAAAGAAAAACAAAGCTGGAGGCATCACAATCTCCTAGATGTCAAGATATACTACAAAGCTATAGTAATCAGATGAGTATGGTACTGGCATCAAAACAGACATATAGATCAATGGAACATAATAGAAAACCCAGAAACAAACATAAGATTATATGGTTGATTAATCTTTGACAAAGGAGGCAAGAATATGCAATTGGAAAAAAGACGGTCTCTTCAACAAATGGTGTTGGGAAAACTGGACGGCTACATGCAAAAGAATGAAACTGGACTTTCTTACATCATACTCAAAAACAAATTCAAAATGGATTAAGGACCTAAATGTGAGACCTGAAACTAAGTATCCTAGAAGAGAGCACAGGCAGTAATTTCTCTGACATCGGCCATAGTGACATTTTTCTAGATCGAGTCTCTTAAGGCGAGTGAAATAAAATTAAAAATTAGCTATTGGAAATACATCAAAATAAAAAGTCTCTGCACAGCAAAGGAAATAATCCACAAAACTAAAAGGCAACCTACCGAATGGGAGAAAACATTTGCAAATGACATATCCGGTAGAGGGTTAGTATCTGAAATTTATAAAGAACCGATATAACTCAACACCCAAAAAACAAATAATCTAATTAAAAAATGCGAAGACACGGACAAACATTTCTCCAGAGCAGAGATACAGATTGTCAACAGACTCATGAAAAGATGCTCAAAATCACTCATTATCAATGCGAATGAAAGCCACAGTGAGAGGGCACCTGGGTGGCTCAGTGAGTAAAGTGTCTGGCTTTGGCTCAGGTCATGATCTCACAGTTTGTGAGTTCGAGCCCCACGTCGGGCTCTCTGCTTTCACCGTGGAGCCTGCTTCAGATCCTCTGTCTTTCTCTCTCTGCCCCTCTTCCACTCGAGCACACATGCTCTCTCTCCCTCTCTCTCAAAAATAAACAAACATTAAAAAAAGAACCACAGTGAGATATCACCTCATACCTTTCGGAGTGGCTAAAATAAAAAACACAAGAAACAACAAGTGGTGGCAAGGATGTGGAGAAAAAGGAATCCTTGTGCACTGTTGGTGGGAATGCAAACTGGTGCAGCCACTGTGAATGGATCTAGAGAATATTATGCTAAGCCAAATATGTCAGTCAGAGAAATACAAATACCATGTGATTTCACTTATGTGTGGAATTTAAGAAGCAAAACAAAGGAAAAAACAGAGACAAACCAAAAAATCGGACTCTTAAGTATAAAAAACAAACTGATGGTTACCTGAGGGGAGGTGCGGGGTTGCGGGGGGGGATGAGTGAAACAAGTGAAGGGGATTAAGAGTACACCCATCCTGATGAGCACTGAGAGTAATGTATAGAATTGTTGAATCACTGTGCTGTACACCTAAAACTAATATAACACTGTATGTTAACTATACTGGAATTAAAATAGAAAACTTAAGGGGCACCTGGGTGGCTCAGTCAGTTAAGCGTCGGACTTCAGCTTGGGTCATGATCTCAAGGTTCATGGGTTCGAGCCCTGCGTCGGGCTCTGTGCTGACAGCTCAGAGCTTGGAGACTGCTTCAGATTCTGTGTCTCCCTCTCCCTCTCTCTGCCCCTCCCGCTCTTGTGCTCTCTCTCAAAAATAAACATTAAAAAAATTTTAATAGAAAACTTGATTAAAAATAGTAATAAAAGGGGTGCCTGGGTGGCTCAGTTGATTAAGCATCTGACTTTGGCTCATGATCTCATGAGGTCATGATCTCATGGTTCATGAGCTTGAGCCCTGCTTCAGATGAGCACAAGCCCCCGCTTCTGGTGAGCCTGAACCCTGCTTCTCTCTCTCTCTCTCTGTGCCTCATGGGATTCTCTCTGTCCTCTCTCTGCCCCTCACTCACTTGTGCCCTCTCTCTCTCTCAAAATAAATATTTAAAAACATAATAAAAAGGGGTACCTGCGTGGCTCAGTTAGTTGAGCATCCAACTCTTTTTTTTTTTTTTTTTTTTTTTTTTTTTTTAATTTTTTTTTAACATTTATTTATTTCGAGACAGAGAGAGACAGAGCATGAACGGGGGAGGGGCAGAGAGAGAGGGAGACACAGAACCGGAAGCAGGCTCCAGGATCTGAGCCATCAGCCCAGAGCCCGACGCGGGGCTCGAACTCACAGAACGTGAGATTGTGACCTGAGCCAAAGTCGGCCCCTTAACCGACTGAGCCACCCAGGCGCCCCAAGAGCATCCAACTCTTGATTTTGGCTCAAGTTATGGTCTCATGGTCCATGAGTTCAAGCCCCGTGTCAGGCTCTGCACTGACAGCATGGAGCCTGCTTGGAATTCTCTCTCTCCTCTATCTGCCCCCCACCCCACCCAACTTCAAAATAAATAAATATTTTTAAAAATTTTTTAAATAACAAAAACCGAAAAAATTAGTAAGCCTATATGCACGTATCACTTTGATAAATGAGAGAAAAGAGAACGGTTGCATGCACCCCATTGGAAGGGCAGAGTAGTTCTGGCCCCTCAGACTCCCCTTCCTGGCCAACCACGGGGGCTGCCTCACCTTTGCTGAAGTGGAAGTGGATCTCTTCTCCTGCCCTCGGTTTCCTCAGGGATACTGGAGTCTCCGTCTCTGACAAGGGGAGGTCGTAGAACTTGTACTCTACATACACCTGTTTCACATTTTCATCACTCATCACTTCGGCCTCTGGGTAGAAGGCCAGGGAGACAATTTCGATGCACATCTTCTCTGACCTCTGACAAGGAAGACATGTATTTCCTGTAGGTTAGTGATGCTCCAAGTGTTCACACTCCAAGTAACACGTTACTCTCTCAGACTCCATCCCAGACATATTCCATCTAACATAGCCTTGAGAATTGCGGTAAAGCTGCCGCCCAGAACTGCCTGCGCCCACCAAATACATGCCCCGGAACAGGCAGTCAGACCAGTGACCTCTCACGGTAACGCCAGTACTTTCAGCCCTACTTTAAAGTTGCTGCCACAGCCACCGTCCTCTCCTTTGATTGTCCGTGTGTCCATTTTTGCATTAGGGACACCAGGTACAGGGCTGACATCTCTCTAGTTTCAAGAAATAAGCCGAGGGCAACGTTAAGTCCTCCCTTTCCACGGTGTGGCCGCAAGTCATGTCATGACACTAGTGAGACGTCGACCCGGGATGGCCCGGACCAGCCACAGTTCTCCCTCGTCATCTGTGAGAACTCTCCTGTCTCTAGGTTGCCAGGCCAGTGCCCTCGTGTCCAAAGATCTACCCCCACTCTCATCTTTTCTCTTAGGAAGGAAGTGCAGCTTCTGGGCCTTCCCCAAGGAAGCTCAGAAGGCAATATTTCTTTCCTTGTTCTTTTTTTTTTTAACGTTTATTCATATTTGAGAGACAGAGAGAGACAGAGTGTAAGCAGGAGAGGGGAAGAGAGAGAGAGGGAAAGAGGGGTATTCTCAAGCAGGCTCTGCACCGTCAGCATGGAGCCCCACTCAGGGCTTGAACTCACAAACCATGAGATCATGACCATGAGATCATGATCATGAGCTGAAATCAAGACTCAGACGTCAAGAGCCATCCAAGCCCCCCTAGCATTTTTTTTAAAGGAAAGAATAAGATAAGATAGAATGGAATGGAATAGAACAGAAAATATGAGAGTGGTACAGGTAAGCCTTGTTTCTTAAAACTTTTGTGTATATGTGATCGGACTGGGCACAAAGTAGAAATGTGTTTCTTACAGTGTCTGTGATTAAAACAGCATAAAAGCCTTTAAGATACAGATGAACACAAGGGAAGGGAAGCAACAATAATATAAAAACAGGGAGGGGGACAAAACAGAAGAGACTCAAAGATATGGAGAACAAACTGAGGGTTATGGGAGGGGTTGTGGGGGGGGATGGGCTAAATGGGTAAGGGGCATTAAGGAAGCTACTCCTGAAATCATTGTTGCACTATATGCTAACTAACTTGGATGTAAATTTAAAAAATAAATCAAATATGAAAAAAAAGCATAAAAGCCACTCTTATATACCACCATCTAGGGTGGCTCCTGGCAATGTTTCACTTTTATACATTTACATATAATTTTAATTTACACACAGTAAAATACAAAACCTAAAGTGTACTGTTTAAAAAAATTTTTTTAAGTTTATTTATTTTGAGAGAGAGAGAGAGAGAGAGCACAAGTAGGGAAGGGTTAGAGAGAAAGAGACAGAATCCCAAGCAGGCTCTACAACATCAGTGCAGAGCCCGATGTAGGGCCTGAACTCACAAACTTTGAGATCATGACCTAAGCCGAGATCTAGAATCAGATGCTTAACTGACTGTGTCACCCAGATGCCCCAAGTGTACAGTTTTGATACGTATATACAAGTGTGTAATCAACATATTCAAGATACAGAACCATTACCCTAGAAAGTTCTCCCATGCCACTGTTGACATTATTGTTAAGCTGAGAACCCTATGTCCTGCAGTTTCAATAAAAATGTAGCAGAACTTGGGGCATCTGGTTGGCTCAGCTAGTTAAATGCCCAACTCTTGATTTCGGCTCAGGTAGTGATCTCACAGTTCATGGGATCGAGCCCAAAATCAGGCTCCATGCTGACAGCATAGAGACTGCTTGGGATTCTCTCTCTCCTTCTCTCTCTGCCCCTCCCCTCCCCATACTCACACTAATGGGCACCCACACTCTCTCCCTCTCTTTCAAAATAAATACTTAAAAAATAAAATTGTATCAATGTTAAACTTCTTTAAAAATAATGAAGCAGAACTTCTCAAAGGTGTGTCTGAGGAATAGGTATTTTATAAATGAATAGTTCTGTGAGAAAATAAATTTTGGAAAATCAAGATTAACAAACTTATCAGCATTCTTTAACTTGACCTATGGCCTTTAATATGCTAAGATGCTTCTGGACACTTTTAGAGGATGATACAAAGATAGTTTTTTCCAAACGTATTTGACTACACAATTGCTTTTTGTTTTTCCCTGGATACGGTTGGGTTTAATTTTCCAAAGAACACACTTTAGGAAACACTGAGATCTGGAAAAAAAAAAAAAATAGGTGTTCATAGTCATATAAGTACCCGAATCCCCAGCAACATCTTACCAAAAAAAGCCTCCCACGCCTAACAAGATGAACATTTTTCCTCATAGTTAAACATGAACAACCACCAGACCAGTGACTTTCAAACTGTAAAGCTCAGCCTATCCATATTCATATGTGTGTGTGTAAAAAAAAATCATTGAAATAAAAGTCTCCTGAAACAATTTTTAACCTTAATAAGTGCAATGAAAACTATTATTTTGTATTTTATTCTTTCTCAGTTTTTTGTTTGTTTTTGCTGGGAACCTCTATTTTTATTTCATTGCCTGGGGACATCAACTTACATTTGGAAAATATCGTGTCACAATTCTGCTCTATGACACAATGGCCATTAGCCACAGGTGGCTACTGAGCACTTGAAACATAGCTACTCTGAATTGGGATGCGTGGTCAGTGTAAAATTCACAGGATTTCGAAGACTTTGTAAGGTGTCTCAATAATGTTTTGCATTAATTTCATATTGAAATGATAGTGCTTTAATTTTTTTTAATGTATGTTTATTTTTGAGAGAGAGAGAGAGACAGAGCAGGGGAGGGGCAGAGAGAGCAGGGAGACACAGAATCCGAAGCAGGCTCCAGGCTCTGAGCTTTCAGCACAGAGCCCAACATGGGGCTCGAACTCACAACCTGAGATTGTGACCTGAGCCAAAGTCAGACGCTGAACTGACTGAGCCACCTAGGTGCCCTGAAATGATAATGCGTTAGATATATTAGGTTAAAGAAAATGTATTCTTTTTTTATTAAATTACTTTAAGTGTTTTATTTATTTATTATTATTATTATTATAATTTTTTTTTTGAGAGAGAGTGCACAAGCAGGGAAAGGGCAGAGAGCAAGGAGGACAGAGGATAAGCAGGCTCTGCCCTGAGAGCAGTGAACCCGATGTGGGGCTTGAACTCATGAACCGTGAGAGCATGACCGGAGCCAAAGTCGGACAATCAACCAAGTGAGCCACCCAGGCGCCCCTAAAATATATTATTAATTTTACTTGTTTCTTTTCACACTTTTCATATGGACACTAGAAAATTTTAAGTTACATTTGTATCATATTATAATTCTGGGGATAGCACCTCACAGACTTTAAGCTACCTAAGTTCTAGGACCACACACGTCTGCCTCACCAACCCCTGTAGTCCCAGCATCTAGCATACTCTTAATTTGTTTTGTTACTTCATCACACTACCTGGATCTTAATTTTTCAAAATTACTTTTGATTCCTTCCCTTACAAACACTCTCATTCCATTAAAGTCAGGAACTGAGAAAGCTGAGGAGAAGTGTTGGTAACACTGTGAGAAAAGGTGACCATAGGGTGACAGTGGTATAATTTGGGGGCTGATAATTTAGTGATATCCATCAAAAGTTCAAGTGCACATTCCTTTTAAAACCAGCAGTTTTGCTTCCAGGAATCTATCTCACAAAAACATCTGCCAAATACACAAAGATACATGTGAACAGAGACGTTTGCTGTGACATTAGTTTTTTTCCTCTCTTTTCCCTCTTTTAATTACCTGGTTGTACAAAAATTCAAGTGACAAGGTATGGTCATCAAACATTTGTTCCTTTCAAGGCTCATTTAAAAGTTTGGCTAGAGGAGGGTGCCTGGGTGGCTCAGTCAGTTAAACGTCTGACTTCGGCTTGGGTCACGATCTCACAGCTTGTGGGTTTGAGCCCTGCATTGGGCTCTGTGCTGACAGCTTGGAGCCTGGAGCCTGCTTCAGATTCTGTGTCTCCCTCTCTCTCTCTGCCCCTCCCCCATTCTCTCTCTCTCTCTCTCTCTCTCTCTCTCTCTCTCAAAAAATAAATAAACATTAAAAAAATTTGAAGTATGGCTAGAGGAATTTTCTTTCATACCTTCCTTTTCTTTCTCCTCCTCCTCCTCTTCCTTTTCTTTTTTGCCCCCAGTTTTACTGACATATAACCTCTTGATTTCCAGCACTTCAGATAAACCAAACTGTTCTACATCAGGGTCTTTACATTTGCCAGTTCCTCTGCCTGAGATGATTTCCCTCCATCTCTTCCCTTCTCTATCTTCAAATTTCAGTTTAAATGTCCCCTCTTCAGAGGCATGTGGATGGCTCCGTTGGTTAAGAGTCCAACTCTTGATTTCGGATCCCGTCATGATCTCACAGATGGTGAGATCGAGCCAGGCATCAAGCTCTGCACTGACAGCAAGTAGGCTACTTGGGATTCTCTCTTTCTCTCTGTCTGCCCCTACCCCTCCCTCCCTCCCTGTCTCAAAATAAATAAATAAACATAAAAAAATTTAAATGTCCCCTTCTCAGAGAAGTCTTTCCTTACACATGCCTAACTCAACCTCTCCCATTACTATTACTCAACTTATTTTCTTCATAGTATTTAGAATCAACAAGTATCTTACTTAGTTGCTCACTGATTTATATATGTTTTCCCTCAATAGAATGTAAGATTCAAGAGGGAAGAGACCAAGTCTGTCTTATTCACCTTTTTGTGTCCATACAGCCTGCCAAGTACTACGACAGGTACTCCATAATGATTTGTTGAAGGAGTAAACAACCCAAAGGGCTGTTGTGCGGCTTTAGTGAATTAATGAATATCAAGTTTATCAGTGTTGCCCACTGAGGTCTGTCTAAATAAAAGGTCATGTATTATCTTAACTAAAACTGATCAGCAGTTAAGAGAAAAGAACTAGAAAAAGCTCAACATATCAACATAGATGGACTCCCAAAATGTTACTGATGGCACATTTCTGAATACTGTGTAACAAAAAAGAAAAAAAATGCAAAAACCTGTGTGAATGATTCATGGCACCTCCCTGTACCTTTTTTGGCAACTGTTTACAAATCTTTAATTATCTCAAAATAAGTTTAAAGAAAGAAAAATACATAATGTTTGATGTCATTCATAAGAAAGCAAAAAAAGGGGTGCCTCAGTGACTCACTCAGTTAAGCACCCAAATCTTGGTTTCAGCTCAGGTCATGATCTCACAGTTTGTGGGTTTGAGTCCCATGTCGGGCTCTGCGCTGACAGCACAGAGCTTGCTTGGGACTCTCTGCCTCCCTCTCTCTCTGTCCCTCCCCTGCTCATGTGAGTGTGCTCTCTCTCTCTCAAAAGTAAATAAATAAACATTTTTTTAAAAAAGAGTATAACAAAAGAGAATAAACTTTGAGATTCTTGATACACACTATGGCAAATAAAAGACCATAACCTAAGGCCATAGAGCAAATGGAAATAATTGTTCTCCTCTAGTTAGTAGCTACTAAGAAGGAGATGGAAACGTTTTCTATGGTCTACTCATAGTGGAAGATTGATTCCTGGGACCAGGAATGTGGTTTGGGCTGTGATCATTTCCTGGGGATTCTTAGAGAGAAGTTAAGTATAGAGGGCCTTTAGGAACCCTGTGTTGATTAACAGACAGGGCCTCGTGGGAAGCAGCCCTGCATACCTCCTATGAACACAGGAACTGTCCTAATCCTGGACTCAAGGAGAGGCAAAGATTCTTTAGTATTGTAACCATTTCACTTTTTAGCAGTATAAGGGAAAGACATCTTGGAAGGGTCTTCTTTGAGTTGTACTCTTCAACCTACTCAATTGACCTGGGAGCCAGAAAGGAAATGACACCCCTCTGCTTCAATCCCCTCCCTTTATGGTCTAGTTCTTTTTGTGTGGTGGGGGGGGGGGGCACTACCAGATCACAGAAGCATGACCTTGAGAACTAGAATATTTCAAAGAGGATAGACTATTATCATCATCAATAGCATCATTATTGTCATTTAGTACTTAATTTGTCTTGGGCACTGTATTAAGCCCTTATCACACATTACCTTATTTAAATCTTGCCACATCACTAGAAGGTAAGCATACTTAATATTACCAGATAAGGAAAGCTCAATAGAAGCTAAATAACCCCTCCAAAGTTAGCAGAGCCAGGATCTAGACCACTTTTGCCTGAATCAAATCTTCATGCTCTTAACACTACACTCTCTTGCTTCTTCCATTATCCTGGCTGAATCCAAACAGAAGTGACAGAGCTCAAATATTATCTCTGGTCATTCAACCTCTTTGATCTTTTATGCCCAGCTATTCTGAAATACAATAATGATTTTGTACAGTCAACCCTCAAACAATAGAGGTTTGAATGACGTGGGTCCCCTTATATGTGGATGTTTTTCAATAAATACAGTGCAGTACTATAACCTTACTTTCTCTTATGATTTTTTCTTTTTTTTTTAAACGTTGATTTGTTTTTGAAAGAAAGAGAGCACACAAGAGCACTTGCACAGGCAAGGGGAGGGGCAGAGAGAGAGGGGCACAGAGGATCTGAAGCGGGCTCTGCACTGACAGCACAGTGCCCCATGCATGGCTTGAACTCATGAGCCATGAGATCATGACATGAGCTGAATGCTTAACAGACTGAGCCACCGAAATGCCCCTTCCTTATGATTTTTTTTAAGTTTATTTATTTAGAGAGAGAGACTGCAAGTGGGCGAGAGGCAAAGAGAAGGGGGGGGGTGGTAGAGAGAATCCCAAGCAGGCTACATACTGGCCAGCCTCGGGGGTTTATCCCACCAACAGTAAGATCATGGCCTGAGCCAAAACCTAGAGTCAGATGCTTAACCAACTGAGCCACACAGGTGTCCCCCTTAATGGCATTTTCTTTTCTCTAGCTTACTTTATCATAAGAATACATATGACATACAAAATATGTGTTGATCAACTATTTGTTATGGGTAAGCCTTCTGGCCAACAGTAGGCTGTTAGTAGTTAAGTTTTGGGGAAGTCAAAAGTTGTACGTGGATTCTCAACTGCACAGAGGGTTGAGTCCTTAACCCCCACATCATTCAAAGGTCAACTATATGTGCCTGTGTTATAAATTTAATTTGATGATAACACTAAGTTTTTGCTAAGTAAGCTCAGTTTTCATATTTAGCTTGTCAAATCATTTTTGGGTGCACAAAGATTTTCTAATAAGATCTTATTTAGGAGCCTTTAATTTTGAATAATATTTCATTTTTTATTTTTTTAAGTCTATTTATTTATTTTGAGAGAGAGAGAAGTGGGGAGGGGAAGAGGGAGGGGGTGGAGAGAATCCTGAGCAGGCTCTGCACTGTCAACACAGGGCCTGACACGGGGCTAGAAATCACGAACCATGAGACAATGATCTGAGTTGAAACCAAGAGTCAGATGCTTAACTGACTGAGCCACCCATGCGTCCCTTGAATAATACTTTAAATGTAGTATGTCTGACATGTAGTTCAAAAAACTTGCTGACCAGTTTTTAAGGTTGATCTGAGAGGTGGCTTAATTTAGAAACTTTGACTGGAGATCACCTCTTCTGCTAACCAGCCCTCTGTACTAGACATATTCATCTTCTTCACCTTTATGATCTCTAAGGAGTCACTGTCCAGTTGCAACATTCCCTGGTCTGATCTTACAAGTATTTCTCAAGATATGATTGTGTAATGGTTAAAGATATGGCAGATACAGCTTCAGAAGAAAATACTTAAAATTTTCTTTCTCAACTGTTTAAGTCTACTGATTTTGAGTTGTTTCTCTCCACACCAATATCCTTTAGTTGCCTGCAAACCATGGGTACAAGTTCTGACTCTCAAGGAAGAGTTTTCTGACCTCTACAAAAGCAGCAATGATATCCCTTTCCTGAATTCTTACAAACCTTAGAGGTTTTTTTTAAGTTTATTTATTTATTTAGAGAGAGAGCGTGTGCACACAAGTCAGGGTGGGGCAGAGAGAGAGGGAGAGAGAGAATCCCAAGCGAACCATGAGATCATGACCTGAGCCGAAACCAAGATTCAGACACTTAACCCACTGGGCCACCCAAGTGTCCCACAAACCTTGGAGTTTCTATCACATAATCTAACCACTTGATTTTAGGTCACACTATACTTATATTGTTTCTAATGAAGTTCATAATCCTCAATCAGATTTTAATCTTTCATTCAGTCACTCATTCAACACATATTTATTAAGTGATCACACATGTGTCAGGGAGCATTCCAATGGCTCAAGAGAGTGATTGTTTCCTATCTCACTTATAACCACACAAGATTCTAATACAATAATGGTTGAATATACCCATGAATATTTACTCATATATTTGTGTGTGTATATCCCCAATTAGTCCCACAAGTGATCTGAGGCTGAAATATTCAATAAAGAATTGCAATTACAGGGGTGCCTGGGTGGCTCAGTTGGTTAAGCATCCAACTTCAGCTCAGGTCATGACCTCATGGTTTGTGAGTTCAAGCCCCATGCCGGGCTCTGTGCTGACAGCTCAGAGCCTGGAGACTGCTTCAGATTCTGTGTCTCCTTCTCGCTCTGCCCCTCCCCCGTTCATGCTCTGTTTCTCTCTCAAAAATAAATAAACGTTGAAAAAATTAAAAAAAAAAATTGCATCTACAAGTTTTAAAACTTGGGTCAAAAACTTCAGAAACTGAATCTCTCTGGGCTTTCCCGCAAAGAACCCTTTCTTCTTTTCTAGCTTCCACCTCCCAAAGTACATCTGCTCTCCTTAGGTGGACTTCGGAAATGGGCATTACTCAGGCTGGAGATGAATCAGCGCACAATGAAGGAGACAGGCAGGGGATCCAGACAAAGGAGAGAAGTATTGAAAAAAAAATCCCCATTTATACCAAATCAAGAAAGTGATCCTTTCAGCAGAGCCTGTCTCAAGAAACTTCCACTCCTTCGCAATGCAAATTTAACTAAACAACTTGATTTTCCCATCAAGTTCATTAAAAATGGGATAATTTCACATATGTGGCCATTAAGCACAATGTCGTTGTTTATAAGCTTGGCTCACATTCACACGAGGATGATTACCCCAGCATACTTACCGCCTTAGGACATTTCTGAGATACTGGTGTCACTATGTCATCACTATCTGTAGTCTGTGCTTCACTGACTTCAGAAACTTGTTCACAGGATTCTTTATCTGTTATAGAAAAGGCTAGAATTACAGAACTATTTCCAAGCACCCTATCTAAACCCAGTACCTTCATCTTCAATCCCTTATCTGGCCACTAGTTCTGAGTACCTAGATTTTGGCTTCATTTACTGAGAATCAAACCCTCCTTTTCTTTTTTTTTTTTTTATTATAGGAAATTTATTGTCAAATTGGTTTCCATACAACACCCAGTGCTCATCCCAAAAGATGCCCTCTTCAATGCCCATCACCCACCCTCCCCTCCCTCCCACCCCCCATCAACCCTCAGTTTCTTCTCAGTTTTTAAGAGTCTCTTATGCTTTGGCTCTCTCCCACTCTAACCTCTTTTTTTTTTTTTTTCCCTTCCCCTCCCCCATGGGTTTCTGTTAAGTTTCTCAGGATCCACATAAGAGTGAAAACATACGGTATCTGTCTTTCTCTGTATGGCTTATTTCACTTAGCATCACACTCTCCAGTTCCATCCACGTTGCTACAAAAGGCCATATTTGATTCTTTCTCATTGCCACATAGTACTCCATTGTGTCTATAAACCACAATTTCTTTATCCATTCATCAGTTGATGGACATTTAGGCTTTTTCCACAATTTGGCTATTGTTGAGAGTGCTGCTATAAACATTGGGGTATAAGTGCCCCTGTGCATCAGTACTCCTGTATCCCTTGGGTAAATTCCTAGCAGTGCTACTGCTGGGTCATAGGGTAGGTCTATTTTTAATTTTTTGAGGAACCTCCACACTGTTTTCCAGAGTGGCTACACCAGTTTGCATTCCCACCAACAGTGCAAGGGCAAACCCTCCTTTTCAAAGATTCACTTATTCAGAAGTTTGCCAAATAAGGAGTTCACTTCTAGAAAAAAAAAAAGAAAAGAAAAAAGAAAAAAAGGGAAAGAAGGGAGAATGGAAGGAAGGAAACTAGAAAGAAAGCTGGTCCTTTTGTAGGGGCTGGAGAAAATGACCAAGCCAAGAAAAAGCAATGCAATTGGGGTGGCAGATTGTATTTCCCAAAAATAGCCTCAGACAATATCTCTCATTCCACATGCTCTCTTGTAATGTGACCTGTCATACATAATATTTTTTACTGAACATTTGAAATTCCCTTTTGTAAGATGCCTTTCATATCTTTGCTAATTTTTCTATTGGGCTGTCTTTTTCTTTCTTTTTTTAATGTTTATTTATTTTTGAGAAGAAGAGAGAGAGTGCAAGGGGGAGGGGGAGGGGCAGAGGGAGAGGAGGACTGAAGTAGGCTCTGTACTGATAGCAGAGAGCCTGATGTGGGGCTCAAACCCACAAACTGTGAGATCATGACATCAGCTGAAGTCGGATGTTTAATCGACTGAGCCACCCAGGTGCCCCTGTTTATTTGAGAGAGAGAGAGAGAGAGAGAGAGAGAGCACAAGTTGGGGAGAGGGCCAGAGGGAGAGGGTCAGAGGAGGGGGAGAGGGGGGGAGCAGAGAGAGAGAGAGAGAGAGAATATCTTAAGCAGGCTCCACACTCAGAGCAGAGCTCAATGCAGGATTCGATCTCAAGAACCGTGAGATCACAACCTGAGCCAAAATCAGAGTCTGACACTAAACTGATTGAGCCACTCAGGCACCCCAAGAAAATTCTACTAATGTTGATGAGGTTTTGAAATGATGGGGTTCAGAGCTGACGGCCAAGAAAGAATTCTTGAAGACGTCTTTGGTGCAGAAAGGTGATTTTTATTAAAGCACAGGGACAGGACCAGTGGGCAGAAAAAGCTGCGAGCTGTCTTTTTCTAATTGATTTGTAGGGGTTCTGCTTATTTTTTTAATTTGAGCCTTTTGATGGTCGCATGTTTTACAAATATCATTTCCATTCTTGCCCATTTAATCTTTTGCTACACAGAAATTCTTACTTTTAAAGTAGTCAACTTTATCAATATTTTCTTCATGACTACTACATTTTGTTTTTTATTTAAGACATCTTTCCTTATTCTGAATGATGAATAATGCTGCTCTGAGTATTTGTGTACAAGTCTTTGGATGGTCAAATGTTTCCAATTCTCTTGGACAGACCCTTAAGAAGAGAATTGCTGGATTGTAAACTGTATGTTTTATTTTTTAGGAAATAGCCAAATATTTTTCATAGTAGCTGTACTGTTTTCTATTCCCAACAGTAATGCATAAGGTTCCAATTTTTCCACATCTTCACTAACACTTGCTACAGTCAACCTCTAGAATGGAGTGTACTGGTATCTCATTGTGATATTATTTTGCTTTTTCCTAATGACTAATGCTGTTGAGCATCTTTTGTATGCTTAACTGCCATTCATATATGTTCTTTAGTGAATGTCTAGTCAAATTTATTGACCATTTTAAATTGAGTTGTCTTACTGAGTTGTAAGGATTCCTTACAGATTATGGATGCAAGTCCTTTATCAGAAATGTGATTTGCAACTAAAATTTAAATTTAAAAAAGGAAAAAAAATGTGATTTGCAAATATTTTCTCCTAATCTATAGCTGACCTTTTCATTTTCTTAACACTGTCCTTTGAAGACCATGCATTTTTTATTTTGCCTAAGTCCAATTTATCATTTTTTAAATTTTATGGACCATGCTTCTGATGTCATAGCTAAAGAATCTTTGTCTAATAAGGTCAAATAATTTATCCTATGTTTTCTTTTAGAAATGCTATAGTTTTGGTTCTAATATTTAGATTTATAACGTATTTTGGTTAATTTTTATGGGTGGTGTGAGGTAGTTGTTTAAGGTTTTTTCCCCCTCCTCCATGTGGATATCTAATTGTCCTAGCACCATTTGATGGAAAGATTAGATATCCCCATTGAATTGTCTTGGGACTTTTGTGGAAAAATCAATTCACCATAAAATGAAAGTTTATTTCTGGATTCACAATTCTGTCCCACTGATCTGTAAGTCTATCTTTATGCTAATACCACACTGTCTGAAATACTCTACCTTTATCTTAAGGAAGTTTTGAAATCAGGTAGTACAAAAATTTCAACTTTGTTCTTTCAAAATTGTTTTGGTTTTTCTAAATTCTTTGCATTCATGTATAAATTTTGGGGAGAGCTGCCATCTTAACAATTATGAGTGGTCCAATCCATAAACACGATACATTTCTTCATTTATTTTAAATTTATTTCCTCTCAGGAACTTTTGTAGTTTTCAGTATACAGGTCTTGCATTTCTTTTTTAAAATCTATTCCTAAATATTTTATTCTTTTGGATGATACTGTGAATGGAATTGTTTGCTTGATTTTATTTTAGAGTGTTCATGGATACTATATGGCAATACAATTGATTTTGGTATACTGATTTATAACCTATAATGTTGTTCACTTGCTTTTAGTTTTTAAAAATTTTTTGTAGATTTTTTATGATTTTCTAAAAAGGAGGTCAAAGATGTCAATTGCCAATAAAGGTAGTACTACTTCTCTATTTCCAATTGTTATGACTTCAATTTCTTTTTCTTGCATTATTGCAATGATTAAAATCTCCACTATAATGTTCAAACAGAGTGATAAAAGCAGAAATCCTTTCTTTTTTCTCAATCTTCAGGGAAAAACATTCAGTCTTTTACCACAAAATAAGATGTTAGTTACAGGTTTTATTATCCCTTGTTACTTTGAAATAATTTCCTTCTACCTAGTTTGGTGAGAGTTCTTATTGAGAATAGGAGTTGGATTTTGTAAAATGCTTTTTTCCCCCCTATCTATTGAGATGATCATAAAGCTTTTATTCCACTAATACAGTGTACTAAATAAATCAATTTTCTGCTATTAAACTAAACTTGCATTCTAGAAATAAATCTCAGTTGAACATGGTGAGCACAACCCTTTTAATATTTTTATATTTTGCTGGATTGGTTTGCTAATATTGCATTTAGGATATTGCATCTGTGTTCATGTTGAATATTGGTCTATAGTTGCCTTTCTTTTAATGTCTTTGGCTTGCTTTGGTATCTGGATAATGCTACTTTATAATCAAATCAGTTAGAAAGTTTCTCTGGATCTACTATTTTCAGAAAGAGATTCTGAAGGATCAGCATTTTTTCTTCCTTAAATATTAGTAGAATTCATCAGTGAGGCTATCTAGAACTGGACTTCTTCTTTTAAAAAGTACTTTTTAATGTTTATTTATTTACTTTGAGAGAAAGAGAGTACATGCAAGCAGGGGAAGGGCAGAGAGAGCGGGAGAGAGAGAATTCCAAGTAGGGTCTGTACTGACAGCAGGGCTTGATCCCACGAATTGTGAGATCATGACTTGAGTCAAAATCAAGAGTCAGACACTTAACCGACTGAGCCACCGAGGTGCCCCAGAACTGGATTGTTTATTTGGTAAGATTTTCAATTACTAATTTCCGTCTGTACTTTTTATAGGTCAATTCTGATCTTCTATTTCTTCTTGAGTCAGTTCTGCTAATTTGTATCTTTCTAAGAATTTGTCTTTTCCATCTAAGTTGTATAAAGTTGTTCATAATATTCTTTTATGATCCTTTTAATTATAGAGTTTGTAGTGATCTTACATTCATTCCTGATTTTGCTAACTCGTGTCTTTGCTTTTTTTTCCCCCTTAATCAGCAGGCCAGTTATTAATTAATTGTCTTTCAACTCAATATAACTGCCTGCTCTGCAATGATGGAGTTGCACCCTGTAAGTATTTCTTCTTTGCCAGATGGCACCATGTTAAGTTTAAGTGAGCACGGAGGATCACTGAAGGAGGAAAAGGTTTCTCTCCCTGGTTTTAGGCAGACTCCTGCAGAAGATAAGGACTCTGCAGACAAGGCTCATGCAACTTAATGCCTGGCTCCAGCAGCTCACATCATTTCCTGTAGAACACATTTCTAGTAGCACATGGCTTCTGCAACACCCAATTCTAGTAGTTTCCAGTGGCCTGTAGTATATGGCACCTCCCTGTGGGCAGTTTTCTTGGTACCCCACCCCACCCCCAAGTAGGTGAAATGCCACTGGCTTGGCAGCTCTCTGTGAATGGTTTACCTGCAATGTTCCAGAGGCCAAATTCACAGATTCTCTGAGGTTTGATGTGCAGCCACAGCCAAATTCTGTTCTATTCAATAAAACATGACTTCACTCCCTCCAGTGAGGTCTGGATTTCAGCCTGAAAGGGTTGTCTATCAGACCTATTTCTTCTTTGGGTACTTTATTTCAGTTCTAGGGATTAGTGGATATTCTTTCAATCTGAAATACCTGTATTATTTAGAGTTCTGTTTACTTCTTACTAGTCAATCCTCACCACCACCCCTAGTTCAATCTCCTGTTATAGTTAATAACTCTTTATATTAAACTTCTGTTCAAATTACTAAGTAGTTTCTGTTGGATCTTTACTATAGTCAGTCTAGATAAAGGCTTATCAAGTTTGCTGATCTATTCAAAGTTGGCTTCATTGATTTTCTCTATTCTTTTTCTGTTTCTATTTCATTGATTTCTACTCTGATCTTCATTATTATTTTCTTTGGGTTTAATATTATTTTCTTTTTCTAGCTTCCTTTTTCTTTTCTTTTCTAGCTTCTTAAAGTAAAAGCTTAGGGTATTGACTTCAGATCTTTTTTTCCCTAATCATAAGCATTTAAAGCTAAAATTTCCTTGTAAGAACTGCTCTAGCTGCATCCCATCAATTGTGATATGTTGTATTTTCATTTTCATTCAGTTCAATAAATTTCCTAATTTTCCTTAGCAGCTCTTCTTTGATGCAAGGGTTACTTAGAAGTATGTTGGTTAATTACCAAATATTTGCTATTGCTTGCATTAATTTTCTATGGCTGCTGTCACAAAACACCAAAAACTTAGTGGCTTAAAAGCAACTTTTGGCCTGGAGCTGGTGAAAACATCCATATTGTCCCAGAGATATGAGACACTGATCCCATTTTCTATAATCCTAAAATGCTTGCAGGACCATTTCTACACATGGCACAGTCCTGTGGACAATGGGAAATCCATACTGGCAAAGGAGTTGATGCTGGAATGGACACAGGTCAACCTCACAAAGATTCAATTCTGCCTTCTATCTCAACTACAAAGAACTCAAACACAATAGGTTGTACACTTTTTGGAACTGGTCTCCAAGGACTAGCCTGGATTGCAAGAGGTCATTCCAGGACTGTAGCCCAAGAGCAGAAAATCCTGTTAATCATCAATGACTTCAGCGACTGAGAGTCTCCTCAGGGGCACTTATCCATGACATAGGGCAACTGGAAGAAGTGGAAGCCAGTGCCCATCTTCTTGGGTAGTTTGCTGAAGAGAACAATGTTACCCAAGGCCACTTTACTCATCACCACATGACCCGGCACCTTGAGAGAGTGCAGACTCTTGGCTGATCAATCCCTCTTCATAGAAATGGAGGGATTCTTATACCTGGACAAGAAGGCATATTTACTGAAATACTTTGAGAATAAAAATCAAGTGCTGTGAGCTTGTGACTTGATGAGGAGCCATGCCACCTTGTTCCATATGAGCTTGTCTCCTGCCATGTGCTGGATCATCTGCACTTGTCTGAAACTGTAGATGGAGAAGGGGGAGGATCCTGTTCTGACTTGTCAAACCACCACATTTCTGTTTCTGTGTTTCCTTTGCAGCCAGTTCATACAGGTACCTGACAGTTGTCCCAGTCAGTACCTCCAAGCTCCAATAAAAGGTCTGTGTCTTCTAGCTGCTGAGGGCATGTGGACACAAACATCTTTGATGGGAAAGACCTTTGGAGACTTGCATCAAAAAAATCTAACCTCGGGGCGCCTGGGTGGCTCAGTCAGTTGAGCGTCCGACTTCGGCTCAGGTCATGATCTCGCGGTCCGTGAGTTCGAGCCCTGTGTCAGGCTCTGTGCTGACAGCTCAGAGCCTGGAGCCTGCTTCAGATTCTGTGTCTCCCTCTCTCTCTGACCCTCCCCTGTTCATGCTCTGTCTCTCTCTGTCTCAAAAATAAATAAACATTAAAAAATTTTTTTAAAAAATCTAACCTCTATCCTTTCCTGGAAAAGTATCTTCCAGGAGGGCAAAGACTGTAAGGGCTGCTACTCCTTCATTCAACTCAGTGTCCAAAAGTTTCTTGTCACCATGTTCTATGTACAGGAGAGCAAGGAGGAAGAAGACAGGGAAAGCCTCAGGTGGGACATTAGGAATGTGCAGAAGTTGGGGTGTGTGGGTGGCTCGGTCAGTTCAGCGTCTGACTCTTGATTATGGCTCAGGTCATGATCTCACAGTTTGTGAGTTCAAGCCCCACATCAGGCTCCACGCTGACAGTGTAGAGCCTGCTTGGGATTCTCCCCCACCCCCTCTTTCTGCCCTCCCCCACTTACTCTCTCAAAATAAATAAGTAAACTTTAAAAATTAAAAAAAAATGTAATGTGCAGAAGCTGTTCTTCAATAAAGACTAAAGAATGCCAACCTGACCCAAGTTGGGTAACTTTTTAGTCAGCCATTCAAACAAAAGAGAGGCATGGGACTGAAGACAGCTTTTGACTCCCGAATGTCAATGAAAGTCAAATGGAACTTACTGAAATGCAAAGCACAGTCAGATGAGAATAAACCCTTCTGCTCAAGGAAGGAGATGGTTTTGTACTGTCTTTTTGAATCTCAGGAAGAACAGCTTGTAAAGGATGCAACTGCCCACATCAAGGAAATGTCACTGCATTTGAAAAATAAAATGGACATCATGCTCACATTCCACCTTAAGCATTGCCAAAACTTGTAGAAAATTTTGCTGTAGAAGGTATTCCTGGAGAATGACACTGCATCAGAATCAGATGCTCAGGTTCAGAGGTCCCAGAATCATCGACAATTGCCTCCTTTCTGGATGGACTTTTGTTTCATGTATGGCTCAAGTGAGAATCTGATATTTCTGGACATCAGTCAGATCTTCCTTAGTACCTCATCAACAAGGATTCTCTGTGAAAAACGTATGCTACCTGTAATCTCCAGAAAGTGGTCCTCAAAAATATTTCTCTAGCTGCTGCTTATTGGAACTTCTGTCTTGCCTTTGCTGGCCATGAGATCCAATGCACCTGGTCACTCACAGAAATGACCAAAATGATATGCTTTCCTATTGTGTGTGGTCTTGAGACACCTAAAATGTAATCCATACTATATCAGGTTGGTTTCTTACTATTCCACCATTCATCAATGAGCTGGTTTCTCCTTCTTGAAATCAACCAGTCTACGGCATGCTTGAACCTCACAACAAATGAACTCTTGGATAAGCGTGTCAATTTGCTGTACACAATTTAGAGATACCTAAAGTGTTTCCTGCAGAGGTTGTCACAGGAGAACGTCACCTCACAGTAACCTGTGGCAAGAAGCTCTTTTGTGCTCTGAGCATCAACCAGAGGCTGACACACCTATGCTGGGACACCTATGGGATGAAACTTCTATGTGAGGGCTTGAGTTACCCCAACATAAACTACATACTCTGGTGCTATGGTGCTGCAACATATCCAGTGATGGCTGCAATCGCCTATCAAAGTTTCTCCAACAAAAATCAAGCTAACATACTTGCATCTGGGGCTGACTCACATAGTAACTACTACAGTTCTTTGTAAGGCTTTGAAGAAACCACCATGTAGCCTGAGATTTCTGTGGTTGTGGGGATGTGCCATCACTTCTTTCAGTTGTGAGACCTCTTGTCTACCCTCAAAAGCAACAGAACCTGATCATGCTGGACCTGGGCCAGAGTTCCCTGGGAGTATAGTGGAGTATAGATGCTGTGCGAAGCCTTGAAACTTCAAAATTGCCCCCTCTGGACACTCAGGTTGAAGACTGATGAATCCGATGCTCAAATCCAGAAGCTCCTGAAGGTCATTAAAGAAACCAATCCACAACTCACTATTGAAGGTGACAACTGAGAGGCCAGAAGAAATAGTCCTTCTTCTCATGATTTCATTTTCTGAATGCAGATGTGAATTTCACATATCACTTTAAACATTGCCTCTGTCTCCCTTCTTTATCTTCTCCTACGTTTGATTAAACATAGCTTAGATCCTCTCTTTTTATCCTTTAGGTCTCTTTTCTCTTTTCTGTAGAGTCATTCATTCTGTAATAAAGTGATTGATCTTTAAGGTGATGGTGAACTTTCTACGAGCTTTTTCAAGTGATATTAGTTGTTGCGCCAAATGTTATTTTAGCTTTGGTTTTGCCTCTGGCTTACATAAAACATGTACAAGTCATTTAAACTTGGTCTGGATGAAATGTCCATCTCTCCAGTATCATGAAAAAAAGTAAAAAAAAAAAAAAAAAAAGAAAAGAAAAGAAAGAAATAAAACTGGAAATCTATTCTCTCTTAGTGCTGGAGGTCAGAAGTTCAAAATCAAGGTATTGGGAAGTCTATGCTCACTCCAAAGGTTCTAGAGGACATTTTTCCTTTTCTTCCCTTGCCTTTTCTAGCTTCTGGTGGCTCCAGGCATTCTTTGGCTTGTGGCCACATCATTTCAATCTCTGCCTCTGTGGTTACACTGCCTTCTTTTCTGCATGTGTCTCTGTGTGTGCACTCACATAATCCAAGCTGATCTCTACATCTCAAGATCTTTAATTTAAGTACACCTGCAAAAAATCTTTTTTCAAATCAGGTAACAGTTACAAATTCTGGGGTTCAGGACATGGACATACCTTTTGTGGGGCTACCGTTGAACCTACTACATTATATATTTAAATTTAAATGTATTTTAACCCCCACAAGCTGATATTTTTGCTTTATATAGTAATGTAAACTAATTCATATTCTTTGCTTTTCCTGGTTTGTTACACCTTTGTGCTTCCTTCTGAGATAATTTTCCTTCAGCCTAAAGGACAACCTTAAAATGTAGCTTGAAAGCAAGCCATCCATTTTGGTTTGTCTTTAAATGTCTATTCTGTTTTCATTCTGGAAGAGCATTTTTGTTTTGTGGAGAATTCTTTGTTGGCAGTTATTTCCCTTTGGCATATTGAAGCCACTGGTTTCTGGCTATAGTTGTAGCTATTGACAAGTCAGTTGTCCATATTATCAATGGACCATGGCAATCTTTTTCTTTTAGATGGATGCACTTTTTTTTAAGTTCATTTATTTATTTTGAGAGAGATAGTGAGTGAGTGACTGAGAGTGTGGGGGAGGGGCAGAGAGAGAGAGAGAAGGCGAGAGAGAGAATCCCGAGTAGGCTCCACACTGTCAGCACAGAGCCCGACATGGGGTTCAAACTTATGAACCCATGAGATTATGACAAGAGCTGAAATCAAGAGTCAGATATTAAACTGACTGAGCTACCCAGGTGCCCCAAATGGATACTTTTAACATTTTCTATTTGATTTTATTTTTGCATTTTTACTATGTGGGATATGTTTAGATGTAGATTTTTTTAATTTTAATTTTTAAGTAATCTCTACACCCAATGTGGGGCTCAAACCCACAACCCCAAGATCAAGAGTCACATTTTCTACCAACTGAGCAGCCAGGTGCCCCAGATCTGGATTTTTTTTTTAAACTTATCCTACTTGAGTTTCATTTCATTCAATGCTAATATCTTTCACTAGTTCTAGAAAACTCTAAATCATTATCACTTTAAATATTACTTCTGCCTCCTTCCTCTTCCATATCTAATTGAACATTGCTTAGACCTCCTCATTTTATCCTTTATGTCTGTCTTCTCTTTTGTATTTTCCATCTTGTTGTCTCTCCTTGTTTTATTCTAGTTATCTTTACCAATTCTCACTTCAGTTGTATCTAATGTTTTCTTTTTTTAAAATCTAATCTATTTTCAACCCATCTATTCCTCCATAAATTTCTATATTGAGCAGTTCTATAATTTCTATTGATTCATTTCCAAATATGCAATGTATTTTGTAAACATTTTGTGATTCAGACAACCCCCCCCACAAATCAATACCAAAATTATTAAGTTAAATTTGATGAGGAATAACGTATTTATGTAGTCTCAAAATAACGTCTCACAGATTACTTAATAATTACAAAGGCAAAAATTATTAACTTTATGATTAAAAACCTGGCAGATGCTTTCTTAACCAAGTGATAAAAATTAACACAACATCACAATAATGGGACAGACATCATGTATCCCTTGATGTGATGCAGTGAGAAGGACATAATATCACTTTTGTGGTACTCTTGTAAAAAGTTCATAACCTGAATCTAATTACAAAGACATCAGACAAATCCAAATTGAGGAACACTCTACAGAACTGCTCATTTTTACTCTTCAAAAATGTCAGTATCAGGAAAGGTGAAGACGAGGAACCGTTCCAGATTAAAGGAAACCAAAGAGTAATGACTAAATGCAATGGATGATCCTGGGTTAGATAAAGGTTAAAAGAACTGTGATAATGGACCTTATTGGGACAACTGGAAAATTCTGAAAATGGACTGGACATGAGGTAATATGTGTCCATGTTAAGACTGCATGCTTGATAACTCTACTGTTCATATAACTTCCTTACTGAAATACACAGAAGTAAGGGAGCATGAAATGTACAACTTGTTCTCAAATGCTTCAGAAAAAATGACAAAGCAGTAAGTGGGAAAATGCTAAAAGTTGATGAATTTGTCATGCAGCTCTTATGTAAGTTTGAAATTATTTTATTTTTTAAAAATTTAATGTTTATTTATTTTTGAGAGAGAGAGAGAGAGAGAGAGAGAGAGAGAGAGCGCGCACAAGCGAGGGAGGGGCAGAGAGAGGGAGATACAGAATCCGAAGCAGGCTCCAGGCTCTAAGCTGTCAGCACAGAGCCCAATGCGGGGCTTGAACTCACAAGCTGCGAGATTATGACCTAAGCCAAAGTCGGTTGCCCAACCAACTGAGACACCCAGGAGTCCCGAAATTATTTTAAAACAAAATGTTTTTAAAAACTTACAACCTTAATGTTTTCATAGCTCCAGTTCTTTGTTACAATTTTAAAGTTCAGCTTTTATCTCCACGAAGCCGATAACCACAGCTCTTGCCCAGGCCATGTCTGATAATTCCAGTATCTGGAGTCCTGGTGGTCACTGATCAGCACTGTGTCTCTAGGCCTGCAAGTGCCCAAACCATAGTTCTTCCTCTCAGCCTCACCATTCAGAGGCTCAGAACAGTGCTGCCTTCTGGGTCCTAGACCAAAGTAGGAATTTCTGCCCTGAGCAGACATCTGCCTATGCTGGCAGACAGCAGACTGAGACTGCATCCCATTTCCCTGTCCCAAAAGTCCACCAAAAGCATGGTTCTGTCTGTCCACTGCTTTCTCTAGACTGACAACATCCCAGGGCTACAGGAGTTTCAGCTCATTTCCCTGAGCTTCAATCATCTCCCTCGTCAAGGCTAGGTAATTCTTCCCTCTCTTCTTATTGACTATATAATGCTTTTAAGAAACGTTAAGATCTTGAGAAAATATATTCACTTCAGCATTTTAGCTGTCATCAATGAGAGTTGGTCTGAATTATCTAGTTTGTCAATACTATAACCTGAAATCATGTCTACCTTGCATTGTAACACAAAAAAGCCTTGCCTTAATTTAAAACATTTTGGATCAACATCACAAATGAGCCAACCACACTCCTTCTATTTCTTTGTAACCATAATTCACAAGATATACTTGTTAGGTAACTAAACTGGCAAGCAAACTAGCTTTAAAAATTCCAGCCATCATTGGCCTAACCAGCACACTTGTAACATAAAACTAAGCTTAGAGTGTTCAATACTAATTTTCCATGAAAAGTTTAGCAATGCAAGATGGGGGGGGGGTAGTAAATAACAGGCTTGATAAAATAACCCAATGATTAAATAGGAAATTAGATTTTAAAAAGACAATGCCATTAAAACAAGCAAACAAACAAACAAATGGACAATACCATTTACAGGATTCAGGGCTTCTTTCTGGATTGGTACTGAATGGGATGATGTAATTTTCTCTTCCTTTTGCTGATTTTTCAAACCATCATCTATGGAGCTCTTGAGCCCTGAGAACTTCCATTCAGTGTACTTCACCTGCTTCAGAATAAAGACAATTATGATTACAGTTGGCCCTTGTACAACATGAGGGTTTGGGGCACCAAAAATCTGTGTATAACTTTTGACTGTCCCCCCCAAAATTAACTACTAATAGTCCACTGTCGACCAGAAAACTTGCCAATAACATAAATAGTCGACTAATACATCCTATATATATTATATACTATACTCTCACAATAAAGGAAGCTAGAGAAAAGAAAATGCTATTAAGAAAATCGTAAGAAAGAGAAAATACATTTGCAATACTGTGTTTACTGAAAAAAACAGGGATGTGTTACAGCTCAAGTCCATGTTGTTCAACGGTCAGTTGCGTATATAATAATAATTTCACAAAATTAGTAATTATATGTTAATACAATTACACAACTCATACAACATGATTGTAATATAACAATATATAATATTTAACCATATAATAATATATATTTACAATCTCCTATATATATTTTTAGGTGCTACATAGTAACTTTAATCCTGCTTCCTATGAAGAAAAGACAGTATCAAGCATATAGTAGGTGTTCAATAAATACTTGTTCTTTAGCTTACTTGCACTACAGTTAAGGTGGACTGCTAAAATTCTAAGCATAAATTGCAGAGTCCATAAGCTGCTGAACTAAATTACAATGAAATGAAGTGAACACTTCAGAGTTTTATTAAACTACTTGTGTTTGAGGAAACACATGTTAGCCACAAAAAGCCATGATAATTGCTTATCTTGGGTGTCTGCTTCTACTTGAGAATAGTATCTCTGGGGACACTACAACTCATATTTTAATTCTGCAGGGTTTCTAAGGCCTTACTTGTAGTGTATTTCCAGTTAAGATGTTACGACTAAGATACTCCATTCTGTTCTTTCCTTGGATGCTTGTTCTTTTGCCATGTTTTCTTCTTGAGTAGCTTGCAACCTGGTGTTCCCTTTCCTTTCTTTCTCCCACCTGTGGAGGTTTTCTTTTAGCTTGATACTGGCCAGCTTCAATGGGAATCTCACCAAATGCCATCAGGTCCTAAACAGAAGGATCAGAGACAGCCTTACTAGATGAGAGTTTAACAGCCTTGATACTCAAGAAAGGGATTTGTGAGCTAGCATTAGATTTCATTCCTCGCCTGCCACAGAGCTGAGAGATGCCATCTTTCTTTCCTCCCTGTAATAAAACCCAGGATCCTTCTCCATCAGTAGGCGGCTCACAACATTGTGAGGGATGCAGAATAAGTTTGCTGAACACCTGACATTCATGGAAGGCATTTCTTCTACTACAATTTTAATACCATCTTCTTCAAATATGTTTCACGAGATTGGTGGAGATCTGCTACCTGGGGGAGAAAGGAAGCCTTTTCCTCTTCAGATGAGATCTCTAAACTGTCCTTCGTGGTATTCTCCTCCGGCTGAGTTTCTGGTTTCAGGAAGCTCTCTGGGGGTAGGTAGAAGGATTTCCAGTCCAATTGCATCTCAACAAATCCATTGGGGTTCCCCGCAGGGTCTGTGAGGTTAAAATCACCTGAGACACACACAGACATTAATAAGATCTGATCATATGGAGTAGACAAGTATTTATCAGCACCTTATCCATTCCCCATTTTGAATTTTACCATAATTTGCTTGTCAAGAATTAACATCCATTACCTAAGCATGGTGATAATACACTCAGAAGTAACATAAAATAGCAGTGAATATTAATATTCACTTAGAATGTTTACTTCTAATATTCACTTAGAATATTTGTAGGGGAAGATGGGAGTCTCCAGGTTTCGGGAAGGGATAGTCAAAAGACGTATGGAAAGGTATAGCTTGCTTGTCCTCAGTCACCTAGCCAATAAACATGACTACATTATTACTATTACCAAATGCTTGCCAGGCCTTAAGCGTACCAAAGAAACCATTGTCTACACTCAAGTGGTCCCTATTTCTAAAGTAACAAAAGCCAAGAAAACTTCAGCAAAATTGCTATTTCCAAATGCCAGGCTTCTGATTTGTAACACTGATTAATTTAACAGATGGCTCATATTGCCTCTTCCTTTGGCAAACGATAAATTATAAGCAAAAGTATCAGCTCTTTCTTTCTTTCTTTCAGCTCTTGTAGTACTGGAAGGAGAGAGGACTCACACATTTTCTAGAATATCCAGAAGCTTGTTAAACATAGCTGGTACTAGCTATACCCATCCCTACTTCACAATGGGAGCACAGACATCCCTGCCTCATCCTCCCCCCACTACTGCAACCAGAGAGGTGACCTTTCCTAAGTTCACCTCAGCTCTGTATTGGGGGGAAAGAGATCCAAGAAATTTACCATTTCTATGGCATGGCATGAAAGTCTAACTTGTGTTTAAAAGAAGCAAGGGAATTACGAGAGAGTATTAAGGACACAGTTTATAATCTGATATCCACTCTCATGTGCTGAGAGACAACAGGCCTTAAGTAAACATAAATCCTGAGAAGCACGATCGAGTCAGAAAAGATTTGTTCAGAGACGGACTCATGGACTTCAGGTTGGTGGGTCTACCCACTTAAGAATCTTGCTTTTGTTGCTAAAAAGAAGCAGAAGAAGCAATGTTTCTATAGGATTAGTGGTGCTCTGAGTCTTCTGCTCTGTTGCTCTTGACAATACTCTAAAATCCTCTCAGCAGGTTGTTTTTTTATTTTTTTAATGTTTATTTATTTCTGAGACAGAGAGAGACAGAGAATGAGTGGGGGAGGGGCAGAGAGAGAGGGAGACACAGAATCTGAAGCAGGCTCCAGGCTCTGAGCTGTCAGCACAGAGCCCGACGCGGGGCTCGAACTCACAAACCATGAGATCATGACCTGAGCCGAAGTGTAGTCTCTCAATGGACTGAGCCACCCAGGTGCACCTCAGCAGATTTTTAAAGAGAGACTGTTCCAAGCAAGTAATCAAAGAAAAGTAGGACAGGAAGACAACACTGGGCAGAGAGCATAAAGATGCGATAGACTTGAACTCCCACCTTTAATGGATTTGTTTTGTGCGAGAGGAAGCAAGGGCACTTGGACTTGGCCAAGGTACGAGCCAGGCTCTGCATCTTCATCATCAAAAACGTAGACAGACAGGGCCTCCCGCCTCAGATATTTATCCAGGTCAGAGGTCACAAGCACTGGGAATCGAGCCTGGTCTCTAAAGTGCGGATTGTTACTGGCTGGAATGATGGCAGTGTCGTGGTCAGAGAAGGTGAAGAAGCGGTACATGACGTATGGACTGGGCTGGGTTCCCAGCCACCGACTCCGGAGGCCATAGCATCTGATGATTTCCACCCGCAGCTCATTCTGATGCTTCCAGGTCTCCAATCTGGACTGGAAAGATGTTGGTCTTGGATGAAGGAAAAGGGTGGCCTGAGAGAGTTGTTGTGGGTGAAGCCCAGCACCCTTGATGAGGAAGAGCTATGACCTAAACTGCTGTAGAATCCTGACTGGGTCCCAGAGAAACCTAATGACATTCACCTGCCTGTAAAGTGGCTCTGAAAGATAGTTATTTGAAAGAGGTGCTGGCACTCAAGCCTTATCTTAGAGAAAGGAACAGAGAAGCTATTTTGTTCACAGCAGGGAGAGGCAGCTAGCTCTGAGGGTATGATTTCATTTCAAACCCAAGCTTGACCAAGGGAAGAGTTGTGGCATCACAGCCACAAGAGTTGTGGATTAGTTGTGGCATCACAGTTTTTCTCCTTCATTCACATTCAACAAATACTTATTGAGAGCGGAAGACTGAGCTGTTCTCCTGAACTGCTTGGCTGAGGCTCCTCTGAGATACATGGGCACATCCTTTTTTCTCACCTTATCTTCCTGGGCCTCCAAGGCACCAAGCACATTGGCTGACAGGTAGGCCTGAGCCTTCTTTCGCTTATTGCATGCCTGTAGGCTGGATCCTATGGGGAAGCGCAGCCTCATCCAGTATTCTAGCACCCCGAAGTCTTCTCCACCAGCTCCTGGGTAGCAGAAAGTATGAAACGCATGGAAGACACAGATGGTGTGGTGAGGATTAAGAACAAGGCAGAGGAAGAAAATGGGAAATGACCAAAAGAGCAACTATAGGCTTTGGGAAACTCTGCATTAGTCCTGGGAGCTGTGGGAAGCCAACAGCACTTACCAGTAAGTATGGTACAGCCATGGACCCTCTCCACAGTCTCCAGCACCCTCTCAAAGTAAATCCATCCAGCTGCAAGCGTGTGGTGCTCACTGGCTACAGCCTGGTGTAGATCAAGCCGGACTGAAGCCCCATGAAGGTAGTTCAAAAAAAGGGAATCTGTTTCTACCACATACTGGGAGGTGAAGTCATAGAGGGGCTGTGGCCCCACAGCTAGTGGGGTACAATGGGTTTCAAAATCATAGAAGGAATAAGTACAGAAAGTGGTAGGTTGAGTGTCTCCAGCCTGATCCAGGGCAGCAGACTTCAGAAAGGCTTGGTGGATGTGCAGTTCAAAAAGATTCTCACTCTGATGCAGCAGAGAAATGTCTGCTTCATCATCATCTCCATGGGCTGGCAGTGTTTGCAGACATAATGACAACTGTCGGGTGCCGTAAGCCACATCTTTGAGCTGTTCTAGAGGGAAAAGAAAACTGCCTATCCATTAAAGCATAGAGAGCTCCTCCTCAGGGTAAAATAAGTTGGATGGAAGGAGAATAAACACCATGATGAAATTCCAAGTTGTGATTATTTCAAGACACCATGTGATTCAAAAGGCAAAGAAATAGAATGACAAGTAGGAGCTTTGAATTCTGACGGCTAAATAACCCAAGGCCTGCTTTGGAGATAAGGTACAGAACGAATGACTGGAGAGTAGATGCTAAGCTCAGGAAAACACTGGAGGCACAATTTCATCTGCAGATATCATTGTTTTATCTTACAGAAAGGTCCTCTGAGTTAATTGGTAATTCCAACAGAGAAGTACTTGAAACACAAAATATGAGTATTTCCAAAAATTTGGGATACAGGCCATCAAGAGAATACTGAATTATAGTCATAGCGCCTATTACATTACATTGGGTTCCACCAAGAAAGTATTCCCATTCTCCAGCCAGATCAGTCAAAGGAATTTTCATTCTGTTAAAAGTTTGTTTTCATAATAAGAAGCCAAAAAAAAAAATCCACTTAAAGTCAAAGAGTAATGCAGTAAAAAGGTGCAGAGGAAACTTACTGGAAAGAGGTTGAACTACTGTCAACAGGATGAAAAGATATGTAAGAGAGTCTACCAATTCTGTGCATTACCTCCTATGTCCAACCAATCAGAAAATTTGATACACAATCTGCTTCAAACTGGGGAGTATTTGAATCGTCACAGGGTATCAATGGTGAAAGTCCTATATTAAGAGTTAAAGTAGTAGAATAAAAATATTTTGAACACATCAGAATGTCTTCCTGCCCAAAATAAATGGAATACAAAAATTAGACTAATAGTTTCTTAATTGATAAGATTAACACAACTAAAATAAAATATATTTAAAGTTTTGTATTACATGACCCAGGGTTAATAATTTTAGCATATAAAGAAATTCTACAAATGAATAAAATACTATTAAGAAACAGGTAAAGGACAGAAACAGGCAATTCTCAGAAGAAACAATACGAATAACTGTTAAACATATGAAAAACTCTTTGATCTTATCAGTAATGAAAAAACTGTAAGTTAAAGCAAATGAATCTTTAGAAGTAGATAAGAGTATTTATCCTGAACTGTCCCAGGAGAAAGATCCTGAATCTGAAAGACATGAGGATTTCAACCCAAGGGGAGGATTTCCTTTGTTATATGGCAGTGACTTTTTAACAGACTCACCTGGCCTGGATAAATCATGCCCCAGCATGACCCACCTCCCTTTACTCTAGTTCCATGCTCATTAAGTAACATGCTTACTGATTTCCAGAGAGAGGGCTTCCCTGAACAGTAGTTCCAAATATTCTCATGGCAGCAATGAAATAGACTCTGTCATAAAATAATAAATGAACAATCTGGTTTAAATATCAATCTTTGGTGAATTTGGTTAGTGTGAATCAGGTCTCTCAAAATGGAGTATAATAACAAAGCCAATATTCTTGATATGTGAGGCTGAAGCCAGCTCCTGGTGAGCAGTGACTGTACTAAATATAGGAAGTATCACACTATGAAATTTGCCCAAGTGTCCAGCCAGCTGCCCTGTCATGTCGACATCCTCAAACTGCAACAAAGAATTTACAGACTTTTGGAGAGAAATCACAGAAAAGGATGATGCAAGATGAGTGATAAAGCTCTGGATAGGCCTGGGTTGTGGAAACACTCTTGAGAGAGGAAGTGTGTTATGCCACCGTGAGGGCCAACAGTGATGTGCTCTTAATTCTCAAAACAGATTCAGCAATTGCTGGGCCCAACTGAAACTCTTCAGAGAAATCAGAGGAAGGAACTGACATGATGGAGGAAAAGAAGCTGCTAACCATGTATTAAAACACCAAAGATGATGGGATAAAGAACAGGAGAGGTGGCATGCATTACATTCCAAGACACAAGAGGCAGCCTTCCAGGCAGGTGCACAGAGGGAGCACAGGCATTAGCTATGTGACAGGTCCGAGACAAGAACAAAGGACTAAGACTTGCCGGATATTGGAAGGCCATGGCTTCTCAAAATACCTTCCAGCTGATTGATACGATCGTTCTTGAGGTCTAGCAGTTGATTCAACCTCTCCAGCTTTTCCTCATGATCTTTATTTTCATTATCGGCTTTTGTCATCATTGCCTCCAGTTCCTCCTGAAACAAAGAAACAAAAAATGTCTGAACTTTTCTATCTCAGTGACCCAGCACCAAAGAGCCCAGATAAAAAGGTGGCACTTGCTGGGTAAAGGAGACTCCACTATCTCCTACACGGGGCAGACTGAACCACAAGAAAAAGTCTTGGGTTCATCACAGACCCCTTTAGGACCAGTTGTGCTAACAGTGTCATAGGATAATAGCTTCGCGATGCTGGGAAAATTTCACCCCAGAAGCTTCATACCTGCCATTTTCATTAGCTGGCCCCTTCACCGGTTTCTATTGCCAAGGTGCCATGGCGCTGGTGTGAGCCCTCAAGTACATCAAAGGACAGCACACTCTGTGTTGCACAGAGCAGCATATTCCCTTGCAACAGCTCTGGAAACTTGGGCCCCGCTTCATGCCCAGTGTGGTCCTCACGTGCCCATTTATCTAGCCCCTTCCTGTACCACCTTTTCTTGCACCTGATAACACACGTTGATTTTGCGCTGGAGAATAAGCATGTCTCTGGTCTTTTCTAGTTCCAGTGTGGTCTCTGCGTGTGACACTTGCAACTCACTCAACAGCTGGGACAGTTTCTTTTCTTCTTGGTTTTCTGGTTCACATGGCTATCATGAGAAAAGCATTGGTAAAAGGGAGTATAAATATTATGGGCACAGAAATAATGATTCTCATTAAAGCAGTTGTTGGTAATAGCAAAATACCAGCAGCGGAATCTACTCCCAAAAGTAAAAGAGGACTTATGTGACTTCAAATGGGCTTTCTCCTCTACTTCCGCATGCTCGGTAGCAGCAATAAGTTACACAACCTCTGATGGCTGTTTGCTTTTCAGCAGATCATTTCAAGTCCTCATTGGAAAAAGCATTCTAGATGTTATAAGCTGTAAAGGGTGGAGAAAATGTGCAGAGCTCATGAAGCTATCTGTGCTCTCAGCCTTCTCACGTCCTTCTCAATACTATCCTCAATCAGGACACGATTTTTCAGCTACTTTTCTGATCTCTTCTAGGGATATATGCCAGCCATCCATCTGTCCAGGGAACTTGCTTGATTAAACATTTCTTACCTCTACCTGAGTGGTCTCTTGCAATAGAGCTGGGTGAGTGGCTGGTTCAGACTGCCTGTCAGGAGACTGGGAAATTAGGTCTTGACTTTGGAGGATCTCTACGTCCTGCTTATGCTTCTGAAGCAGATGGGTGACTTTAAGACACAGATTCTTGTTTTGATCTGGGGGAGAAAAAAATCATCCAGAAAGGTGAAACCTGGTGGTTATCGGTAATCATGGTTAAAGTTGGACCAAGCTCTAATTAAATTTTCCCACTAATGTTTAATTCATTTTATAAATTTACCCTTAGAGGAGCAACTCTCTCTTATTTCTACAAAAGGGTTCTGGCTTATTGACCCAGTAAACTGAGCTGACACCCGGGACTCTAAAAACAAAACAAAAAACACCTGCAGAACTGTAGTGACCACCAGCAGCAGCAACAGCAGCAGCAAACAGAGCCACTTGACTGTCTTAAGAGAGAGCAAACTTCTTTTTTTTTTTTTTTCAAGTAAGCTCCACACCCAATGTGGGGCTTGAACTCACAACCATAAGATTAAGAGTTGCATTCTGGGACGCCTGGGTGGCTCAGTCAGTTAAGTGTCTGACTCTTGATTTTGGCTCAGGTCATGATCTCACACCTCCTGAGTTGGAGCCCTGCATTAGGCTCCATGCTGATGGTGCAGTGCCTGCTTGGGATTCTCTCTCTCTCCCTCTCTCTCTCTCTGCTCCTCTAAAAATAAATAAAGAAACTTAAAAGGAAGAAAAAAAAGAGTCACATGCTCTAACCACTGAGCCTGCCAGGCACCCCTCCAGTGCAAACTTTTGATAGCACCAGCCAAACCAGTATCTCTCCAACTCCTCCTCAACTCCATTCTGACTTCTCTGCTATGGGCTCCCTGTGGCACCCACCTCCACTTCTACCCCCACCCTGATGTGGAGGGAGGGAGAATGGGCATTTGGGTATTTCTATGTGTGTTTGTTTGGGTGGGTGGATGTGGGTGTTTTAGGGAAGGGAAGTGATCTGTGTTTAGCGTGATCATTTCATTATCATGCATTAGAGGGGGAAGATTATTAGATTACCCCAAAGCCTTTACAAGATTTTATTTGTACTTTGTACAAACTACAAGGTCCTTAGCATGACCTGAGCTTTATCTTTTTATGATTCCTGTCTCTATCTTTCTTGATGTCGTATTTTTTTTCCTTCACTCTCTTATGTGAATGTACTAGAATCTGATGAAATATAAATTTGATACTAAATGTCAAGGTCCAGCCTAGCAAAAAGAAGTGAGACAAAGGTCTCTTTGACAGTATTTAAAAATCTTCCCAGTAACTATCTACCATGACCTCAGAGTTAAAAGACAGGGGGAAATGGCAGTGGTAACCAAGAGCAGTAATTTGCTTCTCAATTTGAGCTATTAGGTACTAAACAAAATAAAAACAAGGCTCCCAATCACCTCTAAAATGACTGATAAGAATAAAAGGCAGAGAAATTCATTTTCAATACTTTCAATAAAGTGAATGTTTAAAAACGTGATAAATTTAAGAGTTTTCAGGGCACCTGGGTGGCTCAGTCGGCTGAGCATCTGACTTCAGCTCAGGTCATGATCTTGCGGTTTGTGGGTTCGAGCCCCGTGTCGAGCTCTGTGATGACAGCTCGGAGCCTGGAGCCTGCTTTGGATTCTGCATCTCCCTCTCTTTCTGTTCTTCCTCCACTTGCACTCTGTCTCTCTCTCTCTCTCTCTCTCTCTCTCTCTCTCTCTCTCTCTCAAAAATAAAGATTTAAAAAAAAATTTAAGAGTTTTCATCCTCCCAAATGAAAACGCATTACAACTGAAAATATATGCATGTGAGGCAGATGTCATGCTTTCTTGATTGTGAATCTGATCTGAGTGCCAGCGTTCGTATTCTAGTTATTCCTGACCCACACAAAAATACAGATCGAGTGAGGGGATACTAGAAATGCTGGTCCAAGCTCCCTTCTCCCACACCAGACATAGAGGATGCCTCATTTGAGAAAGGTCTTCACAGCCTGACCTACCTTTCTCTCTGGACAGCTGAAGTAAGACTCTTCTCTTCTCCTCCAGCTCAGCATCCAGCTGATCCTGCAACTGAGAGACTTTCTGCTGTAGCTGTTCTCCCACAAGCTCGTTGCTCCAGTGAGGCTGATTACTGCTGTCCAGCATGCTGAAAATGGGAAGCAAGAAGCGAGGGGAGAGTTGTCAGATAAATACTCAAAGGTGTGTGATGTGACGTCTTTAATACACAGTTTCAGCATCTCCTGGGCCTAGCACATCATTCATTCCCCTACATGTTTTTTCTGTCCCTGGTTTCTCTGTAACTGTCATTTACCAACTGCCTTGGAACTTTTGGGCCCTACTGAGGAGTTCCTTAGTATCACTTCTGTTTAGGTCTTGGATACCCCACTGAGCAAAGAACCCAAGTCACATCTATTTCCCAAGGAACTTCTCCAGCATGATGGCTTTCTTTAGGTGCAAAACTGTGTACTAAGACATTCTCAGGCCTGCTCAATTAAAAATGAGGAACAGGAGCGCATGGCTGGCTCAGCTGGAAGAGCATGGGACTCTTGGTTGCAGGGTTGTGAGTCTGAACCCCACATTGAGTGCAGAGATTACTTAAATAAATAAACTTTTTTAAAAAATGAGGACCAGAGTCTCCTCTTTTCCTTACTCCACTCCTCTATCTTCACCAATGGCTGGTCTAGAAAATACTGGTCTTTGAACTAGATTATAAATTACTATACTGAAGGGCAGGAATTAAACTTCCCAATGACTGTACCCTGCACACCCCTGTATCTAGCTGCCAAGGCAGACCCATTCTGAGTGTAAAACACACATGGTCAGTCTTTGATTGAAGAGATATTGATAATCAAGCTATTACTTCTTCATTTTTTTAAGTTTATCTATTTTGAAAGAGAGTTGTGTGCATGTGTGGAGGAGCGGCAGAGACAGAGAAGGAAAGAGAATCTTAAGCAGACTCTGCACTGTCAGCATGGAGTCCGATGTGGGGTTTCAACGCACAAACTGCGAGATCATGACCTGAGCTGAAACCAAGAGTCAGTCAGATGCATAACTGAGGCTCCCCCAAGCTATTATTTTTGCATATGTGTTTTTTCTATTTATCATTGCAATAAGTGTGGTCTAAAAACAACTTACTTAGGCTAGTATTAAGAGTTCTTGGCCCTTCCTATCCATACATTACATGATGATCCAAGAAGATAATGTTCTGAGTGATGAAGGGAAGAGGTCAGTAGTAATGTTTGCCATTTGTTTCACTACTTTGGTTCACTGAGTTGAAGAGCATCAGATGTTCCCAGGATGCTCCCATATTACCTCCCCAATCTACCTTCGGCTGCCTTACACTGAGTCAGAAGGCACATTTAACTTTTTTTTTTAACTTCCAGGTATTTTAAATTTCAAAATTAATAAATGAATATATGCTTGTTGTGGAAAATCAAGATGATACCGAAGTATATAGATTAAAAGTGAAGGTTCCTCTTTGCCCTACTCTAATCCTTTCATCTCATTAGAGGATTGCAGATTCACACACACATACACACACACACTCACACACAATAAATTAAGTCAGAGTTAACATAGTCTTTTGCAACTTGACTTCTAACAATATGTTTTAGGCATATAGGTCTACTTCATTTTTAACAGCTTCATAGTATTTTATTGTGGGGATGCAACATGATTTATTTAACCAATCCCTATCAAAGGAAATTTGGATGTTTCCACTTTTTTTTTCTATTACCAACAATGCAGTAATTAAAATTCTTATTATACATTATCTTTGCAAATACATGTATATGCATGTTTAACAGTTTGATAGATAGCATCAAATTCCCTTCCAAAAAGACTGTGCTGATTTATATTCTCACTAAGAGTATTGAGTGTAAGCTTCCTCATATCCTTATCAACACTGGGTAGTGTTTTTAGAATGTGAGGACCCTTTTCTATAACTGTCTTTTATAGCAAACAGTGCTCTGGGATCCAAACTTGGTACTTACTTTTCTAAGAGTTTGTCATAATTGTCATTCAGCAATTTTCGTTCTTTTTCCAAATCTTCAACTCTCTCCTGAAACTAAGAATGACAGAAAAGTGCCTGAGATAAAATCCAAACATCGATTTCCTTGCACAGGTCTTTCCTCTTCTGTGGCAGAGTGGGGCTTGGATAGGAGGCTTTCTATGTTCATCTCACATGTCTATGAGGAGCCATTCAACTACAAAGACTCAAACCAATTTTTAAAGTGTGATAAAAACTTTTATTGGAAATAATGAGGATTCTCTGAAGCAGATTTTCACAGTGTCTGGATTTCTACTGTTAAGGAAATAACGGAACATTATAATACAGCAAAAACTTCAGAGGACACAAGTACAAATCCAAGTTTCCCCCCTAATGGTGTAATCTTGAGCAAATTATTTAATCACTTGGAGCCTCATCTTACTCATTTGAAAAAAATAAACAGCCATATTATTGCTAAGAAGCACTTTTAACATCTCTGAAATTGAAATGTAACTTACAATTTATGCTATCTTTCAATTACTATTGTTATTTACCTCCTTCAGTGTTATCTGCAGGATGGACACATCTTCCAGTTGGCTCTTCAGACTCACAGCCTTCTTGCTCTCCTCCTTCAGTTCTGCCCTGAGCTCATTCACTTGCTTGAGAAGGGCATCATGGGCTGCACTCAGGATTCCCTGATTCTGGGGCAACAGGAAAGTTGCTCTGGGAATGGTCATATCACTCAGCAGAAATGGTCTCAAGATACCAGCAACCCTAGCATTCCCCAGTGGATGTCAAGAAGAATGATTTTGGTTAATAGCAGGGTCCCTTTGCACTGTAAATTGACCTTTTTTTTCACCCTAGTATTTCTCACGAAGTATCATTTCCCTGTTAGTGAAGATTTTCCACTCCAGGAACCTATAATTCTTAATTGGAGCATTAATTTTCCCAAGGGTCAAATTATACCCTGGTTCTAAGTGAAGTGCCACCTTTCACAGCTGCGTTTACTTTCTAAGCTATTTGAATGCTTTTTTTTTTTTAATGTTTATTTATTTATTTTGAAAGAGAGAGTGTGTGAGCGGGGGAGGGGCACAGAGATGGGGAGAGAGAGAATCCCAAGTAGGCTCTGTGCTGTCAGCACAGAGTCCGATGTGGGGCTCAATCTCACCAACTGTGAAATCATGACCTGAGTCAAAATCAAGAGCCAGATGCCCAACCAACTAAACAACCCACATGCCCCCAAAATAAATGTTTTAAAGACTGAATTTATACAATGTATATTCTCCAATAATAATAATACATTTAAGCTAGATCTCAACAACAGAAGGAAAACTGGAAAATTCACCAAAATGTAGAAATTAAATAAAGTACTGACATTAGAAAATGCATTGAGATAAGCGGGGGGAAAGTACAACATACCCAACTTATGAGATTCCATGAAGCAGTGCTCAGAGGGAAATTTACAACTGTAAATAGCACAAATCAATAACCTAACTTTACACCTTAAGGGATAAGAAAATGAAGAGAATGTGTTCTTTCCCTCTGGGTACATGATTCCATTTTAGCTTAGGAGAGATGTTTCTTTAAAAGTTCCTATCAGGCTTTGAATATCAATTTCCAATTTATTTGAATGCTTCTTATGTTGATATACTCTTCCCTTTGCACCCAGCAAGCAATGTTAACTCTAGAAGTTAAGTGTGCATTTTTCTGGTGGACATCTCTGGTAACGAACAGCTGTGGGTGTTCGTGCTGGGAACTCTGCCTTAGTAACTCTCTCTCTCTCTCTCTCTTTTTTTTTTTTAATACTAGAGAACCTGTATCTTTTTAAGTTTATTTTCATTTATTTTGAGGGAGAGATAGCAAGCGGGAAAGGAGCAGAGGAAGAGGGAGACAGAGTCTCAAGGAGGCTTTGGGATTTTGGATTTGGACCTGAGCCTAAATCAAGAGTTGGACACTTTTGGGGTGCCTAGGTGGCTTAGTCGGTTGAGCGCCCAACTTCAGCTCAGGTCATGATCTCACGGTCTGTGAGTTCGAGCCCTGCGTCGGGCTCTGTGCTGACAGCTCAGAGCCTGGAGCCTGCTTCAGATTCTGTGTCTCCCTCTCTCTGCCCCTCCCCTACTCATGTTCTGTCTCTCTCTCTCTCTGTGTGTGTCAAAAATTAATAAACGTTAAACAAATTAAAAAAAAAAAGAGTTGGACGCTTAACTGACTGAGCCACCAGGCACCCCTTAGTTACGCTTAATCATGGACATTCACCCAGCTTGATCTGTACTCCACTCACAGGAATGAATGGGGTTGAACATTTAAGAACTCAGAGAAGATATGCAACAAGTTTGCTATATTTCATCACCTTATACATGCTAGAGGAATACTCTTAGGAATTTCTGAACAGATGCTATATAATTCTCTCTAGCAATAGGCTGAAAAATACTATTCTAAATATTTCAGATCTTGTATTTCAGTTTTATGAAAATGGCACAATAAATATCTTCTGACAACAGTAATAGTACATTTGTCTTAATATAAATTATATGTCATAGGGGTGCCTGGGTGGCTAAGTCAATTAAGCGTCTGACTCTTGATTTTGGCTCAGGTCATGATCTCACAGTTTGTGAGTTCAAGTCCCACATAGGGCTCTGTGCTGACAGTTCAGAGTCTGGGTGAGATTCTCTCTCTGCCCCCCTACCCAAATAAATAAACATTAAAAAAAAAGAAATTATATGTCATAATAACTTTAATTTACTTGGCTAAATTCTGGTGTCATATTACTTGAAGATTAATACAAATTTCTTTGGGTTTTATTACTTTTACTACTAAGAAACAGAGATTCAAAGAATCTATTTAGTACCTTCTGGAGCAGAGCTTCATATGCCTGAAAGAAAGAAATACATATTATTCTACTGACATATCAGCTTGATGTTTGTTTTCATATTTATCTCTGTACTACAAACGTTTAAGTGGTTAGTTTAAGAGATATGAGAATTTTTTTAATGTTTTATTTTTTTTGAGAGAGAGGAGACAGAGAGTGAGTGGGGGAGAGACAGAGAGATAGAGGGAGACGCAGAATCTGAAGCAGGCTCCAGGCTCTGGATGTCAGCACAGAGCCTGATGCAGGGCCTGAATCCACAAATCATGAGATCATGACCTGAGCCGAAGTCGGATGCTCAACTGACTGAGCCACCCAGGTGCCCCTAAGAGATATTTAAAAATTCTCACAAATCAAGTCAGTTTGTGTACTTTTTAAAAAACTAATTGCTGCTACTTTTCCCCTGCCTTAGCTTGCCAGGAAGTCTGTGAATATAACAGATGATACAATTTCTTTAAGGAAGGGTCATATATTCACAATTGTATTGCATTTGGTAGATTATCCAAGAAAAACATTTATTTTCAAAGTAGGTGCTCTTACTCAGCATATTTCAGAAAGCTCTCTTCCCAGTTTCAGAAACAGAAAAAACAATAACCAAACTAACTACAACAGCTATTGTTGGTTGAGCAGTTACTATGTGTTTCATGATCTATTATCTTATGATCATTACAATTGTTTCACATATATCTCATTTAATTCTCACAGCGTATCTGAGAGGTAGACATTATTACCTGAACCTTAAAAATGAGAAACCCAAAGCTCCGAAGCTAAGTCACTTGCTCAGAGTCATATAGCTATCAAGAGGCAGAAGCAGAACTTTACATCATCTTGTCTAACTCCAGAGTCTGAGCTACTGACCACCATATTTTGCTAAGGGATTAAGAGAATGCATTTTTTTTTTTACTACATGTATAAGAAAGGATGACTAGAAAGGTAAACTGCTAGAGAAAAACAAATTGTAAAACCTACATTTTAAAAAAGTGTGGGAGATTACTCACCATTTTAGGCCATCTCCACCCCTCCCACTAACATGGGTAAGTATTTAGAATGGCTTTCTTCCTTTTTTCCTTCAATGTGATGGAGGAATAGATGGAGTTATAGAAAAAAAATGTAATCCTACAAATACTGCTATTTACCCATACAATTTTAAATTATCATCCATCTCATATTTCCATATTCTGTAGGTGCTACCAAAATTAACCAAATCAAAAGACTACAAGCAGATGTATAGGTCTCTCCAAAATACAGGTTGGGGGGTTGACCTTGTAAAGATCCCTTTGTCCCCATCAGAACAGAAGTAACCAGGGCAGTGCTAACTGAACCCAACCTAGATGAATGACACCACCACCATCTTCTTGCCCACACTAGATACCCAGGGGTCATCTTTATTTCCCCTTTTCCCCCAACCACTCCCTTTTGGTGATGATGTCATTCTTCTATTTCCTGCAAGTTGCCAATTCTCCGTGGGCCTCTCTCCGTGGGCCTCTCTCACTGTCTTGGTGGGAACCCTCATCCTATCTCCTTTGTACCACTGAACTCATTTCATACCTGATCACTTTACTTATACCAGCCAACCTGTATCATTCACTCCACTGCTAGATGATCCTTCCTTGTAGTTTTGTAATTTTTGATAAGTTGAAAATTTCAGAAAAATACTAGAACATATCAGTCACCTATAATTCTACTACCCAGAATTAAGAATTATTGCTTTATAATAGTTTTTAAGGTATTATTTCTTTATTAAAATGTATTTCAAAAAAAGTTCAAACATTAAAAACAAAAGCAAGGTGATCTCTTTGGGGAAAATTGATCACGTTATCAACTTATTTAAAGCCTTTCTGCAGCTCTCCACTGTCAATGGGATTAAGTCTAAAATCCTGATAAGGCCTCCATGATTTGGACCCTGATGTTTCTCACTTCCATGCCTTGGCCTACACCTCTCCTCCCCTAGAAAACCCTCCCCTCTCTTGCATACTCACTAGCACCTGCTAATCTTTCAGTATCCCAATATTTGGCTCAATAATATACTCTGTTATGAATCTTTTTTGGATCCCATACCCCATTCTCTGGTAGATCTGACTACTTTCTGTTGTGTCCCCAATACCCTGTATGCAGATAGCTGTACTTGTTTACATCTTGTTCTCTCTCTCTCTGGTAAGTTCCTTGAAGGCATGAGCTGTCTTACATTGTAATCTTTGTGTCAAATGCTTTGCACAGTTCCTGACACTCAATAAATATTTATCCAATAAAAGAATGGTGCTAATCTATCACTTAGACCCTTGATGCCCTATTTCCACCATTCAGATATGAGTTTCTATTGTGTGGTAATGAGAAAAGACCATGAGCCTTGGTGTCAGATAAACCTAGACTCAAAGTCTGCTCTGCCCCTTATTATTTTTATGACTTGAGCAATTTACTTAACTTTTTTGAGGCTCAGTTCCCCCATCCATTAAATGTTCTTACATTGAGGGTTGTTCTCAGGCTTAAACTCTGGGACTGAGTCTAGCACATACAGAGTGCTTAGTAAAGACTAGTCTCCTTCCCTTCCCCTGTGACTGCTCTTGGCTTCCCAACTTAATTACATTATCATTGTAGCCACTGGCTGGGAACTTAACCCTGAGCACAAGTTAACCCCACTTAATTCTACCTTAGAAGGCAGGGCTTGAGCTTTCTTCCTAATAGAGAGATAATGGGAATACTGGAAAGAGAATAGACTCTGAATTGCAAGGTGTGGATTTGAATATCCCCTATAAGTTTTGAGACGAGTAATTTAATTTCTCTCAGTTGTGGTCTTCCATGTGTATAATGGAGAAAATAATCTAACTGGCTCTTTTCCCCCCAACCTGGTGACAGACAGTTTCAGTTGGACCTGGATGCCCAATTGGACCCAGGGCTTCTCAAACAGCCAAGGATCCCAGGGTTCTATGATTTAAGGTACCCACAGACCATCCCACGCTAACTTGCCCTGGAAGCTCACCTCTTGAACTTCTGTTAATTGTGCTCTTGTTGCTACCAACGAGGTATTCCTTTCATGTAGAAGCTTCTTAAGACGAATCAGCTCTATATTCTCCTTAATGGAAGCTCTGGACAAAGAAGACAGTGCTGAAACATTCTCTCTGTGAATGGACAGAGTTAAACACCTTTCCCCCAACACTGCACCAAGAACATCTTCCTCATCCTCTTGCATTTTTATCTTGCCCACAACATAGCAGAAGTAGGAAGCAAATGTATACCCCAATAAATAACCTCTTTTCTCCCATTTCCCTTTCACACCAGCTGAGATTTGAGAGAGAGACTACCAACCTTAAAACTCTGTGTTCTGAGAAAACATAATAGCTATTTTGAAAATTATGGTGCTTACAGCTTCCCATAAACTTTGCAAAGTCCAACTGAATCTGAGTCTTGTTTCCTTTGAGAAACTGGAAAGGTATGGGTATGGAGAACACAAGGGAAGATTATTATTTCTGAACCTAGGAGATCATATTTTCATTATTATTTGAAAGGCATTCAGGAGGATTTGGGTTCATTAGACTCTATCTCAGGGATTCCCAGTCCCAACTGCTTATTAGAATCATCTGGAGAAATCTTTATAATTGTACTGCATGAACTCCACTCCCACATAATTGAAAGGGAATCTCTGGAATAGGGCCCAGACTTCTGTAGGGTTTTATCTATTTTTTAATTTTCAGAATCTGTTTACATGAAATAAATTATAAGATACACATGTTTTTTCTTTTATATAACTTATTTACCTGTTTATTTTTATGTGGTATGTTCCATATTGTATTATCTCATATATTATTTTCTGTTTTCTTAATCAATATTGTCTTTTTTTGATTAGAACATTTCTTTTTTTTCTCCAAATTTTTATTCAAATTCCAGTTAGTTAACATGCAGTGTAATATTGGTTTCTGGTGTAGAATTCAGTGATTCATCACTTACATACAACATCCAGTGCTCATCACAACAAGTACCATCCTTAATACCCATCGCCTATTTAACCCATCCCCTCACCCACCTCCTCTTCAGGCTTCTTTGGTTTTACTTATTTGTTTTTTAGATTTTTATTTTTGAGAGAGTGAGTGGGGGAGAGAGAGAGGGAAACAAAGGATCCCAAGTGTGCTCTGCACTGACAGCACAGAGCCTGATGTAGGGCTCGACCTTACAAGCCGTGAGATCATGACCTGAGCTAAAGTGGGATGCTTAACCAACTCAGACCCCCCCAGACACCACCCTCTGACTTCTGTGGTTTTAAAACATCTCCAGTTGAAAACTATGTTTGAACATGGATGTTTATAGCAATTTCATTCATAATTGCCAAAATTTGGAAGCAACCAAGATGTCCTTCAGTAGGTGAATGGATAAAAACACTGTGGTACATCCAGACAATGGAACATTATTCAGTGCTAAAAGAAATGAGCTATCAAGCCATGAAAAGACATGCAGGAGACCTAAATGCATACTGCTAATTGAAAGAAGCCAATATGAAAAGACTACATAGTGTATGATTCCAACTCTATGACATTCTGTCCAAAGGCAAAGTCAGAAAAACAGTAGAAAGATCAACGGTGCGGGGGGTGAGGGGGAAGGGAGGGATGAACAGGCAGGGAGCACAGAGGATGTTTAGGGCAGTGAATCTATTCTGTATAATACTGTACTGGTAGATACATGTCATTATACATTTGTCCAAACCCATAGAATGTGCAACACCCAGAGTGAACCCTAAGGTAAACTATGGACTCTGGGTGATAATGATATATCAGTGCGGGTTCATCCATGGTCACAAAAATACCACTCTGGTATGGGAGACTGATAGTAAGGGAGGCTGTGGGGGCGGGAAATGAGGGATATATGGGAAATCTCTGTACTTTCTGCTCAATTTTGCTATGAATCTAAAACTCATAAATCTAAAAAAATAAAGTCTACTTTTAAAAAAAAAAGTCTCCAGGGGCACCTGGGTTGTTCAGTCAGTTAGGCAACAGACTCTTGATTGCAGCTCAAGTCATGATCTCACAGTTCGTGAATTCGAGCCCCATATCAGGCTCTAGACTGACAGTGCCAAGCCTGCTTGGGATTCTCTCTCTCTCCTTCTCTCTCTGCCCCTCCCCCAATCATTCTCTCTCCCTGCCTCCCTCTCTCACTCTCTCTCCCCCTCTCACTCTCAAAAATAAATAAATCAAATCAAATAAAGTTCTCCAAAGACTGATGCACATTGAGAGCTGAGAACTCCTATCTGTGACGAGGATGAAACAGTTTTCCTTCTGTGAAGTAAAGCAGCAAATCTTCTAATTTACATAAACATTCTCTTTAGGTTAATCCATTTCTTAACCCACATAGGAATCCAGGTCTATTTCTCAGACTGAATTTAACCCCAGGCATTCTCCTTTCCTCTGAGACAGAGGAAAGATACCAGTAAGAATCTCTTACTTTTCCAGTTCATATGGCTTGAGGCATGGAATGCTGCACTCTTACCGAAGCTCTGTGGCCTTCTGAGCACACCCCAAAGACCTTCTCTGTTCACAATCTTCATCTTTGGACCACATTTTCTCAGGAGACTTGGGTGGTTCTTCCAACAGCATCGTATTGCTGGTCACAATATGAGCACTGTTAAGGCATGCACAGACCAATGAGTTTAGTCATAATTATGACTTTGCTGAAAGAAATTATACTGCTAGAATTAGGAACATTAAACACAAAAAGAAGACATAGAAATTGCTGTTCTAGGCATTTAGAACTGAGTTCTCACATGTATGAAAAGAAATTAGAGGAGTTAGTAATTTTGGTATATGTGATGGTTAATCTTACAAAATATAGCTTTCAAGTGTCAAACAGAAGTATAAATTAATTATGACCTAAGGGAGAAAAATATAAAGGGAAAGAGACAGAATACCTTCACTTAAGGAAAAGGCCTTTATTTGCCTTTTTTTCAAAGACAGACAGATGCTGATTTCCCATCTTTTAAGCAATGAAGTTGGAATTTGACCTAGAGTTGACTTTCAGCTTCTCTGATTATGCTGGAAAGATTTGAAAATGCCAACATTCACTTGTTCCCTAAATAATATATTTCCAATTAAAGCTGAAGGAGTAACAGTGCAGGATAAAGGAGTAAGAACTTACAGTTCACTGGATTCACTGTATATTTCACTTCTGATCTTTTCATTTGTCACGTGTTCCTTGAATGTAGGAGGGGCTGTGTAGCTCAGCCTGTCACTGGGCTCTGGAAGTTCAGACAGAAGATGCAGACTCTGCAATAGATTTCTCCAGAACACTAAGGGCTAAAAGTAGGGAGCTTTGAGACCTGGGGGGAAATCCTTATAATAACCGCTGATCTCAGGGGAGGGGGTCTCAGTCTTTACTCTTTTTTCTTTTTCCTCAATTCTTTTTTTTTTTTAATTTATTCATTTTTGAGAGAGAAAGAGAGAGAGAGCTGGGAGGGAGGGAGACAGACAGACACACACACAGAGAGAGAGAGAGAGAGAGAAAGAGAGAGAGAATACTAAGCAGGTTCCACGCTTGTCAGCACAGAGTCCAACTTGGGGGTTGAACTCACCAAACCATGAGATTGTGACCTGAGCCAAAATCAAAGAATTGTTTAACTGCCTGAGCTACCACAGGCATCCCTCTCAGTCTTTACTCTTGCATAGATATGCAAATACAGACTTAATAAATGAGTGGGACTACAGACTGTCAAGTAAGAGAGTATAAATGGGAAGAAGAAAGCTGCAAAGAAGAAAGGGACTATGTGTCTAAAACTCTAATGCATCTTTACCTCTGATGCTGGGTATATAACTCATACTCAATAATGCTGAAGTCAAACTGAACTTAAACTTAGACTTAACTAAAGACAACAAATTCCTATGGACCTAAATCAGGGATGAGGAGGCTAGGTGAAGGAAATTTACACAAAAAAATTTTATTTAATTCAATGTTGGGTTTCCTAGCAGCCATAGACTCTTAGCCATTTGGAATACAGGAAGAAAAGAAATCGCAACTTCTCACTTACAGCCTGATTTCTAAGCTTGGACTTCAGAATTTCCAGGTGCCCCTGCAAAGTTTTGATTATGTATATGTGTATTTTTCTTGGGAGGAGGCCTCGGTTTGATCATGGGCTCAAAGGCGTCCACTTTCCAAAAAAAACTAATAATCCCAGTTTTAGACGCACAGCATTAGTCCAGGGTCCCATAGTTCCCGTAGAGGGACCTGTCCTAAAATCACTCATCATCAAGGATAATTCTAATCTACTTTCTAGGCCCCCTGCATAACTTGGTCAGCAGAATTCCTGTTTCCCTTGTCTGCTTCTCTCCTCTCTGGTACTTCATGGTGAACTGAGAATTATGAACCTGACATCTCACCAGGAGAAAAAAGATTTTAGGAAGGTAGAAACTACTGGGAAAAAGAGCAGGTGGAATAAAGCAGTAAGGAGGAAAATGTGGCTGCCAAATCAATCCTTCCCAGTATTTCAGCCCTGTTGGAAACTTGGTCCTGAACCTTACCCCTCTTGGGTTTCTCGGGAACCGGCGCACCGGCCGTGCGGAGCTGTCTGTGTCCCACGTGGACCCGAGGCTGGCTGCGGCGGGGAGCTGGGGGGCCGACGCGCTGGAACTGCAGCTGCAGCCCATGCAGCAGGGGGTGCTGGTGCTTAGTGGGGGGCTGTCGCCACCCCGCCTTCCGCCGCCGCGGTGCAGGCTGTTGGGCTTCCACCACCTCTGCCCTCAGGTCCCGGCCAGAAGCCATCAGCCGACGCAACGCTGTCCTCATCCTAAGGGCAAAAGTAGAGCCGGTGGAAGGGGCCTTTCCAGTTCTGTGAGTTATTATTTCTACAGTTCATTTGGTGGCAAATCATCATGAACTGATCTCTGATATAAATTTATCTACTGTGGTCCATTACCGATACTTTAAAAAATTAATTTTCTATCCCCAATACACTGTAAGTTTTTGAGGACAGGGAGGTTGTGGTATCCATCTTTGTCCATTCTATTGCAATAAAAAAGTGGGGGGGGGGGGCGGGGTTCGTCAATGTATTTATTTATATATTTATTTTTAAATAATATACATTGGCTTCTGTCCTAATAAATTGTGATTATGTTACAACATAAACAAAAATACTAATTTTTAAAGAATTGGTAATTAAATATAAGCATAAATTTTAATATTTACTTCTCCCATCCCACTTGTCTGCACACCCCCATATATGTACCCAACTTTAAGGATTACTCTCCTACAGCCTCTAGTATACACCCCTATAGCACCTAGTATATATTGAGACTTACCTATGGTGGACAGTCAATCACTGTTTGTCATCTTTTTTTTTAAATTAATCTCTACACCCAATGTGGGGCTCGAACTCACAATCCTGAGATCAAGAGTCTCATGCTCCACAGACTGAGTCAGTCAGGTGCCCCCCACTATCTGTCATCTTGACCTAAAATCATGCTTTCAACCCTTATCATCCAATTCTGTGGTCCCCCTGCCTGCCAGTTCTGACATACTATGTGGCTTTGGGCACGTCATTAACCTTTTGTGATCAGTTTCCTCATCTATGAATAAAGATAAAAATAGTACCTGCCTCATTAGATTGTTAGGAGAAGTGAATTAAATAAATATACGTAAAGTGTTTAGAACAGTGCTGTGCAGGGGTGCCTGGGTGGCTCAGTCAGTTAAGTGTCTGACTCTTGGTTTCAATTCAGGTCATGATCTCACCCTTTGTGAGTTTGAGCCCAGCCTGTTTCAGATTCTGTCTCCCTCTCTTTCTGCCCCTACCCCACTCACACTGTCTCTATCTCAAAAATAAATAAAACATTAAAAAAATTTTTTTAAAGAAAATGAACAGTGCTGTGCATTGTGAGCACTGTAGAAGTTAGCTATTATTATTATTATTACATATCATGTCCAGATAAAGAAATCAAGTCATGAAACAGCCGGGTAAACTGCCCAAAGCCAAGGGTGATGGAATCTAATTTTTAGCCACTTAATATCTATAATCTCAAGTACTTTTTGGTTATCAACCAAGAAGCAATATTTTTTGGCCTATGCAACCTTCTGCTTTCACCAGATTCTCAAGTTCTCTGCAATATAAAAGAATCTCTCACTCTGAAGAGTGTTGGCATACAATGGAAGCCTGTATCCTGTAGATTCTACATGCAGCTTTGAACCACTCCTGGGGATTACCAGTGAGAAAGCAAAAAGATGCTCTTGACATTGGGGAGTAGGTCTAACCTAACTAGTTCCCGGTGTTGTGTGAAGCTGGCCTGTTGTTCACAGCTAGGTCATGTTATTATCCTGTTGGACACAATCGCACACAACACCAACATCAGACAAGGCCACTGAGACCATGATAGAGTGATACTGAACAAGGCCACCGTATAATTTCATCTAAACACAAACACAAGGTCACTGTGCTGCACACAAAATACCAAACATTCTCCTTTCCTGGTTAATAAGTGAGTGCTATTCTAACCAATTACAGCTTTAGCTTCACTCTAGTCTACCTTCCCTGCAGATAATGATTAACTGAGATATCCAAATGCGGAGTTGTCCCTGCTTTCTAACGGTATCACATCTGGAGCAAACTCCTGTTACCCTTGGACCCTCCCACAAATAACCCAACTGAAGCTCAAATCCTGTAATAGATTTTTTTTCTAACACATTCTTACTGAAATGACTGTATCATCTATGGTGTGCATTTCTCTAGCTGCAGTGAATAATAAACCCAACTTGCTCAACTATAGGTGTGTTCCTGCTAGTCTTTGGCTGGAAGGCATTGACACCAATATCTTTAAAATATGTCCTAGAGATAAACTCTGAACTTTCAGAACTTCTATTCTTCCCATCTGTTAATCTATCCACACTCCATCTCAGATTCCTCTCCAGGTCTCATCCCAAGAGATGCCCTTTTGAAAGCCAATAACTTAAGGTTACCGTACACGGTATATTTCGGAGGGCTTTTTAGCACAGTTACTCACTAGTTGTGACTTTAGGCAAGTTACTTAACCTTTTTATGTTTTCTTTTCCTCTTAATAGTACCTCCTCCCTCATAGTATTAAATAAGTTAATTGCATTTATAATAAGTTAGTTAATATACATAAAGCACTTCTAATATGCCTGATACAGGAAATGATCAATATGATTTTTGGTTTTGTTTTGCAAATAAAAACCTCCTTCTCTGACTTGCCCCTGTTCCCCTTTGTTCCCCAGCTTAAGGAGAACACAAGGTACCTTTTGATCTCATCCTGTTGCTTCCAATAAAGCTCCTTCACCAACATGTGCTCTTCACGAAGACGAAACAAGCTGTCCTCCAATTCTTCCCGGCTCATTCTGCTCAGGGGTGGTTGAGTTTTTATATTCTTACCTAAAGTCCCAGAAAAGGGTAAAGAGAGATTATTTTTACGTGTAATTTTTTTTAATCCATCAGGTCTCTCATCACATTTTGTCTAGAGGGCTTCAATCTATCTGAGTTGTGTGTCTGAAAGGAAATTCAGGAAGTATATGAAATGTGTGCTAATGGACCTCTTTATCAGTCCATAGCATTCCTGGATATGGAATATCATTCCGTATTGTTTCAGCACAAGGTATGACTCAATCTCCTGTCTAGAAAGTACATTCTCTTTATAAAAACATCAAATTGGGCTGTCAGTCTACTTAATTTTTTTTTAATTTACTCTTCTATTTTTTCTACTACTAGATAATTTGGACATAGACAAAGACTGTGCCCACAACCATCTTCAAACCCTTACTAAGGAAATGGATAGAAACCTTTCTTGATTACCAAAGAGTCATCTAATTTGTTTTTGTGGTCTGGAGAAACCGTTCCCAAAGTTGCCTCCTTGAAATACAGCATCTGCTTGTTCTAAGCAGAGGAAACTAGAGCACACTTTTCAGTGTGTTGATGTTCACTGGCCCAGACTCAGCTCTTGATTGCATGGGAAAGAACCTAAAACTCCAGCACTCAAAATATAGCTCTTTCCCTGAAAGAGAGCGCTCAGAACTTCAGTCTCAGAACCACCTCAGCCACCACTATCCCCTCTCTGGTCTATCCTTTGGAAAAGGTAAGTTTTTTAAAAAACAGGTTTATTAAAGTATAGTTAGCATGTAATATGCTGAATATATTTAAAGTGTAAAATTTGGTCAATTTTGACAAGTGTTAGAACTGTGAAGGCTTCACAGTTAAGATAACAAACATATCCATGATAGCCAAGTTTCCTTGGCCCCTTTGTGACCCATTCCTCTCTACTCCATCCTAACCCCAATTCTACTTTAGTTCCCAGGAAACCACTGATATGTTTTATGTCACTATAGATTCAATTCTTTAGAATTTGATATAGATCAAATCATCCATTATGTACCCATTTTATTTTTTAGTTTTTGGGGGGCTGTTTTGACCTTTTTCACTCAGTATAATTATTTTGAGATTCATCCATGGTGTTTCTTATATCAATAGTTCCTTTTGGTTGCTGGTAGTATTTCACTGTACAGATACACCATAATTTATCCATTTGGTGGACATTTGAATTATTTCCAGGTTTTGGCTATTACAAATAGAGCAGCTATGAAAATATATCTATAAGTCTTTATATAGACATTTTTTAATTTCTCTCGGGCAAATATGTAGGAATGAAATAGCTGGGTCATAAGATAGGTGTATATTTAACTTTTTAAAAATCTGCCAAATTGTTCTCCAAATATGCATATCTCACAATATATAATATTACATATATCTTTATTATTTCTTGGAACCACTTGAAAGTAAGTTGTACACATCATGTCCATTACTTTTTTTTTTTAAGTTTATTTATTTTTGACAGAGACAGAGACAGTGTGAGCAGGGGAAGGGCAGAGAGAGGGGGAAGACAGAATCCCAAGCAGGCTCCATGCTGTTAGTACAGAGCCCAATGCAAGCCTTTAACTACTAAATTGTAAGATCATGACCTGAGCCAAAACCAAGAGTGGGACGCTTAATCAACTGAGCCACCCAGACACCTCTGTCCCATTACTTTTAAACATGTTATTGTATATTTCCTAAAAACAAGGACATAGCCATAGAATAATTCTCATTCCATTACTCCTACATTTATTAGTTGGAATTGTACTATAAGGGAAAGATCTCCCTTCAATAAATTTATTTATTACTTAACATATTTATATACATATTTATATAACCTCATGGATTATACATGTTATACAATCTCATGTTATACAATTATAACATATTTATACACTTTCATGGATTCCTATTTTAGTCAATGGGTTATAATCCATTGATACCATACACTTTTCCCCCAGAATTTATTATTTTTTTATTAAAAATTATTTTTAATGTTTATTTATTTTTGAGAGAGACAGAGCATGAGCAGGAGAGGGGCAGAGAAAGAGGGAGACACAGAATCTGAAGCAGACTCCAGGGTCTGAGCTGTCAGCACAGAGCCTGGCACGGGGTTTGAATTCACGAACCATGAGATCATGACCTGAACTGAAGTAGGATGGTCAACCAACTGAGCCACCCAGGCACCTCTAATTTTTATTTCTTTTTAGAGAGAGAGAGCATACAAGCAGGGGAGGGACAGAGAAAGAGAGAGAGAGAGAATCCCAAGGAGGCTTTATGCCCAGCGTGTGGAGCCCAGTGTGGAGCTTGATCTCATGACTATGAGATCATGACCTGAGCCAAAATCAAGAGTTGGAGGCTTAACTGACTGAGCCACCCAGGCATCCCTATCATTATTCATCTTCACGCTCAAACTGTCCCAGATTCAGCCAGTGTGAGCCCTTCCAGCTGGTTCTGGTGTCCTTTTAAAATATCTTCATGGGGGGCACCTGGGTGGTTCAGTCGGTTAAGTGTCTGACTTCTGCTCAGGTCATGTTATCACAGTCTGTGAGTTCGAGCCCCGCATCAGGCTCTGTGCTGACAGCTCGGAGCCTGGAGCCTGCTTTGGATTCTGTGTCTCCCTCTCTCTCTGCTCCTCCCCTGCTCATGCTCTGTCTCTGTCTCAAAAACAAATAAAAACATTTTTTGGGGCGCCTGGATGGCTCAGTCGGTTAGGCGTCCGACTTCAGCTCAGGTCATGATCTCGTGGTCCGTGAGTTCGAGCCCCGCTCGGGCTCTGGGCTGATGGCTCAGAGCCTGGAGCCTGCTTCCGATTCTGGGTCTCCCTCTCTCTCTGCCCCTCCCCCATTCATGCTCTCTCTCTGTCTCAAAAATAAATAAATGTTAGGGGCGCCTGGGTGGCTCAGTCGGTTAAGCATCCGACTTCGGCTCAGGTCATGATCTCACGGTCTGTGAGTTCGAGCCTCGCGTCGGGCTCTGTGCTGACAGCTTGGAGCCTGGAGCCTGCTTCCGATTCTGTGTCTCCCTCTCTCTCTGCCCCTCCCCTGCTCATGCTCTGTCTCTCTCTGTCTCAAAAATAAATAAAACATAATTTATTAAATAAAAATAAATAAATAAATAAATAAACGTTAAAGATTTTAAAATAAAAATAAATAAAAACATTTTTTAAAAATTAAAAAAAATAAAATATCTTCATGGGAGCACTTCTTGATCTCAGGGTGTGAGTTCAAGCCCAATGTTCGGCATGGAGCCAACTTAAAAAAAAAAAAAAGACAAAAAAACCTATCGGGGGGACCTGGCTGTCTCAGTTGGTAGAACATGTGACTCTTGATCCTGGGTCTTGAGTTCAAGCCCCACATTGGGTGTAGAGATTACTTAAAAACAAACAAACAAACAAACAAACCAAAAACTAAGATCTGGGTGACATGAAAAGATATTCAACATCACTAATAATCAGGGAAATGCAAATTAAAGCCACAATGAGATATATCACCTTATATCTGTCAGAATGGCTAGTATCAAAAAGACAAGAAATATCAAATGTTGGTGTAGATGTGGAGAAAAAGGAACCCTCATGCAACGTTGGTGGGAACACAAATTGATGTAGACACTGTGGAAAACAGTATGGAGTTATCTCAAAAAATTAAAAATAGAATTACCATATGATCCAGTAATTCAGCTACTGGGTATTTACCATAAAAAAACCAAAAACACTAGTTTCAAAAGATATATGCACTTCTTATGTTTACTTCAGCATTATTTAGAATAGCCAAGATATGGGAACAATGCAGGGAGCCTGGGTAGCTCAGTCGGTTAAGTGTCCAACTCTTGATTTTGGCTCAGGTCATGATCCCAGGGTCATGGAATTGAGCCCCACATTGGGCTCTGTGCTGAGCGTGGAGCACACCGAGGATTCTTTCTCTCTCTCCCTCTGCCCCTTTTCCTAGCTCTAAAATTAAAAATAATAATAATAAGGAAACAACCCAAGATAGATGAATGGATAAAGGAGATGTGGTATGTATATAGGGGTGCCTGGGTGGCTCAGTCGGTTGACTGTCCAACTTCAGCTCAGGTCATGATCTTGTGGTTCATGAGTTCAGGCCCCATGTCGGGGCTCTGTGCTGACAGCTCAGAGCCTGGAGCCTGCTTTGAATTCTGTGTCTCTTCCTCTCTCTGCCCCTCCCTGTCTTGTGCTCTGTCTTTGTCTCTGTCTCTCTCTCAAAAAGAAATAAACATTAAAAAAAAAAAGATATGATATATACGTTGGAATATTACTCAGCCATAAAAATAAGATCTTGCCATTTGTAACAACTTGGATGAGCCTAGAAGGTATTATTAATGACATAAGTCAGGTAAAGACAAATACAATATGATTTTACTTATATGAGCAATCCAAAAAAAAAAAAAAAAAGCAGTAACAAACCCATAAATACAAAGAACCAACTGGTGAGTGGAAGGGGTAGAAGGATGGGCAAAATGGAGGAAGGAGAGTGGGAGTTATGGAATGAATAAGTCACAGGGATGAAAGGTACAACATAGGGAATACAGTGAATGGTGTTGAATAGTGACAGATGGTAGCTACACTTGTAATGAGCACAGATAGTGTAAGTAAAGAGATCATGAATCACTATGCTGTACACCTAAAACTAATGAAACATTGTATGTCAACTATACTTCAATTAAAAAAAAAGTTTCTCAGGGCACCTGGGTGGCTCAGTCAGTTGAGTGTCCGACTTTGGCTCAGGTTATGATCTCACGGTTTGTGAGTTCAAGACCCATGTTGGGCTCTGTTCTGACAGCTCAGAGCCTTGGGCCTGCTTTGGATTCTGTGTCTCCTTTCTCTCTCTACCCCTCCCCTGCTTGTGCACACACTCTCTCTCTCTCTCTCTCAGAAATAAACATTAAAAATTTTTTTAAAAAGTTTTTTTTCCTCCAAAGTATCTAAAATAAATTCAATATTGCTTAGAATGGAGGGAATAAAATAGATATAACTTCCAAACCAATGAACTTACAAAATAATGCAGCTGATTGCTAGGCCACTTAGCTTAATAGAAAAGAAAGTATGGTCACTAGGAAGAAAAAAATTTGTTAATGTTTATTTATTTTGAGAGAGAGTGTGTGTGAGCAAGAGAGGGGAAGAGAGGGAGAGAGAGAGAATCCCAAGCAGGCTCTACACTGTCAGCACAGAGCCCAATGTGGAGCTCAATCCCATGACACTGGGATCATGACCTGAGCCGAAAACAAGAGTAGGACACTTAATTCACTGAGCCACCCAGGAGCCCCCAAGGAAGACAATTTTTAACATGACCATAAGCCTTTATGAAAATCTACATTTATAACAAGCACGTTACTTCATTTACTTTTAACTATTACATAAATAACAGGAATAAAATTGGACACAGTTTGTAATAAAACTTATAAAAGTTTCTTTTTCCACAAAATCAATATGTAAATCCTTCATTCTGGCACCTTCTTCTGAATAAACATTAAGTTATTTTGGCTCTTTGGTCATGTGGATGGCCTCAAAATTGACTAGACTCTCTAGGTGGTTAATTCCTGCACAGGGTTTTCAGTCACTAATACTATGACTTTTCTGACTTTGAAAATTATTTCAGTCAGTTCGCATTTCAGTTCATGGAAGAGTTAAAGGTTTGAGAAGCACAAAATCCCCAGTTGTGCACTGCTAAAGAGCATTATGAACAAATAGATTTTTCCCTTATTAAAATATTATGATCCATTTAGCATCAGTAACTGAACAAGCTCTAGACATCTCTCATCTAGACATCTTTGTTACCTCCTGGCTTGACTAGGTCCTTTTTTTTTTTTTTTTTTTAATTGAACATGTTTTATTGCTAATGTCTTACACAAATGAAAACCCAACCCAAAATTTATTGGATGTAGTTAAACACAGAGCTAATGGGTAAATTTATAGCTGTAAATGTCTGCATTCAAAAAGAAGATCTCAAATCAAACCTTGAGAAATTAGAAAAAGAAGAGGAAGCTAAACCCAAAGCAAGCAGAAGGAAGGAAAAAACAAAGAGTAGAGCAAGTATAAATCAAACAAGAAGCAGAAAAATAGTGAAAATTAATAAAACAAATATTGGTTCTTGGAGAGATAAACAAAGTTAACAAAACTTTAGCTAGACTGACCAAGATTTAAGAGAGAAGACTCAAATTGCTAAAATCAGGAATGAACAAAGTGACATCATACTAACTTAAAGAATGAAAAGAACTATATGGAAATACTACAAACAATTGTATGTCAACAAATTAGATAACACAGGTGCAGAGGACAGTTTCCTAGAAAGACACAAATTACTAAAATTGACTCAAGAGGAAACAGAAAACCTGAACAGACATATGAGACTGAATTTTTAATAAAAAACATTCCACCAAGAAAATCTCAAGCCCAGATGACTTCACTGATGAATTCTACCAAATATTTAAAGAAGAGTTAACATCAATCCTTCACAAAGCCTTCCAAAAAATAGAACAAGCAACACTTCCCAACTTATTACGTGAGTTTGAAACCAAAGACATCACAAGAAAGAAAACATAGATCAGTATCTCTTAAAACCACAGACACAAAATCCTCAACAAAAAAATATCAAACTGAATCAACCAACACATAAAAAGTCTTTTAACCAGGGGCACCTGGGTTGCTCAGTCAGTTGAACATGTGGCTCAGGTCATGATCTCATGGTGTCTGAGTTTGAGTCCCACATCAGGCTCATTGCTGTCAGCATGGAGCCCAATTCAGATGCTCTGTTCACCCCTCTCCCAGCCCCTCCCCGACTTCTGCTCTCTCTCTTTCAAAAATAAATAAAACATTAAAAAACAAAAAATGGCTGTTAATCATACCAAAAAGAATTTATCCCAGGAATACAGCTTGGTTTAAAATATGAAAAATCAATCTAATATGCCATATTAATATACTAAAAGACAAAACGACATCATATCAATGGTCACAGAAAAAAAATTGACAAATCCAACATCCTTTCATGATAAAAACATTCAATCAACTACTAATAGAAAGAAACTTCCTCAAACTGATAAGGGCCATCTACAAAAGACTCAGGGCTAAAATCATGCTTAACAGATCTAAAGCTTGTCCCAATGGACAAGGATGTCCATTCTTGCCACTTTATTTAACATTTTACTGGAGGTTCTATCCATGGAAATTAGGCATGAAAAAGAAAATACACCTAAATTAGAAAAGACAAAGTAAAACTATGTGTATTAACAGATAACATGATGATGTATATAGAAAATCCTAAGGAATCCACTAAAAAAAAAAAAGTTATTAGATGGGCACCTGGCTGGCTCAGTTGAATAAGCCTCCAATTCCGGATTTTTGGCTCAGGTCATGATCTCACAGTTTGTGAGATTGAGCCCTGCCTTGGGCTCACAGTGTGGAGCCTGCTTGGGATTCTCTCTCTCTCTCCCTCCCTCTCTCTCTGCTCCTCCTCTGCTCATATGTGCACTCTCTCTGTCTCTCTGTGTCTCTCAAAATAAATAAACTTAAAAAAAAACTACTAGAAGTAATATACGAGGTGAGTAAAGTTTTCAGGTGTAGGATCAATGCACAAGATTAATGATATTCCTATCTACTAAACAATCTGAAGACTAAATTAAGATAACAAATCAATTTACAATAGCATAAAAAAATAAATGGGGATAAATGTAACAGGTATAAAATTTGTACACTGAAATATATAAAACATCATTTAAAGGAATTAAAAATGTTTAAATAATTAGGAAGACATCCCGTGTTCATGGATTTAAAGACCTAATATTGATAAGATGGCAATATTTCCACAATTCATGTACAAATTAATGCAGTCCCTATCAAAATCCCAGTTTGCTTTTTTTTCCCCCCCAGACATTGACGAGCTGATCCTAAAGTTCATATGGAAATTCAAGGAATACAGAATAGCTAAAATAACCTTGAAAAAGAACAAAGCTGTAGGATTCACACATCCTGATTTCAAAACTTACTACAAAGCTATAAGAATCAAGACAGCACAGGGGCACCTGGGTGGCTCAGTCAGTTAAGCATCTGACTTAGGCTCAGGTCGTGATCTCATGGTTCGTGAATTCAAGCCCTGCATTGGACTCTGTGCTGACAGCTCAGAGCCTGGAGCCTGCTTTGGATTCTGTGTGTCCCTCTTTCTCTCTGTCCCCCACCACTCCTGCCAGCCTGTTTGTTCTTTCTCTTTCTCTCTCTCTCTCTCAAAAATAAACAAACATTAAAAAATTGGATAAAGGATCTGAGGAGACATTCTTCCAAAGAAGCTAAACAAGTGAATGATAAATACATGAAAGATGTTCAGTGCGATTATTCATTAGGGAAGTGTAAATCAAAACCACAAAAGAATAAATTTTTAAAAACAACCTAAGAGGGGTGCCTGGATGGCTCAGTTGGCTAAGTGTCTGATTCTTGGTTTGGGCTCAGGTCATGATATTGCAGTCCCTGAGATCAAGCCCTGCATCAGGCTCTGTGCTGACAGTGTGGAGCCTGCTTGGGATTCTCTCCCTCCCCTACTTGCACTGTCTCTATCTCTCTCAAAATCAATAAATAAGCATTAAAACACACACACACACACACACACACACACACACACACACACACACACACACGAGATCACTTCAATAACAAGTGAGGATATGAAAAAATTGGAACTTTCATACATTGTTGGTAGGAACATAAAAGGGTACAACTGTTTTAAAAATAGTTTGGCAATTCTTCAAAACGTTAAACATAGAGCTACCATATGACCTAGCAATTCCACTTCTGGGTATATAAGAAAAATGAAAACATGTCCACCCAAAAATTTGTACACAAATGTTCATAGCAGCATTATTCATAACAGCCCCCAAGTGAAAATAATCCAAATGTTCATCAACCTATGAATATATAAACAAATGTGGTATGCCCATAAAATGAAATATTATTATGCAACAAAAAGGAATGGAGGTATTGATAAATGCTATAACATGGATGAACTTTGGAAACATGCTAAGTGAAAGAAGCCAGACACACAAAAAATATATGATTTCTTCTACACAAAATGTCCAGACCAGGCAAATGGATAGAGACTGAAAGCAGATGAGTGATTATGAGAGGCAGGCTGTGGGGACATGGGGACAGGGTTTCTTTTTTTTTAAGTTTATTTTGAGAAAGAGAGAGAGTACACAAGCACACAGGGGAGGAGCAGGGAGAGAGGGAGAGAGAGAATTCCAAGCAGGCCCTGTGCTGTTAGTGCAAAGCCTGAAGTGGGGCTTGAATTCATGAACTGTGAGACCATGATCTGAGCTGAAATCAAGAGTCTGACATAACCGCCTGAGCCACCCAGGTGCCCCAATAAAGGGTTTCTTTTTGGGGTAATTAAATGTTCTAAAATTAGTGGGTATGAATTCAAAACTATCAATATAGTAAAAATTACTGAATTGTACAATTTGAAAGAGTGAATTTTATGGCATGTAAATTATATCCCAATAAAACTGTAATGTGTAATACATACAACATACATTATATATGTATGATTATAAAAATGTTAATATATACATCTCACATATATAAATGAGGAAATAAATAGTTTGAAGAATAATGAAGTGTACACATACATACTAGCTGAAGAAACAGAACATTACTAATACACTAAGAACCCTCTGTAAGTTCCCACACATCCTATTCCCTTCTTCCCCCAGAGGTGACTATTATCATGAAGGCTATATCATTAGTAACTGCTGTATATTTCTTTTTTAATTAATTTTTTAATGTTTATGTTTATAAGGTTTATTTAATGTTTATTTATGTTTATAATAAATGTTTATTTATTTAATGTTTTTTAATATTTATTTTCAAAGAGAGAGAGAGAGAGAGAAAGAGCAAGCACATGGGCAAGGGAGGGACAGAGACAAAGAATCCCAAGCAGGCTCTAAACTGGCAGATGCAGGGCTCAATCTCATGACTGTAAGATCATGACCTGAGCTGAAATCAAGAGTTGGATGCTTAACTGACTAAGCCACCCAGGCACACATGCCTTACATATCTTTATAATTTTATAAAGGAAATTAGAGCCACGGGGCCAGCCTGGTGGGCCATAGATGCATGATTGTGAATTGGGAGAGATAAAATGGGCAACGTAGGCTTGGGTGGGAGGGATCCCCTTCTGTGAAGAGACAAAGGGAAGAGAAAGACAGGCTGGGGAAGTGTAGGACAGTATCTGGACAAGTGAAGAACCACAGACCAGGATGGACAAAGATCCAATCTCTAACTGCCGGGCTTTCTCCAGACTGGGGCCGGCTGCCCTGTTTGCACACCTGGGGAGGAAGGGAGCCAGCCCTGGGCTCAGTAACTAGTCCAGAGGAGTGGCCCGCAGTGGGGGAAAGCAATCCCCTCCTTGGAGTGCTGTAGGAAGAAGGTATATAACCTTTCAAAGTACAAAGACTGCCGGCGCCACCAGCCAGAGGCCATATATCTGCAGCGCAGAGCAGCACTTCCCCAGAACTAGGGCGCACAGAGCAGGACTCTTTAAGACATTGAGGTTTGAATCCCAGCTGAGCGCCAGGGAGGTGTGGGAGTGGGCGGAGCAAGACAAACTGCCTCATTCGCACCCCTGGCACTAGGAGGACGGCCTTAACACAGTGGCTTGGGACACCCGGTCCGTGGAGGAGAGACTTGGGTGTCGCTATTTTACTCCCCATCACCAACAAGGTGGGGCCTCAAGGAATGGACAGTGGGCCCACAGTGGAGGCAGACCCGCTTACACCAAACCACGCCCCTCCACGCCTGGTAATTGCGAATCTACTGGAGCAGGATTGATGATGACCAACCAGACAGCCCCTCCTCCAGGCCAGTGGTTTTACCAGTTCCAAGGCACCCAGCGGTTTTACATTTCCTGATTTAATTCTTGGACAATTCTTATTATATATACACATTTTTCTTTACCTTTCTTTCCTCCTTCTTATTTCTTCCCTCCTCTAGTCTGGTTATTCTGGTTGTTGGTTTGTTTAAGCAGACATATTTAATCTATTCTCTTTATACCTGTTCTGTATCTCCTTCTTTAATTCTCCGCTGCCCCCTCTCTCTGGATTAAGCTGTATAGTTTCTCTGCTGGATCAATTTTCTTTTCTTTTCTTTTTCCCTGCCCCTATCATTTCTCTCTTTGTATGGGAAAAGGCCTCTTCCATTAACAATGCTCCCACCCATTGTTTTGCTGTAGCTGGTGTTTTGGGGTTTTTTTTCTGTTTTTGTTTGTTTTCTTTTCCAGGGCTACTTCAACAGCAAGTCAAAGCGAACTGGTGGAGGGTCCAAAACAACACTACAAGTAAAGAGATAAAGGAACCAGAGTCACAACGACACAGAGCAAGTAACACACTCCGATAAACACCTAGTGAAAGGCCACACCTTAGACAATGTATGACCCCTCTTTAATATAGTAGTGCTTGCAGGTACAGGACACATAACAAGCTTTTAAAACACATAAGGGACAGAAAACTAGCCAAAATGACAAAATGGAAGAATTCTCATCAAAAGAAATTCCAGGAAGAAATGATAGCTAAATAATTGTTCAAAACAGATATAAACAATATAACTGAACAAGATTTTAGAATAATAGTCATAAGATTAATTGCTGGGCTTGAAAAAATCATAGAAGACAGCAGAGAATCTATTGCTACAGAGATCAAGGAACTAAAAATTAGTCATGGTGAATTAAAAAAATTTTTTTTTTAATGTTTATTTACTTTTGACAGAGAGAGCATGAGCAGGGGAGGGGCAGAGAGAGAGGGAAACACAGAATCGAAAGCAGGCTCCAGGCTCTGAGCTGCCAGCACAGAGCCCGACACAGGGCTCGAACTCACAGACCGCGAGATCATGACCTGAGCCGAAGTCAGACGCTCAACCGACTGAGCCACCCAGGTGCCCCAGTCATGATGAATTTAAAAATGTTGTCAATGAGGTGCAAAGTAAACTAGAGGTGGTGACAGTGAGGATTAAAGAGGAAAAAGAGAAAATAAGTGAAACAAAAGATAAAATTATGGAAAAAGAGGAAGCTGAGAAAAAGAGATAAAAAAATTCTGGAACATGAGGGGAGAATCAGAGAACTAAGTGATTCAATGAAATGTAATAATACCCACATCTTAGGAGTTTCAGAAGAAGAAGAGAGAGAGAAAGGGGCGGAAGGTGTACTTGAACAAATCATAGCTGAGAACTTCCCCAATCTGGGGAAGGAAACAGACATTGATATCTGCGAGGCACAGAGAACTCCCTTCAGACATAATAGGAATCATGCTTCTGCATGACATATCATAGTGAAACTGGTAAAATACAAATATAAAGGGAGAATTCTGAAAGCAGCTAGGAACAAATGGGCCTTAATCTACAAGGACAGACACATAAGGGTGGTAAGCAGACCTATCTACTGAAACTTGGCAGGCCAGAAGGGAGTGGCAGGAAAAATTCAATGTGCTGAATAGGAAAAATATGTAGCCAAGAATCTTTTATCCAACAAGCCTGTCATTCAAAATAGAAGGAGAGATAAAGATTTTCCCAGACAAAAACTGAAGGAGTTCATCACCACTAAACCAGCCCTACAAGAGATCCTAATGGGGGCTCTGTGGGTGGAATGTTGCAAAGACCACAAATGACCAGAGACATCACTACAAGCATGAAGCCTACAGATAACACAATGACTCTAAATCCACATCTTTCAATAATAACATCAAATGTAAATGAACTAAATGCTCCAATAAAAAGACACAGGGTATCAGAATGGACAAAAAACAAGACCCATCTATTTGCTCTCTACAAGAGGCCTATTTTAGACCTGAGGACACCTTCAGATTGAAAGTGAGGGGATGGAGAACCATCTATCATGCTACTGGAAGTCAAAAGAAAGCTAGAGTAGCCATACTTATATCGGATAAACTAGATTTTAAACTAAAGTCTGTAACAAGAGATGAAGAAAGGCATTATAGCATAATTATGGAGTCTATCTTTCAAGAAGAGCTAATAATTATAAATGTTTATGCACCCAATTCGGTGGCACCCAAATATATAAAACAATTAATCACACACATAAGCAGTCTTATTAGTAAGAATGTGGTAATTGCCGGAGACTTTAATACTCCATTTACAACAATAGATAATCTACACAGAAAATCAATAAGGAAACAATGGCCCTGAATGATACACTGGACCAGATGGACTTGATAGATATATTAAGAGCTTTTCATCCTAAAGCAGCAGAATACACATTCTTCTTGAGTGCACATGGAACATTCTCCAAGATATATCACATACTGGGTCACAAAACAGCCCTCAATAAATATAAAAGAATTGAGATTATGCCATGCACATTTTCAGATCACAGTGCAATGAAACTTGAAGTCAACCACAGGGAAAAATTTGGAAAACCTCCAAATGCATGGAGGTTAAAGAACATCCTACTAAAGAATGAATGGGTCAACCAGGCAATTAAAGAAGAAATTAAAAAATACATAGAAACAAATGAAAATGAAAACACAACAGTCCAAACCCTTTGGGATGCAGCAAAGGCAGTCCTAAGAGGAAAATACATTGCAACCCAGGCCTATTTCAAGAAACAAGAAAAATCCCAAATCCAAAGTCTAATAGTACACCTAAAGGAACTAGAAGCAGAACAACAAAGAAACCCCAAGACCAGCAGAAGAAGAGAAATAATAAAGATCAGAGCAGGAATAAACAATATAGAAAAAAAAAACAACAATAGTGGATCAGATCAATGAAACTAAGAGCTGTGTTTTGAAAAAATAAACAAAATTGATAAACCTCTAGCCAGGCTTCTCAAAAAGAAAAGAGAGAGGACCCAAATAGATAAATCACGAAAATTGAATTATTACAACAAATCCCTCAGAAATACAAGCAATTATCAGGGAATACTATGAAAAATTATATGCCAACAAAATGGACAACCTGGAAGTAATGGAAAAATTCCTAAACACCCACACACTTCCAAAACTCAAATAGTAAAAAATAGAAAATTTGAACAGACCCATAACTAATGAAGAAGAAATTGAATCAGTTATCAAAAATCTCCCAACAAATAAGAGTCCTGGACCAGATGGCTTCCCTGGGGAATTCTACCTGACATTTAAAGAGATAAATGTCTGGTAGATAATACCTTTCCTTCTCAAGCTGTTCCAAAAAATAGAAAGGGAAGGAAAATGTCCAGACTCGTTCTATGAAGCCAGCATTACTTTGATTTCCAAACCAGACAGAGACCCAGCAAAAAAAAAGAGAACTACAGACCAATATCCCTGATGAGTATGGGTGCAAAAATTCTCAACAAGATACTAGCAAATCGAATTCAACAGCATATAAAAAGAATTATTCACCGTGATCAAGTGGGATTCATTCCTGGGCTGCAGGGCTGGTTCAGTTTTCACAAATCAATCAGTGTGATACATCACATTAATAAAAGAAAGGATAAGAACCATATGATCCTGTCAGTAGACACAGAAAAAGCATTTAGCAAAATACAGCATCCTTTCTTAATAAAAACCCTCAAGAAAGTTGGGATAGAAGGAACATACCTAAACATCATAAAAGTCATATATGAAAAGCCCACAGCTAATATCATCCTCAGTGGGGAAAACTGAGAGCTTCCCCCCCAGATCAGGAACATGACAGGGATGTCCGCTGTCACCACTGTTGTTTAACATAGTTTTGGAAGTCCTAGCGTCAGCAATCAGACAACAAAATGAAATAAAAGGCATCAAAATTGGCAAAGAAGAAGTCAAACTTTCACTTTTCATGGACGACATGATATTCTAGATGGAAAACCCAAAAGACTCCACCAACAGGCTGCTAGAACTGATCCATGGATTCAGCAAAGTCGCAGGGTTCAAAATCAATGTACAGAAATTGGTTGCATTTCTATACACCAATAATGAAGCAACAGAAAAAGAAATCAAGAAATTGATCCCATTTACAATTGCACCAAGAACCATAAAATACCTAGGAATAAACCTAACCAAAGATGTAAAAGACCTGTATGCTGAAAACTATAGAAAACTTATGAAAGAAACTGAAGAAGATACAAAGAAATGGAAAAACATTCCATGCTCATGGATTTGAAGAATAAGTATTGTTAAAATGTCAATACTACCCAAAGCGATCTACACATTCAATGGAATCCCAATCAAAATTGTACCAGCATTCTTCTCAAAGCTAGAACAAGCAATCCTAAAATTTGTATGGAACCACAAAAGATCCCAAATAGCCAAAGTAATGTTGAAAAAGAAAACCAAAGTGTGAGGCATCACAATCCCAGACTTTTGTCTCTACTACAAAGCTGTAATCATCAAGACAGCATGGTATTGGCACAAAAACAGACACATAGACCAATGGAATAGAATAGAAAACATAGAATTAGACCCACAAATTTATGGCCAAGTAATCTTTGACAAAGCAGGAAAGAGTATCCAATGGAAAAAAGACAGTCTCTTTAGCAAATTGTGCTGGGAGAACTGGACAGCAACATGCAGAACAATGAAACTAGACCACTTTCTTACATCATACACAAAAATAAACTCAAAATGGATTAAAGACCTAAATGTGAGACAGGATACCATCAAAACCCTAGAGAAGAAAGCAGGTGACAACTTCTTTGACCTCAGCTGCAGCAATTTCTTGCCTGACACATCTCCAAAGGCAAAAGAATTAAAAGCAAAAATGAACTATTGGGACCTCATCAAGATACACATCTTCTGAACTGCAAAGGAAACAATCAACAAAACTAAAAGGCAACTGACGGAATGGGAAAAGGTATTTGCAAATGACATATCAGACAAAGGGCTAGAATCCAAAATCTATAAAGAACTCACCAACCTCCACGCCTGAAAAACAAATAATCCAGTGAAGAAATGGGCAAAAGATATGAATAGACACTTTTCCAAAGAAGACATCCAGTTGGCCAACAGATACATGAAAAGATGCTCAACATCACTCATGATCAGGGAAATACAAATCAAAATCACACTGAGATACCACCTCACGCCAGTCAGAGTGGCTAAAATGAACAAATCAGGAGACTATAGATGCTGGTGAGGATGTGGAGAAACAGGAACACTCTTGCGTTGCTGGTGGGAATGCAAACTGGTGCAGCCTCTCTGGAAAACAGTGTGGAGGTTCCCCCAAAAATTAAAAATAGAGCTATCCTATAACCCAGCAATAGCACTACTAGGAATTTATCCAAAGGATACAGGAGTGCTGATGCATAGGGGCACATGTACCCCAATGTTTACAGCAGCACTTTCAACAATAGACAAAATATGGAAAGAGCCTAAATGTCCATCAACTGATGAATGTGGCTTATATATACAAAGGAATACTACTTGGCAAGGAGAAAGAATGAAATCATGCCATTTGTAGCAACATGGATAGAGCTGGAAGGTATTATACTAAGTGAAATAAGTCAGTCAGATAAAGAGAGAGATCATATGTTTTCACTCATATGTGGATCTTGAGAAACAACAAAACCATGGGAGAGGGAAGGGGGAAAATAGTTACAAACAGAGAGGGAAGGAGGCAAACCATAAGAGACTCTTAAATACTGAGAACTGAGGGTGGATGGGGGGTGGGGGAGAGGGGAAGATGGGTGATGGGCATTGAGGAGGGCACTTGTTGGGATGAGCACTGTGTGTTTTATATAAGCGATGAACACGAGAATCTACCCCCAAAAACCAAGAGCACACTTTGCACACTGTATATTAGCCAATTTGACAATAAATTATATTAAAAAATAAATAAAATAAATATGGAGAACAAACTGAGGGTTACTGGAGGCGTTGTGGGAGGGGGGATGGGATAAATGGGTAAGGGGCACTAAGGAATCTACTCCTGAAATCGTTGTACTATACGCTAATTTGGATGTAAATTAAAAAAAAACAAAATGAGGGTTGATGGGGGGTAGGAGGGAGGGGAGGGTGCGTGATGGGTATTGAGGAGGGCACCTTTTGGGATGAGCACTGGGTGTTGTATGGAAACCAATTTGACAATAAATTTCATATATTGAAAAAAATAAAATAAAACCATTTCCAAGGCAAAAAAAAATTAAAAGGAAAGAAAGTTAAAATTAATAAATAAATAAAAATTTGGAAAAAAAATAAAAGTGGCACAAACAGGAAAAAAAAGAAAGTGAGACTTTTATTATACACATATGTATATTATACATATATATTATACATACATTATACATATGTGTGTTATACATATGTATACACATTATACATATATACATATTTTATTATACATATACATATTTTATTACACATATACGTATATATACATACACAAGGTGCACGGGCATGTGTGCATGCATACATACATACGTACAATGTATACATATATATACACATACATACGATGTACATATATATATCTTTATTTATTCTTTAGAGAGAGACAGGGCGTGAGCAGGGGAGGGGCAGAGAGAGAGGGAGACACAGAATCCGAAGCAGGCTCCAGGCTCTGAGCGATCAGCCCAGAGCCCGACGTGGGGCTCAAACCCACAAAGAGCAAGATCATGACCTGAGCTGAAGTTGGACGCTCAACCAACTGAGCCACCCAGGCACCCAAAGACTTATTTTATTATAAAAAATACATTTGTTATTTCATTTTATGAATGCATATCAATGTATATTCATTTTCTGAACTATGGACATTCATGTTGTTTCCATTTTTTTGTCTTATGAATAACACTGCTATGAACATTCTGGTATAGGTCTCCTGGTACACATATGCAAAATTTTCTGCAAATTTTTTATCCAGAAGTAAAGTCTTACGTTCAACTTTACTAGATAATGCCAAGCTTTCATCCAAAGTGACTGCATCATTCATACACCCATGGCAGTGGGTAAAGTGCCCTACCTTTGAAAAAAAAAAATTTTTTTTAAGCTGTCTTTCTTTCGAGAGAGACAGAGACAGCACGAGTGGGGAAGGAGCAGAGAGAGATGGGGAGAGAGTGAATCCCAAGCAGGTGCCATGTTGTCAATGCAGAGACTGATGTGGGGCTTGAACTCACGAATTGTGAGATCATGACCTGAGCTGAAACCAAGAGTCAGACACTTAACCAACTGAGCCACCCAGGCACCCCTTTTTCTTAATGTTTATTTATTTATCTTGAGAAAGACAGTGAGAGCATGAGTAAGGGAGGGGTAGAGACAGGGAGAGACAAAAAATCCCAAGCAGGCTCCACGCTGTCAGCGTAGAGCCCAATGAGGGGCTTGATCCCACAAACCACACCAACCATAAGATCATGACCTAAGCTGAAATCAAGAGTCAGACACTTAACTGACTGAGGTGCCCCTGAAAATTTTTTATAGAAGTAAAATCAAGTGAAAATAAAATCAATAGTAGCTATGATTAAGATTGAGGGGTGGGAGAGTAGGAACAAAGTTAACAAAAATATCTTAAGGTGTGTGTGTAAGCTCTTGTGGGCTGCGCTATTTCATCTCAAGTCGCCCACCTCTGCTCAGTGAGACTGAAGGACTAATTACATGGATAGAGGAATGAAACCATTCATTTGTTCTCAGCTTTTGTTGTGGTGGCATTTAGCTTTACCTCCTAAATCCACACAGTAAAACTTTTATTATAAGAATTAAGGAATAAAATTTTAAGAAGATTGAGGAAAAGAGTTAAGAGCAAAGCAGTCACTATGAAGGCTAGCCAGCTGCCCCACAATGACAGACTGAACATTGTTTTAACTCTAAAAGGTTTCCATCTTCAGGCACTGAATTTACCTTTTGATGCTGGTACCATCAGAGGTGTCCGTCTATGTCTGTACTAGGTCCTTTGATGTATTGTCCTCAGGAGATATGATGTCGTATCAGTTCCCAAGATATAGGACATCCCACAGGACACTGAAATAAAGGAAAAGTCCAGTCAATTATATGCAACTTTAGGATGTCTTCTGTAGGCTGTACTTAGGTTGTAGGAGGAATTTATCAACATCTTCATGATGGTACAAGACACACTAGCATTTTGCGGGGATGGTGTTGACCACTCTTTACTAAAGAGTAAGACTAAGTGGTGCCTGGCTGTTTCAGTCAGTAGAGCATGTGGCTCTTGATCTCAGGGTTGTGAGTTCAAGCCCCACATTGGGAATAGAGATTACTTAAAATAAGATAAAATGAAAAAAATACTTTGGGGTGCCTGGCTTGCTCAGTTGGTAAAGCATGCAACTATTGACCTCAGGGTTGTGAATTCAAGCCCCATGTTGGGTATGGAGTATATTAAAAAAAAAAAAAAGAGTAAGATTAAGCATTCAGTAATAATGATGTTACTTACTTAAAATGAAATCAATTTTTCTGATTATAGAATTGATGCATATCATTTAGGGTCATTTTTTTAAGTGTCTGCTCATCCTGCAAGCCAATGATCATTGCTTTCTCTAAGAAATAAGCCTCTGACCCCGGCCTCCTGACTCCATTTATAGGGATTGACCCTCCAGTAACCAGTTTATACTCTATGATCCAGTACCCATTGTCACTGTTCATTGGACTAGGGGTAGACAACTGACCAAACTGGGCCAATCAGATTCTCTTTCTCAGGTGGTTGGAAATGGGACCAAGAGAGTTAAATTAGCCTCTTTGGATGGCTAGAACTATTATGTCAACTTGCAAGTTCTGGTATAGCCATATTCTGCTCTGTAGCCTGAGACATAGCATGAGTGGGGGAGGGGCAGAGAGAGAGGGAGACCCAGAATTCCAAGCAGGCTCCAGGCTCTGAGCTGTCAGCACAGAGCCTGACGCAGGGCCAGAACTCACGGACTGCAAGATCATGACCTGAGCCGAAGTCTGATGCTCAACTGACTGAGCCACCCAGGTGCCCCCAGAGTGACCTTTATAAAACAATCCAGGTCATAGCATTTCCTGATTAAAATTCCCTAATGGATTTACCTTACAATTAAAATAAAATCTAAACTCCTTACCATGGCTGACACAGCCCTCCACTATCTGACCATCTTCCTATTTCTCAGATCCATACCTTGAACATGACCTCCTCTAGCAAACCACACTCCTGGACACTGGCCTCCCCTCTGCTCCCACAACTGTCCAGCTCCTTGCCCTAAGCCCTCTGTACTTTAGAGTAATGCTCTTTCCCTTGCTCTTTACATGGCTGTTTCCATCTCATCCTTTAGTCTCTCAGCATCTTTTCCTCTGCCAAGAGGACTTTCTATGACCTTCATAACTAAAGTGAGCACTTCCTCAGTTATAGTCTGTTGTGTGTCCCTGTTTATTTCCCTTGTAACACTTACCATACTCAAAACTACCTCCATCTTTTATATTTATTATCTGTCTCCTCTCACTAAAATAGGAGGACGTTGAAGGCAGAAAATTGGTTTATTTTGTTTACCTCTATTTCCCAGTGCTCAAATAGCTCCTGGAACATAGAACGTTTCTAATAAATATATGTTGAATAAATGAATAGATGAATGAGTAAACAGATCAAGAAAGAGAATGACACTGAGCGGCTGAGATAAGTCAAAAAGTCCTGGAAGCTTTCTGTTCTTGATTCTAGTCTTTTACAAGGCCAGTCTCTGTTCTTGCTCTTAGGTTCTGGAGGAGAGTCCAATGTCCTGTACAAAAAATACCCACTTTTTGCTGAAGCTAGCTTGACTTGTCAACTAAAGAGGCTTGTTACAAGCTTACTTTGAACAGAGAATTGTAATAGAGAAATTCTGTCACTGGGAGAGAATATTGATATTTGTTGATCTACTTTCCAAACAATTTAACTTGAACTGGATCATTCATATTCCATTCTGTAATGTTTCATTTTTTTAAAACCATAATAAGTGGAGAACATTTTTCTAATGACATATTTTTAAATGAATCTATACAGATTTTATAGCATGCCTATTTTAAAGAAACTAAACAATCACCCAAAAGTTGATGTGTTTTCACAAGTTAGACAATAATCCTAAGATCAGGACAGAATGGAAGCAATCAAGGAAACCATTTTGTTTTAAAGTAAATCTCACATTTAAGTAGCTTTTCAAGTTTGCTAAATTATCTCGTCTTCCCAGCCTCCTATTGTAGAGAAGTAACATGAAGGAAAAGGTGAGGTGACTGCATTAGAGCCCTTGTTCTCTGGACCTAAAGCCATTTGCAAAAATATAACTGTAGTGGAAGATGAAATGCTGTAGTTCTTGGGGCGACTGGGTGGCTCAGTCGGTTAAGCGGCCGACTTTGGCTCAGGTCATGATCTCGCGGTCCGTGAGTTCAAGCCCCATGTCGGGCTCTGTGCTGACAGCTCAGAGCCTGGAGCCTGTTTCAGATTCTGTGTCTCCCTCTCGCTGACCCTCCCCTGTTCATGCTCTGTCTCTCTCTGTCTCAAAAATAAATAAAAACGTTAAAAAAATTTTTTAAAAAATAAAAAAATTTAAAAAAATAATAAAAAAAAGAAATGCTGTAGTTCTTTACTGAGTTCAGAGAAGACTGTCCTCATTTATGATCATTCCAAAATACACCACCAAAGACTTATAGCATGGTGGATCAACTGAAAAGTACCAAAATTAAAGTAAAAGAAGCTCCAATAAAGAAACACGGGTTCTCAGAATGCAGTAAAGAAAACCCAGGAGAGATGGTCAGTAGAGGTGTGATTAAAGGAACATCCAAACCCAATGAAGTCACCAGAGTTAATCTCTCAGGAAAAATGGATTGGAGAGGAGATGTAAGTAAGGAGGGTTTATCAGTTGTTTGAACCCAATGGAATGAAAAACTAAAAGAATTCCCTTGAAGTAATATTCAGAATTGCAGTGCACTGGGACAAAGGTAGGGTGAGGGAGAACAAAGAATAACCCTTTAACAGTGATAGATGCATGAAGCCAGCTCGATGACGCCAGCAATTAAAATTAAACAGCCAGCTCCTCTACCTCTGATTTTATCCTCACCTCTGATTAAATTTGGAGGGAATGAACTGTAAATAGTGGCTATAATCAAAAGTGTAAGAATAAGAAAGACATGGATTCACATCTGTCCTTTATGTGTGACCAGGGACAAGTTAGTTAACCTCTTTCCTTAGCTTCCTTATCTATAAAACAGGGATGAAATACTAAACTCATGTGGTTACAAGGATCCACGAAGATGATACCTATAAAAAGGGAAGCATAATGGTTGGCATTTAGTACAGGTTCCGAATTAGTAAAATGCTAGCCATTTTGTTGTGTCCACTGAACTAATCTCTGGCCAATTGGTAAGTGCACATTGTATTTATCTGTATATGTTAATGATTTATATGATGGTATATGTAATTTTCTTGCGTGTTGACTAATAGGAGTCAGTTTTCTATAGGGCTTATATATCATGTCTCTCCTCACTAGTCCATAAGCTCTTTTGAGGACACCGCTGTATACAGAGTACTTAATACAGTGCCTGGTACATGCAAATGTATAATAATTTTTCAGCAGATATTATGACATTGGATTATAGCAGAAATTATTTCCCTTTCTGAAATTGTTTTTAATAATTTCACGAAGTTTTGTATTAATTCCCTTCCATACTCAAGAACATAGTGAAGTGAAAGCCACAGTGGTGTCTCCCACTTGAGTAGGAGAGGGGAGGGATAAGAAAAATTCAAAAATCAAGTGAAAAATCTGCTCCAAGGAAAAAAATAATCTGCTCAAAGGAATGCCAATATCATTTCAGTAGCAATAGGAAAAGATGCTGCAAAAACATTCCCCTCTTTTAAAAATTAATGCATTAACTAGGCCTACATGACAAAATATAGAAGTAGGATTTTAACTAGTTCAAATTGAATATGGATTGGGAATCCAAGTCTTCTCACATTATAAGGGACTAACTTTAGCAGGCCCCAAATAGTCAAGTCCCTGAAATGGGGGCTGCAGTTGGGCTCCTTTGAGTTGAAAGTCTGGAGGAAGGAAGAGACAAATTATGAAAATACCTTTATTTAAGTTTATTTATTTAAGTAATCCCTACACCAGGGGCGCATGGGTGGCTTAGTCGGTTAAGCATCTGACTTTGGCTCAGGTCATGATCTCATGGTTTGTGGGTTTGAGCCCCATGTCAGGTTCTGTGCTGACAGCTCAGAGCCTGGAGCCTGCTTCGGATTCTGTGTCTCCCTCTCTCTCTCTGCCCCTTCCCTACTTGCATTCTGTCTCTCTCTCTCTCTCTCTCTCTCTCTCTCAAAAATAAACATTAAAAAAAATGTTTAAGTAATCCCTACATCCAATGTGGGGCTTGAACTCACAATCCTGATACCAAGAGCCACATGCTCCTCTGACTGAGCCAGCCAGTGCCCCAATAGACTTTTATTTATTTTTTAATATTTATTTATTTTGAGAGAGAGAGAGAGAGCATGCATGCAAGAGCGGGAGAGACAGAAAAAGAGAGAATCCCGAGCCCAACTTGGAGCTCGATCTCACACACTGTGAGATGATGACCTGAGCTGAAATCAAGAGTTGGATGTTGGGGCACCTGGGTGGCTCAGTCAGTTAAGCGTCCAACTTCAGCTCAGGTCATGATCTCATGGTTTGTGAGTTCCAGCCCCACATCAGGCCCTGTGCTGACAGCTCCGAGCCTGGAGCCTGCTTCAGATTCTGTGTCTCCCTTTCTCTCTCCCCCTCCCCCACTCACACTTTGTCTCTCAAAAAGGAATAAATGTTTAAAAAAAATTTTAAAAAAAGAGTTGGATGCATAACCGACTGAGCCACATAGTCTCCACCACCTCCACAGACTCTTAAATACAATATTTTTACAGTGAGTGAGAGAACTCAGGAGGAGCTGATCTTTTACGTAAGAGGATAGAAACAAATGAGATGTGTAAGTATTGTGAAAGAAACTTGGAACAGAGATAAAGGGAGAAATGTACAGGCTCTGTAACTGTAGCATTTGTTGTATGAGTGCTCAGAAAAGATAACCAGAATTCCTGGAATTTGGATTGAACTTAATTTGACAAGTATTACCGTGTGCCCATTTTGTGTAGTTGCTACAGGGAGAAGAAAAATTGAGCTCTTGCTCTTAGGAGATGAATAATTGAGACAAAAAATGAGAAAAGTACACACTTAACTAAGGCAAAATATAAAAAGTCAATCAGAAGAACAAAGCAAAATGAGAATGTAAAGAAGATTGAGATTCCCATTTACTTGAAGGATCAGATAAAGCTTTGTGGAATGGGGATTGTTGGTGTCTGGGAGAGATTTTGGCAGGTAGAGATAGAGTATCCGACACACAGAGGGCACTCTGAATAGTGTCAGGGGCGAGCAAAGAGCAGGGTGGTCTTGGACAGTAGTGGGTAGCTGTGCTGAGCTGGAGAAAGAGAGCTGTGGGAATTTAAGTGAAAGGAGGCATAGTTTGGAAGACCTTGCATAGAAGTCAGAGGAGTTTTATTCATTCTGCAGACATTTGGCAGCAATTATATATTTTGAGCACAAGAGCAGTAGGGTTAGAGCTGTGGCAGAGCTTTAGGAAGATTTCTCTGGTATTAGTGACTTAGTGAGACTGGCAGAGGGGAGGAAAGGGATACTGCTGTGGTTCAGACAAGTGGCCTTGAAATAGGAAGGAGGATGGCAGGGGGATGGAAGAGTGGGATGGATCACAAAGACACTGAGGGAGGAGAAAGAAAAGTCTTGCCAACTAGTTAGATGTGGAATGGAGTCAAGAGGGTGATAGGATTAAAGATGACGTAGTGACATGATGCCTGCATGCCTGGGAGACTGGCAGGATAATATCCAATGAATAAACTTATTTTACTGTTCTCAAAACTACACTAGGCAAAGAAATGGGAGACTATGTGTATTACATATAAACTTACAGTTCTTGGGCGCCTGAGTGGCTCAGTCAGTTAAGCATTCGACTTCAGCTCAGGTCATAATCTCACAGTCTGTGGGTTTGAGCCCCACATCGGGCTCTGTGCTGACAGCTCAGAGCCTGGAGCCTGCTTTGGATTCTGTGTTTCCCTCTCTCTCTCTGCCCCTCCCTTGCTCACACTCTGTCTCTGTCTGTCTCTCTCTCTCAAAAATAAATAAACATTAAAAAAAATTTTTTTTAACTTACAGTTCTTGCTTCCTCCAGAGAGTTCACTCCAAATTCTTTTCTGACTGTTCTGGTGTCCTCTGGTCCTCTAGAATCCTCTTGTCCTCCTGGCTCGTTAAGAGAGGAATTAATACAGTTCTGTTCAGCTATTAAGATATTAACCCTTTGTAGAACAGAGCTTGAAGGCTGTGCTTTTTCTCTATGCATGCTGTAGCTGAAGAAAGTATAGCTACCAGATTCTTTAACGTACCAGTTTCTCAACTAAAACCAAAACTGAAAACATTTATCTGATTTGAGATTAAACAGAAATTTGTTGGTATTGGGAAAATGATCTTTAAATCTCTTCCTAAAGGGCAACCGCAGTGGGAGAATTTCTGAATCCCTGAGATCTCTTTGAAGAGAACAAACCCTGCTCCATTGGTGGAATCAGTATCTGCTCAATCCACATATGCCATAAAGTAAAAGAATGTATATCTCCCATTTCAGTGTGATGATAGTTTCCAAACCAAACATTGGGCTGTGATTATGCAACAGAACTTGATATTTGAAAATAGATGTTCTTAAAAATTCTGCATGGGCGGTCATTGCATTCATACCATATATTAAGTGGTATACAGTCCCAATTGTCACATGAAATCCTCTCCTTCATGTACACTGTGTGTAGGCAATGGGAAATTCCATTCTGGTTACTGTCATGAAGTACAGGGATTCCCGAAAGAGTGAACTCATGATTAGTGGTCCTTGTGTAACTTCCCCTATATCCTATGAAGTAATTAATAATAAATTAAATTAAATTAAATTAAATTAAATTAAATTAAATTAAATTAAATTAAATTAAAAACGAAAGTGAGGGAGGAGCACCTGGGTGGCTCAATCAGTTAAGCATCTGACTTTGGCTCAGGTCATGATCACACAGTTGATGAGTGTGAGCCCATATGAGGCTCTGTGCTAGCAGCTCGGAGCCTGGAGCCTGCTTTGGATTCTGTGTCTCCCTCTCTCTCTGCCCCTCCCCTGCTCACACTCTGTCTCTCTCAAAAATAAACAAACATTAAAAAAATTTTTAATGAAAATGAGGGAGATAAATAGTAAGTATAGAGATAATCTAGAACAGGCGTGCCTGGGTGGCTCAGTAGGTTCAGCATCCAGCTCTTGGTTTCTGCTCAGGTCATGATCTCACTGTTCCTGAGTTCAAACCCCAAACTGGACTCTATGCTGACAGTGCTGGAGCCTGCTTGGGACTCTTTCTCTCCCTCCCTCTTTCTCTGCCCCTGCTCTGCTCTGTCTCTCTCTCAAAATAAATAAATAAACTTAAAAAAAAAAAGAAATGATCTGGAACACACAAATTTCCCAGTGAAAATAAGAAAATCAACAATGTTTTCCCAGGTTTTAAGTGACAGAATTAAAAGCCGGCCTTTTCTGTACCTAAGATTGCTTCCTGCCCAAGCTATTTCACAATAAATCTTAGGTTTTCTCTCCTTTTTTGGATGATCTAACCAGAGATAATGCTGCGCAAAATTCTGAAGCAGGCCAAGTTTGTGTTTGGTGATTTTTCTCTTTTCTGTATCCCTGATTTTTGTTGTTTTTTAAAACATTTTCTCCTGCCCCTTTCAGGCAACCAGTTACCTCCTGCTTTTTTCCTTGATATCCTCATTACATCTTAGAGTGAATTTAGACCATTTGATATTTTTTTCACCAGGCTTAATGTACTTTTAAATGTGGAATGTGGGGCACATGGTGGCTCAGTCAGTTAAGCTTCTGACTTCAGCTCAGGTCATGATCTCGTGGGTCCTGAGTTTGAGCCCCGAATCGAGCTCTATGCTATGAGCTCACAGAGCTAAGCCCTCCTCAGATCCTCTGTCTCCCTCTCTCTTTGCCCCTCCCACACATGTTCTCTCTCTCTCTCTCTCTCTCTCTCAAAAATAAATAAATAAACATTAAAAAAAGTGGAATGTAAAGCCTTGTTGTTAAAGGAATCTCAGTCATCACAAAGGAGTTGGACAGACAACATTTTTCTCATTACAAAAGTACTGTGTCCATGGTAGACATGAACAGAAAAAGAAGAAACTGAAACATACTAATAATCCTATCACCCAAAGATAATCATTGTTATCACTTTAGTTTGTATATGTATAAAAGTATACATTATATTTAAAATAAAAATAGGATCTTTTTTAATATTTAAAAAATTCTAACTGCAATAAAATACACATAAAATTTACAGTCTTAACTGTTTTTAAAGGTACAGTTCAATAGTGTTAAATAATGTTAAAAAACAAAATTTGAGTAAATTTTGAAGATCTTACTTATGAGGCGCCTGGGTGGCTCAAGTCCATTGAGCATCCAACTTCAGCTCAGGTCAGGTCATGACCTCGCAGTTCATGGGTTTGAGCCCTGCGTCGGGCATGCTGCTGTCAGTGCAAAGCCTGCTTCATATCCTCTGTCTCCCTCTCTGCTCCTCTCCTGTGCTCTCTCTCAAAAAGAAATTTTTTAAAAAATATATCTATTTCATAGATGAAAATATGAACGCACTGTCCTGTTAATTTGCATTTCTTTGCTCTTTAATGTGAACTTTAAAAGTATTATTACTGTTTATTTCTTTTTTAAAATATTTTTTTGAGTATACCGACACACAATGTTACATTAGTTTCAACGATACAACATAGTGATTCAACATCTCTATACCTTATGTTTACAAGTATAGCTACCATCTGTCATCATGCAAGGCTATTACAATACCATTAACTACATTCCCTAATTCCCTATGTTGCACCTTCTTTTTATGTGACTTACTCATTCCATAACTGGAAACCTTCTTCTCAGAATTCCCTTCCCCCATTTAACCCATCCCTCCTATTTTATGTTTAAGAGTCCCTGATGTATTAAGGATACTAAATTTTTGCACGTTTCTGCTTGGGTTATTTATTTCTGTTTTAAGTGTAAGCATTTTGAAACAGATTTAAGAATGTATTCTTTAAAAGCACGGAGGGGCGCCTGGGTGGCTCAGTTAGTCAAGCGTTGGACTTTGGCTCAGGTCATGATTTCACAGTTCATGAGTTCCAGCCCCATTGGGGCTGTCTGCTGTCAGCACGGAACCTGCTTTGGATCCTCGGTCCCCTTCTCTCTCTGCCCCTCCCTTCTTTATTCTTTCTCTCTCACTCTCTCTCAAAAATAAACATTAATAAAAATAAAATCATGGAAAAGTTTTATGTACTAGATCTATGCTGTTCAAAACGGTACTCACTAAGCCACATGTGCTTATTAGGTACTTGGAAGTGTAGCTAATGTGACTAAGGGAATAAATCTTTAATGTTGTTTCCCTTTTTCCTTCCAGTTTCAAAAAATAACTTTATTGAGGTATAGTTTACACATGGCTACTTCATATGTAAAATACGATGTTTTTAAAACAATTTTTAAAAATATTTATTTTTGACAGAGAAAGAGTGCGAGTTGAGGAGGGAAAGAGAGAGAGGGAGACACAGAATCCAGAGCAGGCTCCAGAAGCTCTGAGCTGTCAGCACAGAGCCCGACGAGGGGCTCAAACGCATGGACTACGAGATTATGAGAAGTAAGATGCACAACCGACTGAGCCACCCAGGTGCCCCTACTTTATATTTAAATTCAAAGGGCACCTCACTGGCTCAGTCAGAAGAGCATGCAATTCTTGATCTCAGGATCTACTCCCCTGTCGGGAGTAGAGACTATTTACTTACATACATATATAAATAAGCTTTAATTTTAATTTTGAAAACTGATACATGATTCAGTTATCAGAAACCTTACTCACACAGGCTTTATTTTACTTTTTTAAAAAAAATCTTTTAAATTTTTTTGTCTTTTGAGAGAGAGTGAGTGTGAGCGCACAAGCAGGGGAAGAGCAGAGAGAGGACGAGAGGGAATCCTAAGCAGGCTCCAGGCTGTCAGCACAGAGCCTGATGCATGCCTTGATCTCATGAACTGTGAAAGTATGACCTGAGCTGAAATCAAGAGTTGGATGCTTAACCAACTGAACCACCCAGATGCCCCACTTACTCATTGTTTCTTTTAAGTAGGCTTCACACTCAACATGGGGCTCCAACTCACAACCCTGAGAATAAAAGTGGGATGCTCTACTGGCTAAGCCAGCCAGGCACCCCACGCACACCCTTTTAAGTCTTTCTTTTTCTTTCGAGGACTCAAATAAAAGGGAAGGGAGTTTTGCCAATTTAAAAATTGAATTACTTCATTTTTTGGTGTTGGGTTGTATAAATTGTTTATATATTTTGGACACTAACCCAAACCAGATATGTCATTTGCAAACATCTTCTCCCATTCAGGAGACTGTATTTTATTGATTGTTTCCTTCACTGTGAAGAAGCCTTTTATTTTGATATAGTCCTAATAGTTTATTTTTGCTTTTGTTTCCCTTGCCTCAGGAGACAGATCTAGAAAGAAGTTGGTATAGTCAATGTCAAAGAGGCAGTTGCCTATGTTCTCCTCTAGGATATTTATGGTTCGAGGTTTCACATTTAGGCCTTTAACCCATTTTGAGTTTATTTTTGTGTATGGTGTAAGGAAGTGGTCCAGTTGCATTCTTTTGCATTTAGCTGTCCAGTTTTCTCAACACCGTTTAAGAAACAGTCTTCTTCCCATTGCATATTCTTGCCTGCTTTGTTGAAGATTAATTGACCATATAATTGTGGGTTTATTTCTAGGCTTTCTACTCTGTTCTATTGATCTAAGTGTCTATTTTCGTGCCAGTACCATACTATTTTGATTACTACAGTTTTGTAATGTAACTTAAAGAATAAGATTGTGATACCTCCACTTTGTTTTTCTAGATTGCTTTTGTTACCACAAAAACAGACACTCAGATCAATAGAACAGAATAGAGAACCCAGAAATGGACCCACAAACATATGGCCAACTAATTGTTGACAAAGCAAGAAAGAACATCCAATGGAATAAAGACAGTCTCTTCAGCAAGTGGTTCTCGGAAAACTGGACAGTGACATCCAGAAAAATGAACCTGGACCACTTTCTTACACCATACACAAAAATAAACTCAAAATAGATGAAAGACCTAAATGTAAGACAGGAAGCCATAAAAATCCTCAAGGAGAAAGCAGGCAAAAACCTCTCTGACCTTGGCTGCAGCAACTTCTTACTCAACATGTCTCCAGAGGCAAGGGAAACAAAAGAAAAATGAACTATTGGGACCACATCAAAATAAAAAGCTTCTGCACAGTGAGGGAAACAATCAGCAAAACTAAAAGGCAACCGACAGAATGGGAGAAGATATTTGCAAACGGCATATCAGATAAAAGATTAGTAACCGAAAATCTGTAAAGAACCTATCAGACTCAACACCCAAAAAACAAATAATCCAGTGAAGAAATGGGCAAAATACATGAATAGACACTTCTCCAAAGAAGACATCCAGATGGCCAACCGACACATGAAAAAATGCTCAACATCACTCATCATCAGGGAAATACAAATCAAGACCACAATGAGATACCACCTCACACCTGCCAGAATGGCTAACATTAACAACTCAGGCAACAACAGATGTTGGTGAGGATGCAGAGAAAGAGGATCTCTTTTGCATTGCTGGTGGGAATGCAAGCTGGTGCAGCCACTCTGGAAAACAGTATGGAGGTTCTTCAAAAAATTAAAAATAGAACTACCTTACAACCCAGCAATTGCACTACTAGGCATTTATCCAAGGGATACATGTATGCTGTTTCAAAGGGGCATATGCACCCCAATATTTACAGCAGCACTATCAACAATAGCCAAAGTATGGAAAGAGCCCAATTGTCCATCAATGGATGAACAGATAAAGAAGATGTGGTATATATATACACTGGAGTATTACTCAGCAATCAAAAAGGATAAAATCTTGCCATTTGCAACGTGGATGGAACTAGAGGGTATTATGCTAAGTGAAATTAGTCAGAGAAAAGACAAATATCAGATGACTTCACTCATATGAAGACTGTAAGACACATAACATATGAACACAAGGGAAGGGAAGCAAAAGTAATATAAAAACAGGGAGGAGGACAAAACATAAGAGACTCTTAAATATGGAGAACAAACAGGGTTACTGAAGGAGTTGTGGGATGGGGGATGGGCTAAATGGGTAAGGGGCATTAAGGAATCTACTCCTGAAATCATTGTTGCACTATAGACTAACTTGGATGTAAATTTAAAAAATTAAATTAAAAAAAAGGTTGCTTTTGTTATTCGGGGGCTTTTGTGGTTCTATACAAATTTAAGGATTGTTTGTTCTTGTTCTGTGAAAAAAGCTGTTGGTATTTTTATAGGGGTTGCATTAAATGTGCAGATTGCTTTGGGTATTATGGACATTTTAACAATATTTGGTCTTCAAATTCATAAGCATGGAATGTCTTTCCATTTCTTGTTTCATCTTCAATTTATTTCATCTTTTTTTTTTAAGTTTATTTATTTATTTTTGAGAGAGTGTGTTTTGGGGAGGGGCAGAGAGAGTCCCAAGCAGGCTCTGTGATCTCAGTGCAGAGCCCAATGTGGGGCTCTATCTCATGGACATTGAGATCAGGACCAGAGCCTAAATCAAGAGTTGGATGTTTAACCAACTGAGACACCCAGGTGCCCCCATCATTGTTTTATAGCTTTCAGAGTATAGGTCTTTCATCTCTTTGGTTAAGTTTATTCCTAGGTATTTTAGAAAGACAAATACCATATGATTTCACTTTGTGAAATCTGTGAGATTTAAGAAAGAGCAAACAAAGGGGAAAAAAAAGAGACAAATCAAAAAACAGACTCTCAATTACAGAGAACAAACAGATGATTTCCAGAGGGGAGGTGGATGTGAGGGATGGGTGAAATAGTGAAGGGAATTAAGAGTACACTTATCTTAATGGGCACTAATACATGGAACTATTGAATCACTATTTGTGCATCTGAAACTAATATAACACTGTATGTTGACTACACTAGGATTAAATAAAAAATATTTTTAAAGGGAAGGAACTTTTTTTTTAAAATTTTTTTTTAGCATTTATTTATTTTTGAGACAGAGAGAGACAAAGCATGAACGGGGGAGGGTCAGAGAGAGGGAGACACAGAATCTGAAACAGGCTCCAGGCTCTGAGCTGTCAGCACAGAGCCCGACGCGGGGCTCGAACTCACAGACCTTGAGATCATGACCTGGGCCGAAGTCGGCCGCTTAACCGACTGAGCCACCCAGGCGCCCCAGGAACTTTTTTTTTTAATGTAGTTTTGAGAGAAAGAGAGACAGAACGTGAGCAGGGGAGGGGCAGAGAGAGAGGGAGACACAGAATTTGAAGCAGGCTTCAGGCTCTGAGCTGTCAGCACAGAGCCCAACATGGGGCTTGAACTCACAAACTCGTGAGATTATGACCTGAGACAAACCAAGAGTCAGACACCTAGGGCCAAAACCAAGAGTCAGATGCCTAACTAAGTGAGCCACCCAGGCACCAAAAAAGGGAAGGGACTTTAATGATCTCTCCTCCATTGCTCAGATCTGCCAATTCAAATTCATGCTACCTTAATGATATATATATATATATATATATATATATATATATATATATATATATAAATATAATAATAATTATATATATAATATATAATGCCAAATTCAGCATTTTTTTCATTTTAAAATTTACCATTTTTTAACTCCTACTATTCTATTTTCACCACTCTTTAGAAAAGAGCAGCAGTCAGGGTTCTTTGGACAATGAAGAAGTGAGCAGGGGAGTGTGTTCTGAGGTTTTAGGCATCTGAGCATAAATGGAAGTGATGAAAATGGCAGGATTCTGGGGGTGGAGTTGTGGAATAGGTAGTACTCAAAGATAAGAGTACACATTCTATTGGAAATGTTCCTCAGGCATTAAGAGACATCTCTCAAACTGTGTTTTAAAAAATCCCTGGGTAAACTTTAAAGTGGTCAGTAGTGTGAAAGATAATTACTATGTAAAATATAATTTCATAACTGAAAGGATCTGGGCCAGTTCACATGGTATTTTTATAACATTTTGATGGGTGCTTACAAGGTTAATTTCTACTTTAATAGTAAAATAAGTACTAATGATGAAATGTAAGGCTTGTCAACTGAAATGTACTCTGTACGCTGTATAAAGATTAGCCTAATGAAACATTACCAGAGGATAAAATCTTGTGCTTCAGAGCCAGAAGGAGAACAGATGGCGAGTGTGTTTAAAGAAGGCTTAACCTACAAGAAACCAGATTCAGGTCATTGCTGGGATGAAAATTACAAGAGAAGCAAAGACGACAAAGGAAAAGATGGAGAAAAACATTTGGTAGGAGGGGAAAAAAACAAATTGAGGAAACAAAGAAATATAAAGTTTTTTTTTAAGGAAGTTTTTTAAGTGAAAATATTTTCACAATATCTCCTTGAAGAGGCGAAGGGCCTATATTACACAGGTTCCAAAGTACCCCATACTTATCTTTAGTAGCACTTAATGCAATTTACTATAAGTAATTAATTATTCACGTAACACTTGACTCTGTTCTGTAGGTCAGGAACCACAGCTATTTATTTATTTCTGTGTTCTTATGACCTGGCATAGTACTTGGCACAATGCTTATTACATAGCATGTACTTCATAAACATTTGTTGAATAAATGGATAGGATTTTTCCACCTTGGCAAACTATGAATAACTGTATAATGGTTGTATGCACACACTCAAGAATCAGACTTGCTAGCATCAGAATCTTAGTTCCAACAAAAACTGGCTGTGCCACCTCAGGCAAATTACATAACCTCTCTTTAGTTTCCTCATCTTTAAAACGGGGATGAGATGGTGCACCTGGGTTCAGGTCATGATCTCACAGCTCATGAGTTCGAGCCCCAAGTTGGGCTCTGTACTGACAGCACAGAGCCTGGGGCCTGCTTTGGATTCTGTGTCTCCTTCTCTCTCTGCCCCTCCCTCACACACTGTCTCTCTCTCTCTCAAAAATAAATAAACATTATTATTTTTTTTTTAAAGAAGGGGTACCTGAGCGGCTCAGTCAGTTAAGCGTCTGACTTTGGCTCAGGTCAGTAGCTCGTGGTTCATGAGTTCTCGTGGTTCATGAGTTCAAGCCCTGCGGCGGGCTCTTTGCTCTGTGCAGAGCCTGGAGCCTGCTTCAGATCTGTCTCCCTCTCTTTGCCCCTCCCCCACTCCTTCTCTCTCTCTCTCTCTCTCTCTCTCTCTCTCTCTCTCCTCCTCCTCCTCCTCCTCTCTCTCAAAAATAAACAAACATTAAAAAATAAAAAAAATGGGGATAAGAAAATCACCAAATGAATTAATTTGTGTAAAACACTTAGAAAAGTACTTGACACATGGTATCTGTTCAATAAAAGTTATCTTTTATTATTTTAATTTGAAGTTGGCCAATGACACTCAAAATCAAATGCTACTCAACCTCAAAAACACTAAAGTGGATGTAATGATTCAAAATTTCTTTAACTTTTTCAAGCTTTATGAGTAAACACTTTTCCTTGTTTATTTTTTTAATTTTTAAGCTCAGGGTTTTGCCTGTTAAGAAAAAAGGTGAGGGTGCCTGGGTGGCTCAGTCAGTTAACCGTCTGACTTGGTTTCAGCTCAGGTCATAATCTCATAGTTTGTGAGTTCAAGCTCCACATTGGGCTCTGTGCTGAAAGCGTGGAGCCTGCTTGGGATTTCTTTCTTTCTCTCTCTCTCTCTCTCTCTCTAAATAAATAAATAAATAAAGCATTAATACATTTTAAAAAGGATAAAAACAAGTCCTTGATTACAGATTATGATAATATTTAGGTAAAAATAAATTCATACATACATTTTCTTTAATCTGTACAGAGACATACCAAATAATTAGGAATGGATGCTTTTAGAGGATGGATCAAATAGAAATTTTAACTTTTTCTGTATTTCAAAGTTTTACAAAAATTACATATTCTTAGAAAAAAGAAAAAAGCTTATTTCCATATGGAAAGCTTTAAAATAATAAGATAGGGGAGAAAACACTGGAAGCCTTAAGAAGGCATATATCCAACTAAAGTGACCAATAATTTTATCAGCATGCATGAAGTCTTTTTTGTAGAATTCAGAAGCCAGATCATCAATAATCTATTCACTGGAGTCTATATTCCAAATTCCCTTAGTATGATTTTACCCACTGCCAAAGGCATTTGCAATGAAAACAGAAATAGATATGACAAGATGCTATGACAGATAGTCAAGCCATCAATCTATAAAATTTTGTGATTCACACATACATACCAAGTACAAAATGAGGTCCATTAATAAAAGAATTACACAACAAAAGAGTGCTATCTTGTTATGGGGTAAATAATAACTGAAATGAGTTTGAGTAGGGGTACAAGGCTTGAGGACTAAAACTATGTTATATCTGGTTTTGTGATGTCAATACATTGAACACAGAAAACAAAAATACATGAAGTACTGGTTGATTGAATAAGCAATTGAATCAATCATCATATATTCTTTAAAAGCATTAATTGGGACTTGAGTTCTGTTTTAAAAAATAGTTGGGCAACTATGTGGATGCAACTGGAGGGTATTATGCTAAGTGAAATTAGTCAGAGAAAGACAAAAATCATAGGACTTCACTCATATGAGGATTCTAAGAGACAAAACAGATGAACATAAGGGAAGGGAAACAAAAATAATATAAAAACAGGGAGGGGGACAAAACAAAAGAGACTCATAAATATGGGGAACAAACTGAGGGTTGCAGGAGGGGTTGTGGGAGGGGGAATGGGCTAAATGGGTAAGGAGCACTAAAGAATCTACTGAAATCATTGCTGCACTATATACTAATTCAGATGTAAATTTTAAAAAAATAAAAAATAAAGTTAAATTACAAAGTTAAAAAAAATAGTTGGGACTATGGGGAAAGAGAATGGCAATGTGGCCTGTTGGAGAAAAAGGACTGCAGGGGCTGCCTAGGCGTAGGGTCTTGTGGAGGGGATAACATTGACAGGTAAGGCGGGCTCAGTCAGGGAAGAGCTGTGAATGAAACAATGAAAATGTAGGACTGAAATAGAGAGCTATTATAGGATTTTAGTGTGGGAGTCACACAAAAAAAGCAAATGCTTTTAGATGATTACCATGACAGTAATTTGCAGAATGAGCTTGGGGGACAGATTCAATGTGGGAGAAACAGAATGCAGCCAAAGAGGAAGGGTCTTGAAAGTGATGTGTAATATCTTTATCATATTTATTTTTCATATAGACTAAAGTTGCCTGTATAAGATACACTGTGAACAGTCAGAAAGGTTTCCAAATTAGTGTAAAGAATTATAAAGTAGTGTTAGGTAAATCAGGGAGCTCTGGAAGTTTAAACTTTTTTTTTAACGGTTATTTTTGAGAGACAGAAAGAGCATGAATGGGGGAGGAGCAGAAAGAGAGGGAGACACAGAATCCAAAGCAGGCTCCAGGCTTTGAGCTGTCAGCACAGAGCCTGACACAGGGCTCTAAACCACGAACCTGAGGTGAAGTCTCAACCAACTGAGCCACCAAGGCACCCCTCTGTGAAGTTTAAATTAAATGCTTTGTCTGGATTCTTCAGGACCATGTCCTCACTCTCCAGTGGGAAATGCTTATGACAACCTTGGATGATGGAGGATGCAGAGGAAGAGAAGCAATGATGATTGACTAGTAAATTCCTGTTTGACTTGTTGAATATAATAAGGTAGAGAAGTACAACGAGGGTATGTAATATGATAGACATAGAGTACAACATTCAGCTAATTACTTAGGTAAAAAGTAACTTAGGCATTTCACAGATGTTGCTGCTTTTCCTTTCTCCTCCTTCTTCTTGGCAGGTGGCTTGGAACTGGGAGGTGGGATGGTTGCAGGGGATATATTACTCTGATAATAACTCCAAGCCACATAAAGCCTTCCTCAAAGAGAATTACTTCTTGAATGGAAAACAAAAGTTCAGGGGCACCTGGGTGGCTCACTCGGTTAACTGTCCAACTTCACTTCAGGTCATGATCTCATGGCTCCTGGGTTTGACCCCCGTGTCAGGCTCTGTACTGACAGTTCAGAGCCTGGAGCCTGCATCAGGTTCTGTGTCTCCCTCTCTTTCTCTGCCCCTCTCCTGCTTGTACTCTGTCTCTCTCAAAAGTAAATAAACCAAAAAAAAAAAAAAAAAAAGAAAGAAAAAAGTTTAGTTTTGTTTTCTCTTTAGCCCAAGGTAAGGAGTTACTACTTTGTTTCCTTACCTCTTCCCCAACTCTTCCTCCACTACTGGAGTCTGGCTCCTGGCTTGCTTTCTACTATTCACCACTACCAACAGAAGCATTCAACTTTAGAACTGTAAGGTGTTTAGAGTAAGCAGAAGAGATCAAGGGCACTTCCTACTTTTCATCTCGCCTACCTAGGTTTACAAAGCTTTAAAACCAGAGTCATAAATATGTGTCTTCAGCAGAGTGCTTAGTAGTTTGCCTTGTATTATGCTATTTTTGCATTGTTTTCTCACCGTTAGTAAATTCTAAGTTACTTGGTGGAGGGACTGGTTGTCAATTCTTCCTGTATTTTCTAACTCTACCCCACCTAGCAAAGGGATGAACTCCTTGAAAACATAAATGGTCTCTTAAGTACTTCTCTTGCATCAAATAGAGTGGTTAATAAGTAGGTCGTGATAAAGATAATGCACTAAAACAGATTTCTGGTAAAATGAAAATAAGTAGGTTTTGTTAACATTTTATGGATGTATTTATTCTATGAGAACAATGAGTAATAAAACATGTTAGTGTTGTGAAAAAACAAAATTCAATTGAGTAAATTTGAAGATCTAATTGACTTCATTCAATGACTCATGAATCAGGCAGCACCATATCTAGCAAATAGAAAGGAGCTCCAAAGAATTATAGGAAGGAAAGGTTTTCCAAGGCAGAGAGAGGGTGAGATAAGGAAGACGTAATGGGGGGGGGGGGGGAGGATTATTTCAGACAAGGTCACCTTCCTATGGAGGACAAAAGGGTCTATTAGGCAGATTACCTCACTGGTGCTGATCAGGAAATTTCAGAGGGACTGGTTAAGATTACACTCCTGGAAGAGAATCAAACTGCAATTAGGTAAAGTATTAAGTTTCATTTTGGTAGTGTGGGCATAGCACAGGTGATTCCATCGGGGACTGTTGTTGCTTTTTAAACAGTGATTATTTTTATTTACTTAAATCAATAGTTACATGCATTGCAGACCAAGGAAGCCTCACAGCCTCTGGGTCCCTCTGAGTAAATGCTATATAAAATATATAATGAAGAAAAGACAGTCTACCTGTATGTCCTGGGAAAATAACAATTTCTCCTGATAAAGTTACTGATTAATACAAATTTCAAATACACTTTGTGTAAGATCCTGGAATATGCAGTAAGCCAGGGGAATACAGAGAGTAATATGAAACTCTGCTATCAAAAAAAAACTTACCAACCAAAAACAAAGCCCAAAGTTAATAAAAGGAAGGAAATAGCAAAGATCAAGGTGGAAATGAAATAGAGACTGAAAAAAAAAAAAAAGCAATGAAACCAAAGCTGGTTCTTTATCAATTTTGTTTATCTTTTCAAACAGCCAGGAAAAAAAGAAAACTTTTTTTTTCAAGAAAAAGAAAAGAACTCAAATAAAATCAGAAATGAAAGAGAAGAAGCAACAACCAACATCAAAGAACAACAAAGGATTACAGTGAATGCTACAAAAACTTATATGCAAAAAATTGTACAACCTAGAAGAAACAGATAAATTCCTTAAAATATATAATTTTGCAAAACTGAATCAGGAAAAAATAGGAAATCTGGGCAGACTGATTACTAGTAATGAAATTGAGTCAGTATTCAAAAACCTCCCCAGAGGCCCCTGGGTGGCTCAGTTAAGTATCTGACTCAATTTCAGCTCAGGCATGATCTCATGGCTTGTGAGTTTGAGTCCCACATTGGGCTCTGTGCTGACAGCGTGGAGCCTGCTTGGGATTCTCGCTCATATTCTCCTTCTCTCTCTCTCTCTCTCTCTCTCTCTCCCTCCCTCCCTCCCTTTCTTTCCCCTCCTCCCGTGCTCTCTCTCACAAAAAATAAAGAAAACAAAACCCTCCTCAAAACCAAATGTCCCTGACCCAGGGGCTTCACAGGTGAATTCTACAAAATGTTTAAAGAAGAGTTAATACCTATTTTTCTCAAGCTATTCCAAAAAAAAAAAAAAAAAAAAAAAAAGAAGAGGAAGGAAAACTTCCAAACTCAAGCCAGCATTACCCTGAGACCAAAACCAGAGAAAGACACCGCAAAAGAAAAAAAAAAAAAAAATACAGGCCAATATCCCTGATGAACATAGATGCAAAAATCATCCACAAAATATTAGCAATCCAAATTCAACCATACATTAAAAAAAAATCATTCACCACAATCAAGTAGGACTGTGGGCACAAGGATGGTGCAACATCCACAAATCAATCAACGTGATACATCACTATAACAACATGAAGGATTAAACCATATGATCATCTCAGTAGATGCAGAAAAAGCATTTGACAAAATTCAACATCCATTCATGACAAAAAATTCTCAACAAAATGGATTTAGAGGGAGCATACCTAAATATAATAAAGGACATATATGACGAAACCATAGCTAACATCATAAAGGACATATATGACAAAACCAGAGCTAACATCATATTTGATGCTGAAAAATTGAAAGCTTTTCCTCTAAGATTAGGAACAAGACAAGAATATCAATTCTCGGGGTGCCTGGGTGGCTCGGTCGGTTAAGTGTCCGACTTTGGCTCAGGTCATGATCTCGCGGTCCATGGGTTTGAGCCCCGCATCGGGCTCTGTGCTGACAGCTCAGAGCCTGGAGCCTGTTTCAGATTCTGTGTCTCTCTCTCTCTCCGACCCTCCCCCGTTCATGCTCTCTGTCTCAAAAATAAATAAATGTTAAAAAAAATTAAAGAATATCAATTCTCACCACTTTTATTCAACATTATACTGGAGTCCTAGCTGTGACAATCAGACAAGAGCTAAAAGGCATCCAAATTTGTGAGGAAGAAATAAAACTGTCCCTATTTGCAGATGACATGATACTACCTAGAGAAAACCCTAAAGACTCCACCAAAAAAGCTGTTAGAACAAATAAATTCAGCGATGCTGCAGGATACTAAGTTAAAAATACAGAAATCTGTCGCATTTCTACACACTAACAATGAACTAGCAGAAAGGAAATTAAGAAAACAATCCCATTTATAATTGCACCAAAAAGAATAAAAGACCTAGGAATGAACTTACACAAGGAGGTTAAAGACCTATACTCTGAAAACTGTAAGACATTGATGAAAGAAATTGAAGACATAAACAAGTGGAAAGATATGCCATGATCATGGATTGGAAGAATTACCATTATTAAAATGTCCAAACTAGCCAAAGCAAACTATAGATGTAATGCAATCCTTATCAAAATACTAATAGTATTTTTCATAGACCTAGAACAAATAATCCTAAAATTTGTATGGAACCACAAAAAACCCCAACTAGTCAAAGCAATCTTGAGAAAGAACAAAACTAGAGATATCACTATCCCAGATTTCAAGATATAGTACAAAGCTATAGCAATTGCAACAGTATAGTACTGACATAAAAACAGACACACAGATCAACGGAACAGAACAGAAAATTCCACAATGATCCCACGCGTATATGGTTGATTAGTCTATGACAAAGGAGGCAAGAATATACAATGGGAAAAAGACCATCTCTTTAATAAGTGGTACTGGGAAAACTGGACAGCAGTGTGCCAAAGAATGAAACTGGGCCATTTCCTTATACCGTACACAAAAATAAAATAAAAATGGATTAAAGACCTAAACATGAGACCTGAAACCATAAACCTCCTAAAAGAAAATACAAGCAGTAATCTTTTGGACACTGGCCTTAGCAACATATTTATGGATAATGTCTCCTCAGACAAGGGAAACAAAAGCAAAAGTAAACTATTTATACACCAAAATAAAAAACTTTTGCACAGCAAAGGAAACCATCAGCAAAAGAGGTAACCTATTGAATGGGAGGAGATATTTGTGCAATATATATCCAATAAGGAGTTAACATCTGAAATATAGAAAGAACTTATAGGGGTACCTGGCTGGCTCAGTCAATAGAACATGTGACTCTTGATCTCATGGTCTTGAGTTCAAGCCCTATGGTGGCCATGGAGTCTATTTAATTAAGAAAAAAAAAAAAAAGAACTTAGCTCAACACTAAAAAAAAATCCAATTAAAATTGGGCAGAGGACCTAAATATACATTTTTCCAAAGAAAACATACAGATGGCCAATGGACATGAAAAGATGTCCAACACACTAATCAGAGAAATGCAAATCAAAACCACAAAGAGATATCATTTCATACTTGTCAGAATGGCTAGTTTCAAAAGGACAAGAAGTAAGTGTTGGTGAGGATATGAAGAAAAGAAAACCCCCTGGGGTGCCTGGTCAGGGCAGGTCAAGATCTCAAGGATTCTGGGATCGAGCCTTGCCTTGTGTAGCACTCTGCTTTGTGCTGACAGTAAAGAACCTGCTTGGGATTTTCTCTCTGCCCCTCCCCCACTTGTGTGCGTGTTTTCTCTCTCTCTCTCTCTCTCTCTCAAAAATTAAACTTTTGTGATTTCACTACTGGGTATTTATCCCGAGAAAACAAAAACACTAATTGGAAAAGATCTATGCACCCCTATGTGTATTGCAGCATTATTTACAATGGCCAAGATATGGAAGTAACCTAAGTGTTCAATAGATGAATGGATGAAGGTATATGTATGCATATACACACACAATGGAATATTTATAAGACATTAAAAAGAATGAGATCTTGTCATTTGTGACAACATGGCTGGGCCTACAGAGTATTATGCTAAGGGAAATACATCAGACAGAGAAGGCAAATATCATATGATTGCACTTATGTGTGGAATCTAAAAAATAAAAAATAGAAAGAGAATGATAAATACAGAGAACTGGTGATTGTCAGAGGGGAGGGAGTAGGTGGGATAGGTGAAATAGGTGAATGGGATTAAGAGATACAAACTTCCAGTTATAAAAGAAATAAGCCAGAGACTTGAAAAGTACAGCATAGTGAATACAGGCTACCATAATGGAAAAACATTGTTTGGTAACTATACTTATTGTAGGTGGTGAGCACAGCATAATGTATGGCACTGTCAAATCTCTAGGTTGTGCACCTGAAATGAATACATTGTCAATTATACTTCAATAATAAAAATTAAGAAAAACAAAACAAAACAAAACAACTTACCATCCGGGACAAGACTGTAAAATTAACCACAGCACTATGAGAGAGTTTCAAATGCAACCTCAGCTTGAGCTGAGGCTTCAAGCACTTGTAGGATGTTTTCCTCTGGTTACTTGTTTAAAGTTGACAATTTGGAAAATACAGAAAAGAACAAGTAAAACAAACAAACAACCCAACAAATAAAACAAAAAGTGCCTGTAATTCTCCCACCAGGAAGAGAACTATGTTAATAATTGAGTATGTTTTTTTACATGCTTAGATTTTGTTTCCAAATTTGCTTAAAAGCATATAGCCAAAAAATTCAAGCAGTATAACAAGGCATACCACTGAAAAAGATAAAGTCTGCTCCCCAAGGGCATGCTGAAATAAATTTCTAGATCCAAGATGGAGTCCCTCCTTCCAGGTGTACCCTATAAATTCTGCTTGACCGGAAACGCTATATACCCTGTTAGCCAATCCCCAAACGTCAAGCCAGCTCTGGCCTCTAAACTTGTTTCTTTTTCCTTGACCTTTCTAAATAAGGTCAGATATGCAACCCCAATCCTGTTTCTGAGTTTCCTCTTCTAATGCTACGTAAAAGTCGCCGTTGCCCAAACGTCCCTGGTAGACATTGCTTGTGAGGCACCGTATTCTCCCAATCCGTGGATTGTTTTCTCTTGAAGGAAAGACATCAAGCTAGTTAATAAATTGTTTTGTCATTTGACAGGTTGACAGCTAGCTTCATTTTGAATCTCTCTGCAATTCAGAATTAATTCAAAACAAATGCATAAAACTGCATTCACTTATACATTTACCCCTTAAGATGGATACAGATGAAATCACATTATCAGGTGTTCTGCATCCTCCTTTCCTTAACTGTGTAAAGAAATCTCCCCCATTCTTAGTAGAGCTGGAGCTATTTTGATTGCGTTCATGGCTGCTATAATATAACCAGAGGGACTGGCAGGCGGTAACCCCAGGGAGTAGGTGGTAGGCCATTTCAGGATGAGGGGACTTGAGGGACCAGATTTGGACGGTGAGAGGAGATGGAGGGGTAAGCCAATTTGGTTGGCACTAGGGTATCAGCAGGATGACTTGAGGCCAGAGGGTGGGCCTAGTATTCCAGGCCAGCACTTTGGACTTCTTTACTTTTTGTAGTGGAAAGGAATAAGGAAGTTAGTTGGTTTGGCTGAGATATGGGTAGTCTGAAGCAAGGCTTGACAGGCTGACAAGTGGAGCTGTCCAGGAAAGGGCTGACATTCGGGTCTAGAACTGAGAAGGGACTTGGGTTGGAAAAACTGCAGGGCTGGTTTGTTTTCGGCAGCCTGGTCCTCATTGCTCCCTTTCCTCTCTAAGAAAAGTCCTCTCTTTACCCACATTCGGTGGAGGATTCAGTAGGTGCGTCACCTTTTTCCTTGACCCGAGGCTAGGGCAGTTCATTCCAGCCTGCTATCTAAAAAAATCCCTCAATCCTTCCCCGCCCCCACGCCGCGGGAATTCCGAGATCTGGGCGGGCCTTCTACTTGGAGATCTAAGGAGCAGAGATAGGAGAATGCGGCCGCCAATCAGACCTCCCGGATACCCGGATGTGAAGCGGTGCGCGATACAAAGACGAGTTTCCACCCAGCGCTTCGTCAGGTACAGTGACCAATAAGCACTTCTCAGGTGATAAATGACAGGAAAAGTAGCCATTTGCAAACTAGTTTCTCCCACGCATGTGGAAATTCTCCCCAATAGTCTAACCCACTACTGGTTGTGATTGGGCAGCGTTGTGAAGAGCAGTAGAACTGTCTAATTAGAAGCAGGAGCGAGAAAAGTCGCAGCCAATAGCAGGATTCTCGGGAGCGGGGCGGGGGCTAGGCCTTCGCCTCGGCGGCAGAGGAGACTCGGGGGCCATTTTGTGAAGAGACGAAGACTGAGCGGTTGCGGCCGCGTTGTCGACCTCGAGCAGCAGTTGGCTTCTCCACGTAGAACTCGGGAGTAGGAGATTCAGAATCGAATCCCTTCTCCCTCCCCCCTCCTGGTAAGTGGAGGGGGCGGAAGCAGGGCAGGCGCTGGGTTCCTCCCGGAGCGCGAAGGGGTGTGGGAGAGAAGAGGGAACCCTACCCTCGATAGAGTAACTAGGCCCCCATTTATTCAATTTGCGTTGGGCCATTAGGTTTTATGCAGGACAGAGTTTTATAGGCCTCAGCCCTTGCGTAGATTTAACCTGGTGTCCTCTGGGCCACGATCGGCAGGGGAAATGTCCTTTTTCTTTTTCGCTCTTTCTGTGTTAACGGCTGCTTCCTTTCATTTTCTACGACCATGAGGACTCCAGGAGAGATATGAAAGGGAAGATCGAGATGCTTCTTATTGCAGTGGAAGTTCCTGTAATGTCGATGCCTCCTGTTAAATTTAAAAATTGGGCGGGGGATGGGTAAGGGTTACCGAATAAATCTTGTACCGCAAGCCTTTAAATTCTGGAGCGTGCCGCAGGGTATGAGTAGTAAATATAACAATAGATTTAACGTTTTGCCGATTACTTTTTTACACCTCTCTGAGCAATGGCGGACCTCGAAGTAGTTACTTTCAATTCTATTTTTTAAAAATTGTGATCGTTTGCATATTAACAGTAATAATTAAAGCTGGCTTACTTTTTATCTGCAGGTTACAAATCACTTGAAATATATAAGTTAGTGGAACTTTGCTTGAGGTAGGTACTACTATCTTTCTCAGACAGAAACTGAGGCTCTAGAGTGTCGGTTACTAGGGTCATACTAAATCAGTAGCGGAACTAAGGAATTTGACCACTAGGTTGGTTAGTCAAGTGGCTTTACCTAGCTATTCGAATAGTAGGTATTAAAAGTACTATATTTGAATCTTTACAAGAAACTAATTACAGCAACCACTAGCGGTAACTGGAAATTTCCAAACTGCACTTGGGGAAAATATTAGTTACGAGAATTGCAGCTGTTATTAATTTAACATTCTAAAATAAACTTAAAATTTGATTTTCAGGATATTCTGGCATTAATTCTCCCGAAATATCTAAATCTTTTTTATTAAGAAACTATTATAGTGCCTACTTTTTAGATCCTGAAATTTACTAAAAATGTTCACGAAATTTATAAAAATTACATAGGTTTCTAGGTATCACATTCACTTATCCAAGAAACCACTTTTTCTTAATACTCTGGGAAGGGGAAGATTTAGTTGATTTTATTTTTTATGATGTGTTAGAAAAACTTACTAAGCAAAATTTAAACCAATACTGCAGGGTAAATTCATCCTTCAGGAAACAGAAGGTAAAAGTACTTTTACCAGGAATAATGATGCATTTGTTAATTCCCTCACTCTGTAGATACTGTAATAGGGATTAAAAGCATTGCCCATTAAAAATGTAAACGTATATTAAATGGGCTTAAAACTAAAGTTTATCACTGCAGAACTGTTAGAAATGAGATAAGGGTAGTGATTGGTTAAGTCGTTGGCAAATAGAGAAATGTGAAGAATTAATATTTAATAGCAGTTATTGGTAAGAATTGAAATTAATTGAAGGGCTCTTTTCTTGCCTCGAGGTGTTAGAAATAGGGGGTTTCTTAGGATCAGCATGTACCAAAGAAGCAATTACTTTAGTATCCAGCTGGAAAGATTTGACCCCAGAATTCATGTCTGAAACAATTTTAGAGGTGTTTTTAGATTCGTAGGATTTAGTAGCACTTTCATATGGCTAAAGAGGAAGGGTTTAAGAAGGGTGACTAAGTTGCAGGTCTCCTGACCTTCTGGTGTTTCCCATGCCCGTAACAGGGGAATGCTTGGTGGTGGTTGCTGTTTTCTTCTGTAGAGAATTTAAACATTCCTTGTTATTTGTAATGAGGTCTTCACTGGGTTTCATATAGCATGCGACTTTGTTTTGAATGGGACTGCTGTAAGAACAAAAGTATAAATCCAAAATAGTTCATTATTGTAATATTAAAGATCACATTAAGTGGTTATTGTCTAAGGTGTTAACTGGGGAGTGACATAGTTAAGAGAACTAGACTTTATTCCTTATCTCCCCCACCCTCTTTATTGCGTTAGCAAATCATTTAAACCTTATGGCTTTCAGTTTTATACTTAACAAGGGGGCTTAGACATCTTACCTATTTTCATGTCTGATTTCTACTCGTCATTTGTTGTACGGAGGCTGAAAAGTGTACAGAAAGTTTTATTAAAAGCAGTTTTTGTATATTAGTAATTGTTTTCTACCTTACTAACATTTTTTTTGTCTTGAAAGAGTTGTTAATTATCTGGAGTGCATTACTCATGCTTAATAAGTATACTCATAGGGATCAGGGAAGATGATGATTTTGTACATATTAGATATATTAGAGAATTGGTGAGAACTGCTAGTACTATTAGTTGTTAGATGTAGTATAACTGCATGTATTTTCTTAGATAATAGAAAGCTGGGGTGTGTTAAGGGGAAAAGGATTACTGTACAGTTTTTTAATTCTCTTGGTGCAATTACTATGATAGGTTATGATCTTAGATTTATTTTATAGTGCTCATACCTAAAGGGGTACCAGTTAAGCTCTCATAGTGGTTCTTAAATGTGAACTGACATTAGAATTAGCGGGGGGGAAGAACAGTTGAAATAGTTTTCAAGGCTCTCCACCACCAGAGTTTCTAATTAAGTCTGGTGTGGGCCCTGAGAATTTGCATTTCTAATAAGTGCCACTTGGTGCTGGTTCGCAACCCTCACTTTGAGAATAGTCCTTTAGAAGAAGGGATCCAAACCTCCCAGAGGTTGGACAAAGTATTCTCTAGGTATAATTAGGCACTAAAGTTATTTATTTATTTTTTTATGTGTTGATAGCTCATCTATTTAACATAACATTTTGGAAGACTTTCAGAATTGTGAATGCTTTTCATATTAACTTCTGTTTTCATAGTTTGTATAATTTTTTTTAAAAGATTTTATTTTTAATCTCTACACCCAATGTGGTGTTTTCAACCCACAGGCCTGAGATCGAGAGTCACATGCTCCTCTGACTGCGCCAGCCACACACCCCTGTAGTTTGTACAATTTAACACATCAGTCCAAGTATAAAAGTAACTTCCTTGTCATGCCTCAACTAGTCTGCTTTGAAAAAGTTAAAATTTTAGAGGTTTAGTACCTGTTCTGTTGCTGTAGTCATTGACACATAATTGATGTAAGGAACACTTTAAAAGCTCAGCATAGGGGCGCCTGGGTGGCGCAGTCGGTTAAGCGTCCGACTTCAGCCAGGTCACGATCTCGCGGTCCGTGAGTTCGAGCCCCGCGTCAGGCTCTGGGCTGATGGCTCGGAGCCTGGAGCCTGTTTCCGATTCTGTGTCTCCTTCTCTCTCTGCCCCTCCCCCGTTCATGCTCTGTCTCTCTCTGTCCCAAAAATAAATAAAAAACGTTGAAAAAAAAAAATTAAAAAAAAAAAAAAAAAAAAAGCTCAGCATAAGATGTTTTAGTTTACTGACATTTGGCCGAATACTGAAATGTGAAGGCACCCAGTTCCTTATTTGCTCAGAAGACCTACAATCTAATTTCAAATCTTACCTGATGAAACAGCCCAATCTGGTCATGTATGTTTCAGTGGGTGTTATGTATCAGATTCTTGGATTTCATATCTTGGAATTAGCCGTGTATACTGGCTTATAAACAGTGGGACCACAGAAACAAATTCCTCAAGGACCATAATTTATTTTTCACCTATTTTATGACATTAAATATTCAGTAGCTCTAATAATCTTGTCCGTCCTTTGTGGTTTTTCTATTGTCAGTGAGTGGAATGATGAGCTCCTTATTTATTTTTATGATGTGCTTCTTATTTAAAACATCTTTCCCCTTTTTGTAGAATCTACCAGGTCTTGTAGTTCGATCACTTACTAGTTTTGAGAATAGATACCATCTCTAGTATGTATCTTCGTGGTAGACCATTCCCCCTTCATAATCTTGATATTTGACTTATGCTCACTTCTTCATCTCTTTTGGCCTGGTTTTTCTATAATTTCCTTGCCCAAACTGCTGATGTTCAAGATGAACATTCAGTTGTAGATTTTTGTTTTTTTAGACCCTTTTGGGAATATAGGCATATATTTAGTAAATTTTAGTCACCTACTGATAATTGAAGAATTGTGAAGACAGTCACTGGAGGAGGGGATGGTTCTGTAGAGGCTTTCCCATCCCAGTGTAATGTTATGCTTTACCAAAATGTTTTAGATGCAGTGGACAGATGTTTCTGTCTTGGGGGTTTAGGGCACAACATTTCTGAGGAACTCTGACTCAATCTGTCCCTTCTCCTTTCACAGGGCAGCAAGGCGAACCCCATCCCTACTCACTGGAGCTCAGCTTTGATTTTTAACCTCCCTTCCCCACCCTTCCAGAACACACACATTCCCATTCCAAAACTGATTTTATAAAGACATTTTAAACATAATGATGCAACTTGGTGTGCACTACGGCAAATTTACAGGTGTTTTTTTTTTAATTGTTTCCAAAAACGGGCCTTGGATTTAAGATGTAATTTTTAAAATTTCTATTTCTATTTTTTCTGCAGCAGTTGGGTTAGAGGAGGAGGAGCCTTTTAGCCTCTCATAAACTGACCTCTCTACTTCCTCGTGTATTTTTAAGATTGATTGATGATGTGGAAAGGGCTTTGCTTGTCTGCTACTGAGAACTTTACCCTTGCGGTTTTTGTGGAAACTGCTTTTGGAGAAAGAAAAGAAATGAACTTTACTGACTTGACATTTTTGCACCTCCCGTTTTTCTAATCTGGGCTATTTTTATTTTTGTTTTTTTACAGTGAGATTTTTTTGATCTTCAGCTACAGTAAGTTATTCCAATTTTTTTTTTACATTTTTCCTGACTTTCCGCTGATTTCCTTTTTATTGTTGTTACTAGTTACTATTATTATTTATTATTATTATACTTATGATGGTGATGATGATGATGATGATGACACTGATGATTTTTAACCGGATTAAAATCGAGTTTTTCTGAATGTTCATAAGAATTTCTCCGGCCTCCTGATTGACTTTGGAGTTTTACATCTTGGGAGAGAAAGTGAAGGCATTAGCATTTTTAAGTGGATTGATCACATAAACCTTTTCTCTCCCAACCCCACCCTTGCCCTCATCCCCTTCCCCACGCTCGAAAGAATTTTACTGGCTGTTAAGTCTGTGACCTTATTTTTCCTGATCTTTAACTTAACTGTTTTAGAGCATCTCTGGACGTCTGTATTTTTAATTTTTTATTTTTGTTTTTTTATTTTTAATCTTTCATTTGTTAAATTTTTAAACTGTGCTGCAATAAAATGTGTGTGGTACTACTTAACACCTATAATGGTGATGGCATTTTCCCAGAAAGCCATCTTCCTCCTGTTTCCCTTGAAATCCCATCCTGCTTTTCCTGTACACTACTACCCCTCACAAACCACAAGCTGCAGCAACATGGATGCCCAGCCTGGAACAGCAGCAGCCAGGATGACCTGGAGCCAGGGGGGCCTTCGGAACAGATGCACACCCTTCCTGGGTGATGGTAAGAGGTGTGAGGTCCACTTGGTTTCATTGCAAAGACTAGGAAATACACCCCTTTAAGTCTAGTTGATACGGTGTAGGTGGTAGCTTCTGGAAATGTTTAGGTTGAGATTTTTGTGTATCTCAGATGTTTCCCAAGGGATGCCACCTCAGTTTTTTGTAAACTATGATGGAATTATGAGTTTGTAATTGGGCTGACTGAGAAATTTTGGTAATTGGAAAGAGCAGCTGAAGGTTATATATACTTTAGAATGAAAATGGCTTGTTTTTATTAGCAACAAGACGTGGACATACTACGTGTTTTTTTTCTTCCTTAGATTATTGCTAATTAGTGTCATTCGGAGTAATCTTCATTGCGTTGTGGATTGTATTCTGTTTATTCTTAATAAAATTTAACATGAATCAAGCTGTAAGAAACATCCTGTAATAATAAATGCTGTCTCACTGGGAGTTTTTTTAAAAAAGGATAGCTAGGCTTTTTAATCTCAGAAAGTGAAATCTAACCTGTATCCAAATTAGGAAAGATCTGGGGCTGACCTCTTTCAGTGATGACTTGGGACCCAGCTAAATGTTGGGGAATCTGGTGTGTTCCCAAGAGTACTAGGAAGGAATGAGAACCTAAAGACTTAAGAAATTTAGCATCGTCTAGTATTTTACTGACAACAGTGGAATATTTTGATAACTCACTTTAGAGTTGCTCTAGATTTTGAACTGAGGTTAAAAAGTAAAATGATTTTTAAACGCATTATTGAATGCTGTGTGGTACTAGGGTCATTAACATACATCCCTTGCTTGTACTAAAAGAATAAAGTCCGATTAAAGTGAACACTGAAGACATCCTCAAAGTAAACCAGAATGGGAGAAATTCTATGAACTGTACTGAGGTTATACGGAACAGGAATGGAAAATTTTAATAGGTCCAAGTACTATTGATGGCCTTTATTGTAGGAAAGCTATTTTTACCTGTTAACTCTCTGTCATTGTCATTGTGTGGTTTCTGTTCGCTATATGCTCTTTCCTGTTCATGCTACAAATTTATCTTGTGTTACAGTTTGGGAGATACAAAAAGGTGTAGTTCTTCAGGGACTCATAACCTTGTGAGGGAAATGGGTGAATGAGATGTCACCATGTGATTAAGAGGTAAACATAGATTCTATAAAAGGTATGCAAAAATGAGTACCTCATTGACTCTTAAAAGGTCAGGAAATGCTGCTTTAAAAAAAAATTTTTTTTTTAATGTTAGAGTGTGCAGGCAGGAGAGGGGCAGAGAGGGATAGAGATTCTGAAGCAGCCTCTTCCCTGATCGGGGCAGGGAGCCCGATATAGGGCTCGAAATCACAAACCATGAGATCATGACCTGAGCCAAAGTCAGGTGCTCAACCAATCTGAGCTACCCATGTGCCCCAGTCAGGAAATGCTTCTAAGAGAAGGAACTGAAGTGAACCTTAGAATTAATAATGCCAGATTATAAAAATTTTAATGCCATGCCAGGGAGTTTTTATTTTATCCAAAACCATTGGTGAGCTATTGAGGTTTTAAACTGGGGAGTGAGATCAGATTTTCATTTTAGAAATGTAATAGTGTGGAAATGGCTTAGAGGAGGGTGAGATTAGAAGTAGGTGATAAGATACTCAAATACACAGAAAAATAATGAGCTGGCCTCCTCAAAAGCAGTGTAATTGGGATTAGAGAGGAGCTGATAGATGTTGGGTAAACAAAAGGAGCAGATTAGAGTTAAGAGTAGGAGAAAGCAATTTAAATACTGCTTTGTGAGGTAGACATTTGAGTGCTTATTCTGAAAATCACTGTTAGGCTGGGGCATATAGGGATGAACAAAACATTGTTCCCTAGCCCTCTTTGTTATTATAGATCATTGAGCATTTTATAATCTAGAAGGAAAAGAACAGAGTGAGATGATAGGAAGAGAACCAAATTTAGAGTATGGAGGTGGGAGGGTGCTGCCAGTGAGAGACCTTAAAGGAATTAGTGTTGAAATTAAGATCTGGAAGTGGATTATCCTACCTAAAAGCACAGATGATTGGGAGAAAAAACTTGGCTTCAGAGCAAGAAATAATTGGAAAGATAGGCAAGTACCAAGCATAGTATATAGGTCCTTGTAGGGCCACATTTAATATCTAGATTATTCTGGGAAGAAAAGGGAGTCTTTTGAAGGAACTTGAGAATGCTGAGATCCTATTTCTTTGGAATTTCCTTCTGGCTATTGTATGGGGAATGTTAGTAATGAGGACAAAGTTCAAAGAGGACAATAAATTAGAAGTTACCAGAGTAGCCAATCAGAATGGTCACTATCTGGTTAATCTCTTAAAAAAAGCACATAATCCTTCTTGCCCAGGTTTTTCAAATGAGTTTTTTGGGGGCATGTATTACTGAGCAGATGTAAGTAGTTTGAAGAGGGCAGGTTGATCAGATTGTAGGAATTAACTGGTTACTTCTCTGACAACCCCTTTGGTTCAGACATGATAGGATTGCTTCCCTATTTGAAAAGAAAAATGAAGTAGACACACAGTTTTTTCCTTTTGGAAGCGATAATATGGACACTTTACCATGTTTGTGTTCATCAGTGTTAAAATTCTTGTAACTTTTCTTAATTTATTTTAGAGGGGGAGGGGGCAGAGAGAAACTTAAGCAGGCTCCATGCTCAGCACAGAGCAGGGCTAGATCCCACGACCTTGGGGTCACGACCTGAGCCAAAGTCAAGAGTGAGATGCCTAACCAACTGAGCCACCCAGGCACCCTTGTGTGAACTTTTTAAATCATGATCGTAATCTTTGTATAAGTATTCACATTTTGGAGATGAGAATATTGAAGCACAGAATTTTTAAAATTTGCCCAGTTAGACATACTTACTAAATGGTGACACATGGGTTTAACTCAGGCAGTTAGGCCTACAGATTTCAACTCTTAATCATACTAGGTTGACCTTTACTTGACATATTGAAGTATTTATGGAAAACAAATCTTTATTGGGTTAAAGTTACCCTCACCTAATTGTGTTGGACCTCCATTTTTAAAGAGTTTCCAGCTAAATATCGTTACATATTTTAACTTACGTTAAATGGCATAATGAAGTGTCCAAGGTAATGAATTACTTAGATGTAGCTTTGTGGTATAATCTTATAAAATATTTGGATGTGACAGTATTCTTTTGAGGAAGTAAATATACTTTAAAAGTGAGTTTTAGTCAAATAAATATTTGTATTTATGGTTTAAAAAAATACACATCCTAGAGGGTTGTGTTGCCAAATCCAGCAGTCTTTTTAAGTCCTCATCACTGTTGGTATGATTTAACCATTGGAGCCATTTTCCTCCTTGAAACGTTTTTTTACTTAGCTTTCTGGTTTTTGTTCTGTTTCTGGGTCATTTCATTCAGTCAGATGGTTTTCTATACCATTTATAAGCTAATTATTCCCATGGTTCCATCACCAGCCTCGACCTCTTTTGAATGACTTGCCAATCTGTTTAACTGCCTGGCTGACTACTCCCTTTAAGTGTATCAACTTAAAAGTCCAAAGCTGGGCTCTTGCAATTCTCTCAAACCAGTGTTGACTGTTTCAGTTAATGAAACTCCAGTTTTTATGTCAGTTTAGGTCAGATGTTGGTTAGCCATCCTTATCTGTTTTCTCTCATACCTTACCTTTGGCCTTGTGAAATATACTGTCATTGCTTCCTTTAAAATACAAGAATTGACCCATACTGCCGTTCCTTGGTCCAGTTTCAAGCTGTCATTGTCTGGTGCACCATTGGAATAGGTTTAGGTTTTTTTTGCCCCTCCCACCAGTTGTGGTAGCTGCATTGGTCCTACTGAAATGTAATGCTTGATAAATGTATTGCCTGAAGGAGTTTCTTCTTGAAACTCAACTAATAGCTCCCTATTTTCAGTGTTAAAAATTCACTGTGATTTAACAAAGTACATGATGTGTTGTGCTCCTTTTTACTGATAGTATACACACAGTATGCTCTAGCCACGTTGCCTCCTTACTGAGTCTTGAACACACTAGATGGTCCTGTCTCAGAGCCTTTCCTTGGAATGTTCTTCCCTGAGACATTCCTAAGATTAGGTTCCTCACTTCGCTCAAAGGTCATCTCCTCACTGGTGTTTTCCCTCTCTTGGCCCTTCAGGCTTTCCCCCCACTAAATACTCGAGCACTTTTTGACAGCACACGTATTAAGAACTTTGTCTTCTACGTAAAGGTGTGAGAGAAATATCTGGAAAGCTACATGTGAAAAAACATTGATTACCTCTGGGCAAGGAGGGATTTAGGGTTGGAAGGAAGCTTGCTGTGTGCCTAGACTGAGGACTATAATGAGCAACACTATTTCGTTTCTAATTTAAAAACTTAACTCCTTTTGTAGAAATGCTTCAATTCTTCAGATTCTGTGACTGAAGTTAAATAGCTAAGGCCTATGGTAGGGGTTTAGTAAACAGTTTTGTAGTTAAGTTGAAATGCAGTTTTAAGATAGGTTTGGCTGGAGGCAACTGGGTGGGTCATCCAGTTAGGGGACTTGGGCTCAGGTCACTATCTCCTGTGGTTCAAGAATTTGAGCCCTGCACTGGTCTCTGCGCTGACAGCTCAGAGCCTGGAGCCTGCTTCATTCAGAATCTGTCTCCCCCTCTCTGTACCCCTCCCCCACTTGCATTCTGTCTCTCTCAAAAATAAATAACATTAGAAAAAAACTAAAGAAATAGGTTTGGCTGTGGTGGAATGAGTTGAATTGTAATTTGAGGACATGGGTTGTGTGTTTCCTGGAATGGGGCTGTAGACAAAATTTGGAAGAACTTTGTCATTTTCTTAAAAAGTTACTCTCCAGGAGTATGCATACATAGGCTTTTCAGAAAGTCATGTCATACATACAGCACATAACATTCAAGTAGAAAAAATGTCTTAATGTGAATATAATATTAACATAAAATTAGGTAATCTAAGAATTTTAATAGCTGCATACATTGCATACTTAAACAATATTTTACTTAAAACTATTATTTGGGGCACTTAGGTTCTTGCCATTTTTCCCTTTTATACACAATTGAACCGTCCTAAAACTAAAATTTTATAAGTGCTTTATATTTTTATATACATGTATGTGGATATTTTATGCTGTTTCAATTTTGTGAAAAATTCTTGAACTTACACAAAGAGGGATATAATCAGTTTCCATGAACTTGTTCCAGTTTTAACAGTCCTTGTGTAATCTTGTTTCACCTATACCTGCATCTACTCCCTCTGCTTCACATTATTTTGAAGTAAATCAAGGATTTACTTTTTTGCTTGGTCTTTCTGGACTTAGAGAAGCTCTTTTATTAGAGAAAAGTTTTTTGTTAATTTGAGTGAATCTTGGCATGGTTTTTCTCATAGGTGATAAAATTGAGTTCAGAGTAACAGAAGATGGTCATCTTATTGTCAGTTCTCAAATTTAGGTATAATCCCATGTTCTAGCTGCTTAGGTCTGAGTGATGGAGAATGTTGTAACTTTAATTCATTTCCTTATTAAAAATTATTTCCTTATAAAAAATTAAAATTTTATGACAAATTTTATCATCAGTTTGACAAACTCATTTGGTGACAGCCTGACTTCGATTGACTTGATTATTTACAGTCTGTTACATTAAGTGACTGTGATTATGTATATCTATTACTGTATAAAAACTAATACATTTGATTTGACAGCTGAGTGGTTCCCCAGATCCAGCTGGGGTGTAACATAAAAAAAAGGCACAGTATTGGTAAATACTGAAAAATCCTGATTATCCAAACACCTCTCTCCATGGTAGACTTTAAAAAATATATTTTGGGCACGCCTGGGTGGCTCAGTCAGTTGAACATCCAATTCTTGATTTTGGCTCAGGTCATGATCCCAGAGTTGTGGGATTGAGCCCCGTGTGGGCTCTGCATTGAACATGAAGCCTTCCTTTCTCTCTCTGCCTCCCCCCTGCCCCGACACGCTCTTTCTGTTTCTCTCTAAAAAAAATAAGTAAAATAAAACAGTATAAATTTTATAACTGAAAAGTATAATTTGTTGGAACTCAATTGCAAGATAAAAAAGAAATGAAATCTTGTGAATAAGTATCACTTTCTATTTGCTATTCAGAATATGGTCTGTGCTCCAGCAGCAACATCATCATCATCATCATCATTGTCATCATCATCATCATCATAACCTGGAAGTTTCGTAGAAATACAGAATTTTATGCCCTATCCTAGAACTGATGGGCACATCAAAGAAAAGTACTGGTCTAGACCACTTGCATTCCCTTATTATTGCTTACTTGTGATGTAGACATTTTGATGGGCTTTGTGGCAAGAGGGTTTTTTGGTGTTTGAGGGGAAAGTTGGGGATCATGGTATGTGAATTTGCAGTAATACAATATAAAAAAAATGTAAAAATTGAAATAATGACTCATAAATAGGATTAAGAATCAAGTAATTCAGACGGGTAATTTGATAAATGGTAGATAATTAGTGGATACCACTGAAGCTAGTAATCAAATATTTGTTGGTGATAAATGATAGCTGAAAAGAGAAATGTTTGAAAAACATAATTTTGCCTATCAATGTGGATCCGTGACTATAATACTTAGGAACATTTTTACCTTTTCCCCACGTTTAAAGAGAATATTCAGACATACAAAACTACTGTATATTATATATATATACACATACACACATAGATTGCCATGCTACTGTTTTCTTTTGAGTGTTCCTTACTGAACCACTTAAGGGAAATTGCTGATTTAAGACAGATCCCTAATATATAAAGCATTAATCTCAAGTATAAAGATACTGTTCTCTTGATCAAGAGTTCATGTGCACCTTAACCATTTTGTCACTATTATGCACATAGGTTCTCAGTGATACTAGAAATAAGTACTTCCTGTATTTTTTTTTTTTTAATTATTTTATATATTGCATGTGTCCTTGATGTTTTAGTGTTTGGTCAAGGTTTATTGACTTTACTGAAGTAACTGTGAAATGTCGCTCTTATTTCTTTTCCTGTGAAAAGCATTCTTTTACATAATCCTAATACTTGTTTGATACTTTTAGATTTGGGAACCTCTTTTTTTGAAATGGGTTGAAACATCCCCAGAATGGCACCAGGGTGGCTCATTAGGTTAAGCGTCCAACTTCAGCTCAGGTCATGAACTGTACTGTGACTTCAAGCTCCCATTGGGCTCTGTGCTGACAGCTCAGATTCTGTCTCCCTCTCTCTGTTCCTCTCCCACTTGCGCGCGCGCTCGCTCTCTCGCTCGCTCGCTCTCTCTCTCTCTCTCTCTCTCTCTCTCTCAAGAATAAGATTTAAAAAAAAATTCCCAGAATGAGTAGATGTTTGTTGAAGGGGAGTTTTGCTATGTAGAAGCTAGTCTAGTTAATATGATAGGCTTATAACAGAGAAAGATACCATATGTTTTCACTCTTTTGTGGATCCTGAGAAACTTAACAGAAACCCATGGGGGAGGGGAAGGAAAAAAAAAAAAGGTTACAGTGGGAGAGAGCCAAAGCATAAGAGACTCTTAAAAACTGAGAACAAACTGAGGGTTGATGGGGGATGGGAGGGAGAGGAGGGTAGGTGATGAGTATTGAAGAGGGTATCTTTTGGGATGAGCACTGGGTGTTGTATGGAAACCAGTTTGACAATAAATTTCATATATTAAAAAAAAAGAATATGATAGGCTTTGGGGCACCTGGGTGGTTCAGTAGGTTAAGGGTCGGACTCTTGATTTTGGTTCATGTCGTGATCTCGTGGTTCATGGGATGAGCCTTACATCAGGCTCTGTACAGCATGGAACCTGCTTGAGATTCTCTCCCCCTCCTCTGTCTCTTTTTCTCTCTCTCTCTGCCCCTCCCCCACTCTTGGGTGCGCCCTCTCTCTCACTCTCTCTCTCCCTCAGATCATTTTTTGTTTATTTTTGTGAGAGAACAAGTGGGGATGGGGCAGAGAGAGAGAATCTCAAGCAGGCTCCACAGTGTCAGCACAGAGCTTGAAACCATGAACCAGATCATGACCTGAGCTGAAACCAAGAGCTAGACACTTAACCCACTGAGCCACCCAGGCACCCTTCTCTCAAAAATAAATGAAAGTAGCAGCCTTCCCTTTTTTAGGAAAAACAAACGGTATTGCCTGGGTGGCTCAGTTGGTTAAGCATCTGACTTCGGCTCAGGTCATGATTTCACATTTTGTGGGTTCAATCCCTGTGTCAGGCTCTGCTGACAAGCTCAGCCTGGAACCTGCTTTTGATTCTGTGTCTCCCTCTCTGCCCTTCCCCCACTCATGCTCTGGCTCTCCCAAAAATAAATGAAAAAACACTTAAAAACAAGAACAATACAATACGCTTCTAAAATGCTGAGGTTTGCTTTTTTTCTTCTTTTATTTTTAAGTAATCTCTGCACCCAGCATGGGGCTTGTATCCACAACTCAGATCAAGTCACATGCTCTACCCACTGAGCCAGCCAGGCATTACCTAACCCCCTTATTTCCTTAAGTCTGATGTAACTCTGACTGAAACTGACAGGTAACTATTTAATAATGCCAACAGTTGATAATGAAGGTTGAAATGTGGAAAGAAGTACCTGTCTCTGTTGGGACTACTAATGAGATACCTTGAATTTGTGAAACACAGTATCCAGTGAAAAATTTGGTTGAGAGATGCCCATTTTCTAAAATTGTATATAGTTTTGAATTGGTCTTTGTGGAAGGGAAGCACTCAACCATTACAACTGGTTTGTGGGGGGAGGGTGGGTTATAGAAATCTTTGCTTATTCTAGGCCAAGCTGTGCATTATAATCTTTGAATTGCAATGTTGCATTAAGCTATCTTTGCAGAACGACGAATTATGAAAGCAATATGGTTGTTGAAGAAAAATCAAGGAAAAAGTACTTAAAAAATTAAGAATATTATTACATCCTGAGATGTCTAACACTTAGTAATTTAGATAACTTCTACAGTTGACCTTTGAACAACATGGATTTGAATTGTATGGTTCGATTTACATGTGGGTTTTTAAAATATAAATGCAAGCATTTATAAAATATAAATGCATTATATTTATATATATTTATATATATTTTTATGTATTTATAACGCAAGGGATTATAAGATATAAATGTAAGCATTTTTCTTAGGATTTAAAAAAACTTTTTTTTTTAGGATTTAAAAAAACTTTTTTTTTTAGGATTTATTTTTGAGAGAGACAGAGACAGAATGCAAGTGGATTAGGGGCAGAGAGAGAGGGAGACACAGAATGGGAAGCAGGCTCCAGGCTCTGAGCTGTTAGCACAGAGCCTGACACGGGGCTCGAACTCACGAGCCGTGAAATCATGACCTGAGCCAAAGTCGGATGCTCAACTGACTGAGCCACACAGGCGCCCCTTTTCTTAGGATTTTAGTAACTTTTTTCCTTATTTTTAAGGAGCATGTGAGCGGGGGATGGGGGGAGGTAGAGAATCTCAATCTCTCTTAATTACAATTAATTCTTAATTGTAAGAATGCAGTATATAACATACACAGAATACGTGTTAATAAACTTATTGGTAAGGCTTCCAGTCAGCAGTTTTTGGGGAGTCCAGTTCCGTTTGGCTTTTTTATTGCACAGTGGGGACGTTGGTGCCCCTTGCCTCCTGTGTTGTTCATGGGACAGCTGTATATCATGTGTGCTCCTTAGCATCTTGAACATCTCTCAATGTCAGTACGTTGTCATTTTTAAATAATTGTTGCTGCTTGTATTAATCAGATTGATGTACTGAAATTCATTAATCCTGTCCTATATTGTCAGGCACTTATTTTCTAATTTTTCACTGTTAATATGTCCAAATCCTTGTTTGCTTCAGATGAGTTCTCAAAAGTGAGATTGAGCCAAAGAATGTGTACAGGTTTAAGGCTTTTGATAAAAAAAAGTCCCATTGTCCGCTGAAAATAATGGAACCAATTCATAGAAAAAATGTATAAATATGACCATTCCAAGTTTAAAATATTTTTGCTTATTTGGTAAATGAAGTATGGTAATTGATTTCATTTATGTTTTCATTTTAGTGATGTTGAATTAAAAAAAATCTCCTTAAACCTTTAGTAGTACTTGCTAATAACCTGTTTGTGTCCTTGGCCCATTTTTTTGTTGTTGTTGGTATTTACCAATAATAGTAAATGATGTAGTAGTAGCAGCAGCTGCAGCAGCAACACTTCCTGTGTGCCAAGCACCATGTCAATGTTTTCTGTACTTTGTTTATGCCTCCTATCTCACCAATGAGACAAATAACTATCAATGATACTGATTTTACTGTTGAAATAGCTGGTTTTTGGAGGAATTGGCTTCTCAAAGGGGTTGACCTTGAAAGTGAAACAAGTCTGTCTGACCCTAGTCTCAGAGCTCTTGATCATTAGGATGTATTCTTTTCATGCATTTTTGTGTATGTTACTAAGAACTTGAATTGTGGACAAATAGACATTATGGTTTTTTGTAACTTTTATTTTTCGTTATTTTTGTATTTTAGTGTGGGAATGTGTTGTATTTTTATGTTCTATTTAGGAAGTTTTCGTTAGTCACTATTGCAAGTGAAATTTGGTCATGGTGGCCATGGCTTGGACTTGTGGGGATACATATCTTCCATTTTGGTTTAAAAAAATTTTTTTTTTGAAAACAGTGTTTACCTAAACTTTTAATTTGCAATTTTTAAAGTTATTGACTCTGGTCCTGTTCAAAACTAAACCAGGATAGGGCTGATCAGAATACAGAAAATACGCAGAAGCACTTGTCAGTTGAGATTGACTTTTGGTTGTCATTGTTTTAAAACTAATGTGACATAGAAAAAATCTTGTGCTATCGAAGGAAAATTGTGTTAATCTTATTAAACTTCTCTAAATGATTTGGGCAAGATTCCTCAGGGTATGTTGAACAAATCAGTGAAGGATATGTAATTGTAAGTGACTGTTAATATTTTAATACTTAAAATCTGAATCTGACACTTCAGGCTGGAACAAGGGTCATTGAAATAGGTCTAAAAAGGATGAGGGGCGCCTGGGTGGCTCAGTCAGTTGAGCGTCCGACTTTAGCTCAGGTCATGATCTCGCGGTCCGTGAGTTCGAGCCCTGTGTCGGGCTCTCTGCTGACAGCTCAGAGCCTGGAGCCTGCTTCGAATTCTGTGTCTCCCTCTCTCTGACCCTCCCCCATTCATGCTCTGTCTCTCTCTGTCTCAAAAATAAATAAACGTTAAAAAAAAAAAATTTAAAAAAATGAAGAGGATGAAATGGTATTCGAAGTGTAAGATGTAAAGAGACCCAACTCTATAGTCGTACAAATAGGAAGTTAGCATTATATTAATGAGTAAGAATTAGGTTTTACTTTATGAATTCTGCATATGTTGACAAGACAAAAGTTAGCAGAAGCACTAGCATCTGGATAGCATCCAGAGTGTATTCCATTCTTGAAAGAGCAACCAAATTTGGGCTGCTACTGTGTTCAAAGGGACATTGACAGATTAAATTGTTGCATGGGACTTCTTTCTTATTTTCACAGATGGTGAGGATAGATAACACTTTGAATAAGATGATTTATGTTAAAAAGAAAATTTTAATGCTAATGAAGAGACAAGGGAAGAAGGAACTAAAGAAATTAGTTAAAAGCCAATTAGGTTTTAGAGTTGAGTATCTTTAAATTGTGGATTCCTTGACTTTGGTGGCAGTTCAAGAAGCTAGATAGATTATTAGTGAGTGAGCAAGGATGTTGTTAGGGGATTTTAACATGCTCTGAAGAATTGTGAAGCTGTTGAACTACATGATTTAGTTTTTTCATCTTAGAGATTCTGGGAATATTTTTAAAACCTACAGTTTAAAATTTGTTGTATTACGTTACCTATTTATACTTTGACAGGAACAATCTTATAAAAATGTTTATAAAATTTGAAGGAAACATGTAAGGAAAATACTTAAAGCATCAGCAAAGATAATCACTATTAATATTTGCTATCTTGGTCCATTTTTCTGTCTCTTAGCTATGGGTGTACCTGTACATCTCTATTTTTTTCGTATGTATTTTATATATTTATAGGTTTTTAGCAATGTGGAATTGTTACCATATGTATTTTTAGAGCATTTATATTGTAAGTGTTTTTCGCTTAGTTTTCTACAATATGCTTTTATTAGGGGGTTATCTAATGTTTTTTGTTATAGGGATCTATAAAAATTACAGGCGTCGAAGTTTCTCATTTTCAGTTCCAAATAGGATGGCCTGAAATTAATTTAACATTGTCACTTGGTTAATTAATGCAAGTATATAGACCTACCCGTTGCTTGGCACTTAACTTTAATTAAGAATTTTCAGGGGCGCCTGGGCGGCTCAGTCGGTTGAGCTTTCGACTTCGGCTCGGGTCATGATCTGGCGGCTCGTGAGTTCTAGCCCCGCATCGGGCTCTTTGCTGACAGTTCAGGGCCTGGAGCCTGCTTCATATTCTGGGTCTCACTCTCTCTCTGCCCCTCTCCGGCTCATGCTGTCTCTCTCTTTCAAAAATAAACATTAAAAAATTTTTTTAAAAATAATAAAGTATTTTCAAAGGAACCTATAGAAACATGTACTGGTTTACTTAGCTATAGCAGAGGAAATGCCATTTCTCTTCCAATTGGATGATCATTGATCATTGTTATATTAGTAAATCTAAGAAAAATGTAATTTTGCTATTTTCTGGGAACTTGTTAAAGTGTGTGACCCTGTATATATCATTTTCCCATTTGCCTAAACTAGCTTTAAGAAACTTTGGAACAGGTAATATTACACATGTAAAATACACCATCTGTGTTCCCGCCTTGTGCTTGGTTCTGGTAGCTGCTTCCTAGATTGCCATGTTTGTTCTCTATATGCGTTTTTTTCCCCCTCCTGAATAATTTTAAAATTCTAGGCATGATACTTCACTTAGGAACTTGAACGTGGCTGCACCTTGTAAGAAGAAAGATAGTATGTATCATCACATAATTATCAAAATAATATATAATATTCAATATTCTCTTGTGTACAGTCCATAATAAAATTCTCTAGTTGTCACCAAAAAATGTTCCCTATCCAGTCAAGGTTCATACATTGCTTTCTTAATCTAGGAAAGTCCTTCCTTTTCCCTATTTTGTATGTATGTATGTATTTTTGAGGAGTTTCAATCAGTTGTATTGTTGTATAATGTCTCTACAAACTTGAAATTGATTGTTTCCGTATGTATAGGTTCAAGTATTTTACCAAGAATATTGCATAGGTGATGGTGTTTGTTACATCAGCAGGCATATGTCAGATCAGTTGGTTTAAGTTGTGGCATTTATGTCTCCATTGTAAAAGTACATTTTTCTGTCAAAATAGTATTCTTTTTGGTAATACTTTGAGATCATGTAAATCCTGTTCTACTCAACAAGCTTTTGCCCAGTGATTTTAGCATACACCAGTAGTCGTCTGAATCAATTCTTAAATTGATGTAATCTTTACCACTCTAACAGTTTTAAGAAGTATCTTTAAAATTTTTCATTTCAGTATGTTTTTCTTTAAAACATTTGATTGATTTTAAATGATTTGTTTTGAGTTTCCTGCCTTTTATTTTCTCTTCATACTTTTTGGGACTGTTGCATGTTTTGTGTTGAGGTTTTGACAATTGCATATATAATTTTTTACATTTAAATTTTGACCCATTTATAATTTATTTTGGTGTACTGAGTTTGTTTTTAGATGGCTGTGTGCTACCATTTATTGAATTATCTATTTCTCCCTATAATTTATAATATCTTGAGTATTCTTAGTTTAATTCTTAGACATAGCAGTTAGAATAGCTTATCTAAAAATGGCTAGCGTCCCTTTTTGTGACCTGAAAATGCCCTAAAAATATACTGTTCTTTTTGCAGACAGATGGACAGTTCATTGTTGACCAGAGGGAAATAATTGAATGCAACAAAGATAACAGGCAGAGAACAAAGAAAAGGGGCCAGATTGGGTAAGAGGGAACCAAGAGGGACAAGTGATTTATAAAGGGGCAAAATAAGAGCTTAGAATTGTTAAAGGAGGACAATTTAGTACAGATGATGACACTCTAATTGGGCAGAGAAATTTATAGTATCGGAAAAAGAAACTTTGTCAAGAAGTTGTGAAAGGCGGTGTGAAGTAGAAAATCTTTACACTCCAGATTTAGTCATGTATTTTTAAAAATGCCAACTCATTGCTGCCATCTAGTGATACTTTGCTTTTTATATTGAAAGAAAGATGGGAAATAACATTAGTCATGTATCTAATTTGAATTGGATGTATAGGGTAGTTAAAGGGTAATAAAGAAAATTTTAAGGCAGAGTTCTGAATTTTCTAGTTTGAGGCAAGTTATTTTTCTTAGTATGATTTGACATCTGATAAGCCATACAGATGTTGTCTTTGATTTATTTTTTTTCTGGAGTAAAAGGTAATGTGCTATGAGCAAGTTTAAACGTGATTAGTCTAGGTGTATAGGGTAAGCAGGTAGAGGTTTAGCTGAAATTTTTTTTTTGAGCAGCTGGCAAAAGTTTTTTAGAATATAAGATGGGAAAGGAAGAAAATAGTATGAAAGCTCTCTTTACAGAGAGGGGACATTCAAAAGTGAGGATTGGCTGAAATCTTAAGTAGAAACCTTACGGCTTGTGTACTTAACTTTCTGCTGCTGGGATTTTTGTTTGTAGTAAACATGCCTAAATATTACTACTGTGATACTAAACACAGTCTGAATGAGTGGCACAGTTTTGTCAAGCATTTATCTTTCCAGTCCTTTTCCACTAAAGGTACATTTCTGGTGTCCCAGACATAAAAGCAAGGGAGCTAAAGTCTTGGTTCCAGTTATAAATTTGTTTTGGGCCAGCTCCCAGCAAAGTCAAGGACCTTCATAACCTATGTTTTTGGGCCATTTGAAACTCTTCATAATCAGAGAGTGTAATCTGAATCTCCCCTTGCTGCCCCTCTTCCCAGCAGAATTTACTTGACATTTAATGTGAACTTGAGAGATGGAGTAGTCATTAATAAACATCTCCCAAATTTTTAGATTGGCAGTCCCAAGTTAGGTTGGTCTCAAGAGGGCAAAGAATCGGGATAGTGCAAACCTGAGAATGAACAGTTGAAATAAAATTTGACAGGTTTGTTTGCATTCCAAACAGATGGAGATTTTATTTACCTTTTTTTTTGGTTTTAGGATATAATTGGAATGGCAAGAGTGTGAATAAAAACATTTCTATATCCACAAGTCTTAAATATTTGTCCATCACTGCCACTAAAATCTCTTGGTTTTATTGCTTTAGCATAAAGCCTATGATCAGACACATAGATCCTTTGGTGTAATGCAATAAAGGTAACTGAGTAGTCCTAGTTTAGATTTACTTACCAGATAAAACACACCTTAGATTCTTTGATGGGATAAAAATATATATGTAAAGTATGTAGTATGCAAACACCTGCGTGCATGTGCATCTGTGCTAGTTTTGAGTGCTACAACCCAGATAACCTTTAGGAAAATGTTCATTCTTTCCTTCCATTGTATTTACTGTGTTCGAATTCTGCTCTTCTGGAAACCAGATCTATTTAAATCTTCAGCAGTGAATTACACAGGATGCAGAGTATCCAGGGAACATAATCATTTCAGAAGTCTACCCTGTTCATTTTACTTTTTCTTTTTATATAAATTGTTTTAAATGTTTTTATTCATTTTTGACAGAGACAGCACGAGTGGGGGAGGGGCAGAGAGGGAGAGACAGAATGGGAAGCAGGCTCCAGGCTCGGAGCTGTCAGCAGAGCCCGATGTGGGGCTTAAGCTCACGGACTGTGAGATTGTGACCTGAGCCAAAGTCAGACACTCAACCAACTGAACCACCCAGGCGCCCCTCATTTTACTCTTTGAAACCAATTTTAGGAAAGAACCTTTTTTATTCTGTGTAATTTTTATTTACTTAGATGTTTAAGAAAGAATGAATTTGACTTAGAAATGAGTTCTGTGGGGCGCCTGGCTGGCTCAGTTGGAAGAACATGCGACTCTTGATTTTTGGATTGTCCGTTCAAGCCCCACATGGTGTATAGAGATTACTTACTTCCCTACCTACATACATAAACTTTAAAAAAAATTTTTTTTCTGGTAACGCCTGAAACTAATACAACACTATATGCTAACTAACTAGAAATAAAACTTTAAAAAAATGATTTCTCTGAGAACACTTTAAAAAAATTTTTTTTAAGTTTATTTTTGAGAGAAAGACAGGGCATGAGTGGGGCAGAGAGACAATTCAAAGCAGCCTCCTGGCTCTGAGCTGTCAGCACAGAACCCCATGTGGGGCTCGAACCCACAGGCCGTGAGATCATGACCTGAGCTGAAGTTGGGATGCCTAACTGACTGAGCCACCCAGGAGCCCCTCTCTGAGAAAACTTTAAGGATGTTACTAGACTAATTTCATCTGTGAGGAATTACGGAACATTTAGAATGTGCTAGCAACTTCTGGTTGTCAGAAAAATGGGAGAAGTTGTGGAATTTATAAACTAGCTTGAGGAACTAGACTATGAAGGTCATAAGCATTAACCGAAAGCAGAGTACCCACAGGACAACATTTTAAAATATTACTGCTTTATCTTTTGTAAGCATGTGACTTTTATGTGAATAGTTTATATGTGCTTCCTTTTACCATACAGTTATATATGCTGCTTTTCAACCTAAACATTTAATCATAATTCCCCACATTATTTAAAGTAATTGCCAGATTTTTCTCTTTAAGTTTTTTGTTTGTTTTTGTTGAATCTCTACACCCAATGAGGGGCTCAGGCTCAACCCTGGGATCCAGAGTTGCATGCTTTCCCCCACTGAGCCAGCCAGGCACACCTAAAGTGATGTGCAGATTAGTCTAAAGACTGCAATTGCTGGTAATTAGAATGCTGAGTTAAAAATTAAAAATCTGCTGTACAAAAATGCATGTAGAATATAACATGCTATAGATATTTGTAAGGTAAAAAAGCAAAAGTTAAATTGTTCTGCAACTGCTTTTATACTGAAATCTGATGTATGTCTTGAAGACTGTAGCATTTGGATCTGATTATTTAAGCTAGGCAGCACTTCCACCCATATCTTCTTGCCTAGCACTTATTTTTAAAAAGCTAGGAGAAATCTGCCCAATGAGGAAAAATTACTCAAGTGTAAACCTTTATGACCCATAATGTAGCCTCAAATAAATTCATTTACATCTGTTCCATTTGTTAGGCCGAGAAAAATAATTAGGAAGCAAAACCTCTAATGACTAAAGTCCATAAAAATACAACTCTGCCAACAAGGTTTACACCTTGGAATGACCTGTGACAGCTGAGAAGTAAATGAAACATATTTAAGGAAAGAAAATGCAGTGATAAAATTTCATACCCAGCAAAACTGACAAGTATAGACCGCATAGGCCAGCTGTTAGTAACATGTAAGAACTGAGAAACTATTCTCATGAATTCTGAGTAATACGTTAGAGATAAACCTGAGATACTATAATTTTAAGTCATGGTAGAATTTAAGCAGTAATGTCACAAAAAAGACGTGTGTGTGTGTAATTGCACTAAGAGTATGAAATTATGGGAAATCCAGACTGGGAAACTTGAGGTTGAATACCCTGTACTCTTCAAAGAAGTTGTTTTGAGTTAAAGGGATGGAAGGGGAACATATCTAAAAGAATTCATAAAAGACACACCAAATTCACTTTAATGGGTAAGACTACTAACTAGGGATATACATCAACATGATAGAACTATTTTGAAAAGAAAGTGATTATGGCACACCTGGGTAGCTCAGTCCTTTGAGCATCTGACTTTTGATCTCAGTTCAGGTCTTGATTTGAGGATTTTGAGTTCGGGCCCTGCTTAGGGCTCTGTGCTGGGCTTGAAGCCTTCTTCCCCCCAAAAAAAAAAAAAAAAGGCGATAGTTAACTTTTGGAGGTTGGAAAGAGATTGAGAATGGAATGGTGCACATAGAGGGCTTCTTAGTTTTGAGATTTTGTAGAGGCTCTGGTACCTAGAGATTTTTACAATAGTGCCTTGTACTCACCCACACTTGGAACAGGAAACACACTCTGTTTCAACTGCTTTTCTTAAAATTGGTTCCCTTGGCTATCCAGTAAATGGATATTTGGGGATTCTTCAATTCCTGAGTCTGTTTCCCCCATGTGGGCTGTTGCATGGGCCGTTGGCTTCCTTACCAGCCTGGCATTTTGGCATTTTCATTGGGGTACCTTGACACTAAAGCTCACTATCTAGTTGCTTTTATCTGGGGATTCAGAAAGATCAAAAACTATGCTCTGCTGTTGGTGCTTTCTTTTGAGAATCTGTTTTTTCCCAGTAGTTTCTTTGCATTTGGGATATTGGTCACTATCCACCCCTACCTCCCCAACAGAGATTTCAGGGGTAAGGTACCTTAAGGATTTAGAGGTAGGGTGAAAGGTGAACTGAGATAATTTGTATTTGTGAAATTTGTAAAATTTTGGGGAATCTGTTCCTCTCTTCAATTTTTTTTTTTTTTTAATGTTTGTTTATATCTGAGAGACAGACACAGAATCTGAAACAGGCTCTAGGCTCTAAGGTGTCAGCCTAGAGCCCTACATGGGGCTCAAACCCACGAGCTATGAGATCCTGACCCAAGCCAAAGTTGGATGCTTAACTGACTGAGCCACCGGGGCCCTTTCAATAAAATATTAAACAGTAGTATTACTAGAGTGTAAACTCTGAGGAATTATAGCTGTTGCTGTTTTTCCTCTGAAGTAGCCTTGGTAGCTCGTACTTCTCAGATACATGTTCAGTGAAAAAATGTATTTATTTGTACTAACCCTTTTTTTTTTTAGGAAGATGTGTTTCTCCTTGAACCAGGATTAATGAATCTTTGTGGGTTCATTTGTCTTTACTATTGCTCATAATTTGATTAAATCCTTACAGTGAGTATGGGCATTGAAAGCTATACCATTGACTTTAGCCAAGCCTTTGAAGTTGAGGTCAATATATTATTTTTCTGTTAACAATTCATGATTCTTGTAGCAAATTTAGAAACCATATATAATCACCTAAAAGATAAAATCATATTCTTAAATTCAGAGATGGCACCCAAATTTACCACCTTCTTATTTGTGTCTGGATGTTTCTTTACTGGCCTTTCCAAATGGAGTTGCTTAAGAATTAATCCGTAATGCCCAGTGGCATTCTTTATATATAATGAATTCTATATTTCTAGATTGGTACAAGCTATATACCTACCATCTTTGTGAAAATTGGAAAAACAGTTATATAAGTCCATTTGTTTTGTGGTTCCAAGGAGTATATTTGAAGCAGGCATTAATGTCCATTGTTTGGTGGTTTACCCTCTTGTTCAGTATACTGATAGCATGTAGAACCATCCTCTTTCCCCTTACAGGTAATTTCTAATTAAACCCAGGAAGATTTTTTCCTGTATTTATTATTATTTACCATAACATGTAGAATATATGTTTGTTTTTCATGAAAAACATTTGTAGAAACCTGGCTTAAGTTGTCCCCATTTACAATAATAGGAAACTTTAATAGCCAGCAGTAACATTTGAAACCAGTTACGCCTTTCATTTCATTTTTGTTTTTGGTGTTCTAAGGCTTTCTGGCACTCACACTTAGAGTTGAAAATGTGTTCACGACTCTCACGACTGCTGTTTGGTAAATTTTTATTGCTTAGTCTTAAAATTTAAGAACTGCTTAAAAAGCTATAATTTAGAAACCAAAATCAAATAAAGACAATTTCTTGAATTTTAGAATGGCTAGGAGGGAAAAATGGTTTTGGCAGCTTTAAAATCAGTACTGTTTGTGGGGCGCCTGGGTGGCTCAGTCGGTTAAGCGTCCGACTTTGGCTCAGGTCATGATCTCATGGTTTGTGAGTTCAAGCCCAGCATCAGGCTCTGTGCTGACAGCTCGAGGCCTGGAGCCTGCTTCCGATTCTGTGTCTCCTCCTCTCTCTGCCCCTCCCCCACCGGTGCTCTGTCTCTATCAAAAATAAATAAATGTAAAAAAAATTAAAACAGAAATCAGTACTGTTTGAAAAGACTAGGTGTTTTAAGGGTCAGAATATTAGTGGTCCAAAAAAAAATACCAGTGGTCTGTATAAATGATATTGTACTATTTTGTTAACATACATATATAGAATATATTTTTACATAATCCATGAGAACTAGTTTGTCATGATTTCTCCTGAGGATTAGAAAGACACTGATAACTGATTTGAGTTTCAAAAGGATGAATGGGGAAAAATTAATCTTAAGAATGTTACTCTAAATCTAAAGTGGGTTCATCTTCAGTTTGGTAGTTGGAGTGGGAAGGGGCAGCAGATAAAAAAGCTTAAAGAATGTCAAAACCTTTCTCACATAAAAAAAGACCTAAGATGGTAGTATCATGAATCTCCATGTAACTGTGATTGAACCTTTATAACATACATAAAGATAATTTTTGTTTTGAAAAAGTCTGAGGAAAGTAGTTTTCTTGGTCCCCTTTTGATTCATGCAGTGTTCTACTTACTAGTTTTATCATCATCATCATCTAGTAGTAAATGTCCCAACTGTATTTTGTAGATTATCACATAAAAAGTAAAGTAGGTCAAGAGTCAGTACATTGTGTAAAGTGTTAGTACTGATACTGGAGATAGCTCTGGCATATTATAAGTCAATTGAAGTACCTGGAAATAGTTCCAGAGTGAATAAGTTGGGTCTATATATTGCTTTAGTATAATAAGGTTAATTATACTTGAGGGTGTCAGCTGCCCACATTTATCTAGCTAAAGAATGGTTGTTTGTGGGCAGAATTCAGAGTTTTATATATCTTTGGAATAGTTGAGACTTGTTTTAGTAATAGCACTGTGCAAGAAGGTGGAGTTCTTTATACGTGGCAAGGAGTGGTTAGGTTAGTATGAGGGGTAAGGTTAGAAATCTGAGAAGTTTGTAGTAGAAGGCTTAAGGATTTCAAATTTGCTTCAGGACTTTAGAACAGAGATGGTCACTTATAATTAATAATGTCCGTGATTGTGTTACTAGTAGTCTCTGAAGAGGACCCCCCCCCCCCCAGCCCCTCATGGGATAGACTTGGGGAAGAGGGAGCTAAATTTTTATAAGAATACATATATTCAGGAGCTCTCCTCTCTAAAACAGTCAGATAACTTGCTGCTATGACAACCCTTTTGGTTGACTGATACTCTAGTCACAGTGGTTCAAAATAAAGCGTAGAAAGTTTCATCGAGGAGTATTTTGTTTTTATCTCCTTTTCACCTGAATGCATTTTTTTTTTCCTTCCAGCTTTTCGGCTTTGTGAACAACCATATCATCAAAGACCATGGCAAGCAATGTTACCAACAAGACAGATCCTCGCTCCATGAACTCCCGTGTATTCATCGGGAATCTCAACACTCTTGTGGTCAAGAAATCTGATGTGGAGGCAATCTTCTCAAAATATGGCAAAATTGTGGGTTGCTCTGTTCATAAGGGCTTTGCCTTCGTTCAGTATGTTAATGAGAGAAATGCCCGGGCTGCTGTGGCAGGAGAGGATGGAAGAATGATTGCTGGCCAGGTTTTAGGTAAGATCTGGGTTGAATTAATTTTTTCATTGATTGTATAATTCACATACCGGTCATTTTTTTTTTTTTAATGTTCATTAGTTTTGAGAGAGAAACAGAGACCCATGTGCATGTAGGGTACTGGTAGAGCGAATCCCAAGCAGGCTACATGCTGATAGTGTGGAGCCTGACACAAGGCTCAGTCTCACAAACTGATGTCATGACCTCATGAGCTGTAGTCAAGAGTTGGACTCAACCAACTGAGGCACCCAGGTGCCCCCAGATCTAGATTTTTCTATTCAAGCTTCTGTTTTTCTTTCCCTTTTCCACTAAGCTAACAGTCAAAAAATGTTAGGGTTGTAGGTATAATTGGCTAAGGATTTTATTCCATTTTGTGTAGCAGAGTTTGGATAAGCTTCAGTTGGCAGTCTTGAGTAAGATCAGGAGAGTAGGAATGACGTTAAATAAGGAACAGTTGCTGCCTAATGGCTGTGTCCTACCATTCACAGAAGGGATGAGGTGAAGACAATATAGCTTAGTCATTCTTGAGCTGTGGAGCCGGGTGCTTGGCTCTGCATTGGCGATTCATAACTGTGTATTGGGCAGTCTGCATAGCTTGGCTGAGCCTTAAATTTTCTTAGTTTTTAAAAACTGTACCTCAGAATTTATTATCTATTCTTACCTGAGGTAATAGTACTTTGGTGTTATCAGGAATTTGTCTTAGTTGAGATGATTCATGAGAAGCTTCAAGTATAGTCTAGCATGTTACACTTAATAAAAGGTACTTATTATTAAATATATTTCAGCATTAGCAGCACAAAGTGGTTTTGTCGTAGGTGTTAGTTTTCCCAATAAGTGTCTGCTCTGATCTAGCATGTTCAGATATTTTAGAATGAGATTTAAGCCCTATTTAATAATAGTTTATATTCTAAACTTCAGAAGATTTCATTACATATTAAGACTTAGCACATAAGTCTTACAGAATTTCATCTCCTTGAATAGTTTTCTAACAACTTACCAGTTGCTAAGATTTGCTGTCAGAATCATAGTAATTTTATATAGCTTATATTTTCTTGGGTGTGAATAATATTAGGGAAGTTGAAGGGTTCAGTAAGAGAAGTCAATTTCTCTCTTTTTTTTTTTTTATTAATAAAAAGGAATAAGCACATATATTTTGAATGCCACATAATGGCTAGTGGCATTGTTGATGATACTGTGGTTATCAATTTAACAATTATTTAGGTTTATAAAGTTTATAGCAATTCATAATTGAGAACTTAGTTTTCTGATGATTCCTGTAGAGGCTTATTTAAGTTTTCATTTTGTTTTCAGCATTTTCAGGACTTTGTATTCAGTTGTATAATGTGCAAATTTGAATTCCAATTTAAACATTTTAACTTCTAACTGCCTTCCTCTCCAGGTTGGAGTGGGTTCTTTCCTCCTTAAGTGTATTCATGTTGGTGATTTTCCCTCTAATACTAGATAAAACTTGAGCATTTCATAATGATTGTAGCATTTAATAAATACTTTATATCGTGATTTATTGTAAAGTTTCAACAGCTTTTTAGACTATTTTGGATGTTTATGGTTTTTCAGTGGCTATTTCATGAAAGCCCTTTGATTTTAGAATAAAAGTTTAGTGTAATTTGTATTTCATTTGTAAACCCTTTTCAAATGCTGTTTTAGAAATCTTAACCACATCCTCTCTCTCTGCCCCTCCCCTGTTCATGCTCTGTCTCTCTCTGTCCCAAAAATAAATAAAAAAAAAAAAAAATTGGGGCGCCTGGGTGGCGCAGTCGGTTAAGCGTCCGACTTCAGCCAGGTCACGATCTCACGGCCCGTGAGTTCGAGCCCCGCGTCAGGCTCTGGGCTGATGGCTCGGAGCCTGGAGCCTGTTTCCGATTCTGTGTCTCCCTCTCTCTCTGCCCCTCCCCTGTTCATGCTCTGTCTCTCTCTGTCCCAAAAATAAATAAAAAAAAAAAAAAAGAAAAGAAATCTTGACCACAATGGATTGGGAAGGAGAAATATTAGAAGTTAGAGAACCTTGTAATCCTTGCTATTGAAGATAAAAGTAACAGTTTTAATTGAGAATACATAAGAAATTTCCATACCCACTTGTCCTATATTCAAACTATAGGAAAACTCAAAGTATAGGAAAACTTTGATACCTGTAAAATGGGTGTGGTGGCAAAAGTGAACTAAAACAGTTTTCCATCATAAAATGAAGTCAGGTTTTTTTTATGATACTTGTTTATTTTTTAACGGTCATGGAAATTTACTAATACAAAAATAGAAGAGTTTAATGAGCATGTGTGTATGTCCATCTCACCTGTCTTACCAACCAGATACCAACATTTGACTAATCTTGTTTTCGTCTGTTGTTTCTTTTTTTTCCCTTTTTTCTCTTAAATTTTGTTAGAGTCGAGTCTCTTTTTAAGACTCCAACATATATTTAGCAGACTGGGACTTTTTTTTTTTTTTTTTTTAATTTTTTTTTTTTCAACGTTTTTATTTATTTTTGGGACAGAGAGAGACAGAGCATGAACGGGGGAGGGGCAGAGAGAGAGGGAGACACAGAATCGGAAACAGGCTCCAGGCTCCGAGCCATCAGCCCAGAGCCTGACGCGGGGCTCGAACTCACGGGCCGCGAGATCGTGACCTGGCTGAAGTCGGACGCTTAACCGACTGCGCCACCCAGGCGCCCCAGCAGACTGGGACTTTTAAACCACACTGCCCTTATCACATACCAAAATAAAGCCTCCTAGAAATTCCTTAATGCCATCAAATATTCATTCCATGTTTAGATTTCTTCCTTTAGAGTCTGAAACTTTTATTGTTATTATTTTTAATGTTTATTTTGAGAGAGAGAAACAGTGTGAGTGGGGTAAAAGGGCAGAGAGAGAGGGAGACACACAATTCAAAGCAGGCCCCAGGCTCTGAGCTGTCATGTCAGCAACAGAACCCCACTCAAACCCATGAACCTCGCGAGATCAGTGACCTGAGCCAAAGTTGGATGCTTAACTGACTGTGCTTTCCAAGCATCCCTGGTCCCCTGGTTGCAAACTTTTTTTTTTAAGTTTTTGTTTTGTGGTTTGTGTGTTTTTATTTTTTATTTATTTTTTGTTTACTTTTTATTTTTTTGAGAGAGAGCTAGGGGTAAGGGCAGAGAGAGGTGGGGACAGGATCTGAAGCAGGCTCCGCGCTGAAAGCAGAAAGCCTGATGTGGGACCAAACCCACGAACTGTGAGTTCATTAACTGAGCAGGGATAAAAGTCGGACATTTAACTGACTGAGCCATTCAGGTGCCCCTCAAACTTTTTTTTTAAATAACTTGATTAATTCAAATCAAGATCCAGTTCATGTCTGTATGTGTGTTTGATTAATTCCCTCTTAGATGTTTTTAAATCTGAGTTTTCCTGTCCTTCCAATTTAAAAAATGTATGACATTTAATTTGTTGAAGAAAATGTGTTCCACACTGTGTACTGATTGATTCTTTGTGGTGTCATTTAATTGTTTTCTACCTCTGTTTTGTGTAATACTGCTACATCTAGAGCAGTGCTGTCCAATAGATGTATAAGAGAATATATACTTAAAACACATCTGAATTCAGACTAGCAGCTTACTTCCTTAGACTGCAGATCTAGAGGCTTGATATTGATAAAATTCAGATACTATTTATTTTGGTGAAAATATTACACGGACCGTGTTCTGTGTTTTATATTATACCACATCAGGTGACCTAATATGGTCCCATTTTTAGTGATGTTAAGGATAATTTGTGGGTTCTGAGTTTACATCCTGACACATCAATGATAAGGTTTCCCATCAGTTTTTAACTTTAATGGTGATTATCCATTGATGATCATTGCCTACGTATTTCATTAGGGCTTGCAAAATAATTTTTCTAAACTGCTATGTAGCAATCATTAAATATAATCATTGCTTAATAATATAAACTCTTATATTTTAGCTTTTTTTATTTTTGTTTTTTTCATTTTTTTTAACATTTAGTTTTTGAGAGAGTGAGAACACGGGAGCAGGGAGGGGCAGAGAAAGAGGGAGACACAGAATCTGAACGAGGCTCCAGGCTCTGAACTCAAGAGCTGTGAGATCATGACCTGAACCAATGTCAGACACTTAACCCACTGACCCACACAGGCACCCCTAGCCTTTTTTTTTTTTTTAAAAAAGAAAGCTCTAGGGGTGCCTGGATGACTCTGTGAAACCTCCAACTCCTTAATTTCTGCTCAGGTCATGATCTCATGGTCGTGAGTTTGAGCCCTGTATTGGGCTCTGGGTTGACAGTGTGGAGTCTGCTTAGGATTCTTTCTCTGTTCTCTCAAAGTGGATAAATAAAAAAGTAAGCTCTGTTCTATGCCCAGCATGGGTTGAAGAACTCGCAACCCCAAGTACAAAAGTTGCATGCTCTACCAACTGAGCTAGCCAGGCATCCCCATAAACTTATAAATTGATACATTTTCGTGCATTGCAGATCATTCCTTAGAGCTTAAAATATTTCTTCTGTGGCCAGTGGATCACCTTCAAATTGGTTCCTATGTCCTTGAGATCTTACTCTTGTAATATTTTATTGCATCCTTAATTTTCTGGCATCACAAGATATTTCAGGTCATCTGATAGATTTCTTGACCTAAATCTCGATTTGCCCCTTTTTTCTAGGAGCCTTGGCTCCTTTATTTTATTTTTTTTTTAATTTTTTTTTTTTCAACATTTTTAAATTTATTTTTGGGACAGAGAGAGACATAGCATGAACGGGGGAGGGGCAGAGAGAGAGGGAGACACAGAATCGGAAACAGGCTCCAGGCTCCGAGCCGTTCATCAGCCCAGAGCCTGACGCGGGGCTCGAACTCACGGACCGCGAGATCGTGACCTGGCTGAAGTCGGACGCTTAACCGACTGCGCCACCCAGGCGCCCCTCCTTGGCTCCTTTAAATGGCACTTAACATAGAAACCATGATCTGTACACTGAGAGTGTTTATTATTGTTGAATTTTTAATAGCTTCTGTCTAGTTTCAGCGGGAAAAATAGGAGCACCTTGGTTTTTAGAAAACAAAACATAATTTTATGCATTGTGCCACAGTTTTAAAATAACTACGCCTATTAGGTTTTGTTTTCTGTTTTTTTTTTTTTTTTTTTACCAAAATTAAGATTATTAAATGCAATTTTAGCTTTTAGTTTCTTTTTATTAGTATATATCCTATTATGGATATCAACACAGTACTATAGTTTAAATCATCACTTGAAATAATTCTTCTATAAGGTTGTGTAATTAGCATGATACATAGTTTATTGTATTTGTTTTAGAAAATTTTTAAAAACTACATTCTCAACAACAAATGTTAAAAATTAAAAATGAGTTTAGTGAACTAAGAACTGAAGATTATTCATAAATGTAGTGGTGCTCAGCAGATAGTGTACTGAAATTCTGTTTTTCAATTGGTCATTTGATGAACTGAGTTTTGGAGAGCTGGTTTTTGGCAAATGTATTCTTAATTAGAATAAGAAAGCAATCATTAATTCTTTTGTTTGTTAGACAGTGGGTAACGGTAAACAGCTGGCCATGTTGGAATATGTGTTTTAAAAATGATGAGGCATATGGAAACTAGGGCTTTTCCTTTGTTCCCTTACTTCCCTTTTCTTTTTGTTCATGTAACAGTTGCTCAGCAGTTTAGTCTGCATAATATGTTTTTTTTTAATGTTTATTTTGAGAGAGAGAGAGTGCAAGCTGGGAAAGGGTAGAGAGAATCCCAGGCAGGCTCTACGCCCAGCACAGAGCCAAAGTAAAGAGTTCGACACTTACCCAGTTGAGCAACTCTACGTGCCCCTGCATAGTATTTCTTAACCAATTTTTATTCATCTTTACAGCTGATTCTGTTTGTAAGGGGAATGAAAATCTGAGGGCACCATACTCCATATTCATGAATTGCTGTATATTTTATGTCTCTGAGGTCACTCACTCATTCCTAATATATGCTCTGAATAGTGAGTTTCAGTGGCAGTTGAGGGTAGAAGGTACCAAAGACAAACCTAATGCTTTATGTATAATGAATACTTTGTTACAGAACAGAGGACAAAGGAATGAAAGACTAAGTCTTAGCCTTATAAAAATTCATGAGCCCCTTTTATCTAAGGAAAGATGAGATACAGTGTTAGTCCTTTGTTGACTTATATACTGTGTACGCATTTTAAAACTGTAGTTTAAGATATACCCTACCCCACCCAGAGTTGTCATTAAAGTTTTTGTCTTTGTTTTTGCTTTTTCAGATATTAATCTGGCTGCAGAGCCAAAAGTGAACCGAGGAAAAGCAGGTGTGAAACGATCTGCAGCGGAGATGTACGGGTCAGTACCAGAACACCCTTCTCCGTCCCCTCTACTCAGGTCCGGAACTTTATTATTTATAACTGCATTGTGTCCATCAGTGGGCATCTTCTCTATCTGTTTTCTGGATGTGGGGAGGGTTAACTGTAGTATGTTTTATCTGTGTAAAAGTGATGCTTTATTAATCTTGTATTAGTATACCTCCTTTTCGCCCATTTCCCAGAGAATTATTAGAATTCCCTGAGGTTTTTACTTACTAAAGTGCAGTTTGATATTTTTAACATAAAATGAAATCCTTCAAGAGGAATTGTTTAGTTTAAGAAGCTGGGAAATAAGAAAGGGAAGGAGGGTAGCATAAGAATGTTTGGTTTATTGTTGTATTTTTCAGTGTTCCTGTATTAGCTGTTAATGTTGTATGTTGAAATTGTAGCATACGTATGTGCCTAAATTTGCAAATTGGCTGCTGCATGTCCAGTGGCCTCTAAAATGATTGAAATTTTAGTGATTTGTTTGAATGATTGGATATTATTCCATGCTAATCTCTTGATCTGTTTGTTATGATTGGTTTTGCATGGTTTTTGTTTTTGTTTTTCCCATCTACTGTTGTAAATTTACATCAGCAGCTCCAAATTAATCCTTTTTGGTATTTGTTTTTCAGCTCCTCTTTTGACTTGGACTATGACTTTCAACGAGATTATTATGACAGGTATGTTAAAGGTGTTTTGTTTTGTCTATTCTGGTTAAAAGCCATTTAAGTAAGAATCATTTTATTTTTCAATTTTGTAACAAACATTCCCTTTTGTAGTAATGAGCAATAAGCAGGTTGTCAGAGTCCCCCCTTTATAAACAAAATGAAAAATACTTTCTTACAAATTGTCAGAGGTAGATGAGGGTGGTGTTTTTGTTAGTTTCAAAGAATCAGTTTATATATGGTCTGGGCATATGGGGACATGTCCAGTGTTTTGTTTGAATATGGTCTGGGCATATGGGGACATGTCCAGTGTTTTGTTTGAATATGTATGCCAGATAGAGAAGTAAGGATCCATTGACTGCTCAATGAGGAAATAGAACTTAATTAGCATTTCCATGCTCTCTTCATTTTGTCCCTGTCACATACTTGTCATTTGGCTTTGCTTTGTAGGGGATTACAACAATTTTTTTTTTTAATATCCCTAAGTCTCCCTTGAGTAAACCAACTAATACAAAACAGGATACAGTGAGCATACGTAAACGAATTAATAATATGCACTCCAGACACCTGTGTTGTTAGCTAAATCGGTTGAGCATTCGACTCTTGATCTCCACTCAGGTCATGACCTCATGGTTCATGGCATTGAGCCCTGTGTGATGCTCTTTGCTGACCGCTTAAACTTAAAAAAAAAAAATCCTCTCCTTGAAGGACATTTTAAGAATTTGTGTTAGGAGGTAAAAGGTGTTGAAGACTTGCAGACTGGGGATGGTGGTAACACCTTTCTAAAAGACAAGGAGGTTGGAATAATGGTTGGAGAGTGTGTGGGTGTGTGCGTGCACGTGCATGGGCACATACCTTTAGAAAAGCAATATTATTTTGTTGGAGCATGCTGAGAAATAAAATAGGAATATATGTGGATAGGCATAGGTTATGGAAGGTTATGAATGATTTAGACCTGCTGATACAGGAATTAGTTCTTGGAATGATATAATACACAAAAGATATCAGTATCATACTAGCATTCTGATAACAGTTTTCATTAACATTAAAAAAATATTAGTTTGGTTTCCTGCTTTTAAAATTATGTATCATATGGAAGTGTATGGTGTATGCTGATACATTGGGCTTGATCTAGTATAAATTTTTCTTTGGTGTTTTTCATCTTAGGATTTCAGTATTCCAATGATTAGTATAATGTTATTAATATATAAGAAAATTAATTAAATTTCTGCTTTGGGAGTAAAAGTAATAGCTTTATTGATTTGGGAATAGCTTTTTTTTCACACATGAAAAACTTTTGAACTGAGTTGATGAGTCATGCTAAGGCAGTTGGGTAAAGGATTATCAAGTCAGCCAGTAAACACCTGTGTAAAGATCTGAGCGTGTATGTTTTTTCTGTTTGAGAAATATATGGGCTGCGGTAAGCTAGTCATTAATAGGCCAAAAAGAATTAAGAATGGAAACATAGTTTGGGCCTACATTGTTAAAAGTGTTTGAATGCCATATTAAAATTGTGTGAGTATTCTTTGTGCATCATCAGTATGGCTATTTCATTTGTCCTTCGTGATTTCTTCATATTTTTATGTCTATTTATGTTTGAACACATGTTTTGAAAACCATGATTATTTTCATATTTTGGAAATACTAAAATACAAAAGATGGCAGTTGAGAGATCTGGGCATCTCTTTGCTCCTAAAAATGTGATCATTGGTTGGGTGACTTCAGGGGACAGAGAGAGACCTAATGAGTTTATCTGAAGCAGCTGCCCTTTACTCTCAAAAAAATACTCATGCCCAACTATACCTGTAGGGATTCTTATACATATGGTCTAGATAGATGCTTGAGTGTTGGTGTATTTTTCTTAATGCTTCTCAAGAGATTTTGATGTCAAAGGGTTGAGAATCCTTGATTAAAGAATGAGGAAGTAGTTTTGTTTCTTTGATTCTTAACCCTATTTCTTTGTCTATGAATCTCTTTAGAAAAATTCTAATATATTTATATATGTATGTATAATTTCTGGGGTATCCTGGACTCTGGCACAAAAAACTCCTGTTTTAAATTTAGTATATAGAGAATTAACGTGTACAATCCTAACTTCATGACAGTAGTCCTCTAAAGTTTTACTTTTAGTTGTCTTGGTGAGGCAGCAAAACATTGACCATTTCTATCATGCCACTGTAAGTATGTTTGGAAAAGATTTTTTTGAGTGAGGAATTTTGGATGAGTTAAGGTATCAACAGCAAGGAATAGTAAGGAAATTTAGATGTTTGCAGAAATACCTTCAAATTTCTTGCCACTGCTCTTTGATCCTAAAAATTAGTGGCGGTGCCACTGTTGACCTCATTCTTCAGTTTTTCAAGAGGCGAGAGAATACCTTTAATTACTCTGGTGTATTTGCCTGGTATTAATAGAGTGTCAGTGAAGAGTAATATTTTCTTCCATTCTAATCTCAGCCAATGGAAAAAGCCTTATGATGACTGATGGAGCAGCCAGGTAGTAGCTGGTAAAGAGCAGATTCAAGTATAGTACTGAGGTCTATAATGAGAAAATAAATTTAGTCAGGCATAGAGAAACTAGTCAGGAAAATTGCATTAGAAAATCTCACTGAGGGGCGCCTGGGTGGCTCAGTTGATTAAGCGTCCGACTTCTATTCAGGTTATGATCTTGCAGACCATGAGTTTGGGCCCCATGTCAAGCTGCGTTTTGACAGCTCAGAACCTAGAGCCTGCTTCAGATTCTCCCTCTCTCAAAACTTAAAATAAGGATTAAAAAAATTTTTTTTTTAAATCACACTGAGAAGTCATTTTGAAGATACTTATTTGGAAAGTTAAGATTTGTATTAATTGTCATAACAACATAGTGGTCCTAAATCAACTATGTTGGATTCTTTATTGAAATAGGTTATTGATAATGGCTCTGAGATGAGCTGAAAGCTCTGAATCTTCCTATGTAAATGGGTTAAATCAGTGTTTATTTAAACCTTTTAGTCATACCTTTAAGAACATAAGATTCACACAAATATTTCAAGACCTAAAATTGGCATTTCTTAATTATCTAGCTTTCTGGGATCTTGAGTTCTACTTATTTTTATGGTAGAGAGGTAGCTGATCTGGAGCCTATAAAAAAAGAACAATTGAAGAATCCAAAGACCTAATATTTAGCAAAGAAATTTTTGACTGAAGTCCTATGTAATCTCAAGTTTCTTATCCCTAATATGGAAATAATCTTACTAATAGAGTTGCTATGAAGACTAATGGAAACATGAAAGACTAGAAATTGCATTATAAATGTGATGATTCGCAAATATCATAACTGTTTACAACCAATCAATAGAATTCCCAGTCTTTAGAGCATGAGGATTCATTCCTGTTAATTATCAAGATCTTCACATTTCTTATATGCAAAGTTGCTGCAAGTTACACTTCTGGATTATCAGAACGAAGGGAATTGTGGATACCCCTCCAATCCTCTTCCCCAGAAAACTAACATCTCTAGCATACTCCAGTTCTCTTCAGGTGTGACAACCGTCTTCTCAACTTTAATGCATATTGAAATGCTTAGTATTTTCTAGTGTTTTCTGGACCTCTTTTTAATGGTTAAAAGATTGCTTTTATAAACATAATCACACCACCATACTTAAAATAATATTAATCTCATCAGTTTTTCATAGATCTCATTTTGTGGGTTATACTTTGTGTTAAGCATGTTTCAGTCCCACCTGTATTTGTGAATTGGTGGATAGATCTGCAGGCTTGATCAGATTTCAGGTTCTATCTTCTTTTTCTTTCTCACCCCCCGTTCCCCGCCCCCCCCCCCCCCCCCCCCCCCGAGGGAGTATGTTGGGAGTAGTGGGGAAGGAGCCCAGAATACTTCATAGAGGTATTGTGCACTTTAATCATTAACCTGATTTGGCAGAAATTTTAAGAATACAGGAGGCATTGGGTGTTTTATAAGAAGAAACACTTTAGATATCAGGAAATAGGTAATTAACACTTTTGTTAGAATTAGAGTCACTTGGTTTTTATTGTTTTGAGAGCCCTCTCCTACCTGTGTTGTATTTTGTTCGGGGATGCGTGATCAAGACCCAAGGATTGTAAAATACTCTTTATCTTTAAAACTGGAGGGCAATCAAACTTTAAAACTCAAACCAAGTTACTTATATTTTAGTATTTTGTCTCCTGAGGGAGACAACAGGATCAAATTCTGTAGCCTTAATGCTGCCACCTGCACTGCAGTAATATTACTGATTTTAATTCAGGGTGTGGGTGGAAAAATGCAAAACTGTTACCTGTGATCATTTTTTTTTTTTTTAACATTTATTTTTGAGAGACAAAGCACCAACGGGGGAGGGGCAGAGAGAGAGGGAGACACAGGCTTCAGGCACCGAGCTGTCAGCACAGAGCCCGATGTGGGGCTTGAACTCACGGACTGCGAGATCATGCCCTGAGCTGAAGTCGGACGCTGAACCGACTGAGCCACCCAGGCACCCCTACCTGTGATCATTAAAGCTTACTGTAGTGTGAATGAATTCTTAGTACATTTTTTGCTGTTGGCATAACAGGAATGCTGCTGTTCTTCCAACGTTAACTACATGTATTTTGTTAATATTTTAGCATTTTTACAGTTATCAGATTTTGCTTTTTTTTTTTTTTTTTGAGAGAGTGAGAGTACAAGTCGGGGAAATCAAGAGTTGGATGGTTTACTGAAGTGAGCCACTCAGGCACCCCCAGATTTTTCATCATTAAGATGAAATTATTATTATTATTATTATTAGTTTTTTTTCCCCAAAAGTTACCTCTTTCATTAGGTAGGTCTGAATATTCGGTCTGTCTTTTGTTCTTAAGACCATTCCTAATTTTATAGGTTTTGGAAGTTTGGGGATGAATTTTTAACATAAAATTACTGATATATGTGGAACTACCATTTTAGATAGATGTATTAATGTTTGACAGACACTGTCAACTGTTTCATGTATGCTGTAAACTCTATTATACATAGTTTAGAATTACCTAGAAATTCATTAACCAACACATTTTTCTGGTAGGATAGAAGCCCAAAAGTAGCTTTTTGTTTTAGGATGACTATTCGTGGGCTTCTATGTATAAAACAAAGGGAATTACATAAGGCTCGCCTGTGTGCAGAACATACTATTTGTTGATTTTGAAAGCCTGAAAACCTGGGGGTGCCTGGGTGACTCAGTTGAGTAAGCTTCTGACTTCAGGTCATGATCACACAGTCTATGAGTTCAAGCCCCACTCGGAGCCTGGACCCTGCTTCGGATTCTGTGTCTCTCTCCCTCCCTCTCTGCCCCTCCCCCCGTTGCATTTTGTCTCAAAAAAAAAAATCAACATTTAAAAAAAAAGTTTTTTTAATCCTGAGAACCTGTAAGATTCTAGCAGAGATCCAGTTTTTGTTGTGTCCTGTTGAGAATCATGTTGCTTCTAGGAAAATTGTTGCTAAAGGACTCCTTATGTGAGCAGTTGCTTTGAAATACTTAGAAGTGATTTTTCAAATTCTTTAAGTTTTATTTATTTACATAATCTCTACACCCAACATGGGGCTCGAACTCACAACTCTAGGATCAAGAGTTGCGTGCTCTTCCGACTGAGCCAGCCAGATGCCCTGCTTTTTTTAGTTTCTTAAAATTTATTTTTAATTTTAAGGTTTACATTTGTGTCACAAAGATTTAGTGTTTCCTTAAGTATAAAACTGTATCCATTTTTTGAAAAATTCTGGAATTCTTTAGATTTTCATCAGTTGTAGTCCCACTTTTCTTTCCCTTACAAGATCCCTGATGAAATTATTCTGGAATTACATAGTGGTAATGATTGCAGAAGTTTGTGTGTGGAGGGTGTTTTTTCTATGGTATGTGAATCATATGTTAATATAAATTGGAAAAAAAATTACTCCATTATGGACAGCCAAGTAATTCTTTCTCAGTCATTTCTTCTATAGAAACTTGGGAGCCCAGAAAGCAATAAGGGTTTATTAGGTTTGACAATAGGCTACAGTATAAAAGTGAAGACACAATAAACCTAGTAGCAAAAGATATGGTAATAAGTAACTTATCACACATTACGTATGGGCCATGAATAATAATGTAAATAGTGTATAAGTGACTGGACTGTAAAAGTTCTTACATGAGAGCTTTTTCAGAGTGCTAATACTGCTTCATATCTAAATATATTAAGTAAATATGCCATCGCACCATGAATAGAAAGAGGAATGGAGTATATCAACTCACATCAAATACAACACATGGATGACAAGCAGTATGTTATCCAATGAAGAAGCTATTGTAGGAAGCACAATATTATACAGTGAAGACAGTGATGTGGAATTAATATTGGCTGCTATGTGTCCTGCATTTGTATAGGATTGTGTCATAGAAAGACGAGTTGTGTTTCCGAGTTGTGTTTCCGAGTTGTGGAGCTCTGAGCTCTCTTCACATTTAAAGATCCCCAGGTAGTTTCACAAAGTGCTATTTTTGAACTTACCTTTGATACTAAGTATCAAAGGTTTTGAGGCAGATAGAGTAAAGGTACAGTGGTAAATATCCCTGGTTGTATTTGGAGAAATAGCCTGGTATAATTGGAAAGAGTGGTTGTTGTAAAAGCCTTTTATGGTCTATTAGGGAGTTGTGTCCTGCAGGTAGAGAGGTCTTAGAAACTGCTTCATGGATAGAAAAGAGAAAGTGGAGGGAAAAAAAAGATGTATTAAGTAGTTAACATTGTAAATGTTGGAATGGAGAAGGATGTACAGGAATTTCTGGGGTAGACTGGTCTTGGTATAATTTATTGAGTTTAAAGTTAAATGTTTTGTAGGGAGAAAAAATGATGTATAGCAGAGATCTTTTATGACTACAGTTATACCATTAAAGGTTACATGAAAGGGATGTTGGAGGGTTTGAGTTGTTTGAATTTTGGGGAACAATTTTACTGTTAATACTTATGTTAGAGCTCTTTTTTAGGAACGTATCCTGGTAGACTGTAGAACAGCAGTTGAGGTGAAGTACAGTTGTTAGGGGAGTTTCCTTTGAAATGCAAGACAGGTGAAAGCGGCTAACAATCATATTAAACTAATATTTACCCCTTTTTTGTTCTAAGCACCCAGTTTTAGGTTTTGGTTAGTAAGTTAAAGAAATACTGACTACAGGAGCACCCAGATGGCTCAGTAGGTTAAGCGGCAACTCCGCTCAAGTCATTATCTCCTGGTCTATGGGTACAAGCCCAGATTGGGCCCTGTGCTGACAGCTCAGCCTGGAGCCTGCTTCAGATTCTGTGCCTTTGTCCCTCTCTGCACCTCCTCTGCTGCTGCTCTGGGGTCTCTGTCTCTCTCAAAAATAAATCAACATTTAAAAAAAAGAAATACTACAGATTAAAGGATACTTCCACCCCCCATGTTCTTGGGATTAGTGGGGCTGTCATCCTGCCTCCCTCCCTTCCATTTTTCTGATATTCCTGAGTAACACTAGACCTGAAGGAAGAACTCCTGAAATATTTTAGGTTTTGAAGAACTGATTGAGACCATCTGCTTGGACAGGCATGTGATTCAGAGATAAGAGGGTTCTTAGCTACTTGGAAAAGCTAAGGGACACCTCTGTAGATGTGATTTTAAGCATAAGGTGAAATTTTGCATTTGCTAAGAGCCCTTCTGTTGGTTTTATCTTTTGCGTGGAAACCTCATTGCCAGGAAGATTTTAGTTGAGGACATCAATTAGTACAAGTATACTCTCAACATAAACCTGCTATTACTGACTTAAAATTTTGACAGTATATTCTTTATTTCACTTCACTTTCATTTCGGGTTGTTGATGTTTATTGTGTCTTGGACTCTTACTAACTAGGTGGGAGGTATTTCTTTTGCAGGGGAAGCATTTGACTTGGTCAGAGAATCTGCTATATGGCTCTGAATTAAGTGGTGTTCTGGTTATGACCTCTAATGCAAAATTAGCCACTGCTGTTTTAGGATTCTACTTCATGATATTCTTAATCCAGGTAGATTTTGTCAAGCTCCTTGACATCAGTTTTTTTTTCTTTTTTAAAATGTAGCTTTATTGAGACAGATGTATAATATATAACATTATAAAATTCATTTTAACGTGTATAATTCAATTTAGTATATTTAGAGTTGTGCAGTCACGATCATGATTTAATTTTAGAACATTGCATCACCCCAAAAATAAACACCTTACTTATTATCAGTCATATCTATTCTATCCCTAGGCCTGCCAACTACTAATCCATTTTCTATCTATAGATTTGCCTATTCTGCACATTTCATATCAATAGATTCATATAATATTTGTCTTTTATGGCTGGTTTCTTATATTTTATACTTCATAATTCATCTATATTTTACCATTTGTTAGTACATCATTCCTTTTTATATTCCATTTTTATGGGTGATAACCACATTTGGTTTACCCATTCATCAGTTGCTGAATAATTTGATATGTTTCTACATTTTGAATAATGCTTTTGTGGACATTTGTATGTACATTTTTGCATAGACATGTGTTTTCATCTGTCTTGGGTATATACTAAGAGTAGAATTGCTGGCTGTGATGGTATTTCGTTTTTAACCTTTTGAGGAACCTGCCATACTATCTTTTCAAAGCAGCTGTAACATTTTGCATTCCTGTCAGCCATGTATAAAGGTTGCACTTTTCACATCCTTGCCAACACTTACTTTATTACCTATCCTTGTTATTTAACTATAGTAGTTCAAGTTTGAATAATGTTATCCCGTTGTGGTTTTGATTTGCATTTTCTTAAAAACTAATGACGTTGAGGGGCACCTGGCTGGCTTGGTCAAAAGAAAGAGCACACAACTCTTGATCTCGGGTTGTGAGTCCATGCCTCACATTAGATGTAGTGTTTACTAAAAAAAATAAATAAAAAATTATGGTGAGTAATCATGGGCTTATTGGATATCTATTTTTAGAAAAATGTATTCAGATCTTTTGCTTATTTTTATATTGAGTTTACTGAGTTGTAAGGCTTCGTATATTAAAGATACAAGTCTTGATACAACATCCAATACTGACATTTTTGATATTTATTACTTTTTTTATAGTTTCACGATTCTGCTTTGTGATCACAGGAGATGTGTTAACTACGGTTTTATACAAAGAACCTTTAGGTTTATTTAGTTTGAGATAGAGCAGGAGAGGGACAGGAAGAGAGGGAGGTGTAGAGTATCCCAAACAGTCCCTGTGCTGTCAGCGCAGAGCCCAACACAGGGCTCGATCTCAAAAACGGTGAGATCGTGACCTGAGCTGAAATCAAGAGTCACTCTGGTACCCCACAAATGAATTTTGAGCAGTGTTTCAATATGAGAATTGTAATGACTGAGGACTGCTCTTCAGGCAGGAAGTTAGAGAACCCAGACTGCAGTTTTGAAATAAAGCTACAAGGAATTTGAAGGAATATCCAGGAAATCAGTCTTTCAGGGAAAGAAAGAGAGGGTACCCGTTGATACATAGGATAAGATGATAATTTAATCTCCTCTTAAAGACTGTAATCCCAGGAATAAGAGGAAAAGGTCCACCAAATATAGTTTGACTTATTCAGGCAGATCAACTTTTTTCCCAGGACTTTATTACTTTATAGTAATAAATGTGTTACTATTGTGAGATTGATGGGGCTTAAGAAGGGAAATAGGTTAATATTGTAAAAAACATATATAATTGCAAGACAAAGTTACCACTGGAATTTTTTTGCGGGTGAATTCCTTAACAGCAGGTATGACCTGATAGTCTCATCACATCCCATTATAGGCACAGGATCTGATATTTATTTTGGGGTAGATTATTTAGCTTTTCCAATAGTTTTCATACAGCTGGGGGAAAAGCAGATTAGTGCTTTTGGCTTTCCAGCTATAAAGATAGGTTTGATTTGTTGCGTGCTGATAGTGTGATTTGTGACAAATCTTTCCTAGAGTCTAGTTTAGGAGAGGCATTGTTGTGTTCACCAGGGATACTATAGTGGAAAATAAATCGTCTCAGAGAAGGTAGGTTGAACACATAAAAGCATGTTAAGGCATCTTTAGCTTTTATGAAATGAGATGAGAAGGCAGTGGGGAGAGTTGAACTGAGTGAGAGGATCTTACTTGTATTGTAACAGGATTAGTCTGATTATAGATAATAAGTGGCTGATAGAATTATCTAGATAAACAATCATTTGGGAAAGGACCCTGGGAGGTAGACTTGGAAATGGTAAGTAGTAGTTGAATTTTGAAGTTAATAAAGACCAATTCACTTACACATCACTGTGAAGGCTAAGAGAGGAATCAGATGTCACCAAAGTTTGGCCTGCACAACTAGGGACTTGGAATTTGCAGAAATCGTGATAGAAGAACATAGGGGAAACTAGGTTGAGGAGTGACTATCACAGATTGGCCAGTGACATGTTTATTATTGAGAGATGTTATATAGGCAGTTGTTTATGTGGAGACATAGTAGTTGTCTGCTCGTAGGTCACAAAACCACAATACTGGGTGAGTAGAGACAGAAAATAGAGATCATTAGAGCACTGCAACTATTAAAAACTAGGGAGATGAGGAGTGAGTACAAGTGATTGAAAAATGCCATAAAAAAAAGCTGGGGCGTCTGGGTGGCTCAGTTGGTTAAGTGTCCGACTGCAGCTCAGGTCATGATCTTGGGGTTTGTGGGTTCGAGCCCCACGTTGGGCTCTGTGCTGACAGCTCGGAGCCTGGAGCCTGCTTCGGATTCTGTGTCTCCGTCTCTGCCTCTCCCCCACTTGTGCTCTGTCTCTATCAAAAATAAAGAAAATGTAAAAAAAGAAAAAAATTTTAAAAAGCTGGACAAAAACCAGAAGCATGAAGTGTCCCAGCTGTGTGAATATGTATTAAAAGAGTAGAAGGATGAACTACAAATGTTAAGTAATATGAAGATTGAGAAATGCGGCGATCATTGGTGACTTGACAAGGGTAGGTTTGGGTAATGGTAGGGGCAGAAATTTTACAAAGAGGTTCGAGAATGGAAAGAAATTGAAGACCTCAATAGGATACCTTTTTATAATAGCAGAATTTACTCTTTCAGTGTATAATTTTTAACAAACATAGTATATTCAAGTTACAGTATCTACCAGGATATCAAGATACAGATAGGTCATGCTTCTCACAAATTCACCATGAAACTCTTTTTCTAGTCAGTTTCTCCACCCTATTCCTAGCAACCACAAGTCTGTTCTCAGACAACTCCTTAAAGGAAATTTCATTGTAAGCAAAAGAAGTGTACCCTTTGACCTGGATGTAAATTGAGAATATAGGAATGAGTGGTCTTACATGTTCTTAACATACAGTTTATAAACAATATTTGTCATAAATACTGTTTTGTAATTTCAGCTTTATTAAAAAAAAATTTGACAACACCTACAGTTTATTACCTTTGGGAAAGACCCAAAGTGATATGTGGGGAAGTATATGTGTTAACATTATGACAAATGAATAATGTTGTAATTTTGGCGGAAATTGTGTCAATTAAAGATGGTCACCTGGATATAAAGCTTCATAATCAGAAGCAAAGACAGATTAAAATTTTTTTTCTTAACATAGTCTTGGATCCAGTACTGTTTCTGGAAGGATTGATCAAAGCAACCTACATATTGCTCAGATTATTTTTCATTTAGAAAGTTTTGAGATGAATTTTCAAATTGTCTTTCCTGGAAACCTCTGGTTTTGTGTTAACAGCTTTCCAAATGAATTTGTCAAGACAAATCACTGTAATTTTAAGATGCAACTTTTTACTTTTTTTAATATATAAAACTGGATGCATCCTGAAATGAGTATGTGCAATTAATTTTTTTCCTTCTCTTTGAGAGATGCAAATAAATCAGTCAAGCAATTTTTAATCAAATGTATCTTTGAATTTACAAAAATACTCGTAAGTGTTAAAGCAACAATTCTTTGTGAAAGAAGGTTGTAGAGCCAGTTGTTCATTGACAACTTTGGTTCTACGTATACAGGGGCTGTCTATGTATATGTCTATATTGTAAGCAGGAATGCATGTGGTGGTCTCAACCTTGATCATTGTTCTTTGGGTAGTGTTCTTTAAAAAAAAAAAGGTAGTTAGGTAATCTTCGTTTTCCTTTAATTACAAAATTTTTTTTTTTTTTTTTAAGTTTTTAACGTTTATTTATTTTGAGAGAGAGCACATACCTGCGTGAGCAGGGGAAGGATAGAGAGGAGAATCCCAAGCAGGCTGATAGTGTCAGTGGGGAAACTGTTTGGGGATTGATCCCTTGGGGCTTGATTCCAGGACTAGGAGATCATGACCTGAGTACAAATCAAGAGTTGGACCCTTAACCCACTGAGCCACCCAGCCATTATATATGAAATGATCCTGCGCAGCATACTGGTTTGTCCTTCAGTCCCTTTACCATTCATATGAGTAGGGCTTGCTGTTTTTCCACTGTCCTACAAATCTGTATCCTTAATGGGCGCAACATGAAGAAAGTTAAGGAATACAAAGTACAACCATGCAAATTTATATTGGTAATTGGCACTCTAAACATAAATTGTATTAGGGAAACAAATTTAACAGTTGCATTCACTTCAGCCCTTCTCTGAAGAAGACTCAACTAAGGCAGCATATTTGTGGAGAAACTACTTGCTACTAAGGTTTAGAAATTGTCTCTTACTGGGCCTCCTGGGTGGCTCAGTTGGGTAAGCATCTGACTCTTGACTTTGGCTCAGGTAATGTTCTCACAGTTCGTTAGTTCAAGCCCCACATTAGGCTCTACACTGACAGTGCAGAAGAGCCTGCTTGAGATTTCATTCTCTCTCTCTCTCTCTCTCTCAAAATAAAGACACATAAAAATGATTGTAAAATTATCTTACTTTAGAAATAAAACAAGTTATAAAAATTTAGCTAGTTGATTTATTTTTAGGGACAAAAGCAAGTATTCTTACAACATGAAAGGTTTTTTGGGATCTGTTTTTGGTATGACATAGTTTCATATTTACATTTTAATGTAAATCTTAATTAAACACGTTACAGAGACATTTTTAAGCCCCCCCATTTCTTACATAAAGCAAAGTCAGTGGCATACTCATGTATTTATTTAAGTTTGTTTATTCTTGAGAGAGAGGGAGAGAGAAAGAGAATCCCTTGCAGGCTCCGCACTGTTAGCACGGGGCTCGAACCCACCAACTGTTGAGATCATGACATAAGCTGAAGTCCAATGCTTAACCAGCTAAGCCACCCAGGCGCCGTATCAGTAGCCTACTCATAAGTCTTTGAGATTTAAATAAACATATACTATTGAAATTACATTAGGATGAACTTAAAAAAGTTTTTTTTCCTAAATTCTTAAATTCTAGTTGGTTAAACACAGTGTAATACTGGTTTCCGGAGTAAAATTTAGTAATTCATTACTTACATATAACATCCAGTGCTCGTAACAAGTACCCTCGATACTCCTCACCCATTTAGCCTACCCCCCAAACTCTGCCTCCATTAGCCCTCAGTTTGTTCTCTATTGTTATAAAGTTTGCCTCCCTCTTTTTTCCCCCCTTTCCACGTGTTCATCTTTTTTCCCTAAATTCCACATGAGTGAAATCATATGATATTTCTCTTTCTCTGACAGTCTCTGTCCATGTCATTGAAATGATTTCATTTTTTTATTTTGAGAGAGAACACACGTGGATGAGGGGTAGAGAGAGGAAGAGAAAGAATCCCAGGCAGGCTTCCTGCTGTCAGTGTGGAGCCCAGCACGGGGCTCAGTCTCTTGGTTCGTGAGATCATGACCTGGGCCAAAATCAGAAGTCAGACACTTAAGGGCGCCTGGGTGGCTCAGTCGGTTAAGCGTCCAACTTCAGCTCAGGTCACCATCTCGCAGTCTGTGAGTTCGAGCCCCGCGTTGGGCTCTGGGCTGATGGCTCAGAGCCTGGAGCCTGTTTCAGATTCTGTGTCTCCCTCTCTCTCTGCCCCTCCCCTGTTCATGCTCTGTCTCTCTCTGTCCCAAAAATAAATAAACGTTAAAAAAAATTTTTTTTAATAAAAAAAAAGTCAGACACTTAACTGAGTGCTCACACCAAGACACCCCAGATTTTTTGATGGCTGAGTAATATTCCAGTGTGTATGTGTACCACATTTTTATTGATTCATCAGTCATTGGACACTTGGGCTCTTTCCATAGTTTGGCTATTGTTGATAATGCTACTATAAACATCAGGGTGCATGTACCCCTTCGAATTTGTATTTTTGCATTCTTTGGAAAAATACGTATTAGTGCAATTGCTGAATTTTAAGGTATTTCTATTTTTAACTTTTTGAGGAACGTCCTTACTGGTTTCTAGAGTGGCTGCACCAGTTTGCATTTCCACCAGCAGTGTAAAAGGGTTCCCCATTTTCCACATCTTCACCAACATCTTTCGTTTCCTGTGTAGTTAATTTTAGCCATTCTGACAGGTGTGAGTTTGTACCTCATTGTGGTTTTGATTTGTATTTCCCTGATGATGAGTGATGTTGAATATCTTTTCACGTGTTTGTTAGCCATTAGGATGTTGAGTAAAAATTTTGGTTTTTAGTTATTTGTGTACATGTAAAATGAATTTTATACTAGTGTTTAATTGTGCATTTAAGGTAGCTTGATTATGTTAATTCTAGCACATTAAAAATGAATAACATGATTTTATTTTATTTATTTTTTAATAACATGATTTTAAAAGTCTGAGGGGTTGCACTATCTGTAGTCAAGTGAAAAAGTTTTGGTAGTCTTAAAGATAATGGAAAATAGTTAATCTAAATCATTCAAATATGTTTTCATAGAAGCTCTTTTTTTTTTTTTAATTTTTTTTTTTTTTTTTTAATTTTTTTTATTTATTTTTGAGACAGAGAGACAGAGCATGAACGGGGGAGGGGCAGAGAGAGAGGGAGACACAGAATCGGAAGCAGGCTCCAGGCTCTGGGCCGTCAGCCCAGAGCCCGACGCGGGGCTCGAACTCGCGGACCGCGAGCTCGTGACCTGAGCCGAAGCCGGCCGCTTAACCGACTGAGCCACCCAGGCGCCCCTTTATTTTTTTTTTTTTTTTTTTTTAACGTTTATTTTTGAGACAGAGACAGAGCATGAACGGGGGAGGGGCAGAGAGAGAGGGAGACACAGAATCGGAAGCAGGCTCCAGTTTCTGAGCCATCAGCCCAGAGCCCGACGTGGGGCTCGAACTCACGGACCTTGAGATCATGACCTGAGCCGAAGTCGGACTCTCAACCGACTGAGCCACCCAGGTGCCCCCATAGAAGCTTTTATAAAAAGTGGGAAACAGAGGTGCCTGGATGGCTTAGTTGGTCAAGTGTCTAACTTATGCTCACTCAGGTCATGATCTTATGGTTCATGAGTTTGAGCCCTGGGTAGGTCTCTGCTGACATCTTGGAACCTGCTTCAGATTCTGTGTTTCCCTCTCTATCTGACCCTCCCCTGCTTGCTTGGGTGCTCTCAAAGTAAAACGTTTAAAAATTTTTAAGAAAAAAAGTGAGAAAGAAATATTCTTTTCTAATTCTCAAAGATACCAATTGCTGAAGGCTTTGGTTCTTGAATAGTTCTTAAGATTCTGGTATTCATTAGTATCAGTCGTCTTGTGTATTGCAACGCTTAGCTTCAGTCTACACAATCCAAAGATAAAGTAAAATTTGTAAAGTCCTTTTCTACAAAACCATACAGAATGTAATGTAAGGTGTGTATTCTGAAGGTTTACCCTGGATAAATCGTTGGGAAACCTGTAGTTAAAGTTGTAGATTGTCATAGGAGAGTACACTAACAAGAATCAAACTCAGGACAGTTAATAGGTCTTCACTTAGGGCTTTAGTTTAAAAAAATTAAGTGAATTGTTAGTGTGCTAGTTTCTGTGTAGAGTCATCGTGGGTACAGAGTTTGAGGTATCTGTCATCGACTAGTAATTACTGGAACTAGGATGGAAAAAATCTGCTCTTTTGGCTCTTAAACTCTATACATATTTGCTATTGTGTCACATTGATTTCTATGGTTTCATCTAGATCTATCCAATAGATTACTTCTATTTATTCATCAGGATTTTGTTCCTGTCACTTTCTTAAGATCATGCCTTTTGTATAACATGGATTGTACATAATTTCCCCTGTATTTCTCTAAATTAAAGCACGTTTTCAGGTGTCTGGCTAGCTTATTCAGTGGAGCGTTATGACTCTTGGGCTCATGATTTTGAGCTCCATGTGTGGTGTAGATTACCTAAAAAAAATTTTTTTTTTAGTGAATTAGAGCACATTTCTTAGAAATGAGCAGTCATTTTAGATTTGGTCCTGATTAGCTTAAATAGAATGGAAGATTCCTCTTGTTTCTGCCTCAGTGATTTTTCACCTTATTGGGAATAGGTACATTTGTAGAATTTCAGCAGTTTCAGAGATGCTTACACATTCCAAAGCCCAAACAACATGGTAGCCTATAAAATCAATCCTAGGAAAATCAAAGGTAAGCAGGAAGAAACACCATCTTGAAATCCCATTATAGATCATAATGAAGCAGAAGAAAATACCTAACACTTGAATGACTTTTTTAACATATTTGTGGGCCTAAGCTATCTGGCAGTTATTTCCAGAATTGATAATTTGATAATTAATATTAACCTAAACCATCATTTTTAATCTATCTAAATTTTTAAGACCTGAAGGCAGGTATGGTACATTAAACAAATAAATTCAGGAGAATATAGATATTTACTAATATATTCTAGTTGTTTCTGCTTTGATAGTGATTGAAATTTAATACTATTAATCAGGGTTTTTGAGACCCAAAGATCACTTTTACATCTAGACATTTAATAAGCTTGACTCTGTAAACTTTATTTATTTAAGATTTTTATTTTTAAGTAATCTCTACATCCAACGTGGGCTTGAACTTAACCCCAAAATCAAGAGTCACACGCTAGACTAAGCCAGCCAGGCGCCTCTATAAACTTTTATTTTTATTTTATTTCTTTAAAGTTTATTTATTTTGAAAGAGCAAGAGCGAGCAGGAGAGGGGCAGAGAGAGAGAGAATCCCAAACAGACTCTGTGCTGCCAGCACAGAGCTGGCTGGACCTGGGGCCATGCATGACCTGAGCCATGACCTGAGCCAAAACCAAAAGTCTGACGCTTAACCAACTGAGCCACCCAGGCACCTCTGTAAACTTCTAAAGTTTATTTATTTATTTTTGAGAGAGTAGGGAAGGCCGAAGAGAGAGAATCCCAGCCTAGAGCCCAATCCAGGGCTTGAACTCATGAAAGGAGATGATGGATGACCTGTGCCCAAATCAAGAGTCAAGACACTTAACTAACTGAGCCACCCAGGCATCCCTAAACTTTTATTTTTAATAAATGACTTGTTAGGCGTATGTTTTGCTTGGAGATTAGGACAGAGTTCCTTTGTCTTATCTGTTCAGATAATTAGCTGGCTCATGTGTGATCAGAAGTGATTTAGGGTTGTTTTTTTTTTTTTACGGTATTTTAATTACCTTTTTATTCTGGCTAGATTTTATACCAACACTTAATGTCCAGATTGCTGGTTTATGGGGCAGTCATAACCCGTTTAGGGTTTCTAGTGCTTTTTCCTTTGGTAATAGTGAAACTTGTGTGAAGGCTTTTTAAGGACGTGGGCTTTTATCAATTATCAGTAGGGGATCAGCACATGATGTTCATCTTAATAAGGTTTTCTTGTGGGGAAAATGGTTACTTAAATTTGTAGCTGGTTTTTGAAGGTGTCATACTCAGCTTTGTATTTCCTATCCCTTTGACCTTGAGGGTTATAGTAGGTATGGTTTTCTCCTCATGTTTTCAGTCATACACTTTGAGATTTTACAAGGAAGGTCTACTTAAACTTCTTCCTTAGAGGTTTTCAAGAGTTCATTTTTGTTTGAGTAGCAGTTAAGTTCCATGGCACTAAAAGCCATTCAGCACTAACAGTTTATCTTCCAAAATACACTTTTGTTCTGAAAATTGGAGCATTTGACTTGAAAACTGCATTTCTTGCCTTATTTTCATTATGACGATTTACCTGCGTTGAGTGAAATTGTGTATTTCCAGTGAGGTGAAGTATAAGGAATGTGAACTGGCAAGGTCATTGGTTTGGAGACTTGTGCCAATGACAGTGAGTGGGTTGGTTAGGAGGGGTAGGTTAGATCTCTAAATCCAACAGGATTGGGCCATGAGTTGTTCCATGCCCAAAGATATGGATTAACTCACCATCATTGACTGAAACTGCTTTTAAAGTATCTTCTTCCTCATTAACAAATTTGTCTACTGAGCAACAACCTCTGTAGAAGCACCAATACCTCCCTACCTTCTAAATCATACATTTTCTTATTTCCTGGAGCTCAAACATAAAAGTGATCCTTAAGGGGTGCCTGAGTGGCTCAATCAGTTGAGCATCCCACTCTTGGTTTCAGCTCAGGTCATGATCCCAGGGTCTTGGGATTGAGCCCTGCACTGGGCTCTGCACTAAGTGTGGAGCCTGCTTAAGATTCTCTCTCCCACTCGTCTTCTTTCACACTCACGTTCTCTCTCGAATAAAAAATTGTTTTTGATAGAGCTTAAAAACAAGAATTATGAGCACTTCAATAACTCTTAACATCATTTTTCACTTGGCAAATCAATAACTGCTGTGTTTCAAGGGTGGTCTTGACTGAAAACTGCTTAAGTGAAAATTTAGTTGTGCCCTCACTTGTTTGGCAATGTACATGTGCTCTTTCTTAATTTAGGAAAATGTTCCTGTGATAGCTACTCCTAGGAAAAACTAAAATACTACTATGTTAAAGTATAATGGAAACATTTTATATTAAATTGGGTTGAGGAGAAGAGAATTCTCTGAAAGACCATATAAAATCACTGTTTTCACTACCAGGAGGATTGAAACCTTAGAGATTTCAGAGATTAGCCACAAATGAAGTATATTAGAGGGAGAGTCCACATATATGAATTACATAATTTTAATACATCACATTTGCTCCTTAAAACTTTGGAAGTTAGGCAGAGCAGCACTTGGTGGGTAGTTTTCGTAGAAAACTGGGCCTTGAAATTAAGTTAGTTACTAAAAAGGTGCAGAACTAGAATTATAAGATTTTTTTTCCTACTGCTATGTCTTACCTTCTTATGCTGCCACAGTATTTTGTAAAAATGACATGGAATGTAGAGATTTTCTAAAACTGATACCCATGGAAGAAGCTTTTTGTTGTGCTTTGAATTTTCTCTTTACAAATTGTAGGGCCATACTTCCCCAGTGGAAGAACCAACTGAGCAACCAGTGTCTGTATTTGAGAGCTGAATGCATGCTGGGCATTGGATTTAGGCACTAGTGAATAGCAAATAAGACAGACAATATTCTCCATCTTGTTGTAACTATGAGTACATCTTATGTTTAAATGTTGTTAGAATTAATCATGGCTTTTTATACACAGCAAACACATTTGAGTGGCTCTTTTTTTTATAGTCCTAAGCTGGTTAATCTTGGCAGTTTTATGTGGTTCAGTCTGTTATCACAAACTAGTTAGCAGTAATGATTTATCTGTATAATTCTGTGGATAATAAAAATCAGGGATTTAGCTAACAGTAAATATACCACTGTTGGCAGACACCAGTAATTGCAATCCCTTCTTGTGAGAACTTTATTTGGGATTGTTTTTGTTTGTTTTTTGAGTTATATATTATGTGTTGTGTTACTGTGTATTGTAACACGTATAAAAAGAGATCAATATAGACTATTCATTATAAAAAGCAGTGCTTTATTGATACTGCCCTAGTACAAAGGAGGCTTTTATGTCCATCCCTTAAGATCAACCAACTATCCTTGGGTATGCATCTTCTTGAAGTAGCTGCAGTATTCAAAGCAGTAAAGAAGAAAGGTTTGAAGTGGACTTTTGAATGAAATTAGCCAAAAGAAACAAATAGACAGTGAATATTATTCTTGTATAAGATCACTGTTGGGTCTTGCTGACTTAATTTTAGTTGTGAAGGAATTCTGTTTTCTTTTTATCCAATAGGATGTATAGTTACCCGGCACGCGTTCCTCCTCCTCCTCCTATTGCTCGGGCTGTGGTTCCCTCAAAACGCCAGCGTGTATCAGGAAACACCTCACGAAGAGGCAAAAGTGGCTTTAATTCTAAGAGTGGACAGCGAGGATCTTCGTCCAAGTCTGGAAAGTGTATGTATTACTGCAGTTTTGTGATTCTGCTATTTTCTTGTGTTGAAATAGGGAAATTAGTGCAGCCAGTAGTCAATTTTTATACAAATAGCTCCGCATTATCAAAACAGTGGAAGAGGAGAAGGTAGTGGTTCAGGGGCCAATTTAGACTGCCTTCTATAAGTTACATAAATTACAAGGCCTTGGTAATTTGAAAAAAGTTGCTAGACTTTAGGGAGCTAACTAAGCATTTATAAATTTATGAAATGTGTAGGTCAGTAAAAACAGTACAAAAAATGCTTTCAAATATAATTGAGGTCTTTAGCGGGCCTACAAAAGTAAGATTCTACTGCTAAGTGAGCAGGCACATTAGATTTAGTTTTTAGCTACCAGCTATAAAACCGAGGGTCCCACATTACCGGGAGAATATGGTCCTGGCTCCATTTCTCTCCAGTGATCTTCTGTTGGCTACGGCCATATGGTTTAGCTGGGGATGAATTTGGCAACTGGCAGCTTTCTGGTATAGTTGATTCTAATCTAGAGTTTCGTTTGTATTAAAGTGAAAGGCGATGACCTTCAGACCATTAAGAAGGAGTTGACCCAGATAAAGCAAAAAGTGGATTCTCTACTGGAAAGCCTGGAAAAAATTGAGAAAGAACAGAGCAAACAAGGAGGTAAATGGTTTTCCTGCTTGTTGGGTATAAAGTTGGGTTAGCCACCTAAGATAGTTGAAGGTATATGTTGGAGTAGTGGGATATAAAGCAATTGAATATGAAACTTGGGGAGTTTGAATTGGGAAGGGCATTTGTGTGGGAGGATTTAGGTTTGTGCTGCAGTTCTGTGATCATTAGTGGGGATTGTCTACATCCTGTGGACATTACTTGCCCCTAGACAGACTTGTCCTTCTCATCCCCAGTAGAGATGAAGAATGATAAGTCAGAAGAGGAGCAGAGCAGCAGCTCCCTGAAGAAAGATGAGACTAATGTGAAGATGGAGTCTGAGGGGGGTGCAGATGACTCTGCTGAGGAGGGGGACCTACTGGATGATGATGATAATGAAGATCGGGGGGATGACCAGGTGAAAACCACGGGAAAGGAAAGAAAGAGGTGGTGGAGGGGGGATCAGGGACACATGGAGTGCCTCTAACTCCATCCTATTTGTGTCTGTTTCTCACAGCTGGAGTTGATCAAGGATGATGAAAAAGAGGCTGAGGAAGGAGAGGATGACAGAGACAGCGCCAATGGCGAGGATGACTCTTAAGCACATAGTGGGGTTTAGAAATCTTGTCCCATTATTTCTTTACCTAGGCGCTTGTCTAAGATCAAAATTTTCACCAGATCCTCTCCCCTAGTATCTTCAGCACATGCTCACTGTTCTCCCCATCCTTGTCCTTCCCATGTTCATTAATTCATATTGCCCTGCGCCTAGTCCCATTTTCACTTCCTTTGACGCTCCTAGTAGTTATGTTAAGTCTTACCCTGTAATTTTTGCTTTTAATTTTGATACCTCTTTATGACTTAACAATAAAAAGGATGTGTGGTTTTTATCAACTGTCTCCAAAATAATCTCTTGTTATGCAGGGAGTGCAGTTATTTCCATTCATACATGAGCTCAGTAGTTGCTTCCCTAACTGCAAAGGCAATCGCTTTAGTTGAGTAGCACCTGAGAGAGCTTTGAGTTAGAGGTATGTGTGTTATACCCCACATAAGAGTGCTTATGTGGGGATGTTCAACACAAATGTAACAATGTATTTTTGTGAATGAGAGTTGGCATGTCAAATGCATCCTCTAGAAAAATTAGTGTAATAGTCTTAAGATTTGTTTTCTAAAGTTGATACTGTGGGTTATTTTTGTGAACAGCCTGATGTTTGGGACCCTTTTTTCTCAAAATAAACAAGTCCTTATTAAACCAGGAATTTGGAGAAAAAAAAGAACCTGGTTTTTTATTTTTGTAGTTGATAATTGTTTACTTCCAATTCTTTGTTTCACAGCGGCTTCCACAAAACCCTTAAAATGTACTAAATATATTTTTCTTTGAGTCATAGTCATTATGCATACCAACATACACTACTCAAACGATGTATCATTGGGGTGGGTATTGTGTTAAGGAGACAAGTTACTTAAATTCTTTTGCAGAATGGCTCTTCTTTCCAAATGAAAAGGTTTGGGAACTACATTAAGCCTTTTCATCAATGTTTTGTGGTCCAGTTGGCACCCTTTTTGAGATTTTTGTTGTGTGCTAAATTGTTTTCTCCTTAAATAGATGAGGCTCAGACATGTCAAGATTTTTGGAAAATTGAAACAACTGGAGAACGAAGTTTCTTTTTTCTCCCATTTTATCCTTTTAATTGATATAGTCCCAGTTGCTTTCTGGATTGAGTCTATGCCTCACTGTTACTAAAAATAGGAAAGCTCTTTCTTTACTTCTCTTCTATAGTATATAATAACCTTGCAAGGTTGCTGAGAACATGTATTTTACTTTAAATTGGTTTAATCCCTGTAAGTAATTTTTGCGCCTTTGCCAATATGATTAATTGTTGTGATTTTTAGTCACGATACTAATTAGCACCCAGACTTCTAAGGACAGATTTATTAAACAGCTTCTAGATTTGTGATGTTTGCCTAATCCTGAAAGGTCCAGTTTATTTATGTTTTATACTTCAGTTTCCAGCCGAACAGGACAAAAACATCGTTAGTTTAGACTACTATCATTCACACAAACCTTGGGTTCCCCAGAAAAGTTGTTGCAACAAGGCATTTGTATCCAGCCTACTAGGAGAAGTCCTGTCCTATTTATTAGAATTCCATAAATCATTTTATGTAACAGGTGACAAAGCAGAAAAGAAGGAAGAGCTGAACTATGGACTACCTTTGGACCTCATGTCCACAGTATGAAAGTAGCTTTTTACCCACCCTGTTTCTGATCTGACATGATTTCATGTTACACAAACTCCCTTTCGGCACATAACTCCCAACAAGAAAATAAATTGGATGCTTAGAAGAAAGGGACACGGTTCTAAGATGTTAATAAAACCTGTTTAAGGTTATAATGTTAGCCATCAGTACTTAAAAGGTAATAGACTAGTCAGGCCAGGCCTAAAAATACCCACTTTTATAATTTCGTATGAAACCAAATATTGAAAGAAACTGCAGAAAGCTTAGAGAAATGATCATATGCTGTTAGAAAACATATACACATAGGGTTATTGATACAATGCCAAGAGACCTCTAGTTTATCTTGATGGGGAAGAATCATTTCATACTTGAAGATCCTCTTAGAACTAAGAACAATACTGTAGAATTCTATAGTCATAGGTGTACTCTTTTAATACTTTGAAATTGAGGCTCCAAGGCCAAAACTGTACAAAAGTAAAGGAAACATGATTGAAATAGCATATAGTTCTACATCTTGCAATCTGATGAAATGGATAGATGACAAACTTTTTTTTAAAAAAAGAGAGGCCATCGTCTTACCACCGATCTAATGAAGGTTTATAGTCACTGTTATGTTACTTAACTTTGGGCCCCAGGAAAGAGATTGGAGTAGTTTTAATAGAAATCTAGGCAGAGCAAGTGGTGGGCTTTGTTAGCAGTGCAGGTAAGGATGAAAAGCTTGAGTTTCAGACTCAGCTAATTGTTTAGAGGGAATTCTGGGTAACAACAATCTCAAATTCCAGGACCTTAAAGCTATTCAGTAGAAGATTTAAAACAGTAAAATATGGTGATGTATTTGTTGGGTATAAAATTCAGAATAATGTTTTCCTTTTTTCCCCCAATATGCCAAGAAATAGAAGAAAAAATAGCTTGGAAGCTTTTAAGAATGGTTTCCAGCCAGGAATTGATTAAGAAGGTAGATGACTTAAAATGAAATCTTTGAAACTTTTTTTTTTTAATGAGTTTTAATTTTTTTTAGAGAGAACAAGCAGGGGAAGGAAGAGGGTGAGAGAGGATCCCAAGCAGGCTCCACACCCAGTCTGGACCCCAGTGTGGGGCTCTATCTCATGACTAAAATCAAGAGTTAGATGATTAACTGAGCCCCCTAGGCTTTGAAACATACCTGATACCCAATTTTTAATGGAGAAACTTCTTTGGAGTTGACTGGCTAAGGTAGTTTCAAGTTTCATCTGAAAACTGCAAGGATTGTTAGTACTATTCAATACTTGTTTTAAAGCCTCTGTTTTACAGAGGGAACTAGGCATAACAAAATAGGAAAATGTAAACAAGAACAACAGGATTATGGTAAATTGGAACCAGGGAATAAACAAGTCAAATGAATATTAAAAATGTAATGGAAGGAATAGAAAAATAGGCATCATTCCAGCCATACAGTAACCAGAAGATCCAAAAAAGGAGTCTACTGGATGACTTCTAGCAATAGGTTTATTCAAAAGAATAAGTAGCTAGGAGAAGCAAAGCCCATGGATATGATATGCAAAGTAAAGAAACAGAACTGATGAGACATGGTTTTAGACTACCAAATGAGGTATGTTATGGAAGTAGTTGGGAAATAGGAAATAGCTGTGTATTTAATGAGATCAATTGAAAGCTATACTTAGTTCTGAGCACATGTAGCTGACCTGTGACAGCATTGACTAATGATGAACTAATGAATATTATTTTTAGGAAAACCAGAAAGCCTCATCATTGTGGCCTAGGAGAATGAAGGATTTAGCCATATCCGTTGACCTTTTTATTGAATGTGAGGGAAATTCAGCTGCACCAGTGTCAAATGGGGTTTGAGTTTCTGGACCCTGGTTCAGATCACACCAAAAATTGCAATTCAGTGGAGTTCTAGATAGATTTAAGGAAAAAAGACACTGTGATGAGTTGAAGCCAGTTAACAATAGTAGACACACAGATAAGACATAAAATGAGAGCGACCAGTAAATGAGCTACATATAATATGCAGAGTATGGGTTGGTAAGTAACTATAAAGAACTTCATTTGCCTTATCAATGCTGAATCTCATAGAGAACAGGTATCATTTACACTGTGTTTGACAAATGGGGCATTATGTTGGAGAATTTTTAGTGTTTGGAAAGACCTTAGGATAAAGTGAAAATCTGCCCAGCTAAACTGTACAGAAAAGGCTAGATTTTAGATATATATGTGACTGGGATGACAATTCCAAATATTTAGAGGGGTGACTAAAGTAGGAGTGTTGGAAAATACCTATTTGAATTTTAATCAAATTAGTCCTAATAAAGAAGGCCTCAAAACAATATATGGTTCATAAGTAACTTTCAAGTTAATCCAAAAACTTAAAATCCCAATTTGGAAAAGCAAAACCTGTTTAAAGCCCTGTTGAGAGCTAGTCAGCCTCCCCCACCCCGCACTTAAGTCAGAACTACAATAGAAAGAAGGGACAGTATAATGGAGTGCGAAAAGGCAAAGCAGTTACATAATAGAAGCCCAAGATTTGATTGTGCAAAATGACTCCTGCAGGCTGGCCTCTTCACAAACAGTTTTAAAATAATTATTAGTTGAGTGGATCTCAACCTTGGTTGTGCATTAAAATTACCAAGGGAGCTTTTAAAATCCTGACACCCAGGTGTACATTCCAGACCAATTAAATCTCTTCAGTTGGGACTTAAGTGGATTAAGAGAAGTGCTTACAGTAAGAAAGTATGGTGGCAACGCATTATTTTAAAAAATGAAAGTGTCAGGTGAAAGGGTGAGAGTGTACCTGCATTGAAATCTATGGCCAAAGTATAGAAAGCACTGAAGAGGGGGAGGTGTCTGGGTAGGGTTATAAGTTGAGAAAAGCTACGGCTGGAAGAGAGACACATGTTAAAGTAAGCCCAATTTTATCCATCCACCATTCTTAAAGCTATTGCACTGTCCAGTAGAGCTTTCTGTAATGGAATTATTTCATAATGCATTGACCAATATGCTAGCCCTGTGGCTGCCACCCTTGAAATGTAGGTAGTGTGACTAATTGGATTCTAATTTTTACTTTTATTTTTTATTAGCACAATGCAGGGGATGGGCAGAGGGAGAGAAAGCAAGAATCTTAAGGGGCTTGATCCCACAACCCTTGAGACCATGACCTGAGCTGAAGTCAGAGTCGGATGCTCAACCAACTGAGCCACCCAGGCGCCCCAAATTTTATTCATTTTTAATTTAAGTTTAAATAGCCACAGGTAGCATGTGGCCAGTTTATTGGATAGTGTAGTGCTAGAGAATACTGAGCAGTTTTCAAACAAGTACAGATGACTTAGTGAACAAATGTGACTTTACAAGTTGTTTCATGCCCTGAGTTCATTGAAGACATTTCTAGGCCCTAGGCCCTACAGTATTCAAGAGTATGAGGACATCCACAGCTACAAGTTTAGTCTGCCAACTTCATTAAGCAATGCTTCTCGCAAGATATAATCTTGTCAGGGGGGCCCAAGGCATCCATCCAAGCATGATGCTGGGCAAGCATTTAACACAGTCTTACTGATTTTCACACAATCCCATTGTATTAGATTATATAATCCAATATATATACAGGATTATATTCCATATATATATATATATATATATATGGAAGTAATTCTGTGTTTCAGAGAGTTTCGGATTAAGTGCCTTGTTGAATGCCCCATAATTATGTTAGCACCAACATTTCAACCTGTGATCTGACTTGACCAAGGATTTTGGACCTTAGGAGAGAAAATGGTATCTTTGAGCTTACATCCTGAATCCCAAAAACTGACACCTGTTACCAAACCAGGATATCAGACTTTAGGATCCCAGCACTCTCTTTCTTAAATTTAACAAAAGAAGAAAAACATCCTTACAATTTTTCTCTCGATTCTGTACACTGAATACTAGGAGGGATTCATAGACGTAACAATTATAACACATCTTATTGAAAAACACCTAAGAATATAGTCTCTCTCACCCGTTTTCCTTAGCTCTTCCTGGGTAACCCAGAGGCACTATTTTAAACTATTCTATCTCAAGCAACAAACTTAACAAATATCTTGTAAAAATTATTTTCTTCAGGATAACACTCTGATTATACAACTTTGACCCTGTATCTTTATGCCTGCAAGGTCCATTAGAAGCACCTGGCAGTGTCATTGCAAGAGTGTCCTTTAAAAAAGGCTTGATCTTTACCCCAAAAGATTTATTAATGTGAAAGGGTGTTCAGTGACACAGGTTGAGGTACTGCTGCAAACTTACAAGCCACAATAATGAGTTTCTGGTGTGAATTTGGGACATAAGGAGCCCCCCACCCCCACCCCAGGCAAAAGTTTGAGCCTGAGAATCTACCTGTCAAGTTCAATGACTCACAAACCCCGTGCCCATTTCCAGCTTGGTTAACAGCTTTACTAGTTCCCATCCAGACTTAAAAAATCTTCCTATGGATCATAAAGTCTTGGAGTCTGATAACCTTTTGCCTATTTTGTCCCTGCCCTAAAGGATACTTGCTTTAGAGAGAGATGAGACACTTAAAGACCCTCTTGGCCCTCCTGGAGGGATTTACCAGAGGGCTTGTAGTGGAGCCAGGTGGTCTGCTAGATGAGCTAGAGCCAGCTGCCAGCCCACCCTCTCTCACAGTATTCCTCTCCCTACTCAGAACCCATGCTACTACATTTTGTTAGTTTCCTCATCCAGTCAAACCTGCCCTTTCCCCAGAACTTTATGTGGACTCCACAGAAGCTGTTCTATAGTGGCAGCTAGGTCATTCACAGGGTCCTGGAAGCTGCCGGGGTGTAGTTGCCAGAAGGTTGTCTGCTTAACTGCTGGAAATACTGCAGTGGTCTGCTCTGTCCTTAGCAGGTCCTTCATCCTGGACTGACCCTCAGCGTTTTTCCAGCTAGATTCTCAGTGTCTTGGGAAGGAGGAGCAGCTCTTAGAATCTACTCCCTTGTAGGAAGTCTAGAAGCATCCTCACTTGCTCGCTGTTATTTGACCACCTGTGGAGATAGCTTCAGTGTTTGCTGTCAGTGTTTTCATTCCCTCTCACCTGGGCAAACAATCCTGATTCATTCCCCTGGTGGGACCCAGTAACTACCTGGCTACATACCCAGGGCCTTGCCATCTCCCTACCTCTCTGAAGCTTAACCTGTCTTGTCCTCTTAAGCACTCGCCTAAGTGTAAGGATACACATCTTCCCTTTTAAAATATTAACCCTCCAGCACAGTCCCTCACTTTGTGAAGGAGTCTGCAGTCTTCACACAAATGGCTCAAAGGTTTATTTTCCTTAGATCTCTACAGACCTTGGGAGGCTTTGTCTCAGCTTTGGTGTATCTGACGAGTCCTGTTTTAACTTTTCCCACACAAGACGGCAGCCTCCTGCCTGCCCTTTATACACTCGTTTTTCTTGCCTTCCTTGCAATGCCCGTTGGATGTCAGTGGTTTCATTACCACATTTCCCCACTCCTGCCCTCTTGCAACTTTGGTAGTCTTCAGTCCTCCCCCTGAGGAATAGTTGTACTTGACTTCAGAATAACAGCAGCTTCAGAATCTCCTAGGCACAATTCAGTTGCAACATGATCACATAACACTTTTCCTAAGAAGAAATAGGCTAGTGAAACAAAAATAACCAAGTTTAACAAAATGCATATCCCTGTATCCAGCTGAGGTAAACACATGGTTCTATTTGCTGTTTAGAAATAAACGCCATATTTTATTGCTACTGGTAAAACTCATGTGCCTCATAAATGTCTGTTCAATCCGTTTTACTTTCTCTCCACCTTCACCTACCATCATTCCAGTCCAAGCTACCATCACCTTGCCTCTGGTTTACTGCAGTACCCTCTTGTATACCCACAGCCACTGTGATCCTTTTCCAGTCACTTCCGCACAACAGCCATAGCGATCTTTTCAAAACACACCTATAATCATGGCACTTCTTGGTTTAAAAGCTCTTCTGGCTTCACTTGCCTTACGATAACGGTAAAACTTCTTACAGTCTACACAGGCATAAATGGTCTTCCCTTGACCATCTGTCCAGCCTCTCTACCGTGTGCTTCCTTACCTACCTTGTCCAAATTTTCTTTTGTGCCTCTTACTCCCCATGGTCACTCCCCACACCTTTGTCCATTTGGGTCCCTAGTTAACTTCTTTTCATCCTTAGAGTTCAACTCAAGTGTTGCTTCCTCCAGGAATCCTCCCCTGCCTTTCTTAAGTAGACCAGTAGTCTCTCAGAGAACCAGTAATCTCTTTGTAGCACAAATTACAGTCACACTCATCAATGTGTATGATTTCTTAATTAATACGGCTTTCTTATTAGAGTGGCACTCAGTGAGAGCAGGAACCACATCTGTTACTGTTCACCAATATATCTCAAGTGTTTCACTGTGTCTGAAACTTAGAAATAGGCTCAATGAATGAAAACGGAAAGTGAAAGGTGAAGTGGGGGAAGGTTAGCTCTGGTTAGGGAAGTATTGGAAACACAGCCTGAATGCCAAGCAAGGTTGAAGAACTGACTGTACAACACACCTGAAGGAATGTTGTAATGCCTTGGGCCTGTTCCAAGGAGATGCATTCTTGCAGGTGAATTTCAGTGCCCCTGCTTTCATTGTAATATTTCACAATCCTTTCCCTGTGCCTCCAGTAAATCCCTAATAATCCATATCTGGTTGCCAAGGATATGAGAGAGTGCATTATCCAAGAAAGATGCATATGCTCATTGAAATTAACCTCTTTTAATACCTGTAAGTCCAGTTTCCCTTACAAAGACCACTGTACCCTTAATGAGTTGCTCTCTGACCCCTCAACACCTGTATTCTTTAATTTTTTAAACTATACATATATAAAATGCATGCATTTTAAGCATACAGCTTCATGAGGATTTACAAAATGAACATGCCTGTTTAATTAAACACCACCTTGATCAGGATATGGAACATTACCAGCACCCCAGAAGCAACCTTCATGCCCCCTCCAACCATTACCCCACTAGGTAACCACTATTTTGACTTCTATCACCATAGATAGGTGTTGTTTGTGAACTATACATAGATGGAATAGTACTGTTGAAGTTTGGGCTCCCCTGGGAGAAACACTTGGATGTAGTTTGTGTGGGGAATGACTCCAGGAGACATGACTCCTGAGGAAGTGGAAGAGTGAGACAGTTAAGAAGAAAAAGCCAATATAAAGGTGTGTTACTGAGATCAGGTACATAATGTTCAGAGTTTTCTGAAGGATGGGGGAACAGGAGGCTGGAATATTTATCCACTGGCTCCTGTTCCCCATTGACAGAGGGATGCCACAGCAGGGGTTCACTTCTCTGCAATTTTGGGCTGTAACTGATCTTAATCAGCTCCAACAGCATTGAAGGACATTTGGATTGTTTTGGTTTGAGTAATATTGCCATGAACATTCTTGTACCTGTCTTATGAGAACACATGTACACATTTGTACATATTTCTGTTGGGTATATATATAATCGGGTGGTATTGGGGCATAGGTTATGTGTGTATGCAGCTTTAATAGATATTGCCAAACAGCTTTCCAATGTGATTGTACTAACTGATATTTTCACTAGCTGTAAATGAAATTTTTCGTTGCTCCACATCCTTATCAGCACTTGGTATTGTTAGTCCTTATTCTAGTTTTTTTTAATGAGTGTGAGTGTGCCTCAGTTTGCTCTTTGGTAAACTTTTTATTGTATAATTTACATACAGAAAAGTGCACAAATCATGTGTACAGCTGTTACTTGTCACACACTGAACACACTCACAAAAAATAGCAAGAAATCAAGAATTGAAAAATCACCAGCACTACAGAAGTCCCATGCATGCATGCCCTCTTCTGGCAACTTATCCCACCATCCCAAAGGACATCTATTATCCTGACACCATAGATTCTTTTTGGCTGTTTTTGAGCTTCAAATAAGTGAAATAATATATTATGTGGGGGTTTTTTTTTTGTCTATCTTCTTTGAGTCAACATTATGTCTTTTCAATTCATCTATATTGTTGCATGTTGTAGGTGGTTCGTTCATACTGTTGTATAATATTACATTATACAAATATACTGCAATTTATTCATTCTGTGAGTAGGCATTTAGACTGTTTTCAGTTTGGGCTATTATGAATAAAGCTGCTATGAACATCCTAGAGCATGTCTTTTTTTGAACAAATGTGTCTATTTCTGCTGGGTATAAAACTAAGAATGAAATCACTAGAATAAAGAATATTATCCCATACCCTTGCCTATCTGCTATTTTCCAATTTTAGCCATTCTAGTAGGTATCCTAGCAGTGTCACATTAATTTTTTTCCCCCTTGGGGCTCCTGGGTGGCTCAGTCTGTTAAGCATCCAACTCTTGATTTCAGTCTTGATCTCATGGTTCATGGGTTCAACCCTCGCATCGGGCTCTGCACTGACAGTGTAGAGGCTGCTTGGGATTCTGTCTCTCCTCTCTGCCTCTCTCCCACTCACACTCTCTCTCTAAATAAATAAACATTAAAAAATATTTAATTTTTTTTTCTTAATTTTTTTTTTCTTTCCTTTTTAAAAAATCAGCTTCTAGAGGCACCTGGCTAGCTCAGTCAGAAGAGCATGTGACTCTTGATCTCAGGGCCCAGAGTTCAGGACCCATGTTGGGTATAGAGATTATTTAAATAAATAAAGGTTTAAGAAAAAATAAGCTTCTAATGTTGGAGTAACATTTGGTTTACAGAAAAGTTGCAAAGAGTACAGAGAGCTTTTTGTCTACCCACCCTCCAGTTTTGCCTAATGTTAACATCTTAATGCTACTATGGTACATTTTTCAAAATTAAGAAACCAACACTGGCACATTACTATTAAACTCCAGACCTTATTCAGATTTCAGCAGTTACTACATTCACTCATGTTGGTGGTGGGGGGCGGTTCTGCACAATTTTATCACCTGTATGATTCATGTAATCACCACCACATTCAATATGCAGAACTGTCCCATCACCACAAAAGAACTCTTATACTATTTGTCATTGTACTGTGTCCCCCATCCTCCTACAACTGTTCCTATCCCTTGTAAACCACTAATCTGTTCTTCATCACTATAATTTTGCCATTTCAAGAAGTTCTATAAATGACATCATACTATGTAACCTTTTGAGAAGGGCTGTCCCACAGACACCCACAGCACAGTGCCCTCGAATTTCATCCAAGTTGTTACATGTAACAATAGTTTGTTCTTTTTTATTGCTGTGGATGTACCAATTTGTTTAACCCATTCATCTGTCGAAGGACATTTGCAATGCTTCCAGTTTGGGGCTATTACAAATAAAAGTTGCTATAAATATTTGTGTATCAGTTTTTGTGGACATAAGCTTTCATTTCTCTGGGATAAATGCCCAGGGGTGTGGTGATTGATGAGTGGCATGGTAAGTATATGTTTAATCTTATGAGATATTGCTAAACTATTTCCCGGAGTTGCTGTGTTATTTTACATTCCCACCAACAAGTACAAGAGATTTAGTTTCTCTGCATTCTTGGCAAGATTTGAGATTGTCACTACTTGCTTTTTTAAAAAAGTAATCTCTATACCCAATGTGGGCTTCAACTCAACCCTGAGAGTAAGAGTCACATGCTCCACTGACTCAGTCAGACGACCCAGGATTGTTGCTAGTTTTTATTTTCACTTTTTTTTCAGGCTTATTTACTTATTATGAAAGAGACAAAGACAGCATGAGCATGGGAGGGGGAGGGGGGGGAGAGAGAGAGAGAGAGAGAGAGAGAGAGAGAGAGACAGAATCCCAGGCAGGATCCGCACCTCAGTGCAGAGCCCAATGCGGGGCTCAAACTCACAAAACCTGAGCTGAAACCAAAATTTGGACGTTTCACCGACTGACCCACCCAGGTGCCCCTATTTTCACTTTTTCAATAGGTATGTAGTGGGGATTTGTTTTCATTTTTTTGTAGTTTTTGTTTACTTGTTTGCATTTCCCTAATGGCTATGATATTGACCATCTTTTCACGTGGTTTTCTGCCATCCACATACCCTCTTTGGTGAATTGTCTGTGAATGGCTTTTTTCTATGTTATAATTGTGTTTTTTTTTTTTTACACTGCTGAATCTTGAGGGGTGCCTGGTTGGCTCAGTCAGTAAAGCATGTGCCTCTTGATCTCAGTCATGAGTTCAAGCCCCACACTGGGTACAGAGCTTACTTAAAAAAAGAAACTTCTGAGGGGTGCCTCTGTGTCTCCCTCTCTATGCCCCTCCCCTACTTGTGTGTGTGCACTCTCTTGCTCTCTCTCTCTCTCTCTCTCTCTCTCAAAAATAAACTTAAAAAAAAGAAACTGCTGAGTTTGGGGAGTTATTTATATATTCTAGAGACAGATCCTTTGTCAAATGGTTTGCAAATATTTCCTCTCATTCTGTAATTTTTTTTATCTTTTTATTATTTTATTCTATATTATTTTATTTTAAGTTTACATCCAAGTTAGCTAATAGTGCAATAATGATTTCAGGAGTAGATTCCAGTGATTCATCCCCTATGTATAACAACCAGTGCTCATCCCAAGTGTCTTCCTTAATGCCCCTTACCCATTTAGCCCATTCTCCCACCCACAAGCCCTTCAGCAACCCTCAGTTTGTTCTCCATACTTAAGAGTCTCTTATGTTTTGTCCTCCTCCTTGTTTTTATATTATTTTTGCTTCCCTTCCCTTATGTTCATCTGTTTTGTCTCTTAAAGCCCTCATATGAGTGAAGTCATATGATATTTGTCTTTGACTATTTTCGCTTAGCACAATACCCTCTAGTTCCATCCACATAGCTGCAAACATCAAGATTTCATTCTTTTTGATTGCCGAGTAATACTCCATTGTATATATATATACCATGTCTTGTTTGACAGTGCTGCTCTCAACATTTGAGTGCATGTGTCCCTTTGAAACAGCATACCTGTATCCCTTGGATAAATACCTAGTAGTGCAATTGCTGGGTTATAGAGGAGTTCTATTTTTAATTTTCTGAGGAACCTCCATACTGTTTTCCAGAATGGCTGCACCAGTTTGCATTCCCACCAGCAGTGCAAAAGAGATCCTCCTTCTCCGCATCCTTGCCAACATCTGTTGTTGCCTGAGTTGTTAGTGTTAGCCATTCTGGCAGGTGTAAGGTGGTATCTCATTGTGGTTTTGATTTGTATTTCCCTGATGATGAGTGATGTTGAGCATTTTTCATGTGTCTGCTAGCCATCTGGATGTCTTCTTTGGAGAAGTGACTATACACGTCTTTTGTCCATTTCTTCACTGGATTATTTGTTTTTTTGGGTGTTGAGTTTGATCTTTATAGATTTTGGATACTAACGCTTTATCTGATATGTCGTTTGCAAATATCTTCTCCCATTCTGTCAGTTGCCTTTTAGTTTTGCTGATTGTTTCCTTTGCTGTGCAGAAGCTTTTTATTTTGATGAGGTCCCAATGATTCATTTTTGCTTTGGTTTCCCTTGCCTCTGGAGACGTGTTGAGTAAGAAGTTGCTGCGGTCTTTGCCTGTTTTTCCCCTCTAGGACTTCTAGGATTTTGATGGCTTCCTGTTTTACATTTAGGTCTTTCATCCATTTTGAGTTTATTTTTGTGTATGGTGTAAGAAAGTGGTCCAGGTTCATTTTTCTGCATGTCGCTGTCCAGTTTTCCGAGCACGATTTGCTGAAGAGACTGTCTTTATTCCATTGGATATTCTTTCTTGCTTTGTCAATAATTAGTTGGCCATATGTTTGTGGGTCCATTTCTGGGTTCTCTGTTCTGTTCCATTGATCTGAGTGTCTGTTTTTGTGCCAGTACTATACTGTCTCGATGATTACAGCTCTGTAATATATCTTGAGGTCTGGGATTGTGATGCCTCTTGCTTTGGTTTTCTTCTTTAGGATTGCTTTAGCTATTTGGGGTCTTTTCTGATTCCATACAAATTTTAGGATTGTTTGTTCTAGCTCTGTGAAGATTGCTGGTGTTTTTGTTTTGTTTTGTTTTGTTTTGTTTTGATAGAGGTTGTGTTTGTTTTTTCATCTTAACAGAGCCTTTTGTAGAGCAAATGTTTTTAAATTTGATGAAGTCCAGTTTATCAATTTTTGTCTTCTATGGATCATGCTTTTTTAAAAAAAATTTTTGAGAGAGAGAGAGCACTAGTAAGGGAGGGGCAGAAAGAGGGAGACACATAATCCAAAGCAAGCTCCAGGCTCTGAGCTGCCAGTAGAGCCCAACGTGAGGCTCGAACTCACCAACAGTGAAATCATGACCTGGGCTGAAGTTGGATACTTAACTGACTGAGCCACCCAGGCACCCCAATCATGCTTTTAAGTGTCATTTCTAATAACTCTTTACCAAGAACTAGGTCCTGATGATTTTCTCCTATGTTTTCTCTGATAAACTTTATAGTTTTATCATTTACATTTTTTGACTATTATGAACGTTTATTTAGCAAAAAAAAAAAAAAAAGTTCAATAAGAAAATGCATAGCCTGATTTGTATTTTGTAGTAAAACAGGTGCTAGGAGAGGGGACATGTGGAAGCAGTTGGTTTCTTCCGGTAAACACACCCATTGTTTATATTTGTCCCAAGACTTCTAACATGATAATACTATTTCTTTGAATTACCACCATTCCAATATTGTTCTGTTGCCCACTAGTGCCATCTCCACACACTGATCTATCACAAGATTCGTAAAGGGATCGAACCCCAGCAATATTCCTTGGACATCTGCCACCATTTAATTTCAATGATAATTTCTTGTCTATAAATTTTTCCAACACGGGAGCGTGAGCTTTGCTCATGGTGTCTACCTCAAAGATGCCTCCTCATTTACGTTTTTTAAGTTTATTTATATTGAGAGAGAGGGCACACGTGCGCGCACACATACATGAACGCGCAGCAGGAGAGGGACAAAGAGAGGGAGACAGGGAATCCCTAGCAGGCTCCATGCTGTCAGTGCAGACTCACAAACTGTGAGATCATTATCTGAGCCAAAACCCAGAGTCGGACACATAACCGACTGAACCATCCAGGCGCCCCTCTTTTACATTTATGATCCACTTTGTTATTTTTTGTATAAGATGTAGGGTTTAGATTGAAGTTTTTTTTTTAATTTATTTTTTACCTATGGTTATTCAATTGCTCCAGCACCATTTGTTGAAAAGACTATCATTCTACCAGTGACTTGCTTTTGCACCTTTGTCAAAAATCAATTGGGCATATTTGTGTAAGTTCCATTTCTGGGTTCTCTATTTTGTCCCATTGATCAATGTATTTATCCACCTGTCCATACCATGTTTTTGTTAACTGTAAAATTGGGTAAAACTGTCTTAAAATTGGTTAGAATGATTCCTTCCACTTTATTCTTTTATTTTTATATCTTGATCTTGTATCTTGCAGCCTCACTGAACTCTTATTCTAGGAGTTTTGTTGGTTAATTTGTTGGTAGCTTCTTTGAGAAAAGAAATTTCTCAGTTCACTGAGAATTTTGTGGATTCATCTGCCTAGATAGTCATGTCAACTGGAAAAAGGGATAGTTATAATTCTTCCTTTCCAGTACGGATGCCTTTGGTTTCCTTTTCTTTCATTCTTACACTGGCTAGGATTTCTAGTACAATGATGTATAAGGATGGTAAGAGCAGATATCCTGCCTTGTTCCTACTTTTAAAGGGAAAAGTATTCAGTCTTTTACCATAAGTATGATGTTAGCTGTAGGTTTTATTAGGCTAATTTTCCTCTACTCCTAACTTTTTGAGAAGTTGTTTTTTTCCTCCCATGAATGAGTGTTGAATTTTGTCAAGTGTTTTTTGTGTGTTAGATGATATTGTGTGACTTTCTTCTTTAGCCTATTAATATGGTGGATTTATTGACTGCTTTCCAAATGTTGAACCAATCTTGCATCCCTAGAATCAATCCCAGCCATGGTGCATAATTCTTTTTATATACATGGTTAGATTTTGTTTGCTAATATTTTGTTGCAGACTTTTGTGTCTATATTCATGAGGGGTGTGTGTGTGTGTGTGTGTGTGTGTTGTTCTGGTTTTTGGTTTGGGTTTGGTGTGCTTTGGTATCATGGTAATACTGGCTCCATTAAATGATTTGGAAAGGATTCTATTTTCTTGAAGAGATTATGTAGAACTGGTGTAATTCTTTTCTAAACATTTGGTGGAACTAGCCACTGAAACCATCTAGATCTAGAGATTTATTTGTAAGGATTTTTAAAACTAGGAACCCAATTACCTATTATCTATTTTGTATTGAGCGATTTTTATAATTTTTTTTTTATTTTTTAGGAATTGATCCATCTTATCTAAGTTGTTGAATTTGGGTAGAGTTGTTTGACCTATGCTCTTATGATTCTTTTCATGTCTGTGGGCTCTGTAGTGATTATCTACTGTTTCAATCTTGATATTGGTAACTTGTGTCTTTTTAATTTGTCAGTCTTGATAGAGGTTTATTAAGATGGTTGATTTGTTCAAAGAGCCACATTTTGTTCAGATTTTTCTAGTTTTCTATTTTCAATTTCATTTTTTCTGCTCTTAATTATTCCCCTTCTTTTTTATTTTTTTAATATTATTTTTTAAATTTACATCCAAATTAGTTAGCATATAGTGCAACAATGATTTCAGGAGTAGATTGCTTAATGCCCCTTACCCATTTAGCCCATCCCCCCTCCCACAACCCCTCCTGTAACCCTCAGTTTGTTCTCCATATTTATGAGTCTCTTTTGTTTTGTCCCCCTCCCTGTCTTTGTATTATTTTTGTTTCCCTTCCCTTATGTTCATCTGTTTTGTATCTTAAAGTCCTCATATGAGTGAAGTCATATGATATCTGCCTTTCTCTGACTAATTTCGCTTAGCATTTTGACCTGAGCTGAAGTCAGACCCTCTAGTTCCATCCACGTAGTTGCAAGCGGCAAGATTTCATTCTTTTTAATTGCCAAGTAATACTCCATTGTATATGTGTGTGTGTGTGTGTATATATATATACATATATACCACATCTTATTTATGCATTCATCCATCAGTGGGCATTTGGGCTCTTGCCATACTTTGGCTATTGTTGATAGTGCTGCTATAAACTTGGGAGTGCATGTGTCCCTTTGAAACAGCATACTTGTATCCCTTGGATAAATACCTAGTAGTGCAATTGGTGGGTCATAGGGTATTTCTATTTTTGTTTTTTTGAGGAACCTTCATACTGTTTTCCAGAGTGGCTGCACCAGCTTGCATTCCCACCATCAATGCAAAAGAGATCCTCTTTCTCCGCATCATCACCAACATCTGTTGTTGCCCGAGTTGTTAATGTTAGCCATTCTGGCAGGTGTAAGGTGGTATCTCATTGTGGTTTTGATTTGTATTTCCCTGATGATGAGTGATGTTGAGCATTTTTTCATGTGTCAGTTGGCCATCTGGATGTCTTCTTTGGAGAAGTGTCTATTCATGTCTTTTGTCCATTTCTTCAATGGATTATTTGTTTTTTGGGTGTTGAGTTTGATAAGTTCTTTATAGATTTTGGATACTAACCCTTTATCTGATATGTCGTTTGCAAATATCTTCTCCCATTCCGTTGGTTGCCTTTTAGTTTTGCTGGTTGTTTCCTTTGCTGTGCAGAAGCTTTTTATTTTGATGAGGTCCCAATGGTTCATTTTTGCTTTGGTTTCCCTTGCCTCTGGAGACGTGTTGAGTAAGAAGTTGCTGCAGCTGAGGTCAGAGAGGTTTTTGCCTGCTTTTTCTTCAAGGATTTTGATGGCTTCCTGTCTTACATTTAGGTCTTTCATCCGTTTTGAGTTTATTTTTTTAATCTTTATTTATTTTTGAGAAAGAGACAGCATGTGAGCAGGGGGAGAGCAGAAAGAGAGGGAGACACAGAATCCAAAGCAGGCTCCAGGCTTTGAGATGTCAGCACAGAGCCTAAGGTGATGCTCGAACTCATGATCTATGAGATCATGACCTGAGCTGAAGTCAGACGCTTAACTGACTGAGCCACCCAGGTGCTCCAGTTTTGAGTTTATTTTTATGTATGGTGTTAGAAAGTGGTCCAGGTTCATTTTTCTGCATGTCGCTGTCCAGTTTTCCCAGCACCAATTGCTGAAGAGACTGTCTTTATTCCATTGGATATTCTTTCCTGCTTTGTCAAAGCTTAGTTGGCCATATGTTTGTGGGTCCATTTCTGGGTTCTCTATTCCTTTCCATTGATCTGAGCGTCTGTTTTTATGCCAGCACCATACTGTCTTGATGATTACAGCTTTGTAATACATCTTGAAGTCCGGGATTGTGATGCCTCCTGCTTTGGTTTTCTTTTTCAAGATTACATTGGCTATTTGGGGTCTTTTCTGGTTTCATACAAATGTTAGTATTGTTTGTTCTAGCTCTGTGAAGAATGCTGGTGTTATTTTGACAGGGATTACATTGAATATGTAGATTGCTTTGGGTAGTATTGACATTTTAACAATATTTGTTCTTCCTATCCAGGAGCATGGAATCTTTTTCCATTTTTTGTATTTTCTTCAATTTCTTTCATAAGCTTTCTATAGTTTTAAGTGTATAGATTTTTCCCCTCTATGGTTACATTTATTCCTAGGTATTTTATGGGTTTGGGTGCAATTGTAAATGGGATTGATTCCTTGATTTCTCTTTCTGTTGCTTCATTGTTGGTGTATAGGAATGCAACCGATTTCTGTGCATTTGGTTTTTTGGTGGAATGTTTGGGGTTTTCCATATAGAGTATCATGTCATCTGTGAAGAGTGAAAGTTTGACTTCCTCCTGGCCAATTTGGATGCCTTTTATTTCTTTGTGTTTTCTGTTGAGGCTAAGACTTCCAATACTATGTTGAATAACAGTGGTGAGAGTGGACATCCCTATCTTTTTCCTGACCTTAGGGGGAAAGCTCTCAGTTTTTCCCCATATAATTTCCCTTCTTCTGCTTGCTTTGGGCTTGTTTTGCTCTTTTTTAGTTTCTTAAAATATAAGCATTTATTACTATAAATGTATTTTTCTGCTCTGCTTTAGCTGTTTCCCACAAATTTTAATATGTTGTATTTTAATTTTTATTCAGTTCAATGTAATTTTGATTCTCCTTGAGACTTCTTTTTTATCCATAAATTATTCATATTTGTTTTGTTTAAAGTTCAGGTGTTTGCATATTTTCCTATTTCCTGTTCTCTTATTTATTTCTGGTTTGTTGCAATTATGATTAGAGGACATATTCTGTACTATTTTGATTATTTTGTTTGTTTGATTTATTTGAGAAAGAGAGAGAGTGAGAACAGGAGTGGGGGAGAATGGCAGGGAGGAGAGAGAGAAAGAGAGAGAGAGAGAGAGAGAGAGAGAGAGAGAGAGAGAGAATATCCTAAGCAGGCTCCATGCTCAGCATGGAGCCCAACATGAGGCTTGATCCCATGCCCCTGGGATCATGACCTGAGCCAAAATCAAGAGTTGGACACTTAACTGACTGAGCCACCAGACACCTCTCAAGTATTTTAGAGTTGCTGGAGTTTGTTTTATGACCCAGGATATGATCCATCTTGGTGTATGTTCGGATGCTTAAAAAGTATGCCTACTCTGTTGTTTAGTGGAGTGCTGTATAAATTTCAATAAGATCCTATTGGCTGATGGTGTGATCCAGATTTTCCATATCTTTTTTTTTTTTTTTTTTAAGTAGGCACTAAGCCCAAGGTGGTGGTCAAACTCATGACCTTCAGATCAAGAGTTACATGCTCTACCAACTGAGCTAGCAAGGTGTCCCTCCATGTCCATGTTTATAATCTAGTAGATATATACAGTGTTTAGAGAGGGATATTGAAATTTCCAACTATGATTGTGGACTTATCTACTTATTTCATATCTATCAGATTTTGATTTGTGCATTTGGACCTCTATTGTTTGGTCCATACCTATTTAGGATTTAAAGTTAACACTAACAAATGGCAAGTGGGAAACGTAAAACTTAAGGCATTCTCAGGACAACATTGTCTCAAGATGAAGTTGAAGAAGACAGTAAATTTTGTTAAGACCATATAAAGATACAGGATGCCTGGGTGGCTTAGTCAGTTAAGCATCCAACCCTTGATTTCAGCTCAGGTCATGATCTCATGGTTTGTGAGTTCAAGTCCCACATTGGGCTCTGCACTAACAGTGCAGAGCCTGCTTGGGATTCTCTCTCTCCCTCTCACTTTGCCCCTCCCCTGCTCGCTCTCCCTCTCAAAATAAATAAATAAGCTGAAAAAATAATAACAATTTTTTTTTATCTTAAAAGAAAAAAAAGACCATATAAAGATCCAAGGTGGTGGTACCTCAGAGATTAGTTCAGTCAAACAATAGGGTTTCTAAAAAGCTCACAGGTATTGTGCCTCAGCAGTCTCAGCAGAGGCTCAAGGAAGAGAGTTATCTCAACGACATGTATTAATGCGATTTTTGTCTAGCAGAAAAATCCTAGTAAGATTCAGAGAAGTTTTTAAGAGAATAATAGTGGCAGAACCACTACCAGCTTGAGCTGTAGAACAGTAGAAAATAAAACGAAGTGTTTTGATTCGCCAAACTTCTTCAGCCAGGAAGCAAACCACAAAAACTACTCAGCCACAAACACAGGCTAGTTTTCATATATAGGAGAGTTCAGTGAGCAGAACCGTGATCTCAGAGGTGGAGCCAGGAACCACAGAGAATTTCCCAGGACTTGAATCCTAATCAAGGAATTGCCAACAAGTGCTTACTGGCTTTCAGAATTTCTATGACTCAATGACTTTTGTGTGCCTAACTTCCCTTACCCCCCATCTTTATTCTATAGTAGTTATCCCATCTCTGTCCTGCCATTATATGTTGTGAGTGTAGAAGCCAGATGTAACTTGTGTGTTTAGTTCATCAGTCTTATGACTGAGAGGAATTGTACAGGAGAAATGCTGTGTAACTCTACCTAATGAATTTCTCCATACCTGTACCTGATTTGGATGATGTGATCATGGACTTGAGCTAACACTGTAATGAGATGTGACTGTGGAGGGCCTTGAGAGCAGATGAGTGTATTTTGCATGTAAGGTGGACATGAATCATTGAGGGCCAGAGGGCAGACTGTGATAGCCAGTCTTCAAGATGGCCCCAAAGATTTTCATGTCCTGGTATTGATACCTCTGTGTTGTCCACTCCCACAGTGAATAGGGCCAACCTGTGTAACCAATAGGATATTGTGGAAATTACAGTATATCACTCCCAAGTAGCATAAAATAAATTTATTGATTTAACTAAGTTGGGGGAGAATTTGTTGTATGGCAATAGGTAACTAACCCAGTGATCAACCAATTTACTTACATATCATTATAAACTCATGGGTTTAAGCATATCTGATAGACTGCTAAATATTATTGTTAAATACTTAAGGATAGCTACTAATAGAAAGAGAAGAATCAGTGGAAGGGGGAAAAGTACACTGAAAAACAAAGAGGGGCACTTGGGACTCATTCAGTTGAAAGTCTGACTTTGGCTCAGGTCATGATCTCAGTTTGTGAGTTAGAGTCTTGCATTGGGCTTCCTGCTGTCAGTGTGGATCCTGCTTCAGATCCTCTGCCCCCTACTCTCTCTGCTCCTCCCTCACTTGCATGCATGCTCTCTCTCTTTCTCAAACATAAAAATAAACCTTAAAAAACTAAATAAAAGTTAACCCAAAAGGAAATAAAAATAAGGTCAGAGAATGGGAGAGGGAAGCAAATAGGAAAAAGTATGATAAATAGAAAAATCAAGGTGAGATGTAAAAATAAATTCAATGTATATCAAAAAGCCCCCAAAACTAAAAAAAAAAAAAAGCCAAAAACCAAAACCCCCCAATCTCAGCAACATAAAGACAGAGATACTCTGAATGGCTAAAAGAAAAAATTCCAGATATATGATGTTTACAAAGGCCACACCTAAAACTTTGAGTGTTGGTTCTCAAAATGATTTTAATGAGTGACAAGCCAACAGACTCAAATAAAGGACACAACTTCCTTAACCATAAATAAAGGATATGAGAAATGAATTGAATGATACCTGCATAGAGAAGACACAGAAGCACTCTATCAATGGGACAAGTATCCCTGGCTTTCAGGTCTCCATTAAGGTATTCAGCTACCTATGATAGCATCTGATTGGGGTGAGGATCTTACCCCATTCTTCACAAAGTTGCCTTTGAGGGGGTTTGTTTGATTTTTGCCTAGTCCATACCAGCTTTTCTGGTAAAGCCTGAAAACATTCCTGAATGTTTACTGTGTGACAAGGTACATCTGAAATCAGTTTTCCAGGCATATCATCATCCTAGAAAGACCCAGATTTCAGGTCTGCTTGGGGAAATTCTGCAAATATAATGGCACAGAAAAGTTGCAAATAAAAAGAGTAAAGATAATGAAAAAGATATACCATTCTAGTAGTAATCAAAACTGTAGTGACAGTTTTTCTATCAGAAAAAGTGTATTTCACAGCAAAAAGTATCAGCAGGCACAAAGAAAGTAATTTTATAATAAGTGGGTAAATTTATCAAGAGGACATAACAATCTTAAATGTTTATTTACCTAATAAAGAAACTTCAAAATATCTGAAGCAAAAGTAAAGAACAATAAGGAAAAATAAACAAACTCACAATTATAGTTAGAGATTTCAATATACTCCCGTTTCAATCCTTGACTGAACAAGTAGGCAGAAAATCCGAAAGGATATAGTAGACTTGAACAACTCTATCAAGTAAGCTGACCTGATTATTATAGAACACTCTACCCAAGAACAGCAGAATATACATTCTTTTCAAGTGAACACGGAGTGTTCGCCAAGATGGAACATATTCTGGGCCATAAAATGAGTCACAATAAATTCACAGGCATTCAAGTTATACAAAGTATGTTCTTTGACCACATGCTACTAAATTAGAAATCAATAATGGGAAGATCCCTGGAAAATCCCCAAATATTTGGAAACTAGTATACATCTTTAATTTTACTATGATCTTGGGCAGGAAGGTCCTCAGCCATAGTCTAGGTTACAGTGTACATTGGTAAAATGGCATACAAGAACACCAAGAATACTTCGTCTTCCACTGTACTGGAAGTACAGATAATAATTACATAAGAGTTAAGTTTAGGGTCAATAGAGAACAGTCTTTGGGGGCTAATGATGAACATATTGGTAGGGATCTCGTGTGGATCCATTCTCTCCATTCCCAGTTTCCCAATCACCTTATTATTCCTCAGGATAGAGGCTCTTGGAGAGGTTACTAACTTTGCCAACACATTAATGGGTCTACCTGGGGCCAATTATTCTCACTTCCTCAGCTGCCTCCTAAACCCTCATCAGTGAACACATCATCCTCCCCAGCTGTGAGCTACTAGGCTGCCCAGGGGAAGGGATATCTCTCCTCAGGACAGCATCAGTTGAGGGGATGCCTTGGGGAACAGGGCTGTCTTCCTCCCATCACCACGTGAGAGGTTAAAGTCAGTAGCATCTCTGATCTCCAGATTCAGTCTATGTACCCAGTAAATCTGGTTTTGTCTTTATGGTTTTTCTACTGAAGGCTTGTGTTCTGACCCCCAGAGCAATAACAGCTTTGCCATCAAGTCATATGCTTTACTTGAAATAAAGTATTTGCTTAAGAACATGTCAAGCAACTTTGAAGGAGGAAATTCTTCTGGTGTTTGATTATCATCAGGTAATACTTCGATTTCTGGAAATTGATGACTATTGATACACATTTAGGAAGAAAATGACCAAGACAACTATCCTACCCACGGGCTGATTTTCCAGGACACAGAGGATTCCAGTAGGTTAGAAAAGGATATTTATATGTGGCTCAGGAGGATCTGTCTGTTCCTGCAGGCATCCCATGGTTTAGTGTTTCTTGAAGTGTGGTTCAGAGATCACCTGTTTCAGAATCACCAGATTTGGGCCCACAGGATCAAATTTTCTGAGGTTGGGACCTGGATCTGCACATATAGCAAGCTCCTCCAGTGAACCTTGGGAAGGGCAGCTTAATGTTTAAGAACCACTGTTTGGGGTCATCATTGCTCAAAGAGACCCACTAGCTGCTTCCTTTGGCAGCCTTTTCTCTATCTGTGCTCCTGCTCTGCTGCTATCCCAGGGAGGAGGGCAAAGAGGCAAGAGTAAATAAAGCCTCTTGCCTACTCCTCCCTCACCTACAGGCCCAAGGTATTGGTTCTCACTCCTAGACACTCCCCTCCCCAGCCTATTTCCATATGATAAGACCATCCTTAAGTTTTCTTCCTAGTTTTCATTCACAGGTACAAACTGTAGCCAACAGAAATAGAGGGTATTCCAGCATCCTTTGAAAAACTGTCAGAGATGTCAATTTCTTCACAATCCCTCGCTTGGTGTATTCTCTATGTTCAGAGTAATTTTGAATTTAGTGCAGAGTGGAGAAGAGAGATAAGAGGGGAAAGCAGAGGGGAAGAGAGAGAGTGGACTTAAAGCGAGTAACAAACCTGGAGCCTCTGATCAGCTATCCCTTGTATTACCTACCACCCTACCCCATCCCATCCCACCTCTGGACCTCATCTATGCTCTCCTGATAATTGGTCACATTCCTACTTGACTTAGCTTTTGTCCATCCTTTTAATCAGAGAATCAGGGATACTTGACCAGTTACCCACACTGAAACAGTCTATTGAGGAAAGATGCAAAGCTGGATCTCAAGAAGTCCTATTCCACTCTTAACAACCACTTCTCTACTTCCTTGAAGTTCCTGTAAGTTATTCCATCCTGAGATTTTTACTCACTTCTCTGAAGTCCTTGTAATTTGCCTTGAAGCTGGGTTGGCTTTGAAACCAATGGAGCCAGTGACATTTGCAACCCAAATCTAGGGCTGCGCACATCCTTGAAATAATGCGGTGTATTACAAACTAGCAGCTATTGGGTTAAGAATGGCTGAATGTTACACCTCAGTGACATCAAATCAATCACGGAGTTATGCTCCATGTGCTTTAAAAGAAGTTACCAATGCTCTGTGTTCAAATTTGCCCTCTTATATTTTGAGCATCCCAGCTTTAGTAGAGTGTGTGACCTCTTTGGGCATTACAATGCTTTCTTGTCACCATTCACAGTACTCTATCAATGGCCACAGTGCCTTCATTACCTACTTGACAGTCAAAGTTAGTTGTTCATATGTTTAGAATCTTCTCCTGCCCTGGTAGTTTGATGATTCTGGGAACTTTGCTAGTGGGATAAACTAGAATCTTTGCCTGCTGAATTCAGCTCTCCTCTCCCGAATCCTCCCAATATCTTCCATGGTGTCATTCACATACACTCCTCAGGGCAGGAGGAGGGGGCTCACTTACGCACTTTTCTGTCTTACCCAATTACATCTGGCTTCAAAGTCTTCACAGCTGAGTGTCCTCACCTAAGACCATAGAGCTCTTAAATGACTTAACTGACTCCAGAACCCAAAGGTAATTCAGGAACATGGTGGCAGAGCAGCCAATGGAGGGGAAAATAGTATGGTGTTTATTTAGGTAGTGCATCCATGGCCTCATTCATTCTCTGAGTAGGAAAGGCATTTTATTTACAGAGCTTTACAGAGCTGTTCCTTCCCCTCTGGCTCCAATGGCTTCTCAGTCCAGGATGAACCTGTTTCCTGGCAATGACTGGTGACTTTGTAAAGGATGCTCCCAAGAACAAAGTCTCAGTTTGCTCTTCAGAGCCCTACATCATCCCCATGTCTCCACATCCCCAACCCTCATCACTGTTAGAACTCACAGTAGGGTTTGGCTTGTGCCAAGTTCACAGAGGCAATTTTATAGCTGAGCCAAGAAATCACCCCTAACTCCCCTAGAATATTCAGGATCCTCTGAAGGCCTGTTCAGTCACTCCTGCTTAGTACAAGTGTCTCTGTCTTGTATTGTTTGGTGGTGGGTTGCTTGCCAAATTTTGTCATTGTTTCATTTTATTTATCATATTTAGTTATGTGCTAGGTCTGTCTCTCTTGTGAGAATAATCAAAGCTAACGTTCTTTGAACTTTCTTAGCCTGCCAGGCTTTGTTCAAGTGCCTTTGCATGGATTAGTTCATTGGATTCTTTCAACAGTCTTTTAAGATTAGTGCCATTATCCCTATTTTACAGATGAGAAAACTGAAATCAGAGAGGTTAAGTAACATTCCCAAGGTTACACAGCTAGTTAGTGGTGAGGTCCCAGCATGGAAACTTGGCAGTCTGATGCCAGAGCCTGAGTGCTTTAACACAAAATATACTATCTCTAGAATATAAGCTCCCTAAAGTCAGACACTTTTGTATTGCTGACAAGAAGAACACAGAGCTAAGCATATGGAAGACTGTCAACAAATATTTGGTAAGTAACTGCTTCATTATTGAGAACTTCTTAAGGTCGCTGAGAGACCAAATGGTATATGTTGCTTTTCTATTTTTCATTGCTGCTCTAGTAATGCTTACAGACTATCCAATCAACCAAGTGGAGAAGACCCTCTCTATGACCGAGTTCCAGCTACAAAGGACTTTTTCAGTGAGACCAGTCTTCAGAAGGCTGTCCTTAGCCAAAGCAGAACTAAACCCAGTGAGAGCCCCTGAGGGTTCCACATCATTTCTGGTGGTCCCCTCTTTACACACCAGGGCACTGGAGAAATATGGAAGGGGCAAACCTGAGCCAAGAGATTGAGTTTGAGCTCTTGGGCCTCACCAGGGACCCCCAACTCCAGAGGTTGCTCTTCATGGTATTCCTGGGCATGTACACCATCACTCTGCTGGGAAATCTGATCATGTTCCTTCTGATTCACATGAGCACCCCTCTGCATACACCTATGTACTCTCTCCTGAAGAGCCTCTCCTTCTTGGACTTCTGTTACTCCTCCACGGTTGTCCCTCAGACCCTGGTGAACTTCTTGGCCAAGAGGAAGGTGATTTCCTATTTTGGCTGCATGGCTCAGATGTTCTTCTATGCAGGTTTCGCCACCAGCGAGTGCTATCTCATTGCTGCCATGGCCTATGACCGCTATGCTGCTATTTGTAACCCCCTACTCTACCCACTCACTATGTCTCCTGAGATCTGCCTGTCTCTCATTGTGGGCTCCTACGGTGCAGGATTTCTCAATTCTCTTATCCACACAAGCTGTATCTTTAGTCTGAAATTCTGTGGTGCCCATGTGGTCACTCACTTCTTCTGTGATGGACCACCTATCTTGTCTCTGTCTTGTGTGGACACCTCGCTGTGTGAGATCTTGCTTTTCATTTTTGCTGGTTTCAACCTTTTGAGCTGCACCCTCACCATCTTGGTCTCCTACCTCCTAATCCTCATCACCATCCTGAGAATGAACTCAGCCCAGTACAGGTTCAAGGCCTTTTCCACCTGTGCTTCCCACCTCACTGCTGTGTGCCTCTTCTATGGCACAACACTTTTTATGTACCTGCGCCCCAGGTCCAGCTACTCCTTGACTCAAGACCGCATGGTGGCCGTGATCTACACAGTGGTAATCCCAATGTTGAACCCCCTTATTTATTCTTTGAGAAACAAAGATGTGAAGGAAGCTTTAAGAAAGGTTTGGGGCAGGAAAATAATGGAATGATCTTCTCAACTCATTACCACATCCTTCCTTCCTTCTTTCTTTCCTTCCTTCCTTCCTTCCCTCCTCCCTTCCTTCCTTCCTCCCTCCCTCCCTTCCTGTCTCTTTCTCTCTTTCCCACATACCTTTAGAAAGCCAAGGGAGGGAGTCTAGGTGGCTCAGCTAATAAGCATCTGACTTTGGCTCAGGTCATGGTCTCATGGTTTGTGAGTCCAGGTTCCACATCAAGCACCCTGCTTCTGGTGAGCCCCACTTCTCTTTCTCTTTCTCTCTCTGGCTCTTGTGGGATTCTCTCTCTCTGCCGCTCACTCACCTGCTCGCTCTCTCTCTCTCTCTCTCAAAAAAAAAAAAAGCAAGCAAGCAAGCCAAGGGAACTTTACCAGTTGGGAGTTGTGGTGCCAACCTGTGCACATTTGCTCACTCCCTGCTATGAATGACCGGCATACACTCTGGTCTGCCGGTGCTTCTGCATCTACCTTCCACACAAAGAATTGTTGATATCATAGAGACTAAACACAGCTGAGGGTGTCAGCTTGTTGCATAATTGGACCACTGGCAAGACTTAGTCATGACTTTGTTCAGATGCTTCACTCATATTTCCATGTGTGAGTACTTTATTATTAGAAACTGATGTTTATATTCCTCATAATAAATCTCTCCTTAACTAAGTTGAAGACTTTGACTCCTCCCCTCCTTTACCATCTCCTCTTTGTAAAAACTGACTTTTTTTTTTTAATGTTTTAGTTTTGAGAGACAGAGACAGAATGTGAGTGGGGGAGGGGCAAAGAGAGAGGGAGACACAGAATCTGAAACAGGCTCCAGGCTCTAAGCTGTCAGCACAGAGCCCCACGCAGGGCTCGAACCCACGAGCTGTGACATCATGACCTAAGCTGAAGTCAGACACTTAACCGACTTAGCCACCCAGGAGCCCCAAATGTATAGATTGTACGAATTCCAGTTGTACTAAATGTATAGATTTGTTTGGGAGAATTCACATCTTTAGGATACTGAATTTTTTTATGAACATGCTTTATCCTTGTACTTATTAGGTTTCTTTAGTGTCTTTTATTAATGCTTTATGACTTTGTTCATAATTTCTCCCTATCCAGAGACCTCATATCTTTGCTTATCTATGTAACTTATATCTAGTATTTTTTAAAGTTTATTTACTTCAAGAAAAAGAGAGCATAAGCATGGGAGGGGCAGAGAGAGAATCCCAAGAGGCTCCATGCTGTCAGCCTCAGAGCCTATTCTGGGGGCAATGGGGAGAAGGAGGGGGCAGCTCCTCTTACCTGTTTCATGCAAACCCATCCAGAAATATTCTATGCATCTCTGGGAAATCACACCCCCAACACACACTCAAAAATGATAATATTGTATACCCGGTGCTCAGCATCCAGATTTTTTCATTTAACAACATGTATGGATTGTTTTAAATGCTTATTTATTTTAGAGAGAGACAGACAGAGCACAAGTGGGGGAGGGGCAGAGAGAGCAGGAGACATAGAATCTGAAGCAGGCTCTAGAATCCAAGTTGTCAGCACAGAGCCTGATGTGAGGCTTGAACTCATGAACCATGAGATTATGACCTGAGCCTAAGTTGAATGCTTAACCAACTCAGCCACCCAGGTTCCCCTAACAATGTATCTGTTTTAAAACCTAGTCCAGAGCCCAGATGGCAGAACAGCATGGAAGTTTTGTGTGTGTGTGTGTGTGTGTGTGTGTGTGTGTCTTGCATCCATGAAATACACCCAGATCAACACTAAACCATCCTGAACACCTAGAGAACTGATATGAGGATTAACACAACAATCTGCACAACCTGAACCACAGAAATCAGCAGGTATGCAGCGCAGAGAGGTGAACTGGAGAGAAGCTGCAGGGGCAGGGGGCTGTTTTTGCATGCAGATCGAGGATGGAGACGCCAGGGAGATTACAGGAAAATCACCTCCCTCAAAATCAGCTGGAGAGAAAGTGGAAAAGTGGAAACAGCCGCAGGGACCGAAAAGGGAGAAAGGAGAAAGGAGAGGGTTTAAGTTCCATTAAGACTCTATAAACGGGGAGTGCAGAGCCTGAAACTCCACAGCTCAATACCTGGTGGTGCTCTGGTGGGAAGGGCGAATCCCCAGGAGCAGAGTGAAGTCCAATGGTCTTCAGGCCACATGGGGAGAGGCGGTTCCCCTGCTTGGAGGACATCTGGTAGATGTGTGGCCCCCCACACGAAAAGGCCCCAGTGGGTCTGGGAGAACAACCACATTCACCGGTGCTGGAACAAGGTCGTTGGCGGTGAAGCCTGGCGCCAGATGCGTGTTGTGATTTTCCATAATCCCTGAAATGCTGCTGCTACACGATCGCATGAACTTTTTCTGGGGCGGGCTGGAGTCCAGCCTCAGCCTCTGGGCATCAGCAGCAGCACAGTCCCATAAATGTTCCTGGGTGCAGCCGGCACTGGCCATTGCTCGTTGACACCCTTCTACAGAGGGGCAGAACGGGTTAAAACCGCAGTCCCTCAGAAGTGAGGGGTCGGGAAACACAGCCGCATCTGAGATAAAACTCAGGAGCGAGGTGCTGCCTAGCAACCTGACGGCTTGGTCATGGACAGTGTAAAAGCAGGGAGTGGACGAAAGCCGGAGACAAAGGACAGGTGTGCGATTGCTGGTCGGGGAGAACGGAGTTCAAATACTAGAGACGGGGTAGTTGGGTGACGCCAGTTTGACCACTCCCGCGCATGCGCATACGCACCTACAAGCACCGCAACAATCCGCCCCAGTAAGCTAAGCAGCGCCATCTAGTGGAGAATGGAGCTGTTACACTAAGCCCAACCCAACTGGGCCAACCTCTCTTCGGAACACGTCTCTCCGCCTGCTTCATTTACGGACTATAAAGTGCTTCATAGTTTGACTTCTAGGGGAAAACAATGTAATTTCAATCGTATTTAAGTCTGTTCGCTGGTCTGTCTATTCAATTTTTGTTTTTTGTTTTTCTTTTTCATTTCTTTTCTTTTTCTTTAATGCAGAAAGAGAAAATATTTATTTCTGTTTTTGATTTTTATTAAAAATATTTTTCCTTAGGGGCACCGGGGTGGCTCAGTCGGTTGAGCGTCTGACTTTGGCTCAGGTCACAATCTCACAGTTTGTAAGTTCAAGCCCCACGTCAGGCTCTGTGCTGACAGCTTGGAGCCTGGAGCCTGCTTTGGATTCTGTGTCTCCCTCTCTCCCTGACCCTCCCTTGCTCATGCTCTGTCTCTCTCTCTGTCAAAAATAAACAAACATTTAAAAAAAATTTTTTTATATTTTTCTTTAAATTTTTTCTACTATAGTTTTTACTTTTTTTGTAAATTTTTCAAATTCTATTTTACTTCCACCATTTCATTTTATTCTATTTCTTTGTATTCCTTTTTTCAAATTTTCAAAAGTTTTCCTTTTTTTAAATTCCTTTTTCTTTAATCTATCAAGCTCCTTTCAACACCCAGACCAAAACACACCTAGGATCTAGAATCATTTTATTTGATTTGTGTGTGTGTGTGTGTGTTGTTTCTAATTTTTTTACCTTATTAATTCCTTTTCTTCCTTCAAAATGATGAAATGAAGGAATTCACCCCAAAAGAAAGAGCAGGAAGAAACAACAGCCAGGGACTTAATCAACACAGATACAAGCAAGATGTCTGAACAAAATTTAGAATCATGATAATAAGAATACGAGCTGGGATCGAAAATAGATTAGAATCCCCTTCTGAGGAGATAAAAGAAGTAAAAGCTAGTCAGGATGAAATAAAAAATGCTCTAACTAAGCTGCAATCACAGATGGATGCTGCAGCGGCAAGGATGGATGAGGCAGAGCAGAGAATCAGCAATATAGACGACAAAGTTACGGAGAATAATGAAGCAGAAAAAAAAGAGGAGGACTAAGGCAAAAGAGCATGATTTAAGAATCAGAGAAATCAGTGACTCATTAAAAAGGAACAATATCAGAATCATAGGGGGTCCCAGTAGATGAAGAGAAGAAAAAAGGGTAGAAGGGTTATGTGAGCAAATCATAGTGGAAAACTTTCCTAACCTGGGGAAAGACACAGACATCAAAATCCAGGAAGCACAGAGGACTCCCATTAGATTCAACAAAAACCAACCATCAACAAGGCATATCATAGTCAAATTCACAAAATACTCTGGCAAGGAGAGAATCATGAAAGCAGCAAGGGAAAGAAAGTCCTTAACCTACAAGGGAAGACAGATCAAGTTTGCAGCAGACCTATCCACAGAAACTTGGCAGGACAGAAAGGAGTGGCAGGATATATTCAATGTGCTGACTCAGAAAATTATGCAGCCAAGAATTCTTTATCCAGTAAGGCTGCCATTCAAAATAGAAGGAGAGATTAAAAGTTTCCCAGACAAACAAAAATTAAAGGAGTTTGTGACCACTAAACCAGCCCTGCAAGAAATTTTAAGGGGAAATCTCTGAGGGGAGAAAAGAAAAAAAAAAGACCAAAAGAAACAAAGACTAGAAAGTACCAGAGACAACCCTGAGGAACTCCAACTCTACAAGAAACATAATGGCAATAAATTCATATCTTTCAGTACTCACTCTAAATGTCAATGGACTAAATGCTCCAATCAAAAGACATAGGGTAACAGGATGGATAAGAAAACAAGACCCAACTATATGCTGTTTACAAGAGACCAACTTTAGACCTAACGACACCTTCAGATTGAAAGTAAGGGGGTGGAGAAGCATCTATGATGCTAATGGTCGACAAAAGAAAGCCAGAGTAGCCATACATATATCAGTCAATCTAGACTTTAAAATAAAGACTGTAACAAGAGATGAAGAAGGGCATTATATCATAATCAAGGGGTCTATCCACCAAGAAGATCTAACAATTGTAAACATTTATGCTCCAAATGTGAAACACCCAAATATATAAATCAATTAATCACTAACATAAAGAAACTCATTGATAATACCATAACAGTAGGGAACTTCAACACCCCACTTACAACAATGGGCAAACCATCTAAACAGAAAATCAACAAGGAAACAATGACTTTGAATGACACACTGGACCAGATGGACTTAACAGATATATTCAGAACATTTCATCCTAAAGCAGTGGAACACATATTTTTCTCCAGTGCACATGGTACATTCTCCAGAATAGATCACATACTGGGACACAAATTAGCCTTCAACAAATACAAAAAGATTGAGATCATACTGTGAATATTTTCAGACCACAACACTATGAAACTCAAGATCAACCACAAGAAAAAATTTGGAAATGTAACAAATACTTGGAGACTAAAGAACATTCTACTAAAGAATGAATGGGCTAACCAAGAAGTTAAAGAGGAAATTAAAAAGTACATGGAAGCCAATGAAAATGATAACACCACAGCCCAAAACCTTTGAAATACACCAAAGGTAGTCATAAGAGGGAAGTATATAGAAATCCAGGCCTTTCTAAAGAAGGAAGAAAGGTCTCAGATACACAACCTAACCTTACACCTTAAAGAGTTGGAAAAAGAACAGCAAATAAACCCCAAACCAGCAGAAAATGGGAAATAATAAAGATTAGAGCAGAAATCAAAACAAAACAAAACAAAAAACCCAGTAGAACAGATCAATGAAACCAAAAGCTGATTCTTTGAAAGAATCAACAAAATTGATAAACCACTAGCCAGTTTGATCAAAAAGAGAAAGGAAAGGACCCAAATAAATAAAATCAAGAATGAAAGAGGAAAGATCACAACCTACACAGCAGAAATAAAAACAATAATAAGAGAATATTATGAGCAATTATATGCCCAATAAAATGAGCAATCTGAAAGAAATGGACAAATTCCTAGACATATATAAACTACCAAACCTGAAACAGGAAGAAATAGAAAATTTTAACAGACCCATAACCAGTAAAGAAATCAAACTGGGAATCAAAAATCTCCCAAAAAGATTCTCCAGGGCCAGATGGCTTTCCAGGGGAATTCTACCAAACATTTAAGGAAGAGTTAACACCTATTCTCTTGAAGCACTTCCAAAAAATAGAAATGGAAGGAAAACTTCCAAACTCTTTCTATGAAGCTAGCATTACCTTGATTCCATAACTAGACAAAGACGACACTAAAAAGGAGAACTATAGACCAATTTCCCTGATGAACATGGACGCAAAATCCTCAACAAGATACTAGCCAACCAGATCCAACAACACATTAAAATAATAATTCACCACGACCAAGTGGGATTTATACCTAGGATGCAGGGCTGGTTCAATATCTGCAAAACAATCAATGTGATTCATCACATCAATAAAAGAAAGGACAAGAACCACATGATCCTCTCAATAGATGCAGAGAAAGCATTTGACAAACACACTATCTTTTCTTGATAAAAACCCTCAAGAAACTAGGGATAGAAGGATCATACTTCAAGATCATAAAAGCCATATATGAAAGACCCAACGCTATCAATGGGCAAAAACTGAGAGCTTTCCCCCCAAGGTCAGGAACAAGACAGGGATGTCCACTCTCACCACTGTTATTCAACATAATGCTGGAAGTCTTAGCCTCAACAGACAACACAAAGAAATAAAAGGCATCCAAATAGGCCAGGAGGAGGTCAAATTTTCACTGTTCGCAGATGACATGTTACTCTATATGGAAATCCCAAATGATTCCACCAAAAAGCTACTAGAACTGATCCATGGATTCAGCGAAGTTGCAGGATATAAAATCAATGCACAGAAATCGGTTGCATTCCTATACACCAACAATGAAGCAACAGAAAGAGAAATCAAGGAATCAATCCCATTTACAGTTGCACCAAAAGCCATAGAATACCTAGGAATAAATCTAACCATAGAGGTGAAAAATCTATACACTGAAAACTATAGAAAGCTTATGAAAGAAATTGAAGACACAAAAAAATGGAAAAATACTTCATGCTCCTAGATAGGAAGAACAAATATTTTTAAAATGTCAATACTACCCAAAGCACTCTACATATTCAATGTAATCCCTATCAAAATAACACCAGCATTCTTCACAGAGCTAGAACAAACAATACCAACATTTGTATGAAACCAGAAAAGACCCCAAATAGCCAATGTAATCTTGAAAAAGAAAACCAAAGCAGGAGGCATCACAATCCCGGACTTCAAGATGTATTACAAAGCTGTAATCATCAAGACAGTATGGTACTGGCACAAAAACAGACACTCAGACCAATGGAACAGAATAGAGAACCCATAAATGGACCCACAAACATATGGCCAACTAATTGTTGACAAAGCAAGAAAGAATATCCAATGGAATAAAGACAGTCTCTTCAGCAACTGGTGCTCGGAAAACTGGACAGTGACATGCAGAAGAATGAACCTGGACCACTTTCTTACACCAGACACAAAAATAAACTCAAAATGGACGAAAGACCTAAATGTAAGACAGGAAGCTATCAAAATCCTTGGAGAAAGCAGGCAAGAACCTCCTTCACCTCGGCCACAGCAACTTCTTACTCAACAAAACTCCAGAGGCAAGGGAAACAAAAGCAAAAGTGAACTATTGAGACCTCCTCAAAATAAAAACTTCTGCACAGCAAAGGAAACAATCAGCAAAACTAAAAGGCAACCAATGGAATGGGAGAAGATATTTGCAAATGACATATTGCATAAAGGATTCATATCTAAAATCTATAAAGAACTTTTCAAACTCAACACCCAAAAAACAAATAATCCAGTGAAGAAATGGGCAAAAGACATGTATAGACACTTCTCCAAAGAAGACATCCAGATGGCCAACCAACACATGAAAAAATGCTCAACATCACTCATCATCAGGAAAATACAAATTAAAACCACAATGAGATATCACCTCACACCAGTCAGAATGGCTAACATTAACAACTCAGGCAACAACAGATGTTGGTAAGGATGTGGAGAAAGAGGATCTCTTCTGCGCTGCTGGTGGGAATCCAAACTGGTGCAGCCACTCTGGAAAACAGTATGAAGGTTCCCCAAAATACTAAAAATAGAAATACCCTACGACCCAGCAATTGCACTATGTGGTATTTATCCAAGGGATACAGATATGCTGTTTCAAAGGGGCACATGCACCCCAGTGTTTATAGCAGCACTATCAACAATAGCCAAAGTATGGAAAGAGCCCAAATGTCCATTGACTGAAGAATGGATAAGGAAGAAGTGGTATACACACACACACACACACACACACACACACACACACACACACAATGGAGTATTACTCGGCAATCAAAAAGAATGAAATCTTGCCATTTGCAACTATGTGGATGGAACTAGAGGGTATTATGTAAGCAAAATTAGCCAGAGAAAGATAAACATCATATGACTTCACTCATATTAGGACTTTAAGATACAAAACAGATGAACATAAAGGAAGGGAAATATAAATAATATAAAAACAGAGATGGGGACAAAACAAGAGAGACTCTTAAATATGGAGAACAAACTGAGGGTTACTGGAGGGGTTGTGGGAGGGGTGATGGGCTAAATGGGTAAGGGGCATTAAGGAATATACTCCTGAAATCACTGTTGCACTATATGCTAACTAACTTGGATGTAAATTTAAAAAATAAATTAAATTAAAAATAAATAAATAAGTAAATAAATAAATAAATAAATAAATAATTAAAATAAAACCTAGTCCATATTAGTCGTTATAGATCTCTTGTTCTTTTTTATAATTTCATTGTTTGGATATCCCATCATTTATTTTACCAGCTCCCTCTTTCATGGATATTTAGGTTGTTGCAAATCTTTTGCCATTACAAACAATGCTGGGAGATATGCAGTTCCTGACCAAAAAGTATATACACTTTAAGTTTTGGTAGTTATTGCCAAATGGCCTTCCTAAAAAGTTGAAGAACCAATTTATTTATTGTTTTTTTAATTTTTTTAAGTTTATTTTGAGAAGGAGTGCATGTGCACATGAGTGAGAGAGCGCAGAGAGAGAAGGAGAAAGAGAATCCCAAGCAGGCTGTACACTGTCAGCACAGAGCCCGACACAGGGCTCCATCCCATGAACTGTGAGATCACGACCTGAGCTGAAACCAAGAGTCGAATGCTTAACCAGCTGAGCCACTCAGGTACCCCTTGAAGAACCAATGTATATACCCATCAGCAATGAATTAGAGTGCCTGTTTCCATTCACAGTTTATGCTCTAGAAATATGACCTTTTTGAATATCCCAGAGTACACCATGCTTCCTCAAATCTTTTTTCTTGGCCTCATACTTGTGTTCTTTGCCTGTAATATTTTCCTTCCCTTTGCTTTCTTGGGAAAATCCTACACATTCTTCAAGTTCTTTACTCAAATGTCACCTTTCTGTGAAGGCTCCTTTTGCCAAGGACCCTATACTCTCAATAACCTTGTACATATCTCTATTAAGGGATGTGATTATCATCATTTACGATATTATAATTATAATAAAATAATGTTTATTCTCTACTAGAATGTAGTGACAATTTCTTTTCACTTTTATTTCTAGTATATAACACCATGTCTGGCTTAACCACCCAAGTATTTGTTGAGTTAATTAAGATGAATCTGAATCAACAATGCATTCCAGATCCCTTCCCAGGGTGCTAATTATTGCATCGATGACAGTAAATCAGACTTCTATAAGTTGCGCAGTTTGGAGGTTAAAAACATCTCTATGCCAATCCCTCCTTTCAATAACAGTGTAGTAACCTCCTCCAATAACTATGGGAACATTAGCTCAGGTTGCTGGCTCTTTCCTCTAAAATCAGTCCTGAAGAAAATATAAAGAGGAAAGCACAGGATCCAGGAATGAACCACCATAACTACACCCTCTATGAGACACTGCTGGGGAAGCCACAGTGTCTTGAACTGGAATGTGTGCAAAGAGATGGGAGAAGATGAGGGGGAAGAGAGTAATAGAGTCAGCAGGCTATGCTCTGGGAAGCAGTGAGAGATTAGGTGGAGAAAAGCCTCCTAAAGTCTGCTCTCTGGTACAAACTTTCCGTTAGAAAATAAAATAAGTCATGGGGCACCTGGGTGGCTCAGTCTGTTAAGTGTCCGACTCTTGATTTCAGCTCAGGTCAGGATCTCACGGTTTGTGAGTATGAGCTTTGCACCAATTCCTGCTTGGGATTCTCTCTCTCTCTCATTCTCTCTCTGCCCCTCCCACACATTCTCTCTCTCAAAATAAATAAATAAACTTTAAAACATAAAATAAAATAAATCACAGAGAGGAAAAAAAAAAGTACAGCAGAAGAAACATAGTCAATAATACGGTGATAAGGTTGTATGGTGACTGCACTTACTGTGGTGAGCACAGAGTAATGTATAGACTTGTTGAATCATTATGTTGCACACCTGGAATGAATATAACATTGTATGTCAGCTATAGTCCAATAATAAATTTTAGAATATTTGCTTGCTAAAAAAAAAACTCTCTCTTGTCTTTTTGCAGGGTTGTTTTGAGATAGACAATCATTCCTGCCCCTTCACAGCAACATGCTAGACCGTTGAGGGTGGTACTCATGGGGCTGTCTCTAAGAACTGCACAATACTCCATGATTTTATCTGTTATTCTGTTATCCATTCTACCAGGGCTGCACACCAGTTTGCCTCCAAATTCCCTGCTACTATTCTAGTCCTTCAAATTCTTTCTTTCTTTCTTTCTTTTAATGTTTTATTTACAGTAAAACCTTGGATTGCAAATGACTTGTTCCCCGAGTGTTCCACAAGAGGAGCAAACATTTTTAATAAATTTTAACTTGATAAATGAGCAATGTCTTGCAATACAAGTAGTATGTGATGTCAAACGTCACATGGTCACAACTGAGCCAATGGTTCTTGAAATTGGCTTTGATATACAAGTGCTTTGGATTACAAACATGTTTCCTGAGTGAATTATGCTCATAAAACAAGGTTTTACTGTATTTTTGACAGAGAGAGAGAGAGCACAAGCAGGGTTGACCACGGAGAGAGGGCAACAGAGGATGCAAAGCAGGCTCTGAGCTGATAGTACTGAGCCTGATGCAGGGGTCCAACCCATGAACTGAAAGATCATGACCTGAGCTCAAATTGTCTCTCATCTGACTGAGCCACTCAGGTGCCCCTCAAGTTATTTCATTTTCTGTTTAATTCAGCCAGTTAGTTTCTGATATTTGTAACTATTAACCCTGACTGTTAGTGGAAACAAGTCTGGAAGGAAGGAAAGAGTTAGGAGGTCATTATTATAAACCAGGTGATGACGGTGTGGGGAAGAATGTTGGAGGAATAAGAGATTATTGGATTGGGAATATATTTTGGATATAAAGGAGACAGAATTTTCTAAAGGATTGGATAAGGAAGAGGAAGAAAATAAGGTAACCAAGGATGACTCCTAGGTTTTTGGCTAGCACAGCTCTGTGATTGGCAGTGCCATTTAATTGAAATGGGAAAGACCGAGGGAGAACGTTTTCCTAAGGGTAGAAATTGGAAGTTCTGCTTTGGTCATGCTCCACTCCAGATTCCTGTTAGACGTCCATGTGGAGATGATATACGAGCCTGGGGTTCTACACAGAATCACATCTGGAGCTACAAGCTTATGGGATCAGCAGCAAATAGAGTATTTAAAGTCATAGGACTGGATGGAATCATTAGGGAAATCGTATATATAAAGAAGATGGCCATGAAATGAAGCCCGAGGCAACTGATATTTAGATATTGGGAAGAGAAGGAGGATCCAGAAAATTTAATATTAGATATGAAAAGATAGAAATAATTAGTGAACTTGACAAAGGCATTTTCATACAGTTGTGTGGAGAAAAGCCCGGGCTTTACTTCCTTTTTCCCTCCCTCCAACTTTCTCTTTCTTCCTACCTGGAATGCAGATAAAATGCCTGACGCTACTGTAGCCCTGTTGGATCGTTATATGCACTTGAGAATGGAAGTTTTGTGCTAAAGATCTCGGAGCAGGAAGACAAAGGGCTCCTGGGCCCCTAGTGACAACATGGAACCATACTATCTACCTCTGAGCCTCCATCACATAAAGGAACACAAAACTTACCTTTTTTAAAAAAATGTTTATTTATTTTGAGAGAGAGAGAGAGAGAGAGAGTGCATGTGCGAACAGGGAGGGGCAAAGAGAGAGGGAGAGAGAATCCCAAGCAGGATCTGTGCTGTCAGGACAGAGCCCGACATGGGACTCGATCCCACAAACTGTGAGATCATGACTGAAATCATGAGTCAGACACTTAACCAACTGAGTCACCCAGGCGCCCCAAACCTTATTTTATATATGACTCCAATTTAGGTTTCCTGTTATATGAGACTAATCCTAATTCACACTGACATAGGAGAGCAAAGAAAAGAGGCAATATCCCTACAGAAACAAAGTTATTTAAAAAAAGGGGGGGGGAGATACTATAACATATTTCTAGGCTGATAGGAATAATTATACAGAGGAAGAAAAGATGATGTAGAAGAAAGAAGGTATAATTAGAGGAGCAAAGCAAGTGAGGAAGGAAAAGGGGTTGGAGTCCCATACACAGATGAGGGGATTGGCCTGAGATTGTATAAGGAGAGAAGACAGACAAGTACAGGCCCAGGCAGTTTGATAGCTTTGGTGAGGAAGAGGAAGTAGTTTTCAACTGGATTCTTCTATTTTCTCAATAAAATATGAAGTGAGTCATGAAGTTACTTTAATAATAGTTTATCCGTAAAATGGAGATAATAGTGCTTGCTTCCAAGGGTTAATGTTCATGTATTTAGGTCACATACAGTATATAGGTCATGGCTAGGTTTGCTGTACTGAAATCTCCAGGAGGCCTAATTGCACAGCAAGAAATGACACTCGAGGGGTGACTGGGTGGCTCAGTCAGTTAAGTGTCCAACTTCGGCTCAGGTCATGATCTCACGGTTTGTGAGTTCGAGTGCCGCATTGGGCTCACTGCTGTCAGTACAGAGCCAGCTTTAGATCCTTTGTCCTCCTCTCTCTGTCCCTCCCCCCTCATGCTTGTGCTCTTTCTCTCTCTCTCTCGAAAATAAATAAACATTGGAAATAAAAAAAAAAAAAAGAAATGACACTTGGAATGCTTGAAATGACACTTGGAAGCTAATGCTTCCTATGGATTTTGTGACTAGGTTATATTTCTAGGGCATAGAATGGATTATATGAACCTGGAACTCAGGTGTTAGTTGGGGTGATGAGCCCTGACATTTTCTCCCAAGGTTCAAAATGGAAGAAAGTTCTGTTGTTCCTGGCCCTTACGGTTGAGGTCACTGAACTTTGGGCACAGCCCCATGAGAAACAAGGGAAGGTCTGGGAGTCTGCTCCAACTTTTTCCTCATTCTCTCATCCTCAAGGTCCTTGAACTTTGGCCAACCCTCATTGTCTGTTCTAGTCTAAGTGGTCACTTTGTAATTTGTATTATCATCTGAGTTGACGTAATTTGTTGGGGAAAATAAGTGACTGAAATAGTGCACCAAATCAGTTAGGTCTTTTATCAACCCTCCCTTCCAGTTCTCATAAAGTTCTCTCATGCTTAGAGGCCATATAGAAAAAGTCACACCGGATGTGAGAATCCTTAGTCAGCAGTGTGGCATTCTAGCCAACTCAACCCTGCAGTGGACTGGGAACTCTGCCTCCCCCGATTGACCGTTCCTACCTAATATTAGATGAAAACCTGTCTCCAGATTAGCTTTGAACCACTGGTATCTAGTCTACTTCTGGAGTCACACCGGTCTTCTTATATGGTGATCACTTTCATCTCTGCAAGTTTTCTTTGCAGGCTAAACAACCACTAAGCCAGTGTTTTTCAATATGTGGTTAGTGGATATTTTACTTCAGAATCAACTTTACAGCTTAAAAAAAAGAAAATTCTTGAGTCCTAACTTCTAAAGACTGAATTGCTATCTCTTGGGGTAAAGCCCCAGAATTTGCACTTAAAAAAAAATTTTTTTTAACATTTATTTTTGAGAGACAGAACATGAACAGGGGAGGGGCAGAGAAAGCCGGAGACACAGAATCCTAAATAAGCTCCAGGCTCTGAGCTGGCAACACAGAGCCGGATGCCTGGCTCAAACTCGCAAACTCCGAGATCATGACCTGACCTGAGATCATGACCTGACCTGAAGTTGGATGCTTAACCAACTGAGCCACCCAGGCGCCCCCAGAATTTGCACTTTTAATTAATTTAGCAATGGATTCCATGCACTCTGATGTTTTAGGACCATTGCACTAAAATCCATGAGCCAAGGGACCATGCTACTCTTGTCCACCACTGTAATCTCCACGCCCGGCACAATACGTGCAATGTAGTACTCAACAATTATCGAATGAATGAATGAATGAATGAGTGAGTGAATGAATGAAGGAGTGAGTGAATGAGTGAATGAATGAATTACAGCAAGAGGCTGTAATTATTCCTTCAGAAACCACGTTCCCTTTACCTTATGTCGGGCAATGGTTCTCAAACATTTTGATGTCAGGATCCCAAAGAACTTGCCTTAGAAAATCCCAGAAAAATGCAAGACTTTACAAACACATATTCTATTGGCCATTAAAGTGGATGACGTCATCGCACTTCCTGTAGCCTCTGGAAAACTCTAGGTACTCATAAAAGAATGAGAAAAAAAATATTAGGGTTATTATGAAAATAGTTTTGACCTCCAGGATTTCCTGAAAGGACTACTTTTAGTGAATGACTGCTGGAAGGGATGTTTTAACCATCAAGGCGATATAACATGGTGGTTAAGTGCATGAACTCTAGAGTAAGGACTGCTGGATATGATTGGCTCTTTCACTTACCAGCTGGTGACATCAGTGTGTGACACTACTCGACCTTCCTGTGCTTCATTTTCCTTATCTGTAAAATAGGGATAATAGTGCCTGCTTCTTAGCGATGTTATGAGATTTAGGTGAGTTAAAACACTGTAAGTGCTTAAGATAGTGTCAAGCACATAGTAAGCATGACAAAGGTACATGTAAATATTATTATTAGAAATGTAGGTCGGGCACCTGGGTGGCTCAGTCAGTTGAGTGACCAACTCTTGATTTCCGCTCAGGTCACGATCCCAGGATTGTGGGATCGAGACACACATTGCCCTCTGCCTTACGTGTGGAAACTGCTTAGACTTCTCTGCTTCTCTTTCTCTGTCTCTGTTTCTGCCCCTCTCCCCCATTCTTGCTTTTTCTCTCTGAAAAAAAAAAAAAAAAAGAAATGAAGGTATCAGGTATCATTAGTAGTAGCAGTAGTATAAATGCTACATAATTGCTCATAACTGTTATTTTCTCAGGCCCCTTCCAAAGGCCTTTTCATGAACACGGACCACATTTGCAGCCCTTCTGTCCTGCAACCCAGTGGCCAGCTGTAGTCAGAGGTCACAGTTTGACCACAGGTTTCTAACTGCTTCTCTGACTTGTTTTGAAATTCCCAGGTGCTGTCTGTCACACATTGCTCCAAAAGCAATTTCTCCTCTGCAGCACTGAATATGATTTGGTTGCATCCTCGTTCTTTTTGCCTTTGCCTTTTTGAATTCTCCCTCACAATAATGACATTTTTGAGTCTGTGAGTTAGCTATGCAAGAGGTTTATTTATTTTTTTTCTTTCTAAGCACGTGTTTACTTGTTTCTGAATATTCTCTTCCATTTTCAGTGTAATAGTTTCCAGATTCTTTGGTGTTATTTACCTTTAAAACTTTACCTTTTGGAGGTGCCTGGGTGGCTCAGTCAGTTAAGCGTCTGACTCTTGGTTTCGGCTCAGGTCATGATCTCACAGTTCATGAGATGGAGCCCCATGTTGGCCTCTGTGCTGATGGTGAGGAGCCTGCTTGGGATTCTGTGTCTCCCTCTCTCTTTGCCCCTCCCCTGCTCATGCTCTCTCTCTCTCAAAAATAAGTAAATAACTTTAAAAAATTTTTAAAAGAAAGATCTCATCTGCCCAGATTATATAAATATATACCTATATTTCTTCTCATATTTTTATGGTTTTGATTTTTTTCATTTAAGTTGTTAATCATCTAGAGTTTATTTTGGCGTAAAGTTGATGATAGAAGTATAACTTAATTTATTTGCAAATGGGTATTCATTTGTTCCAACATCATTTATTGAAAAAAATCATTTCTTTTAAGATTTTATTTTTAAGTAATCTCTACACCCAGTGCGGGGCTTGCACTTACAACCCTGAGATCAAGAGTCCCATGCTCCACTGACTGAGCCAGCCAGGTGCCCTGAGAAAAATCAGTTTGTAATTAACTGACTGTTGAGAAGTAGTGCCATTAAAATATATTAAATCTCTGTATATACTTGAGCTCTCTTTTTAAATATATATTTTTAAGTAAGTTCTATACCCAACATGGGACTTGAAATCAAGAGTTTCATACTCAACCAGCTGAGCTAGCCAGGCACACCCACTTGAGCTCTTTCTTTTTTTTTTTTTTTTTTTTTTTTTACTCTATTCTGTTCCATTCATCTATCTGTCTATTCTGGTGCCAATACCACACTGTTTTAATGTTTTTAATCTTTCTAATATATATTAATAGCTGATAGACCAGGTCTCACCTTATTACTTGTTAGAAGCTTTCTCTTTCCTTTCCTCTCTTCCTTCCTTCTTTTCATGATCATTTGTTTATTCTTCTAGAAGCACTTTACAGCAACCATTGAGAACAAAGTGAAAAACTTGAAGTAGCAGCTGTGGAAACTGACAGCTGCCAATAGTAGTATTATGGTGTAGCCTTTAAGAACTAGTTGCAGTTTGAGATCACGAATTTGTTGTGGCACCAGCTGCCACATTTGAATGACTTTCTGCAATGGCATTATAATTGTTAATGTTTCAGCAGACTGAATAAGTCAGAATATTACACGGGAGCTTGTATGTTGAGTAGAATGCCTTTTAAGGTTCCTTCTGGCTTAGTCTATTTATTCAGTAAATATTGAATGTCTCCTATACGTCATTCACTTGGCTAAGTTCTGAGGTCTTAAGGACAAACAAAATGTTTCTCACTTCAAAGGTGGACACATAAATGATACTTTCAATTGTAGGGGAAGAAAAAACTTCTCTATCCTCTTAGGTTTAGTAGCTGGAGTTTGCAAATTAGATTGACATAAGTCAAATTAACAGGATAAAAGGCATACAAATTTTTATGTTAATATTTTAATTTTTCTGTGCACAGAGGGCTTTCATAGAGAAGAGATGGAGACCCAAAGAGGAGATTAGATACAAAGCATTACATACCATTTTATTTTTTTTTAATTTTTTTTAATGTTTATTTATTTTTGAGACAGAGAGAGGCAGAGCATGAATGGGGGAGGGTCACAGAGAGAGGGAGACACAGAATCCAAAGCAGGCTCCAGGCTCTGAGCTGTCAGCACAGAGCCTGACACGGGGCTTGAACTCATGGACCAAGAGATAATGACCTGAGCTGAAGTCGGACGCTCAACCGACTGAGCCACCCAGGCGCCCCATTACATACCATTTTAATAAAGAGTCAGAAATTAGGGGATCCTGGCTGGCTCAGTCGGAAAAGCATGGGACTCTACCTCGGGGTTTTGAGTGCGAGCTGCACATTGGATATAGAGATTACTTAAATAAATAGAACTTTAAAAAAAAAGTTTGAGATTATAACTGACAAGACAAAGGAAAGGGGTTTGGGCTTCGAGGGGAGGTAAATTGTAGAAAAGCAAATATATGGGGGAAATTGATGGAAGATAAGGGTTATTTTAGTAAGGTTTGTTTGTGCAGACCCATCACAGTGGTGGCACTCCATCTGCAGTGATAATGCTAGTCTTTCCTCCTCCTGCTTGGGGAGAGGGGAGGGGAAGAGCTTCACAAAGGGAACTTTATATCCCACTTTAAGGCAGATGGGGGAAGGCAGAGAGTTCTTTCTGAGTTTGCTGCTTCTTATTTGCCTTCAGCTCCAAACAATCCTTATGCCGATGTGGCATATTCTGATCCCCTTCACAATAAAATGTTGTAAGTATAGAACTATGCATAGAGCACTAAGGCAGTATTGAACAGTATAGTCTGGGTGCTAGTGGGAGAGGTCAGGGAAGCTTCCCAAAGTAGGTGAGGACGGAACTGAGTCTTTAAGGATCAGTAGCTGTTGTGAAGGGCTGTTGTAGGGCTAGGACTAGATACAACAGCTTGAATAATGCATGGAAGAAAGAAATATATGCACTGGGGGCGCCTGGATGGCTCAGTCAGTTGAGCGTCCGACTTTGGTTCAGGTCATGATCTCACGGTTCATGGGTTCAGATCCCACATCGGGGTCTGCGCTGACAGCGCAGAGCCTGCCTGGGAGTCTCTCTCTCTGCCCCTCACCCTGCTTGCTCTCTCCGTCTCAAAATAAATAAATAAACTTGAAAAAAAAAAAAAAGAAATATATGTGCCCAAATCAGATGTTCTGACTTATTTTTTCATGATATGGCTTTCACCTCCTACTAGTGTTTTTATTTATTTATTTAATTTTTTCCATGATCTGTGATTTTGTTTTTCATTATCTTAAGCCTTAACACACAATTTACAAATTTGTGTTGATGACATATCTCCTCTACTTTAACCCACTAGTTGGCAATAGCCATTACCAGTCATACATATATATGGTAATTCCACAGTTGTGTTTTAAATAGCTGTTTAGAAGACAACCCCAAATTATAACTTCGTAAAGAATTCACAAGCCAAGGCTGCTGCTATACCTTATACCTGAATTTTAAAAGCATCTGACCTTGCAGATCATCTATAAAATGTGAGAACTGTTAATATTCTTGATTTAATGTTATACATTAACCACACTAAAATGCCTTTCATTAAGCAAAAGGCAACATTTTAAATGGCATAGTTAAGACTAAAAAGATAAAGTGGACATTGCCAGCTTATCTTCAGCCCTTGCCTTTAACAGGCTAACAAACAACTTGAAACACAGCTGAGTCTTGCTGTTCTGATACAGTGAAGGGATTTCCTTAGTATTTAAATATATTAATATAATATAAATCTATTTTATATAAATCTAAATATAAAAATATAAATCTAAATATATACATTTGTATAAATCTAAATATAAAACCAATCTTCTATAAGTTTAAACATGGCATTTACCATCTCTGTGAAAAGCTGAACATTATTAATTAATTCCAATCTATTTTTCGAAGGGGAAAATGGGGACAGCACTTGCTGAACCAGAATTACTATCAAAGTTTAAAAAGCTGATCATATTCATTTAACCACAAACTAATCTTATTTAAATCAGGACTGTCCAAAAGAAATAGTCCATGATCTGAATTCTGGTGTATGAGATCAATTTAAATATGGTACACATAAAAAAAAGTCATGAGACATTTTTGTTTTGTAATAAATAAGGCAATCGCCAAATATTAATCCTTAGTAGCTTTTTTGAGATAAGCTATCAAGTCTGCTCTTTCCCCTGCCTTCTTAATGCCAGCGAAGATCATTTTTGTTCTAGAGTATACTTCCTGGGATTCTTCAAGTACTCTATCAGTGTCTCCTCTCCCCAGGTGACTCCTTTGTTCTTGTTGGCATCCGTGTAAGAAAATGCAGGGGCTTGACCTGTCTTTTGCCCAAATAAACCATGGAGATTTGGCCCAGTCTTGTGCTTGCCTCCCTTTTCCACAGTATAGCACTGAGCACATTTCTGAACAAAAATCTTCTTGCCCTTCTCAAAGTGACCCAATTTTTTTTTAACGTTTATTTATTTTTGACAGAGGGGAGAGAAAGAGAGTGAGAGTGGAAGAGGGGAAGAGAGAGAGGGAGACACAGAATCTGAAGCAGGCTCCAGCCTCTGAGCTGTCAGGCTCAGACCCTGGGCTTGAACTCATGAACTGTGAGCTCATGACCTTAGCCGAGGTCTGATGCTTAACCGACTGAGCACCCAGGTGCCCCTCAACATCACCCATTTTTAAATCACTCTTTGGTCGTGCATGAAATGAAGGTGCCTGCTCATAAACCATGGGCCCTGCTCTCTATTTATTTTTTATTTAAGTAATGTCTATGCCCAATGTGGGGCTTGAACTCAGAACCCTGGGATCAAGAGTCGCCAGCTCTACTGACTGAGCTAGACAGGAGCCCCCCCTACTAGTGTTCTAATTGTTTTGCCTTCTCAGTAATGTCTGCAACAAACAGCACTGACCCCCACCCTCCAGCCCATCACTGAGTCAATACTGTCATTGTCATCATCATCATCATATCATCATCATCCCTGGGCTAATCAAAAAGAAAACAGTGAGAGGCCGAGGGGCACCTGGGTGGCTCAGTCAGTTAGGTGTCTGACTCTTGATTTTGGCTCAGGTTGTGATCTCACAGTTTGTGAGATCGAGCCCCGAGTCAGGTCCCGAGCTGACAACATGGAGCCTGCTTGGGATTATCTCTCTCCCCATCTCTCTCTCTGTTCCCTCCCCATTTGTGTGTATGCTCTCTCTCTCTAAAAAAAAAAAAAAAAAAAAAAAAAAAATTAAAATTAAAAATAAATAAATAAAAGAGTGAGAGTAAGAGGGTGAAGTGCAAAGATAGGGTGGAAGTGTCTATCATACACATTAATAATTTTGTTTTAAATGTTAAGGCTGCATGCCAATGCCACCTTCCTCAGATTGCTGTCACTGAAGAGTGAAGGGAGAGGATGTGGGAGATGGCACTGGAAAGGCAGGCAGGGGCCAGGTCATAGGGGTCATTGTATCATTTATAAAACTTGAATTTGGTGCATCTGGGTGGCTCAGTGGGTTGAGCATCTGACTCTTGATTTTAGCTCAGGTCACAATCTCACAGTTTGTGGAATCGAGCCCCAAGTGGGGCTTTGCGCTGACAGTGAGGAGACTGCTTGGGATTCTCTGTTTCCCTCTCTCTCTGCCCCTCCCCCGTTTGCTCTCTCCTTCTCTCTCTCTCTCTCCAAATAAATAAATAAACATCTAAAAAAATAACAAAATAAAAAAACTTGGACTTGATCTTATAGGTGATGGGGACAACTGAAGGGCTTTTAAGCAGGGAAGCCATGTGGTCACATTTGTGTGGTTACATGGAAGATGTATGAGAAGGACAAGACTGGAGGCACAGAAACTTTATGAAGTTTTTCCTGTGGTCTAGGTGAAGAAGTGAGGGCCTAAGGTGGGGCAGTGGTGAAGGAGAGAACTGATTCAAGAGCAGGAGGAGAATCTATAGAACATGGGAGCATTTGGCCATAGGAAATGAGGGAGAAGAGTTTAGCATGCAGCTTGTGTAACCAAATGAAAATATCAGTTAAGACAGAAAATTCAGAGGAGGAATAAGAGGCGGACAGTGGGGGTAGGATTTCGGGCTTGGGATGTGCAATATGGCTCTTGTAGGCCTTTGTACGTCTCTTCTTTTTCAGTATAAGAATCTGGGTGAAGTTAGACATTAAGTTCTTGAAATCTTATATCTCTCTAAGGCATTGGTTTTCAAGGAGGAGGCTGTTTTGCTCCCCAGGAGACATTGGCAGTGTCTGAGACAGTTTCAATTGTCACAACTGGGGGAGAGGGGGGAGGGGTGCTATTGGTATCTAGTGGTTAGAGGTCAGGGCTGCTGCTAAGCATTCTACATTCCCCAGGACAGCCTTTCACAACAAAGAGCTATCTGGTCCAAATGTCAGTAGTCAGGGTTGATAAACTCTGTTCTAGAGACTAGAGGAATCTTTTACACCTTACTTTACAATTTTGCCCAGGGCCAGGCATTCAAATTAGAGAGGATGGATGTGTCAATTAAAAACATCACCATTGATGAAAAACCAAATCCTACTGTTGTAAAATAAATTAGAGGTCATCTGTTCTTTTTTTTTTTTTCATGTTTATTTATTTTTGAGAGAGAGAGAGAGAGAGACAGAGACAGAGCGTGAGTGGGGGAGGGGCAGAGAGAGAGGGAGACACAGAATAGAAGCAGGATCCAGGCTCTGAGCTGTCAGCACAGAGTCTGACGCAGGGCTTGAACTCAAGAACTGTGAGATCATAACCTGAGTCGAAGTTGGACGCTTAATTGTCTGAGCCACCCAGGCACCCCAAAGGTCATCTGTTCTAATCATTCAGTTGAGATATATATATATATATATATATATATATATATATATATATATATATTTTAATGTTTATTTATTTATTTTGAGAGAGAGAGCATGAGCAGGGGAGAGGGGCAGAGAGTGAGAGAGAATCCCAAGCAGGCTCCACACTTAGTGTGGAGCCCAACGCAAGGCTCAATCCCATGACCCAAAGCAGGCTCTGTGCTGACAGCAGAGAGCCCGATGAGGGGCTTGAACTCATGAGCCATGAGATCATGACCTAAGCCAAAGTCAAACGCTTAACCGACTGAGCCACCCAGGCATCCCCAAACAAGAAAACTTTATAAAGGCAAGGTAAAATAGCCAAGAATCAACAAGGAGAACTTATTAATTTTGGACAGAATATAGGAAAAGTTTCTAATAAAAATAAACCGAAGATTCAGATGATAAGTAGAATAAAAAATAACATGGAGTATAAAATAATGAAATAAGGCAGAAAAAATATACACAAAGGAAAAACAAAAGAAATGGAAGACAACTCCCATTAAGTAAATAGCATCTGAATTTTCAAGAGAAGCACTACACACGGATGGCTTAGTAGCAAGCCATCTAGTGTGAGGCCCTAAGAAATTATACAAGGAGGCCCTTCCCCCTGAATTTTTATACTGGGGGAAAGCTGATTAAAATAAACACCAAGGGTGTCCTCTTCCTCCTCCCCTTCTAGGGTTAGGGGTAATGGGGTTGTGGTACAATCAGGGCTCTCCATAGAAAGGTGAACATACAGAAAGTATACGGGAGGGGCTAACATGAGGGACAGTTCTACACATTTGCTTTAACAACTGGAAAGTTTTTAATACAGTATTATAGTGAAAAAAAAATAGCATCAACTAAAAGTGTTTTCTGCCTTTCCCCTCTTGCAGAGTCACTGCTCAGTCACAAGTAGCTCAGATTCCCTGTACCCTAGAGAGGGGCCTCTGATCAGTACAGGGCACAGATCCTGTCATGTTTATAGGAAACGTTACCTCACACCGACCGCCCTGCCTCTGTCCTGCTCAAACCCGTCAATCAACGTTTTTTTATTTATTTTTGGGACAGAGAGAGACAGAGCATGAACAGGGGAGGGGCAGAGAGAGAGGGAGACACAGAATCGGAAACAGGCTCCAGGCTCCGAGCCATCAGCCCAGAGCCTGACGCGGGGCTCGAACTCACAGACCGCGAGATCGTGACCTGGCTGAAGTCGGACGCTTAACCGACTGCGCCACCCAGGCGCCCCATCAAACCCGTCAATCAAATACCGAACTTGGAGGAGCATGGGCTGGGCAAGCCAAGATGAAGCGTGGACACAAAGCAACACCGAATGGGCCTAGCCAAGAAAAAGGAATCCAGAAACCCAACGGGGTAATCTCTCCTCCCTGAGATTAAGAACATCCCAGCCCTGGGATGGTAGAGGCAAGAGGCTGCGGATCATTCATCCGACCAGGCAGGCGAGGCGATCTCCCATTACTCCTGGGTAGTTGACGGTGGCTCAAGTCCAGCCCCGCAGAGCAGACACGGAGGCCTGCTGGGGTGAGGAGGACACGGAAGGGCCCTGCGCCTCCCGCCTGCTCGCCGCGTCCAGGTTCCCCGCCAGGCCGCGGTGCCTCGGCCCTGGTGGACCCGCTGCAGGGGAGGGATATGGGGAGCATCTCGCTGCTTGAAGAGGTTCTTTCTCCAACAGAGCCCCTGCTACACGCCATTACCTTGCGGGAAGGCTCTTTGTGAGACCTCGACCCGGGCAGCCAAGAGGCCACGAGATGGCAGCAGAGGACACAGCCCAGCACAGAAACCCTAAACTATTTGCAAAAGCAGGTATTTGATTTGGGAGATACCGTCTGTTGTCTATAATCTTGTATTCAAGGCCAGAAAAAAATGACTGAATTTCAAAGAAATGAGGGCAAAATTCATCAACACGGAGAATTTCTCAATCACCACAGAATTCAGCTGCATATGAAGCCACATGTGAATCGGTCATTTCTACAGTGCTTAAAGCAAGGGATAGGGGTCAAGGCCTTGAAAAACTGACGTCAGCAGGAACCTTGTCACAGTCACTTCTTTCTGTGAAGTTCCAATAGGCAGTAATTCAAGTAAAATATGAGTGACTTTCACAGAGGCTGCCAAAGTGATAAGGGTGATTGCTGGGAAGATTTGTAGCAAAGCAGAATGCTTTCCCGAAGCAGCCAGGACTCTGGAGACAAGCAGTGTGGGGGAGAATAATGAAGATCACAGGATGTCTCAGACCATCTTCATTCGCAGCTGGGAGAAGATAATGCATATGGAAGGGGCATTAGTAACACTGAGACTAAATCTCTGATCTTCTGACTTCTCACCTAATCATCTAATGCTCCTTCCATTCTAACCCCTCACCTGCCCCCAACACCAGTTGTTAAAACTAAAAATATCTCTAGACATTGGCAAATAACTCCTAGTGGGCAAAATTCCCCCTCCCTGAGAACTAATGCTGTAGAGAGATATTGATTTAAAAAAAAAAAAAAGAAAAAAAAGGTTAAGAACACAATGTCTCTCCAAGAGTCTTGAATTTCAGAAAAGACCTTGAAGGCCTACAAGAAGTGTATTGCACACCCAAAACCTGAATTCCCATCATATGTTTGAATAACAAGGAGACTAAAATTGAAAGACTCTAGGCTGAATCTGATCCTCAATTTGAAAAGAAAAATATTGTTCTCAACATTGAAAAAATTTAAAAAAATTTTTTAACGATTTATTTATTTATTTATTATATTATTTATGTCTCACACGAGAGACAGAGTGTGAGCGGGGAAGGGGCAGAGAGAGGAAACACAGAATCTGAAGCATGTTTCAGGCTGTCAACACAGAGTCCGACAGCGGGCTCGAGCCCACAAACTGTGAGATCGTGACCTGAGCCAAAGTCAGACACTTAACTGACTAAGCCACCCAGGTATCCCTAAAATATTTTTTTTAATGTTTATTTATTTTTGAGAGAGACAGAGAGACAGAGACAGAGAGAGAGCATGAACGGGGAGGGGCAGAGACAGAGGGAGACACAGAATTAGAAACAGGCTTCAGGCTCTGAGCTGTCAGCACAGAGTCCTATATAGGACTTGAACTCACGGACCGTGAGATCATGACCTGAGCTGAAGTTGGACGCTTAGCCGACTAAGCCACCCAGATGCCCCTCAACATTTTAAAATCAGAAGAGCTCACATTTAACAAGTTAGGATTTCTGACTTTTATAGGAAAATTGGAACTATGCCAGTACCAGGCCCACAGTCCCACATTTGCAATAATTGGGTAGAGTGGAGTAAGGGTAACTGAGGGTAACGTCTTTTTTTATTTTTGAGAGAGAGAGAGAGAGAGAGAGAGAGAGACGGGGCGGGGGGGTCGGGGTGGTAGGGTGTGAGAGAATCTGCTGACAGTGTGGAGCCTGAAGCTGGGCTCCATCTCATGAGCTGTGAGATCCTGACCTGAGCTGAAACAGAGTCCTATGCATAACCCACTGAGCCACCCAGGCGCCCCAGAGGGGAACATCTTGAAGTAGAATGTGTGCTCTCTGGTTTGCTACAGTTGCCACCAATCCTTGTTACCTCATACTCTATCTCTTTCACTCCTTTACACTACTCCATAACCCTGTAGGCAATTTATTTTCAGCCTCTGGAGTGCCTTGTAGTTTCAAAGTATTTTTCCATGTGTGATTTTATTTTAGCCTTGATATTCCAATAAGGCAGAGATGATAAATACTATGATTATAACCTCCATGTAAGCAAAATGTAGTTCCAAAAGGTTGACTTCCCAAAATGTACACAACAAAACCAGAATCTAAAGTTCCAGGCTCCCAGTCCTATTATTTTTTTGAAAAGTTTCTATGAAAAACTGCATTTAGGGGTGCCAAGCTGGCTCAGTGGATGGAGCATGCAACTCTTGATCTGGGGTCTCTGAGTTTGAGCCCCATGTTGGGTGTAGAGATTACTTAAAAAATAAAACAAAATCTTTAAAAAAAACAACTGCATTTAGTGGTTCATGTAAAAAAAAAATTAGAGGTTGATATAGGCATAATTGCTGGAATGGGTGAGTTCCATCTGCTAAGCTGCTCAAGAATCACCACAAATGATTTAACATTTTTCCTTTTAATGAAATATTTCTGCTTCACTTCTTCCAGACATTTGAAAAGATTGCCCTTCTAGCCCTCTTCAAGTTGGGTGTGGCTATAATGACTGGCTTTGGCCAATGGAGTGAAAGTGGTGTATGTCCTGTTGAGGCAAAAGCATTTAAGAGCCCATGAACAACTCATGCTTACTTCACTCGGGTGGGGGTGGGGGACTCTAAGTCTCATGGTAATTTAGGTAGGATCTCAAAATGGTGGTGCTCTAACAGCTTGGGTACCTTGAGTAACTTCTAAAGAGTAGAGCTCACTGCCAGACTACTCTAGACATGTACTGTGAGACCAACATTTGTGGTTGAAAGCCATTAAGACTTGGGCATTTTGGGAGTGCCTGGTTGGCTTAGTAGGGAAAGCATGTGACTCTTAATCTCAGGGTTGTGGGTTCAAGCCCACTCTGCTCACAGAGCTTACTTAAGGGAAGAAAAAAACTGGTGCATTGTTACCAAAGCCTAGCCTAACCTGACTGATAAGGTTCATTTGTACAGTGGTTGAGCTTCTCCAAGAACCAGAATTCCTAGACTTCTGATCCTATCACTAAAAGCTGTCGATCCTATCTGGAAGACACAGTGAATTGTTTTTGTTTTTTGGTTTTTTTTACCCCCAATTTCCTCATCCACCACCATCTTCTGACTTTGAAGAAAATAATTTTCGCAGTCTTGCACACATAAGCTCTGCATTATTGTGGCGGTTAGACTGGGAGGAGAAGGGGGAGGCCCAGATCTTGTTTTCTCCATTCAAGAGCCTAATTCCAGAACTGTCTCCACCCACTAGTACTCACACAACCTTGTCATAGGGCGACTATCACCACTCCCAAGGTGTCACAAACAGAAAGGAGCTCTGCCGCTGGCACCACTGCAATGTCAGGGCAAGGCAGCCAGGCTGCGCTCTTTCCTCACTGATGCCTGGGCTTGACTAAGTTCGGAGAAACAGCATTCTCTAGGGAAAGAAGCCTTCTCAAGTGGGAACAAAAATGAGTGTGAGGCGCACACCCATCCTGGGCACTATGTGAATTTGGGGTGAGTTCTCTTAGTACTCCAGCTGTAGTCAATTTCTAGTTTCTCTAGCGGCTGGTGCTACTGGGTCTCCCAGTTTTCCTGGGCTTTTCTCAAGCCCACTTGAGCTTGTCATCTTTGCACACGTGCGAAGGTCATAAACTGTGGGGGTTGAGCCCAACCAGAGCTTCAACAACCGGACGCTGCCGGGATCAAAGGTCGGCGGGGCTGCGAGAGGCTGAGCCTGCGCAGTCCCGCTCCCGCCTTGGAGAGAAAGGGTGGCAGCAACGCGGGCTCGTTACACCGGCGTGCTCGCAAGAGGCGGGAAAATTTTAGCTCGGGTCGCCGCGTCCTTTCCTCTTCTTGCCCCATCCACCCATCTGCCCCACGCGCCCGTCCTCGTCCGGCACTGGGGCCCGAAGGGAGGGGGACGAGAAGGGCCTTGGGCTTCTGACTCATCATCTCCAACCCCTTTCTCGCGCGCGCTCCAAGTCTCAGGACTCTGGATTTGGGCTCTATGGGAGGGGGCGCGGCGCCAGCATTTGGGGCACGCAGCTTTGCCGAGGGCCAGCTCCCAGCCCCAGCTCGTCCCCGAAGCTGCCAGAGGGAGGGCTGTGGACCCACAGTCAGCTCTCAGTTGCCGTGATTGGGGCGGCGGCGCCCCCGCGCAGGATAACCCGCCCGGCTCCTCCCTGCACCCAGGGCCAGTGGTCGCGTCCGAGGAAACTCTCGGCTAGGCCCCGACTTACAGCGCCTCGCGTCACTCAGCAGATGCACAGCGCCCCCATCCCGGAGGGAAGGCTCTTTATTTCCCATCAGGCCAGGGGGCAGAGGGGCATCCTGGGACTCGTAGTCTTTGTTAGAGTAGAAGGGACCGGGATCGAAAGAGAAAACTAAAGCCCGCGTGGATTGACTTCCAAGAGGCGCATACGGGAACCCGGGCTTGGAGTATGGGATTGTGAAATGTGGAAAGAAGAGAAATAAGTGAGATCAGACAGATGCGAAGCTGTATGGGGAGGCTATGGGTAAGGAGGGGAAGGATGGAAGGGAGAAGTGAGTACAGCTGAAAAGTTGGCTTAAGGATGTCCTGCAGGCGGGCAGCTTTTCAGGCTAGTGAGGTGAGGGAATACTCTGGTTTAGGTATAGCTTCCCCTAGCGAGGAAGGGAAGAGAAAGGGGCCGAGTCCGAATGAAATTGAAGGCACTCCACTGGACTTCATGTAGGTCTCAGAGGACTGACTCCATCTAGCTTCTGAGTTCTGTGGAGTGGGGACAGGAGGGTCTGGAAACTGCTCCTGACGGGTAGCAGAGCAGGACTTCTCTGCCTCCCCTCGCCAGCTCACTCATTTGTTCCATTTGCTGTGCTAGCCACCGTGGGGCCATTCTCCAAATCAGCAACTTCCTCCAACTCAGAGAGACCCTAAAAGCCAGATAGGTGTGAGGGGAGCAAACTGTAGGGGTGAGGAAGGGGGGAATCCCAGACAGAAACAACTTCCTCCTGTTCTTCCATTTTTTCTTGTTCCAATAGTCCTTCCTTTTAGGCAGCTTCCTAACGCTGTCCCACATTTCTAGTTCCAGGCATTTAGACGCCCAGCTCCCTCTTACCCACCACTATGAGAGAAACGTCTAAAACCAGAAAACCAGTTTCTGGCTACAACTCCTTCTCCCTCTCCACCTCCCACCAACCCCATGGTTTTCCCTTAAGTGCCACTGACCACAATAGCCAGTGAAAAAATCAGCTGCTAGCTAACTGCTCCATACTGTCCTCCAAGCCCTGAATACCTCCTGCAGCTCCTGGTAGTGCAGACTCTGGGTCCGGCAGCATCCTGGCTTCCTCTGGCTCAGCAGGAATAGAGAGTGTGCTGAGAGGAGCACTCCCCCTAAGGTGAAGGTCTCAGCGCTGAGCTCCACCACCAGCAAGCCAGCCAGCTGCAGGTAGACAGGGCTGAGAATGCTACAGGGGACCCAGCACCTGTTTGCTCTTGCCCCTTTCCCTCTCCATCTCCTCTTGCCTCCTCATCCTCCCACCTTCTTTATTCACCCATACCTGGGAGGGGGCAGTTGGGGCAGGCCCCAAGGCTGTCTTCATCACCTCGACCACCACCACGATGAAGCCCAAGATCAGATTGAAGATGTTGAGTATCATCATGGCCTGCACCTGCCAGTGAGCCAGCTCAGCTCTGCCCAGCCTAGGGGACTCATTGCAATCCCAAGCCCCACCTACAGCCTAGCCCCAAAACAAAACTTAGCTCCTATTCCTCCACCTCCAAACAGGGCCATCGGCCCTCTAACTTTCTTGCTTTCTCTCCTTTTAGGCCAGTCAGGGGCAGAGAGCTGACAGGATTAGTTAACATCTAGCCACTTCCTGGGCTGAGTCCTGCGTGTGTGTGTGTGTGTGTGTGTGTGTGTTTGGTGGGGGGCAGTGTTGGAGAACAGTGCTGTATTCTCTTCCCCTCTCACCTTCCAGAGGCGGGGTGATCTGCGCAGCTCAAGGGTAACCATCCCAGTGAGGAGACCCTGAATGTTGAGAAAGGCAAATGTTGAGCTCTGCCCTGTGAGGGAGGGGCTTCCAGGATCTTCCTTCCACCCTTCCTTGTGGTGGGTCTTACCAAAGCTCCAGGCACAAGTGGCAGCGCCGTGGCCATGTGACAAGCAGAATTCAGGCAGGCAACAGAGACAGCAAAGGGCATCACAGCCACAGCCAGCCATAGCTGGCTCACCTGGAGGCCGGACACAGGGGAGTTGAAGGGGATCCAGAGATCAGCAATTGGGAGGAATGCATGTTGGCAGAAAGTAGTCAACCAAGGACAAGTAAAGGAATGGGATATTATTTAATATTTTCTGCCTCCTGTCCAATTTTAGTTACTTACCTATGTGTTTTCCCCACATGATGGAAGCTAGTTAGAGATTAAGGGTCCTGCTTCATTGTTCTATGCCTTCTCCACCCTCCTCCCACTCAGAGCCTAGCACAGTTTCAGGCACATGGTGGGTGCTCCCTAAAAATGGACGGAATTGAATTGGGATACAAGTGGGCATGCTGAAGCTTGGGGTGGGGCAGCCTGGCCTCACCGCCAGCACCAAGAGGTGCCCACTCTGCCTGTGCCTTGCCCAGTGCTGTAGCTTTTCCAGACGAACACTGGGTCTCTCCTGTTCCCGCTGAGCAGGTCTCTCCTCCATGGCTCCCTTGACCACTGGAATTCAATGCTTCCTAGGCTGGGAGAAATGCATTATGGCACCTAGCAGGAGATAGCACATGCAGCAATATCTCTTTGAGCTGTCCCTCTGCCCACTTCCAATATCCAGGGAGTTGAGCCTCAGGGCCTCACACCTACCTAGTCTGAAGGAGCTACTCCAAGGAGATGGGGCCCAGCCTGGCCTGGAGCTCCTAGCAGGGTCTGGTAGCTTAGAGCAGACAATAAACTTGTGCTGGCAGAGACAGGCTGTCAGGGCTGGGTGTGGTGGGGCAAAGGTCCCCATGAAGGCCTAAGGATCCAGGGAGTGGCCATGGGCAAACCCAGCCTCAGTTCATTCCACAAGGCAGTTCATTCCTGCCTTGCTCTGTCCTTTCCTGTTGCCCCCCTCTCTGCCCATCCTGAGTCTTCTGATTGTTCACTTCATCCCCATGGACACTACCACCCTGGGCCTCAGTTTCCCCACATTTCCATCTAATCTTTCTCCTCCCCTTGTTTGGTTTTTGTTTGCTTGTTTGTTTGTTTGCTTCCTCTTCAAATTACTGGCTGTTTCTAGGGAAATCCCATATTACTGTCTAGTTTGGTCCCCTGTCATTACCACTTGCAGATTTGTCTCAAGACCAGGCAAGGTTTAATTCCCCTGCCTTCCTGTCTCTCACTTTCTGGACAGTTTCTCCTCTCTCCTTCCTTTCTTGAAGGATTTACTTTGGATTGGATACTAAGTAGATGGGGATCCCTACTTATAGTGGGGATTGTTTCTCAGTGTTAATTTGCAGCTAGATATGTATAAGATTGTCCCTAAATGGTCAGTTTTGGGAAGGACATCAATGAATATTTTTTTAAGTTAATTTTAAAATTTATTTATTTATTTTGAGAGAGAGAGTGTGCACAAGTGTGAGTGCAAGCCGGGGAGGGCAGAGAGAGAGAGGGAGGGAGAGAATCCCAAGCATGTTCCATGCTGTCAGAGTGGAGCCCAATGTGGGGCTCGATACCATGACCCTGGGATCATGACCTGAGCCAGAACCAAGAGTTGGACACTCAACGGACTGAGCCACCCAGGCACCCCTACTGATGAATATTTTTGAGAGACAGAAGTTGCCTTGCAGTCAGGTGCCTGGACTAGAATCTCAGCTCTGTCACTCCCAGCTGTGTGAACTTAGATACACTATTCTACCTATTTGAACCTTACTTTGTTCAACCTGAGTGATAAAAAGGGGGCTAATGATATGGCTATGAGAGATTGTTGACTCATGGAGGGTACTTAATAACCATCAGTGGTGTGACGAGGTCACACTGATGTGCCTGATGCCTGTATACTAAAAGCTTATTCAGAAGCTAAGTTGGGGGTGGGGGGCATTTATTTCTACAGTGAGAAGCAGAACCAGCTAGCCCCAAATATATACTCTATGGAGCAAAAATAGGAAAGACACATCTTGGTGCAGAGCCTGAGATCTGAAGAAAACTGAACCTATGTTCAAATCCCAGATCTACCAGGGTGACCTTGGGCAAATTACTTAATGTTTCCTTATCTATAAAGGGAAGTTAATAATACTGATCTCAATACAATACTCAAGGGGTTGCCTTGAGTATTAAAAGAAAATGCAACGAACTAGCTCAGCCCAGTACCTGGCACATAAGTGCTCAACAATTGTTAGTGGCTATTATCATTATTATTACTGATGGCAGAAGACTGGGCAGAAGAGTCCTGGGAGTTAGTACCAAGAGGCAGGGTCCTGGATGGCAAGCGGCCCTTTGAAAGCCACTTCTGCCCTGCTTAGTGCTGGTCCAACACTCATTGGAGCATTGTGTCCACTTTTCTTTCCTGTGGAGTGGGAATCACACTTAAAGGGATTTGGAGAAGTTGTGTGTCTACTCCCTCTTCAGTCCCCATGTGCATTAATTCTATTTGGTGGCAATGGCCTTACAGAATTTGAAATGTTAGGCTTGCTCTGATGATCCCTGAGCTGGTAGGCCAGTGGAAAGAGACGCTTCAGCTTCATTCTCCTTACCTGTATATGCAGACTGATTATATTTCAGAGTGTTATTGTAAGGATTCTACACTATTAAATATGTAAACAGGCATTCGGTAAATACTGATAAAATCTGAGTGTACTATTTACAAATTTGTAGCCCCCGTCTAGATTACAGTCTGCTCATGGGAGGGTATCACAACCCCCCTCATATGTTCATCCCCCACAGTGCTGAGCACAGTGCCTGGCACTTAGTAAGCAATCAGTAAATATTTGTTGTATTGAAGAGCCATTAAAGTGACTTAAGGAGTGGAAAAGAGAATTCGAGAGGAAGGAGCAGGAATTGTTTATCAAGAACAGAAAGGACCGAAGAGTAACTTTAATAATGTTTCTTATACGGCAGACATTAACTATCTCTATAATCGCCCCTCCTCCTCCTCCCCAAAAAGAGAGACAGAAATTGTAAGGGAGAGGCTTTGAGATAAAACCCCAGGAAGAACTTCCCGAGTCTGTGCATGTTGGGGCAGAAAGAGCGGCAGAGCCAACTCCTTCCCTGGTATGTCCGGGTTTAGGGTGGGAGGGGCAGTCCGGCTTGGAGGCTGGGGGAAGGACGAGATGACCTTTCAAAATCTCTTCCAGTCTCCCGTTGGAATCGTCTGTGCGTCCCACCCCCGCTCACTCCCTCCCTCCCTCCGACAGCGCCCCCAGTCTCCAAACTGCCCGCACCCCGCCCCTGGCGGCCGCCTCTCGCGGCTCCCGGGGTCCCCAGCTCCCTGTCCCCGGAGCCAGAGCCCCGCTCCCGCTCCCGCGCGGCTCCCAGCCCCGCCGCGCCGCCCCCCGCATGCTAATGGCCGGGCCGCCTCCCGCCGCACACAATGCGGGCCAGGGCCGGGGGCGGGGGACCGGGGAGGGGGCGGGGGCCGGGCCGGGGGCGGGGGGGCCGGGGCCCGGCGCATCTCCCCCGGCCCCACGTAACGCTGACGCCCGCGCCGCCGGCCCGCCGCCCGCCGCCGCCGCCGCCGCCGCCCGCTCCGCCGCCGCCCGCCCGGGGCTCGTGAGTAGCCGCTCCCCCCACTCCCGGCCCCCCCCCTCCGCCACCCGGCCCCCGCCCCCGGCCCCCTCCCCCCCACCCGGAGGGGGGGCCCGCTCCGCGCGCCCGGCTCGGAGCAGGTGCAGGGGGCGGGGGCGGGGGAGGGGCGCCGGCTCGGCCCCAAGCAAACTTCGCCCAGAGCTCCTGGGGGGGCGGGGTGGGGGCGGCGGCTTCGGAAGCCCGGAGAGCTGGGGGGCCTCGAGGAAGGGGGGGGGCCAGGTGGGGAAGACGGGAAAGCGGACACCAAAGGGGAAAGGCCAGCGTTGGGGGGGGCGCGCGGGCGTCTTTGTAGGGGCCCGAAGGCAGGGCGCGAGGGGCCTTGGGGGTGCAGGGCGGCTGAGCCGGGAGCCAGAGTGGATGAGCGCCCCCCGGCCCAGGTAGGGCTGATGGAAGAGGGGGAAGGGACCCAAACTCTCCCGGAGCGGGGGGTGGGGGAGGGGAGAGGATGGGGGGTGCTTCCCTCTCTGCGTCCCAAACAAAGTGTCACAAAGAGCTCGGCCGGCGGCAGCGGCGGAGGCGGCTGCAACTCAGCTTTTGTTCTCCCGGCCCGGGTAGCTGAGCCCTGGCCTCCCAGTCTCCCAACCCTGCCCCCCCCCCCCCCCCCATCATCCTTCTAGCTTATCTTCCCCGGGAGGGGACTGGGGTGCTGCTGGAAGAATCTCTTGTGCAGGATCACAGGTCCTGCCCTACTTGCCAACCTACTTCTGGGAGGGAGATTTTCCCAGAGGCTCTTTTGCCCACCCCCCCCACCCCCTAATCTGAGGACTGAGGCTCATATGGGTGCTAAGGCTCTGACCTTTCTAGGGTCAGCTCCAGGTAAGGGGACTTAGGGTTGGCTCCATGCCCCCTCCCCAAAATCAAGGTTCTCTAGAACTTTCAGAAGAGGGGTCAAGTTGGGACATGCCTCTGGAATAAGATTCACTGTGGTGGGGTGGCAGTAAGTCAGCAGGTGAACCTTCCTCTTGTCTCCTGCTGCACATTTGGAGTCAATGACTGAGGTGCCATGCCCCCAAATCAGGACCGTGAGGATGGAGGGAAGGAAGCTTTAGCAAGGACTCAGCGTAAAAGATGGGCATGCTGTGATGTGGGGTCAATTTAGAGGAATTCCCTGAGCAGTAAGGTTCAGAAGGCCATGGAGAGGAGACCATAAAAGTGAGCTACTGGCATGTGGTTGTGTGATAAAAGTGATCTTGACTCTAGACCCCCTAAGAAGCTCTCTTTCTTTCTAACGTCATCTAGTGTAGTGTTAATCATAATTGGTAGTGGACTTCAGAGGTGTAGAGTTCTCAACAGAGGGAAAAACATCAAGTATTAGAAATGAACAATGACCGAGGCTTAGTTACAACTATACCTCAGAAATCCTGAATTCTTGCCCCTTACACTCTGACTCTAAAAACTTTTGAACCACAGACTTGAAGGACAATCTTCTAGGTCCTTCAGTCAGCAGATGCTTCTATGTACCTGACCTTGTTTCTAAGACTCCTCTCACCAACCCTTCCATTCTTCCCTAACTCGGTTAAGGTTTGATGGTCCACATCCCCCTTCCCCACCAGCTTTCCTAGCACATAAAAATAATTGGCCTGTTACTTTAGAAGGAATTATGATCCCTAGCCCTAGCCCTATATCCGTGTAGAACCCAAATAAGGTCCAGATAACCCCTGATTCCCAGTGGGAGTGGAAAGTAGGTCAGTACTACTGTCTGGCCAAATCTCGTGGATGGTGTTTAGGGCTTGACTATAGAAAACTCTAATTATTGCTCACAGGCAAAACATGCATGATCTGTGTTCTAAGCCAGTTCATAGATCTTGGACCCTGTCAGTGCTGTCTCCTATTGAAAAACAAACAAACACAAACTCATGGGATCACGTGCCTGGGACCTCCTTTGGTGCGGAGATGATTCAGGAGGTCTTGACTGGGCCTAGGAAGGTGTCTAAGTGGGTTTTGTTTATTTGAGGCTACCCTCTGGGGTACCCTGTTTGGGAATTCACCTTCAATTTGGGCCTTCTTATGTATCACTTTTTTTTCTGACCTGGAAAATGCTATGTGCAAAGCAAGTCTTTGTTTTTGTTTTGTTTTGGAGAAGGAAACTTTGCCCTGTTCCTGCTCTACTTGCCTTATATATGAGGTCAGCCTCCCATGAGGTATTTTGCTTGCTGTCCTACAGGCAGTTTTAGGGGCCCTAGAATCTTCTCAGAATCAGAATATGTGCCCATAGGTTAGTCAGCTATGACCATGCAGTATTCCCAGCCTCCCCCCCCCTCCTCCCCCACCATCTGCTTCCTCTGAATATACCAGATTGGCTGTACACCAGGATGTTCTGGGAATCCCCAGGAGAGCAACAGAATGTGATGGACCCAAATACGATGCCTCAGTAACTCATTCCAGGATGTACAAACTGTAACTGTCAGGACACTCCTTATAGCTAATTAAAATTCTTCTAGTTACATCTATTTTCTATTACATTTATCTATTTTCAGTGACATCCAAAAGGCCAAAATAATCCCTCTGGTATCACTGTTCCCCCGGCCCGCTTCCCCATGGTTCCCAGATAGGAATTTTTAAAAATCCTCTAGCTTTTCTCAGTGCTTTATCTGTGGTGCTAAAATGGCAAATGTGGCCCTTCTAGCACTTCCTAGCTCTTTCTATGGTACTGAGGTGGCCAAAGTGGCTCCTCTGGTAGCCCACTGCACTCTCCATGGTACTGAAGGGATGACCATTTATTTCAACATCCCTCTGGGGTCCAGAAGAGTCCTGTGACTCAGAACCACAAATTTTCAAGCTGGAAGGGACCATCAGTATAAATTAGTTCAACCTTCTTGTTTTACAGATGAGTAAACTGGGAGGTTAAGTGATTTACTGAAGGTTGCAGGGCTATTAATAGTCAGACTGGACCCACAATAGCCTGTACTCTTTGGTCCTACTCTTTAATTCACCTTTCCTGAGACTACTCACTGAGTCTAGCTGGGCTCTTAGTCTCAGGAAAGGGGTTTATTTGGAGGATCCAGAAGATGACCATGGATGCTCTAATTTGGAACTACAGAAATGCAAATATTAAAGATGGTGGTGGAGGTTGTTTAGTGACCCTTGGATGAGGACACTTTGCCAGTCAACCTCCTGTTCATAAAATTCCCTTAACCCAGATTTCACATGTAACAGGTACCTGCCCCTTCATAGACTCTTATCACATTCATTAAATGTCAAAAATTAAAGAAGGCTTGGACCTCCAGAGGCTTTTCTCTTTGCTGATAAGCAGGGCTGACTCCTGGCCCAGTTCTCTTCTGTTAAAGATCCTTAAGCAAAGTAATGCTTGAGTCCTTTTCTTTCTCACTAACCCATTTCAGTTTCACAATGGCTATTGTAAGGAAGTTCTTTATATCTCAAATATTCTTTCTATCTCAGGCAAGAAAAATAGGTTAGGTCTACATTCATCTGGCCTTGACCAGACACAATTCTATATGTAAGTAGGAAGTTAGGCTGGCTGACTTCTGGTTGTCCTCTCAGGCCTATTTCTATGAATGTTAATTCTGGGGTTGTTTCTAAGTCCTAATGCTAACCTCTGCAGCTTAGAATCAGGAGAGCCCTCCTCCCCGCCCCCCCCCCCCCCCCCCCCAATCTTCTCAGTGCTCTTCTCCTTCCTCAGAACTGGAGCTCTGCACATCCCAGGCCCAGGGAATTTCAGCCTGGAGAATTTTAACCCTTTCCTGCTCAGAGCATGTGCTGAGCCCCTATCTGTGCAGATGGCCCAGCCCCGCCCCCCGTCCCTCACTCCAGCCTCTTGAGCTCAGAGCCAGTGTAATCCTCCTCTTGTGTGAGGGAGCCTCTCCCCTGCAGAGAGGAGGAAAGCCTGCCTCGGAACAGCCCTGGACAAAGGGGCTGAGATGCCCCATCAAACTGCAGGCTCCAAGGTTTGAAACACGGGGATGAATCCTATCCGGTATTTGCAGTTTTTAACCCCTTCCCCAGGCCAGCAGAGCCCCTTAACTTCCACTCCTCCCCCAACTCTCTCTTCATTCCCTCTCCCTCTGGCTCTCTCCCCCTTCATGCCCCTCCCCCTCTGTCTGTCTCCAGACTCTCTGCTGCTGGGAGGTGTTTCTCTCCCATGCATGAATGAGTCTCTGTAATGAATGGAAATGAATGGATCAGGAATCCAGGCGGAGGGAGGGAGAATGAGGGGGAAAAGACAGAAAGACAGGATAAGGGCAGAAGGAAGGACTGTGGAGTATGGAAGGTTGTTTGGCTGGCTGGTCAGTTAGGGGTCTGAGAGCAACTAGTCCCACTTGGATAACTGGGGAGCATGGCAGGCCCACCCCATTTGCTCATCAAGCTGTATAGCCTGACTTAAATGAGAGAGGGGTGTATTGTGATGGTTTCCACCACCAGGGGGTGGTGATGGTGGTGGTAGTTGTTGTTGTTGGTGGTGGTGGTTAGTGGCAGAGGTGGTGGTGGTGGTGGTGGTTTGGACTAAGCCATGTAAAATGAATAATTTGGGGGAAGACAGCTGGGTTATCAGGGAGCCTGTGGGCTGGGCAAATCAAGGAGTACAAGTTTTGAAGACAGTAGTCCCCTCCTGTCTCAGGATACAAGGAAGGAGAATGAAGGGATAGGTTTCAGCTAAGAGTGCTAAGAGTATGGGGTTGGGGGTGCCTCTTTCCACTGCTGAAAACCAGGGCTCATCTTTTCCTCCAAATCTGTCTCCCTTGCTTTAGCTCTTCAGCACCTGTTGCCTTCACTAGCAGCTTTTCCTCCTCCTCTTCCCTGCACTCCCAAGAACCAAAGAATGTGAAGGGGGTCCATGGAGGTGAGTGAAGAAGCTCTGGCTTGAACCTGCAAGTACTTACAACTATACTCCTCCCCCTCCCTGTTTCTCTCTCTCTCTGACTTCCCATTATTAGAAGTTATGTCTGTGGCCCCAACAGCTCAATTCCCATTCACATCCCACCTCCCCCACGGTGAGTGGGAAGGGCACTTGGTGTTCTTGATTCAGGCCCCAACCCACCCTCCCTCGGGTGTTCTTCTGGCCTTCTGCGCCCTTGCTTTTCCCACAGCTCTCCCTTCTCCACCCCTTGCACTGTTACCATCTTTTTTCACAGGGCTCACGTCCCCGTGCCCCGGGCGGCCACTTAGCGCCCTCGCCGCCAGCATTCGACGGCGAACTGGATCTGCAGCGCTACTCCAACGGGCCAGGCGTGAGCGCCGGGTCTCCAGGGATGGGAGCAGTGGGCTGGTCCGAGAGTCGCGCAGGCGAAAGGCGCTTCCCCTGCCCTGTATGCGGGAAGCGCTTCCGCTTCAACTCTATCCTGGCTTTGCACCTGCGGGCGCACCCGGGCGCCCAGGCCTTCCAGTGCCCGCACTGTGGCCACCGCGCAGCGCAGCGGGCCCTGCTGCGCTCGCACCTGCGCACGCACCAGCCCGAGCGCCCGCGTAGCCCGGCCGCACGCCTGTTGCTGGAGTTGGAGGAGCGCGCGCTACTGCGCGAGGCCCGGCTGGGGAGAGCCCGAAGTTCAGGGGGCATGCAGTCCACCCCTGCCACCGAAGGCCTGGCGCGGCCCCAGGCTCCTTCGTCGTCCACTTTCCGTTGCCCTTTCTGCAAAGGCAAGTTTCGCACCGCGGCGGAGCGCGAACGCCACCTGCACATCCTGCACAGGCCCTGGAAGTGCGGCCTGTGCAGTTTTGGCTCCAGCCAGGAGGAGGAGCTGCTGCATCACAGCCTGACGGCCCACGGAGCTCCTGAGCGCCCCCTGGCGGCCTCCTCGGCTGCGCCCCAGCCTCAGCCTCCACCCCAACCTGAACCCAGATCGGTCCCAGAGTCTGAGCCGGAGCCCGAACGTGAGGCAGCTCCCGCCCCCGCTCCTGCTGCTCCCGAGGACCCCCCAGCACCCCCGGAGTTCCGCTGTCAAGTGTGTGGCCAGAGCTTTACGCAGTCCTGGTTTCTCAAGGGCCACATGCGCAAGCACAAGGCCTCCTTCGATCACGCGTGTCCCGTGTGTGGCCGCTGCTTCAAGGAGCCCTGGTTCCTTAAGAACCACATGAAGGTGCACGCCAGCAAGCTGGGCCCGTTGCGTGCCCCGGGTCCTGGTTCCGGGGCGGCCCGGGCCCCTCAGCCTCCTGACCTGGGCCTGCTGGCCTATGAGCCACTGGGCCCCGCGCTCCTCTTGGCCCCAGCACCCACTCCGGCAGAGCGCCGTGAGCCTCCGAGTCTCCTGGGCTATCTGAGCCTTCGAGCTGGCGAGGCCCGGCCCAATGGTGAGGGCGCTGAGCCTGGGGCTGGCCGCAGCTTCGGAGGCTTCCGCCCACTGCCCTCCACTCTCCCGGCCCGGGCTCGCCGGCATCGCGCCGAGGAGCCAGAGGAGGAAGAGGAGGTGGTGGAGGCGGAGGAGGAGACCTGGGCCCGGAGCAGGGCGTTGGGCCCTCTGGCTTCACTGCATCCCCGCCCAGGCGAGGGGCCAGGGCACTCTGCGCCTGCCGCGGGGACCCAAGCAAGGTCCACCGCCACGCAGGGTATGTAAGGGGTCTTTTCTCTCCAAGGTTTCCACACCCTGGGCCCACTCTGATGCCACCACTGCCCTCCTGTCCCCTCCTTTTAAAAAGACCTGTCTCTTAATTCTCCATTTTTTTTCCGCTCCTGGAGGCCACTTTTCACAGGCACAGCACCACTCACAACAAATCCACCCCCTCAGGTTCCCTCAAATGTACTGTTTGCTTCTGGGCCTGGAGGGGAAGGAATCCTAAAGGGTGGGTGTGGGAACGCATGGCCCTGATAGGGTTAGGGCAAAGGGCCATTCTGACTTCCTTAATGTGTGTATTGCAGAAGAGAATGGGCTGTTAGTTGGAGGGTCCCGGCCTGAAGGGGGCCGGGGAGCCACAGGAAAGGATTGCCCCTTCTGTGGAAAATCTTTCCGCTCAGCGCATCACCTTAAAGTGCACCTGCGAGTGCACACAGGTGAGGGGACCAGTCTCTGGGGTGGGGAGGGAATTGGAGGGCAGGAAGAGAGATGAGAGGGGTACCAGATCCGGATTGCTGCTTTGTTAAATCAGAGGGGGTGGGGTGGCAGTGTTTTTTTTTTTTTTTCTTCTGGTCCAGAGGGGTCTGTATCTAGAGCGAAATGTGGGTGGGGGTGAACGGTGATTGTGCCTCTGTGACCCTGTCCCACCCGTTTCTCCAGGCGAGCGCCCCTACAAGTGTCCGCACTGCGACTACGCGGGCACCCAATCCGGCTCGCTCAAGTATCACCTGCAGCGCCACCACCGAGAGCAGAGAAGCGGAGCAGGCCCCGGACCGCCCCCGGAGCCACCGCCCCCTTCCCAGCGGGGTTCCGCACAGCCGTCGGGAGCCAAGACGGCTCCGCAGCCTGCGACCTGGGTGGAGGGCGCGGCGAACCCCCGGCCCCCTTCGAGCGCTGCGCCGGGGTCCCGTCGGAAGCCTGCCAGCCCTGGGAGGACCCTGCGCAACGGGCGAGGCGGTGAGGCCGAACCCCTGGACCTGTCCCTGCGGGCGGGGCCAGGAGGCGAGGCTGGGCCGGGGGGTGCCCTCCACCGATGCCTCTTCTGCCCCTTCGCCACTGGAGCGCCTGAGCTCATGGCCTTGCACCTGCAAGTGCACCACAGCCGCAGGGCTCGGGGCCGCAGGCCGCCCCAGGCCGATGCGTCCCCGTCCTACACCCCTGTACAGTCGGGAGAGACCCCTCCCAGTCCTCCGCAGGAAGGGGAGGAGGGCCCCGGGCTGTCGAGATCAGGAGAGGCGGGGCTGGGGGGACAGGAACGGTAGGGAGCCCTCTTAGGGGCGGTTAGCTTAGTGAGCTTACCCCGCGGGAGCGGGGGAGCGCTAGAGGTAGTTGGGTAGAGCAGCCAGCAGGGGGCAGCGTGGGACCCATATCCCAGCCCCAGGCGGACCAGAGGTGGAGGGGGTGGAGGGCGTAGGAGGGTGGGCGGGCGCTACCCACCCAGCCCAGGGGAGTCACAGTGCCTTAGAAGTGGCAGGGGTGAGGATCAAAGAACGGGGTCCCAGGGCTGGCAGAAGGCTGTGTCCCTGTTGAGGAGCCGCTCTGCCAGTCTTTGCTGGTCCATAGGCGTGAGAGTTTATTTTTGTACAATGGGTGGGGGTGGGGGGCACTGTACCCTTCTAGCCCCTTCAGGGGCCCTGTAGACGTCGCTATTTTTGGTACGATTACTGTCATCCCTGTCGCAGAGTTGTGTCCCCAATAAACAGGTGTCTTGAGGCACAGGGCACTGTGTCTGTCTGCCTATGTCCTGTCCTCCTTCAGCCATTTTGTTCAGAAATAATTCACTTCAGGCACTTAGTAATCACACCCAAAGAGCTTAATGAGAAATGAGGAATCTTGGGCTTTACCCTCAGACTTTTGGCTTCAGCAGCTCTGGGGCAGGGCCAGGAATTAGCATTTAACAAGTAGCCTAGGAGATTCTCATGCACTGTGGTCTAAGGACCTCATTTTGAGAACCGCTGGACTGTGCTGGATCCCAGCTTGACTGTGACCAGCTCAGCCTCAAGAAGTAGGTGCAGTGAGAGAGGAGAAACTTCAAAGGGTGCACTAAGCCTCTAGGCGCCACTGTGAAGAAGCACATTCTCCTACACCCAGGGTCTGTATGGGTACTGGGTACCTCGAAGCCTTGGTTTTATTTTCTGTGTTCTAGTTAGTGGTTGGGGAAGGGGAAGTGCTCAAGTTAGCAGTATCACCTCAACGCAGAGGTCTGCTCTAGCTCTGCTGAGACAAAGTGTGAGTAAATACATTTAATATAACAATAGTATTATAATAACAGTAATTACATGTATAAAGTTTGCAGTTCCCCTCCCCACCCCACCCTCCTATAATGGTTTGCATAGCTCTGTTTCCTGTGACACCCCAGAATGGAGTCACCAGGAACAACAGCTGACCTGGCAGAGATGAGTGTTCTCAGGGAGAGTCAGGGTGGGATGGGACGAAGGGGAGAACTCAGGCTGACATGGAGCCGTGTCCTGGGAGTATGCAGCAGCCCAGGATGGGGCAGGACTGGATGAGGGATCATACTCCACCTCCGGAGTATGAAGGCAAGCAAGTGTGGTCACTCTGGTTCCTGCAGGAAGGCACTCGGCTGGAGAGCGCTAGAGATAGCAGCAGGGAAACACGCTGGTCCTTGGACCTCCTCTCTGTCCAGGAAGCAGAGGAAAGGAAGCATTCAGTGCCCTTCCAGTCCTCCACTATGTCCCACTGCCATCCCAAACCAAAATGTGCTGAGAGGGAGGCTGGAGCCAAGTTCTCCGTCTTCTCTAGAAGCCAGGAGAGAAGAGGGAGATGGGTTGGGAGAGGGGAGAAGCTGACTTCCAAGCAGCCGGGAGGAGGGCAGCACGTGCAAAAGGGAAGGCATGCTGGATGTAGTGAAGGGGTACGGACTCACCCAGGTCACAGAGGTGTAGTGGGGTCGCTCAGGGCTCGGGCATGACTCTGCAAGGAGAGGAAGTGCAGTGAACTTAAAGGCTAAGGAAACGTCTTTTCTATACTCCCCCCCATATCCTAAGCCTGCCAATTCACCTCTCTGTCCTCCTCCTCAAAGTTCCTGAATTTTGCTGATTTAATCCAAGTCCAAATGCTGTTGGCATTACCCCCTTTCCATCCACTCCTGCACTATGCTCCTTTTTTTTTTTTAATTAAGTTTACTTTTTTATCAAGTTTACTTATTTATCCTGAGAGAGAGCATGAGTGGGGGAGTGGCAGAGGGAGACAGAGGGAGACAGAGAGAGAATCCCAAGCAGGCTCCATGCTGTCAGCACAGAGCCCGACGTGGGGTTCAGTCCCACAAACCACGAGATCATGACCTGAACCGAAGTCAAGAGTCGGACTTTTAACTGACTGAGCCAGCCAGGTGCCCCCTATGCTCTTTACTTAAGATTCCTTTTTACCTCAGACCTTGATGCCTCTCAGCCAAGCCTGTGGGAGAGGAGGAAGGCAGACTGGACAATATATACAACCTGCGCTCTTGCTGGGTGCACAGGCTCATTAGTTCCCCCTGCCCCCGTGGGTTGAATGATCATAATATCCCACCCAGAAAGTGGCTGAAGAGATCACCCCATTCCCAGCCCTAACGCAGGGACTTACCTGCCGGGACAGCCCTAAGATCCCTCCACTGGCCAGAGTGGGAGTGCTGCTCCCAGGGTGGGGGGGTTGCAGGCTGGGGCTGTTTCTTGGTCCTGGGGACACATCTCCAGAAGAGTCAAGTGTTTCTGGGGCTGGAGGGGAAGCTAGGGTGAGAGCAGGGTATAGAACCCCTCTAGATTACCTTAAGCAACCAAGCTGCTCCATCAGGGAAGAAAAAGCTCCATAGCAACAGGAAGCTGTGAGTCACCATAGCAATCCATTTGCAAGAGAACCCCCCTACCAAGAGGCAGGAAATTGTCAGCAGCATCATTAGAGCAACCAGGGAAGAAGCGACAGGAAACTATAAGGATTGCCGTGGTGAACCAGGAGGGTACAACAGGAAGCTGAGCAGTTTCCATAGAAACTCAAGGAGAGCTAGAGAGAGAGGTACAGAGGAAGTGCTTCTTAGCAACAGGCTGCTGTAAGCATTACCCTAGCAACCAGATGGAAAGCTCTTTTAGCAATGGGGAAGCTGTACATAGTTGTCATGGCAACTGGGCTACTTGGCTAGAAAAAGGAATTGCTTAGCAGCAAGCAGCCTGAATATCACCACGATGACCCAGCTGTTGAGAGCCACCCCTTGAGAGGTGCCTCACCCAGGGAAATTTGCTTGACGTCCAGATCCCAGGCCTCCTCCTCGACGCGGGCAGGCAGGGAGCAGGCTCCCGGTGAGAGGCCGGGAAGGGAAGGGCCGGCATGCTCAAAGGATGACACGGCCACGGAAGCCCGGGTGCGGGCGGCTGCAGAGAGGGGGGGTGGTGGTGGGGTGGTGGTGTGGGAAAGCCCTCCCGGCTCTCTGAAGTGACCCTCAGTCTCATAGAGGGCCTCCCAGTCAGTCCCACAATTTCTGGGAGGACATGTCCACTCATTACCCTTCCTTACTTTTCCACCATGCCTCCCCACTGTGCCCTCACTCTCAAGGTCTTGACTTCTGGGGGCCACCCCCCCCCCAGCACTCTGGCCCTCACCTCTTCCAGTGAGCAAGGCACTCAGCGTCCGCTCCCCAAGGGCTTTGATGTCCAGGAAGGGTTTATTCCCAATGCCCATGGAGACCATCTGCTGCACTCGGAGCTCTAGGGAACAGAGACCCTGTTACCAACCTCCTTCAGCCCCTCTTCGCTCCAAGCCCTAGCACTGGAATGGGAGACACTTCTTTTGCTCCTTGCCAATTCTCATTCATCTGCTATCTCCTGTTACTCTTGCTGTTGACTGTTACTACACGGATGGTGATGGTGGTCCTAGACTTCCTCCTCAGACATCCGTCTCTTGTATCTTATTTGTTGCATTCTGCCTATTTGGCATTCCAGCCACCCACCTTCTCATACTCACCTTCTGCCCTTTATTGTGGATATTAAGAGCAAACCCCTCATTTTTGCATACATTTATAATTTACTAAGTGTATCCATATATATCACCTTATTTAATCAGGCCTATCACACTAAAATGTAGCTGTTACTTTCCATTTTTCAGATGAGTGGAATGAGGTTCAGAGAATTATAAACAAAAATCCAACCAAAAAACCCCAAAAAGAAACACACGTACTGGTCTATGTCACCCAGCAAGTACATTCTGGACCCCAGGTCCAGTGAGCTGTCCCTCATTCCCTTTTGCCCCGCCATTTGCTCTTGCTTTCCTGAAATTGGTAGCTTCCTCTTTCCTTTTGGTACACCTTACACTAATTTCTATGTCAGCAATCTCTCTCAAGTCAGATCTTGAATCATCTCCGAAGTCATTCTTTCTCCATCCCACACCCTGTTTCCCAAGTGGTCTCCACATGCTCTGGCTAACCTGCCATAACCTTGACCCCAAGCACACCCTCCCCTGGCCCTGCCCGGTACCCTTGTTGTGGGCTGCTTGTCTCCACAGCAGCTGGGCAATAGAACTGGTCCACTTGAGTTTGATCTCTGGTGAGGCTGCCTGCAGAGTGTATGCCTCTCGTGCACGCCGCCGCCGAAACCACAACTCAAAGCAGAGGCCACTGTCACCGATGTTTTCTGTTAGCCCCATGTCAGCAGTCTGAGAAAGAGCGGAGGAGAGTGGGTGAAGACAGAGTGAATCCTGGCTAGATGGTACCACATGGAAAAGCACTACACTTAGCTTGGCATCTGGTGGATGTTCAGTAAATGTTTGCTCAACACCTACCATATGCCAAGTGCTCTACATGTAGGCTTCCTAACAACCATAATTTACAGACGGGGAATGCCCAGAGACAGGAAGCAGCTTGCCCAAGGGTTTATCACAGCTTAGCAGAGAAAGAGGGTTCAAACCCATGTCTACATTATTCCGAACCTAGGCTTTTTTCCCTATACTGTACTCGCCCCTAAAGAGCTGGAACGAACGTAGGGGAGGAAAGTTTAGAAACCCTTAGAATCATGCCGCACTGCTTGACCTAGGCCTCTAGGTCTCTTATTTTATTTTATTTTACTTATTTTATTTTATTTTATTTTAAATATTTATTTTGAGAGAGAGAGAGGGAGGGAGAGAGAGAGAGAGAGAACATGCATGTGTGGGGGAGGGGAATCTTAAGCAGGCTTCACGTTGTCAGCACAGAGCCTGACGTGGGGCTCCATCCCTCAAACTGTGAGATTGTGACCTGAACTGAAAACAAGAGTCAGATGCTTAACTGACTCAGCCACCCAGACATCCCCTAGAGATTTTGTTTTTAAGTAATCTCTACACCCAACGTGGTGCTTGAACTCACAACCCCAAGATCAAGAGGTGTATGCTCTATTGACTGAGCCAGCCAGGTGCCCCTAGGATTAGAGGTCTCTACTGATGTTTATCTGAATACCAAAGCTGTTTCCTGAAGCAAGGCCTCCCTCATCTTGGGTTCAGTTCTACTCGTTCCATCAACTCAAGCTATAGATAGATAGATAGATAGATAGATAGATAATAGAGTCCTCTCTCCTGACCCCCAGGGACCACCCCTAACTCAGAAAACATATATTCTTAATGGGAAAGGTCCTCCTCCATTCTGGGTTAGAATGCCTCGTGAGTGTCCCACATGAATGATAAGGAAAACCCCAATGACAGTAACAGGAGTTTCTATCACTCCCCCAACACCTTAACCTGATGGTTGATTAAGGTCAAAGCCTGTTTTAGATGATGCAGATTCTGAACCTCGGTTGGGGTTGAATGTCCAAAACATCTTGAGTTCTCAAGAAGAGCATGGCTTCTTGTCCCGTCCCTCTCCAAATCTCCCCTTTCCAGCATTGTACCTTAAAGGCCTGCTTGTAAACAAAGGTCTCTGACCCCCCCTCAGCACCCTTGAGCTTGCTGAACAGGAGGAGATGCTCAAAGAGAAAGACATGGCGAAGGCACTTCTTTCGACCACAGATGACAGTGAAGGGGTCCCGGTGCAGGAGCTGTCCCTGCTCCTTCAGATCTGTCTGGGGAAAGGAAAAGGAAAGATAATTGGCCCTGGAGCCCTTTGAGTATATTTTGTGGGGAGTAAAAATGAGATTTATAGGGCAAGGGGCCTAATGTACTGGTTCTCAGGCTGAGTTAGGAAATCAGTGAGGGCCTTGACCTAGAATCCATCCATGGTCACCATGCACAGTGCACCTGGCCTAGTAACATAGCCCTGCCTTTCAAGACAGAAGGTACGCTGTATAGTAGGGTTATAGCCTCCCCCTCCCATAGTGTGGTTACAGGGTTATAGTGGGGAAATCTTTGAACGTTGGGGATAAAGCACCATTCTGACCCCGGAAGAGAATCAGCAAAGAATTGAAGGGGAAAGAGGTCTATCCTAGAGGAGGCAGGTTCCCTACCTATTCTGGAACTTCTGGGCTAGAAAGAAACGAGGTAGGGGAGAATAAGGTATATGTTGGGTGTTGAGGAAGAACAGAGTAGGTAAGGAAAGAGAAGAATTGGGAATGGAACAGGAAAGCACATGGGATGTCAGGCAGGACATAGCTTCTTTATTTATAGATGAGGACACTGAGGCCCAGTGAAGTTCAGTGACTTGACCAAGGCCATCTAGCTGATTAGGAATTAGAGCCTGGGCCCTCTGACCTTGAGTCTAGTTCTCTTGTCACCAGCCACACTGCATCTAAGGCCACAAGGCTAGACCGTTTGAACTGGAGTGATGAGCCATGGCCTTACCTCGCAGCCACGTACTGCCTCCACGGCCAGCAGGTCTCTGCCACGGGTCTCCTGTTCCCGGAGCAGCTGCACGGCAGCCCCAAGAGCCTGGCGCTCAGAACTCAGTTCAGGCCCAGCTTCCCTTAGGAGCTCCTCCAGGAGCCGCCCATACCGAGCGAGCTGCTCCAGGGGCTGCTGCAGGGCGCGGGGCAGGTAAGGGCCACTCTCTGTGGAGCCCTAGTTGGGGAGGAGACAGACAGGGATGAGGAGGGTGGGGGCTGGAGCTGGTGGGGGCTGAGTTCTGTAGGGAAGGTGGATAGTAGTCCAGGCTTTCAGGGGTAGATTAAGCCCAGATACAGCCAAAGGTAAGATGAAAACTTTCTCCAGGAAGAAAGCAGGTAGGGGGCCTGCAGGAGAGTCAATCATCCTCTATCTTGAAGGAGAATGAAAGAGGAACACAAATTATCCCTTACAGTCTCTGGCTTTTAACTTTTGACATCACTTTCGTATCTTTCGATGTAAAGTCTTTTGATCCTCAGAGCACTCTGTGAGTTAGACAGAGTGTATATTGCACCCATTGACCAGATGCAGAAACAGAGACCCAGAGGAAATCAAGAGTCTTGCCCAAAGTCCCTCAGGATAAAAATGCATGCTCACTTGGCTTCCAGGCCGGTGTTTGTCCCACCCTCAGCAATTCTGGGAGATTATTAGTAGGTGATGTTCCTGGGCACACCCAGGAAAACTTTCTTTCCCTGAGAGACTTTGAGGGTGGCACGTTTTGGGTACTCCTGACCCCTCTCCTTCTCATGAGGGTTGGAGCAAAGGTTACCTTGGTTGGGGGGCCAAGTGCAGCCAAACCATTCTCCAGTTTGTGTCGGTGCTTCACATACTGGGCATAAAGGCTGAACTGGTCCCCCTGTGCCAGAAGAGAAGAGACAAGCCATTATCTGGTGAGAGACAAGCCTCTCCTTTTCCTCCTCCCCATCCTCACTACAACACAGAGGAGAGATGGGCCACTGGGTCTGCCTAGGAAACGACCGGCTTCCATGTAGTGAGTGAAGGCCAGGCAGCACTCGAGGACAGGGACACAGGCTAAGGAGATCCAGAGGGGCCCAGAGAACAGGACTGGGCCCCAGAGTCTTGGACCACATACTTTGGGAGGTGGCAGGGAATGGATACTGAGAAGGAGGGACAAGTGGATGGGGCTGAAGCATGAGAAGGGAGAGGACCTGGAAGAAGTTTGAGGGGTCACTCACGTGGCGAAGAAAGCAGGCCCCAATGCGCAGGGGGTGGGTGGCGCAGCCCTGAAGCTCCCGTAAAAAATGTGTCCGGTGGAAGCTGCGAAGCCTCTCCCGCGTACTCAGGGCGGCAGCCCAGGCGCCCCTCAGTTCAGGAGTCAGCTCAGGCCCAGGTGGCACTGGCTCACTCAACGTGGCCACGTACTCTTGCTCACAGGCAATCAGCTCAGACACCAGACGCTGCTGGGCGCTGCAGGAGCAACAGGAAGTAGTGTCAGAGGAGATGGGGGCACGGGAGGGAGTCACCACCTCCAACAACTTCGTAGTCTTTTCCTGCTGGGCCGTTGGGCCTGCCTCTTGGGCACTGATTGGCCTGGGCTCTCACCTGATGCTTCGCTTGCGCTCCATCCGGGGGGTGCCTACTCCCCAGGGCCCGTCTGGACCTCCAGCTCGGCCCAGCAGCACATGTTCCCGGGGTGAGCACGTCCTGTCAACCACCTCAGTACTGGTGACTTCTAGGCCTCGGATCAGCACGGTCCTTGGAGGCCTGCCCTCTGCCTCTGGAGCCAAGTCAGGGCCCTCCTCTTCACAGTCCTCCCCACAGGGCGCCAGGGAGCAATGGGATGGGGCTGCACGTGGCCCAGGGCTGCTGGGGAGCAGCAGGGAGCTAAGGCTGGGCGAGGGGCTGTGGGGGCCCCGGGAGGCCCCTCCGCTGCTAGTGCTGTCTGCCCGTCGTCGCCGGTGGCCCTGTGGACTCGCCTCCTCTCCCAGGTGTTGCTGAATCCTCCTTTCCAGCTCTTGGCAGCGGGCCCGGCAGCGGCCCCATTCTCGCAGGGCTGCAGGGCTGCCCAGGTCCAAGGCCAGGGCCCGCATCTCCTGGAAGGTGCCGGCGCTCGGCTCCGGGGCCCGCCGCAGGGCCAGGGCTGCCAGCACTGCCTCCCGACCCGGTCCCGCTCCTGCCAGCCGAGCAGAACCTTCATTCACCCATTCATGTGCCTGCCAGGCCAAAGCGGGTGGTCGGGAATGGGGAGAGAAAGAGTGAGGTTCTGTGTCACTCACACATGCTGCCCAATGACAGCTCCTGTCCTCTTTTGCCGCTGGCTTCCCAGTGCCCGTCACCCTCTTAGTCCTCTGAGAGTCCCTCTGAGAGAGGGATGTCATTATCATCCCCATTCTAAAGATGCAGACTTGAGAACTCAGAGACACTTCAAGATCTGTGCAACATCTTCACTATCCCAGCACCACTGCCTAACCGTGTCACTCCAAGCTGGTACAGAGACAAAGGGGCCTGGATGTGAGAAGAGCCAATACTTACCCCGTGTTTATCAGTGGCAGGCTCTGTACTAAGTGCTTTTATATATTACCTATGTCATCCTCACAGCAGCCCTGTGAGGTGGGTGCCTATGGAGGCATGCTCAAGTTTAGAAACTTGTCCCAGATCACTCAGCAAGTAAGTGGCAGAGCCAAGAATCAAAGGAGATGGTCTCCTGAGTCCCTGCTTTTAGCTACTACCTGATCAGCTTCTCCATGCAGAAGGCAGGCAATGGTGGGCCCAGAAGAGGATCTGCACACACCTGCTGGAAGAAGCGCTGTAGCCGCAGGGCCCGATGGAGGCCACTCTCAACCTGCTCCAGCCGCTGTTCAAAGACATCCAGAACCTTCTGGGAGGTGGTGTCCTCCTCCAGGGCCAAGGCCTCCTGGGCCTGGGCCAGGCGCTCCTGAATAAGGAAGGCTGAACTCAGACCCCGTCCTCAGGCCTAGTCAGTCTGCCCCTCCTTCCCTGCGTGCTTCTCCTCACCTGCCCCTCTCCCCCTTCTCACCTGAACCTCAGTGCTGAAAGCCCGGAACTGTAGCTCTGTCTCTTGCAGGGCAGACAGGGAGTCCCCAGGCACAGCAAAGCTTGCCAGCTGCTCCTCCCCAGGGCCTGAGAGCCACTGTAGCACCTAAGACAGACAAGGGGGCACAGAAGGGCCGTGAGGGAGAAGGAGGCCATGTGGTGGGAAGGAGAGCTGAAATCCAGCTCCAACCCCACCACCCTAATCCACGGACCCTTGGGTAAACCATTTCATATCAGCTGTAGTGTGGGAACGGTAACATTGGTTGGTAGTAGTTCCCACAAAGCTCTAGTGAGAGATCATTTGTAAAGCACAAGAAGAAGGGGAAGCTGGGCTGGCAGGGAGCACTGAGGGAGGAGGATGAGGGCTCCAGGGCTCTGTCTGCAGGTGACATAGATAAAGCTGGTGTGGGCCTGAGGTGGATGAGGATCCTCTGGATAACGGAGGGGGCTGGGAGAAATTTCACATTCACTGAGTCCAACGACAAGTGGGCAGGGGTCCCAGGGGCCTGGCTTGGAGAGACAAGACAGTGCGCGCACGTGTGTGTGTGTGTGTGTGTCAATGTGGGTGCGTGTGTCCACCTCTAGCTGCCTATTATGGCGATCTAAGGACTCTCATATTAGTTCTGGAATATTTAACCAAAAAGGGATGGTAATATTTTCTTCTGAAGAAAGGCTGGAAGCTGGCATAGGACAGCCTGAGGAGAAGTCTGAGGATGTTCCTAATAATTAGAGCCCAACCATAAACACTTCTCTGTCCTTTGCTGAATTCATTTGGTCATCCCAACATCCTTGAGAGGTCAGTGTCATTATCATCCCCATTCTAAAAATTTTTTTTTTTTCAACGTTTTTTATTTATTTTTGGGACAGAGAGAGACAGACAGAGCATGAACGGGGGAGGGGCAGATAGAGGGAGACACAGAATCGGAAACAGGCTCCAGGCTCTGAGCCATCAGCCCAGAGCCCGACGCGGGGCTCGAACTCACGGACCGTGAGATCGTGACCTGGCTGAAGTCGGACGCTTAACCGACTGCGCCACCCAGGCGCCCCTATCATCCCCATTCTAAAGATGCAGACTTGAGAACTCAGAGACACTTCAAGATCTGTGCAACATCTCATTCCTAACAGAGCTAGAACTCAAGCTGGGAACTTTAGACTCCAAATCCTGCGTGCTAACGGTTTTGAAATGGGGAAAACAGCTAACAAGCAAGCAAACAAACAGTAAGAGATACCACCCTTTGGATACTGGGATGGAGGAAGGCACTATGTGGAAACCCCAGAAAACAGAAAGCCCTGTCCCCCACTTTGACATTGACCCTGCGATGACTCTTCCCCTGATGCCCACATGCAGGTCCATGAGGTGTTCACTCACCATGCCTGGGGCTCTGAGGGAACAATCAGATTGCAAACCACCCCCGTACCCTACATGGTAGAATGATCCCTGTGGGGCTCTTAACCCCAGGAGAATAATGAAGGTTCAGAAAAGCCAGCCTTATCCCTGAATCTTCCCCACATAAGAGGCCTTAGCATCTTCCATTGCCCTCTCCTTCCAAAGTGGAGGAAGCTGGGACCTTACCAGCCTCAGGTTTGGGGAAGACATTGTATAAAGAGTTGAGGGAGCTTGGGTAGAAGTGTAGTTAAAGAGCTGGTACCAAGAGACATTTATTATTTTAAGCTAATAGGCACGCTAGAGTCAATCAGCTCTTCCCAGAATCCCCTAGGGCACCCAAGCATCTCACAGTCTCTAAGGATTCTTGATCAAAGATCGACAGTGGGGCAGGGGAGATCTGGCTTCTCTTCTTTGCTGGTCCTTAGATGCTATCTCTCCCTTGTTGAATCTCACACTGACCAGACCATCCTCCAGGGTGGGGTGAGAAGAAGGAGGTTAGGAGAACACTATCAACCATAAATGTCAGCAGAAAAGGGAGTGCTGGAGGCCAGGCTCCCGGGCCAAGTAAGAGAGGTCTGGGGGTCCAGGCCCACCTGCTGGAGTCGGTGTAGACGCTGCCGCCGCTCCTGCTCTTGTACATGCAGGTTGGAGAGGCGCACAAGCTGGTGAATGGCTTCGTCCACCTCCTGGTACAGTGTAGCGGGGCCAGGGCCCTCCAGCCTGGGGAAAGAGAGGGGCAGAATGAACTATTGCCCTTATCAACCCTTCCCTGCCCCCACCCCATTCCATCCTTGCATCTTAGTATGAGATGTAGCACAGCATCGTGGGTCAGAGTACAAGCCTGGATTTGAATCCTGACTGAATTACTGACTAATCTTGGCCAAGGCATTTAACATTTCTCATCCTCCAAATCTGTCTGTAATCATAACTAGCACCTAGGGATGTAATGTGAAAATTATAATAAGTGGAAATGCATACTCTCCTGTCCAGATACCTGCTCAGTAAGAATTATCTGGCAGCTAAGGTTTATTGACAGCTCTCTGCTGTGTCTCCACACCCCCATGTCCACCCGCCCACCCCCTCCCATCCCCCCTCATACTTGCTGCTATGGGTGGAGCGCAGCCTCATCAGGATGGCTCCCCCATCCCTCTGCAGCTCCGTCAGTCGGGGATCTGCCAGCACCTTCTGTAGGGGCTCAAGCATTCCTACAGCCTCCTGGGGGCAAGGAGCAGTTGAATGTTGGCGTTCCACTAGAGAGCCCCCATCCCAACCCTTTTGTCCCATCTCGTTTCCTACCTCTCCTTCTGGCTCTGCGGCTCCCTCCAGCTCCTCAATGGCTTGCCGCACAGAGCACAGCACACCTTGACACAGGAGGCACAGCCTTGCCACTTCCTGAAACACACACACAGGGATGGAGGTGGGGCAGTCCCAGAGACTCTTACAGAGACAATGCTCAGTTAGTTTCTTACTTTGTTGTTTACTAACTGTACGACATTAAGCAGGTCCAGAAACCTCCCTGAACCTCAGTTTCCTCAACTGTAAAGTGAGGAGAAGACACACAGGATTTTGCGAGGTTTAAAGAGATGATGCTAAGTAAGCACTTAGCACGGGACTGGTACAGCATACAGCTTAGTAAATGTAAGTCTCCTTTTCCTCTATGTGCGCTAGGTGTTCACCCTATAAAATGCTCCTCTCTGCCTGTTCAGACTGACATCCCCTTTGATGCATAGTTTAGAGACCATGTTACAAACCCTCTTTCATACTTAGCTCAGATCATGTTCACCTGTCTTTTCTTGAATGTTCACAGCACTTAGATTCACAGAATCAGAGATTATATCACAATTGCTCTATTTTTTCGTTGAAGACCCTGAGGCCTGGATGTTGGTGCAGGGAATAAGTGCAGAAAGGGTACCATCTCTGGAAGTGGGGTACAGTAATTTGTCCTAGGTCACATGGAACTAGAACCAGACTTCATGACTGTCAGCTCGTTCCAGAACCTCAGTAAAACTACCTTACACTCTTCTCCAATAGCTTCTTACTTATGTCCCACCAAAAATCATATGCTGCTTGATATCACATTAAGAACCTGTTTAACAGGGGTGTCTGACTGGCTCATTCGGTTAAACATCCGACTTCAGCTCAGGTCACGATCTCATGGTTCATGGGTTCGAGCCCTGCATCAGGCTCTATGCCTATGCTCAGAGCCTAGAGCCTGCTTCAGATTCTGTGTTTCCCTCTCTCTCTGCCCTTCTCCCTCTCAAAAATAAATAAACATTAAAAAAAAAAAAGAACATTTAACATATTCCTCTCATCTCCCCGGTAGCCCATGGTACATGCTTAATACTGTGATCATGGGTTGTGAGCCATAAATACTTATTGAATTGAGGGGCCTCTGGGTAGCTCAGTTGGTAAGTGTCCGACTCTTGATTTCAGCTCAGGTCATGATCTCACAGTCTGTGAATCGGGCTCTGTGCAGGCAGCACAGAGCCTGCTTGGGATCCTCTGTCTCCCCCTCTCTTTCTGCCCCTCTGCGCTCACATACTCTCTCTCTCTCTCTCAAAAATAAACAAACATTAAAAAAAACCTTATTGAATTGAATGGAAAGGAAATCACTTTTTCTCAACCCCATGGTCATGTCTCAGATCCGCCCTCTCTCTCCCAGAATTTTCTGAGCTGGGTCATTCCTGGCTCCCAGTGTCCTGGGTAGGGGTGGTGAAGCTTACCTGGTGTGTCTCTACCCAGTAGCTGGGCGAGGGTTCCCTGTGACCTCCCAAGTCCCACGGCAGCTCCTCTGGCTTGGCCACTCTTTTCAGATCACTTTCTGACACCAACTCCGCGCCCTGTAGACATGTGAAGGCAGGGGATTCTGGCCTGGCCACCCAGGGGTTCAGGGACCAGCCTGGGGCTCTTCTCTCTCCACTATTAAGGGGGACTGGCTGGGAGTGAGGAGCTCAAACCTGAAGTCCATAGAATTCAGTCAGAGGGTCATCATGAGTGAGAAGCAGCAGACGCTGAATGAGAGGAGGGTCTCCTGAGTCCTAAGGGCAAAGAAGAATAGCCCTAAACTGCGGGCAACTGGGTGCCATTCCAGGCTACCGGGGAAGGGTTATGGTCAGGAGAAATACCTGTGTCAAGGGGTGGTTGGTTACCTGAAGTTGACTTAGAACAGGAATGAGTGCTGGAGGCAGTGGGGGTGCCTTTCGAAGGTCCAACAGGATGGACAGCCCCAATATCTGGAGATCAGGCCTGTGGGGGCAGAAGAGCCAAGGAGGCAGTGTGTATGCACCTGTGTGTGTATTGAGGGGATAGTGGCCCAGGGTCTGGCTTTACTGTTACTAGTTCTCAGGAGAAGTTAGTTCCTGGTACTTTTGGGAAGCAATGGGCAAAAGGCCAAAGTGTGAGTTTGTGTCCAAGAGGCAGTGATCTAGCATTCAGGAGTCTGTATTCACATGGCTACTAAATCATAGGATCATGGTCTGAAAAATTAGGACTTCTATGCTCTGGAAGGGTGTGAACTCAATTTCAGTCCATAGCATGATGCCTACTAGGTTCTTGGGGCTTAGTAAATAGTTGTTGAGTGAGTAAATCAATACCCCGATAATCTAGGTAGTGCCTTAGGGTATTGAAAGTCAGCAATGTTGACTTTGAGGATTGATGAAGATATCCTGGAGGTTAGAGGTCAGCAAGGTCAGCAGTCAATGACTTAAAAATGTGACAGGTGAGGAACTAGGTATCCTAGACGTCAAGAAGTCAGTGTTCTGAGAAGAAAGGGGGCCAGGGTCCTCATGACCAGGAGGTTAATGTCCAGGGTGCCGCTGCTGGGCCTCGGTTACCTGAGCAATGAGTGGAGGTAATGAAGAGCAGTGCTCAGCATGTCTCGAGAGGGTGGGGGTTCTTCAGGAGGGCATGGTGGGGTAATGGTCAGCAGAGCTCGCCCACTCTGGTCCATCCCTCCTGAGGACACAAAATGGACAGTATGTCCTGGCTGGGGGCAGGCCTTGGCTGCCTCCCAACCACCCTGCCTCCCTCGACAGCCCACCCTGGTTGCTTCTCTTTCCCTCCTAACACTGATGCCCACTGACCAGTCAGGACAAGGAATCCAGATGCCATCAAGTCCCAAGCTACATCCGGGTCATCAGAGATGGAGACTGGAGAGGCCTCTTCTGGGACACTGCCCCCTTTCATTTCCTGCACAGCCTCCAAGGGTGGTGTCGGTGGGTCTGATGGAAGCCCTTCTGGACCTGTGGGTCCTGCACAGACACAAGCAGAGCTGCTGGGCCTGAGGTGGGGAGGGTTCTGGCTGTCAGGTTCCCAGCTCCTCCTCTAGCCCCCTCCCTTGGCCCAATCTATGCTGACCCTTGCCTTACCAGCTCTGGTGCCATCTCACCTGCTATGCATACTAGGCTGGGGCCCTCCTGCTCCTTCTTTCTGGCCGTCTCTTCTATAGGTCCACAGGCTTCTGGGGGCCGAGACTCTTTTTTGTCTGCTGGTCCGAGCTCCTCTTTCAGCTCAGACTCTGGCTTCTCTGAGCCTTTGTGCTCCTCCTCAACCGGGTTGCATCCTGGAAGCTCCTGCTCATTTGGCGGGGGCAGACTGACATGGACTTCCTGGTGGCTGGACTCTTCCTTGTCCCCAAGGCTCAGTGGAGCACTGTCCCCTCCTCGGCTAAGAGCCCCTCTGCCTGCAGCACGTTTCTTTCTCCTGTTTCCTTTGCCTGTTCTCCGAGGGGTGCCGGGTGGTCCTTCAGCCCCCTGGCCTGCCCCTCCCCCAACCTCCCCTGGCCTCAGGGGGCAAGATTCAGAGGATTCCCCCAATGTTTCTGCTGGAGACTCAGATACCTCTAGGGCTGTCGCTTCTGGGAGAGCCTCAGCTCCAGGGGGAGACCCGGGGGAGGCTCCAGTGCTGCTTCCCTCACCAGGTGGGCGTGCCCCATCCTGGTCCCGGGCCCCCAGACCCTTCTGGTGCATCCAGGCCCGGTGTCTCCTGTGCCGGCCCTTTCCTCCAGCACCCTTTCGGGTGGGTACCGTCCGGGTCCTGGAGAGGCCCGAGGAGCCCTCAGCATCTGTGGGGCTCCCCCTTGCAGGCAGTGTCACTTCCAGCAGCTCCACGTACTCGCCCTCGGGTCCTTCAGCGGGGGCATTGTGCCCATCCCCAGGACTCCGGGCGCCCAGGGCCTCCTCAGGGAGTGGAGGGCTGGGGAGCCCTGGGGGTCCAGAGGGCAGCTCGGGGGGCAGTGTGCTTGGCCGATGTCCAACCATGAGGCCTCCTTTGTGCACAAATCGTGGGCAGATGAGCTCTGCCCAGGGCAGCCGCTGAATGCCAGAGGGCGCAGATAGTAGGCAAGTACTGAGGCGACCTGTTGGCCGGTCCTTATTGATGCCTTGCAGCCACTCAGGTGTGAATAGGTAGGCACAGGCCTCATTGGGCACAGGCAACTCCTGTACCCGCCCGCCCCCTGGGGCCAGGCACTTGAGTGCCAGGCGGGGTGCTTGGGCTGCTGAGGGCACCACTTGCAGGTAGAAGTCTCCTGGACGTAGCAGCTGCCAGGGCAGGGCTGCGAGCTGCACCACCACCTGCTCGTGCAGGCAGAGGGGCCAGCCCTCATGGAAGAAGAGGAAACCGCTGTACTGGGCCTGGGGAGAGAGGTGGGACTGCGCTCAGGCCCCCGCTGATGAAGCCAGCAGGAGAAGGCAGTTAGAATGGGACCACCCTAGGCAGGGCTGGCCTTTGGCCTGATAGGTCACAATCCCAGGGGAGCTGGAGGGATGTTCATGTAGCAGAGGAGGATTGGGACTGTTCAGTTTTCTGCTAGTAGGAAGCTTCTCTAGCAAACAAGTTCCATGCGTGGGAGGGTAACAACTGAGTCATTACATATGGTATGGTCAGCAGATGCCATTGTCTTAGAGGGATCAGAGACTCCTAGGAGTCTTAGGAGTCTTTATATCAGCAGAAGTGAAGGATCTCTGTTGAGTCCTGTTTGGGGGAGTTAGTATCTTGAGAAATCCATATGAGGGGGGAAATGTCTGGAATTGGGTCTGATGGGACTGTGGGAGTTGATATTTTTTTTAGGGGTCAATATTTGGGGAAGATGAGTGTCTGTGTGCGTTAGTATCTTAGTGGCCTGTGCCTCTGGGGGCCATCAGTGTTGGGAGCTGGCGTAGGTGGAAATTAGTCTGGCTAGTCTCTCAGGCGAGACAGTGGGTCTTAGGGGCCACTCACACAGGCTTCCTGCTGGACCTTGGCAAGCAGGTGCTTGGCGGGCACCAGGAAGTCCAGCGTGTACCTCAGCGCATCCTCCCGATAAGTCCTCTCCACCACCTGGAACACCTGGCCCAACAGTGTGGGGGCCGTTGCCTCGAAGGGCGGGTACAGGGCGGCCAGCGTGCTCTGCACACAGTCCTCCACTGGCTCGGGCTCCTGGGAGAGATAAGACGGGCTGCAGATCCCTGGAGAGCATGGCTCCTGGTATGGGGCTGGGAGTGACTCCCAGGGGCCACCTCATGCACATTATGTGCTCAGAGAGGACACTCAGGAAATGGTGGCTGAATGAGCCTGGGATGGCCCCGGTGGGACTGGATCAGTCAGAGTGCATAGGGACTAGTGGTGTATTCCACACTGGAGCTCTGAGACGTTGGCTTTGGAGGGCCAGGGAGAATTTTTGGTGAATGTCTCTGATCTCAGGGCCATTCCTGGTTCTTGAGTTGGGACGATTGATTGCATAGGGACTCCTCAGGGAGAGACAGGCCTCTGGGCCACCAGAAGATTCAGTGATGGCTGAGAGAGTTCTGAAGGGTGGAGAGCTTTCGCACAGCCATCCTATAAGCCCCTCCTCACAGGGTCTACCATCTGGGGAGCTCCATCTCAAGTGGAGGTGCCACCATCCATGAACAATCATCTCCTAGAGATGGTCATTGGGTGGGAAGAAGGAGGACTAAAGGGCTGTCTGTGGCGTCTTTCTAGCAACCTCTTCCCTCTCAGAGTGGCTCTAAAGGAATCACCCACTTCCCCACATGGGGGATTGGGTTACAAAGAACGGGGTGGGTACAGCTGAAAGAGGAAATAGTCACAAAAGGGACATGTGGGGAAGGGAGGAGGCTTCGATATTATGTATTTTCTGATTCCAGTAGGACCTCTCCACCAACTCCACCTGTAGCCACTGTCTCAAAAGACTCAGCCCTGCTTTCTCTAAATTTGCCTCCCTAGGTGAATCAATGGGTATCTTTCTCCAATGTGTACCCTAAACAACCACTCCTCAGGCTAAATTCCTTTGCATACTAATTTCTCTTTCAAGATGGCTTTGAAGTTCTTTGTATCAGATTTGTTCGCTCTAAGTGGGCAAGGGGATGCTCACTGCCGTGTTCATCTAGTTCTTTATGACCACCCTCCCCCAGTTTTGTCTTTGCCCTGCAGACAAAACTGCATATTTTACCAATTGCCCATCTGTCCTGACCCTCTGAGAAGCTAGGGCAGCCACTCCGGAGTCGGACATTCAGTGCGTCAGCGCGGAGACCCAGCCCCAAGGTGTGTGGGCGAGCAGACAGACCCCTCAGTGTTCCGTGGACCCGGCTAGCGGCTAGCGCAAAGAGGGGCGGGGGGAGGGGGGAGGTGGGAGGAGGGGAGAGTGGAGAGTGGCGGGGTGAGGCAAAGTGGGCTGTCCGATCGGAGGCCAGGAGGGGGTAGCTAGAGCTGGAGCAGCGAGGCAGCTGCAACCCATTAGGGGCGGTGAGCTCATGGCTGAGCGAGAGTCTCAGCCACAGGAAACTGCAGCGGCAGGAGGGGAGGAGGGGTCTGGGGTGGGAGGCGGCGGGCAGGAGCACAGAGACCGGGCCTCCAGTCGGCCAGGACCAAAAAGGAGACCAGAGAGACTGAGTCAGCTCTCCCTGGCCCAGTTCCTCTTTTTTCTTGCTCCAGCCTCCCTGCCAGGGGGTGCCCTTCCTTCTGTAGAGAAGCAGCCCCGGTAGTGCTCCTCCCCCCACCTCCTTGCAGTGAGCGCCCCCTGGCAGGGCCTCCCCCCTCCTCCACTCTTGCAGTGAGCGCCCCTTTAGCCTTGTACCTCCCACCCCCCTGCAGTGGAGTGGGCGCTCTCTCTGGCAGTGCTCACTACTTGGAATGATTCTTCAGAGAGAACTTCTGGAGTGAAAGTTCCCAGAATAGTGTCCACTCCTGTTGGTAGGGGCTCCCCCTTAATAGTGCCACCCTGCTTCCTGTGTCCTAAGTTGCTGCTGCCAGAGTCTCCTACCTCCTGCGGGGAGCTCCCGCTGGTGCTCCCTCCCCTCTGCAGCTGAGGACTCTAAGACAGTGCTTCTGTTCCCTGCAGCAAGAGCCCTGGGGCACTCTCCCCAGACCCCCCCATCTCTTGTCTGCTCTGGCAGCGTCACGCCCCCTCCCCACTCTGTCCACTATCTTGAAGCAACCCGTCTTTCTCCACGGGAATTTCCCTCTTTGGCCACGTCCCTGGCCCCAGCCCAGCCACAGCTGTGGCCAGTCCCCCAGGGCCGGATGGGTGGGCCCAGCTCACCGGGCTGGGGACTGGGATGGAAAATGGTGGTTCCAGGCAGGTCAGTTCTCATGACCCGAGGCCGGGCCCCTTCCAGGGCCACTGCAGCACCAACCCGCAGGGGTCTCCCGCGGGTAAGGAGCTGGGACCCGGAGGGGGAGGGAAGATCCTGCAAAGGAAGGCACAGGTCGGGACAGAGGAGGGCGGGGGGAGGCGTGTGGACTGGGGGAGCGACCAAAGGGAGGATGGGGGAGGGGGCGGAGAAGAAGGGAAGAAAGAGAGTGAGAGCAATACCCGGTGGGGACAGAGCCAGACAGTGGGGCAGACAGACCAAAGAAAAGAAGGGGGGGATGGGCGGGAGGAGAGTCCCAGAAGCGCTCGACAGACCAAGGCAGGCGCTGGAGGCACTGGGCTGGGGGCTGGCGGCCCCGAGCGGGCTGCGCTAAGGCAGAGGGGGACACCGGGGCTGCGACGCCGAACTCACCATGGCTCGGCGCGGGGCCGCGTCCGACGCTCGGGCGGGCGGGGCCGGGCGCGCCGCCGCCTCCCTCCCGCCGCTCGCGTCTCGCCGGGTCTGGCTGGGGGACAGCTCCGGCCGCGGTGGCGGATCGGCCCGCCCGGGCTCCCAGGCCGCGGGGCCCCGCCAGGGAGGGCCGAGACGGCCGCCCCTCCCCGCCCCGCCTTTCAGTGCCCGCCTCCGCCTCCGCGCCGGACCCCCTGCCGGGACTCCTTCTCCCGCGCGGAGCCTCTCCGCTGCTTCCCCGACGCCCCAGCAGATCTGCCTCCCTCTCCCGCAACGCGCTTCCTCCTCCGCCCCGCCCTCCAGTGGGCAGCCCCGACCCTGGCCCTCGGACGCCCGCCTTGGCGAGGATGCCCCTCTTTTGCCGCCGCCGCCTCGCTCCCTGCGGGATCAGTTTAGCTTCCGCAAGGGACACTCCAGAGGGTGGGGCGTGCGTGAATTTTCTGGGGTACCTAGCCTAGGACTGGGGTCCTTTGGCGGCCGGCGCCTCCCGTCTGTAACTCGCCCGGGAACCTGTACTCCCCGTGGTTGCCAGACTTCGGCAGCACCTGGAGCTCGGAAAAGACCCCCAGGCCCCTGCCGACTCTGGTGGAGCTGAGGGCAGGGAAATCAGGGGATTCCTTCCACCCTCCAGGGGCTTGCCCGCCCTCTTTCCCTCCCATCTCCTTCGGCCTCGAGCCTTCTGGCTCCGACAATGGGCTCCTCTGTGCGGCCAGGGGAGGGCGGAGGCGGGGGGATAGGCGGAATTAGGGAGCTGGGAAGGCTTGGGGTGGGGGGTGGGGGTGAACATCGTGACGGAAGGGGAGCAGGGTCTTCGGATCAAATCCTCCTGCAGGGGTGTGCACTTTGGCAGACGTTTTCTGAATTCTTTTCTCCCTGCCCCTTCCCCTCTGCATCATGTCTCTCCATTTTCGGCTGGCGGAGGGAAGGCATCAGACACCCCGCCCCTCTCCCCGAGTCAGATCCCATGATTCGAAAGACCCTTCCTTCTTATGGGGTGGCGATACAAGTCGCTAGGGCTCAAGGCGGTGAGGATGGTTATCTGGCGCAGCAAAGAGGGGTAGTCTAGTTAAGAAAGTTCTAGTCTCACCCATCCTCCACTGCATCTGGATGTGAAATGAAGCCCCTGCGAGGGTTTCCCAGGAGAGCAGGGGAGGCTTAGGCATAGACGGGAGATGCTTTTGTTCCTCCTGCGAGCGGGCAAAGGGAAGCCCTGTAGGGGGTGGGGGTGGGGGTGGCACTTCCCAAGGGTGGACGTTTGAGAGGAGATCGGAAAGCTAAATAGTCCCCAGAGAGGGGCGTGAAGGCATGTGCCACTGCGGGTGGGGACTGACGTTTGGAAAACGTCCTGCCAGTGGGTGCAGCACCTGTGAGGCCAGGAGGCTGGAGCCTCTGGGCAGTGGTTGGAACCGCTGGAGAGGAGGGCGTCGCCTAGGTGATGAGCTCTTCTTTCACTACCTCTGAAAGCTAAACTCCATCCTTTCTCCACTCCACTGGGTCTGGAAAAGAAGAGAAATTGTTGATTCTTCTTGGAGACAAGAAGATCCCTCTGCTCCATGGTGTCAAAGAAAAAAAAAAAAAATCGAGGGCAAGCAAACTTTAGTGATAATGTTCCCAGCAGAGTTAGAGGTAGGGAGCTGGAGTTCATTTCCACCACTGGATTATGGGCCCTGAAGTCAAGGAGACTCTGGCTTCCTTGTCATTACTGCTGGGGAACTGGGAGAGTGAGATTTTGCTACCCCCTGGTGTCCACTTTATAAATGCTGCCCAGTAGCTGGTTACAGAGGCCAACACTTAGGAAACTTTTGTAGAGAATATATTATGAACCTTATTCACTTGCTTCAAATCCAACGGACCCATTTCCAGTGTTGGGAAAGAGTCTGAACTTTCCCTTACCGGGTCTTACCTTCCTTATACTCAAGCAGTTGTCTGGGAAACATTTGGTAGAATCCAAGTTTCCCACAATTAGGAAGTGGACATAAATTGAGCTGGCTCTGGGAGTTCATGCACTCCTGGAAAAAAAAAAGGGTGGATCATTTTTTTCTATGGAAAAAGGGGAGCCATTGAAATTTTTTGAGCCTGTAGGGTGATGGAGTTTAGTTGCAAGGTCTGGGATCCAGTTACTCCTTTCCAGAATTTTTTTTTTTTTTTTTTTTTTTTTTTTTAGTGTTTATTTCTGAGAGAAAGAGAGAGAGACAGATCGCGAATAGGGGAGGGGCAGAGAGAGATGGAGACACAGAATCCAAAGCAGGCTCCAGGCTCTGAGCTGTCAGCACAGAGCCCAACACGGGGCTTGAACTCAGGAGCTGTGAGATCATAACCTGAGCTGAAGTTTGATGCTCATCCAACAGAGCCACCCAGGTGCCCCTAGGAGTTGTTTTAATCTGTACTAAATGAGAAAGATTTTATTTTAGTAAGTAAAGTGAATTTCCTTATAATGGTTAAATACACTTTCTGCAAGAATGCAGGCTGTCACCTACGGTGTGAATGCGTGTGGTATGCATGTGTGTCTGTGCAATAGAATGTATGTTGATGAGTATGTTTTGGGGAGATGTGAAGGGGACAGATGATATGGGAGGAACTGGAAGTTTGGAACAGCCCAGGCTTTGAAGCCTTCTATTGTATTCACAAACAGTTCTCATCATATTTCACCAATTTCAAATTCCTTGGAGGTTACCAAACTCCCATTTTATAGATGAACTTCTGGCTTATTGAAGTTAAATAAACTTGCTGGAAAGTGCACAGTAAGTAGAAAAGCCAGGATTTGAGCCCACGCACTCTGACTCCAGAGTCTTCACTCTCAAACACTAAGTTACAGGGTTTCGTCTAAACTGTCAGAGTCCAGAAAAGAAACATATTGAACACTACATCACCTTTTCTATCATCTAACCAGCATATTAGAAGATGTTTATTTTTGTAACAGCCAGTGCTGAAAGAGCATCTAAAAGTGACAGACACATCTCTGTGGGTCAGAGAATAAAAATCCTTTTTTCCTATCTGTTCTAGAATAAGCAATAGTTAAAATAATCCCCAAGAAATTTCCAAAATGTTTTTGTAGGGAAGTAGTGTTATCGAAACATGAGAGAAAGTGGAAGAAACATTTGTTTCTGTAATGCTTATTGCCCACTTTCTGTGCCCCAAGAGATGTAATTGGCATTCGAGGTAGGCTTGGGACCATAGGCTCCACTCTTTGTCCACTAGGAGTGACCAGGGCCCTGCTTTGGTCCCGGGCTTCCAGACAAGGGGGAATTGATGAAGGACCACAAACGGGAATTGTAGAGACAGGAAGGGACAGACTTGAGAGAACATGTTCTTGTTACCTGTGCCTTCCAAGGAAACTGGAGCCAAGCCTTAGTTATTTTAGGATAAGAAATCTGTGTAGTAGACAGTACATATGTTAATACTGTTTTTTGTTTAATTCCCCCTTAGTTTTGGCTTTATTTTATTGGTAATATTCCTTTAAAAATGTACAACTTTACTTTCTCTGAGCTAGGTGTCATCAAAGTCCACACCACCACCATCTTGTCTGTGCTGGTGAATTAGTTTCCGTACTGGTTGACATTCTGTACTCTTACTTCCTGAGAAGCCATTCTCTGCAACCCCTCACCCAGAGCATCTTCTAAAAACTCCAGTCAGATACCCTCAACCCCTTCTAATGGCTTCCAATTTGCATATGGATCATTTCCTGCCTATCTCTCTGAGTGACCCTCCAGCCCTAGTGGCCTTCTTCCAGTTTTTTAAACATGCCTTGCTTATTCCTAATTTGGGGTCTTCTTATTCTTTTTCTTCCACCTGGAGACTTCTTTTCACAGTTCTAGGGGGCTGGCTCTCATCCTTTGGGATTTTACTAAAGTGTTGGATTTTCAAATCTCTTCCATGACCACCTGGTCTAAAGTGGTCTTTCACCCATCGTCCCTTCCAATGATGTTATTTTGTTTTGTTTTCTTCACGGTATTTATCTCTTTTTGATTGTGCATGTATTTATTTATGTCCTGTCTCTCATAATAGGTCCACCAGCTCCACCATGTATCATTTGAAAATAAGTTCCTTAAAGATAAGGACCTTTGTCTATTTTGTCCCTGCTGTATCCTAGATAGTGTCTGACTAGATCCCAAGAGATATTACGAATCCAGGTGAAAATGGTAAGGGGAGCAGAAAGACCCACAGAACAGGAACAGCGGTGGGAAGAAGAGAGAGGTGAAAACCATGCCCAAGTGGTGCCTGAGGCCTGGAGTCTGTTGCTTAGCTCTCCTTTCTCCCTGGATTTGTCCCTTACAAGTTCTTTGTTTGGTGGTCAATGTTTGCAAGTGGAAAATACACAGGACAGAATTAAAGCCAAATGTGGGTGCAGCCGCTATGGAAAACATCATGGAGGTCCTCCCCAAAATTAAAAATAGAATTACCATAGGGTCCAGCAATTCCATTTCTGGGTATTTATCTGAAGAAAACAAAAACATGAATTTGAAAAGATATCTGTGCCCCTATGTTTGTTGTAGTGTTATTCATAATAGCCAAGGTATGGAAACAACCTAAGAGTTCATTGATGGATGAATAAATAAAGGAAACGTGGTGTGTGTGTGTGTGTGTGTGTGTGTGTGTGTGTGTATTTGTATGAATATTATTCAGCCATAAAAAATAAAATCTTGCCATTTGCTACAACATGAGTGGATCTTGGGGGAATTATGCTATGTGAAGCAAGTCTGAAAAAGACAAATACCATATGATCTCACTTATATGTGGAATCTAAAAAAACAGAACAAAACAAAACAACACACACACACACACACAAGCACACAGAGAACACACTGGTGGTTGCCAGAGGTGGATGGTGGGCAAAATGGGGGCAGGGGGTCAAAAAGTACAAACTTCCAAATATAAAATAAATAAGTCGTGGAGATATAATGTACATACAGCATGGTGACTATTGTTAATAATATTGTATATTTGAAAGTTGCTAAGAGCAAATCTTAAAAGTTCTCACCATAAGAAGGGCACCTGGGTGGCTCAGTTGGTTAAGCGTTCAGCTCTTGATTTTGCCTCAGGTCATGATCTCGTGATTTGAGAGATGAAGCGTTATGTCACGCTCTGTGCTGACAGTGTAGACGGAGCCTGCTTGGGATTCTCTCTCCCTCTCTCTGTCCCTCCCCTGCTTGCACTGTCACTCTCACTCAAAATAAATAATCACACGTAAAATTTTTTTTAATTAAAAAAATTTTGTACAAGTTCTCATCACAAGAAAAAAATTTTGTAAGTATGTGTGGTGGCTGTTGTTAACTAGGCTTGTGGTGATAATTTTGCAATAAATATGAATTATGTTGTGTACCTGACACTATTATAATTATGATTTGGTTATAAAAACAAAAAACGGGTGCCTGGATGGCTCAGTTGGTTGAATGTCCGACTTTGGTTCAGGTCATGATCTCAGGGTTAATGGGTTTGAGCCCTGCTTCAGGCTCTGTGATGAGAACTCAGAGCCTGGAGCCTGCTTCGGATTCTGTGTCTCCCTCTTTCTCTGTCCCTCCCCAACTCGTGCTCTGTATCTGTCTCTCAAAAATAAATAAATGTTAAAAAAATAAATAAAATAAAAAAATAAAAAACAAATGTGGAATGTCTTCTGGGTCACATGTAGGCTCACTGAGCTAGGTGAATCTGGAGGAAGCATGGCTTGGAGAGGATGTTCTGGAAGGCTCCCAAATTCACTTATGGCCTTTTTTGATGAACAAAGCCAGAGACTGTTTTATATAGTTGTAGTTCATTTGAAAGTACAGTTTTAGGGGCACCTGGGTGGCTCAATCAGTTGAGCGTCAGACTTCGGCTTATGTCATAATCTTGTGGTTCATGAGTTTGAGCCCTGCATCGGGCTCGGTGCTGACAGCTAGGAGCCTGGAGCCTGTTTCAGGTTCTGTATCTCCCTGTCTCTCTGCCCCTCCCCTGCTTCTGTTCTCTCTCTCTCTCTCAAAAATAAACATTAAAAAAAGTTTAAGTACAGTTTTAGGGGTACTCTTGATTTCAGCTCAGGTCCTGGTCTCACAGTTTGTCTGTTCAAGCCTCATATCAGTCTCTGAGCTGACAGCGTGTGGAGCCTGCTTGGGATTCTGTCTCCCTCTCTGTCCCTCCCCTGCTTGCTCTCTGTCTCACTCAAAATAAATAAAAATAAACTTTAAAAATATTTCCAAATGAAAAAAAATAGTTGTATATTCTGATTTCTTCACACAGCATTGCCTGTACACATTTCCCTGCATCAGTATGATTTTTGTGTGTTTGTCTTCAGAGTGATGACTTTTGCTGCTTCAGTTAGAGCACTATGTAGTTGCCAGTCATTTATTTAAGTCACTCTCAATTTTAGGACTTTGTATTATTTCTAACTTTTCTCCGTTACACAAAGTGTAAACAGATGTGCACCAATTTACTCCTCCCCACTTGGGGTTATTTCTATTGAGCATATCTTATGGATATTATTGGAACTAGTGGATCACAAAGGGGGAGCCATTTTATAGCTCTTGTTATTGTCTGGTGAGCCAATATTTGGAGGGCAAGGGTCGTGAAACTCCCTTAAAATATTTCAGAGGTTGGGTGTGAAGAACAATTGGGTTTATTCTGTAGGGCTCACAGTGACTGGGCATCGGCGAATTGCTGCAGCGACAGAGATGTAGATTAGTTTCTATATAGGACAATTTAAAATATTTAGAGCTGCCAGAAAATGGCACAGGCTGTCTCCACAGGTAGTAGATTCCTCCTCTCTGGAAAATGTTAAACATAATGAGAGAGTTTTAAAAAAAAATTTTGTTTTATAAGCTTTCCAGATTTGCAATCTGTATATTTTCCTAGCCCTATTCCTTTGCTCTGAAAACAAGTTTTGTTAAACAAACACTTATTAAGATCTAACATGTGCCAGGTATACCTAGGGGCAGCCCGAACCCTCACTGGATGCCTCCCAGCAAAATCCTCCAGGGGCAGGCAATCTGGGAATTACAACAGCATGAAATCATCCGTCCACCCCACCCCCAACTTCAGAACTGCTAAGCCGGTGAGTGCAGATTTCTCTCCAGTTCCTTAACATCTCCTTTCCTGTGCTCATTGACTACTTGTAGGCCTCTGCCCATATTCTACCCATTCTTAAGAGCCCTTACTACAAAACTTTCTCTCTATGCCATGCCTCCAAACCCAGTACCTAACTGATTGATTCCAAGTAATTGCTACATTGTCTTTTTTTTTATTTCTGCCAAAAATATATCTGTATTTAAAATTGATATTTTTTTAAGAAATGGGGAGTTTTTGTCCCCACAGTATCTCTAATTGGTGGAATATAGCACGCTTGATTCCGCTCATATAACTTCACCTCATCACCCTGAACATGATGGGTATTTTTTACACATACAAACTCTCTCTCTCTTCCAGGCAAGCAGCCTGATATACTGATGGAGCCAGTTGCTTAACAATCTGTTGTTTTTTTTTTTAAGTCCCCTACCTAGTAAAATGTAGTCTTAAAACTCCAAATTTGGCCAAGGAGGAAGAGCCCCAGTTGAGGATGAAGACTCAACCATAGTCTCTTGAGTGTTACTTTTTCTTGGAGATACTTTGCTGATGTCCTCTGCCAGCGCCACACTGGCCTCAGGGGAGTCCTGCTCCCCTTTCTCAGCTTCTCCGGAATGCAAGTCAGCCGAGTGAGCCACTGGGAGGCAGCGTGGGCAGAGGAGGGAGGGCACTGAGGAGAGATACAGTTCCAGGTTTTGTTCTGGTGCTGAAGCCGCCCGCTGTGGGTCTTGGGCCTGAGCCTGGGCCACTGCATCGTCAGTGACCAACCTCCCTTCGAAGTGTTCAGTAAGCCCAACAAACATGGGAACACCAGAAAACACAATTACCAAAGCTCACGGTTCACCGTATAGATGAAAACAGTGTAGAAAATGGACTGGTCCTATAGTGTCAATGTGAATTTTTAAAATGTCCTTTTGGTTCCTGGAAAGAAAAGATTCAGAGGGCTACTCTGGCTTTTAAAAATTTATGTTCCCTGATGCCTGGATGGATGGCTCAGTCATTTAAGTGTCTGACTCTTGATTTCGGCTCAGGTCATGATCTCACGTTTTGTGAGATCAAGCCCCATGGTGGGCTCTGTGCTGACAGTGAAGAGCCTGCTTGGGGTTCTCTGTCTCCCCTCTTTCTCTGCCCCTCCCCTGCTCATGCTCTCTCTCTCTCTCTCTCTCTCAAAATAAGTAAACATTAAAAAAATAATCATAAAAGGGGGTGCTGGGGTGGTTCAGTCAGTTGAGCGACCGACTTGGTTTTGGCTCAGGTTATGATCTCATGGTTTGTGAGTTTGAGCCCTGCCTGCATCAGGCTCTATGCTGACAGTGCAGAGCCTGCTTGGGATTCTCTCTCTCTCCCCTCCTGTGTGAGCCAACTGTCTCTCTCTTTAAGTAAATAAATAAATAAACATTAAAAAATAATAATAAAAGAAAATTTATGTTCCTTATGTTAAAAATGCAAATCAGAAGCCCAGTTCTTCCTTAAGCTTTTATGTTTAATTTATAAACAAATATAATTTTTAAAAGGATTAAATTTTATTTATTTATTTATTTATTTATTTATTTATTTATTTATTTATTTGAGAAAGAGGGCTGGAGTGAGTGTGGGGGAGAGAGAATCCCACGAGGAGCAGAAAGAGAGAGAGGGAGAGAGAGAGATTCCCACTCAGGCTCTGTGCTGACAGTGTGGAGCAGGGCTTAATCTCATGAACCATGAAATCATGACCTGAGCTAAAATCAAAAGTTGGATGCTTAACCAACTGAGCCAGCCAGGTGCCCCACAAACATACATTTTGATAATCATTTCATATGCTTGTATTTGATGACTATTTGGTACTATTTATACATGTAGTTAATAAGACTACTTTAAACATTAAAAAATATATTTTACACATTTAAAATATTCCCTGTCCTTATAAAGTAATTCAGTCATCTGGCAAACCAACAAAGCATTCCTGAATCCCTAAAACACTAAAATCTAAACAATTTATAAATATGGTGATTCAATTTTGTTTCCTTCAATGTTCCAAAACTAATTTTATTTATTATTAATTTTTTTTAATGTTTATTTATTTGAAAGAGAGAGAGACAGAGAGACAGAGCATGAGCGGGGGAGGGGCAGAGAGAGAGGGAGACACAGAATGCAAAGCAGGCTCCAGGCTCTAATTGGTCAGCACAAAGCCTGATGCAGAGCTTGAACTCATGAACCATGAGATCATGACCTGAGCTGACGTCGGATCCCTAACTGACTGAGCCACCTAGGCACCCCTCCAAAACTAAATTTAAAGCAAAGTTCCACCTCAAATCACCCATCTAAACCAATTACACATTTTAAATTAGAATTGTAAGGCCAGTTTATTACTGTAATAGACTAAATTTTCTTAAATACTGCAAATACTTAAAATACCAAATATGTACAAATTACTTCATATAAACATATTAATGCTACGTGTTTGATTCTTTTAAATATTTCTATCCTTAATTTAAAAAGTTCTGCATGTTAAAACAAACTTACCTACTAAGAAGTAACTGTGTTGTCTTAGATGGCTGGGGAGCCCCTTCTCAAGTGACTTTTCGGAAACATGTTCTCAGTGGCCCAGCAGAGATTTTGTCCCAAGACTTTTGGGCAGCTTCTCAGGCCCCAAACTGCCCCTCTGAGCCCTCCTTCATGGATGCTGTGTCATTACACTCTGAATGGGCCAGTTTCACAGTCAAAGGCCCCCAAGGTTCAAGTTACACTTCATCTAATTCTTCAACCTACACACGGAAGTCAGAGACTCCCACCCAGGTTGCTGTACAACTTGTTTGGATATAATTAATCTATTGAAGGATTTATTCTTTTCTGAATTCTTTCCACACTCTCCAGCTTCTGAGGACTTCACTCTTATAGATACTGAATGGTCGAATTTCTCCTAGTGTTGCCTGACTCTGGTTATAGCCTCCGTGGTATCCCAGAAACATTTAACAGGGGGATTTGTATTTAACAGAGAATGGGTTTGCTTAGTTGGGATGAATGAGGGAAGTGGGAGAAAAATGTTATAGAATCTATTTGAGTCATTGTACTTTTTGTTATTGTTTGATGATGTTTCAAAGGTGGTGTTTTTATTTGCTTCTGAAGCTAGATAATGAATCCTTGATTGCAACAATTTATGTGTGTTTGTCTAACTCCAAATTACAGCTCCCCTCCAAAGCCATCGCATGTGTTGGGCACATGTTAGGAACCCAGGATATTTGGAAACAAACAAACAAACCAAGAGCTTTTGTGCCCTCTTAAGGCAGCACCTGGGATAAATGGTGAATTACCAGAGAAGGAAACAAGAATGAGTTGATACAGGTGTCTCTTAGATAAGGACCTTGAATGATTGAGTATGATGTTTCTACCAACCAAGACTGAGAGATTGCAGGAGGGGCAAGTTTGGAAGCCAGGAAGATCATGAGCTCAGTTCTGAGTGTTTTTCTTTTTCTTTTATTAAAAAAAATTTTTTTTAAATGTTTATTTAGTTTTGAGAGAGACAGAGACAGAATGAAAGTGGGTTAGGGGCAGAGAGAGGGAGACACAGAATCCAAAGCAGGCTCCATCCAGGTTCTGGGCTGTCAGCACAGAGCCTGACGCAGGGCTCAAACTCACGAGCTGTGTAATCATGACCTGAGCTGAAGTCAGACACTCAACCGACTGAGCCACCCAGGCACCCCCTGAGTGTTTTTCTTAAGATGCATACAGGACATTGAGGAGGCTAGTAACTGCAGCTAGACGGCTTTACGTGTCTGGAACTTGGGAGATCAGGGAGAGAGGTAAGATTTTGGGAACAGGTAAGTGGCAGTTGAAGCCCTGGATGTGCATCAAGTTACTCAAGAGAGTGCTGTTGTGAGAAGAAAAGAGAGCTAAGAATAGGACCCTGAAAAACACCATCATTTAAGGTGCAGACAGAGGAAGTGGAGCCTGCCCACGACACTGGGGAGATGCCAGATGGGTAGGAGAATGTTTTTCTCTCACTTCCAGTATGTCTTCCTTGGCCAAGAGCACAGGAGTGGCCAGATAGCGATGGTGATGGGCAGGGTACAGTATGGCAAGGCCATATTTGGGGTGCGCTAGCGTGGTGTGGTAGGTCACAGGGAGCTCTGCCTTAAATCTCTTTCTAGAAAGCAGGGAGGGGGGCTGGGAGTCAGAATCGTTGGATTCTCTTTCTCTGCCACTTCATGTTTCTCCAAACACCCTTTGCTTGTTCTGAGCCATAATCTGTGTAGGAAAGTCTCTTTCAAAATGTGAGAAGGAAGCAGAGTTGGTAGAGGGAGGGAGAGGGGTTGGTTGAGTGTTCATGTGTGTCGATGTATGTTTGTGTATGTTGTCTACACACGTGCACATGTGTGAATGTGTCCCTGTGTATGTATATGTGTATGGATGTGTATGTCTTATATTAGTATTTATGTGTACATGTGTGTATAATATGTGTTTTTCTCCTGAAAACGGGAAAAGTATAGAAGAGGAAGCATCCAGAAACTCTTATGCCAATTCAATAGAGTGATTTTATGTTAATTGAATCTAATAATAAGAAATTTGGTTTTGTGTTTTCTTTTTTTTAAAGTTTAGTTATTTTGAGGGAGGGAGAGAGCGGGGGAGAGGCAGAGATAGAGGGAGAGAGAATCCCAGGCAGGCTTTTTGCTCTCAGTGAGGAGCCCGAGGCAGGGCTCAAACTCACAAACTGTGAGATCATGATCTGAGCCGAAGTCAGGAGTCAGATGCTGTTTTCTATATGTATATGTTCTATTTCATTTTTCTAGTAATTCACCTTATTGTATTTTACGAAAGCATGGGTCTGGCAGATTGCATACAAAACTGCTCCTTCATCACAGTTAGAAAAACACTAATTAGGACCAGATCAAGATTCTCGGAAGGTCCTGATTCTGAAATTCCCAAGGGAGAGAGACTCACTTCAGAAATCTGAGGTTCCTGCTCTGGGTCTTATTGGTGATCCATGAGGACGTACAAGGGGGTCAGACCTCAGACCTGACTGGCATCTGGGGGCATCACCTGCTCTTCCTCCCCTCCGTCTCCTTTACACGAGATGGGACCCCCAGGCAGGTCTCAGGTGGGTGGGAGACAGACCCTGCTGGACGTTCCAGCCCGAGCCTTCTCAGGATGCTGCCCTCCCTCCTGCCTGCAGAACAGGTACAGCTGATGCCTGAAAGATAAGGGTTTCCAAACCTCAATACTTTCCTGGGATAATAACACACACTCGTGAGGAAGACCCAAATCTCTAATTGCAGCAAAACCAGGCACCTTTGTCCAATACAGGGAACCCAGTGAAGATTTTTCTGCCTTTTTTCCTTGGATAATCTCCCCTGCCTTGGTCCCTCTGAACTGTCCAAACACAGCCCTTCCAAGGCCCAAACTTGGTTAGCATTTGTAATTTTATATTCCTTTTCTTTAAAAGGGCCTTCAACATTATGTATGCCCTGGGCCCCACAAAACCTGGATCCGTCTTTGCTGAGGTCCTCTGTGCTTGACCCCTGAAGGGCCACACGGTATCACACGCAGGAAGATAAACAGCAGTGAAGGGCCAAAGACAATGACTTCTCTTTCTGCATCATTGGGAGCATCCATAAAATCCCCTACGCAATTAAGTGTGCGTGAAGTTGGGTGTGTGGGAGGGAAGTGGAATTTACAAAGAGGGTAAGGATTAGTAAAGAACTGGAGGGTGGAAATGTAGCAGCAATGTCCAGAGTCCGCAGAGCTTAGGGTGAGGCCTTGGGGGGTGGTGGACACCGGCTTTAGACAATATTATTGAAGTGCACAGTGACCAGTCGACATCAGCTGGAACCAGGCCGTCCTCCTGTTATGGAGAGACACGGGCCATGGTGCAAGGAGTGGCCAGTTGCTTCTCTCTGTACAGCAGTCTGGGTACTTCCCTGAAGTGAGCTCACATGTAGTTAAGGACACAGGCCCTTGGCTCAGGTGGCAGTTTTCACAGCCCTTCTTGCAGGCTACAGTGGGGGTCTGACAGGTGGCGGCCGATGAGGGAGCACGAGGCAGGCAGAGGGGCCAAAGCACAAGCTAACACCCAATCCCCTCCCCAGGTGGGATCTGTGTCATATTCCTTGGACAAGGAACAAGAACAAAGGAAAGGGGTTTAAGTGCTTGCCATGGTGATGTGGGAAACTAAGGCAAGTGGAAAATTAAATTCCCTTACTGCCTACAGCCCACCGACAAGTCCTTGAAACCGGCAGAATGACCTCCCTCTGGGAGCTCAGCTGCCTCAAGGATGACACTTTGCTGGGGCAAAAGAGAACCTTAGCTTAACATTATCCCAACCTTGAGGATCCTGTAAGTCTACTTCCTTTATCTCAACTGTCACAAGATATATGCTGGCAATCATACTCCAAGCTTATGCCCCCCCCCCCCGCCATTATACATCGATATATCATACCGATGTACATAAAGGGTCTCATGACTGAGGTTTTACTAAACGGTAATAAATGGCATTTCCCTAGCAATAGCTAGTCCCTCGAGGTCCTGGAAACCTTGCTTCCAAATTTCTCAGGTCTATCCCTGACCCCCCTCCCAACCTGAAGATATATAATGAGTTACCATCAGGACCCCCCAGTGCAGCTCTTCCTGCCCATGGGTCCTGTCCCCGTGCTTTAATAAAATCACCTTTTGCACCAAAGAAGTCTTCAAGAATTCTTTCTTGGCTGTCGGCTCTGGACCCCACGAACCCCCGTCACCCCAGAACTTCATCAGCGGCCACACTGGAGAGGCTTCACGCAGGAAAGTGTTGAGGTCTTTACAGTGTTTTGTGTACTTGTCGATGTTGCCCATCGCGGTGTTGCACCCCTGCTGCATGTGCTGAGTTTCAAACCACCGAGCTGCAGTCATGTCGCTGGGCTTGGCACTGACTGGGACCTCAGCTGGCCACAGCCCCAGGAGCAGCCGCAGAGGGCATGATCCCCCTCTGGCTGCTGCCCTCTTTCTTAGGGGAGTAATGGCATGGAGGAGGAGGAGGAGGACGACACCATGCGGACAGCCCTGCTAGCCTTTCCAAGAATTTCATACCCCAGGGCAAGTATTGCAGACCTTCTACAGCAGACATTTAAGAACACCACTGGAATTTTATTGTTCAGTCTCCGCAGATAATGTGCCTTTTTATGCTCTCAATAAATAGTGACATTGTTCACCCCTCTTAAGAGTTTTATGAGGCGAGTATGATTACTTTTTTAAATGTCTGAGAAAAGTTGAGAAAATAGCCCATCATCACACAACTAAAGAGTGTCAGACATAAGATTTTAATCAACGCCTCTTGGTTTCCAATGCCCCTATTCCTTCCACGTGCTCATGTTTCTTCTTTGAAACTGAGACATCAGACCACAGGGGGAACCAATCTTGGAAGAAAAATGGGCTAAGTAAGGGTCCACACCCCACTCTCCCAGGTTAGCTCAGGAGTTCCTGAAAGTCAGCATTAAGGCTGGGGAGTGAGGCTAATGCTTTTCTGTTCTTACAGAAGCTAGAAAAACAGTCATTTCCAGTAAGAGAATCACTGCTCCAGCCGGCCAAGCAACATGGTGAGTGGGGTTCTTTTGTGGCAGATATTTGCCCTGTTGGAGAGAGTCTTGGATAATAGAGGGTTAGAGCTGGAAGAGTCCTTAGAAATACCTCAATCAACTCCCTCTTGTACCAATGAAGGAGCTGGAGTTTGCAAAACATCAAGTGCCCTTCCCAAGGCCACCGAGTGAATGGCAGAGCCAGGGCCAGGAGCTTTCTGACTTTCAACCCACCCCTTTGGTGTGATGCCAGGCTGAAAAGGGAAGGAGAAAATGGTTCCCATGGAGGCAGAGCACAGTGAGTGTGTCTCTGTTTGTAGTCTTAGGTGGTGCATGAACATTGCCTTCAATAGTTCTCTTATGATCCCTGTGATAAAAATTTAGGAGGAAGTCTCGTATTAGAGCAGGGAGGTAAATAAATTGTTTGTTTCTCTCCTTTTCTAACAGAGACCACAGACTTCAGGCTGAGTCTTCAATAAAAAACATTATCTGGGTAGAATTTTTAAAAATTGGAGGACATTGGGGCACCTGGCTGGCTCAGTGGGTAGAACATAGGACTCTTGAACTCAGGGTAATGAGTTCAGGTCCCATGTTGGGTGTAGAGATTACTTAAAATATAATTTAAAAAAATCAACGGTGTTAAAAAAACCCTAAAAATTAGATGACATTCATTAAGCTTTTTTTATTTACTAAAAAAATGTTTTTTTATGTTTATTTTTGGGAGAGAAAGAGAGACAGAGTGTGAGTGGGAGAAGGGCAGAGAGGGAGGAAGACACAGAATCCAAAGCAGGCTCCAGGCTCTGAGCTGTCAGCACAGAGCCCGACGTGGGGCTCCAACTCACGAACTGGGAGATCGTGACCTGAGCTGAAGTTGGACTCTCAACCGACTGAGCCACCCAGGCGCCTCTCATTAAACTTATTTTTACTTGTATTTATTGACACCAGTATTCCTTGAAATAAGGTGTTGCACAATTTCATTGAAAAAGGATTATCTGAGAGGCGCTCGGGTGGCTCAGTTTGTTATGTCCAGAATTCGTGATCCCCAAAGACCACCAGAGAGCCAAGTCCCTGGTGCAAAAGCAAAGAGCCTTTATTCGTGATCCCCAAAGACCACCAGAGAGCCAAGTCCCTGGTGCAAAAGCAAAGAGCCTTTATTCGTGATCCCCAAAGACCACCAGAGAGCCAAGTCCCTGGTGCAAAAGCAAAGAGCCTTTATTCGAGCTAGCGGGAGCTCAATCCCCTACCTGAACCGAGGCAGCGGTGAGATACCGGAAAGTGAGCGGGTTTCAAAAGCACAAAGGTTTTATAGGGATCATGGCCTTAGCCGATTGGCTGGGGAAGGGTCGTGGCGTCAGCCGATTGGCTGGGGAAGGATAGAACAATGGCTGCCAAGGTGTGGTCCCAGATCAGCAATTATCAGCGTCACCTGGAACTTGTTAAAAATGCAAATGTTGGGCCTGGTAGTCACAGACCTATTGAATCAGAAACTCTGGGGGTAGAGCTCAACAATCTGTGTTTGAACAAGTTTTCCAGGAGATTCTGATGCACCTGAACTTTAAGAACCACTGTGTCTGAGGATCTCTAACATGTATACAGAACATTTCTCACTGGTCACCCATTAACCATTGGCTGTCAGCCTTGCTGTGCTATATAAATACCTAGCACCAAACACCATCCCCAGAGACTCTGATTAATTGGTTTGGGGAGGGGTAAAATGCTCCCAGGTCATTCTAAGCCTGGACAGGGTTGAGGGCTCCTGCCTCTGGCCCCTACCTGAGAGAAGCCCTCCCTCTTCTACTCAAACTTTCCACGCCTCTCATATTCCCTTCCTCCCACTTTAGACTTCGGAAGAATGCATCAATCAGTAGCCTGCTTTCTTAGAAAACGTAAGTTACTCAAGGGGAGGAGGCGTGGTCTGAGGTTTGAGTGGGAACCTCTTTCTGCGGCCATGTCAGGGACATAGTCACTAGTTGGCCGGCCTAGGTCTGCTTTTTCAAGTTGAGCATCTGACTTTGGCTTGGGTCATGATCTCCTGGTTCTTGAGCTCCACCAGAGTCAGGGTCTCTGCTGTCAGCGCAGAGCCAGCTTCAGATCCTACATCCCCCTCTTCCTGCCCCTCCCCGGCTCTCGCGCACACGTGCTCTCTCTCAAAAATAAATAAACATTAAAAAAAATAAAAAGAACTATTGGAGCTAAATGAGTACATATATATTCAGTAAATTATAATACTGACAGTAAGGGGATAGTGCAACAGTTGTCAAGGGACCGAGCAAATGACTGCAGTGGGGCGCTTGCTCTGGGCTTCTCAAGTCCGTGTTGCTGTGTTGGCTCTCACCCAGCATCTCAAGCTCTGGGATTTGTGTGACTTCACTGCCTTTGAGATAAAATGTTCCTCAAAGTTGCAAAAATCTCCAAGGCTGCTAGGATCTGCATTGCCAGAGGCGAAACTTCTGAGACATCTGTCCCTCCGCCTCCCAGGTGGAGCCTGGTTGCCTTTTCCACAGCTGGGATCCCTTCAGGCGCTTCTCCCCACAAAGCTAACAAAACATTGATTTTTGTGCCCAGGAGAACATTATCCAGCAAACAGTTGACTTGGGCCCCAGGGAGCAAATATACATATATATAACTATATATATATATATATATATATATATATATATATATATATATATATATATATATATAGTTATATAGTTATTTATCCAGGAAGTCATTTCTCTTTTGCAGGCCCTCAGCTGAGCCTCTCTCATTGGGATGGGAGGATCACCAAGTGGTTATTCATCAACGGTCGCAGACTCAAGTGTCCTGGATGGGGACGGCAGCAGGACCCAAGTGCTGGCATTACATTTTATGCTGACAGGGGCGCCCCGGGGGGCTCAGTCAGTTAAGCTTCCTCCTGATCTCATGGTTTGTGAGATCTCATGGTTCGTGAGATAAGACGGGCTCTGTGCTGACAGCTCAGAGCCTGGAGCCTGTTTCGCATTCTGCATCTCTCTCTGCCCCTCCCCCATTTGTGCTCTGATTCTGTCTCTCAAAAATAAATAAATGTAAAAAAAATTAAAAAAATAAAACATTTCGTGCTGACAGAGATGGCTGACCACAGACTTTTCAAGCGCTGAATCCAATTAAGTTGCAAACATGCTTTCCCTCAGGTAGGTGCTGACCCTGCAGCTGGCCAGCCCCACTCAAGGAAGCCTGGGGAAGGGCTTCCTTTGTGTGTTTGATCCTAGTCATTCGTCATGTCTTTCCAACTGCCACAGTCTCAGGGCCCTTACGTCCATTAAGTGCTAGAGGCTCAGTGCCCAGGGTCTGGGAGGTTTCCAAGGGCCTACGCGTTCCAGACTGGGAAGAATGGAGTATGGAGTATGGAAAGCGTCCATATGGAGTATGGAAAGCGTCCACTGCAAAATCTCAGATTTAAAATGTGTACTTACCTGCTATCACAGGAACAAAGTCGACTTCATCTGTTTTGAAATTTGGCAGCTTTGGCAATTTTGGCAACTTTTTTGACAAAAAGTTGATCAGATTGCAAAAACAATCTTAGGTTAAATTTTCTCATCTTACAGGCATTCCCAGGTACAGCAATGGCAGAAGGAGCGGTGCCAGTTACAAATTATTTGCGGTCGATTTCAAAAATAAAGTTTTAAATATCATTTCAGATACATTTCTGCAAGAACGATGTTGAATGAGGGATATGTATATTAAATATATTCAATGTGATGCAGTGTTAAGGTGCCTAGGTTGGTATGGTGGCATGAAACACGGGCCTACTTAAGGGTCAGGTCAGCCCAGGGCTGACAACAGCAACAGAAGGAAAGGGATGGCATTAACCACCGTTTCGTGAAGGTCTACTGTGTGCTTGGCATAGTGCTGGGTACTTCGTGAAGAATGATAGCTATCATTTAAAAAAGTGTTTACTGGGGCACCTGGGTGGCTCAGTCGGTTAAACATCTGACTTGCGTTTTCGGCTCAGGTCATGATGTCGAGGTTCGTAGGTTCGAGCCCCATGTCGAGGCCTGGGTCGGGCTTCTCCTCCCTGCTTGAGTGGGAGTCTCTCTCCCCCTCTCTCTGCCCTTCCCCTGCGTATGCCCTCTCTCTCTCAAAATAAATAAATAAACTTAAAAAAAAATTAAAAAGTGTTTACTGTGTGCCAAAACATTGTGCTTTATATACAGTTTTATCTACAAAGCAATATTATGTGTTCCATGTTAATAGTCCCATTTTCCAGAAAAGGAAACTGAGGCTTGGAGAGGTTAAGATCACAGATTTAGTAAGTGGCAGATGTAGTAAGTGGGATTGAAAATGAGGTAAAGTCTGGCTCCAAAGTTACATTGTCTCTCTCTGTTGCACTGCCTTCCTGTTTATTGAACTTACCTAATGGGTTAAGGTTGGTGACCAAATTTCTATTCTAACAGACTGGTCTTCCTTTTGTCTTCTGAACATGTTTTGTTCTTTTTTGTTTCTTCCCTGAGAGCCCTTTCTCAAATATTATCCATCTCGCAGAGCTCATCTTGATCGCCTATGTGAGCTTTCCTGAGGCCAATTAATCCCTCCTGAATCTAACCTTCTTCAATGATACTTCTGGTAGCACTCATTTGGGTACTTAGCTGTGTGCTACCTTGTTTTGTTATTTGATTCTTAGATTTGTATCCAGTCTTCCCAACTAAATGGAAGATGTCCTCTAGCTCTCCGCTGGCTCAGAGGGACACTCAGTGACTGCTGCCTCTCGGAATCCACATCATTTGTTTTTGTTTTTGTTTTTTAGTGTTTATTTTTATTAATTTTTTTAATCTTTATTTTTGAGAGAGACAGAGTTGAGAGGGGGAGGGGCAGAGAGAGAGGGAGACACAGAATCTGAAGCAGGCTCCAGGCTCCAAGCTGTCAGCACAGAGCCTGACTCAGGGCTCCATCCCATGAACCGCGAGTTCATGACCTAAGCCGATGTTGGATGCTCAACTGACTGAGCCACCCCAGGTGCCTCCCTCCTTTTTTTTTTTTTTTTTTTTTTAAATGTAATGCATTTTTTTTTAGTTTTTATTTTTGAGAGACAGAGAGAGACAGTGCATGAGCAGGGGAGGGCAGAGAGAGAGGGAGACACAGCATCCGAAGCAGGCTCCAGGCTCTGAGCTGTCAGCACAAAGCCCGATGGGGGCTTGAACTCAGCCCCAAGATCATGGCTGCAAGATGATGACCTGAGCCAAAGCTGAACACTTAACCAGCTGAGCCACCCAGGCGCCCCACTTTTTGTGGCCTTTGACTTACTACGAGCCTGTGTGCAGCATTTGGACCTCCCAGGGATGACAAAAACAACAGTGATAAAAATGATCATAGCTAATATTTATTGAGGGGTTTCTATGTTCCAGTCACTGTTCCAAATGCTCTATGTCTGTTTTCTTTTTCTCTTTCTTTCTCTTTTCCTTCCTTCCTTCCTTTTCCTTCCTTCCTTCTTTCTTTCTTTCTTTCTTTCTTTCTTTCTTTCTTTCTTTCTTTCTTCTTTCTTTCTTTCTTCCTCTTTCTTTTTTCTTTCTTTCACGTGTGAAGGACCTTCCTACTGCCCTTGCCCCATAACTATCTTATCTTCCTCATCTAGTTCTTGAAAAGAAATACTGGTCAGAGACTAAGGCCCACTGAGAGCAAGTTAAGGAAAATCCCATTAAGGCCAGTGTACTCCTACCCTTGACTGAATGCAGATGTATACCAGGTATACAAAGACACAACATAAATGTATTCTTTCCCAATTTTCCTGAAATTATTTTGGGGGGAGAGGAAGTAATTTAAAGCACTATTTTTACATAAAATAAAACTGTATGATGGAGTATGTTGAAAAATTCAAATAAATTACTGATTTTTTTCAATTTAAAATGTTTTTGCTTTGAAATAACTTCAAATTTATATGTAAGTTTCAGAAAGAGTACACAGAACTCCCCTATACGCTCCAACCATATCCCCCAATTATTGACAATCCTGAACTATTGAGAATAGGTTATAGACATGATGCTCCATTACCCCTTCATACGAGAGTGAGTATTTCTCAGTTACAAATACCCTGGCCCACATAAACACAGCACAGCCATCAAAACCAGGAAATTAGCATTGATCTATTACCCACAATGAAATTTTAAGATAACATATAAGACATTTATGCATATGTCTATTCTATGAATATTAGTTAAGTGAAAAAAGGAGGCTTCAGAGAAGGCTCTTGTTGCTAGGCACGACTTCAGGTGTTTTAATTAATTCTCCTCTGTCATTTCTAGCACATTTCTAGCAAAGTCTGAGAAACATTGCTCTGGGGGCTCTAGTTGACCATGAAAACCCAGCCCTGGGTATACCAACTCTGAAGGTAAGGAATGGTGACCCTTACCAAAGATAAAATATTTGGGGATGTCTCAGACCCACCTGGAGGTCCACCAAGTGGCATCTCTGCAATGTTTTCACCCTGGCCCCGAATAGCAGATAGGAAGTGAAGACCTTTGTTCCTGCTGCATGCCCTTACTTATGTGTCCAATAGCCAGTGACATGACCCAAGGACGTGCTTGACTAGTTTATAATCAAGTTCTTGGGTACTATGTTTTTCCCCATCTCACTGACACAATATGAACATTCAGCTGAAGGGGATGTGGTCTGCGGGTGAGAGGCAGAAATGTAAACGTGTCAGGATTATGGACACTGAACACTCTTTGGGATGAACGTGCTTTTGTCTCAAGTCCGGGAATCTGCCCATTTGCAGATTCATTTGCCAATCCATGGATAGTGAATTTGACCTTGGAAAATGTCTGAGATCCATTTGGGACAATTAATTAGAATGTCAGTTTGTAAATATCACTGGACTGGTTGAAGATACCTGAGTACTTACTTAAATTAGCCACGTGATCTTGGACAAGGTGTTTAAGTCCTCTGGGTGTTACTTTTCTCATTTGCAAAATGGAGAAGGGTGAACTAGATGATGTCTGAGGTCAGTGGATACAATCTCTTGTAACATTATAATTTTATGAATATCTGCTGAAAGAGTCTAAAGCTATGAAGACATGTAGATCTGTCTTGTGCTAAATGCCATGGCCTGAGCAGGAATTTGTACTAATTTACACCAGGTCAGTTTACGTTTTAAATGTGTAAGCTCAACTAAGTTTCTATGTGAAGACCATAGAAAGTGACAGCTATGATGCTTTCCCACTGGAAGTCCATTGGAAAGCAGTGGAGGACGATGACCCATGGGCACTGGTGGCAGTTTTGAGTAATGGAAGACAAAGTATGAAAGGGAGCTGAATCGGAGAGTGGGAAAAATGTAAGAGGTCTTCCATGATGGAGGTGAGGGCATACCAAACTCACCTGAGGACTGGTTTAAATGTCTCAGGAGGGAAACTTGGAAATGTCACTAGAGTGCTTTCTCCATCAATTGCTGTGATACTTGAATCCTTTGGAGAGGAGCTGACATGGTGAATACCCTCAAAAGTTAGTGGCCCTAAATCCTATGCCTTCTTTTTATATCTTTTGATTCACGGAAGGTAGAGTTGGGGGAAAGAAAAAAAAACCCTTAAGTAAAGTAGTCTTAACAGAAATACTTGATAGCCACCTCCCCCCCCCCCCCCCCGGCTTTTTTGGTCCCATTTGAAAGTATTGCTCCCTACCCCACCCCACTCCAAATTACTTTTCCTAGACGGATGAATGCATATTGTCCTTTTTGTCTGACCTTGAGCCTTGCTTTATCCACTCTTGGCTAGGAACTACAGTTGGCAAAGGAAGGGTGAGGAGGAGTTTGGCCTCTGTTGAAATCCTTTGTTCTTCTGTCACGGAAGTCACGCCTGCTCCATCCATCACAGATTTGGCCACCCAACATTTGACACCACAGTAATAAATATGATAACACCTCTTGAACTTTTCCTACATGCCAGCCACTGTACTAAGTACTTTAAACATATTGTCACATTTAATCTACCTGATACTCCCATGAAGTAGGTTACCTTTATATAGATAGGAAATTCCCATCTCCCTAAGTCAGGAGGATTTTCCATCAGAGTGTGTATTTCCTTTAGGGGTAGACATCTTTCCTTACTTCCCCTCTTGTGAACCAAGGGCTTCCTACAAGGCCCCGTTAGTGATGTGTTCTCATGCTCCTGTGGCTTCATGGATGCTCCTAGGCTTACTGGCTTTGGAGTCTTGCACAGGTAAGCATCCTGGCAAGAGCTGTATCTGCTCTTCTTTCTAACTTCCATGGTGGGATGGGGGTAGGAGGACACCTTTAAAAGACTGAGGATCTAAAGTCTTCAAAGTCCTTTTGGAAGCTGCAAGAGCATAAGAATGGGCCAAGGCTCTCTCAAAGGAACATCCCTGGATGTTATTGTCATTGGTGTATTTCTTGCCTTAGCACTAGAGTTATTCTCTTAGAGCCATAGATACTATGAAGAAAGCCATTGACACTATGAATCAGTGTGTGGAGAAGGGCCTCATCTCAAGGGCATTTCCTCTTCCTACATTCTGCCCTTGAGATCAGGACCCTTCTTTTCACATTGACTCAGCTGGCCCTCTTTGTAATGTCTATGGGTCATTTACTTCAGTGTATGGAGACTTTGGGAAACCAGGGTGATGTAGAAAAGTTTCCTACCTAATATACCTCAGTTTTTACTTGTAGGAAAGTGAGTGAGCTCTAGAACCAGTTCTGGGGTTACTTTCTTTTCTTTTTGAGAAAGAGAGAGAGCAAGTAGGGGAGAGGGGCAGAGGGAGAGAGAGAATCTTCAGTAGGCTCCATGCTCAGCATGGAACCTGATGTAGGGCTTGATCCCATGACCCTGGGATCATGACCTGAGATGAAATCAAGAGTCATACACTCAACCAACTGAGCCACCCAGGTGCCCTTTGGGTTACTTTCTTTTCTGGATTCCATGTCTGCTCCATATTAGGTCTGGGTTGAAACAATTTTCTTTCTCTTTTTCTTTTTTATTTATTTTGAGAGAGAGAAAGAGAGAGAGCAAGCATGAGCAGGGGAGGGACAGAGAGAGAGAGGGAGAGAGAATCCTAAGCAGGCTCTGCTCTGACAGCACAGGGCTCAAACCCACAAACTGTGAGATCCTGACCTAAGCCAAAATCAAGAGCCAGATGCTTAACTGACTGAGCCATGCAGGAACCCTGAAACAATTTCCTTTAAAGCCACCTACACAAGGCTTGACAATGTTCCCCTACACAATCTCCTACACACTCCCAGAAACAGCAATGTTATAACTAATCAGCCTCCTTTTCTCATCCTTCAGCCATCAGGTAGGACTGCATCAGGCTTCAGCTGGCCTTAGTAATTGGCCCAAACCTGTTATTCACTTTGGACCTCACCTTTGACCTTTGGAAAGTTGAATAGTCAAATGCTTATTTCAATATTATTCTTGGCATCTCTCAACTTGGCTGTGATCAAAGTCATGTGAAGGAATGGGTGACTGTCAAACCTAATCAGTTAAATCATCAGTGATGAGAACAAGCAAGTCATTTGGATTCATCGTTAATATCTGAATCACTTTCAAATATTAGTGGGCATTCTAGATGTAACTTACAGTGAAATTTTCCTTATGAATTTTTAAGTGTTGAAATTCTGTCAGTCAGTAGAAGTATAAATGCACACTTATTATTTTAAGAAAAATGCTGAATAATTAATGATTGTAAAAGATTATATTATATATAAAACAATGAAGAATTTTCACATAAAATAGGAAAATCAGTTGACAGTTAATATATGAGAAGAGATAGTGTATTAGCTGGACAACTTTAAGAAGAACCTCATATACTTTTTGAGCCAAAGTATTTATAACAATTTAATAAATAGTATAAGTACTATTCAATTCAAAAAATAGTATAAAGCAGAGCAACAGAAATTCAACTAGATTATAATTCCATCTATGATTCCATTATATCATAATCTTTATAGAATTGATTGGTGTATTAGCATTTATCATGTTAAGTAAAATAATTGTTAAGAACTATACATTCAGAAGGATTTTTTATTGAGGTGTAATTTACATACAGTTAACTGTACAAATCTTAAGTGTACAACTCAATGGGTTTTCACAAAGTAAACATCCAGACCAAGAAAGAACATTTCCAGCTTACCTCTTACCCCTTGCCAGTTAGTATTCCCCAATATACCACTATTTTGAACTCCATCACCACAGATTACTTTTGAATTATGCTTGATTTTTAGTTACTTAGTACTATTTAGGTCATGAATCTTTTAAGAAAAAGTTTTATCTGGAAATTCTTTTCATTTTGAGAGGATGCACTAAAAGCATCATTATAGCCACTTCAAAATTTTGTGAGGAGGATGTCTTCAAAACCGTAATATCCATAAGAAAAAACATCAATACATATAATTTATATTTATATATGATATATATCAACTTATACAATTTATATTTATATGAATATATAAAGAGTTGTGAAAAAAAAGGGAAAAAGTCAATACCCCCAAGTATCTTGCTTTCTATGCACCTCATTGAAACCATCTATTTAAAGTGATAAATGGGGTGCCTGGGTGGCTCAGTTTGTTGAGCATCTGACTTCGGCTCAGGTCATGATCTCGGGGTTTGGTTCATGGTGAGTTCCAGTCCCTTATCTGGTTTGCCTCTGTCAGCACAGAACCTGCTTTGGATCCTCTGTCCCTCTCTCTCTGCTCCTCCCTCGCTTGTGCGTGTGCTCTCTCTCAAAAACAAATAACATTAAAAAAATAAAGTGATAAACGTAGAGTATAATGACCATAGGATATATAGATTTACACTTTGTAATTTGGAATCTGGCCACAATGTGTATTTAGTGCACCTCTACTTCCAAGACTCAGCAACGTAGTGCCCCACGTTCTGCTTGAATTGTTCAAAGTTCCACTCTTTCTTTTGACCGTCCCCTCCCTACCTTCCCTCCACCTCCTCTCCAAACACCAGCCCACCCAGCAGGACTCTGCAGACTTGTCCTCTAGCTACTCATGAACATCACTCTAGCAGAAGAAGGCCCTCAAGGAAAGTTGAGTGGGGCATTTGCCTTCTTCGGCATGTTTGCCACCATGGATTTGACTGGACAACTATTTGTAACTACTAGTGGTCATTATTAATTGCCTACCAGGGCTGAGGGCTGCTTAAGGCATCATAAATATCATTTCTAAATTTTCCTGCAATCCTATTGGGTAGGTGGTATCACTCCCATTTTGCTGTATGGAAGCACAGCTGCAGAGAGGTTCAGTAGTTTGCTCAAGGTCACTTGGCCAGGAACACTGAGCCAACCAAGATTTACACCCAATTTTATCCATCTCCAAAACTGACTCTGACTCTGGTAAGGAGTACAGGAGCATGGGTGGTGTCGGGCAGGGACAGGTAGGGAACAGACTCCCCAGCTGGGAAGGGAAAGTCTAACAAGGTAATTGGACAGTGAAGTAGGGTGGGCATGGGCATAGTCAGTTTAGGACTGAAATAGAGAATGTGCTGGTGATGGTTAGGGCTGCAGGCGATGTGGTGGTGGGGGGTGGGGGGCACTATCAGAACAGAGCCAGTGTAAAGCCACAGCTTCTCCAGTTCTGCTCACTAGAGAGGGAGAAGTGGTGTCTACACCTGGGGGGACAGGGAGATGGCATTTCCACATCTCAAGCCCTCCGGCCTGGGCAGACCGCCAGATTGGAGAGCCAGGGAAGCACCGAGGCAGGAGAGATCATTATCAGAGGAAGGAAGCTCTGGCAGCTCCCACCAGCCTGTTTGTGACCAGCAGGCTCTGGGCCACGGAAGTCCCTTGAGGTCAAGGGAAATGTGATCCTGGAGCAGGGGAATGAAGCTGGGACACTCCCCTGACCCTATGCCTTCAGGCCAAAGGGATCTAGCCACAGCCAGGCCCGGGGTGGGGGGGGGTGGGGGGGCTGGGTCGGAAGAACAGTGGGCTGGAGAAGGGGGAGCCCGGTTAGAGAGGCAGAGAGAGAATGGATTAAGATCCCTGCAGCACCTCATAAACAGCTCTTGGCTAGAGACGTAGTGACCTTTATTGCAGCCAGCACAGGACAACTGGCTCTTCGGAGAGCTCTCAGGGGATATGGGTGAACTCTTACCTAGTTCTCTAGTCCCTGTAGAGGTCTCTCCTTTTTTGCACAATGGTCAAGTACAAAGTACACCGTATTTAGAATAAGGAGTCCTAAGTGCAAGTCCAGGTTCTGCCACTAACCAGTTTGACAAGCTTTTTAATGAATTACACTTTCTCAAATCTCAATTTCCTCCCCTAAAGAAGGCACATAATCCCTCTCAAGTCTATCTCACAAGGAACTCATGTGGCTCCACTATGAAAGCCTAAAATGCTACATAAATATGAAGTGGTACTTTGTTTTCTTTCTTCCCAGCTGCCTCTCCACACACAGGCCATGTCACTACCACGTTATCTGGGGAAGATTCCTAGTTTAGGAACTGGAGCAGCTCTGTCCATAAATCCCATACCCTCCTTGTCCATTTATTTCCCCCTCTTGTCATGCTGCCATGAAAAGAGGGGACAGGGGAAAGATGTACAAGGCACAGGCCAGGGAACCCATACTCTTAGCTTGCTCAGCCCCTCTCTTGAGGGTAAGCTTCCGGGAAAACAGCAACAAAAAGATGAAAGACCATCTCTTCTGGAGCTTAGCCCTCCAACCTGTCTACCTCAGCTCACCTTCAGCCTCTCAGAAGAGCTAGGAAGGGCCCTAAGAGATGAGAGGAAAAGAACCTTCTGGACATATGAAGAGTGGCACAGAGGGGTGCCTGGGTGGCTCGGTCAGTTGAGCATCTGACTTTGGCTCAAGTCATGATTTCAGGGTTTGTGAGTTTGAGCTCTGCATTGGGCTCGCCTCTGTCAATGCAGAGACCACTTTGGATCCTCTGTCCCCCTCTCTCTCGGCCCCTCCCCCTCAGTGTCTCTCTCTCTCAAAAATAAATAAACATTAAAAAAAAAAAAGACTTGCACAGAGGCCTGGAGAGGGAATTAAGGTACAGCCCAACAGGGAGGAAGGCTGCATACCTAAAGGACCTAGTCCAAGTGCACAGGGACCAGCTTGAATTTCCCAGAGCCTCCTGCCTGGGGAGCGTCACAGGCTACAATGTAAGAAGCGACCAGTTGCTTCTTTTTGTACTTGCAGTTTGGATACTTCCCCGAGGTGAGCTTACATGTGCTCAGAGACACAGGCCTTTGGCTCTGGTGGCAGTTTTTACGGCCATTCTTGCAGGCTATGGTGGGGGTCTGACAGGTGGTGGCCACACTGGAGAAGGATTCATGCAGGAAGGTGTTGAAGTCTTTGCAGCGTTTCGTGTATTTGTTGATGTTGTTCATTGCAGTGTCGCATCCCTGGGGTTTGGGCTGCACGTGCTGAGTTGCAAACCACTGAGCTGCGGTCATGTTGCTGGGCTTGGCACTGACTGGGACCTCAGCTAGCCACAGGCCCAGCAGCAGGAGCAGGAGCAGAGGGCTGAATCCTGCTCTGGCTGCTGCCATCTCTCTCAGGGGAACAGTCAGGATGGAGGGCTGGGTTTGCTGGGGACAGAGAACAAGAGGTGAGAAATTAGTCTTCCTGTATGTGCTCCTTCTATCACATCACCATTACCCTCCCCACTGCCTCCTTCTTCCCTCACCCAGGGGTCTCATCCCTTCCTCCCTGCTCTGGGTGCCCTTCTCACCCACTGTGACCCCATCCCCCTCACCTTGTATCCTGTCTTCCCTCATTCTGTCCTCCTACTCTTTGTTCTATCTCCTCTCCCTCAAGCCCCATCCTCTTTGTACCCTTATCCATTGGCTCTGTGTCTCATCTACTCCATGACACCCCCTGGCCCCCGTGTCCCCACTCTGTGCCTCCATCCTGGCATCACTCTCCTCTGTCCTGTGTGTGTGTCCTTATCCCTTCTTCCTTCCTCTATCTCATCCCTCACTCTCATCAGAGCCTGTCCCTTCTCTGTCCTCTCTCCTCACCGAGGTCCCTCCACAGGTCTCACCTCCTCACTGAGTTCTCGTGCTTCTGCAGCTGTAGCTTAGCCCCTGTTTAGGCTGCCCCTACCTGCCACTGGCCTCAGATCACTTGCCTTTTAACTCCTTAAGAGCTGGCCTGAGCTATGTTGCTTCTGTTTGAGGGCGGGCTGGGGAGCCATCCTGGATCAGGAAATGAATCAGGTTCATGCCTTTCCACCTACATGTCCCAAATAAGTGGATACCTATGGAGCTAATGTACCTGCCTAAACAGGTTTGGCAATGAGGAAGCTTCAAACCTCATGCTCAAAGAATAGATTTGGCCCCCAGCCACATGGTTTTAATGACTCTAATAAAGCACCTGACCCAGGTGTCAACCCCAAACGAATTTCAAGAGAGTTGCCATTTATCCCCCATATACACCTTTGGTTCATGATACTGGAAGAGCCAGTCCCTGCAGTGGTAAGGATGGCTTTTTCTCTGACCTGATGAGATGCAGAGAGAACAGCCTAGAATATTTGTATGATTTCTTGTCATCAGGACTTCCTGCTTATCTTTTGGAGGAGATGGAGGAGACAGGGAAGTGGATGATTCATCACAGTCACGATGCCCAGCACCACCCCAACTCAGCTATTCTGTGGTCGCTCACTCCTCTGGGCCCCTCAGTGCCAGGTGCTGAGCAGGGCCACCTGACTTTACCTGGAGAAGGCCCCCAACACCTTTCATCCCTCACTCTTTTCCTCCTTACTTTGTTAAAATTTGCAAAATTTAAACATCATCCAAATTTGAAAATGCCGTTGGGGGTGGCAGTTGCCTCATTCTGCCACAGGCCTTTATCTTGCAGGCCTTGTTCCTTGGGGTAGTTCTAGCTGTGTGGAAAGCCTGAGGTGGACGGGTCTGGGGGCTCTAGTGAGCTTGGCACAGGGCACTCAGGAGAACCGAGACGCTGAGGAATAGAATCATCACCATCTGTGGGTGGGAAGGCCTGGGAAACTGAGATGAACAAGAGTTTTGTTTTCAGGATTCACCTGTAAGTAGTAGTTGATCTCAGAATACTGAGTTCATGTTCATCCATGCAGTAAACACGTATGTATTGAGCGCTATGTGCTGAGGTGCATAGATCAGTGAATAAAAGAGACAAACATCCCTATCTGTGGTGGAGCTTACATTCCACTGGGAGAAAGATAGTAAAAAATAAACATATACTTTGCTTGAAGTGATAATTGCTAAGAAAAAAGGTAGAACAAGAGGGAAGTTGGTAGGCAGTGATTTTTTTTTCTTATTCAGCAAAGTGTATGCATTTCTTTTTAAATATTTAAATAATCTAAATCCAAGTTAGTTAACATATAGTTTAATAATGATTTCAAGAATAGAATTTAGTGATTCATCACCTAAATAAACACCCAGTGTTCATCCCAACAAGTGTCCTCCTTAATGCGCCTTACCCATTTAGCCCATCCCCACTCCCACAACCCTTCCAGCAACCCTCAGTTTGTTCTCTGTATTTAAGAGTCTCTTATAGTTTGTCTCCCTCTCTGTTTTTTTTTTTTTTAATTTTATTTTTGAGAGAGACAGAGATGGCGTGAGTGGGATAGGGGCAGAGAGAGATGGAGAGAGAGAGTCCCAAGCATGCTCCATGCCACCAGCACAGAGCCTGATGTGGGGCTTGAACCCTCAAACCGTAAGATGATGACCTGGGCCAAACCCAAGAGTCGGTCACCTAACCGCCTGAGCCACTCAGTCACCCTTCCCTCTCTGTTTTTATCTTATTTTTGCTTCCCTTCCCCTTTGTTCATCTGTTTTGTTTCTTAAATTCCACATATGAGTGAAATTAGATGTTTGTCATTCTCTGACTAAACTGACTTATTTCACTTAGCATAATACACTCTAGTTCCATCCACGTTATTGCAAATGGCAAGATTTCATTATTTTTGATCGCCAACTAATATTACATTGTATATATACCACATCTTCTTTATCCATTCATCTGTCGATGCACATTTGGGCTCTTTCCATACTTTGGCTATTGTTGATGGTGCTGCTATAAACATTGGGGTGCATGTGTCCCTTTGGCTCAGCATTTTTGTATCTTTGGATAAATATCTAGTAGTGAAATTTCTGGGTCGTAGAGTAGTTCTATTTTTAATTTTTTGAGGAACCTCCATACTGTTGTCTAGAGTAGATGCACCAGTTTGCATTCCCACCAGCAGCGCAAAAGAGATCCTCTTTCTCCACATCCTCGCCAACATCCGTTGTTGCCTGAGCTGTTAATGTTAGCCATTCTGACAGATGTAAGGTGGTATCTCATTGTGGTTTTGATTTGTATTTCCCTGATGATGAGTGATGTTGAGCATTTTTTCATGTGTCTGTTAGCCATCTGGACGTCTCCTTTGAAAAAAATGTCTATTCATGTCTTTTGGTTAGGCAGTGATTTTTAAACAGGGACATTAAGGTAGGCGATGCTGGGACAAAGACCTGAAGATGAGAAAGTGAATTTGTGCTTATGTGGGGAACAGTGGTCCAAACAGAACAGCACTGCAAAGGCCCTAAAGCAGACAGATGCCTGGGTGTTGGAACAGCAAGGAGGCCAGCGTGGCTGGAGCAGGTGAAGGATGATCAGAGCAGGTGAAAGATGCGTCAGAGAGGGACAAGTGGCCAGATCATGGAAAGCCTCAGAGACCAGTCAAAAAATTGTGACTTTTACTCTGCACACACTGGGGAGGCCCTGGGGTGGGGGTGTTCTAAGCAGAGGAAGTGAAAGGCCCTTGTTGTAGATTATAACTGTAGCGAAGCCATGTGAACGTTCTTGATTGTAAAGTTTGTGGTCTGGTCTAGAAGTCAGAATTTCAAGTCGAGAAGAGGAGGTTTTTGTTTTGAGGGCGGTGGAACATGATTTTAGTAGATGGAGTGACCTGCTGAGGGTCAGGATGATTTTTGGAAGAAAAGGTGGTGTTGGAGATGGGAAACACCACTAGATGGCGACAGAGAACCAGGAGCAAGTTCACACAGGTCTCTGGCTCCTGTGCTCTGCCCTCAGCGAGACCTTGGCTGTGGAACAGCATTCACTGCTTTGTTAAGGTGCCTGAATCTTTGCAGTTTGAACTTCTGGATAGAGAATTATGCCTCTGCTGCTGTAGAAATGCAAATGTTTGGAAATAAAATTCATGGCTTAAAGCAGACTGTGGACAGAATGTGGATCAGCACAAGCCTGTCCAGCCCTGGACTGGAGGCAGGCTGGGGGGGGGGGGGGTAGGTAGGGGGGGTGGGAAAGAGCTCATTTGAATTCCTAGCCAGGACTCCTCACTTCTCATTATTCTAGAGTGAGATGTTTCCAAACCACGACTTGCACTGCCCTGTGCTCTTGTGTTTTCCTGTCATTATAATTATCCTAGTTTGCTCTTCAAATCCATTATGCTGGGTTCTCCAGAAGGCCACCTTAGTGCTGCATGAAAGTAAAACACGGCCCTACTGTGTCTCAGGCCGAAAGGGAGAGACAGTAAAGGTTTAGGTTTGCACCCAAAAATTAAAGGGTTGAAACTACCATCTGTACAATTCAAGCTGAAACCCCTACTTTGCCTCAATTATTTGGAGAAGGCAGGTGATTTTGTTTATTTGCCCAAAGTATCCAGCTTCCAAGATCTGCTTCACTTTGCAGTCAATGGGATAATTTTGCCAGTTCTCCTACACCACATGTAAGGGGCAAGAGAAAAAGATGGAGGAAGGGGGACAAGATTAGGGAGAACAAAAAGGGTCAGGTATCAGGCCAAGGACTGATCAGAGAGTCTGGCAGAAGGGAAAAGAGAAAAATTAGAAAGGGGTGAGCAAGAAGACAAAATAGTGGGAGAAGATGGGAGGGAAGAAAGCCCCTCACACAAGCAACCTCACCCCAGGGATATGAGGTAGCTACCCTCTGCTTTCTCATTCTATCACCGCAGCCACTGCTCTTTGCCCAACCACTCCCAGGCTAATGCCATGCTGCTGCGTGTGTGTGTGTGTATGTGTGTGTGTGTTTGTGTGTGAGTGTGTGTGTGTGTGTGTTTGTGTGTGAGTGTGTGTGTGTGTGTGTTTAAAGTCACTGGGGCGGGTGCTGTGAAAATCCCAGCAGTGCCAGGTGGACCTCTGCCTGTCTTCCCCACAGGACAACAGCTGCCACTTCCTCTCGCCTGGCTGAGAGGGGGTGAGGGGAGCTGGCTGGGAGGAGGGCCGGGTCTGGATTGGTGCCCACCCTTCAGAGCCCGGCCTCTCCCCCTTCCGGAGTTCCACACAGCTTCTGGATACCGATGGAAAGCCCGTGAGAGTTTCCCTACAAGCAGGAGCAGATCCAAGTTCTGTTACCCTAATTTTATTGCTCCTATAGGATAAATAAAGGTAATGGGCTCATTTCTGTAGACAGGGAAAGTGAAACAAACAGCAAGTTAGGGTCAGATGTGGGACTTGCTTTGGGTCTTTGAATTCTCATGACCTTTCCTGGAACAGCTGTGGATCTGGAGGCGGCACGGTACTGACAGAGGTTGGGATCTTTATAGCTCCCAAACCAATGCTTTTAGACAAGCTGGGATGTAGGAGAGGGAGACCTGCTCCGGGGTTGAGAGGCCTCATTAGGTCACTCTATCTCGGGAGCCACTGGCAGTTCCCCCTTTATCTGCAGAATAAGATTCAAATTCTGCAGCCTGATATTCAAGGCCTGCCACAATTTGGCAAACCCATCTTTCGAACTTTGTCTCTGACTTCTCTTCCACCGAGAGCCTCAATTCTAGCCAAGCTGGTTTTGTCTATTTTCTTAAACATACCTTTCATAATCTTCTTTATCTCGGTTTAATTATTGACTGTTCCTTGAGATGCATCCCAAGGTCCCAGGATGACCCTCCTCTCACACAGAAAATTTGCTCTGATCTTCCCAATTCAGAGGGATCTTTCTCACCTCTAAATTCCTACAGTTAGGGGCACCTGGGTGGCTCAGTCAGTTGAGCTTCCAACTTGGGCTCAGGTCACAGGCTCACAGTTTCATGAGTTTGAGCCCCGCATCAGGCTCTGCGTTGACAGTACGGGGACTGCTTCGGGTCCTCTGTCTCCATCTCTCTCTGCCCCCCACTCCCCGCCCGCCCCACTCTCTCAAAAAATAAGTAAACATTTAAAAATAAATTCCTACAGTTACTGTCTTCGAGATGTGTACTTTTCTGCCTTAAATCATTGGTTATTTCTTCACATTTATCATTTTCCTCCAGTTTAGACTATCAGTCTCCAGAAGACAAGGACCATCTGTTATACTTCTTTTGTACTTCTCACAGGGTGTAGCTTAGTGCCTTGCATATAAGTGATCTTAACTGATTTGATCTCTGGGTTAGAAGGCATTCATTCGGCCCCTGGATGACCCCAGTCATGCGTGGGACCCCCAGCAACCTGCAGCATTGGTTGGCAGATGGAGGAACTGACAAGGCAGCTCCTGGACTTCAACCCTGGGGCTGAGGTGAAGTAATGACAAGAAGGTTGAGATGCATGAAGTGATCCCTTTGGGTTCAAGGACAACCCAGGAAGTGCCCATGACCTGGTCTGCTTGTTGGAGGAATTTGGGTGGACAGGGCAAACAGTGACATTACTGAGATTGTGGTGAGCTCACTTTGGGCAGAATCTTGGGGTTCCTCTCATCCCAGGGAATCACCGTTGCACCTGCCACTCTAGCCAGCTGTTCTAGAAATGCTTACCACTAAGGAGAGGAGGTAGGAGAGAATGTGTAGAAGACTACAGGCAGAGAGTCACCTTGACAGGAAAAATGACTCAAAGTTATTTCAATGGTGAACTCTCAGTGCCCCTTTTGCTGGCAGAAAAACCCAGCACCACTAAAAGCAAAATCTAACAAAAACATTTCCAAGGTCTGCCTATTTACTGACCCTTTTCAATATATGAGGTATAAGTAATTCTGCCATTGTTAGAAAATCGGATTCACTCATTGGACCAGGGTTTTCTTTTCTATTTTTTTAAGTTTATTTTTTGAAAGTAATCTTTACACCCAACGTGGGTCTTGAACTCATGACCCCAAGATCAAGAGTCACATGCTCTTCTGACTGAGCCAGCCAGGTGCCCCAGACAAGGGTTTCTCAACCTCAGCACTATTTACATTTTGATCTTGATAATTCTTTGTTGTGGGAGCTGTCTTGTGCAACCACGGATGTTTAGAGGCATCCCCTGGCCTCTTACCCACTAGATGCCAGTAGCCCCTTCCGGTTGTGATGATCAAACATGTCCCCAGAAATGACCAAATTGCCTTCCCCTCGTTGAGAACTACTAAATTGGACATATGACTTTGAGCAAACTACTCTTTCTCTCTCAAACTTAGTTTCTTCATCTCTAGGGGAATTCTCGTGGATGTAAAGCCCGGAGTACTGAGGCAATGAATTCCACAAATCTCAGGCTGAGGGAGCAGATGAAACCATGACAAGGATGTCAGTGTGGAAACAGCAGGGCTATGGATCAGCACCTCGAGGACAGGATTTTAAAGACCGGGCCTCTAGAACTACAGTCTGGAACCTGAAGGCCCATCATACATTCACCCCCTTTCCGAGGCCTTTGTAACATATGCTTATATGTGTGTCTTTCCTGCTGCATTATAAATGTAATCTGGGCTGGAGCTGTTTTATTTACCTTTGTATTGCCCCAACGTTTGTCATAGTGCTTTTCAGAGGGTATTTAACAACTAAAAACTAAGTTCAAAAAATCTTAAGGTAATCCACACAGGGCCTGACTAATAATAGAAAGCTTCATGAAGATGAAGCTTAAGTCAGGTGTCAGAGGGGGCTCTACACTGGCAGAGTGGGGATGGGGGAGGTCACTTGGATCATTTGGGGAATATAAGGGGCTTTGCCAATATGGAGTTGGGGGAAAAGTGAGTCGGTGTAGAACCTAGGAGATAATATCCAGTTATAATTGTTTATACACTGTGTAATGGTTGAAAGTCATGTTCATGATGACCATCTCACTTTATTCTTGTAGTCTTATGAGGCAAGAAAGGTATTAGTCTCATTTTATAGATGAGGAGGCAGAAATTCCGTAGGTTATCTATATCAGGTACCGAAGTCTCTCCTCTACAATGTGCTGTTCCATTTCTGTAACTGTGTGTGCAGAGGTGAGTCGTGATAGGTGGGTAATGAATGAAGAAGAAGACGACCAAGGGCCATGACAAGCCCTTTCCTCTTCTCAGGGAAGCTGCAGCCTTGAGCAAATAGGGAAGAGGAGGCACGCTTTGAGGTGGGGACCACAGCAGCAGACTTCCTCACAACAAAGATATGAGTCAGCCAGTCTCAGGAGCCACCCTGCATGGCTCCCACTTGGTGCTGGCTTGTAGACCCAGACTGAAGGATACAGGCGAGGCACCTGCCTGTGTAGGCTTTTCCTTCACTCGCTTGGCTGTGCACACTTCCCTGGTGAGGTCTTCCAAGCAGAGGCTTCTTAAACAGGAACTCTGGGTTGAGTCTTCACATGAGCTAGCTCAGTGGAGGTGATGGGGGCAAGAGTGGGAGGAGGAGAGGAACAGTATCAGGGGTAAAGGAGGTGGCATGCACAAGGACAAGGAGGTGGAGGGTGACACAAAGGGGGAAACAGATGGGGATGGGTATGCAGTAGGAGACATGGCAGGAGTCAGGTCATGGAGAGCCTTCTGTCTGTCCTATGAGATGCAGAGCCTTACTGGAGATGGAGAGCATGTGGTATCCAGGAAAGGGGGGAGCCTGAGGAGGGGCAGAGATAGGGATGGAAGGGACAGGTTCTTAGTGTTAGATAAGACTGTCAGGACTGTGGGATTGATGGACTCATGCTCATATTAAGTACTCACCATGTGCCAGGCACTGAGCTACAAGCTCTTGATATACATCTTAATGAATTCTAATACTGCCGTGAGGTATATAAAGTATTACCCCTATTAATAGATGAAAAATTGAAGCTGATAGTGTTTTAGCAAACTTAGATTGGGGATACACAGCCTGTAAGCAGCAAAGCAAGGATTCAGCCAGGATTTCTGGTCTGTTTTACTCAAAAGCCTTACTCTTACCCACCTTGCAACCACAGGTGGGGTCAGGGAGAATGAGGGGTCTAGGATCACCTGTGACAGAGGAAACAGAGACAGACAATACAGGAGGAGAAGCAAGTTGTGGGGAGGATGGGTTCAGTTTTGGACTTCAATTCATGCTTCCAGGAAGAGCAAGGCTAGGGGGAACATGAACAAACAATGCCAGTACCCCGACACCTCCAGTACTCTGCACCACCCCCAAATTACTCATTGGCCTTGGAACACTCAGGGGTCTGTGTTCTGACTCCTCCATCCCATTCTTCCTACTAGGAGGCCCACAACCCAGACAACATCCTACAGGGAGGCAAGGCTGAGAGGCATGTGGAAGTCAAGGACAGTGGCTGGCAGGCTTTAGAGGGCTCTTTAGTTCTGATGAAGGGGCAGGTATTGACGAAAAGAAGAGTCCGGCCCTTTCCCAGCATGACAAACTACATTGAGAGTCTGATTCTCTGGACTCAGATGGCCCATACTTCCTCAAGTCCAACTCAACCTGTGTAACCCAACTTGACAAGCCTGAGGCTTCAGGGTCAGTGTGCTTCAGTTTCCAGGAGTGCTCTGACTCTGACAGGGCCTGAAGTTACAGGTGAGGGAGCTGGTGTGACAGTGTGATTGTGACTGGTGGGAAGGTGATGATGGGGACTGTGGGGAGTCCACAACGAGGTCTCTGATTCTCAACCCAGCACTCTAGAGGGAGGCCCTTGAGTGCATGTGTGGCCTCCTGGGCCACGGTGAGTGGGATGAGTGGCAGACCCTCTGTTCTCTGAGGGTTAGGAACAAGCAGCACCTTGTTCCTCAGAAACACAACAGTGTTTTCCTCCTTACCTTTCCGCAGAGAGGGATCTATGGACCAGAGAAAACATCAAAGAAAGCCCAAGAACGTAGGGCCTTTTGGCAGGGAGCTGGAACTAAGTGTTCCGATGACAGCAGAAAGGAGGGGACCAGACAGCAATGTCCCTATCCTCCCACCCACCCAACCCCCTCAGTCCAGGGGCTCTTCAAACTCAGGGGACGTGCCCTCCTCCCAGACTGGTCTTTATCTAGAAATTTCTGGCCTCTTCTCACCTTTGGGCTGTCTTTGGCTCCAGGCAAGAATTCCTGCTCCTGTCCCACTGGTCTTCCAGCTCCTGCCCTTTCTCCAGAGCAGTCAGAGAATTGTGCTTCAGCCTGTTCCTTCTGTCCCCTTTGCATTTTTTTTTACCGGAAAGGTTGACCAGAGCCAGGGATGATTGGGAAGAGTCACTCACCCAAGGACCAGTTGGACCTCTTCTTCTGTAAGTGTTACAGCTCATGGACTGGCTGAGGCTGAGACCCCGAGGTGGACCAAGGGAGTGGGGGGAATGGCTAATATAAGGTGGACAACCAGCAAGTGTCTCCTCTCTCTGGGGCATGAGGACTTGGGCTAGGTGATATCTGAGATACAGTACAGCTCTTAGGGTATAGGGGAAAGCTGCGGGGACACTGGAGACTGTGGGAAAGGGCAGACAGCCACTCTAGGCCCACCTCTGCCTCCAACCACCTTAACTCTACCAGCAGGAGAAATGGCAGTAGCTGTGGCCTGGCTTGTGTTTCTCCAGCTTGCTTTCGGGACAGCTCTGGTTGTGGACATCGAGATGCAGATTGCCATCAAGGACTTCCACATGTTACACGTCGATTATCCCAGGGTGCACTACCCAAAGGGCTTCCAGGGCTACTGTAATGGTCTCATGGCCTATGTACGGGGCAGAAAGCAGAAGAGCTGGTATTGCCCGCAAATCCATTATATGGTGCATGCCCCCTGGAGAGAAGTCCAGAAGTTCTGCAAGTACAGTGAGAGTTTCTGTGAGAATTACAACGAATACTGTACATTCACAGAGGACTCCTTCCCCATCACGATCTGTTCTCTGGCCCCTAATCAGCCGCCCACCAGCTGCCACTACAACAGCACCCTAACCAACCAAAGGCTCTACCTGCTCTGTTCCGGAAAGCGTGATGCGGAACCGATAGATATCATTGGTGTCTACTAGGAAAGGGAGGCTTTCGATTTGAACCACCCCCTACTGCCACCATACACCAGCCTGTTCCCATTCCCAAACCTCTGATTTCTGATACAAGGCTTCCTCCCTGACTTCAAAGGCAGGCAGGGCCCCCTCCCAAGAGACCAGGGAAGTAGGACCAATGTCCAGAGCTTCAGTCATCATGCAAATTCATACTGCCTTGTAGACCCTTTCCAACTTGTTTACCTCCTCTTTTCCCCCGTCATCTTCCTTCTCCCACAGACAGCCTTACCCACCCAAGAAGCTGACTGTGTCCAGTTGGCAGTGACGGTCCTTCCACTGGGCCAGATCCTGAATCCTGGATGGAGGCCCAGAGCCTCAGCTCACACCATGACAACAGGCACCCAGCTCCATGTCTCAACTCCCCATCCCCACTACCCTTCTCTCCTCAGCTGTCTCCATCTCCCTTATGATTCTCTCCACTCACTCACCTACATGGTAGGTACCTCTAGCTAGAGGTCCTCCTCAAGACCCTTAGAGTCTTTCTAGCCTCACTTCTCCAGAATGGCCCTCAGTCCCCAGTCTGTTCCTCTCTACGAAATCATTGCTCTTCTCTCCATGTAACCTGTTCTTTCTTCTCTCCTTCTACCACAGAGCCCAGGGTAGTTTCTCCCCTACACTCCCCTCCTTTAGTCTCCCTGTATTCCTCTCTCTGACTTCTTTTCCTTCCATTATTCTCACTGTGGCTCACTGGAGTTTCAAATGATCTTCTCTGACCTGTTACCCCCAAGATGACTGCATCCCTTTCCTTCCCAAAGCTCTTCCTGACAACCCGCCCCCCCCTCCAGTTACAGGATCTGCCACTGACAAGACAGGTGTGAGGTGAGCCTCGCTGTGGTCACAGAAGGTTTTAAAACCACACCTTGAGTTATAGAAGATATAACCACTGGATGAAACTGGGTGAAGGGTATGTGGGACCCCTCTGTACTATTTTTGCAAACTTCCTGTGAATCTATAATCATTCCAAAATAAAAATATAAAAATATATCTGAAGCCATTCTGATTTCATTCCTTTTTCTTCGGCACACAAGCACTCCTGCTCTGGGAGTCCTGGAGGCACTCACCTCTGGCCATCTTCCTGGGCTACCCTTAGCAGTCAGTGGGATTTTCTGTTCCATGTCTCCAACACCACCTGGGCTGCAACAGGGGAGGGAGGTGGAGGGACAGGGAGGGGTCTAACAAGTGGTGTCTGGGTCATATTAGGTCCAATCAAGAATTGCTACTTCCCTTTGGGAGATAAGAAGGGTGGATACCAGAAATGTATGAGTGCAAGGAGCAAATGCTTTTGTCTCCACATCTGGTTTATCTCTTATCCCCAAATATATTCCTCAGCTCTGTTCTTAGACGCAGTTGTAGAGGGGAATGCTAACCTAGGGCTGGGAGGCATGAGGTTAACTAGAGAAAGGGTGCAGAACTCAAAACCCTGACTCGTGGGGTCTTCTCTTCTCTCTCTCTGCACCAGTGGGTCTATCTATCCCTCTCCCTGAAGGAAAAACAGAGCTCATTGGCTGATGCACACACAGGTGTTTATTATTCCCTATGCTCCTCCGTGGTGTGTAAGATGCTGGGTCGAGGACTAACTGACCCTAGTTGTTGAGGCTACTTCTCATTTGCTGCTCTTCTTATCATAGGTGCCAGCACCCTTATAGCCACTCACATAGCCTGACTTGTCGGTCATCTCTTCCCGTCCTGCGATGCCTTTGCCTTTGCCACTCTCGTCAAAGCGCTCCTTGTGGGTGCCGGTGTACTTGCTGGTGTCTGTCAGCCGGCTCACTCCACCCACTGTTGTTGCCTTCTGCAAGCCAGAGGATGATGGGTCTGATCCTTCTCTCTTCCCCTTTGCTGTCACATCCCTTCTCTAAAGATGGACTTTGGTTCTGCTAGGACCCAGTGCTCTATTCTACTGTTGGCATGGGGCTGCTTTCTTTAGGGCCCAGATGCAGCCATGGGTAGGAACGTGGCAAGAGCCATCCACTCACGAGGGTGGAGGAGTCTGGTGTCTGGGAATGAATGGGGTGTGTATGGAGTTTTCTGCTTCCAGAGGAGCTATTTTGACCAGACTGCAGCCAGAGGACTTCAACCCCAGACCCAATACGCAAGGTCCCTCCAAGTGGGTGGGCCCTATTTGAAACCTAGAATAGAAGGGGCTTTAAATAGAGAGGGGACAGGGGGCACCTGGGTGGCTCAGTCCATTAAGCGTCCTATTTTGGCTCAGGTCATGATCTCACAGTTTGTGAGTTAGAGCCCTGCATTGGACTCTGTGCTGAGAGCTCAGAGCCTGGAGCCTGCTTTGGATTCTGTATGTCCCTCTCTCTGTGCCCCTCCCCTATCATAGTCTCTCTCTCTCTCTCTCTCTCTCTCTCTCTCTCTCTCTCTCTTCAAAATCAAATAAACATAAACAGAGAGGGGACAAATAGAGAACAGACGGTGGGTGGGAGGCAGGAGGGCAGATATTACATCTTATACAAGAGTGGGAGGAGGAGTGGGGATCAGATACCAAGTCCTTTGCACTCAGTGTTCCCCCAGAGCCCTCTGGACACTTGGAAACAAGGCTTAACTTTATTATTAAAATAGATGTGGACCCTTCTCTCAGCCACAGTCTCTTCATCCCTGAAATTACTAGATGATCTCTAAAGTCTGTTCCAATCCCAACAGTGCCCCAGAGACTTTCTGCCTTGTCTCCCTACAGTATTACTAACGACAGAGGTTAGGGACATTGGAAGGGGGAAGGGAGATAGGAGCAGCAGGGATTTAGAGAAGTAGAGTCAAGGGTTAGGGATGAAGAATGTCACTCACAGTAACACCAGTGGTAGCTGGATCCTTGCCTTCCATGAGTTTATAAATGTCTTCCAGAGCTTCATCTGGCTTCTTGTCTTTGAATCGTTTCTGGCCCAGCTCCTTCATTGCTTCCTGGAACTGCTGAAATGTGATGGTTCGGACATTCTTGGCTCTGGTCAGTCAGACAAAAATCCAGGAACTCTGGAACATGAATTCATAACCTTCCAAGGCCCAACCCTTCCCTGACTGAGATTTGGTCTCTTGACACTGAGGGTCCTGGGACAGGGAACAGCACAGGACCAGGTACCCAGCAGGTGCTCAGTAGACCCATTATTGTGTCCTCCCACATGAACCTTTCTAGGTCCCACTGCCTTGTGTGCCTGGCCCCCATCTCTGGCCCCTTACTTGACTTTGCTGAATACGATGTCCACATCAGTGGAGGTGACTATCTTGCCATCCATGATGCCACAGTCTTTGCATAGCTTGGAGAAGTTCTTATTGTTCATTTCAGTGCCACTGCTTGATGATTCTCCAAAGACAGCAAACCGCTGGAACGTTTTCTCTGCTTCTGATGCCATGATCAACTGGAGGTGGGGGAGGGCCGCAGGGAGGAAGACTTGGGGGTGAGGGAGGAGGAGAAGGGACGACTGAGGAGTAATGAGGATGGGTGTTAGTCAACAAAATAAGAATCAGCAACAGGAACAAAGTCCCTCCTCCCTGTTCTTCTCTTTCCTTTCCCCCCATCGCTCCCATCCCCCCCTACTGTTCCCAGCACCAGGGATACTAGTATGGATCCTACATACTGAATAATCACCACTACCACCTATGTCTTCACCACTTTTGTGCACCTGAGAGTAGCCGGATGGTGTCTGCCCCTTCTCAGCCTTTGTTTATAAGTGTGTGCAGATATGTGGGAGCCAGCTGGTTGGGGAGACTATGTGGCAATGGGGAAACGGGAGGAGAGGGAAGCTTCTATGACCTCAGCAGTGTTTATGTGACATCAGCTTGAAGCTACAGCCTGTCTTGGGAGAGGGGTCCTTCATTTCCCCACTTTGCATTGAGCAAGTTGCCACCCTTCTGATCTTTCCAGCTGATCAAACTTCCCTCATCATTCCCCCCAGCCTGACACAGTCCTCTGGGTCCTGGTCAGATTGGTTTATGGTCTGTCGCACAGTGCTGAGAGGAGCCCAGGGAAGGGGTTAATGGAAACAGGTTGGCATCAGTCCAGCAGTGCCCTCCTTTCTAGTCTCAAGTCCAAGTTAGTGACCAACATGGAGAATCCCAGTGGCTTTGACACACCAACCTCAGTAGGAACTTTAATGTTTTTTTTAATGTTTATTTTTTGAGAGGTGGGGAGGGGCAGAGAGAGAGGGAGACACAGAATCTGAAGCAGGCTCCAGAGTCTGAGCTGTCAGCACAGAGCCCGACACGGGACGTGAACTCACAAACTGTGAGATCATGACCTGAACTGAAGTCAGACTCTTAACTGACTGAGCCACCCAGGCGCCCCCACAAAACTATTTTTTATACATTAATCCTGCTCAAGAATGCTCTAAGGATCTTCAGTGACAAGACAAAAAAAAAAACACAAAACTGTCAAGGACTTTCACACTTGGCCCATGCTTTTATCAAACATCACCTACCTCTCATCAATACTATTCTTCATCTGGGGCCATAATGACTTTAGAGGCTAGCTACCTCATGGTTGAAAGAGAATAGCCTTGGAGTGGGATGAATCTGGGTGGGGATTTGAGTCCTAGATTTGTCATTTACAGCACTGGTTGGTTGGCCTTGGGCAAATCACTGAAGCTTCTGTTTCAGAAATGTCTGAGCTGCGGTTCCTCACCTGTACTGTGTAACAATAAAACTTACCTTATAGTATTGTGGGATGATATATGGGAAGTACCTTGCACCTACTAGCTACTATTCAATTCTTCCGAGTAACTTGTGTATTTCTTCTCCCAAGCTTTCCCTCTTGCTCTTTTCTTCCTGGACAGAACGTTCCTTTCTCCCACTCAAATACCCTGTGGTTGTACTCCTCATGGGTGGTACACTCTAGGAAACAACAACAAAAACCCTTTTCCTCTGAATTATAGCAAAATAATGGTTCTTAGTCTGTGGGCTGCAGTCTCCTGGGGAGAGGATTTCTGATTTATTGCAAGGGACCCTGGGATTTATATGTACAGAAAATATTGTCAAGTGAATAAATAGCACACTTTGCACACGTAGATATCACTACATACATAGGTATTAGGAATATCAGAATTCTGTACAAACGGCGGAGCCTGACTGGCTTGGTCTGTGCAGCACGCATGTGACTCTTGATGTTGGGGTTGTAAGTTCTTTGTAGTTTGAGCCCCACATTCAGTGTAGAGGGTACTTAAAAATAAAATCTTAAAAAAACAACCTTATTTAAAAGTATTGTTGAGGGGCGCCTGGGTGGCTCAGTCGGTTGAGCGTCCGACTTCGGCTCAGGTCACGATCTCGTGGTCCGTGAGTTTGAGCCCCGCGTCAGGCTCTGGGCTGATGACTCAGAGCCTGGAGCCTGCTTCTGATTCTGTGTCTCCCTCTCTCTCTGCCCCTCCCCCATTCATGCTCTATCTCTCTCTGTCACAAAAATAAATAAATGTTAAAAAAAAATTTATTTAAAAAAATAAAAGTATTGTTGAATTCATGGTTTGTCTCCGTCAAGGGATACTAAAACCATCAAGCGGTAATGGAAATCTCTCATCTCCCAATTGAGAAGAATGGGAAACACTTGGCACAGGATTTTTTGTCTAAACAATTAATCTTCTATAGACATCATTTTTCTTAACTTTCTGTCTTTATTCCTTCTCCCACCTACTTCATCATATGCTTCTAGAACGGATATGACCACCCTTCACACTTCTCTGAATTGCATCTATACAGTGGCTGGCACACAGCAGGCTCGCAAAACTGTTGCTTAACTGAAGGTACAGTTTGAAGCTGCTTCTGGCCCAAGAGAAGGGAGTTAGAGATTACTCTGGTTGGGCGACTTATGGCTGGGCTGGGACCTACCCTGACAAAGGGAACCCTACCTTAGGGCAGAACCAGCCTCATTTCTGCCTGCAGGAGCTGAGACCCCTAGGCCCCGGAAGCAAACAGATCCCAGTGGAAATTTCCCACCTCCTGCCCGCCCCACGCCCCTGCGTAGGCCCCTTATCAGGTTCCCCCTGAGTCATCCTGACCCAGAGACGAATTTAGATGCTGGAACCTCCAGGTCCTTCCCTCCCCCACTCCAAGACAGACTACTTTGTACACATCAGAGAACACTGCAGGCGGAAGCTCTAGGCATTCTTTCTTCCCCAGCTCCTGGGGGGCTGGTAAGACCTCTCTCCTGCCCTACACAGCTCTGTCTATGATCCTAAGGCCAGCAAGCTTTTCCTTGTCCAGGAGAGTGTTAAACTGGCGTTCAGAGGGGAGAGGGGACTAGGCAAGCTGCCAGGGTGCCCAGCCTCTGGGCCAGTTTCTGAGGGAAACAGTTATGAAGAGGGTGGGGGGAGGGAAATGAGGAAAACTTCGATGTTCCAAATTGGGAGAAGGTTCCGGGGTCCTTTAGATACGAGGTTGTTGAGACCCGGGGTTTGATCCTGACCAGTTCTCCTACTCTGGGTCACCTCCTCCCTCTTGGCCCCTCCTTCTTTCCAATAGACCCTGCCAAGTGGGGATGAAAGGGGCATTGATGTTCCTTGGATGGGAGGGGGTTGTGGGTGGTGAGGGGGTGGGGGGGGGGTGGTTCCCAGGCAGGAGGGGGGAGGGCAATTTGGGGGTCTTGGGGGGGGAGCAGCTTGTGCTGGTGTTGCGGTTGGCAGCTCCAGTTCCATTGGCCATTGTTCCCAACTGGCCTGCCGCCCAGCCCCCGAAATGGTAACTCAGGAACCAGGCTGAAGGAAGATGGGGTGAGAACCCTGGTGGGGTGGGGGTGGGGGCGCTGTAAGGGTGCAGGTGGGGAGGAATTCAATCTGGTTTCCTTTTGTCTAAGACAACTTAGGAACCCCTCGGCCACCCAACTATCCCATTCCAGGTGGCCTTCCTCTAGGGGCACAGGGAGGGTGCATCTAGGGTGGGGCTCGGATGGGGCTAGTGAGCAGTCTAAGACCGCAAACCCACCCCAGGCCCCGAAAGCGACACGCAGCAGTCTCTGAGAAAACACCGCCTGGGCACTGAGATACAGCCGGGCCGAGCCTGTCTCACCCTCCTCCTCTGGGCCGGACTAGGAGGGGTTACCGCCGAAGCCACAGGGTCTCTTGGGTTCCAGCCCGGGACACAGCGTCCTCCCCAAGCCCCTACTCCACCCCCGCAGAGTTAACTCCGCCCCCACGCCTGTTTACCCTAGAGTCAGAGCCCCTGGGGGTCCCTGGCCCCTCCTCCGTCCCCCCTTGGGGCCTTGACCCGGGAGTCCCCGTTGGCCATCCTCGCCCCCCTCCTGCGATCTCCCTCTATTTATAGCGGCCCCCCGCATTCCCCGCCCCCCCTCCCTGCCTTGTTTTCCAACTTCTCAGCAGCCGAGAGCTGGCGTCGGGACGCAGCACAGAGAGGAGGTACCAGGACCCTGGGCACCCCGAAGTTGAAACTCCTGCGCCCTCGACGACCCCCACCCCCACCCGTCGGTGCTAGCACACCTGCCCCTCCCAGCGGGCGAGACCCTCGCCTCCTCCGCGGCGATCCCCGCCCACCTCCTCCTTCCTTAACCTAGCTCTGTTTACGGGCAAGCGGAGTCGAAATCGTGGGGTGTCAGCACCCTGGGTTCGTCTCCCCCCTACCCGTCCTCATACTGGGTCTGGGGGCGAAGGAAGGAACCACAGTGCGATAGGCAGATCCAGGTCACGGGTGGGGGCGGTGTGGAGGGCAGGAGTGAGGATCCCCTGCAGGACTAAGGGATCCCCGCACACCCCACAACCGCTCGGTTGCGGGGGGATGTCGTGGGGAGCGCGAGCAGAACGCGGAAGCACCCAGCAGTTTGCTTCCCTTAGGGTACCCCTCGGGTCCCCAGCCCAGCCCCTCCCTGAGCGGCAGACAGCCTGGGGCGGGATAAAGGGGGGGCGTGTTTACTGGGGGTCTGGGGCGGATCTGCAGGGAGCTGTCGGCCCGTGGGCGGGCTGGGGCGGGCCGGGGGCGGGTCTGTGGGGAGCCCGAGCCGGGCGGGCCGGAGAGTCAAAGGCAAGTGAAGGTGGAAGCGGCCGCGGCGGCAGCAGGTAGGGGGAGGGGCGGGCGAGGGGCCGCAGGGCCTGGATGGCGCCAGTCGGGGCGGTGGGCGGTTTGATCCCTATCCCTCGGAGCCAACCGCTCGGGGGAAGGGGCCCGCAAGGAGGGGGCGCTGCGCTGCGGCGCACAAAGGCGGAGGCTCCGCGAGCGGCAGGGCGTGTTTGGGGCGTGCGCGAGGTTGTGTCCAGGGTCCCGGGCGCTCCGCGCCGGCCGCGCTAGGGTGTCGATCCCCACGCGGACGAGCAGCGTAGGTGCGGACGGGTGCAGGTCCGGGTCAGTCCCATCCTTCCTACCCATCCCTTCCCAGCTGGCGCTCGGCCCTTGCGGGTCGTCGGGGCGGGAGGGGCGGGGGGGGGGTGCTGGGAGGAGACTGTGGGGCCGCCCTCCCTTCCCTTCTCCGCTCGGGGCACCCACACCGAGACTGGGTGGAGGAGAGACTCGAAGGCACGAGGCTTTTTGAATTTCATTTTTAAACGTTTAAATGCGAAACAGTCATGCTCAGCTATCCTCATCTCACTTGAGAGCTGTCAAAAACCTTGAGGATCCCCTAGTTCCCCCTTGTAGTTTGCAAATAGGGAATTGAAGCCAAGAGAAGTAACTGAGTGGGCCAAGGTCACACCCTCAGCGACAGAGCCGGGACTAGAATCCAGAGGTTCCGACACAAGCCACGCTCTTTCCTCCACATCAGCACTTCCTTCTCTCCTCCCCCAGCCTGGGCTGATACCTGCTCTCCGTGTTGCCCCGCAGGCCCCTCCAGCCTGTATTGATTCTAGCTGAAGCCTAGAGAAGACATGTTCATTGGACTCAGGGGTACAGATTAGGGAGGGTTAGTGACCTGGGGAGGGTGGGTGACCCAGGTAGTCTAGATCTTGGCTGAGGCTTTCTGTCCCTAAAAGACCCAGCGTCTGTCTCCCGTGTCATTCACCTCATTGCCTTGTTTTCTCAGACCCCTGAGCCAGGAGGGGAGAGAACCCTGACCCCTGACCCCACTGCATCCAGCCAATAGGAGCCCAGTAAGTGACCCCACCCCCAGGCTGCACAGGTGTTCTGCTCCTCACCAGCCCCACTAATGTTGAATGTATGCTAATTTATTCACAATGGGGAGGGAGGGAGAGTCTTGGAAGGAAGGGAAACATTGGGTCAGTTGGATACAGGTGTCCCTTGTTCTTCTTTTCTTTCTTTCCCTCTCACCCTCTTGGTCTGGTACTTGGGTCATTTTTAACCCCTTTCCCTTTGAGCTGCTGACCTTGAGGTTTAGTTGAAGGTCACAGTTAATTATGAACTCTCACTACTCTGTTCCTTAGTATCATTGGCGTACCCAGTCACTGAGCCATGAGGTTCATCCCTATCTAACTCTGGGAGTGTGGGGTGGCCCCTAAATATAGCACGGGAAACCGGAGCTACACTCCTGCCCCACCCTGGTATTTCTATGCATGACAGGAGAGGGGGGTCTGGAGGTGTGGGTGTTGAGGGGTAGCCAGAGGGATGGCCAGTCTGAAGAGAAGTGGTATCCTGAGTCCTCTGCCATTAGCCTGCCTTTCCAGCGGCCTGGACATGGAGCTGGGGGCGAGAAAGGCTTGATGTGTGCTCCCTCTCCTAGGGCCCTCTGCACCCTACACTGTCCTGGGCTGAGAGAGGGAGCCAGGTGTATGAGATGTGCAGGGGTGGAGGCAACCTCCCCAGTTTTGGTGTTTCTTCATCCTACCAGGCCACCATGGCAGAGCTGCAGGAGGTGCAGATCACAGAGGAGAAGCCGCTGTTGCCAGGGCAGACGCCCGAGGTGGCCAAGGTCAATAGAGACCCTCCGACTCCCAGACCCGAAGTCCAGGCCTGCGGGCATCCCCCTCGCCTCCTGCCTTCCCAAATCCATGATCTCTTTCTAACCCACACCCCTGTTTTCTCCACCTGTACCCATGTCTCTCCCCCATACACCACAATGGGAGTCAGGCCTTTGTCCTGTCACTGCACTAACCTTCATCCTCTCCATGTCTCTTTTTGTCATCTCTTTCTGTCTTTCGTCTCGGTTGGTCTCTTTGCCTTTCTTTATCTGTGCCTGTCTCTCCATCTATGACTCTGCATGGCTGTGTGTGTCTGCGTGTGTCTGTCTGTGTGTGTCTCTCCAGGAGGCTGAGTTAGCTGCCGGAATCCTCCTGGACCAGGGACAGGTAACAGCTTGGGAGTAGTCCCAGGGTGGGAGGAGGGGTTCTCCTGTCTCCCAGTAGGGAGAGGACTGCTATCTGGCTCTTTCTCCCCTCTCTGCTCCCTTTCCTTCCATTCCAGTCCTTTCCCTTTCCCATCTCTCCCTTTCCTTCCTTTTTCCTCCTCCTCAGAGTTCCTTGGTGCTCTCCCAACTTTTAGGATTCTTTTCCACCCTCTGAATCATCTTCCACTGTTTTATTTACCTGAACCAAAGTCTTGCTGATCCTATTTCTAAATCTTTGTTCCTGTCTCCTCGCTTTGCCCCTCCCATACCTCAACTCCCCGACTTTTGACTTTGACTTTTGTGGGCGTCCTTCTCTTGCCTCTTTTTCCTCTCAGCCTGACTCCTCCTGATGGTGACCTGTTTTTCTGCAGACTCACTCTGTGGAGACACCTTATGGCTCTGTCACTTTTACTGTCTATGGCACCCCCAAACCCAAACGCCCAGCGATACTCACCTACCATGATGTGGGACTCAATTGTAAGGACCTCACCTTCCCCTCCCACTCCTTTCTGGGAAGAGGCTGGTGGGAAGGGTAAAACCCTAAGGGATGGGGAAGGGTCAGCACCCATGTGGCATGTCAAGGGGAGGTTCTGTCCTCTGACTATGGCATAAAAGAAAGAGGGCGGGTTCTGACTTCGGGTTGCTTTTCCCTGGCTGATTCTACCATCTGGGTGATGGGGATTCTCTTTAGATAAATCTTGCTTCCAGCCACTGTTTCAATTCGGAGATATGCAGGAAATCATTCAGAACTTTGTGCGAGTTCATGTGGATGCCCCTGGAATGGAAGAGGGGGCTCCTGTGTTCCCTTTGGGGTGAGAATTAGCTACCTCCCTCCTCACTGGGCTGTGAGGCACAGGGGGTGTGGGGAAGAGTGGACTCGGGAGGAGGAAACAGTGGAGATTCCGGGAAAGGATACATAGGACACCCTGAGGTGCGGGGCAGCGGGGACAGGTTGGTATTTTCCTTAACATTCTTCTTTTCCCCAGATATCAGTACCCATCTCTGGACCAGCTGGCGGATATGATCCCTTGCATCCTGCAGTACTTAAAGTGAGAAGCCTGGGTACCCCTCCAAACCGTAGTTCTCTGTCTGGCATAATGGGGCCCTTAGAACTCCTGTGTCCACCAGGGTTCCTAGACGGGTTGTGGTCTCTATCCTAGATATATCCTTCCTCCTCCATGCCTCCACCTGACTGTTGAGAGGAAGGGGTAGGTTTGGAAATGGACTTGAATCAGCTGAGTAGCCCTAATGGATAGAGGCAGGAAAGGGAGGGATTATGTGTGGCCCTGCCTTAGGCTGAGGAGGGGCTTCTCTGATTCAGAAGGTCGGAGGAAGTGGAGGGGTGACATAATCTCAAGGAGCCAGATGGACTTGTCTTTCCCTCCTACTTCCCCTCCTCCACACACACACACCTGTGATCTGGAGCCCTCACACCCTGAGTATGAGGGAGAGAGGGAGAAGGAAGGGAAAGACAGGTGAGCCTCTGTGGTATGTATGCTGAGTGCGGAGGACTCCCAGCTTGGCTTTTCCTGGGCACCCGGGCCATGGGCAGCTCCGGTTTGCCTTGTTGGCTCTGTTTCCCCCATTGTCCCTGTTGTTCACTGAAGTTGTTTTTTTTTTTTTTTTAACATCTTGCTTCAAGTTCCCTTCTTCCCGGTTTCTCACGAGGAACCAGGAACTAAAACAGAACAAGTTGAACTAGCTCTTGAGAATTGAGAATGGACACAGAGCTATGTAGGAAAACAAGCGTCTGGTTGTTTGGGGGATGGGTGTTTCTTTTCAAGACCCTGGCTTCCCAAGAGAGCTGAAGATAGACTTCAGGGACCTACACTGATTACCAGTGTCAACTGTTAGCTCCCTGGCGCCTTCCCTTTTAGCACCCCTCAAGGGAAGATGGTGTTCTGTCCTTTGTGCATGTGGCCTTGGGAGAGAGGGTGAGGAGTTTGAAAAGCCAAAGTTTTGGACACCAGGGCCCATTAGACATGCATTTCTCTTTCACAGTTTTTCCACAATAATTGGAGTTGGTGTTGGAGCTGGGGCCTACATCCTGTCACGATATGCTGTAAGAAATAAAAACAAAAACAAAAACACAAAAGCAACCCAGACAAGGTTTAAGGCCCATGGCAGACTGATTAGGAGAGTGTGGTTTAATAGTGTGTGTTTGTGGGGAGGGGGTGGGGGGCAGGCCCCATGGGACCCTAAGACTTGCTGGAGCTCAGTGGGAAGGGATAAGGCCCTGCCCAGCCTCTGATTCCCTATCCGCCTGCTACTCCTCAGCTTACTCACCCGGATACAGTCGAAGGTCTTGTCCTCATCAACATTGATCCCAATGCCAAGGGCTGGATGGATTGGGCAGCCCACAAGGTTTGGAGGAGCCTGTGTGTTGATGTCTGGGGGGGCGGGGCTTGTGTAGGTCCAGTTAGGCTCTACTAGCATAACTGCTTGGCCTGTGAATGTCAAGAAAGGGGAGTGGAGAAGGGAAGATGTGTGTGTCACTTTGTAGCCTGGGTTTCTTCTCGTGGTATCCTGAGCTTGCTCACCTGCCCTTTTTCCTCATAGCTAACAGGCCTCACCTCTTCCATTCCGGAGATGATCCTTGGACATCTCTTCAGCCAAGTAAGTGGTTGTGGAAGCTGGAGGAAGTAGAGGGGACCTTAGGGTCTTGAATGCTTGGGGTGACTCCCTTAACTGGGATGGGATCTGGGGAGGGAGGAAAGCTTGGCTCTTCTCATCCAGTAACTGTTGACTTCTTTTCTCAATCCTGATTTTTTTTCCTCTTCATTCCTTCAGGAGGAGTTGTCTGGAAATTCTGAGTTGATACAAAAGTACAGAAATATCATTACACATGCACCCAATCTGGAGAACATTGAACTGTACTGGAATAGCTACAACAAGTGAGTGGGTGGTGTGTGTGCACACACGTGAAGCAAATGTAGAAGCAGCAGCTGGGGGTCGTGGGGAGGTGCAGAGAAGGAGAGCGAAGTCTGGGATGTACACAGTGCGAGGAGGGCAGGATTTGGTGTGCAGCTGGGGCAGCTGCGGGCCAGACCCCGTGGAATGAATTATATGGAGCCGTCCCCCTTTCTCCTGTTTACCTCCCTTGGATTTTTGGATTCCCAGAAGTGAGATAGATGGTCTCTTGTCCATGTGCCCTTCCTCCCCCTTCACTGACCTCTGGCCAGAGACCTGGGGCACAAATGACCATAGGGATTGTGTTTGAGGCCTGCCTGCCACCTTGCCCTTTGGTTCCCACTTTTTTTTTTTTAACTTTATTTATTTTGAGAGAGAGAGAAAGAGAGCGAGAGCAAGAGAGAATCCCAAGCAGGCTCTGCGCTGTCAGTGCAGAGCCTAACGTGGGGCTTGAACTCATCAACTGTGACCTGGGCCAAAGTCAAGAGTCAGATGCTTAACCAACTGAGCAACCCAGATGCCCTTGTTTCTCACTTTTAATTATTAATATTTGACTGTAATTTCTGGGAGGAAGAGAGCTTCCTCAGGGAGGAGATGGCTTCCATCCGGATAGACAGCATTGTCTGCCTAACATTCCTGCTCCTCTTTGAACCCCTCTCTAGCCGCCGAGACCTGAACCTTGAGCGTGGAGGTGCTGTCACCCTCAAGTAAGACGTTAAGAGATAAAGCTTTGCCTCTCTCTCTGGATCTTCCCTAGGTGCTTATATTCTTTAGAAGGAGAGTCTTTTAACAGGGAGTTTTCTCATTACCTCCCACCCTGTCCTATGAAGCAAATCTCACTGTCTAGGTCCATCCCCCTTTGAATTGTCTTGGTAGGGTCAGAAGACCGTCTCCTCTTTGGAGTCAAACATTGTCTAACTGCTCTTCTGGGAAAAGGCAGGTGACAGAGCACCAGGGCCTTACCCTCTTCTCCCGACACTATGCCTCTAGGTGCCCTGTGATGCTGGTGGTAGGAGACCAAGCACCCCATGAAGATGCAGTGGTCAGTAGGGAATTTTGGGGTGGGTGAGGGAGGGTTGGAGATCCAGGGTGGTTGTTAGAGGGGTATCTTGCCAAGAGGCCAGCTCTGGAACAGGGAGAGTGACTGTGGGGCATAAGAGGTTGATTCCTGGTAAGAAGGAAATGGGTACGAGGCTAATGGGAAAGAAACTGGGATCTGGGTCCTTGGGTCCCTTCGAAGGGAGGGGCCACAGGGAGTATGACCTCATTCATTCAGCCTCCTGCTTACTCCAGGTGGAATGTAACTCAAAGCTGGACCCCACCCAGACCTCTTTTCTCAAGGTCAGTAACCCTACTCCATACCCTGCCTGACTCCTGGCCCCCTGTGCAGAGCCATAGATCCTCTCTAGATTCAGCTTCTAGGCCTTCCAGGTCCTGCATGGGAGCAAGTGGGGCAGATAAAGAAAGCAAACCCTGAGGGCCTGGAGTGGGGAGGCTAAGGAAAAGAGAACCTTTTCTATCTCTTGGCATGGCTCCGTTTATTTATGTCTTCTGGATGGTTGTCTCTGTCTCCTGCACAGATGGCTGACTCTGGAGGCCAGCCCCAGCTGACTCAGGTGAGTACCCCTGCCGTCCATGGGATGGGATATTAGTGGCTCTGAACCATACACTTTGTTGCTCATCCATTTGCCACTCATTCCACACCTAACCTGCCATGGCTTGGGGTTCCAGCTTGGCTTCTTTTTCTTTTTTAATGTTTATTTATTTATTTTGAGAGAGAGAGAGAGCTAGAGAGCAAGAGAGCAAGATCGTGAGCAGCAGAGGGGCAGAGAGAGAGGGAGAGAGAGAGAATCCCAAGCACTAACAGTGTGGAGCCTGGCGTGGGGCTCGATCTAACGACCCTGGGATTATGACCTGAGCTGAAATCAAGTCAGATGCTCAGTTGAGTCACCCAGGCAACCCTCCATCTCAGCTTCTAACCTCACCTCACTGTCCCCCTCTCCTCTTCTTACTTCCACAGCCAGGCAAGCTGACCGAGGCCTTCAAGTACTTCCTGCAAGGCATGGGCTACAGTGAGTATGGGAGTCAGAAGCTATCATGAGAACAGTGATTGCTGCACAGGAGCGGGGAAGGGATGGGCACTGGGGGGGTGGGGGGGGGGGTGGGAGGGGGTGGGGGGAGGGAACCATTTCAGGCTAGTTCTGGAAGTTACCACCGTCTGCCAAATCATTGACCTCCCGCTCCAGCCCCATTTGTGACTCTCGGCTCACCCAAGCACCCCACTCTTGAGTTGCCAGCCTCTCTGTCTCACCTCCTTTATGCCTACCTGCTCATCCTTCTGTCTCCACAGTGGCCTCATCCTGCATGACTCGTCTGTCACGATCGCGCACAGCCTCCCTGACCAGCGCAGCATCCATTGACGGCAACCGGTCCCGCTCTCGCACCCTGTCCCAGAGCAGCGAGTCTGGAACTCTCCCTTCAGGGCCTCCAGGGCATACCATGGAGGTCTCCTGTTGAGTGACCTTTGTCGCCCTGGTGTAGGACCCAGCCCTCACCTCCCCCAGCACTAACCTGGGAGGTGCATAGGGCACTGGGCCAGAGTAAGGGAAGATGGGCAGATCATGTGGGGAGATGACCTTGATCTTTGATTGCTACCCTAACCTTGACCTCTAACCTGTGATTCCCCTCAGCTCCTGGGAGAGATGTCCCAATATCTCTTAGGGACCCAGACCCCTAAAGTATCCCTCTCCCTCATTGTGGTGTTAAGGTGATGAGGGCACATACCCCTCTCCCTAATCTAGGTGTCTGTTGATAAGGGACAGGAGGTTGTTGTAGTTGCCCATGTGCCTCCACCAGACTCTCCCTACTTATCCCATTGCAAGGGTGGGGGACTTGGGGCCAGGACTCCATTCACCAAATCTGATAGGGCTTCTCATGAACCCTTCAGATCTCTGACGGGTATGGACCTAACTGAATGTGTGTCAGGGGAGGCTTGCTGGTGGGTTAATGGTCCTCAGGATGGTATAGAAACACCCAGTGTGTGAAATGGAAGTTGGAATGGGAGGTGGTGGGCAATGAGCAAGTATGAGGGAAGGATCGGAGCTGGGGCAATAGGAAGGGGCCTGGGGCCATTGGCTGCACTAACTTTGGTAGCTGTCTAGACAGTGTGTGTCTAGAGTGGGAGGGGGAGGGAGCTAAGCTGGGGCAGGGCTGCTTGGGGCTTGTCATAGGGGTGGGAAGGGCTATCTTGGGGCTCTGACCACACTGTGTTATGTGTGGAGGGTGCCCTCCTGTGTCCCACAATTTCTGCTGTAACAATAAACTGTAGAGGAACTGAGTGCCATTCTTCCTTGTCTGAGTATGCCCGCATCATGCCCCTGTTCATGACTTCCCCCTGCCCAACCACATTCTCTTCTCAGATATGGCATGGACACTTCACAGAACGTGACTACATGGTCACTGGCCCCTATTCCAATAGGATGGTATTGTCCTTGATATTGATAGTATTTTCAAGTTTTGGGAGAGAGGAGCTACGTAGGTTTTATGGGACTTATTATTAGTTAGTTGATGTCACCAACATCATGATCTGAAGCAGGAAGTACAGAATACTGGCTGAAGTGTCCAAGGACATCTTGTGACCACCTTCCTGCAGGATCCTCCCTAGGGGTCACCTAAATTCTATTTTATTTTATTTTAACTTTTAAAACTTCATTTTGAAAGAGAGAGAGAACTTGTGCAGGGAAGGGGCAGAGAGACAGGGAGAGAGAGAATCCCAAGCAGGCTCCACACTGTCAGTGTAGAGCCTGATACAGGGCTCAAACTCACAAACCATGAGGCCATGACCTGAGCCAAAATCAAGAATGGACGCTTGGCCAACTGAGTCACCCAGGTGCCCCTAGATTCCACTTTAGATGGTTCAATAGAATCAGTAGACCAGGCCTCACGCAGTTACTACAGGGGTTGGGTTGGTCATAGTTGACCCCAATCTGAAGACTCCTTCAGGAGAGCGAGAGCACAAAGGATTTCCTCTCAGGAATCCTCCTCCCCCATGAATCCAAGAATTCAGGGAGTTTTAGACTGGTTCTCTGAGAAGTTTTTCAACAAGTATGAACAATACTCAGCAAAAGGACTTCAGATATTGTGGCTGTTGCAGGCTGATTCTTGGGCTCTTGGGGCACAAAAAGTAAAAAATGGGAAGGTACTTTACAGTGTTATTGTTAAGAGTGCTGTGGATGGACTATTACAAGGTCACTTGCTGGAGTACTTTCTAGAGTACTCCACACACAATTATGTGCTTTCCTCAATGCAACTGAGCTGAGGACTAATGCAGCTTGCTGTCTGGTGCTGACACACTGACATGGAAGGGAGGCATGGAATATGTTACTGACTCTTGAGCATTTCGTCACTCTCTCAGGACTGAGACTGCTATAAATGCATGAGACCAGGACTGGAGGGGGCTGGGGTCTCAGGTGACTCGCAGGGTTATAGAGCTAGCTGTTGATGGCAAGTGTGTTGGGTGACCTCATGCCGGGCAGGTAGCAAAGAGTGCTTTAATGCCACCCTAAAGAAATAGCACAATTGGAATCACTGGACTGACTAGCTCCTAGGTAAACAAAACATGACAGAAAGGCAAAGAACTCCAACCAGCATCAGCCTTGCCTGGCAAAAGGTGCTATTGTGCATTATGGGAAGGAAGGCAGGTCTTCTCACACAGAGAACACCATTAGCAAGGTAATCTTCAGAAGAGGGAGGATACCATGTGTACACGTGTGAATGTGTGTGTATGTATCTGTCACGCAGGTGGTGTGTGACATGGTGGTGACTGTGTGTCCCTCTCCTATAGATGTGTCAGCATGAGAAACCCAAGAGTTAGGAAGAGGGAGAGATGCTCTCTGCTGGGAGCAAGGGAGAGGGGGTTTGCTGTCCTTGTCTGACCTCTTCACTTTGTTGGTCCTAGACATTCCAGGCTAGCCCATGGGGATGCAGTGCCCTCCTGTGGTTGGCATGGTTCTTCCTAACTGCCCCCCCCCCCCCCCCCCCCCCCCCCCCCCCCCCCCCCGTCTCGGTTTCCCTCCCAAATCTCCCAGTGTTCTTTGTGATTCTATGCAGTAGCTACATAGGGAAGCCATGGTCTGTGGCTCCTGCCTGTTCTGAAGGTCAGAGCTCAGGAGAGGTGAGGTGACTTCACAGAAGGCTGAATCACAAATTCCCTACTTTTTGTCTCTGCTTCAGGCTTAGGACTCCTGTTTCTCTCTTCCTCTCATTCTCAAGGGATGTGTTTCCCTGACTTCAGGGATGGAAGTCCAAGATAACTAAGAGAGGGTTTACTGGGAAAGAGAATAAAACTAGAAGACTACAGTGATGAGAATCTTGTGGGTCAGCTTGGAAAGTCTGGAACTCATGAAGAGATTTGAAAGAGTGAGTCTCTGAAAGTACACACAAAACTGACCCTGCAGTAGGAGGGAGAGATGTGAAACTTCAGAGAGCACTCCTTTACAGAGTTAGGGCAATGCCAGAGTGGGAGACGCCACCTTTCTAGAGATTTTGGTACTAAATGGAAAGTGAGAATCAGTTGTCACTGGAGGCCAGGGGTGTGGTCAAGGTAAATGGTGCCCAGAGCAATTACGTTGTTTGCACCGTCTCTCCTTGCCAACATCAGAATTTCCCCCAAACTGGGTAAATAGTAAAGGTAGGATGCATTCTATATTTGACATTCAATACATCTAAAGATAGTAATTCTGAACAAAATTCAAATAAAAAGGAAGTAGTCAGCAACTGGCCTCTTTAAGCATCCCTGCAGACTGGGGCCTGGGGGTGTACCACCTGTCTACACACCCCTTTTGCTTCACCTTTGCAAGTGGCCACGGGCTCCTCCCTCAGGTGCGGGGGCGGGGAACATGAGGGTGCCTGACCAGCTGGCGCACATACACTCACACATAACCAACCCATTCTGATTCTGGCAACCATTCTTTGTACTCTAAAGCCGGGAGAAAGGGACCATTTCCTATGGGCACTGTCTCCTGTGAGGGAGGCAAGACACTGGCAAAGGGGTGAAGTGGAACGGACTGTCTCACAGGAGTTAGCCTGGAGCTCTCTGGTTTTGTTCCTGGGGCATCTTGTTCACAGGTGCCCGTCTTTGGCTGACCTCCCATCTTGCCCCAGGATATTCACTAACCTCCATTCTCTTTGATGCTGTGCCCCATCTCCTCTCCTTTTCTTCACCACTGTCAGCTTACAACTGTAAAAACCCAAGCCTTGGCCTGTATGCAAATGAAAGGTGGGGGAGCTCCCAAGGGTTACTTCAGGGAACCATTTATTGTTGCAAAAGTGGAAAGTTGGTTCTAGGTGGGAGGGCAGTTGGAGGTCTCATTCTTCCGGCTTTTTTTGTTTTTTCCTGTTTAAATATATAAAAAATACATGTGTGGGGATGGAAAATAAGGGATGGGGAAAGGGCACAGGGGTTCAGGAGACTTGAAAACACTTCCACATAAATTCTTTGGTGACTATTGCAACTATCTTCTTCTCTATCCTTTTTCCCAACCTGTATCTTTCCTGTATTTTTTAAAAACTCTCATGATTCTAAGGTTTTTCGGTTACAACCTGTCTGTCAAGGCTGAATGAAGTGTGTCAAGGTTTACTCCTGAATCTGGCTTCCAGTTGCCAGGACTCAGCTACCTCTGCTCTCCCTCCTTCCCCATGGCTCTCTTACCTGTTCTCACTCCACCCTTCCTCACTGCAAGCTCATTTAAAGTCACCTTCATCTGCTCCTTTATAGCCCTCTCTGACTCCTTGCTGGGGATTCATAGGTTTTGGAAATGATCCGATTGTTCCTTTTTCTGATCCTGATGTTCTCTCTAGGGAGCCATCCTAGAGCTTTATTCCAGCTCTTGATACGATATGGTTCCAGCTAAAGATGGTTCCTGTCCTGGTTAGTAGGTCTTGGGAAAGGAAAGGCGATGGTCGTGGGAAGGAAAGAGAGTGCTGATGGCTGAAAGCACAGGTGGCTGAAAGGGAATGTAAGGGCTCCTGGGCTGGGAGGAGGCAAAACGTGCATGACTCACCCTTGCTTGAGATCTCCCAACCTCTGCTCATTTCCCTCAGATGCTGATAGCATCAGTGACCCAGAAACATATGAGGAGCCCAGGGTCCCATGTCCTCAAGTCTCCTTTCTGTAGTCCTGCAAATCCTTTCCACCTGAAGTAGCTACCGTCCATAAAATTGTGTCCCTCCCAATTCAGCCTTGAAAAGGCCTGGCAAGACCACTCAGGTTGAAAGTAGCAGACAGTCGATGGCATGTTGGATATGAGCCTCCAGACTTATGTGCCTCACAAGACTGATATGCCTGCAATGCACCAACAGGCAATTTTGTCCTTTGGCTTCTTTGCTTTGGGCATGAGCAAAAAGAGACCCTGGCAGTAGATCACAGAGTAGAAGTGGAGTGAGGGTGGGAGGGTGCTCCTCTAGTGTCCTCCTGGTCGGATCCCTGCAAGCTGGTTGTATCCCTCCTCTGAGGCCACAGCTCTTACTGGACGCCCCTTTCTCATTTCTGCTAACTGCTCCCTTCTCTTCAGCCGGGGTAGCAACATTGTTTTTGCTCACCCTCCAGCAGACATTTGCGCCACCAAGCACAGCAGTGTTCTTTCTCAGCCCCAGGGGATTGCACCATCCACTCCTTACTCTGTCCAAACCCTGCCCACACCTTCCTATATACTCCCTTTATTAAACTTGCCTCAATTACCCATGTGCTCTCTGCTTTCTTCTGAGACCCTAACACATAGGATGGGAGGTAAAGGGAAGGAAAGGGAAGGAAGAAGAGAATCTATATAGTTGAGTTTTTCTTAAAATCAGAGAAACATGGGTTGGAAGCCCACCTAGCTATGTGATCAGGTATTTAACTGTTCTGCATGTGTCTCCCTCAACTTACAGCGGGGATAATACCTACTTGGCAGGGTCAGGAAGGTGAGATCATACTTGTGAATGCAGTAGCACAGTGCCTGGCACATAGCAGGTGCTCTGTGTGGAGACTCTATTATTATTACTACATCTGAGGCTCTGTTCTGAGTACATATTACATTACCTAATACTGATGGGAAAACAGAATAGGATGGTATTTCAGGGAAATGGTTTCCTGTATCAGACATTTTTATTTAGTTGTACCTGAACCTTGCCTTCTCACTCATCCCTGGGTGCGTAAGCTGGGCTTCTGAGGAGGTTTGTGTATCATAGTTTGTGGGGAGGGGAATGGGATGGACAGGAGACAACTCTGGCAAGAAGGAAACTCAGGAGACCTTGTCAATGTGAAGGTGACTTGGCTTCTGCAACTGTCAACATCAGAAGGGGCAAAGTGGGGAGAGTGAGTTCACAGGGTACACCTTCTCTCTTCCTTTTTTTAAATGTTTATTTATTAACTTTGAGAGAGAGAGAGAGACAGAGACAGAGACAGAGAGAGAATGAATGGGAGAGGGGCATAGTGAGAATCCCAAGCAGGCTCTGCGCTATCAGCCCAGAATCTGATGTGGGGCTCGATTCCACAAACCAGGAGATGAAATCAAGAGTCAGACACTCAACCAACTGAGCCACACAGGCGCCCCTCTTCCTCCTTCTCCACTAAGTCTGCAATACTCTTCCAATTCATGGGTGAAGGGGCTGGGTAACAGGCAGATAATCAGCTCCATATTTGTCCTTGGTAGTTTTTAAGAGATGTAACACAGTGTAGGGGCTACTTGAACTGAAAGACAGACGGCCTAGTTGGGAGGGGCTGGAGGCAGAGGGGCAGGTAGAGCAGGCAGAAGGAAAGCCACTAAGTTGTGGCAAAGCCAAGTAATCACCCTAGGCATTTATCTGGCGCCTCTCTCTCCCTCTCTAAACACTGCTTCTTAATCCCGCAGCTCAAGGCAGCTAGCTGGATGGAGGACAGGGGCTCAAAGGAGAGCAATAGCATCCTCGAGGCCACACAGGGCTCAGTGTGAACAATAAAAGCCAGATGAAAGGAGGCTCTATTTAGCCTGATCTCAAGAGTCTGTTGGACACACTGTAGTTGACTGATAATAGGTACTGGGAGTGACGTGGGTGTGGTTTCTGTTTTTACACCTCTTCTCTCTAAATGCTGGGAACTCTGGCTCAGTTTCTCAACACCTGTGGGGAAGACAGGAGCAGGTTGTTGGAATTTCAGCAATGCTGCCATGTTTGGAGGGCATGGTCTGCAATTGACAGAATGGCTAAGGGGCCCGGATTCCAGAGAAAATACCCCATCCAGTGTTCATTCACCTTTCCACTCCTCATTCCACCACTTCCTGTACTGGGCAGCTCCTAGGCAACCTACAGAAATGATGTATAGCATGGCTGAAGGGGAAGGGTAAAATGGACATTTTATTGTTCACAGTAGCATAAATGGGACGGGAGTCAAATCTAGAGTGATTGTGTTTATATCAATTCTCCAATTTATAGGCACTCAACTTAAACATCTTTCTCTCAGTCCTGGATGAGAAATGGGATCTCATGTAGGGAAAAGCTGGGGTCCAGTTCATGTGGACGATGCCTAGTGAATGTCACTTAGTCTCAGTAGAGAAATATCTGAGGGCCAAAGCTGTCTGGGAAGTGTCTCCCAGGGGCAGGAAGGCCATTGTAGATAGGTCCATCAGAAGAATCAGGAATCTCTCAGGCCCACAAAGCAATAATGGCCATGAAGGCAAAACCGGCGGCTACACAGCCCCACTTGGCCAGAGGGGCCTCGGGGCCAGCTAGCTCCCGGGGCAGAATTTCTAGGAAGGTGACATACAGAAAGGTGCCGGCTGCCACACCTTCTAACACAGCCTGGGTTAAGCCACGCCCCCCTTTAGAGTCCCCCTGAGTCACAGCCAGTCCCAGGACCAGGCCCAGGGGGGACATGAGAGCCAGTGACAGGATGGACAGCGTGGCCCATCGCGAGCCAGTGCCTATCTGCACCAGCCGCAGTCCTACACCAAACACTATGAGCCCCTTGTGAGCCAGGACTGCAAGACAGAGCTGCACGGTAGCTGCTACTGTTGGCTGCAGCCCCACAGCCAGACCTTCAAACACTGAGTGGAAGGAGAGGGAGAGCAAGAGGACAAGGGCTCGGAGGGGACCCTTTGAGGGGGAGGGGAGAGGTCCATGGCTGTGGAGTCCAAGGACGTGAGCCCCGTCCCACTCCTCCTGCACTGTGACCCCTTCAGGAGCCCCAGGATAGCACTGCAATGCCAGCGACTCCAAAAGGAAGACAAAGAAGAAGCCCAGGGAGATGATGAGCTCTCCATAGGGATACTCCATCTAGGAACAGAAAGAGGGCTGTGAGGTGGGAAGGGAAGACAAGAAAGTACACTGGGTGGCCATGGGAGTGGGAAACCAAGGAGAACGGGAAATGTGGGGCTGTGCCCAATTAGTAAAATCTGGCTGCCTGTTTGCCCGGCCGGCTCTCACTCTGGCCAGTGGCCTTATTACCATCTGCTTCAAATGCTTCCAGATTGATGTGGCCTATGGTGCAGAAAGAAGGGCAGGGGAATGAAGCCAAGAGCAGGTATGGACAGTGACAACCACCACCCTTGAGGGACTAGGGGACACAAAAGTGATAGGGTTAGAAAAATGGGAAAAGAATGTGAGGCATGTGAAAGGGTCCAGAGAAAGAATGAAAGAGTAAAGCAGAGTTTTTTTAGGGCGTCCACAAACCCAAAAGGATTGGGTGGGCTCCTCTTTGGTCTGTGATGTCTGAGCTGAGGAGCAGAGGGGATTTCTGTTTCTCCTCACATACTTCCCTCAAAAGGGTCTGGGTGGGAAAGGAGTTTCGGCTCCCCTCCCGCTCCGGGGAGGGACTGGCGGGAGATACTTACCTGTGCTGAATCGGCATCATCAGAAACACTTCCCTCCCTTCTTGTCCTGTTCTAGGGAGAAAAAAGCAGCAATCAATGGAGGATGGAGCTCAGCTTCCTGTCCTGCCCCTTCAGCTCCACTGCTTTCCTTAAAGTCCAACCTGTTTTCACCATGCCACAGGAGAGCTGTCTTCTTCCCTGTCCCTCCCTGCTGGTCCTCAACTCTGTCACCTTTCTCCCTTCCTCCCTTGGTTCTGCTCATCATTCTGGCCTCCCGGCTCTGCAGCTCAGCATTTCTGCTGCTTACCTGCATCATAAACTTCTGGATCTCTGATTCAATTCCCTCCAGGGCATCAGCAGTCATGTGCATGAACCCCGCTCCCAGGAAAACACCTGCAGAAGTGCAGCCCAGGAGGCTGAGGACCCGGCGGTGACGACCTAAAAATGGGGAAAGTTACAATCTAGTTGGCAGTGAGATAGAAAAGGTGACAAGAGAGAGACAGTGGCACGCAATACCCCAAGCTTGGGGATGATGAGAGAATCAGAGCAAGGCATCAGGACGGGGTGACGGGGTTGTTGTCAGGATTAGGTTATGGGGACATGTGCTGCAGGGCCATACCTGTGGCTGCATCCAGCTGGAACCATTTGAAGCAGATGGGAATAAGGCCGCAGATCAGAGTGAGAACCAGCAGGGCAAACAGGCAGCCAATTTTTACTCCCAGTAGTGGTTCCATCCTTGGGGTGCAGGGTGAGCAGAGGCCTCGGGATGGCAAATGGAGTTACAATCTTCAGAGGAGTGCTGTCTTAGGTGGTCAGAGCTGGAGTAGCTCCTCTCCTGAGTTTCAGGAGGCTGTTGGGATCCTCCTCTTGTCCGGTGTTGCCTCTGCTTGCGCAGCCTTGCATAGCTGACTGGGGCCTTGCCCCAGATTCCCGCCCTCCCCCTACAAGGAGGCCCCTCCCCTGGCTCATGCCTTCCAGAACTTGGAAACCAGAAACTCCAGACTCCCTGCCAGGCACAGCCTGTGCTGTAGGTCCTCTTCTCTTCGCTGCCATGACTAATCCAAATGCTGTGGACAGTCTTAGTTCATGCCTGGGGCTGGTCTAATCCAAAATGGGAGTTTGGGGAGGGCCTTCCCAGCTGTTTTGTACTGGGGACACCTGGTCCTGCCTTATTCAAGACACTTCATCTAAGACTTCCATACCCTCTCCACCCCACCCCACTCCCTGTCTCATGGGTTATGCTGATATCTGAACCCTCCCCTTTCAGAGGGGATTTGGGGCCACTTTCAGGTAAGGAGGTGGGGCTGAGAGGTGGTGCTGCCGCCCACCATTCTGTGGAAACTAGATGAGTGGACTCCCCTTTCCTGTAACCCCAGAAAAATAGCTCTGGACATGATAATGTCTAGTGGGGAAGTTGAGATTTCTAGTATTACAACACTGATGCTGTTCCAGCTTTTGACTGTGCCTATTTTCGGATGTATGCAGATCTTCCTCAATGTACGACGGGGCTACATACTTAAGCCTCCTAAGCTGACAATGCATTTAGTACACCTCAGCTACCAGTCATAGCCTAGCCTACCTAACTGTGCTCAGAACATTTCTATTAGCCCACAGATGGGCAAAATCATCTAACCAAAGTCTATTTTATGACAAAGTGTTGAAATTCCTTATAATTTACCAAATACTGTACTGAGAGCAAAAACCAGAATGGTTCTAAGGGTACCGTTTACAGTCGCTATCGCGTGACTGCCTGGGAGCAGGCAGTTGCCTGCCAGCAACACGAGATGATCATACCACTATCGCTAACCTGAGAGAAGATCCAAATTCAAAATCCAAAGTACAGCTTCTACTGGATGTGCATTGCTTTCATATCATCTTAAAGTTGAAAACTTGAAAATCAAGCCATGGTAAGTAAGTCAGGGATTGTGTGTATCGGGGGAGAGGGGTGAGAATTTTAAGACAAGGAAAGTTGCTCTAGCTCTGAAACAGGAAGGTCTCAGGGAACGCTGAGAAATGAACCAAGCAAACTGAAGGGTCCTGCCTGGATCTGCGGTGGGGGAAGATGGAAAATTCAGTCTTGACGAGGACTGACACTTGAGGAAAATATATCCAGCAAACTGGGGAGCTGATGGACCCTGAGAGAGACACAAGGAAAGGAGGGAGAAAAACACAGAGGTGAGGCAGCTGCTGGCCCCCTGTTCAGGTGGCCACCTAACAACCGTGACATCTGCTGAGCCAGTGCTCAGAGAGCTGAGGGCAGCTCTCCCCATCTCTCTGCCTCGGGTGACTTCCCTGGGCAGCCCTGGTCTCTGGCAGGAGGGAACAGTACTCTTACGGGAGAAGGTGAGCTTGAGATCTGTATGGGAAACAGGCACTGAACATCTGAGGATTCTCTTCGTCCCAGGATAGGCCATGACAACTGACCTCTGTACCTTTTAAGAATCACAAGATCCATTTCTACTTTTTGCAAACTTTTTATTATTAACACCTCAAACGGATACATAGGGCTGTGACCACTCCCATCCTGGATACCAGGTACCTTCACCCTTGGCAGGCCTGTGTAAGCAAATACTTGTTATGCATCCTCGTCAACTTCCAGGGGGATCTTTAGCAGGGGACGGAGGAAGCTCCGACTCTGAAGGTGTGATCACAGGTAAAAGATCTCCCCAAGAGCTGACACGAGCACAGCGATACAAATCCCTATGGAAAAGGGAAGTCAGTGTGGGCTGCAGGGTCTTGCCTCCTCCCCCTAATTCTGGTCACAACCTTTATACCTGCCATGCCGGTGGGCTGTGATCACAGCATGCTGCATATGCCCATCTGGACAGCACAGGTGACAATGCACATGGCGTGGCCGTTTGAGGACAGGCTGAGTGATACGGGGCCAACGATTAGCCTCTTCTGGAGACCCCCGGGCAAGAATTACCATGGAGAACTTTTCCTCTTTTAGATTCTTCTTATTCTAAGATAAGGACATAGAGACTATTTGGAGGAAAAAGAGATGGGAAAAAAACAGCCCCCCACCCCCCCATCCCTGCAGCCTTTTCATAAGCCATGCACATTCAGGCTTGAAAATCTCCAGGCTCTTCTCTGACTTCTCCAACTCTTTCCACCTCTGACTCTTTTTTATGCTGTTCCCCCAGGCTATTTCACCCTGTTGCAACATTCTCAGGATACATACCCAACTGAAGGGGATGGAGTGGTAAGCCTGAGAAAAGCTACAGGCCAGGGGCTTAGAGGCTGTCAACTGGGGACAAGGAAGTTCATGTGGACACTGTGAACACACACAAAAGACATGAGGTAAGACAAACGAACCACAGAGATCATACAACTGAAAAACTCAGAATGATAGAGTCAAGAAGGGCTAGGGATATGGGAGCACAGGAGCAGGAGGCAGGGAGGGCCAGGGGAACAACTAAGAAAGAAACTGGATAGGGACACAAAATAGCACAGGGTGGCTTAGCTTCACCCTCTCACTTTTCCTGGCCATAGCTGAGTTCAGATCTTTGCATGGTGGGAGGGAAAGGCAGAAATAATACTCACTGGAGCAAAGACAAAGCCAGGTCGAGGGTCTGAAGGTGACTTCTCTTTGCCCTAAAACCAAAAAAATTAAGCTGGTGAGGGCGTGCCTGGTGGCTCAGTGGGTTAAGTGTCTGACTCTTGATCTCAGCTTAGGTCTTGATCTCAGGGTTGTGAGTTCAAGCCCCGTGTTGGGCTCCATGCTGGGAGTGGAGCCTACCTAAAAAAAATATTAAGTCTGAGGGGTCTATTCTCATAACTCAATCTCTGCACTCAGTAAATTGAGGACTCCTTTAACGTTCAATTCTGGTAATTATTAACTATGTTCCTTGAGTTAAGCTGGCTGCTTCTCTAATACTCCAAACAAAGAACTTTCTCTTTGTAGCAGGAGAAAGGCAGGAACTTGGCACATAGTGTGGTGCTCTCCCTTGTCAGCAACCTCCACTCTCAAAAAGAACCCACTCCAGGACGATTAAATTTATGATTATACACTGGATCATACTGTCCCCAAAAGATAAGGTTCTTGGCTTAGTGATGCCCTAGATCAGGGGTTGGCACACTTTTTCTTTTTTAAAAGCCCAGAGAACAGGTAAAATCTGTTTTTGTCCCAACTATTTCAATTCTGCTATTTATAGTGTGAAAGCAGCCACAGACAACACACACACCAATAAGCATGGTTCCTATAAAAACAGGTGGCAGGCTGGATTTGATCCACAGGTCCTAATTTGCTAATCCCTATAACATGTCGTAATGACTTCATATGCCTAATATCCTGAGAGTCACCCCTACCATTGTACAACAGAGTCTCTTCAGTTTTTAAGGGAGTAGCAATAACTGGTGACAGATTGGGGGTGGTTATGAAAGAAGGAGAATCTTACCTTAAGGACCAGGTCCCTGGCATCCATGAGAAGGGAGTGCCCAGCTTTTGTTCCATTCTCTACCAATACCTGTTCACAAAAAAGGAAAATAAGCACAAGCCCTGAATTACATGAAAACATAAATGTTAGCAGCTCTGTAAGAACATTCACAGATGGGAGAAGGGGGCCCTAAAAGAAAGGGCCTGCCCCATATAAGATGGGGATGAGACCCTAAAAGAGGGATGAAGGGATCTATGCATGAGAAAATTGGTTAAGAATGAACACAAGTTCCAGCGGAGAGAAGGAAATACGTGAAACCAATGAAGCTGCTTTAAACTTAAAGGGAGGGGTGCCTGGGTGGCTCAGTCAGTTAACATCTGACTCTTGATTTCAGTTCAGGTCATGATCTCACAGTTTGGGAGTTCGAGTCCCCTGTTGGGCTCTGCACTGACAATGTACAGCCTGCTTGGGATTCTCTCTCTCCCTCTCTGTCTGCCCCACCCCTGCTCTCTCTCTTTCTCTCAAAATAAATAAACTTAAAAAAAAAAAAAAACAAAAAAAAAAACCAACTTGAAGGGAAAAAGCAATTTCAACTCACCAGAAAATGACTTGTCTTGCGCCATAAGGTGTGGATTACCTCAGTGCGGTCAGCCTTGCTGGGCAGTTCACTTAGGGAAAAGGCTGATACCACCACATCGAATTGTACCTGAGAACCAAGATAAGAAACATGAATAGACCTGACATTCCCCCTGGCTCCCCTTCCAAGACTGTAACAAAGTTCTACCCTCTGATATTTCTTCTGTTCTCTTTTATCTTCTATCACTCGGTGCTGGGTAGCAGAGCTGAAGCTACAGTTTTCTGTCTGCCAAATTCCACATTTAACATACTCTAAACGTTGTCACTTGCCTTGGGTGATACAGGTAGAAACTGTCTGAAAAAGACACCTGGAACATAAGGCTCCCCAGATTCTGAGCCACCTATGGAGTAAAACAGAGACGTGGCAACTAGGAGTGTACAGGTATACACTGAAGGGATCTCTCGATAAGAAACATGGTCCTAAGAATAAAGAAAAGCACTAGGTGAGAGTGAGATGCAATAGGGTAAGAAAATATTGGGTCACCTGCCCTGTTAATCTTACCCAAACCATCCACAATCCAGCAAAGGCCTCCACCAGCCTCTGCTTGACCATAACACTGGAAAGAAATCAGACTCATTTTTAACTTTGAGCCCTCCTCTACTCCCCAGTAAAACACTCTTTCTAGTTCTCTGCCTAACTCCTTCAACTTTGAAAAAGTCCTTCCTTATACTTTCTTCTCACCTTTCAGTAGCTTCTCCGCCAAATCCAACATAGCAGCTGAGCTGTCCACACACATATATTCTCGTAGGCTCTGGCCCCAAGTACTGTGAGCAGCCCTAAGATGGCAAAATATAAATGGCCAATTTTCATGATAAAGAGTCATCCCGACAGGACACCCCTCTGCCACCAACCCCACCCCTGGGAAACAGAGTATTATTTTACAACAATTGGAAAAACTACCAATGTTATTTTCTTATTTCATTTATAACTCTTTAAAAAGGGGGCAGACACATAAAAACTATTTGTAGGCCAAAAAAAAAAAAAAAAAAAAAAAAAATCTTGGTGATATGCCCTAGACTAATTCCTTTCCTTTTTTATCTTTCTAAATATGGGTCTTTTTTCACTTGAAGTTTCTTTAAGTTCTGGCCCTAATCCATATACCTTCTTATGCCATACTGAATCTCAGGGAAGAAACATTCTAGTTCCCAACTTTCCTATTCTCCCTCTGGTTTCCCAGTCTCTTGGAATGTTGTACACATGACTCTCTAGAGCCAGAAATGACAGAGACAGAAAGATACTTACCAAGTGACAGAACCAGTACCTGAACCAAAGTCCAGTAAGGTTTGGGGCTGGAACTCTGGAACTCGAGCCTGGATCTGAAGAAATATACAACACCCCACAGTAGCGTAAGTGGACACTTATTTAGGGCCTTGGTAAATATGAATTAGGGGATCTCAGCAGTGATGAGATGTGAATGTTTTTTGAGATTCAATGTAAATACTTTATAGAATGGAACCTCCTAAAACAATGATTTTAAACCTTTCTTGGGTCACAAAATCCTTTCAGAGGATAAAGAGAGCCTCTTTAAAAAAAAAAAAAAAAAATCACATGCCAAGTCCCAAGAACCCTACCCCGGAAGACTATTTTATGAATAAAGGAACTGATGGTAAAAGGATTCAGGTTGGAAGCTGATGGGCTTTCACCTCACGGAATGCCCTGGAGACTGCTGCGAAGCCACCATCCAGTCTTGCTGCCATATACACCAGGCTCAGTTTCTCATTGTAGCTGTCAAAAAAACAAAAACAAAAACAAACCAGAGAGTCATACTGACAGCGAAATAACCTCCATGGCCTCGCTAACCTTTAGATTTTTAGGAAATGAAATCTTTGAAAAGAGCTCTTCCAGTTCAGCACTTTCAGTCCTCAAAGGGAAGAGTCTTGAGCTATGAACCAGGTAGCCTTTTCTAACATGAATTGTATAATTGTACTTCCCCAGTCTCCTTCTAAAGATTTTTTTTCTTCTGTAGCTCTTCTAATCCTCCTTACCTCAGTTCTTGCCAATGGTATGTAGTTTTGCGTAGGGCACGCAGCACCGTTTCACGAAGTTTCTCCTCTGACTGAGATAAATCTGGGGTGAGAACGAGAACTGGGAGTGAGGACCTAGGAAGAACATGGCTCAGATCCAATAGCTGAATATACTGCCTGTCCATTCCTCTGCAACTCCCGTCGGAGGCAAAACCTCAAAGCTTAAGAGAGAAGCCAAACCTAGAGAAAACTTTCAGGTAAGAATAACAGCAACCACCATCATCACCACCAGAATGTACCCGATAGTATTTTGCCTCTAACAGCAGTTTATGCAATTCAACCAGCCCTATCCCACAAGTTTTGTTCTCTTTTAAAGAGAAGTGTTTGGCGCCTGGCTCAGACGGAGGAACATGTGAATCTAGATCTCAGGGTTGTGAGTTCGAGCCCATGTTGGGTGTAGAGGTCACTAAAAAAAATTAATACACTTAAAAATAAACAAAATAAAGGTAAGCGTCAGGAAGAGTGATAGGATAAGGACAATATTTTGTAGATTTTCTTCACTTCTCCAAAACTTAAGATTGTAACATCTCCATTGTTTTTGTAGGTTACAAAGGGGCCTGAAAATCTTAAGTCTCATGATTGTGTTTAGCTCAGTACTGATTTACCTACTGAGCACCTACTGAACCAGGTACTGTGGGGAAGTGCAGGGATACCTAATGAATACATGGCAGGTCGGTAATATTAAGGGACTCACAATCATGAAAATAACCCGAGGAATAATATTCATTCTCTTATCCCCGAAGAAGGCTTTTGTACTGGACAGGGAGCCATACGGGGATTTTATTTCACTTAAATAAAAACTTAGTCCGAATCCAGTGGATTTAGAGGAAAAAACCCAAAGATCTAGATTTTGACAAAATACCGAAGCACCTCACTGACCTTTACCAAAGCCCCAAGACCAACCTCTGAAACAGTCTATCTTCTAGTGAGGCATCATTGTAACAACTGCTCTGGCCAGAAAGTGAAACAAGAAACCACAGTATCAATTTGAGACAGTAAAATTATTTCTTGCTCTTCATTTCCCACCAATATTTCAATTTGGTCTACTCTTTATTCTCAAGCCCTACCTGGGTTTTCCAAGAATTTTTCCTCAAGGTACACAGCCCGTCTTTGCAACTCCTCCGGCCCTACAGGTAAATGCCGGCTCCAGAGATAATTCGTCAGTGCCTGCACCTGCTTCTCCACATTGGGCATCGCGCTCTCTATGGGCCAAAGATGAAAGGCGACATCACTTGCATGCACACCCGCTTTCCGCTACTTCTCGGGCCTCCCCTTCCCACCGACACTCACGGAGCAGGAGGAGCTGCGCGGCGGCAGCCAGTGCTTGCGGCAGCTCTACGCATGGCAGCTGCAGGATGCCGGGGTGCCGGCGATGGGGCCTCTTCCCCAGAAAATCGGAGCTGTTATCCACCTGAGATACGCCGGGCACAAGGGCGGCGAGCGCCTGCAGGCCGGGAAAAACGTGCTGATTGCGGGGCAGAAAGGAAGCTTATGGCGTTTGCTAAGGGAGGAGCTCCCAAGAGCGCTATTCCTCCGAGCGGAGCTATTTTCGAGATCCAGGGTCTCTCCGAGGGCAGGGAAAGTAGGCACTCACGCGGGACTGGGGAACTTCTCTACGGCCGAGACGCCATCTGCTTGAAGACTGCAGAAGTCTCACTGCCCTCGCGGTCGCCATGGCACCGGAGGCGAGCCGGAAACGGAAATGCTGTTGCCTGTGACCCGCACATCCTCCGCGCAGCTTCGGCACGGCGCAGTGTCAGCCAATGAGGAGAGCGAGTGCTTCCAGTAGCCAATAAAAATCGATATGTAAATCACCTCGGAGAGTTGGTGTACGCTGATGGGACCAGGACCTTGGTGCCTGGGTAACGAGCTGGAGGCGAGGTGATCTGGAGGTAGCTTTGAGACTGGTCTCTGCGTCCCGAAGTCGAGGGGCAGGGGTGGGCCATTTCCTAGGGCCTCCAGAAAAGCGCGCTAGACAGGGAACGGTATTTCTGGATGTATTAACTACCTGCGTCCCTTGTTTTTCTCTCTGGAGAACTCTGAAGTTTTGGGATTTTTTTTCCCCTCTGTGTGAGAACGGGAGAATGCAGTAAGGGAAAGATAAGAAAAATCAACTTTAGGCAACCGAAGATAACAAATTAATGGTTAATAGATTTAATGTTTTTTACATATTAGTTTCTCTCCATATTAAGCAGTCTTCTTAGATAAATACTAAATTCTAACACTTAGAACATTGGGTACCCGACACTGTGGCAAGCACATTGACTCTATTACTGCATTTTGTCCCTGCTAAGAGATAGATTCTGTTAACCCCATTTTGCAGTTGAAGAAAGTGAGTATTTAGATGGTTAACTATCACGCACAAGATCACAAAGCTTGTTAGATGACAGCTAGATATAAAACTGGGCAGCCTAAGTCCCAGCCTCACCTTTAAACATATGCTCTATCGCATATTGTTGGCACTTGGAATGCAAGTTAGCAAGTTACTTAAGAACAATATGCTAAATGTCCTGAAGTGCTAACTTAACATGTAGCATTAAAACGGACTCACTGTGTTGTGTGCCCTCTTGATTGCGTTAGCAAACATTAGTCACCTATGGAATATCTTAACGTTTTGATCTCTGGTGACTGGATGGGTGAAATTCTTGCCTTTGCTGCAACTGCAAGAGTCCAAATATGGTAATTATGGGGTAAAATATGGGAACTAAATCAGTCAGAACTGTCTGGTTTGCATTTAGGTTAAGCTTTGATTCTTTTTTTTTAAATTTTTTTTTTAACGTTTATTTTACTTTTGAGACAGAGACAGAGCATGAACGGGGGAGGGTCAGAGAGAGAGGGAGACACAGAATGGGAAGCAGGCTCCAGGCCATCAGCCCAGAGCCTGACGCAGGGCTCAAACTCACGGACCGTGAGATCGTGACCTGGGCTGAAGTCGGACGCTTAACCGACTGAGCCACCCAGGCGTCCCTTAAGCTTTGATTCTAATAAGGGAGAGTTTGGCTTTATAATCTGAATGCTCTGGAAGGAGACTTGAGAGTTGCTTAAGACAGGTGTAAATCCAGCAGTCACTGCTCTCCTTCCTTTTGGGTTCACCTTCTTCCCTCCTCCGTCACTTTGAGTCACAGGGACACACTTTGCCTCATCTCTTGTGACAATTTGCTTTTACTTTATTTTCTTTTTAAAAACTTTTGAGGTTTATTTTTGAGACAGAGTGCACAAGAGAGTGAGCACAAGCGGGCAAGGGGCAGTGAGAAAGAGGGAGATGCAGAGTCTGCAGCAGGTTCCTGGCTCTGAGCTGTCAGCACAGAGCCTGACTTAGGGCTCGAACTCACAAACCACGAGATCATGACCTGAGCTGAAGTTGGATGCTCCACCAACTGAGCCACCCAGGTGGCCCAGTTTGCTTTCACTTTAAATTGTTGGCTCAAGTATTAGCAAAATAAAAATATCCTCATCACTATAGGTTAGATTTAACATAAATTGGCTTTATTATTTTTGTCATAGGAAGGTAACAGAACATAGGGATAAAATGCTTGCCATCTGGAATCTGGCAGTCTGAATTTGAATTATAGAAAAGTGAGATAGTAATGGCTGCTACCTCACAGGGTTATTGGGGTGAGCGTTTAATGACATAATGTCTGGTCCAAGTAAACTCCCAGTATGCTGATGATATTATTATCATATGTGTTACTGTATGTATTTTGGGAACTTGAAGGGACATAATCACATTTTAATTTTTATTATAATTTCATGTTGTATTTCAAAAACAGACTTGAAAGGGGGGATATTTGGGACAAAGTATGACTGAGCTCTAGAGACTTTGAAATAAGGAACAGAACTTGGTGGTACTTCTGAATGTCCCTCCTGTTTTTCCTATTAACTGCCAACATACAGGTCGTTTCCTTTATTTTGACACTGACGTAATTGGGATTGTTCTCTTCCTTCAGTAATACATCTCCAAAGCTGACTTAGACATAAATTTATCTGTCTTTGTTCTTAATCCAAAGTATTGTTCATGAAAACAAAACAAAATGAAAACCTCCACACCACCCTTCTTATGGATTAAGGATGTCCTTAAGACATCTAAAACAGTGAACACAATTCTTTATTCATTGAAAATGCTTAATCAATATTTGTCGATGATGTTGATAATGTGACCACTCTTTGTTTTCATGCTTGGAAACACTTAACAGGGTAGACTGGGTTGAGGATCTGAGTCTAATCATTTGACTGGGTCACAATCCCTCCCAAAGCATAGATGAGCCTGTTTCATAACTAATCTATTAATTCTGCTATATTAATTCTGGTTGCATACCTTGGATGGAGTAGTATTTCCAGTTAGAAAATACTACTCCAGAGTTAGAAACTCTGAATTACCTTTAAAAAGACAGACATACATGTGGAGAAATTAGGCAACATTAAAAAGAAATACCCCCCACCTCCCACTCCCAAAGTAAGTAAAGGGAAAAAAGTTCTCCGAGGAAGGTTTGGATAATTCAGTTAGAGAGGCATGATGTTCAGCTGGTTTTCTTCACAAGTTTATGAAAGAGGGAAATGGCTAACAATTAGGTTGAGAGAAACAATGAAGGTATGAAGCAACTGAAACAAATTTCTTGGTAAATTAAAGAAATTCTGCCATCAAAGATCCCAAATAGTATGATTTTTTTATCTCTTTCATTTCTTTGTATAAAGTTTTCCCTCTAAAAATATTCTTTACTATTCTTTATTATGTTTATTTTCTTTATTATTATGTTTATTTGCATTTGTGTCTTCTAGATTAGTCTTTATCTTTTAAATGATTTTTACTTTTATTATGTAACTTTTCCTGAATTTGTCACCTTTTTTTCCTGAAAATTTTTTCTAATTTTGATGCATGTTGTTTTTTCATGTCTTGGATTTTTTTAAAAAAAATCATAGGTTGCAGTTTTATTTTTTATTTTTTTAAAGTTTATTTATTTATTTTGAGGGGGGGCATGAGTGGGGGAGGGGCATAGAGAGAGGAGAGAGAGAGAGAATCACAAGCAGTCTCTCTGCTGTCAGCTCCGAGCCCAACACGGAGCTTGAACCCACGAACTGTGAGATCAAGATTCGGATGCTTTAACCAACTGAACCACCCAGATGCCCCTTTAAGATTTTAAGTAATCTGTACATCCAACGTGGAGATTGAACTCACAACCCCGAGGTCACACGCTCTACTAACTGAACCAGCTAGGTGCTCCTCGTAACCGCTCTTCTTATCTGCTGGTCCCTGGACCCAACAAATCCAGTGTCCTGGCAGCAGCTGTAGTTTGTAGTTCAGTGGCACCTTTGATGTATCACTTGGCAAAAGAGCATCCACTTTGGGGACCTGAACCTTTGGCCCCACCGAGCCCAGAGTTACAGAGGAAAGTACAAAATTTCTCAATGGGTCAATGGGAGCGGTGATAGGTGGAGCCATTCCTGCTTCTACTCTTTGGTTGCTGGAACCATGTATTCTTCCTGTTAGAGACACAGTATCATTTAGAGGTCTCTGGTTTAACAAATACACTGTATCCTGAAGAATGGTACCCATCCTTTCAGAATGTTGCCTCTGAGTTGTTCCTTTAGCTATGCCTTTAGAAAACCAGTCTCCCTGCTCTTTCTTCCCTTCCTCCTTCTCTCTCTCTGTCTCTCTCCTTCTTTCCTTCTCCCTTCACTCCCCCTCCACCTCTCTCCCTTGGAGCTATAGTGGCCCCTGTCTTTTCTTTTTTTCTGAAGTAAACACCAATCCACTCTTCCCATTAGTCCTCTACTTTCTTCCAAAGTTAAGTGATATTATTGAAGTGTCTTCAGCAGAAATTAGGGGAGCTGTTCTGAACTGTGATTAAATAGCATGTCATACTTAATTCTTCTTGGTTATAGTCCTGTATGACTTTGATTTGACTTATTGAGCTGGTAGAGCCATCTGCTGATGACCTGCACTACTTTTCCATCTTTTTAATTTTTTTTGGTAAATGTTTATTTATTTTTGAGAGAGAGAGAGAACACAAGCAAGGGAGGGGCAGAGACAGGACACAAAATCTGAAGCAGGCTCCAGGCTTTGAGCTGTCAGCAGTTCGATCCCTCGAACTGCGAGATCATGACCCGAGCTGAAGTCGGATACTTAACCGACTGAGCCACGAGACGCCCCTACTTTTCCATCTTTGATATTTGCCTTTTATCTTTCCAAGATTTTTAAAAATTTTATTTTTTAGAGAGAGCTGGTTGGTAGAGAGGGAGGGAGGGAGAGAGAGAGAGAGAGAGAGAGAGAGAGAGAGAGAGAGAGAGAATCTTAAATAGGCTCCAGGATCAGCTCGGAGCCTGACCCAGGGCTTGATCCCACAGCCCTGGGGTCATGACCTGAGCCAAAATCAAGAGTCGGCCACTCAACTGACTGAGCCACCCAGGTGCTCCATATCTTTCCCAGATTTAATGATTTGTCCTCACTTGATCCACTGATGCAAGGCACACAGAGATCCCAGGCCATAGTCTTGGTGCCCAGTGTGCAATGTCCCTGGTTATGATGGGCTCTTACTGAGGATAATTAACTGCTACAATAGAAAGATTTTTCTCTTCTTAGTTAAAATATACACCTTGGAGCTCATTTGAGAACTATCCAATCCTTATTTTTGAGGGAGAGAGAGAGAGAGAGAGAGAGAGAGCAAGCGACAGCATATGTGGGGAAGGGGCAGGGAGAGAGGGAGACAGAGGAACCACCCAGATGCCCCTCTATCTATTTCTTTTCTTTTAAAAAAAAAATTTTTTTTTAAGGTTTATTTCTGAGATGGAGAGAGACAGAGCATGAACAGGGGAGGGGCAGAGAGCGGGAAACACAGAATCTGATGCAGGCTCCAGGCTCCGAGCTGTCAGCACAGAGCCCAATGCAAAGCTCTAACTCACAAACCATGAGATCATGACCTGAGCCGGAGTCGGTTGCTCAACTGACTGAGCCACCCAGGCGCCCCCCCACCCATCTATTTCTAAAACCAGCCCCACCTTCTGCCAAAGAATGTCTCTTCTATTTTTGATTATTGATTCTGTGTCTTGTGTTCTAAGTTCATTTTTGGAATCTTGGTGTATTGTAGGTTGATTTCTCTGGGAATCAAGTGAGATGCATTGTCCTTTTTTCCCCCCTTGTAATTAAGGGGAAAAAATGTCATTATCAACCAAATCACCAAACTCATTCTAATGTTAGGTGTTTAGGTACCTGACATTTGACTGAGCTTTGTAAGCTATACTTGGTACAATGTAGAAATAAGGAATTATAAAGACATTAATATATTCCCAAAGAGGGATTTTGTGCCCTTTTAGGTTAGTAGGTCCTGTTAATAATTTTGGGGACTGAGCTACATATTCAACAGGTGGACATTGTGTATTTCTACCAGCTGGACTTCTTTGTGACTGAAATGCAATTAAACATGACCCTGGTCTCAGGGTGATGGTTGTCCAAGAGAGGAGGATGAGGCCAGGAAAATTCTCTTAGAGTGACAAAGACTCATTAGATTGACAATGCTGAGTAACAATAGGTTGCTCTTATCACTCTTAGAGCTTTCAAAGATTCAGCAGGTCAAAAACTACAAAAAGAAAGGATGCATGTTTTATTTTGAGTAATAACTTAAGGTTACACGTAAAATCTTTGGTTCATGATTTCAAAATGTAGGCAGTACTGACAGAAAATATTCAGGATATATATCCACACACTTGATTAATACAACATTGACATTTATTTCTGTCAAGTAGCTAAGCAGCGAGCAAGTGAATGTGTAGGGTAGGACAGTAGGGAGACACACGAACTTATGTAGGAACAATCAGTGTCTCAGTGCCAGGCTGCTGATGATGCCAGAAACTGATGTTAATCAATGACCTCCACCTGCAAGATATTCTTCCTCATTTTTGCACAAGGAGGCTGGAGTAGCCTTAAAAACTGGGCTTCATGGTCTGCAAAAATCCTATGCAACTTTCCCCATTAAGTGCAGAAGGGACACCTGGCAGGTTCAGAGAAGCATGTGACTCTTGATCTCAGGGTTGTGAGTTCTAGCCCCCATTGGGTGTAGAGATTGCTCAAAAATAAATAAGTAAAATAAAAAATAAAATAAATTCTCTTAAAAACAAGTTTAAGGCATCTGGGCGGCTCAGTCGATTAAGAACCCAACTCTTGATCTCAGCTCAGCTCAGTTCCTGATCTCATGGTCATAAGATTGAGCCCCACATCAGCTCCATGCTGGGCCTGGAGCCTGCTTGGGATTTTTCTCTCTCCCTCTTCTTCTGCTCCTCTCCCTCCTTTCAATAAATAAATAAATAAATAAATAAATAAATAAATATAAAAAACAAGTTTAAAAAGATTACATAAACATGTTTATGAGATTTCTTTCTGTCTTTTCTTTTTAAAGATTGTATTATTTTTTAGGTAATCCCTACACCCAACGTGGGGCTTGAGCTCACAACCTGGAGATCAAGAGTAGCATGCTCCACCAACTGAGCCAGCCAGGCAACCCTATCTATGAGATTTCTTAAGAACAATATAATTTTGTAATTTGACAAGGTAAGGTGAAAACCTTCTGTCAAAACAAGCTCACTTCAGTGGAGATGGGGCATCTATTAAAAATACTTAAACAAATCACATGATTTATGTGGGAAGTGAGATGATTCACTTTCAAATACCAAATAAAAGCTGTGCTGTCTAGTTAACAGTAGGTTTACTGAAACTATGTATGAAACTATGTATTGAAACTATGTATGAACACTGCCCCCCTCACCCCGCCCAGCCCGACAATGGAGTCCCAAACCCTTAGACACTTCACTTCCTGGTTCTTCTCTTATCCATTTTGAGGGCTTATTTTTTTGCGGGCTTTGCAGTAAGCATGTGCCAAAGAACTGAAGTCTCTGCATCACCCCAAGGATTCGTTCCAATCAGACTACTTTTTGGCTTCACATGGGCATAGGCAACTTCTGGGTGAAGGCTGTAACCTCTGTAGTACTCAGCCAATAAGGGCCCAGGGGAGGGACTTGCATGATAGGAGTTAAGTTGTCTGCTGTAACCACCCGGAGTGTGCCTGTCCATCAGACACCTGCTCTTACAAGAATGTTGATTAAAGCCTCCCTTCACTGTGCTCCTAGTCTCCTTGTCCCTCCTTTGACTGGGGCAGTGAGCTTATTTCTCACAATTTACAATACGTGTCCAATATTAGTTGACTGACATCCTTCTGATTTGTCTCTATGTATCTTAGAGCTATAAGCAATCTCTTCTTGTTACTCACCTTCCATTGTTGAAGAAAAAAAATCCAACTGAGTAAATTAGAAGATCTCATTGAGATAGGGGAAACTGAAAGGACCCCATGAAAAAAAGCTGTTTTATTTTTCTCCTTCTCTTGTTTCTATTCTTGCTAGGACCTGCACCTCTACCTTATGCATGCTTTAGTGTATGTCTTCCTGATAAGGGACAAGGAGTTAATGATTTCTTTGGAGTCTTCCAGCAGAGTAGATAACATCTAAGGAGTGACCAGGCAAGAATGAGCAGGTGAGGCCACATGTGTGTATTCTAGACCATTGGCACTGGACATCTGGGTGCCTAAACCCCCTGCCTCCAGGGAATAAGTGACATGATGGATACCTGGCCCCTGTCCTTGTTCTGACCAGTTCCTGGATGCCTGAGAGGGCATGTGCACCAGAGCACAATTGTCAGTAAAAACCTCATACTCCAAACAAAGACAAAACTTTCTCTCCTTTCCTTTCTGAGTGTCCCAGATGCTCTGTCTGTATCTGTCTGCACTCTATGTCTTCAATAAACTCTGCTTTTACTTCCTGCCTGCTCACTCATGTTTGATTTCTTTCTATCCTGTGTGAAGCTGGGGATCCTCTTGGCTGGTCCTGTGGAACCCCTCTGGGTCCTCAAACTTGGCCAGGATGCATCATAATTGGCTGTATTAATCAATGCATGAATCAGAAAGCATGCTCTCTAGCAAATAGAGGGGAGCTCCTAGGAATTGTACAAAATAGAAGGTTTTTCTAAGAAGGTTGGGACAAGAAGTTATTAGCAAAAGAGAAGAAAGGATTGTTTCAGGCCAGGAAGTCTTTTGTGGGGAGAGGGGCAGAAACACAGGGTTTTCATCCTACAGATTACTGCAGTAGTGATCAGGAGATTTCAGATTGACTGTTTAAAAGTCCTGTTACTGAGATAGAGTGAAACTAATTGAGTCTTTCTTGGCTGTTGTGGAGGGCAAATGACTCTATTTTGGGCCCTTTTTTTTTTTTTTTAACACCATCAGTTTAGGGCTGCAACCTGGGGTGGCCAGATTCCTTTGAGGGAACTGAGTTTCCATCACTGGCTCCTTGTCATTAACCTAAAGGAAACCTGAGTGATGGAAAGTGCATGGCTTAAGGCAGAGCTTCCCCATAGGAGGAAAAGAACGCAGAGAACTCCCTTCTGCCTCAACCTGTAACAACATCTCTATGCCACGGGATGCCACTTACTGAGTCAAGCTGTGCTGTCATCTCTGCATTTGGGCAGAAAGTGAAAAATAATGACAATTTTTATAACATTCTGGAAACAGGAAAATTCTGGAACAGTCATCCATTTTGTTTTATGCTCACTTTGGGAAAAATTGTAGAAGAATGAAACTAGAAGTGGGTGAAGTCAAGCCAGTACATCCTAAGTCTTTTGGTTTTTTTGTTTTGTCTTCTTTTGTTTGTTTGTTTTTGTCTGTAAGATACCTACAGCCATAGGTAGGTATGGCCCAGGTATCCTTCCATTGATTAGAAGAGCATGCATTTTTGTTTTGCCAGAAGTGAGGTATGTTGTTAATGTTGTTAAAAAAGAAAGAAATCCAAAATGGAGTCATTTGTCCCTGACAACAGCAAAGAAAGATCGAATTAGTTTCAATCTGTTCCACGAATGCAGTCTTTTAACAGTCAATCTGAAATGTCCTGATCAGCACCAGTGTGGTAACCTGTATGATAAAAACCCTGCATTCCCCTCCCTGCTTCCTCAAAAAATGTCCTGGCCTGAAACAATCTTTTCTTTTCTTCTGCTAATAACTTCTTGTCCCACCTCCTTCCTAGGAAAATTTTCCATTTTGTAGAATTCCTAGGAGCTCCCCTCCACTTACTAGATAGGATGCTTTCTCATGCATTGATTAATAAAGCCAACCAGATATTCAGATTTACTTGGTTGAATTTTGTCTTATAACACCACTCTAAAATGAAACAAAGAACAAGAACTTCAAGGAGAACAGGTCCCCACCCTGGTAATCGCATGCATTTGAAACAGCCTGTGGGGAGCTGCCACCACTGAGGCAAAATTTCATACTCAGCTCTCAGGCTGTTGTCCTGAGTAGGGAAAATAAACAAAGTGCTCAGCAATAAGAGAAAGAATAAATAAGTGATGACACCAATTGAGGATGGAAAACAATGCTGCCACTAATAAAATACACCCCAGGAGAAAGCTTATGGAAATGGGGAAACATTCCCTTTATATTGTTAAGGGGAAACAAAAAAAGCACAACATAAAATACTATGTATCTTATGACATATTTTAGTTTTAAATATAACCAGAAAAAATACTGATTGGAAATTTATAAAGATGAAAAGTGTTTATCTTTGGTTTATGAGATTACAGAGAGACTGTTACTTTCTTTCTTTCTTTTCTTTTCTTTTCTTTTTTTTTTTTTTTGATTTGTAGTTTTTTTTCTGGTTTTATAACATTTCTGTATTGAATATGTGTTACTTCCCTAGTAAGGAAAAAAAATGAAGGTGTTATTTAAAATATTGGCTCCTTAAATCAGACATTCTGAGGTTCTTTACAGACTCACCAAAATCCTCTTCTTGCTATGGTGGGGACTGCACACTCACTCAGACTTTTGGACTCCTCCTCCAGGTGGGTGATACTTATACAGGAAGAATGTTTGGAATTCTAGAGTTGCTCAGAGAATTTTTGACTGCTTTTTATGAGGCCAATCCACTTCTTTCTCCTCAAGAACACTTCAAAAAAAATGGTTTCACCCTCTGGCTAACTGCAATTTTCTCTTTGTTGTCTTTCAGAAGGCTGATTGGTAACACACATCATCCAGGGAACCTATGTTTTGATACAAGGGAACCTATATTTTGATACAAGAATATTTTTCTCTAAGATGAATCATGATTGACTTCTTCTTTGATCTCCTACCCTTCTTTCTTACGAAGGCAAAGTTTGGTGTCAAGAAGAACATATGAACTTAGTATGAGGAAAGGTAGGATATCACAAAAGCCCTGACTAAAAAATTGAATGTTTGACATACAGCATTGTGTAAATTTAAGATGTACAATGTGCTAACTTGATATATTTATATATTGTGATACGATTGCCTTTATAGCTATATTTAGCACCTTTAACACATTATATAATTGTCCTTTCCCTTTAGTATTTGGGATAATTACATTTTAGTCTCTTAGCAATTTTGATAATTGTAGTACAACATTATTATCGTATTCACTATACTGTGCATTAGATCTCTATGACTTATTTACTACTCATTTCAAGTTTGTACCCTTAAGCAACATCAGTCTTATTCCCTCACCCCCTGTCCCCTGGTAACCACCATTTTACTCTCTGGTTTTTACAAGTTTGAATTTTTTAGATTCCACTTATAAGTGATATCATACAATACTTGTCTTTTTCTGTCTGACTTATCTCACTTAGCATAATGTGCTCAAGTTCCATACATTTTGTCACAAACGTCAGAATATTCTCCTTTCTCATGGCTGAATAACCCATTGTGTGGATTATTTTTTTTTTTTAGTTTACTTATTTATTTTGAGACAGAGAGAGTGCAAGTAGGGGTGGGGCAGAGAGAGAGAGAGAGAGAGAGAGAGAGAGAGAGAGAGAGAATAAGAGAGAGAGAATCCCAAGAAGGCTCCACACTGTCAGTGTAGAGCCCAATGTGGGGCTCAAATCCATGAACCATGAAATCATGACCTGAGCCAAAGTTAGATGGTTAACTGACTGAGCCACCCAGGTGCCCGGATTATTATTATTTTTTAATTCATTTACCCATATATGGGCATTTAATCTGCTTCCATATCTGTTTTTTCCTTTAAACATTTTTTTTTTTAATTTTAGAGAGAGAGAGTATGTGTGCAAGAGGAGGAGAGGGGCGGAGGGAGGGCAAGGAGAGAGAGAGAGAGAGAGAGAGAGAGAGAAAGAGAGAGAGAGAGGGAGAGGGAGAGAGAGAGAGAGAGAGAGAGAGAGAGAGAGAGAGAGAGAGAGAATATCTTAAGCAGGCTACTCTCTCAGTGTGGAGCCTGACTCAGGGCTTGATTGTACAACCATGATATCATGACCTGAGCCAAAATCAAGAGTTGGATGCCCAACCCACCGAGCCACCCAGGTACCCCAAGGCTGCTTCCATATCTTAAAGCCCTGATATTTTTAAGCTGAGGGAAAGGCAAAGAACTCCAACCTGCATCGGCCTTGCCTGACAAGAGGTGCTCTTGTGCATTATGGAAAGGAAGGCAGGCCTTCTCTGCTCATTTGCTACACAGAGAACACTGTTAGCAAGGTAATCTTCAGAAGAGGGAGGGTACCATGTGTACACGTGTGAGTGCGTGTGTATGTATCTGTCACGCAGGCGGTGTGCGACATGGTGGTGACTGTGTGTCCCTCTCCTATAGATGTGTCAGCATGAGAAACCCAAGAGTTAGGAAGAGGGAGAGATGCTTTCTGCTGGGAGCAAGGGAGAGGGGGTTCGCTGTCCTTGTCTGACTTCTTCACTTTGTTGGTCCTAGACATTCCAGGCTAGCCCACGGGGACGCAGTGCCCTCCTGTGGTTGGCATGGTTCTTCTTAACTTTCCCCAGGTCTCACTTCCCTTCCTAAGTTACTCCTGAATCTGGCTTCCAGTTGCCAGGGTCCAGCTACCTCAGCTCTCCCTCTGTCCTCAGCTCCGTCCCTCTGCCCTTTCTTACTCCATCCTTCCTCACTGCAAGCTCATTTAAAGTCACTTTCATCTGCTCCTTTATAGCCCTCTCTGACTCCTCACTGGGGATTCATAGGTTTTGGAAATGATCTGATTGTTCCTTTTTCTGATCCTGATGTTCTCTCTAGGGAGCCATCCTCGAGCTTTATTCCAGCTCTTGATACGATATGGTTCCAGCTAAAGATGGTTCCTGTCCTGGTTAGTAGGTCTTGGGAAAGGAAAGGCGATGGTCGTGGGAAGGAAAGAGAGTGCTGATGGCTGAAAGCACAGGTGGCTGAAAGGGAATGTAAGGGCTCCTGGGCTGGGAGGAGGCAAAACGTGCATGACTCACCCTTGCTTGAAATCTCCCAACCTCTGCTCATTTCCCTCAGATGCTGATAGCATCAGTGACCCAGAAACATATGAGGAGCCCAGGGTCCCATGTCCTCAAGTCTCCTTTCTGTAGTCCTGCAAATCCTTTCCACCTGAAATAGCTACCATACATACAATTGTGTCCATACAACCCTCTTGTTGAAAGCAGCATACAAGTCGATGATGTGTTGGATGTCTTCTGTTTGAAGGAAGGAAGGCAGATAGATTGGCCTAAAGGCACAGCTGAAATTTATTTTTTTTGCCTCCATTTCAGCAATATCAGTGGTTTTTACAGTCTAGATTTTTACACAATTTATGTTCCTCTGACAGTAATGGATATCCAATTAGCTAATCTTTCTTGGATCATTGTAAGCTATTACTTTTTATTTATATTATTTTATTTTTAATTTTTTTTTTAAGTAGGCTTTACACCCAGTGTGGAGTGCAGTGTGGGGCTTGAAGTCACAGCCCTGAGATCAAGACCTGAGCTGAGATTAAGAGTTGAATGCTAAATGACTGAGCCATCCAGGTACCCTGTAAGTTATTTGTTTTTAAAAATTAATTTCTGTTTGAAGATATTTTGCAAGGTGATCGTGATTAGTGTTGTCAATACCATTCTTAAAGCAATACTTTAAGAAATGAGTTGTGAGTTTTACAATGTTGTAACATTGAAATGGGGTTGCATATGTTAAATTAAGATGATCACACTGTTATGGATTACTTTCATTTTATTATATGAAGTTCTGCAACTTCTATTGTGATTTTTCCCACTTCTTACAGCAATATCTGGATAGATAGAGCCTTGTAAAGAATTAGTAAGAAGAGTCACACTACATATGTACAAACTTAAAAGAGTAAAGAAATTGTTGAATATTGCAAAACGTTCCTCAGTTGCCATGTACAACCGTTGGGGGAAATTGTGCTAATTTGTGAGTACCTTCAGAACTGTGCCTTGGAACATGAAGCAAAAGAAGGAAAGAGATGCTTGGCACCAAGATACATCACAATATAAAAATGTGCTTCATTCATGCCACCTGAAGGAAAGAATTTGACAAGTCAGTGTTTTCTTTTACTGACATGCTTCTGCTGCTCAGATTCTTCCAGAACTTGGAAGCAGTGTTTGTCTCCTATTCTGGCAGAGGCACAATCTGTAAGCAGTGTCATTACTCAGACATAGCCCTGTTTTAAGGATCTTGGACAAGAGAAGTGTAGAGGTTAAGGGTTATTGGTCACATTGGGCCTCAAGCCACAGAAGCACCTCTGTGTTCTGTAATAAATTTATTATTTTATATAAAATAATAGTGTTAGTTACCTGTGGGCCTTTCTTAAATGTGAGGCCCAGGGAAGGGTCTTGGCCCAAGGGTAGTTCTGGCTGTATCTTCAGCACTGAGGCAAAGTCAAGTACAAAGTAATAGGTGATTCCTAATAATTCCTGATCAAATAATTTTTCAGTGAATGGGATGAGCGCCTGAAAGAGATGTGTTCCTGGCCTTCTGGATGCCCTATAGTTAATGAATTTTAAGAGTTTCTTTAGAGTACAGATAAGGGAGAGAAGGCCTTCGGGGCAGGAGGAGTTTAGAATTGCTGGCCATAAAGAGATTAGTTTAGAAATGTTCTCCAAACAAAATACAGATAAACTCTTGAGCTGGCTTTGTATGGACAAGTGAGGCAGCAGTTTCTCTTTGAGTCATGAGGGCCCTAAGTTCAGATGGAAAGAACCTGCTTCTTCCAAGATCAAGGGATAAATGGCCCTGGCCTAAAATGGGGACTGGGAGTACAGGACTTTGAAATAAACTGGAGCAGGCTCCAAAGTCTGAAGAGTGGGTGAGATTGGGCCAAACCATTTGTCTGGCATGAGATAGTAGCTATAAATCTTCCCTAACACTATCTAGTATGTACTGTGGAAAGTCATTGTTACCCTGGTAAAATAATATTTGTTCATTATGTAAATGTCAATGAGAGGAAACAGAGGGAGGTCCATATGAGGGAGGTATAAGGATAGACTAAAATCTCAGGCTACACTTTTTGAAGAAAAAGACTTTGTATTTCAAATTTGTATCACAACAACTTAACCACTGATCACACAGCTGGCTAAAAAGTTCTCAGTGTGGACTTGTCCTTGAGCTATGCTCTGTCAATACCACCTGTAGCCCACTTCTGCTTTCCCTCTCCATTTAGAGGTTTAAGGGGAGAAGTTCTAGAGAACAGACTTGGCAGGTTTTTGTTTGTTTTGTTTTTGCTTTTTTGTTTTTATTTTTTTAATGCTTATTTATTTTTGAGGAGAGAGAGAGAGAGAGAGAGAGAGAGAGAGAGAGAGAGAGAGAGAATCCGAAGCAGGCTCCAAGCTCTGAGCTGTCAGCACAGAACCTGATGTGGGGCTTGAACTCGTGAACGTGAGGACATGACCTGAGCCCAAGTCAGAAGTCCAATGAACTGAGCCACCCAGGCACCCCCAGACTTGGCAAGTTTTAAAGGATAGGAAGGAAGGACCATTTTCATATACTTGCATTTTCCCAGAAGTTTTAGCAATCTGCTGAAAACTGTGAGACTATATTTCTTTTTTTTTTTAAAGTTTATTTATTAATTTTTGAGAGATCACAAGCAGGGGAGGGGCAGAGACAGAGGGGGACAGGGGATCCGAAGTGGGATTCGTGCTGACAGCAGAGAGCCTGATGTGGGGCTCTAACCCATGAACTGTGAGATCATGACCTGAACTAAAGTTGGGCGCCTAACTGACTGAGCCACCCAGGAGATTATTTCTTACCTGAAGCTCATCCCGAGAAAAGAGTCCATAATGCAGAGAATCCTAACTGCCCTAGGCCTTGTAGCAAACTTAGTTTGTAAGCTGCCTTCTGGGGCACACTGATACGGATCTACATAGTTTAGGAAAAGTCCTCCATTTAAGGTTGGGCCTGTGGCTTCTTGCGTAGGGAGAGAAAGAAATTGAGCTATAGTCTTGGCAAACTTTGAGAAAAGGATTACTGGGATATAAAGAGACAATTCACAATAGAGGATTATGATTAGTAAAGTGAACGTTGGAGAAGATATCTAACCTCACTAGTAAAGAAAGACATGTCAAAATATTAGGACACAGTGGGGTGCCTGGGTGGCTCAATTGGTTGAGCATCTGGCTTCGGCTCAGGTTGTGATCTCACAGTTTGAATTCGAGCCCCTGCTTCAGGTTTGCTGCTGTCAGCACAGAGGCCACTTCAGATCCTCTGTCCCCTACCACACCTCCCTGCTTTCTCTGTCCCTCCCCTACTTGTGCTCTTTCAAAAATAGATAAACATTAAAAAAACACATTAAGACACAGTTTCTCCTAATAAAATAGGTTGCAGTGAAATCTATACTCTGTGCATAGCAGATGGTATTGTAAATAGGTGCAAATGTTTTGGAGGGCAGTTTGCAATATGTTTGAAGCCAAAAAGATGTCCTGTGATCCACTGATCCCAAACTGGTTATACTGTAAACATTTATAGAGTCCCTTCCATATGACAGATAACATTCCGGGCAGAGACATCAGAGACTGATGTTGTAGACTGTTCCCTTCAGGAACGGACATTCTGCAGGGGGAAAGCACACCTATAAAAACCTTCCTTTCAGCTGACTTTGAGGGGGCTCCTTTCTCACTGGGAACAAGATGGGTCAAGTAGAAGAGGGTGTGACCAAGTGTGTTTCTGAGATGGTGCAGAAAAGGCAGTGTAGGTAGGGGTGCCTGGGTGTCTCAGTGGGTTAAGTGTTGGACTCTTTGTTTCGGCTCCGGTCATGATCTCATAGTTCATGAGTTTGAGCCCTGCATCGGGCTCTGTGCTGGCAGTGCAGAGCCTGCTTGGGATTCTCTCTCTCTCTCTCTCTCTCTCTCTCTCTCTCTCTCTCTCTCTTTCTGCCCCTCACCTACTTGTGCTTTCTCTGTCTCTCTCAAAAATAAAATAAAGCATTAAAAAACATGTTTTAAAAAAATAAAAAAAGAAAAGGCAGTGTAGAAAAACGTGGAGGGGAGGGAATTTGCAACACTACATTTCCTGATGAGGAAAGGGGGAAGACACTGTGTCTCAGGCAGGGTCTGAGGAGTCTGAGGTCTCATCCTCATCTCAGGATGAGGCAGGTCTCATCAGGTCTGATGCTTCCTTCATGTCTTTCTCAGAAACCATGATTCTGATGTGGACTCTTCTGCTTCTGCTGCTAGATCAGACTGTTTTCTCCCAGGCCTAGGACTTCTATAGTGGAATCAGAGCTCCTGGAGGTCCAGTTCACCATGGGGGTCTAGTTGATATGGCCAGTTGAGGAAGCAGCTCAGGGGAATGGTCTCCAGGTCTGCAAGTCCATCATTACCTTCACTCACTAGAGCTTCTGAAGGATAAATGACATATGCAGTGCCCTACCTGCAAGGTGCTGGGATCCTGCAGTGGACAACTAACTTACCTCTGAAAACCCAAGGTCACTGAGTGTGTGGTCTTCCAGGGGTCCTAACCCCATGACTATCCTTACAGATCTAGGATCTGGTCCCCGAGCAGGCCTGTGTGCAGAGCTAGCCGGTTCATCTGGAGGGCTAGACTCTAGGACCACTGTGGGCGGTTTGGGGAGTTCAGCACCACCGTGCCCAAGTAGGACTGCCTTCTGTGGTCCTCCCCTTCACTCGGCTTCCCAGAAGCTGCACACCTCACTGACCCCTGCCTGCCAGCTTTCTCGGGCTCCTCAAGTTCAGGGGTTGGGAAGAGGAATCATGGGTGGACAACAGGAGAAGGGCCACTCACTTTGTCTCCTCTGTGGGTAAATGCCCCTTCTGGCCAGATATGACATCCTAGGCTGACACTTGCCTTTTTTCCAAGTTTTCTCGGCTCCCCTTTCACCCGGAGAATCTTTGCTGGGTGCATAGTGTGAGGGGTGGGAGTGGGGGAAGCATCTACTTCAGGAAGCCTTGATCCCACCCTAAGGTGATGCTCTCTGAGTCTTGGGGCTAGTTTGTTCAAGAGCTGCTCTAATAACACTCCTGCAGGTGCTGATCCTGATCCCCACTGGCAGCTTCTCTCTTCTGGCGGCTGCACCCCCTTCCCTCACAGAGGCGCTATTGCCTTGCTCCCCGATAGCCAAGAGGGGAACTTCTTTTCCTCTTGGTTCTGTGAGCAAAGGCTGAGACCAGCTTTAGCTTTTAAAAGGCTTTTTGAGGGATGCCTGGGTGGCTTAGTCGGTTGAGGGTCCAACTTCAGCTCAGGTCATGATCTCGCAGTTCATGAATTCAAGTCCCGCATCAGGCTTTGTGCTGACAGCTCAGAGCCTGGAGCCTGCTTTGGATTCTGTGTCTCCCTCTCTCTCTGCCCCCCACCCCCACCCCCATCCCTCCTCGTCCACTCTCTCTCTCTCTCTCAAAAATAAATAAACATAAAAAAAAAAAAAAAAAAGAAAGGCTTTTTGAGCCCTGTGGAAGACGATGGAGAAACAGACACATAGGATTTAAATATCTCAGAGCAGATTGGCTTCCAAAGCATAAAGGGTTTTTTTAAATTATTTTTTAAACTTTTTAAATGTTTATTATTTTTGAGAGAGAGAGAGAGAGACAGAGAGCAAGCAGGCGAGGGGCAGAGAGAGAGGGAGACACAGAATTGGAAGCAGGCTCCAGGCTCTGAGCTGTCAGCGCAGAGCCTGACACGGGGCTTGAACTCACAGACTATGAGATCATGACCTAAGCTGAAGTCAGCCGCTTAACTGACTGAGCCACCCAGGCACCCCCAAAGCATAAAGTTTTAACCCTTCTTCTGTGAACTGGCCCCCAGGCTCTGTCTCGTTCTACCTGTTGCCTTGGGACAGTCACACTTTCCAAAGAGAGAAGGCCAGCAACAGACACATCTAATGAGCATCCATTGTGTGCCATGAGCCTCCAACAGCAGGGTGAGGATGGAGGGGGAGCTGGGCTGGAAAGAGAATATCAGCAGAGCTCTTGGCTCTTCTGTTCTAGTCCCCAGTTTCTTTTCTTTTTTTTTATTTTAGAGAGAGAGAGAGAGAGGTGCAGAGGGGGAGAGAGAGAGAATCCCAAGCAGATCCCACACTCCGCATGGAGCCCAGTGAGGGGCATCATTCCATGACCCTGAGATTATGACCTGAGCTGAAACCAAGAGTCGGCTGCTCAGCCAACTGAGCCACCCAGGCGACCCTCCCCGCCCCCGAGTTTCTTTTCTAAAAGCAGCAAGTATTCACTTTCTTTGTGTCTTTTCACATATGTTATGTGTACATAATATATAAGCCTGTACGCATACATAAACTTATTGGTGTGCATTTAGGTTTGTGTGTGTTTGTGTGTCTCTCCCCCATTTTACCCCACATATAGTAGCATCCTATACACAGTGTTCCGCACCTTATTTTTTTGGTCACTAACAATATATTTGGCAAAGGATGTACCTCACTCTAGTTAATGGCTGAATAATATTCTCCTGGTTTCCTTAATCAGTTATTCAGGGTGTACACTTTGTTTACGACTATAAAGCTGGAATATATATCCTGGAACAAAACAGCAACAAGCCCTGTGTATTTAGCTACTGACAAGCTCACTCCTATGCACACTGTCAGTGTTCCGAGGACCTGGCGTGGGATCCTGCGCAGTGTGGGGCAGAGGGACCTGTGGGTTGGCAACACCCAATCTTCCAGATGCCCGTGTATATCATTGGCTCCAAGGAATTCTGGGAAGTATTATTTTTCAGAATATAACAACATTACCAGCAAAATGTTTTCCTTGTAATGAGAGCCCAGTAACGTCTGTACATAGAAGTCAGCACTATTGTTTCAACATTCTGATCTTTTAATCCTGGAGAGAGTGAAAGCAATACCAGTTTATATGTGTGAGATAAACTTGGTTACAAGGGCAACTAATTTAGTTTCTAATCACATACAGAAAATTTTTGACAAAATCGTAGGCTCTCATTTTCATGCAACTTCTATAGGATAAGCACTGTACTTAAATTGACTCATTTAAAACATCCAACAAATTGACCCTCAAAACCAAAATTGACCCTCAAAACATCCCACAAAATAGATACTATTATTTCCATTTTAAACATGAGCAGACAGAGGCCCACATAGTTGAAAGACAGTAGTGACAGAACCAAGAGTGTTTCCCTCAAAGCCAGAGTGTTCCCATTTATTCTGGGCTGTCTCTTAGAGGGATCGAGGGTATACAGTCTCTTTAGGGTAAATCCTTTCTTCTTGTCTCAGTTTCTTTGTCTCTAAAATAGGGACAATCATTCAGGATAACTTATCTGTATTATCCTGTTTATTTTCTAGGTAATAATGTTGTTGCCATAATAAAATATGCATTCTAGGATGTAAGAGGGGGGGGGTCTCCATTCTGGTGGTCCTCACCCTTTTTATCCCCCAGGACCTGTGTCATTATCCCTGCCTGTGAAACACATGTCTTTAGAACATACTAAGTAAACTGGTATGTTTTGGGGGCCGTTTTTTTTAGTGATCAGCTACATATATAGTTGTCAAGCAGTACTTCTGATTACCTGATTTAAATGGTATTATCTCTGGGTGCCTGGGTGGCTCAGTCGGTTAAGCATCCGACTCTTGATTTCGGCTCAGGTCATGATCTCACGTTTTGTGAGTTCAGGCCCCGCATCAGGCTCTGCACTGACTGATAGCAAGGAGCCTGCTTGGGCTTCTCTCCCTCTCTCTCTGCCCTTCTCCCGCTCACTCTCAAGTATGGATATGTGCTCTCTCTCTCAAAATAAGTAAATTAATTAAAGAAATAATTAGTATTAGCTCTACAAAAACACTTCACATTCAAATGCTTTGTTAGCTCATCCTATTCATGTGTAATGTGAGTAAATGTGTTTTCATTAGGGCTTTGGATATATCATGCACTGGTTTTATCAAGTGTAGCATACTTAGGCAGAGGGGAAGGAGTTGTTTCACACTGGCATGTCTTACATTGAATTTGTATCATCCCTACGGCTGCTTCTCTGCCCCACCATTCTTTGAAGCTAAAGATATAAATGTGGTTACCCATGATCAGGCTAATATCCAAGGCAAGGGCAGGAGGATGTTAACTGGAGGTGAGCCAAACATCTGGGTTTGGTCACTCAATCAGTGGCTTTTCCTAGATGTGCAAAAGAGCAGTTATTGCATTAAAGAGTCAAATAAGGTAGGATTCCAGGAGGATTTTTGTTTTTGTTCTTTTGAGTATTTATTAAGATGCCTAAGAAGACCTTAAGCCTATGTGCTGATCACTAATATATAATCCTTGTGTTCCCCTGATTCATAAAGAGTCCCATATTAAGTGATTTTTGCCTTTTCTTGTATTGCATTTGGGAAATTGCAGAATTTGGAAGCATTGGAAGTATTTTTGTTGCTCTGCCCTCAACAAAGATGAAAACCAACTGTCTTTATAAAGCCCTTCATTACTGGAGAGCCCACAGGGATGGAGAGGCTCTGGAGGTCAAGAGATCATGAGGAGAAGAGTTTCATTGTCCAGCCATTCTAGTGAGGGGACTAGTCTAGCCTTCACCATTTCTTCAGCTTGGTGCATAAGCCCTGTGTTGACTTGGAAAGTCAGCAGGCCCAGAATGGCTGCCAGAAAGAGCTTATAAACCTGCTCCATTTGGGGATGGAGGCTGCAGTGATCACAGAAACCCTGATGGAACCTGAGATGGGAGGTCTTGGTGAGCTACGCATGGTTGGGGCTGTGGTAGGAATTTATGCTTTTGCTCTGTAGTAGAATATTACAGAATGGCCCCTGGTCTATCATACTACATATATGACCTTGTATAATCCTCTCCTACATTCATTCTAAGCTGCTTTGACTGATGGAAGGTGGCCACGTACATCTTCCAAGTTTGGATCTTGTGACCTCTGTGCTCACTCTTATGGAGCTCCGAGCATCTCTTTCTAGAGAACCATGTGGAGAGGGGGGGTCTTAGAGGGTGAATGAACATGAGGAGACAAAGGCCCAACATCCAGTCATCCCATCTGGGGGAACTCAATATGTGAGTGAAGTCACCTTAAATGACAACCACAAGAGCCAGCCCAGTTGACACCAGAGTTGTCCAGAGATGAGCTAACCTAGCTGAGTTCAGGCAATTTACATAATAATGAAAATTAATAAATAATTGCTGTTTTAAGTCACTCAGTGATTTGCTATACAGCAAATATATGCATCATATATTTACAAATATATAAGAAATATATAGTAAATCTCTTTCTATATGTATATAGGATATATGTGTGTATGTATATGCCTGACACAAAATAGGTGTTTAAAAGTGTTACTGGTTTCTTTCTATATTTCTGTGCCTTCTTAGATAGCCATAGGGATGATAAATGAAGGATGCTGAGGGGGTCTCAGCTATATATCACAACTCATCACCCAGGACATCCTCCTAGAGTTAAAGATATTTTGCCCTTTTGCTTTCTATTGGGCTAGAGGTAGTTGAGGGCAGGAAGAAAAAGACTTCCTGGGGCACCTGGGTGGCTCAGTGTGTGAAGCGGCCAACTATAGATTTCTGCTCAGGTCATGGTCCCCTGGTTCATGAGTTTGAGCCCTGCATCTGGCTCCATGCAGACAGTGGAGCCTGCTTGGGATTCTTTCTCCTCTCTCTATGCCTTTCCCTTCTTCTTCTCTCTCTCTCAAAATAAATAAATAAACATTAAAAAAAAGGGAAGACTTCCTGCTGTAGAGATATCTGAGGAGTGAAACTGTTAGATTAATACTTACTGATGGATTGTTCTCTCCAGGCTGTTGGCAAATCCACTAACCCAGATGGTCTCAGAAGTTGTTACTACTGAGATCACCCCTCACTCTTTTGTGTTAATCTTTTATCTTGCTCAAATGCAAAGGTTGTTCTGTATATTTTATATAATAATACAATATAATATAATAATATAATAATGTAATGTAATATAATATAATATAATATATAAATTTGAGTTTTTACATGCAGGGGCTCATGTTTATAATGCACCATCCAAATAAAATTATTTGATTTAATTTAATTATGCATGTAAACCAAATTTACATGCACACAGGCCATTGTTGGGTGTCCCAATTAGGTGGGTGTTGGTGGTGTGGGTGGTGAAAGAATTTGCCCAAAGTAGACCAAAAGAGATAGAAGGGATGCCTGGGTGGCTCAGTCGGTTGAGCATCTGACTTTGGCTCCGGTCAGGATCTCACAGTTTGTGAGTTCAAGCCCCATATAGGGCTCTCTGCTGTCAGTGCACAGCCCTCTTTGGATCTTCTGTCCCCCTCTCTCTGCTTCTCCCCTGCTTGTGCTCTCTCAAAAATAAATAAAAACATTTAAAAAAGTAATTTAAATAAAGAACAAAAGAGATAGAGATTTACTGACTACACTGCAAGGGAGCAGTAGGCAGGACAGTAGAGGAGAGACTGTCCGTGATGAGGCGGTAGTGAGGCAGAGGGAGTATGGGGATGTATGAACTTTTCCCCTTTTTTGTAATCTTAGGAACTGTGCCTGGTTGTAATTGGTCAGGGCCTATGGCTATTTTGAGGTGAGTCGCTTAATGAGACTGTTTGCATTCAGCTCAGTGGCAAGGGCCCTTGCCTTGCTCTATAACCATTTTGCAAGTGAAGAAAGGAAGGGAATATCTACTAAGATTCTACAGTCAACTAATGGAAGAAGATCTGGACCAAATCCCACATCCTGTTTCCCTCAGACTTCTACTCACATAGTTGAGACCATGTCGTGACCCCAAGTGTCACTATCAAAATTATGGGCGCACACTGTGCTTTGTGAAATGAGTCCAAAGAAATCCCCAGATCTTACTTGCTGTCATCAGGGCCAACCACCCAGGGACTATTCAGGGGCTTTCCCCAGTGTCTGTGCTCCAGGAGAGGAGAGGAGAGGAGAGGAGAGGAGAGGAGAGACACAGGTTTCACCTCAGCTCGTAGTGTATGCATCCAGGGGAACAGCACCTGCAGTGTGACTTGTCTGAGATTCTCAGTCATTGTTGGTTCCCCTGCAGCAGTAGGAGCCATCTTGACTTTGTCCCCTTATTCCCAGTGCCTCCCACTGTATTACTGGTTGCAGTAGTTGCTCAGTGTTTGCCCAAGTGATGGTGTCTTATCTATGGCTGTCTGTGAGGCTCAGGGCACACTCCCTTTCCTCTGCTTGGGCCACCAGAAGGACAGAGGATGTTGAAGTGTTCCCTTTTTTTTTTTTTTTAAATAATTTTTAAAAAAGTATTTATTTATTTTGAGAGAGAGAGATAGAAACAAGAGTGAGCAAGTGGGGGAGGGGCAGAGAGAGAGAGAATCCCAAGCAGACTTCACACTGTCAGAGTGGAGCCCGAACTCATGAACCATGAGATCACGACCTGAACCGAAATCAAGAGCAGGACGCCTAACAGACTGAGTCACCCAGGCGCCCCGAAGTGTTCCATTTTTGTTCTTGGTCTCCTGTCTCTTGCTGCTTTCTTTTATATTTCTTTTTTTCTATTTTATTGTTTTATTTTCCTCCCTCCTTCCCTACCTGCCTCCCTCCCTTCACCTTCTTTTTACAACACAAGATACCTTTGAATGTAAATTTTATTATTAATTTAAAAAAGAAAACTGACAAGCAAATCAGATGGAACCAATCACATTTGTTTTCTCCTTACTCTCCGGGGCTTATTTATCTCTTGGGTGGCAGATACCAGGTGGGGAAGCCTCAGTCTCTCAGCCTAAGGCAGGGAGAGGCACAAGTCAGATCTGCATCTTGATGCATAAGTCCCAACTATGAGGCAATCCCACGGATGGTATGGGTCTCCTTGCTTTGTGATTAGCTGATTAACTCATGCTTAAGGGCAGCATTGTTGCTGCTGCTATTGAAACTAGTCCAATTACAAAGCATCCTGCTACAGGGCAGAGATTTGACAATTGGATCTGGCTGCCTCAGCAAAAACCTATGTTGAAGAGAGCATGATGGTTCCAGAGGTCATTTGTTGTTGTTGAAAATTTGTTTTTTTTTTTACTTTAAAAAAAATTTTTAAAGTAATCTCCATGCCCAACATGGGCTCGAACCCACAACCCTGAGATCAAGATCAATGTGCTCTACTGACTAAGCCAACCAAGTGCCCCAGGATCATAGATTTTTTAAACTCTGGCTGGGGTGGGCCCAGTCAGGGCTCTCTACAGATACATGACAGAGGAGCACCAGTCCACATGGCATCACAGAGCAGTGCTGGTCTCTGCATGGGATAGCATGAATGGAACCCTGACATCCTTAGAACATGAGTCATGTTCATGTAGAAACTTCTTAGGGGTAGGGTGTGGATTCTAGTTCATGGATAAGCTCTTAGAGGAAAAGCCAAGGACTGGGCAGGAACTGGGAATCTCCCATGTCTCTCTCTTTTTTAAAAAATGTTTATTTATTTTTGAGAGAGAGTGAGGGGTGGGGAGGGGCAGAGAGAGAGGGAGACAGAGGATCCAAAGTGGGTTCTGCACTGATAGCAGGGAGCCCAAAGTGGGGTTCGAATTCGTGAACCCAGAGATCATGACATGAGCTGAAGTTGGACATTTAACCAACTGAGCCACCCAGGCACCCCTCCCATGTCTCTCTTGATGGACTGGGACTTTGACATGGGTGCCAGAATGGCTATGGCAATCAGGGGATGTAGACATCCTCTTGCTTTTAGTTCATGACTGAAGAAAATCTTAAAATTATCCTATCGTAGTGGTCTGGGTCAGGGCACCCATTGTCCAAGAATGAATTTAGCAGTTTCTAGTCCAGATTCAGGAGAGGAATTCCAAGAAGGAAACTTGGATTTATCATTAACTTACTAACTCTTCCATGCCTTCTAGAAATACTGTTTCTAATATATTATCTTGCAACAAGGACCAATTCAAGAGAGAACTTTTTGGAAGGATATGTCAGTGTTTTTGAGAATCACTGGGAATGGCCAGCACAGCTATCCAGCCCAAGAAGTTGTCTAGAAAATGAAGAAGAAGAAGAAGGAGGAGGAGAAGCAAGAGGAGGAGGAGGAGGAGGAGAAGGAGAAGAGAAAAGAAAATGAAGAAGAAATATAAGGAGAAAGGGATTAAGAAAGAGAAAAGAAGGAGGAGAGAAAGGTGTATAATAAGAAAAAATATTTATTTATAATATGGAAATGATTTTTCATTTCTGAGTTAGTGGGATTCTTTACTGACTGCATTAGATGTCCCGAACTCTGTGTTAGGGGCTAAAACCAGGAGAGGAGTGGAATGTATTATGGGAAGAGCTCTCTTATTTTTCTTGTACAATTCTTGTTCCAAATTTACATTTTGATCTTGGTAAGATGCCTTTATCCAAGCTCTGAAGGCGCTATGGGCATCAGACATTAATAAAATATCCCAAGATTCTACAGGCCAGGTCAGTCTCACCCACTCCCCTTCTTTTTAATTCTACTCCAGCCCACCAAAGGGCCACATTACATAGAGGCTTAATACTTAGAAAAAATAGAGCAAGAGAGGGCCATTTGCAAAGAGGAACCCATGTTACTTTTTGTTTTTAGTAATACCCCATTTTTTCTTCACACAAACATTCTCCATCTCATCACCTCCTGATGCTGGAAACTCGAGGCTGTGAATTTTTTGCTGTTCATAAATCTGCAGAAGTTTAAAGCCTTTTAAGTTCTTCTTGGTTTTTTTTTCCTCTGCTCCACTTGCAGTGGATTACTTTATCTAATTTTTAGCCTTGACCTAATTTTTGCCTCTAGTCTATGTCAACTAACAACCTGAAAAAACACAGAGGTCTTCCTGTGAAATCTGGAAGAGAATGAGTGTTGTGTAAGATACTAACCTAGGTTTCTAGAATCTTTCATGACTTCACATATGTGCTGTTTTCTACATACCTGTCATTTATATTTCCAGTGCTTGTATTTCATTATGTAAAGTGGGAATTTTATCTTTATTTGAAACTAGCTATTTGTGGACTGTGCTCTCTGTTTCTGAAACTGTTAATCACAGGGCATATTAAGATACATGACCTCTAAGTAGCTTATGGGAAATTAGAGAAACTAAACGCGTGATAGAAGTAATAATACTTGTATGAACACGGTTTTATCAGAGTTTAGGAGATGGAGTTATTTTCCCTCTTTGATCCAGGAAAGCTTCCAAGAGGAAGCTCCATCTGAGCAGGGCCAAGAGGACGAGCAGGGGTTTGCTGGGTAATACAGAAAGGATGAGCATTCTAGACTGATGGGTTGGTGTGGAAAAATGCACAAAGGTGGGGAAGGTCTGAGTGCTAAGAGATAGATGTTCAATAGATATCCAGATTTTAGGTAAGAAAAATTGGAATCAGACTCTTGAATTGGTATAATATCATGACAAAGTGAATCCATATAATTTTTTACTAGTTTTCTATATTCTTGTTATCTGAAAATGCATTCATGTGACCGTTGATGTCCTTATGTAAATATGGACACAAACTGTGACCTGGACAGGACTCAATGCAGAGCTAATAGCACTCGGCTGTGTCAACTTGTTCTGTCGGATTCCTTAATTCCTCTGATTATTAAGAAAGTTTATTCATATACCTGGTGTGCGAAGCATTTTTATAGGTGATGAGGATGTAAAAGTGAATTAAGTGTGGTGTAATGCTGTAATGCTTATAATCTCTGTAATGCTGATAGTAATGCTTACGGTCTTTTTTTTTTAATGTTTATTTATTTTTGAGAGAGAGAAACAGAGTGTGAACGGACAAGGGGCAGAGAGCAAGGGAGACACATGAACTGAAGCATACTCTGGGCTCTGAGCTGTCAGCACAGAGCCCAGAGCAGGGCTTGAACCCACGAACTCTGAGATCATGACCTGAGCTGGTCAGATGCTTAGCCAACTGAGCCACCCAGGCACCCCTAATGCTTACAGTCTTAATGGATAAAGAGCTGCACTCAAGTGTTTATAACAGGAGGCAAAACCCACACACTGTAGTCAAAGTGGGTATATCTGGCTCAAGAGCTGCTCTGATTTGCCTATTCAATAGGTTTTTTTGTTGTTGCTTGTTTTTAAAATAGGATTTTTGAAGTTGGTGGTAAGATATCCAAATGAGAATTTTCATGTAGAAAATTTGGATTTCTGGTTTGCCTTAATGTAGTCAAGTAGGTGGCCATCGTTACCTCAGTGTAACCATCAGCTAGAGACCCTTGCTAAAACTGAGACACAAAGAATCAGCTTTTATTTATTTATTTTTTTTTTTAAATTTTTTTTTCAACGTTTTTTATTTATTTTTGGGACAGAGAGAGACAGAGCATGAATGGGGGAGGGGCAGAGAGAGAGGGAGACACAGAATCGGAAACAGGCTCCAGGCTCCGAGCCATCAGCCCAGAGCCTGACGCGGGGCTCGAACTCACGGACCGTGAGATCGTGACCTGGCTGAAGTCGGACGCTTAACCGACTGCGCCACCCAGGCACCCCAAGAATCAGCTTTTAACATACTACTTTGCTTGTGCAATCAGAGCAAATAGAAATAAAGTGTCATAAGAATTACTTCTTTTATTAACTCCATGAGGAATATGAGCAACAGCTCTGTGAGCAATTAGAAACACTTGCAGAATGATGAGAATATAGAGGCTGCTTGGTTTTGAACAGAATTGGATAAATATGACAAAATCTTTGAACTTGGGCTTCATTTTTTCTATTGTCCTTGGGTCTTTTATTCTTTTATTTTTAAAGCCTTTTTCTTTATTTTGAGAGAGAGAGAGAGAGAGAGAGTGCGTGAGCGCACACCGTGTGCAGGGTCTGGGGTGGAGCAGAGAGAGATAATTCCAGGCAGGTTCCCTGCTGTCAGTGCAGAGCCTGAGTTGGGGCTTGATCTCATCTCAGGTGAGATCATGACCTGAGCCAAAATCAAGATTTGGATGCTTAACCGACTGAGCTGCCGAGGCGCCCCAGGTCTTTTATTCTTCTGTGAAAACGTTTTCCAGGTACACATTTTTGAGTTGAAGCTTGAAATAAAGCTGTTGGTAGAAGTATGAAATGTGAACAACTGGTGGGAAGTGAGGTGATTGATGGAAGGCAGGATGCATAAATAGCTAAAACCTTCATTGTCATGTGTTCACTCTAATGCAAATGAATAATCAATACACGACATCTCTGGTTTCATATGTATTGTTGCTTAGAACAACACTGTGTGAAAAAGTGAGTTGAAAAAGGAAATGTTAATTAATAATAGGGATGGGCTGGAGCTCTGGTGCTGGGTGCCTGACATCTGGGAAACTCTGAGATAAACAGGCTTATGTGGGTCAACGCCCTAGTTGTCTGGCTTCTCAGTTTGAACTTGTTTCCCAACAGTGTTGTTTTCCAAGAATAGTCATTACTGCTGATATATTTAGTAGCTGGGTCTTTCCCTTGAATTGTTGGCCTCTTTACTGTTAAGGTATGTTCTTCCTCCAAACCCAGGGTATCTTCCTGCATGGAGTGTCATGCCCTACTCTGTCTCAGTCTTCTACTTGCCTCATACCTTTCCCTTAAGAGGGACAAGCCTGGTTTTCTGCTAAAGTGCATGGGCTTTTTAAAAAGACAGATCAGAGTTTGACTCACAGCTCTGCTATTCACCTACCACGTGACTTCAGACAAGGCTCTTGTCTTCCTTTTTCTGCCAGGGAAACAGTAAAATTCTTTCCAGATACACAGACATACTAAGTCTGGTGGTGGGCTACTCTAGATTCTGAACACAGGTAAAAACACTAGGAAGTGCTGAGAGTGTGACCTCCCAGACAGCATTTGTGTGAGGCTTAATCCCAATCGCCTTGTATGAAATAGGTGCACCAAAGAGGTGGTGGTTTCCTTGTTTATTTCCAACATTCCACGAGGCATACAAATCATGAATGATGCTGAGATATTTAGGCTATATAGCACCCATCAAAGCTTCCTCTTGGGTTTAATGAGTTTTAGTCCTTTTTTGTTTTTCTTAGAGCAGTGTTTGAACCTTCTTGGAGTTAGCTAAGGGCAGGAACTACTTCACTGATATTTGTTGACTAACCAACTGGTATCCCCCAGGGCGTTAGCCAGTTACCACACTTCATACCTGGACAGTCTTGGTGGTGTAAGATCACTCTGTAGTCTTCTGTGTTGAACTGTTTTCTTGCTCAATTCTCTTGCTCAACTGAACAACAGCTCTGAGGGGTAGGGATTTGCATGTTGCCTTCAATGTAATAGTGAATGCTTTTCTTAATAATCTTAAAGCATCAACAACAAATATACATGTTGCATTAGTCAGGTTTCTCCAGAGAAACAGAGCCAATAGAATATACATAAAGAGATTTATTATAAGGAATTGGTTCATGCAATTATGAAGGCTGGCAAGTTCCAAGATCTCCAGGGTGAGTCGGCAAGCTGAAGACCAGGAGAGCTGATGGCGTAGTTCCAGTCTGAAGGCAGGCAGGCTTGAGACCCAGGAAAAGCTGATGTTTCAGTTTGAGTCAGAAGGCAGAAGAAAGCTGATGTCCCAGTTGAAGGCCATCAGGCCAGAGAATTCTCTTTCATTTGGGGGAAGGGTCTACGTTTTTGTTCTATTCAGACCTTTAACTAATTGGATGAGGCTCACCCACATTAGAGAGAGCACTCTGCTTTACTGAGTCTATCAATTTAAATATTAGTCTCACCTTAAACCATCCTCACAGAAATATCCAGAATAATGTTTGATTGAATATCCAGGTGTCGTAGACTCTAAGTCTAAAGATCTCTCTTGTCTAGCAAAAGAGCGGATACAGGATTGAAGTGAGAGATGGCTAATGTCTGGGAAAAGACAAGAGCCCTGAATAAGGGTCCTTGCCCCATATTTATTCAGATCAGAAGGCTTACAAATGTGGCAGGCATACACAAAGAGACAAAGAAACTGTGAACATTAACCTGAGGACATGAGGGGGAAAAGGGGATTTTGAAGATATACAGTGTTTGGGGTTTGGGCAATATAAAACAAAATCCAGGCGCCAGGCAGATGGGTGGATGGTAGTTAACAGCAGACAGGAGGTGCCGTGCCTGTTTATCTTTGCCAGCCTAGGGGATGAGACAGATAGGGGGAATCACCTCAGGGTTAACAAGACACCTTTTCTTTTGTTAACCATCTCAGCTCCGGCCTGCTTTGCCTGCAACACAGTGGTCCAAAGTCCAATTCACCAATTTACCTAACCTGGCCCTATTCTCCTATGAAAGCAGCTTTCTGCTATAGTACTAAATTTGGGGTGCTTTCACCCTGAATATCTAATCTTGTTATTCCTATATATTGGGCACTTTTGCACTGTTTCTATTTCAGGCCTTTGCCTCTCCCTTTCTATTTTTGGGGGCTCAGCAGCCCCTCCCTATTTTGGGGTGCCTTTGCACCTCCCCATTCCTGGCACCTTTGTGCCTCCCTATTCTCGGGTGTCTTTGCACCCCCCTATTCTTGGAGTGCCAATCTGGTTTACCCAAACTCGGGTGTGAGCATTTTATTGACTTTGTAGTTCTTTATGCCTTGTTAACCCATTGGTGTAAGCCCAGGGGATTCCTAAGCTTATCCCCCACATCCTGTGGCCCACTCAAGTTGACACATAAAATTAAACATCACATATATACATATATGTATTTATAATAGAATAGGTTTTATTTCAGGTAGTCTATTTTTTCTGGATTTAGGCATAATCATTTAAGAAAATCAGGTTTACATAGTAGAAAAATTCAGAAATGTCAATTGCATTTTCTGTAAATGTTCTTCTACACGCCCACATACCTACTCCTTTATTTTGTTGGGGATTCAGAGAACTACAGAGAATCTGAGCTGGAAGGAATTTGTTAGGTCTTTCATTCCAAGTCTTTCATTTAGCAACTGGGGACCAGAATGGTGGGGTGATTTGTCTCTCTGACACAGAAAATTTGTCTAGCTGACAGAACTGGGAATTAAATAAATGGCTCCTTGATACAAGGATTCCATTAGGACTCTGTGGCAATTTAACAAATGAGATGGGTCTGTGGGCAACCTGTAGAGAATCTCCAGGTAGTGGGATGGAGGGAAGGAAGGAGGCAGGAGCTGGGACTGGGTGTGCAAGAAGAAGGAGGATCTGACAAGGTGAGCTCCTCAGCTGAGTACTTAGAGTGAGGAGACAGGAGAAAGGGAGGGAATGTGAAGTGCTGAGGGTCTTGGGGTCAGGGGAAGGAGGGACTGGTAAACCAGGGGAAGTGAGACACGGATGCCCTACTCTCTGTCTCTTCATTCCCTCTTTTGGGACAGAAAACACGACCCACATGTGGATCCTCTTCCCACTCACTCCTGGACAAGACTGTCTCCTTCTAGGCCAAGCTTTGTAATCAACTCCCCAGACTCCTCCACTCTACCACTGGGGATATGGATGTGAAGTAAGACCTTCCCTCTCCAGACACGGTTGATTCTCTCTGCTCATCATCACAGTTGATCACTCCTCCTCCTTGGTGAGGCTGATCTGGGGAATGTAGCTTCTTATGACAGAGGCAAGGATAGAAACCACTGTGAGATCAGTCCTTGTACCCTCAAGGCAGATAGTCATGTCAAGTTTCAGGCTGGTCTCCAGGACATTCCTGTCTCCTGGCTCTTCCATGACTGCACAGGGCATCTGTTCTCAGCCTCTCTACAAGTTCTGCCTCTTCTTCCTGGTACTTGGATTTTGGAAAGCCCCATGGTCAGTGTGTGTCCTTCGTCATCTACACAGTCTATTATCTTATATGGTCTCAAGGCTTTAAATGCCATTGGCATTGATATTCTAAAATTCCTAGATTTATATCTTTAGTCTAGCTCTCTCTTCTGAACTTCAGACTCATATATCCAAGTGTCCACATGGCATCATCACTGGATGTTTAATAGACATGTTAAACTTACCATGTCTCAAAGGGAGAGATTTCTCTTCTTCTCCTACCCTAAAACTGCTCCTCTGTTAACATCTCCCTTCTCAGTCGAAGGTAATATCATCCTTTCCACTTTGAGGCCAATAACTTTGGTGTTGTTCTTGATTCCTTTCTTTTTCTTTTGTCCCCCCTTCCAACCTCTCAGTAAAGTCAGTTGTTTTCACCTTCAAAACACATTCAGCTCTCTCTCACTGCCTCCACTGCTACCACCTGGTCTGAGAGACCATGTTTTTTCCCACCAGGATCATTACACAAGTCTGGGACCTGGACTCCCTGCTTCTACCCTTAATTTCACACACAGAAACCTGAGTAGTCTTTCAGAATATAACTCAGATCATACAACTCTGCTCAGAATCCTCTAATGCCTCATTTAACTCTTGAGTAAAAACTAAAATCCTTACAAAAGTCCTTACACTCTTAAGCAATCTCTCCTCTTACACCCTTACTTTTCAGAACAATTCCCCTACTATTTATCTTCCCTCTCAATTCACTCTTCTCCAATGTCTGGTCTGTTTGCTGTTCGTGAAAGACAGACATATTCTCTTTAAGAAATCACCTCCTCTCCCCCAGATATATGTAAGGCTAACTACCATACCACCTCTAAGTCTGTGCTTCAATGTCACCTTATCAAGGGCCCTTAACTACCCTACTTAAAAATGCTATTCAGGAAGACTGGGTGGCTCAGTTGGTTGAAGCCTCCCACTCTTGGTTTCTGCTCAAGTCATGATCTCACAGTTTGTGATTTAGAGCCATGCATTGGGCTCCGTGTTGTCCATTAGAAGCCTGCTTGGGATTCTCTCTCCCTCTGTCTCTGTCCCTCCCCTGCTTACACACACACACACACACACACACACACACACACACACACACACTCTAAATAAATAAATAAATAAACTTAAAAAAAAACAGCTTTAAAAATTCTATTCATAGCTGCCCTTCATTCTCCTTCCTCTTCTATTTTCTTCCTCTCTTCTGTAAGATCCCATGGATCTTATCACCTTAACCGTCTGCATAATTTACATTCTTCTTATATTTACTCTCTGTCTCTCTCTCTTTTTGGTCTGCTGTATTCTTAGATGACTCCCACAAAGTCTGCACATAAGTGTCTAGCAAATAAGTACTCAAGACATGATTGCTGAATAAGGCTCCCCAATGAAAGGCCCAACTGCCACTACACAATATTGCTGAGATGTCAAGGTCACGGACTGATTTGGGCTCCAGGCCAGCTCTTACCAGCTTCTCGCTCAACTGCATCTGCACTCTGGTCATCCATGAGGCCTAATTTGGGCGGGGGAGGTGGGGGGAGCTGATGCAGACAACCCCTTTCCCTATCTGGTAAGTGCTGGTGATCTAACCCCTCTTTATCCGTGGGGAACTTCAATCCTTCCTTCTAACGCTTCCTCTCCGGAATCCGCACCCCTCATAGACCCCAGCCCGCTGCCTCTCTCACAGAGTCTCCAATGGCTGAGGCCCTTGACTGCAAAGCGGGTGGGCGCTGGCCGCCCTGGGTGAGTCTCCCTGACCGCGGGTGTAAATGCGCCTTCCCGCCAGCAGTGGGCAGGAGCCGCCACGCAATCCAGTGCTGGACGCTCGCCAAGCTCCGGCCTGGCCCATTTCTCCGCGGGTTCCCCGCTCTGTCCCCAAATCCCGCCTTCTTCCAGGGCGGTGGTGACGCGGTGCTGGGCGTCTATTCTGGAAAGCCATGCTCCCACCCTGGGATGCTGTGCTTCGGCTCCCGGGGCGCTCAAACAGCACTCCTGTCCACAGGGACTGTAGTGATAACACGGTGTAGGTTAATTTAATTACAGTGAATGGAATAAGATTGTAATTAACCTAGATTCAAAAGACATTTGGTTGCTAGGCTTTTCATGGTCTTTTGGTCAGCAAGGTGGCCCCAGGCCTGCCTTCTTGTACAGAAGCTTTTAAATGTGTCCTCCAAACACCATTGAACAAAAGCATTGACCCCTTTGATAAAGTTTCTGGAATGACAAATGAAAGGACCGAGCCTTTCTTCTTTTCCTCTACTATAACAAGTTCTTTCCTTACCCGGAGAGTGGAGAAAGAGTGCTCAGATGGAATTATGGAGAGGCATGTCTGAAGAGGGATGATACTTAGTGTTTTCCTAAGATATTGAAAAATTGTATTCAGGTGAAGTTTACCCATTGCATATTGAGCACATGGAGGCATTAACTGAGATCTAAAGGCTCACAGGGAACTAATTATGTAAACAGGTTCTGTAAATGAAATTACTATACAGGTTTTGTAGTACAGTGATGAAGAGTGTAGATTTTGAACAGCCTTGTCCAGGTACCAGTCCTGACTCCTTCTATACAATACTTATCATAAGAGTTGGTCAGAGGCACCTGGGTGGCTCAGTCAGTTAAGTGCCTGATTCTTGGTTTCAACTCAGGTCATGATCTCACAGTTTGTGGGTTTGAGCCCTGTGTCAGGCTCTGTGCTGCCAGCACTGAGTCTGCTTGAGATTCCCTTTCTCTCCCTCTCTTTGCCCTCCCCAGCTCTTGTTCTCTCTCTCTCTCTCAAAATAAATAAATAAACTTCAAAAGAAAGGGTTGGTCAGTTACTTATGCCTATGTCATCTAATCTGGAAAATATTGATAGCAATAATATACACATAACAGGTTTGCAGGGGAAATTTAATATGGTAAAATGTGTGTGTGTGCGTGTGTGTAAAATATGTAGCAGAAAACATTACAAGGTAAAAGATGATCTTACTAAGGAACATCAGTCCTATTTATGAGGGTAGCAATGTGGTATCCAGTACTGCTGTGACCCTTCTGTGATGCTTACAATGAGAGAGAACATGCTCGTTTGTTTTCCTTACTCCCAAAGGCATTCGAACTGGGACTCAGGGTTTCATGTCTTTTTGAGTAAGTCCTGCATAGATGGACGGCAGCTCCTACGGATGAGGCCTTATTTCTCAGAGACACTTACCCAAACTGAAATAGAGGAAATCACCTTTTAACATCTTGCTTTACTCATCAGAGCAAAGAGACATAGGTGATCACAAGAATTACATCTGGTATCAGGTCAGTGGTGAATCTGAGGAAGTGTCTCTGCAAACAATTAGAGCACCTTTTCCTAATGGTTACAAATCAGGACGTGCATGATTTAGTATCTCTTTTGTATAGAATTTGATAAATATGGCCAAACTATTGACCTTGGGCTTCATTATTTTCTACTGTCCTTGGGTCCTTTACTCTTCTCTGTAAGCATTTTTCAAGGTATTTATTTACTATTTGCTTATATATTTATGTATGTATGTATTTATTTATTTTTAAAATTTTTTAATGTTTTTATTCATTTTTGAGAGATAGAGAGAGACAGATCACTAGTGGGGTAAGGGCAGAGAGAGGAAGGCACAGAATCCAAAGCAGGCTCCAGACTCTGAGCTGTCAGCACAGAGCCCAACACGGGGCTCGAATCCACAAACCGTGAGTTCATGACCTGAGCCAAAATTGGACGTTTAACCGACTGAGCCACCCAGGCACCCCTCAAGGTGGAGTTTTTAAAATGACAACTCTGGATATGGCTGTACTGTATGTGTACACATTGAAATGTGTACAACAGATGGGAAATGAGCTGATTGATGTTAGTAGGTAAATATAAAAGTATTCACTGTCATGTATTATGTAATTAACACACACTTTCATGATATACTAATAATTATATACACATAATTTCATGTATACTATTGCTTAGGGCCAAGTTGTGTAAAAGCATGAGTTCATAAAATGGATAATGTTAATTAGTAGTACAGGTGGAATGGAGCTGTGGCCGGGTGCCTGATGTCTAGAGAACCCTGAGATAAGCAGTTGGGCTTGTGTAAGTCGATACTCTACTTGCTTGAATTTCTCAGTTTGTGCTAATCCACTTATTTCATTACTGCTGAAATTTTTAGGAAATGAGGCTTTTCCTTCAGAGGGAGACTTGGCTTCTTACCCTGTTCTTCCTCCGAAGCCAAGATAATTTCCTGCACAAAGCATCATTCCTTCTTCCATCTCTGTCTACTCATCTCACATCCATAAGAGGGACAACCTTGGTTGTCTATTAAAGTACATAGGCTTTTTAAAAAGTGTAGAATTTGTTTCCTGAATTCCACATATGAGTGAAATTATATGGTATTTGTCTTTCTCTGATTGACTTATTTCGCTTAGCATAGTACACACTAGCTTCATCCACGTTGGTGCACGTGGCAAGATTTCATTCTTTTATATGACTGAGAGATATTCCATTGTGTATATGTGTATATATATATATATATATATATATATATATACAAACATGCACACATATACACATATATACACACATATATATGTGTATATGTATATATATACACACATGTATGTATATATGTGTATATATACACACATATATGTGTGTGTGTATATATATACATATATATGTGTATATATATATACATATATACATATATATACCACTTTTTCTTTATAAAAGAAAACAAATGAACACGGTGTGGGGGAAGAGAGGCAAACCAAGAAACAGACTCTTAACAACAGAGAACAAACTGAGGGTTACCGAAGGGGAGGTGGGTAGGGGGATGGGGGAAATAAGGGGTGGGTATTAAGGAAGTCACTCGCTGTGATGAGCACTGGGTGTTGTATGTAAGTGATACTACATATGAAACTAATTGCACTGTATGTTAACTAGTTGGAATTTAAGTAAAAACTTGGGCGGGAAAAGATTAGAGTTTGACTCAAAGCTTTGCTATTCACCAACCTCATGACCTCAGACAGGAGCTCACTCTTTCTTTTCTACCAGGAAAACAGTAAAATTCTTTATGATACAGACATAATAAATTTGATGGTAGGTCAACCTGGATTCTGAGCAGGTAAAAGGTAAAAAGGTAAAAAAAGGTAAAAGGCAAAAGGTAAAAGTCAATATCATCTCTAGAAAAGTGGAGGAGGGGGTTACCGACAGGACAGCGTTGTTGTAAGGCTTGATAAAAATGTCTAGAATGGAATAGGCATACCCATATGGTGTTGGGTTCCTTCATTTCCAATGCTTAATGGGAAATTACGCTGTGTATAAATGATGAATGAAGCCAAGATATGTTAGGATATATAGTACCTGTCAAAGTTTCCTCCTGGGTGTAATGTTCTGGGTTTCTTCGTTGCCTATTAGACCAAAGGTAGGTGAAGGGAAGAAACTTTATCAGAGACAGCTGAGGACAGAAACTACTGCATTCACGTCTGCTGACTGAGAGGCATCTCCGGTGCATTCGCTGGCTGGTCTCAGAGGTTTGGCAACATCCTGTAGTCTTTTGTGCTGATCTTTTCTCTTGTTCAATTAAATGACAGTTCTGAGTGACAGGCCTTGGCATCTTCTCTGTAATAAAATCAACTTAAAAATGGTTAGGGGCGCCTGGGTGGCGCAGTCGGTTAAGCGTCCGACTTCAGCCAGGTCACGATCTCGCGGTCCGTGAGTTCGAGCCCCGTGTCGGGCTCTGGGCTGATGGCTCGGAGCCTGGAGCCTGTTTCCGATTCTGTGTCTCCCTCTCTCTCTGCCCCTCCCCGTTCATGCTCTGTCTCTCTCTGTCCCAAAAATAAATAAAAAACGTTGAAAAATGGTTTGCATCATCTTAAAATAATGATGTGATCTGTATATAAGAATAATTTTGTTTCAAATAACCATACCTTTTCTGCACAAATTCATAACGATTCTGGAAAATCAGATTTACACAGACAAATAGTGCACATCTACCAAATTTCCCATACGCCTTCTCCTACGTGCGCGCGCGCACACACACATACACACCAGACTTCTTAATCAGAGTATTCAATTTCTTTTCTTACTTAAAAAGATTTTTTTTTTACATTTATTTATTTTTTGAGAGACATAGACAGAGCACAAGTTTGGGAGGGGCAGAGAGAGAAGGAGACACAGAATCCAAAGCAGGCTCCAGGCTCCGAGCTGTCAGCACAGAGCCCGGAGCCCGAAGAGGGGCTTGAACTCACAAACCGTGAGATCATGACCTGAGTGGAAGTCAGAAGCTCAACCGACTGAGCCACACAGGCGCCCCTCTTTTTTTTTTTTTAAGTTTATTTACTCATTTTGAGAGAGAGAAAGAGAAAGGCAGAGAGAAAGGGAGAGAAAGAATCCCAAGCAGGCCCTGTGCTGTCAGCTTAATCTCACGAACTGTGAGATCATGACCTGAGCCAAAATCAAGAGACTGAGCCTCCCAGGCACCCTTCTCCCTCTCCCTCTCCCTCTCCCTCTCCCTCTCCCTCTCCCTCTCCCTCTCCCTCTCCCTCTCCCTCTCCTTCTCCCTCTTCTTTTTCTTCTTTGACAGAGAGAGAGAGAGAGAGAGAGAGCGAGCAAGCGAGAGTGAGCGCACCAGCAGGGGAGAAGGCCAGAGGAAGAGAGAGAATCTCCACACTGAGTGTGGAGCCTGATGTAGGGTTTGATCCCACAACCCTGGGATCATGACCATCCAGGTGCCCCTGGAGTATTTAATTTCTAAATAAAGTCTGAACTGAAAAGAACTCCTAAAGACATTCGTACCAAATCTCTCAGTTTCCAGCTGAGGAGCAGCAAAGGTAGAGTGATATGTCAAGCTCATTAAAAAAAAAAATTAATGATAGAACTGGTTATTTAAAAACATGTTTTCTTGCTCTGAGGATCTATTAGTACTATGTGGCAATCCCTAAATGGATGGGTCTATCTAATCTGTATAGATCTCTGAGAGAACCCGCAAGGCCAGGGAAGTGAGTTGGAGGGAAAAAAGAAGGGGGAGATAGAGATGGATGTGTGACCAGGCAGGAGGACCTCATGGAATAAGTTGCTCCTATAAGTGTTTGGAGGGGTGAGGAGAGATGGAGACAGGTGTGGGGAATGGGAAGTGCTGAGGGCCTGGGGTCTGGTCAAGGAGAGAAGAGTATCTTGGGAAACAAATGCAGGTGCCCTACTCTTTGTGTCCTCCCTCCCTCTTCTGGGACAGAGACATGAGGCAGATAAGCAAACATATTAACCTTACTTCCTGTTAATGTTTGTTTTTTTGAGAGAGAGAGAGCAAGCAGTGGAGGGGAAGAGAGAGAGAGAGAGAGAGAGAGAGAGAGAGAGAGAGAGAATCTCTGTACTGGTGGCGCAGAGCCTGATGTGGGGCTTGAACTCACAAAATGCAAGGTCATGACCTGAGCCAAGAGTCAGATGCTCAACTAACTGAGCCACCCAGGTGTCCTGCAAACATATTTACCTTGAACTAAATCTCCTTATATTTTTGTTGATTAAGCTAAGTGTTGTCCAGTGACTGCCACTACTAATCACAGCTACTAATTTTAGGTAATGTGCTTTTTCCTCTTGGGTGTCTTCCGAGGGCTAGGTTAGTCTCACGCTACAAAGGCAACTTTCTTCTCAGTATGAAGACAAGTGTTTTCATGGAGAACAAATCTCTAAACATTTCCTTGTCCTGCTGCCTGGTGCATATCCTCTTCAGAAAGTTAAGGTCAGATAAAGGACACTGGTTTGAGTCAAAGCTCTACTACTTCTGAATAATGAGACCCTGTACATACAATTTAGCCAAGTGGAACACACCAGAAGATTGGACACTTTAAGCCCAATGGCCAGATATGCAGGGCCACGAACACACCAAATTGTGAGAGCTGTAAATAAGAACTGTTGTGCAACTTAAACAAAAGTAACTGAGCAAATTAAAGTTCAAAAAGAGGAAGTGCTCTGTTCTTGGCCATGATAAAGTAGATAGAAGTTAAAGGATGTTGAAATCTAGGCATTCCATCTCAACTCAAGTTTGTCAGATTGCCTAATTGCTTTTGTCCTGTTGCCTAATTGCACAAAAGGCTTTTGAGACCCATCTGCCTGGGAAACCTATTAAGAGCCATGAAACCTGCTTACACTATAACTTGTTGATTGACTGTATGTGCACCTCCTGCCACCTTCATTAGCAAGGTCCCTAAACTAGCTAGTTTTGGAGTTCTGGGAAGTCATATGTACTAATTCCATCCTTTGTCTTACTGAAATGCAGACCCAAGTCTCAGGCAGCTTCTTCTGTAATGAGAACACTCACCATTTTAACTGTGGGGACAAAAACAATGCAATCTTTACATAAAAGTGACTAATATATATTTTTTGCCTGAATAAACTAACAATCACTTTTAAGAACAGTTAGCCTTAATTAGATGAACAGTTCTCAAATGGAAACCCGATTTGCAAACAAAATATTTCTCCTTACCTGAACATATATAAACTAATATGCACACACACAAATCCCACGTGGGCTGATGCACACAAGTAATGCTCAATTAGGGAGTGAAAGAATGGCAGAGTGGAAAATCTTTAGTCTATAACCTTCATTTTAGAGCTTACAAGTGGAGGATGAGGTGATTTGCCTACCTCCCATAGCAAGCTTGTGACAGACAGGCACCAAACAGCAGGTTCCTCTCTTCATGCTTGTGATGTCATAGGCACTCTGTCTGATGCTGGTAAACATTCTAGATGCGAAGTAGTAAACGTGAAATTAGTCCATCTAGGCAATGTGTTTAAGATCATTACAGACTTTTTCCATGTGGCCTTCATCCTGAGGTCTGGGAAGAAAATATCTACAATGTCATTTCTTCAGGATTAGAGGAAAGAGGCGGTGGAGGTTCCATTTTTGCTAGGCATATCCACTCTTGAGAGGGACATGTCTATTTCTGTAGATGTCATCTGCTTGGCAAAAACTCTTCCCTGGGACTCCCAGCTATGAAAAAAAGGAGTTAGAATATTAGACTCAGAGACAGGAACCTGACACCCAGGCAGTGCTCAGAAACCCTGAACATCGTTGGAAAGTTTCCTGATGATGGACCCTATCCAAGGAAGAGTTGGGGATCCTTATTTTGAGGCAAAGAAATATGTGGGGGAAACATGAAGTCTACTCCCTTAGAATTGAAATGCTCACATTTTCTTTTTTTTGTTTAAGTTTATTTTATTTATTTTGAGAGAGGGAGAGAGAGAATCCCAAAGGTTCCACACTGTCAGCTCAGAGACTGATGTGGGGCTTGAACTCACGAACCATGAGATTCTGACCTGAACAGAAACTTAAGAGTTGGTTGCTTAACTGACTGAGCCACTCAGATGCCCCACATTTTCTTTTCAATAGCATTTAAAACAGGCATGTGTAGGGGTGCCTGGGTGGCTCAGTAGGTTAAGCGTCCAACTCTTGGTTTCAGCTTAGGTCATGACCTCATGATCCATTGGATGGAGTCCTGAGCTGGGCTCTGTGGCTGACAGTGTGGAGCCTGCTTGGGATTCTCTCTCACTCTCTCTCTGCGCTTTCACACCCTGCACACACTCTCTCTTTCTCAAAATAAATAAACATTAAAAAAATAAAACAGGCATATATATTTAAAGAAGTGTGTGTGTGTGTGTGTGTGTGTGTGTGTGTATTTCAGGAAGTGTAAACATTTTTTATGAATGCAAGGCATATGGTTTGTCAATTCCGTTCTGAGTTAGCAGGGAGACCCACTTCCCTCACAGGCTAGGAATCATGTGGCTGATAGATGCAAACACTTTAGAGATGTAAAATTTCAGGTTAACTGGACTGCTCAATTAAGGAGCAAGAATCTACTTTGGGGTTGGGAAATAACCTTGTATGACAGTCCCATACAGGGGTGAGTAGGTGGTAGGCACCTCCTTTATTGACAAGTCCTTCTCTCTCCTTGTCTCTTACCCAGAGAAATGAAGGGATGTGAGGTAGAAGGAGGATGTGAGGACAGTAGTTGCTGTGAGTACAAGAAGAGTGAGTGTAGATAGGTCAGGAGAAGAGAATTTATGACATTAAGTATTTGGGGCAAGGAATTCTTAGAAATAGGTACTTAGGAGGAAGGGTACCATGGCCCACTCTCTGACCCCACTCTTCTTGACCTGTTTTCACAGGGAGCATGAATCTGATGTGGACCTTCCTCCACCTTCTCTTCCTGGAGCAAACTCTTCACCCCAGGCCTGCTCTCCTCTACAAAACATACAGACAACACCAGGTCCTGGGTCCCTGGAGGACACCACCGATACTGTGAGGTGATGGTGAGGTGATGGTGGCTGATGCACAGGGGTAAATGCAAGACGATCAACACCTTCATTCATGAGGATGTGGCCACGTTGGCATATTTCTGCAGAATTCCACCTCTGCCCTCTACCAACAGCTGCTGCGTGCACAACGGTCACAAAGGTACTCACGATGTCTGTGTGCTTTGCCGCATAGGAACCAGACCCCTGCACTGCTTTACCACCTTAGGCCCATCCCTGTAGGCTGTGAGGACGGGGCACCTGTTCACCTGGATGGCTAGATGACTCCTGCACCTCACACAGGAAGCTAAGTGACTTGCACCCCACACCTCCAAACGTTTGAGGCCCTGGCCAAAGACTTCCCTGTAATGCTTCTCCCCTCGTATAGGGATCTCTCATTGTAACCATTCATGTGCACTTCCTGCATCTCTCTCCCAGCCTCTGCCCCCAAATCACCACTCCACTGGACACGCCGGCCACGGTGTCAATTTTTTTTGGTGCAAGACAAAATGGGGGTGGAGGAGTTGGGGAGAGCCTGGGTAATGGGCATCTACTGTGGAAAAGCCTTGCTCTCACTGAGTGGCTACACAGGCCCGGCTGGCCGGGCAGATTTGCCCAAAAGGTGCTCTGGTAACAACTCGCAGTGGCACTGGCCCTAGGCAGCCCTGAGTGGTCCGGCTCACAGGGTCTTTCTTCCCCACCTTCAGCTCCCTTCTCCCCAGCGGGCTCCTGCGGAGGGGATTAGGGACAACATCCAACGGGGGAAGCCCGCTGCCTTTCCAGAAACAAAGCCCTGAAGCTGGGAAACAGCACTGGAAGGAGCCGCTACCTGGAGGAGAGAAGTGGTGAAGCAGGGACTCTGGCAGGTGCTCGCGGCCGCCTCATTGGCCTGCAGGGGGCGCTGCGCCACCTGAATCCGTTGGCCAAGCAGAGACCAGAAATTTTTCCTGGGTTGGTGGGTTGGAAGTTTTGTGGTTACCAACACACGGCTGGGGGGTAACAGGTGAAGAAGCAGAAAATTCAGCCGATATGATTACAGTCTAACTTTCAAAGAACAGATTTCTGAATTTTATCATAACTTTCATGCTCTCATGCTCTTTAGTATTGAATTTACCACCTTCAGATTTACATTCCAGCACTGTAGATATGAAGGAAAGAAAAGATTAAGTACAGAGCAGCTACTTATGCTATAAGCTTTACAGTTTCACTGTACTGGAAAAGAGTTTGTTTCATTTTTTTTTTTAATTTTTAATGTTCATTTATTTTTGACAGAGAGACAGAGAGCAAGTAGGAAAGGGGCAGAGAGAGAGGGAGACACAGAGTCCGAAGCAGGCTTCAGGCTCTAAGCTCTAAGCTCTAACCCACAAATCATGACCTGACCCCGTCAGGGTCATGACCTGACACGAAGTCAGATGCCCAACAAACCGAGTCACCCAGGCGCCCCAGTTTGTTTAATCTTGTAATCCATTGTATACACACTTCATTTCTTTTCTTTGTTTTTCTTTTTTTAAAAGTGCGCACCATGCCCAAAGACCCCTGAGATCAAGAGTTGCATGCTTTATCCTTGGAGCCGTCCAGGTGCCCCTACACAATCCATTTCTGAAGGCAGTTTTTCTACCCACAAGAGGGAGAATCTGTAGGTGACTTTCTTCTCTACCCTGTGACTCCACCAAAATCGTGTCAAGGCTTTAAGTCAAAGGAAGGCACCTGACTCTAGGGCAGCCATCCATGGACTGACAGGCTGGGTGCCCATGAAAGAAACTGGTCTGGAGATTTTACTGTCCTGGAATAAGGTTGACAAAACTGGATACTCTTATTTTCATTTCCCCCCATAATTCCAGGAGCTGTGATTGTATTGTCTTCGTTTGTGACCTTTAGCACGTAGCCTATTGCTTGCTATAAGAGAGCTTTCAATAAATCTTTAATGGGCCATTGTAATAGGTCCTGCTGGTGCTAAGGATTTTTTGCAGATTCTGTTTTCAGAATGGGAAAGTTCCCTTCCCTTCTGCTCTCCGTTGCCACCTGTAAATGGATTGTGAATTTTGTTGAATAATTTTTCTTCATCTGATGACACAGTCATATACTATTTCCGTCCTAATCAGTTAATGGAGTGGAATTGAATAAAATTTCTGGACATAAGCAACTCCATTTTGAAGCTCTATTTTCCTTGTCAACTAATGAACTCTTGGACTGGGCCAGAAGCCACAATGGTTTTACAAGCAGTTCCTCATAAAATTTCAAATGAGCAACTGGCATTAGGATCATGTGAGGACAGGAGAGTTAATTAATACATACCAGTGACCGTTTCATTTGATAGCACCAATAAAGTAATCAGTAAGATAGTAATCAGAGCGGTTCAATCAATTAGCACCAAATTGCCTGTTTTTTTCTTCCTTCTCTTATCTAAAGCATGTAATTACCCCTTCCTTCTTTCTCATAAAAAACCCCCAGTTTTCCCCACCTGAGGGGGCACTTTTCTGGTTACCCTTAAATCTAGTCCCACATTGTAACTCTGAGACCCCAAATAAAAGCCTTTGCTCTTCTTCTTTTTCTTTTAAAATTTATTTATTTGAGAGAGAAAGAGAAAAAGAGAACGGGGTAGGGGCAAAGAGAGAGGAGAGAGAGAATCTCAAGCAGGATCTGCATTGTCAGGGAAGAGCCTGATTCCAGGCTCTATCCCACAAACCACAAAATCATGACCTGAGCAGAAATCAAGAGTCAGATGTTCAATGGACTGAGCCACCTGGGTGCCCCACCTTTGTTCTTTTTCACTTCTGCCTTATTTTCTTGGTTAATTCTGGGTGAATTGCATTAGTTGATTTTAGACTATTAGACCAGCTTTGAGATGAATCCATTTTGGTTATGCTAAACTGTCTTTTTATATATAAATGAATTTACTTTGCTAATATTTAAGGATTTTATTTTGCATTTATGGTCATGAATGAAATTGGTATGTATGTATGTATGTATTATTATTATTATTATTATTATTATTTGTATTATCTTGTCTGATTTTAGTATCCAGGTTGTATGTTAGCCTTCAGAAATGAGTTGAAGAGTATACCTTCTTTTTCTATTTCCTATAATTGGAATTGTGTGTTATTTTACTATTTACAGAACTCATCTGTAAGGCTGTCTGGTCCTGGCATTTTCTATGTGACTGTTTTTTAACTTATGTTTCAATCTCTTTATATTGTTATGTAGATACTGAGTTTTCTGTTCTTTTTTTTTTTTTTTGAAGTTTATTTATTTATTTTGAGAGACAGAGAGAGAGAGCGAGTTTGAGGCAGAGAGAGGGGTGTAGAGAGAGAATCCCAAGCAGGCTCCACACTGTCAGTGTAGACCCTGACATGGGGCTCAAACTCATGAACTGTGAGGTCATGACCTGAGCGTAAATCAAGAGTTGGATGCTTAACTGAGCCACCCAGGTGGCCCTCTATTTCTTCTTGAGATAGCTTTATCAGGTTGTATTTTTATCTAGAAATTTATCCATTTCATCTAAAGTATTTAAATATATCAGCATAACTGGATGATGTATGAAGTGATAGTATACCTGGAACTAAAGTTATACTGTATGTAAATAAAAAATTTTTAAACATATATATCAACACAAAGCTATTCATAAGGTATTTAATATTTGCAGCATCTGTTTTTACATCTTATTTCTGTTATGACATTTTATTTGTACCCTTTATATTGATAAACCTATGAGATGTGTCTCTGTTATTAGGCTTATTAAACAAATACTTTTTTTTTAAGTAGTCTCCATGGGCATGGAGCTTGAACTAACAACCCTGAGATCAAGACCTGGTGCTCAATGGACTGAGTCATGCAGGAGCCCCAAACAGTGACTTAAAAAAAAATTTTTTTTTAATGTTTATTTATTTCTGAGAGAGAGAGAGAGACAGAGAGTGATCAGGGGGAGGGGCAGAGAGAGAGGGAGACACAGAGAATTTGAAGCAGCTCCAGGCTCTGAGCTGTCAGCACAGAGCCCAACATGGGGCTTGAACCCACAAACCATGAGATCATGACCTGAGCCAAAGTCACACGCTTTACCGACTGAGCCACCCAGGGACCCCCCCCAAACGGTGACTTTTCCTTAAGGTTTATTTATTTTGAGAGAGAGAGAGAGAGAGAGAGAGAGAGAGAGAATGAGTAGTGGAGGGGCAGAGAGAGAGGGAGAGAAAGAATCCCAAGCAGGCTCCATGCTGTCAGCCCAGAGCCTCAAGTGGGGGCTCGAACTCATGAACCATGAGATCATGAACGGAGCTGAAACCAAGAGTCACACGCTTAACTGACTGAGCCATCCAGGCGACACCCCCCTAAATAATGACTTTTTCAGACATACCAAAGCTAAAAGAGTTCATTGCCTGAAAGAAGTCTTTCAGATAGAGAAAAAATGACAGCAGGTGAAAATAGGAATCTACACAAGGAATGAAAGACATTGGAAATTGTAGCTATATGACAATATGAACAATTGCTGGGAATAATGCATGGGAATAGTTTGGAAAGTTTTGATTTACAATGCTAAACTATGGGATTTTGTTCTCCATGAAGGAATGTGCTTATTTTCTAAAGGAAAACCTCTGATAATATAATTTTATTTAGCCTTCCAATAAGTGTCAAACACAGTAAACCTGTCTCCAAATTAAAAAGAAAAAGTCTTTACAAGAATTTTAAGGAGAACAGGTCCCCACCCTGGTAATCACATGCACTTGAAACAGCTGTGGCAGGGGGAAGGCCGCCACCACTGAGGCAAAATTTCAAACACAGTTCTCAGTTCTCAGGCTGTTGTCCTGAGTAGGGAAAAATAACTGAAGTACTCTGCAATAAGAGAAAGGATAAAAAGTGATGGAGGGGCGCCTGGCTGGCTCAGTCGGTTGAGCCGGTTGTTTTTGACCTCGGTCATGAGTTTGTTCCTCATGTTAGGTGTAGAGATTACTTAAATAAACAAACTATGGAAAAAAATAAATGAAGGGAATCTAGGATGGAAATCAATGCTGCCACTATAAAAAACACCCTAGGAGAAAGCTTATAGGAATGGGAAAATATTCCCTATATGTTGTTAAGCAACAAACAAACAAAAGAACACAACAACAAAGAACACCAAAAGAAGAAAAGAAGAAAAAAAGCAGAACATAAAATAGTATGTATCCTATCACACATTTTAGTTTTAAATTTAACCAGACACAAAATAATAGTTGGACATTTGTGAATATGAAGAGTATCTTCAACTGGTGAGATCACAGCTAACTTGTTTTTGTTTTTTTAAGATTTGTGATTTTCTCAAATTTCCCAATGTTTCTGTATTGAAAATGTGTTACTTCTCCAATAAGGAAAAAAAATGAAGATGTTATTTAAAATATTGGCTCCTTAAATCAGACATTCTGAGGTTTCTTTACAGACTCACCAAAACCCACTTCTTGCTGCATTGGGGACTGCACACTCAGCTAAACTTTTGGACTCGTCCTCCAGGTGGGTGATACTTATAGAGGAAGAATGTTTGGAATTCTAGAGTTGCTCAGAGGATTTTTTGACTGCTTTTTATGAAGCCAATCCACTTCTTCTCCCCAAGAACACTTCAAGAAAAATGCATCACCCCCTGGGTAACTGCAATTTTCTCTTTGTTGTCTTTCAGAAGGCTGATTGGTAATACACATACAGGGAATCCCTATTTTGATACAAAAATGTTTTTCTCTAAGAAGAATCATCATGGACTTCTCCCTTGGTCTCCTACCATTTTCTTTTCTTTTCTTTTTTTAATTTTATTTTTTAAATTTACATCCAAATTACCATACAATGCAATGATGATTTCAGGAGTAGATTCCTTAATGCCCCTTACCCATTTAACCCATTCCCCCTCCCACAACCCCTCCAGTAACCCTCTGTTTGTTCTCCATATTTAAGAGTCTCTTATGTTGTGTCCCCCTCCCTGTTTTTATATTATTTTTGTTTCCCTTCCCTTATGTTCATCTGTTCCGTGTCTTAAAGTCCTCATGAGTGAAGTTATATGTTATTTGTCTTTCTCTGACTAATTTCACTTAGCATAATATCCTCCAGTTCCACCCATGTAATTGCAAATGGCAAGATTTCATTCTTTTTGATTGCTGAATAATACTCCATTGTGTGTGTGTGTGTGTGTGTGTGTGTGTGTGTGTGTGTATATATATACCACATCTTATTTATCCATTCATCCATCGATGGGCATTTGGGCTCTTGCCATACTTTGGCTATTGTTGATACTGCTGCTATAAACATGGGGGTGCATGTGTCCCTTCGAAACAGCACACCTGTATCCCTTGGATAAATGCCTAGTAGTGCAATTGCTGGGTCATAGGGTAGTTCTTTTTTAGTTTTTTGAGGAACCTCCATACTGTTAAACAGAGTGGCTGCACCAGCTTGCATTCCCACTAGCAATGCAGAAGAGGTCCTCTTTCTTCGCATCCTCGCCAACATCTGTTGTTGCCTGAGTTGTTAATGTTAGCCATTCTGACAGTTGTAAGGTGGTATCTCATTGTGGTTTTGATTTGTATTTCCCTGATGATGAGTGACGTTGAACATTTTTTCATGTGTCAGTTGGCCATCTGGATGTCTTCTTTGGTGAATTGTCTATTCATGTCTTTTGTCCATTTCTTCACTGGATTATTTGTTTTTTGGGTGTTGAGTTTGATCAGTTCTTTGTAGATTTTGGATACTAACCCTTTATCTGATATGTCATTTGCAAATATCTTCTCCCATTCTGTCAGTTGCCTTTTAGTTTTTCTGATTGTTTCCTTCACTATGCAGAAGCTTTTTATTTTGATGAGGTCCCAGTAGTTCATTTTTGCTTTTGTTTCCCTTGCCTCTGGAGACGTGTTGAGTAAGAAGTTGCTGCGGCCAAGATCAAAGAGGTTTTTGCCGGCTTTCTCCTTGGGGATTTTGATGGCTTCCTGTCTTACATTGAGGTCTTTCATCCATTTTGAGTTTATTTTTGTGTCTGGTGTAAGAAAGTGGTCCAGGTTCATTCTTCGGCATGTTGCTGTCCAGTTTCCCCAGCACCACTTGCTGAAGAGACTGTCTTTATTCCATTGGATATTCTTTCCTGCTTTGTGAAAGATTAGGTGGCCATACGTTTGTGGGTCCATTTCTGGGTTCTCTATTCTGTTTCATTGATCTGAGTGTTTGTTTTTGTGCCAGTAGCATACTGTCTTGTTGATTACAGCTTTGTAGTACAGCTTGAAGTCCTGGATTGTGATGCCTCCTGCTTTGGTTTTCTTTTTCAAGATTGCTTTGGCTATTCGGGTCTTTTCTGGTTCCATTCAAATGTTAGGATTGTTTGTTCTAGCTCTGTGAAGAATGCTGATGTCTTTTTGATACGGATTGCATTGAATATGTAGATTGTTTTGGGTAGTATCGACATTTTAACAATATTTGTTCTTCCTATCCAGGAGCATGGAAACTTTTTCCATTTTTTCGTGTCTTGTTCAATTTCTTTCATCAGCTTTCTATAGTTTTCAGTGCATAGATTTTTCATCTCTTTGGTTAGATTGATTCCTAGGTATTTTATGGCTTTTGGTGCAGTTGTAAATGGGATCGATTCCTTGATTTCTGTTTCTGTTGCTTCATTGTTGGCGTATAGGAATGCAACCGATTTCTGTGCATTGATTTTATATCCTGCAACTTTGCTGAATTCATGAATCAGTTCTAGCAGTTTTTTGGTGGAATCTTTAGGGTTTTCCATGTAGCGTATCATGTCATCTGCAAAGAGTGAAAGTTTGACTTCCTCCTGGCCGATTTGGATGCCTTTTATTTCTTTGTGTTGTCTGATTGCAGAGGCTAAGACTTCTAATACTATGTTGAATGACAGTGGTGGGAGTGATGACATCCCTGTCTTGTCCCTGACCTTAGGGGGAAAGCTCTCAGTTTTTCCCCATTGAGAATGATATTAGCATTGGGTCTGTCATATATGGCTTTTATGATCTCGAGGTATGATCCTTCTATCCCTATTTTCTTGAAGGTTTTTATCAAGAAAGGATGCTGTGTTTTGTCAAATGCTTTCTCTGCATCTTTTGAGAGGATCATATGGTTCTTGTCCTTTCTTTTATTGATGTGATGAATCACAATGATTGTTTTGCAGATATTGGACCAACCCTGCATCCCAGGTATAAATCCCACTTGGTTGTGGTGAATTAGTTTTTCAATGTATTGTTGGATCCAGTTGGCTAAAATCTTGTTGAGGATTTTTGTGTCCATGTTCATCAGGGGAATTGGTCTATAATTCTCCTTTTTAGGGGAGTCTCTGTCTGGTTTTGGAATCAAGGTAATGCTGGCTTCATAGAAAGAGTTTGGAAGTTTTCCTTCCATTTCTATTTTTTGGAACAGCTTCAAGAGAATACGTGTTAACTCTTCCTTAAATGTTTGCTAGAATTCCCCCGGAAAGCCATCAGGCCCTGGACTTTTATTTTTTGGGAGATTTTTGATTCCCAGTTCTATTTCTTTACCGGTTATGGGTCTGTTCAAATTTTCTATTTCTTCCTGTTTCAGGTTTGGTAGTTTATATGTTTCTAGGAATTTGTCCATTTCTTCCAGATTGCTCATTTTATTGGCATATAATTACTCATAATATTCTCTTATTGTTGTTTTTATTTCTGCTGTGTTTGTTGTGATCTCTCCTCTTTAATTCTTGATTTTATTTATTTGGGTCCTTTCCTTTTTCTTTTTGATCAAACTGACTAGTGGTTTATCAATTTTGTTAATTCTTTCAAAGAACCAGCTTCTGGTTTCATTGATCTGCTCTACTGGGTTGTTTTGTTTTTGGGTTTTTTTTTGGTTTCCATAGCATTAATTTCTGCTCTAATCTTTATTATTTCCTGTCTTCTGCTGGTTCTGGGTTTTATTTGCTATTCTTTTTCCAGTTCTTTAAGGAGTAAGGTTAGGTTGTGTATCTGAGATCTTTCTTCCTTCTTTAGGAAGGCCTGGATTGCTATATACTTTCCTCTTATGACTGCCTTTCCTGCATCCCAAAGGTTTTGGGTTGTGGTGTTATCATTTTCACTGGCTTCCATGAACTTTTTAATTTCCTCTTTAACTTCTTGGTTAGCCCATTCATTCTTTACTAGGATGTTCTTTAGTCTCCAGGTATTTGTTACCTTTCCAAATTTTTTCTTGTGGTTGATTTCGAGTTTCATAGTGTTGTGGTCTGAAAATATGCATGGTATGATCTTGATCTTTTTGTACTTGTTGAGTGCTCTTTGTGTCCCTAGTATGTGGTCTATTCTGGAGAACGATCCATGTGCACTGGGGAAGAATGTATGTTCTGCTGCTTTAGGATGAATTGTTCTGAATATATCTGTTAAGTCCATCTGTGTCATTCAAAGCCCTTGTTTCCTTGTTGATTTTTTGATTAGATGGCCTGTCCATTGCTGTCAATGGGGTGTTGAAGTCCCCTATTATTATGGTATTACTATCAATGAGTTTCTTTATGTTTGTGATTACTTGCTTTATGTATTTTGGTGCTGCCACATTTGGCACATAAATGTTTACAATTGTTAGGCCTTCTTGGTGGATAGACCAAGATATAAGGCCCTCCTTCATCTCTTGATACAGTCTTTATTTTAAAGTCTAGATTGTCTGATATAAGTATGGGCGCTCTGGCTTTCTTTTGTTGATCATTAGCATGATAGATGGTTCTTCATCCCCTTACTTTCAATCTGAAGGTGTCTTTAGGTCTAAAGTGGGTATCTTGTAAACAGAATATAGATGGGTCTTGTTTTCTTATCCATTCTGTTACCTTATGTCTTTTGATTGGAGCATTGAATCCATTGACGTTTAGAGTGAGTACTGAAAGATGAATTTATTGCCATTATGATGCTTGTAGAGTTGGAGTTTCTGGTGGTGTTCTCTGGTCTTTTCTAGTCTTTGTTGCTTTGGTCTTTATTTGTTTTTTTTTTTCCCCCATCTTTTCTCCCCTCAGAGAGTCCCCCTTAAAATTTCTCGCAGGGCTGGTTTAGTGGTCACAAACTACTTTAATTTTTGTTTGTCTGGGAAACTTTTTTTTATCTCTCCTTCTATTTTGAATGACAGCCTTGTTGGATAAAGAATTTGTGGCTGCATATTCTTCTGATTCAGCACATTGAATATATCCTGCCACTCCTCTCTGGCCTGCCAAGTTTCTGTGGATCGGTCTGCTGCAAACCTGATCTGTCTTCCCTTGTAGGTTAAGGACTTTTTTCCCCTTGCTGCTTTCATGATTCTCTCCTTGCCTGAGTATTTTGTGAATTTGACTCTGATATGCCTTGTTGATGGTCGGTGTTTGTTGAATCTAATGGGAGTCCTCTGTGCTTCCTGGATTTTGATGTCTGTGTCCTTCCCCAGGTTAAGAAAGTTTTCCACTGTGATTTGCTGACATAACCTTTCTACCCCTATTTCTCTCTCTTCCTCTTGTGGGACCCCTATGATTCTGATGTTTTTTCTTTTTAATGAGTCACTGATTTCTCTAATTCTTAAATCATGCTCTTTTTCTTTAATTTCCCTCTTTTTTTTTGCTTCATTTTTCTCCATAAATTTGTTCTCTATATCGCTGATTCTCTGTTCTGCCTCAGCCATCCTTGCCACCACACATCCATTCAAGATTGCAGCTCAGTTATAGCATTTTTAATTTCATCCTGACTAGCTTTTACTTTTTTTATCTCTGCAGAAAGGGATTCTAATCCATTTTCGACTCCAGCTAGTATTCTTATTATCGTGATTCTAAATTCTGGTTCAGACATCTTGCTTGTATCTGTGTTGGTTAAGTCCCTGGCTGTCATTTCTCTCTGCTCTTTCTTTTGGTGTGAATTCCTTTGTTTCATCATTTTGAAGGGAGAAAAGGAATTGATGAGGTAGAAAAAATTAAAATTAAAAAAATATTAAAATTAAAAACAAATACATACACACAAAATCGAATAAATAATGCTAGATCCTAGGTGTGTTTTGGCCTGGGTGTTGAAAGGGGCTTGATAGTTAGAGAGAAAATGGTAAAGAAAAAAAAAGAAGTCGTTTGAAAATTTGAAAAAATGAAAACACTGAAGTAGACTAAAATGAAATTTTGGAGGTAAAATAGAATTTGAAAAAATTTACAGAAAAGTAAAAAATACAGTAGAAAAAAATTAAAATATTTTTAATAAAAATTGAAAATAAAAATGAATTTTTTCTCTTTTTATATTCAGGAAAAGAAAAAGGAAAAAGAGAAAAAATAAAAAGAAAGAAAATTGAATAGATGAACGGTCTAACAGACTGAAATACAGTTGAAATTACTTCGTTTTCCACTAGAAGTCAAACTGTGAAATGCTTTATATTCCATAAACTAAGCAGGTGGAGAGACTTGTGTTCCTGAAGAGTGAGGTTGGCCCAGTTGGGCAGGGTTTAGTGTAACGGCTCCATTCTCCAGTAGATAGCACTGCTTAGCTTACTGGGGTGGATTCTTGAGGCACTTGTAGGTGCGTACGCGCATGCGTGGAAGCATTGACCATGGCGTCACCCAGTTACCCACTGTCTCCTATCAGACCTGATCTCCCCGATCAGCAATCGTGCACCTGTCCTTTGTCTTCAGCTTCCATCCACTCCAAGCTTTTACACAGTCCGCAACCAGCCCCAGGCAGCACCTTCCTCCTGAATTTTGTTTTAGATGTGGCTGTTTTTCCCAAACCCTTACTTCTGAGGGACTGCGGTTTTGACCTGTTCTGCGCTTCTGCAGGAGGGTCTCACTGAGAAATGGTCAGTTGCCGGCCGCACCCAGGAATGTTTGTGGGACCGGGCTGCTGCTGATGCATAGAGACTGAGGCCTGGTGCCAGCCCGCCCCAGAAAAAGTTCGTGAGATGGTGTAGCAGCAGCGTTTCAGGGATTATGGAAAATCACAACATGCATCTGGCACCAGGCTTCACCCTTAATGACCTTGTTCCAGCACCAGCGAATGTGGTTGTTCTCCCGGGTCCACTGGGGCCTTACCTTTGGGGGACCCACACAGCCTCTACCAGGTGTCCTCCCGGCAAGGCAACCGCCTTTCCACTTGTGGCCTGAAGAACCCTGGACTCCACTCTGCTCCTGGGGATTCACCCTTCCCACCAGAGCACCGCCAGGTATCAAGCTGCAGAGTTCAGACTCTGTGTTCCCCCTGTTTATAGTCTTAGTGGAATTTAAACCCTCTCCTTTCTCCCTTTTTAGTTCAGTCCCTGCAGCTATTTTCAGTTTTCCACTTTCCCTCCAGCGGTTTTTTGGGGGTGCTTTTCCCGTATTCTCCCCCCATCTCTGTCGTCTCACCGCACACAAATGTGGCTCCCTGCCCTCTGTGGCTTCTTTCTCCCCAAATTCACTTCTTTGTGCTGTGTACCTGCTGAATTCTGTGGTTCAGGTTGTGCAGACTGTTGTGTTAGTCCTCAGATCAGTTTTCTAGGTGTGCAGGATGGTTTAGTGTTGGTCTGGCTCTATTTCATGGACCCGAGAGACACAAAAAACTTCCATGCTCTTTCGCCATCTTGGCTCCTCTCCCGGTCTCCTACCATTTTCTTGAGAAGGCAGTTTGATGTTAGGAAGAAAGCACAAGTCTTGTATGATGACAATTATCATCAAAAGTTTCATTAAAATGTGGCTCAGTCAGTTAAGTGTCTGACTTCAGCTCAGGTCATGATATCACAGTTCCTGGGTTCTACCTCTGCATTGGACTCACTGCTGTTAGTGAAGAGCCCACCTGAGATCCTCTGCCCCCTCTCTCTCTGCCCCTCCCCTACTCATTTTCTCTCTCAAAAATAAAAGTTTCATTAAAAGCCCTGATACTTTTAAGTTGTATGACCTCAAGCAAGGTGCTTTCACCTTCAGAGCCACCCTGGAGCATGCAGAGAACCTGTATTAGCTACTGAGGGTCCATTAGAGAGATCAAGTCTTCCAAACACTGCAACAGGCAAGGAACTGAATGAATGGGGGCCCAATCCAGGTTTCCTTGCCTCACAAGTTCTGTGACTATATGAGAAATAAAGCTATATATACAAATATCCCATTGTGTGATACAGTTAACATCATAGCTATGAAAAAGTAAGCAAGACATAAGCTCTTTTAGGCAGCAACACTAAACTTATTGCCAGATCTGACATATTTTCACCCTTCAATGCTTATGAAAAAAAAAAAAAAAGAACTTTCTTTCAGATAGGATGATGGAACAGAGAGACATAACTAACAGGTACGTCCATTATTCTATGGAAAGTACAGTCTTTATGTCTATCATGTCCAGATTCTCATCTTTGATTTAATTGAGAGATCATCAGGAGAAAGTCCATGCATATTTATCCACATATCTCCTGCACCTAGATCTGTGTTTGACACAGGGAAGACTTCCACACATACTTACTGAAGTCAATTTCCTCATCTCCCCATCCAGTTAGAGATCTGGTCTTACCTCAGACTACACACAAACACACACACATACACACATACACAGGCACATGTGCACACACGTGTGCACACACTACACTGAGTTCCCAGAGACATAAGCTTATTGGCCAGTTATCCTCATCCAGGCCCTGGGTATCTGGAGTATGGTAAGTTCATGGTGATGGGGCCAGTGGAGAAAGGGAATGGAATTATTTATAAATCTATGATGATGAGAAAAATGGGGAAAGAAAGGGAATTTGGTTTGAAGCTCAGAAAGTAAGTGGAGACTAAATCATAGTTATTTTTATGCCAATACCATACCATTTAAATTACTGTAGCTTTGTAATATATTTTGAAATCAGGAAGTGTGATACCTCCAGCTTTGTTCTTCTTGATCAAAATCGCTTTGGCCATTTGGAGGTCTTTTGTGGTTCCATATGAATTTCAGGATTTTTTTCCTCTGTGTCTATAAAAATTGTCTTTGGGATTTTGATAAAAATTGCATTGAAACTGTGGATTGATTTGGGTAATATGGACATTTTAACAATACTGATTCTTCTAATCCACAAACACAGAATGTCTTTCCATTTATTTGTTTATGCTTTAATTTCTATCATCAAAGTTTTATAGTTTTTAGTATATAAATCTTCTACCTCTTTGATTAGGTTTATTCCTAAGCATTTTATTCTCTTTAGTGCTATTATAAATGGGATTGTTTTCTTAATTTCCTTTTCAGATAGTTTGCTGTTGGTGTATAGAAATGCAAGTGATTTTTATATGTTGAATTTGTGTCCTGTGATTTTAAAGAATTTGTTTATTAGTTGTATCCATTGTGTGTGGGGGTGGGGGTGGGGGTGTGTGGTCTTCAGGGTTTGTTACATATCAGATCATGTCATTGGCAAACAGAAATAATTTTACTTTTCTTTTCCATATATCTGATAAGAGGTTAATTTCAAAAATATATAAGGAACTCCTATAACTCACTAGCAAAAAAATAATCCAATTTTAAAGTGGCAAAAGACTTGAATATACATCTATTCAAAAAAGACATACAGATGGCCAACAAGTACATGAAAAGATGCTCAACATTATTAATCGTCAGGAAATGCAAACAAAACCACTTACCACCTGTTAAAAGATATTGAGATATAACTTCACACCTCTTAGAATGACTCTTATCAAAAAGATAAGAGATAAACAGTGTGGTGAGGGTGTGGAGAAAAGAGAACGCTTCTGTACTGATGGTGGGAATGCAAATTATATAGCCACTGTGGAAAACAGTGTGGAGGCTCTTCTTCGAAAAATTAAAAATTGAATTACCATATTGTCCAGCAATTCTGCTTCTGGATATATATCCAAAAGAATTGGAGTCAAGATCCTAGAGAGATATCTGGACTCCCTGTTCATTGTAGCATTATTTATAATAGCCAAGATATGGAAATGACCCAAATGTTCACCGACAGATGAATGAATAAAGAAAATGTTGTGTATACATATAATTGAATATTATTCAGCCTTAAAGAGGAAATCCTGCCACTTGTGACACTGTGAATGTCACAAGTGACACTTTAAAACTTTGTAAGTGAAATAAATGAGCCACAGAGGGAAAATACTGTATGATTTCTTATATATGAAGTATTTAAAATAGTCATATGTATAGAAGTAAATGAAAGGATGGTAGATGAGGGAGGGAAAATATGGGGAGTTGCTCAATGTGCATAAAGTTAGTCATACAAGATGAACAAGTTCAGAAATTTTCTGTATAACATAGTGCATACAGTTAACAGGTACAGTGCCCTTAAAATTTTGTTAAGAGGATAGATCGCTCAGGTTAAGTTTTATCGCAAAACAACAGTAACAACAACAAAGGGACACAAACTTTTGGATGTGGTGATGAATATGTTTATTACCTTGATAAATCACACCTTGATTGTGTGATGGTAACTTGATTATATACATTATGTCCACATGTACCAAATGATCTGCATTAATTATGTGCAGGTTTTTGTGAGCCAGTTATGCCTCAAAGCTGGAAAAAAATAAATTGTACTTATCATCCTGTAGAAACTGGCCTGTGGCAGTTTCTATAATTCTGATTATAGAATATGATGTATCGAACAGAAGTAAATCTTTAAGGCTGAGAGGGATAGTGTCTGGAGCATAGCATTTAGGTCAAGAGAGTTTCATTATAGACAAAAGGAGAAGAGATGCACTGAACATAAAATGGAAAGACCCAGGGAGTTTCTAGAGAATTTACTCTCTCCAGATAATTTTCAAAGGTGTGAAAAACACTCTCCCTTTTTTCTTTTGATTTTTCCTATCCTTTGGACTTGGAAGGTGGACTGAGCCACAGGCTACCTCTTGCCTCCTCTGAGGAGGCATTACCTACATTACCTTTGTAGGTAAATGTAAGAAATCCTACAGGGTAGGAATGGGGAAAATCTTATTTTGTTGGCATCAGGCCTCCAAATGGAGGCAAATAAAAGGAGTACTTATTTCCTTTTTTATTAAAAAAATTTAAAAACATTTATTTATTTTTGAGAGACAGAGAGAGACAGAGCATGAGTGGGGGAGGGGCAGAGAGAGAGGGAGACACAGAATCTGAAGCAGGCTCCAGGCTCTGAGCTGTCAGCACAGAGCCTGACACGGGGCTTGGGCCCATGAACCACAAGATCATGACCTGAGCTGAAGTTGGACTTCAGCTAACTTCAGCTAATGGACTGAGCTATCCAGGCACCCAAAGAAATACTTGTTTCCTAATGGAAGCCGGGTACCAAGGTTTTGGATAAGAAAAGACTAGTGTAAGTCAGGGTTGAGGGGAGAATTTGCCTTCCAGGGATGGGTGGTGATTCACGTGGCCAGGCCAAGCTGCAGTCATGTGCTGGTGCTGGAGAGAACATCATCCTTAAGGGAAAAGGAAACCAAAGAAATTTGAAGTAATGAAGACAATGTGGAGAGTGGGACCTCTAGCAAGCAAGAAGTTGAGGTGTAGTCTGTGGTTGTGGAGATGAGCATTAAAAAATAATAATAATAACAAACCATGCTTGAATTTGTATCTTTGATGAGAATATTTTGCACATTGAGCCTTGATCTCTTCTTAAAAAAGAAAATGCAATAATAGGAGAGCACCTCTCTGCAGTGCACAATGAGATCAGCAACCTAGACTCCTGCCTTGTCTCTCTTTATTTTTGAGCAGGAAATGGCCAGCCTTATGGTGACCTGGGCTCCATGTTGCTGCTTGTCCAGCTGGACCTGCTCCTGGCTCCCTCTCCTCAGACCAGAGGGTACCCACAAATAGTTTGAGAACACAGGGATTTTCCTGGAGGTGAGGATTATTTGTGCCTGGGGTCAGCCTTCCTAGGTTCACCCATGCTGCTTCCCCAGGCGATCATTCCTTCCCTCCAACCTTGCTCTTATGGTCTCTCCCCAAGCTCAACATTCCCATACTTTCTAAGAGACTACTACTTTTTTGAATTTATTTTTTAAAATTATTTGAGAGAGAGTGGGGAGAGGGGCGGGGTGGGGGGGGAAAGAGAGAGAGAGAGAGAGAGAGAGAGAGAGAGAGAGAGAATTTTAAGCAGGTTCCACACTTACTGAGGAGCCTGACAAGGGACTCGATCCCATGATCCTGGGATCATTACCTGAGCTGAAATCAACAGTTGGACACTAAACCGTTGATAGGCATGCTGAGACTAATACTTTACACTGAATTCGGGTTTCTCAAAAAAGATAAACAACCCAATAAAATTAAGTATGACTTCAAATACATCCCTCCTTCAAAGACTGCAGATATCCCCAAGCCAAGGAAATACAAAACATCTGGCTTCCTGTTGGAATGAGGGGAATGAGGAAAATATAAGAGAAGAAAGAAAAAGTAAGATCTCAGAAAAATATTCTGCCTTGCATTTATCTTTTAATTTTCTTACTGAAAAATTTCTGAGCACTGTCTCTGTGCTCTTCCCACCTAAGGACTCAGAATAGAGAGAATATGACATAATTGTATCCAGTCTGAAATTTCAAATTTACCTTGAGTTGCAATGTGAGATCCAGTTGCTGGGAACTGTGGCAGTTTCTGCAAAGGTAGAGGGGTTCATGCACTGTGCCCCTCAGCTGCTCTTTCTTAACCTCACCTAAACTTAAAGGAGGCTTTTTGGGGTGTGTGTGTGTGTGTGTGTGTGTGTGTGTGTGTGTTACAGGGGAGGTGAACTGAGAAAGAGAACTGGTTTTCTGATGATTGAGCATCTCTTCCTTAGTCTCAAAAATGTGGGGATGGGGAAGTTTCTGGCAACATTCCTGAGAGCCAACTTATTGCCTCAAATTAGAACTTACTGTGCTACAGGGGCACCTGGATGGCTCAGTTGGTGAAGCGTCTGAGTACTCTTGATTTTGACTCAGGTCATGGTCTCATGGGGTTGGAGCCCTGCATTGGGATCTGTGCTGACAGTGCCTCCTTGAGATTCTTCCTCTCTCTCTGCCCCTCCCTGCTTGTGCTCTCCCTGTCTCTCTCAAAATAAATAAAAAAAAAAGTTACTGTGCTATAGACCTTTGCTAACAGATCTTGTTATTTGGGAAGGTAATTCTATGCAAATATGGAATCATTTTAAAAGTGAACAACCTTAGAATGCATCTTTTTGTTCTCACTAATTGTGCATCATCACAAATTCAGATGCTCCTGATTTCTCTGAGATAGAGCTCTGGAGACTCTATCAGGATCTCCTGCATGAACATTCTCCAATAGTCTGTAAGTTTATTAAGTAAAAATATGTGAAGGCCCACTAATAATATCCAAGCCACATTACACCCAGATAATGATCTCTAGAATGTTCCAGTTCAGCACATATTGTTGAAAACAGAGAGACACACATGTGCTGTAATCAAATGTGAGTGAGCCATGTACTGAAATAGGCCAAGGGATATGGAATATCTGAAAGGGAGAAAAGGAGACAAGAAGAGGAAAGAAGGAGGGAGGAAGGATATAAGAGGGTATGAGCAAAGACTCCATGAGAAGATAAATCTCCCAGTGTGAGAGACACTTTCTCCCATAATGCCTGTGGTCTTGCTGTGCATGGAGGCAGATGAGTGGCCATATCTAGTGAGTCCATGAGGTTGGAGGCTCCCTGGGACTGGGGTGTGTCTTTGAATTCTTGCTCAGAGTCCATGCTGAGAAATGTTTGATTGATGAATGGTGGGACATATTTTCATCTGACCCAGTACACTGAGTGTGCTAAACATCAATAAGTATATAAATCGGAATATTCTGCCAATTATATGTGATACTAATTTCTGTTCTTTATCTCATTGATTGTCTGGGTTTCCTGTTTTTAACTCTAGTGGTCTTCTAGGACTGGCACCAGGACCAGAACCCTAGAGATTCAAATCTCTTACCAGTGCTCTCCTGTCAAGAGCTGCCTCCTTAGTTCCAGACCCTTGAGCTGGTGGCAGAAGCCTTCTTTCAGCAGGCTATTCACTGTAAATATTACCACAGTTCCCACCTGACTTATAGAGTCAGGTAGTGCTTGAAACCTGTCCTCCCACTGGGCTGGTTCTTCTAGAATTTTTTTTTTGTTTGTTTCTTTATCTTGAGGGAAAGAGAGCATGTGTGGGGGGCTAGGGAGAGAGAGAGAGAGAGAGAGCAAGAGAGAGTGAGAGATTGAAAATCCCAAGCAGGCTCCACTCTGTCAGCACAGAGCCTGACTGGGGGCTGGATCCCACCAACCATGAGATCATGACCTGAGCTGAAACCAAGAGTTGGATGCCTAGCCGACTGAGGCACCCAGATGCCCCTGGTTCTTTTAGAATTCTGACATCAGCCTGAATCAACAGGGCATTTTACTTTGCACTCTGGCCACTCTCCTTGGGAGTCAGCTTTTTAGCCAGTTCAGTATATCCTGACAAGAACCACCTTGTTTTTTTACTCAGTGGACTATCTCAGGGGTTTCCATGTGACCAGTAGTCAAGTGGGGACATGATTTCAGGGAAGTTGGAAAATGCATTTGTGAGTATCTTAGGTATCCTAATGAATTCTCTGAAAACTGGCGGTGTGATGGAATGTTTAATCCCACCGCACACTAACGCATAACAACTATGGTTAAGAAGGCTTTGCAAAGGCTACCTAGACAGTCAACCATCCAGGGGGGTTAAAACCATAGCATAGAACCATAGCACCTATTGGTTTGCATTTCATTTCTTTTCCAATGTAGTGAACTTTAAAGGTCTTTAATTCCCTGTTATCTCAGAAGATTAGTATTGTGGGAACAGAAGGTTCCACCAGGTCCTCTACGGAGAGAGAAAAGGATTAGGTAAGTTTTTCTAATTCACATTAGTCAATAGTTATAGGTTAAGGCTTTAAAAAGAATAATTAAAATGTCAGTAAGGCCATTCAGAGGAGGTAAAAGTAAATAAAACCTTTTCTCCCTTTGACTTTCATTTCTTTTCCTTTTTGTTCTCCTGATAATGGTTTAAAGATCACTAATCCTCTTATATCTTAGAGGAATACTATTGCAGAAACACTGGTAGTACTGGATGCTCTGTTGAGGGGAAAGAGTAGGTCGTCTGTGTTAAGAAAAGTTTAAAAAGTCTGCTGTGGCGCCTGGATGGCTCAGTAGGCTGAGCATCTGATTCTTGGTTTCGGCTCAGGTTATGATCCCAGGGTGGTAGAATCGAGCTGTGTGTTGAGCCCCACACTGAGTGTGGAGCCTGTTTGGGATTCTCTCTCCCCCTCTGCTCCTCTCACTCACTCATTCTCTCCTATAAAATAAAATAAAATAAAATAAAATAAAATAAAATAAAATAAAATAAAATAAAAAATTTAAAAGTCTGCTTATCATGGTTGGTTCTAAGATATTTACAATGTGTGTTAGAACATGAAAAGCTCTGTTATAAATTCAATTTAACTTTATTTTGTTCTTTGTCTCTAACTGTTTAGGCCTTGGAACCCCTTTTCCCCATGGTTTCTGATAAACTTTGGAAAATGCTTTTGATTTATTTCACGATCCCCTTTGGGTGCTGAGATTCTTCCCATGTTTGCTCTTCAGTGTCAATGTAATCTTGGTGTCACACTAGGCAACAAACCTGAACAATAGGAAGGGCACACAGTTCTGAACAGAATTTATGGTGCCAATAAATTACAAGGGCCTTGTCAGGTAGAAGCTTTCAAATACCAATGGAAAGAACATACCATTTACTTTGATGGCCCGAGGGCCCACAAAAATAACATAAAGAAACTCTTCTAATCCTCCTTCTCCAGGATAAGCAGGAAAGCTTATATCCTACTCTTCTCCATGCTTCTTCTGATATGAGAATTGTTGGAATGAGAATAGTCTGAACTGAGAGGGGCTTTGTGAAAGAAGTTGCAGAATGAAGAAGTTAGCCCATGTGGAATTTTGTGAAGCCTTTCTTCCTTGATGTACATCTATTCCCTCATGCTGGTGAGCATTTCAGGTCCAGAAAGCCTCTCCTTAAGATTCCATAGCGTTATGGGTCTCTATATGAAGACATGAGCAATCCAGGGAGGACCCTGGGATGGTGTTCCCTGAATAGCAGAGCTTGATGCATAAAAATTATCAAACAAATATTATTTTAAAATTGTAATCAGTTACTTGGAACTTAACAATTTAAAACATAATTCTAGGGGCGCCTGGGTGTCTCTGTCAGTTAAGCGTCCGACTTCGGCTCAGGACATGATCTCATGGTCCATGAGTTTGAGCCCCACATTGGACTCTGTGCTCAGATTCTGTCTCCCTCTCTCTCTGCCCCTCCCCTGCTTCGTTCTCTCTCTTTCTCTCTCTCAAAATAATTAAACATTTAGAAATTTTATTTTATTTTATTTTTATTTTTTAATATATGAAATTTATTGTCAAATTGGTTTCCATACAACACCCAGTGCTCATCCCAAAAGATGCCCTCTTCAATACCCATCACCCACCCTACCCTCCCTCCCACCCCCCATCAACCCTCAGTTTCTTCTCAGTTTTTAAGAGTCTCTTATGCTTTGGCTCTCTCCCACTCTAACCTCTTTTTTTTTTCTTCTTCCCCTCCCCCATGGGTTTCTGTTAAGTTTCTCAGGATCCACATAAGAGTGAAAACATATGGAATCTGTCTTTCTCCGTATGGCTTATTTCACTTAGCATAACACTCTCCAGTTCCATCCACGTTGCTACAAAGGGCCATATTTCATTCTTTCTCATTGCTGTGTAGTACTCCATTGTGTATATAAACCACAATTTTTTATCCATTCATCAGTTGATGGACATTTAGACTCTTTCCATAATTTGGCTATTGTTGAGAGTGTTGCTATAAACTTTGGGGTACAAGTGTCCCTTTGCATCAGTACTCCTGTATCCCTTGGGTAAATTCCTAGCAGTGCTACTGCTGGGTCATAGGCTAGGTCTATTTTTAATTTTTTGAGGAACCTCCACACTGTTTTCCAGAGTGGCTGCACCAGTTTGCATTCCCACCAACAGTGCAAGAGGGTTCCCGTTTCTCCACATCCTCTCCAGCATCTATAGTCTCCTGATTTGTTCATTTTGGCCACTCTGACTGGCGTGAGGTGATATCTCAGTGTAGTTTTGATTTGTATTTCCCTGATGAGGAGCGACGTTCAGCATCTTTTCATGTGCCTGTTGGCCATCCGGATGTCTTCTTTAGAGAAGTGTCTATTCATGTTTTCTGCCCATTTCTTCACTGAATTATTTGCTTTTCGGGTGTGGAGTTTGGTGAGCTCTTTATAGATTTTGGATACTAGCCCTTTGTCTGATATGTCATTTGCAAATATCTTTTCCCATTCCGTTGGTTGCCTTTTAGTTTTGTTGGTTGTTTCCTTTGCTGTGCAGAAGCTTTTTATCTTGATGAGGTCCCAATAGTTCATTTTTGCTTTTAATTCCCTTGCCTTTGGGGATGTGTCAAGTAAGAAATTGCTACGATTGAGGTCAGAGAGGTCTTTTTCTGCCTTCTCCTCTAGGGTTTTGATGGTTTCCTGTCTCACATTCAGGTCCTTTATCCATTTTGAGTTTATTTTTGTGAACGGTGTGAGAAAGTGGTCTAGTTTCAACCTTCTGCATGTTGCTGTCCAGTTCTCCCAGCACAAGCATTTAGAAATTTTAAAACATAATTATAACTTAATGAAGCCTTAGACATATTTATTATGAGAGGTATAAAAGAATTACTACCATGAAAAATTCTTTCAGGTTTAATCAGATTAATTTTGAACGCTCGTGAATTGTTCCCTCGGTTTCCATTTACCCCCGTCTCATTTTCTCTGCCACATTAACCCCCACCGAGCCCAGTGTGAATGGGAAATTCATTTGGCATTTTGGGAACTATCTTTACTAACAAAGGAAAAACAAAGACCTAAAGGAAATTTAGCAAACACAAAGGTAATAATGATGCCATACAGCATAGCTCACTGAACCATCTAGTGGGAGAGGCAACTTCTTAAGCACTGGACCCACGGTCCTTTCTTTTCATCAAAAGAAAAGGAACCCCCAACAGATATCCACTCCTCCTCTTCCCTTTAGCATTTCTCTTCCAAGGAAAGTTCTAGAATAAGATGCTTGTCCCAGACTCAGTCTTAGGTGAAGAGTAGATGTGTAATCCTCCTATTAGTGTTTCTGTGTCTTCCTTTCCTTCTGAACAAATGAAAGATAAGGTTATTTTTCCCCTAGAAAATGAGTGCTGACCTAACCTCTGTTAGGGTAAGGAATGAATCAGTACATTAAAGCATGTGTGGGTGGTGGTGGTAGTGGAGGGAGATCGGTGGTGGTGGTAGTGGAGGGAGATCATAAAAATATGAAGAAAAGTCTGAAAGACTTCTAAGAGCACCATGCTTAAAGAGGCCCACGGGTAATTGAAAAAAACCTCTGCTATTTCCAACTATTATCGAATGATTTTAACCTTAATAAGTATGATATTCATGTAGGCTTTATCATGATTGTGTGAACTTACATGTGGTTCCTGCTTTTAAAGTGCCTACATCTAGTTTAATAAGAAAATATAATCAGAAATAGGTATTCTTATCCTTTATAATCAGAAGCTTTGATAAAGTTCTGATCAAGGATCACATTGACTCCATTAATCTGATAAAAACTAACCGCAAAATCACTTGCCAGAGGGTTAATTTTCACCATTCATTTGTTCATTCATCAACTGTTATTTAAGTGCCTATTATCTGCCAGGAAATGTGAGAAATGTGCTAGGCATTGTAACTCAGCTGTGTGAAATACAGACAGAAGCCCTACTTCTTAAATTTTTTAATATCATGGTAAGTGCACTCTTTAATCCTCATCCCCGATTTCACCTATCCCCCCACTTACCTCCCCTCTGGTAACTATAAGTTCTCTATAGTTAAGGGTCTGTTTCTTAGCTTCTCTCTCTCTCTCTCTTACTCTTCTTTGCTTGTTTGTTTTGTTTCTTAAATTCCACATATGAATGAAATCATATGGTATTGGTGTTTCTCTGACTGACTTATTTTGCTTAGCATTATATTCAGCTCCATCAATGTTGTTGCAAATGCCAAAATTTCATTCTTCTTTATGGTTGAGTAATATAATGGAATATTATATATATATATATATATATACACACACACACACATGTATATACACACACACACATATATATACACACACATATATATACATACATATATATACACACACATATACACACACACACACACACACACATATATATATATATATATATATATATATATATATGTATATATATATACACCACATCTTCTTTATCCATTCATCTGTTGATGGACACTTGGGCTGCTTCCATAATTTGGTTATTGTAAATAATGCTGCAATAAACATAGTGGTGCATGTATCCCTTTGAATGAGTTTTTGTATTTTTTGGGTAAATACCCAGTAGTGAGATTACTGGATTTTAGGGTTGTTCTATTTTTAACTTAAAAAAAATTTTTTAACATTTATTTATTTTTGAGAGACAGGCACAGAGCATGAGCAGGGGAGGGAGAGAGGGAGAGAGGGAGAGAGACACAGAATCCACAGCAGGCTCCAGGCTCTGAGCTGTCAGCACAGAGCCAGACGTGGGGTTTGAACCCATCAACTGTGAGATCATGACCTGAGCTGAAGTCGGATGCTCAACCGACTGAGCCACCCAGGCACCCCTCTATTTTTAACTTTTTAGGGAAGCTCTTACTGTTTTCTGCAATGGCTGCACCAGTTTGCGTTTCCAACAGTGCATGTGAGTTCCTTTTTCTCCACATCCTTGTCAACAATTGTTGTTTCTTATGTTGTTGATTTTAGACATTCTGACAGGTGCAAGGTGATATCTCATTGTGGTTTGATTTGCATTTCCCTAACGATCAGTGATATTGAGCATCTTTTCATGTGTCTGTTGACCATCTGTATGTCTTCTTTGGAGAAATGTCTGTTCATGTCTTCTTCCCAATTTTAAATTGGATTATTTGTTTTTTGGGTGTTTAATTTTGTAAGTTCTTTTTATAGATAGATAAAGATATAGATATAGATATAGATATAGATATAGATATAGATATAGATATAGATGTAGTTTATGTATATTTTGGGTACTGTTTATTGGATATGTCATTTGCAAATATCTTTTCCCATTAAGTTGGCTGCCTTTTAGTTTTGTTGATTATTTCCTTTGCTGTGTAGAAGCTTTTTTTGGGTGTAGTCCCAATTGTGTATTTTTGCTTTTACTTCCCTTGCCTCAGGAGACATATCTAGAAAAATGTTGCTATGGCCAATGTCAGAGAAATTACTGCCCATGCTCTCGTCTAGGATTTTTATTGTTTCAGGACTCACATTTAAGTCCTTAATCCATTTTGAGTTTATTTTTGGGTTTGGTGAAAGAAAGTGGTGCAGTTTCATACTTTTGCATGTAGCCGTCCAGTTTTCCCAGCACCATTTGTTGAAAAGACCATCTTTTCCCCACTGGATATTCTTTCTTGCTTTGTTGAAGATTAGTTGACTGTATAGTTGTGGGTTTATTTCTGGGTTTTCTATTCTGTTCTATTGATCTATATGTCTATTTTTGTGCCATACTATACTGCCTTGATTTCTACAGCTTTATAGTATAACTTGAAGTCTGGAATTGTATATTTTAAGTTTTGTTTTTCTTTTTCAAGATTGCTTTGACTATTTGGGATCTTTTGTGGTTTCAAACACATTTCAGGATTGTTTGTTGTAGTTCTGTGAAAAATCAAAGGCCCTACCTTTTGAAACATTCATTTGAGTGGAGGCAGACAATATTAAACAAGTAACAAAATAAATAATACAGATTACAATAAGAGCTATGAAGGAAAAATGTGATGTAATAGAGGAATTGGTGTGTAGAAGAACAGAACTACTATAGACTGAATGTTTGAAATGTTGAAATCTTCACCCCTAATGTGATGGTATTAGGAGGTCAAGCCCTTGAGAGATGATTAAGTCATAAAGGTAGAGCCCTCTGGAGTGGGATTGGTGCCCTTATAAAAGAGATCCCCCAGAGGTCCCGGTCCTGCCACCATATGAGGACAAAGCAAAAAGATAGCCATCGATAAACCGGGAGGTGGACTCTCACCAGACACCAAATCTGCTTGTGCCTTGATCTTGGACTTTCCAGCCTCCAAAACTGTGAGAAATAAAAGTTCATTGTTTATAAGACACCCAGTCTATGGGAGTGTGTTGTAGCATCCTGAACGGACCAAGACAAGGACCACAGACAGGGTGGTCAGGGAAGAATCTCCACTGAGGGGAAATTTAAATGGAAACCCGTCAGATAAGGAGACAGTCTTATAAAAGAACATTTCAGGTAGAAAAAATAGCAAGTGCAAAAGCCCTGAGAATGGCAAAAGCTTGGCATTTTCTCTGTCCTTAAAGAGGCCAGTATGGCTGGGGAGAGGTAAGGGGGTGCAAGATGATGGTGAGGAGGTAGAAAGGGAAGAAATAAAATCCATACTAGAAGGAATCAGCTGAAGAGTCAACAGCTCCTGGATTTCTTGCCATAGAGTCGGCATGGCCTCAGGAAAATGGGAAAAGGAAAGCTCCCATTTCTTATTTATTCTGAGAGAGAGAGTAAATGAGTGGGAGAGGCAGAGAGAGAGGGAGAGAGAGAGAGAGAACCCCAAGTAGGCTCTGCACTGTCATTGCAAAGACCGATGTGGGGCTTGAACTTATGAACCATGAGATTGTGACCAGAGCCAAAACCAAGCGTTGGACACTTAATTGACTGAGCCACCCAGGCGCCCCAAGTAAAACACCAATTTCTTAAAAAAATTTTTTTAATGTTTTATTTTATATTTGAAAGAGAGAGTGAGTGAGCACAAATGGGAGAGGGTCAGAGAGACGGAGACAGAATCTGAAGCAAGTTCCAGGTGCCGAGCTATCAGCACAGAGCCTGATGCAGGGCTTGAACCCACGAACTGTGAGGTCATGATTTGAGCCAAAGTCAGATGCTCAATTGACTGAGCCACCCAGGTGCCCCAGAAAGCCCCAGTTTCTTAAAGGAAGGGACAACAGTGACTGCAGACTCTCATTTGAATGAAATTTTGGATCAGCTCACAACAAGGAGTTATGCAAGATCCAACCTGAGCTCGAGCAGTCAAATCCCAGGTTAACAATTCTCTCCACTGTGACCCTGAAAGTGAGGCGGTGTGTCTCTGAGGTTCTGAGATCCCCTTGCAGACGACAGAAAGATGCAATGAGCCTCAGTACTAGACAGAGAGGAGCTGAGTGATGCTTCCCCTGGAGGAGCCATGCTAAGCATTCTGCCACTACCTTCAAATGATAGCAACGGTGGCAGTGACAAACTATGTTAAGTAGTGACAAATTCTGTATGGATGTTAACTTACCATAAGCATTGAGAATAGAGAAAAATTAATTGCATTTAAAATGTGAACACAGAGAGTTAGAACAATTATTATAGAGCAGTGGAGAAGGCTGTGAGATGCTCCATTGGATTACGAAAAGATAAATGTTGACTCTCCCTCTGTTGGTTCTCTCTATATGTTTTTTTTTTTTTTTCTGCCAGAAAAGCAGAATATTTGGGCTGGTCTTTAAAAGAATCAGTTATCCCACATGTCAACGATCATGAAAGATCATTGATGAAATAAAGGTCTTCTGTTGAATTGTCCCTTCCTTTTTCGCTAGCCTAATTTCCTCCATTATCAGCATCATTTATTGTGGTCTAATCCGTCTGTCCACACAGAGTGCACACAGCCTGTCCTCTCTGGGTGCATGGCCACTGCACGCAGCCTGCCCAGGTGCCTGACAGCTTGTTCTCAGGATGGATTCATTGTATCAACCTCATGGCCTGTCCATACATTCTTGATTAAGATCAAGGCTTCCTTCTCGTTTCTCTGCTTATGGCAAACCCTGAAACTGTGTGTGCCCCACTCTAGGTCCTCCTGTGTCCAGCCATGGCTTTAATCTCCTGGGCTCACCCATCTCCACCTACCTGTCATTGTGCATTTGAGCTGTAGGGCTGGTGTAGGATAAGGCTTGCGGCTGTCATGCTGAGGGACTGGAAGCACAGACCTGGAGATTATGCAGAACCCTTTCCTGTGCAGCACTTGCTGTGTCAGCTGTGCATATTAAGACCTTGCCAACAGTTTCCTGTCCACCTGGTGACCACCTGCAAATATTTCAACTCTTAAGGGTCAATTACTCCATTGGGCTTTCCTTGGGACAGTTCCTATTCTTTCCTTTATGTTCCTTGCACATTTAAAACTCTTTGATTACAGTGTGGGTCCACATATAGAACTATAAATGTCCTGATGGCAGGAACCATATCTTATTTATCTTTGTACTATAAAGCCCAGTGCGTATAGATGCTTGATACATAATTGTCAAATAAATTAATTATAGTGAACATCTATCATAAGAAAAGTCTAAGAGGTAAAAAGAAACATAGCACAATGGCCCAGTATTAGTTTCCTTGCAGTTTAGTTGGAAAGGTATCATGCAAACTTATACAGGGAGATGACTGAAAACACCAGGTGTTGTTGTTTGTTTGTTTGTTTTTAAGAGAGAGGGGCAGGGAGGGGGCAGAGGAAGAGGGAGAGAGAGAATCCCAAGCAGGCTTCACACTGTCATTGCAGAGCCCGATGCGGGGCTTGAACTCACCAACCATGAGATTATGACCTGAGCCAAAATCACTAGTCAGATGCTTAACCAACTGAGCCACCCAGGTGCCCCTGAAACACAAGGTTCTAAAAACATAATGTAAGCAGTGCAGAAATAGCCTCTCTGAGTTCAGAGCAAGATTAGATCACTCAGGGCTGAAATGGTCTGCCAGGTTCTCTGGGTGGTCATGGGGTGGTTAGTTGAAGTTGGGAGGTGGCTGGGATGAGATTAGATGGGCAAAAGCTCTCTGGACAACAGGAATGGCAAGGGATTCAAAAAGAAAATTTGTACAGTAATACACAGACACATTTGGTTGGAGCAGTAAATGTAACTTTGAAGCAATATTTTTATCTGGTCTATTTGCATACCAACTTGCCAGTTGGCCCAATAATCTCCACAGAATATTTTTTTCCCCTCTAGTACAGGTTCCAGCCTAATGTCAGGTGTCACATTTAATTGCCATGTCTCTTTAGCCACCTTTAATCTGTAACATTTACATAGTCTTTTAGGTCTTTGAAAGTTTTGAAGAAATCAGCATCTCTCTTTTTTAGATTTCCTGTTAAATAGACCTAATTCTTAAAGAACAGTTGTAGATACACAGAAAAACTGAGCAGAAAGTATAGAGTTCTTATATACCCTCTGCCTCCCATGCCCGCATGCATAGCCTCCTGTATTAGAGTGGTACACTTGTTCCCACCAATGGACCTACATTGACATATCATAATCACTTAAAGTCCATAGAATACATTAGGGTTCATTCTTGGTGTTGTATATATGTATGTAATTAATTTTTTCTCTTGTTAGTCCATGTTTTGTCAGTTTATTTATTTGTTTCTTTTTCTTTTTTATTTTTAGAGAGAGAGTGTGAGTGGGGGAGGGGGTGGGGGGGGGGAAGAGGTAGGGGAGAATCTCAAGCAGGCTCTACACTCAGTGCAGAGCCCGTCATGGGGTTGGTCCCACAACCGTGGATCACGACCTGAGCCCAAATCCAGAGTTGGATGCTCAATTGACTCAGCCACCCAGGCGCCACTCTCTTTTGTCAGCTTAATTTGTAGGTCCTCAATCACTGAACTTAGAGGGTAGAAGAGAAAGTTTCTTCCTCCCTTATGTTTCCTCCAACCATTCTGTAATCACATGTCCAAGTTGAACCCTGGCTCTTCACAACATTAACCCTTGGGCTCATTTGCTCACTCCTGTAATACATCTAACGTAGTTTGAGAATTGCTTTGCCAGTACCACTATAAAGAATCAGACCACTCAAAAAGTTAAGGATGTGCTTGCAATTTTCCCCTTACCTCTGCCCCACCCTGTTTAAGACTGAAGGTTTACACTTAAACCATAAAATCAGAGATAATAAAAGTGTCGGTGTTTAGTAAGTGTGCTGTATAGCAATACATAATCAACACAACGTTGTTAACCTTAGGTTAGACTGTTGGCTTTCAGGCTCAAATTCATTCCTGTGCTGTTTTCCACTACATTACGTTCCACAAAGTCACAAATGAAATTAACTGGGCATAGAATCAGGAGCAGAAAGTGGTTTCTAGACTGAGATGATAACAGAAAGATAAGTAGGCAGATGCATCTGGCCATCCCAGGGGGAGCCCTCTTTTCTTTCCTTAGACTAGTCAGTGGACATGATGAACTGATTATGAGGAGCATGCCCTAAGGGGCTGAAGGTCAGTGAAAGTTCAGGGCAAACCCCAGATGTCCTCCCCTCACTCCAAATACCCAGTCTAATTTTAATTGCTTTTCTCTGGAAGAGAGTATTTTCTGAAACTTGAACAATCAGCAAGAGCTCAGAAATGTTAAACAAATACTGCATTGTTCACTGAGACCCTAAGTCAATAATGATTTTATTATTTGGCTGTAACTCCAGTCATCTGAACTGGCTGACCAACTTCCAGCTCTGAAATGCTATCTGCAATGGTCTGTTTTTCTGAGGCCAGGGTGTGTCTGGGAGATTTGAAGCTGCTTCAAGGATCCTACCAGGAATCAAGGGCTCTTGAGAGGGAGTTCAGGAGATAGGGCATGACAGGGGACACAGCCCAGACAGCCAGATCTGCTCCCTTTTCTTCCTGGCCCCTCTTCTGTCTACCACACAGAGGTGGTATCCAAAGGTTGGTATCCAACCTTCAGGTGCAAGGAAGCTGTGTTGTTTAGACACCTCTTCCTTCAGCCTTCATTCACACCCTTTGCCTCCTGTTAACAAACTTATCTGTCCCATTTTCCCCCTTGGGTGCAGCCATGGCTCCCACCATGGCCCCCATGGAGTTATGCTCAGTTGTACATGGTGTCCCAAGTCTCTCTCAGAGGCATTGCTTTGAATTTCTCATTGCCTGCTGCAAGTTCCCCCAATGTAAATCTCAGTGTGTCCACAATGATGTCCAAGTCCAGATCTGTCTGCATTTTCCTGATAGGAAAATGCCTAATCAAAAACTTCAACCATTGTCATCCCTACTAATTCAGAATTAAAACTGAACTTTTAATTCTGACTCTTTAGGAAACAATATCAGTACTTGTGATAAAATTATAAAATGGGGTTCATGAGCGAATGGCTAAGAAAGAATTCTTGAGATGTTTTTGGTGCAAAAAGGCGATTCTATTATAGCATGGGGATAGAACCCGTGGGCAGAAAGAGCTGCACTGAGAGGAGGAGGGACCGATTATATACTTTTTAATTAGTGGGGGTTAGGGATTGCATAAGTCTCTAAGGAATTTGGAAGCAAGGATGTCAGGACTTTGAGGGGCCAGCTGCTGTTAAGATAAGGTTACTTTTAGTCTTTAATAAAACACAAATATTACGGCAGTAAGGCAGCCATGAGTTCCTTGAGGAAGGTCATGCTCTGCATGTTTCAGGTGTCTATCAGTGGACTACAAGCTGCAGGGAGATTTAATTTAAGCTACATTTCTCTTGCCTTTGTTTTCCTCATCACTGGTAATAATAATGTTACAATTCTGTTAAGGGCTTGTTATGTGCTTTGAATATGGTGACTGTATAATTTACCATCTGAATTGAGATACTTAAAAAAAAATTTTATTTATTTATTTTGAGATAGAGATGGAGGGGAGGGGCAGAGAGAGAGGGAGACACAGAATCCTAAACCGGCTTTATGCTCAGTGCAGAGCCCTATGCAGGGCTTGATCCCATGATCCTGGGATCATGACCTGAGCTGAAATCAAGAGTCGGACCCTCAACTGACTGAGCCACCCAAGCGCCCCTGACTTGGGACACTTTTGAGAGTGAAAAGGGACATTATTATGTATTATGCCAAGAGAGTGGGCATAAATAGGGATGCTCCTGGGCAAACAGGGGCGTATGGTTTTGTAGCTATGAACCAGTTTCTCACTATTACCTCACATGACAATAAGGGTAAGGGAGCTCTATGTGGTTTCTCTTATAAGGGCACTAATCCCATTCATAAGGGCTCTACCCTCATGACCTAATCACCTCCCAAAGGCCCCACCTCCAAATACCATCACATTTAGAGTTAGGTTTTAATAGATGAATTTGGGGGTGGGTGTGGGGAAACAAACATTCAGTCTGTATCATCTTTGAGTAAGTACTTTAATTATCCCTGATTACAGATATGGAAACAAATTACAGAGGCTGAAATATCACTGGTCTTCAAAACAGAGGGGCGCCTGGGTAGCTTATTTGGTTGGGCATCCGACTTCGGCTCAGGTCATGATATCGTGGTCCATGAGTTCAAGCCCGGTGTCAGGCTCTGTGCTGACAGCTCAGAGCCTGGAGCCTGTTTCAGATTTTGTGTCTTCCTCTCTCTCTGACCCTCCCCTGTTCATGTTCTGTCTCTCTCTGTCTCAAAAATAAATAAACGTTAAAAAAAAATTCAAAAATAAATTAAAAAAACAAAAAACAAAAAACAAAAACCCCAAAAAACAAAATAGTAATGTAGGACTTTTGTGTATTAATCTTACTCATCCAAAAATGCCAGTCAGTGTTGCAGTAACTGATTCTACACCTCTGTCCAAATACACTCCAATACCTATACATTTAAATTATCTTTTATTGTTGCTTTGCCAATCATCAAGCCTGTCTGTTTTGTAGAGATGAAACAGATCCAGAGAGGTGAAATAATCTTCCCTGAACACAGCAAACCAGTCGTGAAGTTACAGCTAATACATACGGTCTCTTCATTCAACTGGATATATTCTTTTTTTTTTTTTTTTAAGTTTCATTTATTTGAATAATCTCCCCACCCAACATGGGGCTTGAACTCATGACCTGGAGATCAAGAATCGCATGCTCCTCTGACTGAGCCAGCTAGGTACCCCACTACTGGTTCTATTCAGTTTCTCAAAAGCAATTTATGGAAATAAATATCACGTTGTATGTGCATAAACTACAGTTGTGATGTAAGTCAAACTACTTGAGAAAAATTCCTAGAGATTGACATCACCTTTTGATATGTATAGTGAAGATAAATCAATGTTGATGAAATGAGGCCTCTCAGTAATGGGTCACAGACTCATTCTATACTGGATAACTTTCCCTATGATCCAGAGGACAACAGAGATGATGTAGACATTCTTAGAACCCTGGTTTTTTTTTTTAATGTTTATTTATTTTTGAGAGAGAGACAAAGTGTGAGTGGGGGAGGGGCACCGAGAGAGGGAGACATAGAATCAGAAGCAGGCTCCAGGCTCTGAGTGGTCAGCACAGAGCCTGACGCGGGGCTCAAACCCACGAACTGTGAGATCATGACCTGAGCCGAAGTCAGATGCTAAACCAACTGAGCCACCCAGGCACCCCTAGAACCCTGTTTTAAAGCAGAGGTTCGAGGCAAACAAGAGAAGTCACTCAAGTCCCTTTCATAGGAGAAAATTCCATTGCTAGAAAGGACGTTCCTGTTCTACTCATATACTTAGTCAACTTCCCTGTTTCTCAGCTGCATCCCTCTCCTTGCCTGGTACCTATGTCCCCCTTTCCAAGATGCTCACAGAGAACACAGTCTCCTGTTCTTTACCCATCTCTGCCCTGTTCCTGGGGCTATGCTCTGTCTTTGCGCTGTATTTTCAGTGTCTTCTGTACTAACTCCTTTTTTTTAATTTGTTTTATTTTTTATTTTTTAAAATTTACATCCAAATTAGTTAGCATGTAGTGCAACAATGATTTCAAAAGGAGATTCCTTAGTGCCCCTTACCCATTTAGCCCATCCCCCCTCCCACAACCCCTCCAGCAACCACTGTTTGTTCTCCACATTTATGTCTCTTATGTTTTGTCCCCCTCCCTGTTTTTATATTATTTTTGTTTCCCTTCCCTTATGTCCAACTGTTTTGTCTCTTAAAGTCCTCATATGTGTGAAGTCATATGATTTTTGTCTTTCTCTAACTAATTTTGCTTAGCATAATACTCTCCAGTTCCATCCACGTAGTTGCAAATGGCAAGATTTCATTCTTTTTGATTGCCGAGTAGTACTCCATTGTGTGTGTGTGTGTGTGTGTGTGTGTGTGTGTGTGTATATATATATATATATATATATATATATATATATATATATCACGTCTTCTTTATCCATTCATCCATCGATGGACATTTGGGCTCTTGCCATACTTTGGCTATTGCTGATAGTGCTGCTGTAAACAATGGGATGTATGTGTCCCTTCAAAACAGCACACCTGTATCCCTTGGATAAATGCCTCGTAGTGCAATTGCTGGGTCGTGGGGTAGTTCTATTTTTAGTTTTTTGAGGAACCTCCATACTGTTTTCCAGAGTGGCTGCACCAGCTTGCATTGCCACCAACAATGCAAAAGAGATCCTCTTTCTCCGCATCCTCGCCAACATCTGTCGTTGCCTGAGTTGTTAATGTTAGCCATTCTGACAGGTGTCAGGTGGTATCTCATTGTGGTTTTGATTTGTATTTTCCTGATGATGAGTGATGTTGAGCACTTTTTCAGTGCCAGTTGGCCATATGGATGTCTTCCTTGGAGAAGTGTCTATTCATGTCTTTTGCCCATTTCTTCACTGGATTATTTGTGTTTTGGGTGTTGAGTTTGATCTGTCTTTATTTTTTTCCCCATCTTTTCTCCCCTCAGGGAGTCCCCCTTAAAATTTCTTACAGGGCTGGTTTAGTGGTCACAAACTCCTTTAATTTTTGTTTGTCTGGGAAACTTTTTTTAATCTCTCCTTCTATTTTGAATGACAGCCTTGTTGGATAAAGAATTCGTGGCTGCATATTTTTCTGATTCAGCGCATTGACTATATTCTGCCACTGCTTTCTCGCCTGCCAAGTTTCTGTGGATGGGTCTGCTGAAAACCTGATCTGTCTTTCCTTGTAGGTTAAGGACTTTTTTCCCCTTGCTGCTTTCATGATTCTCTCCTTGCCTGAGTATTTTGTGAATTTGACTCTGATATGCCTTGTTGATGGTCGGTGTTTGTTGAATCTAATGGGAGTCCTCTGTGCTTCCTGGATTTTGATGTCTGTGTCCTTCCCCAGGTTAGGAAAGTTTTCCACTGTGATTTGCAGACATAACCTTTCTACCCCTATTTCTCTCTCTTCCTCTTGTGGGACCCCTATGAGTCTGATGTTGTTTCTTTTTAATGAGTCACTGATTTCTCTAATTCTTAAATCGTGCTCTTTTGCCTTAATCTCCCTCTTTTTTTCCTGCTTCATTTTTCTCCATAAATTTGTCCTCTATATCGCTGATGCTCTGTTCTGCCCCAGCCATCCTTGCCACCACAACATCCATTCGAGATTGCAGCTCAGTTACAACATTTTTTATTTCATCCTGACTAGCTTTTACTTCTTTTATCTCTGCAGAAAGGGATTCTAATTTATTTTTGACTCCAGCTAGTATTCTTATTATCATGATTCTAAATTCTGGTTCAGACATCTTGCTTGTATCTGTGTTGGTTAAGTCCCTGGCTGTCGTTTCTCTCTGCTCTTTCTTTTGGTGTGCATTCCTTTGTTTCATCATTTTGAAGGGAGAAAAGGAATTAATGAGGTAGAAAAAATTAAAATTAAAAAAATTAAAACTAAAAAATATTAAAATTAAAAAATTAAGAACAAACACACACACACACAAAATCGAATAAATGATGCTAGATCCTAGGTGTGTTTTGGTCTGGGTATGGAAAGGGGCTTGATACTTAGAGAGAAAATGGGAAAGAAAAAAAAGAAATCATTTGAAAATTTGAAAAAATGAAAACACTGAAGTAGACTAAAATTAAATGATGGAAGTAAAATAGAATTTGAAAGAATTTACAGAAAAGTAAAAAATATGGTAGAAAAAAATTAAAGAAAATATTTTTAGTGAAAATTGAAAATAAAAATGAATTTTTTCTTTTCTGTATTCAAGAAAAAGAAAAGAAACAAGAAAGAAAAAAAGAAAAAAGGAAGAAAAAAAAGAAAGAATATTGAATGCATGGACCGATGAACAGACTGAAATAAGACTAAAGCTATTTTGTCTTCCCCTAGGAGTCAAACTATGAAGCACTTTATGGTCCATAAACTAAGCAGGTGGAGAGACTTGTGTTCCTAAAGAATGAGGTTGGCCCAGTTGGGTGGGGCATAGGGTAATGGCTCCATTCTCCGCTAGATGGCGCTGCCTAGCTTTTGGGGTGGATTCTTGTGGCGCTTGTAGGTGCGTAAGCGCATGCGCGGGTGCGGTTAAAATGGCGTCACCCAGTCACCCAGTCTTAGTATCCAACTCTGTTCTCCCCGATCAGCAATCGCGCACCCATCCTTTGTCTTCAGCTTCCATCTACTCCACGCTTTTGCACAGTCTGCGACCAAGCCCCAGGCAGCATCTGCCTCTTGAGTTTTGTCTCAGATGCTGTTGTTTTCCCCCACCTCTTACTTCTGAAGGACTGCGGCTTTGACCTGTTCTGCCCCTCTGCAGGAGGGTCTCACTGAGCAATGACCTGGTGCCAGCTGCACCGAGGAACATTTGTGGGACAGTGCTGCTGCTGATGCCCAGAGACTGTGGCCGGGTGCCAGCCCACCCCAGAAAAAGTTCGTAAGATAGTGTAGCATCAGCGTTTCAAGGATTATGGAAAATCACAACACACATCTGGCACCAGGCTTCACCCTTAACGACCTTGTTCCAGCACCAGCGAATGTGATTGTTCTCCCGGGTCCACTGGGGCCTTACCTTCGGGGGACCCACACAGCCTCTACCAAGTGTCCTCCCGGCAAGGCAACCGCCTTTCCACTTGTGGCCTGAAGAACCCTGGACTCCACTCTGCTCCTGGGGATTCACCCTTCCCACCAGAGCACCGCCAGGTATCAAGCTGCGGAGTTCAGACTCTGTGCTCCCCCTGTTGATAGTCTTAATGGAATTTAAACCCTTTCCTTTCTCCCTTCTTAGTTCAGTCCTTGCAGCTGTTTTCACTTTTCCACTTTCTCTCCAGCTGTTTTTTGGGGGGTGTGTTTCCCGTATTCTCCCCCCATCTCCGTCGTCTCAACCCACGCAAACCCGGCTCCCTGCCCTCTGTGGCTTCTTTCTCCCTAAATTCACCTCTCCATGCTGCATACCTACTGAATTCTGTGGTTCAGTTTGTGAAGATTGTTGTGTTAATCCTCAGATCAATTTTCTAGGTGTGCAGGATGGTTTAGTGTTGGTCTGGCTCTATTTCATGGACGCGAGAGACACAAAAACCTTCCATGCTGTTCCATCATCTTGCCTCCCCTAAAAGGATTCTATTTCTCTGTCCCTTGTACTTAAATGTGACCATGAGGCTTTCTCTGGTTAATGAAGTGTGAGTAGACATGACACGTGTCCCTTACAGTAGAAGGGTTAAGAACCATCCTGTGGGTTGTTTGTCTTTCCTCTGCCTCTGTGATTATGAAGTATGTGTCAAGACGAAGTCTGTGTGTTTGTATTCCCAAGTAACTACAGGGGGCAGAGTCCCTTGGTTGGACCAGGATAGACCTGTAGCAGAAATGGGAAATTTTGAGTTTCTTTGTTACTGGAGTACAACCAAGCCTATCCTAACTGATCCTCATTGCACTTATTGTCTCTGCTAGTTTGGAATTCATACCCATTCTTTTCATTATTTACCTTAGAGATTCCAAAATGCATACTAAACATATAAAAGTCTAATCAATACCTTTTAGTCATCTCTTGAACACTTGGCAATTCATATTACTTCCAAATTATGTTACTGACATATATTTCGATTTTATCTTAAAAATTTTTTTTAATGTTTATTTATTTTTGAGACAGAGAGAGAGAGAGAGAGAGAGAGAGACTGAGCGTGAGTGGGGGAGAGGGAGAGAGAAGGAGGGAGAGGGAGACACAGAATCCATAGTAGCCTCCAGGCTCCGATCTGTCAGCACAGAGCCCGACGCGGGCTCGAACCCATGAACCACGAGATCATGACCTGAGCCGGAGTCAGGCACTCAACCGACTGAGCCACCCAGGCACCCCTGATTTTATCTTTTTAATTCAACAAGATATTATTATTTTATGCAGTTGAGAAGGTTTTTTATATTTGCTCACATATTTATCATCATCTTTTTTTTATTCCTTCCTGAATTTCAGACATCCATCGAATAGCTTTTCCCTCTAACCTGAAATCCGTGCTTTGAAATTTTTTTAGTGAAGGTTTACTAGTTAGAAATTCCATGAGGTTTTATTTTATTTTATTTTTATGTCTGCAAATGTTTTATTTTACCTTCATTGTTATGTGACAGGGTAAATAATTCTAGGCTGGTGTGTTGAGAAACCAGAGCTCATGTATTAAACTAAGAATATGCAGATTATGACCTGCTGAAGAGGAGGTGCAAGCCGCCTACATGGCCATGTTACTCCGTCAGCCTTCCAGCTGCCACTTTGGGGAATGGAAAGCCCAGTGTCATTTTGCTTGGAGGTCTAGTTTCAGTACACGTAAATAGAAGTAAAGTCACAAGATTTGTTACTTACAGATCCCAGAAATGGTGAGATGGAGGGTCGGGCAGGCAGTGGTGGGGCGGTGGGGAGGGAAGGTTGGGGGATGAGCCAATGGCACAGTGAACCAGGGGACAGGGCAGTCCTCTGTCCCTGGTCACAAGTAAGCAAGAGATAGAGAGCAAGGTAACAGGCACCCATCACTTAAAAGGTTGGCGTGGAGGCCACTAACTTTCCACCAGCTCAGCTATAAGTGGTTATTTCAAAAGGTGCCCTGGGTAAAGCAGAGCAAGAACTTGCTCTTCTCTAAATATCTAGACTCTGAGCAGTTGTCATACTGTAAGATGTCTAGGCAGCAACTCAAAAATTGTTTTTCTCATCACAGTTGGCAATGATTTCCTGTCAGCACTTTAAACATAATAGTTCCTTGCTTTTCTGCCTTCCACAGTCTCTATTGAGAAGTCACCTATCAGTCTGTCATTCCTTTGAAAATAATCTCAAAAACCCCATAGTCTTTCTCATTATACTGGGTGTTCCTCCTGTGTTCTTCATCTTTATAAATGAATCACATAAGCCAGAATTCCTACAGTCATCACTTCCTAGCACTTCTGTGCCTCTTCTGCCAATGGACATTCCATTGGTAACAAAGCAGGACCTGGAAGATACTTTGCTGTTCCCTTTGCCATGACTTGCCATTCAAGCGTCAACACTTTTGGACATCTATGTACACATATGAACAAAAACTTGAAATCCAGAAGATCATTAAAGTAGTAAACTTAAAAACAATTTTTTAAAGTAATCTCTACACCCAACATGGGACTCAAACCCACAACTCTGACATCAAGAGTTACATGCTCTGGGGCGCCTGGGTGGCGCAGTCGGTTAAGCGTCCGACTTCAGCCAGGTCACGATCTCGCGGTCCGTGAGTTCGAGCCCCGCGTCGGGCTCTGGGCTGATGGCTCGGAGCCTGGAGCCTGTTTCCGATTCTGTGTCTCCCTCTCTCTCTGCCCCTCCCCGTTCATGCTCTGTCTCTCTCTGTCCCAAAAATAAATAAAAAAACGTTGAAAAAAAAAATTAAAAAAAAAAAAAAAAGAGTTACATGCTCTGGCGACTGAGCAAGCCAGGTGCCCCCATAAACTTTCAAATTTAAATGGGAAATGACATTTTAAAAACTATTACTTTGGGGCATCTGGGTGGCTCAATCAGTTAAGCATTAAACTCTTGGTTTCAGCTCAGGTCATGATCTCATGGTTTGTGAGATCGAGCCCCCTGTTGGACTCTGCACTGACAGCACAGATCCTGCTTGGGATTCTCTCTCTCACTCTCTATCTACCTCACCCTGCTCATGTGTGTGCACTCTCTCTCTCTCTCTCATTCTCTCTCTCTCTCTCTCAAAATAAATAAATAAATTAAAAAATTATTACTTCTTACTTATGTCTTATACCTGATATGTGAAAATAAATGCCCAGTCCACTGTGTTTTAGTTAATCTGGGCTTGAATATCAAATCTTTTACTTTCTGGCCTCAAGTCTGGCAAGTTATATAACTTCTCTGAGGTTGCTCATCTGCAAAGTGATATAATAACAGCATTCATCTCTTGGTGTTGTTGGGAGTACTAAATGAACAATTAAATTGCTACATAGGGCAATGTAATCTGGGGTTCTACTCACCAGGTCTTTTTCTCTTCTCTTCTCTTCTCTTCTCTTCTCTTCTCTTCTCTTCTCTTCTCTTCTCTTCTCTTCCCTTCCCTTCCCTTCCCTTCCCTTCCCTTCCCTTCCCTTCTCTTCTCTTCCCATCCCTTCCCGTCCCTTCCCTTACTTTCAGATTTTTTAAAAATAATCTCTGCACCCAGTGTGGGGCTTGAACACACCACCCTGAGATCGAGAGTCACACACTCCACCAAATGAGTCAGCCAGGCACCCTATCAATGTCCCCTTTCTCTCATTGCCCTGAACCAACCAATCACCAAGTTCTGTAGATTTTGGCTCTTTCATCTCTGTCTGCTGTTTTTCATTCCCATAGCTTATTTCAGGCCATCATCAATTCCCTCAGGTTCTCTAATGTAGCTGTCTCTAGTCCTTCCCTACTGTCTTTCCTAATACCTGTTACTTCCTACATTAGCCCCACAGGCCCACCAGGACTTTCAAGGCCCAAAGAGCCATGCCCTCTCTCTACAGATCTTTGACTTGCTGCTTCATTTATCTGGAAAACTCTTTCTCTCAACATTACTTTACTCTTACTCATCTTTTGGGTCCCCACTCAGCTGTGACTTATTCTGGGAAACATTTCTGAAGCCTACAAAAGTAGGGCGAAGTGTTCCTCCATACGATCTCTCACACTAGTGGTCTTTGCCATGAAACATTTTAAAGTTTAGTTATTTTGAGAGAGGGAGAGAGCGAGAGAGAGAGAGAGAGAGAGAACACGCATGCACGTGAGTGTACGAGCCAGGAGGGGCAGAGGGAAAGAGAATCCCAAGCAGTTTCCACACTCAGCGAGGAGCCCGACATGGGGCTCAAACTCACAAACTGTGAGATCGTGACCTGAGCCAAAGCCAAGAGTTGGACTGTCACGTAGCATTTTGTTTTACTGTTTATTTGCTTATATCTCCCAAAGGACTGTAAGGTCACTGAGGGCAGCAATTCTGTCTGAATCACTGTTGTATCCATATTGCCTAGCACAGCCTACACTATGCAAGCACTCAGCGTAGCGTGGAGGAAGGTATTGCTGGGAAACTCATCAACATCCCACCTCTGTCCAGTAGTTATGCATTTTGTTTTTTGCTTCCAAAGTCAGAAGACTTATACCTGTGAAATTTCATCTTTTAGTTTTTGGATGTAACCCACTACGACTGGCAAGAGCTTTTTGGGTCTTGATTCTATCATCCATGTTTTTTTCTCTCTCTGTCATCTGTCTGTTGCACCATGTATTGTGAGATCCTGCATCTTTGTTGAAATCATCTGTAAATGTGATGAACAGGACAGGTCTGATGAAGCAGCTCCATGTCACAGCATCATAAGATCTGACTTAACCAGGGAGACAGGTAGCCATGTATCACGAGACTTTATCCAATGCTTTGCTGAAGTAAAGATGCCAAATATTCCTTAATTCTATCTTGTCAAGGCAGGGAATGAGATTAGTTTCATTTGATTTTCATGTGAATCTGTGCTTGACTGTTATTTATTATCATTTCATTTCAAGTCCGAACAGTAAATCAGAGATTTAATTGCTCTGTTTGGAATTTTCTTGGAGTTAGTGTATTATTTTTGGACTCCATTTGTTTCTTTTTTGTTTTCACTTCCTCTGGCCCTTCAACCTATGTGACCACTCCAGATATCATATCCTACCCTGTCCTTACAAGGATCCTAGGTGATCACTTAAGACTTGTTCCAGATTTTCTGGTGCTCATTCTCATCTCTGGTTTTGAATATTTTGCAACATACTTGCATTTGAAATTTTGACTCAGTTCCTCTTAGATTTAGAAGTCCTCTGTCTAAGGGGTGCCTGGTGGCTCAGTTGGTTAAGCGTCCGACTTCGGCTCAGGTCATGATCTCCTGGTTCATGAGCCTACATTGGGCTCCGTGCTGACAGTGCAAAGCCTGCTTGGGATTCTCTCTCTCTCCCTGTCTCTTTACCCCTCCCCTACACATTCTCTCTCTGTCTCTCTCTTGCTATTGAAATAAACAAATAAACTTTAGAAGTCTTCTGCTTGAAGGGTGCCTGGATGGTTCAGTTGATTGAGTGTCTGACTCTTGATTTCAGCTCAGGTCATGATCCCAGGGATTCTCTCTCTCTCCCTCTGCCTCTCCTCTCTCTCTTTCTAAAATATCCTGTCTGGATTTTCCCACTGTGATATATATTTTTTTAAAGAGATTTTTTTTTTTCATTTTGAAAAGAAACTCAAGTTCACCTAAAAGTTGAAAGTAGAATTCCAAGGGCTTTCTTTTTCTTGAGCCAATTGAGGCATAAACCACTTTGAAACCATGATGCCCACCACCACCTACCACCCTTACCCCCACCAAATACATTAGCGTGTGTTGCATACAAACAAGGACATTCTCCTACTTAACCACAGTCATCAAACAGGAAATGAACCTTGATGCTGAACCACAATTTAATCCTCAGATCCCATTCAAGTTTGCCAATTGCCTCAATAGTGTCTTTAAAAAAAAATTGTTTTTTAATGTTTATTTATTTTTGAGAGAGACAGAACAAGAGTAGGGGAGGGGCAGAAAGAAAGGGAGACAGAGAATCTGAAGCAGCCTCGAATTCACGAACCGTGAGATCATGACCCGAGCCAAATTCAGACGCTTAACCAACTGAGCCACCAAGGCACCCCTCAATAGTGTCTTTTATAGCAAAAGATTTCAGTTCAGAATTACATGTTGTTTTAGTTGCTGTGTCTCTCTACTTTCCTTCCACCTGGGACAATTCCTCAGGTTTTTCTTGACTTCCTGACTTTGACAGTTGTTTTGTAGCATATCTTTCAATTTGGGTTCGCCTGATTTTCTTCATTATTAAATTCAAGTTATGCATCTTTGATAGGAAGATCAGGGAAGTGATGCTGTGTTCTTCTTGTTGTACCTTAATTAGGTAACACGTGATATTTTGACTTACTCTATTACTTATGCCTGGAACAATCCACTCTTTGCTAGATTAACTTCCTTGTCCCAATTTCTTCTGCCTATAAAGGTCTTCCATTTTGTACAGCTCTTCAGAGCTTCTGTCTGCTCAGTGGGATGCAGCCCCATTCATGGATCATCAAATAAAGCCAATTACATCTGTATACTCACTCTGCTGGATTTTGTTTTTTTAGCATGGCCCACTTGGATCCCCAGAGTTGATAGGGAGATTTTTTTTTTTAATGTTTATTTTTTGAGAGAGAGAGGAGCACAAATGGTGGAGGGGCAGAGAGAGACAAGGAGGCAGAGAATCTGAAGCAGGGTCCATGCTGTCAGTGCAAAGCCCAACGTGGGGCTCCAACTCATGAACCATGAAATCATGACCTGAGCCAAAGCCAGACGCTCAACTGACTGAGCCACCTAGGTGCCCCGATATGGAGATTATTTTATTTATTTATTTATTTATTTATTTATTTATTTTTTTATGCTTCCAGTTGTTTATTTTTTATTTTTTTTTATAGGAATCCTGAAGGTTTTATTTTAATTATTATTCTCTCAGTTACATAATTTTTTTTAATATATGAAATTTATTGTCAAATTGGTTTCCATACAACACCCAGTGCTCATCCCAAAAGGTGCCCTCCTCAATACCCATCACCCACCCTACCCTCCCTCCCACCCCCCATCAACCCTCAGTTTGTTCTCAGTTTTTAACAGTCTCTTATGCTTTGGCTCTCTCCCACTCTAACCTCTTTTTTTTTTTTTTTTTTCCTTCCCCTCCCCCATGGGTTTCTGTTAAGTTTCTCAGGATCCACATAAGAGTGAAACCATATGGTATCTGTCTTTCTCTGTATGGCTTATTTCACTTAGCATCACACTCTCCAGTTCCATCCACGTTGCTACAAAAGGCCATATTTCATTTTTTCTCATTGCCACGTAGTATTCCATTGTGTATATAAACCACAATTTCTTTATCCATTCATCAGTTGATGGACATTTAGGCTCTTTCCATAATTTGGCTATTGTTGAGAGTGCTGCTATAAACATTGGGGTACAGGTGCCCCTATGCATCAGTACTCCTGTATCCCTTGGATAAATTCCTAGCAGTGCTATTGCTGGGTCATAGGGTAGGTCTATTTTTAATTTTTTGAGGAACCTCCACACTGTTTTCCAGAGTGGCTGCACCAATTTGCATTCCCACGAACAGTGCAAGAGGGTTCCCGTTTCTCCACATCCTCTCCAGCATCTATAGTCTCCTGATTTGTTCATTTTGGCCACTCTTATGGGCGTGAGGTGATATCTGAGTGTGGTTTTGATTTGTATTTCCCTGATAAGGAGCGACGTTGAACATCTTTTCATGTGCCTGTTGGCCATCCGGATGTCTTCTTTAGAGAAGTGTCTATTTATGTTTTCTTCCCATTTCTTCACCGGGTTATTTGTTTTTCGGGTGTGGAGTTTGGTGAGCTCTTTATAGATTTTGGATACTAGCCCTTTGTCCGATATGTCATTTGCAAACGTATGGCCAACTCATCTTTGACAAAGCAGGAAAGAACATCCAATGGAAAAAAGACAGTCTCTTTAACAAATGGTGCTGGGAGAACTGGACAGCAACATGGAGAAGGTTGAAACTAGACCACTTTCTCACACCATTCACAAAAATAAACTCAAAATGGATAAAGGACCTGAATGTGAGACAGGAAACCATCAAAACCTTAGAGGAGAAAGCAGGAAAAGACCTCTCTGACCTCAGCCATAGCAATCTCTTACTCGACACATCCCCAAAGGCAAGGGAATTAAAAGCAAAAGTGAATTACTGGGACCTTATGGAGATTATTTTAAACTGAAGATAGTTGAGACTCAGAAGACGCAGAAGAAGGCTTTTCAGAGCTTCTTTTATCTGAATAAAGGCAGAGTCTTCTGAGAGTGAAGGCACTGTAAATCCCCTCTGGGGCAGTTTTACAGCCAGAAAGAAGACAAATCACTCACATCTGCATAAACAAACATTATCACAAGTTATCTTACTTCCTACTTGTTCCCCTAAAAGCTCATTTATCTCTCTTAAAAAACAAACAAACAAACAAACAAACAAACAAACAAACAAGGGGCGCCTGGGTGGCTCCATTGGTTAAGTGACCGACTCCGGCTCAGGTCATGATCTCAAGGTTTGTGGGTTTGAGCTCCGCATCTGGCTCTGTGCTGACAGCTCAGAGCCTGGAGCCTGCTTCTGATTCTGTGTCTTCCTTTCTTTCTGCCCCTCCCCCTGCTTGCAGTCTTCCTCTCTCTCTCCCTCCCTCTCTCTCTCTCTCTCTCTCTCTCTCTCTCAAAAATAAACAAACATTAAAAAGAAAATTAAAAAAAAAAAAACAAAACAAAACCCCACCTGTTTCCTATAGAGCCCCCCTTCTCCCTATTAAGTTAGCATATAAACCCTCATCCTTAGCTTTTTAGCTTTAAGCCACTTTTGTGCTCTTACACAGGCATATGGATAAATGTTGTCTATTTGCCTGTTAAACTGTCTTTTGTCAGTTAATTTGTAGGCTCTCCAACATGAACCTAAGTGGTTAAGAAAAGTTTTCCTCCCAACACTACTCCAGATGATATGAGTACTGTCTAAGGATTAAGAGAAGACAAAACCCAGGTGGAGGGTGGTGTGTTGGTCAAATTACAGAAATACACAACTGAAAACTCACACCATACCACATCTTCCTTGGCCCTACCGCTACTTCCAAATTCATGTGCATTAGCAAATAGTGCTGACTTTACTACAGATTTCTTGGATATCATGTGGCAAACAATAAAAACGTTTCCCTTTAAAGAATTCTGTTCTTCTCCCAGAAGTCCCTCTCTTCTCTCCCTTTCCCTTGTCTCTCCCACCCCAGGGCTTCAAAACTTCGTGCTTTTTTCAATTCAGGTTTTCAGTAAAGCAAAAGCCTGGCAGTTCCCTTACTTCACCCCTTATAAGGAGTAAGTCAGAGTTGGCACAATGTTAATGAAACAGACTCCTTAAGGATCTCAACACCACCCTACATGAGCAATCACGAGAGCCAACATTGATCATGCTTTCTAGAGACCTTTCTAAGCCCTCTGTATATCTTACCTTATTTTGTCCTCATAATAAAGCTAAGACATACATATCATCATCCCCATTTCAGAGATGAGGAAACTGAGGAACAGAGAAATAAATTAAGTTCACTAGCTTGCCCAACTCGTAAGATGCTAAGTCAGAATTTGGACCAAGACAGTTGGAGGGAATGTTTATTTTTTTCACTCCACAAGAATTGAAATGGTCACCCAGCAAAAACAGATCCCTTTCTAGGAGGTGTGAAATTTTATAAAATTTCTAGACACAACAGAATCCATCTTGAAATTCCATTTCCTTTTCTAATGAACTTTTGAATTGGGCAAGAAGACCTTTTGATCTGGGCCAGACACAGAAATTGTTTTACAAGCAGTTGTTTACAAAGTCCGCAGGACACCTGGCATCTGGATCATAGAACTGGCAGTGTGGACTTTCTGGAAACAGAATAATTAATTAATGCCTATCAGGAAGAGTGTGGCTTGATAACACCAAGAAGTCAGTTAGTCAAAGTGTAAATACCCATGGCTCAGTTTGTTAGTGCCAATCACATTTTTCCTTCTCCTCCCTTATTTGAATTAGGTAATTGCCCCCATGTCCCTCTTTCTCCTGAAAACCCCACTCTTCCTGTGTAGGCAGAACACTTTTCTGGGTACTCTGGAATCTGCTCCCCAAACTGCAATCCTGAGACCTCCCACCCCCATAAAGGCCTTTGTTCTTCATCAGTTTTGCCTCTTTTTTGGTTGGCAGAGGCAATCCTGCTATTAAGAAATATGGCGTTCTCCTACAACCCAGCAGTTGCACTACTAGGTATTTATCCAGGGGATACAGTTGTGCTGTTTTGAAGAGGCATGTGCACCCCAATGTTTATAGCAGCACTATCAACAATAGCCAATGTATGGAAGGAGCCTAAATGTCCATCAGTGGATAAATGGATAAAGAAGAAGATGTGGTATATATATATGCGCAATGGACTGTTACTTGGCAGTCAAAAAGAATGAAATCTTGTCATTTGCAATAACGTAGATGGAACTAGAGGGTATTATGCTAAGCGAAATTAGAGAAACACAAATATCATATGACTTCACTCATATGAGAACTTTAAGAGACAAACCAGATGAACATAAGGGAAGGGAAGCAAAAAGAATATAAAAACAGGGAGGGGGACAAAACATTCGAGACTCTTAAATATGGAGAAGAAACAGAGGGTTGCTGGAGGGGTTGTGGGAGGGGGGATGGGCTAAATGGGCAAGGGGCATTAAGGAATCTACTCCTGAAATCATTGTTGCACTGTATGCTAACTAACTTGGATGTAAATTAAAAAAAATAAATTAAAAAATAAAATAAAATAAAAAGAAATATGGCGTTCTCTTTTTTTTCTCCAACAGGGATTTGGGGTTTTGGTTTAGCTTCAGTTCCTCTCCTCAACTCTGACCTTACAGGAGTGGTCGCTGTAGATGTGAACCACCCACACACTCACCTTCCGAACCCACGTCGGCTGCAGTGGCCACACTGGGCTAGGTCACAGGCGGGCACTACCTCCCTGCCCCTGGACCTGAGAAGCCTCCAGCTGGACGCCTCACCCCTCTCCTCACAGAAGGAATTTCAACCGCTCCAGGACTCCTGGGGAGAGAGAGGACCTTCATTTCCCTCCTGCTTGGTGATCACATGTTTATGTGCCCTCTGCTAACCACTACTGAGGGCTCTTTGGTGAAAATGGCCCTGAGATTACAAAGACTTTGCTGGAGTTCAGGCACCAGTGCTGTGGTGACTTTCTCTGCTGCTCCTTGTGAACCAGCAGACCCATGAGATTCACAGGAAGGTTCCTATAGGCAAAGACTCATCCTTCCCAGCAATGCTGCAAAAGTTTGGCCTGGCTGATTCCTCACCCCTCGCTCCCAACGTCCTTGATTCCCTCTGGACTGAAAGCAAGATGCTCCTCCCACCCTTCTTTTCTTAGAAGCCAAGCCCCTTTGTAATCTATATAAGATTCATACCCCGGGGATCCAGGGATTGCAGAGACTGGCCTTCTGCTCTCACCTGGAGACGAAGCTAGAGACCCAGGTCAGTAGCCCAAGAGGCGGTCTCAGGGACTCCTTCTGCTTAAGGGTTGGAGAAGAGGAATCAGGGTGGGTGAGGCTAGCATGGAGAAAGCTTGGGCTAGGCAAATATCCAGATGGAGCATGGGAGCTGCAGACAACTAATGAATGGGGCTGGAGAAGGAGCAGCAGCCCCCCTGCCCCAAGCTGGGGGACACAAGCACCTCTCTTTGGAATAAAATGGCATCCCTTTGTGATGCCAGTGTCGGGCAGTGGGCTGCTTCCCTTGTGTTGGAGGACAACAGGGCTCTGTCAGTTATGATCCTAGATGTTCTGGTGGTATCTCAGGGATGCAATTTAGCTCACAGTTTATTCAAAAGGATTTTCTAATGAGCCACTTGAGTTCTGGGTCTAGACGTATTTTAAATTTAAAACTCCCTAGTATTTTTTTTTTTAATTTTTTTTTCAACGTTTTTTATTTATTTTTGGGACAGAGAGAGACAGAGCATGAACGGGGGAGGGGCAGAGAGAGAGGGAGACACAGAATCGGAAACAGGCTCCAGGCTCCGAGCCATCAGCCCAGAGCCTGACGCGGGGCTCGAACTCACGGACCGCGAGATCGTGACCTGGCTGAAGTCGGACGCTTAACCGACTGCGCCACCCAGGCGCCCCAAAACTCCCTAGTATTCAGGCACAGGACTGCAGGATTTGAGGTCACTTTCAATGTCACCACCCGGAGGGGAAGACCACCTCTCTCTAGCTAGTGGGAGAACAGTGTATGTGAGTGTGTTGTTACTTGGAAAATTGTGCAGAGGGAGGGATATCTTTCTGGAGGACCCAAAGGGAGACTGTGAGCCAGGGAGGCCACAGGTAGGAGCTGGGGTTCTCTTTCTCAGGCAGCGCTTTCTCTCTCCTCTCCCTTTCCTAGCTAGGCTCTCCCAGGGAAGTGAGACCACCATGGCTCAGAAAAGGTTCTGCATCTGGTTCCCACTTCTGGTCCTGGTGCTGCTGGCGCTGGGGTACGTCCAGCCTTCTCTGGGCAAGGAATCCCGGGCCATGAAGTTCCAGCGGCAGCACGTGGACTCGAACCTCACCAACTATGGCCGCAACTACTGCAACGAAATGATGAGGCGCCGGCAAATGACAGATGGACGGTGCAAGCCGGTGAACACCTTTGTACATGAGCCTCTGGCAGATGTCCAGGACGTCTGCCTCCAGGGAAATGTCACCTGCAAGAATGGGCAGCCCAACTGCCACCAGAGTTTCTCAAAGATGAGTATCACCGACTGCCACCTGAGGCCTGGCTCCAGATACCCCAGATGTACATATGAGACCACCCAGAAACATAAATACATCATCGTGGCCTGTGAGGGGGACCCGTATGTGCCAGTCCACTTTGATGATTCTGTTTAGGTCTCCACCTGAGGCCGGAGCAGTGAGATGCACCCCCTCACCACTGTGACCCCTGCGTCTCCCCTCTCCCTTCCCTGCCCTGAGGGAAATAACTCAAGTTGGTGCTCCTCTCCAGTACACAAATGCTTCCCTGCCCAAGGCTTGCCCTTGCATGGTTTGAGGGGTGAGGTGTGCCCCATGTTAACCACTTCACAGCTTCTTTCAATAAAATACAGTTGCATCCACCTGTATTTCTTTTCTTTTCTTTCTTTTTTGAAAGAGAGTGAGGGGGGGAGGGGCAGGGAGGGACAGAGAGACGGAGAGAGAATCCAGCTCCCGGCCTGACTCGGGGCTCACACTCGTGAGCTGAGCTGTGAGATCATAACCTGAGCTGCAGTCAGATGCTTAACCAACTGAGCCACCCGGGCACCCCTCCACCTGAATTTCTGAAGCTGGCCTCATCCTCGTACTGTTTGTGTGATTGCTTTCCTGCCAGGGGTGAGAACTGACATTCTGGTTAGCTTTGGTAAGCATTGGATAGAATCATTCAATGCCTTCTCTCGTCTTGGTTTTTAGTAACCGGAGATCATTCCCCTCCTTGTAGATTCCTTGATGCCAAATATTAAGCTGTGAAGTATGGGCGATTTGGGATAGAAGGGAGCTCCAGTCTGGGACTGTCATGCTGGGTGAACTGACAGAGGGCAAGTCTCAAATACAAGAATGTCTGGCACAGAAGGAAGGACGGGGTAACCTCAGGAAGAGCCTGCTCAGCCCCTGGGTGGAGCAGACTGCATACAGGAGTGCATGAAAGTATGATCCTAAATTGTCCTTTTCCTTTTTTTTTTTTTTTGAGTGAGCTATCACTAAATTAGAAAAAAATAGTTATGTCCTAGTTGGAAAGTCGGAACCTTCAATGTAGGAATTAGAGGGCACTGTAGAGTTTATAAAATTGGAGAATAAGGAGATTTTGGCTTCTGTACCAACCCTTTTGGAAGGTCCTGCCCAGAATGCTGTAGAAAAAAATTCTAATAAGTGATGTGGTTGAACCATAGCCTCTATTAAAGGCAGGATGGAGGTAAAGGTGTGTGTGCCATTCACCATCCCTAATGTCATCCCTGCCTTTTTACAGAGGAACAGCCTGAATCTCAGAAAGGTTCAGTGACTTGTTCATGGCCACTGCTAGGTAGTGGCAGAGCTGGGGCTAGACCCCAGTCCCCTGGCTTCCTTCCAGTTGGTGTCCTTTCTGCTACCAGAGTTGACTCAGGAAGAATACTCTGTAGTCTCTCTTTTACTAAGGGCTGTGGAGGGAGTTTGGTGGCTCTCTCCCTGAGCTCACTGGTGGCTCTCTCCCAGGTTCCCAGTGCACTTGGCCTGTGAATGCTCCATTCTTGGCACCACTTCTGTACAGTCATTGTAAAGGCTAGACTCAGCTTCTGTCGTCATTTAATCGTTACATCTGACCCCCCTCTTTACAGTTGCATTTGGCTCTAGACAAGGTCATAGAACTAGAGAAAGGCCCTACCTCCAACCTCTTTGCCCAGTTCTGTCATTGTCTTTACGTACCACACTCATAAATATCAGAAGAGACTGTGTTTCCCTTATGCAACATGAATCTTTCACATCTGTATGAGGGAGGAGGGCTGCAGGTGAGAGGGAGCCATTTGTCCCTCTCTGCGTGTGTGGGGGGGCATTTCTGTGGTAATGGGGATCACGTTCTTACTAGCAGTGAGGATGGAAGAGAAGGAAACTTGGAGTTTCTAGATATGTTCCTTGAGCCAGAATTTGTCTTAAGTTCATTTCACTTTTGTTCCCAAACCCAAAGCTCCTCAATTCCCTCCTGCTGGTGCTGAGAGAACACTTCACTGGAGCTTTTAAGAACTCTCACTTGGGGTGTGACTGCATCAATATCTGTGCACTCACCAGCTCTGGCTTCTGACCCCCCGCACATTCTGGGCCTGGGACTGCTGGGGGCTTCCATCTGGGGAATAAAGTGATGGGTGATGACAAAGGTCCATACCTGCACAGCCAGGGAGCTGGTGCAGAGGGAAAGTGCTCTGAATAGGAGGACACGTGGAGAAGAAAGACCTAGTCCTGTCCTGGAGAGGGTCAGGCACAATCAAGGAGAGAAAGACCTCAAACAGTCTGGTGACAAACCAGAGATCTCTGTTCAGCGGGGAGACTGTAGCTACCCCACAAATAAAGGCGTAAGTAACCCCTTCCAGGAGACTAATCCAGGCAGATTAATTTTAAGTTGGAGGTGCTAACACGTTAATTTGAGTATCTGTTTAAAGGCAGAAATGGCCATATCCAGTGATTCTTCTAAGAAGGAAAATGCTAATATTCAGAAAATTCTTTAAACCAAACAAGCTTCAGGAATTCTGCATTCTCAGTGGACAGGTAAACACAGCTCAGTGTCCCAGCTCTTCCTTACTCCCACAGCTTCGAGTGCACCCACAAAATCACAGTGGCTCCTGCCCCACTGGTCCTCTCCTGGCCCTCTCTGGGGTAAACTCCTCCTTCAGTTTAGCAGCCAATAGACCCCTGCATAGTCAATGAGAATCACTCAGGTTCTTTCTTTCCAAGTGCTGCTTCATTAGTGCTTGCAGTTTGAGCTTTCTCTCTAACTGAAATGAAAGGCTGCTCCCAACACCCTCCTCCTGCCTTCTTAGACTGATTCAGCCCTCATGGAGCAAGTGGGAACACTAACGGGGCACTGAATCTATCTGTCTCAATGGAAAGCACTTCAGTATTGCCTTTGGGACTTGATCCTAAGTGTGGGACGGCCCTCCGCCTGTATGATTCGTGTTTCATGATGGAGGTCCGTACACAGAATTTACAGAATGAAAACATACTAGATGACTAGTATAGTAACATACCTGGAAGCATCTCAGAATGTTGCCAGGAGTCACTTTCTAGGGGACAAGACCGATAGCACCTCCACAGATCATTCAAGAAATTCACACATACTTGGGGTTTCTCTGTGGCTTGTAGTAAGTGTGGATGGGTGGGTGTCTTCTCAGCCTCCTCCCTCCAAGCTTATCTCCCTTCTCACTCTCTTATTGTCTTCTTAATTAACAATAAAGAAGGAGTCCTTCACCTGAAGGGACAGAGTATCACTGGGCGGCTTCTACTAATGAGTTTGGTGACTATACTTTAAAGTTCATCACTGCTATTCGTCATTCCCTACATTCGTTTTGCTGCAAGTCTGGACAGGGCCTACACACGGGGTCAGTTTCCTTCCTTTTTCACCTTCTTTGAGTATGCAGCCAGGTGGATAATTGGGCCAGGGCACCTGTTTTAGTCCTAGTCCTACTATGAGTTCCCTGTGCCCTGAGGCAAGTCTGTAGCCCTCTTGGGCCACCATTTTCCTCCTTTTCTCTCTTCCTTCCTTCCTTTCCTTCCTTCCTTCCTTCCTTCCTTCCTTCCTTCCTTCCTTCCTTCCTTTTTCTTTCTTTCTTTCTTTCTTTCTTTCTTTCTTTCTTTCTTTCTTTCTTTTCTCTTTTCTTTTCTTTTCTTTTCTTTCTTATAATCTCTGTACTGAATGTGGGGCTCAAACTCACAACCCTGAGATCAAAAGTTGCATGTTCCACTGACTAAGCCAGCCAAACATTCCTGGACCACAGTGTTCTAATGTGTAAAGCCAGAGGGATGGGTTTGGTAATTTCAAAGTCCCCTCACACTGATGACTTTCTAGGTGAGCAACTATTCCCTTTCTAGCTGTGCCGGCCAGTGGCACGTGGTTTTTGGTTACGTGTGAGAAGGCATCTCTAGAATAGTCACATCATTGAGATCTGGTTTCATTCAGATTTCTTCTCTCATTGTCCTAGCCAACTTCAAGCACCCTTCTAGGGCCGATTTCCCTCTCAGACAACTTTAGACAGTCTCTGAGAGTCAAAGTTGGCAGCTAGCTCCTATCGGGGCTTGTTAGGCTTTCTGGACCCTGACAGCTCATGCGGAGCCAAGATCTGGGCAGCAAACAAGAGAACGCAGAAGTGTGATCTGGAATTTCCTGCGTACCATTGGAAACACGCCTAACAGAAGTTGGGGGGCGCCTGGCCGGCCCAGTCAACAAATGGTGATTCAACATCATAAAGAACCATGCAAACTCCCCTCCCCAAATTTCTACACCCCAAATCTTCCTTCCCCTGCCCTCTGTTTCCACAGAGGCAGTCCAGTGGAGAGACCTATGATATGCTTCTTAGTACTGCACTCAGCAATACTGATACTGTACTGATCGGCTTTCAGCTGGAGATTGTACTGATCAGTATAATACAGTACTGATCGGCTTTCAGCTGGAGATTGTATAAGTGGGAGTGTTGAGGTTGGGGAGGGCAGGCAGTGGAGAAAGCAGAGGAAGTCAGAAGACGGAAGGTAGAAGGAATTAAGGATATGGCATCAAAGAAGTAGGTCTGGAGAGACTTGGAGATAAAAAGGGATAAGAAAACAAGATTAGAAAGGATGGCATAGTTGGGTGCATAGCTCCCTTGGTTCTGTTGACTTTCTGGTCTGGGAAGTTCACTGATCAAATCACTCAGGAGTAGGAAGAAAATCTATTTTTCCTCACAGGAAATATAGCTTCACTTTTCCGGAATTCTACCTTCTTTATTTGGGCTTTTAGGAATGGTGGGCCAACTCTATGGCGAGCCTTGATGTTTTACTTAAGTTCTGTAGGGTGATATCCAGTCCTTGTATTTTTTTTTTGTTTTATCTGGCTTCTTTTATTTAGCATAAGGTATTTGAAGCTCATCCATGCTGTTGTATGTATCAGTCGTTTGTGTTCCATTATATGGGTATACCACAATTTCTTTACTCATTTGAAGGACATTTGAGATGGTAAATTTTGGCAGTTATGAATAAAGCCTATATAAATATTCAAATATGAACACGTATTTTTTTTTCTCTTGGCTACTTAACAGGATTTGGAATTCTAGATCCTATGGTAAATATATGTTTGACATAATAATAAACTATTCAGCTGTTTTCCAAAGAATCTGTACTATCTTGCCTTCCCATCATTTTCTCTGCATTCTCACCAGCTCTTGGTATTGTTTGTCCTTTTAGTTTTAGCCATTCTGACTGGCATAGGGTGGTGTATCATTGTGGCTGTAATTTGCATTTCTCTAGTGATTAATAATATTGAGCATCTTTTCCTCTGCTTGTCATCCACAACTTGAAGTGTCTATTCAAATCTTTTAACCACTTTTAATTCAGTTTTTCTTACTGTTTTCTTTTTCTTTTTTTTGATTTAAAACAACTTATTTACTACTAGTTCTGGATACAATATGATAAATGTGGTTCCAAAGCAGTTAGAAAATCCTCCCAATTCAGATCTCCCCCACTACTTCCTCAAATCACAAATTATGAGTTTGTCTTAGCTATTCTAGGTCTTCGGCACTTTATTTATTTATTTATTTATTTATTTATTTATTTTTTATTTTTTTAAATTTATATCCCAATTAGCATATAGTGAAACAATGATTTCAGGAGTAGATTCCTTAATTCCTCTTACCCATTTAGCCCATCCCTCCACCCACAACCCCTCCAGTAACCCTCAGTTTGTTCTCCATATTTATGAGTCTCTTCTGTTTTGTCCCCCTCCCTGTTTTTATACTATTTTTGTTTCCCTTCCTTTATGTTCATCTGTTTTGTCTTTTAATGTCCTCATATGAGTGAAGTCACATGATTTTTGTCTTTCTCTGACTAATTTCACTTAGCATAATACCCTCCAGTTCCATCCACGTAGTTGCAAATGGCAAGATTTCATTCTCTTTGATTGATTGCCGAACAATACTCCATTATATATATATACATATACATATATATATATATCACATCTTCTTTATCCATTCATCCATCGATGGACATTTGGGCTCTTGCCATACTTTGGCTATTCCTGATAGTGCTGCTATAAACATGGGGGTGCATGTATCCCTTCAAAACAGCACACCTATATCCCGTGGATAAATGCCTAGAAGTGCAATTGCTGGGTCGTAGGGTAGTTCTATTTTTAGTTTTTTGAGGAACCTCCATGCTTTTTTCCAGAGTGGCTGCACCAGCTTGCATTGCCACCAACAATGCAAAAGAGATCCTCTTTCTCCACATCCTCACCAACATCTGTTGTTGCCTGAGTTGTTAATATTAGCCATTCTGACAGGTGTAAGGTGGTATCTCATTTTGGTTTTGATTTGTATTTCCCTGATGATGAGTGATGTTGAGCACTTTTTCATGTGTCAGTTGGCCATCTGGATGTCTTCCTTGGAGAAATGGCCCATTTCTTCACTAGATTATTTGTTTTTTGGGTGTTGAGTTTGATCAGTTCTTTATAGATTTTGGATATTAACCCTTTATCTGATATGTCATTTGCAAATATCTTCTCCCATTCTGTCAGTTGCCTTTTAGTTTTGCTGATTGTTTCCTTTACTGTGCACAAACTTTTTTATTTTGATAAGGTCCCAGTAGTTCATTTTGCAACCCTTGTATTTTTTACAGCACCCATATGCACCTGCATTTCCTTCAGTCAGCCTAGATAATGGGAGATATAAAACCATCATTTCTTTCCTCATTTCTTTACACAACTGCTATCTGTGAAATCCTCAACACTCTTGGTAGCCACCAAATAAACAGCTGTCATAAGAGCAGAGTACAGATTAAATTTATTCATTGTATTCTCATCTCACAGAAGTAGCCAAGCTGTAATTAGAGACTAAAACACATGAATGTCTCACACCATTACTTGGTTTTTAGAGGCTTCTATAAACCACTTTTTAAAAATTTATCCATTTCTTTATACCCTCTGCTATGTGCTGAATTGTATTTTCTCAAAGGCTATATGGTGAAGCCCTAGGTTCTCAGAAACGTTTTGACTGTATCTCTGAATGTGATTATATTTGAAGTTAGGGCCTTTAAAGACATGATTAAGTCAAAATGAGGCCCTTAGGGTGGACCTTAATCCAATGTGACTGGTGTCTTTATAAGAAGAGGAAATTTGAACACACAGAGAAATGTCAGGGGTTCATGTGGGCAGAGAAGACCATGTAAGGGCACAGCAAGAAGGCAGCCTTCTGCAAGCTGCAGAAAGAGGCCTCAGAAGAAACCAAACCTTTCAAAGCCTTGGTTTTGGACTTCTGGTTTCCAGAACTGTGAGAAAATGAACATCTGTTGTTTAAGGCACTCAGTTTGTGGTATCATATTATGGTGGCCCTAGCAAACTAATAACACTCTGTCACCAATTTTTCCAGTTGTCTTGAGTTGAATCTCTTAATTTCTTGGATCAGTGCTCTGTGTGCCACCATTTCATCCCCCAGTCCCTGAAGTAACTCATCCCATCATACATCCTGCACTAAAGCACTGGAACTTGGTGTTAGTGGGGACAGAAGGGAAGGCTCCATGTTTTCCTTCATCTGAGCAATGGGAACAGATTGATGAACATATATTATGCCAAGGTGCCATAGTTTGGGACGTGCATCCTGAACCTCATCAATATTAAAAATAAAAAGATTTGCCAAGAAAATGTAAAGAGAGCTATATAATGTTCATGGGTCTAAAGACTCAGTATTATTAATATGTCAGTTTTCCCCAAATTGATCTATAGAATCAAATCATTCCTAATCAAAATCCCTGGAGGGTAAGATGATTCTAAAATTCACAGGGAAATACAAAGAACCTACAATAGCCAAAACAACTTTAAAAAGAACAAAGTTGAAAGGCTAACACCACTTGGTTTCAAAACTTATTATAAAGTTGGTGTGGGGGTGGGGGCAGTAAATCAGGAGGGAGGGATTATAAAGTAGTAGGAAGAAAATTTGGGGGAAGCATGGATATGTTTACTATCTTGATCATGGTGGTGGTTTCATGAGTGGATGCATAGGTCAAAACTTACCAGACTATACTCTTTAAATACATGTAGCATATGGTGTTTCAGCTCTATGTCAATAAAGCTTTAAACATAACTGTGAACTTCTGTTCTTTAAAAGAAGAATCAGGAGAATGAGTAGACAAGCTACTAACTAGGACAGTATTTGCAAACCAGATATCTGATTTTTATTTTTATTTTTTTAATTTTTTTTTTAAATTTTTAAAAAAAATTTTTTTAACGTTTATTTATTATTTTTGAGACAGAGAGAGAGCGAGCATGAACGGGGAGGGTCAGAGAGAGAGGCAGACACAGAATCCGAAACAGGCTCCAGGCTCTGAGCTGTCAGCACAGAGCCTGACGCGGGGCTCGAACTCATGGACCGCGAGATCATGACCTGAGCCGAAGTCGGCCGCTTAACCGACTGAGCCACCCAGGCGCCCCTAATTTTTAAAAATATGTATCCAGAGCACATAAAGGAATCTCAAAACTCAACATTTAGTAATAGGAAATCAAACTAGCCAATTGTTCCATAACATCGGTCATTAAGGAAATGCAAATTAGAACCATTACACACTTATTATAGTGGTCAAAATTAAAATGACTGACCATACCACATATCGTCAAAGATGTGGAGCGACTGTAACTCGCACACTGCTGCTCGGAAGTGGGAGACTGTGGCGATGTGCGCGCGGGGAGCACGTATCTGAATCCGGACAGAGAGCCTGGGCACAGCCCCTGGCGCACCGCGCCCCTGAAGTCTTCACCGTGGGACCCAAGATCTTTCCTGGACGCTCTTCCCACTGGGCCCTGAAGGGAGGCAGGGGTCCGGGTCTCATCTAACGGGTGCTCCTCAGAGCCAGGGGCTTCCGTGGTCCCCCACCCGGTCCCCGAGGGACGGCTGGCACCCTGAAGCAACCGTGGGAGGAGGTGCGGACCCTGCAGAGGTGCCATGTACCAGACCGACTTTGGCCGTGGGCTGGCCCAGCTGGACACAGATACCCCGGCCTGTGCTTGGCGGACACAACAGGAGGATGCAGGGTGTGATAGACTGCCCGCCCCGCGAACACGGTGGGCATAGGGGCCCTGGTCTCCGTGCACCTGCCAGAACCGGGTCATCTCTACTCTGAAAGCTGCAGGTTAAAAACGTGTCAGTGTGAAAACCAATCAATACATCAATCAATCTATCAATCACTCAGTCCCCCACTTCCAAGGATATTCCGTTGTTTATTCCTACCACAGGTCTTTTCAATGCAAAAGCCAACTATTCCTCTTTGCAGCCTGGTCCCACCAATTAATGACAATTTGAAAGAAAATTTGGTTTAATGTTTATTTATTTATTTTTGAGGGAAGGGGTAAGGGGGGGGGGGGGGGGAGAGAATACCAAGCAAGCCCCGTGCTGTCAGCGCAGAGCCTGAGATCATGACCTGAGCCTAAATCAAGAGTCCGAAACTTAACCAACTGAGCCACCCAGGCACCCCAGAAAAGTTGGTTTAAAACTAGGATGATTACATTTTGCAAAACACCTGACCAGTTCTCTACAAAATTATCATGGTCCTCAAAAACAAGGATAGTTTGAAAGACTGTCATAGCCAAGAGGAGCCTAAGGACACATGACAACTAAATATAAAGTGGTGTCTTGGATGGGACCCTGGAACAGAACAAGAACATTGGTAAAATCTAAGGAAATCTGAATGAAGTATGGATTCAGTTAAATAAAAAACAAAGAAGCAAAAAACAAAAAAACAACTAAAACACTCCCCAGCTTTACTCTGTCCTTGATAGTGAACACTCTGAGACTCCTGCATGGTGAACCCTTTGATTAAAACAGTAGCTGAAACATGACATGAATGGACTTTTAGACTTTTAGACACTGAGCTGCAGCCTGCATTGCAATCTTGGCTAACGGCCGTTTATCAACTGTTGTTAGTTAACTGTTGTTAGGAGGGTGCTATACAATATGACCACAAGAGGGGAAAAAAGAACATTTCTGCATATGTGGTAAAAACTGGGGCCGTAGGCTGTTATATTGCTCAATATTTCCCTTAGAAGGTTTGTGTGAGAAATCTCCCTCCTTTGGGTTTTTTGTTTTGTTTTATTTTGTTATAAAGAAAGGAAAAATTTGAGTGGGTCAGGAATTCAAATAGAACACAGTGAGGGCAGCTTGTCTCTGCTCCCATGTCTGAGGCCACAGCTGGAGGACTCAAAGATTAAGAGCAGGAATCACCTGAAGGCGTGTTCACCACACATGATGAGTGGTTGATAGTGGCTGAGACCTTAGCTGGGCCTGATGGCTGAAATATCTGTACCAGGCTTCTCTGGGTGGCATGAGCTTCTCTATAGCATGGAGATTGTGTCCCAAGACAGAGAAGGACAATGCAGCTGAAGCTGTATCACCTCTTATGACTTGGCCGTGGACATTGTGCAGTGCTACTTTGCGTTCTATTTATTAGAAGTGAGTTCCAGGGTCCCTGGGTGGCTTAGGCATTGAGCATCTTATTTTGAATCAGGTCCTGATCTCGTGGGGGTTCGTGACTTCAGGCCCCATATGGGGCTCTCTGCTGTCATTGCGGAACCTGCTTCAAATTCTCTGTCTGTCCTCTTGTCTCTGCACCTCCCCCACTTGTGCTCTTTCTCTCAAAAATAAACATTAAAAAAATAAAATAGAAGTGAGTTCCTAAAACTAACCCATACTCAGGGAAAGGAAATACAGACCATACCTTTTAATAAAGGAGAATCAACATCACACTACAAGAAGAGCATGTAGAATGGGATATGTTGGTGTGGACATCTTTGGAAAATGCAATATGCTACGATCGGTTTGAAGAAAATATGGCAATATTCAGTAAAATTGAAAATATACATATAGCTTGACAATTCCACATCTAAATCTACATTGGTAAACATTTTCTACATATTCATCAACAGAAGATTGAGATTCTATAAGTTGCCTTTTAGTTTCATTGATTTTTTCCTTTGCTGTGCAGAAGACTTTTATCTTGATCAAGTCCCGGTAGTTCATATTTGCTTTTGTTTCCATTTGTTCTGGAGACGTGTCTAGTAAGAAGTTGCTTCAGCTGAGGTCAAAGAGGTTACTGCCTCTGTTCTCCTCTATGATTTTTATGGTTTCCTATCTCACATATAGGTCTTTCATCCATTTTGAATTTATTTTTGTGTATGATGTAAGAAAGTGGTCCAGTTTCATTCTGCATGTTGCTGTCTAGTTTTCCAAACACCATTTGTTGAAGAGACTGTCTTTTTTTTTTCATTGGACATTCTTTCATGCTTAGTTGAAGACTAGTTGACCGTATAGTTGTGGTTCCATTTCTGGGTTTTCTATTCTATTCCATTGATCTATGTGTCTATTTTTACAGCAGTAACATACTGTCCTGATGACTACAGGTTTGTAATACATCTTGAAGTCCAGAATTGTGATGCCTCCAGGTTTGCTTTTCTTTTTCAGGATTGCTTTGGTTATTTGGGGTCCTTTGTGGCTCCATACAAATTGTAGGATTGTTTGTTCTACCTCTGTAAAAAATGCTGGTGTTCATTTGCAATTATGTGGATGAAACTAGAGGGTGTTATGCTAAGTGAAATTAGTCAGAGAAACACAAATATCAAATGACTTCACTCATATGAGAACTTTAAGACACAAAACAGATGAACATAAGGGATGAGATGCAAAAATAATATAAAAACAGGGAAGGGGACAAAAACATAAGAGACTCTTAAATATGGAGAACAAACAGAGGGTTACTGGAGGGGTTGTGGGAGGGGGGATGGGCTAAATGGGTAAGTGGCATTAATCTACTCCTGAAATTACTGTTGCACTATATGCTAACTAACTTGGATGTATATTAAAAAAATAAATTAAAAAATGTTGGTGTTATTTTGATAGGGATTGCATTAAATGTGTAGATTGCTTTGGGTAGTATAGAGATTTTAACAATGTTTGTTCTTCCAATCCATGAGCATGGAATGCGTTTCCATTTCTTTGTGTCCTCTTCAATTTCTTTCATAAAGGTTTTATAGTTTTCAGAGTACACGGATCTTTTACTTCGTTGGTTAAATTTATTCCTAAGTATTTTATTGTTTTTGATGCAATTGTAAACGGGATCAATTACTTGATTTCTGCTGCTTCATCATTGTTGTATAGAAAGGCAACAGATTTCTGTATGTTTATTTTATATCCTGTGACTGCGTAATTTGTGTATTAGTTCTAGCAATTTTTTGGTGGAGTCTTTTGGGTTTTCTACATAGAGTATCATGTCATCTGCAAATAGTGAAGGTTTGACTTCTTCCTTGATGATTTGGATGCTTTTATTTCTTTTTGTTGTCTGATTGCTGAGGCTAGGACTTTGAGTACAATGTTAAATAACAATGAGACTGGATTTCCCTGTCTTGTTCCTGATTGTAGAGAAAAAGCTCTCAATTTTTCCTCATTGAGGACAATATTAGCTGCAGGTCTTTTGTATATGGACTTTATGACATTGAGGTATGTTGCCTCTATCCCTACTTTTTTGAGGATTTTTATCAAGAATGGATGCTGTATTTTGTCAAATGCTATTTCTGCATCTATTGAGAGTGTCATATGGTTCTTATCCTTTCTTTCATTAATGTGGTGTATCATATTGGTTGATTTGCAAATATGGAGCCACCCTTTCAGCCCAGCAATAAATCCCACTTGATTGTGGTGACTAATTTTTTAATATACTGTTGGATTTGATTTGCTTGTATCTTGTTGCCAATTTTTGCATCCATGTTAATCAGGGATGTTGGCCTATAATTCTGCTTTGTCTGGCTTTGGAATCAAGATAATGCTGGCCTTGTAGAATGAGTTTGGAAGTTTTCTTTCCATTTCTATTTTTTAGAAAAGTTTGAGAAGAATAGATATTAACTCTTTATTTTTGAAAATTTATTTATTTATTTAAAGAGTATGAGTTGGGGAGGGGCAGAGAGAGAATCCCCAAGCAGACTCTGTGCTGTCAGCACAGCCCAGTATGGGGCTTGATCCCATGAACTGTGAGATCATGACCTGAGCCAAAATCAAGAGTCAGATGCTTAACTGACTGAGCCACCCAGATGCCTCTATTTCTTCTTTAAATGTCTGGTAGAATTCTCCTGGGAAGCCATGTGGCCCTGGACTTTTGTTTGTTGGGAGATTTTTGATTGCTGATTCAGTTTGTTTCCTGGTTATGTGTCTCTTCAATTTTTTGTTTCTTCCTGTTTCACTTTTGGTAATTTTTATGTTTCTTGGAAGTTATCCCTTTTTTCCAGATTGCCAAGTTTATTGGCATATAATTTTTCATAATATTCTCTTATAATTCTTACTTTTTCTGTTGTGTTGGTTGTCATCTGTCTTCTTTCATTTGTGATTTTATTTATTTGGGTCCTTTTTCTTTTCTTTTTGCTAAGTCTGGCTAGAGGTTTATCAATTTTATTAATTCTTTCAAAGAACCGGTTCTTAGTTTCATTGATCTGTTCTTCTGTTTTTGTTGTTGTTGTTGTTCCTATTGTTTCTATATCATTTATATCTACTCTATTCTTTATTATTTCCCTTCTTCTGCTGACTTTAGGCTTCATTTGCTTATCCTTTTCTATCTCCTTTAGGTGTAAGGTTAGGCTGTGTATTGAGATTTGTCTTGCTTCTTGATACAGGCCTGTATTGCTATATACTTCCCTCTTAGGACCACCTTTGGGGCATCCCAAAGGTTTTGGACTGTCCTGTTTTCATTTTCATTTGCCTTCCATTTATTTATTTATTTATTTATTCTTTAATTTTCTGGTTAACCCATTCATTCTTCAGAAGGAAGTTCTTTAAGTTCCATGTATTTGCGGTCTTTGCAAATTTTTTCTTGTGGTTGACTTCAAGTTTCATAGTATTGTGGTCTGAAAATATGCATGGCATGATCTCAATCTTTTTGTACTTGTTGAGGCCTGATTTGTGACCCAGTATGTGGTCTATGCTGGAGAATGTTCCACGTGCACTTGAAAAGAATATGTATTCTGCTTCTTTAGGATGAAATGTTTTGAATGGATCTGCTGAGTCCGTGTGGTCCAGTGTGTCATTCAAAGCCATTGTTTCCTTCTTGATTTTCTGCTTAGATGACTTGTCGGTTGCTCTAAGTGGGGGTGTTGAAGTCCCCTACTATTATTGTATTATTATCAATGAGTTTCTGTATGTTTGTGATTAATTGATTTATATATTTGGGTGTTCAAGTTAGGGGCATAAATATTTACAGTTGTTAGATCTTCTTGATGGATATATCCCTTAATTATGATGTAGTGCCCTTCTTCATCTCTTATTGCAGACTTCAGTTTAAAATCTAGTTCATCTGGGGGCACCTGGGCAGCTCAGTCAGTTAAGTGTCCAACTCCTGGGCCTCTGTCCTCCTTCCCCAGAGGAGAACCACTGAGTCGACTAGGCAGAGATGGTGTGTGATGGGGTTTTGGAATGGTGGTGGGGTCTAGAGCCCACAGCCAAGAAAGGATTCTTGAGAGATCTTTGGTGCAAAACGGTGATTTTATTAAAGCACAGGGACAAGACCCGTGGGCAGGAAGAGCCACCCCAGGACCATGAGGAGAGACTGATTATATACTTAGTAGTTGGGGGAGGTAAAGTCAAAGGGAAGTTTCCAAAGGATTTTCATATGCTAAAGAAGACTCACAGGATATTGGAGGCCTAGCTGCTGTCAGGCTAAAGTTGTTTTTCTCTCTAGCAAAGCCTTAACATTAAGACAGTAGGGAGTTCCGGGAGAAATTTTCTACTCTGCTTGCTTCCAGTATCTGTCAATGGGCTGCAGGTCATAAGGAAATATGATTTTATCTGCATTTCCTTCTGCCTTTATTTCCCACATCAGGGTGGACTTCTAAAACTTCAAACTTTGAGATCTGCTGCTTATAAAAACTTGCAATAGTCAGCCCTTCTCCTTTTCTCAGTCAATGGTTTTGGGGAAGAGTTTTTCTTGTGCAATTCCCTATGTGCTACTTTCACTCTTTCTGTCTTGCTTCCTTCTCCATGATCAGGGGTCCCTCCCCTCTGCAGCAGCCTTGATTATTTTCTCCCCCAAATCAACTCTTTGCAGCTCCTAACTACCACGATGTGGCCATTTTTCTCCCTCTGAATGTGCAGTTTTTTCTCTCAGTCCTCAGATTGATTTCTTGGGTGTTTAGAATGAGTTGATCTTTATCTGGCTATGTTGAAGGGACAAGACAAGCATAGGGTCCCCTACTACTGTGCCATCTTAACTCCTACTTCCTAAATTTTTTTCTAAGTTTTACTACTTTTTGGACCATTGTATAATGCTATCAGGTCATTTTAGCTGATTTAGGGATATACCTAAATGAGTATCTGATTTAGTCAATTATCTTGACTTTCCCAGAATACATTATTGAATGCAGAAAATAGCACAAAACTGAGAGACTCCACCATCTAGTCCATTTATTTAGAACTAACACCTTTCATCATAAGAGATTTTCCCAAAGTTATCCTCATTCTTACTCCCTCCTACAATTTCTTCAATCTATGAGTTCCCTTTAATGTATAAATAACTATAGTTGAGTAACAGTGAGTAACTGAGTGGTTTGAGTAAAGGAAATTCAGTCTTTTCTTTCTCCAAGAATCTGTGGAATTGTCCAGGTAATGTTTATGATGAGGGAGTATGAGGCAAGCTGAGGACAAAGCACAAGCTAGCACCCCTGCTCCCCACCAGTGGGATATGTATGATATTCCTCAGCCACTCCTGGCTTCCCAAGAGCAAAAGGAAAGGAAAGGAAACAAGTGGTTGACTGATAGAGATCACAGTCATGCAGGACATATCTCTATCAGTTTACAATCAATAGCCTAATCTATCAGTTTACAATCAATAGCCTAATCTCCCGAAAACTATGGATTTACTTTCCTGGAGGCCCTATTATCACCCTCCCCTCTGTAATGATGTGGGGAATAAAGGCAAGAAGGAAATGGCAGGTAGAATTAAATGTCCTTATAACCTGAGCTCATTGACAAATACTTGAGGCAAATACAGAGTATAACATTTTTCCATGAACCCCTTACCATCCTAATGATAATGCCTTACTAGAGGAAAAAACAACCTGAAGTTGACAATAGCAAGGACTCAGGTATCCCTGGAGTCCTCTTTAGTATATCAGAGTCCTTCTGGAGGCCTGCCTTTTGCCATTACCTCCCCCAACTCTGTAGTATATAACCAGGCACTCTTCACAACCCCAGTGCAGCTCTTTCTGCCCCTGGGTCCTGTCCTTGTGCTTTAATAAAATCAACTTTTTGCACCAAAGACATGTTTAAGAATTATTTCTTGGCTGTCAAGAAATACAGTATTTCTTGGCTGTCAGCTCCAAACCCCCACCACCATTCCCAAACCCCATCATTTATATTGTACATAAGTCCATTCTGATTCCCGATTAGGTCAACGCAGACCATCTGAAGATCCCTTTCCCTGAGGATGATGCTACTTTCTTACACTGGTTTACATCAAGCATGAACACAGATCCTTCTGTCCACTCCCCACAGACTTTACTTGAAGACTGAAACTATACAATGTAAATACAACACTGCTTAAAGATGAATACTATTGAAAGCTGCTCTACACTGGGTGTTGTATGGAAACAAATTTGACAATAAATTTCATATATTGGGGGAAAAAAAAAGAAAGCTGCTCTAAATTGGAGGACTGAAATCCTCTCAGAATTTCCCCTGTGGGTACCCACCTTCTCAGATGCCAAGTTGTCCTGCCTTCATTTCTCTTCCCAGTGAGAAGGGCCTTAAATATTTAGCACCCTTGGAATCCATTCTCCTGAAACCTGAAACTTCATATTTCAGTCTTTGTTTCAAAGATATGATATAAATATGTGGCATAAAGGAAAGTGAGCCCAATTAGCACACCTGTTAAAGGAATAGCTTGGTTTGGAAAGAACCATTCTGCAGTACTGGTAATTGACAGACCTGAAACTATTTCAATATGTGGCCTTTCTAATATGCATTGTGTTCGGCTGCTACTCAAAGTCAGATCAGTCTACAAAACACTTTGACTTACACTGGCCTGCTAGCCCAATGAGTCTAGTAGTTGACAAGGAAACTGAAGGGTATGATGTGTAGCAGAATATGCCACCCCAAAATGTGACTCTTTGGCATAAGAATTATTTTAAGCTGCACATTTTGAGACACAGGAGAAATTCTGAAAGCAGAGTAGAGGTTACCCTTTCATAGAGCAAATTTACATGAGAAAGGGGACCTGTACATGGAAGTGAGCTATAATAGGGATTGCTTTTTCATCTGAGTGGCTCATCAGCATGGCAGGGCAAATTTTGTTTACCAAACATTTCCTCTTCTTACCTTGCTATGAATTGCCTTCCCCCCACCCTTAAAATCCTTGACCCCTATCCTTTCCTTAGCCCAGGATGGTACATAAGCCTCAGCTGGCTGGCTGCTTTTGAGTATCTCATATTTTTGTGGGGCTCCCATATGTATGTACATAATTTAAATGATTTTTGTCTCATTAATCTGCCTTTTTATTATGGGATGGGGAGGGTCTCAGTCAAGAATCTAGGAAGATAGAGGGAAAATTATTCTTCCTCCCCTACATCTAAGACCTAAATTCTTAATCCAGCCTAATTCTTAACCCTAGTCCTTCAATTTCTAAATCCACTACCTGTTCCAAAACGCCATTATTTCTGTGATATTTCAGGATTTACGTAAGGCTTTTTTTAGTTTCCCACTGCTTTTTTTTTCTTGAATTTATGTTTTCTCTTCATTGATTCCAAAAGATTGGGAGAATTGGGGGCACCTGGGTAGCTCAGTCGGTTGAGTGTCTTGATTTCAGCTCAGGTCATGATCTCATGGTTCATGAGATTGAGCCCTCATAGGGCTCTGTGCTAATGACACAGAGCCTGCTTGGGATTCTCTCTCTTCCCCTCTCTCAGCCCCTCCCCTGCTAGTACTCTCTCTCTCCAAATAAATAAATAATCATTTAAAAAACAGTTTTTTAAAAAAATTATAATGGGAGAATTGACGCTAAGCCTATAGTGGATTATTACCCTTACTACTACCTATATTTAAAACATTATCTGATGAAATATAGAAACCAATAGTAAAGATCTACGATGCATCAGTTGTCAGTGTTAGAATCTGTGTGTGAAAGTGCTGTCAAAACAGTCTATGAGGCATCCATGCCACCTACAGATAAACATAGACAATGGTTTTAAGGGAAATATGTAAAATCTATGAACAGAGTTTGAAGGGATAGAGAACTTTCTTGCTCCAAAGTCCCAAAGACGCAGTGGTGAGAGAAGTGGCAGAGGCCCAAGGTTGCTTAATAACCTCTAAGGTTGCCTAAGACCCAAATAGTTCTGAGAATGCTGGCAAATGCAAGTCTAGGTGGCTCCAGAGTGGCAATGATGTACAGGGGCCCCAAACACACATACTCACAGTCGTTACAATGCAAAAGAAAGTGGTTTTATTGCTGTGAACACAGTGCACCAAAGCTTGGCAGAAGTTCCAAGATTAAAAATATGGAAGCCTGTGTCTTTCTTTGCCCTCTTCCCTATTGCCTTCCTTCAAAACACACAGACCTCCCAAAGCAGAAAAGAATCCCATGTCTCTTTGTCCCCAGCGCTGGTCTTGCATCCTTGGCATGTGAATCCCCCCCCCCCCCCTGCCCAGTACCCTCCTTCTTTCTTCTATGGGAACCATGGAAATCAACAAAGGAAAAGAAATAGCAGAGGAGATCATAAGAAAACCTGTGCTGAATGACAGGGAAAGTGATGGAAACTTCAAATAACGTTATCTAAGTGTACAGGAACCAACCGATAGGGAGGGTCGCCCTGCTGAGGGGGATCACAGGCAATAATGAAGAATTTGTACAGGGGAGTATCTTTGTACTTGCAGTTGGGATACTTCCCTGAAGTGAGTGTGCAGTCAGTCATATTAACACGCTGTGGACTCCGGTGGCAGTTATTCATCCGATTTTTGCAGGTCACGTTGGACAAAAGACAGGTATCAGACACGTTCTTGAAGGAGTCATGCAGAAAGGTATTGTGAACCTTACAGTTCTGAGTATAATTATTGACACCATTCATTTCTGTGTTGCACCTGACAGGGCTTGACCTTACATGCTGAATTTCAAACCACTGGGCCCTGGTGAGGGATTGACGCCAAGCACAAAGTGGACGCACTGGCCCCCATAAAGCCAGCAGCAGCAGGAGGAGAGGAAAGTGTCCCAGAAGATCCAGTCTCATCTTTTCTCTGTAAGAAGAGAGAAAAAAATGAGGTAGTGATAGTAGTAGAAGCAATAAGAGCAAAATTATTATTCACAACCATTTAGATTTTTATTGTGCCTTTTAAGATGGTCATTGGTCTTTCCTTTTTCTTTTTTTTTAGCTATCTTCTTCCTCACTTGAGTCTCACAATCCTATGAAGAGACTGAAGCCCAGTGAGGAGGAATATAAGGTAAGATGTCTTTTCCTCTGATTGGCAGATCATTTTCTTCTCTTTTTCCTATACTTATGCTTACAGAACATTGTTTCTTCCCTCCACCTTCCTGGAATATTTGTCCTCCATCTATTTGACGCGGACCTTCCAGCCATCTTCATTGCTCTACTCCCCAGCTCCCAGGCTTCTCTCCTTACCAGGTCTCCGTGTTGGGGCTCCCGCTGAGAACAGAAGCAGTGGTTAGTCCCAGACTCAGAGGCTTTTGTCTGCTGTTCCCCTCCCAGGTATGCCAGAGCCTCCTGTCCACCTGGGTGCAGATGGGTTCTGGGCCCTAGGAAAGAGAAACCTAGGACTTGAAAGGTGAAATTCTTACACACAGTGTGGATGAAACCCAGACTCTCAAACTCAACTGTTTAAAATCAGTATCACTGCAGACACAGGAGGAGTAAGCCCTATTTAAACAAACAATGTGACTCAAAGAAGTTTTGAGGAACTGATGACTTCCTGATATGGGTTGAGTGTTTCCTTCCTGATCTGATGCTTCAGTGTTTTGAAGCTCTATGATTTCAGTTCTTTAGGACAAAGCACACCATGTAAATTTGATATAATAATTGTCATGTACTTGATAATGTTGTGAATTCCAACAACAGACATGAATGAATTATTTATTTATGTGTATGTTTATTGGGGGCTAGATAATGGCTACTTAGATTCAGGAGCTCATGATTTAATGAAAGAGACAGCCAGATAAATAGAACACTACATTGTATATAATAAATATAAATAGCATTTGCAGCTCTGGTGGAGGAAACAACAGGGGACTGTGAGGAGTGACCAGAGAGAGGGTCACAACACCTGAACTGAGTTTTGAGGATTAATTAGAAGTTAGGTGAAGAGGTGGGGTAAGGGCACCCCAAAGAGGGAACTGTGTGTGAAGATAAGGCAGGACTATTGGTTTTTGGACCTGTTTTGAAAGCATGAGCAAAACTACAGTTGAATTAATTGCATTACTAACTCAGTTCCACGTTGTTTTGTTCTGTACTTACTTTTAACGTACCTCTTTTTTTTTTTTTTTTTTTTTAATGTTTATTTGTTTTTGAGACAGAGAGAGACAGAGCATGAGCGGGGGAGGGTCAGAGAGAGGGAGACACAGAATCTGAAACAGGCTCCAGGCTCTGAGCTGTCAGCACAGAGCCCGACGCGGGGCTCGAACTCACGAACCGCGAGATCGTGACCTGAGCCGAAGTCGGACGCTTAGCCGACTGAGCCACCCAGGCGCCCCTTAACGTACCTCTTAACCCCATGCACCATCAGTCAGTTTTTCACCCCTACTCCCTGTTTACCCACCACTTGTAGAAACCTGATAGCGACCGGACAGTAACATCTATCTTGATGTGTCTGATCCCAGATCCCAAATAGTGACTCTTTTTCCAGAAGAATGCTTACCTCCAGATTGTTTCAAGGCCCCCCTCCTAACAAGGGGGTTTCTTGAAACCTCATAACTTCCCCTCTCTCATGTATATAAGCTGTAGCTAAGCTCATCAGGGCAAAGCAGCTTTGGGAATGATCCTCTGACTTCTCCCTGGGCTGCCTTTCCTACAATAAAGCTTTCTTTGTTTTAAATCCAGTGTCTCAGAATTTGGCTTACTGTGCATCAGATGCACGGACAAGTTTGAGTTTGGTAACAAAGAGACCCATACACACGAAGGAAAAGGGCAAATTGAGGGTATTTGCGTCTTGAATCTGTTATTACTATTCCACTGGTGCTGCAATACCTTTATTCACAATCTTGTTGTCTCATGGAGGGCTCACATAAAAGCCTCCTGCATGGACTCCCAGCCTCAAGCTTCTTTTCCTTCCAATCTGTTGTACATATCACTCCCAGGTTAGTATTCCTGGAGCATAAATATAATAGTGGGACACTTTTATTTTTAATGGTCTCAGTTACCTACAGGATAAAAATGATGTCTATTTATAGCAAAATTGTAGCATACAAGGTTAATATACAAAAATCAATTGCTTTCTTATATACCAACAATGAACTATTGGAATTTGAAAAAAAATTTTTTTTACATTAGCATCAAAGAAAAATGAAATGTTTAGATATAAATCTAATAAAAATGTACAAGATCAATATGAGGAAAACTATAAAACTCTGATGAAAGAAATTAAAGAAAGTCTAAATAAATGAGGAGATAGTCCTTGTTCATGCTGAAGGAAACCAGACCTCCACCTCAAAATCTGGCTCTTAGACATAAAAATTATTTTTGCAGTAAAGGCAATTAGAATCAGTAAATGCAGAAAAGCTCTCTCTCTCTCTCTCTCTTTTGCATAAAGGCAGGAAATAAATTCTTTTACTGGAGACAAAGACATACCAGCCAGAGGTGGTACAGAGGAAACTGCAAACAAACCTTGTTAAGCTAGCCCTTGTCTTTCTAGTTACTTCCTCACCATTTAATATCCACAAACCAAACCCCTTTATCTTGTCAATTCTTCACAGATGTTTTGTTTGTTTGTCTAAAAGGTATGAAGTTTCTTGCTCTGGTCATTTCTTCAGCTCTTCATTCCCTTGTGATGGTTCCCATGTACACGTAAAAAATTCAATAAAATTCATATGCTTTTCTCCTACTAAATCTCTCTTTGTTGGTTTAATTTTCAAACCCAGCCAGAGACCCTTAGGGAGCCAAGGAAAACTTTTTCCTCTCCTACAATGACATTATGCATGGTCGAAACCCATAGAACTATATAATGCAAAAAATTGATCCTAATTAAATTGTGGACTTCAGTTAATAATAATCAGTATGGGTTCATCAATTACAGCAAAAGGAGCACACTAACACAAGATGTTAATAGCAGGAAAACTGTGGACTGTGTGGTTAGGAGAGAGAGGAAGGGAGAAGCATAAGAGAATTTTCTATAATTTCTGCCCAATTTTTCTGCAAACCTAAAATTGCTCTGAACAAATAAGTCTATTAATTGAAAAAGAAAAGAAAAAAGATGTCTATCTGCCTAGCACTCATATATCCAATTGTACAGCCACATGTGTCAGGACAGGACCCCTTTTCTCTGCACTTCCACAACTTGACAGTACCCAAACTCACCAGCAGAGGGAAACTGTATCTGATTACCATGTCCCTAGGCAGGGCTTCCCAACCCTGGCCTCACATCAGAATTGCCTAAAGAGGGGTGCCTTGGGTGGCTCCCTTGGTTAAGTGTCTGACTTCAACTTAGCTCATGATCTCACAGTTGGTGGGTTCAAGCCCCATGTTGAGCTCTGTGCTGACAGCATGGAGCCTGCTTTGGATTCTGCATCTCCCTCTCTCTCTGCCCCTGCTCAAGCTCATGCTCTATCTCAAAAATAAACATAAAAGAAAAAGAATGGTCCAAGAAATTTTTTTTTAAATGCCAATATCCCAGGCCTTCTGAAACAGAATCTTTGGGAATGAGGTCTTTTGCACACCTATGTTTGGTTAACTCCACAGTGAATCTGATACCAATTTCTAGTTGAGAATCATTTTACTTGGCTGACATGGATTTTCACCCATTGCCCAAGTTCTCAAGACTGGGCTTTGCCTGACTCCTGAAATAAAGTTTTCACTTTGTCTTAATTCAGGCAGGTGAATTACTGCCTAGCTACCACAGATAAAGTGCAAGACAGATTGGGGAGGACATGAATGGGAGAGTCTACTTCTCCTATCTATCTTTCTGAAATTATCCCAAATCTTAGAAGTGCAGGAGAGGAAAAATATTTTTTCCTTCTACTCTTTGAAGTTCTTAGCTGGGCTCCCTGTAACAACAACAGATTAACAACAGAAAAACATGCACATTTATTTAACATAAGTTTAATGTGAAATGGGAGCCTCGCTAAGGATGTGAAGACCCAAAGAAGTGGTTAAACCTGAGTGTTTTCACGCTAGGTTTGATGACAAGTGGAAAGTTGTGGAAAGATGTGATAGAACAAAGGGTATGAGCGAAGTGTAGTCAACTGGGGGAAACTCAGCAAGAAATTTGTTCTGATTCTTCTCCATGTCTCCATCTTTGGAGATAAGGATGCTCCTTTCCTCTGGGTATAGGGAGAGCACCTCTCGCGTGAGAGTTTTATGGCCTGCTTCAGGGGAAGATCAGAAAGTCTTTTCCTCACCTGTCATTTCTCAAATTTCTTTAGCTTAAAAGATTTGCTATGCCAAGATGCCATATCCTGGAGTAATGTGTCCTGAACACTGTCAGAAGCTCCTTGTGTTGGGAACAGACCCTGGTGGTTGGCTTGGCCCTTGTTCCAGCCCTACAATCGCAAAGCAAGTTTAGGGCATCTGATGTGTCCATTGTGGGCACACCTCACACACCCCGTGTGTATTTAAACACACCTGTGTCTCCTCCACTCTCCTGCTCAGCTGGAAGGGGATAGGCCTGTTATTCAGCCTATTCCTTTCTCTAGACTTATATGCTTGCTGATGGCAATAGTAAGAGTGCCAAATTCTTGTCACAGAGATAACAGATTAGTATCTTAAAAAAAAATGTTTTTAACATTTATTTATTTTTGAGAGACGGAACGTGAGCGGGGGAAGGGCATAAAGAGAGCGGGGGGACACAGAATCTGAAGTAGGTTTCAGGCTCTTAGCTGTCAGCACAAAGCCCGATGCAGGGCTCAAACCCACGGACTGCATGATCATGACCCGAACCAAGTCGAACACTTAACCGACTGAGTCACTCAGGCACCCCAGAAGATTAGTATCTTTAACCAAACAACAATGATGATTATCAGCCATATTCAGACCGCTTAGAACACTCCCCCTTCCATGGTTGCTGAGGTATTTCTGTGTCAGGCATCTGGCCAGTGAGTGGCCAGAACAGTGAGTCAGAAGCTGATGCTACGTGATGAATTCCAAGTTTCTTTGTGAGGTTTGGTTTTATGGTTTCTGCAGAGCTGGCACTCAAAATTGTCCCCAACCTTTAGCCCATTGGTCAATTTGGGCATGTAATGCCTTTTTTTTTTTTTTGGCCATTTACTAGGTCATACTGTTTCTTATGATTTCCTTCTTCCTTTCCATACCAGTATTAAGGAACTCTATATATTTTCCTGCATAAGTTGTCAGTTTTCCATATCTCCTGAGGGGAAAATTGTCTGAGACTTGGAAATGGACAAAAGAGATTATTGTGTCTCCTCCCATTGGAGTGCCTGGAGTTCTTTAGCAGATCTACAGGGATGGACAGACACTACAGAAGTGTATACCTTTCCTTGACCTGCAGTATAGAAATGAAGTTGTACAAAACTGAATATAATGCAGATGTTTCCTGTTCATCGCAGTGCAACTGAATTTTGTCCAGCAGAAAATATACATTTCTACAAACCAAGATCACACTTGAACCATTTTTAACATGTTACTGATTTCCTTATTAATTAATGAGTCCAATAAAATGGGCTTATTTATGAAGTTATTCAATAACATGGATTTATTTTTAAAATTTTCATGATAGTTACTCTTTTTTACTTTTAGAAAACATTATATTTAAATTTTTTTTTTAATTTATTTTTTGAGAGAGAGACAGAGCAAGCGGAAGAGGGGAAGAGAGAGTGAGAGAGAGAGAAACCCAAGCAGGCTCCACACTGTCAGCATGGAGCCCGACATGGGGCTCGAGCTCAAGATCTGCAACATCATGACCTGAGCCGAAACCAAGAGTTGGATGCTTAACCGACTGAGCTACCCAGGTACCCCGAAAACATTATATTTTAGCACTTCACACTTTCACTGGTGTTGTTTCCTTTGCTGACCTATTCTGACCTATTCTGCTTGATTACTTTTTCTGACCTATTCTGACCTATTCTGCTTGATTACTCACCTATCTTTCTAGGCTGTGCTCAGATACCCTCTCCTCTGATCTTTCCCTTCTCTAGGCACAGAACTATTGTCTCAGCCTTAATGTGTTCAGCTTTTACTAGTGCTCATTGCATTCTACTAAGATTATTAAATTACATTATAATTATACCAAAGTGCAATCAAAGGGTATATTCAGTGAGAAAACTTCACATGTGCTGTCTCACTCTTCTGTTCTTTACTGTAGCTCTTCAAGGCAGGGTGGCTTTTACTAACCACACATTTACACCCAACGCTTTCCTTCCTTCCTTCTAATTGGGTTAGAATTCCTCCGTTAAGCAAATCGATTTCTAACTTACACAGCTTTCCCATAATAAGACTACAGGGGGAAAGAATGTGTGCCTCCTGTACCTGGAATGGAAATTTAGGAATGTTAAGAGAACTGTAAGCTCAAGAGTCACTTATGCTGGGACAAGTCATCCAGCTGGGGCCTAATACCTAACCGAACTGCAATTTCAACCTCTCCCAGAAATGTAGTCTCAACTGGTCGGTTAGGAAATTTCTGGTCAGCACCAAGGCAATAATCGTTCAGATGGGCTCTTTTCACCCCCCAAAGGAAGGTGAGGTAATTGGCATGATAAGCCTCCACTGCTCTTCCCCCTAAAGGAAAGTGACCCTCCCGGAAACAATCCTTTGCTTTCTTTTGCTAAAATTTCCTTGCTCCACAGCCCTGACTAGAAAAGTCTTCCCTTTTGAACAGCTCTTTGGAGCTCCTTTCTGATGTGGTTTTGGGGTGGTGGGGGTCCGGAGCTGAAGGCCAAGAAAGAATTCTTAAGACATTTTTGGTGCAAAAAAGTGATTTTATTAAAGCATGAGGATAGGACCCACGGGCAGGAAGAGCTGCACTGGGGTTGTAAAGGATGACTGATTATATACCTTCATGTTGAGAGGGGGTGTGGGACAGCCTAAGTCTCTAAGGAATTTGGAAGCAAGTTTTCCAGGACCTTGAGGGGCTAGCTGCTGTTAGGAAAAGATCATTTACTACTGTCTAGTAAAATGTTAGCCATGAGACCCTTCAGGTGAATAGCAGTGGGCCATATGCTTGGAAGATGATTCCTAACATATACCTTGGGATGGGTAGAGAAAAAGGAAGTTTCCAAAGGGATTTTCACAGGGTCCTGGAGGCCAGGCTAATGTCAAGCTAAGGTTGCCTTTCGCCTCTAGCAAAGTATGTGCCCCAATTTTTTCCCTATATTTCTTTTGCCTTTGTTCTCCGCATCAGGATGAGTCATTCAATAAGGTGGTATGACTTTGGGCTTACATACTATTTTTAGCTAAAACAAAGGAAGAACAGTGTGAGGCTGGCAGGTTATGGAAAGATGACCAGGAAAAGTATGGTAAACAAAAGTAAAGTTTGTTATGCAGAGTTAAGTTTGTGCCTTCTCCATTGATAAAAAATAATAATCTTTATGCCAAAGAGTCATCTTTTAGGGTGGTATATTCTGGTCTCCTATAAGAAAAAATCCTGTTAGCCTAGCTCGAATCTCATGACCATCATTTGGCCCAGTAGAGGAGATTGGGAACCTTGATGGATAACTCCACCAATACTGCATGATAAGGGAGCATGAGGCAAGCTGAGGGAAAAATACAAGCTGGCATATCCCACTCCCCAGGTGGAATATGTGTGATATTCCTCAGATGCTCCTGGCTACCCAAGAACAAAGGAAAGAGGTTTAAGTGCTTGCCATGGTGATGTGGGAAACTAAGGCAAAAGCAAAATTAAATTCCCTTACTGTAAGCAGCCCATTGACAAGTCTTTGAGACCGGCAGAGTGATCTCCCTACAGGAGCTCAGCTGCCTTGATGATGACACTTTGCTTTGGGCAACAGGAACCTTGGCTTAACATTTTCCAAACCTAGGAGAGCCTGGGTGGCTCAATTGGTTAAGTGTCTGACTTTGGCTTAGGTCATGATCTCGTGGTTTGCAAGTTTGACACCTCAGCTGTGCTGACAGCCTGGACCCTGTTTCAGATTCTGTGTCTCCCTCTCTCTGTCCCTCCCTGGCTCATGCTTTGTCTCTCTCCGTTGCTCTCTCACTCTCAAAAATTACATAAACATTAAAAAATTAAACAAAACAAAACATTATCCCAACCTCCAGGATCCTGTAAGTCTACTTCCTTTATGTCAAGTGCCCCAGGATATATGCTGGCAATCATGCTCCAGGCTTATAGCCCCTCTGATATCCATCTGAAGGGTCTCATGACTGAGGTTTTATTAAATGGTAATAAGTGGTGTTTCCCTAGCAACAGCTAGCCCCTCAAGGTCCTGGAAATCTTGCTTCCAAAATTCCTTACAGACTCTATCCCTGATCCCTTCCAACCTGAGACCCTTCACAACCCCTGTGCAGCTCTTCCTGCCCATGGGTCCTGTCCTCATGCTTTAATAAAATCATCTTTTTGCACCAAAGACATCTTCAAGAATTCTTTCTTGGCCATCAGCTCTGTACCCCATGAACCCCCCCCATCACCCCAAGACTTCACCACTGCACACAAAAAGGGGAAGAATAGGAAGGGGCACATGCACCCCAATATTTATAGCAGCACTATCAACAATAGCCAATGTATGGAAAGAACCCAAATGCCCATAGATGGATGAATGGATAAAGAAGATGTGGTATATATACACAATGGAGTATTGCTTGGCAATCAAAAAGAATGAAATCTTGCCATTTGCAACTACGTGGATGGAACTGGAGGGTGTTATGCTAAGCAAAATTAGTCAGAGAAAGACAAATATCATATGACTTCACTCATATGAGGACTTTAAGAGACAAAACAGATGAACATAACAGAAGGGAAACAAAAATAATATAAAAACAGGGAGGGGGACAAAACAGAAGAGACTCATAAGTATGGAGAACAAACTGAGGGTTACTGGAGGGGTTGTGGGAGGGGGGGATGGGCGAAATGGGTAAAGGGCATCAAGGAATCTACTCCTGAAATTACTGTTTGCAGTATATGCTAACTAACTTGGATGTAAATTAAAAAAATAAATTAAAAGAGGGGGAGAAGAATAGGGGCACCGTTGACTGAGCATCTGACTCTTGGTTTTGGCTCTGGTCATGATCCCAGGGCTGTGGGATGAAGCCCTGAGTTGAGCCCTGTGGAGACCTGTGCTGAGTGTGGAGCCTGCTTAGGATTCTCTCTCTCTCTCTCTCTCTCTCTCTCTCTCTCTCTCTCTCTCTCTCTCCCCCTCTCCCTCTCCCTCTCCCTCTCCCTCTCCCTCTCCCTCTCCCTCTCCCTCTCCCTCTCCCTCTCTCTCTCCCTCTCCCTCTCTCCACTGCTTGCACACTCTCTCCCTCTAATAAAAGGATAGTTCCTGACAGGAAATGAATATGCAGCTATTCAAATGGGGTTAAAGAAGTGGATGTGGGAAAACCCAAGCAACAACATAAAGCTATTATACTAATTGGGCTTAAATCCATTTTCCTCCTATACTGTTTTAGACCATCATCTTTTTATTTTCTTTTTATTTTTTTTTATGTTTACTTATTTTTGAGAGAGAGACAGAACATGAGTCGGGGAGGGGCAGAGAGAGAAGGAGACACAGAATCCAAAGCAGGCTCCAGGCTCCGAGCTGTCAGCACAGAGCCCAATGCGGGGCTTGAACTCACGAACTGTGAGATCATGACCTAAGCTGAAGTCAGACACTTAACCGACTAAGCTGCTCAGGTGCTCCTATCATCTTTTAACACTTTAACAAAAGGAACTTTCAAAGTTTTTTAAATGGGGTATTTGTGAAAACTTACTGTGGGTGACCAGAAAAGACCATTCTGAAATATGACTATAGGAAACCAAAATATGCCGCCACAAAATATTCCACTACATTTTTAAAAGTTTATTTATTTATTTTGAGAGAAAGAGAACACAAGCAGGCTAGAGGTAGAGAGGGAGAGAGAGAATCCCACGTTGACAGTGAGGAGCCTGATGTGGGGCTCGAACTCACCATCCTGACCTGAGTCGAAATCAAGAGTGGGACTCTTAACAGGATGAACCACCCAGGCACCCCTGCCATTACATTTTGAAGCAGCTTTTATCAACTGAGAAAAGCAATCAGTATTCCTCCTCATATGTAGATTGATTATTGATACAGAACTACTGGTTTAACACTAATCTCTTGTGAGTTTGGTTTGTATAGGTCATCATCTCCCCACTGTCTGCTCATCCCCAGGTGCACTGAAAAATTGCAAACCTGAGGTGCTGCTCTTGGCACAGGATGACCAACCTAGATTCATTGGCTACTCATTGAGGCCAGACCTCTAGGACTAGGAGCACAGCCACCTCGCTGAAAATGTTCATACCTTGGTCTTTTCTCTGATTGTTTCAGGACTGGAGTCTTTCAACAATGCAAGAGGCTGAAGAACACAAGGTACTTTAGTGTTTAGTATTTCTCCTCCCCATACCTGCCTGAGGCAAAATTATATGAAGTGAAGACTTATCTTTCTCTGAATCTCTCTTCCCCATTTAGCAAACAGAATTCTCGTGGACTCTGCTTACTTGTGTCCTCGACAGTTCATTTTGCAATTCACTTCCTCTTTCCTCCAACAAAATTTAAGTCTTAAGACCCATTCTTGAAGGTTGCATTTTAAAGTCCTGTATTGGACTCTATTTCTCTGCCTAGTGAAAATGGTTATTATCAGGTAAACTCATTTCTGTGATTATCTTCTACTTAATGTATTATTCCTCAAGAAACATAATGCCTTACTTAACCTATCCAAAATGCATGTATTTCCTTAGAGATATGTTTGATGAATGAGTCCAGCAACACACACCTTAACCCTACACTCAGCACAAATCATATCCAAGCATAATCTGTATCACACACCCTGTTACACCTATACCAGTCACAGAACACATACTCTGCACATATAGCATGTATAAATTTCGTACACATTGGAATGATACAATTTATTTAAGGAAGGGAAGATCATTTAGCGTGGGGAGGTATAAGGAGAGTCATTATCAGGAAAATCCCTGGTTCAGTAAAAAAGAAAAGCCATAAGAGCTAAATCTTAAAAAAAAAAAAAATGTAAGAGCAAATCAGGTAAATGAGGGCAGAAAGGTATTCAGGGTAGAGAAACAACGCAGGCAGTTTTAATATCAAGAAACCTTGTGGTACATAACTCCAGTCGTGAGAAAACATTAGCAAATACACGCAAAGGAAGGAGTAGCCAGCGCTGTTGATGTAGGCATCAGGCTACCACTTGGGAAGTAATGGGCACTCTACTAAAACCTGGGGGTGTGGGTAGACTTTCTAATTTTTGATGTCTAACAATTGGATGTCCTCTATGCTGTCCACATACCCATTCATGCCACAGTGGAATTCAATGTAGCTGTAGCTGCTATGTTCTCTGTAGCTCTTTTTGTTACCCTCCTGGTAGCACTGGAGGATTTTGAAGGGATGCTGGACCCATATATATACATTTCTGTAACGATCTCTCCACTTCCTGAGGCATATATGCTCGATTTTGTGCCACAAGGTATAGATGAAGGTGTGATAGTTCCTGTCTTTTGGAGCTCCTCTTTCCCTCATGAGATCATCGCATTTGTAGTCGCTGAATTTCCAGTTTGTGCTCAGGTAGTGCTGCTTCATGAATTCCCTCCAGGAAAGGTTCTGGCTGTGTATAAGCAGCCCACATAGGGGAAACAGCAGGGCCAAGATAGGGCCAAGGACCTTTAGAGAGGATGCCATCTCAGTCACCAGGGCCACCTGCGAGTCCACAGCAGGGAGAGAGGAAAGCATTATTTCAGCTGCCCTAAGAGCTGACCTCCAACTTAAAATTCCTTCCCTGCCAGTGTAGGCACTTGGGCCCAATTTTATCATTTTGTTCCCAGGCTTGAAGGTGATGAATCTCGTTAGATAATAAAGTTTATGAGAACTGAAATTATGCTAGAGCCTGAGTGAGACAAACACAAAATTGTAAAAAATAGGTGGAGTTTATTTTGAGGAATTCAAACACCTCCTGTCTGCCCTCTCTTCCACTCCAACCAATCACCCTCCAGCTAATTCTGTCTTAACGGTGCAGATCAGTTCTCAGAAGAGCGTGAGTCTGAAAAAAAAATGGCATTTTAAGCTGTATGGCTTGAAGTGGAAAGGATTGCCACCTTTTAAGGGAATGCAGAAGATGAGTGAAGACTTGGGTGATATTTTCCAAGCAAGAAGGCTTTGGTTCCTTCAGACCCCAGGCTACAGTTACGCTGATTCTGCAAGATGGTGTTTATCTAATCCTGCTTTCCTTATAACACTTCCCCAAAGCCTGTTATCACTTCTGACTACCCACATACCTTCTCAGAGGCTGTTTACCTAGTTATCATAGTTATAAACAATCTTGATCTATTGTTAAGAATGCCATCATATAGGAGCTCCAGTTCTGAAATATCATTTTAATCAATCCTGTACCAAGATTGAAACTACCCTCACAGGAGCTACCCTGGTCAAAATTAGGGCATAGAGGTGTGTGAAAAAGTTTCCCCTTTAAACCAGCTCTCTGTCCTCATTTACCATGGGGAGTGGAACTGGCCCTATGGAATCTCTAACCTGATTCTCAACTCTCTGAGCACTTGTGTCCTCAAATCTGCCTAATAATAGCTGCCTCACAGACTTGTGAGGGACTCTAACAAGATATGCATGTGAGAGCCCTTCTGAGAATTTTGTAGGAACGCAGGGTAGGCCACCCTAAAAGGTGTCACAATAGTATATTGATTGTTTTGAATTGAAGCTACTTGGAAAACAGCCAGTACAAGGACACTCAGACCCTCCTCTGTCCCCCTAAAAGCAGAAAATGAATCTCATATGAAAGGTACCCTCCTTATACTAAGAAATAAAAAGATATTCTTATCACCAAAGATAGAGATTTTACTTGCTTAAAATTATTTTTAAAGTAGGTTCTATGCCCAATGTGGGACTCGAACTTTTAACCCTGAGATCAAGAGTTGCATGCTCCACTAACTGAGCCAGCCAGGCACCCCACCAGAGATTGGAATTTTAAAGCCAAGTAAGCTGAATAAACAAACTTTATTCCTTTTTACTAATCTACTATTTCAGCCCAGATTCTGCTTAGAATTCCTTACTAATTGGAACTCCCAAACATTTGTTTTCTCTCTCCTGTCAATTCCTCACAAATGTATTGTCTCACTATTTAAAATGTATAAAAGCTGCCTGCCTCAGTCAATTACTTGGGGTCTCCATTTCATTACTGGGCCTCCATGTGCACATAATAAAACTTTGGTGTTTTTCCCTCCTGCTAAATCTTATTTCATTTTAATTCTTAAACCAGTTGGAAGTATCTTGAAGGATGGAAGGAAATTTTTTTCCTCCCCTATTGTGTAAAGTGCTACATCGAGCATAGAAGACAGAATAGGCACTTGCTCATTTCTGGCACCCTATACCTGGCCAAAGGTCCTAACCAGGATAAAAGATCAGGATTCAAGTTGCTTCAAAATATTATGCTTGGAAAGATTGGAGGGGTTGACAGGACAGACTGTATCAGAGGGATTACTCCTGAGTTGAATTCAGGTCTTTGCTTCTTACAAACTGGATCACTTTCCAATCTTAACTCTACCGTCTAGAAGTTCAGTCAGGCCCCTTCCAGTGTTCCTGGGCCTTTCCCCTCAAGCATCCTCAGTACCAACCCTAAATCTAACTCACCCTGTTCAGATCCAACACTCACATGTCACTGGTGGTGGAAATCAGTATGTGGATCTGAAGAGCAGAGAGCCAAGAAGTCTGTGGCAGTGAAGAGAGGAATAGCAGTGAGAGGTACAGCACTCCACTGATTAATAGTGGGGGTGGGGAGAGAGGGAACAGACTTACTAAGTGAACCTGTTCCTGTACCTTCTTATCTAGAACACTTGGGTTCACTCTGAGAATAGCCTGGAGCAAAGGTGTCCAACATCAAAGACTCACTTGAGGGCACAAAGGAATGGCAAGGCTCTGGGGAGAGGTAATACTGAAGAGGGGTTGTCTGGAGTTATCAGGAGACAATCAGAGATTTATCTCCTAAATTCACATCCCAAAAAACCTCTGGGGAAAATTCCCTGGATGACTAGGCTATGGTCTATGGGAACATCAGTGAAAAACAAAACAAAACACCTCTGGAGTTGTGAACTGTGGAATCTTCATTGAGAGATAAAGGGGGTATGTAGTCCAAGGTGCAATTTATGGATAAAGTGAGATCCTTGAATGTGCTTTCCATTAATGAATTTTTTTAACCTTTTTTAATGTTTATTTATTTTTGAGAGAGGGAGAGAGAGAGAGAGAGAGAGAACACGAGCGGGGGAGAGGCAGAGAGAGAAGGAGACACGGAATCCAAAGCAGGCTCCAGGCTCTGAGCTGTCAGCACAGAGCCTGACATGGGTCTCAAACTTGCAAACCATGAGATCATGACCTGAGCCAAAGTTGGATGCTTAACCGACTGAACCACCCAGGCATCCCTATCAATGCATTTCTTTGAGGGCTACTCCCAGCTAAGCCACCTTGGTTGAGTGTCTCACTGGGCCACTTTATCATCAAATTGTCATGAAGGGTAGCAAAGCATGCCACTCCAAATTATACCTCTTTGGCATAAAGATTATTTAAGCTGGTTATTTTTAAGAAGCCACAAGCCCAGGAGAAGCTCTGAAACCCAGGAGTGGAAGTTACCCTTTTGTAAGGGACATTTAGGAAATCTCCATTTGTGAGAGTACCTCACTCTTAGTACCAGGAAGAGAAGGCTGACTCTAAATCACAAGAAACTCTTACCAATGGAGAAGGCACAGACTTAAATATACACGACAAACCTTAACTTTGCTGTGCTTTTCCTCATAACCTCCCTTAACTGGCCTCCCCACTCCCACTGCAATATCTTTCTTTTGTCCTTTTTTTTTTTTTTTAACATTTATTCATTTTGAAAGACAGAGAGAGAGAGAAAGAGCACTAGAGGTGCAGAAAGAGAGGGAGACACAGAATCCAAAGCAGTCTCTGAGCTGTCAGCACAGAGCCCGACACAGGGCTCAAACTCACAGACTGCAAGATCATGACCTGAGCTGAAGTCAGACGCTTAACTGCTTAACCGACTGAGCCACCCAGCACCCATTTCTTTTGTCTTTAGCTGAAGATGGTATTTAAGGTGGTGGCTTGAGTCATTTTGGGAAGTTTTACTCAGTTTTTCTGACTATCCACAATATATACAAGAGATACACATGTTGTTGAATTTCTGTATGTTTTTCTTTTGTTAATCTGTTTTTATTACACAGGTAATAAAAGAACCTAGACGGTGTCAACCAAAAATTGTAAGGAGGCAATGATTAAGCAAAAGCATTTATTTGAGATCCAGAATTGTAATTTGGGGTGCTCTGATCACACAACCCAAATAGTGTCCCACAAGAGAGCAAAAGTCAGGGATTTTAGAGACAAAAGGGGAATGCTGTTATACATTGTTTACAAAGAATTTTGATTGGTGTTGTTGACAGAAAACTAATATTGGCTAAACATAATTGGTTGCTAAAGCTATCACTATGCAAATGTCCAATTGATACTGTAGCAAGTTGCAGGTGTTCTGCAGAGTCTTTAGAGTATTTATGAGTTGACCCAGTTCAAAAGTTCATGACTCCACCGATGAGGACATACATAAAGGCCACCTCCTTAATGGTCTCCCTGCTCCATTTTACCCACCCCCTTGACCTAAGTGACTATTTATTTTTGTTTTCAAGTAAACTCTACCCCCAATATGAGGCTCAAACTCATGACCCTAACATCAAGAGTCACAATATGCACCAACTGAGCCAGCTAGTCACCCCATAAGTGACTTTATTTTATTTCACTGTTCACAGAGAGTAAAGGGAAATTTTTTGTTGTTCTTGTTTTATAGTCATCACTTTCAGTTCATACCCAAAGCTTATCTTCAAAGCATATTAGTAGCAATGCCATCCTGGTATATAGTGTCCTGATCTTCTCTTTGAATGGAAGCTATGTCATTAGGATTAGGTAGAGAAGTATTGGCACTTATAGAAACACGTTTGGATTTACAGAAACTCTGGTGCACCTCAAAGCCCAGGTCATGTCAAGTTTTCCTTGAATAATTGGTAATCGTGTGCTGAGAGACTGAATGGGAGTTGTCTCAGGGCGTACTGCAAATCCAATTACTCTCTAGTATTTTTGGGTGAAGAGGGAGAGTAAAAAGGCAGGAATTTGGGGCACCTGGGTTTGGAGGATTTGAAAGATGACTCTGAGAAGAATTAAGGTGGCCATCATGTGGCCGCATATCAACAGCCCTTTCTAACAAGTTCCTGTGATCTGCTGAATCAGGTAGTGACTCAATGAACACAGAGAGAGGCAGTGGGGAGAAACTATGAGGACTATTGTGTGAAGATGCAAGCTCACAAAGAGATCCATGGGTTTCCAATACCGTATATTTTACAGTACATTCTAGGACATGAGTGAGTAATTCTGAGAATTACAGGAAGCAATGCATGGAAAAGTAGCTTTTTTAAATTTTTTTAAAAGTTTTTTTTAAATGTTTATTTATTTTTCAGACAGAGAGAAACAGAGCATGAACGGGGGGAGGGTCAGAGAGAGGGAGACAGAGAATCTGAAACAGGCTCCAGGCTCTGAGCAGTCAGCACAGAGCCTGACGTGGGGCTCGAACTCACGACCACAAGATCATGACCTGAGCCGAAGCCGGACGCCTAACCGACTGAGCAACCCAGGCACCCCAAAAGTAGCTTTTTAAAAAAAATTTTTTTAATGTTTATTTATTTTTGAGACAGAGAGAGACAGAGTGCAAGTGGGGGAGGGGCAGAGAGAGAGGGAGACACAGAATCTGAAACAGGCTCCAGGCTCTGAGCTGTCAGCACAGAGCCCGATGCGGGGCTCAAACCCACGAACCATGAGATCATGACCCGAGCTGAAGTCGGACGCTTAACTGACTGAGCCACCCAGGCACCCCCAAAAGTAGCTTTTTTTAAACAATAAAGTGTTATGTTGATATCAGTTGTTGATAATATTGGTTGATAATATCAGGTTGTTGTAGCCCAGTCATTTCTAGTTTTAACTACTTCATCCAGTGTTTCTGAAGTAAGTGTGATATTCTACTTTTGATGTGGAAGAAAAATTGTGAACCAAAGTATACATCCACACATTCAACTATGGGCTAAGCCATAAATTCTACGGCTTCTCTGAAATAAAGCCAGTTGGGAAACAACCTGAACTGAACTGTAGGAACATATCCCTTTATATCTGCAGAAATCAACTACCAAAGCAGCCCAGGAAAGTGAGTTAACCATTGTTTCTGAGAGCTGTTCATTTGGTCTGCTTCCTAGAGTTCTACCAGCTTTTGTAATAGAAGCTGCTTGGGTTGTGGCTTCTGATTTGAGTTCCTAAAGAGATATTATCCTTGAATACAAATTTAAAACCATTTGTTAATTATATTCTTTCTTTAAACATTTTCCTTGACTTTAGCTCCTTCCTATTAATTCCTTGATATATCTTTTTGTTGACCATTATTCAGTTTTTCAGTGTTTTGGTACAGCTGTTTCCCAAAAACATAGTGATAAATTTTCTCATGCAGATGATCATTATGTCTCAGGGTGTCTTAACCTGGAATCCAGGGGCTTCCAAGAACCACAGGAATGGAATTTATAGGATCCATGAACTGGTATGGGGTGTCAACCTTAAAAAACAAAACTACCAGTTATTCTACCAGCAAAAATGGGCTTATTCAGGAATAGCAGAGAATTATAATCAAGGACAAGCAAGCTACAGCAAAACCATAGGCCAGTCCCCTGAACAAAGGAGAGGAACACTTGTTTCTAGAGGAAAGGAAGAAGTTTGGAAGCCTGTTATAAACAAACAGTCCATTGGCGTAAACTAGGAATTGGAGGTGTAGTGGCTTTTCATTGGCTGGGTTGTGACAGTCTTAATTGGCTGGGCTGTTCCCTAGTAGGGAGGGAAAGCCTATCTTCCTGCTGGGATTGTCAAGTACTAAGACTTGCAAAGTAGTCTTTCCCTAGGATCTGTAATTGGCGTGAGTGGCAGGGTATGAGAGCGCCCCCTGCTGGCCTCCCCACGCCATTCTAAACCAGGTTTCCTTTTTATTTTCACGGGGAAAAATTAACATCTTTATTTTCACTAACCTGCAACTGAAATTTAACAATTCTTTCACTTTTGGGGGCGCTTGACTGGTTCAGTCGATACAGCACGTGACCCTTGATCTTGGGGTTTGAGTTCGAGTCTGATGTTGGGTGTAGAGATTACTGTAAAACAATGAAATTAAAAAACAAAAACAAAAACAAAAAACAAAAAAAACAATTATTCACTTTTGAATTAAAAACAGTGGAAATCTTTGATATCAGTTTATAGTCATTGCAAATATCTCAAAATATTTTGCACTGATCATACTCAAAACTACAGTAGTGATTAGACCCCCATTTAGATATTATTACTTAATGCACTAATAAACACATATATTACTATATCACAAACTTTAAATATTTGATTTAATTTCATTTAAAATCCAATGTATTTTATTTTGTGCATTTAAAAATATTCTCTTGTTCTTAATTATTATTGTTATTCTCAATTATTCATTGGCTTCACCAGAATGCCAAAGGGGTGTATGATACAATTGAGCTTAACACCTCTCCCCTTGGGGATGGCAGAGTAATGTAACAGAAGAAATGGGATTCCTAAATGACTTATACCACTTACCTGGGAATTCTTAAATGGGAGACAAATAAAATGCTTTGTTCTAGCCTTTCCATAATTAACCCCATCTTGATTGTGTGGACAGTTGTGATAAATGTTATCTTTTATTATTCATAATGTTCTAATTAAAATCTTCCATAACTATTTATGCAGAGAGAAATGGTATGTGAGAAAAAAAAAGACAATTCATTATTTTTATTAGGCTTTGGATGAATTTCTGAAGTCTCAGTAAAAACACATTCAGGCAGAAATACACTTGTGACTTAATACTTCTCTTATAATTTCTCTTGCTAATTTGCTTTATGCCAGTTTATTTGTTACAACAGTCAAAGAACCTAGAAACGAAGGAGGGAAAATTTTGCTACTTCTACACTTGAAAACAGTAGGTAATACAGGGTCTGATACATTATTGAAGGATTGAAGGTCAGTAGAACATAAGCAGAGGGCATACAGACAAGAGTCGATGGTAAATTCCACAAGTGAGTTATGTGCCCAGCATGGGTTGTTTCTTTTATTCATTTATTTTTTAAGGTTGCCTTTTTTTTTTAATTGTTTTTTTTTAACGTTTATTTATTTTTGAGACAGAGAGAGACAGAGCATGAACAGGGGAAGGGCAGAGAGAGAGGGAGACACAGAATCTGAAACAGGCTCCAGGCTCTGAGCTGTCAGCACAGAACCCGACGCGGGGCTCGAACTCACGGACCGCGAGATCATGACCTGAGCCGAAGTCGGCCGCCTAACCGACTGAGCCACCCAGGCGCCCCAAGGTTGCCTTTTTTAAAGTAATCTCTACACCCAACATGGGTCTCAAGCTCATGACCCCCAGATCAAAAGTTGTATGCTCTTCCAAGTGAGCCAGCCAGGCACCTCAGATTGTTTCTTTTACTTACCGACTCTCACGACTACTTGGATTGAGCCAAGGACAGAATTCTTTTCTCATCCTTCCTCCTCACTCTAAATATACATTTCCAAACACATCTTTGGGAGGAAAATAGGTAGATTAACAGGAAAAAAAGAAAACAGGTTTAATTGTACACATGCAGGAGCATTGTGATGAGGAGGTTCACTGACCAGCTAGAGATAGAAGTTTATAAACCAACTTAGTTAAGGGAAAGAGAGTGGGGAAAGACTTCCAAGGGAAAAACAAATGGGCTTTTAGGGAAGACAAATGAAGGGTTCTGATAAACCTCATTTACACAGTTTCCTTTCCTTTTCTTTCTTTCTTTCTTTCTTTCTTTCTTTCTTTCTTTCTTTCTTTCTCTTTCTTTCGACATTTTATTTATTTATTTTTGAGAGAGAGCCATGCACGAGCTGAGAAGGGACAGAGAGAGAGAGGAGAACAGAGGATCTGAAGCGGACTCTATGCTGACAGCAGAGAGCCTGATGTGGGGCTTGAACTCAAGAACTGTGAGATCTTGACCTGAGCTAAAGGGGGATGCTCGACTGACTGAGCCACCCAGGCAACTCTACACAGTTTTTTTGAAACACCTCCTGTCTGGAGACTGCTTTGGAGGGAAGTTAGTGGTGGCCATTTTTTCAGGAGGCTCTGCTTTAGTCAAATGATGGAAATTCAGTTAAGATTTCTTTCTGCTGATGTTCCTTTTGTTTTTTTTCCCCTGTCTTGGCTACTGTGAACAATGCTGCAATGAACATAAAGGTGTGGGTATCTCTTTGAGATCTTGATTTCAATTCCTTTGTATAAACACCCAGAAATGAGATTTCTGGATCAAAGGATAGTTCTATTTTTAATTTTTTGAGGAGTCTTCATGCTTTTTTCCATAATGGCTGCACCAGTTTACATTCCCACCAGTAGTTAGCAGGGTTCTCTTTTCTGTATATCCTCACTCTTTTGTCTTGGACTCAGCTCTTGTATTGTGATGTCATCAACTAGGGATCCCTGGAGGCATGTACATTGCCTGCATGATTTGTGTTGAGCCCCCACAGACATTTCCCCAACCAGAGCCAATCTTGTGGCTGGACTGGCCCTTGTGGCTCTTATTATGATGGCAGGATACATCTCAGCAACAACCATTGTGAACTTTGAAAAAACAAAGCTTATTAATCATATATTCTGGAAGGTACATGGCACACTCAAAGTCCTACAGTGAGCTCTTGTGTAGAGAAGGAGTGTGCAGACTCTGCCTTTGTTGGAGTCATGGGTGGTATGCCTACGATTTTGAGAGTTTAGTTTTTATTGGTGAATTTAAAATATAAGAGGGGGAATTAAAGCTTGGGAAAGGAAAAGCAGGGTCACACAAATGGTCAGTTATCTAGGTCATCCAGGGCTAAAAGGGGAAGTTCATGGGTGGGACAGCATAGCTCCTTATTTAGCTGTAAAGCTAGCAGTATGTTTATTTGAGATGGATGTCTTTGGAATGGATGCCTTGGCAATCAAAAGCTTACTGTCAGGCACCTCTGTTACAATTTAAAAAGCTAATTGTCTGGCACTTTTCACTCACCTATTATTATTTTTATTTTTTATGATGGCCATCCTATAACAGGTGTGAGGTGATATGTCAATGCAGTCTTGATTTGCACTTCCCTGATGGTTAGTGATGTTGAATGGATAAGGAAAGTGTGTGATAAAGAAAATGTGGTATTAATATACAATGGAATGTTATTCAGCCTTAAAAAGGAAGGAAATCCTGTGATTTTTGACAACATGGATGGACGTGGTGGACATTACATTGAGTGAAATAACCTAGACACAGAAAGACAAATACTGTATGATCTCACTTATATGTGGAATCTAAAATAGTCAAACTCATAGAAGCAGAGTACAGTGGTGGTTACTAGGGGCTTGGGAGGGTAGGGGAAATGGGGAGATGTTCATCATGAATAAATAAGTTCTGGAGATCTGATGTATAGCATACTGATTGTAGATATGTTAAAACAAGATAACAGGCCCAAAATGGAGTTGCTTATGCTAAGCCCCACATCATCAAATTGAGACTTAAACTAGTTTTGGCTCTCCCAGAAACCAGAAACTGTTTGATGCACTAGTTAAATAATCTGCCTAATAGATTCCTACCACTCCCTTAAAGAAAGTTACCTTGCAATATAGGACCTGCTTTTTTGCCTAGTATAACATCCTTGTTCCTGCTTCCTCCTGCCTATAAAAGTCTTTAATTTTGTATAGCTCCTTGGAGCTCCTTTCTACCTGTTAGACTGGATGCTGCCTGATCCATGAATCATTGAGTAAAGCCAATAAGATCTTCAAAATGTACTCCGTTAAGGGGCACCTGGCTGATTCAGTCTGAGGAGTGTACAACTCTTGATCTTGGGGTTGTGGGTTTGAGCTCCATGTTGGGCGTAGAGATTACTAAAAATAAACACACAAGCTAAAAAATTTTACTCAGTTAATTTTTTTGTTTAACAGGTGGCGAAATAGTACTATATACTTGAAATTTGCTAACAGGATAAATCCTAAGTTCTCTTACCACACACACACAAAACAGTGAGGTGACAGATTTGATAATTAGCCTAATTGTAGTGATTATTTCACAATGTATATGTATACCAAATCCATTTATAAAGTGATTTCTTTCTGTATCTGCTGTAACTCAAATGATTTCAGTTTATCCTTACAAACACACACACACACACACACACACACACACACTTCCTTTCTTTAGCCCTAGCATCTTCATACATCTCCCCAGTTTGTTTAAAACAGTCAGAGGGAGAAGGAAAGGATTTAAGAATTGAGAGGGGTCTCTTCCTCTGAGTAAATGAGACAAAGGTTTCTGTGTCATGGTCATGGATCTGATAGGCATTAGTCTTTGACCAGAATTTATGAGGATATTAAGGTGTGTGCATACTTAAAACTTAAGAATGCAAAGAATTATTCCCTACCCAGAAGGGAAAAAATAATCCCCCCAAAAGAACGACAGCACAGCCTTCTCAGATACCTGCAGTTTATGTCCTTTATTACAAGGAAAACATTAAAAACATTTCAGTCAGGAAGAGTGAATAAGTCATAAATGATCTAGTACATTTTTAATATTCTGACTTATTAGAGTGATTCAAAAGTCGCGGAGAGAGAGAGAAAATTCCTCGCATCATTTCCTGATCTTATTAGAGCCCAGCATAACAAGGGAGCCAAATCACACAGATAGAGTTCTCATTTGCCAGCATACATTTCCAAATTTGTAATGCTTCTCCCAACAGCTGACTCTGGGAAACAACAAAAAGCAGTTACTTTCAAAACGCTCCTTGTGATGAAGTGGAGAAAGCCCTGGATTGGTAGTCAGTTCAACTGGATTTCTGTATCAGTTATTCCACTAACTTCATGGTCTTCAGCAAATCTCTTAACTTTGTGCTCCTACATACAACAGGCAGCATTACAGGAGTGCTGTGCTATTAAAATGAGATAATTTAGATGAAAGCACTTTGAAATGCTTGAAGTGCTTTATAAATACAGATAATGACTAAATTCCAGAGGATAGGATCTGATGAGAGAGCTCAACTGACCAGTATGATAAAAGAAAGCAAAAAAGTTTACTATAGAAAAGCCCAGCCTCATTTTATGTCTCCATTTCTCTTTGATACAATGTGCTTAACAGAATGGGTTATAAAGAGAAAAAGAATAAGAAGTAGAGGAGACAGAGCCTGGGGCAGCTCAAATGCATTACTCATTGCAGTTTACGCATTAAGTTGAAGGCCAAGGGCTGGGTTGTCACCCCTGCAGGATGGTGTCTATCTGTCAAAGTGTACAGGCATCTCGGGGTTACCCTCACAGGCAATGACCACACGCCTGGTGCTTGCCAAGGCCCTATATCTGCAGTTGGGGGTCCTGGAACTTCCTGTCTCCCTGCAGTCTGTGACCTTCACTACACCCTCATGGCAGTTCATCTTGCCATTCTTGCACTGGATATTAGTGGTGCTGCAGATACTACGAATGTTCCAGATGTCTTCGTGGATGAAAGTGTTGACATGTTTGCACTGACGCACAGTCATCTTCCGTCTTTGCATCATCAAGTTGCAGTAGGCATCGTTGCCACCTGTCCCCTCAGGGTCCACATGTTGCCGCAGGAATCGTTGGTACATGCGATCCTGGCCATAGGAGGGCTGCACCAGCACCAGCATGGTCAGCAGCAAGAGCAGAAGCAATGCATGAATCCTCTGGAGAGCCATCACGACCTTGGAGATGCCTAGAGAGAAGCCCAAGGGGAAGGAGAAAGGAAGGTAAGATTTGGGCACCGGAGAGAGGTGAAGAGAATGGCAAACTGTCATTTCCTCAACTCTAGTCTCCTCTTTCCTCCTTATCTGTACCTTATCAGCTCCTCACTCTTCTCTGCTCACGACTTTTCTTGTCTTGCTTTTGCTAGAGCAAAGAGTATGTAAACATGGCTTTTTCTGGAAGCAAGAGTCGTTCTCTTTTATGGAGAGAAGTTGCTGCACTGAGGACAATAACTCAGGATGGACACTGACCGGGTGGCTGTCCATTGTATCTGGCCTGTATGGTTAGAGCGTGAACAGGAAGAAAAGGCAGAGCTAAGTGAAACTGGAGTTGACTATTTCTTGAGGTAATTCTCCAGTCATGTGATCTTTGGAGTGTTGAGTCCTCTGGAGACTCTGATTCCCAAAAATTTGGATAGACTCAGAATATGTCTTTTTTCTCTTCTTTTCTTTTTCTTTTTTTTTTTTTTGAGAGAGCAGGGGAGGGGCAGACAGAAGGAGAGAGAGAGACAATTCCAAGTAGACTCTGCATGGGCATTGCGGAGCTTGATGGGGGCATGAACTCACGAACTGTGAGATCATGACCTGAGCCAAAATCAAGAGTCAGACACTTAGCACTTAACTGACTGAGCCACCCAGGTGCCACTAGACTCAAGATATGTCAAAGAAAGCTGATGAACTGATTTTAATTCCTTATATCTGGAATTGAAGAAGTACAGAAAAGAGGTCGGGGCAGTATTAGGTATTAGTATTAGTATTAATATTTAATTTTCCTCTTAACTGGCTATTCTCCTATGATATTAAAATCAGGGCCTTTTGGAAATCCTGTTAATATTACATAAAGAAACCCTACAAAAGCAGACTATCAAGTCTCAGTGCACTAAAGGTAGTAAATATTGGCTGAATAAACTAATAAACGAAATGCATGAGCTTGTGAACAAATGAAGTGAAATGGATATAGAGCGCGAAGGTGTTTTCCAGGCTTGTGGAATTAACCAATAAGCTAAGAAACATTAAAAAAAATAAATCTTGGGGGGCCTGGGCGGCTCAGTCGGTTAAGCGTCCCACTTCGGCTCAGGTCATGATCTCACTGTTCGTGGGTTCAAGTCCCACATCGGGCTTTGGGCTGACAGGTCAGATTCAGAGCCTGCTCAGATTATGTCTCCCTCTCTCTCTGCTCCTCCCCCACTCACACTCTGTCTCTCTCTCACAAGAATAAATAAAACATTTAAAACAAAGTTAAAAAAAATAAATGTAGGGGCACCTGGGTGGCTCAGTCGGTTAAGCATCCAACTTCAGCTCAGGTCATGATCTCACGGTTCATGGGTTCAAGCCCCCTGCTTCAGATCCTCTGTGCCCCCTCTCTCTGCCCCTCCCTTGCTCATGCTCTCTCTTTCTCTCTCACTCTTTCAAAAATAAATAAACATTTAAAAACAAATAAAGAAATATAAATAGCACAATCTCCACATAAAAGGATGTGGATTATGGGGTTTTCTTTTTCTGTTTCTATGTACAACCCAAAAAACTAGGCCCTGCTGATATACTCCATTGTCCTGCATCTATCCTTGATGCTCTGCCTGTCTTGTCAATAGCTGTTGGTAATTCTCTGTATTCTCTGGCTGCAGGATCTTTGTGATGGCACCTCTTGATGGTGGGAAATAAACATTTATTTTACAGAGTCAACAAACAAACACCTCTGGAGCAACAACAAAGAAAGCATTGTGATATAGTTTCAGAACATTGCTGCTAGGGACTAATTAAAGAAAGGAATCCAAGGCCTATCTGGCTCTAAAATCTGTACTCTTTCTGCCATCTTCTAATTGCCTCTCCCACCCCACATCCCAAATATCCAAGGTACTATAGATGTTTGTGCTCAGAGTTGGTTCTCTCTAGCAACAGAATGTAATCAGGGGTGGAATAGGGTGGGAGTGGAGGTGGGAGTCACTTACCACACTAACTCACTAGCTAGATGCTGCCTTCTGGCTGTCAGTCTGGGACTGACATGAACTCAAACTGTGAACTGCTTGACTCTTATGATGAGGCAGGGTTGACTCAGTAGAGGGAAAAAAAAATCTCCAATTCAACAGGGAGTGAGCATCCCAATAGCAAAGGCAATTTTTTTGAGGAAGACTGGCCCATTTCTACATGTGCAGTCCAAGGGCTGGCCTCAGCTGAACCCCTGGGTTGACATATATGGGCACTACTGGCCTTTGTTTGCAAAGGTGCTGCTTCCTGATGCCGGATCACGCGTGTAAGTGACTGAAATGGCTGATGAGGGACCTGCGATCTGTTCCACCTAAAGCCTACACTTTGGTTAGTGGTAATGACAGGATGAAACATAACCATCATTCTTTTACATGCCACCTTCTATGTTCACAGCCACCTTTTGCCTGTGCACAGAAAGTTGTAAAGCTCTATGTCATATTGCTGTGCCTGCAGCTGATATGACAGATGGAGTCAGGAAAAGAGGGAAGTGAAGGAGTCATGGGAAGAAGGATGGATGGGAGAAATGATGCTCAATTTACTCCTCACCCCAGCACCCATGGATACAACTTCTGAAGGCACACTTAGCACTTGGGTAATGGCTTCATCACAATGATGTACTTTGGGTTGTTTTTCCCAGATCTGATCTTGCACCTCTCATCTTGCACAGTTCTGTCTACTTTCTCTCATCCTTCTTTGTGACCAAGATCATGGTTCAGCAAAATAACTGACTACAGAGAAAACCTGAACTATTCATATAAGAACAAACCCATGGCTTCAGCCACAATAACGAACTGATTTAACAAGACACGGGAAAATATTTGTGAACCGAAGTCCAATGTAGATGTCAATGGGTACATCTCAGGGTGCTAGGTACTACAGAAAATCAAATGATGCCTGAATCATCCCAACACATAGTTTTTGGTCAGAGTTTGTCCCAAAGTCTTTCTCCACTGCACCAGATTGACTCTCAATAAGAACTAATTTCTATATGGTGATCCCCAAAACCTAGCTTTGCCACATTAACTGTGTGACCTTGGGGAAGTTACTTAATCTCTCAGCCTATTTTCTCATAAGTAAAATGAGCATAATGGTAATACCCACCTCTTAGAGATGTTATGAAGAATTAATGATAAAATCAATGTCAAGCGCTTATCACAACGCCCAGCCCATGATAGTGTTTAGTAAATGTTGGCAATGATCTTTTCATAATTTCCATTCCTCTTGTTTTCCTTTGCTTCCTTCAATCTGATAAAAATAACGCATAACTGCACCAAACTGCATACATTTTGGATCCCTTCCCCCTTATTTTGTAGAGTACCTATATTCCCAAGAAATTACAAGGTCCCTTTTAAGCTGAAATATCTCACCTACTAGCATTTCTGCTGTGTCTCTAGAGAAATTTGTCCTGTCCAAATTGCACTGAAGTTTCTTCCTTGAATGTGACCATTCCTCAAAGGACTTGACATTTTTGAAGTTTTTCTTCTCTTTCCCTTGCAAAGTGAGTAAAGTACAGCTGACCAGTACTGCAACTCCTCAAATGATTCACTCCAGATGAAATGACTTGCCTGTGACTTGACATTTCATTCTAAACACCTTTGACGGTGAGAGAACAAGAGACCCAGAGTAAAAAGTGCTAGGATTGGCCACCAAGCTGCTACTAGTTCCAAAAGCAGGACAGGAAGCACCCACAGCCCATTGCCATGTCATCTCCGGGGAAACAGTCATTTGACCCAACACTAGAGCAGAGTTTGCAATGGTAATGCTCTAAGCAGATGTTTGGAGAAGACATGAGTTTTCTCAAATATGGTGTGATCAATATAATAATGGTCTGTGCCTTTAACCTTCTATATCAAGAGAGGGGCAATGATCTGTATGGAAGTCACTTTGCCTCATATCAAGGACATAGTACTGGTTGGAGACCCTGAGAAAGCATCCAAACATTCTACCACAAATTGGAATTTTCTTACTCTTTAAGGAGCTTTTGAGGTTTTATGATAAGGCACATTTTCTAATAAGAAAGGTTCGGAAAATTCTTCTCTCTAATGACAGTGTTTTTAATTTTGAAATAGATAACTCAAGGCAGACAGATTCATGTGCTGAGTATACACCTGTAACCTACTTCTCCATCACTTCCTCCCCAAATCTGAATATTTTCAGGGAGGCTGAGCTCTCCCAGATGGCACCTAGACACTGATCTATAACCAGAGTATTGAGAAACCAGGGTTTTTGGCCCATTTAAGAGCAATGTGGGCAGCAGGGGAGGCCACCACTGGGGATACTGTGACCACGACAGTTATACACTCACAAGATGGCAAACTGTAATTTATAACTGTAATTTATTAACTGCTTTCTAAATAAAATATTGAGGCACCTGTTGATAGGAATTAGGTTAACAGGAAGTTAATCACTTACCCTGTGGACTGATAAGTATATTTTACAAAGAGAATGTCGTTAACTTAAGTTTCTGTTTACTTGAAAACCAAATCTAGTTGAAGAAGAATAAAAAATAAGCTTGGAATCTTTCTATGCCTTCCCAAAGATCTCACAGTTGCCAGACATTAATTGATAAAGTAAGAGATTAGGGAGAAAAGACTGTAATAATGAATGAATGAATGAATGATAAAGTAATCACTTTTTGATCTTTATATAAAATAGCCATGAGAATATCCGGGGAGTATTCCATTCAAGGCAACATAAAAAAATTAGCTCCTGCTTAAGATAAGAGGTGTCTACTCTGCATGGATTTTGGTATTGATGCAAGATTACATGTATGAGTGTGGGAAAGAGAGAAAGTGTGATTAATCTGTTGGTATTTAGTCCTCAACTTTTCTCAAGGTTTAACATTTGTAAAAGTAATATTGGGCTTATTATTTGCCCCTTCTGAAAATTCTGCTTAGTTACCATAAGCCCTGGAATTTTCCTAGTTCTTTCTGTAAGATGAATTTAACCACCTTCTTTTTACAAAAAGCTAAAGTCCACCTCCCTACTGACTAATGAGGAACTGACTGATAAGGAAAAGGGCATTTCTATTGTATCCATTCCTCTCAGGGAGCAGCTGAGTAGAGAAAATGGGGTTTTAATAGATTTATAGGCCAATAGTGAGAAGACTTTGATTCTTACTGATTTCAGAGTCATTTTTATTTCTTAAGCATGTTGTAAAAAGGAAAGCAAGAGATCCAGGCAGGTCATTCTCCGGGCCCCTGGCAATGAATGTTGCCACCACTGTTCTGGGGTGTGGAGGGAAATGCAAGGAAAGGGGAGCAGAGTCAGCTGTGGCCTGCTGGTTATGGACGGAAAAAGGACTCATCAAAGTGGACAGGCAGGCCATTTTCACAGGCAACAGCAATGTGTCTGAAGCCTGGTGTAGCTCTGTACCGGCAGGGAGGCCGGGGAGACCCTCCTACGTGCCTGCAGGTGGTGATCTGGAAAGGAGACTTGCTTAGTCTTAAAGCTTCTCCGTAAGGGTTTCCATTCTTATTTCCACAGATGGCCTTGATGCTGCCCTTGTTGCCATGAATAAAGGTGTTGGTGTCTTTGCAGGGTGTGGTCAGGCCTCGTCTCTCCATCATGCTTTCACAGTATCTGTCATTCCGGCCCTTTGGTTTGGCGTCATAATGCTGGGTCAGGAAGTGCTTGTACCTGGAGTCATCCTGAGCCAGGGTTGGCGGGGTCAGACCCAGACCCAGCATGAAGACCAACAACAGGGGGCCCTGGCCCATCACCATCTCTTCCAACAGGGGCTCCTGCCAAGGGCAAAAGGAGGTGTGGTCGGGGCACAGAATGGCATTGCCAGATTAGGCTAAAAGGACAGGGACTTTCCTCTCTGACAGAGCTTCTAGAATCAGGTATCCTCAGTCACCTAATTACATCTTTTCTTTTCCCTTCCTCATTAATCTCAAATGTTTCATCAGTCCATTCCTTTGCAGAGTCAAATTAAAAGTTTCCTGAACACAACTCCCTGCCCCAACCATTCTTTCCTATCCCTTAGGATCACTATTTACCTTTCTATCAATCACAGCATTACAAAATCCATCCACATTCTTTACTTCACTGATTAACATATTAACAACCTTTATGTAAGTCCCTACTGGGTACCAGACACTGTGCTAGGTCCTGGAACACAAAGACCATCAAGATACACCAAATGCCTCCCTGAAAGAGGATGGTGCATCCAGGGAGAAGGGACGGAGCTCCAATTTCCTGAGATGAGACAGTAAAATAGGAGGCAAGAGCTATGAAGAAGGGGTACTTAGAGGGAACCCTGAGCCCAGGGAAGTGTCGATCAGAGGACTATTGAAGACAGGATGCCAGATACTCAAGTCAGTTAGTAAGCCGGCTGTGAGGAGAGCAGTTGAGAGCAGTTTTATCCTCAGGAGAAAGGAGGCAGACCTAGTTCCCCAAGAAGTAGGTGTTTCATGGCCAAAGGTGGAATTATGAGGTGCTATTTAGAACGAACAGGGAGGAACATGGAAGAACCCATGTAATGCTTGGAATTGGGTCTGGGTCAACTCTTAGAGAGGACTGGAAGAAGAAGAATAAAAGCTTATCCTCAGTTGTTTTATGCATTGGGGACACTTTGAATCATTCTCAGATAACATTTTCTTTTTTTAAAAAAAATATTTATTTTGAGAGAGAGAGAGAGGGAGAGAGAGAGAGTCAGAGTCCCAAGCAGGCTCCAAGCCAAAATCAAGAGTGGGACGCTTAACTGACTGAGCCACCCCGGCGCCCCTCAGAGAATATTTTCTAATTTTTCCTGCACGTGTACACAGACTGTTACACACAGGCAAATGATGTTACCTTGTGATAAAAACAAAAACAAAATAAAAACAACTCCTTAGACACTTTTCCCCCCTTAAACTCTATGGCTCAAACTCACAACCCTGAGATCAAGAGTCCTGCCAGGCACCCCTCCTTAGATTTTTTCAAGTCAAAGGCCTTACAATTTGCTGCAATGATTTCTCAAATTTTTCGCAGAGGAAGAACAAGGAGAATAGGATCACCACCATTCTCTCTCAGGAGCTGTCAATCTCAAACTGTAGAACTCACACATCCCAGGGGCGGTGTGTCAGACACTCAAACACACCCACAGGGTAAACAAGGTGCTTTTTACCTGGAGCATGATGTTTACTCAGTGATAGATAATTAAAAATAGGATTAGGGACGCCTGGGTGGCTCAGTTGGTTAAGCATCCAACTCTTATTTTGGCTCAGGTCCTGATCTCACGGTTGTGAGATCTAGCCATGTCCAGCTGCACACTGGGCATTGGAGCCTGTTTAATATTCTCTCTCTCCCTCTCCCTCCAACCCTCTGCTTGTACTCTCTTTCTCTTTCTCTCTCTCAAGAAAAAAAAAAATAGAATTAAACAAGTATAGATGATAGCAAAATAGAGAAGAAATTCTTTATGGACTTTTAAGATTGTATTTCTTATGAAATTTGTAGATTTGAGAATTGAAAGATATTTGGTGTTTGCAGCAAGTAGTTTCTGACTATACCTTTAGTTCTTTGGAGAAAACCTTAAAGAGTATTCAGTGCCTTTTAAAACCATCATAGTCCTTGAAAACAATATTACATTATATGTTTACTATCTAGAATTTAAATAAAAATTTGAGGAAAAAAATCATCTTGATTCTACATAAGTCAGAAAAAAAAACCATAGTCCTACACATTATATCAGATACATGTGAATGCCCCATATCCAACAATAAAAAAAAAATGACTTTTCACTGAATATCTGAAAGTGATTTTTATAATTTTGTTTCTCAAATTGTCTGTGAGTAATTAATTTAATTTATGAACAGCTAGGTTTTTTTGGCAATCATCACACATACTGAGAAATTCTCATAATGGGAGAAAATTTTGACCTTTGAATTATTCTTGAATGTAATATAATTCTTTTGAATACCAAATTTAATAATAGATGGTATATTATCATAGATATTAAATTAATTATTGATTTTTATGTTGTGCTTTTTTGTGTGTAAGTCAATAAACATTATTTTCATATAAAATTATTTTGGTAGACCTTACAGAGGCAATAGGTCCTAGCAGTAAGCCTGTTGCTAAACAGCCCTGGGAGTATGATCCAGGGTTTTGCTGGTTACATGGAAGGCATGTGACAGAGTAAGCAAAGTGAGCTCTCATTCTCATCAACATTTGGCATTGATCCACCTTGTCTGTTTCATAATAACTATAAACAAATTTGGTACACTGCTGAAAAATACCAGATTAGACACTGAGGAATCTTTTGACCATTCTACAATACTGAAATAACCAGCGGCTGAAAAGGTTTCCATTAAGCACACAGAGTATCATTTGTAATAGAATCAAGTGAAATTGTGTTCTTGGAAGTTTAGCAAGAAAGTGGCACATCATTGCAGGGAGGAGAGCCACTCCTAAAAGAATAACAAGTATTCCTACATGGTTGCTGCTCCAATTCAGTATCTACCAAGTTCTTTACACTTACATTGAGCTTTTCATTCTCCTGGCTGTGTTTTCTTTTTCTAGTTTTTTTTGGAAGACCTCATCAAAGTTTTATTGACTTGTAATCAACTAAGTTTCCTGTTCAGCAATGCCTTCTAACATCAAAGGTATTGTAGAATAACACGATGTCAAGACAGAAGGGACGTTAGAGACCACACAGTCAACACCTCTCTGCCAGAGAGGGAGAAATCCCAGAGTTAAAAAGAAAAAAAAAAAATCAGGAAGTAGAACCAGAGCTGGTAGTACCCAAAAGAGTCATTAGGTGGCAGTGGTGGATAGGAATGTTGCCAAGGGTTTCCGCGCCAGGGAGGAGACCATGGGTGCTTGTTGGAAGTGCCAGTGTTAACAGGCTGTGGGGCAGATATCACTGCTCACAGAAGGGAGTATGAGCTGGCAGGTCTGCCAAGAGTGTCTGTCCAAACACTCTATGCTTTAGATATTAAGATCAAGGACACTTTACTAGATATAAGTGTTAAAGCAAAAGTCACGAAGCTGATCTGTCCACAAGGATATAATAAAATAAAGGTTATCTCTTGTCAAGTTTCATGGGTGCCATTTCCAAGCCATTATCTATGTGATCTTGGGCCAACAATGACCTGTTTACTTGTCAGTGTTTCCTACTGGTGCGTAATCTATAGGAGGGCAGAGCCGATATTAGTCACCTTGAATCACAGTGTCTGCCTCATGGTAGACCCTCAATAATTATGTTTTTAATGGCTGACTTCATTTTCCTCTCCAGGCCTACTGTATTCATCTGTAAAACTTTTAGGGTTGCTAACTCTAAATGCCTCTTTCTCCGTGGTTCTCATTAAGCATAAAAGCCTTTTCTAGTTCCACCAGGATGGAATTGCAGAGACAAGTTTGTGTCTAAGTGTAGTTGGTGGCACAAGGCACCACCTGGAAGAAACAGACGATAGGTTGACTGAGACGCATCATCTCTTAAGGCTTGGTGTGTAAGCCAAGCCTACAGCCCACCTCTAGTTAAGACATTGGACTGACATGACACAGGAACTTCACATCCTAAAAAACCACTTGCTTGTTGGAGCTTGAAGGCCCTCATGTCCTAGCCTTAGAGGTAAGGAATATTTTTGTTTCTGATTTGCAGCATTTGTACATTCATTCTGTAACAATTTAGCTGAGGTTTGCCCAGGTTTACTGCAATCTTAACTCCCTCAGCCACCCAGAAACCAATCCTAGCAAGTATACACTAGGGCCACCAGTAACAACATCTGCTCTCCCACTCATAACTTCCTCACTTATATACTCAATACTAAACTTCCCCTAAAGAGAGGTCAAATGGAATTGGGAGAAAACAAGTAAGAGATTATTTGTGGTGGGGAAGCAAATCTGCGTAGGCCAAGGGTACAGAGATCTGGTGGTCAAATTCATTCACATTTGTCCTTCCACACCCAAGCACATAACCATCACATTTTTCTTACTGGAATTTGTCCCACAATTTGTTTTCTAGATTAACTTTACCTTCTGCCTCAAACAATCCTTTAATCTTCACAAAAACTAATATTCTCTCTCCTCACAGGCAATGCTTTGTATTCAAGAGATCTATCAAACTTTATTCATTAGGGAGTTAACTAGACAGTTTATGATCAGTGACTATGGTTACAGCTTCCATAAATATGGTCTCACACTTTTATTTGTCCTAGGGCAATATTCTCCAAAGTGGAAGCAGGACACCTAATGCATATTCCTCCCTTGTCCCCTTTCCTTCTTTCTTCTGTTCAACCTGCAGTGTACCTTTTTTTTTTTTTTTTTTTTTTTTTTTTGCTTTTGCCATGTGTTGTTCTATTGTGCTTTCAAAAAGACCCAAAACTTTCTTAAGGAAAGAATTAACAGGAAAGATTACAAGAAAACAAATTTAAAATATACTTTGTTTCTTTCCTTGTTAAGCCACAAATGACATCAGGGGCGGAGGGTGGGGGTCCAGATACCCTTCAGCAAATGCTTTTCCCAGATCTGTGGGGACTTTATCACAATTTAGGAAACCCTTCTAAATCTCCACTTGTTCCCAGTATCACTAATTTCCTTTTATTTCTACATTTAGGCTATCCCAGAAGAAATCTGTTTGCATTTTACATTTTAGAATCTGACTTATTTCCTTCTTAATTTTTGAACTTGGACCAAGAGTTTTTAAAAGGGAAAAAATGGTTTCACTGAAGTGGATGGATGTCTAGAAATAGTATACATATAAACAAACAGAAAAATAGATTACCCAGGAGGAAGAATCTTACAAAAGTCTGGAAGTTTCCCTCCAACTGAAGATGGGTTCCAGCTGTTTGTTCCTGGAGATGGGTTCCAGCTGTGTGAACCTAGAGGCCCCCTTTTGGTTCTGATTATATAGTGATCAGATAAATGGGGTGGGAAGACTAGATCTAAAGATCTCTGATCCTGGCAGAGGCATGAAAACCAAGGACACTGCTCTTGGACAAACAAGGAGAGTCATTCACCTTTTCCCTGGGCATGACTGGGTCAAATATTAACCCATCTGAATGGATTAGAAATTTGTTCTGGAAGGCCAAGTTTGATAAACATGGCCTTTTGTCCCATAGCTGCCTATTTCTGATGTCTGTGGTTCTGACTCTTGCCCATGACAGGACATGCAGTAATCTGGATCCAGAAGATGTTGTTTCTGATCCTATGGGCCATCTCCAAGAACCGCCTTGGAGAAAGCCTGCAGAGTAAGACGATGCTGTTTCACTGTCCTTTGTTCTTACCCACATAATTTTGTTTCATGAAAAATGCTAAGTAGGCTATTTCATCGACTTCACAGAACCAGGAAAGTATTCCCAGAGAAGGTTACGTGACAGCTATTCATACCCTGCCTGTGACCTCAACCTTCCAGCTACTAACCCTCAGAAGTTTCCTGGCTGTATTTCCTGGGCTTCTCCTTCCTTTCATCCTAACCTGTTCACAAGAGATAAATCGCAAGCACTCAATTTTCTGTTCCTTGTAACACAGTTGCGAAATTTATCTCCACCATCAGTGCAACACTGATACTGCATCTACTCACAAAGCAGATTTGGATTTGTTGCTTGAATAGAAACAAGCCAACTGAGCCAAAGGTCACTGGGGTCACTTTATAAAGATCCTATAGTTTCAAATATCAGGTAGCTGCAGGCTGCCAACTGCTTCACAGACCCTCAGCAACCATCTACACTGGTGTGGCATCTCCAACAGGGCTCTTTTTAAAAAAATCCTCAACCCTCCTTTGTCATCCATCCACCTGTTTTCCGCCTGGCTGTCTTTGAGAAGGTGTCAGTAAAGACAGGCTGCCTGCCAATAAAATAACTGTACTTGAAGTCATCATAATAATCATAATAATTAGTCATTGCCTTTCGTTTTATGATGCTCTCACATACGTGATCATATTTAACTGTCACCAGGACTGTGTGAGGTAGGTGTTACGTTAAGTCAGGAAGCTCCTAGATCAAACAGCAGGGGAATGGTTTAGGCAGACTTCAAACCCCTCATCTTCGGGGAGCGGATCTACTCATCTTTCCAGACTCAGCATGAGCGGCGCCTTCTCTGAGTCCTGCCAGGTGCTTCACAGTCCCACCCATCCCAGGAGGAGTTGCCCACGTCTTCCTTTGGGGGATTCTCTGTACCCAGGACACACCGTGCTGAGGCCAGAATGGAGCAGGGGTCCCAAGCTGACTCTAGACTTCAGGTGGGTCCTGGTGTGGGTGAAAAGCTAGTGGGTCAGCCCAAGTGAAGCCTATTTGTGTCAGTCTGTGACGCTCCAGGGATGGATTCATCCATAGAGAAAGCCATGATAAGAGGTGGGAGAAAGATGCCAAGGCTGTGGACCGGTGTTGGGCAAGGAATATGGTGTGCTTCATTCACATCCCCTCTGACCTGGCCTCCTGGGGCCTACAGGGAGGGCTCTACAATAAAAAATCAAGGTTGTTTCATGAAATCTCTTTAAGATTCAGGAAGCACACAGCAAACCACTGTAAACAAGTTCACTACATGGTTGACTGCAGGTGGTGTAGGGGGTGGGGCAGGAGGCAAAATACCTTCCTGGAGGAGGCTCCTGTTGAGACAGAGTTGAGTCGAGTCTGGACAAGAACTACAGCAACAGGTTAGACCATGTGCTCTATCAAAAAGGAAGAGGACACTGTGTGTTGGCATCTTCAAGCATTCTCAGCAGCATGGGACCCTTTTAGGGCAGGGATAGACCTCCCCCAGGGAGCTGGAGTAAGAAAGAACCAAATGGCAGCCTCACTATGTTGGCTAAAGGGGCTAGTTTGCAAACATGTTTGCACCCCCTGGGAACTTCAGGAATGCTCAGGGAAGAATGCGAGCTGATCTGGAGTTCTTACAACACGGGTGGGATGGATCTGGCTTTACTTCAGGTTAGGAAACAGGTCGTTAGCCATCACCCTTTGATGATTTCTGTCTCTCCATTAGATGGAATCCTTAGAGAGGAATAATGGTTTCATTCATCTCTGCATTCTTAGTATCTAAAAGAGTGACTAACTCCTAGGCCCCAAGCTTTTTTGTTACCTCTCATTGCTTCTAGAAATATACCATCTGATCTCACTTTGGAAATCCCAACCACAAACTCTCCTGGATTCTCTTACATCTTACAAACACAATTGGGTTTGGCAACAGCTACTGGACAAGGTGGGCCTGACTCCCACGTAGAGCAGGAAGGCTTCCAAGGTTACCAGGAAGGCTCTGCTTCTGGCTGACTGGTAAATCCTGAAAGCCCATGGATAGACCTTCATTTCTTAGGTACTGGTCCCTGTTCCAATGCCAAAATTCCTAGGAGGATAAACTCCTTAAACAGCTGTCTGTGATTCACACATGCTTGGGCATGGGCTTTATGGCCCAGCTGAAGAATGGTTTTAGGCAACTGGAATGGCCTGAGGATTTGAGGAGGAAGAAGAGTGGGCAACACAGAGAGCCTGGAAAAGGACAACCTTCACTGGCTTTTCAGCTGTGTTGAGGCCCAGCCCTGCCTGAGCTTCACTTTTTCCCCCGGTTCTCTTCCCTTTTCCCCGCACCTCCCAGCCAAAGTCTGAGCTAAAAGGAAAAAGTCTGGTGCCAAAGTCTGAGCTAAAAGGAAAAAAGTCTGGGGAAGTGAGAAAAGGGCCGAGCACACAACCGCAAACTGCCTCTCCCTCAGTACCTGGTGCCTCAGGGTTACTGAAGTCTCTGGAAAGGAAGGGACAGGCGTGTCCCTGATCCACACGATTGTTCTGCCAAATACCAAAGTTCAAAGTCTGTTAGGTACCAAGAGAATCAACAAGACAAGGGGCCCACAGAGTGGGGACTCTACCTGCACCTAACAGGGTGCCCTAGTCCTCACTTTCCTTTTGTGGGCAAACCTGATATTTGAGAGTGGTACCTATTTTAAATTAATCATATATCACTATTTAAAGAGATGCTGAAGAGCTGAGTTCTAAAAAGTTGTTAATGGGTTGCCTGCGTGGTTCAGCCAGTTAAGCGTCTGACTCTTGATATCAGCTCAGCTGAGGGTCAGGATCTCACGGTTCATGGGATCAAGGCCCATGTTGTTGGTCTGTGCTGGCAGTGTGGAGCCTGCTTGGGATACTCTCTCTCCATCTCTGCCCCTCCCCTGCCTTCTCTCTCTCTGTCTCTCAAAATAAACACATATTAAAAAAAAATTAAAGTTATTAGTCAGTCATTTAGTGGGGAGGACACGGCCAGGCCCATTGCAACACCCCTATGGCCTCAGCAATCCTGGACAGTGAAGCAGTAGCAAACTCCCACAGTCTGTGGAGATCAAGAGGACTTGATTAACAGGATCCTTCTCTGACAAATCACCTAAAATGTGCACGCGCGCACACACACACACACAGTCCCATGGCCTGAAGCACCAGGCCAAACACCAACTCACACAAACAGACCAGCTTCTGATGTTAGCTTTATGCTGTATTGCTGGGAGCAGCCTCAGGCCTCTGCACACAGCCAGGTCCCTTCTTTGCCTGTGGTATTTCACCTGACAACTTGGGGAGAATTAACACCCTCCCCCACATAGGTGACAATGCAAAAAGCCAGTTAGGTGAATGGGGAATGGTTTGCTTTCGGTCCCATGGTTTTTCCTTTCTTTTCAGCTTGGCACAATGTGGTTATGATGAAAAACATAAAAGAAAGGTTTTGGGGGGGGAAGTTTGACTATTTCATTAAAATGCATTTAAGTGCGGGGTGCCTGGGTGGCTCAGTCGGTTGGGCGGCTGACTTCTGCTCAGGTCATGGTCTCGTGGTCCGTGAGTTCGAGCCCCGTGTCGGGCTTTGTGCTGACAGCTCAGAGCCTGTTTTGGATTCTGTGTCTCCCTCTCTCTGACCCTCCCCCATTCATGCTCTCTCTCTCTCTCTATCTCAAAAATAAATAAACGTTAAAAAAAAAATTTTAAATGCATTTAAGTGCTTACTCATTTGTATTTCTAAATACCTACAACAAGGAATTATATCTATATTTTTCAGTAATTTTAATAGGTGTGAAGTAATTGTCAATTGAGAAAACCCCACTCATATATTTAAAAAATGTTCTGACAGCTTGAATTTGAAAGTCCTTCCCCTCTTCCTGAAATTTTTCTTGTGTCTCTTCTTCACGCCACTAGTTTCCTTGCATGTAGACACAGGAAGCCTAGGGTTCTCCTTCTAAGGACTCAAGTGCTGGTGTCCTTTACCCTTTAGACAGAGTACATATGTTTAATTCTGTCCTTAACACTAATTATAAAATTAGGTGATGGAGAGAAATGACTAATCTCTAAATTTGTTTTAACTCTAACTTTTGTTTAGGTTTATAAGCATGAAACTTATTGACTAACAGAAGTAATGGTTAAAAGAGGATGAAGCTCCAATGAAAAGAAGGATCACATCTCCAGGAATGGGTGGGTGGGGGGGCAGTATGACTGGGGGAAAATAAGCCACACTCTTGCTTACATGCCTGTGTATTTTCAAACAAAGACAAAAATTACACATGTACTGTCAACAAATGTGGGGCTTTGTGCCCATTCTCTCTCCCAGGTATCTCAAGGTGTTCTTCTAAGAATTACTATTAACAGAAATTGCTCTTTGCTCAAATATGGATTAAGTGAAAACTCCTACTGAGGGGTTTTACTGGCCTGATATGGTCCACTTTCTTAGCCATCTACTTTAATTTCTGAATCGCATGGGCAAATGCTTCCAACAATAGCTTGACAAATCTCTTACCTTTGCCTGCTTATAACCTGACATCTGTCCTTTCAACAATAGCCAGAAACATTCTTCTTTTCCTGGAATGGTTTTTCCCCATCTTCTCTGCCAAACTACAGCTCTTCTCCACATTACTAGAGTACCCTCTTTTATATAAGGGTCATTTACACACTGCCACCCCAAGATGTCCTAGAATAAGAAAGAGGGAGACCTGGAGGACTATCAAGGCCTCATTTTACAGATAAGGAAACTGAGGAACAGAGAAAGATAACATGCATTCTCCAAGGAACATCTGGTGTTCCAGGACCTAGAAGCTTTCCAGCACACTGCACAGCTTTCGTATTCCACACTAGCAATTTCTAGAAAATTAAAGCTTATTTTAAAGGTGCCACTGAAAGTTGTTGTTTAAGGGAAACCTATTGACTATTTCCATGAATTTCAAAAATATTTTACTCCCCCTTTATCTGTAAAAGAGTTGCTTAAAATAAAGTGTATCAAAATTGTCCTTCGGCACTAACTAGTTAGTAACTGTAGTTAAGGAGTTCTTTGAATACCTGAGGCTGCTTCTGGGAAGTTAGTTGGCCAGTGCTATTCAGGTAATTATGTCACTTGTGTTTCTAGTGATTACATTTATGACTTGATTATAAGGTTCTTAACAACACAGAGGGAGGGTCTTGCCTCATTTGCGATTTCCCTAGTCCCTGGCATGATGCTAAAACTGTTTTTACTGTCCTTCCTAAATAAAGATGCTCTGTTTCGCCCATGTGTTACCATGTGTTACCATATGACACGCTGTCTCAGAGTAAGAAGGCCAAGGATCCCAACATTCTAGTAAGAAAGCTTGGGGTAGAGGTTGTTCGCAGGGTCTCCAAGAAGTTCAGCCCTGGCTGAGGGTGGGTTAAGGGTGAGGAGACAGATGTGAGTAACCAGAAAATGAAAACATCAGCCCCAAGTGCCAGTTATGCTGGCAAAAAAGAACAAGGCCTGCTTCATCAATCTGACGATCCACCTGGGTACCAGGTAAAGAATCCTTAGGTTTGAGCAAGTGCAGTCTCCCCCCCCACCACCACCCGCCCCCCACTCCCCGCCTCCATTCTGTCCGCCAATTCTGTGCTCCCCCTCTGAGCCCACATTCTAGGCAACAGATTGTCGTGCTGCCATCTCTGCTCAGCCGCGGGAAGTAAACCTCAGGGCGGGAATGTAGACTCGCTAACTCGTATGAGAACAGGACTTTTAGCTTCCTTCCCATTCCTCAGCAGCTCCAACCCGATTCCGCAAACGCCTCCCCGAAGAGCCCCACACTGACTCTGCTAAGAAGGGGCTCCTCGGGCCAAAACGCTCTTGGTAAAACTACTGACAAGGAGGAGGGGCGGAATGTGAACCCACCTCGGCCTCGGAGCAAGGCTGCAGAAACGCGCAGGGCGGCGGAAAGAGGTTTTTCTCACCGGCTTCTTCCCCTCCCCTTGTTTGATGATAGGGAGCTGGTAGAAGACGCAAAGACGTTCTTTTGAATCCTGTTTTGGATCCTGGGTGGGGTCAGTTTGCGATTGTGTACACTGCTACACCGACGGGCGGGGGATGCAGCGGAAAGGGGGCGGGGAGGAGGACGGCGTTGGAGCCTCTGTGCAGTTGGGACCGCACCCTGTTTCCCCGAGAGGGCCCTTCCGGCCGGGACCTGCCTCTGGAGCAGGAGCTGCGGGCAGGTCCCTGCCTGGAAAAGGAGAGGGCCTTGGAGACCCGAGCCCCACGCGCCGCGGCCTCTAGGACGCGACCTCCGGGGACAGCGGGCCTTGGGACACCGGTCCCTGCTCCCAGGAGCGAGGCGGTCCCTCCGAAGTGTCCGTTGGCGGAGAGTCCAGGAGACCGGGAAGTTTCTTCCCTCATAGCTCATCAGCCTCACCTGGCACGTGTTCGTCCAGTGCACCTTTCTTTTGCAGAACAGTCGGAAAGTGAGAAAGTTTGTACAGAACTAACTTTGGCGTAGTTTGGAAGGAAGGAAGGAGAAAAAGCAAAAGTCTGGGCTCGTCCGGGATTTGAACCCGGGACCTCTCGCACCCAAAGCGAGAATCATACCCCTAGACCAACGAGCCACGACAGCAAAAGTTTGCCTATGTTTCCTCTGAACATTACTTTTCCATTCACAGTTGGCCGCCAGGCTGCTCCAGAGTTCTGATACATGTAGTGACATTACCTTTTGCCTCGAAGCCCTTTCTCCCATCTTCACAAAGTCTCACCCTTTTGAAAGCTGACACGGGTTCTAGCTTCGCTTATTCTCCCCGATCCACGTTTTGGAGCCCTCCAGAGGCCGGATAGGGTGAAGAGAGGCGACTTTTCAGACCTCAGGCGGCGTGTTGGGCTCCACCGAGCACCGCCAGACGGCTGAAGCTGCGAGCTGGATCCTGGAGAGAGCCTGGCGGGGGCCCGAGGGTCCGAGCCAACCTCGCCTGCGAGGCTGTAGGGTCCTGAGCCCAGGCCGGACACGCGTGCAGCTACCTCGCGCGAGCCTAACACCCTAGGGGCAGGAAATGGTGGGCCTCAACATATGCGGAGCCGAGGTCAGTGGGACGTGCGGCCGTCTGGCGCGTGTGGGGATAGTTCAGGCACCTAAGGGAGAATGGACTTTTCCATCTCCCCACCTTTGCCTCACTTGTTTCCTGGGTCTGGAATTCTCTCTCCTAGGCTCAGCCCAACTCACGTCCAAACCTGTTGCAGTTAACTGCTCTGGCTCAAAATCTTTTTTGTAAAAGTATAAAAATATATAAAAGTTGTCTTGTAAGGGCCTCCCCCTGAATGGCTGTGTATATAGAGTGCGGGCGAACACTCGGGACAAGGGTCACAGTTTAGGGGTTTTCTTTTGCAAATTGGGGCCTCTCAGCCCGTAGCGCGCAGACATGTGCATACAGCGTTTATAGACAATGTTCTTCTGTACCAAACAGTGGTCTTGGGTTTTCGAACCGTAGACTTCAGGCAGCGATCTAGGATCAAATAGAAGCTAAAAGAACACATGTGAGGGAAAATTAAAATTAGCTCCCAGTCCTTCCAATTCGCTGCCAGAGTTGGCTCTTAGTCGCCTCCTCCCTAGAACCTGTGCCGAACAGGATCCACTTGTTCACACATGCTTGATGAAGCTCAAACTCTTTCTTTGGGACAGGAATAAGGTCTGGACAAAGTAACTCTAGAAGACCCCCCAAAGAAACAAGAGAGCGATGGATTCTTGGGTGACACCAAAACTGGAACTCCTCCTTCGAGCCGGAATCGAACCAGCGACCTAAGGATGACCGCACGGGGAGCGCACTACAGTCCTCCGCTCTACCAGCTGAGCTATCGAAGGGAGCACACGTAGCGCCTCTGCAGAGTCACCTATTCAGGACATCCATAAACAGAGGCGCGTGGGAAAAGATCCTCTGCCAGCGAGCGGACACTTCAGAATCACAAAGCCAGCGTGTGAAAAAAGTCCCGCTTCCGCAGTTCTGGGGACAACCCTTTTAGAGTGGGATTCCCCTCTTTCACCCAGAGGGTTCCAAAGCAGGGCCAACCCATGAGCTCTTCACAGGCACCCCCAGGTCCCTTGCATCACGTGGCCGCGCGGGGCGGGGGCATCTGCTCGCCCGGGGGCCGTTGGCTGCGGCGGTGGGAGACGCGGTTCTAGCCGCGGAACCCGGCGCCAGGCGGAGGGCGGGACTCGAGACTCAAGCCGGCGCCCCTTCCCGTTCCCTCCCTTCCTGCGCTCGCCTCCCAATCCAGGCGCGGCTGCACTGGCGAGCTGCAGCTCTCTTCCGTTTACACGTCCACAGACTCGGGGAGGCGGAGGATGTGGAATATGGCACGTACGGGTAAGCCCGATGTTTCTGTGAGAAGACTTCTGGAGAAAATATTTAAAGGTTTTTGTAAAGAGGAATCCACAGTTCCTTTGAGTCAGTAACAAACTTAGTGACCCAAGTCTCCACCTTACTTTTCCCGCTGGCATACTGAAGGTGTTCGAAAACCCACTGAAACGGTACACCTTGGTGGAGTGCCCACACTCCAGAACCCCTCGCCCGGACGGCTCCTCCCCTTTGGCGAGGGGAGCTTGTTCTGGGCTCCAAGCCTGCCAGAGGGTTGGACCCCATTCTTTTCCCCCACCGCCATCAGCCCCGCTAGGGCTCCCGCCGCCCTCAGAGAGGGCTTTCGCCGCCTGGTCAACAGACTCTGGACTTCCGCGGGGCAGGCAGCGCTTCCCGCCGCTTGTAATGGCCTCCGCCACAATCCAGGCAGCAGAGCTGCACTTGCGCAGTAGCGCCTACGAGGTGGCTTCTCTGCGTGGTTTATTCGGGTTGTCAGCACTGCGGCGAGAAGATATAAGGACCGAATTTCGTCGGAGGTCAAAGTTACTGGAGAGAGAAGGGGTCCAGGAGTGAGAGAGATTTAAAACAATAAGAAAGAACAAGCAGGCCCCAGCGAGATTTGAACTCGCGACCCCTGGTTTACAAGACCAGTGCTCTAACCCCTGAGCTATAGGGCCTCGCGGGCTAATGTCTCGCTTCTTTCTTTGAAAAGGAAAGTTTTTAATGCTGGTTCTTTGTTAGAGGATCAAGTGTAGGAGGCAGATCAAATCCGAATTTCGTTTCAATCAATTTACTTTTGGAATTCGGTCAGCAGGCTCCTGCTAGGGATAACACGGTGTGAAGGCCAGTAACAGCAACCACCACTATTTTAAGATTGGAGAAATCTGCTTAACCCAACACAATCTAACACAGTGAAACAGTCCACCTCCCCGCCCTCACACTGAAAATTAAGAGGGGAAACCAGGCGTAGAGGAAGTTGCCTACCATGGGTCTCTCAGCTGAAACTGGACCTTCCCACTGATTTTCTCTGTGACTCAGGATGGCCGCCGACTTTCAACCGCCTACCTCAAGTTCCTTACATGTAGGGACCTTTCTTACAGCTTGAGTTTCCACGCCAGAGCAAGCATTTGTTAATTCGTTATTTAATTCATTTCTTCATTCAACAGACACTGACTGAACTCTAATTCTGTGCTAGGCACGAGAAACAAGGCATCAGATAGGGTCTTGAACTTGAAGTCCCTGTCATATAGTCTTGTGGAATAAAAGAACTTTACTTTTTTATGAAAGAGAACAGTGAAAAGTAGCTGTGCCAGGTGTGAGGCGGGTAGTGGACAGGGCTGAGCTTGTGCAGATTCACAGTGAGCCATCACAGAGGCAGGCCTTCAGGTGGGGATGGGGTTTGAGCTGCGCTTCGAAGGGAGATTAAGACACAAGTCTGGGGGCGGAGTGATCTCTGGTACAAGAAAATATATGAGCAAAGTTGTGAGAAAGAAAAACTGAGGCATTTAAGGAGCCAAGGCAGAACAGCGGCTGGGGCAGATGTCTGACCTCCTGGAAGCATGGGAAGGTAAGACAGGTTAGTAGGAGACCAAGAGACTTTTGGAATGAGGTTACGCCCTTTAAAAAATTGAAAATGGAAACTCACCAGGCATTGATATGCAGAATGAATTGAAAGGAAGAGAAACCAGAGTCAAAGGAACATCAGAGACTGGCCACGGTACAGGTACTCAACCATAAAGCTGCAAGAGGGTGACAGTTATGGGACTGGAAAGGAAGGAAGGAATGAGGGAGAGAGAGGGAGAGCAGATTCAGCTGAAGTTAAATATGAATAAAGAGTCAGTCCAGAGTCAGGGAGGACTCTCAAATATTATATCTCAAAAAAGCAAGATGATATTTTCAGAGGGGGAAAAAAAAGTCCAAAGGAGAGATAGGTATTTGGAATGGACAGAGGGGTGAGTTGCTGGGATTTAGGTAGGCTGGATTTGAAGTGAGATTGGAGGAGTTTATGGGAATTGTACAATAGCTAGAATACTCGTGTCCTGAAGTCCACAGATTAATAGGCCATGATTAGATCAATTTACATGAATTATCCACTGAGTTAGAGCCTCTAAGAGTCATGTGCTCTTGAAGGAAGAGAGTACAAAAGGAAAACTGAGAAAGTCTGAACATGAACTGAATAGCTCTGTTGCAGGCATTTGTCCTATAAGTGACTCCCCAACATTTTTGAACATTGTCCTTATATTTGGTAATTTCACATAATATAAGTCTGTCTTAGAAAACTTGCTTTCCCAGCTGGGTGGACATGTGACCTAGGTTCCACCAGTAAGATTAATCCAAGGAAGATTTCAATTTAGATGTATAAAACAGGAGTGAATGACACCAGAGGGAAATCCTATGTTTTTTCAATGGTGAGATAAAGGGCTTTCGTAAGTCTGTAGACCGTTATCTTTCTTCGGGTTGGGAAAATTCTTGGTCAACTTTTCAAATGCTGTTTTGCTATATTTTTCTTTCTTCATTTATGAAACTGGAGTTAAACCTTCACACCTCGTCCTTCATTTCTTTTAACTTCTCTTCCATATTTTCTTTTTGTCTCTCCAGGTTGCATTCTGAATAACATACTCGTAATATACTGCTCTCTACAGCTGTGTTTAATCAGCTGTTATATCTGCCTACTGAGTCAATTGTACTTATAAATTCTAATTTTCAATTCTAGAAGTTCTATTTTATTCTTTTTTAAAACTATGAAGCCAAAAATTTTTCCAGTTTTACTGAGATATTATTGACATACATCACTGCATAAGTTTAAGCTGTACAGCATAATGGTTTGACTTCCATACATTGTTAAATGATCACTGCTTTGGCTTAGTAGCATCCATTATCTCATGTAGATACAATAAAAAGAGAGAGAAAAAAAAAGAAAAAAGTTTTCCTTGTGAGGAGAATTCAGGATTTATTCTTTGAGCGATTTTCATATATATCCTAGAACATGGGTAACTGTAGTCATCAGGTGTCCATTACATGTACTTAAGTACTTATTTATCTTGTAACTGGTAATTTGTACCTTTTAACCACCTTTCTCCTATCCCCCTCTCCCCAACCCCTGCCTCTGGTAACCACAAATCTGATCTCTTTTTCTATGATTTTTTTTGGGGGGGGGGGTTGTTTGTTTTTGTTTTTAAATTCCACATATAAATGAGATCATATAGTACTTGCCTTTGTTTGACTAGTTTCACTTAGCATAATGCCCTCAAGGTCCATCCATGTTGTCCTAAATGGCAATATTTCCTCATTTTTATGGCTAAATAATATTCATATATTATTGTATTACATGTTGTGTGAGATATTATATATTAGATACTATATATTATATACAACAACTTCTTTATTCATTCATTTGTCAGTGGACACTTAGGTAGTTTTCATGTCTTGGCTGTTGTAAATAATGCTGCCATGAACATGCAATTGCAAGTATTGTTTTAAGCTAGTGCTTTCAGGGGTGCCTAGGTGGCTCAGTCAGTTGAGTGTCTGACTCTCGATCTCAACTTAGGTCTTGATTTCATAGTTGTGACTTCAAGCCCCTGTTGCCCTCTATGCTGAGCGCAAAGCCTACTTAAGAGAAAAAAAGGCAACAAGTTGTTACTTTTGTTTCCTTTGGGTATTTTCCCAGGAGCAGAATTGTTGGATCATATGGTAGTTCTGTTTTTTATTTTTCTGATGATTCTCCATATTGTTTGCTATAGCGGCTGTACTAGTTTATAATCCCACCAACAGTAAAGCCAAATTTTGTAATTTCCTATTCCTTGCAGACATTTACCAGCTTGTTTTTTATTTCTTTAAACATAGTAATTATATTCATTTTAATATCTATAATGGATAATTCCAATAGTATTCTATCTACTGTTTTAGGTAATTCTTACTCAAGTCACTTTGTTTCACTTTGTTTCCTTGTGTAATTGGTCTTTTTCAATGAGCACTGCTCAATGTCTTTTCAAAATTATATGCAGTGAATTTTGGGGGCCAAGATGAAGGAGACTTCCTGGGGAAAAAATGTATATATATATATATATATATATATATATACATATATATATATATGTATATATATACATACATATGTGTATATATATATATATATAGCTTCGGTTTCTCCCAGGCACCTGGAGCACCATCAACCTGAAAGGACACTAAAAAAATGTTGGTGGCCAGTCATTTGCTGAGCCTCCAAGATGATGTTACCAAGCTGTAAATCAGGGAGAATGGAAACCTGCAGTCACAGCTTCTCATTCTTTCTGTTTTCCCTTGCTAAGCTCAGCTGATTTCTGCTGAGCTCCATAACCATTATTGGAAGTAGGAGGATAGAGGTAGGTTTACTTCTTGTTCATCTTATGGGAACAGCTCTTTAATATTACGAGTTTAAACTTAATATTTGGGGAGAGTGTCTCACCAGACTTTCTATTTTTGCTAGGTGCTGGGTCTTGACATCTGTCCCTCTTGTTTCTCCCACCCAAAGAGGCTGCCAAAATTCTAGCCCAGTTTTGCAGTAATTAGCAAGTGTCTTCAGAGCTACAAAGGTCAATGCTTCCCTTACCTCTCAGATTCTGTCTTTTGTTTAGATTCTGGCCTAGTCGTTGCTTACTACCATTTTAAGTATTTTGATGCTTTTAAGAAGATTTGGTAAAATCTTATCCAATATTCTTATCATTTTTCCTCAAAGAGTTTGGTCCAAATTAATTAGCCCACAATTACTAGAAAGGACATTAGAGTTGGAAGAGCTGTAACATCAATCATATTCTACCACATGAACTGAGAAGCAGAGAAGGCATTACTGTAGGAAGAACACAAGGGAGAGCATGGGGAGGTGATAGTGAGAGAGGGAGCCTGCCTGCACACCTTCTGAGTCCCTGGCTGTGGCCCACTCCAGAGGCCTCAGCATGCTCCACTTTTGGAATCTATGAGATTTTCCTGGATCCTTACAGAAATCCTCCTTTTTTATTTTAGCAAAAATTGTTTTCAACTTAAAGACTCTCAAGTACCCTAAAGTGCTCTCAGTCTGTGCCTCTTTACCTTACCGCTTTTGTCTTCTAATATTCAGATCAACATTTACCCAATGACAGGTGTATATTGACAACAGATCTCTGTCCCAGTCAACTTGATCCACTTATAATTCCCCAAACAGAACTCACACCTTTTTCAGTTGTGATCATTTGCTTATCATTTCTTCAACTAGAGTGATTTCCCCTTTCACCTTACCTGTCAAACACTACTTATCCTGGAAAGACCATCTCACTGTTCTAACTCAGAAAGCCTTTGCTGTTTACCAAATAGATTTCATCTCTTCTCTCCTCTGAAATCCATGATACTTTTTCTTATCCTTGCTGTTCTTTCCATTTCACTCCCACTCTCAAAAGACTGAAGAGGACAGATATAATGGAGGTGACCCATGGCACCTAGGAAGTAAGCATCCAGCCTGACATTACCCACTCAACATATATTCAGTTGCTTATGAAATTATCAAATTGTTCTGTTCCCCTTCCCATATTTCTTCATCTTATATGAAAGACTGTCAAAAGATAACACATATTTTGATTTTATTTTTTAGTCTTCCAGACCTACTTCTAAGTTGTGGTTTCCTATCTATTCCTATTTTTCTTATTTTACTTTTTAAAAAAGATTTTATTTTTAAGTAATCTCTACACCAAGGTGGGGCTTGAATTCACAACCCTGAGATCAAGAGTTGCATGTTCTACCAATGGAGCTATCCAGGCACCCCACCTGTGTCCATCTTTTTGAAAATGCAAAGAAAGACACAAAGAAAGAACAAATGAGAAGGCAAAGGAAAAGGGAAGGAGATTCTAGTGCACTTAGCTATAGACTACTAAGTTTATTTTGTTTTAAGAATCATATGCAAAAAAGTAAAAAAAAAGAATCATATGCATTAACGGGGCACCTGGGTGGCTCAGTTGGTTGAGCATCTGACTTCTAATTTCAGTTCAGGTTGTGATCTCATGGTTTGTTGAATGGAGCCCATGCACTGATGGCAAGGAGCCTGCTTAGGATTCTCTCTCTCTCTGCCCCTTCCCACAAGCATGCATGCTGTCTCTCTCTCTGTCAAAATAAATAAACATTAAAAAATCATATACATTAATATAACGTCCTCAGCTTATACCTCAGCTCCTTGAAGGGAAGGTTGTATGGTTCATACTTCTGAGTCTCCAGCTACCTAGCCAAGAGACCAGCACATCTCAGGGCATTAATAAGTATTTGAAATGGAGAGCTAACAAATGCAGATATATGTGCAAAGAAAAAAGGATATCATAACCCACAGAAATCTGGACTACCATGGAATCTTTTACTTTCCTCTTCCTGGAATTGTTGGTAAAACAAACACTAAAAATCTCCAAGGGCATTCCAGCTCTCATACAGTTTAAGTGTAAATTCCAGGAAACCAGGTGGTACCTGAATTCAGGTGCCAATTCTCATATGTATGTGGTCACTAAATGGTGTGCCAGATACCAGCACACAGAGCATCCTCATGGAAAAGTGGAGAACTTACCTAAACATAAACATATGGTTACCTACTGAGAGTGAGAATCTCTAAGGTAATGTCCTCAACCAAACACTAAGCAAACACTAAGTAGAATCAGTTTGACGTGGCATGTGCCTTCAGCCCTGCTGGGCAGGTTCCCCTGGAAAATGTCTTGCCTCCTCTCTCAAGTTAGTGCATAGTTTCAGACTCCCAAGGAAACATGCTTTCCACTGGGAGAAGCCTCATTCTGTCCTGCTAAGTGGATGACCAGTGCCAGCCACCTTTAGGCTTTTCTTCAGGCCTGAGCAATGCTGGGTGTGGTCTGAGCTGCATCTGGGTGCTCTAAGGTTTGGCAAGTAAGATAGGCAAAGGGGATGTTTCTTGGACTCAGCTTCTACAAAACTCTGCTTTTCTAAGACCTGGAGGGAATGTCCTTCCATCCCAAATAGGTTGAGCTTAATTGCAGGATTTGAGCAAGAGAGTTCATGTTTTTAACAGTGTGAGGAAACTAAGACTGAGTATTTAGGGGATCAGAGCAAATGAAAACACAGTAGAGAATGTCACAAAACTCCCCAGAAACTGACTGAGATGAGAGGCCATGGAAATGCAGGTCCTTTAAAGGATGTGCGGTTCAGTTCTTTGACTCATGATGTGATTCTCATGACATGTGATTCTCACTGTGGACACCAGAGGGCCAGGGTTCAAACCTGTAAGATCCAAACCTATGATGCTTAAACTAAAAACAATAGTTACTTCCCAAGACTTCATTTCTGCATTTCATTAGTGTCCCCACTCCCATTTTGGACCCAACAACCTTGTAAGACTGTTCTGTCCCATCTATTAAAAGATTCAAACTTTGCAGTATCCTAAACACAAAATGGAGAAATGTGGCATATAGCCGTACATAACTCAGCCAGAAGAGGGGAGGACAGTAGGGCTTAGTGTATAGCTATCCTTGAGCCGCTGATTCCCTCAACCAGCTGGGGAAGGGTGGCATCTGACTTTATACAAAAGTTGATGGCTTGCTTTTTTAAATTTAAGTTCATTTATTTATTTTTGCGGGGGGAGAGAGAGAGAGAGAGAGAGAGCAAGCGAGCAGGGGAGGGGTGGAGAGAGAATCCCAAACAGGCTCTGTGCTGTCTAAAGGAAATCTTTTAAGAATTGAAAAGTCAAGCCCTACCCTACAAACATTTGCCTGGTGCCCTGGAATTCCTGCTGACTTATTCTGCTTTCCATAGCCCCTTTAAATATCACCTGCAGATTACTCTGGTGTCTGTAAAAAGCTTTCTCTTGCTACTTCTGTTCAGACCTTCCACTACTGTCTTCTTGCCTTTTATTTCTTTCTCCCTACACTGCTCATGGCTGTCCAACTTTTTTTCTATCGGGATCATTTTGTAAGCACTGTTCTCAGGCATTATGCCCAGGTGAACCACAGGAATGCAGAGGGACTGAGTGGCTGGCTAGCTGGCTACCTCAATAGAGGAAGAATGTTTAATGGAACTGAAGTTTTTAGGTATGCGAAAGAGAAAACTTGAGGGACATCATCACCATCCTCAAATACCTGATAGGCTGCCATGAGGAAAGAGGAAATAGAAGTATTCTTGGTGATAAAAGAGAACCAACTCTCAAGTTACAGGAAATTGTTATTTATAGACATGTGTATGCATATACTTCCAAAAAAATCCTTTTTACATTTATTTATTTTTTGAGAGACAGAGCACGAGTGGGGGAGGGGCAGAGAGAGAAGGAGACACAGAATCTGAAACAGACAGCACAGAGCCCAATGTAGGGCTCGAACTCACAAACCACAAGATCATGACCTAAGCCAGGGTTGGACACTTAACCAACTGAGCCACCCAGGTGCTCCTGTATATGCGTATACTTAACTAAATGTGTAAAAGACTCATACACTGAAAATTATAAAACATTAATGAAGGAAACTAAAGAGGACAGAGATAAATAGAAAAACATCCTGTGTCCATGGATTGGAAGAATCCAAACTATCCAAAATTGTTAAAATATCCAAACTACCCAAAGTGCTCTACAGATTCAAGACAATCCATATCAAAATCCCAATGGCATTCTTTATAGAGATAGAAACAAACAATCTGAAAATTCACAGGAATTCACAAAGGTCCCTAATGTGAACTATGGTTCTGGGTGAGAATGATGTGTCAGTGTTGGTTCATCTATTGTAACAGATACACCACCGTGGTGTGGGATGTTAATAATGGAGGAGGCTGTGTATATGTGGGGGCAGGAGGTATATGGGAACTCTTTATACTTTCTTTAATTTTTTAATGCTTATTTATTTTTGAGAGAGAGACAGTGGGAGCAGGGGAGGGGTAGTGAGAGAGAGGGAGACACAGAATATGAAGCAGGCTTGAGGCTCTGAGCTCTCAGCACAGAGCCCAACGTGGGGCTCTAATCCATGGACTGGATCTCGAGATCATGACCTGAGCAGAAGTTTGACCCTTAACCTACTGAGCCACCCAAGCACCCAAACTCTTTGTACTTTCTAATCAATTTTGCTGTGAACCTAAAACTGCCCTAAAAAATAAACTCTATTTAAAAACCCCACAATATTTCTGGATTTCCATGTATCTAATAATGTAGCTTGTTATAAAACATAAATATAAAAAGCAAAATATAAGAAGCAAATATAAGAAGCAAAATATAAGAAGCATTGTAAGAATAAGATACATAAGACGCAAAAGTTGACAGAACTAAGAGGAGAAATAGAAAAATACACAGTTATCATTGGATATTTCAACAATCCTCTCTCAGTAGGTGTTAAACAAGTAGACAAAATATCAGTAAGGGCATAAAAGGTTTAATCAACACAGTAACCAATAAATATATGGTTGTGAGAGGTAATAGAATAGATTCCTCAATAAATTTTGCATAAATTTTACTATGCATCTTTGAGTAGCTCAGTTGATAGAGTGGAGGACAGTAGGATGCACATCCTGGTAGACATCCTTAGGTCTCTGATTAAGATCAAAGGAGAGTTCAGGTATTGCACACTACTGACAAGGGTGTGGACTCCACCTTGTCTAAGCCCATACAATGGACATGATAAAAAAAACACACTTGGACTTAGAAAATCAAGTGAAATAGATTGTAAATATAAACTGTATTTATAATTTGTTTTTTCTTTGAGTACTGGGTATAATTGCAGGATTTCTGCCCCCATAGTCATACAGAAGTCTGTGGTAAGTCTTTGAAATTAGGAGACCAAGTATTCTACTTTTGAGAGTTGAACAAAAAAGGAACCACACAGTAGTGGGTGACATTCCCTGTTCTTGGGCTGAGATCTTGCAGGTGCATTGTTCTGGGACCTCAGCCTTCCCAGGCTTAAAGTCTCTGAAGTTCTTTCACAGATGAGAAAGATCTCCAGCAGCAAGTTTTCTGGGGGCCTCAGGCGATTGTTTTGGGCATGTACTGCACTTTCCAAATGGTCTAGGAGAGGATAAGGCTGCAAGCATTTCTCCTAGTTTCTCCTGCACCCTTGCTTATCATTATGTCTTACCCAGCAGGACAAATAAACATGCCCAGAGATCACAGAAGATAGCACCATTTTCCATTTTCTGTGGTCCATTTGAGATCTCTGTGTTTCTACAGGTGGGTATCCTTAAGTGGAAGCTCAATCGAAATCCCAAAGGGTGGTAAAGTGGCCACTACCATTGTCCAGTATTGGGAAGCCCTTTTCCCTGTCCCTAACATTAGGATTCACTAGGGGTGTCTGGGTGGCTCACTCAGTTAAGCATCTGACACTTGGTTTTGGCTTAGGTCATGATCTCTTGGTTAGTGGATTTGAGCCCCACATCGGACTCTGCACTGGTGGTGAGGAGCCTGCTTGGGATTCTCTCTCTCTCTCTCTCTCTCTCTCTCTCTCTCTCCCTCTCTCTCTGCCTCTCTCCTGCTTGTGCTCTTGCTCTCTCTCAAAATAAATAAACTTAAAATAATTTAAAAAAAACATTAGGCTTCACTATTTTGCTAAGCTTTTCTCCCTCACTTATAAATTTATTTTATTTGTGATTTCTCATTTATTCCCACTGCTGTCAATTAAGCACACATATCTTCCCTGGACACTGCTCTCAAGAAGTCTCAGGTCTTTGACTTCCTCAATTCTTTTTCCTCACTTCTACCAGAATTCTAAATTACAAAACTGATCTCCAGGGCGGTGGTTCTCAAAGCATGTTCCCTGGCTCAGTAACAGCATCAGCTCGCAACTTATGAGAAATGCAAGTTCTCAGGTTTACTAAATGAGAAATTGCAGGGGTTGTGTCCAGCAATGGCTTTTTAACAAACCCTGCAGGTGATTGGGTGCACGTTAAAGTTTGAGAACCACTGCTCTGTGCTTAAAACCCTGTCCCTCTCTCCAGTTATTTGTCTCCACACAAGTGGCCCCAATGTGCCTACACCTATACCCTTGAAAATGCATTGCAGTTCTTTTTCTGAGAGCCCCACAGAATATGTCAGAGTTAGCATTGCTCTCTTTATGTTGAAGCTTATGGGATTCCAGAAAGAGATCTCTGCCTCTATGCCCTTTTCCCCCTTCTTATAAGGACACCAGTCATATTAGATTAGGGCCCACACTAAAGACCTCATTTTAACTTGATTACCTCTGTATAGACCCTGCTTCTAAATATGGTCACATTTTGAGGTACTGGGGATTTGGACTCTATAGATCTTTTTTTCGAGGGCGGGGGGCAGGGGAGAGGGGGACAGGATTCCACCCATAACAAGGACCGTAGAATTTTACAGGAGGCTCTTGGGGGGGTGGGGAATATCCTTTATGTGTCCCAACACCACCATGGGATTATTTTTCCCTTCTCTTGGGAAGCATAATTGATTAATAGACAATGACTATTGTCTATTTTTAGGAAAGTAAGCCCGGTCTGGCGGCTTCTTCCCTGACATAGGCTGTATATTTGCAAGAGAGAGGGAAGCATAAAGCATAACCATACACAACCTCCCTGTTTAAAGCTCTTTGTGTAAAGTTGCCCCCAAATATCCTCAATTTTATCAAATAAATAATGTTATCCAAATATGATTGGATGTCACCAGGGAGCCACAATTTCCACCTTCAGAAGGCAGAAAATTAGCCGAAACATCACCCAACCCACATCCCCCAGCCATTCTCTGTGACACAGGCACCTTGTTTTTCTCTGAAGACTAGGCACTAACTGTGAATTTATTTCTCTGCTACTGCCACACACTAGCAAAAGAGACACATCAGCTATTGGCATTCTGTAATTTCCACTTGGATGTAATCAAAAGGAGCATGGAAACCAAAGTTTGGTAGGCCCAGAACAGAAACGCTGACATTTGGAGAACTGAGGTGTGTCTACCTTCCCTGTGTCAAGAAGAGAATAGGTGTGAATCTTTTTTCTCCCCCATTCTGGAACCTGGCTTGGGCTTCCGGGGAAGATGAGAAGAGGGAAGTTCTCCAGAATCCTGGGTGCTAGGAGCCCCCGTGCGGGCTCAGAATCACGGCTCCGTCCCCAGGGAAGGGCGTCTCTGGCTATCTCCGTCCCTAGTCGCCCGTAATAACAGGCGCCACGTGGCTACTACTGATCAGGGGAAAGGGGACCTGTCTGGCAGACGAAGAGTTAGTTCTAAAGAAAGGGACTGAAGGCTTCCCAGCAGCAGGAACCGATCCATTCTGACACAGCCTTCCTTTCGGGCAAGCAGGACGGGGGGAGGAAGACTCTGTAGCCTCTGTTCGGTCCAGACTAGGGAGCTGGCGGAGATTGGCACCGCCTATTTGCAGTTAGGTCTCAAAGGAGCAAAAGGGAACCAGGAGGCAAGCTTTTCTTCTCGGTGGTTTTAATTCACGTCCTACGCTTCCTGGAGACTCGAAGACTTCTCTCCCGGCTTCGGAACCGAAAAGTATCAAACTCAAAATGTAGCAAAAGCTGCTGCTTTGGTCTTCTTTACCCCACCAGCCCCACCCCGAAGCTATCTGGAGTCTAAAAGAGTTCATTCATCCGTTCAATAAACACTTTCTGAGCGCTTACCAGGTGCTAGGCGGAAGCTGACGCGACCCCTGTCTTTGGAATGCTCTTAGGTTCTAGATCCCAAGAGCTTCGCTCCCGGAGCGGATGGTTTGGTTTGAAGATCTTTCCCTTTAGTTACTGGAGTGAGAAGAGCTGTTCCGAGGTGGGCGGATGCAGATTGGAATCCTAGTGGAGCGAAGCAGGGAGGGAAGAGTCTCTTCCTTAGGGTCCTTTGGTGATACCTACAATCTTGGTCCCAGGTTGAAGGTTTAAAGACCAATGCTGAAAAAAGGAGCAGAAATGTATAAGTAGGAAGTGTAGGCAGCCCACTTCCGTGGATTTGGTAGCGTGGCCGAGCGGTCTAAGGCGCTGGATTTAGGCTCCAGTCTCTTCGGGGGCGTGGGTTCGAATCCCACCGCTGCCAGGGTTTTGTTTCTAGTCATAAGTAGTCACGGCCTTTGCCTTCACTCCAAATAAAACTATAGTACCCCTGCGGGATTTGACCAAAACTCAATGTGTGGATTTTCTGACTACTCGGCTCTTGACTGATGGGGTGGGACTAGTGAATGAAGGACTCCGTTTTACTGGCAGGGAGCTCACAAGCAGATCTTTAAAAGACGCACTCCTCCGGATCCCCGATCCCCCCGCTATTTGGAAGGGAGAGGATAAGGCCTTGCTGGCCAAAGGATGGCATTTAACCTGGGCACTTAGGAGAGGAGAGGTAGTCTTGGAATCTTGACAGAACCTTGAAAGTGCAGTAAACAGGTAAGGTGGGGCACGGAGGGGAGCAGGGAATGAAGTCAGCCTTTGCTCCTAAGGGGTAACTCGGAAAATTTCAGCAGTTCCACTCAGAGCCAAGGTAAAAAAATTCAGACAGTTGCACAGGGCGCCCAAAGTGTCCCTGTGGTCCCCGGTGCTGCCTCTCGGACCCCTAATGCGTTACCTACAGGATGTTCCGTCTTATTTCTCTTTCCAGGTGCCTCTGGTCTCTCTGCTACTACGGCACCCCCTCCCAACCCACACTCTGTCTCTCCCTCCAAGTTCACCACAGGACAGCAAAGGAGATGTGTTAAGCAGGAAGCTTATCGTCAAGGGAGGCAAGTTCTCACCAGCTCAGGTAAGTGATTCAACCACCAGACTTGAGCCAGGCCAGGAAGACCACTCTGACTCTTACCTAGCCCCCAAAGAGTCCTAGGATGGGTTTGAAGTAAGAATTTGAGCACTTTAAGGAACATTCTCACTTTCTGGCCTTTGAGGGCAATGCCTTTCCTGCACCATGTACGTGTATAGCCTTTGGTACCTAGAGGGTGCATTAGGCATGATTTGGATACATACACATGTTTATGAATATATACCGCATTCAGATTTGAATCCAGGCACTGTCCCCTCCTCAAGGCTTTGAGAAGGAGTTCTCTGCTCATTTTAGTAGATGGTGGTGGAACCTGACTGGCCTGTGCCCTAAAGGAGGCAAGAGTTAAGTTTGTCCATGTGGCTTGTTATTCTAGTCAACATCAACAATAGTGACATTTTTGGACCGGATAATTCTTTACTGTGGGGGTCAGAGGTCATGTGTAGTATAGGATGTTTAGCAGTATCCCTGGCCTTTACTCACTGGATACCAGTAATACTGTCTCAGTTATGACAACTGAAAGTGTCTCCAGACATTGTCAATGTCCCTTAGGAGACAAAATCGTTCTTAAAGACTGAGGGTACAACTATTATGTCCCACTTTGTGGCTTGTTTTCTCAGTCTCTCAACAGTGTCTTTGAAGGGCAAAGTCTCCTAATTTTGATGAAGTACAATTAATCATATTTTTCTTTTATGGATCATGCTTTTGGTGTTGCTTCTAAAAAAAATCTTTCCCTGATACAACTTGATAAAGATATCACTCTAAATATTTTATAGTTTGGGTTTATGATCCATTTTGAATTATTTTTTTATGTGGTGTTAAGTAGGGATCAAAATTATTTTTTAACATTATTGAAAAAACTACCTTTCTAAAGAATACATTTATCGTGATGAGCACTGAGTAATGTGTATAGAATTGTTGTATCACTATCTCATACACCTGAAACTAATATAACACTGTGTTAGCTATCCTGGAATTAAAATTAAAAACTTAATAAAAAATAAAAAGTAAATTAAAAAAGACTACCTGTCTCTACTGAATTGCCTTTGAAACTTTGTCAACAATCAATAGATAATTTATGTATGGTTCTATCTCTGTACTCCTGTTTCATAGATCTATTTTTTATATTTTAATACCAATACTATGGTCTTGATTAGAGCAGCTTTTATGAGTCTTGATGTCAGTCAGAGTGAGTTTGCTCCAACTTTATTCTTCTTTTTAAAGTTGTTTTGGGCATGCTATATCTTTGAATTTCCATAGGAATTTTGGAATCAGCTAGTCAATTTCTAAAACAAAGGAAAAAGAAAAGAAAAGAAAAACCAGAGTCACATGGCTGGCTCAGTTGGAAGCACATGGGACTCTTGATATCATGAGTCATGAGTTTGAGCCCCGTTTTGGGTATAGAGACTACCAAAAATAAATAAACTTTAAATTTAAAAAAACATGTCTTAAAAATACATTTAAAAACCTTGTTATTGGGGCGCCTGGGTGGCGCAGTCGGTTAAGCGTCCGACTTCAGCCAGGTCACGATCTCACGGTCCGTGAGTTCGAGCCCCGCGTCAGGCTCTGGGCTGATGGCTCAGAGCCTGGAGCCTGTTTCCGATTCTGTGTCTCCCTCTCTCTCTGTCCCTCCCCCGTTCATGCTCTGTCTCTCTCTGTCCCAAAAATAAATAAACGTTGAAAAAAAAAAAAATTAAAAAAAAAAAAAAAACAAAAACCTTGTTATTTTGATTAGGATTGCATTGAATCTACAAATCAACTTAGGGATAATTGATATCTTAATGATATTGAATCTTCTCATTCACAAGCGTGAAATGATCCAAGGATCCTTGTATTTAGGTTTTCTTTTATCCATCTCAGCATTTTTTTTCCTGGTGTACAAATCTTGGACATATTTTGTCCCTAAGTATCTCACATTTAATGTAAATTGGATTGTTTTTAAAATTGTCAGTTTCTGATAGTTCATTGCTAGGTACAATTATATAGATATAGATATAGTATATAGACAGTAATATATGCAATTAATTGTAATATTTACTTTCTATCCAACAACTTTGCTGGATTCACTTATTAGTTACAGCTTTCTGTAGATTCTGTAGGAATTTTACATAGATTTTCATGTTTTCTTGGGATAAAAGATACCTTTACCTGTTTGTTTAAACCTAGATGCCTCCTGGGGCACCTGGGTGGCTCAGTTGGTTGAGTGTCTGACTTCGGTTCAGGAGCCCCATGCCGGGCTCTGTGCTGACAGCTCAGAGCCTGGAGCCTGTTTCTGATTCTGTGTCTCCCTCTCTCTGCCCCTCCCCCGCTCATGCTCTGTCTCTCTCTCTCTCTCTGTCAAAAATAAACATTAAAAAAAAAAAAACAAAAAAAAAACCTAGATGCCTTCCATTTCATTTTTTCCTCCATTTCCCCTGCACCTTGTTGAACAAAAGTGATGACAGCAGATGTCCATGTTTACTCCCAATCTTACAGGGAAAACATTCAGTCTTTCATCATTGAGCATGATATTAGCAGAAGTTTTTCATAGCTTCCCTTTATCAGGTTGAGGAAGTTTCCTCCTTTTCCTAATTTGCTGTGAGTCTGTGTCTGGAATGAATGTGGACTTTGTCAAATGCTTTGTCTGCATTTTTTGGTAAGATCATATGATTTTTCTTTTTAGTCTGTTGAAATAATAAATCACATTGATTGATTTTGAATATCAAACCAACTTTGCTTTTCTGGGATAAATCCCACTTGATCCAGATGTATTGTTATTTTATATATTGTGGATTCAACTAGCTAAAGTTGTTCAACTAGGAGGAACTGGATTTCATATTTTAGCCCCTGACTGGTGCACTCACTCTTGAGTTACACCTTCTTACCCTATTCTTGTAAGAGAGATCTTCATTTTGTTGATCCACAACCAACAAAACTGGCAGAAGGAAGAAGTAACAAATACTTGTCCTTGGCTCAAGTAATTGCAACTCAACATCCCCAGGCCATCACACTCTAAGACAAAGCCCCCCACTTCCCCCTCATCCCACAACCAGACAGGAACGGAATCTTCTAAAGTGCAACCTGTGCATTTGAGTCTGGAGGAAACCTGAGCTACACTGCCCCCTGGTGTACGATTTATCCTGCACAATATCCATCAGGACCCCTAGTCTCTCCTAATGTGGAAAATCTCTGAAGTGTCCTGCAGATCACTCTAGGAGTGGCACCAAACCCTCCCCCAAGATTCCCCGCCTCCCATAGCCTCCCAGATTCCTGGGCTGAACTTTGGGAAGAACGCTGTGGCGCTGGAAGGGGCTTCTCTGTCCCATCTCTTCTATAAACTGTGTAAAAGGTCATGGAAAAGCCAATACTTTAGAATATATTGATAAAGTCAGCTCTGAGGATTAAATGAATGATTTAAGACCCATGCAATCTTGAACTGGAAGGCCCATTCTCAGCTGTCATTTCGGGTATGTATTTGGTCCTAGAACTAAGGCTAGTTCAGTCCAGAGCTCACTCCAGGTGTGTGGGAGGAGATAAGGAGGTGAGAAGCCTTGGGTCATCCTGAGATACATACAAGAACGAGGCTGAAAGACAAATAGAAGAACATGGAGGGATTAGGGAAGAACCCTTCCGATACGTGGCTCCACATTATAATCTGTGAACAACTTCACCTCTGTTCCAGCACACGGTCCTTACCAAGTCACATGGTCTGGCATGTGGTAGTCAAGCAGCATTGCGACTGCCACTCAGGCATTGAACCTGGCAACTTCTTGGCTGCGTCACAGCAGGTATCCAGAGAAACAGCCTGTGTCAAGCAGGTTTGGACATGACAGGTGGGACAAGTGAGAAGTCCTTAAAAGAAATAGAACTGCTTGTTGGAATATCCTCAGGCACTGGTTTTCTATGTTGGCTGCATGTGAGAAACTATACAATACTGATGCCTGGATACCACCCATAGAGATTATGAGGTAATTGGTCTAGAGCCCAGGTCCACGTCAGAATTTTTAAAAGTTCCACACGTGATTCTAATGAACAGAGCTAAGAACTACTGCTCTAGGGATGTCATGATTATTTTGGCTGTGATGTGCTGGAGCAAAAAACCGACAGAACCCGAAAGCTCTTTTGAAAACTGGAGGCAGCTATCAAATGAAGGCAACTTGTAAACAGGGACAGAATATCCTGCAATAATAAAAACTGCCTGATGGGAGAGGGGAGCTGCAGGGACTGGCAGTCCCAGTCTGGCCTCTGTGCAGCTGCAGGACCGTCTCCTGTCACTTCTCACTAAAATGTTTTTCTCGGAAAAATGAGCACATCGTGTCCCTGAGCTCAGAGGAAAGCCTGGAGATGACGTTCCTTCCTGGGGCTTGGGCATAGCTCTGCAGTGTGTGTGGAGACCGGCAGAGTTGGTCAGCAGGGAACTTGAGCGCTGCTCTCTCTACTCGCCTGGACATTCCCCTGCACAAATTCTGGAGTGACAGGAGCAGTCTCAGAGGGTTGATTTTGCCATGCTTAGATGCCAATGTGGTGGCCTGGGAAACCACTAAGGTCCTAAAAGCCCTCAGATTCAAAAGAAATGAGCACCCGCTCTATGAGAGCAGAAAGAAGACATCTCCAAGTGTCTTAGGAATGGAGTGTAAAACCATATAAGGGGCTTCGCTTCCTCTGAAGAAATAATTTAGCAGAGACACATGCCTGAACTCTTTGATATCTCACCTAGTAAAAGAAAGGACTGTAGATTTCCACTGGCATCTAGGTTGTTGGTTAGATTCTAGCTCTAAGTAGGTGTTCAGGCATTTGCAAATGCCCTAGATCTCCGTTTGATAAGACATGCTCCCTCGGAGCAAGGATTTTGTGGCTTTAATTAGCTTGAATACTTCATTGATCTTCCCTAAGATATTTGTAGCAAGACGGAGAGGAAGCCAACATAGTCGACACCTGCAAAAGGCCCACAGCCTTCTCTTGTGTTACAAATTTCATTCACTTATTACTCATGTACTCTTCATTCACTCAGTAAAATATTCCTCTTTAAGCCGTGGGTGGGAGATGGACAATCCAGAGTCTGCGAGGAAAGTAAGCTTTCGCGATGAGCCCTACTGGTTCCTCCATCCCTTCCTCCACATGTTCTTGAGATTTGAGACTTCAGAACACAAATCTATGTAATAGAACGGAGATGTAAAGGAAGGTAGTTACCATCAGAAAAAACCAGGCAGAGCCCCCACAAGCCAGCGGTAGCGTGGCCGAGCGGTCTAAGGCGCTGGATTAAGGCTCCAGTCTCTTCGGGGGCGTGGGTTCGAATCCCACCGCTGCCAAGTGGAATTTTTACCAACAGCGGAACTGAGGTCAGAGGATGACGAATAATCACTCCAGTGTCTACATAGGTAGCACCGGAATGGGTCTGGGGTGAGTACACGAGGGTGAACTGTTAGGTCAAGTGCAGAGAGCGCCTGTTTTCTGGCCTGGGTAGCGCTCTGGAAAGTTTTGCCAACCCGCAACGTTTTGATAAGTCTTCAAAGACGAAGTTCACCAGGAGGTTAAGGGACGGCAAGAAACAAATGTTAAGACTTCACAGTGGCAGGTGTGTCCACAGAAGTAGCTGTCACACGCGGATTGATATAAGGATTGATAGAAAGGCTCAGAAAGGACAGGGAGTGCTTTTTTGTTTTACGTTTTTCCCACTCATAAACGGAAACGCACGGAGGCTTTGGAGCCAGTCCAGGAGCAAAACGTCCAGAGGAAACTCCTTTGGCAAGATCACAGGGCTCAGACCCTAGGGCTGTACTGTCGCCCGCACATACCTGCAACTTTTGCGCCGGCTCCTGGGTTCTTAGGTCCCCGTTGGCCTGTTTTCTGGAGCCTTCCGGCTCGCGTTTCTGCCTCCCCACTCTCAAGCCCCGTTTCTGCTATCTCGACTCAGTGTCTCCCGGTTCCTCCAGGTCTTCTCGGCCAGGAAGCGAGAAGGAAGGACACGGCTGAGCGAGACTGTCCGAAGATGCGTCTCGGAAAGGAGGCAATGCCCGCGGGAGGAGGGAGGTGTTTCGGTTTTCGCAGACCTGAGTCGGGGATCCTTGATGACCAACTTGGAAAATAAGCTCACTGCCCCCTAAGCGCTTGCTCTCAGAAAGCCTGAGAAAGTTTCGACCCCAAGTGCGAACTCCTATCAGACATTTTCACGTCTTGAACTGTCAGAACTTCCGGATCTGTGCGTGTGGTTTGGGGCCTCCCCCGAAGAGTGGATGGGTGGAACCCAAGTGCAGTCTAAGATTTGCCCCTCTCACTGTGTCTCTTTGGAGAGGTTGTGGTGAGAGCGCTTTTGGGCAACGGGAAGAAACTTCCTTTCGAGGAGGGGGTGAAGAAACGGAGGTGGCCCGTGTCCTTAAAAGAATGACCAAGAGAAACTTCAAGTTTCTGGGCTGCTTCTCCATCTAGGAGTTCGAGTATGGTTGTTCCTCTTTTGCTTAAGCATACTCACTTAACAAAATCACAATCCTTATTTAAAGAAAGCCTTCTGTCCCCGCACTCACCTGGGTCATCTAGAATGGAGAGAAACAGTAATGCTAGACTGGCCTCAATTTAAATTCATGGCGGTGATCTCAAGCGTGTCTGCATGACAATCTTACAAGTTTTTGAGAGTCCTCTACTATATAGGATTCTTAAAGACTGCTGTTTCATCCCTTCTCAAAACAGCCATCACTCCTCATGCATTCTAACGCTCAGCTTTCTCCTTCACCGAGAAAACAGAAGCAGTCACAGGAGAACTTCTACAAGGTCCTCATCCACCTGCTGCTTTCTGAGTATTTTTAGGACTCCCGTTACTGTGGATGATCTATGCGAGATCCTAGCTAAGGCCATCTCTACCCTTGGTGCAGGAGATGCTGTCCTCTCTTGCTTACCCCAAAACATTCTTTCCAACACTTGTTTCTTCTCTGCTCTGCGGGATCATTCCCATCAGCCTACTGGTACGCGGCTATTAAGATCCAATTATCAAATAAAAATAGCACGTTCTGGCAGCAATGATGGGAGCAGATACAAGGCTCGCTTTATACTCACGGTCACTCTAAATCTTCATGCGGCTTTTTCTAGGTCTCTTAGTATCACGCTAATAAGTGGTGCAAAGGCCTGAAATTTGGTTGCATGGGTGGAGTGTGAGAATGGACATTTCTGTTTTCTCCTTAACCTCTTTCACCCCAACGCTGGTAGGAGGTGATGTAGATCAAGATGTATGCACCTTCCACAAATTAGTGAGTGCCTATTTTTTGCCAAGGATTGTGATCCCAGGGAATTCACTTCCTAGAAGTCAAAGGATTATTTTCTCAAACAAATGGTGATGTTCAACCCAATCACCTTCCATCTAGATTACAAAATATGAAAATAAGTGAAGAGGTTAAGTATGAGGTAGTGTGGCAGAGTGGTCTGAGGTGCAGGGTTTAGGCTATAGTCTCTTGGATTTGTAGGTTTCAATTCCACCACTGCTAATGCTTTGGTGTTTTTAAAATAAAAAAAAAAATCCATCCTTTAAACTTCTCTTACGTACTAAAAAGTTAGTACAAAAAAATGTGATCAACAGCAGGTGTCTAGTCATTGAGGGAGACCCTCACAATCCAGCCAGGTACATATTACTGATCCCTCAGTGAGAAGACATATAAATTTCCTTTTTCTATAATTTACAGAGAAAAGGGAATTGCTGCTCCATGAAATAATTGAAATGTTGTGGTCTCCCAAAACCATTCTGATCAAAAAGAACTAGGCTGATTTCAGGTTTGGGGCAAGAAACATACATGAAGAGCTGGCAAGGAAGCAAGAATTTCTGCAAACTACTAGGCCATGGCAAAAGTTCTCAGGAGCCAACAACAAGTTTCCACTGGCCAAAGATGGAACAAATGGATGACCAAAAGGAATACCTACTCCAAAACATTGAATATAAAAACATATAATGATCTCCTAAAGGCAGAAAGAAAAACAACCCATTGATCACCAGTAGGGACAACCAGGGAGAAAATTATTTAATGTGAAATTCGGCAATTAATGGGTTAGAATCAAGCATTATCCCTACCTATTAAATGTACATTCTGTTTAAGATAACCAAGTAGCCTTAGCTGGTGAATAAAACTTCTGTGAAGAGGAAATCAAGCCAGTAAATATGGATGAAATATAAAATTGGATATCATGATTTAGCTGTGATGATATTAATATTTAAGGATAAGCTGATGGGGCAATTTGCAATGGAGGGATCAGGCTCTCTGTATGTGAACCCACTGATCAACACTAACATTTAAAATTGAAAGATTATGTGACTTTTGAGCTGATACTCAATACGTGAAGTACATAGAATTGCTTCTGAAGTACTTTTGTAAAAACTCTAACCTTAATCAAGAATTGACAGTTAATGTTCTATTTTCAAGAAATGAAAGAGCAGTATAAATTAAAATGAAGGAAAGCATTAGATTTGGAAAAACGTATAACATTGTCCAAAACAACTGATTCATTTCTTTATTATCTCACTGGCAGAGAGAGAAAAGAGGAGAGACACAGAGACACTGAAAGAGACTGATCCAAAATAGAGGAGATTTACACACAAAGCAAACAAATATATGCGTAAAATCTGTTTCGCTTTTGATTATATTAAAACCTCTATGTGCCATTTTGAGAAAATCAGGGAAATTTCAAAATGCATTATGTAATAAATGTTACAAAAGAATGAATATTAATTTTCTTAGGTATAAATTTGTGGATATGTAATAATGTTCATATGATTAGAGAACCATACTGAAATATAAATGGTGATAATACATGATATAGGTTTGTTTTATCATACTTCAGATAAGAGGAAATAGAAGAGGGGACCCAGGCTGGTTCAGCTGGTAAAGCATGAGACTCTTGATCTCGGGATCATGAGTTCAAGCCCCACATCCAGTATGGAGCCTACTTAAAAAAAAAAAAAAAAGAAGAAGAAGAAGAAGAAAAAGGGATAGATAAATTAGTAAAACCCTGAAGATTGTTGAATCTGGATAATGATTATGATTATGGTATCTCACCATTTACTTTATATGAAAATTGATAAAATAAAGATAAAAATGAAATTCTTTTAGACTTGTGAAAATGTTACATTATTATGCTTAGTATTTACAAACATCTGATGCGAAACAAACTTCACTTATGTAGTGAAAACATTCTCATTCTCTAGAACCAAGTAAGACTTACTATTCTATTTTTAGTGTCCTGATATGTATCCCCAATGTGTAGGTGTTGTTTATTTTATATTTATCCTGCTCATCTATGATTGGACTATTTCATTGTGCAGATTAGTTCCCATTGGTTCAGATTACTGTTATTTTAACTACCTTTACCAAAGTTTTCTTTGTACTTCTTACTAAAACTCCTGTAACATTAGGCTTAGATATTCAGGATTAACCACTCATTATTTAAAAATTTTTAAAAAATATTTATTTATTTTTGAGACAGAGAGAGAGAGAGAGCATGAACAGGGGAGGGTCAGAGGAAGAGGGAGACATAGAATCTGAAACAGGCTCCAGGCTCTGAGCTGTCAGCACAGAGCCTGACGCGGGGCTCGAACCCACAGACCGCGAGATCATGACCTGAGCCGAAGCCGGAGGCTTAACCGACTGAGCCACCCAGGCGCCCCTAACCACTCATTATTTTAACATTTACATTTTATATTCTATACCTTGTTACTCTTAATGTTTTGGGGAATAGTTCTCTTAGAGATTGGTAAATCAGTATATATACATCTGAATAAATAAAATTAGTCAAATCAATTTATTAATTTTTCAATTAATACACTTTATGTTTGGGGACAGTATTATGTTAAATTAAGCACAGAGTACAGAGTTCCCATATATACTCTAACTGCCCTTCATCCACTGTTGTCTCCTATAATGATAACGTGCACTGCTGTGGTATATTTTGCTGCAGTTGATGAGACAATTTTGAGGGTTTATTAATAATTAAAATCCAAAGACACATTTTCACTATGGCAAAATACCTGGGCTCAAAATCGAAGCTTGCTCCCAACAAGACAAGAGAGGAATGCAGCACAGCCTGAGAGGACCAGAGCATGCAAAACTACAAACCCAGGCTGGCTGACCCTTTCTGCCTGGTACCACACGGAGAGAGTAGTACCGGCTCAAAGGCACTGCCCCTCACCCCGATCCTCGAAGGTGCAGACACACCTGCCGCCCACACACGCTCGAGGCAGGGGCACTTGAGTGTGGCTTGTTGTGCCTCTGGGAGACCTTCGCTGGATGGATGAGATGTCTTGGGGAGCATGGGATCTGAAACGTCTGAGAAAGACGCGGAGCTAAGGCAAAAGAGTCCAACCGGGCTCACGCCGGTGATCTCTGCCACTCTTGTCTTCGGTGCGTCTCCGGGAATCCCACAGAACCGTGAGCTATTTCGGGGAGCAGCCGCCTCCGCCACAGGAATCTAGGTCGGGGGGCAGAGGTGGGGAGACAAGTGCCCAGAATGGCCGCGACGCCGGGGCCCCGTGGCCGTGGTCTCTAAGCCTGGCCCCAGAGCCTTTCCCCATCACTTCCCAGTAAGGGTCCCCACGCCAAAAAGTGAGCCCCACTGGGGGCGCAACGCGGCAGGCGCATGGTGGGTGGGTGGCGTGGGGACGAGGCGGGGGCGGGCACTCACAACACGGGGGAGGCGAGGGCGCTGAGAGGCGTCGTTCCTTCAGGGGCCTCCACCTGAGCCTGAGGTCCTGCGGTTCGCGGCCGCCCACCCGGTGCCCATGGGGTGGGTTCTCCTTTCCCTTGCTCCGCAAGCCCTCCCCACCCGACCCATGCATCTGTTTCGCCAACGCCTCCATCTCCTCCCCCCTCCCTCTTATCCGCTTTCTGGCCCCTGACAGACGGCCTTAGTACTCACCCCCCCCCCCCACCCCCATTGTATTAAGGAACTCCGGGAGGGGAAATGACGCCACAGGTGAGGGCCCGGGTTGGGTATCTTGAAAATCCCGGTCCCAGGACACCTGACTACCATCACGTGGAAGCGTGTGTTTGGCTCTCTTCAAAGGGACTTTCCGACCAACCCAAGACAAACTGCACCTGTGACGGACCAGTGTCTTGGCTTCGTCATTTCCAGAAAGAGCAGTGACTCAGCTCCAGTGCCGTGCACCCTTCGATAGCTCAGCTGGTAGAGCGGAGGACTGTAGACTAGCCGCGATATGGACATCCTTAGGTCGCTGGTTCGATTCCGGCTCGAAGGAGGTGCCTGTCATTTTTACTGGCCCTCATGAAGGCCTCCACCGGCTAGTGTCAAAGGCCTCGCAGGAGGGACCAAAGCCAGGAAACACTTTCAGAACTCCTATACAGCTACGTGTGTGCTATCTATCCACAGGGAACACACCTGCACCTCTTTTCCGCAGTCCGCACACCCATGGCCTGCAGCGCGCAGTCTGCTTGGTACTCCTGCCTTATCAAGGAGCCCTGACGCCAGCCCTTTTTATGCACCCGGTGCTCTAGCTCCGGGATCTGCCACCACCGTTTTTGCTAAACATAGATCCCTACCAAACAGGCACTGTCCTGGGCAAGCCCTGGAGGCTGATAAGCACACAGGCCATCACACGGGTCTTGGGCATCCTTCTTGAAAACCCACTCTCTCAACGTCTGTCTCAGTCTCCTCCTCAGCTTCCTCCTAGCTTGGTCGCCGTCTCACTTCTGTCTAGCCCAACTTCAGACTCTTGAAATTGTCTTCGGTGCGTCTCCGGGAAGCCCACAGAACTGTGAGCTATTTCGGGGAGCAGCCGTCTCCGCCACAGGAATCCGGGTCTGGGGGCAGAGGCGGGGAGACAAGTGCCCAGACTGGCCGCGACGCCGGAGCCCCATGGCCGTGGTCTCTGAGCCTGGCCCCAGAGCCTTTCCCCATCACTTCCCAGTAAGGCTCCCCGCGCAGAAAAGTGAACCCCGAGGTCCTGGGGGCGCAACGCGGCAGGTGCATGGTGTGTGGGTGGCGTGGGGACGAGGCGGGGGCGGGCACTCACAACCCGGGGGAGGCGAGGGCGCTGAGAGGCGAGATTCCTCCAAGGGGCCTCCACCTGAGCCTGAGGTCCTGCGATTCGCGGCCGCCCACCCAGCGCCCATGGGGTGGATTCTCCTTTCCCTTGCTCCGCAAGCCCTTCCCACCCGACGCACGCAACCGTTTCGCCAACGTCCCTTCCCCTCCCCATCTTAATGACTTTCTGGCCCCGACGGACGGCCGTAGTCCCCCCATCGTCTCCTCTCCCACTGTATTAAGGAACTCTGGGAGGCGAAAAGACGCAACAGGTGAGGGCCCCAGTCGGGAATCTTGAAAATCGCGGTCCCAGGACAGCCGGCTGCCATCACGTAGCAGCGTGTGTTTGGTTCCCTTCAAAGGCAGCTTCTGACGAATCCAAGGCAAACTGCGCCTGGGGCGGTCCAGTCTTGGCCTCGTCATTTCCAGAAAGAGCGGTGACTCAGCCCCAATGCCGTGCACCCTTCGATAGCTCAGCTGGTAGAGCGGAGGACTGTAGACGCGATGTGGACATCCTTAGGTCGCTGGTTCGATTCCGGCTCGAAGGAGGTGCCTGTCATTTTTACTGGCCCTCATGAAGGCCTCCACCAGGGGCTAGTGCTTAACGCCAAAGCCCTCCTCTGAACCTGGCAGGGTCAGGATTACAGCAAACTCACTCTCACAGTCCAAAGCCAGGAGAAGCTTTCGGGAACCCCTGCACAGCCAGGTGTATGCTGTCGTTAAGGAACACCTGCACCATCTTTCTGCAGTCCACAGACGGGTGCCTTGCAGCGCAAAACAGTCCACCCTGCTGGGGCTTTATGGAGGAGCCCTGAGCAGCCACTTCCCACACCATCCAGGGCACTTTACACTCATGCACCCACCCCCTGTGTTCTGGGCTCTGCCACCAACACCAATTTGCCCAGATGGGCAGATCCCTGCCAAAGAGGTGGCCAAATAGGTGCTGCCCAGGGCAAGCCCTGGAGGCCCCCAAGCACACAGGCCAACACAGGGGTTAGAGGACAACCTTGGCATCCTTCTTGGAGACTCACTGTTTCATTCTCTGTATCTGTGCACGGGTGTACTCTGTTCTTTCCTCTATGTTTTTGCTTCCCAATTCCAATGCTGGGTAAATATTTTGACCTACAAAGACAGAAATGGCTCATCTTCGTGCTTAGCATAGTATTTGTACAGAATTGCCCTTGGAGAACTTTCAAATAATTGCCAATTCTGGACGGCACCTTAGCTGACATTTGTAGGATGCAAATGTAATTTTGTATGTAGTTTGAAAGGGATGATTATAACTCTCAGTGGCCTATTTACGTGGGTGTATAGATTGTTGCTCCTGACAGACACAGGTTTTATTTGTGTTGCACTTTTTGCCTCTGGAGTTTTGTGGCTTTTGTCATAAGAACAGTGATCTTTCCTACTCTGTTCACACCATTGGGCACACACAGCTGATCTACATGAAGATTTTATAACTCTTTCTCAGCAAAGAGACCTTAGGTTTGAATGTCACCATATGCAGAAATTAGCATTGTGGGATCAACAATGAAATTTTTGGCCTCTCTTTGACACCCGAGAATTCTACTTCTTTGTGCACTCAGCTAATGCTTCCACCATTACATTTAGACTTGTTTTTTCCTGTCTACTGAGAAATGTTCCCTGAGAATATGAACTGAGGCAGGTATTCATCAATAAGGGTATAGTAAGTCGTACATCCTCTTAGCTCAAGAACCTAGGTCATATTGGCTCAAAAAAGCTGTCACTCCTTAAGACTGTGTATGTTTTAGTCACAAACCCTTTAATAGGTACCTAATCTGTCCCAACTACTGTGATTGTGCCAGGGAATGAGAGATTAAAACATAGGTCTTGCCCTAAATAGTTTAGTGTTTGTAGGGGACAGACAGATGGAAGCAGATAATTAAAATATAATGTCCTGAAAACTGTAGTAGAGGTACATAGGGCATTCCATGCAAATCTAAAACTAAAACTAACCTTGGAAAGTTTTAATTCAGGCTGGGGTAGAGGTCAGAGTAAAAAATGGGAGAGGTCTCCTGGTAGCACCAATGGCCTGGAGTCAGTTGATTTTTAGAACAGGAGACTAGATCTGTGATCAGGTGAGTTCAGTGGACACAGAACAGCTTTAGAAAAATACACAGAAACCTGAAGAGTGTTGATTTTGTGTGTAACTGTATATAATATCACTAGAGCATACATACAAGTCCAGGACTAGCCAGAAATGAAGTATTGATAATCATGCATGAAATTTAACCCAATCTCATCATATCCCTTGGGTTTTAATTGCTACTCACTCCAGAAGCAAGGGGAAGATTTCTCAACATCCTGTTTGTCTTCATAGAGAAAGCACCATGGCTTTATCACTTGATCTATATGTTATTCTAGCAGAATGGCAAGAAGAAGAAAAATGGATAATGTTCATGTACTTCAACATTCGCCTCCACTCCCGTTATCACTTTCTCTGCACATACATTTTTGTTGCTGCCTGGCTTGGGTGAGCTGACAGATAAAGGCAGAAATATTTCTAATGTCGAGAGAGGAAAATCTTATGTTGAATGAAGGCTTTACTTCTTTTTCAGATTTGACTAGAATAGGGAATTGGGAAATTTCCATTCAAGATCTCTTGAGGGGTGCCTGGCTGGCTCAGTTGGCACATGCAATTCCTGATCTTGGGGTTGTGAGTTCAGACCCCACTTTGGGTGTAGAGATTACTTAAAAACAAAGTAAAATAAAAAAAATCCTTTGAAATTGTCTTCTTTCTTTCTTAAACCTCACCATCTCTTTACCACCTGGGTAGCCTTTCTCAGCAAGTACTTCCTCTAACTGGGTTCCTGATGCCTGGATCAATATAATTCTTGAATGCAGGTCACCCCCAGTGGTAACTAAATAGTTCCAAACAGGTTATAAATAAAAAATGTTTACTTTTCACTAATGGGATTAATTAGAAACCAAAGCTTTTGTCACTCTCCTCCATCTCTGCACTTGTGCTAATACCAGCAGTCAAGAAGGATGTAGTCCAAGACTGGCAAAAACAAACAAACAAAATATATACATATATATGTATAAATGCATATATATGTATAAATGTATATATATATGTATAAATATATATATTTATATATGACTATTTGCATGTAAAATCCATAAATGAGAAACCTAAGACCTGACCTCAAGTGGGATATGTTTTCGATCAGTGTGTAAAGGAGAGTGGAAAAATGTCGGCGTCTGTTCAAGATGGAGGACAAGGGATATCTTCCTCTCAGGTACATTTTTGCCTGCTAGTCCTATATTGCACACAGACTGAAATATCTTGGGGCATTTTGTGGCAAAGCCTCCTTATTTAAATAGTAGCTTTTAGAGGGGTGCCTGGCTGGCTCAGTTGGTAGAGCACTGGACTCTTGATCTCAGGGCTTGTGAGTTCAAGCCCCATGTTGGGTGTGGGCCCTACTTTAAAAATGTCAGATAACGTATCAGATAAACTCAGAGCCTACTAAAATCATTGAGCACTGTCCAATAAATAAAACTCTCTGAAACAGGGGAGGGTGAGATCCTAGAAGTTGGTAGCCTTGAGAGATAATACAGTGACTCAGAATCAGAAGGCACCCTCCCCGCTCTTTTTTTTTTTTTTTTTAACCAGGCAGAAAAAGTGAATCTGAGAAGCCACACTTGAGATTAAAACATAAAAAAACAAGCAGTTTCTTCATAGGCAGGGCTTGGTTTCCTGAGTGCTGTTCCCATCCCTGCAGCCTCACTTTCCCCCTCAGTATGTCAGATAACAGGGCAAGAATCTGGGTCACAAAAAGGGGAAATGAGTTCCTGTCCCTCTGTCCTGTAGCATGACCCACCCTCAGTGGAAGGCCAACACTGTCACAGAAGATGGCAAGTATTGCTCTTTTTACAGGTGGGCTTTTCTGCCTCTCACCTTAATATTCTAACGGGGGTGCCTGGGTGGCTCAGTCAGTTAAGCGTCTGAATTAAGTGTCCCACTTCGACTCAGGTAATGATCTCACCATTCAAATGGGTTGGAGCCCCACATCAAGCCCCGCATCGCACTCCTCACTGACGGAGCAGATCCTGCTCCGGATTCTGTCTCTCTTCTTCTCTCTCTGCCCCTTCTGCACATTCAATTCCATTCCCTCCATTCCCACCTCGGCCCAAGCTCTGTGACTCAGTCAAAATGTACCATGTTTCCTGGCTTACAAACACCAGGTGATGACAAGGTTCTCACTCTGCTTTGATCTCTCTGCCTCATCCTTTATCAAAGTCCTTCCCATTATCTCTGAATCATTTCAGGATCATCTTTTACCACAATCTTCTCCTAGCTCCTCAAGATTCAATTTGGTTCTCCTCCTCTTTGTCTCTTTGGTACTCCTTGATTACTTTCACCTTTCCACCTATCACAACATACTGATGGTATACTTTCACATCCTCTTTAGGAGTGAGCTCCTTGAAATTTGGGGCAATGCTGTATTCATTTTGCATAGGACAGACCCAGCATATGTGAAAATATTAACTGGCCTAAGGCATTGCAGCATCAGTTCAAGGAAGATGAGGGTTGTGAATGAATCATTACAACTCGGAGTAATAACTAGAGACCTGCTTTATTGGAAGACCAAAAAAAGCCCCATAATTTCTTCTAAGATAACAACCAGAGATGACATATCCCATGTAAAGAGCCCAGGGTTTTCTGTGATGAAAAGCGAATGAGGAAGCATCTGGGAATCACACAGTAAGATATTCAAATTAACTCTACCCCTGAGGAAATTTGAAAGTGGAAAAAAATACATGAAAATATCTGCTTGATGACATCGGAGAGATAAAACAAATTTAAGGGTTATTTAGCCAAAATATAGGAGTGATAACAACTAGAAATCTACAGTGATATTAACTAGAAACTCCCCACGTATAAGGAAATAATTCATATTATGCTGCCAATGTGAATTGTATGTCAGAAGCAAGCAAGAACATAAGAAAATTACCATGGGCCAGTTTCATTCATAAACATAGATATAAAAAATTGTAAACAGAAAATTAGCAAACCAAATAGTGACATATATAGAAATTATAACTTATCTGACAGAACTGGAGCTGTTAGATAAAAGTAGGATTGATTTAACATTAGAAAAATCAATGTTCTTCACTACACTAAGATACCAAAGGAGAAAAATAGATGCAGAAAATTTGTCTAATAAAATCCAATATCTGTCATGGTAAAAATGATAAATAAACTAGGAATAGAAGTCAATTTACTTATTTTGAGGAAGTGTTTCTGCAAAAAGGAAGTCTCATTGTATCTTGTATCTCACAATATATTTAATGGTGAAATGGTGTTAGATTTCTGTTTGAGCCTGAAACACGATTAGGATGCCCACTAATCTGCTGTTTCACATTATACTGAAGGTTTTCGTTAGAAGAAATGAAAATGAAGAAATGATTGAGTAAAAAGAAAATGTGAAGAAATCTACAAAGTAACAATACTGTGGACACCATTTGTAGGATTTAAGATCCACCAACTGAAAATCAATGAATTCCTAGGTGTTTGTCCCTCTTGGTTAGTGGGATGGCTTTTGGTGACAATAGTCTGAAACACCTTCTCTTCTCGCCTCTCTCTTCTCTCTGGTGTCTGTGGTGAGGTGTGAAGGCTCATGTACACCATGACACACACCGCCACACCCCTCTCCCACCCTTGCAGTTAACCTCATCAGTCCTGGCCAGACATATGTGAGCACAAGTGATATAAGTGTCCTCGTATGCCAACCCTGTGCTCTCCTCCTCATCCTTGGTGACTGTGCAGACCTTACATTGAGGAGCCTGGATCTCCAAGCCACTGCTGCAGCCCACAAGAGTGTGAAATGAGTGAGAAATAAATCTTCACTGCATAAAGCCAAAGAAAAAATCTACAGGTGTATTACTAGAAATAATAAGCAATAGTCAAAGATTACTTACATTCTTCTATGCCATAATCAACTAGTTAGAATGTTAAATTTAAAAAGATTACCTTTATAATAGCATCAAACATTGAAATACCTAGAAACACATCTTTTAAAATGTGCAAAAATCTCCAGGCACAAAATGCAAAATATTATTGGAGAATTAAGGGAAAGCTACACAAAGGGAAAGACAGCCCCTGTTTTTTTCCTGTACTGGAAAACTCAATACTATAAAAATGTCAAATCTTAAAGTAATCTATGATCTTAAAATCCAATAAAAGTTCCACACTTAGGCAGTGCAACTTGACAATTCTAAAGTATATATGGGCATGCAAAGGGCCAAAACTAGTTTAATAGACTCTTGGAGAAAAACAAATAGAGAAGACTTGCTGTATCAGAAAGTAGTCATAATTATTATGAAGACACAATTTAGTCAGAGTGGTAGTGATATAGGATAGGCAAATATACCAATGGAACAGTACAGTTTAGAAAAATAGACGAATGGTTGGTCGCTGATTTATGACAAAGATTAGTGAGAGAGGGGAGGGAACAGACTTTTCAATAAATGGTGATGGATCATTCACCTAACATAATGGGGGAAATGAATCTTGATTTATTAAAGCACATATCACATGTAAAATGATAAATGATAAACCCAATTGTGAAGTGTAAAATAGTAAAGCTTATTTTAAAAAACAAAAGAGAATGTCTTGACCTTGAGACAGGCAAATATTTCTTAAACAAGACCTATAAAAACAAATATAAAGAGATAAATATGATAAATTGGGCTACATTAGAAGTAAAAACTCATTTAAAAAATTCCACTGAAAAAAACAAAAAACAAAAAACAAAAAATTCCATTGAGTGAACAGTCCTGCACAGAGTGGAGAATGTATTTGTGTATACAACAAAGGATTTACATCCCAAATATGTGAAGAATGACTACAAATTTATAAGGAAAACAATTGATAACCCATCCCAAATGCTTTTTCTTTCATCAGTTTTTAAAGCAATGTAATTCCTGAAATAATATTTTGATGACCTTTTATTCTATTAGAAAAAATAGGTTCTCCTAGAACTTCACAAACAATGTATCTATGTTCCAAAGGTTTTAAATATAACATTTTAAAAGCCTTAAATTTTTCTTTGAGGTTTTATGTGAAACATTTACTTTCTTCAGGAAATAACTTTTAATATCTAAAGAAAAAGATATTAAACTCAATCATTTTTTTATTAAAAATGTTTTTGTAACACTTTTATTTATTTTTGAGAGACAGAGCATGAAAGGGGGGAGGGGCAAAGAGAGAGAGGTAGACACAGAATCCAAAGCAGGCTCCAGGCTCTGACAGAACAGATCCTGATGCAGGGCTTGAACCCATGAACAGTGAGATGATGACCTGAGCCAACGTTAGATGGCTAACCAATTGAGCCACCCAAGCATCCCTAAAGTTAACTATTTTTAAAAATGGATGAATGCTCGTACAAAAATAAAAGTGGTTTTATCACCTTTTTCCTAAAGAGAAACACAAACTATTTCACTATCTTTAACAAACTCTCAAACTACAGCTGTTTAAAAACTTGAAATTACATGAATCAAATTTTTCAACTATTATGGAGCCAAAGGTGTTCAGATTTCACCTATTAAAGAACTATCTTATAGTTTTAAATAGCTCAAAAGCCAATAACAAGCAAGTGACATTGTTTCTAGATAGTCAAAAATCAGAAGGAATTGCATGGTTTGAAGGGTATTTTAAGTTATATGAGATCATTGATATCCCATACATAATTCAAGTATGATATTCTAAAGATAGGCAATTAAAAAATAAATATCACTTTACAACCCAATACATGACAGTAAAGTCTGGAAACTTAGTTTTTCCTCCACCGTTAATTTATGTTGTTAGATATTGGAGCCTTAAGAATCTCTTAAAAAGTCATTAGACTACTTTTTAGAGCAGTTTTAGGTTTACGGAAAAATTGCATAGAAATTACAAGTCACCATACTCCTCATGTTTCCCCTATTATTAAAATGTTGCATTAATGTAATACATTTGTTATAATCGATGAACCAATATTGATACATTGATATATAACTAAAGTCTATAGACATTACTCTTTGTGTTGTATAGATTTGAGAAACGCATAATTTCATGTATCCATCATTACAGTAACATACAGAGTAGTTCTTCTGCCCCCCAAATGCCTTGTGCCCCACTTATTCATCCCTCCCTTGTAAACCTCTGACTTTTTTTTTCTTTAAGATTTTTAAGTAATCTACATACCCAACATGGGGTTTGAACTCACAACCTTGAGATCAAGTGTCACATGCTCTACTGACTGAGCCAGCCAGGAACCCGACCACTGACCTTTTTACTTTTCCAATAGTTTTGCCTTTTCTAGAATATCATATTGTTATAATTACACAGTATCCTTTTTAGACTATTTTCCCTTACTTAGCAATATGCATTTAAGTTTCCCTCCATGTCTTTTTATGGCTTGATAGCTCATTTCTTTTTTAGCACTGATGGATTTATCTGGAAGAATCCCAGTTTATTTATCCCTTCATCTACTGAAGGATATCTTGGTGGATTCTAAGTTTTGGCAGTTATGCATAAAGCTACTATAAATATTCATGTGCAGATTTTTGTGTAGTCATAGTTTTCAACTCATTTGGGTAAATACATAGGAGCATGATTGCTGGATCATATGGTAAGTCTATGTTGAGCTGTGTAAGAAACTGACAAACTGTCTTCCAAAGTGGCTGTATCCTTTTTATCCCTGCCAGCAATGAATTGCTATTCCTATTACTATTACTAATTGCTATTCCTATTACTGCACACTCTTGTCAGCATTTGGTGTTGTCAGTGTTTTGGATTTCAGCCATTCTACTAGGTATGTAGGGTATCTCATTGTTTTAATTTGCAATTCCTAATGATGTGTGATGCTTTTTCATATGCTTATTTGCCATCTGCGTGTCTTCTTTGGTGAGATGTGTGTTCAGATCTTTTACCCATTTTTAAAACTAGGCTGCTTGTTATTTTATTGTTGAGTTTTAAGAGTTCATTTTATGTTTTGGATACAAGTTCTTTACCACACATATGTTTTGCAAATATTTTCTCCTAGTCTGTGGCTTGTGTTTTCATCCTTCTAACAGTGTCTTTCACAGAGCTAAAGCTTTCAATTTTAATGAAGTCCAATGTATCAATATTTTCTTCATAGTCTGCTTTCTGGGTTGTATTAAAAGACCCAGTGCCAAATGCAAGGTAATTTGGATTTTTTTCCTATGCTATATTCTGGAAATTTTATTTTGCATTTTACATTTAAGTCTATGATCTCTTTTGAGTTCCTTTTTGTGAAAGGTGTAAGATCTGTGTCTAGAGGCTTTTTTTTTTCTTTTGGTATGTGGATGTCTAGTTGAGCACCATTTGTTGAAAAGACTATCCCCTTTCTCTCTCTCTCTCTTTTTTAAAGTGTATTCATTTATATTTTTAGTTATCTCTACACCCAATGATGATCCCAAGATCAAGAATTGCATGCCCTTCTGACTGAGCCAGCCAGGTACCCCAAGACAGTCCCATTGAATTGCCCTTGCTACTTCTTCAAAGTACCCTTCTTCTAATCTTATATTTATGTAGGTCTATTTCTGAGTTTTTTATTCTAATCCATTGATCTGTTTGTCTGTTCTCTTGCCAATTCCATTAGTGTGTTGATCACTGTAGCTGTGTAGTAAGTCTTAAAGTTGGGTAGTGTCAGTCTTCCAACATTGATCTTCAGTGTCATGTGAATTGTGGGCCTTTCCATATAAACTTTAAGTTTTTGATACCACAAAATTTGCTGGGATTTTTATTGGGATTGTGTTGATTCTATAGGTCAAGTTCAGAAGAACTGACACCTTAATATTGAGTCTATGAAGACCCATGTACATAAAATATCTCTCCTTTAATTCTTCTTTGATTTTTTCATCAGCATTTTGTAGTTTTCCTCATACAGATCTTATACATATTTTGTTAGTCTTTCTCTCTTTCTCTCTAGCTCACCTCTCTAAGGTCAGGGCTCCCTCCCCACTCTGCTCCCATGGCTCTTTTCTCCCACAAATCAACTCTCCGCAATTCCTACGTTCCGCAGTGATTTTCCTGTTTGTAGACATGCAGCTTTTCTCTCTAAGACTTCCAATCAATTTCTTAGGTGTGCAGAATGATTTGATATTTATCCAGCTGTTCGGAGAGGAGGCAAGCTTAGGGTTGCTCTACTCCTCCTCCATCTTAACCCTTTCCCCTATACATATTTTGTTAGAATTATACCTAAAGATTTATTTTTTGTTGTGCTAATATAAATGATACTGTGTTTTAAATTTCTTTTTAACGTTTTATTATTATTTTTGAGAGAGAGAGAGAGAGAGAGAGAGAGAGAGAGCAGGGGAGGGGCAGAGAGAGAGGAAGACACAGAACCCAAAGCAGGCTCCAGGCTCCGTCCGTCCGAGCTGTCAGCGCAGAGCTCGACAAGGGACTGGGACTCATGAACTGTGAGATCATGATCTGAGCTGAAGTCAGCCACTCTACCGACTGAGCCACCCAGGAGCCCATTAAATTTCAAATCCCAACTGTTCCTATATACTAGCTGGTATAGAGGAAAACAATTGACTTAGGTATTAAACTTGTATCCTGTAATTGTGCTATAATTACTTAGTAATTACAAGAGGACGGTTTTTTGGTCCATTTGGAAATTTCTATATAAACAATTATATCATCAGTGCACAAAGACAGTTTTATTTCTCCCTTCTCTATCTGTATACCTTTATCTTATTGTCTGCATTAGCTAGGACTTCCAGTATGATGTTGAATATGAGTGATGAAAGAGGATATCATTGTTTTTGTTCTTGATGTTAGGGGGAAAGCATCTAGTTCCTCACAATTAAGTATGATATTAGCTATAGGTTTTTTTGTAGATATTCTTCATCAAGTTGAGAAAGTTCCCCTCTATTCTTAGTTTACTGAGCATTTTTATCATGAATGAATGATGGATATGTCAGATGCTTTTTCTATATCAACTGATATGATTATATGATATTTCCTCTTTAGGCTGTTGATGTAATGGATTACATTAATTGTTTTTTTGATGTTAAATCTTCATATCTATAATAAATCCCACTTGGTCATGGTGTAAAATACATTGTTGGATTTGATTTGATAATTGTGTTGAAGATTTTTATATCTGTGTTCATGAGAGATATTGGTCGGTAATTTCCATTTATTGTTTTTGTCTGGTTTTCATATTAGGGTAATTTTGGCCTCATGGAATGACTAGGAAGTATTCCTTCTGTTTCTAACTTCTATAAGAGATTGTAGAAAACAGGTATCATTTCTTTCTTAAATGTCTGATAGAATTCACCAGTGAAACCATCCAGGAATGGTGCTTTTTTTTTAGAAGGTTATAAATTTTTGATTCAATTTCTTTAATATAGAAAGGCCTAATCACAAGACCTACTTCTCCTTGTGTGAGTTTTGGTAAAATGTGTCTGTTAAGGATTTGGCCTATTTCACCTAAGTTATCAGATTTACAGGCATAGAATTGTTAATAATATTCCCCTGTAATCCTTTTAATGTCCATGAGATGAGTAGTGAATACCTCTGTTTCATTTCTGACATTAATAATTTGTGTCTTTTTTCTTTCTTTCTTCCTTCCTTTCTTTCTTTCTTTCTTTCTAGTAATTTGCATCTTTTCAATTTATATTTCACTAAATAGGTTAGCTTATTTAGAAGTTTATAAATGTTACTGATCTTTTCAAAGAACCAGCCTTTGTTTTCACTGGTTTTCTCTACTAATTTCCTGTTTTCAATTTCATTGATATTTGTTCTAATTATTATTATTTCTTTTCTTCTGCTTATTTGGATCTAATTTCCTCTTCTTCTAGTTTGCTAAGATGGAAGCCTAGATTACTGATTTTAGATCTTTCTTCTTTCCTAATATGTGTATTCAATGTAATAAATTTTCCCCTAATCATTGTGTTTTCTGCATTCAACACTTTTTGACAAGCTGTGTTTTCATTTTAATTTAGTTAAAAATATTTTATTTGTTTTATTTTTATTTAAAAAAAATTTTTTTTAATGTTTATTTATTTTTGAGACAGAGACAGAGCATGAACGGGGGAGGGTCAGAGAGAGAGGGAGACACAGAATCTGAAACAGGCTCCAAGTGGTCAGCACAGAACCTGACGCAGGGCTGGAACTCACAGACCGCGAGATCATGACCTGAGCCAAAGTCGGACGCTCAACGGACTGAGCCACCCAGGCGCCCCTATTTGGTTTTTTTTTAGAGAGAGAGAGTGTGAGCAGGGGAGGAGGGCAGAGGGAGAGAGAATCTTAAGCAGGTTCCCATGCTCAGTGCAGAGCCCAATGCTGGGCCTGATCCCACAACCCTGGGCTCATGACCTAAGCTAAAATCAAGAGTTGGACACTCAACCGACTGAGCTACCCAGGCTCCCCTAGTTCAAAATATTTTAAAACGTCCTTTCATGTTTCTTTTTTGACCCATAAGTCACTTGGAAGTGTGTTGTCCAGTCTACAAATATTTGGGGATTTTCCAGCTATCTTTGTATTATTGCTTTCTGGTTTAATTCCATTGTGGTCTAAGAGAATTATATAGTTTCTATTCTTTTAAAATTGTAAACATGTATTTTATGACCCAGACTGTGGTCCACCAAAATCAGCTTACATCAGTACAGCAAGGAGAGCACTAGAATGATTCTTTTTTTTTCCTAGCCAAAATCCTAAATTGCAAAATCCTTTTCAGTAAGGAAGGAGCTTACTCCTGTCAAACCCAGCAAGAAGGTGTTAAGAAGCTTAAAGTCTCTGGCAGTTAATGCACAATTCAGCCCTAACTCCTGAGAACACAGCCTCTTTACCAGCACCATTTGGGAGAGGTGCTAAAATTGAGATTCAGAGCAAGTTAGGATGGAGGAAACCCAACTCGAATACTTGCCCACCATGTGCAAACAATTCCAACTCCAAATTTAGAGCACAGAGAGACAGCTTGGTCTGAAAGAAACCCTGGCCTGTCAGGCAAGACTCCTACAGGAAACTGGGAATCAGCAGGCCACAGTGATCACGCTCCCTCTAGGAACGTAAGACCTCCATGGTGGCAACCTTGTAAGTCTCAATGGGGATAGACTGCTTTGAGTCAATCAAACCTTCCCCTAGAATCCCTGCTAGGCACATCCACCTGGATTCCTGCGTAACAGTTTAGCGAACATATTATAGTTCCTGTGTGGGAGGTTAAGGAGGCTGAACTTCAACTTCAGAGACCATGTTGTCCTCTGGGGATCAAAGGGAAAGAGTCCACACATTCATGAAAGAGATGACTCTCCCTTGGTGGAATATTCACAAACATTATTGCTTCGGAACATGAAGGCTTCTGGTAAGGGTTAGGGACTTCTTGTCCTGTCAGGTGTGATTGGTGGAGAACATAGGTCACATGTGGTCTTAAGAAGCTGAGGCCTTCTTTATTACCCAGGATAATTGTCATCCCTCTCACTCCCAGCAAGAGACTGGATGGTTTGTCTCTGGAACAGGTAAAGCAGAAAGTCTTTTACCTTTGAAACTAGGGGATTAAATAAATTGTATATACTGGTTACTGTGATGTCTGTTTTAGATGCCACATATTTAGCAGTTAGATAGGAAACTGAAGAATTTTCTTTGCATTATCTGACAAGTCCAAAAGGAAAAGTATGAAGATACTGGCATAGGTGCTTCCTAAGATACAAGCCAGTGGTATCACCATAGAGTGAGGCTGAGAATTATCAAGTACCATCCATGCACTCAGAGCTTCCAAATAGCTACTTAGTTTCCCTCTTTTACTATAAACATTTAACCAAGGATCAGCCAATTATTGGAAAAAAATCATCTAATGTGATTTTATTTGTCTGAAACAAGTAAGCGAGAGAAGATAACTTGGAGGAAGCAGTGACCATATAGGGAGAAGATAATTTTACTTAAAAAAATTTTTCTTAAAGATTTTGTTTTTAAGTAAGCTCTACACCCAACGTACATCAAGAGTCACATGCTCAACTAAGCTTGCCAGATGCCCTGATAATTTGAAAGTGTCATTAACAGAGTGCCTGGGTGGCTCAGACGGTTAAGCATCTGACCTCAGCTCAGGTTATGATCTGACAATTTGAGTTCCAGCCCAGCGTCAGGCTCTGTGCTGACAGCTCAGAGCTTAGAGCCTGCTTTGGATTTGGTGTCTCCCTCTCTCTGCCCCTCCCCTACTCATACTCTGTCTCTCCGTCTCTCCAAAGTGAATAAACGTTAAAAAAAAAAAAAAAAAAAGAAAAGTCACAGGGGAGCCTGGGTGGCTCGGTCGGTAGGTTGGACGTCTGACTTCGACACAGGTTATGATCTCACTCGGTTTGTGGACTCGAGCTCCGCGTCGGGCTTTGTGCTGATGGCTTGGAGCCTGGAGCCTCCTTTGAATTCTGTGTCTCCTCCTCTCTCTGCACCTCCCATGATCATGCTCTGTCTCTCTCTGTCTCTCAATAATAAATAAACGTTAAAAAAATTTTTTTTAATGTCATTAATGTTCTCAGAGAGAATATGTTACAATCATAAGACAGAAAAGAGTTTTGCAAAACCAAACCAAACAAAAAAGAATTATATGAATTAAAAAATATGATAGATTTTAAAATGTGCCATAACATAAAGGCAAGTAAAGCAAATACTAATAGAGAATAAGATAGAAAAGGTAAGAACATTTGAGGATCAGTAAAGGAGGTTGTATTTCCAGTTGATAAAAGAAGAGAGGAAAAATGGAGACAGAAAAATTGCCAAAATAATCCCTGAAAATTTACTATATTTCAAGGGCATTAGTTTCTTGATGATGTTGTTTGATATTCAAAAGTCTTTATTGTTGGGGCACCTGGCTGGCTCAGTCAGTAAAGCATGTGACTCTTTTTTTTTTTTTTTTAGCATTTATTTATTTTTGAGAGACAGAGAGTGAGCAGGGGAGGGGCAGGGAGACAGACACACACACAGAATCCAAAGCAGGCTCCAGGCTCAGAGCTGTCAGCACAGAGCCCGATAAGGGCTCAAACTCACAAACCATGAGATCATGACCTGAGCCAAAGTCAGATGCTTAACTGACTGAGCCACCCAGGCACCCCACATGTGACTCTTGATCTTAGGGTTGTGAATTTGAGCCCCATTTTGGGTGTAGAGATTATTTTTAAAAAGTGTTTATTTTTGCTGAAGTACAATAGATCTATTTTTTAAAATTTTTGATACTTGTGCTTTTGGTGTTACGTCTGAGAGTCTGTTGCCAAACCAAGGTCATGAAGATTTACCCTTATGTTTTCTTTTAGCAGTTTTTTAGTTTTAGCTCTCTTGTTTGGGTCTTTGGTCCATTTTGAGTTAATTTTTGTACATGGTGTGAGCTAAAAGTCCAACTTCATTCTTCATTCTTTTGCAACAATTAAATAACTAATTGTTCTAGCACCATTTGTTAAAAGACTTTTCTTCTCTCATTAAGTAGTCTTGGCACTCTTTTTTTTTTAATGTTTATTTATTTATTTTGAGAGAGAACGAATGCAGATGCACAAACTGAGGAGTGGCAGAAGGAGAGGGAGAGAAAATCATGACCTGAGCCCAAATCAAGAGTCAGATATTCAACTGACTAAGCCTCCCAGGCACCCTGGCACTCTTGACTATAGATGTATGGATTAATTTTAGACTCTCAATTCTATTCCATTGAGATATATATATATATATATATATATATATATATATATATATATATACACACACACACACACACACACACACACACACACACACACACATCTGTCCTTATGCCAGTACCATACTGTTTTGAGTGCTGTAGCTTTGTAGATGATTTTAAAATCAGGAAATGTGAATCCTCCAACTTTATTTTTATTTTTCAATACTGGCTTGGCTAGTTGGGGTCTCTTGAAACCCCATAAGAATTTTAGAATCAGCATGTTCATTTCTGAAAAAAAAATGCAGTTGAGGTTTTGATAAGGATTGCGTTGAAGCTACAGATTACTTCGGTTAGTAATGCCATCTTAACAATGCAGTTGATCCTTCAACTGCATAGGTCCATTTATATTCAGATTAAAAAAAAAAACAAAGTACAGTACTGTAAGTGTTTTTTCTTTTCCCTGTGACTTTTTTTTTTTAATTTTTAAAAAATTTTTAAGTAATCTCTACTCTGAACATGAGGCTTGAACTCACAACCCTGACATCAAGAGTCACATGCTCTACCAACTGAGCCAGTCAAGTGCCCCTTATAACTTTATTAATAACATTTTCTTTTGCTTACTCTATTGTAAATATAGCATATAAAAATACATATAACATATAAAATGTGTGTTAATTGACTGTGTATGTTATTAGTCAGGCTTCAGGTTAACAGTATGCTATTAGCAGTTAAGTTTTTAGAGAGTCAAAAATTATACTTGGATTTTCAACTGTGCAGGAGGGCCAGTATCCCTAACCCCAGTGTTGTTCAAGGGTCAACTGTATTAAGTCTTTTAAACCATGAACATGGGATGTCTTTCCATTTAATTAGGGATACTTAAATTTCTCTCAACAATATGTTTAATTTTTAGTGTACAAGTCCTACATCTCCTTGGTTAAATTTTTTTCTAAGTATTTTATTCATTATTATGCTATTGTAAATAGTAGAATTGTTTTCTCAATTTAATTGGATTATTTCTTGTTAGTGAATAGAAATACAAATGATTTTTGTATGTTGACTTTGATACCTACAGCATTGCTGAATTCATTTATTTGCTTTAATTTTTGTGTGAATATGTGTGTGGATTCCTTAGGATTTTCTATATAAAAATCATAAAATCTCCCAGTAGAGATAGTTTTAATTTCTTCCTTTCCAATTTGGATGCACTGTATATATTATATTGTTTTGTTTTGTTTCATCTCATCTTGTGTCATTTCATTGCATAGCATTCCATTCTATTCTATTTGCCTAAATGCCCTGGCTGGAATTTCTAGTTCGATATTGAATAGAAATGAAGAAAATGATCATCCTTGTCTTGTTTCTGATTTAAGGGGGAAAAAATGAAAATGAGCTTTGAAAAAGAGACTGAGATACAAAAAGAAAAGCCAACAAAGAAATTGATTTAAAAAAAGAAAATTCTTCAGTTTCTTATCTAACTGCTAAATATGTGGCATCTAAAACAGACATCACAGTAACCAGTACAAATAATTTATTTAATCCCCTAGTTTCAAAGGTATAAGACCTTCTGCTTTACCTGTCCAGAGACAAACCATCCAGTCTCTTGCTGGGAATGAGGGGGATGACAATTAGCATGGGTAATAGAGAAGGTATGTAGACCCAAACTGCTTCTTAAACATTTTTCATCCAATTCTTAATTTAGCCTTCTACTCACTCCACTTCCAAAAAGAGAGGGAGTCTGGAATAAATTGAACCAATTTTTGTTTCTTCTCACTGCTTGAAGAGAATTCATCTTTTTTGACAAATCTTTTCATGTCAGCCACGGCTAAATTATCTGCTTTTCTTCTTCTGAAATGGTGTCGCTACTGTTTCCTTTTCCATGCTATGGTTTTAGTGGGGCTTCAGGAAGGAGTAGATGTAGATTTATGTCTTTTTCAAATTTGAAAAATTAAAGTTTTTTTTTCTACTTTTAAGTACGTGTTTCCTCTAAAGCCACTTGTCCTGTTTTATCCTTCTCTTTCCACTGTGGCTATATTCAAAGCCAGGTGATATTTGAGGGTCAGTTAAAATGTATCAATTAAGGACTATGGAGTGGTTATCTCCTGTTTGTATTTTAGATTTGCATTGTATTTTTCTGTTCTTAATTCAATTGTCTGCCATGTTTTTTTCTCCTAGAAGTTCTTTTTACATAAACATTTAGTAGTGGCACTCTGCCTTGTTTTTTTTTTAATGTAGTGCAGTTATGTAGTTACCCTTTTAAAAAATGAAAAGGCAAGAAAAAGAAGAAGAGAAAACATAATTTTTATTTCATTTTAAGGAACTTGTCATAGTGAGAAAGATAGGTTTCTGTATTCAGTGTAGTATTTTAATCCAGTCTCCCGATTCTGAACTATGATTGTCTATGTGTGTGTTTTGGCATTGCCTCCATTATTTTTGGATCAGAAAACAGGGTGTTGCTGAGAGACTTGAATTCCTCTTGGAGTTAGTAGTTCATTATAGTTTTACATTTTCTGGCTCTGAGTAGCCCACATGGTATTTGATATTCCCCAGTGGCTACTTGGCTAATTTTGTGGAATTAGAGTTGCTATCTTTAAGAAAGTATTTCTGACATTAATTTTTAACTAATTTCCAAAAACTTAGAATTTTCTTTAGAGATGTGATTGTCATATCTCTGAGGCTTTTTTATTATAAAAACTTTCAGGCATACTAAAAATAGAATAATATAATGAATCACGGTGTAGCCAATGCACAGCTCCATGAATTACCAATTCAGGGCGAAGCTAATTTTACCTATCCCCCCCCCCCCGCCAGTCACTTTATTTGGAAGCAAATCCCAGATATATCATTTTGCTATAACTTATTTTTTGACATAGAGTTGCAAGAGCTGCTGCTCTGAAGTTTGGGGTTCAGAGCAGTTTAGTTCACATACCATTATTGAGCACCTAATGTGTGCCAGGCACTGTGCTTGGTGCTAGAAATACAGAGGTCAAAATATAATTCCTGGGGCACCTGTGTGGCTCTGTTAGTTGAATGTCCGACTTCGGCTCAGGTCATGATCTCGCAGTTCCTGAAGTCGAGCCCCACGTCAGGCTCTGTGCTGATAGCTCAGAGCCTGGAGCCTGCTTTGGATTCTGTGTCTCCCTCTCTCTCTGCCCCTCCCCTGCTCATACTCTGTCTGTTTCTCCCTGTCTCTCAAAAAATGAATAAATGTTTTTAAAAAATTAAAAAAATATATAATTCCTACCTAGGAATTTAGAGTCTAACAGGGGATGAAGATGAGAAAGCAGAAATACAAAGAGTTAAGTATGAAGAGTGAGGTCAGCAGAACGTGCCCCAATTCAGGTTGGAGAGCAGGCAGAGTGGTGGGATAGGGAGTGGTGGGTAGGAGAAGATTCTCAGAAGAACTGATATGCACCAGAGTACATGGAGTATGAATAGGAGTTAGTCAAGTTTTCAGCCAGGAGCATAGAGTAGACACAAATGAAAAAAAAATGTGAACAACAGTCCAGAATTCTACACATTGTTTGGGTGTGTGGTATGGTATATATTACCAGAGGACAAAGTAAAAGACTGGGAGAAGCAGAAGAAGATAGAAATGACATGAGGAATCTTTCCCTATCTTATTATACCCTGAAGGCTCCTATCACTGGCCAACCCAGAATCAAGGGTAGGGATTCCCAATATCACTTTAAGTCCTCAGGGAGAAGACACATGTCTGTGTTACCTGGGGAGTAAACATTTCCCCTAAGTGCCATGCAGAAGAAAGTTGGATGATGACTATGGTCTTCCACACTTGGTCTGACTCAATTTTTTCTCTCATTCCCACTGTATTGCCCCAAGCCTTTTGGGGCTGCTGGGCTTGAGGGGGTTGGCAGATGGAGGCAGAAACATTCCCAGTCACCTCTTGTTGGATGAAGGATCAGCCTCTTTTTCAGATTTATCAGTAATGGAGTCTGGAAAATTTCCATTGAATTGCGTATCTCCCTTGGGTCTTTTCAGAATTATTTTCTCGTTCTCTCTCATGGTTTTACCTCAACACTTGGGTCTCACTTCTCTAGCAGGTACTGCTGCTAACCAGGCTCCCAATGTCTGGATTAATCAATCCTCATTTTAGGACATCTCCATTGGAAACTGAAGTTATGCACAAAGGATTCTGTCCTACAATACAAGGGTTAGTTAGAAACAAGTCTTCAGGCTTTTCCTTCTCTGCACTTAAGCTAATGCCAGGATTTAGGGAGGATGCATTGTAGAACAGGAAAATTGTGCATAAATGCATCAGCAAAAAAGTGAAGACCTGCCTTTAGATGGAACATTTTTCAACTATTGGAAATGAAAAGAACTATAGGTAAGTGCAGTAAGTCTTTTCATAGCTAGATGAACGATTTGACCCCTCCATATCCACCCTTTGCCTTCCAACCCCATGTTATTCTAGAGTACCATACCTTGGAGCATTGAGAGATCGTGGTCCTTCACTTGAAGTGTGCCTGTTTAAGCCTAAGACACTGATCACATTGTAGAAGGCACTCTTTTTACAAGGAGGGAAAGGTGGGCCCTGATGGCTGACCTGTACATGGCCATACAAAGGGACAAGTGTGATGCAGCCCCCCAGGATCAGAAAGCCCATTTGTTTACAAGGCAGAATAGCATCAGAGGAATTATGCCCAAGAGGAAAACACAAGAGAAGAAGCAGATTATCTAACTGCTGCCTGTTTTCCCAAATGCTTTGCCCATCCTTAGGAACTCCAGGCTATGATTAGCCTCACACTACAGGGTATGAAAAGGACCAGGGTGGAGCTGACCATTGGGTCATAAAAAGGGAAAGAGAATCCTTACAAGGTGATCCCCACCCTCATGGAAACATCAAGGACATTCAGGGGTAGGTAGGAGGGATTCCTTCCACATTTAAGGTTGCGACTCATCTTCCTCTTACTTAAGGTATAGTTAGGTTCAGTTCAGTGGAAATATTTTCACAGAGAGCCAGAAAGAGTCCCCTTTGAGGTGACCGGTTCTATCTCATTGCACTCCATGCATTATGTCCTGTGCTTTGGCCCAGATGTACTATGTTCACATGCTGCCCTTTTCCATTAAAAAACCTCTTTTCTCTCCTATCAAATCCATATTCACTTTTTAGTATTTATTTTAGGCATCACCTTTATCCAAAATACTTCCTATCTCTCTAAAGTCTCAGTTTGGATTTTTTCCCATGTACCCCCTTAGACCCTATTCTTACCTGTGACATTCCACCTGTGACACATATTAACTTTTCCATCATTCTCATTAGGCAGTGAGCTACATGAGAGTAGTGACAACATCTCCTTTATTTCTGAATCACCACATATAGCATCTGATACATAATCAATACAGAGCAAGAGTTGAATGATTTTACTGATAGTAAGGCAATTTCTATAGAAGCTGGAGGGACATGAGGCTCTGAATGGAATCCTTAAGGAGAAAGACCATAGAATTGCTTTATCCTAGAGAAAAGGCACAAATATTTTTCTGCTCAGGTAGGACCCACAATTGAGACACTGTAAGTAAAGAGGTTCCTGTTTGCTAGGAGCAAGGACTGCTGCGGTGCGCCAGAGAATAGTAGGGCTGAGAATCAAGGCCTTAAGGTCAAGTCTCATGCTTTGCATGGCTAAAGGGGATCAGTATTCTCCTAATAACTGAGGCGTTTTAAAAACACTTTCAGAATATCATTGATTTGGTCCTTACAACTGTTGGTGGTCTTCAAAACTAGAAGGACTTGAGTCAGATGGCAAGGACTTAATTTCTGATTTCATGAGTGATTTTCAGGAATTCCTATTTCTGTCTCTGACAAGTCATCTAATAGAGCCCAAGTTTGTGAAAGGCCTTTGGATTAGTATCATGGACTGGAAAAGCATACGAAATTCATCCTAATATTACCCAGAATACTTAGCTTAAAGTTGACACTAAATAAATAGATGTGGAAACCTGACTGGATGATTCAATGTAGTTTAGCCCTATTCTCCCTTTTAAATATGCCATAACTTGCTTTAGATAGGCAAGCACTTTATGACAAGATTTCAGTTAGACCCTTGGGTTGCTGTGGAAATTCTTCACAAAAAGGGTAATTTTATGTAATAGATGTACTAATGACCTAGATTCTTATGACTCATTTCATAGCTGAACAGTTCAAGGACAAATGAGGTGGATGCATTGAACGCCTTCCAAGGCAAATGGCAAGTCAAGCCTAGAGTCTGGTGCCCTAACTTACAGGGCTTTCTATACCACAGTGTTTGTCGACTAATATCTAGAAACTTTTGAATCCTTTGCACTCTCATTTAACTTGCTTCTTTTAGCAGTTTACAATTGAGGAGCGCAGAAGTGGTTACGTAACTTTTCTGAGGCTACTCGGCTAGTAAATGGAGATAATGGAATTCAAAACCAGGCAGTCTGGCTCAAGTCCTGATCCTGGTAGAATGGGAATCATATTCTTCATGAAATAAGTTTTTGATATTTTTGTCCAACTCATATACTCAATGATATCAGTATTATAATAATGGGGCATCACTATTTAAGATCTGAGAAGGAGACTCCTGGCATTTTCATATCTAAGTTTTTGCCACCCTTTCTGGAAAATCTTCTCCAGCTTTAAAAGTAATTAGATGAGGACCTCAGGTTATTCAGATCTTAACGGTGATTGGAGAAAGTGGGGAAATGTGTGCCATATCACGATAAAATAAGTTTCAGGATTGTTCCGGAGATGAAGTGTCCTCGCCACGATCATGTTCATGTTGTTGCACAGGTGAGAAAGATAATGGCTCCTGGGGGGAACCAGAGCATTGGTGTTACAGAGTTCATCCTGGCAGGTTTCCCAAATCTCAACAGCACAAAAGCAGAACTGTTTTCTGCCTTCCTTCTCGTCTATCTGCTGACTCTAACAGGCAACTTGTTGATTGTTGGAGTGGTAAGAGCTGACACTCGCCTGCAGACTCCTATGTACTTCTTTCTGGGTAACTTGTCCTGCCTAGAGATCTTGCTCACTTCTGTCATCATTCCCAAGATGCTGAGCAATTTCCTATCAAGGCAACACACTATTTCCTTTGCTGCATGTATTACCCAGTTCTATTTCTACTTCTTTCTTGGGGCCTCGGAGTTCCTGCTGTTGGCTGCCATGTCTGTGGATCGCTACCTGGCCATCTGTCATCCTCTGCACTACCCCTTGCTCATGAATGGCACTGTGTGCTTTTGGGTGGCCTTGGCCTGCTGGATGGGGGGACTTTTCCCTGTGCTTGGCCCCACAGTGGCTGTGGCCTTACTTCCTTTCTGTGAACAGGACGCCATGGTGCAGCACTTCTTCTGTGACAGTGGTCCACTGCTCCGCCTGGCATGCACCGACACCGAGAAGCTGGAGGAAACAGACTTTGTACTGGCCTTTCTTGTCATTGTATCCTCACTGATGATTACTGCTGTGTCCTATGGTCACATAGTTCTGGCTGTCCTGCGCATCCCCTCTGTTTCAGGCCGACAGAGGGCCTTCTCTACCTGTACCTCCCACTTGATGGTGGTGACCCTCTTCTATGGAAGTGCCATTTTTCTTTATGTGCGACCATCACAGAGTGGCTCTGTGGATACTAACTGGGCAGTGACAGTGGTAACAACATTTGTGACACCACTGATGAATCCATTCATCTATGCCTTACGTAATGAGCGAGTCAAGGAAGCTTTGAAGGATATGTTTAGGAAAGTGGTAGCAAGCTTTTGGGGGGAACTTTTGCTTCCTAAGAGTTTCAGTAGGAAGGAGTGAAGTGAAAGTGAAGGGGGATGTAATAACCATCATAAGTCCAAGTCTTCTCCGTTGTCATTCTTTTTCCAGTGGTTATCATGGACATCACCAAATGACCAAATTCTGTAATCCCAAAAGAATTCCAAAGTCATCAAGTCTACCCTTCTTCTCCTTCAGGCAAAATTTCTTGATTCTATCTCATACATACCCCCATATTATTGATGTATCATGATCAATACCATCATTACATCATAAGATCCTCCAGCCGGTGAGATCTTAACCTAAGAGTCCATGGTCACCAGGGAGTCTAAGGATGGACTTCAGAAAATTTATAAGCTGCCTTACTATTTAAATTTTATGTGTTTGACTTCATATGCATTTGTGTGGGAAGAGGATCCACAGTTTTAATCTAATTCTTGGGAGATCTGTGTGACCTTTGCCAAAAGTTAAAAACTGATTAAAATTTTCAGTAGTATCTTTTGGTTATTTATGAAAAACAAGAATTTTAAGAAAAATTTCCTTATAATCTTAAAAATAAAAAAAATAAAATAAATAGATTACCTGTGTATTTTTGTATACACTTTATGGAAAACATTGCATTTACTGTCAGGTGGAAAAGAGGTAAAGCAAACTGAGTAAGGGGCTTATGCACTTCCCCACAGTAATCCCAGTGTCTTTGCAAAAGCAGATCCAAGAGAAAGTTCATGAATATTAGCATTTAATGTGGTTTTCTAATTTGCATTTTATTATAAAGATGATTTAAAGATATCACTCATTTTTTCACTGGATTGTGTTCCTTTCCTTTGTCCACTTTTTATATCCTTATATCTGTTGTGTTCAGTCTTGTTTTGTTTTTAGTAAAATTGGAATTGGGACAAGGACCTTTAATATCAAAGAATTACAAATGTCAACTATTGCTGTACCTGCCAGGAACCAGACTTTGTGGTACGTTTTATGTACTTCACTAGATATTTGAAAGGGAGTGAAGATTCCTATTTGTGGTACCCCTGGAAATCTTGGACAAATATTCACTTATTTCTTCATTCACTTATTTTTTTTCCATTTATTTATTCATTTGCTCCGCAAAGGTCTTTTAGGCATCTGACATATGCTATATATCATATATAGTGATATATGCTCAGAGGAACAAGAAATGGTTCCTCACCTCATGCAGCTTTGATTTTAGAGGGGAAGGCTGAGAGACAAATAATAATGCAAAGGAATGGGAATGATAAAGGGGTTTATAAAACAACATTGGAAATTATATGAAAACTGATCTACCCTCTCTAGTATTTTCTTGTTAAAGAAATGTTCAGAGGCTGTCATTCATTAAATAGGGATTAATTCCATGTTAGAGTGTGTTTGTATACACAGACACCATATATATAGAAACAGCACATCAACCTCAACATTGGCAAGCTGAGCATTAGCATGCAGAGATAGCCATAAAGCTTCAGTGGGCTCTGGAAATAGTAATGCTTTCATCTAGTTCTGTTAATAATACACACAAACACACACTAAATATTTCAATCCCCAAAGATTTCTGAGTGAAAACGAAAGAGATGGAAGGAATGACCAGTGGTTTGAGAGAGAAAAAGAATTCTTCAGGAGTGATCTAGGAGCGCTGCCCAGAGAGCAGATGAACTATTTATTACCTTAAAATCTACCTAATTTCATGAAGCCTAAAAACCTTCAGCCAATCCCAGACACTGACCAAAGAGAGGAATTCGTATCACAGTTTATGATATTTTTGGAAGGAACCACTCCCATATTTTGGCAATAAAGTGTGTTAAACCATCTATTTTCAAAATTATTTTATTGTAGGAAATGACTTTGGACTCAATTCAATAAAAGTTTATCGAATACCATATTCTGGGAAATAAGTTGGTATGGAGAAGTACAAATACATGATCTCTGCCATCAAGGAACTCACAGACTATATAGGTATAAATATTATAATATATAATAAAATTATATTAATAAATACAAATAAAATAAAAGTAATATATATATGACTGTGGGTCAAAATATAATAGACCATTGTAAAATTTAAAAGTGGGTCTGACAAAATGACATTTTACTAACAAAGCATAAGAACAAATATTAGGTAATTGAATGTGATTAAGAATGGAAATATCACAATAAAAATTGTACTAGGGAGCAATCTGTGATTTTATTTTTTCAATCTTACTTTACAAGTTCCTGTTCCATAGGAATTTTTTACTCTTAAAAAATTTTTTTTCTAATGTTTAGTTTTGAGCGGGTTGGTTGGGGGGGGGGGGGGAGGCGGGAAAGAATGAGAGGCAGGGAGAGAGTGAGACACAGAATCTGAAGTAGGCTCCAGGCTCTGAGCTGTCAGCACAGAGCCCCATGCAGGGCTTGAACTCACAAACTACAAGATCATGGAGATCATGAAGATCATGAAGATCATGACCTGAGCCAAAGTTAGACACTTAACCAACTGAGCCACCAAGTTGCCCCATGAATTTTTTACTCTTCATCTTAATCTCAACAGCACTTCGCACAACTGATCTTGGACTTGTATTGAATATAGTTTTGTTCTTTGGTTTCCCTGGGACTGCACTTGCCTGGTTTTCTGTCCACATTTCCAGCTACTTTGTTTTATTTTGCAGGTGTATCCACTTCAATAAAGCTATTAAACATTAGCTAAGTTGTAAAGTTATTTCTAGAAATCACAAATTAAGAGGACGCTGAAAATAAGAATGTATTTCCAACACCTAGAACAGAGCCTGGTCCATTGAATGTAACCAAGAAAAATTTGCTGAATGAATTAGAGACTCATGAGCAGATGATAGCCACAGCCCTGAGAGAGATGCTGAACTCAAGTATCCAGCAGCTTGAGTGTTAGTACTCATTCCCACACTCAGCCCACTCCAGTGACCATTAGAAACTGAACCTCTCACATGTAGCTAGAGCCCTTAGAGGGTTATTAACAGTAGACTAGAAAAAATTTCCTTTACAGCAATCAACAAATTTTTCTGCCTCTAGGAAAAAGTCATCCTTGAAAATTCTCAACGGAAGCTCTTCCTTGCTACATAAAATTTGTGTCATCTGGGGTTACCAGAGGGCAGGTGGGTGGGGCGATGGGTGAAATAGGTGATGGGGATTAAGGAGTGCACTTGTAATAAGCACTGAGTGATGTACAGAATTGTTGAATCACTATATTGTACACCTGAAACTAATATAACACTGTATGTTAACTACACTAGAGTTAAAACAAAAACTTAATTAAAAAAATAAGGATTATAAAAAAACGTTAAAAATATTTGTGTCATCTGGGACACTGCAAACTAATACATTAATATAACATTATTCCCATTTTCCCAGATGACACAAATATTTTTAATGTTTTTAAAATTTTTAATATTTTAATATTTTTAATGTTCATAGGCAGTATAAATATAAACCTCAAAATGATATGAAGAGACATTTCTCCAAGGAATTTATACAAATAGTCAATAAATACATGAAACTCAGCATTATTAGTCATGAGGGAAATCAAATGAAACCACAATGAGGGACCACTTCCTACCTGCTAAGATGGTTATAATGGAAAAGACATAATAATAAGTAGTGATGAAGATGTGAAAAATTGGAACACTCATAAATTGGGAATGTAAATTCCCACGTTAGAAAACAATATGGCAGCTCCTCAAAAGTTTAAGCATAGTGTTACATATGACTCATCAATTCCACTTCTAGGTATATGCCTAGGAGAAATGAAAATTTTTGTGTCCACACAAAAACTTGGACATGGCATTCATAGCGGCATTATAATGCCAAAAGTGGAAACAACTCAAGTGCCCATCAACTGATGAATGGATACATAAAACGTGGTATATCCATACAACAGAATATTGCTTCACAAAAAGGAATGAAGTATTGATACATGCTACAACATGGATGAATCTTAAAAACTTAATGCTAAGTGAAAGAAGCCAGTCATAAAAGACTATACATTGTATGATTCCACTCACCTAAAGTATCCAGAATAGACAAATCTGTATAGAGAGAAAGTAGATTAGTAGTTGTCCTGGGCTGCAGGAGAGGGATGGGAGGAAATGAGGAGTGACTTTTAATTGGGTATAATGGGGTTTTTTGGGAGTGACAAAAATGCTGTAAAATTGATTACATTAATCTGAAAATATGCAAATATGTAAAAAACCACATTTGTGTATTTTAAGTGGATAAATTATATCAATAATTCTTATGATGAATCTTATGTTTCATCACTTATAGTGATTCTGCTTTGAATCCTGATACATTTTCTCTGGTAATCAGCCCCCATTTTCCCTGTATCCCCATTATTTTTAAAAATGAAGACAGAAACTGGGTCATACCTGAGTTTGTTTTCTTGCCAATCAGAAGAGTACCTGATAATTTGGAACACAGCAAAATCTCATCATATTGTTTTTTGAAAGCACAGATTACATAAGGGTTAAATATGTATCAAATAGTCATGCTCACTGGTGATTTGCTGTGGACCCTTTTGCATGATTCAAGGGGGACAGGTCATGTTCATAATAGTGGAGAGTACTAAAGGCCCACACCAGCTCCCACAAATCAATATTATTTTTTTAAGGCAGTTATATTATAAAACACAAGCAATCAGGACTCTAAGAGTAAACAGATAAACAATGAAAAGCAGACTTAGACCGTTAGGAACTTCAGTTAATATAACCATTATTTGGGTTCTGAAACCCTCACTTCTCTCCCACCTAAGATTATCTTACACCTATTTCTGCTTTTTCAGAACTGGCTTGCCTTCTTTTACCTCCCTCCTCAGGCTGTGAGCTATCATCCCCCTTTAATTGGCTCCTTTCTGCCTTTGTTCCAGTGCTGCTGAGTTCTTCCTGTCTTGATTGTCAGCCCAACCAGTATTCCTGCCTTCTACACAGTAATAGGAGCAGTAATAGTGCCACTTTCATGTGTGCTGGTCTTAAAAGTCCTTACAAGTTCTTGATAACCCACGGAACCTTTAAGGGCAGGGAAAGACAAGGACTCACTAAATAATCACGAACTACCCCTAAGACCTTTGAGCCAAACATGTGAAAGGACTAGGTCTTCCCCTTCACAGCCAAGCTCCTATAAAGAATTCTTTACCTACATGGCCACACTTTCCCCCTCATTCTTCAACCCACTCAGCTCTGTTATCTTCCCTATACTTTCTGTTTTAAATGCTGATAAAGGCTGTCAACAGCCCCTGAGTAACCAAATCAGCTGTCAGAGCAAGTGACTGTCAGGAGGCTTCCTTCTCTAGTTCTTCTACTCACTGGATTCCATTCTCAACTTTTTAAACACTGATGATCACCAGGGCTGGTTCTTAAATTCTTTCTCTGCGAATGCTCTTCCCTGCACATTTTTAGCTAAAGCAACATTAACCGTCACCGTGTGTATGTGTGTGCGTGTTTAATTGAAGTATAGTTGAAACCCAATATTACGTTAGTTTCAGGTGTACAACACAGTGATTCAATAACTCTATACATTATATTGTGCTCACCACCAACGTAGCTACCACCTGTCACCATATATACAATTACGGTGTTTTTAATTCCTAAAATTCCTTCCTTTAGTTTGAATCTTTCTCTGGAACCCCATGCCTTTATATCCAGATTCCTACTGTGCATCTCCCCAGTAGCAAATACATCAAACACAACAAAGCCCAGGCTAGGTGTATCACATTTCTGACGGGACAACCAACTGGAAGTCAGGGCATCCTGGAAAATTCTACTCTTTATTTTCCTGTCATCCAATAACCAATCACAAAACTCTTTATTCTTGCCTGGCCACATAACCTAACAACTCCGGAAAGGACAAATATGATGGAGTCAGTCAGAAACTCGAAGATTCCCAGTGTACAAGCAGTTTGGGAAGATAAGTAGGTTTGAAGGCCTATCATTCCAACAGTTCACAGGTTTGGGCCACTTCTACAAGCCGGAATCAACCATACTCTAAGGTTTCAGGTAGACACCTCACACTACAGCCGGCTGGCTTTCCAGGTAAGCAATCAAAGAATACCAACGGGGCTCGTGGATTCTTGCTAGAAATGGCAAGACTACTATCACTAGGTTATATTGAGTCTTGGAAAAAATTCAGTTATGCTCTCTTTGAATAGAACGGATGTCTGAGCCTTTGGAGCCCAAGGGTCCCCAGGCCGCAACTTTGCATTTTTGGGAAGATTTCCAGGGCACTTGTGACTGTGCGGCAGACGGTGTCCGCAACCAAGAGCGCAGTCGCGCTCCTAACCGCGCGGCTGCTCCCAGGCGGGTGCTAGATTCCGCACCGCCCAGGGATCACTGCAGGGGACCAGTGTGGCCCCAGGAAGAGGGTTCTGGCCTGGTATTGTGATCCCAGCACACCTCCAGGTACCACTCTCTTCCGTGTGAAATGCTCTAGTGAGAATTGCACGAGTTTTTTCCCGCGAAATGTGCCTCGCTAAACACTGCCGGAGCAAGCTACTCCCGACAAAAGAGCCCGTCAGAGCCAGACTGGGGCACCCCTATCTCACGAAGCCCTTGGCTCACCAGAGCATCTTCATTGTCCTTGCATCGGTCCACAGAAGTGTCCAACTTGCTCGCAAGCTGATCTCGAAACAGGTCCAGGTTGGAACGGACCTCAGCCTAGGTGGACTTAAGCTTGGGTTGTATTAGCTGTATTTGGCTCTAAAAGGACGGGGAAGAAAAGGGAAAAAACCCAAAAAGAGCAGGGCTCGTCCGGGATTTGAACCCGGGACCTCTCGCACCCAAAGCGAGAATCATACCACTAGACCAACGAGCCAGCCCTGAAGGTGGGCTTTCCTCTCTTGGAATGATCATTTATCCTCGTTTGTTGCATCACACTACTGGACCGTTTTTGACGCTTCTCGTAAACCCACTGATTTCTTCCAGACCCCAAGAATATCAATGAGCGCATTCGAAGGAATCTGAGCCACAGCGTCCCAGAGATAGGAATGTTCATTATGGAGCTCAGGCTGAGCCGCGAGTCTGTCCGCGGACCCTCCTGATGTGGGGTCTGGTTGCTTACAGGGTTAGGACCAGAACCATCGCAGGCGCACCGGGGTGTAAGGACACAGTAAAAATACGAACCACCGAGTTCACAAAGAGGCAAAGGTTACCTCCGGAACCAAGAGAGGAGCTCGACACTATGCCCCACCCTTGGAGTCAAATCCCAAAACTACTGCTTTAGTCCACTGAGCTTGCTTTTGCTTGTTCCTTTCAGCTTTATTTAATAAATGTTGTGCTTTAGGTCTAGATTTAAGGCACCCTTCAAAGGTGGGCATAAGGTGACCTTGGGAAAGAGTTGTCCTTTCCATACCCTCTTTTTGAGAAGGCTGGACCCTCCTGCTTCTCTATCACCCAGAAGATGGTGGGTGGAAAGGGAAGGGAGGGCGTTGTCCTTGCTCTGCAGTGCTTTCTGCAAAGGGAACGATGTTCTTGGGCTCTAGCTTGTCCGCCCTGGTCACACTGTCTACCCTGTGCTGAGCACATTTCTGGCACACTGGGTAAATAGCTACTGAATCTCCTGAACCAGGCCCCAGACTCCTGGGCGGGCTGAGACCAGAGGAGAGAAAAGGAAAAAAGGAGCGTTCCCTTTACAATCCTTTCATGAGCCTCCACTTTGTATTTGTTCTGGACTTCAGGAGAGCCTGGAGGCCCAGAGAGAAGCTGCCTCGGGGGAGTCCACGTTGTTAGCGAAGAGCGTTAAAGGGCCGAGGAGAGGGTTACCCTCTTTTAGCCAGCGTCTGCTTCAGGAAACCTGGAGGAGTCTCAGGTCCAGATCGACTATGGCGGGGTCTGATTCCGATGAAAGGCTTGGGGAGGGGGCGAGGGATGTCTGGATGCCTTGGCGCCTTCACTGTGGCGGTCCCCAAATTCTGAGGGTCCGAAGGGTATGAACTGTGCTTAGAGAAAACCATCTCCATTAAAAAAAAAAAAAAAAAAAAAAAAAAAAAAAAAAAAAAAAAAAAAAAAAAAAAAAAAAAGTTTTATGAGTCCAAGCAGATGGGAGAAATGAGGTCGCGGACATATCTTGCATCCTCTTCTGTAAGGAGCCCTCACCCTACCCCACTTTACCCCAGGGCTCACTCGAAGCCCAGGTGTTGGCGGAGCTCAGTGACTTGTTAGGACTGAGGCTGAGGAGCCTGTGCTATGGGCTCTACCGGTGGTCTTCTAGAGACCTACATTCGAGTTTAGGCCTAGTCAGGAACATGTTTCTTAGTCATTCTCTTGTTTGAAGATGCTTCCTTCAAAACGAATTTGTTTTCATTTAGATTTATCTATTAAATTTTGTTTAGATGTAAAAGCCAGTTTGGCTGCAGTTTTTAAAACAAGGGATACAACGGTAAAAATGGAGCTGTAGGGCGGCTCCATAGCTCAGGGGTTAGAGCACTGGTCTTGTAAACCAGGGGTCGCGAGTTCAAATCTCGCTGGAGCCTTAGGCGGGTGCTTGTTTTCCCACAACATCATTCTCCGTTTTTGTCTACTTCTTGACCCAGTCTTGATGGGGGAAGGGGGGGTGGGAAGCACTGTGTAATCTTTTTGGTAAAATCAGATCCTGGAGATCTGGGGCGGAGGGTTATAGAATCGGAGCTCCTGGGATCCCAAGGAAAAGACAATGTGTGTGTGTACCTTTCGGTAAATAGGAGAGGAACCAGATTCCTCAAGTTTCTGCTAGAAGACTGGATGGGTTGGCGGAGTCCACACCTCCGTATTTGAGGAAGAGAGCAAATCAGCTCGGGCCCATTGATAGCAGTGACCCCCGGCGGCGTGGAGTCCGGCACACCTCCCAAGTGCATCAGCCGGGCGCCCAGTTTCTCCTGCGCTCCTGGAGAACTGGTTCGTGGGTTAATCGGCCAGCTTAGGCCAAAAACTAGGTAGATAAACCCCAATCGGGCTTCTGCTCTGCTTCCATACTCACTTTCTCCGACTCAGAGTCTGCTTCCTACGCCCCAGGCTACTCCTGGGATTCGATTTATTATAGATTCGACTCTCGGGCGACTTGACGAGCTTCAAGCTTAGTCTGAACCTCAAATACAAAGAAGCCAGACTTCTCACTAGCTGGTACTATATCCACAAAAATCTGCAGTAACGCGCAGGAGTCGCGCCCTTCGATAGCTCAGTTGGTAGAGCGGAGGACTGTAGAGGAACAGCGTCTGCTGTTATCCTTAGGTCGCTGGTTCGACTCCGGCTCGAAGGAGGTGCTTGCTGTTTTGATGTAATCCCGTACTCAAACTTCCTGAAACTTTTGCCCTCCGGTTTCTTTTGATTCTATTTTCAGGCAACAAGAGAAGAGCTTTCCACCTGCCAAGAAACCTAATTTCACTTATCTTTATGATCATGGAGTAGATGTGGTTCACTCAGGAAATGTGAACTAATGGCTTTCATATTAGATTTGAATCTGTTACCTTCTAATCTTTAGAACCAGTTTACATTGATTAAATATTGGGGTAACTGCGCTCCACCTCACCAGATACCTATATTTTTTCATAAGCGCAAATAATGCATACTAGGCAAATCAGGCCTTAAGGAGAAATATATTAGAAAGTCTGCCTTTGGAAAAGGTAAATACACAATAGAGAGCGAGCAATGCAAAAGACTAAATATGCACATGGAGATGTTCTTTCATTAATAAGAAAGAAATACTAATTTAAACAAGAGGATATTGTTTCATCACCAAATCAGAAAATGTTGACTAATATATAATACTGACCAAGATGCAGTGAGGACTTTCTTGTAGAATGGTACTACTTTCTGGAGGACATTGGGTGTTATACATCAGGAACCTTGGGGTGTCTTGGGGTGACTTCAAGCCCCATGTTGGATGTAGAGATTACTTAAAAAATTTTTTTTAAATCTTTAAAAAAAGTAAATCAGGAACCTTAAAAAGATAATGTTTGATCAAGTATTCTATTCTACTCTTAGAAATTTATCGTTCATACATGAAAAAAGGATATATGGCAAAATAGTTATTTGTGGGTGATTTGTATCTTTATATTTTTATGTATTTTTTCAAAATATATCACGTGTATACATTACATTAATAAAAAACAGTGTTTTAATCTTACAAAATGAAGTTTAAACATACTCTGTGTCACTGTGGAAGACATTTTAGCATTTTCTTATAAAACTAGACATACTGTTATCATACAATCCAGGAATCATGTTCCTAGGTAACTACTATCCCCAATGGTAGAAAGCTATGTCCACACAGAAACTTGCCCATTTATGTTTATAGCAGCTTTATGCCAAAACTTGGAAGTAATAAAGATGTCCTCTGACAGGTGATCAGGTAAATAAACTATGGTACATTGATACAAATGGAATATTCAGCACTAAGAAGAAATGGGACATTAAGCCATGAAATGATATGGAGAAACTTTAAATGCACATTCACTAAGTGAGAGAAGCCAATCTGAAAAGGCTTCATACTGCATGATTCCAAGTATATGACATTCTGGAAAATGCAAAATTATGGAGACAGTAAAAGTGGCTGCCAATGGTTGAAAGAAGGGAGGGGTGCATTGGCAGAACACAATTTTTAGGGCAGTGAAACTATTGTGTATGATACTACAGTGTACTGGCGGATATATGTCATTACACATTTGTCAAAACTCATGGAGTGCATAATACAAAGAGCAAATCCTAGTGTAAACTTATGTGGAAATGTTGGGGTTCAGAGCCTATGGCCAAGAGACAATTCTTGAGATGTCTTCAGTGCAAAAAGGTGGTTTTATTAAAGCACAGGGACAGGACCCATGGACAGAAAGAGCTGCACTGGGGTTGTGATGGGTGACTGATTATATACCTTCAGATTGGGAGAGTTTAGGGATAGCCTAAGTCTCTAAGGTGTTTTGGAAACAAGGTTTTCAGGATCCTGAGGGGGCTGCCTGTTGTTGGGAAAAGATCATTTATTACTGTTTAGTAAAAACTCAGTCATGATACCCTTCAGATGTATATCAGGAGGCCATAAGCTTGGAGTATGATTGCCAACATATATCTTGAGGGTGGGGGGGGGGGGTAAGATACAAAGGAAGCTTCCAAAGGGATTTTTATATGTTAAAGTAGACATACAGAATCCTGAGGGGTTGGGAAAATGTTAAGCTAAGACTGCCTTTTGCCCTTAGCAAAGTGTCATCATTGAGGCAGCTGAGCCTCAGAGGAAGGTCACTCTGCCTGTTTCAAGGCTTTGTCAGTGGGCTGTAGGCAGTAAAGGAATTTAATTTTTCATTTGCCTTTGTTTCCCACATCATAAACTATGGACTTTAGTTGATAATGATGTGTAATTGTTAGTTCATTCACTGTAACAAATCTCACTAGTGCAGAATGTTGATGGTAAGGAGGCTGTGGGGTGGGCAGAGAGGAGAGAAGGTACATAGAAACTCTGTATTTTCTTACTCAATTTTGCTATAAACCTAAAACTGCTAGTCATAGTTCAGACTGCTATAACAAAAGTACCATAGACTGGGTGGCTTAAACCAAAAATGTATCGCTCACAGTTCTGGAGACTGGGAAGTCCCAGATCCAGGGGCCAACACATGGTGTCTGACAAATCCCTGCTTTTTGGCTTGTGGACAACTGCCTTGCCTCTGTAGCCTTGCATGGGTAAGAGAGAAATCTCTCAATTTCTGAGAAAAATATGGCCTCTTTTGTGAAAACCTCAGGTGGCAAAGATATTTCTTGGTGAGAGGTGGGTGAAAAGGAAGTGAACATCAAAAAGGAGTCATCAAAGTGACATGAAGGTGGCCTAGGAAACATGGAAGAGGATTTGAATGGGGAGACAGAAAGTAATAAAAAAAAAAAAAAAAAAGAAGACACAATAAAAATGTAGCATGAAAAGCCCCAAGACCTTGATTCTTGCAGAGTCCTAGTTCCCTCCTCCATTTATTTCATTCATTCTTCATGACAGTGCTGGGAAATTGCAGGGGATTTCCTTCTTGAGGGGAGCAGCCTGCCCAAATCCAGGAATACTACTGTTAGGAAATAGGGACTGTCATGGCTGAAAAGTGCAGTGGGACAGCCCTTCTGAGAAGACACCACTAAGTAGTCCCTGAGCGTATCTTCTCTTTCCCACACTGAATCAGGTGCTGCACAGTTCTAGCAGTTGAGTGGTTTAGTCTCCAAATCTAAGTAGTCTCCAAGATAAGTAGATTCATTTGGAAGGACAGGGGAGTGGCTAAGTCAACACCATTCACAGCACACACTCCCTGGGCCGGATGCAAGGAGTCAGCCAAGAATCAGCTTGGAAGTGTTTTGGAATCAGAAACCCACCTGCAAATGAAATTCAGAATAACTGTTTACCTATCCAACCCCACCCCCATGAAGCAATCAAGCCTGAGTGAAAGCTTGAAGCCTGGTAAGTATTGGTTTTCTCATTCATTCATCATACTCAATTACAAAAGTAATGTGATTAAAATCCAAATCGGATCTGTGCAGGTTATTTTCGGAGTATAGACCTGCAGCTCTTAAACCAGTGTCAGCAGCAGGCTGATTGGGGCAACCACACAATTTCTGGGAAGTGTTCCTGACCCGATGATGCCTAAACTGGGTCAAAAGAATGAATCAGTGCGAATGTGGATTTTACAAGAGTGAGACCAAAAGAGTTGCCGAGGGAACACAAAAGCAGTGCAAAAGCCGTGACAAGGAGCAAGTCAGGTGCAAATACAACCTGGAAGGGAATGTCAGAGGAGCTCGAAGTGGGAGATTATCGTGTAGTAAACCGAGGTGGTTTGATTGCAAACATAGAAATCAGTGTCCGGTGGATGGAGTACGGAAGAACGGAGAAGAGGAATTCCTATGAATTATGCGAGTTATTGTTACGTAACGTAACCCTTCTTTCAGGGCCGAAGAACTCGGCGTTTGTAGCTAGATTAAAACACACCGATGGCAGTGGTGGGATTCGAACCCACGCCTCCGAAGAGACTGGAGCCTAAATCCAGCGCCTTAGACCGCTCGGCCACACTACCGCATGGCATGAAAGGCTTTTTTTTAACCTTTAAGTTATGTACCTATCCAGCATATGAGCTCAAAATTTGGAGTTTTCTTTGCGGTTAGTGGACTTCCCCGCAGGGTTTTCATTCAACCCTACGGATCTGAACAAGAGAGGAGTCATCGTGTTCTTACACGCCTGTGAAGTGAAACATAAAGTAGTCAACGATCATTACAGTGAATGTCCTTAGAAGATTTTTACCTTTTCTGTAACCTAGGCAATAAGACGCAGGAAAAAAAAAAAAAAAATCCCGCCGGCGACTTATTGCCGTGATTAGAAGATTGAATAAGGGCCTACTTGCCGTTGCGTCGTTGGTCTGTGGCTGTGAGCCTGAGTGCAAATGGAGTCTGAGTTCAGCTCCAGAAGGAAGCGCCCTTTCCTTTACAGATCTCGCCAGCCTAACACAGAATTCCAGGGAACTCCTTGGTCGCCTCCTCCTGCAGATTCAGTCAGAATGGAGAGATTGGGTCGAGTTGCGGCCTTCTGGGTCAGTAACTACCGCACTGCTGTAGTATCGGAACTATTTCCCTTACGTAGGGACCAAAATGACCCCCCACCCCCACCTCACCAAGGGAGGTTGTGTTCCAGGAGCGTCCCCAGCCCAGGAAGGGGTGGGTTCGGGGCTTCCCTTGCGTGCAAGCGCCCCTAGCTCGTTCAATTTCTTTTAAAAGGAGCAGAGAGAAATCTAGATAAAAGTTTCATGAGTGATACCTGCGGTCTGCTGACCCAAAGTGGGATCTTGTACCTGTACGTGAACTCTACCCGGCTCAAGGCCCTGGATTCTGCCTTAGCTCTATTCTTTGCGGTTTCTGATTGGCCATTTCTGGGTCTTCAGAACCAGAAATTCTCCCAGGAATCTGTTTCCGAACTTCAAGGGCCCCTCCCCACCCACCTCCTCTTGCCTTTCCTTGCCTGAGGGTTTTCCGAGACTTGGTGGCCTGAGGGTCGGGGGCTGGGGGTGCGCCGAGAGAAGCAAAATTGTTCTTCACTGGATCTTCACGGGGCGAGTGTCCCGCTAGCTCCCGCTCTCGCTGCCACGGGTGGGGGACGATGAACAGAAAAGTTCTAGAAAAGTTGCTTGGAAATAGGGTGTCGAGAGCATTTGATGGATGTAGACCCAGGCGGGGAAATGGGGGTAGAAGGCTGGGGTCCGCGAAGGAAGAGTCCTGGACGGTCCAAGGTCAGAGGCGGGGTCTTCTTAGACGCCTCATCAGCAGCCAGGCCCGGCTGTCTGGTGGGTCATCTCCCCTCCACCCCGCCACCTCCACCCTACCCCAACCGGGTCCCTCCTTGCACACAAGAAATTAAGTGCCTCCTGGTTGCTTCTTGCCTCCTGCTTTCCTCTCTCTAGTTCGAGTTCATGGGCAATCTGAGCTCCCTGAGCAGAACTGGGTGTCCCCCAGTAGGCTCCAACCAAGTTCTCTTTCTCTCCAGAAGCTCCCAGAGTTAAGAGTGAGGTGCAGTGGTCAGCTTGGAGGTGGTCAGCATGGGAGGCCAGTGATCCACCGGTCTAGAGGACTGGTCAAGGGTGTGGCTTCTGCTCCCTACTTGCTAGAGGCAGAGGGATTCCAATACCCCTCCCTGGCCCTTTTGGCTGAAGTGTAGGACTTCTAAGAAATTTCACTTTGTGTTTCAGAATCCTCAGAAAAAAGCGAGTGTGAACTGATTGCCTTCAGCAGTGCACAAAAGTCTTTGCCACTTTGGAAAGAATGATGTGGGAAGATTGTTGTTAATCTCAAATTGTGGAGAACATAGAAGTCATGTATAGCCACCTCTGAGTGTAAGATAAGGAAGCATCAGTTTGAAAGAAAGAAAAGACCTTGGGGCTTTTCATTACTTGAAAAAAGTGGGGAGGGAGAGAACAAATATTTAAAATATAGTTTAAGGGGCACCTGGCTGGTTCAATGGGTGGAGAATGCGACCATTGATCTCAGTGACTTTAAGTCCCACGTTGGGCATGAAGCCTACTTAAAATAAAAATATTTAAATGTTAAAATAAAAAATTTAAATATTAATAAATTATTGCTAAAATGTTTTTGAAATATTAAAAATATTTAAACTATTATGCCTCCTACTGAGCCAGATAAGAAACTTGGAGTCTATGGGTAGCTCTTGGGAAGGTCTTTTTTTTTTTTCTTTTGGTGATTTGGATGCTTTTTATTTCTTTGTGTTGCCTCATTGCTGCGCCTAAGACTTCCAATACTATGTTGAATTAACCGTGGCGGGAGTGGACATTCCTGTAGTGTTCCTGACCTTAGGAGGAAAGCTCTCAGTTTTTCCCCATTGAGGATGATATTAACATTGGGTCTTTCATATATGGCTTTTATGATCTCAAGGTATGATCCTTCTATCCCTACTTTCTTGAAGGTTTTTATCAAGAAAGGATGCTGTATTTTGTCAAATGCTTTCTCTGCATCTATTGAGAGGATCATGTGATTCTTTTCCTTTATTTTATTGGTGTAATGAATCACATTGTTTCGTGGATATGGAACCAGGCCTACATCCCAGGTATAAATCCCACTTGTTCATGAGTGAATAATTATTTTAATGTATTGTTGGATCCAGTTGGCTAATATCTTGTTGAGGATCTTTGCATCCATGTTCATCAGGGAAATTGGTCTATAGTTCTCCTTTTCAGTGGGGTCTTTGTCTAGTTTTGGAATCAAGGTAATGCTTCGTAGAAAGAGTTTGGAAGTTTTCCTTCCATTTCTATTTTTTGGAACAGCTTCAAGAGAATAGGTGTTAACTCTTCTTTCAATGTTTGGTAGAATTCCCCTGGAAAGCCATCTGGCCCTGGACTCTTGTTTTTTGGGAGATTTTGGATTACTAATTCGATTTCTTTGCTGGTTATGGGTCTGTTCAAATTTTCCATTTCTTCGTGTTTCAGTTTTGGTAGTTTTAGGAATTTGTTCATTTCTTCCAGATTGCCCATTTTATTGGCATGTAATTGCTCATAATATTCTCTTATTACTGTTTGTATTTCTGCTGTGTTTGTTGTGATCTCTCCTCTTTCATTCTTGATTTTATTTGGGTCCTTTCTTTTTTCTTTTTTATCAAACTGGCCAGTGGTTTATCAATTTTGTTGATTCTTTCAAAGAACCAGCTTCTGGTTTCATTGATCTGTTCTACTGTTTTTATTTTGTTTTGTTTTGTTTTGGTTTAGATAGCATTAATTTCTGCTCTAATCTTTATTATTTCCTGTCTTCTACTGGTTTGGGGTTTTATTTGCTGTTCTTTTTCCGGCTCTTTAAGGTGCAGGGTTAGGTTATGCATCTGACCTTCCTTCTTTAGGAAGGCCTGGATTGCTATATGCTTTATTCATATGACCACCTTTGGTGCATCCCAGAAGTTTGGGGCTGTGGTGTTATCATTTTCATTGACTTCTATGTAATTTTTAATTTCCTCTTTAACTTCTTGGTCAGCCCATTCATTCTTTAGTAGGATGGTCTTTAGTCTCCAAGTATTTGTTACCTTTCCAAATTTTTTCTTGTGGTTCATTTCAAGTTTCATAGTGTTGTGGTCTGAAAATATGTACGTATGATCTTTTGTACTTGTTGAGGGCTGATTTGTGTTCCAGTGTGTGATGTGATCTGTTCTGGAGAACATTCCATGTGCACTGGAGAAGAATGTATATTCCACTGCTTTAGGATGAAATGTTCTGAATATATCTGCTAAGTCCATCTGGTCCAATGTGTCATTCAAAGCCACTGTTTCCTTGTTGATTTTCTGTTTAGATGATCTATCTATTGTTGTCAGTGGGGTGTTGAAGTCCCCTACTATTATGGTATTATTATCAATGAGTTTCTTTATGTTTGTGATTAATCGATTTATATATTTGGGTGCTTTCACATTTGGAGCATAAATTTTTACGGTGATAATGCTCTTCTTCATCTCTTGTTACAGTCTTTATTTTAAAGTCTAGATTGTCTGATATAAGGATGGCTACTCCAGCTTTCTTTTGTTGACCATCAATCTGAAGGTGTCTTTAGGTCTAAAGTGGGTCTCTTGTAAACAGCATATAAATGGATCTTGTTTTCTTACCCATTCTGTTACCCTATGTCTTCTGATTCAAGCATTTAGTCCATTGATGTTTAGAGTGAGTACTGAAAGTTATGAATTTATTGCCATTATGTTTCTCATAGAGCTGGAGTTTCTCATGGTTTTCTCTGGTCTTTTCTAGTCTGTTGATTTTGGTCTTTTGTTTTTTTTTCTGTCTTTTCTCCCCTCACAGAGTCCCCCTTAAAATTTCTTGCAGGGCTGGTTTAGTGGTCACAAACTCCTTTAATTTTTGTATGTCTGGGAAAATTTTTATCTCTCCTTCTATTTTGAATGACAGCCTTGCTGGATAAAGAATTATTGGCTGCATATTTTTCTGATTCAGCACATTGAATATATCCTGCCACTCCTTTCTGGCCTGCCAAGTTTCTGTGGATAGGTCTGCTGAACCTTATCTGTCTTCCCTTGTATGTTAGGGACTTTTTTTTCCCTTGCTGCTTTCATGATTCTCTCCTTGCCTGAGTATTTTGTGAATTTGACTATGATATGCCTTGTTGATGGTTGGTTTTTGTTGAATCTAATGGGAGTCCTCTGTGCTTCCTGGATTTTGATGTCTGTGTCTTTCCCCAGGTTAGGAAAGTTTTCCACTATGATTTGCTCACATAACCCTTTTATCCCTTTTTTTCTCTCTTCATCTTCTGGGACTTCTATGATTCTGACGTTCCTTTTTAATGAGTTGCTGATTTCTCTGATTCTTAAATTGGGCTCTTTTGCCTTAGTCTACCTCTTTTTTTTTCTGCTTCATTATTCTCCATAAATTTGTCCTCTATATCACTGATTCTCTATTCTGCCTCATCTATCCTTGCCACTGCCAAATCCATTAGAGATTGCAGCTCAGTTATAACATTTTTTATTTCATCCCAACTAACTTTTACTTCTTTTATCTCCACACAAAGGGATTCTAAACTATTTTCAACCCCAGCTAATATTATTATTATCATGATTCTGAATTCTGGTTAAGACATCTTGCTTGTATCTATGTTGATTAAGTCCCTGGCTGTTGTTTCTTCCTGCTTTTTCTTTTGAGGTGAATTTCTTCGTTTCATCATTTTGAAGAAGAAAAGGAATTAATAAGGTAAAAAAATTAAAATTAAAAAATTAAAAACAACACACACACACACACACACAAATCAAATAAATGATGCTAGATCCTAGGTGTGTTTTGGTCTAGGTGTTGAAAGGAGGTTGATAGATTAGAGAAAAAAGGGAAAAAGAAAAAAAAAAGGAAAACGTTTGAAACTGTGAAAAAAAATGATTACAATGAAATAGAATAAAATGAAACGATGGAAGTAAAATAGAATTTGAAAAATTTACAAAAAAGTAAAAAATATACTAGAAAAAAATTTTAAATATTTTAATAAAAATTGAAAATAAAAATAAATTTTTTCTCTTTCTATATTCAAGGAAACGAAAAAGAAAAAAAAAGAAAATTGAATACATGGACCAGTGAACAGACTGAAATACGATTGAAATTACATTGTTTACTCCTAGAAGTTAAACTATGAAGCACTTTAGAGTCTGTAAACTAAGCAGGCGGAGAGACTTGTGGTGTTCCTGAAGAGCGAGGTTGGCCCAGTGGGTGGGGTTAGTGTAACGGCTCAGTTCTCCACTAGATGGCGCTGCTTAGCTTACTGGGGCGGATTGTTGCGGTGCTTGTAGGCGCATAGGCGCGTGCGCGGGAGCGGTCAAAATGGCGTCACCCAACTGCCCCGTCTCTAGTATCTGAACTCCGTTCTCCCCGACCAGCAATCGCACACCTGTCCTTTGTCTCTGGCTTTTGTCCACTCCCCGCGTTTACACTGTCCGTGACCAAGCCATCAGGTTGCCAGGCGGCACCTCCCTCGTGAGTTTTATCCCAGATGCGGCTGTGTTTCCTGGCCCCTCACTTCTGAGAGACTGCGGTTTTGACCCTTTCTGCCCCTCTGTAGGAGGGTGTCAACAAGCAATGGCCAGTGCCGGCTGCACCCAGGAACATTTATGGGACTGTGCTGCTGCTGATGCCCAGAGACTGAGGCTGGGTGCCAGCCCGCCCCAGAAAAAGTTCACGCAGTTGTGTAGCAGCAGTGTTTCAGGAATTGTGGAAAATCACAACATGCATTTGGCACCAGGCTTCACCCTTAAGGAACTTGTTCCAGCACCAGCGAATGCTGTTGTTCTTTGCGGTCAGCTGAGACCTCTGGAATCGCAGAGGTGGCCACACGGACTCTACCAAATGTCCTCCCAGCAGGGGAACCACTTCTCCCCGTGTGGCCCGAGAACTTCCCGGACCCCACTCTGCTCCTGGGAATTCGCCCTTCCCACCAGAGCACCACCAGGTATTGAGCTGAGGAGTTTCAGACTCTGCACTCCCCCTGTTTACAGTCTTAATGAAATTTAAACCCTCTCCTTTCTCCTTTCTCCCTTTTTTGTTCAGTTTCTGTGGCTGTTTCCACTCTTCCACTTTCTCTCCAGCTGCTTTTGGGGGGGGGGGTGCTTTTCCCGTTCTCTCCCCACGGCCCCCCCCCCCCCGCAGTCTCTGTTCTTGCTCTGCAAGCATAAACAGCTCCCCGCCCTCTGCAGCTTCTCTCTCCCCCAGTTAACCTCGCTGTGCTGCGTACCTGTTGAGTTCTGTGGTGAATGTTGTGCAGATTGTTGTGTTAATCCTCAAATCTGTTTTCTAGCTGTGCAGGATGTTTTAGTGTTGATCTGGCTGTATTTCATGAATGTGAGACACAAAAAAAACTTCCATTCTGTTCCACCATCTTGGCGCCTCCCTTGGGAAGGTCTTTTGATGAGCTCTTACAGATGGGATTATACAGGCACACTTGTGTATGTGTATGTTAGGGCTAATTTGGTAAACACACACATTTAAATAAACCAGAGTTTATGTAACTATGTTTTAACTTAAAACACCACCACCACCAACATGTCATAAGGTGCAAGTGTTCTGGGCCCTTCTTGATCAGGCAATAAAAAGAACCAGTCAACAGGAAAGAACCTGGTTTACAGTAGAGCTCCCCTTGATCCTGGCATGTTGCATTTTCAGCATCCAAACAGACAGACTTGAAATCAGTTTCCTATCAGGAGAGAAAGTATTACCCTCTCTCATACCTGGCTGAAATTCCTTTACTGACCAGTGTGCATGGCTTCCCCTATTGAATCACTGGATAGTGTTTGAGTACTCCTTGCTTACTTTGAACTCGCTGGATCCTTCAGTGGAGGGAGGATCCTTGGTCTACTTCCCTCAAGAAGTGGTTGCTATGTTGGATTGCACAGTAAAAGAAAGAAATGCCCAGAGACTCATAAGCCAGGTATCTCAGATTTCCTTTGTCACACATTTAATTGTCCAGTATCTGAAGCAAATGCATAACGGCCCCTTTGGAAAGAAGCCTGATACAGATAAATGTGATGGATTTATCTGACACATGGTTATTCCTTCCCTCTTCAACACAGAATGCTAGTATTCTAAGCTCTAGCATTCTGCAATAATGCCGGAGAGTTTACCCCTGAATTTCCTGCTATCTTTACCTTGTTAATAGTCCAAATGATGAAAATTTATTTACAAGCAGTAAATTCAAGACCTTGATACTCAAACTGTGGTCCAGGCACCAGCAGGATCAGCATGTCCTGGTAAGTTATTAGAAATGCAGGGTCTTAGGTCTATTGAATTGGAATCTTAATAAGCTCCCCAAAGGTTAGAGAATTTTGACAGGTACTCTCTGTTCCAATCTATGTATCAAATGCCCCCATGGTCAATTTAGGGCATTTGAAAGTTCCCACCAGAATCCTTTTAGATCAGCAGGAGACTCGCGTTACATTGCAATGTAAGATTCTGTCTCTAGCTCCAGTACAGAGCCAGCCAAGTAGTGGCCTGTACTGTAAAAATAGTGCTCAAAATTAAATACTAGCGAATGATATGTTCCTTTGGATGAATGTAATAGATAGTCTTTTGAGTATTTATTGAGCCCCTACTTAAATATTTAGTTCCTTTATGGTCTCACATGTTAATTACATTGTTCATCATAGTTCTTTTTTTTTTTTTTTTTTTTTTTTTTTGAGACAGAGAGAGACAGAGCATGAGCAGGGGAGGGGCAGAGAGAGGGGAAGACACAGAATCTGAAACAGGCTCCAGGCTCTGAGCTGTCAACATAGATCCTGACATGGGGCTCGAACTCACAAAGTGTGAGATCATGACCTGAGCTGAAGTCAGACATTAACCAACTGAGCCACCCAGGCGCCCCTACATTGTTCATCATAGTAATGCAAAGCACTGTGATGTACTTATTCTTGCAAGTTTTCTAAAATAAATGTTCAAAGGAAAAGGAGAGAAGGGTAATCACTTTTCTCAGTTTTGACAGGGAGAATCAAACCTCTTCTTTTTTTTTAATTTTTTTTTAATTTTATTTTTATTTAAAAAAAAATTTTTTTTAACGTTTATTTATTTTTCAGACAGAGAGAGACAGAGCGTGAACAGGGGAGGGGCAGAGAGAGAGGGAGACACAGAATCCGAAACAGGCTCCAGGCTCTGAGCTGTCAGCACAGAGCCCGACGCGGGGCTCGAACTCACAGACCGCGAGATCATGACCTGAGCCGAAGTCGGACACTTAACCGACTGAGCCACCCAGGCGCCCCAAACCTCTTCTTTTTAACTTGTATTTTTCCCTTACAATGTTCATCAGCTCAGGAAACCATCCTACTATCTTTAAGTCAGACTTCTAGGAACTCAGACCACTATCTCTAGTAACAAGCCAGGGAGCCAAGCAAGAATTCTGTAATAATCAGCCCCAAATGGCCAAGACTTGATTAGCAACTGACAGCTTTCCTAATATTTGTCCCTGCTTCCAATTTAGGACCAACCAGAGAAAGCCAAATATGCACCCCTAACCAATCACATAGGATGCTTTGCTTCTAGGTAGACTGTCTATAGCTCCCCCATGCCAATGGCCTCCAATCAAGGCACACCTGAAGCCTTCCACTATAAAGCTTTCCCACTTTTCTGTCTGCCTTTGAGTCTCTGACAAAACTCAAATGATGATGGCTGACTTCCTTGCTACAGCAAACTCTGAATAAATAGCCGTTGCTGTTGTCATTTACTTGGTCTTCCTTTATTTCCACACTAGAATTAAAACTTTGCACAATAAAAAGTTGAGGGGAAATGGATGAAATACAGACAAATATGCAAAAAAGTAATTAAAAATAATCCTAAGAGGGGCGCCTGGGTGGCTTGGTCGGTTAAGTGTCTGACTTCGGCTCAGGTCATGATCTCACGGTCCCTGAGTTCAAGCCCCGCGTCGGGCTCTGTGCTGACAGCTCAGAGCCTGGAGCCTGTTTCAGATTCTGTGTCTCCCTCTCTCTCTGCCCCTCCCCTGTTCATGCTCTGTCTCTCTCTGTCTCAAAAAATAAATAAATGTTAAAAAAAAAAAAAATCCTAAGATCCCTACCAGGGGTCAAGTTGTTCTAGAGAACTTCTAATTGGCCAGAACACTCTGGAACAGGCCTTTTTAATGTTGCTCTCTGGACCGGACTAGTGGAGCAGGCTCTTGGAACCTCCTGAGTCAGGCCAACCCAAGTGAGCTGAGGGCAGTGAGTGGCTGGAAGAATGAGAGAGATTGATGTAAGGTCCTGGGACAAACTTCAGGGGTAGGAAATAGACTGAATGTAGATAGGGTCTCTTGGGCAAAGGTTTACTTATCCTGTGAAGAGAGGGAGGACCCTGAACCCAAAGACAGCCTCTGCGAAGGGGAACAAAAACCATCAGGCCCATGGTTGTTGTCCTAGCTTCTCTTTTTGGAGGCTCCTTTGAGCATTTTAAATTCCTTTCAGATGTGTAACAAGCAGTCTACAGTTATAGGGAAGAGTTCAGTCCATACAGAGAATAGAAAAGAATAGAAGCTTGCTCAGTTGTGACAGGGTGAGCATGAGGGAACAGATTTCAGGAAAAGGTTAAGAGGAGCCAAGAATGCAATGGGAGAAAAAGAGAGGAGAAACAGCAAGCAGGGAGGGGATGAGAAAGCTGTTGGGGAGCTGGTTTTGACTGTTTAGCAATTTTGCCTAAGGCCCGTGTCTCTGAATAAAATAATAATAAAGATGGCAATAACCATGATGATAGTAATGAACTCTCATTTCCAAAACAAGGATACAGCAACTTTGCAAGGTTAACTAACTGACCCAGGTGTTTTCTAACCACTATGCTACATACTCAAGTCCAAAGGGATGACCATGCTGATTACCTTGGAAGTTTCTAGCATAAAATGCCTTGTGTAGGCAAATGGGATTCAGTGACCGATTCTTGATTCTCTAAAGCAGAGCAGTCAGTTCAAAGCCTTGTAGTTGTCTTACAGACAAGGAGGATATTGTCTGGAGAAAGACTGAGGTTTGCACACCAAGGGAACATTGGGAGGAATGGCTATTGTCAAGCCACAGAAGATCCTATTACCCTCTTGGCCCTGAACAGTTGGATATGTTCCTCTCGTCTTAGGACAACCTTGTGAGGCCTCTCCGTGACTCATCCCTGAACCAAGAATATCTGCCATAAATGCCTGATTCTGCCTGTATGGAGATTTCTCTTCCTTCAAGATTTGTAAGGTTAGTGGCACCATGTTTTACATTGATACAATGAAAAATAGTTGTTGCCAGTTGTTGCCAGGTGAACTATGTGTGGTTTCTTTCCTGATTGGATGGGGGCCACCAAATGTGGGGCAAGGTCAGGTGGAAGCAGGTAGCCTGAGGGGTGAAAGAACACCTGAGGCAAAACAAAGGTGGTAGACATTTATTGAATACACCTCAAGGGAGAAGCAGGAGGAAGAGCAGGGGAGATATTGCTTGCAAGAGGTGGGGGGTGGGGAGGAATGTATCTAAACCGGGAAGGGGAGCATGTATGGACTTTCCCTTTTTGGCAACTGTGCCTATGTGTAAGTAGCCCATTGGTCAGTTAGGGCCTATGGATATTTTGAAGTGGGTCATCTTATGGGCCTGTCTGCATTCAGCCAGAGGGTTACTGCAGGCCCTTTTACCTTGATCAAGTTTCCATTGCTCAAGCCTGAGCCTGAAAGGGGCCTCTAGGCTGCAGAGACTTGAGGTCCTGGGGCTTAAACCCAGGCAGACCTGAAGAAGTCTTGGAAGGTTCTTGGTCTTGTCATGAAAAATAACCCAAAGACAGAGATGCAACACAGCGGATGAGCGACACAAGCAGGAAAGTTTATTAAAGCAAAAAGTACACTCGAGATATGAGAGCAAGAGCGAATTTGAGAGAGCACTGTGTCCCTGGGGTTTGGGATTCTATCTTTTGTCAGCAGTTGTTAACTAGGGCATAGAATATTCATTACTTGGGGCTGGAAGCAGGGCTTCCCACTCTTTCTTCCTAATTGGGTCAGGGGTTTCCTGTCTTGGCATCCTCCATCTTGGGCCTGTTGGGTTTGGTCCCCCTTCGTATGGAATGCCTCCAGGACAGGCCTCTGACTTTCTTGGATCTGACCATGACTTCCTCCTTGCTGGCCTCCAGGTATCCTGTTAGAATCTAACTACTGCCTACTCTAACACAATGAATCATAAGCTTACAGATAAGCTTACAGATTTCTTAGAAACTTCATGATCTTGGACAAATGAAAACATTAAAAAATAGTGGGCACAAGAACAGGCGTGTGGACAGAGTCGAAATCTTGCTAAACAGAATTGGTCCACTTTTGGGGGTTGCATGAATCAGTGCTTTTTTCCAGTGTTCCCAGCTATGATTATATTTGCAGTAAGAAATAAGTACAAGATCTTTCTTAAATAATTTTTTTGTTCCTGTTTACTAGCTTATATAAACAAGGTTTCTAAAAAGTGAAAATCCTTTTTAAAAAGTTGTATTATTTTCATACCGAAGATGTAGGTAAATCTTCCTTTAAGGAAGGATTAAACTCTTTCTCCCCAACACCCCTTTTCCCGACATGCTCCTACCCCTAAGCCTTTGAGAGAGAGGAATCGATCCCAAAAATACTTAAGGTTTTTAGAAAGGACAAAACCATGATAAATCTTTTTTCACCTTCCCCAGATTTTATCACAATATTAAATGAAAGGAGTGTATTATAATCTGTCCATCAGACACCCTCTATAGGAGTCTCTTACTTCTCAGGTGGGTCTACCATGTGCCCAAATATCTGAGATTCTTATATCTGCATCCTTTCTGTGGCTCCAGATGCACAGGGATGCACTGTCTCAGGAGAGTATCAAGATGAAAGACAAGACAGCCTGGTGGTGGCTCTACTCGAAAGGAACTTTTTTAGAGGGTTGACAGGACATGAAGAAATTCTCATTTTATGGAAGAATATCTTGGATTTTTGCTCTGGTCAAAGTTCTTAGTGCTTTGGGATGTTGGCTTTACTGTGTGCTTCTATAAGATGAGAGGTAGAGAAAGAGCCCACAGGATGAGGCTCCATAGCTCAGGGGTTAGAGCACTGGTCTTGTAAACCAGGGGTCGCGAGTTCAAATCTCGCTGGGGCCTGTGGTCCTTTTTTCCTCCGAAAAAACCTCACTTCCAGACGCCTCAGAAGATATAGGAGGGCAGGACCCGGCAGAACCGAGGACGGTGGGTTCTAAAGCCTCAGAATCTCCCAGGTCCTCCGCACCTACTGAGACGTTGAGGCAATGCCCGATACTTTCCCTGCTTCTGTCTGGTGATTATAGCAGCTGATAAAGGAGTGTTGTGAGGCTTACGCTTTCTGGGTAAACAAACACGGATTCCTTCCAACAGAAGGCACTCGAGTGATACGATTCTGGATACGCTTAGTGACGGGAATGAGCCTTGAGGCAGAGTTAAAAGGCTTTTGTAGGCTGGCTCGTTGGTCTAGGGGTATGATTCTCGCTTAGGGTGCGAGAGGTCCCGGGTTCAAATCCCGGACGAGCCCAGTTTTGCTTCCTTCAACTTGTTTACGTTTCTGTCGCTGCATTTTGTCCTCTCCTCTGCTTAAAATGATGCAACCGAAGGCTCCCTACGCGATGTGAAATAGCAAAGTAGAGACAGCTCCAAGCTAGCTTTTGGAATTCTGTCCCACGACGTGTTTCCTCACTCCCCTGGGCCGACAGGCCGGCGGGCAGGTCCAAGAGCAGGTCATTCTTTGGCCTCTGAGTGCCTCCATTGTGAAATGGAAATGGTAATGCATTCCCTTCCCCTGCCTGACTCCAGGGACTCATTCAGTCACATAAAACAGTGTACGGGAAATTTCTTGCAAACTTTATATGGTGCCACATATACCGAGCTGTTTTCTTTCCTGAGAGGGAACTGGGGGCTGATGCATGCTAACATTGTCATCGTTTTAAAAATGTACAATGTGTTATCCTTTACAAGGGTTTTTATGTGTTGTCACATAGCGTTGTCTCTTTTTTCCTTTTCCTCCCTCCCTCCCTTTCTCTCTCTCTCTCTTTTTTTCTCCTCCTTCTCAGTCATTCTGTTCTGGCCACACTGGCCCTCTGTTCCTCAAATACATGGCCCTGGTTTCCTGTTCTGAGCTTTACTTTCTGTTTTCTTCTCCTGGAATATTATTTCCTCAGATATTTGTATGACTTCCTCTTTAATTCCTTCTGTGCTCAAATGTCACCTCTTTAGAGACATCTTCCTTGATCACCCTTTCCAAAATAGCCCCCAATTGTCACTATTCCCTACATTATTTTTTTCCTCACAGCACTTATAATTATTTGACATGATTACACACATTTGTTTGTTTCTTTTGTCTTGTCTTTCCCCCCTATTAGGATACAAATTCCAGATATAAAGGCCTAAAGTTTTATTATGCTTGTGGCTGTGCCCTAAGCACTTAGCACTGTATACGATACATAGTAGGTGAAGAATGGATGAATGAATGAATGGATGAATGAATGTTACCATATTCCTGTACATACTTGCTGGCTTCCAGAAGCCACAATTAAACAGCATTTATTTCTGGCTTCTGTAGACTCATATTAAAGTCTTCCCAAAGGGTAGGAACCATGGCAATGAGCTTACATTAAAAATGGAAAGCCTAAACTGATCTTGATCTTTCCACTTGGGCCCAAGTACCCAATTCAGGCTTCTCCTCAGAAAGAAACTACCTAACTGCTTATCTGCAGACACCAGAATTACAAATACCTGTATTGATAATAACAAGACTATCATATAGACTTTTTCACTTCATGTAGCTTTCTGTAGACAATGTTTGATCTTTTATTATTTAATCTGTAGTGGAATTTCAACCCAGATGGGAGAAAAGAAAGGGTAGTCTTAAGTGTGGCAAAATATGTATTTAAGTAATGAAAATACTTAACATTTTTTTGACTGCCAGACTCTGTGCTAAGCACCTTTATATGTATGAACTAATTTTCATAACACTTCCATGACGTGTACAGTATTACCTGTATTTTACATATGAGGAAATTGAGGCATACAGAAGATAAGCCACCTGCCTGACACCACACAGCTAGTAACGTGAGAAATGGAGCTCTGGTAGTCTAACTGCAGAGTCCACTGTCCTCAGCATCCTCCCCAAACCCTCACATTGCCTTCCTTATAGGACATTTGCTTTCTGCTTGATGATGTCTTACCATGGTTCAACACTGTTTTGTAATTGTATGGCTTACTTTTCCAGTTTGGTCAGTGGGCTTCCCTTGTAACAGGCAGGCATTATGTTTTACTCATCTTTCCTGCACCCCTCAATAGAACAGTGCCAAAAACAAGTGATCAAAATATGCTCTTTGATTGAGTGAAGAAAGGCAAAGCAAAGGTTATAGGTATATGATATTAAAGTACTAGTACATGGGTTCAAAGGCATCATTATAATCTTATGATGGCATCGTTTTTCACTAATAAGAACTTTGAGTTTTGAAAGAGTAAAAAATATGAAGTTACAAAACAACATATACCCATATTCCCACTAACTGGAGAAAGAGGTTGGGGCTCGAAAGGAAGGCGAAGAGATTCAGTGCTCTTATGTGGCCACACCGATGCAAACACTGCTGTCTGTTACAAATTAGCTCAAAAGCATATGGCAGCGGTGGGATTCGAACCCACGCCCCCGAAGAGACTGGAGCCTTAATCCAGCGCCTTAGACCGCTCGGCCACGCTACCTGCTGGTGGAGTGCAAGCACGCGTATTCTCTACCCTTCGATCTCTTCCCGGCTCCCCGCCCTCCACCTTCCGCCCTGTGGTTCGTAGTTTTGTCGTTTCCCCGGGTTCTTCGTATCTCTTTTTTTGCCCATTCCTTCCTGGTTTGTTTTGCTTTCTTTCGTCTTTTAAGCCGCAGTATTTGAGACTGGTGGAAAGAGCTGTAACACACGTCCTGTCCCGAGAGACAGGACCACCTCTGTTAGGTTTAGACGTTCGAAGCACCTGCCCTGGGCCAGGCGCAAGCTGGTCACCAGGAAGAGTCAGGGCCCTCTCCTGTCTCACGGCTTCCCTTCCCACCCAGGGAGGGCGTCACAAGGCAGGAGCTGTCTCTCCACGAAGGATACTGAGTTTGGGGTCGTCCGGCTGCAGGGCACCCGGACGCGGCTGGCGGAGACACCACGAGAAAGCTTTCCGGAAAGCACGCTCCGTGGAGTGTGAGGCAGGGCGGGAGATGTTGGAGCGCAGGAATGGTCTGCAGAGTGCCTAGTCCGAAAGGAGCCTCCCCGTTGCCCAGCTCTCCCGCCAACCGCGGGCAGCCCTCCCCACGCCCCCGGGGTCGCCCCGCAGCCCGTGACCGTCCTGGATGCGATGGCCTCCCACCATTCCTGTATAGCATCTTTGGCTCATTCGGAAGCCAAAACGTGACGAAATATTCTCGTTGATGCCTGGGCTTTTTTTCCGAAAAAGATCTGTAGTCGAGGGGCATCGCCTTCCGGAATTTGGGCGAGAGAAACTGCAGTGATCACTTTATCCACCAGGCGTCACCCCGTGCCCACAATTGTAAAGAGGGGACTTTCGGGCCAACTGTCTACGTGGCTAAAATTTTCTTTACTAAACTTTAAAAATGAGAGGGTGGTTCTGTGTGGCTCGTTGGTCTAGGGGTATGATTCTCGCTTAGGGTGCGAGAGGTCCCGGGTTCAAATCCCGGACGAGCCCTGTTTTTCTTCTGTCTGTTGTCTTCCACCCCCAGTAGACCTTCAGCTTTCTTGGTGTTTAAACACCTTCCCACTGAAGGGAGCACCTTCTGTCTGTTGTCTTCCACCCCCAGTAGACCTTCAGCTTTCTTGGTGTTTAAACACCTTCCCACTGAAGGGAGCACCTTCTGTAGCTAAAGTCACTGGATGAAAACCATTGTATACTCTACTACTTCAGGTTTATATACTTAATCCTCAGGCAAATGTTCTTTGTGTTATTAAATCTGGATAAATACCAGATGTTATTACATATCATTTATATGGTCTTTGACAAAAATCACTATTTCTAAAATTGACCAGCATTTCACTTTTGCAGTTTTTTGTTGTTATCCAAAAATTGTTCATTCAGGACTGGGAGAGTTGTATTTTCTCTCAATCATTTTGCATAACCCTCAATTTTCCTCCACTGCAATCATGGGGGCCCTTCTTTGGGTACTGGGACCACAAAGGGTCAGCAAATGCAGCAAGATGTCTTGTCACATAAAGCCTGGGGTCCGTTCTTCCTTCGAGCCTAACATTCCAGGGACTTGGGCTATGTGCCTCTGGGGGTGGGGGAGTCTCAAGCATGGTAGCACCTTGGGAATGAACTTCTAAGCAGGATGCTCAAGCCTGCCAGCTTATTAGTCTCACCTGTGAAGCTTTTTACCATTCACTGGTTTGGGGTCCAACCCATTAAATTGGATTTTGTGAGGATAGGGCCTTGGCATGGCTATTTGTTAAAAGCTCCTCAGCTATAATTAAGGTTGGCCTAGGAACTACAGCAGCTGTGCAGTTGCTCCACAGGCCACAACTGGAGACTCTACCCAGTACCCCCAGTAACTCTACGGATCCTGTATCCCATCCACCCTCCTCAGAATCACTGCCTCCCAGCTGGGACTTCATCTTCCCTGGATAAGGGTAGTTCTGGGAGCAACCACATGCCAAATTTAGTTTCTCTGTGACCCTCCTTACTTCCCCAGGCCACAGAAACAGACTGTGCTAAGAACAGGAAACTCCAAAAGATAAGAGACGGCCCAGTAGTTCAGCCTGCTTGGTTTGAAGGGGACAGGTGGATAGGTGCATGGCTCTCATTCCTCACACAGGGTCGAGACCCTAGCTAACATCAAGCCTTCACCTGCACTCCCTGCCTGCTGGGTGTTTGGTGCTTACGTCCCCCTCAGGCAGATGTGCCCTGACTCACCTGATGAACAAGAGCTAGAAACCACAGGTATTTTTCACCTCACTCTTAGCTATACTGCTGAGTATTTAACTTCTGGTACCTCTTCAACATTTGGAAGAACTGCAAAATAATGTTGGAACCAACCCAAGATTATTTAGCATTCTCACATTCAATCCTTTAACAAATGATGTTGGCTGCACAGTTAGAACATTTCCAGAATCCAAACACTTCTCACCACCTCCACCACCACCACTGTCACATAAGCTGCCACCATTTCTGCCTGTGCTGTTGCAATGGCCCCTTCGCGGGTCTCTCTGGTTGGTCCTTGTGCCCCTTCAGTCCATTCTCAACAGAGCAGACAGAATACTCTTGTTGAAACCTAGGTCAGAGGTGGTCATTGCTTTGCTTAAAACCCTCTGTGCATCTCCATTTCATTCAGCATTAAGTCAAACCTCCTTGCCATGGCTTAAAAAAATCTCTACATGACTTTGCTGCTTCTTGAACTCCCTTCACTTCACTGACCTCATCTCCTACAGCTCACTCCCTTTGGTGGCTGCATTCCAACTACATTAGCCTTCTGAGCACCTCAGAAATTCCTGCCTCAGTGCCTTTGCACATGCCCTTCTCTCTGTCTTGAATCTTATCTTCCTCCTGCCTGTGTAGCTCAGTTCCTCCCTGCTTTTGAGATCCCTATTCAGATGTTACCTATCAGAGAGGACTTCTCTGACCACCCACGTGAAATAGCATACACCCCCTTTGCTCTCTGTCCCCCCTTCTCTAATTTTGCACACCCCCTTTGCACATGCCACATGATTTTGGCTGCTGCTGCTGTTGCTTTTTTTAATTCTCCTCCCACCCCCCACCACTAGACTGCAAGCTCCAGGAGAACAGGTTTGGGGTTTTTTTTGTTTTTTGTTTTCTTTTTCTTTTTCTCTTTCTTTCTTTCTTTCTTTCTTTTTTACTGCTGAAGTCTCAGAGGCTAGAACAGTTTTTAGCACCTAATAGATACTCAATAAATATTTGGTTAATGAGTTGCAAGAATTACTTTAAATCACAAAGTTATACAGGCTTTTAAAGAATGCCAGATCCTGTTGCACCAGGGGAGACAGGAGCATGGAGGTTCTGGGGACTTGAATAGAGAGAGCACTCTTCCAGTGTGAGGGATGGGTCATCATTGGGGCATGCCTGGAAAATATTCTGTGGCAGCCCCCCTTTTAGGCCATGATATGGCCCTGTCAATATTTTGAAGAAGTGTTGAAAGGTTCTTTTTGGTGGGGATAGGGGTGAACAGCACAGGCACTGCCCTAGATTTGTGTTTTATTAATTTTGAGAGAGAGAGAGAGCATGCACATGCTCACACAAGTGGGGAGGGGCAGAGAGAGAGAGGGAGAGAGAATCCCAAGCAGGCTCCACACTGTCAGCACAGAGCCCAATGTGGGGCTTCATCCCACAAACTGTGGGATCATGACCTGAGCTGAAATCAAGAGTTGGATGCTTAATCAGCTGAGCCACCCAGGCACCCCAGAACTAGATTTGTGTTTTAAAAAGATTACTTGGTGGGGGAGGGGGAAGTACCTGGGTGGGTCAGTCGGTTAAGTGTCCAACTTTGTCTCAGGTCATAATCTCACAGTTTGTGACTTCGAGCCCTGCTTTGGCCTCTGTGGTCACAGATAGAGCCTGGAGTCTGCTCCAGATTCTGTGTCTCCCTCTCTGTCCTTTCCCTGTTTGTGTTCTGTCTCTCTCTCTCTCTTGCTTTTTCAAGGATAAATAAACGTTGAAAAAAAATTTTTTTTTAATTAAAAAATTACTGTGGTAGTAAGGTTGACAAAAAGCCACTGGGAGCTCCATTTCTGTGTCTAATAGGCCTAGAGCCCTGCATCAGGAAATGTTATGGCTGGATGTCTTTTGCCAACTCTAAAATTATTAGTTGTTTTCACCTCCTGCTTGTTTTCACCTCGTGCATTCCACCAACTCTGCCAGTTCCCAACCACTTTTAAAGAATGTTGGTGAGAACCACAGAATTAAGCTCAGGGCCACAGAGCTAGTTAGTGGCAGAGCCAGTGTCAAGACAGGAATCCAGCTTTCAGGACTCCCAGGCCGCTGCTCATTCTGCCCTGGCTGGGTGCTTCTGAAAGGGGAGACGGTTTGTTTGCTTGTTTAATGAATCTGGATTCTTTGGGGCCTTGCTGATTATTTGGGCTCGGGGGACAATCATTCATATTCTTTAAGGGCATCTTACTGATTTTCAGGGGAGCTGGAACTGGCCCAGAGAGGAGGGCAGAGACAGGAGTGGTATGAAGGATCTGAATGTCCTTCGAGGTGCTGTGGGGAAGGCTGGGTTAATGGTCTTTCCTCAATGAGGGTGCAGAGGAAGCTGCTGGGGCTCAGTCCAGGGACACACATGAGAAGCCAGATATGCTAAGATCAAAGCATTTTCAGAAGTAGAAATCTAAGGGACAGAGGGCCTACCAAGTAGCTGTTAGAAAGACATGTTTATGCAGCTTCCCTCCACCTGGCCTCCCCTGGGTTATGGCCTGCTGGCAGTCATTTCAGGGACACACATAAAGTTACCAAGAAAAAAAAAAAAAAGGCTTACTTTGCCCCCAAGGGAGAACAGGATCTCCCATGTTCACAGCTTGAGACTTTTAAGTGTAAGGCTGAGATTGATAGCCTCTGATCTGAGTCTGAACATGTCCTGCCCAAGTCAGGAGCTGCTTGTTCTTGGACACATGCAAGCTCTAGGCTGATGGTCTCACCTGGACAAAGAGACAGGTGAGGTGGTGGGAGGGCAGGTTGGCAGCTGGCCAGAGACTTAGAAAGGTATTGCGTGAATCCACTAGTTAACAGTGTGTTTAGGGAATAGCTCTCCAGTTGCCAAAGGTAGCTGATGACCCCACCAGAATAATGGTGCTTCATTCCCCCCCCCTTTTTTTGGCCAATACTTAGTTTTCTTGATTTAGTGTGTGTTCTTTTGACCAAAATGTCAATTTCCTAAGCCATTTCACAGGGCTCCTCCACCTCTACCACATTCCTGAATCAGAGCCCCACCTCCCCACTTCCGGGCCTGGTAGCCAGGCTCCATCTCCGTTTCCCCACTGCTTACCTTGACTCCAGGCCAGGGGGCGGAGACCACATCTCTACCCTCCCTGTGTGTGTGGGGAGGAGAATAGAATTGGTTGCCAGAAATTTGTCGCCTTAAGAGAATAGGAATTGTGTCATTTCAGTTTAGCTCAGAAACTTAGTTTGTGATAGCAGAAAGGAACCTCAGAGTCAAACTCTTCCTTTGTTACCACGTCCGTTTTAGAAATATAGACTCAGACTTGCGAAGGAACACAACTTGCCCAAGATCGCCTAGCTAGTTCATGGCAGAGGGAGAACAAGACCTGAAGTCTTTTACTTTTTCATCTGTTGGCCAACAAAAGACAAAGCAGCAACTGCAGAATAAATGTATGCGCTGATTTGGGGTCTTGGGGATTGCCACCTGGAAGGCGCAGAGTGGAAGAAAAGTGTGCCCCGCAGAGACAATGGAGGTCAGGGTATTTCAAGAGGAAAGAGAATTTACATGAGTTGTTTTCAATGAGGTGTGATTGGTGCTAGCTGCAAAAGTGCTGAGCTGTTAGAATGCTACTGGAGAGTCACATGCAAAGGTTGCAGAAGAGTTTTTCCGGCCTTCTGGCCAAAGTGTATGGATGTTTTCCAGGATGTTGTTTGTACAGTGCTGAGGTTTGGGTTTCATCGGAGTGAGGACGTGCTTCAGACTCACTTCCCCAAAGGCTCCCAGCTCCATTTTATGGCCCCTTAGCGTGTCTGACTCCATTTTACGAATTTTCTTTCACATATCCACTCTGCAAACAACTTTTGATCTCTTGTGAAGTACCAGGCAGTGTGCTAGAGCAAACAGGTCCCTTTTCCTGGCTCTCCAGAAGCCCACATGTGGGAAAGAAGGCCAAATAAACCCTTTGCTGCTCCACACAGCAATCACTAAGCCAAATTATGTACAGGGAGTGTGGAGACAGGCTTCTTATGGAGATGCAAGGAGGAGATGGAGGTGGTTAATTGAAAGAAGGCTTCCTGGAGGAGTTGGTAAGGCCCCATGCCCTTTGCCCTGCACTTAGAGATATTTCCTGACACCAGGGCTTTACTTTGGTTGCATGAAAGTTTGTGGGAACCAGCACAAATTTCCTCACCAGCAAGGCCCACTTCCAAGGTTGGAAAGAAACCCATCATCTGACTGTTCACACCAGGATAGGAGGTGAAAATGGTTTGGGAGGGTTCTTTGGTGAAAATGAATAGGGGGGAAAGAAATCAGATCCCAATTTAGAAGTGCTTCCAACCTTTCAGTCTTTAGGGAGGTGCTAAAAGGTGGCATCTGGGTGATAGAAAAGTGGGCACAAAGAAGATTAGAGAATGACGTGGGGGTGGGGGGGGAGGAGTGCACCCTGTGCCCTAAGTGACCTTACTGAATCCAAGCCATTCCCAGCTTCTCACTGCGCCAGTGCTCTCCACCCCCCACCCCCCAGCCCTGCTTCCAGACCACAGGCATACTGTCACTTCTCCCACACTTATGCCTGGCCCCAGAAACTCTCTCCCTGGTGGAACCCAGATCATCCCAGCTCATGTCTATGATCCCTGTGAAATGATCTCCAGATTTGCTGAAAGAACACAGGTAATTGAGGACAACAGCTAAGGAATACAGACCAATCCTTCCTCTTCCAAGGGTGTGGTGCATTTGGGGGCAGGCCCTCCCAGTGTCCAAGGAGGGGGCCCTCTGAGGAGCTGCTTGAGTCATGTGACGTGAGGCACTTGCACAGGCTTTGTGGGATGGAAGCTCTGCAGCAGGGCAGGAATCCAGATGTGGTGTTTTCAGACTGAGGTGTCAGGTACTCTGTATTGTTTTTTTTTGTTTTTTGTTTTTTTTTTTCGACGTTTTTTATTTATTTTTGGGACAGAGAGAGACAGAGCATGAACGGGGGAGGGGCAGAGAGAGAGGGAGACACAGAATCGGAAACAGGCTCCAGGCTCTGGGCCAGAGCCTGACGCGGGGCTCGAACTCACGGACCGCGAGATCGTGACCTGGCTGAAGTCGGACGCTTAACCGACTGCGCCATCCAGGCGCCCAGGTACTCTGTATTGTAATGTAAAAGTCAGTTCTATCCTGGGATTGCAAGTCTTTAGAAAGTATTATGCTGCTTACCAATTTGGGGCTCATCTATTGTGGTGACCCTTAAATTTCAGTGTGCATTATAATCACCAGAGATGGCCTACTGATTACAAATGCAGATTCCAGGGCCTTACCTCCAGAGACTTGGATTCAGTAGGTCCAGGGTAAGGCCCAGGTTTCTGTAGTTTTAGTTAGTAGCCAAGAAAGGGACGCTTTCACTTAGAAACCACCTCCATTCACTATATATATTTATACATTTTTTTCTTAATGTTTATTTATTTTGAGAGAGAGAGAGAGAAAATGCCAGCATGGGGAGAGACAGAGAGAGAAGAGAGAGAGAGAGAATCCCAAGCAACCCCCACACTGTTGGCACAGAGCCCAGTGCAGGGCTCAGTCTCACTGACAGTGAGATCATGACCTGAGCCAAAATCCAGAGTCTGACACTTAACCAACTGAGCCACCATATATTTTTTCTTTCTTTCTTTCTTTCTTTCTTTCTTTCTTTCTTTCTTTCTTTCTTTCTTTCTTTCTTTCTTTCTTTCTTTCTTTTCTTTCCTTACTTATTTATTTTTACATGTTTATTTATTTTCGAGAGAGAGAGCACATGCATGTGAGCAGAGGAGGAGCAGAGGGAGACGGAGACAGGATCTGAAGCGGGCTAAGTGCTGACAGCAGAGAGCCCAATGTGGGGTTTGAATTCACGAACTGAACCGTGAGATCATTACCTGAGCTGAAGTTGGATGCTTAACCAACTGATCCACCCAGATGCGCCAAGCAGGGGCAGACTAAGGAGTGGTTAAGGGCTGGTGGTGAGGTCATTAACCCTTCCCTAATAACTCTGCAACCTCCACTCCCATTCTTTCCTATGGGCAGTTCATGTTTCTTCAGCTTTAGGTAAAGCACTCAGAAAATCCATCTTCAAGAAGAGTGCCCCTAGCGCCCTCTTGTGGCATGATCACTGTCTCCTGCACGCTCCTCTATGGGAACTCTGTGGTCACCACTACAAGGACAGAGGGGCCCAGGCCTTGGGGAAGAGGAGATATAAAGCAGAGGATGATAAGGGGAATAAGCAAACCCCATATGAGAATGACCAAGGAAAGGGACATTCAAAGGGAGTTCTAGTGAAGGGCTGCTGATGGCTGCTGGAAGTAGTGCATGTGAGTTAGTGTTAAAGATTTTTTTCTCAGCCCTATATGTGTTTGGTGGGCATTAAAGAAGTTAATGCAGGACTTATAAATTTAAAAAGCACTCCTCAACGAGCTTCTAAAGTGCCTTTGGGAAGGGCACTAAAATTCTAGTAGTAGTGAGTGATGGGGTTTGGATTATTTTTAAATGAATATTGAAGGGCAACCCCCCAAACCAAAAAAAAACCTGGGACTACTTAAGTTACATTCCCTTTGTTTATAGTTTCCTTGGTTTGCACTCTGGTGCCATCTATGGCTCCTAGTGCCTTGCAGCAGTTCCCAAACTGCTATTCCATAGAATCCTGTTCCTTTGGATGCTAACAGTGGTGCCACTCAAATGAAGCTTCATGCTCAAATCAGTTTGTAAAGTTCCAAATCAAAGGAAATTAGTCAAGCCTCTCAGAATCTCATGCTTTGTGAATTTCATGACTCTTCAAGGGAAGGAATATGATAACAATGTTTCTGAAGCTTTTGATCAGGACACTTTTCTTGAAGCGCACTTATTGCCATTTTCCAGAACACTGTTTACCTGAAGGCAAGTGGGAAAAGCGCCTGCTTTTCCTCCAGTGTTTATTCCCCCTTTCTTTTTAGTAATAACAACCAGAATTTTAGCTGGGCACATGACAACCCAGAATAAATCCAGCGTTTGCCGCTATCCTTTGCAGTTGAATATGACCGTGTGACCAAGTCATTGTCAATGAGATTCAAGTGGAGATGGTGTGTGACACTTTGGGATGTACCCTTAGAAGGCACTGCCATTCCCCTTTTGTGCCTTTCTCCCTGCTGGCTGCTCCCTGCTCCCTGCTGGCTGGAGATGCTAGCTAGGGCTAAAGTGGCCATCTGGACAGTGATGTAGAAGCCACATCCTGGGATAGAAGTCCAGCACCTTGGAGCACCTCACCAATCCGTCACTAACTACCCCTGGCTTTCTTTTACATGAGAAATAAACTTCCATCTTGTTCATACTGCTGTTACTTTGTGTTTTCTGTCATTAGCCGCCATTTGGGAAATGTGTAATGATAATCTCTTTAGATTTTTTTGTAATTTTTTTTTCATGCTTATTTATGAGAGGCGAGAGAGAGAGAGAGAGAGAGAGAGAGAGAGAGAGAGAGCACAAGTGGGGAAGGAGCAGAGAGAGCGAGATGCAGAATCTGAAGCAGGCTCCAGGCTCTGAGCTGTCAGCAAAGGGCCTGATGCGGGGCTCGAAACCACGAACTGTTAGATAATGACACCCCTTTTTTTTCTTTTTAAAAAAATTTAAAAAAAATTTTTTTTAGACAAGAGAGTGAGCGTGATCAGGAGAGGGAGAGAGAGAGAGAGAGAGAGAGAGAGGGAGAGAGAGAATCTTAAGCAGGCTTCATGCTCAGTACGGAGCCAGACGCAGGACTTGCTCTCATGAATATGATATGATCTGAGTGGAAATTAAGAGTCAGATGCTTAACTGACTGAGCACCTAGGCACCACTGGTTTTGTTTTTTTTTTAATATTTTTTCAAAACCAGTTGTGTATTAGGATGTATGTATAGCCTGGGAATGTATATAGAAGCCAACAAAAATAATAAAGGATATTAAGAAAGATTGGAATAAGGCGAGGGCCCTTCCTATTAAAAACATTTAGGATTAAAAGATATATTCTAACAATAAATATGCTAATTGTAATAAATTGGGTTATTGAAAGTATTCTTGTAAAGTTTCCATACATAGAGAGTTTATATAAGGGAAATTAAGAAGAGTGTTTTCCCTTGGTTGGTGCTGTTGGCTAGTACAGGTCCCATAGTGAGAAGGAGCAAGAATTGTTTGCCTTCCAGATTCTCCTGGGCCCCTACCTAGGGAGGAAAAAAGAAACTTAATAATGGCATAAGTTGAATTTCTCCCCAGCTTAGTAGGACAGAAGACTTAGAATTAGATTCAACTTTATATAGAAGCAATTAAGAAATGTAATTTTCTTTCCCATGTTTGTAGAATAAGACTCATATTGGCTAGGTAGCAAAATATTTATTTACTATACTTCACTGATCTTTTAAAGTGACTGGATGCTCAGAAAAGGGTCTTTATTTGGTCATAAGTAGATTGATGGGAAGGTGGGGGGCAGGGAGGGGAAGGTGGAATCCAGGAGACCTCATGAGCTATCCCATCAAGCAAGGGAGGCTCTCAGGACAGGAATGGAGAGAGATGGAGGAGTCAAAAAGGAACTTTTGGGGTTTTTACAGCAGATGGAGATTTATAAACTAGTTTTTATTATTGTTGGTATGATAACCTATACTCTACACCCAAGAACACTTCAGTGGTATCTACAACTTGCTAAAAACTTGTGGAATTAGATTTGCTTTGGGAGATTCAGCAAAGTGATGAGCCCTCTATTCTGTTGATCTACTTGCTGTTTTACAATCACCTTAAAATGGTGACTGACAACAATAAGAATTATGTTGACCCTCAATCTGGAGGCTGACCAAGCTCAGCTAGGCAGTTCTTACTTGAGGTCATGCCTGTTTTTACTCACATGGCGGCTGGAGCTGGATGATCCCACAGGCTTTTTCACTCAGCCATCTGGCATCTGGGCTGAGAAGACCTGAGCATCAGGGAACTGGAACAGGTGGGGCAATCTGAGCATCTCTTTCTATCCATGTGGCATCTCCCTGCAGTGGCCTCAACGTTACCCGACTTCGTACTTGGTGGCTGAAGGCACCCAGAGTGAATGCCCCAAGAGAGCCATGGCCAAGCAGACCTAGTCTCAGAAGTCATCAGAAGAGATGGGATCAATTGCACCAGGCTAAATTAGTGGGAGCAGGCACAAAGGCCCACCCAAGTTCTCAGGAAAGACTGTGAACTCTACCTTTTAATAGAGGAGTGGCAAGGTTCTGGAAGAGAATGTGGAATGGAAAACATTTTGTGGCCATTTTTAGAAACTACAACCTGCTCTATAGCCTTAAGTTGAGCATGGCATTGGGCAATTGCAGACGCCTTGCAAGAGTAGCCAACCACATCCACAGGACACTAATGACCTCCACAGTCTCCTGTGGGAGAGCCAAAACCGGGAGAGCTCTTTGAGCACTTCTCTCTATCCAAGTGTCCTCTTCATGCGGTGGCCTCAGCACAGTGGAACTTCGTACACAGCAGCTGAAGGCACCCAGAGTAAGTGCTCACTTCCTCTGCTGTCACTTTGAGACTCTTGCCTGGTATCATGGGATACTGGAGCTGGGTAGTTCCCCAGCTGTCCTGAAGGGCAGCTTATTCATTTGATGAAATGAGTGATTAGGGAATTGCAAATGATGTGTTACATCCTGACACTAATTTTAGTTTCCAGCAGCTATGTGCCTCCTGTAGTCCCTGGCTTTTGCCCCAAAGCTCAGCAAAGGGGGGTTGGGATGTGGGGAGGAGTCTTAGGAAAAATTCAATAGTCCAAAAATAGATCCAGTTTTCCCTCCCCTTCCTTCCTTTTCTTCTTCCTCTTTTTCTTCTTCCTCTTCCCCCTACCCCCTCCTTACCCTTCTCTCCCTCCCCCTCCTCCCCCTCCTCCTTCCTCCCCTCCCTCTCCTTCTCTCCCTCCTCCCCTTCCTCTCTCCCTCCTCCCCTCCCCCTTTTCCCCCTCCCCCCTTTTCCCTTCCCCCCTTCCTTCTTCCCCTCCCCCCTCTCTCCCTCCTCCCCTCCTCCCCTCCTCCCTCTCCTTCTTTCCCTCTTCCCCCTCCTTCTTCCTCCCCTCCCCCTCCCCCTCTCCCTCCTTCAACTCCTCCCTTTTCTCTTCTTCCTCCTCTAGCTCCTCCTCCTCCCCCTTCTCCTCCTCCACCCTCCCTCCATCCTTTCTTCTTTCCTTCCTCCCTTCCCTCTTCAGGAGCACAAAATTGAGTTTATCATATTCTGTTTGTAGCCTATGCTAGGCCTTTCCTTTGTTTTATTCAATTTTATTATTTCTCTTTTTATTCCTTGTGACTGCTTCTATTTCTCTCACCCTCATGGACACATGTGCTAGAGTATTTAATCCATGTTCTTCCATCCTATGTATTGTATACCCTTGGAAAATACATTGTATTATTTTGGAGCATGTATGTTTTAAATTTTAATAAATAGAACTTTCATTCTGGTTCTTACCATTTTTCACATGGCACTATGTTTTCCAGTTCTATCCATGTTGCTATTTATAAATCTATTTTTTGAAACTGCTTTATACTATTTTATTTTATGTATTCAACACATCTTCACTCATCCATTCCCCTCAAGAGGGACATATAAGTTGCCTCCAGGCCTGCTCTGCTACCAGTCATGCCATGAGCAACCATACATGTGCTCCACCTGGAAAAATTCTGGTGGAGTCTGTGCCCAGGATGGGGTCACAAGGGCTCAGCATATACACATTCATTCTAAATTAATTAATTAATTAATTAATTTGAAAGAGCATGAGTGGGGGAGAGGGTCAGAGGGAGAGAGAGAGAATCTCAATCAAGCAGGCTCCATGCTCAGCACAGAGCCTGTTATGGGGCTCAATCCTACCAGCCTGGGATCATGAGTCAGTCATTCAACTGACTGAGCCACCCAGGCGCCCCAGGTATACCCATTCTTAATTTCACTAAACACTTCCAGGTTACTTTCCAGTATCACCACACCAATTTTCATGCCCACTAATATTTTTGCCAGCACTTGATAAAAGATTTTCTTAAAATATATATATATATATATTTTTTTAAATTTATTTTATTTTTTAGAGACACAGAGTCTATGTGGGGTAGGGGGCAGAGAGAGAGGGAGAGAGAGAGAAACTTAAGCAGGCTCCATGCTCAGTGCATGGAGCCCAACCTGGGGCTCGATCTCTTGACCCTGAGATCATGACCTGAGATGAAATCAAGAGTTGGTTGTATAACCAACTGAACCACCCAGGCGCCCTGAATATTTCATTTTTTTAATTAGTCTCTACACCCAACCTAGGGCTCTAACTCACAACCCTGAGGTCGAGTCACATCCTTCATTGACTTAGCCAGCCGGCAGCCCAAATATAAGATTTTCTAATTTTTGAAAACTTGATGGTTATAAACTGTTATCTCTTAGTTATCTTAATTTCTATTTATTTGATTATTAGTGAGGTTGAACATTGTTCATCACCCATGTTGACTTTCTCTTCTCAAATTGGCTTTTATAATTTTTGACATTTTTTTCTCCTTGTAAGTTTCCTGTCTTTTTATTGCTGACACGAGGGAGTCCTTTACATCTAGATGTTAACTCTTGTTGGTTTTAGGTATTACAAGTGTTTTCTCCCAGACTGCCAGCATTATTTAACATGTGAACCCAGTCTTTGTTCAATTTCTGCAGGGTAATACTCTGAAATGTACAGACAGGTCTAGCTGCCTCAGGTGAGGACAAATTTTGTAACAAATGTTGCCTCCCCCTTCTGTAAACTTAATATAGCATCTATAGTTCAGGTACTTGGAAGTCCTGGCAGGAAATAATGAACATGCTATAATTATACATATATTTCTCTTTATAAGATGAAAATGTTTCTGCAGATAGTGTGCAAAGCAAAATTTTGTCACGAGAAGTAATTAATTATGCATTTACATCTTTGTGGCACTGTGCAACACATATCCCAAAAAGGACAGTTTGAGTTCCAAAAGAACTCCCATTCTGCAAAATTTGGGAAAGTAAATAATAACCCCTTAGTCATTCATTTCCATGGTCTGGGATTTTGCTTTGGTTGTTGATGTATAGAAAGACTTTGAAGCCTTTTCCAGTATTGCAGACCATTTTCCACCCCAAAATCACTTTCTTCTTACCAGTTAGAAAGAGGAGACTATGTAGCTGTCTCTCCAAAAAAGAAATCACTTTGGGGCAAGAAGTAGTAAAATTAAGTCTATTTTCCCATTTCTATATCAAATGACCAGGAGATGATAGCAACAAAAAAGCTCTTATTTTCTCAGTGTCTTATACCACGGTCTTGTATCAAACCCTCGTCCACTGGTTCCCTATGTCAGTTTCCCAAGAATACCATAGGCCAGTGGTTCCCAAATTTTGTTCCATATTAGAATCATTGGGGGAGCTTTAAATATCTCAGGCTCAGGTCACAGCCAACACCAGTTAAAGCCAAATGTCGCAAGGTGGCATTTAAAAATGCCCAGGTGGTTCCAGCGTTCAACAATGGGTTTGGGAATCATTGCCATACTTCCCCAGGAACCCAGAGCTTGATCAAGGCTAATGTTAATGTCAGGGAGTTGTTTCTGTCCTTCACACCACGTGGGAATGAGGCTTGCTAGGACTCGATGTTCAAGTGTTAAGTGTCAAGAGGGTGAGACTCTTGTTCCTCTTGCCCTCTTCTATCTCCACAGTAATCTATCTGCAACATTTCTTCTTGAATGAAATGGGGATAATAGCTACTTCCTAGGTTTGCAGGAAAGACTGACTGCAAATCTGGGAAATAGATGATAGCGTGTCTGACACACAGCAGGACTTTAATAAATGCTTTGGAAAATCCACGTTTGTTTAATGAGGACACATTCAGGACCTGCCTTATGTAACTCTCCCTCTGAAGATAACTTCTCGTCCTTCCCAATGACACCCAAGCACACTCTTCACAGGCTCCTCCCTTTCTGCTCTTTTTACTTTGGCCCTCCCCACACTCACCTGGCTCCCTATCAGTTATTGCCAAGGAACAGCTAGACACAAAGGACTTTCTCAGATCTATGGTCACAAGGACATGTTGCCTGTGAGAACTACAGAAAAAACACAAGGTGAGAGGAGTTAGCTTGGTAGGAGAGATTGGAAGAACTGGGAAGAAGAGATTAATAGTGCTGAAAACGTGGAACTGGATGGAATTAGTGTTGAGACAATTAGGATAAAGGAAGTCATTCAGCAGTAGGAATAAAACAATCAGCCATGGGTACTTTTGAGCATCCTTCTACATGTCCAGCTCTGTGTTAAGTACTCTGATGGATTCAGGAGAAACAGAAGATCTCAAGGAGCTTGCAGAAGCAAAACAAATATGACACAATGGGAATGACCAGAGAACAGTTCAATGCCAAACGCTGAGAGCTGAAATAGATCAAAAGGGCTTGCTTGGGGAACTGTTCCTCCAGCTGGAGCCTGAGATTTTAATTAGCAGAGACAAGTAAAACATCCCAAGGGTGGGGGAGCAAAGTCAGGGGATGGGGCTGGAGGAATCTGATCACCTTCTGCTATGTCCTGTCTCTTCTTACTCTGTAGGGCTTACAGCAGATGTGAAGGGAATCTCACCCGTGATGATACTAATGGTGATAATTTACCTGATGCTTTTGTTCTGGGAAAACGAGCAGAATGAGGAAGGAGAGGGGTCCACCATAGAGCATCTGCATGTGGACTACCCTCAGAGTGACTCTCTTGTAAGGTACTGCAACCACATGGTCTTACAAAGAGTCATCAGGGGACCTGACAATACCTGCAAAAAGGAGCATGTTTTCATCCACGAGAGGCCTCGAAATATCAACAGTGTTTGCACCTCTCCCAAGAAAATGACTTGTCAGAACCATTCTTCCACTTTGTGTTTCCAGAGTTTGACAAAGTTCAGAATGACAGTGTGTCAGCTCATTGGAGGCACCAGATACCCTGCCTGCAGGTACCACATTTCCTCCGTGGAGGGGTTTATTGTTATCACTTGTGATAACGTGGGGCCAGTTACTTTCCAGAGATATGTTAAATAAGTTGAGACCACCGCCTGGGTCTGAGGGGTACTGGTACTCTCCTCTCTTGCAAACTTCTGTATGGGGTACTGGTATATTGGTTCCTCTCTCAGGGGTACCAGTAACTGGTTCGCCCTGGAGCACACCTCAACTGTGGACATGGGGTAATGCTTTGTGTGAATTGGGTAGCCACTAGTAATTCATCTGTCCTGCTGGTACGGCTAAGCTGGAATCATTTCATTCTGGAATAATAATAATAATAATAATAAAAACTCGACTGAATTGAATCATAAACTCTTCATGTGTTTTAATTTCTTGTCCCTTTTCTCTGGGTCACGTGTTGAGAGCCAAGAGTGAATCCGAGGCAGAGCTGGGATTCAGGTAAAGTGAGCAAGGTGCTCACTTCATGTACACAGTTTAAAGGCGCCCAAAATCCCAGTAACCTGGATAAATAACATTAAAAAAAATCAAAATTAATGCAAAAATTTTCTGATGAATAAAATATCTGAGTTTTAAATCAAGACCCAATCTGACAGGGTTGGACTTAAGGTGACATGAATTAGTGAGTTAGCCAGTACAGGGTCAGATCCTATTATTTGACATTTTGGTATTTTTCATCAGAGATTACTTTGCATTAAATTAATATTTTTTAAGTGTTGCATTAAAATAGTATTTATCTTGATTACTGGGCTTTTGGGTACCCCCTTAAATTTCATACCCGGAGTGAGTGCCTCCTTTTGTCTCACAATGCTCCCAGACTTGATCCTAGGTGTGGAGGCATTTGGAGTCATTGATGAGGGTCTCCTCTGAAGAGGGCATATATAATTCAAGCTGCGTCTGTTTACATTTAGCAGCTGCCTCTGTGCCTTGAAAGAAGGGGAAAGGGAGAGTGGAAGGATTGCCTGATGGGTCAGAAACCATTTCCCTTAAAGACTGTGGTGAGAAATGAATCCAGATTTCCCAGGAAGAGATTGAGACTCTCAGAGCTAAGTACCTGGATGCTTGCATCCGCAGAGGAAATAGAGAATTTGCATCCTAACTCCTGACTCTTTTCCCCTTATAGATCTTACAGTGGAACTGATTGTTTAACTCCCCCACATCCAGCTATGGGCAGGGTGTCTTTTGAGTTAGAGGGTGAGCCCAAAGAATGCAGAGGAGAGGTTCCTCATTCTGGGGGTTTGATTAAGTCCTGTTCTTCTCTGAGCATTAGCCCCCTCACCTGGGAAGTGAGGGGCTTGGACCAGCTAGTCTTTGAGGTTTCCAGGCCTATTACTCCACAATTGTGTTTCTCCTTGTTGGACGACAGGGTTAGTACTGAGGAGTATTGAGAAATAAGGGATAATTGGCAGCTGAGTGCCAGGTTACAGGGTCACTAATTCTGAGTTATGACATTTCGATCCTGTGAGAGCCAGAAACACAGTGAGCTAGAGCTGGCACAGGCTATGTACAAGCTTTAGAGGGCCCTTTCTGTTCTCATCTTTTCAGTTGAGAGATTTTAACTATTGCATTATTTATTCGAACTTAGTTCAGGGTCAGATCCAAAAAGGAGGTACACCTGTGCTAGTTGTTAACTCTGTCTTTTGCAAGCGTCAAGTTCTAACTGATTGATTTGATTGAGGGAGGGAGGACATTTACACTTGTGAATGAAGGACACTTTGCAGCCTGGGAAGTAGACAAGGCTTACTCATTACCCATTTCTCCATGGGAGTCCCACTGTCATCGTCGTCTTCGTGGAAGTTTGGATGTCACCAAGGAAGCAGAGCCCTCGGATGCTGAGTAGGAACAGGTGGTCCCTGGCAGATGACTTATTAGAGTCTAAGTAGCAGCATCATTTCTTGGGCAAAATTTTAAAGTCACTGAAATGTGTCTTTAAAGACCCTGTTTTTATATTCTGAATTCTGATTCCTTTTCCTGCCCCTCTCCCCAGCATATATTGTCCTTTTTTTTTTTTCCTTCTCACTATTTTTCCTTCCCTTCCTCCCATAAGCCCCCTCCTTCTAAGTAGAAACAGAATTTTGCAGATAAATGCATTCTCATTAAGGTGCTAGTAACTGAGACTGTCCAGTGGAATCTATTCTCAGAATATTTTCATTCAATAGGGATCAAAACCCAATTCAAATGAATTGTGATGTTTTAGACATTTGTAGTTTGGGAGGGTTTTTTTTTTTTTTTTTTAATGGGCACCTAGAAGCCCCAATCAAACCCAAGTAGCTGTGAATTCTATCCACTTGAAATGGATGTTTCAGAAAAATGATTTCAGTCAAGAATCTCTGCCTTGCTCTTCCTTTTTATTTTTCTCCCCAGTATCTTTCTGTTTTCCTGTTATCACCTCATTATTGATGTTGACAGTAGAGGATATTTAGAAAAAAAATCTAAATCCTTCTTCCCTTCTACCTTCGATCTGCAGCAAGTCTATGTTTAAGCCACACACACAAACACATCCACTTAATTCCTAATCATTTATCAATAATCAACCCAGTTATGAGGCTTATATATTCTTAGTGCTGAGTCTTTGCTCTAACTCACACACAGAACATTTTTAAATTACATATAATAAAAACCACAAGTCCATGTGTGTTAATGTCAAATGAGTGGTATAAGAAGGGAATGATTATATAGAATTATCGTATCAATATGTTGTACACCTGAAACTAATACAACATTGCATGTCAATTATACTTCAATAATAATAAAAAAGGAAATGAGTGATAAGAAGATTAGGGAAGTGAACAATAGAGTTGGTAGACATAAGTTGTGAAAAATGTGTTAAAGAAAGAATGTGATCTGAATTGGGCTTTGAAGGATTTCAAGAGGCGGAAAAGAGTAGGCACTCAAGAAAGGACCAAAAATGGAGACACAGAATAGGGTGCATTTGGAGAAGGGTGGATAGTGCTGATTTGGTTCATGTACCAAAATAATGGGAGATAAACCTTGAGAAGCTGGTTGAGATTAGATCAAGAACGCCTTGACTACATGGCCTCAGGGGATTAGATTGCCTTGAGTAGGCAATGAGGAATATTTCAAGGTTTTTGAAATAGTGTCATTGCAAGGGGTATTTTTAGAAAAGCAGTGTATTGAAGGAATCGGAGGGGCCAGGAGCAGTGGTCAGGAGGTTAGAGTGGTAATGCAGGAGATATAAGGGGATGAATCTCTCAGTGGTGGGAGGGAAAAAAATTCTTTCTAGAGCAAGAGAAGGAATCATCACCCTGAATAAGCATTTTTTCTGAGATTCTCATGATGAATTTTCCAGTATTGAGCTCAAGTAGAGGATATTCTACATGTTATGTTGTTAACAAATGTTGAGAAACTAGCACATATACAGTTCAGTGTTTGATTCTGTACCAAATAAAAAGGAGCAGAAACAAAGTTCCAGGTTCAAGGAATTTTCAACCCTAAAAAGAGGGAGAAAAGAATTACATACATCATCTAACTTGAAAAGTAAAAAAAGAACATATAAAATGAAGTGCAATGTAATCTATGCTGTGGGGTTTCAAAAAAGCTGAAAACAAATCACTGTGGGTTAAAATATAAACAGGGATGATTTCTTCAAAGAAGAAACAATGATACCACCACTGGGCATTGCCAAATGCCCACTTTATTAAATTCTCTGAGCATCCTTGGTTCCCGTTGTCTCCTCCTTCTACCCCATACAATTCTACCTACCCCTTTCTTGCCCCTCCTTCCTCATTCAGCTAGACCAATAACAGAAACTCCCAGGAAACAAATAGTTTCACTTCTCAGCCCTGTAACCAGCTGGATTCTTTCTCTGCAGGACCAACTTGCCAGAGGAACTGGTAAAGAGAAATTCTATGACTGCGAGTGGTGGGGAAAGAAATGAGAGATGGGGGAAATAACATGTTTTGAGGCCGTAGGAAACTCAGAAGTAGTAAGGAATGTGTTGGGTGAGATTACTGTGACCACTATGTAGATGACAGTCCCTCCCAAAGAGATTATAGACAAAGAGAAAAGAGAGAAATAACTACTTCGTTTGGGGCACTTTAAACATACTATCTTGTACAATTCTCACATTCCCCCCCCCCTTTGTTTTTTCTGCATGGGGGAAACTGAGCTTAAAGGAGTTCAAGTAAATTGCGTATGAGCGGGTAAGCGGGGATTTGGAGCTAGGTCTTCAGATTCCACAGCTGAGTATCTTTTCATGCCATCATCCTTCCATAGAAGGAGCCTGAACTTACATGCAGGAGTCAATCCTGGGAATAACTGCCCTGAGGAAAAGAGAACTATCTCATTAATATTCTCCTTATTTTCATCTTTTACTTTTTTATTTTTACTGCAGAAGAGAGTACCCCAGATCTGAGATGGATTCTTTCTTTCTGCTGCTCCTCGGCCTGGGTTTGGTTCTTGCAGGAGCTCCAGAAAGCATAATGGAGATAATTAACGAAGAATTTTCGGGGGAAGAGATGTACTATGATGTGGCAAACAGGGACCAAGAAAAACGGACTAGTGAGGTATTAATGAACTTGACTCTGTTACATAAAAATACTAGTGCCAGTACGTCCAAGGATAGTTTGTCTTCCTCATTATTGACATTCAGAAGATTACATTATAGCTTCCCCGGAGGAGACAGCCCAGGTAACGACAAAGAGTATTGCAATGACGTGGTGGTCTGGAGAAAAGTTTCCGAAGCTAATGGGTCATGCAGGTTGAGCAATAACTTCATCCATGGCTCCATGGAAGTGATGCACGGGGTGCCCAAGGCCTCCAGCTGCAAGTGTGGACAGAATCTTGGCATCAACTGCTCTAGGAGCACACGTCTGGAGACCACTATGTGCCAGCTTACTATGGACAAACAGTTCGCCAGGTGCCAATACCACAGCAATACCTCATTAAAGAAAATATTGGCAATGCTGACAGGTCATTCTCTGATGAGCTGGTTAGTTAGTGGCTCCAAGTTGTAAATCCCACAGGGCTTTGAGACCAGAGTCTCTCTAAAGAAAGACATCCTTATTCTCATTATTGTTTATTTCCTTCTATTATCCGTATCTACCATTTCAGCAATATAGCAAACTCTTGGTTATCTATACTAACTGGAGGAATGAAAAATGCAAAATTGTGAATTCAATTAAAATTTATAACTGATCCTGGAGTACAGATTCTTTCTCTCCCTCTCTCTCTGCCCCACTTCTCTGTCTCTGTCTCTGTCTCTGTCTCTGTCTCTGTCTCTGTCTCTCTCTCTCTCTCTCACACACACACACACACACACGCTTTCTTGGAACCAGACCAAATTCTATCCTAGCTCAGCTATTAAGCCAAGAAGCAGAGTCCATCCAACCTGACAAAATTAAGAGAAAAGGCCCAAAACCAATACTGATAATTGAAAGTTAATTGTACTGCCTCTGAGACTATTCAGAGAAATAATGAATGAGCATAGGGGATATTATTATCTCCGTTTTTCAAATAAGTGTGTGCATCCATGCTCACAAATGTGAGCACCCACCCATGCAACCAGGTGCTGCCTGTCCTCCAAAAGATGCCAGAAGAAAAAGATGCTTTTTGGCTTAGCTGTTGCCCTCGGTCAACAGCTCCGGCCCTATGCAAGCTCCATTCCTCCATCCTTGTCCCTATCTATGTCACAAGTTGCTACAGATGGAATGATAAAGCTCTTATTGCAATTTTTACTCAGCATGGTCTTGATTCCCTGGGACTGTGGGAGAGGGATGCAAGCCATGGAGAAATAGAGCAGGTAGAAAGATGGGAAACAGGACATCTCTGCCAAGTACTAGGCAGGGTTAGTCTTCGATCTTGTTTCTGATGTTGTATTGGTTTTTTTTTTTTTTCACTACCAATTGTTTATTTGTAAGTTTTAGGGTTCAACACTCTACACAAAGTATGGGCAATTATCTTGTTCCTTAGTGGGTGCTTTTGTGTTCCTGTTCCCTCCATCCTGAGACCACTCTTTTAATGTCCTGATTTTAAATAAATACATGTATAGCAAATTTTACATCACTGTAACACTTTTCTTACTGTACAGCACTCTTAATATATCAATTTTCCTAATGCTTTTCACATCATGTGCAGGATTCTCATTTTATTAACTGCAAGACTCTGACAATCAACCAATATGCAGCATTAGGGCAGATAGTTTTATATCTTTCAGCTGGGTTTTCCTTGTCAGTATGGTGCCTGCTTAAATAGTCACTATGAGCTTGGCCAAATAGGTGTGTAGTTAGCACTCAATTTTCTCTTGGCAGCCAGAGGAGAAGGTGATAGAGGGAAATGCCTGGGACCCAGAGTTTTCTTCTCCGTAGGAGGAGAACCTGGAGCCCTGGAGGAGAGGTATGCTCCCTGGGGTCCATTCTGGGGATAGTTCTATGTGGCAAGGCTGGTGCTACCAGTCACTCATCACACGTGGGACAGGTTCTCCAGAGCAGAGCGGTCCATCGGGTCTCTTCTTGGTTCCAACTTAGTTCCATTTGAGTCACTTCTTCCCTACAGTACAGTCCTACTGTAGAGTCAAGCTCTGGGTGATGGGCATGTCAGCCCCAGAGACAATAACTATTCAAGCTCTGGCAAAGTTTTTTGGTAATATGCAAAGAAAACGCAAATTCAGCCTCGTTCAGAATTTAGTACAGACTTCTTCCTTCACCAGAAGAGAAGAGCAAAGAGCCATAGTAGATACCTCTTTCTAGGCCAGGACCATCCTCTAAAGACTCTTAAGAGCAAATCTTTCCACTTCTCTGAAGGAATCGGGAGCTCCCAGGGCATATCTAATCATCATACTGTGAAGTCTGAAAGATGTCAAATGTGGAGATGTCATCGAGAGTTGAGACTCCTAACTACTGGCATTTCCCACCCTCAAAGCCTGTCACCCCTTTGACATAATGTGCAGCCTGAGGTCCCTCATGATGATGATAGGCAAGGGATTTCACATTTTAAAACATTGAGTCTTTGTAATGTCCTTTCTCTGTTCCCAAACCACAGAGAGCTTTTTTTTTTTTTTTTTTCCTTTCATTTTTCTTGTAGCTTTACACCTAAATTTCTCAGCCTGGCTTCCAAGGCTACTAATGCCCCATTCTCATCTCACCTAGCCTGACCCCAGCACTGTCCATCTTCTGTTGCTTTAGGGCTGCTGTCTTCACAGTCCCCAGAACTCACCTCCTTGTCTTCACTCCGTTGGTGGGCTGGTCCTGATAGGCTTCCTCTTCATGGTCTCATTCTGTCACCTCAGCCCCTTCAACTGCACAAGCCCGCCTGGCTACAAAGGGCCAAACAAGTGTCTCTTGGACTTCCTAGAAAGATAACTGAGGGTAGATTTGTGTCATTTCTCTGCAGCTACAGAGAGACATTAGAGGGAATGAAATGAGGGAATAAAGGAGACAGATCCAATCCCAAGGGCCACAGAAGGGAGAGTTGGATAGAGAAAGGAAGCTGGGAATGTAATGATAGAGAGTTTTGAGAAAGGGATACTAAGGGGGGTATGTAGCACAAAAGTAATACCCATCTTGCCTTTAGCCATTCCCTCTGCTTTCCCAACATGAAGGGCACTAAATTCCCTTTAATCAACAATTCTGAAGCGAAACAAGTCCTGGCTCCCAAGGCCCAGGGTGATGCTGAAGTAAGGGGAGCCTTTGTGACATCACAGATAAGTCCTCATATGTTTTACTGCCTCATCAGGCTCCCCCACCCCCAAGTCACTTCACATCAATGTCCTTATCTACATGATGAGGAGGCTGGATTAGATCTCGGGGCTCTCTGACTTGGATAGCCATCAGGATCAGTGTGGTGGTGTTCTCTGGTTGCCTGCCCCAAACTACCCGCTCGGCCTCAAGCCAAAGAGGTACAGTGAGGCATGGAGCTGCCCAGCCACACTTCTTTTCCCAGGATCTCTGAGCAGGAGTGATGTGTGCCACTTCTACATCCAGGTTTTGTGACATGGAACTGGCCTCCTCTGTGCTTTTTTTTTTTTCTTCCCAACTGCCAGATCCCCAAAATGGACATGGGTGTGACTCACCTTTCATCCCTTAGATGATAATAGTGTTCTAGGAATGTTCTAGGAATGAGCTGAACACCAAAAGGGAAGGAAGGCATGTACCTGAATAACTGTGTGAAGCAGAGATATCTCACCAATCTGGACTGCTTAATTATATGAGAGAGAAATACATATGTATATACATTTTTTACATTTTTATTTATTTAGTTTAGAGAGAGAGAGAGAGGGAAAGAGAGAGAATCCCAAGCAGGCTCACCACTGTTAGGGCAGAGCCTGACGCAGGGCTCGAACTCACGAACTGTGAGATCATGACCTGAGCTGAAATCAAGAGTCAGATGTTTAACTGACTGACTGAGCCACCCAGGTGCCCCAATATGTATATTTTTAAATTCACCATATTTTGTTCCATTAGCCTAGCCTTACCCTAACAAATTTACTAGCTGTAGGAGCTGTTATCAAATACGAATCCCTGGGCCCTGGTCCAGGTGATTTGGGTTCTATAGTTCTGGGATACGACTACAGCATACAAGACTTTTACAAGCGTTAGGTTTGCTGATGTGGTTTGAAGTTTGAACACCACTAGATTAGATGGCCTAAAATCTTTCCTTCTAGTTATAGAACATTCTAATTCTAGTCCCAGTGAGGGGAAAAAAGGTTGCTGTGTTTGTGTTCAGAGATTTTGCAGACAGCACTGGGGCAAAACAAGTCAGTTTAACTCCGACTGACTCTGAACTTCGTTCGCAGTGTCCCAAACTAGCAAGATGGCATTGTTGTCTTCAAACTCCCTGGAAGTGAACACACTGCAAGAGGGACTCATGTTTCCAAAAACACGAGAGTGGCTGAGATGTTAGAAGAGGCGTCACACACATGGAATGCATCCTTTTTACTCCGGCAACTAGAGAACTGGCAGACCTTCATGTTTATTAATATGTTAAACTTTTCAAGATCACATATGATAATTACCACAGGGATGGTTAATAGGTAGTAGCAATATTTAATTACCAACTGAGATCTTATAATGTGCCAGGCGCTTGTCTAAAATGTACATATGGTTTCTTTATTCTCAGAGCAACCTCCATGAGGTAGATTATTATTATCCCTGCTTCAATGATGAAGAAACTGAAGCATAAAGACTTCAGGAAATATACAAAGTCACACACATAATAAGTGGTCCCCCAGGAACAAACAAGGATGGTCTGATTCCATAAATTAGGTTTTTTTTTTTTAGTTTTTATTTATTTTTTTTCAATATATGAAATTTATTGTCAAATTGGTTTCCATACAACACCCAGTGCTCATCGCAAAAGGTGCCCTCCTCAATACCCATCCCCCACCCTCCCCTCCCTCCCACCCCCCATCAACCCTCAGTTTGTTCTCAATTTTTAAAAGTCTCTTATGCTTTGGCTCTCTCCCACTCTAACCTCTTTTTTTTTTTTTTCTTCCCCTCCCCCATGGGTTTCTGTTAAGTTTCTCAGGATCCACATAAGAGTGAAAACATATGGTATCTGTCTTTCTCTGTATGGCTTATTTCACTTAGCATCACACTCTCCAGTTCCATCCACGTTGCTACAAAGGGCCATATTTCGTTCTTTCTCATTGCCATGTAGTACTCCATTGTGTATATAAACCACAATTTCTTTATCCATTCATCAGTTGATGGACATTTAGGCCCTTTCCATAATTTGGCTATTGTTGAGAGTGCTGCTATAAACATTGGGGTACAATGCCCCTATGCATCAGTACTCCTGTATCCCTTGGGTAAATTCCTAGCAGTGCTATTGCTGGGTCATAGGGTAGGTCTATTTTTAATTTTCTGAGGAACCTCCACACTGCTTTCCAGAGCGGCTGCACCAATTTGCATTCCCACCAACAGTGCAAGAGGATTCCCGTTTCTCCACATCCTCTCCAGCATCTATAGTCTCCTGATCATAAATTAGGTTTTTAATGTTTATTTATTTATTTTTGAGAGAGAGAGAGAGAGAGCACAAGCAGGGATGGGGTAGAGAGAGTGAGACACAGAATCGGAAGCTGGCTCCAGGATCTGAGCTGTCATCACAGAGCCTGGCGTGGGGCTCAAACTCATGAACCAAGAGATCATGACCTGAGCCGAATTTGGAAGCTTAACTGACTGAGCCACCCAGGTGCTCCAATAATTAAATGGTATCTGCCATTATTATTTTCATTATGATTAGATCAGGGCACGGTGTTAAACACACAACTGAAGAAAAGCATTTACTATTGCTGAGAAAGGGTTTCTGTCTTGAATATGTGAAGAGTTCTGTCTATTTAATAAGTTAAAGATGAACATACCTGAAGAAAAATAAACCAGGGACGCAGAAAATTAACAAAAGAAATAAATAGTCATTAAACATTTGGAGATCTTTTTTCCCCTTTCTTCTAAAGGTAATATAGATAAAAGCAGTGTGATATCATTGTTTACCTGCCCAATCAACAGAAATAACTTAAAATAATAACATAGTGGTGGCATAGGTACAGGAAAAGGGACAATTCTCGGGCACTCCTCCTGGGAAAACAAATTAGTACATTTGCCATCTCTCTGGAGAACAGATAGAACTAAGCCCTATTCTAGTTTTCAGACTCTCTGCACATTTGGTTCCTTTAGTTCACTGATGACAATCCTCCTTCCTCTTATACATCCTTTAGGTAAGAGACTCAACTCAGTTAATTCTGGCCCTTAGGACTTTGAGTTGGGGATCTCCCCAGGTGCCTGAGTGGGCCCTGGGGCTTGTCCTACAGATGGTCAAAGAACAGGGCAGAGCCCCAGGCATGAAAGCTCCAGGCTATGCTGCTTGGTTCACTTTCCTTGCTCTCCCCAGCTCAGGCTGTCCTGAGAACTCCATGTTCTTTCCAGGAACATGGGCTGAGATTTCAGACCCCATCCCATTAAGCACGCCTTCTGAGAGCTCTCATGGCCTCAGGAAGCAGGGCCTGTCAGAGGAGGAATCAGCAGGGGTAGGAGCATGAGAGCAAGGTTGGGAGGCTGTTCTCTTGGGAGATGCCCACACAAAGAGTGACCTTTACTTTTCCCCTTCTGACACTCACCTCCCCCCAACCATCCCTTCCTCATCCTACATCCGTATTCTCTTCTCTTGCCCAGACTGTGCCTGCAACACACATCTCCTTTTCGCACCTTGTCATGGCCTCTTGCTTTCTAGTTTCCTTTTAGGCTTTGCCCCACTTGACTTTATGTGTTCTCTGTGTGTCCTGCATTCATACTCACCTGCCAGGTGTAGAGTGACAAGGGTTCTGGAATCAAGTCACCCATAAGACTTAGACCACTATTCAGTCTGTCATGGTTCCAGCTCCTGTGAATCTGGGGCTCATGGAGCACATGGCTCTGAGTTGCCCAGGTGGAAAAGGACAAGAACAGTGTGAATTGATGAACTCACCCTGGGTACACATTGAGCCTTTTTAGTGGGTGCCTCAGCTAGTCTTCTAGCAACCTCCCAGTCTACTAAATTCCCCTTTGTCTTCCTTTAGAAAACACTGGAATTTCTCAGCTATATTTATAAAACTCATTGTAATCATTTTAATAAACTACATATTTTTGTGCCTAACTGCCAGACAATATGGTCATGGTTGTGAACATCGCTCAGTGTGTGGCAAATTATATTGATGTAAATTTGTTTTTATCACACTTCAAAAATCTGTCCATAATGTTTTTTTGTAGTTTTATTTCTCATGTCAGGCAGTCACCTGTCCTTAAGCTATAAAAGTTGAAAGGCATGTCTATGTAGGCCCAGACTGGTTGAATAGGCATTTGGACCTAGGTGAGAGAAATGTAATGAGATTACAGTGACGTGGTCCATTACGGGGGCAGAGTAATTAGAGCAGTTAATGAGAAGATATTTATAGGCAAGCAGTTGAGAAATTTCCATATGTAAGGCTGTCCATACCAGCTGTTGTGGGGGAAAAAGCATAAATAAATGTACCCTTACTGCACAAGGTATTGAATACAGGACAGTAGAATAATATCTTAAGAGGGAGACATATCTCTTTTGTCTAGGGTGATTAGTGCAGGGACCTGTAAAAGAACTAAAATTTTGAACTTGATGGATGATCCATTCAAATAGCTAAGATTTGAATAGGAGGAAGAAAAAGGTACTAGGAATGGGAAGTAACACATAAGTACAAGTAGGTGGAAAGATTGTTATAGACAGAGGAGTATTAGAATAAATAATTTATATGTTTTTTACCTACAAGATTGTGGTTGCTGAATAATGGTTCCCAAAGATGTCCAGGTCCTAATCCCTAGAACTGGTGAGTGTTACTTTATATAGCAAGAGACTTTGCAGATGTGATTAAGTTAAGGATCTTGAGATGTGGATTATCTGGGTTGCTCCTGAGTACAGTTATAAGTGCCCCTGTAAGAGGAGCCTGCAGAGATTTGACTACATCAGACGAAGGCAATTTGACTGAAGCAGGACAATTGCAGAGCACTTACATGAGCTTGCAGTTGGGAAAGTCATCTAACACAAAGCCTATTTTATAAGAAAATGTTGAATATCTCATGAAATTTATTGAATAGTGAAATATCTCATGAATTTATTGAGTACTGAAAGTGAAAACAGAATGCTTGGGTGGGTACAGAATGCCAAGCATCACAAGAGTGTATCACATATCGCTAGGCAGCCCAGGAAAAGGTCCAAATTCAAAATTCAAAGTAGTTTCTACTGAATATGTATTGCTTTCACATCATCACAAAGTCAAAAAAATCATGAAGCCAAACCATCACAAGTAAAGACACAAAATAGATGAATAGTTGTCTAGGACTGGCGGGAGAATGGGGAGTGATGGAGGTGCACACGAGGGATCTTTTGAGGGTGATGGGAATGTCCTGAAAGTGGATTATGAGACAATGGCACACCTCTAAGTTTACTAAAAATCACAGAATCGTGCATTTTAAAGGAGTGACTTTTATGTTATGTGAACTATACTTCAATAAAACTGCTAAGGAAAAACCCAAGGAATTTATTGTTGACACATTTTCCTGATCTCCTTCCATCCTAACAGCAAGTCCTGTGATTTTTATGTCCTAAATAACTTAAATCTATCATTTACCTCCATTTTGTTCTTCCCAATATTTTTTAGATTTTCTTTACTTATTTTGAGAGAGAGAGCATGTGTGCATGCAGAGGAGGGGTAGAGAGAGAGGGGGAGAGAGAGAATCCCAAGCAGGCTCTGTGCTGACAACAGGGCTTGATCTCACGACTATGAGATAATGACCTGAGCCAATATCGAGAGTTGGGTGCTTAACCGACTGAGCCACGCAGGCGCCCCTGTTCTGCCCAGTTTTTGTTTAAGATATTCCCAATAATTGCCTATCTGATTTCTTCTGGCACCCCCTTGTGCCTGCCTAGCCGTTCTCTAGTGTGCAAACACAATTTTCTGCTAAAAATATAAATCTGTTCATGTCTACTCAAGTTGGGATTCTTTTCAGATGACATCTGGCCATTTACAAACACTCTACTTATTTTCTGTTGGGTGGCTGCTTTTTTTCTTTTAAACAAATAGGAAGTAATTTTCTTTATATATTACAGACATGGCAGGATAATTTATTAAGACACTTATTTGTTTACTTTTTTTTTTTTTTTTGGTCCTTCTCTATGAGACAAAACCAATATAATCACTTTTCTCTTTTCCATTACCAAAAAAGGCAAGTTTTTGTAAATAAACCTCGTGGGTTATTAACATCTTTTGTATTTCAGGCCAGGTAACAGCAGTGAATAGTAATGAAGAGTGTGCTAGTCTCCCAGAGATTAATTTGAGTGTTAGGGCCCCTGAAGAAAGTATGGCCAAGAGTGAAAGAAGAGAGTACATTTCCTTGAAAGTGGATAGAAAGGAGAATTATCTTTGGGGATGGTGTATTTCCTGCAACTAGAAGAAAGTAGTGACCCAGTATTCATACAGCCCCCAAATGAGGAGATGTGAGTTGGCTGGATTCTAAGTTCAGAGGTGGCGTGTGGATTTTTTTTTTCTTGTGCACTCTCAGGAGGATTCTTATTATATAAATGAACCAAACATAGTCACTGTATATAGGCCCTATGTTTACTTCTTTATAGCAAGTGGGATTCATAGGCTTAAAAGGTCACCAGGGTCAAATTCAAATTTTTACCCATCTGGTTGTCTTAAATGTCACCTTGGTAAGCATATTTTTTGCCTTTTAGAGCATGTATGCTTTGCATACCCATAAAACTACACCCAACATCTGCAAGCCACAGGGTAAAATAAGCCCTCTAGCTATAAAACAACAGCAGCAACAACAACAACCACCCACAAGCTGCTGCTGCCCTTTGGAGCTCTCTGACTCAAAGACTCCCCTTCATTCTGCTGAGCGCCATCTTTTAGACACATAAACCCCCCTCTTAATTCCCTCTCCCCTGGGAGTTTTCTTGGTCCCCCACCCCCACCCCATCTCCCCGCCCTGGCCTTAAGGATGGTGCCTCACCACCACCACATGATGATGGTGGTCTCTGGGTGGTCTCCTGCTGCGTGGGACCTCACCCACACATCCACTTGCCCAGCGGCACCCACATAAAGCTTGTGTGCTACTGCCACACTGTGGTTGTATCTTTTTCTTTCATCAGTCTCCAGATTCCTCAGACTATAGTTCTCATCTTCATGCGGTGATCCTTGTTCCAACACCGCAGCCTCTGCCCAAGACTTTGTTTTTTTTCTCCCTGGCGACGGAATGCTAAGGGTGTGGCAAGTGTAAGCCAATCGCCACTAAGGCTTGTTATATTCCTTCACATTTTAACTTTTTGTTTTTTTTAATTTTTTAATGTTTATTTTATTTTTGAGAGAGAGAGAGAGAGAGAGAGCGTGAGAAGGGGAGGGGCAGAGAGACAGGGAGACACAGAATCTGAAGCAGGCTCCAGGCTCTGAGCTGTTAGCACAGAGCCCACCGCAGGGCCAAACCCACAAACCGGGAGATCATGACACGGCCAAAGTCGGATGCTTAACCGACTGAGCCACCCAGGTGCCCCACATTTTAACTTTTTAACACAGTTTTATTGAGATGTAATTGACATATGATAAACTGCACATATTTATTTGAATTGTCTAATTTCGTAAGTTTTGACATATGTCTATGCCCATTAAATCATATCCAACATTTACCAAATTTCATGCCCTTTAGTTATTCCTTCTTCTCACCTTCCCTACCCCCAATCCCCAAGCAACCACTGATCTGCTTTCTTTTCACTACAGATTAATTTCCATTTTCTAGAGTTTTATAGAAATGGAATCATACACTATGTACTATCTTTTGTTTGGCTTCTTTAACTCAATTTAATTATTTTGAGATTCATCTATGCTGTTGTGTGTATCAATAGCTCATTCCTTTTTCTTGCTGGGTGGCATTTCATTAAATGGATACACTGCAATTCATTTATCCATTTACCTAATGGTAGAAATTTGAGTTGGTTCTAGTTTTTGGTGATTGCAAATAAAGCTGCTGTGAACGTTCATGTAAAAGTCTTTGTGTGACCATACGTTTCTTTTTCTCTGGAGTAAAACCTACTAGTGGAATGGCTGGGTCAAACGGTGGATGTGTATTTACCTTTCTAAAAACCTACTGAGCTGTTTCCAAATTTGTTTGTATCATTTTATATTGTCACCAGCACTATTAGGAGAAATCCAGTTCACCGACATTCTTACTGACACTTGGTAAAGTCAGTCATTTTCATTGTAACCATTCTAGTAGGTGTCTGGTGGTATCTCATTGTGGTTTTAAGTAGCATTTCCTTGAACACTAAGGATATTGAACAACTTTTTCATGTGCTTATTTGTTTGCCATCCATATATCTTCTTTTCTGAAGTGCCTGTTAAAACATTTTCCTATTTTTTTATTGGATTATTTGCATTTTCATTGTTGCATATTCTGGATACAAGTCCTTTTTATATATGTGTGTGTGTGTGTGTGTGTGTGTGTGTGTATGATGCAAATACATATGCATTCATATATATGTTATAATGCATATATATGTACAGTTGTATATATATTATAATGCATATATGTGTGCATTTGTATACAATGCATATATATATGGATTCATATATATTACAATGCATATATATATTATAATACACATATATGTGCATTCATATATATTATAATGGATATATATGTGCATTCGTATATATATTATAATGCATATATGTGCATTCATATATATTATAATGCATATATATATGCATTGCATCTAGTATGGATGTGTAATGTTTATCAGTTTTCTCTTCAATACTGCTTTAACAGCATCCCACAAATTTTGCTACGCTATGTGATTCTTTTCAACAGTAGTCAGATCAAAATATTTTCTAATTTCCATTTTGATTTTATGTTTGTCCCATGGATTATTTAGAATTGGTTTGTTTAGTTTCTATATATTTTGAGATTTTTGAGAGGTCTTTCTCTTACTCATTTATAATTTCATTCCAATGTCAGAGAATATATTTTGTTTAACTTGGATCCTTTTGAGGTTATTAAGACTTGTTTCACGGCAGAAAGTTTGGTGTATCCTGGTAAGTGTTCTGCAGGAGCTTGAAAAAATATGTATTTGCTTTTGTTGTATGGAATGTTCTATAAATGTAACTGGGGATAAATTTGTTGTTAATTTGGTTCAAGTCCTCAATATTCTTGCTGATTTCCTGCCTACTTGACCTATCAGCTATTGAGAAATGGATATGGAAGCTCAAACTGTAATATATGGATTTCACTTCTCCTTATAGTTCTTTCTGTATTTGCATCTTGTAATTTGAAGCCCAATTTTTAGGGGCATAAAAATTTAGGATTGTTACGTCCTGTTGATTAATCGAACCTCATATTTGGAAATGACCCTCATTAGCCTTGGTAATATTCTTTGTTTTGAAATCTGCTTTATCTGATATTACTATAGCACTCCAGCTTTCTTTTGATGAACACTAGCATGGTATATGTTTCTACATCCTTTATTGTTACCTTCTTTATGTGTCTTCATATAAAGTGTATTTCTTGAAGGCAGTATATACTGAATCTTGTTTTGTTTTTTAAAATCCCAGTCTATCATTAGCTTTTAATTGGTATGCTAAGACCATTTACATTTAATGAGATTATTGATACAGTTAGTTGGAGTCTAACTCCTGCTATTTGTTCTATTTGTCCCTTCCATTTTTTCCTCCCTTTTCTGATTTTGGGGCCTTCACTTGATTTATGAATTTTTTTTATTCCACTTTTATCTCCTTTGTTGACTTTTTAACTACAGCTCTTTGTTTTAATTCAGTGGTTGCATTAGGATATACAGTATATATCTATAAATTATAGCTTACTTTCAACTGATACTGTACTACTTCACTCAGTATAAAAACCTTATGCTAGTATACTTGGATTCCTCTCAGATTCTATGCTATTTTCATGCATTTTACTTTGGAATACGGTATAAATCCCATTATACATTGCTACTAGTTTTGGTTAGTCTGTTTTATTTTAAATAAATTTAAATTAAAAAAAAAAAGCAGGGCACCTAGGTGGCTTAGTCGGCTGAGCGTCTGACTTAGGCTCAGGTCATGATCTCATAGTTCGTGAGTTCAAACCCCACGTCAGGCTCTGTGCTAACAGCTCAGAGCCTGGAGCCTGCTTTCGAATTCTGTGTCTCCTTCTCTCTCTGCTCTTCCCCCCACTCACACTTTCTCTCTCTCTCTCAAAAATAAATAAACATTAAAAAATAATAACAAAAAAATCATATGTATTTTCCCATTTAATTAAATACCATTTATAATGTTCTTCATTCAAAAATAAATAAATATTAAAAAATAATAACAAAAAAATCGTATGTATTTGCCCATTTAATTAATTACCATTTACAATGTTCTTCATTCCTTTGTGGAGATTCACATTTCCAATTGGTATAATTTTCTCTTTGCCAGTTTACCTTCCCTGTTTGCTGGTGATGACTTTTTGTAAGCTCTGCAATCTAAGAATGCTTTTATTTTGCCTTCGTTTTTTAAAGATATTTTTACCAGGTATAGAATTTCTACCTTGACAACTTTCTTACTTTGAGTACTTTAATATTTTCCTGCTCTCTTCTTACTTACATTATTTCAGAAAAGAAATCTAACATCACCCCTCTCTTTGCTTCTCCAATCCTAGCATGCCATTTTTCTGAGGCTGCTTCTAAGGTTTTCTTTTCATGACTAGGTCAGGGTTGTTTTCTTCCCAGTTTGGTTATGATGTGCCTTGGTATAGTTTTCTTCATGTTTTGTGCTTGGAGTTCATTGAGCTTTTTTTTGATTTGTGAATTTATACTTTCCATCAACTTTTGAAAGTGTTTGGCTATTACTGCTTCTAATTTTTTTTTCTATCCCCCTGCTTCTCCTTTTCAAAGACTCTAATTACTCATCTGAAGTCACTTGAATTAATTCTACAGCTTGCTGATGCTCTTTTCACTCTTTGTTTTCTTGTTTGATGTTTCATTTGGATCATTTCTATAACCTTCAGATTCACTAATCTTTGTTCTGCAATATCTAATCTGCCATTAATCTCATCCAGTGTACTTTTCATCTCACACATTTTAGTTTTTATCTTTAAAAGTTTCAAAGTTTGATTTGTTTTTTTCTATTGTCTATGAATCTACTTAATTTTTTGCACATAAGAAATCCAGTTATAATAATAATTAAAAAAAATTTTTTAATGTTTATTTATTTTTTGAGAGACAAAGCATGAGGAGGGGAGGGGCAAAAAGAGTGGGAGACACAGAATCCAAAGCAGACTCCAGGCTCTGAGCTGTCAGCACAGAGCCCAACACAGGGGCTCAAACCTGTGAACCATCAGGTCATGACCTGAGCCGAAATCAAGACTCAGATGCTTAACTAACTGAGCCACCCAGCCGCCCTTATAATAACAGTTTTAATGTCTTTATTCTATGCCTTCTTATGGCCAAATGCAATTGAATGATTATTCTCCTCAGTATGGTTTTTGTTTATCTGCTTCCTTTTTTAGTAATTTTCTAAAAGTTTTTATTTATTTATTTTGAGAGATAGACAGTGTGTGTGAGTGGGGAAGGGGCAGAGAGAGAGAGAGGGAGAGAGAATCCCAAGCAGGGTCTATTCCATCAGCATGGAGCCTGACTCAGGGCTCAATCCCATGAACTGTGAGATCATGACCTGAGCGGAAACCAGGAGTCGGACGCCTAACCGACTGAGTCACCCAGGTGCCCCCAGGCTTAGTTATTTTTGATTGGATGCCAGATGTTGTGAATTTTACCTTGTTGGTTTACCAGGTAAGGATAATTTTGCATTCCTATAAATTTTCTTGAACTATTTTCTGGGATGCACATAAGCTATTCGGAACCACTCGATCCTTTTGATTTGTTAGGCAGGTGCAGAGCAGTTGCAGCCTAAGGCTAATTATTGCCCATTACTGAGGCAAGACCTTCCTGAGTACTCTACCTAATATCCCATGCATCTTGACTTTTTCCAGCCTGGTTAGTGGGGTTAGGCACTATCTTCTCTGATCCTTTTAGATAATTCTTTCCCCAGCCTCAGGTGGTTTTCTCCCACACTCATGATAAACAGTACTCTGCTGCATACTTGAGAGAAACCCTGTGCAGATCTCCACGTTTCTGTTCAAGGCAGTGCTCTCCTTTCTAGTACTGTGTCCTGTGGACTCAAGTTTCTTGGCCTCCTTGTTTCCTCAATTCCTCCTCCTCATCTCCTGTAGTTTTCAGGCTCCTCCTGTTTGCCAACCCTTCACTTGTGCCTGAAATCTCTCTCCAGGCAGTAAGCCAGGCAAATTGTAGGACTCACCTTGTTAGTTTCCTGTATCTCAAAGATCAGTGTGTTTGGTTGTCTCATGTTAGTGTCTTGAAACTAATTTTTCCAGCATTTTATCAGTTTTAAAAATTGTTTCAGGTGGGAGGGTAAATCAGGTCCGTGTTACTCCATCTTGACTAGAAGATTATATTCATCCTTATGTATGCTTTCATTTTAAAACCAAATCTGGGGGTGTCTGGGTGGCTCAGTCAGTTAAGTGTCTGATTCTTGGTTTTAGCTCAGGTCATGATCTCATGGTTCACGAGTTCAAGCCCCATGTTGGACTCTGTGCTGACAGCGTGGAGTTGGTTTGGGATTCTGTCTTTCCCTCTCTCTCTGCTCCTCTCCCTCTCACTCTCTCTGTCTCTCTCTCTAAGTTAATAAATTAAAAAAAAATTTAAAAACCTGTATGTTAAAAAAACCACAAAAATTAGGGGTGCCTGGGTCACTCAGTCAGTTAACCATCTGACTTCGGCTCAGGTCATGATCTCATGGCTGGTGAGTTCTAGTCCTGCGTTGGGCTCTGTGCTGACAGCTCAGAGCCTGGAGCCTGCTTCGGTTTCCATTTCCATCTCTCTCTGCCCCCTCCAACACTTGTGCTCTGTCTCTATCAAAAATAAATAAACATTAAAAAAAATTAAAATTAAAATTAAAATAAATAAATAAAACCAAGTCTAGGGGAGCCTGGCTGGCTCAGTCGGTAGATCCTGCAACTCTTAATCTCAGGTTTGTAGGTTTGGGCCCCACGTTGGGTGTGGAGATTGCTTGAAAATAAAATCTTAAAAAAAAAAAAAAAGTTTAAAGTGTTTTTGTCTAAACAGGCTCCTTAAAATTTTTGGAGATAAACCACCTCTCCTTGCTTTTCTAGTGAGGAGGTAAATCTATCATGGCAGAGTTGCACTCATAATGAGTTAATGATGCAAAAGCTAAGAAATATAGGAGTTTGATGAAGATCTCATAGGAAATAAGAATACTTTGTGAAGGCATAGATGAGCATTTTGCTTTTACTGCTGTAGAATATTGGGAAAGAGAGAAATTCTTTACAGCACAAGAAATTCTTTACCAAATTCTTTGGTAGCTCAAAGGGATATCAATGGCTTTTGTGTTAAGTTTCAAAAATGTTAGTTGTTTAAAAGGGGAGGAAAAAACAACCCTATGTTCCATATTAAGACAATTGATAACAGAAAGAGAAACTATGATGATAACAGAAAGAGGAACTATGAAACTATGATGATCAACACTCATGTACAAAACTGTAACTTTCTGTTTTACTAGGGCAAATGCAGATACTTTGATTTTCCTAACTATGTAAGAAAGGCAGAAGACACCTAAAATTGTAACAGAGGTAAATTGTGCTGCCACCCTTAAGAGCTAGGGTTTTGGTGCAGATACAATGGATTGAGAAAAGAAATTCATACTTTTCTTACACCTGAGTTTGAGAAGCACTTTCACACTGATCACATTTTCAAAGCACTTAAAAATTTTTTTGAACATTTTTTATCTATTTTTGAGAGGCAGAGAGAGAGACAGAGCACTAGCAGGGGATGAGCAAAGGGAGAGATGGAAAGACAGAATCTGAAGCAGGCTCCAGGCTCTGAGCTGTCAGCACAGAGCCCAACGTGGGGCTGGAACCCAGTAACCAACTGTGAGATCATGACCTGAGCTGAAGTTGGACACTTAACCAGACCCACCCAGGCACCCCCAAAGCATTTTTTTTCCCAAGCTGTTGCTGGTTTTTGAAGTTTATTTTTTTGGTGTCTTCTGCTATTAGAGATCATTGTCATGTTATTTGTTTTGGGGTCAGATTTTCTTTGTACTCATGTATACAGGTATGTAATTCAGTCTATGCATGTGTAATCAAGCTTTTCAATAATTCAATAATTTTCTTTGTGGCTGTGCTCTTGTTTGGTTTAAGAAAGACATCCTTCACTAGCTCCAAAATTGTGAAAAATATTCTACTATATATACTTGTATCATTATAATATCCTTAATGTTGTTTTAAAAATATTACTTTGACCTCTAGTCCATCATACATGGAGGAATGTGTTTGTGTGCGTATGGGTGGGTGGGTGTGAACACTGAAATCTGTTTTTTTTTCTTTCTTTCTTTCTTTCTTTCTTTCTTTCTTTCTTTCTTTCTTTCTTTCTTTCTTTCTTTCTTTCTTTCTTTCTTTCTTATAATCTCTACACCCAATGCAGGGCTCAAACCCATAACCCCAAGGTCAAGAGTCACATGCTCCACTGACTGAGCCAGACAGGTTCCCCTATTTTTTCTTGATATAGAACCCACTGTCTCACTGGGCTTTATTTTCCTTTTCCCTGGCAAAATCTATGAAATATTCTATCCTAATATATTCTATGCTTCTATTTTCCTGTTATTTCTGATCACTGAGAAGGACCAAATTATGAGATCAAGCCATATCAGTGGCGATATCTTAGTCTGTACCTGCTAAACTCACACTGACATTACAGAAAAAAAAATAGCAGATAACAATGTAACAAACCTCAAAAAAAATTTTTTTATATAGAATCATACAATAAAAAAGGTAATTAAGGCATGCATAAATATAAACTTGCAGGAAACTGCAAACAAATACAAAGAGATTTTTGTCATCCCGGAGCTGGCTTGACTCCATTTTTGCAATATAAGATGTCAAAATTACTCTATATTTGTGCTCTGAAGATTGATTTTCAATTATTGGTAACTCTTATTTTGCGTACATCTATTAAGATCTGGTTTTGGACACATGTTCTTAAATATGAAGTGCCAGTATCTCAAACTGCCGCATTTGATATCAGTTAACTTCCACTTTTGCATCAGGAAGAGTCAGTTCCTTTCTGTATTCTGTCTCTGTGAGCTCAAATATTCAGGTCTTTACCAGGGCCTGGGCCCTAGTAAATGTCTTGAACAAAAGATGTGCATTTCAGGGAAGTCACTGATCCTCTTAGGACCTACAAAAATCACATTTTTCTCTAGATTTTCTCAACCTGACACCATTCTCAGTTTGGCTAGGGGTGTAAAGGTCAGAAGCATAAATATTGCCTCAAAATGTTTAAACAGAGTCTAAATTTGAGGTTAGCTAAAACCTAGATTTTTCTTATGGAATTCAACGAAGAGATATTCTGGGATTTACTCATAAAGGTAAGTCTAACTCTAAAGACTGAGTTTTTATCTTTGCTTAACCACTCAAACTAAGGAACTGACTCTTCCTGCTACTGAGCAAAAGTGGAAGTTAACTGATATCAAATGTGGCAGTCTGAGAAATTGGCACTTCATATTTAAGAACACGTCCAAAACCAGATCTTAAAAATCCATTTCGTAAGTGACATTTCTTAGAACTAACTTATTTTAAATTTGAAAAATAGATAGCTTTAAAGACAACAATAAGAAATCAACCATTCAGAAATAACAGGTTATTGAGGTTTTGTTTTGGTTCCTCCGCCCCCACCACATAATCTATATTTCCATTAATTGGGATCATGTTGTAGATATAGTTCAATGTTTTATTTTTTCCCCAGCCATTTGTTATGGACATTTGCCACTGGTCTCCATCCCTTTCTTGTTTTGTAGGTAACAACCCTTCCTTTGGTCAGCAACTGGAATTCTGCTGGAATTTTAATGGTGTGGTTTTGCCTTTACTTCCCCGAGGAGGACATGTGTTACAGGTTGACCAATCAGAAGACCTCACAATCCTGGATTTACGCATGTGACAGAAACAAGGCCAATCGGTAAAGTTATTTTCTATATTGGATGAAAGTGGGAGAGGATGACACTTCCTACTGTGACCTTAAATATAGGCTATAAAGGTAACAATGATTTTCTCTGCCATTACATTGAGAGACCCTGCATGAGAATGAAGTTAGCATAGAAAACAGTGGTGGAAGAGAGAGAAAATAAGAGTGCAGTGAAAGATTTAATTTCTTCATCCTGCTGTGCCTCTTGGACTTGTTTTCTGTGAGTCAATATAGTTCCTCTTGTGTTTAAGTTAATTTGTTTGGTACTTCTATCACTTGTGACCAGATAATCCTACTACTATAATATTAAATATATTTCATATTTTTAAATTTTCATTGGTTAATTTATTTGTAAATTCTGGAAAACAATCTATTCTATAATATATAATTCTCTGACTACAGAATGCTATCTCAAATATTAGCTTTTACTACAGTGGTTATTATTGTTTTTACCATATTTATGAACATATCAGACTCAATTTAACCTTTCCTCAAATTTTTGGATATTTATGTTTTCAAATTTCAAATTTTTGTCTTTATTAAGTAAAGCTTACTGTCCATATTTCTATATAAACTATTGCTGCTTAGAATCTTAGCTATTACAAGTGGGGGGATATTATCAGGTTTTCAAAGCTTTTTATTATATTTGCCAACTTTTTCACTGTGATCACAAATGAGTGATTGCCCACCTTATCTCACTCGCCAGCATTGAGTTTATGAGGTATTGTAACTGTTACCAATTTGTAAGATACAATTTTAATTTTTCCTTTTGTGATTGAAGCTATATAACTATTACACAATCATAATCCTTTGATGCCTTATTGTAAGATCTGTTAAAAGTCTTGCATTTTAAAAATGATTTACTTTTAAAATACAACCTAATAATCTCTCTGAAATATGTATTTGTCTCCCTGGGGAGACTTTGACCCATCTTACTCTTTTATTTTATTTTTTTAAATTGTGACCAGGGACTCAAGACCTGCATAATAGAAAAGGCCCGGGATAGACAACCTCTCTCAGGCCCTTCCCTGCCTATACACCTATAAGTTACCCTAACCCTCCCAAGCACGTTTAAAAGCGGAGAGGAAAAGTGGGACTCAATCAGATATGTGCACACCCATGTTCAAAGAAGCATTATTCACTATAGCCAAACAGTGAAAGCAATTCATCTCAATTTTTTTCCAAAAACATTTACTGAAAAGGCCTAAAACTTCCCCACTATTTTGGGATGTTTTCTATGTCATAAATTACATTTTTATGTATACAAAGGCAGTGCTTCTCAAACCTTAGTGGGCTAAGACTCACCTTGTGAACTTGTTTATAGTGCAAATATATGGGCCCATTCACAGAGGTTCTGATTAATGAGGTTTGAGCAAAACCCAGGGAATCTGCAATCCACAGGGCGTCCAGGTGGTTCTGCTGTGTGAGGTTGCCAGGCAAAAACTTAAGAAGCATTGCATGAGCATGTTTCAATCCGTCTGTTCTCTGTTCTCTGTTTCTGTCTCTGTCTGTCTATCTGTCTTGCCCATTTACTGCAAATTCCCATTCCTACCCTGTGCCCCAAGCAACCACTAATCTACTTTCTGTTCTGTCTCAGTACTAACTTTTGAACAGGTAGAAGAATGAATGTGAGTTGCTTTATTAGATATTGAAATATTTTATTGAAATATTGACTTATTAGAATAAGTCAAAGCATATCACTGGCAAGTGAATAGATAAAACCATCATCAAAACACAACAGATAGTTCAGAAACAGAATTGTTTAATATATAAGCTAACTTTTAAATTAGTGATGAGGGACCCCAAATCATTGGTACTGGGATTATGGAAAAATCATGTGAAAACAAAACCCACCTCTCACTATACTTCAAAATAAATTCCAGATGGGTAAGAGACTTAACATTTTTCAAAAATCCATAAAAGTAATACAATAGAATAGAAGCAAAAATGCATATAATTTGGGGTCAGAAAGGATTTTGACAAGTATGAAACTACAATCTGAATTCATAAATAAAAAAATTAAGAAGTTTAGGATACAAAAGTCAAGGAGGTATCCTGGGCAGGCCCTGAGGCATGTCCTCAGCAGGAGCCTGAACTCTGCTCTCCACGAACCTGTTGTTCCGTTTTCTGCAGCCCAAGATGCCGCAGACACTCCAGGTTCTCATTTATGGGAATGTGTGCTAAGCTCCCTGGACTTTCACAATGGTCTCACTCTCCTGAAGAGACTCCCCAGGGGAGTCTGATAAGAGTGTAGAAGCAGGGATGGGAGGAAGGGTTCGTGCTTATGGCCACACCAAGACTGCCCAGTCTCACGTCACCACTGCAGGCCAGTTTTTCTTTCCAGTCCCATTCTCTGCTCTCCTGCCTTCAATCCTCCTGTTCTCTCTACTTTCTCATATGTGCCCTCCACATCTGCCTTTTTAAAAAAAATGTTTATTTATTTTTGAGAGAGAGAGCAAGTAGGAGGGGCAGAGAGAGAGACAGAGGATCTGAAGCAGGCTCTGCACTGACAGCAAAGAGCCAGATAATGGGTTTGAACTCACAAACCTTGAGATCATGACCTGAGCTGAAGTAAGATGCTTAACCAAGTGAGCCATTCAGGCACCCCAACATCTGCCTGTCTCTAACTCCTCCATTCTCTGACTTTTTCTACTCACATATACAAAGGTTAGATCCAACCTGTTTCCATCTCCACGTAGCTCAGAGTCTCTGGGTTATGAGTATTGGAGAATCACTCAGGTTGCCTTAAGGGAAGACTTCTCTTATGCCAAGGCCACAGTGGAGTAAGAAAACCCAGGAAACTCTCCTGCAGCAGCTCAGCTAGGCTTCATGGCACGTGGGCCAGCACGTGGGCCAATTTCTTACAGCACTCCAGTGGTTCAAACACAATTCTAGTCCTCCCCACTTATTTTTTTTTTTTTAGTAGGCTCCACACCCATCACAGAGCCCAATGTGGGGCTTGAACTCACGACCCTGAGATGAAGACCTGAGAACAAGAGTCAGACGCTCAACTGACGGAGCCACTCAGGCGCCCCTGGTTCTTGCCACTTTTGTGATCTCTGTGTTTCTGTTAGTTTCTTCTGACAGAGTTACAAAGACAGCCTAGAGAAGGAAGCACAGGTTAGCCTCAGGAAGGGAAACTAGACTGATAAGGGCCACAGAATAGCAGTGAAGAACCGAATTGTAGATGTCAGACAGACTTGTGACCTGAGCATGAACCAGGGTTTTGCCAGGCCCAATGTAAGATTTTAAGCAACCTCCTTTCACAAAGAGATGCTGATTACAATGAAGACAAAAACAATACTAAAAAACAACATGTCTATCATAAGGCTGTTTGGATGATGAAGATGGTAATGTATAGATAGTGCTTTGTACATCATTGCTTGTTGTGTTAGCCATTATTATTTATTATTTGTATGTATATTTATTTATGTACAAATAAATATTATTTATACATGTTACTTATGTATTTATTTCAGCTGCTCACAGTTGTTTTTCTCCCTTTCTACTCCAAGCTCCTGTGCTCTAAGGGGAGGCCAATTCCCCCAATATCAGGATCTCTGCAGCCCAGCCCTGAGGCATCCATTCTCTGAAACATAGACACCACAAGGACTGAACAAGGTCAAGAGACTCCAGGCACAGGTAGGCCTGGAAGCCTGTTCTCCAGTGTACCTAAAGCACTTGCCTTTGTCTGGGAAGTCTCCTTGGAGAATTGATTAACAGCCAGATTTGGAGTAGAAATGGAAAATGATAGATAGGCCCAGGAGTTCTCTGTGAGAGATGACACTTTGTACTAAAGGGTAGAATGTCCCCTGGTATCTAGCAGTTGGGCACAATCCCTGTAACACATGTTACTACTGTTCAGGCTCTTGCAAGGAAAGTTTTAAAATAATTATTTAACATAACGACCACAAAGCTTAGTAATAATGTGCTTCATTAGTATGTAACAAATTAAACATTTTCATTTCTTTTTAAGGTAGGACAATTTTTTAAATAATGTAAGTCATCTCAGTTTTACACATTTGTGTTGCAGAGACACTTGCTCATGTGTATTTAAAGTACTGGGGGGTATTGGGGTGCCTGGATGCCTCAGTTGGTTAAGCATCCAAGTCGTGATTTCAGCTCTGGTCTTGATCTCAGGGTTTGTGAATTCGAGCCCTGCATCAGGCTCTGCACTGGCAGTGAGGGGCCTGCTTGGGATTCTCTCACTCTCCCTTTCTCTCTGCCCCTCCCCTGCTCACACTCTCTCTCTCAAAAATAAATAAACTTAAAATAAATAAATAAATAAATAAATAAATAAATAAATAAATAAATAAAGTACTGGGGGATTTTGGTGCAGCCTGCTGTGGGGTGAATAGACAGGCAGATGCACTGACAGCGAGGAAAGTAAGGACTGAAATATCTCCTTACTGATGAGGTAAGGAGAGGTACTGATGAGGTCACTGTAACTCTGCAGACAGGCTCACAGGGTGGAGAGAGTTTAGGGATGCAAAACCTGATCACAGCAGAAACCATGAAGTCTACCTAAGAGAAGAAAAAAATAGGATAAAAAAACACCCCCACAAGGTAAGTGATGCCCCTTGGTGGCAGAGCCATTCTGAGTGGTAACAGCAGGCAGAGGAGGCTACAAAATGGACCGAGCAGCTCCAGGCAAGGAGGTCGTGCTGAAAGCATACTCACAAAGAAAAGCAGATGGTGTTCATCTGACCCCATGTACCTTGCTTGATCCCTTCTCCCAGGGCGTCTATGGTCTGAGATGAGCAAGAGGACAAGTCATAAGATGAAGAATTTTCCTCATAGCAGCGGGCGGAGGGGAGGGAGGATCACTTACAGCTCTCTACGGTGTGAGTTCACAACTCCTAAGAAGAGAACAGATGCATTTGTTCCGGATGGTGGGAGCCTCTTCTCTGCCTGTCTGTCTATCTGTCTGTCTCTCTCTCTCTCTCTCCCCTCTCCCCACTGCTGTCTTGACCTCCTCTCTCCTTCCCTCCTGCCCTCCATCTCTCCTTTTCTCTCTTCCTCATCCTTCCTTGTTTGCTCACTGCTCTCTCTCCTTTTCTCTCCCTCCTTCCTTCACCTTTTCCTCTCATATCGACAGTCTTCTGACTGAGTACAGGCCTAGGAAGGTTACTTTTTAGTCCATACTTCAGAAATGGTTAAATATATTCTGAATTATCAATTTGAATACTGCTCAAAGTCTTCGAGCTCAGAACGGCGGTAAGTGGCAGAAAGGAATGTTGCCCAGCACGGGAATAGAAGTGGGCACAGTATGGAAATGGCTCACATCCCCTTATCTCTCGTAGTCCCCCCTGGAAAGCATGTGGACTCTGATCACCCTGCGGCCCCTCACTCTGCTGCTCCTGCTGCTCCTGCTACTGCAGCCACTGCAGTTGAAAATCTTGCACAAATATGTTCCGTTGTCAGCGGAAGAGATAGAGCAATTTGAAGATTATTTGGAGGAAATGCGCAGCACAGGACCTACCCTACCAACCCCTAAGGATGTTTTCAAAAGGCGCACCATTATCGATCTGGGAAGACCCTTAACTGATTCCAACTACTGCACTGATGAAATAAAGATGAAAAATGTCCACAACAGATTCCGTTGTGTAAAAGAACATTTCTTCCTCCAGATATCATTTGAGGAACTGCAAGACATCTGTAACAACCTGTTTGTGTCTTGTAAGAATGGGGTGAAGAGATGTCACAGGAGCAGGCAATCAATAAAAGGAGTGTACTGTAATTTAATCGAAGGAGTGGTAATGACAGACTGTGTCTATGAATCTTCTTACAGGCAGGGACAGGTCCTTATGACTTGTCGATGGCAAAATGATATTCAAGAAGTTATCCCTGCTTACATAAATGATATTATGGAGATAAATGATACTATCAAGGAGAAACATGTCCTCCACGGTTACTTCCAGTGACCCTTCTAAAAGAGTATTCTCTAAGACGCCAAGAGTAGGACACATCGCTCGCCATATGGATCCTTACAGTTCAAAATTGAGAACGGTAACGTTGATCCTATCAATTTTAATCATCCACCTTCTTCCCTTCTTCTCCTGACACCATGCAAACAATGTGGGCTAAGTTCGCAGACGGTGCTCTGGGATGTGGCTTCAAACAGGTCACGTCATTTACCACATTTTGGATGTGTTTGGAGGGTGAATGCCTGAAGGGAAAGGGTGGCTGGTTCCAAGAGGGACAGGAAATGGTTATCTGGAGTGTGCTCCTATGTTGTCTTCATGTACATCTCTAGCTCAGTAGAAATAATAAAGTGCATTGACCTAGTGAAGTGTCTCTGGTATGGTTATGTGGGGTTTCTGGGTTGGGAATTACTTTTCTCTGTGATGTAATTTGAAAGAAAAAGAACCTAAAGCTCCTCAAGAAATTGTGAAATTAAACTTTCTAGTGCTATATTTGTAGATATTTCACCCATTCTGTTCTTTCCACACAACAAAATACTCAACGAAAACATAAAGATGTAGATTCTAATAGAGACATCTCAGGATAAATACTGAAATATTCAGGATGGCAAGCTCCCCGAGGTACTTTTCAAGTGTCCAATAGTATTTTTGTAGATTCCCACACCTTTGCTTTAGCTTAGGCAGCAACACTGTTCACAAAACTACAAAAAATTCCTCACTTTCTGGCAGTCACATTTATTCACAATCCCTTTCCTGGCTTGCCAGTAGATGTGGCTTCATTTGAGAATACACCACTTCCAAAAAAGGCTGGAGAATCTGTATGATGAAGGAAATCTATTTGTCCAGTTCAGGTAATAATTTCTCTCCCTTTGTGAAATCTCTTAACATCTTTTTTAAAGTTTGTTTATTTATTTATTTTGAGAGAGAGAGAGAGAGAGAGAGAGAGAGAGAGAATGAGAATGGGAGAGGGGCAGAGAGACAGGGAGAGAGAGAATCCCAAGCAGGCTCCGAGCTGTAAGTGTGGAACCCAAGGCGGGGCTCAGTCTCACAAACTATGAGATTCTGACCTGAGCCAAAATCAAATGTTGGATGCTTAATTGACTGAACCACCCAGCCCCCCCTTAATATCTTTTCGTTATTATTTTCAATAACTTAAGGCAAATGGGATAAGAAGGAGTGAAGGGAGATGGTAGGGAGAGTGTCTGTTACTTTTGCACATCGTACTGAAATCCAATCCACTTATTTCTTCCCCAGTCCTTATTCTTGTCTTCAGACTCAGAGCTAAGATCCTACTTTATCAATTAGTTGATGCAAATAAGGGTCTAGGGACAAAGATTCAGATCCCATTTCAGTGACTAAGGGGGAACCACTGTTCACATGGAGACTTGTGGCTTTTAATCGTAATGTCTGAGTGAATGAGGATCCCATCAAACTTTAGAAATTTCCATCTCTAAAAGTCAACCTTCAGCTGAAGAAGTTCTGCATATAGGCTAGCATGAGTACGTGCTATGGACCATCTCATCTGGGACATGCTCATTTCACCTATCTTGGGATTATCCAACATATAATATATTTGTGAGAGTATGGTATAGTACAGTAAATAAGGCAGGAAATGACCATAACATATCTCCTTCTCTCCAGATAAATGATCTGATCCATACACATTAGAGTCATGGAAATAGAACAAAGATTATTTATACAGATTGTTCTTTTTATCTAATAATGCATAAAAAAATCCAGGTCCTGGCCTCAATCCGTGAGATTCTTTAAGATATATCAAAACTATAATTTTTAGCTTTACCCATTGTATGATTTCAAAAGATTATCATCCTGTCTCCATTAGCATTCTCTCTTCCTTAATACCAAATTAATAAGATGAATATTGTCCATAACCTTGACTCATATCACAATTCATTCTTTATGTTAGAATCCCTTGAGTTGATGCAACATTAATTTTTTTAATTGTTATAAAATATACATAGCACAAAATTTACTACTTAAGCCACTTTTTTAAAAAGTGCTTATTTTTGAGAGAGAGATCATGAGCAGCAGAGGGGCAGAGAGAGAAGGACACAGAGGATCTGAAGCGGGCTCTGTGCTGGGAGCGGAGAGCTCCATGCAGGGCTTAAACTCATGAACCATGAGATCATGACCTGAGCCAAAGTCGGACACTTAACCAACCGAGCCACCCAGGCGCCCCTACTTTAGCCATTTTTAAGTGTATACTTCAGTGGCAGTAAGTGCATTCACACTGTTGTGCAACCATCACACCAGCCAGCTCCAGAAAATTTTCATCTTGCAAAGCAAAACTCTGTGTACGTTAAACAATGACTCCTCCATTTACCCCTCCTCTCAGCCACAGGCAACCCCCATTCCACTTTGTCTCTTATGAATTTGACTATTCTAGATACCCCATATGAGTAGAACCATACAGTATTTGTCCTTCTGTGACTGTCTTATTCCATGTCTTCAGGATTCATCTATATTTTAGCATGTGTCAGAAGTTGTTTCCTTTTTAAGGTTGAATAGTATTCCATTGGATGTATACACTACAGGTTGTTTATCCATTCATCCATCAATGAACACTTACTTGGGTTGCTTCTACTTTTTGGCTATTGTGAACAATGCTGTTTTGAGCAAGCATGTACAAATATCTGTTTGAGCCTTTGCTTTCTATTCTTTTGGGCCTATGACTGGAAATGAAATTGCTGGATAATATAGTAATTCTATTTTTAATTTTTTGAGAAACCACCACACTCTTTTCCATAGCAGCTACACCATTTGACATCCCACTATCAGTGCACTAAGTTTTCAGTTTCTCCAATCTTATCTTCACCAAAACTTGTCAGTTTCTTTCTTTCTTTCTTTTAATAATAGCAATCCTAATGGGTGTGAAGTGGTGATACAACATTAATTTTAAATTTTAATTATTCAGTGAAGGAATGTAGGCCACCACATTTGTAACAGTAAGAAAAAAAAATTGTGTTTGTTTCCTAACCAAAATAAACCCTAATCGGTATTGTCTTTAGAAAATTTATGATGCACATAATGTTGTTGAATAAGAGTGGAAGAGTAGAATCCAATACGCAGAGAGCACGGTGGTTCCATATCTTCTATTCTAGCACAACATTCTCCAACAACATTAGGGGGAGTATAGAACCAAAGCTTGTCGCTATCCCTGTCCTGCTCCTTACTGAAGAAAACTGATGATGCCTAGTTGAACCCTATTCATTTGCCCCTGCATACTTTTGTGCGAAGTTGAATTTGTATTTCTGGTTGACTTGAAGCATACAAGAACGGTTTTTCAATTATAATGTATATAGCAGTCATAATACCTCACACTGTATATGCTCTATAATATAAAGATTTCAAAGTGCTTTCATGTACTTGTTCATTGTTGGTCATCATAACCCTGTGTCACAAATGAAGGAGACATATTCTCTGTCCACTGTTTGCTCAGAAATATGCTTGGTCACTTGTCCTGATCACACACAACTTAGGATCAGCAATGAGATCACACACTTTATCCAAACCTTTCTTTTCTTTCTTTCTTTAAGATGGATATCTTTCACATGTATGAAATATAAAGATCTTGATATCTATGAGCTATCATATTTTTTGAAACACAAGAAAGAAATTGTTTGTCCCTTATTGCATTTGGTGCATTCTATGATTTGCATTGAGTATGAGATAAATATTCCACCCCAGTTTTCATAGTCAGAATATTACAAAAGCTAGTAATATTATCAAGTTCTTCTCTAAGAGATCAAAGGAGATACCTCCAGTGACATAGAGCCTCTCCAGACATGACTCTAATCTATCAAAACAAAAAGTAGAAGATACTTTATCCAAATGAGATTTTGAACTCAGGAACACCTTTTCTGTAAGACTGGACTCTGAGACTATGTTTTCCAACTACTAGAATATAAACTTCAGGAGAACAAGGACATTCACAGTGATAATGAGTATATATACAAATTGACATTTCAAAATGTCAATATTTGACATTATTCAGTTGTTGAAGATTGTCTTCCTTCTCTTATTAAAATATATTCTGGGGTGCCTGGGTGGCTCAATCCGTTAAGTATCTGACTATTGGTTTCAGCTCAGGTAATGACCTTGTGGTTCGTGTGTTCAAGCCCCGCCTTGGATTCTGCACAGACAGTGCGGAGCCTGCTTGGATTCTCTCTCTCCCCCTTTCTCTGCCCCTCCCACATGTGTGCAAGCTCTCTCTCTCTCAAAATAAATAAACTTTTTAAAAAATGAAAAAAATCTTCATTATAAGTAAGTATAAGCAATTCACCACTTTAATATATGCTCTAACAGTAGTGCCAGAGCAGAGGGAAGAGCAGCAGGTTTTGAGGATTTCAGGAAGCAAAACATTTTATGGATATTGGGCTAGAAGCTTGTGAAACAAATGTCAAAACGGAGGGAGCACTTCTAAGAAAGAGTAGACATTAAGAATATGAAAGGGAGAAATTTCAAGGAGGAAGCAAGAGTAAGAGAAAGAGGTAGAGAGGGAAGATGAAAGCAAGTCCTGGTCACGAGGAGGCCTTCATACCAGGAATAAAGGTTATGTCAATAAAGGGCAATTTTAAGGGGCGCTGTTAGCACATGGGAAGTCATTAGTGAACGTTATCCAGTGTCTGTGTCTTCACACCTTCTGTGCCTTTATGTGCTGACAGCCTGGAGGTCTGAAAGAATATTTCTAGAGAAGGCAGAGGGAGACAGACCGAGGCCTCATTTCTAATAGCACACATTCCCTTGCTGATCTTCAACAGGGTGTTGAACACTCACTAAGAGATGGAGTTGCCATAATCCATTGCCACTTAAAGATGTTAGGTTGCACATTTAGACAAATGGGTGGTGAAAGTTTTTTAGTGTCTCATTTGTTGACATTCTGACCCTGGCATTTTGGAGAAGGGGATAGTGACAAGAATTCAGCAAGTGAGTAAATATCTAAGACTACTGGTCCTGTGACCTTCTGTTATAATTATGGTATAGATGAATCTGATGCAACAAAGATTCTAAAATACAGTACCTCAAACAGATAAAAGTTTATTTCTCCTTTCTATGACAATCCAGGGGAGGCAATTTGTCCGGGGTGGGAAGGTGACGGTGCTCTATGTGATCACTGAAGGACTGGGGTTCCTTCCACATGATCCACATGATCATTTCCCCAGCTCCGAGGTGTTGTCTTTGTCCAGTTGGCCTCAGCCAACTCACCACAGATCTGTACTCCAGTGCACAGGAATGGGAACAGGTAGAGGGAAGCCAGCTTTCTCTGAAGGGGACATGGCTAAGAATTTGCTCATATTTCTTCAGCTCATATCACACTGGCCAGAACTTAGTGCCAAGGGCACACTTAAGGTGAGAAATCTGCAGAATGTGGTTTGATACTAAAAGGAAGAATAGAAAAATGTATCTAGGGAAGCAATTATTGGTCTGTCAAACATCTGATCTGACCTAAGGAAATGTTTTTCTCAATGCAGTTGATCATCATTGTTGCTATTATTCAGTCTTTAAACATCTGCCTTGACCAGCTGCAGACCTCTATAGGAATTCAAGGAATGTACTCACTACTTACTGGCCTTCAAGTATGAGCATTTCTAGGTAGGATTATTATTGAGGAATAGAGTGTTGGCTCCTTGTGCAGAATCTTATTTCAGTCAACCTGGAACAGTACAGAATCAATGACCAGTAATGTCAGCCTAAAGTGATTGCTAAAACCCACCAGCAAAGGTTTGGTCCATTGATTTTCAACTCTCACTCATGAACCAGAATCTTTAGTAAAACTTTAACAAAATTGCTGAAGCTCCTGGAGATTTATTTGATTCACTAGGTATGGATGAGACCTAGCCATATGTATCTTTCACAACCTCCACAGGCAATTCTAAGATTCAGCCAGAGTTCAGGATAACTGAAAATAGCGTCCATGCCAAAAGTCTAACTATTGAAACAAACCGGCAAGATGATTATACCGAAGATAGGAGATTCCTTTTATTAGAGGTGTGTGCATCAGGCTATCACGGATGGCTGAGAAAATTCACTAACATCCTACACCTAAGTCTCCTTGCTCTGGTGGAAGAAAGCAACCCATTGAAAAATAATATGGGACCAATGACCAAGGGAAGAGAATCAGTCTTTCTGGCAGTTCTGGTTCTCATTATAAATTTGTATGGTTTCATTATAAGTTAATATATGAATGACGCCTAACAATAAATCTCAATTTGCTTAATTTGGGGTGTGTTAATAAAATTAAGTGTCTGGAAAGCAAAGCTAAGAACAGATGCTCACTTGTAGCAGTTTTACCAAGGTAATTGTAGCCAGCCTCAATTAGGGACATTTTTGTCACATCTCTAACCTAAGTGCAATAATCATCATAGAGAACGATCTCAAAATTAACCTTTTGCTACAACTCCGATGTGTAGAAAAGAAGGCAAAGTCTTCATTTTGTGGATAACTAATCTGCCGTTCTCACGAGACACCACTCATGGGGAATTTGGTTGGGTCTCCCTTCCTTTTCCACTTCTCTGTGGAAAGGAACTATGTGAGGGGAGAGGAGTTTCTGTTTCTGCACCGTGGCAGGAGAGAAGGCAAAGACTGGAGCAGACATTTGTACACCAATATTCATAGCAGCATTATTCACAATAGCCCAAAGATGGAAAAAACCTCAAATGTCTATCTGTGAATGAATGGATAAACAAAATGTGGCACATACACATGGTAGAATATTATTTCACTTTGAAAAGGAATGAAATTCTGATACAGGCTACAACATGGATGGATCTTGAAATGTTATGTTAAGTAAATAAGCCAGACTCAAAAGAACAAATAATGTATGGTTCCACTTATACGAGGAACCTAGAATCAAATTCATAGAGACAAAGTAGAATGGCGGTGTAGCTCCTGTTTCTGGACGCAAGGTGTTCCTTCCACGTGTAAAGAGGTTGGAAGCTGTCAGTGCTCCCTAACAACAAGTAAAAAGCTGAACAGACTAAAAAAATCAGCAACTCTTTTAGGATCTGTAAAAGAGTTGAGGAGAGGACAAACTACTGCCCCCAAGATTGGAGAGATTGACAGGCAAATACAGAGAATAGCAACTTAATGGAGGAGAGGCTCATGAAGTGTTAAATTAACTAGACAAGGAGGCCATTAGACTGAAGTGGCTTTAATTCCTGAGTACCCTAGGTAAGCACTACAAAACCTAAGACTGGAATGCCTCAAGGTGAAAAAATTAAAACCTAAGGACAATCGATCACAAGCAGCCAACTTGGCTTTCCCAAAGAAGGTGACCGCGTGGGAAATAGCCAATTAAATAATTTCCCTCCTGGGGCGGCTGGGTGGCTCAGGTAAGCATCTGGCTTCCACTCAGGTCATGATCTCCCGGTTTGTGAGTTCGCTCTGGCTCTGTGCTGACAGCTCAGAGCCTGGAGCCTGCTTCAGATTCTGTGTCTCCCTCACTCTCTGCTCCTCCCGTGTTCACGCTCTGTGTGTGTCTCTCTCTCAAAAAATAAGTAAAAACATTTAAAAAAATAAACAAATAATTTCCCTGCTTTGCTTCTTACCTCTTCTCTATAAAAGTCTTTCCCCTAGCTACTTTGGTGAAGCCCTTCTAACCACTTCTAACTGGGCACATGATTTGAATTGGTTTTTGATCAAATAAACTGAAAAATTCAGTGTGCCTCAATTTATCATTAACAGGGGAAACCACTGTGGGAACCAGTGCAGGGGTAGGAAAATCAGAACTGTCACTGATACATTGCTGGAGGCAATGTTGTATGGACAACTCTGAGAGTTAAAAATTTCAGGAGAAATTTTTCATGAGAAGGTCCCAAGTTTTGTGAGATTTACCTCCCCATGCTTGAGCAGGTTCCCTGAACAGGTTTCCCGTATCACAAAAAAATCTCCTAGTGCTTCTGGCAGGGAGAGGGGGAAAGGAAACATTTTTCTCTGTTCTTAACGTTCTGTTTTCTTAACAGAAGCACCCTGTTCTTCTTAATGAGTCTTGCCCTCTGGAGAAACTAGTTAAACCGAAGCTAATCTGCTGGGGAATTATCAGAGTCTAACTGACCTGGGGGAAAGAAAGTATCCAACTCCAAAACACTCTACCCATCCTCTCCCCTGGAGAATCCAAGATATGACAGACATGACACAAGTGAGATTTTAAGAGCCTCTGCAGAGTGTATAGTAGAGGAAACACTATCTGTTGTCCCTTAATATTGGTAATTCCTTTCTTCCACTGGGGTTCATAATAGGAACCTCAAGTTTTACCTGAGCACATAGTCAGTCACCCAAAATAAAAGAGGTAGTTTTCAGTTTTCTTTGCAAGTAAAATTGGCCATCTGACTAATTTCTAGACAGGGGATGTCTATGGAAAATAACTGAAATGAGTGTAACTTCTGAGACATATTCTTGAAGGGGAGGGGAATGCCCCTATTTTCCTTTTCTTATTCCTAATGGTTGGAACATGGACACGATGACTGAAGGTATAGAATAGCCATCTTAGACCCTGACATGGAAGCCACATGCCTGGTTTGAACAAAATAAAACTGAACAACAAAATAGAAAGAACCTGGATATCTTACACCATGGAGCACCATAATAGACCTAAACTGTCTGTTCCTAGACTTTAGAAAAAGAAATGTGAGAGAAATAAACACCTATCTGGTTTCAACCATTGTTATTTGAAATTTCTGTCTCCTGCACAATAATTCCAATTGATACATGCAGGATTTGGGGAGGAGGGAACATAATCACGTGAGATGTAGGTGGTTACTATTAAAACAATTACATCAATAACCACCGACTGGTGAGGCTTGAGATCTAGGTTGTCCAAAGTATATGCCTGGTGTTAATTTTAAGAATTACATGTAATGATACAATTGGAAAAATAGAAGCACAATAGCTATGCTATGTTAGAGAAGTGTCAACCCTCTTAACTACTGCTCAATCCCCATGCTTTACCTCAAATATGCTGGCATGGGAAAACAACAAAAGAACATTCAAATATAAGGATTAGCAGAAACAACTCTTAGATTGGGAATTACATATTTAGCTGCATCACTGACTTATTTATGAGCCTGGAGGACCACGGAAATTCTTTGTGTTTCGTTAGCTAGCCAGAGATGAATCTTCTTAATTCGAAGGCAATTGCAGGCAGAAGTGAGGCTCTTTGGTCAACCTTTTGGCTCTGTAAGCGCCAGCCAAGACCCAAACTGAGATCCCTCCATATCCATTTCATGATTTATGACCATACTCAAAAGACAGCTTTGTGAGATATTCAAAACTCAATAAGGTATCTACTGACTTAAATAATAACATTTGCGATTTAAACTTAAAAGACTGAGGAAGAACTATGGCTTTTCATTTTGTTTGTTTTTTAAAAAAATTTTTTTTTAATGTTTATTTTGAGAGAGAGAGACAGAGCATGAGCAGGGGAAGGGAAGACAGAGGTGGAGACACAGAACCCAAAGCAAATTCCAGGCTCTGAGCTGTCAGCACAGAGCCCGATGCGGGGCTTGAATTCACGAGAATTCATGAGATCATGATCTGAGCCGAAGTCGGATGTTTAACTGACTGAGCCACCTAGGCGCCCCTGGGTTTTCATTTTGAATTGTAACCAATTTAATTCCCACTGTTAAAACCAAAATGAAATTCTTTTTTTTTTTTGCTTTTATTTTTATTTTTTTTCTATAATTTATTTATTTTTTATAATTTACATCCAAGTTAGTTAGCACATGGTGCAACAATGATTTCAGAAGTAGTTTCCTTAAACCCCTTACCCATGTAGCCCATCCCATCTCCCACAACCCCTCCAGCAACCCTCTGTTTGTTCTCCATATTTAAGAGTCTCTTATGTTTTGTCCCCCTCCCTGTTTTTATATTATTTTTGCTTCCATTTGCTTCCATTACCTATGTTCATTTGTTTTGTATCTTAAAGTCCTCATATGAATGAAGTCATATGATATTTGTCTTTCTCTGACTGACTAATTTCCCTTGGCATAATACCCTCTAGTTCCATCCACATAGTTGCAAATGGCACGATTTCATTCTTTTTAATTCCGAGTAATACTCCATATATATATATATATATATATATATATATATATATATACACACACATATATATGTATATGTATATATATATACACACACACATATATATGTATATGTATATATATGTATATATGTGTATACATATATATGTGAGTGTGTATATATATATATATATATATATATATATATATATATAACATCTTCTTTATTGATTCATCCATAGATGGACATTTGGGCTCTTTCCAAAGAGAGGTTGTCTATTGTTGATAGTGCTGCTATAAACATTGAGGTGCATGTGGCCCTTTGAAACAGCATACCTGTATCCCTTGGATAAATATCTAGTAGTGCAATTGCTGGGTCATAGGGTAGTTATTTTTTATTTTTTTAATGTTTATTTATTTTTGAGAGACAGAGACAGAGACAGAGCATGAGAAGTGGAAGGGCAGAGAAAGAGGGAGACACAGAATCCAAAGCAGGCTCCAGGCTCTGAGCCGTCAGCACAGAGCCTGACACGGGGCTCAAACCCACAAACCACGAGATCATGACCTGAGCTGAAGTCGGACACTTAAATTACTGAGCCACCCATGCGCCCCAGGGCAGTTCTTTTTTTAATTTTTTTAGGAACCTCCATACTGTTTCCCAGAATGTCTGCACCAGTTTGCATTCCCACCAGCAGTGCAAAAGTGATCCTCTTTCTCCACATCCTCGCCAACATCTGTTGTTGCCTGAATTGTTAATGTTAGCCATTCTGACAGGTGTGAAGTGATATGTCAGTGTGGTTTTGATTTGTATTTCCCGGATGATGAGTGATATTGAACATTTTTTCATGTGTCGGTTGGCCATCTGGATGTCTTCTTTGGAGAAATGTCTATTCATGTCTTTTGCCCATTTCTTCACTGGATTATTTGTTTTTTGGGTGTTGAGTTTGGTAAGTTCTCTATAGATTTTGTATACTATCCCTTCATCTGATATGTAATTTATAAATATCTTCTCCCATTCTGTCGGTTGCCTTTTAGTTTTGCTGATTCTTTCCTTTACTGAGCAGAAGCATTTTATTTTGATGAGGTCCTGATAGTTCAGTCTTGCTTTGGTTTCCCTTGCCTCTGGAAACCTATTGAGTAAGAAGTTGCTGCCTCCAAAATCAAAGAGGTTTTTGCCTGGCTTCTCCTCGAGGATTTTGATGGCTTCCTGTCTTACATTGAGGTCTTTCACCCATTTTGAGTTTATTTTTGTGTATGGTGTAAGAAAGTGGTCCAGGTTCATTTTTCTGCATGTCGCTGTCCAGTTTTCCCAGCACTATTTGCTGAAGAGACTATCTTTTTTCCATTGGATATTCTTTCCTGCTTTGTCAAAGATGAGTTGGCCATATGTTTCTGGGTCCATTTCTCTATTCTGTTCCATTGATCTGAGTGTCTGTTTTTGTGCCAGTACCATACTGTCTTAGTGATTACAGCTTGGTAATACATCTTAAAGTCCGGGATTGTGATGCCTCCAGCTTTGGTTTCCTTTTTCAAGAATGCTTTGGCTATTCAGGGTCTTTTCTGGTTCCATACAAATTTTAGGATTGTTTGTTCTAGCTCTGTGAAGAATGCTGGTGTTATTTTGATAGGGATTGCATTGAATATGCAGATTGCTATGGGTAGTAAGTATTGACATTTTAACAATGTTTGTTCTTCCTATCCAGGAGCATGAAATACTTTTCCATTTTTGTGTGTCTTCTTCCATTTCTTTCATAAACTTCCTGTAGTTTTCAGTGTATAGATTTTTCACCTCTTTGGTTAGATTTAGTCCTAGGTATTTTATGGTTTTTTGTGCAATTGTAAATGGGATAAATTCCTTGATTTCTCTTTCTGTTGCTTCATTGTTGGTGTATAGGAATGCAACTGATTTCTGTGCATTGATTTTATATCCTGTGACTTTGCTGAATTCATGAATCAGTTCTAGCAGTTTTTTGGTGGAATGTTTTGGGTTTTCCATATAGAGTATCATATCATCTGTGAAGAGTGAAAGTTGGACCTCCTCCTGGATGATTTGTATGCCTTTTATTTCTTTGTGTTGTCTGATTGCTGAGGCTAAGATTTCCAATACAATATGAATAACAGTGGCGAGAGTGGACATCCTGTCGTGTTCCTGACCTTAGGGGGAAAGCTCTCAGTTTTCCCCCATTGAGGATGATATTAGTGTTGGGTCTTTCATATATGGCTTTTATGATCTCAAGGTATGATCCTTCTATCACTACTTTCTTGAGGGTTTTTATCAAGAAAGGATGATGTGTTTTGTCAAATGCTTTCTCTGCATCTGTTGAGAGGATCATGTGGTTCTTGTTCTTTCTTTTATTGATGTGATGAATCACATTGATTGTTTTGCAGATATTAAACCAGCCCTACATCCCAGATATAAATCCCACTTGGTCTTGGTGAATATTTCTTTTAATGTATTGTTGGATCTAGTTGGCTAGTATCTTGTTGAGGATTTTTGCATCCATGTTAATCAGGGAAATTGGTCTATAGTTCTCCTTTTGAGTGTGGTTTTGTCTGGTTTTGGAATCAGGGTAATGCTAGCTTCATAGAAAGAGTTTGGAAGTTTTCCTTCCATTTTCTATTTTTTTGGAACAGCTTCAAGAGAATAGGTGTTAACTCTTCCTTAAATGTTTGCTAGAATTCCCCTGGAAAGCCATCAGGCCCTGGACTATTGTTTTTTGGGAGATTTTTGATTCCCAGTTTGATTTCTTTACTGGTTATGGGTCTGTTAAAATTTTCCATTTCTTCCTGTTTCAGTTTTGGTAGTTTATATGTTTCTAGGAATTTGTCCATTTCTTCCAGATTGCCCATTTTATTGGCATACAATTGCTCGTAATATTCTCTTGTATTTCTGTTGTGTTGGTGGTGATATCTCCTCTTTCATTATTCATTTTATTTATTTGGGTCCTTTCCTTTTTCTTTTTGATCAAACTGGCTAGTGGTTTATCAATTCTGTTAATTCTTTCAAAGAACCACCGTCTGGTTTCATTGATCTGTTCTACTGGGTTTTTTTTGTTTTTGGTTTTGGTTTTTGGTTTTGGTAGCATTAATTTCTGCCTTAATCTTTATTATTTCCTGTCTTTTGCTGGTTTTGGGTTTTATTTGCTGTTCTTTTTCCAGCTCTTTAAGTTGTAAGGTTAGGTTGTGTATCTATGACCTTTCTTCCTTCTTTAGGAAGGCCTGGATTGCTATATACTTCCCTCTTAAGACTACCTTTGGTGTGTTTCAAAGGTTTCAGGCTGTGATGTTATCATTTTCATTGACTTCTGTGTACTTTTTAATTTCCTCTTTAACTTCTTGGTTATCCCATTCATTTTTTAGTAGGATCGTCTTTAGTCTCCAAGTATTTGTTACCTTTCCAAATTTTTTCTTGTGATTGATTTTGAGTTTCATAGCCTTGTGGTCTGAAAATATGCACAATATAATCTCGATCTTTTCATACTTGCTGAGGGCTGATTTGTGGACCAGTACGTGATCCATTCTGGAGAACGTTCTATGTGCACTGGAGAAGAATGTGTATTCCACTGCTTTAAGATGAAATGTTCTGAATATACCTTTTAAGTCCATCCAGTCCAGTGTGTCATTCAAAGCCACTGTTTCCCTGTTGATTATCTGTTTAGATGATCTGTCCATTGTTGTAAGTGGGGTGTTGAAGTCCCCTACTATTATGGTATTATTATCAATGAGTTTCTTTATGTTTGTGATTAATTGACTTGTATATTTGGGTGGTTCCACATTTGAAGCATAAATGTTTACAATTGTTAGATCTTCTTGGTAGATAGACCCGTTAATTATGATATAATGCCCTTCTTCATCTCTTGTTACAGTCTTTAAAGTCTAGATTGTCTGATATAAGTATGGCTACTCTGGCATTGTTTCAGTGACCATTAGCAAGATAGATGGTTCTCCATCCCCTTACTTTCAATCTTAAGCCGTCTTTAGGTCTAAAGTGCATCTCTTGTAAACGGCATATAGATGCATCGTGTTTTCTTATCCATTCTGTTACCCTTTGTCTTTTGAGTGGAGTATTTAGTCCATTGACGTTTAGAGTACTGAAAGATATGAACTTATTGCCATTATGTTGCTTGTAGAGTAGGAGTTTCTCATGGTGTTCTCTGGTCCTTTCTAGTCTTTGTTGCTTTTGGTCTTTTTTTTTTTTTTTCCTCCGTCTTTTCTCCCCTCAGAGAGTCTCTCTTAAAATTTCTTGCAGGGCTGGTTTAGTGGTCACAAACTCCTTTAATTTTTTTATCTCTCCTTCTGTTTTGAATGACAGCCTTTCTGGATAAAGAATTCTTGACTGTATATTTTCCTGATTCAGCTCATTGAATATATCCTGCCACTCCTTTCTGGCCTGCCAAGTTTCTGTGGATAGGTCTGCTGCACACATGATCTGTCTTTCCTTGTAGCTTAAGGACTTTTGTTCCCTTGCTGCTTGCATGATTCTTTCCCTGCCTGAGTATTTTGTGAATTTGACTTGATATGACTTGTTGATGGTTAGTTTTTGTTGAATCTAATGGGAGTCATCTGTGCTTCCTGGGTTTAGATGTCTGTGTCTTTCCCCAGGTTAGGAAAGTTTTCCACTATGATTTGCTCACATAACCCTTCTACCCCCTCTTCTCTCTCTTCATCTTCTGGGACCCCTATGATTCTGATGTTGTTCCTTTTTAATGAGTCACTGATTTCTCTAATTCTTAAATCATGCTTTTTTGCCTTAGTCTACATCTTTTTTTCTGCTTCATTGTTCTCCATAAGTTTGTCCTCTATATCATTGATTCTCTTTTCTGTCTCATCCATCCTTGCTGCTGTGACAATCATTAGAGATTGCAGTTCAGTTATAGCATTTTTTATTTCATCATGACTAGCTTTTATCTCCACAGAAAGGGATTCTAATCTGTTTTCAACCCAGCTGGTATTCTTATTATTGTGATTCTAAATTCTGGTTCAGACATCTTGCTTGTATCTGCATTGATGAAGTCCCTGGGTGTCATTTCTTCCTGTTGTTCTTTTGGGGTGAATTTCTTCCATTTGTCATTTTGAAGGAAGAAAAGGAATTAATAAGGTAAAAAAAATTAAAATTAAAAAATTTAAAACAACACAAAAAATTAAATAAGGTTGCTAGATCCTAGGTGTGTTCTGGTGGTTGTTGAAAGGAGGTTGATAGATTAGAGAAAAAAGGGATAGATAAGAAAAGACAAAAAAGGAAAGCATTTGAAAATTTGAAAAAATGAATACAATGAAATGGAATAAAATGAAATGATGGAAGTAAAAAAATAGATTTAAAAATTTACAAAAAAGTAAAAAATATAGTGGAGAAAATTAAAGATAAATATTAAAAAAATTTTTTTTAATGTTTTTATTTATTTTTGAGACAGAGAGAGACAGAGCATGAGCAGGGGAGGGGCAGAGAGAGAGAGGGAGACACAGAATCTGAAGCAGGCTCCAAGCTCTGAGCTGTCAGAACAGAGCCTGACATGGGGCTCGAACTCGCAGACTGTAAGATCATGACCTGAGCTGAAGTCAGATGCTTAACCGACTGAGCCACCCAGGTGCCCCAAAGAAAAATAATTTTAATCGAGATATAAAAAAAGATAATTTTTTTCTCTTTCTGTATTCAAGAATAAGAAAAGAAAAAAAATCGAATAGATGGTCCAGCAAACCGACTGAAGTATGATTGAAATTACATTGGTTTCCCCTAGAAGTCAAACTATGAAGCACTTTATAGTCCATAAACTAAATGTGCAGAGAGATGTGTGTTGTTCCTGAAGAGCGAGGTTGGCCCAGTTGGGCGGAGCTTAGTGTAATGGCTCCATTCTCCCATAGATGGCGCTGCTTAGCTTACTCGGGTGGATTGTTGTGGTGCCTGTAGGTGTGTATACGCATGCGCAGGAGAGGTGAAAATGGCATCAACCAGCTACCCAGTCTCTTGTATCGGAACTCTGTACTCTCCCCAACCAGCAGTCGTGTACCCCTCCTTTGCTTCCAGCCTCCGTCCACTCCTGCTTTTACACCGTCACCAAGCCATCACTGCTTTGTCTGTAATGAAGCCGTCAGGTTGCCAGGTGGCACCTCCCTCCTGAGTTTTATCTCAGATGTGGCTATTTCCTGACCCCCTTACTTCTGTGGGACTGTGGCTTTGACCTGCTCAGACCTTCTGGGGGAGGGTCTCACTGAGCAAGGCCAGGGACCAGACTGCCCCCAGGAACATTCTGGAGACCGCGCTGCTGCTGATGCCCAGAGACTGAGGCTGGGTGCCAGCCTGCTCCAGAAAAAGTTCACATGATCATGTAGCAGCAGCATTTCAGGGATTATGGCAAATCACAACACGCATCTGGCTGCAGGCTTCACCCTTAACGTCCTTGTTCCAGCACCAGTGAATGTAGTTGTTCTCTGGGGTCCACTGGGGCCTTTGCCTATGGGGGGTCCTTCCAGCAGGGGAACTGCCTCTCCCTGTTTGGCCCAAAGAACTTCGGACTTCATTCTGTTCCTGGAGATTCGCCCTTCTTACAAGAGCACCACCAGGTATCAAGCTGCGGAGTTTTAGACTCTGCACTGCCCCTGTGTATGAAGTCTTAATGGAATTTAAATCCTTTCCTTTCTCCTTTATCCCTTTTTTGTTCAGTCCCTTGCATATTCTTTCTTTTCTCTCCAGCTGCTTTCAGGCGGCGGGATGCTTTCCATACTCCCCCTCTCCCCCTGCCGGCTCCATCCTCTCTCCACATGCAAAAACAGGTCCCTGCCCTCTGTGGCTTCTCTCTCCCAGTTCACCTCTCCGTTCCGTGTACCTGCTGAGTTCTCTGGTTCAGGTTGTGCAGATTGTTGTGTTAATCCTCAAATCAGTTTTCGAGGTGTGCAGGATGGTTTAGTGTTGATCTGGCTGTGTTTCAAGGGACAAGAGATGCAAAAAAACCTTCCATGCTGTTCCCCCATCTTGGTCCTTCCCAAAATAAAATTCTTAATAGGAATTCTGGAAAAACTGCCTTGAGTGCAACAAAAAACCTCACATCCACGCTCACACCCCTGCTCCTTAACAGTCTGTACTGTCTGCATGCCCTCAGTTGCTGCTCAGTGCCAAGCATACAGAAAAATCTTAATGATGCTAGGGCCTAGTGCCTGCCCTGGGACTTCTGTTTCTAGCCGAGGGCCAAGACAAGTAGAATGATGATTCTGGACCTTACTGGAGACCTTGGGAAACCCCTGGGGCAGAGCTTGGGCATGATCAAAGGACAGAGTTGATGGGTTAAAAAAAAATAATGTAGGAAATTAGGAACATTCTGATATGTGTAGTCCATGCACACACTGACCTCATTTGCCTCATTATTCAGGAGGTATCAGAGGTCAGGTGTTCTCCCTACATGGGAACAGGTACTGATTTCCTTCCAATTTCAAATAGTAATGATAAAAATCATGAAAATCATAAAAAATCATGAAAGCTAAATTTCCAGGCTTCAATAGCCTCTAAGTATAAAATAAAGCTACACTTCCAATACAAAAGCTCATTTTAAAGACTTTTAAGTGCTCATTTCCCCAGACAGGCATGTAATCTCCCTTTACTGTCTTTGGGGAACTTCTGAATTTCCTGGGGTTGCTGACTTCTTGCAATCTCACAGATCCTTCAGGTCCTTCTCTCTGTTCAGGGGTCATGTCCACTGACTGTCCTGTCAGAGGATGTTGCAAGCTTGCCTCCACACTGGTGCTTCTGCTTCCAGCACTGCCTTGGCTTCAAGGGAGAGAACACAGCTTCCCCTTGACTCCTAGGCCCTAAGATCTACTATTTCATTCCCCTACTTATCCAAAGCATAGCTGTGATTAGTCAGAGACAGCTTAAAAAATTAAATGTTAAGATAATTGGAATTAAAAAAAAAATTCAAACAGCAATAAACTATGTGGCAGTCAGCATCCTTAAATAAACCTCTTTGTCTTTGGAGATATTTCCAAGAAGTAGAGTCCTAGAAGTAAACTTTACTGGTTATGTGAGTATTTGATTTGTGATTGTCACCGAAATGTACACATATTTTACATGCTTTTCTATAACTGTGTTATACTTCAACTTTAATGGGTCTTACATTTGTTTCTGGATCAAAGAAAAATTACATTTTTAAACCTAATGTATATTCACATATTTTCTCCCAAAAAAGCAATGTCAATGCATACTCTTATAGAGAGTCTATTTAAATCCTTCTAACATTGCTATCAAAGATATCATATTCCATTCTGATAGAAAAAATCTGTTTTTTGGTTATGGTTATTAGTGAGGTTAAATATCTCAAATGTTTACTGACAGTTTATTCTTTTCTTTTGTGAATTCCCTATTCATACACTTTGCATATTTTTCTACTGGGTTATTTATATTTATTGATTGATCTTAAGAGCACTTTACATACAATAGGTATCAATCCTTCTAGTGTATGCTGCAAATAGTTTTTCTGTTTAGATGTTTCTTTTACAAATTAGTTTATGGTATCTTTCATCATCCAGAGGTCTTAAAATTTATGCAGTGAATTACAACTAATGATTTGCATATCCTTTAACATTATAAATACATTTTCCTTTATCTTCTGCTTTGCTTTTATAATGTAATTTTTCAATGTCTTAAATTTTTAATTCATATTAAATCTTTTTTAGTGTACGTTGCAAGATAGAAACCCAATTGTACTGATGTTTAAGAAATACTCCAACATGTTTTCACTAGTTTCAGCTTCTGGCTGAAGCTCCTGGAATGTGAGATGCTGGGCGTAGAACCCAGTTGAGCCAAAATTCAGACCTACTGAATTGTGAAATAATAAATAGGTATTGTTTCAAGCCACTAAATTTGCGGTAATTTGTTATACAGCAGTAAAATGACAAATATAGTAAGACTAAGAATTTTAGCAGCAACAAAAAACAATGTTATAGAAAGGCATCATGTTGAAACTCACTTTTAAATGGTTGCCCCCAAAATTATAGATAGAATTCTGAAATCAAATGTGAAATGTTAACAATTAGGGAAATGGGGTTAAAGATGTATAGAAAGTTGTGATTTTTTTTTTTTTTTAGTATTTTTACAAATTTTCTCTAAGTCTGATATGAACTAGCAATTCTCAGAGTAGCAGAAGCAGTAATATGTATGGTCATTAAGCACTTGAGGGGATGTTCAATCCCACTGGCAATGTGGGAAATGTAAACTATTATGATAAAGAGATACAATTGCATACATATTATAATTTGGAATTCTTCCAAGTATATACCCAAGAGAAACACACATACAGGCAAAGGAAGATGCACAAAAAAGTTCATTAAAGCGCTATTTATATAATTACTATTTGGAAGCTTAAATGCCCATTTATAAAGGAACAAATACATAATCCAGTATACTTATAGAATACACTAATAAAAAAAAATCAACAAATGGGATCTACATACAGTAGTGTTGATAATCCCAGTAACGATGTTGGTTGTTAATTGCAAGTGGCAAAAGGATATGCACAACATGAATTAAGTTATGTACATTTTAAAAACACAAAGTGGTATACTTTATGTATTTATATATATATAATATATATATATAATATATATATAGTTTGTGGTATATGCAAAGCTAGTAAAAGCATAAAAATATCCACAGGGAAAATAGTACTAATGTCTCTGGAGTAGTTACAGCTAGAAAATGAAGAGAAAACAATGGGGGAATAACATTAGCTGCATCTGCAGTCTCTTAATTCTTTTAAAAAATAGTAAGGGGCGCCTGGGTGGCTCAGTCAGTTGAGAGTCAGACTCTTGATTTCCGCTCAGGTCATGATTCCAGGCTCAGTGGGATGGAGCCCTGAGTCCAGCTCCATGCTGAGCGTGGAGACTGCTTGGGATTCTCTCTCTCCCTCTGCCCCTCTCCCCCACTCACACTCTCTCTCTAAAAGTAAAATAATAAAATAAAATAAAATTAAATTAAATTAAATTAAATTAAATTTAAAAAAAAGATCTGAACCACATATGACCAATCATTTACATTTTAAAAGTATTGATGGAAGTGTGTGTGTTCTAGTATTATTTTTATTCTTTTCTATATCGTCGATTTATATTATTGTTTTTTGAAAGAGATCAAAGAGACTTAATTATAGAGTCCTTAAATGTGGAGACAGGAGGCAGAGGAGATGGAAGTGCTTTTAATTTTTTTTTAATAGAATTAGGTGAAAAAGAACATTCTGATGAGTCTGTTCATGAGATTAGCTTTGGAGTAATAATTTAAAATAGTGACAAGGAAATAATTAATGAGTCAGCAATTTGTACCTTTATGTTAGTTTCTTTCCCTTCCAAATGTTAAGAGCTGTATTGTAACATCTGATTTTGAAACTGAACTGTTTTACAGAGGTATATCATTTTGATTTTAATCTCTTGAGTAATGCATATTAATTGTTGAAGACTAAGATACTATTGAAACAATTAACCATATTCTATCATCCAGAGAAAATTATGATTAACTTATTGGTTAATCTTCACAGATAATTCTGTCATCCAGAGAAAATTATGATTAACTTATTGGTTAATCTTATTCAGTAAAATGAGTGCCCATGTCTCAAATTTTTAAAGAAAGCTTGGGACCCGTTTTTATAGTTCCAATCATGAGACTTGTGCACTGGTGCCATCTGCTGGCACACCTCATACACATTGTAGATACTGTGGAGTTATTTTTGAGAAGTGAACACATAAAAAAAAAAAAATTAGACTCACCATAAATTCAGCATCTACCATTTCCCTTGTATTGCACAGACACGCACACACACACACACACACACACACACACACACACACACATCTGAACACATATGTATATACTTATATACATATATTAATATATATGTACATATAATCCAAGTAGGCTCTGAATTGTCCGCATGGAGCCCGATGTAGGGTTGGAACTCACGAATCATGAGATCATGACCTGAGTCAAAACCAAGAGTCAGACACTTAACTGACTGAGCTACCTAGGCACCCCTGAGCTCCCTTTATTTTAAAGAGAAATTTACTTTTCCAAGGGCTACAAAATTAGTCCTATTTGTTTGCAAAGTCAATTTTCTTCACATATTGAGTGGTTTCCATATCTCTTTAAAATTGCAGTTAAAAAAAACCATGAAGTAAAAGCAAACATCACGAGGCAGGAACTATGGGATAAAATCATAATAATTAATAATTAGACCTCAAGTTAGTGGATTCTGAGTTATCAGAGGAGCTATTGCTTTCATAAAACAAAAACAAATTGTTATGAAAAAGTAACAATAGAAAAAGGATAAACACTTGTAAAATAAATATAGAAATGTCATGGGGAACAAAAGAATCAGTGTCTGGATCAAAAGATAAGGTTAAGCAAATTTCCCAGACCTGGAAGTGGTGCCTCTTAGGACTTGGACTGGAGTCAGAAAGTGGTGAGGAAAGAGACTGTAGCTTTTAACTCTGTGTGTGTGTTCCTTTGATAAATACAAGATGCGACCTGAGTGACAGAGTTTTTGTTTAGGATGATGAAAAAGTTTTAGAAATAGATGGTAGTGATGGTTTCACAGAATTTTGAATGTAGTTAATGCCACTGAACTGTATACTTTAAAATGGCAATTTTTATGTTTACATATGGTTTACCACAATTTAAAAAAAAAAAAAAAAAAAAAAAAGCATGACCAGAGATAAGATTCGTCTTCTGCCAAGTCTGTGTCCTAACAACACCCGTGCTTAGGGAAATGCCAAGTCCAGGATTCTACAAGATGGATTGAAGTGACCACAGCTGTGAAGAATTAAAGAACTATGGAAGTGGGGAATTGCAGTGATCCCAATGAGGATATTTGCTTATTTCTGGATGTGATGCTGCCTGTTCAGAATAAAAAACATGAGTCACCATTAAACAGGGGCTTCCAAGGGGAAAAGTTCTGATTTTACAAATGGCTTGTCTTTTTTTTTTTTTAAATCTAGTCTTGGGATTTTAACTAAATCTTTTTCCATCCTAGGATTAACATTAAAAAAGTCACTTCAAAAGTGGTTGAGGTGACTAATCTGGGCAAAACAAATAGATTCTAAGAGAAGAGGCAGTGAGGAGAAACCTGGGTGTGGGAGCAGCCTGTCCAGGCTGGTATAGATAATCTTAGGAACAGTAAACACTGATGCTGACATTACCCACAGAAGGGTGTGTGGCAAGACTAAACATGGGTGAATAAGGAGACATTCATGGTGCTTATACAAACTGAACACTATGATATAATTTCCCTCGAGGAAAATTTCCTCCAGGAGAAATTCCTGAACCATATCTTCTCTGGATATCTTCCTAAATGATTCCAAATTCAACGTGCGGAGGGCATGACCGAAGATACGGTGCAGCCATCATGAATAATCCACTCAGATTTAAAGAGTTTTAAATTTTTGTTTACAGGGTATAAAAGAGTGTGTGTGTGAAAATCAGATTCATGAAGCTTTGTGTCAGGAAGTGGAGAGAGTCTCAGGGGAGAGGAGACACTGAATCATTAAGAATTTGTTTAGAAATGGCCCATTCAAAAGACAGAGAGAGAGAGAGAGAGAGAAATGGCCTGTTCAGTAAAAGGTATGCAAAGTTATGTTATAATGAGAAGTTATATTTTGCCTATCAAAATGTCAGAGATTAAAATAAAAGATAATACCAAATTATGCAAAGGATATAGAGGGCACAGATCCAGTCTGTATACTGGTAATGGGGTTATAAGTACAACTTTACTAAAAGGGAATGTGTGAAAACCTAAAAGTACCTATAACTTTAAGATTATTTATACTCTGACCTAATAATTACACTCAGAAGAATTTGTTTTAAGGAAAAGCATCAGTGCAAATTATTTATCATTGGAAGTCACTTCAATGTCCAGAAGTAGGGAAAGAGTTAAATAAATCATATTTCATTAATAAAATAATATACAGCTAGTAATTTTTTTATTTATAAAATGCTAATGCATAATTTTAACTTTCAAAAAATACACTTCTTCCCTTTCATTTGCTTATTTTCACTTCCCTTCCATTCTCTTTGCTTTCCTCCCTTTATTTCCCCTTTCTTCCCTTCGTATACAATTTTGTCCTGAAGCCATTAGATGCAGTAGAGCAAGGTAGGCATCCACAAGGAGGGTTGGGCTGGCATGGAGAATAGGAAGTCAGAGCCTGAAACAGGTGAATGGAGCATTCATATAGGGGGTGAGATGGAGTTGGGGTGAGGTATGAGGAGGGGGATGAAGCATGGAGAGTTAGAGCTTGAGTAGCTAGAGGAGGTGACCACTCAGAGGGTGACCTGGTGTGGGGTTTGGAAACTGAGATGGGGAGCATCCATGGCAGGAGGCAGCCTCGCACAGAGTGTCAGAATCAGAGTAGGCAAAGAGCATCCTTATGGAAGGGGGACAGTGGCAGCAATGGAAGATTGGTTGCATACATGGAGATTGATCAAATAAGTCAATATATGAAAGAAAATAAGGAAGAAGGGTGTTATAACTATGGAAATGGAGATATAAATATGGAAGGGGAGAAAACTAATATGAGCTCTCAGGTTAGACTGGAATTGGAGGTATTGGTGTGAACTCATGGTTTTTAGTGTAAACAAATAAAATACGTGTGTGTGTGTGTGTGTGTGTGTGTGTGTGTGTGTGTGTGTGCAATTGGATCTTTTTGCTATATTCCCAAGCTCTGTCAGTGTTGGAGCTCTCTTGGAGCTCTCTCACCCGAACAACCATAAATACAAAACACTGTTCTCCACTGAAACAACCAGGTGTCTTTGGAGAAATGGCTGGTTCAAGGGCAAGGGAAATATAAGATGAGCTTGGACCATTATGTTGTTTCTCAAAGCAAGGAAGTGCCTAAAGAATAATGGGGGCATGGCAACAGTATCCAGAAGCCAGATTTAAAGGATTGCACTGACCAGTTTGGGGACAGATTATATAACTCCTTGAACAAAACAAGAAACCATGAGTTCCTATTGATATAAATAAATAAATAAATAAATTAATTAATAAATTAAAATGTGAAAAGGAATTAAATACTTCCAGTTTCAAAGTACATCACCACAAAATATTTATTACTTGTTGTTAGTTACAAGAGAAAAATAATAACTTTTTAATAGTAACTTTAGTAGAGAAACCTGGCAAATTCTGCCTTAATCAAGTGAACAAAGTAAACATCACTTCACTGATTGCAGTGGGAAGAACACACATCACTTCTATGTACAATCTGATTCTAATCAGGACAAACCCACAGTGAGGGACATTCTACAAAACTGGCTGGGGCGCTTGGGTGGTTCAGTTGGCTAAGCATCTAACTCTTGATCTCAGTTCAGGTCTTGATCTCACCGTTGTGAGTTTGAACCCCAACCCCATGTTGGGCTCCACGCTGGGGGAGACGCCTACTTAGGAAAAAAAAATAGGTACAAAATAAGCTTCCAAGGAGTCAGTAATGAATCAAAGAAAGCCTGAAGATCTAGATCAGAGCCAAGGAGAATAAAGAGACATGACAGCTAAAAGAAATACACGATTCTGAATTAGATTATTTTTGCTAAAAAAGGACGTTTTGGGGACAAATGGTAAAGTTGGAGTAGAGTCTCATTATCAACCATAGCCAAACTATGGAGAGAGCCCAAATGTCCATCAACTGATGAATGAATAAAGAAGATGTGGTATTTATATAATGGAATATTACTCAGCCATCAAGCATGAAATCTTGCCATTTGCAACTACGTGGATGGAGCTAGAGTGTACTATGCTAAGAGAAGGAAGTCAACCACAGAAAGACAAATGCCGTATGACTTCACTCATATATGGAATTTAAGAAAGAAAACAGATGAACATATGGAAAGGGGGGAAAGAGAAGAGAGGGAAACAAACCACAAGATACTCTTAAAAATAGAGAACAAACTGAGCGTTGATGGAGTGAGGTAGGTGTGTAGGAGGTGGGCTAAATGGGTGATGGGTATTAAGGAGGGCACTTGTTGTGATGAGCACTGGCTGTTGTATGTAAGTGATGAATCACTGAATTCTACTCCTGACACCAATATTGCACTGTATGTTAATTAACTAAAACTTAAATTAAGAAAAAAATGTGAATAGAGTCTGAACTAGATGGTAGCATAACATTAGTGTTAATGTCCTGGTGTGGACAGTTGCGTTGCGGTTATGTAAGCAAATATCCTTGTTTATACGAAAGATACACTAATGTATTCAGGGGTGAAGGAGCAAATGGTTTAGGAAAAAGCATTCTTTGTACTGTACTTGAAACTTCTCTCTGAGTTTGGTATTATTTCAGACACCTCAAAAATATTTTTAAAATATAATAGAAAACTGCAATAATATTTCATTTCAATCATGCTTTTAAAGATATATATGTTTGTATGTATATTTGCACATATAAAAGATAAAAGTATATGTCCCAAAACATTGAGTGATTAACTTTGAATAGTATAAGTACATTTGACTATGACTTTCCTTTGTTCTGTATTTTTCTAATTATCTATGATGAATTTTATTACCTTTTTTCTTGATTCATTAAATCGCTATAAGAAAAAGTAGAAAATACAGATGTACAAACAAAAAAAATAATCGATCAATTAAAAGTGACCTAAATCTCATCACTGAAAGTTAACCACTGATGATATTTTGACATATGTCCTTCCAAGATTTTTTACATATATATATAGTGGAATCTTAATAAACACACATATATAAACAAACACATATATATAAATAAACACACACACACACACACACACACACACACACACACACACACATATATATATATATATATATACATATAGTGGAATCTTAATAAACACACTATAAACTTTTTTTCATTGAACTTATCTACATTCTTCCATGTTAATAAATGTAGGTGTTTATTATCACTTTAAGGTGCTAAGTAGTATTTTACTGTGGCATTACTATTACTTATTTAATGATCCCTGTTATTGGACATTTAGGATTTTCCACTTTTTACTATTATAAACCATACTGCATCCTTGTTCATATAATTTTATGCACTTGCCAAATTAAGTCCTTAGGATAAATTATGAAAAGTAGAGTCCATGGGTCAAAGAGTATGAAAAAAAATTTAGGAGCTTTTACTGCACATCATTCTTGGATAATTTCACATCTCCCACCACAAGAAAAAGGAAGTACAATTACCCTCTGGAACTATGTATCAGTTTACATTCTTACAGGCCAGGACATCATTGGATATTGTCATTTTTTTTTCTTTGTGAAGAACTTATATAGTTCAAATAAATAATAATCTTTAACATTTCTGGAGACATCTTGATATACAGATGCATTTCAAAAGTTTATAAATGTCCTGGAAGTGATAGATAACCTGTGGGTTTTAACTAAGTTGGTAGGTCAATTATTAGTCGTGAAGTTGAGGGAGTATAATCATTCTTTAGGTCCCAGATAAAGAAAAGAAAATAATGATCATAAATAGAGAAATGTAAAACACCACAATGAGCCATTCCAGAACAGAAATCTTTCATTTCCTAACTATATTCATCACTTATTGCTGTGTAACAAATTACCCTAAAACTTAGCAGCTTAACGCAACAAATATTTATTATGTCACAGTTTCTAAGGGTCAGGAGTTTGAAAGCAGGTTAGCTGGGTGTTTCTGGTTCAGGGTTTCTCATGAAGTTGCCATCAAGATTTTAGCCTGGGTTACAGTCATCGAGAAGCTTTGTTGGGGCTGGAGAATCCACTTCCAAGAGAGCTCATTCACCTGGCTTTTGGAAGAAGCCTTGTTCCTTACTAATATTACCAGGAGACCTCAGTTCCTCACCACAAGGGCTGTTTGAGTGTCCTCATAAGACATGGCAGCTAGCTTACCCCAGAACAAGTGATTCAAGAGCAAGAATAAGGAGGAAGCCTTGGTTTTTAGTTTTTATTTTTTATTTTTTCAGCTTATCTTAGAAGTAGTATGCTATCGCTTTGATCACAAGGTGTCACATTCGATCAACTAGAAATGAATCACTGGGGTGCCTAGGTGGTTCAGTTGGTTAAGGGTCCGACTTTGGCTCCAGGTCATGATCTCACAGTTCGTGAGTTCGAGCCCCGCATCGGGCTCAGTGATGACAACTTGGAACCTGCTTCAGATTCTGTGTCTCCCTCTCTCTCTCAGCTTTGCCCCCCTCTCTCTCTCTCTCTCCCTCTCTCTTTCTCTCAAAAATAAATAAACATTAAAAAAAAAAAAAGAAATAAATCACTAAGTTCAGCCCATACTTCAAGACAGGGGAATTAAGTTCAGTGAATATGTAGACATTAAATCACCACAGTGACTAGAAACCATGAAGCTCTTATCAAGGCATCTCTGGAAAGTCTCAGATATTGATGACAAGTGGCTGACTATCCCCAGACCAAGAAAATTGGAAACATGGTATAGTGGTAACACTGTTGATTTAAGGGTCAGGAGATCTAGACCATCTTTCTCTTAAGTGGTATTGATTAGTTATAAAAGGAGGATCAGGACATATCAGGCAATGTTTGAGAATGGGCCATGCAAAAAAATATGAGTTCAATTTAATACATATACATTGAGCACCTAAAAATGTATGAGGTATTGTTAGTTCTGCTGAAGATATTCCTCACTTGCTGATAAACAAGAACCAGAGAGGTTACTTGCCCAAGATCAGATAGTAAATGTTTGAACTTGGATTTGAACACAGGCTGTGAAGTTCCATATTCTCTGTGCCTAACTAACCATGATGCCACCCTGACATTCTAGAGTCTACCCTGCCTGCTTGTTTGCCTGAAGTAATCTTCAACCTGGGCCCTTGGCCTTCAGCTCCTTAGAGACTTTCAAGTAAAATGAGTTCTTTATTCTTTCCTAGAATACGTAGGTCCTAAAGAATCAGCTTCTTTCAAGGCTTGCTCTTTGCAAAAGTATTAGGCCAGGTGGCCAAAAAGCAGATCCTATGATGGAAATTCTTGAGTTAGTAATTCATTGAGAGAATACTCTCAGGAGATACCTGTAAGGAAATAACTGAAGCAGGATAGGGCAGAAGAAGAAGTTGAACAAAGATGTGATTTTAGCTAAAGTCCAGCCTCAAACCTGACCCCGTGGAGAGCTCTGGAACATAACTGACATAAAATTAAGGCAAGAGGAAAAAAAATTAAGGTAAGAGGTCCAGGTTCTTGTTCATCTGTATCAATCAGTCATTGGCTATGAGCTACCCTGATGGAAGGACATAACTCTTAGGCATCACCAATGAGGAAGCCCCCCTCACCCTTGCCCTCTTTGGGGGTGATTCCTCAAAGAAGGGTGCAACTGTGCTGGGGCAAAGGATATCTGTCTTTATCATGTGACCCTTTGGAATCCCTTTCCTTTGCTTTGGAAATACATTCTTCTAACCCCAGTCTCCTAATGGAGTTGTTTGACGTATGTTGGTCCTTAGCCAGACCAGCTTTCCAGAGCAGTGCCACGTACTGGATCAATTCACATCATCTCCCCTCTTCCTTTCACAATTTTTCCCTATGGGTCTCATTTGTGGATATGCTATAATGGCAGACACAATAACTGGTTTTAGTTTTTTGCTTTTATTAAAAAAAAAGAATGCATAACCAGTAACCAGCACACTGCTGAACCCTTGTAAAAGAGTTCATAAAGTAGAGGCACCTGGTCCATTGAGTGTCCAATTGAGTGTCCGACTTTGGACACGAGTTTGAGCCCCACATTGAGCTCGTTGTTATTGACGTGGAGCCCACTTTTCCTCTGTCCCTCTCTCTCTGCCCCTTCCCCCCTCTCAAAAGTAAATAAACATAAAAAAAAACCAATATATCTTTTAAAAAAGAATTCATAGTGAGTACTGTTTTCTTGTTGCTTTTCTTGTCATCTTATAAAGGTACTGAAACTCCCACTCATTCTTTGAAGCTAAAAATTTTATACCCTTATATATAGGAATGCACAATAAGTTCATAAGGGTATAATTCCAGACACTAGTCTCACATCAGTGATGGAGATCTGACACTTTCAAACAGTGGGGCACCCACTGCCTCCTAAAATCCTGTATCCTGTACAAATAGGTGAAGAGCTATCATGCCCTATGAGCTCTCACAATTTCCCTCATCATGCCTTCTGCTTAGCCTTATTTCCACCATATTCCTCGTCTCTTTTATTCTTCCCCTAAATCCATATTTTACTTGGTCTTTGAGTCATAAGTCTAATAAAGAGACAGTGTTATAGGCTAGAAGTAGCAGAGCAGTAAGAACATGAATGAGTAAAAGCCTCCCACAACGCATCAACTCCAAGAGTCAGTAGTGACCACTGGTGACTCAGAATGCTAAATTCATACTGTGTCTGGGATGTGTTTTAACAAATTCATATGTGAGCACCATTCTGGTGACCCACTTTCATGTGAACCCACAAAAGAAATACCATGCCAGCCAGAGGGAGTGATCCACTTTCCAGGCCACCCTCCTAGAACCAGGGCTTGGCTTTAGGCCTCTAGGATGACTGTGTATGTGCAAGTCTCAGAACTCTTGGAGAGGCAGCTGGTTGGCCCTACACATGGGATAGGGGAGCAGTGCCCTCAAGGGGATAAATGGGACTAAAGCCTACACAGGTCCCAGTTCAAGCTCGGAGCACCTGATCTAGATGGTACTGTTGGTCCCAGTCAGTACCAGACACAAGAGGAGGACCTCCTATGTGAAAGGCACTCCAAAAGTGTAGTGTAGTTCTGAGGGGTTGGGCCCAGGGCAGAGGCCCTGTTAGCTGAGTTCTAAGGACTGCACTAGCCCCAAGTATATAAATTTTGTGGCTATCCAAGGGATGGAATTTGAGGAGTTTTACAGGACCCCACATATCCACATAGTAGCCAACATGCCCAAAATTCTAAGACATGCCAATGGTATTGCATTTTGTATTATAGTACTGCTTCCAGATGGAGCCTGTCAAAATGCTTAGGTGCTTGGGGCACCTGCGTGGCTCAGTTGATCAAGCGTTCGGCTCAGGTCATGATCTTGTGGTTCTTGAGTTTGAGCCCTGTGTTGGACTCTGGGCTAATAGCTTGGATCCTGCTTCGGATTCTGTGCCTCCCTCTCTCTGCCCCTCCCCCTGCTCATGCTCCTCTGTCTCTCTCAAAAATAAACATTAAAAATTTTTTTAAAGAAATGGTTAGGTACTCAATGAGCACCGAGCCCAGCAACATCACCACCAAATGCAGCTGCCACTTACTGAACCCTATTATGGGCCGTTTAACCTCATATAATTCTCATAGCTACCCTATGAAGTAGGTACTATTATCTCATTTTACAAAGAAGGGACTGAAGTTCTGAGACCCAAGAACTATTATCCATGATCACAACTGCTTTTAAGTGTCAGAGCTTCAATTTCATGCCATGATTATATGATTCTCAAGAACTGGCTCCTTTCTCCTACAGCAGCATATCACATGAGATTGACTTATAGTCTAAACACAGATTACTTTATCATCTTATCTAGTTGTTAGTCTTTAAGGTAGGCCCAGTGATAGCTATACTAAATGAACAAAGCCAGAAGAAAGGCTTAGAAAATTCTAGGACAACTTTTCCCAACTAGAAACATAAGTTCTAGAAGATGTTATTAAATGATTAAGGGAAGGGTGGATTTCATGGTAAAATCAATTTAGCAATACTGAATATGATCTGAACTCTGCCTATTAGAGATTCACAGCCACGCTAATAGTAAAGGTTGTGAGATCTGCATAAAACAAACTTAACTCTGTTTCACCCAGCATCTCCCAAATCATTTTCACATGTCTGTTAACAGCCTTTGACACCAATTCACAGAAAAACTGCTGTAAGAGGAATTGTAACAGAAGCCTCAAAATGCTTGGATTCCACTTGGTGTGCAGACCCAAACTCAGACTAATTGAATCGATATCCCTGGAATTATACTTATTGGGATTATATGTGTTGTATTTTTAACAAGGAGATTCTAATGAACAGCCAAGGTTGAGAGAAACTTGTACAGGGTGTTCTGAAGATGATGTTTCAGTGCCTTGCAAATCATAAAGTGATTTTTTTGGCCTTAGTCCCTCCCTTCCAGCAGCTTATTATGTTCAGTGCTATATTACCCAACAGGCAGAGTAAGATCACTAGCAAAATAGGGGCCAAAAAGAAAAAGAGAATATTAGTGAGAGCAAGGAGATTGATTTTGAAAAAAATGTATTTATATTTTTTTCAAAAGGATTTGTGTAGTAATTTGGGTAAAAATCCAAACTTTGTTGAACTTTCATATAAATGTACTATGTTTTAGTTGGGTTTCTTTCTTTCTTTCTTTCTTTCTTTCTTTCTTTCTTTTCTTGAGATGGAGAGTACACAAGCAGGGAAGAGGGGAAGAGGTAGAGGGAGAGAGAGAGAGAGGGAGAATTCTAATCAAGCTCCATGTTCAGTGCAGAGTCTGACATGGGGCTCAAACCCATGACTCTGGGAACATGACCTAAGCAAAAATCAAGAGTAGGACGCTCAACCAACTGAGCCACCCAGGTGCCCCAGGTCTCTCTCTCTATCTCTCTCTGGGTTTTTTTTTTTTTTTTAAGTATTTTGGGTAGAATCCATAATCATCCAGGATGTTGGGCCTCTAAAGTCACAGTCTGGCTCTGTGTTCATGTCCTGAGAGAAGGACTCAAAACCTAGAGATTCTCTCCTGAACATCGTCTCTCTCTCTCTCTCTCTGTCTCTCTCATTTTCCTATAGTATATAGTACATATGTACTTATCACAAGACAAAGAATCCAGAATCCAGGCCCTAACCTCTAGTGCGTTGAATTTCACCCTTTGGGGTCCAGGAGAGCAAACTGAAGGGTGCTGCAAATCGGGAAGCAGCAAATGAAGGGAAGGGCAGGAACACCCCATTTGAATTATAGATCAACCATTTATAAGTGGGGTGATCTTGGTCAAGGTGAAATTGGCCTCTCTGAGCCTGTTACTTCTCATCTGTAAAGTGGAGCTTATCTACTGTCCCTCTTTATAGGGATTATGTAAAACCAAGTAGGTGACAGCATCTAGTAGAGTGTCCACATAGAAGGATAGCTTCCTTCCTGCTTGTCTGGAAGAGAAAAGAACACATTGAGCCCTCTGAAATGTGAATCAGGCTACTCAGCAGTTTTTATTGACTGCATAGTGTTTGACAGGGGTCAAAAAACTTGCTCCTCTTGAATGATTCTATGTTTCATACAATTTTTATAACTCCTGAAAAGGTCCCAGATAATCAACAAGCAGATAATCAATAAATGTGCCAAAGAAGAAAGAGGAGAAACTTATAATATAGTTGCTTCTACAAAGATGCTTATGACTTCATAGGGTCATATATTGTATACTCAAATTAATTAAAGGCTAATTAAATCATGTATACAGGTCCACAATTCTTTACCTGAAACTTATATTTTGGGTAACTCAAGAAAAAAAATCTTATCCACATGGTTCACCAGATGCAGTCCTACAGTCCTAGATACAGTCACTGATTTGCTTCTGCAGTGCAGGGGTGCTGTGTGGAAAGCCCAAGGGGCTCACGTGATTGTCCTAGAGGCTCATGGATCACAGGGAAGGACATGGGACTACAGTGAGCTCCTGTAGTCCATATCCAAAGGCAAACATACCAGGGAACAGACTGGTCACAGCAGATACTAGAGAATCTCTTCACTGATCCCTTTCCAGGGCAGGAGTGATGGAGGGCCTGGAGAGACCATATATCATTACCCTATTTTGCCACCTGTAACCCCAGCAAAAAAAAATGCAGGGTGGGTGAAACCTAGGACAATGAAGAATTGTGTTTTCAGGGGACAGTGGTAAGGAATAGGTCAGCCTCTCTTCCCAGAACCTTTTTTGCAGAACACCTAACAGGAGGAAAAGGGTATGAGAAGGAAGTGGGAAGGAAGGGAAAGAGGAGAAGGGGAAGGGGAAGAAGAAGGGAAGTTGCTTCATTGTCCAGACATCACCTGGACCTTCATGTCATTACAGGATATAATAATAAACTTTTCAAAAATGAAAGTGAGGTAATTACAGTGAGGAGTGACTTGGCCTGGTTTGGATAACTTGCAGAATGTCAAATCAAAAGGACGAGAGCTTTTGTGGCATTTGCCTCCCTTGAGTTCACAGGCAACAACAGGATTATTACAGACAGCTCTGACTGTATCTAGATCCTCGTGGATGAATGTGTACTGGGCTATGCATGTGTGGTTGTGTTCCTTCACCTTGTGTGCCATCAGAGCATTGCATTCCCTGGCCATCAGGTCAAACCTGAGATAGTCTTTGTTGCTCTGCAAGGGAGCTTCAGCTCTGAGCATCTTGTTCCCTCCAACTTCGTCTTCACCAAGGATTGTCTCTTCTGGCCAGCCAGGTTGCACTATTCCTTTGCTGCTAAGCAGCATGGTTTCTGTAGTTCGGATGCCCTCTCCTTTAGTGGCTTTGGTGTTGTCCTCTGAATCGCTAGACAAAAACTCACTCAGGGGCTCATCACTATCCTCGAGGACTGCGGCAGCCATCTGAAGTCCCAACCCCAGACCCACCCCCAGGCCCAGTAACAGCAGCAACATCATAAAGAAGATCTGTACCAGAGTCAGCTTCATCTTTCCTGGAGGGAGAAGGGAAACAGAAGGACTGACTTTGAGATGAAAATTGGCTCCATCGGGGACCCCAGACTCCCTAAACCCTGACAACTTGGTCTTTGGGGTCTCCTCTCCTTTCTCCGCACTACCCAATCCCCTCAAGGGAGAGATTCTTGCTTGTTCTTTTCCCATTTCTCTGGTCACTCCCCACAACATTCCTGTTGCTGTGTGATAAGCCACAGCTTATCCTGCAGAACAGGAAGATGGTGGGGAGAAGCAGCCCTAAAATTGGTTCACATATGGGGAGTCAGTGGGGAAAGTTGACATCCAGTGACTCTTAAACAGAAATTAGTTCCAAATAACCCAAGAGAATGGTTGAGAAGACAAATAAGTACAGTGTCACACTTTCCTTGAGAGAAATTCCTAGAGAAAGCCTTATTCTCAGTAAAGGACTAGAATTGTCATAGGAGACGATCTCTCTATTTTTATCCCAAGTCAGTTTTTGCTCCTTCAAGCATCTATTACTCTCCTTTCTACCCACCCCTCCCCTCAAAAGATAAAAAGAAATAGAAGAAGTACCATGGTCCATTCTTACTCCTAAGCTTAGACTGTGTGGTAGGGACAGGTGGGGTGTTGGCAGGGAGGCTATGCCCAATTTCGCATCCCAGGACCCTGTTAAAACCACATGATGTCATGCCAGAAACCTTCTACTACTAAAGATCTCTTGGGGCACCTGGGTGGCTCAGTCGGTTGAGCATCCAACTTCAACTCAGGTCATGATCTCACGGCTTGTGGGTTTGAACCCTGGCTCGGACTCTGTGCTGACAGCTCAGAGCCTGGAGCCTGCTTCAGATTCTGTATCTCCCTCTCTCTCTCTGCCCCTCCTGCCTATATATATATATATATATATATATATATATATATTCTTATATATATTCTTTATATATAATATTCTTATATATATATTCTTATATATATTCTTTAGCACTTGGATATTTCCTGCTGATTAGTTTTGTACTCTCAGAGAGGAAATGGAGTAAGAATGAAACAAACAAAAAAAACCCAAAACAACCAAACAACTGATCTTCTGGGGTTCCCCTACTAATAAAGATCCCAATGAGTGCTGAGAGTAGGAACATGTATTTTTGTCCTGCTAGGCCAATTTCATCCCCCAGTCAAAGAGAGATCTTCCTGGGGTGCCTGGGTGGCCCAATCGGTTAACCATCTGGCTCTTGGTTTTGGCTCAGGTCATGACCTTGCGGTTTCATGAGTTTAAGCCCCATGTCAGGATCTGCATTGGCAGCACATAGCCTGCTTGGGATTCTCTCTCTCCCTCTTTGTCTGCCCCTCCCCCACTCACACTATCTCTGTCTCGCAAAACAACCAAATAAACTTAGAGAGAGAGAGAGAGAGAGAGAGAGAGAGAGAGAGAGAGAGACCTTCCCTACTAGAAAAGAAAATTGCTGTAAAGAGCATTGAGACAATTGATAAAATTAGAATATAGTCTGTGGAGTAGATAAGAGTGTTCTATCAATCTTTGATATACTAAAGTTGAAATAGTATACTATGATTATTTAAAAGAATATCTTCTTGGGGCACCTGGGTGGCTCAGTCGGTTGAGCGTCCGACTTCGGCTCGGGTCATGATCTCGCGGTCTGTGAGTTCAAGCCCCGCATCAGGCTCATGCTGACAGCTCAGAGCCTGGAGCCTGTTTCAGATTCTGTGTCTCCCTCTCTCTGACCCTCCCCTGTTCATGCTCTGTCTCTCCCTGTCTCAAAAATAAATAAGCGTTAAAAAAAAAAAATTAAAAAAAAAAAAGAATATCTTCTTAAAAATGAAACCTGAAATATTAAGGAATAAAGGGGTACAATGTTTGCAACTTACCCTCAAATGGTTCAAAATATAGGTTATATGTATGTATATACATGCCTTTACAGAGAAAGAAAGAAAATGATTTTTTTTAATATAGGGGGCAAGTTTTTGTTTATTTTATTTATTTTTAAAGTTTATTTATTTATTTTGAGAGAGAGATAGGGAGAGTGAGGGAGGGGCAGAGAGAAAGGGAGAGAGAGAATCTCAAACAGACTCCATTCTGTCAGCACAGAGCCTGACTTGCGGCTGGAACTTATGAACTGTGAGATAATGACCTGAACGGAAATCAAGAGTCTGATGTTTAACTAACTGAGCTACCCAGGTGCCCCAGGGGGAAAGCTTTTAAAATTATGTATCTGAATAGAGAGCATTCAGGAGTTCTTTGTAATATTGTTGTAACTTTAAAGTAAAAAATATGTCAATATTTAAAAAAATTTTTTTTAAAGTAAAAGAACTTCCCATGTTGTTCCCTAGGGCACTCAATACCACTGTGACTTACCTCCACACCTAAGTAGCCTCAAAGATTTTTGTGTTCTCCTGTTCCCCAAGTTCTTCCCTCCCAGGGTTTCCTTCTTCCTGAAAAGTGACCTGGATGCTCGTCTGTAGAAAAATGGTTAGCTCCTGCTGGTCCATGTGCTCTTAAACCCAGACTTAATTCCCAAGCCCAACCTCCTTCCATTCCTCCCACCAGCACTGAATAAACACACTCACCCAATTCTCTCTGCTCCCACAAACACTTTGAAGTAAGGCTATTTGGACATTGAGACAGACCCAGACGTCCAAGGCAGGAAACGTCTCCAGCCTAGGAAAGTCAGACAGTTTCATTTGGTCAATTGTCCAACTCCTGAGTTACACCCACTATCCTGAGGTTTATAGCAGCCTTATTTTGTCATGAATTTCAGATCAAGTCATTTTTTAATATTCTCCGCATGTACTTCCTTTAACCCTTTCCTGTCATTTCTGGAACATTGAGATCTTTGGCCTTTATATGGACCGACATGGCTATTTTGCTTTTTACATTATAGAATTGTGTCATGACTTAATTTGAACACTTGGAATATTTGTGTCAGTCATAATTTGCACATAACTTAACTTATGAAGCTTATCCCTGTCCTCCACTCCCTGCTCCCTATTTGCAATCCAGCCAAAAACCACATTCCCATAAGAACAGACAGATTTTGCGAACCTGACAATTTAGCCCTAGATAAGACCTTATCCAAAGCAGCACTGCCTCTGTCAGTTCCTGCAGCCTGAGTGAGTAAAACCCGGAGGGTTACAATGTTGATTCTCTTCTCTTCCTTAGCTAAAAGTGCCATCATGAGATAATAGTTTTTAAAACACTCTGGAGATTGTGAAAACACTATGCAAACCTTCTCTGGACGCAAACAAGGCTCTTCAGGAGGATCTTTTGCTTTGTCATGCAGGCAGGGGTTTTCAAATTGTCTCTGGGAACTGCCTCTGTGATTGGCAAGGTATGCCTCGCTGACCTTCTGCAGTGCTGAGGATGATCATTTACAATAAGTGTAATAACAACTAACCAACACTTAGCATCTACTTCACTCCAGGTGTTTATTACATTTCACCCTCTTTTTGCCTGTGCTATCCTTCTCTGGTGTCCATTCTGCCCATCTGTTCTGGTAAGGTCTATTTGGAACATGAAGAGGCCATAAAGAATCCTCTGCTGAACCCAGTAGCTGTCTAGAGTCAGCAAAGATAATATATTCAACCACACTCATCACCTTCTTCTTTATAATCAGGTGTTTTGGTTACTATTAGGAATTGTCTGAAATTAACCTCGATTAAAGGAAAAAAGGACATACGTCTGTGGTCTAAGTATAACCTTTAGACTGACAGCGTTTTGGTTTTGTTTTTCCCTTTTCTAGGCCATGGTTTTCTCATCTTCTAAAGAATTTGTTTTTAATTTTATTTTTAAGCAATCTCCACCCGCAATGTGGGACTCTAGCTCACAACCCTGAGGTCAAGAGTCACAGGCTCTACCTACTGAGCCAGAAGGTGCCCTGAGCTTTCTCATCTTCTAAATTTGAGTAATAGTAGCTTTTACCCCACAGAGATGTTGTCAAGATTACACAAGACACTGCATGTAAAAGGATCACTATATTAGCTATTGTAGTTATTATTACATAGCAATTATCAATACATGCTCATTACCTGCTCGATACATTTTCCTATCAGAAATAACACATCCTAGAGCTGCAGCTAACAACAGTGCTCACTGCTTCTCCAAGAAGGCAAACAACATCTAGAATCTCAGAGAAGGAATTATGGCTCATATAGACCAACACTTCATTTTACAAATAAAGTGACTCAAGGGGCAACTGAGTGGCTCAGTTCATTGAGCATTCGACTTCGGCTCAGGCCATGATCTCATGGTTCATGGGTTCGGGCCCCACATCAGGCTCTGTGCTGACAGCTCAGGGCCTGGAGCCTGCTTTGGATTCTGTGTCTCCCTCTCTCTCTGCCCCTCCCCTGCTTGTGCTCTCTCTCTCAAATAAATAAATAAATAAATAAATAAATAAATAAAATGTTTAAAAAAAACAAATAAAGTGACCCAAAGAGGTTAATGTCTCAGATGCTACAGGTAAGTATTGGCAGTTCTGATATTAGAACTTTGACTTCTAGCTAAGCAAAATTTATGATAGACCAATGATTGGCAAGCAGGAAGGTAGATAGATTAGATAGGTAGATAGATAGATGATAGGTAGATAGATAGATAGATAGATAGATAAAAGGCAGGTAGATATATATAGAGAGATACAGATAGAATAGATGCTCTGATAAGAAAATTGACAATGAATCCATCTAAGACTTAGATTCTAAGTATAAGTGCTATTTCTCATAAATCAATCTAAAATATGGACTTCCACTTATAGTCAGGATAGAGGAACAGCGTTTGGATTTTGCCTGAAACTGCTAAAAAAAAATGAATTATATGAAATGATAGATTTTCAAGGCATTGACAAGAGACAATGAAGTACAGTGATCATTGAGAGAGGGGCCACCAAACGGGATGAGCTTACTCCCCCAGCCTCCCCCCTGGGGAGAGTTTCTAGGCCAGGTGGTACGGAGGGGGGACCCAGGCAGAGTCTGTCAGTCTCCCTGAGTTGAGGCGATAGAATTGAGAGTCCAAGGAGGCCCAGGCAACTAGAGTTCATGGGGCAGAATACCAGGGGGCACAAGACTGCGGAGAAAGAATTCCAGTGACCTGCAATGAGGAAGATATCACTACACATCTATCAGAATTGCTATAATGAAAAAATAGTGAGACTGCGAAAGCCTGGAGAGATCCAGAAAAACTGGATCTGTCATACATTGCTGATCGGAATATAAGTGGTACAATTACCCTGGAAAACAGTTTGGAAGGTTCTTAAAATACTAACTATATATTATAATACAACTTGGTAATCACACTCTGGGGTGTTTATCCCAGAGAAATGAAAACATATGTCTACACAAAAACCTGTACACAAATATTAACAGCAGTTTCATTTGCATCAGCCAAAAACTGGAAGCAGCCCAAATATCCTCCACCAAGTGAAGGGCTAAACAAACTGTAGTACATGTGTACCATGGAATACCACTCAGCAATAAAGAGGGACGATCTGCTGATACAACAACCTGGATGAATTTCAAAGGCATTATGCTGAGCGAAAAAAAAATAATAATATCACATGGTCATGTACCGTATGACTCCATTTAGATGAGATCATATAATATGGAGAACATGGTAGTGTTCGTCAGGGGTTTAGAATGGTGGGGATAAGGACACAGATGTGACTATACAGAGGTACCACAAGGGAGATCTTTTTGTAAGTTTTTTTTTTTTTTTAGCTACTGTCTATGCCTATGAGTGTGGGGCTCAAACTCACAACCCTGAGATCAAGAGTTGCATGCTGTACTGAATGAGCCAGCCAGGCGCCCCCACAGGGAGACCTTTGTGGTGATGAAATAGTTTTGTATCTTGATTGCAGTGGTGATTGCATGAATCTACACATAAAATGAAATGACACAGAACTATACTCACGCACATTATGCTAATGTCAATCTTACACATCATGCTAATGTGTAAGATGTAATCACCAGAGGAGACAGGTGAAAGGTACGTTAGACCTGTACTATCTTTGCAGCTCCCTGTGAATCAATATTTTTTTTTCAGAATAAAAACTTGTTTTAAGTGTTAAGGCTCATTACAGATGTTTTACATAATAGTATAGAGAAACACACGTATGCACACCCAAGACCCCCATCTAGACGGTTATTTACACTTGGTGTATATCCTTGTGGTCTTCTCCCACCCCACTCAGCCCTGTGTTGATGTTAAGTTCAACATGTCCATAAAAATTACAAGTTGAGGAGTGCCTGGCTGGCTCAGTCTATTGAGCCCCCAGCTCTTGATTTTAGCTCAGGTCATGATCTTGCAGTTTATGGGATCGGGCCCCACATCAGGCTCTGTGCTGACAGTGTGAAGCCTGTTTGGGATTCTCTCTCTCCCTCTCTCTCTCTGCCCCTCCCCCACTCATGTGCTGTCTTTCCCTCTCTCGCTCTCTCTCTCTCTCTCAAAACAAGTAAACATTTTTTTTTTAATTACAAGTTGCGATGTCAGATGGTAGTTAAGTATAGTGAATATAGGAGCCTGTATTAGCAGGCGAGTCTGATGTGGAGATACACATTTGGGAGACATCAGCTTATGACCAGGTACCTAAAGTATGAGACTAAATGAGCATAAGTGTCAAGAGAAGTTTGGTTTTCTACTTTGTTTTGTTTTTAAGAAAAGAAAAACAACAGCTTGTTTATTGATAATAAAGACTAAGCAGAGAGGAAAACCAATAATGCAGGAGCAAAAGGCAAGATTTGTTGGAGCAGTGGTGTTTGAGTGCTCAGACTGAAGACAAATTGCCTGGGTTTATGCATAAACATGTGTTATTGTATCTGTGAATTGAGAGGCCTGAGAAAACTGAAACTTAAAAGCTTAAGTTACGGGAAACTGAAACCTAACCAAGCCTAACCAGCTTGTTCTGCTTCTGTACAATTGCTTGGCCCACTCGTGTATTCCTGATCAATCATTGTTGCTTGGCACATCCGTGTATTCCTGATCAATCATTGTTGATACCCGTACCCCCAGTTGTGGTCTGATCTAAAGGAAGGAACCAATCGAATACTGCTAAGTGTCCAACTTTAAACACCAACCAATCGCAGCTCTGTAACTGTGGAAAATTCCTGATTTCCCCATGACTTGTTTGTACCTGTCTACAAAAGGGGTGTAAAAACCTCTCTCGGGGCCTCTTAGCGTCACCGGCAACAGGTGCGCAGAGGTCCAGGTTCGAACCTGCAATAAATGACCCTTGCTGCTTAGCTCTGACTCTGGACTCTGGTGGTTCGTTTTTGGGGGTCTCTTAGACTCTGGGCATTTCAGAATCACACTTCAGGAGAGTGAAAGGGACATACAACATATTTTCTATAAAAGCTTGGATCTGGAGACATGGTTGAGAATCACTGGTTTACACAAGAATTAGTAATGGCCAGGGATCTTGCTACACTGTGCACTTGGGAGCTTTTTCTTCATTCTGTGGTTGCAGCTGCTACTGCCCAGTGACAGCTGACTGGATGGATAGTGCCGCTCAGCTCTGGGCTGGATGCTCTCCAGCTATGAGGAGTTTCTTAAGAGGAGACACAAAAGGGAAAGGGAACAACATTTCACTAATAAGGAATTTGACTCTGCTGTGGATCCCAAATAAACCATTGGCTTTTATCCCCAGGTTTTGGTCATGCACTTGTCCAGCAGATATACAAAAGTCCAGAGTGGGGACAGTGGGGTGGGGAGGCATTTTTCAGAGATGGACATGTTATTTGAGATGACCCAGTGTTTAAATTCTGGCATCTGTTAGGACTCCAGTGTGCTCCATCAGTTTAGCCTGACCCACCAAACACAAAGGGCTCTAGACTATTAAGGATATGTGACAAACATCTTGAGAGTAAACACTTCCTTATGATATCATGTAATGTAATTTTTCTTACAGAAACAGTTCTGAAGGTTCTGCTCTACTCAAGGGTGGCCAGCCACGGAGGTAAGTAGAGACTGAACCTTAACTGAGCTCTGCTCAACACACCGTACAAACGGGCACAGAGCCGACTTCACCCAGAGGAACTGGCTTTTCTTCCAGCTCATACAAAGGTGTTTTTTTAGGCTTTCTAGGGATCTAAATCGAGGGCTTTTCATTTTGGTTCATTTTCACCTAAATTACCTTATATGACCCTTACAACTTCCCCAACAAGTAAGAAGAGCTAGAATTATTTCTCCTGTTTTATAATAACATTGAGGCCTTAAGATGTTAAGTGACTCACGTAAGGCCACGTAGGTAGCAGGTACCAGAACAGGAGCAGGACTTTGATCTACAGGCTCCCACCTGTTGTTCCCTCTCTCATACCATCTGTCTCACCCCTGATGGTCTGTTCCAGTTGAGGTCCTTTCCTCATGGAACTAGAGAATAACTGGCTACCATTGATGCCCAAAACAATCTTATAAACATCCATCTAATATAAGATGGACATTTTCTGTTATTAAAAATCAGTTATTACACTTATTAAAAATTGTATTAAAATTGTTATCAAATTCTTATTAAAAATTACAATTCACATTTGTAAAATGAACTCACATAAAGCTGCTCACTGTCTACAGAAATCAACCCCTCTAACTTCTGCCAGATCTTTCATTCTTATAATCTTTTCATCCTCTTGAATTGCTGCAGTTCCCTTGGTTTGGTCTTGTCTTGTTCAGTCCCTGCGTAGCCCTGGTTTCATTTGGTAGATGATCCTCTGGGGGAGTTACAGTACTATGTCTTATTCTTTCTGACTGAGTGGTTTTGGCAGTTTCTCTAATGTTGGGGGAGTTTTGTTAATAATATATGACCAATAAAACAGACCACAAGCACTATTCTGGTGCAACAGGAACTTCCAGAACCAACAAAGTCTACAGAAAGAGCTCCCCCCAAATCACACTTAACATTCTACACCTCTACTAGGAAAGATGCCAGCTCACCAACATGATGGGTTGCATTTGCAATAAAAATTATGTTATCCATGTTTATCAATCAGCATAAGAAACATTCACTGACTTCTTTAAAAAAATTTTTTTTTTTTAACGTTTATTTATTTTTGAGACAGAGAGAGACAGAGCATGAACGGGGGAGGGGCAGAGAGAGAGGGAGACACAGAATCGGAAGCAGGCTCCAGGCTCTGAGCTGTCAGCCCAGAGCCCGACGCGGGGCTCGAACTCGCGGACCGCGAGATCGTGACCTGAGCTGAAGTCGGACGCTTAACCGACTGAGCCACCCAGGCGCCCCTCACTGACTTCTTTAAAATTGACTTAATTATCGTTAAAGACATATTGTCTAAATTTTTTTTTGAAATGGCTTTATTATCTGATTTACATGCCACAGAAACAACCAAATGTCCTTGTGAGTTGCATTATTCTTAGTATGAAACTTCATAAGGTTTCACATTTGAAAATTATCAGCTATAGGGGCGCCTGGGTGGCTCAGTCGGTTAAGCGTCTGACTTCGGCTCAGGTCACGATCTCACAGTCTGTGAGTTCGAGCCCCACGTTGGGCTCTGGGCTGATGGCTCAGAGCCTGGAGCCTGCTTCCGATTCTGTGTCTCCCTCTCTCTCTGCCCCTCCCCCATTCATGCTCTGTCTCTCTCTGTCTCAAAATAAATAAAAAAGTGAAAATTATCAGCTATAAACTAACCACAGGCATTTTGAAGCTCTGTCACCTACAGATAGTTTTTATTTTACTCTATTGCTTGCCTGGAGGCTCTGTTATAAACTAGACTGAAATTGTGCCTTTAATAAAGGACAGTGTCAGAGCCTCATGAAAAAGGATTTGTACCAGATACTTAAAGCTATTGACTATTTATTTGTTTGTTTGTTTGTTTATTTATTTCAAGTAGGCTTCATCCCCTGTGTTAAGCCCAACACAGGGCTTGAACTCAAAACCTTGATCAAGGCCTGAGCTGGGATTAAGAGTCAGACATTTAACCGACTGAGTCATCCAGGTGCCCCTGTTGACACTTTAAAGCATAGATTCTTAAGAACAGGATTTTGAGTTAACACCACTTAGTCAACTTTCATACCAAGCCTGTGGACTGACCCAAGATTTCCAGAACTCCTTTTAGTCAATAAGCAGACAACTTCATGAGACTACTTACTCAAGATCCAGCAGAACAAGAATTAGTTGTATGGGACTGAATGAACTGATAAGGAAAGTTTGCAGAAAAAAAAAAAAGAAGAAGAAAGAAGAAAGAAAATTTGTAGTTGTTTGTATGGAATATTGTTTTATTTTATTTTATTTTTTAATTTACATCCAAGTTAGTTAGCATATAGTACAACAGTGATTTCAGGAGTAGATTCCTTAAGCCACTTGCCCATTTAGCCCATCCCATCTCCCACAACTCCCCCAGCAAACCTCTGTTTGTTCCCCATATTTAAGAGTCTCTTATGTTTTGTTCCCCTCCCTGTTTTTATATTATTTTTACTTCCCTTCCCTTATTTTCATCTGTTTTGTATATTAAATTCCTCATATGAGTGAAGTCATATGATATTTGTCTTTCTCTGACTGATTAATTTCACTTAGCATAATACCCTCTAGTTCCATCCACGTAGTTGCAAATGGCAAGATTTCATTCTTTTTGATTGCCGAGTAATACTCCATTGTATATATATACCACATCTTCTTTATTCATTCATCCAAGATGGACATTTGGGCTCTTTCAATACATTGGCTATTGTTGATAGTGCTGCTATAAACATTGGGGTGCATGTGTCCCTTCGAAACAGCACACCTGTATCCCGTGGATAAATGCCTAGTAGTGCAATTGCTGGGTCGTAGGGTTGTTCTATTTTTAATTTTTTGAGGAACTTCCATACTGTTTTCCAGAATGCCTGCACCAGTTTGCATTCCCACCAGCAGTGCAAAAGAGATCCTCTTTCTCCACATCCTCACCAACATCTGTTGTTGCCTGAGTTGTTGATGTTAGCCATTTTAACAGGTATGAGGTGGTATCTCATTGTGGTTTTTATTTGTATTTCCCAGATGATGAGGGATATTGAGCATTTTTTCATGTGTCGGTTGGCCATCTGGATGTCCTCTTTGGAGATGTGTCTATTCATGTCTTTTGCCCATTTCTTCACTGGATTGTTTTTGGGGTGTTGAGTTTGATAGCAAAATATTGTTTTAAAGCTTTTTTGTTGTTGTTTATTTTTTTTTTTTTAAATTTTTTTTTTTTCAACGTTTTTTATTTATTTTTGGGACAGAGAGAGACAGAGCATGAATGGGGGAGGGGCAGAGAGAGAGGGAGACACAGAATCGGAAACAGGCTCCAGGCTCCGAGCCATCAGCCCAGAGCCTGACGCGGGGCTCGAACTCACGGACCGCGAGATCGTGACCTGGCTGAAGTCGGATGCTTAACCGACTGCGCCACCCAGGCGCCCCTGTTGTTGTTTATTTTTGAGAAGGAGAAAGAGAGAATGCACACAAGGAAGGGGGAGAGGGAGAGAGGGAAACAGAGAATCCCAAACAGACTCTGCACCGCCAGCCAGAGCCTGAGGCAGGACTCAAACTCACAAACTGTGAGATCATGACCTGTGCCGAAGTCAGACGCTTAACCAACTTGAGCCACCCAAGCGGCCTTGTTCAGAATACTGTCTTAACGTTCTACTTCAGTGTTGATGTTGTTTTAATGTTCTATTTTGAATATCAAAATAAGGCTTTTTTCTTTCTTCTTAAACTCTCTATAATCTATAACAAGTTACTAGATTCTACTTTTTAAAACTGAAACAAACATTCTTAAATGATATCTGATTTTTACTGACTCACACACCACTGCCAAGAATTCAGGAAGTCTCCTTACCTTTTTTTAGTACTTAAGTATTTTACCAGGTCTCCTTACTTCTCATGGCAGTATAGTTATTTGCATAAGTCCAGTAAAAATTTGTCCTCCTTTTCTGGAACTCAGTTGGGTAAGCATCCTACTTCAGCTCAGGTCATGAACTCACAGTTCATGTGTTCGAGCCCCAGGTAGGGCTCTGTGTTGACAGCTCAGATCCTGAAGCCTGCTTTGGATTCTGTGTCTTCCTCTCTCTCTGCCTGTCTCCCACTTGTACCCTGTCTCTCTCACTCTCTCTCAAAAATAAGTAAACATTAAAAAAAATTTTTTTTTAAGAATTTGTCCTCCTTTTTACCAGAATATCATAGAAAAATCAGTTATGCAACCAAGTTCTTGCCCAGATGTCATTTTTGAGAATGATCTTTGTTTAATCCAGTATGATGAACTAATGTCTACAAAGTCATCTCAGGAAAACTTGTGTAGTACCTGGTTTACAGGGTCCCAGTTTTGCAGTAGATGAGGAAGATCTCTTCTTGTCAGGCCAGGAACTTTAGGAAGTTGTGGGGACCTTGAGAAGAAAGGAATTCACCCAAATTTGTGGGTACAATGGGTGAAACCTAGTGGAAAGGGTTTCTTGGGCTTGGTTTTTCTAAACCGAAGGTAGCAAACAGTAGAGGTTTTTAAAAGTCCAATCTGAGATTCTGAAGGAAGCCTCCAGAAAAAAGTAAATTTTGTGGCCTAGTCAATAATAATATGGCTCTAGATTTACAAAGCAGATTAAGAAGACCTATGTGGTAAATGAACACTCTTTCTGCAAGTGTATAAATAATCAGACGAAACCAACAGTATTGCCCCTTACTTTTTTTCTTTCCCACTGAACTGAGAGTTTCTTAACTTCTCTCTTATCCTCAGTGCCTAGCACAGTGTTTGGAATGAAGAAGGTAGTCAACATTATTTATTGGAAGAATAAAAATCAGGTTATGGAATTGTATTTGTGCCTGATTCCGCCCACGAGGCAGTGATGGAGGGTTGGGGAGGTAGGGCAGGGGCCTGAGCCCACCAAGTATGGTGTCCTCTGCCCACTTCCAGCTGTAACCTGGGGGAGGGGTAGCATCCATTAAAAATAAACTCATAATTAGCTTCAAAAATACTCCCGGAATAAATGAACACATAAGTAAAAACAATAAAATAGGGAGGAGAGATGAAACAAGATGGGCAAAATGTTGATTATCATTGAGTTGCAGGTGGTGGGCACTTGGGGATTAATTATACCCTTCTCTCCCACTTCAATGCAGGTTTGAAGTTTTCCACACTAAAAAGTTTTTAAAAATCGCCTTGGAGGAGAAGAAAATTACACAAAGTAAGTCTGAGGGCTCTGTGAGAAATGGAAATGAGGGATGAGTGAGTTCGGGCAGTTTCTTGGTTTTGTTTTTGGATTTTTGCATCCACTAATTCAAACTACTCCCTGACCCACTTTTGCCTTCCTCTTCTGGCTATCCACTCCTGGGACATTTGCAGAACACCAGAGATTTCCTGGAAGAGTGAGCATAGGGAGGGAAGTGCTCAAGTAGATTATTTCAGCACTGAATGCTGGCAAACCTCACCCACACACTGGTCTTTCAGCTGAGCCATGCCAGATCTGAGACTGGGCAGCAGCCAGATATTGCCATGAGTAGAATGGGAATGGAATGTTCTCAGGGCTTAAGAGGGGGCAGGAGAGGGGGGTATATATGTGTGAATCAATGCTGGAGACCAGAGAAGAGACACCAAGAAAGTGGGAAGCACTGTGCCCTCTGTTTGTCATTCCCTCCCCCAACAGTGACACTGGAGGAAATCAGGATCAAATGTAGTCAATCTGGCCCCAGGAGAGAGGAAGCTGGACAAAAAAATGAGCATTGTTCATTTGTGTTAGACAAATGCTCTTTCAGATTATCTTCAGGTCAACATGGCTGCATGTGGGGCCAGTTATTGGGAAACACAGGGTAAAACTCACCTCATGACACCTCATGACTCTTGAGATTTCTTTCCATTACATTCCAACAAAATTCTCTCCTACTAGCTTGTCATACTGTGTAAAATTCCACTGTTTGAGATTCATTTCTTTAACATTCATCTCCTTCCCCTGCCTTTTTTTTTTTTAAACAAAATTACTCCCAAAATGCTTGACACATTCAGTTGGGCTTGCAGTCAATATCAACTTAGTGTGATTCCTTGTAACAAAATGCGTTGTCTCTGAGAAATGATAGCTAGCATATAAGGTGCTAAGTACCAGAGAATTGTGTCAAGCGCTCTATTTACATTTTCTCATCTAGCACTGTGAGGTAAATGATACTATAGCTCCATTTTATAAATGTGGAAAGAAGGCTTTAGGAACTCTCAGTAAAATGACTAAGTGACAAGGGCAGCATTTGAACTCAGACCAGTATGACCAAAAATCTCTGTTCTTAGGGCACCTGGGTGGCTTAGTCAGTTGAGTGTCCTACTTTGGCTCAGGTCATGATCTCACAGGTCATGAATTCAAACCCCACGTCAGGCTCTGTACTGACAGCTCAGAGCCTAGAGCCTGCTTTGGATTCTGTGTCTCCCCCTCTCTCTGCTCCTCCCCTGCTCGTGCTCTGTCTCTCTCTCTCTCTCTTTCTCAAAAATAAATAAACATTTAAAAAAATTAAAAATCTCTGCTCCAGGAAGCCAAGTATGGAAATAGACTGTCAGGTTGGGGGGATTCTTGACAATCCCTGAGGTGCATGATGGTACTAGACACTGGGAGTGAGAAGGAAAGAGCACTAATAAAGAAATGTGTGAGTGTGTGTGTGTGTGTGTGTGTGTGTGTGTGTGTCTTCTGGAGTGGAAATTAACCACTTGTGAAATGGTTGATAGGTAATAACAACTCAACTCTTTTAGCATGTCCACAAAATACTGAAAGAATGAACTTCACAGAGAAAGAACCAAACTTTCAAACAATTGTCATTATGTGATATTTCAACCTGAGGTAGTTGTCAAACAAGCTTTAGTGGAACCCCATTTAACTCAATTAGCAAAAAGCCTCTGAAGTCAAAAGAAGACATACCAGCTAAACTGGTGGCTTCTAATCTTTTAATCACAAGGACAATTTATTATTCCCAGCCCTTTTGAGTCCCTACAAGTAATATTATAACATGTAGCATTGTAACATTAAATTGCAATTATTTCTCCTGCTTAGACCGAGATTAGATAACAAAGGCATCCGGAAAGGCTGGATGGCCACCAGAAAGGACTTCCGGAGGTGGAAGCAGTACAATTACCCGAGCCCCCTTGGGTCCTGTCCTCAACTCACACATCCACACATGATTTTGTCTGTACGTCTGGGGCTTTTCCATCTCACAGGATTGACTCATATGAACCACTCCCAAAATAAAACTATAAACAAGAGCTGCACTGAAAAATACATACAGTGGGAAATAAACCACCGATGACTTAAGAGAGAGATCAAATAGTGAAGAGATATTTGCTGAGTAAGCAGGAGTGGTGAGCAGTTTTGGGGTTCAGTCAGGCCAGGATGAGGATAAGGAAACATTTCTGACTCCAAATTAAGCACTAAACCAGCATCTTAACCCTGAGATGTGGCTTATAGAGAAGCAATTCCCCAAATGTAGAATTTCTCTTTCTAATCTCCAAGCTCCCCCCAATCTCCTTCTTACAATATATCTGCACGCTTGTTGGTTTGTATCCTTTTATACTTTACCTTGCTCCAAGAAAAGATTAAAGACAGCTTGCAAAACTATCTACAATGAATGATAACACAACTCGAATTCAGGGAAAAGGAAAGAGGAAGAATACAGCTTTATGGATTAAACTTTAGTTGTGAGGATGCTAAAGTCACTATACTTGCCTAAGCCTGCATTTTGGTCCCCAAAAGCTGGAGTCTGTGGGTTCTCAGTCCATCCCATTGACAGATTAAGAGTTTGGGTAGATTAGGAGTTTGATTTTACAAATGGTGGTTACTATTTACCAAATGCTGATCTGACATGATGTAATTCGCAGACAGTACCAAACATTTTTAGTTTTGAGATTTTGCTATTATATTTATGAATCACAATTTAATTTTCTAATTTATATTAATGAAAAAAACTTACCAGAGTTTTTAATGAGAAGGAGATAACCAGGGTTGTATCAATGGGTTGATACAATTCAAATAAACTTAGTTTTAGTTAGCATGTCATAGGCTTATTTACAGTAAACTTGTGGTTTTCATAAAGATTTCTAAAATGTTAAAATTAGCTCACAGACCTCAATATTTACAATCTTTCATGTAAGAAAACAATCTTGAAAGGACAAAAGACAGTCAACAACAGTATGAAAGAAGGAAAGAAAGGAAGAAGAAAGAGAAAGAAAGAAAAGAAGGATCCTAGGTCAAGAAAGTAAACACAGGTGCCCCTCAATCTGCAAATGAGATACTTTCCCAGTGCAAAGAATCATCCCATGGGAAAACAATAAAACTAAAACTTCAGAGTAAAGGGGCTTGCTTTCTCTTCATGAAACTGTCTCTGGTGCCCTGGTCAAGTAATGATTGTTGGGGCAACTAGTGGTCCAAGGAGCAGAGGCTTTTTCCATGGGAAGCCCCTACACCCTGGTAAGGTCCCCAGATGGACAAGCCAGTCCTATAGGCATGATGCTGTTATATGGCAAATTACAAAGCCCAGGACAGAAACCATGCACCAAAGAGAAACTCTGCCTTTTCTGTACTTTCTTGAAATTAGAGATCAAGTTCACTTGGGTCGGCAGACGTTGGTGCAGAATTAGCATAGAAGAGGTACTCAGTAAGATTTGGTGAAGCAGAGATGAAATGAGGGAAGAGAGAATGAGAAAAAGAGGGAGAGATCCCAAAGCAAAGCTCTAGCCCACAGCCTGGAAGATGAGCTCGGGGGAAAGGAAGCATCCTAGACTCCTGGACTTCTGACAGTCTTCCCAGTTTCTATGCCCTTAGAAAGTCTCTTTCTTTCCTCCCCTAGCATACGGTTGCTTTGGCTTAGCCAGCCAGGTAAGTGATTGAAGTTCTGCCTTCAAAGATAAGACAAGTAAGAAAAGGGAAAACATTTAGAATCTGTAGTAAGACATATTGATAAGTAAGACATTCAGATCTTCCTGAATTCATATTGATCTTCTCAGCTGAGATACTGTTATTATGTAGGAGAATGGGTGCCTGGGTGGCTTAGTGCCAGACTTCAGCTCAGGTCATGATCTCATGGTCCTTGAGTTTGAGCCCAGCGTCGGACTCTGTGCTGACAGCTTAGAGCCTGGAACCTGCTTTGGATTCTGTGACTCTGTCTCTCTCTGCCCCTCCCCCACTCGTGCTCTCTCTCTCCCTCTCTCTCTCAAAAATAAATTAAACATTAAAAAAAGAAAGAAAGAAAGAAAGAAAGAAGAAAGAAGAAAGAAAGAAAGAAAGAAAGAAATTCATGCCAAGGTATTTAAAAATGAACTGATGGAGGGCGCCTGGGTGGCTCAGTCAGTTAAGCGTTCAACTTTGGCTCAGGTCATGATCTCACAGTTTGTGAATTCAAGTTCCGCGCTGGGCTTGCTGCTGTCAGCACAGAGCCCTCTTCAGATCCTCTGTCTCCCTCTCTCTCTTCCCCTCCCTGACTTGCACAAGCTCTCTCTCTCTTTCAAAAATAAACTTCGGGGGGGAAAAGAAGTGAACTGATGTGATATCTGCAACATCTTACTTTCAAATGGCTCAGGAAAAAAAAGAAGTGTGTATGTGGTACAATACTAAAAATTGATGGTGGAAGGCACGCTAGTGTTTATCACATTATTCTTTTGACTTCTCTACAGTCTTCAAGATTTTCAAAGTAAAAGGTTGGGGACAAAGTGGACGTTAAAATTTCCAAAAAATATGTCAAATCCGTTGTCTGTACACCAAACCCGTAATAGTGCCTATCTTGACTGAGGCATTCTTTTTTGCCCTTTTTCTTGTTGTGGTTTTTTTGTATCGTCCAACTAGTCTACATTAATATGTATTGTTTTTATAATCATGTAAGACTTTTATTCTATTTATTCTTATTTAAAATTTATTTTTAATAATAAAATAAAGATTAAAACAATAAAATAAATTTACTTTAAAGCTGCATATCTATTTTTAAAGGCCAAAGCAAGGACTCTTCCTTCTGCCCCAGTGGCCTCTCTCACCAAACCCCCTGCTCTGTTGCCCCAAACCCAGAGCCAGCCAAGCAAGCTCCCTACATACCATATTTCTTGCCTGTGCTCCCATGCGTATCACTAGCTCCATAACCTTCCTCCCCACAAACACTTCCCTCATAAGCTACTGCCCACACAAAACATACTCCATCTAAATTTCTCTCCTGGAACAAATGGCTTCTGTCACCACTGACTACACCTCTGTGCAAAGCTTCCATCCATAAATCAGTCCTTCCCCAAATTTCCTGTATAACACTTTCCCCACCTATGCCTCTGAGTCAGTCCCTGATGAATTTCTCCTGGTGTGCTGCTGAAGATTTCTCAATTGCTGACACAAAAGGTTGCCCTTCCCTGCCGGATGAAGCAGCCAATTGCTTCCACTTTTGTCTGGGATCAGTCACAGCTCCCTAGTCTTCCTGACCTAGCACCCCAGCTCCTCAGCTCCCATCCTAAAGCAGGTCAAGCAGAAATGAACACACATGGATATACAATCATTGCAGCAGGAGCACCTGCCTACATCTTCAGCCTTATCTCCCACAATCCCATTGTTCACTCCACTCTAATGCCATGGCCTTCTTGCTGCTCCTAAATTGCTAAGTCCTCCTAGAACTTTGATGCTAACTGTACCTTCTGCGTCTACACTCTTCCCTAATCATTGCATTGCTCATCCCCTCATTTATTCAGGCCTCTGGTCACATGACAGCTCTTCAGGGAGGACTTCCCTGCACTAATCCACTTGAAATTGTTCTCCCCTTTATTACTTTTTTTTTTTTAATAACCTTACTGAGGCATATTTTACATATCATAAAATTCACCCTTTTCAAGTGTGTAATTCAATGACTTTTCGTAACTTTACTCAGTGATGCAACCATCACCATAAATTAGCTTGGGAACATTTTCACCCCTGAATAAGATCCTTTATGCCCATTTAATTTTCATTTCCACCCTGAGCCCCAAGAAACTACTAATCTACTTTCGGACTCTATAAGTCTGTCTTTTTTGGACATTTCATATAAGTAGAATAAGAGTAAAGGTTCTTTTTTTTTTGTATCTGAATTATTTTAGTCAGCATGTTTTGAGATTCATCCATGACATAACATGTGTCAGTAGTTTGTTTCCTTTTATTGCTGAACATATTCCATATATTTTGTTCATCAGTTTTTTGTTTTCTGGTTATTATGAGTAATGTTGCTGTGAACATTTGTGTGTAAGTCTTTATGTGTTTATGTTTTTTTATTATTTTAAAGATTTTATTTTTAAGTAATCTCTACCCTCAACATAGAGCTCAAACTCACAATCCCAAGATTATGAGTCGCATGCTCTACTGACTGAGCCAGCCAGGGCGCCTCTATATGGATATGTTTTTATTTCTCTTTGGTAGATACCTAGAAGTGAAATCGCTGGGTCGTATGGTAGGATTATGCTTAACTTTTTGAGAAACTGCCAAATATTAAAGTGGCAATACTATTTTACGTTCCCATGAGCGATGCATGAGGGTTCTTGTTTCTCTGTATCCTTGCCAACATTTTCGATGTCTGCCTTATCTATTATAGACATCTGGTGACTTGAAATGGCATCTGATTGTAGTTTTAACTTGCCTTTCCTTCCTCTATTACTATCCATTCCTTCACTTTGATTATTTTTTCTTAACATTTACCATTACCTTAGATTTTTTTACATTTGTATTTATTTGCAAATTGACTCCCCCAATTTAAGGTAAACTCCATGAAGGCAGGAGTATTTTCTTGTTCTTCTCTGTTCTCTAATCCCTGGGACATTTATTAAGTTAGTGAATAAACATACCCTCCTCATGTGTTCCTCTTTTTCTTGCCAAGAAGCCCAGAAAAATACACTTGATGAATGCCTGTCTGAGACACTGAAAAGCTTCAAGCTTCTTCAAGGCTTCAATGGGCAGGCAACAGTTTATAAGTTAATAATTTTGGTTTTTGCATACATGTGCATACATGCACATGCACACACACACACACACACATACCAGTATTTCTGTGTATGGCATAATACATCTGATTATCAAAAAGACAAATTTCAAAATAAATGGAGGGGAAAAAATGGACAAAAGCAATACAGGGTGGTCAGGTAAAAGCTATGGTTATCTGAGTGGCCATTATGTTGCTAAATGTCAATACTAGGTGCAGACTGATGACAAGACCTGACACAGACATACTCCGAATAAAAACTGAGCAGGATTATTTATCTAAAGGTTGCAAAATAACTCAGAGAGATGAACATATTTTCCAACTCAGACAGGACTACAAACATCTTGACTCCAATACCTTTACCAGAAGGGTGTATTATCACTGAAACTCTAAGTAAATGAAGGCCACATTAGACTCTATGGAAAATATAGCAGTATCTCTCAGTCCAGCCTAGTTGTACTCATAAGTGAGTGTGAATATGCCCAAAGCCCCTCCTTGGCTGGAGGCACTTCATGTGGCTAAGAGTCATATGATACATAATACTACTGCAGAATGCAGTTTGGTTCTTTAAGGCATCTCTCTTGGACTCTCCAAGCTAGTAGATCCTGGTCTGAGAACATTCCTGAATTGAGTATTTTGGAACCATAACAGGGATCAGTTTCCTAGATCTTGGGAATCCTGCTAACAAGTCTTTAGACCAGCCATAGAGCTATCTTGAAATGAAGTATCAGTAGGTAGGAAATATTCTAGAAGACAGACAGTCAAAAAGAATGACAGAGTAGCAGAAAATATCCAAAATTACTTGTACCATAACTCTATCCTAGTTTTTTTTAAGCACTAGTGGTTCCTATCCATTTATGAAGGAGGAGGAAGAGTTGGCAGAGTAAGCATCCAAGGAAATGACCCTCTCCTGGGCCCCAAATTCAGAAAGTCACATAATTTTGCATTTCAGGAGCTTCACAGGCTCCCTTACATCCTATCCATGGGTCCAGAGTGAGAACCTTTCCACTCCAAAACAAGTATATTAACAACAACACTGTGCCAAGTATTGACATCATCCCCTGACAGCAATCAAATTGTTTTCATACTTTGTTTGATGGACTGAGTGGGATACTAACAATGATGGTAACTGTATATTATGATTGGGGGGAGGGGAGCAGTGAGATATTGAGAGCTGGAATTGACCCCAGGCAACCTTTGATGGTTTGCATTGATAGAACTAGAGCAGATCAGGCTACACATAGTGTAGTACTATATTCCTACTAATCTTTTATAGCAGGAGCTCAGGTAGAAATAGTTCCAAATAAAATAGGAAAAAGGAAGACTAAGGCCAAAAATCAAATAGCCAACAAGCGAAATGGCATTTTAAAAAATATGAGGGGTGCCTGAGTGTCTCAGTTGCTTAAGTGTCCGACTTTGGCTCAGGTCATGACCTCAGGGTTTGTGAGTTAGAGCCCCACAAGGGCCTCTGGGCTGTCAGCCCAGAGCTCTGAGCCTGGAGCCTGCTACAGATTGTGTGTCCCTCTCTCTCTACCCCTCCCACCCTGCTCACGCTCTCTCTCTCTCAAAAATAAATATTAAAAAAAAAAAACACGAATAACAGAGAGAAAAGAAAGAAAACAAGAAAAAAAGAGAGATTGGCAAGAGAGATCATAAATTTCCTAAGATGAAAAAACTCAGAACGGAAGTGAAAATGAAAAACAAATAGAAGAGTAGGGGGTTTTGACCTGAAAACCAGAGACTAAGGATTCACTCCAAACAATATCAGATCTGATTTCTTCCAAACCTAAATTCTGACAAAAAGATTAAGGACTGGAAATTTTCCATTTTCATTAAAGTTCAAGTTTACAATAACAGAAAAACCAGGCAGAGAGCCAGTGTTTGTTCAAAAGATATCCTTTAGAAACACAAAGTAGTTATGAAAAGCAGTTGCATGTTTACAAAGGAAAAATGAATGCAAATCTAAGCCAAATCAGATTTAGACCAGAGGGCACAGCAGAGGAAGAACAATTGTGGTCTCTCCCACCTTCTTCTTTTAAAGGGACAGCAGTGGTATTATCTCTTTGTCTCTATTCCTTTATTTTTTCAAAGTCCTAATGTCCAGCAATGGTATTATCTCTGTCTCTAGTCCTTTATTTTTTTAAAGTCCTAATGTCTATCCCTTCCATACACTTTTATTTATTTATTTATTTACTTACTTACTTACTTACTTACTTACTTATTTATGGGGGAGGGGAAGAAAGAGAGAGACAGAGAAAGAGAGTGGGGAGGAGGGGTAGAAAGAGGCGGGGGAAGAGAGAGGCTCTTAAGCAGGCTCCACACTCAGCTCAGAGTTCAGTGTGGGGCTCTGTCTCACAAACCCAGAGATCATGACCTGAGTTGAAATTAAGAATTGGACACTCAACCAACTACTGAGCCACCCAGGTACCCCTCTTTGTCTCTATTCCTAAAGGCAACCAACAAATGGACTGGGAATTGGCTAAAAACAAAAAACATTAAAGCCATATTCTTCCTTTGCTTCTAAAAATGTTGAGGTGATAGACATGTGTCCTTGAGAGCACTGACCTAAGTCAATAAAAAAACACACTAATTATGATGCAAAAACATCTCTAAGGCATTAAAGAAAATAGCATGATGCAGAACACATATAATGTATTAACTTCTGTGGACCATAAGAGGAAGAGAAAAAAATAACGTGTATTTGTATTTGTTAATATTTTTATAGATACTGGAAGAATGTGTGAGAAACTATTAAGTCGTTACCAGTGGGGTGGGGAAGGAAAGGCAGATGAAGGACAGGATGGAGTTAAAACTTTACACATTTTATGTTGAGTAAGTTTTTAAGTATGTGTTCAAAATTTTAATCTGAAAAAGGAGAAAACTACTAATTTGACTTAAGTGTATGTATTTTTCATTTCTAAATTGCTTGCGCTTTTGCCTTTACGTTTTGCTTTATAACAGCATATTCTTTTAAATACTGCAAAAGTCTCCAACCTGATTAAAAAATTCTAAACACCGGTTCTGTTATTCTATACGGCTAGTTTGGGGTGAAAGTACTTCTACCATCAGAACAACTCTTTCTGCTTCTCGTTAGGCTTCAATCCATCAAAATAGTAACATGATTTTCACCCATCAATTCCTACTTAAAAAGCCTTAAATGGCTTGTCATATTGCCTAGAGAAGGTTCTTACTCCTCAGCCTGAAAAGAGACCCCCGAACAATCTAGCCTTGTCCACCTTATTTCCCAGTGCTCCTATTCACAATGTCTTTAATTTCACCATTTTGTTCTGTTCAATGATCAAACATTCTCGAATTTGCCTGCATGCAGTAACTTCTGCCATGTCCTCTTCACCAATGTTTTCTGTAAGGTCTAACTCAGTCTCACCGGTCCTTCCTACTCCCCATCCCAGGTTGGTTCCCTTTGAATACCCATAGCATATTTTATCATTGGCACTTAGCATGTGCTACTTCTCACACATTATTCCTTTTTCAAAAATTTCCCAAATGGTGACAATATAACATAGGAAAAGACTAAAAGTAGGCATAGAGGGCACAACTAATTCAGCTTTTAATGCATATATCCTGTCTCCCCCTTAGATTGGAAGCTCTTTGTCTTATTAGCAGTTTATTTTATGGCTTTAAGACAATGTTGTATGCAATGTATATGATTAATAAACATTATTGGTATTGATAATGATGACCATGACAGGGCCAGGGTAGAAAGCCCTAACTTGAAGTGTGTGTGTTTTTTGCCACCTATCCTGAGATGCAGGAAAATGTCCATTTTGTAGGCCCCTCTAGAGAGCAATAGTGTCATCACCAGTTGTTTTCAAGAACTACCCTTTTCTGGGTCCTCCTCCCAGACCCATCTCCCTTGACTTTTGCTTTTATTTTCTTGCTCATCTAAACTGGTACATTCATTTTGGTTGAGTTGGTTGGCACTTTGAAGACGCTTGATAAGCAAAATGTAGTGTATCCATACAGTGGAATAGTACTCAATTATGAAAATAAATGAAGTACTGATACATGCTACAACTTGGATGAACCTTGAAAACATTATACTAAGAGAAAGAAGCCAGTTAAAGTCCATATGATCCTATTTACAATTCCCTTCATATGAAGGCCCAAAATAGTTCTATCTTACAGAGCAGAGAGTAGATTAGTGGTTTTCAGGAGGGTTGGGAGCAGAATAACTAAAAGGTACAAGGTTTTCTTTTGAGTTGATGAAAATGTTCCAAAATGGACTGTGGGGATGATTGCACTTATGTGTGAAAATACTAAAAGCCATTGAGCTGCACACTTTAAATGTGTGAATTTTATTGTATGTAAATTATCTCATTAAATAAGCCTTCAAAAAAGAAATTAAAGGGGTGCCTGGGTGGCTCAGTCAATTAAGCGTCCTACTCTTGATCTCGGCTCAGGTCATAATCTCAAGTTCATGAGTTTAAGTCCCACACCTGACCTGGCTCTGTGCTGATGGTAAGAAGCCTGCTTGGGATTTCCCCCTTCTCTCTGCCCTCCCCCCCTGCCCCCCGTTTGTGCTCTCTCTCTCTCTCAAAATAAACTTTAAAAGAGAAATCAAAGGCTATGTGTTTGTGTTTTCTTTCTCCAGCCCATATGGCCTTGAACCTAGTATTCCAGTGCATTTAGGATACTCATTACCTATAATTAAATAGTACTTGCCTGTAGCTACTTTCCTTGTCATATCTTAGTTTTCCTATAAAGAATGTACAATTTTGTTACTACAGGAGATATTCAATGTCCTAACATGAGTATAATAATAAACACTTCTGTAAAGTCAGTAAGCCTTATTCTTCATACTTAGAACTAAAAAATTAGACTCTTGCATGAGGACAACAAATGAATATTCTTCATGAATCTAGTATTCTATCACAAAATTTATGATGCCCTTTACAGGGTAAATGGGCAAACCCATATACTAAGTCTAAACACCAAAGATGTGCTTAAATATTCCACCTGAGTCTCTCTGGGACATGTTTTTCAGATGGCACCATTCTCATTCCTGAGCCATCTCACCAAGAGCCAGATCAGGGTGAGAAAGCTGAGCACCACATGCACTCTCTTGTAACTTCCAAGTATTTGCCCATATCTCATTAGAGCCCTGCATGTCCTCTGTTCTAATCACACCTGTTGTGATAATGACCCATGGAACATGACTACATTTTATAGCTCTGTGCTTTCACTCACCTGGTGTGAAATCCTTTTCCTGACTTCCGTCCTTTAGGACTGAACTCAAAAGTTTTCTATGAAACTTCCCTTACCCAACCCAATTCTCAAGGTCCAGTGTATACAACTGGTCTATCCTTTGGGCTCCCATTGTATGTAATGTGTAGAATATCCTATACTGTCTTATAGTAACAGTTAATGGTTTCACAAATATATCTCTTAAGATTAAAGGGCAGTTAAAGAGAACCTTTGTTATATTCTCAATTTAACATTCTTAGCTGAGTGTTATAGAGGTAATTCAATAACTTGATTAAAAGAAATGTTTATAAACCATCTCATTAGATGAACAAGTTGCATATATATCTGAAGGACACAGTACTTTCCTCTAAACCATCTTGCTTATGGACAAATGGCAGATGCTAGCAGTTTGTCTCAAGGTCCAGGTAGGGTTTTAGAGCTGGTGGGGGTGGTGACAGCGCCACTCCAGAATGCTTTTTGTGTTAGGCTCAGGTAAGTTGGTTAGTTACCAAAGGATTTAAAAGAGGTTTTAAAAGCTTTCTATTGTAAATTTCTATTGAAATGCCATTACTATTAGAGGCTCATCCAGCTAGATCTTTTATCAAAAGGTAAAGAGGCCTGGGAGGGTAGTGTGGTTTTGAAACATGCCATCCAGTCAGCTGAATGCAAACTGGTAAGTGAAAAATAGTGCAGTGAACCAACAAAGGGCAACACCTAGATGCTGTGTGACAGGGGGGTTCTGACTGAGCAAAAGTCAAAAGACTAGAACCCAGAAAGGAAACGAGGAGGGAAGGAAAGGAAGTGCTCTAAGAAGTGAAGTATGAGTCAACTTCACAGGTTTGCCTGGGGCTGGCAGGACTCTAATCTGCATGGAGTGGCTGCTGGCAGAGAGAGATGTAGTATTCTAGTATTCAGTATTTGCTACAGCATTGTCAGAATGCAGAGAAGGAATGTTGGGTTGTCCTTAATTATGGCAGAAGTTAGGGTAGGGAGGAGAAAGAAAACAACAGGAAACAGTTAAGGCTTAAGAAGTAGCCACTGTGGAACAGTGAGACCAGTGAGACGGTTCAGATATTCATGAGGGCATAGACAGGGAGCAGCACAATCAGAAGGCTAAGGTCAGAGGCAAGACTGGTCTGAGGAAAGCTGCCGTCTTGTGCCAGGTGTTAGCTCTTCCTTATTCATCTTCTGACATCTTTATCTCTCATCTTTGGCTTTCCTTCATCCTTTCCTGCATTTACACACCACCTCATCTCAGTTTTTAGTAGCTCGTCTCAGAAGCAGATCACACTGGACATGTGATCTCAGTCTTTCATGCCAAACTTGGCCTGTGCTCCAAGCCTTATCCCAAAATGCACTAAACATTAAATTATTTCATCTTTTTTATTCTCAAAATATGAATAGTATTCGAGTCCAAGAGGTATTGGACTTGTGCGAGGCAGACTGAGTCTTCAGGAATGTGAAATCATCTTATCTCAGAAAGATAGTAGTAGGTACCTGTGCCAAGTTCAACAGCCCAAATCACACCTAGGGCATATACATGGCTGTGTGATAGGGCTTGGGCCCCAGCTCTTGAGGAAGAACAGGGGTGGAAACTATTGAGACAACTGAGCAAAAGAGGAGCCAGCACAGAAGAGTCTGGTGGGAGAAATGGTGGATCTTCCTCTCCTTTCTCCTACTACTTAAGGGCAGAGGCACATGACCCCAGCAAGGGGCCAAAGCAGGTAGTAGCTACTTGGATCCTATTAGGGAGAGGCCAGACCACTCCAGGGCTGGTTAATTGCCTTTGCCAGGCAGTGGAATACTAGCCATAAGAATAGAGACGAACTGTTCCAATTTCTGTGCAGCTTTTTTCCCGGACTCTAATACTTCCTCATGATTGGCCTTCTCCTTGGTTTCATAATCCTGGATGACTTTGTTAGTGATGAGGGAGAAGCCAAAGACTCGAAGTCCACAGTGCCTTGCAACTATAACTTCTGGTACTGTGCTCATGCCTGATGAGGAGAGAGAGGGAAAACAACTGTCAGGACCCTCAAATGACTCTTTTCTTTACCCTCTGCCCTCATCGCCATTCATTACCTCATTGACAATTCCACATCTCAAAAAAACATCCAAAGAAACAGCTGATTTCTTGTCTAGCTTAGGTTATTCTGTATTGCTTAAAAGAGTGGGGCCTCAGAGGACCTTACACATTTCTTATAAGTATTACCACTGCAATGCTTTATTTCTGTTTGTGGTCATTTTGAAGTCAGTTCTAATGATGCGGTTCCATCTTCCAGCCAGAGGTACAGAAAGCGGCTATATTTTTTAGAACAATCTTCAGAAACATCAAATCATGGATGGGTCGTTAGCATTATAGCTGTTAAAGCCCTAGGTGCTAGGTAGGGAGGTTTAATGCTATAACACACCAAACCCCAACACCTTTAAAGTCAGTTTAACTCAATCTTCCCTTAAGTCAGATCTCTCACTTTACGGTCTAGGTCTACAATCTTACACCTTTCCATCCCTATTTTACCAGATCCCTCCCTGTTCAAGCCTCCAGTCGGTTCCCCTTCTCACCAACAGCATCTGCCCCCAGCTTCTGCAGCAGCCGACACTCGGCCACAGTCTCAAAGGAGGGGCCTGCCAACATCACATAGGTGCCTTCCTGAAGCTCTCTCTGCTCCCCCATTTGTTTCCAGACACTGTGAGCCTTCTGTCTCATATCCCGGTCATAGGCATCAGACATGGCAGGGAAACGAACTCCGAACCTAGGGCACAGGTTGGAATCTCAGATTACTGGAACATAATGAGTTCTGACCCCCAGACAAGTCCTTAAACTGTACCCAGCTATTAAAAAAAAAATTTGCAAGATACATACCTATCCTCATTGGGCCCTCTGAGAGGGTTCAAACCACAGAAACCAGGTAGGTTGATGTGGTCGCGGATCAGCATGATATCTCCAACCTCAAATTTGGGGTTGAGTCCTCCAGCTGCATTGGTGACCACTAGGGTGTCCACACCCAGAAGGTAGAAAACCCTCACTGGGAATGTCACCTTACAAACAAAACATAAAAGATCAGAAAGAGTTCTTTAAAATTTCACCAATCTACCCACAGACATGCATGATACACACCACGAAAGAGAAAGGAGGGGACCAAAGTCAACCTAGCCCAGGTAGATAGGTCATAAAATGAGACTGAGAACTCTCTCCCCCTTCTTCCAGACCAGGCTTATGCCCCTGAATTACCTTTGAGAGTGGGTAGCCTTCATACATGTGGAACCTGCCCTGCATCATCACACAGGCTCTGCCATTCAGGAACCCAAACACCAGTCGACCAACATGACCTGGCACTGTGTACAAAATAGAAAGAAAGAAGAACAGGATGATGTTTTCATACAACACATATCCACTGAGCACCTAGTACAAGCCAACTCATGGTGCTCAACATGAGAGGGTATAATTAAGCAAAGGATGACATTACTAACTCCACTTTCAGAAAGCTGAAGTCTGGTGGAGACAGGAACAAATCATAAGCTTACAAATGAGTATATAAGTACATCCTGAGATTAGAGCTAATGGATAAGGATGCTCAATGTGAACCACATATCAAAAGAAAGATTTTTTGTTATTTTATTATTTTTTTAATGTTTATTTATTTTTGAGAGAGAGAGAGAGAGCATAGCAGGGGAAGGGTAGAGAGAGGAGACACAGACTCTGAAGCAGGCTCCAGGCTCGGAGCTGTCAGTGCCAAGCCCAATGTGGGGCTCGAACTCACAAACCGTGAGATCATGACCTAAGCTGAAGTCACATGCTTAACCAACTGAGCCACCCAGGCACCCCTTAATTGTTTTTACAGAGAGAGAGTGTGTGAGTGGGGGAGGGGAACAGAGGGAGAGAGAGAAATCTTAAGCTAAAATTCTCTTAAGCTTAAACTAAAGATTCTCCATGCTAAGCATGGAGCCTGACACGGGGGTCGATCCCACAACCCTGGGATCATGACCTGAGCCAATATCAAGTTGGCTCAACTGAACCACCCAGGTGCCTTAAGGAAAGGTTTTTTTTCTTTTTAAGAAACTTCAAAAGAATGAGAAAGCCATATTGTAAGAGAATAAAAGTGAGCAAAAAAAAAAAAAAAAAGAAAAAAGAAAAAGTGGGTAATAATAAATGTAGCAAATGCAGTCCTTATAGACTTTTCCAAAATTTTTAAATTCTCCAAATATGTCTCCATATTTATTACCCTAACTAAACCATGTGCCTCCTCACTCTTGAAAGGGAGTTCATAGTATATGAGGGTCCTGAAGAGATTACTGAACAACAGGGGGAGGGGCTGAGTTTGGACCCCTACAAGGCTTCTCCATTATGACCCACAAAACAGTCCCGTGGTAATACATAGCCCAAATGGGCCCTGCAGGGGTGTGGGAATGCAAAAATAACTCCCCACACAGACATAATAACCATTATTACCATTTCCCTTATCTAGCATTTCTCCTCTAATGGAGGCAGCCAACCTATCCCCTAGGGAATGGGTGGTCCAAGAGAGAGGGACCAAAATCAAGAGGAAGAGTTCAGGGAGAGTCAGAGACAAAAGAGCTTATTTAAAAAAAAAAATTCCAGTAATAGAGCAGAGGTGGCAGAGTTAGGAAAACCTGAGTATAAAAAATAGGCTAATAAAGTTTAAAAATTAATCCACTAATCACTTACTGCAGTGCCCTTCTCAGTGGGAAGAAGGAGTGGCAGGTGGGGTCAATGTCATTGCTCTTTCCCTTAGGAAACTTTTTGCCCTTTGCCCTCCCTCTCGGTTTAATATTTCTTTACCCAACCCCCACCCCCACCTCCCTGCTTTGGTCTTCCAATCTTGCTCCAACGGGTTTGGAAAAATATATGTGCAAAGTCTTAACTCTCTGGGGAAAAGAGGACAGAAGGTAGAAATTTATAAAATTAATAAATCATGGGAAGTTAGTTATCTGAGAATTAATAAGTAAACCAAATAAACTACCCTTCTCCTTAATTTACTTGGTCCCTCCCACCCCTTTTTTCCAGAGAACTGGCTAAGGTTGTTAACCTAACGTTCATGAATCATAGGTGAAAACAGTTTCACAGGCCATTAGAAAATTTCAGTAAATCTAGAAGATTCAGCCAACATGGGAGGGGTGGGGGGCAGTGGCGGAGGTGCCTGGGTGGCTCAGTGAGTTAGGCATCTGACTCTTGATTTTGGCTCAGGTCATGATGTCACAGGTCCTGGGATCCAGCCCTGAGTCAGGCTCCTCGCTGAGCGTATCAGAGCCTGCTTGAGAGTCTCTCTCCCTCTCTACCCCTCCCCTGCTCTCTCAAAATAACTTAAAAAAAAAAAAAAAAGAAGGGGACACCTGGGGGTCTCGGTTAAGTGACCGACTTCGGCTCAGGATATGATCTCAGTTTGTGGGTTCAAGCCCCACAAGGACTCTGTGCTGACAGCTCAGAGCCTGGAGCTTGCTGGGGATTCTGGGCCTCCCCCTCTCTCTGCCCTTCCCCCACTTGTGCTTTGTCTCTCTCTCTCTCAAAAATAATAAACATTAAAAAAATTATATATAAAAAAAAAGATTCAGCCAACATGGCTAATAGTGAAGGGAAGTGGAGAGTAGTGAAGGAAAGTGCAGGGCCACTCCAGGAGTTGCCCACAGTGGACCCATAAACCCTCAGGGTTAATCCAAGTTATCACTTATAGGAAACAAGCACCTTCTCAACCTCATTTTTCTTTCATACCAGTCTACTTTTTCAGTATTAAAAGGGGATGGACAGATCGTGACTCTCAAACATCTCACAAAGTAGGTGACTCACATTAGGGGCAACCTTTACTTGCTCAAAAATCCATCTCACATTAGCTGGGAGGATTCAGGTGTCACCCTGAATTGTTATTTTCCTTACTCATGAAGTTTAAGGCATGGCCTTTCCCTTTTTTTTTTAAATAAAGGCTACCCCCAAAATGGGACTCGAACTCATGACCTGAGACCAAGAGTTGCATGCTTTACCCACTGAGCCAGCCAGGTACCCCACACCTGGCTCTTTTCTAAACCACAGCTTTAGAGTTTTCTGGCAGCTATTAGGATGCTGGATATGCTACCCTCAGATCCATCATTGCTCCACAGTGCACAGGTAACACCTGCTTCCTTCCCTCCTTCAAAGGGTCAGTGTGAATCAGGTCTTGTGTGTTCATGTGTTATCTGTGTATTTTGTCTGCAAGAACATGGCAGTGTTCATTTGTTGCTGCGCACCAGTGAGTGCCTTATCATGGGACAAGAGCTAGAGCTGGGGAGATTGGGAATGGCAGGAAGACATAGGACAGGGGTCGCCTGACTTTGTCCCGGGAAGTTATAGGCACTACTTTGTCCATTTAACCTGCAGACTGAAAGAAATGGGAGGGATATGTGCAAGTGGTGGGTATCCTGGTGTGGATGGGGGAGGAGAGTGTGAGTGAGGTGCTGTAAAGCTTTAAGGGGTTCTGGATCATTACAGCATAGGAAATATGTCATCATATGGTATCATTGCCACACACATGCCCAATCTATCATGAAATTTCTACTGGGGGAGTTTCCTTCTAAAGTCATTCTGATTCATAGTGGTCTTTTTCCCTCTCTTAAACAAGTTGTCTTTAGTCAAATGCTATATAGGATAATCAGGTGCAGGCCTGGTGAAAGCAGACCTTCTCATCAGAATCCCATCAGTATCCCTCAGTTCAATCCCTCACTCCCCTTTGCCAGTACCTGTACTTTGGGAAAAGTTTGGTATCTCACTGTAGTCAAAGCTCTCGGCCTCAGTTAATTTATTGACCAGATTTCCTAACCCAGAACCACAGATCACTGCCACTTGAGGTCGGTGGTTGGTGCGGCACAGAAGCCATTTTGCAGTGTTCTGATAATCTTCATATGTAAATCTAGGAAAAAGGAAAATGAAAGTTAAGTTTTTCTCCCCTCCCAAGGGCATCATAGACTAATGACCTTCAGTGCAGAAAGGCTGCTAGGAGTGCTGGGGTGGGAAGGGACACAGAAGGGGCCAAAGAGCTGCCCCAGAAGGGAGGATCCTCTCTCAGCAGGGTCCACGCTAAGCTCATCCACCTACCCACTCCTCTTTCTGAATCAGACCCACTTTCTGAATCAGACCCACTGAAAGTCTGATGGGAAAGTCCCTCCTCATTCTATAGCCTGGCAAAAGCTAATGGTGCCTATGTTTCCACCCCCAACCCCAACTTCAGTTTTGCTACCACTAGCAGGTTTAATTATCTCTCTTTATGACAAAGATTTAGAGAGGAAGGGATGATAAGTCTACATAGAAGTACAGGGAAATAATCGAATCAAAGAAGTAAAAGGGCTGGATTTGAGGATGAAGGCTAAAGAGTATATTCAAAATGGCATTAAGACCTTCCTTAGGGCAGTGACAAACCCAATATAATCCTCCTACCCTACTTATCAGTAAGGACACTCAAAATGTGATTAACACTACCCTGAGGGCAGGGATAAACCCAATTTCCTTTTGGACCCTTGCCCTCCAATTCCTCCCTCAGACACTTTTATTGGTTGACCAAAAAAAAAAAAAAAAAAAAAAAAAGGCAATGGGAACACTCCAGAGTAGAAATCTATGTGCCAGTTAGTTCCCCCAGATCCCTATTCTGGGATACCCAGACCAATAAAATACAGATCCCTGTCAAATGAAATTGCAAGCAGTAATTCAAGACCAGTGACTAGACAAGCATAAAAAAGCAGATGGAGTAGTCCACAACTTTGGTGGTCAGTGGCTGAAACAGAACTATTTCAGCATCTGCTTGAAAATACAAATTCTAGGGGCGCCCGGGTGGCTCAGTCGGTTGAGCGTCCGACTTCGGCTCATGTCATGATCTCATGGTCTGTGAGTTCCAGCCCCCGTTGGGCTCTATGCTGACAGCTCAGAGCCTGGAGCCTGTTTCAGATTCTGTGTCTCCCTCTCTCTCTGCCCCTCCCCCGCTCATGTTCTGTCTCTGTCAAAAATAAACATTAAAAAAAATTTTTTTAAAAGAAAGAAAGAAAATACAAATTCTGGAGCCCAATCCTAGAGATCCATAATTCTGGGGATCCACAATAGTGTCCTAGGTAATTCTCATTCAAAAACCAGGCTTACTTATTTCTGGTCAAGAGGAAGGCAGAACTCAACCTGGGTTCTAGTCTCAATTCTGTCTTTTTAAGCAAATAAATGTGTTTCAAATTCTTTCCTCGGGTAAAAAGGAAGTAATTGGCAGCACCTGTCTTGACCCCGCCTGTCTTATAGGTACAGTTTTAAAATTAATTAAAAACTTATCAGTAAGTTCCAAAACCTTACCAGTTAAGACTCTATTATGTCAGGGTTTGAGTCCAAAGCACTTGAATCTTCCTCCCTGCCTTTGTTCTCCTCCCTGCCCTCTCCCATCTCCCTTCTCTTCACCAAGGTTCTTTGCCCTTCAGAGACCTAACCACATACACTTGTCATACCCATACATCTTAACCACATACACTTACCGTGCCCATACATCCCCAAGAACCAACCCAGAATTTTTCTCACAATTCCAGTCCAATTCTCAAACCCCTATCTGGAAAAATGAAATGTTGAAGTGGGGGACAAGTGGAACTGAGGTATGACAGAGCTGAACACAGCTAACCAAGCCTCCAAAGGAAATCCTTCTCTTCAAAAGCAGAGCCTTTGAAACCAGATGACTCTACAACAGGCTACCCTCAGGGAAGTAGCTGGGTAAGGGACAGGGGAGATGGAATCACAGGATGATGGAGAGAGAAGCAATGAAATGATTAAAAGTTAATCAAATGGCATCCCCAAGAGGTGCAAAAAAAAAAAAAAAGAAAGAAAGAAAGAAAGAAGTATGAAGCCCTGGCCACCTAGCATATCTAGCAACGACTTATAGGACTTCTTCAATGGGCCATCAGTTCCCCAAGAACACCCTGGATCCCTGTGCATCCAAAAGCCACTGTGGTCCCTGATTCTGGTGACTTGGACTGGGATTTCTGGGGCCAAAGCAGACAGAAGAATTTTCAGAGGTGGGAGGTAGGAGGAAAGGGCAGAGTCTATTGTTCAGTTCAATTAATAAGGATTTCCTTCTCTCCTTGGAGACTTCATCCCCAACTTATTTAAAATGTTTCTTTTTCTTTTTTTTTTAAATTTTTTTAATGCTTATTTATTTTTGAAAGAGAGAGAGAGAGACAGAGCGTGAGCAGGGGAGGGGCAGAGAAAGAGGAGACACAGAATCCAAAGCAGGCTCCAGGCTCTGAGCTGTCAGCACAGATCCCGACGTGTGACTCCAACCTACGAACTGTGAGATCATGACCTCAGCCGAAGTCGGACACCCAACCAACTGAGCCATCCAGGTGCCCCTAAAACTTTTCTTTTAGGGGCGCCTGGGTGGCTCAGTCGGTTAAGCTTGGGACTTCCGCACAGGTCATGATCTCACGGTTCATGAGTTCGAGCCCGTGCTGGTCTCTGTGCTGACAGCTCAGAGCCTGGAGCCTGCTTGGGAGTCTGTGTCTCCCTCTTTCTGCCCCTCCCCCGCTCACGTTACGTTTCTCTCAAAAATAAACATTAAAAATTTTTTCCTAAATAAAAAAAATAAATTTTTCTTTTAAATTGTGAGTAGGCTCCACGCCCAACGTGAGGCTTGAACTCACGACTCTGAGATCAAGAGTCACATACTCTGAGATCAAGAATCACAGCCAGCCGCCCAGTCCCCAACTTATTTTAATTGGATCTCCAATTTGGTGGGAAGAAAGGTGTTGAGAGAACTTCAGACATCTCTCCTCTGAAGGAGGAACTCCAGATACGGGCACCAAAAGAGCCTCGCAGCTTTACCTAGACTCTGCAAAGGGAGTGAAAAGCACAAGGGGTGGGTTGACCTCTTCCCAGTATGCCGGTCGGGGTGGCTGGGGGAGAGAGAGTACGCTTCCCCTACAACTTGCACCTCAGTGCCGGCGCACACGCACATAAACACACCCGCCCCCTTTCCCAAGTAGAGTGCACGGTACCACACCGTGTCCCCTTCCTGCTCCGGTGGGGCCATCACTACCCGATTCCCGCGTGCGCCCCGGCTGTCGCTGGCCGCCTCACTGCTCTGCCGCCCTGCCGCGACACGGGCTCCCCCGCCAGCGGTCTCTACATCTCCAGAGCATTCGCTCTCTCTCCTGGCCCTCTCGGGGCCCAGGTGCCGGGCTTCCAGGTCTCAGTGACAGCCATTCCCCTTCCCGGGTTGCCCGGGCCTGGTGCTCGTCTCACCCGTTCTCCATGGTGCCACCGCCGCCCTCTCGAGGAGCCCGCCCTTCTCCGCTCGGATCCGGTCTGCTGAGCTGCGCCGCCCTGCGCTGAGCTGTCCTCGCCGGGTGCGGTGTATACTGTGAGTGTACTGTTACTCGCAGCTGGCTTATATCCCAGCCTGGAGTCCCCAGCCAATAGCAGCCGAACACGCAGGCCGGCCCCCATTTCCATGGCGACACACCCAGATTCAATCGCCCGAGGCTAGGCTAACAACTTAATCTGCATTCTTTGCAGAGCTGGAACCTGACTCGCGCCGCACCCTACTCCCTGGGGAAGTCTACCAAAGCATCCCTGCACCCACTTTCGTCCTCAGGGCCGAAGTTTCCCTCAAGGAAGCCTATTCGAGATGAGGGCTGGAACCCGGAAGAGGGCCCCGAAAACCTTTTATCTGGAACCTCATTCCCGATTGTGTCTAGAGCAAACCATGAGGGATTTGAAAAGAGAAATATTTAAACCTTGTATCCTGCAACTCCAGAAGAAAATTAAATGAGCCTGTGTCTGAGATGTGTCAAACAAAATTTGCATCAAGGCGGCAAATTTTTTTTTGCAGTCCTAGGAACTGCAATTTGGAAGACTTAGATTTGGGAGGAAAACCAAACAGTGCTCCACTGACGGGGGGGGGGGGGGGGGGGGGGGGAAGCAGAGGGTCTTTAAAGGCAAAAAAAAAAAAAAAAGGGGGGGGTGCAGAGGGGGGATTCCAAGAAGACTTACATATGATGTAACTTACATACAATGATTAGCTAAAACAGTCTAATTTCTGTTAAATTTCCAGCTTGCTTTCTGGGACTGCAGGAAGCCAAGATGTTGCAGTTTGGCAGTGAACTATACTTAAAGTTCATGTTCCCTGCAGAGGTGGACTTGCATAAGCCCCACTTCCCTAATGGCCCTCTGGCTCCATTTTTCCTGACAGGAGTAATTCCATTTCAATTTTTTCTTTTCATGTTTTCCCCTTTTGACCAAGATTTTTCCTTGGAAAGCATTAATGATCAACCATTGGATCATCTGTTGTCTACTTATCTAGGAAGGTTCATTCCTAGAAGGTCATGTCCCACAGAGGAGGGAAAATGAAATGTTATAAAGAATGTCACTAAGACCATACAGTCTCAGCAACAAAGAGGTTTTCAGGAAGCAAGTCTTGGGCATTGTCCTCATCTTAAAAGTCCATGAAGTTGATAGTTGACTTGTCTTCAGGGGTTGCCAATGGATAGCCATGGTTGATCATTTTATTTTAAGCCTTAGTGTGTCCATAATTTTGACATTTTAGATGGTCAAACAACAGTGAGACATACAAAGCATCAGTAATGTAATTATAATTAAAAAGGAACACATAAGAACAATAATAAGTATGATTATTTGTAATCCAGATCTTAGAAGGGGAGTCCTGTGGGGAGTCAACTGAAAAAGTCTGAAAACTTAAAATTAAACTGAGTTAGAGGGCTGAAAGAAACTCCTTTTAATGATGGCCAGTTTAAGTTTCCAATTCAGCCTGCTATGAGGTGTTAATCTAGTTGCGCAGCAGGAAGTATTAGCGATGGCACAGACTCAGTCAACAGCCAGGAAGTAATCCAAATCTCTTTTGTTGTCTTGTACAACTCAGGCAAGGGAATCTAGAGACCACTGAGCTCTAATGGCCCTAGCAGTGGATCAGGCTATTCTTTTTTTTTCTTTTTAAAGTAGGCTCCAAGCCCAGCAGGGTCACAACCCTAGATCAAGACCTGAGCTGAGATCAAGAGTCAGATGCTTAACCAGCTGAGCCACCCAGCCCCCCCACCCCACCCCCAGATCTGGCTATTCTATTAACAGTCTAGGGCAGATTCTTAACCATGGCCTCATTTGCAGCAGATCCTGCCAGGAAAAAGGATTCCAAAAAAGGATCCCAAAATGGATCCCCAAATCCATTCTTTCATTAGGGTTGTACCCTGTGGGAGGTCACAGTCCTGAGAATGTGTGTAGCCATTGTCTTCCTATTTGGAGGAGTTGTCATCTGGGTAGTCATTTATAATGGATAGAAAACTCTCTTGTTTCTATGGTAAGTGTTTAGGGCAGGAAAGATCCCTGTGACCAATTGAAGTATAGTGAAGGGAGAAATTGAATAACCTAGGAGATATTGTCCCATTCTTTTCTGACTGTCTAGGCAGGTAAATGTCCAAGGTTGTCACTTATAGGCATGGGCAAAAATATATTCTGTGGGAGTGCAAAATATTCCTTTTTAAGTCTGATTATCAACAGACTCATTTGTAGGTATGGAGGGTAAGACAGGACAAAACCAGGGGTCTGTTTTATTCAAGCAGCCAGATAAATGCTTCTTTTGATATCATAGCTTAGTTGAAAGAACCTTGTGCAAAAGAGGGTCTTACAGCCAGAAGAGTCTGTTGGAAAACTAGTCAGGCTCCAATGTGTTTTTATGAGGCAAGGGCTAGTGGCAGATAATTCTTTTTTTTTTTAATCTTTTTTTTTAAGTTTATTTACTTATTTTGAGAAAGAGAGAGAGAGAGCACAAGCGGGGGAGGGCAGAGATAAGGAGAGACAGAATCCCAAGCCGGCTCCTTGCCATCAGCACGAAGCTGGACTGGAGCTCAAACTCACAAACCAAACGGTGAGATTATGACCTGGTCAAAAGTCAGTTGCTTAACCGACTGTTCCACCCAGGCACCCCTGGCAGGTAATTCTTCATGAAGTTTAGAACAAGATTGGAGGGTGACTATCCATGGGAGATGTTGCCCAGGTCAGTTCTTGGGCAGGGATTAGGGTAAAGCAAGGAGAGTTTCCCTTTCGAAGGAGGTAAGGCTATTTTAACATGGTAAGTAAGGTCAAAAGGGGCTGTCTGATTTATGGTGACATTGGAGAGAAAAGAGAGGTTGTAAACAGGGATGACCAAAGGGGCACTGTATCCTCCATAGCCTGTAGTGGCCTGATGGTGGCAGATCCAACAGTCAGAAAGATTTCCTGCCTGTGCTAAACTCTGGGATATTTGTGTGACTGTTTTTCCTCTGTGACAAAACAGGGAGGAGGCATCAAGTCAGGAAAATAATTTCTTTAAATGAAATAAAGGAAAAGAAACTAAAGGAGGATAATAGCAGCACCAATTTAAGAGTAAGAAGATACTATAGTAGTAGAATGGGTTTTTAGCCAAAGGAGGGATTTTTACCACCAGTGGAGAATCCCAACTTTGTGTGAAAGAGCAAAGATCATAAGGATTCTTAGAAGGAACAATAATCTAAGAATTTCAACCAGCTTAATTGTCTTCATATATCATTGCAATAACTGGCATCTCTGGATTTTGTTTTGTTTTGGGAAGTGGCAAACAATAATGTAATTAGAATAACGTAATCAAAGAGCTTTCAGCAGTAAAGGGAAATCAAAGAGCTAAACAGTGGGTAATAACTATGACAAAGGATTGATACACTGGTCTGGTCCTGACTCTTGCAAAAGCAGTTTACATCAGATGCCGGTGGCTTCCAGTCCAGGACTCAAAGAGTCATTTGGAATAAGTTTAAGTTTTCTGGAAATTCTTAGTTGGCTGCCTCTGGTAGGTAGAGAAGACCATTTAGGAGGAGGAGCCTTTTCTAAATGAGAAATATGAATCCATGAGTCAGTGTTTCCTCAGCTTGGCAGCATAAGGACTGGTTAATTAATACCTGGTATGTCCCCTTCCATCAGGGCTTTAGAGCATCCTTATGAAGGTGTCTTTTTCAGCGAACATAATCTCCAGGTTGGAGGTCATGATGGTGTATGTCTTTGTTTCCCCAGGGCAAGTTATATAAAGATTGTTCTAGAAGCTGGGAGTTAGCCTTTATTTTCAAAAAAAAAATTTAATGTGTATTTATTTTTGAGAGAGAGAGACAGAGTGCTAGCAGGGGAGGGGCAGAGAGAGAGGGAGACACAGAATCCCAAGCAGGCTCCAGGCTCCAAGCTGTCAGCACAGAGCCCAACGTGTGGCTCCAACCTATGAACCGTGAAATCATGACCTGGGCCGAAGTCAGAGGCTTAACTGACTGAGCCACCCAGGCACCCCAAGAAGCTGGGTGTTAGCCTTTAAAGCTTTAACAAGTTCCTTGCACTACATTAGGAATTTCCTTTAAGCAAAACTAGTTGATACATGCTTTTATCTAGCCTCATAAGCCTGCCAGTAGTAAGTTCAATAAGAGATTATCTGTTCTTTCCAGGACAAGTTAAGCAAGACCAGTTGCAGAACTTTAGGCCAAGGCAGTTTAAAAGACTCTATTAGTTTAGCTAATTTAATGATTCCATTAATACATTCTATCAATCCTAAAGATTGGGGCTGATAAGCACAATGGAAATGCTGCAGAATGGGCCACATTTTGCAGATAGATTGGATTACTCAGCTAGTAAAATGAGATCCCAAATCGCTATGAAGTTCAGAGGGAACTCTCCAGGTAGGAATAATCTTTTCTAACAATGTCTTGCCTGCTGCTCTGGTGGTGGGTTTCCAACATGGAAATGAACTCAACCTACCTACTGAGAAAACATATAAATCATTGCTAGTATATATTTATATCCTTGGCAGGGCAGCAACAGGATGAAATCCATTTGCCATAGCGTGAAAGGTCCAGAAGGCAAAGGGGAATGTCCCATACAAGTATGAATAGGCTTTCCAGAATTCTGTTTTGGGTAAATCTGACAACTAGGGTATACCTGTGAGATGATTTTTGGTGATGGCTTCTAGTAGTATTGTCTTCCCAATGAGACCATCTTATCAGTATTCTAATGTGTCAAATCATGTATATATTGCGGGACATGTCTCTGTAGGCAATCGGAGGATGGGTTGATAGGATTTATCCATTGATTTTATCTGAGGTCAGATTTATAACCTTGTTCCGTCCATTTCTTTCTATTTTGCCAAACAGTTAACTGTTGGGCTTCTGTTATTTTACGTTTTTGATTGTCAGCAAATTCAGGAGACATGGAAGTTTCAGGTGCCTTTATTAAAGGTGAGGGCTGACTTAAAGCTGCTGAGTTAGTAATTGCATCAGGCAAATGACTTCCTTTGCTTTTCTCTGTTTGCCATAGAGTGTCCTAGAATTTTAATGATCACCAAATCTGGGTAGTTGAATAACATTTAAAAAATTTGTAATGTTTATTTATTTGGGGGGTGGGGAGGCAGAGAGAGAGGGAGACACAGAATCCAAAGTAGGCTCCAGGCTCTGAGCTGTTAGCACAAAGCCCAACGTGGGGCTCAAACTCATGAGCTGTGAGATTATAACCTGAGCTGAAGTTGGACACTCAGCCGGCTGAGCCACCAGGCACCCCAGATACCATTTAATAGATCTAATACATAAGAACTATTTTTTATTTTCTGTTCAGAAGAAGTCAAGAAACCTCTTTGTTTCCAGAGCATACCAAAATCATGAGCAACACCAAAGGCGTATGTACTATTGGAATAGATGTTAGCAGCTTTATCTTTACCTAGAAAATAGGCTCTAGTTAAGGCAAAGACTTCTGCCTGCTGAACAGAAGTGGCCGTTGGTATGGGTTTAGCTTCAGCGGTTTCAGTTAGATATTATAGCATAAGCGTCTAGATAGAGACCGGTTTTATCCTTTAAATAGGATCTGTCAGTAAGCCAGATCAATTCAGCATTCTTGAGATAAATTTCCTATAAATCAATCCAAGGGGTTAAAAGTTGATTAGTCAGCCTTAAACGGTCATGAGAGGTTTCATCAGTTGGCAGAGGAAGAAGTGTGGCTGGGTTTAAGGTGTTACAGGAAGCAATGGTCATGGTGAGGGGGTGGGGAGCAAAAGTCCTTCATTGGAGGTTAGCCTGCTGGTAGATAAGAGCTGAATGTGAGGAGAGTGAAGCAAAGCTTCTACTGAGTGGATGGTAACTAGAGAACCCATCACTCTTTCTTTTATGCGTTGCGGCAAGTTGGCAGTAGCTGCTGTTGGCCTCATATGAGGAGGGAGGACCTTAGCTACTAGATCTAATTGTTGGCTCTAATAACCTATGGGCCTATGTTGATCCCCATGGCATTGAGTAAGTACACATATGGCATTTCCCATAATTTTGTGGAAAAAAAGGAAAAAAGCAACTTGTAATTAAGATGACCCAGTGCAGGTAAGTCATGAAGGCTGTCTTTTTTTTTTTTTTTAATTTTTTTTTCAACGTTTTTTTATTTATTTTTGGGACAGAGAGAGACATAGCATGAACAGGGGAGGGGCAGAGAGAGAGGGAGACACAGAATCGGAAATAGGCTCCAGGCTCCGCGCCGTCCATCAGCCCAGAGCCTGACGCGGGGCTCGAACTCATGGACCGCGAGATCGTGACCTGGCTGAAGTCGGACGCTTAACCGACTGCGCCACCCAGGCGCCCCCATGAAGGCTGTCTTTAATGAGGAATCTTGAGCCTTTTTGACCAGATGAGAAGTTTAGTCCGATCAGCTTTAGGAAGAGTATAAACACTGGGCTATGGCAAAAAAAAAAAAAAAAAAAACACCAAAAACAGTGAAATCCAGTTCCTACACTACACTGCTAGTCTCCCCGATCCTCTGAGCTTTTTGTGCTACGGCAAGGGAAGGATAAAATGCCCTGACTCCTGTCTGGATCTAGATGGAGGCCATGATCAATAATTAGATGCCCCAGTATTTAACTTGAATTTGCAACTCTGGAGTTTCTCTTTTGACATTTTATGTCCTTTTTTTTTTTTTTTTTTTTTTTGCTAATTCTCAGAGGAGATGGACAGTGTCTTCCAAGGATGTCTCTTCTGAGGGGGAACAGAGGAGGAGATCATACACATATTGCAAAAAGGAAGAATTCTGAAAAAAAAAATGATATCAGCAAATCAGCCTTCAGAATTTGAGAAAAATAGGTAGGGCTTTTGGCAGAGCCCTGAGGCATAACAGTCCAGGTAAATTGTTGATTTTCCCATGTAAAGGCAAACAGGTATTGGCTTTCAGGGTCGGTACAAAGATCTATGACAGTGAAGGTTGTGCTTTCTGGAGATAAGACTGAAAGTAGAGTATGAAGATTTGGCACAACTGGGTGCTGAAGAATAACGATATTGTTGATAACTCTTAACTCCTGAACAAACCTCCATTCTCTTCCATGGGATTTTTGTACAGGAAGGAAGGGGATATTACAAGGGCTTGTATATTGAACAGTTAGGCTTTGTGTGTGTTTTAAAAAAATTTTTTTTGGCCTTATTTAATATATTCCTCAATTATGGGCTTGATTCCTTGAACAGCCTCTGTATATAATGGATGTTGGCAGGGGCACCTGGGTGGCTCAGTCGGTTAAGTGTCTGACTTCAGCTCGGGTCATGATCTCACAGTTTGTGAGTTTGAGCCCCGCATCAGGCTCTGTGCTGACAGCTTAGAGCCTGGAGCCTGCTTTGGATTCTGTGTCTCCCTCTCTCTCTGCTCCTCCCCTCTCATGCTCTGTCTGTCTCTCCTTCAAAAATAAATAAATAAAAATATTTTTTAAAATGGATGTTGGTAAATATTTGTCAGAGGCTTTCTTTCATCCACTAGAATTTTTATAGGTGGTGCAGAGTGGATGTGGCCTCTATCAGTGGCATTTTTTTTGCCAAAAGTTTCTCATGGATAGAATCTTGGAGACAGATGGGTGTATGAGCTATGTTATTAAAGAACACAGGGACAGGGGATGCCTGGCTGACTCAGTCCATGGAGCATGCAACTCTTGATCTCAGGGTTGTGAGTTTGAGCCCCAGGTTGAGTGTAGAGATTACCTAAACATTTAAAAAAAAAAAAAATCTTAAAAAAAAAAAAAAAAGATAAAGAACACAGGGACAGTAACCAAGAAATCATCTTGAGATTTTTCATCAGGTTAAAATTTAAAAATATTTCCTTTTTTTGGAAAAAAGATGTGTGTCAATTGTTGTAATTGCATGTTCCTAATTTGGGTTGCTTATACTTGAATATTTAGGGCTTGTGTGGGTTTCTTTTTTGTATCTTTTTGAATAGCTTTGGAGAGCTGCCCAGCAGTAATTGACTAGGTCATGGAGTTTCATAGTAACCCAGTTAAGTTGCAGGGGTGGTTTTTGTTTTTGTTTGGTTTAAGTTGCAGGTTTTGAAAAATTAATTAATTAATTAAAAATTTTTAAATCTGAGTTGCAGGTTCCTCTTGCAAACCTTCAATAAAAGCACAATTTAACAAGGTGGAGGTGTGATGGTCAACTTTTTCAATGCCAGATGATTGCTTAAAAATGTTCTCACATCTTTCAAAATCATACAAAACCCATTCATCAGATCTTTGGACACATTTTTTGGATTTTTTTTTCCCAGTCAATAGTATGGGGAAAACCATCAAGAATCTCTTTGTGGAGGCTTGTAGCTAATTTTGAGGCTTCTTTCATGTCTACAGCCTTTTTGTGGGGAAGTCCAATAAAAGATCTGTCCATACCCCTTTTTGCATCCATTCTCTAGCAAGTCTTTCATCTACTAACATGAGAATGAGCTGATAAAGATCAGAGAATCCTGGCTTATAAATTTGGACTACAATCAAGAATTGTCTAGCAAACCCAATAGGGTTTTCTCTAGGGTTAGGAAACTCCTTGCTAATAGCTCATAGTTCAGCTTTACTCCAAGGAGAACGAGAGAGCTGGGATCCTAAAATATCATCTCCTGGCTTAACTATAAAAGATGCTACAGGTAGGGGTGGGTCCTGAGAAGTCTCCAGATAATCATAGAAAGGAAGTTCAGCAAGAAAATGAGAGAGGGATGGTGGACAGATAAGCAGTGGGGAGCAAATGGAGGGAGTGATGGAGCAGCAGAAGACTCTTCGAGTTTAGTAAGTCTCTGAGACAATTCAGAATTTGCCTTAGTTTAGAATTAGTATCCTGGAAGGAAGCAATTTTTGAGTCATGAACACATTTTGAAGACTTGAAATGATAATTAAAATAAGCTTCCCATGGGGCACCTTGGTGGCTCCATTCGGTTGAGCACCCGACTCTTGATTTCAGCTCAGGTCATGATCCCAGGGTCATGGGATCAAGCTCCACATCAGGTTCCTTGCTGAGTGTGGAACCTGCTTCTGATTCTCTCTCTCTCTCTCTCTCTCTCTCTCTCTCTCTCTTCCTCTGCCCCTCTCCCCTGCTCACTCTCTCTCTTTCACACAAACAAATTCCTCATATGGATTATTTAGTCTTCTATTCTTTCTCTAATTGATTGCACATATAAACTAACATAGGAATTTTGAAAGAGCCCCAGGTTGGCCAATTAAATTTTAAATCATCCCAGGTAATCATTGTCCAGAGAGACAGGAATTTGCAGGATGAGGGCCCATAATTCTTATACATAAAACCAGTAGGATTTCCAGACGAAGGCTGCCCAGCAGCCTATCTCTCAAAAAGCAAACTGCATTTTCAAGAGGAACTAAGTACTCACCAGGGCAACAGACAGGAAGTGAAGTCCTGAGAACAAAAGTGGCAACAGAGGACACTCAAAGCAGAACCTCAGACTGGGAAATTTGGATTACAAGAAGACTCATCAGACTCTGACTGGGACCACTGGGGAGATGACAGGGCACAACGGACCCTTGTAAGTACCTCATTTGAATCTATGAGATAGCCAGAGGAAGGAGATGAGATGCTCTCTGGTCCCACTTCTGACATCATGTAATGTCAAACAAAATTTGCAGTGAAGCTGCAAGGCAAACAAAAATTTATTTGGGGACTTAAGAATTGCAATTTGGGAGACACAGATTGGGAGAAAATCCAAATTGTGCTCTGCTGATGGGTAAAAGCAGTGGGTCTCTAATGGCAAAAAAAGAGCATTCCAAGATGGCTTACATAAATTGTTTTGCAAAATTATAATTGGCTAAAAGAGTCTAATTCCTGTTGAATTCCAGCTTTCCATCTGGGGCTGCAAGAAGCAGTATATTGCAATGAACTATATTTATCATTAAAAAATTTTTTTATATTTATTTATTTTTGAGAGAGAGAGAGAGAGAGAGAGAGAGAGAGAGAGAGAGAGACATAAACATATAAACATTCTGGTCACCAAAGAAATGTACTGTTATGTGACAGGCAAAGACAGTTTACCAGACTGCTCCTTGGCCAGGGTGACATTACCTTTAGAACTTCACAACATACTTTATTCTGAATTCAAGTTCAGCAACCCACCTCCAGCACAATCACTTAGACCCCCAATCTCATTGGTTTCACCCATGGCCCAGAGAAGAGTCTACCCTATGAGACTCAGCAGGCCTCCTCAGACCACATCTTTATCTTGTGGCCTATCCAACAAGAGGGCTCAGGGTCCAGGTCACATCAGACCCTACCTTGAATCCCATCCTACCCCTAACCTTGGCTAGTTTACATCTCTTACTGCCTACCTCACAAGTTTTTGACCTCTAAAGGGCACAGACTCAGGCATTTTGAGTGTGTATATCTGCTGCACTGTGAACACTGTATACAGCAGATACTTAACGGTCAAATATATGAAATGTTTATTATTTCTCTTTAAGCCATCTCAAGCCAAGTCCCCATACTCTAATCATTTATGACCATTTTGATCTGTTTTCAACATCCCAGTCAAGAGGTTCCCAGTTTCTCAGTTTACAGTGCACTTAGTATCTCAGCAATTTTTTATAGCCCCCTTAGTTCAAAATAAATACTTAACACATTTACTTTTTAAGTAGTTGGTTCCTAACAACTTAGCAACCATTTAGAAAAAATAATACACACACTGAATGAAAAAAAATATTTGTTTATATTTCTTAGATAACTGCAAATAATCCCTAAGGGGATGTGTGTGCCTGTTGGGCATTGAACAACTTCTCAAACCTTGGAATCCAATACTGCTACCCTCATTTCCTGTTCTGGGATAATTTTCATGCAGTACTTATTTTTTTTATCAGAGGGACCTCCTAAAACCCAACTTCACAAAGATATTTTGTCATCAAAAGGAATGTTGCAACAATCTAATGTTCATATTATGAGTTACTTTGAACTGGTAGTTTGCAGAGTATACAGAGATATTGAATATGGCTGTGTTTCCCTTAAAATCTTTAAATATCCCATGGTACCCCTGAGAATTTGTACCGGGGCACTGAGTTTGGAAACTATGGCTCCAGTCACTCCATGCCACTTCCATTCCCGAGTTTATGTAGTATAGATGAGTAGACTCTGTAATCAAACTACCTGTGTATGAATTCCTTCTCCACCCCTTACTTACTGGCTGTGTGATCCAAGGCAAGTGAAAGTCTCATTCTGCCTCAGTATTCTCATCTGTAAGGTAGTGATAATAACAGTACTTACTATTGTTGCAAGAAGTGTATAAAATGCTTGTTAAGTGTTTAGATAAGTGCCTGGAATTATAGTAATTATAATTATAGTAAATTATAGTAAATGTTGGCTATTATTATTCCCCATTGTCTCTTTTCTTTCTGGTTTCTCTAGGTCCGCCTAACCATAAATGGGGTAAGAAGAACAACCAGAGGTGCACCCAGCCCATCAACATCAACTCTTATTGTGCACTGTTCAAAACAGTAACCACTAGCCAAATGTGGCTATGTAAATGTAAGAACATTAAGATGAAATAAAAACAAAAATTCAGTTCCTTAGTTATACTAGCCACACTGCAACTGCTCAACAGCCAGATGAGGCTAGTGGCTACCATTATCCATGGTAGAGAAACATTTCCATCATCACAGAAATTTTTATTGCACAGCATTGTTCTTATCTTTTCTAGACACTGCTACCCTGTATGTACCTAAAAGAAGCTAGAACTATGTCCATGAGGTCATGAGTTCAAGTCCTGCATTGGGCTCCACACCCAGCACGGAGCCTACTTAAACAAGAACAACAATAAACAACTAGACTTTACCCTCTCCCACCTCACCCAAACTCCCATACTACCCTGCATCTTGATTAACTCACTCACTCTGGGTATAACTGAAAACATTCTTTGCCCTGGAAATGGAGTCAGGAACTGTGCTCTTTTCACACAAGTGTAAACTACCACTTCAGGAAAGGGGAAAGAAGAAACAGGGTATATGAAGAAGAGAAATCAAATTGGGACACTGTGGGTCACAGAAGCTAGGCCGATGTTTCTCACCCTATTCTCCACCATCTATTTAGCAACAACTTGGAAGGTTGGAAGGTTACTACTTGGCTGAAAGCCTGAAGAAAAAATGCTTCCAAATCTTTACAGTTTCTTTATATTCTCCGGTCATAGACTTTTATGAAATATTCCCCTCAAAATTCATTACGTTAAAGCTTTTACCTTGTAATCCCACTGTGACTATTTGGGGATAGGGACTTTAAAGAGGTAATTAAGGTTAAATAAGGTCATAAGGGACCCTAATCCAGTATGACTGGTGTCATATAAAAAAAGGAAGAGACACCAGGTATATGTGTGCACAGACAAAAGGCCATGTGAGGACACAGTGGACAAGGCAGCTATTTGCAAGCCAAGGAGAGAGGCCTGTAGACACCTATATCTTGGACTTCAAGCCTCCAGAACTGTAAGAAAATAAATTTCTGTTGTTTAAGCCACTGGTCTGTTGTATTTTGTTATGGCAGCCCTGGCAAACTAATACACCTCTCTAGTGTAAGTGAGAAGACCCCAGCCCACAAGTAAGATGGCACCTACCAGGGATAATATTGACACTATTCACCTGGATCACACAGGAATCAACCAAGCAGCCAACACCAGCCATAAACACCTGATGCCAGCCACACTGGAGTACCTCAGCTGGATATTCACCCTGGTTGGGACCGCAGGTGACAGTATTACTCAGTACACAAATTCACCTCAAGATGGTGCTTAAGTTTGTTCATTCATTAATTTAATAGCCATTTATATAGCAACTTCCATGTGCCAGGCATTGAGCATAAAAAAAGACTCCATCCCAAATATCGTGTATTCTGCCACCTCTGTGCTTCTTCCTTTTTCATTCTGGCTGGCAAATGATGTGAGTGTAGAAGCATTAAACCGTAAGTCAGAAGAACTGGACTTTTCGCGCCGTTTCAATCTCTCACTTAGTTTAAGTAACTATAGCTTACAGAGCCTCCGTTTCTGTATCTATAAAATATAGTCTTGCCTCCCCTGTCCATCTTGTAGTGGGTTTTGAAATCAAAATATAAAAGTGCTTTATTAACTGGGAGCAAGTTACAGATAGTATCATTACTTTTTGTAATTCTCTGCCTGTTGATCTACTCGAGACAGAGCTCAAATCCAAGTTATCCATGCACAATAATATAATAATCCTTCTTTATAGTTCTAAAGTTTTCTCTGGCTGCTCTGGCTGGAAGTGATTTCTTCTTTCCCTGAACTTGGATGATACTGTTTAACTCATTTGGTGTGGAGCACATTTTGCATCATGAATTTCTCGTATTCATATTTTTCCACATAATAAAAGATACTCATGTTGATATTTTGTACGGTGACTTTTCACATTATGTCTCCCTAACAAGAGTGTGCGTTTCTTAAGGAGTGTCTTTCACAAAGAGTAGATATTTAACAAATATGTGTAGATGTATCAATCGTTTCAATTTTACCATCTGTAGTAGGTCAAAAAGCATGGCCACCATATTTCACAGCTCCTCCCATCAAGGTGTGAAGTCCATTTCCCCATGCCTTGAACCTGGGCAGCCTTATGACTTGCTCAAACCATTAGATGTAGTAGGGATGAAGTTGTGCTAATGCTGGAGCTAGGCATAAAGATGTCTTAGAGCTTCTCCTTTCACCCTGTTGGACCATTGCCCTAAGCACCGCCATGCCATAAAGAAGCCCCATCAGGCCAGCACATTCAGTTGCCAGACATGTAAGTAAGGCCATCTTGGACCATTCTGTTGTTACCAGTCAACACTGCACACTCATGAATGAGCCTGGGTAAAACCAATGAAAGAACCATCCAGCCAACACGCAGAATCAGAAGTTAAAAACATACATCACTTTGTTTGGTGCTGTTTGTTGTGCAGCAACAGACAGCTGAAGAGCAGAAGTATTTCTTCCCTCCAGGTAGGTAGGATTTTTCTCCTATCTCTTTTATGGCCCTTCTCACAAATTACTACCTTGCTTTCTGGGTAATTACCTTCTGACCACTACCAGATGGTAATGTCATTGAGGGTGAAACAACTTATTGGTTTTAGATTTCTCCTAAAATACTATACCCAGAACTGTAGGTAGTAGGTGATGAGTCCATTTGCAGAATAAGTAATGGCTCCTTCCAAGGGAGTCTTGAAATTCAAGTCCCAGAGGAGTTTATTATAAAGTGGTTTTCATTATGAGAGCACTTAGACAGCCACTGTCTTAACTCTGTCCCACAGCTTTATAGGGGTGGTTAGTGTGTGGGTAGAGGTTAGTATGGCATGGAAAGGGAGATTTAACAGGACATTATTCAGGGATTATTCCATCACACCTTCCTTCAGTGCCCCCTATACCTGTCAGAACATGCTTTATATTGGTTAATATTTACTTCTCCTTTTGCTTCTCTAGCCACACACCCCTATATTTAACCTATAATGAAAACATCACCAGGAGCCCAAACTACTAAATGAATAAGCCATTTTACTATTCCATCCCTTTAAGATCCTTGGTAATGTATCCAATTATCCCTCTCTCCCACTTTTTTTATAAAGATAAAACTAGATTTAAAAAGGCACCAAATATGGTTTTGTCAACAGTGGAGAGTCATAAAAGGACAGATTTGGGAATATATGTATAAATAATGTACAAATGTACAATGTACAAATAATGAGTGCTGCTCCATTCTAGAGTAAACACTTGAACTTCCGTGTCAGAAACACCAGAAAGAGCAGTAAACTGGCCTGTCCCCCTGTAGAGCCACAAGCCCTTCCTCTTTTGTATCCAGAGGTTCCTTGGTTCATTAAACGCCCGTGGGACCCAACTGGTGGATGGATACCAGTGTCTAAGTAGAAGCTGGTATCCACAACCTGGGAAAGTTGTGTCTAAAAATCAGAACCCAAGTAAAGTCTCCAGTTCCTGTAGCAGTCACAAATGCTGGGACAGCAGCAGTTCCTTTATTATTAAATATGTGGGGTAGGTTGTACTCCCTTCAGTGTTAGGCTTAGTGGAGAGGCTTCTGGCCAAACTGGCCATGGTCCTTAGAGTTATTTTTTCAATTCCTTGTTGCTTCCCAGTTGTAAGGCAGTTACAATTTGAGCTATGACAAGGGGAAAACCCAGGTGCCATTCGGGCTCTCATAGAGACCACATGAGTTTGGAGGAGGAGGCTGGTGGGGGCACTATCCCCAATGGTTGGGTCCAGTGGATACTAATAGACCTCAGAGTTCTCCTTTGGTTTCTGGGAAGGGTGAGGTAGAACCCTCAGCTAAAGGGTTCTTCAGGAAAAGGCAGCCATGCTAGCATTATTTTCAGTTAAGGAGCCTCTACATTAAATAGACCTGAGCTAAAATGTCACATCTGTACCAATCAGATTTTTACCATGACCATGAACTGGAACCATCTCCCTTGACCTCCTAGTATTTCCTTCTCCTATGACAATGGGGTCCTTTCCATTTGCACTTGCTTAATTAGAGGGAATTATGTCAGTAACACCTAAAACAAGGAAGATCTCTTTAAGGTGACTCACTTTTTCTCTATCATCCATCATTAATCCCCAAATAATGGTCTATTCACCCTACACTTATATGATTAAGGAAATTCTCCTAAATTATTTTTTTTTTAACGTTTATTTATTTTTGTGACAGAGAGAGACAGAGCATGAACGGGGGAGGGTTAGAGAGAGGGAGACACAGAATCTGAAACAGGCTCCAGACTCTGAGCTGTCAGCACAGAGCCCGATGCGGGGCTCGAACTCACGGACCGGGAGATCATGACCTGAGCAGAAGTCGGCCGCTTAACTGACTGAGCCTGACCTGAGCAGAAGTCGGCCACTTAACTGACTGAGCCACCCAGGCGCCCCTGTTCTTTTTTTTAAACATTTATTTATTTGGAGAGAGAGAGAGAGAGCATAAATGGGATAGAGGCAGAGAGAGAGAGGATTCCAAGCAGGCTCCTCGGCGCTGTCAGCCCAGAGCCCGACACAGAGCCAGAACTCACAAATCTGGAGATTACGACCTGAGCGAGAGCCGGAAGTTTAACCTATTATTCTTTACATAACAAGGGGCTGTTCACCTTGACTTTTGCCCCTGCTCTATCTTGAAACTCCCAACAAAGTTGAAAGAACAAAGTAAAAAGTTCCCTAAGGGTGGGGGGAATCCTACATATGTTATCTCTGTCTAGGTACCCATTTAGTAGAGCACTTCAATAGGTTTGAAAATTGCAGGTATTCCCTACTTTTTGTAAGTTCAAGTTATGCCACTTTGCTTGTATGAAAGAGCTTCATTAGTACAGGCATACCTCAGAAATATTGCGTGCTCAGTTCCAGACCACTGAAACAATGCCAATATCACAATAAAGCAATTCAAATAAATTTTTTTTTGGTTTCCCAATGCATATAAAAGTTATGTTTACACAATGCTGTAGTCTATTAAGTGTGCAATAGCATTATGTTTGAAAAAAGTATGTATCTTAATATTTTACTGCTAAAAAATGCTAACCATTAATTAAAAATAAATTAAAAAAACCCCAAAGATATACACCTTGTCATCATAACCCACAAAAGAAAATACAGATGGACATAAAAATTTTAATGTGAAAAATTTCTGGAAAATACGGCCTAGTTGGAGCTAGGAGGATATAATTCAAAGGAGGCGAAACCAACTCAGATGTGCATTCAAGAAGGGGTCTAAAGAAATAATTCAATATTCTTGGATCTGTTTTCACTTAACAGGTATCTGAGAAGGGAAAAGCCCTTGGTATACTGACCCAAGAAATTTCTGTAATGAAGCTTACTCACATTTGTTAGCAAGTAACTCATATCTTTGAAAATCTCAGAATCTTATAATTTATTAGTGTTGCTTTTTGGAAGGATAGATTGCATGAGGCATCTGATTATGAAATAAAATTTCACTGGTGAAGAAAAGGCTAACCAATCATCTGAGCTTTCAACAAGTTGTAATCACTGATCACAGATCACTATAACCAATATACTAATAATAATGAAAAAGTTTGAAGTACTTCAAGAATTACCAAAATGAGACTCGGAGACACAAAGTGAACAGATGCTGTTGGAAAAATGGCACTGATAAATTTACTTGACACAGGGTTGCCACAGCATTCAGTTTGTTTAAAAAAACAAAACAAAACAAAACCCACAATATCTGCGAGGAGCATTAAAGCGAAGTGCACCGAAACGTGGTATGACTACACCTGGTTTCCCTAAGCTTAAGAAATCCAAAAGAGGATTTTCACTTTTACCAGAAAAGCAAAATAGCTTTCACTGTTTTGCAGCTAGCGGTGGTGGAGGCCGTTGGCACAGAAGGAAAAGTGGCACCACCAAGCTCCTTCCCTGGGAACTACACTCAGCATTAAGCCGCCATAGATTTGAATTGTCTTTGAGCATCTGTGCTTTTTTCTCCATATATTTTGTGCATCCGTTAGCAAGATGTGTCCTAAGGTATCTGAAAACCCTAAGAGATTATTTTGGGGATTCGGGACTACTCAAATTTTTTTCCATAATAATGGTAATTGTCTTCGTTTTTTTCACTTCGGCTGAGGAAAGGTTTCATAGGACTCTACTTTCGGATATGGCTGGGTAAACTTGTAGTGTCATCTGCTATGCAAGTTTAGTATGGAGGATGTATAGGGATGAACAGGAGAGTGAGTAGGATTGGCTGTATGTTGAAACGTCTGAGGGGCTCACGAGATTCTCCAGTACTTGTCAGAATAACCTCCATTGGCAGTCTCCTCGCTGGGACTAAGTTGAGACTAGTCTCAAGACTGTCTCATCTTGTCAGCAAGGTTACTAAAACATCCTTGTACTTAATTGGTTAACTCAATCAAAAAACACTTATGATGCATATGTATTTAGGACTGGGAGGGGTCATGAAACTGAGTGAAATATGAAATATCCTTGTAGTGATAGATCCAGATTCATAAAAGGTAGTTTCATAATCAGGGATGCGGAGTGAGAGGGTGGGGTCTGCAAGGCTGGTCCCTGGAGAAGCCAGTCTTGTGTTCTGTTCCAGAAGTAACTCCAGCGGGAAAGCCTGGATGATTACCTTAACATTTTAATGCATTTCCTACTGGTACATCTTTATTCCGACTTTCTACAGGTTATTTCATTGAGCAGAGCGGCTGTCGCCAGCCTTTCCTCCTCTGGCTACTCAGCCCAAGCTCCAGCACTTTCACTAGAGCCACGCCCCCGAGTTCGGGACCTAAGTTCGGACCAATACAGTTGCACCTCACGAGTCACAAGACCGAGAGGCCAGCCAATAGGAGACCAATTATAACCGCAAAGAGGAGATGTCTTTTAGTGGTATCTTTGGACCAATGAGGAGCAATGATTATGCACTCGCTCTGCGCGCGTAACAGAGGAAGCCAGGCTTCCTGAAACAGGTGACCAGTGAGCTGAAGCAGCCTAGTCCCACCTCCTGGTCTGGAGGTAACGCGATGGGCCACGCTTCCAATGGCTCGCAGAACCTCTCGTCACGTGCAGTTTTTGCGGGCCCAGCGGCCTCCGGGAGGTCATGTGACAGTTGACGTTACCGCGACGCTCCCCAATGGAAAAAAAGAGCTGCCTTCGCAGGACCAAGAATTGATTTATCTCCACGAATAATAGCACGGCGGGGGCGGGGACAGCCTATCACGTGCTTGCGGGACGGAATCGGGCGGGGCAGGCCACTGGTTGCGGGGCGAGCTGGGCGCGCGGCGCGCAGGCGCCCTGGGGACCCGGTAGCGGCGGCGGCGGTGGCTGCGGAGACGGCGGCGGCGAATAGAGCCGGGTCCTTGGCCGAAGCAGTAGGCGGTGGTGGCGGCCATGGCGGCAGACGGAGAGCGATCCCCGCTGCTCTCCGAGCCCATCGACGGTGGCGCCGGCGGCAACGGATTAGTGGGGCCGGGCGGGAGTGGGGCTGGGCCCGGGGGAGGCCTGACCCCCTCCGCACCACCGTACGGAGCCGGTAAACATGCCCCGCCCCAGGGTAAGCCGGGGTGGGTCCAAGATGTTCCCGGGGGGGGGGGGGGGGTACGCTGAGAGGCGGGAGGGGGCGGGGCCGAGGGCGGAGGCGGGGCCCAGGCGCCAGGTGCGGAGCAGTTGCACCTGTGACTGGGTGAAGCTCTTCTTTCCGCAATTGTTACCGGAACTTGGGAACCGAAGGGGGGTCTGAGGAAGCTGACTGAAGCACGGATTATAAGAAGCCCGCCCAGCTAGATCAGAAGGGTTGAGGACCAAAAAGAGTCCCTTGACCCTGTGAAGCATCAGTAGGGGTGTCTACAAGTGATGCCACCCTTCTTTTTACTTTCCTCTCCAGCGTTTCCCCCGTTCCCTGAGGGACACCCAGCCGTGTTGCCTGGGGAGGACCCACCCCCCTACTCACCCCTGACCAGCCCGGACAGTGGGAGTGCCCCCATGATCACCTGCCGAGTCTGCCAGTCTCTCATCAACGTGGAAGGCAAGATGCATCAGCATGTAGTCAAATGTGGCGTCTGCAATGAAGCCACTGTGAGTTACACACATCTATGAAATGGGCCCTGTTTCCTGGATCCTCTTTCTGATCTCTTGATTCTAGACCTTGATGTTCAGGTGTTAGCCGAATGGTAATCCTGAAACCCAGGTTTCAGTTCCAGGAGTCTCGCATCACCATTTCCCCAGCAGCCACTCACCAGAGCTGATGTTTACCATCCTGCACCTTCATTTCTATTCTGGATACTTAAGCCTAGTCTTTATTTGCAAATCTTCTGCTATGTTTTTCTTTCATTTCTCTGATCTGGCTAAGACCTTATCTGGCTAAGACCTTATCTCTCTGATCTCTCCTCAGAAGGTGTTTTTGGAGGAAATGGAAGGGATTGGAATTAGAGGTTTGCTTACCGATGTCCTCATTGTTCTCTAGCCAATCAAGAATGCACCTCCAGGGAAAAAATATGTTCGGTGCCCCTGTAACTGTCTCCTTATCTGCAAAGTGACTTCCCAGAGGATTGCCTGCCCTCGGCCCTACTGGTAAGAGGCATAAGGTGGGGAAGGGCATCAGTGAAAATAATTGGAAAGCCCTAAAAAGGATGAATGTTTGCAGAGCATGTAAAGGTGTTTATTTAGAAGGAGAAAAAGTTAAGGACTGTTGTACCGTTAGAATTTTACAGCCATCTTGTTCAAATCTCAGTAAAAAGACTGGGATGAAATTTATGTCCGTTAGGGAAATAGGGAGTCTAGGGGACTGGGTGAATTATCCTCAGGTATAATGGAAGTTAGAGACCTGAAGTTTAAGAAGTGCTATTTCTCAACCTTCCCTCGGGCTAGGGTTGGGTGGGGCAGAGTATATGCCGTGTATAGAGAAGTAGAGGAATTTAGAAAGGCAGGGATTGGGAGCTATGAAGGAAGGCTAGTGTGGGCATTTTAGGATTAAAAATGATTTAAACGTAGCCTTTTTCTCCATTACAGCAAAAGAATCATCAACCTGGGGCCTGTGCATCCAGGACCTCTGAGTCCAGAACCACAGCCTGTAGGTGTCAGGGTCATCTGTGGACATTGCAAGAATACTTTCCTGGTGAGGAGGAGCATTGGGAAGCCTTGGGAGGAAGCGGGAGAAACAGAAGTAATCATGAATATATTTCTGAGTTATGATAATGAATACTGAGAAGGTCTGTTTTAATTTCCCTTCTGTTCCTTTTCCCACCCTCCCGTGCCCCAGAGCCTTCACTGGACATGACCCTGCTTCTATTAATTGGGTTCTCCCTTTTTTGTTCTCCATAGTGGACAGAGTTCACAGACCGAACCTTGGCCCGTTGCCCTCACTGCAGGAAAGTGTAAGTGACTGGAGAGTGGCATTGTTGAACTGGTAATTTTGTAACGTACAGTAAAACCTGCAGGGCCATTGCAAGCATCAATTTGTTTGCCTCCTCACAGGTCATCTATTGGGCGCAGATATCCACGAAAGAGATGTATCTGCTGTTTCTTGCTTGGCTTACTCTTGGCAGTCACTGCCACTGGCCTTGCTGTGAGTAACCTTGATCCGGCCCTTCGTTCTTCAGCCTCATCTCCATAGCCTACAATTTGGGAAATGGCTAACCTAAAAAAAGTGAAAGAAACCGAGGGGTTTTTGTTTGTTTCGCCTTGTTTTAATGTACACATGAGCTGAAGTTGAAGGTAACTGATAAACAATCTCCATTGTTATTATGGGAGTGAAAAACAGCCATCTTCTTTATGCAAAAGACAGGGCAATGAAGAAGTGGCTTAAATTAAGAGTTGCTGTTAGAATTGGGTCCCTTGTCCAACACTAAGAAACACTGACAGATGTCTGGGATTGTACAAGTTATGTACCTGCCTAGGGGAAGAGAGCACAATTGGGCCTTTAAGAAGGTCCCTGAAGGTGGATACACGTGGTTAGGCAACCAGGCACTGAAGCTTCCATTCTGTGTTGCTGTTACTAGGGCTTTTAGAAAGTGGTGAGAGATCAACAGTAACCCCATCTTCCTTCTTCTTCATCAGTTTGGGACATGGAAGCATGCTCGGCGATATGGAGGCATCTACGCGGCCTGGGCATTTGTCATCCTGTTGGCTGTGCTGTGTTTGGGCCGGGCCCTCTACTGGGCTTGTATGAAGGTCAGCCACCCTGTCCAGAACTTCTCCTGAGCTCCACAACAACCCACAGACTGTGTCTGGCCCCTTCCTGGTGGGGACAGTGACACTACAAAGGGAACCGTGGTAAAAGGCTCCCTTGGCTTCTGTAAGGGGAGCCAAGCAGCTGCCTTCCTTTTCCCTGGGGAGAGGTAGGAAGGAACCAGGCCCTCACTTAGGTTTGGAGGGGTAGATAAGACCACTGCTGGCCATCTGCTTTCCTCCAAGGGCTGCTGTGTTTAGGGTGAAATAGGCAAAATGTTGCCCCTAAACCTGGGTCCTAAAAGAGGGTTCTAGCCTTGTCCTTCCTATATGCTCCCTGAGAGCCATTCCTGTCCCTTAAACATTCCAGGGCAGGGTGGGGGTGGGTAGCCCTGGGGGTTCCCTCCCTTTTGTGCACCATTAGGACCTTGCTGCTGCTATTGCACTTCACCAGGGGCTGGCTCTGACCTCAGTCCCCTCAGTCCCCTGTCCCCCCATTCTGTGTCCTGGGGGTGGGGATGGGGTCAGCCGCTGCTCTGTACAGACCACAGGAACTGATGTGTATATAACTATTTAATGTGGGGTATGTTCCCCTAGTCCTGAATTTCCCTTAACTCCTCCTTCCAACCTTACCCCCCAGTTGCAGTATTTAACTGAGCTGGATAAGGTTGCTCTGTCTTGGGGGAAGCTAGGGATTCATCCTGTGCTTGTAAATAAATAAGGTCATGACTATCCTTTTCCAAGTTGTTTATCTTTATATATGAAAAGATAAGAATTTGTAGCCCCACAAAGGGGTAGAATACAAAGACAGCAAGGCTGAAACTATGGCTCTTTATTTTCATGTGGACAGTTCAGAGAAAGTCATCAGTAGCTTTTGTTTAATGTAAAAAAAAAAAAAAAAGAAAAGCACAAAAAAATTGGGGTTTAAAGGAAACCTAAGTGTCACTAGGAGCCTGGTTGAAGGACTCGTATTTTTAGAAGGGAAGTAACAGTGCAGATTTCTTTAGAGAGCAGTTTTTAAAGAAGTTTGGGGAGGTTAAGTTTTAAAGCTAGCTTGGGGGGCTAATTTCCCCAGCTTAAAGTAATTTAAGGAAGGTGTCACAGTGCTAGGTACAGGGTGATGGGACAGTGGTCACTGCCCAGGGCCTTGGAACGGATCTTGCTGTCACATAACGCGGGTAACAGAGAGTGTGACAACAAAAAGTAATCAAGGCGCCAACCAACATTTTTGGATCGAGCATTCATCATGTAGGTCCAAAAGGTATATGCATAGGCCGTGTTGGGGTAGAGGTGCCGGAAGCTGTCAGCCAGAGGCACAGCCTCTAGTAATTCCCCAAAGCCTTGACGCTCTTGTGGAGTGAAGCCAGCATTCTTTTTGTTTCCCTTGGGGTTGCGAAGGTCGATTTCTTCATGGGCCACATTGAGGTCCCCACAGAGCACAAGGGGCTTGCGGGAAGCCAAGCCCTTTAGGAACTTGCGGAAGGCCTCATCCCAGCGCTGCCGGTACTCCAAGCGGACCAGACCTCGGCCTGCGTTAGGTACATAGGCTGTTACCAGCACAAATGAGTCAAATTCAGCCACAATCACCCGGCCTTCCTGATCGTGTTCCTCCTCACCTACAGAAACAATGAAACAAGATCAGCATAAAAAAGTGTACAGAATGGGAAAGCAAAGAAAGTAACTCCCATTAGGAGCTGGGACGGGTATTAGCAATTGGTTTGAAAGACCTCAGGGGTTAGGAATTAACAGGGTCTCACCAATGCCATAGGAGACTTTGAGTGGGCACTGGCGGGAGAGCAGGCCCACACCACTGTACCCTTCCTTGTCTGAAGGAGCTGACCAGTATTGATGGGATAGTCCAGGCAACTCTTGAAGTTCAGCTGGTAGTTTGTTCTCTGAACATTTGGTCTCTTGGAGGCACAGGATATCTGGGGCTTCTTCCTTTACCCACTGTGAGAGAGATGAAAGGTAAGAAAAATACTATCAATTCAGATAGCAACGTTTGATTATCAATCAAACATTTACTAAAGACTGTGCCAAGTACTAGAGACACACTGCTTAGAGAGTCGCACGAGATTTTAACACTTCTAAATTATGTAACTGGCAACTGAGAGGTAAAAAGAGTGTTACATGCAACACTGAAGAGATTATATTTCTTCCACAGGCAGAAGATAGCCATCTAAGATTTTTAAGCAGTGATTATTTAATTTTAAGTAAACTCTACACTCTGCCACACATGGAGCTTAAATTCACCAACTGGTAGACTGAGCCTAAGCAGTAGTATTTAAACGGAGGATAAACTGGAAATGAAATGGAGCAAGTCCAGTAACAAGGTTTTTGCAACATACAGGGGAAGGGATGAAGCCATTAAAACAATGGAAATAAGTTGAAAAAGACATTTGGAAATAAAAAGGTTAAGAGTTGGTGAAGCCCCTCCTTTTAACTCCTGCACAAAAAAACTACAGACAAGGGGAAAAAACCTACAGATTAGGGAAAGGTGATTAAATCCCCAAATCATTCAATACTAAAGAATGTCTCTTCTGGAACCCTCCTTGAATTCCACTCACATCTAAACCTTTCTTTTTAATCCAGGCTCGAAGCCCATCCACATTCCAGGAGCAGATCTTGAGTGTGGCCGATTTACCACTGGGCGAGGTTTTCTGATCTGGGGGGTCCTCATACAGGACCGGCCCCTCTCCTGCTGCCTCTTTTTCGTTTTTCTTTGCTCCAACCTTACTCTTCTTGGCTTCTGGCTCTATAAAATAAGCAATATACAATGATAAAGTTGGCAGTATCCAACTCCGATCCGGATTGGACTACAGACCCCCCCCCCCCCCCCATTGAAAGCTTGCAGTTGCTGCGACTTCTTCAGCCTGCAAAAACGCAGTCAGCAGGTCCGCACTTCCTGTTCACCGGGGTTAGAAACCCCCTCACGGCAGCCCCTAGGGAGAGGGCCTCATTTCATTCTCTTACCAATCTTGGGCTCTTCCCCGTCTTCTGCCACAGCTCCCTTTTTCCCACGCTTCGGCATCACTGTAGCGAACGCCCTTCTGAACCTGTACCACGTCGCCCACCGAAGCAGTATTTTTACCGCGTTACCTGCAGACGAGAAGAGGTCGTGAAACCAGCTAAGGCTGGGGAAAAAACGACTTCCTCGAGCGCCCCCGCACTAGGTACCGCCTTTCAAATCAAACTCTCTCTGAATCCTTTCTCCGCCTCCATGCAACCTAGGCCCTTCAGCCCCTCACCCACCAAACTAGATCATTTCATTATGCTTTGTGCCGTACTCGCGAGATCTGCCCTCCGGCCGATCGAGGGCCTTAATTAAGGGTCCCGACTTAGCTTGCAGATCAGACGATCAAGAAACCCCACTGCTAGGCAAAATAAGAGCAACCCTGCATCTGACCTGCTCGGCTCCCAGCCTGGCTCCTCCTTACCCGAGCACAAAGAATTCGTGCACGCCGTACCCCCACGTGGGTATCTGGAGTGGTCAGGTGATCTGAGATGTGCAGCCTGAGGCGGGGGCATGCGCGTGATTGGTCTGTCTGGAACCACGTGACGGGAAGGCTCGCCCTACTCCCCCCACCCCCCACCCCCTTCTGCAACTCTCCAGGGGACTGAAGGCCCCGGCCTTCCATTCTTGGGCTGTTTATCGGCGTGCCAGATGCAGGATTCATTCTATCACCCTGACCGAAGATCCCAATGCTGTGCAAGAGAGGGGAAAAAAGTCAGTGGAGAAGGCTGGCTGGACAACGGAAGAGAAGTAAAGAGATGGATAGGAATGTAAGGAGCAGATGCCGGCTCAGCGTCCCTGGCAGTTAGGAGGACAGGTCCTTGAAGGGGCCTTGATGGGCCGCTGTGATGACGGGGGCGGGGCTGCCGTGGGGGCGCCCTCCGCGGGAGTTCTTTGGCGTCTCTTGGTGCACGCTGGTACCCGGCCCCTGGGTACGTAGTCTTCCCGTGCGCTTCGGGATCAGCGACCCAGCACGGCCTGCTGAGGGCTACACGGTTCCGGTGGTAGCCAGCCCTGTTGGCGTTTTCTCCCAGGCTCGACCATGCCGGCGGTGCTGGGGTTTGAAGGCAGCGCTAACAAGATTGGCGTGGGAGTGGTGCGGGATGGCGCGGTGTTGGCGAACCCGCGGCGGACTTACGTCACGCCTCCCGGCACAGGTGCGTGTGTGCGGGATTGACAGTTCATAGCGCCCTTCTCGCGCGGCCGCGCCTTCCATCCGCCCAAACGCTAGCAAAGTAGGGCGTGGAGCGCGTTGTCCCCTCACAGAGCGGTTGATCCGAGTCTCTGAGATTCGTGGGGCAAGATTAACCTCACTAGGCTGATAGAAGAGTCACAGCCTTCGACCTGGATCTTCTGGGTTCGTTTAGCTTTCGTTGAGCGCTTTTTATGTGCTTATCGTCAGCCGGAAGCAAAAAATAGATGTTTTGAGCTTCTGTGGAGTGGGACATATAAACAAAAGTTTATGGTAAGATGAACAGTGAGTGTAACGCAGATGCAGTCAGAACTTCCTAGAATGAGAAGGAGTGTAGAGTTGCAGCTTGGGTGTTAGGAACAGCAGTATTCATTTCAGTATTTGTTTCTGGATTTATGTTCCTTACTCTTAAAATGGGAATAGTCATACCTGCATTATTGAGTCTTGAGAAAGAAAGAAATTGTTAGACGTATTACTTTTAATGAATGTTATTTGTATGTTACTTGTTACTGTGTTGTATTTTGTCTGCCCACCCCTAAAACTTCTGCATATGTAGGGGAAGACCACTGACTTGTATATACCTGAAAAGACTCCCTGAACAGGTGATGTTGTGACAGCTCTTTCGTTAGAAAATACATATCTGTGTTTAGCACTCACTCTTCTAGGCATTTTGGCACCAGGAATGCAAGGATAAATAAAATAGCCAATGCTTTGAGGTGCTCATGGTTAAATTGGGGAAAACTACAGGTGATTATAATGCTATAATTGATATATGACACAGTGTGTAAAGTACAATGATATGATCGTGCACAGGGCTGGTAGGGTCACAGAGAAGATCACTAAACGGTTTGAGTTAGTTATCCCTTGAATTAAGTCCTGAGGCTGAGTAGGAGTTGGGTATGAAGAAAGGCATTTCTGAGAGCTGGTCAGCCTAGCTGAACAGGCCAGAAAGAGTATATCTGAAAACCTGGAAGATAAGATACTTGAGGAGAATGAAAGAGACTCTTCCTACACTGTGTAAACCTTAAAAATAAAACAACCAGTTGTTTTACCAGTAAAATGGGCTCATTTAGGAATAGTAGAGAATTGTGATTCAGATCAGGGAAGCTTTGGCAAAACCATAGGCAAATCTAGAGACCAAATGAAAGGATTAATCTTTTATAGGGAAGTGGGGGTAGTTGGGAGGGACTCTTAATTTTAAATTAGTCCATTGAAGTAAACTGAGAGATCCAAGTGTAGTGGCTTTTCATTGGCTGGAAAATCTCTTCCTCTTGATGGGGTGGTAAATAATAGGCTTCTTCCTGTTGGGAATGCAAGGTATGTTCTTTTCTCATTGGGGCTGCAATTGAGAAGGAGTGGTGGGGTGTGAAAGCTTCCCCTTACAGCCTCCTGACTCTGTTTTAAGTGAGATTTCTTTCATTCTGTTTCACAACAACTAAAACACTCGTTTATGACTTCTACCAACCTTTGCTATAGAAAAATCCTATGATCTCTGACCTGTGTCCATCTCCTAGGATTCCTTCCAGGTGATACTGCCAGGCATCACCGAGCTGTTATCCTGGACCTGCTACAGGAGGCACTAACAGAGGCTGGATTAACCTCCCAGGATATTGATTGCATTGCCTACACCAAAGGTATAGCTGGGAGACTGACGATAGAAGAACATACCTGGAGCCTGGCTAGGTCAGAATGGCCTGCTGCTCTCTGCTACCACCACTACTCCTACCCCACCTTTCACATCCCTTACTTTCCCCAGCTCGGTTTTTCCCAGTGTCTGTAGGATTCTAACTCCCATTTCTATCCCCCTAGGCCCTGGCATGGGTGCCCCACTGGTTTCTGTGGCTGTTGTGGCCCGTACTGTGGCCCAACTGTGGAATAAGCCTTTGCTGGGCGTGAACCATTGCATAGGCCACATTGAGATGGGCCGCCTCATTACTGGAGCCACCAGCCCTACCGTGCTGTATGTCAGTGGAGGAAATACACAGGTATTTGGAGTATTCCATCATTGCTTCATAATTTCTAAGGCAGTGTATCAGCAACTTTCTTGTTGTACCTGAATGGCAGCAACTCAAGAACAAAGCTGGGCTGTCTAAGACACGCTAGAAAACCACAAGAAAGTTTACAACATTGTAGATTTAGACAGCATGATCAGAACATTAGATGACTTTCGTATACGTGGTTATAAAGATAAAAAATTTCCATTTAGAAAAGGAAAGAAGGGTAAGGATTGAGGTCTTCAAAGTAATGAAAGTGTTTTTACTTTTATTATTTTGAAGCTTTTTTTCCCCTGTACCTTGGCAACTAAAACCGAGGGATACCATGTAATTTGTTTCTTTACAGTAATTTCATATTTTGTTTTATGTTATTGGCAGTAAATAGAAGTTGTTATTCTAAGAGTGAAAATATAAGTAATTTTTAAAACATTTTATAAGGTAGAAGGTATTTTAAGTTTATAAGCTAAACCAGAGTTGTTTGGGGTACCTTATGAGACCTTTTTAGGTTGGGATTGGAGAACTCTAGCCTTCCTTTCCCACAGAGCACCTGATGGGGTTATTGTCAGAAAAAGTCATTGTCCCCAGCTTATGAAAGGCTTAAAACTTCGTTTTGTGAAATAGTCATTTAAAATAAAGTACACATTCCTATGAAAATGACATGGGAACTTTTACAGGTAGAGGGCAAGTAGCAGGTTGGGGCCTGAAGGGTGACATACAAAATTAGGGACTTAGGGTGTGAAAAGTAGCAATGGAGGCTTGCAAGAGTTAACGAAGAGGAGCAGTGATAGTTTTTCTCTTCCCTCTTGAAACTTGGTTAGGTGGGAAAAACAGGGAAGATGATTGGTAGAGAGGAGTAGATAACAGAAGTAGAAAGGCAGGATTTTTTTCCTTCCCCTTTTGTGGCCAGCCTTTTAACAGCAGAGTATGATCTACATCAGAATGGAAAGAAACCTTTAGTAGCATCGAAAAGGGAAAAGGACTTCTTATAGTCTTTTTTTTTTTTTAATTTTTTTTTTTTTTAACGTTTATTTATTTTTGAGACAGAGAGAGAGGGAGACACAGAATCCGAAACAGGCTCCAGGCTCTGAGCAGTCAGCACAGAGCCCGACGCGGGGCTCGAACTCACATACCGTGAGATCGTGACCTGAGCCAAAGTCGGACGCTTAACCGACTGAGCCACCCAGGTGCCCCATGGACTTCTTATAGTCTTAATGAAGCACTCATTGTCAGGAGTATATGTGTGAGTGGGTGATAAATATTCTCTGTGCTAGAAGCTAGTCACATGTGAAGAATGGACATAAGTCGATTGCCAGTGTTGAGTTGGGTGAGTCATTAGTGTGACCCAATATGGGATTTTTGAGTTTTTCAACTCTACCTCTTGTTTTGTTTCCAAATAACACTGTCCTGGTGGGATAATCTAGAAGGACTCTGGTTCCCTGCTTCCAAGCAGGAAAGCCTGTTCCTAATCCATATTGTCAAGACTGCATTTAAAGGATATATTAGGAACCTCCAATCTAGAAAAATGTATTCAAAACGAGAATTGCTTCTGCCTGACCTAGGCTACCTTCTGTAGATGAGAAATCTGCTCTAGGAATCCTCAGGGTACATATAGGCTTCTGAAATAAGAGCTATGAGAAAGTACCTATTCGAGGTTTGGGTAAGTTCTTTTGTTCTGTTTGTCATTGGAAGCTGCAGTGGCCATGTTGATCCTCTCTTATGCTCTTCCCCAAAGCCAAATACTCCTCTTTACAGACTTGAGGTTTCATGGACATCCTCATCACCCTTAGGTGATTGCATATTCAGAACATCGTTACCGCATCTTTGGGGAAACCATCGATATTGCTGTGGGTAATTGTCTGGATCGTTTTGCTCGAGTGCTAAAGGTAAGCCACTGGGGCTGGAGAAAACATGAGATATGGATGAATTAGAAATGGAGGGAGAAGGTCATAAATTAGTTTCTTATGCCTCCTGGATATCTGGCTCTATCCTCTTTTTCCTTCTGCTAGATTTCCAATGACCCAAGTCCGGGCTACAACATCGAACAGATGGCAAAGCGGTAAGGGGACATGAGGTGGGAGGAGGCTGCCTGGCGGGGCTTCAGTGATTTCCCTGTATGTACATTAAGAAGGCTTTGGAGGGGCTTTGGAGGGTAAGCAGCCAACTAACTACAGGTTGAGGACATCGTATACTCCCTCCCACACAGAGGCAAGAAACTAGTTGAGCTGCCGTATACTGTAAAGGGGATGGACGTCTCATTCTCGGGGATCCTGTCTTTCATTGAGGTGAGTGTGGGACAGGTGAGGAGAGATCACTTTCATGCTTTTATATGAGGCATATCCGTTTTGCTCACCATTGTATTTCCTGCCTATAGCATAGTTCTGGGCCATATTAGATGCTGAATAAATTCATTTAGCAAATATGTATTAAGCATCTTCTGTGTGCCAGGCACTCTTCTAGGCAATAGCAACACAGGATGGAACAAAATCAAAGTCCCTGCCTACTTGGAGCTTACATTGTAATGGGGGAGGGGGGCAACAAGATGAAGAAGCAAAGAAGGGGCAGATAATAAAAAGAGCCAGATGATGATAAGCCTTATGGAGAAAAGTTAAGCAGAGTAAGGGGTCGGGGGGGAGGTTGGGGGTGCCAGGGCAGGCATTTGTAATTATTGAATCCTGAATCAGTGTTGCCTGTTCTGTAGCTTAATGCCAGTGAAAGGCAAAAGCATGCTGTAGATATGCTGGCGAGATGAGTTGTCGTGAAACATGATGATCCTCCAAGTTCACTAATTTTTGCTCTCCTGTCATCCCCAAACCACAATTCATTGTTTTGTGTATTTTTTTTAATGATAGGATGTAGCCCAACGGATGCTGGCTACAGGCGAGTGTACTCCTGAGGATTTATGCTTCTCTCTGCAGGTAATGGGATAAAAAGCTGGGACTGAACGTTGGGACCGGAAGACCTTTTATATAGTGCAGCAGAACTAAGCTGGGATCCCCTCTGGTGTTGACACCTTATTTGTCCCCCACAGGAAACCGTGTTTGCAATGCTGGTAGAGATCACAGAGCGAGCCATGGCACATTGTGGCTCCCAGGAGGCCCTCATCGTGGGAGGTGTGGGGTGTATGTATCAGTCAACTGTGCCCCTCTTTGCTGTTCTTGGGCATTTGCATCTTCCTCCCGATAGTCTTAATCCCTAAGAGTTTGGGGAAATTGCTAGTTTCCGCTTCCCAATGCCTGCCCCCTAAACCCCTACTTCATTTTTGTAAGTAAATACACATGAGGTGTACAGCTGGACCATGCAGAAATGGCTGAAACTAAGCCAGCCCTACCCCCTGCCCCTTCATAGGTAATTTGAGGCTACAGGAAATGATGGAGACAATGTGCCAGGAACGTGGAGCCCGGCTTTTTGCCACAGATGAGAGGTAAAGGCCCTTTCTCTTTCTTGATTTCTTTTTTTCTTTAATTACTGTGATTTTTCACCTTTAGATTCCAAATTTCATATCTCTTTTCCTTCCCAGATTCTGCATTGACAATGGAGCCATGATAGCCCAGGCTGGTTGGGAGATGTTTCGGGCCGGGCATAGGACCCCCCTCAGTGATTCTGGAATCACACAGAGGTGTGTACCTCTTGGAGGGTAGATAGGATTATATGGGAAGTAGGCAAAAATCAGCAGGGAAGAGGGTCCAGGATCGTGAAGGCAGGGAAGAATGGAAGATTCTAAGGGATAGCTATCCATCAATTTTTTCCTGTTTTTTCACAGGTATCGGACAGATGAAGTAGAAGTGACCTGGAGGGACTAACAACTTTTACATGATCAGAGTAGATAGTGCCCTAAGTAGAGCCTACAGGAACTTGGACCTTAATCTCTGTCTGATCTGGGCACCCTGGTGAGGCTGTGGACTCCTGTCTCCCATAATTTGAACCTCAAGTTGATTCAGCAATAAAATATTGTTGGTTTTGTATGTTGGTAATTGGCTTGTGTTAATCAGGAACAATACAGAGTTGGCACTGGATAAATTCTTGTTGATGGGGTGAATGGATAAGGAGGCAGGGGTCAGAGCAGTGCCTTGGCTGACTGCAAGGCTGCTGCTGTGGAGCTGAGATTGAGGGGATATCTCAGCTCATCTTCTGACATCTCCTTAATAACAGCATTGTCGTAACTAATACTATTTCAGTGTCAGGCTCTATGCTGAGTGCTTTGTGTTTGTCACCCCATTTAAATTCTTTGGAGTAGGTACTCAGGACTTGTCTCAGAATAGCCTGGGGCCAGGTCTAATTTTGTACGAATTTGTAACTCAAGAGCAAAGCTGTCCCTCCTCCTTGCACTTACTCCCACATGCTCCTACATATACTTCCCCTGGTGGATTTGAAGGGTTGCCCCAGATCCACCTCCCTCCCTACCACAGCCCTCTGGAACTAACATCCTGCCCTTTATCTTGTTTGTCCAGCACCACGAGGAGACCCAAACCAGCAAGTCTCCTCTCAGCTTTGCACTCTAATAACTGTTACTCTCCGCCCCTTATTTGTTCCTCCTGAAATTCTTTTGTGCTCTCTGGAACTAAACTGATTAGTAGTAAAATTACCTACATCCTCATCCTGTTTTCTGAGTGTTCTCTTTACGTTCCTGTTCAGGACCCTGGTTTCCCCCTGAGAACTCTGCTTCTCCTACTGTGTCTAATCATGGTATTTTCTCACCCACATCCATTGGCCCTGGAGAGGATGGTGTGGGTGACCTCTTTTCTCCTCATACTATGTTTGATCTATTCCCTCTCATCCCTAACACATCTGAGCTTTGAAACACATGTCATCCGTTAACTATACAGTGCCGCAACCACTCCTGTCAAATCCTGATGATTTTAGTACCTGTGTAGGTGATCCTTCTAATGCTCTGGCCTCAGCCCTGTGCTCCTCCCGTGATCGTGTCCTCCACCCCCACTTCAGCCACTCATTCCCTTGGTCCTAGTGGAGGCCTACAGCTCCTCCATATTTCATTCTGAGACATCCCTCCTATTTTTGTAGCTCATTCCCTTTAGTGCACTGAATCCAACAATTCATCTCTTCATCAGGCCCTACAATCTGTTGCTCTTCCTTTCCACTGACCTCATCCCCTACAAGTCTTCATTTCCCTCCAGCTAAACTCCAGTCATGAGCACTTCACTGCAAACACCTCGCCTCCCTCACCTCTCTGGCTTTCATCAGCCTCACCTCTTCACCTACTTGATTCCTAGACCCATGCAGCTAAACGGGCCAGCAAAAAAACAGCCAGGTTGACCTGTCTTACTTTAAATTCAACCCTGACACTCAAGCGGGTCCTTTATGTTCCCTAGTCCTTTCGCTTGCCTTGTTTCTGGTAACTGTTTTATTATGCCTGCTGACACCTCAAATCTCCCATATCTTCCCCCCCATTCTCACTCTACGTTGGCTGCTATGTTAGTGAGAAAATAGAAGCAATCAGAAAATGTACGGGTGCCTGGGTAGCTCAGTCGGTTGAGCATCCGACTTTGACTCAGGTCATGATCTCACGGTTTGTGAGTTCAAGCCCATGTCAGGCTCTGTCTGTGCTGACAGCTCAGAGCCTGGAATCTGCTTTGGATTCTGTCTCTGTCTCTCTCTGCGCCTTCCCTGCTCGTGCTGTCTTGCTCTCTCTCTCAAAAATAAATAAACATTAAAAAAATTAGAAAAAAAAAGCAATTAGAAAATGTTCACAAGCTCCCACCACTACATCTAATCACCTTCCAGTATTTATACGCATGTACTCCGCTTTCCCTCCTGCTAGTATATACCAGTATACTATTAATAACTCTTACTGTATACTCAGCTGGGATTGAATTTGCTCCCCAGAGGTTTGGTTGTCACAACTGGAACGCAGGACTACTGGGTAGAAACCAGAGATGCTGCAAAATATCCTGCAGTGCACAGAACAGCTCCCCACACAAAGAATTATCTAGGCTTGAAACCAAGGTTGAGAAACTGCTATGAACAAACTATCCATGCTCCTGTCTAACTACTTAATGGTAGATTCCATCCTCTAACCTTTCAGGACATCTCTCAGCAGTTCCCTCTCATTTTTATTTATTTATTTAAATTTTTTAAATATTTGTTTATTTTTGAGAGAGAGACAGAAGGTGAGTAAGGAGGGGCAGAGAGAGAGGGAGACACAGAATCCAAAGCAGGCTCCAGGCTCTGAACTGTCAGCACAGAGCCCTATGTGGGGCTCAAACCCACCGACTATGAGATCATGACCAGAGCCACAGTTGGAGGCCTAACTGACTGAGCCACCCAGTCGCCTCTCTCATTTTTTTAGAGTCAACATTTGCCTTTCTTTCCTAGATCTTCCTCTCAGCACACAAATATGCTGTCATTTTCCTCATCTTACAAATACATGAACGCCTCTTGACCCCATTTCACCTTTCAGTTGCTTCCCGTTTTTCTGTTCCGTTTTATAGCAAAACATCTTAAAAGAGTTGTTTCTACTCCCTCACAATCAATTCCTTGTAAGTTCGCTCCACCAAGACTGTTCTTATCAAGGTCACCAATGACTTCACATATCTGATGGCGTATTCACCTTCATCCCGCATAGCAACATTCGACACTCCCTCTTTGAAAGCCCTTCTTTACTTGGCTTTAGGACATGTTCTCTGGTTTGCCTTCTAGTTTACTGACTGCCCTTTGTTTCCTTTGCTGGTTTCTCCTCATTTCTACAACCTAGTAACTCTAGAATCCAGTCCTTGGACCGCTTCTGTATTTATTTACACACACACACACTTACAGTGAGCTCATCCAGTCTTACACATTAAAACCATGTCAGTGTGGATGACTCCCAATTTTTAGCTCCAAACTGGAAGTCTGTTCTGAATATCTAGCTGCCAATCGGCATTTCAACTTGGATACCTAATAGATATCTCAAATTTAACATACAAAACGCTGGACTTTTTTGCTCCCCTTTAACTGCTGCTGTCTTCCCTATTTCAGTGAATGACAACCCCGTCCTAATAATTGTCCATGTCAAAGCACCCTGATGTTACCTGACACCTCTTTTCCATCTCCGGTTCATCAAATCACATAGACTTTAACTTCAGAATGTATCCAGAATCCTGTTTCTTCTTACTTCCACTGCTTCCACCCTAGAGCAAGCCAGAATTCTCTATCTCCAAGACTTCTGCAGTAGCTGATGTATCTGCTTCCACAACTGCCCACTTAACAGTCCATTTTTAACACAGCAGCCAGACTGAATAGTGTTAACATAGAAGCCAAGTTATGTGACTCTTCTGCTCAAAATCCTCTATGTCTTCCTATATTGGAGTAAAAACTAGAGTCCTTTAAAGGCAAGTGAGACCCTCCAGGATCTGCCCTCCTCTCCCCACTTACTGCTTTGACCTCATTTCCTGCTACTCACCTTGTTCACCCTGCTCCAGCAACATTGGCCTTTTTGTTTTTCCTTCAACACTGAAGGTGTACCAGTCCCTCAAGGTCTTCATACTTGTTGCTTTCTCTGCCTAGAAAGTTCTTCCCTCAGCTATAGCTTGCTCCATCAGTCCCATAATCTTACGTCTTTGGTCAACTTTTCTTCTTTTAGTGAGGTCTTTCTGACAACCCTACTTAAAATTGCACCCCTCCAGCACTTTCTATCCCCCTTCTCTGTTATTTATCTTTATAGTACTTAACCACCTTTTTTTTTTTTTTTTTTATTTCTTTATTTTAATTTCAGGAATAGAATTTAGTGATTCATCACTTACATATAACACCCAGTGCTTATCCCAAGTCTCCTCCTTAATGCCCCTTGCCCTTTAGCCCATCCGCCCACTCAAAACCCCACCAGCAGCCCTCAGTTTGTTATATGTATTTAAGAGTCTCTTAGGGTTTTTCTCCCTCCTTGTTTTATTTTTGCTTCCCTTCCCTATGTTCATCTGTTTTGTATCTTAAATTCCATATTTGAGTGAAATCATCTCGTATTTGACTTTCTCTGACTTGTTTCCTTTAATGTACTACACTCTAGTTCTGTCCACGTTGTTGCAAATGGCAAGATTTCATTCTTTTTGATTGCCAAGTAATATTCCATTCCATATATATTATCTGAGTAATATCTTCTTTATCCATTCATCTATTGATGGACATTTGGGCTCTTTCCATACTTAGGCTATTGTTGATAGTGCTGCTGTAAACATTGGGGTGCATGTGCCCCTTTGAATCAGCACTCCTGTATCCTTTGGATAAATACCTAGTAGTACAATTGCTGGGTCATAGGGTAGTTGTATTTTTAATTTTTTGAGGGACCTCCATACTGTTTTCCAGAGTGGCTCCACCAGTTTGCATTCCCACCAGCAGTGCAAAAGGGTTCCTCTTTCTCCACATCCTTGCCAACATCCTTGTTGCCTGAGTTAATTTTACCCATTCTAACAGGTGTGAAGTGGTATCTCATTGTGGTTTTGATTTGTATTTCCCGAATGAGGAGTGATGTTGAGCATTTTTTCATGTGTCTGTTAGCCATCTGGATGTCTTTGGAGGTGTCTATTCATGTCTTTTGCCCATTTCTTTACTGGATTATTTCTTTTTTGGGTGTTGAGTTTGATAAGTTCTTTATAGATAGATATAACATAGATACATCTATATTATATTACAAATATCTTCTCCCATGCTGTTGGTTGCCTTTTAGTTTTACTCATTGTTTCCTTCACTGTGCAGAAGCTTTTTATTTTGATGATGTCCCAATAGTTCACTTTTGCTTTTGTTTTCCTTATGTCAAGTAAAAAATTGCTGCACCCAAGATCAAAGAGGTTGTTGCCTGTTTTCTCCTCCAGGATTATGATGTCTTACATCCTGTGTTACATTTAGGTCTTTCATCCATTTTGAGTTTATTTTTGTGTATGGTTTAAGAGAGTGGTTCAAGTTCATTCTTCATGTCTCTGTCCAGTTTTCCCAACACCATTCGCTGAAGAGACTGTCTTTTTTCCATTGGATATTCTTTCCTGCTTGGTCAAAGATTAGTTGGCCATACGTTTGTGGGTCCATTTCTGGGTTCTCTTTTCTGTTCCATTGATCTATGTGTCTGTTCTTGTGCTAGTACCATACTGTCTTGATGATGACAACTTTATAATACAGCTTGAAGTCTGGAATTGTGATGCCTCCAGCTTTGGTTTTCTTTTTCAGGATTTCTTTGGCTATTCGGGGTCTTTTCTGGTTTCACAAATTTTAGGATTGTTTGTTCTAGCTCTGTGAAAAATGCTGGTGTTGTTTTGATAGGAATTGTATTGAATATGTAGATTGCTTTGGGTGGTATCGGCATTTTAACAATAGTTGTTCCTCTAATCCATGAGGATGGAATGTTTATTTCCATTTTTTTAGTGTGTCTTCTTCAATTTTTTTCATAAACTTTCAATAGTTTTCAGTGTATAGACTTCTCACCTTTCTGGTTTGGTTTATTCCTAGGTATTTTATGGTTTTCAATGAAATTGTAAATGGGATCGATTCCTTGATTTCTCTTCCTGCTGCTTTATTATTGGTATATAGAAATGCAACCAATTTCTGTACATTGATTTTATATCCTGCAACTTTGCTGAATGTATCAGTTCTAGCAGCTTTTTAGGGGAGTCTTTTTGGTTTTCCACAGAGTATCGCGTTGTCTGCAAAGAGTGAAAATTTGACCTCCTCCTGGCTGATTTGGATGCCTTTTATTTCTTTGCGTTGTCTGATTGCTCAGGCTAGGACTTCCAATTCTATGTTGGATAACAGTGGTGAGAGTGTACATCCTTGTCGTGTTACTGACCTTAGGGGGAAAGCTCTCAGTTTTTCCCCATTGAGGATGATATTAGCAGTGGGTCTTTAATATATGGCCTGTATGATCTTGAGGTATGATCCTTCTATCCCTACTTTCTTGAGGGTTTTTATCAAGAAAGGATGCTGTATTTTGTCAAATGCTTTCTCTGCATCTATTGAGAGGATCATGTGATTCTTGTCCTTTCTTTTATTAATGTGATGTATCACATTGATTGGTTTGCAGATATTGAATCAGCCCTGTATCCCAGGAATAAATCCCACTTGATCGTGGTGAATAATTCTTTTAATGTATTGTTGGATCTGGTTTGCTAGTGCCTTATTGAGATTTTTGCATCCATGTTCATCGGGAAATTGGTCTGTAATTCTCCTTTTTATTGGAGTCTTTGTCTGATTTGGACTCAAGGTAATGCTAGCCTTGTAGAATGACTTTGGAAGTTTTCCTTCCATTTCTATTTTTTGGAATAGCTTCAAAAGAATAGGTGTTAATCCTTCTTTAAGTGTTTGGTACAATTCCCCTGGAAAGCCATCTGGCCCTGGACTCTTGTTTGTTAGGAGATTTTTGATTGGTGATTCAATTTCTTTACTAGTTATGGGTTTGTTCCAAATTCTGTTTCTTCCTGTTTTAGTTTTGGTAGTTTATGTTTCTAGGAATTTGTCCATTTCTACCAGATTGCCCAATTTGTTGGCATATAATTGTTCATAATATTCTCTTATTATTTGTATTTCTGTGGTGTTGGTTGTGATCTCTCCTCTTTCATTCATCATTTTATTTATTTGGGTCCTTTCCATTTTCTTTTTGATCAATCTGGCTAGGGGTTTATCAATTTTGTTAATTCTTTCAAAGAATCAGCTCCTGGTTTCATTGATCTGCTCTACTGTTTGTTTGTTTGTTTGTTTTTGCTTATTTGTTTTTTGTTTTTTTTTTATTTCAATAGCATTGATTTCTGTTCTAATCTTTATTATTTCCCTTATTTGCTAGTTTTGGGCCTTATTTGCTGTTCTTTTTCCAGCTCTTCTAGGTGTAAGGTTAGGTTGTATATTTGTGACCTTTCTTCTTTCTTTAGGAAGGTCTGGATTGCTACATACTCCTCTCTTCTGACTGCTTTGCTGCATCCCAGAGGTTTTTGGTTGTTGTGTTTTTCTTTTTTTTTTTCCCCTAAGTTTTTTTAATTTATATCCAAGTTAGTTAGCATATATTCCAACAATGATTTCAGGACTAGATTCCTTAATGCCCCTTACCCATTTCGCCTATCCCCCCTCCCACAACCTCTCCAGTAACTCTCTGTTCTGCATATTTAAAAATCTCTTATGTTTTGTCCCCCTCCCAGTTTCTATATTATTTTTGCTTCCCTTTCCTTATGTTCATCTGTTTTATATTTTAAAGTCCTCATATGAGTGAAGTCATATGATATTTGTCTTTCTTTGACTAATTTTGCTTAGCATAACACCCTCTGGTTCCACCCACGTAGTTGCAAGATTTCATTCTTTTTGATTGCCGAGTAATACTCCATTGTATATGTATACCACATCTTCTTTACCCATTCATCCATTGATGGATATTTGGGCTCTTTTCATACTTTGGCTATTGTTGATAGTGCTGCTATAAACACTGGGGTGCATGTGTGCCTCTGAAACAGCATACCTGTATCCTTAGATATATATTTAGTAGTGCAATTGCTGGGTTGTAGGGTAGTTGTATTTTTAACTTTTTGAAGAACCTCCATACTGTTTTCTAGAGTGGCTGCACCAGTCTGCATTCAGTGCAAAAGGGTTCCTCTTTCTCCACATCCTTGCCAACATCTGTTGTTGCCTGAGTTGTTAATGTTAGCCATTCTGACAGGTGTGCAGTGGTATCTCATTGTGGTTTTGATTTGTATTTCCCTGATGATGAGTGATGTTGAGCATTTTTTCACGTGTCGGTTGGCCGTCTGGATGTCTCCCTTGGAGAAGTGTATATTCATGTCTTTTGCCCATTTCTTCACTGGATTATTTTTTGGGTGTTGAGTTTGATAAGTTCTTTATAGATTTTGGATACTAACCCTTCATCTGGTATGTTGTTTGCAAATATCTTCTCCCATTCTGTCAGTTGCCTCTTAGTTTTGATCGTGTTTTTATTTTCATTGGTTTCCATGTACTTTTTAATTTCCTCTTTAATTTCTTGGTTCACCCATTCATTCTTTAGTAGGATGTTCTTTAATCTCCAAGTATTCATGGTCTTTCCAAACTTTTCTTGTGGTTGGTTTCTTGAGTCATAGCGTTGTGGTCTGAAAATATGCAAGGTATGATCTTGATCTTTTTGTACCTGTCGAAGACTGATTTGTGACCCAGTATGTGATCTGTTCTGAAGAATGTTCCATGTACACTCAAGAAGAATGTGTATTCTGCTGCTTTAGGATGAAATGTTCTGAATATATCTGTTAAGTCCATATGGTCCAGTGTGTCATTCAGAACTATTGTTTCCTTGTAGATATCTGCTTGGATGATCTGTCCATCTGTCCCCTACTGTTATGGTATTATTATCAATGAGTTTCTTTATGTTTGTGGTTAATTGATTTATATATTTGGGTTCTTCCACGTTGGGAGCATACATATTTACAATTGTTAGATCTTCTTGGGGGATAGACCCCTTAATTACAATATAATGCCCTTATTCATCTCTTGTCATAGTCTTTATTTTAAAATCTAGTTTGTCTGATATAAGTATGGCTACTTCAGCTTTCTTTTGACCACCAATAGCATGATAGATGGTTCTCCCTCCCCTTACTTTCAATCTGCTGGTGTCTTTGTGTCTAAAATGAATCTCTTGTAAGCAGCATGTAGATGGGTCTTGTTTTCTTATCCATTCTGATATCCTATATCTTTTGATTGAAGTGTTTAGTCTGTTGACATTTAGAGTGAGTACTCATCCTTAGTCTTTGTTGGTTTTGGTCTTTTTTGTTTTGTTTTGTCTTCTCCACTCAAAGGGTTCCCCTTAAAATTTCTTGCAGGGATGGTTAATTTTCGTTTGTCTGGAAAATGGTTTATCTCTCCTTCTATTTTGAATGGCAGCCTTGCTGGATAAAGAATTCTTGGCTGCATATTTTTCTGATTCAGCACATTGAAAATATCCTGCCACTCCTTTCTGGCCTGCCAAGTTTCTGTGGATAGGTCTGCTGCAAACCTGATCTGTCTTCCCTTATAGGTTAAGGACTTTTTACCCTTGTTGCTTTCATAATTCTTTCATCATCTGTGTATTTTGTGAATTTGACTACAGTATGCCTTGGTGATGGTTGGTTTTCATTGAATCTACTGAGAGTTCTCTGTGCTTGGATTTTGATGTCTGTGTCCTTCCCCAGACTAGGAAAGTTTTCTGCTGTAATTTGCTCACATAAACCTTCTGCCCCTTTTTCTCTCTCTTCATCTTCTGGGACTCCTATGATTCCAATTTTATTCCTTTTTATAAGTCACTGAGTTCTCTAAGTCTTGCATTATGATGTTTTGCCTTTGTTTCCCTCCTTTTTTCTGCTTTATTATTAGCACTTACCACCTTCTAATCTAATAGTTTTATTTATGTTTGTTGTTTGACTCCTCCTGTTAGAGTACAAATTCCCTGAGCGGAAGGGATTTTTATCTTGTTTGATTCATTGCCATGTCATCTCCCAGTACTTAGAATAGGGTGGACACTCAGCATTTGCTGAATGAATGAATAAATTGATGCAGAGGTAAACCAAAGAGATAATCAAAGACTATAAATGTAAGACTTGGGCCAAAAGATAAAAAGAATTGGGATTATATGCGCTTAGGAAAAGAATATGTTTTCAGTTACTTACTAAGTAGAAAGTGCTGATAAAGACATTTTCATGGACAAAGACCCATAGAGGGTTGAAAATACACTAAAACATGGACATTTAAAATCAGAAATTTGACAGTGGAAGATAGAGTGGGACACAAGTAGAAAGATAAATTCCTCTCCTTGAATATATTTGAGTACAAGAATGATCTGTTCCCTCTAGGCTTGGGGAGTTAATTTTATAAATAGGAATCAAGTATGTTATACAGTAGCTTTGGGTATTTATTTATAAGTTTTTATTACTATTATAGGATGGAGTGGATCCTAGAGGGAAGACATTTAGCACTGTAGACCCAGCTGGTACTGCTTATTAGGAGACTTCTTTCCTTAGGGAGCTTTGGGCTCTTGGCTGAGGCTTCCCAAGATAGTCTCACAGTTTATAGAACCAAGAGACTAAAATCATGGCTCCTTGGGTCCTAACTTTTAAAGTCCTCTTCCTAGCTCAGTCTCTCCTGAGTCTCTTATTGACAGTATACAAGATCATTGTGTCCTGCTGATTTCCACAGATGAAGGCAGTGGGGGGGTTGTCAGGCCCCTGGATAGCATCCAATCAAGTCATGTATAGGGCCCCAAGGCAGGGTGACTGAGGGATCAAAGGTAGGCTCCTGTTAACAAAAGGCAGTGTGAGGAAGGGAACCTGTTCCTCAGTTTACCTAATCATCAGATGAGCCCTACCCTTGGGGCCTTTACTCTGTGGTTTGGAATTTCCCCAGACTCACATGTCTATGAGGGCAGCATCCTGGGAATATTGCCACAGGACTTCATGAAGATATGTGCCACTCTGACTACATGATTAGGAAGAATGAGCAGAGGACAGGAGAGCACCATGGTCAGTTCCTACTCTGAGACTATTTCCCCATTTGCTGGCCCTGTTCCTATATACCTGCTTTTTATTTGCCTGTAAGTCCTGCTCAGAGGTGTAGCCTGAAGGAACAGGAGTGTTGAGAAAAGTACATTTCAGGTTCCCCCTTTGGTGGTAGCTGTTGTACCTGGTATAAGGCTACTAAGTCTTCAAAAGCCTTTTAGCTATAGAAAAAAGAATTCCAGTTTCAGCAAGGAATAGAGAACAGCTCCTCCCCACCTGCTGGGGGATTTTAGAGAGAAACCAAGAGTATTAGGCTTTTCCATCTCAGAGCACAAGGGAAGCTGGTAACTGTGATTCCTGTGGCATCTGCTCTGCCATGGAGCATCCTTCCTCAGGGAGGCTTACTCCATCTACCCTGCTAGAATTCTGTTTCCTTCCTTTTCCTCACGGCCCCTCCTAGATTTTGGGAAGCTGGTTTCCTTTTATGGCTAGAGCAGGGATTGAAATCTCAGAAGCCTTTAAGAACCAGTCATTATATAATATCAAAGAATAAAGTGGACCAGGTGGGAACTGTGGCAAACTGAAGAATCAGTGCCCTATCCCACGGGACAGCAGCTACTCAGCTCCAGCTCATGTGGGATGGAGGCCCCAAATTACCAGATGCATGTTAAATATTGGCAATTAATTTTAAAAATTATAAACGTTGTACCATCTAAACTCACGCAGGTAAGATCCATTTCGGAGGACACCAGTGTTCAATCTCACCAGAAGTTCTTGACATGGTCCTGCACGTTGGTCAAGTTCACTGAATAGGATAGTGCCATGTGATAGATGCTCACCTGGACTGAAGAGCTCCAGTTCACATCTGCTGAGGAAGGGGTGGTGCAGAATGATTAGAGGTGGGGCCTCATTTCTCAGGTAGGAAAGGAAATGAGTTACTGTTGGTAATTCTGGGCTTCTTATGGGTGTCAACCTCGTGCCATATCACACTCCCTCACTCCCTTACCCACCTGCCCACTTATTCACCAGGTTTCTTGTAGAATATAAAGAGCAGTAGCCAAAGGATAAGCAACATAGCAGTGAGTGCTGCCCACCAGGTGAGAAGGAATGTGATAAGCAGGCAGAGCAGAAAGCCCAGGAGGGTGAGCCAGGGGCTGTACTTGTGAAAAGAAGGGCACTAGACTGCAGGGGAGAGTAAATGCAGCCAATCCTTTGTCCTAGCCTCAGTACCACCCACTCTTGCACCCCAAGGATGCTCCTGTCTCTCAGGTCCTCCCAGCCCTGTTAGTATAACTGCATACTAATACGTGCCCATACTATCCAGGCACCCAGGCTCCCAGTTAAGGGAGGCATGAAAACTACCAAAGTTGACAAGGGGATAGGAGCAAAGGAAAAAGTTGGAGATGATAGGGTGGTGTTCACATCAGCTTTGGAAGAGATGCAAGGTCAGGAGGTTGGTCTCCAAATGAGTCATGGGATTGAAGTCTAGAGAGACAAGGACATCATCATATTCTGGCTTCCTTCCCCCATGCTCCCTATTCCCTACTCCCCCCTCCAATTTCCATGCATACCATCACCAAGTTAACAGACTTCCACTTTCAGGACTAGAGATCTAGAAAAGAGGCTTTAGGGTCAAGCCCTAAAAGTCAGAGGTAGGGCAGTGAGGGCCATGAGGGGAAAGGTGATTAATGAAGCCCTGTGTGAGGGTGGAGAAGAAGTACTCACCAGTAAGGATGAAAGCTATCGCAATACAGAACGTGAGCAGATAGCCTCACATAGGTTCATGGCTCCTGCCATAGCTTTTCCTAAAAAAGCCAACTACTGGGTACAGTTTATTCTGGCACAACCACTATAAGAAGGCATGGTGGTCATTGGAGGATGGTTCCAGGAAGAGGGGGAATGATATCCCCTACTCCTATAGGGAGGCAGGAGCAAGTGAGGAGCACAGAGGAAAGAGTTGAGGGAGCTTACAGGTCTTAACATGAAGAAAGGATGAGAGTAGAGTGTGGTGAGATTCCTGGTAATGTGGGGAGGGAAAACAGGAGGCAGATGGAAGATTGATCCCCTCCCCAAACTTTGCCTTGATATACAGGCAGACTTTGAATTTTGCTATGTGAGCTTGGATTGTCTCCTAAACACCAGCCAACCACAGTCCTCTCCACCTCCCTAAATCATCATCTAACTCCTGGTTGCTGAGACGGAGCCCTCTTGTACTCCTCCTCAAAAATATACTCTTAAGATGGCCCTAGACTCTATTGCATTTTCTCCTTTTCCCCCAAGCCTCTTGGTAAGATACCAACTAACCTAGAAGACTTTGGGGGTTGAAGCAAAACAGAAAAGGGCAGAGGACAGAATGGCACCGAAGATTCCAGTAGACTTCAGGGGGATAAAGGCAGACACCATGCTCATGGCTTGAGGAGAAGAGCAGGCAGAGGCAGAAATCAATGCATTTCAGAAGCAATGCATTCCACTCATATTTTCACCTACCTTTCCTAGAGGTTGCTGGGCATATTAAGTTTTATCCTATTCTTTGAAGGTTTTACCCCACCCACATGAATCCCCTTAAGTCATTATTGGTTTTTGAGCATCTCCTCTATGCCAGACAGTGGGCTAGGTAAAGTTTATCTCACTGATCTTGCCCCTCTGTTCACTCACCTAGTAGTGATTAGGGAGCCCATACAGGCAAGACCCTTGCCCTTGACAACTGCATAAATCCTAGCCATATTGACACTCTGGCCCCAGGCAGCTCCCATTCCGCACACCCATGCCAGTCCTATTTCCTGGAGCATCTCCAGTCATACAGGAGCCTGGAAATGAGATTGGGAACACACATTCTTCGTGGGGAGAGAACCCCATCCCAAAGCAGTAGGACTATCTAGGTACCACCAGTGCCAAAGAGGGGAATGGAAGTTTGTGTGTAAGTTGGGGGAGGGGGGGTGGAAATACCAAATTTGATAACCAAAGAACATCATACAATTTGTCAGTGAAATGAGGGATGGGGAGAAATGGTGAAGGAAGGTGAGATGTGAGATTACCTATGTGTAATCTACTCTTGATGTGATTGGTGAAGCCTCTTGCCATTTCATTACCTATGCCCTAGGCCCTCAGGCAGAAACCAGGGCTCTAGGTCATTCTGCACAGAAGGCTGGAGTAGAGGGCCTCGCCAATTGTGGCAGAAATGCACAGGTAGGAAAGTATGTCCACAGGAAGGCAAGGATAGCTGTAGCAGGGTCCCGGAAACAGAAGTTGAACCATTAGTGGCAAGACAAGGTGGGGAGATAACAAGTGTGCTCTGTGCCTGAACATGGTTCTCACCTTGAGGTCTCCAGAGATCCTGGTCTCTCTGAGTACCCCAGTGGCTGAGGAGAAGATGGAAAACATGCCAAAGCAACTACCCTCTGGACCTCACCGCCGTGGGACCATATTTTCAAAGAAAATACTATTTATGTAAAAGAACAGAGAAAAATTAAGTTTTTGAGGGGCACCTCCTAGCTTGCCTTCATTCAGCCAAGATCATTACCCCTTTACCCAGTTTAGTGTCAATGACTTAGGTTAGGCTGGGACAAATAAGGCAAGATTGTAAACTGGCCAGCCCAGGGACTTATAGGTTTCTGAGTGTGATGGTCAACTTGCAAATGTCATACAGAATGTGTGTCTTTTCTGAGGAGGCTTGGGGTAATGACGTACCCTGCTCCAGGGGGAGGTGACATTCAGAGGCATGCCTTCCCCTTAATACATTTCTCAGCGAGCTTCCCATTGAGTTCACCTAAAGAAACAAGTGGCTTGTAGGCTGGGGTTTGTGGGGAGGAATGGGGGGTTTGTGGCAGATAGTTGATAAAAGAGAGGATCAGGAAGACCATTAAGATCATTTGGGCTGGGAATACCATGGGGGAGAGGGGGAGGAGAAGTACAAATGTAAGGGGAGGAATAACTCCTCCTCCTCCTCACTCTCCTTTCCCATCCTCCAGTTCCCTTTCCCATGAGCCTCTTCCCATAACGGAGTCTAGCTAAAAGGGTAAATGGGTGTCCTTTTCCTTCTTGCCGCAAACTACAAAGTGTCCCTTCCCTTGCCAGAGGGATGGCTCTCAAGATTGTAACTATCTGGGAGCAGGAAATGGCATTTCTCATCTGGTAGTCTTGTCTAGTGCTTGTCCCAACAGATCCCTAGAATACGTCCTTGTTTTTCCCTTGAAGAGTTGGTATATGGAGTCTGTCCCAGCAAATTTGTCGTTTCAGGTTGGGTCCCTGAGAATCTGCTCTGCCAGCAGGAGCGTGTGTGCACACAAGTGCGCGCGCACACACACACACACACACACACACACACACACACTTCCACATCTCCCCACGCTGGCCTCTTCCAGATATGTCCAGCTCTCTCCCCCATCCCCAAAGTTCTTACCCCTACCTTAACTCCCTGCCCCCTGCCTTAGACATCCATTCCACACTAGCCATTGCCAGGCACAGAGGGATGGTCATGGTCACCATGCCCACCAAACAACTCATTTGCTAGATCCACCTTAGGCAGCTGCACCCATGCTCCTGGAAGGGCAGAACATAGAGGCAGTGGGTCAGAGAGACTTTATTGACTGATTTGATCCTTCCATCTGATTTAAAAAAAAAAATTATTAACATTTATTCATTTTACAGAGAGCTTGAGCAAGGGGAAGGCAGAGAGAGAGGGAGACACAGAATCTGAAGCAGGCTCCAGGCTCTGAGCTATCAGCACGGAGCCAATACCTGGTGGAAACTCAGGAGTGTGAGCTCATGACCTGAGCCGAAGTGGGACACTCAACCGACTGAGCCACCCAGGCTCCCCCATCTGATTCATTTTTTTTTTTTTAATATATGAAATTTATTGTCAAATTGGTTTCCATACAACACCCAGTGCTCATCCCAAAAGATGCCCTCTTCAATACCCATCACCCACCCTCCCCTCCCTCCCACCCCCCATCAGCCCTCAGTAAAATGACTTGCCCAGGCTGGAGTCACAAAAAGTGCAGGCTGGTGGTGAGCCAACTTGGGAAAAGGGCATATCAAGGGAGGGGATGGGCATTGCCCTGAGCAAGTTTGAAAGGACTTCTGTGAAGCCCACCGTGTGCACAGCCATGACTAAGGCATTGGCGAAACTGAAGATGATCCTGATGGAAACGCCAAGCTTTGGACTCAGGCTGCGCGAAATAAGGAAGTGCGTACCACCTGAGAGGAGAGGAAAGAGGAGCCGGTCAAGTCTCACCCCTCCCTCATGTGAACACCACCCTCTCACAGAGTCCTAAGGAATAATCGTTTGCTCCCCGGTTAAGTCAGCTTGTCGGGTCAATCCATCCAGACTGGACCAATTTTTTTATAGGCCAGAGAATTCACCCCCAGCAGCCCCCTGGGCCTGTCCCACCTTCCCAGGAGAGGGGAGGGAAGTGGCATCGCTGTCCCATTCCCTAAGTTTCTTCCCCCACGAAGATACCTAGAAATGCAGCGAAAAATGCCCAGATTTGGGGCGGGGTGTGTCTCAGGATAGGAAAGAGGTGTTATCCTGGGCAGAGGGAGTGGCTGTTGGTGTCCTACCTAAGTGAGAGTGCTTACTCGCCCCACCCCCACCCCCGCCCCGGCCCATCCAGTCCAGGATTTTGGTCCCCGCAGCCTCGGTCACCCCACTTTCCACTGATCCGTTCTCATCTAGGTGAGAGACTCCTCCAGAATTCCTGAACACACAGGGTTGGGCCTTTCTAGCTCACCACCGACCCCACCTGGGGACAGGGAGGAAATTCTGAGCCGGGGGTGGATTACCTACCGTACATAGCCCTGATCCCTTCCCCTTCCCGCTCGCCCTCGGTGGACTCAACTGCGTTATGTGTGCATTTCATGTAGGTATTGTTCGCTCCAGGGTCGGTAGCTTTATCGTGCACAGAAAAACCAACAGTCAAAGCCTAGAACTGACTCCAAGCACACCCTTCCCTCTTCTGGCCCTACGTTCCGGAGGGTCTGCGCAGTCCAGACTCTCTTCTCCCTCCCCCCGCTCCGCCAGACCCGTCTTGTGAACGCAGCCTTTCCGGCCTGGCGCACTCCACCCGATCCCCACATCCTCCCTGGCTTCTGAATTTGCCTCGCTCAGCACAAGGACGTGACCTACAGGTGGAAGGGGGGAGGAGGTCATCTCGGGACGGAGCCCGGGGGATTGGGTGTCAGAGTCTGGGCTCCCGGAGCCCAGCCCCCTAGCCGGTCAGCGCCGGCTATAATTAGTCGGGTGGGGCCGCTGACCCGATTGAGGGGCAAGTTTCCTCTGTCACAGGGTCCAAAGCGAAGCTGAGAAGGTTCAAGGGAGAGCCAGGAGGAACGCTGGTGTCTCGGGAGGGTGACTATCCGGGTGGGATGGGGGCAAGCCGGGTGGCATACGGTCCCGGGTACTGGATCGGTACACATGCTTCTGGCACGCTTCGGTGCTCTTCGTGAACCCCAGTGTTGGGCAGTATAGCCTAGCTGCTCGAGCCTTGGGAAGGGGGTGGGGAATGGGCTTTGAAGTAGGGAGAGGGACTGCCATGTCGCCGGGCTAGAGATAGGGGTTCCTCCGGCCTCTGTGGGTCCAGCTCTGAACCCCCCACCCCTTCCCTCTGTTCACCTGTAGCAAAACAGCGAACCTGGACGATGAGCGTCTCGGACTCCTCACATCGTCCTTCGGACCCTGGGAGCGTCTCTGCTCCCGCCCAGAAGGATCGCCTTGACCTACCTTTGCCCGACCCGAGAACCCCCTCCTGGCCACCTTCCCCAGATGAGGATCCCAGTTTGCCCCCCTTTCCTTTGGAAGAGCCTGTCCCCAGGCCCATGGCCCCAGGGAGCCTTCCCTCTCCAGTCTTGTCCCTTGAGGAAGAAGAGGAGGAAGACGACCAAGACGAACAAGAGGCGGCACAGCCCGAGGAGCTGCGCAGCGAGGAGCATCCCAGCCAGTTTTTCGCGGAGGCACAGCGGCTGCGGGAGCAGAGGTTGTTGTTGGACGAAGAGGTGTCAGTTGAGGGGCGAGTATATGGGGTGCATCGGGTAATCTTGGCTGCAGTTAGCAGCCTCTTCCGTGACAGGCTGCTGGGTGGCAGAGGTCCACGACCCCCCCTCAGCCTGGACGTGGCCGCCGGGGCCTGGGAGGCCGTACTGACATTTGCCTATGAGGGGGTGCTGGGCCCTGCTCGGCCTGGAGATGTGCTGGTCGTGGCAGAGGCCCTGGGAGCGCCCCGGGTGAAGGCCGTGGCCCAGTGGAGATGCAAAGGGGCTGGAAGCGCCAGGGAAGATGAAAAGCAGCCCAGCCAGGCAGAGGAGCTGAGGGAGAACCTGCGGAGCATCGAGCTCCTATACCAAGAGGGCATCGGGTGTGACCTGGAGCTGGAGGCAGGCGGCTGCAGGCTGTGGGGTGAGGGCCTTTTGGCATTACATTACTGCAGGTTCATTTATGTGTGTGCAAGCTGCAGGTGGTTTGATCCCTTCCATTGTGGTTTTGATCCCAGCTGCAGGCAGAATTTCCTTGGGGTTGGCCTTTGGTGCCTTTCCTGACCCACGGAGAGCAAGGCATGAGCAGTTGAGTTGTTTACCCAGAAGCACCAGGCAGACTTAAGCTGACCCTTCAACCTGTGGCTTTCCCTGTGGCCAGTACCAAAGAATTTCCAGCCAGTTGGCTGGTGTCATGAGTACAGTCTGAGCCAGGGGAACAAGTAGAAAGTGATTGACTTAAACGGGAATTAACCAAAGGCCCTTCTTGGCATCTTCTATTTAGGACACAGGAAAGCCAGATGAATATGGTGGAATAACTCTCAGTGTGTCCTCTCACCTAAGTGTCCTTGACTCCATGGTAGATACGGGTTCTACAGCTAACAAGCAAGGTCTGGTTTTCTTTTGCCATAATCTTAAAGCTACCAGGACCTGGCACTTTGAAGTTAACTAGGCTCATTACTAGGAAAGCTAAGGAGGGTTGAATAAGTTGAGTGTTATTCAGATTCTATCAGTACTGAGTGAGGTACTGGGGTCCAGGAATTTTTACACATGCCATGTCTTTTCATTCTCGCTGAAAACTAGTGAGGTGGATGCCACTATCCCTAGGTGTAAGGAAAGAACATTAAACTCAGAAATGTTAACTGGTGAGAACCAGGATATAAGCCCAGTATTCACTAGCCCAGTCTGTTTTCACTAGGCCATGCATTGCCTCCTGTGCAACCAAACCAAAGACGCAGGATCTGACAAATGGAGTTGGAATGCAGGCACATAAAAATGTTCAAAGGTATTGCTTTAGAGAGTATCTAGTTCAGCTTTTATACTTTATTGACAAAGAAATCAGACTTCAAGACATGTCCAAAGTCACATAGCTACTGCTCATTAGAATGACTGGAACCCACAGTGTTTCTGGGACCCCCAAATGAAAAAGCATCCTGTCTTAACTTGAACTGCATTAACAAAAATACCATAGACTGGGTGGCTTGACAACGGAAATTTATTTCTTTTTTAGAAAAATGTATTTATTTAAATTCAAGTTAGTTAACATACAGTGTAGTATTGGTTTCAGGAGTAGAACCCAGTGATGAAATTTATTTCTTACAGTTCTGAAGCCTGGAAGTCCAAGGTCAGGGTTCTGGTATGGTCAGGTTATGATTAGGACTCTCTTCCTGGCTTGCAGAGGGCCACCTTCTCACTGTATCCTCTTCACTTGGTGGAGGGAGAGATTATCTCAGTCATATCTCTTATATAGGGCAGTAATTCCATTCAGGAGGGTTCTACTCTCATACCTAATTACCTCCCAAAGGCTCCACCTGCAAATATCACCACACTGGGGAGTAGGGCTTCAACACAGGAAGGAGGGAGGAAGACATAAACATTCAATCCATAGCAGGTCTCTAAAGTGTTTGTTATTATTTCTGATAGTAGTAGATTGAGGGGGGATTTAAAATTTCATAGTTATGGGGCACTTGGGTGGCTCAGTCGGTTAAGCATCCGACTTTGGCTCAAGTCATGATCTTGTGGTGAGTTCGAGCCCCACATCAAGCTCTGTGCTGACAGCTCCAAGCCTGGAGCCTGCTTCGGATTCTATGTCTTCCTCTCTCTCTGCCCCTCCCCTGCTCACACTCTGTCCCTCTCAAAAACAAATAAACAATAATAAATTACTTAAAAAATAGATAAAATAAAATTTCATAGTTATAAAATTCTCACTAGAGTTTCAAATTTAAACATACTTCTGTCCTTACCTTCATTTTCCTAAGAAACATTCCAACGTAATGGTGGAAACCTGTCACTTAAAATTCTAGGGAATAATGATGAGGAGGAGGGAGAATGTAAGTAGGTGTGACCCTTTCACAGTGACTCTGAGCTATAGGTTGGTTGATTACATGGAAAATGAAATGGCTTACCTGCTTCAAGGAATGCAGGTTTTCTCAGGCAATATGTATCTGAAAACTGTCACTGATAGTTACTATTTGGGAAGCATGTAGGCACTACCTGCTGCTTAAAATGACAATGGAGGAGCACCTGAATGACTCAGGGGGTTAAGCATCTGACTTCAGCTCAGGTCATGATCTCATGGTTTGTCAGTTCAAGCCCTACATTGGGCTTTCTGCTCTCAACACAAAACCTGCTTCAGATACTCTGTCTCCCTCTTTCTCTGCCCCTCCCCTGCTCTCTCTCTCTCTCTCTCTCTCTCTCTCTCAAAAATAAACATTTAAGATTTTTTTTAAAAAGACAATGGAAAGCCACATTAACATCACATGTCCTTTGAGAGAGGCAAACGTGCCACAGTCGGTCAAAGCAGCCTCATGTTCATAGCTTCACTGGGTGTTTGGCCCTGGTACCTGCCTAAGAGGACTTCTGGCAGCATTTTCTCCCTTTTTTATTATGAAGCATTTCAAACACATAGCAAATTAAGAAAATATTTTTTAAGTTTATTTATTTTGAGAGAGCGAGAGAGAACACAAGCAGAGGAGTAGCAGAGAGAGAGAGAGAGAGGGAGAGAGAGAGAAAATCCCAAGCAGACTCTGCAACGCAAGGCTCAAACCCACAAACTGTGAGATCACGACCTGAGCTGAAATCAAGAGTCGGATGCTTCACTGACTGAGCCACCCAGGCGCCCCAAGAAAATATTAACATGAACACTCAAACACCCATATCTCAGACTTAACAATTAACATTTTATGATATTTGTCTCATCTCTTTATTTTACTTATCACTGAAGTTTAAAGTAAATCTGTGACATTTCCCTTACAAATACTTGGGTACATGTCTCTTTAAAAGAGGACATATAACCACAATACCTTACTCATGTCTAACAAAATTAACAATAATTCCTTAGTATCACCTCGTCCAAGTTGAAATTTTCCCACTTGTCCAAAAAATGTCTTGTAGAGCTGGCTTATCCAACCCAGGAGTCAATCAAGGACTATGCTGTACTCAGATACATGTCTTTTAAGCTTCCTTTACTGTACAGTCCTCTCCTTTTTTATGACTTGACTTACTGAAGAAATAAGATTAGTTATCTTATAGAATGCTCCATTTTCTAGATTTGTGTGTGTTTTCCATTATGGTTTTGTTTAGCTTGTTCCTTTAGCTTCTCAATTTCCTATAAATTTGAATTTAGATCTAAGGGTTCAATTAGATTTAGGTTCAACAGTTTAGTCAGAATACTCCATACCTGATGCCAAGTATCTCAAATTGCATTACATTAGAAAGCATTTATTTACATTTATATTTAATAGCATCTGGTAACAGAATAGTTTCAGTGGCGTGAGGGCCATGCAGGTAAGAAGGGTACCGATACACAAGTATGCTCACTGCAGCCTGACATCAGTGGCGTTGGGGGGTGAAGATCTGCTCGGGCAGCCATTACATGGAATAGAAAATAAATCACTTCCTCTCTTTCAGTTTCCTTCTGTTAAAAGGAGCAATCGAACTGGATGATTTTGAAGGTTTCCAGCTTAAAATGTCACGATTACCTGAAATGTACTGAGATGAAGATGGGGTGTGCAAAGAAAAGCTGCACATGGGAAATCTTAAGCAGGAGATGGCAGTTAGATTAGGTTAGGTCACAGAGATTCGTAAGTGTGGTACAATTTTTTTTTAAGCAAAATTTTTAACATTTATTTATTTTTGAGAGACAGAGACAGAGCATGAGTAGGGGAGAGCCAGAGAGAGAGGGAGACCCAGAATCTGAAGCAGACTTCAAGCTCTGAGCTGTCAGCACAGAGCCTGATGCAGGGCTCAAACCCATGAACTGTGAGATCATGACCTGAGCCAAAGTGGGGCGCTTAACTGACTGAGCCACCCAAACACCCCGTGTGGTACCATTTTCTAAGTAAAATCCTGGCCGATGTCAGTGGCTCTTACAATTGTAAAGGAAAGAACTTTTTTGTGTGTGCATGATAGAGACCTATGTAATTTGCACCATTGGTCTTTGCAGTTTATTTTGTGCCCCCTTTTAGCAAAAGCTGTCTATAGCATCTACTCAACTTGATCAATCAAGACTCTTTTTCTAATTGACCTGGATCAAAAAACTAAAGCAATTTTTATCACAGTGTCTTCAGGCCACTAACATGAGAATCATGCAGGGTGCTTGAAAATGTTGAAATACAAATTCCTAGGGTCTCCATCCAGACCTACTGAATCAGAATCTCTGGGGGTGGGTCCCTGAAACCCGCAGTTTAACAAGCACCGCACGGTATTCTGATGCACACCATGGTTTAGCCTGTGGCCTCGGGTGGTTGGCCCAAAGTCGGGACGTGGAGTCAGCAGGGTGCCTGGCAATCAGCAACACTCTGGATTCCCCTCTGCTTCTCCTTGCAGTGCACCGAGCAGCCCTGGCCTGTGGCAGCGAGTTCTTTGGTGCCATGCTCCTGAGCGGGATGAGGGAATCCCAGGGCACAGAGGTGTCTCTGCACACTATCTCTGCCCAGGACCTGCGACTCCTCGTCTCCTTCGCCTACTCCGGGGTTGTGCGGGCAAGGTGGCCAGGACTGCTGAGAGCTGCCCAGGCTGCTCTCCAGTACCAGAGCTCTTCCTGCCTTGCTCTGTGCCAGAGCGCCTTGGCACGGGGCCTCAGCCCCGCACGTTGCCTGGCCCTGTTCCCCATAGCGGAAGCCCCGGGCTTAGAGAGGCTCTGGAGCAAAGCCCGTCACTACCTCCTCACCCACCTGCCTGCTGTGGCTTTGTGCCCCACTTTCCCTTCTCTGCCGGCTGCCTGCCTGGCTGAGCTCCTGGATAGCGACGAACTACACGTGCAAGAGGAGTTCGAGGCCTTCATGGCTGCGTGGCGTTGGTTAGCTGCCAACCCTGAGACCCAAGAGTCAGAGGCCAAGGCCCTGCTTCGATGTGTTCGCTTCGGCCGTATGTCCACCAGAGAGCTGAGGAGGGTGCGGGCCGCGGGGCTGCCTCCACCCCTGACCGCAGACTTGCTGTATCAGCTCCTGGTAGAGGCTGCCGTTCCAGGTCAAGAGCGGCGCAGGGAGCCCGACCAGGCACTGGTAGTGATCGGCGGCGACGGGCTCAGAGCAGACATGGCCATAAGACAGCCGTCGCGAGGAGTGTGGTGGGCGCGCGCCTTCTGCTGCGGCACGGGACTGGTGCGAACCGTGGAGTGGGGGAGGCTGCCTGCCCTGCCTGCCCCGGGGCGCTTCCGGCACGGGGCTGCGAGCCTCGCAGGAAGTGAGCTCTACGTGTGTGGGGGACAGGATTTCTACAGCCACTCCAACACCCTGGCTTCGACTCTCAGGTAGGGGCCCCACGGAATAGCAGGCCCCGAGGTGGGCAGCTGAGGGGGAATTGTTGGCCCAGACAGCCACGGGGGCCCGGGGTCACTCTTCTTTGGTCCCGCTGTGTCCAGGTGGGGCCCCAGTCAAGAAGACTGGGAGGAGATGGCGCCTTTGTGCCAGGCTCGGAGCTTTTTTCCCCTGGTGGCGCTGGACGGACTACTTTATGCTCTGGGCGGCCGAAACGGTGGCGTCGCCCTCAACTCTGTGGAGACCTATCACCCCGAGCTCAATGTCTGGAGGTGAGCAGGGAAGGGGCTGTTTCTAGACATCAGGGGAAGCCTAGAGGACTCGGAGGAGGAGAGTTGAAGAAGATTTTTGCCTGATCGTGTGCCCTGTTCTCCCTTAGGCCGGCACCTGCTCTTCCAGCACCACGCTTTGCCCACGCAGCTGCGGTTCTGGAGGGCCGATTGTACGTGAGCGGTGGCTGCAGCGGGGCTGGCCAATACCTGGCCTCATTGCTGCACTATGACCCCAAACTTGAGAAGCCAGGGGTGCTTCTGAGCGCCATGGGGGTACCTCGGGCTGGCCACGTCATGGCCGCTCTGGGTGGACGGCTGTACGTCGCGGGTGGGCTAGGTGAGACTGGGGACCTGCTGAGCTTCGAGGCCTATGAACCAAGGACTGATAGCTGGACTCACCTGGCACCCTTGCCCTCCCCCCATGTGGGGGCCGCAGGGGCTGCGCTGCAGGGAGAGCTTCTGGTGCTGGGGGGCTACAGCCACCGTACTTACGCCCTCTCCCACCTTATCCATGCTTACTCTCCCGGCCTGGGCCGATGGCTCTGCCTGGGAACTCTGCCAAGGCCTCGGGCTGAGATGCCTGCCTGCATCCTGACCCTGCCCACTGTGCAGCACGTAGCTTTGGTTCCCACACGGCACCAAACAAAACCTGCTGGGTGAGTGGGGAGTGGAGGTGCATGGAGGGAGGAAGGGATGAGAAACGTCATGAGAGAAGGACAGAGATTATGGGGGGAGAAAGAGAAGGCTTGATTCATGATAGCATCTTATTCCAGCACAGTGTTTTACAACTCACAAACCGCTTTTGTATATATGGTCTTCATTGAGGAAAAGGTGGCTCCAGAATTCCTGGAAAACGCTGTTGGAGAAGGGAAGGAGAGGAGGCCCAGGAACAACTCCACAAGGTTTAGGGACCCTGACACCATTCTTGGTGGGGAAAGTGCATTTGGCTGGGAAGACAGTCAAGACGCTCCAGTAGCCAATGTGTAGGGGCCAAGAGAGGAGAGTCAGAAAAATGATGATTCTGACCCATGGATCAAGATGAAAAATGTGGAAAGGCCAACCATGAACTATATTCTTTCTCAGGTAACTTGCAGGCTCAGTCCAGCATTGCCTCAGCCTGCAGCCCCTAAGAGCCTCTGGGTTTTCATTCTGAGGCGGAAGTCCTTGCCTGGACCTGGCGCTGCACAGGGTGCCGGCTGATGAGGCGCGAGTGCTGTGTGTGGGGAAGATGAGGAGGGCGGAGGTGAAGGAGCCAGGCGCCTGGAGTGGGGAAGGGATGGCATGAGGTTTGAGGGGTGGGGTGGAAGAAGACAGAAGCCTGACTGCCTTCTTTCCTTCCCTTTGGGGTGTAGTCAAGGATCAGGAATGACAACAGGACAGCTATGGTGTGAGCTGCTAAGTTGTGAGAGGAAGTGGCAGAGAGAAAAGTGAGAGGCAGAGAAGACTCAGAAAAGTGGTTTCCCCCCTTTCTTTCCCTTTTCTCTAGAGTTTTAAAAATCCATTTCCCCTTTTTTTTTTTTTTTTTTTTTGGCCAGGCAAAGTTAAATCAGACGCTTCCTCTCTTCCTTCTTCCACCCTGCTCTTCCTTCCTTTTCTTTCCCCCCTTCTTTCTTTTCTCCCTTCTCCCACACAGTGATCAATCACCTACTAGGTGCCAGCACTAAATGAGGCTCTAAGGATACAAAGATCAGAGAGGTCCTGACCAGCAGGTAGACTTGTAAACTAATGCAGGTTTTGTAGTGGACTTAGGGGTATGGACACTTACCTTGTCGCTCTCACACCAGGCACTTAGAGGTATGACAGCCCAGACACTGGAGGAGTGAACTCTGCCCAGGGAAGGCTCCTTTTAAGGAAGGCATCATCAAATGGGTATAGTTGGGGTTGGATTTTGAAGACTACTTGGAAACTCACCAGTCAGAGCAGGAGGAAGGCACTCCAGTCAGAGAAAAGAAGCACATGGGTCATGTAGTGCCCTGTGTCTCTATAGCAAAGGGGAAGTCAGTATTCCAGAGGGTTCTTTAGAGAATTCTGCTGCTGTTACCAGCCCATCTTTTACTCTGGAGCTTTTCTGAAGACAATAGCTTTCACTTAATTGTATATTCCCTCCCTCCACAACTCCTCTAAGTCTTTCCTGCTTGGTATTTCCATTTCTGACCCCTGAGCAGCTCAGGGCAAAGAAGGGCCAGTTCTTTGTATAGGTCAATTTTCTATTACCATTGTTTGTTAAGATTCTCATATTCCTAAGGGTGAGATAAAGGAGACTCCTTTCTACGTTTCTTCATCCTGGCCTAGAGGTGTTCACATGCTTTGTTTATTTTTTTGAGATTTCATTATTGAGTTCTTTTTTCCCCTATATCTCTGTTTCGGAGCATAGATGAAAATGAGGAGGGATATATAGGATGTATTTGAGAAAAGGGAAGAAAAATTGAAGAACCAGGAAAGAAGGAAATTGAAGGTACTGAGACACTATGAATATGCAGTCTTTAAGATTAACTTCTATGAACATGTTCTTTGTGGTTTGGAGGCAAAAACAGCCTTAAATAAAGGTTTCATCATTGTTGAATGATTCTCGTCTGAGTTTCTCTAATACAAAAAGTTTTTAAAAATCCCCTGTAATTTGGTTCCTATCTCCACCACAGTACTGAAACTACCCTGCCTCGTCGTCACCATGACCTACTTCTCACCAAATAATCTAAGGCCATCCTCATTCTCCTTCATCTTTCTGCAGGTATCAACTGGCTTGAAAACTGACTCTTACCCTAAAAAATTTCTCCTCCCCTGGCTCCAGAGAGCACACTCTCCTGGGCCTTCTCTTATTTCACCAATCCAAACAGGTATCAAAAAAAACCAAATAATATTGTCCAAAGGAATGGCTCCATCCCAGGTGGAGGTGACAACTTGAGGGTCCAAAAGTATACAGATGGAGGTAATTAGTTATAGAAGTCTCTAGCTCTCATTATTTAGTTTTTAGGGTTTATTTTTTAACTTTTTAAAAAAATTTTTGAGAGACGGAGACAGAGCATGAGCAGGGGAGGGACACAGAGAGAGAGAGAGATGCAGAATCCAAAGCAGCCTCCAGACTCTGAGCTGTCAGCACAGAGCCCGATGCAGGGCTCAAACCCATGGACGTGAGATCATGACCTGAGCTAAAGCCAGATGCGCAACCGACTGAGCCACTCAGGTGCCCCTCATTATTTAGTTTTTAAAATAGGGTTAGAGTGAGAAGACAGAAGGAGGCCTCTGATTTGTAGCAGGACACCAGTCAACAGTCCACTCTTCTGTGAGAGAGGACTGATATAGGGCAAGTAACAGGTTGGGGCCCTAGCCAAGTGGTCTGAGATTCAAGGTAGTATTGCAACCCCAGAACAGAAGAGGAAGGAGAAACAGGAATTAGGCTGGAAAACATTCACACAGAGTGGGCAATCATGGCCATCCAGGGATTAGGCTACAGTCTGGTGAGTGTATAGAGGCCCAGGATTCTTACCTTTGGTACATCAGATGATAGGCAAGGTGTTTTGGTTTTTTTTTTTTTTTTTAATTTTTTTAACGTTTCTTTATTTTTGAGAGACAGAGCACGAGCGGGGAAGGGACAGAGAGAGAGATGCAGAATCTGAAGCAGGCTCCAGGCTCTGAACTTCTCAGCACAGAGCCCAACACGGGGCTCGAACCCACAAACTGCAAGATCACAACCAACCTGATCTGAAATCTGACGCTCAACCAACTGAGCCACCCAGGCGCCCCAGAGGCAAGGTGTTTTAGATATTCCCCCTACTAGTTCCCTCTATGCTCTTCTTTCAACCTCCTTTGTGAGTGAGGGAGGGATTTCTACTATTGCTCACATCTTTTCAAGACTGACTCAGGGACTGAATAGGATTGAGCATGTGGGCTGATGTACCAGTAAATGCATTGGACTACCTGAGTCCTTTGTCTCCTGTGCCTCATTATAGATTGCCCATGTTCCTCTTACCTTGTTTTATGTTCCTCTTCAGAAAGCTCACCTCCATCTAAAGTCGTAATAACTCACCTGGGTTCTAGACTATTGTTTTTTTCAGCATTCTTCACCTCTACTTGGATGTACCCCTATCATGACTTCAGACTCATCAGGCTTCGTTGACACTCTCATTTGCCCTTTTTCCTAGACACAAAGCTTTGAAGTCATTTAGGCTTGTTTTCCCCTTATCTTTCTTCTTCACTTGACTCATATGTGATTTTGAACTGCTGAAATAGAAACGTAACTGGTTTCTTGTCCCAATGTTTTCTCTGTCAAATACACGACATGTATGATGCTTTGGACACCTGGAAAGTTGAAGGCAGCAAAGGGTTAAAAATGAAAAAAAAAAAAAAAAAAAGGGGAGGGTGAAAGATCCTACTAGCTACAAAACCATGTATCCTTATTTACCCAGATGGTCTGGACTGTAGAAGCAACAGTGTCCAACCAGAAGAGTGAAATACCGCACAGAAAGATTATTTAATAGAATCATGGAATGAAGAGATTTTAGAAATCATGTAATTCAAACCCTTCTTTGTAAAGTGCAAAGAGCCAAGGAATGTGGCACAGTCTGGATAATGAAGAGGAAAGTCTTTTGTGAGAGCAGTTTCCATGTGACATATCTTTACCTAAGAATCAAGTGGATGGCTTGAACAAGCATCATGATTTAGGTCTATAGTCAGGAAAGTCCTAACACTCTTTCAGGGCCACAGGCTATTTATATTCGAAATCCTGGCTAGCCTTTGGGATCAAGGGGCTATAGGTGGAAAAGTATGAATTTATCACAGGTACTAGCAATACAAAAAAAATACATATATGCAGGGATAAAGTATATGTCATTAGCCATGAGATTATAGTCTTTTTTTCCTCAGAGATAGATGTTCATGGTATTATTGTTATAGTTGATGATTCAAGATATAATCATCTGTATTTGTGATTAGAATGATGGAAAAAAGGTACAGCTTGAAAGCACATTGAATTAGAATCAGTAACTTGGGTTCGAGCCCCAAATCAATTACTGTTTTGGTAATCGTAAATCCCTTAATCACTTTGAATGCCAGTATCTTAATCCATAAAACAGGAAGACTAGCTGTACTATAAACATCAGAGTGCTGTTATAGTTGTGAGCCCCAGAGCCTGGGACAGTCTTAAGGAATTCTAGGCACATTTAGAAAAGTATGCTCTGGTAGTCCTTAAGTGTGCCTTGATAGTTCCAAGGCCACATCCTTTTATTTCTTTATTTTATTTTATTTTTTCAATATACAAAAATATGTTGCATTTTTATTTTTATTTATTTTTTTACATTTTATTTTTTTTAATTTACATCCAAATTAGTTAGCATATAGTGCAACAATGATTTCAGGAAGAGATTCCTTAGTGCCCCTTACCCATTTAGCCCATCCCCCTTCCCACAACCCCTCCAGTAGCCCTCAGTTTGTTCTCCATATTTATGAGTCTCTTCTGTTTTGTCCCCCTCCTGGTTTTTATATTATTTTTGTTTCGCTTCCCTTACGTTCATCTGTTTTGTCTCTTAAAGTCCTCATATGAGTGAAGTCACAATATTTGTCTTTCTCTGCCTGACTAATTTCACTTAGTGTAATACCCTCCAGTTCCATCCACATAGTTGCAAATGGCAAGATTTCATTCTTTTTGATTGCCGAGTAATACTCCATTATATATATACATATATATACCACATCTTCTTTATTCATTCATCCATTGATGGACATTTGGGCTCTTTCCATAATTTGGCTATTATTGATAGTGCTGCTATGAACATGGGGGTGCATGTGTCCCTTCGAAACAGCACACCTGTATCCCTTGGATACATGCCTAGTAGTGCAATTGCTGGGTTGTAGGATAGTTCTATTTTTAGTTTGTTGAGGAACCTCCATACTGTCTTCCAGAGTGGCTGCACCAGCTTGCATTCCCAGGCCACATCCTTTTAGGTCAGTGAGCTAGATGATGTCAAACAAGATAGGCCCCTGAGACCATGAGTGCCACACAAAGGGTTACAAAGTTTATCCCCAGCTACTCTGGTCTAACATTGCTCCCAAGATAGGGATGTGGGTTCATCGGGATTCTAGCTAAGGCAAAAGCATTTTGGGGGTTAAGGTTCTTCTAACTATATACCAGCCTGACTAATCATCAGATAGGCAATTTGATCCCCAATACATACTTTTCAAGCAAAGTGTCATTGATGAAAGCCAACTCTCTCATAACAAAGTAAAAACCACTTGTTGGAGATTATAGCTAACATTGTTTAAATGCTTGCTCTGTACCAGGCGGTGTGCTAAATGCTTTATATACATGATCTCGTTTAAATGTCAATGCAACCCATCAAAAGTGGATGCTGTTATTATCCCCCATTTTACAGATAAGGCAACTAAAGCTTAGAGCAGTGAATTTTTTTAGCCAAGGTTACACAGTTTGTAAGTGTAGAGCGTGTATTTAAACTCAAGTAGAAGGATTTCGAGCCTGCTTTCTTTATTGTGCCATCTCTCCGACGTAGATCCATCTCCACGGAGGGGCAGGATTTATTCATGAAACTCATCGTTGGACTCTACAAATGGGAGAAATTAAAGGGTATACATGGTATTGGAGGCTTAGAGACGTAATCTTGAAGAATCTGACATCCAACTACTATAACACATACTATGAATTTCAAAGCTCAGCTAGAGCAAGGGGCTCTTCTTCCAATAGTTTGTTTCATTTATTAAGATGTGTTGAGTCAGGGATTGTTATGAGTACAATATACCGGGTGAAACTTTTCAAATAGAGGACCCTGACTGGCCCTGTTACCATATCAGCATCATCTGGTCTTATGCCGACTCAAGGGCCGGTCTCTTATGCCATTCAGGGTTTATGAGATTATTTATCTTATTTTTTTCTGTGGCCTAGGTCACACAGCCCATCAATAGCAAAGTTGAATTTAAACACAGATCTGTTGGACTCCAGAGTGCAAATTTATACAATTTTATACCATTTCCACCCATCTTAGATTACTCTAACATGGTGGCCAAGTATTCCAGTCCTCCTGGGACCATCCTAATTCCCATGTTTTGTTTCATTGTTCCTATAAGCCATTAAAAGATGCCCCCAAGTCCACTATTTTAACATACAAGTTTACTTTGAAATGCCCTGCCCACCCAGTAACAGCATTCAAGTCCTATATGAGATCAGGTGTCCTGATCATATTTTTAATGTGATTACTTTTTAAAAATATTTTTAATAAAATTTTTGTTTATTTATTTTTGAGAGAGAGTGAGAGAGAGAGAGAGAGAGAAACAGAACATGATCAGGAGAGGGTCAGAGAGAGAGGGAGACACAGAATCTGAAGCAGGCTCCAGGCTCTGAGCTGTAGCACAGATGGGGCTCAAACTCACGAACCTTGAGATCATGACCTGAGCCGAAGTCAGATGCTTAACAGACTGAGTGCCCAGGCACCCCCAATATGATTACTTTCTTGACATGAGTCTGTACTTCTCAGGCAGGTCCCATTTTCCAAGACTTATGGACTGCTGACATAGTCTTTAAAAAAAAAACAAACGTTTATTTATTTATTTTGGAAGAGAGAGGGAGAGTGTGAGAGTGAGAAGGGGAGGGGCAGACAGAGAGTGAGAGAGAAAATCCTAAGCAGGCTCTGCTCAATGCAGAGCCCCATGTGGGGCTTGATGGTACGATCAAGACATCATGAACTGAGCTGAAATCAAGAGTTGGATGTTTACCTGACTGAGCTACCCAGTCGTCCCCCATATACTCTTTTAATGTGTTTATGTAAAAGGCCTTCAGGGCAATGGTTCATTTTAGCAGTGACCTTCTATAGACAATAATGCTAAAGACATGTCAAAGGAAGCAGGTGCTACTGTGGCCAAGGGCTGGACTGTGAATCAAGGGACTGGTGTTCTAGTCCTGGCTCCTTCTCTGACCAACTATTTCAACCTGGGCAAGTCATTTGAACCCTTTGGACTGTCAAGTGAGAGTTAGGAAAGTGTTAAGACCTGTTTTTCTCCAACTGTTAAAATGTGGCTAGCAAGCAAGAGGTAAGATTGTCCAAGCCCTGTTTACAGCCTCCAGGATCACTAATCCACAGCATGGACTCCTCTTTCCAGGTCCTTACAAGAGGCAGTGCTAAGGGATATGATGCTAAGTGCTAGAGTACCTGGCCATAGTAACTTCTGAAGTGAATTTTGGTAAGTTTTTATTGCGGCTACATACCTAGAATGTGGCTATCCCAAATGACCTCTGACTACTTGCATAGTCTGTTTAAACACGTGTTTGCTAATATGCAAGGAGAAGGTGCCAAAGTTACCTGTTTGTTAGGTTTTAGACAACAGGGATCATTTAGTGCTGATACTCTTTAAAAACCAGTATCCCAAGAGGGTATGGAAATTGATACTAAATTTTTATGCAAAAGGCAGAAGAATATATGTGAACAGTATATTAAATCTATTCATTGTCTTCTGTCGAGACCTCTTCCCAATACCTCTCTGTAAGCTGAGAAACAGGGCCACTTCCCTCACTACAAAGACTAGATCAAGGGTAGGAAGGAGTGCTGGATCTGATAGATCCAGTGTCTCCTTGTACTTGTTGACTCTAACTATGGGCCGTACAGCTATTAGAAAAACATGACTTCACTGCATACATCCCAGAGGCTGGTTTGGATGTTGATTAATTTGATATCAATGAATAAATATTTGTTGAATGAATGATGAGGGAGTGTAACCTATTCTGTAAATATGAGGCTCCTTGTCCAGTCAGATCTGCTTGCCACATGGATTGGCATCTACTTTAGCTAACCTACCTCCATGATAAGCAATTCTATTACAAGGAACTATTGCACAAACCAATGTATGGGGAATTAAGTGATTTAGAAGATTTAAGGAGGGACTCTTGGGCGGGTCAGTGAGTTGAGCATCCGACTCTTGATTTCGGCACAGGTCATGATCTCACGGTATTGTGAGTTTGAGCCCCACATTGGGCTCTGCACACTGACCTTGAGGAGCCTGCTTGGGATTCTCTCTCTCCCTCTCGTTCTGCGCATCCCCTGCCTGTGCTCTCTGTCTCTTTCAAAGTGAATAAACTTGAAAAAAAACCCCAAGATTTTAGGACAATGAGTTCACTACAATGTAATCTGATGTAAACTAGCCTTAAATGTTGCAGGTCTAGTGTTCCAATGATGTAATGATACATAACAAACTACCCAAAACTTTTAGTGACTTAAAACAAAAACTATTTTACTATATTTCTCATGACTTTGTGTGTCATTGGTTTCACTTAAATTTGGACAGGGTTTAGCTAGATGATTCTTCTGTCCTATTTTCATTGATAGAAGTTACTTGGTTGTATTTGCTGCAAGTGGACTAGTCTGGAGTGCCCAAGCCAGCTTGGTTCACATGTTTGGTGATGATGTCTGGAAAACTAAGTTCAGCCGAGATTGTTAACTGAAGCACCTGTATGTGGCTCTTCCATGTGGCAGTCTAAGGGTGGTTGAACTTATGTGGCAGCCCCCAGAGGTAGTATTCCAAGAGTCCTGGGTAGAAGGTGTGAAGTTCCTTTGACCTGGCCTCGGAAGTCACAGACTGACACTTCTGCCATGTATCTCGGTCAAGCAAGTCACCAGGTCAGCCCAGAATCAAGAAGGGAAAAATCAGACTCCATTTCTCAGTGGCAGGAGAAGCAAAAAATATGTGGTCTTCTTTAATCTGCCATACCTGGTAAAGGAGACTAGGCAGGGAAGGAGGGCTCATAGTGGGAAACGCTCATTGAAGGAGGATGAAGAGAGGTGTTGGTAAATGTCAACAGGCTGGAGACCAGTCGCGAGGTTGCTTTGAGTCAGAGGAGTCAGAAGAAAGAAGGCCCTGAAGTTCTTGTAACCTACTGATTGGCTTCTGTGGCTTTCAGATGGCCCAGAAGGGCTCCTTTGGGATGCCAAGTACTACTGTAGTAGGATATCACATATATCACAATTTGTGCGATATTTTAAAGTTGGCAGTGGTTAGACTGAACAGAAACACAAGTTGTAAATCTAAAGGCAATTATTTAAAATGAGGAAAAATCCACTGAAACCAGTGGTCTTTACAATCTTTTTTTTAAGGTTTGTTTATTTATTTTGAGTGAGAGAGAAAGTGCACATGCACACATGTGGGGGAGGGGCAGAGAGAGAGAGGGAGAGATACAATCCCAAGTAGGCTCCACACTGAGTGTGACTGGGGCTCCACCAGGGGCTCGGTGGATCATGACCTGAGCCAAAGCAAGAGTTGTGCACTTAACAGACTGAGCTACCCAGGGCGCTGGCCTTTACATTCTTATCGGAGGCCTGCCCTTCCCAGTTCAAAGTCCTATCCCTCCAGGTAATTGCTCAAAGTCCCTTCCCCACATAACCCTATAGTTTGTTTCTTAGTGGAATATAGCATTTCTCGTAATCTGCCTGGTATTTTTGTGACTTCTGCATGTATCTATCTCCTTCATGAGACCATGAAGCCTTGAGAAGAACTCATGTTTTATACAATTTACATGCTATCATTTGCACTTGATAGATGCTTAACAGACTAAACAATATATTTATTTGAAGTGTAGTTGACACTTTATTATGTTATATTAGTGAACAGGTGTTTGTTGAATCAAAATGAGGGAGGACAAGAAATGTGCAATAAAACTGACGAGAAGAGATGAGCAATGTTCATAGGTGGTAAGGCCCTAAATAAAGGGGCTTCTAGGAGTGCCTGGGTGGCTCAGTCAGTTGAGTGTCAGACTTCTGCTCAGGCTGTGATCCCATGGTTTGTGAATCTGAGCCCCACTCACTGCTGTCAGCACAGAGCCTGCTTCAGATCCTCTGTCCTCCTCTCTCTCTGCCCCTCCCCACCCCCATCTCTCTCTCTCTCTCTCTCTCTCTCTCAAAAATAAACATTAAAAAAAATAAAGGGACTTCTAAGGGCTGAGAGGATAGTGCTCCTTTACCCCAGAAAGGAATCAGCCTGGACACCACACTCATCACTTAGACATGTAGCTCAGTGCCACTGATGAGCAATTAGTGGTGTAGGCTGGATATAAAGGAAAAACGGAGTGGTATCCTCTAAGAACTAGGAAATGAGGCAAATAAGATCAGTCTATGAGAGTTAACACAGTGGAGAACGCAATGCCTCCTCAGCTCTGGTATAGTTATTTGTTTGGCAACACTCCCTGCTTTAATCAATGATAGTAATCTGAAGAAAGGTTGCTTCTCCTCAAGAGGGTGGCTAATTTAGAAAAGCAGAACTCAAAAGAACAAATATTGGCAAGATGCCTTTAGCATTGTCCACCTGAAAGAAAAGCTAAGCTTGGACTTTGTAAACTTTTTGCCAGTTGAGAGATTTTCTCTGTTGCAACGCAGAGAGAGTTTATCTGGCTCTCTTGAAGTCCAGCTGAAATATCCTTTAGGGATCAGTCAGTGGCTCTCTAACTGAGATGGAATCAAATTGGGCCCAATATATATGAAATATATATATATGAAATTCAGATGTGGCAAAGGGCATTCCTTATTAAGCTTCACTGGGGTAGGTAGTGACTATCTCTTTGGGGAATCACTCTAGACCAGTGGTTTCCAAAATGTGGTCCTGGGATCAGAGATCAGAATCAATATTACCTGAGCAATACTTGTTAGAAATACAAATTCTGGGGTCCTATCCCAGATCTACTGAATCAGAAATTTTCAAGGTGGGGGGTGGGTAATGGAGGATGGTAAGCAACAATCCTAGTTTTAATCAGGGGTTATTAAACTTCAGCATATGTCAAAATTGCCCAAAGAACCTGTTAAAACACCAGTCGCCAGGCTCGGCCTCCAGCATTTGGAAATGCTGTTAAGGGTGCACTCCTCTTGCTAAGATTAGTGCTTCGCAAAGTTCAATGTGAGTGGGAATAATCTGGGAATCTTGTTAAATTATAGTTTGTGATTCACAGATCAGGGATGTAGGCCAAGAGTTTGCATTTCTAACAAGGTGCTGCTGCTGATGGTGGTCCACAGCCCACTGTTAAATTAGCAAGACCCTGGGGCAGAGGTTCCCAAACTTGTCTGCACATTAGTATCATTGAGGGAGTTTCAAAAACTGCTGATGCCCGGGTCCTACTCTGGAGACTGTGATTTAATTAGTCTAGGGTGTGGCCTGGGATTGGGAATTTTTAAAAGTTCTCCAGTGGTTCCAGTGTTTAGGCTTTGCTGGCCTTGAATTCCTTTGCTGCTGCAACTAATCAGAAAGTAAACTCTAGATCTTTGTAGTAAATTAGGAAGTGGTAGTCCCCAGTTACTATTCTTCCTGCATCCCTAGTGTCCTCAGATCTGAGGCTTCAGTGCTCACTGGACTAAGCTGGAAGGGCTTGCATGTGCTGTTCTTTCACTGGTAGGGCAGGCAGACATTTCCTACAGAGAGCTACAGAGGAGGACACCTTGAGGTTGGGACAATTACCTACAGTACCTCCCTTATTCCAAGGGGAAGAGGTCTTGTAGATTTAGGCCTTCAGAAGGAAGTCTTGGGTAGACTCTTCTTCCTTCCATCTTCTAGATACGCCACCACTCCTGTCTCCTTGCACAGCCTCTTTCTCGGGGGTTCCCTATATCTGTGTTCTTTCACCAAACTCCTCCCCTTCCCCTATAGGCAGACTTCCAATGGGCAGTAACGTGCCTGGGGGGTGGGTTCAGGAATTCATGGAAGCTTTTTTTGCTCTCATAATCATTAGAGTTATCCATAGACATTTAATGAGTAGGATTAACATCTAGCCAAGATTGGTAGACATTCAGCAACTGTGCAGGGCCCTCCCACATAATGAGGAACATGCCTGCATCACTGACAACTTTGAATGACTTGCCAGTCATTTGTGTAGTTGAAAAGCCATTGAAATTAGGACCTGAATTTATTTTAAATATAAACACAGGCATTTCATATTTGGTTTAATATATCCTGAACTTTCCGGAGTGCCACTGCTATAAATATCATGGGATGATCACGCCTTGTTTTGTTCAAAAATTTGCCAGAGATTATTTGTCATTTTGGAAAATCATGCCACATCAGCACCTCTATTCATGGTATTTGAATCACCACCATAACATCCCCATATCATGCTAGAGTTGTGGCTGTTACATTCAAGGTGATTCTATATAGAGCTGCATGCATCTGAGGACTATATTGTGTCTTCTTGAATATTGTGCCCAAACATATTTTTTAAGTTTATTTATTTATTGAGAGAGAAAAAGAGAGAGAGAGAGAGAGAGAGAGAGAGAGAGAGAGAGAGAATGTGTGCACATGAGCAGGGGTGGGACAGAGAAAGAGGGAGAGAGAATCCCAAGTAGGCTCCTTGCTGACAGTGCAGAGCCTGCCACAGGGCTCTGTCTCATGAACCATGAGATCATGACCTGAGCCAAAATCAAGAGTCAGATGCTTAACGGACTGAGCCAAGCAGGGCCCTCCCAAACATTTACATACATAAACACATAGTGTTATATAAAAAATCATCTTCCTTTTACCCTTTTATATCTCTTTAGACATTTTATAAATTTTTAAATTGTTTATGTAGGTATAATACATTATTTATAAATTGTAGTTCAGAGTTATAAAGGGGGCATAAAAACATTTGTTATAAGAAGGGAGTGTTGGGACTGCTAGGGTAGGTAGTAAGGGAAGCATCTAAGGAAAGAAACGAATCTGGCTCAATAAATTGAGAAGATAGGATTTGGGGGCACCCAAATCTGAGCTGAAGCTCAGGTGTTTATCTGAGAATGAAGGGTACCTCCCTAAAGAAGGGGATATCTTCCAGAAGACAGATAATCTGTCTTACCCAATGTAAACACATTTCTTCTGTTATTATCTGTTTGGCTCTGCTCTTTATGAAATGGCCCTAGAATTAGCATCCTAGAGGTCACTGTCTTTTTCCTCCCCCTGGCCCCACCTTCTGGGAAGAGTTCTGCTTAGCCTTTCAGGATGGTTCCAAATAGATTCTTTGTAATCCACGGATCTCTCTCAGATGGACATTGGCACGCTCTCAGTTCACTCCGCCTTAATTATTCCATATCTACATCTGGTTACAGGCCATTCATTGCCTTTAGACTTTCCCTCACCTTTTATTTCCATTTTCACCAAGTAACTTGACAATGAATTAAGAGTCCAACTCTCTTTGATACCAAGAGAAAAGGAGTCCAGATAGGCAGAGAACATGCCAAAATCCTTCCCAGGAAACGGAGTTTGAAGATGTAACAGGAGAAAGGAGAGGAAATTTAGCGAAACTGGGATTTGGTCAGGAGAAAAAATACCAGGAAATGGGAGGGGGGGGGGGGGGGTTGGTAAACTCGGGTCCCAGAGGAGGCTGCAGGGTCCTTCACGTGTTCAGATCCCCTACGGGCACCTCACTTCCCAGCGGCGCTGGGCTCGCAGGCCTGCACCAGGGCTGCCACACCCCGCCCGGGCGCTTTCCCTCCCCGCTCCCCGCCAGCTCCTCCTCCGGCTTCCACTCCTCCCAACAGTGGAGCCAAGAGCCCAGCTCCCGCTTCCGGCCGCCGAGAACCGAGAGGCCCCGCGTCCGACAGCCAGGGTCTCCGGCCCCACTGGCTCCGGGGGCGGTCCAGGCGCAGGTAGAAGCCGGCCCGGGCCCTGGGACCCGAGGCTGGGCTCGGCAGCCGGAAGCCGGCGGGAAGGGCCCAGCGCCGCCACTTAGAAAGCGCCCAGGAGCGCGGAGGGCCAGCGCCGACAGGTTGGGGGGGCGGGGGTGGAGTCTGCCCGCCGCGCCCTCCCGGAACTCCGGGAGGGATTGTGGGTGTGAAAGGGAAGTGGGGGAAAGCCGGCTGGGAGCGTGAGGAGGAGGGAGGGGCAGGGGATGGAAGGCCCCGGGAAGAGGCCAGGTGAGATAAGTGTTCACTCCTCCGCCCCGAGTGCTCCTCGGAAGGGAGAGTAGCTGCCGCTAGTGAACCGTAGGTGGTGCGAGCACTGCCTCTAATAAGGAGGTGTGCTGGAACAGGAGAGACTGGCAGCTCACTTAAAAGTGGGTATTCATGTGTTAACATGGCAAGGTCTCCAAGACACACTAAGTGTGGAAAATGCTCCTGTTTGTGGACAGGAAGAAGAAGAGGGGCGGGGGGAGGTGGGGTGGAGAAACGTATTTGTATATGCATAGAAAAGTGTCTGAAACCGTGCAAACTGTTAGCCGTGGTGATCTCTGGAGAACGGAGCTAGAGATGGGATTTTACTTTTCATTGGTAGTCCAGCTGAATTCCCGTCACAAACTCCAGGGTGCAAAAAATATTTAACTCTATTTTTCTTTTAACTTACTTTTTATTGTAAGTTTTTTGTTTGTTTGTTTTCAATCTTGAGTCAGTTCCGAGATTCCCCCACTCCTTTCCCTAGGGGCTTATATAATGCAAAGACATGACGGAAGTGTACAGGGCACAGAGGCCGACATTCTTGATGTGATTTGCTCACACTGGTATCTGGTGAGATATCACTGTCTTTTCTAGTTCTGGTTTGACAATCCCTTCAAGTCTTGGAAGTATTCTGCATTCCTGTCCCTAAGCTCTTGTATATTAAGATCTAAGTGATAGACTTAACAGCATACTTATTCCTAAAGTACTTAAATGTAAATAGGAGATAAGCACTTGTCCAAATAAGTAAATACACACGTAATGGTATAAATTCAAGCATTTTCTCAGGCAGAGGTTTTAAAATTGCTGTTAATGGGGATTCTAGGAGATCCATGAATGGGCTCCCTGACAGTTAAGTTCAAAATAGAATATACTCATGTTTTTCTGTGAAAAATCTACATAGCTTTCACTAGATTCTCAAAAGCCTCTGAATCCCACTGACTAGGCATTGTAGAAACAATGGTGAACAAGGCTAAAGGGGTCTCTGTCCTCAGGAACTTATAGTCTAGTAGGGGGGAAGACAAACAGGCAATTACAACATAAGGGTGTGTCTATGATAGAGAAAATTTGCTGTTGTGAGAACATAGAGCTATCGACATCAGACGGCGCTGGCTGTCAGCAAAGGTTCCTTAGAAGAACTATTAGATTGAGGCCTGCAGAGTGACAGGAAAGTAGAATTTGGACTGGTAAAGGAGGGGCTGGGGAAGGGAGTGGTCTTGGCACAAGGAAGAGTGTTTTAGGCGTCTGCCTGTGTAAAGATCCAAGGTCAAGAGATACCTGGGCAATTCATAAGCTTAAAAGAGTTTGTATGGTTGCATCTTAGATGTAAGTAGCAGTAAGAGATGAGTCTGGGAGAGCATCAGAAGCCAGGTTATGTGTACAATGCTGGTTATGCATATGTGAACAAGAAAGAGGAGCTCCTTGACCCTCAGGGAGTTTTATTTTAGTAAGGAGAAACAATGTACAAGTAGGCATGTAAGCAAACAAAATCACTTTTTATTCATGGTAAAATAAACAAGGTGATGTAGTAAATAGTGGCTGGGGTATGTACTGAGGAGCTCCTTTAGACAGATCTACATATTGTGTGCCATGTAGCTAGGAGGGTTTCAGCAAAGGTGGTGGTGGGTAGAATGGAGAGAATTAGATAGATTTGACAGACGCTGAGGGAGTAGAATCAATAGGATTCTAAATCAATAGGATTTAGTAGCTTACTGGATGATGATAATAACAAATAATAAAAGCTTCCATTTATTGAACACTTACTAATTACCAGGCACTGCTCTAAATGCTTAATATTTTTTATTTATTGCCATAATAACTCTGTGAGGTAGGCATTTAGCTCAGTTTTTGTAGATGAGGAAACTGAGGCACGGAGAGTTGAAGTAACTAGCCCAAGTAGATTCATGGTTCCATCAGGATTCAAACTCAAGTCTATTTCACTCCATACCCCTGTAAGCAGAGGGGGGAAAAGGAGAGGGATTGGATATGGGGATGAGTGGGAGAAAGGTGATACATTTGGGGTATGGAGTTTTGGGTACCTTTGAGTCATCCAAGTGGAGATGTCCAGCAGGCAAATGGATAAATGGATATGAAACTCAGATGAGATCTAGGTCAAGGAATGAATTTGTGAGTTGCCAGCATGAAAATGTTATATGGAGCCAGAGTAGGTGAGACTTCCCTGGGAAAATATATAGAAGGATTAGAATAGAATTCTAAGGAGCTTCACCATTCAGGGGATGACAGAGAAAGGATCTTCATAAGGAGGAGATCAGAGATGTGAGAAGACAACCAGGACAGTAGCACCAAGGCAGCCAGAGGAAAGTAGAGTTTTAATGACAGAGTAAGCAACAGGGTCATATTCTGCTTGAGAGATGAAGTAAAATAAGGACCAAGATGTGTCTGTTCTTGTAGTAACAAGGATTCCATTGGTTAACCAATAGCATAGCTTTGGAGGAATAGGGGCCACAGAATCCCATTTAGTTGGTTGAACAGTGAGTAGGAGGCAAGGAAGTTGAGGTTGGTGGATATAGACATCTTGATCAAAATGTTTGTTCCTCTAGAGCTAAGAATCTAGAGTTCAGATTATGAGTGTGATCCCTATATTTAGCTGGGATCACACTCAAGCTGTAAGGGGCTCTTTCATGAGAAGACATGTCCTTTTCATCTCCAGACATTTTTTTTTTTTTAAACTTCCCTGCTCTTAAGCTACTGCCTTACCTTTTCCCTACTCTTCTCACTTAGAGTACTCCTTGTATTCTCTCTGTATAATAATCTCTGAATGCATCCTTAGAATGAACCCAGTCCTTGCTTGTTCTCTGCCTGCACATCACTGGCATTGCCAGGAGGACTATTGAAAAGACATATTCCCGGTGCAAATGCACTCCAGTGAAGCCAGGAGCTCATCACCTGTCTTTCTTTCCTTCTAGGCATATACTGGTTGGGCTCCAGCTATGGAGAAACTCCATCGACATGTGTCTACCCACCTGGACATTCTGTCCTTGGAGAACCGGTGCCTGGCCACACTCCCTGACCTGCAGCCCATGGAGAAACCACATGGGCATGTGTCTGCCCACCCAGACATCCTCTCCTTAGAAAACCGGTGCCTGGCCACACTTCCTGACCTGAAGACCATGGAGAAACCATGTGGGCATGTGTCTACCCACCCAGACATCCTCTCCTTAGAAAACCGGTGCCTGGCCACCCTTCCTGACCTGAAGACCATAGAGAAACCACATGGGCATGTGTCTGCCCACCCAGACATCCTCTCCTTGGAGAATCAGTGCCTGGCCACACTCCCCATTCTAAAAAGTACTGTGTCTGCCAGCCCCTTGCTCCACTGTCTCCAGAGAGCTGATTTGGTGAAAGCTGATCATAGCCTGAACATCAACAACTGCCTGCTCTCTGAGCCTCCAACTTGGAGGGCCCAGTGCCTTTCTGAGGGGCTAGGCCATCTGACCTGTCCCGGGGCCTTTAAATCCATCTCTGCCACAGAGAGATCTCCTGAAACAGCTTTGGTAATAGCTCCAGGCACTCATGTTGAATCCACCCATGTCTGTTGGATGCTGTAGTCCCTAGATTTTGATGCCAGTTTCCCTCTGTGCTGCTCTGTGCCTGTGTACCTTCTGCCCTCAGAGCCTCTTCCTGAGGTGACCTTTACCCTTGGACTGTGTTATTCAGCATCATTAGTTTTATTGCATATCTGGTTCAGATATTCTAGACAACAGAGCCAAAACAGGCTCAGTCCTGAGAAAGCCTCTGCTCAGGAGGAGAGGTAGTGATATTGCAGGAACAGTCAATTAAGTGCTTATGAGATTTTACATCAGGCATGAGACACATCTGCTATACCGGGGTCCACTTTCCTGTATGTATATGTGTAAAGGTACATCCACTTGTACACATCTATACAAGCACATTTAACATATAGGGCAGAATCGGTAGATAAACACATATTCCTTCTGTTGGACTTGGGGTTCAGACTGAGGCAAAGGCTGTACTATCTCTGCCAATTACAAGCCATACAACCTTGGCCAAGATTTAACTTTTTGAAGCTTTAATTTCTTCCTCTTTAAAATGCGTTCAATGAGGGGTTCCTGGGTGGCTCAGTCAGTTGAGCGTCCAACACTTGATTTTGGCTTGGGTTGTGAGATCAGGGTCGTGGGATAGAGCCCCACTTGAAGATCCACACTGAGCGTGGATCCTGCTTGGGATTCTCTCACTCTCTCCCTCTGTCCTTTTCCCCCATTTACACGCACTCTCTCAAAAAAAATTAATTACTTAATTTATTTAAAAAATATGGTCAATGAAAATCTACTTCATAGGGTCATTTTCAGGATTACTGTTGCCATCTTACATTTATTTGAGGCTTTGCAATTTGCAAAGAGCCGTACATATATTATCCCATTTAATCTAATGGTACCATCAGGTAGGTGGTGGTAGGGAATGAAAAAGCTGAGGCTCTGAGGTCAAGCAGCTCAAGGTTGCTGGGGGATTGATCTGGGACTTGGCCCTTTTTCTTCTGAATGCAAAATACCTTAATAGTACCCTAGGAGGTGTGTTGTGAAGGGCCCCAGGCTCCTAAGCTGTGGCATCAACAAGGAGAAGAAAGCAGGGGGAGATCCCAAAGCATCAGAAGCTTGAGTCAGGAAAGATGGTGTGTGTAACAGTGAGGGGTCACTACCTCAGACAAGACAGATCCGTGCTGGGGAGTAAAGGGAGAGGGGGAGGAGTTTAGATGATAGAAGATAGATGTAGACTCTTCCTGTCCCTGGGAGCTGCCTTCAGATCAGTCTTTGAGGGACTGTGGGTGCATGCTGTGATTAACAAGTGCCACTATCCCCAGGATCATTGTTCCTCTTCAGAAGAGAAAATGCCAGAAGAGAAGGAACGGGCAGAGGTTCAAATGCCTTTTTATAATCTAAGCTTGGGAGAGGAGGAGAAAGTCGAGGAGCCGGTCCTAAAGCTCACTGCTGGGGACTCTGGATCTTGTTCTAAGCCCACTGACCGGGCCATTAAGGAAAAGAAGGTAACAGTTCCAGAGCTGGAGAGAAGTTGATGATGGTGGAGGGGTGGGTGTGGGGTGGCATGGGAGGGGTGGTGACCAAAGGCCGAGCCAGATCCCCTCCACAGATGGAAGGGGAAAGAGAGGGGGCATTGCCCAGCTCTTATTTCTCACTCCCTAATCCCCTTTTCAAACCTCTCAAGTTGGACAAACATCTTCCTGAATGTGGAGTTGTTTCTCTCTGTTCTAGATTTCCTAAGTTGGCCTGTGCGGGTGCTTGAGTTGGTCCTCATTCCCTCTTTTTTCCCTTCTCCCCTCTCTTTCCTGATTCTCAGATGGTTCTCATGAGCTTGCTGTGCTCCACGCTGGCATCAAATGTAAACATAAAAGATGCACATGACCCTACCTCGGTGTCCCTCTTCGAAATCTGTAGTGAACTTGCCCCCTTGGAGCCTGAGTTCATCCTCAAGGTACTTGCTGTGAGGGAGAGGATGGGAGCGGGAAGCAGGGAGGTGGGAACTGTGGCCGTGGTGTGTGATGGGTCGGTGGCCAGCTTGGTACCGGGGGTGGAAAGGAGGAAGTTCACTTGGGAAGGGAAGACGATCTTTGGGTGAGTCTGCGAGCTAGTCCCTGGGGTTCTCTGAGGAGCAGGGGAGGATGAGATTGGGAAAGAGTATACTAGGGTTCATTTGTTTAGTAAGTACACAGGCTAAGTACACAGTGCTATGCCTTGAGGGTCATTCTAACAGATGTAATTAAACTTGAATCTGGCTGTTAAGGAGCTTATGATATTGTTAGGGAAGCTGAACACTACCAAGTATTATATAAATGCAAATGGAGTAATAGGTAGTGAATGCTTCAGAAGCAGAGGAGAGGGGGAGAAAGTGTTTTTCTATGAGGCTTTGGAAGACATCAGGTTTAATCAGCAGTTTGAACCCTGGGTGAAATTTCCATAGAACTTGATGGTGGGAAGCCTTCTAAGTGCCTGGTTGACTTGGGAGGTGATCAGTAGACTCCAAAGAAGCCATGCTGCAAAGGTGGATAAGGTCTAGATTATGGAGATGTAGAATGCCAAGCCCGGAGGCTTGGACTTTCTATTTTATAGACCATGTAAAGGGCTCAGGAAAGGTTTTATGAAGGCAGATTAGGGTCACAAGTTAGTTTTGGGCATGACGTTGTGGGACAAGAGGCCAAGATGCCTGCCTTCCCCACCCTGTGCCCTAGGCATGTCTGTACACTAGGCAGCAGCTGAACATCCGGGATGTGGCCAACAAAATGTTAGCCATTGCTGCCTTCTTGCCCGTCTGCCGCCCTCACCTGCGACGATATTTCTGTGCCATTGTCCAGCTGCCTTCTGATTGGATCCAGGTAGCTGAGTTCTACCAGGTATGGCACTCAGTTTCCTGAGCTTTGGCTCTTACTGGTTCCTTCTCCTTTGCTCATTGCATCCCTGTAGAAAATTCTCAGCCAGTTTTACCTTCCCTCAGCTGTCTTCAACCCTACAGCCCAGGCAGGACAGCTTCTCCCTGGACTGGGTTGGGTTGCCCAACAGGGGGAAGATGATTGAGAAGGGCTGGACCACAGTTTGAGAAAATTGGTCTGATTCTGGACTTCGTGTTTATGACTGGCCTAGTATCATAGAAGTTGTCACTTTAGAGCTGGGGCTCGGAACCACCTCCGAATTATGTGCTCTCACTTAACCCCATGAAGTGGTCTTCCCCTGTTTTAGAGGGTTGGTTTGTGTCTTACTTCTGATGGCCTCTCCTCCCTCTCTGATAGGACCTGGCTAAAGGAGAGGAGGACAAGCTGGTGCCCCTGCCTGCCTGCCTGCGTGCAGCTATGACTGACAAATTTGCCCAGTTTGATGAGTACCAGCTGGCTAAGTACAACCCTTGGAAGCACCGGGCCAAGAGACGCCCCCACCGGCGCCCCCTCCCTCCAGTCAGTCCCTGGTCAACCTGGTCATTCACAGCCCAGGCCCCTTTTTTCTGGAAGGTGGCAGGGGTTGGGGGGGTGCGGTTTGAAGGAACATGCTGACTCTGGGAGGTCCCACACTGAGCATCTGGGATGTTCCTACTACCAGAAATGAAAGGAGTCAGAGAAAGGCAGAAGAGCCGAGCAGAGCTCAGGGGCAGAGAGGGCAGGGCTTACCTCTTTCCAGAGTGGCTTCTTTTTTGGTAGAGGGGCTTTTGGAACTATTGGAATGAACCTCTCTAGGGACAAGCTCCATTTCCCTTTTTGAACTTGCTTCTTCTGGGGCACCTGGTGGTTCAGTCAGTTGAACATCTGACTTGGTTTCGGCTCAAGTCATGATCCTAGGGTCATGGGATCAGGCCCCACATTGGGCTCCACGCTGAGTGTGGAGCCTGCTTAAGATTGTCTCTTTCCCTCTTCCTCCCTCCCTCACTCACTCTCTTTCTCTCAAATTAAAAAAATAAATAAAAATTGCGGCCCCTGGGTGGCTCAGTCAGTTAAGCATCTGACTCTTGATATCGGCTTAGGTCATGATTGCGCACAGTCGTGAGATTGAGCCCCGTGTCATGCTCTGCACTAAGCATAGAGCCTGCTTGGGATTTTCTCTGTCCTTCTCTCTCTGCCCCTCTCCAGCTTGTGCACGCATGCGTGCTCGCTCTCTCTCTCTCTCAAATAAACATTAAAAAAATAAATAATAAATAATAAAATGAAATTGCTTTTCTGTCCCTGCAGAAGACAGGGTGCCCATTTTCTGAGACACAACGTTTGCCAAGGTACCTTAAGCCTCTTAAAGATGAACAGAAGAAGGTGAGTACCTTGTTCTGGGGTTCTATATGTGCATGTTCAACTTTTTCTCAACTAATATTTTGAAATGGAATTCCATTTAGTTTAGAAATACTAATGGTGTGGTAGGCACATATCAATTTCCTACCTGGTCACTTCTCGGTCATGGTAATAGGGTCAGATTTTGAGAGCACAGGGAAAGGCTCCTTTTATTTTTCAGTTTGCCCCCCTTGGTATTTACTGACAGGTGGTATGTCTAGCGGGATAAGTGACTTTAAAATGTGTGAAACATCTGCCTTTCATGGGATGTTTGAAAAACAAACCAAACAAAACCTTTTTGCGTTAATGACAAATAAGGCACTGCACTTAGTGGTTAAGATCATAGAATCAGGACTTAGTCCTGGGTTTCAATCCCACCACCACCACCACCACTTGTGGGCTATGTGACATTAGCCAAATGACTTACCCTGTTTTCCCTCAGTTTTCTCAGATGTAAAATGGGGATAATAATAGCACCTCATTGGGTGCTTCATTGGGGTTTTGTGAAGATTAAATCAGTTACTGAATTTGAAGTATTTCTGGGATACCTGGGTGGCTCAGTTGGTTGAGCATCCAACTCTTGATTTCTGCTCAGATTGTGATCCCAGGGTCTTGAGATTGAGCCCCGCATCATGCTTTGTGCTGAGTGTGGAGCCTGCTTGGGATTCTTTTTCCCTATGCCCTTCTCCCCGGCTTGCAGTCTCTCCCTCTCTAAATAAATAAATACATACATACATACATACATACATACTAACAGTACATGGCACTGAATAAGTGTTAGCTATCACCAATCATCGTTAAAATTGATTGTTAGGAAAATGTATGGTAGTGTTATAAGAGAATACATTTTCAGTTGGTCAACTGATTTTGTCTCTTTATCCTAATACATCCCAAACTTGGCTTTTCTACCACAGATGATTCTGGAAGCCACTTCTTTCAGTTTATTCATTCCTCACAGCTTGCATTGTGCTGATACCTCCATTTACCTCCTCCTCCAAGTCTCAGTGATTTAAATAAGAGCTGCTTTTTTCCTTTCCCTCCTTCTAAGAATAAGATGTTCTCTGTTCATTTTATCCCAATCTTGTTTTTCACAAGCCAATTATTTCACGGTAACTACTGATAGCTCAATCTTGTATAAATAAACACAGTGACCCCAAAGAGCTACTATCATGTGTTCTCTGCAGAAACTCTTGTTGCTGGAGATTTTTGCCCCCATTCCTACTCTTTACCTAGATCTACTTTGGGGAAAGAAATGACCTCATAGCTATAGGAGGTCTGAGGTTCTGATTTCTGAAGCAAGTGACTATGGTCATAGATTAAATGACCCCTGTGTGACTTGAGGGATATTTCCACAGTTTGAGGAGACCTACAATGCAGTGCCAAAGAAAATTCAGCCGAGATTCACCCTGAAGAAGTTAGTACGGCGACTGCATATCCAGGAGCCTGCTCAGCATGTCCAAGCTCTGCTGGGCTACAGGTGAGAAGACACACCCTGAGCATACCTTCCACCTGGGTAACGCCATGGCTTTTTCAACATCCATGGTCCCAGCGCCTGTAGTTCTGACCCCGGCAACATTAGTTTAGGCAGACATGGCCTGTAAACGTGACTTTGACTGACTGACATTTTCTTTTCTGAGTTATTTTCAGCTGGCCTGGAAATAATAAGCTTTTCTTCCTCTGTTGCAGATACCCATCCACCCTACAAAAGTTTTCTCGAAGTCGCCTCCCTGGGCCATGGGATTCTAGCAGAGCTGGGAAGCGGATGAAGCTCCCTCGGCCGGAGACCTGGGAGCGGGAGCTGAGCTTGCGGGGAAACAAAGCTTCTGTCTGGGAGGAACTCATTGGTAGAGTAACTTTGACCCTATATGCCCTTCCTCTCTTCCCCGTGCATACCTCTACATTTTGGACCCTGACTTAATTTCCATGGCATGGTACAGTTATTCTCTTGCCTGGTGGTTGCATCACTGAAAGTGATCGGATTTATGAGGTTTGCCACTGACCGTACCAAAGTGGACCAGCGGTACCTGCTTTTAGTAGCATTGGCATCATAAGGGAGATCATTCTTCCAGATGTGGCTAGGTGATGCACCAGCCTCTACCGACACATGACAAAAGTGGTACCTTCTCTCTGATTTCACTTGTATCATACTGGGTAAGCCATCCAAACAAGATAGGACTGGCACACGGCATATTGGAATCTCCACAGAAACCCATATTTAGGACATGGACTATTTAGGTCATTTGCCCATACTGATAAAGAAAAAAAAACATTTTAAATTGGGAGGCCCAAGTTACTTTCAGTCTTCTGTTTGTCTCTTTTAGCCTATTTTTAACTATAGAAGGCTCTTTCTATGCGATTTTGTCTTTTTTTACTTCCTCTTTCATCTTGGAAAATTTCAAGTCAGTTTCTATCTGTTGAAAAATATCTTGCTGTAGATCTTTTGACTGCTTGAGTTTTGGAGACTTCATATTTTGGAGCTTCAGAAGCCCCATTTGTTTTGACCTGTTTCTCAGTGAACTGCCAAGTACAGATTATACTCACGGCAGCCCAAATTGCTTAGCTGTTTATCTGTCCCTGCTCTCACTGTGGTGGTGTAGCCATCAGAATCACATGGGAATTGAATACACACATGCATACACACATGCCTGATAGCCTCTTCCCCAACATTTGATACTTTGAGTGGAATAGGATGAAGTCTGTCCTGAAGGATGGCATCCAGGATGTGTAGATGATTCTGGTATGTGTCATCTCCACTTCCTCCCTCTGCCCCTGAAAATTAAAACTGTCATTTATCTAGGCTGAGACTAATGCCCATAGTCTAATCTGGTGGTCTCCAGAGTTTTTTGATCTTATATTACACAAAAAGTTTTGGAATATACCAGAATATATGTATATATAATTAAAACAGTCTGATATATGTACGAATAAATTATGTACTTTAGGAAATACATAAAATATAATTATGTAAATACAGATCTGAAAGTAAGTATAAATAAATAAAATACAAAAAATGTAAATAATTATAAGAATAAGAATAAAATATAAGATTAAGTGTAATTACATAGACAGACCCCTCTTTGGAGAACACAGGGCTCATTAATAACACACTAACAGTTTTTTGGAATGCAATCGGTGAATTTCTCAGTGTAAAGGATAAATGTTCAATTTATTTTCTAGTATCATAAATATGATATTTGACTTAATTTCTTATCTGAGTGATCTAGAAAGCCTTTCATACACAGCAATAGTTGAGAACACTTTATGAGTTGATGAAGGATGTAATAGTTTACCAGTTGTCACACATAGTTTACATGGTATATATCAACCTAATTGTTCTATACAGTTTGTGAACCAGAATTATGAACTTGAGAACCCCAGGACTTCGAGAAGGCTGAAAGCTTCTCCCTATAATTCAAAGAGACTTACTTCACCTTAAAAAAAGGCACCACCACTCTCTTGATGAAAGCTGCTGGAAGAGCCTGGGGTGGGAGCAGGGGCTGACAGGTCATGTCTCTAAAGTGGTCTGAATACACCTCTGGGGGTACCCAGGAAAACTATCACACCTCCTCCTTATGTTTACCCTTATCTAAAAGAAAGAATTTTCCCACTATTTACCATATGAATCAAACCCCTATCATCACTCAGTCCATGTGTTCTATGGTACATGTCCCATATGAGAGTTCAAGTTTATTGAGGAAGAGTAGGGGTTTCACAATGTGCATCCATGAAATCCCCTCACTCTTTTTTGGTTTCTGCATAATGACTTATCAGTATTTATCCTTGAATTGTAAGTGGATTTAGAATTATTATTCAGCCTTAACCAAACTAACCATCTAAAATTGACATAAGCCTTGGGGCATGTGGGTGGCTCGGTCAGTTGAGCATCTGACTTTGGCTCAGGTCATGATCTCATGTGAATTCAGGCCCCATATGAGGGCTCACTGCTGTCACTGCAGAGCTGGCTTCGGTTCCTCTGTCCCCCTCTTTCTCCATCCCTTCCCTACTTGCACTCTATCTCTCTCAAAAATAAGCATCAAAAATAAAATAAAATAGAATAGGCATAAGCCTTAAAAAGATTATTGAGAAACTGTGACTTGAAGATGATACTAGTATTACAAAACAAATGGATGATAAGAAAGTGATGGGGCGAAATTCTGCTTCAGTGCAAATCTTTTTCACCTGCATTTAAATGAAAAGCAATGACTATTTAATCATATTTCACAAGAAGTTTGCCAGAGAACTTAGAAATAAGCAGGAAGATTACTTGAAATATGAACTTACATTCACTATAATTGAAGGTGAACCTTACCTTAGGTGTATATTGTACCTAGAAATATTAACTACTGATTGCAGTACATATGTATTTATTAATAAACAAACTTACACTAGGAAATTTCACATTTCACCATCTATACTGTTTATAAATCATTAACAAATTTATTTTTTTAATGTTTGTTTATTTTTGAGAGAGAGAGTGCTTGCACGCGCGTGTGAGTAGGGGAGGGGCAGAGAGAGAGAGGGAGACACAGAGTCCGAAACAGGCTCCAGGATCTGAGCTGTCAGCACAGAGCCCCACTCGGAGTTGAACTCACGAACTGTGAGATCATGACCTGAGCTGAAGATGGATGCTCAACCGACTGAGTTACCCAGGCGCCCTTGGAAATCATTACTCTAGATTAAGAGAATATGTTTTGCCAGTTAAGTCCAATCTTAGGGCTAGAGCCAGCAGACAAAGTAATAATAGACGTTGTTTATTCAAACAGACATTCCATAAACAGTATTGTATAAATCTTGCTCCACACTTCAGGCCAATCCTGTTGTTATCTTTCCAGACCTCTAAAACATTTTGAGTAGGATAGATCACATGTTATAGTACCTCACTCTCTCCATCCTGAATTTTCTACATGACTTCTTGCTCTGGTCTGTGACCTCTCTTACTTGTCCTTTGTTTGCTTTCCTCACCCTGTGCTGACCCTCCACAGAGAATGGGAAGCTACCCTTCATGGCCATGCTTCGGAATCTGTGCAACCTGCTGCGGGTTGGAATCAGTGCCCGCCACCATGAGCTTGTGCTCCAGAAACTCCAGCATGAGGTATGTGTGAGGCTCAGGAGGACTAGTGGGTGTGGAGATGCTGGCACATCTTCCTTGTGGCTGGGGAAGGTCATGGCCACCAAGCTAATTCCACATGAGCTATACACAGGTACATGGGGAGACAGATCTAGGGAGACAACCCCCAGAGATTCAAGTATAAAAACTTTTCCTTTTTATTTTCTGGGATCACTGATTTACCAAGAAGAAGCACTTTTGTGATGTAACTGACTTCAGAGGGAGTCTGATATAAAAGAAACAAGGCTCCTTCTGTTACTTCTCCATTTTTCTTTACCTCTTCTCATTTTCTCACTTGACAACTTTCTTTTTTCTTTATTCTTCTCCAGCTTTCTCTGTATCTCTTCTGTAATATCCATTTTATATGTCCTCACTTGCCCACAAGTCTAATAGAGTAGTTATCTCAGATTCCTGGCTCCTAAGGCCCCTGATTACCTCCCCACTCCATACTCCCTGATACTTTGCTCATGACCCCTCCTTTGTTTGTTTTTGTTTGTTTGTTTGTTTTGTTTTGTTTTCACATTTATTTATTTTTGAGAGACAGAGCGAGACAGAGCGTGAGCGGGGGCAGGGCGGGGGGAGGGCACACAATATAAAGCAGGCTCCAGGCTCTGAGCTGTCAGCACAGAGCCCAACGTGATGACCCCTCCTTTGCTTTCCAGAAATCGGTGATCCACAGTCGGCAGTTTCCATTCAGATTCCTTAATGCCCATGATTCCATCAGTAACCTTGAGACTCAACTCAGAAATAAAGGTATTTATTATCTGTCTTCTTCTGAATCCCATTTGTTTCTCATGTCTGAGAGTAGGTGAAACAGGAGCCTTCATATGTGTCAGCCTCTTGCTTTCTAGTCTCAGAGTGTAGGGTGGGCAGAGGTGAGACACTTGCCAGCCCAAGGGTCCAGGCTCAGGACCGGTATTGGTGGGAGGACAAGAGGAGGGACTAGAAGCTGCTTGACTCAGATGCTTACCTGTCTTTACACAGCATTGCCACTTCCTTCCAACACAAAACTGATGCATTCAATAATGATTAGAAATGCGAGAAAGAACAAGAATTGGACCTATCGGAGGTATCCTCGCAACCCAAGTCGTCGGGAACTTCGGACAACAATGATGATACCTGTGATATATGAGCAGCTTAAGCGGGAAAAGCTGAAAATACAAAAGGCCAGGTGTGTGTGTGTGTGTGTGTGCGCGCGCACGTACACAAATGTGCATATGTGCATGTGCTATCTGGGAGCAAAGGCTGGGCAACAAGAGGCACCCTTACAGGGCTTGGGAGTCATCTGACAACCCCAAATTTTATCCTGTAAGACATACTTGTCCCAGTGGCTCAGACTTGCCTGGTTCCAATTGTCTCTTGCATAGCAAACCTTGTCTTTAACATTGTCCTGTGGTGAGATCATGGAAAAAAACCAAAACTGTGGGCCTCCAATTTATTTTATTTTATTTTATTTTTTAAATTTTTTCTAAATGTTTTTAGTTATTTTTGAGACAGAGAGAGACAGAGTATGAGCAGGGGAGGGGCAGAGAGAGAGGGAGACACAGAATCTGAAGCAGGCTCCAGGCTCTGAACTGTCAGCACAGAGCCCGACGCGGGACTCGAACTCACAGACTGAGATCATGACACGAGCTGAAATCGGATTCTTTTTTTTTTTTTTTTTTTTTTAATTTTTTTTTTTTTCAACGTTTTTTTTTATTTTATTTTTGGGACAGAGAGAGACAGAGCATGAACGGGGGAGGGGCAGAGAGAGAGGGAGACACAGAATCAGAAACAGGCTCCAGGCTCCGAGCCATCAGCCCAGAGCCTGACGCGGGGCTCGAACTCACAGACTGCGAGATCGTGACCTGGCTGAAGTCGGACGCTTAACCGACTGCGCCACCCAGGCGCCCCTGAAATCGGATTCTTAACTGACTGAGCCACCCAGGCGCCCCTGGGCCTCCAATTTATTTTATTTTATTTTTTTTAATGTTTATTTTTTATTTTTGAGTTGGGGGAGGGGCAGAGAAAGAGGGAGAAAGAGAGGAACCCAAGCAGGCTCTATGCTGACAGCAGAGAGCCTGATGTGGGGCTTGAACTCAGGTACTGTGTGATCATGACCTGAGCCAAAGGTGGATGCTCAACTGACTGAGCCACCCAGGCGCCCCTGGGCCTCCTATTTATTATGTGATTGTTTTATTGGTTTCTGTGGGTTCTGTGAATCTGCGTAACATTTCCCTTCTCTTAGTGTATGCTAGTGTCCTCTGCTTCTGCTCTGGTTCAGTTTCCTTTTCTTCTCCAAGATATCTGTTTGTTCTTTTTGTTTCTCTCTCTTTCTCTGTCCTTATTTTCTGACTCATTTACTTTCTCATTTCTATAAATATAGATATATAGTCTTTACATATATATAAAGATAGTTAACATCAAGCAGGCTCAAACTCAGACATAAACCCTGTTCTGTAAGTTTGATGAAGTCCCAGCACTCTATGCTTTAGATGCTTCAGTAGTATCTTCATTCATTTTCATTCAAGACAAATTCAGGGCTCATCTAACCTACTAGGAGGTTCCTGGCCGCTCAGTGGCCTGATTATCTCCTGAATCAGTGAATCAGTGGCTGTACAGAGGGCCATTTAAGAATCAAGCTTGTGAGATGCCTGGGTGGCTCAGTTGGTTAAGCATCTGACTTCGGCTCAGGTCATGATCTCATGGTCCGTGAGTTTGAGCCCCGCATCGGGCTCTGTGCTGACAGCTCAGAGCCTGGAGCCTGTTTCAGATTCTGTGTCTCCCTCTCTCTCTGACCCTCCCCCGTTCATGCTCTTTCTCTGTCTCAAAAATAAATAAACGTTTAAAAAAAAGAAAAAAGAATCAAGCTTGGCATCCAGTCCAAACAACGTGCCTTTGCTGGCCAATATAGTGGCCACTAGCCACATGTGGCTAATTGGGCCTGAGATGTGCTGGATTTTGAGGACAGTGTGAAAAAGGATGTAAAGGGGCGCCTGGGTGGCTGAGTCGGTTGAGCGGCCAACTTCAGCTCAGGTCATGATCTCGCGGTCTGTGAGTTCGAGCCCCGCGTCGGACTCTGTGCTGACAGCTCAGAGCCTGGAGCCTGTTTCGGATTCTGTGTCTCCCTGTCTCTGACCTTCCCCTGTTCATGCTCTGTCTCTCTCTGTCTCAAAAATAAAATAAACGTTAAAAAAAAATTTTTTTAAAGAAAAAGGATGTAAAATATCTGTTTCGTAACTTTTGTGTTAATTATGTGTTAAGGTGAAAATATTTTAACATGTTAAATCAAATGTCATATTAAGTTAATTTCTCCTATTTTTACTTTTTTAATGTGGCTACTAAACATTTTTTATTACATGTGTAATTTTCATTTCATTTCATTCCATTAATTGTAATTTAATTCTGTTGGATAATACTGGTAGGGACTATTGAATTTTCTAGATTAAAAACATTATTATGAAAAAATTTTAAACACAAATAATGAGAATAGTATAATGGACTCTCATAAAACTATTAGCCATATTCAGTGATTATCTAGATTTTACTGTAGTTCTTTTGGTCCCTTCTTTTTTGGTGGAAGATGTTCTTAAGAACAAATGCTGAATATTATGATACATTTTATTTCATCCTTTCATATTTCATGTGTGTCTCTTTAAAATTTTTTTTTTTGTTTATTTATATATGAGAGAAAGAGAGAGAGACAGAACACAAGTAGGGGAGGGACAGAGAGAGAGGGAGACAGAATCTGAAGCAGGCATCAGGCTGTGAGCCGTCAGCACAGAGCCTGATGTGGAGCTCAAACGCACAAAATTGTGAGATCATGACCTCAGCCAAAGTCAGATGTTTAACTGACTGAGCCACCCAGGCGCCGCTCATGTGTGTCTTTTAAAGCAGGCATTTTTGGGGCTCCTGGGTGGCTCAGTTGATTGAGCTTCTTGATTTTGACTCAGGTCATGATCTCACAGTTTGTGAGTTTGAGCCGCAAGTTGGGCTCTGTGTTGAAAGTGCAGAGCCTGCTTGGGATTCTCTCCTCTCTCCCTCTGCCCCTCCCCTGCTCATGCTAGCTCTCTCTCAAAATTTCTCAAAATTTATTTATTCTTAAGTAAGTACTTAAGAAAAAGAAATTAAAACAGATATTGTCTTATGTAATTAAAATGTCATTAATATACCTAATAGAACTGAAAATAATTCCTTGGTATTATCATTTATTATCTAGTCCATATTCAAATTTCCCAATTATCTCAAAAGTATGATTTTACAATTTTATTCAAATCAGAATCCAAATAAGGCATACACATTATATTTGATTATTAAGTCTCTCATATCTCTTTTAATCTTTTCTTTGTCTTCATACCATTGACTTGCTGTAGACACTGGGTTCAAGGGCTCTGCAGAATGTCCCACATTCTGGATTTGTCAACTTCCTCATGGTGTCTTCTAACTTGTTTCTGTTTCATGTACTGAGGGCATTAACTCCAAAGGCTTGTACAGATTCAGATTTCACTTTTTTTTTTCCTTGCAAGAATATTTCATAGGAGATCCTTTGTATGCTATGAGTGAGACCAGCAGACTTTTTTTTTTTAACCTCCTCATAGGATAAAGGATCATGAGGCGCCAAAGATCTGTGGTCCTACTCAGTGTGATGTTAACGAAGATTGACCCATGTGTTTAAATGGTTATAGCCTTTTAACTATGAAGAGATCCAGTGATCTCTTCACTGGAAGTTGATAGTTTATCCATTGGTGATCTTTTCCTGAACCAATTGTTTCATTAACAGTTCTAGAATGGGAATTTTCTCCATTCCCATATTCATTAGCTGGAATTCTAAAAAGAACTTGCCTTATCAACTAAAGCTGTTTAGTTACCCTGAAGTAAAGATTCTACTAGAAACGTGGGACAAATGTTCTTTTTTTTGTCCCCTTTAATTGCCAGTTTTCGGGGGCGCCTGGTTGGCTCGGTTGAGTGTCCGACTTCAGCTCAGGTCATGATCTCGCGGTTTGTGGGTTCGAGCCTCACGTTGGGCTCTGTGCTGACAGCTCAGAGCCTGGAGCCTGCTTCGGATTCTGTGTCTCCTCCTCTCTCTGCCCCTCCCATGCTCATGCTTTGTCTCTCAATGATAAATAAATGTTAAGAAAAAAAAATTAATTAAAAAATAATTTCCAGTGTTTGGAATAAGGAGTTAATATTCTTTAAAATACAATTTAAAAGTAAGTTAAATCTTGCCTCATGAAGTAAGTATAGATTGATATGGGAAGTGTGGCAAATGATTTCAGAGAGTGGATCAGGAGATGACTTCTCCTCTCCAGCCATGAGACTGGGTTAGAAGAGTCCTATAGGATGGCGGCAATGGAGGCAGGCTGCGAAAGTGGTGTGAACACTTCATTCTGGGGTGGCAAGTTCTCATCTTCCCATCTGCCTCGAAATGGCAAATATAGAAGCCCCTGAGCCCTTCTGTGTCTTTTCTGCCTGCAGACAGTGGAAATATGATGGTGAGATGCTGGTTCGGTATCGTCAGGCCCTAGAGACAGCCGTGAACCTCTCCGTGAAACACAACGTGCCCCCGCTGCCAGGCCGCACCATCTTGGTCTATCTGACAGATGGCGGTGCAGACCAGTTCTGTCCCAAGCGCAACCCAGAAGGGGTAAAAAAAATTTAAAAGGTGGGGGGTTGGTAGGATGCTGGGGATCCCGAGAACTATCCTGTTCCCAGATGTGGTTCTCCCAAGGAAGCACTCAGAACTGAAATAAATGGCAAACATTTGCTTCTTGGTATCAGACCTTGGTTCCTAGGGACAGTTCCTAGAATGTGGTCTCTAGCCTGTTTATGGATTACAATACTTATATTCCACATTTGGCTGGTGCTTAATTCTCTCTAAATTTCTGTCACCGAAGTATGTTTCATTTTTACATCCTATATCCCAATGTTGAATTTGGGCAGGACTGCTGGCCCTTCTCCACCCTGGCCAGCTCTTACTGAAAGCTGCTGAAGCTGTCCCTTCCTAACTGGAGATTTTGTCCTTTTCCCCCAACTAATGGAGGCTGGAGGCGTTTGGCCTTCAGGGCTGGATGGGCAAGGGTGGATTTCAAAATAGGGGAGCCAGGGCACTTGGCCAGCTCAGTCAGTAGAGCATGTGACTTTCGATCTCAGGGTGGTGAGTTCAAGCCCCATGTTGCGCATGGAGCCTACTTAAAAAAATAGGAGATCCTTATTTCACCCTGATGTTTGTCCAATCAGCCCCACCTAAACTATGTGCTGCTGCTGATTGGGATGGTAATTGCACGGGCGGAGCAGGTGGATCTCTTACTGTGCGGAGGAGGCACTGTGAAGACTATCACAGTTAAGGCAGAAGAAGGTATCCTGAAGACGGCCGGCATACTCCAGGCTCAAGTCCAGGTCAGACACCTGCCCCCACCATGCAAAAATGCATGAATGGTCACAGCCCTGGACACAGGCTGGAAAATCAGGAAAGGCTTGGATATATACAGTGCTGAAGATTCCCAAGCAGTATTTGGTGTTTGTTGCTTACCGATTGTCTCCCATGCAAATAAGGAACATGAGACTCTTTCCTTCAGGAGCCAGATGGAGAGGATGAATGGTCCCTGCACACTTTTGGGAAGTACCTGTTGTCTCTGGCTGCCCAAAGGGTCCCTGTGAGTAGTCCCCAGTCCCTGAGAAACCCTCCCTGCCCTCACCCTTCCCTCCTCAACTGATTTGTGTAATTTCTCAAAGGTCATCTTTCAAATGATGGGCAGTACCCACACCCACTTCCTGCTGGCTGCAGCCCTCTGCTGTGTGGTGGGCTGGTAATTGTTTAACAACCGGTGCTCTGGAAAAAATGAATCTTGGTTAATAGCATTTGCTAATTTCTAAGGTGTAAATTACTCCAATCATGGCTGATTTCAAGCTGCCAGCATGATATCAGTGAACAGAGGTGAGAAGAGATGCTCAGTAGCACACCATTATATGGTATTTCTACAACGTAGATCGAGTATGTAAATAAGATCTAGATAATGGTAAAATGTAGTAAAATAACTAGGAAATGATGAGTTTCAAGTATTTATTACCTTTGTTTTTAATATAATTTATTTAATTATAAGTTTATACTCTTCAATGTTTAGCAGTGGCACTATTTAACAACTGGATCACAAAATTCCTAAAAATGTAACAGTTAGCTCTTGTGAGCCTGAGCGAGCCAGCTACAGCACACCACTGCCCCTCCCCCACTTTCTCGCCCCTCCATGTCAGGGTGTAGTGGCTCCCCCATCCTAAGGGCTCTCATGAGAGGCAATTTCCATTCCCTTCAGTTCCCTTCAGAGTTCTCCTAATCCCCTCAGCCCCAGAGATCTCTTCTCTTGATGTCCTAAGCTTATTAGCATCTCTTCTGTCCCTGTGCTCCCTGTTCTCAGCCCCTCCCTTTTCATCTTACAGGTGGACAGGGTCATCCTCTTCGGCAATGATATGTATGAGAAACTGATAAATGAGGCCAAACAGCGTTTCTGGCAGCATGTGAATTCCAAGTGCCTCTTTGTTTGTGTTCCCCTAAGTAGGATATGTGACACGTAAGGACGCTCAAACTCCTTGTCCAGTGCCAAAAGATAGGTTTTCATATTTCCTCTCTACCCCCACTGGCGCTTGGGGCATTCCCACTCACCAGATGCCTTCCATCTCTGCCTCCTACCTTGATTGCACTTCAAATACTAGAACCTTCTCTGAAGTCTTTAGCCTAGCTCCATACCCCTTTGTAGGGGTCCATCCCAGCCCCAACCTAGCACATGACCCTAATTAAACATGCAGAGGTGGGGTATCCATCCTAGAGCGCAGGGACTCTGTGTTCCTGGCACTGTTTCTAATGGTTGCTTCTTCCTTTGCCAGATTATCAGATTCAAATCCCAATGACGTGACACTCTCAGGCTGTAATGACGGGATCCTGAAGTGAGTACAGAATGGACGCACAAGGGGTTGGGGGCTTTGTTAGAACGTCTTTCAGAGATTACTTGTGTCTTCTACTCCACTTACTTCTGTTTTTAAGCAAGATAGAAGTTTATTCCTCTTTTGCCACTGTCCAGATGTAGCAGCAGCAGAATGTTACAGGGACCCAGACACCTTCTATCTTATTGTTCCACCATCCTCAAATACTCTGCTTTCACCTCACGGTTCAAGACTGCTGCTCCAGCCCCAGTCATCATTTTTGCATTACACCTAGTAGGAAAGAGGAGAAGGGGACAGGGGAGGTTGCACTGTTCTCTTTTAAGGGAACAACGCAAGGGTTGGTCACATCATTTCTATTCATTCTTTGCCGCCTCTGTTCCATTCTTGATCCAGAGTAAATCTCATGCTAAATTTATTTATAGATGCCAAATTTCCAGAAATCTTTTAACTTTGTCTCTATGCTTAGCCTTCTCATTTACTTGTTTTCTCTCTCCTACCTTTTCCTTTGTATGCCTCCATCGCCCCCCAGCTGCTAGTAGGAAGCCTCAGGCCCATTCCTCCTCCAGAGAGCTTTCACAGCTGATACAAAGCTGATCAAGCTCTGAATGGGATGGCCTTAGTCTTTAATCTTTAATCTTACCCTTTGCCAGCCTAACTACCCCTGGCCCAACAGAAAGCCCATGATGACCATGCTAGAGCTGGGTGTCTTCTCTGTTCCTTCATCCCTGTAGTTCTGCACCCCTGTTTATTTTAAGTCTACATTCACTGCTTGTGGTTGTCTTCTTAAGGGGCTCCAGTTAACTGGGTGACCTACCTCTCTATATCTTTGTCCCCTGCCCCCTTGGAAGACCTGCCTGATTCTGACTCTGGTATTCACTCTTACTTATTTTGTTATATTTATGTCAGGTTCATTGCAGAGCGTGGAGTCTCCTGTCTTCTAGAGCACGTGGGGCAAATGGACAAAATATTCAAGATTCCACCACCCCCAGGAAAGACTGGGGACCTGTCTCTCCGGCCACTGGAAGAGGTCACTCTAAGCCCCTTGGCTCTGATTTCCCAGCATGGGTTAGTCTATGTTTCTATGCCTTTGTGAATCGGGAGACACTGTGGTCAAAACCTGCAGAAATTCTGGTGGCTGCAGTTCTGGCTGTGGAGATGCTGTATGTTCTACTCACTAAGTAGAACTCATCTCTTTCCCAGGTAGGGATTTCCCTGACGGAGGAAGTTGTCAGATAGTGAGCATACTACTTTCTCTACCTGGGCAGGGGGTCAGATGTGAGGCGGGCAGCAGGCAGCGGGCAGCATGCACTGTGGACATACAGCCAGGGCTCAGGCAGAGGGCTTAGGAGAATAGGCTCTGGCTTTCTCATCACAGCTTTGCCAAGTAGTAGCTTGAATCTTGGGCTAGTTGTTTTTAATTTCTTAAAAACTTTAGTTTTTTATTAGTAAAATGGAAATAATGATGGTGCTTACCTCACAGAATGGGCAAATAGTAAGTGCATAATAATTAGCTGACAAAGAGGGATATGTGAGAAATGGCAAGTAGGGTTTAAGTTCCAGGGCTCTGCAGGAGAGGCTATAAGCAGGTTATTCTCTGGAGGCCTGCTGGACCTCACCCTGGCATCTGTCATACCTTACTTGTACTGGCTTGTGCTGAAGGATGTGCTCAGCCGCATCTGTGGAATTGGGTTGTGGGGCTGATTGCTAGAGTGAGCCCAAGCCTCTGCTTACCCCCAGATGGCGCAGCATCAGGCTTTTCATTTCCTCCACTTTCCGGGACATGCACGGGGAGCGGGACCTGCTGCTGAGGTCTGTGCTGCCAGCATTGCAGGCCCGAGCGGCCCCTCACCACATCAGCCTTCATGCCATTGACCTGCGCTGGGGCGTCACTGAGGAGGAGACCCGGAGGAACAGGTGAGGGGGCCACAGAGAAGAGCTGGGACAGAGATGAGGGGCTTGAGTGGTAGAATTGAGGTGGGTAGGGTTGAGGCTACAAGGGAGTCTGAGGGCCTAGGGCAGGGGCTATTTGGATGCTAACAAGAGCAGTCTGCCTTTACTTGGCTCAGTTTTGAGCCAGGGCCCTATCTTCCTATTTATACCTGTATTCTCTGATCCAATGCCTCCATAACCATGTCTGCAGACAACTGGAAGTGTGCCTTGGGGAGGTGGAGAACTCGCAGCTGTTTGTGGGGATTCTGGGCTCCCGCTATGGCTACGTTCCCCCCAACTACAACCTCCCTGACCATCCTCACTTCCGCTGGGTAAGGCAGGTTGGGGGTTGGAGTGGGGTCTGGGGAGGAAACAAAGGTTGGGACAAGTGTGGAGAGAAGCCACAGTGTGTCAGGAACCTTGGGACTAGATCTGAGACTTGAAGGTGAAACCCAGGCAGAAGATTCTGCAAGCGGCCAAGTCATAGATGAGGGAATTCCTTTGAGAAGTACCTCCCAGTTGGCCAAGGGATGCGAGAGGTAAGAGGGTAGGTCTGTTTAGGGTTTGCTATCAGACGGATCTGGGTTCTGATCTCCCTTCTATCATTTATAGATTGTGTGACTTTGTGGGAAACGGCTTATCCTAACCTAGCCTCAACTTCCCCATGTATTAAAGCGGAACAGTGGAGTCTATACTGTAGGGTTACTATGAGGATTAGAAATCTATTTTTAAAAATGCTCAACATGTGACAGGCATTCAGTACATGTTAGCTACTAGCTGTGTTTTGTTGGCTTGTGTCTGGAGGGAGGGAGGAATATTGCTGAGATGCAGGAACCCTAGGGTCTTGGTAGGTCTCAAGGGAGGGGTCAGTGTGACCTGGGACTGAACCAGCCTGTTCTCTGCCCTCTCCCTGCAGGCCCAGCAGTACCCTCCAGGTCGCTCTGTGACAGAGATGGAGGTGATGCAGTTCCTGAATCGGGGCCTTCGTCAGCAGCCCTCTGCACAAGCTCTCATCTACTTCCGGGATTCTGGCTTCCTCAGGTACCTGCTGTTGCTTCTGGACCTCGCAGGCTCAGGGGCCAGATCTTCTCTCTCCATAGGATTCAGAGTACAGGAGGGGGAGCTAGAAGAGAGTACAAGGCTCAGAAAGCTTGCCTTGCAGCACCAAATAAGCCTTGCCACTGAAGCCAGGTGATCTCTGCTTGCAGAGTTTTAGGGAACCACAGCCAGGTCTGATGGTTGGGGCTGAAGAGAGGCTGGGGTCTGAGTGTAGCCTCACTTTTGGGGTATCTTTGGTGGTCAGCTGTGTCCCAGATGCATGGAAATCTGACTTTACTTCTGAGTCTGAAGAGGCTGCACATCGAATCTCAGAACTGAAGAGCTACCTGAGCAGACAGCAAGGGATTACCTGTCGTAGGTGAGCTGGGGTGGGGGTGGGGTGGGTAGAGAGCCCCTGCATGGAGGAATATATGGAGGGGGGCCAGGCCCACTCTGACTCTGCTTGTGCATGGTTCACCTGTAGATACCCCTGTGAATGGGGGGGTGTGGCAGCCGGCCGGCCCTATGCTGGGGGGCTGGAGGAGTTTGGAAAGTTGGTCCTGCAGGATGTGTGGAATATGATCCAGAAGCTTTACCTACAGGTCAGCAGGGGCGCCCATGGCCAGGGTAGTGGAGAGAAGGTAAGGTGGTCTGGGTAGTCCTGGATGGGAAGTAATTTGGTGGGGGCTCTGTGAGTTTTCAGGTCTGGGGTTCCTGAGGGGCATGGAAACATTATCAGTCACTGTCCCATGTGTCCTCAGCCTGGGGCCCAGCTGGAACAGCCAGTGTCCATCCCAGATGATGACTTGGTCCAGGCCACCTTCCAGCAGCTGCAGAATCCATCAAGTCCTGCCCGACTGCACCTTCTTCAGGACACAGTGAAGCAGCTAACGCTGCACCGAGGGAGGCTGAGCCTGGTGACCGGGCAGTCAGGACAGGGCAAGACGGCCTTCCTGGTACATAGTCTCAGAGCCCCGGGCAGGAGGAAGTGAGGGCCATGTAGGCTAAGGAAGCAGGGCACAGGGAGTTGTGCATGTAACAATGTGACCATGTTTTCTCTTTGCTGTCCATGCAGGCATCCCTTGTGTCAGCACTGCAGGCTCCTGATGTGGCCAAGGTGGCCCCGTTAGTCTTCTTCCACTTTTCAGGGGCCCGCCCTGACCAGGGTCTTGCCCTCACCCTGCTCAGACGCCTCTGTGCCTATCTGCATAGCCAACTGCAAAAGCCAGGTGCCCTCGCCACCACCTACCGGTGTGTATCCCCCATTAGTCCAGCCTTGTTGATTCCACATGATCCCACCCTGTATCTCCCTCTCTCACTGATCCTGGTCCTTACAGGGGCCTGGTATGGGAGCTCCAGCAGGAACTGCTGCCCAAGTGTGCTCAGTCCCTGAAAAGTGGCCAAACCCTGGTGTTGATCATCGATGGGGCTGACAGGTTGGTGGGTCAGCATGGGCAGCTGGTCTCAGACTGGATCCCAAAGACACTTCCCCCGGTGAGTGTGAGCAGGAGGTGGGGGTGGGATGCAGTAGTGGGGACGGGGGCTCTCCAGCCTTCTCCCCTTCTTTTTCCTTCTACCTTCTTCTCTTTATGCCCAAATATCACAGCGGGTGCACTTGGTACTGAGCGTGTCTACTGACGCAGGCCTGGGGGAGACCCTGGAGCAGAGCCAAGGTGCCCATGTGGTGGCCCTGGGGCCTCTGAAACTATCTGCCCGGGCCCGGCTGGTGAGAGAGGAGCTGGCCCTGTATGGGAAGCGGCTGGAGGAGTCACCTTTTAACAACCAGGTTGGATGTGGGCCAGGGCTGGAGTGTGTGAGGCCCCAGGGTGCTGAGGCTGCTAGCTGCCCCGTGCAGCCCTACTGCTTTGTTTCTGCAGGAACTCTGTGCCAGGGGATGCTGTTAATAAGATAACCGGGATTCCTTATAACACCAGCCAGCCTTTTTCCCCTAGAGATAGCCTCCCGGGGTCCATCCCAGTGAGGGGAGGAGTAAGGCTGTGATTCTTGGGTGGGGTGGGCTGAACCACAGGGGCTTTCCAGAAAGTAGGGCTGGCTGGCAGAGCAGTATAGCAAAGGGATGGCTGTGAGGTGATGCCATCAGGTCACTGCTGGGGATTCTCAGAGGAGGAACTGCCCTGCAGTGGGCTGGGTGCTTGGGGTGGAGCTCAGGGGGGTTGAGGACTGGCTGTGGCAGGCTCTCTGCTACCCACACTGAGTCCCCTTCGTCTTGTCAGATGCGGCTGCTGCTGGTGAAGCGGGGATCATCCCTGCCACTCTACCTGCGCTTGGTCACGGATCACCTGAGGCTCTACACGTTTTATGAGCAGGTTGGTTGAGAATGTAAACCCTCACCACTTATTTTCTAAGTCCTAATCCACTTCCCATTCTTCATTCAGCTCCTTTCACCCCCATTCCTCTACTTTTCGTACCCTGTCCTGTGTCATCTTGTAATCACCATTCCCCATCTCGACTCACCACTACCCTCACTTCTTTCCCACTGTTTCTCTTCCTTTTCTCATCCTTTCCCATGATTTCTCCAGCTGCCCACTCCCCTCCCCACAACGAAAGCCACCTCTTCTCCTCCCCTCACTGGCTAAAGCCCGGTCTCCGTCCTCTCCCAGGTGTCTGACAGACTCCGGACCCTGCCGGCCACTGTCCCCCTGCTGCTGCAGCACATCCTGGGCACCCTGGAGGAAGAGCATGGCCCTGATGTCCTTCCCCAAGCTTTGGCCACCCTTGAGGCCACACGCAGTGGTCAGTGGTTGGGATGGGCTGGGAGAACGAGAGTTCAGGGGTTGGATGACCTTGGTTCAGTTGGGGTCTCCGTGAGCAGTGTGAGGAGGAGCCAGGTGTCATGGGATGGGTATGCTGTGTGGTTTGGTGAGGGCCTCAGAGAGCTGGGGTTTGCAGGTCTCACTGTGGACCAGCTGTACGGAGTGCTGAGTGCATGGCGGATACTTCCCAGGGGAACCAAGAGCTGGGACGAAGCAGTGGCTGCTGGTAACAGCAGGGACCCCTTCCCCATGGGCCCATTCGCCTACCTCGTCCAGAGTCTGCGCAGGTACAGCTGCCCCCAGCTGAGCTCCCACCAACCTCCTGTGCCTTCACATCTTTGAGCCAGAATCCCATGTGGTCCTTTCTTCATTCCACCCTCCCCTCAGTATAGGCCCTGACACACAGGCCCTGAATGGGTTGCCACTCAAGTTACCACTATATGGGATGGGAACGGGAGTCCACAGCTGTGCCAGGTACTCACTGACAGGCCCCCTTCCCTCCTCTCCTGCTCTGTTTCCCTCACATGAGGACAGTTTGCTAGGGGAGGGCCCCCTGGAGCGCACCGGTGCCCGGCTCTGCCTCCCTGCTGGGCCCCTGAGGACAGCAGCCAGATGTCGATACGGGAAGAGACCAGGGCTGGAGAAGACAGCACACACCCTCATTGCAGGTGATTGGAGCCCAAAGTGACCCCGGGGCACTGAGTGTAGGGCCTATACCCGGAGGCCAGGACCACCTACTGGTGCTCCCCATCAGCTGGCCCCTCACCTGCCACCCCAGTGAGCGAATGGCTTTTGCGGTAGCCTATGGAATACGATCTTTGGAGATGCTTTAGGGCTGAGCCCATCTCAACGTCTGTTCTGTGATCCACACCTGCAGCTCAGCTCTGGAAGACATGTGACCCCGATGCCTCGGGCATCTTCCGAAGTTGCCTTCCTGAGGCTCTGGGAGACTTGCCTCACCACCTGGTTAGTCTCGAGATCCCATAGACACCTCCCAAGCAGCTGCTTTGACTGTTCTGAGACCCCACTCCCTCTTGACTGCACCATCACCACTACCATGATGCCCCTCTACCTTTCTCCTTTCAGTTTTCCTGCCCTCTTCCTTGAGGTCCTTTGTCCCAGCTCCTAGGTTGAGGTCCTGGCTGCACAGACAAGGTCTAAAACTAGACTATTCCTCCTCACCTGCCTCTTCATATCCTAATGAATCCAATGACCTTCCCAGCTCCAGAGCGGGAACCGTGACCTTCTTGCAAAATTCCTCACCAATCTCCACGTGGTGGCTGCACATCTGGAACTGGGTCTGGTCTCTCGGCTCTTGGAGGCCCATGCCCTCTATGGTGAGAGGTGGCTTCTCTGAGATCTGGGCCTCCTGGGTGTGTTCATGGGGGGTCTGCTCTGGGGGAGGTATAATGCAAAGAACAGTTAAATTTCTCTTCTAGGTTAAAAATGCCAAAGGGGTAAGCAAGTAATTTGCAGGGGACCTTCTGCCCAGATCTCTTAGACCAGAGGTTTCCAAACATTATTTAATAGGTATAAAATTACCTAGGATTGTTGTTCAAACTGCAGATCTCCGGGTCCCCAGATTCCATTTCCCTAGGTCTGGAGTGGGGCCTACGGCTTTGTACGTCTAATGGGTGTTCCTGATGTGGGGTCAGAAGACTTTGAGACGACATCTTATTTTATTTTTCTCTTTTTTACTTTCTAAAATTTATTTATTTTTTATAATTTACATCCAAGTTAGTTAGCACATGGTGCCACAATGATTTTAGGAGTAGATTCCTCACTGCCCCTTACCCATTTAGCCCATCCCCACTCCCACAACCCCTCCAGCAACCCTCTGTTTGTTCTCTATATTTAAGAGTCTCTTATGTTTTGTGAGACGACATTTTAGACACTGCCTGACATACTTGGCTAATGGGGTTAATGGGGGTCTAGGCTAGCCCCCCCAGTGACACAGTGCTTCTTTTCCACAGCTTCCTCAGTCCCCGAAGAGGAACCAAGTCTTCTTGAGACTGACACTGCTGTGTTTCACACATTCCTGAGGCAGCAGGCTCCAATCCTCAACCAGTACCCCCTGCTCCTGCCCCAGCAGGCAGCCAACCAGCCTCTGGACTCGCCTCTTTGCCACCAGGCACCCCAGCTTTCCCAGCGGCGTTGGCGCCTCCAGCACATGCTACGATGGTTGAATAAGCCCCACACCGTGGGGGGCCGGCAGAGGTAAGGCCCTTGGCCCCAGATGCTGGTAAGCCCACCAGAGAGCAAGCTACAGTCCTTTTTGAAACTGGAGAAAAAAGGACAGACCAAAGTCACTGTGGAGAGGGGGATTCAGGGACAGAAATGCAAACACGAGTTTCCATTTGCTTCCTTCCCTGATTCCTCATTTCCTCCCTTTCTTGCTACTCTCTCTAGCTCCAGCCTGTCTCTGACAGTTTCCTCATCCCCCACTGCAGTGACCTTGTGCCCCAGGGGGCAAAGAGCTGCTGTGGGCACAGCCAGTGGGATGGTTTACCTGTTGGACCTGAAAACCTGGCAGGTATGATGCTCAAGGCGGGCAGAGTTTGCCTCCAGAAAAAGCCTCACAGACTAGGCAAGCCAACCCCACCTGTTTTCACCCTGTTTGATTCAGCAACTTTTATTTCCTCACATCAGATCGAAAGCTTGGTCACAAAATCAATCATGCTTTCCAAATATTTGCATCACACCTTCCCTTCAAAGTTGTACTGAGGCTGTACTGTACTAAGCATCACAAGGAAAACAGGGGTAGGACATTGTCTTTGCCCACCAAGTGGTCAGTTTTGTTGAAAGATATGACATACAAGGGGAAAAGGAACCAAAACATAGCCGGTACTTACCGGAGAACAGGGACAGACAAGGGCAGGCATTCCAGTTGAGTGAAAGGCATAGGGGAGAATGTTTCCTGGAAATTGCTGGAATGAGTAGAGGGTGCTTAAGGGATAGTAACAGCAGATTAGGCTGCAGAGGTGGGTCCCACAGCCACAACCTCTCTCTGCTTCCCACCCATATCACCCCCCCACCCCCATAGCATGCATGCATGTAACACCATTCCCTCCTCAGACCCATTAAAATCTTCTGTGACTTGGGGATACTTATGGGGTTTGGAGTAGGGGGAGACTTTGTGGCCCCACTTGAACTTGAGCTTGGCCAACATCTGGAGTTGGGCCCAATGCTTTTTACTTTTAACAAGCATTCCTGGTGTGGGGACAAAGGGCCACACTTTCTCCATCCCTTCTTGCCTTGGCCTCCTTTTTGATTGGGGCTTGGAGTGCTGGACATTGGGGGGTCAAGGGAATGTCCTGAGCATGCTTTCCTGCTCGTTCTCACAGGAGGAGAAGTCTTTGGTGAGCGGCTGTGATGGGGTATCCTCTTGCTCATTCCTCTCGGACAGTGCCCTCTTTCTCACTGCCTTTGATGGGCTTTTGGAGCTCTGGGACCTGAAGCAAGGTTGTCGGTAAGGGGTCCCTCCCTCATGTCTGGGAGTGAGGGCCTTCCCTGCTTGTTGGGAGCCCCCAGGGGAGAAGAAAGAGGAGGGAGGCCAGGGGCCCCAGGAGCCTGACTTTGTCTCCCTGGGATAGGGTGCTCCAGACCAAGGCTCACCAGTATCAAATCACTGGCTGCTGCCTCAGCCCAGACCGCCGACTGCTGGCCACTGTGTGCCTGGGAGGATGTCTGAAGGTAATGACCAAGGGGCTGTGGTAGTCAAAGTGGCCTTAACTGCCAAGTCAGCCCCGTGAAGTTGTTTTCTTTGTGAGGCAGAGCTGCTGACTGCTTAGCTGGGGGAAGCCTTCCCTGCTGAGGGCAGGGGACTGGATAAGGTGGCTTCTGGGACTGTGATGCTCAGGCATCTGTACTCAGCATCTAGACTCCTCTCCTTCTCTCTCCTTCAGCTGTGGGACACAGTCCGCTGGCAGCTGGCCTTCGAACATACATGTCCCAGGCCCCTGAACTGCATTACTTTCCACCCAGAAGGGCAGGTGATAGCTATAGGCAGCTGGGCTGGCAGTTTCAGCTTCTTCCATGTGGACGGGCTCAAAGCTATCAAGGTGAGATGGTCCTGTGTAGCCCTGGGGGAGGAAGCTCAAGAGGGTGGGAGCAGAAGATGTGGAGCGACAGACACCCACGTTCTGTTTCACTTTGGGCTTGTGTTGAGAGCAGTTCCCGACATTTCCATTTCTACCTCCTCGTGTAGGAACTGGGAACCCCAGGAGCCTCCGTCCGTACCTTGACTTTCAATGTGCCTGGGAGGGTTGTGGCTGTGGGTCGGCTGGACGGGACGGTGGAGCTGTGGTCCTGGCATGAGGGGGCACGGCTGGCTGCCTTCCCTGCCCACCATGGCACAGTGGCCGCTGCCCTTTTCCTGCGCGCTGGGTGCCAGTTACTGACAGCCGGAGAGGATGGCAAGGTCAGGTTGCAGAGGGCTGGTGGTGGGTTCTGAGGAGGGGGTACAAAAGGCAGGGAATATTTGGGTAAGGGTGGAGCCTTTGTCGGGGAGACGGGAGGAGCTTAGCTGGTGCAAGCTACAGGGAGAGGGGTGCAGGTGTGTGTGCGAGCAGCTCTCCAGAGAAGACTCTTTGGAAGGAGGACTTTCATGGGGGTGGCTGTCACTCTGGGGGTGGAAGTGGTGTATCTTTAAGTCCTGTTCTTGGCCCTCAGGTTCAGGTGTGGTCCGGATCTCTGGGTCGGCCCCGGGGATGCCTTGGTTCCCTTCCCCTCTCTCCTGCCCTCTCTGTGGCTCTCAACCCAGATGGCGATCGAGTGGCTGTTGGGTACCGAGCAGATGGCATTAGGATCTATAAAGTTGCTTCAGGTACTGAAGAGAGAGAGGATGGGGTGTTTGGGCCTTTGGAAAGAACATCCCTACCCTGAATTCCCTTTTGGAATGTGTTACTCTATGTTTTCTGGTCATTCTCTAGGTTCCCAGGGGGCTCAGTGTCAAACACTAGATGTGGCAGTGTCGGCACTGGCCTGGCTCAGCCCTAAGGTGTTGGTGAGTGGTGCAGAAGATGGGTCCCTGCAAGGCTGGCATCTCACGGAAAGTTCCCTTCAGTCCCTCTGGCTCTTGTCCAGATACCAGAAACCCGTGTTGGGACTGGCCACCTCCAACGAACTCTTAGCTTCTGCATCAGGTACTGCTGGGTGGGCAGTGAGCAGCTTTCTTTTAAAGATGCTAATAGTTTCCCTCAATTTATATGTGTATGCATACAAGAAAATACACACACATACTTTTTTTTTTTTTTTTTACAACTTTGAAAGTGGTTTTAAATGCATTTATCTTACATAAGCAGTCTAGACTATTTCTTCTTATTTCCTAGCCCTGATTCTGGGACCTCTTTGTAATCCCTATAATTCTTTGAGTTTCTGCCCAGTGGGACACTTTGCTTTGTATAGGAATGATATTCCCTTATGAGGAGAGATGTTGAGGTGAAAATGAGGAGAGAGGCCTTAGTCCTCTCTAGGTAGGAAGCTTGGTCCAAGTAATAGTGGGCACTTGAGAAGAGGAGGGTCTGGAGGTGTAGCAGGGAGTTAGACAGCTGAACTCATATGATGACTAACCCCCTATTCAGGCTTTCCACAGCCTATGACTCACTGCTTTTCTCCCTGGAGCTGTGCCGTGGGACATCGCCCTCGCCCCGCATGATTGCCTTTGTCTTTGGGGTCCTGTCACACTTCCTCTTTCAGAGAATCTTCCCTTCTCCCTATTTCCAATGCAGAAGATTTCACAGTGCGGCTCTGGCCAAAGCAGTTGCTGACACTGCCCCAAAAGGCAGAAGACTTTCCCTGTGGCACTGAGCTCCGGGGACATGAGGGGCCTGTAAACTGCTGTAGCTTCAACACTGATGGAGGCAGGCTGGCCACTGGGGGCAGGGACCGGGTGAGCCACAGGGGTCCTCCCGCCTTGGGCCCCACAGCCCCTCTGGTCCCTGGATTCCTCAACAGCCCATTTCCCATTGCTCCCTAAGGCATTTTGTTTTGCCATATCTCCTTTGCCGCATCTGCCCACCATCCCTTCCTTGATATCCCCTTTCCCTTTAAAATTTCTTGCCCCAAATGGCCCTGGTATTCCTGCCTCCCTCCTGTGGTCCTGACTGCCCCCTCTCTTGGGACCTATCCAGAATCTCTTCTGCTGGGATGTGCGGATGCCCAAAGCCCCTGTTCTGATTTACTCCTTCTCTGCTTGTCACCGTGACTGGGTCACTGGCTGTGCCTGGACCAAAGACAATCTATTGGTAAGGGAAGAGGTGGGGGTGGGGCAGAGCTCAGCAGGGTTCCTGGGGGAGGACAACACTGTCCATCTCATCCTATTTCTAACACCCATTTATAATAATAGTAATAGCTGACATTTATTGAGCACTTAGTATGTGCCAGGCAGCTCTTTGAATGTCTTGCCTCTTTTACTCTTTACAACTCCTTGTAAAGCAGATACAGATACTACTATTATCTCTTTCACAGACAAGGATATAGAGCTCAGATAGATTAAAGAACATTTCTAAGGTCAGGTAAGTTATGAACTGAACCAGTAAACATAAGAAAGCCCATGCACTTGGGGTACCTGGGTGGCTCTGTCAGTTAAGCATCTGACTTGATTCCAGCTCAGGTCATGATCTCATGGTTCGTGAGTTTGAGCCCCACGTGGGGCTCCGTGCTGACAGTGCAGAGCCTGCTTGGGATTCTCTCTGTCTCCCTCTCTGCCCCTCCCCTGCTCATGCTCTCTGTCTCTATCAAAATAAATAAACATTAAAAAAAAAGAAGAAGAAGAAGAAAAGAAAGCCCATGCTGTTAACAAGAACACACACTGTCTCCCTAAGGATTTAGTGTGCCCTGTCCCTGCAGTTAAAGGCTATTGCTATGATTTCTTTAGTCCTAAGGCAAAAAACAAAAAAACAAAAAAAACCAACTCAAATTATGCACTCAAGGTTGGTAAAACCTAGTGTTCCAATGCAGAGTCCCTATATTATTCTCAAGAAGAGATGAGAAAGGAGTATCAGTTGAATAAACTTGTCATATCTGCCCTGTCCTTGCCTTTTAGGCAGCTGGATCTTTTCTTGGCATTGCAGACTTTTCACCTTTGTCTGGGTTTGTTGACTGACATTATATTAATAACAAGGACAATAGCCCCTATTTATTCAGTGCTTAGTATGTGCTAGGCAGTGTGCTAAGTCCTAAGTCCAGGCAGGTGCATTAGCCCCACAGCAGCCATATGAGATAGATACACTGTTATTATCCTTATTGAGTAGATAAGAATTCTAAGGCTTAGAGACATGAACTTATCCCAGGTCACAAAGTAAAGTGTGGCAGAGCTAGGATTTGAACCCAGGACATCCCATGTTCTTAATCACAAGCCTTACTGCTCCTCCCCAATATTATAAACACACAAAAATGCTGGAACCATGCTGATAATCCCATTCCTCCAACCTCTGACTCTGCAGGTCTCCTGCTCCAGTGATGGCTCTGTGGGGCTGTGGGACCCAGAACTGAAACAGCAGCTTGGCCAGTTCCTGGGTCATCAGAGTGCCGTGAGCGCCGTGGTAGCCGTGGTGAGAAGGCAGTGGAGAGCTCAGTGGGGGCTCTAGGAAAGCTAAGTAGGCTTTGGGACACTGGGTGCCTTGGGTATCTAATCTCAAAGGTAAAAGAAGTATAAAGAATGAGATACTCGGGCCTGGATTAGAACCGATCTAGGATATTGAGGCTGAGGGTTGGTGTGATGGGAGGAAGAGGGCAGCTTAGTATCTGGACCTCATGCAGGATTGCAGTCCTGAGCCACCCAGACTCTGTCCCTGCGTTTTCCTCACTCTTTGACAATGCCTAAGCCTTTAGTGGTCTGCCCTCACCTCCTGGTAGGAGTCACACTCCCCATATCCTGCTCAATAGGACTCTGTACTGATCCTGTGCTCTGGGGCAGGAAGAACATGTGGTGTCTGTGGGCCGAGATGGGACCTTGAAAGTGTGGGACCATCAGGGCGTGGAGCTGACGAGCATCCCTGCTCACTCAGGACCGATCAGCCACTGTGCAGCTGCCTTGGAGCCCCAGCCAGGTAAGGGATTGTCAGCCCCCTTCCCTCCCTTTTGCCCATGCTTCTTCCCTTCTTTTGACTTAGTCTCTGTGCCTTATCAGCTGGGCAGCCTGGGTCAGAGCTTCTAGTGGTGACTGTTGGACTGGATGGGGCCACACGGTTGTGGCATCCACTCTTGGTGAGTTCCCTGAAAGGACGGGGGTGGGCGGAGTGGAGGGGGTATAGTGGAACAGCCTTTTGTTGTGTTGACATTCCTGTGCCTCCCCCTCCCCCCACCGCTGGGCCCACCTCCATCCTTTCCTCCTAGGTGTTTCACTTTTTTTTTTTTTTAATGTTTATTTATTTTTGAGAGAGAGAGAGAGAGAGAGAGAGAGAGAGAGAGAGTTGGGGAGGGGCAGAGAGAGGGAGACACAGAATCCAAAACAGGCTCCAGGCTCTGAGCTGTCAGCACAGAGCCTGTGCAGGGCTCGAACCCACGAACTATAAGATCATGACCTGAGCTGAAGTCTGACTGACTTAACTGACTGAGCCACCCAGGCACCCCCCTCCTAGGTGTTTCAAACACACACCCTCCTGGGACACAGTGGTCCAATCAGTGCAGCTGCTGTTTCAGAGACCTCAGGCCTCCTGTTGACTACCTCAGAGGATGGTTCCATTCGGCTCTGGCAGGTACCTAAGGAAGCAGGTGAGTGAGTCATGGAGCGAGGCAACATATGAAAGAGGGGTGTGTTCGTGGGACCATGAAGGTCAGGGTGGCCTGATATCTCCTCTTTCATCTCAATAGTGGTTCAGCTTCTAATGCATCACTTCCTTCCTTCTCCAGATGACAGGTATATGCCCAGGAGTCCTACAGCCATCACTGCTTTGGCCTGGGCCCCAGATGGTTCTATGGCAGTGTCTGGGAATCAAACTGGGGAACTAACCTTGTGGCATGGAGCTAAGGCTGTGGCCACAGCACAGGTATGTTGGGGCAACCTTGGTTCCTTGTGTATGTGAGTTCTGGCTGTGCATGTAGTGGCACGTGCTGGGGTAAGAGGGATGTCTGGGAGTGGAAGGAAGGTTAGTCCTGGCTCCTCAGGAATACTGAAATGGACCTGTTGTGTTCTCAAGGCTCCAGGCAGCATCAGTGCTCTGATCTGGTACTCAGCACACACCTTGATTGTTCTCAGTGCTAATGAAAAAGTCAGCGAGTGGCAAGTGGAATTGCAGAAGGGTTCGACACAGAGAAATTTCAGGTGAAAGGGGGCAGCTGGGTTAATGTGATACCACGGTGGTCTCCTCACACCCAGGATTTTGAGCAAATCACTCCACCTCTACTTCTGAACTAGGAACTAACAGGATGTTAGTAAGTGGGGAAAAGACCCTGGGAAATTGTTTTTGGTTCCTCATCATGTCAATTTAAATAATAATTACCAAGTGCCTACTTTATGCTAAGCTCTGAACCAGGCAGTATGAACCAGATTGAAAATCCTTTTTTTTTTTTTTAAGTTTATTTTTATTTATTTTGAGAGAGAGAGAGAGAGCAGGGGAGGGGCAAAGAGAGAGGGAGACAGAATCCCAAGCAGGCTCCACGCTGTCAGGCAGAGCCAAATGCAGGGCTTGAAGTCATGAACCGTGAGATCATGACCTGAGCCGAAATCAAGAGTTAGACACTTAACTGACAGAGTCACCCAGGCACCCCTGAAATTACCTTTTAATTAAGGAAGCACAGTGGAAGAATGTGCACTTAAGTAAACCACCAGCAACATGCAGAGTGGTTAGTGCTATAATGAAGAGAGAGATACATAATTCCTGGGGGTGCAGAATTTGAGAAATTTATGGTGTACAAAAGAGTTGCTGTTTGATGTTGGGCTTAAAGGATGAGCAGGAGTTTTCTAGACCCATAAGGGAAGGGAATGATGTTTCAGGAAGAGCAAGTAGCATTAACAGAAAGCAAGGAGGCATGAGAGTGCATGGTATATTCTGGGCACAGCCAAATGTTGGATTCTTGGTGAGAGTGGGGGTGGGGGTGTCGGGGAATTTGGATTGAAAAGATAAACTGGGGCCAGGTTGTGGAGAGCACAGTGCTAAGAATTTTGAACAGAATAATGATCTGAAATTGAGGAAGAGGATTCTAGTGGCAGTATGGAGGATGGATAGTAGTAGAAAGATGTGAAGGGCAGGGAGATCACCTTTACATTAGTTGTTCTAGTCCAGGGAAGAAATAATGTGGGCCCTGAGCTGGGCAGTAGGATGCAAAGTGGGGAGAGAGGTTTAGGCATCTGTAACAAGTAGAATCCGCAGTGCTTATCAACCAGGATGGAAGGAAAAGACAGGCATGTAAGAGATTCTTAGTTTGGGCAGGTAAGGAGATGGTGATAATGAATACTGACAGAAGGAAAACAGAAAGAGGAAGAGAATTCATAGTGAAGTTAATGCATTGTGTTTGTACTTCACTCCTAAGGAATTCATGGGGAGCAGAGGAGCCTGAGAGAGGGGGACTAAAATAGGAACTTTCTGTCTCATGTAACTTTTTTGCGCTCCAGTCTTCACCTGAACCGAGTTCTGCTGGAGGACTTAGGGTTCCTGACAGGTGTGGCCCTGGCCCCAGACGGTCACACCCTCATCTTGGCCAAAGCAGATTTGGAGTTGCTGCACATGAAGCCAGGGGATGCTCCCTCTATAATCTGGTAGGATCCAAAATGCTGTTTCCTCTCAGGCTACAGAAAGAGGAAAAGTGGGTTAGTGGTTACCCTGAAGTTTGGTCTAACTTAGAACAAAATACTGGGATCTCATAGAGAGATGTTCATGGGTTTGCCTTCTTTCTTTCTTATAAACCAGGAGCGGCTTTACAGAATATCCTATTATGTTGTCTACCCATCAAGACTATGGTGTGTTTGTCCTACAGCTAGGGAACTCTGGAGTTCTTTATTTCATTGTAAGTCCTATTTGAGTATGTATTAAAATGAGCATTTGTCCAGGGCCAATATATATATACATATATATTTTAATATTTGTTTATTTTGGGGAGGGCGCAAGTGAGGGAGGGGCAGAGAGAGGAGGGATAGAGGATCTGAAGCAGGCTCTGCCCTGACAGGCTGATAGGGTCCAATGTGGGGCTTGAACTCACGAACTGTGAGATTCTGACCTGAGCCAAAGTCAGATGCTCAACAGGTGCCCCCCAGGACCAATATTTTTAAAACCTTGGGACCATGATTGAGGATAAGAGGAAGGGAAAGGCATTGGTTCTAAATTCCCTTCTCTTCCTTCAACTGGAGCATTCTATAGTGGGTTTCGGCTTTCCTATGAGGTTTTTTTGATACAAAAAAGGATTCTAGTTTTAAAAAGATCATGGGAAACCATCAACATAGGAGTTTTCTTAATTGCATTTTTTAATGTCTCTCTTGCCTTGCCACTGCAAGTACTAATATCTGGAACAAAACAGACATATCTTATAGACAGTACATGGGGTGAAAGAGGGCAGACACAGAAGGGTACATGCTCCATGATTTCATTCAAATGAAGTTAAAGAACAAGCAGAGGTAATTTACAGTGATAACTCAGAATGTTGTTAGCACAGGGGGTGGGGGTGCTCTGGCATTGACAGGGAAGGGACGTGAAGGCAAGTTTCCAGGGTGATGGAAATGTTCCGCAGTTTGATCTGAGCAGTGATTACATGGATGTGTACATGTGTAAAAGTTCATTCAGACATACATGTAAGATTCATATGCTTTACTGCATCTAAATTACAGTTAAGAAAAGTTCTCAACAGCCCAGAGCTGAAAAGAGTTGCTTTGGCTGGATAGGGTCAAGTGCAAGTAGGCTAAACAAAATGAGCCATCCTTTCACAGAGGCAAAAGGAATCAGGAGAGTTTGAACAGAGCCTGAACTTTGATCTGACCTTGGAGAATCCAAATGGGACCCTAGTGTTAGTAACTCAGGCCAAACCTGAATCTGGTGAGTGTGATGAGTGGACTGAAGGAGTCTGGAGATGCCTTGTGGGGGATGGTAGGTCCTTCAAGGCTGGAAACCTAGCTCTAACCTCTGCCCTTGAAATGGCAGAGTCGTCATATTTGTGTGCCAGTTCTGATGGGATGCTATTGAAACTCGCCAAATGCACCCAGGAAGGAGAATGGGACACAGGTGACATCTGGCAGAAAGAAGCAGAAATGCCTGAAACTCCAACTCCAGGGACAGAGCCATCTATGAATGACAGCATAGATAGCTGGTCACCGCCCCCACAGCTAAAGACACAGCAGCGTAGAAAGGTGAGTTTGAGGGAAGGATCACAAATAGAGGGAAGGAGGCTCTAGGTCTGACAGACTGATGCTTCCTAACAGCTCACCATACCGCTTCTCCTTTCCCTCCAAGATTCACTCGGGCTCTGTCACGGCTCTCCATGTGCTGCCAGGGCTGCTGGTGACAGCCTCAAAGGACAGAGATGTTAAGCTGTGGGAGAGACCCAGTATGCAACTGGTAAGTGCATATATGTGTAAGAAGGGCTAAAGGATGTCACAAGAGAGGAAACTTAGGCAAAGAGTGTACAAAAGATCAAAAATCTGGTTTCTTCTGTCTTTGCTATGACGTGCAACTGACCTGTTTCCAGATTAAAGGCATTAATGTGAGGGGCACCAGAGTGGCTCAGTCATCTAGGCATCTGACTTCAGCTCAGGTCATGATCTCACTGTTTGTGAGTTTGAGCCCCACGTCAGGCTCTGTGTTGACAACTCAGAGCCTGGAGCCTGCTTTGGATTCTGTGTCTTCCTCTCTCTCTGCCCCTACCCTGCTTGTACTCTGTCTCTCTCTCTCTCTCAAAAATAAACATTAAAAAAATTTTTTTTTAAGGCATGAATGTGAGAGATAAACAAGTTAGTAAGGAGGCCCTAGGCTTGTAGCCCTTATCTCCCCCTTTTCTGTTCCCCGTTGTAGCTGGGCCTGTTCCAATGCGAAGGGGCTGTGAGCTGCCTGGAACCTTGGCTGGGCCCTAACTCCACCCTGGAGCTCGCAGTGGGAGACACACAGGGCAATGTGTACTTTCTGTCCTGGGAATGAAGGCAGAGACACCACTGTGCTAGAGATGCAAAGCCTGAAGATACCAGTGGCTACTTTCTTGATTAAGTTTTAAAAATAAAGTGTCAGAAAACCTCAAGTGCAGTCTTGCCTATGCTCTGAAGTGGATGTGGACCAAGAATATGGGAGTTCTAATGTTTTTTTTTTTCTGATTTAACATTAATTCTTATTAGAACTGCAAGAAAAAGAACCAAATCTATAGTAGACATTCTTTGAAACCAGGCTTTAGAAATCTTCTATCATTTGCTAACCCCAGGATCCTAAGATACCATTCCTGCCAGTAGGAAGGATGAGTGATGTTGCACAGCACTTAGTGTGAACAGAGAGCTGAAGACCTCTCACTTAGTCAACAAAGAATAAGAGGGGTGCCTGAGTGGCTCAGTTGGGTAAGCATCTGACTCTTGATTTCAGCTGAGGTCATGATCTCACGGTTCATGAGATCGAGCCCTGTGTCAGGCTCTACATTGATAATGCGGGGTGTACTTGGGATTCTCTCTTTCTCTCCCTAAATAAATAAATAAATAAATAAATAAATAAATAAAACATTAAAAAAAACTAAAAGAAGAAAGCATAAAGGAAGGAAGAGTGAGTTGAAAGTGCCCAGTTAGGGCATTTAGAGAGAACATTAGGCTCCACTCATAGAAACGGTGTCTTCTATGCAGAACTACCTACCCAGCTAAGAGATGAAAAGCCAGGCCACTGAAACTACAACGAGACTTCTGGTTTTCACACCCTCTGACAGAGCAGCAGCAGCCATTTGACTTACATACATTTGTCAATATAGTAATTTGCATTCTTGGAAGAAATCACAAAAGTGTATCTCTCAAATTGAAGTTCACACAGATTAAAACAAATGAAAAGGTAGAATAATTATACCAATGGACTCACCAGGGACTGTGATCCTTCTAAGCTCTAGAACCTTATTTTCCTGTAATTCTATCTTATGGGAGAGGAAGTTCCCTGAGGCCCTTTCTAAGGGTTAGGGAAAGGTTAAAGATCTATGTCCCAAGAATTCAAGGACTTGTATATGAGAAGCCAAGATTTTGTCCTGGTTGGTAAGGTTCTCTTAAAGAAATACCACTGCACTCTGACCTAGAAATGAGTTTTGTGGATTTGGGGAGTTGAGGGGTACTGAGTTTTGTTCTCATTGCACCTTGATTCTAGGTTTTACATGGAGAAATCACCTGAGGGACTTTTTCCTTACCTCTACCAATGCCTCATGGTCTCCCTCAGCCAGAGGATAAAGACATAAGAAATGCCATCAGCTGATGTCTTAATCATAGGTCATGCTTCTGTCTTTTCTCATGTGCCTCATGCAAGGACTCTAAAAATACTTTCAAGACCACCTCCTCCATACACCTTGTGACTAGAAGTCCAAATGAAGGTTTTTTGAAATTTATGATTTATAATACTACCTAGAAACGCTAGAGATCCATGGCATGGCATCATCCTAAAAGTTGCTGATTTCAATCTTTGGCCTTTTCCTCCTCTGAAAGCATGGGCCAAGGACAGGAGGAAGCCCTAGATGTCTGTCTTCCATGCTTAAAAATTCTACAAAAGCACCCCACCGAAGGCTAGAGGAATGGAGATAAAGAAAATTAAAAGGCTAACTTGACCTTTGCTCAATAGACTCAGCCTTGTTGGCCAGGCCTCCTTGAAGGGGTTTTTCTACCTATTTTATCTTGTAGACCTTGTATCTGGCAAGGTCAGAGTATACTTGCTATGAGTGACAATAAGAAGAGACTCTAGGTAAAAGTAAGTATGTGCCCAAGGGAGTTGAGGTTTTAGTTTAAACATCTTCTGAGTTCTTATCATTAAGAAGAAATTCAGTGTCTCCTAGTATCTGGATGAGTTCCACAATTATAGCTATTGGATTGTGGGATCATAGGACATCAGAGCAGTCTTCTCCTACCCATCCACAAAAATATATTTTTCATATACCAAATTTTTATACATGTTTCTACCTATCTATTCACAATCTGTTTTCAAATCGAGAGCAGAGCTACTTAAAGTTTAGTTTGTAAACTAGTGCCGGTCCACAAATCATTATTATTATTATTTTTTGTTTTATTTTTTATATTTGAGAGAGACAGAGAATGAGTGGGGGAGGGGCAGAGACAGAATCCGAAGCAGGCTCCAGGCTCAGCCCAACGCAGGGCTCAAACTCACAAACCGTGAGATCATGACCTGAGCTGAAGTCTGGCGCTTAACTGACTAAGCCACCCAGGTGCCCTGCCAGTCTACAAATTATTAGTGGTTCACAGTAAGTACAGAAATTGAGAGTAAGCATTTAGAAATTGTTATAGAAATTTGAACAGTAATCTTATATATCTGACAAATTTAATAATAAAAACTGAAGCTTGTAGTTTGTATGCTTTTCACTTCATTTTCCTAGTTCCTCATTTTTATTAAATTTTATGAAAGTGTTGTTCCATGACAGACCAGAAATTAAAACAAAGAAACAATTGGTCCTTCATCACAGAAAGTTTGAGAAACACTATTTAAGAGAAACCCGGTACCCAAGTGGCTAAAAGCATAAACTTGGAAAAAGCCTGCCTGAGTTCAAATCTCCATGCCTCCCTTTCCCTGTCTATTAAATAGGAACAATAATGGGACCTACTTCTTGGGGATATTGTAAGAATTAGATGAGTCGCGGTGGGTGAAACATTTGATGTGCTAAGTGTTCAGTAAGTCTAGCTTGACTGTTCTTTTACTGACCCAATAGTGCAAGTATTACCTTGTTACTCTTCCTCAAAAATGTCTTCATTACTGGTATTTATTTAATTGGTCAGATGAAATCTGGGCTAAATTCTTCAGTTTTCAAAAAACTTATATATGTGGAGCTGATATTCTTTCAAATACCTTATCTTTCCGTCCAGGAAAATGGATGTGTTTTCTGTCAGTTAGGATAGTGAGGTTATGCTATGGTAACAACTCCAGAATCTCAACAGCTTAAAATAACAAAGATTTATTTCTTCTCATGCCACAGCAAGGATTCATGAGCGATTCTGCTCTACTTTGCTCACGCTTAACATTTTCAGTGACTGCAAAGGCAGGAAAAAGGAAATGTGGCAAAAACCAACCAAACAAACAAAATCTGTGGGCTCTAAGTCTTCAGTCTAGAAATAAAACACATCACTTCCACTCATATTTTGTAAATGTGAGCAAAGCAAGTCACATAGCCCTACCCACTGTCAAAAGGGAGAGAGGTATCATCCTATCTCGTACTGGGGAGAACCAGGAACCAGATACACAGTTATACCCCTAAAGAACCTATTGGCATTGGTGTTTTTCCAGTAAAATGGCTCTTAATCCTTTTTTTTTTAAATCATTTAAGATTTCCAGAAGAGTATTCCTATATACTTTTCACCAAGCTTCCTCTAACACTAACAACTTCCATAGCCACATTTAGATTTCCCATTTTCTATAGTCCAGAATACATTGCATTTACTCATCCTGTCTCCTTAGTCTCCGCCAATTGTGAGTTTTTCAGTCTTTCTATAACCTTGACACTTTTGAAGAATACTGGTTCAGTGTTTTGTAGAATGTCTTTCAGTTTGGTTTTGTCTCATGTTTTTTCATGAGTGAACTAAGATTGTGGATTTAAGGGAAGAATAAAAGATATGATATGTCCTTCTTGTTATATCATATCTGAAGCACATGTTATCAACATGACTTCTTACTGGTGATGTTAATTTTGATCACTTAAAAAAAATTTTTTTTGAGGGGGCGCCTGGGTGGCTTAGTTGGTTAAGTGTCCAACTGGCTCAGGTCATGATCTTGCAGTTCATGAATTCGAGCCGCACGTTGGGCTCTGTGCTGTCAGATCAGCCTGGAGCCTGCTTCAGATTCTGTCTCCCTCTCCCTCTGCCCCTCCCCCACTCATGGTCTGTCTCAACCTCTCTCTCAAAAATAAACATTAAAAAAAATTTTTTTTAAAAATTCCTTTCCAGTCTTTGCTGAATGTTTATCATGAAAGGGTGTTGGATTTTGCCAAATGCCTTTTCTGTATCTCATGAGATCGTCATGTGACTTTTGTCCTACCCTGATAGATTTGCATATGTTGAACCAACTTTGCATTCCTTTGATAAATCTCACTTCATCATGGTGTATCATCCTTTTTGTTACTGGTTTAGGCTCGGTAGCATTTTATTGCGCATCTATACTCTTAAGGGAAGTTGATCTATAGTTTTCTTTCCTGGTGATAACTTTATCTGGTTTTGGTTTCATGTTACCTCATAGAATGAGTTGGGAAATACTCTCTTTTACTTTTTGGGGAAGTGTGTAGTCTAGTTTTAATAGCAGCACAGTATTTCAATGAGTGAATATATTTAACTAGGGATCTTTTTTTACATAGAACAACGCTACACTGACATCATCTATACAAACATGCAGATCTGTGGTTTTTAGGTCAAAGGGTATGTACATTTTAAATTTTGACTGGTAATCTGATCTCTAAAAAGTTACAGGCTACTGTTTTCATTTAAATAACCTTCACTTTTATCTAGTGAAGTATGGTTTTGTCTGTGTTTGTGTGTGTGTGTGTGTCTGTGTTGCATGTGTTTACAAATAATCAGGAAGTCTTTGGATCTGACCTGGACTTTGGTACTTCTTAAATGGAACAGGGTATGTCAAAATTCATTCTATTCTCTCCTTTCCTCCCTGAGATGTATTTAGGCTTAGTGACAAGTCCTCTAAGTGCTTCCAGATTTTTGGACATCTGCTGAATCCTAAGATAAGTGGTGGGAGACCTGGTCTGCAGTTGGTAAATGGGGGAAAAAGTCAAGTTAGAAGATTTGGATGGGAACAAGGGAACAATTTGGCCTCTGTTGTCTCTACCCTTCTTGTAAGAATACCCAACAAACTTCAGTTTGCATAAAAATTGAATTAAGTGGGGGAAAAACATCACTATCCATTAGCATCGTCAATGCACAGAAGCTATTCTTCTGTGAAGAAACAGGATCCTGAGTAATTTGTAGCTAGCTGTGGGATACATAGAGCAATGGGTACTTTCTGTCCTGAAAATGAAGAAGTACGAATGTGAGAAGAAATAGGTATTTGGAGAAGTTGAGCCCAAAGAAGCCAATGGTAGATTTGTGCTATTTTTATTACATAAAATATCAGAAAAGTCAAAAGTACAACACTACACATTTTCTTGTTTGAAGATCACATCTTATCCGGGTTATTTACGATTGACATTCACCACAGCTGCAGGAAATTAAACCGTACCTTTAGAAGGTATCGCATGCGGACCTGGTTGGGGCTATAGACAATGAATTCATTGTAGTTGAGGGTATAACCCTCTGGATTCAGAATTCCTGTGTCACTTGCTGGTCCTAAGGGTACTGTACTCCCATTCCTGCCAAGTAGAAGAAAGTGTGTCAACATCGGCGTCAGTGTCAAAAGTTGGAATACAGAAAGTAGAGAGTCTTATCTGACCAAAAGGAGACTTCTGGCCCTCTAGACTGAATACTTACAGAGTGATGAAGGAGGCAGGACTGGGAGCCATCTTGCCCAGTCCCTTGGTGCTATGTTTGCCCTGAAGTAATCTTTCTGCCTCAGGATTGGCCTCTAGTAGTTCATTACACTGACCTAGAGCTACCTGCAAAGCAAAAGATCTTTTAACACCCACATCCTACTGAGAAGTGGATGGCTCTAAGGCCAAACAGAAAATCCCATCAGTACTTTCTTCCCCTACTCCTGCAGAGGAACAGAATGAAAATTGCCCTTGGTCCCCTCTCAGGTTCTCCCAGGTATACCTCCTGGTTCCGGAGTCAAACTGTTCTCTTTGGAAAAATAGGAACTCATAACAAACTAGAGATCATAAATATGTTCATCTCACCTCTGATAAAAGCAGCAGTCCAGTATCCTTCACACGAGAAGCAAAGCAGTAATTGGCACTCTTAGAAGACATGTCGGCAAAGTAGATTCCTTTCCCAAACTGAAATATATCAACAGCCATGAAGGTCAGCTGCTTAACCCACTGTGTTAGAAAGGAGGCCTATACCAGTGACCCTATGTTGCCATTATCTTAAACACTATATAGACCCTTCTCCGTTTCTCCTTGCAGTTCTGTTCCAGAGAAGGCAGATGTATTGGTGAGTCTCTCTTTCTGAGGGGGTAGATGGGATATCTTTAGGAATTTAAAGGAAGAGGGAAAAGGTAAGAAATGTTAGGGTTTTTAGTGAGCTGTTTTAATTCTTGGGAAGAATCCTAATCTAGAAATACAAGAGAAAAAAAAGGACTGCGAAAATTATTGTTATCCTTTACCCTGAGCTTCCTTCCAGGATTCAATTTCTACTCACCATGTAACCTGTGATGGGAGCCTCAGGTGGGGCAATTCGAAGCCCATGGCTCAGGATTCCCACCCAGTTAGTAAGTCTGGAACCATGCCACAACAGCATCCTAGGGAAAAGCCATTACTATTATTGCCCTCTATTGCTCTCCAGCAGGGATAGGCCATAAGCACAAAAAAGCCATTTTCTGCCATTTTCCAGAGGTCCCATAACCACACTTCAGGCAAGGGAATGTTTTCCCAAACCCAAAGCTAAACTCAGACCTGTTATGAAGGTCCTCTCTGAAGGCTTCTTTTTCACCCTCCTTCTCTACTTCAAAAACATCCAGCAAGGTCATGGTATAGTCCCTGTGTGTGGGAGCATGAGTAGACTGTAGGTACTGGGAAATCACCTGTGAAAAAAAATGAAAGAAATGGCTGATACAGACTGTACAAGAGACCAGACTGAGCTGAAGAACCTTGGGGCTTCTGGTAAAAACCGGCAGACTTCCTGCTCCCTAATGGTCTCACAAGGCAGTGAGAGAGCTGTACTTTCCCCAGTTCCTGGTACACAAAAACTCTGCTCTATGTAAAAGTTTGCTCTTAACCAGAAGCACTCAGAGAACAGTGGGGTTAGGGGGATGGGTCTTAAAGGCAGGAAAATACATGATCATTTTTCTTACTTTGAACTCATAACTTTCATGGTCTAGAGGGTGCAAGGCACAATGTAGTTTCCTATAGTGCTGGTCCAATGGGTGTTCTGGGCTTTGCAGCTCCATCTTCACAAGCTTAATGGCAATTTCAATGTCTCCCAAAGCCTGGCAAGATGAGACGCAGGATCAATGTGTAGGAACTTGGGAACAGAGTTAATGCTTCCCAATCTACACATGTCTCACCTCTAGTAGTTGTACTTTGTCTGACAGCTCTTTTTCTGTCCGGATTAATGGAGGGGTACGGAGTCTAAGAACAGAGATATAATTCATAATCAGTTCTCTGATGTGTGACCGAAGGCACGTGACTGAAAGTAACAGACTAAAGATAGGTCCTTTAGAAAATAAGTATAAAAAACTGGGGTTTTCCACGCGAGGGAGAATCTGTATATATATAAAGAGAGGTTCCAAATATATAAATATATGAAGAGAGGTTATGTACATAACCTTGATATCTGTATACACTACAAAGTGATCCCAAGTCCAGTTACCATCCGTCACCATACTGTTGACCTCCTTCACCCATTTCGCCCACCCCCAACCACCTTCCTCTGTCTGGTTCTCTGTATCTGTGAATTAGTTTTTGTTTTGTTTTTTTTAGATTCCACATAAGTGAAATCACATGGTATTTGTCTTTCTCTGTAGACTTATTTTGCTTAGCATAACAGTCTCATAATCCATCCATTCATGTTGTGGCAAATGGCAAGATTTCATTGTTTTTTATGGCTGAGTAGTATTCCATTGTATAAATATACCACATTGTTATCCATTCATCTGTCAATAGATACTTAGGTTGTTTCCATATCTTGGCTATTGTAAATAATGCTGCAATGAACACAGGGATGCACATATCTTTTCAAATTGATGTTTTCATACTCTTCAGATAAATATCCAGAGGTGGAATAGCTGGTCCATATAGTAGTTCTATTCTTAGTATTTTGAGGAATCTCCATACTGTTTTCCATAGTGGCTGTGCTAATTTACAATTCTACCAACAGTGTATGAGAGTTCCCTTTTCTCCACATCTTTTCCAACACTTGTTATTTCCCATATTTTTTTAAATAATAGATGAATCTTTATATCAATATCCATAAAGAATAATTTGGATATAGTCCTGTCTAGAAGCAGAAGTAGACCTGTTGACCACTTAAGGTTATTTTTAGGTCACAGAGCTCTATAAAGCAATGAAAGGAATAAAAACAGAATCAACACCAGAATATAGCATCAACAAAGATAAAATGTATTATACCTACAATCATTTGAATTAGGGAGTTATATGTCTGAAGGTATTTTACTTGTTGGTTAGATAGCTAGACCCATATTCTCTTGGGTAACTTCCATTTGGTCAGAAAATATGGTTGTAATCAGGTCAGGAGTTTGCATTCCAAACTTGTAAGCCGACTAAATAGGCTATCTCTAAATTATTTTGGCTCTGTGTTTATCCAAGATGATCATTTCATTAGAAATGAAAGATTAAAAAAATTATAGTTGCTGCTGAGTGATATAGGGTATATGGTTAGGTAGAAGACCAAAGAGAAGTAACAGCACAGGCTTTACCCAAAGTCATGTGGGATCCTTGTGTAGAATTCATTGCATGCTTCCAGGAGAGCTCGTCCATGCTGGCCAGCCCGAATACAATCCTCAATCTTCTTAAGAGACTGGTAGCCTGCCTTGATTTGTGCCGCTGTCAGCTTCCCTGTAGGCCCAGCCAAAGAGCATCAGATCCCACACGTGGAGTCTTACCCTGTAAACTGTATTCACATGCCTACCCAACAAAGACTCTCACCACTCAACTTTCAAAACAGCTTCTCTCCCCTCATACTACCTCTTACCCCAGATCTCCTGTTCTTCATTCATACTATCAGCAAGCTTTAAATCATGAAGGTGACTAAATATTCCATGAAAGGAACTAGGAAATATAGAGAGGGAATGTAGGATAGAATCTGAAGTCCTACCGAGAGGGGCTTTCTTGGTATCATATTTCATTTCTACCATCATCTCTTCCATGGCCTGGACATTACAGATCAACTCTATCAGCTCCTGTACACGGAGATCTAGCTGCGATTCTGGTTTCAAGGGGGATTTAAGAGATTCCTTTTTTGTTTTCTCTTCATTCTACAGCCAAAAAAAAAAGAAAAGAAAAATATGAAAGTATCTATTTTGAGGTCCCTACAAGGGATGGCTCTACAATATTCCTGGCAGGTGAACATCAATCAGCCTTTGCTAGACCACAGGTTCATTCCATTATTAATGTAGTTAGAGTACTCAGTGTGACTCCTACATCTGCCTCCCATAGTTAAACACTCAGAATAAGTCTAAAAGGCTCTCCTAATATGCTGGTAAGTATGTAAAGACAGCTACTATGTCTCAGATCTTCTCATCTTAAAATGACTAAGACTTTTACATTTTTCAGATACTGTATGTAACAGTTTTCAGCATCCTGGTTGCAACTCAATTTGTCAAAATTATTATTATTTTCTTTATTGGTATGGTATATACTGGTAGTATATAACCAAAAGTGAAGACAACTTTATTTTTTTTTAATTTTTTTTTTTTTAACGTTTATTTATTTTTGAGACAGAGAGAGACAGAGCATGAATGGGGGAGGGTCAGAGAGAGGGAGACACAGAATCTGAAACAGGCTCCAGGCTCCGAGCTGTCAGCACAGAGCCTGACGCGGGGCTCGAACTCACGGACCGCGAGATCATGACCTGAGCCGAAGTCGGCCGCTTAACCGACTGAGCCACCCAGGCGCCCCAAAAGTGAAGACAACTTTAAATGCAGTTTCATCACTGTGACTATATATTACTCCTCTCTGGATCCATACATTAAACTTCAGGACCTAAGATTTTATAAGAACCATACTAGACAGTAGAGACTAGACAGCATTTTCTATCTTCATTCTATAGTCCCTTTAAGATTACAAAGATCCGTGAAAGTTATCCCTGAGGTAACTGTTATCTTCAGTTAGGTGGTGAACAGCAAGACTCAAGACACCCTGGTCTGTTCTAGTCTAGGACCTGATCTAAGCCATTCTGTTAGACTTCACCTTGGTTAAAAGGAAGCAGTTTTCTCCCCAAATGTGTAGTCGGTTTACCTGTGCATTGGTGGCATAGTCCATTTCTAGCATATCATATTTTCCAGGCACCTTCTTAAACTTCTTACGATCCTCCCAATTGTTTTTTGTTTTGTCAAGGAATCTGTAGAATCCATGATGGTGAGAATATCTTACAAATAAGGGTCTACTAGGAATGGGCTTATAATTGTTTCCTTAGAACATCTCCAAACTATGTCTCCCCCCAACCCCCAAACTTCTTAGAACTCTTTTATACCCAAGTTCCCACAAATCTGGACTCTAAATTAGGATCCTGAATAGAAAGAAAAGCTCTGGAGACAAAGGGAACAAAAAAATGGGAAAAAAGGGTCCTTGAGCTTCTTAAAGGCCCCAAAATACCACATAAGCCATTGAGATTTTAGACAAAAGATCCCTATCTGCAACCTGTCTCTGAAAGATTCTCAGAGACTCCAGAAAGCTCTGCATCCACATCATAGTGAAAGAATTTTTAAAACTCTAGCTGCAATATTCTCATCCTACCCACTTGGGTTTCCCAAGTTTCCTTAATTGTTGGTCATGTGCTAATTATATTAGATTCTTCTATTTTTAGTCAATTTCAACATTAGGTGATATAATCACTAACTAAAGAGGCAGTTTGGTGTTTCAGTCACAGAATGTCACAGTGGAAATACATTAACAGTGAGGCCAAATCACACTTCCTATAAAATTCTTAAAGAAGACACATCCAAGAAGAATAGTATTTTTTTGGTACTCACTTCTTCTGAAAGATTTCCTTGGCTTTGTTGAGGTCCCCTGAACAAGCCACCAAGCTGTGCTGCCCCATTTTCCCCACTGCAAAGTAAGTGCCACACATAAGATGGTTTCCTGCCAATCCAAGAAGAGTTCTCTCTCGAAACAAGCCAGCTCTCTAAGGTCTCCCTGCTTATCATGTGACAAATGGGCAGGAAGGGGAGAAGGAAAGGTGAATGGATCCAGGAAGCTGATCCTGTTGATACTAGTTACCTGCTAACTGCCACAGTCCCTGAGCAGCATTAGCAGACCAACTGCAGGACACTCCCAGCCTCAATAGGCTGCCCTAGGTTTTTCCAATGAGGATGCTTGCTATTCCATTTGCAAGCCCCTCCCAGGTTACAGAGCCTCCATTCTACCAATTGAAACCCAGGGGATCTTTTGGTTACTCACTAAGCCGCTTCAGGGTTTCTGAATGACCAATCAGAAGATCCATAATAAAAGTCATTACCCCGGCCCCATCTCATCCAAACACTGAAGTGCCTCTGGGCATCATCTTCTAAGAGCTGAATCAAATAGTACTTGTTGTTGTTGAACTGAAGATTAGTCTATGATGAGAGAAATATGAACATAAGAGAGAGGTTTACAAATGGAAGCCAATAAACCGATGACTCTTCCGTGGTCACAGGTACCAGTTATTGCTATAAGGAAAAGGCTAATATAAGGGACTTCAGAATGAAAGATCTGGGCATTGGGACACTGTCATCAGTAATTATCAAGAAGAATTGCCATAAATAGAATGGCTCCTCCCTTTACCTGATTTAGCATGACATCATAGACATCCTTCCCTTCACAGTACACATGGGCCTAGAGAGAGAAGGAAAAAATTGACATCAGTATAGTCTCAGCCCTAATGAGATCCTAAGTGACACTAAATTTTCTTCTGCCTCAAGATGTCATTCTCCAGCACTGCCAACAGCCATCTTCCAAGGAAAGAAATGCCAAAGTATGTTCTTCTCCCCATAACCTGTTATTCCTATAATGAAAACACGTTGCTTTTTTTGTAATTACAGAAAAACAAATGATTCTGACAGTTAAAACCTCCAAAGGAAGCCTTTTTTCTGTATTCTTCACAACCTTTTCACATTTATCAGTAACTCATGCCATACCAGGGCAGTTTCTCATTAGAACAGAGATGGTTCTTCCTTGATAATGGTATAATTTTCTAACTGAGAAAGAGAATGAGGTGTGGGAAGCTGATGACAACCCCAGAATTTAGAAATACCCTGATTATTATCCCCAAACTCCACCACTTCCATCTCTTAGCCTTAGAGAAAATTAATCACAAGCAGTATTTGGGAAAGGACTCCTAAAATGAATCCTAGCAGTGTTCTGGACAAGAATCCAAGTAACAAATGAAAAACTGCTTTCTGAGAAACCAATGCGCAGAGGAGTCTCTCACCTTCCCCACTTTGGCTGTGCACTCCGGGTCCACAGGAGCTTTTCCCTTTAACAGCAAAGTCTTCACAGACTCTGAGGAAAGACAGATACAGACTACAGCTACTTACATGAGGATCGAAAATAGCTATCATGTCATAATTAACTTTGCCCTTCCCAAGCAACCCTGATCTGCCCAGTTCTCAAGCTGTTTAAACTACATGAAACTGAAGATTCCGAGAAAGTAGATGAGTACTACACCCAAAGGATAGAATATTAATTATATCTCTGAGAAAGGAAGAAGAGTTGAAAGAATAAGACATCCCTCACCCGCAGCCTCCCATAGACACTCTTGCTAGCCTCCCTGGCCTACCATTTGAAGCTGACCTTGCTTATCTTCTGTCCTGTCATTATTGGTCTTTCCTTCAGTCACAGGCTCCTTCTTTACCCCCTGCCTTTCGCATCTTCGAGTTTTCTTTGCAGGAGGCCAGTCTTCTGTAGCTACGTTGCTATTATTAACTCTTCCAGCTTTGTTTAATGCTACAGAAGCTATGGGCACAAAGAATGGGCAAAGAACCAAAAGAAAGAATGAGTACCCAATGAACACGACCCTAGTTTGAAAAAACATCATCTTTTTAAAGAAATGGCTCAAGATGGTTTTGTAAATATACAAAGAAATAATACCTGCAAACCACTATTCTTGATAATAGTCTAGAAATCACTTCCTAAACTGCTATTCTAGCCAAATAATAAACTAAACTAAACTAAACTTAAATTAAATTAAATTAAATTAAATTAAATTAAATTAAAATGGAGCCCCACGGGCTCTTGTGAGCTCATAGCCTAAGGCAAGAGTCTCATAGCCTGCTTATCTCTATTTATTCGTGCCCCCAAACTTTCTCAACACCTATCCTCAAACTAAGGTGGTATGAGATTATGGTTAGTAGAGTGCTCTGGAGTTTGTCTCTAGCTTAAAGCCTAGCCCTGTCTCTTCTGGCAGTGAAACCCTGTAGAAGTTATTTCATCTCTTTGTACTTTAGTTGCCCCCACTGTAAAATCCAGAGGATAACAAAAATAGTATATAATTTGTAGGATGGACTTACGCACTTAAAAACATAATACACAGAGAGTATGATGGCTCATCAGTTCTAAAACCTGAATTTTACTATCTCTGAAACTGGTATGCATCCTACAGTGGATGACATATAAGCAATGAATCACGTTTTAGTTGGAAGCATTTTTCCTTTCTTAGTGATACATAATGATGCACCTCAATTTTTTTTAATTGGACATTAGGTGTTTAAAATAGTGCTGGCACTGTTAGTTATTAGATGTCTACAAGCAAGCCCTTCTCATAATTCTGTAATCCAAAAAGGTCTGAGAACCGAAATTTTAAAAGTTTTACACCTAAACTAGCTTGATAGCTAAGGGCGGGTCAAAGGGCGACGGAAGGGGAGGGGCTAGGGCAGAGGGCCCCGTTCCCTTCAGACTCCCCGCCCCTCCAGCATTAGCCCCCTACAATGTGCTCCGAACCTCGTGCCCTACCGCTGCGAGTTCCCCGCCGCCGGGCCGCCATGAAGCCAGAACTTGGGCGTCATCAACCCTCTCCCAGGAATCGCCCGCCTAGTCACAAGGCGGGAATACAGCGCGCGTGCGTCCTGGAGAGAAGACGTCTACAAAGGACAGGGGCGGTACACCCCTCGATATTTGCATGTTGCTGTGCGTTGTGGGAAGTCACCATAACTGAGAAATGTCTTTAGGTATGGGAGTCTTATAAATGCTCGGCGGGGCCACCCTTTCCCATAGGGCGGAGGGAAGCTCATCGGTGGGGCTACGCGCTGAGTGCCTTAAGTCACTCTACCCCATGTCCCCTGGGAAGGTCTGAGACTAGGGCCAAAAGCGGCCCTAACAGGGTCCTCCCTGAGGTTCGGGGAGGTGAGTTCCCAGAGAACGGGGCTCCGCGCGAGGGCAGACTGGGCAGGAGATGCCATGGACCCCGCCCTCGAGGAGGGGCCTGGCGGATGCCTTCTTAGCCGGAGCTTGGAAAAGACTCACGGCCGGCGAAGTGAGTTCAATGGCTGAGGTGAGGTACCCCCCAACGGGGGGGCCTCATAACCCAATTCAGACTACTCTCCCCCGTCCTCCTTTTGAAAAAAATAAAGCGGGACAAGGAGAAAGTTACAGTTACAAATCCTAGAATAGAAAGCTCTAATAGTGGAAGTTTGAGTAGTGAAAGCTTCAGAAAGTTGACTTTGGCTAGGGGAAGAAAGGGGGATACAAGGGTCAGGGGAGCTATGGGAATGCTAATGATCTAGGGAGACTTTGAAGACCGGAGAAACCTGGTCATTTGGCTTTTACAAAGGTACTTGGTGATGACATTAGGAGTTCTCAGATATTTGGGTGCCACCGCCCCACAGAGGGTGAGGGCAGTGCACCTAACAAGCATAACAGACTTCAGATCCCTGCCCCCCATCCCAGACGCTCTGAATGTGAGGGTCTTTATTCTTACCGATAACACCTGGCAACCCTGGTGTTGGTGATTTTCATTATATGTATAGATACAGAGATATTTATATATTCATTACTTCAACAAATATTTATTGGGGACCTTACTGGGTTTGGGGGTTACAATAGTTTGGTCAAGATAGAGAATAGTTTGGCCAAGATAGAACTCGTGTCTTCATGGAGTTCACAGTGTAGCTGCGGGCAGATATTAATCAAGTAATCACACAAGCAGAAGCAAAAGTACAGCTACAATGGAAGGAAGTTCTAATGGGAGAGTAAACTGCGGAACTCATCACTGAGGCCATGACAGGAGTTGAGCTGTATTGGAGAATCACAAAGTGAACAGGGGAGAAAAATGGCTGAAACAATGAGTGCAAAAGGAAGCGTGGTATGAGATCAGCCGGAGAGGCAGCTAGTTTCCACAGCAAGCTAGGCTAGAAATTATATTTTGTCCTACTGCGTGTCTGTGTATGAACGACAGATGGGTTAAGGACTAATATTCAAAAATAAAACTTGAAAACTCTTAGGCAGAAAATACACACAAATATCTTTTAGATCTTGAGGTAAGGAAGGGGTTTCTTAAGACAAAAGTCACTGAGTATAAGAGAAAATATTAATGCATTTAATTATATTAAAATTAAAGAATTTTGTTCATCAAAACACATAAAATTTAGAAAAAAGAAAACAAAATTCTCATTGTTTGCATGTGGTTTGATTGTGAATATAAACAATCCAGAAGAAACTACAGGATAAAATTTTTAACTCAATAGGAAAGTTTAACAAGGCTGATAGAAAATAACCTGTAAGAATAAATTGCATTTTTATAACAGAACTTCAAACAAATAGAAATAAAATTTTTAAGAAATGATAGTATTTAATATAACATCAAAGTATTAAGTATTTGGGAATAAATCTAACAAAATGTAGATGCTCAACAAATACTTGTTGGATGGGATTGGTTTGGTTAATTTCTTTCGTTGGTAGGTCAAAATCTGTTGCATCTAACTTAATTATAGCACAAATAAGCTAGACTGGTCTAAAAGGCATTAGTTTGGAGATAGGAAAATGTACTAAAAATAGAAAATTTATTAAAACTAGCTAATACTCAGCAGAGCTTTCTTTGTGTACTAGACACTGAGTAAAGTGCTTTAACGTGCATAATCTCATTTAATCTTCAAAATAATAAAAGCTAGAATTTATTTGGTGCTTACTATGCTATGAGCTTTACATACATTAATTCTCACAACAACCCTACAGGGTAGGTATTGTTTTTGTCCCCATTTTATGGCTAAAGAATTTGAGCTTTAGAACATTTTAAGTAATTTATTCAAGCTCACACAGTCTATTTGTTTGCTGGGGCTGCCATAGCTAGCTCACACACTGGGTGGCTCAAACAACAGACGTTTATTTTCTGAATTCTGGAAGCTAGAAATCCAAGATAAAGGTGTCTACAGTGTAGGTTTCTTCTAAGGCTTTTCTCCTTGGATTGTAGATGGCTGTCTTCTTCCCTGTCTTCCCAATCACTATCCTCCCTCTGTGTCTATGTGCTAATCTCATCTTCTTAAAAGGACACTGGTGATGCTGGATGAAGGCCCACTCATATGACCTGTTTTACCTTAATTACTTCTTTAAAGGTCCTATCTCCAAATACAGTCACATTCTGAGCTCGTGGGAGGGTTTAAAACATATGCATTTGGGAGGCAGGATCACAATTTAGCTCGTAACACCCAGTTCATAAGAGGCAGGTCAGCTCTACTACGTAACTCCAAAATTTATTTTTATCTACTAGACTATTGTATTGGTCAAGTTTCTTGGTAGTAATTACCATACCCCCCACATTTTAAAAAATTTATTTTTATTTTTAGTTTTTCTTCTCTTAGTTGTTATTTTTTATGGTAGTCAGAGTGAGAATTACTGAGATATATTTTGAAGATATAACTTTTTAAAAAATTTTTTAATGTTTATTTATTTTTAAGAGACAGAGAGAAACAGAGCACGAATAGGAGAAGGACAGAGAGAGAAAGAGACACAGAATCCCAAGCAGGCTCCAGGCTCCAAGCTGTCAGCACAGAGCCCAATGCGGGGCTTGAACCCATGAACCATGAGATCATGCCCGGAGCCGAAGTCAGAAGCCCAACAGAACGAGCCACCCAGATGTCCTGAAGATATAACTTTTTATAGTCAGACACAAAGTAAACATAACCAAAACAGTATTAAAACATATCATTGATAACTAGAAGAAACTATTTAACAAATGTGTGGTGAATGAAAATTTTCTTAGGTCTTAAACAAAACAAGAAAACAGAGGAAAATAATACATTTGCCTATTGATTCTTAAAAAAGAAAATGAAAGAATTTTAGAAAATGCCTAATGGAAAGCTACAGTGTTTAAAATTTGAATTCAATGTACTTAACACATAAAGAGCTATCTAATAGTCATAAGAGAAACAAAATTTTCTGTGGATAACTGAACAAAAGATATGAATAAACTGCAAATATGAAAAGCAAGGACATGGAAAAATTTTTCAGGCTCATATGGCATAAAAATGCAAAGTATTGGTATTAGTATTCTACAGGACAATCGTCCTGTTCTCTTCAAGTTATTGTTATAAGAAAAAAAGAATAAGATTGGCACTGTTCTAAATTAAAAGAGACTTTTCAGGCATAACAACCAAAGGCAGTGTTTGGTATTTGGATGCTGGTTCAAACAAGCCAACAATAAAAATCCTTTTGGGAGCAAGAGGGTATGCAGATATGAACTGAATATTAGATGATTTTAGGGGATTATTTATATAGATGTGGTAATGGTATTGTAGCTATGATTTTTAAAAAGTTCCTTTAAAAAATGAATTAGGGGTGAAATGTCATGATACCTGGAATTTGCTTTGAAATACTTCAACCAAAATAATCAAATGAAGCAAATATTGTACAATACAGACAATTGTTAAATGTACGTAATCTATGTAGAGATGTCCATCATATTCTTTTCTCTAGTTTTCTGTGCACTTAAAATTGTCATATTACATTGAAGATACATTAAGGAAAAAATGATGGAAAAAAAGGATGAATTAGTCAAGACAACTGTAATTAAAGAGAAGGGCCAACTGCAAATCAAGACTTCATATCCTGGTAAGTGAATATTTTAGGTAGTATTACTGATTATAATGTGATATTCCTAAGATGTATTTACATTTTTTATCATGTCATAATGACAGGAAAACTTTGATTAATCAAGCTAGACATAAAAGATACATAATTTCGGGGGAAGTCTACATATTTCAAAAAGTAAAGTGCGTGAAAAATGGATTTATGATACCCAAGATTAAACAGATACTTCTTTAAAATAGAAAAGGACTCTTCCTAATGACAAGTTTAGGTTTGTATCCCACTGGACTGGGTAACTAGTTCCCATGTCCAGATAAGAATCTTTTAGTTCGTACATAGGATCATGCAAACCTCAAATGGCTGAAACAATGTAGAAATAAGTATGATTTTATTTTCTTTATTTGGGTTCTGAGAAGGTATAGAAGTGGTATCTAAAAAAATTTCTGAAATCCCAGAATCTATAAAATATATAGGGAGAAATAGCAGGAGCAGAAGAAAAGTGAAGAGGAAGAGAGAGAAGGAGGAAAAGAAAGTGGAAAAAGAAGGATAAAAAATTTTAACAGTCGTATTTGCACAATGTAAGTGTGAGTTTACTGCTCGGACTTGTAATCGTTAAGATATTTTTTGTATGCTTTCCATGGACATGCCAGCAATATTCATATTGCTGTGGCATCATAAATTTGTTCAACTTTTGGGAAATGAAATAGTAGCAAGGTTTCAGAAGACCCGCAGAGCCTGACCAATGGGGAAGAAAGAGAAGACGTATCAGCAGGGCTACTGATGGGATAAAGTGGGAAGGGGAAGGAATTATAGGTCCAGAGAAGAAGGAAGGAACCAGCTGAAAAGCCTGGTGAAGGATTGTGATTACAGCAAAGGGACCCAGGAGTGTCTCAAGGTCAAGGACTTCTTGTAAAATATATCCTATGGAAGAATGGAAGTGGGGAAGAGATGAAGAGAAATATTAAGTGGAGCAAAAGAGATGAACAGAGTAGCTACCACAGAGGTGACTACAGAGGGAGCTGAGAAAGGAGGTTTCTGAAAAAGGGTGATTTGGGGGGAAACTTGTTTGCTTTCTTTTGCTTTTGTTTTTGTTTATAATGGTACAGCAGGAATTGGGATAATAGGCTAAATCTGTGATACTGTATATTCTTTATATCATTTGGTAACTATAGATATGTAACTGACATGAACTCTTCCACAAATTTAGAGTGTGTGTGGAGGATGGGGAGATTGTTGTTTCCCAGTGCCTTACTAAGAACAACAAGCCTCTCTCTTCCCCAGAATTCTGTAAAAATACTTAGGGCTTCAGGGAGGAGCATTCCCTTCTCCTGAATTCACTTTAGAGACTGGGCAGCCTTTCCTATCCACCCTTGAAACACGTAGGGTCCGTGCACCTCTGCCTTTATATGTCATCTTGGTATTCTAAAGTTCTTTACTAAAGTAGTTTTTTTTTCCACAGTGATTTCAGAGAGCCTTATACTCATCTTTCTGGGGTTCCAAAATGATCTGCTAATATCGCTCACTGGAGAAGAAGAAAATCTGCAATGTAATCTTGTTACTTTAAGAAGCAGGAAATTATGAGTGAGTGTAGGTCTGTAATCACAGAATTTAGGAGCAAAAACTAATTTCCATTGATTTCTTATATCTTGAAAGAATTGTATGATGTGTAAACAAATAGAAGTTTATAAGTAAAGTCATGCAAGCAGTTACTTACTTTTTCATTTCCTCTCTATATAAGAATGAAGGATGAGCAAGGAAGGAAGGAGAACATGAATTGACCATGTACTATGACCAGTCATTTTGTTAGACTCTTTCATATATTTGTATATATATTAGGGAGGTAGGTATTACTTTCCCCATGGTACAGAGGAGAAAATTGAGTCTCAGAGAGTTTAAGAAATTTATTCCAGATTGTGCAGCTAGAAAATGTCTTGGAAACTATCACAATTTATGTGAAATGTCTCAGAATATCCCTGTCCCGCACCTTGAAATAGAGATTTTCATTTGATACTCTAAAGGAGGAAAAAGTTTTCCTTAACCTTCTTAGAGTCCCTGGCACGATCTGAAAATTGAACTGACAAAAATTAACAGGAGGAAAACATACAAGTTTTATTGAATTTTCACATGTATGTACGTGGGAACCTTCACAGAATGAAGACCTGAAGAAGTGACCAGAGTAGGAAACTTTTAAACTTTTAGACAAAGAGACAATAAATTTGTGAAGAATTGACAAAAGACAAAGGGCTTTGAACTACTAGTAGAAACCGGTGAAGAAAGAGCTACAAAGATAAGGGTTAGTTTAATAAGGTTGGTTTATGCAACTAAATTTTCAAAGCCTAAATGCTTAACCACACCCATCTTTTAGTCACTCGGCTTGTTAACTGGAATATTACCCTGAAGGTAAGTTCTAATTTGAATGGATCTAGACTGTTTATAATGAAACCTGTTACTTTGCATAAATTAACCCTATTGAAGTCCAAAGGTTAGGAAATTATCCTAAAGGAACAAAATTGTTTACAGTAGGGCCATCTAAACAAGAATGTGTATAAATAGCTTGAATTAGCCTATGTTTGCTTGTGTTAAGTACTTGAACTCAAAAGGAAACTTGGTTTAAAAAGGTCATTCTAAAAATAGTGCAAGTAGCATCACTGTTCTATAAAGACACAAGTAGGTGAAGGGGGGGGGTTGTATCATTTCGGTACCTTTTAAGGTAAAGGAGGAGGGACCCTGCTTTTAACTCATTAGCCAATCAGACTCTGAGGCCACTTCTCAAAGCCACTTCCTGTCTCTCCACTTAGTCTCTCCGTTTTGGTGGTGGGCTGGTGAGTATGCACTTAATTTTGCTCCCTGATTGTTCTGAATTTCTTTTCCATTTGAGCCCTGTATCCTGATGGCAGGCCTTTTTTTCAAGCAAACATTAGAGTGTGTGTGAGTCACAAGGCGATTAATTTCGGCTGTGTGGAGATTGGGAGAAGGCAGTGAAATGCTCTGCCTGGCTTATTTCCACGTGGGCCTCTGCAGCACTGGGTCTGCCTTCCTTCCCCGAGACCTGGTGACCCAGAAACAACGGACTCTGCTTCATGTACAGAGTCCCCGTGTTCCTGGAAAATACCTGGATTCCTTTTGCTTGGAGGGGAAGGTATTGTTACTATTCTGATGCTGTTTTGACTTAGATCTCCCTGGCCGGAGGGTAGACCTTGGGAAGAGGTTCAGACTAGTACATTTTCTCTCGTGTCTGTAGAGCCCAGGCCCTCACTGGGTTTGTGGGAGCTGTAGCGAACGTTGTTTTTTCCCTGGTCTTTGCTCAGAGCATTCATTATAGCTTTCTTAGTGAGCCTAGGCAGCAAACTCTGAAGTTAGATGATTTTAGTGAGCCCTCAGAGGAGCTCCCAATTTTAATGTCGCCACTGTAGTGAGGGTGCCCTAAAAAGCCTAAGAATTACTAAAGAAAAAATCAGGGGCCTTAGCTCGGGACAAGCCCAAATCAAATTCTAGCATTACAGTTTACTCCTCCAGTGACCTTGGGTAACTCAGTGGACCACTATGAGGTCCCGCTGTTGAAAATCAAAATATACGAAGGCCAGGCATTATAATAAATGTTATATACCTTCTAGAAGTAAGCAGTAAATTTATTTTGGATATATTTTTTCTTATAAAAAGTCTTGCCTGGTGACTTTGAGTGTAAATGGATTCCCTTTTTTTTTTTTCCTCCTTGATATACATTAGTTTGAATACAATGTATGTGTTCATTCTTCCAGGCAGAAGATGTGAAAGAAATAAACTAGTGGATGGAATGTAGTAATAGAATGTTGTAGACTTCTCAAAATCCTTATAATTCTTACACTTTATTGTTAAATTAATGTTATTTTTTTGGAAAGTAATAGTTACATGGTTAAATTAAAAAGGGATCAAAGCGTGTATCATGAAGTCTCCTACGTCGCCTAATTTCTCTACCCAGTAACAGCATTAACAGTTTCTTATGTATACTTTCTGAGATATTTTATATAAGTATAGGCAAATATATGTATTTTACCCTCCCCTCTTACATACTCTACCATGTATCTTTTCCCACTTGAGATTTCCAAATGAATAAAGAACATCCATATTCTTTATGATGGTTACACAGTAATCTAATGTATGTGCATACCATAATTTAAGCTTTATTGGTGAACATTTAGGTAGTTTACAGTCTTGTTGTTAACCCCAAAATGAATAACCTTGTATATAAGTCAGTTGTCACATGCCACAGTTCAGTTGGGTTTGATATAGTTTATAAGGACTCTAAACATGCACTGCTTCCTGTTACTTATATTTATTTTGTACACGGTGATAACTGGAAACCAACCAACACCATAAATGTCCTGATTGAGCAATAAAGGATTTTTTATCAAAAGCAAAACCACGCTGATGGCTTTTATGTGAATGGATCTTTGCCCACTTCAGTTTAAGGGATGGTTTATTTTGCTGTGAACACATTTAATGTTGAGAAGGAATGGCAACATGAACCAGAGAAACCACATGGGCAGAAGGAGCATGTTTCCAGTGTTTACTTAGCAGAATGCATGCTGGATATCTTCCTGAAATAACAGTGTTGAGTGAGTAAACTCATATTTTAGCATTAAGTTAGGGAAAACAAATGTTTTTTTGGGATGAAAATATGCAAAACAAAAGCTTCTGGGAATTCCACCAAAGCTTTTTTATTTATTTATTTTTAAGTCCTAAAAGGCTAAGATCATGTCTTGTGAAACCTCTAGTTTTCCAGTTAGGAATATCTTGGATTTGAAAGTGGACTTATTAGGGATGTGTCACTCCCATTAGGGAGTGACTTTCTGGGCTTCAAGATATTGTGAAAGTGAAATTTTTAGGCAGAATATCCCCATTCCTACTCATTAGCTGGTTGAGCTTGGACACTTAATAGAAACAACATATTAAACAATTTAGTTGCATGTCAGCTACTGTGCAAAGTATTTTATGTTTATTTTACCTCATTTAATCTTCACAACAGCCCTAAGAGGTGGGTGGTATTTGTCCTCATTTTACAGAAAGGGAAACCAAGGCTTAGAAAAGTTGCAAATAGGTGGGGGAGTCAAGCTCCAGTTTTGTCTGACTTCAAAATCCATTATGGGGGCGCCTGGGTGGCTCCGTCAGTTAAGCATCCGACTTCGGCTCAGGTCATGATCTCACAGTCTGTGAGTTCAAGCCCCGCGTTGGTCTCTGAGCTGAGCGCTCAGAGCCTGGAGCCTGCTTCCGATTCTGTGTCTCCCTCTTTCTCTGTCCCTCCCCAACTCATGCTCTGTCTTTCTCCTTCTCTCAAAAATAAATAAACGTAAAAAAAATAAAATATGAAGAGTCTCAAAATTAAAAAAAAAAAATCCATTATGTTAACCACAAAGGTGCCTGCCATTAGTCTCCAAACCATGCTTACAGACCTATAAGATGGAGATGACCTATATTTGCAAAATGAGGTAATATATAGAAAGGGCTTTGTAAATTCTGAGATAGGCAAAGTATTAATGAAATAGATAAAACATCAAGTTAACAGAGTAGACTTTTACTGCCTGTTGTATTCTGATTTCAAGTTATTCTTTCCTGATGTTGTGATCCAAAGCCCTCAGGTAGTATTTCATTTGTGACCCTGGTGAAATAGTTGTCTTTTGGTATGAGCTGCATGGCCCGTCTGTGTTTCTGAGCTCCTCACTTTTATATATGCTCTGAGTGGATTCTGCTTGCACTGAGGTTAAAACCATTGGTATTTTGGGCTAAAATAGCTGACAGTGAGTGAGAAACAAAACTTGGAATCTTTTCTGATAGTAGTGCCTTATAGAGCTATCTCTAAAAGAGAACTATGCCAAGTGACAGTGTAGCATTTAATTCCTATGCAGAATTTTGTGTTTTCCTTTTGCTTCAGGTTGAAGATGGAATCCATGGAGGAATGCAGGCCTGGGTCTTCAAAAGCCTATGTGCCAGCCCAGAAGTAGCACTGTGAAATCATCTGTAACATCAATCAAGTGGGCTTGGATTTGGACATTCTCGGTAGGAATGGTTAAAGGCTGATGGGACCATAAAGCAAGTACTTGGAACTTTGACTAAGATAATGCCTTAAAGTATTCTCTGTGTCCCATGAATATGTGTCTTTTCTATCTCAGAAAGATAGGTTCTTTAAATTACTGTTGTATCCCATAATCCTAGGCACACAGTGGGCATTGAGTAATTGGCATGGAACTGAATAGGCAATTGTCATCTTAGAAGCCTCAGATTTGGTATTATCAGTTTGTAGTTTATATCAGGTTTTCATGAAGCATCTGTTCCCATACATAAAATGTATGTTTTGGCCATGAATACCAGTACTTAGAAGCTTTTACTTCTCACAGGGGACAAAATGAGTGGGTCATTGGTAGTTTATGGGGTATTTATAAAATATTTACTTGAGTTCCCTAAATGCTTAGTAATTATGAAATGGCCTTCATTGGTAGAATGCCATTGGTAGAACTGTAGAAACCTTGCACTTCATGTCTTATTACTTATGTTCCCTTAGTTAATCTAATATGCTGGTCATCTGAAAACAGCCTTAAATAATTAAAGTGTTATTCAACTGTCAGATGGGAGTAAAATAACACTTTGATTGTATCTCTCAGGTACTTAAACCACCTCAGTTTCTTTCTGACCTACTGAGCCAGTATGTCATTCTCATTATATGCTAAAACCAACCATCTTCTGTAACTCTGCTTCCTATTTCTTGTAGGAAGAAGCATGGTGAAGTGGACAGAACTGAATTTAAATCCTCTTTAAAAAAAAATGTTTATGTACTTATTTTAGGGGGGGAGGGTCAGAGAGAGAATCGCAAGCAGGCTCCACATCATCTTGCAGAGCCTGATGTGGGGCTCGATCTCAGAACTCTTGAGATCATGACTGGAGCTGAAATCAAATGTCTGGAGGCTTAACTGACAGCTACCCAGGTGTCCCTAAATCTTAGGTCTTAATAGCTCTTAGTAGCTAGTTAATTTAATTTCTCTAAGCCTCAAATTTAACAATAAATATGGGATAATAAAGTTTGAGTGAAATGATTTTTAAAGTTTCTGACAGAATAGGAATTTGTTTTAAGCTTATTTATTTTGTGGGGTGCCTGGGTTAAGCCTCTGGCTCTTGATTTCGGCTCAGGTCATGCACTCATGGTTCTTGGGATCGAGCCCATTGTTGGGGTCTGTGCTGACATTGGGGAGCTTGCTTGGGATTTTCTCTCTCCTTTCACGATCTGCCCCTCCCCCACTCATGCTCTCTCACTCTCTTAAAATAAATGAATAGACATTAAAAAAATTTATTTAGAGAGAGAGTGTACCTGTGTATGCACAAGAGGGGAAGGGGATGGGTAGGTAGAGAGTGAGAATGCCAAGCATGCTTCGCACTATCAGTGTGGAACCTCACATGGGTCTTGAACCCAGGAACCATCAGATCAAGACCTGAGCTGAAATCAAGAGTTGGATGCTTAACCTATTGAGCCACCCAGGTGACCCCAGATAATAGGAATTTTTAAGAATGTTAGATACTACTTACCTTTCTGTCACCTTATTTTAGTCATACCCATCCTTTAAGGCACTGCTATCCAACAGAATTTTCTGTGATGGAAGTGTTCTATATTTGTATTCTGCATGGTAACCATTAGCCACACGTGTTTATTGAGCAATTAAAATGTGACTGAGGAATTTAATTTAAAATTTAACAGCTGTATGTGGTGTTACCTGTTGGGTAGTGCAATTTTTTTCTTGTGATGAGAATTATTTAATTTTTTTTAATGTTATTTTATTTTTGGGAGACAGAGAGAGAGAGAGAGACAGAACATGAGCGTGGGGAGGGTCAGAGAGAGAGAGGGATACACAGAATCTGAAGCAGGCTCCAGGCTCTGAGCTGTCAACACAGAGCCCTGATGTGGGGCTTGAGCTCACCAACCTTGGTATCATGACCTGAGCTGAAGTCAGGTACTTAACCAACTAAGCCACCCAGGCGCCCCTTTTAAGTTTATCTATTTTGAGAGAGGCAGAGTGTGAGTGGGGGAGGGGCAGAGAGATGGAGACTCACAAGCAAGGCTCTGTGCTGTCAATGCAGAGCCCAATGCTAGGCTCGAACTCAACAAACTGTGATCATGACCTGAGCTCAAATCAAGAGTTGGACACTTAATTAACTGAGGCACCCAGGCACCCTATGATGAGAACTTTTAAGATCTCTCTTAGCAACTTCCAAATATACAATATGGTATTATTTTAAGGCTCATTCAAGATACATAACTTTTTTCTTCATGAAGACTACTATGACCAATGATTCTTATTTATTTTTTTTTAACTTTTTTAAATGTTTATTTTTGACCCAGAGAGAGACAGAGCATGAGTGGGGGAGGGGCAGAGAGAGAGGGAGACACAGAATCCAAAGTAGACTCCAGGCTCTGCGCTATCAGCACAGAGCCCGACGCGGGGCTCAAACTCACAGACCGCAAGATCATGACCTGAGCTGAAGCCAGACGTTCAATCGACTGAGCCACCCAGGCACCCTGACCAATGATTCTTATTTTTAAGAATCCTTGCTATACCACTTTTTGGTACTTCCCATGGGCATTAATCTGCATCAGTCTTGTATTTCTAACTAGATTGTATCTGAGGTTATGGATTTTAAAATCTTCACATTGTTGTATGAAAAGGAACATAATAAAAATATAATAGTTTTAGTAAGTTTTAGATTATCATTAAATATAATAATACAAGAAACTTTCTAGTTAATAATAGGGAATAGTCTGAAGATTGCCTGCAGTGATGAGCTTTGTGTCTAGGCTTTCACCTGAAAGTTAGATTACACTGGAGCCTTGGAAGAGGAAATTATGCTTTCTTATATTGCCATCTTGTGGCTGCCTTGGGTTCTAAATGATGCTAATTCAATTTTGCTATGTCAGGAAAGTTTTCTTTAGTTTGTTGTGATAAATTTTTACCAAAAGTAAACGTTAAATACAATCAGCATTGTCTCATGAAATTGAAACATGCTTTGAAAAAAAAGTTAACTATTTTGGATTACCTTCTCTCTCTCTCTCTTTTTTTAAGTGTGCTCCATGCCCAATGTGGGGCTTGAACTCAAACCTTGAGATCAAGTTCCATGTTCTACTGACTGAGTAAGCCATGGGCCCGAGATTACCTTATTTATTTTATGAGTTCCTGGCTCTTTCCTTCTTTTTTCTTTTTATTAAAAAAAATTTGTTCATTTTTGAGAGAGAGAGAGATAGAGAGAGAGACAGACAGAGCATGAGCAGGGTAAGGGCAGAGAAAGAGGGAGACACAGAATCTGAAGCAGGCTCTAGGCTCCGAGCTGTCAGCACAGAGCCTGACACGGGACTTGAACTCACAAACCGTGAGATCATGACCTGAACTGAAGTCAGATACTTAACTAACTGAGCCACTCAGGCGCCCTTTTTTCCTTTCCTTATTTTTTCTTTCTTTCTTTCTTTTTTTTTTTTTTAAAGGATTTTGTGAATCTAATGACTGGTTACAAGTATTTTCTGTAGTTGAACACCCTGTGGACTTGGAAAGGTTGGCAGTAACCCATGTCATTTATGCCCCATCTCACTGAATTTGTTCTCATAACTGCAAAGCTCTGGTTGCAGCCAGCACATGGCTCCTTCCTTTTCCATACTGTTCTCTTATTGTGAGACTCTGGACATGTAACTTTTGGAGTTTGGTTAAACTTATTGTACAGTTTTACCCAAACTTTTAAATTTATACAAGAATCTGAGCTTGTGTAAGAAGTCCTGTCCTAATGTGATACTGAGTTTGGGCATTTGGGCATTTCATGCCATTCATTCTCCAAATAGATGGGTCAATTTATATTACTGGTTGGAGATTGATACAAAGAATGGTTTCCCTTGAGGTTAATTTTCCTTGAGGCTATAGAGATGTGGCTTGGGAGTAGGCTGGTATGCATTCAAGTCCTGTAATCATAACCTTTATTATTTACTCTTTATTTTTCAGAGATGATGCATTTGGAAAGATGATATGCAGGTAGTTGGTAGATCGTGTGGTTCAACTAATTTCTAGATAGAAGCTGATGGATTTGATACCAGAGGTAAGTGTAAAAGAAAAGTCTTTTTACTTGATTTGGATTTCTAATCATCTACTAAGTTTTGGGGCTCAGTGTCCTTAGTGGCTGGAATTTGGTAGTTTGAAAAAACCTTAGTTCTAACCTTAAGAGTGTCCTCCTAGTTTAGAGACGGGGAGCCTGTGGTGGTTTGCCCTTCATCAGTCACCTACAGTTTGCCATGATGAAATGCATGTTAAGTCCGTGTTTCAGCTGATCACCCTGATTAAACACATGCTCTGAGCAGACTAAAGCTAGGGCAAACACCTGGAGTTGAATTCTGCTTCTTGGAATTCTTACTGGGATCTAGCCCCCCAGTCCCAGGTAAATCTTAAATCTTTGAATTACAGATCTGACACTACAATACTTTGTTGTGTGCTTTGACCTTTTGTGATATCTTTTTGAGATAGATAGAACCAGGGTCAAGAATCTTCCTCAGTGTAAACATTCAAACACTACAGAAAAAGCACTGATAACTGGTATAATTCTATCACCCACTTTACTTGGCGGTTTTTAACTAATCACTATTTTATTAATTTATATATAAGATTAAGAGGATTTCAGAGTTGGTTCAGTCAATTTTGTCAGGATCATAAAATGCAACACTAAATAGTCACTTAAAAGTTCTGATACAGGTTTACCTTTTTTGAAATGGAAGGATATTCAAGATACATTGAGTTAAAAACAAGTTATAGAGCAGTGTGCCTAATCCCTTTTATGCTTAAATATTTTCATATATTTATGTTTACTTCAGAAATTTTTTGAAAGGATATACTCAATACTAGGGATTATTGTTTCTAGAATTGGATTCTAAGGGTGATCCTGTTACCCTGTGTTTTCTGACTTTATTATATTCATGTATTGTATTAATTGAACCTACACAGAACAGGCTTCTATTCTTTTTATCTGTGCCTGCATGCTTCAGAGAATGGGGTACATCTGAGGGAGAAATACAGGAAATGCAAATAATCCAAAGTAACATTAGTACTTGAAATAGCTTTCAGCTTTGGCTATGTCTTTTTGCAGCAATGACGTTTCAGGAGACCAAAACTAGATCTGAGTCTGACTTCTTTCCCAGCTTGGAATTCTTGGGTGTTCTAAGTCCTGGATATACAACAGATGATGACAACATTTTTTTTTTTTTTTGTGGTAAGGCTTATGTTGAAGCTGAGAAGCTTTGACAGACATATGAATCTTTGAAAATTCAACTTTGTGGCTTCGTGGCCAGCTGCTAAGTTGCTACAGATTTAATTTTTTAAAAGGTCAAAGATGTTGAGGTAGCATAGTATATTATGCATAGATTCTGGAGTGAGACTGAGTTCAAACCAATCCTTTGTCACTTAACAGCTATGTAACCTTGGCAAGTTTCTTAACATCTCAGTGTCTTAATATCTTATGAGAATAATAGTGCCAGATTCAAAAGAATAGTATGTCACTTTGAAGATTAGATAATAAATTTGTGGGCTTAGAACACTGCTTAAGCATATCGTGATTGTTCAATAGATATTATCTGTTTTTTTTTTTTTTTTATTGATGTTTATGATTCAGATAGAGACAGTGCAAATGGGGGAGGGGCAGAGAAGGAGGGAGACACATAATCTGAAGCAGGCTCTAGGCTCTGAGTTGTCAGCATAGAGCCCGATATGGGGCTCCAACCCATGAACCATGAGATCATGACCTGAGCCGAAGCTGGGCACTTAACCGACTGAGCCACCCAGGTGCCCCTAGATATTAGCTGTTTTATCATCAAAGTCCATGTGCATATTTATCTTAAACTATTCTACCTGGTGGTTTCTGACATCTTTACCTCCAGCACACAAAACCTAATTTAAAGTTCTAGAATTATGGTAGTAAGTATGATAATCAGGACTAGTGTGTATCTCTATGTGACTGTTCCAATAACATTTCTTTAGTTGATTGATCTTGTTTTGGCACAGAGTTATTTATCATCCTATTCCTCATTTTGTCTTAGCTGGAGCAGATGATACTTGATGGTTCATTTAGCTCTTAATTGACTTTTTAAAAATTTAGATGTAGTGATTCCTATTAAGACTGACTTGAAAAAAAAAGAATGACTTAATATCTTTATTTTTATAAATGTTTCTTAAAACATTTATTAAAACATTCTTAAACATTAAAACATTCTTAAAACATTTATTAAAGTGGTTGGAGATAAATTTTGATGGCTGTTCCTCTCACTGCTTAGAGCTTAGGTAGTGAGATTTTAGTCCATCATATATCCAAGCTGACTTGTTTTCACTCAGGGCACCATGGGGATGGGTTGGCCGTCCGTTAGTGTCTTCTGATTTTTGCGGAGTCAAACAATTACAAAGCAGGTGGTGATTCTAGGTTAAGACAATGTACCTGTGATTGAAAAATAAAACAAAACTAACATTAAAACATAAGGATGTGTAAGTTTATTGACAATCCTTTGACTGCAATAGTATTTGAATAGCACTGACCTAGGGCTATGAAAGAAAGTGGTTTAGTAAATTGAGAATTTCTGAAACAATAACTGAAGTCATTCATGTTTACATTTTAAGTTGTTTAATCATTTTGTACTGATGAGTTTCTACTGATCAATTTTCTACCGAGTGGTTGCTTACACATTTTAGGTTAGTATTAAAAATGTATTTTTCGGGGTACCTGGGTGGCTCAGTCAGTTAAGCGTCCGACTTCACCTCAGGTCATGATCTCACGGTTTATGAGCCCTGCATTGGGCTCTGTGCTGATAGCTCAGAGGCTGGAGCCTGCTTTGGATTCTGTGTGTTTTTCTCTGCTCCTCCCCTGCTTGTGCTCTCTCTCTCTCAAAGAATAAATAAACATTTTTAAAAAATGTATTTTTCTTCACAGCATGAAAGTAGATGGAAATTAAAGATGGAAACAGACTTTTCTCCTCAGAAAGGGTTTATAGAATCAACTTGCAGGGTGTCTGGTGGCTCAGTTGGTTAAGCATCCGATTTCAGCTCAGGTCATGAGCTCGAGGTCCGTGAGTTCGAGACCTGCATTGGGCTCTGTGCCAACAGCTCAGAACCTGAGACCTGCTTCGGATTATGTGTCTCCCTCGCTCTCTGCCCCTCCCCGACTCATGCTCTGTCTCTCTCTCAAAAATAAACATTAACAAAAATTTTTTAAAAGAAATGCAAGAAAATTAGTTAAAAAAACCTTGCAAAAATGTAAGAGGCAGGAAGAGTAAAATATTTTCTTTCATCATTCTTAGATTCTTTGCTAGATTGTAAACTCCATGAAAGCAGGAAAACTTCCTTATCTGTAATGCCTGGCTTAGAGTAGATACGCAAAAATATGTGAAGTGAAACCTCCATTAGATATTTTTTTAAGTTCCTGGAAAATGGCACCCTTTTTAATGGCATTTTGGCAAGACATTTACATGTAATAATTGGGACTTAAATTTTGCCTCTGATGAAAAATGTATATATAGGTACATTGTATATATAGGTACATCTGGGTACCAGTGAGTCTACCTAAAAGTCTTAATACTTGGGGTGCCTGGCTGGCTTATTGGTAGAGCATGCTGCTCTTGATCTTAGTGTTGTGAGTTCAAGACCCAAGCTGGGTGTAGAGATTACTTTGATTATGATGCTTGATCCTTTAAGGGTCAATGAAGAATGGCTGCCAAAACAAACTGGGTTTGAGGAATAATTATATAAAAGCTTATATTTATGTATGTATGTATGTTTATTTATTTTTCTGAGAGAGAACCAGCAGCAAAGGGGGAGAGAGAGGGGGACAGAAGGTCCAAAGTGGGCTCTTTGCTGACAGTATAGAGTCCAGTGCAGGGCTTGAACTCATGAACCATGAGATTATGACCTGAGCTGAAGTCGATTGAAGTCTTAACCGACTGAGCCACCCAGGCACCCCAAAAGCTTACTGATATTTAATAGGATATCTTTTATTATGAGCATTTTATTTATAGCCTTAATTGGACATTTATCATTGATTTAAGTTTTACAGAGCACTCAGGTATGGTTAAAAAGTCATTATTTCTGCTTTATAGTTAATGTTGAAATACTTATAATTGTTTTGGCTAAATTATACTGTAAAGAATTTTTTGCCCTACATAGTATATTTATATCCCTGAGGATATATTTTACTTGCAAGGGATATAACATACAAATTCAGGTATTGGAAGTCTAGTACTTATCCCTGTGATTTGAAATGGGATTTAATACTCATACTAGAATTATAGAAATGGTATGTCACTATAATAACTTGTTAGAATTTGAAATCTAATTTTTAGATTAGGATTCTTCCATTAAAATGAATATAAGTATCAAATTAGTTTAGAGTAGATCATGCTAACATTCTAAGATTCAATGATAACAGGAGAGATTACTATTTTGAAATTTTTAGAGCAATGTGGTATATACTCCGTATAGCTGATAGATACTTAATATCTACCCAAGATCAATATCAAACTTTATGATAAAAAAATCATTTTTGAAACGTGAAGATAATCTGTAATTAAATGGTATAAATAATGCGTAAGCACAAATTATAGAGTTTATCCAGATCCTTATATTAGGAAGAATGGATCAAACATCTATAAATGAAAAGCAAAACTTTAAACCTATAGAAAAACAAGGAATATGATGACATTGGAATAGACTTAAGCACCAAAAGGAAAGATTGATAAATTCGTATATAGTAAAATTAAAACTTAGGTTTACATACCATGTAATCAACAAAGGACTCCAAAGAAATATAGAAATGATCAAAGGATATGAATGAGTAATTCACAGATGAGGGTCTCTGAGTAGTCAGTCACCTGAAAAGATGCTTAATCTCACTAATAATCAAAGAATTGGCATGTTAAAACATTGAGATGCCATTTTACTGCCATCATAAGGGCAAAAATGAAAACAAAACCATAAAAATGACACTTGCATATGTTGCTAAGTCTGAAGCAGTGTGCTCTCGTTTTTGCTGGTGGTAGTGAAATTTATTTGAAGTTGATTATACACAAATCCAGTCTCTGGGTATTATGTTCTATAGGAATTCTTGTCATGTGTATTCAAGAAAACATGTATAGAAAGTTTATTGAAGTATTGTTTTTAATTTTAAAAACCTGGAAGAAATGTCCATTAGAAGAATGGATAAATTGTGGTAAATTTTTAGAATTTGGCTGTTAAAATGAATTAGTGAAAGGTATGTGTATTAACATGACTACATGTCAAAAACAGTTAATAAAATAGCAAAGTGATGCATACTATGATAAGTAGTTTTAGGACATGCAAAATAAGATTTTAGTAGTTTAAGGACATGCAAAACAAGATTGATATATACATATATACTAAAAGTATAAAAGCATGCATGAGAATGATAAATACCAAAATCTGGCTTGTTTACCTCTGGAGAGGTAGAAGAAAATGGGGAGGCTTCAGTTATATTTATAATATGTTACTTCATTTAAAAGAAAATCAAATGTGAGAAAGATTTCAGTTTATTAAAGCTGCATGATGGTCATTTGTCACATTTTTTGTATGCTTGATATTTAATAATAAAAACCAATATTTAAAAAAAAATTTAATGTTTATTTTTGAGAGAGAGGGACAGAGTATGAGTGGGGGAGAGGCAGACACAGAATCCAAAGCAGGCGCCACGCTCTGAGAGGTCAGCAGAGAGCCTGATCTGGGGCTCAAACTCACAAACCGGGAGATGATGACCTGAGCTGAAGTCTGATGCTTAATTGAGCCATCCAGGTACCCCAAAAACCAGTATTTTAAAAAGTTCTGTTTGGTGGATGGGTCTCTGTATCTCAGCCTTGATTGATTTTAGTAATCTCATCCCCAGGAGCCCTCCAGAAAACAGCCAGTGAAGGCAGTGAAAGGTTTGCCATAACAAGAGGACACAATGCCACTAAGAAGGAGGTTAGTTCAGTTCCTGGTGTTCCAGATAACTGGGATACTAAGTCTTTGTAGCCCCCTGCCCCTTTTTATTCTATCCGGCAAAATTTTGGCAAAAAAAAGTATACATACACACACATACACACCCACATAATATGTATATTATTCTTACAGGCTTTTAGCCAAATGGGTTGGAAATGTGAAACTGACTCTAGAGGAAACTTGAGACTGACTTTGAAACTGACTTAGTTTTGAAACCCTAAGGTTTGGGGAATCAATGGTCTTGATGAAGAAGCAGGAAGAGATCATGTTGCAGTACAAAGGTAAGTTAGATCACAAAGTTAGGTATTGGTTGAATTTGAATGCTTTGTGTTTTCTAACTTTAGATTCTACACTTTTGTAGTATATTTGGCATAATTAAAATCAGGAAATGCATAAACTGCTCAGATATGCAAAAGAGATGTTAGGGGTTTACACATGAACACCCACTTTTGTTTGAATCCGGTTTGTACACCAGAATTAAGTTACCACTGTAAACTCTCAGACGACATTTTAGGAAATGTATATAAAGGCCAAGAGGACCCTTTCTAATTACTGTGAACAAGTTGGAAGTAGACAGAAAACTAGCCAAAAGTTGTGTAATTAGGATAGGTTTTGTTTGAAGAAGAAAGGGTTAGTATTAGAGATTTACAACCCATAAAGGGGTTTACAGGGCTTTGGTGTCCATTGTGTAGTATCTGTTACTACACATTATGCGGACAGGTGGCTGCAAAAGACAGCATTAAGGCTTGTATTCTGAGGACCCCTCAAGCCCTCTTCAGCTTAGTTTCTAATATGAATTCCAATAGGCTTCTATAGATTGAGCAGAAGACCACGCAGGTTACACAGAACAGAAAAGAAATTGGCAGGTGACAGCATTAGGGTAAAACAGGCACAAACATTTAAATAATTAAAAGTAGGTCCAGGAGAGCACACAGGTAGATCACCTCAAAAAAGCTGTGACCCCTGATCCTCTCCCTTCATTTCAGGCCCTGTAATAAATGTTGGTAACATCATAAACTAAGGAAAAGTTCTATTTTTAAATGTATCTAGAAGATATGTGAAAGCTATAAAGATCCCTGTACCAAGATGGATAAAAAGTAAAATGGCAGAACTAGAATGTGGAGGTGATAGCTATCCAATTACGGGCATCACATTTCCGGGACTTTTTCCTACTTAGGAAGTATGTGCTGCCCAGCCTGTCATCCCCAAGTGTTTCTAGGACAAACACGCCTGTGTACTCAGAGGTTCTGTTAGCTTCTCAACTGCCTCTGGCCCCCCTGCCTGCTGTTACCTGGGGAGACTGACCTCAGCTGTTACACCCAGGAGGGCTAGGATGTTAACTCTTCTGCCATTCGAGGGCAGTGAAGGGAACTCAATGGCTGTATCCATTGGGCTCCCAAGCGGGAAACCTAGACCACACTACGTGAGACTCGCACCCTCACAGCGCCTGATATGCGCCTGCGCCGGGAATACGTACCCAACCAAGTCTGGGTGCCACAGCCTGACCGGTCCCAGGATCCCGAGCCGTACGAAGCCCTGTGCCCAGTACCCGGCAGGCTCCGGGGCAACCCCGCGCGTGCGCTCTCAGATGTAGTAAGAGCCGCAGGGCGAGCTCTCCCTACAGTAGTTGTGGAATTGTGGCGGCAACGGTGTTTTCCCGCGCTTTATCTGGGCGCCTCAGGTTAGATATTTTATTTGTATTATTATTATTTTCTCCGTAGACCGCAGGAAGCAGGCCAACAACTCCAGAGTGAAGTTTCTGTGAGTCTAATTCTCAAAAACTTGGCCCTCGGTAACTTGGACAGCTCACTAAATTGGCTTTATTCCCTCAGTCAGGGAAAATTGGGAATTAGCCGCTCCCCTCGCTTTGCCCGAGAAGGCTCTGGTTCCAAACGTCCCAGCTTTTCTGCTCGCCCCATGCCTATTAACCCTGCTGAAGGTAAAATAAGCCTTATAACTCCGGCTGCAAGGTGCCATTTACCTTTGGAGCCTACCTCAGCGGGTACTTTGGGGATAAAGGTGTCAGAGCGTCCTCGTCGACCCCTGTGACTGAGGCAACATTCTTGACAGAATTTATCGGTTGATAAATGTGAACATTTTTCCTTGGTGTATAACTGACGTGTCACAATTATTTCTTACAGTATATGATTTTGATATATCCACAATATTGCTGTCCAGTCTCGGTTAGTAAAACTCCAGTGAGAGTGGATGCTATATTGAAAAGTAACCTAAAAGTATTTATTTAGTTTTACATTTAAAAAAAAATTGCAAGGATAGCATTCAATAGTATTTGTATTAATATTGAATGCTATCCTTGCAATTTGTTTGCAAGGAATTGTTTGATGATAAAGCAGCTTTTTTTTTTTTTTTTTTCAACGTTTTTTATTTATTTTTGGGACAGAGAGAGACAGAGCATGAACGGGGGAGGGGCAGAGAGAGAGGGAGACACAGAATCGGAAACAGGCTCCAGGCTCCGAGCCATCAGCCCAGAGCCTGACGCGGGGCTCGAACTCACGGACCGCGAGATCGTGACCTGGCTGAAGTCGGACGCTTAACCGACTGCGCCACCCAGGCGCCCCTAAAGCAGCTTTTATACAGTTGTTCAGGTTTCATAATAGTCATTTGCTTGGACGAATTAAATTATTTTAATACTAGCAGATTACTACCGGCTTTTTAGTTAAGGCAATGCAGGTAAAGAATCTGAGAAGTCCATGTATTATGAAAAACCTAAAAATGTAACTTAAAAGACACTTTGCACTAAAGAATGGTTGAAATCAGTGCCTGGACTTAAGTCTGCCAAGTGTGAGAAGTGATACTAAAATATGCTAGCAAACTATGGACGGTCATAAATTTGGCTTTTTTATTTAGGTATTGAGGAATGGCGAAGGGCGTAATTAACTTTTATTTGTTTGTACTTTGCAAAATGTTCCTAAACTTTATTTTCTACGTACATACTATTTTTGGCTTTAGTAAGATTTGGACCACTAGTGTCTTTAATTTGTTTCTTTAAAATTCTTTTTCATGGACTTTCTAGCGGTTTACACAAAAGAACACAGTTAATATTGAGTGAAATCAATGTAACATTGATAATAATTACAAAAACAATAAAATACATTATTTTATCATAATTAAATGAAAACATGGTCTGTTTATTTACTATTTATTTCATTTTCACTAAAAGTTGACTTATTTGGCCTTTTCATTTACCCCTTATTAGGATTCTTTTCAGCATCTGGAGACCTCACTTTCTATTATGTCTTTGTGTGAAGACATGCTGCTTTGTAATTATCGCAAGTGTCGTCTCAAACTCTCTGGTTATGCGTGGGTCACTGCCTGCTCTCACATCTTCTGTGATCAGCATGGCAGTGGTGAGTTTAGTCGTTCACCAGCTATCTGCCCTGCCTGCAACAGTACCCTTTCTGGAAAGCTAGACATTGTCCGCACAGAACTCAGTCCATCAGAGGAATATAAAGCCATGGTATTGGCAGGACTTCGACCAGAGATTGTGTTGGACATCAGCTCCCGTGCACTGGCCTTCTGGACGTATCAGGTTAGTGCTTAGGCTAGTTTTTCTGGACAGTATGATTGGAGGCATGTGAAATCTTCTAATGTTTTTCCTTCACTGTGTTTGTATTTATTTTTTGTGAATATATAGAAAACTTTCTTTTTAATAATTTTTTTTTTCAAAAGTAATATGTTTAGGGGTCCCTGAGTGGCTCAGTTGGTTAAGCATCCAGCTTTGGCACAGGTCATGATTTTGTGGTTTGTTGGTTTGAGTCTCACGTCAGCTCTGTGCTGACTGCTGGGAGCCTGGAGCCCGCTTGGGTTTCTGTGTCTCCCTCTCTCTCTGCCCCACCCCTGCTCATGCTCTGTCTCTGTCTCTCTCCCAAAAATAAATAAACACTAAAAAAAATTTAAAAAGGTCATATGTTTACTTTTGGAAATCCAAAGGGAAGAAAATTAAAAAATCACCCATAATTCCATAACTTGGAGATCATTGTTGATATTTTTGTGTATTACTGGACTTTTTTTTGTGCATAAATATGTTTTACATATATATATTTTTTGTCCCAAAGTAGGATAATATCAGTTAAAGCTGACAATATATTATGATTACTAGAATATTTTAGTATTTTTAAATTAGTTATTTTATAATCATAATTTTAATAGTTGTGTCATAAATTACTTCCAAGTTATAAAAAAATGTGATGAGCATTCTTATCAAATTCACGTATTTAATTATTTGCTAATATTAAATTCCTGAAAGTGGATGAATACATATTTCAAAGTTCTAAAAATTGCAGTTAATTAATTTAACTTTTAAAAGATTTTATTTTTAAGTAATCTCTCTGCTCAATGTGAGGCTTAAACTCACAACCCTGAGATCAAGAGTTGCATGCTTTACCGACCGAACCAGCCAAGTGCTCCCCAAATTGCAGTATTTTAAAATTGTCCTCCAGTTAGGACATTTTGTGTCCCTTAAATGTATGAGGGTGCCTGATTGTTCATATTTCTACTCACCAATTAGATAATGAGTAGAGTAAAATCTTGTTTAAATATGCACTTCTTAGATGATGGTTAGCTGAAAACATTTTCTTGTATGTTTTCATGTATTTTTATCAATTGCCTGTTTTAGTTTGCTTATTTCACTTGCTGTAGGTTTTTTCCCTATTGATTTGTAAGAATTCTCTCTCTCTTTTTTAATGTTTATGCATTTTTGAAAGAGAGACATAGCATGAGTCGGGGAGGAGCAGAGAGAGGGAGACATAGAATCTGAAGCAGGCTCCAGTCTCTGGGCTGTCAGCACAGAGCCCAACGTGGGGCTTGAACTCACAAACTGTGAGATCATGACCTGAGCTGAAGTCAGATGCCCAACTGACTGAACCACCCAGGTACTACAAGAATTCTTTATATGTATGTAATTCAGATATTGCAAGATATTATCTCTTTTTTTATTTATCTTTTATTAGTCTTTTTTTTGATATAATAGAAATGTCTCATAATTTTTTTCTAGTTTATTAAAACCACTGTGATGAGCATCCTTATTACCAAGTTCACATCCTTAACTCATGATTTCTGGTACCTTCTTAGAAAGACTTTCCTGTGGAGAACTTTAATCGTGTCCTTGAGTATATTGTATATCTTGCATATACATTTATAATGCTTTTTAAAGATTTTGCTTGTCAACAAGTTAATCCTTTCATTATATTTTTCTGGGTAAGGCATCCCTCTTATATGCTCCTGTATCTTATGTGTACTTTTATTGTATTATTTATATGGTATTATAATTATCTGCATACTTGTTCATGTCTTCTAGTTGGGAGAGTTCTTTATGTCAAGTTTTGATACTTTATCTCTGGGTCCTGAGTGACCATCATAGTTACTGGTCTTAAGTCTCAGTAAATATTTATTGACTGAATGAATAGACACTATATCTTAAAGTGGATTCCTATTTGGGGGATAGTACTGATTGAACATGAATGTGTTACTGTTTTCATCTTTTCAAATATGGTAGAAAGCAGTGAATGAGTAAGGTAGTCAGAAATAAATTTTTTTTTTTCCTATTTAGTTATTCAACAAATATTTTCTGGAAACATTTATATTTCATGCACCTTCTTAGGTACTGAGTATACAGTAATGAACAAAATGTATGAGTTTCAAGAAGGCTACGGTTTAGTGGTGATAAAGATTAAAAAACCCCAGACATTTATAATTGTAATGTGTACATTATAAGGAAAGTACAGAGTGCTGTGGGACTACATAGAAGGGACTGGTAACCCAGACTTGGTGGAGTTACATCACGCTATATTGAATGGGCAAATTAAAAAAAAATTTAGAGGTGAGTGGTCATATTTCATTCTTGTCAATATATAAAGGATAGTGAGTCCAAAGATAAGCTAAAATTTGTGTCTGTATATAGTAGTTGTATATGTGTAACAAACTTAATGGCTTAATCAACAAATTTAGTGGCTTAAAACAACATGTTTATTATCTCAGTTTGTATAGGTCAAGAGTTCAAGCATAGACTCTGCTCAGATTCTCAAAAGTATAATCAAGGTGTTGACAGGGGCTACAGTATGGCCAACTGAGGAAAGATCTGCTTCCAAGCTCATGCTCTGGCAGCATTCACTTCCTAGTGGCATGTGAAACTGAGGGCCATATTTTTTGTTTTTTAAAAGGATTTTATTCTTTATTTTATTTTTTAAATTTTTTAATGTTTATTTGCTTTTGAGAGAAAGAGAGACAGAGGTGTGAGTCGGGGAGGGGCAAAGAGAGGGAGACACAGAATCTAAAGCAGGCCCCAGGCTCTGAGCTGTCAGCACAGAGCCTGATATGGGGCTCGAACTCACAGACCATGAGATCATGACCTGAGCTGAACTCGGGCGCTTACCTGACTGAATCCTCCAGATGCCCCGAAGGGACTTTATTTTTAAAGCAGTTTTAGGTTTATAGCACAATTAAGAGGAAGATGGAGAGATTTCCCATATATTTGTTGTCTTCGATACATGTATAGTCCTCCATTATCAACATCTGCCACCGCGATGGTACATTTGTTTTAAATGATGGACCTACATTGACATGTCACTATCATCCAAAGTCCATAGTTTACATTAGGGTTCTCTCTGTGCTATATATATGCTGTGAATTTGGACAAATGTATAATGACTTATATGCACCATGATAATATCCAAAGTAGTTTCACTGCTCTAAAAATCTGTGCACCAACTTTATCCCTCCTTTCCCCTAACCCCTGGCAACCACTGATCTTTTTACTATTTCCATAGTTTTGCCTTTTTCAGACTGTCACACAGTTGGAATCCTACAGTTTGTAGTCTTTTTCATTGGCTTCTTTTTTTTTTTTAAATTTTTTAAGGTTTATTCATTTTTCATAGATCGACAGAGGCAGAGTGTGAGGCGGGGAGAGGCAGAGAGGGAGACACAGAAGCTGAAGCAGGCTCAGGGCTTTGAGCTGTTGGCACAGAGCCCGACGCAGGGCTCGAACTCACAGACCGTGAGATCATGACCTGAGCTGAAGTCTGACGCTTAACCGACTGAGCCACCCAGGCGCTCCATTGGCTTCTTTAACTTAGTAATAGTCATTTAAATTTTCTCTGTTTTTTCATGTCTTGATAGTTCATATCCTTTTAATGTTAATACTATTCTGTTGTTAGATTTTACACAGTTTATTTATCCACTCACCTCTGAAGGACAATTTGGTTGCTTACAAGTGTTGGTAATAATGAATAAAGCTGCTATAAACATTTGTGTGCAAGACATGTTTTCAGTTCCTTTGGATAAATACCAGAGAGCATGATTTCTGGATTGTATAGTAAGAGTATGTTTGGTTTTATAAGAAACTGCTGTCTTATAAGAAATCTGTCTTCCAAAATGGCTGTAACTTTGCATTCCTACCATCAATGAAGGAGAGTTCCTTTTGCTCCACATCCTTGCTAGTTATCAGTGTTCTGGATTTGGGCCATTCTAATAGGTGTGTAGTAGTATCTCGTTTTAATTTGCATTTACCTGATAACATGATATGGGATATCTTTTCTTTTTTTTAATTTTATTTTTTAAAATTTACATCCAAATTAGCATATAGTGCAACAATGATTTCAGGAGCAGATTCCTTAATGCCCGTTACCCATTTAGCCCATCCCCCCTCCCACAACCCCTCCAGTAACCCTCAGTTTGTTCTCCATATTTATGAGTCTCTTCTGCTTTGTCCCCCTCCCTGTTTTTATATTATTTTTGTTTCCCTTTCCTTCTGTTCATCTGTTTTGTGTCTTAACGTCCTCATGTGAGTGAAGTCATATATTTGTCTTTCTCTGCCTGACTAATTTCACTTAGCATAATACCCTCCAGTTCCATTCACGTAGTTGCAAATGGTAAGATTTCATTCTTTTTGATTGCTGAGTAATACTCCATTGTATATATATGTATACCACATCTTTATCCATTCATCCATCGATGGACATTTGGGCTCTTTCCATACTTTGGCTATTGTTGATAGTGCTGCTATAAACATGGGGGTGCATGTGTCCCTTTGAAACAGCACACCTGTATCCCTTGGATACATGACTAGTAGTGCAATTGCTGGGTTGTAGGTATTTCTATCTTTAGTTTTTTGAGGCACCTCCATACTGTTTTCCAGAGTGGCTGCACCAGCTTGCATTGCCACCAACAATGCAAAAGAGATCCTCTTTCTCCACATCCTCGCCAACATCTGTTGTTGCCTGAGTTGTTCATGTTAGCCATTCTGACAGGTGTAAGGTGGTATCTCATTGTGGTTTTGATTTGTATTTCCCTGATGATGAGTGATGTTGAGCATTTTTTCATGTGTCGGTTGGCCATCTGGATATCTTCCTTGGAGAAGTGTCTATTCATGTCTTTTGCTTATTTCTTCACTGGATTATTTGATTTTTGAGTGTTGAGTTTGATCAGTTCTTTATAGATTTTGGATATTAACCCTTTATCTGGTATGTCATTTGGAAAAAGCTTCTCCCATTCTGTCGGTTGCCATTTAGTTTTGCTGATTGTTTCCTTCACTGTGCAGAAGCTTTTTATTTTGATGAGGTCCTAGTAGTTCATTTTTGCTTTTGTTTCCCTTGCTTCTGGAGACGTGTTGAGTAAGAAGTTGCTGCGGCCAAGATCAAAGAGGTTTGTGTCTTCTTTCTCCTCAAGGATTTTGATGGCTTCCTGTCTTACATTGAGGTCTTTCATCCATTTTGAGTTTATTTTTGTGTATAGTGTAAGAAAGTGGTCCATCCAGGTTCATTCTTCTGCACGTCACTGTCCAGTTTCCCAGCACCACTTGCTGAAGAGACTGTCTTTATTCCATTGGATATTCTTTCCTGCTTTGTCAAAGATGAGTTGGCCATATGTTTGTGGGTCCATTTCTGGGTTCTCTGTTCTGTAACATTGATCTGAGTGTCTGTTCTTGTGCCAGTACCACACTGTCTTGATGATTACAGCTTTGTCGGGATATCTTTTCATATGCCTACTTCACATCTGTTTATTTTCTTTGGTGAAATGTCTATTAAGGTTTGTGACTTTTTTTTTTAAGTTTTTTTTTTTTTTTTTTTTTTTTAAATTTTTTTTTTTCAACGTTTTTTATTTATTTTTGGGACAGAGAGAGACAGAGCATGAACGGGGGAAGGGCAGAGAGAGAGGGAGACACAGAATCGGAAACAGGCTCCAGGCTCCGAGCCATCAGCCCAGAGCCTGATGCGGGGCTCGAACTCACGGACCGCGAGATCGTGACCTGGCTGAAGTCGGACGCTTAACCGACTGCGCCACCCAGGCGCCCCAAAGTTTTTAATGTTTATGCATTTTTGAGACAGAGAGAGACAGAGTGTGAGCAGGTGAGGGGCAGAGGGAGACAAGAATCAGAAACAGGCTCCAGGCTCCGAGCTGTCAGCACAAAGCCTGATGCGGAGCTTGAACTCACAAACTGCAAGATCATGACATGAACTTAAGTCAGCTGCTCAACTGACTGAGCCACACAGGTGCCCGCCCCTGTGACTGATTTTTTAAGTTGGATTATTTATTGTTGAGTTCTAAGAGTTCTTTGTATGTTTTGGATAACAGACTTATCATGTCTTTTTTTTTTTTTTTCTTTTTCTTTGAGAGAGAAAGCGTGGGGGGGCAGAGAGAGAGGGAGACAGGATCCGAAGGGGGCTCGAACTTATAAACCATGAGATCATGACCTGAGCCGAAGTTGGATGCTTAACTGACCAAGCCACCTAGGTGCCCCCAGATATTTTCTCTCAGTCTATGGCTTGTCTTTTCATTCTCTTGACATTGTCTTTTGCAGAGCAGAAATTTTCAACTTTAATGAAATCTAGCTCATCAGTTCTTTCTTTCACAGATTGTGCCTTTTTGTGTTGCATCTAAAAAGTCACCATTAAACCCAAGATCATTTAGATTTTCTCCTCTGTTATCTTATAGGAATCTTATAGTTTTGTGTTTACATTAGTTCTGTGATCCATTTTGAGTTAATTTTTGTGAAGGTTGTGTACAGTCTTATGTTTAGATTCATTATGACCTCAGTATTGTGCTGGCTGTTGCTCAAAGGCTGTACTCAATTACTTGCCTTGGCCTTTGCAACATGGCTACTTGCTTTTACAAAGCCAGCAAGAGAGTGTGCTAAGGCCGACTTTATAGTCTTATGTAATGTCAAGCAGCATCTTTTCATTTTACCTGTATTCTTGTCACAGCTTCTGCCCACATTGTAGGAGACAATCTAAGTACAAGGAGACAGGGATAATTGGAGACTATCTTATCTGTTCTCCATATTATGGATTACTTGAAATATGACATTCATATTTTTTAAAAATACTAAGACTACATGTCACTTTTCAGGGTTAGATAGATACTTTTGTTGGTATAATGGTAGCAGTTTGAGAATATTCCTCCAGAGTTTTTTCTTATGCGTTTAGTGACATGGTGTATTATTTTCTATAGTAACCATCCAATTGTACATCTAGTTTGCTTCTTAATCTGGTTCTAAATGTTAAATTAGTAATGTCCTGGTGTAAATCTTTTTGTGTAAAGTTTTATGATATATAACTTTGTACTTATTACCTTAAAAATCTCCTTTTCTCTCGGGGCAGGTACATCAGGAGCGTCTCTATCAAGAATACAATTTCAGCAAGGCTGAGGGCCATCTGAAACAGATGGAGAAGATATACACTCAGCAAATACAGAGTAAGGATGTAGAATTGACCTCTATGAAGGGGGAAGTCACCTCCATGAAGAAAGTGCTAGAAGAATATAAGAAAAAGTTCAGTGACATCTCTGAGAAACTTATGGAGCGAAATCGTCAGTATCAAAAGCTCCAAGGCCTGTATGATAGCCTTAGGCTGCGAAACATCACGATTGCTAACCAAGAAAGTATGCTGGAACCATCCATGGTTGCACAATCTGGTGTTTTTGGCTTTCCATTAGGTAAGAAAGGACATATAATATCCAATAACTGTTCTTTAAATCTTTCACATTGTGTTCTGCACAGTTCTAGAAAGTCAGTGGAGACTCCAAAGGCCTAGAGTGGTGATAGGTTCCAGATTCCTTATCCAGGTCTAAACATGTACATCTTTGCTTTTATTTATTTTTATTTGCTTGTGGTTAAGTTACATCTTCATTGTAAACAGTAAATCTCTTCAAAATAGTTTGCAAATTGATACTTTAAGTGAAAAGCTGTTTCCTTGCAGTAATATTAGTTGCCAGTTTTTGATTCCTTACTAAGGACTAGATACTGTTATAATATTACATATATTCATTTTATTTTTAAAACTTCGTGAAGTAGTTATTACCCTTATTTTACAGATGAGAAAACTGAGGCACAGAAAGTTTCAGTAAATTAGTTAAGTTACAGAACTATCTTCAGAGCCCACACTCAACCATTTCCTATCCTCAAGAAGTCCATGTTTCATTTTCTTTCACATGGCAATACTGATTGCACAGTACTTAAGTTATTGTTGGTTTGCTTTTGTTCATTCATCAAGTATTTATCAAACATACTTCATGTACTAGTCTGCTAGACATAATCCTAGGCAATGAAAATATAAGGATTATGCAGATAGGATTCCTGCTTTCTGGAAGTGCACAATCTAGGAAGTTACCAGTTCTTTTCTGCTTGTTAGGTGCCTTGACAGATACAATGAAACTCCTGTCTCTTCCTGAGTTCTCTTTATACTATTCTTGATATAATAGAATCCAAGTGATTTTTGCTATGCTATTAGTATAAATTAGTTTTGGAATGTAAAAAAGTGAAGTTTCATGTGCTTAATTTCCTAAATACATGTTTTTTGAATTACAGCCTGAGGAAAAACATTTAGTAGGGGAAGAGATGTCCTAGAAAAGGCAGGAAGTAATAAGGTGAAGAATATCAGATATAAGAATTGAAGCAAAAACAAGTTTTTGCTTAAATTTCAGTTAATCATAATTATAATTTAGTCAGTGTTATTGTATATTAACATTATAGATATTTTTTCCTTGTTACAATCCATATTTATGTTGATTTCTTTATATTCATCAGTTCTTTCCTGTTTCACTTTATATGCACACTTAACCTTTTTTTTTTTAACTTTTTTTTTTTTAATTTATTTTTGAGAGAGAGAGAGAGAGAGAGTGAGAGACAGAGTGCAAGCAGGGGAGGGGCAGAGAGAGGGACACACAGTCTGAAGCAGGCTCCAGGCTCTGAGCTGTCAGCACAGAGCCCGATGTGGGGCTTGAACTCACAAGCCGTGAGATCATGACCTGAGCCGAAGTTGGACGCTTCACTGACTGAGCCACCCAGGTGCCCCTTAACCTTTCTACATTTATCTCTTGTTACAGCTGTTGGCTTGAAGCATGTTTATAGTCAGCATTCTCTTTTAGTTACATACTCCATTTAAAACTTGTAGAAGCCAAAGAATGGTTTAGTGGAAGTTGTTAAATGTTTATTTAATCAGATCTATTGTCTGATTTTTTTTTTTTTTCAACGTTTTTTTTTTTTTTTTTTTTATTTATTTTTGGGACAGAGAGAGACAGAGCATGAACAGGGGAGGGGCAGAGAGAGAGGGAGACACAGAATCGGAAACAGGCTCCAGGCTCCGAGCCATCAGCCCAGAGCCTGACGCGGGGCTCGAACTCACAGACCGCGAGATCGTGACCTGGCTGAAGTCGGACGCTTAACCAACTGCGCCACCCAGGCGCCCCTGATTTTTTTTTTTTAATGTTACTCTAATCTTGGACTGTGAGTATGTGCCAGTTTTTCATAGTTGATATATATTTCCTGTTTATGGCAGTATTTTAAAAAAATTTTATTCTAGAGGCTCCTGGTGGCTCAGTCAGTTAAGCGTCAGACTCTTGATTTTGGGTCAGGTCATGATCTTATGGTTGTGAGACTGAGCCCTGCATTGGGCTCCTCACCAGATGAGCATGCTGAAGATTCTCTCACTCCCTCTGTATGTACCCCCCTTGCTAGGTGCACTCTCTCTCTCTCAAAAATAAAATAAAAGTAAGTAAATAAATAAAATTATTCTTAAAGAACCTGGGACAAAAGGCTTTATACACACGCGTGCATGCATGCGCGCGCACACACACACACACACACACACACACACACTATTCCTTTGAAGTAGATTACATAGATAATGAATGAAATTATGAATTGTAAATTCTGGCTATGCTAAAAACATTTCACTGTAAAATTACTTTTGGTGATGAGTTCATAGCTACTGGAAAGTGCATCACAGCAGAAGGTATAGTATATACTGTGGTTGGGGGAGGGAGTAGGAGCCATCATAACCCTTTTCTCTATCCAATATTAAGTTTATATTTTACTGTCTCATAGGAATTGATTCTGTTAAAATATTTATTAAATGAATTTTGTTTTTTTGTACCTAAAGATCTGTAAGCAAATGGATGCTTAAGTTTTCCCCTTATTTTTTTCCTAGGGAACAACTCCAAGTTTCCTTTGGACAGTACACCAGTTCGAAATCGGGGTGGTGGAGATGGAGATTTTCAGTTCAGACCATTTTTTGTGGCTTCTCCCACAGCACCTGAACCCAGCAACAGCTTTTTTAGTTTTGCCTCCCCAGGTCGTGAAGTAGAGCAGCAGCAAATCTCTAGCAGGGCCTTTAAAGTGAAAAGAATTTAGCTCATTTTACACAATGTTTCTCTTATCACTTTCAGTGGTCTCATTTAGCAAATTACCTTTATTCTAGTTAGGGTAGGAGTCCCCATCATTGTGCTGTTATATTTTTATGAGAGACTCAGTGTCTGTAGGAATGGCTTTAGAGTCTAGTTTCTTTTTCTGTTTCCATTATTTAAGACATGAGCATTATATTAAACTCAATTTTATTGTGAACTGTTAAGTTTTCACCAGCAATGAAAAGGGTATAATATTTTTGACTGTTTTGTGGATCACCATTTGTTTTCTTTCTGGACTACATGCTTATTTATGATGTATGTGTATATAAGCACTGTGGTATATGTCTACATGTCACTTTGGGTTCTGGTATTTATGCATATATGTATATATGTGTTCCTTTATATTGGTATTTTGCTGTGTTTGCCAGTGTATTTATAAGAAGATTTTGGTCTCTGGAAATGGCAGGTGAATCTGTAGCTCGTTATTTGGCCATGTATATCTATTTGTATATATTTATTTATTTGCCCTTGTGTTAGTTTGTGGAGGTGTGTTCATGTCAGTGAATGAGAGTACAATTTGATGCATGTATATGAAGTCATATTTCTTTTTTAAAATGATTCATATTGATAAAGTTATTTTGTAAAGTTGATTTTTGGCATTTATTTTAAAATGAAATTACTTTTTCTTTACCCTTTTGCCAGCCGTTGCCTTGGGCCTACTTACGCAGAAAATTTAAACAATATATTATTGATCTCAAGAGATTATATTAATTAAAATACTTTTAAAGATTTATTCCTTGTTTTCCTTTATTAAATAGCATTTCTGACTACTATCACAGATTACTTATTTAAAATGTGGGGGCACCTGGGTGGCTCAGTCGGTTAAGTGACCGACTTCTGCTTGGGTCATGATCTCATGGTTCGTGGGTTGGAGCCCCACATCGGACTCTGTGTTAACAGCTCAGAACCTGGAGCTTGCTTCAGATTCTGTGTCTCCCTCTCTCTCTGCCCCTCCCCTACTCGCGCTCTGTCTCTGTCTGTCCCCAAAATAAATAAACATTAAAATGTGGAGCTAAGGGGTGCCCTGGGTGGCTCAGTTGGTTAAACATCCGACTTCATTTGGCTCAGGTCACGATCTCACGGTTCGTGGGTTGGAGCCCTGCGTGGGGCTTTGTGCTGACAGCTCAGCCTGGAGCCTCTTTCGGATTCTGTGTCTTCCTCTCTCTCTGTCCTTCCTCTGCTCACGCTCTGTCTCTCAAAAATAAATAAACATTGGGGCTCCTGGGTGGCTCAGTCGGTTAAGCGTCCGACTTCAGCTCAGGTCACGATCTCGCGGTCCGTGAGTTCGAGCCCCGCGTCGGGCTCTGGGCTGATGGCTCGGAGCCTGGAGCCTGCTTCCAATTCTGTGTCTCCCTCTCTCTGTGCCCCTCCCCCGTTCATGCTCTGTCTCTCTCTGTCTCAAAAATAAATAAAAAACGTTAAAAAAAATTAAAAATAAATAAATAAACATTAAAAAAATTTTTGAAAAATGTGGAGCCAGGAAAGAAATTTGAATGACACTTTCAGTTACCTTACATCCTTTTAGGGGCGTGACTTGAAAGCATACTGATTGCAGAGGCAGGACACCTGGGTTCCAATTATGTTTTTTTCCTATTGGTTGTGAGTTTGAATTTAAACTTTCTGGGAATTTGCTTCTACATCTGTAAAATGAAGGACTGAATTAAATTATCTTAACCCTTCTCTACCTCTTGGGTTTTATTATTTTTGTTGGTTTGGGAGGAAATACAATGGGATTATCCTAAATGTCAAATCCCATTTGGGTAATAAAGTCATACTGAAAGCATTTGAAGAGGTTTTATATTTAGTTGTAGAAAGGCAAGTAAATACCCTTGCTTTATATAATTGGATAGAAAGGAAGTAATGTTTTCTTTGTTAGTAGTATAGAATATAACTTCACTTAAAAAAATTATTTTTTTCTGTATTCCAAAGTTAAAATGGTGTCTGAGAAAAAGGTTAAAATCTTTTAAAACCCCTCTCCCCATTTCATAGCTGTTAACACAGATTTCATAGGTTATGTTACAAAGTATTTTTCTTCCTTAAGCAGTTTTAAATTTTGCTGGAAAATGGTTTGGGGAAATAATTTTATGTATATTCATGATATCTGCCTTGGACCTTTGCTTCTTTTGTTAGGTTCACAGGATCAGTTTTTCTTTCTTTTTTCTTTTTCTTCCCCAGACCCCACAGGATCAGTTTGAAATACAAATAAGCTATAATTAAAAAGTAAAGAGAGGGGCGCCTGGGTGGCTCAGTCGGTTAAGCGGCCGACTTCGGCTCAGGTCACGATCTCGCGGTCTGTGAGTTCGAGCCCCGCGTCGGGCTCTGGGCTGATGGCTCAGAGCCTGGAGCCTGCTTCCGATTCTGTGTCTCCCGCTCTCTCTGACCCTCCCCCGTTCATGCTCTGTCTCTCTCTGTCTCAAAAATAAATAAACGTTAAAAAAAAAAAGTAAAGAGAGCCTTTATTAGGATTATTATATGCCACTTTAAAAAAGTTTCTTATTGAAGAGTTTAATATATTCACATGGCACAAGGGTACAAAAAAAGGCATAGAGTGAAATCCCTTTCACCCCTGTCCCCCAGTCACCTCACTTTTCTGAAAGCAACTGTTGTGTCTTGTGTCTCTCTCCGAGATAGGCTATGTAGAAGCAACTAATATTTTATTTAAAAATTACATTTATTTCTGGGGTGCCTGGGTGGTTCAGTCGATTAAGCATCTGACCCTTGATTTTGGCTCAGGTCACGATCTCGTGGTTCATCAGTTCGGGCTCCATGTTGGGCTCTGCGCTGATAGGTTGGGATTCTCTCTCCCTCTCTTGCTGCCCCTCCCCTCCCTCAAAAATAAACATTAAAAAAAAAAACTTAAATTGTTTTTGAATAGTACATGTACATAATAAATTCAAAAGTGTACACAGCAAAAGAATTTTGTTTGCCCACTGACAACTCTTGGTCCCCATTTCCCTTTACAGAGACAGTGTCATTGTTTCTTGTATATTCTAGATGTAGTCAATATATTGGCATTAAGAGTGTGTCAATATATGTCAGTGTATTAGTTATGGCTTTCATGATACCATCCTGAGTGTTTGGAAAATATTCAACCAATTTCCTTCAAAATTTTAAACTTACAACACAGGCATACACTGTCTTAACCTGTCCTTTTTTGGCAGGGGGAGGTGGTAATACAATCTTGGTATAAGTAGAAAGATACGGAGCAGAGGTTGCTGGGTGGCTCAGTTGGTTGAATGGCATACATCAACTAAGGTCATGGTTTTGTGGTTTGTGAGTTGGAGCCCCACGTCATCTGCTGCTATCAGCCTGTCAGCGCAGAGCCTGCTTCAGATCCTCTGTTCCCACTCTCTGCTCTTTCCCTGCTTGTGCTCTCCCCCCTGTCCCCCCAAAATAAAAAGATACAGAACAAAAATATACATGCAATTAAGTTGAGACTAGTATGTTTCCAGGATTTGGGAAAGAAACAAGTTTATGAACTCAAAGTGATTTATAGAGCCTCTCTTGAGCTACAGGTATTGGGTTAAGTTGGTTTGCCGTGGTGCCCTTCCTTGAAAACCAGCTCTTAGCCACCCTTTGCACCCTCCTCCCCCTCCTCGCAGACCCCATGCTCCAGATCCTGCTTGGATTTACTTTTGGCAACGTGTTTGGAATGTATCTGGCTCAGAATTATGACATATCAAACCTGGCTAAAAAACTTGAAGAAATTTAAAAGGGACTTGGATACCAAGAAGAAACCCTCTAGTTCACGAAGTAGACTCCAGCCCTGCCTCCTGGATATACTGATTTCTGCTGTTCTTGAGGGCCTCCTTACCATCCGAACCAAAAACTTTTGTTTTAAATTCCCGCCTCATCGATTTTCCTCTCTGCTAGATCCTGTGTTGCTTTACAGCACAAAAGGGCCCACAGGTTAAGAAGTACCCTTTTCTGGGTGGGGCACCTGGGTGGCTCAGTCTGTTAACCATCGGACTTCGACTCAGGTCTTGATCTCTTGGCCTGTGGGTATGAGCCCTGCGTTGGGTTCTGTGTTGACAGCTCGGAGCCTGGAGCTCGGTTTGGATTGTGTCTCCCTTCGTCTCGGACCCTCCCCCACTCACGCTCTGTCTCTCTCTGCCTCAAAAGTAAATAAACGTTAAAAAAAATTTTAACGTTTATTTACTTTTGAGGCAGAGAGAGAGTTAGTGGGAGAGGGGCAGAGAGAGAGGGAGACACAGTGTGTCAGCACAGAGTCCCTGCGCAGGGCTCGAACTCAGAAGAGGTGAGATCATGCCCTAAGCTGAAGTCGGACCCTTAACCTACTAAGCCACCCAGGCGCCCCAAAGCTAATAAATAAATAAATAAATAAATAAATAAATAAATAAACGAAGTACCCTTTTCCAACATCATCACCTCTGCCATTCCTCCTTGCAGCCACTTGGGATGGCCTAAGACTGGACTTATGGTACTAGATTAGTAAATGTGACCTTTAGTAATTTTTTCTTTATTCTTTGGGATTTCTACTAGCTTTTTTTTTTGAAGAAAATTGATGACTTTTGTATAGCTGATCTGTTATAAAGCTGACTTTACAGCTTAGCAATTATAGTGGGTGTTTAAACATTTGGTACTAAATTATGGTTTTTCAAAGTAATTAAAATTAATGTCCAGAAGCCAGTTACTCCTAAATTATCCAATTGTTGTCAGGCAGCTGCATGGTTGCTAATTTAACCAGTAAGTCAGTTTGCTGCCCATTAACTGAGAAACTATGTTCTGAGAGCTCTGTCAGAACTATTGAGTTTAAAAATATGTAAAATAGGGGCACCTGGGTGGCTCAGGGCATGATCTTGCGGTTTGTGAGTTCCAGCCCCGCATGGGGCCCTGTGCTCACAGCTCAGAGCCTGGAGCCTGCTTCAGATTCTGTCTGTCTCTCTGCCCCTCCCCCACCTCTCTCTCAAAGATAAATAAACATAAAAAAATTAAAAATAAGTAAAATAATGGCCTCTGTCCTCCATAGAATTCAGTCTCGTATGCATGTTTTTCCTTAATGATGTCTTTGATTTGGCTCTTTTTGCTCAAAAGAATCATATTTACTTTAAGGCATTACAGGTGCATTTGATATTACATGATAGATAAGTGACACGTTATCTATAAAGGAAATTTTATGCCTTTTCACATTGAGAAATGTGTTTACATTATAACTTTATAGTGATTCTCATAATAAAACTGGAGAATTTTTGTTTTTTTCCCTGAAATCATAAATTACCATTGTGATTTGCCAAATTTATAATTTGTCCATTTTTTTTTAAATTAAAAATAACGTTTGGATACATGTAAAACCCAAACCAACCAGCTCCTCTACTCAGGTGCAGGTAAGCCTCCAGTGCCCTAGATGTCGCTCTGGCTCCACGATGAGGGTGGGCCTGAGTCTCTGTGGTTACAAAGTTGGGGGCGGAGAAGCCGAGGCTGGCTGGGAAATGATGGCTGATGAAGACGAGGAAGTCAAGCAGATCTTGCAGAAATTGCAGGTGGGAGTCATAGGTTAAAATCTATATGTGCTTTTGTTACTCGGGAAGAAGGGGGAGTCCAGTTTATATATTACCAGCGAATTACTTGGCGCATGCAGGACGCTGCATGTGTTAGTGAGGTTACTATAACAACTCCTGAGGGTTCGCCCGCTGGCGGAGAGGGGAGCCTCCCCTGTTACGGAAGGGGCGCAGCGGGGTGTTGGGACCTTCTGCTGCTGACCTGCGTGCACTCAACTTCACTCCTGTTTGGAAGAGGATTTGTTGCTCCTAAGTTTATTCTTGCGCTTCTAAATTTATTCTTCAGCGTTCTTACGGAGTTTTGTTTTGTTTTGTTTTGTTTTTCCGATTCACCCATAACAGATAGTATACACATGTATGTAGCAGATCTGCAGGAGCTATTATCATGTATTGTTTTCATTCCCACAAAGGCCATTTCTTTACTACTTCTCTGCTTTGAAATTGGCCATTTCTTTACTACTTACCTGCTTTGAAATTGGCAACAAGCACAGTAATAGCTTGCACCCCTTGTATCCTGGTTACTCCTCTCAGGACTGCACGGTTTTGATTCTTTTGCACACTTGCTATTCCAGTTTGGGGTCTGATGCAGAGGGTCCATACTCCACCCAGTTCACAGTTGACTGCAGTTGTGAGGAGGGCTAGTCTTTTGTACTTGGTAGGTATGAGCTAACTGGTTACTTGCTCTTTACCTTATTTCCATGACCCAGTATTTTCCTTAAAACTCAGAAACTCAGTTCTTTGTGTTCTAAGACAGCCTGAAATTTAAACATTAGACCTGTGACAGGTTATACCCTGACTAAAGTCTTGTAATGCAAAAAAAGTTTAAACATTGGTGGCATTTATTTGTTTCTTGAGCCTATTAAAATAACATTTTTTAGAGTGTGAGCTTTATTTTACTTCCAGTTGACTTGGATTAATTTATTTTCATTCCCTGCCGTGACTCACTGAAATCAGAGATTATCAATCCTGGCTCCATATTAGAGACGTTGTATATATGTATTTGCATACAAATAGAAAAAAGTCTGAAGAGGTATACTAAACAGTAGCTATCCCTGAGGTTGTTCGGGGTGATTATGAGGAATTTCTTACTTTGTATTTTTTACATGTACATACTTGAATTTTAGCACCTTACATATATTGATTTTTCCATGAGACAAAAAGTTATTAAAAATGTTCACTGCAGTGGGGCACCTGAGTGGCTTAGTTGGTTTAGTGACTGACTCTTGATTTTGGCTCAGGTCGTGATCTCACAGTTGGTGAGATCGAGCCCGGCGTTGAGCTCTGGGCTGACAGCACACATCCTGCTTGGGATTCTCTCTGTCTCCCTCTCTGTGCCCCTCCCCTGCTTGCATGTGCTCGCTCTCTCTCTCTCTCTCTCTCTCTCTCTCAAAATGAATAAATAAATATTAAAAAAGTGTTTACTGCAGCAAAACAAAACTAAACAATCTCATGCATATTTGCTTTCACAGCTAGAATGAGACAATGAGACCCTCTCTAATTAAAATTCCTAATTGGCAGCCATGCTGATTGCAGGACAAAAGGAATTGTATTGTAAGTTTTGCTGAGAACTGTCTTTTCCTGGGCTCATTTGTCGTAGATGGACTAAGCATGTATGCTGGGAGTACCTTGGGGTAGGTGGGCAGGAGTGGTGCAGGAATGGAATGGGGGGGAATGGAGTAGAGGAGAGGAAAAAGATAGTGATGTTACTATTTATGGGAATGGTGGTACATTTTGATTTCTGCCTAAAAAGGGAAAAAGGAATGTAATAAAAGGATATTTTTCAAAGTGTGTTTTATAGACCATTTTCATTTCAGCCATCTAAAGTGCTTGTTAATAGGTGATTTGAGTTCTGCGAAAACTTCTAAAACCAGAATCTGTGGGCTGTGTCCTGAAAATAGTGCACACAATAAAATTTGAAAAATATCGCTACTACAGAGGATACTGTCCATTCTCTTTGCTCTGGGTGGGGTTTTAAATTAAGTACAGCACATAACCTGTTGGTTAGAGACAGGGATGATTCATTAAACCATTAAGTCAACATTTTTTTTTAAAGTGTTTATTTATTTTTGAGAGAGAGCACAAGTGGGAGAGGGGCAGACAGAAGGGGACAGAGGATTCGAAGCACGCTCTGTGCTGACAGCAGAGAATCCAATATGGGGCTTGAACTCATGAACCATGAGATCATGACCTGAGCCAAAATCAGACACTTAACCAACTGAGCCACCCAGGCGCACCTCAGTCAACATTTTTAATGAGGGCCTATCATGTCCCAAATCCTGTTGTAGTGCTTATGTATAGTTCTGAACATGGGAGACAGGAGATTAAGACCCTCCCATCATGGAGCTTACATTCTAGTGGTGGAGACAGACATAGGCCACTTAATTTCAACTGATAAGTACAATGGGGAAAAATAAGAGTGTGATTTAACAGTGGGCAAAAGTGGAAGTGGTTACTTTAGTTTGGGGAGTCATGGAAAGCCTCTCTGAGAAGTTGATATTGAACTGAGATCTAAATGATGATGAAGAATGAGGCATGCAGAGATCTGGTGGAAGAATGTCCAGGCAGGGGGAACAACATGTATAAGGCTCCCAAGGTGGGACTGAGCTTGCTGAATCTGAAGAACTCCATGAAAGCCAATGTGGCTTGAGTATTGTAGAGGGGAGAGTGAGAAGTGAAGTTTGTAGCAGGGTGAGTAGTCTGAGGTCAGATCGTACAGTCTTCTCAGCTGTGGTTAGGAGTTCGATTTTATTGTACAGTGGAAAATTGAGAGTTTGTGAGATGATGTATATATTTGTAAAGTCATTTCAACTATAATGAGGAGAATAGGAGATAATAGAAACAAGATGACCAGGTAAGAAACTATTGCAATAGTTCAGGCAAGTAATGGTGCTGATTTAGCCCAGGATATTACTAGTGGGATGGAGATAGGTAGATGGATTTAGTTGTGGAGGTAGTTACGATGTGACAGATGTGTTGTGAATTGTGTTATATATTTCTGCTGCTGTTCATTTTCAGGAAAGAACAGGTAATGGAAAAGCTTTGGTGTCCCAGGAAGACTCAGAGACAGAGGTATTTAAAATAGGAAAGGGAACATTTACTTGGGAAGAATACAAGAGAGCCAGAAGGTGACTTGACAAAAACAAAACAGAACAAAACAAACAAACAAAAATAGGAGTATTTGAAGAAACAAAATCCTGGAAAAACACCAAGGTTCTCAAATTGGTCTGTTTGTTGTGGAAAACAGTGGCTCTCACATGTTTATCATATTCACAAAGGTCATATATTTTCAGATACCAGCATAGGAAAAATCAGAGATCAGGTTATTTTTGTCAGGAAGCCCAGTTTTCAGGGGAAATTTCAAAGTTTTATACTCTGGAGGCCAGTCCCATATTGGATTATGTTATTAACTTTTTGTTTTATCTCAAGTTGCAAAGTGTTTCCCTCCTCTTGACTATGGTATATGAAGTGCTTAGCCATACTGGAAGCCCTGCTGGGGCTGGGAGAGAGACAGCTGTCATCATGGTGCACAGACTGGCACGGAACTTCACCAGAGTGGTCCTGGGACAGTGGCTACTTTTCTTCATGACCTGTGCATTTTGGTGGACCTGTCCGCCTGCCTCTTGTGTCATTCCTAGTGAGATAGAGAATCAATAATTCTAGCCCCCAACTGGTATGGCCAGCCAGTCTCAAATTTCCTTGTCTGCCGTTCGCTCTTCTTTTCCACAGAAATCTTGAGTAAAAGGTGAAAGATTTACACGATCTAAAGAGAAACCAGAGCATGGTGTTCTCTCCTCTTAATGGTACCCTTTTTACACTTCCTAGGAACTGGTGGATCAGCTCTATTTGTTTCGAGAGTGCTATTTCGAGACACATGGTGTGGAGGATGCTGGAAGGAAGCAACAGGATGTGCGGGAAGAGATGGAGAAGACCCTGCAGCAGATGGAGGAAGTAGTGGGTACGAGTTGCAAAAGAGCATGGAGCCCCCGGCGGGAGGCTAACTAACGTGCGGCAGAGTTTTGCTCCCTCTCTGTAAACTCTGCTATATTGTTTGTGGCTGTTGCAGGATGGTACAACAGAATATTTCTTCTTTTTTAAAAAAAATTTTTTTTCAAAAATTTTTTTTTTTTTGAGAGAAAGAGCAAGCGAGCAAGCAGGTGAGGGGCAGAGAGAGGGGGAGACACAGAATCTGAAGCAGGCTCCAGGCTCTGAGCTGTCAGCACAGAGCCCAACGCGGGGCTCAAACCCATGAACTATGAGATCATGACCTGAGCCGAAGTTGGATGCTTAACCGACTGAGCCACCCAGGCGCCCCAACGGAATATTTCTTCTAAGGGCCACTGTGTAGGATGGCAGCCTACCGGTCCTCTAGACAGTGTTTTCCAAAGTTTGATTATAGCGAATGCCATGAAATAAAAGAACATATTTTTTTCTGAGACTGTTCTTCTTAATTGACCTTTCTGCTTCTAATTTTTTTTACTTCCAAATTTTTTATATAATGATCATGCCATTATCTTTCTAAATATTTCTTCCTGCATTTAGTCTTATCCTTTTGTTTGCCTCTTTGCTCAAGTGTATTCAAAGATTCCTGCTGCTGACTGGTTAAAGTCTCAGCACCTTAATTTGGTATGAATTAAAATGGTATTCAAGTCTCTATTGTCTGACCAGTTCTGTTGTTTGTTTTCTTCTACTCTTCTCTCTGCCTACTTACTTACAGAGGAACTTTCTGTTTCTTTTGGGTTGGACTATCAATTCTTCCTTGAACATGCTACAGGGGTTTCTGCCTCTCTGTCTTGGTTGACATAGTTTTCTCCTTTTCACTTTTTAAAGCTCATTCATTGGGATATGCCATATGCCCCTTTTCATTGTTGTTTTAATTTTCCACGTATATGCTTTGTTCTCTCTATCGGCTCTCTACCAGAGGGGCAATAAGCCCCTCCAGGGTAGGGATAATGCTTTCTTTGTTACCCCATTACCTAATACAGTACTCTGCATATGGTAGGCTTTCAATAAGTGGTTTGTTCATACAGATTTTCTTCAACTGTTTCATTCCTAGGGCTGACCTGAGGTTATTTCTTGAGAGAAAGTGTCCTCGTCTTATCTGTAAGATTGCCTCAGTTTTTCCAATTGCCTTTATCTTTTTCCCCTTCCACCTAGGTTCTGCCCAGGGCAAGGCCCAGGTTCTGATGCTGACTGGGAAGGCACTGAATGTGACTCCTGACTATAGCCCTAAGGCTGAGGAACTTCTGTCCAAGGCTGTGAAGCTGGAGCCCAAGCTGGTGGAAGCCTGGAACCAGCTGGGTGAGGTGTACTGGAAAAAAGGGGATATTGCGTCTGCCCACACCTGCTTCTCTGGAGCCCTCACCCATGTGAGCCTTCTGTTATACTCTTGGAAAACACAGATGGGAAAGATGAGATTCTTTTGGTTCTATGAATTTCCCTAGGATATGAATACCAGAATAGAACTATACTGGAACTAGGAGAATGAAATCAGAGGGGAGGGAGAGTCGGAGCAGACCTGGATGAGGAAAATAGGGCCAGGGGACTGAGAAAGGAAGAAGATGATGGGATCAGGTTCAGGGATAGATGAGAGGTGAAGAAAGATTAACAACCAAGTTGATCCTTGTAGATAGGGGTCTAAGATATAGATGGCAGTAAGAATTAAGATGAAAAATTAGATTTAGAAGATTAAGATGCATAAGAAAGGGGAAATAGAATCAGGAAGGGTGAGTATGTGTCTTCTCCATTTGCAGTGCAAGAACAAAGTCTCCCTTCAAAACCTGTCCATGGTGCTTCGCCAGCTGCGGACTGACACTGGAGATGAACATTCTCGTCATGTAATGGACAGTGTCCGACAGGCTAAGTTGGCCGTGCAGATGGATGTCCATGATGGCCGTTCCTGGTGTGAGTGCTCTCAAAAGAAAAAGGTCTCCAAGTTTCTAGAGCAGTGGTTCTCAGTATGGCTACACTCCACAATCATCTGGAGCCCAACCGTTGAGTCTGGTTCTAAGTGTCTTTGTTTTGAAGAAGCCGGAAAGGTATTTTAATGAGCCACTATTCTAGGAACTCTTGGATCGTTTCATCTAAGAGAAGACACTTACTTGCACATAAGCAAGGCAGGACTTTTGTGCAGTCTGTTCAAGTTTCTCCTTTGGGTCTATGTTTGCCTCTTTATCCTAGTGGAATTTGGGGTATACTAAATATAGTGTTATCACTGGATTTTGTCAGATGTGGGACCTTTCAAATAGACCCTTGAGGGTGACCAGAATAAGTTATATCTTGAACCTGGGCTCTGAGATGATTCATCACTATGTATCTCAGTTTTTTCTCTGCTTAGGAGGGGCAGGATGGCTGGAGTGGGCTGGAAGTGGGTGTTTCGCCTCTCCTAGGTACAAGGATAGAGCCAGGTGGATATTTTCCTTCCTCAGATCAGTTAGGCTCTGGTTAGATAGTTTCTGCCAAGGGCAGACCTTGTTAAGAACAGGGATCTCTGGTGTAGTTCAGAACAGTTCTTTCTCCCCTTCCCCTTGCTGGAAGTATGAGGGGATTTTTCTCTGATACTTGCTGTGGGAATCTGGCTGGTTGAAGCTTCTGGAGGTAAATCTCACAGTATTGTGGGGGCCTCCTTATGACCTGGACCTGTCATAGACTCTTAAGTCTGAAGTTCTTTCTTGTCTGGCGAGAAAATGGGACGCAGGATTAAAAGTGAGAGATGGCTAATGTCTGGGAAAAGACAACCTGGTATAAGGGTCTTTGCCCCGTTTTTTTTATTAGGATCAGAAGGCTTACAAACATGGTGATGGACGTGCACAAAGAGACAGTCTGTGTGTGAACATTAACTCATGGACGTGAGGGAAAGGGGGTCTTGAAGATATTCGGGGTTAGGGGTTTGGGTTAATACAAAACAAAATCCCGGCACCAAGTGGAAGGTTGTATACAGCAGACAGGGGGCACCACCTCTGTTTATCTTAGGTAGCCTAGGGGATGAGACAGATAGAGCAAGTAACCTCAGGGTTAACAAGGCACCTTTTTCTTTTGCTAATCAGCTCCGCTCTGGGCAGCTTCACCCACAGGCAGGCAGCAGTCTATAGCCCTAGTTACCTGTTTACCTAACTTGATCCTTCCCTCCTGTGAAAGCAGCTTTCTGCTGTAGTGCTAAATTGGGGGGCGCTTCTGCCCTGAATATCTAATCTTGGTTATTTCATATACCTGTGTTCTGTATTGGGGCCTTCGTCCCGCCCTCTCTATACTTATTTATCTAATCTTGTTTACCCAAACTTGGCTGTGAACATCCTATGGCTTTGTAATTCGTTAAGCCTTGTTAACCCATTGGTGTAAGCCCGGGGAATTTCTAAGTTTATTGCCCCACAGGGACCCCTGGAGTTTCTTGCTCCCAGACTTGTCCACGCTGAACCTCCAGCACTTTGTCAGTTACAGTTCAGGTGTGCCTACCTCAGCACCGGGTCCTGCAGCTCGTGAGTGTCTGCCCTGGTCACTCCCTGTGTTCGCCTGACTCTCTCCAGTTTTAGGGGCAGTGGTTTGCCCTGTGTCATTCCCTGTCTTCTGGATCCAAGAAGAGTTGAGGATTTTTCAGTCTGTCAGGATGGAGTGGTAACTTCCAAGCCCCTTACACAAGGAGCCGGAAACCCTTTGTTTCTCTTTCAGATATTCTGGGGAATGCATATCTTTCTCTTTACTTCAATACTGGCCAGAACCCTAAGATCTCCCAGCAAGCCCTCAGTGCCTATGCCCAAGCAGTAAGTATTTATGGTCACCCCGGCCAGATGAATAAAGGTAGGAACAGCAGTTTCCATGTGGCTCTTTAGCAAGCAGCATGGGTGGTCATTAGTGGCGTTCAGTGTGTGTGGTTTTGCAAAGCTGTGTATGCAGGGGTGACTTATTTCTTCTTAATTTTTTTTTAAGTTTGTTTTTATTTATTTTGAGAGAGAGATAGAGAGCAAACAGGGGAGGGGCAGAGAGAGAGGGAGAGTGAGAGAATCCCAAGCAAAGCTCCATGCTATCAGCACAGAGCCCCCCATTGTGGGGCTCAAATTCACGAACCAGAAGATCATGACCTGAGCCAAAATCAAGAGTCAGACACTCAACTGACTGAGCCACCCAGGCACCCCTATACCTTCTTATAACTTGAGTATTAGCAACAGCCTGCAAGGGTGCCTCACTGCTAGACAGCTCTTTGAACTATCCAGGTTTCCTGTAGGCATGTATAACCAATCGCAGAGCCCATCCCAACATGTTCATCTTTTGTAGTGGGGAAAAAGTCTATATTAAAATAATGCTTATTGGGGCGCCTGGGGGGCCCAGTTGGTTAAACATCCAACTTTGACTCAGGTCATTATCTCCCCACTTGTGGGTTTGAGCCCTGTGTCGGGCTCTGTACCTAACGACAGCTCAGAGCCTGGAGCCTGCTTCAGATTCTGTGTCTCCCTCTCTCTGCACCTCCTCCACTTGCACTCTGTTTCTTTCTATCTCAAAAATAAACAAACATTAAAAAAATTTAAAGTAAGGCTTATTAATATTTGTGTACATTTTTAAAGAAAAATGAAAGCACTAATACTTACGTATAAATTAAGTGCTCTCCCTAGATTAACCATGAGATACTGTGGCTCTGGATTTCCCACAGGCTACAATAGAAAACAGCATATACCCCATTCTGCAGTCATTTCCTTGGGATTAATCCACTGGAGTTCCTGCTTTGCTTAGGCTTTCAGGCTGTTTTTATATCAATAGCCACTTACATGGGGGTTTCCTTCAGGCGTGAGAGTCTGGCCACTTATTATTAGATGCTTCACATTGGCCTTCTGACCACTTTTGATTTAGGCCTCCTATACACTTTTCTTTCTTTTTTTTTTTTTTTGCTTTCTTGCTTCTCTTGACATAGACCTTTGCTTTTTAATTTACCATTACTTACTTTGTTCTGTGTGGCAGAATAAAGAATGCACCTACCTTATATTCATGTTTGTAGTTTAGGGACTGGCCTTTTTTCAATCAGGGAGCTTTAAGGCAGAGGAATTATATTTTAGTCTTATTTCTTACTTTGGTGAGTGTTTACATTTTAAAAAATAATAATAGTATAGTTTTAAAAAATTTTATATTTGGCTTCTGCTAAATTGTTGCTTTTAACTCTTAATGTTGTTACCCAACCATAGACATATTTGAGCCAACCATTTAAACAATTAAAAAAAAAATTTTTTTTAGTGTTTATTTATTTTTGAGAGAGACAGAGAGACAGAGTATGAGTGGGAGAGGGGCAGAGAGAGAGGGAGACACAGAATCTGAAGCAGGCTCCAGGCTCCGAGCTGTCAGCACAGAGCCCATGTGGGGCTTAAACTCACGAACTGCAAGATCATGACCTGAGCTGAAGTCAGACACTTAACCAACTGAGCCACCCAGGCACACCCAACCATTTAAACAATTTTAATTCATGTGTTTGTACTTTTGTAATGTGCTAGGCAATGAACATAATTAGAAAAATACAACGAATATAGCCAGGAACATAGCAGTTTCTTCACAGCACATCTGTTTACACTTGCATGTGGTTTCTGGCCATCAACGTATGTATGTTTGTATGTATTCATTTCTTCATTCATTCTTTTTTTTTATCATTTTTTTTCTTTTAATTTTTTTAAATTCAAGTTAGTTAACATACAGTGTAGTATTGGTTTCAGGAATAGAGCCCAATGATTCTTCACTTACATATAACACCCAGTACTCATCCCAACAAGTGCCCTCCTTAATGCCCATCACCCATTTAGCCCATCCCTATACTCACCTCCCTTACAGCAACCCTAAGTTTGTTCTCTGTATTTAAAGGTCTCTTATGGTTTGCCTCCCTCTCTATTTTTATCTTGTTTTTGGTTCCCTTCCCCTATGTTCATCTGTTTTGTTTCTTAAATTCCACATATGAGTGAAATCATATGAGATCTTTCTTTGACTTATTTCACTTAGCATAATACACTCTAGTTCTATCCACATTGTTGCAAATGGCAAGATTTCATTCTTTTTGATCACTGAGTAGTATCCCATTATGTATATATACACCACATCTTAATCATTTGGACATTTGGGCTCTTTCCATAATTTCTGGCCATCTATTTAAATTAGAGAATCAGAATTTGACTTTCTTTTTTTTCTTAATAATTTTTAAAAAAATGTTTATTTTTGAAAGAGAGAGAGAGTGAGTGAGTGTGTGAGCAGGGGAGGGGCAAAGAGAGGGGTCAGAAGATCCAAAACCAGCTCTGTGGTGACAGCAGATAGCCCAGTGCAGGGGCTCGAACCCATGAATTGTGAGATTAAGACCTGAGCTGAAGTTGGATGCCCAACCGACTGAGCTACCCAGGCGCCCCCAGAATTTGACTTTCAATGGATGCTTTAAGGGGGCTTGAATGTAGAAACATGATTCTGCCAGTATTTGGAGCTGGGCTTGTGGGCAGAGGAAATGCTTTAAATAAGTGAAATTTCTTTTCTAGGCTTTCCTCATTTATACCATTATCTCACTATTAAAAATTTTTTTTATCAGAATGCTTTTACACATTTATTTTATCTGTATACTACTGCATGGATAAATTATAATCATATTTTAATATTTCATGTACACATAAAAACCTCATTGAGGTGTCAGGGACTGAGTAATATACCACTCAAGCAGTTACTCTATAAAAAGGTGGGTGTAGGTAACATTTTGACAAGGAAGAGGTCTAGGGCATGTTGACCATCCTTAAGAGTGAGATAGGATCCACTGATTGTCTTTCTCTCTCACTGTAGGAGAAAGTTGACAGGATGGCTTGCAGCAATCCTGATCTTCATCTGAACAGGGCAACGGTAAGACGAGTGGGGTAGTGATCACCTGAGTCAAAACAGTGACATCTGGGTCTTAGCCTGGGAAGATAACTGGATATTCACAGGGACAGGTTGAGTACAAACTTTGAGAAGAGAGCCAAATTGTTTCCAGGAAGAGCTGGCTCAGTTTGACCTCAGTGTCTGATGGAGTGTCTGGTGGGAAAGGAGAAGGGTCCAAGGCGGTGGGAGGGGTACATAGAGGATGGGAGGACAGTTTAGAAGACTTTTCTGAAATGTTCATTATAAGTATACAAATAGAATGACTCACTATCTGCAGCTTAGCTGTTTTAGAATTTGGAAGTTTGCTTCTTTGAAGGGATGCCATCTTTGGGGTTCGTGATCACCTTAGCCAGGATAAAGGACGTAAAGCATTGCTGTTTATTCAGATTATTCATTGTAGAGCAGGAGAACAACTGGCAGAAGGGAAACAGTTTCTTTCTTTCTTTCTTTCTTTCTTTCTTTCTTTCTTTCTTTCTTTCGTTCTTTCTTTCTTTCTTTCGTTCTTTCTTTCTTTCTTTCTTTCTTATTTATTTTTGAGAGAGTGAGAGCCAGGGAGGGGCAGAGAGTGAGAGAGGGAGACAAAGGATCCAAAGCAGGCTCTGCACTGACAGCAGAGAGCCCGATGTGGGGCTCAAACCCATGAACTGTGAGATCATGACCTGAGCCAAATTTGGATGCTTAATCAACTGAGCCACCCAGGCGCCCCGGAAACAGTTTATTTCCGTAGATTGCTAGTGCATTGTGCCATTACTCCCCTCGGTGTAGTTTGTGTTAAATATACATATAATTGGGAGGTTTTTGGTTACCTCTTGTGCAGTTACATAAATACGAAGAGAATTATGGGGAGGCCCTGGAGGGCTTCTCTCGGGCTGCAGCACTGGATCCTGCATGGCCAGAGCCCCGGCAACGAGAGCAACAACTTCTGGAATTCCTGAATAGATTAACCAGTCTCCTTGAGAGCAAGGTAAAGTGGTCAAAAGGCCAAATCGTACTTTTATCCTCCTGACCCTGTGGATCAAATAAAATAAGAAAAGACTAGGCTTCAGTAGTAGTGACGCTACCTGTAGAAGTGGGTAGGTGGGAGTAGGAATAGGTTTGCAAAGAGAGCAGACTAGCTTCCAGCTTCTTATCTATTTTTCCTTTTTTGTAAATTAAAAAAAAATTTTTTTAAGTTTCTAAAAAAATATTTTTTTAAGTATTTATTTTTGAGGGAGAGAGACAGAGACAGAGTGTGAACAGGGGAGAGGCAGAGAGAGAGAGGGAGACACAGAATCCGAAGCAGGTTCCAGGCTTTGAGCTGTCAGCGCAGCTGACTTGGGGCTTGAACCCACAAACCTGTGGGATCCTGACCTGAGCCGAAGTGGATGCTTAACTGACTGAGCCACCCAGGTGCCCCATCCTTTTTTTTTTTTTTTTTTTAATTTAAGCCCAAGTTAGTTAACATATAGTGTAATAATGATTTTAGGAATAGGATTTAGTGCTTCATCACTTACATATAATAACCAGTGCTCATCCTAACAAGTGCCCTCCTTGATGCCCATCACCTACTTAGCCCATCACCCACCTCCCTGCCATCAACCTTCAGTTTGTTCTCTGTATTTAAGAGTCTCTTATGGTTTGTCTCCCTCTCTGTTTTTCTTATTCTTGGTTCCCTTCCCCTGTGTTCATCTGTTTTGTTTCTTAAAATCCATATATCAGTGAAATCATATGGTCTTTCTCTGATGGACTAATTCTGCTTAGCGTAATATACTCTAGTTCCATCTATGTTGTTGCAAATGGCAAGATTTCATTCTTTTCGATTTTTTTTTTTTTTTTTTTTTGCAGGGAAAGGTGAAGACCAAAAAGTTGCAGAGCATGCTGGGAAGCTTGCGCCCAGCCCATCTAGGCCCTTGTGGTGATGGGCGCTACCAGTCAGCCTCTGGGCAGAAGTTGACCCTGGAGCTCAAGCCCCTGAGTGCACTACAACCCGGTGTGAACAGTGGTGCTGTGGTCCTAGGAAAGGTGGTATTCAGCCTCACCACAGAGGAGAAAGTCCCCTTGTGAGTTTGTTTTCCCTTTCCTCTTTTTCATTCTTTTGAATTGGTCTCACTTGGCCTTTCTTTGACATTTGAGGACATTGTTTGTGGTCACAGATTAGTGAGTTCTGCTTCCCTCTGTGACTGTCTCATGAGCAGGTATAGTTGAGGTGTATCTAACAGTCTCTCTGTAGATTCTGTCATCACCCATTTTTTTCTCTGAGCTTGGTGCTCTGTGGATTCCTACATCCATAGCTGAAATTGAACTGCTGTGTTTTTTAGAAGACAGAAGGAAACCTTGAAATTCTCTTGCCTCTTTGTGTTTTCATGATCATAGAAGTTAAAGGAGGAAAAATTTTCAGTCCTGTTTGGACTTAGGTATGACTAGGCAGTTCCGAAAGGTTAGCTTTGAGTTAGAATTTAAGGCCTGATGGGGATATTGTCTCAGATATTATTTAACAAATATTTATTGAGCATCTGGTATACATGTGGTAGGGAGTGAAATGTAAAGGATCCAAGTGAAGGTGCTTACAGTCTAGTAGAGGATATGAGTTAAGAACATTCACCTAGAAAAAAAAATGTTCTTTAAGGTTTAATTTTTTTAAGTTCTCTCTGCACACAGCACAGGGCTCGAACTCATAACCCTGAGATCATGAGTTGCATGCTCTACTGACTGAGCCAGCCAGGCACCCCTTACTTAGAAGATTTAAAAATTTTTTTTTTTTTTCAACGTTTTTTATTTATTTTTGGGACAGAGAGAGACAGAGCATGAACGGGGGAGGGGCAGAGAGAGAGGGAGACACAGAATCGGAAACAGGCTCCAGGCTCCGAGCCATCAGCCCAGAGCCTGACGCGGGGCTCGAACTCACGGACCGCGAGATCGTGACCTGGCTGAAGTCGGACGCTTAACCGACTGCGCCACCCAGGCGCCCCGAAGATTTTACTTAGAAGATTTTTAAGCCTTGAAAAATTAGGGTTTAGTCTGTGCCATCAGTCCTTGGTCCTTCACTCACTTCCTAATCCCTTGTCGACTGGTTTCCTTTTTCTGTTTTCTACTGGATTTGTTTTTTTCTAGCCTCACCAGTGTCTGGTCCAGTGGCTTCCACTATGTGGTTCCACAACACTGTCTTATCTCTCACTGTTTATTCCCTTTCATATCCCTTCTGCTTCATCCAAACTGAAACACTTCCCATAATATGCCCGAGTTTTCTCCATGGTGTTTTCTAGAGACATATGGGTTGAAGAGCAAGAAGATGGATGAGAAAAGTTTTGTTAACTAGAGCAGACCCTAGAGCTAAGAGGAATGAGAAGGAAATTCAGACAAAGGTGGATTTTAGGGGGCCTTGAGAACAAATATTTTGTCACTCCTTGGTTTCTCTTTTTCTTAACTTCTAAATGTTAAGTTCCAGGAGGACTCTCTTTTCTCTCTTTACCAGGATGGCAAATAGGTGCTAACTTTTATCACTTGGCAGCAGCTGCCCAAGTTACTGTGTAGAAGGATTCTGAGGCTTTGATTGGATTCACCAGGAGAATGTTGGGCTTGATTGCAGGTTGGCTGTGAATTCAGATGTGTCAAGTGATGGCATGTGTACCAGTTCTTCACCATCTCATTTATAGATCATCTCTTTTGGTGATGTCATATAAGCCCAAGGCTTTGGCTGCCTTCACCATACTCACAGGTGGATCTCCAGCCCAGGCCTCATTTCCAAGTTTTGGATTCGTATATCCAACTGCCTCTGGGCTCCAATCAGAAATCTCTAACTCAGTAGGTTCAAAATTACTCACTTCCTCTTTCTCTCTAAACTGTTTCTCCTCCCTGCATTCCTTGTCAATCTGTGGTACCACTTCTACTCAGTCTCTTAAGACTTCTAGAAGTTGTTCTAGAATTCTCCATTCTCCTGCATTGTGGTGCTCACCACGTCCATACATTTGTTTTGGGTTTTTTGGTCCCTACCTTTCTATCTATACTGACTTAATATAGCTCCTTATTGCTTCTCCAGACACATCTTCTGACTCCTTGTTTTCCTCCAGTGTTCCACAGTGCAGAGAAATATTTCCCAGATGCAAAACCGACCATCGCCATTTCTTATCTAAAATCCCTTACTGCTGCTGTGGTACTTTTAGGATAAAGTTTGAACTCCTTAGATTGGCTTAGCATGCAAAAACCCTTCATAATTTACTCCTTGTCTGTCACTTTCCCACTTGTGCCTTTTGTTACTATCATGGGATTATTTTGTGGGTTTCAGAACAGCTATTTTTATGCCTCTGTGCCTTTACACACTGTTTCTGTGTCTGTCTGGGTAATCCTTTTACTGCTTCTTGATATAGATAACATTTTCCCCCCAACATTTATTATAAAAATTTTCAAACACAGCAAAATTGAAAGAATTTTACAGTGAGTATCTGTGTACCCAACCACCTGTATTCTTCTACTATTTTACTATACTTGGTGTATCACATGTCTATTTATCTGCTTATTTATCCATTGATCCATCTTATTTTGGTACATTTAGAGTAAATTGTAGAGATCTATATACTTTCCTCTGAATACTCCAGCGTATAGTCATTAACTAGAGTTTGGTGTTTTGTTTTGTTTTTTACAGTTTTCTTCTTTTTATGTAAAAATTTACGTAGAGTGAAGTATACAAATCTTAGTGTACATTTGCTGAGTTTTGACTAACACGTACAGCTTTGTAACCCAAACACCTGTCAAGATAGAGAACAATAATTACCAGCACCTCGGAAAGTTTTCTCATGTTCCCTCCCAGTCAGTCCCTGTTCTCATTCCCTCAGAGGTTCTTTATTTCTACTGAGGAGTAGTTTTCCTTTTTTAACCCAGATAATTTTTCATCCTTTACAATTCAGTTTGAGGGTCTCCTCCTCAAGGAAATCTTCCCTGCCTTCTAGTTTTGAACATTTCTCCTCTGGGTTCCCACTGTCCAATCTTTGGCCTCACTGAACTCATCACAAGGGAAAAACTATTCTGGCACCTGTCACATTTGTCCCGTAAGTGATGGTTTAACTGTCTGACTCCTGCTTGACTGTAAACTCACTCATAGCTGGATTAGTGTCTTATTGCTAAGCACAAAGCTTGACGCATAAGAGGTATTCAGGGAAAGTTTGTGGAACTGAATTAAATTGACAGTGATGGTGGTTAGAGAGTTGGAAGGTTGTGATGGTTAAATTGATAGACCAGGAATAATGTCACAGCTGCAACATTTTGAGCTGGTTCATTATTATTTGTTGAATGGTCTCAGTGTGCAGATGTCTCAAGTTCTTGGTCAAGTGACAGACTGATGAGTCCTGTGCATATGCTTTAAAGATATTACATATGTAAGACAAATGAGGACTCAGATGGTAGATGATGGTACCTGTCTTAAGTTTTCTAAGTAACTAACTGAGAAAGCATTTGTTAATTTTGCTGGTATTCTAAAACCACTGTTTTTGCTCTTCTTTCCTGCCTGCTTTCCTCCCCACCCTTCCCTTAACCTGTCTTAACCTGGCAGTACATTTGGCCTGGTAGATTCAGATGGACCTTGCTGTGCAGTGATGGTGTATAATATGGTACAGAGTTGGGGAGTGCTCATTGGGGACTCCGTAGCCATTCCTGAGCCCAATCTTCGGCTTCACCGAATTCAGCACAAAGGAAAAGTGAGTGATGGCCAGGATTTTTTCCCAGCTTATAGGCTCTGAAAGTGGGACCAAGTTTATCTCTTTTAATAAATACGTAAGGTAATGCATATATATATATATATATATATATATATATATATATATATATATATGTATATATATGTATATGTATATATGTGTGTGTGTGTGTATGTGATATACACACATATTTCCATATATGATGTATATACTTTTTTTACTAAAAAGGGAACCTATTGGTAAACAAGAATTTAAAAAATGGACTGGACAGAGAAAAATACTGTATGATAACACTTATATATGGAATTTAAAAAACTGAACTCATGAAAACAATAGAATAGTGGTTACCAGTGGCTGGGGTTGTGGTGGGCAAATTGGGGTGATGTTGTTTAAGGGTACAGACTTGGAACTAGTAGGTAAATAAATCCTGGAGAGCTAATGCACAGCACAGTGATTACAGACAACAGTATGGTATTATATACTTCAAAGTTGCTAAGAGACCAAATCTTAATTGTTCCCACAACAAAAAAGCAGTGGTAACTGTATGACATGATGGGGTGTTACCTAACACCATGGTGGTCATATTCCAATATATAAATGTATTAAATAAACATGTTTACACCTTAAACTTATACATGTTAGATGTCAATTATTTCTATAAAAAAATTTTTTTTTTTTTTCAACGTTTTTTATTTATTTTTGGGACAGAGAGAGACAGAGCATGAACGGGGGAGGGGCAGAGAGAGAGGGAGACACAGAATCGGAAATAGGCTCCAGGCTCCGAGCCATCAGCCCAGAGCCTGACGCGGGGCTCGAACTCACGGACCGCGAGATCGTGACCTGGCTGAAGTCGGACGCTTAACCGACTGCGCCACCCAGGCGCCCCTATAAAAAATTTTTTTAAAAATGGACTGAAATATTATCACTCAGATATTAGTTTCTTATATATACCTACAGTCTTTTTTCATAAATATGTATATATACATATATACATTTATAAACATATTTATAATTATATATTTATATATATTATTTATAGTATATACATATATGTATGCGTATATATATACATTCATATGTATATTTTTAATGAGTGGAATATTATATGCAATGTTTGTGAACATTTCCTGCAGTTTAACATATTCTAACAGCATTGTTTTGAATTGACACACAAAGGTGGTGATGAAGATGATGATGACAGTTAACATTTCCTTAACACCTTAACTGACTGCTAGGTGCTGGGTTAAGAGGTTTATTGCCTATACTGGCTCATGTAATAAACACAGAAATCTTCTAAGAGTAGCAGTTTTACCACTTTTTCACCATTTAGATCAGGGGTTGGCAAACTGGCCTATTGATCAAATCTGACTCCCTGACTGTTTTGTATAGTCTGTGATATAAGAATAGTTTCTATATTTTTATTTATCTGTTTTTTTTTATGTTTATTTATTTTTGAGAGAGTGAGAGACAGAGCACAAGCAGGGGAGGGGCAGAGAGAGAGGGAGACAGAAATTTGAAGCAGGCTCCAGGTTCTGAGCTGTCAGCACAGAGCCCGATGTGGGTCTTGAACTCATGAACTGCAAGATCATGACCTGAGCCAAAGTCAGATGCTTAACTAACTGATGCACCCAGGCTCCCCAGTTTCTATATTTTTAAATGAAAAAATTGAAAGAAGAATAATAACTGGTGATACATGAAAATTATAGGGAATTCAAATTTCAGTGTCCAAAAAGTTAATTTGTTTGGGAACAGAGCCACACTTATTTGTTTACTCTTGTCTGTGGTTGCTTTTTGCACTATGGGGTCAGAGTTGAATACTTCTTCTGTGACAGAGACCATATGACCCACAAAGCCTAAATTAATTATTATTTGGCCCTCTACAGAAAAAATTTACTTCTCTCAGATCTAGATTATTTTTAATTTTTCCCAATTATAAAGACACTGTAGTAAAAAAATTTCATATCTGCCTATATCCATGATTATTTACTTAAGTGAATTTCTAAGGTAGAATTCTGGTTCCAGAAGGTATGCAGAATTCTAAGACTTTTGATTCATATTGTCAAGTTATTTTTTGGAATGTTGGACTAGTTAATACCAACAGCAGATGTAATTGCTTCTTTGTAGTTTTCTTTTCAAGTCTGGGTAGAAACCTTTGAAAAATTAAATGCTGATTTTACATGAAAAAATACAGCATCAGTATTGTTTCGCTTTGGTTTCTTGATTATTGGTGAGGTTGGACATTTTATCAAGTTTATTGGCTGTTTATATTCCTTTTATAAATTGCCATTTTTTTGTCATTGCCCATATTCCTGTTAGGATATTTAAAAAATTGACTTATGAGAACTGTTTAATTCACGTCTTCACTTTGACTTAAAAGCGCCTCCTTCACAACTCCCAGTGGGACAATAGTTTTTGGATGAAGATGTTTTAACAACATGTTTTATGGTCTAAAGTACATTTGAACTGGTAAAGTGGGCTGTCTTTTCTGTTATTATTGGAATGTCTAAACAACACATTCTGTTTCTTCCCCCTGATAGGGAGGAAGAAGGGAGAATTAACTTGAATTTATCTTTGGCAAGTTAATTTAGGGCCTTACAAACACTGGGACTAAGAGTTTCTCAGGCTTCTCGCCGGTGGCCGTGTGTGTCTGGTTTTCATTGTCAAAAGACACTGGGACGGGCAGATTCTGTGAAGGCTGGTGGTACCCTCTAGTTAGGCAGCAGTGGCACCTGTCATTTTTCAGAGATTTGCTCCATTCTTGTGGTGAAACTACTGGCATCTTACCTACCCAGACTGTCCTTCTGAAGATTGAAAACTTGGGGAAAATTATATCCCCTTTGTTAGGGGATATATAAAAATAAACTCAGCTTTATTTATTTGACGTGAGACGAAGGGAAGGAGCGTATATACTGAGGGGATAGGAAGAGGGAGAAAGTCACAGATGTGTATCCCTGTGCTTCCACCTTAGGATCTGTAATGAACCTCTGTCTGTCTGTCTTTTCTAGGACTATTCCTTTTGCAGTATTCGTGTGGAGACACCCCTCCTGCTGGTGGTGAATGGGAAGCCCCAGGGCTCCAGCAGTCAGGCCGCTGCCACAGTGGCGTCACGGCCACAGTGCGAATGACCGTCCTTGACTTGTATGCTGAAGAAGGAGCGGAGGCGAGAGGATAAGCTCAAGAACCTCAGCAGCTGGGCCAGCTCCACCCAGTGACTCAGCCAGGAAGGGGGGATGTTGTAGATGATGACTTTCCCTTCCCCTGCCCTGTAGGACACTTTGTGTCTCGTCTTTCTCTCCTGTTCACATGTTCAGGTTCTCTGTGGCCACACACTTCCCTGGTGTAATCTGTCCTGCCTCTTTCATCGCTCTTCTGTGTTTTAGGCAAAGAGCATGGAGTTGGTAGAAGTGTTGGCATCTTGCCGTGGGACGGAGTCCCCACGGCTTTCGTTCTTGCCTCCTTCCTGAGCCTCATGTGTATATATCATTGCAGTATTTATTGCTAAGGGAGGGGGCTTGGTTTTTTAATGGCTTGTTTTTTTTGCAACTTTTATTTTATTTTTAAACATTAGGTCCTTCCCCTTCTTTGGGGCTGGAACAGAATTAAATTTGTTTGGAGAAAAAATACTGTATAGTTTGGCTTCATTCTCTTCAAGCTTAGATTTTGGTTTTAGGATCACTTCAATCCATTGTTGTAATCCTCCCCCCTCCACCTTTTTTTTCTTTACACTAAATAGTTTATTTCTCTTCCAGTTAAAAGATTTCTGGGAACAGGTATCCCAAGGCAGGAATGGCAACTCCACAAAAAGTCACTGGGAAGCAGCTTCCAACCATTTTCCCATTCTGTCATCCTTGGGGGTGGCCCTCGTGGTGCAAGATGGCAGCAATATTATTCGAATAGTGTTATTAGGCTGAAAGACCAGAGAGTGCCAGATACTCCGTTTCTTTAGATTCTAGTGATACATTTTGTAATAGTTTCTCTTAATACCCTTGAGGAAAATGGGAAAATGTGAAGGAGGATTAATAGCTAACTGATGGCTGTAACCAGAGAGTACATTAATGGATACAGATAAATTTGGAAGACTTCTGGTGATCTGGCTCAGGTCTTTGTACTTGTCCAGTCCTTTTGAACTTCATCAGTGACTTGAATATCATTGGTGGCTTATTCATTCTATGAAGAATCTAAAGCATAGAGGAATCCTCAGAGAATGGGTAATAAAATCAGCATCTATCTATCTAAGAATGTTATAAGGGCTGAATCTAAGATAAAAGTTTGAAGTCCATTCTTTTGGTCTGAAGAGGCCAACTTTCCAGGTGTATCTTTAGCATTATGTATGAAAAATTATCGAGAATTTTTTTAAAGTATATTTTTGTTTGAGCGCATGTGTGTGCGTGTACGAGTAGTGGTGGGGGTGGGCTGAGGGGGAGTCGGGGAGGGGCAGAGAGAGAGAGAGGGAGAATCCCAAGCAGGTTTTGTGCTGTCAGCATGAAACCCAACATGGGTCTCAAACCCACGAACTGTGAGATTATGACCTCAGCCAAAATCAAGAGCCGAACACCTAGTGGACTGAACCACCCAGCTGCTCCAAAATTGCTGAGAATTTTAGTAGATAAAGTTAATATGAGTAATCAATATGATACGGTTGCAAAAACACTTTTTTGGCTGTACCAATGAATCTGTAGCAGCCAAGGAGAAGAGGTCTTGTTACAGTGTCTGTCAGACCACATGTGGAGCTTTGTGTTCAGTTCTGGGTGTTGATTTTGAGACCTATAGTCATGGAAGAGCAATCAGGAACTTGAAAGGGTGTAAAATATCTTGAGAAGTGGTTGAGGGCAACTGGGGAGAAAGTGGGGCTGGTGCAATGTGTGTGCATTAGAGTCAGTAGACAGATGAGACCAGGTAACCATTTTCCTTTTACTCAAGTCCTGAGTATGGTTTGACATACTTTGTGTAGGGCCAGGCAGTAGAAAAATGGCCAGTAGTTGGTAGAGTGAAGCAGAAAAGATTCTATGATGAAATACATGGACAAGTGAATATGCAAAACATGTATGTACAGTTTAAAGAGTGATTAGAATATCTGAAAATGTCCACCTGGCTTCAAAACTAGAACATTAATTTGTATCTTAGAAGCCCTTGTGTTCTCTCTATGATCTCATTTGTTTTCACAGTTATATAATCTCACTGATCACACCATAATTTAGTTATTCTGTTAAAGGATGTTTGGGTTTGTTTGTATCAAGGAAGTACATTATTAATATCCTGCATGTGTCCTGATAAGTAAGTGCAAGAGTTTCTTTTAAAAAAATTTTTTTTAATGTTTTTATTTTATTTTGAACGAGAGACAGAGTGCGAGTGGGGGAGGGGCAGAAAGGGAAGTCTCTGCGTCGGCACAGAGCTTGACATGGGGCTCCAACTCAGGAACTGTGAGATCATGACTTGAGCCAAAGTCAGATGGACGTTTAACTGACTTAGCCACCCAGGCACCCCAAGAGTTTCTTTTATAGCAATGATTCTCAGAAGAGTGGTCCCCAGACCAACAGCATCAAGACCACCTGGAACTTCTTTTAATGCAAAGTCTTAAGCCCCAATCCATGAATTAGAAACTCAGGGAAGAGTCCAGTAATCTGTGTTTAACAAACCCTCTCTGGGATTCTGATGCACACTAATGTGTGAGAAGCACTGTTCAGAGTATTAGCATGAGGGCAGAATTGCTGGGTCTCAGAATATACACATGCTCAACTTTTTTGAGAAATACCAAACATTTCCAAAGTGGCCGTTCCAATTAATGTCTCTACAGTCAGTGGATGAGTCTTCCTAATGCTCCTTACTCTCTTCTATATTTGGTATTTGTCTTATTTTTTAGGGACCACAGATTTGGGAGGTTTGAAAGATATCCCTCGTGGCCTTAACTTGCGTTTCTCTCACTACAAATGGGTTTGAGCATATTTTCGTGTATTTATGAGCTACTAATATTTCTCACAGTGAAAGGACTATTGTGTCTTTGACCGCTTCTTTACTGGGTTTCAAATTGATTTGTAGGACTTATCTTCATACTAATCTTTTGTCATTTTATGTGCTGCAAACATCATCTAATGGTTGCTTTTGTTTTGTAATCTCTGCACTGGATCTTTTGTTTAACAGATCTTAATTTCAGTGTTACTGAATTTAGCAGTCTTTTATGGTCAGTGCTGTTTGTGTTTTAAGAAGTCCTTTCCTGTCCTGAAGTCATAAAGATATTTCCCCTCTGTTGTTTTATGCTTTCATCTTTTTCTTTCATTATGACATTTCTTTATGTTGTGGTGTAGGTATATACTTTTTTTCTTAATGAATAATTAATTGGCCCAGCGTCTTTTATTAAGGAATCTATCTTTTAACCACTGATATTTAAAGCCCTATCTGTCTTAAACCAAGTATGTATGTGTGTGTGTGTGTGTGTGTGTGTGTGTGTGTGTGTGTGTATATCCATGATATTACATATATATGTAATATGTGTATTATATATTTTTTTGTTTTATTTGTTTCTGAGGTCTCTATTCTGATATTTTCTGATCTACTTGTTTATTTCTATGCCCATATTACATCATCTTATAGCTTTATAAGAAGTCAGTATCTGATCAGAGAAGCTCCTTAATGTTGTTCTGAGCAAGCAGCCCATTTACATTTTAGAATTAGCTTGTAAATTTTCACAAAAAACTCCTCTAGGATTTTGATTGGGATTGATTTAGGAAGACTAGACATCTTTATATACTTTGAATCTTCTTATCCATGATTTTCTTGATTTATTTAAGACTTCTTCAGTGTCTTTCAATATAATTATATACTTTTTCCAGAAAAGTCTTATATATATCTTTTATTAAATTTATTCTTAGGCACTTCATAGTTTTCAATGCTATTGTAAATAGTGTAATTTTAAAAATTACTTTTGCTGTGTCTGGGAATAGAAGAAATACAATTGTCTGTTCTATATATTTTTTTGTAGCTGTGACCTTTTTAGAGTCTCACATCCTAATAATCTCTCATGCTTCTGTTGGGTTTTCTGTGTACAAATATTAACTTTTATCTCTTCCTTTCCAATCCTTTTACCTTTTCTGCACTAGTTAGGACCTCTAGAATGCTGACTACAAGTGATGATTGCAAGCATCTTTGTCTTTTCTGATACTCGAAGGGAATATTTTGGGGCACCGCGTGGCTCAGCTGGTTGATTAAAGTTCATTAAAGTTGATTAAAGTTGGTGGATTAAAGGATTAAAGGAGATGAAAGGAGAAAAATTATTTGCCACCTCAATAAATACAGAAGAAGCATTAAATAAAATATAACACCTTTTCATGATAAACACTCAATACAAGTGTGGAATCTAAGAGCAGGTGTATGTAAAAATCACATAATAAACAGTTTATTAATCTATTCTAGTCTGGTTTTGATATGAGTTATGCTAGCCTCATACAATGAGTAAAGAGTGTTTCTTCTACATTATTATTTGAAGTTTTTTTTATATCAGTTTATCTTTTTCTTGGTAAAACTTGCTTATAAAGTTATCAGCACCTGGCTTTTGTTGTTGTTTCAAGTGTTTATTTAAATTTTAGTTAACATAGGGGGTGCCTGCATGACTCAGTCAGTTAAGCGTCCAACTTTGGCTCAAGTCATGATTTTGCCATTTGTGAGTTTGAGCCCTGTGTGGGGCTCTGTGCGGACAGGTCAGAGCCTGGAGCCTGCTTCAGATTCTGTGTCTCCCTCTCTCTTTCTGCCCCTCCCCTGCTCATCTCTCAGACATAAATATACATTAAAAAATTTTAAAAAATTCTGGTTAACGTATAGTGTAATATTGGTTTCAGGAGAATTTAGTGATTCATCACTGACATGCTATATATGTTGCTCATCTCAAGTGCCCGCCTTAATTCCCATCACCCATTTAGCCCATCCACCACCCAACTTCCCTCCCTTAATTTGTTCTCTATAGTTAAGAGTCTCTTATGGTTTGCCTCCCTCTTTTTTTCCCCCTTTCTTCCCCTATATTCATCTGTTTTGTTTCTTAAATTCCACATATGAGTGAATGAAATCATACGGTATTTGCCTTTCTCTGACTGCATTATTCCACTTAGCATAATAGTCTAGGTCCATCCATGTTGTTGCAAATGTCAAGATTGCATTATTTTTTATGGCCGAGTAATACATACATATAAACATACATATAAATGCATACATATATATACATACACATATATATTCATATGTATGTATATGCATACATACACCACATCTTTATCCATTCATCAGTAGATAGACATTTGGGCTCTCTCCATAGTTTGGCTATTGTTGATAATGCTGCTATAAACATCAGGGTACATGTGCCCCTTCAAATCAGTATTCTTGTATCCTTTGGGTCAATACCTAGTACTGCAATTGTGGGATTGTAGGGATAGTTTTATTTTTAACTTTTTGAGGAACCTCCATAGTGTTTCCAGAGTGGCTGCACCAGTTTGCATTGCCACCAGTAGTGTAAGAGGGTTCCTCTTTCTCTGCATCCTCACCAACATCTGTTGTTTCCTATGTTGTTAATTTTAGCCATTCTGACAGGTTTGAGGTGGTAACTCATTGTAGTTTTTGATTTGCATTTCCCTGATGATGAGTAATGTTGAACATTTTTTCATATGTCTGCTGGCCATTTGTATCACTTCTTTGGAAGAATGTCTAGTCATGTGTTCTAGCACCTGACATTTTTTAGTGATTAAAAAAATATTTTAAAGATTAACTACTGATTTGAATTCTTTAAAGTTTTTATTCTTTTGATTCAATTTTGGTATTTTATATTTTTAAGTAATTTATCCATTTTAAGTTTTCAAATTTACTAAATTATTTATAATATGTCCTTATTTATTACTTGTGGTATCAGAATTTTTGTTCCTTTTCTGTACTGATATTTTTTATTCGTATCTTGTGTCTTCTTTTGGCCATTTGTTTCCTGTAAGTCTTCAAAGAACTTGATGTTGTTTACCCTCATGTTTTGAAATTTTTTCCATTTTATTAATTTTTATTTGTATCTTTTTTGTGTCTTTGAGAGAGAAGGTGCAAGTGAGCAAGGGGCAGAGAGAGAGAAACTCAGAGAGAGGGAGAGAAGTGGGGCTCACCTGAGCTGGGGCTTGAGCTCAACCCATGTGGAACTTGAACTCACAAACCATGAGATCATGACCTGAGCCAAAGTCAGATGCTTAACAACTGAGCCATCCAGGCGCCCCTATTTGTATCTTTATAATATTGTTTTCCCCGCTTCTCAACTGCTATAAGAATGGCTATTCATACTTGGGACGTAATTTTTTTTGTTTATTTTTATTTTTTAAAAATTTATTTATTGTTTAATTTACATCCAAGTTAGTTAGCATATAGCACAATATGGATTTCAGGAGTAGATTCTTAATGCCCCTTACCCATTTAGCCCATCCTCCCTCCCACAACCCCTCCAGTAACCCTCTGTTTGTTCTCCATATTTAAGAGTCTCTTGTGTTTTGTCCCCCTCCCTGTTTGTATATTATTTTTGCTTCCCTTTCCTTATGTTCATCTGTTTAGTATCTTAAAATCCTCATACAAGTGAAGTCATATGATATTTGTCCTTCTCTGACTATTTTCGCTTAGCACAATACCCTCCAGTTCCATCCACATAGGTGCAATTGGAACGATTTCATTCTTTTTGATTGCCAAGTAATACTCCATTGTATATATATACCACATCTTCTTTATCCATTCATCCATCAATGGACATTTGGGCTCTTTCCATACACTGACTATTGTCGACAGCACTGCTATAAACGGGGTGCATGTGCCCTTTTGAAACAGCACACCTGTATCCCTTAGATAAATACCTAGTAGTGCAATTGGTGGGTCATAGGGTAGTTCTACTTTTAACTTTTTGAGGAACCTCCATACTGTTTTCCAGAGTGGCTGAACCAGTTTGCATTCCTACCAGCAATGCAAAAGAGATCCTCTTTCTCTGCATCCTCGCCAACATCTGTTGTTGCCTGAGTTGTTAATGTTAGCCATTCTGACAGGTGTGAGATGGTATCTCAATGTGGTTTTGATTTGTACTTTCCTGATGATGAGTGATGTTGAGCATTTTTTCATGTGTCTGTTTGCCATCTGGATATCTTCTCTGGAGAAGTGTCTGTTCATGTATTTTGCTCATTTCTTCATCGGATTATTCACTTTTTGGGTGTTGAGTTTGATAAGTTCTTTATAGATTTTGAATACTAATCCCTTATCTGATATGTCGTTTGCAAATATCTTTTCCCATTCCGTCGGTTGCCTTTTAGTTTTGCTGATTGTTTCCTTTGCTGTGAAGCTTTTTATTTTGATGAGGTCCCAGTAGTTCATTTTTACTTTTGTTTCCTTTGCCTCCACAGACATGTTGAGTAAGAAGTTGCTGTGGCCAGGGTCAAAGAGGTTTTTGCCTGCTTTCTCCTTGAGGATTTTGATGTCTTCCTGTCTCACGTTTAGGTCTTTCATACATTTTGAGTTTATTTTTGTGTATGGTATAAGAAAGTGGTCCAGGTTCATTTTCCCAGCACCATTTGCTGAAGAGATTGTGTTAATTCCATTGGATGTTCTTTCTTGCATTGTCAAAGATGAGTTGGCAATGCATTTATGGGTCCATTTCTGAGTTCTCTATTTTGTTCCACTGATCTATGTGTCTGTTTTTGTGCCAGTATCATACTGTCTTGATGATTACAGCTTTGTAATACATCCTTTTTTTTTTAATATATGAAATTTATTGTCAAATTGGTTTCCATACAACACCCAATGCTCATCCCAAAAGATGCCCTCTTCAATATCCATCACCTACCCTACCCTCCCTCCCACCCCCCATCAACCCTCAGTTTGTTCTCAGTTTTTAAGAGTCTTTTATGCTTTGGCTCTCTCCCACTCTAACCTCTTTTTTTTTTTTCCTTCCCCTCCCCCATGGGTTTCTGTTAAGTTTCTCAGGATCTACATAAGAATGAAAACATATGGTATCTGTCTTTCTCTGTATGGCTTATTTCACTTAGCATCACACTCTCCAGTTCCATCCACGTTGCTACAAAGGGCCATATTTCATTCTTTCTCATTGCCACGTAGTACTCCATTGTGTATATAAACCACAATTTCTTTATGCATTCATCAGTTGATGGACATTTAGGCTCTTTCCATAATTTGGCTATTGTTGAGAGTGCTGCTATAAACATTGGGGTACAAGTGGCCCTATGCATCAGTACTCCTGTATCCCTTGGGTAAATTCCCAGCAGTGCTATTGCTGGGTCATAGGGTAGGAATATTTTTAATTTTTGGAGGAACCTCCACACTGTTTTCCAGAGTGACTGCACCAATTTGCATTCCCACCAACAGTGCAAGAGGGTTCCCGTTTCTCCACATCCTCTCCAGCATCTATAGTCTCCTGATTTGTTCATTTTGGGCACCCTGACTGGTGTGAGGTGATATCTGAGTGTGGTTTTGATTTGCATTTCCCTGATGAGGAGCGACGTTGAGCATCTTTTCATGTGCCTGTTGGCCATCCGGATGTCTTCTTTAGAGAAGTGTCTATTCATGTTTTCTGCCCATTTCTTCACTGGATTATTTGTTTTTCGGGTGTGGAGTTTGGTGAGCTCTTTATAGATTTTGGATACTAGCCCTTTGTCTGATATGTCACTTGCAAATACCTTTTCCCATTCCGTTGGTTGCCTTTTAGTTTTGTTGATTGTTTCCTTTGCTGTGCAGAAGCTTTTTATCTTCATGAGGTTCCAATAGTTCATTTTTGCTTTTAATTCCCTTGCCTTTGGGGATGTGTCAAGTAAGAAATTGCTGCGGCTGAGGTCAGAGAGGTCTTTTCCTGCTTTCTCCTCTAGGGTTTTGATGGTTTCCTGTCTCCCATTCAGGTCCTTTATCCATTTTGTGTTTATTTTTGTGAATGGTGTGAGAAAGTGGTCTACTTTCATTCTTCTGCATGTTGCTGTCCAGTTCTCCCAGCACCATTTGTTAAAGAGACTGTCTTGTTTCCATTGGATATTCTTTCCTGCTTTGTCAAAGATGAGTTGGCCATACTTTTGTGGGTTTAGTTCTGGGGTTTCTATTCTATTCCATGGGTCTATGTGTCTGTTTTTGTGCCAATACCATGCTGTCTTGATGATTACAGCTTTGAGGTAGAGGCTAAAGTCTGGGATTGTGATGCCTCCTGCTTTGGTCTTCTTCAAAATTACTTTGGATATTCAGGGCCTTTTGTGGTTCCATATGAATTTTAGGATTGCTTGTTCTAGCTTCGAGAAGAATGCTGGTGCAATTTTGATTGGGATTGCATTGAATGTGTAGATAGCTTTGGGTAGTATTGACATTTTGACAATATTTATTCTTCCAATCCATGAGCACGGAATGTTTTTCCATTTCTTTATATCTTCTTCAATTTCCTTCATAAGCTTTCTATAGTTTTCAGCATACAGATCTTTTACATCTTTGGTTAGATTTATTCCTAGGTATTTTATGCTTCTTGGTGCAATTGTGAATGGGATCAGTTTCTTTATTTGTCTTTCTGTTGCTTCATTATTAGTGTATAAGAATGCAACTGATTTCTGTGCATTGATTTTGTATCCTGCAACTTTGCTGAATTCATGTATCAGTTCTAGCAGATTTTTGGTGGAGCGTATCGGATTTTCCATGTATAATATCATGTCATCTGCAAAAAGTGAAAGCTTTACTTCATCTTTGCCAATTTTGATGCCTTTTATTTCCTTTCGTTGTCTGATTGCTGATACTGGCACTTCCAACACTATGTTAAACAACAGTGGTGAGAGTGGAGATCCCTGTCGTGTTCCTGATCTCAGGGGGAAAGCTCTCAGTTTTCCCCATTGAGGATGATGTTAGCTGTGGGCTTTTCATAAATGGCTTTTATGATGTTTAAGTATGTTCCTTCTATCCCAACTTTCTCGAGGGTTTTTATTAAAAAGGTTGCTGAATTTTGTCAAATGCTTTTTCTGCATCCATTGACAGGATCATATGGTTCTTATCTTTTCTTTTATTAATGTGATGTATCATGTTGATTGATTTGCGAATGTTGGACCAGCCCTGGAGCCCAGGAATGAATCCCGCTTGATCATGGTAAATAATTCTTTTTATATGCTGTTGAATTCGATTTGCTAGTATCTTATTGAGAATTTTTGCATCCATATTCATCAGGGATATTGGCCTGTAGTTCTCTCTTTTTTTTTTACTGGGTCTCTGTCTGGTTTAGGAAACAAAGTATACTGGCTTCATAGAATGAGTCTGGAAGTTTTCCTTCCCTTTCTATTTTTTGGAATAGCTTGAGAAGGATAGGTATTATCTCTGCTTTAAATGTCTGGTAGAATTCCCCAGGGAAGCCATCTGGTCCTGGACTCTTATTTGTTGGGAGATTTTTGATAACTGATTCAATTTCTTCGATGGTTATGGGTCTGTTCAAGCTTTCTATTTCTTCCTGTTTGAGTTTTGGAAGTGTGTGGGTGTTTAGGAATTTGTCCATTTCTTCTAGGTTGTCCAGTTTGTTGGCATATAATTTTTCATAGTATTCCCTGATAATTGCTTGTATTTCTGAGGGATTGGTTTTAAGAATTCCATTTTCATTCATGATTTTATCTATTTGGGTCATCTCCCTTTTCTTTTTGAGAAGCCTGGCTAGAGGTTTATCAATTTTGTTTATTTTTTCAAAAAACCAACTCTTGGTTTCATTGATCTGCTCTACAGTTTTTTTAGATTCTATATTGTTTATTTCTGCTCTGGTCTTTATTATTTCTCTTCTTCTGCTGGGTTTGGGGTGTCTTTGCTGCTCTGTTTCTATTTCCTTTAGGTGTACTGTTAGATTTTTTATTTGGGACTTTTCTTGTTTCTTGAGATAGGCCTGGATTGCAATGTATTTTCCTCTCAGGACTGCCTTCGCTGCATCCCAAAGCATTCTTGTATTTTCATTTTCGTTTGTTTCCATATATTTTTAAATTTTTTCTCTAATTGCTTGGTTGACCCATTCATTCTTTAGTAGGGTGTTCTTTAACCTCCATGCTTTTGGAGGTTTTCCAGACTTGTTCTGTGGTTGATTTCAAGCTTCATAGTATTGTGGTCTGAAAGTATTCATGGTATGATCTCAATTCTTGTATACTTATGAAGGGCTGTTTTGTGACCCAGTATATGGTCTATCTTGGAGAATGTTCCATGTGCACTCGAGAAGAAAGTATATTCTGTTGCTTTGGGATGCAGAGTTCTAAATATATCTGTCAAGTCCATCTGATCCAATGTATCATTCAGGACCCTTGTTTCTTTATTGACCATGTGTCTAGATGATCTATCCATTTCTGTAAGTGGGGTGTTAAAGTCCCCTGCAATTACCACATTCTTGTCAATAAGGTTGCTTATGTTTGTGAGTAATTGTTTTATATATTTGGGGGCTCCCATATTCGACTCATAGACATTTATAATTGTTAGTTCTTGATGGATAGACCCTGTAATTATTATATAATGCCCTTCTTCATCTCTTGTTACAGCCTTTAATTTAAAGTCTAGTTTGTCTGATATAAGTATGGCTACTCCAGCTTTCTTTTGACTTCCAGTAGCCTGATAAATCTCCATCTCCTCACTTTCAATCTGAAAGTGTCCTCAGGTCTAAAATGAGCCTCTTGTAGACAGCAAATAGATGGGTCTTGTTTTTTTTATCCATTCTGATACCGTATGTCTTTTGGTAGGCATATTTAGTCCATTTACATTCAGTGTTATTATAGAAAGATATGAGTCTAGGGTCATTGTGATGTCTGTAGGTTTCATGCTTGTAGCGATGTCTCTGGTACTTTGTCTCACAGGATCTCCCTTAGGATCTCTTGTAGGGCTGGTTTAGTGGTGATGAATTCCTTCAGTTTTTGTTTGTTTGGGAAGACCTTTATCTCTCCTTCTATTCTAAATGACAGATTTGGTGGATAGAGGATTCTTGGCGGCATGTTTTTTCTGTCATCACATTGAAGATTTCCTGGCATTCCTTGCTGGCCTGCCAAATTTCAGTAGAGAGATCGGTCATGAGTCTTATAGGTCTCCCTTTATATGTTAGGGCACGTTTATCCCTAGCTGCTTTCAGAATTTTCTCTTTATCCTTGTATTTTGCCAGTTTCACTATGATATGTCGTGCAGAAGATCAATTCAAGTTACGTCTGAAGGGAGTTCTCTGTGCCTCTTGGGTTTCTTTTTTTTCTTTTTTTTTTTTTTTCAGGATTTTTATTTTTATTTTTATTTTTATTTTTTTATTTTTTCAATATATGAAATTTATTGTCAAATTGGTTTCCATACAACACCCGGTGCTCATCCCAAAAGGTGCCCTTCTCAATACCCATCACCCACCCACCCCTCCCTCCCACCCCCCATAAACCCTCAGTTTGTTCTCAGTTTTTAACAGTCTCTTAAGCTTTGGTTCTCTCCCACTCTAACCTCTTTTTTTTTTTTTTCCTTCCCCTCCCCCATGGGTTTCTGTTAAGTTTCTCAGGATCCACATAAGAGTGAAACCATATGGTATCTGTCTTTCTCTGTTTGGCTTATTTCACTTAGCATCACACTCTCCAGTTCCATCCACGTTGCTACAAAAGGCCATATTTCACTATGCTGGCTTCATAGAAAGAGTTTAGAAGTTTTTCTTCCATCACCCACCCTCCCTTCCCTCCCACCCCCGCCTCTTGGATTTCAATCCCTGTTTCCTTCCCCAGATCAGGGAAGTTCTCAGCTATTATTTCTTCAAGTACACCTTCAGCACCTTTCCCTCTCTCTTCCTCCTCTGGAATACCAATTATGTGTAGATTGTTCTCTTTAGTCTATCACTTAGTTCTCTAATTTTCCCCTCATACTCCTGGATTTTTTTATCTTTCTTTTTCTCAGCTTCCTCTTTTTCCATAATTTTATCTTCTAGTTCACCTATTCTCTCCTCCGCCTCTTCAATCCGAGCTGTGGTCATCTCCATTTTATTTTGCAACTCATTAATAGCATTTTTTAGCTCCTCCTGGCTGTTCCTTAGTCCCTTGATCTCTGTGGTAATAGATTCTCTGTCCTTTATACTGTTTTCAAGCCCATCGATTAATTTTATGACTATTATTCTAAATTCACTTTCTGTTATATTGTTTAAATTGTTTTTGATCAGTTCGTTAGCTGTTGTTATTTCCTGGAGGTTTTTTTGAGGGGAATTCTTCCGTTTCGTCATTTTGGATAGTCCCTGGAGTGTTGCGGAACTGCGGGGCACTTCCCCTGTGCTGTCTTGAATAACTTGGGTTGGTGGGCGGGGCTGCAGTCAGACCTGATGTCTGCCCCCAGCCCACCGCTGGGGCCACAGTCAGACTGGTGTGTACCTTCTCTTCCCCTCTCCTAGGGGTGGCATTCACTGTGGGGTGGTGTGGCCTGTCTGGGTTACTTGCACACTGACAGGCTTGTGGTGCTGGGGATCTGGCGTATTAGCTGGGGTGGATTGGCAAGGGGCACCGGGATGGGAGGGTCAGGCTCAGATCGCTTTTCCTTCAGAGACCCGCTTCGCGAGGGGCCCTGCAGCACCAGGAGGGAGTCAGACCCACTGGAGGGATGGATCCGCAGAAGCAAAGTGTTGGGTGTTTGCCTGGTGCAAGCAAGTTCCCTTTGGGATTTTGGCTGGGTGATGGGTGAGGGAGATGGCACTGGCGAGCGCCTTTGTTCCCCAACAAGCTGCGCTCTGTAGTCCGGGGCTCAACAACTCTCCCTCCCATTGTCCTCCAGCCCGCCCGCTTTCCGAGCAGAGCTGTTAACTTATAACCTTCCAGATGTTAAGTCCTGCTTACTGTCAGAACACACTCCATGCGGCCCCTCTGCTTTTGCAAGCCAGACTCGGGGGCTCTGCTTTGCCAGCGGGCTGCCCCTCCGTCCCGGCTCCCTCCCGCCAGTCCGTGTAGTGCACTGCCTCTCCGCCCTTCCTACCCTCTTCTTTGGGCCTCTCGTCTATGCTTGGTTGTGGAGAATCCGTTCTGCTAGTCTTCTGGTGGTTTTCTGGGTTATTTAGGCAGGTGTGGGTGGAATCTAAGTGATCCGCAGGACGCGGTGAGCCCAGTGTCCTCCTACACCGCCATCTTCCCCAACTCTCCTGTAATACATCTTAAAGTCTGGAACTGTGATGCCTCCAGCTTTGGTTTCCTTTTTCAAGACTGCTTTAGCTATTCAGGGTCTTTTCTGGTTCAATACAAATTTTAGGATTATTTGTTCTAGCTCTGTGGAGAATGCTGGTGTTATTTTGATAAAGATTGCATTGAATATGTAGATTGCTTTGGGTGGTATCGACATTTTAACAATATTTGTTCTTCCAATCCAGGAACATGGAATATTTTCCCATTTCTTTTTGTCTTCTTTAATTTCTTTCATAAGCTTTCTATAGTTTTCAGTGTATAGATTTTTTCACCTCTTTGGTTATGTTTATTCTTAGGTATTTTATGATTCTTGGTGCAATTGTAAATGGGATTGATTCCTTGATTTCTCTTTCTGTTGCTTCATTGTTGGTGTATAGGAATGCAACCAATTTCTGTGCATTGATTTTATATCCTGCAACTTTGCTGAATTCATGGATCATCTCTACCAGAGTTTTGGTGGAATCTTTTGGGTTTTCCATGTGGTGTATTATGTCATCTTGGAAGAGTGAAAGTTTGACTTCCTCCTGGCCAATTTGTATGTCTTTTATTCCTTTTTGTTGTCTGATTGCTGAGGTTAAGACTTCCAATACTATATTGAATAACAGTGGTGAGAGTGTACATCCCTCTCGTGTTCCTGATCTTAGGGGAAATGCTCTCAGTTTTTCCCTATTGAGGATGATATTAGCTTTGGGTCTTTCATATATGGCTTTTATGATCTTGAGGTATGATCCTTCTGTCCCTACTTTCTTGAGGGTTTATCAAGAGAGGATGCTGTATTTTGTCAAATGCTTTCTCTGCATCTATTGAGAGGATCATGTGGTTCTTGTCCTTTCTTTTATTGATGTGATGTATCACATTGATTGTTTTGCGGATATTGAACCAGCCCTACATCCCAGGTATAAATCCCACTTGGTTGTGGTAAATCATTCTTTTAATGTAATGTTGGATCCAGTTGGCTAGGATCTTATTGAGAATTTTTGCATCCATGTTCATCAGGGAAATTGGTCTGTAGTTCTCCTTTTTAGTGGAGTCTTTGTCTGATTAGGAATCAAGGTAATGCTGGCTTCATAGAAAGAGTTTAGAAGTTTTTCTTCCATTTCTATTTTTTTGTAACAGCTTCAAAAGAATAGGTGTTAACTCTTCTTTAAATGTTTGGTAGAATTCCCTTGGAAAGCCATCTGGCCCTGGACTCTTGTTTTTTGGGGAGATTTTCGATTACTAATTAGATTTCTTTACTGGTTATGGGTCTGTTCAAATTTTCTATTTCTTCCTTTTTCAGGTTTGGTAGTTTATATGTTTCTAGGAATTTTTCCATTTCTCCAGATTGCCCATTTTATTGGCATATAATTGCTCATAGTATTCTCTTTGTTGTTTGTATTTCTGCAGTGTTGGTTGTGATCTGTACTGTTTCATTCATAAGTTTACTTATTTGCATCCTTTCCTTTTTCTTTTTGATCAAACTGGCTGAGGGTTTATCAATTTTTTAATTCTTTCAAAGAACCAGCTTCTGGTTTCATTGATCTGTTTTTTTTTTTTTTTTTTTTTTGGTTTAGATAGCATTGATTTCTGCTCTAATCTTTATTATTTCCTGTCTTCTGCTGGTTTTGGGCTTTATTTGCTGTTCCTTTTTCAGCTCTTTAAGGTGTAAGGTTATGTTGTGTATCTGAGACCTTTCTGCTTTCTTTAGAAAGGCCTGTATTGCTATATATTTCCCTCTCATGACTGCCTTTGCAGTGTCCCAGAGGTTTTGGGCTGTAGTGTTATCATTTTCATTGGCTTCCATGTACTTTTTAATTTCCTCCTAACTTCTTAGTTATCCCATTAATTCTTTAGTAGGATGTTATTTAGTCTCCAAGTATTTGTTATCTTTTCAATTTTTTTCTTGTGGTTGATTTCGAGTTTCATGGTGTTGTGGTCTGACAATATGTACAGTGTGATCTCAATATTTTTCTACTTGTTGAGAACTGGTTTGTGTCCCAGTATGTGATCTCTTTTGGAGAATGTTCATGTGCACTTGAGAAGAATGTGTGTTCTGCTGCTCTAGGATGAAATGTTCTGAGTATATCTGTTAAGTCCATCTGGTCCAGTGTGTCATTCAAAGCCGTTGTTTCTTTGTTGATTTCCTGCTTAGATCTGTCCATTGTTGTAAGTGGGGTGTTGAAGTCCTCTACTATATTGGTATTATTATCAATGAGTTTCTTTTTTTTATGTTTTTTTTTTTTTTTTTGAGAGGGAGAGAGAGACAGAGTGTGAGTGGGGGAAGGGCAGAGAGGGAGGGAGACACAGAATTTAAGCAGGCTCCAGGCTCTGAGCTGTGAGCGCAGAGCCCCATGCAGGGCTTGAACTCACAGACCATGAGATCATGACCTGAGCTGAAGTTGGACATTTAACCGACTGAGCCACCTGGGTGCACCTGACTTTCTTTGTTGGTGATTAATGATTTATATATTTGGGTACTTCCACGTTTGGAGCATAAATGTTTACAATTGTTAGGTCTTAGTGGTATATAGACCCCTTAATTATGATATGATGCCCTTCTTCATCTCTTGTTACAGTCTTTATTTTAAAATCTAGATTGTCTGATATAAGTATGACCACTCCAGCTTTCTTTTGTTGACCATTAGCATGATAGATGGTTCTCCATCCCCTTATTTTCAATCTGAAGGTGTCTTTAGGTCTAAAGTGGGTCTCTATAGAAAGCTTATGAAAGAAATTGAAGAAAACACAAAAAAATGGAAAAAGATTCCAGGATCCTGGATAGGAAGAACAAATATTGTTAAAATGTTGATACTACCCAAAACAATCTACATATTCAATGCAATCCCTATCAAAATTACACCATCATTCTTCACAGAGCTAGAACAAATGATCCTAAAATTTGTATGGAACCAGAAAAGACCCCAAATAGCCAAAGCAATCTTGGAAAAGAAAACCAAAGCAGGAGGCATCACAATCCCAGACTTCAAGCTATACTACAAAGCTGTAATCATCAAGACAGTATGGTACTGGCACAAGAACAAATACTCAGATCAATGGAACAGAACAGAGAACCCAGAAATGGACCTACAAACATATGGCCAACTCATCTTTGACAAAGCAGGAAAGAATGTCCAATGGAAGTGGTGCTGGGAAAACTGGACAGCGACATGCAGAAGAATGAACCTGGACCACTTACTTACACCATACACAAAAATAAACTCAAAATGGATGAAAGACCTCAATGTAAGACAGGAAGCCATCATAATCCTCAAGCAGAAAGCAGGCAAAAAACCTCTTTGATCTTGGCCACAGCAACTTCTTACTCAACACATCTCTGGAGGCAAGGGAAATAAAAGCAAAAATGAACTACTGGGACCTCATCACAATAAAAGTCTTCTGCACAGCGAAGGAAAACAACTGGCAAAACTAAAAGGGAACTGACAGAATGGGAGAAGATATTTGCAAATGACATAGCAGATAAAGGGTTAATATCCAAAATCTATAAAGAACTTATCAAACTCAACACCCAAAAAACAAATAATCCAGTGAAGAAATGGGCAAAAGACATGAATAGACACTTCTCCAAGGAAGACATCCAGATGGCCAACTGACACATGAAAAAATGCTCCACATCACTCATCATCAGGGAAATACAAATGAAAACCACAATGAGATACCACCTTACACCTGTCAGAATGTCTAACATGAACAACTCAGGCAACAACAGATGTTGGCGAGGATGCGGAGAAAGAGGATCTCTTTTGCATTGTTGGTGGCAATGCAAGCTGGTGCAGCCACTCTGGAAAACAGTATGGAGGTTCCTCAAAAAACTAAAGATACAACTACCCTACGGCCCAGCAATTGCACTCCTAGGCATGTATCCAAGGGATACAGGTGTGCTGTTTCAAAGGGACACATGCACCCCCATGTTTATAGCAGCACTATCAACAACAGCCAAAGTATGGAAAGAGCCCAAATGTCCATTGATGGATGAATGGATAAAGAAGATGTGGTATATATAGACAATGGAGTATTACTTGGCAATCAAAAAGAATGAAATCTTGCCATGTGCAACTACATGGATGGAACTGGAGGTTATTATGCTACGTGAAATTAGGCAGAGAAAGACAAATATCATATGACTTCACTCATATGAGGACTTTAAGAGACAAAACAGATGAACATAAGGGAAGGGAAACAAAAGTAATATAAAAACAGGGAGGGGGACAAAGCAGAAGAGACTCATATATATGGAGAACAAACTGAGGATTGCTGGAGGGATTGTGGGAGGGGGGATGGGCTAAATGGGTAAGAGCCATTAAGGAATCTACTCCTGAAATCATTCTTTCACTCTCTATATGCTAACTAATTTGGATGTAAATTTTTAAAAATAAAAAATAAAATTAAAAAAATAAACATTAAAAAAAGAAAATAAGTAAATAAATCATTAAAAAAATAAAGTGGGTCTCTTGTAAACAGCATATAGATGGATCTTGTTTTCTTTTCCATTCTGTTATCCTGTGTCTTTTGATTGGAGCATTTGGTCCATTGATATTTAGAGTGAGTACTGAAAGATATGAATTTATTGCCATTATGTTGCCTGTAGAGCTGGAGTTTCTGGTGGTGTTCTTTGTTTCTTTCTAGTTTTTGCTCCTTTTGGTCTTTTTGTGTTTTTGTTTTTGTTTTTTCATCTTTTCTCCCCTCAGAGAGTCCTCCATAAAATTTCTTGTAGGGCTGGGTTGGTCACAAACTCCTTTAATTTTTGTCTGGGAAACTTTTTATCTCTCCTTCTATTTTGAATGACAGCCTTGCTGGATAAAAAATTCTTGGCTGCATAATTTTCTGATTCAGCAAATTGAATGTATCCTGCCACTCCTTTCTAGTCTGCCAAGTTTCTGTGGATAGGTCTGCTGCAAACCTGATCTGTCTTCCCTTGTAGGTTAAGGACTTTCTTTCCCTTGCTGCTTTCATGATTCTCTCCTTGCCTGATTATTTTGTGAATTTGACTATGATATGCCTTGTTGATGGTAGGTTTTTGTTGAATCTAATGAGAGTCCTCTGTGCTCCCTGGATTTTGATGTCTGTGTCCTTCCCCAGGTTAGGAAAGTTTTCCACTATGATTTGCTCACATAACCCTTCTACCCCTTTTTCTCTCTCTTCATCTTTTGGGACTCCTATGATTCTGATGTTCCTTTTTAATGAGTCACTGATTTCTCTGATTCTTAAATCAGGCTCTTTTGCCTTAGTTTCCCTCTTTTTTTCTGCTTCATTATTCTCCATAAGTGTTTCCTCTTTTTGTATGATATGCTGCTCTTCCTCATCCTTTCTTGCCGCGGAGGCATCTATTTGAGATTGCAGCTCAGTTACAACATTTTTTGTTTCATCCTGACTAGCTTTTACTTCTTTTATCTCCGCAGAAAGGGATTCTAATCTGTTTTCAACCCCAGCTTGTATGCTTATTATCTTGATTCTAAATTCTGGTTCAGACATTTTGCTTGTATCTATGTTGATGAAGTCCCTGGCTGTCATTTCTTCCTGTTCTTTCTTTTAGGGTTAATTCCTTCATTTCATTTTGAAGGGAAAAAAGGAATTAATAAAGTAAAAAAAATTAAAGAATTAAATACAACACAAAAAGTCAAATAAATGATGCTAGATTCTAGGTGAGTTTTGGTCTGGTTGTTGAAAGAAACTTGATTAGAGAAAAAAAGAAAAGATAAGAAAAGGAAAAAAAAGGAAAAAAAGGAAAATGCTTGAAAATTTGAAAAAATAAATACAATAAAATAGAATAAAATGAAATGATGGAAGTAAAGTAGAATATAAGAAATTTACAAAGAAGTAAAAAATAAATTAGAAAAAAATTAATTTTTTTTAATAAAAATGGAAAATAAAAATAAATTTACTCTCTTTCTGTATTCAAGAACAAGAAAAGAAAATTGAATAGATGGACCAGTGAACAGAATCAAATATGTTTGCAATTACATCTAGTTTCCCCTAGAAGTCAAACTATGAAGCGCTTTGTAGTCTGTAAACTAAGCAGGTGGAGAGACTTGTGGTGTTCTTCAAGTGCCAGGTTAACCCAGTTGGGCGGGGCTTAGTGTAATGGCTCTGTTCATCACCAGGTGACACTGCTTAGCTTACTGTGGTGGATTGCTGTGGCACGTGTAGGGCTGTGTGCCTATTCCCCGAGGGGTGAAAATGGCATCACCCAACTACCCAGTCTCTAGTATCAGACTCTGTGCTCTCCGTGACTGGCAATCAAGTATCTCTCCTTTGTCTTTGGCTTTGTCTGCTCCCTGTTTCTATACTGTCCGTGACCAAGCCGTCAGGCTGCTAGGCAACACCTCCTTCCTGGGTTTTATCTCAGATGGGGCTGTGTTTCCCAACCCCTCACTTCTGAGGGACTGCGGCTTTGACCCATTCTGAACCTCTGGGGGAGGGTCTCGCTGAGCAATGGCCGGGTGCTGGCCACCCCCAGGAACATTTGTTAGTTCGTTTTGCTTCCAATGCCCAGAGACTGCAGCTGGGAGCCAGCCTGCCCGAGAAGAAGTTCGTGGATTGTTAAGCAGCAACATTTCAGGGATTATGGCAAATCAACACACATGTGGCACCAGGCTTCACCCTCAACATCCTCGCTCCAACACCAGTGAATGTGGCCATTCTCTGGGATCTGTTGATTTGCCTCTACCAAATGTCCTCCCAGCAGGGAACCACCTCTCCCATGTGGCTCTTGGACCTTGTGCTCTGCTCCCGGAGATTCGCCCTTCCCACCAGAGCTCTGCCAGGTATTGAGCTGTGGAGTTTCAGATGCTGTGCTTCCCCTGTGTATAGAGTGTTAATGGAATTTAAATCCTCTCCTTTCTCCTTCCTCCCTTTTTTGTTCAATCCCTACGGTTGTTTCCACTGTTCCTTTTTCTCTCCAGCTGCTTTTGGGGGGCTGGTGCTTTTTCCATACTCTTCCCTGGTCAATCTCCAATCTGTCTCTGCCAGCAAAACCATCTTCCTGCCCTCCATGGCTTCTCTCTCCCCCAGTTCACTTTGTGCTGCGTACTTGCTGAGTTCTATGGTTCAGGTTGTGCAGATTGTTGTGTTAATCCTCAGATCAGTTTTCTAGGTGTGCAAGGTGGTTTAGTGTTGATTTGGCTGCATTTTAGGGAAGAGAGATGCAAAAAAACTTCCATGCTGTTCTGCCACCTTGGCCCCTCCCGCAACTAACTGGGATGTAGTTTTTATATTCGATAGGCAACATGACACTTCATTCTTTAAGTTTATATTCCTTTATCCATGATATTGAGCATATTTTAACAAAATATTTGTTAGCTACTTATGAATTTGATGTGAAATGGAAAAATAGGACATCCAAGACTGTGGAAACTGTATTAAAGAAAAAAACATTAGGGACATATGTTTAGGAAATAATATAGCACTTCATACATTCTGTATTACATGGACCATGTTTTATTGTTTTAGAATTGCTTGCTTATATGGTTTGAACTCTTTAAGGACAGACACTACTTATCTTTGAGGTTTAGACATTATCACATACACCTGAGGGTTAGATATTGCCTGACTCAATAACAAATAGCTGGCTGGCCTTATAGAAGGTGGATTAGGAAAGTAGCATATTTTCAACTCATAGAGAGGGTATTGATACCTTGTAAGCAGAATACTAATAATTTGGAAACTTCATTCCATTGGCATGAAGAACCTGTAGAACAGGGCTCCTGCTCTGGTAGTTGCTCTTCTCGTAGGTCTGTATGGTCTCTAGCCTTTCAAAGACACAGTCGAAATTGTGCTGTTCTTTAGCAGAATATGGAAACTGGAGGTCAGAATTAGGGAAGAGGATGGAAGATATTAGTTCCTCATTCAGTTGGGGAGCAGAACCTTTATGAAGTATGGGATAAGGGATTTATTATACAAACAGACCTTATGCAGTTGTCAGTGGCTGGAGAAGTGAAGGGCCAGGATGAAGTTTTGAGTCAGTCAATCTGAGAAGCCAAGCACATCCAATCACTGAAATGGGGCTGCAGAAGGGAGGCTTGTCAGTGGCAGGGGGTGGGGGTTGTCTGTGGGAGGCTATGCCACTGTAAACACAGTCCCTGTAGGCCAACCAGTCAGGAACAAAGAAGACATGACAGAGTGGAGGAGAGTAAGGACAAGCTGGAACTTGTCGGCAGCTCTGTGTCTGTCACCACCTCTTGCCACAGTGACTGTCAGAATAACAGCTAGTGATTCATTTCTACCTTGCAGGTTTTGTAAAAATTCCTCCCCACTCCCCACTCCAAGCCAGAACTCGTACAAGAAAGAGGATACTTGGAAAGGTGGCTCCAGTTTAGCAGATTGACACAGTGCAATTCAGTGCAATTCCACATAGGACTTTAGGAGGATACTCCAAGGGTGACGGAAATTGAGGCTTATAACTAGGTTCTACAGGGGAGGAAAGGAGGCCTAATTACAGTGATTGGGGAAGATCTGAGAAGAGAAAAGTATGGAATGCTAAATCTGAGAGAATAACCATGAGCATAGTGAACCCCCATAAGTACCAAAACATGCACTGTTTCTGATCTGTGGATGTGATGAACATAGCCCTGGTGTTGAAGTCAGAATCTTACTGAGTCATACTTCCTACAGGTACACTTCCTAATTATATATATATATATATATATACACACACACACATATATATATATATATATATATATATATATATACATATACATAAAATTATATATATATATACATATAGATGAAGCTAATTTATTTATTTTGAGAAAGAGAGAACACCTGTAGGGGAGGAGCAGAGAGGGGAGAAAGAAAAATTCCAAGCAGGCTCTGGGCTAGTACAGAGCCTGACATGGAGCTCAAACTCACAAACCATGAGATCATGACCTGAGTTGAAATTGAGTCAGATGCCTAACTGGCTGAACCCCTCAGGTGCCTCCCTCATCCCATATTTAAATGATGGTGGTTTTAGGAGTTCTACCTGTGGCCTGCCGCTTTTCTTCTCAAAATATTTTTCCTACACTGTTTCATTCATAAGTATGTGTTCAGTTACCAACTAGGTACCAATTTTCCTAAATCCCTATTTCCAGATAGTTTCCCTAAGCACCAGTGACAAATTTATACCAGCTTGCTAGGCTGTGTCTCAGACACTTAAAATCCAACATGCCTGAAACACAGTAAATAACAGCTATTAAATAGCTAGTAAATAACAGAGCCAAGATCTGACATCTTAATTGTTATTTTGCTTCAAAGGCTGTTGTCAAGTTTCTTCTCTGAGATTCAGTGTCCCCATCTGTAAAATGGAGACAATGTTACTACCTATTTTGTAGGATTATTGTGAGGTTTAAATGAGTTAACATACAGGGGCATCTTGGTGTCTCAGTCAGTTAAGCATCCGACTTTGGCTCGGGTCATGATCTCACAGTTCACGAATTCGAGCCCCTCCTCAGACTCTGTGCTGACAGCTCAGAGCCTGGAGCCTCCTTCAGATTCTGGGTCTCCCTCTCTCTCAGCACCTCCCCTGCTTGTGCTCTGTCTCTCTTTCTCTCTCAAAAATAAATAAAAGCATTAAAAAATTTAAAAAAACAAATGAGTTAACATACGTCCTCCCTGTGGTACAGGACAAACAGAGACAAGTAGGACAATACTCAGTTATGCTGATATTCCAGCTGTGTGACAGCTGTAATTTGAACTCAGTCATCCTGGCTCCATAGCTTGTACTCTTATCCTTTCTGCTGATGTGCTGCTGCTATTTCAGAAATGTGAAATGCTGCCAACAGCTTCACCTTTATCAAACATCAATTTGATCACATTACAGTAGTTCTCCCTCATCCAAGGTTTTGCTTTCACGATTTTGCTTTTCGCTGTTTCGGTTACTCTCCTCAGTCACTGTCTAGAAGCAGATGATTCTCCTGGTGAATTTTTAGGAAGTCATTAGTAGCCTAACACTACAGCACGACGCCTACGTCATCCCCCTCACTTCATCTCATCACGTAGGTGTTTTATCATCTCACATCATTATAAGAAGAAGGGTGAGTATAGTACAGTAAGATGTTTTGAGGGAGAGAGAGACCACATAACTTTAATTACAGTATGTTTTAATTGTTCTGTTTTATTATTAGTTACTGTTGTTAATCTCTTACTGTGCCTAGTTTATAAATTCAACTTTATAATAGGTATGTATGTATAAAAAGACAGTATATGTAGGGTTTGGTACTATCCAGGGTTTCAGGCATCCACTGGGGGTCTTGGGCAGAATTGCCAGTGAATAAAGGAAGACTACTCTATTTCCTTATTTAAAGCCTTAAACAGTTCTATAATTCCAGTAAGACACTCTTTCACATGGACACAGCCTTCATGTTTTGTCTGTTCATTTGTATTGCTTCATTTCTGCTCTTTTCTCCTTGAAATCCTAATGCATGGCACCCCCAACATATTCTTAATATCTGGATATTTTCCACACTCTTTCATACCTCAGTACTTTTGCACTTGTGGTTCCTTCTGCTTGAAAGGTGCTGAAGTGTTCCCAAGTGTCCTTTGAGATTCAGCTTAAATGTTACCTCTCTTATAAAACCTTCCTGAGCTCAATTGAAGTAGATTTTGATATGTCTGTCTTTATACTCTCAGAGCCCTGGTGACATTGTGTTTTAATTTTTTCTAATTTCCTTTGGGCTGTGAGCTTTTTGAAGGTACCTATTTTTGTGGTCTTAGATCCTAGCTCAGGACCTGACACAGGTGCTCAATAAATTTGCATGGAATGGACGAACAAACTTTGAAAGAACGTTTATGCTGTTCCCATGGTAAACACCTTATCTGGTGCACCGTAATGACTGCATCTTGGTGTCAGGATTCTGTTAGCACGTTCTTTCCTACTTACTGTTCTACTTATGTCTGTGATTTGTAGTCACTGAGTGTCGATGTTGAAAGTGACGTGAGAGGCAATTTCTTCCAATACTCTATCAATTTAATTTGATCTGTTTTGTCTCTAGATGTGTGTAGCTGCAGTTGCCATTGTGTCATATATCACCTTTCTTCTTGTGGCAGCCTGTGTCACCGTATCAGGCTGAGAAATCTCCCTTGATATCCAGGACAGGGAGTTCTTCCCCTCTGCCAGTGACTTGCCAGCCTGTTGAGTATTAGGGAACCACAATCCCAAATACTGGCAGGTTTTGTGGCCTTCATTCTTTCTAATCTTGATCCTTTATGCTTAAGTGTTTATTTGTATTTATATTCTCTTAAAATATTGAACAAGGATGCTATTTTTTTCCTCCCAAATGAAACTGTATTGTTAGGATCACTCCATCTATAAGCCAGAATCACATTTTCACTTTCCTTATCACTTGGTTGGTTTTTGACACACTCTTAGCTCTTGGGAGATTTGCATAGAGCTGGCATTCATGGGAAAGTTCTCATAGAAAATTGTGCTTGTGTATGGATGTGTGGATGGAAGTGATGGAATGGGAAAGAGTGGGAAGATACAGGAGAAAGAAATCTACTCAGGCCTCCTACCCAACATGGGAGGCAGCATTATGCAGTGGGAAGAAAATTGGATTGTGGTGTTCTGTTCCCTAATTATAACATTCTTTTTCATTTAACTTCAGGAAGTTAATTTGTTTTTTTTTGAGAGAGAGAGAGGAGCATGGGCAGGGGAGAGCTACAGAGGGGATAAGAGAGACAGATAGAGAAAGAGATAGTGTCAGGTACTGAGCTAGGATCTAAGACCACAAAAATGGGTACCTTCAAAAAGCTCACAACCCACAGGAAATGAGCAAAGAACTAAAACACAATGTCATCAGGGCTCTGAGAATATAAAGACAGACATATCAAAATCTACTTCAATTGATCTCAGGAAGTTTTTATAAGAGAGGTAACATTTAATCTGAATCGAGAGAGAGAGAGAGAGAGAGAGAGAGAGAGAGAGAGGGAGAGGGAGGGAGAGAGGGAGAGAGAGGGAGAGAGAGAGAAACTTAAGCAGGCACCACACTCAGGGCAAAGCCTGATGCAGGGCTTCATCCCATGACCCTGGAATCGTGACCTGAGCTGAAATCAAGAGTTGGATACTCAACTGACTGAGCTACCTAATTTCAGGAAGTTAAATACACAATAGCATAAAATTGTAAAGTTACCAAAAAAAAAAAAAAAAAAGGTAATAGCAGCAAGCTTCATTCCCCTCCTGACTCCTAGTTCTCTTGATGTAACAACCACTCCATTTTCTTATGTTTTCTTCCACAGATAGTCTGTGTATATGTCAGCATAGTGGCATATCACTTAAAATATACAAGTAATACTATTTGTGTGATCTTAGGCAAATCTCTTGAACTTCAGCATTAACTTCTTTAGATTATTAGATGGAAATACTGATGCATCCTTGACAAAACCCACAGGGATTTTATGACAGTCAATGAAGTGCTATTTGTGAACATGCTTGAAAATCATCAAGTATTTTACAAGTACAGGATGGAGGGGAGGGTAATCATGGAAGTAGTATTGTTCTACAAAGGACAATGAGTCATGTGTGATCTGGTCTGACAGGTGTGAGTCTGAATTAGTAGCAGGGATGTTGTATCCGCAACACCCTGAATAACTCTATTGGGTGTGTTTTCCAGCCTGTAAGGCCTGTCACTCTCATGGCATTTTCTTGGGGTTTTCTACATGGCTAATCAAGAGGTATCCCTTGCACCTTAATTTCCAGGTATGTGTGCACTTGGGATAAGCAGTGGACGCTTGCCAGTGTGTGAAACTCTGCTGCTTCTCTCCCTTTTGCTCCCTTTTCATGTTTAGGGAGTTAGTATTAGAACTTGGCTGATGCAACAGTTTGAGTCATGGTCCCCCAGTGCTGTGAGATCCATTCACTTTTAATTGGTATTTGCTGGAATCATTTCTCCTTTCCTCACCTTGACTTCTTTTTCTAATTGGCTCTCACGGGCCTCCAACTCCTGCTTTAATCATCCAAGGCAGAGCTGCTGCTGAGAGTCCCAAACTGGCACCTGGGGACCCCAGGATCTTTTGCTATGACTCTGCTTCTTCAAGTTTCTTTTCTAATCTGTTAAAGCAATTTTGTCTTTCAATTAGGCCTGGGGGAATGGGAACCCACTGGGCATTGCTTTCACACAGGGGCAGCATGAACAATGCCAACCTCTTTGAGACTTGCCAACTACTGTATTTGACCTGCAGGTTTTTTTGTTCTTGCTAGCACAGAGGGGAGAAGAAGATACTTGATTGAGGTCTCCAAAATGGGACAAATGAATGATAGGAGAAATGAGTAGATGAAAAAACTAATCATTTGAGGAAAGGTTATCATGGGAGCCTCTACATTTTGGTCCACAGACTGCTTCTCTCTAGCAAAAAAAGCCTTGTGGAAATCTTACTTTGCTTCTGTTTATCACTGCCCAAAGGAGAATAAACACTAATTGTGCAGTTTTGGCCAATTATCATTATTGGGTTGCAATTTTTTAAGATTATTTTTTAAATATAGTTTATTTTTTTAAGGCAGTTTTAGGTTCTCAGCAAAGTTGACTGTTGAGTTCCCATGTACCTTCTACACACACACACACACACACACACACACACACACACACACACTTCCCCAACCATCAAGATCCTGCATTAGAATGTTACATTTGTTATAGTCAATGAACTTACATCCAAAATCCATGGCTTGTTTAGATTAGGATTCACTCTTGAGGTTGGTTGTACATTCTGTGGATTTTGACAAATGTATAATGACTTGTATCCACCATTTTAGTATCATGCAGAATAGTTTCACCACCCTAAAAATACTCTGTTCTCCACCTATTCATCCTTCCCTTCTCCTCTAACCCCTAGCAACCACGGGTCTTTTTACTATCTCCACAGTTTCACCTTTTCCAGAATGTCATACAGTTGGAATCATAGAGTATATAGTTTTTTGGGGTTGACTTTTTGGGTTACATTTAAAAAAATATTTTTTTAATGTTTGTTTATTTTTGAGAGAGAGAGAGACAGAGTGTGAGCAGGGGAGGGGCAGAGAGAGAGGGAGACACAGAATCTGAAGCAGGCTCCAGGCTCTGAGCTGTCAGCACAGAGGCCGACACGGGGCTTGAACACATAAGCCTTGAGATTATGACCTGAGCTGAAGTCGGACATTCAACCAACTGAGCCACCCAGGTGTCCCTTCTTGGATTACATTTTTAAATGACATTTAAAAACATTTTTTTAAGTATGATTTTAAAGCTATGATACAGAGTAAATTTATCTCCTGTGGCATATACAAGCACATTCGTGTGACCTCTTTCTGAACAAATGGATACTGCTGAAGGAAATTGTCCTGGTTCCAGCTCACCCTTGGAGAAGCAATGCAGTAGTAGACTTGACTTTGAGTGCTTTATACCAATGCTTTTTGGCCAGGCTACAGTCAAGGTCCAGGATGGAAGACTTCTCTAAGGGTTGAATTGTGACTTTTCTACTAAATGATAGGATAGTTGTTAGCCTATGGATGAACATGCTTACAAGGGTGTATCTTGGGACAAGACCAAGAAAGACACAGGAATCTCAGTCTATACAGTTTTATTCAATGTTCATTGAGAACTGTGTTCTAGATAAAGCAACCATATGTATATATTATTATTACTGTGTAATGTATAAGTGATTTGTAAACTATTAAAAATAATATCCCATGAGATTTTGATCTCTTCTAGGTAGGAAATATGTCTTTCTAAAATATATCCCTAACCTAGCATAGTATCTGTTTATAGTAAACACTCAATAAATGTTGAATGAATATACATTATTCTGTTGTTGATTATAATTCTCTGAACACATTTTTCTATTTTTGCTTACACATGTCTTTCTTATTCTTGCTTTAGATTTAGGAGATCATATTCTCACTCTTTTCCCCCCATATACTTTACATGCTCATATTGACAGAGAAGATAAAGAAAATGACTACACGGTCTTGTTCATTTTTGTTCAGGTCATGATGTCTGTAGAAAATGTTAACCAGAATTCTATCAGATGGGTATCTGATAGAATGATCTATCAGAAGTAGATCTAGAGTGCTAGGATTCTAGGGTATGGCCCTACTGCATGGGAGAGTACATGGTCTCCCAGTGTGGTCAGGAAAAACTGCTTCCCAGGGGATAAGAAATCTTAGTGAAGTTAAGCCTACCAGTCTTTTTGCCCTGTCTAGCTTTCATTCTTTTTGTGCTTATTTCCTGGTGCAGGCCATTTACTTTTTGCCTGTCAGGATTGAACAACTGGAGGGTTGGTGGGGGAAAGGACTATATACTTTCTTTTATTTGTTTGCCTATTCTTATAGTTTGATTCATAAGTTGGCAAGCAAAGAGGAAGCCTCCTTCACTTCTTCACTGGTTTCTCCTAGACTCAGTTCCTGATTAAATTTATCAACGTTGATTGAACACCTACTCTAGTATTGGATATAGCAGTATAAGAGTTTTAAACTAGTGAGTGGTAAGCCTGGGCTTAAATCTGGGTCTCCTGAAACCAGGTCTAGTGCTTTTGACACCATACTGGCCTGTTTTGTGGGGCTATTATTGCAAAGTAAGGAAGTGAAAGAAATTATGCATTCTTACTTAAATCTACAAAAAGATAATGCAGGAGGGACTAAAATTATTAGTTTTACCAAATGTACTACATATGTTGTTAACAATGGGGTAAATTGGGTGAGGGGTATACTGGAATTTTATGTACTATCCTTTAAACTTCTGTAAATATAAAATACTCCAAAATAAAAAACAAGTCACTAAGTCTAGGCCACCTTTTGGGAAAAGGGGTTAAGCTCTACTTCCTGGAGGGAGTAGTATCTACATATATATAATGTTCTCTTCTTCCCAACTTCAAGCCACAGATCAATAACAACTTCCTCCTTTTTTTTTTTAAGTTCATTTATGTATTTATTTATTTTGAGAGAGAGAGAAAGAGAGAGAGAGCAACAAGGTGGGGCAGAGAGAGAGAGAGGGAGAGAGAGAGAATCCTAAGCAGGTTGTGCACTGCCAGTGCAGAGCCCGACGTGCGCCTCAAACACACGAACTATGAGATCATGACCTGAGCTAAAACCGAGTCCCATGGTTAACTGACTGAGCCACCCAAGTGCCCTGGCCACAACCTCCTCCTTAAATAAATTTGTTTACAGTATATATTGATATCTTATTTTCCTAAGCTCTTGTGGCATTTAATGTTCAGTTCAAGGAAGGAAAATTAACACAATATTAATCTCACCTCTCATATTGGTAAACAAATGAGAAAGAGTGATAAGATCCAGTGCTGGGGAGGCTATGGGAAAATGAGCATGCTCATGCAAGTTTTTAGTGAGATGTACTTCTCATTGCATAAAATTCACCTTTTTAAAGTGTAGGTAGTTTTTAGTATATTCACAAAGTTGTACAACCATCTCCATCAGCTGATTGTAGAATATCTTCATCACTCCCTCCAAAACTGGGTATCCATTACCAGTCATTCCCCATTTTCCCCGCTGCCTAATCCTTTATAACTACTAATTTACTTTCTGTCTGTATGGATTTGCCTACTCTGGACATTTTTATGTAAATGACATCATACAATGTGTTACCTTTGCGTCTGGAATGTTTTATTTCACATAATGTTTCAAAGTTCATTCCTGTTGTAGTAAGTATCATACTTAGCCCCATTTTATGACTGAATAATATTCCATTCTATGTATATACCACATTTCATCCATTCATGAGATGATGGACTTTTAGGTTGTTTTATTGTTTGGCTATTATTAATAATGCTGCCATGAGAACTTGCATACACATTTTGTGCACACATATGTTTTTCTCTTGGGTTTATACCTATGCATGAAAATTGTTGGATCATGTAACTCTATATTTATTTGAGAAATTGATGAATTGTTTTCTAAAGGAGCTATACCATTTCATACTTCAGCCAACAATATGTGCGTGTTCTAGTTTTTCCACATCCTTGTCAATACTTGTATTGTCTGTCTTTTTGAAGCTAGCTGTGCTACATGGGTATGAAATGGTATCTCATTGTGGTTTTGATTTACCTTTCCCTAATGCCTAATGATGTTGAGCATCTTTTTATGTGCTCACTGGCCATTTGTATATCTTATTTGAAGAAATGTCTGTTCATATCTTTGTGCATTTAAAAAGTTGAGTTATTTGGTTCAAATATAATTTATTGTCAAGTTAGCTAACATACAGTGTATACAGTGTGCTCTCGGCTTCGGGAGTATATTGCCATGATTCATCAATTACATACAACACCCAGTGCTCATCCCAACAACTGCCCTCCTCAATGCCCAGCACCCATTTTCCCCTCCCCCTGCACCCCCATTAACCCTCAGTTTGTTCTCTGTATTTGAGTCTCTTATGGTTTGCGTCTTTCTCTGTTTGAAACTATTTTTTTTCCACCCCTTCCTTTCCCCTATGGTCTTCTGTTAAGTTTCTCAAATTCCACATATGAGTGAAAACATCTGATATCTGTCTTTCTCTGAATGACTTATTTCACTTACCATAATACCCTCCAGTTCCATCCATGTCATTGAAAAGACCAACATTGCATTCTTTCTCATTGTCAGGTAGTATTCCATTGTATGTGTGTGTGTGTGTATGTGTGTGTGTGTATACACACCACATCTTCTTTATCCATTCACCAGTTGATGGACATTTGGGCTCTTTCCATAACTTGGCTATTGTTGATAGTGTGATAGCACTGCTATAAACATTGGGGGTACATGTGCCCCTATGAATCAGCACTCCTGTATGCTTTGGGTCATAGGGTAATACTATTTTTAATTTTTTTGAGGAACCTCCACACTGTTTTCCAGAGCGGCTGCACAAGTTTGCATTCCCAACAGTGCAAGAAGTTTCCCGTCTCTCCACATCCTCACCAACATCTGTTGTTTCCTGAGTTGTTCATTTTAGCCACTCTGACTGGTGTGAGGTGGTATCTCATTGCGGTTTTGGTTTGTATTTCCCTGATGATGAGCGATGTTGAGCATCTTTTCATGTGTCTGTTGGCCATCTGGATGTCTTCTTTGGAAAAGTGTCTATTTATGTCTTCTGCCCATTTCTTCACTAGATTATTTGGTTTTTGGGTGTTGAGTTTGGTAAGTTCTTTATAGATTTTGGATATTAACCCTTTATCTGATATGTCATTTGCAAATATCTTCTTCCATTCCATCAGTTGCCTTTTACTTTTGTTGATTGTTTCCTTTGCAGTGAAGAAGCTTTTCATCTTGATGAGATCCCAAAAGTTCATTTTTGCTTTTATTTCCCTTACCTTCAGAGACATGTTGAGCAAGAAATTGCTGCAGCTGAGGTCAAAGAGGTTGTTGCCTGTTTTCTCCTCTAGGATTTTGATGGTTTCTGTCTCACACTTAGGTCTTTCATCCATTTAGAGTTTATTTTTGTGTAGGGTATAAGAGAGTGGTCTAGTTTCATTCTTCTGCATATTGCTGTCCAGTTTTCCCACCACCATTTGCTGAAGAGACTGCCTTTTTTCCATTGTATACGCTTTCCTGATTTGTCAAAGATTAGTTGGTCATACATTTGTGGGTCCAATTCTGGGTTCTCTATTCTATTCCATTGGTCTTTGTGTCTGTTTTTGTGCCAGTACCATACCATCTTGATGATTACAGCTTTGTAGTACAGGCTAAAGTTCGGGATTGTGATGCCTCCAGCTTTGGTTTTCTTCTTCAACATTACTTTGGCTATCCAGGGTCTTTTGTAGTTCCATACAAATCTTACAGTTATTTGTTCTATTTCTGAGAAGAATGCTGGTACAATTTTGATTGTGATTGCATTGAATGTGTAGATTGCTTTGGGTAGTAACAACATTTTAACAATATTTGTTCTTCCAATCCATGAGCATGGAATGCTTTTCCATTTCTTTGTGTCTTCTTAAGTTGTTTCATAAGTTTTCTTTTTTTTCTCAATATATGAAATTTATTGTCAAATTGGTTTCCATACAACACCCAGTGCTCATCCCTAAAGGTGCCCTTGTCAATACCCATCACCCACCCTCCCCTCCCTCCCACCCCCCATCAACCCTCAGTTTGTTCTCAGTTTTTTTTTTCAACGTTTTTTTTTTATTTATTTTTGGGACAGAGAGAGACAGAGCATGAACGGGGGAGGGGCAGAGAGAGAGGGAGACACAGAATCGGAAACAGGCTCCAGGCTCCGAGCCATCAGCCCAGAGCCTGACGCGGGGCTCGAACTCACGGACCGCGAGATCGTGACCTGGCTGAAGTCAGACGCTTAACTGACTGCGCCACCCAGGCGCCCCTTGTTCTCAGTTTTTAAGAGTCTCTTAGGCTTTGTTTCATAAGTTTTCTATAGTTTTCAACATACAGATCTTTTACTTCTTTGGTTAGGTATTTTATGGTTCTTGGTGCAATTCTAAATGGGACCGATTCCTTGATTTCTCTTTCTGTGGCTTCATTATTAGTGTACAGAAATGCAACCTATTCCCGAAAAATGATTTTATATCCTGCAACTTTGCTGAATTCATGTATCAGTTCTAGCAGTTTTTTGTGGAATCTTTCAGGTTTTCCATATAAAGTATAATGTCATCTGTGAAAAGTGAAAGTTTGACATCTTTTGCCAATTTGGATGCGTTTTATTTCATTTTGTTGTCTGATTGCTGAGGCAAGAACTTCCAACACTATGTTAAACAACTGTGGTGAGAGTAGACATCCCAGTCTCAGGGAAAGCTCTCAGTTTTTCCCCATTGAGGATGATATTAGCTGTGGGTCTTTCATATATGGCTTTTGTGATGTTAAGGTATGTTCCTTCTATCCCGACTTTCTTGAGGGTTTTTATTAAGAAAGGATGCTGCATTTTTTCAAATGCTTTTTTCTGCATCTATTGATAGGATCATATGGTTCTTATCCTTTCTTCTATTGATGTGTTGAATCATCCTGATTGATTTGCAAATATTGAAGCAGCCCTGCAGCCCAGGAGTAAATCCCACTTGGTCATGGTGAATATTTTTTTTAATATACTGTTAAATTCGATTTGCTAGTATCATGTTGAGAATTTTTGCATCCATGTTCATCTGGGATATTGGCCAGTAACTCTTGTTTTTAGTGGGATCTCTGTCTGGTTTGGGAATCAAGGTAATGCTGGCTTCATAGAATGAGTCTAGAAGCTTTTCTTCTGTTTCTGTTTTTTGGAACAGCTTGATAAGGATAGGTATTAACTCTACTTTAAACGTCTGGTAGAATTCCCTGGGAAGCCATATGGCTCAGAACTCTTATTTGTTGGGGAATTTTTGATAATTGATAAATTTCTTTGGGTCTGTTCAAATTTTCTATTTCTACCCATTTGAGTTTTGGTAGTGTGTGATGTCTAGGAATTAGTCCATTTCTTCCAGATTGTCCAGTTTGTTGGCATATAATTTTTCATTGTATTCTCTAATAATCGTTTGTATTTCTGTGGTGTTGGTTGTGATCTCTCCTCTTCCATTTGTGATTTTATCTATTTGGGCTCTCTCTTTTCTTTTTAAGAAGTCTGGTTAGGGGCTTATCAAATTTATTTATTCTTTCAAAAAAACTCAGCTCTTAGATTCATCGATCTGTTTTTTTTCCTCTATATTGTTTATTTTTGCTCTAATCTTTATTATTTCTCATCTTCTGCTGGCCTTGGGGTTTCTTTGCTGTTTTGCTTCTAGTTCCTTTAGGTGTGCTGTTAGATTTTGTATTGGGATTTTCCTTGTTTCTCGATATAGGCCTGGATTGTAATGTATTTTCCTCTTAGGACTGCCTTTACTGCGTTGTAAAATGTTTGGACGTCATATTTTCATTTTCATTTGTTTCATATATTTTTAATTTCTTCTTTAATTTCCTGGTTGACCTATTCATTGCTTAGTAGGATGTTATTTAACCTCCATGCATTTGGAGGCTTCCCAAATTGTTTTCTTGTGGTTAATTTCAAGTTTCATAGCATTGTGATCCTGAAAATATGCATGGTATGATCTCAATCCTTTTATATTTATTAAGGGCTATTTTGTGACTCTGTATGTGACCTATTTTTGGAGAATGTTCCATATTCATTTGAAAAGAATGTGTATTCTGCTACTGTTGGAGGAAAGTTCTGAATATGTCAAGTCCATATGGTCCAGTGTATCATTTAAAGTCATTGTTTCTTTATTGATTTTATGCCTAGATGGTTGTTGTAAGTGGAGTATTAAAGTCACCTACAATTACCATATTATTATCCTTAAGATTGCTTATATTTGTGATTAATTGATTTATATATTTAGGTTCCCTCAAATTGGGGGCATAAACATTTACAATTGTTAGCTCTTCTTGATGGATGGACCCCTTAATTATGACACAATGCCCTCCTCATATCTTGTTACAGTCTTTAGTTTAAAATCTAGTTTGTCTTGGGGTGCCTGGGTGGCTCAGTCAGTTAAGCGTCCGGCTTTGGCTCAGGTCATGATCTCACAGTTTGTGAGTTTGAGCCCTGTGTCGGGCTCTGTGCTGACAGCTCAGAGCCTGGAGCCTGCTTCAGATTCTGTGTCTCCCTCTCTCTCTCTGCCCCTCCCCCGCTTATGCTCTCTCTCTCTCTCTCTCTCAAAAATAAATAAACATTAAAAAAATAAAATCTAGTTTGTCTTATATAAATATGGTTACTCAGCTTTCTTTTGACTTCCAATAGCATGATCAATGGTTCTCCATCCCCCAACTTTCAATCTGCAGGTGTCCTTAGGTCTAAATCTGCAGGTCTAAAAGGAATCTCCTAGAGGCAGCATATGATGGATCTTATTTATTTATTTATTTATTTAAATCCATTCTGATACACTATGTCCTTTGATTGGGGGCATTTAGCCCATTTGCATTCAGAGTGTTTATTGAATGATATGGATTTAGTGTCATTGTGTTATCTGTAGGTTTCATGATTATGGTGATGTCTCTAGTCCTTTGTAGCATTTCACTCACAGAGTCCCCATTAGGATCTTCTGCAGGGCTGGTTTAGTGGTCATGAACTCCTTCAGTTTTTGTTTGTCTGGGAAAGCCTTTATCTCTCTTATATTATGAATGACAGCCTTGCTGGATAAAGGATTTTTAGCTGTATATTTTTCCTATTCAGCACATTGAATATTTCCTGCCACTTGCTCTGGCCTGCCACATTTCAGTGGACAGGGCTTCTACTATCCTCATGTGTCTACACCTGGATTAAGGACCGTTGTCCCTAACTGCTTTCAGAATTCTCTCTCTATCTTTGTATTTTGCCAGTTTCACTGTGATATGCCATGGTGACGACCTGTTCTTGTTGATTCTGAAGGGAGTTTTCTGTGCCTCTTGGACTTAGATTTATGCTTCCTTCCCCAGATTACGGAAGTTCTCAGCTATAATTTCCTCAAATAAACCTGCCCCTTTCTCTCTTTCTTCTTCTTCTGGACCTCCTATGATATGTATATTATTATATTTCATTAAATCGCTTAAGTCTCTAATTTTCCCCCTGTGGTCTAGTATTTTACTATCTCTCTTTTTTTTTCAGCTTCATTATTTTCCATAATTTTATCTTTATTTCATTTACTTTCCCCTTTGCTTCCTCCATCGCTGCTGCCATTGCATATAGCTAATTTTGCATCTCATTTACAGCACTTCTTAATTCGCTTTGACTATTTCTTAGGTCCTTGGTCTCTGTGGCAATAGATTCTCTGCTGCCTTCTAGGCTTTTTTCAAGCCCAGTTATTAGTCTTGTGACTATTATACTAAATTCTTGTTCAAATATATTGTTTATATCTGTTCTGAGCAATTCTCTGGCTGTCATTTCTTCCTGAAATTTCTTTTGAGAACAATTCTTCTGTGTAATCATTTTGGCTAGTTGTCTGTCTTTTACATGATTTAATAGCTTGTTATCTGTTGTGCACCTGAGAGTACTACTGTATTAAAAAGGGGTCATACACTCTCCAGGGCCTTGCCTTTCACGAAGTGTTTTTAGAGTGTGTTGCATGCTCTCTGCTGTTGTGACTCTGGTTGCCTTATCTCCCTACTCGTAGTGGCAGTTTTGACCTTCCATCAGGTGTGCGTTGATTTCTTCACTGAAGTAACTCTGCAAAAAAATTGATAAAGGGAGGGGGTGGGAGAAACCTTATCCTATGCAAAGAGAAATGACAGGGGCAGGGAAAAAATTACCAGGCAGAGATTCAGAGAAACTATACAGCTTAATCCAGACACAGAGAGAGGAAAATAAAGAAGGCGATACAGAAGAGGTGTAAAAAGAATAGATTAAAAATACCTGCTTAAACAAACCAACAACCAGAATAGAGAAGGGAAAGAAGAAGATAAGAAAAGAAAAAGAAACCCACAACAACTACATATATATGTGTATATATATATGTATATACATACATATACATATATATACATATATATGTGTACATATAAATACATATATATGTGTGTGTACACACACACACACACACACACACACATATGTGTATTGACCAAGAATCAAATCAGAAAATGAAAATCCCCTGGACCATTGTCTGATGATGCCTTGGAGCTGGTGGCTGTTCTGGTCTGGAGGAGGGGCCTTCTGGTTCGGTCAATGTCAATCTCTCTCCAGTAGACCGGCAGTTGCCAGGCACAGAGGGGCAGAGTTTGGTGTAAGAAGGTCCCATCTCCACTGGGGGCCTGCTCTCCTGTTTCCTGAAGCCCCACCATGTTGGTGACCTGGAGAAAAATGGCATACCCAGTCTCTCCTCCCTAGACCAGGTGTTCCAAACCACACTGTTCAGGCAGTCCTCATAGTGCCCCGTGGGCACAAGCGGGCTGGTTTGTCCCACTCCACAGTCTCATGTGCTCCCAGGTGCTCGCTGAGATTCTTAAAGGATTCCACTCCTCCCACCCCAGTTCTGGAGTAGTGTCACTCCACCCAACTGACAAAGGGCCTCTGGTTGGCACCTGAAGGGTCTTTTGTCTTTGGAGTGGCTATCTACCTTCTTTTCACTCAAGGGGAGGGGACTGCTCTCTCTGACTGGGCCTCTGAGTTGACTACTGAGCCAGGGGCTGGCTCCTCCTGCCCCCTAGGGTGGCTGTGGTCCAGGAAAAGTGGAGCCAACCCTGGATCATCACTCCTAAGGCTGTTTGCACGTTAGAGACTGGCTCTCCATTTTTATCCATACCCCAGTCCATGGTCTGGAGAAGTTTTTCTCTTGTCGAAATACAATCCCGCACTTCCACAGCCTTTCTTTCTCTTACTTTTGTCTCTCCACCGAAGAGGTTCCCCTTTAGTCTGTGCCTATGCTGCCTGTTTTATCTCTTTCAATTTTCAAGCATGCACCTCTATCCTGCCAAGCTGTCTCCATGGGCCCCTGGAGATGTTTCTGCCACTCTGTAGCCTGGATTCTTGGAATTCCAAGTCTTCTGGCCTCAATACTGCTGTGTTTGAGGGATGAGGGAATTTCAGCCCCCCCCCCCCCCACTTCTCTATCATGTTGACTCCTCCCCCATTTGTGTTTTTACTGTTGAGTTGTAAGAGTTCTTGATATATTTTGGATAATAGACTCTTACCAGATACATGATCTGCAAATATTTTTTCCCCATTTTGTGAACTTTTACTTTGATAGCATCGTTCAAAGCACAAAAATCTTAAAATTTTGATGAAGTCTAATTTATTTTTTCTTTTATTGCTTGTATTTTTGGTATTATGTCTTAAAAATCACATAATCCAAGATCACAAAGATTTAAATGTATGTTTTCTTCCAGGAGTTTCATAGGTTTAGCTCTTACATTTAGGTCTTTGATTCATTTTGAATTAATTTTTTGCATGTGGGTTCAACTTCATTCTTTGCATGTGGATATCTAGTTGTCCCAGCACCATTTGTTGAAGAGCCATACACTATTTGCTGATATCTTATTTAGAAGCATTTCTCAAAATTAAAAATATACGTTTCCTGTGTTCCAGGAATCCTATCTCTAATTTCTGGAATACTGGTGTGAATATATAAAGACATATATTCAAGGACATAAGTCACAGCATTGTTTTAATTATAAAATATTGGATGCAATAAAGTGTCTTAAGTGAGTAATTGATAAGCAAATTGTGATATGTTTGTTTGGTGGAACACACTGTGTCTTAAATAGAATGAGGTAAAATTATATGTACTGGCTTTAAAAAATACTATTATATTTTAGAAGCACCTGGGTGGCTCAGTCAGTTAAGGGTCCAACTCTTGATGTCGGCTCAGGTCATGATCTCATGGTTTGTGAATTCAAGCCCTGTGTTGGGTCTGCACTGACAGTCTGGAGCCTGGGTGGGACTCTCTCTCTCCCTCTTTCACTGCCCCTCCCCCCTTTCTAAATAAATCAATAAACTAAAACAAAATTTTAAAAAGATACTATTACATCTTTTTAAGTTAAAAATATTTATTGAGTGATACTGTTTACCAGGAACAATGCAAAGTGCTTAAAAAGTATTGAATTAGTTTTTAAATAAAGTATTGACTTATAATACCCCTTTGAGATAGCTGTTATTACTACCCTATTTTACAAGTGAAGTAGCTGAAGTTGTGGCATTCAAGCAACTTGCCCAAAGTCATAGCTAGCAGACAAGGCAGTATATAAATGTCTGAATCTAGAGTTTGCACTTTAATGCATTAGTTACAAATTAATATGTATATGTATTATTTGGAAACAAAGGTTTTCATGAGCATAGTGACAGTCTGATGGAATAACCAGCAAATTATCCATGGTCAGATTGGAAAGATAGGAAGGAAAGGGGAACAAACATGTACTGAGAATCTATTATGTGTCTTTTATTATGCTATGGTCCTTATATAAATTGTCTCGTTTAATCCTTAAGACCTTGTTTTCAAGATATAAGTTACATACCTATTTTACAAAATAAGACCCTAAGAATCTAAGTGTCCAGTTGCATAGCAGGAGGCAAAGTGAGGCTTTCCAGGTTTAAAGAGTAACCTAAGCAACAGTGTGGAGAGGGTAGAGAATGGAGTGGTTGAGTAGCCCGACTAGAGCTGAGGGTTCATTTGGGAAGAGAAGGAAAACAAAGTAGGATTAGTGGAGCCATACTATGAAGTGTGTTGAATGCCAGACAGAGAACTGAGGAATGTTGACTTTGAAGAGGAGAGTGACGGATTGGCGAGGATGAGAATGCAGGCAGGAAATACATCATCTTTATACACTTCTTCACTGATCGACTTTGTTACAACTGCATATTACTTTCATAAGTAAAATTATTGAGATAAAAGTATTCAACAAGCATTTTGAGTTCTAACTAGGTATCAAAGTGTTGTTGATTCATGGTCATGCAAAGACCATCAAGAACATATTGTAGTCGAAGAAAAATAAGTTTATTGGCTTTTTGCAGCAAGGGAGGAAATATGCCATGAGGAACATGGGGAATCCAATAGGAAGATGCTAGAAGGGATTTATTATATGATTTGGGTTTGTGTTAATTGACTTTGGGGAGAATGTAAAGAAATAGAGGTTTTCTCTGGATGCTGTCAGAAAGTGGAAGAAAATTCTATGATTAGGTATCTTTGTTTTTAGATTAAATTTTTAAAAAGTTTAAATCTTTATTTTTGAGAGAGAGAGAGGGAGGGAGAGAGAGTATGAGTGTGGGAGGGGCAGAGAGAGAGAGGGAGACACAGAATCTGAAGCAGGCTCCAGGCTCTGAACTATCAGCACAGAACCCAATGTGGTGCTCAAACTCATGGACTGCAAGATCATGACATGAGCTGAAGTCAGACGCTTAACTGACTGAGCCAACCAGGTGCCCCTGTGATTAGGTATCTTAATTTTTATCTAGAAGGCAATTGGGCTGAAGCTTTACTGGGTAAAGAGGTGTGGCAGTCACTCATATTAGCCTAAAGAGGGGGATATTTGGTCATTTTTTATAGTTGGGACTGTGTTCTTGATTTTGTCCGTGCTCAGACATAATTATGGAGTGGTCTTGTTTTGTCTTAATCTATCATATTCACATAGTGACCTGGCTCGAGGGTGGCATTCTGTGGAGTTGTTTATGTTCAACAGGTTTATACAGCAGGCTTGGCTGATAGTGCTAGGTCAGCTCCTGGCAGCACTAAGCCTTGAGTGATAATTGCCAGGCCAGTTCCCTGGTTCCAGGGGCTGCTTTCCTCTCTGTCACTGTGTGGTTGGGATCCACAAAGGAAAAAGTTAATTCCTGTCCTCAAGGAGCTTTCTTAGGAGTACACGTAAGTAAATAAATTATGCCACAACATGGTACATGTAATAATAGAACTGTTAAAAGCAACTTCAACAAATTATATTTTAGCTTGTATCTAAGTTTTATTTCAAACATACCACAAAGGAACTATATCTCTAAGAAAATTTGTTGGAAGAGTTCCTATTGGTCAAGAGAGTTTTGCCCCTCTCTTTTAATATAGAGAAACTGTGTTTAGATAAGCTTGTTGGACTAGGAATAAAAAATGAGTGTCTGTTGAAAATTATAGAAAGGTCTTGGGGAGCCTGGGTGGCTCATTCAGTTGGGCGTCCAACTTCAACTCAGGTCATGATCTAATGGTTCCTGAGTTAGAGTCCCATGTCAGACTCTGTGCAGACAGCTCAGAGTCTGGAGCCTACTTCGGATTCTGTGTCTTCCTCTCTCTCTGCTCCTCCCCTGACCATGCTGTCTCTCTCTCTCAAAAATAAATAAACATTAAAAAAATTATAGAAAGGTCTCATGGTTAGTTAAAAGCCACTGCACCTTTAATGTACATTAAACATGTGCGGTCTTTTTGTATATCAATTATACCTAAAACAACTGAAAAAAATCACTGCACCTTTAATAATTTGGTAAAGGTCATTAGACTTGTCCTAAAACTGAAGGTATATCTTTCAGGGAAGTCTAACTTCTCTCAGAAATTAATCCCATTTTATCACTCCAATTATGATAGGCTTTAGAAAAATTTCACTGAATATTGAATTACAGTGAATTTAGGTTTTAGTAGTCAGCATAGCTTTGTAAGCTGAGCACACTTCCAGTAGAAAAAGAAAGGCTTTTAATTACTGAGGGTAAGAACTAAAAGATTATTAAAAAAAAAAAAACAAACTCACATCTCCAACTTATTCTTTACTGGAATTTGAAAGTATGGACATTTTTGGCTTAAGAATTTTGACTAATTCTCATTCTATTTAAAAAAAAAATTTTTTTTTAATGTTTATTTATTTTTGAGACAGAGAGAGACAGAGCATGAACAGGGGAGGGGCAGAGAGAGAGGGAGACACAGAATCTGACACAGGCTCCAGGCTCTGAGCTGTCAGCACAGAGCCCGACGCGGGGCTCGAACTCACGGACCGTGAGATCATGACCTGAGCCGAAGTTGGACGCTTAACCGACCAAACCACCCAGGCGCCCCGACTAATTCTCATTCTAAACAAGATGTTTTTCAGGGCAAGTTTCATGTCCTTATTACGAAGACTATAAATCAGGGGATTAAAGAGAGGAGTCATTATTGAATATGCCACTGTCAGGATCTTCTGCATCAAAGTTGGGATGCCATATGTAGGACTCACATACATTACCATGACTGTCCCATAAAAAAGAGACACCACAACTAAATGAGAACCACAGGTGGCAAAAGCCTTTCTCCGGCCAGCTGCAGAAGGGACCTGAAAAACAGCTCTGAGCAACAAGGTATAGGATCGAAGAATGTACATAATAGTAAAAAAGAGAACAAGGGAGCTCTGAGTATAGAAAACAAATTCAGTAATGGGGGCTGGAGCACAAGACAGAGACATCAGTGGATCCATATCACACAGGAAATGATCAATGATATTGGATCCACAGAAGGGGAGTTGGGAGATGAAGAAAATGGGGATTGGGTAGCCAAGGAATCCAGTAAGCCAGCAGAGAGACACCAGAATTCTACAGAGTTTCCCAGTCATGATGGTGGGGTAGTGCAGTGGGTGGCAGATGGCCAGGTACCGATCATAAGCCATTACTGCCAGGAAGAGACATTCAGTTGTGCCCAGGGAAAAGAAGAAGTAGAACTGGAGGAAGCAGGCAGAAAATGAAATGGTCTTGGTTTTGGAGAGAATGTTGGCTAACATGTTAGGAACCGTGGATGAAGCATACCAGATCTCAAGGAAGGCAAAATTTCCCAGCAGAAAGTACATTGGGGTATGCAGTCGTGGGTCCCATCTTACTGCGCAGATAATGGTTCCATTCCCCAGCAGCGTCAAGACATAAGCCACCAAAAAGAGTGAGAAGAGGAAAATCTGTATCTCCCAGCAACCAGGGAACCCCAGGAGAATAAACTCAGTCACAAGGTGAATGTGTGTTGCTGACCTGTTCATGGGTCTTAAACCTATGAAGAAGAAAAACATGAGGGTAACACAAGTTTCTTTGCTTCCTACATATCTCAAGAACTTAACTGAGAAGGGAACTTAAGCTCTACAGGAAAATATGAGATATTTTGAGACTAGATGGGAATAAATCTCACCTTATTTTGAATTGATTGTGGTTCTAAATCTTAGTTTTCTTTTGCTAGAATGCAGTGCAGCAAGAATTTTCCACATTAGTGGTACAATGTGAAAAATTTCTTTCTTTTTTGATTTCTTTGATCCCTAAGAAGACCTTTTATGATCTTGGTTTGTTTTTCTAAAGCTGATTATGGATCTTCAATGAAGAAACTCATCCATTTTCTCTTATTCAGCTTACCTTGTTAAAAAAAGATTTTGAGGACAGCTGGTGTGATATTGGGTTAAACCTTGGCAAAAGAACAAAATTAATTGACTTACTCATGGAGATAAAACTTACTCCAGGACATTGGATTTTCAGGATAGTTTAATCAAGTGAATTAATTGTCACAGGCATCACCTCAGTCAAGATTCAGTTGAAGATTGAATATGCCACTGTCAGGATCTTCTGCATCAAAGTCGGGATGCCATATGTAGGACTCACATACATTATCATGACTGTCCCATAAAAAAGAGACACCACAACTAAATGAGAACCACAGGTGGCAAAGGCCTTTCTCCGGCTGTTCTTAAATTTTCCTTTAAAGATTTTCTTTTAAATGTTTTTTTAAATTTATTTTTGAATATATATATAGAGAGTGCAAGCAGGGCAGGGGCAAAGAGCGAGGGGGACAGAGGATCCAGAGTGGGCCGTGCGCTGATAGCAGTGAGCCGCATGTGGGGCTCAAACCCACAAACCATGAGATCATGACCTGAACTGAAGTCAGATGCTCAACTGTTTGAGCCACCCAGGTGCCCATAAACATTTTCTTTTAAAGTATCACAACAGTTCAGTGACACCTAAAAAAAATATACAAAAGGCCAACCATATCAAATATCTTTGCTCTAAAGAATAAGAATATTTTGAATTATTTCTATTTGCAAGTGTTTATTTTCATGTTTTTACACATACTATACAAAATGAACTCTTAGTTTTCATATTCAGATCCTACCTAGTTAAAATAAAGAAAATTATGTCTCTCTCTCTGTCCCAAAAATAAATAAAAAACGTTGAAAAAAAAAAATTAAAAAAAAAAAAAAGGGGCGCCTGGGTGGCGCAGTCGGTTAAGCGTCCGACTTCAGCCAGGTCACGATCTCACGGTCCGTGAGTTCGAGCCCCGCGTCGGGCTCTGGGCTGACGGCTCGGAGCCTGGAGCCTGTTTCCGATTCTGTGTCTCCCTCTCTCTCTGCCCCTCCCCCGTTCATGCTCTGTCTCTCTCTGTCCCAAAAATAAATAAAAAACGTTGAAAAAAAAAATTTAAAAAAAGAAAATTATGTTTTCAGTGCAAAGTTTTAGTTCATTTAGTAAATAATTTTGGATGATAAAAGCAAAGGGATCTTAGATTGAATGGCGTTTTTATCTGCAATTTTATCTGGTATAGTTAGTTATGTTTTCTGAAAGGGAGAGGGCAATTTCAAATATTTGGATAGGCATGTACTTTTCAATAGTATTTAAGAATTGAACAAAAATGTACCAAGTTTTGTGTTTAAACAACAGAGTAATCTTGCAATTAATTAATATTAGAAAGCACTGAGTAAGAATCTTAAAAATGGTAGTTTCAATATTGAGTTTTCTTGTTAAACTTGTCAAACCACTTGCCTTGTCTAGTGGAGGTCACTAGATATAACTGTCAGGAATGGAAGATAAAGAAATTTGAAAAGCAAATAAGAACAGAGAAGATCTGGACTTTAGTATCACTAGTCCCCTGTTGGTGGTTTTTAAGGAAGCATAAAAAGGAGGCTTGAGCACCCAAGTTCTAAAGTTGGACAGTTTTCCAATCAATGTTGAACTTGAAATACATTTGTTAACCACCTTCACTGAATAAGGTGCTCAATGGATAATTCCCAGACTGTTATTTATGAAGCATAAATAAATCAATTTCCCTGCTATAGGTCAGGAACTAAGTCCAGATTGACAGATTCAAACTAGGAATCAGAATCCTGAGATCTGTGCTTCCTATGATTCTTTCTGAAACAATGGGCCATGCCATGCCTTCTTAATGTGAATAACATTTCAGGACACTCTCCATTATAATCAACAACTTCACACTTAATTTCATTTTTTTCTGCAACTGTACCCTGTAAAATTTATTAGCAGAAACATTATTTTTCCTGTAGCCTTTGGTGAAGCTGTTGGTAAGTATAATAGGATAATCAAAGGGTTGGGAATGTAATTGAAAAGCCAGGGTAATCAATTTTTATTTTAACCACTGATGAAATAAACTGACTTCATAAAGTTCTGTATCACTCTACCCTCTAAAGCCTCCAAAAGTACTTGCTGGGAATAGGTAGGGCATTAGAATGGTGTATTTACCATTTTATACCATTAAAAAAATGCCATTTTCACGTTTTTGGCATTTATAAATCATTATATGAGCTACAATCCTAGCTTTTCCATACCTCCTTTCTAACACAAGAAACTAACCAACCAATCAACTCAGCATTCTTGGATGGCCACCTCAAGAATAATAGTTTGATTAAATAGCCTCCTTCCAAATGTCCCTTGCTTGACACACTGTCTTCTCAGTTTGTGTTAGAGAAGAATATAACACCTAATTAGTCTTGGAAAGTGAGATTATTTTCAGAAGATGGTCCTTAATAATAAAAAAATAATAGTGGGGAAAAATGGTCCAGATAATCTACTTTAACGTTTCGTTTTACAGATAAGCTTCACAGAGGGTGCATGACTTTTTACCCAAGGAATGTAAATGTCACGTATTCATATATAGAATGTTCACACTGTGCTACTACCAAGAAAAAATGACTAATCAGATTTACAGAGTAAAAGGCAGCCTGTAGTATATCACAGCAGTGGTTGTAATATGGACAATTAGTCCCTTTTTCTTACATACAATGATGGATTTCCTGGCTCAGCTTGGAAAAAGGGATGGACACAGAGGAGTTGAACATATAGGCATCTTCTCTTCACTGGCTTTGATGAGGAAAACTCCAGGTGAGGGCATTATATATGGTTCGCTGGACTTCCTTAATTTCTGCAGGCTCTAGAAGTGTATTCTCTACGAGTTTACTGAGATCTTGTAACATGTAAAGCTGTGTTTAATCTCAGGGATTAATCCCTCTCAGGGATTACTCTAAAACTTGAAGACTTCCTCATGTTTCCCCTGGAGTGCATCCTCTTTCCAGTCTTTGAGGCTCATCCAGGTTTTGGTAGATTAGCTCCTAGTAGATTAGCTCTGTTGTGAAACAGAGAATCCAGGGGGAAATACTGAGTAAATTTCAGGATGCTTTCTATTGAAGAGATTGCATTCCACTAAAGAATCACCCTCAGTGGAGATAAGTGCAATAAATAAATGGCAAATCTGCCCATGATTTGAATTCTGAAACTGAGACATGTTTGTGAATAACTTTAAAGTTAAATTCACTATATTTTTCTGTAATGTAATGACCTGGTAGTCGGTACCAGATAGGAACTGCCTTGTGTGACTGAAATTCAAGATGGCAGAAGTCATTTAATTGACTAATCTAGTCAAATTGTCAGTTTTCATTTTGATTTCATTTTCTAGTGGGGAATTTGAAATCAGTGCAAACATGAGAAGAAATTTTTTTATCGTTAGTCTTTTGTTTTTCTTCTGAAAAAATAAAGGTTTCTTCTGAGGGCTCTTTTTTTAAAATTAATTTTTATTTTTTTTAAGATTTACATCCAAATTAGTTAGCATATAGTGAAACAATAATTTCAGGAGTAGATTTCTTAATGCCCCTTACCCATTTAGCCCATCCCCCCCTCCCACTACCCCTCCAACAACTCTCAGTTTGTTTTCCATATTTATGAGTCTCTTCTGTTTTGTCCCCCTCCCTGTTTTTATATTATTTTTGTTTCCCTTCCCTTATGTTCATCTGTTTTGTCTCTTCAAGTCCTCAAATGAGTGAAGTCATATGATTTTTGTCTTTCTCTGACTGACTAATTTCATTTAGCATAATACCCTCCAGTTCCATCCACATAGTTGCAAATGGCAAGATTTCATTCTTTTTGATTGCCAAGTAATACTCCATTGTGTGTATGTATATATATATGGTGTATATATATATCACATATATATATGATATATATATATGAGATATATATCATATATATCTCATATATATATATACACATATATATATATACATATATATATATATGTATATATATATATGCCACATCTTCTTTATCCATTCATCCATCGATGGACATTTGGGCTCTTTGCATACTTTGGCTATTGTTGATAGTGCCGCTATGTACATGGGGGTGCATGTGTCCCTTCGAAACAGCACACCTGTATCCCTTGGATAAATACCTAGTAGTGCAATTGCTGGGTCATAGCGTAGTTCTATTTTTAGTTTTTTGAGGAACCTCCATACTGTTTTCCAGAGTGGCTGCACCAGCTTGCATTGCCACCAATGATGCAAAAGAGATCCTCTTTCTCCGCATCCTCGCCAACATCTGTTGTTGCCTGAGTTGTTAATGTTAGCCATCCTGACAGGTGTAAGGTGGTATCACTGAGGGCTCTTTTTAACCACTTCTTTAAAATATGATTCCTAGGAAAAGGTGACAGTGATGACCAATGAGAAAATCTTGGGGTAGCTTTTAAGTGAACTTGATGTTCAGTGATACTCTACACCATTTCCCCACTGAGTATTCTTGGTTCCTTTGTTAAATATTAGCTGACCATATTTGTAAGGGTTTATTTCTTGGCTCTTATTCTGTTCTGTACACTTCTGTGTCTATTTTTGTACCAATACCCTTACTGTTTTGATTATTACAACAGCTTTGCAGTATAGCTTGAAATCAGGAAGTGTGATGCCTCCAGCTTTGTTCTTCCTTGGGATTGCTTTGCATATTCAGGATCTTTTGTGGTTCCATTCAAATTTTAGGGTTTTTTTCCTCTTTCTGTTAAAAAAGGCCATTGGAATTTTGATAGGGATTGCATTGTCTTTTTTCAGTTTCTTTCATCAAAGTCTTATAGTGTTCAGTGTACAGATCTTTCACTTATTTGGTTAAATTCATTCTTAAGTATTTTATTGTTTTCGATGCTATTGTAAATGGGATTGTTTTCTTTATTTCTTTTTCAGATATTTCATAGTGTATATAAACACAACTGATTTCCATATGTTGATTTTTTATCCTGCAATTTTATTCAATTTTTTGATAGTTCTAATAATTTTTTGGTGGAGTCTGTAGGATTTCCTATATATGTGATCATGTAATCTGCAGAAACAATTTACCTTCTTTTCTGGTTTGGATATCTTTTATTTCTTTTTCTTGACTGATTGCTCTGACTAGGACTTCCAGGACTACCGTTGAATAGGAATGGTAAGTGGGGACACCTTTGTTTGTTTCTAATCTTAGCAGAAAAGCTTTTGACTTTTGACTGTTAAGTATGATGCTTGCTGTGGGCTTGTCATATATGGCTTTTATGATGTTGAGGTATATTTCTTCTGTACCCACATTTTTAAAGTTTTTTTTAAGAAAGGGTATTGTATTTTTTCAAATGCTTTTTCTACATCTATTGAGATGATCATAAGATTTTTATCCCTCATTTTGTTAATGTGGTGTATCACGTATATTGATTTGCTTATGTCAAACCATCCTTGTATCCCAAGGATAAGTCCCACTTGATCATGGTTTTATGATCCTTTTAGTGTATGGTTGAATTTGGTTTCTTAATATTTTGTTGAAAATTCTTTGCATGTATATTAATTGGGGATATTGGCAGTAGTTTTCTTGTAGTGTCTTTTTTTGGCTTTGGTATCAAGGTAATGGTGGCCTTGTATCATCCTTAGTAACAATACTTTGGCAGCCATAGATGAGACAAAGTGGGAACTTTGAGATCTGTATAAGAGATTGTGAAACCCCAGTGCAGCCCATGATCAAAGAGGACCATTTTGAGTAGGCAGATCCATGCCCAGGTGGCAGACTCACTAACCTGGTTCCTAAGTATAGATTCAGAAACAGCCCCATCTCTCTGTGGACTTGGCTAAACTATATTTGGCCTTAGTCTCACCACCAACACCATCCATCCACCAAAGGACATGGTAGGGGTCACACTTGCCTGTGCCTGCCAACCTCAGTCTGGCTATGGCCCCTGAAGTGCCCTGTGACCCAGATCTAGCCCTAGTAATGCCAAGGGACTGGGTCGTAGACACATGTTCATGTCCCTGAAGCAGGCCCTATGAGCTTGGTCCAACTGTAGATCCTGAAATGGCTGTTTAACTCAGCCATAGACCAGGAACACTCCTGCTGCCAAGCATCAAAAAGTAAAAATACCTAGGGATAAATTTAATTAAGGAGGTGAAAGATCTATACACTGAAAACTTTAGGACATTGATGAAAGAAGTTGAAGAAAGACACAAACAGATGGAAAGATATCCTGTTAATGGATTAGAAGAATTAATATTATTAAAATGCCCATCCTACCAAAAGTCGTCTATAGACTCAATGCAATTAAGTATGAAAAGTGAGAAATGTGTTAAGTAACTTGAGGTGGTAATCATTTCACAATGTATACATATATTAAATCATCATGTTGTATATCTTAAAAAACTTGCTGTGCAACTTAAAATATAAAAATTTTATTTGTCAATCATACTTCAATAAAACAGGAAAAAATGAAGGAGAAATATATACTTTCTTATAAAAACAAAACTGAGAAAATTTACTGCCAAGTAGACTTGCACTATGAATAATGTTTAATTTTTCAGTCAGAAGGAATGTGATACCAGATGGACACGTGCATCCACCAAAGAAATGAAAAGCATTGGGAATGGAATAAAAGAAACATTTATGGTAGCAATATTTTGTGTTTATGGCATAAGTAAAAGTAAAATTTATAACATAAAAATACCCCAAAGGATGAGAGTGAGGAATTAGGGATATACTGGTGTAAGTCTCTTTCACAACACATGAAGTAGTATGATATTATTTGAATTTAGACTCCGACTAAATATTTTAAACCCTAGAAAAACCATTTTAAATATTTTAAACAGATAAAAATAATAGGGAAGTGATGGAGTTAAAGTAGATTAATAAAAAATAACACAAAGAAGGCAGGGAAAAAAAAGGGAAAAAAGAACTGAACAGATAGAATAAGGAGAATGTAATTAGCAAAATGGTCATTTTAATCCAATCACATTGGAAATTAGATTAAATATAAATGATCTAAAGAAACTAATTAAGAGACTGAGAGTATAAATTAGAAAAAAAGGGACGATGCAACAAAATACTGTCTATAAAAAGTCCTCTTTAAATAAAAATAATAGATTAAAAGTAAAATACTAGAAAAACATGCACGATTCAAACATTGAACAAAAAGAAGTTGGAATAGCCACTTTAATATTAGACAAAGTAGACTTCAGAATGAAGAACATTACCAGAAAGAAGGACACTATATGATTCAAAAGGGGTCATTTCTCCAGGAAAAAAAGGTAGGAGGTACCTAACAACACAGCTTCAGGATACATAAGCAAAATCTGATCAAAGTGAGGTTAACTCACGCAGTGAATTTTACTTATTGGTGTCTTATTAGCAGAACAGAGCTGACCTGGGAGAGAAAGCCTGCTCCCAAAGAAAGGGAATAACCCTTTTCAAGCCACTCAGTGAGTCAACAGGAATGAGGATGAGAGATCTGATTTCATAACTCTGAAACTGATAGATAAGAGAGTCCAAATCTCAAAAAAAATGAATAAAATTGAATATAAAGGAACACAAAGATAACCAAAAAACTTGTATTACAGCTAAACAGGTGTTGCTGTAGTGATTGCATCATCATAAGAGTAATTTGTCTATTGAACAAAATAGACATTGGCTCTAAGAATAGCATGAGAGTTTCTGATCATCAGTGGGAAACTGAGTCCCAAAGGCCAATCAGTGGGCTCCTGAGGGAAGAGAACATTGGGGATATAACTGATAATCTTCTGTCATGAATTCTCACTTTTGGTCCCAGGAGACTATATCCCTTAGGAGGAATCAGATACAGATTTCAGAGAAACATAAATAAGTCTCTGTTGTGTAGCATATATGCCAATTTTTCTCCAAATGAATGTCCTGTGCCCAGCAATGTAAACACCTTCTCTAGGCTGCTGGCTGCCAAGGATGCCACATCCTCCATCGTGCCTGCCTCTTGCTGCAGTGCAAAGAGAAGATTTCAGGTCAGACCTGCCAGTTCTATGAGGAGGTGGGTTTGGAAGAGATACAAGTTTAGGAGAGTTCTTAGGTGTGTCTTCTAGCTTTGCCTTCTTTTATGTGTTTGTGGAAACAATAGCACCTCAAGTTACATGAAGAATGTAAGGACATTCATCTTTGCAACTAAGAGGGCTGGGAATCAAGGAAGTGAGAGAGATGAGGATGAGGAAGTATGGAAAGTCCATCCTTAGTAACCAGGAGGTATATCCAGTCAGAACCAGCTCTTTGGGGGAAACAGCATGTTAGGGAAGTGACATCTGGAAATGACTGGCAAAGTGGCGATGAGGAGCAGGGCAGAAAAAACTTCAGCTCTTTCTTATTTTAGCCGTGTTTGGCTCTGCCACAGAGCAGATGATCAGCCATTTCGAGGAGGGAAAACATGACTGAACACGCCCGCTTGGTGGGTTCATTCCCACATGGCTTACAAAGTCATTGCAATCCTCATAGACATTAATCACCAAATATTGCCTCCTTTTACACCTCTTTCCTCATGGATTCTTTGACTTCTGGGTTACACTGAATTCCTGCTACAGAGGAATTACTCAATGCTTCATATTGCCAAACATGATCCAGTCACAGACCAAAGAGGAGCCTTACAGTGATGTGTGATGTGGAAAATTCTGAACTTCCCTGATCCCTTGTGTCACCAATTGAAATCATTAAGATCACCCTTAAAGCTATGACATTATGCAATCTGGAAAGTCATGCATTTTATAACTAATACATTAATAAATATTCTTAGCTAGAATAATTAAAATAATCTGTATTCTGCACTTATATTTTTCTTGAATAAATGTCATCACTCAGTCGTGTCACTTGGGTCATTTAGGTCCAAATGATGACTGTCCTTCACTAGTGAAGGGGATCCTAAAATAAATTAATAAATTAAGACAAAACTACTAACAATGGAATTGTAGACAATTTCATAGGCTTTGTTTTGCTTTCACACATGGAAATCACACATCTACGACTAAAGCAGAGAAGGAAATTTTGACAAAAATTCTCCTTCAACTTCCCAAAACAATGCAACCTTCCACATCTAAAGTAGGATGTGGGCAACAGAGGGAGTGAGGAAGTAGGAGGGGTATCCTTGTCTAGAGGGACAGTTTATGGCTCCCACCACTGTTCCTGGTTCCCAGAGGTCTCTGCTTGGGATTATCTGACATTTGTGAGCCTCTGCCTCTATCCATAACCCAAAATAGAGGCTTTACTAAGTATCATGACACTTTAGGCAAAACCCTCAAAAATCCTCAAATAATATACCAGATACATGCTCAGTTTTTCTACCTGTAAGTAGGGATTTAACCTAGACCAAAATTTTGTAGAAGTATTTTAATTCATCAGGTAAAAGAACCAATATGAAAGCCATTATGTAGATGTTTGGGAGTTCAAATTTTTATTTACTTAACCATGATGAACACTGAATAATAGATGGTACGTTTGATGTTTTTGTCTCCATTATTGGATGATCTTAGGATGCCAAAACTTATAATTCCAACACTGATCCAGAATAACACTGAAATATATAAATATTTCTGCACCTTGTTACCTTTCTCCCTCTTCTGATGCCTAACTTTTTTATCTCTGATTCCAAAGATTTAAGTAATTGAAATTCTGTGTCAAATTTTAAGGGTCTATATATCTTAATCTATAGATAAAAGTACATGATTTTCTTACTTACCTACTTTTGTTAGTACTGTCATTAACATTCTTCAAGCTGCTTATCACATAAGATCTTTTCTTTTACCATGAGAAAATTCTGAAAGAGAAATGGGAGAATACAGAGATTCAAAATCTGATCATACCAGCACTCTGAAAGGTTGATAGTCTTTAGTAGTATAGTTATATTATTTATTTAATGGAATTACAAAATCTGAAGGAGTCTGGGATCTCTACAAAGGAAATATTCCTGAGGATTAAGGTCATCTTTGTCATTGACACTTCTTCCTCTCTACCCCTTTAGGAAGCCATGAATATGTCAGGAGTCAGCACAGTGACCGAATTCATACTACTGAGTTTTCCGTGCTCCAGAGAGATTCAGGTCCTCCTTTTCATGTTGTTCTTTGTGTCCTACATCCTGACACTGATGGGGAACGGGGCCATTGTCTGTGCAGTGAAGCTGGATCACAGGCTTCACACCCCCATGTACATTCTGCTGGCCAACTTCTCATTCCTGGAGATCTGTTACATCAACACCACTGTTCCCAATATGTTAAAGAACTTCCTATCTGAGACCAAAACCATCTCTTTCACTGCTTGCTTCTTCCAGTTCTATTTCTTCTTCTCCATGGGCATTACTGAGACTTTCTTACTGCCCCTCATGGCTTTTGATCGGTACTTGGCCATCTGTCGGCCTCTCCATTATCCTAACATCATGAGTAGCCACTTCTGCATGAACCTGGTGGCCCTCTGCTGGGTCACAGCCTTCCTCTGCTATCCAGTCCCTATCTATTTTATCACACAACTCCCCTTTTGTGGTCCCAATACCATTGACCACTTTGTCTGTGACCCTGGTCCTCTTCTGGCTCTGTCCTGCATCCCTGCCCCTGGAATTGAGCTTTCCTGTTCTATATTGAGCTCTCTTATTATCTTCATCAGCTTCTTCTTCATCCTTGCGTCCTATACCCTGGTTCTCAGAGCAGTGTTGCGTGTCCCTTCAGCAGCTGGCCGACGTAAGGCCTTCTCCACCTGTGGTTCCCACCTGGCTGTGGTGTCTCTCTTCTATGGATCCATCATGGTCATGTACATCAGCCCAACCTCTGGAAATGCAGCTGGGATACAGAAGATTGTAACCTTGTTCTACTCATCAGTGACCCCACTTATAAACCCACTGATCTATAGTCTCCGGAACAATGACGTGAAGGCTGCCTTGAGAAAAATTCATATGTGCACAAAAAGTAGTCAAAGCAAATGAGTACTCATTCTAGTGTACCTAGACCAGCCCCAATCCACAGACTCATCTTATAGAGCCACTATTTTAGATAAATATGTGACATAGATTTGGGAAAAGTGAAGGAGGCTACAGTGATTACTAAAAGTGACTCAAACACTAATGACAGTAGGAGAAGTTTCTTTTCCTGAGTCAATTTTGAAATCCTCCATTTATAAAGTAAGGACCAGATTACATTCTTCTTATCTTTTATCTATGCAAGATAATTAAGATACCTGGAAACAGGATCACATTTTTAAAATGGTTAGCACTTAGGGGCATCACAATTTGGGTTAGTTTCATGTGAAGGGAGGTTGAGTTGAATGCACAGCCCAAAAGAGGAAAAGCCAGTGATTCTAAGAGATTGAGATGAAGACAGATGCAGATGAATTTGATGACTGCTCCCTGGTTATTTGACCTAACAGTTCAGTCAAAAAATAAATTAGTCAGTTAGCTTCTGGGGTTGGTACACTTAATTCACCCATTCATTTGCCTCTCTGATATCCCTCCCTTTGTGAAACTCACATTATCATGAGAGAGACAGTTAATAAGCAGATAACTCAAAGATCTATAATACCAGAGGTACTATAAGAGGAAAAACAGAGAATCAATACAAAAATTGTAGTGGTAGGATAGGGCATAATTTAGATCAGAGTATCAGAGAGTATTTTTGTGAGGAGGTGATATTTTAATGTAAGGGAATAAGCCATGCATAAATCTAGGGGAATTAAATTCCACATAAGTGCAGGTGTAATTAAGGGTTTTTCAAAGATAATAAAGGTTAATTTTGGCCATCCTGAAGAAAATGGTATATGAAACTGGAGAGATAGGAATCTGATTACTAGAAACTTCAAGGTCACAATAGAATATTTTATCTGAACTTTGGGGAAGCCTGCTCAATACTATATACTAAGGGTAAGGCTTAATAAAAATTGTAATTTAATAAAAATCTCACCTTGGGTGGCTCAGTTGGTAAGCATCCGACTTTGGCGTAGGTCATGATCCTACCATGCATGAGTTCGAGCCCTGTGTTGGGCTCTGTGCTGACAACTTAGAGCCTGGAGCCTGCTTCAGATTCTGTGTCTCCCTCTCTCTCTGTTCCTGCCCCACTCACACTCTGTCTCTCTCTGTCTCTCAAAGATGAATAAATATTAAATAAAAAAAAGAAAGAGAAATATTAATTTAAAAAGAAAAGGAGTGAAATGAAGATTTGTGACTCATAAAATCTTATATTGGTAAAAAGTCAAGTTCCCAGTTATAAATTTTCTTTAAAGCAAATTCCCCATTTAAATTGTATTAGATAATGTAGTTAAATGAGCAAGTTGGTACATAAAAATCTAAGTAATATGTAATATATCTGCACACATGAAACTATATTCCAGTTAACACCCATCCTGAGAAAAGTTCTTAGCAAACTGGGGATAGAAACTTCTCTGATCTGTAGTAGACATTTTCAAAACCCTGAGTCTGACATCATACTTGTGAAAATGAATGCTTTTCCTCTAAAATCAGGAACAAGACAAGAATGTTTGCTCTCACCACTTCTTTTTTTTTTAACGTTTACTTATTTTTGACAGAGAGAGAGAGAGAGAGAGAGCGAGCGAGCCAGAGCATGAGCAGGGGAGAGGCAGAGAGAGAGGGAGACACAGAATCCAAAGCAGGCTCCAGGCTCTGATCTGTCAGTACAGAACCCCACACGGGGCTCGAACTCACAGACCACAAGATCATGACCTGAGCTGAAGTTGGACGCTCGACCAACTGAGCCACCCAGGTGCCCCAGCTCTCATCACTTCTATTCAGCATTATACTGAAAGTGCAATCAGACAAAGGAAAAACAAAAGTCATCTAGATAGAAGATTGTCTTTCATTAGATATGAAATGATTATGTAGAAAATTCAATGAAATCTACAAAAAAGGCTACTAGAAGTATTAAATAAAAATAAGATTTTTTAGATGTCAAGATATAAGATCCATATACAAAAATCTCTTTATTTCTATATGCAGTTGCTAGGAACAATTAGATGTTGGTATTAAAAAACACCGTTTATAAGTCACAAAAAGGGGAGCCTGGGTGGCGCAGTCGGTTAAGCGTCCGACTTCAGCCAGGTCAGGATCTCGCGGTCCGTGAGTTCGAGCCCCGCGTCAGGCTCTGGGCTGATGGCTCGGAGCCTGGAGCCTGTTTCCGATTCTGTGTCTCCCTCTCTCTCTGCCCCTCCCCCGTTCATGCTCTGTCTCTCTCTGTCCCAAAAATAAATAAAAAACGTTGAAAAAAAAATATAAGTCACAAAAATATTTAATAGAAGTAAATCTGATAGAAGATGTGAAAGACCTATGCAATGAAAACTAAAAAACGTTGCTGACAGAAATCAAAGATGTAAATAAATTTAAATATATAACCTGTTTATGGGCTAGAAAACTCAATATATATATATATATGTATATATGTATATGTATATATATATATTTAAATTTGAGCATAGTTGACCCATAATGTTACATTAGTTTTAAGTGTACAACATAGTGATTCAGCAGCTCTATATGTTATGCTGTGCTCACAAGTGTATACCATACCACACTGTCACCATACAACACTATAACACTTATAACAACACTGACTATACTTCCTATAGTGTACCTTTTATTCATGTGACTTATTCATTCCACAACTGGAAGCCTGAATCTTCTACTCCTCTTCACTTCTCATTTTGCCCATCCCTCTCAATCCCCTCCCCCCTGGCAAAGCTGGGTTTGTTCTCTGTATTTATAGGTCTGATTTTGCTTTTGTTTGTTTATTGATTTGGTTTTTATTTTTTATTAATTTTAAAAAATATTTCTTTATTTTTGAGAGAGAGAGACAGAGGGAAAACAGGGGAGAGGCAGAGACAGAGGCAGACACAGAACCTAAAGCAGGCTCCAGGCTCTGAGATGTCAGCACAGAGCTTGATGCAGGGCTCAAACCCACGGACCATGAGACCATGACTTAAGTGGAGGTCAGACGCTTAACTAAGCCATGCAGGCACCCGTATTCATTTGTTTTTTAAATTCACATATAAGTGAAATCATTTGGTATTTGTCTTTCTCTGTCTTACTTCACTTAGCATAATACCTTCTAGGTCCATCCATGTTCTCCCAAATGACAAGATCTCATTCTTTCTTTTATGGCTGCATAATATTTTATTGTATGTATATACCAATTCTTCTTTGTTCATTCGTCTATCAGTGGACATTTGGGTTACTTCCATATCTTGGCTGTCTTAAATAATGATGCAAGAAAACAGAGATGTGCGCATATATGTTTATGAAGTTGTGTTCATTTTCTTTGGGTTAGTGCCCAGCAGTGGAATTTTTTTTTTTTTTGCCTGACTGTGGAATTATTGAATCATATGGTATTTCTGTTATTAATTTTTTGAGAAAACTCCATACTCTTCTCCACACTGGCTGCACCACTTTTCATTGCCACCCCTTTGGCTGTGCAAAAGTCTTATTTTTTTCATTATGATTTTATATTTTTTATATTTTTTACTATATTTTATTTTTTATATTTTATCATGATTCCAAATGAGAATTTTTATTATGTAAGCAGTCTCTTTTTTGATGTTTATTTTTGAAAGACAGAGAGAGATAGACTGCCTGTGTGCGTGCTTGTGCATGAGTGGGGGAGGGGCAGAGAGGGAGACAGAGGATCCAAAGCAGGCTCCGCAGAGAGCCCAATGGGGAGCTCGAACTCATGAACCACAAGATTATGACCCAAGCCAAAGTTGGACCCATAACTGACTGAGCCACCTGGTGACCAAAAGTTTTTTATTTTGACATAGTCCCAATAGTTTAATTTTGCTTTTGTTTCCCTTGCCAGAGGAAACATTTAGAAAAATGTTGCTAAGGCTGATGTCAAAGAAATTACTGGCTATGTTTTCTTCTAGGCATTTTATGGTTTCACCTGTCACATTTAGGTCTTTAATCCATTTTAAGTTTATTTTTATATGTAGTGTAAGAAAATGGTCCAGTTCATTCTTCTGCATGTAGCTGTTTAGATTTGCAAACACCCTTTGTTGAAGAAACTGTCTTTTTCCCATTGTGTATTCTTGCTTCGTTTGTTGTGGATTAATTGACCATAAAAGCATGGTTTTATCTCTGGACTGTCTATTCTGTTCTATTGATCTATATGACTATTTTCTGCCAGTACCATTACTATTTTAATTACTATAGCTTTGTAGAATACATTGAAGTCAGGAATTGTGATACCTCCAGATTTGTTCTTTTCAAATTTCCTTTGGCTATTTGGGGTCTTTTGTGTTTCCTTACACATTCTAGGATTATTTGTTCTAGTTCTATGAAAAATGTTTTTTTTTTTCTTAATTTTTATTTTAGAGAGAAAGCATGCGAATGGGGGAGAGGGGCAGAGGGAGAGAAAGAGAGAATCCCAAGCAGACTCCACACTCAGTGTGAAGCCTGACACCTGGCTCAATGAGGGGCTCAGTCCCATTACCTGAAAGCCAAAAGCGGGAGTCAGTCAAGAAACAGCCAGGCAGGTGCCCATGTGTTTCTGGTATTTTGATAAGGATTGCATTGAATCTGTAGATTGTTTTGGGTAGTGTGGACATTTTAACAATATTGGTTCTTCTGATACATAAGCATGTATTGCCTTTCATTTGTGTGTGTGATCATTTATTTCTGTTATCATTGTTTTATAGTTTAGGAGTGCAGGTCTTTCACCTCTTTAGTTAAGTTTATTCCAGGTATTTTATTCTTTGTGGTACTTAAAAAATGTTTATTTATTTTGAGAGAGAGAGAGGGAGTGTGTGTGTGTGAGAGAGAGAGAGAGAGAAAGAGAGAGAGAGAGAAAGGGAGTATGAGCATGAGTGGGCAGAGAGAGAGAGGGAGAGAGAGAATCCCAAGCAGGCTCCATGCTGTCATGAACAATGAGATCATGACCTGAGTTGAAATCAAGAGTCAGATGCTTTGGGGCGCCTGGGTGGCTTAGTTCATTTAGCGTCTGACTTTGGCTGAGGTCGTGATCTCGTGGTTCGTGAGTTTGAGTCCTGCATCGGGCTCTGTCTCTCTTTCTCAAAAATACACACTGTCTCTCTTTCTCAAAAATAAAATGAACATTAAAAAAAAAAATAGAGACGCTTAACTGACTGAATCACCTAGGTGCCCCTTTTGGTACATTAAAAAAATATTTTTAAATGTTTGTTTATTTTTGAGAGTGAGACAGAGCACAAGTGGGGAAGGGGCAGAGAGAGAGGGAGACACTGAATCCGAAGCAGGCTTCAGGCTCTGAGTTGTCCACACAGAGCCCGACCTCGGGCTCAAACTCACAAACTGTGAGATCATGACCTGAACCAAAGTCTGATGCTTAACTGACTGGGCCACCCAGGCATTTTGATACACTTTTATTTTATTTTTTATTTATTTTTATTTGTTTTTTTAATGTTTATTTATTTTTGAGAGAGACAGAGACAGAACGTGAGTGGGGGGAGGGCAGAGAGAGAGGGAGACGCAGAATCTGAAGCAGGCTCCAGGCTCTGAGCTGTTAGCACAGAGGCCGATGTGGGGCTCAAAATTACTAACTGTGTGACCATGACCTGCGCCGAAGTTGGACGTCCAACCAACTGAGCCACCCAGGCACCCCTGGTACACTTTTAAATAGAATTGTTTTAATTGCTCTTTCTGCTACCTCATTATTAGTGTATAGAAATGCAACAGATATGTATGTTAATTTTGTGTCCTGTGACTTTACTGAGCCCATTCATCATGATCCAATGTTTTTTTCTTTCTGTTTTTTTTTTTTTAAGTTTATTTGTTTTGAAAGAGAGAAAGAAAGGGGGGGGGGCAAGGAGGGAGGGAGAGAGAATTCCAAGTAGGCTCTGCCTGTCAGCTTGGAGCCCAATGTGAGGTTTGAACTCATTAACAACTCTGTTTTTATGATGTATCACGCTCTTTGATTTGTAAGTATTGAACCATCCTTACATTCTCAGAATAAAATCTACTTGATTGTGGTGATTTTTTAAAACATGTTATTGGATTCAGTTTGCTAATATTTTATTGAGAATAATTGCATCTATGTTTATCAGAGATATTTGCCTGTAGTTTTCTTTTTTTGTGTGTCTATCTGGTTTTGGTATCAGAGTTATGGTGGCTTTGTAGAATATATTTGGAAGTTTTTCTTTCTCTTCTAGTTTTTGCAATAGTCTGAGAATAATAGGTATTAACTATTTTTTTTAAGTTTATTTATTTTGAGATAGAGTGAGCATGAATGGGGGAGGGGCATAGAGAGGGAAAGAGAGAATCTCAAGCAAGCTCCACACTGTAGGCACAGAGCCCGATGTGGGCCTTGAACCCTCAAACTGTGAAATTATGACCTGAGCCAAAATCAAGAGTCAGATGATTAATCGCCTGAGCTACCCAGATGCTCCTAGGTATTAACTCCTTAAATATTTGGTAGAGTTTACTTGTGAAGCCATCTGGTCCTGGACTTTTGCTTTTTGGGATTTTTTTTTTTGTTTTAAGTTTATTTATTTATTTTGAGAGAGAGAGTATGAGTGGGGTAGGGACAGAGAGAGAGGGAGAGAGAGAATCCCAAACAGGCTCCCACTGTCAGTGCAGAGCCTGACCTGGGGCTTGATCTCATGAACTGTGAGATCATGACCTGAGCTGAGATCAAGTTGGATTTAATTGACTGAGCCATCCAGGCACCGTGTTAGTTTTTTGATTACTGATTTAATTTCATTGGTAGTAATAGGTCTGTTCTAATTTTCTATTTCTTCATGACTCAGTTTTGGAAAGTTATATGTTTCTAGGAGTTTATCCATCTCTTCTAGGTTGTCCAATTTTTGGCATATAATTTTTCATAATATTTACATAATCTTTTGTATTTCTGTGGTATCAGTTGTTATTTCCCATCCTTCATTTCTGATTTTGTTTGAGTCCTCTCTCTTCTTTTTTTGATGGATCTGGATAAAGATTTATAAATATTATTGACCTTTTCCAAGAACCTACTTCTGGTTTTATCGATCTGTTCTATTGTTTTTTTTAGTCTCTGCATCACTAATTCTGTTCTAATCTTATTATTTCCTTCCTTCTATTGGCTTTGAGCTTTGTTCTTCTTTTTCTAACTCCTTTAGATGTAAGGTTAGGTTATTTATTTGACATCTTTCTTGCTATATAGCCTGTACTGCTTACTCTCCCTTCTTAGAACAACCTTTGCTGCATCCAAAGATTTTGAACTGATGTTTTCATTTTCATTTGTCTCCATGTATTTTTTTAATTTCCTTTTTGATTTATTGGTTTACTCATTCACTGTTTAGAAGCATGTTGTTTAGCCTCCATGTATTTGTGTTATTTCTATAATTGTTTTTGTGATTGACTTCTAGTTTCATACCATTGTGGTTGGAAAGATGCATGGTGTGATTTCAGTCTTTTTGAATTTATTGAGACTTGTTTGTGGCCTAACATATTATCTATTCTGGAGAATGTTCCATGTGCACTGGAGAAGAATGTGCTTTCCACTGCTTTAGGATGAAATGTTCTGAATATATCTGTTAAATCCATCCAGTCCAGTGTGTCATCAAAGCCCTTGTTGATTTTCTGTTTAGATGATCTGTCCATTGCTATAAGTGGGGTGTTGAAGTCCCTTACTATTATGGTATTATTATAAATGAGTTTCTTTATGTTTGTGATTAATTGATTTATATATTTGGGTGCTTTCACATTTGGAGCATAAATGTTTACAATTGTTAGATTTTTTTTTTGGTGGATAGACCCCTTAATTATGATATAATGCCCTTTTTCATCTCTTGTTACAGTCTTTATTTTAACATCTAAATTGTCTGATATAAGTATGGCTACTCTGGCTTTCTTCTTATGACCATTAGCATGATAGATGGTTCTCCATCCCCTTACTTTCAATCTGAAGGTGTTTTAGGTCTAAAATGGGTCTCTTGTAAACAGCATATAGATGGATCTTGTTTTCTTATCCATTCTGTTACCCTGTGTCTTTTGATTGGAGCATTGAGTCCACTGACGTTTAGAGTGAGTATTGAAAGATATGGATTATTGCCATTATGTTACCTGTAGAGCTGGAGTTTCTGGTGGTGTTCTCTGGCCCTTTCTAGTGTTTGTTGCTTTTGGGTTTTTTTGTTTTTGTTTTGTTTTGTTTTGGCCTTTCTCCTCAGAGAGTCCTCCTTAAAATTTCTTGCAGGGCTGGTTTAGTGGTCATGAACTCGTTTTTGTTTGTCTGGGAAACTTTTTATCTCTCCTTCAATTTTGAATGACAGCCTTGCTGCATAAAGAATTCTTGGCTGCATATTTTTCTGATTCAGCATGTTGAATATATCCTGCCACTCATTTCTGGCCTGCCAAGTTTCTGTGGATAGGTCTGTTGTTAACCTGATATGTTTTCCCATGTAAGTTAAGGACTTTTTTTTCCCTTGCTGCTTTCATGATTCTTTCCTTGCCTGAATATTTTCTGAATTTGACTATGATATGCCTTGTTGATGGTCAGTTTTTGTTGACCTTCTATACCTTTTTCTCTCTCTTCATCTTGTGAGACCCCTATGATTCTGATGTTATTCCTTTTTAATGAGTCACTGAGTTCTCTAATTTATATCATGCTCTTTTGCCTTAGTCTCTCTTTTTTTTCTGCTTCATTGTTCTCCATAAGTTTGTCCTCTATATCTCTGATTTGCTGCTCTGCCTCATCCATCCGTGCCACCAAGGCACCCATTTGAGATTAGAGCTCAGTTACAACATTTTTAAATTTTATCCTGACTAGCTTTTACTCCTTTTATCTCCACAGAAAGGGATTCTAATCTGTTTTCAACCCCAGCTGGTATTCTTATTATTGTGATTCTAAATTCTTGTTCATACATCTTGCTTGTATCTGTGTTGATGAATTCCCTGGCTGTCATTTCTTTCTGTTCTTTCTTTTGGGCTGAATTCCTTCATTTCATCATTTTGATGGAAGAAAAGGAATTAATAAAGTAAAAAAAAACAATTAAAAACAACACAAAAAATAAAATAAAGGATGCTAGATACTAGGTGTGTTTTGGTCTGGTTGTTGAAAGAAACTTGATAGATTAAAGAAAAAAGGGAAAGATAAGAAAAGGAAAAAACAGCGAAAAAAATTTTGAAAATTTGAAAAAAATGAATACAGTAAAATAGAATAGAATGAAATGATGGAAGTAAAATGGAATATAAAATGTTACAAAGAAGTAAAAAAGTAGAAAGAATTAAAGAAAAATCTTTTTAATAAAAATGGAAAATAAAAATAAATTTATTCTTTCTGTATTCAACAATAAGAAAAGAAAAGAAAAAGAAAAAAAAATAGAATAGATGGACCAGCAAACAGAATCAAGTATGATTGAAATTACATCTGGTTTCCTCTAGAAGTCAAACTATGAAGCACTCTATAGTCCGTAAACTAAGCAGCTGGAGAGACTTGCGGTGTTCCTCAAGTACAAGGTTGGCCCAGTTGGGCAGGGTAACAACTCTGTTCTCCACTAGGTGGCACTGCTTAGGTTACTGGGGTGTATTGTTGTGGCATGTGTAGGTGTGTATGCACATGCATAGGAGGGATGAAAACAGCATCATCCAACTACGCAGTCTCTAATATCAGAACTCTGTGTTCTCCCTGACCAGCAATCAAGCATCCCTCCTTTGTCTCCAGCTTCTGTCCACTGCTCACTTTTAAACTGTCCGTTACCAAGCTGTCAGGCTGCCAGGTGGCACCTCTCTCCTGAGTTTTATCTCACATGCGGCTGTGTCTCCCAACCTCTCGCTGCTGAGGGACTGAGGATTTGACCCATTCTGACTCTCTGCGGGCAGGTCTCCCGCAATGGCCAGGTGCTCGCCCACCCCCAGTAATGTTCATGAGACTGTGCTGCTGCTGATGCCCAGAGACTGTGGCCAGGAGCCAGCCTGCCACAGAAAAAGTTCGTGGAATCATGTAGTAGCAGCATTTCAGGGATTATGGCAAATCACAACACACATCTGGTGCCAGGCTTCACCCTCAACGTCCTTGCCCCAACAGCAGTGAATGTAGCCATTCTCCGGGATCTGCTGGGGCCTTTGTCTTTGGAGAGGCTGCACTGCCTCTACCAAATGTTCTCCCAGCAGGGGAAACACCTCTTCCTGTGTGGCCCTCAGACCCCTCGGATCTTGCTCTCTGCTCCTGGGTAACCGCGCTTCCCACCTGAGCTCCGCCAGGTATTGAGCTGTGGAGTTTCAGACTCTGAGCTCCCCTCCCCATTTATACAGTCTTAATGGAATTTAAACCCTCTCCTTTCTCCCTCTCCCTTTTTTGTTCAGTCCCTGTGGCTATTTCCAGTGTTCCGTTTTCTCTCCAGCTGCTTTTGGGGGGGCTGGTGCTTTTTCCATACTCTCCCCTGCTCCATCTCCAATCTGTCTCTGCCAGCAAAACCATCTTCCTGCCCTCCATGGCTTCTATCTCCCCCAGTTCACCTTATGTTGTGTATCTGCTGAGTTCTATGGTTCAGGTTGTGCAGATTGTTGTGTTAATCTTCAATTCGGTTTTCTAGGCATGCAATGTAGTTTAGTGTTGATCTGGCTGCATTTCAGGGATGAGAGACACAAAAAAACTTCCATGCTGTTCCGCCATCTTGGCCCCTCCCTTTCTTTTTAAATTAGATATTTATTGGTATAAATTTCCCTTTGAGATTTGCTGTCACTGAATTGTTTTCTTATTAACATAGACTTAAAATTATTATTTTATACATTTGTTCTTTCAATCACACAGAAAAAAAAGAAGAGTTACAAACCAAAAATACAGGATTACTGGCTTTTATATTTATGTATGTAGTTGTCTTTGTCAGTGTTTTTTGTGTCTTTTTTTTTGTAAAGTTTTATTTAAATTCCACTTAAGTTTTTTTTTTTTTTTTTTGGTTATTTAAATCCAAGTTAGTTAACATGTAGTGTAATAATGTTTCAGGAGTGAAATTTGATTCATCACTTACATATAACACCCAGTGCTCATTCCAACAAGTGCCTTCCTTAATGCCCATCGCCCATTTAGCCCATCCCCCCATTCAACACCCTCTCAGCAACCCTCAATTCTCTGTGTTTAAGAGTCTCTCGTAGTTTGCCTCCCTCTCAGTTTTTATCTTATTTTTGCTTCCCTTCCCCTATATTCATCTGTTTTATTTCTTAAATTCCACATATGAATGAAATCATATGATTTTAAATTCTACTTAGTTAACATATAGTGTAATATTAGTTTCAGGAGTAGAATTTAATGATTCATCACTTATGTATAACACCCAGTGCTCATCACAAGTGGTTTTTATATCCATACGGCTTTAAGTTACAGTCTATTGTCCTCTCATTTCAACCTGAAGGACTCCTTGAGCATTTTTTTGTGGGACAGTTTTGCCAGAAATCTTGGTTATGTTTTTTTATTTTAACACTCTAAATATGTCATCCTACTGCCTTCCAGCCTTCCTGGTTTCTGATGAGAAATTGGCTATAAATCTTATTTAGTATCATTTGTTCATAACAAGTCACATCTTTTTTTTTTTTAATTTTTATTATTTTATTATTTTTTTAAATTTATATCCAAGTTAGCATAGAGTGCAACAGTGATTTCAGGTGTAGATTCCTTAATGCCCCTACCCATTTAGCCCATCCCCCCTTCTACAACCCCTCCAGTAACCCTGTTTGTTCTCCATATTTAAGAGTCTCTTATGTTTTGTCCCCCTCCTTGTTTTTATATTATTTTTGCTTCCCTTCCCTTGTGTTCATCTATTCTGTGTCTTAAAGTCCTCATATGTGTGAAGTCATATGATATTTGTCTTTCTCTGGCTTATTTTGCTTAGCATAATACCCTCTAGTTCCATCCACGTAGTTGGAAATGACAAGATTTCATTCTTTTTGATTGCCGAGTAATACTCCATTATATATATATATATATATATATATATATATATATATATATATATATATAATGTAATACTCCATTTTATATATATATATACATATATGTATATATACATATATGTGTATATATATATATATATATATATATATATATATATACATATACACTCCATTGTGTGTGTGTGTGTGTATATATATACACACTCCATTGTGTATATGTGTGTATACACACATATGAAAATGTGGTGTATACATAGATATACATTTTCTTTACCCATTCATCCATCGATGGACATTTGGGCTCTTTCCATACTTTGGCTATTGTTGATAGTGCTGCTATAAACATTGGGGTGCATGTGCCCCTTCAAAACAACATACCTGTGTCCCTTGGATAAATACCTAATAGTGCAGTTGCTGAATCGTAGGGTAGTTCTCTTTTTAACTTTTTGAGGAACCTCTATACTGTTTTCCAGAGTGGCTGCACCAGCTTGCATTCCTACCAGCAGCGCAGAAGAGATCCTCTTTCTCCACATCCTCTCCAACATCTGTTGTTGCCTGAGCTGTTCATGTTAGCCATTCTGACTGATGTGAGATGGTATCTCAATGTGGTTTTGATTTGTACTTTCCTGATGAGTGATGTTGAGCATTTTTTCATGTGTCGGTTGGCCATCTGGATGTCTTCTTTGGAGAAGTGTCTATTCATGTCTTTTGACTATTTCTTCACTGGATTATTTGTGTTTTGGGTGTTGAGTTTGATAAGTTCTTGATAGATTTTGAATATTAACCCTTTATCTGATATGTCGTCTGCAAATATCTTCTCCCATTCTGTCAGTTGCCTTTTAGTTTTGCTGATTGTTTCCTTCACTGGGTGGAAGCTTTTTATTTTGATGAGGTCCCAGTAGTTCATTTTTGCTTTTGATTCCTTTGCCTCTGGAGACGTGTTGAATAAGAAGTTGCTGCGGCCAAGATCAAAGAGGTTTTTGCCTGCTTTCTCCTTGAGGGTTTTGATGGCTTCCTGTGTTACATTGAGGTCTTTCATCCATTTTGAGTTTATTTTTGTGTATGGTATAAGAAAGTGGTCCAGGTTCATTTTTTTTTTTTGCATTTTTCACTGTCCAGTTTTCCCAGCACCACTTGCTGAAGAGACTGTCTTTATTCCATTGGATATTGTTTCCTGCTTTGTCAAACATTAGTTGGCCATACGTTTGTGGGTCCATTTCTGGGTTCTTTCTTCTGTTCCATTGATCTGAGTATTTGTTCTTGTGCCAGTACCATACTGTCTTGATGGTTATAGCTTTGTAATACAGCTTGAAGTCCAGGATTGTGATGCCTCCAGCTTCGGTTTTCTTTTTCAAGATTGCTTTGGCTATTCGGGGTCTTTTCTGGTTCCATACAAATTTTAGGATTGTTTGTTTTAGCACTGTGAAGAATGCTGGTATTATTTTGATAGGGATTGCAGTGAATATGTAGATTGCTTTGGGTAAAAGTCACTTCTCTTTTGCTTTCAAGATTCTTTTGCTTACTTTATATTTGACAGTTTGATTATTATGTGTTTCGGTGTGAATCTCTTTGAGTTCTTTGAACTTCTTGGATATGAAATTCTATCTCTAAGTATTGGGCAGTTTTGGACCATTATTTCTTAAAATATTCTTTATATTCCTTTCTTTCTCTCTTCTTCTGGTCTCTTTACTATGTGTATATTGGTATATTTGATTGTGTCCCATACATCTCTTAGGCTCTGTTTGGTTTACCTATTTCTTTTTCTTTCTTTCCTCAGACTGAATAATCTCAATTGACCTATTTTCAAGTTTAGTGATTTTTATTTCTACTTTTAATCTATTGTTGAACTTCTCTAGGGAATTTTTAATGTTTGCTAATGTACTTTTTAGCTCTAGAATTTTTATTTAATTCTTTTGTATAATTCCTTTCCTGTTATTGATATTTTCTGTTTGGGGAGATTTCCAGGAATAAGTAACTAACTCTCCAAAATTCTCCTCCTAGAATTTTCAGTGTGTTTATTGTCTTTCTCAATTGATATCCTTTGCCCTAGGCAGCAATGGCTTGTTCATTTGCCTTTTATTGTTTTTGAGGAATGCTTTCCACATAGATGTTTCTGTGTCTTGAGAGAGTTCCAAGGTAGGTGAAATAAAGACAAGCCCTCTCTTACAGTCTTTCAGGGAGCCCTTAGATATGTCAAAACAGACAAACAACTTCTGAGAACAAGTTCAATTCTGCTTCTCCTGGAACCAGGAACCAGTAACTTCCACCAGGAATATAGACTGCTAACTTTAAGACTGCTACTTCTCTGAGGAGAAGGAGATGTGGCAAAGATAAGTTAAAATTTCACAAAGCTCTCCTACCATGTGTTATTTGCCTTTTTCTTGAAGAAGCATTAACTTAGTTGCTATGCATTTTTGACTTTTTCCCAGAATTCCAATTAAGTAGATTCTGACAGCGTTCATCAGTTTTTCAGCATTTCTATGGAGAAATATTATTTGGAGAGTAAAAACTACTCCATAGTTTTTATTTAGAGATAAGTAAGTAGTAAAGCCAAAGAAAAGGGAAAGATTAATACAAAATCCCTCCCCCCTCTTGCTGTGTAGGGAGACTAATATAGTTGAGGATAGACTCACAGAAGGCTTCTAAAGTGCTGACACTGTGCCATGATTTTTACTTGGGTGAAGAAGAACACAGGCATTTCTAAATTTTATATTCTTTAAAGTTGCATATACATTATATAGACTTTGTGTGTGTTTGGCTTATTATTTAGTTAGATGATATTTGTGATAGATTTGTTTTCTTTAACAAGATCCTCCCTAGAACTGTAGGTTTTTTTTTTTTTACTTTTAATTTTTTACTTTCCATAGATTGAACCTATGTGAGAATAGAATATTTTAACACAATGTTTGTCTAGTAGTTGGGGAAAAATGAAAAAGTTATGATTTATTTCCACAAGAGGACAATATGAAAGTGAAAAAAAAATGAAGCATATCTATTTGTATTGTACCTGTATAGAAAATTACAAAATTTTAGGAGAATAAATAACTGCTATGAAATAGTCTGTGTAATACAATCAGTTTAAAAAAAGAAAAACCATTATATATATATATATATATATATATATATATATATATATATATATGCATTATATGTATATGCGCATTATATATATATGTGCATTTTATATATATATATATATATATATGCATTTGCATGCTTCTATATATATATAGAAATTTTGACCAGTATTAAACTTGTTATTTGTGGGAAGTGGGATTGTAAGGAGGAAGGTGACAGCTTTTACTCTTAACTTTACCTCTTATGTATTGTTCAAAAATTTTATGACAAGATGATTTTTTTTTATTATAAAACATACCAAAATATAGTTTTAAAAGTAATAATTTCCTTAAATTAAAAAAATGTAAACAGTTAGTGGTTTTGTGACTAAAGTATATTTAATTCAGTGAGGACTGATTCAGGAACTAGCTCACTCATCCAGTTCTAAAAACTTTTCCTTTCTTTACATGCTTACTATTTTGGACCCTCCACCAGATATGCTTTGATTTGTTCCTTGGAGTAGCGCTGTAAAGGAAAACAGGTAGACAAACAGGAGACAAAAAACACACAAACACACAAATAACACAAACCAACAAGTAAACAAAAAACCCTGAAGACTAAAAACAAAAAACCCCAAAACACCGACTACAAGTAAAGAAGAGGGTGGAGGCAGTGCTGATGGAAGAGCACATACAAAGAGAGAAATGACAGGAAGCCGAGGGGGGGGGTGGGGGGTGGGGGAGTGTGGGGGGGGTGGGGGGGGTGGATAAACATTGATTAGGCAAAGAGACTAAAAGGCTTAATCTAGAGAGAGAAAGGAAAATAAAGAAGGAGGCGGGGGGGGGGGGGGGGAAGAAACAAAGATAAAGTTACCCAGACAGAAACTATATGGCTTGATTATTCGAGAGAGAGAGAAAGGAGTGTGAAGAAGGAGGTGTAGAACATGTGTCAAGACAATGGATTAAATATGTTTGTTTAGACAGACCAATAACCAGAGTAACCAGCGGAGGGGAGGGAAGGGATAAGGAGGCGAAATGGGGCGGGGGGTGGGGGGGGGAGTGGAGAATATATCTATATATCCAGAATTGACCTAGAGTTAACCTGGGCAATGCTGCAGCGCTTGTAGGTAGTAGCTGTCCGCAGGGTCTGTGCCGTTCTGGCGGATACACAATTACCCAGTGCAAAAGGGTATGGTTTGGCATAATCTGAACCCACCTCCATTCTGGGTCCTGGGAGTGATCCCTGAGGCCCTATCTTGGTGGCGGTGGTGGTGGTGGTGGCGGTGGTGGGGCGGGGGAATGGTGATTCCCCAGTCTCTTCTCCACGGAGCCAGACCCGGTGGACTCAGTTTGAGTCGTCTTCACTGTGCAGCGGGAACACATGGGGCGGTCTTCCTACGCCAACTCCTCTCACCCTGCGCTGGGCTAGGATTCAAAGTCCGCTCAGTGCGCTCTAGCCCTGGGGAAGCGCCTCTCAGTGCCGCGCTTTGTCTGTGCAGCCACACTACAGGAGGATCGCCTTCTCCTACTGTGGACTGAGCCGGGGTGGTGGACACAGGCAGCCTTTGTCTTTTCCCACAGCACTCCAGGGAAACGGTGGCCTTATCCTCCTGCACACTGAGCCCTCAGCCCAGCCTCTGTGCCCAGGGATGGCAGACGCAGGCAGGTTCTGTGCTATTGCACAGCCCTCCAAGAGGGAACCACTTTCTCCAGCTGCCGACTGAGCCCCTGACCTGCAACCACACCCCAGCCTGGTTCCCCTCCTCCCCAGGTGTATGAACAGGGAGCCAGCTCCAGTCCGAAGTAAGCCCCGCAGTTAGAGATCGGATCCCTCTCAGTCTCAGTCCGAAGTCTTTCTCCTGTCCAGATATGGTCCTGCACTTCCCTAGCCTCTCTTTCTCTTTCCTTTGTCTCTCTGCAGAAGGGGGTCCCTCCCCTCCGTGCCCACGTGGCCTTTTTTTTTTTTTTTAATCTCCCCCAGTCTGCAGTTACCCACCTATCTTTTTTCCAGCTTTCCCATTTTCTTCCTAGCAGATTCAGTCTCTTTACCTCCCAGGCTCTGGTGTTCAAAGTCCTTTGGCTTTTACACTTCTTTGAGAGACGGGGGAGTATGAATTCCCCCTACTTCGCCACCATGTTGGCCCCTCCTCCTCCTTTCTTTAGATGCTTACTATAATTCAGTCAGTTATCATGCTACATGCTGGGGAAGAAACGATAAGATACTGTCCTTGTCCTAAAAGGGCTTATACTCTAGAGGAAGAGACAGATACATAATAGACTCACCTCAAAGAGTTTGTAAGTACAATGATGAAAAATTACCTGGTGTGTTTTATATGCATTATGAAGAGACATATAGTGCAACCTGGGAATGTTGGGAAGGCTTTCTGGTGGAAGTGATGTCTCAATTGAATCTTAACAGAAGAATAGGTGTTTGATAGGTATAGCTACATATTCAACATCTAATAAGTTGCAGTAGTAGGATATGTGTGAGCTATTTTATACAAAATACTTTCTCTTCCTAGAGCTAATGAATTCAGCTGAATCACTAAAATATTAGTGCTGAATTAAGGCCAAACTGTAGTGGATTGTTCAAATCTGTCATTAGTAGCTTCCCAAGTAGATTTTCTGATTCTGTTCCCACCTTTTTTAAGTTCCTGTACTCATCTTGAAGTATAGTGCTGTCCAGTTGCCCAAGAATACTTTCAAAAACATACCTTTTGGTCTTTAGGTGAAGGTTTTCTTCCTTCTTTAGGCTACAGCGTTTTAAAAACATTTGCATTTTAATTATTTAATTGATTGTTTTGGACTTAGTGGGATATAAACACCAAGAAACTTTATTTTTTCTCACCATTTCTACTTCACACACTTTCTGATGTTCTATTTGTTTCCATCTGTGGATAATATCACTGTGATAGCTTTTCTGGTTACTTTTAGTACTAATACAGGGTTCTCTTGTCCAGATATTGGAAATTGTAGTATAGTTTAAAAGCAAAATTTTAATCTTTTATCCAAATTAAAACTTATTTCTCAAGACTGTGTCTGACTCAGACTTGATGTACTTTTCCTCTGCCCTTTTATTCCTTTTCTCCCACATGACTACACTGCCTCTGGTTACTCTAGGTTTCAGGTGGGAGAAAAATAAAGGTGAAAAGCTTTTCCTTGAGTGGTATTGTTGCCCTATTGTTTGGCAGAAGTTTGTATGTTGATTTTTCTCTCATGGAGTGTTTCCTTTTTTGGTGGGGGCAGAGCTCCCTAAACTGTAGTTACCTGATGTATGTAGTGCTTCATTGATTGGCTACTTATGACTTCTTTCATCCCTGGATTCTGCTGACCCACTCCATATAGACTCACATTTGGGGTGGTCTTATTCTCCAAGTTGTGCTTTGGGGTGAAAACCCTTTCAAGATCGGTCCAAGTTGAAATGGCAAAAGGCATTTATGTGTTATATGCCTGGGTGGCTCAGTTGGTTGAGCATTTGACTCTTGATTTCAGCTCAGGTCATGATCTCATGATCATGGAATCAAGCCCCATGTTCAGCTTTGCACTGAGCATGGAGCCTGCTTGGGTTTCTCTTTCTCTCCTTCTCTCTCTGTCCCTCCTCTCCTTGCAAGTTCTCTCTCTCAAAATAAATAAATAAACACTAAAAAAATTTTTAAAATGAAGCACTATACAGCCTTGTAAGCAAATAACCAATTTGATTCATATCTCTTAACCAAGTTGTATGGACAGAGATTGTATACTGAAAAAATCAAAACCTTCCTGGAGGTAAATATTGAGATTTTTAAGAGTTATTTTTTTCTCTGTGTTGGATGGCAATCTCTTTCCATGGAAACAGATTCATGAAACTAAAAGCAAATCCAAATATGACTAAATACATGAATTTTATTTTGTACCACAGAACCATTATGGTTATGAATAAAGTCAAATCAGTTTGGATTGGAAGAAAAGAGTTACTGTTCCACTTTCAGAAAAAGAATCATTGTTTCTCACAAAACCTTTTCATGAGGGTTGGATGATTCTTATTCCACAAATGACCTGACGGAGGGCAAATTTCATTTCCCTGTTGCGTAAGCTATAGATGAGGGGGTTTAAGACTGGTGTCACTACAGAGTATATCAGTGTGATAATCTTATACATAGCAACTGAGTTGCCAGATGTAGGACTCACATACATCACCATTATGGTTCCATAGAATAGAGACACCACAACTAAGTGGGATCCACAGGTAGAGAAGGCCTTTTGCCGCCCAGCTGAAGAAGGAACCTGAAGCACAGCTCTGAGCACTAAGGCATAGGACCCAATAATGTACAAAATGGTGAGAATGATGATAAGAGAGCTCACAAAGTGGAATACATACTCTATGATTGGTGTGGGGGCACAGGACAATGCCATCAGTGGGTCCACATCACACAGGAAGTGATCAATAATGTTGGGACCACAAAAGGGTAGTTGAGAAATGAAGAAAATAGTAATTGCATGTCCAAGGAAACCAATGAGCCAACAAAGACACACCAGAATGACACAGAGCTTCCCAGTCATAATGGAGGGATAGTGCAGTGGACGGCAGATGGCCAGGTACCGATCATAGGCCATGACACAGAGGAAGAAGCACTCAGTCGTGCCCAGGGAAAAGAAGAAGTAGAATTGAGTGAAGCAGCCAGAGAATGATATGGTCTTAGTTTTGGAAAGAAAATTGACCAGCATGTTGGGGACTGTGCAGGTCACATACCAGATCTCTAGAAAGGAGAAGTTGGCCAGGAGCACATACATAGGTGTATGGAGTCGATGGTCCCACCTCACTGCACAAATGATGGCCATATTCCCAGTCAGAGTCAAGATGTAGACCAACAAAACCATTGAGAAAATGATGATCTGTATTTTCCAGGGACCAGGAAAACCCAACAAGACAAACTGTGTCACAGTAGATATCCCTGACTTATTCATGGCCCCCAGACTGTGGAGAGAAGACAGATAATGACAAGTCACTTTTCTGCTGAGTCATTTGAAACTTTTCTTAGGATAGGCAGTTTGATGCAGGAAAATGTACTGAATATTCTAAAACAAGTTTTGAATAAGTCCTGCTCTATTCTGAGTGAGCTCTTTGGCCCTGATTTTTTGTAAATGTACAATTCTAAGCTACTTGAACTTTCTTTATCAGTGGGCAAAATCAGTTAAATTTAATCTTTTTTAGATATAAAGAAATCTTGTGGTAGAAGCAAAAATGGTTTGTCTTATGTTTAATTTTTTTTCTGTGAAAACTGTTCATATATAGCAGTTAGTGCTATTCATTTCAAAATGTTCAGATATTCAGATAACAAATTCTTACAGCTACTTCCTATTTAAAGATGTTTACATTGCATTAAGGCTCATTTACAATTTGGTATTTATTCCTTTGTTTTTGTCAATAAAAAGTCACTATAATTCACTCCATAATGATTAATTTCATGTGATAAGTTATGCTTCATATGCATTTAAATCTATGTTATTAAAGATGAATATAACAGATACAATGTATTGGAGAAGAAAATTAAAATCACCAGGAGATTTTCTTGTAAAGCTCTACTTACTGCTGCTACAATTCTTCCTAAAGTTTATTATTTGGAAGATTTTTAAATAGAGTTAGTCTATTTAAAAAATACTCTCAATTTTCAAAATAATAGAAAAGAATCAAAGATGTATCAAAAATAATTATTTCCCATATTCCAAAATTTGACCTTATTCTCTTTACAACACCATCACCAAAGATACCTTTTTTAAGAATCAAATAATTCAGAGAAAAGAACACAATGATAGCTTTAACATATTAAAATCTCCAGAATTTTTTAACAAGATACTTCTTTGATAAGAGGAAAATTCTGCTTAAAAATAATTTTGATAGAAGTGGTGTATATAAAATATTTATAGTACTCACTGAGCATAATCAAATGGGAAAAATCCTTCTATTCAGTGAGATTATGTTAAGTGATATAAATATATTTATAATGAAACAGCTGTTGCAAGTTCACTAAATGAATAATGCATAAAGTGAACTATGAACCTATTCATCTAGAAGCAAACACAACCTTCCTATTGGACTGGTTAAGTCAAAGCAGGTTGTAGTCTTGTGGACAAGAAACCAAGAAGAGAAGGAAATCGAAAGATGGAGATAAATTCTTTTTAATTTTTTAAATTAAGATGATTATGAGGAAATAAACTTACCTGCATTGATCATAATTTTTGTTAAGGGTTGACTCAAAATAAAAATGCATGTGTTTGAGCTAGAGGCTACTTTTTTTTACATTAAAAAAAGACTTCACAGAAAAACTATTAGCTCTAGGGAAAGCATGGTAAATGAATTTCACAAATGGTTTCCAACATAATTATAAGAAGCATTTCCTAATAAATTCACCATTAAACCCTATGTGAATCTTAGTTGTTATACACACTGATATGATTTTACCCTTAAAAATTTTTTTTAATGCCACCTCTCCTGATGGTGGACATAAGTAATGAAATGAACAAAGAGGAGAGAACTGAGAGAGGAGACCAAAACAAAACAAAACAAAACAAAACAAATCCCTGTTTTCTCTTGGTTTCAGTCCCAGTGGATGGAGCTAGTTCCACACTGTTTTGTTCAAAATACCTGTGAAAGTCATACCATTCCTGGTGCTCCAGACACTTCCTGAGATGGGGAAGATCTGTGGATTACTTTGACACAATTTAGTGTAGTTATTTGGGGGAGTATAAGTTCCAGGGTGATCTAAATACTCTGAGAGTTTTGTTTTTGTTTTTGAGCTGTGAGTAACCAATAATCCTTGATACTCAATCTCTTGAGCATATTGAATGAACAAATATATAGGTGAATAGGCCCACCTGTGGTGTATAATAGCAGCAATGCCCATCAGAGATGATGATTCCTATATATTGTGAAGCTTTCCTAGGTCACCTTGGGGAGAGTTCATAGGGAGGTCACAAAGATTCTCTCCTTCACTGCTTTTAATGTGGAAGCCCTCTGTGAGAGCTTCATGCATGACTTATTTCACTTCCTTTGCACTGTGAGATTCTAGTGGTCTGTTTCCTACAGAGTGTGCTGGAACTATGTGCTGGTCTTAGTTTATGTGCCATTTTGGCCATTGTTGAGAATTCTCAGGTATCTCTTCATGTAATCTTGTAACTTTCTCTAGGGACCTTCTTCCTTCTTGCCTGGGGGTTTCATTAATATTTCTGGTAGGTTGGTCCATAGTTATTATTAGATAATGTGCTACATTGACTCTCTGGGGACCCCATTGTCTCCTTAAGTTTGTATTTCTCAAACAGGGTATGTGATTGTATGCCATGGGATACACAGAGCTCCTAATTAAATATCTTCCTGAAGGGAAGGTTTTACTCAGAGAAGATAATTCTTTATTACACAAAATACGTATGTACTGTGGAACAGAAAGTATAATTTGTGATCATTTTTTAGATAAAACTTTGAGTTTCAAAGAAATATTGTCCCCAAATGCCCCATGTTTTCTGACCACTGTTGCCAAACATTCTTTGTTTGGATTGAGGAGTGAAGGGTTTCAGAAACACTGTGTGAGAGTATTTAATCAACTAGTACCAGCAGGCCTATCTTCCTGGCACACCTAATTTTATTTCCCGAATGGCCATAACTAAAAGGGGGTACTTTCATTTTAAGTACATTGGCCTTTCAGCTAATGGCTTTCCTGTTTCAGCATGGGGTTTGGGCACAAAGATGGAATTTGTTCTTGGTATAATTTTCTCTTAATGCTTTCCTGACTCAGATGTTGCACTATAGCCTTCTGAGAGGCGTAAAAATATGCTTAGGACATTGTTATTCCATATTACAAGTGGAGTTGTCACAACTGATTTGGGGAGTAAGCACTAAGAGTAAAGATGCCCACTTGGGAGAACATGTAGAATGATCATTGTGAAGTGCAGGGCTTAGACAGTGGATCAATAGGAAAGAAGAATGGATTGAGGAGTCTCGTGAATGAGAGCTTTGGCAGGAAGGAGAGTTTGTACTTTATCTCTAAGTGAAAGAAGTATGAAACATATTCTGTTTTTGGTGTGAAAGACAGCTTTAAACAATGGAAAATGTCTGTTACTGGGTGGGCTTTTTGTTGTTGTTGTTGTTGTTGTTGTTGTTGTTAGTGGTGGCCCCTTGGTCCATTGTCTTTAAGAGTATTTTCTGAATTTAGAAGATTGCACCCTCTATTGAAAGGCTCCAGGTACACATATATGTAATTCTTTCCACCAGCTAAGATTAAACCAATGAGGATACATCACAGGGAAAGAAGATATATATAATAACACAATATAATTATCCAGTGAGATAATTTAAAATGTTTTATTGAACATTTTTCATTGATGAGCTGAACTTGAACTGCTAAGTAACCGTGAAAATTAAGTATCTCCCTCTACTTAAGTGTGAGCTGGAACACGACTTACTGAAGCCATTCTCTATTGTTTTTATAAATAATTAAGGTTAGAAGTGATAAATTCTGCTTCTCTCTCAAACATGTCTCAGTTTGGGTTACTTCTTTTTTTTTTTTTTTTTTCAATATATGAAGTTTATTGTCAAATTGGTTTCCATACAACAGGGTTACTTCTTAATCCTAGGAGTTTCTTTAGGGCATCTTTCATGTCTTTATTTCGAAGACTATAGATAAGGGGGTTTAAGAGTGGAGTCACTGCTGAGTATACCAAAGTGACGATCTTCTGCATTCCTGCTGGATTTCCTGATGTTGGGCTCACATACATCACCATAAGGGTTCCATAGAATAGAGATACCACCATTAGGTGTGACCCACATGTGGAGAAAGCTTTAGTTTGACCAGCACCAGAAGGAATACGAAGCACAGCTCTGAGTACCAGAGTGTAAGATCCCAAGATGGAAAGGAAGGGTCCAAAGATAATCACTGAGTTGAAGGTATAGCAGATAAGCTCAGTGGAAGGAGCAGGGATGCAGGCCAGTGCGAACAATGGGCCTGGGTCACACACGAAGTGGTCAATGATGTTAGGTCCACAGAAGGGAAGTTGGGAGATGAGGACAATGGGGATTGGATAGCAGAGAAATCCACTCACCCAGCAAACGCAGACCAGGATCACACAGAGCTTCCCAGTCATGATGGAAGGGTAATGTAGTGGGCGACAGATGGCGAGGTACCGATCATAAGCCATAACTGATAAGAAGAAACACTCTGTTGTACCCAGTGAGAAAAAGAAGTAAAATTGGAGGAAGCATCCAGTGAAGGAGATGGTCTTGGTCTCAGAGAGGATGGTGACCAGCATGTTTGGGACAGTGGAGGAGATGTACCAGATCTCTAGGAAGGCAAAGTTTCCCAAGAGGATGTACATGGGTGTGTGAAGCCGCTTGTCCCATTTCACTACGTAGACAATAACCCCATTCCCCAGCAGAGTGAGGAGATAGACCACAAGGATTAATGAGAAGAAAAAGTTCTGCATCTCCCTTTGACCAGGAAAACCCAGGAGGACAAACTCAGTCACAAAATGCATTGTTGCGTTCCGAGATTCCAAAGCTGTTAGAGAAACAGAAGTAACCAAGGAGTGAATAACAATGAACATTTGTGGGTTTTGCTAACAATTCACTTGTAAATGTACAAAGTATTTTTACATAAATTATCTCATTTGACCTTCCAAATGACCCTTTGAGCTGTAGGGAGGTGTGCTTCATCCTTCTCTTTTATAGATAAGGAAACTGAAGTTCAGAGAAATTTAAGGGGTTTACTTAAATGTGCAAAGCCAGTAACTCCTAGATTCTCTGGCCATTTGAAGATTGGTTTGGAACAAACCTCACTTCTTTTCAAATATTCCTATAACTCTGAGTCTCAGTAATATTTTATCTTTCATGTTAAAATCATTACCTCTTAGATATTCTACATGTAAGTATAGATTTTGGATACATTCCTTTACTTTGAAACAAAATTGAATATAAATCTGAAGCAATAAATTTTCTTCTTAGAGTTTCATACACAGAAGTCCAATAAAAAGCAGATAAGTGGAACTGTGTGGTGAGAGTGTTGAGACCCTTTGCTTTTGCTGCTCTGAGGGAGGTGATCTAGAAACCTCAGGATTCTGTAAAATGGTGTGAAAATCATCTGAGTAGCCCTCCCTAGGCCACTTTCTGCTAGGGGGCATCTGGATTTGTAGAACAATTTAGCTCATTTCCTGTTGAGGATCTCTGGCTCTCTCAAAGTACTTTGTGTTGAACAAGATATGTCTCCTTTATTACTTCTGTGCATTGATCCTGGGACTCTGCCAAAGCTATACAAAGTAAGTCTCATTCCTCTTCCATTATGGTGATGGTTGGAGGCTCATATAACAAATGGAAGCTGTTATGTCCCCTATACATTACTTTCTTTTGGATGCCAACATTTATCCTGGCTTGTTTTCCCCTAAGCTGCACTATTCTACATCACGGCTAGGCTCTTGAGATAACTTACAGCTGGGTATGCCAAATTTTTCTAGTATATAACACCATGTTTCTTCATTTTTTGCTATGAATTAAACCCTAAGCACCATAACTTTCCGTTCATCATCTTGCTTTTACCTAAATTAAATGAATAATGAATAGAAATAGAAAGGTTACCTTAGGATATGTCAAGACCAGAAAAATCTTCCTCATATTGGATGAATTAGGAGTCGAGATATGACTATAAACTTGGATATTGGTAGCAACCTTTCTAGAACTATTTGTCCAGGCTTATGTCTATGTCCTAAAGTTTTCTTGTTAAAATTCAAGATATTTGGCTGGGTAAACCACCACCAGTATTTTAAATTTAGTAATATATTGACAACCAACATAGGATAATTGATCAATTTATTTATTTGTTTATTTATTTATTTTGAGGGGGAGAGAGAGAGAGAAAGAGAGAGAGAGAGAGAGAGAGAGAGAGAGAGAGAGAATCCCAAGCACTATCAGTGCAGAGCCTGATGCAGGGCTCAGACTCAAAAACCATGAGATCATGACCTGAGCTGAAATCAAGATTTGGACGCTTACCTGACAGAGCCACCCAGGCACCCCAACCACATTATTTATTAATGCCACTATTAAGATACTCACAAAATTGCATCCTTATGCCATTTATATAATCTTCAGAGAGCATGAAGCTTGCTTCTCAGTATTTGATCAAACCTGGAGCAAACTCAGAGGGTAAATGTTTTACTGTCAAGGTAACTTTGGATATTTGTATTGATTAACAATGTTTTAGAATGATGAAAAAGACTGCGTAATAAATATTATTTTTATGGAAATTTAAATTTTTCCAAGCAAGTTAGTTCAATGGACTATAATTGTGACCATATGTATAAACATTTCCAGGAGATTTGTAATTTCACATATATTTTCCATAACTATGCCTATGTTTTCCAGACCGCATGCTGTCATTTTTGGTCAGAAAATAGTTACTGGGCTTATAAAAAAAAAGTTGAATGTCAAATTTAAATTGTAGCATATTACCCATTTACTTATTCATTTGGGCATTTAACAAACATTTATTCACTATTGATTATATTCCTAGCAGCGTACTAAGTTCTGGGGTACAATAGTAAACATGATGAATAAAATTCCTCCCCTTTCGGAACTTATGACTTATAAAAGCAATCAAGACTGCCACCTACCTCTGTAGTGTCCCTACACCTACCTCTGTAGTGTCTTGAACTGTGTGTTTCATAGCACATATCTAATTATATGCCGTGGGCCTGAAAAAAATATTTATTCCAGTTCATAATAACTTAGATAAATCTATCTAGTGAGGGTAGTAGCATGATTGCTGACTCTTTGACATAAATGAGATACTTTTTACTTCACGAGAAAATAGAGATATGAGACATGAATTGACTTACTATATTCATAGGCCAGGTAGTTCTTGGCACCAAGAAAAGAAATATAATTCCAGTTCATGATTTTGAGTTGGAACCCAAACTCATAAGTCTTAACTCCTTCCTGGTCATCTGACTTCAGGATGTCCAGGACCTTTTAAAATTTGTGCTACATTGAAACTTTAGTTATCTGTGGAATACAGGATCAGAAAAAGAGGGATAAATGAATTTCACAAATAATTTGAAACTCACTGCATCCATCCATTTCTGCTTCCTTTACCTTCACAACACATCTGTTAGTAGCTCTAAGGGTGAATTTAAATCCACTTCCTTCAGCTTTCTGTTCACCTCAAGTGATGCAACAAATGAACAGAGAGAAGAGGAACAACAAAGAACATGGACAATCCATTCTATATGAACTGATAAGGAAACCAGCTCCTCCTCCATAACACCAGCTACTTGCTTGAAATTTAAGTAGCTTGCCCAGAGAAGAGCATTTTAAAAATTATAAGTGCAGGGGTTCTTTTTCCTTTAAATATTTATATTTTTAAGATTAATCCATAAATTTGGTAATTTGATAAATTTGGTAAATCTAAAGGGCAAGAGAGTCTGCCTATTACTTTCTCAGTTTCCACTTTCCACTTGTCCCTTGCCAACAACTCTGAAAAATAACATCCTATTTTAGTTGCCCTTGCCAAAGGATATTTGTCAACCAAAATTTACTGACCAATATTAGAAACAAAGTGGTAGAAGACTCAGGCTACATTGTAACTGAAGAAGATTTAATTCCTCCCCCCCCCCCAAATATCCAAGACATCTGAGCCCCATTTTTCCTAAGTGAGTTGCATAGTGGAACTCTGTGATACCAGTGAATCCTTCACGTGAATCTATTACCCCATGTGTTGGGAGAAGAGAACTGCAGGGCCTAACACGTTCTTACAAAGAACAAAGGAGCAAAGAATGAATGGACTTGTAGACGAATCAGCACATTCTTAGTATCTGACAGCCGTGGTATCTAGGAGCAGTGAAGCATTGATGTAGGCAGATTTTCCTTACATACCTGATGGTGTTTCTGGCTCCAAGAGGAAGACGCAAGGGGAAACTCCAGCCACAAGAGTGTCCTCATTTAACAATCTAAAACATTCATGGGTGGAGAGCAGCATTTGTGGCCCCAGAGACTTCCTTCCTTTAGTATTCTGAACCAAATGAACTGTATTTTTCATGCCAGTAATTACTAAGAATTTACATGTCCCTCCTGAACAGAAGTCATAGTTCCCCAGAACGTTCATTGGGAGGCATCTAGTTCTCTGTTTATGTATCTCTGGTTCTATATTTGTTTATATTTCCCCCAGTGGTTTGAAATAGACACAGAGGTCAGAATAAATATCCAAGAGAGGGAGGGAAAATTGTCCTCTTGGTGGAGATTCCTTCCTCTAAGGAACTGATCTACCTGGGGGATGAAGTGGAGGAGACCAGCGAGTGGCACAGGTTAATAGGGGAGAAAAGAGTGTGTGTGTTGGTGGGGAGAGAGATTTTTCCCAAATATACTTGCTTTATTCTTGGTGCCAAACTTCTAAGCACTTAAATTAAAAAGAAATTATTTATTTATACTGATATTTGTATAGATATAAGATATTTGTAGATCTATATTTGTATAGATATAGATATAACAAATACAGATATAAGTATTTGTCTAGACTCAATTTGGGGGTGGATCAGTGTAGGCAGCAAGTGCAAGTATGCCATGCATGGGAGAGGTGAATATGGAATCACCCAGCTTCCTAATTTCTGGCACAGGAACTCTGCGCTCTCACCGACCTGCAATCAAGCACCCCTCCTTTGTCTTAGGCTTCTGCCCCCTTCCTGCTTCTACACTGTCCCTGTCCAAGACATCAGCCTGACAGGCAGCACCTCCCTCCTAAATTTTAACTCAGATGGGGCTGTGTTTCCAAACCCCTCACTTCTAAGAACCCTGTGGCTTGGACCCGGTCCAACCCTCTGGGGGAGGGTCTTGCTGAGCAAGGGCTGGGTACTGACTTGCCCCAGAGAACGTCCATTGGATTGCACTGTGGCAGAGGTTCAGAGATTGTGACCAGGTGCTGGCTTGCGCCAGAAGAGGTTCAGAGATTATGGCGAATCACAACACACAGCTGGCGCCAGGTTTCACCGCACTCTGGCATCTTTGTTCCAATACTAGCAAATGTGGCTGTTCTCTGGAGTCCCCTGGGGGGTGGAGCCACTGTTTGTTCTCCAAACAGGGAACCACTTCTCCCCATGTGGCCCACGGACCCCTTGGACCTATCTGCCTGCTTCTGGGAATTCTCCCTTCATCCCCACCAGAGCAATGCCAGGTATTGAGCTCTAGAATTTCTGACTCTGTGATCCCCTGTTTATAGAGTCCTAATGGTATTGAAACCCTCTCTTTTCTACCTGTCAGTGGTTTGGGGAACAGATTTTTTTGTTCAGTCCCTTGTGTTTCCACTCTTTCTCTTTCTCTCCAGCTACTTTCAGGGGGAGTGCTTTTCCTCTACTCACTTGATGTGTCACACACCCCCCCCCTTCCTCTATCCTGTCTCTGCAAAAACAGCTGCCTACCCTGTGGGGCTTCTCTCTCCCCCAGTTCACCTCTTCACACCGCCCACCTGCCAGCTCCCTTATTTTCCAAGGAGTCCCCCAACATGCTCCTAAATCAGTATGGACATATTTGTCTCCCATTTTCCCCCTCTCCCTGACCCTCATTGTGTAAACTGCCATTTTCTATGTTGTCTTTCTGTGCAGGCTGCTGTCTCATTAAGCGTGGCACATCACCTAGTGCTGAGTCAGCTGAGTTTTAAAGCTCCAGGCTTCAAGTTCCACTGGTTTTACAAACTCACAGAATTCAGCCCTTCTGGTTTTCAAAGCTAAACATTACTGGGATTAATCTTCTCTGTGTGAGCTCCCTGAGATGAGGGCCCATTTCTCTGCCCTCTCCATTTGTGCAGCTACCTCCCTCCTACAGGGATCCTTCCTCTGCCTTTCTAACATTCATAATCTTTCAGGTGCAGCTCCTCTATATTTAGTTGTGGAGTTTGTTCTGCCGGTCTTTGGATTGCTCTCTGGTTTATTGACTTGGATATTTATGATATTTACTTGTAAGTGTGGGATGAGATGAGGTCAGGGCCTTCTTATTCTGCCATCTCCCCAAGCTCTCCCCTACATTATCTCTTAAGATTGTCACAAAAACATCATTCCAGAGTTAGAATGTCCTTTTTTAGAATCTAGGAGAACTTTCCATTCATTTTGAGCAAATGAGCTCCCTGGCTTTTCCCCATCCCCAACTATGTATCCTTAAGGACAGATTACAGATACAAATTCCTTTGAAAAGAAACAAACTTTTTTTTTTTAATGTAACTGGAAATAAGAGCTTTAAAATGGCCATGCCTCTCTCTAGTCTATTGTCAACAACATTTTCATAATATAAATGGGGTAATGTTGCTCCTCTGTTCAAAAATCTCCAAAGGCTTCCCATCTCACATGGAATTAAAAGTTCTTACTATGGTGTACAAGGTCCTGCCCAATTTGGCCCTCTGATCATTCTCTTTGACTTTATCTCCAAAAATTTCCCCCTTAATTTCTCTACTTCAGCCAAACCAACCTCCTTGCTGTTACTTGAACATAATTCTGCCTTGGGATCTTATAGAGAACTTGTTTCCCTCTGCCTGGAATGCTCTGGCCTCAGCTGTCTGTGTGGCTCATTTCTTCATCTACTCAAGATTTTGCTTAAAAACTGCCTTCTTCATGTGGCCTTCTCTGGTGATCATCCTAGTTAAAATTTCAGCTCCTTCTTCCACACTTCCTGTCCTCATTCCACTTTCTCCAAAGTGCTTATCATGCTTTGACATCCTATATATTTTACTTATTTTTTAAATTGTCTGTCCCCACTAGAAAGTAAACTATGTGGATACGGGTTTTGAACATTTTGGTCATGGTGTATCTCTGGTACTTAAAAGAGTGCCAAGAACACAATAAGTACTAACAAACTCTTTCTTGAAAGAATTATTACAATTTTATCTGATGTTAGGACACGTATTTCTTATATAAGCATGAAACTTTCAGTCTATCCCTAACCTGGAAGATTCTCAACCATGCAGACCCAAGGGATAAGGAAGGCATTGTTATTAAATCCCTTAAGTATGTATCCATTAGTCATTTAAATTAGATTCTTTATTCACTTTAAAAAATATTGGTCTGTCTTAATGTTTTGAATACAGCAATGATGTGCACCTGGGATAATTGCCCTTGTTCTACCTTCCACCACCATCTCCAAATAACCAAAGCTACACAGTATACAATAGCACAGTATGATGCCCTCATACCACTATCTACTGGAGTTATCCATGTTGGAAATATTGTTACATTTGCAATGTAAATGAATCAGTTATTGTTTAACTCTACCAGGTTGGTTGAAGAATAAAGCATTCTCACTGAGAAACATGTTTTTTGAAGTGTGCATTGGAGAACTGGCAACAGTAAATCAAGTTCTTAATTAATTTTTTATGTCTGGACATTGGTTTGCTTGGTCTCATGTAGACTAGTTTACATTCATTCTATCCTCAGGATTTTCTTCAGTGCAGCCTTCATGTCCTTGTTTCGTAAACTGTAAATCAGAGGGTTTAAGAAGGGAGTCACCACGGAGTAGAACAAAGTCAAAATCTTCTGAATTTCAGCTGGGTTATCAGCTGTGGGACTCACATACGTTGCCAAAAGGGCTCCAAAGAATAAGCATACCACTGTCAGATGTGATCCGCAGGTGGAAAAGGCCTTCCGTAGGCCAGCAGCTGAAGGCACTTTTAACACAGCTATCAGTAAAAGAGTATAGGAGCCAAGAATATACAGAAGTGTGAGGATGATGATGAGAGAGTTCAGGACACAGAAGATGATCTCCATGACTGGAGCTGTAGCACAGGACAGAGCCATCAGTGGGTCCATGTCACACATAAAGTGGTCAATGGTGTTGGGTCCACAGAAAGGCAATTGAGAGAGCTGTATAGTGGAGACAGAGTAACTAAGGAACCCCAATACCCAGCAAAGAGACATCAAGATATAGCAGAGTTGTTGGGTCATGGTGGTTGAGTAGTGCAGTGGGTGGCAGATAGCGAGGTACCGATCATATGCCATGATGCAGAGGAAATATGCCTCAGTTGTACCAAGGGAAGTAAAAAAATATAACTGGAGGAAACAGCCAACGAAAGAGATGGTTTTTGTTTCTGAGAGGAAATTGACTAGCATACTGGGCACAGTGGAGGTAATGTACAAGATTTCAAGGAAAGCAAAATTGCCTAGGAGAATATACATTGGGGTATGGAGCCGTTGGTCCAACCTCACAGCACAGACAATAATCCCATTTCCCATTATGGTAAATATATAGATCCCCAGGAACAGTGAGAAAAGGAAACTTTGCAACTCCTGACAACCAGGGAAGCCTAGGAGGACAAACTCAGTCACAGTGCTTGTCTCTGAACTGTTCATAAATTCCAGGGCTGCAGAGGAGACAGAAAATACCATTATACAAGATATTTTGTTTCCTGGAAAACTGGTAGGAAACCTATGCAAGGTGTGTGTGTTGGCTATTTGGCAATTAGTTTGGAATAACTCATCCACTAACTCGTCAGCTCTTATTTAAAAGTAACCAATCAATAATTCTGACTATCCCAAATTTCAATAAACTTAGGTTCATAACAATGGAATGATTTACATTATTTAAATTTTCATTATCAGTGGGGTTAGGTTTGAAAGGAAAATACTATCTTACCTTTGAGATTTTGGAAACTTGGAGTATTACCCACTGTTAAATGCAGTAAAATGTTTGTATTTTTTCCCCACCCATAGTTAAAAAAGCTGATAGAACAGCTTTTAGTCTGTGCTAATTTTTTAGCCAAGAATTAGGACTGTGATAACTTTTTTTTTTCTTTTTTGACATCTCTCACTAAGTAGAAAGTACTTGGTATCTCAGATATCCGAGGGCTGTGAATGTCCATTATGCTTTCTGAGCTTTTCACATCAGAATAATTTTCTCTTATAACATATTAATGAATTATAAATTTTAGCATAAAAACCAAGAGGAGGGGTCATAGTAATATTTTTTTGAAGACTTCAGCTCGGGTCATGGTCTCCCTGTCCATGGGTTCGAGCCCTGCGACGAGCTATATGTTGCCATCTCAGAGCCTGGAGCCTGCTTCAGATTCTCTCTCGCTCTCTCTGCCCTGCCCCTCCCTCCACCCCACACTCTGTCTCTCTCTCTCTTGAAAAATAATTTTAAGAAAGCATAAAAAAAACCCCTCCCCTAATTAGTCAATTGAATCTTCACTATTTTAAACAAGTGCAGTGTTTTGAATAATTTACCATAAATCTCTCATTAAAGTAACGTATTTGTTAAAGTAAAGTAAGTATTTATTTCAAAATATATGGTTCAGCTACTTGGAAGGATTCATTCTTATGCTGTCTACATATCACAGATGATGAGTTTCAACATTACTGATTGCAGTCTCCCCTGCTCACATGCAGGAAACTCAGAATCTTCACAAACTGGGAAAGGTTAATTATCAAAAGTCAAATAGACAAACAAACATAACGTAGCTCTAAATGTTGCAAAAGATTAATTCTTCTTGCTGAACACAAATGATATTTTTTGCCATTTTGGTTATACACAAACCTTATGTGAAAATATTAAATAAGATTTCTCCAAATGCAAGAATATTTTCAAACATTAAGTTATTCAATACATTTCAAACAATGTAAAATGCTTATGTATTGTCATTTCAGTTTACTAATGCTACAGATGCTATAAATACATTTATATACATTTACCTTACCCAAATAAAATTTACTTTCAAAATGAAAAACTCTTATTTTTTAATAACTAAGAGCATGAAAAATATAGAAACAAACCAAAAAACCCCCAAAACAATCCCACTTCTTAGAATAAGCAAATTTTAACTCTTTGAAGAATTGCATACTTCTTTTCTTTAAAAATTAAAATGGGATTTTTCAAAATAGGATGTTTATAGCATGTTTTTAAGACTTAATATACTTTAGTATTTTTTCCATTTTAAAAATAAAGCTCTACTCCATATGATCCAGTAATTCCACTTCTGGGTATTTACCTTAAGACAATGGAAACATTAATTTGAAAAGGTATATGCATGCCTATATTTATTGCATCATTATTTATAACAGCCAATATATGAAGGCAACCTAAGTGTCCATCAGTAGATGAATGGATAAAAAAGATGTGGTTTATATACACAGTGGAATATTACTCAGCCATAAAAAAATTAAAACCTTGCCATTTGAGACAACATGGATGAACCTAGAGGGTATTATGCTAAGTGAAGTAAGTCATACAGAGTAAGACAAACACCATATGATTTCACTTGTATGTGGAATCTAAAACCAAAATGAACAACAAAAATATAGAAACAGACTCATAAATATAGACAACAAACTGATGGTTGCCAGTGTGGAGGGGCTTGGGGGAGTAGGGGAAATAAGAGAATTAAGAGGCACAAATTTCCAGTTATAAAATGACTTTTCACAGGGTGAAAAGTACAGCATAGGGAATGTAGTCAATAATATTGTAATAACATTGTATGGTGCCAGACAGTAACTATTTTTATGGTGATGAGCATTAAAAAAATTTTTTTTAATGTTTATTTTTGAGAGAGAGAGAGAGAGAGAGACAGAGTGTGAGTGGGGGAGGGGCAGAGAGCGAGAGGGAGACACAGAATCTGAGGCAGGCTCTAGGCTCTGAGCTGTCAGCACAGAGCCTGATGGAGGGCTTGAACCCATGAACTGTGAGATCATGACCTGAGCCAAAGTCAGACACTTAACCAACTGAGACACCCAGGGGCCCCATATGGTGGTAAGCATTTTGTAATGTAGGTAATTGTCAAATCACTATGTTGTACACCTGAAACTAATATATACTCCAACTACAATTGAAATTTAAAAATATATATTATAGCTCTATATCATCAGTTCAATGGCTACATTGTCTTCCATAGATTTAATTAACTCCTTTGTGATAGATTTAGATGATCAATGTTTTATATTATAATAAGCACTTTATTAATATTCTTAAACACATATCTTAAGATACTTGACCCATAAAGTGAACTTATAATGATTAAAAAATTAATAGACTAATCAATTTATTACATCCTAGTTTTTGATGATGAAGATTTCTAGATATCTTTTTGATATTTACTAAAGTCATCAAGTCAGAACTTATTTATTTATTTATTTATTATTTAAGTTTATTTATTTTGAGGGAAAGCATGAGCAGGGGAGGAGCAGAGAGGGAGAAGGAGAAAATCCAAGCAGGCTCCGCACTGTTAGTGCACAGCCCAACGCAGGGTTCAAACTCATGAACCATGAGATCATGACCTGAGCCAAGATCAAGAATCACACGCTCAACCTACTGAGCCACACAGGCACCCCAAAACTATTTAAAAACAAAAATAATTTTTTCTTTGAGTGCAACAATGTTACATTAATTTCAGGTGTATAGTATAGTGATTCACCAACTTTATATGTTAAGCTATGCTCACCACAAGTGTAGCTATCATGTGTCACTGTACAATGCTGTTGCAATACCATTGACTATATTGCCTGTGCTGTAACTTTTATTCCCATGACTTATTCCTTAACTGGAATACTGTATCTTCCATTCCCCTTCGCTTATTTGCCCTATCTCTCCACCTCCCTCCCCTCTAATAGCCATGAATTTGTTCTCTGCATTTATAGGTCTGATTCTGCTTTTTGTTTGTTTATTCATTCTGTTTTTTAGATTCTGCATAGAAGTGAGATCATATGATATTTGAGTTTCTCTGTCTTTACCTATAAGATAAATTCCTGCTTAATATTTCTATAGCATGTTATGGATGTCTCTACTAGAGCATGTGCATAATGGCTAAATCATGTATTTATGTTTCCCTCTAGCTTGACAACTTTTATAATTAAGTAATGATGTTAATTTATCTTTATATTCTCAGTTGATTGAGTTTCTGGTGCATAGTAGGCATTTATTGAGTGAATTAGTGGTTGGGTAAATTTTGGTCTTGCCAATCCTATCACAAAAAAGCTCATCTACTGAATTTATGGGCTATCACTGAGTGTGCAATCTGAACATCATTGGACAGAGTCTTATGTGACTTGTAGCAAGGTCATGTTTAAACCAGTGGCCCATTAATCCTTTCTGGCCTCATATCTCTGTCATGTTTGAGTGTTCATTCTAAATATAAGCCTCCTTAGTTATTTACCCTTTTTTATATCTTCAAATCTATAATCACCATTCTGCTTAATACCTCTTATTTCATCTGTTTCTTTCTAAGAGTTTCCTGTCCCTTTTGTACATTTCTTGGTGAATGGCTCCACTCTTGGCATTTGCTAAAGCGAAAAACTTGAGAATCATTCCAGGCACTTTCTAATTCTGTCACTTCTCATAGGCTGTCAATCACCAGATCCTGTTGATTTTCCCTACCAAATGTTTTTCAAATCTGTCTTGGGCGCATAGATCAATGTAAGTGCTTTCTTTGGATGATCCAGTAGTGGAGTGGAGCTGCTGTACATATAACCTAGAAAGAAAAAATGGGCCTCTCTGATGGACTAGGAATGTATTTTTAGGAGGAAAGTGGCTGCTTTGGTGAGGACGAGGTCACCCACTCTGACAATAGCTATGTGGTGACATACCATAGCTGGATCAGGCTCACAACTGATTGGCTCAGTCCAGTAATACATAACTCAGTGGTCCTCTTATATAACTGTAGTTAGAGGAAAATAAATGATAACATCTAGATTGATTTGGGATCAAAAACCATATGACGTACTGTATGCTCTTAAGTGAGGCAGCACCTATTTTTCAGAACTTTTGTGAAAATACTGTTGACCATGTATGCCTAGTACAGTTCCTGGAATATACTAGTATAATAATATTACCAACAACTATGATTACCAAGTAACTAGGATAATTTTTTTAACATAACCATTTAAAAACCCAAATGAAAACCAATATTAAATAAACCTAAAAAACTGGTTAAAAAGTCAGTAGGTTCCAGTGCATCACATAGCAGAGCTATGGGTAGCTCTCTTTGGTTGCTCAGGTTTTTTATTTTATTAACTTTCTTATATATTCTGGTACTTAAAGACATAGAGCTTCTGATATAAAAGAAGAAGACATTAAAAGATAGTAGTGTTAACAATTCAAGATGTAGAAAAATGGTTAAAGGAAGGGCATTATATTACCTGTGATGTGCATAAGACTAACTGGGAATAAGTTATATTTAATTGAGGGCATTGTAGAAAATGAGTTATTGAGTACAACGTTGAACAGTTTCTAAAACAAAATTATGTAATTTATCAAATTTCTGAATAATGAGGCATTCTTTTATGAATCATTAGGCAAGAAAATTTCAGGGATTGTTAAGCTGAGGGAGATCTGAGTAGCTTGGCACTGGAGTCAATAGTTCATGTAACATAACTTATTATTATGTTATGGGAGATATTGTGGATGAAATCACATATCCAGAGGCATGAAACCCACCCAAGTTTGCCAAAATGTATTAATTTTAAAATGGGATTTTACTGGAGCTAGAATTCCACTTATGGATGTCTTAGAAAAAGTGCAATGATGCCTAGACAGAAAAGTTACTTACCCTTCATGATAGGTCTAAGTGTGGAGAAAGCTGGGAGTGAACTCTGAGTTGATATCTTCTTATTGATTCCTCTCTTTCCTTTATGTGGAATCAAAATGGGGGAGCCTGACCTTGAGAATCCTGAAAATTAACTTCTGACACTCCCTTTCTTCCCTTCCTGAAGTGCTCCAAAGAAACAGTTATAGCATTAGGGTACTTCTGTTGGGCAATAGGATAGCCAGTGGAAAGAAGTACAGCCCTACAATCTATCCTTGAGGTGTGGACCTCCATTGACATATCAATATTTTCATCAAGAGCTGTATGAGAGACCTCAATCACTCCCAAGCACCTGGATCTTTCATTTGTCTCACTCAGCAGAGGAAATTCAATAGGTGAATTTTATATATTGGTTACTTTTGTTTTAGAATAGCTGAACAAAGTAAGATATAAACTTCATGAGGAGATTTTGAGAAGGGGTACAGATAAATAAATGCATAGGATGTATTATTGAGACTCTCAAGGGTACAATTAAAGTTTCATCATAGAGATTATTATGAAGTTTTCAGTCTCCCCTTGGGATGGTTTATGACTCCCACAAGACCCCTTGGTGTAGCATCCTTTCTTTATCCATAGTTTTCATACAGTTTGGGTTAAATTGGCCCCTAGAGTGAAGGTAGGAATAATGTCTAAAAGGCAATGGTGAGGTGTCTATATGTGGATTTCTAGAGAATTTCTTTTTGTTTTCAGAAGTCTTTTTCACTGTGAAATATAGAAAATGTTCACAACATACATTATTTATATTTTGGGAGAGTATTTTCTTTACATACTTGACATCTGCAAATTTTTGCTTCCAGTCCTTAGTTACTGATAGACTATTTTATTTTATTTATTTTATTTTAATTTTCATTTTAGAGAAAATGTGAGCAGGGGAGAGGGGCAGAGGGAGGGAGAGAGAGAGAGAAGGAGAGAGGGAGAGAATCCTAAGCAGTCTCCATGCTCAATATGGAGCTTGATTCTGGGGCTCAATCCCATGACTCTGGGATCATGACCTGAGCCCAAATCAAGTCAAACACTCAACCGACCAAGCCATCCAGGTGTCCCAAGACTGTTTTCTGTCTTATCTGTTCTTTGTTTCTTCTTTCTTGCCTTCTTTCATATTATTCGTGTATTTTTATGTCATTTTCCTCTATTACCTCTTTTTGATGGTTTTATAATATTTTTTATTGTGGTAAAATATATATAACATAAAAATAACCATTTTAACCATTTTAAAGTGTATGGTCTTGAGGCATTACACACATTCCCATTGTAATGCAACCACCACCAACATCCATCTCCAGAACTTTTTCATTATCCCAAACTGAAGCTCTATGCCCACTAAACAATAACTTCCCATTCCACTCTCCCACAGCTGCTGGCAATATGTTGGGGAAATTGGAGAAAATCGTATGTGAAGTCCAAATCCAAGCAACAGCTGAACCATGGCCATAAACTTCCAGGGATGGCTGATTTTTGATTTTCCTTTTGAATGGTGTCAGGTTTAGTTCTGGTCCGTAATTACTTGAGGATGAAGACCACTACGGGTTCCAGCTTCATGTGAGCCCTAGGTTCCTATCTCCATCTCTGCAGCCAGGCACTGCCATGAAGCATCATGATTTTATCTATGGGCAAGTGCATTCTGAACGTGACCAGTGCTTACCATTCAGACTTCCAAAAAATTTTTTGACTTAGGAGTTTCCTATTGACTCTTCATATTGTCAGTATTTTCAAGTTTTATTTTTTTTTAATGCAGTATTTTTGAGGGGCACCTGGCTGGCTCAGTCAGTAGAGCATGTGATTCTTGATCTCATGGTCATGAGTTCAAGCCCACGTTGGGCATAGAGATTACTTAAAAAAAAAATCAGTGTTTTTCTTTATTCTTATCAGGATGGTAGATTGAAGTAACCATCTTTCTATAATGAAAATTTGTGTTTACTAAAATTTTTAAAATAATATTTCAATTTGGGCTTTAATTTACATTGCATTTTATAGCCATTTTGTTTTGGGGAGCTCATTAATCTCTCAGAGTAGTTAGTTATATAGTGGCTTATAGAAGATTTTCTAAGTACTTATATTCTTGCTCTAAAAAAATTAAAAATTATTTATTTATTTTAAAATTTGAGTATAGTTGACACTCAATGTTATATTGGTTTCAGGTACAACATAGTGGTTCAACAACTTTATTTAAAAAAATTTAATTCTAGTATAGTCAACATACAGTGTTATATTGATGTTAGGTGTATAATGTGGTGATTTAACAATTCTATACATTACTCGGTGCTTGTCAATAATATGTTATGCTATGCTCACCAAAAGTGTAGCTACCACTTGTCACCATTCAATGCTATTACAATACCTTGACTATATTCCCTTTTCTGTGCCTTTTATTCTCATGACTTATTCATTCCGTAACTGGAAGCCTATATCTCCCATTCCCCTTCACAGATTTTGCCCACCCCTCTACCCCTCTCCCTTCTGTCAACCATCAGTTTGTTCTCTGTATTTATAGGTCTGATTCTGCTTTTTCTTCGTTTATTCATTTGTTTTGTTTTTTAGATCCCACACAGAAGTGAAATCATATCATACTTGCCTTTCTTTGTCTGACTTATTTCACATAGTATAATAATGGACCTTTAGGTCCATCCATTGTCACAAATGGCAATATCTCGTTTTTTTATGGGTGAGTAATATTCCATTGTATGTATATACCATGTCTTCTTGATCTATTCATTTACTGATGGATGCTTAGGTTGCTTCCATATCTTGGCTATTGTAAATAATGCTTCAATTAACATTAAGCATGAATGTTTCTTTTGAATTAGTATTTTTGTTTTTTGGAGTAAATACCCAGTACTGGAATTATTAGATTATATAGTATTTCTGTTATTAATTTTTTGAGGAAACTCCATACTGTTTTCCACAGTCTGTTTTTGTGCCAGTACCATACCGTTTCAATTACTATAGCTTTGTGGTATATTTCAAAATCTAGAATTGTGATACCTCCAGCTTTGTTATTCTTTATTAGGATTGCTTTGGCTATTTGGAGTCTTTTGTGGTTCCATACAAACTTTAAAATCATTTGTTCTAGTTCTATGAAAAATGCTGTTGGTATTTCAATAGGGATTGAATCCATAGATTGCTTTGGGTTGTATGGAAATTTTAGCAGTATTACTTCTTCAAAAACATGAGCATGGAATATCTTTCAATTTGTTTGTCATCTTCAATATCTTTCATGAATGTTTTATAATGTTCAGAGTACAGGTCTTTCACCTCCTTAGTGATGTTTATTCCTAGGTATCTTATTCTTTTTGGTGCAGCTGTAATAATTGGGATTGTTTCCTTAATTTTTCTGTCGACACTTATTAATGTATAGAAACACAATTGATTTCTCAGAATTAATTTTGTGTCCTGAAAATTTACTGATTTAATTTATTCTAATAGTTTTTTTGTAGATTCTTTAGGGCTTTCTAAAAATAGTATCATGTCATCTGCAAATAGTGACAGTTTATCTTCTTCTTTACCAGCAAAGATGCTTTTTATTAAAGCTCTTTTATTTTGTAGGCTGAGGTGTACTTACAAAAAGACAATGCCCTATGATTAGCTATGCTTAAACTTCTTTCACATGACACAGATCCATGCTTACACACCTGCTACTTATCACGACCTTTCATAGCATTTGGTTCTTCCCCTCTCATTGCATGTGTACCATTTAATAAAAAAGAAAACACTTGCAATATTTTTATGCCTCTGTATCACGAGACTGTGAGCCCTTTGAGGGAAGAAAATGTCTCTTATATACTTCTGGATCAAATTTATTTCCAGGCTCAGTGTCTTGGATTGTAGGTGCTCAACAACAAAAACAAGAATATATAGTTGAACAATGAAAAAGACGATGTCTAAATATAAATGTTATAAGGTAGTTACAGTTTGTCACAGTATATTTGTAGAAACCCTAACAGGAAAAAGACATGTCTCTTATTTTCTCTGAAGTACCAAAAATTCTGAGTAAAAAAATGTTAAGATGTTCTTTGGACACTACTTCAAATTTTCTATAAGTGAATAGGCTCCTAAGGAATCCTAGAATTGTTGGGGGAGGGGGTGGGTGGGAATGATTTTTTAGATCTAATTATCAGAAAGCTGCTCTAGGGGTACCTGGGCAGCTCAGTGGGTTAAGCCTCCGACTCTTGATTTCAGCTCGGGTCAAGGTTTGTGAGTTTGACCATGTGGAGTCTGATTGATATTCTCTTTCTCTCTCTCCCTGTCTCTACCCCCCACCCCGCCTCAAGTAAATAAATATAATAAACTTAAAAAGGAAATTAATCCAGGAAGTTATTCTTTGTCTAAAAACAATTGTATCATTTATTTTTAAATAAATAATGCAGCCATAAAACAAAGAATGTAAAGAGTTCAAAAGGGGGTATGAAGAAAACCGCTCCTTTGTCTCTTGTTCCTCAGACACCAAAGTCTTGTCATTTAAAGCAACCACTGTTATCAGTCTCTAGATCTCCTTCAGGAGATAGTCTATACATTTACATGAAAGGTAGTTACTCTCAGCTACTCACCTCGCTTTCTTCACTCAACAATATATCTTGGATGTCAACTATACTTCAATAATAATAATAAATAAGCGCCAAAACACAACATATCTTGGAGATACTATATAACATTACATATAAGATTTAAGGTAGTATGACTGAACTATAGTTTATTTAACTAGTCTTCTATTAATTGGAATTGACATTTTTCTCAACATTTTGCAATATAATATACTGTTATAGCAATAATGCAATGAATATTCTTATACTTTCATCATTTCCCACATATGTGAGAATATGTGTAGACTGAGTAACTTAGAAGTTGGGTTTATGGGTTACAGGGTGTCTATATTCTAAATTTTGATCAAAGTTGTCTAATTGTCCTGTATAGAGTTTGTAAAATTTATACTTTACCAGCAAGTGTCAGAGAAGTTTCCATCCTCAACCATACAATGGTTATCAAACTGCTTGGTCTTTGTCACTCTGATGGGTTAAAAATGAAATAGGCTTATTCTGCCTTTATCTTTTTTATGAATGAATTTGTGCTCTTACCATATGTTTAAGGATATTTTCTGTATGTTGTTTATATCCTTTTGCTTATTTTCCTACTGGGATATTGTTCTGTTCACTTACTGTTAATAGACCTTTATGTACATCAAGGAAACAGTGTTTGACAAATAATTGAGACATCCTAAATTATTGATGGGCAAATAATTGAAAAGTCTTCAAGATAGAAATATAGGATGAGTTGGTAACAAAAAAGCAACTTGGGTTAATGAAAAGGGTGGTCGATAGGAAATTTTTGTTTTTTACCATTAAAGTTATTATCCTTAGCACATCACTCCTGATTCCTAACCATCATTTTCTTCTTATGCGGATCAGGTTGTTGAATTGGTGAAGACATTTCAATATTAAGATTACCTTTCATTTAGGACCTAGGAGGGAGTTCAAGGGGAACTAGTGCAAGTGACTAATACAATTCCTGAATAAACACTTTTACTGATGTACAATCCCTGAGCACCTCCTATACAGAAAAAAAAAAGCTTAAATCTGTTCTCTGTTGTTCTGCTTTTACCTCTTATTTTACTGTAAGCAGAGATCTCCCTCCTTCACCTGCTTCTCTTTGGGAATCTGCAGCTGCTTGCAATGAAAAGAAAAGCAGGTCTGTATCCCAGACTTGTGTTTATCCAGTCCCTATATCCACTCATCTCTGATTTGCCTCTGAGTTTTTGCATGATTTTGTTACAAGATCATTTTTGGAAAGTGAAGGAAGTGAGACAGTGTAGAATTTAGGTGTAATAGAAGCAATAGAAAAGCATTTCCGGTTATGGTCATGACTAGCATCTTGTATTAAACTAACCTTGCCACCAAAAGTAACCATACAATCTGGGCAGAATACCTAACACAATCATTTGAAGGTACTGAAGAGCAGTCAACACAGGCAAGAATTCAGGGGCTACAGTTCCAAGAAGGGAAAGACAAGGAAATGAGTTCCACATTCACCTTGGGTGCTTTCTCTTGAGTATGTTCGACAATTCACTGGATGGGGGTACTATGGGGAAATGGAGAGATGTGGGAAAGAATGAGGGGAAGGAAGAATAAAGTCTCAGCAGAAAGCAGTAGTTTCACTGAACTGAGAAGATAAAGGATTTGATGTTTGTGGCTGCTAAAGAAACTGGAGTTTGAGAAACAAATCCTGGAGAGAGGAGGACCACAGAGAAGTGAGACTCAACATATGATGCAGTATCCCTTCAAGACATTTTTTCCTTTAATTTCTAAGCCATTAACATGCAAATCGGTTTTCAAGAAATCTAGCAGAAAGCAAAACTGGGAGTCTAAAGAGCTGAGCAGAAGTTTCAGGAGCATGGGGTTCAAGGAATACAGAAATAGGAAACCAGGGCCCACTAAAGTGGAGGGGTCCAGGCTTGCAGATGAGACTCAGGCTCTGTTCATGGAGTAAGAGTCAATTCCGGGAATAAAGGCAAAACTGGCCTAGGCTATTTTTGCACTTAAATATAGTCTTTAAATGAGATCAAAGTGATCTGCCTCTACTTTCTCTACTGCTACAAGAAAACTTAACTTTTGTGGATTTACTGTACCCATTGTCTTCACAGTTTTTGAAGTATAATGTTCAGCATTCAATTAAAAAAACCTGCATGCTAAGAAACAGGATAAATTAAGAACCAAGTGAAGCAGTAAGCAACAGACACATGCTTACAAGTGCTTGAGGATTTTGGTTAATACTAGGATGAACAATTACTGGAATAAACTAGTTTTTTTTTTGATGTTAAACATCACTAATCATCGGGGAAATGTAAATCAAAACCATAATGATATATATCACCTCACACCTTCAGAATGGCTAAAATAAAAAACACAAGAAACAAGTATTGGCTGAGGAAATGGAGAAAAAAGAACCCTTGTGCACTGTTGGTGGGAATGTAAATTTGTGCAGCGACTGTGGAAAACAATATGGAGGTTCCTCAAAAAATTAAAAATAGAAGTACCATATGATCCAGTAATTCCACTACTGGATATTTAACCAGGGAAAACAAAAACACTAACTTGATATACACATCCCTGTTTATTGCACCATTATTTACAACAACTAAGACATGGGAGTAACCTAAGTGTAAATCAATAGATGAATGGATAAGGAAAATATTCACAATGGAATATTACACAACCACAAAAAAGGATGAGATCTTGTCATTTGATTCAACATGGATGGACCTGGAGGTTTTTTTGCTAACTGAAATAAGTCAGAGAAAGACAAATACCATATAATTCCACTCAAAAATGGTATTTTAAAAATTAACAAGCAAACATAAAGCAGAATTAGACTTATAAATACAGAGAACAAACTGATGGTTGCAGGGGTGGAGGGGGATGGGGGTTGGGAAAGATGGGTGAAGAAGAGAGAAAGATACAGACTTCCAGTAACAGAATGAGTAAATCACAGGAATAAAAAGCAGAGCATAAGGAATACAATCAATGATATAGTAACAGTCATTTAATGAGACAGATGGTAGCTATACTTGTGAACATAGCATAGTGTATAAGCTTGTCAATCTGCTAAGTTATATGCCTGAAATTAATGTAATATTGTGTCAAATATACTCAAATTTTTTTTAAAACTAGTTTTTTTTTTACCTGAAAATAAGTTAAATACAATTTTTGTAAATGTTTGTAAGTAAGTTAAATATAATATTGGGCTGTAATTTCCCAAGAGCCTTTTTGATGAACACTTTTTATATTTCCAGAAATTTCTGCAGGGCATTTTTCATATCTTTGTTCCTAAGACTGTATATCACCGGATTAAGGAGTGGGGTCACAACAGAATAAAACAGAGTCACAATCTTCTGTGTTCCAGCTTCATGCTCAGATGTTGGGCTCCCATACATGACCAGTACTGAGCCATAGAACAGTGAAACCACGGCCAGATGAGACCCACAGGTGGAGAAAGCCTTTCTTTTCCCAGCGGCTGAAGGGACTTTCAACACTGCTCTTAGGACCAGAGCATAGGATCCCATGATGAAGAGAAAGGGAATAACGAGGGGCAGAGGACTTAAAGTGGAGAAGATAGTCTCTACCACAGGAACTTTTTTGCAGGTGAGTGTTAGAAGAGGACCTGGATCACAGAGGAAGTGGTCAATAATCCTGGATCCACAGAAGGACATTTGTGAGATGATGATGATGGGAATCAAGAACCAGAGGAAACCAAATACCCAGCAGCTTACCACAAGATTGGTGCAGAGACGTCCAGTCATAATGGTTGGATAGTGTAGAGGTTGGCAGATGGCAAGGTACCGATCAAATGCCATAATAGCCAAGAAAAAGCATTCTGTAGAACCCAAGGAGAAGAAAAAGTAGAACTGGAGAAAGCACCCAGAGAAGGAGATGACCTTGGTGTCAGAGAGGAAGTTGGCTAACATGTTGGGGACAGTGGAGGTGACATACCAGATCTCTAGGAAGGAGAAGTTGGCGAGCAAGATGTACATGGGGGTGTGGAGTCTCTGATCCCAGCGCACAGCACAGATGATGGACACGTTGCCCATGAGGGTCAGGAGGTAGGCAACAGAGAAGAGCACAAAGAGGAGGATCTGCTCCTCCCTGGAGCAAGGGAAGCCCAGGAGGATGAAGCCAGTGATGGTGCTGGAGGTGTTGGGGGTGTTGGAGATATTCATGTATCTGGGAGCTGTAAAAAAAAAACCCATCAAATTATTGAATGACTGTAAAGAAACATGAGGCCCCAGATTATATTTAAACAATTTTGGGAAAGAAAATAAAGACACGTATGTTAATAGTTACCTTTTCTCTTTGAAATTGAAATAATTGACCTGGGTTGCTTTTTATTCTCATTCACATTTTCACTGTGGAATCAAGAAAACTTTGGTTAGAATTGATAAGGTCTTGAAGGAGAGTGTTATAGAGGTGTTTTAAGGTTATATTAGACCTTATGCTTAATAGAGTTTCTGTCTACCTACTTACCTACCTACATATCCTTTCAAAAATGGAATTTTTTCATTTTTAAAAGAGGTGACATCATTGCAGTTGTGGCAGAAACTGAGTCAAACTCGTTAGTTATGTTACACAAACTCAGAACTTTTTGAATGACTTCTTTTACATGACTTGAAACTGGCCTTATTTAAAACTAAATGATTAACTTATTAATTTAATAATATACGCCAATTTCAACAACAAGCCAACTGGAGGGAATTAATCTTAGTTTCTGTTGTGTTAAAACAACAATTGTAGTCATCCAGTTGACCAAGGTGAAAGAATTGTTAATGGCCCATGTTGAAACAAGTCTGTGCTTACCTGAAAAAGAGATACGAATTTGCCTACTCTACAGTTATAGATAGAATTCTATTCCAGCAGTGCAAGTTATGGATGTTATTGATAACATGGAATTCTAAATAGCAGTGGATTTGTAGGGGATGCAGAGCTAAAATTTTACTCCATCTCCTAGAAACTACTGGGGAGCATCTCAAGACAGAGTGGCTTTTAAGGGATGAATATACACATAATGCCTTTCTTTTATTCTAAATGAGTAAGAGTACTTTTGTTGAACAATCATGCCTCAGGACTTGGAATCACTTCGAATCCTCTGTAAATAAGTATATAAATGAGCAACATAAAGAAAGTTGTGTCCCTCACTGCTTCTTTTTTAGTGTTAAATCCATAGTTTGCTTTTTGAAATTTGCCAAGAGACCCAGGGAGCCTAATAATTTCTTACTAGGAGTAGTCAAGTTCTGGAAATCTGTAGGGTCAAGAGCAAAAGGTGGCACAGCCAGCTGACACCCCATCTCAAGAATTAGGTGTGGACACTTAGAGTGTTGTGTTGGAAGAAGAATGCAATTGTGTTGGGTGGTGATGAGACTGGGGAGTTATAACACAACAAATAGTCTTTTAAAACACTTCTGCATCATTTTAAACTCAGGACCCCTTGATTCCAATGCCATGGCGGATTCTTGGAGCCGATAAGATCTCTACAGATCTGCTTCTATTTAATGTATATAAACTAGTATAGGGCTTAATGGACCCTGCTTTTGGTGGGGTGAAAGTAGGCTAGATTCTGGTATCCACACTATGAACTTTAACTTTCTGGAAGTCTTTTCCTTTTCTGCTTTTTTTTTTTTAAAAACCCACTAACATGTTTTCTTCTTTTAATTTTTTTAATGTTTATTTATTTTTGAGATAGACAGAGACATAACATGAGTGGGTTAGGGGCAGAGAGAGAGGGAGACACAGAATCCGAAGCAGGCTCCAGGCTCCGAGCTGTCAGCACAGAGCCTGTCTCAGGGCTCAAACTCAGGAGCTGTGAGATCATGACTTGAGCTGAAGTCAGACGCTCAATCAACTGAGCCACCAAGGTGCCCCTCTGCTTTTTTTTTTTTTAATATGAAATTTATTGTCAAATTGGTTTCCATACAACACCCAGTGCTCATCCCAACAGGTGCCCTCCTCAATACCCATCACCCACCCACCCTTCCCTCCCACCCCCCATAAACCCTCAGTTTGTTCTCACTTTTTAGGAGTCTCTTATGTTTTGGCTCCCTCCCTCCCTAACCATTTTTTTTTCCTTCCCCTCCCCCATGGTCTTCTGTTAAGTTTCTCAGGATCCACATAGGAGTGAAAACATATGGAATCTGTTCTTCTCTGTATGACTTATTTCACTTAGCATCACACTCTCCAGTTCCATCCACGTTGCTACAAATGGCCATATTTCATTCTTTCTCATTGCAACGTAGTATTCCATTGTGTATAGAAACCACAATTGCTTTATCCATTCATCAGTTGATGGACATTTAGGCTCTTTCCATAATTTGGCAATTGTTGAGAGTGCTGCTATAAACACTGGGGTACAAGTGCCCCTATGCCTCAGTACTCCTGTATCCCTTGGGTAAATTCCTAGCAGTGCTACTGCTGGGTCATAGGGTATATCTATTTTTAATTTTTGGCGGAACCTCCACACTGTTTTCTAGAGTGACTGCACCAGTTTGCATTCCCACCAACAGTGCAAGAGGGTTCCCGTTTCTCCACATCCTCTCCAGCATCTATAGTCTCCTGATTTGTTCATTTTAGCCATTCTGACTGGCATGAGGTGATATCTGAGTGTGGTTTTGATTTGTATTTCCCTGATGAGGAGTGATGTTGAGCATCTTTTCATGTGCCTGTTGGCCATCTGGATGTCTTTTTTAGAGAAGTATCATTCATGTTTTCTGCCCATTTCTTCACTTGATTGTTTTTCAGGTGTGGAGTTTGGTGAGTTCTTTATACATTTTGGATACTAGCCCTTTGTCTGATGTGCCATTTGCAAATATCTTTTCCCATTCCATCGGTTGCCTTTTAGTTTTATTGATTGTTTCCTTTGCTGTGCAGCAGCTTTTTATCTTCACGAGGTCCCAATAGTTCATTTTTGCTTCTAATTCCCTTGCCTTTGGGGATGTGTCAAGTAAGAACTTGCTACAGCTGAGGTCAGAGAGGTTTTTTTCCTGCTTTCTCCTCTAGGGTTTTGATGGTTTCCTGTCTCACATTCAGGTCCTTTATCCATTTTGAGTTTATTTTTGTGAATGGTATAAGAAAGTGGTTTAGTTTCATCTTTCTGCATGTTGCTGTCCAGTTCTTCCAGCACCATTTGTTAAAGAGACTGTCTTTTTTCCATTGGATGTTCTTTCCTGCTTTGTCAAAGATGAGTTGGCCATACGTTTGTGGGTCTAGTTCTGGTGTTTCTATTCTATTCCATTGGTCTATGTGTCTGTTTTCGTGCCAATACCATGCTGTCTTGATGATTACAGGTTTGTAGTAGAGGTTAAAGTCTGGGATTGTGATGCCTCCTGCTTTGGTCTTCTTCACAATTACTTGGGCTATTCCGGGCCTTTTGTGGTTCCATACAAATTTTAGGATTGCTTGTTCTAGCTTTGAGAAGAATGCTGGTGCAATTTTGATTGGGATTGCATTGAATGTGTAGATAGCTTTGGGTAGTATTGACATTTTAACAATCTTTATTCTTCCAGTCCATGAGCATGGAATGTTTTTCCATTTCTTTATATCTTCTTCAATTTCCTTCATAAGCTTTCTATAGTTTTCAGCATTGCCTTTTAAACTTAGTTATTAAAAAGCAGATGTTTCAGCATCTGCTTTTAAACTTAGTTGTTTAGGGGCCCAATAAATTTCTGAGACCACATATTTATCTTTTATAAAAGGGAGTTGGAAACAGACAACTGAAGTGTTTAATGGGGTGCCTGGGTGGCTCAGTTGGTTGAGCGGCCGACTTGGCTCAGGTCATGATCTTGCAGTTTGTGAGTTCGAGCCCCGCATCAGGCTCTGTGCCAACAGCTTGGAGCCTGGAGCCTGCTTCGGAATCTGTGTCTCCTTCCCTCTCTGCCCGTCCCCCGCTTGTGCTCTGTCTCTGTCTCTCAAGGATAAATAAATAAATAAATGTAAAAAAATTTTTTTAAAAAGAAGTGCTTAACATTTTTATTTTTTTAATTTTTTTTACTTTTATTTATTTTATTTTATTTTTTTTAATATATGAAATTTATTGTCAAATTGGTTTCCATACAACACCCAGTGCTCATCCCAAAAGGTGCCCTCCTCAATACCCATCACCCACCCTCCTCTCCCTCCCACCCCCCATCAACCCTCAGTTTGTTCTCAGTTTTTAACAGTCTCCTATGCTTTGGCTCTCTCCCACTCTGACCTCTTTTTTTGTTTTTCTTCCCCTCCCCTATGGGTTTCTGTTAAGTTTCTCAGGATCCACATAAGAGTGAAACCATATGGTATCTGTCTTTCTCTGTATGGCTTATTTCACTTAGCATCACACTCTCCAGTTCCATCCACGTTGCTACAAAAAGCCATATTTCATTCTTTCTCATTGCCACGTAGTATTCCATTGTGTATATAAACCACAATTTCTTTATCCATTCATCAGTTGATGGACATTTAGGCTCTTTCCATAATTTGACAATAGCCAAATTAACATTTTAAAAAAGTCGTTCTGTACCAGCTCCACTCGTGGTTAAGGACATTAAGCATTTAGCCTTTTTTGCAGTATACCTGGAAGTGTGTTTTCAAAGTTATATGGAGTCACATGAGCCCGCTGATTGATCAAAAATAAAAACAAAGACACACAGGAAGCATTCTGCTATGTGTAAAGGTCCTTGGTGGATTCTGAAAAATATTAAGTCCAAAAGTCTAGTACCAATGCAGAGCAAGGTAACTTAATTATGATCAACTAAAAACAAATGTTACTAATAATTAGTATTTTTGACCAGGGCTGATTTGCTAGCATTTATGAAATTTCATTTTAGGAGTAAGCTTCTGCTCAACAATCTAATAATTGGCCCCTTGGATTAAATGTTTAAGAACTCTTTTTTTTTTTCCTGATAGAACTTACTTCAGTGTAGTATTTCCCCCCTTTCTTTTACCCTCATGTCTAATTATCAGCAATTTCTGTTCATTTTTCTCCAAAATAAGTCTCAGCCCCACCCACTTCTCTGTATTTCAAGCTGTCTTTTCTCCGCTGGACCACTGTGATGCTGTCCTAACTGCTTCTGGCTTCCACCATTGCCCTCTACAGCCTCCTATCCATGCCACAGCCAGAATGACTATTGGAAAAAGGGAAATCATATCAGTCCTTTTTCTTGCACACAGACTTCAATTAACTTCCCAAAGCACTTAGAATAAAATGAAAATCTCCAAACTAGGGTCTTTGATTTGCCCCTCTTAATATCCCCAACCTCATCTTGTGATACTGTTAACCAAACACACACATATATACACATTTTCTCTGTCTCTTATACTCACATGCCCACACACATATATATATAGTCTGTTGTGAAAAGGAGGCACACACATACTTCACTAACATAAAGACTTCAAATATAAAATAGGGTTCCACAAGCAGATGGGTTACAGGGTGTACATTATCCCCTGTGCTGATCTCCCTGGGAGATACACATCTTTGGATTATACCCACCCTAGTCATCATTTCAGTAGAGAGGGACCCATTTCTATAATGCTTTAAACTGAGGGTCAGCAAGCTTTTTCTTAAAAATTTTGGCTTGAAGACAATATAGTCTCTATCACAACTACTCCCCTTTGCTGTTTTGTGAAAGCAGCCACAGACAATACCTAAATGAACACATGTGGCTGTGTTTCAATAAAATGTTATTTATGTCCACTGAAATTTGAGTTTCATATAACTTGCATGTGTTGCAGTATTATTCATATATTGATTTTCAAATTTAAGCTAAAAATGTAAAAATTCTTAGTTCAGTGGCCATACAAACACAGGCAGCTGGCTAGATTTGGCCCACTGGTCACAGTTTGCTGACTCTTGCTCTATGTATATTTATAGGGACAGGAAGGCAAGAACCATCCATTTGACTGTGGAACAGTGGTAACTTGGTCCAACAATAATGACTTTATAAGAAAAAGAGAGGACCTATAGTGGTCAGCAGTTGGAATCAACCTCTTCTACTGAGCTAACAGACCTGTTTGGCCAGATTTCAGCTAAATTATTAAATGAGTTTACAACGCCATCAGGATTCGCCTTTTTCTCTCTGTCTCTACACACATACATACATGTGTACACACACAATTTGCATGTGCACATGATAGTTCAGAAATAGAATATTGGCCTTCTTCTAGTTAATAGAAGCAACCAAATACTTTCCTGACTCATGGTTTTCGTCCTTCAAGTTCACTCTTTATCCTAAGTGCCCAGCACAGTCTGAAGAAAATAGTATTTTGTAAAAATCTGTCAAAAAAAGATTACCTATACTGTACAGAGAATATAGATAGATGATAGATAAATATTTACCAGCCACTTCATTTAAACTTCAAAAAAGTTGTGAGATGAAATTTTAGGAAATGAAATGTACAAGAAAGGCTCCAACTGACCTGAGACTACTAGAGCATTAGCTCAGACTTGAGAGGAATTCCTTCCAAAGGAAGCAATGTGAGATGGAATATTCTGGGTAGTAGAACATGTTCCACTCCAAACCCAGAGGTTTCGGTCTGACTGCTAAAGATAGTTATGGTCCCACAGCTCTGGATGTTGAAGTAGGAGAGATTGGGATGAAAATTCTAAATTTGGCATCACAACAAAGTTGCTTAGTGGCTATACTGGAGGTTTGTTTGTTTTTGTAAGCTTTATTTTCTTTATATGAAAGGGGAGCAAAAGCATATGATTTTTAATCACTTTTTAGTATAAAATTCTTACTCCTATTCCAAGTACAGGACAAGTACACATGTTATAAAGACTTTAATAGATCTAGAGGTGATATTTTAGTTACATTTATGTCTCAGATAAAACATCAGTTGGATAGATTTTTGCTCATACATGAAGCCAAAAGATCCAGGCCAACTACCTTTCAGGGCATTCTCTGACTTTGAGAGTCTGACAAAGCTGCCCTGGAAAACAAGAAGGGGTGAAAAATGATTCTCTATGTGCCATCATCATTTCATGCTTGACTTAACTAAATTGACAGTGGGTGAAAAAAAGATATTTATTTTTTTTAAGTTTATTTATTTATTTTGAGTGAGAGACAGAAAGTACATGCATGTGCTTGAGAGCAGGGGAGGGGCAGAGAGATAGGGAGAGAGAGAATTCTAAGCAGGCTCCACACTGCTTGCACAGAGCCCTGACATGGTGCTTGATCACACAAGCTGGGAGATCATGACCTGAACCAAAATCAAGAATTGGATGCATAACCCACTGAGCCACCCAAGTGCCCCCCTCCAAAAGATAATTCTAACAAGACTGTATTGTTACCTGCCTTTTATTACTTGGCTCCTCTGTACAGAGAGCGGCAGTGGTGTTTACCTGGCATGAGGCTTTGGTCAGTGGCAGAAGGTTTCTCCAGACTGTTTTAGAAAGTGATGTGTCGGACATAGTGCACATATGAATACACTGCTGCTGAAGTTATGTTACATATTCAGGATGCTTGGACTGAATCAATTGATGAGTCAAACAAAATAAACTACACTCTCCCTTCTATTATATTTTGGAAAGATTGGATAGACCCAATCTAGGACAGCCAGGTCCTGAGATATAATGTGTAAGATGAGAGAAAGATGTTTCTCTGATATTTTACTTTTTTCCTAAAGCAGGTCTAAGAAGGCACAATGACATGAAAGGGTTATTGGTCTGCTCTCATAACAGCACATCCATCTACTTCATTTGGTTTGGACATATTGTCACACCTGTGTCATTTCTGTAAAAACCCTTGAAAATAAGGACAATGTTCTCATTTATGAGTGTAATAGGCAGCTAAGCATAGTAGAAAAACAAACAACTTGAAGTAATGAGCCTAGGGTTTGAATTACAAATCATACTTTACCAACTGTGGAAACTTTCTCAGATCAATTATATAAACTATTTCCTGGTTTGTTCATCTGTAAAATGAGCTGAGTAACACTTTCACCAAATGGTTGAATGAGAGAACCTGTGGAAGAATCTTATCTACCTCCTGACACACAAAAATGCTTAGGAATTGTTAGCTCTAGAATATGTACCTGAAGCAAAGTAAAGGGGCGACTTATTTAGGGGGTAGTACCTTTTCTAGCTTTTCTAGCTCTTTTATGTTTATTTTCTCCTCCAAGCACGATTTCATTCCTCTCAAGGCGACAAAAGGGCAATCCAAACCTGAAGTTTTCTCTTACGGTGTCTGATCTTCCTGGAGAGGAGAGGTGGTCTCTTCCACAAAACCATCAAGGAGTGAAAGTGTAGAAATAGGATGATCTCTTGGTGTTTGCCAGAGGTTGGAGGGATTATAAGCAGAGCCTCCAGGGAGTGAGCCCTACCCCATGAGAATCACCTTTCTACTTCTAGAAGAAGAATGGTATCAGGAGACTGTTCTGTGCTAGTTCTTTTCTTCCCATGGGGCCTGCTTTCTCTGGAGACCCTGATGCCTTCTGCCTTTGTATTCCAATTAGCAAAAATATGGAACGCTTCATGAACTTGCGTGTCATCCTTGCTCAGGGGCCATGCTAATCTTCTCTGTATCGTTCCGATTTTAGTATATGTGCTGCCGAAGCGAGCACTCTGCCTTTGTATTCCAGTAGAGTAGAAAATATTACCTTTTCCAGCCACAAACTTCTCAGGGATGACAAGAGGTCTAGTCAATCTCCAAACTACTTGGAGCACCTGCCAGCTGCCCAAGGGAAAGTCTATCAAAGTAACATGGGGTATGGTGGCTGTATGAAGGAAGCCACTCACTGGGCCTCTGCTGAGTGTTGTCAATCATGGGTTTTAGGGAAAGAGCCTCTTCTGATTTTCCAGAAATGAGAGATGGGGGAAAGTGTGATGAGATCTCAGGCACAGAGGGCTGCGCAGTTACAGCAGGAATCAATCTTCTTGGCTCCTACCTAGTTTCTTCATAGATCTTTCCCTTTCTTGTTTATGGTTGGGCTCTGTGAGCCTCAAGCAGCTGAGTCTCAGGGCACAGTTCCCAGGTCCAAGAGAGGCCAGAGCAGGGCAGTTCATAGTTCCACTCCAGCAGGTGCACCTAGGGGTTGGGCTTTATGCCTTCCTCATCTCTGATGGGGTGCAGCTCTTTTAGCACAACTCATTCTCCCTGTTTCCAACTATGGAAGGAGTTTCATCTTAAAGACTTTTTAGGGACACCTGGGTGGTTCAGTCAGTTAAGCCTCTGACTTCATCTCAGGTCATGATCTTGTGGTCCATGGGTTCAAGCCCTGTGTTGGGCTCTGTGCTGACAGCTCAGAGCCTGGAACCTGCTTTGGATCTGTGTCTCCCTCTCTCTCTGCCCCTCCCCTGCTTGCACTCTCTTTCTCTCTCTCAAAATAGATAAACATTAAAAAATTAAAAAAAAATACTTAGTTCATTTCATTTCCATGTTTGAACAGCTTTGATGTTTCTCTCAGTCCACAACACAGGATTCAAAATTGGCAAATCAGGACACCTGCTGTTCAGTTTGAGCCCATCATTATTATTACTATTATTGTTGTTATATTCCTTTTCCTCACCATTTCCTATAGATGTCCTTGTGTCATGGTCACATCAATCTACTTAGGCACTCAATGGAAGATCATATATTTTCATGGAGTGAATAATTTTATCCTCTGAAAAGTAGACAGAAGCATTGCATTAACGACTAGCAGTAGGGGAGTTAAGCCCTGTGGGGTGAGGGACACAGAGAGATTAATTTACTCATGCAGATGAAGAGAACTAATTTATTGAAATGTCCTCTTTATATTCCTTTTCTTTTTTTGTTAGCCTCTCCTCTAATTGTTCCCCTCAGCCCAGATATTTTCTCACAGAATTATTGGAGGTGGTATTAGTATAATGTAATGGAGATCATTGGTTTCTTGTCCATATTGTCTCCATATTTCCTCCTTTTTTTCACTTCAGCATAACTGCCAACATCCACATTTATTTCCCAATTTTTTTTTCTTGACTGGGAAACCAGCTTTGCCTGCCCATTCTTTATTCTTCCAGGCAGGAAGTTCTATAGTTAATGACCTCTGCACTCACCAGAAGCCCTCAACTATAGACAGATGACAGTTGGGGCGTCAATATTCCAGCTTCCTCAATCATATAGTGGGATAACTCTGGGATGTCTACTTGGCTACTTTGGGGTTCTCCAGAGGGATTATCTCATTACCCACAGTGGTAGCTGGCTTGACAATGTACCTTTTGTTGGAATACTTCCCTTCCTTTTTTCACTTTTCCCTGTCAATGTTCCCTTCATTACCCAAATGAGCTACCTGCCCTGGAATCCTTGTCTCAGGATTTATTTCTGGAGACACCAACAAAGACATAGGGGCAGGTACATTATAGCCCTACTACCATTTGTAGCAATTTTTAGATGAACAAATTTGTTTCAGGTTTCAAACAACCCAGTCAAACATTTTTTCCAAATAAACTTTTTACAAGTTAAATGCTGTGAGATGGGTGCTATTTTTTAATGTTTTCTTTTTTTAAATTTTTTTTTTCAACATTTTTTATTTATTTTTGGGACAGAGAGAGACAGAGCATGAACGGGGGAGGGGCAGAGAGAGAGGGAGACACAGAACCGGAAACAGGCTCCAGGCTCCGAGCCATCAGCCCAGAGCCTGACGCGGGGCTCGAACTCACGGACCGCGAGATCGTGACCTGGCTGAAGTCGGACGCTTAACCGACTGCGCCACCCAGGCGCCCCTTTAATGTTTTCTTTAAAACTATTATGTACTTTGTTTGGAAAGGTGAATTATGAAATTCTACTCTTCAAATTCACCTATAAATATGTAATCTACACTTATTCTCCATATGACTCACTCTACAACTTTTTTGGAGAAAGAGCAAACCACTTTTGCCTTACCTAATTCTGTCATCTCCTTTTCACTGGTCATAGTAGCTGGACAAGATTAGATTATGGGCATGTTTTCTGTTTTTCTTTTTTTTTCTTTCCTTTTTAAAATTTTATTTATTTTTTTTGGGAGAGTGCAAACAGTGGAAGGGCAGAGAGGGAGGACAGAGAATCTGAAGCAGGCTCTGTGCTCTCAGACTGACAGCAGTGAGCCCAATGTGGGGCTCCATCTCATGAACTGCGAGATCATGACTTGAGCCAAGTCAGACGCTCAACTGATTAAGCCACCCAGATGTCCTGTTTTTTGTTTCTCTTTATGCTAATTATGAAACTAAACTAGCATAGCCACTCAGCATTCACCAATAAACTTTGGTAAAAATTAAAAAAAATTTTTTGAGTTGTAGAAGTTCTTTATATATTTTGGGTTTTAACCCCTTGTCAAATCTATGGTTTGCAAATACTTTGCCATTCTGCAGGTCGCTTTTCATTTTGTTTGTTTCTTTTGCTGTGCAGAATTTTTAGTTTGATGTAGTATCACTTAGTTTTTGCTTTTGTTGCGTGTACTTTTGGTGTCATATCCAAAAAATCATTGCTCAGACCAGAAACTTTTCCCCTGTAGTAGGAAGCTTTACCCTTATGGTTACTTCTAGGAGTTTTTCAGTTTTAGGTCTTATATCTAAGTCTTTAATCTATTTGAGCTGATTTTGTGTATGGTGTGAGATATAGTTCCAATTTCATTCTTTTGTACATGGATATCCAGTTTTCTCACACCATTTATTGACACTATCCTTTCCCCATTTGGTATTCTTAGTCCTATTCCAAAGATTAGTTGAGCTTATATGCATAGGCTTATTAGATGTGTCTTTAAACTTTTTAAACTTACTACCATATTTTGAATCTTGCTACCAAGTTGGATCATACTAATTGTTTATTTTATCATCTGCTGGCTAAGCTGGAGAGTAGCATGCTTTACTTTCTTTCCCAAAGTAGTTACTTACATAGTCAAAACAGAAGATGTGTTCAGATCCTCCCTGGCACACAGTTTCCTTCAGAGTATTACTACAATATGAATATTCCAGGTTCTTATCCAGTTGATTGTGTTAGTTTCTTAGTGATGCTATAACAAATGCCACAAATTTAGTGGCTAAAAAAAATGCAACCATATTACCTTAGAGTTCATAGGTTTAGAGATTAGGGCATGAATATCTTTGGAATGTCATTATTCTGCCTACTACACTGGTCCAGGGAAGTGCAGATATAGACCCAGTTCTTGTAATCTGCGCAATCCATGGCAGGCTCAGGTAAGGCTGGTTTCAGGAGAGGACTCTGGCTTATCTTTCTTGGCATTATAATGCCTTCCCAGCCAAACTCCCCAGAAAGCCATATGATGGACACATGAAGATCCAGAGTGGGCTGGAGGGCTCCAGAAATTGTCCCAGTGTGTCTTGTTTAGGATTTTGCCATCTGCATTTTCTGAGGAGCTATCGGAGAAAAGAAAGTTACTATATTCTCTGTAGTACGAGAGAGATCAAGCTGAGTGAGACTCTCAGCCTTTTCTTTTCTCTATCAATTTTTAAATAGACATTTTCCTAATCTTCCTGCTTTCCTGCTCCCCATGAATTTATTGCCATGGATTAACTCTCTGGATTTAATTCTGAAAAAATGAATGATATATATTCTGACATTATAAATACAATTTTTATCACAAAGAATTAAGTGAACAGTATAGTTATTGAGATTTCATAATGGGTGAATAAACATAAGATATATCAGTCCTTTAAACCTAGGAATCATTGAGCCAAGTTTACTATTTTATTAATAAAATAACATACTTAATTATAATTTGAAATTCCTCTTGATATACTCTGTACTTAATGTAGGTAGTTAGAAAAAGCAAAAATGAAAAGAAGAAAAAAATCAAGTATACTTTTACTAGAGACACAGGATATCATTGGTATATTTATTCCAACATTTAGTTTTCCCAAGGATTAGATTTTTTATTTCCTTCTTTTTTTTCCCCACAGAGGATTAACAGTGTGTTTTCAATATTATATCCATTTACTTAAAGTTCTAATTAGCCATTTACAAGTCCTAAACATTAAGTAAGCATTTTAAATGATTTTAAACTTTTAACACTGAGAATGTTTTCCGTATTTGATATTGTTTGTAACTAAGGTATGACAAAATGGCAGTATGTGAGGGTACGTGCTTTGGCTAAGATGACTTGGGTTTGAATTAACCTGTTGTTATTATAAGTTTGCTTTTGAGCAATTATATTCTTATCCATACCTTAGTCTCCTCTCTGTAAAATGAGTATAATAGTGCCTACTTCATTAGGACTAAAAAAGATAATGCTTATAAAGTGTTTAGCAGTGGTTCATATATAATCAGCTATCATAATGAAGCAGCAGAGATGGATAGAACTGAAGTGCAGGGGTTCAAATCCTGGCTCTAAACTCACTAACATTCCTGACCAAGTCACTGAAACAACTTGCCCTCCTTTCCTCGTGTGTAAAATGGAAGTAACAACAGTGACCACCTCATAATATTATTGTGAGGTTTAACTGAGCTAATACCTAGAACAATGCCAGACACACAGGAAGTACCCAGTAAATGTTAGCTGTTATTGTGTTTAAAGGCTTATTAAGAGTTGTTTCTTCCATTTCTTTGTGTCTTCTTCAATTTCCTTCATAAATTTTCTATAGTTTTCAGCATACAGATCTTTTACCTCTTTGGTTAGGTTTGTTCCTAGATATTTTATGGTTCTTGGTGCAATTGTAAATGGTATCAGTTTCTTGATTTCTCTTTCTGGTGTTTCATTATTGGTGTATAGTAATGCAACTGATTTCTGTACATTGATTTTGTACCCTGCAACTGTGCTGAATTCATGTACCAGTTCTAGCAGCCTTTTGGTTGAGTCTTTTGGGTTTTCCGTGTAGAGTAGTGTGTCTACATATGAAAGTGAATGTTTGACTTCTTTGCCAATTTTGATGCCTTTTATTTCATTTTGTTGTCTTATTGCTGATGCTAGAACTTCCAATACTGTGTTAAACAACAGTTGTTTGAACAACAGTCCCTGTTGTGTTCCTGATCTCAGCAGGAAAGCTCTCAGTTTTTCCCCACTGAGGATGATATTAGCTGTGGGCTTTTCATATATGGCTTTTATGATGCTTAGGTGTGTTCTTTCTATTACAACTTTCTTTAGAGTTTTTATTAAGAAAGGATGCTGTATTTATCAACTGCTTTGTCTGCATCTATTGACAGAATCATATGGTTCTTATCCTTTCTTTTATTAATGTGACGTATCACATTGATTTCTTACACCATACACAAGAGTAAACTCAAAATGGATTAAAGACCTAAATGCGAGACAGGAAACCATCAAAATCCTAGAGGAGAGAACAGGCAACAACCTCTTTGACCTCAGCTGCAGCAGTTTCTTGCTCGACACATCTCCAAAGGCAAGGGAATTAAAAGCAAAAATGAACTATTGGGACCTCATCAAGATAAAAAGCTGTACTGCCAAGGAAATAATAAACAAAACTAAAAGGCAACCAAGGAATGGGAAAAGATATTTGCAAATGACATATCAGATAAAGGGTTAATATCCAAAATCTATAAAGAACTTACCAAACTCAACACCCCAAAAACAAGTAATCCAGTGAAGAAATGGGCAAAAGACATGAATAGACACTTTTCCAAAGAAGACATCCAGATGGCCAACAGACACATGAAAACATGCTCAACATCACTCACCATCAGGGAAATACAAATCAAAATACTACCTCACACCAGTTAGAGTGGCTAAAATGAACAACTCAGGAAAGTACAGTTGCTGGTGAGGATGTAGAGAAACGGCAACCCTCTTGCACTGCAAACTGGTGCAGCTGCTGTGGAAAACAGTGTGGAGGTTCCTCAAAAAATTAAAAATAGAACTTCCCTACGACCCCAGCAATAGCACTACTAGGAATTTATGCTCCTGTATCCTTTGTATAAGGGCACATGTACCCCAATGTTTATGGCAGCTCTTTCAACAATAGCCAGATTATGGAAAGAACCTAAATGTCCATCAACTGATGAATGGATAAAGAAGATGTGGTTTATATACACAATGGCATACTACTTGGCATTGAGAAAGAATGAAATCATGCCATTTGCCGCAATGTGGATGCATGGAACTGGAGTGTATTATGCTAAATGAAATAAGTCAGTCAGAGAAAGACAGATATCATATGTTTTCACTAATATGTGGAAATTGAGAAACTTAACAGAAGACTATGGGGGAAGGGAAAGGGAAAAATAGTTACAAACAGAGAGGGATGAAGGGAAACCATAAGAGACTCTTAAATACAGAGAGCAAACTGAGGGTTGATGGGGGGTAGGGGAGAGGGGAAAATGAGTGTGGGCATTAAGGATAGCACTTGTTGGGATGAGCACTGTTATTGTATGTAAGTGATGAACCATGGGAATCTACCCCCCAAACCAAGGGCATACTGTACACACTGTATGTTAGCCAACTTGACAATACATTATATTAAAAAATCACAATAAAATAAATAAATAAAATAAAATAAAATAAAATAAAATAATAAAAAAATAAATAAAAGCATGCATATGTTAAAAAAAAGAGTTGTTTCTTTGGGAACAAGTTGTTTCTTTGGGATTGATACCTAGACTTAATGGATCAAAGAGTATGTTCATCAAAAAATATAATAGTCCTTCCTCGGGGAGGAAGAACAAAATATTTATTTTTCAAAGATAATAAATTTCATGTCATTATTTCTTTTAGGACATTCCTCCTTCCATCTGATGTTCTTTTTCATTATACCTTACACTATGAGGTGGCTCACATACTTCACCAACATGGTGCCAGGTGTATCCACCAAGGTCCTATTGGGGAACACAAGTTCATTCAGAGGGTTCAGCTGAAGAGACTCTAATTAAGAGACTTTTTATAGACACATAGAGTTAAGAGAATCAAGAATGGATAGTGAGGTACTCAGAGACTAGTAGCACTGAGAAACTATCATTACACAAGACCTGAAAAGATCAAGAGAGGAAATAGTGTTCAGGAGCCCCCATGAGAGCTGGAGCTGTCAAGCAGGTATCCTCTGAGAGAAGCTGCAGTCATAGAGAGATGCAGCCATTGCTAGCACCAAGTAGTGAAACACAGAAGAAATGTACTGTTCAGGGTGAGCCAGAATGTTTGTGGGTCCCAGGGCACAAGTACAAGTGGACACTCACATACTAATATTTAAAAGTTAAATATTTAAAAGTTAAATCTAAATATTTAAAAGTTAAAAATCAAACTAACAAACTGTTCTGTAAAACATATCATATGCTTCTACATTTTCAGGTGTACTTTGTATGGACTTAGACTATTAGGTTCAAATTTGAATTCTCAGATTCCTGGGAGTTTCATGCAGAATGGTGGTGTGGAGAGAGCTGACCTCTGACTCCTGATCCCGGCTTGTGGCTTACTCTTTTCTCTTCTTACCCTTGAATTTGTTCCACAATGTGAGGGGCCCTCATACTCACAGGAGGACATCTAGCTTGTATATCCAGGCTCTGTCCACATCCTTCACATTGGCTCCAGTTGTCACCTATATGATCTAGGAATGTACACAGAATCTGCCATTCAGAAGATAGACTAAGGGAAGAGGTTCACACAGGCCCTGGAAGTGGACTTGGGGCCATTAGAGCAAGGAATTCCAGAGTCCTACATACTCAGGGCTTGATCTAGAAAGGGAGAGGGTGTAGGCTGTCTGTGGGAACATCTTGTTGGTTCCACAGCCACCTCACCATTAGAGAATTGGAAGTGGCCAGAGTGGGGCACTCAAAAGCACAGGAATAATCGCCATTTGCCTGGGTATATAGGCTGTGTTGAAGCTAACTTATCTCTCTTCCTTGCCTCTGATCTCCTGATAGTGTTTCCCATTGGCTGAATTTAGCTGGAAGCCATTTACCAATAGAGCTTGTAGGATGTAGTGTCCATGGTGGACAATAGAGAAGAGCACAAAGAGGAGGATCCAAATCTCAGAGAGCAAGAGAAGTCAGTCAGAGTGTTGGCACTTTGGAGGTGTTATAAATGTTCATGTATCTATTAAATGTAAAAAGACCAGCAGTTAGTGAATGTCAATGGAATGACCCAGGGTATCACTTCTGTCATCCCATTTACATCAAGTTAGGGGGTGGGACAGGCTCTAACTCCTACCTCTTTTGAGTATTGTAGTGGGGAATAGCATTTCACTCCCTGATTCTTTATCTTCTCCCTTTAAAGTATTGATGAACAGGCTCTACGTATACTGACTGTTCAGTTGGAGCTGACATGTGACATGGATACTTGCTCAGGTCCTTGCCATAGATCATGTCAGTGTCACTCACTGACTGTGGGTGTCCACTCAGGGGAAATAGAGTTAGATTTGCTGGCTGTACAAATACAATACAAAGGAGTTTTGGAAATAGTTGGTTTAGATGTTTCTGATACGATGGCTAAGTGATGTGAAATTGACTGACTACCATTTTTTTTTTTTTGCAGGGTCTGCAATAGTTTCCTTATTAAATTTTTTATCTTAATTGTTTGATTGACTTGATAATTTAGTTCCTTGCAACTCGGAATAGGGCTAACCATCTCTCTGGCTAAACTGGATATGGTCTTTGTGTTCGGAATTATAGCGTTAGTTCAGAAAAGGCATATCACACCCTACTCACAGCCTCAATAGAAAATATCCTTCTGTATATCACTTATCTCTTACCAATGATTAACAGTTATATAAAATATAAGCTTATGTTTCTAAAACTCTCTTCTTAATCTTTTATTTTTAAAGTTTATTTATTTTGAGAGAGAGAGCAAGCAGGGTAGGGGCAGAGAGAGAGAGGAGAGAGGGGAGAGAGAGAATCCCAAACAGGCTCTGCACTGTCAGCACAGAGTCCAATGTGGGGCTCAAACTCACGAACTGCAAGATCATGACCTGAGCCTAAACCAAGAGTTGGACACTTAACTGATTGAGCTACCCAGAAGTCCCTCTCTTCTTAGTCTTATTGAATTATGAATTAAGGGTTAACCATAAAACCGTCTGGTGTAACTCCCCATCCCCCTTCTCACCCTAATGCAAAACTATGCAATAATCATCATAAAAATAATTGATATTTGCCTGGGACTGAACAATAATTTGAACGATTTGACAGTATCTTGTTGAGAATTTTTGCATCCAGGTTCATCAAGGACATTAGCATTTAATTCTCCTTTTTAGTGGGGTCTTTGGTTTTGGAATCAAGGTTGCTGGTACTGTAGAATGAATCTGGAAGCTTTCCTTAGATTTCTCTTTTTTGGAACAGTTTGAAAAGAATAGGTATTATTTCTTCTTTAAATGTCTGATAGAGTCCCCCTGGGAAGCCATCTGGCCCAGGCTCTTGTTGTTGGGAGATTTTTGATTACTGATTCAATTTCTTTGCTGGTTATCGGTCTGTTCAGATTTTCTATTTCTTTCTGTTTCAGTTTTGGTAGTACACGAGTTTCTAGGAATTTTTCCATTTCTTCCAGATTTCCCAATGTGTTGGCATATAATTTTTCATAGTATTCTGTTATAATTGTTTATATTTCTGTGGTGTTGGTTGTGATCTCTCCTCTTTCATTTGTGATTTTGTCTATTTGGGCTCTTTCTCTCTCTCTCTTTTTTTAAGTGTTTATTTTTATTTTATTTTTGAGAGAGAGAGAGAGAGAGAGAGAGAATGAGTGAGAGAACACATGTGGGGGGTGAGGCAGAGAGAGAGAGGGGGAGACACAGAATTGGAAGCAGGCTCCAGACTCTGAGCTGTTGGCACAGAGCCTGATGTGGGGCTCAAACCCACAAACTGTGAGATCATGACCTGAGCTGAAGTTGGATGCTTAACCAAATGAGCTGCCCAGGCATCCCTCTTTTCTTTTTGATAAATCTGGCTAGAGGTTTATCAATTTTGTTTATTCTTTAAAAGAACCAACATTTAGTTTCATTGACATGTTTACTTTCTTGTTTGTTTCTTTCTTTCTATATCATTTATTTCTGCTCTAATCTTTATTATTTCCCTTCCTCTGCTGGCTTTAGGCTTCATTTACTGCTCCTTTAGGTGTAAGGATAGTTTGTGTATTTCAGACCTTTCTTGGTTCGTGAGATAGGCCTGAATTGCAATGTACTTTCCTCTTAGGACCACCTTTGCTGCAGAGGTGTTTGGACTGTCATGTTTTCATTTTCATTTGCTTTCATGAATTTTTAAATTTCTTCAATTTCCTGGTTAATCCATTCATTCTTTAGTAGGATGTTCTTTTTTTTTTTTTTTTTTTAATTTTTGTTTTCAACCTTTTTTATTTATTTTTGGGACAGAGAGAGACAGAGCATGAACGGGGGAGGGGCAGAGAGAGAGGGAGACACAGAATCAGAAACAGGCTCCAGGCTCCGAGCCATCAGCCCAGAGCCTGACGCGGGGCTCGAACTCACGGACCGCGAGATCGTGACCCGGCTGAAGTCGGACGCTTAACCGACTGCGCCACCCAGGCGCCCCAGTAGGATGTTCTTTAACCTCCATGTATTTGAAGGCTTTCCAAATTTTTTTCTTGTGGTTGATTTCAAATATCATAGCGCTGTGATCTGAAAATATGCATTGTATAATCTTTTTTTTTGGTACCTGTTGAGGGCTGATTTGTGACCCAGTATGTGATCTCTTCTAGAGAATGTTCCATGTGCACTCGAGAAGAATGTGTATTCTGCTGCTTTTAGGGTAAAATGTTCTGAATATATCTGTTAAGTCCATCCAGTCCAGTGTGTCATTCAAAGTCATTGTTTCCTTGTTGATTTTCAGCTTAGTGAACTGTTCATTGCTGTTAGTAGGGTTTTAAATTTCCATAATATTATGGTATTATTATACATAAGTTTCTTTATGTTTGCTATTAATTGATTTATATATTTGGCTTTTTTCAAGTTGGGGGCATAAGTAATTACAATGGTTAAATTTTCTTGGTGGATAAAGCCCTTAATAAGCCCTTCTTCATCTCTTGTTACAGTCTTTGCTTTAAAATCTAGTTTGTCTGATATAAGCATGGCTACACTGGCTTTCTTTTGGCATCCATTAGCATGATAGATAGTTCTTCATGCCTTCACTTTCAATCTGCTGGTGTCTTTAGGTCAAAAATGAGTCTCTTGTGGGCAACATATAGATGAGTCTTGTTTTTTTAATCCATTCTGACAACCTATGTCTTTTGTTTGGAGCATTTAGTCCATTTACATTCAGAGTAATTATTGAAGGATATGAATTTGGTGCCATAACACTACCTGTAAAGTTGGTGTTTTGGTGATATTCTCTCTTCCTTTCTAGTCTTTGCTGCTTTTGGTCCTTTTCCCCCCACTCAAAGAGTCCCCTTTAATATTTCTTGCAGGACTGGTTTAACTGTCACGAACTCCTTTCATTTTTGTTTGTCTGGGAAACTTTTTTATCTCTCCTTATATTCTGAATGACAGCCTTGCTGGTTAAATATTTCTTGGCTGCATATTTTTTTTCCCATTCAGCACATTCAATATTTCCTGCTACTCCCTTCTGGACTGCCAAGGTTCTGCTGTGAACCTGACCTGTCTTCCCTTATAGGTTAAGGTTTTGGGTTTTTTTTCCCCTTGCTCTTTCAGGATTCTTTCCTGTTTGTGTATTTGTTGAATTTGACTGTGATATGTCTTGATGATGGCTGGCTTTTGTTGAATTTAATGAGAGTTCTCTGTGTTTATTGGATTTTGATGTCTGTTTCCTTCCCCAGGTTAGGGAAATTTTTAGCTATAATATGCCCAAATAAACCTGCTCCTTTTTCTCTGTCATATTCTGGGACTCCTGTAATATGAATGTTATTATGCTTTAAAGGCTTGCTGAATTCCCCAAGTCTCCATTCAAGATTCACTATCTTTCTTTCCCTCTTCTTTTCAGCTTCATTATGTTCCATAATTTTATCATCTGTATCACTTATACATTCATTTGCTTCATCCATCCTTGTAATGGCATCTATTTGGGTTTGCATCTTAGTTATAGCATTTTTTTTGGCCTGACTAGTTTTTAGTTCTTTTATCTCTGTAGTAAAGGATTCTCTAGTGTTCTATGCTTTTTTCATGCCCAGTTGTATCTTTATAAGTGTTGTTTTAATTCTAGTTCAGACATCTTACTTATATCTGTATTGATGAAATCACTGGGGCATTACTTATTCTTATTTTTTCTTTTGGGGTGAATTCCTCCATCTTGGCATATTGTCGATGTTAAAAAAGAAAAGATACGGAACCTAGATTCTAGACGTGTTTTTGTCTGTTTGTTAAAAGAAGCTAAATTAAATCAATCAATCAACCAATAAAAATTGCTTTTTCTGTATCAAAAGAAAAAAACAAAAGAAGTTAGATCATATATCCCCTGGAGCTGAAGCTTTGCAGCACTTGCAGTAGACTGTGTGTGTGCCAGGAGTTTGTACTGATCTTGTGGGGGTGGAGCCTGCTGCAGGGACTTGCCCTAGTGGAGATGCTTCTCCAGGGCGCATGGGAGTGGGGCTTCGTGTCAGCACTTCTGGGCTCCACTTGTTGGCACTGTTTTGTTCACTGAAGTTGGTCCGTGCTTATGGGTGGGGTGAAAATGGCATTGCCCTGCTCTCCCCCGTGGAATGGTAAGCTTCTGCCTGCCGCTCTTCAGGAAGCCCTCACAGAAGAGCAAACAATCACTTCTCCTGTGTCCCTGCTTCTACCAGATCCTTGTCTTCACCCTGCCTATGTCTGAGCTGTCCACCTGCCAGGCAGCACAGCACTCATGCATTTTCATCTCAGGTAGCCACTTGGGTTTCAAAACTTCAAATTTTGGAGATCTGTGTAGTGCCACCCATGCTAATCATCTGGGGGAGATCTTGTTTCATTATGGCCAGTGCTGGCTTATCCAAGATATTGGTTGCGTGAACATGCAGCAGTTCAGATTTATGGTAAAGCACAGGAGAAAGCAGGCACCAAGGCTTACTGCCCTCAGCCAGCATACCCATTCTTTTTTTGTTTGTTTGTTTGTCTTAATCTTTTAAAAATATAATTTATTGCCAAATTGGCTTACATACAACACCCAGTGCTCATCCCAACAATGCCCTCCTCAATGACCATCATCCATTTTCCCTTCTGCATCCCCATTCTTATGTTAGTGAATGGGGCAACTCAATGGTGCCCGCTGGCTCTTTTGCTCCTGGGCAGGCTGTGTCCCAGCTCTCAAATCACTCCAAGTAGGGGAATTGTTTCTCCCTGTGTGACCCAGAGGATCCTCAAACCACACTACCTGCTCCTGGGTCTCCACCCTCTTTCCCCACTAGAGCACCGTCAAGTTCACTAGTCACAACCCTGGTGATGACTCAGACTTCTAAAACTTCAGACTTTGAGCTCCACTGCTTATAAGAACTTGCAATAGTCAGCCCCTCTCCTTTTTCCAGTTAATGGTTTTGGGAGTATTTCTTGTGAAATTCCCCATGTGCACTTTCACTCTTTCTCTCTCTTTCTCCTTTCTCTCTCTACAATCAGGGCTCCCTCCCCTACACAGCACCCACAGCTCTTCTCTCCTCCAAATCAACTCTCTGCAGTTCCTACCTTCCACAATGTGGTGGTTTTTTCACCTCTAGTTGTGCAGTTTTGCTCTCTCAGTCCTCAGATATATTTCTTGGGTGTTCAAAACGATTTGATATTTATCTAGCTGTGCTTGAGGACAAAGCAAACCTAGGGTCTTCCTATTCCTCTGCCATCTTAACTCCTTCTCCACACTCCTGAAAATCTATCCCATAAAAATAAAGACCCAAGTACGTTAGAGAGAGTGTGTTTGTGTGTGTGTGTGTGTGTTTGTGTGTGTTGCATCATTGTTTATAGGGATAAAAATAGGAAGTTAATGCATAGAAGTAGAGAAACAGCTGAGTAAATAGTGCTAAATGAACAATTAAAGGGCCAAGAAGAAGAATGAGTTAAAATTTATAGTAGTTGACTTTGAAGGAATTCATCAACATAATGTTAAGTGAAAAAATCATGATAAAAATAAGTATGCATTGTGAAAACTTCCCAGTGAAAACTGTGAAGGTGTGTGTCTCTGTGTGTGTCAATATATAATTATATGGGTTGGAGAACAACATAGAATGATATACATTAGTTGTTAATATTCTTATTTAGGGAGTGTCAGGTGTTTTTGGAGAGAAGTGGGGAAGGAGTGAAGGGAGAAAGGAAGAGTAAGTAAAGAAAAAGTAAAGAAAAGTGAAGAATAAAGTGAAGGGTGTCTTCCATAGAGACAGCATGCCTGTTGTGACCATATATGTAAAACTATATATGTGTGGGTATAAATTATATATATACACTGATATCAATTATATACTTAATATAATATGCATATGCATATAGACATGTCTGACTGATGAGGTGATTACCTAAAATTTAATGATTGTTATCTTAGGATAATGTGATTTATATCTGTTTATACTTTGTGTCTAAACATGTTTATAATAAACAAGCACTGTGTAAATAAAAGAAGATAAGATATTTTCAATATAAAAATACATATTTCAGAGAAAAATGACTTTACTTTGAGATATAATGCTAAATGTAAAGGGCAGGGCAAAGAACTGATACAGTTACTAGCTCTTGTGGTTCCTACCTTAAAGGAAATCAGATGGGCTATTTGAAGTTTCATGAGCCTTGAAGAATAATTTCCACATTTTAGTTATATGATAATGTTCCTTTGCAGATGTTGTGTTTAAAAAATGTATTTTGATTTTAACTTTTGTTATGTTTTATATTTAGACTTCTTTTGCCTATAATTGCAGTAAATTGGTGAACATGAGTTGGAGTTAAAAGAGCTTCATAGAGCAATCCCTCTCAAAATAACACAAGCATTCTTCACAGAACTAGAACAAGCAATCTTTTTTTAAAATTTTTTTTAACGTTTATTTATTTTTGAGACAGGGAGAGACAGAGCATGAACAGGGGAGGGTCAGAGAGAGGGAGACACAGAATATGAAGCAGGCTCCAGGCTCTGAGCTGTCAGCACAGAGCCCGATGCGGGGCTAGAACTCACGGACCGCGAGATCATGACCTGAGCCGAAGTCGGCCGCCTAACCGACTGAGCCACCCAGGTGCCCCAGAACAAACAATCTTAAAATTTGCATGGAACCAGAAAAGACCCCGAATAGCCAAAGCAATCTTGAAAAAGAAAACCAAAGCTGGAGGCATCACAATCCCAGACTTCAAGCTTTATTACAAAGCTGTAATCATCAAAACAGTATGGTACTGGCACAAAACAGACACTCAGATCAATGGAACAGAATAGAGAACCCAGAAATGGACCCACAAACGTATGGCCAACTAATGTTTGACAAAGCAGGAAAGAATATCCAATGGAATAAAGACAGTCTCTTCAGCAAATGGTGGTGGAAAAACTTGACAGCAACATGCAAAAAAATGAACCTGGACCACTTTCTTACACCATACACAAAAATAAACTCAAAATGGATGAAAGACCTCAATGTAAGACAGGAAGCCATCAAAATCCTTGAGGAGAAAGGAGGCACAAACCTCTTTGATCTTGGCTGCAGCAATTTCTTACTCAACACGTCTCTGTCTCCAGAGGCAAGGGAAACAAAAGCAAAAATGAACTATTGGGACCTCATCAAAATAAGTCTTCTGCACAGGGAAGGAAACAATCAGCAAAACTAAAAGGCAACTGACAGAATGGGAGAAGATATTTGCAAATGACATATCAGATAAAGGGTTAGTATCCAAAATCTATAAAGAACTTATCAAACTCAACACCCCCCAAAAAATAATCCAGTGAAGAAATGGGCAAAAGACATGAATAGACACTTCTCCAAAGAAGACATCCAGATGGCCAACCTACACATGACAAAACGCTCAACATCACTCATCATCAGGGAAATACTAATCAAAACCACAATGAGATACAACCTTACACCTGTCAGAATGGCTAAAGTGAACAACTCAGGCAACAATAGACATTGGCCAGAATGCGGAGAAGGAGGATCTCTTTTGTATTCTTGGTGGGAATGCAAGCTGGTGCAGCCAATCTGGAAAACAGTATGGAGGTCCCTCAAAAAACTAAAAATAGAACTATCCTAGACCCAGCAATTGCACTACTAGGGATTTATCCACGGGATACAGGTGTGCTGTTTCGAAGGGACACATGCACCCCCATGTTCATAGCAGCACTATCACCAATAGCCAAAGTATGGAAAGAGCCCAAATGTCCATCGATGGATGAATGGATGAAGAAAATCTGGTATATGTATACAATGGAGTATTACTCGGCAATCAAAAAAGAATGAAATCTTGACATTTGCAACTATGTGGATGGAACTGGAGGGTATTATGCTAAGTGAAATTAGTCAGAGAAAGACAAAAATCATATGACTTCACTCGTATGAGGACTTTAAGAGACAAAACAGATGAACATAAGGGAAGGGAAACAAAAATAATATAAAAACATGGAGGGGGACAAAACAAAAGAGACTCATAAATATGGAGAACAAACTGAGGGTTGCTGGAGGGATTGTGGAAGGGGGGATGGGCTAAATGGGAAGGGTTCTGGGAGGGGGGAAGGGGCATTAAGGAATCTACTTCTGAAATCATTGCTTCACTATATACTAACTAATTTGGATGTAAATTTCAAAAAAAATAAAAAATAAAGTTAAATTACAAAAAAAAGAGAAAGACTGAATTACAACCTTCTGAGAATCTTAATTTTTCATCTGAAGATTAATGAAATAAATTGAGGAATTACTGACTTGAGTTTCACAGACTGCTATGAGATCCATACATGGAATTCAAAGTGGTATCTTATTGAAATTTTAATAAAAATTAAATGTTTTTTAATAAAAACTAAAAAAAAAGATGTGGTACATATATACAATGGAGTATTACTCGGCAATCAAAAAGAATGAAATCTTGCCATTTGCAACTACATGGATGGAACTAGAGGATATTATGCTAAGCGAAATTAGTCAGAGAAAGACAAATATCATATGAATTCACTCATATGAGGAATTTAAGATACGAAACAGATGAACATAAGGGAAGCAAAAATAATACAAAAATAGGGCGGGGAACAAAACATAAGAGACTCTTAAATATAGAGAACAAACAGGGTTGTTAGAGGTGTTGTGTGAGGAGGGATGGGCTAAATGTAGTAAGGAGCATTAATGAATCTACCCCTGAAATTATTGTTGCACTATATGCTAACTAACTTGGATGTAAATTAAAAAATAAATAAATTAGTTAATTAAAAAAAAAGAGCTGAATAGACCCTTTTCAGGGATACTCCTGACCTTTTTATTGCTGTGATCCTGTAGACTATGAGCTATAATTAGCTACGTGGGAATAATTCATTTTCCTGCTCTTTTCCCCCTCACCTCTCCTTACTTTGCACACACTGTTCTCCAGGTGACTTCTGTAACAACTAATATCTCTCTTGGTCATAATCCACCTCACAATTTAAATTTTTTCTCATCGTAAACTGTCAGTTCCATGAGGACTCAAATGTGATTTTTCACCTTATTTGATTCATTTCCTAACTCTGTACCTGACATATTGAAGGTATTCATTAAATGTTTTTGATAAATGAGTGAACAATAAAGAATATAATAAATATAATTGTTCTGACAAGAAACTAGATATAACTTCAACAGTTTATTTCCTCCCAGAAATCCTCAGATGACAAAGTAATTCTCACATCGTCTCTCCAGAACCAAGAAGTCTGAATGAAAAGATATCTGTGGGCTCTTAGATCCTGACTCCATATGCTATGACCCAGGGAAGACACCCTGCTTTATAGATTCCTCAAGGAATCCAGGAATTATGGAAACACTGTTCCTCAGGATCCAATTCTTGGAAATTTTTCTAATACAGATGACATCATCATCATCATCATTAATAAATGTTGTATCAAGGATACCAAAGAGTACACAGTGAAAATATTTTCCTTTGCCTTGTATCTAAGACATTCCCAATCATCCTCCTTCCGAAGTTCAACCACTGTTAGATTTCATATCTACCCTTTGAAAGATATTCTATCCTTTAAACACACACGTACACATTTATGATTTTATACATAAATGACAGCTTATGTATTATACATTGTTTATTCTCTTAACAATATAACTTGTGGGTGGTTCCACCTATGTGCATCTAAAACTCCCTCATTTAAAAAATTCTATATCATTTTCCATTGCATGGGCACATCATAAGTTATCTAAATAGGTCTCCATAAATGGGCATTTGTGATTTCTAGTAATTTGGTATTACAATGCTGCAACAATAAATATTCTTTTGCATGCATATTTTCACATATGCGTGATTGATTATATGTGTAGGCTAGGTATTTAGGAGTGAGTGCATTTGCTGTTAATGGATACTGTGCATTTTAAATTTTGTTAAATTGTTTTGCAATTTGTCCTAAGTAGAAGTTGCACCAATTTATACTTCTATCAGTAATGTATATATTTCCCCCTCCTCAGATGAAAGACTTTTTGATGGCTACATATCTGAACGGCAAAAAATAATACTTTCTTATAGTTTATTATGTATTTATTTCTTTATGAGTAGAAAGAACAGCTCTTTAAAAAGATTTTTCTGTGCATTATATAGTTATGGCCAGAGCAAGTCAGTCAAAATTTCCATTCCCCAGCTTCTTCATCTATAAAATGAGGGAATTGGATAATGTCTCTGAGTCTTTTCTTGCTCTCATGATTCCAGGAAAAGTAGAAACAGCCATGATGAATAAGCTCAATAATAGGATGAACAATTTTCAGAGTGGTATTAGTTACTAATTTTTTTCACCTGAAAAAATATGAAGGTAGGCCAATTACCCCCATTTTTCTTTATCAAGGTCATAACTTTTATATTCCTAGAAATTTCTGCAGGGCATGTTTCATATCTTTGTTCCTTAGACTGTAGATCACAGGATTAATGAGTGGGGTTCCTACAGAATAAAACAGAGTCACAAGTTTCTGCATCCCAGCCCCATGCTCAGATGTTGGGCTCAGATACATGACCATCACCGAACCATAGAACAGTGAAACCACGGCCAGATGGGACCCACAGGTCGAGAAAGCTTTTCTTCGTCCAGCTGCTGAAGGGACTCTAAACACAGCTCTCAGGACCAGAGTATAGGAACCCATGATGCAGAGGAAAGGAATAAATAAGAGCAAGGAACTTATAATAGTCCAAAAAAACTCCATTACTGGGACTCTGGCACAGGTGAGTGCTAATAGGGGACCTGGATCACACAGGAAGTGGTCAATGATCCTGGATCCACAGAAGGACATTTGGGAAATAACAATGATAGGTACTGGGAACCAAAGGAAACCAAGTACCCAGCAGCTGACCACAAGATTAGTGCAGAGATGTCCAGTCATAAGAACGGCGTAATGTAGAGGCCAGCAGATGGCAAGGTACCGATCAAATGCCATAATAGCCAAGAAGAAGCATTCTGTAGAACCCAAGGAGAAGAAAAAGTAGAACTGGAGAAAGCACCCAGAGAAGGAGATGACCTTGGTGTCAGAGAGGAAGTTGGCTAACATGTTGGGGACAGTGGAGGTGACATACCAGATCTCTAGGAAGGAGAAGTTGGCGAGCAAGATGTACATGGGGGTGTGGAGTCTCTGATCCCAGCGCACAGCACAGATGATGGACCCGTTGCCCATGAGGGTCAGGAGGTAGACAACAGAGAAGAGCACAAAGAGGAGGATCTGCCCCTCCCTGAAGCAAGGGAAGCCCAGGAGGATGAAGCCAGTGATGGTGCTGGAGGTGTTGAGAGTATTTGAGATTTTCATGTGTCTGGAAGCTGTGAAAAAACCCATAATTACTGCATGTTCCTGGAATAGCAGAGGGGCTTCATTTTCTTTGTCCAAAGAAGAAACTGAGATTTGTTTATTTATGAATTATTAAGTCAATATTTATTGAATGTTTACTGTTTGCTAGGTATTTTTCCTAGATACTGGGGATATAGCTGTGAACAAAAGAGATTAAAATCCTTATTTCATTTAGCTTATCCCAGATAGGAGATTGCAATGTAGACTGGCATTACTCTGCATAATTCTCTTTTTCTCTCCTCCTAAACTAAATATACTGGGTTAGCTCTCTTCTTCACGAATGACTTTGTAAGAGTAGCTGAGGGGAGCGCCTGGATGGCTCAGACATTTGAGTGTCCGACTTCGGCTCAGGTCATGATCTCACCATTTGTGAGTTCAAGCCCTGCATCAGGTTCTGTGCTGACAAGAGCCTGGATTGTGTGTCTCTCTCTGCCCATCCCTCACTAGTTCTCTGTCTCTTTCCCTCAAAAATAAATAAAAACATTAACAAAATAAAAACAGGAAGCTGAGGTAATTTCTAATAGCAGTGTCATGGAGATGACCTGGGGCATAAGGGTTTCTGTAATTTTTAAAAAATGAATGGATAAATGCATTACCTTTAAGACCTCCATGAGTAGTCACCTAATGCAGCTGCTTATATGCAGGTGCCTTGTTGGGTCATGTGATTCTGGAGCAAGAAAACTGTGGGACTTTTGATATCAGTTAAAAATTATTTGATATTTGGCTATATTTCAATGTAATCTGTTGATTCAATATCTTTAATGCCATTGTCTACCAATATGAGAAAATCAAGTGTGCTGGAGAAAACTCCTGAAAAAATAGCACCTAAGGCCATTTGGATTGTTATCCTAAAGATAAAATTAACATCAATAATATGACCATATTGGAAAAGGTCTGTTCTCTGGGGGTAAGGATGAAGTGATGTGCTGGAACCACACACCTCTTTTCTGGACCCAAGTTTGTTTAGGACATTTACTCGATTCCTATGCCAAGGGCATGTGTCTCATAAGAACTTTTAAGATCTTAACCATCTCTGTTCCAATATCTATTGATTGCCACAGGGCTTTTGTGGCTTCAGCTAGGGTGGGAAGGGATGGGGAGAAGATGACTGTATTGTGAACTCCATCTTCTGTATGCTTTGCTGAGCTTTAAATTTGTCTGCCTGGGAGCTCAGGCTAAGTTCCACGTGATTATACATTTCTTCCTTCCTTCCTTCCTTCCTTCCTTCCTTCCTTCCTTCCTTCCTTCCTTCCTTCCTTCCTTCCTTCCTTCCATTTATTTATTTTTGAGACAGAGAGAGACAGAGCAGCACAGAGCCTGACGTGGGGCTTGGACTCACGGACTGCGAGATCATGACCTGAGCTGAAGTCGGATGCTTAACTGACTGAGCCACCCAGGTGCCCCTACATTTATTTCTCATAAAGGGCACTGAAAATAGGTTTTATTTAAAAAGCTTATATTTGTAAAGCAACTCTCATTTAGAGTAAAAATATTCAGGACTTTATGCTTTTGTTGAAGAAAAATTTTTGCCCTAATTTGCCTGTTTCTGTAGAATGTGTTAAAACTAATATTGGAGTCCATTTGGTACACTGCTTACTCACAAATGGCAGAAGGCAGGATTTGATGTAACGAATGAACTCAGGTTATCCAGTCTCAGAAGTTAAAAGAAAAATTCTATGAAGCTTGTAAATAAGTTTACAGACAGAATACCTGGACTTGATCAATTCAAGGAATCTGTTGCTTAATAGTGATTGTGTATTTTGGTTTGGATTGTTTTACTGGGTTTCCTCAAATCTCAATTTATACTTGGTCATCTATTTGAACATCTTATTACTGGAAATGTGGATAGTTTGAGTAAATCTTTATGGACTTTCTCTTTTAATATCACATCTCCCTTTCTCCTATCCTTCATATACAACTCAGTTACAATTTCTATTTGCTCTATTTCTAAAATTTATCTTGATGTATCTGCTTTTCTTTCTCCTGCATTTCCTTGTTCAAACTACCATTATTATTTCTCTGGATTACCATGAAGACCTCCTGAATTATCTCTCTTCTTCCTGCCTTTGCTTCTTTACAACCCATTTTCTACACAGTAGCCATATTGACCTTTTAATAATGTAAATAAGGTCATGTCATTTCTTTGTGTGAAAACATTCAGTAACTTCTCCAATGTAGAATAAAATCCAAGCTCCATTTTATGGTGCATGAGTCTCTGAATGATTTGACCTTCACCTACTTCACCAGTTTTTTCCCTTCCTCTCCCTCTTTTCTTCCTCTGCCTTTCCCTCTTTCCTCTTCTTCAGTTATATGGGCCTTCTTCCTATACTAGAATAAGCCAAGTCTGTCTCTGACCAGGTGCTTTTGCTCTAGGTTTTGTGTGTGTGTGTGTGTGTGTGTGTGTGTGTGTGTGTGTGTGTGTGTGTGTTGGAAATCTCATCTGGAACCCATTCTCAGTTTCCAGCACTAATATTCTCTTCTTTTGAACACCCTATGTTAGTTCCTCTGCCATTCTTTTGTTCCTAAAGTTCTATTTATTTTCTTTTAGGTGCTTATCAAGATCTAAAATTATTTTATTTCTTTACTTATTTCTTGCATTTGCCAGTTGAATGAAGTCAGGGAACTGGTCTGTTGAATTCATTGTTTGATTATAGTTGTGGTGTGTAGTAGGTACTTAATAAATTGTTGTATAACTGCTCTTTTTTTTTCAACAGATATTTTTCTAATTATAAATATGTATATCATAGAATACTTTGAAAAATGCATGAGTTGTAATGAAGAGAATAAGAACTTTTAAAAATATCTATAAAAGAAAATATTTTGGGGGCACCTGGGTGGCTCACTTGGTTAAGTGTCAGACTTTGATTTCAGCTCAGATCATGATCTCATGTTTTGTGAGTGTGAGCCCTGAGTCAGGCTCTGTGCCAACAGCGTGAGCCTGTTTGGGATTCTCTCTATTCTCTCTCCCTGCCCCTCCCCCCTCTTAAAGACAACAACAATGATATTTTGGGAGAAATATGTTCCAAGGCTTAAAATAATATTATTTATTTGAAAGTGATTTTTACACCAAATGAACCTAAAATGTAATGTGAGTAAAATTTGCAGGAATGAATTATTTAATAGCTTCCATGTATTATCTTGAGTTACTAGAATTCTGATACAGGGAATTCATTTGAAAGAGGGTTATGAAAGATTGAATGTTCTTGGTAACAGAAACTATTCTATTTTAAGTGATTATGTCTTTAACTGCTAAAGGATGGGTGGCAGAGAGGAAATGTAGAAAGACAAGGGCCTAAATTCTGTTGAATAAAAAGAAACAATTATCTTGCTTTATGGATCTAGCATAGTTATTTAACATCTCTTAGTTTCTTGAATGTAGAATGGGAGCTATACTACATAATTCTGAATCCTGTTTATTTCTGAGATGTTTGTTGTTATTCTAGAATACCCAGACTGCACAGGATAGTTAGAATTACAATTCTATAAGTGATATATAATCCTGAAATGAAAACCCTTGCTGGATATTGTGTTAATTATAAATGAAGATATACAGGACAGCTCCCTTGCAGGATAGTTTTCCAGGTAAAAGCCTGACAAAACTGTTCTGGAAAATAGGAAGTGTGTAAAGATATTTTATGCTGAATCTAATGAAATTAAATGGAAGTAAAGGTAGATATATTTCTGCTAAGCTCTCTTATCACTCACTGTTTTTCAGTTAGTTCCTAAGTGTAGAAGGCAGCTGTCATGTTAACTGTCCATCTAAGTTGGCTGAGTCCCCCTAAATGGGCCTCAGAGGGTGGCATGGCCAACATTGTGGGAACGTGAACACAGGGGTCTCACTGTATCTATGCGATTCAGGCTGCTTGGACAGAAGATTAATAAGGCAAAGAAGCTTCACTTTTTAACTTGTGAAATGAGTATCCACAGCCTGGATACATCCCAACTTCTGACTTCTGGATGCTAATCTGACAACCTGGATATTTTTCACTGATACTTTCTTTTTCCCTAAAACTGGACCCAGAAACACAGTGAAGTGCAAGTCTTGGTATCTTCACTAAATTCTTTCAGCAGCCAGTCCAGACAATTCCCCTGTGAACATAGCCCTCTGCCTTATGCCTAGGAGAGGCTGTTCCATGGAGGACTACATCTGGCTTCAAATCCTGCCTCCACCACTTTCCAGCTGTGAATGCTGGAGAAGTTATTAACCTCTCTATGATTTGGTTTTCTTTTCTGTAAGGCAGAGAGAGTGAGCATACCGACTACAGAGTGTTTTGAGGGTTAAATGGATAATATTTGTAAAATTCCTGGCAACCAGTTAGTGATACATAGCTCTCTATCCCATTGTATAAACTTTCTTGAAAGTAAGTGTACTTACCCATTGCCCATAAGTAGTTGGTAATTGTGGTATAATAGAAGTAGTACTGGATTTGAACATGGGAGCCCAGGACTTGAATTCCAGCACTTATATTGCATTGTTGTGGGAAATTCTACAAGCCAGTTATTTCATACCTCTTAGTTTCCCCAAATGTCAAATGGAGGTGATAATGCCTTCCCCTGGGATAAAGACTGTTACATGAGATAATGAAATGACAAGGTGGAAGCAACTCATCGATATCTAACATAAAATAAATACCAAATGTTTTATGTAAGACTGTAGTAGAATTAGCAGGAAGCTTTTTTTCAGAGATATAGATTCTCCACCTATATTTTAATATTTTTCCCTCTCTAAGCACTACATTACCTTCTTCCCTGAAGCATGAAAGGAAATCCAACTGAAACTTCTCAGTCAGTTTCTTGTAGGCTTTTCTGAGAGTAGAAGTAGTGGCCTTTGTGTAACCAGTTGGGAGAAGGTGTAAAAATAGGTTGGAATGAAGATCAGTGAATGTATGTACTGTAGGATCCAGGAATTATAAGCAGAGTTTGTCTTTTGCTCCTTGAGGATTCATTTACTGTCTCTAGAAGGGGAGCTGTGTGCCAGGAGACATATCTGTGCTAACTATTCCCTTGCTCACTCCCTTCTTTCTCTGGAGACCCTTGTGCCTCCATTTCTGTCTTTATTTTCCCCAGTGGTGGAGGAAGTAATATCTTTTATTGGGTCTAAATCTCTTAGAGATAGCCAGAGATGGAATCAATAGTGAACAATCACTCACCAACCTGTTCAGAATATGTATCTTATGCTTAAGGAAATTCTGTCAAACAAAACCCAAGATAAGGTGTCAGTATTGCAGAAGTTAATTTGTTTGCCTTCTGATAAATTGCTGTCAATTCTGAGTCTTGGGGAAAGATTCCCCACCCCCCACCAAAATAAAGAGGAGATTGGTTGGGGGGAGTAATGGACCTTAGCCAAGGGGCTGTGGAATCACTCTCTTTCCAAGGCCACTATGGCCTCCTCAGTGACCTTTCCTGCTCTTCTTTCAGTTAGACGTTCTGAGTCACAGCAGCTTTATTGAAGAATCCTGCTTCTCATGGGACACTTATCAGGCCCAAGGATACTCTTGGCCAAAGGGGTGACATAGCAGGGTCATTCTGCAGCTAAGTGCAGAGAAGATGCCCTTGGGAGTTGGCTTTCAATTTTTCTTCATCCTTAACAAAGGAGCAGATCTTTTAGCACTGCTCCTTGCCTGTTCCTTCATACTCCTTGAAGTAGTTTTCATCTTAAACATCTCAAACTTGGTTGAAGCACCTTTGATGTTTCCCCTACCCATAGTGTATAATAACTCAAAGTCTATAGTCTGGTCAATAAGGCCCCTGCGATACAGCTCTGCCTTATAAGTCTTGCCTCTCAGAGTTTCCTGTTCTTTTTTCCCCTCTGCTCCATCCATACTTACATGTGCACACACAGAATTCAAGGTACGAATCTGATAAGTGAGTCGTTTTACCTTCTGAAAGGCTTAAAGGAATGCCCTGACTCTAAAAGTGAGAGAACTCACTTCTATAGAGTGATAAACTCAAAGATCTTAATTCACATATCCAAGTGTGGGAGGTTTACAAGTCAATTGCATGCAAGAGTACTCATGTGTTGCTTTGCTTGTTTTTCTTCCTTTTTATTTGCCATTCCCACCCCTCCTGGTACCTGTAATTAGATCTTAGAATGCTTGATACTATGAGCAGGTACATTATGGATTGGATGGGATGTTGTGTGCTTGCTTAGGCACCTAATCGCCATTCATGATGTTTCAATGGGAAAAACTTGTTGCAAATTTCAATCAGTCCTTGCATGAATTTGTATTTTCAGCAATGATTACTTTAAAAGTACACACTTTGTATGGGAAACTTGTTGCAAAAGACGATGCAAAACAAAAACATCAATGATAACTAAATACACAGAGAGTTGATGGTGTTTTATTTACACAGTATTCTCCTTTTCCTTCACATTTCCAGTCAGCTATTTTTATTTTTTTATTTAAGTTTTAGTTAACATACAGTGCAGTATTGGTTTCATGAGTAGTTTTTAGTGATTCATAACATACAACACCAAGTGCTCATCACAACAAATGCCTTCCTAAATACCCATCACCTGTCTAGCCCATCTCCTAACCACTTCCCTCCATCAACCCATAGTTTGTTCTCTATTAGGAGTCTCTTGTGGTTTGTTACCCTCTCTTCTCTTTGTCCCCACTTCCCATATGTTCATCTGTTTTGTTTCTTAAATTCCACATATGAGTGAAATCATATGGTATTTTTCTTTCTCTGATTGACTCATTTTGCTTAGCATAACACATTCTAGCTTCATCCACGTCATTGCAAATGGCAAGATTTTATTCTTTTTTTATGACTGAGTGATATTCCATTGTATATATATATATACCACATTTGCTTTATTCATTCATCAGTTGGTGGACATTTGGGCTCTTTCCATAGTTTGACTATTGTTGATAATGCTTCTATAAACATTGAAGTGCATGTACCCCTTCAAATCTCTATATTTGTGTCCTATGGGTAAATACCTAACAGCACCACTGTGAATTGTAGGGTAGTTCTATTTTTTTTTCCTGAGGAGCGTCCATACTGTTCTCCAGTGTGGCTGCACCAGTTTGTATTCCCACCAGCAGTGCAAGAGGATTCCCCTTTCTCCACATCCTTACCAATACTTGTTGTTTCTTGTGTTGTTAATTTTAGCCATTCTTGTGAAGTGGTATCATGTTGTGGTTTTGATTTGTATTTCCCTGATGGTGAGTGATGTTGAACATCTTTTCATGTGTCTGTTGGCCATGATGTCTTCTTTGGAAAAGTGTATATTCATGTCTTTGCCAATATTTTACTGAATTATTTGATTTTTGGGTGTTGAGTTTGGTAAGTTCTTTATAAATTTTGGATACTATCCCTTTATGAGTCATGTCATTTGCAAATATCTTCACTCATTCTGTAGGCTGTCTTTTAGTTTTGTTGATTGTTTCCTTTGCTGTGTAGAAGCTTCTTATCTTGGTGAAATCCCAGTAGTTTATATTTGCTTTTGCTTCCCTTGCCTTTGGTGATGTGTCTAGTAACAAGTTGCTGCAAAGAGGTTGCTGCCTGTGTTGTCCTGTAGGATTTTGATGGTTTCCTGTTTCATATTTAGGTATTTCGTCCATTTTGAATTTGCTTTTGTGTATGGTGTAAGAAAGTAGTCTAGTTTCATTCTTCTGCATGTTGCTGTCCAGTTATCCCAACACCATGTGTTGAAGACACTGTCTTTTTTCCATTGACTATTCTTTGCTGCTTTGTCAAAGATTAGTTGACCAAATAGTTGTGGGTCCATTTCTGGGGTTTTCTTTCCATTCCATTGACCTCTGTGTCTGTTTTTGTGCCAGTACCATATAATCTTGATGACTACAGCTTTGTAATATGGGTTGAAATACAGAATCATGATGCCTTCAGTTTTGTTTTTCTTTTTCAGTATTGCTTTGACTATTTGGGTTTTTTTCTGGTTCCATACACATTTTAGGATTGTTTGATCTAGCTCTGTAAGGAATGCTGATGGTATTTTTAAAATTTTTAATATTTATTATTATTGACAGAGAGAGAGACAGAGAGAGAGAGAGAGAGAGCAGGGGAGGGTTAGAGAGAGGGAGACACAGAATCCGAAGCAGGCTCCAGGCTCTGAGCTGTCAACACAGAGCCTGATGCGGGGCTGGAACTCACAAACTGCGAGATCATAACGTGAGCCGAAGTCAGGTGCTTAACTGACTCACCCACCCAGGCTCCCCATGAATACTGATAGTATTTTGATAGGGATTACATTAAATGTGTAGATTGCTTTTGGCAATATATACATTTCAACAATGTTTGCTCTTCCAATCCATGAGCATGAAATGTTTTTCCATTTCTTTGTGTCCTCTTCAATTTCTTTCATAAGTGTTCTATAGCTTTCAGAGTACAGGTCTTTTACCTCTTTAGTTAGTTTTGTTACCAGATATCTTATTTTTTTGGTGCAGTTGTAAATGGGATTGATTCCTTGATTTCTTTTTCTGTTGCTTCCTTATTGGTGTATGGAAATGCAACAGATTTCTGCAAGTTGATTTTATATCCTGCAACTTTGCTGAATTCATGTATTAGTTCTGACAATTTTTTGGTGGAGTCTTTTGGGTTTTCCACATACAATGGTGAAAGTTTGACTTCTTCCTTGCCAATTTGGATGCCTTTTATCTCTTTTTGTTGTCTGATTGCTGAGGCTAAGACCTCCAGTACTATGTTAAATAGTAATGGTGAGAGTAGACATCCTTGTCTTGTTCCTGACCTTAGGGGAAAAGCTCTTAGTTTTTCCTCACTGTGGATATTAGCTGTGGGTCTTTCATGTATGGCTTTTATGATGTTGAGGTATGTTCCATCTATCCTTACTTTGTTGAGGGTTTTTATCAAGAATTGATGCTGTATTTTGTCAAATGCTTTTTTTGCATCTATTGATAGGATCCTATGATTCTTACACTTTCTTTTTATTAATGTGGTGTATTACATTGATTGACATGCAAATATAGAAGAAAGTGTGTTCTTCTGCTTTAGGATGAAATGTTCTAAATATATCTGCTAAGTCCATCCAGTCAAGTGTGTCACTAAAAACCATTGTTTCCTTGTTGATTTTCTGCTTAGATGATCTGTTCTTTGCTGTAAGTGGGTGTTAAAGTCCCCTAACATTATGGTATTATTATCAATTAGTTTCTTTATGTTGGTTACTAATTGATTTATATATTTGGGTGCCTCTGAGTTGGGGCATAAATATTTATAATTGTTAGATCTTCTTGATGGATATGATATAATGTCCTTCTTAATCTTTTGTTACAGTCTTTGATTTAAAATCTAGGTTGTCTGATATAAGTATAGCTACCCAGACTTTCTTTTGACATCTGTTAACATGGTTCTCCATCCCCTCACTTTCAATCTACAGGTGTCTTAGGTCTAAAATGAGCCTCTTGTAGGCAGCATATGGATAGATCTTGATTTTTTTTATCCATTCTGATACCCAATTATCTTTTGATTGGAGCATTTATTCCATTTACATTCAGAGTGACTATAGATATGAATTTAGTGCTGTTGTGTTACCTGTAGAGTTGGTGTTTCCAGTGATGTTCTGGTACTTTGTAGTCTTTGTGGCTTTGGCCTTTTTTTTTCCTCCATTCAAAGTCCCCCTTAAAATATTTTGTAGGCCTGGTTTAGTCGTCATAAACTCCTTTGTTTGGGAAACTCTTTATCCCTTCTTCTATTCTGAATGACAACCTAGTTGGATAAATATTTCTTGGCTGCATATTTTTCCCACTCAGCACTTTGAATATTTACTACAAATCCCTTCTGGCCTGCCAAGTTTCAGTGGATAGGTCTGCTACTATCTTTATGTGTCTACTCTTGCAGGTTAAGGACCTTTGCCCTTAGCTGCTTTCAGAATTCTCTCTTTACCTTTGTATTTGCAAGTTTCATTATGATAGGTTGTGGTGTTGAGTTGTTTTTGTTGATTTTGAGGGGAGTTCTCTGTGTCTCTTGGACTTGAATTACTGTGCTCTTTCCCAGATTAGTGAAGTTCTTAGCTTTAATTTGTTCAAATAATCCTTCTTCCCCCTTTTCCTGCTCTTCTTCTTCTGGGACTCCTATGATATGGAGACTATTTTTGCTTTATGGAATTGCTGATCTCCCTTGGCATGGTATAATAGTTTTCTTTCCATCTTCTTTTGAGCTTTTAGTTTTCCATAATTTTATCTTCTATATAACTTCTCTACTCAGATTCCTCAGTCCTCATTGAAAATATATCCGGTTGTTTTTGCAGATCAGTTATAGCAGTTTTAATTTCAGTCTGACTAGTTCTTAGGTCTTTGATCTCTGCATCAAGGGTTTCTCTGGTGTCTTCGATGCTTTTCTCAAGTCCAGACAGTAGTCTTATGACTGTTGTTCTAAATTTTTGTCCAGATATATTACTTATATCTGTTTTGAGCAAGTCCCTGGCTCTGATTTCTTTTTGACCTTTCTTTTGGGGAGAATTCTTCCATCTTGTCATTTTGGCTAAGTTTCTGCCTTTTGTCTATTTAGAATGCTGGTTATGTTTCCTGCATCTGAAGATAATGCTATATTAAAAAGGGGTTAGGCACTGTCCAGAGCCTGGCACTTCAGGATGTTTCTGTATATGCTGTGTGCACTCTACTGTTGCATTTTGGCTGCTCTTTCCCATTGGTCAGTCCTCTGCAGAGCTCCTCCTTGCCTGCAGTGGTGGAGTGTTTGGACATTTAACTAGATGTGCTTTGATTTGTTTGTTAAAATAAACCTCACACCTGCCACACTGTCACCTTTCAATGATGGATATCCATCTGCCAGTCCTCAGATTGATTTCTAGGGTTTTCCAAGTGATCTGACTTCAATACAGCTGTGTTTGAGGGATAGGGAAAGCCCAGGGTTCCCCTACTTCTCCACCATCTTAATTCCTCATCTCCAGTCACTTATTTTTTTAAGGATGAAGTTCAAGATATTTGTGTATCACAATATACCATTAGTAATAGTAGGTGAAACAATCAAGCTGTAACAAAATTCTGTTTCTATTTTTTTAAATTATGAAATACACAAGCCCAGTTCATATTGAACTTAGATCCATACTAAAATTAATTAAAATTTTTTTTCCTGTTGAAAAAAATTTGTAAAAATCTTGCATAGGATCAGCTAAGCATTTATCATTTAGGATTCAATGGTTCTTATTCCATTCTATTTATTTGTGCTACAAAAATGTTACTTTAATTTTCAAATATGATAGTTTAACTTTGAAGGCAAAAATTCCTTTTCATAGAATTTTTTTTCTTGCATGATTTTATTTAAATTCAAGTTAGTTAACATATAGTGTAGTAATGGCTTCAGAAGTAAAATTGAGTGATTCATCACTGACATATAACACTCAGTACTCAACACAACAAGTGCCCTCCTTAACCCATCACCCATTAAGCCCATCCCTCGACTTCTCCTACAGCAACTCTCAATTTGTTCTCTATAGTTAAGAGTGTCTTATGGTTTTCCTCCCTGTTTTTATCTTATTTTATTTTTCCTTTCTTTCCTCTATGTTCATCTGTTTTGTTTCTTAAATTCCACATATGAGTAAAATCATATGATATTTGTCTTTCTCTGACTGACTTATTTTGCTTAGCACAATACACTCTAGCTCCATCCACATTGTTGCAAATGGCAAGATTTCATTCTTTTTGATTGCCAAGTAATATTCCATTATATATATACACCACTTCTTCTTTATCCATTCATCAGTTGATGGACATTTGGGCTCTTTTCATAGTTTGGCTATTGTTGATAATGCTGCTATAAACATTAGGGTGTATGTGCCCCTTTGAATTAGTAGCTTTGTATCCTTTGGATAAATACCTGGTAGTGCATTTGATGGGTCATAGAGTTTATCTTTAACTTTCTGAGGAACCTCCACACTGTTATCCAGAGTAGCTGCTCTAGTTTGCATTCCCACCAATAGTGAAGATGGTTCCCCAGTCTGCACGTTTTTGCCAACATCTGTTGTTTCCTGGGTTGTTAATTTTAGCCATTCTGACAGGTGTGAAGTGGTATCTCACTGTGGTTTTGATTTGTATTTCCCTGATGGTGAGTGATATTGAGCATTTTTTGGAAAGAATGACTTTGTTTTTAGAAATCTACTTTAGAACCTGGAAGTTGGCACCAATTTACTAACATCTGGAGGGTCATTTGACTTTGTTGCTTGTTATTTATTTTGAGAGAGGGAGAGAGTGCACAAAAGTGGGGGAGGGGCATAAATAGAGGGGGAGAGAGAATCCCAAGCAGTCTCTGAGCTTGGATGTTGTAGACTCTAATTCTAAAGTTCTCTTTTGGCCAGCAAAAGAGCAGACACGGGATTGAAAGCGAGAGATGGCTAATGTCTGGGAGAAGACAGGAGCCCCGAATAAGGGTCCTTGCCCCATATTTATTCAGATCAGAAGGCTTACAAATGTGATGGGCATGTACAAAGAGACAAAGAAACTGTGAGCATTAACTTGTGGATGTGAGGGAAAAGCGTTTGGGGTTTGAGTCAATACAAAACAAAATTCCATGCCTGGTAGATGGGTAAATGGTTGTTAACAGCAGACTGGAGGCACCATGCCTGTTTATCTTAGCTAGCCTAGAGGATGAGACAGATAGGGGGAATAACCTCAGGGTTAATAAGGCACCTTTTCTTTTGTTAACCATATCCGCTCTGGGCTGCTTCGCCTGCAGGACAGGGGTCCATAGTCCAATTCACCAACTTACCTAACCTGGCCCTATCCTCCTGTGAAAGCAGCTTTTCTGCTATAGTGTTAAATGGGGAGTGCTTCCACCCTGAACGTATAATCTTGTTTATTTCATATACCTATGTATTGGGCACCTTTGCGCCATTTCTATTTTAGGTCTTTGCCTCTCCCTCTCTATTTTGGGGGCTCTACACCCCCTCCCTATTTTGGAGTGCATTCACATCTCCCTATTTCTGGCACCTTTGTGTTTCCCTTTTCTCGGGGTGTCTTTGCGCCCCCCTATTCTAGGAGTTCCAATCTGGTTTACCCAAATTCGGGTATGAGCATTTTGTGACTTTGTATTTCTTTATGCCTTGTTAACCCATTGGTGTAAGCCCGGGGGATTCCTAGATTACCCCCCACACTTGGTCAAAGTGTGTGTCAGCACAGAGCCTGATGTGGGGCTTCAACTCACAAACTGTGAGGTCATGACCTGAGCCAAAACCAAGAGTTGGATGCTTAACTGACTGAGTCACCCAGGCGCCCTGAGGCTCATTTGATTTTAAAAATGGTCAATTTGTAATGTTGATTGGATCTGGACTAGGAAAAGAAATCTGTCCCTCCCTCCTACTATAAAAGATATCAACAGGATAATCAGGGAAATTATAGAATAAGGACCTAAATGAGATAATAGTATTATATCAATATAAATATAAACCACATATTGTGGTTATGTGAGAAACCATTCCTTATATCTAGAAAATACATACTGGGAGCACCTGGGTGGCTCAGTTGGTTGAGTGTCTGACTCTTGGTTTCAGCTCAGGTCATGATCTTATGGTTCGTGAGTTTGAGCCTCGTGTCAGGCTCTGTGCAGGTAGCATGGAGCCTGCTTGGGATTCTCTTTTTCTGCCTCTTCCCCACTTGTGCTGTCTCTGTCTCAAAGTAAATAAATAAAACTTAAAAAAAAATACACACTGAAACATTGAAATGTAATGGTGTTACCAAACTCCAAGTTTGGCTGCCCATTGCTTGAAATGCCAATACTCAAGAGACAAGTTTTGAGTGGAAAGGAAATTTGAGCTTTATTCAGGAGGTGGGTCAACTGGGGAGAAGACAGACTTGTCCATAAACCAACTCAGGTTTCTGCCCTGCCCAGGAGTTTTTAAAGGGGTTTAAGGTAGTTAATCAGCAAAAGAAATGTAATGGCCTGCAGCATTTCTCAATCACGTGCATACTCTCTGGTGCCAGCTGCAAACGTTATCTCAGTGCTCCTGGGTTGTGTGAGGGCCTCAGTTCTTGTTTTGTTCAGGAGTACTCTCTTCTTTCTGAAAAGGAGGGCAAGATTTACAGATACACAAAGGGAGGTTAGTAACATTATTTGTGTGACCTAAAAAAAGAAAAAAAATTGCTAAAAAAAGTTGCTAGGCTAATCAGAAAATGGAGATTTGCTGGCCTCTGCAGTCTGGGAAAGTTCCGGTCTGTCACTCCTCAAAGCCAGCAGTTGGCAAACCTCAACAGTTAGTTCTGTTACAGATCAAGGCGCTTAGGTTTGCAAGCAGAGTGTGTTTCCTTAAGGTGAGTTAACCCTTAAAACCAGCTGACGTGCTGTAACAAAGGGGCAAGATGCCCGCAACTAACTCTCCAAAGGTATCTATGTAGAGAAAAACAAGACACATGCACAGGGAAAGAGAGAGAGAGAAGGGGGGGGGGTGGTAATAAAGCAATTATAAATTTTAACCATTTGGAATCTGGAATAAGGGCATATAGAAGTTCCATATTGTTCTTGCAGCTTTTCTATAAAGCTGAAAATATTTCAAAATGAAAAAATTACAAAAAAAATCCTCAGATCTCTTGTATTTAAGTATGTCTTTTTTCTCTTGGTTCTCAAGGTCGTATTTGGAAGCATGTAGCCTTTTTAAATTAGACAACTTCCAGAAATCTATCAGTAGCTACTTAATCAACCGTCACTATGTGTCTATGACTCTTCTGTGAATGAATATGAGAATTGCATAGAGAAATGTAGAGAAAAGTAGAGGAATGCAAATAACTGTAAATGGTTGTCCTCATCTACAAGTCTTTTAGCATGGGGAACTTACCACGAATATTCCAGAAGAAAAAAATGTGAAAAAGTTGCCAGGAATAAGCTATTTTATGAAATTATTTAATGAGTAAGAATTTTGGAGCTGTAAAGGACATTTACCTTGGGATAGGAAGAGTTATATTCTAAATATAGTCGTTCATTCGTGACCCCAGATATATTTCATGTGGATCTATCACTCATGTGAAATGTGAGAACTTACTCAGATATATGTTTACACTTTGTATTATTTCTTTAGAATTATTTTCCATATTTTATTATATATTTAAAACACACATGTATACATATATACTTAGATATGTATATATCTGTGTTTAAGTAAAAACTGGGTTCTGAATTGTGATTTGTATTATATTTTGCAGACCAACTTATTTTATTCTACTTCATTTACACTTGAAAGATAAATCAGTTTAAATAGTGAAGAAATATAAACAGTCTGCCAACTTTTTAGGGACACATTAACTCAGGAATGTGAGGCATAAGAAACAGTAGAATGTGATTGATAAGAGTCTTCAGTTTGAAATATTGCTAGTATGACTTTATCATAATTTATATCTTACCAGCTGATATCAGAGTCAAGAGACTTTGCTTGTTCTGTATAGTACCCATGAAACTGACTGCAATGAAGCTGGATGGCCAACCTGCCTTTTCTCTTTAAAAAAAAATTTTTTTTTAACGTTTATTTATTATTGAGAGACAGAGACAGAGCATGAGTGGGGGAGGGGCAGAGTGAGGAGGAGACACAGAATCTGTTTTTTTTTTTTAATTTTTTAATTTTTTTATTTTTTAATATATGAAATTTACTGTCAAATTGGTTTCCATACAACACCCAGTGCTCATCCCAAAAGGTGCCCTCCTCAATACCCATCACCCACCCTGCCCTCCCTCCCACCCCCCATCAACCCTCAGTTGGAGACACAGAATCTGAAGCAGGCTCCAGGCTCAGCTGTCAGCAGAGAGCCCCATGTGGGGCTCGAACTCACAAACCAGTGAGATCATGACCTGAGCTGAAGTTGGATGCTTAACTCACTGAGCCACCCAAGCATCCCAATCCACCTTTTCTCTTTTTCTATTCACAACTAAGTGTTCATTTTTAATATTCCTGCTCTTGCACCCATTATCTCAAGGGACTTACTGGCTCTCTTAACTTGATTATGGGAAATTTAAGAAAACACTTTTTTGAAGTCATAAGCTTTGTTAGAAAAAAAAGTAATGGACAGCATGGTTAGTGACTTTTTAATATAGATAAATATCCTTAAGTTATGCCAGTTCTTTTAAACTTGGAAACTCTGAGCTAGATTTATCATTATTATTATTATTAGAAATAATTTACTATAATAAATTTTATTATTGTACTATTACTTGATATAGAAACATTTTAAAATAAAGCACAACATTGGAAAAAAAAAGAAAAATTAGAAAAAAGAGACTATGTTATTACCCAAACATTGTCAATTATTATTTCTTTTAATTAAAAAAATTTATTTTAGAGAGATAGGGAGTGTGAGTAGGGGAGGGATGGAGGGAGAAAGAGAATCTCAAGCAGTCTCTATGCTCACTGTGGAGCCTGATATGGGACTTGATCCCATGACCCTGGGATCATAACCTGAGCTGAAATCAAGAGTTGGCCACTCAACTGACTGAGCCACCCAGTCACCCCCAAACATTGCCATTTGAACTATTTTGGTGTGCTTCCCTTTTGTCCTTTTTTCTAGACTGTATTTTAATTTCCTTGCACATAGGTGTCATACTGTATTTATAATAGTTTACTATGCTTGTTTACTAGGTTCTCATCAGCCATTTCCCATGAATGCTTACTAAGAGCTGAATATCATTCCAGCTTCAGTAGCACATAGAGAATTTTCCTGATTTTTCAATAATCTATTTAGTTATGCCATGACAAGTTAATAGTGATGAAAAACATCAACTTTGGACTCAGGGAGACCTGGTTGAGTTCCCACTTCCCTAGTTACTGTCAGGCTGTACAGATATATACAGAATACATATAAATATATAAATATAGAGAACACATATAAAGAACTCACATATAATAACCTAACATTAGGAGACAGCATAACATAACAGCTAATAATATGGTTTCTGGAGTTATACTTCTTTTAATTTTAATTTAATTTTTATTTTATTTCAATTAGTTAACATATGGTGTAATATTAGTTTCAGTGTCCATTAGTTCAGTAATGATTCAACATCTCCATACATCACCCGGTGCTCATCACAAGTGCCCTCCTTCATCCCCATTACCTGTTTAACCCATCCCCCCACCCATCTGCCTTCTGGTGACCATCAGTTTGTTCTCGATAGGTGAGTCTGTTTCTCAGTTTGTCTTTTTCCCCTTTTGTTTATTTGTTTCTTAAATTCCACATATGAGTGTAAATCATATGGTATTTGTCTTCCTCTGACTGACTTATTTCCCTTCCATAATACTCTAGCCCCATCCATGTTGTTGCAAAGGGCAAGATTTTATTCTTTTTTATGGCTGAGTAATAATAGTCCACTTTATGTATGTACTACATCTTTATCCATTCTGCTGTCAGTGGACACACTTGGACTGCTTTCATAATTTGGCTGTTGTAAATAACGCTGCAACAAGCATAAAGGTGCATATACCTTTTCAAGTTAATGTTTTCATAATCTTTGGGTAAATACCCAGTAATGTAATTACTGGATTATATGGTAATTCTATTTTTAATTTTTTGAGGAACCTCCATACTGTCTTCCGCAGTGGCTGGACTGGTTGTATTCTCACCAAGAGTACATGAGAATTCCTTTTTCTCCACATCCTTGCCAACACTTGTTTCTTGTGTTTTTGATTTCAGCCATTTTGATGGGTGTGAGATAATATCTCCTTGTGGTTTTAATTTCCAGTTCTCTGATGATAAGTGATGTTGAGCATCTTTTCATATGTCTATTGGCCATCTTCTTGATATGTCTTCTTTGGAGAAATGTCTGTTTATGTCTTCTGCCCATTTTCTACTTGGATTATTTGTATTTTGGGTGCTGAGTTGTATATTTTTGAGTTATATATTTAGGATACTTACTCTTTATTGGGTGTGTCATTTGCAAATATCTTCTCCCTTTTAGTTGTCTTTTAGTTTTGTTGACTGTTTCCTTTGCTGTGCAGAGCTTTTTATTTTGATGCAGTCCCAATACCTTATTTTTGGTTTTATTTCCCTTGCCTCAGAAGACATATCTAGATAAATGTTGTTTTGGCCAATGTCAGAGAAATTATTGCCTGTTCTCTCTTCTAGGATTTTTATGGTTTCAGGTCTTACATTTAGGTTCTTAGTCCATTTTGAGTTTATATGTGTGTATGGTGTGAGCAAGTGGTTCGATTTCAGGGTGCCTAGGTGGCTCAGTCGATTAAGCGTCCAACTTCAGCTCAGGTCATGATCTCATGGTTTGTGAGTTTGAGTCCTGCATTGTTTTCTGTGCTGACAGCTCAGAGCCTGGAGCCTGCTTCGGATTCTGTGTCTCCTTCTTTCTACCCCTCTCCTGCTTGTGCTCTGTCTCTCTCTCTCTCAAAAGTGTAAATAAACATTAAAAAAAGTAAATAAAAGAAAGTGGTTCAATTTCATTCTTTTGCTTAAAATTTTTTTAATGTTTATTGTTTATTTTTGAGAGAGAGAGACAGAGTGCGAGTGGGGGAGAGGGTAGAGAGAGACGGAGACAGAATCTGAAGCAGGCTCCAGGCTCTGAGCTGTCAGCACAGAGCCCGGCGCAGGACTCGAACCCACAAACCATGAGATCATGACCTTAGCTGAAGTTGGACCCTTAACCGACTGAGCCACCCAGGCACCCCGTTATTCTTTTGGATGTAGATATTCAGTTTTCTCAACACCATGTTTTGAAGAGACTGTCTTTTTCCCATTGAATATTCTTGCCTCCTTTGTTGAAGATTAATTAACCATATAAGTCTTGGTTTATTTCGAGGCTCTGTATATGTCCTGTTTATCTTTGTGTCTGTTTTTGTGTCAGTACAATACCTTTTTCATTACTACAATTTTGTACTGTATCTTGAAATCTGGGATTGTGATACCTCCAGTTTTGTTGTTCTTTTTAAAGATTGCTTTAGGTACATGGTTTCTTTTTTGGGTCCATATACATTTTAGGATATTAATTCTTCCAACCGTGTGCATGGAATACCTTTCCATTTACTTATGTCATCTTCGATTTGTTTCATAGTGTTTTATAGTTTTTAGAATTTAGGTCTTTCACCTCCTTGGTTAAGTTTATACTTAGGTATTTTATTATTTTTTTGGTTCAAGTGTAAATGGGACTGTTTTCTTAATTTCTCTTTCTGCTACTTCATTATTAGTATATAGAAATACAATGGATTCTGTACATTGATTTTGTATCTGTGATCTTACTGAATTTATTTATCAGTTCTAGTAGTTTTTTGGTGGAATCTTTAGGGCTTTTTATATATATATATATATATATATTTATATTTATATATTTATATATTTATATATTTATATATTTATATATTTATATATATATTTATATATATACACACACACATACACACATATATAGTAATATATATATATAGTATCTTTATATATGTATATAGTATCTTTATATATATATTTATATATAGTGTGTGTGTGTGTATGGTATCATGTCATCTGCAAGTAGTGAAACTTTACTTCTTTACCAGATTGGATGCCGTTTATTTCTTTTTGTTGTCTGATTGCTGTGGCTAGGACTTCCAATACTATGTTGAATAAAAGTGGTGACAGTAGGCATCCTTGCCTTGTTCCTGACCTTAATGCAAAAGCTCTCAGTTTTTTCCCATTGGGTATGATGTTATTTGTGGGTTGTTCATATATGTCCTTTATTATGTTGAGGTATGTTCCCTCTAAACCTACTTAGCTGAGGGTTTTTATCATGTACAGGTGTTATACTTTGTCAATTGCTTTTTCTGCATTTATTGAAATGAGCATATAGTTCTTATTCTTTTACTTGTTGATGTGGTGTATGACACTGATTTATTTGTGAATATTGAACCATCTTTGCAACCCAGGAATAATCCACCTTTGCAACCCAGGAATAAACCCACTTGATTGTGATGAATGATTTTTATAATGTATTGCTGGATTTGGTCTGCTAATATTTTGTTGATTATTTTTTTTTTGCATTTATGTTCATTGGAGATATTGGCCTGTGGTTTTGTTTTGTTTTGTTTTGTTTTGTTTTTGCAGTGTGTTTATCTGGTTTTGGTGTTAGGGTAATGCTGGTCTCATTGAATGAATTTGGAAGCTTCCCTTCCTTTTCTAATTTTTGGAATAGTTTGAGAAGAATAGGTATTAACTTTTCTTTAAATGTTAGAATTCACTTGTGAGGTCATCTGGTCCTGGTTTGTTGGGAGTTTTGATTACCAATTCCATTTCATTACTAGTAATCAGTCTGTTCAAATTTTCTATTTTTTTTTCTGATTTCAGTTTGAGAGGTTATATGTTTTCTAGAAATTTATCCATTTCCTCTAAGTTGTCCAATTTTTTGGGATATAGGTTTTCATAATTTCTCTTATAATCCTTTGTGTTTCTGTGGTGTAAGTTGTTATTTCTCCTTTTTCATTTATGATTTTGTCTATTTGAGTCTTCAATGTGTGTGTGTATTCTTTTTTTTTTTTTTTTTTTTAGTGAGTCTAGCTAAAAGTTTATCAATTTTGTTGATCTCTTCAAAGAACCAGCTTCTGGTTTTATCGATCTGTTCTATTGGGTTTTTTGTTTTGGGTTTTGTTTGTTATTTGTTATATATCCTTTAGGTGTAAGGCGAGGTTGTTTATTTGAGGTTTTTCTTCTTGAGGTAGGCCTGTAGTGCTGTAAACTTCCCTCTTAGAACAGTTTTTGCTGCATCCCAAAGATTTTGAACCATTTTGTTCTTGTTTACTTTTGTCTCTATATATTTTTTAAATTTCCTCTTTGATATCTTAATTTACCTATTCTTTGTTTAGTGACATTTTATTTAACCCCCATGTGTTTTTGTTCCTTTCATATTTTTTCTTGTGGTTGATTTCTGGTTTCATACTGTGTGGTCAGAAAAGACCACATGTGGTGATTTCAGTCTTTTTGAATTTGTTGAGACTTGTTTTGTGGCCTAATATATGATTTATTCTGGAGAATGTTCTGTGTGTTCTATGTGCACTTGAAAAGAATGTGCCTCTGTTGGTGGGAATGCAAATGGGTGCAGCCGCTCTGGAAAGCAGTGTGGAGGTTCCTCAGAAAATTAAAAATAGACCTACCCTATGACCCAGCAGTAGCACTGCTAGGAATTTACCCAAGGGATACAGGAGTACTGATGCATAGGGGCACTTGTACCCCAATGTTTATAGCAGCACTCTCAACAATAGCCAAATTATGGAAAGAGCCTAAATGTCCATCAACTGATGAATGGATAAAGAAATCGTGGTTTATATACACAATGGAATACTACGTGGCAATGAGAAAGAATGAAATATGGCCTTTTGTAGCAACGTGGATGGAACTGGAGAGTGTGATGCTAAGTGAAATAAGCCATACAGAGAAAGACAGATACCATATGGTTTCACTCTTATGTGGATCCTGAGAAACTTAACAGAAACCCATGGGGGAGGGGAAGAAAAAAAAAAGAGGTTAGAATGGGAGAGAGCCAAAGCATAAGAGACTGTTAAAAACTGAGAACAAACTGAGGGTTGATGGGGGCTGGGAAGGAGGGGAAGGTGGGGGATGGGTATTGAGGAGGGCACCTTTTGGAATGAGCACTGGGTGTTGTGTGGAAGCCAATTTGACAATCAATTTCATATATTGGAAAAAAAAAAGAAAAGAATGTGCCTTCTTTTGTTTTAGGATGAAATGTTCTTAATATTTCTGTTAGATCCATCTGGTCCAATGTGTCCTTCAAAACTACTGTTTCCTTGTTGATTTTCCGCCTGGATGATCTATCCATTGATGTAAGTGGGGTGTTAAAGTCTCCTACTATTATTGTGTTACTATCAGTCACTTCTTTTATGTTTGTTATTAACTGCTTAATGTGTTTGGGTGCTCTCATGATGGAGGCATGAATATTTACAATTGTTATATCTTGTTGGATTGTCTGCTTAATGATTTATAGTGTCCTTCTTTGTCTCTTGTTACGGTGTTTGTTTTAAAGTCAATTTTGTCTGAAAAAAGTATTGTTACTCTGGATTTCTTTTCACTCCTATTTGCATGATGAATGCTTTTCCATCTCTTCATTTTCAATCTGCAGGTGTCATTATATGTGAAATTAATCTCTTTTAGCCAGCATGTAGATAGGTCTTGCTTTTTTTTTTTTTTTTTTTTTAATCCATTCTGTCACCCTATGTCTTTTGATTGGAGTTTTTAGTCCATTTACATTCAAAGTAATTATTGATAGGTATGTACTTATTGCCATTTTGTTACTTGTTTTATGGTTGTGTTTTTAGTTCTTCTCTGTTCCTTTCTTCTTTTGTTTCCTCACAGTTTGGTTGCTTTCTTTAGTGATGCACTTGGATTCCTTGCTCTTTATATCTTTTATATCTGTTACTGTTTAAAAAAATTTTTTTTAAACATTTATTCATTCTTGAGAGTGAGAGAGACAGAGCATGAGCAGGGGAGGGGCAGAGAAAGAGGGAGACATAGAATCCAAAGCAGGCTCTAGGCTCTGAGCTGTTAGCATAGGGCCTGACGAGGGGCTTGAACTCACGGACTGCGAGATCGTGACCTGAGCTGAAGTCTGGCACTTAAGCAACTGAGCCACCCAGGCGCCCCTGTTTCTGATTTTTAATTTGTGGTTACCTTTAAGTTTGTATGTAACATCTTATACATATAGAAGTCTATATTTTAAGTTGATGGCTGCTTAAGTTTGAACCTATTCCTTACTTCTCTTCCCCAAAGTTTTAGGTATATGATGTCATATTTTACATCCTTTTATTTTGTGAATCCCTTGACTGATTTTCATAGATATATTTAATTTTACTGCTTTTGTGCTTTTTACTTTTCTTGCTCCTGCTAATAGAATTTTTTTTTCCTACTCAGAGAGTCCCCTCTAACATTTCTTGTAAAACTGATTTAGTGGTTATGAACCCCTTTATCTTTCCCCCTCTTCTGAATGATAGCTTTTCTGGGTACTGTATTCCTGTTTATAGATTTTTTTCTTTCAGTACTTTGAATATATCACCACTCTCTTCTGAATGGCAAAGTTTTTGCTGAAAAATCAGCTGATAGCCTTATGAGATTCCCTTACGTTTGTTTTCTTTTCTCTTACTACTTTTAAAATTCTCTTTAGCATTACTTTTTTTTCATTTTAAATGCTATATGTCTTGATGTGGACCTCCTTGGATTGATTTTCTTGGGGGAGTCTCTGTGCCTTCTGGATCTAGATGTCTGTTGCCATCCCCAGATTCCGGAAGTTTTCAGCTATTATTTATTCAATAAGTTTTCTGCTTCTTTTCTTCCTCTCTTCTTCTTCTGGAGTCCATATAATGTGAATGCTATTATTCTTGATGGTGTCACTGTGTTCCCTAAGTTTATTTTCATTTATTATTATTATTTTTCTCTCTTTTGTTCAGCTCAATTGCTTTACATTGCTGTGGCCTCCAGGTCACTGATCCATTCGTCTGGTTCCTCTAGTCTACTATGTATTCCCTCTAATGTATTTTTTTAAATTTTATTCATTGAGAGAGAGAGAGAGAGAGAGAGAGAGAGAGAGAGAGAGAGAATGCGCACAAACCAGGAAGGGGAAGAGAGAGAGAGAGAGAGGAGAAAGAATTCCAAGCAGGCTCTTCTCTGTTAGCCCAGAGCCGGATGTTGTGCTTGATCCCACAAACTGTGAAATCATGACCTGAGCTGAGATCAAGAGTTGGACTCAACCAATGGAGCCACCCAGGGGCCCCCTCTTTGTTGAGGGTGTCACCAAGGTCCTCCACTCATTTTTTTAAGTCCAGTGGTATCAAGTCCATATTTTAAATTTTCTATCAGGCATATTGTTTATCTCCATTTTTTTTTTTTATAGCTCTCTTGCTATGATTTTGTCCTGTTTTTTCATTTTCATTGGGACATTTTTGTCTGTTTCCTCATTTTGTCCAACTTCTGTGTCTGTATCTGTGTGTTAGGAAATTCAACTATATCTCCTGCTCTTGAAAGTAGTGGCCCTATGAAGAAGAGGTCCTATTGTGCCCTGCAGTGCCTTGTTCCCTGTTTACCAGAACCTGGTGCCTCAGAAGTGTCTCCTATGTGTGTTACATGTACCTTACTATTGTGGCTTAGCCACTTTTGCCTTTAGTCCAGTCATATGCAGTGGCTCTCTTTGCCTATTGTGGGCAAAGTTTGGTCCCTTTTTGTTAGTGAGTCAGTCTGGGGTCACCTTGGGTCAAGTTGAGTTAGATCAGACATTTGCCTGCCCAAACTGCAGGATGTTTTCCCTTTGTTGTCCCCTGAGGAGCTTTTGTTGGTGGGAAGACTGGATGTCTGTCCCCAGCCCACTGCTGGGGCAGCATTTGGACTGATGTACATGGTTACCTTCCCTTCTTCCTCATGCAGGAGTCACTTTTGGAGTAGTGCTGACCCTTGTTGGGGCTCCTTGAGCATTGCCAAACTTGGGGCATCACTTTGGATGGTCTTGGCCAAAGGTGTATTTGAGGGGAGGTCAGCAGGAGAATACAGGGGTGGGATGTGGGGTGTTAGCAAGGTTTGTGTGAGTCTTCTGTGGGAGGGGACCTGGAGAGGAAGCCTGGCTGGAGGAGGAATGTCCACAGGAAAACTTGAGGGCAAGGTGTACTGTTAGCAAGTTAGGTAGTGAGTGTTGGTGCTATGTTGTTTCTGTGTGTCTAGGCTGGGGGGTAGGGAAGGGGAATGGTTGCCTGCCAGCTCTTTTATTCTTGGAGGAGTCTTCCAAGGATCCCTGCTGCTCCAGCACGTGCTCTGCAATTAGTAAATAAATCTCCCTCCTGTATACCTCTTGTGTTTTTCAAACTGCTGCTTCTATGCAGTATCTCCCCAGGGCTATTAGTTGTGCTGTCTGTTTAAGGGTGGGGACTCAGTTTCCTTTTGCCCTTTTGACTCTCCCAGAGTTGAGCCCACTGATTGTTAAAGTTCCTGATGTTAAGCCCTAATGATTGTAAGAACTCATGAAATTATGCCCCTCTAGTTTTCAAAGCCAAATGTTATGGGGATTCATCTTCCCCATGCAGGTTCCCTCTGCCTCGGGTGCCTGGTGTGAAGGTCTGTTTCTTTCCTCTCTCTGTGCCTGAAGCACTCCTCCCACAGCCACTCCTATGGTCTGTTTAGCTCCCCATAATGTCTCTGCCCTTCTTACCTTCTTCAGTGTGGCCTCTTCTCTACATGTAACTGTGGAGAGTCTGTTTTGCCAGTCTCTGGGTAATTTTCTGGGTTCTTTACACTGATGGGGCTGTTATATTGATGAAATGAGGTGAGTTTAGGGTCCTTTTTACTCCACCATTTTCCCTGTAAGTGGCAGCTATCATGATTTAAGTTATTTGTGCAATCTCCAACATGTTGGACAATTTTCTTTCTAAAGCCAGCACCATTTAATGTCCTGGTTGCTTCACTTGGTTCTACTTCTTTTTTCTAAGCACAAATGCATGATTCTTCTACTCTGTCATGGAAAATGGTCAGACCATGCCTGCTGTCACTCACTGGACCATTCTATCCTATGACAGGATCTGTGGTAGGGTGATGTGACTCTCTTGACTCACTGATTTTCTCATTCAGTCCCTATTTGATTTCTAAGTGGTATGGTGGTGTAGGTTGGGTTCCATGAACATAGATGCTAAGATTTCATGCAGAAAGTTTGTTGTGGAGTTCTCTTGGGAACAACAGCTGTACAGGATTGAAGAAAGTAGTGTAGGGTAGAAGGAGAAATTGAACTGTAATAAAGTTGAAACAAAAGTTTTAGCTGTTGCCATGTGGAAACCTGTAGCTGGGATGGCTGTTCAGATTGGTTGTGGATTGAGGCAATAGTATCAGGCCTTTGTACACCAGCCCTGACCAATCATTGGATGTGAACTGACCCTAGGTAGGGCTGATAGGGATTACCCTTTGCTTTGAGGCAATTTCTGATAAGGAAGCTAGTCCTCAGCACACTAGACTTCTGTCAGTTGGAGAAATGAGTGCCTCAGTCTTGAAGGAAAGATCTGGACAGCACATTACAACATCTGCTACATATGGGCCCACTGGGTGCCATATCCCATACCTATGGCACATCATAGAACATGAACTATGTGTGCTATGTGTCCTGTACCTATGCCATATCATAGAATAGAACATGTACTATAAACTCACCATCACTCTCACTGTTTCGTATATCTTTGGACCAAATACGTTGGTTCTAAGAACTATGCTTCAGATGCTTTCAGCAGCTGAAATGTGTATCTTGAAATGTGTGTCTTTGTTGGTGGTGATGTCTCTGTTCTCCATGGTGATGTATATGAATCTCATATCCAGCTATTTACTAGAAATGGAGATGACTAATCACATCCCCTAATACCCTCTATAATAAAGGTATCTTTTATAAAGACTCTGATTATAAACTTCCTCAATGATAGCCTACTCGATAAGGACATGAAATTTGTTCTCAGTCATATTTTTTTATTAAAATTTTTTTACATTTATTTTTGAGGGAGAGAGAGAGTGTGAGCAGGGAAGGGGCAGAGAGAGGGAGACACAGAATCTGAAGCAGGCTCCAGGCTCTGAGCTGTCAGCACAGAGCCCAACACAGGGCTCCAGCCCACAAACTGTGAGATCATGGCCTAAGCCGAAGTTGGACACTCTACTGACTGAGCCACCCAGGTGCCCCCTCAGTCATATCTTTTATGGAATGAATATTAGCTCATGAATAGTTCTTCCTATTAAAAGATCCTGTTGAAGGAACCTAATTATATTAATTGTACATCTCTGGCCTACTATACAAAATGAAAATATTTGGTAACCTTACTTTGGAGTTGCATATTATAAGGCCAAATGTAAAGGCACTATATACAGAAGTCAATAAAATATAACTTAATTTTTGTAAGATAAAGAATGAAAAAAGCCCTGATATATAGTTATAAATATTTTTATATGATTAGGAGCAGAGAGAACAGTATGAAGCACATGTACTAGATTGTTGATATTGTTTGTGTAGCAGAGATGGGTGGGGGTAGAGTGAAAAGTAGATTAAGAATTAAGTGGTGGTGGTAGAGAGTAGGAAGGAGAAAATAAAGGAGTCCACCAGAAAAAAAAATCTCATTCATGTAAACTTGACATATGTGAAAGAGTGTGTGATTTGTGTATACAAGAATACATGAAAGATTGGTCACTAAAGTATTAATGGTGGTTAGCTCAGAGTGGTGGGAGTTTAGATAACTTTAAAAATATTTTTATGTTTTATTGTTTGATAATTACTACAATGAGCATTTATATATTGAGCAAAGAGCAAGGTATTTTTTTTTTCTCTGTGGGTGAGAAGAATCACTGCATTAAGGAAATCTTTCCTGAATACCAATAAGTATCAGGGTATCCCTTGGAATTAAAAAGAAAGCCAAATTAATAAAAGTACATGAAATACACAAAGTACATTCCAGCTTACATGTTTCTGGCTCAAAGAATTAGTTCTGAATGTAATATTTTAAATATAAGTATAATATTTATACTTTGATGTCCTTTAAAGATTGATTTTTGTTTTTTTGTTTTTTTGTTTTTTTTTTATTATTTTTTTTTATTTTTTAATATATGAAATTTACTGTCAAATTGGTTTCCATACAACACCCAGTGCTCATCCCAAAAGGTGCCCTCCTCAATACCCATCACCCACCCTCCCCTCCCTCCCACCCCCCATCAACCCTCAGTTTGTTCTCAGTTTTTAACAGTCTCTTATGCTTTGGCTCTCTCCCACTCTAACCTCTTTTTTTTTTTTTTTTCCTTCCCCTCCCCCATGGGTTTCTGTTACGTTTCTCAGGATCCACATAAGAGTGAAACCATATGGTATCTGTCTTTCTCTGTATGGCTTATTTCACTTAGCATCACACTCTCCAGTTCCATCCATGTTGCTACAAAAGGCCATATTTCATTTTTTCTCATTGCCACGTAGTATTCCATTGTGTATATAAACCACAATTTCTTTATCCATTCATCAGTTGATGGACATTTAGGCTCTTTCCATAATTTGGCTATTGTTGAGAGTGCCGCTATAAACATTGGGGTACAGGTGCCCCTATGCATCAGTACTCCTGTATCCCTTGGATAAATTCCTAGCAGTGCTATTGCTGGGTCATAGGGTAGGTCTATTTTTAATTTTCTGAGGAACCTCCACACTGCTTTCCAGAGCGGCTGCACCAATTTGCATTCCCACCAACAGTGCAAGAGGGTTCCTGTTTCTCCACATCCTCTCCAGCATCTATAGTCTCCTGATTTCTTCATTTTGGCCACTCTGACTGGCATGAGGTGATATCTGAGTGTGGTTTTGATTTGTATTTCCCTGATAAGGAGCGACGTTGAACATCTTTTCATGTGCCTGTTGGCCATCCGGATGTCTTCTTTAGAGAAGTGTCTATTCATGTTTTCTGCCCATTTCTTCACTGGGTTATTTGTTTTTCGGGTGTGGAGTTTGATGAGCTCTTTATAGATTTTGGATACTAGCCCTTTGTCCGATGTGTCATTTGCAAATATCTTTTCCCATTCCGTTGGTTGCTTTTTAGTTTTGTTGGTTGTTTCCTTTGCTGTGCAGAAGCTTTTTATCTTCATAAGGTCCCAGTAATTCACTTTTGCTTTTAATTCCCTTGCCTTTGGGGATGTGCCGAGTAAGAGATTGCTACGGCTGAGGTCAGAGAGGTCTTTTCCTGCTTTCTCCTCTAAGGTTTTGATGGTTTCCTGTCTCACATTCAGGTCCTTTATCCATTTTGAGTTTATTTTTGTGAATGGTGTGAGAAAGTGGTCTAGTTTCAACCTTCTGCATGTTGCTGTCCAGTTCTCCCAGCACCATTTGTTAAAGAGACTGTCTTTTTTCCATTGGATGTTCTTTCCCGCTTTGTCAAAGATGAGTTGGCCATACGTTTGTGGGTCTAGTTCTGGGGTTTCTATTCTATTCCATTGGTCTATGTGTCTGTTTTTATGCCAATACCATGCTGTCTTGATGATGACAGCTTTGTAGTAGAGGCTAAAGTCTGGGATTGTGATGCCTCCTGCTTTGGTCTTCTTCTTCAAAATTACTTTGGCTATTCGGGGCCTTTTGTGGTTCCATACGAATTTTAGGATTGCTTGTTCTAGTTTCGAGAAGAATGCTGGTGCAATTTTGATTGGGATTGCATTGAATGTGTAGATAGCTTTGGGTAGTATTGACATTTTGACAATATTTATTCTTCCAATCCATGAGCAGGGAATGTCTTTCCATTTCTTTATATCTTCTTCAATTACCTGCATAAGCTTTCTATAGTTTTCAGCATACAGATCTTTTACATCTTTGGTTAGATTTATTCCTAGGTATTTTATGCTTCTTGGTGCAATTGTGAATGGGATCAGTTTCTTCATTTGTCTTTCTGTTGCTTCATTGTTAGTGTATAAGAATGCAACTGATTTCTGCACATTGATTTTGTATCCTGCGACTTTGCTGAATTCATGTATCAGTTCTAGCAGACTTTTGGTGGAGTCTATCGGATTTTCCATGTATAATATCATGTCATCTGCAAAAAGCGAAAGCTTGACTTCATTAAAGATTGATTTTTGTATTTCAATACCCAAATGATATATTTCTTCATTGTCCTCTGTTTCTTTTTACATCTATTTGTATCTATCTTAATTGTTGAATTATGAATTAAGTTATATCTTTTAATAGGAAGAACTATTCATATTTATTTTGATTAAAGATGCTCATTACTCATTAATGTATCAATAGGTGTGGCCAATTATAAATCACAATGGGTAGTAAGTGCCCTGTGGACCTGTATTCTAGAAATACTTCTTTTCTGTGTATTGTGGCATACTTGTAAATAGATTGTGATCTGTGAATGGTTAAGTGCATTTTTTTTTTTTTTAAGAACTTGCCGTGCTTTCTCACTTCTTAATATTACTGGCTTTTATCTGTACTCTTTTTTCACTTGCTCTCATACCAATTTATAATTCCTTTGTTTATATCACATCTTGTCCATTTGCCACTTGTTTATGAGCCCTTCAAGAAAAGGAAATATATCTTACTTCTGTATATTAGTCATTTCTAGCTCAGTGTCTAGCATATTACATATATTTAATTGTTTTAATGAATAAATGATTATGGAGGAAAATAGTACAACAATAATAAAAATATAGCCACTTTCAATTTTTCATAGTTTATTTAATCTCATGGGTCCTCAAAAGAGGAAGAATTTTCCTACTTTGCTCCAATAGAACCAAGGAATTTTTAGTGAGATGACATCAAGAGGTTGTCAGTTTTCTTCTTTTTCATTTTCTATCAATAATCAGTCCTCTTCCTAATTTCCCAAAGAATCAAAGAATTATGAAAAAAGTTTCCCTGGTTCTAATTTTATACTGGAATAGTTGTAAGATTTATTTTTCAGTGTTAACATTAATGTTAAATGTTTTAATCTATGTTTAAATCTAGTATATGCGAATAGAAAGAAATTTTAAAAATACATAGGCATATACAGTGAAAATATCTCCTTCTTTCCCTACCCCCAAACACCCAATTAACTTTCTCAAAAACATCCCCTGTCTTAGTTTCTTCTTTCTTCTTCAAGAAGCACATAATGTATTTCTGAACATAAATATATACATACTCATATAATTTTTCTTCACGTGAGAGATAGCCCAAGACAGCGATCTTTTTCATTTTGTTTTTCAGTTAATGATATACTTTCAGGGTAGCTTTAGATCAAGAGATGTGTACAGATCTTAATTTTTAACAGTTATATAGTATATTTCATTCTGTGGATGTATAGTAATTCAATGTCCTTAACTGATAGGAATTTAGATCGTTCCAATATTTTTCTATTGGAAACAGTAGTCAGTATTCTTGTACATATACCATTTTTTTATATGTGGATATACTATTCAGGTTAATATCTAGGAATAGAATTTCTGAGTCAAAATGAATGCTTTTTAAATTTTGATAATTTTTGTCAAAATGTCCTCCATAAGTATTGTACCAATTTTGCTCTACTAGCAAAGGAATAGATTGATGCTTTTCCCAACATCATGTTTGATCTTCATCAACTTTTGTATTTCTCTAATTCTGAATAAAATAGAATGTCTTTTAGATATTTGAAAATATTTGCTGTATTCTTTTTTTTATACATTTGGCACCTTTTCTATTGTGCCGAGGCTAGAAGATATTTATATATATTAAGATATTAATCTTTTGTCTGTAATTCATGTTACTATGACAGATATTCTGAAAGGCAGAAATATAAGCTGAACTGGAAGAGTAAGGACAATTTGCTGTTGTTAAAAGAGTAATAGAAAACTTTAGGTTTTGGCCTAGGATTGTATTCTTGTGTAATTTGTAAGGTCAAATACAAATAAATATTTAGGGGCTGACTGTTATTCAACATAGTATTGGAAATCCTAGCCTCAACAATCAGACAACACAAAGGAATAAAAGTATCCAAATTAGCAACAAGGAAGTCAAAGTTTCTTTTTTCACAGATGATCTGATAATCTATATGGAAAACCCAAAATATTCACCAAAAAAACTGCTAGAACTGATCCATGAATTCAGCAACGTTGCAGCATATAAAATCAATGCACAGAAATCAGCTGCATTCCTATACATCAATAATGAAATAACAGAAAGTGAAAACAAGGAATCAATCTCATTTACAATTGCATCAAAAACCATAATATACCTCGGAATAAACCTAACCAGAGGTGAAAATTTTTTTCACTGAAAACTATAGAGAGCTTATGAAAGAAATTGAAAATGAAACAAAAAATAGAAAAATATTTTATGCTCATGGATTAGAAGAACAAATATTGCTAAAATGTTGATACTACCCAAAGCAGTCTACATATTCAATGCCATCCCTATCAAAATAACATCAGCATTATTCACAGAGCTGGAAGAAACCGAAAATTTGTATGGAACCAGAAAAGACCCCAAATAGCCAAAGCAATCTGGAAAAAGAAAACCGAAGCTGGAGACATCACAATCCTGGACTTCAAGCTGTATTACGAAGCTGTAATCATCAAGACAGTATGGTATTGGCACAAAAACAGACACTCAGATCAAAGGAACAGAATAGAGAACCCAGACACCGATCCCCAAATGTATGGCCAACTAATCTTTGACAAAGCAGGGAAGAATATCCAATGGAATAAAGACAGTCTCTTCAGCAAATGGTTCTGGGAAAACTGGACAGCGATGTGCAGTAAAATGAACCTGGACCACTTTTTTACACCAGACACAAAAATACACTCAAAATGAATAAAATGCCTAAATGTAAGACAGGAAGCCATCAGAGAAAGCAGGCAAAAACCTCTTTGACCCTGGCCGCAGCAACTTCTTACTCAACACATCTCCAGAGGCAAGGGCAACAAAAGCAAAACTGAACTGTTGGGACCTCTTCAAGAAAAAAAATCTTCTGCACAGCGAAGGAAACAATCAGCAAAACTAAAAGGCAACTGACAGAATGGGAGAAGATATTTGCAAATGACATATCATAAAGGTTAGAATACAAAATCTATAGAGAACTTATCAAACTCAACACCCAAAAAATGAATAATCCAGTGAAGAATTGGGCAAAAGACATGAATAGACTTTTCTCCAAAGAAGACATCCAGATGGCTAACAGATACATGAAAAAATGCTCAATATCACTCATCATCAGGGAAACACAAATTAAAACCACAATAAGATAGCACCTCACGCCTGTCAGAATGACTAAAATGAACAACTCAGGCAATGACAGATGTTGGCGAGGATGTGGAGAAAGAGAATCTCTTTTGCACTGCTGGTAGAAATGTAAATTTATGCAGCCACTCTGGAAAACAGTATGGAGGTTCCTGAAAAAATTAAAAATAGAACTACTCTATGACCTAGCAATTGCACTACTAGGTATTTATCCAAGGGATACAGATGTGCTGTTTCGAAGGAGCACATACACCCCAATGTTTATAGCAGTGCTATCAACAATAGCCAAAGTATAGAAAGAGCCCAAATGTCCATTGACAGATGGATGGATAAAGAAGATGTGGTATATATACAATAGAATATTACTTGGCCATCAAAACGAATGAAATCTTGCCATATGCAACTCTGTGGATAGATCTAGAGGGTATTATGCTCAGCGAAATTAGAGAAAGACAAATACCATATGGCTTTACTCATATGTGGAATTTAAGATACAAAACAGGGAAGGGAAGGGAACATAAGGGAAGGGAAGCAAAAAGAATATAAAAACAAGAAGAGGGACAAAACATAAGAGACTCTTAAATATAGAGAACAAACAGGGTTGCTGGAGAGGTTGTGGGTGGGGGGGATGGGCTAAATGGGTAAAGGGCATTAAGTAAGACACTTGTTGGGATGAACACTGGGTGTTATACATAGGGAATAAATCACTGGAATATATTCTTGAAATCATTATTATACTATATGCTAACTAAGTTGCATGCAAATTAAAAAATAAATAAAATTAAAAAAATAAATTGGAGGCTGAATTATCCTTGTTGAAAACTAGTGAAGACACTTTCCCTCTCCCCCACCTTTTTTTTTTTGAGCTTTTACTTTAGAAAACTTGTAATTAGATTTTTTTTCTGTCTTTGAAATGTATGTAAAAATTAAATCTAAGTGAGCCTCTTGCCAACTTTATGACTCAGAAGTGTCTTTGTCAGGGACCTAAGAAGTCTCCTGAAATATAATCTTCAATGTGGATGCTGCCCCTATCTTCCATTTTCCATGGTAGCTTAGAAGCCTAGCTTTGGTGGCCTATCTGCTAAGTTGCAAAACTATGTCAGGTAATAAAGATGTGTGTATTTTTCCTTTGTATGAAGCCAATTAGCAAACAAAGATGGCCATCCAATTATCAGGTGAATCTATGATGAATTATGTATGACAAAGTGTGCTGTCAAATCTTTTTGAGAACTAGTTCCTATTTATCTTGAGAACATGTATGTAAATGGTTTGTATTTGCTTGGCTATATAAAGGAATGAGATTTCTTTATGTCTTTGCCATCTCTTATCAGATTGCCTGTGATTCACATATTCTCTTGCTTTAATGCTTATTCAATAATAAAACTGTTTCTTTCTCTTCTACTTTTGTGGATAGGTTTTCTGTCTTGGCAGGAGATATTTTTAATTCTATTTCTGCAACAAATTCTACTAAGTTTTTTCAATCTATGACTCTGTCATTTCTAAAATTAGGGAGATGAGTTCATCTTTGAGACCCCTTATAGCCCCATAAATTCTAGGAAAGAAGCTGTATGGTGTATAAGGTTCAAAAACAATATAAACAATTTTCTGAGTGATGTCAGGTAGTCTTCTTTTTCGCTAAGAAATTAAAAACAGATTCTGCCCCCAAATGTTTTAAACCAAGGCTCTTACTTTTATGTTCTCAACAATGTTTTCATAGCATGTTTCATATCTTTGTTCCTCAGACTATATATTATAGGGTTGATGAGTGGAGTAACTACAGAATAAAACAAAGTCACCATCTTCTGCATCCCAGCTTCACGCTCAGACGTTGGGCTCACATACATGACCATCACTGAGCCATAGAACAGTGAAACCACTGCCAGATGGGACCCACAGGTGGAGAAAGCTTTTCTTCGTCCAGCTGCTGAAGGGGCCCTCAACACAGCTCTCAGAACAAGAGCATAGGACACCACGATAAAGAAAAAGGGAATAAATAAGAGCAGAGAACTTAAGGTGGAGCTAGTTAACTCTATTGCAGGGGCTCTAGTACAGGTGAGGGCCAACAGGGGACCAGGATCACACAGGAAGTGGTCAATAATCCTGGATCCACAGAAGGACATTTGCGAGATGATGATGATTGGAATCAAGAACCAGAGGAAACCAAATACCCAGCAGCTGATCACAAGATTGGTGCAGAGATATCCAGTCATAATGGTTGGATAGTGTAGAGGCCGGCAGATGGCAAGGTACCGATCAAATGCCATAATGGCCAAGAAAAAGCATTCTGTAGAACCCAAGGAGAAGAAAAAGTAGAACTGGAGAAAGCACCCAGAGAAGGAGATGACCTTGGTGTCAGAGAGGAAGTTGGCTAACATGTTGGGGACAGTGGAGGTGACATACCAGATCTCTAGGAAGGAGAAGTTGGCGAGCAAGATGTACATGGGGGTGTGGAGTCTCTGATCCCAGCGCACAGCACAGATGATGGACCCATTGCCCATGAGGGTCAGGAGGTAGACAACAGAGAAGAGCACAAAGAGGAGGATCTGCTCCTCCCTGGAGCAAGGGAAGCCCAGGAGGATGAAGCCAGTGATGGTGCTGGAGGTGTTGGGGGTGTTGGAGATATTCATGTATCTGGGAGCTGTGAAAAGACCATCAAATTATTGAATGTCTGTGTATATGGGGACCCACATATGTATTGAAACCACTCTGTGGAATGCAATAAACATTTATATGTCAGTAGTTAGTATTTTTGTCTAATCCCGAAATATTGTTCTGGCTTAGTCATTGGACTGAAAAACACAAGCAGCCAGTGAATATCAGTGGATAGACAGAAATGTTTCTTTATTGTGAAATATATGGAAACATGCTTAATACATAAACTTATAGCTTAATAAGTCATTATACATAAACCTCCATAGTAACTACCACCAAGATCAAGAAATAGACTAACACTTGCATCCTAGAATCCTCTCTCATGCTCCATCACAATCACTATCCTCTGCCTCTCTATTCCTCCAATTGTAACATTCTCTTTTCCTTAAGGTAATTGCTTCTTTGTTTTTATTTTAATAAAAAAGTATGTATTCCTAAACAAAAATATTTGGTTTTTCTTGTTTTTCTACTTTACATAAAGGAAAGTATACATTTGGATGGCTTCTTTTGTTCAACAGTAAGTTCGTGAAATTCATGTTGTTGCATGTATCTGCAGTTTTTCCATTTTTCCTTCTCTATACTATTACATTCCATGAATAAACCGTAACATAGATTAATTATTAGCTACCAGGAATAATGCTACTATGAATATAAAGTTCATTTTTCTTGGTTCACACATGCATGCATTTCTATATGCTGGATAATAGAATATGTGCATCTTCAATTTTATTAGATTAGAGTCAACAGTGTTCCATCATTGTTGGACTATTTTCCGCTTACATGACAGTACATGAGAGCTCTGATTGTCAACACCCTTTTCTAATACTAAGGTCTATATTTACCAGAGCCTGGGGAATGATGTATAGAGTGCATTTTAACTGCTTTCTCTTTTTTGTTTTCTTCTGGTGATATTAGACTGGGTAGTTCTCCTCTTGGCAGTAATTTTTTCCAGAGTAGGTGGTTACATCAGAACAGCTCTGCTTTCAGGAGAGAATAGTCCAGAAGTGATTAAGAAAAAATAAATAAATAAATAAAAATAAAAAAAATAGAAAAGAAAAAAGGAAAAAGAAAAAAAAACTATCCTCAAACTTGGTTTAGGATAACATTGTAATGCATGATGTAATTCACAGCCACTTCTGGGAAGTCTGTTATCCATCTTACATGAACATTGAGTCTTATGATCAGTCTTTTAATTTAAATAAGACATTTCTTTACTGTACCTCCCACTTTTCCTGTATGCCTCTTCCAAGAGAGAATTCTTTGAAGTGGCTCACTCAGAAGCATCTTACTGAGCAGAAAGTTTCAAATAGAACTTTTTCATAGGCTCAAAATCAGTTTGTGTAAGTTTACCAGAAGTGACTGGGAATTAGCATAATGCTTTGCACTTAGACAGCTCTTAATGAATATTCATAAAAATGATTGAATAACACACTTTTTTCAGTTTCCAGAGAGAGATCACACCCACAGAGCTATTTGTGGACAAAGCTAATTCAAATTGTGTGGCCTTGGAGCAGCAGACCCTTAGGACTAATGGAATCACTTTTCTGTTTTAAGGTAATGAACTCACTGATTCTATTTGGCAATGCAATCTACCAATTTCAGGAATAAAAGATTCAAATTGTAGCAAATAGCTTTAGTTCACTTCTGTTAATATAGTTCTCCAGCCATCTAGGGTAGGTACAGTTGAGGGATAGGATGAACATTAATTTGGCTTTGTGGAAATAGGTCTTTGATTGTCTGGCCTGGGAATATGACTACAAAATCCACTGGTTTCTATTCCAGCTCTATGAACTGTGGAACCTGATACTATTGATCCAAAGTTAAGGTACACGGATCAGGAAACTTGAAAAGAAGAGAAAGCTTCCTTCTAGTCACTGCTTGGGAGTGCCTCAAGGCAGAATGAGTTTAGAAGGTTATACATTTGCATAATGGCTTTATGCTTTTCTGAGTTAAAACAACAATAACAACAACAACAAAACCTTTGTTAAATAATCCTGTCCTCAATCCTGGGTCTTAGTTATTATAGCCTCTGTAAATAGGGCATGCCTAAGGAACATGAAAAATATCTATTTCCATTATCTGGATTATAGTATCAATTAAACAATCAAATTATTTTTGAGAGTCGCATAGTTATCCAAGGAATCTGACAGCGGTCTATTGATGATAGTGTATTTTTGTGTTGATTTAAGAAGATTTGTGATAGGGGACCAGCAAACTGAGTAATAATTTAGAATTTATAATCTGTGTACCAAAGCTTCCCTTTCAGAGACAGATCTAGGTCTGGATTTCATATGATTTTCATGACATGGGGGACTCATCTGGTCAATAAAATTTCCCAAGGTCCTGCTGTTTTATATCTTAACTTATATTACAGTGAGGCTTTTAGAGCCTCAGCTGTGGGAGGAACAGGTTCTGGTTCTTGTGCCATAAACTTACACTTTCTAAATGCCCTTTCCTTTCTGATTTTAAGAACATGTGGCTAGGGACTGAGATTAAGTTTCAGATACCAAATATTCCATTTTTTGAAGGCAAACTTAAATCAGACATAAAATATCTAACATACATTTCCATTACCTTACACTGTTCTCATTCAGGATGAACATACTCACAATGTGGTCTTTTCTGAAGCAACCATTTTTCCAAATGCCCTGTTCTTCGAATGGGGTTGTTAAAAAATGTTGGATCCATGACAATACATTAACTGCTAATGAATGGAAGAAGTGGCTCAAAATAAAATTTACTTAACGTGTGAAATTCACTTATGGACTTTAAATTCAATAAAATTTTCAGTAGGTCAAAATAATTCATTACTAATTGTGTTTGGGGCATTTTTAACCAAAGTGTTTTGTAGGATGTTTCTAAAAGGTTATGTTTTGCAATAATCACATTGTCCATTGCCTCAAAATATTTTCAGCAGTTTGAATGGCTTAATGTTTAAGGACTTACTTTTCCTAGTTTAGTCTAATTTTACATCCCTTCCTTTCTTTTGCACCTCACATCCAATGCATCAGCAAGATGCTTCTGTTTCTAAACTATGACTCACATCATGCACTTCTCTTTGTCTTCACTGTTTTCTCCCAATTTCAAATGACCTCCTTTCTTCCTTGGACTTCTGCAGCAGCAACCTAACACAAGTCCTTGCTTCTACTTTTGTTCCTCTACCCTCAATTTTCCGAGCAGCAGCATATTACTCCTTAAAAATGGAAAAATCAATCATGTTAGACTTTTGAGTAAAACCATTTCTTCTCAGAACAGTTCTGTGTCAGGAAGTCTCACAAAGCTGTTCTAGAAAGCTAGGAGGGATTCTAGAAAATAAGAATAGCCATCATCATTTTATGCTCAATCTAATATATTTAACAGGACTGTATTGCTACTCATGTTTTATCACTTAGCTCATTTGTACAGAAGAAACTATATGCTTACCTGCCACAAGTCTTAGCTGGAGCTGTCAGGGGAAAAAAAAAAAGACTGATTCCCACTGCAGAGGGGGCTGTGAATATCACTGTGTTTATGACTCCATGCTGAGTTAGTCGACTGAGTTAATTAGCAACAATCATCTTGTTTTGGTTTACTTGTTTAATTAGTCAACCTAGGAAAGGTTGAAATAGACCACATGAGTGAGCCAGGTCATGCCATACACAGTTGGAGGAAGACATTTCCTGATCTTGGTATGTTCATGTGTTGGCCCTCTCTCCACAGCCAGGTTAGAAATGTCTCATGACAACTCAATTTCCTCCTTTAGCTGGTTTGTATAGTTTCAGTGAGGGGGTTGTCACATCAGTAACATTGGTAATCTGTTTCTAGAAAATACTTAAAAGTAAGGATAATTTTCCCAATTAGGCCGGCAGGCCGGTGTGCATAACAGAAAAATATTGGATTTAGAGTCAAGAGCTTTTTTTATTAGTCATAGGAAATTAATACTCAGTTACCTTAAAGTAGGCATAAAAACACCCTCTTTAAAGGGCTGCTGTAAAGATTATTGAATGAGATAAATGCCTGTGGAAGTACCTTGACCATTGCCTGACCAGTAAAAGCTTAAGAAATATTGGTTGTATGTGTATGGCTATAGCAAATTTGAAGAGAGCTGCAGGTAAAAGCTAGGAGATTATGACTTTTGCTCTTCTCCATACTTCATAAGCTTATTACCTGGATCAGCAAAGGGAGTTCCAAACTGAAGCTTCTCAAATTTTCTGTTTTATTTTCTTAGAGAGATGACAGTAATTAGGAGAAAAGAGGTGGAAGTGATTGTGATGAGGATCCTTGATTTTGTTTGTGGAAGGGTGGAGGGTTTATAAGCAGAGCCTGTCAGGAAGTAGTCCCTGTTTTTTTGTTTTTTTTGTTTTTTTTTTTTGTTTTTTTTTTTAATCCTTGAGGATCCATTTACTGTTTCTAAAAGGAAAACAGTGTCAAGAGACATTTTTCTGCTTGTTATTCACTTCCCTTGGGACCTACCTTAACTTTTTTTTTTCCTATAATATTTTTTTCCCTGTTTTAAACCTCTCACAAGTAGAATGAAACAAATCAATCGACTGGTTGTTTTATTAATTAATCGACCAATAAGTCTATCCCTAACTTCTCTAAGTGTGCTCCTGTTCAATTCCTGCCTCTTACCCCACTCTGAACTCACTCCCCAGGTAGCCACTGATATTTCTCTCACTGTAGATGTTTGCATTTCCTACAGCATTATATAAATGGAATAATACTATGCTCCTTTTTTTTTTTTTTTTGGTCTACTTCCTTTTACTCAGCACAATTATTTTGAGATTCATCCATGTTGTTGCATCTGTCAATAGACCATTCTTTTTATTGCTGAGTAATATGTAATATGTATGTATATGTAATATGTACGTAAAGATGTATAAGAATTTATTAATCCATTCACCTTTTGATGGGTGTGGGTTGTTTCTAGTTATTAGAAATAAACTATGTTATTAGAAGTAAACCTGCTAGGAACATTTGTGTATAAGACTTTGTATGTCATATGCTTTTTCCTGTTAGGTAAATAGCTATGGGTGAAATGGCTTTATCAAGTGGTAGATATATGCTTAACTTTTTAAGAAGCTGCCAACGTGTTTTTCCAAAGTTCCTGTACCATTTTACATTCACACTAGCAGTGTATGAGAGTTCCAGTGCATTTATATCATCACCAACACTGGTATGGTTGGTCTTTTTTTTTTTTTTTTTTTTAACGTTTATTTATTTTTGAGACAGAGAGAGACAGAGCATGAATGGGGGAGGGTCAGAGAGAGAGGGAGACACAGAATCTGAAACAGGCTCCAGGCTCTGAGCGGTCAGCACAGAGCCAAACACGGGGCTCGAACTCATGGACCGCGAGATCATGACCTGAGCTGAAGTCGGACGCTTAACCGACTGAGCCACCCAGGCACCCCATGGTTGGTCTTTTTAATTTTAGTCATTCTGGTATGTATACAGTAGTAACTCATTGTGTTTTTAACTTGTAATTCCCTTATGACTAGTGATGTTTAAATATATTTTCATTTGCTTATTTGTCATTTGTATATGTGCTGTTCAATGTATGCTCGAATATTTTATCAATATTTTTATTGGGTCATTTTTTAAATTTTTTTAAAAATTGTTTTTTTAATGTTTATTTTTTTGGAGAGAGAGAGACAGAGCTTGAACAGGGGAAGGGGCAGAGAGAGAGGGAGATACAGCATCTGAAGCAGGTTCCAGGCTATGAGCTGCAGCACTGAGCCTGAGGCGGGGCTCAAATCCACAAACTGTGAGATTATGACCTGAGCCAAAATCCAACACTTAACCAACTGAGCCACCCAGGAGCCCCTTTTAAAGTTTTTTTTTAATGTTTATTTATTTTTGAGAGACAGAGACTGTAAGTGGGGGAAAGGCAGAGAGAGAGGAAGAAACAGAAGCTGACACAGGCTCCAGGCTCTGAAATGTCAGTGCAGAGCCGGAGGTGGGACTCTAACCTATGAACTGGGAGATCATGACCTGAGTTGAAGTCAGATGCTTAACTGACTGAGCCACCCAGGTGCTCTGGGTCATTTGTTTTCTTATTGTTGACTTTTGAATGTTCTTTACATATTCTGATTGCAAGTCCTTCAACAGATTTTTAAACCTTTTTAGTATTTTAGTTAACATACAGTGAAATATTGGTTTTAGGAGAATTCAGTGATTCATCACTTACATAAAACATGCAGTGCTTATCACAAGTGCCATCCTTAATACCCATCACCCATCTAGCCCATCTCCTACCCACCTTCCTCCATCTGCTTTCAGTTTGTTCTCTATTGTTAAGAGTCTCTTGTGGTTTGTTTCCCTTTCTTCTCTTCCCCCCCCCATATGTTCATCTGTTTTGTTTCTTAAATTCCACATATGAGTGAAATCTTATGATATTGTCTTTCTCTGACTTATTTCACTTAGCATAATACAGTCTAGCTCCAGCTGTATCATTGCAAATGGCAAGATTTCATTATTTTTGATGACTGTATAATATTCCATTGCATATATACATAACAGTTCTTCTCTATCCATTCATCAGTCAGTGGATCATAGGGTAGCTCTATTTTTAGTTTTTTTTTTTGAGGAACCTCCATACTGTTCTACAGAATGTCCACACCAGTTTGCATCCCCACCAGCAGTGCAAGAGGGTTCCCCTTTCTCTGCATCTTTGCCAACACCTATTGTTTATTGTGTTAATTTTAGCCATTCTGACAGGTGTGAAGTGCTGTCTTGTTGTTTTGATGTGTATTTCCCTAATGATGAGTGATGTTGAGCATCTTTTGTCTGTTAGCCACCTGGGTATCTTCTTTGGAAAAGTGGTTATTCATATCTTCTGCCTATTTCTTAACTGGATTGTTTTTTTGGATATTGAGTGTGATAAGTTCTTTATAAAGTTTTGATACTAACCCTTTATCAGGTATGTTGTTTGCAGTATCTTCTCCCATTCCGTAGGTTGCCTTTTAGTTTTGTTGTTGGTTTCCCTTGCTGGGCAGAAGTCTTTTTTTTTTTTTTTTAATTTTTTAAAAGTTTACTTATTTTTGAGAGACAGAGACAGAGCCCAAGTTGAGAAGGGCAGAGAGAGAAGGAGACACAGAATCCAAAGCAGGCTCCAGGCCATGAGCTGTCAGCACAGAGCTTGATATGGGATTCTAACCCACAAACTATAAGATCCTGACCTCAGCTGAAGTCGATGCTTGACTGACTGAGCCACCAAGTCACCCTCAGAAGTTTTTTATCTTGATGAAGTCCCTGTAGTTCATATTTGCTCTCATTTACCTTGCATTTGGCAACATGTCTAGTAAGAAGAGTTAATACCTATTCTTTTCAAACTGTTCTAAAAATAGAAATGGAAGGAAAGCTTCCAAACCCATCCTATGATGCCAGCATTACTTTGATTCCAAAGTCAAGGACCCCACTAAAAAGGAGAATTACAGGCCAATATCCCTGATAAACATGGATGCAAAAATTCTCAGCAAGATACTAGCAAATCAAATTCAATACTACATTAAAAGAATATTCACCATGATCAATGGGATTTATTCCTGGGCAGTAGGGCTGGTTCAATATTCACAAATCAATCAATGTGATACACCACATTAATAAAAGAAAAGATAAGAATCACATGATCCTGTCAATAGATGCAGAAGTATTGACAAGATACAACATCCATTCTTGATAAAAATCATCAATAAAATAATAGATGGAATATATCTTGGCACCATAAATGCCATATACAAAAGACCCATAGTTAATATCATCCTCAATGGGGAAAAAGTGAGAGCCTTTCCCCAAAAGTCAGGAACAAGACAAGGATGCCCACTCCCACCATTACTGTTCAATATAGTATTGGAAGTCTTAGCCTTAGCAGACAACGAAAAGAAATAAAGGGAATACAAAGTGGTAAGGAAGAAGTCACACATTTGCTATTTGCAGACGATATGATACTCTATGTAGAAAACTCAAAAGACTCCACCCCAAAATTGCTGGAACTAATACATAAATTCAGCAAAGTTGCAGGATACAAAATCAACTTGTGGAAATCTGTTGCATTTCTATACGACAATAACAAAGCAGCAGAAAAACCAAAGAATCAATTCCATTTACAATTGCACCAAAAACAATAAGTTACCTAGGAGTAAATCCAGCTAAAGAGGTAAAATATCTGTACCCTGAAAACTTATGAAAAAAATTGAAGAAACACAAAGAAATGGAAAAACATTTCATGCTCATGGATTGGAAGAATAAACATTGTTAAAATGTCTTTATTACCCAAAGTAATCTACACATTTAATGCAATCCCTATCAAAATACCATCAGCATTCTTCACAGCGCTAGATCAGTGTTAAAATTTGTATGGAACCACAAAAGCCCCCGAATAGCCAAAGCAATCCTGAAAAAGAAAAACAAAATTTGTGGCATCATGATTCTGGATTTCAACCTATATTACAAAGCTGTAGTCATCAAGGCAATATGGTACCTGCACAAAAACAGACAGATGAGTGGAACAGAATATAAAACCCAGAAACGGACCCACAACACTATGGTTAACTCATTTTTGACAAAGCAAGAAAGAATATCCAATGTAAGAGCAGAATTCTTGTTTCGTTTCTGATTTTAGAGGGAAAGCATTCACTTTCACCATCAAGTATTCATGCCAGATGTAAGTTTTTGAAATGTTCTTTACAGATCAAAAATATTTCAAACTTTGCCACAGTGGCAGTATCGTAGCCAATGAGGCTTATCTGAAGCGTGATTATTGTTAATTGAAAGCTTTTCATAGATCAAAGATGTTTTTGATGAATTGCAGTTCGCTAAGAACTTTTATCAAGAAGGGATGTTGGTTAGAATGTATTTTAATATGTGCAGGTATATTACATATAACTTAGATTCTTATGTGCCAACTTGGGCATTTACATCATCTAACAGGGTTTAAATGGGAAAACTAATGCCAAATTTCAAGCAACCTGGTTCTGAGAAAAGTTTTGCCCTTAGCTTACATTCCATTTGTTAGTTGAGAGTTTGCTATACTAATGTTTCCTTTTTTAAGGAATTATCATGTAAACATCATCAATAATTAAGCCCTACAAAGGGCCTGACAAAATAAAAACTGTTTCTCCGCATCTGGTGTTTTCATGGCAGCATACGCTAGTGATGCAAATGGAATATGAGTATTTCCTTAGAAAAACACAGGGAATGAATCTATAAGCTTCATCAATGCAGCCTTTAGTAGCCTATGGCATGTGATCTGAAGTTAGTTGTTTGCCAAGGTGACTCTCCATCTCACAGATTTCTGTTCACCGGTAGAGGCTACTCTCTGCTCTAGAGGGTGACTTGTTCCCATCAAACTGTGTAAGAGAAAACCACAAGTGGGAAGTAATTGGTCCTCATGGCTGCTGAATATCCATATACTGTTTTAATTTCTCTCTTTCTGCTGCCAGGATGCTGAGGGCATTTTGCTCTCACTGCCACTCACCTCAAAATCTGCTCTCTAGTGTCCTACGAATTCCACTCACTATCGTATTAAGATCAAGTTATAGAAATAAAATTCCCTCTTTCCTTATTTCAGCCAGCATATATTATTTTATACATTTAAGAGGAAAATTTCTGAGTAAAAAAAAGAGAACAAAATCAAAGAAAAAATCATGTCTTCAGAATACAAGTATCTTATTTCAAGATAATTAAAACATTTACTTAAAAGTTTTTTTTTTGAATAATATAGTTTACTGAATTCATGTACTACTTCCCATGAATAAACCCCTCCCCTGCATTTCAGTCATGCCAGGACTAACTCTTTCCCAAACTTCCCGTTTCTTTTTCAGTTCTCAGTCACCCTTTCCTTCAACTCCTCACTTTTCTTTGGATGGCAGGTGTGACAGCTCTGTACAGGTGAATTACTTCCAGTGCAGAAAGAATTTAATAAACTTCGTAAGGCATATATTGTGATAGTAACAGTTCCTTCCATTCTTATGAATACTCCTCCTAAGTCAACTTATACATTATAGAAGAGAACTTTGGTATCCAAATAAGGGGTTATTAATCTTTGACTTGGGTGAACATGCAGTTAGCTCTAAATTTTATTCTTAGTGTATTCTGGGCCAGACTTCTGGAGTAAGACAGAACATCAGAAAGCTAATATTTGTATCAAAATTCTTAGATCTGGGAAGAATTGCTTTTCTTCTATATAATGCCTTTGAATCTTACTGAGAAATGTTATGAGAAGCAGCTATATAGAACCAGATTATATCTATGTATATCTGTGTCTTTCTATTTATCTATCATCATCTATATCAGATACTTTGGAGGGTCAATATTCACTGTATTTCTTAGTTTCCTTAGTATGAATCCCCATGAAAGAAATTGTTACAGCATTAAGAGCCATTAATTTAGCTTTCCCTGAACCCACGTGTTTTCTTCTCATAGTTAATAAAAATCATACAGCAAATAATGTTTCCCCATTCTTCACTTTGTTTTAAAGGGAGTTCATAACATATTTAGTGGCTTGCTTTAATACAAACATAAAATCTTATCCAAAAATTGTCATTCTATTTTTTTCTTTCTAAGTTGATATTTCTCTTATTTTTTTCTTTCATTGCACTTTTCTTTCAGTACATCAGGTCCTTAATGTAACAAGGTGGAATATAGTATAATAAAGGCACATATAAATAAACATGTAACTAAATAAATAGTTCCAAGATAAGAAGAGCTTTTGAAGTGGAAAGGATTTTATTAAGATGGAATTTTTATTAAGCCTTCCTCTATGGTATTAAGCAGGCTTTCCCAGGAGTTCAGATAAAACACTATTTATTGTGTTTTAGAAGGTTCTAGATGATCTGATCCTGCCTATCTCTCTAGCCTCCTATATAATTTTCATTTTGGGTAGCCAAATAAATTATTTAATATTCTTTGAAAACCACAAACTTTAACCTATACTTACATGGGATTTGGTTCCCCTAGAACTTTGCATAGCATATTTTATGACTTTGAAATATCACCTCCTAACAAAGGCACTCTCGAGCCATGTCATCTAAATTACCCACTATCCTACCCAAAACTTTTCTTTAAATTTTTTTTTTTTCAACGTTTTTTATTTTTATTTTTGGGACAGAGAGAGACAGAGCATGAACGGGGGAGGGGCAGAGAGAGAGGGAGACACAGAATCGGAAACAGGCTCCAGGCTCCGAGCCATCAGCCCAGAGCCTGACGCGGGGCTCGAACTCACGGACCGCGAGATCGTGACCTGGCTGAAGTCGGACGCTTAACCGACTGCGCCACCCAGGCGCCCCTACCCAAAACTTTTCTATATTCATATATTCATCTTTTATTGAGATATAGTTGATATGTATAACATTATGTTAGTTTCAGGGATGCAATGTAATGTTTCAGTACCTGTGTAATTATAAAGTCACCATCTGTTAAAAGTTACCACAGATAACATCTGTCATCACACATAGTTACAAATTTTCTTTTCTCCTTTCTTTTGGAATTGACTAACTGGAATTATAGATTTATGTGTTTAGCTGATTATTATCCATCTCCCTCACTAGAATGTAAATTTCACAAAGGCAGGGAATTTATCTTCCACACTGATGTAATTCAGGGCACATCACAGAGGAAATCAATGTTTATGGAATGACTTAGTGAAATGCACCAAATAAACTGAGCACTTTATTTTTGACCAAATAGTTGGGCCAAATAACAAGGAGTGGTTGTCAAATTTCTCTGCATCTGTTTATATCTCAGTCTCTGGGAATCATGAATCACTGGTTTTTGCTCTCTGCTTTTACCTCTTTAGGGCTCTGTGTCAATTCACCCTTCCTTCACACAAAACTAACCCAAACTGTAATGCCACTATATTATGATCTTCTTTAAAAATGTAAACCTGTTTCCAGGTGTTTTAATAATTTTGCACAGGTAAGAAGAATGTAATCTAGTCCTTAATTTATAAATGGAGGATTTCAAAATCGATGCAGGAAAATAAACTTCTACTACTTTCATGAATGTTTGACTCACCTATAGTGTTCACTGTAACTCCTTTCACTTTTCTCAGCTAATGTGGGGTTTGTATTTCTCTATGTCACATATTTATTTAAAATAGTGGCGCTATCAGATCAGTTTGTGGATTGTGCTGGTCTAGGTGTATCAGAACCACCTGAGTAACATTAAAATAAGGATTTCCAGGAGTCCAATTCAAGATTCTGATTTAGATATGGAGAAAGTACTGGGAATCTGTTCTTTTAAAAAGCTCCCTAAATAATTATGAAGCAGACAGGTTAAGGAGACAGTGCTTTTAATTATTATTAGTCGTTTGTATGTCAATTAAATAAATAAAAATTTTGGCTCAATTATGATTTGGTTGGCACTAATTTACCTTGAATTTAGTGAGCTAAAAGGGTGTGAATAGTCTTCTAAGGAGTAGAGCAGAGATGTTTAAACAAGCAAAACCAAGTGCAAGAATGTATGCACTTAATAGAAGTCAAAAAAGGGAGGAGTCCAGGGACTAAAATGGGCAAGCAATTATTGGAGGAAAGAATAAAAGAAGAATCTAAAGTCCAGAAATTCAAGTCATTTAAGTCTAATTAACAATGTATGAAATCCTGATTTGAGTACAAGGTATGATTTAATTGAGCATACTATTGTCCATTATGTAACTAGACAGAAATAGATGAATTTGAGTCTGTATTTGAGTCTGCAAATGAATAAAGACCTACTTCTTAAGTGGGAATGGAAGTGGAGAAAAAGAATTAATTCTGATTTTGACCTACTCATGAGTTCTCATTCTCTTTGACTAATTTTTGTGCATATGAATTTTTCTCAAGGCAGCCTTCACGTCATTGTTCCGGAGACTGTAGATCAGTGGGTTTATAAGTGGGGTCACTGATGAGTAGAACAAGGTTACAATATTCTGTATCCCAGCTGCATTTTCAGAGGTTGGGCTGATGTACATGACCATGATGGATCCATAGAAGAGAGACACCACAGCCAGGTGGGAACCACAGGTGGGGAAGGCCTTACATCATCCAGCTGCTGAAGGGACACGCAACACTGCTCTGAGAACCAGGGTGTAGGACCCAAGGATGAAGAAGAAGGTGATGAAGATAATAAGAGAGCTCAATATAGAACAGGAAACCTAATTCCAGGGGCAGGGATGCAGGACAGGGCCAGAAGAGGACCAGGGTCACAGACAAAGTGGTCAATGGTATTGGGACCACAAAAGGGGAGTTGTGTGATAAAATAGATAGGGACTGGATAGCAGAGGAAGGCTGTGACCCAGCAGAGGGCCACCAGGTTCATGCAGAAGTGGCTACTCATGATGTTAGGATAATGGAGAGGCCGACAGATGGCCAAGTACCGATCAAAAGCCATGAGGGGCAGTAAGAAAGTCTCAGTAATGCCCATGGAGAAGAAGAAATAGAACTGGAAGAAGCAAGCAGTGAAAGAGATGGTTTTGGTCTCAGATAGGAAGTTCTTTAACATATTGGGAACAGTGGTGTTGATGTAACAGATCTCCAGGAATGAGAAGTTGGCCAGCAGAATGTACATGGGGGTGTGAAGCCTGTGATCCAGCTTCACTGCACAGACAATGGCCCCGTTCCCCATCAGTGTCAGGATGTAGGACACAAAGAACAACATGAAAAGGAGGACCTGAATCTCTCTGGAGCACGGAAAACTCAGTAGTATGAATTCGGTCACTGTGCTGACTCCTGACATATTCATGGCTTCCTAAAGGGGTAGAGAGGAAGAAGTGTCAATGACAAAGATGACCTTAATCCTCAGGAATATTTCCTTTGTAGAGATCCCAAACTCCTTCAGATTTTGTAATTCCATTAAATAAATAATATAACTATACTGCTAAAGACTATGAACCTTTCAGAGTGATGGTATGATCAGACTCTGAATCTTTGTATTCTGTCATTTCTCTTTCAGAATTTTCTCATGGTAAAAGAAAAGATCTTATGTGATAAGCAGCTTGAAGAATGTTAATGACAGTACTAACAAAAGTAGGTAAGTATGAAAATCATGTATTTGTATCTATAGATTAAGATATATAGACCTTTAATATTGGACACAGAATTTCAATTACTTAAATCTTTGGAATCAGAGATAAAAAAGTTAGGCATCAGAAGAGGGAGAAAGGTAACAAGGTGCAGAAATATTTATACATTTCAGTGTTATTCTGGATCAGTGTTGGAACTGTAAGTGTTGACATCCTAAGGTGGTCTAATAACTGACACAAAAAATGTCAAACGACTATCCATTCTTCAGGGTTCATCATTGTTAGCTCAATAAAATTTTGAAAGTCCAGATATCTAAATGATGGCTTCTGATTTGGTTCCATATTTTACCTACTGAATTAAAACACTTGTGTAACAAGAAACAACAGGTGTTGGTGAAGTTTCAGAGACAGGAGAACCCTCTTGCACTGTTGGTGGGCATGCAAACTGGTGCAGCCACTCTGGAGAATAGTATGGAGGTTCCTTAGGAAACTGAAAATAGAACAACCTTATGATTCAGCAATTGCACTATTAGGTGTCTACTCCCAAAATAGAAAAATACAGATTCAAAGGGGTACATGCCCCCCAATGTTTATAGTAGTAGCATTAGCAACAATACCAAACTATGGAGAGAGCCCAAATGTCCATTGCCTAATGAATGGATAAAGAAGATGTGATTTTATATATATATATATATGAATATTACTCAGTCATCAAAAAGAATGAAATCTTGCCATTTACAATTACGTGGATGGAACTAGAATGTATTATACTAAGCCAAATAAGTCAATCAGAGAAAGGCAAATGCCATACGATTTCACTCATGTGGAATTTAAGCAACAAAACAGTTGAACATATGGGAGGGGGAGTAAAAAGAGTAGAGAGGGAAACAAACGACAAGAGACTCTTAATGACAGAGAACAAACTATGGGTTGATGGAGGGAGATGGGTGGGAGATGGACTGATGGGTGATGGGTACCTAGGAGGGCACTTGTGATGAGCACTGGGTGTTGTATATAAGTGATGATTGACTGATTTCTACTCCTAAAACTAATATTGCACTGTATATTAATTTAAATAAAAGATAATAGTTACATTAAATTAGAAAAAAACTCTAGAAAACAAACAGGATTGCTGGAGGGGAAGTGAGCAGCGGATGGGCTAAATGTGTGATGGATATTAAGGAGGACACTTGGGTGTTACATGTAAACGATGAGTCAGTAAATTCTACTTCTGAAACTAATATTACACTATATGTTAACTAATTACAATTTAAATAAAAACTTAAAACAAAAAAAAAGAATGTGTAAAATCTCAGCCTAGGTTAAAACTAGAAAAATATAGGGGTGTCTGGGCGTCTCGGTCAGTTGAGCGTCCAACTTTGGTTCAGGTCATGATCTCACAGTACGTGAGTTCAAGCCCCATGTCAGACTCTGTGCTGACAGCTTGGAGCCTGGAGCCTGCTTCACATTCTGTGTTTCCCTCTCTCTCTGCCCCTCCCCTACTCAGGCTCTCTCTCTCTCTCTCTCTCTCTCTCTCTGTGTCAAAAAATAAATAAACATTTAAAAAAATTTAAAAACTAGAAAAATACAGAAAAAGTAAGCAATGTATTGGCATATTAAGGATTTTTGAGGGTTTTGCCTGAAGTGTCATGATACTTAGTAAGGCCTCTATTCTTCTGGGTTATGGATAGATACAGAGGCTCACAAATGTCAGATACTCCCAAGCAAAGGCCTCTGGAAACCAGGAACAATGGTGTGGGAGCCATAAACTGTCCCGCTAGACAAGGATTCCCCTGCTACTTCCTCACTCCTCTGTTGCCCCCACCCAGTTCTAGATATTTAGGGAAGTTAAGGGAGAATCATTGTGAAAACTTCCTTCTCTGAGTTAGACTTAGATGCTGTGTGATTTCTGTGGTGAGAAAAGCAAAACAAAGCCGTGAAATTGCCTACAATTCTTTTGTTAGTTTGCTTTTAATTTATTAATTTATGTTAGGGTCCCCTCCATTAGTGAGGGACAGTCATAATTTGGACCTAAATGACCCAAGTGACACAACTGAGTGATGATATTTATTAAAAAAAATGTAAATGCATAATACAGACCCAGATGCTTCTAATAAAAGTATTCTAGCTAAGAATATTTATTAATGTATCAGTTATAAAATGCATTACTTTCTAGATTGCATAATGTCATAACTTTAAGGGTGATCTTGATGATTGTAATTAGTGACACAAGGGATCAGGGAAAGTCAGAATTTTCCACATCACACTTCACTGTAAGGCTCCTCTTTGGTCTGTGACTGGATCATGTTTGGCAATATCAAGCATTGAGTAATTCCTCTGTAGCAGGAATTCAGTGTAACCCAGAAGTCAAAGAATCCATGAGGAAAGAGGTGTAAAAGGAGGCAATATTTGGTGATTAATGTCTGTGAGGATTGCAATGACTTTGTAAGCCATGTGGGAATGAACCCATCAAGTGGGCGTGTTCAGTCATGTTTTCCCTCCTCGAAATGACTGATCATCTGCGCTGTGGCAGAGCCGAACACGGCTAAAATAAGAGAGAGCTGAAGTTTTTTCTGCCCTGCTCCTCATCGCCACTTTGCCAGTCATTTCCAGATGTCACTTCCCTAACATGCTGTTTCCCCCAAAGAGCTGGTTCTGACTGGATCTACCTCCTGGTTACTAAGGATGGACTTTCCATACTTCCTCATCCTCATGTCTCTCACATCCTTGATTCCCAGCCCTCTTAGTTGCAAAGATGAATGTCTTTACATTCTTCATGTAACTTGATGTGCTGTTGTTTCCACAAACACATAAAAGAAGGCAGAGCTAGAAGACACACCTAAGAACTGTCCTAAACTTGTATCTCTTCCAAACTTACCTCCTCATAGAACCGGCAGGTCTGACTTGGAATCTTCTGCAGCAGGAGGCAGGCACAATGGAGGGCATGGCATCCTTGGCATCCAGCAGCCCAGAGAAGGTGTTTACATTGCTGGGCACATGATACTGGTTTGGAGAAAAATTGGCATATATGATACACAACAGAGACTTATTTATGTTTTTCTGAAATCTGTATCTGATTCCTTCTAAGGGATATAGTCTCCTGGGAATTCCAAAAGTGAGAATTTATGAGAGAAAAATGTCAGTTATATCCCTAATGTTCTCTTCCCTAAGGAGTCCAGTGATTGGCCTTTGGGATCCAGTTTCTCCAGTGGTGATCAGACACTCTCATGCTATTCTTAGAGTCATTGTTTATTTTGTTCAATAGACAGATTACTCTTATGGTGGTGCAATCACTACAGCAACCCCAGTTTAGCTGCGACATGAGATTATTTATTCTCTTGTTACTTTACATTTTATTCATTTTTTGAGTCTGCTGCAAGTTTTAGATTCTCTTATCTGTCAGTATGAGTCATGTCATCAGATTTCTCACTTTTATTCCTGTTGACCTGCTCAATGGCTTGAAAGGGGTTATTCCTTTTTTTTTTTTTTTTTTTTTGCTAACAGGTTTTCTCTCCCAGATTCACTCTGTGCTTCTAGTATGACCCTGATAAATAAATTCCATTTCATAGTGAACAAGTCCCAGAAGAAGGAAACATGGGGTATATGGTGAAATGCCAAAGTTCTAGAAGATAACCCCTCATTTAGTCCTTTAGGTTGTTTTAGACTGTTTTAGCGGATGTCCCTAAAAGTTGACATGATTGTTGAAATTTTCCTTCTCCTTTCAAGTGAGTTGTTGCTGAGAGTGGTGACTCAAACTTTTGGACCATTTTGTGTTATTACTTTTATGTCTATGTGTGCATGCGCACATGGGTATGTATGCAGTTAGATATGATATTTAATAATGTTTTTCCTCTGTTATTGGTTTAGAGCCATCTTTAATGAGACTGCATTCTTGTTAATAATTATTGGGTGTACAGCATCAACGAGCAAAGAGTTTTATGAGGAGTTATGACTTGAAGTTTCCTCATTTTCTCAGCATTGTTTCTGTAAGGTAGAAATGCTTTTGTTTCTTATGTGGTAACAGCACTTTTTTAGTCCTGAAAATTGATACCCTAGGACGCACACTAGCTAGGGTTTTGAGTGAATTATTCATTGAAAGCTTTTAGTGCTTGAATGTACAAAGAGAATTTTCTTGACACTAAGGTCTGCCAAAATTATGATTTGGAAGAAAGAATTTATCTCTTTCATCAGGTGGATGGTTCCATGCCAAATACTTGAACTGAAGTACTAAATTATAGAATTTAACTCAAGGGAGTTGAGGAGCACTCTTGATCTGTTAAAAATATGTAAAAATATACACACACATATGCACACATACAATGTATATACTCCCATACATAGTGAAGTTCTCCCTCCTGGTAAGGAAAGATACTTGTGAAATATTCCCTTATTTTATTTTTTCCAGTTTTATTGAAATATAATTAACATATAACAATGTATAAATTTAAGTTGTAAAACATGAGGATTTGATATATGTATATATAGGAAAATGATTACTGTTAAGTTTAATTTACATCCATGACTTCACATAGCTACAACATCTTTTTTCTTGTTTTGGGAACTTTTAAGATTGACTCTCTCAGTAACTTTTTAAATATACAATTCTAATATATTGTTAACTATATTGTTAATATATTGTCTAATATATTCTAATATATTGTTAATATGCTGTAGTTTATATCCCCAGAACTTATTTATCTTATAACTTGAAATCTTGTACATTTTGACCACCTTCACCCATTTCCTCCAACTTCCACCCCTTACCTCTGGTAACCACCAATCTGTTTTCTATTTCTATGAGTTCAGTCTTTTTAGATTTCACATGTGAGTGAGAACATACTGTATTTGTCATTTTCTGTCTGGCTTATTTCTCTTGGCATAATTCCTTCAACATTCAAGCATGTTTTTGCAAATGTCCTATGCAAGATATTTCTTTTTTTTATGTGTGAATAATATTCTATTATATATGTAACACATATTCTAAATATATATATCTATTATATACATATATAATATATATCTAAATGTATATTTTTATTATATAATATATCATATATTCTATTAAATATATATAATTTTTTATATACATGTATTAATTTGTGTATGTTGAACTGTCCTTGCATGCCAAGGATAAATCCCACTTGATCATGGTGTATGATGCTTTTAAAGTGCTGTTGAATTACATCTATTAGCGTTTTGTTGAGATACTTGCCTATTGCTTTGTAGCAGTTTAAATATTATATATCTGGGTTTACATGTGTAGGTTTTTGTTATGCATTTTATTCTTTAAGATTCTTGGATCTTTAATTTGGTGACTGCTACTAATTTTTGAAAAATTTTGGCTATCATTTCTTTGGATATTTCTTCTTCCTTGAGCAAATAGAATGAGATGTCATATATGGAACAATAACAATACTGACCTACAAAATCAGAAATAAATGGTTGGATAGGTGTTCTAGTTCATATTTCTTTTCAGATTTGAATAGTGACTATACGACTTTCCTGCCTGCAACAGGGGGAAGAATAAAATAATTTTGATTCCAAGTCTACTTTCATTGCCTTCTGTATCATATTCTTCTAAAAAGTGTTATCCAGAGAGGAAGAGGGGAGTGGCAGTAGTGCAGCAATATGAAGATGCAGTGTAGCTCACTTTATCATTGCTAGCTGAAAGAATAATTCTAAGCAGAGTGTGAATTCTGTCTTTTTCTTCTTCCTGGGGAATCAAGTTGTAGTTGAGAAGGAGACAGCTTTAGAGTAGTTGTTCCTTACAGTTGGCACTTCTCTCCTCAGAAGCCTTGGTCTTTTTTTTTTAAATTTGTTTTTAATGTTTATTTACTTGAGAGAGAGAGAGAGAGAGAAAGATAGATAATAAGCAGGGAGGGGCAGAGAGAGAGAGAGGGAGACACAGATTCCAAAGCAGGCTCCAGGCTCTGGCTGTCCATGCAGAGCCCTACTCAGGGCTCAAATTCATGAGCTGTGAGATCATGACCTGAGCAGAAGTCGGATGCTTAACTGACTGAGTCACCCAGGCGCCCCAGGGCACTTGGTCTTAAGAATGATTACTGTGAACTGTCCTCAGGAAGCCTGTAATTTTGAATAAATTTGTTTTCAGTGCCTCACTTTCTTCATCTTTAAAGTGGTAATAATATTTATTTTGTATGGTTGATATGAAGGATACACGAGTTTATAGGTAAAGCAGTTATGTTTATGTGCAAAGCCTGAAGTATTTTTAATACAGAGTAAGCATTTTCTATTATTACAGAGAAAGAAAAATTTAGCCCAGAGGACCAATGTTGACTGCTATGCTATAGTGTTCCCTGTTAAGCCTAAATATTTCATAAAGTATCAGATAAGGTTACTCCCTGACTGTGGTGGCTTAAGACAAATCAACATCATTTTTTTTAATACATGAAATTTATTGTCAAATTGGTTTCCATACAACACCCAGTGCTCATCCCAAAAGATTCCCTCTTCAATGCCCATCACCTACCCTTCTCTCCCTCCCACCTCCCCATCAACCCTCAGTTTGTGCTCAGTTTTTAAGAGTCTCTTATGCTTTGGCTCTCTTCCACTCTAGCCTCATTTTTTTTTTCCTTCCCTTCCCCCATGGGTTCCTGTTAAGTTCTCAGGATCCACATAAGAGTGAAAACATATGGTATCTGTTTTTCTCTGTATGGCTTATTTCACTTAGCATCACACTCTCCAGTTCCATCCATGTTGCTACAAAGGACCATATTTCATTCTTTCTCATTGCCACGTAGTACTCCATTGTGTCTATAAACCACAATTTCTTTATCCGTTCATCAGTTGATGGACATTTAGGCTTTTTCCACAATTTGACTATTGTTGAGAGTGCTGCTATAAACATTGGGGTACAAGTGCCCCTATGCATCAGTACTCCTGTATCCCTTGGGTAAATTCCTAGCAGTGCTACTGCTGGGTCATAGGGTAGGTCTATTTTTAATTTTTTGAGGAACGGTGTTTTGAGGAACACCGTTTTCCAGAGCAGCTGCACCAGTTTGCATTCCCACCAACAGTGCAAGAGGGTTCCCATTTCTCTACATCCTCGCCAGCATCTATAGTCTCCTGATTTGTTCATTTTGGCTCCTCTGACTGGCATGAGGTGATATCTCAGTGTGGTTTTGATTTGTATTTCCCTGATTAGGAGCGACGTTGAGCATCTTTTCATGTGCCTGTTGGTCATCCGGATGTCTTCCTCAGAGAAGTGTCTATTCATGTTTTCTGCCCATTTCTTCACTGGGTTATTTGTTTTTCGGATATGGAGTTTGGTGAGCTCTTTATACATTTTGGATACTAGCCTTTTGTCTGATATGTCATTTGCAAATATCTTTTCCCATTCCGTTGGTTGCCTTTTAGTTTTGTTGATTGTTTCCTTTGCTGTGCAGAAGCTTTTTATCTTCATGAGGTCCCAACAGTTCATTTTTACTTTTAATTCCCTTGCCTTTGGGGATGTGTAGAGTAAGAAATTGCTGCAGCTGAGGTCAGAGAGGTCCTTTCCTGCTTTCTCCTCTAGGGTTTTGATGGTTTCCTGTCTCACATTCAGGCCCTTTTTGAGTTTATTTTTGTGAATGGTGTGAGAAAGTGGTCTAGTTTCAACCTTCTGCATGTTGCTGTCCAGTTCTCCCAGCACCATTTGTTAAAGAGACTGTCTTTTTTCCATTGGATATTCTTTCCTGCTTTGTCAAAGATTAGTTGGCCATACGTTTGTGGGTCTAGTTCTGGGGTTTCTATTCTCTTCCATTGGTCTATGTGTCTGTTTTTGTGCCAATACCATGCTGTCTTGATGATTACAGCTTTGTAGTAGAGGCTAAAGTCTGGGATTGTGATGCCTCCTGCTTTGGTCTTCTTCTTCAAAATTACTTTGGCTATTCGGGGGCTTTTGTGGTTCCATATGAATTTTAGGATTGCTTGTTCTAGTTTCGAGAAGAATGCTGGTGCAATTTTGATTGGGATTGCATTGAATGTGTAGATAGCTTTGGGTAGTATTGACATTTTGACAATGTTTATTCTTCCAGCCCATGAGCATGGAATATTTTTTCATTTCTTTATATCTTCTTCAATTTCCTTCATAAGCTCTCTATAGTTTTCAGCATACACCTTGTACATCTTTGGTTAGATTTATTCCTAGACATTTTATGCTTCTTGGTGCAGTTGTGAATGGGATCAGTTTCTTTATTTGTCTTTCTGTTGCTTCATTATTAGTGTATAAGAATGCAACTGATTTCTGTACATTGATTTTGTATCCTGCAACTTTGCTGAATTCATGTATCAGTTCTAGCAGACTTTTGGTGGAGTCTATCGGGTTTTCCATGTATAATATGTCATCTGCAAAAAGTGAAAGCTTGACTTCATCTTTGCCAATTTTGATGCCTTTGATTTCCTTTTGTTGTCTGATTGCTGATGCTAGCACTTCTAACACTATGTGAAACAACAGCAGTGAGAGTGGACATCCCTGTCGTGTTCCTGATCTCAGGGGGAAAGCTCTCAGTTTTTCCCCATTGAGGATGATATTAGCTGTGGGCTTTTCATAAATGGCTTTTATGATGTTTAAGTATGTTCCTTCTACCCCGACTCTCTCGAGGGTTTTTATTAAGAAAGGATGCTGAATTTTGTCAAATGCTTTTTCTGCATTGATTGATAGGATCATATGGTCCTTATTTTTTCTTTTATTAATGTGATGTATCATGTTGATTGATTTGCAAATGTTGAACCAGCCCTGCATCCCAGGAATGAATCCCACTTGATCATGGTGAATAATTCTTTTTATAAGCTGTTGAATTCGATTTGCTAGTATCTTATTGAGAATTTTTGCATCCATATTCATTAGGGATATTGGCCTGTAGTTCTCTTTTTTATTAGGTCTCTGTCTGGTTTAGGAATCATAAGTAATACTGGCTTCATAGAATGAGTCTGGAAGTTTTCCTTCCCTTTCTATTTTTTGGAATAGCTTGAGAAGGATAGGTATTATCTGTGCTTCAAATGTCTGGTAGAATTCCCCAGGGAAGCCATCTGGTCCTGGACTCTTATTTGTTGGGAGATTTTTTTTTTTTTATTTTTTTTTATTTTTTAATATATGAAATTTACTGTCAAATTGGTTTCCATACAACACCCAGTGCTCATCCCAAAAGGTGCCCTCCTCAATACCCATCACCCACCCTGCCCTCCATCCCACCCCCCATCAACCCTCAGTTTGTTCTCAGTTTTTAACAGTCTCTTATGCTTTGGCTCTCTCCCACTCTAACCTCTTTTTTTTTTTTTTCTTCCTTCCCCTCCCCCATGGGTTTCTGTTATGTTTCTCAGGATCCACATAAGAGTGAAACCATATGGTATCTGTCTTTCTCTGTATGGCTTATTTCACTTAGCATCACACTCTCCAGTTCCATCCATGTTGCTACAAAAGGCCATATTTCATTTTTTCTCATTGCCACGTAGTATTCCATTGTGTATATAAACCACAATTTCTTTATCCATTCATCAGTTGATGGACATTTAGGCTCTTTCCATAATTTGGCTATTGTTGAGAGTGCCGCTATAAACATTGGGGTACAAGTGCCCCTATGCATCAGTACTCCTGTATCCCTTGGATAAATTCCTAGCAGTGCTATTGCTGGGTCATAGGGTAGGTCTATTTTTAATTTTCTGAGGAACCTCCACACTGCTTTCCAGAGCGGCTGCACCAATTTGCATTCCCACCAATAGTGCAAGAGGTTCCTGTTTCTCCACATCCTCTCCAGCATCTATAGTCTCCTGATTTCTTCATTTTGGCCACTCTGACTGGCGTGAGGTGGTATCTGAGTGTGGTTTTGATTTGTATTTCCCTGATAAGGAGCGACGTTGTACATCTTTTCATGTGCCTGTTGGCCATCCGGATGTCTTCTTTAGAGAAGTGTCTATTCATGTTTTCTGCCCATTTCTTCACTGGGTTATTTGTTTTTCGGGTGTGGAGTTTGATGAGCTCTTTATAGATTTTGGATACTAGCCCTTTGTCCGATGTGTCATTTGCAAATATCTTTTCCCATTCCGTTGGTTGCTTTTTAGTTTTGTTGGTTGTTTCCTTTGCTGTGCAGAAGCTTTTTATCTTCATAAGGTCCCAGTAATTCACTTTTGCTTTTAATTCCCTTGCCTTTGGGGATGTGCCGAGTAAGAGATTGCTACGGCTGAGGTCAGAGAGGTCTTTTCCTGCTTTCTCCTCTAAGGTTTTGATGGTTTCCTGTCTCACATTCAGGTCCTTTATCCATTTTGAGTTTATTTTTGTGAATGGTGTGAGAAAGTGGTCTAGTTTCAACCTTCTGCATGTTGCTGTCCAGTTCTCCCAGCACCATTTGTTAAAGAGACTGTCTTTTTTCCATTGGATGTTCTTTCCCGCTTTGTCAAAGATGAGTTGGCCATACGTTTGTGGGTCTAGTTCTGGGGTTTCTATTCTATTCCATTGGTCTATGTGTCTGTTTTTATGCCAATACCATGCTGTCTTGATGATGACAGCTTTGTAGTAGAGGCTAAAGTCTGGGATTGTGATGCCTCCTGCTTTGGTCTTCTTCTTCAAAATTACTTTGGCTATTCGGGGCCTTTTGTGGTTCCATACGAATTTTAGGATTGCTTGTTCTAGTTTCGAGAAGAATGCTGGTGCAATTTTGATTGGGATTGCATTGAATGTGTAGATAGCTTTGGGTAGTATTGACATTTTGACAATATTTATTCTTCCAATCCATGAGCAGGGAATGTCTTTCCATTTCTTTATATCTTCTTCAATTACCTGCATAAGCTTTCTATAGTTTTCAGCATACAGATCTTTTACATCTTTGGTTAGATTTATTCCTAGGTATTTTATGCTTCTTGGTGCAATTGTGAATGGGATCAGTTTCTTCATTTGTCTTTCTGTTGCTTCATTGTTAGTGTATAAGAATGCAACTGATTTCTGCACATTGATTTTGTATCCTGCGACTTTGCTGAATTCATGTATCAGTTCTAGCAGACTTTTGGTGGAGTCTTTCGGATTTTCCATGTATAATATCATGTCATCTGCAAAAAGCGAAAGCTTGACTTCATCTTTGCCAATTTTGATGCCTTTGATTTCCTTTTGTTGTCTGATTGCTGATGCTAGAACTTCCAGCACTATGTTAAACAACAGCGGTGACAGTGGGCATCCCTGTCGTGTTCCTGATCTCAGGGAAAAAGCTCTCAGTTTTTCCCCGTTGAGGATGATGTTAGCTGTGGGCTTTTCATAAATGGCCTTTATGATCTTTAAGTATGTTCCTTCTATCCCGAGTTTCTCAAGGGTTTTTATTAAGAAAGGGTGCTGGATTTTGTCAAAGGCCTTTTCTGCATCGATTGACAGGATCATATGGTTCTTCTCTTTTTTTTTGTTAATGTGATGTATCACGTTGATCGATTTGCGAATGTTGAACCAGCCCTGCATCCCAGGAATGAATCCCACTTGATCATGGTGAATAATTCTTTTTATATGCTGTTGAATTCGATTTGCTAGTATCTTATTAAGAATTTTTGCATCCATATTCATCAGGGATATTGGCCTGTAGTTCTCTTTTTTTACTGGGTCTCTGTCTGGTTTAGGAATCAAAGTAATACTGGCTTCATAGAATGAGTCTGGAAGTTTTCCTTCCCTTTCTATTTCTTGGAATAGCTTGAGAAGGATAGGTATTATCTCTGCTTTAAATGTCTGGTAGAACTCCCCTGGGAAGCCATCTGGTCCTGGACTCTTATTTGTTGGGAGATTTTTGATAACCAATTCAATTTCTTCACTGGTTATGGGTCTGTTCAAGCTTTCTATTTCCTCCTGATTGAGTTTTGGAAGAGTGTGGGTGTTTAGAAATTTGTCCATTTCTTCCAGGTTGTCCAATTTGCTGGCATATAATTTTTCATAGTATTCCCTGATAATTGTTTGTATCTCTGAGGGATTGGTTGTAATCATTCCATTTTCATTCATGATTTTATCTATTTGGGTCATCTCCCTTTTCTTTTTGAGAAGCCTGGCTAGAGGTTTGTCAATTTTGTTTATTTTTTCAAAAAACCAACTCTTGGTTTCGTTGATCTGCTCTACAGTTTTTTTAGATTCTATATTGTTTATTTCTGCTCTGATCTTTATGATTTCTCTTCTTCTGCTGGGTTTAGGCTGCCTTTGCTGTTCTGCTTCTATTTCCTTTAGGTGTGCTGTTAGGTTTTGTATTTGGGATTTTTCTTGTTTCTTGAGATAGGCCTGGATTGCAATGTATTTTCCTCTCAGGACTGCCTTCGCTGCATCCCAAAGCGTTTGGATTGTTGTATTTTCATTTTCGTTTGTTTCCATATATATTTTAATTTCTTCTCTAATTGCCTGGTTGACCCACTCATTCGTTAGTAGGGTGTTCTTTAACCTCCATGCTTTTGGAGGTTTTCCAGACTTTTTCCTGTGGTTGATTTCAAGCTTCATAGCATTGTGGTCTGAAAGTATGCATGGTATAATTTCAATTCTTGTAAACTTATGAAGGGCTGTTTTGTGACCCAGTATATGATCTATCTTGGAGAATGTTCCATGTGCACTCGACAAGAAAGTATATTCTGTTGCTTTGGGATGCAGAGTTCTAAATATATCTGTCAAGTCCATCTGATCCAATGTATCATTCAGGGCCCTTGTTTCTTTATTGACTGTGTGTCTAGATGATCTATCCATTTCTGTAAGTGGGGTGTTAAAGTCCCCTGCAATGACCACATTCTTATCAATAAGGTTGCTTATGTTTATGAGTAATTGTTTTATATATCTGGGGGCAGGGTATTTGGCGCATAGACATTTATAATAGTTAGCTCTTCCTGGTGGATAGACCCTGTGATTATTATATAATGCCCTTCTTCATCTCTTGTTACAGCCTTTAATTTAAAGTCTAGTTTGTCTGATATAAGTATGGCTACTCCAGCTTTCTTTTGGCTTCCAGGAGCATGATAAATAGTTCTCCATCCCCTCACTCTCAATCTAAAGGTGTCCTCAGATCTAAAATGAGTCTCTTGTAGACAGCAAATAGATGGGTCTTGTTTTTTTATCCATTCTGATACCCTATGTCTTTTAGTTGGCGCATTTAATCCATTTACATTCAGTGTTATTATAGAAAGATATGGGTTTAGAGTCATTGTGATGTCTGTATGTTTTATGCTTGTAGTGATGTCTCTGGTACTTTGTCTCACAGGATCCCCCTTAGGATCTCTTGTAGGGCTGGTTTCATGGTGACAAATTCCTTCAGTTTTTGTTTGTTTGGGAAGACCTTTATCTCTCCTTCTATTCTAAATGACAGACTTGCTGGATAAAGGATTCTCGGCTGCATATTTTTTCTGTTTAGCACACTGTAGATATCGTGCCAAGCCTTTCTGGCCTGCCAAGTTTCAAAGGAGAGATCAGTCATGAGTCTTATAGGTCTCCCTTTATATGTGAGGGCACGTTTATCCCTTGCTGCTTTCAGAATTTTCTCTTTATCCTTGTATTTTGCCAGTTTCACTATGATATGTCGTGCAGAAGATCGATTCAAGTTACGTCTGAAGGGAGTTCTCTGTGCCTCTTGGATTTCAATGCCTTTTTCCTTCCCCAGTTCAGGGAAGTTCTCAGCTATAATTTGTTCAAGTACCCCTTCAGCACCTTTCCCTCTCTCTTCCTCCTCTGGGATACCAATTATGCGTATATTATTTTTTTTTAGTGTATCACTTAGTTCTCTAATTTTCCCCTCATACTCCTGGATTTTTTTATCTCTCTTTCTTTCAGCTTCCTCTTTCTCCATAACTTTATCTTCTAGTTCACCTATTCTCTCCTCTGCCTCTTCAAGCCGAGCCATCGTGGATTCCATTTTGTTTTGCACTTCGTTTAAAGCGTTTTTCAACTCCTCGTGACTGTTCCTTAGTCCCTCGATCTTTGTGGCAAGAGATTCTCTGCTGTCCTGTATACTGTTTTCAAGCCCAGCGATTAATTTTATGACTATTATTCTAAATTCACTTTCTGTTATATTATTTAAATCCTTTTTGATCAGTTCATTAGCTGTTGTTATTTCCTGGAGATTCTTCTGAGGGGAATTCTTCCGTTTGGTCATTTTGGAGAGTCCCTGGTGTGGTGAGGACCTGCAGGGCACTTCCCCTGTGCTGTGGTGTATAACTGGAGTTAGTGGGCGGGGCCGCAGTCCGACCCGATGTCTGCCCCCAGCCCACTGCTGGGGCCACAGTCAGACTGGTGTGTGCCTTCTCTTCCCCTCTCCTAGGGGCAGGATTCACTGTGGGGTGGCGTGTCCCGTCTGGGCTACTTGCACACTGCCAGGCTTCTGTTGCTGGGCATCTGGCGTATTAGCTGGGGTGGGTAGGCAAGGTGCACGGGGGCAGGAGGGGCAGGCTTAGCTCGCTTCTCCTTAGGTGATCCACTTCAGGAGGAGCCCTGTGGCAGCGGGAGGGAGTCAGATCCGCTGCCGGAGGTTTGGCTCCGCAGAAGCACAGAGTTGGGTGTTTGCGCGGAGTGAGCAAGTTCCCTGGCAGGAACTGGTTCCCTTTGGGATTTTGGCTGGGGGATGGGCGGGGGAGATGGCGCTGGCGCCTTTGTTCCCCGCCAAGCTGAGCTCTGCCGTCCGGGGGCTCAGCAGCTCTCCCTCCCTTTGTCCTCCAGCCTTCCCGCTTTCCGAGCAGAGCTGTTAACTTATGACCTCCCAGACGCTAAGTCGCGCTTGCTGTCGGAACACAGTCTGTCCGGCCCCTCCGCTTTTGCCAGCCAGACTCGGGGGCTCTGCTTGGCCGGCGAGCCGCCCTTCCGCCCCGGCTCCCTCCCGCCAGTCCGTGGAGCGCGCACCGCCTCGCCGCCCTTCCTACCCTCTTCCGTGGGCCTCTAGTCTGCGCTTGACTCCGGAGACTCCCTTCTGCTAATCCTCTGGCGGTTTTCTCTGTTGGGAGATTTTTGATAACCGATTCAATTTCTTCGCTGGTTATGGGTCTGTTCAAGCTTTCTATTTCCTCCTGATTGAGTTTTGGAAATGTGTGGGTGTTTAGAAATTTGTCCATTTCTTCCAGGTTGTCCAGTGTGTTGGCATATAATTTTTCATAGTATTCCCTGATAATTGCTTGTATTTCTGAGGGATTGGTTCTAATAATTCGATTTTCATTCATGATTTTATCTATTTGGGTCATCTCCCTTTTCTTTTTGAGAAGCCTGGCTAGAGGTGTATCAATTTTGTTTATTTTTTCAAAAAACCAACTCTTGGTTTCATTGATCTTCTCTACAGTTTTTTAGATTCTATGTTGTTTATTTCTGCTCTGATCTTTATTATTTCTCTTCTTCTGCTGGGTTTAGGGTGTCTTTGCTGTTCTGTTTCTATTTCCTTTAGGTGTACTGTTAGATTTTGTATTTGGGATTTTTCTTGTTTCTTGAGATAGGCCTGGATTGCAATGTATTTTCCTCTCAGGACTGCTTGGCTGCATCCCAAAGCGTTTGGATTATTGTTTTTTCATTTTCGTTTGTTTCCATATATTTTAAAATTTCTTCTCTAATTGCCTGGTTGACCCACTCATTCTTTAGTAGGGTGTTCTTTAACCTCCACGCTTTTGGAGGTTTTCCAGACTTTTTCCTGTGGTTGATTTCAAACTTCATAGCATTGTGGTCTGAAAGTGTGCATGGTATGATCTCAATTCTTGTATACTTATGAAGCGCTGTTTTGTGACTCAGAATGCGATCTATCTTGGAGAATGTTCCATGTGCACTCGAGAAGAAAGTATATTCTGTTGCTTTGGGATGCAGAGTTCTAAATATATCTGTCAAGTCCATCTGATCCAATGTATCATTCAGGGCCCTTGTTTCTTTACTGACCATGTGTCTAGATGATCTATCCATTGTTGTGAGTGGGGTATTAAAGTCCCCTGCAATTACCACATTCTTATCAATAAGGTTGCTTATGTTTCTGAGTAATTGTTTTATATATTTGGGGGCTCCCATATTCGGCACATAGACATTTATAATTGTTAGCTCTTCCTGATGGATAGACCCTGTGATTATTATATAATGCCCTTCTTCATCTCTTGTTACAGCCTTTAATTTAAAGTCTAGTTTGTCTGATATAAGTATGGCTACTCCAGCTTTCTTTTGACTTCCAGTAGCATGATAAATAGTTCTCTATCCCCTCACTTTCAATCTGAAGGTGTCCTCAGGTCTAAAATGAGTCTCTTTAGACAGCAAAGAGATGGGTCTTGTTTTTTTATCCATTCTGATACCCTAGTCTTTTGGTTGGTGCATTTAGTACATTTACATTCAGTGTTATTATAGAAAGATACGGGTTTAGAGTCATTGTGAAGTCTGTAGGTTTCATGCTTGTAGCGATGTCTCTGGTACTTTGTCTCACAGGATCCCCTTAGGATCTCTTGTAGGGCTGGTTTAGTGGTGACGAATTCCTTCAGTTTTTGTTTGTTTGGGAAGACCTTTATTTCTCCTTCTATTCTAAATGACAGATTTGCTGGATAGAGGATTCTCGGCTGCATATTTTTTGTGTTCATCACATTGAAGATTTCCTGCCATTCCTTTCTGGCCTGCAGAGTTTCAGTAGAGAGATCAGTCATGAGTCTTATAGGTCTCCCTTTATATGTGAGGGCACGTTTATCCCTAGCTGCTTTCAGAATTTTCTCTTTATCCTTGTATTTTGGCAGTTTCACTATGATATGTCGTGCAGAAGATCGATTCAAGTTATGTCTGAAGGGAGTTCTCTGTGTCTCTTGGATTTCCATGCCTTTTTCCTTCCCCAGATCAGGGAAGTTCTCAGCTATTATTTCTTCAAGTATGCCTTCAGCACCTTTCCCTCTCTCTTCCTCCTCTGGGATACCAATTATGCATAGATTATTTCCCTTTAGTGCATCACTTCCCCTCATATTCCTGGATTTTTTTATCTCTCTTTTTCTCACCTTCTTCTTTTTCCATAATTTTATCTTCTAGTTCACCTATTCTCTCCTCTGCGTCTTTAATCCGAGCTGTGGTCGTCTCCATTTTATTTTGCAGCTCATTAATAGCATTTTTTAGCTCCTCCTGGCTGTTCCTTAGTCCCTTGATCTCTGTAGCAATAGATTCTCTGCTGTCCTGTATACTGTTTTCAAGCCCAGCGATTAATTTTATGACTATTATTCTAAATTCACTTTCTGTTATATTGTTTAAATCGTTTTTGATCAGTTCGTTAACTGTCATTATTTGCTGGAGGTTTTTTTGAGGGGAATTCTTCCGTTTTGTCATTTTGTATAGTCCCTGGAGTGGTGCAGAACTGCAGGGTACTTCCCCTCAGCTGTCTTGAATAACTTGCGTTGGTGGGCGGGGCTGCAGTCAGACCTGATGTCTGCCCCCAGCCCACCGCTGGGGCCACAGTCAGACTGTTGTGTACCTTCTCTTGCCCTCTCCTGGCGGGGGGGGGGGGGGGGATTCTCTGTGGGGTGGCGTGGCCCATCTGGGCTTGCACACTGCCAGGCTTGTGGTGCTGGGGATCTGGCGTATTAGCTGTGGTGGATCGGCAAGGTGTACAGGGGCAGGAGGGGCAGGTTCAGCTTGCTTTTCCTTGGAGATTCACTTCAGGAGCGGCCCTGCGGCACCAGGAGGGAGTCAGACCTGCTATAGGGTTTGATCTGCAGAAGCACAGCATTGGGTGTTTGTGTGGTGCAAGCAAGTTCCCTGACAGGATCTGATTCCCTTTGGGATTTTGGCTGGGGGATGGGCGAGGGAGATGGCACTGGCGAGTGCCTTTGTTCCCTGCCAAACTGCGCTCTGTTGTCCGGGGCTCAACAACTCTCCCTCCTGTTGTTCTCCAGCCCTCCTGTTCTCTGAACAGATCTGTTAACTTATAACCTTCCAGATGTTAAGTCCCACTTGCTGTCGGAACACACTCCCTCTGGCCCCTCTGCTTTTGAAGCCAGACTCAGGGTCTCTTTTGCTGGCGGGCTGCCCCTCTGCCCCGGCTCCCTCCCGTCAGTCCGTGGAGCCCGCACCACCTCGCTGCCCTTCCTATCCTCTTCTGTGGGCCTCTGGTCTGCGCTTGGCTCCGGAGATTCCGTTCTGCTAGTCTTCTGGTGATTTTCTGGGTTATTTAGGCAGGTGTGGGTGGAATCTAAGTGATCTGCGGGACGTGCTGAGCCCAGTGTCCTCCTAATCCGCCATCTTCCCAGAAGCCAAATCAACATCATTTTGTAATCACTTATGAAGAGAGACAAAGACAACACTCTAAAACCACCAAATTACTGAATATCACCTTCTCCCTGCTAGTGTGAGTGACTCCTGCTTCTTTCCTATTGACAATTTCAGCCTTGCTTCATTCCTCCCACCTTTTAAATAAAAACGACTAAGATGCCAGTCACTGAATTGCTCACTTTCTGGCAGCAGTCTATCTAAAACAGATTTCCCATTTTGTTGAACTTTCCCCCAAATCATATAAAGTTCAAATCTTATGATAATCCTCTCTAAGCGCTTACTGAGTTATCCCATGGTTCATTTGGGATAGTCTCCCTTGTTGCAGCAAACTCTAAATATTATTACTACCACTATGATTATTATCATTAATATCTTCTTTTCTTATTAAAAATTTTTTTAATGTTTATTTTTGAGAGAAAGAGAGAAAGACAGAGCTCGAGCCAGGGAGGGATAGAGAGAGAGGGAGACACAGAATTTGAAGCAGGCTACAGGCTCTGAGCCCCTGATGTGGGGCTCAAACTCATGAACCATGAGGTTATGACTTGAGCCAAAGTTGGACACTTAACCAACTGAGCCACCCAGGTGCCCTGATCATTAATATCTTCTTAAGATACACTCATCGTCTCTACTGTAGCCTACAAAATCTATATATTCTAGGCTCTGGCTACTTCTTTTTTCTTTTTCAAATTTTTATTTCAAGTTTAGTTAGTTGGGGCACCTGGGTAGCTCAGTCATTTGAGTATCAGACGCTTGATTTCAGCTCAGGTCATGATCTCACGGTTTGAGAGACTGAGCCCCACATCGGGCTTTACAATGACAGTGCAGAGCCTGCTTGGGATTCACTCTCTGCTCCTCCCCCACTCTCTCTCGCTTTCTCAAAGTAAATGGATAAACGTAAAAAAAATTTAGTTAACATGTAGTATAATATGGTTTCAGTAGAATTTAGTGATTTTTACCACTTACATTTACTATGTAGTCCTCATCATAACAAGTACCATCCTTAATACCCATCACCTATTCAGCCTATCCCCCAGCCACCTCCCTCCATCAACTCTTTTTGTTCTCTGTCATTAAGAGTCTCTTATGGTTTGCCTCCCTCTCTCTTTTCCCCCCTTCCTGTAAGTTCATCTGTTTCTTAAATTCCACATATGAGTGAAATCATATGGTATTTGTCTTTCTGACAGACTTATTTTGCTTAGCATAATACACTCTAGCTCCATCCGTCATTGTAAATGGCAAGATTTCATTCTTTTTGATGGCTAAGTAATATTCCATTGTATGTACATAGTTTGGCTATTGTTGATAGTGTTGCTATAATCATCAGGGTGCATGTGCTCCTTTGAATCAGTATTTTTGTATCCTTTAGGTAAATAGCTAGTATTGCAATTGTTGGGTCATGGGTAGTTCTATTTGTAATTCTCTGAGGAACCTCCATACTGTTTTCCAGAGTGACTGCATCAGTTTGCATTCCTACCAACAATGCAAGAGGGTTCCCCTTTCCCTGAATCCTCACCAATATCTATTGTTTCCTGTATTGTTAATTTTAGCCATTCTGATAGGTGTGAGGTAGTATCTTATCGTGGTTTTGATTTGTATTTCCTTGAAGCTAAGTGATCTTTTAATCTAGGCTCTGGCTACTCTGATAGTCTTATTCTCATTCACCCCAAAGCAAGTCACACACGAACTGTATCTTGAACATGCTAGTTTTACTCCACCTTTGTGGCAGACCTTTGTGCTAGATATTTTTTTCTGCCTGGAATATTCTTCTCCAAGGTATTCACACATCTCAGTTCCTTGCTTCATTCATTTCTAATCTCTGTCTCCTTCAAGAACACTTTCTTGACAACCTAGTTTGAAATATACACCACCGCTTCTATTCCCTTATTCTATTTTTGTTTGTATCATTTAACAGTAAATGGAATTATGTATCTCTTTATTGTCACTCTTATCTTCTCCGGAGCATAGGCTCTATAATAACAAAGTCTTTGTCCTGTGCCTTTATTCACTTCTGTATTACCAGCATCTAGAATAATTCCTGGCAAAAAGGAAGAATGTAATAGAAAATTGTTGACATGATGAAATAATTCATTGCTTCATGTCTTATGAGGCAAGAATAAAAAGAAAGCATAGAATCTATTCTCAGAAATACATGATGTAAACTGTAGGGAGATGGGTATAGGGTGGGAGAAGGTTAAAGGGATTCCCCAAATTACAGGGATCAAGAGAATGTGTACATTTATAATTCTCTGGTCACTGTAACTTAGTTGACATTCTGTTGTTTTGTAGAACTCCGGTGCTTTAAATTTATTTTCTGCCTATATTACTATGGGACTGATTCTATTTTTTATGTCTTTCTATGAGTTTTTCTCTTAGTGTCTATGTCCCCACATTCTTCTATTTATTTTTCAAGATCTAATTCAAATGCCCTTATCTTTGTGTTACTTTTTATATTCACCCTTACATGTGGAATGGCTATGACTTTGCTTCTATAATATTACTCACACAGTTCCACTATATAACATTCAAGTTATTATATTACTCATATTATTGTATTGTAAGAGGTTAAAAGTTTAGAAAGAGACTTCCAGAATAGAAGAGTAAGGGCCTTCAAAAACCCACTTCTTCAAAAAAGCATCAAGTAGAAATAATCCAAATAAGTTTTATCAGAACTCTGGAAATTAACTAAAGGCTTGCAACAATTCAAGAATTTTTTTTTCACTAAAACAGCTGAATCTTCGTAAGAAAAGTGAGTTTTGTGTCATTTTAACTGGCTGTATTCTCACCTCCCTTTCCCATTAGCCTTGAAAACCAGCAGACTTACAGACTTACGTGGTATCTGTGAAAACCAGTAGACTAGCAGCCACTAGAGAGGGATGACTGGGTTTGGAACTCCTCAAAAAACTCCAGTTACCAGAGAGCTCTCACTATTTGGCCCATCTTACAGCTCCTTGGAAAAGCCCTATTTGCAGAACTTGTTATTTGGCCTGAATCAGAGTTTGCTCAGTGGGGAAACCTCTGTCCCAGGATATTTTTGAAAATAGTGAAGGCAGTTGTTTAACATTGAAGCTGCTTGGAGCAGTGATATCAGCTGTGACAAATGGGAAGCTGGGGAAAAAAGACTTAAAAAGTAGTTCAGGGGAATGAGATGTCCATAGTGATCTTTGAAATGTTCCAATGTATTCCTGGGGATCTAGAAGACTATACACATGTACAAGGCTGTGCACATTTCCAAAAAAGACTTAAGAAGACCCTAATATTTTACCTAAGGCTGTATCTGAGGCCCTGTACAAGTAAGAAATGAAAGCTAAAGCAGATTTATAAACATCTGGAACACTGAATCTTTGTCCTAACAGAACTCCTCTGCAGAGAGTGGATAATCTTTTGGTTAAAGGCATTTAAAAAAAAAAATCTCTGTACAATTATGATCTGACCATTAAGGTAACCAAGCAGAGACTTCAATAGCTACATATAACAGGTGATTTAGACTTTATAGAATTAGTGAAAGAAAAAGTCATTAAAGAAACAATCAGCATCAGCAGCAAGAACAATCACATGAAACAACAGTAACAAAACCTGGAGAAATTGGGGAAATTTGATTTTCAGAGTTGCCACATTTTATTATTTAAAATATCCAGTTTTACATGAATAGACACTTCTCTAAAGAAGACATCCGGATGGCCAACAGGCACATGAAAAGATGTTCAACGTCGCTCCTTATCAGGGAAATACAAATCAAAACCACACTCAGATACCACCTCACGCCAGTCAGAGTGGCCAAAATGAAGAAATCAGGAGACTATAGATGCTGGAGAGGATGTGGAGAAACAGGAACCCTCTTGCACTGTTGGTGGGAATGCAAATTGGTGCAGCCGCTCTGGAAAGCAGTGTGGAGGTTCCTCAGAAAATTAAAAATAGACCTACCCTATGACCCAGCAATAGCACTGCTAGGAATTTATCCAAGGGATACAGGAGTACTGATGCATAGGGGCACCTGTACCCCAATGTTTATAGCGGCACTCTCAACAATAGCCAAATTATGGAAAGAGCCTAAATGTCCATCAACTGATGAATGGATAAAGAAATTGTGGTTTATATACACAATGGAATACTACGTGGCAATGAGAAAAAATGAAATATGGCCCTTTGTAGCAACATGGATGGAACTGGAGAGTGTGATGCTAAGTGAAATAAGCCATACAGAGAAAGACAGATACCATATGGTTTCACTCTTATGTGGATCCTGAGAAACATAACAGAAACCCATGGGGGAGGGGAAGGAAGAAAAAAAAAAAAAAAGAGGTTAGAGTGGGAGAGAGCCAAAGCATAAGAGACTGTTAAAAACTGAGAACAAACTGAGGGTTGATGGGGGGTGGGAGGGAGGGCGGGGTGGGAGGGAGGGCAGGGTGGGTGATGGGTATTGAGGAGGGCACCTTTTGGGATGAGCACTGGGTGTTGTATGGAAACCAATTTGACAGTAAATTTCATATATTAAAAAATTAAAAAATAAATAAATAAATAAATAAAATATCCAGTTTTAAATTAAAAAAAAAAAGACATACAAAGAAAGAGAAAAGTATGGCCCATAGATAAGAAAAAAACCAGAAGTCAATAGAAATTGCCTTCAGGGGAGTCCAGATATGGGATTCCCTAGGCAGAAAGTTTAAGTAAGCTTTTATAAACAACTTCAAAGAATTGAAGAAAATTATGTCTACAGAATTAAGAGAAATTATGAGAATGATATCTCACCAAGTAGAGAATATCAAGAAAGAGATTGAAATTATCAAAAAGAACCAGATGGAAACTGTGTTGAAAATTACAGTGACTACTAAAAATATTTAATAGAGAGGCTCAACAGAATATTTGAGTAAGCAGAAGAAAGAATCAGCAAACTTGAAAATAGATTGAGAAAATCCAACCTGAGAAATAGAAGCAAAATGAACAGAGTTTCAGAGAACTATAGGACACCATTGGGTATACCAACATATAATGGGAGTCTAAGAATGAGAAAAGAGATAAAAAGGGGAAGGAAAATATTTGAAGAAATAATGACTGAATATACCCCAAATATGATTAAAAACATGAATTAATACAGCTGAGAAGTTTAATAAATTTCAAGTAGGATAAATTCAAGGAGATCCACATCTAAACACATCAATGTCAAACTCTTGAAAGAAAAAGAGAAAATTGTGAATACAGCAAGAAAAGCAACCCATAACATACAAGTGATCCTAAATAAGATTAACAGCTGACCTCTCAAAACCATGGAAACCAAAAGGGAGTGGGTTGGCATTTTCAAATGGACTGAAAAAAGATTGATAACCAATAATTTTATATCCACTAAGCCTATATTTCACAAAAGAAGGAAAAATTAAGTCATTCTCAACTAAACAAAAACTGAGGGAATTTGTCGCTAGCCAACTTGTATTATAAGCGATATTAAAAAGAGAACTACAGGTAGAATCGAAAGGACTAGAGTTGAATCTACCCCCCAAAAGTGAAGAGCACCAATAAAGATAACAATGAAGGTAAATATAAAATACAATATAAATGTATTTTTACTTGTAACTTTTTTCCTCTCCTGATTCAAAAGACAACTGCATAAAGCAATAATTATAAAACTGTGTCAATGGGTGTGAAATGTATAAAGATGTCATTTGTATGATAACGAAAGCAGAAAAGAGGAGGGGGAAATGGAGGTACATTGAAGCAAAGTTTTTTTATACTATTGAAATTAAGTTGAAACTAATCCACACTAGATGGTTTTAAGATGCAATCACTAAGAAAATAACTCAAAAAATATACCAAAACAAACAAAAAGGGAATTAAAATAGTGTACTAAGAAATATATATTTAACACAAAAGGAGCTAGTAATGGAGGAATAGAATTTCAAAAATAAAGGAGAGGAAATAATCTTCCCTATTCATTCCATGAGGCCAGTATTGCTCGGAAACCAAAACCAGGCAAAAATGTCACAAGTAATAAATCAGACTGATATTTCTTATGAACATAGATTAAAAAAACCCTCAAAAAATACTAGCAAAACAAATCCAGTAATATATAAAAGGATTGATACATCATGACCATGTGGAATCTATCAAAGGTTAGTTTCACTTTGAAAATTGCTGATTAGTGATTTTCATCTGCCTGGGTGGCTCAGTTGGTTAAGCATACAACTCTTGATTTCATCTCAGGTCATGGTCTCACAGTTACATGAGTTTGTGCCTCAGGTCATCAGGCTCTGAGCTGGCAGTACAGAACCTGCTTGGGATTTTCTGTCTTCCCCCCCTCTCTCTGCCCCTACCCCTCTTGCTTTTTTCCTCCTCTGTCTCAAAATAAATAAATAAACTAAAGAAAAAAAATCATTAATCATTCAGTGTTACTTACCATATTCATAGAATAAGGACAAAAATATATGATCATCTCAATAGATACAAAAAAAGCATTTTACAAATTCCAACATTATTTCATGATAAAAATCCTAAAAAACAAAACAAAACAAAACAAAAAAGCAGACAAACCGAGGGACTTCCTCAACCTGATAAAGGGCATCTATAAAATACCTACAGCATCCTCACATTTAGTGGTGAAACACTCAAAGCTTACCCCTAGGATCAGGAACAAGATAAGGATGACTGTTCTTGCCACTTATATTTAATATTGTACTGCAAGTTCTAAGCCTCAGCAAGAAAAAGAAATATAAGACATCCTGATTGCATTTACAACAGCATCAAAAAGAATAAAAATCTGGAAAATTTAGCAAAAAAAAAATGCAAGATGAATACTGACAACTACAAAACATTGTTGCAAGGAGTTACTATAAATCAAAATAAATAGAGATCCCATGTTATTGGATTGGAAGATTTAATATTATTAAGGTGGTAATACTCTTTGAGTTATCTTCAAAAGACATTAATGACTTGATATCCATGTTTTGTTTTTTTTTTTTTTCACATCCTGATGGCTCATTTCTTTTTGTCACTGAAAAATATTCCATTGTTTAGGTGTATCAGAGCTTCTTGTCCATTTTTCTACTAAAGGACTTCTTTGTCCCTTCCAGTTTTTGGTAATTATGAATAAAGCTACTGTAAGCATTTGTGTGCAGGTTTTGTTTGTGGACATAGATTTTTGAGTCAATTTGGAGAATGCCTGGGGATGCAATTACTGGATCATAAGGTATAATTAAGCTTAGTTTGGGAGAAGATTGCCAGATAGTCTTCCAGGCTGGCTGTATCATTTAGCATTCCCATCAGCAGTGAATGACAGTTCTTGTTGCTCTGTGTCCTCGCCAGGAGTTGTTATTGTCGGTTTTTGGATTTTGGACATTCTTGTTAATGGTATCCCGTTATGTTGATTCGTAACTCCTTGATGACAGGTGAAAGACAAGATCTTTTCAAGTGCTTATTTTCCACCTGTATATCTCCCTTTTTAAAAATGTTTTTATCTGGATTCAGTAATAGGATAATGATGATCCCATAGAGTGAGTTAGGAAAGGTTCCATCTGCTTCTATTTTCTGAAATATATTTGTGGAAAGTTGGTATCATTTCTTTGTTAAATGTTTGATAGAATTCACCAGTAAAATCATCTGATCCTGTTCATTACGTTTTTAAGAGGTTACTAGTTATTGATTTATTTTCTTTACTCTGTATAGGTACAGATACTAAATATATAATTATCTATTTCTCCTTATGTGAATTATAGTTTGTATCTTTTGAGGAATTTGTTGATTTCATCTAAATTATCAAATTTATGGACGTATATCAAATTTATAGTGTTTCTTGGGGCGCCTGGGTGGCTCAGTCGGTTGGGTGGCTGACTTCGGCTCAGGTCACCATCTCGCGGTCCGTGAGTTCGAGACCCGCGTCGGCCTCTGGGCTGATGGCTCAGAGTCTGGAGCCTGCTTCCGATTCTGTGTCTCCCTCTCTCTCTGCCCCTCCCCAGTTCATGCTCTGTCTCTCTCTGTCTCAAAAATAAATAAACGTTAAAAAAAAAATTAAAAAAAAATTTATAGTGTTTCTTTACATTTTAATGTCCATCTCTGTCTCCTCTCTTTTTTCTTCTTGGTTAGCCTGGCTGGAGGTTTACTAATTTTTTAAACATTTTCAAAGAATTAGCTTTTGTTCCATTGATTTTTTTCTGTTTTTTTTTTTTTGGTTTCTTTTCAATTTCATTGACTTCTGCTCTGAATTTTATTATTTTTTTTCCTGCTTGTTTTAGGCTTAAATTGTTTTTCTTTCTCCAGATTTCTTAAGGTAGAAAATTATATAATTAATTTAATACATTTCTTTTTTCTAATAGATGCATTTAATACTATAAACCTCTCTCCCTCTAAATACTAATATTGTTACATCTCTCAAATTTTGGTAAGCTGTATTTTCATTTTTATTCAGCTTAAAATGTTTTTTAATCTCTTGAGATTGCTTTTTTGCCCCATGTGTAGAAGTATATTAAGTTCCAAATATTTGGGCATTTTCCGGCTATTTTTCTGTTACTGATTCTACTTTAATTTCAATGTATGATAACATACTTTTATTATTTATGTTTGTTTAAACTTTGTTAAGGTTGTTTTACGGCCCCAAATATGGTGTATCTTGGTGAATATTCTATGCAAGTTCAAGAAGAATGTGTTTTCTGTTGGATGGAATATTTTATAAACGTCAGGTTCAGTTTATTGATAGTGCTATTCAGGTAAACTGTATCTTTGCCAATTTTCTGTCTGCTTGATCTATCAATCACTGAAAAAAGGATGTTTACTTTAACTATAATAGTGGATTTCTTTCTTTCTCCTTGAAATTCTCTAAGTTTTTGCATCATGTGTTCTTAGGCTCAAACACATTAATATTGTTATAACTTTGGGATGCATCACTTTAGAAAATTATATAAAGTTATAAAATATTATAAATATAAGAAAAATAATGGAAATACATAAGTTGTATCATTTAGTTTACCTAAAAAAGAAAATTAATAATTTGACTTAAAAATTCACATGGAAATGCAGGGGACCCAGAATACCCAAAGTTAGAGGACTCCCAATTCCTGATTTGAAAGTGTACTACAAAGATATGATAATCAAGACTGTGTGGTACTAGCATGAGAATAGACATATAGATTGAGAATTGAGCATCCAGAAATAAACCTTATTTTTATGGTTTAATGCTCAACAGTAATGCCAAGATAATTCACTGGGGGGGGGGGGGGAAGGACAGTTTCAACAAATGTTGCTGGGACAACTGGATATCCACACACAAAAGAATGAAGTTGAACCTCTATCTCCCATCATATACTAAAATTATCTCAAGATAGGCCATAGACTTAAATATAAAAGGTAAAGCTATAAAACTCTATGAAGAAAACAGACATAATTATTTGTGATGTTGAGTTAGACAATAGCTTCTTAGATATGGCACCAAAAGAAAAAGACACACACACACACACACACACACACACACACACACACACACACACAAATAAATTGGACTTCATCAAAATAAAACAAACTTCTGTGCTATAAATGACACTGTCAAGAGAAGTGAAAAGCAACCCACAGAATGGAAGAATATATTTGTAAACTATTTATTGATAGACACTTGAATCTAGAGTATTTTAGGGGCACCTGGATTGCTCAGCCAGTTGAGCGTCCAATTCTTGATTTCGGTTCAGGCCATGATCTCAGTCATGGAATTGAGCCCTGCATTTGCCTCAGTGCTGAACATGAAGCCTGCTTGGGATTCTCTCTCCCTCTCTCTGTCCCTCCCCCTTCTAAAAATAAATAAATAAATAAACATTTAGAGTATTAAAAATCTCTTAAAACTCAACAGCAGTAATGAATAAGACAACTAAGCTGATTAAAAATGGGACAAAGAATTTGAATTGACATTTCTTCAAAGAAGATTCATGAGTGGCCAATAGTTACATGAATAGATGCTTAATATAAGTGATTAGGAAAATACAAATCAGAACCATAGTGAGATGTTACTTTATAATGTCTAGGCTGGCAAAAAGAAAAAGAAAGAAAAAAGAGAGAGGGAGGTAGGAAAGAAAGGAGGGAATAACAAGTGTGGCTGGGATATAGCGAATTTGAAACTAATAATTGCTGGTGGCATTATAAATAGTACCGCAACTTTGGAAAGCAGTCTAACCATTCTTCAAAAAATTTACTACATGATCTAGCAATTTTACACAGGTATTGTTATGGACTGAATTGTGTCTTTCTAAAATTCATATAACTTCTAAAATTCATGCAACTGTATTTGTAGACAGGGCCTTTAAGGAGGTAATTAAGGTTAAATCAAGTCATGGGGGGGGACCTTAATCTGATGACTGCAACACATATAAGAACAGGAAGAGATAGCAGTACCACCCTCACCTCTGTTCATGTATAGAGGAAAGGCCATGTGAAGATACAGTGAGAAGGTGGTTGTCTGCAAGCCTAGGAGAGAGGCTTCATCAGATTCCAACTCTCCTGGTGCCTTGATCTTAGACTCTCAGTCTCTAGAACTGTGATAAAATAAATTTATATTGTTTAAGCCACCCAGCCTGTGGTATTTTGTCATGGCAGCCTATGCAAACTAGTATATATCCAGGAGAAATATATATATATATATATATATATATATATATATATATATATATATATATATTCAGACAAAAATGTGTACATGAATGTTCGTAACATCATTATTCATATTAGCAAAAAAGTAGGAACAGCTTAAATGTTCATCATTTGATGAATGCATACACAAAATGTTGTATATCCACACAATGGAATATTATTTGACAATAAAAAGGAATAAAGTACTCATAGCAAGCTATAATATGGATGAGTTATTCATGGATGAACATTATGCTAAGTGAAAGAAGCTAGCTACAAAAGGCCACATAAGTGCACGATCCATTTTTCTGAAATGCCCAGAATAGGCAAAATCCATAGGAACATAAAGTAGATTAGTGGTTTCCAGGGACTGATGGAGAGGGAAGTAGGGAATGACTGCTAATGGGTATGGGATTTCTTTTTGAGGTTATGAAAATATTGTAAAATTTGTTAGTGGTGATTGTTGCACAGCTACGTGAATAAACTAAGAGCACTAAATTGTCCATTTTTAAAAGGGTGAATTTTTATGGTATGTAAACTGTATTTCAATCAAACTATTATAAACCAAAACAAAAAAAGTTAGAAAAGTTTATTTCCATTGCTGGGTTGTGGTCTTTCTGAGGACAGGAAAGAAATATTGCTAATTTTGCTAACCATGCCAGGATGGTTTTTCATATTCGCTATTCTTTTTAATATACATATATCCCAAATATAAACAGGTAAAAATATTCAAAAGAGACTTACCTAACTTGAATATAAAATTTTGGGGGGGCAAAAAAATGATTATTATACTTGTGTTATAACATGTCGTATTGCTATCTAATAATGTTTGGTTCATTTGCACCAGGGTGGCTTTTGAAAAGAAAAGGAATGTGGATGTAGTCTCGTTATGTGTTATTGTGGAGTTTAGAAGTCCCTGAATTGGAATGCAGTGGTTCCCAGTGCTTTTTGTGTATTACAATTTCCTGGGGGGCTTTTCAGAATACCTGTACCACCTGCACCCCCAATCGTGAGTCACTCAGTTGAGAACCACTGCTTGGGTGAAGGTAGGTGTCAATAGGACTACATGTGGTTGTGATCATAGTGAGGCAACAGAGAATCTGTTGTAAAGCACTGGTTTTCCAACTTTAACGTATGTAATAGGACAAAATGCAGATTCTACTTTATAGGGCTGAGCTAGGCCCTGAAATCCTACCTTCCAAGAAGCTCCCCAGTGATGCCCAGCTAACAGTCCCCAACCCACATTGTCAGTGGTAAGGGTTGTATAATACATTTTCAAAGGAGTGAAAGCATGGTTAATAAGAAAATGTAATAAAGAAAATGAAATAAAGCAGTTGCATACTTAGACAAAGAGCTTGATGAAGGGAAGGAAGCAGGTAATTGCTTAAGACATTAACTTTCATCTTGGTGAGCTTTTCCATTGATTTGCTTATCATTTAATGATTGGTCCAACCACTTTAGATGGATTTCACGTTTTCTAGAAGTTTTTCCATTTTGTCCATAGGATGAAAATTTGGACTGTTAGGGACTTTGCATAATTTCTTTAGCTATTGTCCTGACTTGCCAGGATGATAGAATCTAGTGAGGAAATATGAACAAATATATTTGTTTTATTTAAATTGACATTATTGACATTTTTGTGCTAGACATGATATTGAGTTCTGGAATTACAGAAATTAATAAGCATAGTCCCTGTTCTTAAAATTTGACAGTTTAGGGGCACCTGGGTCGCTCAGTTGGTTAAGCGTCCCACTCTTGATTTTGGCTGAGGTCATGATCTCATGGTTCATGGGATTGAGCCCCAAATTGGGCTCTGGGCTGACAGCATGGATCCTGGTTGGGATTTTCTCTCTCCCTCTCTCTCTGCCCCTCTTTTTCTCATGCTCATGCTCTCTATCTCTCTCAAAATAAATAAACTTAAAAAAAATTGAAAATCTATTAAGGATGGGGAGGCATGTAGGGCAGATTTGTGAACAGCTAACTATCACACAAGAAATAAATGAGTGACATGTGCAGTAGAAGTACACACAATGTGCTATGGAAGAGGCAGTTAATTCCACCTGGGGAAAGGTTCCATTGATGACCTGGTATTTAGAATTTTGAAATGACTTCTTCAAAATGTTCACTGGTTGTTGGCCAGTTCTCAACTATTCACTGACAGGAGGCTCACGGTCAGAACTCATCCAGGAATAACATACTAACATCACAGACCAATTTTAGAAACCTCCTAGAACTTTCTTCAAGGCATCCTTCATTTCTTTATTCCGGAGGCTGTAGATCATGGGGTTAAAAAAAGGGGTCAGAACTGAGTAGAATAGAGTTGTGAACTTCTGCATTCCCTCTGCTTGTCCTGACCCCGGGCTCACATATGTCATCATGACAGAGCCATAGAATAGAAACACAACAGCCAGATGTGAGGAGCATGTAGAAAACGCCTTCTTCCGGCCAGCAACTGAGGGCACCTGCACTACAGCCCTCAGCACCAGGGTATAGGAGCCAGTAATGTAGAAAAAGGTGGCAAAGATGAGGAGTGAGCTCATGGTGCCACAGATGAGAATAGTCCCTGGGATTGGGACACAGGCTGAAGCCAAGGCCAGCAGAGGACCCAGGTCACACAGGAAGTCATCAATCACGTTTGGGCCACAAAATGGTAGCTGGGTAACAAGTATCACTGGGATCAGAAACCAGAGAAAACCATAGACCCAGCAAAAGATGACCAGGCTGCAACAGAACTTCACAGTCATGATGGTGGGGTAATGCAGGGGGTGACAGATTGCCAGGAACCGGTCATAGGCCATGATGGACAGAAATAAGCATTCAGTTGTGCCTAGTGAGAAGAAGAAGTACAACTGGAGGAGGCACCAAGCAAAGGAGATGGTTTTGGTCTGGGAGAGGAAGTTGGCCAGCATGTTGGGCACATCAGAGTTGACATAGCAGATTTCCAGGAAGGAGAAGTTGGCCAGCAGAATATACATGGGGGTGTGGAGCCGGCGGTCCCAGTGCACCACACACACAATGGCCATGTTTCCAAGGAGCGTCATGATGTAAGTCACAAAGAATATGGAAAAGAGGAGGATCTGCATTTCCCAACGGCAAGGAAAGCCCAAGAGGATGAACTCACTCACAGTGTGAGAAATATTTCTGGCCTCCGAAGTCATTTCCTTCTATCCTGTGAGGATTGCAGTAGAAGTTACATTACAAAAGGAGTCATGCCTCCTGATTCCTCCCCAGGAGAGAACACATTTTCCTGATCATAGGGGAGACCTAGACCAGGAGTTCCTATTTTTGATTGGGCACTTCAACAATATACTTGTTGAGTATGCTTTTCTATATATGACTCTTCACTTTTAAACTATATACAGCCCACTGTCAATCAATATAGTAAATATTGGTAAATATTTTGAAAAAAGTTTTCTTAAAATAAAAATAGAAACTCAGGTATTTCCTTTCTGCATCTCTCATTGAGTTGTCCGGTGCACCCAACTTTGGAGAACATTGGTCTAGACAATATGCATAGGTGGCTGGCTGAAGCTAAATTGAGATATAAACATTGACATTGGCAATTCATCCATAAAAAAAAAATTAGAATTGACAGTTTTACCAAACAAAACAGTACAATCAGATAAGTGATATAAAGGAGAGAACATGAGGCTTTGAAGCCAGCTATGAAAATAACCAGAGTGACTTTAAGCAAGTTGCAGTTTAGCACACTAAGTAACCATTTATAGGCCATTATTAGTGTCTCTTCTCTATCTGTAGGATGCTGTGGTACAAGGGCTCCAGACTCTGATATTATTAGCAACATATGGGGGAGCCTTTGAAAGGTGTAGATTCCTGGGCTCCGCCTGGGTTTCGGATCCACTGGTGTGTGTCAGAGCACAAGCTCTGGAGACATCACAGTTCTGGGCTCTACCACTTCCTGAGGAGCATTTCCTCAGGCAAGAATTTGACCTTTGAGACTATGTTTCTTTCTCTGTAAATTATGAACAGTCATACCTCCACAGTAAGGGTGGCATGAAAATTGCATAGAATAATGTATGCAAAAGCAGTTTAAAATTATACAGTGCTACAGAAATATAAACTTTGGTAAACTGTTCAGGGCTTGTTATGCTAAACATTACACTCCTTTGTTAACCTTATAAATTAAATTGATTTTAAAATGCAAAAGAATGTGTTTTCCTGTGGAATTTTAGCCATGTGACAGGCTTAGTCCATGTTGTGTGTGTTCGTGTGCATGTACACGTGTGTGTGTGTATGAAAGAGAAAGTGCTTCTCAGTCGTTTCAGAGTACACTGAATGAAACTCCCTTATAAGCCTCTTTTTTTTTTAAGTTTATTTATTTTGAGAGAGACAGAGACAGCATGGGTGGGGGAGGGGCAGAGAGAGAGGGAGAGAGAATCCTAAACAGGCTCCTGGGAGATCATGACCTGGGCTGAAACCAAGAGTTGGACACTTAACCCACTAAGCCACCCAGGTGCCCCTATAAGCATCCTTTTTTGCCTATCAAACATACCTATAAAGCACCCTTGAAGACCTTTTTTTGCCTATCAAACATATCGGAGCTCTCATTTTTTTCTTAATAGACTGTCTTCCTTGGTAAGGTTACCACTGCAACCATAAACAATAGGATCATTTTCCTGATGGCTACACTGTAGTTTGTATTAAAGCCACCTACTTTTGAAGCCACAAAACGTCCTGTGTGATCTCTTCCCCCACTGCTCCTACCCATGCCTGGCTCCTTTGTGGGATTTCCTGGGAAATAAGCATCAACCTTTATTCAAATGATCACAACAGAAGAGCAACAACAAATACTATTTCAAAATAGTCAGACATGGAAATCAGGGTTTTGATAAAACCTTTCTCCCTCTGGCATTCTTTAGTTTTGTGGTTTATTCAGCCCTGCAAGCCTGGCTCTCTCTCTCTCTCTCTCTCTCTCTCTCTCTCTCTTTCTCTTTTTGATACAGGGGGGCAGAGAGAAGCTTATCTAAATTTCAGCCTTGACCTAAGCCTAAGTTGAACCCAGAAGAAGTTTGGAATATGGGTATATCATCTCTGTTTTGCCTTTTTCCTCCTTTCCCATTTTAGAAGCTCAGAACTCAAATGCTCTATTTACCTTTTCTTGGCAACATCAATTCTTTGGGGAAAAATCCAATAAACTCATGCATAAACTGAACCTCAATGTCTGTGAAGACTTTAGCAGTTTTCATTTTCCACATTATGTACACAAGGGCACATGACCAGCTGGCACACACACCAGATACAGTGGAGCAGCATTTATTGGGAGAAACTTGCAGACCCAGCATCAGTCACAGGCCTGCAGTCCCCTTTTGTTTTGCTCGTTATAAGCACAGTGGCACACAGAAATCTGGGATATTACGTTTTAGGAAGGCACCTGAACTTTTAAGGCCTGAGGGTTTTGTTTTTTAGCTGTGTGATTAGGGAAGTGCTAACCCCTCCCCTGATGTGATTAGGGCCAGTATATAACATCAACATGAAGAAAACTTGGTTCTAGTCCTATTTTTAGAATCAGGTTTAGGGGCTGGGGGAGAGGGCTGCCAGCATTTCTCCTGGTGTGATTGGGGGCTGAAGTCAATTCAAACTTTGCAGTTGCAGCTCTAGGCTATGACAGGTTAACAGAGGATTCTCCCCCTCAGCCATGTGAAGGAGAAAGTCATTGCATTAAGCACTGGGCAATTGATGCTTCATTTCCATGGAACTTCACAGGAGGCAATTTACTCTTTGGGAGGGTGGCTTGAAAGAAATTTGTTTGAACAAGTTAACCCTTATGTCTACCATAAGGGTTAGACGTAACCCTTATGGGTTTTTTGGAGGGCTTTCTTAATTACTCTATAGGGGAGCCATAGCAAGGGTTATTGCTTCCATTTCATGTATAAGGAGATAAAGACTCAGAGATCAAATGCCTGAAATTCCAAACCAGTAAGTGACAGGGTCAGGACACGACTCGCTGCTTCCTAGCTCCTATTTTACTATTTCCTCACCACGTTAGAGGAACTTCAGAGTAGATGTGTCTAAAATGTCACTCATCCCAGGGAAAAAAGTGCATCAAATTAATAAAATGAGCAACTGTTGGTGCTATAGACATCATCACATCATCCAAGGGAAGAGGGGTGGCGTCTCCCAAGCATCTCTTAAATTATACCACCTTGGTGGAATTGTGGGGTTTTTTTTCCTTTTATTTTTCATTTTTACATGGCTAGCTCATTTTTTTTTCTTTTTTGTTTTTTGTAGTAAGTTCAGACACACAAATACTATACTGAGTGTGGTAGTTATTTTACTCTTACCTGAATTTTCTGATATGCAGTGTTCAACTTCTCTACAGTGATCTAGAGGCAGGACAACTCTCATCCATCTATACAAAATTAAGATAAATGATTATCTTAAAGAAGTAATGGGAGTTTGTTTTGTTTTGTTTTTTAAAGAGACGATATTAAGCAACAATAGACCATGAGGAGGCATCTAAGGGACCTACAGGCATGTTTCTTTGCAGTTTGGGGTGTTGTAATTCTATTTGTTGCAGCTTTTGACTTATTACTACTTTTATTATTTAAGCTTTTTTCACCAATTAGATAATGTTACCCTGTTTCTACCAGTGCCTGCCTGAGTCTCTGTTTCCCAGTTATCTTTGCAGCATAAAGGACAACTGATTCAATGTGCTATGTCCAAGGACTCACTTAAGTGAATAGTTGGATTCTGTTCCTTGTACTCTGGAGGAAATAAACTGTCAAGTCTGGCCTTCTGTTTCTTGGAATAACGTATTGCTCATATTCACTGGCCTCAGAGACGTCATGGGTTTTAAAGTGATTTACAAAGTCACATTTTCTTATTGATCTGAATTTACTGAATCTTGGAGCTGGGAGAGACTTTAGGGATTCTCTAGTCTCTCTTCCTACCAGCAGTAAGAACCCCTTTCTTCTGCTTTCTTGCTGGTTGGTCATCTAGCTTCTGTTGGAATAATCCATGACAAATAGCTCAATGAACTACAGAACAGCTTTGAGTTTTAGAGATTGTAATAAGCTTCCTTGTTCTCTCTTACGTTCCTGAGTCACGTTCCCATCTTGATGTGCCATCTTGGTCTCACTTCTGCCTCAGGGAAGGAGGGTTAACATTATGTGCCCATCATACACACACACTCTGTTAAGATTTTGACCATGCATTATCCTTCTTGGTCTTTCAACAACTACAGAAGTAGTAACTGGGCCACAAGAAGACAGTAAGTGGTGGTGCTGGGCAGATTGTATTCTTTCATTACATTATGCTGATGCTCAGAATAAGTCTACACAGCAGTATTTAGAATATCTGAGGAAGGGACTCATGTCTTCTTTGAATCTTCTCTATTTATACTAAGCACTCTTGGTTTCTTTAAATTTGACGTAATTTCTAGGGTGCTCACCATCCTCGCTGCCTTTTGATTGTTCATACCTTTCAGAAGATATGATCTTACTGAAACCAAACAGAGTGTCCTTTGTGCTGTGTGACTGACACAGAGCACAGTGTGCCGTGATCTCTTTTGTTCTAGACTCATGCAGACTTAGGTTGACGTTAGCTTTTTTGGGCAGTAATTTTATATTTTAGACTTTTATTGAATTTTCATTTTACCAAAGTCCTTAGAGTTCATTCACAAGAACTTCTTTAAAACCAGATTCGCCTCATCTGATGCTTGTGTCATTGAGTTTTCTAAGCAAGGGAGGTTAATTACTGAATTTCACCAAGTGTTTCAGTCAATTAAGATCTTAAGACTATCAAATACTAGCTTTCTTTTCTATTTTTATTGCCTAGAATTTGATAAAATTTCTTTTGTTTCACCTATGTCTGATGAAAATATTATGTACAACATGAGAAAGTCCTTTTTTTTCTTAAAACTTTTTCTACCTTAACATCTATTATCAACAATTGTTGATAGATGGCTAAGCTAAAAATAGATAAATAGTAAAAAGGTGGTGAAAATGACATTGTATCTCTGGAAGACATTCTGGCATATATAATTGGATGGTTTATGAAAAGTTTTTAGAAGGAAAGTTTAGACTTTTTTGTTTTTGTTTTTGTTTTTTATTTTATTTTATTTTTAAATTTACATCTAAGTTAGCATATAGTGCAACAATGATTTTAGGAGTAGATTCCTTAATGCCCCTTACCCATTTAGCCCATCCCCCCTCCCACAGCCCCTCCAGTAACCCTCTGTTTGTTCTCCATATTTAAGAGTTTCATGTTTTGTCCCCCTCCTTGTTTTTATATTATTTTTGCTTCCCTTCCCTTATGTTCATCTGTTTTGTATCTTAAAGTCCTCATATGAGTTGTCATATATTTGTCTTTCTCTGACTAATTTTGCTTTGCATAATACCCTCTAGTTCCATCTACATAGTTGCAAGTGGAAAGATTCACAAATTTTAGACTTTAAACTGGTACCCTCATTCAATTTCAGTTGTTTAAAATTTTTCTTTCATTCTCCAGAATCTTCTAAATACAGTTATAGTGGTTTTGAAATCACACCTGTAAATTCTTTCTGTATCCTGGGATATAATTTGTCTAGGTCTGAGAAATTAAGCTTATTAATAGTTACTGAGTGCTGTTTCACTTAATTTTCCTGTCAATTCTCTTTTATGCATGTGTTCTCCATTCTTTGGAAAGAAGATAATTTTTTGGAGCTGACCATATTTTAATTTAATTTAGATTGATGGGTGCCATGCCTTTCTCCAGAGGGCAGGAGATGGCCCAGGCTTTTTTTTTTTTTTTAAATCTCGTAAACCTTGCAAGCAAGGAGACCCTCTCATTATAGTGCTATCAGCTTGTGTTGGAAGTTGTGTTCTCATTGAGGTCTTAATCCAGTGAAAAGCTCACTAAATTCCTTAGAGAAACCCATGCTTTCTTTATAATCACTTTATTTTACTGGTCTCTCTGTAGTCGTTTCTGTCTCTTTCTTTCTCTCACTCCATTTATTACTTTATTTTTCTTTTCCATAGAGTTACTTCTAAGATGACAGTATGACTTGGGATTTCTGACTCTGGAAAATTTAAGAACTGGCTGTAATACTACCCATCTTCTTATAGTTATTTACTTGTATAAGTAAATAATAGTACTTCATACCATTTTCAGTAAAATATTTTTGTTTTTCATTTTTTTAGTAAAATATTTTTAAATAACAGAATCAACTTCTTGACTGCTGTCTATCACGAACTTTAGTTCATTTTCTATTCGCTGTTACTTTGCTACTGCTTATCGAACATTTATGTGCTACGGTACAGGCCTTTCAAGCTTATTTTCTAAACTTTTTTTGACTTTATAGCTGATCCCTAACCTAAATGATTTCAATAACACAACAAAATTTTACTAAGTGCCTACTAAATTCTTGTATAATTTTCAATGCAAGGGCCGTTTTGGGAAGTGTCTTTATATTCCTGCATGGTGAAATGTCTTAAAAATTAGAAATATTTTTTTCAATAAAAGGGACATTTAAAGAAGTGAAAATGAAATTTCAGTATAAGTTGTGGAAGTTAACTTCCCACCATTCTAGATGAAGGCTGGTAATTTAAGCTGAAAAAGATCATTTTTCTTTTGCTTTTCACGTTAGCTTAGGTGAACAACCATGATACCAGTGTTGGTGAAGGTGCAATGCAATGACATTCAGAAGAACTTGTGGAGGGAATATAAACTTGTAAATTTTTTTTCTGACAGGCAATTTGGAAGCGCTAGAGCTTTAAAAACCTGTGTGCCTATTAAATAAAAATCAGAGATGTGGAAAAAATTACTAATAAGTAAGTTCATTGTAGCAGTGCCTAAAAATTTCTGGGGCTCATGTTAAAATACAGACTCTGACTCAAAAGGAAAAGATGTGGCTCGAGATTCTAAATTTTTAATGTGGAGAATTTGAATCACTATGCTGTATACCTGAGACTAACGTAACATTGTGTAACTAATGTAACATGAGGTAACTAGTATCAACTATACACAAATGAAAAAGAGGTTTTAAAAAAGCAATAGGGTAATGCTGATTCTTTGAGTAGTAAAGGTTTGTAAAGTTCTTTCCAGAGTTCTTTGTATAGCAAGGGTTTATGTAGTTCTTTATATACATTTCTGTAAAGAAAGTAAAAAATACAAAGGAATAGAAAAATTCCTGTGAAGAAATAAAACTTAATAGTGGTAACTTTTTCAAGGTCAAATGATAGGTTACATAATTGTTTTCCTTTATACATATCTATATTTCTTAACTTTTTATGAGTAATATGTATCACTTTATAATCTGAAAGATAATTATTATAAAATATTGTTTTTGAAGGTACTTACTCTTCTGGACCTTCTACCTTCTCTGAGCACTTTTTATGACCTTTGTTATTCCTGAAATGTGCTAGGGAGTCCACAGTTTGTGTCATGTTTGACTTACCATGTAGGATGTCGTCTCCCCTTCACTTGCTGCTTAGATTTAAAGCCACTCAGGTCAGCCACTGTGCCAGGGTTGAGGAGAAAGGGAAGTTTCCCAACAGGGCATCCTGAGGTTGCATTTTACTTTTGGGTTGCCTATATCATTTCATAAACCTAGGGCAGGGATAAGAAGTTAAATTCAAAAAATTGAGTGCAACATTGTGAGAAATGATAACCTTCAGCTTCTGGAGAGGATTTGTACTGTTACTTCTCTCTCATTAGAAAGAGTCATATCTTATCTTCAGTCTACTTTTCTTCCCTAAAAGCAACAGAAAGGAAATTGATATTAGTTTCCATTCTGGGTTTTACTTTTCTTCAATAAACTTTATGGAGAATTCTGTCGTTTAGAATAAGGTCACAAATACTGTGATGATAGTAGAACAGAGTAAATGAAGGCAATATAATTACCTTTCTTTTATTTATTTCTTTTATTTTTCTTTTGCCTTTCCAGTTGACAACTTTTGAAAGTAATGGTTTCATATTCAACTAGAAATGTGGCTTCTCAAACTCAGATTTCTACACTCAAAACATAACACATATTTTTCTCTGTCCCACAATCATGCAGTATAGGCACCAGCCCTTTGTTGAAGGAATTGATTCAAGAACTGATTGAGAATAGGAAACAGAGTCTGCAGATAAGCCTTAACCTGGATCTGAGTTCTATCCCTTGAGCTTTCAATTTCAGTGCATTTGGGGAAATTTTTTTTTGAAGTTGGAAAAAATGAGTATTTTTCCCTTCCCAGCAGTGACGAGAATGAAAACTTGGCTTCTCCACTTGTCCCGTGAAACTATTGCTGGGCCAAAGCCAGCTTCCCTAAAGGGATTCTTTGCTGAGATTCCCTCAGCTGGATGAACATTACCCCAAGGACCCATGTTTTGATGATTCTTTTTCCAAACGTCTGATATTCCTTTTCTCATATTGGACCAGTGAGTCTACTCCATCTGTTTGCACTGTCCATTTGACATGCAGTTCTGAGCCTCTTTCTCAGATTAAAGGGACACCTATTTCGATTATTCATTTTTAAATTCATTACCTGAATCCAAAAGTCAATCCAAGCCTGTACCTTCCCATTTCCTTTGCCATCAAATATTAGCAGTTGATATTTATTGAAAGCTTCCTTTGTGCAAGGCAGTAAAATGAGTAACTTTTTTGAATAAGTTCATTTAACTCCCATAAGAATCCAACAAGTTAAATGTTGCCATTGTTTTTATTTTACAGTAAAGTCATTAAAGTTTAGGTTAATTGATTTGTTCAAGGTTTTTCATCTAATAAATGGGAATGCCAATATCTGAATTTAGTTGTCTCTGAGAACAGAGCCTGAGTTTTTAAATACTAACCTATTTACCCTGCATCATCACTTGGGAGGGAAGGAAAACAATGCTTACTGATAACTCATTTCATGCCGGGCAATGTGACAAAATCTTATAAAAATGTAATTTTATTTAATCTTTGCAACACTCTGTTGCAATTTTAAAAAATTCTGACTACTAAAGTAATATGTGTTTAAATAAAAATTTGGAAGATTCAGAAGAGTTTAAAGAGCTATAAAATTACTAATAATTTTATCAAGTAGACATAAATTCAGATAAAAATTTGGCATATTTCCTCTGTTCTGTTTTGTTCTAAAATTTTTTCTTTATACATATGAGGTCATATAGCATTTATAATTAGTATCCTGCTTATATAAGCATTTTTAAAATGTAATTAAAACTCTTAAATGCTACATAATAGTGAGTGTTATTTTTATAACATTTCCTGAGTGTATTTAGGCTATTTTGAATTTTCCAATCTTAATGCAATAAAAATCTTTGGGTTTTAATGTTTGCTTAGAGTTTTAGAATATTTCCCTGGAATAGATTGTTTCAAAGAAAATTATGTCAAAAGATATATATATAGTTTTTAAAAGATATATATAATTTGGGGTGCCTGGGTGTCTCAGTGTTTAAGTGTCTGAGTCTTGTTTTTGGCTCAGGTCATGATCTCAGGGTTTGGTTTGTGGGTTCAGCCCTGTGTAGGGCTCCATGTTCTCTGCCCTTCCCCTACTCCCTTGCCATGTGTGCTTGTGCACTTTCTTTCTCAAAAGAAATACATTTTAAAAAAGGATTTATATAATTTAATGCTCAAAACACATATTGCCAAATTATGTTCCAAAATATATTCTCAAAAGATGTGTTGATGAGGATGCCATCTTCTGGAATCCTTATTGGATATGGATGGTATTAAAAAAACTATGTCTATAGTGATTGAAGAAAAACATTCATGTCTCATTTTTATAGTTGCATTTTTTTTGGCTTCTAATTTTGTCATTTTTATCCAGTTTTATTGAGATATAATTAACATACAACACTGTATAAGCTTATGATATACAGCATAATGATTTGATTTACATATATTGTGAAATGATTACCACAGTAAGTTTAGTTACCATCCATCATCTCATATAGATACAAAAATAAGAAAAAAATTCTCTTGCTATGTGGACTCTTAGGATTTACTCTCTTAACAACTTTTATATATATTATAGGACAGTGTTAACTGTAGTTATTATATTGTACATTTCATCCCTACTATTTATCTTTTAACTGGAAATTTGTACGTTTTGACCACCTTTATCCAATTTCCTCTTCACCTATTCCCTGCCTCTGATAATCACAAATCTGATCACATATTCTGAGTTTTTTTTTTTAAGATTGTACCTATAAGTAAGATTATGCAGTATTTGTCTTTATCTGACTTATTTCACTTAGCATAATGCCCTCAAAGCCCATCCATTCTGTTGCAAATGGCAGGGTTCCCTGCTTTTAAATAGTTGAGTAATACTCCATTGTATATATATGCCACAACTACTTTATCCATTTATCCAATGATGGACACTTAGGTTGTTTCTATGTTTTGGCTATTGTAAATAATGCTGCTTTGAACAGGGTTGTGCAGTTATCTCTTCAATATAGTGTTTTTGTTTCCTTCAGCTATATTCCCAGAAGTGGAATTGCTGAATCATATGATAGTTCTATTTTTAATTTTTTGAGGAACCTCCATACTGTTTTCCACACTGGCTGTACCAATATACAGTCACATTAACCATGCTCAAAGTTTCCCTTTTCTCCAAATCCTTGCCAGGATTTGCTATCTCTTGTCTTTTTGATGATAGCCATCCTGACAGGTGTGAGGTGATATCTATCCCATTGTAGTTCAGATCTGCATTTTCCTAATGATGAGTAATGTTGAGCATCTTTTTATGTGTCTGTTGGCCTTCTGTATGTCTTTTTTTTTTTTTTTAATTAATCTGTATGTCTTCTTTGGAAAAAATCTCTATCCTGGTCTGTTACTTTTATTTATTTATTTATTTATTTATTTATTTATTTATTTTGCTGTGGAGTTGTATAAATTCTTTATATATATTGGATATTAACCACTTATCAGATACATGGTTTGCGAATATTTTTTTCTCATTCTATAGTTTGTCTTTTCATTATGTTGGTTATTTCTTTTACTGTGAAGAAGACTTTTAATTTGATATAGTCCCACTTGTTGGTTTTTTGTTTTGTTGCTTGTGCTTTGTGTGTTTATTAAAAAAGCCATTGCCAAGATATATGTCAAAGGGCTTCTTTATTTTTTTTAAGGAACTTTATGGTTTCAGATCTTACAGTTACGTCTTTAACTCATTTCAAGTTAATTTTTGTGAGTTGTGTAAGATAGAGGTCTAATTTCATTCTTTTATATGTGAATATCCAGTTTTCCCAGCACTATTTATTGAAGAGACTGTCTTTTCTCTAATGAGTATTCTTGGCCCCCTTGTCAAATATAGTTAACCATAAATGCATGGGTTTATTTCTGGGCTCCTGAGTTGTTCCATTGGTCTATGCACCTGTTTTTGTGGCAATACCATACTATCGTTATTACTATAGTTTTGTAAATTTGTTTGATATCAGAAGATTTTGATACCTCTAGATTTGTTTTTATTTCTCTCAAGATTGCTTTGGAGTCTTCTGTGTTTTATTTTTTTCATAATTATAAATTTTTTTCTTAATGTTTATTTTTGAGAGAGAGACAGAGAGACAGAGACAGAGACAGAGACAGAGACAGAGACAGACAGGATAGGAAGCAGGCTCTGTGCTGACAGCTCAGAGCCTGATGGGACTCAGACCCTCATACTGTGAGATCATGACCTGACCTGAAGTTGAACACCTAACTGACTGAGCCACTCAGTCTCCCATTTCTGTGGTTCCATATAAGTTTTATGATTGTTTTTTCTCAGTCTGTGAAAAATACGATTGGAATTTTGATAGGAATCTTATTGAATTTGTAGATTGCTTTGGGTAGTATGGACATTTTAACAATATTAATACTTCTAATCCATGAACTTAGAATATTTTTCCATTTACTTGTATCTGCTTTAATTTCTTGCATTAATGTCTTAGACATCAATCTTTATCACAAAGCCTAAAATACTGGAAATAGCTATGGTATCATTTATTTCACTCTGAAAATCAACAACCAGTTGAGTCACCAAAAGGTCAAGAAAAGGAAGAAAGGAGGGGCACCTGCTATGGAATATATTGCTTATGTCTTTGTATCTTATCTGTTGTGATAATAATTTAAAATGACATTTTGTGAATGTAAGAGGAAATTGATCTGACCAAATTGTATCTGTTCTTATCTGACTCAGTGGTTCTTAGAGAAGCTTCCACAGTGGATAGAGTGAAGCTTTTTAGGTTCTAAATGTTCCTCAAGAAGTCTAAGAAGACAGCAGGTATATACTTCCAGCAAGTCAGAGATTGTGCATCCAAGTTGCCTCCTTCTCATGACCCACAAAAAAAAAAAAAAAAAAAAAAAAAAAAATTGTGCCCTAGAGGGCAATTAGGACATCTCCCAGTGTTCCTTTTGGGTGGGTCCTCAGGATAAAGCAAACAAACTGAAGTGAGGAGAGACAAAGAGATATCCTTTCCTTAAATAATAATCCTGTCAGAGCCAGAAGTAGTTGAATGCTAGAAACTGATACTTTCTCCTGCAGGTGGGACCCTTGGATTTCACTGGAGGTTAGACATATCTCACTAGAGTGAGTGTTAATGAATCCCTATTTTATTTTATCTTCCACACAATGGATGACTAATATATATGTGCTAAATGAATGAATAGATAGATGTCTTTAGGAAGTCACTTAATTGAGAATTTCACCAGATGATATATCACCTATGCAAAGTGGCCAGATGGGATGGGCACCATGAGTTTTCTCTTTGATAGAATTCCTGTGAAAATGAGCATTACTCTCTGTAAAATTCCTCACATACAAGAAAACAAATCCTGGTGAAATTTTTCACATGTTTCAAGCTTAAGGGTCTTATTGCACATACAAGAAAACATACAAGAAAACAAATCCTGGTGAAATTTTTCACATGTTTCAAGCTTAAGGGTCTTATTGCCTCTTAAAAATTTCTAAACCAAGTTTTAGTCATTTGTATTATGAAAAACTCAGCTTTCTTTGACAGGTCTCATAATTTTATTATCTCCTCTGATCATATAATTATCCACCTTGTAACAGAGCTTCAACATGGTAAGCTCCTCCAGCTTTCTCCACCATCACTCCAAATTGCTTACCACTCTCTCCAAATCACCTTGCTGTTTTTTTCGTATAATCACAATCACCACAGTGATCAGGGTCTTTTGTATTATATAGTGTTCTGTCCTGCTTATTGTTTGCTTTGCTTAAAACATGCTCATCCAGGTGGATGCTGAAAAAGATGCTGAGATGGGACAGGGTGGTGGGAGGGTGTTCCTGTTACTAGTTCCTATTAGTCTTAGGTCAGAGTGAGAGGGGAGACCACAGGCGATGCAGTATCCTGTAGCAGGCAGAGGAGGGGACAGACCTCCTGACATTACTATTTGATCAAACTCTCTCTATGCTTTTTTACCTAGCAATCTATTTGGGTTATATTGATCATGGACTTTGGGATCATACAAACCTGGGTTCAAGTCTTGTCTCTGATTTATTACTGTTTGACACAGGAAACTATTGAATATTTCTAAAATCTTGAAGTTTTTCTCTAGATAAAAAAAAGTTTTATCAGTCCAGACCTAGGGACACAATTTCACTTATGCCCTCCCAGCTTTCACGTATGTAAGTCAGTAGAGGAGAGAGTTGTGCCTGGACTCATGAGTTTAATTAAAATGGATTTTTCCCCCCAAGAAGAATTTTCCTAATAATCGTTCATTTCGGGAAACCCATGAAAATCTGTAACAAAATCTGTAGTTGAAGTGCTGTGTGAAAGGGACTGAAAGCAGAATATAAGCCAACAAGTTGGAATCAGAGAAAGGAAAATTGTATAGAATAATGTCAAAAGGGGCTCAATTCAAGGAGTAAGGAATAATTAAAGTGATTGCAATGATCAAATTGGGCTTCTGTGGGCCATTCTGTAATGAAGGTATAATGTTTTTATCGAGAGATTTATTCTGAGGTCCAAATGCAATTTTAGAACATGTTTTCAAATGTTAGTGGCATGGAAGTGCATTAATCTCATATCATTCCTAAGATTGAATATGCAAAAGGAGAAGAATGTGTATGAAAGCTGAATATTCTTTTTCTTTTTAGGTTCAAACAAATACTTTTTAGGAAGAACCAGCTCATATTTTGCTTATGGTGATAAATAAATAAAATGGCAATAAAATGAGCCCTTCCACACTGAACATTTACTTTATGGTAAGCACTGTGTTAGGTGCTTCATGAACATGATTATATTTTGTTAACAGTAGGTACTATTACCCTGATTTTGCAGATAAAGAAATTGAAACTCAGAGAAAGAGAAAGTCACTTGTCGCAGGTCATAAATCTTGTATTAAAAAGGGCTAGGATTTCAGTTAAGTCTTTCTGAATTCTGACTCTTTATTTTCCTTAAAACTAAAAAAAACCCCATTTCTAATTATGGTAAAACTGACACCTCATTATTTTTTTTTAAGTTTAGCTCATTTTTTAAAAAATATAATTTATTGTCAAATTGGTTTCCATACAACACCCAGTGTTCATCCCAACAAGTGCCCTCCTCAATGGCCATCACTCACTTTCCCCTCTCCCCTTGGGTAAATTCCTAGCAGTGCTATTGCTGAGTCATATAGCAGTTCTATTTTTAATTTTTTGAGGAACCTCCACACTGTTTTCTAGAGCAGCTGCACCAGTGTGCATGACACCTCATTCTTAAACAGTCACTTTGACTTTCTACTCAGAAAACATTAAGGTGTCAAGCTTTTTGTTTTTTCACTAAACTCTATATATTTAAAATGAAAATTGAGGGAAAATGATATAAAATACATAGAAAATAAAAATGGGTGGAAAACCTGTTTCAACTAAAAAGTAAAGTATCATTTTAAAAAATAGTAAACTGGCAAATTTTGCAAAGGGACTGAAATACTATATAGCTAACATGAATAAAAGGGATTCCACATTGGATAATTTGAATCAAATTAAAATAAATTAATTTAATTGTTTTTAAAGTACATGCTACATTCCTAAGTTAGACTGGGAATTGCTGAATTATCATTCAGTTATTTATGAACCCTCTTTTATCTTACATATTGTGCTTCTAAGTCGGTAGTCTAAGCTCTATATTTTACTTTCATTGCTCTCCATTCAAATCTTCTAAAACAATCTTCCCTGAATTCAAACTTCTCTGGCACCCATATGGTAAAATAGTAGTTCTCAAAAGCCGAGCATTGTTTTTGTCACACTGGAATCATCTGGGGATGCAAGTCTTTAATGGAAAGTAATTAATGAATTAATGTATTCATTTATGGAATGAATTATGATTCATATGATGATAATGAATACATATGAATACATAATGAATTAATGTATTCATTTATTGTGATGTACCAAGCTTCTATAATAATGTAGATAAATAGGGAGAATTTATGGATCTTGTGATGTTGATTGAAATGATATGTTGGCAATAAAATATTTCAGTGCAGTTTGAGGGCATAAATTCCTTCCTAAAGCTTATTAGCTATACTTGAGTTAAATAAAGTGAGCAGTTGAAGTGTAGAGGCTAAAATTGGAAGAAAAAGCTCTAGAGAAAACATTTAAAGTAAAGTAATATTTAAAGTAACATTACCAGTGGTGTTTTTTCTATTTGTCTTATAACAGAGCTATTTTGATACAAATTCTTCATGTTGACTAAATATTAATATTCCATTTTTTCTCTACTTAAAATACTGCCTGGTTCTGATGAGAAGTTGAGGTATGGAGGGCTGAATAAAATAGGAGATTCTTATTATGCAGTTCTGATTATATCTGTGCACATTCTAGGTTGCAAAGAAATGTATGTTTTGCCTAACAATAATGTCACTGCTGTCATTCATGAATTCAGCCTCCTGGGTTTCCCGTGTAGTCAAGAAGTAGAAGTTCTCCTTTTTGTTTTGTTCTCTGTCATCTACATCTTGACCTTGTTGGGCAACAGTGCTATTATCTGTGCTGTGTGGTGGAACCAGCAACTCCACACCCCTATGTATACTTTATTGGCCAACTTCTCTTTCCTGGAGATCTGCTACATCAGTTCCAATGTACCCAACATGTTGCTCAACTTCCTATCCAAGACCAAGACCATCTCTTATAATGGCTGCATCTTACAGTTCTACATCTTCCTCTCTCTTTGTGCTACAGAACTCTTCTTTCTGGCCCTCATGGCATTAGATAGATATGTTGCCATCTGCCACCCACTGCACTATTCTACCATAATGACTGGGAAAGTCTGTGGAACCCTTGTGTCTGCTTGCTGGGTGGGTGGCTTTCTCTGGTTGGTGACCCCAGCCATACTTATCTCCCAAGTTCCATTTTGTGGTTCAAATGTCATTGACCACTACCTGTGTGATCTTGGGGCAATGCTGGCCATATCATGTTTACCTGTCCCCAAGACAACTCTGACTTGTAGCATTTTCAGTGCTGTGATAACATTCATCACTTTGATCTATATCCTTGTGTCCTACACACTGGTCCTTCGAGCTGTGGTTCAGGTTCCCGAAGGTTCAGGTAGGAAAAAAGCCTTCTCCACGTGTGCCTCCCACCTGATAGTGGTGTCCCTATTTTATGGCTCAGTCATGGTGATGTATGTAAGCCCAGGGGCAGCCAATCAGCCTGGTATGCAGAAGTTCTTGACCATGTTATACTCAATTGCAACTCCACTTTTAAACCCTCTGATCTACAGCCTCAGGAATAAGGAGATGAAAGTTGCCCTGAGGAAAGTTATGTGTAAAGTTTAGAAATAATTCCTGAATGGGAGATGGCATAGTGCAATAAATTCCTTTTGAGTTCTGTTATAAAGAATATAGAAAAATTATACTTAAAAGTAGGAAAAGGAGCTAGATCTAGAATAAATGTGTCCACATGAGAATTCCTTAAAATTCCAAGCTTGTCTGCATTCTGTATTGATTGAGTGAGTATGGTCAAGTTACTCAAATTGTTATTTGAGTATCTGCTATTTGAGTTATCTGTTTTTCCAATTTTAACTGGAGATGACCTTAATAATCATATCTATATTATAGAGTGTTTGAGATTAAATGACTTACTATATGGAATCATTTAAAATAGAGCCTGGCTCTCAATAAATATTATATGACATGATAATATACTATTATTAATAACAATTATATCCAAATTTACTATCATTAGCTATCATTGTCAAGTAAGAGCTTCAGCAGTTTCTTTTGTCAAACTGTGAAATGATAATCATATTTATATAAAGAAAAAACAGTCTATTTTTAAGGAAAAAAAGTTTTGTTTCTTGAAGGAGGTCTATATAAATACAAACCAAAACAAGAATAATTTTTGCTCCACCTCCTCCCCACATTTCTTTGTGTTATGAAGATGATGACAATGATTTGTTGGACAAAGATTGATGAAGACTGTGTTCTGGTTCCACCTCAGTGAATCAAAGCCTTCATTCCCAATTTTTAAAAAGGACACTTTGGAGGTTTTATGTGGATCAAATGATCAATCACGTGTAAAAGTATTTGTAAAATGCAAAGTACAGTCAAAAGATGAAAGCAGTCAAATGTCCATCTACAGATGAATGGATCAACAAAATGTGATATATACAAACACTGTAATATTATTCAGCCTTATAAAAAGAAGGGAAATTCTGGGGTGCCTGGGTGGCTTAGTCAGTTAAGCGTCTGACTTTGGCTAAGGTCATGATTTCAAGGTTCATGAGTTTGAGCCCTGTGTCGGGCTCTGTGCTGACAGCTCAGAGTCTGGAGCCTGCTTCAAATTCTGTGTCTCCCTCTCTCTCTGCCCCTCCCCCACTTGTGCTCTGACTTCTCTCTCTCAAAAATAAAACGTTAAAAAAAAAGAAAGAAAATTCTGAAACATGGATGCACCAGCTTCTCACAAAATGACAAAGACTGTATAATCTCACTTTTATAAGGTTCCTAGAGCAGTCAAATTCATAGAGATAGGAAGTAGAATGGTGGTTGCCAGGGGCTGGGGAAGGGGGATGGAGAATAATTGTTTAATGGATACACATTTCCTGTTTTGGAAGATGAAGAATTCTGGAGACCAGTGGTGGTAATGGTTGCTCAACAATGTGAACGTGCTTAATGCCACCGAACTGTGCACTTAAAATATTAAGATTTGTTAAATGTCATGTGATATATACTTTACCACAATTAAAAATAATTTTGAAATGTAAAGCGCATTACCAATGTCAGTTTTGTTTTTGTTTTTGTCTTTTTGATTGTTATAATGTTAGCATTTTCATTATATTCTTTTCCAGCAACACCTGCTGCTGCAGTCTTGTCTGTGTGTGCATTTTCTTTCCATCTTGTGATGTTGCTGTTACAGCTTTTTCTCAGTAATTGAAACTACAGATAGGATAGGATTTTTTCCCTTCAGGTCACGAATATTTCTCCACTCCCCAGCTCTATCATTGCTCTGCCCCACAAGGTGCCTGCCCCTTTGTTTTGCTCTTTGAGGACACAGAGAGTGGTCTCAAGGAGGCAGCCCCCCCCCCCCCCCCCAAGGGCAGACTTTCACCTCAGGGAGTTTCTTCTACCCTAGTGCTCATGATTGTTAGAAACTGCATTATCACCAGGGATAAAATTAAAGAAAGGAATAATTTTGGTTCTGGCCTGAGGTGTGCAAACCCTTGGCACATGGAGAAATTTGCTCTGAGGCTGCTCAGTGTTGCCAAGTCTTTCGATCACATAGCAGAACCTCTCCTGAGGGTCTGAAGTACCTCCTAGCTGAGCTGACTGGCTTCTGCCAGGTGTCAAATTCCTCCCCCACTGTGAGCCAGAGTTGTGATGTGCCTGGCCTCAAGGAGGAAGAGAGCTCATCCTCTGTCTGTATGCTTTTCTTTTTTTTCAAGTTTTTATTTAAATTCTAGTTAGTTAACATATAGTATAATATTGGTTTCAGGAGTAGAATTTAGTGATTCATCACTTACATATAACACCCAGTGCTCATCACAAGTGCCCTCCTGAGTACCCAAAACCCATTAGCCCATCCATCACCCACCTCCCTCCATCAACCCTCAGTTTGTTCTCTATGATTAAGAGTCTCTTGTGGTTTGTTTGCCTCTCTTTTTCCTCCTTCCCCTATGTTCATCTGTTTTGTTTCTTAAATTCCACATATGAATGAAATAATATGGTATCTGTCTTTCTCTCTCTGTCTAGCACTGCACACCTCAGGTGGACTTGATCTTACATACCCATCCCAGAAATAGATGAGCGACACGTGCAAGCAACATGTATAATGTAAAATTTTCTACCACACAAAAAGTGAAAAGAAACAGTGAAATTAATTTTAATGACCCATTAGTTCAATATAAAAATGTTTTAACTTGTAATCAATATAAAATTATTAACCAGATATTTTGTATTAGTTTTTTGTATACTAAATCTTGAGAATGGGGCTGAATTTCATACTTACAGTACATCTCAATATGGACCAGTCATATTTTGAGTGCCAGTAGCCACAGCTAGCTAGTGGTTACCATAATGGACAGTGCTCTTCTGTGGCTTCTTATGTTCTCCTTTGTAATGAGAGTGGGTGTGGATGGGGTGGATTATGGTTAGTAGATTGGGAGCTTTCAGTAAGTAACCTTAGATAAATGACTTCTTGTCTTTTCTTTATTCTGTCTCCGTTCCTCTTTGTCCTCTTCCTCTAAAGGGATATTGAACTTTAATTAAAAATAGACCTACCCTATGACCCAGCAATAGCACTGCTAGGAATTTATCCAAGGGATACAGGAGTACTGATGCATAGGGGCACCTGTACCCCAATGTTTATAGCGGCACTCTCAACAATAGCCAAATTATGGAAAGAGCCTAAATGTCCATCAACTGATGAATGGATAAAGAAATTGTGGTTTATAAAGAAAACATAGCTTTTAGAGAGGAAGGAGGGATAAAAACCTGGAAGCAGCAAAAGAGACAAGGAAGACTCTCTTTGTTACTAGTGGAGTGAGATCATAGCCATTTTGGGAGAAGGCAATGTACTGATGCTGTCTTCACAGCAGACAGTGTAGAAAGGTTGATGGGGAGGGAGATGAGGGTAACTTTACCAGGAGACGGTAGAGCTTTGCTGCTTCTCTTTAGTCTTGCTGATGGTGGTGTGGAGGCCAGAGGATGTGTGGTCTTACAAATGGAACTCTGGGGCCTACAAAGTCTTCCAGGCAGCACACTTGGTATTGGCAAAACACGGATACATATGATAGGATCCTTGTTCTTGAGGAATTCTGACTTATGTGGGCATAGATGTGTTAATTCCAATGAAAAATGCTAAGAGAGAGGAATGCATAGTGTGCCAGAGGAACACAGAAGAGTGTTGGACTAAGTATAGGTTAGGAAAGTGTTGGTGGGAAGTGTCAAAGAAGAGTTCACAGAGAACCTGATAAATCATCTGAATCTTGAAGGACAAGCTGGAAGTTCTTTGGATAGAAGGGAAGGAGGAAGGTGAATGATGACATTATAAGCAGAAGGAGTATTGCTGAGTTTAGAATGAATGGGGGGGTCCTGAAAGGAGATGAACTTAGGGAGGCAGGAACTTAGAGACACTAAAGAGGTTGAACTTGATCCTGTAGCAGAGAAGGAAATATTTAAGAATTGAAAGCAAAAGAATGATATAATCAGACATGCATTTTTGAAAATTTGGCATCTTTGTTTAGATTCTGTGTCACTGAGTGCCACAGTATAGCTCCATCTTTCATCAAACATAGTGTAAGCAATCCAATTAACTTTAAGGAGAAGATGAATTCAAATTAATGGTATTGACTCAATCTTTTGAGAATTTCACAATTCCTCTTGAAAACATAGCTGACATCTCAGAGTCTTACAGTCAAGGTGGGAAATCTCTGTTTTATATTAACATTGTCAGAGTTTAAGGTTAGTAGTTTGAAGTTGCAGTTGGGAAGGTGTTCAATTAAAATCATATTTCATTCCTAATTGAACATGCCCAAATGGAAATTCTGAGCCTTTCTTTCACCATAGACTCTAAACAGTGGAAAGATCTCTGGGCTTTGACCACATATTTGACTTGCCATCTGAGAACCATTTAAAAAGGAAGGATAACAATGATAATAACAACAGCAACTCCTTTACCTTACCTCAAGCCCTATGTTTTGTAGCATATTTCCATGGAGGCTTTTTGCTCTTGCATATTGAAGTTATGACAAAGTCTGTGTTAAGTGTTTTACAGCTGTTATGAGCCAGCAGAAACTACTCTTTAAAAATTTTTAAAAAAAAATGTTTATTTATGAGAAAGAGAGGGAGAGAGAGATTGCGAGCTGGGGAGGGGCAGAGAGAGAGGGAGACACAGAACCTAAAGCAGGCTCCAGGCTCCGAGCTGTCAGCACAGAGCCCAACGCAGGGCTTGAACTCACAAACTGTGAGATCATGACCTGAGAGCCGAAGTCAGATGCTCAACCAACTGAGCCACCCAGGCGCCCTGAAACTACTCTTTGTAAAGAGGTTAAAAAGCTATGTTCTAGAATATGGGAACCTATCTTAAGAGATTAGAATATAACAATTCTTGGGGTGCCTGTGTGGCTCAGTTGGTTAAGTGTCCGACTTCGGCTCAGGTTATGATGTCACTGTTCATGGGTTCAAGCCCTGCATTGGGCTCTGTGCTGACAGCTCAGAGCCTGGAGCCTGCTTCAGATTCTGTGTCTCCCTCTTTCTCTGACCCTACCCTGCTTGCACTCTTTCTCTCTCAAAACTAAATTCTGAAATATAAAAAAAAATTTAAAAAAATTCTCCAACAAATGTATGATGTGTAAGATTTGTGAGAGTTCTAAGAGTAATAACCTGGTTTAGTAACAGATCTAGTGAGTTCTGAAGAATCTTACATCCCTCGTATGTGCTATTAAAATAGCAAGAGAGCTAGGTTGGTTTTATAATGGTGTGTGGGCAGTTAATACAGTTCCCCAGGTTTTTGTTTAGTGTGGCGATTAGCTTTGTGTTCTTGAGGATGTACATTGTAGGTTTGAAGGGTAGACAATGGGTCACCTTGGATGAAAAAAGTCTTAAGGATATGTTCCATATTCGTTCAGTTGATTTTGACATACATCATCATAATGGAGCTATAAAATAGTGTTGCTATATTCATTTATAATGCCCAGTTTGCAGAACTAGGCCAGCAGCACAGTATGAAAAGCTAGGTCTTGCTGCTAAAGACAGAGAGAAAAGTAATAGTGCTGAAGAAAGCTCTGAAATGTCTTTGGAGGGAAATGTGGCTACATTGACCTAAATCTAAAATGCTCTCACTTTATGACTCACAATTTTTATTTCTCAGAATTTATCCTTCATAAACATTGTTTTTTAATTTGTGCCATTTTAGAATTAGAAAATTGAAGGGAATAAGCCCACAAATATATACATTTTAATATAGTCAACCACAGATTGTTTTCATATATTTATCAAAAAGTAAATATTTAATTCAATTAGTCACATTATTCTCCAAACAACCTTATTTTTTAGTGGATCAAATATGAAAAGTTTTGGGGCACCTGCGTGGCTCAGTTGGTTAAGTGTCCAGCTCTTGATTTTGGTTCAGGTCACGATCTTACCATTGTGAAATCAAGCCCTGCATGGAGCTCTGCACTGTCAGCATTCATATTCTCTCTCTCTGTCTCTGTCATGCTCTCTCTCAAAATAAATTAAACTTAAAAAATTGTAAAAACAAATATGAAACATATTCACTGGTTACTTAAAATCCAGATGGGTGTTCCTGATTGACAGATGATTGTTTTTCAAATGATGATTCTGGAATTCAAGGTATTTTCCATCCTTGTCTTCATCATCTTCAAAACTTAGCTTCCTAGGTCAACATACTTAATTATATCCAAGATCATCAAGGATGATGTCTGGATAAAGCTTCAAGTGTTACACATCAATTTTAATTACATTCTACTAACTAGAACTCAGTTACATGAGCATACATACCTCCAAGGGAGCCTTAAAAAATATATTATTGACTTGAAGAAGAGGAAATGAATTTGTCTGTCAGTGTTTTAACTTCTTAGTTGACCAACATCCATCCTATGTGATCTACATGTAGGGATAAGCAGTTTGAAAAGTATGGAGATGCTGTAGATGTTTAATAGGCTCATTAAGGATATAGTGGACAGGATCTTTAAACTGTCATTTAGACAACAGGAACGGGAGACTCTAGGTCTAACAAAGCTTGAAAGTAATGACATGAAAGCATCTGATGTCAAGCAAATTTTTTAGCTAAGAAGTAATTTATTAAGGGGGTGCCTAGGTGGCTCAGTTGGTTAAGCATTTGACTCTTGATTTCTGCCTGGATCATGATCTCACAGTTCCTAAATTCAAGCCCTGCATTGGGCTCTGCACTGACAGCATGGAGCCTGCTTGGGATTCTCTGTCACTCCCGGCCCCTCTCCTGCTCATACATGCTCTCTTGCACTCTGGCTCTCAAAAATAAACAAAAATTAAAAAAAAAAGTAGTTTCTTAAGGCTAGGAGAGGAAACTCTGGAAGGAATAATACTATGTTAGCTTGGAATATGTGTGTATATGTGCATACGTGTGTGTATTTGTGAGTGCACCTATGAATGTGTGCACATTCGTGTAGTTTTCATCCTCGATATGATAATCACTGAGGGTGAAACATGCTCAAGTCTGTATGATGCACGTTAATTGCCTCCATTGCTCCTGGGGTTGAGGTCTCCAGAGACAGGCTTCAGAGTCTAGAAAGGATAAGTAATGGGGAATGGAAAGATTTGTGGCTCGTTTTATTCTCTGAGTAAAACCTGAAAGGGATCTTTGTAAAGAAAGGAACCAAAAAGCGTCCTACCAAGGAGCTGACATCTCCGACTTCTGGGCTGCACTGGGATAAGTAGGTCTGGGCACATGGAACAATAACTTCTTTCCTGTGTCTCAATGTCCATTTTGTTTTATCTATTGATAGGAAAATGGAGCAAAATTTTCATGATTATTTTCCTTTGCAAACACCATTCCTCTTATACAAACCATATTAGACATGGGATTAAAGAAATGTTTTCATTAAATTATCATTCTGTCTTTGCAGGTCACCTTCAAAAGAACTGTTCTTTGAGGGTAGAAGGTTTTTCTAGGTTTCTAGTTTCTTTTTCTTTTCTTTTTATACGGAAATAGTTCATTTTTTTACTTTTTAAAAAAATGTTTCAAGTTTTTATTTAAATTCTAGTTAGTTAACATATGGTATAATATTGGTTTTAGGAGTAGAATTTGGTGATTCATCACTTACACATAACATCCAGTGCTCATCACAAGGGCCCTCCTCAGTACCCGTCACCCATTTAGCCCATCCCCCACCCACCTCCCTCCACCAACCCTTAGTCTGTTCTCTATCATTAAGAGTTTCTTATAGTTTGCCTCTCTCTCTATTTTTTCTTTCCCCTCTATTCATCTGTTGAAAAGGACTGTATTCTTAGCCAACAGGAAAAGGGATCAATTTTTCTTTAAAACACGGGCAACAATTTAGATGCCTCTCTTGTTTACTGTTCTCTTTCACATGAGTGACAACATAGCAGATCAACACCCATTATGTGTGGCTTGTAGGAGAGGAAAACTTTGTAAGTGGAAGCTAATTTATTTAATGAGGTGTAATACTCAGATTCAAAGGAGTCAAAAGAAAACAGGGGACTGGGGAATGAAGTGGGCTCAGAGAGAGACCCAAAGGCGAGGAAAGGCAAGGAAAGGAACACTTGTCTTCAGCATGTTGACGTGTGGGAACAGAAGGAGCCAGGATGTTCAGAGTGGCTCTCTCCTGTGAGGCATCCCAGGTGAGAGAACAATCAGAAGAGATCTAAAGAGTATTACTGTGGCAAATGGAACGTGAGGTCTCTTTTCTGTGTCTTCTCAGTTCCTGAGGAACATTTCATTACCTGTACTGATTTTAAAGCCTAGGAGGTTAGGTGTCTACCATTGCATGTCTCTTGAATCCATTCCTGGTATCTTTTTGCTTATACATTACCCTAAGTCAGGCTCTTCAGGCTTTTTCTTTGGGCTACTGAAACTGCTTTCTAATAGTTTACTTACTGCAAATTCATTACCCTCTAATTGTCTTGCAAATGTAGCTTCCATAAACCTTTGATCCTTGTGTTCTTGTACTAGTCTAGCTCCAATTGTTTTCCATTGACTAGCAAATGAAGCCTGAATTAGACTGGCAGTGAGTGAGTCCTCTGCTAAGTGGCCCAATCTGTGAAAATTGTATCCCACTGTTCCTTAACAAGTACTCTAATTTTCACTCTTTTGGGCTTTTCTCTAAACACAACGTCTTATAGCCAAATCTTTTCACATTATCATTAGTATATGCTATTAATGTTCTGCCTCCGTCACTGACCTTTTGCTAAAGCCTTTCCTTATTTTTTCCAACTGAGTATAATCATGTCTCGTGACGAGAAAATATTTTGTTCTGATTTGTCATATGCTGTTACAGTGTCAGTGGCAGCACCATGATATAGGTGGAGGGATGTATGGGGCTCCCTATGAATTTCCCACAAATAAACATATTCTAAGTAAAAACAATTTCCTTTCTATGCAAATGTGATTCCAAGGTCAATCTCCTCAGATCTCTTCCAATCAGATTTAAGCTCCTAAACTCCTTTTATGTAGAAATTCTGGAGCCATGAATGTATTGTTTGAAGTTGCTTTGAACAAAATATATTTGACATAAGTTACAAAAGAGCAGGGACTCTGCATTTTTATTCATCACTTTTTTGCTATCTCCCAGAACAGTGCCTGGCAATAATATGTACATAATACATGTTTATTGAATAAATGAGAGAGGGAAGGAGATGAAAAGGAAAGAACTCACCCTTCCAAAGGGAAGTTAGTAATATCACAAGCCTGAATTGAGGAAAACAAGCATGTATCTCTTCACCAGGACAAAGAAAGAAGAAAAATAGTGTTAATATTTCTTTGGTTCTTACAGTCTTCTGTCACGTCCACAGGTCACACTAATAAGGACTGTGGAGACTACTAACATCTCTGGGTCTGTGAGTGAGTTCATCCTCCTGGGCTTCCCATGCCGCAGGGAGATCCAGATCCTCCTCTTTGTCATCTTCTCCCTCATCTACCTTCTGACTCTCATGGGGAACACATCCATCATCTGTGCCGTGTGGTCAAGCCGGAAACTCCACACACCCATGTACATCCTCCTGGCCAACTTCTCCTTCCTGGAGATCTGCTATGTCAGTTCTGATGTGCCCAAAATGTTGGCCAACATCATCTCCCAGACTTAGAGTATCTCCTATGCTGGCTGCCTGCTCCAGTTCTACTTCTTTTCGATGTGTGCCGCTGAGGGCTTATTTCTGTCAGTGATGTCTTTTGATTGATTACTTGCCATTTGTAGACCTTTCCGCTATCCTACCATAATGACCCACCACCTATGCACTCAGTTAGTGGTCTTCTGCTGGGTAGGGGCTTTCTCTGGTTACTGACTCCTTTGACTCTAATATCTCAGGTGCCTTTCTGCGGTCCAAACACCACTGACCATTTTCTCTGTGATCTTGCACTTTTGCTGACATTGTCCTGTGCTCCAGTATGTGAAATTACTCAAATCTGTGGTATCAATAGCTCTCTCATCATCTTTCTCACTTTCCTGTACATGGCACTTACTTCTCTGTCTTGAGTGTGGTGTTATAGGTGCCCCCAGGCTCAGGAAGGCATAAGGCTTTCTTTACTTGTGCCTCCCACCTTGCTGTGGTGTGTCTGTTCTATGGTTCAGTCATGGTGATGTACATTAGCCCAGGTTCTGGGGACTATCCTGGGATGCAGAAATTTGTGACCTTGTTCTATGCTTTTGCAACCCCACTCTTTAATCCCTTGATTTACAACTTCTGGAACAAAGATATGAAAGAGGCACTCAAGAAAATTCTGAATGTGTTATTATGGGAAATCGCTAAAGGATTCAAAAGTTGAATTTAGTATACGGCAAGTCTAGGAGGCTGGAAGGTAACAAAAATGAGATTATGGTTTTTTCCCTTCATTTTATTTTATTTTCATATATTGGGAGGATGATTTTTAAAAATTCACTAGACTCATGATTTAAGTCTTAGGAAGTTATTATTCTTATGTTGCATTTACCTTAGATACAGTTAGTTTGAAATACAACTTGGTAAGATTTTCATGTATTCCTCTATAATTGAGTTTTTTAGTTTCTTTTGGTTTTAATTAAATACTACTTGATGTCTTTCAACATTTTCAAATTCTGCTTTCATCAGAGCCAGTTGTTCTTTTCAGAGAATAACGAATGTTGAATGTATTGCAATCACACACATAATTAACCAGTTTTTAAAAAAAAACCCTCAATATTGGGGACAATTTTAAACTTTCTTAAAAAAAAAAGGTTTCATTAATTTTTGGGAGAGCACAAGTGTGGGAGGGGAAGAGAGAGAGAGAGTGACAGAGGAAGGCTCTGCACTGACAGCACTGAGCCCAATGTGGGGCTTGATCTCATGAACCATGAGATCATGACCTGAGCTAAAGTCAGATGCTCAACCAACTGAGCCACCTAGGTGCCCCTCAGGAACAGTTTTAAAGCACTACTTTTACATATTCCATAATTCTAAGTATAGTTTTGGGCACCAACAAGCATCCTCAGTAAGATTATAATGACTTGCTTGACTCCCACATTTTGCCAGTGCTTTCATTTTAGGAGGTGGGTCTAATGGATATATATTTTTTTCAGGAAAGTCCACTCCTAATTCAAATGTCTGATCCTAAATTTGATAACCTCCTTTTAAATTAGCCCTAGCTATACTTATTTGTCAATGGCTCCACTGATCTATAACCTGAACCTAAAATCTTAACCTTCATAAATCCCTTACCTTTTCATTCCCAATCTTAATGTCATTAAGTTCTGTGGCATCTTCCCTGTGATCCTTTGTTGTCCTCCTTCATTTTTGTCTAGGTTCTAGCACTCCATGCCTTTATAGGCATAACTTAAACTTCTTTTCCATCAGTCCTTATGCTTATCTCCTTTCTACTTATACAAACTTTGGAGACAAATCCCAAATTCTTCTGTTTTGTTTTGTTTGGTGGTTTTATGTCATCATAAATTTGTTCAAACCAGAAGAATATACAACACCAAGAGTGAACCCTAATGTAGACTATGGACACTGGGTGATGATTCTATGTCAATGTATGTTCATCAGTTGTAACAAATATACCACTCTGGTGGGGGGTGTTGATAACGGGGGAGGTTATGTATGTGCACAGTTAGGGGGCATATGGGAAATCACTGTGAACCTCAAACAACTCTAAAAAATAAAATTTCAAATAAACATATATATATAAATAAATATATATACATACACATATATAGTTACATTTATATACTGCTCTTTGTCTGATCTATGACATCTAACTTATTGTCCTCGTTCTGCTACTTGTTACTCGGTTATAAGATGGCACTAAACATCCAGGTTTTTCCCCATTCCAGGGTGGAGGAGCTTGAAACAGCAGCTTCTAGTTCCCAGAAAGCAGAAGCCCCCTCAGAAACCCCCAGTCTAATTCTCATTGGCCGGAATTATGTCACATGACCAAACTAGGTGCAAGGAAGCTGAAAAAGCAAACGTTTTTAACTGGACTCGTTGCTACTCTGAACAAAGTCAGGCTTCTTTTAGTTACGGAAAAGGGCGATGAACTTTGGGTGGGTGACAGTAGTCCCTGGCACAAGACGGATCTGGAGAGCTTCTCTAATCACTTTAGACTTCATGAAACTCAACAACTGATAACACTGACCTTTGACAAGTATGAAAAAGCTAAGGAAGATGAGCATACAAACTTTCCAGAAGCCACTATGTTTATAAATCTGACTGGAGGCAAATAAGACAGAACTGTTGACTAACCACTTGAAATCACTTTTTGGTGATCACAATAAATGATATTTTTGTAAACAATTGGTACAACCAAATTTGAATAGTAATGAGTTTTTCTGACGACAATCATAATAATATTGAGCAAATAGCATTTGGCAATGAAAGGGCACTTTTGAGTTCCATGGTGAGGAAAACAAAAAGACTAAAGAGAAAAAGACTGTTTTGAGTTGTAGTTTTCTGTGAATCTAATCTTTCAAATGGCATCTTTAATTTAACCATCTTCCCTCAAGGAATATATAAATAATAGTTTTCAGTCTGTTCATTAGAAGGTGATTAAATTACAGAGACCACAGATACTGTCAGCCTACCAAGAGGAAATGAATCACCCCACCAGTCATTCATCTTGGGGCTTTGTGAGATGTGTCCTTAGAAATGGAATGAAATAGGATAGGATAGAAATGCATTATTTGTGATACGGGTGTTATTTTTTTAAAGGAATCTCTGTTTCAGTTGTATATGTATGTATGTAATGGGCACAATGTAAAATAAATTTATTTCTGTGGATTGTATTCAGAAAAGTTTGAAAAACCATTGTCTTAGCAGTTTCAGAACTCCTAAAAGCAGCCATTGGCATAGGTCGCCAAAAGGAAATCCTGGCCCTAAAAACAGTACAAGAACTCACAACAAGAAAAGAGCCCAAGAAAATTAAAGTCAAATATGGAGTAATGAGCCTTCAGACCTGTGGAGTGCATAGAAAACAGCATGAATAGTAATAATAGATGACTGTTTGTAAAAAAGGGTGGCAAATCTTTACCCTGTTACAACGATCTTAATGCATGGTGAGTTGGAGAAGATGTGACACTTGAGAAAAGGAACAGAAATCAAGTGGCACCAACGCAGAGAACAACACCAGTGTGAAAGGAATTCAGAAAAGTATGAAGACTGATTCTGAGCAGCTACCTATGAGAGGTGCCACCCTAGAGAGAAAGGGTCAGCAGTTAGATGAGATTATGCTAGCAAAAGTCACATGTGATTAGTTGTGTCTAGATTGTTTAGTTTGTGTGTAATTCAACTTGTCCTCAAACTAGAACCTTAGTAAATATGTGTCCCAGTACTCCTGTTTGACTCACTTTCCCTAATTAATGTAGTATAATCTTTGTTTTACAATCTGAGCTTACAATTGTTTTACTAATAACTTGCCCATTTTCAGGCACCAGCCATGCTCTCCTTAAAAAACGTTTCTTGTCCACTATACCTCACCATAATATTCTTTTCTTAAAGCAATTAAAAACATTTTTTTAAACATTTATTCATTTGTGAGAAACATTTATTCATTTTTTAAAACATTTATTCATTTTTTAAACATTTATTCATTTGTGAGAAACAGTATGAGCAGGGTAGGGGCAGAGAAAGGAGACACAGAATTGAAGCAGGCTCCAGGCTCTGAGCTGTCAGCACAGAGCCTGATGTGGGACTCTAACCCACAAACTATAAGATCATGACCTGAGCCGAAGTCAGATGCTTAACCGACTGAGCCACCCAGGGGCCCAATATTCTTTTCTAAATTCATAGCGTTTTTGAGGCTTGTTGAATATTTACTTGTAATCAGACTGCCTTTTATGTATCTGTTGCAATATCATTTGTGTTACTTTTTTAAAAATTTTTAATCTTTATTTATTTTTGAGAGTGAGAGTGAAAGAATGCAAATGGGGGGAGGAACAGGGAAAGACAGGGAGACACAGAATCCAAGGCAGGCTCCAGGCTCTGAGCTGTCTGCCGAGAGCCCGACACAGGGCTTGAACTCACAAACCGAAAGATCATGACCTGAGCCGAAGTCAGAGGCTTAACTGACTGAGCCACCCAGGCACCCCTCATTTGTGTTACTTTTTACTTTCCTATCAGTTACATTGTAAGTTTCCTGGAAGCAGGGAATATAAGTTATACTATCTTTTCACTGTTCCAGAATGACTTCTTTAATAGTAGGAACTCAAATAATTGTTTATTTCATTTACAGGTTCATTCAACAAACATTTATTGAGTTGCAACAGTGTGTTAGCCATTTCTCTGGGAATTGAGGGTAGAGTATGATATCTAGCTCTCATGAGGTTCATATTCTAGTATGAGGAGACAGAAATAAAGATAGAGAAATAAATATATACAATACAATATGTATATTTTTAATTAATTAATTTCAGTTTGTTCTCTATAGTTAAGAGTCTTTTGTGGTTTGCATCCCTCTCCCTCTTTTACCCTTCCCTTATGTTCATCTGTTTTGTTTCTTAAATTCCACATGAGTGAAATCATATGGTGTTTGTCTTTCTCTGACTGATTTATTTTGCTTAGCATAATATACTCTAGTTCCATCCATGTCATTGCAAATGGCAAGATTTCACTGTTTTTGATGGCTGATTAATATTTCTATATCTATATCTATATCTATATCTATATCTATATCTATATCTATATCTATATCTATATATCTATATATCTATATCTATATCTATATCTATATCTAATCTATATCTATATCTATCTATATCTATATCATCTATACCTATATCTATCTCACATCCTCTTTATCCATTCATCCATTCATCCATTCATCAAAAAAAAAATGTCCATAGACATTTGGGCTCTTTCCATAATTTGACTATTGCTGATAATGCTGCTATAAACATTGCAGTGCATGTGACCCTCTGAATCTGTAGTTTTGTATCCTTTGGGTAAACACCTAGTAGTGCGATTGCTGGGTCATAGGGTAATTATATTTTTAACTTTTTGAGGAAGGTCCATACTGTTTTCCAGAGTGGCTGTAAGAACTGGTCACATTTCAACTGGTCCGTAGTCCCATGTGGGTAATGGTTATTGTGTTGGATAGTGCAGGTATAGAGAAGTCTGAGGACTGAATATAGAGCTTAAAAATGTTGAGGTTAATCAAATAACTGAATTGTCTTTATTTTTCGGAATATAGTTTCTTTGCCTAGAGGGAACAAGCACACTCCTGTGTCACAGGTTTTCTTAATTTCAATCTGGATCTGGTGCCAGAAGAACCTCCTGAGTTCACTGTGTCATGGATGTAGTGGGCTCACACATCCATGAACTGCCTCCTGAGAATGGGTCTTTCCTGAAGAATTGCATCTTCAGCCTCATTGTCCTAATGTGTCCCAGACCAATAGTTAGAAGCCCTTTCAGAAGCTGGATGAAATTTCCCCTCAGACATTGCTTTTTAGATGAGTATAGGGGGTGGGTGTAAGAGCCAGTCAGTTGTAGAGCAATTTTTAAGTATAATCCAAGTTACATAGTCATTCAAAACCAAGAAATTATATTTCAATATATAAATGCACAGAAAAAGGTCTAGAAGCATACCCAACAAACTGAACACATTGCTACAGAGACAGGTGTGTGTGTGTGTGTGTGTGTGTGTGTGTGTGTAAGTATGGAGATATGAGGATTTTCATTATTTTGTACTATTTGGCTTTTATAATGAAAATTTATTCATTGTAAAATGTATTGCATAATTGAAAAGTAAATAGAGAAAGTAGAATATTATTCATCTCTGTGTAGTTAAGCCCGGGTTATTGAAAGATATACGAATATAACATTTAGACCAAAACAAAAAATATTTAATTTTAAATATTTTATTTTAAAATATTAATCTCTTTTTTAGACTCTGTGAAAACCCAGATATAAAGATCTCAGTTATTTGGTTAATTGTGGTCCATTTATCCCCCAGGCAAAAAGTTTTTGGCTTAAGGTGAAGGAGTCAAGTGAAGAATCTTCCTTATTCACTCTTTACCAATTCTAAGAAAGGTGAGTAGGCAGCACTAAATCTCACGGAAGCTAATGGAGTCTTTCCTACATGGTGGATGATGTTTTTTTCCCTTTAGTTGAACTTGTTTCTCAGGACTGCAGATAATCCAGCCATAACTTAAAAGTATCAGACTGTATTCTAACAGCACTCATCATGAGATAGACAAGCCCTCAACTACCCATAGGGAAATTTATTTCCCCTTTTTCATCCTGCTTCTACTTCACTGCTATTATATAGATGGATCATTTAGTTACGTCCTACCCTGTGTAACTTCTAGAGGGATATGGCTCAGGGATATCTTGGGGAGTCCAAATAAATGGATTATTATAGTTAGTATTTTTGTTTGTTTGTTTTGGCTCCCTGGTATCTCAATCCTTTTTTATGGCTGGGAGAATCACAATATTAGCAGGCATGGAGCTTATCTCTGCATAAGTGTATTTTTTTTTTTATTGCCAGATATTAGTTCTCTTAGCCTCTCTTGGAGCTACAGTACAGGGATGTACTTTTGGTTCCACCAAACAGATACAGCTAAACCAGATTTTGATTCAGGAGCTAGTGATGCAAGAAGCAGAAGTAGGGTGGGGGGAAGCAATGTTGAAATATTAGCATTAAAATCAGCAATGAAGCAGGTAGCCCAGTGATTGCAGGAAGGACAGAATGGCAATGGTTGAAACAGTGGCATCTGGTAGCACATGGCCGCAGGTGTGGCTCTAGTGATGGTGATTGTTCATCAGACCAGTTCTGCAGGGTAGTTTGTACACTGGTCTTTGAATCTGAGCCTCAACTCTGGTTCTTCAGCTTTCATTTGATTCTGTGAGATTCCTGATACCCCATCAATAAATCTTTCCCACTGTCATGCTTAATCAGCCAGAGTTAGTTTCTGTTGTATGCAAGTAAGAACCCTGTTATAATTACATAAATGTAGCGTTACCTCAGGTAGGTGCAGTCCCGGTAATCAGACAAAGAGACACTAACCTTTCAGTACTGTAGGTTGTCTTGAATTTTCCCTTGGTGGTCTAGGAAGCTTCATCACTCAGCATATTTTGTTACAGAAAATATCCCCAAAGCCAAAATAACTTGAAAGAAGACTTTAAAATATCTATTTTTGCATGAAAAACTAAATTGAGGTCTGGTCTGGGTTGGATGTTGTCAGTCAAACCATTTTTTTTTTTCAACATTAGGAGACAACTTCACAAACTGACCCCAGAAAAAGGGAATTTTGTGCCATAGTTTAAAATATGAACATTTCCAAGGATGGGAAGATGATCAGGCCAGGTCAAAAGTTTAATATTAAGTGCCAATTGCCTGACAGTATCTTATATTTTGGCTGACAGAATTTATTCCCTGGTTTCTCATGCCTATTTTCTGTAACAGTACATGTTCTTCAACTAAAAGCTTAGAAGGTGCTGAAACCCAGGTTTGGGTAAGGAATACTTCATGATTTGGCATATGTGAATGTATCCTTTTGTGCATTCTCTTCAAAAATGGACTAAGAAGTTTACATAAGAAGCAACCATATCATTTCCCGTTTCCATTTGCTATGTAAACTGGACACTTTACCAACACAGATGAAAGAAAACACAGATGAAAAACAGATTTCATTGACAGATATTGGGTTATTGATCTTATAAATAAAGCAATTGAATTTTTGTTAGTGCAGTGAGTAGATGCTACATGTCATTATAGAAAAACCTGTAATTGGAAAGGAGAAAAATAGTGATACATTTGAAACACAAAAAAATAGTACTAGGATAAACGCCAAGATACAAGTAGGAAGCATAAGCGTTAGCTTTGTACTTCTCAACTTGATTACATTTGTTTTAGGGCTTCAAAAAATGACAAAACAGAGAATGATACATTGATGCATGAAAATTGTACAGAATTTTCTACAATAGACCTTTAAGACTGTGGATATTTGCTTTTGAGACAGGATGAGAATTCTTTGTGTATAACGAGTCACATTGTCATGAGAGTGAGGAATTGAACACTCAGACATGCCCAGAAGATAGTTTTTCTCCCAGTGAGAGAAATTCTATGTTTCTGAGAGAATTATACGAAAATTTATATCATTTCTCTTTATTTTTAGTAATTTCTTTTGATGGTGCTCCCAGGACTTTCTTGAGTGCATCTTTCATATCTTTGTTCCGAAGACTGTAAATCAAAGGATTAAAGAATGGGGTTGCCATGCAGTAAAACAGGGTCACAAATTTCTGTGTTCCAGGATGGCTCCTGGAACCTGGACTCACATACATCACCATGACTGATCCATAGAACAGGGAAACCACCAAGAAATGTGAGGCACATGTAGAAAAGGCTTTGTTCCTACCTGAGCCAGCTGGGACCCGAAGTACAGCACGCAAAACTAAGCTATAGGACCCTAGAATGTAGAGGAAGGTGATAAAGATGATAAGAGAACTTACAGTAGCACAAGTTAGAGTAGTTTTGGGAACTGGAGCACAGGACAGGGCTAGCAATGGTCCCAGGTCACAGAAAAAATGGTCAATGATGTTAGGGCCACAGAAGGGCACCTGGGACATGAGAACTGCAGGCATGAGTATGGATAGAAAGCCACCTACCCAGCAGAAAACCACTAATCGGGCACATAGATGGTAAGTCATGATGGTGGGGTAACGTAGAGGTCGACAGATAGCAAGGAACCGATCAAAGGACATTGCAGACAGAAAGTAGCCTTCAGCAGCACACATAGAAAAGAAAAAGTAGAACTGAAGCAGGCAGCCAGCATAGGAGATACTCTTAGTCTGGGAGATGATGTTGGCCAACATTTTGGGCACATCAGAACTGACATAGCAGATCTCCAGGAAGGAGAAGTTGGCCAGGAGGATGTACATGGGTGTGTGGAGTTTCCGGCTTGACCACACGGCACAGATGATGGATGTGTTCCCCATGAGAGTCAGAAGGTAGATGAGGGAGAAGATGACAAAGAGGAGGATCTGGATCTCCCTGCGGCATGGGAAGCCCAGGAGGATGAACTCACTCACAGACCCAGAGATATTGTTGGCTTCTGACATACTCATTCTAATCTGTGAAGGGAATGAGCAATAAGCATCATTATATGAGTCATTTGCCCTCTCTTTAAAAGTTATTTTTATTTCTTCTGACTCTTATCTACTCCTTTAATGCACTTTCATGAACAGGCTCTGTATGGTTCTTAAGTCAGTAACTCATTTCCCAGGATCTGGCTTCGCCCAGTGAGATCAGGGTTCTGGGAGAAACTTGTATGCTCCCACAGCCCCTACTCTATCAATCTCCATTTTCAGAGTATAAATTTCATTGGCCCATAGAATCCAAATTGTTTTCTCTGTTTGCACTTAAATCAATTCTTTTTTGATGTATCATTCTGTAATATATTCATATTTTTGTTGAAAAGAACATTTATTCTTGTTGAAAAGAAAATTTTGTATAGCATTTTGGAAAATTTTAAGAAAAATCAAAGTTTAAATATAACCTGAAATTGAACCAGGTCAGTACAAAAAGAGCATCTTACTTACTTTGTTGTCAGTAACATGGTATTGTCAGGAGATCTGTCCGGAATAGCTCTGTTGACTAAAGCAGGGTACTGAAGACAGTGCCACAAATTCCATTTTAGCGAGTACTTATTAGCTTCTTTTTAAAAAAGTTTTAATTTTAATCCCAGTTAGTTAACATACCTATAAGCTTCTTATACCTGTATTTAACTTCTACTTGCTGAGCAACAGCTAATTTGATGCCAAAAGTACCCTAGTTGGCTTCACTCATTTATTAGGAGATTCTGGTTCTCAAATAGAAAAATAGATAGAGGCAAATAGAGGAACACCTGTCTCTTAGCTCAGATGCTTCATCATCTTTTTGCTGCATGATGATGAATTATCCTATATAAAAAAACAATAAAAAAGAAACAAAAGCATATATTTAACTCTAAAACTGTGAGAGAAATATACCAGTGTAGAGTGTTAGTGGCAGAAGGGACCTCAGAGATTATCAAGCTTAATTCTTCTTATCACAGAAACTGAAACCAGAGAGGTTAGACTAATCCAAGGTCATGTTCGCTTTTGGTGGAGGAAACAGGTCTAAAACTTAGGTGTTTGGATATTTAGTTCAGACGTTTTCCCATAAACCTTGTAATCATGGAACCTATTTTTCTCTGATGGCTGTAAAAATATATTGTGCATATATTATAACTTTCCCTCCTTTGAACCAGATTCCTATTTATAATAAAGAAGGACTTTAATAAAGCTACTCACCAAAGCTGGAAATCACTATCTTATATCCTTCATTCATCTTTGACCTGCCCTGTGTCCTAATTCTGGGAACCTTTAATGACACGAACACACTTTTGGACACTTTCTTTAAAACACATTTGACTCCTAAAATAGTAAGTATAATGACAACCACTGTCATATTAAATATTTATTGTGGCAGTCACTTAGTGTTCATTATCTCATTAAATTCTACTCTTTCAAAAATCTCTAGTTCTAGAGCCTTAAAACAAACAAACAAACAAACAAACAAAGAGACAGACAAGCACTTCCACATTTCTAAATGTAGCATTGAATTTTATTTCCCTCTGAGTATGTCGATTCTAAAACCCAACTTATTTTTTCTACATGGCTGTCAGCTATGTATATATTAGCTGTTTCCTTATTGTTTTTGATTCAATTTATTCACGTGCAACTCGGTTATAATCAAATTTACACTTGTGAATATGGAAGGTTAACCTCAGGAAAGCTGTGTTAGGAACTGAGGCCATATACCATAAGAAAAGATTATGTATATATTTCTCATAGTCTTTCTATATAGTTGACTTCAGGTATGTTAGCTAAGATAGTGAGCAGGTATCTTGAGGACAGCAGTTTCCATTAAATACCAAAGGGTGACCAAGTATGAGAAGATTATTGTGTTCCTTCAGAGAGCAAACATGCCCTACAAACAGACTGGTGAGCTGAAATTGGGAAAGCTATAAACCATAAATCCAAGATTGTGGGCTCATTGAAGGAGGCTTTGGGCTGGAAACTCAGTGATTGTAAGGAAGGATAAGATGCTTTAGCCCAGAACTAGACAACCTAAATTTTCTATAATTTAACTAAAGTACATAGTGCTCCCACACTCTTTTCTGTGGCCATAGTTTTACTTACACAGTGGAACTGACAATGGTGGGTAAGACTGCATGTGAACGGGGCAAAGAAAATGGTAAGAACAAGAGTGTAAGGAAAGTATGTTTTGGGGTGGATTTATTTGAATGAGAAACATTCCTTTCACTTTTGGTTAGATTTATTTAAGGAAAGTGTAAGGATCCCTCGGGAAGAAGTCTTCAATATTTTGAGGGTGGATCTTAAATGAACAAACGGTAGTTAAAGAGGGAAGAAGAAAACATCCAGACAGAAGCAGATTTTCTTTCAAATTCTTATCTTTAATAAAACTTGGGAGTGTTGTGAGTTCTCTCCCTTCCTTTCTCAATTCAGGAGCAGACTTCTTGGTCTTTGAGAATCCCTCTGTTCCTGCCTCACTGTTCTAAGTCCTTCTCTCCCTGCCTGGGGGTCACTGTGGGTTCTACCTGCAACCACATGTTGATCTTTCCTTTCACTGCAGATAGAGGAGTTCTTAAGTCTTTTTTTGTAATGTTTATTTATTTTGAGAGAGAGAGAGAGAGAGAGAGAGAGAGAGAGAGAGAGAGAGAGAGAGATGAGTCACAGAGAGAGAGGGAGACACAGAACCTAAAGCAGGCTCAAGGCTCTGAACTGTCAGCACAAAGCCCAATATGGGGATAGAACTCACAAACGGCGAGATCATGACCTGAGCCGAAGTTGGACACTTAACCCACTGAGCCACCCGGGCCCCAAAGGAGTTCTTAAATCTTAATAATACTTAATGAAAATCAATACCCATTACTTACAAATATTTTATGTCCTCTGAAGTGATATGAGACCCACTGCCTTCCCTCATCTTTTATCTGGAAGATAATGCAAAGCAGAAGTGTCAGCTCAGGTTTTCCTGATGAGATTTTTAAACAAATATATTCTGGATAGACATTTGAGGTGCCCTGCAAGGAAGAATGAAGGCTTTGTTAAAAAACATTATGTATTATTTTACATACTTTCTCTAAAATATAAGACATATTCATAGATTAAAAGTACAAAAGAAAATTCAAAGCCCTTTTTTCTGTAGCAATATTACAATTTTTTTCTGTAGCAATATTTTCAGTAGCAGTTGAGGGGCTCCCACCTGTGCCCTCTTTGAGGGTCTAGGTGTGCAGGATTTTGGATTCCTGGTGGCTCTCTCTCACAGTTTGAGCCTCACAAAGGATTCTCTTTGACTGTTACACAAAAAGGAATAGAGTGTCAGGGAACTCTCCATTCGTTTTATTATGCATCCCTTTCTGGCCACATATTGTCCCTGGAGGCCACCCCTCAGGAGCAGCAGGGACAATCACAGTGCATCAATCAACCCCCAAGTGTGTTTTACTTCCAGTCATGAACTCAAAGGCGAAAGGGCCTCCCTGAATCCATTGGTGAGACTGTCACCTAATAATGGCCCCTCTGCTCTGCTGCTTACCTTACACCTCCAGACTGGTTCTGGATTTTAAAAACCAGCCTCATTGGATGTCACCAATTGCTTCAAAGCTCCTGGAGTTCCCTTTCCTTCACATGTGCATTTAAGTTCACTTTAACAAATCCCCAAATCCTGAGTATCTCCCCAATTGTCCACTAAGAGAAATTTCCCCACCAATCTTCATCACTCCGTGTAGTGTTGTTTGAATTGGTTTCTACTCCCCCCTGCAGCCCCCTGGCAGCCAGAACTGACACCTGCTGGAACTATCCAGTGGCTTTCAGGCTTTGAGAGTAGAAAAACCTGGTTTCATTTAACATTTAGAGCCTCTCTCACAGCCCGCCTCAACCCCAAGGATTCTATGTCTCTTTATATTTTAAAATTATCTTCCTCCAATGGATATAAATACTATTTCTAGATTTATATCATGCTTGGATGATAGCTTTTAGTACCTGCTATGTGCCGATTACTGTGTCAACAGATTTCACGTGTATTATCTGATATATAATACTCATAAATTTTTTTGAAGATAGTCTTACCAGTTAAAATGATTAAATAGAAGCATACAGAGAGTAAGAGTTTATATTTGGCTATAATTCAACTTGGTTTATTTACTTTCCACAAATAAAAGTCTTGTAGTGAAAAATTATATTTAATCTGCCTATAGCTTCAACCTGTCTATTCTTTCTTGGTCATTGTTCTTTTAACATTATTATTATTTTCTGCTTCCTTTATTTTTAAAATATTTTTACTTCAACACTAACTTGATCAGGTTGTTCAGAAGCTGCTGTCTATGGTTTTACTTGCTGCTTACCTTGGTACAAAAATTTTCATTGAAAAATGAGTGCCCATTGTGAACAAAGATTTATTCAAAGTAGTCATTTCCCACAGAGAGCTTTTAGGGTAATAAGGTACTTTGGCAAAAGTTTCAGCAAAGAACCCTGCACAAGGGGAAAACTTTATATCCATTTCATTCTTTGCTGCTTAAACAGATACATAGTAGTCTTACACTGACAGTGAGGTACATTTGACTTCTTGGGCATGGTTCATAGGAAGGTGGGAGTCAGACCTGTTTCAGATGTCACCTTCTTCTATCAGACACTAACTCATGTTAGGCTCCTTTTCTCTTCTCTAAGTTTTAGTCATTTTAGCACACAGGTATGAAGTGGCAGGAACCAGCCAGAATGTCTCTAATCCAAGCTGAGAAAGCAAGAGTGGAAACAGCCTACTCACTCTGTTCACTGTCCAACAGTTCCTGCAGAAAGTAACTTGGGACAAATATTTCTGAGTAACATTAACTGCTGGCCCTAATTCCTCTTTTTTCTTCTGGTGCTAATTAAGGATACTCTAATTTTTCCATTTTGGAAGTACGATTGATGTTTCTGGAAGTTTTCAACACACTAATGCTTTCGTATTGCACTTGGACACTCCTTTTTAACCTCCTTAACTTCTGCCCTCAATGACTTGCTTTTGAAAATGTATTGAGTCTTTGTCACTTTGATGATGGAGGTCTAAATTCTTTGGTACAATCTTTATTTTTAATTTATTTTTATTCTTTCTGTTTGTGTATATGCAATAGGTATTTATTAAAGAACTAATGAGATAAAGGAAAAAAAGAGAAGAGAGAAATGTTTTATTAACACAAGAGGCCAGCCTGACCCACAATCAGTTCATTATACCAGCATACCGATCTGAGAAATTTTTTCTTTTTTTTCCCTACCAGATTTCATTTAACATATAGTGTAGTATTGGTTTCAGGAGTAGAATTTAGTGATCCCTCCAGTTTAACATATTGTGTAGTATTGGTTTCAGGAGGAATTTAGTGACTGATCCCCTATATACAACACCCAGGGCTCATCACAACAATTGCTCTTCTTAATGTCCATCACCCGTTTAGCCCATGTCCCCACCCACTTCCCCTCCAGCAACCCTCAGTTTGTTCTCTATCTTTAAGAGTCTCTTATGGTTTGCCTCCTTCTCTGTCTCTATCTTGTTTTATTTTTCTGTGTCTTCCCCTATGTTCATCTGTTTTATTTCTTAAATTCCACATGAGTGAAATCATATGGTATTTGTCTTTCTCTGACTGACTTATTTTGCTTAGCATAATACACTCTAGTTCTATCCACATCATTGTAAATGGCCAGATTTTATTGTTTTGGTGGCTGAGTAATATTCCATAGTATATGCATACCACTTCTTCTTTATCCATTCATCAGTTGATGAACAGTTGTGCTCTTTCCATAATTTGGCTACTGTTGATAATGCTGCTATAAACATTGGGGTGCATATGCCCCTTTGAATCAGTATTTTTGAATTCTCTGGAAAATACCTAGTAGTGGAATTGCTGGGACATTGGGTAGTTCCATCTTTAACTTTCTGAGGCACCTCTACACTGTTTTCCAGTGTGGCAGCATCAGTTTTCCTTCCCACCAACAATGTAGGAAGGTTCCCCTTTCTCCACATCCTCCCCACATTTTTGTTTCTTGAGTTATTCATTTTATCCATTCTGACAGGTGTGAGGTGGTATCTCACTGTGGTTTTGATTTGTATTTTCTGATGATGAATGATTTTGAGCATCTTTTCATGTGTTTTTTGGCCATTTGCATGCCTTCTTTGGAGAAGTGTCTATTCATGTCTTCTGCCAGTTTCTTAACTGGATTATTTATTTTTTGCATGTTCAGTTTGATAAGTTCCTTACAGATTTTCGATACTAACCCTTTACCCAATGTATCATTTGCACATATCTTCATCCATTCCATAGGCTGCCTTTTAGTTTTGTCGATTGTTTCCTTCACTGTGCAGAAGATTTTTATCTTGATGAAGTCCCAATAGTTCATATTTGTTTTTATTTCCCTTGCCTCTGGAGATGTGTCTAATAAGAAGTTGCTACAGACAAGGTCAGGAGGCTGCTGCCTGTGTTCTCCTCTAGATCTTGATGATTTATGCCTCATAATTAGGTGTCTCACCAATTTTGAATTTATTTTGTGTATGGTGTAAGGAAGTGGTCCAGTTTCATTCTTCTGCATGTTGCTTTCCAGTTTTCCCAACACCATTTGTTGAAGAGACTTTTTTTTTTCCATTGGATATGCTTTCCTGCTTTGTCAAAGATTAGTTGGCTATATAGTTGTGGGTCCACTTCTGTGTTCTCTATTCTATTCCATTGATGTATGTGTCTGTTTTTGTGCCAATACCATACTATCTGGATGATTACAGCTTTGTAATACAGCTTGAAGTCCAGAATTGTGACACCTCCAACTTTGTTTTCGGTTTTCAACATTACTTTGGCCTTTTGGGGTCTTTTCTGGTTCCACACAAATTTTAGAACTGTTTGTTCTAGCTGTGCAAAAATGCTGGTGGTGTTTTGATACGGATTACATTGAATATGCAGATTGCTTTGGGTGGTATAGACATTTCAACAATATTTGTTCTTCCAGTCCAGGAGCATGGAATATTTTTTCATTTCCCTGTGTCTTTTTCAATTTGTTTCGTAAGTGTTCTAGAGTTTACAGAGTATAGATCTTTTACCTCTTTTGTTAGGTTTATTCATAAGTATCTTATGGATTTTGTGCAATTGTAAATAGGATCGATTCTTTGATTACTTTTCCACTGCTTCATTATTGGTGTGTAGAAATGCAAGATATTTCTGTATGTTGTTTATGTATTCTGCGATTTTACTCAACTCATGTATCTGCTCCAGCAATATACTGGTGGAGTCTCCTAGATTTTCCATGAAGAGTATCATGTCATCTGAGAAGAGTGAAAGTTTGACTTCTTCCTTGCCAACTGTATGCCTTTTATTTCTTTTTGTTGTATGATTGTGAGGCTAGGACTTCCAGTACTATGTTGAACAACACTGGTGTCATGTTCCTGACCTTAGGAGAAAAGCTCTCAGTTTTTCCCCATTGAGAATGGTATTAGCTGTGGGTCTTTCATATATGGATTTTATGATGTTGAGGTGTCCCACTTTCTTGAGGGTTTTTATCAAGAAAGGATGCTGTATTTTGTAAATGCTTTTTTTGCATCTATTGAGAGGATCACATGGTTCTTATCCACCAAACATGTGGTGTACCATGTTGATTGATTTGTGAATATTGAACCACTCTGACAATTGGTATGTAATTCTCCTTCTTAGGGGTTCTTTGTCTGTTTTTGGAATCAAGGTAATGTTGTCCTCATAGATGAATTTGGAAGTTTTCCTTCCATTTCGATTTTTTGGAACAGTTTGAGAAGAATAGGTATTAATTCTTTTTTAAATGTTTGGTAGAATTCCCCAGGGAAGCCATCTGGCCCTGGACTTTTGTTGTTGGGAGATTTCTGATTACTGATTCCATTTCAGTAGATTGGAATCTCTCCATTTCAGGAGAGATTGTGATCTCTCCTCTTTCATTTGTGTTTTTATTTATTTGGGTCATTTCTCTTTTCTTTATGATAAGTCTGGCTAGGAGTTTATCAGTTTTGTTAATCTTTCAAAGAATCAGCTCCTAGTTTTGTTGATCTGTTCTGTTTTTTAAATTTCTATATCATTTATTTCTGGTCTAATCTTTATTATTTCCCTCCATATGCTGGTTTTAGGCTTTATTTGCTGTTATTTTTCCAGCTCCTTTAAGTTTAGTGTTAGGTTGTGTATTTTAGAATTTTCTTCTTGAGGAAAACCCAGATTGCCATATACTTCCCTCTTATGACTGCTTTTGCTGTATGCCAAAAGTTTTGGACTGTCATGTTTTCATTTTCATTGGCTTCCATGTATTTTTAATTTCTTCTTTAGTTTCCTAGTTAACCCTTTAATTCTTTAATAGGATGTTCTTTAACTTCCATTATTTGCAGTCTTTCTTTTTGTGGTTGACTTCAAGTTTCGTGGTGTTGTGGTCCGAAAATATGCATGGCCTTATCTCAATTTTTTTTTTTTTTTTTTTTTTTTTTTTTTTTTTTACTGGCCGAGGCCTTATTTGTGACCCTGTATGTGGTCTTTTCTGGAGAATGTTCTATGTGCACTCAAAAAGAATGTTCATTCTGTTGCTTTAGGGTGAAATGCTCTAAATACATCTGTTAATTCCATTGGGTCCAATGTGTCATTCAAAGCCATTGTTTCCTTGTTGATCTTCTGCTTACGTGATCTGTCCATTGCTATAAGTGGGGTGTTAAAGTCTCCTACTATTAATGTATTATTATCAAATGCATTTCTTTAAATTTGTTATTAGTTGATTTATATATTTGGGTGTTCCAAATTTGGGACATAAATATTTATAATTGTCAGATCTTGTTGGATAGACCCCTTTATTATGATACAGTGCTCTTCTTCATCTCTTATTAAAGTCTTTGTTTTAAAATCTAGTTTATCTGATCTATGTATGGCTACTCCAACTTTCTTTTGATGTCTGTTAGCATGATGGGTCTTAGTTTCTACCCAGAAGTATCTTTGGGTTCTAAAATGAGTCTCTTGTAAGCAACATATTATGGGTCTCGTTTTTTTTTAAAGCTATTCTGATACCTTCTGTCTTTTCATTGGCACATTTAGTCCATTTACATTCAGAGTAATTATTGATCAATATGAATTTAATGCCATTGTATTGCCTGTAAAATCACTGTTCTTGTAGATTGTCTCTGTTCCTTTCCAGTCTTTGTTGCTTTTGGTCTCTCTTTCCCACTCAAAGTGTACCCTTTAATAATTCTTGCAGAGCTAGTTTAGTGTTCACAAACTCTTTCAGTTTTTGCTTGTCTTGGAAACTCTTTCTCTCTCCTTATGTTCTGAATGACAGCCTTGTTGGATAAAGTATTTTTGCTTGCGTATTTTTCATGTTTAGCACATTGAATATATCATGCCACTCCCTTCTGGCCTGCCAAGTGTCTGCTGCTAACCTTGTGTGTTTACCCTTGTATATTAAGGTCCTTTTTTCCCTAGCTGCTTTCAGAATTCTCTTTATCTTTTTATTTTGCAAGTTTCACTATGGTATGTCTTGGTATTGATCTGTTTTTGTTGATTTTTAGGGGAGTTCTCTGTGCCTCTTGGACTTGGATGTCTGTTACCTTCCCCAGATTAGTGATGCTTTCAGCTATAATTTGTCTAAATAAACCTTCTGTTCCTTTTTCCTGCTTTTCTCCTGGGACTCTGATGATATGGGTATTATTGTACTTTCTGGAATTGTGGATTTCCTAGGTCTATATTCATGATCTAATAGTTTTCTTTTCCTTTTCTTTTTAGCTTCATTATTTTCCACAGCTTTATCTACTATATCACTTATTCAATCCTCTGCTTTTTCCATCCTCATTGTGATTACATCCAGTTGGTTTTGCATCTCCATTATAGTATTTTTTAATTTCAGCCTGACTAGTTTTATCTCTGCAGCAAGGATTTCTCTGGTGTCTTTTTGCTTTTTATTTTCAAGCCCAACTAGTATTTTTATGACTGTTGTTCTAAATTCTTGTTCTGATATATTAGTTATATCTCTTTTGAGCAAATCCCTGGCTGTGGTTTCTTTGTGATCTTTCTTTGGGGGAGAATTCCTCCATCTTGTCATTTCGTCTAGATTTCTGGTTTGTGTGTGTTATGAAAGCTTATTCTGTTTCCTGCTCCTGAGGGTAATGCTATATGAAGAAGGGGTTATACACTGCCCAGAGTCTGGTGCTTCAGGAAGTGTTTCTGGTATATGCTGTGTGCACTCTGCTGTTGTGATTTGGCTGCTCTTTTCCCCAGGTCAGTCCCCTGCAGAGTTCCCCTTTGCTTGTAGTGGGGAGTGTTTGGACCTTCAACTGGTATGTTTTGATTTGTTTGTTAAAATAAGCCTGGTTTAAAACAACAACAACAAAAGACCTGAAGCAAAATAAAAGGAAAAGAACAAAAATCTCCAAATAGACAAACAGAAGACTATAAGCCTGATTCCAAAGAAAAATAAGGAAAAAAAGAAGAAAAAGGACGAAAGAAAAAGAAGCCTGACCCAAAAAACGGGAAAAGAAAATAAAAAGCAAATAGACAAAAAATATCAGCCTGATTAAAAAAAAAAAAAAAAAAAAAAGCCTGTTCGTATTTCCATCAAAACTGAAAAACTGAAGCTGATGCTTTGGAGCACACTATGATCAGTTAATTTGGTGCATGTGGGGGAGTTGGGGACAGGGAGTCTATGCTCATCCTCTGAGGGAAAAAGGCCTGCTGTGCTGGCTCACAGCCAGACCTCACCTCTCCTAGCCCCTTTAAGATGCAGGGGAGTGGGGATTGGTGTAAGCAGCTCCTCCTCCACTGGGGGCGCTGTGTTGCTCACTGAAGGCCGACTAAGCTGGTGTGTCGGGCAAGATGGCATCACGCCGCTCTCTGGTCCCAGGTAAGGGAGCTGGCACCTCTCTTCAGGTAGCCCTCACAGACAGGCAAACACTCTTCCCTCCTTTGTCCCAGGCTTCTGTCAGATCCCTCCTCTCAACCTTTCTGTGCCGGGTGCCACAGCTCTCCTGTGTTTTATCTCCGGTGCAAATCTTACAGGACTGGGTAACAGGCATACCTGCTTCCCTCCTCCAGAAGAGACCCCTGCAGTGCTATGCCTGGCACTTTTCTGTCCCAGAAAAGTAGTCGCACAGCAGTGCAGGTGCCTAGAGCTTATGGTGATGCACAGGGAAAAGCTGCGACCACTATAGCTGCCCTCTACATGTGTTTCTGTCCCCTGCTGTTAATTGGCTGCTCAAAGGCACCAACTGGGTGCTTTTGTCCTTGGAGAGGCAATATACTTTCTTCCCAATGCATTCCAGGGAGAGGAACATTCGCTACCAGTGTGGCCCAGGGGATTCCCTACACTGTTGGCTGTCCATTCAGGCCCCCACCCCCCTTCTCCCCAGGTGCATTGCTGCCGGCCCTACTCCAGATTTCCTAAAACTCAGAATTTCAGCTCACTTGTTTGCAAAAATTTTCTATAGTCCGTTACTCGTCAGTGGTTTTGGGGGAGTACTTTTCTTGCATGAACCCAATACACTGCTCTCTCTCTCCCTGTCTTTTTCTCTCCATGAAGAGTCTCCCACCCCTCAGCACCACGGCTTTTCTCTCCCCCAATTTCCCTCTCTGCGCCACGCATCTGCCACGTTCTCTCCCTCAAATTATGCAGATTGTTCTCTTAAGCCTCATCAATTTCCCAGGTGTTCAGAATGATTTGATGTTGATCTAGCTGTGTTGGAGGAATGAGACTAGCCAGGGTCCTCCTCCTACTCTGCCATTTTAACTCTTCTCCCCCCCCCCCCCCCCCACCTTTTTAAAGTTTTTATTTAAATTCCAGTTGATTAACATACAGTGTAATACTAGTTTCAGGTGTAGAATTTAGTGATTCATCACTTACAACTTCTAGTGCTCATCATGACAAATGCACTCCTTAATACCCACTGATCTCCTGTCCAGCAAGCCTCAGTTTGTTCTCCATAGTTGAGTCTGTTTTCTATTTACCTCTCTTTTATGTCCCCCTATGTTCATCTGTTTAATTTTTTTTAATTAAACTTTTTATTTGGAGGTAATTGTAGACTCAAATTCAGTTGTAAGAAGGAACACAGAGAAACCCATGTACCCTTTATCCAGTTTTCACCAATAGCAACAGCTTGAAAAACTATAGTACTATATCACAGACAAGATATTGACATTGGTAAGAGGAAAGATAAAAACATTTCTATCACTACGAGGATCCCTGGTGTTTTCCTTGTATGGCCACACTCACTTCCCTCTGGTCCCATCTCCTTCTTAATCCCTGGGCAACCACTAAGCTGTTCTCCATTTCTAGAATTTTGTCATTTCAAGAATATTATATAAATGGAATAATACAGTATGTAATTTTTGGTACAATCTTTTAAAAATATTTTGTGATTAGTAATATTTGTGTTGTATCCCATTAGTATGTACCTTTCCAAATTAGTTCTTTCCCTTTTTAATTTCAGAAGTACCTCATAAACCAGTCTTCTCTGATATGACACTTCCCCCAAAGGAGACAGCCATTCTGAAAAAAAAATTGAAATTTTCTAGATGTTTCAAGTTTAGATAAATTCTTCAAATGTAAACTTGAACCCATATGTTTTTCTATCACTCTAGTATTATTCTTATGCTTTTGACTCTTTCCATTTTCTTTTTTTTAATGTTTATTCATTTCTGAGAGACAGAGTGCAAGTGGGGTGGGGGTCGGATTGTCAGAGGGAGAGAGAGAGACACAGAATCCAAAGCCGGCTCCAGGTTCTGAGCTGTCAGCACAGAGCCTGATGCGGGGCTCGAACTCATGAATCATGAGATCATGACCTGAACCAAATTCAGATGCTTAACCAACTGAGCCACCCAGGCACCCTTCTTTTTGTTTTCTGCTTTCCTTTCTTTGTGTTTTCTTCCTAGAATTGGTGCCAAGGCAACTGAGGTTCTGTGATATTGCCAGTGAGCTCCATTGCCTCACTTATTTAGCCTATCAGTATGTAGCTGAGCCCATACAGTAAAGCCCAGGGTTTGGATATCTCAGACCTGTAATACCAGTTTGGATATCCCAGGATAAAGCTAAACAGAAGCCAAACAGGACATTTTGCTGCTGAAGAGAAAATATATTTTGGGCCTGAAAGTAATTGCTTAAGTTATGAGTACCCAAGGGACACCAGGTCCTGATTAGGTGTTTGGATTCAAACTCTGGAAAGCAATCAGCTCTAGACCTGAAAGGTATTGTCAGGAAGTGGTGTACCTGGGTTAAATCTGATCTTCTCAGGCCCTCTTTTTGTTAGCCAAGATGTTGTTAAAGGTATGGCAGCTAAACCCCAAGGGCTGTTGGATGGACTCTACTTTAGGCAGTATGGCCCAGGATATTTAGGTTCCTATCTTTGTCAGCCTTCCAGAGGCCATATGTAAAGACTCTGAAGAGTGCTTTGTTCCCTGTGAAATTTGGGGGAAAGAGAGAGAAGTGGCCAAATATACACACTTGGTAATTTCATAATTGAATTAGTTTTTTTATTTTTCTTTTTTTAAATTTGAGTATAGTTGACACCCATTATTACATTAGTTTGGGATATACAACATAGTGATTTGACAAGTCTATATGTGATTCTGTGCTCACCAGAAATGTAGCTAACATCTGTCACCATGCAACACTATTACAATACTCTTGACTGTATTTCTTATGCTGTGCCTTTTAGTCCTGTGACTTTTTCATTACATAACTGGAAGCCTGTATATCCCACTCCCCTTCACCAATTTTTCCCATCATCCCACCCCACTCTGGCAACCATCAGCTCGTTCACTGTATTTATAGGTCTCATTTGTTTTTTTGTTTTTTTGTTTATTTTAGATTCCACATATAAATGAAATCATATGGCATTTGTCTTTTTCATTCTGACTTATTTTAGCTAGCATAATACCCTCTAGGTCCATCCATGTTGTCATCAGAAATGGCACGATCTCATTCTGTTTATGGCTAGATAATACTCCATTGTTATACCACATCTTCCTTTTCCATTTGTCTATCATTGGACACATAAGTTGCTTCTATATCTTGGCTTCTGTAAATAATGCTGCAATAAATATAGGGGTGCATATACCTTTTTGAATTAGCATTTTCACTTTCTTTGGATAAATACCCAGTAGTGGAATTACTGAATCATATGGTATTTCTATTATTACTTTTCTGAGGAAAATACATATTATTTTTCACAGTGCCTGTACTAACACTGTATGAGTGTTCCTTTTTCTCCACATCCTCACCAACACTTTTTGATTTTAGCCACTCTGACAGGTGTAAGGTGAAATCTAGTTGTGATTTTGATTTGCATTTCCCTGATAGTGATGTTGAGCATGTTTTTATGTTTCTAGTGGCCATTTGTATGTCTTCTTTGGAAAAATGTCTACTTAGGTCTATGTCCATTTTTTTTTTAATATATGAAATTATTTGTCAAATTGGTTTCCATACAACACTCAGTGCTCATCCCAAAAGGTGCCCTCCTCAATACACATCACCCACCCTCCCCTCCTTCCCACCCCCCATCAACCCTCAGTTTGTTCTCAGTTTTTAACAGTCTCTTATGCTTAGGCTCTCTCCCACTCTGACCTCTTTTTTTTTTTTCCCTTCCCCTCCCCCATGGGTTTCTGTTAAGTTTCTCAAGATCCACATAAGAGTGAAACCATATGGTATCTGTCTTTCTCTGTATGGCTTATTTCACTTAGCATCACACTCTCCAGTTCCATCCACGTTGCTACAAAAGGCCATATTTCATTCTTTCTCATTGCCACGTAGTATTCCATTGTGTATATAAACCACAATTTCTTTATCCATTCATCAGTTGATGGATATTTAGGCTCTTTCCATAATTTGGCTATTGTTGAGAGTGCTGCTATAAACATTGGGGTACAAGTGCCCCTATGCATCAGTACTCCTGTATCCCTTGGTAAATTCCTAGAAGTGCTATTGCTGGGTTATAGGGTAGGTCTATTTTTAATTTTCTGAGGAACCTCCACACTGCTTTCCAGAGAGGCTGCACCAGTTTGCATTCCCACCAACATTGCAAGAGGGTTCCCGTTTCTCCACATCCTCTCCAGCATCTATAGTCTCCTGATTTGTTCATTTTGGCCACTCTGACTGGCGTGAGGTGATATCTGAGTGTGGTTTTGATTTGTATTTCCCTGGTAAGGAGCGACGTTGAGCATCTTTTCATGTGCCTGTTGGCCATCCGGATGTCTTCTTTAGAGAAGTGTCTATTCATGTTTTCTGCCCATTTCTTCACTGGGTTATTTGTTTTTCGGGTGTGGAGTTTGGTGAGCTCTTGATAGATTTTGGATACTAGCCCTTTGTCCGATATGTCATTTGCAAATATCTTTTCCCATTCCGTTGGTTGCCTTTTAGTTTTGTTGGTTGTTTCCTTTGCTGGCAGAAGCTTTTTATCTTCATAAGGTCCCAGTAATTCACTTTTGCTTTTAATTCCCTTGCCTTTGGGGATGTGTCGAGTAAGAGGTTGCTACGGCTGAGGTCAGAGAGGTCTTTTCCTGCTTTCTCCTCTAGGGTTTTGATGGTTTCCTGTCTCCCATTCAGGTCCTTTATCCATTTTGAGTTTATTTTTGTGAATGGTGTGAGAAAATGGTCTAGTTTCAACCTTCTGCATGTTGCTGTCCAGTCCTCCCAGCACCATTTGTTAAAGAGACTGTCTTTTTTCCATTGGATGTTCTTTCCTGCTTTGTCAAAGATGAGTTGGCCATACGTTTGTGGGTCTAGTTCTGGGGTTTCTATTCTCTTCCATTGGTCTATGTGTCTGTTTTTGTGCCAATACCATGCTGTCTTGATGATTACAGCTTTGTAGTAGAGGCTAAAGTCTGGGATTGTGATGCCTCCTGCTTTGGTCTTCTTCTTCAAAATTACTTTGGCTATTCGGGGGCTTTTGTGGTTCCATATGAATTTTAGGATTGCTTGTTCTAGTTTCAAGAAGAATGCTGGTGCAATTTTGATTGGGATTGCATTGAATGTGTACATAGCTTTGGGTAGTATTGACATTTTGACAATATTTATTCTTCCAATCCATGATCAGGGAATGTCTTTCCGTTTCTTTATATCTTCTTCAATTTCCTTCATAAGCTTTCTATAGTTTTCAGCATACAGATCTTTTACATCTTTGGTTAGATTTATTCCTAGGTATTTTATGCTTCTTGGTGCAATTGTGAATGGGATCAGTTTCTTTATTTGTCTTTCTGTTGCTTCATTGTTAGTGTATAAGAATGCACCTGATTTCTGTACATTGATTTTGTATCCTGTAACTTTGCTGAATTCATGTATCAGTTCTAGCAGACTTTTGGTGGAGTCTATCGGATTTTCCATGTATAATATCATGTCGTCTGCAAAAAGCGAAAGCTTGACTTCATCTTTGCCAATTTTGATGCCTTTGATTTCCTTTTGTTGTCTGATTGCTGATGCTAGAACTTCCAGCACTATGTTAAACAACAGCGGTGAGCGTGGGCATCCCTGTCGTGTTCCTGATCTCAGGGAAAAAGCTCTCAGTTTTTCCCCATTGAGGAGGATGTTAGCTGTGGGGTTTTCATAAATGGCTTTTATGATCTTTAAGTATGTTCCTTCTATCCCGAGTTTCTCAAGGGTTTTTATTAAGAAAGGGTGCTGGATTTTGTCAAAGGCCTTTTCTGCATCAATTGACAGGATCGTATGGTTCTTCTCTTTTTTTTTTTTGTTAATGTGATGTATCACGTTGATTGATTTGCAAATGTTGAACCAGCCCTGCATCCCAGGAATAAATCCCACTTGATCATGGTGAATAATTCTTTTTATATGCCATTGAATTCGATTTGCTAGTATCTTATTGAGAATTTTTGCATCCATGTTCATCAGGGATATTGGCCTGTAGTTCTCTTTTTTTACTGGGTCTCTGGTTTAGGAATCAAAGTAATACTGGCTTCATAGAATGAGTCTGGAAGTTTTCCTTCCCTTTCTATTTCTTGGAATAGCTTGAGAAGGATAGGTATTATCTCTGCTTTAAACATCTGGTAGAACTCCCCTGGGAAGCCATCTGGTCCTGGACTCTTATTTGTTGGGAGATTTTTGATAACCGATTCAATTTCTTTGCTGGTTATGGGTCTGTTCAAGCTTTCTATTTCCTCCTGATTGAGTTTTGGAAGAGTGTGGGTGTTTAGGAATTTGTCCATTTCTTCCAGGTTGTCCAGTTTGTTGGCATATAATTTTTCAGAGTATTCCCTGATAATTGTTTGTATCTCTGAGGGATTGGTGTAATAATTCCATTTTCATTCATGATTTTATCTATTTGGGTCATCTCCCTTTTCTTTTTGAGAAGCCTGGCTAGAGGTTTGACAATTTTGTTTATTTTTTCAAAAAACCAGCTCTTGGTTTCGTTGATCTGCTCTACAGTTTTTTTAGATTCTATATTGTTTATTTCTGCTCTGATCTTTATTATTTCTCTTCTTCTGCTGGGTTTAGGCTGCCTTTGCTGTTCTGCTTCTATGTCCTTTAGGTGTGCTGTTAGATTTTGTATTTGGGATTTTTCTTGTTTCTTGAGATAGGCCTGGATTGCAACGTATTTTCCTCTCAGGACTGCCTTCGCTGCGTCCCAAAGCGTTTGGATTGTATTTTCATTTTCATTTGTTTGCATATATTTTTTAATTTCTTCTCTAATTGCCTGGTTGACCCACTCATTCGTTAGTAGGGTGTTCTTTAACCTCCATGCTTTTGGAGGTTTTCCAGACTTTTTCCTGTGGTTGATTTCAAGCCTCATAGCATTGTGGTCTGAAAGTATGCATGGTATAATTTCAATTCTTGTAAACTTATGAAGGGCTGTTTTGTGACCCAGTATATGATCTATCTTGGAGAATGTTCCATGTGCACTCGAGAAGAAAGTATATTCTGTTGCTTTGGGATGCAGAGTTCTAAATATATCTGTCAAGTCCATCTGATCCAATGTATCATTCAGGGCCTTTGTTTCTTTATTGACCGTGTGTCTAGATGATCTATCCATTTCTGTAAGTGGAGTGTTAAAGTCCCCTGCAATGACCACATTCTTATCAATAAGATTGCTTATGTTTATGAGTAATTGTTTTATATATTTGGGGGCTCCGGTATTCGGCGCATAGACATTTATAATTGTTAGCTCTTCCTGATGGATAGACCCTGTAATTATTATATAATGCCCTTCTTCATCTCTTGTTACAGCCTTTAATTTAAAGTCTAGTTTGTCTGATATAAGTATGGCTACTCCAGCTTTCTTTTGGCTTCCAGTAGCATGATAAATAGTTCTCCATCCCCTCACTCTCAATCTAAAGGTGTCCTCAGATCTAAAATGAGTCTCTTGTAGACAGCAAAGAGATGGGTCTTGTTTTTTTATCCATTCTGATACCCTATGTCTTTTGGTTGGCGCATTTAATCCATTTACATTCAGTGTTATTATAGAAAGATACGGGTTTAGAGACATTGTGATGTCTGTATGTTTTATGCTTGTAGTGATGTCTCTGGTACTTTGTCTCACAGGGTCCCTCCTTAGGATCTCTTGTAGGGCTGGTTTAGTGGTGACGAATTCCTTCAGTTTTTGTTTGTTTGGGAAGACCTTTATCTCTCCTTCTATTCTAAATGACAGACTTGCTGGATAAAGGATTCTCGGCTGCATATTTTTTCTGTTTAGCACACTGAAGATCTCGTGCCAATCCTTTCTGGCCTGCCAAGTTTCAAAAGAGAGATCAGTCACAAGTCTTACAGGTCTCCCTTTATATGTGAGGGCACGTTTATCCCTTGCTGCTTTCAGAATATTCTCTTTATCCTTGTATTTTGCCAGTTTCACTATGATATGTCTTGCAGAAGGTCGATTCAAGTTACGTCTGAAGGGAGTTCTCTGTGCCTCTTGGATTTCCATGCCTTTTTCCTTCCCCAGTTCAGGGAAGTTCTCAGCTATAATTTCTTCAAGTACCCCTTCAGCACCTTTCCCTCTCTCTTCCTCCTCTGGGATACCAATTATGCGTATATTATTTCTTTTTAGTGTATCACTTAGTTCTCTAATTTTCCCCTCATACTCCTGGATTTTTTTTATCTCTCTTTCTCTCAGCTTCCTCTTTTTCCATAACTTTATCTTCTAGTTCACCTATTCTCTCCTCTGCCTCTTCAATCCGAGCTGTCGTGGTTTCCATTTTGTTTTGCATTTCGTTTAAAGCGTTTTTCAGCTCCTCGTGACTGTTCCTTAGTCCCTTGATCTCTGTAGCAAGAGATTCTCTGCTGTCCTCTATACTGTTTTCAAGCCCAGCGATTAATTTTATGACTATTATTCTAAATTCATTTTCTGTTATATTATTTAAATCCTTTTTGATCAGTTCATTAGCTGTTGTTATATTTCCTGGAGATTCTTCTGAGGGGAATTCTTCCATTTGGTCATTTTGGATAGTCCCTGGAGTGGTGAGGACCTGCAGGGCACTTCCCCTGTGCTGTGGTGTATAACTGGAGTTGGTGGGCGGGGCTTCAGTCAGACCTGATATCTGCCCCCAGCCCATCACTGGGGCCACAGTCAGACTGGTGTGTGCCTTCTCTTCCCCTCTCCTAGGGGCGGGATTCACTGTGGGGTGGTGTGGCCCGTCTGGGCTACTTGCACACTGCCAGGCTTGTGGTGCTGGGGATATGGCGTATTAGCTGGGGTGGGTAGGCAAGGTGCACAGGGGCAAGAGGGGCAGGCTTAGCTCGCTTCTCCTTAGGTGATCCACTTCAGGAGGGGCCCTGTGGCAGCAGGAGGGAGTCAGATCCGCTGCCGGAGGTTTGGCTCTGCAGAAGCACAGAGTTGGGTGTTTGCGCGGAGCGAGCAAGTTCCCTGGCAGGAACTGGTTCCCTTTGGGATTTTGGCTGGGGGATGGGCGGGGGAGATGGCGCTGGCGAGCGCCTTTGTTCCCCACCAAACTGAGCTCTGTCGTCTGGGGGCTCAGCAGCTCTCCCTCCCTTTGTCCTCCAGCCTTCCCGCTTTCCGAGCAGAGCTGTTAACTTATGACCTCCCAGACGCTAAGTCACGCTTGCTGTCGGAACACAGTCCGTCTGGCCCTTCTGCTTTTGCCAGCCAGACTTGGGGGCTCTGCTTGCCCGGCGAGCCGCCCCTCCACCCCGGCTCCCTCCCGCCAGTCCGTGGAGCGCGCACCACCTCGCCGCCCTTCCTACCTTCTTCTGTGGGCCTCCTGTCTGCACTTGGCTCCGGAGATTCCATTCTGCTAATCCTCTGGCGGTTTTCTGAGTTATTTAGGCAGGTGTAGGTGGAGTCTAAGTGATCATCAGGACGCGAGGTGAGCCCAGCGTCCTCCTACGCCGCCATCTTCCCTCTTCTATGTCCATTTTTAAATTGGATTTTTTTTTTGGTATGAGTTGTATGAGTTCTTTATTTTGGATATTAACTCCTTATTGAATGTATCATTTGCAAATATCTTCAGCTGATTAGGTTGCCTTTTCACTTTGCTGATGGTTTCAGGTGCTGTGCATAAGATTTTTATTTTGGTCTAGGCCCAGAAGTTCATTTTTGTTTTTGTTTCCCTTGCTTGTGGAGACCTATCTAGAAAAATGTTGCTAACGCTGATGTCAAAGAAATTACTGCCTATATTTTCTTTTAGGAGTTTTATGGATTTAGCTCTCACATTTAGGTCTTTAATACATTTTGATTTTATTTTGTGTATGGTGCAAGAAAGCGGTCCAGTTTCATTTTTTTGGATGTAACTGTCCAGTTTTCCCAGCACCGCTTATAGAAAAAGCTGTTTTTCTCATTGTATATTCATGCCTCCTTTCTTATAGATTGACCCCATAAGTGTGGGTTCATTTTCTCGTCTGTTTATTCTATTCCATTGATTTAAGTGTCTATTTTTGTGCCAGTACCATACTGTTTTGATTACTATAGTTTTGTAGTATATTTTGAAGTCTGGGATTGTGATACCACCACTTTTGTTATTTTTAAGATTTCTTTGGTTATTCAAAGTATTTTATGATTTCATGCAAATTTTAGAATTATTTGCTCTAGTTTTGTGAAAAATGCTGTTGTGATTTTGATAGGATTTGCACTGAATTTTTAGATTACTTTGGATAGCATGGGCATTTTAACAATATTAATTCTTCCAATCCATGAACATGGTATATCTTTACATTTGCAGTTTCCCAATCTTTAAAATTTGACATGGATAATAACCTGCTCTAGAGGGTTGTTGCATATAATAGGTAAAGTGACTGTTTTCAAAAATATTTAGTGAAATAGTCTAATGAGTGATTTGGGGGAAAGGAGTTATCCTGTCAAAAGTGGATATAGCTCCATCCTAAAATATTTATTTTGGGGATTTATAATGCTTATGATGTTCTTGAAGACTTCACAGATTAGCTTAGTTTGTTGTAAGCCATTATTTGCTTTATTTAAATATAGGACTTTTTTTTTTAATTGAGAAGACCCCTTCCCACTCTTTTCTATTAATTTCACATGGATTATTCGCTTAAAATACTTTGGATGAAAAAAAAGGGAGGGAGTCAAACCATAAGAGACTCTTAAAAACTGAGAATAAACTGAGGGTTGGTGGGGGGGTGGGAGGGTGGGGAGGGTGGGTGATGGGCATTGAGGAGGGCACCTGTTAGGATGAACACTGGGTGTTGTATGGAAACCAATTTGACAATAAATTTCATACTAAAAAAAAGAGGTTCTGGGGCCAAAAAAAATATATTTTGGAAAATTTGAAGATAATATATATGTGGTTTATCTCTGTGATTAGCAGCTATAAATGCTCAAATATTAGTGCGTATTGTTGAAATAAATGAAGGAGGCTGCAAGGTTATCCTCTGTATTTGAGGAGGTAAGAATTTATTGTATGGTTTGAAAATAATGCAACTCTTTGGTAGTGGTTGAGGTGTGTGAGGGAAATTATGAAGACAAGAACTCATATATTGAGTAGGATAGACTTTGTCTCCTTATAAATAGTTCATCTATTAAACTAAATTAGAAAAAGTAGACAAAAATTTCAAATTTTTTATCTCTATATTCTTAATTTATAAAATCCTAAATTCAGCAAAATTTACTAAATAAGTTGGATTTCATTCCATAAGTGGCAGCAACCTGAAATAGTAGGTGAAAGTGTTCCTGGGGTTTGGGAAGTCTCATTGTAAAGCTTATTAGTTAATTATTAACTCAAAGTTGATTATAAGTGCACAAACCACACACATTTAGAAAGAACCAACAGCACATTTTATTAATTACCACACAGTTTCATCTCTTTTTCAATCTGCTAAGACATGTCGATGACCATAGAGTGAATAAACCATAAGCCCCTGGAGGGGAATCATAATTAAAATAATCAAAAAAGTATTACCATCATAGAACTATATTAAAGATATTTTAGAATGAGTTCTTAATTAAGGTTTATTGCTTATATTAGTAATTTGTCCAGGCAACTGCCAGTCATTCAACTCACTTTGCTTCTGTGAAATAGAACAAAGAAAACCTCTCTTTTGTTATTAAACCCTCAGAAATCCTCCTGCTCTAGGTCCAGACTACCTCAAATCCTCGGTTCTTTCCTAAAGGACATCCAGTTACAGTTACATTTTCACTTTGTGGAAGGGATCTCTTTCTGAAGGCTGTAAATGTGGCTCTGTATATTGCATCTTATTTTCCTATTGCCTTTTATTACATTTTAGAGAGTTACACCAGAAAAAAAAAATAGATGGCTAATGGTTAAAATAAAATGTATGTTAAAACCAACAATTGTGATTATATATTTTAAAGACTAGATGATCTTTAGAGGCATTTTGGGTAATACTTAAATATGCCACACAGAAAAAATAGTGAAATAAAATGTGGTTCTAAAAATAGTCAATTCACACTAGATTTTCAGGAAAGGAAGTTAAATCCTGGCTATTGCCTGGCTCTTTACATTTAGCATCTATCTTAATCCTACTGGAGATAAGCAATAGTCACAAAATTCCTAATTCTTGTTTTGAGTGCTCTCTGATTGACTACTTACTACCCAGCTAAGGCTATTGTTTCATGACCAAAGGTCCCACTAAAAAGGAGAATTACAGACCAATATCCCAGATGAACATGGATGCAAAAAATTCTCAACAAGAAAGATACTAGCAAATTGAATCCAATAGTACATTAAAAGAGTTATTCACCATGATCAAGTGGGATTTATTCCTGGGCTGCAGGGGTGGTTCAGTTTCTGAAAATCAATCAATGGGATACATCACATTAATAAAAGAAAGGATAAGAACCATACGATCCTCTCAACAGGTGCAGAAGAAGCATTTGAGAAAGAGTAGTATCCTTTCTTGTTAAGAACCCTCAAGAAAGTAGGGGAAAAAAGGAACATACCTCAACAAAATAAAGCCATATATGAAAGACCCATAGCTAATATCTTCCTCAATGGGAAAAAACTGAGAGATTTTCCCCTAAGGAAGATGACATGGATGTTCATTCTCACCACTGTTGTCCAACATAATGCTGGAAGTCTTAGCCTCAGCAATCACACAACAAAAGAAATAAAAGGCATCCAAATTGGTAAGGAGAAGTCAAATTTTCACTCTTCTCAGATGACATCATAGTCTACATGGAAAACCCAAAAGACACTGGCAAAAAATTGCTAGAACTGATATATAAACTCAGAAAAGCCACAGGATGTAAAATAAATATACAAAAATAGATTGCATTTCTATATACCAATAATGAAGCAGCAGAAAAAGAAATCAAGGAATCAATCCCATTTACAATTGCACCAAAACCCATAATATACCTAGGAATAAACCTAACCAAAGAGGTAAAAGATTTGTACTGTGTGAACTATAGAACACTTGTGAAAGAAATTGAAGAAGACACAAAGAAATGGAAAAGCATTCCATGCTCATGGATTGGAGGAACAAATAATGTTAAAATGTCTATACTACTGAAAGCAATCTACACATTCAATGTAATCCCTATCAAAATAACACTAGGATTTTTCAGAGAACTAGAACAAATAATTCAAAAGTTTGTATGGAACCAGAAGAGATCCCAAAAGGCCAAAGTAGTGTTGAAAAAGAAAAGCAAAGTGGGAGGTGTCACAATTCTGGACTTCATCAAGACGGTATGGTACTGGCACAAAAACAGACACATCAATGGAACAGAATAGAGAACCCAGAAATGGGCCCACAACTATATGGCCAACTAATCTTTGACAAAGAAGGAAAGCATATCCAATGGAAAAAAGACAGTCTCTTCAACAAATCGTGTTGAGAGAACTGGAAAGCAACATGCAGAAGAATGAAACTGGACCACTTTCTTACACCATACACAAAATAAATTCAAAAATTGGTGATACACCTAAATATGAGGCAGGAAGCCATCAGAATCCTAGAGGAGAACATAGCAGCAACCTCCTGACCTTGGCTGTAGCAACTTCTTATTAGACACATCTCCAGAGGCAAGGGAAATAAAGACAAATATGAACTATTGGGACTTGATCAGAATAAAAATCTTCTCCACAGTGAAGGAAACAATCAACAAAACTAAAAGGCAGCCTATGGGATGGATGAAGATATGTGCAAATGATACATTGGGTAAAGGGTTAGTATCGAAAATCTATAAGGAACTTATCAAACACAACACGCAGAAAATAAATAATCCAGTTAAGAAACTGGCAGAAGACATGAATAGACACTTCTCCAAAGAAGATATACAAATGGCCAACAAACACATGAAGAGATGCTCAACATCATTCATCATCAGATAATACAAATCAAAACCACAGTGAGATACCACCTCACACCTGTCAGAATGGATAAAATGAGAAATTCAAGAAACAAAAGATGTTGGGAGGATGTGGAGAAAGGGGAACCTTCCTACACTGTTGGTGGGAAGGAAAACTGATGCTGCCACACTGGAAAACAGTGTAGAGGTGCCTCAGAAAGTTAAAGATGGAACTACCCAATGTCCCAGCAATTGCGCTACTAGGTATTTTCCAGAGGATTCAAAAATACTGATTCAAAGGGGCATATGCACCCCAATGTTTATAGCAGCACTATCAACAATAGCCAAATTATGGAAAGAAACCAAATTCCCATAGAATGATGAATATATAAAGAGGTGGTATATATGTGTGTGTGTAATGTGTGTGGAATGGAATATTACTCAGCCATCAAAAAGAATAAAATCTTGCTATTTGAAATTACATGGATGAAGCTAGAGTATATTGTTATGGAAAATAAGTCAGAGAAAGAAATATATGATTTCACTTATATGTGGAATTTACGAAATGAAACAGATGAACATAGGGGAAGGGAAGGAAAAATAAAATAAGATATAAACAGAGAGGGAGGCAAACCATAAGAGACTCTTAATGATAGAGAACAAACTAAGAGTTGCTGGGGGGGAGGTGGGTGGGGAGATGGGCTAAATGGGTGATGGGCATTAAGGAGGGCACGTGTTGGGATGATCCCTGAGTGTTATATGTAAGTGATGACTCACTGGGGTCTACTCCTTAAACCAATACTACATATATGTTAACTAACTTGAATTTAAATCAAATCTTAGAAAAAAATCCTTAAGTAAAAGCATGCATCATTCTTTGGAGGTAGAGTGATAAGATCATACCTGCAAAGTTGGACTTTCTCATACAGATATCCTTCCTTTTATTCAGTAACTACCAGTGGAGAAGAATTTGTTTATAGTGTTAACTCCCAAAGAAATTTATGACCATGTTATACCCTTATCTTGTGCTCCAATTCTGAAGTACAAAGTAGATTTATACTTCCTTAGAAACTCAGTTATATAAAAAGAGTTCCTAAAACAATTTAATTTCTTAAAACTATCCCATCATGTAGTGAGGGTTATTTATGATTATGATGGGCTTGGGGTACCTGGGTGGCTCAATTGGTTAAGCATCTGACTCTTGGTTTTGGCTCAGGTAATGATCTTACAGTTTCATAAGTTCAAGTCCCCCTTCAGTCTCTGTGCTCACAGTGTGGAGCTTGCTTGGGATTCTCTCTCTCCCTTTCTCTCTGCTCCTCCCCTACTCACCTGTCTCTGCCTCTCTCAAAATAATAAATTTTTTAAAAAGTTAAAAAAAAGATCATGGTGGGCTTTATTGTAACAATTCCCTAACCAAAATTAATGAATTCTCTAGAAAAGTATCTTGTTCATATCTTATTAAGATAGGTTGCAGTAGGAACATAGTTCACTGTGACTTCTGATTTATATTTTATGAGCAGGTATTTCAGTCCTAAAGACTTTCCTTAGGGCAGTCTTCATTTCCTTGTTCCTTAGGCTGTAAATTAGAGGATTACAGAGGGGTGTTATCACAGAATAAAACAAGGTCACAATTTTCTGCACTTGCACTGGGTGTCCTGATCTAGGACTAACATACATCACCATAATAGAGCCAAAAAACAGGATCACCACTGCCAGATGAGAAGCACAAGTGGAGAAAGCCTTGCGTTTGCCTGCTGCTGAGGGCATCCTTAGCACAGCCACAATCACCAGAGCATAGGAACAAAGAACAAAGAGAAAGGTTCCAATCATGAAAACAGCATTGAAAGTAGAGTAAATGAACTGTGTTGTGGTGTCTTCAGAACAGGACAGCATCATCAATGGGGCAGGATCACACAAGAAATGGTTGATGGTATTTGGGCCACAGTAGGGTAACTGTGAAATGAGAACAACTGGGGTTAGGAAGAGGACGAACCCGCACGACCAGCCAAAGATGGCAAGGCCAGTGTACAGCTGTTTCGTCATAATGCGTGGGTAATGCAGAGGACGACAGATGGCAAGGTACCTGTCAAAGGCCATGATGCAGAGGAAGAAGCCCTCATCACACCCCAGAGAGAAGAAGAAGTAGAACTGTGCAAAACAGTTCACAAAGGAAATGGACTTGCTTGAGGACAGGAAATTGGCCAACATGTTAGGGACGGTCGTGGTGACATAACATATTTCCAGGAGAGAGAAATTCCCCAAGAGGATGTACATGGGCGTGTGAAGACGCCGTTCCCACCGCACTGCACAGACAATGGCTGCGTTCCCCATGAGAGTCAGCGTGTAGACTACTGAGAAGAGCCCGAAGTAGAGGAGCTGCATTTCTGGGCTTGAGGGAAAGCCCACGAGGATAAAGTGGCTAACGGAGTTGGTGGTTTCTGTGCCGGACACATTCATTGGTCTGGAAGACATGGAGATGACTTTGTTATAGCACTCTTAATGGAGTATGCTGGTTCTCTCAGAAAACACCAAATTCTTGACCATTTTTTGATAAAGTAACAAACCATGAGTTTTCTGTTAAGCAACAAAGCTGTGATCATCACAACATGTTCTCCAAAGCATGACTTCATTTTGATAAGATGTAAGTAATATAAATAAAAACATGGTGTGGGACTATCATTAAACTGGGTCAGGAGACTGGATTACATATTAGTGCAAAATTGATATTTCTTTCTAAAGAATAATGTAAAATTAATTTATTGGAATTAGTAATGTTGATAAGAACAGCAAATGAAGTCCTATTTATATTAAGACATTCCAAAAAGTTCTTTCTCACTGAGATAGAAAGTGAAAGGGCACAGGGAATATTGCTTTTTGTACTTGTTTGTGCTGTTGTCAAGTGATGACCAAAATGGCTCTCTGGTTCCACCATAGATGATTCACTACATGACTAGACAGGCATGTTTGGTACATAAAAAATGCTTTCTCTCTATCCAGCCTCTTGGATTGAGCTTCATAGCATGGGGAAAAGCCTTACACTTTGGCACCTAAAAGTCCTCCCAGTTTGTTGTTGTTGAATCACAGCTTAACTTGTACATGTGTTATTTCCTTAGAAATCTACTCTTGGCTATCACATTTGGCATCTAATGTGGAAGGACTGCTTTTTATGTATACTTGTTGCCCATGGGGCTGTGTAGACTGTGTCAAGTCTGAATGCAACCTGGTGGTTCAGTCCATTTGTTTTCCATAGCAATCTTATCATGTCATATGGCAGTATAGAGCAGGTAGAGGAAATTCTCCAATTACAGAAGTTTGTGTGTGTGTGTGTGTGTGTGTGTGTGTGTGTGTGTGTGTGTGTGTGTGTGTTTTCCCCCTGTCCTGGAAGACAGTGTCTCCCTTGATTTGTTGTGAATATATAGTAAGATTAAAATTTTTTGTAACATTTATTTTTTTGAGACAGAGAGAGACAGAGCATGAACGGGGGAGGGTCAGAGAGAGAGGGAGACACAGAATCTGAAACAGGCTCCAGGCTCTGAGCTGTCAGCACAGAGCCCAACGTGGGGCTCGAACTCACGGACCGTGAGATCATGACCTGAGCCAAAGTCGGATGCTTAACCGACTGAGCCACCCAGGCACCCCTAGTAAGATTTAAAAAAAAGTTTATTTAGGATTTTTATCCTGAAGAATGGTATGATTTTCTCATTGAGTTTGTTGTATAGGATCTGAGAAAGAATTAAGCATCATTTTGTATAGAGACAGCAAGGTATGGAACTTGTGAGTCTTGGCCATTCACCTAGAAATGAAAAATAGAATTCCTTTAACTTAACTACATTTAAATTTTACTTATGTATAGTGAGGACAAAATATGCAGAAGCAAAGACAAAAAGCATAATATTACTATTAATGTAACAGGCATTAATATTCTTATGTTTCAAAAATACTCTTACCAATGGGATGCCCACAAATTATTGTGCTGCATTCTTATGAAGAAAAGACTCTCTAATATACCTATTGGGTCTTAGTGGTTATCTGCATAACTCATTCAACTGAATTTTTAAAACTATTTTTGTCCTTTTTACTCTGGCCTGTGTCCTGATACATTGGTATCTTACTCTAAGCCATTTTAATTAAGATTTTGATTGACAGTGGGACACTAACAGTGGTATATCAAATCAGTATCAATACTCACCCTATTTGTGTCTCCTGTTACAGTATTTTTTGGGAATACTAACTGTATAAAGTCGAAATCCAAAGAAGAACCTATAAATGCAAGAAACAGCACACAGATGCTGAATGGTTTTGTCATTAAAGGAAATTATTTCACATAAAATCAAGGCATATTAGTAAGATTGAGAGCAATATATGATCTAGATAGTATATCAGTGGAATCATAGATTTGGTATATTTTCTCTGTTGAACAAGCAACAGAATTCATCATTCACCTACCTCCAGTAGTTTATTAATTATACATTTTCACACAAAATCCTCAGGCCCCTCTTGTAAATAATACTTATCTGTATTTTAAAGGGATAAGAAATCTAGATAAATATATTTCCCTATGCTGGGGTAAACAAGAGAAAAATTAATATTTTAATACTTTTCCATCTGAAGTTTATTCTAATCATATATTTTTATTTTCAGAGCAAACAGAAAGCACTTGCCAGCAAATCCATTTCTGCAGAAAACTCAGCATTTGTAATAGGGAACACAATTTTAACTCACTCCTTGGATATGTACCAAGAAAAATAAATGTGAGAGGGGAAATAAAGTACTACCAGAGTGTGAAAATCCTGTGAGGAACTTTAGAACAGTTGAAGAATACAGGTGGTAACCTGCCATGAATTGCAAAGAGTAAATTTTAAAAGATTTTTTCTCCCTAGCTGCAAAACTCATGTTTATGGTTAAGATAAAGCCTAGATGAAGGTATGATCTATATTTATTTCTTTGCATCATAGTCTTTTGAGATTTGGGACTCTCTCCCGTGATATTTGTAAAGTATTTGTTCAACAGATGAGCTTGTTTTGAATTTTATTTATCTCCAATGAAATCCCAGGCCCTACTATTCCCTGAGGATTGGTGTATTGCAGAACTAGGTTCTTCTCTTATGCTTTTACTAAATAGGCATTGCAAAATGTTCCTGGGGACTAATTAAATAGTAATAGAGCTTTCTGGAATAACTATAATATGAACATGCACCTTTGAATTCCCTGTTTCTATTTTGAAGAAAGAAAATTCTTCGCTTGTCAGTATTAGTTCTCAAAAAAATTGTTAGAGACGTTTCAGTCACAATTTTATTATATCCATTAGTGGTAAAACTGGTATGAGGATATTTAACAAATATTTATTGAGTGCTTACCAGGCACTGGGAATATATCTAGGCAAACAAAATAGAAATAAGTTCCTACCTACATAGAACAATTCAATGGGGGTAAGGAAAGAAATAGAAGACAAACAACATCAGTAAATGAACAATAATTTTTTTCATTTGAGAAGAATAGTGTGGGAATGGAATGGATCAGAAATAGGGCAGGACTTTTATTGTATTGTATTGTATTGTATTTTAGTTTAGTTTAAATTCTAGTTAGTTAATGTACAGTGCAATATTAGTTTCAGGGGTAGAATTCAGTGATTCATCACTTACATACAACACCCATTGCTCATCATATCAAGTACCCCCCTTAATACCCATCACCCATGTAGCCCATCTCATTCCCAACTAGCTCCATCAACCTGCAGTTTGTTCTCATAATAGTCTCTCATGTTTTGTTTCCCCTTTCTCTTTCCCCCATCCCATATGTTCGTATGTTTTGTTTTTTAAATTCCACATATGAGTGACATTATGTGGTATTTGTCTTTCTCTGACTTATTTCACTTAGCATAACACATTCTAGCTCCATCCACATCATTGTAAGTGGCAAGATTTCATTCTTTTTGCTGGTGGAGTAATATTCCATGGCATATATATACCACATCTTCTTTATCCATTCATCAGTCAATGGATATTTAGGTTCTCTCCATAGCTTGGCTATTGTTGATAGTGCTGCTATAAACATTGGGGAGCATGTACCCCTTTGAATATGTACTTTTGTATCCTTTGGATAAATACCTAGTAGTCCAACTGCTGGGTCATAGGGTAGTTCTATTTTTAACTTTTCAAGGAACCTCCATATTCTTTCCCAGAGTGTCTGCACCAGTTTGCATTCCCACTAACAGTGTAAGAGGGTTCCCCTTTCTCCACATTCTCACCAGCACCTGTTGTTTCTTTTGTTGTCAGTTTTAGCCATTCTGACAAGGTGTGAGGTGGTATCTTACTGTGGTTTTGATTTATATTTCCCTCGTGATGAGTGATGTTGAACATCTTTTCATGTGTCTATTAGCCATCTGGATATCTTCTTTGGAAAAATGTCTGTTCATGTCTTCTGCCCATTTCTTACCTGGATTATTTGTTTTTTGGGTGTTGAGTTTACTAAATTCTTTATAGGTTTTCTGTACTAGCCCTTTATTTGATGTCATTTGTAAATATCTTCGTCCATTCCATGGTCTGCCTTTTAGTTTTGTTGATTGTTTCCTTCGCCGTGCAGAAGTTTTTATCTTGATGAAGTCCCAATAGTTCATTTTTATTTTATTTCCCTTGATTCTGGTGACATGTCGAGGATGAAGTTATTATAGCTGAGGTCAAAGAGGTTGCTACCTATGTTCTCCTCTAGGATTCTGATGGTTTCCTGTCTCACATTCAGGTCTTTCATTGATTTTGAATTTATTTTTGTATATGGTATAAGAAAATGGTCCAGTTTCATTCTTCTGTATGTTGCTGTCCAGTTTTCCCAACAACATTTGTTGAAAAGACTGTCTTTTTTTCCCCATTACTTGTAATTTTAAACAAGGTCTTGAACAAAGCCTAACGGAGATACTAATATTTGAGCAGATGCTTGAAAAAGTGAGGGAAGAAACCCAAGAGTATATCAAGAAAGATTCCAGGCAGAAGGAACAGCTGATGCTAGGAATATGTTAAGTATGTCAGGAAAAGAGCAAGGTGGTCATGTGCTGCAGTTGTGTAAACTGGGGAGATGGCCTCTTTCTGGCATCCACTCCTGTTATCTGAATTTCTTCTTTGTTTCACATCTGTACTTCAGTGTAGTCTTTTTTACTTAAAATTTTTTTCACTGGATTTATTGGGCTATATTTGACATATAATATATAGTAACAATATATAAGTTTAAGGTATACAATGTACTGATTTGACACATTCACATATTGTGAAATGATTACCACCATAATATTAGCTAACAGCTTCATCACCTTGCATAAATATCCTTTTTCTCTTGTGGTGAAAACAGTGAAGATCTACTTTGTTAGCAACTTTAATTATATAGTATGGTGTTGTTGACAGTAATCACCATGATGTACATTAGATATCCAAAATGTATTTATTCTATAACTGGAAATTTATATCCTTCGACAAACATCTTCCCCATTTCCCCTACCTCACAGCCTCTGGCAATCACCAATCTTTTCTCTGTTTCTAGTTCACATTTTTGAAATTCTACATACAAGTGATGTACAGTATTTGTCTGACTTACTTCACTTAGCATAACACCTTCATGGTCCCCCTGTGTTCTCACAGATGGCAGGATTTCCCTTTTTCTTATGGCTGAGTAATATTCCATTATATATATAACCATATATTCTTTATCCATTCATCTGTAGATGGAAATTTAGTTTGTTTCTGTATCTTGGGTATTGTGAGTAATGCTGCAGTAAACATGGGAGTGCAAATATTTTTGACGTAGTGATTTCATTTTCTTCACATATATACCCAGAAGTGAAATTGATGGATCACATGATAATTCTACTTTTTATTTTTTGAGGAGCCTTCATACTGTCTTTCGTGGTGTCTGTACCAGTTTGCATTGCCACCAACAATGAACCAGGGCTCCCTTTTCTTTTACAACACTTGTTATCTCTTGCCTTTTATTTTTATTTTTGATTTTTATTTATTTTTGAGAGAGAGAGAGAGAGAGAGAGAGAGAGAGAGAGAGAGAATATGAATACAATCAGGGGTGGGGCAGAGAGAGAGAGGGAGCCACAGAATCCGAAGCAAGCTCCAGGCTCCAGGCTTCAAGCTGTCAGTGCAGAGCCTGATGCAGGGCTTGAGCTCTAGAATTGTGAGATCATGAACTCAGCTGAAGTCAGACACTTAACAGACTGAGCCACCCAGGCACCCCATCTCTTATCTTTTTGGTACTAGCCATTCTTACAGACATGAAGTATCTTTTGTGGTTTTGATTTGCATTTCCCTGATGATTAGTGATGTTGAGTAACTTTTCATGTACCTGTTGGCCATTTGTATATCTTTTTTTGAAATCAGTCTATAAAGATCCTGAGCCCATTTTAAGTTTATTTATATGTATTTATACTTTGTTTTATAGTTGTATGAGCTCCTTATATATCTTGGATATTAACCTTTTATCAGATAAACAGTTTGTAAATATTTTCTCCCATTCTCTGGGTTGTCTTTGTATCTTAGTTAATTGTTCCCTTACTGTACAAAAGCTTTTAGTTTGATATAGGTCCGCTTGCTAAATTTTGCTTTTGTTGCCTGTGCTTTTTTTTTTATTTATCAAACCCAAACCCCCAAAATCATTGGTAAGATTATGAGGAAAATTTTCCCTATGTTATCATCTGTGAGTTTTATAGTTTCAGGTCTTTTGTTTAAGTCTTTCATCTGTTTCAAGTTGATTTTTGGGTATGGTGTAAGAGAGGGTCTGCTTATTCTTTTGCATGTGAATATCTAGTTTTTCATTTTATTAAAGAGACTGTCTTTTCCCCATTAGGTATTCTTGGTACCCTTATCATAGATTTGTTGACCATATATGCATGGTTTTATTTCTGGGGTATGTATTCTGTTCCAATGGTCTATGTGTATGTTTTTATGTCAGTACCATATTGTTTTGGTTACTATAATTTTGTAATGTAACTTGGAACCAGAGAGTGTAATGCTTCTAGTTTTGTTCTTCTTTCTCAAAATTGCTTTGGTTATTTGGGCTCTTTTGTGGTTCCATAGAAATTTTAGGATTATTTTTTCTATTTATGTGAAAAGTGCCATTGGAGTTTTGAGAGGGATTTCATAAACTAGCTTGCTTTGAGTGGTCTGGACATTTTAACAATATTAATTCTTACAATTCACAAACATGGGTTATCTTTCTATTTATTTGTGCCTCTTTCAATTTCTATCATCAGTATCTTACAGTTTTAAGTGTAGAGATCTTTTACCTCCTTGGTTAAATTTATTCCTTTGTATTTTATTCTTTTTGATGCTCTTGTGAATGGAATTGTTAATTTCTTAATTTCTTTTTTGGACATCTTAGTGTATAGAAACACAACTTGTTTTTTGTATATTGATTTTGTATTTTGGAAATTTACTGAATTATTAGTTCTTCAGTTCTACAGTTTTGTGGGATTGTAGTTGTATGGGATTTGAGCCAGGTCATGTGGCTGCTGCTGGGTCTGCAATGGAGTTTGATGTCAGGACTGCTTGCAGGGTTTTGGGCAGGTGTGGATCCTTTCTGATGGGGGAATCCTTGGATGGGGGAGTCACCTCAGGACCATGGTCCATAGGGCTGGTGCTGAGACAAGTGCCAGATGCAGGGACAAGGTTTCTCTCGCTGGGTCCCTGAAAGGGCCTCTGCCAAGTCTCTGGGTGGGTACGTAGGCAGGGAGGATTAATGTAAAAAAAATAGTAGAGAGGGTCTATAGCCAAATCACAGGGCTAATTCAGTCTCTGCAATTAAGATGGAGATAAGCCAGCAGGCCTCTGGGAGCATCGATGGGCATGTCTCCTGCCAGTTCCCTGAGCAGGCAGAATTGCTTTCAGACTAGCTGGGAAGAGATAGAGCTTTCAGACAGGCTGCCTCAGGTCCATATCCAGGATCATGTCGAGATTAATTTTCTGTGCCAGATGTATTTTTGAAGAGCAGCTTAACATAATCTAAGTAAATATTATGTAGACACTGATCTGCTCTTTCCCACATTATCAGAAAAACACAAATCAGAAAGAATTTCTACTCACATGGAACAGGTTACATGGCTATGTTCCTCCCATCTGCTATGACAGTATTGTCCAATAAGACCTTGAATGGTAGACATCCTGCAGAACATCACACTAACCCACTATGTCAATGACATCATGCTCATTGGATTGGATAAGCAAGAAGTGGATAGTTTATTGGAAACTACAGAGGGTGGGATAAAGCCCTGTGAGGATGCAGAGTTCTACCATATTAGTAAAATGCATGTTTTTTTTCTAAAATACTGGCATAAATAGCACCAATGCTGTCCCTTAGTGACATCAGCACAGCATCAGGTGGCTGGTATCCCCTTCTGAGAAGTCTGATTTTCAGCTTCAGAGCTGAAATAAATAAATAAATAAATAAATAAATAAATAAATAAATAAATAAATATATATGTATATATATATGTGTGTGTGTGTGTGTGTGTGTATACACACACACGAGACAAAAGAAAAAAATAGATTATATAATATTTATTATATAAATATATAATTCCAAATTTTCCCCTTTGTTGCCCCAGAACTAAGAGTGGCATCTGGCTCATGCAATTTCCGGCTTAGTATTCCCTGTTTCCTTTCTTTTCTTTTTTTGGGGGGGGGGCATTTCTTTATTACCTTAGTAATCTCTTCTTTATATTAAGTTATTTGTGTTACAATAATCTGAGGGTTTTATTTATTTTTTTTATTTATTTAAAAATTTTTTTTTAACATTTATTTATTTTTGAGACAGAGAGAGACAGAGAATGAGTGGGGGAGGGTCAGAGAGAGGGAGACACAGAATCTGAAACAGGCTCCGGGCTCTGAGCTGTCAGCACAGGGGCCCTATGCGGGGCTCGAACTCACGGACCGCGAGATCGTGACCTGAGCCGAAGTCGGTGCTCAACCGACTGAGCCACCCAGGCGCACCTAATCTGAGGGTTTTATATCTACTGACTGGACCTTTCTGATGCAGAAGTTGGTGCCAGGAATAGTCCCTGGAAACATCCTCAACAGTGGTAGTTTGGGACTACTTTGGTTTTGTTTTGTGGCTTAACACGGTGCTTACTAACTTGTCCATTCTAGTAAAATTCTAGTAATCTATAGGTAGTATTTAATGACATAATATTTAATAGGGTTGTTTTCAATAAATTGTGCAGGGACAGTTAGATATTCACATGCAAAAGAATGAAATTCGTATGCACAATCTCACACTACATACAAAAATTAACTCAAAATGGATCATACCTAAAAGCAAAAGTTTATACTATAAAACTCATAGATAAAAATTATAAATTTAAGTATTTGTTTAGGCAAATATTTGACTAGGCAGTGGTTTCTTACAACATTAAAAGCACAGGAGACAAAAGAAAAAATAGATTTGACTTACTCAAAATGGGAAATTTTTGTATTTCAAAGGATACCATCAAGAAAGTGAAAATACAACCCACAGGAGAAAATATTTACAAATCATATATCTGATAAGGAACTTATATTCAGAACATGTAAAGTACTTTTACAACTCAACAATAAAAAGACAACCCATTTTAAAAATGGTCAAAGAATTTATATAGTTTTCTAGTGAAGATATGCCAGTAGTCAATAAGCACATGAAAAGTGCTCATTTTCATTAGGGAAATGCAAATTGAAACTATAATGATGCCAATTCACACCCACTAGTTTGGCTAAAAAACAAGTGATTCAAAATAACTGGTGTTGGCGAGGATATGGAGAAATTGGACTATCATATATTCCCAGTGGGATTGTAAAATGCCATAGCCAATGTGGAGAATAGTTTGTAAGTTCTTCAAAATGTTAAGCATAGACTTAGTATATGATGCAGAAATTCTACCCCTAATATATATCCAAGAGAATTTGAAATATGTGTGAATAAAAAGTTGGAAAAAAAAAAAGAAAATGAGTCCACAGAAAAACTTGCATGAGAGTTTTCATGGTAGCATTATTCACAATAGCCAAAAAGTAAAACAATTCACGTGCTCAGCAACAGATAAATAGACAACTGAAATGTTGTGGCATATCCGTACAATGGAGTATTATCTGGCATTACAAAGGAATGCAGAGAAAGGGGAACACTTTTGCACTCCTGGTGGAATGCAAACTGGTGCAGTTTCCACTCTGGAAAACAGTATGGAGGTTCCTCAAAAAATTAAAGCTTAGAACTACCCTACAACCCAACAATTGCACTACTAGGTATTTATCAAAAGGTGTATCTGTACAAAATACAGATTCAAAGGAGTACCTGTTCCCTGATGTTTACAGAAGCAGTATCAACCATAGCCAAGCTATGGAGAGAACCCAAATGTCCACTGACTGATGAATTGATAATGAAGAGGTGGTGTGTGTTTGTGTGTGTGTATGTGTGTGTGTGTATATATATATGTATGTATACATATATATATACATATGTATATATGCATGCTATATATATGTGCATGTGTGTGTATATATATATACACACACACATATATATATATACACACACATATATATATATATATACATATATATATATATATATATATATATATATATATATATGCATGCCACAATGGAATATTACTTGGGGATCAAAAAAAAATGAAATCTTGCCATTTGCAGTGACGTGGATGGAGCTAGAGTATATTATGCTAAGTGAAATAAGTCAGAGAAAGATAAATATATTATTTCACTCATATGTGGAATTTAAGAAACACAATAGATGAACATAGGGTAAAGGAAGGAAATATATTATAAAAAAAGAGAGGCAGGAAAACCATAAGAGGCCCTTAAATACACAGAACAAACTGAGGGTTGCTGGAGGGGAGGTGTAGGGTGTAGGGATGAGCTAAATGGGTGATGGGCGTTAAGGAGAGCACTTGTTGGGATGAGTACTGGGTGTTATATGTAAATGATGAATCACTAAATTCTCCTAAAACTGACACTACACAGTATGCTAAATAACTTGAATTTAAACAAATATTTTTTTTAAAAAAGGAATGAAGTACTGATAGATGTACAACATGGATGAATCTTGAAAATATTATACTGATTTTGAAAATATCATACTAATCTTGAAAATATTATACTAAGTTAAAGAAGCCAGTGAAAAAGACAGAGTGTAGATTAGTGGTTGGGTACAGTTTCATTTTGTCATGTTGAGAATGGTCTAAAATCAGTGATGATGGTTTCATGACTCTGTGAATATACTAAAACCACTGAATTGTATACTTCAAAAGGGTAAATTTTTTAGTAAGTGAATTATATTTTAATAAAGCCTTTATAAAAAATAAAAGTCAGAAAACTATAAAAAATAAGTTGTCACTTGTTGGCTGTAATTAAGTGCCTTTGTCAAGCAAGTGGCTTCTGAACTTGACTATTATGGCAGCAATGATGACTCTAAGAACTGTGGCATGGGATGGCTTTCTCTGAGTGTACTGGAGCATTGGTAGAAACAAAAGGATAAGGTCAGATCTTTAAAATCCAAGTTGAAGTCATGGTCAGTGAAACAGAGAGTTTCTATAGCAGCCATATCTTATTTCTGATAGCCACGGTGCTGATCTTGCTGTAAATGAGATGCAAAATTGTGTCAATGTCAGGATTATAAAATGAGTTCAAAGTCTTGCCAGTGTCTTAAAAGCAAATCAGGATGCTGGTTGGGAGAAATACCACCAGTTTGGTCTAAAACAGAGACAGTTCAAATTTAAAAGATACTTCTCTGCCTCCAAACTTTTATGAGGAGGAAACAGGCTAAGAAAGCTACTTCGTTATAAACCACATGGTCTTTGTTAAGTTTCTCAGGATCCACATAAGAGTGAACACATATGGTATCTGTCTTTCTCTGTATGACTTATTTCACTTAGCATAACACTCTCCAGTTCCATCCACGTTGCTACAAAGGGCCATATTTCATTCTTTCTCATTGCTGTGTAGTACTCCATTGTGTGTATAAACCACAATTTCTTATCCATTCATCAGTTGATGGTCATTTAGGCTCTTTCTGTAGTTTGGCTATTGTTGAAAGTGCTGCTGTAAACACTGGGGTACAAGTGCCCCTATGCATTAGTACTCCTATATCCCTTGGGTAAATTCCTAGCAGTGCTATTTCTGGGTCATAAGGTATATCTATTTTTAATTTTTGGAGGAACCTCCACACTGTTTTCCAGAGTGGCTGCACCAGTTTGCATTCCCACCAACAGTGCAAGAGGGTTCCTGTTTCTCCACATCCTCTCCAGCATCTATAGTCTCCTAATTTTTTCATTTTGGCCACTCTGACTGGCGTGAGGTGATATCTGAGTGTGGATTTGATTTGTATTTTCCTGATGAGGAGCGACGTTGAGCATCTTTTCATGTGCCTGTTGACCATCTGGATGACTTCTTTAGAGAAGTGTCTGTTCATGTTTTCTGCCCATTTCTTCACTGGATTATTTGTTTTTTAGGTGTAACTTAACAGAAGACCATGGGGGAAGGGAAGAAAAAAAAAGTTAGGGAGGGAGCCAAACCATAAGAGACTCTTAAAAACTGAGAATAAACTGAGGGTTGATGGGGGGTGGGAGGGAGGGGAAAGTGGGTGATGGGCATTAAGGAGGGCACCTGTTGGGATGAGCACTGAGTGCTGTATGGAAACCAGTTTGACAATAAATTTCATACTTAAAAAAAACCAAATCACTTCTTTTTTTTTCAATATATGAAGTTTATTGTCAAATTCGTTTGCATACAACACCCAGTGCTCATCCCAACAGGTGCCCTTCTCAATACCCATCACCCACCCTCCCCTCCCTCCCACCCCCCCATCAATCCTGTTTATTGTCAGTTTTTAAGAGTCTCTTATAGTTTGGCTCTCTCCCTCTCTAACTTTTTTTTTCCTTCCCCTCCCCCATGGTCTTCTGTTAAGTTTCCCAGGATCCACATGAGAGTGAAAATTTATGGTATCTATCTTTCTCTGTATGACTTACTTCACTTAGCATAACACTCTCCAGTTCCATCTGCGTTGCTACAAAAGGCCATATTTCATTCTTTCTCATTGCCAAGTAGTATTCCGTTGTGTCTATAAACCACAATTTCTTTATCCTTTCATCAGTTGATGTACATTTAGGCTCTTTCCATAATTTGGTTATTGTTGAGAGTGCTGCTATAAACATTGGGGTACAAGTGCCCTTATGCATCAGCACTCCTGTATCCCTTGGGTAAATTCCTAGAAGTGCTATTGTTGGGTCATAGGGTAGATCTATTTTTAATTTTTTGAGGAACCTCCACACTATCTCCCTTCTTTTAAATTTTTTTTGTTTATGTATTTAATTTGAGAGGGAGAGGGAGCGAGAGAAAGAGCATGAACAGAGGAGGGACAGAGAGAGCAGGAGAGAGAGGATCCCAAGCAATGTCTGTGCCACCAGTGTAGAGCCTAACATGAGACTTGAACCCACAAACTGGCAGGTCATGACCTGAGCCGAAATCAAGAGTCCAACCCTTAACCAACTAAGTCATCAGGTGCCCCAGTCCTCCTTTGTTTTAAACAGAAATGAATATTGCAATTATCTTGCCAGGTCACTGTACCCAGGAACTTCATGCATCATTTTAAGTGATCAGATTCTGCACTAATGCCTGATACCATAAGGGGAGAACATTTGGGGGAGGAGTTGAATATATTTAACATGTGGAAGTGATGTGATTGGTTAGGATCAGAGAGTAGACTCTCTGGTTGATTGTGTTTTCAAAGATGTCCCAAAAAACATCACTGTCTTACATGCTCTTTATTTTTTTATTTTTATTTTTATTTTTTTAATATATGAAATTTATTGTCAAATTGGTTTCCATACAACACCCAGTGCTCAACCCAACAGGTGCCCTCCTCAATACGCATCACCCACTTTCCCCTCCCTCCCACCCCCCATCAACCCTCAGTTTATTCTCAGTTTTTAAGAGTCTCTTATGGTTTGGCTCCCTCCCTAACTTTTTTTTTCTTCCCTTCCCCCATGGTCTTCTGTTAAGTTACACCTAAAAAACAAATAATCCAGTGAAGAAATGGGCAGAAAACATGAACAGACACTTCTCTAAAGAAGTCATCCAGATGGTCAACAGGCACATGAAAAGATGCTCAACGTCGCTCCTCATCAGGAAAATACAAATCCCCCTCCCCTCCCTCCCACTCCCAGTCAGCCCTCAGTTTGTTTTCAGTTTTTAAGACTCTCTTATGTTTTGGATCTCTCCCACTCTAACCTCTTTTTTTTTTTTTCCTTCCCCTCCCCAATGGGATCCTGTTAAGTTTCTCAGGGTCCACATAAGAGTGAACACATATGGTATCTGTCTTTCTCTGTGTGACTTATTTCACTTAGCATCACGTTCTCCAATTCCATCCACGTTGCTACAAAGGGCCATATTTCATTCTTTCTCATTGCCACGTAGTACTCCATTGTGTATATAAACCACAATTTCTTTATCCATTCATCAGTTTATGGACAGTTAGGCTTTTCCCACAATTTGGCTATTGTTGAGAGTGCTGCTATAAACATTGGGGTACAAGTGCCCCTATGAATCAGTACTCCTGTATCCCTTGGGTAAATTCCCAGCAGTGCTATTGCTGGGTCATAGGGTAGGTCTATTTTTAATTTTTTGAGGAACCTGCACACTGTTTTCCAGAGCGGCTGCACCAGTTTGCATTCCCACCAACAGTGCAAGAGGGTTCCCGTTTCTCCACATCCTCTCCAGCATCTATAGTCTCCTGATTTGTTCATTTTGGCCACTCTGACTGGTGTGAGGTGATATCTGAGTGTGGTTTTGATTTGTATTTCCCTGATGAGGAGCGACGTTGAGCATCTTTTCATGTGCCTATTGGCCATCTGGATGTCTTCTTTAGAGAAGTGTCTGTTCATGTTTTCTGCCCATTTCTTCACTGGATTATTTGTTTTTCAGGTGTGGAGTTTGGTGAGCTCTTTATAGATTTTGGATACTAGCCCTTTGTCCGATATGTCACTTGCAAATATCTTTTCCCATTCCATTGGTTGCCTTTTAGTTATGTTGATTGTTTCCTTTGCTGTGCAGAAGCTTTTTATCTTCATGAGGTCCCAATAGCTCATTTTGGCTTTTAATTCCCTTGCCTTTGGGGATGTGTCAAGTAAGAAATTGCTGCGGCTGAGGTCAGAGAGGTTTTTTTCCTGCTTTCTCCTCTAGGGTTTTGATGGTTTCCTGTCTCCCATTCAGGTCCTTTATCCATTTGGAGTTTATTTTTGTGAATGGTGTGAGAAAGTGGTCTAGTTTCATCCTTCTGCATGTTGCTGTCCAGTCCTCCCAGCACCATTTGTTAAAGAGACTGTCTTGTTTCCATTGGATATTGTTTCCGGCTTTGTCAAAGATTAGTTGGCCATACGTTTGTGGGTCTAGTTCTGGGGTTTCTATTCTATTCCATTGGTCTATGTGTCTGTTTTTGTGCCAATACCATGCTGTCTTGATGATTACAGCTTTGTAGTAGAGGCTAAAGTCTGGGATTGTTATGCCTCCTGCTTTGGTCTTCTTCAAAATTACTTTGGCTATTCAGGGCCTTTTGTGGTTCCATATGAATTTTAGGATTGCTTGTTCTAGCTTTGAGAAGAATGCTGGTGCAGTTTTGATTGGGATTGCATTGAATGTGTAGATAGCTTTGGGTAGTATTGACATTTTGACAATATTTATTCTCCCAACCCATGAGCATGGAATATTTTTCCATTTCTTTATATCTTCTTCAATTTCCTTCTTAAGCTTTCTATAGTTTTCAGCATACAGATCTTTTACATCTTTGGTTAGATTTATTCCTAGGTATTTTATGCTTCTTGGTGCAATTGTGAATGGGATCAGTTTCTTTATTTGTCTTTCTGTTGCTTCATTGTTAGTGTACAAGAATGCTACTGATTTCTGTACATTAATTTTTTACCCTGTGGCTTTGTTGAATTCATGTATCAGTTCTAGCAGACTTTTGGTGGAGTCTATTGGGTTTTCCATGTATAATATCATGTCATCTGCAAAAAGTGAAAGCTTGACTTCATCTTTGCCCATTTTGATGCCTTTGATTTCCTTTTGTTGTCTGCTGATGCTAGCACTTCCAAAACTGTGTGAAACAACAGCAGTGAGAGTGGACATCCCTGTTGTGTTCCTGATCTCGGGGAAAGTTCTCAGTTTTTCCCCATTGAGGATGATATTAGCTGTGGGCTTTTCATAAATGGCTTTTATGATGTTTAAGTATGTTCCTTCTACCCCGACTTTCTCGAGGGTTTTTATTAAGAAAGCCTGCTGCATTTTGTCAAATGCTTTTTCTGCATTGTTGACAGGATCATATGGTTCTTATCTTTTCTTTTATTAATGTGATGTATCATGTTGATTGATTTGTGAATGTTGAACCAGCCCTGCATCCCAGGAATGAATCCCACTTGATCATGGTGAATAATTCTTTTTATATGCTGTTGAATTCGATTTGCTAGTATCTTCTAGAGAATTTTTGTATCCATATTCATCAGGAATATTGGCCTGTAGTTCTCTTTTTTTGCTGGGCCTCTGTCTGGTTTAGGAATCAAAGTAATACTGGTTCATAGAAAGAGTCTGGAAGTTTTCCTTCCATTTCTATTTTTTGGAATAGCTTGAGAAGGATAGGTATTATCTCTGCTTTAAATGTCTAGTAGAATTCCCCAGGGAAGCCATCTGGTCTTGGACTCTTATTTGTTGGGAGATTTTTGATAACTGATTTAATTTCTTCGCTGCTTATGGGTCTGTTCAAGCTTTCTACTTCCTCTTTTTTGAGTTTTGGAAGTGTGTGGGTGTTTAGGAATTTGTCCATTTCTTCCAGGTTGTCCAGTTTGTTGGCATATAATTTTTCATAGTATTCCCTGATAATTGCTTGTATCTCTGAGGGATTGGTTGTAATAATTCCATTTTCATTCATCATTTTATCTATTTGAGTCATCTCTCTTTTCTTTTTGAGAAGCCTGGCTAGAGGTGTTTATTTTTTCAAAAAACCAACTCTTGGTTTCATTGACCTGCTCTACAGTTTTTTAGATTCTATATTATTTCTGCTCTGATCTTTTTATTTCTCTTCTTCTGCTGGGTTTAGGGTGTCTTTGCTGCTCTGCTTCTATGTCCTTTAGGTGTGCTATTAGATTTTGTATTTGAGATTTTTCTTGTTTCTTGAGATAGGCCTGGATTGCAATGTATTTTCCTCTCAGGACCGCCTTTGCTGCATCCCAAAGCGTTTTGATTGTTGTATTTTCATTTTCGTTTGTTTGCATATATTTTTTAATTTCTTCTCTAATTGCCTGGTTGACCCATTCATTCTTTAGTAGGGTGTTCTTTAACCTCCATGCTTTTGGAAGTTTTCCAGACTTTTTCCTGTGGTTGATTTCAAGCTTCATAGCATTGTGGTCTGAAAGTATGCATGGTATGATTTCAATTCTTGTATACTTATGAAGGGCTGTTTTGTGACCCAGTATATGATCTGTCTTGGAGATGTTCCATGTGCAGTCGAGAAGAAAGTATATTCTGTTGCTTTGGGATGCAGAGTTCTAAATATATCTGTGAAGTCCATCTGATTCGATGTATCATTCAGGGCCCTTGTTTGTTTATTGACCGTGTGTCTAGATGACCTATCCATGTTGTGAGTGGGGTGTTAAAGTCCCCTGCAATTACCACATTCTTATCAATAAGGTTGCTTATGTTTGTGACTAATTGATTTATATGTTTTGGGGCTCCCATATTCGGCGCATAGACATTTATAATTGTTAGCTCTTCCTGATAGATAGACCCTGTAATTATATAATGTCCTTCTTCATCTCTTCTTACAACCTTTAATTTAAAGTGTAGTTTGTCTGATATAAGTATGGCTACTCCAGTTTTCTTTCGACTTTCAGTAGCATGATAAATAGTTCTCCATCCCCTCACTTTCAATCTGAAGGTGTCCTCAGGTCTAAAATGAGTCTCTTGTAGACAGAAAATAGATGGGTCTTGTTTTTTATCCATTCTGATACCCTATGTCTTTTGGTTGGCGTGTTTAGTCCATTTACATTCAGTGTTATTATAGAAAGATATTGGTTTAGAGTCATTGTGATATCCGTAGGTTTCATGCTTGTAGCGATGTCTCTGGTACTTTGTCTCACAGGATCCCCCTTAGGATCTCTTGTAGGGCTGGTTTATTGGTGACAAATTCCTTCAGTTTTTGTTTGTTTGGGAAGACCTTTATCTCTCCTTATTCTAAATGACAGACTTGCTGGATAAAGGGTTCTCGGCTGCATATTTTTTCTGTTGATCACATTGAAGATTTACTGCCATTCCTTTCTGGCCTGCCAAGTTTCAGTAGAGAGATCAGTCACGAGTCTTATAGGTCTCCCTTTATATGTGAGGGCACGTTTATCCCTTGCTGCTTTCAGAATTTTCTCTTTATCCTTGTGTTTTGCCAGTTTCACTGTGATATGTCCTGCAGAAGATTGATTCAAGTTTTGTCTGAAGGGAGTTCTCTGTGCCTCTTGGATTTCAATGCCTTTTTTATTCCCCAGATCAGGGAAGTTCTCAGCTGTTATTTCTTCAAGTACACCTTCAACACCTTTCCCTCTCTCTTCCTCCTCTGGAATACCAATTATGCATAGATTATTTGTCTTTAGTGCATCACCTAGTTCTCTAATTTTCCCCTCATACTCCTGAATTTTTTTTTATCTCTCTTTTTCTCAGCTTCTTCTTTTTCCATAATTTTATCTTGTAGTTCCCCTATTCTCTCCTCTGCCTCTTCAATCCAAGCTGTGGTTGTCTCCATTTTATTTTGCAGCTCATTAATAGCATTTTTTAGCTCCTCCTGGCTGCTCCCTAGTCCCTTGATCTCTGTAGCAATAGATTCTCTGCTGTCCTGCATATTGTTTTCAAGCCCAGCGATTAATTTTATGACTATTATTCTAAATTCACTTTCTGTTATATTGTTTAAATCGTTTTTGATCACTTCATTAGCTGTCATTATTTCCTGGAGGTTTTTTTTGAGGGGAATTCTTCCCTTTCGTCATTTTGGATAGTCCCTGGAGTGGTGCAGAACTGCGGGCACTTCCTCTGTGCTGTCTTGAATAACCTGCGTTGGTGGGCAGGGCCGCAGTCAGACCTGATGTCTGCCCTCAGCCCACCGCTGGGGCCACAATCAGACTGGTGTATACCTTCTCTTGCCCTCTCGTATGGGCGGGTTTCACTGTGGGGTGGCGTGGCCCCTCTGGGCTACTTGCACACTGCCAGGCTTGTGGTGCTGGGGATCTAGTGTATTAGCTCGGGTGGACAGGCAAGGTGCACAGGGGCGGGAGGGGCAGGCTCAGCTCACTTTTCCTTCGGAGGTCCACTTCGGGAGGGGCCCTGTGGCACCGGGAGGGAGTCAGACCCACTGGAGAGATGGATCTGCAGAAGCACAGTGTTGGGTGTTTGCGTGGTGCAAGCAAGTTCCCTGGCAGGAACTGGTTCCCTTTGGGATTTTGGCTGGGTTTGGGCGAGGGAGATGGTGCTGCCAAGTGCCTTTTTCCCCTGCCTAGCTGAGCTCTGTTGTCCGGGGCTCAACAACTCTCCCTCCCGTTGTCCTCCAGCCCTCCCACTCTCTGATCAGAGCTGTTAACTTATAACCTTCCAGATGTTAAGTCCCGCTTGCTGTCTGAACAAACTTTGTCTGGCCCCTCTGCTTTTGCAAGCCAGACTCAGGGGCTCTGCTTTGCTGGCGGGCTGCCCCTCTGCCCTGGCTCCCTCCCGCCAGTCCGTGTAGCGTGCACCGCCTCTCCGCCCTTCCTACCCTCTTCCGTGGGCCTCTCATCTGCGCTTGGCTCCAGAGACTCCGTTCTGCTAGTCTTCTGGTGATTTTCTGGGTTATTTAGGCAGGTGTGGGTGGAATCTAAGTCATCTGCAGGACGTGTTGAGCCCAGTGTCCTCCTAATCCACCATCTTCCCAGAAGCCTGCCCCCCCCCCAGTTGCATTCTTATACACTAATAATGAAGCAACAGAAAGACAAAGAAACTGATCCCATTCACAATTGCACCAAGAAGCATAAAATACCTAGGAATAAACCTAACCAAAGATGTAAAAGGTCTGTATGCTGAAAAGTATAGAAAGCTTATGAAGGAAATTGAAGAAGTTATAAAGAAATGGAAAAACATTCCATGCTCATGGATTGGAAGAACAAACATTATTAAAATGTCAATACTACCCAAAGCCATCTACATATTCAATGCAATCTCAGTCAGAATTGTACCTGCATTCTTCTTGAAGAATGCTTGAAGCTAGAACAAGCAATCCTAAAATTCATATGGAACCACAAAAGGCCCTGAATAGCCAAAGTAATTTTGAAGAAGATCAAAGCAGGAGGCATAACAATCCCAGACTTTAGCCTCTACTCCAAAGCTGTAATCATCAAGACAGCATGGTATTGGCACAAAAACAGACACATAGACCAATGGAAGAGAATAGAAACCCCAGAACTAGACCCACAAACGTATGGCCAACTAATCTTTGACAAAGCCGGAAACAATATCCAATGGAAACAAGACAGTCTCTTTAACAAATGGTGCTGGGAGGACTGGACAGCAACATGCAGAAGGATGAAACTAGACCACTTTCTCACACCATTCACAAAAATAAACTCCAAATGGATAAAGGACCTGAATGGGAGACAGGAAACCATCAAAACCCTAGAGGAGAAAGCAGGAAAAAACCTCTCTGACCTCAGCCACAGCAATTTCTTACTTGACACATCCCCAAAGGCAAGGGAATTAAAAGCCAAAATGAGCTATTGGGACCTCATGAAGATAAAAAGCTTCTGCACAGCAAAGGAAACAATCAACATAACTAAAAGGCAACCAATGGAATGGGAAAAGATATTTGCAAGTGACATATCGGACAAAGGGCTAGTATCCAAAATCTATAAAGAGCTCACCAAACTCCACACCTGAAAAACAAATAATCCAGTGAAGAAATGGGCCGAAAACATGAACAGATACTTCTCTAAAGAAGACAATCGGATGGCCATCAGGCACATTAAAAGATACTCAACATCCTCTTCATGGAAATACAAATCAAAAACCACTCTGAGATATCACTTCACACCAGTCAGAGTGGCTAAAATGAACAAATCAGGAGACTATAGATGCTGAAGCGGATGTGGAGAAACGGGAACCCTCTTGCACTGTTGGTGGGAATGCAAACTGGTGCAGCCGCTCTGGAAAACAGTGTGCAGGTTCCTCAAAAAATTAAAAATAGATCTACCCTATGACCCAGCAGTAGTACTGCTAGGAATTTACCCAAGGGATACAGGAGTGCTGATGCATAGGGGCACTTGTACCCCAATGTTTATAACAGCACTTTCAACAATAGCCAAATTATGGAAAGAGCCTAAATGTCCATCAACTGATGAATGGATAAAGAAATCGTGGTTTATATACACAATGGAATGCTATGTGGCAATGAGAAAGAATGAAATATGGCCTATTGTAGCAATGTTGATGGGACTAGAGAGTGTTATGCTAAGTGAAATAAGTCACACAGAGAAAGACAGATACCATATGTTTTCACTCTTTTGTGGATCCTGAGGAACTTAACAGAAGACCATGGGGGAGGGGAAGGAAAAAAAAAGTTAGAGAGGGAGAGAGCCAAAACATAAGAGAGTCTTAAAAACTGAGAACAAACTGAGGGTTGATGGGGGGTGGGAGGGAGGGGATAGTGGGTGATGGGTATTGAGGGCACCTGTTGGGATGAGCACTGGGTGTTGTATGGGAACCAGTTTGACAATAGATTTCATATTAAAATAAATTAATTAAATTAAATTTTTAAAAGAGAGCATAGGTGTTAACTCTTCCTTAAATGTGTGTTAGAATTCCCTTGGAAAGCCATCTGGCCCTGGACCATTGTTTTTTGGGTGATTTTTGATTATTAATTATATTTCTTTACTGGTTATGGGTGTGTTCAAATTTCTGTTTCTTCCTGTTTCAGTTTTGGTGGTTTATATGTTCCTAGGAATTTGTGTATTTCTTCCAGATTGCCCAATTTATTGGTGTACAGGATCTCATATTATTCTCTTATTATTGTTTGTATTTCTGTTGTTTTGGTTGTGATCTTTCCTCTTTCATTCTTGATTTTAGTGTTTGGGTTCTTTCCTTTTTCTTTTTGATTAAACTGGCTAGTGGTTTATCAATTTTGTTATTTCTTTCAAAGAACCAACTTCTGGTTTCATTGATCTACTTTTTTTTTTTGTTTTTTGGGTTTTTTTTTGTTTCAGTGCATTAATTTCTGCTCTAAACTTTATTATTTCCTGTCTTCTGCTATATTTGCTGTTGTTTTTCCAGCTCTTTAGGGTGTAAGGTTAGGTTGTGTATCTGAGACATTTCTTCCTGTTTAGGAAGCCCTGGACTGCTATATGCTTTCCTCTTATGACTGCCTTTGCTGCATCCCAGAGGAGAAAATAAATATTTTAAAATTTTATTCATTTATTTTTTTATATTCCAGTATTATGAGGAGCACTGAGTAATGTATAGATGTTGAATCACTGTATTCTATACCTGAAACTATTTAACACTGTATGTTAACTACATAGGAATTAAAATAAAAACATATTTAAAAATTGAATAAAGAGACGGAACAAAAGAAAAAGTAAAGTTGTGTTAACCTTATAATTGAACATAGAGATATTTACATACATCAAAGGCTAACCATAGGGAAATGTTGATGGATCAATATAATTTTGGTTTATCTTTGTAATATGCCATAACTCACTGAGATAGGTCACTAATAAAATATATTGAGAAAGAAATTCTAGTGTAATTAACATATAGTGTTATATTTGTTTCAGGTGTACAATATAGGGGTTCAAAAAACTCTTAATTCCAGGGGCGCCTGGGTGGCGCAGTCAGTTAAGCATCCGACTTCAGCCAGGTCACGATCTCGCGGTCCGTGAGTTCGAGCCCCACATCGGGCTCTGGGCTGATGGCTCGGAGCCTGGAGCCTGTTTCCGATTCTATGTCTCCCTCTCTCTCTGCCCCTCCCCCGTTCATGCTCTGTCTCTCTCTGTCCCAAAAATAAATAAAAAACGTTGAAAAAAAAATTAAAAAAAAACAAAAAAACAAAAAAAAACCCTCTTAATTCCATACACCTCATTCACCCATCCCTCCACTTACCTCCCCTTTTTCAACCACCAGTTTGTTCTTTATTATTTAAGGATTGGGTTTTGTTTGTTTTTTTGTTTTGTTTTTGGTCTCTTTCTTTGTTCATTTGGTTCTTAATTTCCACCTATGAGTGAAATAATATGCTCTTTTGTCTTTCTCTGTCTGACTTACTTTGCTTAGCATTATATTCTGTAGGTCCATCCATGTTATTGCAAATGGAAAAATTTCATTCTTTTTATGGTTGAGCAATAGTCCATTGTATGTGTATGTATACATAGACATATCTATCTTCTTTATCTTCCATATGTTCTTTATTCATCTATGGGTGGGCATTGGATTGCTGTCATATCTTGGCTATTGTAAATAATGCTACAGTCGACCTGGGGTGCCTGCATCACCTCAAATTAGCATTTTCATTTTCTGTGGGTAAATATCCAATAGTAGAATAACTGGATCATATGGTAATTCTATTTTTAATTTTTAAGGAACCTCCATACTGTTTTCTATGGTAGCTGCACCAGTTTGTATTCCCACCAACAGTACATGAGTTTCCTTTTTCCTCCACATCCTTGCCAACGCTAGTTTCTTGTGTTTTTTATTTTAGCCATTCTGACAAGTGTGAAGTTTATGGAAATAGTTTTAAGATGGTTATGGCATTAAAATAAGTCACACAGTGCTAAAATTAAACCACACATGGTACCAGAAACTGTTGTTTAACTGTATTTACCCCAAGCTGAGTTACGCCTTGAGTAATGTCCTGGACTTTATGTTTAGCTCTTATCTTTACCGTATTCTAGGTAGCTAATACACTGTAAATTCCTAATCCTTGTCCTGTGCCCTCTGAAAAATCATTAATATCCAGCTAAGGCTATTAGTCTGTTTCCTTAAAGATGCATACTTTGACAGGGTAGACTTCCTTCAAATTTGCATCTTCCTTCTCAGTAAGTATGTCTCAGTGGAGAATTATTGGCTTACAGTGTTAATGCCCAAAGCAATCTGTGCTCTCTATTACATGTGTATCAGTTGTTTCAACTCAGTAATGCAAAATAGACCTCTGTCTTTTTAGAAATTGAATTACATATAGAGGGACTAATGGGCTTAGATACTAAAATTTCACTTACGTGATAAATAGCTTCAAAACAAAATTGAATCCACTTGCTAAAATACATTCTTAAATAAGACTACTACAATTTGTGGTGAGTGGTGTTTAAGATGATAATGGGCTTTCATTTTAGTAGTTTTGAAATACAGTTTAGTGAATTTTCAGACAAATATATCACTCATGTTTTGTTAAGGGAAGTTACACTCCAGTGATGGAATTTGACTCTGATTTACATTTTATGAATACCATGCGCAGTGCCAAAGATTTTCTTCAGAGCAGTCTTCATTTCCTTGTTCCTAAGGCTATAGATTAGAGGATTACAGAGGGGTGTTATCACAGAATAAAGTAAGGTCACAATTTTCTGCATTTTCACTGGGCGTCCTGATCCAGGACAAACATACATCACCATAACAGAGCCAAAAAACAGGATCACCACTGCCAGATGAGAAGCACAAGTGGAGAAAGCCTTGCGTTTGCCTGCTGCTGAGGGCATCCTTAGCACAGCCACAATCACCAGAGCATAGGAACAAAGAACAAAGAGAAAGGTTCCAATCATGGAAACAGCATTGAAAGTAGAGTAAATGAACTGTGTTGTGGTGTCTTCAGAACAGGACAGCATCATCAATGGGGCAGGATCACACAAGAAATGGTTGATGGTATTTGGGCCACAGTAGGGTAACTGTGAAATGAGAACAACTGGGGTTAGGAAGAGGACGAACCCGCACGACCAGCCAAAGATGGCAAGGCCAGTGTACAGCTGTTTCGTCATAATGCGTGGGTAATGCAGAGGACGACAGATGGCAAGGTACCTGTCAAAGGCCATGATGCAGAGGAAGAAGCCCTCATCACACCCCAGAGAGAAGAAGAAGTAGAACTGTGCAAAACAGTTCACAAAGGAAATGGACTTGCTTGAGGACAGGAAATTGGCCAACATGTTAGGGACGGTCGTGGTGACATAACATATTTCCAGGAGAGAGAAATTCCCCAAGAGGATGTACATGGGCGTGTGAAGACGCCGTTCCCACCGCACTGCACAGACAATGGCTGCGTTCCCCATGAGAGTCAGTGTGTAGACTACTGAGAAGAGCCCGAAGTAGAGGAGCTGCATTTCTGGGCTTGAGGGAAAGCCCACGAGGATAAAGTGGCTAACGGAGTTGGTGGTTTCTGTGCCGGACACATTCATTGGTCTGGAAGACATGGAGATGACTTTGTTATAGCACTCTTAATGGAGTATGCTGGTTCTTCCTGAAAACATTAAATTTCTTTATTTTTTATTTCATAAAGTAGTAAACAGACTTTTGCTTAAACAACAAAACTGTGACTTACATTACTCAGCCCTGAACATATATTATTTAAAAAGGCGCAGTACTAGAAAAGAAGGAAAACATGAGTTGGAGACAAATTTTTCCCTTTCTAAGAATGCTAGACTAGATACTAGGAATGCAATCTTGTGATTCTGATAAATTACCGGTATTAGTTTACTTTTCATATGTTTACCTGCACTATTGATACTATATTTCTGTGCATGTGAATATATTTCAACAGTCTATGAGTACTTGATATTCTATGATTTATAACTGACTTAATAAAAAGACTAAATGAAGACACCTAAGAATCTAAGGGTAGTGCCATGACAGGACACAAACTAATATTTATTTTCATTTTCAGTTCCTCCAGGTTACTCATGGAGTTTTAAAGTAACCTAAAAAAACCTCTATCATTCCAGGATTTATTCATTTTTTTAATGATACTTAAGTATTCATACCAGTGTTTAGTACAAAAATGCTTCCTTTACTTTTTTAGCAACTGAATGCACTATATATTGTGAGAAAGAGCCCTATACCTTGGCCTCTAAGTTGCTCTGGCTAAATATTTTGATGTGTTTCTATGTCAATATATGTACCACATATGCCCGTAATGGCAATTGACCTGAGGGAAAGCAGCTAGTTTGAGTCACAGTGACCAAGTTCATTGTCCCTATGCTTGTACCCGTGGTCAAGTTGGCTGTAAGAAAATTGGAAAAATAGGTTTCATACTGTTGTGAGAATTTCCATAGTATTTTTTTTTACCTCCTTCCCACCCCCAGTCCTTGCCCACATGTTCTTTTTTTCTCTCTTTTAGACAGAACTTTCATATCTTTTTACATCTCACTAAGCCCCATCTAGGCCTTTCATGTCTGGGCAAATGAGAAACAATGAGCTTTGCACTTCTCTCTGGGTACTTCCATACCAAGTAGTTGTTCCTAAATCAAAAAAAACTCAGTTCTCCTGTTTCCTCAGTACCTTTACTCTGACCTTTTGCATTAAGCAAGGTAATTCATTCAAAAATACTTATTAAACTTCTTCATTGTATCAAGTTGTCTTTTAAGTGCTGAAGAAACAGCTGTGGGTATGCCAGATCTTGCACTTATGGAACTTATAATCAAGAGATTAACAATATATTTTAATACATTTTTTGCTGAATTTTTTTTTGTTTTATTCTCCTGGAAATATTTTTTACATTTTATAAGGAATAATCTAATAAATCAAAGAAGATTTTTCGAAGTAGAAATCCAAGACTCTAAGTCAGGGAAATCCTGGACTTACTTGTGTAAAGGTCAGACCACATAGATGGCTGACTCTTTTATTTGACCGTTGAGATGGCATCTAGATTGGAAGGACTACTATTTATAGATTCTTTTTGCCTTGTAATTGTATATATGGTTATAGAAGGTCAGGTCAGCCAAATCCTTGGCTCTATTGGTTTTCTAAAACACTTTATTAATGTTTTTAAGAACAGAATTTACTCATTTACACAGGGACTTTGAGAAATCATGTCCCTAAATTCCTTTTTGAAAGATTTTTTATTATTATCATTGAGGTATAGTTGACATACAACGTTCTCTTAATTTCAGGTGTACAACATAGTGATTTGACAATTTTATACATATTGGAATGCTTGCCACGATAAGTGTAGTTACCATGTTACCAAATATGTTATAATATTATTGAGGATATTTTCCACATTGTACTTTTTTATATTCCAATGGATTGTCCTTTTGTCCTTTAGGCATTCCTGTGGTCCTGTTTACTCAGCACCCTAGTGTCATCATCTCAGTTTAATTATTAAGAGGTAGGTCGTTGACAAAGGATTTGTTTCAAATCATTATTGACCCTTAGCCCCCTTATTTTAGAATATTTCCTGGAGATAGTAATTGTCCAAAGCCAGAGTTTAGGGTACATCCTGTATGATTAACAAAAATAACAATAAAAACTCAACATGCTGGAAACTTTTGTTACTTCAAAAAGAATCCCCATTAAACCAGGGCTTATTAATGTGATGGGACTGAAAAGTAATAAATGGGTTTTGGAAAGAAGATATCACTGGAGAGAGAAATTTGCCATATTTATTCACTAAGCAACAAAAATCATCAAAATAAATCCTTCTCCAGCAATTGTCAGTTAATATACCCCTTCACTTAAAATCCTAAGCCCTTGTATGTATCTCTTATTTATCTTTTAGAGTGATACACAAACTAAGTGAAAAATATTCCCCAGAATTCAGGGAAACAAGAAGGAAATTAATATTTTTAGGTTTTATTTATTTGTCAGCATTTCAGTCTAATGAAATATTTTCAGCTTTTTTAAAGATAAAAAATTTCTTATGAAATTATTTTTGCAAAAACTTTGAGTACATGTGGCTCACATGTTAGACAATTTCCACTTACTCCTTGGATGAATGCTGAGAAGAGGGTCAGAGACCAGACATAAAATATTACTCCATGGAGCAACAGGCATGTGAAGGACTTCCAAGAAATTGGATGATCCGGTTTGTAATCTCTCATGGATTGCAAAGAGTAAGCCCTACAAGATACTTTTTCTCTAGTTTGAAAGCACATGTTTATGGTAAAAATGAAAGCCCAGAAGAAGGTATTATATATGTCTACTTTCTTGCATCATGACCTTTTGGGATTTGGGATTTATCCTCTTGACGATTTGATAGTATTTGTTCAAAAGAGGAGATAATTTTTGAATTTTCACTTATTTATAATTAAACACCAAGTCTTAGTATTCCACAAGGAATAGTGAAGATAAAGAATCAATTCTATCTTTTCTTTTTTCTCTAGTAGTCATATATCATTGAAGGTTTTTGGGGAATAATTAGTCATAATAGGGATTGTTATAATAGCTGTAATAGCAAGCTCATAGGAATCCCTTTGTCTATTTTGAAGAAGAAGAAATCATTCTTTGACCACCAAATGTCTGTACTTAGGTAGTTTGTTAGAGATATCTGGGGTGCATTTTATTTATTTATTTATTTATTTATTTATTTATTTATTTATTTATTTTTGGTTTTTTTTGTTGTTTCAATATATGAAGTTTATTGTCAAATTGGTTTCCATACAACACCCAGTGCTCATCCCAACAGTTGCCCTCCTCAATGCCCATCACCCACTTTCTTCTCCCCCCCACCCCCCATCAACCCTCAGTTCTCAGTTTTTAAGTCTCTTATGTTTTGGCTCCCTCCCTCTCTAATTTTTTTTCCTTCCCCTCTCCCATGGTCTTCTGTTAAGTTTCTCAGGATCCACAAAAGAGTGAAAACATATGGTATCTGTCTTTCTCTGTGTGACTTATTTCACTTAGCATAACACTCTCCAGTTCCATCCACGTTGCTACAAAACGCCATATTTCATTCTTTCTCATTGCCACATAGCATTCCATTGTGTATATAAACCACGATTTCTTTATCCATTCATCAGTTGATGGACATTTAGGCTCTTTCCATAATTTGGCTATTGTTGAAAGTGCTGTTATAAACATTGGGGTACAAGTGCCCCTCTGCATCAGCACTCCTGTATCCCTTGGGTAAATTCCTAGCAGTGCTATTTCTGGGTCATAGGGTAGATCTATTTTTAATTTTTGGGGGAACCTGCACACTGTTTTCCAGAGCGGCTGCACCAGTTTGCATTCCCACCAACAGTGCAAGAGGGTTCCCGTTTCTCCACATCCGCTTCAGCATCTGTAGTCTCCTGATTTGTTCATTTTCACCACCCTGACTGGCCTGAGGTGATATCTGAGTGTGGTTTTGGTTTGTATTTCCCTGATGAGGAGCGACGTTGAGTATCTTTTCATGTGCCTGCTGGCCATCTGGATTTCTTCTTTAGAAAAGTGTCTATTCATGTTTTCTACCCATTTCTTCACTGGATTATTTGTTTTTCAGGTGTGGAGTTTGGTGAGCTCTTTATAGATTTTGGATACTAGCCCTTTGTCCGATATGTCATTTGCAAATATCTTTTCCCATTCCATTGGTTGCCTTTTAGTTGTGTTGATTGTTTCCTTTGCTGTGCAGAAGCTTTTTATCTTCATGAGGTCCCAATAGTTCATTTTTGCTTTTAATTCCCTTGCCTTTGGGGATGTGTCAAGTAAGAAATTGCTGCGGCTGAGGTCAGAGAGGTTTTTTTCCTGCTTTCTCCTCTAGGGTTTTGATGGTTTCCTGTCTCCCATTCAGGTCCTTTATCCATTTTGAGTTTATTTTTGTGAATGGTGTGAGAAAGTGGTCTAGTTTCAACCTTCTGCATGTTGCTGTCCAGTTCTCCCAGCACCATTTGTTAAAGAGACTGTCTCTTTTCCATTGGATGTTCTTTCCTGCTTTGTCAAAGATGAGTTGGCCATACGTTTGTGGGTCTAGTTCTGGGGTTTCTATTCTCTTCCATTGGTCTATGTGTCTGTTTTTGTGCCAATACCATGCTGTCTTGATGATTACAGCTTTGGAGTAGAGGCTAAAGTCTGGGATTGTGATGCCTCCTGCTTTGGTCTTCTTCAAAATTACTTTGGCTATTCGGGGCCTTTTGTGGTTCCATATGAATTTTAGGATTGCTTGTTCTAGTTTCAAGAAGAATGCTGGTGCAATTTTGATTGGGATTGCATTGAATGTGTAGATAGCTTTGGGTAGTATTGACATTTTGACAATATTTATTCTCCCAACCCATGAGCATGGAATGTTTTTCCATTTCTTTATATCTCCTTCAATTTCCTTCATAAGCTTTCTATAGTTTCCAGCATACAGATCTTTTACATCTTTGGTTAGGTTTATTCCTAGGTATTTTATGCTTCTTGGTGCAATTGTGAATGGGATCAGTTTCTTTGTCTTTCTGTTGCTTCATTATTAGTGTATAAGAATGCGACTGATATCTGTACATTAATTTTGTATCCTGCGACTTTGTTGAATTCATGTATCAGTTCTAGCAGACTTTTGGTGGAGTCTATCGGGTTTTCCATGTATAATATCATGTCATCTGCAAAAAGTGAAAGCTTGACTTCATCTTTGCCAATTTTGATGCCTTTGATTTCCTTTTGTTGTCTGATTGCTGATACTAGCACTTCTAACACTATGTGAAACAACAGCAGTGAGAGTGGACATCCCTGTTGTGTTCCTGATCTCGGGGAAAGTTCTCAGTTTTTCCCCATTGAGGATGATATTAGCTGTGGGCTTTTCATAAATGGCTTTTATGATGTTTAAGTATGTTCCTTGTATCCCGGCTTTCTCGAGGGTTTTTATTAAGAAAGGATGCTGAATTTTGTCAAATGCTTTTTCTGCATTGATTGACAGGGTCATATGGTTCTTTTGTGCTGTCTGGAGTAACTTGTGTTGGTGGGCAGGGCCACAGTCAGACCGATGTCTGTCCCCAGCCCACTGCTGGGGCCACAATCAGACTGGTGTGTACTTTATCTTCCCCTCTCCCAAGGGCAGGACTCACTGTGGCTGGTTTGGCCCCTGTCTGGGCTACTTGCACACTGCCAGGCTTGTGGTGCTGCTTTGATGGGATCTTGTGTGTTAGTCAGGGTGGATCTCCAAGCTGCACAGGGGTGGGAAGGGCAGGCTTAGCTCACTTTGCCCTAGGTGGTCCCCTGCGGGAGGGGCCCTGCATCACCAGGAGGGAGGCAGGCAGACCTGTCGGAGGGATGGATCCACAGAAGTACAGCGTTGGGTGTTTGCAGGGTGCAAGCAGGATCGGTGCCGGGAACTGGTTCCCTTTGGGATTTCAGTTGGGGAATGGGAGAGGGAGATGGCACTGGCCAGTGCCTTGGTTCCCCACCGAGCTGAGCTCTGTCTTCCAGGGCTCAACACCTCTCCTTCCCAGTGTCCTCTCTCCCTCCCGCTCTTGGAGCAGAGCTGTTGAGTTTTCACATTCCGGATGATAAGTCCCATTGGCTGTCAGAACTCACGCATTCTGGCCCCTCTGCTTTTGCAAGCCAGACTTGGGGATTCTGCCTTGCCGGGAGGGCTGCCCCTCCACCGCCCTGGCTGGCTCCCACCAGTCCGTGTAGTGCGCACTGCCTCTCCGCCCTTCCTACCCTCTTCCGTGGGCTTCTTGTCTACACTTGGCTCTGGAGAGTCCGTTGTGCTAGTTCTGGCAGTTTTCTGGGTTATTTAGGCAGATGTGGGTGGAATCTAAGTGATCAGCAGGATGCAGTGAGCCCAACGTCCTCCTATGCCACCATCTTCTCCCTCTGTTCTTTTTCTGTAGATCAGAAAGAATTGGCAGCTTAAACTTATAGAGACAAATTTAGAATGGGGATTCTGGGACTGGGAGATGAAGGAAATGAGGTGATGTTGGTCAAAGGGCACAAACTTCTGGCTCTAACATGAATAAGTTCTCATTAGAACACTAGTACAGCTGGTGGTTATAGTTCACACTTCTACATTATGTACTTGAAAGTCACTAAGAAAGTAGATTTTAAGTGGTCTCACTGCCAAGAAAAAAAAGTAATTATGGAGGTGATGGAGGTGTCAACTAACCTTATTATGGTAATCATTTCACAATATACACATGTATAAAATCCATATTATAATGTTATACACCTCAAACTTAGAAATTATTTTTTAATATAATTTATTGCCAAATTGGCTTCCATACAATACCCAGTGCTCATCCCAGCAAGTGCCCTCCTCAGTGCCCATCACCCACTTTCCCCTCTTCTCTACCTCCCATCATCTCTCAATTTGTTCTCTATATTTAGAAGTATTTTATCATTTGCCTTCCTCTCTGTTTGTAAATTTTTCCCCCCTTCCCTTCCTCCATGGTCTACTATTAAGTTTCTCAAGATCCACATATGAGTGAAAACATGGTTCTGTGTTTGTCTCACTGACTTATTTCACTTAGTATAACACCCTCCAGTTCTATCCACATTGCTACAAATGGCATGTTTCATTCTTTCTCATTGCCAAGTAGTATTCCATTGTGTATATAAACCACATCTTCTTTATCCATTCATCAGTTGATGGACATTTAGGCTCTTTCCACAATTTGGCTATTGTTGAAAGTGTTGCAATATACATTGGGGTATAAGTGCCCCTATGCATCAGCACTCCTGTATCCCTTGGGTAAATTCCTAGCAATGCTATTGCTGGGTCATAGGGAAGTTCTATTTTTAATTTTTTGAGGAGCCTCACACTGTTTTCCAGAGTGGCCGCACCAGTTTGCATTCTGACCAACATTGCAAAAGCGTTCCCCTCACCAACATGTATTCTACATCTCTCTCGGCGTATGCTTGCAAGAATTTATGTTGCATATCCATGAAACTGCTGGATTCCAGGGAATGTATATATTCAACCATAACAGATAATGTTAGAGAGTATTCCAAAGTGGTTGCTAAAATGTACACTCTCATGAGTAGTATATGATAATCCTCATTATTCTGTTTATTTTTTATTTTTATTTTGGTCAGTTTTTGTTTTTTTTGGTTTTCAAAAAACATTTAGGAAAACACATTCTGTTTTATATTTGTATATACTTTTTTAAAAAATAATGACTTTTCAAGAGTCTTGCTCTTTTTTAAACTACTGGGAATTTGTTAATACTTTAAAGATTTAAAAAATATATTCTGAAAGCAAGCCTTTAATCAGTTATATGTATTCCAAATATTTTCTCTGGTTTATGCAGGCTTATTTTTCTAGTCTCATAATTTCTTTTTAATGAAAAGAAGTTCTTTTTAAAAAAAATTTAATTCCAGTGCAGTTGATAAACAGTGTTATATTCGTTTCAGGTATACAACGTAGTGATTCAACAATTCTATACATTACTCAGTGGTCATCATAATAAGTGCCCTCCTTAATCCCCTTCACCTAGTTCACCCATTCCCCCACCCACCTCCCTTCTGGTAACCAGAAATTTGTTCTCTGTGGTTAAGAGTCTGTTTTTTATTTATTGCTCTTTTCTTTTCCCCTTTATTTATCTTGTTTCTTAAATTCCACATATGAATAAAATCATCTGGTATTTGTCTTTCTCTGACTGGTTTATTAATGAGCAGAAATTCTTATTTTTAATGCACCTGATTTATCAGTCAAGTTTCTTTTTTTTTAAGTTTATTTATTTATTTTGAAAGAGAGAGAGATAGAGAACTCTGAAGGGGCAGAGGGAGAGAGAGAGAGGGAGAGAGAGATTGCTAAGCAGGCTCTGTACCATCAGCACAGAGCCCAGTGCAGGGCTTGAAGTATAAACTGTGAGATCATGACCTGAGCCCAAATCAAGAGTTGGTTGTTTAATGGACTGAGCCACCCAGGCACCCCTCAATCAAGTTTCTTTATAGCTAGTTCTTTTTGCTTATTTCAAGGTTATGAAAATATTATTTAGAAGTGTTAATATCTTTCAAATTTAAAATCTGCAATTATACTGGTCATAGTTTTTATGTATGGTACGAAATATAGGTCAAATTTCAGTTTTCCACATGAGAATCCATTTGACCTAGAAATTTTCTTTGTTAAACCTGTATTCTATGCCTGCTGTGTAGTCCTATTTTTTTTTTTACCATAAATTAAGTGTCCATATATGCATGGGTTGGTTTCTGCATTCTCTATTTAATTTCATCTTTCTTTTTGTTCCTATTGCACCAATAGCACATTTTCCTAATTATGGTAGCTTATAATGAGTCTTGATATCTAAAATAGGTAAGTCCTACCAATTTCTTTCTCTTCAAACTCTTTTTGCCCATTGCCTTTCCATATAAATTTAGAATTCTTTTGCCAATTTGCACAACAATTATTTCTGGAATTCGATTGGGATTGCTTTGAATGGGGAGGTTAATTGTCATCTACACAATAATTACTCTTACAGTCCATGGGCTTGGCATATCTTCCTATTATATCTTTGTGAATTTCTTTCAACAAAGTTTTATTGTTTTCTGTATAGAAGACTTGCCAAATATATATATATATATATTTTTCCTTTTTCCCTCTGATCCCCTTTCCCATTGTTTGTCATTGTTATAATATAGAAGGATAGCTTTTGGGGGCAAATTGTAACATGGGAATCTGTAGCCAGTTGCAAGGCCGTTTGTGAAATTGTGGACTGGCTTGTTGACCTCATTCCAAACTTGACCAGTTTGAAGTCAATTTCTTACCAACTCCAGTTGGGGATCTTTTTACTAGATGAAGCAGTAAAATCAGAGAAGTGGGGAGGTCTAAGCTTCTTCTACAGCTATCTTGCTATCTTAAGTCCCCTGAATTTCTGGGTCATTTAACCCCCTTCCTCTGGTTCCTCTCTGTTTGACTAGGGTCCCCTCAGTCTGTTTTCCTCCCAATTTTATTGAGAAATAACTGACACACATCACTGTATAAGTTTAAGTTGTATAGCATAATAATTTGATTTACATGTGTTGTGAAATGATTACCACAATAGGCTTAGTTAACCTCCATCATCTCATATAGAAATAATGAAAAGAGAGAACTTCTTGAGATGACAACACTTAGTGTCTACTCTCTTAATAACTATAAGTCTCTAAGGTCTGTGAGTATTTTGCACTTCTTTATTTCTCCAAACCTGGGCTCAATACTTAGCACATAGAGGACACTCAGTAAAAGTTTGGGAGATGAATATATAAAAAAGTGAATAAATGAGTGAAGGAATGTTTCAAAGGAGGAAAATAAAATTGTCGGAAAATACATCATAGTACAGTATCCAAATAATAGATCCTGATAATTTAGTTTTAGTATCTTTGAGTGTGTTTGGGATGAGGAAATAGTGTGGATTTTGTCAGAAGTAAACCCATGGCTTGGGGAGTTTCTATAAGAATAATGTGAACAAAATTTGGTTTCCAGGGTGGGATGTAGTTTCAGGATCAATAAAACCATTAATCTGGGCCTAAGATCTTAAAGACAGTGTAGGACATATTGTGTTAGGAGATGAAATTCAAGAGGAAATTCAGGAAAAATTCCTGACTAAATTGACAGGGAAGCCTGAGAAAATATGGGGAAAGCTCAAGGCACAACTATTGAAGAAATTAAGCTTGTCAAAACACACAGATCAGGTCACTTTTCCATACACAGGGCTGATAGTTAGAACCCTGGGAAGATAACTGTTTTAGGGAGACAACTTTGAAGATCTGAGAGTTGCCTGCCTAAATCTGTTCCAGAATATTTCTTCTAGTGCACTCTCATCTCAGAAATAGCACCTTTAATAGCTTTTGCACTTATATAAAGATTTTTATCATTTTAAGTTGCAGACCACTGTAGGACATTTGCTCTTTGACTTGTTACTCATCATTTACACCCTGCCAGAAAATTATATACATTTTAAATGACTATTTAAAAATTTCTTTTTAATGTTTATTTATTTTTGAGATAGAGACAGAGCATGAACGGGGGAGGGTCAGAGAGAGAGACACACAGAATCTGAAGCAGGCTCCAGGCTCTGAGCTGTCAGCCCAGAGCCCGACGCAGGGCTCGAACTCACGGACTGAGAGATCATGACCTGAGCTGAAGTCGGCTGCCCAACCAACTGAGCCAACCAGACGCCCCTAAATTACTATTTTAGAAAATAAAATGAAAAGAAAAATGGTAAATATGAAAAAAAATTATTAATGGCATTACTAGTGCCTCTAAATCAAACTGTTAGTAGTACATTGTTTTATTTCCTCATATCTCCTATTTCTAGTTTATTCTTAATCATTCCACAGCAATTTTTTGCATGTCTTTATAAAAGTTTTTTAAATTTATTTTTTTATTGAAGTATAGTTGACAATGTTACATTAGTTTCAGGTGTACAACACAGTGATTCAATGACTATACATTATGCTATGCTCACCACAAGTGTAGCTACCAACAATTAGCATACAATGCTATTGCAGTACTATTGGCTATGTTCCCTATGCTGTAGCTTTTATTCCAAAGACTTCCTCATTCCATAATTGGAAACCTGCATCTCCCACTTTCCTTTACCCATTTTGCATTTCCCCTTACCTTTTTCCTCTGACAAGTGGAAGTACTGGACTGTGGTATTAATATTTTAAATTTTTTGAGGAACCTCCATACTGCTTTTCACAGTGGCTATACCGATTACATTCCAGCCAATGGTGCACAAGTGTTTTCTTTTTCCCACATCTTCACCAACACTTGTTATTTCTTGTCTCTTTCATGCTAGCCATTTTGACATGTGTAAACTGCTATCTCGTAATTTTGATTTGCATTTCTGTGATGATGAGTGATATTGAGCATCTTTTCATGTGTTTATTGGACATCTGTATGTCTTCTTTGGAAAACTATTTAGATCCTCTACCAATTTTTTAATCAGATTTTGTTTGGTGTTGAGTTGTGTAAGTTCTTTATATATTTTGGGTATTAACCCTTTATTGGATACATCATTAGCAAATATCTTCTCCCATTCACTAAGTTGCCTTTTTCCTTTGCTAATGGTTTCCTATGCTGTGCATAAGTTGTTGTTGTTGTTGTCTTTAATTTTGGTATGGGCCCAATAGTTTATTTTTGCTTTTGTTTCCCTTGCCTTTGGAGATATATCTGGAAAAATGTTGCTAAGGCTGATGTAAAAAAATTACTGCCTATGTTATCTTCTAGGAGTTTTATGGTTTTAGGTCTCACATCTAGGAGTTTAGTAAATTTTGAGTTTATTTTTGTGTATGATGTAAGAAAGTGGCCCAGTTTCATTCTTTTGCATGTAGGTATCCAGTTTTCTCAACACCATTTATTGAAAAGTAGTCATACTATCTTATTTCTAGCCTTAGACTCATATGCACTATTCTCTTTGCATGGTTTGTATTAATTCTAATACATATAGGGAGAAAAACCTCTTTAAAATCATGAAGCATTTAAAATATGAATTATTTTCTGATTAAGTTTCTTACAGGTAGTCTTGTTTCCAGGTCTCACCCTGTTTCAGTACATATATTCTTTTGTACTGAGTGGTACTGGGTGGTACTAAGATAAGGAAAATAATGAGTTATAAGGACCCTAAAACAACCCAAAAAAGTAAACATTTGGAAAAAAACCCACTATTTTCACAAAGTCCTATTTAAGAATTAAGTTTGCTGAGGAGAAATTTTTTGACAAGCCCAGCTGAGGAAGAGTCCGAAACTGCCAAGGACCTACATATGGAAGACATTTATTCTGAATAAGAAAGGGAAGGATGTTCTGGTCATTCTGGTGGGTGGTGGGAAGAGGATGAGGAAGGAAGAAGAAGAGGCAGACCAGGTATAATATGAGAAACTGACTGGGTGTTCAGCACGGTAGCCTTTCCTATGACTCTCCCTAACCCCAGCTGGTAGTCAGGTTAATAAACCCACACAAAAATGGAATTACTTTGGTTTTGGATAAAATGTTGAAGGAGATGAGTCTCACATCCAGACTGGTGTGATCAAAATAAGACAGGAGGTAGATTCAGGGATTGGAAGAGAAAAGCACACACGAACATGTTTGATGGTGTGTGTGTGTGTGTGTGTGTGTGTGTGTGTGTGTGTGTGTAGGGAGAGAGTGATGGGTGCTTTAGACACCTGAGCATTGTGAATCTGGGGGTCAGGGACAAATTTACCTATATCTGCAAAAGATAGAAACTGATCTGTTGACATCTGGGTTATATATGATTTTTCTGCAAAAAGGCCTGAAAATGTCTCACATTTTCCTGTTTCCATGCAAGGTGCACAGGAATATTAATACATTATAGCCTAGTACAAATGATTTATGCAAGGTCTTGTAAGATTTTGTTTTCTATTTGCTTCATTGAAATGTATTTCTAAAAATATTCCCTGGGATATGGGAAACATATCTGTCTCTCAAATTTGCATAAGACCATTAACCTCCTATAATTTTATATCACTATATGTCCAACACATATATGGATTCTAGTTCTTGAGAGGCTGCCTTTGACCAAGTCTCATAATCCTAAATAGTTTTCTCAGGGCCTGCTTCATCTCCTTATTCCGGAGGCTATAGATCAAGGGATTGAAAAGTGGAGTCATCACAGAATAAAATAAAGTCACAATTTTCTGAATCCCTGCTGGATTGCCTGCTGTTGGACTCACATACATCACCATGATGGAGCCATAGAACAGGGACACCACAGCCAGATGGGAGCCACACGTGGAGAAGGCCTTATGCCGACCTTCTGCTGAGGGGACCCTCAGCACAGCTCTGATCACCAAGGTGTAGGAGCTGGTAATGAAGAGGAAGGTGGAGAAAATGAGGACTGAGTTAAAGATGGCACAGATGATCTCAGTGGCAGGAGCTGCCACACAAGACAGATTCATAAGAGGTCCTGGATCACATAAAAAATGATCAATTGTATTGGGACCACAAAAAGGAAGCTGGGAGATGAGGTAAACTGGGAGGAGAAAACAAGAGAAGCCACACACCCAGCACCCAGCTCCTATTCTGATGCAGCGCTGAACTGTCATGACAGCGGGGTAATGCAGGGGCCTGCAGATAGCAAGGTACCTGTCAAAGGCCATGGCAGACAAGAAGAAGGTCTCAGTGGTGCCCATGGAGAAGAAGAAGTAGAACTGGATGAAGCAGCCATAGAAGGAGATGGAATTGGTCTCGGAGAGAAAGTTGGCCAGCATATTAGGGACAGTAGAAGTGACATACCAGATCTCCAGGAAGGAAAAATTGGCCAGTAGGATGTACATGGGAGTGTGGAGATGGTCATTCCACCACACTGCACAGATGATACACAGATTTCCCATTAATGTCAGGACATAGATCACAAAGAAGATTGAGAAGAGGAGGATCTGGACCTCCCAGATGCAAGGGAAGCCAAGAAGAATGAATTCACTGACAGGGTCAGAGTGGTTGTTTTCAGCTGGGATTTTCATGTTTCTCTCCCTCAAACTGCAATAACAAGACATTACCATGTTACAGATGACTTTGCAGAAGTTTTCTCATTAAGGTAGTCTCTGATTTTCTTTACAATTCAATTAGCACAGTTTAGGTTAAACATTTTCAGCATTCTTTGACCCAGTGATATTGGGAGGAATAAGGCACTTGGAGATGTGGATGCTTATTACAGCTTTACCATCATGATCACCATGCCCATCGTGGGCCATTAAACACCTGCCTTTGTTTAGTGTCCTCAGCACTATATAAAATTAATTAGATGCTTTCTTGTCATTGAGAGGCTTCAACCTAGGTCAGAAACATCAACTTAAAAGCAGTTATTTATTTTGAGAGAGAGAGAGAGCACAGGCAAGAGTAGGGGAGGGACACAGAGAGAAAGAAAGAATCCCAAGCAGCCTCCATGCCCAGCATGGAGCCTGACGCGGGACTCGATCTCACAACTGTGAGATGATGACCTGAGCTGAAACCAACAGTCTGATGCTGTATGGACTGAGCCACGTAGGTGTCCCAGCAAACTCAACTTTTAATCAATGATGGCTTACAGCAAATTTTCTCTCCATATTTAGTGACATATGCAAAATTCTTCAAAGTACTCCTCATTTTTAACTTGGTTCTCTTTGCATTTAAAAAATTGTTGCTGAAGAGGAGTAAGTTTCTTATATTCTCACCTTGAATAACATTTTAAATGAAATTGGTATGAATGAATGAGGTTCAGACTAAAGACTAATGATTCTTTTTTAACAGAGATTTTCCCTAACTAGAATACACAAGCTTCAGTCCTCAGCTGAAATTTATCACATGCAGGGAAAGTACCTCACAGTGACAGTCTATATACATTTTGCCAGGTAGACTAAAAATAATTATAGTGTTATGTCACTGAAAGCATTCTGAGATTTGAACAACAATTCGAGATCTGTGCATGGACTGTTTGGTTTCATTTCTCCTTATATATTATTTCAGGCTTCTATGTCAGAGTTCCTCCTGATTGACCTGACCTGTATATGTTTTTTTCAGGTCATAATCCTTGATATTTTTCCTTCTCCAACTATACTCTTTCTGTAAGTGACCTGACACTAGCCCCTTGATATAAAAACTATGTGAGATAAAGCCAGATTTTTCTCTCCCTAGCTATGAAATCTCTTCTGCAACCTGGATTTTTCTACCCAATTTCTTACTTACCATCTCCATTTGATATCTAATGTAACATGCCTATGACTAAACTGTTTTTTGATTATTCTCCCCTCAGACTAGCCAATCCTTCTTTCTCTGCCATATCACTACATGGCACCTCCATTCACTCAGTTGCCCGGGCCATACACTTTGGCCACATCACTTCTATCCCTCTCACTAGTCTACATCCAAAACCATCAGCAAATACTCTAGGCCTCATATTCAAAGCATTCAGAATGTGCACAATTTTTATCATTCTTATCAGCTTTCACCCTGGTGCACCCTACCACGGAATTCTCATTTTGACTACTTACAAAAACCTCTTAAATTGCTTGTTTCCATTTTTATATGCCAAGACTGTTAGCCACATAATAGCTAGATGACAGTTTTTTAAAAACCTGATCATGTCAACTACTTGCTCTCAATCTTTTAAACACAGTTAACATACCTCCCAATTCCTTTCCATGGCTAAGAAGACCAGTAAGGCCTTCCTCCATGTCCTAATTTCCTACCACTTTTCCTCCTATTAGCCCCACTCCAGCCATACTGATACTTGATTATGCTATGTGTGGCCCATATCAAGGCCTGGAACGTCCCTATCTCAGTCCTTCTCTCTGCTCTGCCAATATTCACATGTCTTAATTTGTTACTCGATTCCAGATTTCTGGTAAAAATCAGGAGGAGGACATTACTTAGCTCACCAACATATTCCCAGAAACTAGGACACTATCTGGTATGAGTGTTTATTAAACATTTGTTGTCTTAATCAATGAACACGCCTAATAGTAACCAATTGGGGAAATAATTATCTATAGCCAGAGGAAAAAAGTTAAATGCAAACACTAGAAAACTCCAGTTGGCTAAAAACAAAATCAAGACAACAAAGATTTAGTTTGTTATGAGGATGCACCATCAGTCCAAGTAAACAGGAGGACATCCATGACAGGAGCCATCTTAAGACAACCCTATTTGAATCATCTTTCTTTAGGTCTCTCTCATCCACTCTGTTTTGTGTTGTGAGCTTTCTTATTGTTGCTAAGTAATAATCATGCTGTAAGGATGTGTGTATTGTGTGTGTATACTGTTTCTTGCTGTCTTCTCTCTCAGTCTCTAATTGTCCCTATCTTTAAATGTTTTTATTAGATGGCCTTTACAACATTTCCCTCTCATTTTTAAATAGGTATGTGAATTGTTTTAAACTATTCCCTCTTAAAAGGAATGTGTTTATAATCTATAAATGACACCCCCCCACACCATTTCCTTTAATAGAAAAATGTCCTGGTGTGCCTGGGTGGCTCAGTCAGTTAAGCATCTGACTTCAGCTCAGGTCATGATCTCACCGTTCGGGAGTTTGAGCCCCACGTCAGGCTCTGTGCTAACAGCTCAGAACCTGGACCCTGCTACAGATTCTGTGTTTCCCTCTCTCTGTGCCCCTCCCCAGCTTGCACTCTGTCTTTCTCAAAAATAAACATTAAAAACAATTTTTTTAATAAAAAAAGAAAAATGTCCATCTCTTGCCCCATATTCAGGGTCAGGAAATCTGGTATATATAATCTGAATAAATAATAATGTATAGAATGAAGTTTTCATTTCACAATTTATTCTTGGCCCATGTGGTTCAGCTAACATCTCAAGTAAAATACTGTTATTTTTATTAACTATATTTACTGATATATTTATAAATAAAACACATGTGACCTACGATTTATTTAGACCAGTTCTGATGCTGGAGGCTATGTTATGTAGTTGAGAATGTAACCACTGTCTATTAGGAGGAAGCTATTTTAACTCACATTTTCATATGGAGAAAACACAAGACAGGGTTAGAGAAAAGTGAAAAAGACATTACAAAGAAATCTGAGCTATGCCTTACCTAAAGCTGTTATGCGAGGATTATAGAATCTGGTAGAGGGGAGATGTTCTCTCTCTCCTGGAGTCAGTTTCAGCCTCTTTGTTCTCTCATTTCAGTGGGAGAAAGTGTGCAGCCAAACTAATCACAGTGGTGCTTGCATCCACATTCCTTAGCAGGCTTCTGAAAGAGGGTGAGTGTTCGAAGGTAATATTATCAAGAATAGGGTCACCTGGGTTGCTTAGCCCATTAAGCATCTGACTCTTGATCTCAGCTCAGGTCATGATCTCACAGTTCGTGAGTTCGAGTCCCAAGTCAGGCTCTGAGCTGACAAGGTGGAGCCTGCTTGGGATTCTCTCTCTCCTTCTCTCGCTCTCTCTCAAGATAAAAGAATAAATATTTTTAAAAAGTTATCCAGAATAGCAATTATTTGAAGCCCATACAGTGACTGTATTGACCTTCTCAAGCTGGTTACATGAAGTTGGAAAGGGCACTGTGGTCTGTCCTGATTTGGGAATGAGTGATTACACCCCTGCTTCTAAAGGAGGGTATATAGCAAACCCATTCTGAGCCATGATTATTCCATTCTCCACGGTCCATCTTGGAGGTGTGGTGATCCAGAACACTGTGTGTGTGCACTCAGGCCTTACTTTCAGCTGCATTGTACTTTTGAATATATGTGCCAAGGTTTGCTTCTGACCCTTCTGGATTATCTGACTTTTCCCAGAGGACTCATCTAGGAATAACAATGATAAAGCTTTGGCTAGATCTCAGAAAGCATTTCTTTAACTGAGGTCTAAATTGATCCAACCTCTAGGGGAAAAGAGGCCTGAATCTAAGCTGAAGAATAAGTTGGCCTTAAGCTTTGGATCAGAGTGTTAAATATAATCAGAAGCATCTGTGTATATGTTTATAGTAATGCAGCTGTGTTTTCTCGCAAAAAGACACTGAATTTAAGGATGAAAATGTAGGAGCAAAGGGTTCTACTTTTTTTTTTTTTTTTCCTCAACGTTTTTTTTTATTTATTTTTGGGACAGAGAGAGACAGAGCATGAACGGGGGAGGGGCAGAGAGAGAGGGAGACACAGAATCGGAAACAGGCTCCAGGCTCCGAGCCATCAGCCCAGAGCCTGACGCGGGCTCGAACTCACGGACCGCGAGATCGTGATCTGGCTGAAGTCGGACGCTTAACCGACTGCGCCATCCAGGCGCCCCAGCAAAGGGTTCTACTTTTGAGGCAGTACCATATTGTTTTGATTACTAACACTTTGTAGTATACTAACACTTTGCAGGTCTCCTTGAAATCTGAAATTGTGATGCCTCTGGCTTTGTTCTTCTTTTTCAAGATTGCTTTGGCTAGGGAGCTTGTACTTTCATGCACTTTTTCTGGGAATCTGTTATATTTTTCCTTTAGAAAAAATTATTGGAAACAGATCATATGTGCACATTTTTAAGATGTTTGGCACACAATTTCGTATTTTGATTTGATGGTCTTTCCACTAAAGAAGTCCTCAGGTGGGGTTGAGGAAACATTTCAAGTGAAGTTTCACCATTGAGTTTATGTTGAGTTTATGAAGAGAGTCTCTTGGGGCACCTGGGTGGCTCTGTCGGTTAAGCATCCGACTTCGGCTCAGGTCATGATCTCACAGTCTGTGAGTTCAAGCCCCATGTCGGGCTCTGAGCTGAGCGCTCAGAGCCTGGAGCCTGCTTCCGATTCTGTGTCTCCCTCTTTCTCTGTCCCTCCCCCACTCATGCTCTGTCTCTCTCCTTCTCTCAAAAATAAATAAACGTAAAAAAAAAAATAAAAAAAATATGAAGAGAGTCAAAATTTAGTTCATGCAAGATATAAAGACAGTAGAGAAAGTTGAACTGGAGGATGAAGCAGAGGAAAAAGCACTAAAGCAAAAAATGAAGTCTTGATAGTTTTGTGTTCAGAATATAGTGATGGAGGTAGGAAGTTCCATTGACCCTTACTGCTTTCTTATTCCTCTCCTATGGTAAGGCCTCCAGTTCCCCATTATTAAGTGAGCAGTAACCATATGTCTCCCTTGTAGGTCTCAGAGAAGATAGAAAAAGGCAGGAGACCAGTCGGGTGCTCTGGCAGAGAGAGATGTCAGCAAACCACAGTGAAAGGCCTGTGTGGACAACCACAGTGATTGTCCTCCTGACAGGGTCTGGCTTATTCAGTAACTCAGGCCTTTGGGCAAAGGAGGATTTGGTATTAAAAGATACTTTACCTTTTAAAAACCCTTGAGAGCTTTTCTGTCTTCCACTTGAGTTTGCCCTGTGGATAACATGCCTGGGAGATCACATAAAGCTGGCTCTGGAAGCACTGAAGCTCCCTTTCCTTGAGCACCAGACTTGTGTATGCTTCAGAGTTCAGAAGAGGCTGGAGAAAGGCCAGGGGATTCGTTGTCAAGATGACTTGACCTTGCAAAACTGTCAACCTCATTGTGAATGTTACTCAACATACTTGATACTGAGTCCGTCTATTTCTATGGCTATTCCTTTGCATTTATTTATTTATTTATTTATTTATAAATGAAAGGTAGCTGTTTTATTGCTGAGAGAAAAATGTAAGCAAGAAAGTCTACAATTCTTTTTACTCATGCACTGCTTTTGTAGTAAAGTTCCAGATATCAACTTTAAAGGTACTTACTTATAAGGGTAAATTCTTCTTAACATATGACCATTTGCTGTGCGGTGGACATTTTTTCATAGAAATAATACACAGAAGTGGAATATATTCTTATAGAGTACAAGAAGCTTAAAGCATGGTATTAACAGAAAATGATACTGTATTTTACTGTAAAATATTATAAAAGTGATACAATTTTTTGGCTCATAAATGTTTAACTACTTGATTTGGACAAGGGAATGAAAAAAGCAGCAAGACAGTCCTGGCCTTAAGATTTCTCTGTATTCTGGGCACCTAGGTGGCTCAGTTGGTTAAGCGTCCAACTTCAGCTCAGGTCATGATCTCGTGGTTCATGTGGGGCTCTGTGCTGACAGCTCAAAACCTGGAGCCTGCTTCAGATTCTGTGTCTGTCTCTCTCTCTCTCTCTCTCTCTCTCTCTCTCTCTCTCTCTCTCTGCTCCTCCCTTGCTTGCACTTTGTCTCTCTCAAAAATATTTAAAAAAAAGATTTCTGTGTATTCATTTTTCTTTCACATTACTTTAATTAGCTGATACACATAAGTGACAACTGTAGAAGCCTGGATATCCATCAACACAAATGAAGGAATAATGTTTGTTTCCAAGGCATTATATGCCCCAGTGGCAGAACCTGAGTTATTGTAAAATTTATTTTCATGCTCAAATGCTTCAAATTTGTGTGTGTGTCTCAAGATATGAATATTCACATCAAACTCCCTCTGCAACAGGGCTAAAGTGGCCATATTCCCCATAGAGTAACATGATACCCATGGATCAAATTAATTTTGAACTGCCAACAGTCACAACTTTCTGTTCTGGATAATTCAGATTCTCATTGAAGTCTCCTCTCACAACATGAACATCACTGACCAGAGTCTTGAGATAGTCTTAACTCTCTTTGGGGCAAAGGTTTCCAGTACAGAGAATGTGTTGACTCTTTCCTGGGACCTGCAGTTTTTTTAAATGTAGCCAGCAAACTTGTTGGACTGGTATGGAATGTGTAGGTCTCCTAATACCAACACCAAATGAAGAGAGAATAGTCTTCATCTTTAGAAAGGGATTCTTTCAGATATGGATTGGAGTACTTGGTTAATGTGGGAAGCATCCTGTCACTGGGCTCAGCTTAGTCACCACAACTGCTGCTGCCTTCTTTCTTGGGCTCCTCTGCAACCCTCTTGCATTTTAGAAAAGCCCTTCCTTCCTTCCTTCTTTCCTTCCTTCCTTTCTGAAAAAGTTTTTTAGTGTTTATTCATTTTTGGGAGAGGGAGAGAGAGTGAGCATGAGCAGGGGAGGGGCAGAGAGAGAGGGAGAGAGAATCCAAAGCAGCTCTAGGCTCTGAGCTGTCAGCATGGAGCCTGATGTGGGGCTCAAACCCATGAACCCATGAGATGATGACCTGAGCCAAAGTTGGCCATTTAACCAACTGAGCCACCCAGGTACCCCAAGAAAAGCTGTTTCTTAAGCTCACACTACATTCCATCACTGTCAGTCCCTGACAGGATGACAGGATGTCCTGTTATTCTTGGTCTTCCCTCTCTATTCTAGTGTCTAGGAGATTTCAAAGTCTGTAATAGATCTCAGACCAAAGAGACACAATGTCACTGGGCAGAGATCCTAGGAATATAGACTAATTCTAGACTGTGGAGTGAACATTCTTTGTCCTTAGGAAATTAATTTTGATGGCATTATCTGAGTCATCACTCAGATTTTCCACAAATGACAGTTCCTCATTTGGCCAGTTAAATTGTGGCAAGCTTTAACCCAGATGTTTCCCCTTAATCTCTGCCTAGCCCCTGTCTAGCTTGAGGCCTCTCTGGCTTCCCCTGGAGAAGGCCAGGATCTCTATGTAGGGAGAGTCTCCATTTTTTGCTTTCTTCCTTATCACTTTCTACTACTCATTCTTCTACTTTGTCCAGAAAACTTAAGTTGTAGTAGGGTAGCAGTTAATTTACCCTTAAGCAGAGGAAATGGAGCTCAGTGGAGACAGAGTTGAAATTTCTTAGGAAGGATTCTCCTGTAACAAAGATATAAAAGCCTTTCTTCTGTGATTCTTTTTCTATATTGGCCTCTTCACTCTCACACATAGGTGTGACACCTCTGTTAAGTTAAAGGTGGGAAGAGCCAGGGCAAAGGGAAGAGTGCTTTGTTAACTTCTCCCAAATATGCATTTTTTTCCTAATTTCCCTCTTACCAACACTTTCTACTTCATGATTTCCTCTTTTCTAGTCTGATTTGGGGATTTCAGTTCTCACTGCATTTGCATTATATCCTTCTGACATTTGAAAGAAAAAGACCCTTCTTCATTTTCCAGGAGAATTTTCTTTCTTCCTTGCAATAAGAGCAACCCACTATGTCCGTCATTTCTATCTCTTTCCTCTCCATCTTCCCAGTAGTCTTAACATTAAGCTCCTTTGTAGCAGGAAATTGAAGAAGACCCCATAATATTATAAGAGAGAATTTGACCTATACACTGAGGAAGTTTTGAAATGAGAGCCAGGACTGAGTTTGGGTCATTTAGTATCCCAAAGATAGAAAGGTTTCCCACTCTCTGAGTCCTATCATGCTTACTTTGATTGAAACGCTCTTTAAATTTTTTTGCCTGTTTTTGGAGTAACAATTATATAAATTTTATTATAGAGATATTAAAATATTTTTTCATCTATCTTCCCAATAATTCATTTTTCTTAAGTACTACATGAGGTACTTTTGTTTGTTGAAGTTTGGGAAACAAGTTTATATTTAATTTTTCCATACACATTCATGAGTTTTGATTAAATTCTTAGGCAGTGTGGTGCCTCATGTTTTTTGTTGTTGTTTCTGTTCTTTTTTTTTAAATTTTTTTTTAACGTTTATTTATTTTTGAGACAGAGAGAGACAGAGCATGAACAGGGGAGGAGCAGAGAGAGAGGGAGACACAGAATCTGAAACAGGCTCCAGGCTCTGAGCTGTCAACACAGAGCCTGACACAGGGCTCGAACTCACAGACCATGAGATCATGACCTGAGCCGAAGTCAGATGCTTAACCGACGAGCCACCCAGGCGCCCCATGTTGTTTCTGTTCTTAACATTTTTGTTTTTCAAGACTTTTCTCTTGAATCAGTTTCTCTTGCTGTTCATTTGGATATGAATATTTGCTTGAATATCAACCTCCTAAAGTGGTATAATTGAGAAAAGGGTATATTTCTAAATTTCCATCACTGTAGTCATTTTCTCCTTTTTTGCTCAATCCATGCATGGCAGAGGTACATTAGCTTCATACTTACTACTTACTATCCATTTTTCTTATCTTTCTGCCTAATACAGTCTTCTATTCTGGTGGCAATGTGCTCAGCTTGAGAAATCAAATGGTGTAGTCTCCTTTATATAGGGGTCATTGAGTGGCACACTTCTGTTCAGAGTTATAAGTGGAGTAGAGATTGGCCTCCTTCTTGAAGTCTGCCACTTTAGCTCCTATCTTAAGACAATAAGGTGATTTGGGGGATGAAAATACTAAGAAGGATTTATCAAAAAGCCAGGAGAGGTTGAGTCCCTCAGGACATCTTGGAACTGCCTACCTCTGAACTGGCATAGACTATCTATCTCTAGAAGTATATATGTGAGGGAAAAAAACCCCAAATATTTACCTTGTATAAGTTGCTGTTACTTGGATTTCTGTTATACACAACTGAATCTAAGGCTAATATATTCAACCATTCTGGGTTCCTGGGTAGATCTTGAGTTTCCTTTTTGTTTTCATCACTCAAGTGGGTAAAATCTGGAATGATTGAATTACCTAATAAAAAGTAATTATTGCTTCCAACTTTTAAAAATGGAAATATAGTTGACTTACAATATTGTATTAGTTTTAGGTATACAACATAGTGATTTAAAAATTATATACATTATGCAATGCTCAGCATAATAAGTATAGTTACCATATGTCATGATACAGGTTATTACAGTATTATATTGACTGTATTCCAATTCTTTCATTCTGGATTATCTGCTTCTTTTTGAGATAGTTGAATGATCATTTAAAAAATGGCTCTATTTTTATTATGATGACTTAAAGTATATATTTTGACAGAGAAAGAAATGGCCTGTGTTCTTTAAAAGAGATGGACATTTGAAACAGGTTGTTTTAAAAAAACAGAAGTGCATAAAAGGCAAGTGTTGAAAGCATAATAATTCAAGCTCTCTTTTAATGAAAAGTTGTTCTTATACTAATAATAAGCAGGGGCTTATGTGAGAGATAGAAAAATGTAGAGGGGAAGTCCCCAGGGAAGATTTTCCTCTTTTTGAAGATTCACTTGATTGCATGGTATGTCTATTTCCTCCATTTTCTTTCTGTTCTGAGCATCTAGAACAAAAACTGCAAAGCCAGAGTTTGCTGCCAAGAATCTCTTTATGATTTACAGAAAGAACTGATTTTGAGTGAAATAGAAGCATGAGGAAGCCAAATTTACTTCTCTCCACAATGTGACCCCACATGGAAGTCTTTGAGTAGCTCTGGAAAGGCACCTGTTATAAGGCTTACCAAAGACAGTAGCATTATCCTTTCTTAATGCACAAAATAGAAACCTTAGGTTAAAATATCTAAAGGAGTTGCTCTAAGTTATATATCCCTTTATAAACATTGATTTTTTAAACTGCACATCCTTTGTAAATTAGATGAAGTATACATGCCTATCATGGAAAAATTAGGAAATAAACAGTAACATAAAAGAAAAAAAAAGAATCTAAACCACCCATAATACCATCACTCTATTTAAGTATGCTTATGTAATAATAGTGTTTCATGATCCGCCTTTTCATTCAGTAACATAATATTTTACCTATTGAATATTTATTACATAAGTCTTCATGTAATGTGTGTAGTTACTGTCTTAAAACAATTGAGGAGAAATTCCTATAAGCATATCTCCTACATGCATATCTCTTCTACAGTATTCATTTCCTAGATAAATCCAGCTTTTTGACCTGCATTGCCATGAAGTTCTGAAGGTAACTACACAGGACACAGCCAGGGTTTCCAGGAGAGGAGGTACGGCACAGCAGAATTCTTACTGATCTGGAAGTCAGCACAACTGCTTCCTTCACTTCCTTGTGTGACCTTGGACAACACACTTGCTTTCACTTGGTCTCATCTATGGAATGACTATGAGAATGTCTACCCTAATTCTGTCACAGAGTGTGTGAGGTTGAATTGAGAGAGTATGTCAAAGTATTTTGTAAATGATAAAGAGCTTTCCAAGTGAAAAGTATTAATATTAACTGAAATCAATCAATCATATATACTATGTATAAGATTCTGTTCTAATTAATCTCCTTTATTCATGACAGCCTTTCTGTGAGGGAAGTATTATCATTAGCTCTAGTCTATAGATTTAAAAAATCAAGAAAGAAAGGATAACTTGGGTAAGCTCACACAGTTAGCGATAGTACTTAAATTTGTAACCAATTTATTTTTCAGAGTGTTGGCCCTTCTCCTTGATAGTAGCAGGAAAGTGTGGGCCTTGTAGTTAGCCCACCTGGGATCCAAATACTATCTCTGACTATGTAAGTTTCTCCTTGTGCCTGTTTCATTATTGGAAAATCAGAGATACTATAACACCGACCTGACCTCTTTGGGTTGTTATGAGTAGAAAATAAAGACTTACTTGTAAAGGACTTGGAACAGGTGCCAGGCCCCAAACAAGTGACTCAAAATGTTAATTATTATTCTTGTCAATAAGGATAACCCTTTCCATAAGAGCAAACCCTGTGGTGGTGAATTTGCACATCTAAACTTGTTAAAGTAATAAATGCACTTTCTATTTTCCTATGATATTGTTTCCCCACGTGTCCATGCTCTTACTTTTCCTAAAATCTTGAACATACATAATTTTTGGTTTTATGAATAGCTTTTACTTTGTGAGGAAGTTAGTTACAGTTGAGGGATATTCAACATTTAGCTTACCAAGGGTTTAAAGGCAGTTAGTAAACATCACTACATTTGAAAGTAGAAACTAGACATGTTTTTTTTTTCATTTTTCACAAGAAAACTAACAATAGGTTTTTAACTATGATCTTGCTTTTTTTTTTAAATTTTTTAACGTTTATTTATTTTTGAGACAGAGAGAGAGAGAGAGAGCATGAACAGGGGAGGGTCAGAGAAAGAGGGAGACACAGAATCTGAAACAGGCTCCAGGCTCTGAGCAGTCAGCACAGAGCCCGACGCGGGGCTCGAACTCACGGACCGTGAGATCATGACCTGAGCCGAAGTCAGACGCTTAACCGACTGAGCCACCCAGGCGCCCCAATCTTGCTTTTTTTTTTTTTTAAATTTAAATGCTCAGAAAAGAAAGAACACTATCTTTATACTGCTCTCCCTAAAACCGTTTCTCTCTCCCTCTCTTTTTGGGATGCAGTTTGGCTTTGAGAAAATATTGTATAAAATGGTAGTGGTATATCAAATAATTTAATACTATGGAAAGGATTGTGAACCAATCATAGTATTTGGAATTGCAAGAAGGGATCATTGAAGAGTTAGTGGCTGCGTAAATGTATTAACTGAATAAACCCAAAGTGGAGATTTTTAATATTATGGTAGAAATATTTTCTGGCTTGACTACCTATTCTTCAGCTCTTTGATTTTCGGATCTCAGGAAACTGAAAAGTCACATATCCTGGGAAGGGGTATAAATTAGAAAACATCCTCAAAGGACTGGTTAAGTGAGAGATACATGGCAGGGTTCTGGTAAGTAAGATTGACTAAGGAGCTCAACAATTTCTCATATCAAAGGGAAAAATAATTGTTCTATCTAGAAAGTCTGTTTCAAAAATCACAAATCCATAATGTGCAAATCTTTCGAACTGAGTAATCCATTTCTTTACCAGGAAACTGTTCTAAGATAAAAACCCCAGAGGGAAAATTGATATATGCATATAGTAGTCTTACATCCTGGATTTTATGGGGGCAGTTTTTGGATTAGATGATGAGTCCAATCCAGTTCGAAAACATCATTATGGCAAATCTTTATGAAGATTTAATTGAGGTATTAATTTTTACACTAAAATAGTGGAAATACTGTAATGTATAGTGAAAGGATTGGTGGTAGATGGAAGGAAGATCTGAATCCCTGGATAATAATGAAGTGGTCATTATTGCATAATGGTGGCATTCATTTTTCTCCTAATCCCCCTTCTGGAAATTCCCTTTCTTGCACAAGTCAGCTTCAAGCTACTTGGAAGGACAATCCTCCTTCTAGGAAAATATTCATCTCACCACATAAAAAATTACAATCCATACTGTATTAGTATGAATGGAATGTTATAGTTCCTAAAAAACAATAATTATAAAAACTTGCTATAGTATAGGAATGAGTTTGATGTTATAGTAAGCAAAGCATATGTATAAATGAAAATACCTTACAGGGATTGAATTCTAGATGCTTTTCTTCTTTACTGATTTTCCTTAATGTTATTTTTACACTGTTTTAACAACAAATAACAATGAACTGTCACTTATTTTTTTAAACTTAGGTAATTTATTATAAAGTAGATCATTTCCCTCTCCAGTTTTAGTAGGAGATAACCTATCATCTAAAACCTAACTAATTGACTAAGCTTTTGGTAGCACTTTGTCTAGGTAAAAGTATTGGCAATCAGAATACTGTATTTTGGAGTATTTTGATTGATGTTGTTAGAATTAGAATTTGCTCCTTAAGGAGCTTAGAAAGAGGTAATGTGTAAGGAAAACAAATGACATATGTCTAAATGTCTTTAGGCTACCATAGCATTACTGTCCCATAGAAATTTTGGATAATTGCTTTTAACGGTTTATTTGCCAGGGGTGACCACATCACCAAAATAGTACAGTCAAATATGAAAAGAATGACAAACAGAAAAAAATACATTTCCTTCTTTTATTTACAATCAGACAACTAAACAAACAAAATGGCATAATTTTATTGATCCCAGAACTGTTAATCTAAATTATCAAATAGAACACAGATATTTTCATATGAACACTCCAGAAAACACCTAGATGTGTACATTCCTTAGGTCATATACACTCTAAATGGCAAAGTGGAACCCAGTACTTCCATGTATTTATATATAACCTGGCCACTTTATGATTATAAGTGGCCTCATAGATGCTTAATTTCATAAACTGATATAGTTAATATCACTAGACTTATATTTGAAGATTTGAATAACTGTATAATCCTGACTGCTTTTTGTGAGACTATACTGACCTGATAATGGAGGGATCATCAAGTGTATCTTGGATTATGTTGAGATGCCCCAGAACTTTCCTCAGGGCTGCCTTTATCTCCTTATTCCGGAGGCTGTAGATGAGGGGGTTGAAGAGTGGGGTTACCATAGCATAGAACAAAGTTGCAACTTTCTGTATACCAGCAGAATGTCTGAGTCTAGGGCTCACATACATGACCATCAAGGAGCCATAGAAGAGTGATACCACAGCCAAATGAGACCCACAGGTAGAGAAGGCCTTATGTCTCCCAGTGGCAGAAGGCATACGCAACACAGCTAATAAGACAAGCGTATAGGATCCAAGGATGAAGAGGAAGTTACCAAATATAACTAATGAGCTTAGAGTGTAGCAAAGCTGTTGGGTTGTTGGGGCAGAGGCACATGCCAATGCAAACAGTGGCCCTGGGTCACACACAACATGGTCAATAACGTTCGGACCACAGAAGGGCATCTGAGAGATGAATACAATGGGGATCACGAACCACAGAAATCCACAAACCCAGCAGATAATGACCAGTTTGGTACAGAAATGCCCAGTCATGATATTAGGGTAGTGCAAGGGACGGCAGATAGCAAGGTACCGATCAAAGGCCATGACGGCCAAGAGGAAACATTCAGATGTTCCCAAAGAGAAAAAGAAATAAAATTGGAGGAAACATCCAGCAAATGAGATGGTCTTTTTATCTGAGAGGAAGTTGACCAACATCTTGGGGACTGTAGAAGAGACATACCAGATCTCTAGAAAGGAGAAATTCCCCAGGAATCTGTACATGGGGATGTGGAGTCTCCATTCACACCACAGAGCACAGACAATGGCCCCGTTCCCTGTTACAGTCAAAGCATACATTGTAGTAAAGAGTGAAAATAGGAGGATCTGAATTTTCCACTCACAGGAAAAACCTAAGAGTATAAATTCTCTTACAGAAGCAAAGCTGGAATATGGCTCAGAGACATTCATTGAGTCACTAACCTGCAAGATCAAGAGACATATTGTTATCAGTTAGGACTGGTTTCAAATGTGCTCCTTTTTCAGGGTAAAGAGAAGACAATGAACATGGGGTCATCAGGAAGAGAATGTAGTCTACTTGTTCTTGGCTATATACTCTGAGTTTTGGGCATAGTAGGTAGCTGGCTGCACAGAAACAAACTTTTGCCTGCTTCTGAATCTCTCCCTCATTATGCCACCATGATAGAACTAGGCAAAATTAAACTCACTTTGTAAAGCTTGTTATTTTTGGGTGGGGAATGATCTATGATAGTTTCTGAGTAGCATATAACACAGAGTTAACACTTAGTTTCTTATCCTAAACCCATTTTATAGTGCAAGAGACTCAGTAAAGAAGGTTTTAATTTTACCATTAACATCTCAATTAAATATATTACTTAACATATCATTTAAATATGAAAAGAAATGGACATATTGTATAGCAATTTGGCAGTAAGTTTAAAGCCAATATCCCTGTATTTTGGTTGTTACTGCTGTTAACTTAAGCATCGTAAAAATGTAATTCTATAATTTTACTTACCAACACTGACTTTTAATATTGCAGTTCTTCAGTGTCTTCTGTAGGAAGCAGTGGCTTTAAGTTTTCACTTAATCTTTCACCTGTAAAAGTTTGCAAAGTAACAGCTAGGTATGGGACTTTTTTTGAAGTCTTTCTTTCCATAAAATTTGGGATTGATTTTTCTTATATGCTTGTTTAAATTAAAAATTTGTACCAGATGGGGTGCCTGGGTGGCTCAGTTGGTTAAGTGACTGACTGTGGCTCAGGTCATGATCTCGCAGTTTGTGAGTTCGAGCCCCGCGTCAGGCTCTGTGCTGACAGCTCAGAGCCTGTAGCCTGCTTCAGATTCTGTGTCTCCCTCTCTCTCTACCCCTCCCCTGCTCACGCTCTGTGTCTCTCCATCTCTCAATAATAAATAAATATTAAGAAAACTTAAAAAAATTGCACCAGAAAAGAGAAGTCAAATACTTTTTCTTTAAGTACACTTACTTTATCCTACATTCTCATGGAAAAGGTGTCAGGGATCTAAGTTTCCTGAGTGTGTGTGCATGTGTGCGTGCGTGTGTGTGTGTGTGTGTGTGTGTGTGTGTGTGTGTGTGTGTTGTGTGGCAATATGCAGGGATGTGAGTTCTGAAAGTTGTAAAGGCTTACATTTGGGTCACAAACAAAAATTTTCAAAAACAAATTTGCTTCTAAACTATTGTCCATACCAGTGCTCTGAGAAGTCTTTTATAATGATTTGGTGGAAGCTGTCTTTGTGCTTTTAGTAGCATGTATCTATTTTTTAAACGTTCCCAAACAGGAATATTAATATTAGAATTAAGAAATTCTGGAATGAAAGAGAATTGACACGGAGGTGTCATGACTTTCTGCAGTGCTCAAAAGGTAAAAATACCATAGTTTTGACATCTACCAAATCTCTAGGGGACCTGGGTGATGAACCATATACTTCTTTGGATAAAGAGTTTTATTGCTTCACAAAAATTAAGAATGTACTTTCTTTATCACACGTTCTCCTGGGACTTGGCCTCTATGGCATTAGGAAAGTTCTTCTCTAAGCTGATGGATACTTAAAAAGTTAATGATTGCATGTTCTCTCAGGAGTCAGTAAAGAGTGACAACTTCTCTGAGGCACTATTATTTACAAATAGTTTGCCTACCTGGAATATAGATTCTAAAAAGTTTTTAGAAGACAAAATTTGAGGAACAATAAAGCAAAATGTGTCATCAAATTTTTTTTTTATTTTTTTAATGTTTATTATGATAGAGAGAGGGAAACAGAGCATGAGTGGGGGAGGGACAGAGAGAGACGGAGACACAGAATCCAAAGTACGCTTCAGGCTCTGAGCTATCAGTACAGAGCCCGATGTGGGGCTCGAACTCACAAACTGCCAAGTCATGACCTGACCTGAAGTTGTACACTTAACCGACTGAGTCACCCAGGTGCCCTTACCAAAAGTTTTGATATGAGTTTCAGGAACACTTCTAATGTCTGTGCACATGTTGGAAGATACAGAAATGAAGTACAGTGAGCTTGATGAGGAAAATGTCGAGGTATAGAACACTGTAGGACATTGACAATAAAATTTGTAGAAGTTAGAAGTAGCTTTTAAAAGGACAGCTTGTCAGAATTCTTTAGGTAGGAGAGAAAAGAGCAAGAAGTGTCAGGTTTTTTTTTTTAACGTTTTTTATTTATTTTTGAGACAGAGAGAGACAGAGCATGAACGGGGGAGGGGCAGAGAGAGAGGGAGACACAGAATCGGAAGCAGGCTCCAGGCTCTGAGCCATCAGCCCAGAGCCCGACGCAGGGCTCGAACTCACTGACCGCGAGATCGTGACCTGAGCCGAAGTCGGACGCCCAACCGACTGAGCCACCCAGGCGCCCCTGAAGTGTCAGTTTTTTAAGGTAACTGACTTCAATACTACAGAGGAACATGTGGCTTCCCAGTTAATATGAGAGGAGTATTTGATGTCATTGATTGGTGTCCCCTTTTTACCTTATGGCATATGAAATTTATGTAGTATGACTAAAACCCCCAGGTGGGAATGATGCTCATACCACATGGTGTAAACTGATAGAGAACATCATGATTGTATTCCATAGGAACACGGGTCTGTGGACCACAGAATGACTGAGGAATATCTAAAAAACAAACTCCTCACATGGAAAGACTAAGGAGGAAAAATGGTATTTAGACCTTTATTACCTCTTAGTTATACTACTTCAGGACTTAGAAACTCCTAAAACATAGCCTTGATCTTATTACTTGCCTGATAAAAAACATCAATGGTTTTATTCAGAAATTCTCAAGTTATCCATAAATTGGTATCAATTTTCTTATCTTTCCTTACTCCCTTTTATACATAGATTGGACAGCATTTTATTCTCTAGATAGCTTTGAATTTCCCATATTCATTTCTTTGTGGTCTCTCTGTTTAGAATCTTCATTACTTCCATATACACCTGCAAAAACCCCATCTATCCTTCAAGGTCTATTTCAAATGACATTTTTCCGTAATGCTTTTCCTTATTCCCCTAACCAAAGCAACTTTTCCATCTCTGAATTTTTATTTAACCATCTTTGTATCTTTCCTAAAACATTTGTCATAAGCTGCTGTATGTTATCGTTATTTGTGTACTTATCTTTTCTCTCCTCCCACATTGTTAAGTCTTTTGAAGTTGAGAACAAACATCAATCAACTTAGAATTAATCAAGGTGAAAAAATACATGCATCTACTGGTCCTCATTAAATATTTGTCATATAAATGACATTTTAAAAATTATATGAGTTTTATTATTTGTAAAAACAACACCTGGCATACCAAAGTTAATAAAGACAACTCCAAGGTGCATGACTGCATTATCCTGTATTTACAGATGTGAAAGAAATTTGGAGGAAGGGAGAAATCTATACAGTTTAAAACTCCCTATGACAGACATCTTAGTTCATTGAAGAGGGCTTGAGGTATGACGTAGAATAATGCTACTCAAAGTATGGTCATTGCACCAGTGCAGTCCTCAAATTGTTACCAGTCCATGACAAATACAGAAATCAAGAGTAAGCATTTAAACACACACACACACACACACACACACACACACACACACACACATTATTAACAGTAGACTAATTATGGAAAGAACCCAAATGTCCTTTACTGATGAATGGATAAAGAAGATGTGATATACATACACAAGAACTATTACTCAACCATAAACAAGAATGAAATCTTGCCATTTGCAATAACATGGATAGAGCTAGAGAGTATTATGGAAGAGAAATACGTCAGTCAGAGAAAGACAAATAGCATATGATTTCACTCATATGTGGAATTTAAGAAACAAATCAAACTAACATGGGGAGAAAAAAGAGAGGCAAACCAAGAAACAGACTCTTAACTATAGAGAATAAACGTATGGTTACTAGAGGGGAGGTGGGTGGGGAATGGGTTACATAGATGATGGGGATTAAGGAGGTCACTGGTGATGAGCACTGGGTGTTGGATGGAAATGTTGAATCACTATATGGTACACCTGAAACTAATATCACACTGTATGTTAACTAACTGTAATGTCAATAAAAAGCTGAGAAAGAAAACACTGAAATAAAAACATTTATGGGAAACAAGTTTTATGTGTGTTTAATAATACAGAATGCGCTATATATATGTTTTTATATTTCAGTTTCTACTTATTTTTACCTTACAAAATTGTCAACTAATGAATGGAAAAAAAAGCTAGGCTTCACTTAAGGTAGTTTCACAAGCATTGAATTAGAGGACAAATGAATTTACTTTTATTTTTTATTTTTTAATACTTTTTTCAAAATTTTTAATTATTTTCATTTTGAGTATAGTTGACATAATGTTACATTAATTTCAGGTGTACAAATTAGTGATTGGACAAGTTTACATATTATACTGTGTTCTGCACACTTATAGCTATAATCTGTCCTGTTACATTGCTACTACAGTATCACTGAATGTATTCCTTATGCTCTGCTTTTTATTCCTGAGTTGTTAAATCCGTAGCTGGAGACCTGTATCTCCCCCTCCCCTTCATCAGTTTTGCCCAGCTCCCCACCCCCTTCCTTTCTGGCAACCACTAGTTCTCTGTATTTATAGGTCTGATTCTGCTTTTTCTTTGTTTTTTTTTTTGTTTGTTTGTTTTTTAAGATTCTGTTTATGAGTAGAATCATATGATATTTGTCTTTCCTGGTCTGACTTATTTCACTCAACATTATACTCTCTAGGTCCACCAATGTTGTCTCAAATGGCATAATCTATTGCATCCTTTTTATGGCTATATAATATTCCTGTGTGTGTGTGTGTGTGTGTGTGTACGCACCACATTTTCCTTATCCATTCATCTATTGATGAACACTTAGGTTGCTTTCTTAGGTTGTCTTGACTATTGTAAATAATGGTACAATAAACATAGGAGGCACATATATCTTTCTGACTTAGTGTTTTTGTTTTCCCTGGGTAAATACCCAATAGTGGAATTATTAGATCATATGGTATTTCTACTTTTAACTTTTTGAGGAAACTCCATACTGTTTTCCACAGTGGCTATACCAATTTACATTAATAACCATTGGTGCATGAGGGTTCCTTTTCTCCTCATCCTTGCCACCACTTACTATTTCTTGTCCTTTTTATTTTAGTCATCCTAACAGATGTGAAGTGACATCTCATGGTGGTTTTGATTTGCATTTTTCTGATGATTAGTGATGTTTAGCATCTCTTCATGTGTCTGCTGGCCAACTGTCTTCTTTGGAAAAATGTTCAGATCCTTTGCCCACTTTTAAATTTGATTATTTTATTTATTTATTTATTTATTTATTTATTTATTTAATTAAATTAATTAATTTATTTGATGTTGAGTCGTGTAAGTTCTTTATAGATGTTGGATATTACCCCCTTATTGGATATATCATTTACAAATGTCTTCTTCCATTCAGAAAGCTGTCTTTTTATTTTGTTGATGGTTTCCTTCTCTGTACAAAAGGTTTTTATTTTGACATTGTTCCAGTAATTTATTTTTGCTATTGTTTCTCTTGCCTCAGGAAAACTATCTAGGAAAATGTTGCTATGGCCAATGTCAGAGAAATTACTGCCTATAATCCCTTCTAGGAGTTTTATGGTTTCAGGTCTCATGTTTAAGTCTTTAGTTCATTTTGAGTTTACTTTTGTATATGGTGTAAGAAAGTGTTCCAGTGTCATTCTTTTGCATGTAGCTGTCCAGTTTTCCCAGAACCATTTATTGAAAAGACTGTCTTTTCCCCATGGTGCATTCTTACCTTCTTTGTCATGGATTAATTGACCATATAAGTATGAGCTTATATCTGGGTTCTATCATGTTCTATTTTTTTTTTATTTTTCTATTTTATTTTTTAAAGCTTTTTTTATTTTTGAGAGAGAGAGGGAGGGAGAGAGCAAGCGAGTGAGAGAGAGAGATGAGTTAGTGCATGTGGGAGAGGCAGAAGGAGAGGAAAAGAGAGAGAATCCCAAGCAGGTTCCATACTGTCAGCACGGAGCCAATTTCAGGGCTCAGACTCACAAATTGTGAGATCATGACCTGTCAAGAGTTGGGTGCTAACCCGACTGAACCACCCAGGTGCCCCTCTATCCTGTTCTATAGATCTATGTGTGTATTTTGTGCCAGTACCATATTGTTGATAACTAGTATATCTTGAAATCTGGATTTGTGACACCTCCAGCTTCATTCTTTCTCAAGATTGCTTTGGCTATTTAGGGTCTTCTGTGTTTGCATATGAATTTTAGTATTCTAGTTTGGTGAAAAATACTGTTGGTGTCTTAACAGGTATTGCTTTGATTTTGTAAATTATTTTGGGTAGTATGGCCATTTTGAAAATGTTAATTCTTTCAATCCTGAAGCTTGGAATATTTTTCCATTTGTTTGTGTCATATTGAATTCCTTCATCAGTGTTTTATAGTTTTCAGAGTACAGGTTAAGTACTCACCTCTTGGTTAAGTTTATTCTTAGGTATTTTATTCTTTTGTTTTTACTTTCTTTTCTTTTTCTTTCAAGTTTTTATTTAAATTTTATATTTCAGGTGTAGAATTTAGTGATTCATGAGTTACACAAAACATCCAGTGCTCATCACAACAAGTGCCCTCACCTCTAGTAACCCTCAGTTTTTTCTCTATACTTAAGGTTTCCTTCCTCATCTGTTTTTTGGAATAGTTTGAGGAGAATAGGTATTAGTTCTTCTTTAAAGTCTGGTAGAATTCACTTGTGAGTGCATCTGGTCCTAGACTTTTATTTTTTGTTTGTTTTTTTGATTACCAATTCAATTTTGTTACTTATAATTGATCTGTTTAGATTTTCTATTTCTTCCTGGGTCAGTTTTGGGAGGTTATACATTTCTAGAAATTTATCCATTTCTTCTAGATTGACCAGATTGTTGGCATATAATTTTTCATAGTATTCTGACAATCCTCTGTATTTCTGAGGTGTCAGTTGTCATTTATCTCTTATTACTGATTTTATTTATTTAGGTCTTTTCTCTTTCTTTTCTTGATGAGCCTGGCTAAGGGTTTTTAGTTTAGTTTAGTTTTTTTTTTTTTTCCCAGAAAACCAGCTTTTGGTTTTGTTGATTTTTTTCTGTTGTTTTTTTAAGTCTTTACATCATTAATTTCTGCTCTGATCTTTAATATTTCCTTTCTTCTACTCATGTTTGACTTTATTTTTTCTTTTTTTTCTAGTTCCTTTAGGTGTAAAGTTAAACTGTTTAAGTTTTTTCTTGTTTCTTGAGGTAAGCCTGTTTGCTTTATATTTCCCTCACAGAACCACTTTTTGCTGTGTCTCAATGATTATTTGGACTGTTGTATTTTCATTTTCATTTGTCTCCATGTATTTTTCTATTTCCTCTTTGCTTCATTGATCCATTGGTTGTTTAGTATCATTTAGTCTCCATGTGTTCGCGTTTTTCTTAGTTTTTTTTTCTTTTGTGATTTATTTCTAGTTTCATAGCATTTTGCTCAGAAATCATGCATGGTATGATCTCAATCTTCTTAAATTTATTGAGGCTTATTTTATGACCTAATATGTGATCTAATCTGGAGGATTTTCCATGTGCACTTGAAAAGAACATATATTCTGTTCTTTTGGGATCTAATATTTTACATGTATATGTTCTGTTCATCTGGTGCATGTGTTATTCAAAGACATTATTTCCTTATTAATTTTGTGTCTGAATGATCTATTCATTGATGTAAGTGGAATGTTAAAGTCTCTTACTTTTATTTTATAACCATCAATTTCTCTCTTTATGTCTGTTAATATCTGCTTTATGCATTTAGATATTACAGTGTTGGGTGCACAGATATTTAAAATTGTTATCCTCTTGCTAGGTTGATCCCTTTATCATTTAATGCCCTTCTTTGTCTCTTGTTACACTCTTTGTTTTAAAGTCTATTTTGTCTTGTCTAAGTATTACTACCCCAGCTTTTGTTTCCACTTCTATTTGCATGGTGAATGTCTTATCATCACTTCACTTTCAGTCTGTTTGCATCCCTAGGGCTGAGATGAATCTTTTGTAGGCAGTATATGGATGGGTCTTATTTTTTTTTTTTTATCCATATCACCACTCTATGTCTTTTGATTGGAGAATTTAAGATTCTCCATTTAGATTTAAAGTCTTTATTGATGGGCATGTACTTATTATCATTTAATCTAAAATTTGTTTCCTGATTGTTTTTGTAGTTATTTTTTGTTCCTTTCTTCTTCTCTTGCCCTCTTTCTTTGTAATGGATGAGTATCATAGTGTTTTGTTTGGCTTTCTTTCTCTTTATTTTTGTGTGTCTGTCATAGGTTTTGGGTTTGTAGTTATCATGAGGTTCAAAGAGAACAGTGAAACTCACCTGAATGAGGAGGGCATTCTAGCTAGGAGAAACTGTGTATAGAGAACCTTGATGGAAAGGGTGGTTTAGCTGTGATGTGAATTTTTGGGATGCTAAGAGGGGGAAGGGAGAGGATGGGAGTGGGTAAGGAAGAAAGCCTTACAGTAAGGAAGCTACTTTGGATGAACCAGAGAATGAAAAAGAAATAGGCAGATTAGAGACCCATCAAGTCAACAAATTGCTTCTCTCAAGTAATGTCAATCTAAAAATTTTTTGTTTTCATGATCCATCCCCTCAGACCTTGTGTCCTCCATCTATTACAAGTTCCTAAAACAACAAATAGCTAGAGGACTAGTTTAAATATTAATAATGTCATTACCCACATCTACTGCAATTAGTTTCTTTTCTTCATTCTCTAATATGCTTTGCCTTAAGTCTGCCCAAACTCATAGGATCTCTTTCCCTTATTGTTGTCTCAGTATTTGTTTTACAGTATTATCAGTGAGAAGACTTACGCTCAAAGCAGGAAAAACAAATAATGGTGATTTAGATTAATTTGATTTTAATTGTCCATTTTAGTAAATGAAGTGATTGTGTTGAGATGAGTTTATTTTCATTTATTTTTAAAATTTTTTAACTTTTTTTTATTTAAGAGAGAGAGAGTACATGAGCATGGGAGAGAGGCCGAGGGAGAGAGAGAATCTTAAACAGGCTCCATGCACAGCACAGGGCCTGACGTGGGCCTTTATGCCATAACCCTGGGATCATGACCTAAGCCGAAAGCAAGAGTCTGATGCTCAAATGACTGAACCACCCAGGTATCCCTCAGATAAGTTTATTTTTAGCCTTGACCTGTTGATATATTTTATAAGCATATATATTTTATTGTCCCCCCAGGCCCCCCAAAATTTTTAAAGACCTTTTAAATATTTTTATTGAGACATAAGTAACATATAACATGTTAGTTTCACATGTAGAAAATAGTGATTCAATATTTGTATATATCACAACATGATTTCCACAGTAAGTCTAGTTAACACCCATAACCATCACCACACAAAATTACAAGGATTTTTTTTTCTTGGGCAGAAATCAAATAACTTTCTCATCACTGGATGGGAATTCAATACGTTAGAGAACCAGTTGTTGGGGTGGAGCATTAGATGTATAGCTGAATGGGCTTATCTAGAAGTTTCTTTGCATTCTTAAGAATCTGTGACTGAATGATATGTAAACCTCATTATTTGGTAAAGATAGTTCAACAATGATTATGCATCATTTGACAAATGCTATCCTGAGTGTGGCCATAATACCTACAAGGAAGAGAATTAAAAACTAGAGAGTTTTGCAATTCTCAACATATTTTATGATAGCACAAAGTTGCCAATGTGGGGTGGTTTTGTCATTGTATGACACCAGAAAAACCAGGCTGCATGTGAGGGGTTTATGCTTGGAAAGGTCATGGTACTAAAAAGCTATCTAATTCCTGAAGTGTCTTAGTCTGTTTCCTGCTGTAACAAAATTACTATAGACTGGCTGGCATATCAATAACAGAAATCTATTTCTCACAAATCTAGAAACTGGAAAGTCCAAGGTGCCAGCAGATTCAGAGTCTGGTGAGGACATGCTTCTTATTCACAGATGGTTGTCACTGTGAATACTCACACAGTGGAAGAGCCAGGGATCTCTCGGGGGTCATTTTTATAAGAACACTAATCCCATTCATGATGGCTCCACTCTTGTGACCTCCCAATACTGTAATATCACATTGAGGGTTAGCATTTCAATGTATTATTTTGGGGCAACACAAATACTCAGTCCATAGCATGAAGGTTGTAAGGCTTTCAGGGCAAAGGAATACACATATCCCCTGCACAAAAATGATCTTTTCCAGATTTAGCAGTGGAAACAACTCTGATTCACAAATAATAGATACTGAGTTTTTGTTTTGATATGTAAAAGCATTTATACAGGTCATGATATGATTAGATAGAACTCTGGCTTGAGAGTCAGGAAGGAGTTTAGTTATGTAGCAACAAAATTATCACAGAGTAAATGGTATCTGTATAGTGGAGACTATTTTTAGAAACTGCCTAACTTGAAGGCAAATTCTTTTTCTGCCAAAAGCCAGAGATATCCCTGAGAATATTTGGAGAGAGAGAGAGAATGAGAGAGAGGAAAAGGAAGAGAGGAAAGGGAAGAGAGATTGAGACCACTCTCATAGGTAACTGCAGTCTAAAATTTTTCTAAAACTTTATGAAGAACACATTCTTTGAGTCCTGTCTTTTGCATGGATTTTAGCAGTAATTTAACAACAGCAAATAGAGTGGTAGAACTGTAGTTGCTTAGGATTCTGTAGAAAGAATTTAAAATTGGAGTATTGTAAATAGACTGATTAGGTTTTCTCTTCAATTAGTGCATTGACTTTGTATTACAGAAGAGCCACAGGGATTTTAGCTGATTTGGAATGTGGACAGTGTGGGCTACAGCAGAGGGTCATTATTCTCTGATGAGAATAATGGAAGAAGAGGATTTGAATAGGAGCAGGAAACAGTTTTTTTCTTATTAATGTAATTTATTGTCAAATTGGCTTACATACAACACCCAGTACTCATCCCAACAAGTGCCCTCCTGAGTGCCCATCACCCATTTTCCCTGCCCCCCCAAACATTCCACCCCCCTAAATGCTCAGATTGTTCTCTGTATATAAGTCTCTTATGGTTTGTATCCCTTTCTGTTTGTAACTTTTTTTTCCCTTCCCTTTCCCTATGGTCCTCTGTTAAGTTTCTCAAATTCCACATATGAGTGAAAATATATGATTTCTGTTTTTTTCTGACTAACTTATTTCACTTAGCATAATACACTCCATTTCCAAACACATTGTTGCAAATGGCAAGATTTCATTCTTTTTCATTGCCAAGAAGTATTCCATTGTATATGTATACCACACCTTCTTTATCCATTCATCAGTTGATGGACATTTAGGCTCTTTCCATAATTTGGCTATTGTTGAAAGTGCTGCTATAAACATTGGGGTACATGTGCCCCTATGAATCAGTACTCCTTTATCCTTTAGATAAATTCCTAGTGGTGCTATTGCTGCGTTTTAGGGTAATTGTATTTTTAATTTTTTGAGGAACCTCCACACTGTTTTTTTCGAGTGGCTGCACTAGTTTGCATTCCTAGTAGTGCAAGAGGGTTCCCCCTTTTCCACCTCCTTGCCAACACTATGGTTTCCTGAGTTGTTAATTTTAGCCACTCTGACCAGCGTGAGGTGTTATCTCAATGTGGTTTTGATTCTTAAAATTGCTTTTCTTTTTTTTTTTTTTTTTTTTGGCTGGCAAATTCTACTAACATTTTATTTTATTTTATTTTTTTGCTCATATATGAAATTTATTGTCAAATTGGTTTCCATACAACACCCAGTGCTCATCCCAAAAGGTGCCCTCCTCAATACCCATCACCCACCCTCCCCTCCCTTCCACCCCCCATCAACCCTCAGTTTGTTATCAGTTTTTAACAGTCTCTTATGCTTTGGCTCTCTCCCACTCTAACCTCTTTTTTTTTTTTTCCTTCCCCTCCCCCATGGGTTTCTGTTATGTTTCTCAGGATCCACATAAGAGTGAAACCATATGGTATCTGTCTTTCTCTGTATGGCTTATTTCACTTAGCATCACACTCTCCAGTTCCATCCAGGTTGCTACAAAAGGCCATATTTCATTTTTTCTCATTGCCACGTAGTATTCCATTGTGTATATAAACCACAATTTCTTTATCCATTCATCAGTTGATGGACATTTAGGCTCTTTCCATAATTTGGCTATTGTTGAGAGTGCTGCTATAAACATTGGGGTACAAGTGCCCCTATGCATCAGTACTCCTGTATCCCTTGGATAAATTCCTAGCAGTGCTATTGCTGGGTCATAGGGTAGGTCTATTTTTAATTTTTTAAAGAACCTCCACACTGCTTTCCAGAGCGGCTGCACCAGTTTGCATTCCCACCAACAGTGCAAGAGGGTTCCCGTTTCTCCACATCCTCTCCAGCATCTATAGTCTCCTGATTTGTTCATTTTGGCCACTCTGACTGGCGTGAGGTGACATCTGAGTGTGGTTTTGATTTGTATTTCCCTGATTAGGAGCAACGTTGAACATCTTTTGATGTGCCTGTTGGCCATCCGGATGTCTTCTTTAGAGAAGTGTCTATTCATGTTTTCTGCCCATTTCTTCACTGGGTTATTTGTTTTTCGGGTGTGGAGTTTGGTGAGCTCTTTATAGATTTTTGATACTAGTCCTTTGTCCGATATGTCATTTGCAAATATCTTTTCCCATTCCGTTGGTTGCCTTTTAGTTTTGTTGGTTGTTTCCTTTGCTGTGCAGAAGCTTTTTATCTTCATAAGGTCCCAGTAATTCACTTTTGCTTTTAATTCCCTTGCCTTTGGGGATGTGTCGAGTAAGAGATTGCTACGGCTGAGGTCAGAGAGGTCTTTTCCTGCTTTCTCCTCTAGGGTTTTGATGGTTTCCTGTCTCCCATTCAGGTCCTTTATCCATTTTGAGTTTATTTTTGTGAATGGTGTGAGAAAGTGGTCTAGTTTCAACCTTCTGCATGTTGCTGTCCAGTTCTCCCAGCACCATTTGTTAAAGAGACTGTCTCTTTTCCATTGGATGTTCTTTCCTGCTTTGTCAAAGATGAGTTGGCCATACGTTTGTGGGTCTATTTCTGGGGTTTCTATTCTCTTCCATTGGTCTATGTGTCTGTTTTTGTGCCAATACCATGCTGTCTTGATGATGACAGCTTTGTAGTAGAGGCTAAAGTCTGGGATTGTGATGCCTCCTGCTTTGGTCTTCTTCTTCAAAATTACTTTGGCTATTCGGGGGCTTTTGTGGTTCCATATGAATTTTAGGATTGCTTGTTCTAGTTTCGAGAAGAATGCTGGTGCAATTTTGATTGGGATTGCATTGAATGTGTAGATAGCTTTGGGTAGTATTGACATTTTGACAATATTTATTCTTCCAATCCATGAGCAGGGAATGTCTTTCCATTTCTTTATATCTTCTTCAATTACCTTCATAAGCTTTCTATAGTTTTCAGCATACAGATCTTGTACATCTTTGGTTAGATTTATTCCTAGGTATTTTATGCTTCTTGGTGCAATTGTGAATGGGATCAGTTTCTTTAGTTGTCTTTCTGTTGCTTCATTATTAGTGTATAAGAATGCAACTGATTTCAGTACATTGATTTTGTATCCTGCAACTTTGCTGAATTCATGTATCAGTTCTAGCAGACTTTTGGTGGAGTCTATCGGACTTTCCATGTATAATATCATGTCATCTGCAAAAAGCGAAAGCTTGACTTCATCTTTGCCAATTTTGATGCCTTTGATTTCCTTTTGTTGTCTGAATGCTGATGCTAGAACTTCCAAGACTATATTAAACAACAGCGGTGAGAGTGGGCATCCCTGTCGTGTTCCTGATCTCAGGGAAAAAGCTCTCAGTTTTTCCCCGTTGAGGATGATGTTAGCTGTGGGCTTTTCATAAATGGCTTTTATGATCTTTAAGTATGTTCCTTCTATCCCGAGTTTCTCAAGGGTTTTTATTAAGAAAGGGTGCTGGATTTTGTCAAAGGCCTTTTCTGCATCGATTGACAGGATCATATGGTTCTTCTCTTTTTTTTTGTTAATGTGATGTATCACGTTGATCGATTTGCGAATGTTGAACCAGCCCTGCATCCCAGGAATGAATCCCACTTGATCATGGTGAATAATTCTTTTTATATGCCGTTGAATTCGATTTGCTAGTATCTTATTGAGAATTTTTGCATCCATATTCATCAGGGATATTGGCCTGTAGTTCTCTTTTTTTACTGGGTCTCTGTCTGGTTTAGGAATCAAAGTAATACTGGCTTCATAGAATGAGTCTGGAAGTTTTCCTTCCCTTTCTATTTCTTGGAATAGCTTGAGAAGGATAGGTATTATCTCTGCTTTAAACGTCTGGTAGAACTCCCCTGGGAAGCCATCTGGTCCTGGACTCTTATTTGTTGGGAGATTTTTGATAACCGATTCAATTTCTTCGCTGGTTATGGGTCTGTTCAAGCTTTCTGTTTCCTCCTGATTGAGTTTTGGAAGAGTGTGGGTGTTTAGGAATTTGTCCATTTCTTCCAGGTTGTCCAATTTGTTGGCATATAATTTTTCATAGTATTCCCTGATAATTGTTTGTATCTCTGAGGGATTGGTTGTAAGAATTCCATTTTCATTCATGATTTTATCTATTTGGGTCATCTCCCTTTCCTTTTTGAGAAGCCTGGCTAGAGGTTTGTCAATTTTGTTTATTTTTTCAAACAACCAACTCTTGGTTTCGTTGATCTGCTCTACCGTTTTTTTAGATTCTATATTGTTTATTTCTGCTCTGATCTTTATTATTTCTCTTCTTCTGCTGGGTTTAGGCTGCCTTTGCTGTTCTGCTTCTATTTCCTTAGGTGTGCTATTAGATTTTGTATTTGAGATTTTTCTTGTTTCTTGAGATAGGCCTGGATTGCGATGTATTTTCCTCTCAGGACTGCCTTCGTTGCGTCCCAAAGCGTTTGGATTGTTGTATTTTCATTTTCGTTTGTTTGCATATATTTTTTAATTTCTTCTCTAATTGCCTGGTTGACCCACTCATTCTTTAGTAGGGTGTTCTTTAACCTCCATGCTTTTGGAGGTTTTCCAGACTTTTTCCTGTGGTTGATTTCAAGCTTCATAGCATTGTGGTCTGAAAGTATGCATGGTATAATTTCAATTCTTGTAAACTTATGAAGGGCTGTTTTGTGACCCAGTATATGATCTATCTTGGAGAATGTTCCATGTGCACTCAAGAAGAAAGTATATTCTGTTGCTTTGGGATGCAGAGTTCTAAATATATCTGTCAAGTCCATCTGATCCAATGTATCATTCAGGGCCCTTGTTTCTTTATTGAGCGTGTGTCTAGATGATCTATCCATTTCTGTAAGTGGGGTGTTAAAGTCCCCTGCAATGACCACATTCTTATCAATAAGGTTGCTTATGTTTATGAGTAATTGTTTTATATATCTGGGGGCTCCGGTATTCGGCACATAGACATTTATAATTGTTAGCTCTTCCTGATGGATAGACCCTGTAATTATTATATAATGCCCTTCTTCATCTCTTGTTACAGCCTTTAATTTAAAGTCTAGTTTGTCTGATATAAGTATGGCTACTCCAGCTTTCTTTTGGCTTCCAGTAGCATGATAAATAGTTCTCTATCCCCTCACTCTCAATCTAAAGGTGTCCTCAGATCTAAAATGAGTCTCTTGTAGACAGCAAATAGATGGGTCTTGTTTTTTTATCCATTCTGATACCCTATGTCTTTTGGTTGGCGCATTTAATCCATTTACATTCAGTGTTATTATAGAAAGATACAGGTTTAGAGTCATTGTGATGTCTGTATGTTTTATGCTTGTAGTGATGTCTCTGGTACTTTGTCTCACAGGATCTCCCTTAGGATCTCTTGTAGGGCTGGTTTCGTGGTGACAAATTCCTTCAGTTTTTGTTTGTTTGGGAAGACCTTTATCTCTCCTTCTATTCTAAATGACAGACTTGCTGGATAAAGGATTCTCAGCTGCATATTTTTTCTGTTTAGCACACTGAAGATATCGTGCCAAGCCTTTCTGGCCTGCCAAGTTTCAAAAGAGAGATCAGTCACGAGTCTTATAGGTCTCCCTTTATATGTGAGGGCACGTTTATCCCTTGCTGCTTTCAGAATTTTCTCTTTATCCTTGTATTTTGCCAGTTTCACTATGACATGTCGTGCAGAAGATCGATTCAAGTTACGTCTGAAGGGAGTTCTCTGTGCCTCTTGGATTTCAATGCCTTTTTCCTTCCCCAGTTCAGGGAAGTTCTCAGCTATAATTTCTTCAAGTACCCCTTCAGCACCTTTCCCTCTCTCTTCCTCCTCTGGGATACCAATTATGCGTATATTATTTCTTTTTAGTGTATCACTTAGTTCTCTAATTTTCCCCTCATACTCCTGGATTTTTTTATCTCTCTTTCTCTCAGCTTCCTCTTTTTCCATAACTTTATCTTCTAGTTCACCTATTCTCTCCTCTGCCTCTTCAAGCCGAGCCGTCGTGGTTTCCCTTTTGTTTTGCATTTCGCTTAAAGCGTTTTTCAGCTCCTCGTGACTGTTCCTTAGTCCCTTGATCTCTGTAGCAAGAGATTCTCTGCTGTCCTCTATACTGTTTTCAAGCCCAGCGATTAATTTTATGACTATTATTCTAAATTCACTTTCTGTTATATTATTTAAATCCTTTTTGATCAGTTCATTAGCTGTTGTTATTTCCTGGAGATTCTTCTGAGGGGAATTCTTCCATTTGGTCATTTTGGATAGTCCCTGGAGTGGTGAGGACCTGCAGGGCACTTCCCCTGTGCTGTGGTGTATAACTGGAGTTGGTGGGCGGGGCCACAGTCTGACCTGATGTCTGCCCCCAGCCCACCGCTGGGGCCACAGTCAGACTGGTGTGTGCCTTCTCTTCCCCTCTCCTAGGGGCAGGATTCACTGTGGGGTGTCGTGGCCCGTCTGGGCTACTTGCACACTGCCAGGCTTGTGGTGCTGGGGATCTGGCGTATTAGCTGGGGTGGGTAGGCAAGGTGCAGGGGGGCAGGAGGGGCAGGCTTAGCTTGCTTCTCCTTAGGCGATCCACTTCAGGAGGGGCCCTGTGGCAGCAGGAGGGAGTCAGATCTGCTGCCAGAGGTTTGGCTCTGCAGAAGCACAGAGTTGGGTGTTTTCGTGGAGCGAGCAAGTTCCCTGGCAGGAACTGGTTCTCTTTGGGATTTTGGCTGGGGGATGGGCGGGGGAGATGGCGCTGGCGAGCGCCTTTGTTTCCCGCCAAGCTGAGCTCTGCCATCAGGGGGCTCAGCAGCTCTCCCTCCCTTTGTTCTCCAGCCTTCCCGCTTTCCGAGCAGAGCTGTTAACTTATGACCTCCCAGACGCTAAGTCGCGCTTGCTGTCGGAACACAGTCCGTCTGGCCCCTCTGCTTTTGCCAGCCAGACTTGGGGGCTCCGCTTGGCCGGCGAGCCGCCCCTCTGCCCCGGCTCCCTCCCGCCCGTCCGTGGAGCGCGCACCGCCTCGCAGCCCTTCCTACCCTCTTCCGTGGGCCTCTCGTCTGCGCTTGGCTCCGGAGACTCCGTTCTGCTAATCCTCTGGCGGTTTTCTGCTAAAATTGCTTTTCTTAACTGGGTTGTGTGAACATGACTCATCTATATAAATTTTGTTACAAAATTGACATGTTAAGACACATCATTCGTTTTCTGAATTAGAACCTCCAGGGACAGGGTTCAGGCAAATATAATTTGTAGAAAGGTCCTATTGATTTTGATAGATACTCCTAGTTGAGAAAGAATGATATATAGAAATATTTGAAGTAAAGAAGTTAACTAGGAATTTGAAGAAGACAGAGAGCATATTATCTATGAAAGTCCAACCTATAAAATAAGAAATGTATATGATCTTCAATATAATGTATTCATTAAACTATAAGTATTACACAATAAACTATTGAAAGTAGAAATCTGATATCAAATTCTAGTTCCTTCTCATGAAATAAGTGCCTATGATAATAACATAATAATCTGTTTCATTCTGGGGTACATTTGTTTATAAATGTTTTTACAATGTGTTGACTATACTGGTAATTTTCTGCATGTCTTATGTTCTTTTACATGAGGGCTTTTTTTTTTTAATATGGGTGATTCAGCATTTGCATGTGCATTTGCTCATAACCTATGTTAAGATAGTCTTTGTCAGTTGTATTGCTGAGAAAGTCTGCTTTTCCTTTAAGACACTAATATTTCTGCTTTGTGACTCAGAAATGCCTATATTATTGGTATATTCTATACTCTATCACACTCTGATCTGAGTATGCATTGTTTTGACTAGTTAACTCTGTTCTAATGCCTATGTTTTCAGCTACATTCTAGTAATTGGGAATTTTCTTTTGGACGGAAAATTAACTTCCAAATGAGAGCCTGTACTGAGAACAAATTATCTGCAGACAGAAGAACAAAATATCATAATGATGGAGGTAGTTTAGTATTCATTTTTGCTAGGTTCTCTGACAAGTACATGAATTCACTTTATCCTTACCACAGCACTATAAAGAAACTTCTCTTATTGTTACCTCTTTAAATATGAAATAATGGAGTCATGCAGATGGGAGGGGCCAGGATTTGAATTCAAACAGCCTGTTTCTTACCACTACCACATTTTGCCTGTTAACTACAAAATTATTTGTAATTGTCTGTTAAGCAAATCAATTAAGTAGCCTCTGTACTGAATGTTTTCGAGCTTCCTGACCCACCTCTGATTTTGGCTGCATAGAGTCCCTTGGGAGCTCAGAATCAGCCTGATGGCATCCCTTCCCCCTCAGTCCACACCCATGTGTTGTCCTGCTTTCTTCCCATGGCATTTTCTGAAGTCACAGCCGCTGGCTTAGCATACCAGCCAATACATTTTGGAAACATAAGGAGTAAAGGTGCAACCATAGTTATTTGATAAACGTTTTAGCCTCATGCCATTCAGATAGACAATTCTCAGAGGTTCTAGGGGAATCAATCCCTCAGTGATTACTGTAGCTTCTTCTTAGTCCTCATTCCTGTTTCCTGAATCTACTTCCCAATAAACTACCTGCACCCAAGGCCTTGCCTCAGTTTTTCTTCTGGGACAACCCCAAAAAGCCATTCTACTTTAATTGTGTTGGAAACAAATAATTGGTAAACCACCTGTTAACAAAAGGATTTATTATCTGACAGTTAAGTTCACTCACTCTCACAGTAGAGAGATCAGTATTTCAAATGACTCATTTAATGCCCTAACTAGAAGTATATATACTTAAGCAATGTTAATATTAAGATCAGAATAGGTGAAAGGCAAGCTTTATATTTGAAGTGGGAGAAGAGTGATTGTGTGAAATGAGGCCGTATGAAGCTCCAGCAACCTGTGTGTTCCCAGGCACAGCAGATTTAGGAAAATGTACATATGTAAGTGGAGGATCCGGAAATTGACCTATCTATGCTTATGTACCTCTTGGAAAGTCTTCATGTATTCCTATGGATATACAAAAGCCAGTTTGAATATTAATTCTTTAGAATACTGTGTGTGCATGTACACCAAAACTAAACGAAACCAAAGAAAAACTTAATCACAGGGTATTTTGTATGTAAATGAAAGAAATCTACTCTATGTCCCAAGAAAAGTCGAGGAGATCTGTTGTAAAAGGGCTTTGCCGATAGTAATGGGAGGTGACTTACGTGCGGAGTCTGTGATTTCTTTTGATTTTGTTAAAGAACATGAAAACACAGAATTCATAAATATTCATATTCATTTAACATTTATTGCATGCTTTCTATGTGCAAGAGATGTCTCATTATCTCAGTAGAACCACACACTAATTGTTCTCTTGTGTAGAAATTACCATTCCAATTTTAGTTGAAATTAAGTGACTTGCCAAATTCACATAGTTGATTGATGGAAGAATTAGTTCCTATCCAGACCTTCTGATTTAAAGTCCCATATCCTTTCAAAGACATCACAATGTAATTGAAAAATCTAGCTAGAAGCTGAACAGAAACATAAGGCTTTCCCTATTCCCACCACAGACACAAATGTCTCGTATTGCTTTGACTGAAGTTTTCCTTAACACTAATTTCTACCACCACAAAACCCAGGCAAAATTAAATATTTCTTTCTTTGTGTTTCTGTGACAAATTGTATGTATATTGATAAGAACATTTATTGGATTTTATGGCGATTATCTTCTTACTTGTCTGTCTCCCCTACCAGATTGTTATTTGATGGAAGAGACTCGGTCTGAATTATCTTCCTAATTATCTTTATAATCCAGTGCCAAGCAAAGTGTCTAATATGGAGGAGGCTTTCAGTGACTATATGTCCAATGAATGACTGCTCAAGTGAATGAAAGTAAAAGGGTGGCCATTTCACCCATATCATACTAAACTAGATTATTTCACACTTCTGCTGGGTCTGCTGTCAAAGACTTTTAAAGACATTTTAAACTTTTCCAGAACTTTCCAGAGAGCATTTTTCATTTCCCTATTCCTAAGACTATAAATCAAAGGGTTGAAGAGTGGAGTCACCATTGCATAGAACAAGGTCATGATCTTTGGCATCAGGGTAGAATGGCTGGATCCAGGGCTCACATGCATCACCATAATCGTCCCGTAGAATAACAGCACCACGGACAAATGGGATCCACATGTTGAAAAGGCCTTATGCCGACTGGATGCTGAAGGCAACTGAAGCACAGCAAGTAGAACCAGGGCATAGGAGATGAGGATGAAGAAAAAGCTAAGGAGGATGATGAGGGAGCTTAGGGTATAGCTGATGAGCTTGGACACGGGGGCAGGAGCACATGAAAGGGTCAGCAGTGGGCCTGAGTCACATACAAAGTGGTCAATTGCATTAGGACCACAGAAAGGCAGTTGGGAGATAAGAATAACAGGTACCAGATACCAGAGAAAGCCACATACCCAACAGGAAATTGCTAGGTTGAAAGACTGTTGTCTGGTCATAACTGTAGCATAATGCAGAGGATGACAGATGGCAAAATAGCGATCAAAGGCCATTGCTGAGAGAAAGAAGCACTCAGTGGAGCCCATGGAAAAGAAAAAATATAATTGAAGGAAGCATCCAGTGAAAGAGATGGTCTTGGTCTCTGAGAGGAAGTCGATCAGTGTGTTTGGAACAGTGGAATTGACATACCAGATCTCCAGGAATGCAAAATTCCCAAGCAGGATGTACATGGGGGTGTGGAGATGTTGATCCCAAAAAACAGCACAGATAATGGCTCCATTTCCCGTGAGAGTCAGGAGGTAGATGATGGAGAAGAACATAAACAGGATGACCTGAATCTCCCTGCTGCAGGGAAAACCCAGAAGGATGAATTCTCTCACTGACTCAGAAGAGGATCCTGATCCAGAGATGTTCATTTAGGATGTAATCTGTGCAGCAATGAGACATCACCATGAGACCAAATCCTAACAACTGAGCATAACATACAATGTCCTTCATGATCTGATCTTTATCTACTTATTTAAACTCATCTCTTTCCCTGTGCACCTTTGAGCTCAATGTCCAGTAAGAATAGTTGCATTTCCACCAAATGACATGCTGTTCTCCCTACCTAAGGTGTCTTTTGCTCCTTCCTTCTTTCTTTCTATCTTTTTGCTTTTCTATCTCTTCAGTGTATAAGCTTTATGAGACAGAAGTTATGTTTTTCATTTCTATATTATCAATGCCTAGTGCAGTGCAGCCTCTATAGCCATGCCCACATATTTGCTGAATCAACATTAAACAAATGACTCATTATTTTTTTAAGCTAGAATGAATGAGAAGTAACATTCCAAAATCTCTGGTAGTTTTCTGCACTAAATAATTTACACCTTATACTTTGTATCATGGATATTTTTTTACATGTTTTAGCTTACCTACTAGACTATCAACCTCTGAGAATAGAGACCAACTGTTAATCATCTTTGATTCTTTTTCTGTATCTAATACATTATGTTTTAGGCCATATGTACTATGTAATTGTTAAATGAGTAAATCATTATACCTTCAGTTGAATCTTAATTCAGATTTCTATCTAGAAGCCCTTAGTCATTTCATGTATGTAGGGAAAGAAACATTCCATTAGACCTTGAAGCTGGGAGGGAAGTTGTAGGGGCAGATGAGAGTAAGGGCATACTACAAAGGGGAGGTAGTAGACCAATATGGTATGTGATTGGAGTAACCAAATGTACCTGTTTGTCTGGAACTGTCCCAATTTTAGCATTGACGGCCTTGTGATTCAGGAAACCCATTAGGCCCAGGGAAGCAGGATGGATGGTTAGTCATCCTATTTGAGATCCTGAAGTGGACCCAGCCTACACTAAAAATGTATATGCACTGGTTCCTTTGGGTCCTATTGAAGCCTATTCCTTTCAGTTGTCCACAGAGAAAAGGGAAAGGTTGTAAATATGACCTATGAAAGTACTGAGAAGATACCTGGGAACCATAACAAGGAGCTGCCCAAATTGCTTTCCTAGGACTTCTCGATGTCTGTGCCATCTGAATACTCTATTTGTCAAATACAGTTACATGACCAAGGTCCTAGGGTGGGTAGATGTAGCCCTGATACATTTCTTTCCCTCAAGACTAAATTACTCAGTAAAGCAGCAGTATGGACCCAGAAGATTTTCTTTGAGAAACTCTGCTTTTCTCTGCTCTTGTGGCCCACTTCAGACAGTTGCCACTTCAATTAATATTTCTGTAAAAGTATTATTAAAAGAAAAGTACTCCATGAAGCCCAAGAAGAAATATAACTGGAGGAAGCAGCCAGTGAGACAGATTGACTTAGTATTTAAGAAGAAATAGGAGTTTGTGTTCTGATCTAGATTGAGTTGATTATTTCCCCAAACATTTAATGATCTGGTTTCTCTGGCCAACCTAATGAAGAAAATGTATAGCAACTCAGGGAAGAGGAAAGACCTGAAATAGTTTGATTTGGTTTCTTCACTTAAGGTAAAGAAATACTTCGCTCTTCCCAAGGAGTCTTCTGGTGTTGGTATTAAGTATGTTTATGTCTGACATATCCTGTAGGACTTTTAATTTCTCCATGCCATTATCTTGGTTTGGCCAGGTTTTCTGCCTGGGTCTGCTTCTCTCAGCTTGCAGTGATATCATAGGATCTATTTTTACCAGATAAAACCATTACTGTGATTTTCCCACCTGTGGCTACTCATGAGTTAAATATGTATGTGTGTGTTTACATATATATACACACGACATGAAGAGCCAACATTAGTTTTAAATGCATTTATGAAACATCTCAAAACTGATTTGCTTTTCCTAATTTCATAACCTGCTAAGACTTCCTAGTGAATGGTATTTGTATTGTGACTTTGTCTTCAGTGCTATGTCTCTTTGGAACCCTGGAGTGATGTGTACATACAGCTCCTAAAATGGAATCAGGGAAACAATGCTTTCAGTCTTGTTTAACATTATCTTCTATGAGTTCTTGACATAACTGACTCTTGTTTTCAAAAGAACCTATCTTGGAGTTGTGAAAAAGCTAGAAAAATTAATGTTTTAGAAAGCTGATTCATCTATACTTACCTCAGTTAGTGGCAAACACCACGACTTTGCCAGGAATTAAAGCTATTTGGATTTTGTTCTTCAGATCTTTCATCAAAGATACTAAAAACAATAACAAAAATTAGGCTTGTTTCTCTAGGGAAAAAAAAAAGGTAGGAGCATGATGCAATTTCTGCATACTGGTAGCTATGTCTGGGAAGAGTGGGTCAGCTATGCCCTTTCTTCTCAGTCTCAATTTTAGTCTCAAAAGTGTGGATTCCAAGACCTTCACTGAAAAACAAACTCTCTTTTGTTCAATTAACTGTGCAGTGGTTGCCAGAGTCTCATCAGGGGAGATGCCTGGAAGATGATGTGGGAAAGATACTGGAAATTGTTTCCAGTTTTTAATTTGGACGAAAGGATTCAAGTAACACCTACATAAAACATTTAATAGAGAAATGGAGTTCTGGAGAGGACCCTATTCTCTATATATTTCTAGTCTGTATTTCCAGAGATTGGCTCCTTGTGTACTTTAAAAAGTGACTTCTCACCTCAGTAGTCCTTTGGTAGTCCTTTGGGTAGGCTAGTCTCTCAGGCCAGCATCTGCCTTTACCTTCTGTGATTAGGTGTCTTTGGTAGAAGAACTAGGAAAAATAAATAGTTGTGTAAGATGAATATGTGGCTGTGTCTCCTGAACTCAAAGCTAATTATGAATTGTCCTTTACTTTGTAAAACCAAGGTTCCTCTAGGGAAAGGAGGCAGCCCTATTGTCAATCCCCAGAGAGATGTAGAAAAAAAATTTCTGGCTTATGAGGAAAAAAAAATGGACAGCTTAAAGACTGTGAAATATTTGTTTCTAGTGCAGGAAGTAAATCCATTATGGTACATTTTACATTTTTGGTTTTCTTCAGAATTAATGTCTTATTGTATTAGCTTTGTAGTGTCATAGCATGATGAGCTCTCTCAAGATTCTCTTAATATTCTTCTAAGCTTTTGTTTTTTTAAGTCTATTTATTTTGAGAGAGAGGGATAGAGAGAAAGAGAGTGCATGAGCAGGAGAGGGATAGAGAGAGAGGAGAGAGAATCTGTCAGTGCAGAGCCTGGCATAGGTCTCGATCCCAGGAACCTGAGATCATGACCTGAGCAGAAATCAAGACTTGGATGCTCAAGTGACTGAGCCATCCAGGTATCCCTCTTATAAGCTTTTGTGTGTGCATGTACTTTTTTTTTTTTTAAGAATTATCCTTTTTTTGTTGAGTATAAGGGGCCCATATAATCATATTACAAAAATATTTCCTCTAATATGTTTCCTGTATATTTCTTTTTTTTTTTTTAACGTTTTTATTTATTTTTGAGACAGAGAGAGACAGAGCATGAATGGGGGAGAGTCAGAGAGAGGGAGACACAGAATCTGAAACAGGCTCCGGGCTCTGAGCTGTCAGCACAGGGGCCCGATGCGGGGCTCGAACTCACGGACCGCGAGATCGTGACCTGAGCCAAAGTCCGCGCTCAACTGACTGAGCCACCCAGGCGCCCCTATTTCCTGTATATTTCTTTAAGATCTCACCATCTGACTGACTTTTTAGGGAATTTCTGGAATCAGGCATAGTAACAAAGAATAATCAAATTCCCATTTGTATTTGGCATTTGAGCAAAAAAAAAAATTGAAGAATAAAACATTTATAGGTCATTATAGTGCAATGCGAGGATCTTTGAGCATCAAGAGTCAGTGTGAGTTAGAACCACAATATGTATATGGTGATTGGGAAGAATTACAAAAGGTAGAGTGAACAGGAACCAAGATATAGTTGCCCACTTAATAATTTTGTCTAGGATCAGTTCTTTCCATCTTAATGTCATCTGTGGTAGACATACCACAGGTTGTCAACTATTATCTTTTGTACCAATCCAAATGAAAATATGTCCATTTTGTAATGAAGAAATTTTTTCCAAAATTTGTTCACATCATGGTGGGGAATTGCCCACTGTGATGGAGATACTTTTATTAGCATCAAGTTTGCAAGGATATTGGAAATTCACTGGAATTTTCTTCTGCCTTAGTGAACAGTAACATTTGGCATGTAGATTTGTTTTCTGTGGTATTTAGATTCACTTTTTGCTGACACATCCCCACCACTGGGTTAGCAGCTGGCAGGCATTTCTTCTCCATAAAAGCTAAAGGTCAGCATCATTTTTTTAACATCCATCCCTCCCATCCCTAACAGACTTCTTCCATCATGGCAATTGATTTCAACTTCTCTATTGTGTAACATCCACATCCAATGACACCAGGCAGATGTATAAACAGGCTGATTAATGGATATTAGGATATATTTTTTTTTGAGAAAAGATAACTATCCAGAAATAAAAATGAAAATATAATGAAAATTAAAAATTTATGGACAGGTTTAATAGTGGATGGGACAGCAAATAAGAAAATAAATTAACTGGAGACTACATCAGAAAACTTTCTACATTAATGCATTTTGAATAGACAAAAAAAAGAAAAATGGAAGAGAGGTTAAACATGGAAGTCTAATAGTTTAATTAGTAATCCTGAAGAAAGGAAAAGTCAGAAACAATATTTAAAGAGATCATATCTGAAAAATTTTTTAGACTTGGTCAAGCATAAAAAACTAAAACTTCAAAGAGTAAGTCCAATACATTCTAACACTGAAAATAAAAAATTCACACTCTACAAATTATAAACAATGGAAACTAAAGACAAAAATAATAGCTGTAAAGGAACGTCAAGAAAAATAGACTCTAGTTCCTGCCTTCTAGTTCTGTGACTTATTCACTCCATAATTGGAAGCCTGCAACTCCTAATCTCCTTTACCCATTTTGCCCATTTTCCCATCCTCCTCCCCTCTTTCAATCATCAGTTTGTTCTCTGTATTTATAGATATGATTTTTTGTTTATTCATTTGTTTTGTACTTTAGGTTCCACATATAAATGAAAACGTGATATTTGTCTTTCTCAGTCCAACTTATTTTATTAGCATAATGTTCTCTAGGTCCATCCATGTTGTTGCAAATGGCAACAACAAGTCCTTTTTTTGTGACTGAGAAATATTCCATTGTGTGTGTGTGTGTGTGTGTGTGTGTATGTATACCTATATCATTCATCTATCTATCTATCTATCTATCTATCTATCTATCTATCTATCTGCCACATCTTCCTTATCCATTTATCTACTCATGGACACTTAGATTGCTTCCATACCTGGGCTACTGTAAATAATGCTGAAATAAATATAGCACATGTCTTTTTGAATTAATGTCTTTGTTTTCCTTGGGTAAATACCCAGTAGTTCTGTTTTCCACTTATCCTAAAGATATAACTCTTTGTGTCCCCCTTTGTGTGCTTAAGATGAAGAGTATTTATTATAAGGCTCCCCATGTAGGGAAGACCCTGGGCCTTTACTTCTTTTTGCAAAGCTTCTGAAATGAATCCCTCATTTGCCCTGACACAATCCTGTCAGGGAAAATGAAGGTTTCGTGCTCCACTGTTTTGTTTATTTCTCTGGGTTCTGAATCACCCAAAGAATCCAGTGTTGTCGTTCCCTTCTATCTTGTTAGTTTTTTGATGCATTTTATCATTTTTTTTCTGTTGGTAGTAGGTCTAAACAATTTAGGTTTCTATTATTAGTAATTAAGGCAACTCTTGTCATTTCTACTTCTAAAAAAATCTTAATTTGTCCATTTCTCTTTGTTTCTACTGCTTTTACATTAATCCATGCTTAAAAATGTCTGATCTCTTAAAAATATCTAATCTAGGGGCGCCAGGGTGGCTCAGTCGGTTGAGCGGCCGACTTCAGCTCAGGTCAGGATCTCGCGGTCCGTGAGTTCGAGCCCCGCATCGGGCTCTGTGCTGACAGCTCAGAGCCTGGAGCCTGTTTCAGATTCTGTGTCTCCCTCTCTCTGACCCTCCCCCGTTCATGCGCTGTCTCTCTCTGTCTCAAAAATAAATAAATGTTAAAAAAATTAAAAAAAAATATCAAATCTATCCATTTATGCCTATTTCCTTTGCCAGTATCCTAGTGTAACTATTATTAGTTCTTTTCTGGAAGGCAGCCAGTTACCTGCTTTCCCATTTTCCTCTATCTGATCCTTCTAGAGTGATACTATAAAAAAATTTATGAAATAATTTCAGTTACTTTTTAAAAATTACTTCAAATTCTTTCCACTCTTTTTAGAATAAAGTCCAAACTCCTCACCATGACCTATAGGACTCTGGCTACCTATTGAAACTCATCTCATATTTCCCCTTGTTCACTGTATTTTAGTCACCATGCTCTCTAACATTGGTGCCTCTCACTTGCTCTCTATTACATCACCCTGTTTTTTTCATTCATAGCAGTTATCAAAATCTGCAATTATTTTATACCTTGTCTGTCTTTCATATTAGAATGTGTACTCTGTGAGGGACAGTGTCTCTTCTGTTCAAAATAATTATGAACTTAGTCATTAGCGTAGTGCCTGGCATATATTTGCAGCATTATAAATAATTGTTGAATGAAAATACATGTTCTTTTTTTTTCTATAGGAATTTTTACATGTTATCTGTGTTCATATTTTTTTTAACCTATGGTTGGATTTGTTAACTGCAGCTGAAAGTTCTCTTTGTGTATGTAAATGATGAAATATTTTATCCTTCTTGTATGAGTGCTAAATATGTTCTTGTTCCTAGAAGAAATCTATATATTATATTGTAGAGCTTCTTCAATTTAATGGCGCTCTAATTCTAGTTGGTTATGGAGAATAAGTTCTTTCACAAATTTTAAATAAGGGAAAGAAATAAATTGAATTTCTAACAATTTAAATGCGCTAGCCTTTTAAGAAAAAATGAACAGCTTCTAACAGAAACTGGTAGCCCAGAAGCGTTTATATGTAAGAATCCAAGTTCAGGTATTCAGAATAATTCCTTGGACAAATCAAAAGGGCTGGTTAGTTTGGTTTAGAAGGAACTATAAGTTTTTCTTCATCATTTTATAATAGATTAGAATATAACACAAATTTACATTTTATTTTTTGTAAGACCACTTTGTTTTCACATAGGAAAATTGGTTAATATGAATTTAATAAACTTCATCTACTGGTTTTACTGATCAGATGAGCTAGCATTACTTTCACATATCTAGCATTATTAAAAATGTAAAATTATGTGTTCAACCAAATTGAATGTTTTCTAATAAATAGTTTATAAATAGTAATTGTGTTGCTCTGTAATGTCATTTTATATATAATTTCCAATATCCTTTATTAACTTTAAGACCTTGGACTAACACTAACTTGATAATTGATGAAAAATCTTTGGATACCTAGACAACTCTTAATAAGATAGAACACAAAAATATTGATTGTGAGGCCCAATTTTAATTTGCTTCCTATTTAAGAAATATAAAAAGAGATGCATGGGATTATAGGCATTTATGAAATGTATGCAATATGGTGATCTGCTGAGATGCTTGTGTGTGAAAGATATTCTCAAATATCAACTCTTCTGTTTGTGCTAGTGAGGAAATAGAAGTTAGTTACTCTCTTAGTTCTTTTGGGCTGCTATAACAAAAATACCATAGATTAGGTGACATATAAACAAATTTATTTCTCATAGTTCTGGATGCTGAGAAGAGAGATGTAATAGAAAACTGCTAAATTGTGTTAATTTTCTTTTTAGTGTGGTAGAAAAGGTAATCCCAAAGGTTAAGATTGTGTTGCCCTTTAGGACACTAACCAGTTTACATATAACTTAGAAATTTTATTTCAATGTTTTTTTTTTAAATACTCTATATGAAGCCACATTTTTATTTTTTATTTTTCATTTTTTTTGAAATTTATTGTCAAATTGGTTTCCATACAACACCCAGTGCTCATCCCAAAAGGTGCCCTCCTCAATACCTATCACCCACCCTCCCCTCCCTCCCACCCCCCATCAACCCTCAGTTTGTTCTCAGTTTTTAAGGGTCTCTTATGCTTTGGCTCTCTCCCACTCTAACCTCTTTTTTTTTCCTTCCCCTCCCCCATGGGTTTCTGTTAAGTTTCTCAGGATCCACGTAAGAGTGAACACATATGGTATCTGTCTTTCTCTGTATGGCTTATTTCACTTAGCATCACACTCTCCAGTTCCATCCACGTTGCTACAAAGGGCCATATTTCATTCTTTCTCATTGCCATGTAGTACTCCATTGTGTATATAAACCACAATTTCTTTATCCATTCATCAGTTGATGGACATTTAGGCTCTTTCCATAATTTGGCTATTGTTGAGAGTGCTGCTATAAACATTGGGGTACAAGTGGCCCTATGCATCAGTACTCCTGTATCTCTTGGGTAAATTCCTAGCAGTGCTATTTCTGGGTCATAGGGTAGGTCTATTTTTAATTTTTTAAAGAACCTCCACACTGTTTTCCAGAGTTGAAGCCACATTTTTATATTATCTTTTGAACTGGCTTCATTATCCTGCTCTTCTTCATTAAGAGTTAAATATAATTTTTGACATGTTTTAAGCACCTTTTTGAGAATTTTGTTTATAACATTTAAAAAATTATATTTGACAGCAAAAATTTATAAAAAATATTCAATTACTAATCACAGCAGCTGTGTTTTCTGTATAAGATCCATACATAGGCACCAATTAGATAAGTTGCTTGAAGTATCATCAAGAGACTCGGGTATTGTAATGAAGGCTCTGTAACACCTTGAGGGAAGTGTTTCTGCTTCTATAGCTTGCAGTGCTAACTTAGTATTTATCATTCAGCCTTGCTTACTTCAGGACCATGTTTCATATAGAAAGCAGTGAGAATCATTTTACTCAGGTATAGATTGACACATGGAAATTGGTAGCATAACCAGTGCCAAATTAATCAATCCAAAGTAAGTAAAAGGGGTGGGCTGTGTTATGCAATAAGTTCTGACTGTTTTGGAGTCTGTGGGGTCTAAGCTCAGCTTTTTAGCAAGAACTGAGATTCAGACAACAGCAGCCTAGAGAATCCTAAGGCTCATTAGGCTGAGCAATGGCATAAGAACCATAAAAGCCTCAGACACATCCAGAGCCCTGGGGACAAGAGGTCTTTCCAATTGTACAGCCAGGCCTCAACTAGAGCGTGACTTATAAGAAAGCAGTTAGGGCACAGACTCGGGCAACTATGATGATCATCTGAGAATTTATAATTTTGCTGGTCTGAAAGTATGAAGAGATTGGTGGGAGGAATAGCAGGGTAACACATTCCTTCCTCAAACCCACATAGCTCCTGACATGTAATCATGTAAGTTTCTAAAATGTGTTTTTTTAAAGCTCCACTCACCCCATTTGCTCCTCTTTCTAGCTCTGAAACCATATTTATACCTCTCTGACATTCATTGTTTTTAAATTTAAGAAATCATTTGAGTTTGTTCTAGGTTTATACCCTTAGATGCATTCACAGAGCAATGAAATTCTCATAGCATCAGGGAATTCTAGGACTGGTGATGTCTTGGAAGGTAAAAACAAGGTGTGGATAGGATCAGCTTAATATAACAAAAGCACTGGACCCATGGCAGTATTGTCTTAGGATTACCTAATTCTACAGTAGTTCCTCTTAGATCCTATTTTCCATTTATTTATTTCAGTTGCTTTTTGCTAAATTCTTAATTTCTCCCAAATGAAATTTAAGATGCAATATTTCAAACAAAGATTAGAGCAGAAAGATTAGAGCAGAAAGATTATACCTTCCTTCTCAGTTGGAGATACCATCATAGGTATCATCTTCAATGAATGGTGTACATTTCCTGGTGTTACAGGAGAAATTAGAAAATACATCAGATGCCCCCAAAAGAAGTTCACATAGCATTTAAGCCTCAACTGGTAAATCTCTTTCTGTCATTGTTGTGGTCAAATTTCTTCTTCTGAGAATACTTTTAGCTCAACACAGGCAAAAATAGACAAAATAGCAAAATACATTGTTTGAAAAAACCACAACCACTCCCACAAGGAAAATTTTATTCCTTTTTTTATTTTCTGTGTAGACCTCTCTTTTTCCTTGCGTAGAAAAACTAGAGTAGTTGCTTAACTGTCCACAAATAGCCCTTGATTATTTAAAGAGTTTGGTTTTGTTCTCTTTCCTCCGTGCTGCTTTGGGTACTTCCATTAAGGCTTTCACTTCTCATTAAGCATTCTCCTCAATTCTTTTGTCTCTTTTTGCCAACTTAAAAACATATTTATTGACTTTCACGAATTCTTAGTTTATTCTTTGAATGTGAAGCATGAAACACTTGATAGGGTGAATGTTGCTTCTCAGATCCCAGCAGGGGGTCAGCCTAGGAAAATGTTGTGGTGGAAGGTATTTTTAGGTGATGGACAGTCCCTCATGCTTAGAGATAGTGCTGGTTTTGTCCTTCACAGAATACTCACAGGCTGGATTTCTTACTGTGAGCAGAGACTTCAGAAATACAGAAACTGGAAATATTTCTTCCAAACATGGCAGTTAATACTGCAAATGAACTTTCTATATTGGTTGGCATTGTGTTTTCATATTATCTGAAGGCAGAAAATTTCTTCAGTTCGTAAGAAATTTAAAAATAACCAGAATCTAGCCCATACCTCAATTAAAACTCAAATATAGAGTTGTCTGTATTTGTCTCATGAAATGTAATGATTTCAACATCACTATTAGTGAAGTCCTATTATGCTAATGTCCTAGGGATGATCTGAAAATATTTATTGTACTGAAGTCCCTGAATATTAAATATTACTTTAAAAAGTTAGATCATAGACTAAGACTTAACAATGTTTGGGAGTAATTAGGTTTTAATATTTTTTACATACTCTTAATCTACCCTTCTGATTGGTTTAATTTTGTCTGTTTTAGTACAAGCTTATCTTTATATCTGTCCTATGGAAATAATAAGTGTGTAATACAAGTGACTACCCTTTGCATATTGTTTTCACATTAGGAAATAATCACATTATTACTCAGCCATAAATTATAAGAATACTTTGGATTCTGCTTTTCCACTTGTTTTTTTCTTCCTTGTTTTCAGAAACCTCTTTTGAATTTTTAAAAAATAATTTTGGTTGTTCTTTCTCAGGCTCTTTCTAGTTTTCCAAAGATGAGGTTTGAAATTAGATGCAGAATTTCAATGAAAACTTGACCTCGTCTAATTACATATTTTAGATAATTGGAAAGAATACCAGATTGCCATTTCCATATGGAAATTCACAATCTTTGGTATATCCAAAGAGGATTGGGAAACTTCCATTCTATTAGAGTTCAAGTAGGGCTGTACATATGACAGAAAATGGTTCCCTGTCTTTTTTTTTGCTTTGTTTTGTTTTCCAAAATGAATCTACAGAGTGAGATTGTTCCCTCCATTATTTATCAGATTGTAGAATTAGATGCACCTGGGCACCTGATATAGGCAGGTGAAGAGGATGGTCACATATGTGGTATGATCAAGACATCCAAAAGTTCCTTTGGCCCCAAATCTCTCTCTCACTTGCTTATCTTGAAACAATGTGTAAAGCAAAATTTCTTGGTATTAAGAATTCTTATTTTTGGATTATCTGAATAATTATCAGATAACTTTACCTGACTTATTTGAGAGAACCAAGTACAACCTGGAATGCATAACTGAGACTGAAGACAGAAAAAAATACAAATTTTGTCTCACTTAATATTTTACCAAGAGCTAGTTCTAGATCGAAAATCTAATCTAGATGGAGAAACATCTGCTAATTCTTAACCACTTCAATGGAAAGAATGTACCAATGTTCCCTGATTTTTTTATTTGTAATCTGAGATATTCTCACCCAATATTGCAAGTGAATGTAAATGTAGAGAAGGAGAAAATGGATAAAACAATATCTTAGTGTAAACTTTATTTCTTTTAAGTGTACCTATGGTTGTTGAAAAGTCCAAAAGCAGCATAATTCTGACTTCCCTCATTATCCTTTCCTATGAAATGGGTCATAATGAGCCTCTTTTGTACCTGTCTCAATGATAAGGATCATTGCCCTTGGTCTCTGCTTTTGGTGATTAGTGTGTTCTAGCCACTATCCTACTCATCTTAAGTTAGATGATTCCTTAAACTTTAAAGGCAAAGATTTAATTTCCTGTTACCCAGTTTCTACAAATTTTCCAACCTCCATCACCTATGATAATAAATAAAAACAAAGAACATGAGCTTCTTTTCAATCCTTCCTAAATAATTTGTTTCTTAACATGTGCATTTATAATAGTTGCTAACTTTGTACAGTATAGTAATTTATAGTACAAAGCATTATTCCTTCAATTTGATAAATTATTACACAGTAAGCATTGTGGTGTAAGTATAGAGATTAATAAGAAATACTGCCCCACTTTAGGGAGTTAAGTAATTTTTTATTTAAGTGTATTTTATTCATAGATTATATTTGATTCTCAAAACAACCTTGGAAGATATTATTATGCCTATATTAGATTGAATAAACAAAGAATGAAACTTGGGTTTGATACCTTGCCTGAGGTCACTGAATTGGTGAGTGGTTGAGTTGGGCATTGGATCTAGACTTCATTCCAGAACTCTTGCCATTAAAGGCTATAGTTTTGTCTCTTACAAAAATGGAATGATTTTCACGTTCTCATCACCTCATGTCCAGGTAATTTTCTCCCCACCTAGTTTGTTGTAAATGTAACTTAAAAGCATTATAGGAATGAAGGGTTGGAACGAATGCAATGTTCTATTTATACAGGAATATATTTCTTGTTCTATTTATACAGGAATATATATTTCCTACCTCACAGAAATTGCTTAAGATTTTTCATGTTGGGGGCGCCTGGGTGGCTCAGTTGGTTAAGCGTCCAACTGTGGCTTGGGTCATGATCTCACTGTGCATGAGTTTGAGCCCCGCATTGGGCTCTGTGCTGAGCTCAGAGCCTGGAACCTACTTTGGATTCTGTGTCTGCTTCTCTCACTTTGTGTCTCCCACACTCATGCTGTGTCTCTCAAGAATGAATAAACGTTAAAAAATTTTTTTTAAAAAGGTTTTTCATCTTGGAATATGATTCCATAAACACCAGACCCCAAATCATATATATATATATATATGTGTATATACACATATATATACATATGTATATATACACATATATATACATATATATATATACACACATATATATATGTGTATATATATATATATGTATATATATAAATTTTTGTCTAAGTTAAATCTTTCTTCTTCCAATTTAATTCTTCTTTCTCTAGGTCACTTGGTATTCTTGACTTGATGAAAAAAAGAAATGATTCTAAAGTGACAGAATTTGTTCTTCTGGGCCTATCATCCTCTTGGGAGCTACAGCTATTTCTCTTCTTAATATTTTTGTTTTTTTACATGACTGTTGTTTTGGGAAACCTCTTGATAATTGTAACAGTGCGAGCTGATGCTCACCTGCTCCAATCTCCTATGTACTATTTTTTGGGCCATCTGTCCTTCATTGACCTATGCCTGAGCTGTGTTACCGTGCCCAAGATGTTAGGAGATTTCCTACAGCAAGACAAGATCATCTCTTTTTCAGGATGCTTGGCCCAGATCTACTTCCTGCACTTTCTGGGAGCCAGTGAGATGTTTCTGCTGACAGTCATGGCCTATGATAGGTATGTTGCCATATGTAATCCTTTGCACTACTTGACAGTCATGAATCGTCAGCTATGCTTTCAGTTGGTTTTTGCCTGTTGGTGTGGGGGTTTCATCCATTCTATCACACAGGTCACACTGGTCATACAGCTGCCCTTCTGTGGTCCCATTGAACTGGACAACTTCTACTGTGATGTCCCACAGGTCATCAAGCTAGCGTGCACGGACACATATGTAGTAGAGGTGCTGATGGTCTCAAACAGTGGTCTGTTATCTCTCGTCTGCTTTTTGGTCTTGCTATTCTCTTATGCCATCATCCTCATCACTGTGAGAACTCGCTTCCGTCAGGGCCACAGCAAGGCACTCTCTACCTGTGCCTCCCACCTAACAGTGGTCAGCCTGATCTTTGTGCCATGTGTATTCATCTACCTGAGGCCTTTCTGCAGCTTCTCCGTGGATAAGGTATTCTCTGTCTTTTACACAGTGATCACACCTATGTTGAATCCTCTCATCTACACACTCAGAAATGCTGAAATGAAGACAGTCATGAAGAAGCTGAGAAAAAAGCATGTGGCATCCTTCTGCCATATTAAAGGATGAACAGGAAGATGTGATTTATAAAACATAACTTTCTTGGGACATTCTTGACTCATCCTGTACATGAGTACATGCATGAAACCAATTTGATGACTTTGGTATAAAATCCAGCATAAACATTATAATTGCTGTTGATTGCTATTGAGGCATAGTGACTTTGTCAGATGTTAAATATTAAATAGGGAAGTCAGGAATGTGTAATGGCCCAGGTATTGAGTACTAGGCTCAAGAGGACACCTTGAAAGTCCAACTCTTCTATCCTTTTGTCTATAACTAGTCTTTAAGTCATTTCACTTTGATTTTTTATTTTATTTTTTAAACAATCCTTTTTTAAAGTTTATGTATTTATTTATTTTGAGAGAGAGAAAGTGAGTGTGAGCAAGGGAGGGGCAGATAGAGAGGGGGAGAGAGAGAGAATCTCAAGCAAGCTCTGCACTGTCAGCACAGAACCTGATGCAAGGCTCGAACTCAGGAACTGTGAGATCATGACCTGAGCTGAAATCAAGTTGGACACTTAACCCACTGAGCCAACCAGGGGCCCCTAATTTTACTTTTAAATTCTCTTTAAATGAAAGAAGGTATCCCATCACCTTTTTTTTTGTCCTGGTCCTCTGGCTGTAACAACTCCTAGTGTCAGGAAGTTCCTTTTGATATATCATCAGAGTCTCTTCTGAAGCAGTGTGAATCCCTCTCATCCTGTCTCTAACAAAACCTGAAACAGCACTAACCACCCCACATATTAATGTTCACCCAGGAACTATGTTTTATATTGTGCCAAATTTTAGAAATGCACTTGAATTCAACTCACATAGTGAGCAATGCTCTTAGTGAAGCTTACGTGTGAAGGGAAGGAAGTGCCAGGTGATGGAAACTCCTAGTGTCCTGCTGTGGAGGCTTCTCTAGAAGAGGCATGCCATTCCTCTTGAGTTTCTCTTTGGGTGGAATCACACTGGGGCAAGTTGATAAGCTAGCTCTTCAACTGATCATAATGTTTAAGAGCTCTGACCTGTAAGGGGAGGGGTGAAGAAATGAACTGTGGTTTAAAGTACTCATAGTTATTACCTCTAAGTCTCAAAAGTACTTTGCGGAGTAGGTAATATTATTCAACTTCAATTTTACAAACAAACAGATTTATTAAATGACTTTCATAAGATCACTCAGAAAAAATATGATCAAGTAAGAAATTAGGAATTTTAGATAATTAAGATTAAGCTAATATTTTTCTTTCCAGAAAGTCTTTACCCTAATTAGATGGACTAATTGTATATTTTCTGTTTTACCTAGAGAGGAACTTCAGAGGTAGGAGATCACTAAAAACATGCACAAAACATTTATGTTTAAGGTTATCTGTTTCTGGCATAAGGATTTTTGCAACTTTTTATGTCTATGGAAGGGTATTAATTCTATTTACTAAATAATGCTTTAATTATGGGTTTTTAGCAATATTTTTGTATGTGCCCGCTTATTTCCTGATCAGTTGCAGTGGAGAGGGTTTTTTTTTTAAATCACTTAGCTAAAAAACATAACTAAGGAAAGAATATTCGAAATTCCACCTAATATTAAGATTTACTAGGTAAATTGCAATGCCTGTGGTCATGTAAGAGCTTGGATGATTTCTTGATAGTTTGAGTGGGTTAGTATCCCTGGTATGGATCATACTCTTCTCTTTCACTCCACAACATTTCTACAGAGGTCCTTTGCCTGTAGTGAACATCTAGAAGAGCAGACAGGAGAACATTGTTAGCTACAGAGTAATGTGTGAGTTGACAAGAAGGTTTAAGTGGTGTTGTGGGTTAGCCAGACACATTGCAGGGACATGAAGTTCCAGGCTTTCTTTTCATATCAGCTGGACGCAACCTCCCTTTTTCTAATGTTCCTCTTTCCTAGCAAAATTTAGAGTCTTGGGAAATCATTTCAAATGTCCTGTTCATATCTGGGATTGGTAGCATTATATTCAGAAAAGCAAGACTTGTGTGTGTTTCCTTTTGCATTATTAATCCTCCAATAGTTGCTTAATCCATTATCTATATTAAAATTCTCTTTATTAATAAGTTGATAACATTTCTATTTTTCAGACTGTACACAATTGCTATCATCTCCAGAGTTCTCTTCTTAAATGCCTTGAGCCTACTTCCAGGGCCTGCCTGAGCCTCTTCTTTGGGTCTATCCCCCTGAGGACAGACCATATCACTGGCATGGGAACCTTCAGGTTGAGGGCACTGTGTGTAAAGTAGGGGACAGAGCCTGGAAATCTGGGCTGCAGAGTCCATATTCATACATGAGAGACCTCTTGTGTTGGGCTTTAGAGCCAGAAGAAGAGGTGGGCTGGGGACTAAGGGCCAAATCTTGCTCTTTCCACACTACCATTCTGGTGTACAAATTCAAGGGGTCGGAGGATTTTGTAGCAAATATGAGAGTATGAGAATATTGTTCTCGGAGTATGAAAATTTAAGTTTATTAAAATTGATTTAAAGCTGTTAGCCATATGTTATTTGGGCTGTGTTTGTATTCTTGCTCTGGGTCCCATGGATATTTGGGGTAGGTCTGCCCCCTGTTTCCAGATCATGTGGTCCTTTGAGGGGGTACTGAAATAACTGAAAGGAGACAAAGACAAGCCTGGTTTATCATATCATAAGAGGATTATTGACTTAATATTTCCAGAACACATGTAAAGTAAGATTGCACATTTATAAACTAGCTCCAAAGTACACATTGTGAATGGGCCAATGTGGTAAGAAAATCCTCCTTCCAGGGTGCCTGGGTGGCTTAATCAGTTAAGCCTCTGCCTTTGGCTCAGGTCATGATGTCACAGTTCGTGAGTTCGAGACCTGCATCAGGATCTATGTGGACACCTCAGAGCCTGGAGCCTTGGATTCTGTCTCCCTCTCTCTCTGTCCCTTCCCCACTTGTGCTCTCTGTCTCTCTCTCTCTTTCAAAAATAAGCATTAAAAACAAATAAAAAAATAAAAACAATTAAAAAAAAAGAAGACAAAATCCCACTTCCCTTTGTCAAATTTCTCCCTTTAAGGGCCCTAGAAACTACAAAGTATTATTGGAGAGAAGTCAGCATGCCACCACAATATATACTTCTTTCTTTCTTTCTTTCTTTCTTTCTTTCTTTCTTTCTTTCCCTCTCTCTCTCTTTCTTTCTCTTTCTTTCTTTCTTTCTCTTTCTTTCTTTCTTTCTTTCTTTCTTTCTTTCTCTTTCTTTCTTTCTTTCTCTTTCTTTCTTTCTTTCTTTCTTTCTTTCTTTCTTTCTTTCTTTCTTTTTCTTTCTTTCTCTTTCTTCCTCCCTCTCTCTTTTTCTTTTTCTCTTTCTTTCTTTTTCTTTCTTTCTTTCTTTCTCTTTCTTTCTCTTTCTTTCTTTCTTTCTTTCTTTCTTTCTTTCTTTCTTTATTTCTTTCTTTCTTTCAATGTTTATTTTTGAGGGAGGGAGATGGAGACAGAGAAAAAAAGAGAGAGAGAGAATGAGTGGCGGTGGAGCTGAGAGAGAGGGGAACAGAGGATCTGAAGAGCTCTGCACTGACAGCAGAGAGCCAGATGCAGGGTTTGAACTCAGATACTGTGAGATCATGACCTGAGCTGGTCAGACACAACTGGCTGAGCCACCCCAGTGCCACACATTTACTTTTCATTTATAAAAAACATTTCCTGGGAGATATTCCTCTGATAAACAACTCTTGGTGATTTTTTTGATCTTTTAATATTCATTCACTCATTATTAATTCATTAATTCATTATTAATCTACTATCCATTTATTATTTTAATAACTGTTTCCAGAGTGCCTCTTGTGTGCCTAGAAATGCGGTAGACATCTTGCCGTTTGGGTGTTCCACCAAACATCAACAGACTGCCCAAATATCTAATTATGAAGTCTCTCAATAAACACCAGAGGAATGTGAAGAGCATTCTAAGAAAGTATGTAAGTCCAGATAATTGGGGAGAATAGAGCACAGAGGAGAGAGTAAGTCAGAAGTGTGGACCCTGGTGTGAGACAGCTTCATCATGCCCAGCTCACCACTTACTAGGGCAAAAGGAACTTAATCTCTCAATGCTCCTTTGAGTATACAGTGAGGACAATAATAGCGTACAGAGCATAAGGTTCTCAGGAAAGGTACACAAAATAATACTTGTAAAGCCCTAACAAGCATTTCTGCATAAGACAGAACTCAGTAAGTATTGACTGCTTATGTTACCATTACTATTATATTTTATGTTAAAAGGGAAATAGAGGCTGAAAGAAGACTGTACAATTGTTTGATCCTGAAGAATCACAGGACAGAAAGATGAATTAAGAGTTTTTGACTCCAGATCCATGCCATATGATAGTAAAATCCCTGGTAACTCCCCCATTGACATTGAAACCAACCTCGAAACGAAATGTCATATTGGGCAATATATGCACTCTCAAAATTATGTTAAAAAATCACATTTTAAGTGTTTTTGAAATGTTCTGGTTAATTAAATGTATAGAAAAGCTACAAAGATAGTACAGAGTTTCTGTACAGCTTGCACCATTTCTCCTATTGTTAACATCTTACATGATATGGCATATTTGTCAGAACTAATGAGCCAAAGCTGATACATACTATTAGCTAAACTCCATATTTTATTTATATTTGTTTTATTAGATTATATTTCAGTAGTTTTTCCTTAATGAATAGGCTTATCTAAGTTATCCATTTTTTATTTATTGTATTTTTAGTTATTATTATCTTTATGCTTATTATGTTTCCAAGACGCTTTTTGTAATTATCCCATAAACAAAGCACCTGGTGAGATTCTTTTACTTAGAGAAAATGGTGAAATCTATAATGTAAATACTCACAGTACAGTCTGCTTCCTCTCTTAAGTGAATAAGTCTTTCCTGTCCCTATCAATCTTGTCCTCTTTTTTTCTTCAGATATATAGTTTCTTATCTGCAAGTTGTATCTTGTCCTAGACTGTGGTACAAATATTATCATGGAATCTGTAGGGAAATAGAGTATACATGGGGATAAGAAAATCTAGGATAATGCCTAGGAGTCCCCACATTATTCACTGGGCTACAGTACCACTCTAAACCTTAGGCTCAGGTCTACTGACTACGCTTGTTCTGAGACCAAGTCATGGTCCCAGTCCTCCTTTATGGTTTCAGTCCTGTCGCGTTGCTTGAGCCTGTAAACTACTTGCTGTTCTCCTCATATCTTCATGCCTCTGAAGATGTTGCTGCCTCTGCTGGAATTAGTGACCCACTTCTTGCCTTCAGTACTCAGATTGAGTCTTATTTTCTTGCAAGTCATCTCTGAGCCTGTCTTTGTAGAGTTTTATTTATTGGTCCTCATATGAATTCTCATAGCTTGGTGTGCTTATCTTTCATCAGCATAACACACACCATAGTTATTGTACTTTTGTTCCCTCACTCATTGGGCTGCCCCATTATTCAGTGGTTGTTGTATCTGGAGTGTCTGGCATGGTGCCCAGCACCAGTAAATTCTTGATAAGGTTTTTTTTTTTCCAGATTGAGATATAATTGACCTATAACATTTTGTAATTTTAACATGTAAAATATGTTAGTTTGATGTTTATATATTGCAACATGGTTACTACTATAACTTTGGCCATCTCTTCTATCACATCATGTTATCATTATTTCTTTTCTGTGGGAAGAACATTTCAGATCTAATCTCTTAGCAGTTTTGAAGTAATTATTGACTACAGTTGGTATGTTGTGCATTAGATCTCTAGAACTTATTGATCTTCTAGTTGTAAGCTTGTTCCCCTTCACAACATCTCCCCAATTCTCCTACCCCCACCCTTGGTAACTACCATTCTACTCTCTGTTTCTACAAGTTTGGCTTTTTCAGACTCCACATATAAATGAAATCATACAACACTTGTCTTTCTTTGTCTGGCTAAATGTGTTTTTAAAGAAAGGAACGAAGGAAATGAAATAAAAGAAGGAACTTAGGAAGAAAGGGATGGAGGAAGAAAGGAAAGAAAAGAAAGATAAGAAAGAGAAGCACATGACAATTTTTCATCTCAAAAAGAATTTGAGTGGGGAATCCAGTGAACACAGTATGCTCACAGTTAGCCATTCCTTGTCTGAACAGCCCCTTTATTTATAACCTAGAGTCATGGGACAATAAACTGCTGCTGACAACAACAAAAGGCCTTTCTAGGCTGCAATGTGATCATCCTTTCTGCCTTAGAAAAGCACCCTAACTGAGGTGAATGCTATTTGAATTACTGTATTTTCTCTTGTTGTGGTTGTGCCATTCAAACACACAGAACTTTAGGCATGACCTGGAAGTTCATGCTGCAATTCAATAACACATTTTATACTAGAGGGCAGAGGTGTAATCCTCAATTTTTGTCAAGCCCCCTTGACCTAAGTTCTTAGAAACTCATGCATGTAATAATAGGACTGAGGCAGTATCTTTACTGTGTCACTAAATTAAACATTTTGCTTGTGTACTTGAGCTTCAGTAGTTTTTAAAATGAATTTTTAAATGAAAACATTTTAATAGTTTTATAAACTAATATACTTGGGTTAGTGGTCCAATATAGTGATACTGAGCATCACCAAGTTTCCTTTGCCCCAACTTTAGCTATGAGTAAATTGTGCAAAGTTGCAAAAATGGCCTGCTTATTTTTAACTAGCAATTTACCAAGTAGCCTTCAATATGGTTTTACAAGGGTCACTTAATGGGAATTATACTTGGCACTTTCCTGCCTAATAATACTCTCTAGATGCTACCTAATCACCTGGCCAGCCATTCCCTCAGGACTCTGATGATGCATAAAGATTGCTGACAGTTTCTTTCTCCTGGCAGCCAGGAATACAGAAATAAAGTCTTACAGATCAAGATCAGAAGCCATGGCATGGCTTTAAGCTCATAAAATCCTGAGAGAAAGAAGGAGAGAACAAATGAACAAACAAGACCTCTTCTCAGGCTGTAGGCATAATCGTCTTGTAAAATGCAACACACACATAAGAGAAACATCACTGTACACATTTCAATCTTGTAGCGTGAATATCTAGATATAGATCACATTTCCATCTCAGAAAGGTTTATTGATCTAAGAAGATCTCAGGTTGTCCAAATCCATGTCGTGGGACCACACTCAAGAAGACAGCCAGAGTAAGTTTCCTATCTGTAATGATAAGTTAACAACCAGGGTGAGAGGCAAGGGCAATTTTCATTGATTCAAATCATATTCAGGGATAAAGAGAAATCATTAAATTCTTCATCCACTTACAACATCTGTTCTAATAATTCTTTTAAGTGATTTAGGAAATAGTTTGCTGTAGTTTAAGGTGTGTATCAATATTATTTCAGTTGGGATTTAGTTCTAGCTTTATCACTAGCAGTGCAGCCTACATAATTCAATTTCCTCTTACACTTCACTAGTTTCACTCATGGTTAGATGAGTGGAATGAAGTCAAGTAATTACTAATATTTTTTTTATCTATGTAAGTATAAGATTTTACATAAGTTATGGTTCAATGTAAGAGGATTTGAGAAGGCCTTTTAAACATATTACTCTAAAATGAATGACTATGTCAGGTATTGGGTTTTACTTACCTTTTTTATATTCACGGCATAACACCAGACACAGAGAATGTGCTCAATAAATATTTATTAAGTGAAAGGATAAATAAATATTGGTGTTGCCTGAAATATAGAAGATGATATGGATGGTACCTTAAATAACCTACATTGTGTTACATTAACACATTTGCAAGTCGTTTTGAAGCCTTATTCAGATTATTATTCCTTATCTCTCAGTTCCACACATAATTAGTAAGTTTCTTTCTCAATTGTAGACAATTAGAGGGACAGGATAAATTAGGACTTTAAATTTTTCTATAGGTAAAAGTTCAAAATATCTACAGGTAATAAAATGATGTCAAATGACCAGAGGCATGAAAACGTACATGTTTTCTGTGTACATGTCTCTATGAGGGATATTGATGTCAAGGACACTATTGCGCAAAGAGCTTTCCGTGGGATGGAACTTGGTGTTAGGAAGGAGAAACAGAATATTTAATCCCTGTTCTTTGCAAATTGTTCACAGAAGAAACTAAGACTAAATCTCTTTCTCAGAGAATTTCAGGGCACTGCAGTCTTGCTATTTATTTTATTTGAAATAATTCAAGTGGGCTTATGGAGTTAAATAAATGAGCGATCTTATTTCTTTAACAGCAGAGGTACCATTATAACTAGTGTATATTCTTTGGCATTATCTGAGAGACAAAATTTGACCTAAGAACCTGTACAGACCAGTGGAAATGCTGATGAGTCCCATACAAGCCCTGGTCCACAGTGTTCAGACATTGGATACTGATGCTTCTGAATTTTTTTCACTGAAATGATTATGACTTAGTTTTACAGGTAACTTATTGTTTTAGTGTCCATTAATTAATTTGATCCTTACCATGTGTGGCATTATTCTTTCACAGGAGAGGACTCTGAAGTTAATAGAAGTAAGGAAAATGGTGTTAAGATCACATAGCCTGTAAGAGGCAGAGCTGTTGAATCAGGCTCTGTTGTTCTATCTTTAAATCCTGTTCTCTTTCTCCCAGTAAAGATAGTAGAAGGATCTTGGTCTTAGACTTGAATTACCTTAATCAGCTTCTGAGGTGATCCCGGATAAAGTTGAGATTGTCACTACTCAAGAAGAATATGGTAGCTGCCCAAACATCTTTGGTATCCTTGCTTGAACTCTTAAAGTGATTAAAAAATATGCACTATTTTCTACTACTACTCTAAGTCAAAGAATATATTTGAGAAAGTGGGTGTCATCAGTAGGTAAGTTTTGTAAAAATGGAAAGCATGGAAATACATATAAATGGGAATTAGGAGATGAATGTAGTAAGGAATTTAGCATCTTACAATGACTCCTATCCAGGCTTTTCTCCTTCCTTCCAGTCAGCATATTCTCTGGTCACAAAGATGGGGATGATGATTATGTGTTCACTTATAGTGTGCCATGTACATAAGTGCTTTACATAAGATGCACACCTAATCCTTACAGCAATTATGTGCTGTGTGCTATTTCCTTTAAAAAATTTTTTTAATGTTTATTTATTTTTGAAGGAAAGAGAGACAGAGCGTGAGTGGGGGAGGGGCAGAGAGAGAGGGAGACACAGAATCTGAAGCAGGCTCCCGGCCTCAAGCTGTCAGCACAGAGCCTGTTGCGGGGCTCTAATTCACAAACTGTGAGATCATAACCTGAGCAGAAGTCAGAAGCTTAACCAACTGAGCCACCCAGGCGCCCCAGTGCTGTGTGGTATTTTTATCTACATTTAACCCGTGAGAAAACTGAGGAAAGGGAAGTTAAGTAACTTTCCTAAAGTCCTAATGTGAACAAATAGGGGAGCTTGAATTTGAACCTAGGAAAGTTGGGTTTCAGGCTTCTTTGTAACAGCTACTCTTCAGCACCTATTCCTGCTGCCCTCCTGCTGCTAGAGTGATCTTTCTTCATGATCCACCAAATCATTCACAATAAATTCCAACTCCTCAACTTAACATACAAGACTATGATCTGAGCTCCTCTTCCTTTTTAGCCTCACTTCCTGACACTTGCTTTCATGTATTCTGTGTTGAATCATGTCAAACCTGTTGGCATTCCCCAGTGGGGATGCTATGATGATTTACACTGTCTTCATGTATTCCAGTCCATTAGGCCTGGAATGTCCTTCCTGCCCTGCCCTGTCTTCTGTGCCCTCACCCTGCAGTCTTCTTCATCATCAGGTTAACTCTAATTCACCTTCCAACATTCCATTCAGTGAAGACCTTCTCTGGAGACGTGTCTCCGACTCTCCTCTAGACCTGGGATTGCTGGTTTACATGCGGGCCTCCTCTGGCAACACATGTCAATGAAATAACATCAAGATTATCAGTACCACATCGCTTATGACATCCTCAGTGTAAGTTTAAGCAAAGTTGGGCACAAACTCTGAATGTTGTGATGATCTTGCCAGTTGTAAATGTAGTGTTTGCCTCAAAGTACTGGATACAGCTTTACAAAATTTCACAATTAGGGGTGCCTGGCTGGCTCAGTCATTGAGAGTCTGAGTCTTGACTTCAGCTCAGGTCATGATCTCATGGTTTTCTCATGGTTCGTGAGTTCAAGCCCTGCATTGGGATTCTCTGCCTCCCTCTCTTTCTGCCCCTCCCCCACTCTCTCTCTCAAAATAAATAAATAAACTTAAAATAAAACAAAAAAAACCAAAAAAACCCTTCACAATTAGCAGAAAAGGAGTCTTTTGGCTATTACAGAAATTTTAAGACTTTTAAATGAGAAAGAAGGCATGCTGACTTTATGCCCACAGTCCCACAGCTCCAGGAGTATGCATCATATGAGAACTTTAAGAGACAAAACAGATGAGCATAAGGAAAGAGAAACAAAAATAATATAAAAACAGGGAGGGGGACAAAAACATAAGAGACTCTTAAATATGGAGAACAAACAGAGGGTTACTGGAGGGGTTGTGGGAGGGGGGATGGGGTAAATGGGTAAGGGGCACTAAGGAATCTACTCCTGAAATCATTGTTGCACTATATGCTAACTAACTTGGATGTAAATTTAAAAAAATAAAATTAATAAAAAAATAAAATAAACTTTAAAGTCCTTTTGCCTAGGTTCCAATACCAACTCTGTCAATTACCTAGCTCTGTGACCTTGGGCAAGTTATGCACTTTCTCTGTGCTTCAGTTTCCTCATCTCTGAAGTGGGGATAATGATGATAGCCTACACTGTAAGAATGTTATGAGGATTAAATGAATTATTACCACTTAGACAATAGTAAGTACAATAGAAATTTTCTATTATTACCTAAATGATTTTCAACCCTTATGATTCTGCCATTTGGTTATGACTGAGAACAATTTGGCTTTGCTGTTGTAGTGTCAGAATATTCAAAGATGTTGAGGACTTGGAGTGTATCCTCTAATCAAAGGACTTTACACCATAAGAGCACAGTTGATTTTTTAAAAAAAGGAATTCCTTTTCATGAGAAGTTTATCTTCTTTCTTTCTTTTTCTGTTTCTAGTTCTTTCTTTCATCTATCATCTATCTATCTATCATCTATCATTATCATCTTTTCACTTATTGTTCTACCTATTATTTATTTAGGGGGATGAGTGTTGTGTGGGTTTTGGAATCAGAATGTCTCAATTCAAATACCAGCCTCTTCACTGACTGTGTTTTACTAGATAATTTACCTAATCTCTTCAAAATTTTGTGCTCCTTAAAATGGAGATAGAAATTAAAATGTTGCTGTGAGGATAGATGGGGTAACATATGCTAATAGTTTAGCATATAATCCTGCACATAGTAAAGTGCTTAGTAAATATTTACTACCAGTATCACCACTATTAATAATATGTCTACCATGGAGATGGACAGATATTATTGTTTATTATCTCAGGAATAAAATTATGGATAAATTTTAATATTTTCTATATAATTTTTATATAATGAATAGATCAAATGAAAACTTCTTACTAAAAAGATCCCACACTTCACAGACTCAAATGACAAAGTAAATCACCTCATAAATACAAAAAAAGTTACACAAATGATCTCATTTTATTTCTGTAACAGTTCTGTGAAGTAAAATAATTTTTGTTACCCATCTTTTATAAATGAGAAGACTGAGATTGAGAAAATAGATTTACTTAAAGTAATCCATTTGGTGGGGGTGTTCAAACTTAAATCACTCAGCTTTCACTATCCAGGCAGAAAAAAGGTGTTCCTAGCAAAGATGAAAGATAGCTAGTAATTTGCAATGCTTCAGAAAAGCCATTTTTTATTCTGAGGAACTTCTTTAGATCCTGTCTTATGATTTATCTCTTTCAAGAATTTTTCCTTGATAATTTTTACTCAATATTTTTATCTGTATTCCCTGAGCATCCCTGTGTATATTTTGTAAAATGGTGTTAGACTTATTCTTTAACTACCATTTATAGCTTTTCTGTATGGAAATTTAACTACTGATTTTTACCTCTGATTACAAGGACAGAAGGCTATTTCAAGGCAAAGGGATTGAGAATGATAGGGGCCTCAGTATGTTTTAGCTTTTCAACTCTTTAGAGCAACATAGAGAAAAGCATTTCTCTGTATAGGTTGACCACTCTTCAGGTATTCCTTACTGACAAGCAAAATGAAATTTTCACATGCATACCAAGTCTTAGGACTCAAACTCCCAGGATGTTATTTATAAGCATGGGTTTTTGGTAAGCAGGAGACCTCTGTTTCTGCTGTTGTTCATCACTAAAAATGACTTAATCTTTAATTGTATTGAAACTCCCAACCTAATTTAGAAACTAAAAACAGTCTTTATCATTTGATTAAGTAGAATGTTATTCTTCTAAAGTTGATCGCTGTACATTATGTTAAAAAAGATCCATCTAAGAAATTTGGCATCAAATCTCGGATTCTGACTTCTTATATTTACCTTAAGCCTCAAAAATTTATTTAATAATTGATTTAAAATTTTCCATCTGAAAGAGAATTTCTGGCAATACGAGAGAGAGAGAGAGGGAGGATTAGGGTACATTAAATCCAATAAAAAATCATCATATTCTCTAGATTATTATTTGAGAGAAAAGAACTATAGGTCTGAGTGTAACAGAAATCACATGTGAGTCAATAATGTGGTAAGAAAATTGACTATGCTCAAGAAATATGAAGTTTCCTCTCCTATATTTAGCATCACTTAAATATTTTAATAAGACTTCTCCTTTAGGCTGTACCATGCTTACAGTGGTTTATATTTATTTATTTTTGCAGAGAACCAGAGCCACCAAGCCAGTACCATCTGGGTCCCCATGGAAGTGGCTAATAATGTCACTGAATTTATATTCCTAGGACTTTCCCAAGATCCTGGAATGCAACTGATGTTCTTTGCCTTATTTCTCCTCTTCTACATCGTGATCATGGTGGGAAATCTGCTCATTTTGCTTACGGTCTTTTCTGATCCCCAGCTCCAAACGCCCATGTACTTCTTCCTCAGTAACCTGTCCTTTGTGGACATTGCCTATTCCTCAGCCACAGCACCCAAGATGATTGCAGACTTTATTTCTGAGAAAAAGACCATTTCCTACTGGGGCTGTGTAACTCAGATGTTTACCTTCCACTTTTTTGGGTGTGCGGAGATTTTTGTTTTGACTGTTATGGCTTTCGACCGTTATGCTGCCATCTGCCAACCTCTCCGTTATACTACCATCATGAGTGCCAATGTTTGTATTGTTCTGGCATCATTGTCCTGGTTAGGAGCCCTGGGTCATTCCTTTGTTCAGACCCTTCTGACCTTTCAGCTGCCTTTCTGCAATGATCAGGTCATTGACCACTACTTTTGTGATGTCCACCCAGTCCTAAAGCTTGCCTGTGCTGATACAACCCTCGTAAATATGTTGGTGGTTGCCAACAGTGGCCTCATCTCTCTGGGGTGTTTCCTCATTCTTCTGGCCTCCTACACGGTCATTCTGTTTAGTCTTCGTAAGCGGTCTTCAGAGAGCCGGCGCAAGGCTCTCTCTACCTGTGGGTCTCATTTCACTGTAGTAACTTTCTTCTTTGTCCCTTGTATATTTATTTATCTTCGTCCCTCCACTACTTTCCCACTGGATAAGGCTGTGTCTGTGTTTTATACTACCATTACCCCAATGCTAAACCCACTCATCTATACTCTGAGGAATGAGGATGTAAAGAATGCCATGAAACGGATATGGAGTCGCAAGGTCTCCTTGAAGGAAAAGGAGAAGGGATAGCTTGTCAGAATTGCAAAATCAGAGAATAAGCTAATACCTTCAATTATCTGTAACTTATTAATGATTTTTAAGGAATAGTCCCTAAAATTCAATTATCTTGTACTTTTCATTTAACCAGGAATAATTTGAGACTCTTTTTTCTATGTTTAGGTGGGCTATACCTTATAGAAGGCTAAGCCTTTCTATACCGTCTAGGTTTCTATACTGTCAAGGTTTATCCTCTCTTACTTTTAGAGTAGGAGAGTAAACACTCTGAGCCAGTATCTCTTTAACTGCTTTATGTCCCTTCAATTCAAATTAAGCTTTCTTAAACTATAATTCAACAATGTAGAATGATGTTACAAGAGAAAGATCTCTGAGGAATCTGACCATTTCTCTTAAAAACAGAAGTCTAACTTCCCAGAAACTGCCTCCTTGTCTCCCAATCTCCCTCCCTTCCCTCTCTTCCTCCCTCCTCCTTTCTTTCCTTCCTTCTTTTTTTTTCCTTCTTTTTTCCTTTCCTAGTCTTTCCCCACAAATATCATATAATCTAGTAGGGGAAATGGATTCATAAAGAGATAACGATAGTACATACATAGAATGCAGTGAAAATGCATACATAGAAATATACGCTGCATACAATTAAGAGGTTAGTGTACATTCATAAACTACCCAAAGGATTGTTTCTTTAGAGGGGGAAAAGGGGTACATTTTACATATTTTGTGTGGAGCAATTTTTTAAAGATCCTGTTGGAAAATTTGAATACTCTCTATAATCCTAGTAGTATATTATTTGTACTAAAATTTATCCTACTTTTATTTTTGCAATACATAAAACAGACTAATTAAAGCAACTAAAATGAATTGACATTTGAACTATTGCAATGACTAAGTCAAGGAGATATATTATACATTTTTGGTTAAATTTATTTTCAATTTTTGAAAGGGACAGAATAGATTCTTTTCTGTTGTGTTCTTAGTAAGGTCAGAGGATAGCTGGATGGTCTCAGTACTTCAGAAAAGCAATTTTATTCTGAGGAACTTCTTAGATCTTGTTTCTATATCTCTATATCTTTCAAGAATTCTGCCCTGATTATTTTCATCCAACATCTGTTTTCTGTGTGCCTTAAGCACACCTCCATATGGTTTATAAAATGGTATCAGACATTTTTCCCAGTTTTTGTTCCCTTACTGGATTTTACCTCATTTCTGTAATTTATTAATGATATAAATAACATATCTTACCTTTTTTCTACTCCCTATGTATGGCACAGAGCTGGATGCACAATACCTATTTGTGACAGAGTCTACCTGTTGTTATCCCAGTATCCACTGTTCCTTTTTTCCCTTAGTAACAGAGACGACATTATTTATGGTGACCCCGTTAAAATATTAAAATACCACCACTAACCTTTTGTTGCATTTCCCTATAGTTATTTTTCATATTACCTTTCCTCTGTGAAAAAGGATCATTCTATCCTTTTAAAAAATAACAAATATACTGAACTTATATTTAAAATTGTGGGCTACATGAGTTTTCCTTTTTCCTCCTAAGATCTAAATAAAATAGCAATAACAACAAACGAGAAAAAAGTTTAGACTCACAAATAGGACAGAAGTTAGATGCAGACAAAAGATTTCAACATATGTTTGGAAAAGACAAGACAAAGGCGGGGTAACTGATATGGCAGAGGAGAGAAGGCTAACACGAAAGTAGCAACTGAGAGGAATATTGAGGAGAAATAGACAGATTTATCTCCCAGAATCCCTGACATGTTTGAGATGCCAGGGCACCAGGCAAGGATGATAGTGGGGTTCAGGGCTAGTTATAGGGCAATTAAAAGAAAGGAATGGTTCAGTCTACCACCTTTTCTTTTCACCCCTCACTCTCAGATGCTCACACAGGCATACACTTCACAAACAGAATACTGACATCTTTGCATTAAGAAATTAAACTATGTTAGAGAAAAGTCTTTCACATTTTTCCTTTGGAGATCACAAATGGAATGGCTGCCTCTCTGCTAGAACCTTGATCAGAAGCCCAGCAGTCAGTAAGCTCTGCTCTGTTGATCTCTGCCTTTGGTCAAAGTTTTGGTGCCTAAGTCTTTAATATACATAAGGTAGTTGAAGTAAAACGTGAGCTGTTAGGAAGGCAAAAGGGAATTTTGGAATTAGAGATAACACAAATTCATTGTAAAAACCATTGATATCTTTTTGTTTTAATGTTTATTTGTTTTGAGAGAGAGAGAGAGAGAGAGAGAGAGAGAGAGAGAGAGAGAGAGAGAGAATGAGCAGGAGGGGACAGAGGCAGGGAGAGAGAGAGAATCCCAAGCAGGTTCTGCACTGTCAGCAGAGAGCCCAACTTGGGACACGATCTCACAAATGTGAGATCATGACCTGACCTGGATGCTTAACCAACTGAGCCATCCAGTCACCTCCAAACAACTGAATATGAAAATTCAAGTCAAGAGGTAAAACACTTAACTCATATTTGTCCCAGGAGAACAGAGAAGACAGAGGGGAAGAATTTAAAAGAAACAATGAAAAGAAAACTCAGAGCAGGAGGGTTTAAGTCTCCAGATACAAAAGATGTACTGAGTGCCTACCCTAGTGATGAGAAAACAGTAACTAAGGCACATTATTATGAAATTGTATTACCCTAGAGATTGATAAGATTATAAAATTATTGAGAGAGGAAAAAGGCCACAAAAAAGTATGCAAAATCCAAAAGGCACTAGAGTATTCAATAACAGCCCTGGTCCCTTCAATACAGTGGAAAAGTGACTGAAACTGATTCTCAGGCAAGAATTCTATATAGAACAAAACCATCAATCAGGTGTGAAAGTAGAATAAAACATTTTCAGTCATGCAAAGATTTATAAAATTTACTCTATAAGTACACTTTCTTTGAAAGTATGGGAGGATGTGTCCCAGGAAAAACAACTAAGAGGAGATAGGCTCAAGAAATCAATGCAGGGGTGGCCAAAAGCACTTTTAAGATGAGAGCTGTGAAGCAGGCATTAGGGGGCAGTAGAAATGGATGAAAGCAGAAGGATAGAAGCCCCAGGAAGGGAGGCTTTGGAAAACAGAGTGAGAGTGGGAATTTATATTATTTAAGATGATGATGGAGCATCTTAATTATAAAGGTATAGGCAATAGGATGGAGCAAGTTGATGGGTTTAAGGGCACATTTATAGAAAACTGTATCATTTAGGACTCTTATCAGAAAGCTGATGACACACTCAAGATAGGATAATTCACAAAGAGAAATTCACAGAGGGACTGTCTATAAAATTGTAGATATGGAGGAGTCACATGGGACAGCATATAACCAAGGGTAAGGAGCAGGAGAGCTGTTAATACCTTTGTGCCTGAAGGGAATGGCAGAGAGTAGATATAGAAACCTGAAAGGAGAGAGATTTTCTTTCTCCTGATTTTTTAAAAATTAAGACTAAATTTTCCTAGAGCAGTTTTTGGGTTCACAGAAAAATTAAAGGAAAGGTACTAGGATTTCTCATATACTTCCTGCCCCAACACATGCATAACTCCCCTCATTATCGGTGTTCCCCAACAGAGTGATCTATTTGTTACAGCATATCGTAATCACCCAAAGTCTAGTTTACATTATGATTTATGCTTACTGTTGCATATTTTGTGGGCTTGGAAAAATGTATAATGATATGTATCCATCATTATATTATTATACAGAGTAGTTTCACTGCCCTAAAAATCCTCTGTGCTCTGCCTTTTCATCTTTCCCTTTCCCAATCCCCAAACCCCAAACCCCAAGCCCTGGCAACCACTGATCTTTTTACTGACTCCATAGTTTTACCTTTTCCAGAATGTCATATAGTTGGTATGAAACAGTAGGTAGCCTTTCAGATTGGCTTCTTTCATTTAGTAATATGTATTTAATTTTCCTCCATGTTTCCCTCTCTTTAAAATTGAAATCTGATTGACACACAATGTCACATTAGTTTCACATGTGCACCATAGTGATTCAATAAGTCTATACATTATGCTATGCTCTTCACTGGCATAGCTATCATCTGTCATTTTACACTATTACAATACCATTAACCATATTCCCTATGCTGTATCTTTTATCCCTGTGATTTGTATATTCCATAACTGGAAACCTGCATCTCCCAATCCCTTTAACTTATTTTGCCAATCCCCAAAACTTCCTTCCTTCTGGAAACCAATTAGTTTGTTCCCTGTATTTGTGGGTCTGTTTCTGTTTGTTTGTTTGTTTATTTATTTATTTATTTAGTTAGTTAGTTAGTTTTTTAGATTCCACATGTAAGTAAAATCATATGGCATTTGTCTTTCCCTGTCTTATTTCACTTAGCATAATACCCTCTAAATCCATACATGTTGTTACAAATGGCAAGATCTCATTCTTTTTTTATGGCTGAATAGTATTCTATTGTAGCTATATACTACATCCTTTTTTTTAAATCCATTCATCTATCTGTGGGCACTTGGGTTGCTTCCGTATCTTAGCTATTGTATATAATACTGCAATAAATATACAGGTGCATATATCCTTTTGATATCCAGTATCAGATATCAGTATCAGAATTACTGGACCATATGGTATTTCTGTTTTTAATTTTTTGTTACATCCATGTTGTTTTCTGTAGTGGTTGCACCAATTTACATTCCCACCAACAATGCATAAAATTTCCTTTTTCTCCATATCTTTACCAATACTTGCTATTTCTTGTCTTTTTGATTTTAGCCACTCTGACAGGTATAAGGTGATATCTCATTGTGGCTTTGATTTTCATTTCCCTGATGATTAGTGATGTTGAGCATCTCTTCATGTGTCTGTTGGCCAATTGTTATCTTTGGAAAAGTGTCTATTCAGATCCTCTTCCCATTTTTAAATTGGGTTATTTGTTATTATTTTTGATGTTGAGTTGTATTAAGTTCTTTCTTAATATGTTTTGGATATTAACTCCTTATTGGATATATCATTTGTAAATATTGCCTTCCATTCAGTAGGCTGCCTTTATGCTTTATTGGCTGTTTCCTTTGCTGTGTAGAAACTTTTTATTTTGATGTAGTCCTAACAGTTTATTTTTGCTCTTGTTTCTCTTGCCTGAGGAGACATATCTTGAAAAATATTGCTGTGGCTGATGTCAAAGAAATTACTGCCTATGTTCTTTTCAGGAGTTTTATGATTTGGAGTGTCACATTTAAGTTTTTACCCATACTGAATTTATTTTTATGTATGGTATAAGAAAGTGGTCCAGTTTCGTTCTTATGCATGTACCTGTCCAGTCTTCCCAGCACCATTTGTTGAAGAGACAGTCTTTTCCTCATTGTACACTCTTGCCTCCTTTGTCATGGATTAATTGTATAAATGTGAGTTTATTTCTGGGCTCTCTATCTTGTTCCATTGATCTATGTGTCTACTTTTGTTCCAGTTCCATACTGTTTTTAATTATTGTCACTTTATAGTACATAGTTAAATATGGCATTGTGATACTTGTAGCTTTGTTTTCCTTTATCAAGATTTATTTAGCTATTCATGGTCTTTTTTGCTTCCATACACATTTTAGGATTATTTTTGCTAGTTCTGTGAAAAAATCCTGTTGGTATTTTGATAGGGATTGCATTGAATCTGTAGATTTCTTTGGATAGTAAGGCCATTTTAACATCAATTCTTCCAATCCATGAGTGTAGAATATCTTTCCATTTGTTTGTGTTGTCTTCAATTTCTTTGACCAGTGTTTTATAATTTTCAGAGTATAGTTGTTTAACAGCTTTGGTTAAGTTTATTTCTAGATATTTTATTCTTTTTGGCATGGTTGTAAGTGGGATAATTTTTAAACTTCTCTTTCTGGTATTTGTTATTAGTGTACATAAATGAAACCACTTTCTTCATATTAACTTTGTATCCTGCAACTTTACTAAAGGTAACTCAGTCATCCTTACTTTACAAACAGGGAGTTTAATATAAAGATAATTTTAGGAGGAAAAATATCTGAAAGATAAGAGATGGAGATCAAGCTGATAGAATAAAATTGAGATAGAACCTAAAATTCTTTTTCTTTCTTTCTCTTTCTTTCTTTCTTTTTCTTTCTTTTCTTTTCTTTTCTTTTCTTTTCTTTTCTTTTCTTTCTTTTTCTTTCTTTCTTTCTTTCTTTCTTTCTTTCTTTCTTTCTTTCTTTCTTTCTTTCTTTCTCTTTCTATCATAATCATCATCTATCTATCATCTATCTATATATCTGTCCATCCATCCATCTATCTATCATCTACCTTACCTACCTAAAGTTTTCAGAGAACATTTCTAGGTGAGAGGTATAGGCAAGTGTTTGTGTATTCATAGGTGGACAATAATTTATAGGTTGATTTAGGGAAATAGGGACAGTTCCTCTCTTGCTCATCATTATAAGCCTGGTGCCTACTACCATGTCTGACATATAGTAGCTAAGCACATGAAGAAGACATTGAATAAAAGTTAGAGATTTTAAGGAGTTATTACTTAAGATCTTTATTGCAAACATCACCAAACTGTTCAAGTAATTCAGGCAGTATTAGATTTTGATAGATCTCCATTTTCCTAAGGATCCAACATCTCTAAGTGAATTGGAACTACACATCATAGTTTAGAGAGCATATCCCACATCATAACATTTTGTAGTTATAACTTAGGGGAGTGAGCCGTTTTCCTTACTTGTTCTGGAAAATTCAGATATTGTGATTCTATGTTCCTTGGATGAAGAACACATCAACTTTTAAATTATTCCCTCAGTGTTTTGATTCCTAACTGGCTGGCCCTGGCCTCCAGAGAATTGATTTTCTTAGTCAAAATCCATGATGCTAGTTAGCTCATTGTTACATCAGGGAAGGAACTGATATATACCAAAATACAGAAACAAAGCTTTCTGTTGTGGATGGGGGAAGAGGCACCTCTACCCCCTCTATAGTCCTTGACTACATCAGGACTGTCACTAGCAACTGGTAGGTGGAATAATGGTGTTAGAATATTTACATAAACCACTCTATTTTTTGGAACTATGAGGTAGATATAATAATAAGAATGATTATGTAAAATACTCAAAGAATAGTGGTAAGCAGAAGCTTCTAGTAAGGAAAGGTGTTAGGGAAACATGGTGATCATATAGAGCCGACCTTAACCATGGTGGACAAACTATTTCTTCTTTTGTTTCATGTCCACAGGTATTTTTAAACCCAACTCTGAACTGGACGTTTAGAAGATGACTTCGTCATCTCATACTTGCAGGATGAGACATTCTTAAACAGTCTCAATCAGAGAAAGTTTTTCTGTCTTGTGGGTCTTCAGTAAGTACCAAACCATTAAAAGAACCTTCCAAAATTTTGAGTCCTGTCACTCCTGAAATGAAGTTAGGAAAAACCTCACTTATGATAGTTCTTCAGGATGATTTCTGTGAATATGGGGGAGATAGGGCCTGATATGTTTCATTTTGAAGGGACTGGAGTTGGTAGTCATGACAACTCTGTAAGTGAAAATAGAAAAAAACCCTTAAAAGCAGACTTTCATTTGAAATTAATATGGGTAGAATAGGTATCTTAAAAAAGAGGATTCCAGGAAATAAAATCAAGAATCATGAATCAGAGTCAGAAAACACCAAATGGATTAATAAAACATTTAGATTTAGAAGTATTTGACATTTTTTCCTATAAAGTCATCAACTAGTTTATTCACTTATAAATTCATTCATTCATTCATTCATTCATTCACTCATTCATTCAATAAACACATCTTAGTGACTGTAGTGGGGCAGAAGCTATCTTAGGCACTAGCCAGATATATAAATGAGACATGCTTCATGTCCTCAAGGGGCTTAGAGTTTCAGTTGCATTTTGGCCAAAATATAAACTGATGTGAATAGATGTGAATAGAGCATTACTATGCAAGCCCAAATTTCTCTGGTGTTTGTTAGAAATCATTCATACAGATTTCAGTCATTATAGAAAAGGGCCTCTGAGACTAGTCAGAGGACTTAATAATAGTGATTTATCAACAGTCACATAGGATTAGAGTCTAGGGAAAACAGGAGAAGATAGTAGTGTTTAGAAGTCAGATGTTCTTGACCTCTTCTCTAAGCTATTTCTCAAATTTAGTCTTCTGGATCCAAGGAGAGTAGTTGGGGATAGAGAAATACAAATAGACATTAAAGGGCAATATTTTAGAAATTATGTATAAGAAGAATAGTTTTTCTATTGAGCTTGATTCTTTGCAAAGGGAATATAAACATCATCATTATCATAATGACATTAATAATAGTAATTTAAGTAAGTATGAACTATATTTTTCTGAACTTTACATGCATTAGCTCATTAATCCCTACAATAAAAACTATGAAGTTGGTACTATTACTATCTCCATTGCACTTATGGACACATTAAGGAAGAGAAGTGAGTGAGTTGTTCAAGATCACATAGTTAGTAACTGGTCAGCTGCAATTAGAATCAAGGCACTTACACTGCATATCTATTTTAAGAGAAATGCACAAGCAGCAAATGATCCTCTCATACTGAAATAAGCCCTTCTCAGATCCTAATGCTTTCTTCTTGCCTAGTTTATTGTGGGCAACAAAATATCTAGGAAATCTAGATAATTACTACATTGTAGTATTCTCTGCTGTTGGTTTATTTGTGAGACTCAAGATGCCTGGTCTCCACATACCCCTGTATGTGGTGCAGATGCTTTTACCTCCTCCCTATCTTACATAATAAGATAGGTAAGCTCGATGTCTTAGGAATAGGGAAAATGTATTTAAGTTATGTATTTTATGTGCTGTGTATATCTACAATGGTGATTAAATCACTATCCCTCCACGTCGTCACCCATATTGTTCTTAACTTTATCTTCATAGAATAGAGAATTATACAGTAGGTTATTCATTAAAATTCTAGTTGAAATCCCTCATGTTGCTAGGAAGAAGCTGCTGTAGAGGGAAGTTGAATGACCTTTTTAAGGTCACACAGATTTTGGTGGCTAAGCTGTCATGGGAATCCAAGTTTCTTAATTCTTGTTCAGAGCTCTTTATAGATGCCCTTTAAATTGGAGTATGCATCATATAAATATCCTACACTGTGTAAAATTCACCTCTTTATAAATATTTTGGAGAAATTAAAGGAATATGTAATACATATGTCTGTATGTGTAATATATGAGTTATAAAGACAAAACAAAAGATTTCAAATAATGACTTTGTTTTTGATTCCTTATCCTACTATTCTAAAAATATCTTTTTTTCTTAATGATTTGCTTTAACATGGATCTTACTGAGGTAGAGTACTCTTTAAAATTCAAGTCCACATGTCTCTATTTTCTAAAAATTTAGTACCTTCCTGCCGTGCTTGCCTATAGCCTCCCTTTCTCACTTGACCTTAGTCCCCATTTTTCAAGGTCCCCTAGCTTAGTAAGGCTAAAGCTCTCCTACATAGTCTTCATCATTGTCCCATGATCAGTGGGTTTGGAAGGCTAAAGTACTTTTCTTCTCTGGGGAAGAATTTTCAATAAATCATCACTTGAACCTATTTATGAACATTTTTATTTATTTTATAAAACTATTTTACTTTTTCATTTAAATGAATACTCACTGGTAGCAACGTGACCCATAAAGATGGGCTGTTTTCATCGTCAGAAGAAATGCCTGACTAATAACTTCCTCTTTCTTTTACAGCCTTTTTTCCCCTTCATCAATACAACATTTCCTTTTCTTCCATTTTCCCAGCCTCTCAGTTTCAGCTTACTCCTTCTACATGATGTTATTGAAGCAGAGTCTGAAAGCAGTTCTTATGGTTGTGAGTTTTTGGTTTTTGGGAGGAGCTAGGATGAGTGACTTTTACTCTGGAAGACACTGGCTTCTTCATTCACATCTTCATCTAAGGAAAGAGAATTGACAGTGGTCATAGATGATAGCTAATGTTTTAAAAATGCCTCTTGTATGAAGGTAACTGCATATCTCTTGAGTCGTTTCATCTTTTACTATTTCAGGATCTATGTGATAGCATCCCTAATTCCTCAAGATATCTATTGGCAAGATATCTATTCTTCATGTGATTACTGAGAGCTTGGCTAGATACATGGATGCCCACTGCATTGTTGGTAAGAAGTTCTGCACAGATTCTTAATTATCCCCAAAGCATTTTTTCCCTTGAGGAGAGTTCACAGTTCATTCACCTGTAGGGAGAGCATCTGTACTTCTAGGTATCTCCCATAGTCATCCTCTAGATACTATATCCCTACAGATTAAGCACAGAATGGGAATTCGCTAGATGTTGTTAAAAGAGGAGCAGGCTTTTTTAGAATCCACATATAAGTAAGCTCATGCAGTATTTCTTTGTCTGGCTTATTTCACTTAGCATAACATCCTCCAAGTTCATTCATGTTGTTGTAAATGTTAGATCTCTTTTTTTTTAAAGACAGAATTATATATATTATTATATCGTAATTTCTTTAGCCATGTGAGAGGAGAATGGTTGTTACCAGGGACAGAGAGGTGGGGGAAAATAGAGAGATGTTGCTCAAAAACAAATTTGCAGTTATGCAGAATGAATGAATAAGTCTAGAGATCTCATGTACAGAATGATGACTATCATTAATAATTCTGTACTGAATACTGAAAATTTGCTGAGAGAGTAATTTTTAGGTGTTCTTGTCACTGAAAAAAAAAGGTAACTGTGTGAAGAGATTATATTAATTAACTTGATAATAGGACTCATTTCACTATGAATATGTACATCAGATTGCCATGTTGTACACCTTAAATATATGCAATTTTTATTAAAAGAGAACAAAAAGAAGAGAGGGCTTGTATCAAGAAACTTAGGAGGCATAGGTGTAGGCAGGATGAATTAAAATCCACTTGACCAAGCAACATAGCTGCTCTAAGAGTAAGCAGTGGCTTGGAATAGTTATTTCCTAAATGGCAGCCTAGGAAGGAAATGCCCTACCTCAGTTTCCATAGGTGGCTTAGCTCCCTGCAGAATTTCCACAGACATGATTCCTTGCTCCCGGCTCTATTGGCACAATCCCAAGCTTTCCTTAGGGGGTGGACAGAGCATCCCTAAATAGTTATGGCAGATTCACTCAAATTTTATTAAAAACCTCAATGTGCTGGATGAACCTCATTTCTGACACAGAAGATTTAAAGATACATTTTTTAATAGTTTGCCATTATGGTGCTCAAATTCTGACTGACTTTCGTAGTGGGACAATGACAATATACAATTCAACATTAAATCCTGCCAATTGGATCTCCTAAGTATTTTCTAAAGAAAACACTTCGTTTCTCTTAATAGCTGTTGCTGTATCTGTAGTTTAACCCACACCTAATCCTACTTCAATTTATTTGCAAAGAGGCAAGGGTGATATTTCTAAATCACAAATCTTGTTAAGTTATTCTTTAGATTTTATTCTAAAATATATTGGAAGCTATTAAAATATAATTTTCTTCTTAAAAGACACAATACTTGGTCCTTTGGCTATCTCTATTCTGTTTTTGTGCTTCAGCAAGTTGCAGATCTTCTATAGCTCCTAGAAACCCTTCCCAATCACAAGGACTTTGCATTTGCTCTTCCCTATTCCTAGAATGCTTTTTCTCTTGCTTTCAATTAGTTGAAATGTCACTAGTTCAAAGATGCTCTTCTAAAAAAGCCATCACCATCACCACCATGTGCCACTACCATTTATTTTCTATCATAATCCCCTTTTTACTTCACTCTTGTCTCTTATCAATAGTGGTAATTATTTGTTTTGATTATTTATCATTCATTTATTTACTTATTGCTTGTTTACTAATTAGTTTTGTGTCAATCTTCTAAAATGGAAGTTTAAGTGAGTCAGAAACCAAGTCTTCTTGTTCATTGTTGTATTCTCAGCAGTTAAGACATAGTAGATATCCTCTAAATAGTTGTTGAATAAACAAATGGGTAATTTATAGAAGTGACACAGACGCTATATGTTTTGGGATAGAGCTTTCAATATCGTGTGTAAAGTTTTATGGAGGCTATCAGGCACCCTCTCCAGGTAAATATAGTAAAACCATTGCTTTCTGGATTCCTAGGAAATATGTCAATCTGGATAACCATGCTTTTAAGAAAGTTGAGGATTGAAAATTGGCAGCATTATCTTTCTTTTGATTAAAAATTTTCCAAACTGAATTTTAAATTTCACTGTCTTACTAAACGTGATTAATTAACTCACTAAGGCTCACCTTGGGCTATTCATGAGTGGGAATATTTATCCTTTTGCTAAAAAGTCCCACAATGCTGAACCTTCTCAGTGTTTTAGTTTTCTTCCTTTTGTGTCAGATTGCTGGCAAATACTGGTCTTTTCTCAGTGTGTTGACTTATAGTGAACCATCCCTTCTTTAGCATTATTTTCTTGCTTTTATAACATATTAGTTCTGAAAGTCATGTCTATGGTCATTAAAATTATGCACAAATTGAGTGGGTAGCTTTGAAGGAAGAAACACTGGATTACTTCAGTCAATAGTATACATAATCTTTATTGCTTGGATGCTGTTTCATCCACTTGGTTTTATAGAATCTTAACTCTGTTTTTCTATGCTTACCTCCTGAGGAGAGGCAATATTATAAAACAGCACATCAGTAGAACAGAAGCAACTCTTTCATATTGGTTGTTGGCTATAAGAAATACTTACTTTGATGGGCAGTGTTTATATTACCTAAAAGAGGAAGCATATTTGGTAAAGTGAATGATTATATTATTTTTATTCAATGGGTTTTGTTTTATCTAATAGTAGTAGGTTCAAGACTAGGCCTTGAGCAAAATTTTAACAATAATCTTATTCCCACTGTCATCTTGAAATGGCAGAATGGGTCAGCTTGGGTAGTAAGCAAACCCATTTCTTAGATCTCTATATCTTCTTCCTACCTTCCTGGGGCAGTGGATAAAATGCATGGTCAGTGCAGTAATGAGATCTGATCGCAGCCCAAAGAATTTTCATCTATGACCCTGCATTGTTGTATATTGTGGCTGCTTACCTATTACCAAGGATTAAGCTGTATAGGCTTTGGTTAAAGAAGAAATGTCCATTCATTACACATGAAGCCCTGGGATCTTTTTGAAAGATTAAAAAGAAAATACTGCCAGATCAGTGTACCCAATATTAGACAAGCAAGTTTCCAAGTTGGCTAGATTTCTTAACAACAACAAAAAATCTAGAAATAACAGCTCTTTTTCTTATTACCAGTCTACAATTTGGCTTATCTTATAAGTAGCTGCATATATTTCTTACTAAGGTAGATGCATGGGGAAAGAATTAGTACACTGCTGAGTTTCACAAAAAATAGAAATTAATAACATTAATAGATTGGTTGGTTTCTGATATGTGACACACTTCATATGATTTCAGTGTTTCTAATTTTCAGGTCATCACTTACTTTTCCCCTATTTTGGCTTATCAGACATCAAATGGGACAATCAGATGTATCCTAATACAGTCTCTTAATAACAGAGGCCAATCTGATGATTTCAAAAGCAGTAAAATAATGCTATTTGGAGTAATTGCAATTTCTTTATTTTTTTTATAGCCACATTATTTTTAAAAAGTGAAGAAATGGAACCTGCAAATTACACCAGAGTGACAGAGTTTGTTCTCACTGGCCTATCCCAGACTCGAGAGGTACAACTAGTCCTATTTGTTATATTTCTATCCTTCTATTTGTTCATCCTTCCAGGAAATATTCTTATTATTTGCACAATCAGGCTTGACCCTCATTTGACCTCACCCATGTATTTCCTGTTGGCTAATCTGGCCTTCCTTGACATTTGGTACTCCTCCATCACAGCCCCTAAAATGCTCATAGACTTCTTTGTGGAAAGGAAGAGAATTTCCTTTGGTGGGTGCATTGCACAGCTCTTTTTCTTGCACTTTGTGGGAGCCTCAGAGATGTTCCTGCTCACAGTAATGGCGTTTGACCGCTATGCTGCTATCTGCCGTCCTCTCCACTATGCTACTATCATGAATCGACGTCTCTGCAGTATCCTGGTGGTTCTCTCCTGGTTGGGGGGCTTTATTCATTCTATAATACAAGTGGCTCTCATTGTTCGACTTCCGTTCTGTGGGCCCAATGAGTTAGACAGTTACTTCTGTGACATCACGCAGGTTATCCGGATTGCCTGTGCCAATACCTTCCCGGAGGAATTAGTGATGATTTTTAGCAGTGGTCTGATCTCTGTGGTATGTTTCATTGCTCTCTTAATGTCCTACGCCTTCCTCCTGGCCATGCTTAAGAAACATTCAGGCTCAGATGAGAGTACCAGCCGGGCCATGTCCACCTGCTATTCCCACATCACCATTGTGGTATTTATGTTTGGGCCATCCATCTACATTTATGCTCGCCCATTTGACTCTTTTTCCCTAGATAAAGTGGTGTCAGTGTTCCATACTGTGATATTCCCTTTACTTAATCCCATTATCTATACCTTGAGAAATAAGGAAGTAAAGACAGCCATGAGGAAGTTGGTCAACAGATACATTTTATGTAAAGAGAAGTGAAAGTGGCATATTCTAGAATCTTTCTGAAGGTCATCGTCCTAAAGTAGGAAGCATTTGCAGTGGTAATAGTACTGCTTTTCATCTGAGTTCTTAAATTCCTACCAGATTTTTTTCCCTCAATTCACTGAAAAAACAAAGAAATTAAGACAAAAATAAGTTTATTCACACCCTCCATGAAACTTACAGCAGATCACCATTAGAAATTAAGATATAATGATGGTGTAGGGGCACCTGGGTGGCTCAGTTGGTTAAGCATCTGATTTCGGCTCAGGTCATGATCTCGCAATGAGTTTGAACCCCACGTCAGGTTCTGTGCTGACAGCTCAGAGCCTGGAACCTGCTCCAGGTTCTGTGTCTCCCACTCTCTCTGCCTCTCCCCTGCTCATGCTCTGTCTCTGTCTCTCTCTCTCAAAAGGAAATAAAGATTAAAACAAAATTAAAAAAAAAGATATAGTGATGGTCTGCTAAACATATTTTCACTAATTGTTTATTGAATGAGTATTCTGAAGAGGCTTTGGCTGTGAGGAGAATGTTTGTTGAGAAATAATAAAATAAATAAGACCTGGGAGACATGTTGTTAATGAATATGAAGAAGTAAGTGGCTAGCATATGAATATGAGTAGCTTCAAGTAACCAAATTAAATATTGTTCCCATGGTTCAGTCCTAGCCCAGTGGGATGGTGTTTGGTAACCCACCTTCCTGGGACTAGAAAAATAGATTATTTTGTACTTTATCTTTTCCTACTCCAAGAATTCATGATGGAAACTGAGGATTCATTTACACAAGCTGTTTTAAGTCATATTTCATGTGGCAACCACTCAACAGTATTGGTGACAGAACTCAAGATTTTGTCATAGCCTACAGCAATTTTTATGAATTCATAGCAGAGTTTGTTACTATGTGAGACTGTGAGACCCCCTCTCATTCCAGCGGAAGTCTCCAGCCAAGTAGTGCTTTTTATAGCCAGTCTCTACTTACATCCTCCAGTGTGAAAGCAGACTTGGAGGAAAGGGATTCTAGGCTGACTGGAATGAACAGACATCTAGCTGTGTGATTTTTAAAAGGTTAATATTTCCTTTGCAATTTTTTTTGTGTTTTCTGTATTTGCTAATTCTTGTTCTCATGTTAAATTAGTTTAGTAGGGTGCTGCTTTTGTTAGCCCTATAATTCAGAGTTCTTTCCCATTAACCCATTTTTTTTCATTACTGCATATGGAAGAGACCTAGATGTATTGGTTTTAATAATCTTTTAGTGATTTATTTATTAGAGATCAATTTACTATTGCTGACACTAAGAACCCAATTATTATTTTTTTTTCAATATATGAAATTTATTGTCAAATTGGTTTCCATACAACACCCAGTGCTCATCCCAAAAGGTGCCCTCCTCAATACCCATCACCCACCCTCCCCTCCCTCCCACCCCCCATCAACCCTCAGTTTGTTCTCAGTTTTTAACAGTCTCTTATGACCTCAGCTGTAGCAATCTCTTACTCGACACATCTATGTATCTAGATTTTATATTTCCTTACTGTTATTTCTCTCTATCTGAACCAGATAGACTTGTATTCATTTGGTCACTTATTCTTCATTTAGGTAGAATGAATGTTTTTGGGGAAAAGACTACTGACTCAATATGCTCTTCAAACACTATTATACTGCTACTACTGAAGGATATTTGCTGAAAATATTGAAGCTAGGAATAAGAAGAAAAGATATCAAACATAGCAGTGTAAAGAAAATATTAACGGTATCTCAATATTAATAAGATGGACTTTACTGTTACAGCTGGTAAAAACATCTCTATTATCCAAACAAAAATAAAGGTCTTCTGTTTTTTTAATTAATAGAATAGGTTCATTAAAAATTAAAAATATAAGAACTTGTAAGTAGAAAAACAAACATTACTGGCAGTCTTTTTTTCCCCAGGGATTGGGGTTTTTGTTTAACAAAATTTGTGAAGTTTCACCCAACCGGCTCAATTGGAAGCAGGCCAGTTTGCCTGCCTGCATTGCTACAAAACGCAATAAACTAACATTAAGTGAAGGTGAGGTGGAACACAAATCTTCAGACAAGTAAGTGTAAAACTCAGATTTTATACCTAGCAAAACTGGCATTTAATTTAAAAGGCTATGACTACCATCAGGTTTAAGCATTAAACAAAATTCTGGGAATGTGGTTTTCAAGAAATTCTTGAAGAAACTATCAGAATAAACTTCAGTCAGTCATGAAGATCGAGGAGCTAGGACAGAAGTATGGGTACTGAATATTAAATATATTACACTATATCTAAGACTGAAACTAATGTGGTGATTTGCATGATCAAACAGTATGAAATGCCACATGCCTTGTAATGCAGAAATGATAGAGCTGCATTCTATTTCCGTCTGTGGCACATTAGAGAGCTTTACTGAACCTGTCACTAAAAATGAATACACACGTTGGATAAACATTTTTTTTGAAATCCTTTGATTAGCTAGCAAAAAGAAAATGACAGCATAGAATATTGAGAATCTGGAAATCAAATGAAATTGGGAACCCAGAGAAATAAATGGTGAATAAAAATCATCTTTTATTGTGAAAACTTGTGTTCTGTTTTTAAGGCCAGAGTTTGTGTGGTAGGGACAGAGATGGATAGGAGACAAAGCCCTGGGCTCACACAAGGAAATATTCCACAACAAGCTGAGATCTCAAAGGATATATTCTCAGGGTAGTGGTGAAATAAAGTTTTCAAAAAAAACACCACCCAAAATGCTAAAAAGAGAAAAAAGAATTATGAACTATAAGTGAGATCACACATATTTTTTGAGTTTGAGTTTATACTATTGAGTAGTCTGAATCACTACTAGTTGATAATTTTATTTACAGTTTCTGGTTCCAGAGTTGTAATGCCTCCTGATAGAAGGAAAGACAAATACCATATGGAGTATGTTGCCATTATCCCAAGACTTTTAAAGTATATTCTACATATAAGAAATAAGAGTTTACAATCTGACATCATGAGCACACAAGAAAGCAAGGCTCTGTGAGTGAGAGCCAGAAGAACAACAGAAAAGCAGGAAAAAAAAACACTACAGAATATAAATTGAATATATTTAGTATTCTTTGAGAAATAGAAAAAGGGTTGGAAATATGAAAATGGAGGACACTATAAAAACAAATAGGAAAATTATATGAAAAACAAAGAGAACTTAGATTCAGTTAAAAAACTCCATAGATGCATCTGAATGCAAATTAGACACATTCAGAGAAGAAATAGTAATCTAGAATATAGAGTTGAGTAAACTACCAACATTGCAGGGCAGAAGCCAAATGGGATAAAAAGGATGAAAGAAAGAGTAAGAGACATTGAGAACTGAATAAAAGTTCAGAGTTTCCAGAGAAGAGGGTAGACAAAATGTGGCAGAGGCAATTTTGAAGAGACAATGTGAGACACATCATAAAATCCATAAGGACAACTGAGCAGATGTTGAAAGTATCTGAATAGAAAAGCAGGAATTACCCTCAAGGGAAAGGTAGTTAACAACAGACTGCCTTAACAGCAAAAATGTAAAACAATGATGAGTTATATTCAATGTTCAGAGATAAAATAATCATCAACTCTGTGAGAATAAAATAAAAACATCCTTAGGAAGAAAAAAAAAAAACAACAAACTTGCTGCTAGCAGACAATCAACTTAGAGGAATCTTGTAGGATACGCTTGAAATAAGGAAATGATCCCAGCTGGGAGATTTGAGATGACAGAAAAAGAATGGCAAGTATGTGGTAAATCTAAACAAACTTCTGTATTTAACTACCAACAGCAACAAACAAACTTCTGAAGTTTAGAAAAAGTAAGAACTAAAGTTCATGGAAATAACATTTACATAAGAGTTGTGTGATTGGAGTTAAATGTAATAGTCTTTGTATTTTTCAGGAAGATGGTGAGGATACTGGTTTACTTTAACTCTGGGTGACTATCAGACTTAATAGGTTATGCCACAGAAAGAAAGATCATTGGTTTTACACATCAGAAGTTTACTTCTCACTTACATAAGGCCTGTTGCAGGTTTGGGTGACACCCCAGAACACTGAAAAAACAAGGTTAAAATGAAAAATAACAAATAAATTAGAAAGAATATAAAGTTAAATTAAAGTTCATGTATTATCCTAGAATTGTGCTATGCAATACATGGGCTACATATGACTTTAAAAATTTTAACTAACAAAATTTAAAATTTCATTTCCTCAGCTTGTAGCCACATTTCAAATGCTCAATAGTCACATATGGCTGATGGCCACATCACTTTTCCAGGATTTGTCTTTATATCATATAATAAAATAATTTCTGGAATTTTTAATAATATCAATAGATCCATATCATGAGCAAAGATAAAATTAGTATAAACCTTTCTTTCCTCTTCTTCAACCCAGATTGTAGTGATGAAAAGTTTTATCATTCTTAATTTTACCTTTCTATTGCTTATGCTTCAGTTATTTAATTACAGCTTTAATAATAGACTTTGACTTCTAGAGATGACATATGAAGCAATTACTATAAACTGTCTCTTATTTTTAATCTCCTAAATAGGATTTTGTTATAGGACTTCTTTTTTTTTTTTCTGATTTATGGAGTCTTATCTATTAAAGGATATGATGAGCATAGAAATTATAATAATGTAAACCCAGGCACACCCTATCACCCTTTATAAGTAAAGGTATTAGCATTATCTTTGTGGTGTGCTATATGCCCTTTAGTCCCATTTTTCCCCCCTCTCTGGTCAGAAGGATACTGCTATCCTGTTTTATCTGTTTGCTGAAGATTCCTCACTGTTCTCTTGGTTGGAAGAAATTTGTCCTTAATATTACACAGGGAAGGTGCATGAATATAAATTTCTGGGTTAATGCATGTTTAAAACTGTCTTCAGACTTTACAGATAGCTTAGATTACATAAAATCCTTGTATACTTTACGTTTTTGAAAATATTGCTTCACTTAAAAAAACAACAATTTTCTGGGGCACCTGTGTGGCTCAGTTGGTTGAGTGTCCAACTTCGGTTCAGGTGATGATCTCCCGGTTCATGAGTTCAAGCCCCATGTCAGGTTCTGTGCACTCAGCTCAGAGCCTGGAGCCTGCTTCAGATTCTGTGTCTCCCTCGCTCTCTGCCTCTCCCCTGCTCATGCTCTGTCTCTCTCTCTCTTTCAAAAATAAATAGACATTAAAAAAATTAAAATAAAACAAAACATCTTTCTCTGTTGCTATTGAAAGAAGTCTGATGTTAACCTGCAGAGGAAAAACTTTTGTAGGTTTTAATTAATTAATTAATTAATTGATTAATTAATGAGAGGTGAGGGTTAGGGGGAGGGGCAGAGGGAGAAGGAGAGAGAGAATCGTAAGCAGGCTCCATGCCCAGCACTGAGCCCCACTTGGGGTTCCATTTCACAACTGTGAGATCATGACCTGAGCCAAAATCAAGAGTCCAACACTTAACCTGAGTGCTCTGTTGGTTAAGCATCCATCTCTTGTTCTACCTCCTAGCCTAACTTATCAACATCTCTTGTCTACAGTACTTCAAATGCTCCCTAACTGGTCTCCTTGCTTCTACTCTTGGCTTCTAAAACCCATTCTTTACCAGTATCAGAATAATCTTTAAAAAATGTAAATCAGATATTGTCACTCATCTGTTTATAACATCTCAAATGAAATGATGACCAATTGGCATTTGATCCATATCTGGCCCTTCCTCTCTATCTTGCCTAACACTTTTTAAAAATTCCATTTGGCCACTACTCTCTTGCCATAGTGGCCTTTCTCTTTCTTTCTTTTCCTTTCTGCTGCTTAGTGCATCATTCTCTTCCTGCTTCATGGCCTTCTATCAGCTCTTCAGATATCCACATAGTGGGATTATTCAGACATTCAGATATCTGTTGAAATGCCAGCTGTTCAGCAAGACTCTCCCTGGCTAGCTCACCTAGCACAGCAGCCTCTTCCCCGACTCTTTCCAGCATATCACTTGGTTATATTTCTACCCAGCACTCACCACAGTCAGATGTTTCCTTTCTGGTGTGTTTGTTTATTGTCTTCTCCATGCATTTGAATGTCAAATTCCCAGGAACTTTTTTTTTTTTTTTGCCTCATTCAGTGCTACATTGCTGACACTATAATGCTAACTAGCTCATGATTTTAGTTTCTAAGATTGTCTAAAATGATAAATTTTTCCCAGCAGAAATAAGAAGTCTCCAGTCTGAAAACTAGTTTAGATCATCAGGTTAATTTTAAGTGCCGTGGTAAACATTAGAAGGCAAGGTCCCTGTTTATGTATAGTTATGAAAAAAAAACCCACACATTTTAAGTCTTTGGTGGCAATAGACTGTAACATTCTCCAAGATGAATTTTCTCCTCATATTTCATTGTTCGTTTCTTTTCTTATTTTTTGAAAGGCAACCAATTTATTAGATTTATTCTTAGATACATTGTTGTTACTTTAAGCAATATCTTTTTTTAAAATATGAAATGTATTGTCAACTTGGTTTCCATACAACACCCAGTGCTCATCCCAACAGGTGCCCTCCTCAATCCTCAGATTGTTCTCAGTTTTTAAGAGTCTCTTATGGTTTAGCTCCCTCCCTTTCTTTTTTTTTCCTTCCCCTCCCCCATGGTCTTCTGTTAAGTTTCTCAGGATACACCTAAGAGTGAAAACATATGGTATCTTTCTCTGTATGACTTATTTCACTTAGCATAACACTCTCCAGTTCCATCCACGTTGCAATAAAAGGCCATGTTTCATTCGTTCTCATTGCCACGTAATATTCCATTGTGTATATAAACCACAATTTCTTGATCCATTCATCAGTTGATGGACATTTAGGCTCTTTCCATAATTTGGCTATTGTTGAAAGGATATGGAGAAATGGGAACCCTCTTGCACTGTTGGTGGGAATGCAAACTGGTGCAGCCACTCTGGAAAACAGTGTGGAGGTTCCTCAAAAAATTAAGCAATATCTTTCTAATATTATACTGTTGATCCTCGAACAACACAGGTTTAAACCATGCAAGTCCACTTCTACATGGACATTTTTTTGACACAGTACAGTACTGTAAGTCTATGTTCTCTTTCTTACGATCTTTTTAATAACATTTTCTTTTCTCTAGCTTACTTTCTTGTCAGAATATAATGCATAATACACATAACATACAAAACATGTGTTCATCAACTATTTATGTTTATTGGTAAGGCTTCCAGTCAACAGTTGGCTATTAATAGTTAAAATTTGGGGTAGTTAAAAGTTATACATGGAGAATCAACTGCATGGGAGGTGGTTCCCCTAACCCCCAGGTTATTCCAGGGTCAACTATATTTTCAAATTGTTTATTGCTAGTTATACAAAAAAGCTACTGCTTTTTATAAATTGATCTTCTACCCAGTAAACATGCTCAACAGGCTTAATCTAATATTTTAATTGCAGATACTCTTGAGGTTTTTCATGTAGACAATTGTATTGTCACTGAATAAGGTCAGCTTTGTTTCTTCCTTTCCAATCCATATAGTTGTTTCCTTCATCTTTATATCACTAGGTTACCCCCCACACTGCAATGCTGATGGTCCTGAATTTTCTTGCCCACCATTCTGAGCGTGTCGTTGCCTGTAGGTTGATATATATATATATATATATATATATACACTCTGCAGAACCCTCTGGAGCTACTGGCTGGCACCCACTTCTTAATGGCATCATCATAAAGCATTACAGCAGCTCTTGCCTGACAGACATTCTGTTCTTTCAGGTCATGGTGCCACTGCCCAGGGATGTTGACTTAGGGGCTGGGGTGGGCTGCAAGCAGGGCCTCTCCTCCCTGTGCTTTGCCATGTCCCCCACACAAAGCAATGGTGGCACAGGGGAGGCGAGGAGGGCCATGACTTCCAGGGCAGAGGAGGGTGGAGCCCCAGCTCCCCTTGGCCCCCATGCAGGGGCACCTGCAGCCTGTGAAGGAGCCGGTCTCAGGGCATAGTGCAGGTGGCGCCTTGGCCACCGAGGAGAGCCACAAACGCCAAGGCCGTGTGTGTCATTTTTTAAAAAATAACTTTCTTTTACTGTCGAGTTTTTTGTATATAAGGTTTTACAAAATATGCATTTCCGTGTCTGTCTTTCCATGTTCATTTCCTATTTTCCTAATATAGTTTTGTAATTGTTCTTGTTTTTAATTTCCCCTTCCTGTTTATATTATTATAATATCATGTATCTCTTACTTCCTCTATTCTTTCCATTTGAGAGTCTTCCCACTTCTCTTTGGTGAGCTGGATGTAAATTAGAGTGAAATGTTTTTATTTTCCTCTCCTTTTGTTATTTTATTTTATTATTATTTTCATTAAAGTGCTCTCCTTAATCCCTAACACCTATTTCACCCCTCCTCTACCAGGTTACCCCTAGTAACCATCCGTTTGTTCTCTTTAGTTTACAGTCTGTTAATTGGTTTGTCTCTCTCATTTTTTTCCCTTTAACTTTGCTTTGTTTCTTAAATTCCACATATGAGTGAAATCATAGTATTTTTCCTTCTCCGACTTATTTCGCTTAGAATTATACTCTAGATCTATCCATGTTGTTGCAAATGGCAAAATATTTCATTCTTTTTTATGGTTGAATGGTATTCAGTGCGCGCACGTGCATATCACATCATCTTCATTCATCAGTTGATGAACACTTGGGCTGCTTCCATAGTCCGGCTATTATAAATAATGATGCAATAAACATAGAGGCGCATTTACCCCTTTTAATTAGCATTTCTGTATTTTTTGGATAAATACCTAGTACTGTGATTACTGGATCATGGGGTAGTTCTGTTTTTAACTTTGTGAGTAAGCTTCATACTGTTTTCCACAGTGTCTGCACCAATTTGCATTCCTTCCAACAGTACAAGAGGGTTCCTGTTTTCCCACATCCTTGCCAATACCAGTTGTTTCTTGTGTTTTTGATTTTAGTCATTCTGGTGGGTATGAGATGATATCTCATTGTAGTTTTGATTTGCATTTCCCTGATGTTTAGAGTTGTCGAACATCTTTTCATGTGTCTATTGGCCATCTGTATGTCTCAGGTTCTCCATCCATTATTTAATTAAAAAAAGTTTTTTATGTGAAGTTGTATAAGTTCTTTTTATATTTTGAATATTAGCCCCTTATCAGATATATCATTTGAAAATATCTTCTCCTATTCATCAGGTTGCCTTTTTGTTTTGTTCAGTTTCCTTTACTGCACAAAAGCTTTTTAATTTTGATGAAGTCCCAAATGGTTCATTTTTGCTTTTGTTTCGCTTACCTGAGGAGACATATCCAGAAAAATGTTTCTGTAGCACATATCAAAGAAATTACTACTTACGATTTCTTCTAGGAGTTTTGTAGTTTCAGGTATCACATGTAGGTCTTTAATCCATTTTGAGTTTAATTTGTGTATGGTGTAAGAAAGTGGCCTGGTGTCATTCTCTGGCATGTAGCTGTCCAGTTTTCCCAGCACCATTTGTTGAAGACTGTCTTTTTCCCTTTGTGTATTCATTTCTTTGTAGAACATTAATTGACCACATAATTATAGATTTATTTCTGGGTTTTCTATTTTATTCCATTGATTTATATGTCTATTTTTATGCCTCTACCGTAGTGTTTTAATTACTACCATTTGGTAGTATAACTGAAATCTGGAACTGTGATATTTCAAGTTTGGTTTTTCTTTTGCAAGATTGCTTTGGCTATTTGAAGTCTTTTGTGGATCCACTCAAATTTTAGGATTGTTTGTTCTAGTTTGTGAAAAATGCGATTGGTATTTTGATAGTGATTGCACTAAATCTGTATATTGCTCTGGGTAGTATGGACATTTTAACAATATTTACTATTTCAGCCTAGGAGCATAAAAAGTCTTTCCATTTCTTTGGGTCATCTTGACTTTCAGCAGTATTTTATAATTTTCAGTGTACAGATTTTTCACCTCTTTGGGTAAGTTCATTTATAGATATTTTCTTGGTTTTGGTGCAATTGTAAATAGGATTGTTTTCCTAATTTCACTCTCTGCCACTTCATTATTAGTGCATAGGAATGCAACAGGTTTCTGTACATGGATTTTGTATCCTGCAATCTTACTGAATTTATTATCAGTTCTAGTAGGTTTTGATGGAGTCTTCTGGCTTTTATACATAGTATCACGTCATCTGCAAATACTGAAAGTTTTACTTCTTCCTTATCACTTTTGACACCTTTTATTTCTTTCTATTGTCTGATTGTTGTGGGTAAGACTTCTTTTACTATGTTGAATAAAAGTGGTGAGAGTAGACATCCGTCCTGTTCTTGACCTTAGAAAGAGCTCTCTCAGTTTTTCTCCATTGGCTGTGATGTTAGCTATGGGTTTTTTACACATGGCCTTTATTATATTGAGGTAAGTTCTCTTTAGACCTACCTTGCAGAGAGTTTTTACCATGAATTGATGTTGTACTATGTCAAATGCTTTTTCTGCATTGAAACAATCATACAGTTTTTATCTTTTCTCTTGTTGATGTGCTCTATCATGTTGATTGTTTTGTGAATATTAAACGCCCTTGCATCCCAGGAATAAATCCCACTTGATAGTTGTGCATGATTTTTTAAAATGTATTGTTGGATTCGGTTTGCTAATATTTTGCTGAGGATTTTTGCATCTATATTTATGAGATACTGTTCTGTGGTTTGTTTCTTTGTGGTGTCTTTATCTGGTTTTCGTGTCAGGGTGATACTGGCTTCATAGAATGAATTTGGAAGTTTTCTTTCCTCTTATATTACTGGAATAGTTTGAGAGGAATAGGTATTAACTCTTCTTTAACTTTTTGGTAGAAACTGTGAAGCCTTCTTGTCCTGCATTTTTATTTTTTGATTAGTGATTAAATTTCGTTGCTGGCAATTGGTGTGTTCAAATTTTCTATTTCTTCCTACTTTGGTTTTGGCATGTTATATGTTTTTAAGAATTTATCTGTTTCTTCTAAGTTGTCCAATCTGTTGGCACATAGGTTTTCATAATATTCTGTTATAATCCTTTGTATTTCTTGGTGTTTGTTGTTACTTCTCCTCTTCATTAGTGATTTTATTTATTTGGCTAAGACTGCAAACTTTCTCTCTCTCTCTCTCTCTCTGTTGATGAGTCCAACTTATCAATTTTGCTTTATCAATTTTGTTGATCTTTTCAAAGAACCACCTCCTGATTTCATTGATCTGTTTGATTGTTGTTTTAGTTTATAAATCATTTATTTCTGCTCTATTTATTTTTTAATATTTATTTATTTATTTTCAGAGAGAGAGAGAGAGTGAGAAAGGGGGGAAGGGCAGAGAGAGGGGAAAGAGAGAATCTCGAGCAGGCTCCACGTTGTCAGTGCAGCTCCATCTCACAAACCCTGAGATCAGGACCTGAGCTGAAATAAGGATGCTTAACCAATTGAGCCACCTAGGCGCCCTTCTGCTCTAATTTTTATTATTGCCTTTCTTTTCATGGGTTTGGGTTTTGCTTGTTCTTTTTCTAGCTCCTTTAGGTGTAAGGTTAGTTTGATATTTTTCTTGCTTCTGGAGGTTTTCTTGCTTTCTGACTTCCCTCTTAAAACCACTTTTGTTGCCTGCCAAAGATTTTGGAACATTGTGTTTTCATTTTCCTTTGCTTCCATATAATTTTTTATTTCTTCCTTGATTTTGTGGTTGACCCATTGTTAAGCAGCATGTTATTTAAGCTCCATGTATTTGTGGTCTTCCCAGGTTTTCTCTTGTGGTTGATTTCTAGTTTTATAGTGTTTTGGTCAGAAAAGATGCATGGTATGACTTTGATTTTTTTGAATTTGTTCAGACTTGTTTTGTGACCCAATATGGGATCTGTTCTAGAAAATGTTCTGTGTACACTTGAAAAGAATGTGTATTCTGCTGTTTTAGGATGGAATGTTCTGAATATGTCTGCTAAATCCAACTGGTGCAGTGTGCCATTCAAAGCTACTGTTTCCTTGTTGATTTTCTGTTTGGATGATCTGTCCATTGATGTAACTGGGGTGTTAAAGTCCCCTAATATTATTGTATGAGAATGAAATGTCTTTGATTATGCATTATATTAAATTTTTTTCAATGTTTATTTTTGAGAGAGACAGAACGCAACAGGGGAGGGGCAGAAAGACAAAGGGAGACACAGAATCTGAAGCAGGCTCCAGGCTCTGAACTGTCAGCACAGAGCCAAATGCGGGGCTTGAACCCATGAACCATGAGATCATGACCTGAGTTGAAGTCAGACATTCAATCGACTGAAACACCCAGGTGCCCCTATGCATTGCATTTTTTAAAGAAACATTTTATGTTTAGCATTTTGATTTTTTAGTAGTTTGAAAAATCTTTCTCTTTAAAACAAAATCAAATCTAAAATTTAAATTTTGTTACCTTCTACTACATGATTCTTATTATTTAGTTTAATAATAATAAACTAATAATATATATTTGAAAAGGAAATAGTTCCTCATTATTGCTTCAGCAGAGCATAGGAGACAATTATGTCTAAAATGAAAACAACAAATACCAAGGGCATAATACGGTCTATTTGGAGGACATCCTCTCTTTCCATGGAAAGTCCAAAGGACTCTTTGTAAGCATCATTTATTTTGTCTTTGGCTATTTTTTGTCACCAGAAATATGTTGAATCTAATATATTTACCTAATTGACCACATTAATTGTTTCCTGATGTAGCTATGATTTCCTAGCAATTATACTATTTTTCTTTTTTTGAATTGCAGTGTAAAATATAAAACAATTTTCCTGTGGCTTTCTACTCACTGAGACCTAATAAACATGCTTGACATTCCATTGTCTCTGTCACTGCTGGAATGTTGATTTTTAAATCCCAGCAGTGACACAGTGTCTCTTTAACTGAGTGTATTTGAATATTTGTACCTAAAGGCTCTTTAGTCTAAACTTTGATTACATCTTGTTGGCATTCTAATAATTCCCATTGAAAGCATTCTATAGCTTTGTTAGCCTTTAAATTCCCAAAGTACATTCTCCATTTCATCACAAATTGGCTGTGTATTTCAAAATGTAAGAGCCTCCTCTGTGAGAAGAGATATTTAAGAACAAAGGCAGGAATAATCAGTAATTGTTCCTTCCATTAAGAGGTGATTGCTGTTGTGTGAGTGTAGTGTTGGATTGCTAGAGAGGTAAATCTTTTTGTCTTCATATTTACGAAGTTTAGAAAGAAGGAATAAATGGAAAGCTATTATAATTCTTCAGGTGGTGCATTTGCTGTCATGGAATGTAATGGTCAGAATTATAGTAGAAATAGACTAATATGTGAAGTCTGAATTCAACAATACAGCAACACCTTTTATCTGTTAGTACAACACCTTTTATCTGTTAATATAGCTTTAGTTCTTCCTCATATTTAAAATTATTGGAGATATACAAAGCTTTTATTAAAGTACCAATTGTCTTGGGAATGTTAATACTGGGTCTTAATTTCACACATCATATATTAACTGAGAGAAGTGAGGGATGTTAGATGGTAATGAATCCCATCTGTTAAAGAGTTAATAGAACAGAAGTCTATGATAGGAAATAAAACACAACATACAGTGGAAGAGCCTGTAGCTCTTAACCTTACAGGAGCTTAAAGATTTCTTCTATGTCTTAAAGGCAGAATCACTGTTTGAAAGACTATGAAATAACCACTGTATAATACTGTGCAAGATGCACACTAAGAATTAAGTATAGAGGGATTCCTGATTAATTTTTCTAACAGCAGATTTTATGCACAAAAGGAATTATAAATATTGAAGCCAGTGAATGCTAAAGGAAGGAAGGAAGGAAGGAGAGAGAGAAGAAAAAGGAAAGGAAAGGAGAGGAGAGGGAGGGAAAGGAAGAAAAGAAAAGAAAAAGACGGAAACAGAAAAGCTGATTTGGATGGCGCCATTTGTAAATTTTTGTACTTCAGTTTTGCTTAGGAAACTGTGTGTGCATATATGTGCCTTTTGATGTAAAGTACCTATTTCATAATTCCCAACTTAAACTATACATGGAAATATCAGTTACTAATTAATCTATTTAGGTTTAGACATACAAAATGCAGGTATTTTGATGTTTTGAATAGATGTGCCATTGTAAAAATCTCCCTTGGTTTCTTAACTTGGGACTTTATTGCTTTTCTTTTTTTCTTTCTCTCTTTCATTCTCTCCCCTCTTACATATACTTAGTGGACCCTTCTTGCCCTCTTCTCTACACTCTATATTTCACAACAATTTAAAAACAAGTGTGCCATGTAACTGAAAGCATGTGAATTATTGTTTTAAATCACCAGTAGTTTGTTCTTGTTCAAATATCTTCAAGCTTTTAAAATTTTTCATTTCAATAAAAACCATTTTGAACATGCGCAAGCAACATCTATATTTTATTTGTATATTTTATATTCAATTATGTCATGATTCTATATAAACTATAACACTTTTAAAAGTAGAACATCAAAGAATGTGATATAATAATATATATATATATATATAGAAATTCTACCATTATTGTTTTCATGCCAATAAATTATAATGTGTGTTGGGTGACCACATTCCCAATTTAGATGCCACTATTACAGATAAGCCTCAGATCTTAATTTCTCCAGAATGACCAGGATTTTTAAAATTTTAGACCAGGTTGATGGGTTGATATTCTATAAAGGAGAAGGACATATTTCAAGTAAACAGTTTTTTCTTAGCTTTTTAAGTCAGCATTCCTAAGGTATAATTTACATAAAGTAAATGTACCGATTTCTGTATAGTTTAGTACTTTTTTGCAAAAGAACAGACACTGGTAATCATTACAGTCAAGATATGGAACATTTCTGTCACCTTAAAAAACTGTCATTCCTGTTTGCTGTCAATCCCTACCTTAACCCTCATTCAAATAAAAACTTGAAGAACTTGATAACTGGGGTTAAGTTTTTTCTCAGTCAGAAACATTTTCTTATGTCTCATGCAAATCATAAACTAGTCCAGGGCAGGGGCATTGCAGAGTCCCACGTGAGAGAATAGTTAATAGCAGCACAGGACTGAAGAAGCAGAGAGTGTGGCTTTAAGATCAGGGTGTTGGGGGCGCCTGGGTGGCTCAGTCGGTTAAGTGTCCTACTTCAGCTCAGGTCACAATCTCACGGTCCGTGAGTTCGAGCCCCGCGTCGGGCTCTGGGCTGATGGCTCAGAGCCTGGAGCCTGCTTCCGATTCTGTGTCTCCCTCTCTCTCTGCCCCTCCCCCGTTCATGCTCTGTCTCTCTCTGTCTCAAAAATAAATAAACGTTAAAAAAAAAATTAAGATCAGGGTGTTGGCAGAATAAATGGTAGAAAAGATTTCTTAGGTTGTGGGACAGTGATGGTGTGACAGATGTGGCATAACTTTTAGTTTGAAAAGAACTATGATCTAGATGCAAGAGATGAAAATAAACTATTCCTTGATGTTCTATAGGCAGAAAAGATGGAGCTAGAAAACGGCACGATGGTGAAAGAATTCATCCTTCTTGGTCTGACCCAGTCTCGAAATATTCAGCTCCTGGTCTTTGTGTTGATCTTAATTTTCTATCTCATTATCCTTCCTGGAAATTTCCTCATCATCCTCACCATTAGATCAGACCCTGGTCTCACAGCCCCCCTCTACTTCTTTCTGGGCAACTTGGCTTTCCTGGATGCATCCTACTCCTTCATTGTGGCTCCCAGGATGCTGGTGGACTTCCTCTCTGAGAAGAAGGTAATCTCCTACAGGGGCTGCATCATTCAGCTCTTTTTCTTGCACTTCCTTGGAGGAGGGGAAGGGTTACTCCTTGTTGTGATGGCCTTTGACCGCTATATCGCCATCTGTCGGCCTTTACACTATTCCACAGTCATGAACCCTAGAGCCTGCTGTGCCTTGCTGTTGGCCCTGTGGCTTGGAGGCTTTGTCCACTCCATTATCCAGGTGGCCCTCATCCTCCACTTGCCCTTCTGTGGCCCAAACCAACTGGATAACTTCTTCTGTGATGTGCCACAGGTCATCAAGCTGGCCTGCACAGACACCCTCGTGGTGGAGCTTCTAATGGTCTTCAACAGTGGCCTGCTCACCCTCCTGTGCTTCCTGGGGCTTTTGTCTTCCTATGCAGTCATCCTTTGCCATGTACATGGGTCTGCTTCTGAAGGGAAGAGCAAAGCACTGTCCACATGCACCACTCATATCATTATTATACTTCTCATGTTTGGACCTGCCATCTTCATCTATACTCGCCCCTTCAGGGCCTTACCAGCAGACAAGGTAGTTTCCTTCTTCCACACAGTGATCTTTCCATTGATGAATCCTGTGATTTATACCCTTCGCAATCAGGAAGTGAAATCCTCCATGAGGAGGTTACTGAGTCGGCATGTTGTCTGCTGAATAGATTTTATAAAAAGAAGTCAAGAAGAGGGAATTCTTGCTATAAATCATACATTCATTAACAAATACTATTTCACTGAGTACCTCCCATTTGTCAGGTACTATTGTGGGCAATGAGGGAGAGTTATACATAATTAGGGAATAAGCTTGGTATGCCTAAAGAATATAAAACAAACACCTGAATGGTTGGAACATGATGAATACTTATGAGAGATTTAAGGGTTAAATTTTATGTGACTGTAAGGGTCAAATCACTAAGGTCTGTTAGGCTGAGATAAGGAATTTTATTTTATTCTAAATACTGTAAAAAATACATGTTAACATTTTAAGCAAGAGAGTCACTCATCCACAGTTGTTTCTTCTGTGGTTTAGAGCAACATCAGGATTCTGGGCAGAGATCAATAAGTTGCAAAACTCCATTAAGAGCTAAATGCTATTCTGCAGACTTGTTTTGAAAAAATCTCTCTCTCCCCCTGCCCTCTTTCTCTGTATATGATTCTCTCTAACATATATATTTATTTACCTTACCCCCCCATTTGCTTAATGGGTATGAAAGGAAGGTAATTGGTTTCATAGAAAAATGTCATGAAATTATTTCATCTGACTTTTTCAGAGCTTCGTGATTATTACTAATGGGTTTTTACAAATCCTCCCTTTATGTTAAACCTTGCCCTCAATTGATTTTACTCATTATGATAATGATAATTATTTGCTACTATAGATCTGTTGGAGATTACATAAATTATTATTTTAAATGCAATGGGTTTAATGTGGGAAATTAGGTACTTGCAAAATCTTTGAAGGGATAGAATACTATTTTCTTTTTCTTTATTTTATTTTATTTATTTATTTATTTATTTATTTATTTTTCCAATATATGAAATTTATTGTCAAATTGGTTTCCATACAACACCCAGTGCTCATCCCAAAAGGTGCCGTCCTCAATACCCATCCCCCACCCTCCCCTCCCTCCCACCCCCCATCAACCCTCAGTTTGTTCTCAGTTTTTAACAGTCTCTTATGACCTCAGCCGTAGCAATCTCTTACTCGACACATCCCCAAAGTCAAAGGAATTAAAAGCAAAAATGAATTACTGGGAACTTATGAAGATAAAAAGCTTCTGCACAGCAAAGGAAACAACCAACAAAACTAAAAGGCAACCAACAGAATGGGAAAAGATATTTGCAAATGACATATCGAACAAAGGGCTAGTATCCAAAATCTATCAAGAGCTCACCAAACTCCACACCCGAAAAACAAATAACCCAGTGAAGAAATGGGCAGAAAACATGAATAGACACTTCTCTAAAGAAGACATCCGGATGGCCAACAGGCACATGAAAAGATGTTCAACGTCGCTCCTTATCAGGGATATACAAATCAAAACCACACTCAGATATCACCTCACGCCAGTCAGAGTGGCCAAAATGAACAAATCAGGAGACTATAGATGCTGGAGAGGACGTGGAGAAACAGGAACCCTCTTGCACTGTTGGTGGGAATGCAAATTGGTGCAGCCGCTCTGGAAAGCAGTGTGGAGGTTCCTCAGAAAATTAAAAATAGACCTACCCTATGACCCAGCAATAGCACTGCTAGGAATTTACCCAAGGGATACAGGAGTACTGATGCATAGGGGCACTTGTACCCCAATGTTTATAGCAGCACTCTCAACAATAGCCAAATTATGGAAAGAGCCTAAATGTCCATCAACTGATGAATGGATAAAGAAATTGTGGTTTATATACTATTTTCTATGCTGGGAATCCAGACATGATTGCCAGAAAAACAGTAAAAAACTAACCTGCCAAGTGATCTATCCCTACAATAATCAGGAGATGGGGAACCAAGAAGCTATTTTGCCAATTCTTGACTGAAGGACTATATCTAAATTAGCCATGGTCTGGGAACAGGAGGATGATACAGAATACCTTTAATGTTATCACCTCTCCAATTAATTTTTTCTAAATTCAAGTTTTACATAAGTACATTTGATAGTCAGAATTTGGAACCCTAGATACAAAGGTTCTAGAAGAACCTGTGTATATGTTCTCAGTTTTATAACAATAAAACAATGCCAAAAATGGTAAAATGTAGGATAATAGTATTACAGTATTGGAAGTGTGAAAGGCCACTGAAGTAGGATATAAAAATAGTAAATGGAAAGAAAAAATTATATTTTACATAGTAAAAAATATATATGTGTAGGCAAAAGGTAAAAAAAAAACTGATGAAAATCAATTTACCACATATATATGGGCAGATTATTTTCTCAACAATTATAGAGGCTTGCATGAACATTGAATTGAATGTTTCCTCCCTATCCCAGGATTGTACAAGGGAGTACCTATGCAAAAAATTAAAATAAAAAAGCTGTTAACTAAAAATTAATAAAAATGATAAAAGATTAATTCACTAATACATAAGGAATTTCAATAAATGAATGTGAAATAGATCATACCCAGAAGGAAACTAGAAATGGGCATTGAAACCAACAAAGTTAACAAAGGAAAAATGGAAAAGCTTATCAACATAATTTTATTCTCAAAAACAAATGATGAGAATACAGACTACTGATTCTGGTTAGCTTGTAGAAGAATGTTGCTCATGTATTAGCAACAAAAAGAAAAGTGCAGAAATAAAATTATACTTTTCTCTGAGGCTAAAAAAAAGAGTGGATGAAGCAAGGAAACCTTATTACAGAGATCCAAAAATGGACAAAGTCCATCTAAGACGAGCAGAGAGCTATGGCAGCTTTCATTTTGTGGACAAGTACCTGGTCTGGATATGGGCACATGGAGGAGTGATCGTGCCATAGATTGAGATATTTGATAGAGATGAGTAAAAAGCTCTAAGCTATTGACAGACTAGAATCTGAAAAAGCCCCAAACACAAAAATAAATAGCTTACTTTTATAAATTTCTCCCACTGTCCCCACTGACACCTATACCAGTAATTTGCTCAGAAAAGGGGCAGTGGAGGAAGAAATAAAAATTATAGGGGATTTGAACATTTTTAGCAATTGGGTGTCTTGGGTGTCTATAGAGTTGAATCCTAAGGGAAACAAAAATATCTGAATTGTGGCTCAAACTCCTCCCAGCTCCAAGTATCACCAGGATAGAAGATCTTGGTGGCAGTTGGCAGATGTTGGAGGTAAAACTAATTTGAGCTGAATATAGTTTAATTAAAGATGATTCCAAGTCTTAGCTCAACTAGACCATTGAAAGAATATGAATGATCATATCCTCATTCTAACTTCTGGACAGAGGAAAAGGATTGAAGTTTCTAAAGAACTAAGCAAAATAATATTAAATACTCTTCATCTTCCATTGAATTTTTACAGGAAGTTTTGGGACTACCATTTAAAAATTGGGAGCTATGCCACAAAAATAGGGGAGTATGTCTAATAGAAAAATATTGATATATAAAACCACATGATGTAATTATCACACAAAAGCTTTAGAAAAAACTATTATAAGTATGTCAAATAAGTCATTAATGGATAACTAGATGAGGATTTTAGGAGAGAAATGTAAACTCTAAATATAAATGGATATGCTAGAACTGAAAACAACAATATTTGAAATTAAAAGAAATTCCTTAGATGAGCTGAATGAACAGCATTGTGGACAATGCAGACAAAATGGCTAATGATTGTTAGGATAGGTTTTTAGAAACAACCCAAACTGAAGCACAGAAATAAAAGACTAAAAGTATTAATAGTGTTAATATACTATGGGGGCAATAACAAATAGTAAAATATATGTGTAACTGGGATTCCAGATGAGGAGAGAGAGAATGGGACAGGAAAAGAAGTAACTTCCAAGAATTCATATCCAAGAAACTTGGCAAAATCCAAGCAATATAAATACAAATAAGACCACAGTGTAACAGATGCTAACCAAATATGAAAAGAACATTTTAAAAGCAACAGAGGAAAAAAGACACTTCAGAGGAGTGACAAGAATGGTGGTTGAACTTTTATCAGAAACCATGGACACCATGTCAGTGGAATGGTATTTTTAAAGTTCTCAAAGAAAAACAGTTAAGCTAGAATTCCATATCTAATGAAAATAAACCTCAAAAAGAAAGGTGTAACAGGCATTTAATATTCATAAAAGCTGAGAGAGAATGTGTTGGCAGTAGACCCACACAGAAAGTCATACTAAAGGAAAATTCTTCATGTTAACAGGAAAACATATCAGATGGAAACTGGAATTAATGAGGAGTAAAAAGATCTGGAAATGGTTAAAAAAAAAAAGGTGTATAAATATGGCAAGGAGTATTTTTACTTTGTATTATTTACTTTATAATTAACTGCTTTAAAATAATAAAGTACTATGGGGCTTATAACTTATTTAGAAGTAAAATATAACAATAGCACAGAGGACTTAAGGGAAGATAAAAGATTTATATATGTTTTTGTAAATTACTTATACTCTTCATGAAGTATCCTTGAATAATAATTTTAAGTGACTGGTAAGCTATAGATGAATATTGTAATCACTAGAGCATCCACATATTTAAAAATAATACAAAGAGATTTAATTAGATAACCTTTACAGGAAAGAAAATGGAATATAAAAAACATTCACTACAAAAGAAGGAAGGAAGGAAGTGCAAAGGAATGAAGAGGAATGGGGCAAACAGAAAACAAATACCAATGAACTCAAAGATCAACAATATTAAATATAAATGGACCAAACATGCCAGTTAAAAAATAGAGTTTCAGACTGTATAAAAGAGCAAGATTCAAGTATATACTGTTTGTAAGATATCAGTTCTTAAATACAAAGACCCAGATATATTTTAAGTATAAGGGTGGAGAATGATATGCCATATGTGATGTTTAATTTTATATATCAACTGGCTGTGGGGTCCCCAGATTAAATATTATTTCTGGTGTGTCTGTGAGAGTGTTAGTATGAGCTTAGTATTTGAATTGGTGGACTCAGTAAAGTAGATTGCCCTTCCCAATGTGGGTGGGCATCATTTAATCTATTGAGGGCCTGAATAGAAAAAAAGGCAGAAGGAGGAATTTGCTTCTTATTTCTTTCTTCACTGATTGAGCTGGGATATTTCATTTCATCTCTTTTAGTCCTTGGACTGGAATTTATGCCATCAGCTCTCCAGGTTCTCAGGCCTTTGAACTTGGACTAAATGACACCTTTGGCTTTCCTGGGTCTTCATTTAGGAGAGGACAGATTGTAGGACTTCTCCAGTTCCATAGTCACATGAACCAATTCATTATAATAAACCTCTCTCTCTCTCTCTAATATGTGTCTATGTATCCTACTATTCTGTTTGTCTGGAAAACCCTAATACACCCTGCAAACCTTAATCACTTCATGGTATAGCTGTATTAATAACAAAGTAAACTTCAAGGACCCAGAGGTATTATTAGGTATTTATAAAAGAATTTCATAGCAATAAAAATGTCAATTCATCAAGACATAACAATCTTAATGTGATTCCTCTAGCAATAGAACTTAAAAATGTATGCACTAATACAGACATATATAAATAAATAAATGGAGAACCCAAAGGCATAGATTGAGATTTTAATAACTGTCTTTGAAAGTTGATAGAACATCTGATAAAAAATCAGTAGGGGTATAGAAGAGTTGAACGCTAGAGACAAACTTAACCTAGTTGCTGTTTATAGAGTATTGCACCCACCAATGAGGAATACACATTCTTTTCATGAGGCATTTGCCAAGTAGACCATATGCTGGCCTATAAAAAAACTCAGTATATTGCATACAAAATATATTCTCTGACCACACTGGAATTGAATTAGAAATAATTAAGAAAAAACTATGTACATTTCTGAATTAAGACGCAGACACTTCTAAATAACCCAATGTGTACAAGAAGAAATTAGAGGATATTAGAAAATATTTTCCTTTTCATACTCTGGTTTTTTTTAAAAGAGTTTGTGTAGAATCAGTATTATTTCTTCAATAAATGGTGGATTTCATTAGAGGAGACATCTGGGTCTGAACTTTTCTTCATGGGAAGATTTTTAAGTACAAGCTGAATTTCTTAGATACATAGCTATTCAGTCTGTTCTCGAGTTAGCATTAGTAGTTAGGCCTTTAGAATTTTGTGCATTGAACTGGTTATTAATTCCATTGGCATAAATTGCTCATAATGTTTCCTTAATATTTTTAATTTTTATCATATCTACAATGATTGTCCCTCTTTAATTCCTGATATTGATATTTTTGTAATTTCTTTTTTTTTTGACTATTCTGACTAAAGTTTTATCAATTTGGTTGTTCTTTATAAAGAACTAGCTTCTGGTTTTATTTATTTTTCTCTATTATTTTTCTCAATTTCTTATATTTCTTCTCATGTCTATGTTATTGCATTCCTTCTTCCTTGTTTGGATTTCATTTCCTTTTCTTTCTATAGGTGAAGATTAGACTATTGATTCAAACCCTTTGTTATAAACCTTTAAATATATTCGGTTGATTCTACACATTTCTAAGCACTGCTTTATCTATATTTTGCATACGTTTATATGTTGTGTTTTCATTTTCATTCAATTAAAAATACTTTCTAATGTCTAGTTTGACTTTCTTACTCATGGGTTAGAGTATATTTTTTTCCTGAATATTTGGGAATGAGCCTGATACATTTCTAGTTTAGTTTCATTGTGGTCCAAGATTATATTTAATATGATTTCAGTTTAAAAATGTGTTGAAATTTGCTTTATATCCTAGAATAAAATCTGTTGGATTAAGACCTGCCATGTTGAATGCCATAATAAGTTCTGAATTTTATTTTGTTTAAAATTTTTTTTTAACATTTATTTATTTTGTTGAGAAAGAGAGCGTGAGCAAGAGAGAGGCAGACACAGAGGGAGACATAGAATCAGAAACAGGCTCCAGGCTCTGAGCTCTCAGCACAGATACTGATGGGGGGCTTGAACCCACGAACAGTGAGATCACGACCTGAGCTAAAGTCGGTGGCTTAACCAGCTGAGCCACCTAGGCACCCTACTGAGTTCTAAATTTTAAATTTAAGAGTATACTTTTGAAAAATGAACTTAGTCTGATCAATGTAGCTACAGGATACATATAAACAACATACTGAGAAGTTGTAAATTTCCTCCAGTCATTTAGATATATTTTTTACATACAGGGTAAAACAGCAGTCTCTTGGATATTTCCTGAATTTCCTTCTGCTCAATTGTAAACTTAATAAAATATAATCACTCTAAGCAATTACCTTGTTTTTCCAATCTTATCTCTTACTATATTTCTGCACATGCACAGTTTTGATTCTTTGATGCCTTTGCACATTCTGTCTTCTCCTTTTCCCACTTTCTGGTGAATATTTCAATCAAGACTCAGCCATAACGTTTCTTCCTTCTTGAAACATTTCTAATGCTCCACCTTGTGTTCACTTCTGTTTGCTTACTCTAAGTACAGTTATGTTATAAAACATCTCAAGATTATTTAAATGTTATGTATATTATTCACAATTTTCTGCCTGCCTTGAAGTTAATGTTTGTCTTATTAATTTTTGTATTTCATCTCTTGGCACAATGACTCACTCTGGTAGACTTTCAATAATGGTTGATAAGAGAATGAGTAATTGAATACATTATTTTTTTTTACTGCAAAAAGCAGAATTGGAAATTTTGAAATAGGAGATAATATAGAGTTTTATATAATGTGATTATGTTAATAACAATAATTTAAAACATGACTGTGGTAGAAAGGAATTGATGAGAAATATACACAATAGGAAAAAGGTCAGAGAATATATAATATTTTGAAATGTATTTTCCACAATTTTCAACATGTATAAGCTTAAAAATTCTAGAACTTATATTATGCATGATATAGATTATATACTTACATTATATATATAATTTTACACATTATATAAATAACATATATATTATATAAATATATAATTTATATAATATATATATAATTTTAAAGACCTGTGAAGTACTGACTTGTATGCTGTTATTAAAATATATTTCAATAATTCCCTATTTTGGGATGTTTATCACATTTGTTTATTAATAGGGAGAAAAGAATATACAATCCATTTGCTTATTTATGCATAATGGTTTGGGGAAGATACAGAGAGAATAATAGCTATTTCCTACTCTGAATTGTGTGTTGGGGGGGGGAATATAGATAGGGGACAAAGATGGGAAGGAATCGTCTCTGTGTATAATTTTTTCACTATCTTGGCATCCTGGCCTGTTTTCTATTCCTCAGCACACCAGATCTTTTCTTTTCTTCTCTTTTCTTTTCTCTTTTCTTTACTCCTTTCCTTTCCTTTTTTTCTCTTTTCCTTCCTTCCTCCCTTCCTTCCTTCCTTCCTTCCTTCCTTCCTTCCTTCCTTCCTTCCTTCCTTCCAAGTGTATTTATTTTGAGCGAGACAGCATGAGTGGGGGAAGGGCAGAGAAAGAGGGAATAAGAGAGAATCCCAAGTAGGCTCCACACCATCAAAGTGGAGCCCTATGTGAGGCTTGAACCCTCGAACCATGAGACCTGAGCAGAAATCAAGAGTCAGATGCTTACTTAACCCACTGAGCCACACAGGTGTTCCCAGATCTTTCTTTTTGGTGGCTTCTTTCTAGAATGGCTTCTTTTAGACATTCAGAACTCACTCTTTTGAAACTGCCTCAGAAAGACCTTCCCTGACCACCACTCCATCTAAAATAGCAGTCTTTCTCTCCAACACACTGTTATATCTTCATTATAACATTCATTGCTATCTGATGTTTTCTTTTCTGCTTGTTTGTTTATTGTCTGTCTCCCTGCATTAGAATGTAAAATTCCAAAGAACAGAGTTGTTGTTGGTCTTATCCGTACTGCATTGCTGACACTTAAAATACTACCTGGCTCATGGTAGACAGTAAGTGATTTTTGAATTTGGTGCAGAATCTAAGGGAGTGTCAAAAAACTCAGCAATAGAGATAAATAGTTCAGTATCTTAATATAAAAAAATGCCCCATTATAGGTGGAAAAACAGTCTGAGAAAAGTGGTGTTATTTTCCAAAGCCATTGAACATTTATAGATTAGAGCCAGGATTATGTCCTTAGCTTTTGCTTTCTGCCTGGCAATCTTTTCACTATAATGGGCTATTTTCATGTATATGATTGTTTTTAATGTTTATTTTTGAGAGAGAGAGAGAGCGAACTAACGCGGGCACAAGCTCGTGTGCACATGAGCAGGAGAGGGGCAGAGAGGGGCACACAGAATCCAAAGCAGGTTCAGGCTCTGAACTGTCAGCACAAAGCCAAAGTAGGGCTCAAACTCAGGAACCATGAGATCAAGACCTGAGCTGGGGTGGGACACTTAACCAACCACTCAGGTGCCCTGAAAAATATCACCTTTTTAAGTCTTTTGTGGCACGACTCTAACCTATTCCAAGATGGGGCTGTTACTATACAATTATATATATAATTATCTTTACATTTATGTCTACTTTATTTTCCTGTCCTATATTTTGATCATTCTAAATTTCTCTTTATCTCTTTCTCTTTTTTCCTTTTTCTACTTTTCACACTGTGTTTTTGAGCTGCAAATAGATTAGGACAAATACATATCTGATTATGAATTATATTTAGTTTACAAAGAGTGTATTCATTTTTTCAATTGTAAAGTTACTCATAAACTATTTCCCTTTAAAGCAAAACAATAAAAACAGATATAAAAAAAGAAAATTAAGCTTCATTTAATTGCTCTGACCCTTAATTTTTTACTTTAATAATCTTCAATGGAAAAAAAAAGTTATTCATTTTTGTTTTTGCCGAGCAGAGTAAAAGTGAATAAACAACAAGTACTGAGATCATGATATATCTTTTCACATCCTATTTGGGAAGTCACTTTCCCTTGAGGAAATGGTCTATCTTAGACCAAACAGTTCTTTTCTCTAAGAAGAATTATGCCTTCAAAGTCTTCATGAGCATTAATATTCTCTCTGCTTATGTCTTCATCACAGCAATGTGTTAAATCTTACAAGCTCATTACTGACTTAGCCACATTGTTTGCTTTCAGGGTCAGATCATGGTGATGCTAGAGAATGAGTAAAGCACTTGCCTGGAGTGCAAAAACTAAGGAAGTAACCAAAAAACTTACCAACTTCGTAATAAAGAATGTTTTAATTAATATTTTTAAAAAATCAAAATTAATTATAAAAATCCATCATGAACAAAATAAATACCAAACTTTAAAGACAGTATCAATAATAATGTCATGCTGGGCCATACTAGAATCTCATGGAAAGGTAAAAATCTGTAATTTTTATGTCTTTATTAAAAAATGTGATTATTCTGTTCATAATTTCACATTAACTTTTATTTTCAAAATACTGCACTAAAATATTATTTATCTTGATTATTAAAGTTTTTGGTACCCTGGTAAATTTTATGCCTAAGGCAAATACCTCACTTTCCTCACCCTCTCATCCTGGCCTTGCTTGCTTTCTTGATGTGTATGTTATGTATGTGTGTATGTGTACATCATGTATATGTATACATATTAATCTTTCATTTACATTTTTTTTGAATTCTAAAATAGAAATTGATTTTTCTTGATCTTTACTTTTGACCTAATAAGTACGCTTCCAAATAGGGTTTATTATCTCATTCACTGATAGGATTTTGGTTTTAAAATTCAGAATTTACCCAGTGTGGCATTATGTGATTCATTTAAAAATATTTATCTCTTACAAAGCTCTGGTATTTCCCCATGCCTGATTTAGTTGACATTCTAATAGCTCCCTCTGGAAATATTCAGTAGAGTTGTGGTAGTCTCAAGTGTCCAAAGCACTTTCTCCATTGCATCACAAAGAGTTAAAGGAGGTTTCAAAAGCTGTGTTCCGTATGTGAGAACAAATATTTATGAACAGTAAGAATGGTCAGTTAATGTTTTTATCAGGAGAGGAAGGATGGGTACTCTGTGAGAATTACATAAAACCCTTGGAGACTCAAATTTCAGGGGCTGGGAGCAGTATTTGTATTTATAAGAAACAAGAAGGAAAGAACAACAGAGAAGGTATTACAGCTATTCTGCTCCATCTCCTGCCCTGGAATACAATGGAACAGAGGTCAGAGTTTCAGTAGGAATAGCAGAGGCAAAGGCCTAAATTCAGCAGAGTGGCATTTTCTACCGTCTCCTCTAATACATTTCCATATCTCTTGTAGCTTAGAATTTAATGATGGACAAAAACTTTCATTCTCTTGTCATAGTTAAGTGAAATTATCAGTGACTTTCAGCGAATTGACATTTGATGTTAAAACCAAGCAGCATATAAATGACTGATGTGTTTTATTTTCCTTATGAAGTACAGATGGAAGGAAGGAAGATACAGAAAGGCTAAAGTCTTCAGGGGAAAAACTTAACAGATTTTATGATTTTTCAGATTAGCGCAGATATCTTAACTTCCATACTCAACATATTTGAGAGTTTCTTCTATTGTCTGTGGTTCCATTATTCATCAACATAGGGTAACTGAGAGAAAGCTTGTAAAACTGAGAAAAGCTTGATCCACAAATGACTTACATGAAGGCTTTATTGCACTTCCACAATTTCTTCTATTAATCAGATTTTTGCAGCTGTCACCCAGGGTTTACCCTGCAGCCATTGACAAAGGATCTCGTGGCAATATGTCCATTCAGTAGAGCTACCTCGTAACATCTACAGATTTGCAGGGTTAGCTTTGGTTTAAACACACTGGAATAAGTTAATTATTATTATTATTATCTCCTTTGATCCTTATATCCCTGTCAGACAGAAGGAGTCAACACATTATTCTATATGATAGATGAAAATTCAGCCTTCTGAAAGCTGGGTGACTTTCCTAGGGTAATATATTTAGTGAAATGCTGAGCCAACACTTACTCATTCTAAAAAGGTATTAGAATCATATAAAAGGACTTCAAACCAAGGATATTTCTACATTATTTATTATTTCCTAAAAAGCTAGGTAATTTAGAAGTATTTTAATTTAACCATCTCATTTCATTGATGAGAGAATTTTCTGGCTGAAGACCAACACATTTGTTTAGTGCTTTATACGTCCATCATTAGCATCAGTATTAAATTTTTGATCATGTTCTTCAGCTTGATCCACATTTTTAAGGATATGTAGAACTTATTAATTTATACTTAAATAATTTATAAGCTTCAATCAATATGCTGACAGACATTACACTCAAATTTTTGGAAACTTTGTTAAATATATTCATTTCATTAGAATGGTATTAATGAAATGTACTTTTCAAAAAGGTAAAGCATCTCATTTTATCAAGTTCACTTATATGCAGTAAAAGAATATATGAGGGAATGGGAAGTAATTAATGAGTGGTTCAGATTTAGTAAACTGTAAGGATACCATTCAAGAGAAAATGGTTAGTACTGAAAAGTGACTTACACATTTTATTTTGTTGACCAACTGTTTAGAATGGAAGATGGTGGGAAGCATATGTATTGCTTGTTTTGTTTGAAAGGAAACAATATGGTTTTTGTTTCATATTTAATATTAATTTTTACACTTGATCTTAGCCAAAAGGCCAAGAAGTGATTAATTTTTTAAAAGTTTATTTTGAAAGAGAGAGTACACATGAATGGAGGAGGGGCAGAGAGAGAGAGAGAAAGGAGAGAGATAATCCCAAGCAGACCCTGTGCTGTCAGTGCAGAGCCTGACATGGTTTGTAAGATGATGGCCTGAGCTGAAATCGAGGGTCAGATGCATAACCGACTGAGCCACCCGGGCACCCCTTGTTTTTAGATATAATGGCAAGAGAGGCATGGGATATAGTGGAGTGGCAGTGAACAAGAGGACAAGCAGAGAGAGTGAAAAAATTTCAGAGAGAAGAGAACACGAATACATGATAGGGAGAAAGAAGAGAAAATGATACAGTGTTAGATTTATAGAAAGCCAGGTAAATAGGGAAAGAAAATTAGGAGAAAATGAGTTCAATAAATTAAAAGGGGAAAAGAAACCATAAACAAATTTACACAAATAAATTAGGAAAATGAAGACTTGGTGATGAGTGAAAGGGGAGAGAAGGAGAATAGAGGGAACATTAGGAAGGAAGCATGAGTAAATGTTTCAAAGAGATGGGGAAGTAAGGCCCTTTGGTCTCTACACCTGGCTCCAGGGGCTGGTCTATCACTGTTGGCGCTCCAGGCCTGCACAGTTGGTTTCCACCTTAAAAATGAGGGCAGCCCTTCTCCCTTGCCTTCCTACTTCTATAATATATCATCATTGCCACAGTGAGAAGAACGTATGAATTAGCTGAAATGGAAAGGAAAATTGGAGATAGAGTGGTAAGGATTTAGATTTTTGATCCTTTTCTGACTAATTGGCTAAAATAGGACATTTTTATTCTGAAGAGGGCTGTAATTTGTAGATTTTGTCCAGAAATTTATTTTACCTAGAAAAATGCTCATCTCATAGTCTCTGCATCTATGCCAGCCACCATTTCAGAATCACAGGTACAGAAGGCACATATACGAAAATAGGTTATGGGATAAAAATGAATCACATATGTCAAGTAGTGTGTAATACCATCTATTTAGGTAATAGTCGAAAAACAGAGGTGAAAGACAGGAAAGAGGTTGAGTAGAAGAGCCTATAACCCTTAATCACAAAGACCTTCAGAAATCCTCTGATGTCTTAGATATATCTTTAAACACACATCACGAAATAATACACTCTGAGTGAGTTTGTGGGATGCAAAAAATCTAAGGGTGGCTTTGACTTACATTCTTTGGTGTATTTTTATAGGAAAATTATGGAATGAATGTTGAGACAAATGGCTGCTGAAATGTTGAAAAGTTAAGAAGTGAGCAGAGAAGCTAATTTAGAGAGTCTACAAATTTCTTATTAAAATTATGTGTAGGTCCCACTTTCCATGTGTGTGTGTGTGGTGTTTGTGTATATGTATATCATGTATATATACTGATCAATATACCGAAGTATGACTTTCATAAATTCCACCTGTGGTTGCAAGTAATACATGGAAACCTGTATATTATCCACTCTATTCAGCTCTGGAGATACTTAAAACAGATATTTTTAATGTTTTCTAAAATATGTACCCTAACAATGCACTGTATAGACATACTATTTTGTTTTTTGTTTTGTTTTGGGTTTTTTTTTTTTGGCTTCTCTATTTCTCTCTTCTTTCTTTCCGTCACTCTTCTGTCTTTCCTTTATAACTAATGACTCATTACCATTTTTTTGGCACCCCATGTTCCACAGAACTTACTTAAAGCAACTATGCTATTTAGCATAAATAGCATAGGGGAGTACTGGCATATATTACATTATATTTTTCTGTAGATGAGCAATTTTCAATCTTAGATCATTTCATACCCATAACAAAACATTTTTTGAACATGTGCTTTAAGTATATGCAATTTATTTATACAGTACATATATGCCTTGATACTAATTTATATTATACATATTAAAAAGTAGCATTTGAAAAGAATAATATTAAAATACAATGACTAACTTAGAGAAAGAGAGAGGGGGAGAGAGGGAGAGAGAGAATCCCAAGCAGGTATCCCGCTGTCAGCATAGAGCCTGACACAGGGCTCCATCACAGTAACCATGAGATCAGGACCTGAGCCAAAATCAAGAGTCAAATGCTTAACCAACTAAACCACCCAGGTGCCCCAGGATGTCAGATTCTTAAAGTGGAGAACAGTTCTATAGAAGCACATGATTGAATGGGAATAAGAGTTGTGGTATAAGAACGGTATTTTTGTTTGTTAGTTTGCTTGCTTTAAATCTGGAGTTAATGAAAGGTTTGGAGTTTACCCAGGATACTGGAGAGGGCTGAGACCTGTTTTTAGCTAATGTGATATATATGTCAAATATTTTTAGTTGGACAGGAATGAGGGTCTAGATAGAAGAAACAGTAATAACAATGAACACTGCTTCTTGATGTACTGCAGACAGAGGAGATGGAAAATGACAACAGCACAGTGGTGAAAGAATTCATCCTTCTTGGTCTCACCCAGTCTCGAGATATTCAGCTCCTGGTCTTTGTCCTAGTTTTAATTTTCTATCTCATCATCCTTCCTGGAAATTTCCTCATCATCCTCACCATCAGATCAGACCCTGGTCTCACAGCCCCCCTCTACTTCTTTCTGGGCAACTTGGCTTTCCTGGATGCATCCTACTCCTTCATTGTGGCTCCCAGGATGCTGGTGGACTTCCTCTCTGAGAAGAAGGTAATCTCCTACAGGGGCTGCATCATTCAGCTCTTTTTCTTGCACTTCCTTGGAGGAGGGGAAGGGTTACTCCTTGTTGTGATGGCCTTTGACCGCTATATCGCCATCTGTCGGCCTTTACACTATTCCACAGTCATGAACCCTAGAGCCTGCTGTGCCTTGCTGTTGGCCCTGTGGCTTGGAGGCTTTGTCCACTCCATTATCCAGGTGGCCCTCATCCTCCACTTGCCCTTCTGTGGCCCAAACCAACTGGATAACTTCTTCTGTGATGTGCCACAGGTCATCAAACTGGCCTGCACAGACACCTTCGTGGTGGAGCTTCTAATGGTCTTCAACAGTGGCCTGATGACCCTCCTGTGCTTCCTGGGGCTTCTGGCCTCCTATGCAGTCATCCTCTGTCGTGTACATGGATCTTCCTCTGAGGGGAAGAGCAAGGCCATATCCACATGCACCACCCATATCATCGTTATATTTCTTATGTTTGGGCCTGGTATCTTTATCTACACTCGCCCCTTCAGAGCCTTCCCAGCTGACAAGGTGGTTTCTCTCTTTCACACAGTGATCTTTCCTTTGCTGAATCCTGTGATTTATACCCTTCGCAACCAGGAAGTAAAAGCTTCCATGAGGAGGCTGTTTAATCAGCACATAGCCTAATTAAAGGAAAAAGAAAAGAAAATCAAGACCAGAGAATTTCCTCTGAAGTTAACTTATCCATTTCCAAATACTGCATTTATTGAGCATTTTCATTTTTGTTGGTACTATTTTAGGCACTAGGAGAAAGAGTTATTAATGAAACAAGTCACTGTTCTCCTTAAGGTACAATCTAGTGGGAATAGACATTAAAGATAGAAACATGAACAGAATGGTTTCAGGAAGAGATACAGAAACTAAATAAAAAAGCAAAAGGATTGATAGATAATAGAAAGTGTGGGGTGAACATTATAAGTTCACTTTCCATCTTTAATCAAGGTGTTCTTCTGGATGTGACATTTTGGCTAATAACTAGATGAACTAAACAGTCAACTATGCAAACATCTGGAGGCAGAGCATTCTAGGCAGAGGGAACAGGTAGCACATAAACCTGAAGATTAGGTAATGAACTTGGTATATTTGAAGAATACAACAAAGTTCAAATTGAGGTATAATAAGTGAATGTGAAAATGATTAGAGTTGAAGGTAGTGTTCAACACACATGAGTCTATGAAGTGAATATAAAGAGGGTTTTTTTGGTAATTTTTTTGTAATTATAAGAAACCATTCTAAGGCTTTAAGCAGCAGAATGATTTCTCATATGCAGTTTTATAAATGTCTTAGGGCTGCAAACTCAAGATTCTGTGCGGATATCAAGAGTTGAAAAATTATCAAGAGGGATTATATTTTGAAAAAAATTAAACTGCCAACTTTTTTTTCTAAATTAGATGAAGGCAAAAACAATTTAAAGAATTCTTGAGTTGACACACAATATTAAATTAGTTTTATGTGTACAACATAGTGATTCAATACATCTGTATATTATGCCATCCTCAATACAAGTGTAGCTACTGTCACCACACAACACTATTACAAACCATTGACTATATTCCCTATCCTGTACTTATTATTCCCTTGACTCTTCATTCCATAGATGGAAACCTGTATCTCCCACTCCTTTTCACCCATTTTCTCCATCCTGCCACCGATCAGTTTGTTCTCTATATGTATAGGTCATTCTGTGTTTTGTTTCTTTGTTTATTCGTTTTAGTTTCCACATACAAGTGAAATCATATTGTATTTGTCCTTCTTTTTTAAGTTTTTATTTAAATTCCAGTTAACATGCAGTGTAATATACAATACAGTGATTCAACACTTCCATATAACACCCGGTACTCATCACAGCAAGTGCGCTCCTTAATCCCCATCATCTATTTAACCCATCCCTCTAACCCAACTTTCCTTTTGGTAGCCATCAGTTTGTTCTCTATAATTAAGAGTCTGTTTCTTGATTTACCTCTCTCTCATTCTTCCCCCCTTTACTTGCTTGTTTTGTTTATTCCACATGAGTGAAATCATATGGTATCTGTCTCTCTGGCTTATTTACCCAAAGAATACAAAAATACTATATCAGAGGGATACATGCACCTGATGTTTATAGAAGCGTGATCAACAATAGTTAAATTATGGAAAGAGACCAAATGTCCATTGGCTGATGAATGGATGAAGAAGATGTGGTGTGTGTGTGTGTGTGTGTGTGTGTGTGTGTGTGTGTGTGTGTGTGTATACATAACTATACATACACACCACACAATGCAATATTACTCAACCATAAAAAAGAATTAAATCTTGCAATTTACAATGACCTGGATGGACCTAGAGTGTATTATGCTAAGTGAAATAGGTCTGTTTCACTTAAAATACACTCTAGGTCCATTTATGTTGTCACAAATGGCAAGATCTTATCCTTCTTTATGGCTATATTATATACACACACACTATATATTATATACATAGTGTTACATATATATAACATATGTATATGTTACACATACATACATTATGCAATATATATGTGCATATTATATATGCATATTATATATGCACATATATATGCATATACATATATATATATATATATATATAATGTGTGTGTGTGTGTACCACATCTTCTTTATACATTCATCTATCGAAGGGCACTTCAGTTGCTTCCATATCTTGGCTATTGTACATAATGCTGCAATAAACATAGGGGTTCACGTATCTTTTCAAATTAGAGTTTTCACTTTCTTTGGTTAAATACCTAGTAGTCAAATTACTGGGTCATATGGTAATTCTATTTTTAATTTTTGAAGGACCTCTGTAGTGTTTTCCATAGTAGCTATATCAATTTGCATTCCTACCAACAGTGCATGAGGGTTCTTACTTCGATTTCCTTGGTGATTGGTGTGATATTAAGCATCTCTTCATGTGTCTGTCATCCATCTGTCTTCTTTAGAAAAATGTCTATTTAAGTCCTCTCCCATTTTTTAAATTTGATTATTTGGGGTGTTTTTGGTGTTGAGTTGAATAAGTTCTTTATGTATTTTGGATACTAATTCTTATCAGATATGTCATTTGCAAATACTTTCTTCCATTCAGTAAGTTGCTTTTTTGTTTTGCTGATGGTTTCCTTCACTGTGCTAAAACTTATTTGTTTATAATAGTTTAAATAGTTTATATTTGTTTCCCTGGCTTATGGAGACATAGCTGGAAAAACATTGCTACAGACAATGTGGAATAGATTACTGCCTATGTTCTCTCCTAGTAGTTTTATGGTTTCAAGTCTCATATGTAGATCTTTAATCCACTTGATTTTATTTTTGTTTATGGTGTAAAAAAAGTGGTCTAGTTTTTTTTTTTGCAAGTAGCAAATGCAAAATGCAAATATTGAAGAGACTTATCTTTTCTCCACTGTATACTCTTGGCCCCTTGTTGTCATAGATTAATTGATCATGTAAGTCCAGTTTTATTTATGAGCTCTGTATTCTGTTCTATTAATCTATTTGTCTCTTTTGTGGCACAACCATACTGTTTTGATAACCACTTTGTAGTATATTGTTTTGAAATCTGGGATTGTGATCCCTCCAGCTTTGTTCCTCTTTTTCAAGATTGCTTTGGCTATTTGGATTCTTAGGTAGTTTCATATAAATTTTAGTATTATTTGTTCTCATTCAATGAAAAATCATGTTGGTATTTTGATAGGGATTGCATGGCATTTGTAGATTGTATTGGATAGTATGGGCATGTTAACAACATTAATTCTTCCAATCCATAAGTATAGTATATCTTTCCATTTGTTTGTGTCATCTTCAAACTCTTTCATCAGTATTTTATAGTTTTCAGAGTATAGTTCTTTCCCCTCCTTGATTAAGTTTATTCCTAGGCATTTTATTCCTTTTGGTGAAAATGTAAATAGAATTATTTTCTTAATTTCTCTTTCTGTTACTTTGTTATTAGTGTATAGAAGCACAATGAATTTCTGTGTATTAATTTTTTATATTGCAGTTTTACTGAATTCATTTATTCTAGTACTTTTTTTGGTGGAGTCTTGAGGGCTTTCCATAGTGTATATAGTATGTATAGTATATGGTATCATGTCATCTGCCAATAGTGAAAGTTTAACTTCTTCCTTATAGATGCTTTTTTTTTCTCTGATTACTGTGGCTAGGACTTCCAGTACTACATTAAATAAAAGTGGTGATAATGTATATCCTTCTCTTGTCCCCGATTTTAGAGGAAAAGCTGTTTTTCACCATTGAGTATGATATTAGCTGTGGGTTTTTCATATATGGCCTTTATTATGTTGAGGTATCTTCCCTCTAAACTCATGATGCTGAGAGTTTTTATTGTGAATGGATGTTGAATTTTGTTAAATATTTTTTGTATCTATTGAGATGATCATATGATTTTAATCCTTCCTTTTATTGATGTTATCATGTTGAGTCATTTGTGAATATTGAACCATCATTTCATTACTGAAATAAATCCCACTTGACTGTGTTGAATGATACTTTTAATGTATTGTTGAATGTAGTTTGCTAATATTCTGTTGAGGGTTTTTGCAACTATGTTCAACAGAGATATTAGCTTGTAGTTTTCTTCTTTTGGTGTCTCTGTATAGTTTTGGTATCAGGGTAATGCTGGCCTTGCAGCATGTATTTAAAAGCTTTCCTTCCTATTTTTGGAACAGTTTGAGGAGAATGGGTACTAATTCTTTAAATATTTGGTAGAATTCACCTGTGTATCTATGTATATGTATATATACGTATATATGTGTGTGTATGTATATATATACATGTACACATACATATATATATTGATAGTTTTTTGATTACTGATTGAATTTTGTTACCATACCTGGCTAGTTCAGGTTTTCTATTTCTTCCTGAATCAGTTTTGGAAATTTATATGTATATAGAAATTTATCCATTTCTTCTAGGTTGTTCAATTTGTTGGCATATAATTTTTCATAGTATTCTCTTAAAATCCTTTGTTATCTGTAGTGTCAGTTCTTTTACATTTATGACTTGTGTCCTCTTTTTTTCTTAATGAGTCTAGCCAAAAGTTTATCAATTTGTTTATCTTTTCAAAGAACCGGCTCTTGGGTTCATATTTTCAATTGTTTTTTAGTCTTATGTCATTTACTTCTGCTCTGATCTGTATTATTTTCTTTCTTCTAGTGACTTTGGGCTTTTTTCTGGTTCCTTTAGGTGTAAGGTTAGATTGACTTTTTTTTCCTTGAGGTAGGCCTGTACTGCTATATATTTCCCTCTTAGAACATCTTTTGCTGTGTCCCAAAGATTTTGTACCATCGTGTTATCATTTTCACTTGTCTCGTGTATTTTTTAAATTTCTTTTTAAATTTTTTTGTTGACCCATTGGTCATTTAGTAGCATGTGGTTTAGTTTCTATGCATTTGTGTTTTTTCCAGTTTTTTTTTCTTGTTATGATTTCTACTTTCATACCATTGTGGTCAGAAAGGATGCATGGTATGATTTCCATCTTGTTGAATTTGTTGAGACTTGTTTTGCAGCCTAACATGTGATCTATTCTGGAGAATGTTTCATGTGCACTTGAAAGAATGTATACTCTTGTTTTGGGATGTTCTGTATATATCTGTTATGTCCATCTGGTTTAATGTGTCATTCAAAGGCACCATTTCTGTGCTGATTTTTTGCCTGGATTATTTATCCATTGATGTAAGGGGGTGAGGAATGTTAACGTTTCCTACTGTTATTGTAGTACCATCAATTTCTCTCATTATGCCCATTTACATTTGATTTATGTATTTAAGTGCTCCAATGTTGACTATGTAGATATTTGCAATTGTTATATCCTCTTGTTGGATTGATCCCTTTTATCATCACGTAATGCCCTTATTTGCCTCTTGTTCTAGTCTTTGTTTTAAAATATATTTTGTTAGATATAAGTATTGCTACCTTGGCTTTTTTTTTTTTTTCTTGCTTCCATATGTATGACAAATGTTTTTCTATCCCTTCACTTTCAGTCTGTATGTGTCTTTAGGTCTGAGGCAAGCCTCTTGTACGAAGAATATCAATGTCTTTTTTATTCATTCCACCACCCTATGTTTTTTGATTAGAGCATTTAGATCATTAACGTTAAATTATTGATATGTATGTAGTTATTGACATTTTGTTGTTTTCCACTTGTTTTTGTAGTTCTTTCTGTTTCTTTTTCTTTGTGATTGATGAGTTTCTGTAGTATTGTGTTTTGCTTTCTCTTTGTTTTGTATCTATTATAGTTTTTGGGTTTGTAGTTTCCATTAGGTTCATATATAATATCCTAAATATACAGTAGTCACTAAAGTTGATGGTTATTTAAGTTCAAACACATTCTAGAAATATCTCTTATTTTTACTCTCTCCTCCATGTTTTATGTGTAGACTGCCATATTTTACATCTTTTCATTCATAATTTTCTTATGGTTAATTATGGTCTTTTCCATTAAAAAATTTCCTTTTAACGCTTCTTATCAGGTCAGTTTAGTGGTGATGAACTCCTTTAACTTTTGTTTGAGAAACTCTTTAAGTCTCTTTCAATTCTGAATAATCTTGCTGGTTAGAGTATTATAGGTTGTAGGTTTTTTCCTTGAAGCACTAGGAATGTACCATGCCACTCCTTCTTGCCTGTACAGTTTCTACTGAAAAATAAGCTGAGAGCTTTATGGGGTTTCTTTTGTGCCTTTTTTCTCTCTTGTTGCTTTAAAATTTTTCTCTTTAGCCTTTGACATTTTAATTATTATTTTTTTTCAATATATGAAGTTTATTGTCAAATTGGTTTCCATACAACACCCAGTGCTCATCCCAAAAGGTGCCCTCCTCAATACCCATCACCCACCCTCCCCTCCCTCCCACCCCCCATCAACCCTCAGTTTGTTCTCAGTTTTTAAGAGTCTCTTATGCTTTGGCTCTCTCCCACTCTAACCTCTTTTTTTTTTTTTCCTTCCCCTCCCCCATGGGTTTCTGTTAAGTTTCTCAGGATCCACATAAGAGTGAAAACATATGGCCCTTTGTAGCAACGTGGATGGAACTGGAGAGTGTGATGCTAAGTGAAATAAGCCATACAGAGAAAGACAGATACATTTTAATTATTATTATGTAATGGTGGGGACCTCCTTGGATTTATCTTGTTTGGGACTTTCTGGGATTCCTAAACCTGGATGTCTATTTCCTTCCATAGGTTAGGGAAGTTTTCAGCTATTATTTCTTCAAATGTGTTTTCTGCTCCATTTTCTTTCTTTTTTCCTTTTGGGGCAGCTATAATGCAAATGTTCATTTCCTTGATATTTTCTAGGAGATCCTTATTTTTAAGCTGTCCTTATTTTTAAAAATTCTCTTCCACTGTTCACCTTGAGTGGTTTCTATTACCCTGTCTTTGAGATCACTGATCTGTACTCCTAAACCCAATAATCTATTGTTTATTCCCTCTAGTGTTATTTTCTATTTTAGTTATTATATTCTTCAACTGTGATTGGTTCCTTTCTATATTTGTCTTTTTGTTGAACATCTCAGAGTTCTTCCACTCTTTTCTGCAGTCTGGTGAGCATCTTTAAGATAATTACTTTAAATTCTTTTTAGGCATATTGTTTATATGCTTGTCATTTAGTTATTTTTCTGAGTTTTTTTTTTCTTTTGGAGCATACTTCTCTCTCTCTCCATTTTGCTTGACTTTCTATGTTTCTATGGATTAGGTAGAATTGCTAAATCTTTTACTCTTGAAGGAATGGTCTTATGTGTGATTGTAACCTGTGCAGATTGTGGGTGCTAGGTGACTTCTGCTGGCTGGCAGGAGCTGTGGCTGGCATGGGGGCTGTGGAGCACTCCATGCTGGGTCGGCCCTACTGGGATGTCCAGAATTGAAGTGGAATTGTGTTGGAGTTATCCTGAGACTCTCCAGGGAGTGGGTGCCCTGGGTGGATAGCTGAAGTGGAAGGAGGTGAAAACCAAGGAGTACCAGGACTTTCTATGCAGTGTGAGCCCTGGGAAGACAGTTAAAGCTAAAGTAGGCATGAGTTGGTGTTAACAGTACCTGGGCTCTCCATGCAGCAGGTGCCCTTTCAGAAAAACTAAAACTAAAGTGTCTGGGGGAGGGGGGAGGGGTCCTGGTGTTATAAGTACAGAGGACACCCTGGCAGGATGGCTGAAGCTGAGGTGAGTGCAAGCTAGGGAGTCCTAGGGCTCTATGTGCAGAAGGCACCCTGCCAGGATAGCTGAAGTTAAAGTGGTTGTAAGTTGGGGTGTTCTGCGGCTCTCCATGCAGACAGCACTATGGAAGGACAGTTGAAGCTGAAGTGGGTACAAGCCTAGAGACCCCAGGGCTCTGTCTGCAGAGGGTGCCCTGGCAGGACTACTAAGCTGAAGCAGACATGAGTTTCTATGGTCCCTTGGCTCTTCACATAGAAGATATCCTTCCAGGGTAGCTGATAATGAAGTGGTGCAAGCTGGGATGTTCTGGTGCTGTATGCACATAGGGCACCTTGGCAGGATAGCTGAAGGGAGTGTAAACTAAGGTGTTCCAGGACTCTCTGCACAAAGGTGCCCCAGGAGGGTGGCTGGAGCCAAGGTGGGGTGCAGGCTAGGGATCCTGCAGCACTCTGCACAGGAAGCATCCTGGCAGGACAGTTAAAGCTGCAATGGGTATGGGCCAGTTTATCCCCTTGGCTCTCCATTCAAAGTGTACCCTGACAGGACAGTTCAAGATGACACGGATAAGAGCCAGGGTGTCCCAGAGTCCCCAGTGCAGGGGGTGCCCTGGTGGAGTGGCTGGAACTGATGTAGGCACAGGCTGGGGGGTGGTCTTGGGTACTCCACATAGGGGGCACCTTGGTGGGGTTACTGGAGTCAAGGCTGGAATTATCAGCTGGGAAGTCCGGGAGCATTCTGCACTGAGGAAGCCCTAGCAAGCTGGCTGAAGCTGAAGTGGTGCAGGCATGGAGTATTCTAGGGTGCTTTGCCTCTGTGTCACCTTGGTGCAAACGCTGCAGCTATAGTGAGTGCTGACTAGGGGTGTCCCAGTGTGTCACAACATGTAGCCACCTTGGTGGCACAGTTACCAAGCACCGGGTCCCCCAGCCCATACCAGCCCTAAGGCAGCAGGTTGTTTAGGGCACCTAGACCCTGCTTCAGTTCAGGTTATTTAGGGGGAGTATAAACCATGGTTCTCACCAGCCCCTCTGACTTACAGAAAGTTCCAACAGTCTCCTCTGCTGCTTGGTAGAGTTCTAGGGCTGGGTCTTTTATATGCTAGTTGCTTTGAACTGTACTTCTATTTTGTGGCCCTGAGTGTAAAGGGCTGGGGTGGGCTAGGGGACCTGGGGCTCACTGAGGCAGCAGTGAGATCCTGCACCAGTCTCCATTTTTGAGATGGAGGTGGAGTGTCAACCGGTTGGCATTCACCAACTCAGATCCTCCAACCCAGAGAGAGTTCCAGTGGCTCCTCTGGCCACTTGGTAGAGCCCCAGGGTTGGATCTTTTATATACTAGTTGTTCTTTTAAACCATGCTTTTTTTTCTATGCCCCAAAGCAGATGAATCTGTTCACAGTCCCTCAATATTATCCCTGCCACTGCAGTTCACAGCTTCTGGGATGGGCATTCCCTTCATGACCCTGTCTCTCCTGCCATTTTCTTTTGCTGTCCACTCTTATTCAGAAGCTGTTCAGTCAGCCCTCAGTTCTTCAGGAGAAACTGCTGTATAAATAAATGTAAATTTGGTGTGTTTATGGAGGAAGTGAGTTCAAGGTCTTCCTACATGGCCATCTTGGACCAGAAGCCCAAAGTTGGTTATTTTCATGTGAAAAGGTCATGGAAACATTTCACTTTTTCCCAGAACTTCCTGATTACTCCTGGCAGTTTTTTATGACTCCTAGATGTTTGTTGATCTCATCCCTAGTTGATTTCACACTAAGTATAATAATTCTTTGGTGGACCAGTTATGAATCTATTGCAGACAGCAGAAACTATTCTTGTTAAACACAGTATGATTTAATACAGAGGATTACATGTTTACAAAATAGTTGGAAGGTCTAGAACAGACAATGAGTTGGGCAACCAGAGATGTCTCCCAGAACAACACAGAAGACCTAGGCTGTCAAGAGGGCTGGCTGTTCTTGCTACAATCTTTGCCCTCTGTTATCTGGAAAATACCACCACATTAACCATAAGACTTGAGCCAAGAGAATGATCCAGAGCACTGTGTACCTATCAGATCTCCTCTAGCAAAATAGAAGTTTCTTCTACTACTGCCTCTCTGCCCCATTAAACTTACACTGTAACCAAAAATGTAAAGAAGTCTAGGACTTTTTTGTATTTAAAAACTAATCAAAAGTTAAAATACTCATAAATCGTATCCATGGTAAAAATATTCAGGCTATTAAAAAACGTTCTCATTTCTCAAATATCTCTTCCAGCTGCACTCCCATCATGTTGCTTACTATTTCACTAAAACAAGAAGAGAACTGCTCAAGCCCATACCACTACATCTACCCATATACCTGCATCTGGGACCATGTTCCCTTTCATCTCTCTTGAAACTGGGTCACTTGGTACTGCTTCTACAAAAGTCAACTCCCTGATCTATGCATCAGAATCCATCCTCTCTGCTACTAAAGGCAATTATTCTGGTAATTATTTTTTCTCTCTTTTGTACCATTAACTTTTTCTTCCCAATTGGATTCTTTTTCTAGGTACATAATCACATTTCTTTCATATTAAATAAAACTTCACTGCCTTTTCCCCTCTACATATTATCTCATTTCCCCCTTCTTTTTTACAGCAAAGCCCCTCAAACATTGTTTAGATTTAAAAATTAGTAGACTTTTCCTGTGTGATTTTAGGTTTGTGGAAAAGTTGAGCAGGAAATAGAGTTCTCATACACCTTCTGCCCACCACTATACATACATATGCTCCCCTATTAATATTTTTTAATGTTTATTCATTTGAGAGAGAGAGGGAGACAGAATCTGAAGCAGGCTCCAGGCTCTGTCAGTGCAGAGCCTGTGAGATATGACCTGAGCCAAAGTTGATTTCTTGACTGAGCCACCCAGGCGCCCCCCCCCCCCCATTAATATTTTGCATTAGTGTAGTGCCTCTAAGTGGCGTTTGAGATAGTGCATCACTGCCTTATCAAAAGTCTTCACTTTCATAGTCTCGCCTCCACTTAGCCAGCTGTTCCTCATTCTTCTTTGGGAGTTTCTCCTTAGCTACCAAGCTTCCTTGGTTTTGAATTCCATCTAAGAAATATTGATAACTTCTCTTTATATCTTTCTCATAAACTCTCAGCTCCTCTACCCAGCAGCCTTATGCCACTGCCACAGCTCTACTTTTCGTGTTTTAATATCACCTCACACATAACATTCCAGACTGACCCCTAATCTTCCTTCATCACAACCTCCCTCCTACCCCACACCCCAACCTAGAAAACTATAATTCCATCTTTTTAGTCTCTGGTCCAAAGTCTTGGATTCATAGTATTTTAGAAATATTTTCTCTTAGATTGGAAATAGAATATATTAACAAGTCTGGATTACTTTTATGACAATAAAATTACCGATTTAGGTCATCTCTCCCTCAAATTCTGCCAGCTAGGCCCAAACCATCATCTCTTGCTTACATTAAGGCTGTAGTCTTTTCACTGGTCTCACTTATGCTCATGTTCTATTGTAGTTTTTTCTCAGAATGATCTGGTTAAAATATGTATCATATCTCTCCTCTTATTAAGATACACAACACCCCAAAAAACCAAATAATCCAGTTTAGAAATGGGCAGAAGATATGAATACCCATTTTTCCAAAGACAACATCCAGATGGCTAAAAGACACATGAAAAGATACACAACATCACTCATCATCAGGCAGATATAAATCAAAACTACAACGAGATATCACCTCACACCTGTCAGAATGGCTAAAGTTAACACAAGAAACAACAGATGTTATTAAGGATGCAGAGGAGAACCTGTTTATACTGTTGGTAGGAATGAAAACTGGTATAGCCATTCTGGAAGACAGTATGAAGATCCCTCAAAAAGTTGAAAATAGAGCTACCCTGCAATCCAGCAGTTGCACTACTAGGTATTTACCCAAAGGATACACAAACACTGATTCAAAGGGACACATGCACCCCAATGTTTATAGCCAAATTATGGAAAGAGCCCAAATGTCCATTGATGATTGGAAAAGAAGATGTGGAATACATAGGGGTGTGTGTGTGCATGCATCTAGCTATAATGTATTATGTTAAGCAAAAACAATCAGAGAAAAGACAAATACCATATGATTTACAGATGAACATAGGGGAAGGAGAAAAAAGAGAGAGAGAGGCAAACCACAAGGGACTCTTAACTATAGAGAACTGAGAGTTGATACAGGGGTGGTGGGTGGGGGATGGACTAAATGAGTAATGGGTATTAAGGAGGGTACTTGTGTTGAGCACTGGTATGTTACCATATATGTTACTATATTACATATAGTATTATACTATATGTTAACTAACTAGAATTTAAATAAAAACTTGAAACAAAGATCTTCAATGACTTCTTAAAGAGCTAAAAGTTGTTCCTTTTTACTTATAAAGTCCATATGACCCTGTATGCATGCCCCAATTCCTAAGCCTTTTCACTTTCTGATCTCTTATCCTATTACAGCCCATTTCACTGACTCTGTTCAGCCTAACTGGTCTCTTGACCCTTGAACATGCTAGGCTACTCCCTCCTTAGGACCTCTGACTTGTTTCCTCTGTCTGGAATGTGCATTCCCAAGATACTGGCATGACTCACTTCATAATTTCTTTCAGACCTTCCCACAAATGTCACCTTCCATGTGAAACCTTCCTGACTACCGTATTGAAATTTGCAATGCATTTCCACAATACTCTGTATCCCCCTTCTGTGCACTTTTTTTCACAGCCTTATTATTTTTTAACGTGACCTATGTCCCATATACTTATTTTATTCTTTCTTCATGATGCTATATAACATCCATGAAAGCACAGATTTGTTTGTTACTATTGTAACAAAGAAGGTGCCTGTAAATATTTTTTAAATAAATGAATTAAAGAATGTGAAAGTTAAATACTCAGAAATACCTAATATTAAAATTTTGTCAGTTTACATATATAAATAAGTTACTATTTTGTTAAAATTGGGTCATATTATATTCAGAGTTTAAAACTTGTTCTTTTCTCTTAATATTACAGTTATATTTCAAAGTACATACAGATCACAATACTCTGTAAATAACAATGTATTTATCATTTTTGATATTTAATCTCTGCCTTTCTAAGTTTAGATTTTTGCTATTTTAAGCTAAGTTCATATAAAAATGTTTTAGTGGCATTTGGGTGACTCAGTCGATTGTGTCTGACTTCGGCTCAAGTCATGATCCTACAGTTTGAGTTCGAGCCCCGCATCAGGCTCTGTGCTAAGAGCTCAGAGCCTGCTTCTGATTCTGTCTCCCACTCTTTCTGCCCCTAGCCCACTCACACACTCTCTCTCTCTCTCTTAAAAATAAACATTAAAAAAATTTTTTAAAATTGTTTTAAATACAACTTTTCACAAATATTTAATTATTTTCTGGGAATAAATTTTTAGAAGCACAATTATTAGATCACAAGGTATAAACACTGATATATACATAGAAATTCTATCAATTTAATTTTCCACCAAAATATATGAAATTATCTGCCCTCATTATTTCTAACACCAGTATTTGTTCTCTTTTAAAGATCTGCATTTAGAAAAGATCAAAGTATTATATCTAGTAGAGGTTTCTATTTTAATGATTGCAAACAGTGTTTATATTTTTTCATGTATTCAGTTTTCACATGAATTGCTCACTTTTAAAAATAGTTGTGCTTATTTTATCCATACGATTTGTAACACTATTGCCATATGAAGTGAATAAACTATGTCATTTATATTTAAAGCTTTTAACCAGTTCTCAAAACCAGGATTTCTGGTTCTGATTGAGATGGAGAGGCAGGAATTGAATTTACCCTCCTGCTTAGAGCAACAGAAAAAAAATATACAAAAAAGATTTCAAGACACTGAATATCAGGCAACAAATGGTAAAACCAAAAACCAAACAGGTAAGTTCTGTGGTTTCCTAACTTATTTTCCTGACAGAATTTCTGGGGAACAATGAAGGACAGGAAACTTGGAGAAGTCTGCAGACTCTGTGTTAAGAGGGACTTGAGTTTCTAGGGGGAGAACTCAACATGTACAATTTGCAGGACAGAATGCCAGAGAGGACTTTTCTTTTCTAATATGAGCATTTAATGGCATACATTTTTCTCTAAGCACTGATTTAGATGCATCCTATAAATTTTGATCGGTCATGTTTTCATTTTCATTCATTTAAAAATATTTCCTCATTTCTATTGTGATTTCTTCTTCAACTTATTTTGAAATACACTGTATTCAAAATACACAAAATGTATTTTGAAATACATTTCTAAATGTTTGGGATATTTCAGACTGCTTTCTATTACTGATTTCCAAATCAATTAATTGCATTGTAATTAAAACACATATTTTGCATTTCAAATCTTTTGGATTTATTAAGGCCTTAATATTTCCTAACACTTTAAAAGAAGCAGTTTGGTGCAGTTGCTAGATGTCTCAATTAAAACAAGCTGGTTGATAATGTTGTTCAAGTCTTTTATATACTTACTAATTTTCTGTTTACTCATTTGCTGAGGTAGGGGCATTGAAATCTAAAATATGTAAGTAGTTTCTCTAGTTCTCCTTTTAATTCTACCACTTTTGCTTTGTGTATTTCAAAGATCTATTACTAGATGCATACATATTCAGGATTATTTTCTCTTCAGTTATTGACCTCTTTGTCATTTATTCCCTTCTTTCATAATATTACTTGTACTGAAATCTACTTTGTTGATTTTAATATAGTCATTTCAGACTTTTAATTCATATTTGTATGATTTTTTTATTAGATGTTTAACTCATCTTTAATATTTGAAATGGGTTTCTTGTAACACCATCTTTTTTAATCAATTCTAAAAAGTCTAATTGGAGTATTTAGGCCTGCTCTGTCTAATAAGGTAACTACTAGCCCCATGAAACTATTTAGCACTGAAATTCTGGCTAGTCTGACTTGAGGTGTGCTATATATACATATCAGATTTCAAAGACTTAGTATGAAAAAGTATATAAAAAAGATTGCATCTACTACGTATTGAAGTAATATTTAGATATATTTGGTTGAATAAAATATTTTTAAACTAATTTCATCAGTTTAAGATGTGGATATTAATTTTTAAAAATATTTAGGGCTTGTAGTTTCCAGTATATGGTTACTCCATAATACATGGTTTATTTCATTTATACTTAATGGACTCATCAGTATTGTTTTTAAATCTATCATCTTGTGCTTTTTTTTCTATTTGTATCATTTGTTCTTATTTTTTCTCTCTTTAATTAGCTATATTGTTTTTTTCTTTTCTCCAGGTTGTTCTAGGATTTACATTGTTAAGTATGCATTCTTATTAAGAATATGCATTCTTAATTTCTATATTACAAATTAATATAACTTTATTATAATCTTAGAATAGTATATTTCCATTTCTGCCTTCCTGTTCCCTTGTGTTACTGTTTTCATACATTTTATTGCTATATGTATTATGGAACCTACAGCACATTGTTACTATTTTTGCTTTAAAGAGTTTAAAAATGAGAAAAATCTTACATTTTTACTCATATATATATTTAATATTTTATTATTCCCTTTTGTATATTCAGATTCACATCTGATATCATTTCCCTTCTACATGAAAACTTGCCTTTAGCTTTCATTGAGTACAGGTCTACTTATAATGTATTATATTTCAGCATTTCAGTTTTTGAAAACTCTTATTTTTTTGTATGACTTTCTTGATAGGAATAGAATTCTGGGCTGACAGAGTCCTGCTACCCCCACCTTCTTTTCATATTTCAAATATCCCACTACCATTGCCTATTTATGCATACTTTTGGAATTTATTAGAAGAATGACTACTAAATCTGTAGTCATGCATCTTTGTTTCTCCCTATCTATCATGTATTATTTTTTCTCTGGCTGCTTTACAATTTTTCATTTTTATCATTGATTTTCAGCAATTACATTATTTTATGCATACATATAAAATAGTGATTTTCCATATTTTTTTTTTGTTTGGATCTACGTGAGAATAGCTTTTATCAAATTTGCAAAGTCCCTAAGCCATTACTTTTTCAATTATTTTTCTTTTGTTTTCTTTGTTTAATGTTTATTTTTGAGAGAGAGACAGAGTGTGAGCTGGGGACGGACAGAGAGGGAAACACAGGATCTAAAGCAGGCTCCAGGCTCTGAGCTATCAGCACAAAGCCTGACGTGGGGTTTAAAGATAGCCTCCCAGGTGCCCCAAAATATTATTTCCAGTTATTTGCCTCTAGACAAACTTTGGAATTATTTTGTTAATTAAAAAAAATCTTATTTAGCCTAAATGTCCATCAACTGATGAATGGATAAAGAAATTGTGGTTTATATACACAATGGAATACTACGTGGCAATGAGAAAAAATGAAATATGGCCTTTTGTAGCAACGTGGATGGAACTGGAGAGTGTGATGCTAAGTGAAATAAGCCATACAGAGAAAGGCAGATACCATATGGTTTCACTCTTATGTGGATCCTGAGAAACGTAACAGAAACCCATGGGGGAGGGGAAGGAAAAAAAAAAAGAGGTTAGAGTGGGAGAGAGCCAAAGCATAAGAGACTGTTAAAAACTGAGAACAAACTGAGGGTTGATGGGGGGTGGGAGGGTGGGTGATGGGTATTGAGGAGGGCACCTTTTGGGATGAACACTGGGTGTTGTATGGAAACCAATTTGACAGTAAATTTCATATATTAAAAAATAAAAAAAATAAAAAAAAATGCCATTCTGCTTCCCAAATGCCAGAGACGCCCATTTAGAGAAAGTTCATTTTAATACGAGTCACCTGTGAAATTTTATGCTTTTTAAATGTTGGCAATTAATTTAAAGTATAAGGTAGGAAGTAAAGAAGAAAAGAAATTTTCTCAACTACTACACAGCCAGGTCTCAAAAAGACTGGAATGCTGCTCAGAATATGCAGTTTTGGAGGCCCCCAGCACAATGAGAGCAGCGGTGACGGCGTATCTCTTCCCTAACGTTGGTATTTAATGTGGTCCTGAGACATGATGGTCAAAACATCTAACTGTTATTACAGCTAATAAAAAATAAAAAATACTTTTATTGTAAAAAAAAACCCTTATTTACTTGTTGCTGGAGGTCAGGAAAATGGTGGAGTAGGAGAATCCTTCATCCTATGAACCCACTGAGATAACAGCTACATCTGTACAACTAACTTTGAGAACAGTATGAAGACTGGCAGAACAGATCTTCTACAGTTAATCATATAGTAAAGAGGCCACATTAAAAAGAGTAGGAGGGGCAGAGATGTGGTTGGGAACCAAACCTCTTTAAGAAACTAATCACCCATGGGAGGAATCCCACCATCATGGAGAAGAAAGAGGATTAGACCACTCTCCAGGCACCCCAAGCATGGGGGACTCACACTAACTCCAAGTATTTTAAAAATCAGTGGGCTTATTATCTCTATAACCTCTAGGAGTGCTGGAGGGCAATAGAAACTGAGTTACTATAACATATAACCATATAGCCAGCATAACAACCAAATGAAAACACAACATAAATGCAGTAGTTTGAAAAGTGCCTGGGTATATGAAGGAGATGTACTTACTAATCCAGGAAAGGCAGGGAGTTTTAGAAGACTTCTCCAAAAATAAAAGCGCTGATGGGCACCATTTCTCTTCCCCTCCTCCAGCCTACATAGGCCAACACTGTGAGAACCAGCATGAACACTCTTCACCTATCTTGCTACCATGTTCCCCACCCCTGCATCCCCAGGCAGACCTGCCCCACTTACAGGGGTCCTTGTAAAGCAGCTCCTGCCCTGACACACCCTGCAGGCAGCCCAGCAGGGACTGGTGTCACCCCAAAGTGATTCCTGTCCTGAGGAGTGGGGAAGATAACCACACACAGCAGAGTGCCACAGTTCTGGCAGACAAGTAACCGGTCTGAATGCCAGTTCCAGTAACAAACAAAAATCTCTCAGTGGGAAGCCCAGGGAGAGTACCCTGCAGCTCACTGTGCAAGTAACTGTGACAGACTGACAGAATGAGTGCAGACAGCTAGCCTGACTGCTGACACTGCCCAGCTATAAGCCCATGGAAGCCTCAGACTTCTCAACAGCACACGACCAAACCCTGCCCTATGCACCCACAGCAGCCAAAGTGGGCCACTGTAGCCAACTGATCTGAAGGAAACATGGCTCAGCCAGAACACTAGGATGCATGGACCCATAGAAGACACCCCTGGAGAGCCTGATTCTGATGACCAGAGAGTATGTGCATTACAAGGCGCCACATGACTTTTTCTTCAAAAGGGCACTACAGTCAAGATCAGGAGACATAGCTGACTTTCCTAATACATAGAAACAGACAGAGTTAGACAAAATAAGGAGGCAGGATTATGTCTCAAATGAAAGAACAGAACAAAATCACAACAAAACTTAAATGGAGATAAGGAATATGCTTGATAAAGACAAAGTGATTGTTATAAAGATACTGGACTTAAAAAAGAGTGGAGAATCTCAGTAAGACCTTCAAAAATGAGATCACAAATGTAAAAAAGAACCAGTCTGAGATGAAGAACACAATAACAGAAATTAAAAACACACTAGAGGGAATCAATAGCACATTAGAAGAGGCAGAAGAAAGGACCAGCAATCTGGAAGCCAGGGTAATGGAAAGCAGGCAAGCTAAAATGAAGAAAGAATAAAAAATGAAAATAGGTTAAGGAAACTCAGTGACATCATCAAGCATAATGTCATTCACATTATAAGGATCCCAGTAGAAGAGAGAGAGAAAGGGAAAGAAAACATATTGGAAGAAATAATAGCTGAAAACTTTCCTAATCTAGTGAAGGCAACATATATCAGATGGAGGAGGAACAAAAGCCACCACCCAAATCAACCCAAGGAAGTCCACGTCAAGACATATAATAATTAAAATGGCAAGAAGTAATGATAAAGAATTTTTAAAGCAGCAAGGGCAAATAGTACATACAAGGGACATTCCATAAGGCTACCAACTGATTTTTCAGCAGAAACTTTGCAGGCCAGAAGGGAGTGGTGATATATTCAAATGTGCTGAAAGGAAAAAACCTGCAGCCAAGAATACTCTATTCAGCAAGGCTATCCTTCAGAAGAGAAGGAGAGATAAAGAGATTCCCAAAGAAAAGTTAAAGGAGTTCATCACTACTCAAGCAGCCTTACAAGAAATGTTAAGGAGAATTCTTTGAGTGGAAAGGAGGAAAGTCCATAATTGGCAGTTAAAAAATTATGAAAGGAAAAAATTTCACAGGTAAATGCAAACATATAATAAGGTAGTAGATTAACAAGAGACTCATTCCAGACCTAAAGACACAGATTGAAAGTAAGGGGATAGAAAAACATCATGCAAATGAAAGTGAAAAGAAAGCTGAGGTAGCAATACTTATAGTCAATAAAATAGACTTTAAAGCAAAGACTGTAGGGAAAGATAAAGGAAACATTCCAACAAGAGGATAGAACAATTGCAAATATCTATGCATCCCAAAAGGAAGCATCTAAATACATAAAGCAACTATTAACAGGGGAAAAGGGAGAAATTGATCATAATACAATAATAGTAGGGGACTTTAACACCCCAGTTGCATCAATGGGATAGTTCATTCAGACAGAAAATCAACAAGGAAACAGATCTATGCAGTCTTGTGTCATTCAAAGCCAAACAGTATGTGTGTACACACACACACACACACACACACACACACACACACACACACTGTTCCATCGCCAAACAGCAGAATACACATTCTTTAAAGCACACATGGAATATTCTCCTAGATAGAACACATGTTAGGACACAAAACAAATCTTAATACATTAAAAAAGATTGCAATAATAAAATACATCTTTTCTGACCACAATGGTATAAAATTAGAAATCAGTTACAGGAAAAAAATCTGGAAACAAAGCAAATAAATGGAAGCTAAATAATGTACTTCTAAATAATGGTTGGGTTACCCAAGAAATCAAAGAGGAAATAAAAAATACACAGAGACAAATCAAAATGAAAACACAACCATTGTGTGGTGATGTAGGAAAAGCTGTTCTAAAAGAAGTTTACAGCAGTATAGGCCTATCTTAAGAAACAAGAAAAATCTCAACCTAACCTTACACCTAAAGGATCTAGAAAAAGAAGAGCAAACAAAGCCAAAAGCCAGTAGAAGGAAGGAAATAATAATGATTAAAGCAGAAATAAGTGAAATAGTGTCAACAACAACAACAAAAAAAACAAAACAATAGAAAAAAATGAATGAAACTGGGAGCTAATTCTTTGAAAACGTAAACCAAACTGATAAACCTTTAGCCAGACTCATCAATAAAAAAGAGAGAGGACTCAAATAAATGAAATCAGAAATGAAGGAAGGACACCATTAAAAAAGGGTTATAAGAGAATATTATGAAAAATCATATGCCAACATATTAGAAAACCTAGAAGGAATGGACATAATCCTAGAAATGTATAACCTTCCAAAACTGAATGAGGAAACAGAAAATCTGAACAGAAAAATTACTAGCAACAAAATTGAATCAGTAATCAAAAAACTCTCCAGATACAAAAGTACAGTACCAGATGGTTTCACAGATGAATTCTAGCACACATTTATTATTTTTTTAACGTTTATTTATTTTTGAGACAGAGACAGAGCATGAACAGGGGAGGGTCAGAGAGAGGGAGACACAGAATCTGAAACAGGCTCCAGGCTCTGAGCTGTCAGCACAGAGCCCGACGCGGGGCTCGAACTCACGGACCGTGAGATCATGACCTGAGCTGAAGTTGGCTGCTTAACGGAATGAGCCACCCAGGCGCCCCTCTAGCACACATTTAAAGAAGAGTTAATGCCCACTGTCCTGAAACTAGTCCAAAAAAAATAGAAGAGGAAGGAAACCTTCCAAATTCATTCTAGGAGGCCAGCATTTTCCTGATACCAAAACCAAAGACGGTACAAAACAAAACAAAACCCTACTAGCCAGTGTCTCTGCTGAACATAGATTCAGAAATCCTGAAGAAAATAATAGCAAACTAAACCAACAATATATCAAAAAATTATTCACCAGGATCAAGTGGAATTTATACCCAGAATCCAAGTGTGGTTGAACATTTACAAATCATTGTGACACACTGCATTAACAAGGGAAAGGATAAAAATCATATATGATCATTTCAATAGACACAGGAAAAAAAACATCTGACAAAGTGCAACATCCATTCATGATAAAAACCCTCAACAAAGCGGGTTTAGAGGGAATATATCTCAATAAAGGCCCAAAGGAAAAAGCTATAGCTATCCCATCATACTCAATGGTGAAAACTGAGAGCTTTTCCTCTAAGATCAGGAGCAAGACAAGAATGTCTACTCTCACCACTTTTATTCAACTTATCTTGGAAGTCCTCAAAATAGCAATCAGATAAGAAAAAAAGGTATCCAAATTGGTAAAGAAGAAGTAAAACAGTCCATATTTGCAGATGACATGGTATTATACTTAGAAAACCCTAAAAACTCTACTAAAAAAGTACTAAAACAAAAATTGAGTAAATTTGCAGAAAGAAAAGATACAGAAATCTGTTAAATTTCTATACACTAATAATGAAGTAGCAGACAGAGACTTTAAGAAAACAATCCCATTTATATAAACTTAACCAGGGAAGTGAAAGACCTGTACTCCAAAACTATAAAACACTGATGAAAGAAACTGAAGACACAAACAAATGGAAAAATATTCCATGCTCATGGGTTGGAAGAGTTAATATTAAAATGTCCATGCTCCCCAAAGCATTCTTACATATTCATTGCAGTCCCTATCAAAATACTAATAGCAGTTTTCACCAGAACTAGAACAAATAACACTAAAATTTGTGTGGAACCACAAAAGACCTTGAATAGCCAAAGTAGTCTTAAAGAGTTACAAAGCTGGAGGTATTACAACCCCGGATTTAAAGATATACTCCAGGGGCACCTGGGTGGCTCAGTTGATTAAGTGTCTGACTCTGGGTTTTGGCTCAAGTCATGCGTGATCTCATGGTTTCATGGGTTTGAGCCCCACATTGGGCTCTGAGCTGGCGGTGCGGAGCCTGCTTAGGATTCCTTCTTTCTCCCTTTCTCTCTGTCCCTCCCTTGCTCACACTGTCTTTCTCTCAAAATAAATAAATAAACTTTAGAAAAAAGATCTATGAAGTAGTAGTAATCAAAGTAGTATGGTACTTGATAGGCAGGAAGCTTGGCATGTGCAACAGGAGGATGGACCTTAGACATCCTGACAGAGAGACCCAACCAAGGGACACGCTGGGACCACTCCATCCCACTCATTCAGCAGTCAGCTTGCAGTTACAACATCCTAGCAGAAGAAGAGTTAAATTTGTGCTTGTTGCATTTGTGCAGAAAGCAGCTGCCTGTCCTTATTTGACCTCTATCTCTAGAATAGAAATAATGTGGTTTCCTACCCTGTGCAGGGATTTCAAATGGATCTTGGTAAAAGACATGCATGGTTGGCTAATTATTATATAATCCAGGCCTGTCACTCAAATGTTGCTACTCTAGGACCCACCCCAAAGAGAAAAAACTGATATAAGCTCATACCCCAGAGTTTCTGGGGCCTTTGTCTCTCTTGACTGGCCTGTTCCTCCCTTGGTGTATAATTTAGTAAAACTTCTCTGCTTTACTTTCATTTTCCTGTCCTGTTATTCTTCACAGTGGCAGCAAAAAGAACCAAGGCTTCTTTCCTTTTTTATCTCTCAGTAACAGTATTGGCACAAAAATAGACACACAGACCAATGGAAGAAAATAGAGAGCACAAAAATAAACCCACACTTATATGGTCAATTTATCTATGGCAAAGGAGGAAAGAATACACCATGGGGAAAAGAAAGTCTCTTCAACAAATGGTCCTGGGAAAACGGGACAGCTACATGCAAAAGTGAACCTGGAACATTTTCTTACACCATACACAAAAATAAACTCAAAATGGATTAAAGACCTAAATGTGAGACCTGAAACTATAAAACTCTAGAAGAAACCATAAGTAGTAATTTATTTGATCTTCCATTAAAACATTTTTCTAGATAGGTCTCCTGAGATAAGTGAAAGAAAAGCAAAAATAAACCATTGGGACTACATCAAATAAAAAGCTTTTGGACAGCAAAACAAACTATGAAAAAAGATAAAGCAACCTACTGAGTAGGAGAAGATATTTTCAGTCATATATATGATAAGAGGCTAATATTCAGAATACAAAAATGATTTATACAACTTAACACCAAAAAAACCCAAACAACCTGATTAAACAATGGGCAGAGAACCTGATTAGACATTTTCCCAAAGATATACAGATGGTCAACAGACACATGAAAAGAGGTGCAACACCTCAAAACATCAGGGAAATGCAAATCAAAACCATAATGAGATATCAGCTCACATTGGTCAGGATGGCTAAAATCAAAAACACAAGAAACAAGTGTTGGCTAGGATGTGGAGAAAAAGTAACCCTCATGAACTATTGGTGGGAATGTAACTGGTGTGGCCACTGTGGAAATCACTATGGAGGTTCCTCAAAAAGTTAAAAATAGAAACACCATATGATCTGGTAATTTCATTACTGGGTACTTACCTGCCCCAAAACACAAAAATTTGAAAGATATGTATCCTTATGTTTATTGCAGCATTATTTACAATAAGCAAAATATGGAAGCAGCCCAAGTGTCCATCAACTGATGAATGGTAACAGAAGACACACACACACACAATATTATTCAGCCATAAAAATTGAAGTCTTGCCATTTGCAATGACATGGATGGAGCTGGAGAGTGTTATGCTAAGTGAAATCAGTCAAAGTAAGACAAATACCATATAATTGCACTCAGTGTGGAATTTAAGAAATAAAGAAACAGAAAAAGACAAAAAAAAAAAAAACCCAGACTCTTAAATACAGAGAACTGGTAGTTTCCAAAGGGGAGGGGTGGGGATGAGTGAAATAAAGGGGATTAAGAGGTATAAATTTATAGTACAAAATAAATTAAGTCACAGAGAAAAAAGTACAGCATAGGGAATATGGTTATTAATATGGTTAATGTGGTACATTGTTTGGTGGCTACACTTACCATGATGGGCACTGAGTAACATAATCGTACACCTGAAAATATAACACTGTATGTTAACTGTACTTCAATAAAAAAATTTACTTTAGTGATACTGTAAGTGATACTGTATTTTGCCTTCCAATAACACAGCATGTACCTTAATTTGCTTTTTTCCTTTTGTAGAGTATTATAGCTTGTCACATAGATCCAACACCTTTCTGATTAAGATTATTCTTATTTACTCTATGTATTCTATTGCTTATCTGAAAAGGCTTTTTTTTTTTTACTATATATTTTATCAGGTTAGTGTTGGTTTATAAGAAAGCTCATGGTTTATTTGCTTACTTTGTAAGCAAAATTATCTGGTTTTGCTTTCTAAAATTATACTTTATAAATTCTCTTAAATTAAAATTGGTTTTGATTTCTTTTGGTATGCAGTGCTATGAATTTTAAGACATGTATAGATTCATGTAACCACCACTGTGACCAAGATACAGAACAGTTGCATAATGCCCCTAAACTCCTTCATACTCTTTCTGACTTATCTTTTATTTCTATTATCTTTCTGTTAATTCTCTTAACCTTTCCAGGTTAACTCTGGTAATGTCTGTATACATTTACCTTTTGTTTTCAAGTGGGCAAATATTGATTGGGGTGCCTGGGTGGCTCAGTTGGTTAAGCGTCCGACTCTTGGTTTCAGCTCAGGTCATGATCTCATGGTTCATGAATTCGAGCCCTGCATCAGGTTCCTTGTTAATAGCACGGGTCTTCCCTGGGATTCTCTCGCTTGCTGTCTCTTAAAATAAATAAAAATTAAAAAAAAAAGTTTAAAAATTGGGCAAATATTTAAAATTTAGTGAATTTTTTCAACTGCTCTTATGTTAGTTGGCTTTTTAAAAAATTTCCTTTACAGAAATTGTAAAAATATTCAAAACAAAGTTGTTTATTATTTCAAAGTCTGTAAGAAATGTGGTCATCTAGGGAAGATTTCCTTGGACTCTACTGCTAGCCTTCTGGGGAATGTAGGATAGGTAGTATAGCTATGAGGAGTTCAAATTACTGAGGCATTTGAGGAGAAAGTTGTGTTTGAAGAGCAATCCACACATGAATGATTCAAGTAAATATGGCAACATCCTCAGTTATTGTTTCAGGTTGAGAATCTACATCTGGTATTTTCCTAAATTATGTGTGACGGACATTCCAAAAAATAATGTTATTTAGAATCACCTCCACTAGTTATCCTATATTTTATTCACTACTTTCTCTATGCTAGGTATTGTGCTAAATGCTTTACATTTGTGTCATTTAATTCATACACCATTTTTCTAGGGTACTTGCAAAGTACCTGTCTTAACTTCTTGTTATTACTTTGGGTTTTCCAACTTCTCCTTCCCCAGATTTCACCTATTGGTGGTGGCAGATATCATTATACCTACTAGCCTGTAATAATTTTTAGTGTCCTGTCAAAAACTTTAATGCAGATTATACCCTTATATGATTCTTCCAGTAAGCAATATATATATATATATATATATATATATATATATATATATATATATATATATATTTTATATATATATATATATATTTATATATATATATATATATTTTATATATATATATAATATATATTTTATATATATATATATATTTTTTTTTGTGACAAAGTATCTTAGCCTAAAAGAGTAATTTTCCAACATTGAGACACTGAACACTGTGGCTTAAAGGTGGGACTATTTCTATGTTCAAAGGAGCAATTTTTTGCTACTAAAATGCTCCTTGATGTTGCTCAAAGGTGTCCTTCTCCCAGTCCAGTCCCAATTATGCTCTTTCTCTAATGAAGACTGCTTCATCATGGGTGTATCCTCACTTTAAATAGCAAAGACACACTCCACAATTCTTGTAACTTTGGGAAAAGTCAATTCAACATTTTAATAACTCCCACTGCAAGTAGACAGGAGTGTCTAATCCCTCATCTCCTGAATGTCGCTGCTTTCTAGAGGTTTTTATACCAGGAATGGGAAAAACCTATATCCATACTCCAGGCTTTTGATGCTTACTAAGAATCATGGTGATTTCAGTAGGCTTGTGACTCTCAAACTACATGGTGTTTTTGATTCCTGATGTATAACTGGTAGGTTAAAATCTGGAAATAATATTAAGGATCTTGGGAAGCGGTTGTGTTTTGTGTTCTTCAGGTGGCAAAAACAATTCATTTAATAATTCTATAGAGCAAATATAATGGAGTAGCAAAGAAAAAAATAACGAAGATGTAAAGATAGATGGTTCCACTAAATAGGAATTAAATGTGAATTCTGTAGATGAAAGGAGAAAAAAATTCTGACAACTGTTTATTCAGTTACAATGAATATACAATATATTCATCCTATATACATATACATATATACATATATATAGATTAGGCATAATAGTTTCTGAGTTTCCATTACTAATTACATTATCAAGTTAGGAAAACAGAAGAAATACTCAAATGTGTGAGGCTGAGTATTTTCAGTGCATTTAATATATCAAGGTACTCATAATTTTCATTTAAAATGAAGTAATTTAACTTCAAAAAGATGAAACGATTTTTGTAAGAACACGTCTTTTCCTAAATCCCTGCACTGAAACTAGGTTTGAATATTTATGCTGTAATTATTATTATTAATGAACTAAAACAAGCTGATTATTTCAGAACAGTATTCTTAACTATGAATTTTGAAACCTAGAGAATTCTTAAATGTTGCCCAGGAAATATGATAGGTGCTTTATACAGACTATCTAATTTAATCTCTCGATCAAGATCAAGGTAAGATCAAGGCCACACAGCAGGGTAAGGACACCTTAACCCTTTGAATTGCTTTGCCACAGTCCAGTTTTAATATTTCTGGACTATTGTTCTCTGATAAATTTTACAGATATTTATCAATATTGAAAGAACAATTTGAGTATTTGCAAATGGTTTATGAAACCTAATTTTTTGTCATGGAAAAACAGGAGATTATTTAAATTAAAAAAAACATCACAGAAGGTATTTTCAGAACTTGAAATGTGCTGCAAATTACAAACTCAATTTTGAAGAATGAGTCTGAGTCCTTAATGTGTCTTTCCCACCCTCCCCCAAGTGGCTCTTGTGTCACCTTGAGATACCACCATCTAAGTGGATTTTTAAATTTGTTTTGTTTTGAGCATTATGGTACTCAAGGATGTCCAACACTTATCTTGTGTATCTCCTTGTCCAGTTGTAGAATATATTTTTTTCTAGTCTAAAAAAATAGTTTTGTTGGAGTAGCATGAGAAGGAGGGATATTCTCTCTCTTTCAAATGTTTCTATGGGATCATAAAATAAAATTGAGAAAAACTCATAGGTACACCTTTTGGTTATCAATAGTTTAATGGGGTCAAGAAAGTAACTTATTATTTATATGTTTAAGTATTAAGAATAGTACTTATCAATAGTGAGAAAACAATTTGAAAATTTGCAAGTAAAGTAAGGGTGGAACTGGATTTTTTCTGTAGCTGAGAAAACAGAAGGTCACTAGTTATTACCCTGATAGGAGACACTAAATGGGTCTTCTGAAATTGTTATGTTAAACTGTTAGTTAAATCCAGTGCTCAACAATAATGGATTTGACATCATCATATTTTTATTGTTATTGTTTAACAGAAAGCTTTTATATACCTGAATAAGTAGAGCACACTTAGTGTAATTCTTCCTCTATAAATATGGATTATATAACTACTTAGTATCCAGAATATTAGTGTGTGGTTATGTGATGAATATAACCCAAAATGTGCTGATGTTGGTCAAAATCAAGAAGTTGTCCATTTGAAGTGATATCTGATAGCAATTGTTAAATTTGTGCCAAAAGGAAAAATCTTTACTGAGATAGTTGTTAGTTGGCTTTTAGGTAATCAGTTTTCTTGTGAATTATTGATACCATAATTCCTTCATGTGTAATTGTAGAAGTGTCACATTTTCTAGCTCTGTAATTTTGTCCTATTTTGTCATTCCAGAGCAGAGTCTGCAGATCATGGAGGGATTCAACCATTCTGGAGTATCTGAATTTGTATTACTTGGACTTACTGATTCTCCTGAGCTCCAGATTTTTTTCTTTGTGATGTTTTCTGTTTTCTATTTACTAACTATGTTGGGCAACTGCTTGATTTTGCTCACAGTCCTATGCACCCCACACCTTCACTCCCCCATGTATTTCCTCCTCAGCAACCTGTCTCTCATTGACATGTGCTTGTCCTCCTTTGCCACTCCAAAGATGATCATGGACTTCTTTGCTGAGCATAAGACCATCTCCTTTGAGGGCTGCATTTCTCAGATCTTCTTTTTGCACCTTTTCACTGGGACTGAGATTGTGCTGCTGATCTCCATGTCTTTTGACAGGTACATTGCCATATGCAAACCTCTCCATTATTCAACAATTATGAGCCAAAGAGTGTGTGTTGGGCTTGTGGTAACTTCTTGGACAGTGGGCTTCCTGCATACCTTGAGCCAGTTAGCTTTTACTCTCTATTTACCCTTCTGTGGTCCCAATGTTGTAGACAGTTTCTTCTGTGACCTTCCTTTGGTCATCCAGCTGGCTTGTGTAGATATCTATGTTCTTGGAATCTTCATGATCTCAACTAGTGGTGTGATTGCTCTTGTAAGTTTTCTGCTTTTGCTCACCTCCTACGTCATTGTTCTTGTCACTATCAAGGACCACTCCTCCACAGGATCATCTAAGGTTTTTTCTACCTGCACTGCACATTTCCTAGTTGTGTTAATGTTCTTTGGGCCCTGCATCTTCATCTATGTGTGGCCTTTCACCAACTTCCTGGTGGACAAAGTTCTGTCTGTTTTCTATACCATCTTTACTCCCTTTCTGAATCCACTTATCTATACTTTGAGAAACCAGGAAATGAAGACAGCTGTGAAGAAGAAACTAAGTAACCAATACCTAAATCTTGGGAAAACTTCTCCAAGATATCCAGTGCAATGAATCTCCTGAGATTTATATCATCAGTTTATTTTTATAGCAATACTTAGTATCTTCATTTCAAGTCTTTTAGTTTAAATTCACAAAAAGAAGAAGCCAGAGTTGAGAGATGTAAAATAATCTTGTCTAAAAATTACTGAGATGTTTGTGAGCCTTTTGAGGTTACAGACACGTTTGAAAATCTGCTGAAATCTATAGGTTATTTTCACAGAAAAATGCACATATAATCAAAACATAAATTCAGGGCTTCATATACCCATGAATCCTATCAACATACCTCAGCAACTTAGAGAAGCCTGAGATAAAATACTGTTCTCTTGTCTTCTACCCCAGAACATTCCTACTCAGTTGCACAGCCTTGTGGTACTTTGATGGTGTCCACTTGCAGAACTTTGATTAAAAGTGTTTATTTTTCATTAGAAATATTTTTATGGGAAAATTCAAATGGTGAAGAGATTCTTCTGAGTCAACTTTGAACAAAAGAGAACAGTTTGGAGTATCTGAGATTTAACAATCTGGTTTCTTAAGAGGTGTATAGATCATTACCACACTTGATAATTGATATAGCAAATAATTATTTAAACAGCCATTTGTGAAGTTTAAACCATAGAAAGTAAACAACTAAAATATGATTCTCTCCTAAAACCTGGCTGAATGTCAGAGATATGATGCATTCATTTACTCTCAAGACTAAATGCTTGAAAAATTAACTACTAAATTCATGACAAGTTTGTCATTTCCAAAGTAAAACATTACAAAACTTTATTAGTCTTAGTATGAGTTTTGTCTTTCATTCTCAACATAACGTAGCCTAGAGGAAGAAAAGATGAAACTAATTTAAAAAAATACATAGAACAATTCTTCCTAATCTGGCTTATTAGTGATTGTGTTAAACATACTTTTTATTCCAAGACATTTTTTGAAAATCAGCTAGCCAAACCATTTCCCTAACAGTGGAAGAACCTAAGATACAGAAAATTCTTAGAGCTGGTTCAAGACTGAATTACTGTAATGGGTAAAAGTCATTGCTCTACATATACCTAGATCCCAGATTTAATTTTGGATCTGTCATTTCCTAGTTGTGTTATCCTGGGAGTTTCACTTCATCTCTCTACCCTGTTTAATCTCTAATATGAAGATGATAAAAATTGTTGTGACCATTTTATGGAAAGTGGACACAACAGACTCCAAAAATGTCATTTTCTTTTCCCTTCCCAACTACACAGACTCTTACCCAAAATTCATTTTATTTTTAAGTAGTATACCTTTAAAGAATAACCACATTCAGGTGAAACCAGTAGCTCACAAAATTTGACATTCTAGTTTTAGGACGTCTCTTTGCAGCTTCTTAAGACATATGGCAGAAAAACAAATAGAACACTTTCCAGTTTTCCATTGTTAACATGGAGGGTGGTTGTAGAAATTAGATTGCCAGATACTTTGTGTTTTTTATGAATAACAATGTACTGATAGGCTGCATCTCTTTGAATTGAAGTTTATGAAAATAATTTAGGAAATGATCTGTTATGATGACATTCATGGTATTAATAGTTTCTTACATTTATTCTGGACTTTTAAGGTTTCAACATGATTCAACACAATCTTCAAGATAAATATTTAATATCTGAAGTTAAATAATGTGGCAGAGGTTTATGAAGAAATGTAGTATTGGAGCTAGGTATAAAAACCACATTCTAGTTTAAAATACTAGTTAATTTTTAGCCAAATCATAAACTCTTTATTCTTGCCATAAAGTCAGTCAAATGAGAAAAAGTAAAAATGTCCTTTTGTCTCATCTCCATTCTTTAGCAAAAATTATCATCTTTGTTTTAAAATATAAACCCTGCTTCTGGGGTGCCTGGATGGCTTGGTCAGCTAAGTGTCTGACTCCTGATTTCGGCTCAGGTCATGATCTCATGGTTTGTGGGATCAAGCCCCATGTCGGGCTCTGTGCTGATAGCATGGAGCCTGCCTGGGATTCTCTTCCTCTCTCTCTGCCCCTTCCCCACTTGCTCACTCGCTCTCTCTCAAAAATAAATAAACAAATAAACATATAAAATAAAATATAAACCCTGCTTCTGAAATAGCAATCTTTAGTTCAATGACTATTTATTGAGCACCCATTCTGTTTAAGGTCCTTTCTGGGTGCTGATGATACTACATTAATGTACAAGATCTATTTCTCTGTTTTTGAGGGACATATGTTTAGCAATTAGATGGGACCAGTCTTGAATTCCAATTGCATCGCTTTCTTGTTGTACAACTTTGAGCAAGTATTCCTAACGTTTCTAAGACTTTGTTTTCTCACCTATAAAATGTGGATCTAGTATATAACCACTAGGAATGTTGTGAAAATTGAAAAAACATGTAACACAATTAGCAGTGCTTGGCATTCATTAAACGTTTAACCAATACTAACTAATAAATATTACTTAGTGCCATTGTGTTAGATATGCACAAATGACAGGGTAAATGGAATGGAAATAGATGTGCTTACCTGAACTTAAAGGGCATGGTTTTAAGACTGTTTAGGATGTGTCAATTTACCTAATATTAACTAATGTTAAACTATTGGATTTGTGCCAATTATTAATCTTTGGTGCATTTATGTAGTTAATGTTGTCCTTTGTATGTTTGTGTTTTGCAAAGGAAGTATTATATTTTAGAAGTTTCTTATTCATTTTAAGTTTAAATATATTCCAAGATTGCATAGGAGGGAAAAAACAATGCACAATGTTCTACAGGTCAGTGTCCTGTTTCACGACAATGTTTTTAAATAAAGTTTTTATGATTGAAAAGTGATAAATATTATTCATGTATTTTGTCTGTCTTTATGTTTTACCCATTCAAAAGATAGGGAAATGCTTTAAATTCTTAACTGGGAGGGGCAGCTGGGTGGCTCAGTCAGTTAAATGTCTGACTCTTGATTTTGGCTCAGGTCATGATTTCGCAATTAACGAGATCAAGCCCCAAGTTGGGCTCTGCACTAGCAGCATGGAGCCTGCTTGTGTTTCTCTGTCTCCCTCTCCCTCTACCCTCCCCCATGCTTGCTCTCTCTTAAAATAAACAAACAAACATTAAAAAAAAATATTAACTGGGAAATGAATGGTGACATTTACCTATTCACTCTATATTCAGCTTATTAATAAAGAAGTTACTGGGGAACCTGAGTGGCTCATTTGGTTAAGCAGCTGACTTCAGCTCAGGTCATGATCTCACAGTTTGTGGGTTCGAGCCCTGCTTTGGGCTCTGTGCTGACAGCTCAGAGCCTGGACCCTGATTCCAATTCTGTGTCTCCCTCTCTGTCTGCCCCTCCCCCACTCACACTCTCTCTCTCTCTCTCTCCTTCAAAAATAAATAAACAGAGGCGCCTGGGTGGCGCAGTCGGTTAAGCGTCCGACTTCAGCCAGGTCACGATCTCGCGGTCTGTGAGTTCCAGCCCCGCGTCAGGCTCTGGGCCAGATGGCTCGGAGCCTGGAGCCTGTTTCCGATTCTGTGTCTCCCTCTCTCTCTGACCCTCCCCCATTCATGCTCTGTCTCTCTCTGTCCCAAAAATAAATTAAAAATGTTGAAAAAAAATTAAAAAAAAATAAAAAATAAATAAACATTATAAAAAATTTTAAAAAAATAAAGAAGTTACCACTACAGGCAGAAAGATCTTGTCCAGATTTACAGAAATATAAGGGAATAGTTTATTTGGAGACATGGTAGAAGTATTATTTAAGAAACTGTTAAAATTGGAATTGTGAAATTATAGCATCAAGTCAGACATTTCATTTGGCTAAGATATCCCTGAAGCTTTGGATAAATATCTAATTTCTACCTGGGCATTTCTGTGGTTAAGCCTATTCCTGGGGAATCAGTTAAACCCCAAACTATATTTACAGCTCATTTTGATAACTATATTTCAGTATAATTGGTCTTCTTTACACTCCTATGTACTTTAGTTTGTGTTTGCAATATTGTTCCAATGAGGAGGCTAGAGACACACATGTCTCCCCCTGCTCCCCCCGCATGACTAAGAACTCCCAGAGTGGGGACTGTGAATAGCACCAATGAAGCCAGTTTGTCTGATCTAAACTCAGCTTTACACCACTTACTAAGCCTCTGGTTTGGTACAAGTTTGTCATTGTCTATCCCAGTTTTTTTAAATTCTTTTAGCAGAGTTTGGAAGCCAACAGCCTGCATTCACAACATGCTTGTCTTTCCCTAAAAGGTTTATAAAGAAATCAAGCTAATTCAACAAAATTAGAGACTGAGAGATTTCACAAGAAAATATAGCTTGATAGATTTTTAAAAAATTTTTAATTCTTATTTATTTTTGAGAGAGAGAGAGAGAGAGAGAGAGAGAGAGAAAGAGAAAGAGAGAGGGAGAGGGAGGGACAGAATCCAAAGCAGCTCCAGACTCCATGCTGTCAGCACAGAGCCCGGAGTCAGGGCTCGAACTCATGAACCATGAGATATAATCTGAGGTAAAGCTAGACACTTAACTGACTGAGACACCCAGGCATCCGAACTTGATAGATTTTCTTAAAAAAAAAAAAAAAGAAAAGAAAAGAAAGAAAGAAAGAAAAAGAAAAATAACCCTGCCAACACTGGACAACAATTCTAAGTTGCAGCTGAGTTTTCAGATTCGGCTAATACCAGAGATCTCCTCTCTCTGTTTTGTCTTGAACTAGGCCACTCCATTCATGCATATTACTCCAACAGTTTCTGATCCTTATAAAGAATGTATAATATGTATAAGATGTATAATATGCCTTTTCCTTCACCATGCTTATAACTTTTCTTCCAGCCTTAACCCATACTTTGACACAATTCAATTATGCCCCCAACTTTTGATGGCTCACTCTCAACAGCATTTATTGTATCTCTTTGGAATACTGATATTCCTATAAATTTCTATATGAGGATTTAAGCCTAACTGGGATACAAAAAAATTCATTATACTTCTATCTTCTTCTTTTTTTAATGCCTTTCTTCTCCTATGTCCCGATTTTCTTTTGACTACACTCCAGTGGAAATTTGCTCTTGGTCACTTGTATTTCATTTTATATTGAAGAGCTACCTCAGCATTTTTAATTATAGGAGGATAGGACTGCCCTCTTCTTGAAATAGTTCAGTATTAGAACAGAGGAGATGACATTTACTTAGGTAGAATTTTCTGCTTCTGTCAAACAGGTGCCACCTTAATATCCCCCTTTAGTATAGATATTCCAAGAAATGTTTTTTTTAATGTTTATTTATTTTTGATAGTGAGAGAGAGAGAGAGAGACAAGTGTGAGAGGGGGAGGGGCAGAGAGAGAGGGAGACACAGAATCCAAAGCAGGCTCCAGGCTCTGAGCTGTCAGCACAGAGCCCGATGGGGGGCTTGAACTCATGGACCATGAGATCATGACCTGAGCTGAGGTTGGAAGCTTAACCGACTGAGCCACCCAGGTGCCCTCACTCCAAGAAATGTTTTTTGGGGCTTTTTTTGTTTGTTTGTTTCAGGATATATGCTCTGTCCTTTGGAAACACAAATAATAAGACATTATCCCTTACCTTTAAAGAGATTATATCTAGTACAAAGAAAAGTAATCATAACGCAGTGTCATAATGGTCATGATGTAAGTTTGCACATGGTAATATGGAGACTTAGGAAAGGGCATGTCCAAATGTGCCTGCAGAGTCAGAGAAAGCTCCTCAGAGGTAGTGCTGAATCTGAGACTTGAAGGCAAAACTGGGGGGAAAGTATGCCACAGGGAAGGAACAACATGGGCAAAAAGCAGAGAAAAATATAAATGCCTAGTGAACTCAGGAGCTGCATATGGTTTATTATTTTTAACGTTTATTTATTTTTGAGACAGAGAGAGACAGAGCATGAACGGGGGAGGGTCAGAGAGAGAGGGAGACACAGAATCTGAAACAGGCTCTAGGCTCTGAGCAGTCAGCACAGAGCCTGACGCGGGGCTCAAACTCACATACCGCGAGATCGTGACCTGAGCCGAAGTCGGACGCTTAACCGACTGAGCCACCCAGGCGCCCCTGGTTTATTATTTTTAGAGAACGAGATGTTAAGTTAGCAGAAAGAAATTGTACTGAAAGAAAGTGGCAAGAGCCCTGGAAAGAAGGAGGAAGCATTGGGTAACTGAGGGCAGACTGTAAGCAATGGGTCAGCTTTTACCCAGTTCCTGTTGTGAGAACGTTTTACAGCCTTCTCAGGTGATTTGATGAAAGTTCTGTCTTATTTATTTTCTGTATGATTGATAAAAGGGTGCCAAACACATAGTCTGCACTTGAAGACGATATTGGAGTCACAGAAGAGAAGTTATCCTGGCTCTTCTTATCTCTTTACAATCTCTCCTGTATAATTTTGAATTTGTTTACTTGACCAGCATCCTCAATCTTAAGTTATATGGTGAGCTGACTTGCAACTGTTAACCCAGTAATTTCTGGAAATAAGGCTTCCTTTTACCTCTTCTCTTCTTTTCCCATCACCTTGCATCTTGAAGCTATTCCCCAGAATCTCTTCTCCTCCCATACCCTGAAATGATCTTAATGGCTTCTTGATGTCTGTTCTGAATGGCAGGTTAGTGTATTTTCACTGGGTGGATGATATGCAAGTTGGTGGGAGCCTTTACATTAAGGTGACAGAGAATACCTGGAGGGGAGCAGGAAGGATTAGAGAACAGAACTGGACATCCCCGGTGAGGCATATACCTCTCAGCACTTGTCTCTCTAAGGGTGAAATATTCTGATTTGATGCTGATTTGAACACTGCTCATTTCACTACTGCTGAAAATCATATATTCATTTATTCTCCAATATTTATTACTAAAAGCTTAAAATGTGACAGGCTTCATTCTATGTGTCATAGAAAAAATGCTAATGTGGTTGGGGAATATACAACAACAAATTACTACAAATTATAGTAGGCCATGCATCATCTGGATCCTGCTTACCTTCTCAGCCCTATTTTACATTCCTCTCCCCTTTAGATGCTAATTTTCTTCTTCTTCTCATGTGCAACACTCCATTGTTTTGGACGCCTTTGCACATGCTATTTTATCTGCTTAAATTCTTACAACAACACTACAAAGGGTTTGTGTGTGGGGGGGTAAAAGTGTAGTCTTTCTATGCAATTAAAGTTGTTACCAGTCTAAAATAGACTGTTATAATAAGGTTTTTTTTTTGCAAGCCCCATGGTAACCACAAAGAAAAAACTTGTAGCAATACAAGATAGAAAAGAATCAAAACATAGCACTACAAAGAATCATCAAATCAAAAATGAAGATGGCAAGAGAGGAAAGGGAACAAAAGAAATTACAAAACAGAAAACAATGAACAAAATGGCAATAGTAAGTCCTTAGTATAAACAGTGACTTTAAATAAACTCACCACGCAAACAAGCCATAGGGCAGCTAAGGGATAAAAAACAAGATCCAACTATATGCTGTCTATACGAGATCGGCTTTAGATTTAAGGACACACAAACAGGCTCAAAGTCAAGGAATGGAAAAATACATTCCATTCGAATGGTAACCAAAAGAGAGAAGGGTATCTATACTTCTATAAGAAAAAATAGACTGTAAGTCAAAAACTGTCACAAAAGCAAAGAAGGTCTTTATGTAATGCTAAAGAGTCAATTCAACAGGAAGATGTAAAATTAGAAAAATACATGTACACAAAATGAGGATACTTAAACATATATAGCAAACATTGACAGATCTGAAGGGAGAAATAGATAGCAATAAAATAGGGGTGCCTGAGTGGCTCAGTCGGTTAAGCAACTGACTCTTGGTTTCAGATCAGGTCATGATCTCCTGGTCTGTGGGATTGAGCCCCAGGCTGTCAGTACGCAGCCTGCCTGGGATTCTCTCTGTCCCTTCCCCCTCACATACCCTCTCTCTCTTTCCCCCTCAAAATAAATAAACTTTAAAAAGAAGACAGCAATACAATAGGGTTGGAGACTTCAATACCCCATACAATAACGAACAGATGACCCAGACTAACTACTCATAAGGAAACAGCAGGTGGAAACAACACTACAGACCAAATGGACCTACCAGACACATACAGAACATTTCACCCAAAAGTGGCAGACTATATATTCTTCTCAAGTGTGCATGAAACATCCCCAGAAGAGATCACATGCTAGGTCACAAAACAAGTCATTACAAATTTAAGAAGACTGAAATAATTCCAAGTATCTATTCCAAGCACAGTGGAATAAAAAATTAGAGATCAATGACAAAAATAAAACAGGGAAATTAACAAATATGTAGAAATTAGCTTATTTTTGAACAACTGTATCAAAAAAGAAATAAAACCAGAAATTAGCACATATGTTGAGACAAATGAAAACACAACATACCAAAATTTATGGGATGCATACCTCCCTGGGTCTCCAGGATATTTTGAAGAGTATAAAAGCAGAGTCCCATGGGGGTGGGGGTGTTGGGGAGAGGGAAAATGGGTGATGGGCATTGAGGATGAGCACTGGGTATTGTTTGTAAGCGATGAACCATGAGAATCTACCCTAAAAACCAAGAGCACACTTTACACACTGGGTGTTAGCCAATTTGACAATAAATTATATTTAGAAAAAGAAAAAAAATGCAGAAATGAATACAAAATAAAAAGCATAAGGAGTTATTATTAAAAAAAAGAAAAGTAGAGTCCCTTTCCCTATACATTCTACCTCAATTTCTCCTGACTTTTAGGAAGTTTTATAATTGAATTACCATATGATAAAATGAGTTGACAATCAAAGGTCCTACACACAACAAGTACTCCAAAGCACGTCACAGATGATTCAATCAGATCAGAGATTTGCACAAGGTCCGATAATTAATGGCAGAATTTGATGGGGACAGAATTTGATAGGGGCAACTATCTCTAAAATGCTCTCTATCTGAACATTTCTATGATTAATATGACACAGTAAAAGAATGGTGGGGTAGTAACAAGGAAAACACAAAAGGGTGTTTGGAAAAACATTATTACTTTAAAAATTGTACCAAATCACTACTTGTAACTGTGCCTGGAGTCAAATGCTATGGAAGGTACTAAAAACAAATTACCTAAACAAATGAATAACAACAACAAAAGCAAGCAAGGGCAAAGTTTCTGTTCTCAAAATGTTTATAAATTACAAGAAGAAAAGACAGACTCAAGAAATGGTTAGGCAACAATATATATCAATGTATAAAATTAATAATGCAGGAAACATCAGCTCTGAAAGGAGTAGAGGTTAATAATAGAATTTGAGGAGCCGCTTTTGAAGAGGTGGGGCTTAGGTTAAACCTTCAAGGAGGATGTCATAAGATCATACTATGTCTTGGTTCTAAAACCATTGAAATGTTTTTTGAATTTTTTTTAATGTTTATTCATTTTTGAGAGACAGAGAGAGACAGAGCATGACCAGGGAAGGGGCAGAGAGAGGGAGACACAGAATCTGAAACAGGCTCCAGGCTCTGAGCTCTCAGCACAGAGTCTGACACGGGGCTCGAACTTACAAAGTGTGAGATCCTGACCTGAGCCAAAGTTGGATGGTCAACTGACTGAGCCACCCAGGCGCCCCATAAAACCATTGAAATTTTTAAAAATGAAAATTGTAACATCATCTTCTAAATCATGGGGGGGTGGGGGGTGGTGCAAAATGATTACTGACCAGAAAAAATGACACAAGAAAAAAATCTTTTTTTTTTTTTTTGGTCAAGTTTTTGATAATGAAGCATCACAAACCCTCAGCTACATCATCAGATGAAAAGCCACTTTGCTGGTTTTTCTCTCCTCAAATGAGCAGGAGACAGTTTTTTGAGCAGAACAATGATTTTTTTTGCTGGGAGAGAAATATATCTAAAGGGATTTTTGATATCAGGAACCCAGTTTGGGGATGATGGCCCACTGCTGAGATCATCCACTCTGAGACAAACTCAATTTTATGTGTGTACATTTAATTTTTGAACAATATTAAGTATTTTGACATACATATATATTTATTTATTTATTTATTCCTGGTTTCATTTATTAGACTATAATTAAGAGATCAATTTGTAAAATAAGCTCAATAGAGATAAATGAAGGACATCTACTTATTTAAAGAATAAAAAAAAGAAAAGAAAAAAATTGCTCTACTGAACCACAGTAGTCATGGTTTCAATTAGGCTAATGACTCTTCCAGGTGAAGAGATGGCATCATAAAATTAGCTTATTTCCTGAAATTGTTTGTCAGGTTTATCCTTTACAGCAAACTGTTGAGACTCAGTGTTAGGCTTCTTTGTGGTAATGAGAATACCAGGTAAAAGAGCATGCTCAGATAATTGAGTGTCAGTAGAGAATTGAGGCAGGGAGGGAGAGAACTCTGTAGGTGGAGTGCTTAGAATGCAGAATGGGAGAGTCCTTTATTCAAATTTTCTTAGGTTGGTGCTTATGTTAACCATCTAGATTTTGTCTTTGGGGTTAATTTACCATGTTGCATTCTTAATACTTGGAACTTTATTTTAAAGCACATGTAAATTTCCATATAATGGAACCCATGATATTTATTTGGCAATAATTCTATTAGTGTGTATGTTAAGATGCTAAACTGGAGCAGAAAATACATAGTCTGACACAGAAAAAAAATGCAATATTCCTTACCCTGATCAGCCAATCACATGCTATTGATCAGAATGAAATATGAACAACCTGGAAACTTGATCTAACAGAATTGAGAAGGTGGGAGAACAGATTTATAATATCCAGAGTCATAAATAAACAAAAGGTTTTTAAATTACTTTTTTCACTAATATTAATTCATTGGTAGATCTCTCAAGTAACCATTAAACACATTAGTAAACTGCACTAGTTGTACTTCATCACAAGAAGTATTTAAGAGTTTCCCTATTCAGGGCCCCTGGGTAGCTCAGTCAGTTAAGCATCTGACTTCTGCTCAGGTCATGATCTTGCAGTTCATGGGTTTGAGCCCCATGTTGGGCTTTGTGCTGACAGCTCAGAGCTTGGAGCCTGCTTCAGATTCTGTCTCCCTGTCTGCCCCTCCCCCACTCACACTCTGTCTCTCAAAAATAAATAAATATTAAAAGAGTATCCCTTTTCAACTTTACTAAATTCAATAACCTTTCAAATAATTTTAAACAAGTGATAGTTGCAATTCACAATTGTACAGATTCAACACACAGACTACTGAGTCAATATAGTAAAGTTTTTATTCATTTATTTATGATTACAAGCATTTCTTACGTATGTATCTATCTATATCTTGCTATACAGCCATCTCCCATCTATCTGCTTTTCCATTTATCTGTTCATCCATTCAGCTAATGATTGGTTTATCTTTCTTTCAACTCTTTACAATCTATTTTTCCCATCAGTCATCTCTAGATATTCACCTGTCTTTACCTAAGCCCAAACAAATACAATATTACAATATTATGCAAACTTTGACAATGCCAGGAAGCTGGATAATTATTTAGGGTTACAGTTAGTCCACTTATATGCACTGACATTTCTTCTATGTGTAACTCTCAGAATGACAATGACCAAATGCTCTTGAACATAACCTAGCCCTTGTTCAGTTGAGGGAGAGAGAGAGGAGAGGCATGTTCTAGGCTAGACTTTGTCATACAGATGTATGAACTTGAGAAAGTTACTTTGTTCCCTGATTCTCAACTGCATCATCTGTAAAATAAATAGATATTTCTAGATGGTTTCTATATTCTAAAAACTTTAGTTATTAGGTATATCAAATATGTTGAAAGACCACTGTTTCATAGGTCCCTTAAGTCAAATACTGTGTCTAACCAGGGGGGAAACTGGTTCAGATCCGTTAGGACACTACTCTTTACAGGTATCTTTTGATTATAAAAACAATAAAACAAATGTCATAGCACCAAAATAACTTATTACTGTTTAGAAAACAAACATTTCTCTCTTTGGAGGTGAATGACCTAGATTCTGCCTCTAATTAGCATTACCATGAAAAAGCTACAGTGTCCTTGGGTCTCTAGTTTCAGCTTCTAGAATGGGAGTGTGGATGGAATTTGCTATATACTACATATAAATCTTTAATATATAAGACTACCAGAATTTTCTGGAGTTAACTGTACTGTTTTAAAATTGGAAAATCCACTCTAGGGAACTTAGGGACAGAATATAAATAAGGTACATTCTTATTTTTGGTTTCAAATATTAAATACCACATATTTTTAATTCATAAGAATCTTCAATTTTTTCCCGACTTTTGAACTAAAATAATTCATGTATCAGCACCTTTGTCAGCAACAAATAATTTCATTGTTACTTTAGTGTACAGGGTAGTATACTGGGTGTTGGCTTAGAGGCTACTTACAAGAGACCAGAAGCAAATTTACTCTTAAAACATGCAAATGTCTCAGGGGGAGGAATACTCAAATAAATTGTTTATATCTGACAAAAGCTGGATATTCTAAAAAGTGGGTCTCTGGGCAGTAAAATGCTGAGTATAGATGTGATGATGCCCTGTTGTAAATGTTATTTTGTGTGAAGAACAATTAACATGAACAGAACTCAGTGAGTGCTAAGACTGATTACATAAATAATTCTGCCAGGAACTTACTGGTTTCTCGAAGTAGCATCGCTTTGTTGACCAACTGAATGAGGAATGTAAATGCCAAACAGGTATTCCATTTTTGTATAAGGGAATCAAGGGGTATGATCAGTCTTCCTAGACTTAAAGATATGGCTGCTAAGTTTTCTCATGCAATCCTTGACGTCTTTATTTCTAAGAGTATAGATCACTGGATTCAAGAGGGGAGTGAAAATGGTATAAAATACTGAGAGCACTTTGTCTATTGGGAAATTTGTGAAAGGCCATACATAGATGAAAATGCATGGGCCAAAGAAAAGGGTCACAACAGTGAAGTGGGCACTGCAAGTGGAGAGGGCTTTGGAGGACCCACCAGAGGAATGTTGCCGCACAGTGACCAGGATGATAGTATAGGAGATCACCAAAAGGATGAAACACACCAGGGCAATCATGCCACTGGTTGAGATCATGAATACTCCCAGAATGTATGTGTCTACACAGGCGAGTTTAATTACCAAGGGGAGGTCGCAGAAGAAGCTGTCTACTTCATTGGGTCCACAGAAGGGCAGATTCACAGTAAATGCTAACTGACTCATAGCATGGAAGATGCCAACAATCCAGGAAAGTGATACGAGCCCAACACACATTCTTCGGCTCATAATGGTTAAATAACTTAGAGGTTTACATATAGCCACGTACCTATCAAAAGACATGGATATCAGCAGTACAATCTCAGCACCCCCTAACAGATGCAGGAAAAATATCTGAGTGATGCAGCCTTCAAAAGAGATGGCTTTGTGCTCACTGAGGAAATCTGCAATCATTTTGGGGGTGGCAAATGAGGCCAGAGACATGTCAATGAAGGAGAGATTGCCCAGCAAAAAGTACATGGGGGAGTGAAGGCGTGGCTCTGACATGATGGTGAGCACAATAAGGAGGTTCCCCAGTACAGTGGCTGCATAGACTATGAAGAAAAACAGGAAATAGAAGATCTGGAGTTCCCAAGAACCGGAGAGACCCTGTAGTATGAATTCAGTTACGACTGACTGATTATTCCAGGCCATTCACTCTGATTTCTGGAAGGATTCTGACATTTCCAGATGGGAGGATAACTAGGAAAAAATACAGTGATTGAATTAAAAGTAAGGTGTTTTTGTTTTTGTTTTGTTTTGGCATGAAATAATTTAGTGGCATCCCACTACCAGATAGTTCCCTGTTTTATCACTTCCCTGATCACAGTGGTCAAATACTTCACCATGGTCTTTCCAGGTTTCTTAATTGATTCAATTCAAGATTAAATCTTATGACTTAGAAATTTGCTTAAAAATAAGATATAAGTCTTCATAATAGGAAATAAAAAATCAGCTATTTGAAGATTTACTCCTCAGTTGTGAAGTACTTAAAAAAATTTTCACAACTTCCAAAAAGTTTTGAAGGGAAAGAATGGTAATTTTCAAAACATCATGATGACTGAAGGACTGGAGTGGACAAAGTTTGAGAATCATGATAGATGGTAAGTGGGAACACACAAGTGGAAAGGAATGTGGGCACTCTCTCTTACAGTGGGTAGGATAAAGGAATAGAACATAAGGAGGGGAAAGAGCTACAGAGAAACATAATCTATTCCAGTTTTCAGATGGAGATTGTCCAGAATCAAAATGAAATAGCCTCTCATATTTGGTTCTTCATTTCAGTCATGCAGATATGAATAACATTTGTTTTCTACACTACCCAAGGCCAGGCATTTTTCAAAGGCTGGTGAACATGATGTAGCTAAAGTGTAAAGGTCTTATAAATTTCCTAGTATATTTTATTATTCACTTATTTTTTAATGTTTATTTTATTTTTGAGAGAGAGAGAGAGAGAGAGAGAGAGAGAGCGCGTGAAAGAGCACAAGTGGGGGAAGGGCAGAGAGAGAGGGACAGAGGATCCAAAGCAGGCTCCACACTGACAGCAGAGAGCCTAATGCAGGGCTTAAACTTGCCAACTGCAAGATCATGATCTGAGCCAAAGTCAGACACTGAACCGACTGAACCACCCAAGTGCCCCCCCGCCATGTATATTTTAAACAGAAAGACTTAAATGGCATGCTACCTAAATATTTTTTAACTGCTAGCTTTTATAGACTTTCACTGAAGCAGTTTGAAGCAGAAAACTCTTCCTGTTTCAGGAGTTCACTTGGAACAAATAGGAGACAGATTTAAGTATAGACAGAAGATGGTGATGGTGAACCTACACGTTAGGTAATACCATATGCCTTAAAAGTTAAAACTAGACTTCTTAGGTTATCTAGCTCTCGCTGAGATCCGAGAAGACTTTACAAACTGCATTGAAAGCCAATTGAGAAGATATGTACTTAAAATTCACAACAAACTCCAAACTCCTTTATTCTTGCCACTAAACTAAGCTTTCTTCTTTCTCAAAACTCTGCTAGAAGTACACATTTTAAATGAATTGTTCTAAGACTAAATCTTATTTATACACGCAATTACCCATATTTATTGGCTTTTTCCCCCCTGAAATTTGGGTGCTCTTTCCTTAACTCCACATTGTTCTTCTGACTTTATCCATTCCAGAAACTTTTAGATTTGTTTCTGGCCCCACATACCTGATATTAAAATGGGTGTCACAGCTCTTACTTAGATTGGTGTAGAAGAAATAGTGGCAGCCCAGGATTCAGACAATGTGAATTAAATCTTGTCCTACATATGTGAGACTGGATAATTTACTAAATAATCTGGTGCCTTGATTCTTCATAAATAATACAAGTTGGTTGAACTGGATGATTTTAAGATCCTTTCCACACACATATTAATATTGCAACATTCAACTAGTACCTGAAAGCAGTGACAACTGCTTGAGAGTGACCTCATGTCAATACTATGCCTAATTTCTAAGTCAAGGAGGCTCACAATTCTTGGGACCTTTGTATTTATAAAGTCTGTATTGGTAGGAATCAATTCAGTAAATGACATGGCATGAAAAAGACCAGCTGGTGCTTGGGGAATAAACAGATGTTCAAGTTGCAGTGAGAGTTATTAAAACATTCAAATTTGGCCACAGTTAAAGATGAATCACAAAATGTTATGATTGTTCTTAAGTGCTTCATGTATATGGTATGGATATTGTGGGATAAGGGAAGCCAGTAGGCTTTTAACTTTTATCTTGGACCATAGCAAAGGTAAGAAAAATAAGATTATTTGACTTGTGGGATTACAAATGTCATCTCTCAGTTCCTCCACTAATTTTTGAGAATAAGGCCTGTGTTTCCCTGCTCAGAGAAAAATTCATACTGTGAATAATAGAATCAATGAATGGTTGAGAGTTTAGATTTTATAATATTCACTTGAATCATTATAGAGTAGGGGAAGAAAAAAGAAATGAAAAGTGAAGAAATATATGACACATTCTAAATACATAAAAGATGTTAAGTGATCATTAAGTCTTTAATATCTCTACATAATCAGAATAACAACCAATAAAATTTAGATGAATATTAAGTATTTCTCTATTGAGAAATTTTGAAATATCTACCTTGTGCTTGACTTGTACTCATCAAGTAAAAGGAAATAATTTGATGGAACTACATTATACACAGCTGGGGTAATAAAGAACATTGGATATTAGATTTGGAGGCCTGAGTTCACATCACAGGGCAAGACTTTACTATATTACCCTGAGAATATTACCACATTATCATTTTGAACTTTAATGTCCTCATCTGTAATGAGAAATATAAAACATATTCAGTTTCATAAAAATACTCAATTTTTTGTAGTGAATTTTAAATAACACTAATTTGAAAAGATAAGCTAGTCAAAGCCACAATAGGATATCACCTCATACCTGTTAGAATGGCTATCATAAAAACGATAAGAGATATCAAGTGTTGTCTAGGATGCAGAGAAAAGGGAGCCCTAGCACACCTCTGGTGGGAACGTAATTGGTTCAGTCACTTGGAAAACAGGACGGCAGCTCCTCAGGAAATCAAAAATAGAACTACCCCATATGATCCAGCAATCCTACCTCTGAGAATATACCCAAAAGAAATGAAATCAAGATCTTGAAGAGATATCTGCACTCTTCAAGGTAGCATTATTCACAATAGCCAAGATATAGAAAGAACCAAAGTGTCAGTCAACAGATGAATGGATGAAGATGTGGTATTACATACAGTGGAATATCATTCAGTCATGAGAAAGAAGGAAATTCTGCCATTTGCAATAACATGAAAACATTACGCTAAGTGAAATAAGTCAAACAGAGAGTCATTTACATGTGAAATATAGAAAAGCTGAACATATAAAAACAGAGTAGAATGGTGGTTAACAGAAGCTTGAGAGTGGGGAAATGGGGAGATGTTGGTAAAAGGGTACAGACTTTCAGTTACAAGATGAATATGTTTTGTAGATCTAATGTAACGTATGGTAATTATAGTTAACTACACTGTTTTACATACTTGGAGGTTGCTAAGAGAATAGATTTTAAATGTTTTCACCACAAAAAAGAAATGCTAATTGGATGAAGTGATGGAGATGTTAGCTAACTCTACAGTGGTAATTGTTTTACAATATATAAACGCACCAAATCAACATGCTGTACACATTAAATGTATATGTTAATTATATCGCAATAAAGCTGGAAAAAGTTTTAAAAAATAAAAAGGATACGAACCATGTAGATTTTTGGTCGAGAAAACAACAGGTTTAAGTTCCATAAAGTAGAAATGTTACAATCACTCTATGATCAAATGCAACAAAACTAGAAAATAATGGCATTTTTTAAAGGTTTTTGCACATGGAAATTTAAATATTTTAAATATCTTCTCTTAAACTCTGGTGGCTAAAAAACAAACTACAAACCAAAATTATAGATTTTCTTAAAATTCATGATAATAAATATATGACATTTTTGAATCTATAAAGAATATTTAAATGGCATTTAGAAGAAAATGTATAGCTTTAAACATTTATCAAAAATAAGTGAAATAGGGCGGCGGAAGATGGCGGCGTAGGAGGATGCTGGGCTCACCGCGCGTCCTGCTGATCACTTACATTCCACCTACACCTGCCGAAATAACCCAGAAAACCGCCAGAGGATTAGCAGAACGGAGTCTCCGGAGCCAAGCACAGACGAGAGGCCCACGGAAGAGGGTAGGAAGGGCGGTGAGGCGGTGCTCGCTCCACGGACTGGCGGGAGGGAGCCGGGGCAGAGGGGCGGCTCACTGGCCAAGCAGAGCCCCCGAGTCTGGCTGGCAAAAGCGGAGGGGCCAGACGGACTGTGTTCCGACAACAAGCGCGACTTAGCCTCTGGGAGGTCATGTTAACAGCTCTGCTCAGAAAGCGGGAAGGCTGGAGGACAAAGGGAGGGAGAGCTGCTGAGCCCCTGGAGGACAGAGCTTAGTTTGGTGGGGAACAAAGGCGCTCGCCAGCACCATCTCCCCCGCCCATCCCCCAGCCAAAATCCCAAAGGAAACCAGTTCCTGCCAGGGAACTTGCTCCTTCCCCGCAAACACCCAACTCTGTGCTTCTGCGGAGCCAAACCTCCCGCTGGGAGCCAAACCTCCAGCGGATCTGACTCCCTCCCGCTGCCACAGGGCCCCTCCTGAAGTGGATCACCTAAGGAGAAGCAAGCTAAGCCTGCCCCTCCTGCTCCCGTGCACCTTGCCTACCCACCCCAGCTAATACGCCAGATCCCCAGCACCACAAGCCTGGCAGTGTGCAAGTAGCCCAGACGGGCCACGCCACCCCACAGTGAATCCCGCCCCTAGGAGAGGGGAAGAGAAGGCACACATCAGTCTGACTGTGGCCCCAGCGGTGGGCTGGGGGCAGACATCAGGTCTGACTGCGGCCCCGCCCACCAACTCCAGTTATACACCACAGCACAGGGGAAGTGCCCTGCAGGTCCTCACCACTCCAGGGACTATCCAAAATGACCAAACGGAAGAATTCCCCTCAGGAGAATCTCCAGGAAATAACAACAGCTAATGAACTGATCAAAAAGGATTTAAATAATATAACAGAAAGTGAATTTAGTATAATAGTCATAAAATTAATCACTGGGCTTGAAAACAGTATAGAGGACAGCAGAGAATCCCTTGCTACAGAGATCAAGGGACTAAGGAACAGTCACGAGGAGCTGAAAAACGCTTTAAACGAAATGCAAAACAAAAGGGAAACCACGACGGCTCGGCTTGAAGAGGCAGAGGAGAGAATAGGTGAACTAGAAGATAAAGTTATGGAAAAAGAGGAAGCTGAGAGAAAGAGAGATAAAAAAACCCAGGAGTATGAGGGGAAAATTAGAGAACTAAGTGATACACTAAAAAGAAATAATATACGCATAATTGGTATCCCAGAGGAGGAAGAGAGAGGGAAAGGTGCTGAAGGGGTACTTGAATAAATTATAGCTGAGAACTTCCCTGAACTGGGGAAGGAAAAAGGCATTGAAATCCAAGAGGCACAGAGAACTCCCTTCAGACGTAACTTGAATCGATCTTCTGCACGAAATATCATAGTGAAACTGGCAAAATACAAGGATAAAGAGAAAATTCTGAAAGCAGCAAGGGATAAACGTGCCCTCACATATAAAGGGAGACCTATAAGACTCGTGACTGATCTCTCCTTTGAAACTTGGCAGGCCAGAAAGGCTTGGCATGATATCTTCAGTGTGCTAAACAGAAAAAATATGCAGCCGAGAATCCTTTATCCAGCAAGTCTGTCATTTAGAATAGAAGGAGAGATAAAGGTCTTCCCAAACAAACAAAAACTGAAGGAATTTGTCACCACGAAACCAGCCCTACAAGAGATCCTAAGGGGGATCCTGTGAGACAAAGTACCAGAGACATCACTACAAGCATAAAACATACAGACATCACAATGACTCTAAACCCGTATCTTTCTATAATAACACTGAATGTAAATGGACTAAATGCACCAACCAAAATACATAGGGTATCAGAATGGATAAAAAAACAAGACCCATCTATTTGCTGTCTACAAGAGACTCATTTTAGATCTGAGGACACCTTTAGATTGAGAGTGAGGGGATGGAGAACTATTTATCATGCTACTGGAAGCCAAAAGAAAGCTGGAGTAGCCATACTTATATCAGACAAACTAGACTTTAAATTAAAGTCTGTAATAAGAGATGAAGAAGGGCATTATATAATAATTACAGGGTCTATCCATCAGGAAGAGCTAACAGTTATAAATGTCTATGCGCCGAATACCGGAGCCCCCAAATATATAAAACAATTACTCATAAACATAAGCAACCTTATTGATAAGAATGTGGTCATTGCAGGGGACTTTAACACCCCACTTACAGAAATGGACAGATCATCTAGACACATGGTCAATAAAGAAACAAGGGCCCTGAATGATACATTGGATCAGATGGACTTGACAGATATATTTAGAACTCTGCATCCCAAAGCAACAGAATATACTTTCTTCTCGAGTGCACATGGAACATTCTCCAAGATAGATCATATACTGGGTCACAAAACAGCCCTTCATAAGTTTACAAGAATTGAAATTATACCATGCATACTTTCAGACCACAATGCTATGAAGCTTGAAATCAACCACAGGAAAAAGTCTGGAAAACCTCCAAAAGCATGGAGGTTAAAGAACACCCTACTAACGAATGAGTGGGTCAACCAGGCAATTACAGAAGAAATTAAAAAATATATGGAAACAAATGAAAATGAAAATACAACAATCCAAACCCTTTGGGACGCAGCGAAGGCAGTCCTGAGAGGAAAATACATTGCAATCCAGGCCTATCTCAAGAAACAAGAACAATCCCAAATACAAAATCTAACAGCACACCTAAAGGAAATAGAAGCAGAACAGCAAAGGCAGCCTAAACCCAGCAGAAGAAGAGAAATCATAAAGATCAGAGCAGAAATAAACAATATAGAATCTAAAAAAACTGTAGAGCAGATCAACGAAACCAAGAGTTGGTTTTTTGAAAAAATAAACAAAATTTACAAACCTCTAGCCAGGCTTCTCAAAAAGAAAAGGGAGATGACCCAAATAGATAAAATCATGAAGGAAAATGGAATTCTTACAACCAATCCCTCAGAGATACAAACAATTATCAGGGAATACTATGAAAAATTATATGCCAACAAACTGGAACACCGGGAAGAAATGGACAAATTCCTAAACACCCACACTCTTCCAAAACTCAATCAGGAGGAAATAGAAAGCTTGAACAGACCCATAACCAGTGAAGAAATTGAATCGGTTATCAAAAATCTCCCAACAAATAAGAGTCCAGGACCAGATGGCTTCCCAGGGGAGTTCTACCAGACATTTAAAGCAGAGATAATACCTATCCTTCTCAAGCTATTCCAAGAAACAGAAAAGGAAGGAAAACTTCCAGACTCATTCTATGAAGCCAGTATTACTTTGGTTCCTAAACCGGACAGAGACCCAGTAAAAAAAGAGAACTACAGGCCAATATCCCTGATGAATATGAATGCAAAAATTCTCAATAAGATACTAGCAAATCGAATTCAACAGCATATAAAAAGAATTATTCACCATGATCAAGTGGGATTCATTCCTGGGATGCAGGGCTGGTTCAACATTCGCAAATCAATCAACGTGATACATCACATTAACAAAAAAAAAGAGAAGAACCATATGATCCTGTCAATCGATGCAGAAAAGGCCTTTGACAAAATCCAGCACTCTTTCTTAATAAAAACCCTTGAGAAAGTTGGGATAGAAGGAACATACTTAAGATCATAAAAGCCATTTATGAAAAGCTCACAGCTAACATCATCCTCAATGGGGAAAAACTGAGAGCTTTTTCCCTGAGATCAGGAACACGACAGGGGTGTCCACTCTCACCGCTGTTGTTTAACATAGTGCTGGAAGTTCTAGCATCAGCAATCAGACAACAAAAGGAAATCAAAGGCATCAAAATTGGCAAAGATGAAGTCAAGCTTTCGCTTTTTGCAGATGACATGATATTATACATGGAAAATCCGATAGACTCCACCAAAAGTCTGCTAGAACTGATACATGAATTCGGCAAAGTTGCAGGATACAAAATCAATGTACAGAAATCAGTTGCATTCTTATACACTAACAATGAAGCAACAGAAAGACAAATAAAGAAAGTGATCCCATTCACAATTGCACCAAGAAGCATAAAATACCTAGGAATAAATCTAACCAAAGATGTGAAAGATCTGTATGCTGAAAACTATAGAAAGCTTATGCAGGTAATTGAAGAAGATACAAAGAAATGGAAAGACATTCCCTGCTCATGGATTGGAAGAATAAATATTGTCAAAATGTCAATACTACCCAAAGCTATCTACACATTCAATGCAATCCCAATCAAAATTGCACCAGCATTCTTCTCAAAACTAGAACAAGCAATCCTAAAATTCATATGGAACCACAAAAGGCCCCGAATAGCCAAAGTAATTTTGAAGAAGAAGACCAAAGCAGGAGGCATCACAATCCCAGACTTTAGCCTCTACTACAAAGCTGTCATCATCAAGACAGCATGGTATTGGCACAAAAACAGACACATAGACCAATGGAATAGAATAGAAACCCCAGAACTAGACCCACAAACGTATGGCCAACTCATCTTTGACAAAGCAGGAAAGAACATCCAATGGAAAAAAGACAGTCTCTTTAACAAATGGTGCTGGGAGAACTGGACAGCAACATGCGGAAGGTTGAAACTAGACCACCGTTCACAAAAATAAACTCAAAATGGATAAAGGACCTGAATGGGAGACAGGAAACCATCAAAACCCTAGAGGAGAAAGCAGGAAAGGACCTCTCTGACCTCAGCCGTAGGAATCTCTTACTGGACACATCCCCAAAGGCAAGGGAATTAAAAGCAAAAGTGAATTACTGGGACCTTATGAAGATAAAAAGCTTCTGCACAGCAAAGGAAACAACCAACAAAACTAAAAGGCAACCAATGGAATGGGAAAAGATATTTGCAAATGACATATCGGACAAAGGGCTAGTATCCAAAATCTATCAAGAGCTCACCAAACTCCACACCCGAAAAACAAATAACCCAGTAAAGAATTGGGCAGAAAACATGAATAGACACTTCTCTAAAGAAGACATCCGGATGGCCAACAGGCACATGAAAAGATGTTCAATGTCGCTCCTTATCAGGGAAATACAAATCAAAACCACACTCAGATATCACCTCACGCCAGTAAGAGTGGCCAAAATGAACAAATCAGGAGACTATAGATGCTCGCGAGGATGTGGAGAAACGGGAACCCTCTTGCACTGTTGGTGGGAATGCAAATTGGTGCAGCCGCTCTGGAAAGCAGTGTGGAGGTTCCTCAGAAAATTTAAAATAGACCTACCCTATGACCCAGCAATAGCACTGCTAGGAATTTATCCAAGGGATATAGGAGTGCTGATGCATAGCGGCACTTGTACCCCAATGTTTATAGCAGCACTCTCAACAATAGCCAAATTATGGAAAGAGCCTAAATGTCCATCAACTGATGAATGGATAAAGAAATTGTGGTTTATATACACAATGGAATACTACGTGGCAATGAGAAAGAATGAAATTTGGCCTTTTGTAGCAACATGGATAGAACTGGAGAGTGTGATGCTAAGTGAAATAAGCCATACAGAGAAAGACAGATACCGTATGTGTTCACTCTTATGTGGATCCTGAGAAACTTAACAGAAACCCATGGGGGAGGGGAAGGGAAAAAAAAAAAAAGAGGTTAGAGTGGGAGAGAGCCAAAGCATAAGAGACTGTTAAAAACTGAGAACAAACTGAGGGTTGATGGGGGGTGGGAGGGAGGGGAGGGTGGGTGATGGGTATTGAGGAGGGCACATTTTGGGATGAGCACTGGGTGTTGTATGGAAACCAATTTGACAATAAATTTCATATATTGGAAAAAAAAATATGTGAATTAGATTCCCAACTCAAAAATTTAGGAAAAGAATATAGCAGAAGCCAAAATAAGGCTAAAGAAATTAATGAAGTAGCTAAGAGGAGGAGAATTTAGTATTTTTTTTTAAGTTTACTTATTTGAGAGAGAAAGAGATTGAAAGACATAGAGAGTGGGAGGGGGAGAGAGAGAGAGAGAGAGGGAGAGAGAGAGAGAGAGAGAGAATGAATCCCAAGCAGGCCCTGCACTGTGAGCATGGAACCTGATGTGGGGCTTGAGCCCACAAATTGTGAGATCATGACCTGAGCCAAAACCAAGAGTCGGACGCCTAACCAACTGACCCACCCAAGTGCCCCAAGAAGTAGAATTTAGTAATAAATCAAAATCTCAGTTCTTTAAAAAAACTGCTTTGAATATATCTGGGTTGTTAGTTTTTACTTAGGTTGAATTCTATCAGTCAGAGTTCAGTTTAGAAAACAGAGCCACTGTGCATTATGGGATAAGGATTCAACCATAGAAATCAGACCCTGAACAATTGTGGAAAGACCTGCAGAAGTAAAAATATAAAATGAGGAGTTGCAGAATCAGAGGCAACACCAATGAGTCAATCTAAGAAAGCAAGCTCATCTAGCCAATGAAGTAGGGCTATAAAAGGAAGCTGGTACAAGAAAAAGGAAAAGGAAAAGGAAAAGGAAAAGGAAGAAAGAAGGAAAGAAAGAAAGAAAGAAAGAAAGAAAGAAAGAAAGAAAGAAAGAAAGAAAGAAAGAAAGAGAAAGGAAGGAAGGAAGGAAGGAAGGAAGGAAGGAGAAGGAAGGAAGGAGAAGGAAGGAGAAGGAAGGAAGGAAGAAAAAATGAGAAAGAAAGATGTGAAATTGTTAGTTGTGTGCATAGGCAGTTGCATCTGTTAGTTGTGTGCATCTGTCATGGCCTGTGGGTACTGTAGATACTCAAATAAGACAGGAAAAAGAATTGGGATACAGAGTTGGAGTAAAACAAGTCAGAACCAGAACCTCTAGGAATGTCTGCATCTGCATGATATCTAATCTAACCATAATGATCAGAGGGGAATGGCTACTGCTTTATGCTGACTCCTCTCACATCCCAAACAAACTTCTTTTAAACAATACTAACCCAGAAACCTGCAGGGTAGGGGATTAGGGAAAATGCAGTTCTTATGTAACCATGTCCACAATAAAAAAATTCTGTTCACTTCTCCCCACAATCCACAGGAGAGACTCAGTTAAATTTATTTGGGAGATTGGCTGGTGCTAGAACATCCAGGATGGGTTTCCTTACATTTTTGTTGCTCAGCTTGAGTGGCTGAAATGGCTGGGGGTCTCTTCCTTTCTACACAGTATCTTACATCCAGTAGTCTAGCCTGAGCTTATTTATATGACGAAATTTTTATTTTATATGATGAAAATCAAAGCTGTAGGACTGTTAAGGGCTCAGCTCTGGAACTCACACAACAACCCTTCAGCCACATTGTATAGTGCTAAGCAATTTACAAGGCCAACCAAGATTCAAGGGATTAAGCAAAAATCCATTTCTTATTTGAAGGAGATATAAAATATTCTGGTTATTGTTTTTAATATGTCGCTATCCACTCTCTGGACACAATTATTTACATTTCTCTCAGATAGAAAACATGCCCACTCAATTGCAAGATACCCAAAGTCTCAGGCAATTACAGCTTTTGGCTTAAGGTCCAGAATCATTTCTTCTGTACCAGTTCCAGATATATATGCAGCCCCTTGGGTACAGATCCTCTTAGTATGGATATCTCTGAACCGAAAAAGATACCATTTGCTCTATTCTCCACACAACATACAATGATGAGACTATGATCAGTTAATTGTGATGGGTCAGCCAATGCAAAAAGCAGGTAACACACAGCAGGCCCTGGCCCACAGTTATTCTGAAATACTTCTGGGTATTTCGTCAACTTCCCTGACTCCAGAGGGCAGAGAATGTTCCTTGTCTCTGGCCTGGTTCTGCCCCCTCCTCCCCGAGGTAGTTCCCTAGTCCATTGATCTAGGTAGCTCTTGGCCACAACCTAAGAGTCATTTTTCTTTTTTCCATAGGTGACAGACTATGTTTTCTGCTGAATAGTTCCCTCGGCCTACTTCAGATCTACAAAAAATTGGGAGCCCCAGAGATCTCTCTTGATTCCCATTTGTAACATATCTTTCAAAATGTTGTGGGCTCTCAATGTACTAAATGCTATACAAGATGGATAAAGCGAAATGACAGATCAAATGTGCACAGCATTGGGGAAAGGAGGAGAGGAAGGAAAGAGCAAAATACAGTTACTAACCTAAAACTCTCTGGATTGTAGTGTAATGTTCAGGGTTTTAGATGTGGGTTTTAAAGTTCTACCACAAGGTGAACTTTTAGAGCTAAGGCCAGGGCAGCAAGAGTAGTTCATGAATAACACTACTTCCCAAAATATATTTTATAAGTTTAAAATTGTATTCAAAGATTGTTATCTTGCAAAATGTAACCCCAATTATGAAAGGTGTGTGCCTTTTATTACCAGTAATTACAAATACAGCAGTCAAAAAGAAGCTAACCAGGAATCTAGTGCAAGTAATGGAGAACTATCAAAGAAAAGTGGCATTTCTTGCATCCCATTTCAATTCACATTTCTCATCATCTTTTTTATTTTTTAAGGTCTATTTAGATTGTTTTTAAATTTTATTTTCTTAAATTTATATCCAAATTAGTTAGCATATAGTGCAACAGTGATTTCAGGAGTATATTCCTTAATGCCCCTTACCCATTTAGCCCATCCCCCCTCCAACAACCCCCCCAGTAACCCTCTGTTTGTTCTCCATATTTAAGAGTCTCTTATGTTTTGTCCCCCTCCCTGTTTTTATATTATTTGTTTCCCTTCCCTTATGTTCATCTGTTTTGTCTCTTAAAGTCCTCATATGAGTGAAGTCATGATTTTTGTCTTTCTCTGACTAATTTCACTTAGCATAATACCCTCCAGTTCCATCCACGTAGTTGCAAATGGCAAGATTTCATTCTTTTTGATTGCTGAGTAATACTCCATTGTATATATATACCACATCTTCTTTATCCATTCATCCATCGATGGACATTTGGGCTCTTGCCATACTTTGGCTATTGTTGATAGTGCTGCTATGAACATGGGGCGCATGTGTCCCTGTATCCCGTGGATAAATGCCTAGTAGTGCAATTGCTGGGTCATAGGGTAGTTCTATTTTTAGTTTTTTGAGGAACCTCCATACTGTTTTCCCAAGTGGCTGCACCAGCTTGCACTGCCACCAACAATGCGAAAGAAATCCTCTTTCTCCGCATCCTTGCCAACATCTGTTGTTGCCTGAGTTGTTAATGTTAGCCATTCTGACAGGTGCCAGGTGGTATCTCATTGTGGTTTTGATTTGTAGTTCCCTGATGATGAGTGATGTTGAGCATTTTTTCATGTGTCAGTTGGCCATCTGGATGTCTTCTTTGGAGAAGAGTCTACTCATGCCTTTTGCCTATTTCTTCACTGGATTATTTTTTTTTTTGGGTGTTGAGTTTGGTAAGTTCTCTATAGATTTTGGATACTAACCTTTTACCTGATATGTCATTTGCAAATCCTTGAGTCAATTTAGGTAGTTTGTATATTTCTAGGAATTTGTTCATTTCACCTAAGTAATTTACTGGCATATAATTATTCCGAGGATTTATTATATCTTTTTAAATTTCTGTAAGATCAGTAGTGGTGACCCCTGCTGCAATGATGCTGTCATTTGAGTCTTCTTTTGTTTGTCAGTCATGCTAATCTTTTCAAAGAACCTTGTGGTTTCATTCATTTTATCTATTGCTTTGCTACTCTCTATTTCATCAGTTTCTACTCTACTCTTTGTTATTCCTTTTCCTTGCATTAAGTTTTATCTTTTTTCTCCAGTGTCTTAAGGTGGAAGATTGGGTTATTAATTTGAAATCCTTATTATTTTTTTTAATGTAATTGTTTAGAGCTGTAAATTTCTCTCTAAACACTGCTACTTTAGCTACATCCCATAAGTGTTAGTATGTTGTGTTTTTTTATAATTTTTTTTTACATTTATGTATTTTTGAGAGACGGAGAGAGAGACAGAGTGTGAGCAGGGGAGGGGCAGAGATAGAGGGAGACACAGAATCTGAAGCAGGCTCCAGGCTCCAAGCTGTCAGCACAGAGCCCGATGTGGGGCTCGAACTCACAAACTGAGAGATCATGACCTGAGCCGAAGTCAGAGGCTTAACCGACTAAGCCACCCAGGACCTCAGTCTTAATTTTAATTAACCTCCAGTAGGTGAATAGTAGGTGTGTCTTAATTTTAATTCACCTCCAAGTATATTCTAATCTTCTTTGGATAACTTCTTTTACCAGTTGGTTATTTAGAAGTATATCGTTTAATTTTCACATATTTGTGAGTTTACCAAATTTCTTTTATTGATTTGTAACTTCATTCCATCAAGGTCAGAGAACACACTTGTTATATTTCAATCTATTTATGGATATTTGCTTTATGGGACTAGTATACGGTCTATTCTAAAGAATGAGACATCTGCACTTGAGAATACATATGCTGCTGTTGTTTGGTGAACTATTCTATCGGTGTCTACTAGACCTGGTTGGTTTACAGGACTGTTCTTCTATTTCCTTGTTGATCTTCTGCCTAGTTATTCTACCCATTATTGAAAGTGAGGTATTGAAGTCTCCAACTATGATCCAACTACTATTGTTGAATTGTCTGTATCTCCCCTCATTGTTGTCACTTTTTCCTTCATGTACATTGGTGCTGTTATTAGGCTCTTATAGTTTATGACTGTTATATCTTCCTGATTGACCCTTTTATCATTATAAAATGCCTCTTGTTGTCTCTAGTAGAATTTTTGTCTTAAAGTCTATTTTGTCTGATAGTCTAATCACTCCAACTTTTCTGTGGTTGCTGTTTGCATGTTATGTCATTTTCAATTTTTTGCTTTCAATCTCTGTCTTCGAATCTAAAATGTGTCTCTTATTACTTTTATTTTTTAAAATATTAACTTGAGAGAGAGAGAGAATGGGGGAGGGGCAGAGAGAGAGGGAGGAAGAGAGAGAATCCTAAGTAGGCTCCGTGCTGTCAGTGAGGAGGCTGACACAGGGCTCAATGCACAAACCATGAGGTCATGACCTGAGTCAAAATCAAGAATTGGACACTCAACCAACTAAGCCACACAAGCGACCCTAAAATGTGTCTCTTTTAAATAGAATATAGTTGTATCTTATTTTGTTTTTTACAGTCTGACAATCTCTGACTTTTGATCGGGTTATTTTTAATGCATTCACATTTAATGTTGATATTGATATTATTGGATTTACATCTATTTTGCTTTTATTTTCTATATATGTCATGTTTTCTTAATTCTTCTCCTTCTCCTTTACTATTTTCTTTTGCATTGAATAAATATTTTTATTAAAAATTTTTTTATGTTTATTCATTTTTGAAAGACAGAGACCAGAGCACAAGCAGGGGTAGGGCAGAGAGAGAGGGAGGACACAGAATCTGAAGCAGGCTCCAGGCTCTGAGCTGTCAACACAGAGTCCGACATGGGGCTTGAACTCACAGGCCATGAGATCATGACCTGAGCTGAAGTCAGATGCTTAACTGACTGAGCCACCCAGGCGCCTCTTGAATAAATATTTTTAATGTAGTCCTTTACCTTCTTTAATGATTTTTTTGTTATCTTTTTGAATTATTTCCTTAGTAGTTCCAGTTCTTACTGTGTATCTTATGGACATCAGCTTCAGATTTATATTAACTTGATACTAGTGAGAAATGGAAACAGTACTTTTATATAGTTCTATTCCCTTTCCCTCTATTTTGTGATATTATTGTTACACGTATTATGTTTATAATTATTATAGTACACTGTTACAATTATTACCTTAGTCTTTTTAATTATTTTTTTTTAAATTTACACCAAGGGAAGAATTTATTTTTAAAAAGTTCTTATTTAAATTCCAGTTAGTTAACATACAGTGTAATATTAGCTTTAAGTATACAGTATAGTGATTCAACACTTCTATATAGTGCCTGGTGCTTATCACACGTGCACTCCTTAGTCCCCATCAACCATTTAACCCATCCCCCACCCACATCTTCTCTGGTAACTATCAGTTTGTTTTCTACAATTGAGAGCCTATTTCTTGGTTTGCCCCTCTCTCTTCTTTCCCCTTTACTTGTTTGTTTTGTTTCTTAAATTTCACACATTAGTGAAATCATATGGTATTTGTCACTCTTTGATTTATTTTGCTTAATATTATACTCTCTAGTTCCATCCATGTCATTGCAAATAACAGGATTTCTTTCCTTTTTGTGGCTGAATTATATGCCACTGTATATATACAACATCTTCTTAATCCAATCATCAAACATTGGACACTTTGGCTGTTTCCATAATCTGGCCATTGTAAATAATGCTGCTATAAACCTAGGGCTGCATGTATCCTTTTGAATAAGTGTTCTTGTATCTTTTGGGTAAATATCTAATAGTGAGATTACTGTGGATTGTAGGGTAGTTCTATTTTTAACCTTTTTCTTTCTTTCTTTCTTTCTTTCTTCTTCTTTTTTTTTTTTTTTTTTTTTTAGGAACCTCCACGTTGTCTTCAACAGTAGCTGTACCAGTTTGCATTTCCACCAACAGTGCAGGAGGGTTCCTTTTTTTCTACATCCTTGCCAGCATTTATCCCTGGTGTTTTTGAGTTTAGCTATTCTGACAGGTGTGAGGTGATATTGTAGTTTTGATTTGGATTTTCCTGAAGATAAGTGACGTTGAGCATCTTTTCATGTGTCTGTTGGTCATTGGTATGTCTTTTTTGGAGAAATGTCTGTTCATATCTTCTGCCCGTTTTTTAATTGGATTATTTGTTTTGGGTATTGAGTTTTATAATTTCTTTACATATTTTGGATACTAACCTTTTATGAATATGTCATTTGCAAATATATTTTCCCATTCCTTAAGTTGCCCTTTAGTTTTGATTGTTTCCTTTGCTCTGCAGAAGCTTTCATTTTGATGTAGTCCCAACAATTTATTTTTGCTTTAATGTGCCTTGCCTCAGGAGATATATCTAGAAAAATGTTACTATGGCCAATGTAAGAGACATTACCACCTGTGCTTTCTTCTAGGAATTTTATGGTTTCAGGTTTCACACATTTAGGTCTTTAATACACTTTATTTTTGTGTATGGCATAAGAAAGTGGTCCATTCTTTTGTGTATAGCTGACCAGTTTTCCCAACACTATTTTTTGAAGAGACTTTTTCCCATTGGATATTCTTTTCTGCTTCACTGAAGATTAATTGATCATATAATTGTGGGTTTATTTCTGGGTTTTCTACTCTATTCCATTGATTGATATGTCTATTTTTGTGCCAGTGCCATACTGTTTTGATTACTACAGCTTTGTAATGTAACATGAAATCTGGAATTGTGATATTTCCAGCTCTGCTTTTCTTTTTCAAGGTTGCTTTGGCTATTTGAGGTCTTTTGTGGTTCCATACAAATTTTAGGATTGTTTGTTCTAGTTCTGTGAAAACTCCTGTTGGTATTTTGATAGGGATTGCATTAAATTTGTAGAATGCTTTGTGTAGTGTAGACATTTTGACATTATTTGTTCTTCCAATCCATGAGCATGGAGTGTCTTTCTATCTCTTTGTGTCGTCTTGAATTTCTGTCATCAATGTTTTAGAGTTTTCAGAGTACAGGTCTTGCACCTCTTTGATTAGGTTAATTCCTAGGTATCATATTTTTGGTACAATTGTAAATGGGACTGTTTTCTTAATTTTTCTCTCTGCTGCTTCATTATTAGTGTATAAAATGCAACACATTCTGCACATTTGTATCATGATTTTGTATCATGCAACTGCACTGAATTCATTTATCAGTTCTAATAATTTTTTGGTAGGTTTTTTTTTTTTAATTTTTTTTAACGTTTATTTTTGAGACAGAGAGAGAGCATGAATGGAGGAGGGTCAGAGAGAGGGAGACACAGAATCTGAAACAGGCTCCAGGCTCTGAGCTGTCAGCACAGAGCCCATCGCGGGGCTCGAACTCACAAACTGCGAGATCATGACCTGAGCCGAAGTCGGCCGCTTAATGGACTAAGCCACCCAGGCTCCCCGGTAGCTTTCTATATATAGGATTTCTACATATAGAATTATGTCATCTGCAAATAGTGAAAGTTTTACTTCTTCCTTATCAATTTGGATGCCTTTTCTTTTTGTTGTCTGATTTCTGTGGATAGGACTTGCATTACTACTTTGAATAAAAGTTGTGAGAGTTAATATCCTTGTCTTGTTCCCGATCTTAGCTGAGTATGATGTTACCTGTGGGTTTCCCATATATGGCATTTATTTATTATGTGGATGTATTTTCCCTCTAACCCTACTTTGTTGAGGGCTGTTATTGTGAATGAATGTTGTATTTTGTCAAATGCTTTTTCTAAATCTACTGAAATGATCATATGGTTTTTATCCTTTCCTTTATTGATGTGAGGTATCATGATGATTGATTTGCAAATATTGAACCACGCTTGCATCCTGGGAATTAATGCAACTTGATTGGGGTGAATGGTTTTCTTAATGTATTGTTGGATTTGGTTTGCTAATATATATATATTATTTATTTATTTTGAGAGAGAGTGAGTGGGGGAGGGGCAGAGAGAGGGAGAGAGAAAATCCCAAGCAGGCTCTGCGCTGTCAACACAGAGCCTGACCTAGGGCTCAATCTCACAAACTGTGAGATCATGACCTGAGCTGAAATCAAGAGTTGGATGCTTAACCGATTCAGCCACCCAGATGCCCCAGTATGGTAATATTTTGTTGAAGATTTTTGCATCTATGTTCATCAGAGACATTGGCCTGTAGTTATTTTTGCAGTGTCTTTATCTGGTTTTGGTATCAGGGTGATACTGGCCTCATAGAATGAATTTGGAAGTTTCCTCCCTCTTCTATGTTTTGGAATAGTTTGGGAAGAATAGGTATTAACTCCTCTTTAAATGTTTGGTACAATTTGCCTGTGAAGCCATCTCGTCCTGGACTTTTACTTATTCTAAGTTTTTTTTAAAATTTTGATTTAGTGGTAATTGGTCTGGTCAAACTTTTTATTACATCCTGATTCAATTTTGGGAGTTTATATATTTACAGGAATTTTTCCCTTACTTCTGTGTTGTCTAATTTGTTGGCAGATAGTTTTTTATAATATTCTCTTACAGCTGTTTGTACTTCTGTGGTGTTGGTTATTTCTCCTCTGTCATTTGTGATTGTGTTTGAGTCCTTTATCCTTTTTTTTTCTTGATAAGTCTCACTAGAAGTTTATCAATTTTATTATTTTTTTCAAAGAACCAGCTCTTGGTTTCATTGATCAATTCTATTTTTAGTTTCTGTATCATTTATTTCTGCCCTAATCTTTATTATTTCCTTCCTTCTGCTGGTTTTAGGTCTTGTTTGCTATTCTTCCAGCTCCTTTACGTATCAGGTTAGGTTGTTTATTTGAGATTTTTCTTGCTTCTTGTGGTTGGTCTATATTACTATAAAATTCCCTCTTAGAACTGCTTTTGCTGTATCCCAAAGTTTTAGACCAATTGTTTTCATTCTCATTTGTTTCCATATGTTTTTCGAGTTCTTCTATGATTTCTTGGGTGACCCATTCATTGTTTAGTAGCATGTTATTTAACCTTCATGTATTTGTGGTCTTTCCAGATTTTGTCTTGTTGATTTCTAGTTTCATAGCAAGTGGTCAGAAAGATTCATGGTAAAAAAAAAAATGCATGATATAACTTCAGTCTTTGTGAATTCATTGAGACTTGTTTTGTAGACTTGTTTTGTGATCTATTCTGGATAATATTCTGTGTGCCCTTGAAAAGAAGGTGTATTCTGCTGCTTTAGGATGGGATATTCTGAATATATTTGTTAAATCCATCTAGTCCAATGTGTCATTCAAAGCTACTGTTTCCTTGTTGATTTTCTGTTTGGATAATCTGTTCATTGATATAAGCAGGATGTTGCAGTCCTCAACTATTATTGTATTACTATCAATTAGTTTATCTTTATTAACTGTTTTATGTATTTGGGTGCTTTAATTTTGGATGTATAAATATTTACAACTGTTATATCTTCTTGTATTGTCCTCTTAATGATTATATAGTGTCCTTCTTTGTCTCTTGTCTTTGTCTCTTGTTTTAAAGTCTATTTTGTTTGATATAAGTATTGCTACTTCAACTTCCTTTTCAATGTGCATGTGTCTTTAGGTCTGAAATGAACCTCTGTAGGCAGTATATGGATTTTTTTTAATCCATTTCATCACTCTCTTTCTTTTGACTGGAGCACTGAGGCCATTTACATTTAAAGTAATTATTGATAGGTATGTATTTATAGTTATTCTGTTACTTGTTTTATGCTTTTTTTTTAAATTTTTTTTTTAACATTTATTTATTTTTGAGACAGAGAGAGACAGAGCATGAACAGGGGAGGGGCAGAGAGAGAGGGAGACACAGAATCTGAAACAGGCTCCAGGCTCTGAGCGGTCAGCACAGAGCTTGATGCAGGGCTCGAACTCATGGACCGTGAGATCATGACCTGAGCGAAGTCGGACACTTAACCGACCGAGCCACCCAGGCGCCCCGTTTTATGCTTGTTTTTATAGTTCTTCTCTTACGTTATTCCCTTGTTCTCTTCTTTCACAAAAACTTGGCTTTCTTTAGTCATAGACTTGGATTCCTTTCTTTTTATTTTTTGCATATCTATTACTAGTTTTGGATTTGTAACTAGCATTAATTTTATATATAACATCTTCTGCATAGGGCCATCTATATTAAATTGATGGTCACTTAAGTTTGTATCCATTCTTACTTCTCTCCCTCCCGCCTGCCACATTTTAGGTATATGGGGTCCTTTACATTCTTTCATTTTGTGAGTCCCTTATTGACTTATTTTTACAGATATATTTTTTCTGCTTTTGTGCTTCCCGCTTTGCTTACTCTTACTTATGGTCTTTCCACTCAAAAGGTCCCTTTTGACATTTCTTGTAGGGCTGGTTTAGTTGTCATGAATTCCTTTAACTTTTATTTGCCTAGAAAACCCTTTGTCTCTCCTTCTATTCTGAATGATAGCCTACTGGATAGAGTATTCTTGGCTGTATGTTTTACCTTTCAGCACTTTGAAAAATTCCTGCTGAAAAATCAGTTGATAGCCTTATGGAGTTTCCCTTGTATGTAACTGTTTTTTTTTTTTTTTCCCTCCCCTCTTGTTGCTTTTAAGATTCTCTCTTTATCACTACTTCTTGCCATTTTACTTATTATGTTTCTTGGTGTGGACCTCCTTGGGTTGATTTTTTAGGCGGCTCTTTATGCCTCCTGGATTTGGATGTTTGCTTTCTTCCATATATAAGGGAAGTTTTCAGCTATTATTTCTTGAAATAAATGTTCTGCCCTTTTTCTCTCTCTTCTCCTTTTAGGATCCCTATAATGTGAATGACATTGCTGAGTTCCTCTGACATATTTTCATTTTTTTATTGTTCTTTTTCCTTTTGCTGTTGTGCTTGGGTGCTTTCCGTTACTGTATCTACCAGCTCACTGATTCATTCCTCTGCTTCCTCTTGTTTACTAGTTATTCCTTTTAGTGTATTTTTAATTTGAGTTATTGAATTTCATCTCTGATTGTTCTTAATATTTTCTTTCTCTTTGTTGAAGATTTCACTGAGATTCTCCACACTTTTCTCAAGTCCAGTGAATATACTTAAGGCCATTGCTTTGAAATCTTTATCAGGCATATCACTCATCTCCATTTAATTAAGCTCTTTTGCTGTGATTTTGTTCTTTCACACACACACACACACACACACACACACACACACACACACACACACTAAAAGGTAGACATATCTATTTTCACTTAAAATGTTTTTAAGATTCAACTATGCTGTAATTTGTATCAGTCTTCATACATCATTTCATTTTATGGCTAAATAATAATCCATTGCATCGCTCTAGCACATTTTGTTCATTCATTTATCAACCTTTTGGCTGTTGTAAATAGTACTGCTGTGAATACTTGTGTATAATTTTTTGACACAAAACAGTAAAAAATAGTAAGAAGTGAAAAATATTCAAATCCATATAAATAGCAAAATGCATCATTTCCCTGCCCCTGCAAGACCACTTTCTTGAGTAAACATTCTATAAGTTTTATCTAAAATTCAGTTCACTAATGATCTCTGAGAATTGTGTGAACATTAGATTTGACTGTATTTTTTTCACTAATTTTTTATTTATAGGTATTCAATATACCCAAAGAAATAATAAATGACTTGAAGCAGAGGTGAATGTTTTTGGGTTTTATTCTCCACTGCCTGTAGAACATGGTTAGATAATCAGAGGTGCTTATTAAAGCTCACTGGTTTGATATTTCTGGCTAACTCTTAAATGATGTCTGTTCTAACTTCCATTCCATGAATCTCTCTGGTCCAGATGAAAATAATCATTGTAAATTCCCATAAGACTTTTGACATATATTCTTGTTGTGAGCCAAATAATACCATCTCTGCTATTTAATGAATCCCATTGCAAGATGTTTTCTTGGTCAAGCCCCAAGTTTCTACAATATCCATTTTATCTACAGCCGCTAAACAACTAATGATCAACTAGGTCATTTATTTATATTTAAAATTACCTCCTATATGCTCTCTGTCGGAGCCTACCTAACACTGAATAATCTCAAACCCTGATTCTGCTGTAGATCTGGTAAGTTTAAGTGTTTTACAAAATTATTTCTACTGAAAGATTTTAAATCTCTGCCCTTCCTACTTCCATCTCCTAACCCTGATTTCATGGAGCTGAGATCAATAAAAGAGTTTGCATATATTAGCATATATGAAAGAACAATTCAACAGGGGAGGGCTTAAAGAGCTTAATCTTGGGGCTCTTTCCCATAAAAAGGATGTGATATAGTAGTCTTTAGGAGATAAAGGTACATTTTTAAGTCATAGAACTATAGATAGTTGTAGGAGGAACAGATTCATATTTTAACAGAAAAGAAATTGTGAAGAAAAGGTAAATGCCTTTCTCTGAGCTGTATGGCTATAATGTAGTAAACCTGATAATAAAGCAGTCTTCTTCCATTTGATAAAAATCAGCAAAACTAATTTTCTCTGTGATGGGTCCAACTGATAACTTATCTGCGATTATGTTGAAAATCTTCTCTGGAAATTTACAAGCATTCTGCAACTGTTCACTGAAGCCTGTCTATAATGCAACATATATATAATATATATATATATATATATATATATAATAATTTTTATATATTCTTTCAGTAAGGGTATTCTTAGTGATGAATTCTAAATGACTTCTGTGTGTGTGTGTGCATGTGCGTGCATGTGTATAACACGCAGCCATCCCAGAGCAGGTGCTTCCTTAATGTTAGCTATTATCCTTAGGATTATATAGATGAATAGATGGACAAATACATAGTTAAGTAGATACATAATGACATATTCTCAATTTAATTGCTATATAGTACCAAATAACAGATATTATTTTCAATATCTATGACTTAAGCTTTATTTCACTATAATCTCTAATACCCTATAATTATCTTTCAAACTAACGTACGAATGAAGATGGAAAGAATAGCAAAGAAGTTTTCACAGAGGAAACAACATCTTAGAAAGTGGATTCTTAGAGCTTTTGTTTAAATAGAATTGTATTTTCTGTCTCTTTTTTCCTTTGATACAGGTTTCCACCTATCAATCAGGACAATGGATGCGGCCAATAAGTCTGTTTCTGAATTTGTTTTGCTTGGACTCTCTAATTCCTGGGAACTACAGCTGTTTTTCTTCATAGTGTTTTCATTGTTTTATGTGGCAACAATGGTTGGTAACAGTCTCATAGTCATCACGGTTATAGCTGACTCTCACCTACACTCTCCTATGTATTTTCTACTTACCAACCTTTCCATCATTGATATGTCCCTTGCTTCCTTTACCACCCCTAAGATGATTGCAGACTACCTCACTGGACACAAAACCATCTCCTTTGATGGTTGTATCACCCAGATATTTTTCCTACACCTTTTTACTGGTACTGAGATAATTTTACTTATGGCCATGTCCCTTGATAGGTATATTGCAATATGCAAGCCTCTCCGCTACACTTCAGTCATAAGACCCTGGGTGTGCGCTGCCCTTGTGGTGGCTTCCTGGGTTGTGGGAGTCATGCATTCAATGAGCCAGGTCATATTTGCTCTCACATTACCATTCTGTGGTCCCAATGAAGTAGACAGCTTTTTCTGTGACCTTCCTGTGGTGTTCCAGCTAGCTTGTGTAGATACTTATGTTCTGGGCCTGTTTATGATCTCAACAAGTGGCATAATTGCATTGTCCTGCTTTATTCTTTTATTCAATTCATATGTTATTGTCTTTGTTACTATCAAGCATCATTCTTCAAAAGGATCATCTAAGGCCCTTTCTACCTGCACAGCTCATTTCATTGTTGTATTCATGTTCTTTGGGCCATGCATCTTCATCTATATGTGGCCACTAAACAGTTTTCTTACAGACAAGATCCTGTCTGTGTTTTATACCATCTTTACTCCCATTCTGAACCCAGTAATTTATACTTTAAGGAATCAAGAAGTGAAGACAGCCATGAGGAAACTGAAAAAGAGGCTTCTAAATCCTAACAAGACAACTCCTTGGCATTATTTTTAATTTTAAATTCTAGTTCTAGTTTTAACTTCCCAGGCATTACATGGCACAGTTTTTGTGTACACAGAATTATGACTAGGCTCTTATTTCTGGAGTTCCCATCAAATTGTAATCAAATCAAATTGCAATCAAATCATAAATATTAAAACTACTCTTAGTCATATGTTTAAAATACATGTTATATTTCACAAAATCAAGTTGACAGAAACAATTTCTTCCAGAAGCAAAGACTATCTATAAAAATGCCAACAGTTCCTGCTCCAGTTAGGAAATTCAACATTAACAATCTATTCAATGGAAACGATGAACAAAAAATGAGAAGAGGAAATATAGGTTAAAAGGGAACTAGAAGATAATGACATTTATATACAACTTGTTACCAGGTTACTCAGAGAATTGTCCCTAAAGTATGTCAAATTAGTAAGATTTCTATAAGCCTTAGAAACTCCATACTGCTATAGGATTATCCTCTGACAAGCAGTGATTTTTCCATATATACCTGAGTCATTCCTACTTAACGTTTAAAACAATTTGTAATCTCTTCTAATTGAAGAAAACCCTAGATGTATTTCATTACAAATGCTGATGAGGTCCAAAGCAAATGCTGTAAGTAGAAGAGTCTCCACCACTCACTTTTAGCTAATAAGCAAAGATATATAGCCATGATAACTTCTGATAATACATTATGAATAAAGAGGCTGAAGTATTCCACAAATTAGAAAATATTACAAATGAGTTTCAAAGCAGTAAATTTTGTTTCATACAGGTACTATGTCAGTTTAATGGCTGAGAAGTTAAAACTGGAATTAAAATAAGAGATACAGTTTATAATAACAGTTTATGGACAACCTATGATTTCATTTTAAAGTACTGGACTGGTTTACAGTTTGGTTAAATTACTTTTTCCTTTTAATATATGGTTGCAAAAATAAGAAATATGTGCTTAGTAATACACTGTCAATGTAATAAGTATGTTTCTTTATACAAATGGTGTTTTTTTTTTTTAAGTGTTAAATAGGTTCAAGATTAGCTTTAAGGTACACAAGGTATCTCTGCCACCTGCTGGTTGTTACTGGAATTGCAATAATTGAAAACCAGAAGAAAGAATTCCGCGTACCTTGCTTTGCAAATCATCTTGTTTAAATTTATGGCACACATGAAAGAACTAATTGCTATTTGAAACTGGGTAAATGATATTTATAGTGTTCAGCATATTATCCAACTTTTATGCACAAGAAAATATCTGTTACAATCACAGTATTTGATAAATATCAAGTTGTTCTTCTCTGGCATTATTGAGTAAATAATAACCAAGAATTACATATGCACTAATTATCACTGATGAGAGAGAAGTTAAGAAAAGGATATTCCTGTTAATTTTAAGCCAAATGCCAGCAAAAATGTGTTTTTTCTTCATCAGAGTGTGTTTATTTTTTCATTTTTTAAAAAATTTAAAGTTAGTTAACATATAGTGTAATATTCGTTTCAGGAGTGGAATCCTATGATTCATCACTTACATATAACACCCAGTGATCTTGCCAACAGGGAAACAAATTTACAGTTAAAAATGTATGATATTGTGTTAAAACCCTAGGAATGGTTGAAACTGTTGGGTAAAAATGTCTATAGTATTAACACTAATCTGAAATGTGTTTATATCCACCAAATAATAGCATAATTCTATTTGAAATAGGAATACACATGGATCAATTTAGGGTGTGTGTGCATGTGGTATGTGAACTTTCACTTATGTGTGAAAATATGCAAATGTGTTCAGGATCAAGGAATTAATTTATGTAGAAATTTTCTAACTGGTATTTTGTTAATGCCCCCCAAAATTCTTTCACATATTTATTTGAATAGGGAGTATATTTTGTAATGAAATGGTTTTTGCAAGATTAAAGTGTTGAGCCTTTTCAAAAGAATGTCATCAATCTTCAGTACTTGTGTGGAGAATTATAAAACTCAAGGACATTTGCCAAAACCCTTAAAGGTACAACTGATCAGCAGACAACTCTGCAAAACAAGTCAATAATGAGACTGATTAGTTGGAATTATAGTAAGATTCTGCAGCTGAGAATGAAAAGGATCACAGCCTCTGAAGGACTTCGATAAATAAAGGCAACTACAACTACCTTCCCTTGTGGTTCAGTGTAAAGAATAAATGTACAAGTTAGCTCTATGTATTACATAAATCTTAATTAGGAGCTACAGGTGGATTATTTTATCACCTTGTCTCCTCATCATGCTGCTGACACTCTTTTATACAAGGGTAAGTACAGTGACAGGACACAGGCTCCCTATGCAGTAGTAAAGATGGTGCCATTTGCCACTAGGGCGTCCAATTCTAAAAATATTTTCAAAGCATTCTAGATGAACAGAAGCCAGCTAATATAAACATATAAACATACCAGGTTGAGGGTGGCTTTAAGTGGTCTAAATTTCCAATAACACAACTGAGAGAGTATTACTATTAAGATATTAATTAAGAAGACTTCCTTGATAAGCACTCACTCTTTCTTTAGGTGTTTGGAAAGCTGGGCAATGACAAACTTATGAGCCTTCAAAAATTTAAAAAGCTGTCTTATAAAATTAAGCAGAGTAATCAATTGCAGATAAAAAAATAAAAATTAGGTTTGGATGAAATGATAAAATATAAATTGTAGTATGTGATGGAATTGAATATATGTAATGGCAATAAAAACTGTACATAATGTACATTTCCAAAAATATTTGAGGAAAATTTCAGAATACTATGTAGTGTTATATTGAAGCCCATTTTAGACCCTCTTCTTTGTATGGGTTTCCTCCAAGGTCCTGGAATGGACCCTAACAAGTTTTTACTCACAGTTTTGACTCTTTTTTTTCTTAAAGAAGTCCCCTTAGATTATACAGACTTTAGACCCTATTGAACCTGGATCCACCCCGAGTGTAGGGGTAAATGTCTTAGACTCAGGTATGTTTTTACCATTGCTAAAGGCCAGTTCTACTGTTTGTTAGTAGTGTAAACTTGGGCAAGACACTTAACCTGTTTCTACACCTGTTAAAGGATATAATAATATCACTTATACTGCAGAGTTATTTGAAAAATAAAGGAACTCATTTATATAAAGCACATAACAAATGTTCAACAAATGTTATTGTAATACTCTTCTCATCAACTTTGGGTATTTTGTTTAAGGGACTTGATACTCTCCTGAGCTAAGAATTGACATGTTTAATTTGAAAATTAAAGTTTTATTTTATAAATTTTCTGTATTTGTGTATGAGTGCATAAAAAATGTGTATCAGGATTAATTAGGAAAATTAAAAGTAACTTCCACTTTCTGTTTTTTACTTTATCATTTAAAAAATTTAAAAAAATATTTTTTAAAACAGTAAATTCCCCTAGAAAACTACATTGGTTCTTATACTTATTCCAGCCTCTAGAGACCGTTTTCCGCACTGCTCATAATTTTTAATGAATCAAGGAAAATTCTGAATTGTTGTTTAATTAGTATATGATGACTTCTTTACAATGAGTAACTATTAAAATGATTTACTAATTTTAGAATGGATTTTCACTACAATTTTGGCCAGAATAAGAATGATGATATTTGAACCTCCACATTATTAAGGTGCAGACATAGATAGGTGCATAGATTAGTAAATAGTTTCTTAGACAAGGAAAATTTTTTATGACATGGACAGTCTTATGAGAAGTATTTTTCTATACTGATAGGGTCCTGGGATAATGTGATCACTGGACTCTACTGCCAAATGGAAGAAGTTCTTGGTGTAGACAGTATCATTTGGATATATCAGACTCTTCATAGAAGTGTTTTCAAATTTAAACTATGACCAATGAAAAATTTTTTTGTTTGTTTTTTGTTTTTAATATAATTTATTGTCAAGTTGGCTAACATACAGTGTACACAGTGTGCTCTTGGTTTTGGGGGTAGATTCCTGTGATTCACTGCTTACATACAACACCTAGTGATCATCCCAACAAGTGCCCTCCTCAATGCTCATCACCTATTTTCCCTTCCCCCCACCTTAAACCCTCAGTTTGTTCTCTGTATTTAAGAGTTTCTTCTGGTTTGCCTCCCTCCCTCTCCGTAACTATTTTTCCCCCTTCTACTCCCCCATGGTCTTTTGTTAAGTTTCTCAAGTTCCACATATGAGTGAAAACACATGATATCTGTCTTTCTCTGACTTATTTCACTTAGCATAATACCCTCCAGTTCCATCCATGTTGCTGCAAATGGCAGGGTTTAATTCTTTCTCATTGCCAAGTAGTATTATATATATATATTAATATATACACAGTAGTATTATATACATATATATTAATATATATACAGTAGTAATATACAGTAGTAATATATATATAAATATATATACGGTAGTATTGTATATATAAACCACATATTTATCCATTCATCAGCTGGTGGACATTTAGGCTCTTTCCATAATATGGCTATTGTTGGAAATGCCGCTATAAACATTGGGGTATGTGTACCCCTATGCATCAGCACTCCTATATCCTATGGATAAATTCCCAGTAGTGCTGTTGCTGGGTTGTAGGGTAGTTCTACTCTTTAATTTTTTGAGGAACCTCTACACTGTTTTCCAGAGTGGCTGCACCAGTTTGCCTTCCCACCAACAGTGTAAGAGGGTTCCTATTTCTCCACATCCTCACCAGCAACTGTTATTTTCTGAGTCGTTCATTTTAGCCACTCTGACTGGTGTGAGGTGGTATCTCAGTGTGGTTTTGATTTGTATTTACCTGATGATGAGTGATGTTGAGCATGAATTCAGGCACAGGATACAAAAGTTGCAGGATACAAAATCAATGTACAGAAATCCGTTGCATTTCTATATACCATTAATGAAGCAATAGAAAGAGAAATCAAGACATCAGTCCCTTTTACAATTGCACCAAGAACCATAAATTACCTAGGAATAAACCTAACCAAAGATGTAAAAGATCTGTGTGCTGAAAACTATAGAAAATTTATGAAGGAAATTGAAGAAGACACAAAGAAATGGAAAAGCATTCCATGCTCATGGATTGGAAGAATAAATATTGTTAAAATGTCAATACTACCCAAAGCAATTTACACATTCAATGCAATCCCAATCAAAATTGCACTGCCATTCTTCTCAAAGCTAGAACAAATAATCCTAAGATTTGTATGGAACCACAAAAGACCCCAAATAGCCAAAGTAATGTTGAAAAAGAAAACCAGAATGGGAGCATCACAATCCCAGACTTTAGTCTCTACTACAAAGCTGTAATCATCAAGACAGTACGGTATTGGCACAAAAACAGACACATAGACCCATGGAATAGAATAGAGAACCCAGAACTGGACCCACAAATGTATGGCCAACTAATCTTTGACAAAGCAGGAAAGAGTATCCAATGGAAAAAGACAGCCTCTTTAGCAAACGGTGCTGGGAGAACTGGACAGCAACATGCAGAACAATGAAACTACACGACTTTCTTATACCATACACAAAAATAAACTGAGAACTAGTTTCAAAGGAGCTTTTACACAAAACAGTTAAAACAAAGTTGGCAAGAGAACTGAATAAACTCTCTTCTCTCCCCATTTATTCCCTATTACTATTTTGCATGGAGATTTTTGGATGCATCTAAGCAGATTGAAAACTAGGTGAAAAAAACAACCATGGAAACCTAATTCATGTGAGCTTTTTGCATATACTCTCAGAGTCCACTGAAATACACTGAGCAATTTGACATTCTTTCAGTATATGCTGTTAGGATGATTAATTTTATAAAGGTCAGAATAGTTTTTTGTTGTCAATTATTTCTAGTGCTGTTAGTTATACCTAAGAGGTAAATATGCACAACTTAAACTGGAGTCAGAAGGCCTAACATCCAAATGAGACAGGACTGTGATTGAGATTATGGGTTCATTATTCTGTCTTTGTGGTTGTCAGTATAATTTAATTGACATTTAATCTTTTTCTTTATTATTTTTTGTTAAATACATACATACATCCCAACATCTAGCATGTACTAAAATATCATGTTTGCATATTTATTTTTACTCTGGTAATTTATACTGCCAACATAAGGAGATGTACACCTATTTACATTTTATTATCTCTTTAAAATTTACTTTTTTATTAAAGAAAATTCTTAAGGCTGGAGGTTTCAGGTTTTTTTCTTAGTAGCTGTTCTTTGACTACTAATTGCTAGCCTATTATTAATTTGCCTATCTTTGTTTTTTTTTTTGCTTTGTAACTTTGCTAGGACTCTAAAGCCATCAATAAAAGCTAGATTTTCTCAGTTTCCTCACTCCACACCCACTAGAGGAAATTTAAAGGAGAAAATGTATTTTAGACTGAAATGCTAGTGCTAGAAATAGCATTTAAAATAGAAATTTGATTTTACATAATTATGTATTTACTTTGAATTATTTCTCCTATCAGAGTATAATTATATGGGTTGCCTTCAGTAATGAAAACAGAAACCACTGGATATATTAAGCAGATTTAATACAGTGCTTTGGATGCTCATAAAATCATCCAATGAACTAATTAAAAGTAGCACTCTGGGGGCCCCTACTAGAGTTGCTCGGGTCCAGAATAGACCCCAGTAGTAAGCTCTTAAGGTCAAAGAATCTTGATTCTATTACTACTGCCTCACTATCCTTAGTCCCCTTGTGGCTGTGCACAGTCACTGGAATATAGGTCTGGCTCATGCAATTGCTTCTCCCTCACATCTCATCATCTTGCTCACCAGCAGCAATTACATCAGTACATACCATCTGCCTCAATCCAACTTCTGAAGCTCTTGTTGGTGCATCTAATTGGTGGAACATAATTTGCAAAGAAAACCTTGGCTAAAAAAGAGCAGTTCTCAGATATCAAGTTTTTTATGCAGTGGAAAAAATCCTAAAGGAGTACAGATTAGAGGCTGAGTCATCACTATATCTATTATATTAATATTTATTTTTCATTATTATAGGCTTTCTATTGTAGAGTAAAGCCAAGGTAAATAAAAACGCACAGAACTTACAATGTAATGAAATAGAAGGCAAACACCATTATAAACACATCTCGAGTCACAGAATAGAACTTTGCCAGTCACTCCTGGCACTGGCACTCCTGAAGCTCTTGTATTTGTTCATCTCAAATACACATCTTTCTCTCTTTCTTGCTCTCCCTTCCAAAATTAACCACTGTCCTTTTATAGTAATACATTCTTTGCATTTCTTTACAGTTTTATATGTTCATGTATACCCAAGTATGCATCCTGAGACACTCAAATTTCATCTTGCCCACATTTTCTTTCTTTACTTTTCTTTTAAAAAATGTTTAAATGTTTATTTATATGAGAGAGAGAGAGAGAGGTAGAGAGTGAGCAGGAGAGGGTGAGAGAGAGAGGGAGAAACAGAATGCAAAGCTGTAAGCACAGAGCCGGACATAGAACTCAAACTCATGGACCATGAGATCACAACCTGACCTGAAGTCGGACACTTAACTGGCTGAGCCACCAAGGTGCCCCTCTTCCTGTACTTTTAATGTACAAGTATCCTTCTCATCATCTCTTACATTTCTGTATAATTTATCTTCTGAATAATCACAGCTATTTACTGGGCAGGGTGCTCCCTGATCTGGAATGCATGATTGCATGCATATAGTACATTTCAACACGTACCTCTGTCCTTCATATTTTCTGCAAATTACATATCCAGAGATTTAATCATATCTAGTTTGGCACCTTTTATAAGACAGACTAGGGATGGTATTATGTTCTTCCATGTGGAGGACACTGATATCTTCCTCTCTTTTTGGAATAATAGCAGCTATTGTTATTCAATGCCACAGCCTGTACTCACTGTCTGTAGTCATTTTTCTTGTCAAAAGCATGTTTCCTATTGGATTCCTCAGGATGATTTCTTGAGAACCAAACTCTATAAACTCTGGCATGTTGACCATAGTTTCTCTGGTTCTTTAAACTCTGAAGGAAGTTTTGCTGTAAATTCCTTAGCTATCCCTTTATTTATTTGAGTATGTTAAATTTAAATTATGACTCTTTTTGTAAGTGTGCTGAAGCCTGAAAAACCTATATTCTTCTGTATTACCTGAGAACACTACAAGTTAGGAGTTTGGGACTAATCTTTTAATTTTTGAAGAGACGCATTAACACCCCATCCTGGTAGTTATTAGTGGCCTCTCTAAACCAAACAGGATTCCATTGCATTTGTGAGATTGTAGGGACACTTAAAAATCTTAAATCTAGCTAAATGAAGATGTTCTTCAAGAGAAGCATGCAAATGAGTTATCATCAGTATACCTATTTAAGGTTTCTAATTGTTTTCAAGAAAGGTATAGATTTATAGGTGTCCTGATTGTTATAAAATAGAGTTCCCATTTGAATCCTATAGTCCTTTTGGATCTGCTATCCCCATCTCTCATATCACACAGGCTTTAACACATGAAGAAAGAGAATTTTGCAGTGCAACAACTAAAATAATTATGATGCAAAGAGATTACATGGCTATTTCTTACTTTAATATATTGCGAAGTAGCTTAAGGGGAATAGAGGCTACCCTTTCTGAGGGTCTATTTTACCTAAATCTCATTAGTAAAGCACACGCCAAAAAGGAAAAGAAAACATTAAGATAGGTTAAGAGATTTCTTGGACAACATCAAGAAAACAAATATTCACAATATAGGGGTCTCAGAAGAAGAGAGAGAAAATGACAGAAAACTTATTTGAAGAAATAATAGCTGAAAACTTTGCCAACCTCGGGAAGGAAATAAATATTCAGGTTCAAGAAGTACAGAGAGTTCCAAACAAAATGAACCCAAGGCGGTATAGAGATTAACACATAATAATTAAAAGGTCAAATGTTAAAGATAAAGAGAATTTTAAAAGCAACAAGAGAGAAGCAAAAAGTTCTGTATACAGGAAACCATATATGGCTCTCAGATGATTTTTCAGCAGCAATCTGTAGGCTAGAAGGGAATGGCATTATATATTCAAAGGGCTGAAAGGAAAAAAGAAACACCTACACCAAGAGTATTCTACTAAGCAAGGTTATCATTCAGAATTGAAGAAGAGATAAAGAGTTTCCCAGACAAAAGTTAGAGTTTATCACCACTAAACTGGCCTTACAAGAAACATTAAAGAGGCTTCTTTAAGTGGAAAGTGAATGGCCATAATTAGATGTCAGAAAACTATAAATAAAAAGATGTAAAATATGACAGCATTTATATAAAATGTAGAGGATGGAGTAAAAAAAGTTTTTTTTAAAGAATATGTTTAAACTTAAATGATTATCAACACATATATTTGGCTATATACTTAGGATGTTATGAACCTCATGGTAACCACAAACTCAAAATCTATAATAGATATGCAAAAATAAAGGAAGCAAAACATAACACTATAGCAACTCATCAGTAACAATGAAAGAGAACAAGAGAAGAAGGAACAGTAAAGAACTACAAAAACAACTGGAAAACAGGTAACAAAATGGTACTAAGTACATATCTATCGATAATTACTTTGAACATAAACGAACTAAATGCTCCAATCAAAAGACAAACAGTGACAGAATGAATTAAAAAAAACAAGACCCATCTACATTCTACCATCAAGAGACTCATCTTAGACCTAAAGACACACAGAGACTGAAAGTAAAGGGTTGGAAAAACATGTATCATGCAAATGCAAGTGAAAAAAAAAAAGCCAAGGTAGCAATACTTATATCAGACAAAATAGACTTTAAAATAAGGACTGTAACCAGAGACAAAGAAGGATACAATATAAAGATGAAAAGGTCAATCCAACAAGAGGACATAACCATTGTAAATATCTATGCACCCAACATTAGAGCATCTAAATACATAAAACAAATATAAATGGCCATAAAAAGAGAAATTGTTGGTAATACAATAATAGTGGAGGACCCTAAAACCCCATTTATACCAATGGATAGATGATCCAGGAAGATAATCAATAAGGACACAGTGTATTTGAACGATACATTAAGCCAGATCAAAACAGCAGATATATACAGAACATTCCATTCTAAAACAACAGAATACACATTCTTTTCAAGTGCGCATGGAATATTCTACAGAATGTTTCACACATTAGGCCACAAAGAAAGTTTCAGTAAATTTAAAATCATACCATGCATCTTTTCCAAACACAACATATGAAAATAGAAATCAAACACAGCAACTGGAAAAAAACCACAAATATGTGGATACTAAACAATGTGCTACTAAACAACCAATGGATTAATGAAAAAAATACAAGGAGGAAAAATAAAAATGAAAACACAATGGTCCAAAATTTTTGAGACACAGCAAAAGCTGTTCTAAGAGGGGACAATATAGCGATACAGGTCTCCTTCATGAAACAAGGAAAATCTTAAACAACCTAACATTACATCTAATGGACTAGAAAAAGAAAACAAAGCCCAAGATGAATATAAAGCAGGAATAATAAAGATCAGAGTGGATATAAATGAGAGACAAAAAAAAAAAAAAACCAGTGAAACCAAGAACAGATTCTTTTAAAAGATAAATAAAACTGATAAAAAGTCTTAGCTAGACTAATTAAGAAAAAAAGAGAAGGTCCCCCCTCAGGTCCCCCCACCCCCACCCCCCCAAAAAAAACCCTCAGAAGTGAAAGAGCAGAAGTAATGACTGACACCACATCAATACATAATATTGTAAGACAATACCACAAAAACCCTATGCTAACAAATTGGACAACCTATAAGAAATGGATAAATTCCTAGAAACATGCAATCTTCCAAAACTGAATCAGGTAGAAATAGAAAACATGAATATACCAATTACTATTAACAAATTAAATCATTAAAAAACTACCAAAAGCAAAATTCTGGGACCAGATGAATTCACAGGTAAATTTTACCATTTACTCATTTATTAATTATTTTAAAAAATTTTAATATTTAGTTTTGAGAAAGAGAGACAGAGCATGAGTGAGGGAGAGACAGAGAGGGAGACATAGACTCCAAAGCAGACTCTGGGCTCTAAGCTGTCAGCACAGAGTTTGATGTGGGGCTGGAAATCATGAACTGCAAGATCATGACCTGAGTGAAGGTGGACACTTAACTGACTGAGCCACGTAGGTGTCCCCAATTCTACCAAACACTTAAAGAAGAGTTAATACCCATTCTCCTGAAAATATTACAAAAAAAACCAAACAAAACAAAACATAAAGGAAAGCTTCCAAATATATTTTATGGGGCCAGCATTACTCTGATACCAAACCAGACACAGACACAAAAACAAAAAAACAAAACAAAAACCAAACAAACGAAAACTACAGGCCAATATTCCTGATGAACAGAGGTGCAAAAGTCCTCAATAAAACATTATAAATCACTTTCATCAATACATTAAAAGGATCATTCACCACAATCACATGGGATTTATTCTGGGTATACAAGGATGGTTCAATATTTTCAAATCATTCAATGAGATAAACTATATCAACAAAATAAAAGGTAAAAATCATGATTATCTTAGATTAAAAAACAGCATTTACCAAGTTTCAATATCTGTTCATAAAACCTCTCAGCAAAGTGGATTTAGAGGGAATATGCTTCAACATAATAAGAGCCATAATGTAAAGCCCACAGTTAACATCATACTCAATGTGGAAAAATTGAGAACTTGTTCTTAAGATCAGGAACAAGACAAGGATGTCTACTCTTACCACTTGTACTCAACATAGTACTGGAAGTCCTAGCCACAGCAAACTGACAATAAAGAGAAATGAGGCAACCATATGGTAAGCAAGAAGTTAAATTGTTACTATTTGCAGATCTATATACAAAAAAACCTAAAAACTCCACCAAAAAACTACTAGAACTGATAAATGAATTCAGGAAAGTAATGCAAAATTAATACCCAGAAATCAAGTTGTGGTTCTATACATTAATAATGAAGTACCAGAAAAAGAGATTAGGAAAACAACCTCATTTACAATTGTACGAAAATAATAACATACTAGAAATAACTTGACCAAATGGTTGAGAGATCTGTACTCTGAAAACTGTAAAACACTGATGAAAGAAATTGAAAATGACACAAAGGAAAGATATTCCATGCTTATGGATTGGGAGAACACCTATTTTTTAAAATGTCCATAGTACCCGAAGTAATCTACAGAGTCAATGCAATCCCTATATAAATACCAACAGTATTTTTTCACGAAACTAGAACTGATAATCATAAAACTTGTATGGAACTACAAAAGACCCCAAATAGCCAAGTCAATCTTGAAAAAGAACAAAACTGGAGCTAACACACTCCAGATTTCAAAATATACTACAAAGCTGTAGTAATCAAAACAGTACGGTACTGGCTCAAAAATAGACATGAGGATCAACAGAATAGAATAGAGAGCCCAGAAATAAACCATTACTTATATGGTTAATCTATGACAAAGGAGACAAGAATATACAATGAGGAAAAGACAGACTCTTCAATAAATGGTTCTGAGAAAACTGGACAGCTACATTCAAAACAATGAATGGACCACTTTTTAAGACCACAAACAAAAACAAACTTGAAATGGATTAAAGACCTAAATATGTGACCTGAAAGCATAAAAATCCCAGAAGAAAACATAGGTAGCAATTTCTCTGACATCTGTCACAGCAACATTTTTCTAGATATGTCATCCCAGGCAAGAGAAACAAAAGCAAAAATAAACTGTTGGGACTACATCAGAATAAAAAGCATTTTCATGGTGAAGGAAACTATAAACAAAACAAAAAAGCAACCTATTGAATGGGAGAAGATATTTGCAAATGATATGTCTGATAAGGGTTAATATCCAAAATAGGTAAAGAATTCATACAACTCAACACCAAAAAAATCTGATTAAAAAAATGGGCAAAAGACCTAAAGACTCACTTTTCCAAAGAAGAAATACAGATGGCCAACAGACACATGATAAAATGCTCACTATCACTCATCATCAGGGAAACAAAACCACAATGAGATATTAATTTACACCTGTCAGAATGGCTAGAATAAAAAGGAAAAGAAATAACAAGTGTTGGCAAGGACATGGAGAGAAAAGAACGCTTGCACACTGTCAGTGGAAAATAAAACTGGTTCAACTACTGTGGAAAACAGTTTTGAGTTTCCTCAAAATATTAAAAATAGAAATACCATATGATCCAATAATTCTACCACTGGGTATTTACCCAATGAAAATAAAAGCACTAATTTGAAAGGATACACCCACCCCTATGTTTTTTGCAACATTATTTATAATAGCCAAGATATGGAATCCACCTAAGGGTCCACTGATACATGGATGGATAAGGAATATGTGGTTTGTACACACCCACACCTAACCCCGCAGGAATATTATGCAGCCATGAAAAAGGATGAGATCTTGCCATTTGTGACAACATGGATGGAACTAGAGGGTTTATGCTAAGTGAAATTAGACTGAGAAGCACAAATACCATATGATCTCATTCATATGTGGAATATAAGAAACAAAACAAATGAATAAACAAAAAGCAGAATTAAACTAATAAATATGGAAAAAAGATGAGTGGTTGTCAGAGGGAAGGGAGTGCAGGGATGAGAAAAATGGGTGAAGGAGAGTGGGAGATACAAGCTTCCAGTTATGGAATGAAATAGGTCATAGGAATAAGAGGCACAGCATAGGGCATATAGTCAATAATATTACAATAACATTGACACAAATAGTGACAAATAGGTGAACATAGTATCAGGTAGGTATTACATAAACTGAATCTCTGTGTTGTACATCTGAAACCAATGTAACATTGTGTGTTAACTATACTGAGATAAAATGTGACATGAGAATGACCAATCAGGTACATCCTCCATGACATATCAATATTCTCATTTTTTTTATTTCAATATAGGAGGGTCCCAGAAAGCTCCTTTTGCTGCTGGCTTGTAGTACAAAGATGTTTACTTGAGCTCACCATCCCACCAAGACAGTATCCAGTGAGGAAGAAATAAACTTTTAAATGAAATCTGGGTGCTGCTATGAAGATGGAAGGAACCCAGGATGGCCAAAATGCCCACTAGTCGTCCCCCGTTCCTGTCATCATAATGATAATCTTTCTTGTAACAGCACTATGGAGTATGAAAGTGCTTTCATCTACCTATCAGTATCATTAGATCCTTGCAAGGACCATGGAGTGTAGGTGAGCAAGAGGGGGATGATTCCCTCTTTTACAGGCATAAAAGCTTGGAGGCTTGTCATTTGGGCAGGATTAATTTATTAAATCTTACACAGTGATGCTGGGGGTACAAACTTTGGCTGGGTAGGTTGTATGGTTAGTAGGTAGTGGAGCAGGATAAATAAATAAGTAAATAATAAATAAATCAGTATTTTAAAATGTAAGAAAAAATAATGTTTGGCATTCTATATAAGAAATTAAGGGGAAAAACCCTAAAGATAAAACAGTATGAGGATAAAAATTATAAAGAGCAGAAAATAATGAAAATTTCTTTCACTTTTTCTATAAATTTAGCTTACACTTAATATCAAAACCCAATGAGGATACTAGAGGAAGGGGAGGTTTGGGACAATTTTGGTTTTGAACATGGTGTATATATCAGTTAGGATTTAATAAGGGACTTTGAACCACAAGAGTGAGATGGAGTAAGGGATGTATTATAAAGATTAGATTTTACACAATAATGAGAACTAGAGGAGAATACTGGGACAGGTTGTTGCTTCAAAATCTGGTGGTGAATCTGAAATTGATATATGTCAGCAGGACTGGGAGCTGAGAAGAAAAGCTGGATGTGGAATCTGAAGTGTGTCTTCTGTTGCCAGCATAAAACTGGATTTTTTTTTTCTCATCTGATAATCGCTTCATTTTGTTTGTGCTATTCAGTTTCATTGCATTTAATGTAATTATTGAAATGATGGGATTTACATCTACAAGTTTGATTTCTATTTGTCCTAAGTGTTTGTTGTTGTTGTTGTTACCTTTTCTACTACTTTCTTGTGAAATAGATATTTTCTAGCATGCTATTCTTTTTTTTTTAACTTCTTTAACGTTTATTCATTTTTTGAGAGAGACAGAGCGCAAGTGGGAGAAGGGCAGAGAGAGAGGGTGGGGTGGGGGAGACACGGAATCCGAAGCAGGATCCAGGCTCAGAGCTGTCAGCACAGAGCCTGATGCGGGGCTGGAACTCGTGATCTGTGAGATCACGACCTGAGCCAAAGTCAGACGTTCAACCAACTGAGCCACCCAGGTGCCCCTCTAGCATGCTGTTCTAATTTCTTTGTTGGTTTTCAATTTTAATTTTTTGAGTTATCCCTACTTTCCTCTGCATAAGTAGGTCTTGCCTTTCTATAACTGATTTTGTATACTCCAGACACAGAAGCTTCTAAACTACAAATCTTGACATAATACTCCTTTTACTTTTTTTATTATTTAAAAACATTTTTTTTAAATGTTTATTCGTTTTTGAGAGACAGAGAGAGACAGAATGCAGGCAGGTGAGGGGCAGAGAGAAAGGGAGACACAGAATCTGAAGCAGGATCCAGGCTCTGAGCTGTCAGCACAGAGCCCAATGTGGGCTCAAACCCACAAACCATAGGATCATGACCTGAGCTGAGGTCAGATGCTTCACCGATTGAGCCACCCAGGTGCCCCATAATACTCCTTTTAATAATTAAATGCTTTCCCCCACCAAATGGCTTTTTATTGTTCCTAAAGGAAGTTTGACACTATGTAATATTTCCTATCTAGATAAATCCCATATACTTTAGATTTCAGTCATATTGTATTCTTTTGTTTCTTCGGTTTTACATTTTCACCAAATGTTTACCTCTTGACATAGATACTGGTGCTTTTTCTTTTTTCCTGATTTAAAAATATCCCCATCTAGAAACATGAACATCCACTAACCTGGATAATTCTGATTAATCTATTATGTGTTAGCCAATACCTTCCATAAATTTTTTATATAAGCTTAAAGCCTTCCATAATTTACTCATACCACTCCCTAACTCTCTATGGTAATTTTACTTGCCAATTTTACTTTATTTGTCAAGGTATCTGCTTTCTATCTTAGGATATATATTTTGTGAAGTTGGGAACTATTTGATCATGTACTCCAAATGCATTCTTACCTCCTAGTTTAGTAACTGGGAAATAATTAGTGTTCAACAACTGAGTGAATGAATGCAGTAATATGTTGTTAAGAAATGACTTCATATTAACCAGGCATTTGATTTGATAGCTTATAATAAAACTACAAAATAAGCTATATAATATGAAGACATTATAACTACTGTTGAAGTCAGAAGTGATTTTTAAACTTATTTATTTCGATTTAAAAAATTTATACAAAAGATGAGGAAATGCTCACATGTTGCCCCTATGCATTTATTACCCAGCTTCAATAGTTACCAACACATGTATAATCATGTTTTTCCCTATTCATATAAGTAAAATTGTTAAGTACAAGAGTCAATTGTATATATAATTTTCTAGCCATTGATAAATGTATTGCTATAACAATTGCTACATTTTGCATTACCATTTGCAATACATAAGTCCCTCATAGCCTATAAGACAGTACATTATGATATCTTGAATTTTTATTAATATGATATGTTGGAGAATGTATTTCAGTATAGTTCTGTCTTCAAAAGAGGAGCTCTTGAAATAAAAACAAATAATGTATTTACCAGTGAAACCAGAAATACAGCTCTTGGAAGGTAATACTACTAATAGGACAAGTAATTGTCAAAGTAAAAAGGGAACCATAGAAGTTATCATTGAAGATTAGAAAAATGGCCATAAGTTCATATGTTGAGGAGATCAATTAAAGAATGCTATGTAAAAGCAGAAGACACATTCATCCAGATGAATTTGTTTATTTCCTAACAAAGAATAAATTGCCAAACTTGCTTAATAAGAGAAAGAAAACTGAAATCAACAATAACTATAATAACATACATTGAAAAAGAGACTTCTGGGGAAGATGGTGGAGTAGGAGGAGCTTAGGTTCACCTCATCCCACTGATTTCAGAGTAAATAAGCCAGAAAACAATGCAAAGACTAGTAGAACCAACTCTCCACAGCTAAATGTAGAGAAGAGGCCACATCAAAGAGGATAAGAATGGCAGAGAGTCAAATTGACCCCTGGAGCTGTCTGTGGGAAGGAAGGACACCATGGGCATAGGAGGGGAGGGGAGCAGACCCCACACCAGGCACCCCAAGCATAGGAAATCTGCACTGGGAAGATGAATCCTCATAACATATGGCTATGAAAACCAGAGGGGCCTAACCTTGCAAGTTCTTTTTTTTTTTAATGTTTTTTTTTTTTTTAATGTTTATTTATTTTTGAGACAGAGAGAGACAGAGCATGAACGGGGGAGGGTCAGAGAGAGGGAGACACAGAATCCGAAACAGGCTCCAGGCTCTGAGCTGTCAGCACAGAGCCCGACGCGGGGCTTGAACTCACTGACCGCAAGATCATGACCTGAGCCAAAGTCGGCCGCTCAACTGACTGAGCCACCCAGGCGCCCCAAACCTTGCGAGTTCTTACACTCAGTGTGGCTTAACACTTAAGACTTTAAAAATCAGTGGGTTCAGCTCTGACAGGAAATTGAGTCCCCATCCTTAAAGAGACAGCACAACATTCAGCCCCACTGAGATACAGCAAAGCAGCAGCAGTTTGAAAAACTGGGGTATAGGGACACCTGGGTGGTTCAGTCGGTTAAGCTTCTGACTCTTGGTTTTAGCTCAGGTCATGATCTCATGGTTTCATAAGTTTGAGCCCCACATCAGGCTCTGTGCTGACAGTGCAGAGCCTGCTTGGGATTCTATCTCTCCCCTCTCCCTCTGCCCCTCCCCACACTGCTGTCTCTTTCGGAAGGAAGGAAGGAAGGAAGGAAGGAAGGAAGGAAGGAAGGAAGGAAGGAAGGAAGGGAGGCAAAAATGGGGTATATGGGGGGGACTTGTTTACTAATCTGAGAGTGTGTGCTGGAGGCGCAGGAATCTTTGGAGATGTTTCTAAGGACAAAAGAAGTGGCAAGTATCATTTCCTTCCAGCCTATATACACAACACCTTTGGAGAGCAGTGCAGTGCAAATACTCTCCACCTAGCTTGCTAACAGCACTCTCCACCCCTGTGCTCTTTTGCAGACCCACCCCCTCGTGCCCAGTCACAGCTGAAGTTCGCCAGAGTGGCAGAAGGTCCCTTCCAGAGCACCAATACAGATCTTGTTGTCACTGAGTGTCCCACCACACGGTGGTTTCATACAGACTTGCCCACTACAACAGACCCTTGACAAAAATCCATCCAAAACAGTGCCACAAGCCTGGCGATATGCAAACAGCATTCACAGGGGCCAGCAACACCCCAACGTGATACTTGCCCCAAGAGAGAGTTAAAACCACACCTACCAGCTCAGTAGTGGCCTGGGGGCTGATATCTGGTCTGACTATAGGCCCCACCCACCAACAAAAGCTTCTCAATGAAAGCTTCTCAACAGACAACACAGGTAAAGTACCCTGAAGTTCAGTGCTATTGCATTTCTGGCAAACACCTGGTCAGACTCAACTCAAGCCCAAGGTGGCCCCAGACTGGCCCACTAACAACAAAGGGACCAAACCTTTCCCGCAACAAGCAAAGGGAACAACTGCAGATGACTGGACTGAAGGCAAGCATGGCTCAGCCACAACAGTAAGGCACATGAAACACACACAAGATACCCATGAAGTGCCAGGTTCTGGTGAACAGAGAACATTGTACTGCAGGGCACCAGAGGACCTCTTTTTCATAAAGCCACTGTCTTCAAGAGCTAGAGATGTAGCTAACTTTCCTAACACATAGAAGCAGATACAGAGAGGTGGACAAAATGAGGAGACAGAGGAATATGTTTCAAATGAAAGAGCAGGACAAAAATCACAGCAAGGGAGTTAAATGAAATGGAGAGAAGTAATATGCCTGATAGAGAATTTAAAGTAATGGCCATAAAGATATTCACTGGACTTGAGAAAAGAGTGGAGAACCTCAGTGAGACCCTCAACAAAGAGATAAAAAAACATAAATAAGAAATCAGAGATGAAGAACTCAATAACTGAAGTCAAAAATACACTAGAGGGGATCAATAAGCAGAAGAATGGATCAGCAAGCTGGAGGAAAGAGTTATAGACAGTGATCAAGTTAACCAGGAGAGAGAAAAAAAAATAAAAAAGGAAAATAGATTAAGGGAACTCAGCAACACCATCAAGCATAAAAACATTCAAGTTATAGGGGAAGGAAAAGAGAAAATGGGGCAGAAAAGTTATTTGAAGAAATAATTCCTTAAAACTTCCCTAATTTAGGGAAGAAAATAGATATCAGATCCAGGAGGCCCAGAGAGCCCCCAACAATATCAACCCAAAGAGGTCCACATCAAGATATACAGTAATTAAAATGGCAATAAGTAGTGATAAAGAGAGAATGTGAAGGCGGCAAGAGAAAAGAAAATGGTTACATACAAGGAAAAACCTATAAGGCTATAAACTGATTTTTCAGCAGAAATTTTTCAGGCCAGAAGGTAGTGACGTGATATATTCAAAGTGTTGAAAGAAAAAAAAATCTATGATCAAGAATATTTTATCCAGCAAGACTGTCTTTCAGAATGGAAGGAGAGATAAAGGGAAAAGATAAAAATGCTAAAGGAATTCATCACCACTAAATTAGTCTCACAAGAAATGTTTAAGAGGACTCTTTGAGTGGAAAGAAAAGATTATAAGCAGGAATAAAAATAAGAAGCACAAAAGCAGTAAAATTAAGTATATCTATAAAAACTATTCAAGGGATTCACAATATAAAAGGATGTAAAGTATGACACCATATGCCTAAAACATGCAGGGAGAGGAGTAAAAATTTAGTGCTTTTAGAATGGGCTCAAACTTAAGTGACCATCAACTTAATACAGATGGCTAAGCATAAGATGTTATATATAAACCTAATGGCAACCACAAAGCAAAAACCAGTAATATATATGCAAAAATGAAGAGAAAGGAATCCAAGTATATCATTAAAGAGACCAAACAAATTATGAAAGAGAGCAAGAGAAGAACAGAGAACTCTTAAATTACTTTGTATATAAATGGATTTTGTATGTAAATGGACTAAATACTCCAACTGAAAGACACAGAGTGACAGAATGGATAAAGAACCAAGACCCATATATATTCTTCCTACAAGAGACTAATTTCAGACCTAAAGACATACAGATTGAATGTGAAGAGATGGGAAAGCGTTTATCATGCATATGGAAGTGAAAAGGACGCAGGGGTAGCAATATTTATATCAGAAAAAATAGACTTTAAGACAAAGACTGTAACAAAAGACAAAGGAGGACAGTGCGTAATCATAAAAAGAACAATTTAACAAGAAGATATAACAATTGTAAACAGTTATGTGCCCAAAATAGGAATAACCAAATACATACAGCAGCTAATAACAAACATAAAGAAAGTAATCAATAGTAATACAATTATAAAGGGGACTTTCTAAACAGATAATCAACAAGGAAACAGTGGCTTTGAATGACACATTGGATCAGAATGATTTTACATTCAGAACATTCCATCCTTAAAGAGCAGAGTACACATTCTTTTCAAGTGCACATGGAACATTCTCCAGAATAGATCAAGTTAGGCCACAAAACAAAGCTTAATGAATTTAAGAAGACTGAAGTCATACCATGCATCCTTTTGAATCACAATGCTTGGAAACTAGAAATCAACACAAGAAAAAATCTGGAAAGGACACAAATACATGGACGTTAAATAACATACTACCAAACAATGAACAAGTCAACCAAGAAATCAAAAAGGAAATTAAAAAAAATACAAGGAAACAAATGAAAATCAAAACACAATGGTAAAAGTCTTTGGGATACAGCAAAAGCTGTTCTAAGAGGAGAGTTTACAGCAAACAGCTCGAAAAAGAACAACAAAACCCCAAAACACTGGAAGTGAGGAAATAATAAAGATTAGAGAAGAAATAAATTAAAAAAAAATTTTTAAAAACAATAGAACAGATCAATGAAACCAGGAGTAGGTTATTTGATAACAAAATTGATAAACCTTTATCCAGACTCATTGAGGGGTGGGGAGGACTCGATCAAAATCAGAAATAAGAGATGAGCAGCGACTCACCAAACAGAAATACAAAGGATTACAGGGATTGTTATGAAAAATTTTATGCCAACAAATGGGACAACCTAGAAGAAATGAAAAAATTCCTAGAAACATATAACCGAATGAATCAGGAAGAAACAGAAAATTTGAACTGACTGGTTATCTAATGAAACTGAATCAGTAATCAAAAAACTGCCGACATACAAACGACCAGGACCAGATGGATTCACAGGTGATTTCTACCAAACATTTGGAGAAGAGTTACTATCTATTCTTCTCAAACTATTCCAAAAAACAGAAGGAAAGCTTCCAAATTCATTGTAGGGCACCAGCATTACCTTGATACCAATCTAGATAAAGACACTACAAGAAAAGAAAACTACAGGCCAATATCTTTGATGAACATAGATGCAAAAATCCTCAACAAAATATTAGCAAACAACCAACAATATATCAAAAAAAATCATTCACTGCAATCAATGGGGATTTATTCCTGTGATGTAAGGGTGGTTTGCAAATCAAGCAATGTGATACATTACATCAATAAGAGAAAGAATAAAAACCAAATGATCATTTCAATAGATTCAGAAAAAGCATTGGACAAATTACAACATCCAATCATGATAAAAGCCCTCAACAAAGTAGGTTTAGAGGGAACATACCTCAACATAATAAAGGCCATAATGAAAACCCACAGCTAATATCATACTCAATAATTAAATGCTATGCACTTTTCCTCTAAGGTCAGGAACAAGACAAGGATGTACACTCTCACCACTTTTATTCAACATAATACTAGAAGTTCAAGCTACAACAATCAGACAAGAAAAAGAAATAAGAGACATCATTATAGGTAATAAAGAAGTAAACTTTCACTATTTGCACATGACATGATATTATACATATAAAACCCAGAAAGCTACTACAACTGTTAAATAAATTCAGTAAAGTCACAGGATACAAAATCAATATACAGAAGTCTGTTGCATTTCTATACACTTAAAATGAAGTAGCAGAAAGAGAAATTAAAATCACAATCCCATTTACAATGGCATCAAAAAGAATGAAATACATATGAATAAATTTAACCAAGGAGATGAAAGACCTGTTCTCTGACAACTACAAAATACTGATAAAAGAAATTGAAGATGAAACCAATGGAAAGCTATTCCATACTCATGGAGTGGGAGAACAAATATTGTTTATACACTGATACTACCCAAAGCAATCTACAGATTTAATTCAATCCCTATCAAATTACCAACAGCATTTTTCAAAAAATTAGAACAATCCAAAAATGTGTATGAAACCACCGAAGATCCTGAATACCAAGAGCAATCTTGAAAAAGAACAAAACTGGAGGTATCATAATCCTGTATTTCAAGATATACTACAAAGCTGCAATAATCAAAATGCTATGGTACTGGCACAAAAATAGACACATAGATCAATGGAACATAATAGAGAACCCATAAATAAACTCACAATTATATGGTCAATTAATCTATGACAAAGGAAGCAAGAATATGCAATGGGAAAACGATTGTCTCTTTGACAAATCGTGGTGGGAAACTGGACACCTAGGTGCAAAAAAATGAAACTGGACCACTTTCTCACACCATACACAAAAACAAACTCAAAATAGATTAAAGACCTAAATATGAGACTGGAAATCATAACGGTCCCAGAAGAGAGCACAGAGAGTAATTTCTCCTACTGGGTGTAACAGCAGTATCCTAGATATGACTTCAGAGGCAAGGGAAATTAAAATGAAAATAAACTATTGGGTCTATATCAAAATAAAAAGTTTCTTTAGAGCAAAGGAAGCAACCAACAAAACTGAAAGACAAGCTGCTGAGTGGGAGAAGTTATTTGCAAATGACATATCTGAAAAAGGGTTAGTTTCCAAATATATAAAGAGCTTCTTAAACTCAATACCCAAGAAATCAAATAATACAATTAAAAATGGGCAGAAGACATGAAGAGACATTTCTCCAAGGAAAATGATCAGATGGCTAACAGACATAAGAAAACATGCTCAACATCACTAATTATCAGGAGAATGCAAATCAAAACCACAATGAGATACCACCTCACACCTGTCAGAATGCCTACAATAAAAAACACAAGAAACAACAGTGTTGGCAAGGATGTAGAGAAAAAGAAACATCTCATGCCACTGTTGGTAAGAATACATATCAGTGCAGCCACTGTGGAAAATAGTATGAAAGTTTCTCAAAAATTAAAAATAGAATTACCACACAATCCAGTGATTTCACTACTGGGTATTACCCAAGGATTTTGAAAACACCAATTCAAACAAGTAAAAGTTTCCCTCTGTACATAGCTTTTGTTGTTTATATAATACAAAAAGCATTAATGCTAAGTACCATGATTACATGCAATACATAAATATGAACTATCTGTACACATCTGAAGATCTGAGAACTGAAGCACATAGAATTGAAAACTAAACAGAACGCTTTAATGTAAGTAAAAACTAGGACTGCACACTGCAATAAATCAGAAGTCCCTCATGTGCTATAACTTTATAGCTAAAGTTAAGCATTACAACACTAACGTAACCACATTCACTTATATATAAAATCACAAGTTTCATACATCACAAAACCTTCCATTAACACAGACGTGATATTATCAGACAAGCATCAGTATAATGCCTCTTCTGCATTTTGCATATTGCTATGCAGTACACCCAAGTACACTAGAGTCCTATACCCAAGTACAATTAAAATGTTAAAGAATCTCTCTGCAAGTGGTGCTGGATACTACTAAGAAGTGTACTGCAGCCATATTGGTTATGATTTTCAATGCAGATGGATACAGTTACATTAAGAGCTGAAGTACTTTAAAAGCTTAAAATATTCTTTCTTGAACCAAAATATTCAAAAAAAGGTACACATAAAAATTAACTTTTCAGACACCTTTGCAACTTAAAATTCAGATGCATGTTATTCAGTAGAGCCCCTACATGTAAAAATAAAATGTAGTTTTAATTTCTTCTTGTAAACAGATTAATCCTAGTGCAGTCTTGTGCTACACAACAATTTGAGCAAAAAGAGTAATGCAGACATCTTCTGGGGCAGGCCAGCACAATAAGCTTCAAAGAAAGCTCAAGACCCTGCTGGTTTGATGGTTATATTCATGATAACCAGTTGTCATGCTTACCTTTCACAGAATGTCCTATTTTACAGCTTCTAGAAGACCAATTAGTCAGGCTTACATATGGCACCAAATAACAGTTTCATACAAAGATCTGATCCTCTTTCTCGTTTTCCTCCTACTTCCAGAGAACATGTTGTGGAAATTAATAGGGTGAACTTTAACTATGGTAGAAGTAGAATGCCAGTCCTTTTCTGGCGTACCATTGAAAAAAAATACAGGCATATAACGCCAGCCAAAGATTATACCTTGATTACATTCGCAGATACTGCAAACATGAAGAGATTTCATGTATTATGTTTAGCATGTGGAAACTAAATTTTGTCCCTGTTATCTGTGTATTTCAATTTGTTGTGAAGATTTTCATCCAACTTTTTTCAGGGACATATATGTTTTGTAGGGCTGTATCTATTCAATTCTGCTTCTAACAAATACTCAAATATCCTAAAATACCAATAAGATAGACAAGGAAAAATCTGGACAACGTCAAATGAAAATAGCCATGCATCTGCTCTTTAATGTTTTCCTATGATATATTAAAATAAAAACATTTCAGTCTCTGAGGAAAAAAATAAAAAAGTTAATCTACAAGGTCACAAGACAAACTCAAGTTTATGTACAGTGTCTTCCAATCCTTCAAAGAACAGTAAGACTAGGGTATAAAAAGACTTTTCTGAGTACTCCAACTTATTTTATGAACCTATCATTGTCTCAATACCAAAACTGGATGTGGTAGCACAAATAACTCCAAAATACTACAGGCCAATGTCACTTGTAAAACTATATGCAATAATCCTACATAAAAATTAGCATATCAAACACAGGCTATGATATTCTCATATAACACATCATAATTAAGTAGAATTTATGCTAAGAATACAAATATATCCACACTGGATACTCTATTAATGGTGTTTAACAGAAAGATTAAAAGAGGAATTCATTATACATCCCCATTGTGGGCGATTAGATATTCTCTGAGTTTTCTATTTTTCCCACCAAGGTGGGGAATATCACTAAAAATTCAATTCTTGATGAAGTATTTCAGAAATCCCTACATGTCAAAATTTCCCTAAAACCATCAGAACATAGTGCATGTAATTGGTAATAAGAAAGACACAGGGGAAACGCCTGTGTTGTTGTTGAGAGAAAGGTAAAAGTGGTTTGGTTCTCGGACTTATGCCATTTTCCCTGTTCAACAAGCTAGTGAATATCTAATGACAAAAACATTCACCATGGGACACATCTATCCTCCCATAGTCCCAGTTCAATCCCCAGTCTAGAATGAAACAGAGAAATGATAAAAGGGAAAAGGGTGAAACAGAGAGCTGAGAGGAAGTCTGCCTAAGTCAATATTTATTATAGTTATGATAGCTCAGCTCAAAAATATGTACACATTTCATACAGCTCTCTTATAAGAGAATTTGATTCGAAACTAGCCAACACTTATTTCAACATCCTTAAAAATCTTCAGATATTAAATCAGGTATGTTTTCTTTATTTTATATCAACAATTTTCTTGATCCATTTGCTTGGGATTTTCTCTTTGGGAAATGTTAATATGACCTTTAACTACAGAGAAAAACTTAGAGCAATGGCTTATAATATGTGGACTTACAGTTTTGTGAAAATTTCTTCGCCCTGACGGCAAAATAGTTACATCCATGTTAGTGTGGTACAGAAAATTTAACTTGGGTATAATGGAAAATGGTTTAAGGATCAAGTTCTGTAACATTTGAGCTGATAGTTTTGGTTCTAAGTTTTTTTTTCTTCCAAAAATGGAGTAAAGGAGACTCTACAAAAACATACTAACATCACTTTATATTTATCCTAGTTCATCCCAGCCGAGTCCAGCACCTAGACAAATTGGCATTCAGTAGAAGGATGCAGTGTCACTCTCTGTGAAGATTTCTGACATTTTTCTTCTCTTGTCTCCCATATCTATTTCTCATTCACTTTCACTAAAATAAAGTTGTCATTTCATAGGTGACTAATAAATTAAAAAAATATGGTAAAGAAGAGTTTTACTCCCAATCTTTTCTTAAACCCATACTTTATCCTTTTGAATATGAATTCCCTTCCCCACAAGAGAATGCTCCAGGGAAGATGCCCCTTCTCCTCCAAGTGATAATTATTGATCTAAATATTCTTTGGAATGGTTCCATTTTAGTTATGTTGTCACAGCATTCATTGTTCATTCACTTGACTGTTTTTTTTTTTTTCATGCTTCTTTGGGGGGGAATCTCTGTAAAGTTCAATATAGCAACAACCCAGTTAGCAAATATTACCAGGGAATAAGGTTTTCCAGGTGAATAAATTTTAAGCTAGAATTTATCCCTTTAAGCAAAAAGCATTAACCATTTTAGAAAACAAAATATATATCACCTTCCTACCTTTGTAACTAGAAAGTGCTGTTATCACAAAGTGCATTTATGGTACATTTAGAAATATTTAATAGGGTTTTGCATCAAGTTCTTAAACTAATTTCTCATTTTCCAATCTTGATAATTCCACTTGTCTATTCTTAAACCATACTCTTTAGGTTTCATTAGAGATTCTACTATCAATGACTGTGAAAAGAACTTTGAAGAACTGGAATGAGTTTCTGGATTTTTTGCTTGCTAGTTGTATAATATTGAGCATATTAGTTAACCTCTCTGAGTCTTAATTTCCTTATATGAAAACTAAGGACAACAACTTCCTCCTCACCAGATTGTTGTGAAAAGTTTGATGCTCATGTACTGCATGTAAAAACACTTTCAAGTTAAATAGTTTTTCCCACTGACATCACTTTTTTTACCACAGTTTTTTTTTTACAGAGATTGACACTTATCACTTCTAATTATAACACAAAAATTGAAAAGTGAGAGTCTTCTTTCTTAAAAATATATAAAAAAAATTGCCTTCCTTTCAGTTAAAATATTCTTGTGTTTCAAAACACAAATTTAAAAAAAAAATCTCAAATCCTTTTCTGTCTCTTTGGAAATGTTTTCTCCATTCTTCCAAAGAAGTTGCAGACAGAACAGAGGCAGAATTGATTATTTTATAATCTATCAGCAAGTTATTATCTCAATTGTGTATTATCTTATTTATTTCTTATTGTTAATTATCTCAATTTTTGCCTAATGAGAAAGTATGGTGTTGTTGAATATTTTTCAAAGAATGTACCTTATTTTAGTAAGTTAGAGAAATCCTAATCGAAGCCTACAAATTCTCTGTCTTGGATATAATTACTTCCTTTGGAAGTTTTCTGCATGTTATAACATGCAGAACTATAGTTTTATAGTTAGTTATAGTTATAGTTATAGTTATAGTTATAGTTATAGTTATAGTTATAACAACTATAACATGTTATAGTTGGCCTTCAAGTGGTCTACTTTTCAACTACCTTAACTAAATCAGATCTTTGCATTTCATTGCTATAATTACCTTATATATCAATATTCTGTTCTGATGTATTTGCCATCTCTGTTTACTTATTTTCATATAATACAATGTTAGCTTCAAGGAAGTTGACTTCAAAACAGCTATCACAACATCAGAGAAAATATGTATTAAACACTTTTAATGGTGTAGTTGTTGAGATTAAGTAGTAAACAAAGGACAGAGGCAAAGGAGAACCATAGTAAAAGCCACAGTGAAAAAGATAAGTAAATGCAAACGTGGTCTCTTGAGAATTCTCTAAGACTCGAAGCTGCTTCTTGGTAATCCCAAGTGGATAATGAACAGAAGCAGGGCAAGGAAGGTAGTACTAGGAAGGAAGGTGGTTTTGTAATACTGATCTGTTATTTGCTTAGCATCAGATTTAACCCACAAATATATGAAATGGAGTTGTTGATTTACTACCTTTGCACCTCATAGCTTTCCTTCATTAGTAAGGACAACTGACAGAAGAAATATCTGTAAAAATTACAGATAAACTATTTCCTAATAGGACTAGCTCTAAATCATTTTAATGTTGAGACAAACCCTTCAGTATTGTGGCCTATTTTTCTTGCTGTTGATAATAATCTATTAATGTTTCTCTCTGTAGGTACTTCTCTTGTAGCCTGAGACCATGGATCAAGGAAATTATTCTAGGGTGGCTGAGTTTGTGTTGCTGGGACTCTGTAGTTCATGGAAGCTCCAGTATTTCTTCTTTGTGTTGTTTAACTTCTTGTACATTGCCATTGTACTTGGCAACCTCCTCATTGTCCTCACTGTGATTTCTGAACCTGCCCTGCACACACCCATGTACATCATGCTTGGTAACCTTTCTGTTCTTGATGTATTTCTAGCCACTTATGCAACCCCCAAGATGATTCATGACTTCCTTTATGAACCTAAGACTATCTCCTTTGAGGGCTGCATGGCCCAGATATTCTTGCTCCATGTCTTTGCTGGTGGTGAGATGGTGCTTCTTGTAGCCATGGCTTATGACAGGTATGTAGCCATATGCAAACCTCTCCATTATACAACCATCATGAACTTGTACAAGTGTACAGGCCTGGTGGTAGGCTCTTGGGTCATTGGGATCATGCACTCCCTGAGCCAGTTAGCTTTCACTATAAACTTGCCTTTCTGTGGCCCAAACATAGTGGACAGTTATTACTGTGACCTTACCTTGGTCATTAAACTTGCTTGCACAGATACTTATGTCCCTGAACTGTTGATGCTTTTGGACAGTGGTCTCATGGGGGTGACTTCATTCTTACTCTTGCTGATCTCTTACACAGTCATCCTAATCACTGTACAACATCATTCCTCAGTGGGCAGGGCCAAGGCCCGCAGTATTCTGACTGCCCACGTCACTGTAGTGACCCTCTTTTTCGGGCCCTGTATCTTCATCTATGCCTGGCCTTTCAGCAACTTCCCAGCGGATAAAGTCCTTTCTGTGTTCTCTACGGTCTTCACACCTATATTGAACCCCATTATCTACACCTTGAGAAACAAAGAGGTGAAATCAGCAATGCACAAGCTGAAGACCTGGTATGTGAGTTACAGGCTGCTTTCCCACCTGTCTCTCACAAGACTGGATTTGCTGAATTGAGCAGACAAGAAACTTGAGAAAACATTGACTTATTTTTCTCTTCTTGTTACCGTTGTTTTAAAAGTTACCTTATTTGTTTGAAGTGATAAATGTTATGTATGTTCTTTGTTATATAGTTATAGTAAAGAAATCTCACATAATTATGCAGTTGCTAATCTAATAAATTGCTTATATATGCTACCTAAAATCAGTGACAGGATGTTTCACAAATTATTATGTAATTTAAATTTTATGAAATTAATTTCATAAAAATTTCAGTGGATATCCATATTGGATAAACAAAACGATGTTGTTTCTTTTTAAAAATGTTTACTTATTACTGAGAGAAAGAGAGAAAGAGAGAGAGAGAGAGGGAGAGAGAGAGAGAAAGGCAGAGAGAGAGAGGGAGGCAGAAAATCCCAGGCAGGCTCCACACTGTCAGCATGGGGCCTGATGTGGAGCTTGAAATTACGAACAGTGAGATCATGACCTGAGCTGAAATCAAGAGTTGGATGCTTAACTGACTGAGCTACCCAGGTGCCCCAAAAATGCTGTTTCTTTTATGGTCTAAAATATTTCAAGTAATCTCTAATTTAGTTCCAGTAGTACAAACAATCCTAATTGTATTCCTGTTTTCACACATTTAACATAAAAGTTTGTGCAATCCATCAAAAAAATCCATTTAGCATTAAAAAATAACTTCACAAAAATTCAAGGTAATACTCTTTTTTAATATTTAGTTATTTTGAGAGAGAGAGAGAGAGTGAGTGAGCAGGGGAGGGGCAGAGAGAGAGAGAGAGAGAGAGAGAGAGAGAGAGAGTGTCTCAAGCAGCTCTACACTGCCAGTGCCAAGCCTGACACAGGGCTCAAACTCATGAACCATGAGATCATGACCTGAGCCAAGATTAAGAGCAGGATACTCTTAGCAATCTACACATTCAATGCAATTCTAGTCAAAACTGCACCAGCATTCTTCTCGAAGATAGAACAAGCAATCCTAAAATTTGTATGGACCCACAAAAGGCCCCGAATAGCCAAAGTAATATTGAAGAAGACCACCAAAGCGGGAGGTATCACAATCCCAGACTTTAGCCTCTACTACAAAGCTGTAATCATCAAGACGGCATGGTATTGGCACAAAAACAGACACATAGACCAATGGAATAGAATAGAGAACCCAGAAATGGACCCACAAACGTATGGCCAACTAATCTTTGACAAAGCAGGAAAGAATATCCAATGGAAAAAAGATAGTCCCTTTAACAAATGGTGCTTTAACAGACAGCAACATGCAGAAGAATGAAACTAGACCACTTATACCATTCACAAAAATAAACTCAAAATGGATAAAATACCTGAATGTGAGACAGGAAACCATCAAAACCCTAGAGGAGAAAGCAGGAAAAAACCTCTCTGACCTCAGCTGCAGCAATTTCTTACTTGACACAGCTCCAAAGTCAAGGGAATTAAAAGCAAAAAATGAACTATTGGGACCTCATGAAGATAAAAAGCCTCTGCACAGCAACAGAAACAATCAACAAAACTAAAAGGCAACCAATGGAAAGGGAAAAGATATTTGCAAATGACATTTCGAACAAAGGGGTGGTATCCAAAGTCTATAAAGAACTCACCAAACTCCATACCTGAAAAACAAATAACCCAGTGAAGAAATGGGCAGAAGACATGAATAGACACTTCTCTAAAGAAGAAACCCAGATGGCCAGCAGGCACATGAAAAGATGCTCAACGTCACTCCTCATCAGGGAAATACAAATCAAAACCACACTGAGATACCACATCATGCCAGTCAGAGTGACTAAAATGAACAAATCAGGAGACTATATATGCTGAAGAGGATGTGGAGAAATGGGAGCTCTCTTGCACTGTTGGTGGGAATGCAAACTGGTGCAGCCGCTCTGGAAAGCAGTGTGGAGGTTCCTCAAAAAATTAAAAATAGATCTACCCTATGACCCAGAAATAACACTGCTAGGAATTTACCCAAGGGATACAGGAGTGCTGATGCATAGGGGCACTTGTACCCCAATGTTTATAGCAGCACTCTCAACAATAGCCAAATTATGGAAAGAGCCTAAATGTCCATCAACTGATGAATGGATAAAGAAATTGTGGTTTATATACACAATGGAGTACTACGTGGCAATGAGAAAGAATGAAATATGGCCCTTTGTAGCAACGTGGATGGAACTGGAGAGTATTATGCTAAACGAAATAAGTCAGGCAGAGAAAGACAGATACCATATGTTTTCACTCAGATGTGGATCCTGAGAAACTTAACAGAAGACCAGTGGGGAGGGGAAGGGGGAAAAAAGTTACAGAGAGGGAAGGAGGCAAAACATAAGAGACTCTTAAATACTGAGAACAAACAGGGTTGATGGAGGGGGGAGAGGGGAAAGTCGGTGATGGGCATTGAGGAGGGCACCTGTTCGGATGAGCACTGGGTGTTGCATGAAACCAATTTGACAATAAATTTTATATATAATTTATATATATAAATATAAATATATATATAAAACAATATATTTTATATATGAATTTTTATATACTCTTTTATAAAAGAGTAGGATACTTAACTGACTGAGACACCCAGGTGCCCCTCAAGGTAATACTTTTAAAATTCACCTTCATCTTTTCTGCCCCTCATACAGAACTTAAGAGTCTTCACACACATTTTTGTACAGCTTTATAAAATCACTTGATGTTGGTCTGGTACCATTTATTCTTCTTACCATTTTATTTGTAAAATTGTGTTGACATCAAAATATGGGAGCACATGAAGCTTTAGACATCTGACAATAAGACCATGTGAAAACAGAAGGAGACTCCCATCATACATGCTCTGTATCAGGTATTTTTGGGGCACACCAGTCTAAAGGGAAGGCAGGAAATGCAAATGTAGTTACTTTGGAGATCACTAAACATTATGAACTGGAAACATATTTTGTTGCCCCCGTGTCATGTACCACCCCAACTTCCTCCAAGATGGTCTCACTCTAGTATGGTAGCCTCTACTGATAAAAAAAAAAAATACAGTCTAACATTTACTCTGGGGAGGTATACTACTCATGCTATGCAATCACTGGGACTGTGAGTGTAACCTGTCCCAAGAACTTCATCGTGGGACACTGTCACTGTCATCTTAGATTTTTAGGTTGTACCGTACTGTTGCTTCTTTCTTGGTATTATCATTATAATCAAAGATTACCCAGACAGCAATGACTGCTACAGATATGCCACATGCGGTATCTTTTTGTCATACTGTGAAAACTGTATTAACTCTATAACTCCATAGTAAGGAAAAGTTATTGGAGTTGCCTTGTGTTCTTCCTTTTTAAAATTTTGTATTTAAAACATTTTTTTATTATTTATTTTTTGAGAGATAGAGCATGAGCAGGGGAGGGGCAAAGAGAGAGGGGAACACAGAATCCAAAGCAGGCTCCAGGCTCTGAGCTGTCAGCACAGAGTCCAACACGGGGCTTGAACTCACAAACTGTGAGATAATGAGCTGAGCCAGAGTCAGATCCTTAACTGACTGAGCCACCCAGGCAACCCCTGTGTTCTTCCTTAAAATCACATATTATCCTTGGTTCTTCTTGAGGCTTTATGCCAATTATTCTGCTCATTTCACAATACAAGGGTTTCTTTTGTAAACACCCAAATCAGGATCATCCACACCACTGCATGCTTCAAGTAAAGTAGCAGGAAACAACATGCATTATAAACTGAGCCCTTCTGTTCAAAAAGTACAGGGCAGACTATGAGATTATTCTATGAATCTCTGGAAAATTATTAAAGTTTGCCATGAACCCATCACAGGAACTTAAATCAGATGCACTGACATATATTCCAATGAATGTGTATTCCTCTGGTTTTGGAAAAACCTTAAATCCTGGACTAGGATGCTGGGCATGACATTTTGGAACTCTGTCATTTAGAGTATGAAGTATAGCTCACATTGTGAATAAGAAAAGTATAGTTGAGCTGATCAGGAGCAGATGGGAGTTTACCAGCACAGATGGAGGTGGCCAAAGGGATAAAGGCAGCAGGAACACTGAGCCAGGTCCCCACCCAGGCTACACAGCCAGGTAACAGCAACAGAGACAGGTGACAACTGGCCTAAAACACCTCATTTCTGCAGCAACACTTGAGTCAACTGTGGTCACTCAGGTTTTATATTGTTAAGTATACTGGTGTAGTATTCCATACCTTATATCATAAACATTTTCTCAGATATTTAAAAGTCCTAATGTATCTGAAAAGGGATTAATATCCAAAATATATAAAGAACTTATACAACTCAGCATCAAAGATCCCCCAAACAATCTGAAAAATGGGCAGAGGTCCTGAATAGGCATTTTTCCAAAGAAGATATACAGATGACCAATAGATACATGAAAAGATGCTTGATATCACTAATCTTCAGGCAAATGCAAATCAAAACCACAATGAGAAATCATCTTACATCTGTAAGAATGGCTAGCATCAAAAGGAAAGAAATAAAAAGTGTTGGTGAGGATGTGGAAAAAAAGGAACCCTGGTGCACTGTTGGTGGGAATTTAAGTTAATATACTGTGAAAAACAGTATTAAGGTTCCTCAAAAACATAAAAAATAGAAATACTATATGATCCAATAATTCTGCTACTAGCTATTCACCTAAAGAAAACAAAACCACTAATTTGAAAAAATATGTGCACCCCTATGTTAAATGCAGCATTATTTAAAATAGTCAAGATAAGGAAGCAACCAAAGTGCTCATTGATAGGGGAATAGATAAAGAAGATACGGTATATACACAATGGAATATTATTCAGCCATAAAAAGATGAGATTTTTGCCATTTGTGACAACACGGATAGACCTAGAGAATATAATATTAAGTAAATAAGTGAGAGAAAGATGAACAACATACAATTTCACTTCTATGTGGAATATAAAAAACAAATGAATAAGGAAACAAAGTGTATGATCAGACCTATAAATACAAAAACAATCTGATGGTTGCCATAGGGAAAAGATGGAGGCATGAGCAAAATGGGTAAGGGGAAGTGAGAGATAAAGGCTTGCCGTTATAGAACAGATAAGTCACAGGAATAAAAGGTACAGCATAGGGAATACAGTCAATGATATTGAAATAGTGTTGCATGGTAAAAATGGTAGTTACAATTGTGGCGAGCATAGCATAACCTCAGAGTTGTTACAAAATTGTAACGGGATTCCTAATTTAAATAACTTTCTGCTGTTGTATTTTGAGGTCCCCCTATTGTTTTGTTACCACACCAACACTCCAATAAACATATTTTACATAAATAAATAAGTAAATTAATTAATTTTGGAAACAAATTGTCAATATATCTCATATACTTTGCACAATATCATAGTGTGGCTCAGTTTGGATTGCATAATTATTTGAAACTATCCGTGAATTTTGTTTATATAATATTCAGTTTCTCCACTCTGGAATATGGCAATCTAGTTATTGAGGTCTGATTTTCTTTTACAGAAAAGTGTTTAATTTTCTATACATGTACTTCTGCAATATAATGTCCTCTTTTACTAAATTATTTATTCATTCAATTATGATAAGTAAACTAAAGGAGATGAGAAAATAAGAATTTAACCATAATGGAAAAAAACATTAATTGTTCATTATTGTATTTTACATCTATTAATTTGAAAGTATATTCAATGGATTCTGTGTATCAAACACAAGTTAGGATCATGACTTATATTGCAAATGCCCAAAGGAGCACTCAGAATTATATTTTCCTCATCAACTTTTTCCAAGAGATGTAAGATTTTAATTCAAATTATACATGTTAAATACCTACTTATTACTTTAGGTCACTGACAATGATAAATTTTAAATTAATTAAAATTCCCATATAGAAGAACCAGTCTTAGAGTAGCTTCCCAGAATAAATTTTAAAATTTATAATCATTGATTAGGTCATTACACATTTGGGCAGGTGTTTAAGGTTTTCTTTTGTCTTTCTTTAGGCTAACATAATTTGATAGTTCCTTCATATACATGATTTTTTTCAGCATCTCCATAACTTTCATTGTCTTCTGCATTTGTTACAAAACAAAAACAACCCAGATGATTTTTTTAATTCATCGTTTTCTTTCATGGGCTTCAAGGTTTCAACTATTTTTTCCCTCACTTTTATGTAATCAATTTTGCTTTCCTTCTTGAACTTTTTCACCATTTACCGTTAATTTTTTAAATAAAAAGAAACAGCAAAAAAGAAAAACCTTTTGTTATCAATTCTTCTCTAGCTCTTGATCCACTTCTCAACTTTGTCCTTGTCCATAAACAAAATATTTATGGGAAACCTCTGAAGACTTGTTCATGCTACCTCCAATAGTTCTCTTCTTTTTCTCTCTTGCGCCCACTTCAGGAAGGCTTTTAGCTCCATATTCCACTAAAACTGCTTCTTTCAAGGTTACTAGTGACTTCTCTATTGCTATATCCAGAGATCAATTCCCAATCCTCATCCTACTTGATCTATCACAGTTGTACAATATTTGATACAGCTGCTCACACTCTCCCTGTTGAAACACTCTTCATTTGGCCTTTAGAACACTGGCTTCCTTTATATATTTTTGGAGGTGCTTTCTGAATCTCTTTTGGATCCCTCCTCCTTTCTCTGACCTCTTAGATTACCCCAGAGCTCATTCCTTGAGAGTCTTTACCATGAGTCTTTCTCCACCGTTGATCTCATTTAACCGCAAGGCTTTAAAAACTATATGGTGATGAGACATAGCTTTATATTTTTAACTGGACCTCTCCTTCAATTTCCAGACTTCATTATCCATCCTCACTTGGATATCCTCTGTCCCAGATTTAACAAGTCTAAAACTGGACTCCCCAAAAACCCTCAAATACCTGTTCCTTCAGGTAAATGGAGAAATCAATTTCAGTTAATGGAATCTTCATCTTTCCAACTGATCAGTCCAAGGGCTTTGGAATTATCCTCCATACTGTCTCTTACATCTCTTGTTATAGATCAGCAAATTCTACTGAGTCTATTTTCAAAGTATTCTCAGAATCTGACCACTTCTCACAACCTCTAACCTTTACTGCTACCACCGGATCCAAATCATCATCATTTGCTTAGATTATTACAAGTACTTACTCCTAGTAAATTTCTATGTTTCCACACTTCTCAGTCTACTCTGAGTTAAAGTAATCCTAATAAGATCTGTCATATTGTTTCACTTTTCTGCTCAGAACCTTCCAAAGGTTTCATCTGTTTCATGCATATTGAAACTATAGTTGTTACAGTGACCGGTAAGCCCCAATATGTCTGGTTCTTCTAATTTGACTCAAACATTTCTCATCTTTGTTCACCCTGCTTTAGTCAACCTGTTATTGTTAATGTTTCTAGAAAATTCCAGGCACCTACCTCAGGCTCTTTGCATTTGATATCCCTCCTGGAAGAAATGCTCTTCCTTTTGATATCTGCATGTCTTACTTCTTCACTTCCTTCAGGTCTTTTCTTAAACGAATCCTTTCAGTGAAGTCTTCTCTAACAACTACATCCACAGCTCCAATACCTTCAACAGTATCTATCATGCTTCCTTGCTTTATATTTTGCTCCAGAGCATTTACTATCATCTGACAAGGTATATTGTATACTTATTTATTTTGTTCACTGTCTGCTTCTCCCAACTACCTGATAAAAGCTTCATTGAGGGCAGGTGTTTTGTTTTATTCACTGCTATATCCATCAAGCTTGGAAAATTTCCTGGTACATGGTAGGCATTCAATAAATATTGTTTAATCAATAGGCTTTACTGCTATTAAGGCCAAAAAACACTCTCTGCATAAACATAGTGAAAGTAAAAGCTATGTTTTTACTCACATTCCACAGAAAGGTTCTAAATAAAAACGCTAATTTATTTCCCAAACGTATAGAAAAGTTCTAAGCAAAAATGTCCCCTCCTCAAAGTGATTTATAAGCAGCTACTGAGTATCTAAAAGTCTACAAAATATTCCTACTGCAAGGGGCACCCTTTTTCCAAAACTGCTACTGGTTGAACTAATTTGTCCACTGTGGTGGAAAGGGTTGGACTTTCAGTTAGGAGACATAGTTTTTACCCTCAGATCTGTTCTACAGTTCAACTTCCTTGAATTTCATTTCCTCATGTGCAGAAGGTACCTACTTAATTTTTTTCTCAGCCAAAATGAAAATAAGCACTGACAAACTTTTTGTTAAAATGTGAAACTATAGGAGCTTACTATGTCAACAGATAATCGTAAACCTGGTCTTACAAAGGTAGATTAGAGGGAGATCTGGAACCTTCACTTCCCTTTAGGAATACATTGGGCCACTTGCACAATACCTCCAGGGTTCCATGAATCAAAGTTTGAAATGCCCTGGACTAGAGATCCCTCTGGTACTTCCTGTTTTTTTTTTTTTTTTTTTTTTTTTTTTTTTTTTTTTTTTTTTTTTTTTTTTTTTATTCTGATTTCTTTCCCTCTTGATACTTGCTTGCAGACAATTAAGTCTGAATATCCAATCCCCAAAATTTTTATTTCCTTTGTCCTTCTTCATCTATACCCATTCTCAACTTCAGTACGCATACAAGAGAGTTTTGAAGTACTCACCTCTAGCGTTTTATATGCTTTAGTTAATTCCCTAACCCCTGCCAGATACATATTCCTAAAGCATATTCCCCTGCACTGAAAAGGTGAGTAGCATTCCATTTTCCAACAATTACAAAATCCTAAGAACTGTATTTAAGATACTCTAAAATATGGTCCAATAAAACTCTGACATATGCTATACTCTAGCCAATCTAGAGCATCTGTTCTTAGATTACTTATAATTTTCTTTACTCATGCCTTTATATTTGTCTGTATGTGTCATGGAATCTTCCATCACCATCTCTGCCTTTCACAACATTTATGTCTCATTTAAGGTCCTTTGCAAATATACATTTTTGTCTTCTTCTGTCTCTTTTGTATTTACCTCATCCTTTTCCTCCAGCTTCTTTTCCTTATTTTCACTTTTATCTTTTCTGAACTTTCCAACAAAATATAATCTCTCCTGATGTTCCACATATTTTAAAGTGTATATATGCATTATACATATATATTTATAAACATACTATATATTATAATATGTGTGTACACATATACATATATTTAAAACATTATAAATGTATATTGTACATATATTTATAAATATATTTTAAATGTGGGGTGCCTGGGTGGCTCAGTCGGTTGAGCGCCTGACTTCGGCTCAGGTCATGATCTCTTAGCTCTGTGAGTTCGAGCCCCACATCGGGCTCTGTACTGACGGCTCGGAGCCTTGAGCCTGCTTTGGATTCTGTGTCTCCCTCTCTCTCTGCCCCTAACCCACTCGCATTCTGTCTCTGTCTCTCTCAAAATTAAACATTTAAAAAAATTAAAAAACTATTTTAAATTTATGCACGTACATATATACATATATTTATAATACATATGGTCTTCTATTTGAATTTTATGTTACATTGTTTATTTTAATTGCCCTTCACATTTGCAAGCTACTTACAGATAAGCGCTTTGTCTTACGTTTTGAAATCTTATTTGCAGTTTTGCATGTAGTATTCAATTTTTATAAATTTCTGAATTAAATTTAATTGGGGAATACAGACAAAAATGACATATTCTATTTGGCCTAAGTGATTTGTAGTTTTGCAATATTGTAATATTTTGCTATGCCTATCTTTAAAGTATTAGAATGAGGCCTAAAACAATAGGTATTCCACAAAAGTGCTAATATTAGTGATTGGGACAGAATTGAACCTGCAGAGAGAATGAGTTACTTTATAAGAACAGTCTAATTAAAACACTCAGAACCTTGCCTTTGGATATATTTTCACAGAAAATGAATGCTATATCAGTTATAGTAAGGCATTAAAGTAACTAATGTGTAGATAAATTGGGAACATGATTTTTCAGTAATGTGAATCCCTAGATAGAAATAATATTTACTGGTCTCTAATATAAAAGTGCTTGTTAACAATGGTCCCAGTGGGACAAAATTATGCATCATTGAGAAATACATGGTCACCCTTACTTCCTTTTAAATAAAATGTGTAAAGCACAAGGATTATTGCAAACCATATGAAAATAACATTTCTCATATCGTCATGACACCTCAGGTTATACATGTGACACTTCTGAAATAAAAACAGTAAACAAATTCCAACCTCTCTTAGTGAGTCTGTATGGCGACTGCATGTTGATTCATGTAAGTTTTAATACTTCTGCCACTTCAAATAGGTCTCTGTAAATGAACTATTTTAATATAATACTCTAATTATAGGAATGAGATTGACTTTGTATATGCATGTTTGAGCTCCCTCTTAATGCTCTGATTGAGTTCATTTTTCCCCATGGAACTAAACTTCAGACCCTCTTCTGCACACTCAGTGACTGTTATCTTTAAGCTTACTTCTGATTATATGGCACCTAGTGTAGTGACACAGTTAATGGTCAATATATTTGCTTAAATTCACTTGCTTCTTTACACATATAGACACACATATAGTTTTTTAGTTGTTGCACTGATTTCCATGCAAATAGTTATGCCAACATACCATTATTAGAATGCTTAGCATACAATTTTTACAATGAAAATTTTGGCCTTGTTACTTGCTTGCATTATTATTTAACTTGAGATTTGGTAATATAATGATAGAATATACTTGAAGGGTTATTGTGTGCATTCTAGGTTTTATATGTACATATAATATGTATATATATGCATTTTTTGCTGAAGATTATATATGTGTGCATAATCTAGTAGGATATATATATGTATATATATATGTATATATATATATGTATATATATATATATACATATATATATATACTTTGTACTTCTGTATATGTCTATATTTCTGTCTACATTCTTATAGAATTCTTAGCACATAAGCACACAAGAAATGGAAGCTAATTATCTCATCCAAAAATTATAGGGTACATATAATAATCCAATTTTATTCTGCATTTAATAACTTCTAGATTTTTTTAGACCTTGTGCTTTGGAAATGACTGAATCAAGTATTATACATACATACATATATGTGTACATACATACACACATACACACACATCATTTCTAACTGGATGAAACCAAAAAAGGTTTTCGACGTGGAAAAATCAGTGAAATAAAAAAAAATGATTATATTTAGTTATTTCAGTTATTTTAATGGCATCATTGGTTCTTCTAAAAAACTATTGATGGGCAATTTATAAACACTGTGTGCACTGAACCATTCTTAGTTGAATGTGAACTACAATGATTACTTCAGTCTCTATTATTTTACGGATCTTATAGTATTTGTGTACTGGCTTTGGTGACTCAGCTAGTGAGTAAAGTATCCGTAATATAGTGCTCAGAAAGAGTAACATACATAAAAATCTCTAGCTCACTTTCATTAGGAAAAGTTGGAGAGCCCATTTTCTTTATTGTATGTGACTTGTAGTTTGTCTCTTATGGAGTTTTTTTCACTTCAAAGATTTTTTTTTTAATGTTTATTTTTGAGAGAGAGAGAGAGCACAAGCAGGGGAGGGCGGGGGTTGGGGGGAGAGGGACACACAGATTTCTAAGCAGGCTCCAGGCTCTGAGCTGTCAGCACAGAGCCTGACACAGGGCTCGAACTCAGAAACCATGAGATCCTGACCTGAGTCTAAGTCAGACGCTTAACTGACTGAGCCACCCAGGCACCCCCGTTTGTTCTTTTACCTTTAATCTACCCTATAATAATTTTGGGGCAGAAGGGCACATGCTTTTTTAAGTTTATAGGGTACAGAATTAATGGAATTACTCAAAAGTAAATAGTTAAAGGCAGAGATTTGGATTAAGATTTGGTCTGGTTGCTAGTTATATAGTCTGAGCACTGTGTGTCTTGCAAATTACAGGACTGAGTGATCCAAGAATTCTATTTATACGAAAATATGCCTGTATTCCTTATCATTTATAAAATTTCACCTGAATTAATAACATATAATAATTTTTCTGGTGTTTAAAGCTCTCTATATTAGATGGATTCTTATGTAATCATTTCTAGGCCTACAGGGTCTTAGAGTATCCTCAGATCAACAAAATCTCTGGGATTTTCATATTTCTGTGGAAAATATTTATAGTAAGCCTTGGCTTATTTTAAGAGATTAAGGTTAGGAGCAGTATATTTCCAATTGCAAGGAATATGCAAAAGAGATTAGCTTATTTATAAGGCTCCTTACCCTGGTATTAGGAAAACTGACGAGCTAGCTGAGACAGAAATTTCAAATTGAGAAGCATGCTGAGAAAACCCATTCCTTACCTTCCTTCAACTCTTTATTGATAGCTGTAATTTATAGGACAGAATTTAATTTTCTTTAATATAAGGCTTTTATTTCCATAAAAATGTCATCCTTTACAACCACCCCACCCAACACTGGCACTCCCCTTTCCAATAATAGGCAGCATTGGAAGATGAAACCTTTCGAACTTTAACTCCTAACTACTTAAATATGCTTTTGCTTAATGTTTAAATGTTTTGTTTAAATACTGAATTAAGTAATATGCCTTTTAATAAATTTTAAAAATAATGAATCTAATTGATTATATAAAAACTTTTTTTTAAGTTTTGTTTTTGAAGAGAGAGAGCACACGTGTGTGTGCACAGGGGAGGGAGGGAGGGGGGGAGAGAGAGAGAGAGAGAGGGAAAACCCCAAGTAGGTCCCCCTCAGTGCAAAGCCCTGATGGGATGCTCCATCTATGAACTCTGAGATCATGACCTGAGCCAAAATCATGATACACACACACATACGCACGCACACACACACAAATGACCAATTCAATAAAGAATGAGGTGAAAAATAAATATTCTTACAGATCATTTTAGTGGTGTAAATTTTGGTACAATAAGTCAAAAATTTCTGAGTTCCTAAACAAATAGTTATGTATAATTGTAAGTTTAGCTAAATAAAAGCAAGGTTATTACACGTTAATAACAGGGAAAATTGAAAAATTCCATAAAATAAAAACACCACAAGTACATTAAAAAACTGGTATAAAAGTACTGTATTGACATGGGGAAATATTTATGATATATTGTTAGTGGTAGGTTATAAAAGAATATGTACTGTATATATAGGGATAATATATATTAATATTTATTTTTTGAGAGAGACAGAGCACAAGCAGGAGAGGGGCAGAAAGAGAGAGGGAGACACAGAATCCGAAGCAGGCTCCAGGCTCTGAGCTGTCAGCACGAAGCCCACTGGGTGGGGCTCAAAGGCACAAACCATGAGATCAGGACCTGACCCAGTTAGACCCTTAACTGACTGAGCCACCCAGGTGCCCCTAGGGATATATATTTAAATTAATGGTTATTATCTCTATGTGTTCTCATGAAAGATAATTTTATTTCATCTTATTGATTTTCCTAAATTAAAAAACTGAAACTTGTAAATTAAAAAGAGCTTTGCTGTTTTTTCAGGTGAAAAAGATTATATGCCTATTGCAGGAAAGAAAAACTCAGCAAATACATAAATGGATAAAGAATAAAAACTATTATACTCTCTTACCCAGAGATAACCACTTTTAGTACTTTACAGTAGGTCTTTAAAAGTTTTTATATATATGAGACAGTAACAAGAGATGTCCATACAGGTGATTTTTGCAAATGAGTTTCAGACCCCTATAGTACTTTTCCTTAATTCCAGAAAAAGAAACAGAAGTTTAGACATTTATCTCATCTACTGCAGGTTTCACTAGGTGTGTGGACAAAGGAACACGATGACCTTGTATTTATTTTTTTTTAATGTTTATTTATTTTTGAGACAGAGAGAGACAGAGCATGAACGGGGGAGGGTCAGAGAGAGGGAGACACAGAATCTGAAACAGGCTCCAGGCTCTGAGCTGTCAGCACAGAGCCTGACGCGGGGCTCAAACTCACGGACCGCAAGATCATGACCTGAGCCGAAGTCGGCCGCTTAACCGACTGAGCCACCCAGGCGCCCCTGACCTTGTATTTTTAAGATAAAGTTTAAATTAAAAAAATTTTTTTCTATAATTTATTTATTTTTGAGACAGAGAGAGACAGAGCATGAACGGGGAGGGTCAGAGAGAGAGGGAGACACAGAATCCGAAGCAGGCTCCAGGCTCCAAGCTGTCAGCACAAAGCCCAAAGCGGGGTTGGAACTTCTGGATCGTGACATCATGACCTGAGCCGAAGTCGGTCACTTAACTGACTGAGCCACCCAGGCACCCCCCTTAAGATAAAGTTTAAATTAAAAAAAAAAAAAAAAGATGGAGTAGTAAGAAGGAGAGAGAACACTGGGTTGACAAAGGTTAAGTAGAGACAGACAAACTAAAGACAGACTCTATCATCTTGATTATTTTGCCTAAGGTGAGAAAGCTTCTTTGTGCCCTGCAAAGGCTTCCTGGCTTCTCTTCCAGAAATGGAGTGCCACGTGTAATGAGTTAATGGTCTACATTTCACAAGATAGGCTTTTGAGAAATTTCACTCCAGAAAAAGAGCCACCTACTTTTCTTAATTAGTAGAATCTAAACTAGGGTGTACATTCCCAAGCAAGTAAGCTGCTTGAGTATAAGAAAACAACATTTAGAGTTCTCTACATTTATGAAATATTCTTTAATTTCAATTATAGTTTATAATGTATATATTATTGTGGTGATATGTACATATAATTTACAGGTAATATACATGGTCATAACTATTGCTGTTAGAGGAGTTCAGCAAAAAACTCAGGGCCGCTACCTATCTAAAGGTAAGTTTTCTTATGTTGTGGCATTCAGTTATTCTTCAATATGCATCCTGTTTAGTTTCTTCAGAGTCATCTTTGTAAATTAATTTTAATACTTAAATAAAACTTCCTAAGTTATCAACATAGAGCTATTTTTCAAAGAAAAGAATCAGAGCCTCTAAAAGAGAATTTTTTTTTTTTTTTTTAGTTTCCTACAAACTATACAGGGATAATTAGCATGTAGAAGAAAATAAAAGCAATTTTCTTTTGGCTGATATGAAACCAAAAATTTTAGTTTTTGTATATTTGGATCAACAAATATTATTGAACATCATCTATGAGTGAGGGACTGTAGAAAAAGATCAAAGAATGAATAAAATAGAATTTCTTTGAGAATCATAACACCTTTTTACATAAATTGTTAGAGAAGATATAGATTGATAATATCAGTAAACATGGGAATTTTTTTGTACTTAATGCTGACTGAAGATCACATGTTAAAGTCACAGAAATTCAGGGTCACTGGGTAGAAAAGAGCCATTATGCATTTACACAGAATCTAAATTAGGAACTAATTAAAAAAATAAAAATATATTATTAAGTCAAATAGTAACATGCTTAAATGTAAATAGACACCATTAAAATGCATGAAGGAGCTATTGTCTTAAGTAGGACGAATACATACTTAATAATTTAGGTACTATGTTAATTTATTCCTGCAAATATTTTCATCATTGATGGAACAAAGGCATAGTACCTAACATCTATTGATGTTATGGGCCACGTGCTGTCCTGAATATTTCATCTATTCTAATGCTCTTAATAATGACAATAGTCCTTTGAGGCATATACTATTATTTCTCCCAACTTACAGAAGGAAAAACTGAAGCACAGAAAGTTTAATTAACTTCCCCAAGGTCACACTGCTAGGAATTATAGGAAATACCATTCGAAACCTGTCAGTGTGATTCAGACCTTAAGTTTCCTATTTATCAAGAATTTTATTTATTTATTTTTTATTTAGCACATATTTTTTTTGTTGTTGTTTAAGAGAGAACCTTTTTTTTTTTAAATATATGAAATTTATTGTCAAATTGGTTTCATACAACACCCAGTGCTCATCCCAAAAGGTGCCCTCCTCAATACCCATCACCCACCCTCCCCTCCCTCCCACCCCCCATCAACCCTCAGTTTGTTCTCAGTTTTTAACAGTCTCTTATGCTTTGGCTCTCTCCCACTCTAACCTCTTTTTTTTTTTTTTTTCCTTCCCCTCCCCCACGGGTTTCTGTTAAGTTTCTCAGGATCCACATAAGAGTGAAACCATATGGTATCTGTCTTTCTCTGTATGGCTTATTTCACTTAGCATCACACTCTCCAGTTCCATCCACGTTGCTACAAAAGGCCATATTTCATTTTTTCTCATTGCCACGTAGTATTCCATTGTGTATATAAACCATAATTTCTTTATCCATTCATCAGTTGATGGACATTTAGGCTCTTTCCATAATTTGGCTATTGTTGAGAGTGCTGCTATAAACATTGGGGTACAAGTGCCCCTATGCATCAGTACTCCTGTATCCCTTGGGTAAATTCCTAGCAGTGCTATTGCTGGGTCATAGGGTAGGTCTATTTTTAATTTTCTGAGGAACCTCCACACTGCTTTCCAGAGCGGCTGCACCAATTTGCATTCCCACCAACATAGCACATATTTATTTTTTCAAAAATACAAATAGGAGGAAGAAACCAGAAATAAGTAAAGTTGATTACTTATATGGAGTGATTTAAAATGAGATGGAAGTTATGGAAGGGATGACACTATTATTAGTATGCCGTTAGTTGTGGAAGTGATATGTAAACTTATGTTTTAATTTTTTTAATGTTTATTTTTTTTGAGAGAGAAAGAGGGGGAGGGGCAGACAAAGGGAGAGACAGCATCCCAAGCAAGCTCCATGCTGTCAGTACAGAGCCAGACATGGTGTTCACTATCACAAACTGTGAGTTCATGACCTGAGGTGAAATCAAGAGCCAGATGCTCAACTGACTGAGCCCCGCAGGCACCTAAAGTTGTGTTTTTAAAACATGATTATCATGCTGGGATTCAGAGATGAAAGCCACGGTTACAGAGTCATTACAAAATGACTGCATGTAACATTTATTTGTGTGCTTATAAGTATCTATATGCTGAGGGGAATGGGATACCAGGCTTGACTTTGCTCATTCACTGCCACAATACTATGATGTTTTTTTTCCATTTCACTTTACAGGAATGTTTCTGATCCCATCTCAAAAGTTTGAAATCATGGACCAAGGAAATAAATCGGGAGTGACTGAATTTATATTGCATAGTCTTTCAGGTTCTCGAGAGCTACAACTTTTCTATTTTGCATTTTTTACACTTTTCTATTTATCCATTGTGCTGGGGAACCTCCTCATTGTGCTCACAGTCATCTCTGAACCTGCACTACACACACCCATGTACTTTCTGCTCAGTAACCTCTCCTTCATTGATGTGTGTCTATCCACATTTGCCACCCCCAAAATGATTATTGACTTCCTTATGGAGCACAAGACCATCTCTTTTGAGGGATGCATGACCCAAATATTTTTTCTGCATGTTTTTGCTGGTGGTGAAATGATGCTCCTTGTTGCCATGGCCTATGATAGATATGTAGCCATATGTCGACCCCTGTACTATGCGTCCATCATGAGTGCACGCAAGTGCACAATCCTTGTGGTGGGCTCCTGGCTTACTGGGGTTCTGCACTCAATAAGTCAGTTGGCCTTCACAGTAAACCTTCCATTCTGTGGCCCCAATAAAGTGGACAGTTTTTTCTGTGACCTTCCCCTGGTTATCAAACTTGCCTGCACCAATACCTTTACTTTTGAGGTACTGATGCTTTCAGACAGTGGTCTAATGGCCATGACCTCCTTTGTGCTCTTGCTGATCTCCTACACAGTCATCCTGGCTAGTGTGAGACGGCACTCCTCAGCACGCATGGCCAAGGCGAGGGCCACCCTGACTGCCCACATCACTGTGGTGACCCTCTTCTTTGGTCCCTGCATCTTCATTTATGCCTGGCCTTTTAGCAGTCTCCCAGTGGATAAGGTTCTCTCCATATTTTATACTGTTTTCACCCCTCTTTTAAACCCCATGATTTACACCTTAAGAAATAAGGAGGTAATATCAGCAATGCAAAAACTAAGGACTCGACATGTGCATTTCTGAAAGTCTCCCAGATAATCCTTATGATAAATAAATAGCCTATAATAAAAGCCAGGTTAGTGTATCTTACTCTGTAAACTACTGTTATGTCTGAAATATCAGAGTACTCATTTTCTTCCTTCTGGTATTTTCTAACAGTAAACAAACCATGTTAACAGAATTGGACTTATTTTTTGTTTATGAAATAATTCTTATTTAATTTGGACTAAATTTATTTATGTCTTTTCCTATAAGATATGTCTGTCAAAATTCATGCTTCATCCAATAAACTTAATATGAAAATTTACAAAATATTAAAATATTTACCTCATATTTTAAAGTTTCAGAAGAATGATTGATTTGCAGTTTTTCTCCAGTCATCATCTTATCTTGTATTACAAATTAGAAAGAGGAATTGCCATAAATTTTATCTTGTTCTTACCATCTTTAGGTGACAGAATAAGTTTTCTGATTATATACCTCAACTCTGTCTCTCTCCCTCTGTAAATTTATACAAATACCCACACTTACATTCTTTGCTATTCAAATGATTTCTCTCTGAATTAAGAAACTAAGTAGATTGAGATTTTTCTTCTTGTATATTTTGCAATGAACTCTCACAAAAAAACTACCCAAACATAGGGACCAAAGAGCAAATAGATTATGTTTCAGGATTCATGATCTGAACTGAGAAACCTAGGAAGATCCATACATTTACATTAACCATGTTACAAATACTAGAACTTGAGCCCACAATGCTTCTTTATATCAGCATATTAATGTGGGAAATCAAATAACTATGTTGTGGGCTAGGAGGTTATACGGAACGCATTGCAAAGCAGAAAACTGCTTTCTTGACTTGCTGAAAACAGCATGCCATGCTTCACTTATCTAGTTAATGTATATCCAAGAGGCACTCACTTCGCTTATCTAGTTAATGTATACTTAGGGGCTAGGTCCTGCCTATGCTCATAAATTCCTTAGACCACGTTATTGCATGGAATATTTCACCTTGTCTTAACTTGTTTTTATGCACCTTTCTATACATTCTTACTGGCATGTAGCCCACTGAGTATTGCACAATGTTATCCTAAATGTCTGCTCAATAAATACGGGAGCTTGAGAGTAGCTCAGAGAGACTTCCGTTAGCCTCCCTCTCACCTCTCCTGACTTGCATGCAGTCTTGAGTAATCCTTTGCTGGGCAAAGCCGATAGCTGAACCCACATATTAAAGTTTATAACTGACATTCAAAGTTCAATGACTACCTACAAAAGTGTTTATCACTCCATACATAAGTAGACACTTTTCACCAACAGTACTAAATATATATTTTTGCTCTATATATTTATTCTCTTACCTATCTATATCATTCATGCTCTCTAATCCACAACAACCAGTAAAACGTAATTCAGAATATATTTTTTCAAAGCTCTAAGAACACAGAATGATTTTAACTTTTTAAAGGAACACTACATATTCACACTTCAATTTAATATTTAATTCTTACAGTCTATCCCCTCTTTCATCAATTAGAAGACTAAGAGTCACCTGTTGTACAAGTTAAGTGACTTGAGGACATTCAAAATCAGCAAGTAGAAGAAATGATACAAATAACATCCATTTCTGATTTGTAGTATTTGAAAGGAAAGCCATACCCCAAAGGCAAGCTGTTTCTGAAACAGAGTGTGTAGAAGAAATGGTAGTTTGGAATAGGATTTAATACCAATTATGTTTTAAACAGTTTTTGATTCACTTTTCACTTTCATAATTTTACCACTCCACAAGGCTCTGGTGATTCCTTTGGGAAACAGAATTAAAAAAATAAACCAATATAGTACAGAGTCATATGATGGGGTGATGATGATAATGATAAAGCCAAACATACTTAATGATAACAATATAATTTATAAATTATGTTAATATGTCATCTCTTTTGATTCTCACAAAATTTCTGTAGATAAGAAAAATAATATTATACCTCTGCTTCTGACAATATTGAAATTTAGGTCATTCTGAAACTCTTGCAAAAAAACTTACGAATTCTAGATGCATTCTTTAAAATAAATAAATGACCTCATGGCATCTGAAATAGTGGGAGCTCTGAGAGAGGAAAATTGATGGAAAGTGACTGCAGGTCATAAAAATGATGGAGAGTGCTTGGTCATTAGGGGGGAAATTTTGTCTGTCCAAGAGTGTGATGTAGGATTGGATCTTTTCAATCTGGGACTCTTAGGGAAGGTATACAGAGGAGGCTGCTATGGAGCACAAGGAAAAGCTAGTGGCCTAGCCTACAGATAGAAAAACTGCTTTGTCTTAGAAATTATAATCATGGGATTGCCCACATATAAGTTTTGAGTTTGAATTTATAGTCTCTGCACAGTCAGAAGAGCTTTAACCTGAAAAATCAACATTAGCTATTGGGAACCCAATGGGTCACTGAATTTTGGGGGTCATTTGAAAGCACAAAGACCAAAACTTCTCTGAGTGGTTGCATCACAAAAACTGGCCCAAAGATTGAGATACATGAATTTTGGCTGAACCTGAGTTTACAGTCAAATTCAAAAACACACGAGGAGCCTATCCACAATGAACAGCCAGTCAGGGGGAACAAACAGCAGACTAACTTCCTGCTCTCTTCTCAGATCAGTAATAAATCGATAGGATACATGTTATGAAACAAATATGTTCAAAATGTCTAAACATACAAAGCCAATATAAAAGAAGAAATTGTTACTATCATAAAAGAAAAGCAGGTGACTTCTGTTCTGGGGAAGAGGAGTAGACATAATTTCCATATCCCTCCTCCTAAATACAATCATAATCACTTGTTGATATAAATTGTTTTATATATAAAACAAACAATATAACACTCTGAAATTTGGAGAGAAGAAGGTAGACTGGATATGGACCCAAGATGTTATATGACATGACAACAACTCAGGAACGCTAATGAAAACAGCCCGAAAAAAGCCCCAACGAAAGCCTGTTCATTCTAGCCAAACAACCAGGAAAGGGTCAGCCTAGCAAGACAGAAAACTTTATACAACTTCTCTACTTCAGCAAAACACTCTAAAAAAATCTTTGGTCCCACCCCACCTATACCAGCAAAGGCCAAATGAGTAGCGTAGGTTCCTACTGCTGGCCAAGATGTAACAAGCTACCCCAGCACTCCCACACACAGAGGTGGTGTCAGAAAAGGCCAAAGATGGAGCCTGAACTTTCATCTTTGTCAGACTGGACTCAGCACCTCCTCCTATGGTATAAGTAAGTAGCAGTGACAAAGTAATCCTAACCCTCCCAGCCAGGGAAATCAATGGAGGCCTAGTGAGGCGTCAGAACTCTTCTTACCTCCCAGTAGTAACAAAAAGTGTCCTCACCTCCCCTCTGGTGCCTACTGAAGCAGAGTTGGGAAACTGAATTTCTATTCCCACCTGGCAGTAACAAAGTGGTGTTCCTTCTGTCTTTGCCTGTCAGAAAAGTGTAAAAATAAGCCAACTAAAACATAAAGTCTAAACAATGTTCAGAGTCTTAAATATACTGCACATAATGTTGAGATTTCAATTCAAAATCAATCATACAAAGCAGAAAAATCTCAACTGGAACAAAAAAAGAAAATCAGTATATGTCAACATCAAGGTGATAGAGGTGTTTGAATTATCTGACAGATTTTATAGAAGCCATCCTAAAAATGCTTCAATGACCAATTATGAATACATTTAAAATAAATGATAAAAAATTGGACCTCTCAGCAAAGAACAGAATAGAAAGTCTTCGCAATTAGAAGATACAAAAAAGAATCAAATGTAAATAAAAATGTGAATGTAAATCAAATGTAATCGATTAATGATTACCATATATAAATTAAAAAAATAAAAACAAACACCCGAAACTCAATGGATGGTCTTACAGCAGAATGGGAGACACAAAGGATTAAATCAGTGAAGTGAAATGTGCAATAGAAATTTTTCATTTTGAACAAGAGAGAGAAAATAGACTAAACAGATCATTCTACTCTCAATGAGACAGAAAATTCTTCCTACCTCAAGGGAAAGGGATAATGATATCGATTAATTTTGACTTATTATATTATGTGTGCATGTTAAAATTGTGAGGGCAGCCACTAAAGTAAAAATAAAATATATGATTTTCAAACTAGTAAAGGAAACAAATGTGAAACAAACTCAATCTGCTTAATAGAAGGCATGAATGAAAAAGGAAAGGAACATAGCAAAAACAAAGCATAAGATAGTGAACATAAATACAAATAGGAGAGAGAGAGAGGAGAGAGGAGAGGGAAGTGAGTCTTAATTTACCAGCTTTTTATAAACCTAATGACATAGCTTCTAAATGCATAAAGGGAAGAATTATAAGAAAAAGTGGAAAATATCACAATCACCATAAAAATAACAGGCAGCAAAATTTGCTAATTCTACAGAACTGAAACATGATCAGTTAGATCTAAGGAGCATGTGGGAGAAAGACATAGCACAATTACCTTAGACATGTTATCTAGTTCATTTCCTGTGAATGGGCATACTTCTGATTGAACCAAGTCCACCTGGGTTCTGTGAATGAGAAAGACCATTAATAGTTTTTACAACTGTTAAAAACAGGCATTTCACAGAAGAAAACTAAATGTATAATAAATTTTTGAAACAAGTTAGAAGTAATAATCAAGGAAAAGCCAATAATAACCACAATAATATACCTGTGAACATATGCTTAGTTGGTAAATATCAATATATACTTATTTTACTTTTTAAATGTTTATTATTTCTGAGAGAGAGAGAACAGGGGAGGGACAGAGAGGGAGACAGAGGATCTGAAGTGGGTTCTGAGCTGAAAGAAAAGAGCCCAATGTGGGGCTCTGATGAACCCCAAGGATCATGACCTGAGCTGATGACCTGAGCTGAAGTTGGACACTCAACCAACCGAGTCACCCATGTGCCCAAAAATCAATATATGTGTCAATATATTTTATGTGTGCCCAAAGAAGGACAATCTTGAAAGGGCACAAACTCATTGGGGAAAGTGTGGTTCCTCTCACAGCTTAGTACAGAAGTTCACTGGTTTGGCCAGGTAAGAGCTAGTCTTGATGGCTGGGCAAGTGTTAGGCTACTCATTGTGCTGGTGAGGAAACAGGTAGTCAGCAACTGGTGGGGTGTGTGTGCACAAGAACTCTAGGTTCTGGCATGGGTAAAAACCTTTCAGAGTGGGGAGACTTGGTTTTTGTGTGGAGAATGCTGTGAAAAGGTTATCACCAGAATGGGGCCACAAGGTCACAAAAGTATTGCATTCTGGGTCCCTGGCTGGGACAGCCTCCAGTGTGTTTCCACACATCCACACCACTGACCCTAGACCATGCCTGAACTGGTAGCAGAGTCTCTTCATCTTGCAATGTGCCTCTGGGTTCCTACTCTGAGAAAGGTTAACATCATGCTCACTGTAAAGCAGAAGTATTTAAAGGCATTCTGTTTATTACAGGGCATCTAATGAAGGGTGAATTCAGAGCTGAGAAGCAATAAATTGATAAATAAAACTAAGTTCAAATGTGTTAAGCCATTTTGTAGGATAACTGGAAACATGTAGTACTGCTAAAGATACATGCCCTTTATAATTTAGCAATTATTCTGCTAAGAATACATTCTGGAGAACCTCTAGCACATATTTACTCACAAAAATGTTCATTTTAATATTGTTTATAATAGCAAGCACTGAAACAAGCTGGGTGTCTATTCACAAAAACTTGACAGATTAGTAGTGTATTCATACAATGAGAAAACTACAGCATTAAAATGAACTAAAACAGGGGCGCCTGGGTGGCTCAATCTGTTAAGCATCCGACTTTGGCTCAGGTCATAATCTCATGGCTCATGGGTTCAAGCTCCACATCGGGGCTGACAGATCAAAGCCTAGGGCCTGCTTCGGATTCTGTGTCTCCCTCTCTGTTTATCCCTCCCCTGCTCTTGCTTTCTCTCTCTTTCAAAAATAAACGTTAAAAAAATAAATTAAATGACCTAAAACTATGTGTATGACTATTGATAACTGTCTCAAATAAATTATTTAGTGGAAAATAGCTAGTTGCAAAAGATTTAAATACACATGCAAATCCAGGCTATCTATTTCTTTGTGGATATGTTCCTGTGAGTAAAACTATAAAAATAAGTCATGGGGATGTTAAATACCAAACTCAGGTTAACTGTGGAAAATTAATTTGTGCCGCTATATAAGATGCTCCAACTAACAAGTGTAGGAGGGGAAAAAAACCATTTTTCCCTCTACCCATCCTAGGCTTATTGGCTAAGGGCCTGTGCATTAAACAAAAGACAGATAAACAAGAGAAAAACACGCAGAAGTTTATTAACATGTGCAATGCATCTACATGAGAGCACTCAGAAATGAGTAACAGAAAGAGTTGGTTAGAACTTGGTCTTATATAGCATTTTAAAAGAACTATGAATTTTAGAGAAATGACAAGACAAAAGAAAAGGTGTCTGAATTTCCACGGGAGCCAACTGTGGGAAGGCAAATATATGGAGAAACAAATAAAACATAAAAGTCATCAGCCTTTTAGTGAGTTTGTTATATAGATTCCTTTGGTGCCCTCTCTGGGCTGAAAAGGATCTAGAGTTGTCTGTGGTAATTAACTTCTATCCTTCCTGGTAGAGAGCAGATGGGGGGACACCTTTACAAATTTATGTCCCACTTTTAGGCAAACAGCCGGGGGAGTAGTGAGCTTTTCTTGTATCTGCTTCTCAGTTACCTTCAGCTCAAAATGATTTAGATGCCAAAGTGGTATATTTTGGGGTGGTGTGTGTGTGTGTATGTATGTGTATGTATATATGTGTGTGTGTGTATATATATATATATACACACACACACACACATATATGTATAGTTATGTTGTTATATTTATAATATATATATTGAGGATTGGGGTGGCATATTCTAATACCTTTCACAATATTTTAGTCCTAATAAAAATAAAGGAAATATGGTAAACATTAAAATGTCACAAAGATGAACATTTTAAACAAAGATATTAATAGTTGTCTTTATTTTCAGTGTACTTGAAATATTTAAAATCATCTTATACAAGTAAGGATAAACAGAGACTCACAAAGTTAAGTCATTTGTCCAAATACTTATTCTTAGTTTTTGACAGAACTGAGAACAAGAATCCATGTCCTGTAAGTTCTAATTACTTATCCTTTCCTCCATATCCACCACGTGCTCTAGAAGCAAGGATACAGCATACCCTTCCATTAAAGCCAAAGCATTTCCATTTAGGCAAGAAATGTACTTTTCCACACATCTTCCCTAGAGTATCTGGTTGAACTGTGTAGAATTCACAGAAGATATTTACTCTACATACTGTCCAAGAGTTGAATGACCCTTTCTTTTGCTCCTATGGTCATCATTGTAATTGTCAATAATATGAGATGTTACTTACTTTTTTCCATTGGGCATATGTAGTGAAAGGTATTAATAATAATCCCCATTGGAAGATGGAACTTGGCTATTTAATACTAATTCTCCAAAGCTTCAATTAGTCAATTAGATAAAACCACGGGACTACTCCAATTTGACAAAAAAAAAAAAAAAAAACATCTATAAATATTGCTACTAGAAAGAGATTAATCCCACAACAGAAAAATTGAAAAATTCAAGTTACATCTCTGATATGCATTATATCAGGTAGGTTGTACCTGAAAAAGACATATATTAGAAATAGATTATGTCTAGTTACAAATTCAATTATTACACTGTGCTTCAGAGAAGATCTATAAATGGGAGAAAAGTGTATTAGAAGTCAAAGAAAGTGAATCAAGAGGAGGATGTTCATGTTGTCTTAGCATGATTAGGAAAATTTGTTAGAAATTATGTACAAAGGTAAAGTACCTTGGGAGATTATGACAAACTCTGTACTTAAAAAAATCCATTATTACACTCTTACCTATCACCTAAAGAAATTAAATAAAATGCAAATCAAGGCTATATATTTCTCGGTGGACATGTGCTTATGGAATAAAGCTATTTTTAAAAATAGTGGGTGTTAAATACCAAACTCAGGTATTTATATATATCAGGCTTATATATAGCATTAATGATTTATTTTACTTACTGTGTGTTTAGAGTAAATCAGACAGCATTTATTTAACTTTATAGAATTATAGTGGAAATTTCTTCTAAGTATCTCATTTCTGTCACTTTTTAAACAGTTGGTAAACAAAATATGGTTTACTTTTAATACAACAAATAATATTCTATGCTATGATTCAAAAGAATTATTTTATCCCCTTTGTAATTGCTGGTTTGATTATTGGCACTGTTTTTTTTTTAAGTTTATTCATTTTGAGAGAGAGCGAGTGGGGGAGGGGCAGAGAGAGAGGGAGCGAGAGAGAATCCCAGGCAGGCTCTGCACTGTCAGTGCAGAACCCGATGTAGGGCTCAAACTCACAAACCATGAGATAATGACCTAAACTGAAGTTGAATGCTTAACTAACTGAGCCATCCAGTTGCCCCAGTCATTAAGGTGTTAATGATTTAAGTGTGAGTTTGTATTACTAATGAGATGGAATATTCTTGTTCCATGTAGAAATGAATTTTATATAGGTGGTTTATGGTTTGCAGAGTTGAAAGTCATTCACTGGGAAGGTCTTTTTTGCACAGATTATAAGGCAGAAAAGTTGAATAAATGACCGATGTGAAGTGAAATATATTTCAGTTAACACTAAAACACATACATGGAAAATATTCCATGCACATTTATATAACAAGTCCTGTGAATGGTACATAAAAAGCATAAGAATACAAGAATCACTGAACACGGCAGAGAAAGAATATCTACACAAAAGCTCTTTGAGAGAGTACATAATCTACATACAAGCAAAGTGCTATAGCAACATTAAGAAAGAAATTTCAACTTTTAAGCCTCTAGGAAGGCTTTTAGAGGAGGTGGCATTTGCACTAGAATAGATTATCTGTGAAGGTCATCAGAAAATGAATATAGGGGCACCTGGGTGGCTTAGTCGGTTGAGTGTTTGGCTTCGGCTTAGGTCATGATCTTGTGGTCCACGAGTCCTATGTTGGGCTCTATGCTGACAGCTCAGAGCCTGGAGCCTACTTCGGATTCTGTGTCTCCCTCTCTCTCTTTGCACCTCCCCTGCTCACTCGCTCTCTCTCTCTCTCTCAGAAATAAACATTTTTAAAAAAGAAAATGAATATCAAGTGTTTATCAGCTTGACAAATGTTGAATAGTCTGGTTTTGGCTAGAGAATAGCAAGTGATATATATATACACCATAATATATGGTTGTCTGTCATGCTAAGGACTTTAAATTTTACTATCTTTTTTCACTTCAAGTAGTGATGAGATGTTACAAGTGGGAGAGGGAGGTCCAGGAAAAAGTAAGTTTATAACTTGGAAGAACAGTGGCAGTTTCATAGTGAAGAAAGGTTTAAAGGGAAAAAGAGCTGAACTGAGTAGAAAAATTTTGAGCTGTGGTCTGAGATGGCTGTGTGATGTCCACAACCAACAAACTGTCAGGAATATGTGTGGATTACTGGTGTGTAGTGAGAAATGGTGCTGCAAAATTAAAGGTCATCACACAGAGGCAAATGGAATGCTCAAGGAGGAGAGGGAACAAAATGAAGAGAGACTGATATGAACATAAAGTAAGAGAAAAAGCGAATAAGATGTATAGAAGGGGAAGGAACAAATCTGGAAATCTAAGCCAGGTCCTCAGTGGAAATCTATTTGTAAGGGGCAGTGCGTGGATGAAGGAATAAAAATATAAATTAAATAGTTAAATAATAAATTAAGACTATTAAAATAGATAGTAAAAAATTCCAAGAGGAATTCCAGGGGTTGTCTCACTTAAACGTATAACAAAATTAGTTATCATAACCAGGTCTTTAAAAATATTTGATAAATAAAATTTTCCTTATTGTGGTAGCAAAAGGCATAATTGAGTGTAGTAAGGTCTGAATAGGTAGAAAAGAAATAAAAGAAGGTAGAAGAATTAGGAAATTTTTTTCCTTGTTTTTGGGGAGGGGGCTTATTTCTCTGATGGTTCACATTGAACCCTTTGTCAGTAGATGTAAAGATAAAATGACAGTGGGAGAGACCACAAGGGCAAGATAAAAATGGCTTAACTCAGTGATTCTGAACTCAAGGTGACTCCTGCCCTCCCTGATATTTGGCAATGTCTAGATATATTTTGATCATCACAACAGTGAAGTACGTGCTACTGGCATCTAGTGGGTAAGACCAAGGATGCTACTAAACATCTTACAGTGTACAGGACATCTTCATAACAATTATTCAAACCCAAATGTCAACGGTGCCCAGGTGGAGAAATTTGGCTTAAGTGAAGAACTAATATTTCATAGTAGGTGGAAAGATAAGAATCAAGAGCATTTATTGAGGAGCTCTTCAATTGTAACAGAGTTACACAGTTATGGGTTACACAGTATGGGTTTCATATCATTCAGATTTAAAACTGTATAATGCAGAGTCAGAGTTAGCCCTGAAGTCAAAGATCTGGGTTCAAGTGCTAGTTCTTGACTTTCCAGGTATAACTCTAGACAAGTTATTTATCATCTCTATTACTCTGATTTCTTACTGCAAAATGGGATTAAGTGTGTTTATCATGTAATATGGGAAAATACAATTAGTCTGCATAAATTGTGTGGAGATTACTAAATCCTTGTTTTTCTCCTCTATAGCTCCATAATAATAAAACCTTTCCCTCAGGTCTGGTGTACAGATCACTTGATATAAACACAAACCTCTAACTCAACAGATGCTACCAACAGGTTTTCAACAAATCCAAGCTTTCTTTTCCATTCCTTTTCAGATTAAAAATTTTTATTCATCACTAAAAAAAATCTACCTCATTTGTTAATTTATAAATAATACATCCATAAACATTTTCATTAGGTAGAGTTCATTTTACATAACAAACCCATATGGATTGTTTATGGATTGTTCTTGCTCAACAACACTTTATTTTAGAAATGGGGAAACAGAGTCACATACAGGATAAGGAAATAACATAATTTACAGTATATTTCAGAATCTTCTCAACTATTGCTCTCATATATTATAAATACTAATTATTACTAATTCATTCATTAAATTTTTATGAATCATCTTAAATTTTTGCTCTAAATCCATACCCCACAAAAATGTCTATCTGAAATGTGGACCAAATGTGTTGCTCTGAATATTCTAGTGAGTATAGGAAATGATTCTGTACTTGAGGGTTTTCCTGTATGGAATGTAATTACATTGTAGGAGTGGAAAGTTTTTAGTTTTCCCTTCTAGGTTCTTTGGCTGATAATTAAATTGATGTACGACAGCTTAACAGGAGAAAAGCAAATTTAACTTTTATGTATGAGAGACCCATAAAAAGTATAAGACTCAAAGAAGTGACCAAAGCAGGAAGCTTTTATACCTTTTAGACAAAGAAACAATAAATATATGAGGAATTGACATGACAAAGGGCTTTGGGCTTGAGGTATTAAATTAGTGAAGAAGTAATAATGTTTGTTTATAGGAGCCTTCTTAGCCCTAAACTCCCTATGTCTGGTGATAAGGATAACTTCTACCCTCTTGGTGTATCGGAGATTTCACATGGGAAATTTATCTCCTTTCAGGGGAAGAAAGGAAGGTCAGAGTGTTCTTCTTGCACTGGCTATTTCTCAAATAACATTAACTCAAAATAATCAATATGCCAAAGTGGTATACTTTAGGCTGATATAGTCATCCATCTAAATGAGCAGCTATATTGATGAAAGGATACAAAGTTTCAGATATTCAGAATGAATAAGAATGAATATTCAGAATGAATCTAATGTACAGCATGGTGACTTTAGCTAATAATACCACATCATACACTTGGAATTTGCTGACAGTAGATCTTATTTGTCCTCACAAACAAAACAAAAAAACAAAAACAAAAATGGTAACTATGTGAGGTAACAGACATGTTAGTTTGTGTTAATCATCGCACAATGTATACGTATATCAAAACATCACATTGTATACCTTAAATATATGTAACTTTCGTCAATTATAACTCAATAAAGCTGGTGGGAAAAAATGAAAGACTTGGGATATATATCCTAGGGACTTAGACTGGTTTCATGTATGAAATAAACAGGAATTGAAAGCTATTTTTGCTTTCATGTGGGGCTAAGATTACATCATGCTCAAGTTCCTTGCTAAAACTGGTCAAATTAATTGTCAGAACTAATACGATTTCCTAAAATAGAACTTCTTGAAATTTTTTCTAGTTCAATGAAATTAGATTTATATAGCAGGGCTGTGTCTTTACCAAAAAAAAAAAAAAAAAAAAAAAAAAAAGAGAGAGAGAGAGAGAGAGAGAGAGAGAGAAAGAGATTGAGAAAGAGATGTGGTTTAAGCTAATTATTAGGATTAGTCTGATTCCAAACAAAATATATTTTTAGGAGCATGGGACATTTATAACTCAATAATTTTTCTCTCTGTGCAAAACATCCCCAAACAACTATTCTTTCATCAATTATAAAAAAGTATTAATAAGGTCACGGATAATAATAAGCAGGGAAACATAAGTTGGCCTAAATCCAATTTTTTTTCTCGTTGTATTGAGAAATAAGTGACATATATCACTGCATAAATTTAAGGTATACAGCGTGATGGTTTGATTTACGTATTTTGAAATGATTATCAAAATAGGTTTAGTTAATACCCATTATCTTATTCACATACAATAGAAAGAAAAGAAAAGAGATTCTTCTTGTGATGAGAACTTTTAGGATCTCTTAACAATTTCCTGGCCTAAACCTAATTTTGACCAGCAAAGGCAATGTATAAAGAAAATTCAGGCACTGCTTCTAAATAAGCAAGTAGAAATGAGTTTTAGATAATTAAGGTAAAGTTATAATATGCATTTTAAGAAATTACACAGATGAACAACGGACAGACTGGATTAACTAGAGACCCAGATAATATATAACAGTATCTCCTTAGTAGGAATTATCTAAATTGTGTATGATTCCCATGATAGCAGTAACATAAAATTTTGTTAATTTGGGGGTATTTAACATATTAACAACATTTACCATATTGTAATTACTTTGATAGCAAAATGTCAGAAGCTATTATCTTTACATTTCAAAGCCTTCTGTAAGGTAGGCATTTTTACCACCTTCTATCTTTTTTGAAATGTAGAATTAAAGCTCAGAAAAAATAGTCTAAAGTCAATCAGTGTGACTTTACATTACACAATAAACACGAAGCCATGAATATCGCTTGGAGAGTTAAAGAGATTACAACTTAAAAAGATTACAACTAATGATGGAAAATGACCACAAGAACCACAGATGTAAATTATTTTTGCCAATCAACAGAGCCTATGCAATTGGTTTTAAGTCACTCCTCTTGTCTTGCGATCACGAGTAAGCTCATGGATAAGCTTTTTTACTACTGTTTAGCATTATTAAGACTATCCAAAACTAAAGGGGTTCTAATGAAATAAAATTATTTAGAATTAGACATTGCCCTAAGCTCCTTGCTACTTTCCAGATATATTTTTGTGATCCCTTCACAATTTTTTATTTAGCAAATGCACACTATATCTGGGATCTCAGAATCCTTTGCATTAAAAGTCTATGGCTCATAATTCTGATCCTTTCCTATTTCCCCTTCCTTAGGGCTGTTCCAAAGCCTGTGTGCAGCCTGGATCCATGGATAAGGTCAATTCTTCAGTGGTGTCTGAATTTGTATTGCTGGGACTCTGTAGTTCTCAGGATCTCCAACTTTTCTTTTTTGTTTTCTTCTCTGTGTTATATGTGGTCATTGTGCTGGGAAACCTTCTCATCATCATGACAGTAACCTCTGATAACAGCCTGCACTCCCCCATGTATTTCCTCCTGGGAAACCTGTCCTTTGTGGACATCTGTCAGGCTTCTTTTGCTACGCCTAAGATGATTGCAGATTTTCTGAGTGAACACAAGACCATCTCCTTCAGTGGCTGCATAGCCCAGATTTTCTTCATTCACCTTTTTACTGGAGGAGAGATGGTACTACTTGTCTCCATGGCCTATGACAGATATGTAACTATATGCAAACCCCTACACTATGTAGTCATCATGAGCCGAAGGACGTGCAGTTTCCTGGTAATGGTCTCCTGGGCTGTGGGCTTGGTGCACACATTAAGCCAGTTATCATTTACTGTAAACCTGCCTTTTTGTGGACCCAATGTTGTAGACAGCTTTTTTTGTGACCTTCCTCGAGTGACCAAACTTGCCTGCCTGGACTCTTATACTGTTGAAATACTAATTGTAGTCAATAGTGGAATTCTTTCCCTAAGTACTTTCTCTCTCTTGGTTGTCTCTTACATCATTATTCTTGTCACCGTCTGGTTTAAGTCTTCTGCTGCAATGGCCAAGGCATTTTCAACACTGGCTGCCCATATAACCGTGGTAATATTGTTCTTTGGACCTTGCATCTTTATCTATGTGTGGCCCTTTACCACTTACCCTGTGGATAAACTTCTAGCCATATTTTACACCATTTTCACTCCCATTCTAAACCCCATTATTTACACACTAAGGAACAGGGATATGAAGGCTGCCATGAGGAAGATTATGACCTATTACCTGAGGCCCAAGAAAATTTCTGAAATGCCACTAGTAGTGAGGAATTCTCTTTATTAAGACAAAAGTCCTTCAAATTCCTCCAATCAGTACTCTATCTATAAATATTTTCAATATGTTCTTGTGGTGTATTTCAACTATGGTGGAAGTGATAAAGAAGATGATATAGAGAGAATATGATTGATATTAACAAGTCTTTTCCCAGCTATTACCTAAGCAAAAGCTAAATATAAAAAAATAAGGAAAAATATATCATGATTACTGGTTCTGAAAATAAAATATAGAATGATGAAGGGTGAACAGTATCAGTGCTTTCACTGCTTTACTTGCAGGTAAATATGATGGAAAAAGGGGAGTACCTGCTTATTTGGTGAGTATAATTCTTGGGGGGCATAAACTTACATGCTTCCTGATCTTATCAATTTCCTAAATTATATACCTATATACAATCTATATCGATGAATAGTATTCAGGAATCTGAAACTGAATTTTCCCAACCAGAAGATAGCCATTTCATAGATTTAAGTGTAAAGACTCAAGAGGAGATTCTTAGATTATGAAATCCCTCTGCTAATGTCAATTATGCCCATCCCATATTGTTTTCCAATAACCAATGATACTTTAAAATGAATAATACAGGGGCTCCTGGGTGGCTCAGTTGAACATCCGACTTCTGCTCAGGTCATTATCTCATGGTGTGTGGGTTTCAGCCCTGAGTTGGGCTCTGTGCTGACAGCTTGGAGCCTGAGTCCGCTTCCGATTCTGTGTCTCCCTCACTCTCTGCCTCTTCCTCACTTATGCTCTCAAAAATAAACATTAAAAAATTTTTTTAATGAATTGTACATAATCAGGGGCTTGCATCTCAAATATTTCATTTTATGGTCTACGATCAGTTAAGGTAATTTCAGTTTCCTCTGCAATTACAAGTTGCAGAAAAGAATTTTTAAAGCTGAACTACTTCAACACTGACTTTTTACTTTGTGCTATAAGTAGTTGTATAACAATTCTTGCATTTGGAGCAGGCATGGAGTTCTTAGTGACAATGAATCAATGTTAAACATACAACCCAACTGCAATCTGGACCGCCCCTCACCCCCCCCCCCCCACCAAGACCTCTGGATCTCTACCCTGAACTCTAAAGACCATTAGATTTATTTATTAATGGTGAAGTTTTTACTTTCCCTAACTCCTCAATTCATAAAAAGTAATCAAACACAAACATCACTCTCTCCTTTATGCCAAGAATGAAAATGCTACTTTTGCTTTTTGCTGTTTGCTTTATCTTCCCAATTCCATTTCATCTTCTTCGAACCCAACTGTAATAGAGCATCGTTTAGTAAAATACTGAAAAAATCCTGAGAATTTTCTCTTCTTCAATCCCACTCAATTTTTAGTCTCTCCATAGCATTCTAGTTCTTCTGAGACCTGATATTCTTTGCTATTTTCTACTCTCAAAGTTTACCTTCCAATAAGGGTAGCTTACCAGTAATTTACATTTCAGTGCTAATATAAATCTACCAGTTATGTCTTAAAGGAAAACATACACATTCATTTTTTTCTAATTTTAGGATATAATTCCATCAACAGGAAGAGAGGAGAGTTAGCAGATTAGATCTGAAAAAAGAGCAGAAAGAAGAGATCTTATCAATGTTTCTTGACTCTGTACCATACAGGCTGCCTTTTACTCTATTCAGGATACAAGGTCCAGCCTTATGATTCATCTTCTTATTGAATAAAGGATTATGTAATATGATTTTTTTTCCTAATCAGCCTGTAGTACCAAAGTATGGGGGAGGCAGAATTCATTACAAAGCTTATTAATTTCATTCTTTTTGCAATGCTAGGTGGTTTGATTACTCTAATATGAAATTAAGCCATCTTGCTTGGTATTTTATAAACATGTTATGCTAAATATAGTAAACAAAGAGAATCAATATGCTAAGAAATTTAAAAGTATGTAATCTGCTTAACTACACCAGTTATTAGCTATTCAGTACTCATTCTTTGACTATGAGATTCTTTTGAAAATGTGATGAATATTGTAGTTCTCCTTTGCAAACAAAGCATAAACACTTAAACATAAGATTCCATGTAATGTTTTACTTCAGAAATTAATTTCATTCTTTTGAATCAAATATAAACAGAATTTTAAAAAATTATTTCCTTTTTTACTTCTAGGATATTTTTGTAAAATTAATAAATTTTTACTAAAATAATATAAAACTTGTGTAAGTAATTTTAATTATGTTCAGTTCTTCATTTTAACCGTCAGAAGACGGTTGTCAGTTTAAATAAAAATACTTTGTAAAGTGATATTTAACAGGGAAAATTATATGCTGTCTATGATATTGAATTAATCCTGAATTTTTATCTTAATGGAATCCTTCAAATATAGTAAGTATTAAGAAATGGAGTCTGCACTCTCATAGCTAACATTTACAGACAAGGAAATGTTTGAGTCAAAGAACTCCAAATTCTTCCAAAGTTTTTGAGTTTTTTTCACATGGCATCACTTACATTGCTTATGAATGAACAAATTATTTTTGTAAGGTCTCATTCAAGAAAAGTTGATGTGCCATGCATATTTCAGTGAAGTTCTTCAAAAGAATGCCTGGAAAGCCAACAAATTTTCTTGTAATAGAGAAAAACATATTTATTCTTAATTCTTGATATAATCTCATGGCAAGCTGGATATTCAAAGTCCTACATTTTGAATGTTGATGAAATTGACTAGACACAATTTCAGAGCTGTTAGAAGGATTTCTAGCCAATGCATGCCAGGAAAAAGAACAATGATCACAACAACGTGTGGTGTTTCCTCTCACCAAAAAAGTAGCAAGAGCGGATACATTGCTGGAAATAAAATACTCTATTTAATAAAGAGAAATGTATTTTTTCCTTTGTGTATTTCTTGACAAAGAAGCTCTATCAATGACCAACTCATTGCCTCTTGACATGAAGTCCACCATTCATTGGCCTGCTTTGTGATACCAGACCTGGACTCAAACCTTTCTCCTTTGTCATGAGAGGTTGCTGGATGAACATGACGGAAGGAAGAGGCTTCTCTTCCCACTTCCAGTATGCTTAATTTCTTTCTCCTACAGTGCAGCTGCCATGGGCCACTCAGTGGCACTCAACCTCCAGCAAGTTTTGTTGCCAGTCTCAGTCTTCAATTTCCTGCACCTCATTCGTTCCATCTGTGGACCAGTTCTTGCACGCGGCAATCTGGGGAACTTCTCATCCAGGAGGCCTATTCATATGCTCTCCAGAGTTCTGAAACCACCCTTGGGGAAGGGATCCCCCTTCCAAATTTATTCCTTTTTTGAGGTCTCTCCTTCAGCCTTAGTGCAATTTGGAGTTCTGTCTTACCCTCTTTTGGTAATCTCTATTACCAGTTACTAAGTCTTCATATTCAGTATTCCCTGTTCAAATTACCAGTGTGGTTTCTGTTTCCTAACTGATATAGAAACATGTAAGTATTTTGAAGATACTGAAAACTCAGAAGCGTCTAAAAGTGGTTCATAAAATATGACATATAATGAGGAAAGTCAGGAGCTGGCTGAACCAAAAATGTGTTGGCAGTTTTATCTGTTTATATACTGAAGTGAAATTCATCTATAACATATTGCAAAATATGAAAAATCCTAGCACCTATGAAGTGGATAATATCATTTGCAAACTCACTGTTTAAATTTATTTTCTCTCATTTAAGACAACAAACACTAACCTCAAAAAAATTAAAACAAAATAAAAATGCATTCTCTGCCCAAAGCCAATGAGACTATTTCCATTGATTAAATAAAGGTTTGTTTTTGTTTGTTTTTCCTCAATCATTCGTGGATTTTTTTTTTTATGTGATAAGAAACCTTGTGGAGTGCTCTCTAATGAGGGAAAATAGATAACTCAAGTGTATAGAGCACTTATTCCTGAAAGTCTGTATTAAAGTTTTAATCATCAGTCTGCTTTTCACAAAAAGATCCTACTGAAGAAAAGATAAAGCTGCTTGTATCTTTACCCTGAGGCACTTAAGACCATTGCCAAGGCAGAAGCAGCACCACTTTGTGTTATCACATTTTTGTGCCATACATTCAATGACAAAAACAAAAAAAGCCAAAGAGTTCAATGACATTAATAAACTTTTTTCCATAAAATATTTCAAATTATTCTAGTTCCAATAAAACAAAGAGAGAAATTCATAATACTAAAACCAATGTATTTTCAATTTACTTTCTAACAGCTATTCAAGGTTAATACCATAATATTTCAGCTGGAAATGAGACATTTAGTACAATAGAATCCCATGAATCCCCTGTTACATTTTGTTTAAAACAAATCTTAATATAATTTAGTAATAAACTTTTTTTCATACACATATTTCAAAATGGTAAGACAATTCAAAGTATTTTTTTTTCTGTCTGGTTCACAGATATCTGTAGACTTTTCCTCTACTACCGAGAAACTGGGAAATAAATTCAACTATAAAAAAGTGGCGAAATACATGTATATTTTAGAAATGTGAAAATACCATTTGTACTGCTTGTCAAAGACTTGGATTTGAGCACTGACTACATTACTATTATGTGACCTTGAGCAGGTGACGTGCTTTTGCTCAGGTCACCTTCTTAAAATCTTTCTATTCTTATCCATTATTCTCAGGACAAAGGGAAAAAAATCCTCATTAACCTGGTTAATAAGGCTTTTGGCTCTCTACTCATATCACTGTGCTAACCCCACACCCTCATTTGATTAATATATTTCTCCCTGACAGAACTAAACTCCATGAGAATAGGGACTGTGCCTATGGTAATGAATATATTCCTAAAGGGTTTTTTGTAACATGAACATTTTAAATAGTAGGGAGATGATACCAAAAGCTAGGGAAGACCTGTTTGTTCCCTCCACTTTCAGAATGTAAATTACTTCTGCTGTGTGTATGAGCAAAACTTCAGACAAGGAATAGAAATTTAATGCATAGCTCAGAGGGTATTTAAAGGAGTTGATGTGATGTAACAGACTCTGGAGAGAAAACAATATGGACAGTGGGAAGTGGACCTCAAGATGCTAGCTTAGGATAAGAGGCGAAAAAATTTTAGTCCATTAAAATCTAAATACATTAAAATCTTGGTTTGCAAGGATAATTCATTCCAGAAACAAGCTTGTAATCCAAAGCACTTGTATATCAAAGTGAATTTCCCTACAAGAAATAATGGAAACTCAGATGATTCATTCCACAACCCAAAAAGATTCATATAAAAATGATTACAATACTGTAATACAAAATAATAAAGAAACAACAGATGTTGGCTAGTATGTGGAGAAATGGGAACCCTCTTACACTGTTGGTGAGAATGCAAACTGGTACAGCCAGTCTGGAAAACAGTGTGGAAGTTCCGAAAATTAAAAATAGAACTACTTTACAACCCAGCAATAGCACTACTAGCAATTTATCCAAAGGATACAGGAGTGCTGATTCATAGGGGCACATATACCCCAATGTTTACAGCAGCGCTATCAACAATAGCCAAATTATGGAAAGAGCCTAAATGTCCATCAACTGATGAACAGATAAAGAAGATGTGGTTTCTATATATTATGGAATAACATATAGAATAATATATTCTATTGCCATTCCAATAATATATTCCATATATTCATTGCTTGGCAATGAGAAATCTTGCCATTTGCAACAATGTGGATGGAAATGGAGGGTATTATGCTAAATGAAGTCAGTCAGTCAGAGAAAGACAAGTATCATATGTTTTTACTCTTATGTGGAGTTTGAGAAACGTAATAGAAGACCATGGGGGAAGGGAAGGGGAAAAATAGTTTCAAACAGAGGGAGGCAAACCATAAGAGACTCTTAAATACAGAGAACAAACTGAGGATTTATGATGGGGGCTCAGGAGAGGGTAGAATGGATGATGGGCATTGAGGAGGGCACTTGTTGGGATGAGCACTGGGTGTTGTAAGAAAGGGATGAATCATGGGAATCTACTCCCGAAGCCAAGAGCACACTGTATACATTGTATGTAAGCTAACTTGACAATAAATTATATTATAAAAAAAAGAAAAAGAAACAATTAACCTGCACTTACCTTTGAAAACCTTCATGGCTGATGTCAGGAAGACAAAAGAGAAGAAGGTTATTGTGTAGGATGACTTTCACTATCGCTAGCAGAATCACTGCTATCTTTTGGCTCAATGGAATCTTTTTCTGCATGGGGGCCATTGTGTACACTTGCATGGATGTTGACTACAGTAAACTAGTAATAAATTATTGTCATATACTGTATTTAATGTAACTGGCAATAAGGCAGCAGAGGAAAGGGTCTATATCTGCAGGCAGCCTGACCTAGAATGAAGCACAGTATTCCTAAGGTTACTCTTGTATGGAAAAGCAAAGGACTGTCCATAGGTGCTTTGAAGTGACAAAAAATACACTAGCACCAGTTGTGGGCACCTTCCAATGTTCTGAAAAATCACTGATTTCTGCCAAGCACTGTGGCCAGAGACTGAGCATGTGAGAATGGGAGACAATCATCCACAATCCTGCAGTGAATGAGTGAGTGAGTGAGTGAGTGAGTGAGAGAGGAAGAGAAGAGAAGAGAAGAGAAGAGAAGAGAAGAGAAGAGAAGAGAAGAGAAGAACCACTGGATCAGTTGTGATCATGTGACATTCAGCATCACATATTACTCATATTGCAAAACATTGTTTATCGAATTAAAATTTATTACAAATGTTTGCTCATCTTGTGGGACACTCATAGAAGAAGTTTTTCACAGTTCAAGGCTTTACTGTAATTGTAAATAATTTGATTCAAGCTACCATAGGGTAAAAGGAAAGCGTTAGCAGTACAATCTCTAAAAATGCAGAGTAACAGAAACCTTCAGGAGAAACATGAAGTGCAAGACACTTCAAGATAGTCTTTAGAAGATCGAAAAGGGAGAGAACAATCTGAAAGCAGAGTCAAGATGCAGTATTTTGCCATTAGTATTTTACTCTTTTGTCAAGAATTACATTTCATCATAAATACTTTTCTTTGGAGAAGATCCTTGCTATATAATATGCTGTGTTTTCAATATCCTGAAATTCCAATATAAATTTTTCTCAGGACCTAATACACGAAGGATACCATGAAGTACTGAAATGCCAATAAAAAGTTGAAGAAATCTTAACTCTGTTTTGTGATAGCATTCTCACAATTAAAGAAAAAAAAATAGCAGTCACTCCCTAACCCTCTGAAACATTTACAGTTGACTCATTTCTGTATTGGCTCTCCTACTTTGTCACAATATAGTCCTTAGGGAACTTAATGGTCCTGGTAATCTATACATCATAATAGTTCACTAGGTTGAAAGCATATAGTGATCAGACCTGTGAGAAGAAAGTGACATAAAACAAGGGTAAGAGATAATCTCTAACATTTCAGGGATCAGCCAAATCATTCAGGTTTCAAGGGTTCGAATACGCTGGGACATGCTATATAATCCCCTCACGGACATACAAGACATGTAATTTTGCTTTGTACTTCTTACAACTGATAAAGACACACACTGCTTGCAGGCTCAATGTATATTGGAGGCAGCATAAAGTTGCTTTGTAGACACTACTTTGGTACAATTTTAGCTTGACTCACACAGGATTTCCAGTTTTCAATAAATTCTTGTACTAAGTCCAGTTTTGAGTGCAAGCTTCCCTGCTACTCAGACTATATAAACCAGGAAAAGCAGAAAGAGAGGTATGGATGATACATAAGAACATTTTGGGGACGCCTGGGTAGATCAGTTAAGCATCTGACTTCAGCTCAGGTCATGATCTTGTAATTTGTGGGTTTGAGCCCTGCATCAGGCTCTGTGCTGACAGCTCAGAACCTGGAGCCTGCTTCACACTCTGAGTCTCCCTCTCTTTTTGTCTCTCTCTTTGCTCATGCTCTGTCTCTCTCTCTCTCTCTCAAAAATAAATATTAAAAAAATAAAAAAAAGAACATTTGGTAAATCTTTTGGTAAAGTCACTTAGAAGAATGACAATACTAACCCCTAGAATCCTAGAATAGAAAAGAAGCCCTGCATCCTGCAGCAGAGAACTACACACTGACTGAAAAGCAAATCCTAGCATGCTACAGGACCTATCAGAGACTGAGTTCCTAACCACGGGTTCTCAAGTGACTATGACACTAACACTGCTCATCACGACCAAGTTTTAACAAGTCACTATTTCTAGCTGTCAAGGCAGCAAGCCATCATGTATTGTAACCAGTACATCTGGGAACAGGCTGAAGTAGGTATAAAAGCATAAATAATCAGCACCATGAAACAGTCCAGAATTCTATATTACCTATTTCTGTTTCATCAATGCTTTTACTTCAGATCAATGTTATGGCTTTATAGAAGGGTTTCTATAAGTAGTTTGACTCTATCTTGATGCAAGCCAAAAAATGGACTACTGTGGCATTCTAGCCCACTCAGATGACTCTAACAGAAACTGCTGAGGGAAAATTCTGTTCCTGGGAAGAGCCAGAAACATTTCATTCAATTATCAAATTTGGGATGGAGACTTGGTCCTAAGTAAAAATAAATATGAATTCCTGGACAGTGAAAAATAGTTTTGCTTGTTTGTTTAGGGGTTTTGAAAGATCAAAATTGGAAAACGTGGGAGAGAAAAATGAGGACAGATCTATGGGAGTAAGCACAAAGTGTGTGGATTTCTGCATTTCATATCCATGCCCATCTGAGACCAAAACCATGGAATCCCTTTTATCAAGGTTAGTTCCCAATACCTGATCAGCAGAAAGGACTGATCCAGAAAACCTGTTAAGGTGTCATTCCTCAGTAAGACCACATCCATTTAGTGGCAAGTCAACTACATTACACCCGTTCCTCCAAGCAGGGCATAGTGATTTGTCCTTATTGGGACTGACTCTTACTCCAGATATAGGTTTTCCTTCTCTGCCTGGGATCCCTCGTCTAGGACATTATCCTAGGAGTATGCTTTCGTTAGCTTCTTAAACAGATAAAATAAAAAATGATAAATATTTTCTTAAAAATAAATATTTTTTGAAAGAAGTTACTTTATATTTAGATTTGATTTAGAGACACTAATTCTTTGTCAACACTGATTCTCTCTAATCAATAAAAGACCCATGCCTCCCTATATCTTTTATTCCTTTCATATTTTCACTGTTTTAAAATGTTCATCATGTGAGACCTGTGAATTTATGATTAAATTTTTCCAGATACTTTATATTTTATCTTTTGTTTCTGCTCTGAGTGGAAACTGTCCTTCATTGTATTTTATTTGCAATTTTATAAAGTTCTTCTCATTAGGGGCATTTGGTTGGCTGAGTCAGGAGAGCATGCAACTCTCAATCTCGAGGTCATGAGTTCGAGCCCTACATTGGGCATGGAGCCTACTTAAAGTTTTGCTCATTAAAATGCATTTTTAAAATTATTTTGAAAATCATACTTTTACCAAATATTCAAGATATAAATGCATAGAAAGTAAAACTTTAAAATATTTCCTAAACTTACTATTATGTGTATAGTAAATATATTTCGCCAGAGCTTATACTTTTAAAAATATTTACATTAGTGATTCACGTTAACTCCCTTTTATACATTTTTTTACCCATATCATTTTCTTTCCAGTCTAGAATTTGTATTACTAAGACATTTTAAAACTTTTTTCATAAGTTTGTCCATATTTTTGTCTTGGTTTATAAAAATGTACACAAAATTATTTTATCAATATCTGTTTTCTTTTGACATGTTTTATAATCTCACACATATTCAGATACAAAAAGTTAATATAAAAAATAATTGTAATAATTGAATATATTCCATTACATCAAAAAATTATATTGCTTCACTCTCAAATTCATAGATATGTAAGTTTTTTCCAGTATCACCTCTTTCAATCAATGCTGCAATACCACTGTTCATGCATCACTAGGTATGTGAACATTTTACTAGGGTTTACACACACACACACACACACACACACACACACACACACACACACACAGTGCCTATGTGCTAAGTGATAGGGAAACTTATTTTCAATTTCCTTCTTTAAAGAGGACCACTTGAAACACATCTACATTGCAACTTTTGGAAATCTAGAAAACTTAATATGTAAAATATAGTTGGAAAGACTGGTGACATATTTTTAGGGAGAAAGAAAAGATTTGTCATGGAAAAGAAATGACATCACCTTCAAATATTTGAAAAACCATCATGTTGAAGTGAGAATATTTTGTTCTATTAAACTACTAATGGTAGAACCACTTGTGCACTTTAACAATAGATGGAACTGTCTTGGGAAGTAGGGAGCTCCTTATGATTAGAGGAAATCACCCTGATTTATTTTATTCTGAGAGAGGGAGAGTGAGCGAGCATTGGGAAGAGAGGCAGAGAGAGAGAATCTTAAGCAGGTTCCATGCTCAGTGTGGAGTCTGACGTGGGGCTTGATCCCACAACCTGGAATCATGACCTGACTGAAATCAAGAGTTGGATTCTCCACTGGCTGAGACACCCAGGCACCCCAAAACTGATTATTTTAACAGAAAGTTCATGGTTGAAAAACCAATTGCTGGCTGGTTGTCGGTGAAAATCTAATAATATTTTGCTTTCCTAGGTACCAAATAGTTGGTTAAAACAAAACACACCTTTTTTTCTTTTCCCTTTCAGGAAAGGTAATTTTGTAAAACATAATTACTCCCACTGCAGGGTGACAACAGATTTCTAACAGTAATTTCTCACTTCCCCAGTGAAATGAGTTTCCTAGAATGAGGAAGAAGGCTTTATATTGCCTTAACTTAGGAGACTGTAATTGTATGGTCCAGGAGCAGAGGAGGAGCCTCACTACCTCAGGGCACAGCCTGAAGGGCTTGCTTCTGCTCAGCTTAGTGCAGAGACCAAGTTAAAATGCCTCAAGAATATATTGCACATATTTTCTGTATGAAGACTCAGAAGAAAGTGGGAAGCTAAGAAACTAACTGTGGGACACAAAATTTGGAGAAAATAAGGAAGAACTAAAGGACTGGGAGAAATCATTAAAGTGTAAATCACATGCATTTGATCATTGTGTTTAGACTAACTGATTTGTAAATTGTCTTCTAGATGCAAAATCAACAACTGGAAGATAGCAAAGGAAAGGTTATTGTGGTCTCAAACTGGAAACTCTACCTAGAAGAGGGAATTGCCTGCTCTCCACTTCTTTGTTAATTTCCCTCTGCATTGGCTTAAGGTAGCTCTGATTAACAGGGTCAGCATCTGATAAACAAAGGGAAGTATGCCATAACCATTATCTGTCCTTTCTCTGCTCCTCTCATGCTTTCTATTCAGAGTATATTTAGCCATTTGTTAAGCAATTATTTATTGACCAAAGGAATAGATATACAAAGTAGGTAAGTAAGGGTTAACCCTTATTGCTTTTTGCTGCTAGGCTTACAGGTAATCAACTATTATAAGACAAAATAATGAAAAGAAAAATTATGCATGTTTAAAAGTTTTATAGTTCTACTGAGATGCTTTTAGATGAGTACTGATGCAACATCATTTTCTAATTTTTTTTTAATGTTTGTTAATTTTTTAGGGAAATAGGGTGCTAATGAGGTAAGGGCAAAGAGAGAGGGAGACACAGAATCTGAAGCAGCCTCCAGACTCTGAGCTGTCAGCACAGACCCCAATGCAGGGCTTGAACTCAGGAACTGCAGGGTCATGACCTAAGCTGAAGTGGCACACTCAATCGACTGAGCCACCCAGGTGCCCCTGATGTAATATCATTTTCTATATATCAAACTTTATATTACATCAGGAATGGGGAATTCTCTGTTTATTTTGTGATCTGAAAACATTTTATCTCTGAAGTATACTAGCAATGAAAAAGTGAATGACTCATTAATGGAGAAGATTCTGGGTGTTCTGTGCATAGTACAAGGAATTCTGGGTGACTTGTATAAACTTCACATTTCCATATTATAACTCTGCACTTAAGAATTTTATAGATGGGAGCGCTTGGGTGGCTCAGTCGGTTGGGTGTCTGACTTTGGTCAGGTCATGATCTCACCGTCTGTAAGTTCGGGCCCCACATCGGGCTCTGTGCTGACAGCTCAGAGCCTGGAGCCTGCTTGAGATTCTGTGTGTCCCTCTCTCTCTCTGCCCCTCCCCCACTCACGCTCTGTCTCTGTCTCTGAAAAGTAAATAAAAAACCTTAAAAAAATTTTAAAAAAAAAGGCTTTTATAGATGAAAAAAGCCTTGGAAATAGTCTAGTTCTATCTTCTAAGGTCAGTCACACAACTAGTAAGTGGTGTATATTATTTACCTTTTCTTTTTTAAAATATTTTTTTATGTTTTATTTTGAGAGAGAGAAAGAGAGAGCACAAGCAGGGGGAGGCAGACAGAGAGGGAGAGAGAGAATTACAAACAGGCTCCACACTGTCAGCATAGAGCCTGATGTGTGGCTCGAACCCACAAACTGTAAGATCATGAACTGAGCCACTCAGGTGCCCTATTATTTATCTTTTGTAATGAGGATCTACCTTAAGTATTAAGAAGAAAATGAGGTATAACACTGAACCTGGTTTACTCCACTTGGATTAAGAAAATCAGTAAATTAGAGTAGAAAGGATTTTCTAGTTGGTTCCTGTATTTTGGAAAATGACAAATCTTATCATTCATTAGATATTAGAAACATGGAATTTACAGAAAATTTCATTTTCAGAAAATCTTTTTTCAAAGATAAAATGATCTTTAAAATTTGTATTAATACCACTAACTTCATCTAACATGTGTTAACATGAAGCTCTCCCCATCTCTTCCTCCTCCACCACCTCCTCCTCCTTCCTTTCACTTTTTATTGTTATCTTACTAAATTAACATAATATTTGGCAGGCTTTACACAATGACTCAAACACTGTAAGAAGTTCCTCATGGCATCACCTTAAACATTTTAATCTTACATTTTTTAAAAATTATTAACTGTAGTTCTTTGGGATTTTAGGTCTTAGGTCTTTAGGTCTTTTTCCTTTCTAATGTTTATTTTCCTCCTACTCTACACTTTACATTGTAAATATATGATCAGACATGTGAGCACTGTCTCCATCTTTCCACATGGAGATAAAAGTCCCATAATAGAAGTTCATATGAAGGTCAGTTCATGCCTTATTCGTCTGTTTATATTCTTGAGTAATTTAAGTTTTGGCATTCTTAAAACTAGATATCGTAATTCAACTGCAAAGATGGAAACCTGCGAAAGGGTAGGATTTAGTGCTTCAGCAACCGTAATGAAAACTTGTAACAGTTTAAACATTTTTAAATTGATATGTTTACCTGTATAATTTTGCTTTTAAAGTTTTAAATATTTATTATATTAGATATATATATATATATATATATATATATATATATATATATATACATATATATATATATATATATTATATGTATATATATATATATATATATATATATATACATATATATATATATATATATATATGTATATATATATATATATATATGTATATATATAATATATATATATCTATATATTATATTAATATATATATATATATAGATATATATATATAGAATATATATATATATATATCTATATATAATATATATATATATATATATATATCTATATATATATATATATATGTATATATATATATATATATAGATATATATATATATATGTATATATATATATATATTATATAGATTTAATGCACTCAAAATGCACCATGTATAGTTATATGGAATATTTGAAAAAGGATGGTTTCTGAAAGGTGTCACAGATTTTGCTGAATCCAGGTATGTAAGATGTGTTTAGGAAAAGACAAAAAGCGGGGTCAGAATAAATTGAAAACATACTGGTGGTTCATGCAAAATCGATCTGTATGTGACAGAAGGTAGACTTTGATAAACTACTGTTAAAAGGATGAAAGAAACATTTTTAATCTTTACAGAAACTTTCAGAGTATAAACAGTGCCTCTTCTTTCCATAAATAATATGGCAAACTGCTTCCATTAAGCTTCTGAAAACACTGTCAAGCAATGTTTTGATGTTTATGACTCTCAATTTCAAGCATATTAATCTAGTCCACTTAGCCTTTCTTTCAGGGCTAATTGCATCCATGCTTTGCTCCTGAGGTACCATTCCCACCTTAATTTTTATTGTTCCTTAGCATACCCTCCCCCAGCCAGGCCATTCAACAGATGGCTTCATGAATATGTCTTTCATACTTTTACCTTTAAATCTTTCTTCCTGTTATTCCTTTTGTATGAAACAGACTTCTCCTTCAGTTTTCACTGCCAAATTCCAAATTTTTAAGAGGTTTTAGCTTAAATTTTATCTATTTCATGACACCTTATCTCACCATTCTGGCATAATTTCTTTCATCTTACTCTAATATTTGTTATATTAATGTATCATTTGCATTTGTTTGTTTTAGACTTAATATTTTTATTTTTTAATATGTGTATCTTATCTACCAAATCATAATAGGATCCACAACGTACCTTTTTTTTCATACTTTACTTTCCATAGCCATCACAGATGTTAAATATTAGTCAACTGATTATTAATAGTTTCATTAAATTGATGTTTAATTGAAATCTTATATTTTTTTTGTCTATATACTAGATATAATGCAACAACTGTTATATTTTTCTGATTTTCTTTTACTTAGGTAACAGGAGAGTGGCTATATGGCTCACACAAATGAATCAGTGGTATCTGAGTTTGTGCTTCTGGGACTGTCTAACTCTTGGGAACTTCAGCTTTTCTTTTTTGCCATCTTCTCTTTAGTGTATGTGACATCAGTGCTGGGCAACATCATGATTATTGTCATAATTTCCTCTGACTCACATTTGAACTCTCCTATGTACTTCCTACTCAGTAACCTTTCTTTTATTGATATCTGCCAATCTAATTTTGCCACCCCCAAGATGCTTGCGGACTTCTTTGTTGAGCATAAGACTATCTCCTTTGAGGGCTGCATGGCCCAGATATTCCTTCTTCACAGTTTTGTTGGGAGTGAGATGATGTTGCTTGTAGCTATGGCATATGACAGATTTATAGCCATCTGTAGGCCCCTACATTATAGCACAATTATGAATCGGAGACTATGTATAATTTTCGTATTTATTTCCTGGGCTGTGGGCATTCTTCATTCTGTGAGTCACTTGGCTTTTACAGTGGATTTGCCATTCTGTGGCCCCAATGAGGTAGATAGCTTCTTTTGTGACCTTCCCCTAGTGATAGAGCTGGCTTGTATGGATACTTATGAAATGGAAATTATGACCCTAACTAACAGTGGCCTGATATCATTGGGCTGTTTTCTGGCTTTAATTATTTCCTACACCATCATTTTGATCACTGTTCGTCGCCGGTCCTCCAGTGGGTCATCCAAGGCACTTTCTACATTAACTGCTCACATCACAGTGGTGATTCTTTTCTTTGGGCCTTGCATTTACTTCTATATATGGCCTTTTAGCAGACTTTCTGTGGATAAGTTCCTTTCTGTGTTCTACACTGTTTGTACGCCCCTGTTGAATCCCATCATCTACTCTTTAAGGAATGAAGATGTTAAATCAGCCATGCGAAAGCTGAGAAACCGTCATGTGAATTCCTGGAAAAACTAGGGATGACCATGAAGGAACATAATCCTGAATGGGAATGAAGAGACTCTACTGGATCACAGCATCATGCCAATTATCTTTGCTAATGATATGGGTTACTGAATTATGGAATTGGAGTTTTGTACTAAGTGCAAGGGTATTGCATAAAATCAGTTCCTGGTTTAATACTGAATATAATTTTAACCCATTTGCCATTGCTTATGATTCTAAAGTATAAATTATCTTGAAAATATTTGGTAATCCTTTTAAATATTTATAAACTTAGAGACTCTAATCTACATAAAATGCTACTCATGTTACTAAACTTATGATTCTCTTCAACCCGAACACATGACATTTTTATAGCTTGCAAACAAAATATATAAGCAAACTGAGCTTCTGATACCTTCAACTTATTAATAGCATTTTTCCATATATTGACATAGTAGAAAGAAATGTGTTTTACAACACAGATTTAACCTCATTAATGTATGTTTGTTAGTTTATATTTTCTTTCCATACTGACTATTTTGGTCATTCATAATTTGGTTGTATAGACAGTTGATTCCTGAACAACATGGGTTTGAAGTGTATGGGCCCAATCATATGTTAATTTTTAAAAATAAATACAGTATAATACTGTAAATTTATTTTTTATTATTTTCTTAATAACTCTTTTCTTAAACTTACTTTATTGTAAGAATACAGCACATAATATGTATAACATGTAAAATACGTGCTAATTGACTGTTCCTGTTACAGGTAAGTCTTCCAATCAAACTTAGGAGTTCAGTTTTGAGGGAGTCAAAAGTTATACCTGGATTTTCAACTATGCATGGGGTTGGTGCCTCATAATACCCCCATTGCTCAAGGATCAACTGTATTTGGTTATTTATAATTTTCCCTATCTAGTAATAGGTTACAGTAAAATTTTTCTATTTTCCTTTAGATTATTTAATATGCATTTATACTCATTACAAACCTTTTTCTAGATATTTAGTATATCAGTAGCATATGCAGACCTTCCTCTAAGTATAATAGAGTTACATCCTGACAAACCCATTGTAAGCCGAAAATGCATTTAATACACCCAACTCGTTGAACATCATAACTTAGCTTAGGCTACCTTAAATGTGCTTAGAACACTTACATAAGCCTACAACTGGGCAAAATCATCTAATACAAAGTTTATTTCATTAATAAAATATTCAATATTTCATATAATTTCTCAAATACTGTACCAAAAGTGACAAACAGAATGCTTGTATGGGTACAAAATGGTGGTAAGTATATTGTTTGTTTACCGTCATGATCATGTGGCTGACTAGGAGCTGTGGATGCCAGGATCATGAGAAAGTATCATACCAGGACATGATCAAAATTCAAAATTCAAAGTACAGTTTCTGTTGAATGCTTATTGCTTTCACATCATTGTAAAGTAAAAAAAAATTGATAGGTCAAATCATCATAAGTTGGGGACTGTCTGTATATTCATTTTCCAAGTTTACTTATTTTTAAGTAGAATAAATTGATTATAATGAATTCTTCATTATTCACAGAAAAGGTTTAGAAGTTCCATATGTACTTAAAATATGCCAATGCACAAAGTGACAAAATTATTTGATGACCAACTCTGAAATCTATCTTTTCCTATTTCTTAGAAAGCAGAAATGGAAACGTGAGATTCATGCTCATCATATAGTAAAGTTAAAAAAATCTATTATTATTGTTTCATTTGCTAGCCAAATATTTTCTTATATACCTCTCCCTGTGATTTGCATTATGAAAAAGGCCTTGTAACAGAAAGATTAAATGTATTCTAACAATGAAGAAAAAAACAGCCATTTTACAGAAAACAGAAGGCTTGCAACTGTCATCATTCTGGATTCAGTATTTTAATTATAAGACATTAAAGTTAGTGGCTATATGCATAGAAATTAACTCTGCATGCTAAATCCTAGTACAAGCTGTTTTTTAGATATAGACACATAACCTTTTAGAACCATATTAATATTTATTAGCTAAGGTTTCTTAGAACTTCAGACTTACTGGTTCATTTGTCCAATGTCAAACATGATAATGATCTTTTAAGCTTCACTACTTTTTATATATTTTTATACATTGCCAAAAACTTTTAAAATATGCAATAAATATTAATGCAGTAATTACATTGTTGATAGCATTTTTTTTTCCTTTTAACTCTGCCTTGTTGATGAAAATGGAAGTATACTAACTAAGGTCTCAGAAGGAAACAGAAAACACATTTGGCAGATATTTTGAATATAAGGAACAACTATTCCTACAAGTCCTGGCAGAATTAAATGACATATAGGGGGACCATCAGCAGGAACTTTTGCCACCCTTATCCTGAAGGACAAGACAAGGGAATGGAAACCAGTAAGAGTTGAAGGCATAAAGGGTACCACAGGATTAGAGGAGTAAAAGATGTAACTCCTGCCAGAATTTTAGTGATGTGGCAGAGAAGTAGAAGTGGTATCAAACCATCCCCAAATTTATTAATTTAAAACAACAAGAATTTAGTTGTAAGTCCATTCTGTTCCATTGATCTACCTGTCTGTTTTTGAGCCAGTACCACATTGTCTTGATCACTTTAGCTTTGAAATATAACTTGAAATCTGGAATTGTGAGGCCTCCAGCTTTGCTTTTCTTTCTCAAGATTGCTTTGGCTATTTGGGGTCTTTTGTGGTTCCACACAAATTTTAGGATTGTTTAAACTCTGTGAAAAATTCTGTTGGTATTTTGAGAGAGATTGCATTAAATGTGTAGAATGTTTTGGTCAACTTATCTCTGACAAAGCAGGAAAGAATATCCAATGGAAAAAAAGACAGTCCCTTCAACAAATGATGCTGGAAAAACTGGACAGTACCATAGGATTTCACTCATGTGGAATGTAAGAAACAAAACAAATGAATATAGACAGGGGGAAAAAGGAGAGAGGCAAACCATAAAAGGGACTCTTAACTGTAGAGAACAAACTGAGGGTTACAGGAGGGGAGCCGCATGGTGGGATAATTTAAATGGGTCATGAGTATTAAGGAGAAAATTTGACATTTTAGCAATATTTATTCTTCCAATCCATGAACACAGAATGTTTTCCAATTTCTTTGTATCTTCAATTTCCTTCATAAGCTTTGTATAGTTTTTAGCATACAGATCTTTTAGATCTTTGGTTAGGTTTATTCCTAGGTATTTTATGCTTCTTGGTGCAATTGTGAATGGGATCATTTTGTCTTTCTGTTGCTTCATTATTAGTGTATAAGAATGCAACTGATTTCTGTACATTGATTTTGTATCCTGCGACTTTGCTGAGTTCATATATCAGTTCTAGCAGACTTTTGGTGGAGTCTATCGGGTTTTCGATGTATCATATCATGTCATCTGCAAAAAGTGAAAGCTTGACTTCATCTTTGCCAATTTTGATGCCTTTGATTTCCTTTTGTTGTTTGATTGCTAATGCTAGGATCCAACACTACGTTAAACAACAGTGGTGAGAGTGGACATCCCTGTCGTGTTCCTGATCTCAGGGGGAAAGCTCTCAGTTTTTCCCCATTGAGGATGATATGAGCTGTGGGCTTTTCATAAATGGCTTTTATGATGTTAAGTATGTTCCTTCTATCCTGACTTTCTCGAGGGTTTTTATTAAGAAAGGGTGAATTTTGTCAAAGGCTTTTTCTGCATCGATTGACAGGATCATATGGTTCTTATCTTTTATTAATGTGATGGATCACATTGATTGATTTGTGAATACTGACCAGCTCTGCAGGCCAGGAATGAATCCCACTTGATCATGGTGAATAATTCTCTTTATATGCTGTTGAATTCCATTTGCTAGTATCTTCTTGAGAATTTTTGCATCCATATTCATCAGGGATATTGGCCTGTAGTTCTCTTTTTTTACTGGGTCTCTGTCTGGTTTAGGAATCAAAGTAATGCTGGCTTCATAGAATGAGTCTGGAAGTTTCCTTCCCTTTCTATTTTTTGGAACAGCTTGAAAAGGATTGGTATTATCTCTGCTTTAAATGTCTGGTAGAATTCCCCAGGGAAGCCATCTGGTCCTGGACTTTTATTTGTTGGGAGATTTTTGATAACTGATTCAATTTCTTTGCTGGTTATGTGTCTGTTCAGGTTTTCTATTTCTTTCTGTTTGAGTTTTGGAAGTGTGTGGATGCTTAGGAATTTGTCCATTTCTTCCAGATTGTCCAGTGTGGTGGCATATAATTTTTCATAGTATTCCCTGATAATTGCTTGTATCTCTGAGGGATTGGTTGTAATAATTCCATTTTCATTCATGATTTTATCTATTTGGGTCATCTCACTTTTCTTTTTGAGAAGCCTGGCTAGAGGTTTATCAATTTTGTTTGTTTTTTCAAAAAAACAACTCTTGGTTTCATTGATATGCTCTACTGTTTTTTTAGATTTTATATTGTTTATTTCTGTTCTGATCTTTATTATTTTTCTTCGGCTGTGTTTGGGGTGTCTTTGCTGTTCTGCTTCTATTTCCTTTAGGTGTGCTGTTAGATTTTGTATTTGGGATTTTTCTTGTTTCTTGAGATAGGCCTGGATTGCAATGTATTTTCCTCTCAGGACTGCCTTCGCTGCATCCCAAAGCGTTTGGATTGTTGTATTTTCATTTTCATTTGTTTCTCTGTACTTTTAAATTTCTTCTCTAATTGCTTGGTTGACCAATTGATTCTTTAGTAGGGTGTTCTTTAACCTCCATGTTTTTGGAGGTCTTCCAGACTTTTTTCCTGTGGTTCATTTCAAGTTTCATACATTGGTCTGAAAGTGTGCATGGTATGATCTCAATTCTTGTATACTTATGAAGGGCTGTTTTGTGACCCAGTATGTGATCTACCTTGGAGAATGTTCCATGTGCACTCGAGAAGAAAGTATATTCTGTTGCTTTGGGATGGAGAATTCTAAATATATCTCTCAAGTCCATCTGATCCAATGTATCATTCAAGGCCCTTGTGTCCTTATTGATTCTGTGTCTAGATTATCTATCCATTGTTGTAAGTGGAGTATTAAAGTCCCCTGCAATTACCACATTCTTAGCAATAATGTTGCTTATATTTGTAATTAATTGCAATCTCCACATTCAATGCAATCTCAATTAAAATTCCACCAGCATTCTTCTCGATGCTAGAACAAGCAATCCTAAAATTTGTATGGAACCACAAAAGACCCCAAATAGCCAAAGTAATATTGAAGAAGAAGACCAAAGCAGGAGGCATCACAATCCCAGACTTTAGCCTCTACTACAAAGCTGTAATCATCAAGACAGCATGGTATTGGCACAAACACAGACACATAGACCAATGAAATAGAGTAGAGACTCCAGAATTGGACCCACAAACGTATGGCCAACTAATCTTTGACAAAGCAGGAAAGAATATCCAATGGAAACAAGACAGTCTCTTTAACAAATGGTGCTGGGAGAACTGGACAGCAACATGCAGAAGGTTGAAACTAGACCACTTTCTGACACCAAACACAAAAATAAACTCAAAATGGATAAAGGACCTGAATGTGAGACAGGAAACCATCAAAACCCTAGAGGAGAAAGCAGGAAAAAACCTCTCTGACCTCAGCTGTAGCAATTTCTTACTTGACACGGCTCCAAAGGCAAGGGAATTAAAAGCAAAAATGAACTATTGGGACCTCATGAAGATAAAATGTTTCTGCACTGAAAAGGAAACAATCAACAAAACTAAAAAGCAACTCACTGAATGGGAAAAGATATTTGCAAATGACATATTGAACAAAGGGCTTGTATCCAAAATCTATAAAGAACTCACCAAACTCCACACCCAAAAAAACCCAAATAATCCAGTGAAGAAAGGGGCAGAAGACATGAATAGATACTTCTCTGAAGAAGACATCCAGATGGCCAACAGGCACATGAAAAGATGCTCAACGTCACTCCTCATCAGGGAAATACAAATCAAAACCACACTGAGATACCACCTCATGCCAGTCAGAGTGGCTAAAATGAACAAATCAGGAGACTATAGATGCTGGAGAGGATGTGGAGAAAAGCGAACTTTCTTGCACTGTTGGTGGGAATGCAAACTAGTGCAGCTGCTCTGGAAAACAGTGTGGAGGTTCCTCAAAAATTAAAAATAGATCTACCCTATGACCCAGCAGTAGGACTGCTAGGAATTACCCAAGAGATACAGGAGTGCTGTAGCATAGGGGCACTTGTACTCCAATGTTTATAGCAGCACTTTCAACAATAGCCAAATTATGGAAAGAGCCTAAATGTCCATTAACTGATGAATGGATAAAGAAATTGTGGTTTATATACACAATGGAATACTACTTGGCAATGAGAAAGAATGAAATCTGTCCTTTTGTAGCAACGTCGATGGCACTGGAGAGTGTTATGCTAAGTGAAATAAATCATACAGAGAAAGACAGATACCATATGTTTTCACTCTTATGTGGATCCTGAGAAACTTAACAGAAGACCATGGGGGAGGGGAGGGGGGGAAAATTACAGAGAGGGAAGGAGGCAAACCATAAGAGACTCTTGGACACTGAGAATAAACTGAGGGTTGATGGGCGTGGGAGAGAGGGGAAAGTGGGTGATGGGCATTGAGGAGGGCACCAGTTGGAATGAGCACTGGGTGTTGTATGGAAACCAATTTGGCAATAAATTTCATATTAAAAAAAATGAGAGCATTTGTTTTGATGAGCACTAGGTGTTGTATATAAGGATGAATCACTAAATCCTACAACAGAAACTATATTATACTGTATGTTAAGTGACTGGAATTTAAATAAAAACTTGAAAGAAAAAAAATTCTTTTTTAGTATAAGTATTATTGTGTCTCTGCTGAACCTTATGTATACCTGATTATAGTATATTAAAATTATTGGCTCATAAAACAAACACAAGTACTTAATAAATAAATAAAACAACATGCATTTTATATTTAATCACAAACCCATTGGGTTCTTTTTCTGGTCTGGGCCAGCAAGTCTGATCTCTGCTATACTGCCTGGTGAGTCTGGAAACTGGAAGATTAACAATGACCTCACTCACATAGTTGGTGGCTGGCAAGTTGGCCATTGGAGCTTGCTATTAGCCAAGGCACCTCAATTTTCTCCATATGGCCTCTCATTTGTGGTTAGCTGAAGCTGCTTAAATCAGTCCTTGAGAGCTGATTATTAAGGTGGGGGATAACCTGTTGGTGGCTTGAAATCGACCATGGTATGAGTATTTAGATCACAGACACAAGGAAACACTACAAGTCAGGGCCCTCCTGTGCCCTAACCCAGCTGCACCTAGAACCAATTCTTAAATATTTGCCAGCACACTATTGCTTCTTATGCCTTAGAAGACCAGCTTGCACTTATTCACATCGTGGCCTCAAGATTTTAATGGAGACAAGAAAGGGCAGCTGCAATGCAAAATACTTTTGTGCTTTCTATTATCCTTTTGGACAGAACTAGACATACGACCGAGTCCAGAGATGGAATATAATAGTACTCAGCAAAAAAAGGAAGCAACTATTGATTTATAAATGAATCTCAAAGGCATTATGTCAGGTAAAAAAAAAATCCAGTATGAAGAGGAAACATATGATCCCATTCATGTGACATTCTCAAAACAACAAAGCTTTGTAGCATTTCATAAAAATAAGTAACCATTTCAAGGCCAACTACACATTCAATTAGTCACTGAATCAATACTATCATTTCAGCATATACCATTGCTCAGTTCTGTGCCAGGTATAATACTTAACTGAGAGACTCAGATGTAAGCCAACAGTCTTGGGGTATAGAGGTGAGACGGAAAAACAACACCAACATGTAAACAAATGTAAATAAAATAAATTGTCATGAGTGTTATGAAGGGAGCAAATAATATGAGATAAAAAAATTAAAAATTGGGAGTATGACAGAGAGAAGGGTGTGCAGATAAAACTGTTCAGTGAAATGATCTTCCTCTCCTCCCTTCTCCTCTCCTCTCCCTTTCAATTTTTATTTAAATATTAATTAATCGACATAGAGTACAATACTGGTTTCAGGAGAATTCAGTGATTCATCACATATAACTTGCAGTGCTCATCACAACAAGTACTCTCTTTAATACCCATCACCAGTCTAGCCCATCCCCCACCACCTCCCTCCATCAACCCTCAGTTTGTTCTCTAACATTAAGAGTCTCTTGTGATTTATTTCCCTCTCTTTTTTTCCATCCTTCCCATATGTTCATCTGTTTGGTTTCTTAAATTCCAAATGAGTGAAATCATGGTGTCTTTCTCTGATTGACTTATTTCTTTTAGCATAATGCATTCTACCTCCATCCACGTCCTTGCAAATGGCAAGATTTCATCCTTTTTGATGGGTGATTAATATTCCAACATATATATGCCCCACTCCTTCTTTATCCATTCATTAATCCATGCATATTTGGGATCTTTCCATAGATTGGATATTTTTGATAATGCTGCTATAAACATTGGGGTGCATGTATCCTTTTGAATCTGTATTTTTGTATCCTTTGGGTAAATACCTACTAGTGCAATTGCTGAATCACAGGGTAGTTCTATTTGTAGTTTATTTGAGGGACCTCCATACTGTTCTCCAGAGTGGGTGCACCAGTTTGCATTCCCACCAACAATGCAAAAGGGTTCCCCCTTTCTCCACATTCTCACCAATACCTGTTGCTTCTTATGTTGTTAATTTTTGCCATTCGGCAGGTGTGAGATGGTTTCTCATAGGGGTTTTGATTTGTATTTCCTTGATGATGAGTGATGCTGAACATTTTTCATGTATCTGTTAGCCATCTGGATGTCTTCTTTGGAAAAGCAAAATTTCATGTCTTCTGCCCATTTCTTCTTCTTCTTCTTTTTTTTTTTTTTTTTTTTTTTGCAGGGGTGGGTGTTGAGATTGATGAGTTCTATATAGACTTTGGATACTAACCCTTTATAGGATATGTCATTTCTAAACATTGTCTCCAATTCCATTGACTGCTTTTAGTTTTGTTGCTTGTTTCTTTTGCAGTGCAGAAGTTTTTATCTTGATGAAGTCCCATTAGTTCATTTTTGCTTTTGTTTCCCTTGCTTCCAGTGATTTGTCTAGTAAGAAGTTGCTATGGCTGAGGTCAAAGAAGTTGCTGCCTGTGTTCTTCTCTAGGACTTTGATGTTTCTTATTTCACATTTAGGTCTTTCATCCATTTTGGATTTATTTTTGAGTGGTATAAGAAAATGGTTCAATATTACTCTCCTGCATGTTGCTGTCCAGCTTTCCCAACACCATTTGTTGAAGAGACTGACAAAAGAACTAAAATCTAGTGAAGCTGAAATCAAAATTGCTATAACCAAGATGCAAACCCAGTGGATGCCATAAAAATGAGGATTGACAAAGCAAAGGAAAGAATGATACAGAAAATAACATTATGGCTGAGTACCCGGGTGGCTCAGTAGACTGATCATCTGACTCTTGATTTCATCTCATGGGTAGTGAGATCAAGCTCCATGTCAGGGTCCGTGTTGGCAGCATGAAGCCTGCTTGGGATCTCTTTCTCCCTCTTTCTCTGCCTCTCCCCACTTGTTCTCTCTCTTAAAAATAAATAATCTTAAAAAAAGAAAACTATGGAAAATAAGGAATCTGAAAAGAAAAAGGAAAGAAAGGTAAAGGATTACAAAGGTAGACTTAGGGATCTCAGCGACTTATTAAGACGTAATAAAATTTGTATCATAGGAATCCCAGAAGATGAAGAGAGAGAAAAAGGGGCAGAAAGTTTACTTAAACAAATTACAGCTGAAAACTTCCCTAACCTGGGGAAGAACGCAGACATTAAAATCCAAGTAGCACAGAGAACTCCCATTAGATTCAACAAAGTTGACCATCACTAAGGCATATCATAGTCAAATTTATAAAATACACAGACAAGGAAAGAATCCTGAAGGCAGCAAGGGAAAAAAATCCTTAACCTAAAAGGGAAGACAGGTTAGGTTTGCAGCAGATCTGTGCACAGAAACTTGGCAGGTCAGAAATGGATGGCAGGATATATTCAATGTGCTGAATCGGAAAAATATGCAGCCAAGAATTCGTTATGCAGCAAGGCTGTCGTTCAGAATAGAAGGAGAGAGGAAGATTTTCCCAAACAAAAACTAAGGGAGTTTGTGACCACTAAACCATCCCTGCAAGAAATTTTAAGGAGACTCTTTGAGTGGAGAAATAAAAGACTAAGAGCAACAGACAGAATGGAGGAGAGAACATCACCAGACACACCAACTCTACAGGTGACACAGCGGCACTAAACTCATAACTTTCAATAATTGCTGTGAATGTAAATAGACTAAATTCTCCAATCAAAAGACATAGGTTATCAGAATGGATAAAAAACAAGATCCATCTATATGCTGCCTATAAGAGACTAATTTTAGACCTAAAGACACCTGCAGATTGAAAGTAAAGGGACATAAAAATACCTATTATGCTCATGGATGCCAACAGAAAGCTGGAGTAGCTATACTCACAACAGACAAACTAAATTTTAAACCAAAGACTATAATAAGAGATTACGAATGGCATCATACTATAATTAAGGGGTCTATCCATCAAGAAAAGCTAACAATTATAAATACCTATGCCCCCAAATTGGAGGAACCCAAATATATAAATCAGTTAATAATAAACATAAAGAAACCTAGGCAATAATAGTAGGGGACTTTAACATCCCTCTTACAGCAATGGACAGATCAGCTAAACAGAAAATCAATAAGGAAACAATGGCTTTGAATGACACACTTAACAGATAAATTGAGACCATCTCATCCTAAATCAGCAGAATACACATTCTTTGCAAGTGCACATGGAACCTTCTTCTGAATAGATAACATACTGTGTCACAAATCAGCCCTCAACAAGAACAAAAAGATCAGGATCATACCATGCATATTTTCAGACCACAATGTTATGAAACCTGAAGTCAACCACAAGGAAAAATTTGGAAAGCCCTCAAATATACAAAGCTTAACATCCTACTAAACGTCCTACTAAAGAATGAATGGGTTAACCAGGAAATTAAAGAAGAAACAAAAAAAATACATGGAAGCAAATTAAAATGAAAACATGACTGTCCAAAACTTTTGGAATGCAGCAAAGGCAGTCCGCAGAGGGAAGTATATTGCATTACAAGCCTGATTGGAAAACATCAATGGTACAAGGTAGAAACCATTAGAAGGCCTTTGAGACACTTAACGGGAAAGGTAACAAAGGTTTAGCCATGGAGTTAAGAGGGAAGTAAGTAGATAAATCAGGAATATTTGGGGGGAAGGCAAAGCAGGGTTGAAAAGGAACTGAAGAAAAGGAGGTGCTAAGTTTCTGACAATAATCACAGGAAAGAGAAATGCCATTAGCTGGGATGGGGCAGAGTAAAGGACAAACAGGTTTGGAAACAGAAGAACTGAAGTATCTGTGAAATATTAAGGGGAATATGCCAAGAAGGTATGTGGTCTATTAGCTAAGAACTAAGAGAAGTCGGGGCTCCTCCATTAGACTTGCCAAATTTTCGGGGCAGTTCCTCTGTGTCTCAACATTAAGTATGTTCTCTCTGTAACCTGCTCTTCTCTGTAGACCCTTTTAGCCCCTCTATTGCTCTGAAATATCTTTCCACAATGTTAAAAAACAAGCTATGTGTACATAAGCAGTTCAATCCATGTATGCCCAAATAAGCTTTCTTTTTGATTCTAATGTATTGCCAGGTGTTGAGCAATGACAACTGAAAAAGTTAGAGGGTTTTTTTGGTAGCATATTGTGTAGTATGGAGTTTAAAAACTTAATCATAAATATTTCCATGAAAAGAAAGAAGTGAAGAATTAGAAAAAACAAAATTCCAATTCTCTTAGCCCCACTGTCAGATTTCATTTTTTCTGATTAGATTTCCTTCAGGTTCTGAGCATAAGACCTAGTGCTTATGGGCACAGTCACTCTAAACAATGGAAAAGAAATCACATGAAGGGAAACTGATTATTAAATGAGAGTAAATGTAGCTGTTGTAAGCTTCTGGGTCACTAAATTTCCCCCTTGTGATATATGCCACATTTGTAATTATAGACAATTTAAAAATTCTTACCATCTAGTTTTTGGGTAAACCAACTGAAATTGTGTTAATAACTCCCACAGCAAGATGACTTCACTTCATAAAGGAAGTTCGTTAATTGGCTACTGCAATCCATGGTACTGGTTATCTAAGATATATAGCATGTACTATGGTATTTTAATACTTGTTTTATGGGCTTTTGTGACTCAGTCTTTAAAAAGAAAAGTTTGGAGATTTATCTTTTTCAACCTGTTATTACTCTCCTGGGATTTTTCTCAAAATTGGTATGTGGAAATTAATCACATCAGGCAAAAAATTAAATATAAAGGTTATCATTTGGAGAGTTAAAGGGTTTCTAGGTTAAACTTATTACTAGAATTAAGATGACTTGGATTTCTTGAGCATGAGAATTTGGAGCTTGTTGATGAGATTCTAAAATCTGAAACAAAATATCAGACTATGTCTGGTTATTGTCACTGCTAACACAGGTGACAGACTGAGACACCCAGGAAGAAGTAAGCATATTGGTATATAATTTTCAAAGTACAGAGATAATGATAGAGAATAGAATGGGGCACAAAACTGTCATTTTAATAACCAGGTAGACTTCCCCTGATAGATTCTTAGTTATCAGGTAATATATATAATTAAGTAAGTAATATATTAGTAATATAGTAATATATGTAGTGGTTAAATATGTGTTTTTTGGGTACAGAATTCCTACTGACTAGCACTATGCCCTGATGACACTAATTGTACTGCTAAGATTTAGCTGTATAGTTAGGATTATAATAGTACTTCTTTTGTGCCATTGTTGTAAGAATAAATGAGATAATGGATGAAGTGTTTAGCACAGTGCTTTGTATGAAGTTGACTAAGAAAATTCTGGCTGTTATGATTAGCAGAAGCTCTTTCTTTCCAGCGTTTTACCAATATAGAATACTATAATTTGATCTTTCTTTCTTATTAAGGACCTTTTCCAAATTCTATTCTTTTGCAGTCTCTTGTATCATACATATTTATGTAATTATTAGTCATATATCAGTGTAAGGCAACTAAATTGAGTCCTTCATATCCAAAAGCCTTTCTCCAATTTAACTATATACACAGGGGCAAGAAGCAAATTTCCTTATATAAATATAGTTCTTTCCTGTGAGGCTATCTTCTTTCTCTTCCATGTCTTCCATTGACTCTTTTCATTGACTCTTTCCTCTCTAGAACCATAACAAAAAACATTATTGTGTTTATGAATCTGAGCCAAAAAACCTAGAGCTTCACCCAAAGAAACTTCAACAATTTGACCTCCTGTTTGTAAACTTCTGTTTTTCTGTTTAACTGGAATACTTTTAAACTTCTGGCTCAGAAAAATAAATTTCTGAGTCCAAAAATTACCACATATAAATTTCACATTTCTTTTTAAATGGAAGTCTGGTTTTGCTTTCAGTGTATTTTCATCTTAGGTAGAAATTTCCAATTGGTTAGTTTCCAAAGTCAGGAACCAAGAAAGATTATTTCTAGGATAGCCTGATGTTCAAGACAGGGCACTATTTAACTCTGTATTCTAAATATGAAATAAATATCATAATGAAACATTAAAAAATTCCTTTCTCTTTTTCACAAGGATAGCTAGCTTGGTTTACCCTATTTTCATTTATAGGTTAGAGCTTAATAACTCTAAAGACCAGTGGTGTCTGGGTGGCTCAGTTGGCTAAGCATCTGACATTGGCTCAGGTCATGCATGATCTCGCAGTTCCTGAGTTTGAGCCCTGCATCAGGTTCTGGGCTGACAGCCAGGAGCCTGGAGCCTGCTTCAGATTCTGTGTCTCCCTCTCTCTCTGCCCTTCCCCCACTCACACTCTGTCTCTTTCTCGGTCTCTCTGTCTCAAAAATAAACATAAAAAAAGTTAAGAAAAAAAAGAACTCTAAAGAGTAGAAGTAACTACAAATGAATACAGACATCTGTAAAGAACACTACCTGGCTCTTTTTAAGTATCTCCTTTTTGTCAAACTTTCATTTCATTGTTATAATAAATTATATAAATTTATTAATGAAAAATTATTTCTTTCTTTTATTTTAATCTTATTTTTCATTTTTTAAAATCTCATAGATTGTTAATCTTCTCAGAAGCAGATATTTTCACATTCAGATTGACTTTACCTGAGTAGAGGTAAAATTTTATTATCTGATTTTTAAACACAATAGTATGCTCACTCAACTAATATTTATCACTTCATAGTTTGCACACCTCTTTCAAATGTATGCTGTAACAAACACAAAGTTCAGAGAATTGCAGTGATTACATGAAGATAAGTATCCTCTCTGTTTTGATTATCATTATATCTGCAGGCCTACAGAGTGCTTGGCATATAATCATAGTAGGTGATCAATAAGCTGGAACTAATGGATAAACACTAATAAAAAGAGTTAGTAGTGAAGCCAGGAATTGAACTCAGATTTTCTGATCTCAAACTTGTGCTATTTATATTATGGCATACTGTGGAAATTTTCACTATCTGCCTTTCTATGAAGACTGACTGATTACACAAGTGTGAATAAGAATATGATTATCTCAATATGGAAAAAAATCATTTTAGAATGGTTTTAGAGAAATTCTGCCTGTAATTCTAGAACTAAATGAAGTCACTTCAGTAAAACTAACTGTAGACAAAGAGGAATGGTTTAAGATCAGAAAACTTTGGTTAATAGATTTATCACTTGGCAAACTCTCTTCAGGCCTTGTACATACAGAGCTATAATACAAAAAGAGGTTTCAAAAGGCATAAGATTCTATGAGGTATTATTAAAAAAATAATTAGTAATTTTTATATTTTTAAATTGCCTCAATGCTTGAAAGTCATGTCATGAATAAATAAATCATCTCAACTAGTTGTCACTGAGTGTTAATATAGACACACAGGGAACTCTTCCCAGCTTCTGAGATCTGACCATGACCTTCATTTCAAAGGATTCCTTCTGGAAATCACAAATTATTTCATTTTAATTTTGAATGAAAAAACTGGCACATTTGAATGAAAATAAATCGCCGTTCAAATCTGTTTATAGGTGTATATATATGGAAATGAAAACTTGGAAATAAATTTTTATTATGTACATATTTCATTCTAGAAAATAAAAGGGATAGTTTTAAATACAGGTCCTTATTGAAAAGACTGAATTTATAGTTCCTGAAAACTGTGGACATATTTAAGCCTATGAGGTAGAATACTATTCAGAAAAGATAATTATGCATGTTAATTCCATAATAAGGTAAAAGTCAAATTCTCATTCATTTAATTTCTAACAGATATGCCAAAATTATACTTATGTTTCCCAAGAGAAAGCTTATTTCACATGAATAAGTTATTGCCCAAGCTTGCTATTATGCCCTTTGTGTCAAGGCTTGCTCTTAATTTCCCAGTGTAGGAGAAAATGTAACCCTCCTAGTGATGGCTTTCTCTGATCACCTGGTCAGTCCATATGCCTTTGCTCTGATTTTTTCCCATAAACCTAGTCACAAACTGACATAAATATATATTTTATTTATTTTTAATCACCTCTGCCAGCCCAGCCACCACCTTTAGAATGTAGGCTACATGCAGGTCAAACACTTCTGTTTTCTTTTTCTTTCATTGCTTTGTCTCCAGAATCTATAAAAGTGTACGTTATAGAGCAGTAATCTAGAATATTTGTTGAATGAATTAATTACACCAATTATGATATTCAGTAGGCTTTGGAAAATACTTTTGTTATTGCGATAAGTTCATGAGAGAAACATTATGCTAATTAAAATTACATTCAGTCTCATCTTTGATGAGCAGACTAAATTAGTATTACATTCAATTGTTATAAAAGGGAAATCATTGAAAAAAATAAATAGTGTAATTGTTATATTAGAAGACTATTTTTTTTGCTTGTTTATTCATTTGTTTTGTTTTTCTCAGTTGGACTTATTTCACATAGCATAATACCCTCTGGGTCCATGCATGTTGCCACAAATGGCAAGATGTCATCCTATTTTATGGCTGAGTGATATTCCATTAGGTGTGTGTGTGTTTAATATATATATGTATACCTTCCTTATACATTCATTTATGTTTCTTTTTTCAGTTCTACATATAAGTGAAATCATATGGCATTTACCTTTCAAATCCTATTGACTTATTTTACTTAGAATTATACCCTTTAGGTACATCCATGTTGTTGCAAATGTCCACATCTTGTACTTCTTATGGCTAAATAATAGTCACTGTGTGTATATGTGTATGTATGCATATAATCTTTATCAATTCTTCTACTGATGGATATATTTTTTAATTGAAATCTTATTTCTTTAGTTCCCAGTGAGATTGCACATCTCTTAAAACGGCCATCGGCTATTTGTTGTACTCTGTGATGCTTGCTTGTATCCATTTCCCATTTTTCTAAAAGAATAATTTTTCATTTAAAAAATGTGTGCTTCTCAGGTTCTGGGAAGATACATTTTCACTGCTTAATAGTATAATTAACTGCTATAAAACTTAATTGTTTTAATATAGAAAAGTGAATGCAATCTGTTGCTCACACTAATTTAGTTTGTCACAATTTCTCTAACTCTCTCTTTAACCGCAGATATTTCAAATACATGGCCACATCTCACTCCATTTCTCTGATATCATTTACCACATTAACTGGGCTGATTTCCATCTCTTTACATTTGGCCTAAATTTTCTCTCCCTTCAAGATTCTGTAAAAGGCATCAGGCTCATTTTCTGCTATTCAAAATCTGAATGTGTAAGTATAGCATATGTATCTTTAAAAGTATTATAGGGACCTTGAACTCTTCCTCAAACACACGTCAGAATCCAGAGGCAAATACTCAACACCTTCCGTCCTTCCACACTGACTTCATGTTAGATAAATAACTATCTTTCTTTTTCTCCTTCTCTCCCTCTCTCTTTCCCTCTCGTGCCAACCCATACATGCAAAAAGTGAAGTACAATTCATATAATTATGTAAATAATCACAGGGAAAATATCAATTCCTAACAGTAATGTGAATAATTATTTTCCTATAGCCTCACCATATTATTTTTATAATTATTAGAACTGAAACATCTACTTGATTTGCAATATGGTAAAGGGCTTATTATCCATTTTTAATTATTTTTCTTTCCTATAGATAACTTCAGCAGCCCAGAGTCAGTTAATGGATGGAGCAATAAATCAGTGGTTACTGAATTCATTTTGTTGGGCCTGTCTAGCTCTCAAGATATTCAACTCTTCCTCTTCTTTTTCTTCTCTGTGTTTTATGGAGCTGCGGTTTTGGGAAACATCCTTATCATCCTCACAGTAATTACAGACTCTCGCTTACATTCCCCAATGTATTTTCTTCTTAGCAATCTCTCCTTTATTGATGTGTGTCAGGCTACATTTGCCACTCCCAAGATGATTGCAGACTTCCTCAATGAACACAAGACCATCACCTTCCAGGGATGCATGTCACAAATCTTTTTCTTGCATGTTTTTGGGGGTAGTGAGATGGTGCTTCTTGTTGCCATGGCCTATGATAGATATATTGCTATTTGCAAACCTCTGCACTACATTACCGTCATGAGCCGAAGGGTGTGCACTATTCTGGTGGGAGTCTCCTGGACCATTGGTATTCTGCATTCAGCCAGCCACCTGGCATTCACAGTCAATCTTCCTTTCTGTGGACCCAATAAGGTAGACAATTTCTTTTGTGACCTTCCCCTTGTGATCAAGCTTGCCTGCTTAGAAACATATGTTTTAGAGATCCTTGTGCTAACCAACAGTGGCCTGCTCTCTCTTATCTGCTTCCTCCTTTTGCTCATTTCTTATACTATCATCCTTGCTACTGTCCATCAGCAAGCCTCTGGTGGGACATCCAAGGCACTTTCCACCCTGTCTGCCCACATCACTGTTGTGGTTTTGTTCTTTGGCCCATTAATCTTCATTTATATTTGGCCTTTTGAAAGCTTCCCAATTGATAAATTTATTTCTGTGTTTTTTACTGTCTTCACTCCTGTCCTTAACCCCATGATCTACACATTGAGGAATAAAGATGTAAAGGAAGCCATGAAAAAGCTACGGAACCGACATGTGGGTTCTAAGCAAGTCTTTTAGACAATTGTGAGATAGTAACACAAATCCTTAATTATTGTCCTTTGTAATGCACATAGGTGATTTTATTGTTGTGTTTCTATCACAATTAGTCTTTCACTATTATAGAACCTATCTCTAGTTATCTGAAGTTGTAAATGAAGTGCAGAATCTCATATTATACCAGTTTCAATATTCTGTGGCTCATCTCATCTTCCCTGAAACAATCAACAACATATATTAAAATTCCTAAGTAGTTTTTTCCTCCTTATATAGGCATTGTTTAAAAAAGCATCCTGTAGCATTTTGAAATCACCTCCATATTAAAGCAGATTTGTTAACACATCTGACTTGATTGGGGTAGCATTCTTTGAGTTAAAAACAGAATATGCTTTGACATGACAGGCTATATTAAGACTCCGAGGGCACCTTTTGGGATGAGCACTGGGTGTTGTATGGAAACCAATTTGACAATAAATTTCAAAAACAAAAAGTCTCCTCTACTTTTATCAGTATATTTTATCAATATTTCACCTATTAACTTGGCCCCTATAAATAGCTGCAAATATCCCACATTCACAAAGAAGCCACTGACAATTATAAATCATGTTTTTATAATAATTACCATTTTGCTAAATTTTAAATACCTAAAATACTACAGTGTCAATTATAGTACTGAGTTTTGCTACTTTGGCTTTGAAACAAACAGCACATCAATAAATATCACCAAGTTCATAGTTCAAATTATAGGAGTACTCTTACACCTTCTGGGAGAAATGTTCTAGCACTTAAATATACAGACTATCATACCACTGGTAATAAACCTACCATCAGCTGAAAAAGACTACAGGGTATTTGAATAGTGAGTTTGTTCATTAATATTAATTCAGAGTGAATATTTCAAAGCAGTAACAGTAAGTATGTATATTATTGATTAGAAAATATATCCCATACTTATTTTTCTCAAATTTTAAGTGAAACTTAAGAAGAATACTAATAAATCATGGAAAGAATAGGAGAAGGAATGTGAACATGATGGATTCAGTCCCTTATTAGTCACAGAATCATCAATCCATCACCAAATCCATGCCAAGAGGAGTTTATTCCATTTATGCCAGCTTTAAGTTCAGATTTGTGGTTTCTGAACTGAAGATATGGCTGTGTTGTTTTTACTACTTAGGATAGTTTGTGAGTCCCTAAGACAATCATTTTCTGTTTCTTACCAAATGTGTCAGTCTGCTAGAAGTTTAACATGCAAGCACATACATCAAGTGTCATAAGGAGAATGCAAGTACCCAGAGCATTGATTTCCATAAATTGTCCATACCTAAGTGTCAGATTTTTATATGAGTCCTTGTATTCTGTAGCACTCTGATCTTGTTTTCATATTTGGTTTTTCATGTTTGAGATTACTTCATTGGATGTTACATGAATAAACTAACACTGATTAAAAACAGGCTGTATGAATAATATTAAAATGAGCGATCACAGGTATTACAAAAGAGGCAAAAGTCATAATCCCATGTTCAACGAAGGCTTTCAAACCAATCAAGATAGCTATAAAAATGTTCATTATTGGTTAGGTAATAATGACAAGTAGGATATAATAGATAATAGACAACAGATACAGAGTTAATAATCTCAATGTGGTAATGTTCAGTTTTGTTTAACTTGAAGAAACCTCATGCAATTTTTTACATTAATTTATGCCAGGTATTGCGGATAAATAAATAAGATTAATGAACATATCAGGTCTCATGGAAATGACTGAATACAAATGAAGCAGATAATCATTAAAGTTTTAAATGAAAAAAGGCTTATTCTGTACAAGGATGGCAGAATGGTACAGCTAGAAAGGGCATTTAGCTGGGCCAGCCACCAAAACACCTTAGAGTTGGCATTAACTTAATGAATCATCCCAGTTCAATTTTTGGCCTACACACTTACAGACCCACAAATTATAACTTAATAATTGTAAGAAAATTGGATAAATTTGTCAAATAGTATTTTTTAAATTTTTTAATGTTTATTTTGAGAGAGAGAGAGACAGCGAGCACATGGGGGAAGGGCAGAGAGCGAGGGAGAAAGAATCTGAAGCAGGCTCCAAGTTCTGAGCTGTCGTGACAGCATGGAGCCCAATGCGGGGCTCAAACTCATGGACTGAGATATCATGACCTGAGTTGAAGTCAGATGTTAACCACGTGATCCACCCAGGTGTCCCTCAAATGGTATTGAAAATTGTCAAATCAAATAGAACATTATGATTGAAATAGAAACCAAATTATTAGTAAGTGGTATTGGTGAATCTATGCTAAAATTTAGCTTTGGTTACTTGACTGACATATGGAAGATGATCAGGCTCTGGTAGCCTGGCAGGGAAATACCCACTTGAACAATGCTGGGATGGGTACTGTTTGCTTTGTCTCAGTGACTCCTCTTCCAATCTATCCATACATTCAGGGCTATATAAAATCCTTCTGTAGGTGTGTTAATGCTTCTCACCAGTTTAAAATTAAGACACACTGGTCGAGGAATTATTCAACCAAGAGTTGGCATATACTCTCCTATCCATAACATGTGCTTATAGAAATCAGCTTTCAAATGGCAACCTTATTTAATTATTTATAAAAGTTATGAGTCAAATATAATAAGCAGCAAATCTAAAGAAAAAATATACAAATAGTAAAAATAGAAAAATATTCAATTTAACAGGTAATGAAATGTTAATTAAAACAAGAGAGATGTGTCATGCCCCCTATTAGATTGATAAAGGATAAAACAAAAGAATAATACTGAATAGGACTGAAAATTTGGAACTGTGGAAGTTCTATTTGGTCAAAATTTACTAAACAGTTTTTAGAAAGCAATTTAGTGTATTTATCAAAATGTGTTTGCATTCATGACCCAGTAATTTTATTTCTGGGGATCTTCTCTCTTGAGTACTGTATCTCCCTGTTCTGAAGCACAAAATTAGATATGCATAATGTTGGGCAGCATGGACTCTAGGAAGTATAGTCCCCATTAAGAACTGGTTAAAGCAAGTCATAAATAAAGAAGATAATCTGTAACTTTTTTTATGCAAAAGAGTGCTCTCTGAAAATAGAGACTGCTACTTGTACTATTTATTGGGAGAACATTCCTCCACTCATTTAATGAAGCCACAATAACCTGGATTCCAATTTTACAAGTATCATATCATATAATAAGGAAAGTTTTTAGTCCAATATCACTCAAAAAACAAAGTTATAAGGAGGAATGTGGGGAGATGGTGGAGTAAGAAGATCCTACGCTCACTTCCTCCAGGCCACAGATACACTTAGGTAACAGCCACATCTATGTAACTAACCCAGTAAATGAACTGAAGACTGCTAGAACAGACACTCCACAGTTAATCACAGATAGGAAGTCACATCTAAAAATGGAAGGAAGGGAAGAGCCCTGGTTAGGAACCAAATTAACCAGTGAGACTAACCACAAGAGGGAGGGACACCATAAGCATGGATAAGGGAGAGGAACAGACCCAATACCAAACACTCCAGACATGGGGGACCTGCACTGGGAAGACTAGTCCCCCTACATTTGGCTTTGAAAACCAGAGGCCAAATTCTGCAAGTTATTACAATTAGTAGGGGCTTAACACCAGAAACTTTAAAAATCAGTGGGCCCTGTTCTGAGAGAGACAGAGGGTGATAGGAAACTGAGTGCTTGTCCTTAAAGAGCCAGTATAACAAACAACCCCTCCAAGATACAGCATAGAAGCAGCAGTTTGAAAAGCACCTGGGATATAGGGGAAGGTGATTTATTTACTAATCTCAGAAAATGTGCTGGAGGGGTAGGGATCATTAGAAGACTTCTCCAAGAACAAAAGAACTAAAGGGTGCCATTTATCTCCCCCTTCCCCCAAGCCTAGATACCCAGACACCCTCTGAGACCAGAAAAAACACTCCCCATGAAGCTTGCCACCATGTTCCTTGCCCTTGTTCTTTTGCTGATTCACGTCATCCAACCCACCCAAAGGAGCCCCTGCAAAGTGACTCAGGCCAGTCCTCATACTTTAAGCATTGGCACATACACTGCTAACAATGAGCACTAAACCCTCATTGTCTCCTATAAGAGAACCTTCAAATCTGCCCCACTAAGCAGGAATCCATCTAAAGTGGAAACTTATGGCTCTTTGACCGGCCAATACCACTCCAAAGTGACTCATGCTCTGGGAAGAGGCAAAGATAACCACATACGTCAGTTTGACTATAGCCCCAACAGTGGGCTGGGAGCAGATATCTAATATGACTGCCAGCGTCATCCACCAACAAAAACCTCTCAGGAAGCAGCATAAGGAGATAGCTCTATAGTTAGGGTCACTGAAACCTCAACAGACAGAATGGGGGTAGACATCTGTCCTGACTGCAGGCCCCATCTACCAATGAAAGCCTCTCAGAGGTAACATAGGTAGAGTGCCCTGCAGTTCAGTGCTGCCACAGTTCCAGCAAATGGGCTGAGATAAATCACTTGGTGTGACACAACTACAAGCCCAACACAGCCTCAGACTGGCCCCTTGATAGTACAGGAATGAAACCTAGGCCACAAGAGGCAAACTGGGTCACTGCAGCCAATAGGACTGAGGCTCAACCACAACAGTAAGGCACACACAACATACACAGGAGACAAATATGAAACACCAGGTTATCTGATACACAGGGCACTGTACTAGAGGGAACCATTGGACTTCTACACAAGGCCACTATGTTAAAAATTAGGAGATGTAGCTGATTTCCCTAATACATTGAAACAGACACAGAGAGTGAGACAAAATGAGAAGTGAGAAGACAGAGGAAGACGTCCAAAATGAAAGACAAAGACAAAATTACAGCAATAGAGCTAAGTGAAACAGAGATAAACAATATGCCTGATAGGAAATTCAAATAATGATCATAAAGATACTTATTAGACTTGGGAAAAAAAGTAGAGGATCTCAGTGAGACCTTCAACACATATATAAATGTGTATATATGTATGTTTATGTATATATACACATACATATAAAAGAACCAGCCAGAGATAAAGAACTTAATAACTGAAATTAAAAAGCCACTAGAGGGAATAAACAGTAAACTAGAGGAAGTAGAAGAATGGATCAGTGAGCTAGAGGACAGAGTAATGGCAAGCAACCAAGCTGAACAGAAAAAGGAAACTAGTAAAAAAAAAAATGATGTTAGGAAAACTCAGTGATGTCATCAAGCATAATAACCTTCACATTATAGAGATCCCAGAAGGAGATGAGAGACACAGGGGGCATAAAATTTATTTGAAGAAATAATAGCTGAAAACTTCCTTAATCTGGAGAAGGAAAACAGACATCCACCAAAGAGGTACAGAGAACCCCCCAACAAAATCAACCTAAAGAGGTCCACACCAAGACACATAATACTTAAAACAGCAAGAAGTACTGATAAAGAGAGAAGTTTAAAAGCAGCAAAATAAAAGAAAACAGTTATATATAAGGGAAATCCCATAAAGCTATCAGCTTATTTTTCAGCAGAAACCTTGAAGATTCAAAGATCTGTAAAGAAAAAACCTGCAACCAAGAATATTCTATCCAGCAAGGCTATCACTCAGAATAGGAGAGATGGAGTTTCCCAGACAAACATAAGTTAAAGGAGTTCAGCAGCCTTATGAGAAACATTAAATGGAATTCTATGAGAGGCAAGGAAAGGTCATTAATTTGAGTAAGAATATGAGGAAAAGAAAATAATTTCACAGGTATAAACAAAATAAAAGTGGTAGATTAATTACTAAAAACTAGTACAGAGGTTGCAGCCGAAGAGGTATAAAAGGTACATACCTATCAACAGTAACTTGGAATGTAATGGAATAAATGCTCCAATGAAAAGGCAACTGAAGAGCTAAAAAAGCAAAATCTATATATATATGCTGCCTACAAAAGATTCATATCCAACTTAAAGACATATACACAAAGAAAGTGAAGGGATGGAAAAACACTTAGGCAAATGGAGCCAAAAAAATGGGATAGCAAAACTTATACTGAACAAAGTATACTAAAACAAACACTGTAAAAAGAGACAAAGAAGAACACTACATAATCATAAAGGGAACAATCCAACAAGAAGACATAATTGTAAATATTTATGCACTGAACATGGAGACACCCAAATACAAAAGGCAACAACTAACAAATTTTAAGGAGGAAATCAATAGTAATACAATAATAGCAGGGCACTTTAACACCCCACTTACATCTATGGATAGATCATCCAGGCAGAAAATCAATAAGGAAGCAGTGGGCTTTGAATGACACATTGGACCAAATGGATCTAATAGATATATTCAGAACATTCCATCCAAGAAGAGTGAAACACATATTCTTTTCAGATGCACATAATACATTCTCCAGAACAGATCACATAGCAGGTCACAAAACAAGTCTCAAAAAATGCAAAACGACTGAAATCATATGCATGTTTTCTGACCACAACCTTTGAAACTAGAAATCAACCACAAGAAAAAATCTGGAAAGAATACAAATACACAAAGGTTAAATAACATGATACTAAACAATGAACAGTCAACCAAAAAATCAAAGAGGATATCAAAAAATACATAGAGACAAATCAAAATTAAAGCACAATGGTCCAAAATCTTTGGACTGCAGTAAAAGCTGTTCTAAAAGGGAAGATTAGAGCAATAAAAGCCTACATCAAGAAGAAAAAATCTCAAATAAACAACTTAACCATACATCTAGAGGAGTTAGAAAAAGAAGAAAAAAGCCCAAAGACAGTAGGAGGAAGCAAGTAATAAAGATTAAAGCAGAAATAAATGAAATAGATACTAAAAACAATAGCAACATCAGAACTGCTCAATGAAACTAAGAGTTGGTTCTCTAAAGAGATAAACAAAATTGGCAAATTGTTAGCCAGACTTATTCTGAAGAAAGACAGAAGCAGAGAGAGAGGGAGGGAGAAAGAGGGAGAACCTACATAAATAAAATCAGAAGGGACAGAGGAGAAATAATATTCAACACCACACATATAAAGGATTATAAAAGAATATTATGAAAAAATTACATGACAACAAACTGGTACAATCCAGAAAAAACAAGTAAATTCCTAGAAACATATAACCTCTCAAAACTGAGTCAGGAAGAAATACAAATTTTGAACACAGCAATTACTAACAATGAAATTGAATCAGTAAATAAAAAACTACCAACAATCAAAAGTCCAGAACCAGAGGAATACAGAGGTGAATTCTACCAAATATTTAAAGAGAAGTTAATACCTACTCTCAAGATATTCCAAAAAATAGAAGAGAAAGGAAACCTTCCAAATTCATTCTATGAGGTCAGAATTACCCTGGTAACCAAATCAGATAAAGACCTCCCACCAGAAAAACAACTAAAGACCTGTATCTTTTATGAACTTATATGCAGAAATTCTCCATAAAATATTAACAAACCAAATGCAATGATATATTAAAAAAATCATTCAACACAATCAAATGGGGTTTATTCCTGGGACACAAGGGTGGTTCAATATTCATAAATCAATCAACAAAAGGATAAAAACTGTATGATCCTTTCAACAGATGCAGGAAAAAAAGCATTTGACAAAGTGCAACATCCATTCATTATAAAAACACTCAACAAAGTAGTGTTAGAGGAAACATACCTCGACATCATAAAGGCCATATACAAACAAAAACAAAAACAAAAACAAAACAAAACAAAGCTAATATCATCCTTAATGGGGAAAAACTGAGAGCTTTTCTTCTGTAGTCAGGAACAAGACAGGGATGTCCACTATCACTGCTTTTATTCAACATGTTACAGAAAGTCCTAGCCACAGTAAGCAGACAAGAAAAAGAAATATAAGGCACCCAAATTGGCAAGGATGGAGTAAAACTTTCACTATTTGCAGACAAACTGATAATTATATAAAGAAAACATGAACGACTCTACCAAGAAACTACTAAAACTGAGAAATAAATTCAGTAATGTTCAAGGATACAAAATCAATGTATGGAAATTTGTTGCATTCCTATATACTAATAATGAAACAACAGAAAGTGAAATTAAGAAAACAACCCCATTTACAAGTACACCAAAACCAATAAAATATCTAGGAATAAACTTAACCAAAGAGGTGAAAGACATGTACTCTGAAAGCTATAAAACAGTGATGAAAAAAATTGAAGACAACACAAAGAAATAGAAAGACATTCTGTGCTCATGGATTAGAAGAACAAATATTGTTAAAATGTCTATAATACCCAAAGCAATTTACACACTTAATGTAATTCCTATCAAAATATCACCAGCATTTTTCAGAGCTAGAACAAACAATCCTAAAATTTCTATGGAGCCACAAACAACCCCAAATAGCCAAAGCAATCTTGAAAAAGAAGAATGAAACTGGCAGTCTCACGAGCCCAGATTTCAAGATATATTACAAAGCTGTAGTAATCAAAACAATACGGAACTGGCAAAAAGAGAGACAGGGAGAGAGAGAGACAGAGAGAGAGAGAGAGAGAGAGAGAGAGAGAGAGAGACACACACACCAATATAACAAAATATAGGGCCTGGAAATAAACTCACACTTATAAGGTCAATTAATCTTTGACAAAGGAGAAGAAGGTGCAATGCGAAAAAGACAGGCTCTTCAATAAATAATATTGGGGAAAACTGAACAGCTACAAGCAAAAGAATGAAGCTGGACCACTTTCTTAAACCATATACAAAAATACTGAACAGAAGATATTCGCAAATGATATATCTGATAAGGGGTTGATATTGAAGATATAAAGAACTTGGAGGCAGAGAAGATGGTGAAGACCCTAGGCTCAGCGTGGCCTATGAACACAATCAGATGACTATCAAATCATTCTAAATACATCACAAATCAACCCGAAGACTGACAGAACAAACTCTACAACTAAAAGGAGAAGCCACATGAAAGAAAAGATAGGGAGTGTAGACGCTTGGTTTGGGGAAGAAATGGGTCGCAGGTGCTGTGGAGGGGAGCCCTGGTTGCTGAGAAAGGTGAGAAAGGAGTACAGAGAGGAAAGTACAAGGAGAACATTTTTCCAAAGCCTTTGGCTGTAAAATGAGAGGGGCTGAAATTTAGTGAGCTCTTGCAACCAGCAGGGCTTGAGGACTGGAGTTTTAAAGGTCTGTGGGCTTGGTTGGGAAGAGCCCTGAAGGTACTTCCCTAATCCTGGACAGAAGGCAGGGAAATGACCCAGGGGCAAATGGTGTGAAAAAGGGGATCTGAAGAACACCTGGGGCACACAGGGAGAGATTATTCGCTCTTCTTGGAGTACATCCCTGAGAGGCAGCATGCATGGAGACACCTCTCTGGGGCCAAAGGAGCTTGCAGGCACCATTTTCCTCCCCTGCCCCTCAGCTGAAACAGCAGAGCCACTTGCAAAGGGCAGCTCAGGCCCATAACTGACTGCCTAGCCTGCTTGCACCAAGTCTTATGCCCCTGCACTCTGTCAAAAATTCTCTTTTCAGTGAAGTTTATTTAATTCCCAGTGTGGCAGGGCCCTCTGCCAGAACAGCACAGGCCCCTGCCCAATCACATGTCTCTAAAGACTGGAATTTTAAGTCAGCAGGCTGGGCTGTGATAGAGTCCAGAGGGCATGTGTTGCTCCTGGAGAGAAAACAGGAAAACAATCTAGGGGCCAACAGTGTGGAAACCACAAAATGAAGAGCACCTCAGGCACATAGAAAGGAGATTATTTGCTCTTATCAGAGAGTGTCCCTGAAAGGCAGCATTTACAGGAGACACCTGTCTGGGAACAAAGGAACTGCCCAGTGTCATTTCCCCTCCTCTGCCTCTCGGCATAAACACAGAGCCAGCTGCAGTAAGCAGCACAAAGCCCATACTGGTCTCCTAACCTGTGTACTTCAGGTCCCACACCCTTGCACTCTAGCAGTACTGCCCTTCTTGGTCAAGCTTGCCTCAGTGTCAGTGCAGCAGGTCCCTTCCCCATAGGACGAGCAGAAACCTCTGCCCATACCATGTCTCCTGGCTAGAGAGTTCTGCAGGGCTTCAGTTCTAGTGGAAGTAGCATCAGGCCAGAGCAGACCAGAGCACACCTACCTAAAACTCGACACATTCTGAAAAAAAAACAAACATTGTTCACAGCAGGTAAGGAATGCCTCTGCAGACTACTGTCCTGAAGGACAGAGAAGCCAAGATAGAGACACTCACTAAAGCACCAGGACCTGGACACTATATGACCTCTTCTTGATAAGGCCATTACTCTCAGGAGCAGGAAATATAATGGGCTTGTCTAACACAGAGAAGAAGTCAGAGACTTGAACAAAATGCCAAGTTGGAGGAATTCATCCCAGATGTAAAAACAAGATAAGGTGACAGCCAGAAACCTAGGTGAAACAGATACAAGTAACATGCCTGATGGAGAATTTAAAGCAATAATCCTAAGGATACTCACTGGGATTGAGAAAAGGATGGAAGACTTCAGGGAAGGTCTTACTGCAGAGATAAAAGAGTTAAAAACCAACCAGTCAGAAACGAAAAATGCAATAAATGAGACTGGAAACAGACAATGCAATCAACACAAGCCTGGAAGAAGCAGAGGAACAAATAAATGGTATTTCTATAGAAGATAAAACAACGGAAAGCAATGAAGCTAAACAAAATAAAGAAGAATTATGGAACTTGAAAATAGACTTAGGGAATTCAGTGACTCCATGAAACAAAATAGCATTCATATTATAGGAGTCCCAGAGTAAAAAAAAAGAGAGAAAAGGGGGAAGAAAATTTATTGAGGAAATAATACTTGAAAGCTTCCCTAATCTGGGGAAGGAAACAGACATCCAATTCCAGAAGGCACAGAGAACTCCTATTAAAAATCAACTAAAGCAGGTCAACACCAAGACATACTGTAATTAAATTTGCAAAATATAGTGATAACAAAAAAATCTGAAAAGCAGCAAGAAAAAAGAAGGCCCTAAGTCACAAGGGAAGACCCATAAGGCTAGAGATTTTTCAACAGAAACTTGGCAAGCCAGAGGGAGTGGCATGAGATATTCAAAGTAGTGAATGAGAAAAATCTGCAGCCAAGAATAATCTATCTAACAAGGTTATCATTCAGATAAAATGAGAGATAGTTTCCCAAACAAAAACTAAAGGAGTTCATGACCACTAAACCAGCCCTACAAGAAATATTAAAGGCAACTCTCTGAGTGGAAGAGACCAAAAGTGGCAAAGACCAGAAAACAAACAAACACAACAAAACAAAAAACAGAGAACATCTTCAGAAACAATGACAGAACAGGTAATAAAATGGCACTAAATACATATCTTTCAATAATTTCTCTGAATATAAATGGACTAAATTATTTCAAGAAAATACACAAGGCATCAGAGTGGATATAAAAACAACACCCATCTATATGCTGCCTATAAAAGCCTCATTTTAGACCTAAAGATACCTGAAGATTGAAAGTGAGGGGATGGAGAAACATTTATCATGCAAAATAAAGCCAGAGAAACAATACTTATATCAAAGAAACTAGACTTCTTTAAAGTTTTTTGATTTTTTTTTGAATGTTTATTTATTTTTGAAGGAGAGAGAGAGAAAGACAGAACATGAGCAGGGGGGGAGCAGAGAGAAAGGGAGACACAGAATCCAAAGTGGGCTCCAGGTTTGGGGCTCTCAGCACAGAGCCTGAGGCAGGGCTTAAACTCACAAACCTTGAAATTATGACCTGAGCCAAAGTTGGACACTTAACCAACTGAACCACCCAGGTACCCCTAGATTTTTTTTAAGTTTATTTATTTATTTTGAGAGAGAGAAAGAGAGAGAGAGAGAGAGAGAGAGAGAGAGAGAGAGAGAGAGACAGAGACAGCACACAAGTGTGGGAGGGGCAGAGATGGAGAGAGAGAATCCCAAGCAGGATCTGTGCTGTTAGCACAGTTCCCGATATGGGGTTTGATCCCACAAACCATAATAACATGACTTGAGCTAAGTTCAAGAGTCATACTTTTAACTGACTGAAACACCCAAATATATAAAACAATAACAAACATAAAGGAACTCATTAATAATAATACAATAATAGTAGGGAATTTTAACATCACACTTCCATCAATTGAAAGATCAGGTAAGCAGATAATCAACAAGGAAACAATGGATTTGAATGACTCACTGGGCCAGATGGACTTAATGGATTTATTCAGAAGATTCTATCCTAAAGCAACAGAATACACATTCTTTTAAGTGCATATGGGACACTCTCCACCATAGTACAAATACTAGTTCACAAATCAAATCTGAATTAGTACAAAAAGCCTGAGATCATACCATGCATATTTTCAGTCCATAATGCTATGAAACTTGAATTCAACCATAAGAAAAAAATTGGAAAGACCACAAATACATGGGGGTTAAAAATATGTTACTGAACAGTGAATGGTTCAACAAGGAAATCAAAGAAATTAAAAAAACAAACACGAACACAACTGAAAATGAAAACACAATAGTCCAAAACCTTTAGGATGCAGCAAAAGGGGTCCTAAGAAGGAATTATTTAACAATACAAACCTACCTCAGAAAGCAAGAAAATTCCAAAAAACAACCTAATCTTACACTTAAAAGAGGTAGAAATAGAAGAAATGAAGCCTAAAGCTAGCAGAAGGAGGGAAATAATAAGGGTGACAGCAGAAATAAATTACATAGAAACTAAAAAAAAAATTCAGACCAATGAAATCAGGAGATGGTTCTTTGAAAAGAAATTATTAAAAGTGATAAACACCTAGTCAGATTTGTCAAAAAGAGAAAGGACCCAAATCAATAAAATCACAAATGAAAGATGAGAAATCACAACCAACACCACAGAAATACAAACAACTATAAGAAAATATGATGGAAAGCTATATGCCAACAAATTGGACAACCTGGAAGAAATGGCATGGCTACTCTGCCTTTCTTTTCTAATTTTTTTCAACATTTATTTATTTTTGAGAGAAAGAGACAGAGTAGGAGTGGGAAGGGAGCAGAGAGAGGGAGGCACAGAATCCAAAGTAGGCTCCAGGCTCCAAGCTGTCAACACAGAGCCCGACATGGGGCTCGAACCCACAAACCATGAGATCATGACCTGAGCCAAAGTCAGACATTTAACCGACTGAGCCACCCAGGCGCCCCTACTCTGCCTTTCTTTTGAAGTCCATTAGCATGACAGAGTTTCTCTATCCTGTCACTTACTATATGCGGATGTATTTAGGTTTAAAGTGAGTCTCCTGTAGGCATCATATAGATGGGTCTTGGTTTTTTTTATCCATTCTGATACCCATTGTCTTTTGATTAGATGGTTTAGTCCATTTGCATTCAGGGTGATTACTGGAAAATATATTAGTGCCATTGTGTTACCTGTAGAGTTGGTGTGTCTGGTGATGTTCTCTAGTCCTTTCTAGTCTTTGCTGCTTTGGGTCTTTTTTTTCCCTCACCACTCAAAGAGTCCCCCTTAATATTTCTTGCAGGGCTGGTTTAGTGGTCATGAACTCTTTTAGTTTTTGTCTGTCTTGGAAACTCTTTATCTCTCCTTCTATTCTGAATGACAACCTTGCTGCATAAAGAATTCTTGGCTGCATATTCTTCCCATTCAGCATGTTGAATATATCTTGCCACTACTGGCCTGCCAAGTTTCTGTGGACAGATCTGCTGTGAACCTGATCTGTCTTCCTGTGTATGTTAAGGACTTTTTTCCTTTGCTGCTTTCAGGATTAGTTCCTTGTCTGTGTATTTTGAGAATTTGACTATGATATGTGTTGATGATGGCCAGCTTTTGTTGAATTTAATGGGAGTTCTATGTGCTTGTGGGATTTTGATGTCTATGTCCTTCCTCAGATTAAGGGAATTTTTAACTATAGTTTGTTCACATAAACCTGCCCCTTCTCTCTCTTCATCTTCTGGTATTCCTATAAGAATGTTATTTTTTTTTCATATGTTGCTGAGTTCCTTAAATCTACCTTAATTTTCAGTTATCTTTATCTTCTTTTCAGCTTATTTTCAATAATTTTATCTTCTAGGTCACTGATTTTTCTCCTCTGCTTCATCATTCCTTTTTTTTTTTTTTAACGGCATCCATTTGGGTTTGCATCTTGGTTACAACATTTTTAATTTCAGCCTGACTAGATTTTAGGTCTTTTATCTCTGCAATAAGGGATTCTCTAGTGTCTTCTTTTTTGTTTTTGTTTTTTAAAGCCCAGATAGAATTCTTATAATTGCTATTTTAAAATCTGGTTCAGACATCTTATTTATAAATGTATTGATTAAATCCCTGGCCTTCATTTTTTTTTCTCCTTTCTCTTCCTTCCTTTGGGATGAATTCCTCATTTTTGTCATTTTGGAGGAGAAAATAACAAAATAAAAATTTAAAAAATCAAATAAGGAAGCTGGATCCTAGTTGTGTTTTGGTCTGCTTGTTAAGAGAAATAAAAGAGAAAAGAAACTTAATAAAAAAAAAAAATAGGGGTGCCGGGCAGCTCAGCTGATTAAGTGTCTGAGTCTTGATCTTGGCTCAGGTCATGATCTCACAGTTCGTGGGATCAAGCTCTGTGTCAGGCTCTGCTCCAATAACATGGAGCCTGCTTGGGATTCTCTCTCACTGTATCGCTGCCCCTCCCCCACTTGCACTCTCTTAGTGTCTCAAAATAAACTTTTTAAAAATTTTAAAAATAGAAAAAATTTTGCTCTGTATCCACAAAACTCCAACAAAAGAGCAAAATAGCAGCAACAAACAAACAAATGAAGAAAGAAAGTAAAAACCCAAATGAAGCTAGATTCTATTTCCCCTAGACCTGGAGTTTTGCAGCATTCTATGATCAGTTGCCTTAGTGCATGGAGGGAATTTTTGATGGTCTTTTGGGGGAGGAGCATTCAGCTCTGATTCTCAGGCTTACTTGCCCTAGTGGAGATGTGACTGAAGGGCACAGGGGGCTGGGCTTGTTTTAATGTCTCAGTTCTTCACTTGGTGGTACTGTTTAGCTCACTGGGGTCATCAGTGTTGATGGCTTAATGGTTAAAATGGCTTCACCTTCCTCTCTAGTCTCTAATGCAGGAAGTTCTTGCCCTCACAGATGCACATACACTTCCTGAATCTCTGGCTTATGTCAGCCACCACCCCCTCACCCACCACCTCCCCCTGCCCCGCCTCATATGTGCCTGAGCTGTCTGTCTGCTAGGGTGTTATCTCAGGCATGGCTATGTTTCAAAACCCAATACTTCAGAGACCTCCCATGGCTCAGATCTACGTTGATCCTCTGGAGGAGGGTCTCCCTGCATTGTGGCCAGTACTGGCTTGTCCCAGTAAACGTTTGCACAATTGCACAGTGGCAGCACCTCAGTTTATGGTAAATTGCAATACATAGCTGGCATCAGCATTTGCTGCCTTCAGTCAGCATCTTTGTTCCTAAACCAGTGACTGGAGCAGCTATATGGTGTCTGCCAGTCTTTTGCCTAAGGAGAGGCCAAATCACCTCCACTGAATGTACTCTAAGCAGGGGAACTGCTTCTTCTCAGGAGATCCAGGGGATCCTCAGACCACGCTGCCCACTCCTAGGGCTCTGACCTTTTTCCTTCCCAGAGCACTGACAGGCACTGAGCTTGGAAACTTTAGACTGTGCTTGGAAACTTTAGACTGTTGATATTGAAACCCTCTACTTTTTTGCCATCAATGGTTTCGGAGAATAGTTTTCTTGTGCAATTCCCTGAGTGTGCTTTCACTTTTCTTTTTTTTTTTTTTTCTCCTCTCATTTTCAGTGGGAATGCTTTTCTTGTGTGAACACAAGGCACTGCTCAATGTCCCTGCTCTCTTTCTCCTCTCCATGAAAAGGGCTCCTATCCCTCGCTGGCACCACGGCTCTTCTGTCCCCAATTCACCTCTTTTCACTGTGTGTCTGCCATGTTCTCTCCCTCAAATTATGCAGATTGTTCTGTTAATCCTCACTCAGATCAATTTCTTAGGTGTTCAAAATGGTTTGATATAGATCTAGTTGTGTTTGAGGGATGAAACAAGCCCAGGGTCCCTTACTACTCTGTCATCTTAACCCCAAAAGTATATTTGGTTAAGAAAATTTATTTTAGTTATTTTCTAAAAAATGATACAACATTTAACAAATATTTTGAATAAAAAGTTTAAATATAAAAAGGAATACTATTTATATTGTAAAATGCTACAATATAGATTAATAAAATGGAAAATAAAGGTTAAAGAATTTTAAAAAATAAAATAAAATGAAGAATGGAAATGAAATGAGATACTGTGGGAAAAAACCCAACAGAGAGCAGGAAAAGTGGGAAAAGGAGCAAAAATAGGTAAAATAGAAAAAAAATAGCAAGATGGTAGATGTAGAACAATTTAAATTATTAAATTACCTGTAAGTGATCTAAGGACTCTACTAAAAGTCTGATATTGGCAGAATGAAGCAGGAGGAAGACCCAACTTTTTGCTGTCTACAAGGAATCAACTTTAAAGACATAGCTTCAAAGTAAACAAATGGATGAAAGATAATGCAAACAGTAATTAATAAGGGAACTGAGGCAGTTATTACATCAATATTTGATTCTGAAGACTTTGGGTCAATGAATATTACCAAGACTACAGATAGATATGTCCTAATGTTAAAGAGCTCAATACATCAAGAAGATGTAACAATCCTAATCTATTTGTGCCAATATCCGAGCCTTATAATTAACGGAGGTAAACATTTCTTGTTACCAAGTTAGATTTCCCAACTGATTGAAAAACTATATACACACACATAAACCTGCACATGAATGTTTCCAGAAATGTAAATATTATTCATCATCACCAAAACACACAAAAAAGAAGCAAGTAAGATGCCCTCTAATAGATAAATGGAAAAATGAGCTGAGGTACATACATACAATGGAATACTATACCATAATATAAAAGAATGATTTTCTAATGCATTCAACAAAATAGACAAATCTTAAATGCATATCACTAAATGAAAGAAGATAGTTGAAAAGGCTACATACTGTATACACTAAACATATGATGCTTTGGAAAAGGAACATTTATAGACCCAGAGAACACGTTAATGGTTGCTAGGGGTTTTTGGAAGGGGTATGTGATCAAATACCAGGGGAACTTCTTGTGGTGATGAACTGTATAGTTCATCTGGAGTTTTGGGTATTAATTGAGACTCGTAAGTGTTCAAAGTCTTGATTCCAGTATTTTTACCTTCAAAAACTTGTCCTGAAAGGCAATTAGGATTTTTCAAGATGACTTTTATATTAGTTATATTAAATCACACTTACATTTGGGTCATCTGGGTGGCTTAGTCGGTTGAGTGTTCAACTCTTGGTTTCAGCTCAAGTCATGATCTTGTAGTTCATGAGTTCAAGTCCTGTGTTGGGCTCTGCACCAGCAGTGTAGAGCCTGCTTGAGATTCTCTCTCATTCCCTCTCTTTCGGCCCCTCTCTGCCTGTATGTGCTCTGTTTCTCTCTCTCACAAAATGAATAAACTTTAAATCCATGAATCAATCAATCACACTTATTGTCAACTGGGAAAAAATACTTTATATTTTCTACAATGTAGGAATAATTATTTTATTTATAAATTGGAACATAATGCAACCATTTAAAATCAAGTTTACCAGTTATATGTAACAACCAGCTAAAATGTTCATGATTCATGTTCAGAGAAAATAAGCATTAAAAAAAACTATATAAACAGTATGATCCCATATACAATAAATTTTGGAACTAAATATAGGGATATGAAAGAAGTAGACATCATCTATCATATTGATGATTTAAGCCTGGATGTTTCAGAATATAATGATCACATAAGCAGAGTTGGAATTTACTGTGAAAGAAAACAAGTTAATTTTGCAGATATTAAATTTGTGGTACATACTCTAAATCTTAGAATTAGAGGTGGTTTACTCTTAGGCTTTTTCTTATAAATATGTAAAGTTATTTCAATCTATTAAATCTCCCAGCAGGACACCCTAAGGAGAAAAGAAAATCCAAAAAACAGATTTTTAGAGATTATATACATGAAAAGAGTACTGGAAAGAACAGGTATCCAGGAAGGGTACTGGAAGTACTGGTCAAAGAGACATTTAGGAGTACTCTAAATTCACGTATATGGGAAGAGATGAAACTTCAGCTTGGCTCTAATCATAAATTCAAAATGTTCCAACCTGTGGAAAATGAATCAAGGTAGAGCAGGAAAGGTATTAGACAAAGGATTAGAAGATATGTCTCCAAACTGGGCAGTACAATCTCAGTCAAATAACTAACTCCTCAAGAATTCATTCAACCCATCTAGCTCATTTCTAGTGTTCACGTTAGCATCAAGATTCTATGTGAGAGTACGAAGAAAACTCTTTCTTTATTCTTTTATATTGTCCTTGAATATAAACTAACCTCATGGAAAGAGAAAATCAGAGCTTAACTCAACAGCATTTTTTTTCTAAAAATTTCAACTAAAAAAATTCAAATTTTTGTGAGATTACTTTAATCTCACAAGGGGCTTTAAGTCCCTTCACTTACTTCTTCCTAATCTGTAGGATGTAGTGTTTATACTGTAAAACAGCTCTCGGTGCTCTACCCTAGAATGCTTGCTCTGGAAACCAAGCATGTGGCTCTTCTAGAACTATTAAAATACCAAGACCTTGCACTGCTATGTACCATGCAAAGGCACAAATATCTTTTCATCAATTTTTGAGACTCCTGGAAGCCCTTGTTCTAAAGTTCTCCTGAAGCAGAAAGGAATAACCAATAAAATTATTCATTGCTTTTCTTTCCACCATGTTACATTTTCTCCAACAGGACAAAGTATTTCCAGCAGTCCTGCAACTTTCTCCATTTCTCCATTTGCAAAATTCTCAAGGTGATGCAGTGTAACTCTTGTGTGCAAACAAACTCTCTTATGTAATTAGTCCTAATGAAGGTGATTTCTATTATTACAACTCTCTTCTGGGTCTCTTGATCACTGCAATCCAGTGACATTAAATTGGTAGTTAGCTTCTAACTATTTTGATGGCTTTTCTTGTATCTATGTGCTGAGGATACTTCAAAGTATAAATGATAGAGATTAAAGTATGGAAAGACATGGGTTCCTTACATTCACACCCCATCCAGTGGATCCTGAAGAATGTTGTTTTCCCAGTTGGTGCAATATAAGGATAAGAAGAGCACTGTTGTTCGGTAGCCTCCTAATTCCAGTCACAACAGAGAACAGAGAAAACTAGCCCTCACCCTTTCAATTAATCTTTGAATATTCTATGTCCACTTTGCCTATTAACTGTCCACATATCCTAACTCTGAGTAGTGACTGATGGCCATATCACTTTCCTGAAACCAGAATGGGTTTACCCTTTTAATTTAACATACTTTTATTTCAACACAACCTTTTGTAATTTTATCATTGAATTAGCTTTTGGAGGGGTGCCATGCTTTCAAAACCCAGAGAATTAGAGAATATTAGAATTATGAGGGAGATTTTTTCCCTCCTTTTTTGAAGAGAAATGGAGCACGGTGAAGGGTAGGTGATTTGCCTCAAATCGTGAAGTTACTCATTGAGAGTTAAAATTTGAACACTTTCTATAACTCAGGTTAATATTTCTCTTATAGTCTACAGTATCTTTGGACATAATCTATTAATTTGGACTTTAGGCTATTTGAAATATTATAATTTAGTATGTTCTTTGTTAATTCATGACTAGAACATATAAATATAAGTAACATGAAAATTAAAATATCCTGCTTGATATATATCCTACTTGTGAAAAAAAAGGAGGAGAGCCCATACGTGATTACTGTCTTTTAAAACATTATTAATACTATGGTAAATCCATTATATTGCTATTATACAAAATGTTTGATTCAATTACTTCATGATCATTTATAACACATCCCTGAGAAACAGGGAAAAAACTTATCTACACTTTGAATGAAGGAGAATTAAGACAAAGGGAAGAAAAAGCCTAAATATTCCCTAAACATGGTTTTGATAAAATGATGCAATATTTCCACTACCTCTGTTTACAGACCCCAAATCATATAATAAATACTGTATTATAAGTGATACTTTGTAAAAATATTCTTGCTGATATTTAAAAGAAAACTTAAATGAAATGTTGTAGATTAAGTTGTTGAAACTTCCATTTATGAACAATGTTTAAATCTCTGAAGAATTTCATCCATACTTATGGACCTGATGAGCTTAAGTTGAAAAAAAAAAGCATTTTCCTAATATATGTGGGTAAATATTCTATACTTGAAGTGCAATGGAGACTAAGAAATAATACTTTTCATGTGATTTTTAGTTACATATAATTGGTATTGATTTCTACAGGTCTCTATTTGTAATCATCTAGTGTACTGTACTGAAAATATAAGCAAGATAGCTAAAGTTAGGTTAAATTATTTGCAAAACTGTGAACCAGAAGATTTTGTTTTAGCCTTTCTTCCTTTTTGTCTACTTCTTTGCCTCTTAGATTCCTGACTGCTCCAAGTACTCTTCCAGCTACTTTGGACATAAATTCAAATACTACTGCATCTTGCCCTCTCTCACATCTATGAAGACAGTCTATCCTGGCTATGGACATCCTGAGTCTATTTCCTTCTTATTTAAAATGAAACTTTATGATTCATTTTTAAGAGCCAGGTGTACTTTCTTAGGATATGTGGAAGTAACAATTAAATTCTTACTAAGCATTACTGACTATAAATTACAGGATATATCCACACTTCCCATTTCATCTTAGGTAAGTGAAAGCACTTTGTCAGTATCTTTACAAACACCACGCACCAGCATTTGTCTCCACAGTGACTGTTATATCTCTGATCTGGATTTAGAGAGGGAGGGGAAAGGGAGTAGTAATGCTGGAAAGCTTGTGAAAGATGTATTTTTATCTGAGAAAACTTGCTGGCCTCTGTAAACAATACTCCTACTTACTTCACTTAATCCACCAGTCATATTATCCAAGATGGAAGTAGTAGGAAAAGATTTATTTGACAGAATTTCAGAAAGGAGGGACCTGAGGGTCACCCAGTACAACCTAGCACACCTAGTACAACTCTGTATGCATGTATTAATTTACTTTCAAATAGTACAAGAAATGAAAGATTGGTCTTTATAGTAACACATCTACTAATTAGAAACTCAATCTTGGATGAATCAATCTTGGATGAATGCTATCTTTGAGTATGTAAAATTATCAGAAAATACTTAGTCTGATCTGAAACAATACATTATTAAGAACATTTATGTATTTTTAGTCATTACAATTGATTAAAGATTTCTCCATACACTTGTTCAGAGTATTTTCAAATGGAGAAATTGATAAAAACTACTTTTGCAAACATTTGATAGCCACATGAAGTTGTAATTTCTCAAGATTGTTGAACTTTCTCAGAAGAGCCATCCAATAAAATGGAAAAGCTCAATTAGATGTTGTCAACCATATCTGCAACTGATAAAAAAACTTACACACTCATGCACATATATAATTGGTATTTATGACACAGTCCATTGATTACTTTACTGTGAATATTTATTGAACACAAAATATATGGCAAGCGTTGTGATAACTTTTGAGGAAGAAATAGGCACCTTTCTCAAAAAACTTAGTTTGATGTTAATTCTTGCTCGTAAGTTTCTATTTCAGTAGGAAAAAGTCCTACTTCATATTTTAAGCAACTATTTGAAAGTTAAAAAACTTTTCACATAATGCCCTTGGTTATCACCTTGTGCACTTAAACCAAGTCGATCCATTTTTAAGAGCATATTTATTGCTTTATAAAATGTCTTTGCTGGTGTAAGGTGTACCTACCTGCTTTTCTCCCAGCTGGATTTTCTGCTCCCTTCCACTACAATATCAACTCTATGGAATCAGAAATGTTTGCCGTGCATGTCAATATATTTTAATGCTTAAACACTGCATGGTGCATACATGATGTGGGGCCATGTAGCAAATGCTCAAGAAAGAATTCTTTAGACTTTTTTGGTGTAAAAGGTGTTTTCATTAAAGGACAGAGACAGGACCAGTGGGCAGAAAGAGCTTCATGGTGATTGTGAGGAGCAATTAATTATATATTTTTAAGTTGGGGGAAAGAGAAAAAAAAGAAAAAAAAGATTTATCATTTGTGTAATTAAGAAACATTTTCAGTGTCTCTTTAGAATAATAATGTTCCCATATTTAATATTTGAGGATAATGAGCCCTGAAAGGCTAAATAATCTGCTCAGTTATACAGCTTTAAATTTAACAGTTTTTTTTTAATAGCTTTACATTTTCACCACATTACAGCCATTTTATTTGGTGTAAAAGACAGTCCATTTCATCTAAAAAGAAATGTATAGTGAGTGAAGGAAAATGAGGACTCACCAACTTCTCTAAATAAACAAGAGATAAATATTGGTAAATGATCTCAGAAGAGGCACCTTACAAACCTAACTGCTCTATCACTAGTGCAAAGCACAGTGCCCTGAGCAAAGGGGCATTTACACACTTACATAGCAAATGAACTAAAAAAGAATTCATTTTCTTTGTATTTTGTTAAAGTTTATTTTGAGAGAGAGAGAGAGGCAGCAGGGGAGGGGCAGAGAGAGAGGGAGAGAGAGAGAATCCCAAGCAGGCTCTGCACTGTCAGCACAGAGCCCAAAGTAGGGCTGGAACTTACGAAATCATGAGATCAAGACCTGAGTTGAAACCAAGAGTCAGACACTTAACTGAGCACCCAGGTGCCCCTAGAATGCATTTATAGCAGAAGAATTTATGTTGAAAGTGCATTTATTTAGAGTTTCTGTTGCTCATCATTTTGGTTTTTTTATGTTAAGAAACCCAGTTCTTGACTGAATCAATTTGCCTAGTATTTTCCTCCATGGAAAACAGGGTCTTTTCTTTTTCTGGGCCCCTAAGAAGCCATTGCTGATGAAACAACAGTGCTTTGCTGAAGATTTATCGGTATGATTCCTGTGATTTTCTCACATAAATGGATTATGGGTTTTATTCCTAAGGAACTAGAAGTCTTCTCTGCTACCTGTTTCTGCTGTATCTCTAGAACACCTCCCTGGGAGAATCATTTCCTGTGCTTAATTTGAGGCTTTGTTGCTCCTGACAGGACACATATGAACCCCTAATTAGTTGGTCTTGTTGGATATCATTTCCTTTCCTTCTTCTAGGCATTCAATACAGTATTTGGGTCAAGAAATCTGTGGGTCAGGCTGTTTTCCAGGGACAACAAGCCATGGTGTGTGCCTGAAGTTAAGTTAAAAACAGGCTACCAAGAAATGATGAGGAAGGGAGAAATGTACTGAGGAGAATGTAGTGGCTTCTCAAAGACAAACTTATTCCATTGTATAATTTTACTTCCAGCTTGCTCTGACTTCAGACTGCTGTTAATCTCTTCTGAAATTCTTAAAGTTGTAGTCTTATATAATCAGTGATGATACGTGACTTAATTACTTGGGGGGAATTTTCTAGAAAACTGGAGATTTGAAATATAGGAGTGAGTCCCTGAATGTGGTTTTTGGGAGTTAAAATTATTCATCACAGGCTCTGTCCTTATGTGTAAATCCTCCATGAAACTCAAGGAAACACTAGGCAATTTGCAAATTAGGTCTAAGAAGATATTAATATCAAAAATACAGATAATTAGAAATCAATAAAAGACACTTTCTTCCAAACGCCTGATTTAGATGTAGAGGGAGATACTTCTTTAAATTTCACCTTTTATTTTTCTTATTCACTATATAATGTTTCCAAGTTCTAGGTAGTTTGCTTTCAGGTAGGTAGTTCCAAGTTTGCTTTTCTTATAAAAGCAAAAATAAAAAGTAAAAAAAAAAGCAATAGGGAAAAGTGCTGATAAAACAAAGTAGATTAACTGAGTGGAAAAGAAGAAACTTTTTTTTCATGGTCTGAATTTCTTACTATGAATACTATTATGCAATATAACTAATTTTTTAAAGCCCCACCAAATCAAATGAAATGTCAACCATAATTCAAAAATATGCCTATAGTCATTAACAGCAATATCTGAGATTAGTGAAATAATATCAGGGAATAATTGAGAACAAATGCACTAGTTTCCTTCATATAAGAGAACTCCAGGAAGAGCTAAGTCACAGCTCTAGACATTTGGTTTTTAACTAGGTTTTGTACTGTCATGTAATTTGTAAATGAATAGAGGAGGGAGTAAGATCTAGTCACTCAAGGCAATGGGTCTGCCTATTGAGCTCTTACACAAATGTAATGGTGTCTCTTTATCTCCTGGTTTATTTTTTATTAATAAAATAAGCACAAAAGTACACCAAAGAGAATTTCATATCTTGTAAGTTTTCACAAAGCAAACATTTTCACCTCAAGACAACATTACCAGCACTTCAGAAGCCCTTCCCATCATCTTCCTGTCCCTATTCCCTTCTAGGATAATGACCACAGGAGCTTTTTTAATACCATAGATAAGTTTAGCCTATTTTTTAACTTTATTTAAATAGGTTCATACAGTACACGGGCTTTGTGTCTAACTTTTGGGGTCAACATTGTGAAATTATCTTCCTCTGTGTCAGTCATTTAAAAAATGGTTATATCATTTATTGTAGAAAAAAAGATTCAGATTTTGTTTCTGTAGTTTCTTAGACTGGATTTCTATAATATCAAGAAAAACATTTCAGATTTCCAATTTCATTTGTAAAGTAAACTACATTCCTCAAATTCATGTAACTGAATATACCAATGTCAAATATCCCCTCAATGACTCTCTCCTCCATCCCTCTTTAGTATTGCTGTTATGCTATCTATATAATTTTTAATTATGAAATGATATATGAAAATTCAGATATATAAACATAAGTAGAAATTTGAATCCATAAGGAAGGGAGCAGAACTGGGAAATGAAACCCACTGATTGATCTCTGTCTCTCTTCTATTCAGGTAGCAAGACAAGTTCCTACCAAGTCAATGAATGAGACAAATCATTCCCGGGTGACAGAGTTTGTGTTGCTGGGACTCTCTAATTCCCAGGAGCTCCAACCTTTCTTGTTTGTCATATTTTCACTACTTTACCTAGCAATACTGCTGGGAAACTTTCTTATCATCCTCACTGTAACCACAGATTCTCACCTTCACACCCCCATGTACTTCCTGCTTGCAAACCTCTCTTTTGTAGATATATGTGTTGCCTCTTTTGCTACACCCAAAATGATTGCAGACTTTCTGGTTGAGCAGAAGACTATTTCTTTTGATGCCTGTTTGGCCCAGATTTTCTTTGTTCACCTTTTCACTGGCAGTGAAATGGTGCTCCTTGTATCCATGGCTTATGACCGTTATGTTGCTATATGCAAACCTCTCCACTACATGACAATCATGAGTCACCGTGTGTGTATTATTCTTGTTCTCATCTCCTGGCTTGTGGGTTTTATCCATACTACTAGCCAGTTGGCATTTACAATTAACTTGCCTTTTTGTGGCCCTAATCAGGTAGATAGTTTTTTCTGTGACCTCCCTTTAGTGACCAAGCTGGCATGCATTGACACTTACGTTGTCAGCCTACTTATAGTTGCAGATAGTGGCTTTCTTTCTATGAGTTCCTTTCTCCTCTTGGTTGTCTCCTACACTGTGATACTTATCACAGTCAGGAAACGCTCCTCTGCTAGCATGGCAAAGGCCCGTTCCACGTTGACTGCCCATGTCACTGTGGTCACCCTATTCTTTGGACCATGCATCTTCATCTATGTGTGGCCCTTCAGCAGTTATTCTGTTGACAAAGTCCTTGCTGTGTTCTACACAATCTTTACTCCTATTTTAAACCCAATTATCTACACTCTAAGGAACAAAGAAATGAAGGCAGCTATGTTAAAACTGAAGAGTCGGTATCTGAAGTTTGGCCAGGTTTCTGCAGCCATAAGAAATGTTCTTTTTCTGGAAACAAAGTAAACTTCACAACTGTATCTACTGTAGCCTCCTCTCTCAGCAATTACAAACGGAATCCCTATGATGTTCAAGCAGATCATTTTGACCAGGGGAAGGGTTAACTTGAATGAAAGAATAATGATAAGAACAAAAAGCCAGATAAAGGACCTTACTGATATTTAAATTCTCTTCCTTTATTGTGTGATTTTTTGTTTCTATTTCCTAGTTTTTAATTAAAACTTTTTAATTTAATATATAGCCTTCGAATACATTGAGAAATGGCATTTACTCATATAGAATAAATAAGCTGTACTCCCTCTCAAAACAGTACTGCTCAGATGCCAATTTTGGAGTTATACTAGATATATACCTCTGTACAACAGAGATAATAGATTTATTTATTTATTTATTTATTTATTTATTTATTTATTTATTTATGAATAAACCTAGATAAGAATGCATTTCACACAGTACTATGTAAGTAACAGCACAGGAAGACAATTCTATGATTGGTGTTAATGGAACAGTAACATGTAAAATAGCAAGGCTATCCAGCAAAGGCATTTATAGTCAACACTTTCACAAATCTTTCTTCAATGGTGCTGTTTAATATATATTATTCATAGAAAGCAACTCGCTGAATAAATTTATTCATGAGAGTGTTTTGTATTATGTTAATTTCTGTTTAATAGTGATAAAATATCAGAGATGAGTTAAAATTCTCTACCACTTGTCATCATGATGATGGGAGCCTGAAACTTCATGATTCTTTTCTTCTCAGATAAAGTAGTTTTATATATTAAGAGCTGGTAGGAATAATCATTTTTCTATGTGGACTTAATTAAAATTTTATTTTTATATTGTGTAATTCAGGTCCAGAAAATGACAGAACCCTATTTCAGGAACTTCAGGGTAGCCATGAACTTATTCTTCCATGACCACTTATGAAAATAAGATTTTCTATGATTGCTCATTATAGGTTATTTTAGGCTTTTACTCTTATTGCATTGAGGTTTTTCCTATTTTTTCTACTGTGTTCTCACAATCTGCTATAATGTTACCTGTTTTCTAGATCCCAATCCTTACAATCTCCTAAAGGGATTTTATAATTGCTATTACTGAGAGAAAACAATAAGTTCTAACTTTTGAGTCAGAGGGTATCAATTTATTGTGGACATAAAGGCAAAAGCAATTCTAAAAGGGATATTTACAGAGATACAGGGTTATATCTAGAAATAAGAAAAGTGCCAAATAATCTAACTTTACACCTAAGAGAAGAGAAAAACAACAAACAAAAACCAAAGTTAGGGATGCCTGGGTGGCTCAGTCAGTTAAGCGTCTGACTTCAGCTCAGGTCATGATTTCACAGTTTGTAGATTCGAGCCCCGCATTGGGCTCTGTGTTGGCAGCTCAGAGCCTGGAGCTTGCTTCAAATTCTATGTCTCCCTCTCTCTCTGCCCCTCCCCCACTCACACTCTGTCTCTGTCTCAAAAATAAACAAACATTAAAAAAATTAAAAAAAAAAAAGACCAAAGTTAGCAGAATAAAGGAAATAAGAAAGACTAGAATGGAAATAAATGAAAGAGACTAAAAAATATTAGAAAATTTCAATGAAACTAAGAGTTAGTTCTTTGAAAAGATAAACAAAATTGCTAACTGTATAGCCAGACTCATCAGGAAAAAACACAGGACACATATAAATAAAATCAGAAATAAAGAGCAGTATCAACTGATACTATACAAATCAAAGGATTATATGATAATACTATCAAAAATCATATGCCAATGAATTGGACAAGCTAGAATGAATGGATACATTCCTAAAAACATAATCCAACATCTTAAAAACATCTTCCAAAACCGAGTCAGGAAGAAATTGAAAACCTGAACATACCAATTACTACTACAAAATGAAATCCACAATCAAAAGATTACCAACAAATAAAAGCCCAGGACTGGATGGATTCACAGGTAAATTCTATCAAATATTCACAGAATAGTTAATACATAATGTGTCATATCAACAAGAAAAAGAATTAAAACCATATGATCATTTCAAGAGATGCAGAAAAAGCAATGGATAAGTACAACATCCATTCATGATAGAAAAAAACCCTCAACAAAGTAGGGTTAGTGGGAACATACTTCAACATAATAAAGACCATATATGAAAAACCCACAGACCATATATGAAAAACATCATACTCAATGGTGAAAAACTGAGAGCCCTTCCTCTAAGATCAGGAACAAGACAAGAATGCTTGCTTTCACCACTTTTATTCAACACATTACTGAAAGTCCTGGCCACAGCAATCAGACAAGAAAAAGAAAGAAAAGGCACCCAAAGAGGCAAGGAAGAAGGTAAACTGTCACTACTTGAGATGACATGACACTATCTATAACAAACCTAAAGACTCCACCAGAATTCTACTAGAACTGATAAATGAACTCAGTAAGGTTGCAGGATACAAAACCAATATGCAGAAATCCATTGCATTTCTATACACTAATAATGAAGTAGCAGAAAAAGGTACCCACATGTACTGTTGCTGGGAATGCAAATTGGTGCAGGAACTGTAAACAATAATATGCAGGTTTCTCAAAAAATTAAAAATAGAATTACCATATGATCCAGTAATTCTACTACTGGGTATTTATCCAAAGAAAATAAAAACACTAATTCAAAAGGACATATGCACCCCCACCTTTACTGCAGCATTATTTACAATAGACAAATTATAGAACCAACCCAAGTGTCCATCTATCGATAAATGGATAAAGAAGATGTGGTACGTATACACAATGGAATATTATTCAGCTATAAAAAATGAAATCTTGTCATTTGCAGCAACATAGATGGATCTACAGTGTATATATTAAGTGAAATAAGTCAGCCAAAGAAAGACAAATACCATATGATTTCACTCATATGTGGAATTTAGGAAACAAATGATCAAAGAAAAAAAAGAGACAAAAAAAACCCCAGACTCTTAAATATAGAAAACAAACCAATGATTACCAGAGGATAGGTGGGGGGAGGGGGCGGTAATTGGTGAAACAGGTAAAGAAGATTAAGAGTACACTAATCACAGAAATGTATAGAATGTTGAATCACTATATTGTAGACCTGAAATGAATATAACAGTTAATTATACCGGAATTAAAAAATAATAATAAAAAAATAAGAGTTAATACCTATTCTCCTCAAACTATTCCAAAAAAAACATAAGGAGGGGAGCTTTCAATTACAACACATCCTACAAGGACAAACTAGACACAGACACCACAAAAAAACAAAAACTACAAGCCAAAACCCTCATTAATACAGATGCAAAAATCCTCAACAAAATATTAGCAAACCAAATCCAACAATACATTAAAAAAATAATTCACCATTATCAGGCAGGATTTATTCTGGGGATGCAAGAAGAATTTGGATTGTATTATAAATAAATGTAATACACTGTATCATAAAAGGAAGGATATGAATCATAGGATCATCTCAATCGAGGCAGAAAAAACATATGACTAAGTAGAACATCCATTCATGATAAAAACACTCAATAAAGTGGATTTAGAGGGAATATACCTCAACATAATAAAGGCCATAATGAAAAACCCATAGCTATTATCATACTCAATACTGAACTGAGAGTTTTCCTCTAAGATCAGGAACAAGACGAGGACATTTTCTTTCACCACTTTTATTCATCATAGTACTGGAAGCCCTATTTCACAGCAAACAGACAAGAAAAAAAAAGAGGCAACCATATTGGTAAGAAAGCTAAACTGTCACTATCTGCAAATGAAAGGATGTTATACATAGAAAACACTAAAGACTACACCAAAAAACTATTAGAAGTATTTAATTCAATAAAGTTTCAGGATACAAAATTATACACAAAATTGGTTGCATTTCTATACAGTAGTAACAAAGTAGCAGAAAATTAAGAAAACAATTCCATTTACAACTGCATTAAAAAGAATAAAATACCTAGAAATAAACTTAACCAAGGAAGTGAAATACCTGTACTCCAAAAACTATAAAATACTGATGAAATAAATTGAAGATGACACAAACAAATGGAAAGACATTCTATGTTCATGGATTTGGAGAATTCTGTTAAAATGTCCATACTACCCAAAGCAATCTACAGATTCAATGCAATCCCTATCAGCATTTTTCATAGAAATAGAAAAATACTAAAGTTTGCATGGAACTAAAAAAGACCTTGAATAGCCAAAGCAATTTCAAGAAAGAAGATAAAAGCTGGAGGTATCACAACTCCAGATTTCAAGATATACTACAAAGCTGTATTAATCAAACCAGTATGGTATTGGCACATGCACACACGCGTGCGCGCACACACACACACGGCACATAGATCAAGGAAACAGGGTAGAGAGCTCAGAAATAAATCCATGTTTGTATAGTAAATTAATCTATGACCAAGGAGGCAAGAATATACTGGGGAGAAACAGTCTCTTCAATAAATGGTTCTGGGAAAACTGGACAGCTGCTTGCAAAAGAATGAAATTAGATGCCTTTCTTATACACAAAAATAAACTTCAAATGGATTTAAGACCTACATATGAGACCTAAAACCATAAAAATCCTAGAAGAAAACACTGGCACTAATCTCTCTCCCATTTGCCATAGCAGTATTTTTCTAGATAGATACCCTCAGGCAAAGGAAACAAAAGAAAAAATACACCTAAAAAAAAGCTTTTCTCAGCAAAGGAAACAATCAACAATGCAAAAATGCAACCTACTAAATGGGAGAAGACATTTGCAAATGATAGATAGAGCTGATAAGGAGTTAATATCCAAGTATATGAAAATTTATACAACTGACCACCCAAAAAACCCCCAAATAATCCCACTAAAAATGGAGGGCCAGAATACATATTCTTCCAAAGAATATGTACAGATGGTCAACAGAAACATGAAAAGATTCCCACATCACCAATCATCAGGGAAATGCAAATCAAAGCCACAACGAGATATCACCTCAGATCACATTACTGCCAGAACTGCTAGAATCAGAAAGAAAATAACAAGTGTTGGTGAGGTTGTAGAGAAAAAGGAACCCTTGGGCACTGCTGGTAGGGATGTAAGTTGGTGTAGTCAATGTGGAAAAAGTATGGAGTATCCTCAGAAATTAACAAAATAAATACCATAGGATCATAGGATCCAGTAATTCCATTACTGGATATTCACATCCCTTACCGCCACAGCAAAAAACCCTGAAAACACTAATTGAAAAAGATACGTGTAACCCTATGTTTATTGCAGCATTATTTACAATAGTCAAGATATGGAAGCAACCTAAGTGTTCATGGATAGATGGATAAAAAAGGGTGATATACACATGTACAAACACATACATACAGTGGTAATATATATAAAACAGTATAATGGAATATTAAACAGCCATAAAAAATAATGGGATCTTACCATTTGTGGCAACTGGATGGACTAGAGGGTGTTATGCTGAATGACATAAGTTAGATGGAGAAAGTCAAGTACCTTATTGTACAGCTGAAACTAATGTAATACTGTGTACCAATTATATTTCAGGAAAAAATAAAGATTCTATGAAGTAATGTGGAATAGGAAATTTGCATAATGTCACAGCCTAAAAATGTTAGACATACCCTTTTCAGGATGCTATGTGTGCACAATCTTATTTTCCTTTGTCTTCTTTTTTCAAAAACAGTTTTATTGAGGTATGGCTGTCATACAAAAGTTGATGGGGGGAGCACCCGGGTGGCTCAGTTGGTTGAGTGTCTGACTCTTGATTATGGTTCAAGCCATGATTTGAGGGGCATGCGCTGAAGTCCTGCGTTGGACTCCATGCTGAGTGTGGGCCCTGCTTAAGATTCTCTCTCCCACTCTGCCCCTCTCCCCCTCTCACGAACTCTCTCTAAAATTAAAGAAAAAAAAAGTCTAAGTCTATGCAGTCATTATCTCTTTATCCCAAGGAATGGTGTCTGAGTGAATAGCTGCTTTAATTCCTTCTCTTCAAACAGTAATAAGCATGTGATATTCTGCAAGATGGCCACCATCAAATGCTCCTATTACAACACTTAATTATACCAATATATCACAATTTTAAAAAAGCTTTCTAATACTAATGCTAAAAAATAAAGGATGACAAATTGTATCAAATCATTAGAACATGGTTTTCAAACAGTTATATCTGAAAGTGTGAAAATTATTCATCATATAGCAATGGAAGCAAAAAAGTGAAAACTTTTAAAACATTACCAATAGTTTAAACACAATAAGCCTTTTTAAAACCCATCTCTTATTTTCTTTATATTTAAAGAACAAAATTATTAGTATATCTCACTATAATTATTATAATAATTCTATCAATTCCATCTTTCCTATCATGCTGTATTCCAGAATTGGCCTATTTTCCATTTCTTTTTTTCTGCAATTTATTTCTCATCCTTTACTCTTACCCTGAATCAATGCTTCATATGTCTCTGAGAAGTATTGACAATAAATTATGAAAATAATTTAGTTTTAAAAGATATCAAGATTTTACAAACTGAAAGATATAATCAAACAGGTTTCACTTGAAAATGTGTGATATGACATTATCTATTCAAGAATACCAAGATTGCAAAACAAGGAATAAATGATTATGCAGTGACTTCTACGGCCATGTAAACTGTGAAACACACCTGAACATGCCAAGAAGTGTCTGGGGAGCTTTTACTTCAAAGTAGTTATTTAGGACTCACATATGATTTCAGTCTTAACAATTTCCTATTAAAATGTCCAAATAAATTCAAAAGTCATAAAAATAATCTGCATTGAAAAATAATACTATAAATATCCAGAGGAGTAATTTTTATGACCATAGATTAGACAAAGGTTTCTTATGTTTGATATCAAAAGCACAAGTGACAGATGAAAAAAGTAGATAAACCGGACTTACTTAAAAGTCAAAACGTCAAAAGACACTTTCAAAAAAGTAAAAAAGACAGCCTACAGATTGGGAGAAATTAATTTTAAATTATATATCTGAATAGGGACTTATATCCAAAATATATTAATACCCTCTACAAATCAAGAATAAAAAGAAAACCCAATTTAAAAATGTTCAGAGGATTTGAATATATATTTCTCTAAAGACAAACAGATGGCCAAAATAAGCACATAAAAAATGACCAAGATCATTAGGGAAAACACTAATTAAAACAAAAAGGTACATACCACTTCACACCTACCAGGATCACTAAAGTCAAAAAAGTAAAAATAACAAATACTGGTGAGAATACATAGAAAGCTAAAATCTACATTACACACATTGCTAGTGTCATATAAAACTGTTGTAGCTGTGGGAGGCTGGACCCCGGTGCCAGGCTGAGACCGGGTCGAGCAACGGCTCCCTGTTGACTCAGCCAACCCGGTGGTTCCCCCTCCCATTCCCCCACTTGCAAAGGCATACGAAAGCCTTGTCAAGGCTGAGAAAGCTAATTCCTGAAGCCTGTGGTCTGTGGGTGTTGGCAGTAATGTTACCCCCCTTTTTCTACCCCGGGGTCAAATAGAAACAAACATGGGAACTGTGTTTTGCTAGCCATCTATCAACAAGGTCTTGTTGTGAGCCGTTTAGAAAGTTCACAAGGTACACAGAACTAAATGTTTTGGCTGGCAGCAATCATGTGAAACCTGTTTATTCTTAGAATGACCTGATCCATAAGAGTCTTGATATAAAAGATTGTGTATAGCAACAATAAAGCCGTCACTTGGGCCATCAGCCCAGGGGACCCTCCTGTTCCCAAACTGGCTTCTCTTCTTTTTTTCTTACATTCCCCTACCCTCAGGACCCTGATCTCGGTGTTTGTTTTGCCGGTCGCAACATGTAGCCTCTTTGGAAAATAGTCTGACAGTTCCTCAAAATGTTAAATTTAGAGTTAACTTATGACCCAGCAATTCAACCTATGGGGATATACCCTAGGGAAGTGAAAACAGGTTCACATAAAGATCATGACTGTTGGGGCACCTGGGTGGCTCACTCAGTTAAGCCTCTGACTTCGGCTCAGGTCATGATCTCATGGTTTGTGGGTTTGAGCCCCACGTCAAGGCTCTGTGCTGACAGCTCAGAGCCTGGAGCCTGCTTCTGATTCTGTGTCTCCCTCTCTCTCTGCCCTTTCCCCACTCGCGCTCTGTCTCTCTCTCAAAAAAGATGACTCTTACAGCAGCATTACTAACAATACCACAAACCAGAAACAATTTAAATGTCCAACTGTTGAATGGACAAAGCAAATGTTTTACATCCAAATGATGGAATGCTATTCAGCCCTAAAAAGGAATGAAGTACTGATATTCTCTATAACATAAATGAACCTTGTAAACATCATCCTAAGTGAAAGGAGCCAGACATATTGTATGATTTTTTTAAATTAAATTAATTTATTTTTTGAGAGACAAAGAAAGAAGTGGGGGCTTGCCTGAAGCGGGGCTCATGCTCACCCAAAGCAGGACTCATGCTCACTAGATGCAGTGCTGGAACTCACGTGATGTGGGGCTCGAGCTCACCTGATGTGGGACTTGAACTCACCAACCGTGAGATCATGACGTGAGCCAAAGTCAGATGCTTAACCCACTGAGCCACCCATTTATATGATGTCCAGAATAGGTAAATACATAGAAATGGTGTTGCCAGAACTTGAGAGAAGGAAAAGTAGGATACTGGGAGAGTTACTCAGTATAGGCTTTGTGGGATAATGAAAATTCTAGTTGAGAATATGAGATACAGTATTCTTGAGACATTGAGTAGACGCAAATCTAAGAACTCCAGCAACTGCATCAGTACCTGACAGTTCCTAGCCATTACACCCTAACCTAGAGAGGGCAAAAATGGCAAATCAGGAAAAGGCAAAGCATGGTTCATCCCAAATAGAGCTCTTTTCAAAAACAATTCTTAGACTATATAATGGAAAAAATTAATGGCAGCCATGTGGATCTAAATATTAAGAGTATTTTCACTAAAATTTGGTGAGGAAGTAGGAGGAAATACAAATATCATAAATAATGAATCACCTTTCCTAAGAATGTATCTTGCCCTGTTTTTAATATTGACACAAGAATTAACACCTAAATGTTGTCTTCTAAACTTAGCATACATAACTTTAGACTGAGAAAATTTTAGTAATAACTGTAAACTATAGGACCAATTATGTGTATGCATGTGTATATGATACACATATCCCTTTTGCACTGTTGGTGGGAATGCAAACTGGTGCAACCACTCTGCAAAACAGAATGGAGGTTCCTCAAAAAATTAAAAATAGAACTCCTCTATAACCCAGCAAGTGCACTACTAGGAATTTATCCAAAGGATACAAAAATGCTGATTTGAATGGGCACATGCACCCCAATGGTTATAGCAGTGCTAAGGACAATAGCCAAATTATGGAAAGAGTCCAAATGTCCATCAACTGATGAATGGATAAAGAAGATGTGATATGTGTAATACTACCTGGCAATGAAAAAGAATGAAATCTTGCCATTTGCAACAATCTGGAACTAGAGGGCATCATGCTAAGTGAGATAAGTTAGAGAAACATAGATAATCATATGATTTCACTCATATGTGGAATTTGAGAAACTCAACAAATGAACATAGGGGAAGGAAAGGAAAAGTAAAAACAGAGAGGGAGGCAAGCCATACGGGATGCTTAAATACAGAGAACAAACTGAGCGTTGCTGGAGGGGTGGTGGTGGGGGATGAGTTCAATGGGTGATGGGCATTAAGGAGGGCACTTGTCAGGATGAGCACTGTTATATGTAAGAGATGAATCACTGGGTTCTACTCCTGAAGTCAAGACTACACTATATGTTATCTAACTTGAATTTAAATTAAAATAAAAAGCTACTCATAAACAATCTTCATCTTTGACATATAAAAAAATATTTTCCAGAATGAATTAAAGACTGGAATGTGAGTGCCAGTACTTAAAAATACAGAAAGAATATAGAAATGTTTAATAGAATATTGTGCTACCAATTAGAAAACTTCATTAAACCAAGCTAGAAAAAACAGATCTTGAAGGGCTTAACATAATTTTAATGGTATTTTTAAAAAGTTCTGTTCTGTGGGCTAAAAAAAAAAAAAAAAAAAAGTTCTGAAAAGCAAAGGATGCCATGAATAATGAAAAAAGAAATGCCAAAATAATTTCAAGTAAATAAATAACATCCACTATACAAAGAAATGCTACAAATCAATAAAAGACAAGTAGCATGTTAGAAAAGGGGGTAATGTTAATATTGTCTCTGAATACAAAAGAGTCATTGACAATGTGCCATATTTTCCCAAGAAAATTAAGGAACCAAGCTCCTTAATAATATTGCCCTTCAAATCAATCTAATATTGACCTTTATAACACACTCAGTGCTTGTGTGATACTGTTCTTCATTAAGATTACAGTTGATACCTTAATAGACATTGAAGTCAAGTATGTATCATTTATAAACACATGTCAAATGTCTGCGCTCACAAAGGCTGTTTCTCAAATTTTGCAAAGTATGAATAAAATTTCATTTCCTATCCTCTAAAAATAACAGAAATTAACAGGTGATAGGCAATATATCACTTGAAGTTTCACTGAAGAAATACGTATTCACATTCACTTACTGGAATTTTCCCTGACATAGGCCCAGCTCCTACATAGAGCTATGCAAAGGGAGACTGGCAAACTACTTTACAAGTTCTAATGCATTTTTGAAGTAACATTTGTTTATAAGCTCTAAAAGAATGCTTGGCTTTGATTCTGGAGAAGGACTATGTTCATAATTCATATATTAAGGGGTATAATATAAAGCTAGAGAATATTGGAGCCATAATGAGCTTTACCTTACCTGAAGACACATGATGGGTATCATAGAAACCCATATGGATGAACATCATCTTCTATATCAGAGTGAAATCTCTAATCTCAGATCTTGGAAAAGCCAAATATAACAGTGTTCCATGCATTATTGTGGTGATTCCTATGAACTGCTGACCGTTTTAGGAGCAAGAACATTATGAAATCAGTCATGGATCTCTCTGGACTTGCTCTCTTACAGTTCTCTTGGTTATTTATATAAACTAATAAAGCAACAGGAAACCTGACAGTTGAAAAGAGAATCATAGTCTCATGATCTACACAGAACTAAATGAACATCCGAAATATTAAGCCTTTTTACTTTCTGCGAAGATCATCTATGGGGAGTGGCTCTCTAGAGAGGGAATTTATAACACAATAGTCCCATTGAACATATTTCCTATTCTCCTCCTTACTTAGCACGCTGGAATTTGTTTCAAATTCTAATACATTTCCTACTTTAATTCAAGGATTTTCATTTGGAATAACAAGAGAAATAGAAACAAAATTATTTGGGCAGGTATAAATTTGCTATTTAACTGTGATCAGAAGCAATATTCTCTCTGACGATAAAGGAAAATTGTGACAGTAAATGAGCCCTGGTTCCAAGCTTAGAGAAAAGTCTGAGGAATATAGACCAACACAGAGGTTAGGAGCCTAGGTATTTAAACATATTAAAGACTCCATATTAAAGACTCCCTTCTTTTGTTTCAGACTCTTCATCATCTTAACTCTAACTTGTTTGCCCCAGTCCAAGCTCACCACTACACTGAGATATGCATTCTTTAGCTATGAGTAAATTTCTTTAAATAAGAAAGACATTTACAGAAATTCCTCATGCAGTTAACTGCTTTGATAATATTCTTTAATGGCTCCATATGATAGCATTAACATTTTATGAATAAACAAAAATGTAAATAATGATCCCCAGGTTTTGAGACCCAGGTACAATAACCTGAGTGACAAAATTTTTATTTTGTTAATTTTTAAAAATTTTTATTTATTTTTAAGGTAGGGGGAGAGGGCAGAGAAAGAGAGAGAATACCAAGCAGGCTCCGCACCATAAGTGCAGAGCCCAATACATGGCTTGAACCCACGAACCAGGAGATAATGACCTGAACTAAAATCAAGGGTCAGATGCTTAACCAAATGAACCGCCCAGGCGCCTGCAAAGATTTTTATTTATTTTCCCCCCAAAGATTTTAAATCTAATATTAAGTCATATCTCAAGCAGAGTATTTCCAAATAATAGAATATGATCAAGTAGGGTTTATTTCCTTAAGAGGTATCCAATACTGTATCATATGTGAATATATAACTTTTTATATTCATTAATTGATAGAAAAATACAGGAATATATAACTAAATACAGAAATAATAATAGATAAAATTGAGCGTCCACGCTTCATAAAATTTATAATAAGCCAGAAATAGAAGGAAATTTCTCTACTTGGCAAAGAATCTCCACCAGAAGTAATTGGCTAAAAAATTATACAATAGTAAAATGAAAAGCACTCTAATTAAAATCAAGTACAAACAAGAATGGCCACCATGGTAAACAGAGTTACTGTTCCATGTGATTCAATGGCCTTCCTCTAAAAGATTATATATCCACGTCTTCAGATGTTACACTAGGCAATGTGACTTGATTTGCCCAATGTAGTGTAAGGCAAATTTAAATGTGCCATTTCTAAAGAAAACTTTAACAATAATTATGAAAATACACCAAAACTCTTTTTCCTGTGCAATGAAGAAAGTTATTTTCTTTTGTCCTAGATCCAAGAATGAAAGTAACATATAGAACCAGTCATGGGTCAACAAGTAATATGATTAAGGAAGAAAAAGGAAGTTGTTATAAATCATTGATATTTACAGGTAATTTTTATGACAACATAATTTGGGAAAAGCAATTGATACAATAGTCATAACTTCCAATCCACAAAAATGAAATGAGACAAAAACAATTTATGGTATGAATATTACAAGAGAGAAATTTTAATTGCTGGCTGGAGAAATGATGTATACCATGAACAAGAGAATTAACTAAAATATAAGACAATTCAATAAATTGGCTAGTTATAAAATATGTAGAAAATACAGTCTATCTTTTATGGATGCAATAATTTGTAAATTAATGTGGGGAAATTATTTCATTTTCAATAGCAACACAGATTCAAAATAACCTAGAAATAAACTTTGCAAGATAACTGAGAATCATGAAAAAAATAACAAATCTTTACATTAGTATATAAAAGAAAACCTGATTAATAGGAGAGACATACCATGTTCCTCAATGGACTGACTACTTAGTGCTAAGGGTAAATATTTAACTACAAGTCAATATACAAATTCAGTGCAATTTAGACAAATCTCAGTCAGACTGTGGGAGGATTGTTATAGGTGTTACAGGTGTTTGAAACTTGACAGATATTTTAAAATCTTGTTTGAAATAAATTCTCAAGATTTGACATGTATTTTGAAAAAGAATAATGAGATAAAATTTGGTCTATCATATACTAAAATTCTATTTAAACTAAATTAATTATAACTGTCATAGGAACTGCTGCAATTAATTGACCAAGTAGACAGTATATAGTACTATCTATAAATACTCAATTTCAGAGAGTTCAGATTCTGATAAAGGTTATATTCAATTAAAATGTGGAGAAAAGATAAATGATTAAATACAAAGTGTTGAAAAATTAAATTCTGACTCCGTATCTTACTACATATAGATAAAACCTAGATCAATGAATGTGATTGACTTCAAAAGTAGATCAAAACACCAGAAAACATACATACTTTTATAATTGTAGTATATAAGAAAGACATTGTATAGGGGCACCTGGGCAGCTCAGTTGGTTGGTTAAGTGTCTGACTTCAGCTCAGGGCATGATCTCAAGGTATGTGGGTTTGAGGCCCACCTTGTGCTCTGTGCTGACAGCTGGTGCTGACGGCTAGAGCTTGGAGCCTGCTTTGGATTCTGTGTCTCCCTCTCTCTCTGTCCCTCCCCTGCTTATGAGCTCTTTCTCTCACAAAAATTAAAAAAAAACATTAAAAATAAAAAAAGAAAGAGCTTTTGTATAAAAAACTCATATTTATAATAGAACAAATTAACTTTCATTGACTTCATACAAGTTAAATGTTTGAATGTAAAACAGTGCCACTAAGTGTTAAGTGGCAAAGATGGAATTTTTGAGTAGTACACATGGAACAGAAACCACCATCAGATTTTCACTGCCACCATAAATTACTATAAACTTTTAACAAGTATATACAAATTTGCTTGAGTTAGATAGTTTTCAAGGAAAGTCTATAATATTTGACAAAAGGGAAGGTTACAAGTTCCAAATTGACTCCCAGCATATTCTTTGAGGCCTTTTCTTAACAAAAGTCACAGGAAAAGAAATCCATGGAAACAGTGAAGGTCTCTGGGCAAGGAGCCAGCTAGAGTTTGAAGTTGTCAAAGTAGCATATTTTGGGGAAAATAGTTCTGAAAAGAAGGAAACTGAAAAATAGAAGCTCAAAAATCTATGGAAAATTTACATCAAGTCCTTGATTGATTTATAAACCATGGATACATAGGGCAATATTCTAGAATGTCTCGTAGAAAATAAATGCTAGCAAGCTCAAGAATAGGCAGACATATCAAAGGGAGCACCGTATTTCCAGCCTGAATGGAGACACACTGTCTTTCATTTCAGTGATCAGAAAGACGATTTTTAAGAATAAGGCCCGAGTGCCTAGGTGGCTTGGTCAGTTAAGCAATTGACTTTGGCTCAGGTAAGGATCTCATGGTTTGTGAGTTTGAGCCTGGCTTCAGGCTCTGTGCTTACAGCTCACAGCCTGGAGTGTGCTTTTACGATTCTGTTTCCCTCCCTCCTCCCTCTCTGCGCCTGCCTCTGTCTCTCTCTCTCTCTCTCTCTGCTATAGCAACTATTCAATTGAAATAACTGAGTCCAGTAATAGATATTTAAAAAGTGAAGAAAGAAAAGAAAAATTAACCAACCTAAACCTTTGTATACAATAAAAGGTCCTCATAAGTGGAGGCAAAAATAAAGATTTTTCAGAAAAAAAAGCTGAAAGAATTTGTTGCCATAATAATTCTCACACTACAAATAATAACAGTAGTTCTTTATGCTGAAGAAAACTATCCCAGAAGGAAACACAGGACATCAGGAAGAATTGAAGCGAACAAGAAAATATAAATGTTGGGTGAAAGTTGACTGCTCAAAATCATAAAACAATTGTATGACTTATAATAAATGTAAAAGTAAACTATTAGAAAATAAACGCATGTGTGAGTAAATAAAATCAAAATGTTCTTGTTTTTTCCATTGTTTAGGAAGTCTTAAGTAATATTTTAGATGAAGTATAATATATTCAATATATATATTAAGAAATCGCTGCTTAACGCAAAAGCAAAAAAAAAAAGGAATAAAGAACAGATGGAAATATAAAAATCAGCAAAATGATAAACTGAATTAAATTGGTAATTACATTAAATATAAAAAGATTAAATAGTCCAATTAAAAGTAAACATTTTGAGACTCCATTTTGTTTTATTTATTTTTTTTTAATTTTTTTTAACGTTTTTATTTTTGAGACAGGGAGAGACAGAGCATGAACAGGGGAGGGTCAGAGAGAGGGAGACACAGAATCTGAAACAGGCTCCAGGCTCTGAGCTGTGAGCACAGAGCCCGACATGGGGCTCGAACCCACGGACCGTGAGATCATGACCTGAGCCGAAGTCGCCGCTTAACCGACTGAGCCACCCAGGCGCCCCGAGACTCCATTTTTTTAAAAAGACAAGGCAAATGCTGTTTAAGTTACACACTTTAAACATAAGGACACATCCTTGAACACAAGAATTTCACCCTTGAAATAAGAGGATGGAAAAGAAATAAAATACAAGACTTAGCAAAAATAAATAGATATTTCTTAACGATACAAGGGTCAATTAATCAGCAAGAAATAATCCCAAATTTGTATACAGCCTATAATTTCAAAATACATAAAAGTTAGCAGGATAGACAAGTTATAATCACTTCAGATTTTAACACACAACTCTAGGTAACCAAGAAGACAGATAAAAAAAATATCAGTAAGATTTTAGAGATCTTAGCATGAGTAACTAACTTTAATTGACATACGTAAAAAGTAAAATCATACTTGGGCAATAACCCCGGAATGCACATTCTTTTGCAAGAACACATAGCACATTTACCAAAATAGGCACTATTCTGGTCCAAAATACAAGTCTTAAGGATTAAAACCATAGATTGTATGTTCTTAGACCGCTGTGAAAATAAGTTGGAAATCAATAACATAAAGTTAACCAGAATATATCCAAACGTTTGTAGAATATACATTTGGCACTTAAAAATCTTATAGGCTAAGGGAAAAATCCTAATAGAAGAAAATACTGTCATCTGAATGTTAATAAAAAGCATGGTATAGCAAACCTTCTGGAATGCAACTGAAGTAGTGCTTTAAGGGGAATTTTACTGTAAATTCATATAATAAAAAAGGTTAGGTCGAAAGTCAAGCATCTAAACTTTAAAGTCATAGACTATTAAATCCTAAGAAACTAAAGAATAAAAATTAGGATGAAAGCACAAATACACAAATTAGCAGACAGACATGCAAAACAGTTTGGTTCTTTGGGGAAAAAAAATCAAAATGGATAAACTCTAACAGTACTAAAAAAGAAAAGGAAACCCCAGATATTAAGGATAATAGAAAAATTTAAAGTGTATAACTACAAATCCTACACACATTAAATGATTAATAAGAGAATATTATGAACCACTTGATTACATTTTAACTTTCAGACAATGAATAAAAAAAATTGAAGTGCAGAGTACACCCAAACTACAACCATTAAATACAGTAAATTTTAACAATGTCAAGCATATTAATGCTATTGAATCTTTAGCTTAAAGCCATCTAAAAAATTCCAGGCCCAAATGGTTCCATTGATGAATACTTTCAAATATCATGGAAAATATTTACAAGATTATTCCACCCAACACTAGCAGAATACAATTCTTCTCAAGCACACACAGAACATGCTCCAGAGCACGTTAAATCGCAAAACAAGCCTTAAAACATGTAAGAAAATTGAAATAATAGCATCTTCTCCAACCATAATGACATGAAACTAGAAATGAATAACAGGAAGAAAAGTGGAAAATTCATAAATGTCTGGAAATTAAATAACACACTCCTGAAAAACCAATGGGTCAAAGAAAATTCATAAATGTCTGGAAATTAAATAACACACTCCTGAAAAACTAATGGGTCAAACCAAATGGGTCAAAAACCAATGGGAAATAAAAATATCTTAAAACATGTGAAAAATGTTAATGCAACATATTAAAACTTATGGGAAGCAGCAAAAGCACTTCTAAGAGGTAAGTTTATAGTGATAAAGGCATTCATTAAGAAGGAAGAAAGGGGTACCTGGGTGGCTTAATCAGTTAAGCGTCTGACTTCAGCTCAGGTCATGATCTTGCAGTTCATGAGTTTGAGGCCTGCGTCGGGCTCTGTGCTGACAGCTCAGAGTCTGGAGCCTGCTTCAGATTCCGTGTCTCCCTCTCTCTCTGCCCCTCCCCTGCTCACACCATGTCTCTCTCTCTCTCTCTTTTAAAAATAAACATTAAAGAATCTTAATAAAAAAAGGAAGATCTCAAATAAACATAATTTTATACTTCAAGGAACTAGAAAAAAGAGTAATCTAAGCTCAACAGAAGGAGGAAATAACAATCAAAGCAGATACAAGTGAAATAGACAACAGAAACACAATAGAAATGATCAACAAAACTAAAAGGTGTTTTTTAAAAAGATAAAGAAAATTGATAAATCCTTAGCTAGACTAAGAAAAAGAGAGAGAAGACTCAAATAAATAAAGTCTAAAATAAAAGGGGAGAAATTATAAATGGTACAACAGGAATATAAAAGAATCATAAGAGATTACTATGATTAATTATATGCCAACAAATTGGGTAACTTAGAAGAAATGGATAAATTCCTGGAAAAACTACAACTTATCAACACTGAATCATGAAGAAATGGCAAACCTGAATATACCAATAACAAATGAAGAGACTACATCAGCAACCAAACAAGTTCCAACAGAGAAAAGCCCAGGACGAGATAGTTTCAATGGTAAATAGTGCCAAATATTAAAGAGGAATTGATAGACTTCTAGGGAAGATGGTGGAGTAGAAAGATATTAAGCTCACCTCATCCTATGGATGCAACTAGATAACACTCACATCAGGGTAAAAATAACCAAGGGTAAAATGACCTGAAGATTGGCAGAATAGACTCTCCACAGCTAAATGTGAAAAAGAGGCCTCACAGAAGAGGGTAGAAAGGGCAGCAGTAAGTCTGGGCACCAAAATGACCCATTGGACTGTCTGCAGGAGGGATCATCTGGCAGGCATGGAGAGTGGGGAAAGGACCAGACTCCCACACTGGGAACCCCAGGCAAAGAGGACCCACACAGGGAAGATGAATCCCCAGAACATATGACTTTGAAAACCAGAGAGTCCAGGTTTTCTTGGACCCTCTTGCTCTAGGACAGCCAGGAGGATGGGGTCCATGCTTAAAGAGACAGCACAACAAACAGACCCACAGAGATATCGCACAGAAGCAGTGGTTTGAAAAACACCTGGGGTATATAGAAATATTTATTTACTAATCTCAGAGCATGAATTGGAGGGGCAAGGATCTTTGTGAGACTTCAAGAACCAAAGAGTGGGCTGGCACCATTTACTTCCCCTACCCCCTAGCCTAGATACATGGACACTTGCAGGAACCAGCACAGTGCCAACACTCTCCACCTAGCTTGCTAACAGCATGCCCCTCCCTGCCCAGCTCTCTTCTGCAGATCTGCCCCCTCCAACCCTGTTGGCCTTGGTAGGAGTTTTCCCAAGCCTGCATGTCTCCTCACAAAGCCAATCAGTATGGACCTTGCTGGCATCATGTGTCCCACTCTGCATTCTCCTGTGGACCTGCCCCTTCCAATATGCCTTTGGCGAGACCCCATTCAAAGCAGTGTCACAAACCCAGCAATTTGCAAGTATCCTTGACAGGCACCAGGACCACTCCAAACTGACTCCTGCCCCATGGACAGGAAGATGGGGGGAGAGGGAGGGAGGGAGAGAAAGAGAGAGAGATAACCACACACCAGTCTAACTGTGGCCCCAGCACTGGACTCGAGGCAGATATAGGGTCTGACATTAGGCCTCACGCACTAATGAAAGCTTCTCGGGGGACAACACAAGGGAAGTGCACTGCAGTTCTAAGTTACTGCATCTCTGGCAAATGCCTAGTCTGACTCAATTGAAGCCCAAGGCAGCCCACTAACAGCACAGGGACCAAACCCTGCCTACAACAGGCAAAAAGAATCACAGTAGACAATTGGACTGAAGGCAAAAGTGACACAATCACAATAGCAGGTCACATGCAACTCACATAGGAACACTCCAGAAGCACCAGGTTCTGGTGAATAGGGGACAATGCATTGCAGGCCACAACAGGAACTCTTATTCATAAGGCCACTACTTTCAACAGCAGGAGATGAAACTGTCTTTCCTAACATATAGAAACAGATACAGAGAGTTAGACAAAATGAGGAGGCAGAGGAATATTTCCCAAATGAAAGAACAAGACAAAATCACAGAAAGAGTCCTAAGTGAAATGGATATAAGTAATATGTCTGATAGACAATTTAAAGTAATGGTCATAAAGATACTCACTGCACTTAAGAAAGAGAGAAGGACCCCTGTGAGACTCTCAACAAACAGAGAGAAAACATAAAAAATAAATCAGAGATGGATAACTCAATAAGTGAAATTAAAAATATACTAGGGGGAATAAGTAGTAGACTAGAAGAAGCAGAAGAATGGATCAGTTACCTGGAGGACAGGTAATGGGAAGCAATCAAGCTGAAGAGGAGAGAGAAAAAATAATAATAATAAATGAAAACAGACTAAAGGAATTCAATGACACAATCAAGCATAATAATGTTCACATTGTAGAGATCCTAGAAAAAGAGAGAGAAAGGGGCAGAAAACTTATTTGAAGAAATAATAGCTGAAAAATTTCCAAATTTGGTGAAAGAAACAGACATCCAGATCCAGCATCCACAGTCCCCAACAAAATCAACCCAAGGAGGTCCATGCCAAGCCACACAGTAATTAACTGGCAAGATATGATGATAAAGAGATCATTTTAAAAGCAACAAGAGAAAGAAGCTACATACAGGGAAATTCCATAAGGCTATTAGTTGATTTTGGCAGAAATTTTGCAGGTCAGAAAGGAGTCTCATGGCATTTTCAAAGTTCTGAAAGAAAAAAAATGCAACCAAGAATATACTTTGTCCAGCAAAGCTATCATTTAGAATAGAAAGAGAAATAGTTTCCCAGACAAACAAAAATTAAAGGGAATTAATCACAACTGAACCAACCCTACAAGAAATATCAAAGAGGACTCTTTGAGTGCAAAGACCATAAGTAAGAGTAGGAAAAGTAGAAAGTACAAAAGCAGTAAAAATAAGTGTATCTGTAAAAATAAGCCAAGGGATTCACAAAATCAAAGGATGTAAAGTATGACACCAAATACTTCAAATGTGGGAGAGAAGGAGTAAAGAAGTGTACAAAGTTAAGCAATTATCAACTTAATATAGACTGCTATACTCATAAGATGTTATATATGAATCTAATGGTAACCACACATCAAAAACCAATAATAGATATGCAAAAAAATAAAGAGAAAGGAATCCAAGTATATCACTAAAGAAAGCCAGTGAAGTGTAAGAGAGCAAGAGAATAAAGGAACAGAGAATAATTGCAAAAACAATCATAAAATGAGTAACAAAATAGCAATAAGTACATATCTATCAATAACCATGTTAAATGTAAATGGACTAACTGATCTAATTAAAAGACATAGGGTGGTGGAAAGGATAAAAAAACAACCCCATCTATATGCTGCCTAAGAGACTCATTTCAAACCTAAGGATACATGCAGATTGAAAGCGAAGGGATGGAAAACCATTTGTCAAACAAATGGAAGTGACTAGCTGCGATAGCAATGCTTATACCAGACAAAATAGACTTTAAAACAAAGACTGTAACAAGAGACATAGAGGGACACTAAATAATCATAAGGGGAACAATCCAACAAGAAGATATAACAATTGTAAATATTCATGCACCCAACATGAAAGCACGCAAATACTTAAGGCTAGGAACACACATAAATGAAGTAGTGGATAGTAACACAATAATAGGAGGGGATTTTAATAGCCCACTTACATCAATGGATAAATCATCCAGGCAGAAAATCAACAAGGAAACATTAGCTTTTAATGACACATTGGACCAAATGGATCTAAGAAATATATTCAGAGCATCCCAGCCTAAAACAGCAGAGTATATATTCTCTTCAAATGTACATGGAACATTCTCCAGAATAGAATACAAATTAGGCTACAAAAAAATTCTTAAAAAATTAAAAAGGACTGAATTTATGCCATTTATCTTTTCTGAACACAACATTATGAAACTAGAAAGAAAAGATCTGGGAAGGAAAACCTATTGAATGGGAGAAGATATTTGCAAATGACATATCTGATAAAGGGTTAGTATCAAAATATATAAAGAACTCCTACTCAGTACATAAACCCCCACAAATAGCCCAGTTAAAAAATGGGCACAAGATATGAAAAGACATTTCTGCAAAGAAGACATACAGATGGGCAACAGACGAATGAAAAGATGTTCAAAATCACTCATCATCAGGAAAATGCAAACCAGCATTGCAATGAGATATCCCCTCACACTTAAGAATAGCTTAAAAAAAACAAGAACAACAAATGTGGGCAAGGATGTGGAGAAAAAACAACCATCTTGCACTATGGGTGGGAATGAAAACTGGTGCAACCATTGTGGAAAACAGTATAAAGGTTCCTCAAAAACTAAAAATAGAACTACAATGCATTTCATTAATTCCATTAATGAGTATTTACACAAATAATACAAAAACATTAATTCAAAAAGATATATGCACCATTATGGTTATTGCAGCATTATTTATAATATCCAAGATATGGTAGTAATCTGTGTCCATAGTTGGGTGGATAAAGAAGATGTGGTATTTTTTTTTAATGCAATATTACTCAGTCATAAAAAATAATGAAATCTTGCCATTGCAACATTAATGTACCTACAGGGTATAACACTAAGTGAAAAAAGTCAGAGAAATACAAATACCATATGATTCCATTCTTATGTGGAATTTAAGAAACAAAACAAATGAACAAAAAAAAGTGAAAAAAAAAGAAACAGACTCTTAACTATATGGAACAAACTAATGGTTAACAGACGGGAGATGAGTGGGGGGATGGATGAAATAAATGAAGGGAATTATGAATATACTTATCATGATGAGCACTGAGTAATCAAATGGACAGAACTGTTGAATCACTATACTGTACACCTGAAACTAATATAACATGATATGTTAACTATACTGGAATTCAAATAGATAAAAAAGAATTGACACCACTTCTCAAACTCTTCTAAAAATCTCAAGAGGAAGTTACATTCCAAATCCATTTTACAAAACCAGCATTACCCTGATACCAAAATCATAGAAGTACACCACAAGAACATAAAACAAAACAAAAACTACTGGCCAATGTCTCTGATGAATATAGGTACAAAAATTCTAACAAAACACTAGCCCACCAAATACAACAGTACAAAAAAGCGATTGTACACCAAGATCAAGGATTTATCACTGAGATGAAAGGGTGGTTCAACATACACGTTCAATAAATATGATACACATTAATAAAATGACTGATAAGTCATATGACCATCTCAAAAACCATTTGACAAAAGACAGCATCCTTTCAAGCTAAAATCTCAGCAATTTGTGTATAGAAGGAATTAATGTACCACAATCTAATAAAGGTCATAAATGACAAACCCACAGCAAACATCATACTCAATGGTGAAAGATTGAAAGCTTCTCTTAAGATCAAGAACAAGACAAGAGTGCCTACTATCATTACTACTGTTCAATATAGTACTAGAAATCCTATCCAGAGCAATTAGAAAGGAAAAAGAAATAAAGGCATCCAAATAGGAAAGGAACAAGTATATGTCATGTGTGTGTGTGGGGGGGGGGGGTGTGTGGGTGTGTGTGTATAAAGTTTCAGGATACAAGATCAAAAAACAAAAATCAGCTGTGTTTCTATACACTAATAATGAACTCTTTGAAAGAGATAAAAGAAATCTATCCCAATTACAACAACACTGAAAAATAGAAAATAGCAATAAATTTAATAAAGGAGGTGAAAAACCTATACATTTAAAACTAAGACATTGAGTAAAAAGACTGAAGAAGACACATAAATGAAAAGATATAGGGTCATAAGACTGAAAGAATATTGTGAAATACTGTCAATTAATACTGTGAAAACAATACTGAAACTATACACATTAAATGAAATCTATACATCCAATGCAATCTGGATCAAAACTCTAACAACATTTTTCAAAAAACAGAAAAAAATATCCTAAAATTTGTATGGAATCACAAAAGACTCTGAATGATCAAAGCATTCTTGGGAAAGAAACCAACATAGAGGTGTCACAGTACTTGATTTCAAGTTATGTTACAAAGCTATACTAATCAAAACAATATGGTACTAACATTAAAACAGGCACATACATCAGTGGAATAGAATGGCATGAATGAATCCAGAGGACATTATGCTAAAAAATAAGCCATAAATGGAAGGACAAATTTTGTATGGTATCATTAATACATGGAATTTTATTAAGCTAATTTTATAGAATGAGAATAGAATGTTGGTTACCAGGGGATGGTGGGGGGAGTGGATATGAGGTGATTAGATCAAAGGGAACAAATTTTCAGTTATAAGAACAGTAAGTTCTGAGGATATAATGTATAGCATGGTGACTACAGTTAATAAATATGTTGAGAGTAGGTCTTAAGCATTCTTCATACATACACAAAAATAGTTACCTTTGTTAACTATGACAAGTAATGGATGTGTTAATTATCTTCATCTTGGTAGTCATTCTGCAATGTGTAAGCGCATCAAAACATTCTACATTGTACACTTTAAACACATACAATTACATTTGTCAAAAAAAGACACACACACCCAAACTTTCTTAAGTCCAAGGAATTAGGGGGAGGGGAAATAATATGTTATGTTTAAGCATTTGGTTCCAGGTTGAAATCCTTGCATGTCATCTCTATTTAGCCAGTTAGTATCTGTATTGCCTTGAGGTTACTGGATATCTCTAACCTCACTAAAACCACAAAGGGGTGTAAAGATTCAAAGAAGTAATGTGAAACAAGCGATTTCATATTGCTTGCTCAGAGTCACAACCTAAAAAACACTGGACATTATCTTTTCAATATGCTATGTACACCCAATCCCTTTTTCTTTTTCCTTTAAACAAAACACAATTTATTGAGGTATGACTGGCAAACAAAAGCTGTGTATATTTAATGTATACAACTTGATGTTTGGAGATAAGTCTACATCCATGAAATCATCACCACAGTCTATTGCCTAATCATATTCATTACCTTTCAAAATTTCCTCCCACTCTTATTTTTTTGTGCGTGCGTGTGATAAGTTAACATGAGATCTACTCTTAGCAATTTTTAAGTATTCAATACAGTACTATTAAGTACAGACACCATGATGTAGTTTTCTAGGAAATATTCACCTTATATAACTGAAACTTTGTGCCCATTGATTAATACCTGTTTCCCCCTTGCTCTAACCCCTGGAAACAGCTGTTATACTGTCTGTTTCTATGAGTTTGACTATTTTTAAATTCCTCATCTAAGTGGTATCACATAGCATTAGTCCTTCTGTCTGGATTATTTCATTTAGCATTATTTCTTCCACATACCACACACACATACCATATTTTATATATCCATTCATCCATTGATGGAGATTTAGCTTGTTTCCATGTCTTGGCTTTTATGAACAATGCTGCAATAAACAATGATGTTCAGATAGCTTTTTGAGATCTCTTTGATATCCTGATTTCAATTCTTGGATACATACCCAGAAGCTGGATTGTTGGATTATATGGTAGTTCTCTTTTAAATTTTTTGAAGACCCTCAGTACTGTTTTCCATAGTGGCTATATCAATTTACATTCCAATCAGTGGTGTACAAGGGATGACTTTTCCTCACCAATACTTGTTATCTTTTGGTTTTTTGGATAGTAGCCATCCCAGCAGGTATGCAGTGATATCTCACTGGGGCTGTGATGTTCATTTCCCAGATGATTAGTGATGTTGAGCATCTCATCACATACTCACTCACCATTTGTATAACTTTTTGGGGAAATGTCTATTCAATTCCTTGCTCTTTAAAAAAAAAAGTTTGCCTATTTATTTATTTATTTATTTATTTGAGAGAGAGAGAGAGAGAGAGAGAGAGAGAGAGAGAGAGAGAGAGAGAGAGAGAGAACGCAAGCATAAGCAGTGTATGGGTAGAAACAGAGGGACAGAGAGAATCCCAACCAGGTTCCACACACCCTGGGAGCTAAAACTCATCAACCATGAGATCATGACCTAGGCTGAAATCAAGAGTTGAACACTTAACCAACTGAGACACCCAGGTGCCCCTAATCCTTTGCTCATTTCTTAAAAATATTTATTTATTTATTTATTTATTTATTTATTTATTTATTTATTGAGAGAGAGAGAGAGAGAGAGAGAGAGAGAGAGAGAGAGAGAGAGAGAGAAAGAGACAGAGAGCGGGGAAGGGGCAGAGAGACGGGGAGACACAGAATCCAAAACAGGCTCCAGGCTCTGAGCTGTCAGCACAGAGCCTGACACAGGGCTTGAACCCATGAACCGTGAGATCATGACCTGAGCTGAAGTTGGAGGCTTAACTGACTGAGCCACTCAGGTGCTGTTCCTTTGCTCATTTTTTAATGGATTGTTTCATGTTACCGAGTTATAAGAGTTACTTATATATTTCAGACATTAACCCTTATCATATACATGGTTTGTAAATCTTTTCTTCCATTCTGCAGGTTGATTTTTCATGTTGTTGATTGTTTCCTTTGCTATGTAGAAGCTTTTTAGTTTGATGTAGTCCTTGTCTATTTTTTTCTTTTGTTGCCTGTGCTTTTGGTGTCATATTCAAGACATTATTGCCAAGAACAATCTAAAGAAGATTTTCTCCTATGTTTTCTTCCAGGAGTCCTACAGTTTTGGTTTCAGGTATTATATCCAAGTCATTAATCCATTTTAAGTTGATTTTTCTGTGTGATGTTAGATAAGGGTCCAGTTCCATTCTTTTGCATGTGGATATCCAAATTACCAACACCATTGTTGGAGATACAATATTTTCCCATTGTGTACTCTTGGACCCTTGTCAGAGGTTAGTTGACTATAGCATGTATTTATTTCTATGCTCTCTATTCTGTTCCACTGGTGTTTAAGTGTGTCTTTATTTCAAGAAAAATAGAGGGGTATTGAAATATGATTAAAAATGAGGGTTGGCGTATTTCTCCTTATACTTCCCCAAACTTTGTTTTATGAATTTGAAACTGTCTTTTCAGGATAGGAATGCTTAAGGTTTTTAATCTTCCCTGATTGAATTTATATTTTACTCTAAATGTTAGTATATTGATAATTTTTTAAGACTATGTATTCCATCTCATCATCTGTATCACATCTATCTTGTTGACCAAGTTTTTCTCTTATTTATGAGTCTTATTTTCCTGCCTATACACGTATATAGTAATTTGTATTGAATGCTTCACATTATTATACACAGGTTATTAATATTTTGTCTCTGAGTAGTGTTTAAGATGTTTTTCAAAGTTTTTAAGATATTGTAAGTTTTCTTATTCAAATAGCTAAAGTGCAATGAAATTATTTCATGAAAGTCTGCACAGTATTTGGATACTTTCTTAAATGTATCACACTATTTCCTATTTTATCTCTATTCTTTTTTTTCTAAATTGTTTTTAACATTTATTTATTATTTTTTTTTTTTTCAGATACAGAGTATGAATGGTAGATGGGCAGACAGAGAGGGAGTCACAGATTTGGAAGCAAGCTCCAGGCTCTGAGCTGTCAGCACAGAGCCTGACGCGGGGCTCAAACTCACAAATGTGAAATCATGACCTGAGCCGAAGTCGGATGCTTAACCAACTGAGCCACCCAGGAGCCCCAATTTCATCTCTACTCTTAATGTCATTCATTCTTTGTCTTTCATAGTGAGCTAAAATTCAGGATTGTATTGTCAAATCATACTTACATGAATCAGTCATCTTACCCATTATAAATTTTTTATTAAATAATTATGGGTTATAGATGATTAAGGGGTTCACAAAAAAAACAGATAAGTTTCTGGTATATTGTGGCCAGTTCCCCAGGTCCTTCATTAGTGGAAAACTAATTCCGCTGGTTCAAACTCAGACAACCTCATCCAGATTGGTACAGATTATATTTCTAAGTGAATTTCACAGAGGTCTTCATACGACTAGAAGCATTTCCATTCTACATTACCATTCTATGTTAAGCAACTTACATGACATTTCCTAGAGAGCCATGCCTCATAAATTCTGGATTCTATTTATAATGGGCAGTCCTTTATCAGCAACATTCTGATAAAGGAATTTAAGAAATAAAGGCTCTTTCTTTTAGTAAATAGCTTTGGTTGATTTTCCTGGAGTCCAGTCAACAAGCAATTCGGTGTGGTTCCCCTGTCTTCCTTCCTTTACCCCAAGGGATTTCTTCATCGTGAAGAGAATGAATGGATATCACATAAGCTGCTTTAATTCCATTCTCTCACACACTGATAAGTATGTTACTTGCATCAATGTTCCCATCATCTAAGTTACCTCTATTGTAACATTTTAATTGTACCATTATATCACAAATTTTGATGTGAAAAAATAAAAACAATGCCAATTAAATCAATTCACTAAAATGGTATTCACACAGTTATACCTGACAATATAAAAATTTTCCATTATGTAGAAACAGAAGCAAAGAAAAACTTTGAACATTTTTTTAAGTTTATTTAATATTTTGAAAGAGAGAGAGAGAATGGGGGAGGAGCAGAGAGAGAGGGAGAGAGAATCCCAAGCAGGCCCCATACTATCAGCACAGAGCCTGACATAAGGCCTGATCCCACAAACCACGAGATCATGACCTGAGCTGAAATCAAGAGTCAGATGCTTAACCAACTGGGCTGCCCAGGCACCCCTGAACATAATTTTTGAAGATACCAATAGCTTAAGCATACTCAGTCTTTTTCTATAGACCTCTTGTTTTCCGTATAATGTATTTAAAGAAAATAACTTCATTATGTATTGTTATAATAATTTCATTAATTCCATCCTTGCTTTTACTCCATCTATTTACCTATTTCTTGTTTCCTGTAATCAACAATTTATTTCTCATTCTTTACTCCTACCCTGTATCAATGCTTTATTAAAGTGACTCTAAGAGAGATCATTTGGTCATAAATTATGTCGATAATTTATTTTAAAAAGATTAGATCAAGATTTGACAGTCAAGGACATAAACACATTTCCTCTTAAAAAAAAATGTGTGATAAGTTGGGTCACCTTAGTGGCTCAGTCGGCTAAGGTCTGACTTCGGCTCAAGGCATGATCTCACGGTTTGTGCGTTCAAGCCCTGAGTCGGGCTCTGTGCTGACAGCTCAGAGCCTGGAGCCATTTCAGATTCTGTGTCTCCCTCTCCCTCTGCCCCTCCCCCACTCACAGTCTGTCTCTGTCTCTCAAAAGTGAATAAACGTTAAAAAAAATTTTTTTAAATGTGTGATATGAGATAATATATTCAGGGATATCAAACTATTCAATAAAAAAAAAAAAGATTATGCTTTGACTCATCTGACCCTATAAGTTTGTGACACATCTGACTATGCCATCAAATGCTTGAAGAGCTTTTATTTCAAAGTAGTCATTTGGAGCTTGCACTTGATTCCTCTCTTAATGAATTCCTATAAAATGACCAAGTGAATACAAAAGTTGGAAAAATCATTTACAAGAAAACATTAAAATATAAATAAATAGAGCAGTGATTTTTGTGACCATGGATTATACAACAACATAGCATCATATGTATGTAACATCAATATCACAAGTAACAAAACCAAAGTCCAGTAGTAAACTGGACTACATCAAGTGGAAATTCAAAAGGAGACAATTAAGAAACTAAAAAGACAGCTCATAGATTGAAAGAAATATTTGCAAATTATATATCTGATAAGGGACCTGTATCCAGAATATATAAAGATCTTCTAAAACTGTAAAAACAGAGCCATGCCTCATAGCAACTAAAAAATGATCAAGGATCAGAATATACATATTTCTCTAAGACATACAAATGGCCAATAAGTACATGGAAACATACTCAATATCATTAGAAAAATGCAAATGAAAACCACAATAAGATACTACTTCATACCTAAAAGGATGGCTAAAATGAAAGAAAGAAATAAAAGAAAAGAAAAAGAAGGAAAAAAAAGAAAACAAGTGTTGTTGAGGATACAGAGAAATTGAAATCCCCATACATTTCATACTGGGCTCATATGATAGTAAGATGGTGCAACCACTTTGGGAAACAGTCAGAAGTTCCTCAAAATATTAAATACAGAGTCTACATAAGAGCCAGAAATTCTACTTCCAGGGATATACCCTAGGAAAGTGAAAACATATGTTCACACAAAAACTTGTTAATTCATAACTCATAATAAGCAAAAAATGGAAACAACTCAAGTATTCAACAACTACTGAATGGATAAATATAAGATGGTATATCCATAAAAGGAATGTTACTCAGCCACCAAAATAAATTAAATACTTATACATATTACAACATAAATGACCCTTGTACACATTATGCTAAGTGAAAGAAGCCAGTCATAAAAGGCTACATATCCTGTGATTCCATTTATATGAAATGTCCCGAATAGGTCAGTCTAAAGAAACAAAAAGTAGATTAATAGTTTCCAGGGTCTAGAAACTGAGAGGTGACACTGGAGAGTGAGGGGTCCAGCATCTCTTTGTGGGATAAAGAGAATTCTGTTTGAAAGTATGAGATACTAGTGTCCTTGAGATAACTGGAAGAAGAAAATCTAACAATTTCTTTAATTTTAACAGTACTGGGGAGTCACTGGTGATTGTCTCCTAAACTGTGTAAGGCACAAGTGGTGTATAAGAAAACACAATGCATGGTTCATTCAAAATAGAGCTATTAAAAATAATTCTTGAAAGTGTATATATAATGGAAAAATTGGCAGCCATCTGGATCTACATATTAGGAGAATTTTAACTAGATCTTGGTGAGAAAGTGGGAAGAAATACATTTATGATAAGTCAACATTCAAAAGTCCGTGCATCTTATGTGTTTTAAATATTGATACAAGAATTAAAAAAATGTTTTGTAAATGTAGCATGTTACTTCGACTCATAAATGTAAACTATAATACAGATTGATATTTATGTATATGACTATAATATGGACAGAAAAATTTTAACTAGTGTTAAGTCTAAATGTCAAAAAGACACATGATAGTTTTTTCTCTGCTTTGAAACATTTTAAGTTCAATGTACATTTTTCTCTAATAATAACAAAATGGATAGATGGCCAGTTAACTTAGTAACATTTAATTATACTTGAATATGTTCTTCTCTCCCCCAAAAACATACATTCCTAATTCAGTTAACACAACTGAATGCCAATTTTTAATTACTTATTGCTCATACATTATTTCAGTTGTAAACAAAAGTCCTTCAAAGATTTCTTCCATGCCTATGACTCAATCTCACCATTCTAAATAACTTTCTCAGAGCCACCTTCATCTCTTTATTTCGAAGACTATAGATCAAGGGGTTGAAGAGTGGAGTTAACACAGAATAGGACAAAGTCACATATTTCTGAATCCCTGCTGGATTGCCTGCTGTTGGGCTCACATATACAACCATGATAGAGCCATAGAACAGGGACACCACAGCCAAATGGGAGCCACATGTGGAGAAAGCCTTATGCCGACCTTCTGTTGAGGGGACCTTCAGCACAGCTCTGATCACCAAGGTATAGGAGCTGATAATGAAGACTAAGGTGGTGAAAATGAGGACTGAGTTATAGATAGCACAGATGATCTCAGTGGCAGGAGCTGGCACACAGGCCAGCTTTATAAGAGGTCCTGGGTCGCACAGGAAATGATCAATTGTATTGGGACAACAAAATGGGAGCTGAGAGATCAGGTAAATAGGCAAGAGGAAGTACAGGAAGCCACACACCCAACACCCAGCTCCTGTTCTGATGCAGCGTTGAACTGTCATGACAGTGGGGTAATGCAGGGGCCTGCAGATAGCAAGGTACCTGTCAAAGGCCATGGCAGACAAGAAGAAGGTCTCAGTGGTGCCCAGGGAGAAGAAGAAGTAGAACTGGAGGAAGCATCCAGAGACAGAAATGGTGTTGGTCTCAGAGAGAAAGTTGGCTAGCATATTAGGGACAGTGGAGGTGATAAACCAGATCTCCAGGAAGGAAAAATTGGCCAGCAGGATGTACATTGGAGTTTGTAGTTGATGGTCCCACATCACAGCACAGATAATACAAAGATTTCCAGTTAGTGTCAGAATATATGTCCCAGAGAAGACTGAAAAGAGGAAAATCTGAATTTCCCAGGTATAAGAAAAGCCTAAAAGGATGAATTTACTCACAGAGCTAGAGCAATTATTTATGTTGGAATATTCATTTGTTTGTAATGCTGCAAAAATAACAGATTTCCAAATTACAAGTATAGAAATTAGGGCAGATCCCTTGCTTAGGGTAAAATCATTCTGTGTGTCAATAAATAACAAAATGCCATAATCCATGCAGTGATAGTTCCATGATTTTCATATATTCATGACTCTATTGTGAATATAGTAAATAAAAGTGAAAACTCTCTGTCATCCTAAGGTTTACCATCAAAGTTACTTGGTATTATCAAGAGTCAAGTGTGCCCAAGGATCTACAATTTTAGAATAAGCAGTGAATGAGAGGAATGAATAAACACAACTAAATAATTAAGTGGTTGTAACCTACAAAGATATTGATGACACTGATATTTAATATTCTTTGATCTATTTGGGAGAGAAATAGGTCAAGCTGATGAGGACAATATAGATTTAAATAACATTTGAAACTTAACTGATTTTAGTTTTACTGTTAGATTATGTGAAATATTCCTATGTTAATTTTAGAATATATCATAAACTAATGTTAAAAGAAAAATCTATCAGAAGTTTTCACATTTCAATTCCTCTCTTTACTAAAATTACACTCAAAAAGAGTTACTGGCAATCTTCCTTATTTTACAAAGAAACTTAAGGAACAAAGCTCTGTAATATAGTTACATTGCCCTATACATCACAATCAATACTTGATATATATGATGTTTTTCATTAATATTGCAGTTGATATCAGATACTTTAGTAGATATTAAAGTCAAATATGTATCATTTATAAAGATATGCCAAAGTTGGCTGTGCCCACAAAAGCTGTTCCTCAAAGTTTGCAATCTCAAACAGGAATAAAATTTTGTCTTCTATGCTGTAAATGTAACAGAAAGTAACATAGAAGGTAGTCACTTGAAACTTCGTTAAAGGAAGGTCTATTCGCATTCACTTATTGGAATTCTCCCTGACCTAGGGCCCTAACTCCCACAGAGAGCAATATAAATGGGAAACTGGCAAACCACTATAAGAGTTCTAGTAAGTTTTAAAGTAACATTTTTTTATAAGCTCTTAGAAAAAAATTTAGCTTTGATTCTGGAGAAGGAATACTTTCATAATTCACATATTAAGTGGTATTTATTACAAAACTAGAGAGGCGTGGAAGGAGAAAATAGAGAAGCTTTGAGTCCTGTGAGCTTTACCTTACCTGAAGTTACAAGATGGGTATCATAGAAATCTGTATGGCTTAACACCATCTTCTGTATCAGAGTGAAAACTCTAATCTCAGATCTCAGAGAAGCCAAATATAATAGTTCCATGCATTACTGTGGGGATTATATGAAGTGCTGACCCTTTTAAGAGCAAGAACATTATGAAATCTGTCATGGACCTCTTTAGGCTTGCCCTCTTACAGTTCTCTTGTTTATATAAACTGACAAAGCAACAGGAAGCCTGACAGTTGAAAAGAGAATCATAGTCTCATGATCTACACAGAACCAAATGAACAACTGAATATTAAGCCCTTTTAATTTCTGCAAAGATCATCTTTGGGGAGTGGCTCTCTAGAGAGGGAATTTATAACACACTAGTCACATTGAACCTGATTTCCTATTCTGTTCCTTACTCAGCATGCTGGAATTTGTTTCAAATTCTAACACATTTCCCAATTTAGTTCAAGGATTTTTATTTGCAATAACAAGAGAAATAGAAACACAAAATGATTTGGGCAGGTATAAGTTTGCTACTTAACTGTGATCAGAAGTAATCTCTCTGATGATAAAGGAAAAATTGTGACTCTGGCCATTTGCCTTGGCTCTAAGCTTAGAGAAAAGTCTAAGGAATATAGGTTAACACAAAGATTAGGAGCCTGTGCATTTAAACATATTAAATATTCCCTCCTTTTGTTTCAGACTATTCATTATCTTAACTCCAACTTGTTTGCCCCAGCCCAAGCTCACCACCACACTGAGATATGCATTCTTTAGCTATGAGTAAAATTTTTAAAATAAGAAAGACATGAAAATATCCTATGCAGTTAATTAACATTTTGGTAATATCTTTTAACTGTTCCATACTACAACATTAGCACTAAGTGGATATACAATATACAATATTTTACATAATTAGTCCCTAATTGTTGAACCTTTAGGTATGATAAACAGAGTTACAAAGATTCTTAATACAAATTAAACCATACCCTATAATAAAAAATTCCAAATAATAGAATATGATCAAGTAAAAGTTATTTAAGAGTGGTCCAACATTATGTGTATGTGAAAGCATATATTAAAATAAATATTCACTAATTAATAGAGAAAAATATAGGAACATGTTATAAATCCAGTGATGGCAACAGATAAACCTGAACTTCATTCTTGACAAAATTAACCAGAAATAAAAGGAATTCCTTAACCTGGTGAAGAATCTCTTTACCAGAAATGATTGGTGAAATCATTGTCTAATAGTAAAACACAAAAAGCATTATAATTAATCAAAGACAAAAAGGAAATGAATGTCTCTGAGCAAGGAGACACCTAAAGTTTGATGCTAAGTGGAAGCTATTTGAGGAGAATGGTACTAAATGAGAGGAAACTGAAAAGAAAAAGCCCAAAATCTATGTAAAAGTTTAAAAAAAAAAAACAGGAAACAAAAATAATGGATAAAAAATTTTCAAAAACAAAATAAATCATAGGACTTATAATACCAAATATTAAAATATTTGATAAAGTTAGTGCAAGATGGAAATAGAATCAAAAGATCTTTTTTTTTCAATTGTTTAGGAAGATTTAAAAAATTTTTAAGTAATCTGAATAAATTGAATATGTGGAATGCATTAAAATAAAATTCAGAAAAACCAAATATAGAGAAAATTACATTTAAACTGATAAAGGAGCCCCAATGAGAAAAATGCCAGTTTTGAAATAATCAAAACCAGAGGCAAGTGGCACAGTAAAGGTGCAGTTCCACATACCAATACCAGGGGATGCAAGATAACAGAAAAGGTTTTAGAAGACCTAGAACCCCCCGTCATGTTGATTGGTGGAGATCTCCTTTTGAAAAAAGAATCAACCTCAAAACTTAGAACACTAAAAAAAGGCATATCTATGAACTGCCTGACAGAGAATTTTTAAATAACTGTTATAAAGATGCCCAATGAACTAAAAGACAGATATACAATTAAGTAAAATCAGGAAAATGATGCATGAACAAAATGAGAATATCAACAAAGAGAAAGAATTTTTAAAAACAAACAAAAATTCTGGAGTTGAAAACTGTAAAAACTAAAGTGAAAAATTTCATTAGAGGGGTTGAACATCAGATTTGACAGGCAGGAGAAAGAGTCTGGAACTGGAAGATGGGTCATCTGAAATCATGGAACCAAAGGTACAAAAGGCCTTATAAAACACCAGCAAGAGGATGAATATATGTCCATGGGGTCATGGAAGAAGAAGAGAGAGACAAAGGGGCTCAGCTTATTTGATGAAATAATGGCCAAAATTTTCCAAAACTCTGAGGAAAGTGATGGACATACAGAAGTTTAAGTAACTTGAACTGAAGTAAATCTGAACAGAACCACATTAAGACACATTATAACCAAACTGTCTAAAGTCAAAAATAAATAAAGAAATCTTCAAAGAAGAAAGAGAAAAGCAATTCATCACATACATGGGAGCTTCCATAAGAATATCAGCAGACTTCTCATCATTTACTTTTCAGAACCCAGGAAAGTGATGGGATATGTTCAAAGTGCTTAAAAAAAAGAAGCAATAAAACCCCCACTATCAAATTATCAACCACGAATAATGTATCAGTCAAAACTGTCATTCAAAACTGAAGGAGAGAGAGAGAAAGGTATTAAAAATGGAATAGGAAGATCCTTAATACACTTCATCCCACAGGCACAACAAATTTACAACTACACATAGAGAATAATTTTCCTTTGAAAAAGGCCTGAGAATTAGATGAATAGTGCCTTCACAACAAAAGACAAAAGAGAGGCATCCAGAAGAGTAGGCGAGGAGAGTCACAGCCTTCCCAGGACTACACCCCAGATATAGTAATCCCACAATTAAGAAAAATAAAAAAAATAGGGAACTCTCCCTCAAGTTGTAAAGGGATTGTGCCCCATATCAGGCATTCCAGTGGATGGGTCCAACAGTGGAAATGTAAGATGACTAAATGTCCAGTTTTGGAAATCTATGGTGATGAAAACCAGGAGAATTATAGAACCATAAAGAATGGATACCCAATATTAAAGAGCTTGCATGCAAACCCATCCACTCTCCAATCCAGTGCAAAAGCACCAAAGTGAAAAGCACCTAGTCCATAAGCAAGGGAGACCCACTTACTAACTTTAAACAGCTACTGGAGAGGCAAGAACCTGAAGGGATTTATCCAGGATGCAAGCACTGGTTGACACCATTTTTGCAACCTCATTGTAACTTACTATGGTAGGAGCACCCAACAGGTGGCAGTTTTGGTGCCTTCTCTCTAACCTACTAGTTAGCAATGGATATCCTTTGTCCACCCTGCACAGAGAGCTAGCTGTAACCAGTATAGGTAAGCATTTGGTACGTTCAATCCTTGTTCAGCATTTGATATGATATGTAAAGCAAGGCAGGGAGAGTGCCCTGAGCCCTGCCCATTATATTCAGCAGCCAGGCTGCAATTGGGAAAAGCAAATGACATAAATTCTGCTTCCCGTCTGCAGTGGCACATCTGAAAATTGCCAGGTGGGTGCCCAAGCCCTGGCTTCCCTGTGCAGTATTGTGTCTCAATGTGGTCCTATCATAGCTGGCAGGAACACATAGCCCACACAGAGTACCTGGCTCTGGTGATCAAGGGAGACTGCACTTCTGGCACATGTGGCTCATGCATAAGTTAAGTCCCTAAAGGGGTTCTTGGGTGGCTCAGTCAGTTAAGCATCTGACTCGGTTTCAGCTCAGGTCATGATCTCATGGTTTTGTGGGTTTGAGCCATGCATCAGATTCTGTGCTGGTAGCACAAAGCCTAGTTGGGATTCTTTCCCTCTCCCTCTCTCACTCTGTCCCTCCCCCATTTGTGCTGCCTCTGTTTCTCTCAAAACAAATAAATAAATTTAAAAAAGATAATTCTTTCAAGACTAAGAGAGGTAGCCACTTCACCTAATACATATAGACTAGCAGAGTGACAAGCAAAATGAGGAGACAGAGGAATATGTTCCAAAATAAAAAATAAGGCAAATCCCAGAAAAATACCTTAAGAAAACAGAGTTAACCTACTTGATAATGAGTTCAAAGTAATAGCTATAAAGATGTTCACCAATCTAAGAATTAAAGAACCCAGGGAGAACTTCAATAAGATAGAAGATACAATAAAGTACCAAATGGAAGTTATAATTGAACTGAAAAATACACTAGAAGGTTTCAACAGCAGAATGGATGAAAGAGAAGCAAAAATCAGTGAGCTGGAAGACAAAGCAATGGAAAACACCTAGACAGCATCCAAAAAAAAAAAAAAAAGAATTCAAAGAAATGAGAATAACTTAATGGACCTCTGGAATAACATCAAGCAGAATAACATTAACGTCATAGTAGTCCCAGTGGGAGAAGGGAAATAATGGATTAAAATTTCCCTAATCTGAAGAAAACAGACATCCAATTCCAGGAAGCCCAGAGAGTTCAACACAAGATGAACCCAAAGAGAAAAACACTGAGCCACATTATAATTAAAATGATAAAAGTTAAGGGTAAAGAAAGAATTTTGAAAGCAGCAAGACAAAAGCAACATACTACATACAAGGAAAGCTACATAAGGCCACGAGCAGATTTTTCAGCAGAAGCTTTACATGCCCAAGGGGAAACCCATGACACATTCAAAGTGCTGAAAGGAAAATTGCTGACCAAGAATTCTCTAACCATCAAGATTATCATTTAGAATTAAAGGAGAGATTAACAGTTTTCCAGATATCCAAAAGCTAAAGGAGTCCATTACCAATAAACCAGCCTCGCAAGAAATGTTAAAGAGACTTCTCTAAGCTAAAAATACAAAACACTAATTAATAATGAGAAAACATGAAAGTAAAAATCTGACTGGAAAAGGTAAATAACAAATGTGTGGATCAACCACTTACAAAGCTAGTATGAATGGTAAAAAACAGAAGTAGGAGAATTTATTAAAAACACAATTAGTTAAAATACATATAAAACAAAGTGATAAATGCATCATCAACAAAATAAAATGTGCGAAGGGAGTAAAATATAAACCTTTGAGATGTGTTCAAAATTAATTTATAAGAGACTTATATACATAGATATCATATATGAACCTTACAGCAACTACAAAGAAAAACACATAGTTAATTCAGAAAATAAAAAGGATTAAATACTAAAAACAATAATCAAAATACAAGGGAAGAGAGAAAGAGAAGAAAAAAGGACCAGAGAAGAACTACAAAAACAGACAGAACACAATTAACAAAATGGCAATAAATAGATACCTATCAATAATTACAAGGAAATGTACTAAATTCTGCAGTCAAAAGACATGGATGACTAAATGGATACAAAAACAAGACCCCTGTATATGCTGCCTACAAGAGACTCACTTTAAGCCTTAAGGTCATTCATAGGTGGAAAGTGAAGAGATAGAAAAAGATTACCATGCAAATGGAATAAGAAGAAAGTAGGATAGCAAAACTTATATCAGATAAAACAGACTTTAAAACAAAGAGTATAAAAAGAGACAAAGAAAGACATTGCATAATGACAAAAGAATCTATCTAACAAGAGGATGTAACAGGTAGCTGTAAACCAACACAGTAGGACCTAAATATATAAAGCAAATATCAACAGCCATAACAGGAGAAATAGATAGCAAACAACTATAGAGGGCTTTACTATACTCATGTGAGTGGATAGATTATCCAGACATAATATCAATAAGAAACAATGGCCTTAAAGGACACATTAGGCTAGATGGACTTAATAGATACATATACAGATCATTCCACCCCAAAACAGAAGAATGCAGATTCTTTTCAAATGCACATGAGACATTCTAAAGAACTGATCATACATTAGACCACAAAACAAGTCTCAATTTAAGAAAACTGAAATTCTATCAAGCCTCTTTTCTGACCACAAAAGCATGCAAATAAAAATTAATTACAAGAAAACTGGAAAACAAAACAAAATAAAACATGGAGATTAAACATGTTACATAACAACCAATAGAACAATGAGAAATCTCAGGATCCACAAAGGAGTGGAAACATATGGTATCTGTCTTTCTCTGTATGGCTTATTTCACTTAGCATCACACTCTCCAGTTCCATCCATGTTGCTACAAAGGGACATATTTCATTCTTTCTCATTGCCATGTAGTACTCCATTGTGTATATAAACCACAATTTCTTTATCCATTCATCAGTTGATGGACATTTAGGCTCTTTCCATAATTTGGCTATTGTTGAGAAACTTAACAGAAGCCCATGGAGGAGGGGAAGAAGAAAAAAAAAAAAAAAAGAGGTTAGAGTGGGAGAGAGCCAAAGCATAAGAGACTCTTAAAAACTGAGAACAAACTGAGGGGAGGGTGGGTGATGGGTATTGAGGAGGGCACCTTTTGGGATGAGCACTGAGTGTTGTATGGAAACCAATTTGACAATAAATTTCATATATTGAAAAAAAAAAGAACAATGAGAAATCAAAAAGGAAATTAAATAAAAATGGAAATACAACAAACAATCCAAAATGTTTGGGACACAGCAAAAGGTGTTTTAAGAGGGAATTTCATAGTGATACAGACCTACTTCAAGAAATAAGAAAAATCTGGGGCGCCTGGGTGGCTCAGTCTTTTAAGTGTCTGACTTCAGCTCAGGTCATGATCTCGCAGTCTGTGGGTTCAGGCCTCGCGTTGGGCTCTGTGCTGACAGCTCAGAGCTTGGAGCCTGCTTCAGATTCTGTATCTCCCTCTCTCTCTCTGCTCTTACCCTGCTCATGCTCTCTCTCTCTCTCTCAAAAATAAATAATAAAACATTTTTTAAAAAAAGAAATAAGAAAAATCTCAGATAAACAATATAACTGGTTTTTTTTTTTTTTTGAGAGAGAGAGATAGAACACGAGGAGGAGAGGGACAGAGATAGAGGGAGACACAGAATATGAAGCAAGCTCCAGGCTCTGAGCTATCAGCACAGAGCCCAATGCAGGGCTCAAACTCACGACCCATGAAATCATGACCCGAGCCAAAGACAGTTGCTTAACCAACCGAGCCCCCCAGGCACCCAACAATCTAGCTCTAAAATTAAAAAAAAAATACTAGGAAAAGAACAGACAATGCCCCAAATCAATAAAAGGAAGAAAATAATAAATATAAGAGCAGAAATAAATGGAGATTTAAAAACAATAAAAAGATCAGTGAAACTGTAAGCTGGATTTTTGAAAAAAAAAAAAAAAAACCCAAATCAATAAAATTTTAGCCAGGCTCATCAAGAAAAAACAATCAGAAATGAAAGATAAAAAGTTATAAATGATTCCACAAAAATATATTCCACAAATATAAATTGTATTTCTTAATCATCAGAGAATATTGTAAACAACTATACACCAACAAATTAGAGAATCTGTACATTCTTAGAAACACATAATCTTTCAAGAGTTAATTAGGAAGAAATAGAAAATCTGGATAGTCTAATTACTAGTAATAAAATTGAATCAATAATCAAAAAACTCCCAACAGACAAAAGTTCAGGTTGATGTGGCTTCACAAGTGAATTCTACCAAACATTTAAAGAAGAGTTACTATTTATCCTCCTCACATTATTCCTAAAAAGCAAAGAGGAATGAACAGTTCCAAACCCATTTTACAAAGCCAACATTTACAAGTGATCATCTACAGCTGATACCAAAAATAAACAAACACACTTCAAAAAAGAAAAGAAAAATACAGGCCATTATCACTGATGAACATAGATGCAAAAATTCTCAACAAAATGCCAGCAAATCACATTCAACAATACATTAAAAGAATCATATACCAGGACAAACCATCCTTCATTCCAAGGATACAAAGATGGCTTAATATCGGCAAATCAGTCATTGTGATACATTACATTGACAAAATGAAGGATAAAAATCATATGATCATCTCAATGGATGCAGAAAAGCATCTGACAAAATTGGATATCCATTTACGATAAAAACTCACAACAAGTGGGTACAGTGGGAGCATACCTTAACATATAAAGGCCACATATGACAAACCTACAGCTAACATCATACACAATAGTTCAGCTTTTCCTATAAGATCAGGAATAAGATAAGGAGAGCCACTCTCGCCACTCCATTCAAGAGAGTACTGAAAATCCTAGACACAGAAACTAGACAAGAAAAAGAAATAAAGGACATCCAAATTGGAAAGGAAGTAAAACTGTCACTGTTTGTAAATGGCATAATACTATATAGAGAGAATCCTAACGACTGCACCAAAAATTTATCACAATAAATGAATGCAGTAGGGCTGCAGGATACAAGATTAATATACAGAAGTCTGTTGTGTTTATGTAGACTAATAATAACCTATCAGAAAAAAAGAAAAATACTACTGCATTTACTACTTCAACAATAATAATAAAATATTTAGGAATAATTTTATTCAAGGAGGTTAAAGACCTGTATTCTGAAAACTGTAAGACACTGATGAAATATTGAAGATGACACAAATAAATGGAAAGCTATGTTGTGCTAACAGTAAGAATAATACTGTTAAAATGTCCATACTTTCCAATGCAGTCTACACATTTAAAGCAATCCCTATCAAAATACCAGTGGAATTTTTCATAGAACTATAACAAACAATAATAAAATTTGTAAGCAGTCAAGAAAGACTCTGAAAAGTCAAACAATCTTGATAAAGAACAAAGCTGGAGGTATCAGAATCCCAAATTTCAAGATATACTCCCAAAGATGCCATAATTAAACAGTATGGCACTGACACAAAAATAGATACATAGATCAAGGGAACAGAATAGAGAGCCCCAAAATAAACCCATGCTTATCTGGTCAATCTATGACAAAGGAGGCAAGAAGATACAATAAGGAAAAGATAGTCTTCAATAAATCATGTTAAGAAAATTAGATGGAATGAAATTGAACCACTTATAGCATATACACAAATAAATTCAAATACATTAAAGATTTAAATGAAAGCCTTAAAACCATAAAACTGAATAAAACAGGCAGTAAGCTCTTTGACATCAGTCTTAGCAAAATTTGTTTAGATCTGTCTCTTCAAGCAAGAGCAACAAAAGCAAAAACAAATGAGACTACATCAAATTAAAAAGATTTTGTACAGTGAAGGAAACCACCAAGAAAATGACCAAGCAACCTCCAGAATAGAAGAAGATATTTATCAAGAATATATCTAATAAAGGGTTGATATCAAAAATTTATAAAGAACACATAACACTCCACAGCAAACAACAACAACAAAATAATACAGGAGAAGATTTGAAAAAACAGGTCTCCAGAAAAGACATACAGATGGCCAAAAGACACAGGAAGAGATGCTCAACATCACTAATCATCAGGGAAATGCAAATCAAAACTACAATGAGATACCACTACATACTCGCTGGAATGGCTAGTATCAAAAAGACAAGAATAGTAAGTGTTGGAGAGGATATGGAGAAAAGGGAATCCTCATGCGCTGTTGCTGGGAATGTAAATTGGTGCAGCCACTATGGAAAACAGCATGGCGTTTCCTCACAAAATTAAAAATAGAACTACCACATGATCCAGTAATTTCACTTCTGGGTATTTATCCAAAGAAAACAAAAACACTAACTTGAAAAGATACAGGTATCCCTATATTCACTTCAGTATTCTTTACAATAGCCAAGACATGGAAGCAACCCAAGTGTCTATCAATAGATGAACGTGTGTGTGTGTGTGTGTGTGTGTGTGTGTGTGTGTGTGTGTTTGTATTGGCCATAAAAATGAAATGATTCATAAAAATGAAAGATTGCCATTTGTGACAACATGGATGGACCCAGGGGGTACTGTGCTAAGTAAAATAAGTTAGACAAGGACAAATACCATATGATTCCACTTATATGTGAAAACTTAAAAACCACAGAAATAGACAAAAAAACAGACTCTTAAATACTCAGAACTAGTGGCTGCCATAAGAGAAGTGGGTGGTGGATAGGTAAAACAGATGAAGGAGATTAAGAAGTAGAAACTTCCAGTTATAAAATAATTGCGATGGGGATGAAAGGTATAGCTTAAGGAATATAATCAATATTATCATAATTGTGACAGATGGTGACTACACTTATTCTGGTAAACAGTGAGTAATGTACAGAATTGTTGAATCAAGATGTTGAAATCTCACAGTAATACAATAGTGTATGTCAATTATACATCAATAAAAATACATAAAAATTAAAAACAAAAACAAGGAATAGGAATAGAAGTACCTCAATACAACATTTATGAAAAGCCACAGCTAACATTACAATAGTGAAACACTAAAAGCTTTTTCTCTAGATCAGAAATAAGCAAGAATGCCCATTCCCACCACTTCCATTCAACATAATGTTGGAAGTACTACCCAGAGCAATTATGCAAGAAGGAGAGATAAAAGGTATTCATACAAAAAGGAAAAAATAAAATTATCTGCTTGTAGACTACATGATCTTATATGCAGAAAATCATAAAGGTTTCATCAAAACAAATGTTAGAACTAACAAATTCAGCACAGTTGCATGTCACAAAATCAACACAAAAAAATCTGTTGCACTTGTGGTGAGCACAGAATGGTGTGAGTGTTGAATCACTAAATTGTAGACCTGAAACCAATATTACACTGTATAACTAACTGAAATTTAAATAAAAACTAAGACATCAGTTGCATTTCTATATATTAATAATAAAGAGTCCAAAAAGGAAATTTTAAAATTAATTTCATTTACAATAGCATCAAAAAATACTTTGGAATAAATATAACCAAGGAGATAAATGACTTGTACACTGAAAAATACAAAAATTGATTAAAGAAATTATAGGCACAAATAAATGTAAATATATCCTACATTAATGGATTGAAAGACAATATTGTTAAGATGTCCACACTACTCACAGTGATCTACAGATTTAATGTAATATCTATGCTATGTGAATTTAGTGAAGTTGCTACAACCAATCTATAAAAGAAAAAATTGACAGTTCAAAAATGTCATAAAGATGAAAAAAATCTAACAAAAAATGATACAAGACCTTTACGCTGAATACTGAAACACTTAACTGAGAGAAATTAAATGAAAAGATTTATCATGTTCATGTATCACAACACTCAATGCTGTTATATGGCAATTGTTATGAAACTGGTGTATGGATATATTAAAACTCCAATCAATATCCTTATCAGTATGTTTTAAAATACTGAGATGTTGATTCTCAAATGTAGGTGAAAATGCATAGGACCTAGAATACACTAAGACAAATTATAGAAGAAAGGGGTATGATTTATACTATCAGTTATCAAGATTTAATATAAAGCCTAGCATGATTAGGACAGTACTCTATTACCAAAGAGCAGAAATATAATGCAGCAGATTAAAATGGAGGCCCATACATACATAGTCATGTTATTTATCACATAGCCTCCATTGCAATCCAATGGGATATTAATGGTCTTTTTAATAAACTTTTTAGGTCAACTGAACAACTACATGGAAGAAAAGAAAACTTGATGCCCTACCTCATACCACCCACAAAAAACTAATTTAAAATAGATCATATTCCTAAATGTGAAAGCTAAAATATTTAAGCATCTAGTTTATAAAAAAGAGAATATTTTTGTGACTTTAAGAGACACAATTTCTTAAAACAGAAACGTCTTTAACCATATATAAAAAAAAAAAAAACCTTAAAATCATTGAAGAACTTTTGCTTACTAAAATACACCAAGAAATGATTATATCACTGAAAAACATATATCCAACAAAGGATTTGATTATACATTATTCAAAAAAATTTGTGTAAGCCAATAAAATAATGCACATGATCCATTAACAACTGAGCAAAAAAACTTTAATGGAGACTTCATGAAAAAGATTTCCAAACAAAAGGCAGAAACAGACTCCTAAATACAGACAGCAAACTGTTGTCAGAGGGTAGAAGGATGGGATGATAGGCAAAATGGGTGAATGAAGAATGGGAGGCACACACTTCCAGTTACGGAATGAACAAGTCATGAGGATGGAAGGTACATCATAGGGAATATAGTCAATGGTATTGTAATAGCCTTGTATGGTGATAGCAGCTACACTTGTGAGCATAGCATACCATACTGACTAGCTGAATCACTATGCTATACACCTGAAACTAATGTAACATTGTATGTAAATTATACTCAAAATAATTTTATTTTTTTAATTTTTTAAATGTTTATTTATTTTGAGAGACAGAGCACAAGCAGGGAAGAACAGAGAGAGAAGGAGACACAGAATCGGAGGCAGGATCCAGGCTCTGAGCTGTCAGCATAGAGCCTGACGCAGGGCTTAAACTCACAAACTGCGAGATCATGAACTGAGCAGAACTCGGACACTTAACTGACTGAGCTACCCAGGTGCCCCTCAAAACAATTTTAAATAAAAATTTTGAGCAAAAAATTTTTCCACATGAAAAATGTGTTCACTATCATTACTTACCGAGAATGTGCAAGTTAAGCTACAATTAGATACCACCCCACACCCAGCAGAATGGCTACAATATATATTTTTTAAAGATGGATAATAACAAGTGTTGAAGAGGCTGTGGAGCTACAGAAACTCACTTACAATGCTGGTGAGATTATACATCAGAACAATCACATATGAAGAATGTTTGACAGTTTCTTATATTAAACCAGTATCTACTCTAAGATTAAAAAGTCCTACTTAATATAACATTCAACAGAAATGAGTGTTATGTCCTTTAAAAAACATGTACAGGAATGGTCATAACAATTGTATTTTTATCTTACAAAAATGAGAAACCATCCAAATGTCCAACAACAGAGTCATATGTAAATAAGTTACGGGTATGTTCATGCAATGGAAGCAATAATGCAACTCATTGACAACAAAAATGTACAAATACTGATAAACGTAATAGTTTGGATAAATTTCACATAGTATAAGTAATCAAGTACACAGAGATCATGTATCATATAATTCCATTTAGGTGAAGTGCAAAATTTAAGGTGATAGAAGTTAAAACAAAAAAAAAGCTAACTGCAGGGGTTACTGCCTGAGAAGGTAGAATGAGGATGTATATTTGAAGAACTGTTAACATTCTATTTTTCCATTTGGTTGTAAGTTTACGTAAGTATAAATTTGATTAATTGTAAATTTATACAAAAAGTAAATATTTCAAGCATTTGCATCATGTAATATCTTTGAAATCTAGAGAACCTCTGTATATTAGCAATGAAAACATAATAAACAGTAAGCAAAGTGACAACACGAACATGGAATCTTCAGAAGAAAAATATGTAACTGAAAAAATCCTTAAAAAATGATCATTCACACTGCTGATAAGGCAAATACAAATTAAGATAACAAGGTATCATTTTTACCCATCACATTTGCAAAATTAAAGTTAAATAACAGTAATGGCTGATATTATCCAGGGTTGAATAGCGTGACATTAACACCATGTATGTTCTTCAGGGGAGTATATAGTAGTACAGAAATATGGGGAGAAAAAAAATTCTGTCAATAACTGTCTCAGAAACTTCACTTTCAGGCCTCTGTCCTTTACAAATAATAAATGTCTATGGATCAACATTGTTTATTGCAGCATTTGTAATACTAATGAAATAATTCATGATCTACAAGCTATCAAGAGTATTTTATCATTGCATACACTTTAAAAAAATATCATGTATCAGTTAAAAAAGGAGTTAGAGCTACATATATTACATGTAAGCATATCCAAGAATTTCTTCTCTCTTCTGTCTCTTGCTCTCTCTCTTTCCCACCCCACACAGTGGTAGAGAAGTGGAAGTGAAAGTGAAAGAAAGGGGGATGTTTATTACTTGACATATTTCTGTAATTTAGAAAAATAAGATAAAATCTAAAGTCAAAAATTCTGATTAGAGAATATTCTCTAATTTCTCTGATTTCTCCATATGGAGGAAGTCATGAAAGCAAAGGTGTACTGTTTTTGGCAAGGCACCTGCAGCCAAACTTGCTTAATGTTCCATTATCCTTCCCATCAACTGGAATATTCAGGGCTGGGAACACTTACTTCCCAACATAACCCAGCTGACAGTATTCCAACTATCATATCTTTGTTTTAAATTCTCTTTCCTATCCATTGGCTTTTCCCTTCACACCCTATTATCACCCCCCAACAACATATTTCTGAGTTACATAATTTCTGGCAGAAGGTTGTGATTCAAATTTTTTAATGATTCCCTTTGTGCTTTGACTGCAAGTATCCGAATCCCTAAATCCCTAAACATCAAAATTTCCTAATGATGGTCCGTGAAACCAGGGAGTTCCATCTAATTTATTTATCATCTTGGTTCTATCATGTCTAGGATGGCTCTGTAGTGTTAGCATCCCAGATGTGTGTGACTGCAGGACCTAAGATTCTACACGTTACAGACAGAGGTGTGTAACACTAAAGTCCATTATACTGAAAGCTTTTTTCATGCTCCTATCATCTGTAGCACTTGCAAAATCAGTATTTAATAATAATTATGTTATTTTAAAGTAACACACCACATTGAATATATAGTAATACATCAATTATATAAATTAAGTAATGCATTTAAAAAAGGTTTTAAGAATATATGACTAGTTAAAGTTAATAGTGTTTCCCTTTTGGTGTTGAATGATTGTTTTCTTCATGTTTTTCATGTTTCTAAATTTCAGCAATAAGCATTATTTTTGTCATCAGAAAATATTTTTAAACATGAAAAATTAAATAGTAAAACACTTCTTGCAAACCAACTCCATTATTGAAAACCTGTTTTTCATAAATCTGAGGTTGTACATGTAAGCAACAACTATTACTCTCAAAAAAAGTTACATGAATTATAATCAAGAGGAATTTTTATCTGAAATTTAGTAATTATAAATTAATAATAACTAAGTTGTAGAAAAAGAACAAACTCCAAACATCAAAGTTTTCATGTAAAAATAAAATAGTAAGTCATAAGACCTGTGGATATGCACAACCACACAAATTCACAGAAAGTTTATGTATTTATCATAATACATAATAAACTAGTATTTATACATAAATATTATAGCAAATTTGAAACTATTAATAAGTAAAAAGAAAAGCCCAGCTATAAAAGTCAACATTTATGAAGATTTTGTTGCCTTTACCTTTAATCTAGTTGCTTATAGCTTTACTTTTCTGTATATATAGATTTTGTCATATTTTGAATGTACTTTGGTGTCTTTTTCCCTTTTTAATGTAATCATTTTCTCAGGTTAATGTATCTTTTTGCAAACATCATTTTAACAAAATAATATTTACATTTCTGGATTTTTCTTCATATTATTTTTTGATATTTATAATTGTTAGAGAGTACATTTCTACTGACATATGTAAATTTTGTTTAAACTAAATTTTATATAGTTTGAAATTAATTTTTCAAAACTTTCTTATTGAATTGCCTATATATATTTAGTTTATAGAGGAGACATAAACTATGATGAGATAAAGAAAATTCACCAATATCCAAAGTTTAAATTATTATGTCCCTTATTTGATAAAAATAGTTCTCTGTGTTGTAGAACTGTAGACTTTGAGTCAACAGCAGCTATCATGAGCCCCCACAATCCTTATAGGACTATCACCTATTTCATCTCATGCGGTAGCACCTTACACCCATTGCTCACATAAATGTATAAAAAACACAAACACATATATACTCCCTGAAATGCTAATTCTTTTATTGCAGGGAAGTAATTTCCTTGTACTCAATTTGATAGGACAAAAGAGGGAGTCACCTGAACGTATAAATTACCCTTTTATCATTCTATTTATATAATGAAGGGCATAATTTGTGCCCACAGCTGTGACTTAATATGAGAAATGAATTATACACAATAATAAGCTGAACAGAAATGTATTACATACAGGCAGATATCCAGGAAACTTAGACAACTGTCAATGAACTAGCAATAAGTCCAAACTGGAACCTGATCCTTCCTACACTCGTTTGCACAGGGTAGAGCCCCATAAGAGTTATGCTGACAGAAAAGGGTACAGGGTTATTATAGTAGCCTAACCATCTACATAGTCAACTTCCCATCCTAAATTAAAACCTCTACAAATCCTAATGCCTGTTCACCAGAATCTTAAATTCTACCTTCAAGGTTTCTTCCTGAAGATTTTTATTAAAAATTAATATTTCAGGGAAATGTTAACTTACATCTTGGGACTGAATGTAAAAATGAAAAGAGAAGGAAAATACTGATTAATGGGAGACAGAGATGCATCAAGTTAAAGTTAAAGCCTGTAGACCTTCATGCTCCAAGATATCTTGGACACTTCATCATTGTCTTAAAGTTGGAACTATTCGAGAATATATATTCAATATCAGCTCAGGAGAAACAAATTTCTTTTAATCAACCAGGATATATCCTAGAGAAAAATATCTCCTTTGAAATGAGAAGATTCTTGTATTTTGTGTGAAATATCTCACCCACTTTCAATGTTACTAATGGCTCTTGTTTAATTTATTTGATCAGGGAGCCAGGTCAAATGGATGAAAATCAAACAGAGGTGGTGACAGACTTTGTCCTGGCAGGCTTCTCGCAGACACCATCTACTGAGGCAGGACTATTTGTACTATTTCTTTTCTTCTATGTGTCCACTTGGGTAGGCAATGTCCTCATCATGGTCACAGTGGCCTCTGATAACTATTTGAATTCATCACCTATGTATTTCCTTCTTGGCAACCTCTCTTTCCTGGACTTATGTTATTCAACAGTAACTACTCCTAAGCTTCTGGCTGACTTTCTTGATAATGACAAGCTCATCCACTATGACCAATGCATTGCACAGCTCTTCTTTCTGCATTTTGTAGGGGCAGCTGAGATGTTCCTGCTCACAGTGATGGCCTATGATCGCTATGTTGCAATTTGTCGCCCCCTGCATTATACCACTATCATGAGTCGAGGATTATGCTGTGTGTTGGTAGCTGCCTCCTGGATGGGAGGATTTGTGCACTCTACTGTCCAGACGATTCTCACTATCCGTCTGCCCTTTTGTGGACCAAACCATGTGGACAACTTCTTTTGTGATGTTCCCCCTGTCATCAAACTTGCCTGTACAGACACCTTTGTCATTGAATTGCTAATGGTATCTAACAGTGGGTTGATCTCTACCAGCTCCTTTGTGGTACTGGTTTCTTCCTACTCCACTATCCTGGTCAAGATTCGCTCCAAGGAGGGAAGGCGAAAGGCACTCTCCACCTGTGGCTCCCACCTCATGGTGGTAACACTCTTCTTTGGACCCTGTATTTTCATCTATGCCCGTCCCTTCTCCACTTTTTCTGTGGACAAGATGGTGTCTGTACTCTACAATGTTATTACCCCCATGATGAATCCCCTCATCTATACACTTCGGAACAAAGAGGTCAAGTCAGCCATCCAGAAACTGTGGGACAAGAGTGGACTTACTTGGAAAAAGTAGGAGACACAAGCAGTTAAAGTGAGTTTTTGAGAGCAAAAAACCTGAAATTAAAATACTTTTTCACTAAGGAATTAAGAGTAGGTAGCCTAGTTGTTTGGTTTTCTTCCATTAAGCCATAATACTAGATAGGGCACTATAATTAAACTCAGAAAAACTCCTTTCATGTTGAATTGTTCTGTCTTCTGCTTCCTTTTTCTTCCCTGAAGCATCCATTTTCTGTTTTTCTGTCAACTGTGTTCTTCTATTCTATCCATTCATCTGATCAAACCTTATTCCTTTCATTCTTTCCGTTTAGTTTGCTGCCACACACTGGTACAAACTACCCTTTCCAAACTCTCACCACTTTCTTCACCTTGTCTTTGATTTTCTTCTCAATTTTCACATTCTAGCCAGATGTCTGAACTGGATAAGGAATATATATGTGGTTCTCACTCTCAAAAAATATTTATATGGTTATCAGTTAGATGAAGTAGAGTAAATCTGATTTATACGACTGTATAACAACACACTAATGGGATATATCAGTTGGTTTCATCACATTACCACACCACTAACTACCACCTCATAGTGCAATTAAGAAAGCAATCGCCTAGGGGCTCCTGGGTGGCTCAGTCAGTTAAGCATCCAACTTCAGCTCAGATCATGATCTCAAGGTTCTTGAGGCTCAGGTCATGATCTTATTGTCCTTGAGTTCAAGCCCTGTGTCAGGATCTGTGCTGACAGTTCAGAGCCTGGAGTCTGCTTTGGATTCTGTCTCCCTCTCTCTCTGCCCTTCCCCTACCCATAATCTTTCTTTCAAAAATAAATAAACATAAAAAAAGCAATTGTCTAATAGTGTGGGTGCAACTAAATTTCTTTGAATTACAAGCCAAGTGAATCTAGACAAGTCATTTAATTAACTGAAACTAATTTCCTCAACTGTAACATGCACAGAATGATGCCTACTTCTCATTGTCCTTGTGAGGGCTAAAAATGTCAATAGATGTGAATGTATCTAGTTTGGTGCTTGGTTCATAACAGGTGTTCACCATTATTTATTCATTAAATTTGATTTTTCAATGACAGCAAAATACAGATGGTAAAAATTTAAACTGGCTGATATGCCTTATGGAAGCAATATTATCTACTGTAACTGGTTTAGGGAGGAAGTAGAAAGTATACAGAAATGAGCCATGACATTTTCATTATTAATGTGAGGCATAATTTATATTACTAACACCATTATCATAAAAAAACCCTTATTGGCATTGGTTATCCTCAGAATTATATTAAGACTAATTCATAGGCTTATGTACTCCTTACTAAAATTTTATAATCAAAGATGGGAAAATTGATTGACATTCAAGTTAAAAACAAACTAGACACAAAATACAAATCTAAAATACAAATGGACTATAAAGCAGTTTTTATTTCTACAGCCTTTTAAAGCAAGCAAATTATAGAAGCATTTTCAGCAACTTATTTGTGCAACAGAGACAGAAGCCAGGAATGTTAGGTAAATTCATTGGGGACTGAAGTTTTGTCTTTATTATCTTTATATCCCTGAAGCTTACTTTCTAAAATATCTAAAATAAAGGATATTCAATAAAAACATGTTCAATAAATGAATGAGGTTTTTATATGCTCTCTGATCAATGCGGTAAGGATTAAGGAAGAGATATTTCAGAGTTGTTTTCTTTTCCTGTACTTGGAAAGATAATTTGTAAATTTTCATTGAGAAGTAGGAAACACTGAGAGATATTACAGAAGGAGGACTTAATGAAAAAAAAATTTAACATTATTATTGTTAGAGAAGTCAGATATCTAAAAATGAATTAATCAAATTCACAATACAAACAACTTTAAATCATGTGATTTTCATCTATGAAATCAGAGAAGTGTGTATTTGAATTCTTAGTACTTTAATAACAGTATTACAAAAGGAGGAGATATTTGAGGGTCAAATTCAGCAAAATTGAGGCAATCATGATACAATCCAGTTTAGTTTTCACTACAAATTAATACAGCACTCTAGTGCTGTAGGATTTTCCCACTAATCAATGATATATGGAAAAAAGTGAAATGGGAATTTAAAAAACTGTTCAATATTTTGGAGAAGGAAAAGATAAAAAATGAGGTAAATCAATGTTCTGAGGAAATATAAAGAAACATATAATGGAAAATCCTATAGGATAAATGTATCTAAATATAAATATAGGACACCTGGGTGGCTTAGTAGGTTGAGCATCCTACTTCAGCTCAGGTCATGATCTCGTGGGTTGTGAGTTCTAGCCCCACATCGGATTCTCTGCGATCAGCACAGAGCCCACTTTGGATCCTCTGTCCCCCTCTCTCTCTGCCCCCCCCCCCCCCGCTCATGTTTTCTCTCTCTCTTTCTCTTAAAATAATAATAAATATAAAGATCTCTAGAAATTCTCAAAAAAAGACAAAAAAAGGGATTGCTTCTTTATATTTAAACAAATACTCAGAAATTGTTCACCATACAATTAATTTTAAAATTGCTTTTTTCTTATCCTTTTCAAAGGTTGCTTTTATTTCAACATAAAATTCTATAAGAAAGGTTTATTATAATAAGATACTGAGACACAAAGTTAAAGTTGATTGGTGCATTTAAATCTCAACTTCAGTATGTAATGCTTTTGTTCAAATAATATGAAACCTCAGATTCTAAACAAAAATTCTTACTTAGCAGTGGAAATGCTGGATAATATGGTATTTTTATTTTTATTTTTTTGAGGAACCTCCATACTGTTTTCCATAGTGGATGCACCAATTTGCATTCACATCAACAATGCATCCTTATCAATACTTGTTATTTCTTATCTCTTGATTTTAGCCATTCTGACAGGTGTGAAGTGACATTTCATTGTGGTTTTGATTTGCATTTCCCTGATTATGAGTGATGTTGAGCATCTTTTCATGTGTCTGCTGGCTATCTGTATATATTCTTTGGAAAAATGGTCCTTTGCCCATTTTAATTGGATTATTTGGGGAATTTTTGGTGTTGGATTGTATAAATTCTTTATATATTTTCGATGTTAATCCCTTATCAGATATATCAACAAATATCTTCTCCAAATGAGTAGGTTGCCTTTTTGTTTTGTTGACGGTCTCCTTCATGGTACAAAAACTTTATTTTGGTAAAGTCCCAATAGGTTAATTTTGCTTTTGTTTTCCTTGTGTTTGGAGACATACACAGAAAAATACTGCTATAGACAATGTGAAAGAAATTACTGCCTGTGCTCTCTTCTGGGAATTTTATGGTTTCATGTCTCACGTTTATGTCTTTAATCCATTCTGAGGTTTTTTTGTGTGTGTATAGTGTGAGAAAGTGGTCCAGTTTCATTCTTTGGCATGTAGCTGTTCAGTTTTCTCAGTACCATTTGTTGAAAGAGACTGTCTTTTTCCCATTGTATATTCTTGTTTCCAGTCATAGATTAAATGACCATAAATGTGTAGGTTTATTTCTGGAATCTTTATTCTGTTGCATTGATGCATGTGTCTATTTTTGTGCCACTACCATACTGTTCTGATTACTACAGCTTTGTAGTATTTCTTGAAATCTGGGATTATAATACCTCCAGCTTTACTCTTCTCTTTCAAAATTGCTTTGTCTAAAGCAGGAAAGAATATCCAATGGAAAAAAGACAGTCTCTTTAACAAATGGTGCTGGGAGAACTGGACAGCAACATGCAGAAGAATGAAACTAGATTACTTTCTTACACAATTCACAAAAATAAACTCAAAATGGATAAAGGACCTGAATGTGAGACAGGAAACCATCAAAACCCTAGAGGAGAAAGCAGGAAAAGACCTCTCTGACCTCAGCCGCAGCAATGTCTTACTTGACACATCCCCAAAGGCAAGAGAATTAAAAGCAAAAATGAACTATTGGGACCTCATGAAGATAAAAAGCTTCTGCACAGCAAAGGAAACAATCAACAAAACTAAAAGGCAACCAACGGAATGGGAAAAGATACTTGCAAATGATATATCGGACAAAGGGCTAGTATCCAAAATCTATCAAGACCTCACCAAACTCCACACCCGAAAAACAAATAATCCAGTGAAGAAATGGGCAAAAAACATGAATAGCCACTTCTCTAAAGAAGACATCCAGATGGCCAACAGGCACATGAAAAGATGCTCAACGTCGCTCCTCATCAGGGAAACACAAATCAAAACCACACTCAGATATCACCTCATGCCAGTCAGAGTGGCCAAAATGAACAAATCAGGAGACTATAGATGCTGGGGAGGATGTGGAGAAACGGGAACCCTCTTGCACTGTTGGTGGGAATGCAAACTGGTGCAGCCACTCTGGAAAACAGTGTGGAGGTTCCTCAAAAAGTTAAAAATAGACCTACCCTATGACCCAGCAGTAGCACTGCTAGGAATTTACCCAAGGGATACAGGAGTACTGATGCATAGGGCCACTTGTACCCCAATGTTTATAGCAGCACTCTCAACAACAGCCAAATTGTGGAAAGAGCCTAACTGCCCATCAACTGATGAATGGATAAAGAAACTGTGGTTTATATACACAATGGAGTACTACGTGGCAATGAGAAAGAATGAAATATGGCCCTTTGTAGCAACATGGATGAAACTGGAGAGTGTGATGCTAAGTGAAATAAGCCATACAGAGAAAGACAGACACCATATGTTTTCACTCTTATGTGGATCCTGAGACATTTAACAGAACCCATGGGGGAGAGGAAGGAAAAAAAAGAAAAAAAAAAAAAAAGAGGTTAGAGTGGGAAAGAGAGCCAAAGCATAAAAGACTCTTAAAAACTGAGAACTGAGGGTTGATGGGGGGTGGGAGGGAGGGGAGGGTAGGTGATGGGCATTAAAGAGGGCATCTTTTGGGATGAGCACTGGGTGTGGTATGGAAACTAATTTGACAATAAATTTCATATAATAAAAAACAAAACAAAACAAAACAAAAAACCCAAAACTGCTTTGTCTAGTCAGGGTCTTTTCAGGTTACTCAAAGAAAACAAAAACACAAATTTGAAAAGATACATGCACCCCTATGTTTACTGCAGCATTATTTACAACAGCGAAGATACTGAAGCAACCTAAATATGTCCATCCACAAATGAATGGATAAAGATGTGGAGCGTGTGTGTGTATGTGCCCATGTCTGTGTGTGTGTATATATACACGAAATGGAATATTACTCAGCCATAAAAAAGAATGAGATTTTGCCATTTACAACAACATGGGTAGACCTAGAGGGTATAATGCTAAGTGAAATAAGTCAGTCACAGAAAGACAAATACAACACTTCACTCATATGTGGAATTTAAAAAATAGATCATAGAAAAACATAGACAAAAAACCAGACTCTTAAACACAGAGAATAAACAGGTGGTTGCCAGAGGAGAGATGGGTGGGGGTGGGGGGTGGATGAAATAGATGAAGTGGATTAAGAGTATATTTACCGTGCTGAGCACTGAGTAATGCATAGAATTGTTGGATTATTATATTTAAAACTGAAACCAACATATAACACTGTATGTTAATTATACGTCAATAAAAATAATTCTAACCAATGCTGCCAGTATGGTTCAGTTTATGATTAAATCACAAATGATCCCTAAAATTTCATTCTCTTAACACAACTAGTATTTATTCTTCATTCCTACCACATTACTAATATAGGGTGCAGAACAACAGTTGGTCTCTGCTCCACCTCTACTTGGGATTCTATTATCATTAAAGCAGGGGAAAAGGCATGTGGTGAATCTCACACTACCTCTTGAATATCCTCCACCCATTGCAATGGCCAAGTGAATTATACCAAGAAGTTCAATAAGCTGAATAAAATGTCCTGAACACTACAACTATTAGAGGCAGTAAGCTAAGATATATTAAAAATATTAAATCTATTCTTAAAATCATTCCCACAAAGAAAATCCACTAGTGAATTCTTCAAACATATAAGGAGGTAACTCTTCCTGTGAAAAATGGAAAACAAATTTTAAATCTTTTTATGCTACCAGCTTATCTTTAATTCTAAAACATGACTTGAGGTTTAAAACAAAATTTAATTTCACCTTTGAACATGAATGTAATAATCCTTAGTAAAATGTTAGCAAAATGAATCTGATATAAAAAAAAAGATAATATAACTTGTATTATTTCAGGTATGTAAGGCTGATTTAACATTCAAAAATTAATTTCTGTAATTAACCATGTTTACATACTGATAGATGTAGTAAAACATTTGATAAAGTTCACACCAATTCATTAAAAAACTTGTAAACTACCAACAACATAGAATCTTATACCAGAAAACATTTAATCTGATAAAGAGTATTTATACAAATACCTAAAATAAATATTGTGTTCACTATTGAACATTAAATACTTTCACCTTGACAATGGAAAACAGGTAAGAAAACTGGGAATTACAACTTTAATTCAGCACTGTTTTCAAGGGTCTAACGGTGTAATGAGGCAGGAAAAAGAAAATGGAAGAATTGGAAAAGAAAAAAACTACTCACTATTCACAAATGACACAATATATGTATATGGGAAATTGAAAGGAACCTACAAAAAGTCAAATCAATAAATGAGTTTAGCACAATCACTGGAAACAGAGTCAGTATTTTATTTTAATCAATTGTGGACTCCTAGATCTGAGACAAGATGGAATAAATGTGCTTTTCTGTGTTCCTTCTACTAAGAGCTGTTTTTTTTTTTAAACATAACAAAACTGATAACCTTTTAGCTAGACTAAGATTCAAAATAAGAAATGAAAGCAGACACATTACAACAGATGGCACAAAAATACAAAGAATCCTGAAAGATTATTAACAATTATACACCCATAAACTGGATAACCGAGAAGAAATGGATAAATTCCTAGGAACATACAGCCTACCAAGATTGAGTCATGAAGTCTGGCACTAGGTGGTGTTACTGGCAAATTTTACCAAACACTAAAAAATAAGTGACATCAATTCTTAAAATTGTCAAAAGGATAAAAAATGCACACGAAGGAAAAATTCCACCTTACTTTACAACGCCAGAATTACCTTGGTACCATAGCTAAATAAGTACACTATAATATGAATATAGGCAAATATCCCTGAGAAACATATATGCAAAAATTATCAGCAAAATATTAACAAACCCAATTAAATTCCACATTAAAAGTATCATATACCATGGACAAGCAGGATTTATCCCCGGGTTGTAATGTTTCAACATATGCAAATCAACAAATATGATACACCATTTATACAAAATGATAGATAAAAATCTATGATCATCTCCATAGATGCAGAAAAAGAATTTGACAAAATACCTTACCATGATTAAAAAAAAAAAACCAAACAAACTCAAGTTGGTATAGAAGGAACAAATCTCAACATAATAAAGGCTATATATGACAACCCCACAATTAACATCACACTCAAAAATGAAAGGTTGAAAGCTTATTATCTAAGATCAGGAACAAGGCAAGAGTGCCCTATCTCACCACTCCTACTCAACATAGTACTGGAAGACCTAGCCAGAGCAACCAGCAAGAACAAGAAATAAAAGGCATCTAAATCAGAAAAGAAAAAATAAAATTGTTTTTGTTTGCACATGATATCATCCTAGATACAAATCAACAAATTCAGAAATGTTTCAGGGTACAAAATCAACACAGATACATCAGTTACATTTCTATACACTAACAACCAAACATCTAAAAAAGAAATAAAACAATCCCATTCACAATAGCATAAAAAGCAATACATTACTTAAGAATAAATTCGATCAAGGAAGTGAAAGATCTGTACACTGAAAACTACAAGACTTTGATGAAAGAAATTGAAAAAAGACATAAATAGGAAGACATCTTGTGTTCATAGAATGGAAAAAATAATATTGTTAAAATACTTCTTGACTAAAAAGCTATAATGTAATCAAAACAGAATGGTCATTGGCATAAAAACAGACATACAGACCACTGGAATAGAGTTGAGAGGCAAGTCACATACAGTCAACTAGCATTTGACAAGGGAGTAAAGAATAGTCAATGAGGAAAGTGTAGTCCCTTCAATAAATAGTGCTGGAAAACTGGATAACCCAGACAGAAAAATGACATTAGACCCCTGTTTTACAAAACTCACAAAAAATTAACTTGAAATGGATTAAAGACAAAAATAATACCTGAATCCATAAAACTCCTAGAAGAATACATAGGGAAAATCCCTTGACATTAGTCTTAGCAATGAGTTTTTGGATCTGATACCAAAAGCAATAAGCAACAAAAGCAAAAATCAAAATGTGGGACATCAAACAGCTTTTTCATAACAAAAGAAACAACAAAATGAAAAGGGATCCTACAGGATAGGACAAAATACTTGCAAATCATATATATGTTAAGAAGTTGATATCCAAAATATATAAGGAAATTCTACAACTGAATGGCAACCAATTAATCAATAAACAATCTGACTTAAAAATAGGCAGAGAGGGGCGCCTGGGTGGCGCAGTCGGTTAAGCGTCCGACTCCAGCCAGGTCACGATCTCGCGGTCCGTGAGTTCGAGCCCCGCGTCAGGCTCTGGGCTGATGGCTCGGAGCCTGGAGCCTGTTTCCGATTCTGTGTCTCCCTCTCTCTCTGCCCCTCCCCCGTTCATGCTCTGTCTCTCTCTGTCCCAAAAATAAATAAAAAACATTAAAAAAAAAAAAATAGGCAGAGAGAGAGGCACGTGGGTGGCTCAGTTGGTTAAGTGTCTGACTTAATTTTGGTTCAGGTCATGATCCCACATTTGTGAGATAGAGCCCCATGTTGGACTCTGCAATGCTTAAGATTCTCCTTCTCTGCCTCTCCCCCAGTTCACGCTCTTGTTCTCTCTCAAAACAAACAAACAAGCAAACAAAAAATAGGGAGAGAAACTGAATAGAATTTTTCCAAAGATTACATTCAACTAGCCAACAGGTACATGAAAATGTACCCTAGGTCACTAATCATCAGGGAAATGTAAATTAAAATCACAATGAGATATCACCTCATACATGTTAGAATGACTGTCATCAAAAAAGACAAGAGGTAAGTATTGGTGAGGATGTGGAGAAAAGGAATCTGTGCACTGTTGGTGTGAATATGAACTTGTGCAGCCACTACAGAAAAGAATTTAAAAAATTAAAAATGGAACTACCATATGATCCAGCAATACCACTTCTTGGTATATATCTAAAGAAAATGAAAAAAGGATCTCAAAAGCACTCCCATGTTCATTGCAGCATTGTCCACAATTGCCAAGATATGGAAACAACCTATATATCTGTCAACAGGTAAGTTGGTAAAGAAAATCTGAGATATAGGCACTCACACACACACACACGCACATGAATATTATTCAGCCATGAGAATAAATGAAATCTTGCTATTTGTGGCAATATGGATGGACCCTGAAGGCACTATGCTAAGTAAAATAAGTCAGAGAAAGACAAATACTGTATGATATCACTTATACATGGAATCTAAAAACATAAGCTTAAAGCAGGTGAAAATACAATGTTATTTACCAGAGGCATGGGTTTGAGAGAACTCAGAAAAGTTAGCAAAGTGTACAACTTCCAGGTATAAGACAAGTTTTGGGGACCCAATGTACAGCCTGAGATCATACTGAATAATAATGTATTATATATTTTAAGATTGCTGAGAATGTATATATTAAATCTCTAACCACAAAAAGAAAGGTAATTATGTAATGTGAAGAATGTGTTGACTAACACTATAGTGGTAATCATTTTGGAAAACATGTGTATGAATCAATAAATTGTATACGTAAAACTTACATAACATACACAACATTTTGTGTCAATTATGTCTCCACAAAGCTAGAACAAAAGAGATACATTTAAGACTCTATAGATAGATCAAAATAAAATTGTAAATTTTCGAGTAAGCCCCAGGACAGAAGAAAAAAAGAAGAGAGAGAAATGAAAAATGAGGGAGCATAAAATTAAAAAATAACTTGGGAGACTCAGACTTAACATCAACATTTCATCAAATATAAATAGTTTAAATTCACCAATTTAAGGAGAGAAGTTGGTAAAGTGGGAAAAAAGACACTTTAATGCCATCTATAAGAAACTTTATTCAAATATAATGATACAGTAATTGAAAATTAATAAGTTAGACCATGTAAACACCTGTAGAATCTGGAATAACTATTAATATCAGATACATTCAGAACAAAGAAAATTATCAGAGGCATTGAAGGACATTACACAATGACAAAAGGGACAATCCAACAAGAAGAAATAGCAATCCTAAATGTGTATATACACCAAACAAGAGAACTGCAAAATATGTGAAGCAAAACCTGATAAGGCTGAAAGGAAAAATAGGCAAATTCACAATAATAGAGACTTCAGCACCCCTCTCTCAACAACTGATAGAACTAGATGGAAATTCATTAAGTATATAGAATGTGACTATACCATCAACTGACAGAACTTTATCAAACTTTATTAGAATACTCCATCCAGCTACAGCAGAATATACGTTCTTTTCAAATACAAAACAATTAGCACAACAGACCATATCTTGGGCCATTAAAATAACCTCAAAAAATTTAAGACAATTAAAATTATAGAAAAGTTGTTCTCTAACTATGGTTCACTCAAATTGGAAAGCAAGAATAGAAAGATAATTGGATAATTTTCAAATACCTAGAAACTAAAGAAAACACTTTTAAATAATTCATGTGTCATAGCAGAAATTTCAAGTACAATAAAAAATATATTGGACTGAACAAAGATGAAAATACAAATCAGAATCCATGAGACAAAGTTAAATGAACACTGAAAGGGAAATTTATACCATGAGTGCTTATATTAGAGAAAAGGAAAAGTCTCAAATCAGTTATATCAGTTCCCACATCAAGAACCTGGAAAAACAAGAGCAAAATAAATCCAAAGCAAGCAAAAAGTACATAATAAAGAGAAGAGCAGGAATCAATGAAGTTGAAAGCAGAAAAATAATAAAGTCATGAAATAGAAACCTGGTTCTTTGAAAAGAACAATAAAATAAATAAACCTCTAGCAAGACTGAAGAAAAGAGATAAGACATAAATCACCAATGTCAGGAATAAAACAGGGAATAACACCACACAGCTTGCAGATATCAATAAAATAATACGAGAATATGACACAGGTAAATTTGACAACTTAGACAAAATGGTCCTCATTTTCAAAAACTAGCCCAACTCACCCAACATAAAACAGGTAATTTATATAGTTCCATATTCTTAAGAAAACTCCAAGCCACATATCTGAAAAATCACCTATCATTGGAATACGCAAAGAATTCTCACAGCTCCACAGGAAAAAAAAATCCAATTAGAAACGGGATAGAAATATCTCACTAAAGTATATATGTGTGTAGCAATACTTGAAAAGATGTTCAGATCACTAGTTTTGAGGAAAGTTCATACTAAGACCACGATGGTATATGACTACATGCCTATTAAATCAGTTGAAATTTAAAAAATAGTGAGAATACTAAATACTGGTGAGGATGTGCATGAACCGTATCTCTACATGAACTGATCCAGATCCTCTACAAAATAATTTGACAGTTTCACAAAAGACTATGCACACAGTTGTTATATGTCCTAGCAATAGCACCCCTGGATGTATATCACAGAGAAATGATGATTTATATCCACAAATGAGACACAAATTTTCAGCACCTTTATTTGCAATAATCAAAAACTGCAAACAACCAAAACATCCCTCAAAAAGTGTGTGAATAAACAAATTATACAATATTCAAACCAGGGAGTATTACTCAGCAATAAAAAGGAATGGGCCAATGACACTTCAACAACTTGATTATATCTCAACATTATTCTAAGTGAGAAAATCTCAATCTCAAAGACACCATAGTGTTTGACTTCCTTTACATAACATTTTACAAATGACAAAACTACAGAGTTGGAAAACAGATGAGTTGTTGCCAGGGGTTTAAAGATGATGGGGAGAATGGGCACAAGGGAGAGAGTTTTGGTGATGGAATAATTCTGTATCTTAACCGGGTTGGTGGTTACATGAATCTAACAAGTGACATATGTCTATGATAAAATGACATAGAATAATGCATATTGTTCCAATGTCAATTTCCTGGATTTGATCCTCTATGACAGTTATATAAAATACAAGCATTGAGAGAAATTAGATAAAAAGCACACAGGAACTTTCCACACTATTATTGCAATACCCATAAATCTGTATTTTAAAATATGAAGTTTTAAAAGTCCATTATATTTCTATACACCAGCAATACAAAAATTGAAAGTGTTATTAAAAGCTTAGCACTAAAACTATGATGCATGGAATAGCACCAAAAACAAAAGAATAAAATATAAAAATAGTTGTTTACTTAATTCAATAAATGTTGAAAATTGGATGAAATTCATCACCCACTCATGATAAAACTCCCTAGAAAAATGAAAATAGCAGGGAATTACTTAATATTACAGAGGATATCAACAAAGATCTACTGGAAACATCCTACTTCATGTGAATTTTTAAAAGCTTTTCCCATGATATAGGAAATGAGCCCACGATTCCCAATATGATAGCTTTTGTCTAACATTTTACTAGAGATCCTATCTAGGAACAAGGAAAAGAAACCAAAAGCCGTACATTTTGAAAACAAAAAGACAAAACTGTCATTTACAGATGTTTGTGGCACAAGTGCACATATGATATAATTTGAATTCTGTAAGTTCAAGAAAAAAAATGCATGCATTAAAAGTTGTAACTGTGCCCTTGGTGGTAAAGAATGGAAGGGGGAGCGAAGGAATTTTGGGTGTACTGGCAATGTTTCTCCATGTGGGTGCTGGTTACAGAAGTGTGTTCACTTTTGAAAGTTTGAGCTATAAAATTATTATTTGTGTACTCCTCTGCATGTATGTAATGCTTCAGTAAAAATGCTTACATATAAATGGTAGAAAGAAAAATAAAGTGTTATATATTTATGTGTTTATTTTTTATTATATGAAATTTCTTGTCATATTAGTCTCCATACAACACTCAGTTCTCATCCCAAAAGATGCCCTCTTCAATGCCCATCACCTACCCTACCCTCCCTCCCACCCCCCATCAACCCTCAGTTTGCTATCAGTTTTATTTATTTTTATTTTTTTAATTTTTTTGATATTTTTATTTATTTTTGAGACAGAGAGAGACAAACCACGAGCAGGGGAGGGGCAGAGAGAGAGGGAGACACAGAATCTGAAGCAGGCTCCAGGCTCTGAGTTGTTGACACAGAGCCCAATGCGGGGTTCGAACTCAAGAGCTGTGAGATCATGACCTGAGCTGAAGTCGGACGCCCAAACGAATGAGCTAACCAGGTGCCCCTGTTTTCAGTTTTTAAGTCTCTTATGCTTTGGCTCTCTCCCACTCTAACCTCTTTTTTTTCTTTTTTTTCCTTCCCCTCCCCCATGGGTTTCTGTTAAGTGTCTCAGGACCCACATAAGAGTTAAATCATATGGTATCTGTCGTTCTCTGTATGGCTTATTTCACTTAGCATCACACTCTTAGTTCCATCCATGTTGCTACAAAGTTCCATATTTCATTCTTTCTCATTGCCACGTAGTACTCCATTGTGTCTATAAACCACAATTTCTTTATCCATTCATCAGTTGATGGACATTTAGGCTTTTTCCACAATTTGGCTATTGTTGAGAGTGCTGCTATAAACATTGGGGTACAAGTGCCCCTATGCATCAGTACTCCTGTATCCCTTGGGTAAATTCCTAGAAGTGCTACTGCTGGGTCATAGGGTAGGTCTATTTTTAATTTTTTGAGCAACTTCCACACTGTTTTCCAGAGCGGCTGCACCAGTTTGCATTCCCACCAACAGTGCAAGAGGGTTCCCGTTTCTCCACATCCTCGCCAGCATCTATAGTCTCCTGATTTGTTCATTTTGGCCACTCTGACTGGTGTAGGGTGATATCTGAGTGTGGTTTTGATTTGTATTTCTCTGATGAGGAGCGACGTTGAGCATCTTTTCATGTGCTTGTCGGCCATCTGGATGTCTTCTTTAGAGAAGTGTCTATTCATGTTTTCTGCCCATTTCTTCACTGGGTTATCTGTTTTTCGGGTGTAGAGTTTGGTGAGCTCTTTATAGATTTTGGATACTAGCCCTTTGTCCAATATGTCATTTGCAAATATCTTTTCCCATTCTGTTGGTTGCCTTTTAGTTTTGTTGATTGTTTCCTTTGCTGTGCAGAAGCTTTTAATCTTCATGAGGTCCCAGTAGTTCATTTTTGCTTTTAATTCCCTTGCCTTTGGGGATGTGTCAAGTAAGACATTGCTGCGGCTGAGGTCAGAGAGGTCTTTTCCTGCTTTCTCCTCTAGGGTTTTGATGGTTTCCTGTCTCCCATTCAGGTCCTTTATCCATTTTGAGTTTATTTTTGTGAATGGTGTGAGAAAGTGGTCTAGTTTCAACCTTCTGCATGTTGCTGTCCAGTTCTCCCAGCACCATTTGTTAAAGAGACTGTCTTGTTTCCATTGGATGTTCCTTCCTGCTTTGTCAAAGATGAGTTGGCCATACGTTTGTGGGTCTAGTTCTGGGGTTTCTATTCTCTTCATGGGTCTACGTGTCTGTGTTTGTGCCAATACCATGCTGTCTTGATGATTACAGCTTTGTAGTGGAGGCTAAAATCTGGGATTGTGATGCCTCCTGCTTTGGTCTTCTTCTTCAAAATTCCTTTGGCTATTCGGGGCCTTTTGTGGTTCCATATGAATTTTAGGATTGCTTGTTCTAGTTTCGAGAAGAATGCTGGTGCAATTTTGATTGGGATTGCATTGAATGTGTAGATAGCTTTGGGTAGCATTGACATTTTGACAATATTTATTCTTCCAATCCATGAGCACGGAATGTTTTTCCATTTCTTTATATCTTCTTCAATTTCCTTCATAAGCTTTCTATAGTTTTCAGCATACAGATCTTTTACATCTTTGGTTAGATTTATTCCTAGGTATTTTATGCTTCTTGGTGCAATTGTGAATGGGATCAGTTTATTTGTCTTTCTGTTGCTTCATTATTAGTGTATAAGAATGCAACTGATTTCTGTACATTGATTTTGTATCCTGCGACTTTGCTGAATTCATCTATCAGTTCTAGCAGACTTTTGGTGGAGTCTATCAGATTTTCCATGTATAATATCATGTCATCTGCAAAAAGTGAAACCTTGATTTCATCTTTGCCAATTTTGATGCCTTTGATTTCCTTTTGTTGTCTAATTGCTGATGCTAGCACTTCCAACACTATGTAAAACAACAGTGGTGAGAGTGGACATCCCTGTTGTGTTCCTGATCTCAGGTGGAAAGCTCTCAGTTTTTCCCCCATTGAAGTTGATGTTAGCTGTGGGCTTTTCATAAATGGCTTTTATGATGCTTAAGTAAGTTCCTTCTATCCCGACTTTCTCAAGGGTTTTTATTAAGAAAGGTTGCTGAATTTTGTCAAATGCTTTTTCTGCATCGATTGACAGGATCATATGGTTATCTTTTCTTTTATTAATGTGATGTATCATGTTGATTGATTTGCGAAGGTTGAACCAGCCCTGCAGCCCAGGAATGAATCCCGCTTGATCATGGTGAATAATTCTTTTTATATGCTGTTGAATTTGATTTGCTAGTATCTTATTGAGAATTTTTGCATCCATATTCATCAGGGATATTGGCCTGTAGTTCTCTTTTTTTACTGGGTCTCTGTCTGGTTTAGGAATCAAAGTAATGCTGGCTTCATAGAATCAGTCTGGAAGTTTCCTTCCCTTTCTATTTTTTGGAACAGCTTGAGAAGGATAGGTATTATCTCTGCTTTAAACGTCTGGTAGAATTCCCCAGGGAAGCCTTCTGGTCCTGGACTCTGTTGGGAGATTTTTGATAACTGATTCAATTTCTTCACTGGTTATGGGTCTGTTCAAGCTATTTCCTCCTGATTGAGTTTTGGAAGTGTGTGGGTGTTTAGGAATTTGTCCATTTCTTCCCGGTGTTCCAGTTTGTTGGCATATAATTTTTCATAGTATTCCCTGATAATTGCTTGTATCTCTGAGGGATTGGTTGTAAGAATTCCATTTTCATTCATGATTTTATCTATTTGGGTCATCTCCCTTTTCTTTTTGAGAAGCCTGGCTAGAGGTTTGTCATTTTTGTTTATTTTTTCAAAAAACCAACTCTTGGTTTCATTGATCTGCTCTACAGTTTTTTTAGATTCTATATTGTTTATTTCTGCTCTGATCTTTATTATTTCTCTTCTTCTGCTGGGTTTGAGCTGCCTTTGCTGTTCTGCTTCTATTTCCTTTAGGTGTGCTGTTAGATTTTGTACTTGGGATTTTTCTTTCTTGAGATAGGCCTGGATTGCAATGTATTTTCCTCTCAGGACTGCCTTCGCTGCATCCCAAAGCGTTTGGATTACTGTATTTTCATTTTCGTTTGTTTCCATATATTTTTTAATTTCTTCTCTAATTGCCTGGTTGACCCATTCATTCTTTAGTAGGGTGTTCTTTAACCTCCATGCTTTTGGAGGTTTTCCAGACTTTTTCCTGTGGTTGATTTCAAGCTTCATAGCATTGTGGTCTGAAAGTATGCATGGTATGATCTCAATTCTTGTATACTTATGAAGGGCTGTTTAGTGACCCAGTATGTGATCTATCTTGGAGAATGTTCCATGTGCACTCGAGAAGAAAGTATATTCTGTTGCTTTGGGATGCAGAGTTCTAAATATATCTGTCAAGTCCATATGATCCAATGTATCATTCAGGGCCCTTGTTTCTTTATTGACCATGTGTCTAGGTGATCAATCCATTGTTGTGAGTGGGGTATTAAAGTCCCCTGCAATTACCACATTCTTATGAATAAGGTTGCTTAGGTTTGTGAGTAATTGTTTTATATATTTGGGGGCTCCCGTATTCGGCGCATAGACATTTATAATTGTTAGTTCTTCTTATGGATAGACCCTGTAATTATTATATAATGCCCTTCTTCATCTCTTGTTACAACCTTTAATTTAAAGTCTAGTTTGTCTGATATAAGTATGGCTACTCCAGCTTTGTTTTGACTTCCAGTGGCATGATAAATAGTTCTCCATCCCCTCACTTTCAATCTGAAGGTGTCCTCAGATCTAAAATGAGTCTCTTGTAGACAGCAAATAGATGGGTCTTGGTTTTTATCCATTCTGATACCCTATGTTTTTTGGTTGGTGCATTTAGTCCGTTTACGTTCAGTGTTATTATAAAAAGATATGGGTTTAGAGTCATTGTGATGTCTGTAGGTTTCATGCTTGTAGCGATTTTTCTGGTACTTTGTCTCACAGGATCCCCCTTAGGATCTCTTGTAGGGCTGGTTTAGTGGTGACGAATTCCTTTAGTTTTTGTTTGTTTGGGAAGACCTTTAGCTCTCCTTCTATCCTAAATGACAGACTTGCTAGATAAAGGATTCTCGGCTGCATATTTTTTCTGTTCATCACATTGGAGATTTCCTGCCATTCCTTTCTGGCCTTCCAAGTTTCAGTAGAGAGATCCGTCACTAGTCTTATCAGTCTCCCTTTATATGTTAGAGCACGTTTATCCCTAGCTACTTTCAGAATTTTCTCTTTATCCTTGTATTTTGCCCGTTTCACTATGATATGTCAAGCAGAAGATCGATTCAGGTTACGACTGAATGGAGTTCTCTGTGCCTCTTGAATTTCAGTGCCTTTTTCCTTCCCCAGATCAGGGAAGTTCTCAGCTATTATTTCTTCAAGTACACCTTCAGCACCTTTCCCTCTCTCTCCCTCCTCTGGAATACCAATTATGTGTAGTTTATTTCTCTTTAGTGCATCACTTAGTTCTCTAATTTTCCCCTCATACTCCTGGATTTTTTTCTCTTTTTTTCAGCTTCTTTTTCCCTAATTTTATGTTCCAGTTCACCTATTCTCTCCTCTGCCTCTTCAATCCAAGCTGTGGTCGTCTCCATTTTATTTTGCAGCTCATTAATAGCATTTTTTAGCTCCTCCTGGCTGTTCCTTACTCCCCTGATCTCTGTAGCAAGAGATTCTCTGCTGTCCTTTATACTGTTTTCAAGCCCAGCGATTAATTTTATGACTATTATTCTAAATTCACTTTCTGTTATATTGTTTAAATCCTTTTTGATCAGTTCGTTAGCTGTCGTTATTTCCTGGAGGTTTTTTTGAGGGGAATTCTTCTGTTTCATCATTTTTGATAGTCCCTGGAGTGTTGCGGAACTGCAAGGCACTTCCCCTGTGCTGTCTTGAATAACTCGTGTTGTTGGGCGGGGCCACAGTCAGACCTGCTATCTGCCCCAGCCCACTGCTGGGGCCACAGTCAGACTGGTGTGTGCCTTCTCTTCCCCTCTCCTAGGGGCGGGATTCACTTTGGGGTGGCATGGCCTGTCTGGGCTACTTGCACACTGCCAGGCTTGTGGTGCTGGGGATCTAGTGTATTAGCTGGGGTGGATCGGCAAGGTGCACTGGGGCGGGAGGGGCAGGCTCAGCTCGCTTTTCCTTTGGTGATCCGCTTCGGGAGGGGCCCTGTTTCACCAGGAGGGAGTCAGACCCGCTGGAGGGATGGATCCACAGAAGCAAAGCGTTAGGTGTTTGCATGGTGCAAGCAAGTTCCCTGGCAGGAACTGGTTCCCTTTCGGATTTTGGCTGGGGGATGGGCGAGGGAGATGGCACTGGCGAGCGCCTTTGTTCCCCAACAAGTTGCGCTCTGTTGTCCAGGACTCAACAACTCTCCCTCCCCTTTTCCTCCAGCCCTCCCACTCTCTGAGCAGAGCTGTTAGCTTATAACCTTCCAGATGTTAAGTCCTGCTTGCTATCCAAATCCACTCCGTCTGGCCCCTCCACTTTTGCAAGCCAGACTCAGGGGCTCTGCTTTGCCAGCGGTCTGCCCCTCTGCCCCATCTCCCTCCTGCCAGTCCGTGTAGCGCGCACAGCCTCTCTGCCCTTCCTACCCTCTTCCATGGACCTCTCTTTTAGGTTTAGCTCCGGAGAATCCGTTTTGCTAGTCTTGTGGTGATTTTCTGGGTTTAGGCAGGTGTGGGTGGAATCTAAGTGATCTGCAGGACGTGGTGAGCTCAGTGTCCTCCTACGCCGCCATCTTCCCAGAATCCCAAATAAAGTGTTATTTAAATAGCAATAAAATAGACTTCTGACGGGATCAAAATAAAAATAAAGCCAAAAAGAAATTGAGTTTTGTTAGCAATGCTTTCCCTGTTTAATTCTTCTTCCAACATACCAGGCAGTAAAAGGTTTATAACTGATTTTGCTAATTTTTTTGGGAAATAAATGTCTTCCCCTACATAAGTGTTCCAGAAAAAATAAGTTGTGAAACTTATTTTATAAGGCTAGTATAAATTTGATGCCAAAGGAAGAAAAGAACAGCAAAGTAAATTATAAACAAACCTTACTAATTATTATAACAAATACAAAAAATGAATACTTTCACAAACTCAAACCAATATTTTATTTAAATGTTATTTAACCAAGTGGGTTTTATCCTGGGATGATTTATCAAAGATGGTCCAATTTTACAAAACTTCTCAGTGTAATACTAAGTTAACAGAGTAAAGAAAAATTATATTATTATTTTAATACATGCATAAAAAATCATTTGACAGAATGTAAAGAAATTATTCTGTTGATATGTCTCAGAGTTTGGCAATGGAGCTACTCTCCACTATTTAGAGTCACTGTTTTCAATTTCTAATTCAGCAAAATTGTGCATTTGACAGTGTAACCTTTGGGTTTTCTTCTTCTTTAAACCTTTTCATGTTGAGCCTCTAATTTTCACCCAGTACCTCCAATGGCAATGCTATAATCTTATACTCCATTTATCTCACTCGTATCAAGGCTTATTTTCAGGAAAAATTTCATCTTAGTCACACAGACCATGTCTTCTGCTTCTAAGATAGAGTAGCAGGGACTGGATTTGCTCTCCCTTCTGAAACAACTTAGAAACATGAAATAACAGTTCTCAGAATCGTGGACAGCAGGCAGTGAAGGACAGGACAGTCCCTAAGGGACAGGAAACAAATTAAGTGAATCCTGCAATTGCCCAGTTCTTTGCTGTGAGAGTTTGCAGGCGGCATCACAGAGAAGAGAAACCCAGATGGAGTCTGATGAACTCCCTGAGTTGAGATAAAGCTGAGAAATTGGTGAGCCCAAGGAAGCTAGCCTTCACATGACTGAGTATCAAAGGAGAGAGAGTTGCATACAGAGAGAATTGTTATGGTCTTTAAATTAATTTTCAAATTACCTGCATTTGAAGAATCTAAATGGAAATAAAAATGGACTGAATTTAATAAAGACAGCCTGAAAACTTCAGATTCAATGGTTCATTGAAAACAGATGTAGTATCAAAATTATATCACACAAGCACTTTTCTCGGAGAGAGAAAGTCTGCTTCTAGATATGTCAACACAAAATCAACAAACCTTTCAGAATCTCTAAAAAAGAGGAAGAGAGTTTTATTGGAGCCCAAGTTAGGACAGCTGCCTAGAATACACAATCTTTACAAATAAGAGAGTGCTCAGGAGAAGGAATGTTTAATGCAGGGTTATATATATTTTTTTGTTACGTCAATAGTTACAAATCATCATGAGGAAAGACACTGCAGAAAATTATAAATTTCATGTTATGCTTTTAGTATGTGCAAGGCTGCAGGCTTTGGAGGTATGGGAATGGAACTTAGGGAGGTTTTTACTCTTACCTTTAGTTTGAAATGTTTCTTGTATGTTACTTGCTAAAGAAGCAGATGTAAAATGTATGCTGGGGCAGAAACTGAGCCCATGATTTGAAGTCTGGCTAAGCCATTCATATCTTGGTAAATGTTAAAGTATAGCTTTCCTGGGAGCCCCAGAGCAGGACGCAAGAGCATTAAAAGTCGAAGAGTTCCTTTATCAGAACAACTGGAGAGGAGTGTTTCTTAAACAGAACCATAGAATTGCAAAAGTGTCACTTCCTTGGGCAAGATCCTCAGGGCCCTCCTAGTGGAGGAAGGAGGCAATCCCAGGAAACCCAATGTTTGGACATACATTTTTATGAAAGTCTACTGAATCTTTTCTTCAAACTGCATCTAAGATCAAGGAGGAAGAGTTAGGAATGAAAAAAATTGTTCCCCATGTATAGGAATGGAATTTTACTTCAAATGGAAATCCTTTTTTATTTTTATTTTTTAAAGACAGAGAGACAGGAAGGGATGGAGAGAGGGAGAGAGGGAGAGAAAGAGAATCTCTCAGTGCAGGCTCGTCACTGACAGCACAGATCCCAATGTGGGACTTTAACTCATGAACTGTGAGGTCATGACCTGAGCCAAAACCAAGAGTTGAATGCTTCACTGACTGAGCCACCCAGGTGCCCTCAAATGGAAATCCTCAACTTTGGGGGCCCCCGTGTGAGAATTTAGAAATTACTCACATTAGAAGACGTTGGGTTTTGAATCCCATCTGAGTACCTGGGAGGTGCAGGAGACTGTGGAGCTGGACAAACCGCCCTGCTTGCGCCATCACGGTACTGTGAGGAGCCTGAAGCCCTGTGTTGGCTGGCTGTGCAGAGTGGCACTACCCTGAAACTGGGGTGCATGGAGTGGGATCCTTTAAGACATGGGGATTTGAATCCCAGCCCAGTGCCTGGGAGGCGCAGGAGACAGTGGGGTGGAAAAAACTGGCCCACTCTTGCCCACACAGCAATGTGAAGATGGCCTGAACAGAGTGGCTTGGGACACCTGGTCCAGGGAGGAGAGACTCGGGTGCCCCCATTTTTCTCCCCATCACCAACAAGGTGGGGCTTCAGGAAACCCACAAGGGGCTGACAGTGGAGGCAGGACCAACCTACACCAAACCACACCACTCGGTGCCTGGTAACTCTGTATCTACCAGAGCAAGATTGACATTGACCAAACCAGACGGTCCCTCCTCCAGATCAGCACAGCCACCAGTTCCAAGGCACCCAGAAGTTTTGCATTTTCTGTTTTAATTCTTGGTCAATTCTCATTATGTGTGTGTCTGTGTGTGTGTGTATATGTATTTTCTTCCTTTATTTTTTTTCTCTTCCTTTTCTTCCTCTTATTTCTTCCCTTCTCTAGTCTGGTTATTCTGGTTGTTAGTTTGCTTAAGAAGACATATTTAATCTATTCTTTTTACACCTCTTCTGTATTTCATTCTTTATTTTCCCTCGCTGGGTTAAGCTGTATAGTTTCTCTGGCTGGTCAATTTTCTTTTCTTTATTCTTTTCCCCACCGCTGTCATTTCTCTTCATATGGGATAAGGCTTCTTCTACCACCAACCCCATTTTTAAAAATTTTGTTCCAGGGTTAATGGATTAAATGGATTAAAAAATAAGACCCATCTATATACTGTCTACAAAAGACCCGTTTTAGACCTGAGGACACCTTCCGATTGAAAGTGAAGGGATGAAGAATCATCTACCATGCCACAGAAGTCAAAAGAAAGCTGGAGTAGCCATACATATATAGACAAACTAGATTTTAAACTAAAGTCTGTAACAAGAGATGAAGAAGGGCACCATAACATAATTACAGGGTCTATCCATCAAAAGAGCTAACAATTATAAATGTTTATGTCCCCAATTTGAAAGCACCCAAATATATAAATCAATTCATCCAAACATAAGCAATCTTATTGATAAGAATACGGTAATTGCAGGTGACTTTAACACTCCACTTACAACAAAGGACAGATCATCTAGGCAGAAAAATCAATAAAGAAACAATGGCCTTGAATGATACACTGGATCAGATGGACTTGACAGATATATTCAGAACTTCCCTTTCAAAAGCAAGAGAATACACATTCTTCTCAAGTGCACATGAAACATTCTACAAGATATATCACATACTGGTCAAAAAACAGCCCTCAATAAATATAAAAGAAGTGAGATCATACCATGCATATTTTCAGATCACAATGCTATGAAACTTGAAATCAACCATATGAAAAAATTTGGAAGGCCTCCAAATGCATGGAGGTTAAAGAACATCCTACTAAAGAATGAATGGGTCAACCAGGCAATTAAAGACGAAATTAAAAAATACATAGAAGCAAATGAAAATGGAAACATGACAGTGCAAATCATTTGGGATGCAGCAAAGGCAGTCCTAAGAGGAAAACACACTGCAGTCCAGGCCTATCTCAAGAAACAAGAAAAGTCCCAAATACAAAATCTAACAGCCCACCTAAAGGAACTAGAAGCAGAACAGCAAAGAAACCCCAAGGCTAGAAGAAGAAATAATCAATATTAGAGCAGAAATAAATAATATAGAATCTAAACAAAACAAAACAAAAACAAAAACGGTAGAATAGTAAATGAATCTAAGAGCTGGCTTTTCGAAAAAATAAGCAAAATTGATAGGCCCCTAACCAGACTTCTCAAAAATAAAACAGAAGATCCAAATAGATAAAATCATAAATGAAAAAGTACAGATCAAATCAACACCACAGAAATACAAACAATTATTAGAGACTACTATGAACAATCATATGCCAACGAACTGGACAACCTGGAGGAAATGGACAAATTCCTAGACACCCACATACTACCAAAACTCAAATGGGAAGAAACAGAAAATCTGAGTAGATCTATAACCAGTAAAAAATTGAATCAGTTATGAAAAATCTCCCAACAAATAAGAGTCCTGGGCCAGATGGCTTCCTAGGGGAATTCTACAGACATTTAAAGCAGAGTTAATAACTATTCTTCCCAAACTGTTACAAACAAGAGAAAGAGAAGGAAAACTTTCAAACTCATTCTATGAAGCCAGCATTACCTTTATTCCCAAACCAGACAGAGACACCACAAAAAAGGAGAATTACAGGCCAATATCCCTGATGAACATGGATGCAAAAATTCTCAACAAGATACTACTGAATTGAATTCAACAGTAAATGAAAAGAATTATTCACCATGATCAAGTGGGATTTATTCTTGGGCTGCAGGTCCTGTTCTGTATTCACAAATCAATGTGACACATTGCATTAATAGAAAAAGGATAAGAACCATGTGATCCTCTCAACAGGTGCAGAAAGGGCATTTTACAAAATACAGCATCCTGTCTTAATAAAAACCCTCAAGAAAGTCGGGATAGAAGGAACATAACTTAACACCATAAAAGCCATATATGAAAAGCCCACAGCTAATATCATCCTCAGTCGGGCAAAACCGAGAGCCCCACTGAAATCAGGAACACGAACTACTGTTGTTTAACACAGTGTTGGAAGTCCTGGACTCAGCAATCAGACAACAAAATGAAATAAAAGGCATCCAAGATGACAACGAAGTAGTCAAACTTTCACTTTTGGCAGACATCATGATACTCTACATGGAAAACCTGAAAGACTGCTAGAACTGATACATGAATTCAGCAAAGTCACAGGACACAAAATCACTATACAGAAATCGGTTGCATTTCTACACACCAGTAATGAAGCAACAGAGAGAGAAATCAAAGAATCTGTCCCATTTACAATTGCATCAAGAACCATAAAATACCTAGGAATAAACCTAACGAAAAGATGTAAAAGATCTGTATGATGAAAACTAGAGAAAACTTACAAAAGAAATTGAAGAAGACACAAAGAGATTGAAAAACAATCCATGCTTATGGAATAGAACAAATATTGTTAAAATGTCAATACTACCCAGAGCAATCTACACATTCAATTCAATCCCAATCAAAATTGCACTAGCATCCTTCTCAAAGCTAAATCAGATGATCCTAAAACTTGTATGAACCACAAAAGACCCCGAGTAGCCAAAGTAATGTTGAAAAGGACAACCAAAGCAGGAGGCATAAAAATCTGACTTTAGCCTCTACTACAAAGCTGTAATCATCAAGACATGGTATTGGCACAAAAACAGACACATAGACCAATGGAATAGAATAGAGAACCCAGAATTGGACCCACAAATGTATGGCCAACTAATCTTTGACAAAGCAGGAAAAGAGTATCCAATGGAAAAAAAGACAGCCACTTCAGCAAATGGTTCTGGGAGAATTTAACAGCAACATGCAGAAGAATGAAACTGGACCATTTTCGTATATCATACACAAAAATAAACTTAAATGCATGAAAGACCTAAATATGAGACAGGAAACCATTAAAACCCTAGAGGAGAAAACAGGTAAAAACCTCTTTGACCTCAGCTGCAGCAACCTCTTGCTCAACAAGTCTCCAAAGGCAAGGGATACAAAAGCAAAAATCAACTATTGGCACCTCATCAAGATAAAAGCTTCTGCACTGCAAAGAAACGATCAACAAAACTAAAAGGTAACTGACATAATGGGAGAAGATATTTGCAAATGACAGAGCGGATAAAGGGTTAGTATCCAAAATCTATTAAGAACTCACCAAATTCAACACTCGAAAAACAAATAATCTAGGGAGAAACAGGCAGAAGACATGAATAGACACTTTTCCAAAGAAGACATCCAGATTGCAAACAGACACATGAAAAGATGCTCAACGTCATTCATCATCAGAGAAATACAAATCAAAACCACACTGAGATACCACCTCACAGAGATACCACCTCACACTGGTCAGAGTGGCTAAAATGAACAACTCAGAAAACAACAGATGTTGGCCAGGATGTGGAGAAATAGGAACCCCCTTGCCCTATTGGTGGGAATGCAAACTGGTGCAGCTGTTCTGGAAAACAGTGTGGAGGTTCCTCACAAAATTAAAAATAGAACTACCCTATGTATGACCCAGCAATAGCACTACTATGAATTTATCGAAAGGATACAAGAGTGCTGATTCACAGGGACACCTGTACCGAATGTTAATAGCAGCACTTTCAATCATAGCCAAATTACGGAAAGATGTCCAATGTCCATCAACTGATGAATGTATAAAGAAGATGTGGTTTATATATAAGATGGAATACTAGTTGGCAACAACATGGCAACAACTACATTTGCAACAATGTGGATGGAACGCGGGGGGGGGGTTATTATGCTAAGTGAAATAAGTCAGTCAGAGAAAGATATAATTTCACTCATATGCAGAACTTGAAAAACTTAACAGAAGACCATGGGATAAAGGAAGGGGAAAAATAGTTTAAAACAGAGAGGGAGGCAAACCATAAGATACATAAAGAACATAAAGAACTGAGGGTTTTTTAAGAACAAAAGAACAAACTGAGGGTTGACTGGGGGTAGGGAAGAAGGGAGGGGAAAATGGGTGACAGGCATTGAGGAGGGCACTTATTGGGATAAGCAATGGATGTTGTATAAGCGATGAAACATGGGAATCTACCCCAAAACCAAGAGCACACTGTATACACTGTATGTTAGCTAACTGACAATAAGTGATATTTTAAAACAAATAAGTTACTTATATTAAAAGCTTCATTACACAAAATAATTTGATTTAAAGGCTATTTAAATAATTATTTTAAAGAAAAACATTGATATTGCACAGAAAATTAGAAGAGAACGCATCTGATTTCTGAATGACTGCAGGTAAAGAAAAAATATGTAAGATGCCTTGAACTTCACAGCAACTTCTCAGCGACCTACTCTTTGTCCATAAACAACATATTTTATGAGGTCACGGTTTTAGAATTAATATATCCTAGTGATGTATTTCTGAGAATACATCATGGCCCATTAACAGAGACTTCTCACATAAGCAAATCCTTCTAACCATCCTTTATTGCAAAACTCTTACAGATGAATAATGTCAACACTTATTTAGTGATTCTCAGTCATGACTGTGAACTAGAATTACCTGAAGCAGTTTATAGTAAAAAGCACGTTTCTGGGATTCATTCCCAGATTTCTAATTCAGCAAAGCAAGGATGCAACCAGATTATTTGCATTTTTAAAAGCATCCCAGGTGATTTCAATGTAGGCAGTCTTCACATTACTTTTGAAAAATACTGTATTCTGTGGTTTACATATCTTATTTCAAAATAGGAAAGTGAGTGTCATAAAGACTTCCTCAAAATTGAAAGAAGTTCCTTTATTAAAATCTATGGTATAATTTAAGAAACAAATGAAGGGAAGAGAGAGAGAGAGACACCAAGAAACAGACTCTTAACTAGAGAGAACTGTTACCAGAGGGAGGGTGGGTGGGGCTACGGGTAAAATAGGTGATGGGGATTAAGGAGTGCACTTGTGATGAGCACCCAGTGTTGTACGAAAGTGTTGAATCACTATATTGCACAGCTGAAAGTAATATTACACTGTACATTAAGTGGAATTTAAATAAAAATGTGTAAAAAATAAATGTATGGGTCTCTGTGCACTGACAATGATAAATTCCCTGAAAAACTCCACAGTTTGGGGAAAACTGGTGACTTTACTCACTCAAGTTTCACTAACATGACAGGCAGCCATCCTTACCCAGTCCAGACACCTCAACTCCAGGGATTTCTGGGCCTAAAGCGAGGGTGCAGGGTCCATATCCATCTTCATGGATCTGACCAAAGCAAGGAGGAGAGCTGAGCAGAGATTGGGGATGAGACAAGAGCCACGGATACCTCTAAAAAGTCATAAACACCTGTGGGATCTAGCATCTATTTCAGCATTTACTCTAGGACTGGTTCTATGCTAAACATGCTGTGCGTGTGTGTGTATGTGTGCATAGTAACATGACAAAATACAGGGTCCTCAGGAATCAGAGAAAAATTGAGGTAATAAGGGAAGCCTTTGCTAATCATCATGACTGGATTAAGTTTCCGTCTCCTATACTCTCAGACATCATGTTTATCTCTATCATAGCTCTCACCTGATAGAATATTTTGTGACTATATACTTGCTTTAATTCCACTAAACTGGGAATGTGTGTTCCTAAATACTCTATATCCACCCCTAGCTCCATTCATGGAATCTGAAATACAGCAGATGCTTGACAAACATTTAATTGCATAAATAAATATGTGAATAGTATTAAATATACCTTGATGGTAAAAAAAAAAAAATAGCTATCTGTAATGTCTACAAAGTCAATAATCAGTATTACACCAATAAAAACCAAGGAAATTAATCCTAAGGCAGATTTTAAGTTCTTTTCCCTCTCCCCCCCCCCCCCCCCCCCGTTACAGGCATTACAGAAGCACTGCAGAAGCTGAAATGTCTGTGATGTGATTCTTGTCCCAAAAGAACACTGTCTCAATTCAAGTGGAAGACAGTCCAAGACTAGTCCCTTCTCTGCGTCTCATTCTCATGAACTCTCTGGAAAGCCCTCAATTTTGGCATTTTAACCAGGACCACGTGCAAAAGAGTACTAATCACCCCCTCACTGGGACAACCACAACAACTTATTTTCCCCTCATTTTTGGGACCAGACTGACCACAACTGCTGTCTGCCCCACACAACTGAGAAATCACTGCCATGTCCCTGACAGAAAGCTGCCTGAGGTTGGGTCAAAGTTGAGGTGTACAACGTAATAAATCCGTTTGTATATACTGTGAAATCATCATCACAATACAGGCCCCCAACTACATGACCAGGAGAAAGGAGGGCTGTACCAGAGGCCGACCCAGAGAACAATCCTTACCGGGAGCCGTTATGTGGGACCCATCAAGAACGTGCCCGGCAGGAACATCACACAAAGAGGGGACACTGCATGAGGAGAACACGCGGGGCACGCTCTTCCACAGCAAGAACCCGCCCGTGGACGCCACCCGCTTCTTGTCCACGGCCCGGCACCGCCTCTACACCTGCGTGCTGACCGTCCACCTACCTGGCCGAGATCCAGGGTCCCCAAAAAGTGGCTGCTGACATCTAAGGATCCTCAACAGGAAGCAGGCCACGCCTCGGAGGAGTCCCCGCTGGCCAGCGCCCCCACGTTGTCAGGAAGGCCCATCTGCCCTCAAGGCGTCCACGCCCACCTGAGGTCTCACGGAGGCAGCCAGGCTTCCCCCCAGTGTGTGTTCGACCAGCGGCCAATCCTGCCCGGAGACCCCCTGGACATCACCGGCCGCCCAGCCAGGTGGTGCCATAGACGTACAAGCACAGAGGTCCGAAAGAAGGCAAGCCAGGGGGCACCACGTCCTGACCACACTGTCTGCAGCCCTCCTGGCGGCGCCCCGGGCCCTGGCCCAACTCCCCACTGCGCCTGCGCGCCGCTCACCTGAGGCTCCACCAAGGCCTGGAGCCCTCGCATTCTCAGCACACCTGGGAATGTGCCGCCTCACAGGTTTCTGGGTCCTACTCCGCGCGGTAACACTTGCTGCTGTTTCTTTTGATTTTAGAGGCAACAGAAATGCCCAAACAGCTGAAACTTATTTGGCCGGAGGGCGGGGAGAGGAGTCAGGGCAACCAACACTTTTTGTCCCATTTCTTCAAAGGGAAACTCATGTGTCCCTGCAAAATTTTGCAATGAAGCCATTAAGAGGAAAAAATGAAATAGAGTCCCATAGAAATGCTGTTTACTTATAAAAAGATTTAACCTAGAAGACACGACATATTTTTCCTCATTTTTTATTTCAAAGTATTCTAGCAGGTTTATAAATACAACTTTATACTTCAGATTTTAGGCCTTCTTTTGCTCTCTTCAACAATTTAAGAGAGGAGTAAGGTGTCATCTTCCTGAAAGCTATTTTTGTATCCACTCTTTGTTTTAATTGAAATATAATTGGTATACAATATCCTATTAGTTTCAAGTGTACATCACTGTGATTCAATATTTTTATACATTATGAAAGGATCCCCACAGGAAGTCTAGTTGCTATCTGTCAATATACAAAGTTATTGTGATATTACTGACTATAATCCCTATGCTGTACATCACATACCTGAGACTTATTTATAACTGGAAGTTTGTATCTCTTAATTCCCTTCACCTATTTTGTCCATCCCCCACTTTGTATCTATTAAGTCTGTTTCTCTTTTATTTTGTTTTTTGATTCTACATACATATAAATGAAATCATATGGCATTTGTCTTTCTCTGAATTATTTCACTTATTGTAACACCCTCTAGGTCCATCCATTTTGTTCTAATGTAACATTTTGTTATTTTTAATGGCTGAAAAATATTCCATTATATATAAAACACACACACACCACTTCTTCAACTTTATCCATTCATCTATCCTTGGACACTTAGGTGGTTTTCATATCTTGGCTATTGTAAATAATGTTGCAGTGAACACAGGAATGCATATATCTCTTTGGAACTTTTAAGCTCTTTAAAATGTTCATACATACAATGTTCATATATATGGAGTAATTGATCATAAAATCTGACTATGTCCATAGTCTATAAAATCAAAACACAGTATTTTTGCAGTAGCAAGCAAGGACACTGTTGAGAAATTTTTCCTAAGGCAGTTGTTTTTAGTCTGCTCTTTAACATTTATGTAAATATGTGAGACTATAGTCATGAGAAAAGACAGAAGTACCCAGGAGCATGCTTCTTCTGACTGAAAACATTGTCTAAAATTAATGGAAGATTCATCCAGTTACTGAAATAATTCTATCATTATCCAATTCTCTCCTTTGGCTTGATGTTTCAGAATCAACATACAAGAGAATTGCTTTCTGACCATTAATTTAGTTAATATAACATTTACCTCTTGCTTATGATTCTCTTTTCAGGATTCAAAAACATTTGAAAACTCAGCATGAGATCTGAATCTGGGGCATTCAAACACATAAATGACTCCCCAAAGGATAGAATCAACTCAGCAAGATATACTGTAGATGTCGTGTTTATTTAAAATCTGTGGGTAAAAAGTTATTAATTTTCTAATCCAATGCATATTAAATAGTAACACAATACCTTAATTTACACCATGAAATACTGAGCCATAAAATGCTGATTTTCCCATGTGAAAATTAACTTCTGTTATCGAATTTCACTGGCATACATTCACTTTTTCAATAAAAAGATTAAGCGTAATACACATTCACAAGAAGAATTATACTTTTTAAATCAATAGGATATCGAAATAGTGCTCTTTCCTCCCCTCAGGCTTTCAAAAACAGGAGAAAGATTCATAGGGCTATTTACACTCAGGCTAACTTGCTTGTGCGAAATGTCTCATGTCCTGAATGCCTCTGAACTGACAGCTCTTACTCTATTGGACTATGAGTGAGAAATTAAAATTCACTTTATATAAATATTTTAGACAAAATGAACTATAAGAGAAATATGGTTTAAAAAAAAGAAAATTACTAAGTGCATTCCAAAGCGCATTTGTGGGGTTGAATGTGTATTTATGTGTATGTGTGTATAAATAGAGTTCGTTATTGTTATATTACATGTTTATGCTAATATTATATTATAGTGCAGTTATAAGTTATATATAATATAAAATTAATTACGTAATGAAATTATAATAATTAATATATAAATCCTATATTGTAAAGTAGTAATATTATAAAGTTATAATAGAATATAAAATTTTATTTAAATATGAAATTACATAGAATATAATGATATATATGATTTTTGTTGAAATCAACAACCATTTCTCTGCAATATAATACAAATCATATCAATAAACCATAAGAATGTACGATTCATAGAACATTTTATTCTTGGGTTAGTTTCCTTATGCTGAATGTCTCGTGTCTTGAATGCCTCTGAACTGAAAGCTCTTGCTGTATTGGACTACAATTAGGAAAATAAAATTCATTTTTATATAAATATTTTAGACAAAGTAAACTAGTAAGAGAAATCTGATTTAACAAAGAGAGAAAGAAAATTGTCAAGTGTTTTACAAAACAGATGTGTGGGGTTGAATGTGTATGTACATGTATGTGTGTGTATATAGATTTATATTATATTATATAGTTATATAATGATCATACTAATGTTATAATATAATTACATTATAGTTATATATTATGTTTATAATATAAAGTTATATAATAAAATTATATAATCAATGTACTATATAAATCTTATAAATATGTGATATTTGAAAGTGATATTATAAAATCTTATTACCAATATACAATTATATAGAATAAAATTATACATATGATTTTTGTTGAATTCAACAACTATTTCTCTGTAATATAATACAAATTCTATCAATTAACCATCAGATTGAAATATTTGAGCGGAATCATATTAAAGAAATGCTTTTCCCTGAATGAGTAAGAACATGTAGCTCTATGGAAAGCTGGAATTCAGTGAGAAGTCGCATGTTGGTTCACAGCTTCTTCATAGCTGTTTTCATCTCTTTATTTCTCAATGTGTAGATAAGGGGGGGTCAAGAGTGGAGTAAAAATGGTGTAAAAACACAGACAGGAGCTTGTCCACAAAGAACCAACTGAAAGGCCACACACAAATGAAAATGCAGGGCCCAAAGAAGAGAGAGCATGATTACCATGATATATGCAGAGCAAGTAGAGAGTGCTTTGGATACCCCACCAGCAGCATGTTGTTGGACAGTGATGATGATAACAGTCTAGGAGACCAAGAGGAGCACAAAACAGCTCATAGAGAGCAACCCACTGTCTGAGATCATGAGTATACCCAAGACATAAGTGTCCATGCAGGCAAGCTTGATCACAAGAGGAAGGTCACAAAAGAAGCTGTCCACCTCACTGGGGCCACAGTAAGGTAAACTCACAGTAAAGGCTACTTGGCTGATGGAGTGCACAAATCCAATGATCCATGAAATGAACACCAAATCCATGTAGGTCTGCCAGCTCATCATAGTCATGTAATACAAAGGAATGCATATAGCCACATATCTGTCATAGGCCATGGAAACCAGAAGTACCATCTCAGCCCCACCAATAAAGTGCAAGAAGAAGATCTGAGCCATACATACTCCAAAGGAGTTGAGCTTTCGATCACTAAGAAAGTCCCTGGTCATCTTGGGGGTGGCAAATGAGGCTAGCCATATGTCTAAGAAGGATAGATTTCCCAGCAGGAAGTACATAGGGGAAGAGTGCAAGTGGGGGGTCAGAAATTACAGTGACCACAATAATGAGGTTACCCAACACAGTGACCACATAGATCCCAGAGAAAAATATAAAGAAAAAATGTTGGAGATGCTGTGAAGTGCAGAGTCCATACAACACAAATTCTGACACCAAGGAATAATTCTGCAGTTCCATTATCTCAAGTTTCAGATTTTGTTCTGAAACTATATAAAGAAAAGAGATGGATATGAAAGGACCTGTCAACTATCAGGCACATGAAAGTGATCAACTAAATTTTATCAGAATATAATTTTAATTTGTAAGACATAATATAAAATAGAATACAGAGAAGATTAAAACCAAGCCCAACAGCAGAGTTTGCTTTTCTCCCATGTTAAGCCTACTTGGAATCTTCCTTTTTTTTTTTTTTTTTTAAGCCACTTTGTTAACATAAAAATGTACCTACCTACCAAAATTCACCCATTTCAAGTATAAAACAATGACTTTTAAACAAATTATGGAGTTATGCAGCTATCCCCACAATGCTTGTTTTGAAATCTTGACAATCCAGATTCTTACTAGGACTTCTGGCAGTAGTTGGACTATCTTCTCCTTTGTATTCGTTTGCTCATTCACAAGCTCACACATTCAGACCATATCTATGTAACACTGACAGTTTCCCATTCTCACTTAATTCAGTTATTAAAACAATCAGTATAAAGGGAAATAAATCAATTAACCTAAAGTTCATACAGTTCCCCTGATCCCACATTTTATTACTGTCCTTGTCATCTCTTTTAATCCATTGGGTTTGGGATTAAAAAGCCAATGATCCAATTCATTTGTGGATTTATTATGTATAAACTGACTACTTATGACAGGATTTTAGAATGACTTCAATGAAACATATTTTTCAAGACTTTTCAACAAGGATCAGAGCATAAAACTTATACAATAATTTTTTTCGTGGGTAGCTTTCACAAGCTACACAATATACATGAATGACTGATAAGTTCAGCATTTGATTAAGAATAATGGTAGAATGTAGCAGGGACAATGGGTACATAAAAAAGGAGGTTGTCAATTCTAACCCAGGGGTCAACTTTGGGCAAAACCTTTCTTGAGGACAAATAATACCTCCTCCACTACTTTGTAGTATTTTGTATGAAATATTTAACATTAAGTATAGATTAGATTAGTGTGAGATTGTTGGGGAATTGAGACAATGAAGGATTTTTACACAGAGGAACTTTCATTGAGATAACACATCACTCAAATAATATTATTTAAGTAATTTTCTCTCAACATTATATGGTTCCAATATTTAGTTTAGGGGTTTTGCTAAGAATAAATGTAACATTTGCATTCATCACATAATGAGATATTTTATTTATTAAATCATTTGTTCAGAAAACATTTAATTCCTACTGTGTGACAAATTTTTCTAGGCATTGTGATTGGTGTTTTAGTTTTGGGTAATCTCAAACAATTTTAAGATTTTAGTTTGGGATAATTTCTATTGGACATCTTTTCTCTACCACATTGTATATCTGTGCCAACTTTTCTCTGAAGGCACATATTCGGGGAGTAAATCCAATTTTTTAATAATTAAAATGAACTTTAAACCCCAAGGGAAATGGCAAGTGGACTGCCTTAGTGGATGCTGAGCTCCCATTGCAATCGTGAATTCCTTTTTTATAGTATCTCAGGGTTGGAATGCCCCCCAGATTTTACCTCGACCAACACCACAGCTTTCCCATTACCCTTTGTTTGAAGGCACCAAGAACAGGGTTTTAAATGTGAGATTTGTAGAACACCTCTGCTACTGATTTTATGTGTGGTCTTTGGAAATTGTTCAACCTCTTTGTCTCATCTTCAGTGTGCCAGATGGTAGTTTAGGCACTGGGGACACAGGTGAGGTCCTGGGGACCAGTACCTGGTCGATGATCAGTGTTGTAACTACTTGGGGGCACCTTCTGGCATAGTTGAGAGCACAGAAGGGTTGAGAAGATGACCAGCGGAGACTGAGCACTCAGAGGAGATGACAGTTTGCAGGGCTCACTGCAGCTACTGGGGTGAATGGTCAGAGAGGCATCCTCCTCTGGGGAAGTGGAAGCAGTTGCCAGAGGAGGCCTCCAGCCTTGGTGCTCCTCTCTGTTCTGGACCTCCTTCACATGCCACCATTGCCCTCCTCTAGACAGAACCATGAGACTTCCCATGAAGGGCTTATCCAAAAGGGTATCCCCCAGGATCCCCAAGGAGATATCTTAAAAATCTCTTCAGGGGCTGGCTGGTGGCTGAAATGGCACTGGGACCTGTGTTGCATGGAGCAGTGGAGGAGTGTTGAGCTTCAGTGTCAGGTCCATCCACACAGGCTTCACTTTCCACCACTGTCCCTCACAGGGACTCTCTAAGCACCACTGTGTGGGTGAGAGAAATGGTTTAGTAGCTGTGAATGTGTATATTTAATTTCACTAAATAATGCCAAATTTCTCTGCAGCTTGATTTACCCTCTTACTATACTGCACAAGAAGCCCTCTAAGTCCATGTTCTTGTCACCAATTTGCATCATCCAACATTCTATTTTTATATTAACTTGATGGTGTAAATTTGTATTTTACCTTTAATTTTTTCTCATACAAAATGACAGTGTTGTTTGTTGTATTAATTTCATAGGGCTACCATGCCAATTACCACAAACATTATGGTTTAAAACAACAGAAATTTATTCTTTCACATTTTTCAAGAAATGTTTCTTGGTTTTGGCTGCATAACTCTAATCTCTGTCTACCTGCATCTTCATGTGGCTTTTTCTCTGTGTATCTGTATGTCCTTTTCTGTCTCTTATGGGCACTCTCACTGAATTTAGGGACCACCCTCATCCAGTCTGATCTCATGAAGATCCTTATCTTAATTTCATCTGCAAATACCCTCTTTACAAGTAAGGTCACATTTTGAAGTTCCAGGTGGACATTAATTTAGGAGGACATTATTCTACACACAACGAGGCTGGACACTTGGTTCCAGGGCCTGTTTTGAAACAGAGGTATCATTTTATTAATTGCACTATTAATTTAGCTCCATGTTCTGTTTTGTTCCCTACTTAATTATGGTTTATGCACCTCTTAAACTCATGCATGTTCAATCATTAAGTTTGCCTTTTTTTTTTATCCCTATTCTCTGTTTATTCCCTGATTGTAGAAACCAAATGAGGACCAGTCAGTAACATCTGTCTTAACATATCTGATCATACCAGGTCCCAAATAGTGCCTCGTTGTCCAGAAGCATGCTTACTTCCAGATTCTTTCAAGCACCTCTCTTCCCAAGTTCCCTGTCCCCGTCAAGGTTTCAAGAAAACTGTTACCCTTCTCCCATGTATAAAAGCTGTCCCTAGGCTCAACAGGGAAGGGCAGCTTTAAGAATAATCTCTTGCCTTTTCATTGGGCTGCCCTTCTGAAAATAAAGCTCTCTTTGCTTCAAAACCAGTATCTCAGACATTGGTTCACTGCTCATCAGGTATACAAACAAGTTTGGGTTTCTAACAAATTCAAGGATCCAGCCAGGAGGCTCCTGCCTGAGGAAGGCCAGCCCTGGCCAGAGCGGTGATATCATGGGAATTTCCTGCAGCTGCCTGGATCACCACTGAATCCAGGAAAATTCCCCTGGCTGCCCTCCAGACCTGCACTGACCTCTTCTCAAGGCCAAGCCTCAGCTAAAGCAAAGACACCTTCCATGGGCTCTGGGTAACTTTTCTTGTTGAAGGGTGGGTTTATGTGTGTGCAATCAGCAACTGCATTTCCTCTCATTTAGTTTTGGTTCTTTTTAGGAATATTTCCAAAGAATACCTTTCAAGAGAGGCCCTCACATTTTGCAACATGAAACATCCTTATAAACATCCTTAATTTCTTTTGTTGATGGATCATTTGCTTTTGTTTTTCTCCCACAGAACTCGTATTAGTCCTGTCTTGTCTGTATTATCAGAAACACCAATTCAATCTTGAATATAGCACTTAGGGTTGCACTATGCAAAACTGGTTTTCTTTTACTTAAGCTTCTATCAACCAAAAGAAAATGGTATTCTTTTGCAATGTAGCTTGGCCACAATACAGGTGGAAATGTTCTTTTATATAAGTATAAATACTGCCCCTGAAACAATTCAAAGTCCTTTAACCTCTCTGGGAATGACTGATCTAAATCATTCCCCATTCTTGAGACTGAAGGGAAAAAAAGTGGGGAAGGAAGAAAAAAAAGACCTTTTAAAAGTACAAACAGCTAGTAAAACACCCTTGCTCAAAATCTAGTCCACAATTTCCATAAGATTATTTATCAAGGATAAATACAATCTTTATTGTAAAGTTTCTTGCTTGTGTCTGTCTTTTATGGCATTATCTCCCTCTGGATGCTATTAGTAAAACTATAAAAGAGCTCTGTTTAGTTGAAGATAAGAACGGGGCATCCTCACATGCAAAGATAGAAACTAATTCAAAGGTTTCTCAGGTTCACAGGATCTGGGATAATCTCTGATAAATTAAAGTTTGGATTTGTTGGTTAAAATAGACATGCCTTTTGGAGTTATAGTTTTTATGAGAGCTCAAAGCCTGCTTGGAATTCTCTCTCACTTTCTGCGCCTCCCCTGCTCATGCTCTCTCTCTCTCAAAATAAATGAACTTAAAAAAAAAAAGAAATTCCTTATGAAAAGATGTAACAAAGCAGATTTAAAAGAACCTATATGGTCTATCACTATTCTTGCTGTGCTTATGTAAATAATTAAGCCAAGTTTGTTAAAACTGGACTCATTAGTTTTAAGCAAATAAGTCTTCATTTGGCTGCAAATTAGTCTTCAATAAAAAGAAGGGTAAATTGGGGCGCCTGGGTGGCTCAGTCGGTTGAGCGGCCGACTTCGGCTCAGGTCATGATCTCGCGGTCCGTGGGTTCAGGCCCCGCGTCGGGCTCTGTGCTGACAGCTCAGAGCCTGGAGACTGTTTCGGATTCTGTGTCTCCCTCTCTCTGACCTTCCCCCGTTCATGCTCTGTCTCTCTCTGTCTCAAAAATAAATAAACGTTAAAAAAAATTTAAAAAAAAAGAAGGGTAAATTTAGAGAGAAAAATTATATATCAATAACACACCTTTGTTAATGTTAAATTCTAATTATGATTAAGTGTTGTTGTATGTTTGCTGTTTGCCTATTCAACTGGGCTGGATCCTAGATTCTTCTGCTTTCTTCAAATATCTGTCTATGACTCTCCCAACTAAGGTTTCCTATTTTCACCCACTCTTTTAATTTGAAACAACTGAGAAATGAAGAATACCTTTTTCCCGAGGCCTAAAAACTAAAGCTGGACAACTTGAAATAAGCTTCAGAGAAAATGCCACAATAGTCCATGCTGAGACAATCTTCACGCCTGTTGCTGTGTGGGCCACTCAGAAATCACCAGAAGCACTCAAACTGTAGGCCAGGAAAATCCGTCAGATAGACACTGCCTGCCCCCACTCCAACTGAGGATGCTTCAAGCCCAACAGCTAGAAATCCTCCCACTGGTGGCACTCAGGAGTCAGACACTGGGTTTACATACTGCTGTAACCATTAGCGTGTGTTTTTCTTTTGTTTCCATAAAAATGCCTTACTTGCAGCAGGAAAAAGCCAAGCAGTTTTAGATAAAGTACAGAAGAAGCCCATCATCTTCATCTACTAGATTCAAACAATCCTGCCAGGCCAGAAGCATCAGAGGCACCAGAGAAGGTGCTAATCTGTGACCCTGATCAAGATATAAGTGCAGGAGGACATTACAGACTTCAAAATTACCCAGAAGGTATGCTAGTAGGATTAAAAAATAGGGGTACCCAAACATAAGAATCTAAATAAGGTTCAACAAGTTAATCAGATGCCTCAAGAAGACCCCTCATTTTTTCTTGAATGAATTTATCAAGCATATTGTCAGTATGCTGACATCTACCCTGAAGCACCTGAAAACTTAAAAGTGATACATATGACTTTTATTAGCCAAAGTGCCCCAGATAGTCAAAGGAAATTACAAAAAACAGTGGTAGCTTTAGAGAGGGCTATTGGGGCATCGGTAGGGATTGCTTTTGAGGTTTCTAATAACTGGGATCAAGTCCAGAAAACAGAGAAGCAAACAAAGAGTAATGAGACAGCATGCTACTTTGCTAGCTGTGGCCACCTGAGGAAAGTCTCCCGAGAAACAGTCACGATGAAAACCGAGGTCCAAGCCCTGTGCCCAGACACTGGAGAATATCTTCGAAGGCAGGTTTCCCTTTTCCACTCCCTTGGCTATTACGCTTTGCCCCTCAGCAGCAGGAAGCAGCCAGAGCAGTCATTGTCCCTATTCTCCAAGATGGAAGAACTATAAAATAAGAGTGGGGATTTGAGGCAGGCGCTTGGTTCCTGGACCTGTTTTGAAGGCCTAAGGGGAACTATAGTTCTATCAGTTGCATTATTAACTTAGGTCCACGTTCTGTTTGTTCTCTACTTAATTATGGTTTTTGAACCTCTTAACCTCATGCATGATCAATCGTTAACTTTTCCCCTTTTACCACTACTCCCTGTTTACCAAGTGATTGTAGAAACCTAATTGGGCCTCGACAGTAACATTTGTCTTGATGTATCTGATCATACCACATCCCAAATAGCACCTCATTCTCCAGAAGAATGCTTTCCTCCAGATTCTTTCAAGCCCCTCCCCCCACACCCTTTAGCCACAAGAATGTTTCAAGAAACTCATTACCCTCCTCTCATGCATATAAGCTGCCCCTAGGGTCAACGGGGCAAGTCAGCTTTGGGAATGATCTTCTGCCTTCTCTTTGGGCTGCCTTCTCATAACAAAGGTTTCTTTGCTTCAAAACGAGTGTCTCAGAATTTGGCTTACTGGACATTGGGTGCATGGACAAGTTTGACTTTCTAAGGGCAGAAATGTAAATCATTTCACTTTTTTCAATCAACACTAATAGTAAATTTTATCCTCTTTATTATATGTAGTCATTTTCAAAACCCAATACCTGTGAGCAACGGAGTCTTACAGTTGAAAGTTTCTACATTACTTTTCTTAGACTTGAGTGTATGAGAGCAGCAAATTAGCTGTTGTATTATTTGTTCATGGAGTTAGCTTCCCAGACCTCTGTTATATTTTAAACAACTTCTAGATTTGGGGAAGGAGGTAATTTACAAAAGTGTTTCCAGAAAATGGTTAGCGCTATTAGAGGTATCAGAGAATTGTAAAGAGGTACACAGCTTCTAAAAACAGACTTGAGTCAGAATCTTTTCCTTTCCCTTCTAGCTGTGGAAATTTAGGTAACTTATAAAGCCTTCTGCCCCAGTTCCCTCATATATAAAATGGGGATGAAAACAGCACCTAGTTCATAAGACTGATACTCAAAGACTTCACTCTACAGCCTAATCATTCACTGAATTTCTAATCAGATTCTCTTAATTTTTCAAATTCTCTTATTTTTAATTTCTTTAACATTTATTTATTTTTGAGAGACACAGACATAGACACAGTGCTAACAGGGGAGGGCAGAGAGAGAGAGAGACAGACAGATAGACAGACAGACAGAATCCAAAGCAGGCTCCAGGCTTTGAGCCGTCAGCACAGAGCCTGACGCAGGGCTCGAACTCACAAACTGCAAGACCGTGACCTGAGCTGAAGTCGGATGCTCAACTGACTGAACCACCAATGCACCCCTCAAATTCTATATTTTAGATACAGACTGAAGAATTGCTTTTGTAGTCTCTCTTTAAATCTGAGTTAGTTCACATATAGTGTAATAATGGTTTCAAGAGAATGTAGTGATTCATCACTTACATATAATATCCAGTGCTCATGCCAACAAGTGCCCTCCTTAATGCCCTCCATCACCCATTTATCCAATCTCCTCACCCAACACCTCTCCAAAAACCCTCAGTCTGTTCTCTGTATTTAAGAGTCTCTTATGGTTTGCCTCCCTCACTGTTTTCATCTTATTTTTCCTTCCCTTTCCCTACGTTCTTCTGTTTTGTTAAATTCCACATGAGTGCAATCATATGATATTTGTCTTTCTCTGACTGACTTATTTTGCTTAGCATAACACACTTTAGTTCCATCCACATTGTTGCAAATGGCAATATTTCATTCTTTTTGATCACGAAGTAATATTCCATTGTATATATACCACATCTTCTTTTTTTTTACATTTTTTAAATGTTTACTTATTTTTGAGAGAGAGAGACAGACAGACAGACAGTACAAGCAGAGAAGGGGCAGAGAGAGAGGGAGACACAGAATCCAAAGCAGACTCCAGGCTCCAAGCTGTCAGCACAGAGCCCAAAATGGGGATCGAACTCACAAGCTGTGAGATCATGACCTGAGCTGCAGTCAGACGCTCTACTGACAGAGCCACTTAGGCGCCCCTATATACCATATCTTCTATACCCATTCATCAGTCAATGGACATTTGGGCTCTTTCCATAATTTGGCTGTTGATAGTGCTGCTATAAACACTGGGGTGCATGTGCCCCTTTCAATCAGCATTTTTGTAATGTTTGCATAAATACTTAGTAGTGCAATTGCTGGGTCATAGGGTAGCTCCATTTTTAATTTTTTAAGGAAACTCCATCTTCCAGAGTGGCTGCACCAGTTTGCATTCCTACCAGCAGTGCAAAAGGGTTCCCCTTTTTCCACATCCTCACCAACATCTGTTGTTTTCTGAGTTGTTAACTGTAGCCATTCTGACAGTTGTGAGATGGTATCTCATTGTGGTTTTAATTTGTATTTCCCGGGTGATGAGTGATGTTGAACACCCTTTCATGTATCAGCCATTTGGATGTCTTCTTTAGAAAAGTGTTTCTTCATGTCTCTTGCCCATTTCTTCACAGGATTATTTTTTCTGGGTGTTGAGTTTGATAAGTTCTTTAAGATTATGGATAATAACTTTTCCAATATGTCATTTGCAAATAACTTCTCCCATTCTGTCGGTTGTCTTTTAATTTTGCTGATTGTTTCCTTCATTGTGCAAAGCTTTTTATAATGATGAGGTCCCAATAGTTCACTTTGCTTTTGTTTTCCTTGCTTCAGGAGACATGTCTAGTAAGAAGTTGCTGCGGCTGAGGTCAAAGAGTTTGTTGCCTGTTCTCTCCTCTAGGATTTTGATGGTTCCTTGTCTCACATTTAGGTCTTGCACCTATTTTGAAATTATTTTTGTGTATGGTATAAAATAGTGGTCCAGTTTCATTTTTAATGTTGCTGTCCGGTTTTCCCAACACCATTTGCTGAGTGTAACTGTCTTTTTTCCATTGGATATTCTTTCTGCTTTGTCGAAGATTAGTTGGCCATATATTTGTGGGTCCATTTCTTGGTTCTCTATTCTGTTCCACTGATCTATGCATCTGTTTTGTGGCAGTACCATACTGTCCTGATGATTATGCTTTGTAATACAGCTTGAAGCCCGGAATTGTGATATCCCTGGCTTTGGTTTTCTTTTTCAACAATACTTTCATTATTTAGGGTATATTCTGTTGCGGTACAAATTTTAGAATTGTTTACTGTGGCTCTGTGAAGAATGGTGCTGTTATTTTGATAAGGATTACATTGAATGCATAGATTTCCTTGGGTAGTATCAACATCTTAACAATATTTGTTCTTCCTATCCAGGAGCATAGGATTTTTTCCATTTTTTTTTTTTGTGTGTCTTCTTCAATTCCATTCATAAGCTTTCTATAGTTTCCAGCATACAGATATTTTACCTCTTTGTTTAGGTTTATTTATCTTATGGTTTTCAGTGCAATTGTCAATGGGACTGTTTTCTTAATTCTCTTTCTGCTGCTTCATTATTGGTATATAGAAATGCAACCAATTTCTCTACGTTGATTTTATATCCTGCGACTTTGCTAAATTCATGTATCAGTTCTAGCAGTTTTTTGGTGCAATCTTTCACTTTTTCCATGTAGTGTATCATGTTGTCTGTGAAGAGTGAAACTTTGACTTCTTCCTTGCCGATGTGGATACATTTTCTTTTCTTTCTTTCTTTTTCTTTTTTTTTTTTTTTTTTTGTCTGACTGCTGAAGTTAAGACTTCAACACTATGTTGAACAACAGTGGTGAAAGTGGCTGATCTCTCTTTAGTAGCCTCAAACAAGTCCTACTTTCCATAGAGACATCAACCTATCTGACCAATTATGCTCAAAGTAAAATCATTTGTGGGAGCAACTCTGAGCAAAGGGTTCCAATCTTGCAAATTGAAATGATGATTGGTAGTATATATTTTTAGTTCCTCCTGAAATTTGGAACCATCCATACTCTTAGGGAAGTTAAAGATTTAGCTTTATAAATCTATGGTAAGCAAATAGATTTAAAGATCATGAACAATGATTTTGACATATAGATAATTTCTTGGTACTAGTCTGCCTTGCCATTTTCAGAATTCTCTAATTCCTCATAGTGACTTAATGTGTTGTGATATCTCCTGGAATTCTGGACTTAGCTGAAGGGTACTAGCAGATAGAAAGTCCTTAAAGTAACATTACAATCTGTCTGTGAAAATGGCTATTTTTGGTAATGATGAGATGGTAATCAGCCTGACTGCCTCTTTGAAAGTTATAGGCTGCATATAGATTGCCTACTGGGGGACTGGAAAGACTCCAGACCAAACTTATAAATCCTCCTTCCCAATTCTTAGTTTTTGTTAAAGCTAAGAGGAAAAAGACAGGTGATGGAGCCACTAGGTGGCAGGCAAGCTTCTTGTAAACTTTATTGATCAGAGTTGTTTAATCCCCTACTTTAGATTCATTTCCTTAAATTTCTTCTACAACTAAAAAACATTTACCTCTACCCATTCGAAATGTTGACAAGAGCTCCACTGAAATTAGTAAATTTTTCCATGTCAAATAAGCCAAGTTCAATTGGTAGTCTTTATTATCCCAAATATGAGTCATCTTTATAAAAATTTGCAAAATATTCACAATATTGTGTAAGACACTAAAATTCATAATTCTCCTCACTAGAATAGAGATGTATCAGAAATTTTATGGCATCTATATATTTTGTTCTGGCATTCAGGAAAAATTTCAGAAAAAGTATTAAGTCCTAGACATGTCATAAGCTAAAGTATGAAATAAGATGTTGAAAAAATAGGAAAACATAAGGTTATCATGGTTGAAACATTTCATACTAAGCCCAAGAAAATCGACTCAACTTTCAATGATTTAGTGTTCAGGTTAGTGGCTAATTTCAAGTAAACATACATACAATTATAACTTTCCTTCATTACAGAAATAGCAAGAAAAAATACAATTAAAAATGACCTCGTAAAATATAAATAAAAGGAAATAATTCATAAATTTAATCGTTTCAGTATATAATAAGGAAAGCTATATAATGTTACTGGGGGACACAAATGAAGGTCTTAATAGGTGCAGAAATAAACTCTGTTCTAGGATTAAAAAGACCAATATTGCCAAGAACAAAAAACAAAACAAAACAAAACAAAACAAAAAAAACAAGAATCCAGGGCCAGATGGTTTCCCAGGGGAATTCTACCAAACATTTAAGGAAGAGTTAACACCTATTCTCTTGAAACTGTTCCAAAAAAATAGAAATGGAAGGAAAACCTGCAAACTCTTTCTATGAAGCCAACATTACCTTGATTCCAAAACCAGACAGAGACCCCACTAAAAAGGAGAACGATAGACCAATTTCCCTGATGAACATGGATGCAAAAATCCTCAACAAGTTATTAGCAAACCAGATCCAACAATACATTAAAAAAATTATTCACCATGACCAAGTGGGATTTATACCTGGGATGCAGGGCTTGTTCAATATCCGCAAAGCAATTAATGTGATTCATCACATCAATAAAAGAAAGGACAAGAACCATATGATCCTCTCAATAGATGCAGAGAAAGCATTTGACAAAATACAGCATCCTTTCTTGATAAAAACCCTCAAGAAAGCAGGGATAGAAGGAGCATACCTCAAGATCATAAAAGCCATATATGAACCACCCAACACTAATATCATCCTCAGTGGGGAAAAACTGAGAGTTTTCTCCCTAAGGTCAGGAACAAGACAGGGATGTCCACTCTTGCCACTGTTACTCAACATAGTGTTGGAAGTCTTAGCCTCTGCAATCAGACAACACAAAGAAGTAAAAGGCATCCAAATCTGCCAGGAGGAGGTCAAACTTTCACTCTTCACAGATGACATGACACTCTATATGGAAAACCCAAAAGATTCCACCAAAAAACTGCTAGAAGTGATGTATGAATTCAGCAAAGTTGCAGGATATAAAATCAATGCATAGAAATCAGTTGCATTCCTATACACCAACAATGAAGCGACAGAAAGAGAAATCAAGGAATCGATCCCATTTAAAATTCCACCAAACACCATAAAATACCTAGGAATAAATCTAACCAAAGAGGTGAAAAATCTATACACTGAAAACTACAGAAAGCTATGAAAGAAATTGAAGAAGACACAAAAAAATGGAAAATGATTCCATGCTACTGGATAGGAAGAACAAATATTGTTAAAATGTAGATACTATCCAAAGCAATCTACATATTCAATGCAATCCCTAACAAAATAACACCAGAATTCTTCACAGAGCTAGAACAAATAATCCTAAAATTCATATGGAAACAGAAAAGACCCCTAATAAAGTGATCTTGAAAAAGAAGACCAAAGCAGGAGGCATCACAATCCCAGACTTCAAGCTATACTACAAAGCTGTTATCATCAAGACAGTATGGTACTGGCACAAGAACAGACACTCAGATCAATGGAACAGAATAGAAAACCCAGAAATGGACCCACAAATGTATGGCCAACTAATCTTTGACAAAGCAGGAAAGAATACCCAATGGAATAAACACAGTCTCTGCAGCAAGTGGTGCTGGGAAAACTGGATAGCGACATGCAGAAGAATGAACCTGGACCACTTTCTTACACCATACACAAAAATAAACTCAAAATGGATGAAAGACCTCAATGTAAGACAGGAAGCCATCGAAATCCTTGAGGAGAAAGCAGGCAAAAATCTCTTTGATCGTGGCCACAGCAACTTCTTACTCAACACGTCTCTGGAGTCAAGGGAAACAAAAGCAAAAATGAACAACTGGGACCTCATCAAAATAAAAAGCTCTGCACAGCGAAGGAAACAATCAGCAAAACTAAAAGGCAACCGACAGAATGGGAGAAGATATTTGCAAATCACATATCAGATAAAGGGTTAGTATCCAAAATCTACAAAGAACTTATCAAACTCAACACCCAAAAAACAAATAAACCAGTGAAGAAATAGGCAAAAGACATGAATAGACACTTCTCCAAGGAAGATATCCAGATGGTCAACTGACACATGAAAAAATGCTCAACATCACTCATCATCAGGGAAATACAAATCAAAACCACAAGGAGATACCACCTTACACCTGTCAGAATGGCTAACATTAACAACTCAGGCAACAACAGATGTTGGCAAGGATGCGGAGAAAGAGGATCTCTTTTGCATTGTTGGTGGGAATGCAAGCTGCTGCAGCCACTCTGGAAAACAGTATGGAGGTTCCTCAAAAAACTAAAAATAGAACTACCCTGTGACCCAGAAATTGCACTACTAGGCATTTATCCAAGGGATACAGGTGTGCTGTTTTGAAGGGACACATGCACCCCCATGTTTATAGCAGCACTATCAACATACAAAGTATGGAAAGAGCCCAAATGTCCATCCATGGATGAATGGATAAAGAAAATGTGGTATGTGTATATATATATATATATATATATATATATATATATATATATATATACACACACACACACACACACACACACACACACACACACAATGGAGTATTACTTGGCAATCAAAAAGAATGAAATTTTGCCATTTGCAACTACATGGATGGAAATGGAGGGTATTATGCTAAGTGAAATTAGTCAGAGAAAGACAAAAATCATATGACTTCACTCATATGAGGACTTTAAGAGACAAAACAGATGAACATAAAGGAAAGGAAACAAAAATAATATAAAAACAGGGAGGGGGATAAAACAGAAGAGATGCATAAATATGGAGAACAAACTGAGGGTTGCTGGGGGGGTTGTGGGAGGGGGATGGGCTAAATGGGTAAGGGGCATTAAGGAATCTACTCCTGAAATCATTGCTTCACTATAGGCTAATTTGGATGTAAATTTTAAAAAAATAAAAAATGAAGTTAAAAAAAAAGAAGATGTGGTATATACATATATATATACAATGGAGTATTACTCGGCAATAAAAGGAATGAAATCTTGCCATTTGCAACTACATGGATGGAACTAGAGGATATTATGCTAAGAGAAATTAGTCAATCAGAGAAAGACAAATATCATATGACTTCACTCATATGAGGACATTAAGACACAGAACAGATGAACACAAGGGAAGGGAAGCAAAAAGAATATAAAAATAGGGAGGGGGACAAAACAGAAGAGACTCTTAAATATGGAGAATAAACACAGTGTTACTGGAGGGGTTGTGGGAGGGGAATGGACCAAATGGGTAAGAGGCATTAAGGAATCTACTCCTGAAATCATTGTCGCACTATAGGCTAACAATTTGGATGTAAATTTAAAAAATAAAATTAAAATTATAAAAAGAAAAAGAAAAAAATTAATTTAATTTAAAAAATAATAATAATAAATTAATAATTAACAAAGACCAATATTGTGAATATATTTCCACCTAAATGAGTGTATGAGATTAATTCAATTATAATATTTTGCATTCATGTCGTTTAGTAAAATCATTCTACTTAATAATAAATAACTGAACTGGTTTCAAGATGATTTGAGGAAGAATAGCAATGAGAGTACTTATATAATAGACATTAAAATGTAATATAGATTTTTGGTGCCTGGGTGACTCAATCGGTTGGGCAACTGACTTTTGGTTTCAGCTCAGGTCATGATCTCACAGTTTATGAGTTGGAGCCATGTGTCAGGCTCTGTGCTGACAGCGGTGAGCCTGCTTGGGATTCCCTATCTCCCTCTCTCTAAATAAATAAATAAATAAACAAACAAACAAACAAACATTTTTAAAAATGTAATATATATTTACAATGATTAAAACAACTTGCTAACAAATGAATCTCAAAGGCATTATGCTGACTGAAAGAATCCATGCCCAAAGGCTACTTACTATACGAATTCACTTACATGACAGTCTAGAAAAGGAAAACGAGGCACAAAAAAATAGATCACTATTATCACAGCCAGAAGATAGGAGAGAGGGATAGACCACAAAAGGACACAGGGGAATTTGAGGGTTGAAGAAATTCTCTTGTTTTCTCATTGTGATGGTTACATGGCTATGCATTTGTGAAGACTCACAGAACTGTACACTAATGACAGTGATTTTTTTTTTCTATTTGTAAATTGTATTTTAAAAGTGGAAAAAAAAAAGCTTGATACTGGTACTAAGAATTGATTGTAGACTTTTCAGGAGTATCACCTCTTTCCCCCTGTAAGTTCTGAATCAATTTATCAGTGGACTCAGAAAACAAGGAAGAGATAAATATTAGTGTTATTACTGATAAAATTGTATTGGACTTACAACCATGTAACATAGTACTTTACATGCCACAACATGACTGAATATTTAGTTCATTCTCTCCATCCATAGGCTCTAAGCTTCCTGAAACCCTGGATCAATCTTCTGGCACATTGTGGGCTCACAAAATATGTGAAGAATGGTTAGAGTCACTGTGTCTGGGGCAACCGAGTAACTAAAAGTTAATACATATTAACTAGGGATTACCTACTAAACGTACTTCACTAGCACCAAACAGTAGTTACTCAGACACTCAGCTAACAGCTCTGTGAGGGATCATCTGTGTACATTTTCTACATACAGATTCCCAGGAATAACTACAACTATAATAGCAGCAGTAATAATTACAAGAGTCATAGAAGTAGTAAAAATAACAATTGTAAAGATTAAAAACATGCCAAAATAATAAAAGAAACATATAAAGAAGTTTTTGCAGATAAAGAAGTAGAGAAAGAGAATTTATTCATTTTTCTTTTCAAATTTGCATGAGAAGAAGTAGTGAAAAGAGGATTTAAATGCATGTCTTCCAGATTGTAGATGTCATGCTTTTAACCAGTGATAGCGACAAACAAGAGGTTTGCTCTTTAACAATTAAAAACCTACGGTTTCCTTATACAGAACTTCAAATACAGTAAGAGTTCATTCCTTAAAATGTCCATTCCTTAAATTGTCATTAACAATTTAAACACCTACTGTTTCCTAATACAGAACTTCAAATACATTAAAAGTTCATTCCTTAAAATGTCCAAATAAGAGATTATCTCTTTGGAGGCATCATCTACAAAGTGGGTTTTGAATTTATATGTCGAGTTCTATGGTGTGATGGTTAGCACTCTGGACTCTGAATTTATGTGTTGAGTTCTTATCTTCTTAATGGCTGCTTTTACTTCTTGATTCCTTAATGTATAAATAATAGGATTTAAGAGAGGTGTGAAAATTGTATAAAACACAGAAAGAATTTTATCTACAGAGTATCTGCTGAAGGGCCATACATAGATAAAGACACATGGGGCAAACGATAAAGTCACAACTGTGATGTGTGCCGAGAGAGTGGAGAAGGCCTTGGCGGAACCACTAGCAGCACGGTGCCTGACTGAGTGTATGATGACCGTGTAGGAGACAAGCAAGAGGAGGAAGCAGACCAGGGACAGGAGGCCACTGTCAGCAATGACCAGCAGTTGTAACATGTAGGTATCCTTGCAGGCGAGTTTGATCACAAGGGGAAGGTCACAGAAGAAGCTGTCCACCACGTTGGGACCGCAGAAGGGCAAATTCAACATGAAAGCCATTTGACTAGATGAGTGCACAAATCCAACTGTGTAGGAGGATAGCAGCAGCCCACCAAGCACTCGGGGGTTCATGATGGACGTGTAATGGAGGGGTTTGCATATGGCAACATACCTGTCTATTGCCATGGCTACGAGCAACATCATCTCACTCCCACCTAGGAGGTGCATGAAGAACATCTGAGAATAACATCCCCACCAAGAGATGGTCTTCCGCTTTCGGAGGAAATCCACAATCATCTTAGGGGTAGCAGAAGAAGCCAAGATCATATCCATACAGGAGAGATTGATAAGCAGAAAATACATCGGTGTGTGAAGGCGTGAGTCAAAGGTCACGGTGACCAAGATGAGGAGGTTTCCTAACACAATCCCAGCATAGACCACAGAGAATCCTAGGAAGAATAAAATCTGAAGATTCTGAGATTTGGAAAGTCCCAGCAAAATGAACTCAGACACCACTGAATGGTTCACCCTTTCCATGTTATCAACTTTATGTCATCATAATCAAAATGAGTAAGAATTGTGGGCAGAAGAGTTGTGTTTACACAAAGGATGGTTCATGTTGGTGTCTAATTTTGATACTCAGACAGGTGAACTTAAAGCACCTCCCACTTTTGGGAAATTTTGTTGGTCAGTGATATCGTAAATGGCCCAAAGCAGTGTACCAAATAGCAAGGAGAATTCAGAATATACATTTCTGAAAGACAAAAATAAAAACAGTACATGAAATCACAATCATATAGACTGTGAACTTGGATTCCAAAGACCTCAATACGACACCTAGCTGAGTTACTCATTGGGCAGCATATGACAACGACCTCCTTCTGAGGGTTACATTTCCTCCTCAGTAAAATAAAAAAAAAAAAAAATCAAATCCCATGATATTGAATGCCTCTTTGTGCTATAAAGAGTCCATAAATAAGATAATGGTAAATAAATCTCCTAAATAAGATAAGATCATGGTGGGTTCTACATTTACAGAATAATACTGAATTTCTTAACCTGGAAATGATATATGCAGAAAATATAGATAGGATTCTAAAGACTCATATTTTGAAAGAGATTCTGGTAAACAAATATTAATAAATACCTTAAGTCTTACTTCTAAGCTTCTATCTCCTGAAAAATATACCTCTTCTCCTCCCTGCTCCATTTTTGAATGAATCCCTCACAGCTCAAGCTAGTACCAGTGATGGTCATTGTACACTAGCAGAGTCAAACCATGCAATTTATATATGTGTGTGCATATATAGAGATATATGTTTATATTTATCAGTCATGCATAATTTATTCACTCAATATTTAACATTATTCACATCAAATGCCTCTTCCAGGAATTTAAGCAAGACATACCAAGGATATAGAAAGTTCACAGCCAAATGGAACTGAATTTATTTCCTTTTCAGTGTGTATTCATTCATTCACTTGTGTATTGCTATACAGAGGACCACCGGTTAGCTTGTGCATGTTTATTTATCACAGCTTCAAAACGATAAAATGAGGTAATTGAGGTAACTGACTGATGTGGGTAATAGAAATACCATTATTTCAGTACAGTCATCTAAATTCATACCATAGCTTTCCCATCATCCCATCCTTATAACGACACTGGTTTTATTGGCTTTGTTCTAAAAAAAATATTTTCAACCGTAATAGTTCCTCAATTATCTAGGTTCTTAAAAAGCTCCTGCAGTAATTAAAGCCTTCCTTTTGTGCCATTGTTTTTTACCAGAGAGGGGAAAATACTTTCATGGGAAAGTGCCTCATGTGAATCCCAGGAATAGCCTTGCATCTCCTTTTCCCATATTGCCATCAATTTCCTGCAATTTATGCTCCCAATCATCAGAAACAGAAGGAAGAAGCATCATAATGTTGTACAATCTGTTTCTCTGAGGCAATCTCATGGGTACATTTATCCAACTGGGGATGTATTTTTTCTACATAAACTTGTTCTCTGGCCAGTTTCCTACTCTGAGAACCTTGGACTGATGCAAAGTACAAAGTTACATTAAGTACTTAAAGTTACTTCCATGTTAAGAAAAGTTGTATCTCCTTTCAGTTTTATGGCTAATATTTAAAAGATCCATACTAACGCTTTGAAATCCCATTTTTGAAACTGCACTTGAAGAGAACAAGATAGACTTCAAATATACATGAAATAGTTTATATACATTCTTGCATCTGACTAATGTCTATTGAAGGAGTGAATGAATGAATAAAATATATAATGAATATTCAGGATCTAGATTAAAATCAGTGTTAAAGCAAAATCCATGTAAATTAGGAATTTTAAGCATATTTATTTTAAAATGTCAAATTGGATGTTAAAGCACTTTTAAACAGAAACAGAATAACCATTGCAATAAAATTGTTAGAAATATTTATTTTTCCCTAATTTATTTTTAAAAAGGATCAAAGTAGCTTATGTGAATGGAAAAGAACACATGGCACACAGAGCAGCAGGATAACTGTTAACAGTCTGTTTCCTGGATATCCTCTGAGAACAGTAATATACACATTAGTACATTGTGTGTGTTCTTTGCGTGTGTGTGTTGTTGTGGGTACTGGTATATGTTTACATTTATATGCTTTTTATTAAGACCATAGTATTCACTACTATTTATTGAGAGAACAGTGTTCTTATGCATAGTTATTTTCTTTGGGTTGTCAATACATTAAAAATATATTTCTATGAGCACATGAAAATCCAAAACATTTTATGGCTATATTGAATTGCATTTTGTTGATGATACATAATGTAATTCCCCCACAAATACAGTTTATCTTTAGGAATTGAACATTCTCATAAGAATTCTGTTTTCATCCTGTTATTGTCTTCTTAAGAAACCTGCAGCTTCATAACTCCCTTATCAGTCCCAAGTTCACCAAGGCCTTCACAATAAGCCTCTCATCCACCCTAAACATCCAATACTGTTTTATAATAGTGCAAAAATTCAACTTCTATTTCAGCAAAAACAAATTCATGGTTTTCTGAATTCGTCATTCATTTTTTTCTATCCTTACATGCTTTCATGTCCACAAATTCCTCTGTCCATTTAACCATATCCTTTAGGACACCTTATGGTCTCATCTATATAATAAAACTTTCCTTAGTGTAAAACCTATAACAATTTCCAGTGTATTTATGGTCCGTTTCATGTGATCTACCATTTACTTATTCTCCAGGTATACCATGTGCATTAGGTACCAATATTCTGAAATTGAAGGAACACAAGAAAATGAGCTACGTAAATCTCTTCTAATCTGAGGTCTCTCATTTCTAGTGTTGTGATTCTTACCCCAGATCAATTTTAAGCTCTTTGAAAATAGACAAATTACTCTTATATTCTCCATAATACATGTTATTAAGGCCACCAATACAGATGCTAATGAAATGAATGAAAGCAGACAGGAATTTTAAAAATACTTGGAGGGGCGCCTGGGTGGCGCAGTCGGTTAAGCGTCCGACTTCAGCCAGGTCACGATCTCATGGTCCGTGAGTTCCAGCCCCGAGTCAGGCTCTGGGCTGATGGCTCGGAGCCTGGAGCCTGTTTCCGATTCTGTGTCTCCCTCTCTCTCTGCCCCTCCCTCGTTCATGCTGTCTCTCTCTGTCCCAAAAATAAATAAAAAACGTTGAAAAAAAAATTAAAAAAAAATACTTGGAAAAATGCATCAGTGATATGTAACTGTGCCATAGATGGGTTTATTGAAAGTCAAAGAATTTTTCTACTTTTTATGGTTTTTATTTTGTTTTCATAGTATAACTTGCACTAATCTATAATTTTCCTTTAAACCACATTCACATATAAGTTTCTAACTCTAAACCACCTACACACACACACACACACACACACACAATCTTGTGTGGAGGGGGCAAGGGGTGACAGAGAAAAGAGAAAAAGTTCATGCTTTGAAAGGAATCATTTTGATTACCTGCCTAGGATCCCCTTTCCCACAGAAATTTCCGTAGCTTTCTTCTTTCTATAAGGAACTTTCTAACTATATAAAATGGCTGAGGAGAAAAATATATAAACTTTGAAATCAACATTTTAATTCTAATTCATAGACTCATGTGCAGAAAATACAGTTGAACTGAGTACTAGAAGTAGAAACTTACTTGCAAGATATCACAGGCATCAAATTATGAAACCACAAATTATGACTGATCTATGAGTTGCTAGATCTACAGAACACAATGTGTCCAATTACCTGAGAATATATGAGTGATTTAGTCTATTGAAATGTATTTTTAAAAGTGCTTGTAATCTTAATACAAAAGAATATGAAATAAAAGCAATTATGGGTTAGGTCAGGTTTGCCAAAAATCATGTTCTTGTCCACATGATATTTGTTAATTGGGCTGATGATGTTTTTTTGTTTGTTTGCTTAACAGAACAGGATAAACTGAAGTGTTAGGTTGGGTAGGTTTATCTGCCTGACAGGGAATAGCACATTTCTTTGAAAACAAAAGCAAAGAATTCATTCGGCCACTTACTTCTTGAGGAGTCACTGTTTGACATGGATTGACAATGCTCTCAAATGTTTATTGGTGATGATATGGACATTATGAAGTTTGAAATGGAAACTCTTTAACAAAAGGAAAATACCATCACTTGAAGTATATCAAAGCGTACTCAATTATTTAATTTGCTCCATGCTATCACACTTATAATGTGAATATGCTGTACTTTTATGACAACTAGAGTGACAATGCCTTCTAGAATTCTCTAATGTTATCAGTGTTCAGCTTCTAAAGGACTTTTCACATCTGATTCTGCATATTAACAATGGGATTAAAAGCCAAAATCTAGAAATGGTTCTATATTTTTTTAATGCATGTTAAAACTTCCTCTATGACTTACCAGTTTTACAGTGTTTTAGAACATTACTTGAGTCAGACACACTGAAACCTGGAGTGCTTGTCTTTCCAAAAATAATAGTATTTCCCGAAAAGAATGACAAAAATATTTTCTCCAAAAATAGTCATATATATTGAGAGAGTGGTCATAAATAAGTGACGTATTTTGAGACCTAACAATACTCAACTGATGATCAAATACCAATGGGAATTATTAAAGATGCCATGTTGTTTTCCCTGAATTACAAGAGAAAACTTTTTCTGGCATTGCATACTTACCAAAACTAGTATGTTTTACTTATTATGGACAACAGTTAGGAAGAGGAATATAAAACCCACTACCAGGTCTAGAGTGTTCTAATATAAAACTTATTTAAGAATATTAAAAACGGTCAATCACAGGGTTGCCTGGGTGGCTCAGTTGGTTAAGGGTCTGACTTCAGCTCAGGTCATGATCTCCTGGTTTGTGGGTTCAAGCCCTGCATCGGGCTCTGTGCTGATAGCTCAGACCCTGGAGCCTGCTTCGGATTCTGTGTCTCCCTCTCTGCCACTCCCCTGTTTGTGCTCTGTCTGTCTCTTTCTGTCTTAAAAATAAACATTTTTAAAAATGATCAATCACAAACATATAGTTACCATTTACATAATTATTATATTAAACTTAGGCCTGGCATTATTGTAAGCATAACTGGGTCTGTCAAAACAGAAGATATAAAGATATAAAGCTGGAGAATTGCAGTCTCCGCATTTCCTTATTCCCACCTCCAGTTCTAAAAAATGTTTCCTGTGGAGTATCCCCTAGGCTGTCTTTCACATCTACCTGAAACATATATTTACCCAATAATATTAGCCAGACATTCATGCCTCTCTTCACTTGTATCTGAAGTAATTTTGAACTGCCTATTTCCATTTTCAATAGGACCACTGCTCCAAGTGTGATAAGAAATGTGACATAGCCAGGTAATTCAATGTTTCTTTGGTCCTTTTTGTAGATTAGTAACAGTAAAGTGCCTTTTCTGATCAAAGAGTTGTTCCACATGAAATGCACTCATAGATCTCCACTATTATAAACCTTTAACTGTATTCTTGGTGGCTGCTTCTGTAAGACCAATAAGGAACCATGCACCCAGCCACTAACTCAGGAAATCAGTGGGTGAGCCCTGATGAGCTGCTAGAGTCAACTGATCCATCCCAGAGAACCTTGAGTGGACTGGACAAGTTGAAAGCATAAATCCTGGCTGGGTTTGCCAATACTATTGCCAAACAAACTCGGATATACTCATCGCAAGAGAAGACAATAACCCAAGAGACAAGGGTTTGGAAAAGGGAAAAATTAGTTCAGGTGCCTGCAGCTGTATGAGCTGGCAGGCTCAAACCTTAACTCACTTCTCTGCCTGCAAGGTAGACACCTAGAGTTTTCTAGGAGAGGTTTAAGGGGGTACATGCAAGACAGCAGGAAGGGAGCATGTAACCACAGGTGGGATCAGTATGTGTTTAGCTCCTGATCATGGGCAAGGAAGGGGACATGGGAGGGATGTCTTCTAGGCATTGTGTTGTTATCAGGGCTTTTCTGGTCTGGGGGCTGGAATGTTTCAGTCATTGTCAATGCCTCAAGAAAGTGCTGTTGGGGTCTATAGTTGAGCAAGAAGGATTGCTTACAAAAGGATAAGCAAATCCTAGAACTGAATAGGCATCAGTTCTTTTAAATTCCCATTTTTACACCACTGAGGCTTCTGGAAGGAGTCCAGTATAATCCTTTGCTGGCTCTGTGCAGACTCTTCTTTTCAGGGAAATCTGTCTAAAATCATCATCAGATGGACGCTAAGTCCACAGTGTTTAGACTAATGGCCTCAGTGGGTATGACAGAAGTATGCCTACGTTTTTGCTGTTTGGATATTTCCATGCCATTTTATTTAATTTTTTCCAGTAGCTGGTTCAGGAAATGCTTCAGGGAAAGTATCTGACAAAAACCTTAGCATTCCAACCTCTTGGCTCAGCACGAGGTCTTTTTTGGGTGGTTTCTACATTACTTGTCTTCATTTTCCTCCATGTTCCCATAAATGTTTGTGTAACTGAAAGCTGGAAATGAGAGTGGTTTTATTTTCCAATTACCTACAGCCAATTTATTTGCCCACATAGCAAGACCCCTAGTTTAAGAGACTATCAACATCTAAAGGTGTCAATGACCCATAAGCCTAATTCCTCCTACAATGCTAAGTAAGGGTACTTGATAGTATCTATCATGCAAATTTTCCCTTACCCTCTTCCTCAGAGTTTTGCTGCCTTTAGGGCTTATTGTGGCTGATTTACAAACAGCAACAGGCTTCATTTTGGAAACTATATCAATAACCAAGGATTGTGTTTTGATTTGACCAGGCAAGAATCAAATGGTTTAAACCTAGGCTGTCCAAGCCTGGGTGGCTCAGTCAGTTGAGCATCTGACTTGATTTTGGCTCAGGTCATGATCTCACAGTTTGTGAGATCCAGACCCAAGCTCCACGTCAGGCTCTGTGCTGATAGAGCAGAGCCTGCTTGGGATTCTCTCCCTCTCTCTCTGCCCCTTCCTCACTTGTGCACATGCACTCTGTCACTGTCTCTGTCTCTTTCAAAAACTAAATAAATACATTTAAACCTAGGCTGTCCAAGCTAGTAGCTACTAGACATATAAGGTTATTTTAGCTAACTGCTCTTTCTTTCTTTCTTTTCTTTTCTTTCTTTCCCCTTCCCTTTTCCTTCCCTCCTTCTTTCGTTCCTTCCTTCCTTTCTTCCTTCCTTCCATTCTGTTGTTCTCTCATCCAGGCCCACTTCCTCTTTTTCATGGTTTCTCTACAGTTTATATGATGCAATTTTGAATTATCACATTAGAATACCTTCAAACAATATCTTATCAATTCACATATACTGAACTTCTCTATCCTTTCTCTCCTTTGTACTATATTATTATGTCACCCTTTTATTTGTACATATTATAAATGTAATAAATTGTCATCACAGCTTCATTTAACATTTCTGGTGGCCATGAAATATTTCATCTTCTACCTGCTCAAAAATGTTTCTATTTCACTCTTAATTTTGGTATAGAATTCCAGTTTGAGAGGGTTTTTTTTTTTCTTTTCATATTTTAAGTAGAGTTTGCATAGTTAAAAAAAGTGTAGAGTTGTTCATTTTTTGTTCTTCTGTATATAATGTATCTTTTTGCCTGACGGATTTTGAAATTTTATAAATTGCTCATTTTCAGCAATTATTATACGTCTTGAAGTGATTTCTTTGTTTTTCTTGAGGAATTCAAACCTAATTTTGTTTTGTGAATTGATACTTTATTCATTAGAGTTTTTAAACATTATTTCTTCAAATATTTGTTTCCTGTCATCTCTGAATCCAATACCACAAGTGTTAGGTCACTTGATATTTTTTATAGGTCACTGAGGTTCTGTTAAATTTTTCCACAATTTTTTTAGCTTTTGCTTTAGTTTCAATGATTTCTATTTTCTATCCAGAGTGATTTTTGTTGTTGTTGTTCCTTTGTCTTTCAAATTGAATTTCTCATTTCCTATCCTCGTTTTTACAGCCTGAAAAATTCCATACCATCCTTTTTTTATAGCTTTCATTTTTTCTCTCATGATTCTTCTTATAAGTTCCTGATTTAAAAATATCTATTTCAGAAACTTTAATTTAAAATTTCATCATCTAAATATTTCTGAATATGGTTTTCTTGATGATTTTTTTCTCTTGGTTATAGGTCGTATCTTAACTCTTCTCCCAATTATTAATAATTTTTATATATTTAAATTTTCATATTTAGTATTTAAATATTTATATTTGTATTAATTATTGACCCAATAGGACATATAAGTGGTTCTCAACCAAGGGACATTTGGCAATATGTGTCGACCTTTTTGGGTGTCACACACAGGGGGATACTACTGGCATGTAATAGAGGCCGGGAATACAGCTAAATATACAGTGCCCAAGGCAATCTCCCACAAAAGAAAATTATCCAGCTTATTCAACCACATGGATATGTTCCCTATAGACACCCCCCTTTGCTTATCAGAGCTCTACAATTATACTATCCTTATAAATGATATGGATGTTATACTAAATTTGTTAGAACATTCAGCCACTTGACAGAAAAAGTAAATTAAGTGAGACAGTGAAAAGCCAGCAGCAAGCATCCGTTTGTGCCAAGTCTGAGTACTGTACCTTCCAATCTACTCAATTCATAGGCAGGGAGGTAAAGTCAGAGCCCATATATCGAAGCCTTTATTCTACCTTATGTAAATGAAGGTAAGAAGCCATCTCCATATGGCCATAGATTCAAGTGTCTAAAATTCAGAGTGTTTATTATTGCTGCTCTCCTGACTTTCAGCAGCACTTGCAGGACTGACTCCTAGATTCTCAATGTTCTATATTCCATCTACTTAATTTTGTTTTTCTTGGTCCTGCTTTTCAGTTAGAAAACCAGTTGGCCTCTCCTTAACTGATATGCCCCTTACTATTATGCATTTTAAAAACAGATTTCAAGAGGAAAGTGTCCTCCTCTTTGCCCATGGAGGGCCAAAAAAATCTATTCCTTATCCTCTAAAAAGGGAGCAAGGAACTTGTAAATTTCTTTACCAACTCAGATACCACTTTACTCAAGATTAGTGCAGATATGAGTTACGTATTGTTGGCTTCAATTTTCTTCAGGCATCTTGGTCTATGACAGAAGTTCCTTGTAACCTTTGGTAAGAAATTATGTCCATTCTTTTTAAAAATTTTTTTTGGTTCATGCTCTGTCTCTCTCTGTCTCAAAAATAAATAAATGTTAAAAAAAATTTTTAAAAGGGCACCTGGGTGGCTCAGTGGGTTGAGCGTCTGACTTTAGCTCAGGTCATGATCTCACGGTCCGTGAGTTCAAGCCCCGCGTCGGGCTCTGTGCTGACAGCTCAGAGCCTGGAGCCTGTTTCGGATTCTGTGTCTCCCTCTCTCTCTGACCCTCCCCCATTCATGCTCTCTCTCTGTCTCAAAAATAAATAAACGTTAAGAATTTTTTTGGATTCAATGTTGTTCAATACTTTTGATATTTTTTTGCACCTTTTGGTGGATTTTAGGAAGCAACATTAAGTGAATATTAACTTTAACTCATAGACTTTATTCTTTTTAGGTTTCATATACTAACAATCAAACAAATGGAGAAAAAAAATCATTCCATGGTGTCTGAGGTTATTTTGCTGGGCCTCACAGAGTTTCATGAGTGACAGCTTTGCTTATTTTTTTTCCATTATCTATACAGTCACTGTATTAGGTAACCTCATTATCTTTGTAGTAAAACTGGACCCTCAATTATACTCTCCCAAGTACTTCCTGCTGGAGAACCTCTCCTTTATTGATAAGTCCCTGATCTCCTTTGCTACTCCTAAAATGATCTATGACCTAATTAGTGAATATAAGGCTATGTCCTATAAAACTGCATGGCCCAGATGTTCTTCCTTCACCTTTTACACGGAAGTGAGATGATGTTGCTTGTAGCCATGACAACTGATAGATTCACTGCAATCTGCAAACCCCTTCATTACAAAAATATCATGATCCATTGTATTCGCATCGGACTTGCAATTCTGTCCTGGACCACTGGTTTTGTTCACCCTGTGAGCCAAATGGTGTTCACTGTGCCTTTACCATTATGTGGTCCCAATGTTGTGAATAGTTTTTCTGTGATCTGCCTCAGGTCATCAGACTTGCCTGCACTGACACATCTTGGAGCTATAGGTCATTGCATTCAGCGGACTACTCACTTTGTTCTGTTTCACCTTTCTGTTCGTCTCCTATAGCATCATTCTAATTACTGTCTGGCGTCGCTCCTCCACCCGGTCTTCCAAGGCTTTGTCCACTCTCTCAGCCCACATTACAGTGGTGGTGCTGTTCTTTGGACCTTGCAGCTTGATCTACATATAGCCATTCAGCAAGATCTCCATAGATAAGATCCTCTCTGTGTTTTATGCAATTTTCACTCCCCTTTTAAATCCAATCATCTACACATTCAGGAATAAAAACATGAGAAAAGCAATAAGAAAGATAAAGAACAAGCACGTGAGTCCCAGATCAACCTTTTAACTGAAACATTACAATCATGAAAGACATCATCATCATTGTTGCCCCACCATCATCCAAAGACACTGAGGTATATGATTTTGTATGAAATATAAGTCACATCTTGAGAACTGGCAATCCTTCCCTACACAACATATATATGCAATAAAACATCCTGAATTATGTATCCAAACACAAACCCTTCCAATATAATCCCATTCATGTATGTTGTTATTTTCAGGTTTTTGTTGTTTTCAGATATTTACTGAGCTTTAACCATGGATGAGGCACTTTGCATGTGTTTTCTCTTAACATTATAATGGTGAAAATAGAGCATATTATTAACATATTCTCAGTAGAAAACTCAGCATTACAAAATTTAATGAACTTGGCACAGAAATAACAAGCACTAAACAGAGAACCTAATCCAAACTCTATCTTCAACATCTATGCCTTTATAACAGATGTTCTATCTAAATTTTAATAACATTAATAAATTTATCTTGTTCCTGCCACATGTTCCCAATAAATAACTCCCAACAAGAGCAAACAAAAAATTCCCATTGACCTGAAAGTAAAAAGTCCCAGCCATTTCAGTCTCCTCATACCTCTGATTTAATAGAAGAGTTTATTAAGTCAACTGAAAAGATTGATCCCAATAATCAAGGTGTACTAGGCTTAGTGTTCCTCAATAGAGTAGGAAAGATCATATATGAGATTCAAACGATTCTCTGTGGTGTCTCATAATATTTGCATACCAAGTAATAAAAGTAAATAAAAATGTTTTTCACAGGGGCTGCATCAATTTACATTTCCACCAACAGTGCACAAAGATAACATTGTACGGTAACAAACAGTGACTACAATTATTCTAGTGAAAACTGAGTAATGTATAGTAATGTATAGAGCTGCTGAATCAACATATTGTACACCAGAAAATAATATAATATTGTACATTTATTATATGTAAAGTAAATGAGTATATTTCAGTTAAGTAAATGAGAATGATATAACCCAATAAAATTTTACATCAGGTTCACCCCACCAAATAAAGAATCATTATCATCAGATTTATTAGCTGACCAGAAAAAAGAAGCAATTGGCAATAAAAGAAGACAGCCATGGACAATTGAGTTTCCCAACCCATTAGTAAAATGCTGATTGTAGAAACCAAGAATATTTTCTTTCTGAATATGTACTAAGATAACTGTGCATTTATGGTATTTATAAAGAAATTTCAAATTCTTTTTTTCTTTTATTTTTCCTCACCAAGAAGATGCTGGTGATTAACTTTACCATTTAGTCTCTAGGCTATGGAATGATCCTGTGGGATTATGATTAAGCTACAGGAGATCCCAACACGGCACTGAGATGGATATAGGAAGCTATGAAAACTTCTAGCTTTCCATTTGGAGAAAAGATAAGAATGTCTTAATTTGTATGCAGGATAAATGAATCTTTCAGCTGAAGCAATTATCTTTGATTGGAAATTTAAATAAAGGTGGAGTAGTGTGTATGGAATCTAAGCAACAAAATGGGAAGATGATTCAGAATATTTCTGGTGACTCGCTGCCCCATATTAGCTTTTCTACAGTCCTCTCTTTAGTAGATAGCTACAAGCCTGAAAATTACTTTTCCTGAACTCCTTGTAAACTTAAAACTTACTAGTATCAGTTCTATCAGTGGAAGACATTAACATGATATTGGAAGGCAGGAAAAAGGGGGAAACTTTACATTCCTCTGCCTTGGGCTGTGGCCGCAGAGTATCCAGCCACCAGGCCACTGGGCAACCATGGACTCCAGAAATACTTTGGAGGGCTCAGCAGCATCAGTAAGGTGGAAGGGTCCAAGGCTCCTAAAGCTTCATCAAGTGCATGATCTCTTACATTCTTACTCAGTAATAGACTAGAAGTCCCAACACAGTAATGGTGACACTGTCCCAGCAGCATTTATGTATTATGGGTAATTTCTCTTCCTCTTTTGCTATTCCAGCCTTCAAGGTGGTATCTAATTTTGTGGACCTAGATTTTTCATTTGCTAAATAAGATGTAAGAAATACATGACTACAAGGACCTCCCAGCTCTAACATATAATTATTATACCTTCAATTCTAATAAAATACATAAAATACGCAATTAATTTGATGAAGACAATTCTCCTGTAATAGAATTTCTGTCTAAACTATATAATTCCTTTCCTTTCTATTATATTGTCTTTGTCACTCATAACAACACACATATTAAAATGCAGAACTAAAGAAACCATTTTAGAAACTTGCATGGGATGAGAAGGAGAGGAATAAGAGAAACAAATACTGGGAAAGCTATCAACATAAATGAATGCCGGCTTTCCCTCTCAAACAAAATAAAAGGGCAAATTAAAGCTGTAATGTAGGCTTTATTCCTATTAATTACAATATACTTAACTGTATTAATTTCACAACGAAGTTTTTCTGTTGTCAGTGTATCATGGGGCATGAAATTCCATGTAGCAAAGGTATACATCCCCAAATGTAGCTGCTATATTCAACAAATAATCATTTCTTCAAAGTGCATCTATTAAAATTACTGTCATAAAGGTCTCCAAAGCAAAATTCCTGCTCACTCACCTGATAATCATGTAACACAGACCTTCAAAGAGGGCATGGTGCGCGGCTTTCCTCTGTGTGCACCTCCAGACCATCATCATCATTTAGCATACACTCTGTGTCCTCCTGGGGGTTGACCTACAAGAACACCATTTTCATCTTTATTTTCCCTAATTTGTATGATTATCCAGTTTTTAAAAATATCTAAGGTAGGAAAGCAATTGAGGGAATTAAGGTTGGATAATGGTGATAGGATATTTTGACAAGGGCCTGAATAGAAATGAAAACAAGGAGAATATTACAGGTCATTGGAGAAAAGAGAACAGACACTTCCTGTTCATCTTTATATCTGAATTCAGTCCCTTTTCTAAACGTACCACTCCTCCTACTCACTGTTCTTTATTCTCTTCTTCCTACAAATCCTCACATATTCTCTGAGTCTTGTCATTTTTGTTCACTGATCATAAGGAATGTGTTCACTTTTTAAGTGTTTTGAAGATAATAGCAACCAAGCCTAAAGCTGTATGTGAAAGTGTCACTTGAAATTGGTCACCAACCTTTTAAAATTGTTACAATATGTTATATACACCATGTACTAAATTAAATATTTTTACTTGGTTTATTGCCGGTTTGACTTGATAATTATGTATCTCTAGATTGTCTCTAGACATGCATTGATTCATTCTACATAAGAAAATACAGTGTAATTAACTGTAACACAGAAAGATTCCAACATACTTGTTGAATCATATCTCCTAAGGAATTCTACTGGAACACATGAATTCAATCAATACTTGACAACTAGACCATAAATATACATTCCTTTAATTTTTGAGGCAATATGTATCTTAATACGGGCCCAGATTTAGGATTAGATTGACAGGCTTGAATACCAGCTTTGACCCTTGGTAGCTGTGTAACAGCGTAAATCATTAAATACTTCGATGCCATAATTTCTTTATATGCAAAATGAGGATAATAATACTATTCACCTCATGGGATTCTTATGAGCATTAAATGTGTTAATGTATATGAAACATTTAGAGTTTAGCACACAGTAATCACTTAATAGCTATTGATCATTTTTGATCACTCTAGATGCTATGAATAATGTCTAAAAAGCCAAGTAAAGACAATTTAGTATGACATGTCATAACCAGAGCAAACTCTACATGTTAGGGTTGAATCATTTCATTATTTACTCTTACCCACCACTTACATTTACACAGAAGACACACACTTTGCACTGTGAACAACAGTAATACAAGGTACTAGGAAAAGAAGTTCATAAAGATCTGAGAATGAGTACATGTTTCATAAAATTCTCAGTATACTACCCAACAGAAACTAAAAAGCAAAATTATTTTAATGAATTGGAAGACTTTCTTTCATGTATAAATTAGCTTCTAGGTGTGTATTTCAGAAACATAGAATAACCTTAAAAAAATGACTTCTGTGATACAGGATAACACAATCTCATCTTCCAAATTATATATTCCTTATATATTTTTGTAACATAATCTCACAAGGAGACAGATAAGTGTGATAATAAAAGGCAAAATAAATACTAATATAGCTACTTATCCAATTTGTCCAAGGGAGCAAATTAGTGACGGTCAATATCAATTGATAAAAGAGTATCATTTGAATGAATAAGATAATAGAAAATAAAACTTCCACTCTCTTAATACCTTTTAATTGCTGCATAACTATGAGAATATTGTTTCAGAATGTGACCCATAAAATAATTTCAAATTATAGATAGTGATGCCAACGTATTTAAGATTATGTATTCTCATAACACCAACTATTATCATCAATTAGAAATAGGAAAACATCAGTTCTAATTGTGGCTTTATTTTTTTTTATTCTCTTTGTATAAAAGAACTTCTGGATCCTCTATGAATCAAGTAAATGGATCTTAAAATGGATCTGTAGTGACTGAATTTTTTACTAGGATTTTCTGGACAATAGGAACCTTGAATTTTCTTCTTTGTAACATTCTCCCTAATCTACAGTGCTACTGTGTTGGGGAACATTCTCATTATGGTCACAGTGACATTAGTTCCATACTTCATTCTCCCATGTACTTCCTCCTTGGAAATCTTTTTTGGATATGTGTCTCTCCACTGTCACCATGCCAAAGATAATCACAGACATGTTCAGGGAACACAGGATCTTCTCCATATTAGGCTGCACAACCCAGATGTTCTTTATGCACTTCTTTAAGGGTCCAGAGATGACTCTTTTAAATTGTTTTTTGTTTGCTTGTTCTTGTTGGTTTTCTTGTTTTTTGTTTTTGTTTGTTTTTGTGGTTGTTGTGTTTTTTTGTTTTGTTTTTGTGTTTAGAGAAAAAGAGAGCACACCCATGTGCAATCAGGGGAGGGACAGAGGAAGAGTGGGAGAGAGAATTTCAAGCAGGCTCCACACTGATCAATGAGTCCTATGCCGGATCCATCTCAGGACTATGAGACCATGACCCGAGCCAAAATCAAGATTTGGACATTTAACTGACTGAGCCACCCAGGTGCCCCCAAAATATCAGGCATATTAATTTAGGACTATTTATAGGCTGTTTTCTTCACCTAGGATGATCTTCCATCATTTCTCCATTCAGCTAAATTCCTACTAAAATATACAACCCAGACATAATATTAGATTTTAGAACCCCTTTCCTATATGTCCTTGGCCAATTTAGATTTCTTTTTTTTTAAATTCTTTTACATATTTATTTGAGAGAGGGACAGAGCACAAGTTGGGAGGGTGGGGTGATGCCAAGAGAGAGGGAGACACAGAATCCAAAGTAGGTTACAGGCACAGAGCCTGATCCAGGGCTCAAACCCACAAGCTGTGAGATCATGACCTGAGCTAAAGTCAGACACTTAATGACTGAGCCACCCAGGTACCCCTAGATTTCTTTTTTGAAAATCATTTATAGCATGCTGTGATTTCCATCCTTTGCACAAGTTATGGCAGCAATACTTGTATAATTATAGTGGACAAAGGTCCACTTTCTCTTTAGGCTGTAAGCTCCATGTATTTCCAGTATCTAACATACATATTGGCACCCAGTAGTTCATGTATATTTATTTTTTTATTTTTTTATTTTTTAATTTTTTTAAATTTTTTTAAAATTATTTATTTATTTATTTATTTATTTATTTATTTATTTATTTTAATATATGAAATTTATTGTCAAATTGGTTTCCATTCAACACCCAGTGCTCATCCCAAAAGGTGCCCTCCTCAATACCCATCACCCACCCTCCCCTCCCTCCCACCCCCCACCAACCCTCAGTTTATTCTCAGTTTTTAACAGTCTCTTATGCTTTGGCTCTCTCCCACTCTAACCTCTTTTTTTTTTTCCTTCCCCTCCCCCATGGGTTTCTGTTAAGTTTCTCAGGATCCACATAAGAGTGAAACCATATGGTATCTGTCTTTCTCTGTATGGCTTATTTCACTTAGCATCACACTCTCCAGTTCCATCCACTTTGCTACAAAGGGCCATATTTCATTCTTTCTCATTGCCACGTAGTATTCCATTGTGTATATAAACTACAATTTCTTTATCCATTCATCAGTTGATGGACATTTAGGCTCTTTCCATAATTTGGCTATTGTTGAGAGTGCTGCTATAATCATTGGGGTACAAGTGCCCCTATGCATCAGTACTCCTGTATCCCTTGGGTAAATTCCTAGCAGTGCTATTGCTGGGTCATAGGGTAGGTCTATTTTTAATTTTCTGAGGAACCTCCACACTGCTTTCCAGAGCGGCTGCACCAATTTGCATTCCCACCAACAATGCCATATTTCACTTTTGCTTTTAATTCCCTTGCCTTTGGGGATGTGTCGAGAAAGAGATTGCTACGGCTGAGGTCAGAGAGGTGTTTTCCTGCTTTCTCCTCTAGGGTTTTGATGGTTTCCTGTCTCACATTCAGGTCCTTTATCCATTTTGAGTTTATTTTTGTGAATGGTGTGAGAAAGTGGTCTAGTTTCAACCTTCTGCATGTTGCTGTCCAGTTCTCCCAGCACCATTTGTTAAAGAGACTGTCTTGTTTCCATTGGATGTTCCTTCCTGCTTTGTCAAAGATGAGTTGGCCATACGTTTGTGGGTCTAGTTCTGGGGTTTCTATTCTATTCCATTGGTCTATGTGTCTGTGTTTGTGCCAATACCATGCTGTCTTGATGATGACAGCTTTGTAGTAGAGGCTAAAGTCTGGGATTGTGATGCCTCCTCCTTTGGTCTTCTTCTTCAAAATTACTTTGGCTATTCGGGGCCTTTTGTGGTTCCATATGAATTTTAGGATTGCTTGTTCTAGTTTCGAGAAGAATGCTGGTGCAATTTTGATTGGGATTGCATTGAACGTGTAGATAGCTTTGGGTAGTATTGACATTTTGACAATATTTATTCTTCTAATCCATGAGCATGGAATGTTTTTCCATTTCTTTGTATCTTCTTCAATTACCTTCATAAGCTTTCTATAGTTTTCAGCATACAGATCTTTTACATCTTTGGTTAGATTTATTCCTAGGTATTTTATGCTTCTTGGTGCAATTGTGAATGGGATCAGTTTCTTTATTTGTCTTTCTGTTGCTTCATTGTTAGTGTATAAGAATGCAACTGATTTCTGTACATTGATTTTGTATCCTGCAACTTTGCCGAATTCATGTATCAGTTCTAGCAGACTTTTGGTGGAGTCTATCGGATTTTCCATGTATAATATCATGTCATCTGCAAAAAGCGAATTCATCTTGACTTCATCTTTGCCAGCTTTGATGCCTTTGATTTCCTTTTGTTGTCTGATTGCTGATGCTAGAACTTCCAGCACTATGTTAAACAACAGTGGTGAGAGTGGGCATCCCTGTCGTGTTCCTGATCTCAGGGAAAAAGCTCTCAGTTTTTCCCCCTTGAGGATGATGTTAGCTGTGGGCTTTTCATAAATGGCTTTTATGATCTTTAAGTATGTTCCTTCTATCCCGACTTTCTCAAGGGTTTTTATTAAGAAAGGGTGCTGGATTTTGTCAAGGGCCTTTTCTGCATCGATTGACAGGATCATATGGTTCTTCTCTTTTTTTTTTTGTTAATGTGATGTATCACGTTGATTGATTTGCGACTGTTGAACCAGTCCTGCATCCCAGGAATGAATCCCACTTGATCCTGGTGAATAATTCTTTTTATATGCCGTTGAATTCGATTTGCTAGTATCTTCCTGAGAATTTTTGCATCCATATTCATCAGGGATATTGGCCTGTAGTTCTCTTTTTTTACTGGGTCTCTGTCTGGTTTAGGAATCAAAGTAATACTGGCTTCATAGAATGAGTCTGGAAGTTTTCCTTCCCTTTCTATTTCTTGGAATAGCTTGAGAAGGATAGGTATTATCTCTGCTTTAAACGTCTGGTAGAACTCCCCTGGGAAGCCATCTGGTCCTGGACTCTTATTTGTTGGGAGATTTTTGAAAACCGATTCAATTTCTTTGCTGGTTATAGGTCTGTTCAAGCTTTCTATTTCCTCCTGATGGAGTTTTGGAAGCTTGTGGGTGTTTAGGAATTTGTCCATTTCTTCCAGGTTGTCCAATTTGTTGGCATATAATTTTTCATAGTATTCCCTGATAATTGTTTGTATCTCTGAGGGATTGGTTGTAATAATTCCATTTTCATTCATGATTTTATCTATTTGGGTCATCTCCCTTTTCTTTTTGAGAAGCCTGGATAGAGGTTTGTCAATTTTATTTTTTCAAAAAACCAACTCTTGGTTTCGTTGATCTGCTCTACAGTTTTTTTAGATTCTATATTGTTTATTTCTGCTCTGATCTTTATTATTTCTCTTCTTCTGCTGGGTTTAGGCTGCCTTTGCTGTTCTGCTTCTATTTCCTTTAGGTGTGCTGTTAGATTCTGTATGTGGGATTTTTCTTGTTTCTTGAGATAGGCCTGGATTGCAATGTATTTTCCTCTCAGGACTGCCTTCGCTGCGTCCCAAAGCGTTTGGATTGTTGTATTTTCATTTTCGTTTGTTTCCATATATTTTTAAATTTCTTCTCTAATTGCCTGGTTGACCCACTCATTCGTTAGTAGGGTGTTCTTTAACCTCCATGCTTTTGGAGGTTTTCCAGACTTTTTCCTGTGGTTGATTTCAAGCTTCATAGCATTGTGGTCTGAAAGTATGCATGGTATAATTTCAATTCTTGTAAACTTATGAAGGGCTGTTTTGTGACCCAGTATATGATCTATCTTGGAGAATGTTCCATGTGCAGTCGAGAAGAAAGTATATTCTGTTGCTTTGGGATGCAGAGTTCTAAATATATCTGTCAAGTCCATATGATCCAATGTATCATTCAGGGCCCTTGTTTCTTTATTGACCCTGTGTCTAGATGATCTGTCCATTTCTGTAAGTGGGGTGTTAAAGTCCCCTGCAATGACCACATTGTTATCAATAAGGTTGCTTATGTTTATGAGTAATTGTTTTATATATTTGGGGGCTCCGGTATTCAGCGCATAGACATTTATAATTGTTAGCTCTTCCTGATGGATAGACCCTGTAATTATTATATAATGCCCTTCTTCATCTCTTGTTACAGCCTTTAATTTAAAGTCTAGTTTGTCTGATATAAGTATGGCTACTCCAGCTTTCTTTTGGCTTCCGGTAGCATGATAAATAGTTCTCCATCCCCTCACTCTCAATCTGAAGGTGTCCTCAGATCTAATATGAGTCTCTTGTAGACAGCAAATAGATAGGTCTTGTTTTTTTATCCATTCTGATACCCTATGTCTTTTGTTTGGCGCATTTAATCCATTTACATTCAGTGTTATTATAGAAAGATACGGGTTTAGAGTCATTGTGATGTCTGTATGTTTTATGCTTGTAGTGATGTCTCTGGTACTTTGTCTCACAGGATCCCCCTTAGGATCTCTTGTAGGGCTGGTTTAGTGGTGACGAATTCCTTCAGTTTTTGTTTGTTTGGGAAGACCGTTATCTCTCCTTCTATTCTAAATGACAGACCTGCTGGATAGAGGATCTCGGCTGCATATTTTTTCTGTTTAACACACTGAAGATCTCGTGCCAAGCCTTTCTGGCCTGCCAAGTTTCAAAAGAGAGATCAGTCACGAGTCTTATAGGTCTCCCTTTATATGTGAGGGCACGTTTATCCCTTGCTGCTTTCAGAATTTTCTCTTTATCCTTGTATTTTGCCAGTTTCACTATGATACGTCGTGCAGAAGATCGATTCAAATTATGTCTGAAGGGAGTTCTCTGTGCCTCTTGGCTTTCAATGCCTTTTTCCTTCCCCAGTTCAGGGAAGTTCTCAGCTATAATTTCTTCAAGTACCCCTTCAGCACCTTTCCGTCTCTCTTCCTCCTCTGGGATACCAATTATGCGTATATTATTTCTTTTTAGTGTATCACTTAGTTCTCTAATTTTCCCCTCATACTCCTGGATTTTTTTATCTCTCTTTCTCTCAGCTTCTTCTTTTTCCATAACTTTATCTTCTAGTTCACCTATTCTCTCCTCTGCCTCTTCAATCCAAGCTGTTGTCGTTTCCATTTTGTTTTGCATTTCGTTTAAAGCACGTTTCAGCTCCTCGTGACTGTTCCTTAGTCCCTTGATCTCTGTGGCAAGAGATTCTCTGCTGTCCTGTATACTGTTTTCAAGCCCAGCGATTAATTTTATGACTATTATTCTAAATTCACTTTCTGTTATATTATTTAAATCCTTTTGGATCAGTTCATTAGCTGTTGTTATTTCCTGGAGATTCTTCTGAGGGCAATTCTTCCGTTTGGTCATTTTGGAGAGTCCCTGGAGTGGTGAGGACCTGCAGGGCACTTCCCCTGTGCTGTGGTGTATAACTGGAGTTGGTGGGCGGGGCCGCAGTCAGACCTGATGTCTGCCCCCAGCCCACTGCTGGGACCACAGTCAGACTGGTGTGTGCCTTCTCTTCCCCTCTCCTAGGGGCGGGATTCACTGTGGGGTGGCATGGCCCATCTGGGCTACTTGCACACCGCCAGGCTTGTGGTGCTGGGGATCTGGCGTATTAGCTGGGGTGGGTAGGCAAGGTGCATGGGGGCAGAAGGGGCAGGCTTAGCTCGCTTCTCCTTAGGTGATCCACTTCAGGAGGGGCCCCTCTTCCGTGGGCCTCTCCTCTGCGCTTGGCTCCGGAGACTCCGTTCTGCTAACCCTCTGGCAGTTTTCTGTGTTATTTAGGCAGGTGTAGGTGGAATCTAAGTGATCAGCAGGACGCACGGTGAGCCCAGTGTCCTCCTACGCTGTCATCTTCCCTCTCTCGCTCATGTATATTTATTGAGTGAATAAAGAAAATATGAATTATTTTATTATAGTAGAATATTATTCAATTTGACCTACACTTAAGCAATACATAGACTTCTTCTATCTTCTTCTAAGATAGAAACTGTTAAAAACCTAAGAGTACACAAGGGCTTATGGTGCTCCTGTATTTTAATAAATTACAAGCATTAGAGCCCTATAATTAAAGTAAAGGAGAATGGAATACATGAAAAATTTCAGTTAAATGGAAGAGAAGAAATAAAGCAAGTTCAGAACATTTGCTATATGCAATTACATTCAACTCTTCATACATGGTAAACATAAAATCTCAGTCTTACATTGTAGCACACCCTATATTAAACAAACCATAACCATTTATAAGGTAAAATATACATCCAGTGGTAGATAGGATTATTCTCCAACTGATAAAATATTACATGAGAGTTTTGTGTCTATAGTATAGCACACTCAAAATCCTGAGCCCCTCTGTTTACAAAACATCTAAAAGTGCTAGAAACACATAAAATAACCATTAAAATCCATTCAAAATGTTAAAAGAAAGTAAACAAATTACATTTGAGGCCCAATATGAAGCTTGAGCTCCATTCCAGGAGGATAAACCTGCAATGAACCATTTACTACTCCGAAAACATCTACAGAATGCTATTCCCCAGAGATCCTACAAATTTAGGAGAGTACTATGGATTGGGAATTGTGCCTGAACAGGGATAGAGACCAACTGGAGGCCATGCTGAGTGCTCAGATTTTGAAAAGAAAAAAAGAGAGTATTAGAAGAAAGCCTGCCTAGCAGAGCAGACGGCAAGAAAAAATGTTACCAAAACTTGATTCTTGGTGTAGATGAAATCAAATGCTTCCTTAACAAGGATTCACTTGTCACTTAATTCTTTGTATTTTCCCACACCTCAAAATGAGAATTTTATTTTAACTTGCTATTTAAGGACACAGGTTTAGGTGTTTGGCACAAGTAAACACAAATATTCACTGAAAAGAAATGTTCCTTGAAAATGGGCTACAGTGGACTCTCACAGAAAGGTTTTGCAGATAAAAACTCACAATCAAAAATCACAAGACAAACAAATCTCAACACAAATGGGAGGAGAAAATGAAAGACAATGCATGGTATGGGAGAAAAAAATATTTACAAATCATGGATTTGATAAGGGACATGGGTATAACTAAAAAAAAGTCTTCAAAGAAGATACACGAATGGGCAATAAGTATATGAAAAGATGCTCAATATCATTAGTCACTAGAGATACACAAATGAAAATCACAGTAAGATACCACTGTACTCCCACTAGGATGGCTGTAGTCAAAAAGACAGACAATAACACAGAACAGTCAGAATCCTTATACATGGCCTTATACAATGTACAATAGACAACCATTTTGGAGAAAATTTAGCAGTTCCTCAAAATTTTAAACACAGAGTTACTGTGTGACCTATCAATTTCATGCCAAATATGAATATACAAAAGAAATGAAAACACATGCCCCTATGAAATCCTGAATATGAATGGTTATAGCACCTTCTTTATTCATAACAGTAAAGATATTTAAAAACCCAAATGTTCATCACTGATGAATGGATGAACAAATGTGGTGTATCTACACTATGGAATATTATCTGGCAATAAAAGAATCAAATACTGACACAAGCTACAACATGCACAAATCTTGAAAACATAAGGCAATGTGAAAGAAATGAGTCACAAAAGACCACATATAGCACAAGTCCATTTGAATGAAGTGTCCACAATAAGCAAATTTTTATGGGTACAAAGTAGACTGGTTATCTAGGTGTGTGGGGAGGGGCAAAGGATGGGGTCTTTTGTGACTGCTTTCTCTTGTTTAGCCTAATTTTTTCAAGATTCATCCACATGGCAGCATGCATCAATACTTAATGCTAGGGGTCACATCAGAAACATGGCAGAGTAGGAAATCCACAAATACACCAATCATCGACAATTCATGGAAAAATTCTTTTTGAGAAAAATCAAAAACTAATTCAAAGTCTCTTGCACCCCAGGAAAATGCAAAACCAGGCTCACTGAAGCTTTTAAGGAGATTCAGGATACCCTTTTACCAGAAATCTTGCCCCTGTCACAATGTCACAGGATCTGGAAGATACCCCCAATGTCCCAACTTCATCAATTGGAGGGAAGGAGTGGGTTTGCATTTATACTATCCCAGATTTTCAGAGGCAGCTTCCTGAGGACAAGATTCTGTTTTGCCAGTCTTGGAGCTCTGACAGGCCTGGCACAGTTTAGCTGCTTGGGGAGAGCAGAGGCAGTAGCTTGGGGCAGTACATGCTGTTGATCTTGCCCACTGCTCAGCACAGAGTGAGTATATTAAAAAATCCCAGCTCTCAGCTTCTGCCAGGAGAGTCAGACTTAATTCATGCATCCGGCACCTTAACTTTTCTGGGGCTTCCCCAATAATTAGCATCTGTCTCACCAATCCCGAAGCTCTGATGGTTCTAGCATAGTCTAACCAGCTGGGGGAGAACGGAGATGTAGCTTGGGCTGATAGATGCCAGCGCTTTCCCCACACCCTACCCCAAGCTCAGCACAGAGTGAGAAAACAAAAATCACTACCAAGAAGCTGCCTGTTTCTTCTTGGGGACAGAAAATATTGTAGAGCTCCCCAGATACCCTGGCTAGGCTTACTGGTGGGGATCTCTTCCTATATAAGACCAATCTGTGGAGATTGGGAGAGGTGCCTACATTGTCCAATATGCATACACCAACACAAAGAATTGAAAATGGAGAACCAGACCAAATGTCCCAAAGAAAGGTAAAAGATAAATCTTCAGAAACTAACCCTAGTAAAATGGACTTACATGATTTACCTGACAAAGAATTAAAAACAACCATCATAAAGATCCTCATCGAGGTCAAGAGAACAATGTGTAAAGGAGACTCAATATTCCCTTTCAATAACAGTCCCATGGTTCCTGCTTATACATGAAAGCTCATTCTTGAAACTGGTTTTGTGTCAGTTTGTTTCCTTTTTTTATGAGGCCCAGTGTGTCCCAAGAGTCATTCTGGCACTGTAGTTATCTCACTGGAGAGGAACTTAGGCCAGGCCTAAAGGATCACCTGTTGCCTTACAGGAGAAAAGGCTCTGAAACTTCCTTGAACAGGAGGAAGTTCTAGCTCTTACTAAAATGAAGGAGTCTGCAGAGCCAAAGCCTTTAGGAGCATTTATCCAGATATACTCATGCCCAATGTCAGGGTCCTAAATTTTTCCTTCTAGTGCCTTGACCTTACCATAATACACATGCTTTGCCTGAGTGTTTATATTGTGTTGGAGATGTGTAAGTCTGTTAGATCTTCAATCTAGTCCTTGTCTAAGGTATTTCTACTACAGGACATAAGGACTTCTTTGTAAATGACCAAAGAGCTCCTAAGGTCCCTACACTTAACTGATAGCTGCTTGTTATGGTCTTCTGTTTCTAATTATTCCAAGGCATCAATACAACTTAGCAATAAGCAAATAACTCCACTCTTTGTAGTTATTTTGATCCCTTTGACTTCCAAATGACTGGATCACTTACCTCAAATAGCATTCCTTTCCACAAGATGTTTCCCCAGGTCACCACCACTGAAATCTTGAGCGATCAAGCATTTATATTATGCCAGGGCTTGCCTGTGTCTTATCTACCACTTGTAACAGAGTCTTATTTGCAGATAAGTCTTATTTGCACAACCACAAAGCCCATTTATCACCTGTTTTCTCAGACCACTCCCAATACCAATTATGCCAGTTTAGGTCACCTGAAAAGTAGATGCCAGTGGGATCAGAGTATATCCATAGTGAAATATGACTCAGTAATAAAATTTAAAAAACATTTTTAAATATATGAAACAACAAAAATATAGATCTAAAACATCCCTAGTCAGAAGACAGTCAAAAGAATACATATTATGAGGTTTTATTTGAATGATTAAAAAATAGACAAAAGTGATATTTAGTGACAGAAATGAGAATAGTCCTTAGCTCTGATGGCGAATATTTACTGCAAAGTGGTATAAGGGAAAATTTTGTTTGATAAGTGTTTTATAATTTGATTAGTGTGAGAGTTTCATAGATGAATGCATAGGAAAAAATTCCAATCTATACATTTAATATTTGTTCATCTAAACACACTTATTTCTAATATCAAAAAGGGAATTAAAACATAGAAGTAAAAAAAAAAGAGCAACAAAAAAATAAAGAAAGTGGTTCAAAGTAGGATTTGGGATGGTATCCTTTCAACAATACTGGCAATAAAAAAAATAAAAACAACATTGTGGTAGATCGTGAAAGTGATGTTAATTACCATAGAGCAACATACTGCTTTGTTTCTTACCAGAAACCACTTTTTTTTTCCTTCCTTGTGGAGTCTCTAGCCAGCTGTAAGTTCTTACAGCCAATGTCTAATTACATTCTCCAAGGTAAAACTATGCTTGGGGGAAAAGAATTCTAGGTTGGCTGGGCTTAACAGATATCTTGCTATTTGATTTTTTTTTAATTTGTTTGTCTTTTGAATTTTTGTGACCTTATTTGTCTCTAATTCTACCTCTGATGTTAAAATTAAACTAGCAGTACACTATAATTAATAGCATCTTCCAATTTGCATGATCTTTTCAGCAAAATATTCTGATTTATAGTAAATTATTATTGCCCAATATCTCTTTCCCTGGCACTAACACCTGAATGGAGAACCATGTTGTACAAATTAAACTGTAGTTTACAACATTTGACTTTTAATTTACATGTTTCTGTAAGTGTACACATCTTCTCAGTTCAAACAGAGGAACACAGTCATCAAAGTCATAGGTCATTTCATACAACTCAACAGAGTTTTAGACTTATTTGACAAGGTAATTTGTCAAGCCATTGAGGGAAATAAATTTCTGTCATGATTTCATGATAAATAAAAACGAATGACTAAGAAGAAGAATCCCAGAGGTTCTGTTCATCTAAAAATATTCCAATTTTTAATAGAGAACTTAGTTTGCATCTCAAGGTGCAATATGGAATGATGTAGATAGGGTTCTTTTTTTATATACTGAATTATCTCCTATGATGATCTGCTTCCTTCCCCCAAAATAATGTGACTTTTGTTTTAAGAACTTGAAGGCTGATTTTGCATTATAATTTCTGAATTTTGAATTGACTCCTCTTTGCCTAGAAATGATAAAACAATGGACTTTTCTATAGGATCAAACATCCATCCAATAAAAAGGGAAGGGAGGGGAAGGGGAGAAATAATAAACTGATAGTATCTATTTTTGTCCTGTTACATTAACATCAAATCTCTGTATCTAAGCAAGCTTGACTTCTATTTATTTTGTCATCCTATGTTTCATATAACGAGTAAAGTTAGTTACTAGAAAGAGATCATTGCCTGATATGATCTTCAAAACCAGTGCACCGCTATTACAGACATATTTTCTTAAAATTTTTCACCATGTACTAAACAAGAACAAACATAATTGTGAGTAATGAAACATTGCTAAGTTCAAAATAGCATATGGAGTCAGAAACTAAAATAGAAGAAACAGAAGAAAACTTCTGGCATGCCAGAAAGCAGTGAGCAAGCTGAATCATGGAGGACATGGCTGGAGTAGAAGCTTTGATAAGGCAGGGTTGCATAGGGAAAATAGGTATCTGACAACAACCATAGCTATTCACAGCTATTAATTTGTTCTACTGCCTCCATCCCAGCCACTAAACCTGCCAGTTGAAACATAAACTTACCAACCAACTTGACTGTCTCCTTTGTCGTGTCCTTAAATCTTTTTGGGTTTTCTTTCTCCCTCTTGCTTTCTCTCTTTTTTTCCAAGCTAATGATTTCTCTTGCTTTCAATATCAGCAATTTATGATTAAATAAAAAATATTTTAAGTCACAGATTGTGTTATAATATCAATAACTCTATGACTTGCCTAAAATATTAAGTCTTGTTGTTGCCTAGTCATTCCTTCTTTTCTAACTTGAATACAAAAGATCTATTCTTTGCTATTACATCTTGTAAAAATAGTTTACTTTTCAAAACCAAGATGCTGTTTTTTTTTGTTTCAAACTAAACTAGCTCATTTTACTCAAGTTGAAAATGTGAAAAAGATAAATAAGAAAATAACACTTTCCTAGAAAAAGGGTTTTTCATTACTAGAATTTGGACAGGTGTCACCTATACTGTTCCCACTGGTACCAACCTAATTGGTAACTCATGCACTGTTCCAGAAATAAACCACCAACTATTAAACAAGTGGAAGTGGCAGTGGGGCAACATCAAAAAAATCCATTAGATAAGAAAACAACCCAAAAATTTCATATCTGGGGAAAGTGTCACTCAAATGAAAATATTTCAGATGAATTATTTAAAGTGGAATAACTTGGTAAGTAACCTAAGTAATGTTTTAGAAGAAGTCAAGAATAAGCTGAATTTAACTTCAGTTGGTTGAAAAAATGGCCACATTTCTTTGAAGTGATTCACATAAAGGTAGAGTCCATTTCCCCTACCTTTGCATCTGGTCTGGTTTTATGATTTCATTAGAAGAATCAATGCAACAGAGTGTTTTATACTACAAATTTCCATCTTCTCTATATGAATGCTTCTTTGCAATGTGGCATTGTTATCCCTATATTCAAAAGTTGCATATTATTTCTCCATTCCCTTGAAGTTTGGCTGTCTTTGGGACTGCTTTAATTAATAGAATGTGGTGGAACCACCTTTCTGGAATTCCCAAGCTTCACTGAAGGTCACTGAAACTAGTTCTTTATGACCTTAGGCATCTGAAAACACCATGCTGTACAGAAGCCCATGTCACTCTTCCTAAAAATGAAAGGCCACGTGATATAAGAAAGTGGTCCAGTTAAATTCTTTTGCGGGTTGCTGTCCAGTTTTCCCAACACCGTTCATTGAAAACACTGTCTTTTTCCCATTAGATATTCTTTCCTGCTTTGTCAAAGATTAATTGACCATATAGTTGTGGGTCCATTTCCGGATTTTCTACTCTATTGATCTATGTGTTTGTTTTTGTGCCAGTACCATAATGTCTTGATCACTACATATTTGTAATATAACTGCAAGTCCAGAATTGGGAGGCCTCCAGTTTTGCTCTTCTTTTTCAAGACTGCTTTGGCTATTTGGGGTTTTTTGTGTTTACACAGAAATTTTAGGATTGTCTGTTCTGACTCTGAAAAATTCTACTGGTATTTTGCATTAAATGTGTAGATTGCTTTGGATAGTATAGACATCTTAACATGAAACTGAACAGACCACTTTCTTATACCATACACATAAATAAATTCAAAATGGATGAAAGACATAAATGTGAGTCTTGAAACCATTAAAATTCTAGAAAAAAACACAAGCAGTAACTTCTTTGACATTGGCCATAGCAACTTCTTTCTACATATGTCCCAGAGACAAGGGAAACAAAAGCAAAAATAGGTAATTAGGACTATATCAAAATAAAAAGCTTCCACACACTAAAGAAAACAATAAACAAACTAAAAGGCAACCTATGGAATTGGAGGAGGTATTTGCAAATGACATATATGATAAAGGGTTAGTATCCAAAATATATAAAGAACATATACAATTCAACACCAAAAAAATAAATAAATAATCCAATTACAAAATGGTAGAAGACATGAATAGACATTTTTCCAAAGACATAGAGAAGGCCAACAGACACATGAAATGGTGCTCAACATCATTCATCATCAGGGAAATCCAAATCACAACTACAATGAAATATCATGTCATATCTGTCAAAATGGATGAAATCAACAACATAAGAAACAACAGGTGTTGACAATGATGTGGAGAGAGGAAAACCATTCTGCACCATTGGAGGGAATGCAAACTAGTGTGGTTACTCTGGAAAACTTTATGAATGTTCCTCAAAAAGTTAAAAATAAAACTACCCTATGATCCAGCAATCACACTTCTAGATTCAAAGAGATACATGCACCCCAATGTTTATAGCAGCATTATCTACAATAGCCAAGATATGGAAACAGCCCAAGTATCTATCAAATGATGAATGGATAAAAAAGATGTGGTATATACATATATACAGTGGAATATTACTCAATAATCAAAAACAATGAAATCTTGCCATTTGCAACAACAAGGGTGGATTATGGAGAGTATTATGCTAAGTGAAATAAGTCAGAGAATGACAAATATCATATGATTTCACTCATATGTGTAATTTAACAAACAACACAAATGAGCAATGGAGAATAAAAAGAGAGAGAGGAAAACCAAGAAACATACTCTTAAGTATAGAGAACAAATTGATGTTTACAACAATGGGGTAGGTGGGGGATGGGTTAAATAGATGATGGGGATTAAGGAGTGCATTGCTGTCATGAGAACCAGGTGATGTTTGGAAACACTGATTCATTATGTTGTAAACCTGAAACTAATATTATCTGTATGTTAACTAACTGAAATTTAAATAAAAAGTTTTAAATAAGTGAAACGTGAGGCCACATGAAAAGAGGCACTGAAGGATGAAAGAGCACATAGAAGAAGAATCCCAGCCATACACCTGCTGTTGTATGAGACACAACTGAGGCATCTTAGATCATTTGCACCCAGTTGACCAATTCAGTCAATGCCACATGAAGACTTGGCTATCACTCCTGAAACAGTGCCTGAATTCCAGAGTCATAAATACAGAACAAATTTTTGTTTTAAACCACTAAGTTGTGGGGTAGTCTTTCTGCAGTTATAACAAATAGAGATAGGTACCAGTAGTGGGGTTCAGCCATAGCAAAAAACCAAAATCATGTTTCAGGCCATGGTTTGGGATCAACAAAGGCAGAGTTTGGAATATTAGCAAGGAGATGATTAGAGGGGCTAGAGGAGTAATGAGGAAACTGAGATTAGATTTCTATCATAGTGACATGTTTGGTGACACTGTCTTCAGAATAAACATGGAATACAGAAAATGTATACGTTTCCTTAAGGATATGGCTCAAGAGTATTCTAGGCAGAATACTGACAGCACCAGATGATTATTTCAACCAGCATGTGACAAAGTACAGAAATAGAGACCCTAAGAAGAAATACTTAGGATCAGTTTTCAAATGATTTTAGAGAAAATATAGAAGGCCCATGACGGCATCCAAATGGAAAAAAAAAAAAATTCCATGTAAGAAATAGCTTCAGAATAAAGAATAAATCAATGACGTGGCTCTGAGCCCCTTCGTTAAGTTTTCTGAAATATTAGGGACAGTGCCCAGTAGAATCTTGGCTAGAAAATAAGATATCCAAGAATCCTACAGGTTTTGTCCACATTAGCCAAGTACACTTAAAGTAGACAAATATGTCTCAGACACAATTATGGATGTGGCTTTTGAAGCATAAAGTATACACAAAAAAGTTTCCTAAGATATGTACAAAGTTTATAGAGAATTATTCTGGTAACACAATAGCTAAATTGGACTAAGAAGGACAGAGTGGAAAATACAGAGTCCTATTGGCAAAAAGCTTGAAAGGACACTACACAGAAGACGATATCCAAATAGCAAACATTTGAAAAGTTGCTCACTACCATTCCTCAACGGGATGTGTAGATCAAAACTACAAGATGCCACTACACACTAGCTTCAATGAACTGCTACATTTAGAAGACTAAAAACTGTTGTGAAGATACAAAACATTTATTTCTCTCCTATATTGATGGTAGGGGTGTAAAATGTCACAGCCACTATGGAAAAGCAAGGCCATTTCTCAAGCATGAAAAATATTCTGACCCTATGTTCCAGCAACCCAACTCGTAAGCGTGTACACAAGATAAATGAGAGCAAATGTCCATGGAAAGATTTATACAAGAATGCTCTTGTCAGCTTTATTTATTTCTCCCTCCAAATTTAGGGGGAAAACATTGTTCATATTCAGAAAATGGAATGTTTATTAACAAGAAACATGGATCAATCTCAAAAGAAATACATTGAATTTAAAAACCCAGACACAAAACAACACATATTTTATGGTCCCATTTATGTTGCTTTCAAAAACATACAAAACTAAACCATGTTGATAAAAATAAGAATAGTGGTTATTTCCAGGGATGTAATTGGCTGAAAATGATCTAGAGGGAAATTCCTCATGTGTTCGAAATACTCTGTATCTTGTCCTTTGTCATGGTCAGAAGGTATATACTTGCTCAAAAATTCATTTACTTGTATATGGAAGGCTTGATCATTTTATTTTACATAAATTACCACTCAGTAAACTTTAGAAAAAAATACCATGTACATGCAGGCACACACTAACATTGACCCTCTACTTAATTTCTGAGGATGTGTCCTCCATACATTCAAAAAGTGACACATTTAGGTTTAATTATTAAAGAACACGTTGTGATAACCAAAAAATTGTAAATGCCTTATATTTTCCTCATTAGGAGAAAAAAATAAAGTTACATGTTAACAAACTGAATAATAAACAGCCACACATATAAAGAGTTAGGAAACACTTTAAGTATTAACACAAAAAATTTACCAAGATAAACTGTAAGTGAAAAATAAGGTACAAGATATTGTATGATATGTTTCAAATATGTTCAAAACAGGAAAATAAACCAATGTACATAAATATTATTTACAGAGTCACAATTTTGAAAATTTACACAAGAAATTGTTTGTTTTCTCTCTGGTTGGATGGGTTATAGGTTATGGATGGGGGAATGCGATGGGAAGACCTCTTGAGCAACTTTTTTTTTTTTACCTTAAAAATGTTTATGCATACATATTACCTATGCAAAATTAAATGTATGCTTAAAACAGCAAGTTTTTTCCTATTACTAAACTCATCTTGTCTGAGTCACTTCCATGTTTTTAAATTGCAATGCTATTATTTATAGTTAATCCCTCCAAATTCTTGAGTTATCCTTATTCCTCTTTTCAGACATCATGTCTATCACCAAGTCCAAATGACTGTACCATAAAAATACATGTTGAGTTCTCTTTATTCTTTCTGCTACCCACTTCCTTCCTCCATTCTCCAGCAGGCTAAGTCCCCAAATTTTCCTGAGCATAGTACTGCAAAATCTTGAAACTGTTCTTGCTTTTACACTTGCCTCCTTCAAATCCCTCTTCCCCACAGTGGCCAGAGTGGCCTTCAGATTACAAAAGCCCTACTGTAATTGTGAGTACACAGGTAGAAGAATGACTACATGCCGTATCCTGTGCAACTGCTGCCTACCTCTCTGACATGGCCTCATACTTTTCCTCCATCTGCCCATGACTTAATCACCACGTGGGTTCTTTTCTGTTCCTCCATGCACCAGCTCTTTCACCTCCATGGTCTTTGTTCTTGCTCTTCCCATTGCCTGTTCTGCGCCGTCCCATAGCTAGATTTATCTAGTTATTCAGCTTAAATGTCACCCCCTCAAAAAGGGCTTTTCTAATACCCAACCTAAAAGAACACCCTACTTGTCCCCATTTGTTCTCCAACATATCACTCTGCTATATTCTTCATTTTTGACAGTTTTAAACCTATCCTCTTTGCTCTTTGACTGGCTCCCTCCACTGGAATATAAACTCCCTGAGAGCAAGGACTTCATGTACCACAACTAGTGCTGAATTGCTGACCCATCCATACACTAAGCCTTCCAAATGATAGATACTTACAACATGTTGTAAAAGAAAGAAATTCCTTCCCACGGTTTCTGATTGGGAAATATCTGAGGAATCTGCAACAGTTTCCCAAAGAAACAACCATCGTGGGTGGAGCCAGGACTACAATCTTGTCCTCTGAATTCCAGTCTCATATTTTCATCACTACTGGATGCCTTGTGTAGTAAACTAGTTCAGGTCATCCTAAGATACACCTCTTAAAACACACACACGCACGCACACACACACACACACATCTTTCTTTTTAATATTATAAAATTGCCTGAGATTAGAAAGCTTCCTCAGCTGAGATGAGAGGACTTCTGGAGACTAGTTGATATCTCTACATGACTTTCAATTCTTTTTTTTAATGAAATTTATTGTCAAATTGGTTTCCTTACAACACCCAGTGCTCATCCCAAAAAATGCCCTCTTCAATACCCATCACCCACCCTCTCCTCCCTCCCACCCCCCATCAACGCTCAGTTTGTTCTCAATTTTTAAGAGTCTCTTACGCTTTCGCTCTCTCCCACTCTAACCTTTTTTTTTCCTTCCCCTCCCCCATGGGTTTCTGTTAAGTTTCTCAGGATCCACCTAAGAGTGAATCCATATGGTATCTGTCTTTCTCTGTATGGCTTATTTCACTTAGCGTCACACTCTCCAGTTCCATCCACGTTGCTACAATGGGCCATATTTCATTCTTTCTCATTGCCACGTAGTACTCCATTGTGCCTATAAACCACAATTTCTTTATCCATTCATCAGTTGATGGACATTTAGGCTCTTTCCATAATTTGGCGATTGTTGCGAGTGCTGCTAAAAACATTGGGGTACAAGTGCCCCCATGCATCAGTATTCCTGTATCACTTGGGTAAATTCCTAGCAGTGCTACTGCTGGGTCATAGGGTAGGTCTATTTTTAATTTTCTGAGGAACCTCCACACTGCTTTCCAGAGTGGCTGCACCAAGTTGCATTCCCACCAACAGTGCAAGAGGGTTCCCGTTTCTCCACATCCTCGCCAGCATCTATAGTCTCCTGATTTGTTCATTTTGGCCACTCTGACTGGCATGAGGTGATATCTGAGTGTGGTTGTGATTTGTATTTCCCTGATGAGGAGCGACGTTGAGCATCTTTTCATGTGCCTGTTGGCCATCTGGATGTCTTCTTTAGAGAAGTGTCTATTCATGTTTTTTTGCCCATTTCGTCACTGGATTATTTGTTTTTCGGGTGTGGAGTTTGGTGAGCTCTTTATACATTTTGGATACTAGCCCTTTGTCCGATATGTCATTTGCAAATATCTTTTCCCATTCTGTTGGTTGCCTTTTAGTTTTGTTGACTGTTTCCTTTGCTGTGCAGAAGCTTTTAATCTTCATGAGGTCCCAATAGTTCATTTTTGCTTTTAATTCCCTTGCCTTTGGGGATGTCTCAAGTAAGAAATTGCTACGGCTGAGGTCAGGGAAGTCTTTTCCTGCTTTCTCCTCTAGGGTTTTGATGGTCTCCTGTCTCACATTCAGGTCCTTTATCCATTTTGAGTTTATTTTTGTGAATTGTGTGAGAAAGTGGTCTAGTTTCAATCTTCTGCATGTTACTGTCCAGTTCTCCCAGCACCATTTGTTAAACAGACTTTTTTCCATTGGATGTTCTTTCCTGCTTTGTCAAAGATTAGTTGACCATACGTTTGTGGGTCTAGTTCTGGGGTTTCTATTCTCTTCCATGGGTCTACGTGTCTGGTTTTGTGCCAATACCATGCTGTCTTGATGATGACAGCTTTGGAGTAGAGGCTAAAGTCTGGGATTGTGATGCCTCCTGCTTTGGTCTTCTTCAAAATTACTTTGGCTATTTGAAGCCTTTTGTGCTTACATATAAATTTTAGGATTGCTTGTTCTAGTTTCGAGAAGAATGCTGGTGCAATTTTGATTGGGATTGCATTGAATGTGTAGATAGCTTTGGGTAGTATTGACATTTTGACAATATTTATTCTTCCAATCCATGAGCATGGAATGTTTTTCCATTTCTTTATATCTTCTTCAATTTCCTTCATAAGCTTTCTATAGTTTTCAGCATACAGATCTTGTACATGTTTGGTTAGATTTATTCCTAGGTATTTTATGCTTCTTGGTGCAATTGTGAATGGGATCAGTTTCTTCATTTGTCTTTCTGTTGCTTCATTATTAGTGTATAAGAATGCAACTGATTTCTGCAGATTGATTTTGTATCCTGCAACGTTGCTAAATTCATGTATCAGTTCTAGCAGACTTATGGTGGAGTCTATCGGATTTTCCATGTATAATATCATGTCATCTGCAAAAAGTGAAAGCTTCACTTCATCTTTGCCAGATTTGATGGCTTTGATTTCCTTTTGTTGTCTGATTGCTGATGCTAGGACTTCCAACACTATGTTAAACAACAGTGGTGAGAGTGGGCATCCCTGTCGTGTTCCTGATCTCAGGGAAAAAGCTCTCAGTTTTTCCCCATTGAGGATGATGTTAGTTGTGGGCTTTTCATAAATGGCTTTTATGATCTTTAAGTATGTTCCTTCTATCCCGACTTTCTCGAGGGTTTTTATTAAGAAAGGTTGCTGGATTTTGTCAAAGGCCTTTTCTGCATCGATTGACAGGATCATATGGTTCTTATCCTTTCTTTTATTAATGTGATGTATCAGGTTGATTGATTTGCGACTGTTGAACCAATCCTGCATCCCAGGAATGAATCCCACTTGATCATGGTGAATAATTCTTTTTATATGCTGTTGAATTCGATTTGCTAGTATCTTCTTGAGAATTTTTGCATCCATATTCATCAGGGATATTGGCCTGTAGTTCTCTTTTTTTTACTGGGTCTCTGGCTGCTTTAGGAATCAGAGTAATACTGGCTTCATAGAATGAGTCTGGAAGTTTTCCTTCCCTTTCTGTTTTTTGGAATAGCTTGAGAAGGATAGGTATTACCTCTGCTTTAAACGTCTGGTAGAACTCCCCTGGGAAGCCATCTGGTCCTGGACTCTTATTTGTTGGGAGATTTTTGATAACTGATTCAATTTCCTCACTGGTTATGGGTCTGTTCAAGCTTTCTATTTCTTCCTGATTGAGTTTTGGAAGTGTGTGGGTGTTTAGAAATTTGTCCATTTCTTACAGGTTGTCCAGTGTGTTGGCATATAATTTTTCATAGTATTCCCTGATAATTGCTTGTATTTCTGAGGGATTGGTTGTAAGAATTCCATTTTCATTCATGATTTTATCCATTTGGGTCATCTCCCTTTTCTTTTTGAGAAGCCTGGCTAGAGGTTTATCAATTTTGATTTTTTTTTCAAAAAACCAACTCTTGCTTTCATTGATCTGCCCTACAGTTTTTTTAGATTCTATATTGTTTATTTCTGCTCTGATCTTTATTATTTCTCTTCTTCTGCTGGGTTTGGGGTGGTTTTGCTGTTCTGCTTCTATTTCCTTTAGGTGTGCTGTTAGATTTTGTATTTGGGATTTTTCTTGTTTCTTGAGATAGGCCTGGATTGCAATGTCTTTTCCTCTTAGGACTGCCTTTGCTGCATCCCAAAGCATTTGGATTATTGTTTTTTCATTTTTGTCTGTTTCCATATATTTTTAAATTTCTTCTGTAATTGCCTGGTTGACCCATTCATTCTTTAGTAGGGGGTTCTTTAACCTCCATGCTTTTGGAGGTTTTCCAGACTTTTTCCTGTGGTTGATCTCAAGCATCATAGCATTGTGGTCTAAAAGTATGCATGGTATGATCTCAATTCTTGTATACATATGAAGGGCTGTTTTGTGACCCAGTATGTGATCTATCTTGGAGAATGTTCCATGTGCACTCGAGAAGAAAGTATATTCTGTTGCTTTGGGATGCAGAGTTCTAAATATATCTGTCAAGTCCATCTGGTCCAATGTATCATTCAGACCCTTGTTTCTTTATTGACCCTGTGTCTAGATGATCTGTCCATTGTTGTAAGTTGGGTATTAAAGTCCCCTGCAATGACCACATTCTTATCAATAAGGTTGCTTATGTTTATGAGTAATTGTTTTATATATTTAGGGGCTCCCATATTTGGTGCAAAGATATTTATAATTGTTAGCTCTTCCTGATGGATAGACCCTGTAATTATTATATAATGCCCTTCTTCATCTCTTGTTACAGCCTTTAATTTGAAGTCTAGTTTGTCTGATATAAGTATGGCTACTCCAGCTTTGTTTTGACTTCCAGTGGCATGATAAATAGTTCTCCATCCCCTCACTTTCAATCTGAAGGTGTCCTCAGATCTAAAATGAGTCTCTTGTACACAGAAAATAGATGGGTCTTGGTTTTTATCCATTCTGATACCCTATGTTTTTTGGTTGGTGCATTTAGTCCATTTACGTTCAGTGTTATTATAAAAAGATATGGGTTTAAAGTCATTGTGATGTCTGTAGGTTTTATGCTTGTAGCGATGTCTCTGGTACTTTGTCTCACAGGATCCCTCTTAGGATCTTTTCTAGGGCTGGTTTATTGGTGACAAATTCCTTCAGTTTTTGTTTGTTTGGGAAGACCTTTAGCTCTCCTTCTATTCTAAATGACAGATTTGCTGGATAAAGGATTCTCAGCTGCATATTTTTTTCTGTTCATCACATTGAAGATTTCCTGCCGTTCCTTTCTGGCCTGCCAAGTTTCAGTAGATAGATCGGTCACGAGTCTTATAGGTCTCCCTTTATATGTTAGAGCACGTTTATCCCTAGCTGCTTTCAGAATTTTCTCTTTATCCTTGTATTTTGCCAGTTTCACTATAATATGTCATGCAGAAGATCGATTTGAGTTACATCTGAAGGGAGTTCTCTTTGCCTCCTGGATTTCAATGCCTTTTTCCTTCCTCAGATCAGGGAAGTTCTCAACTATTATTTCTTCAAGTACTCCTTCAGCACCTTTCCCTCTCTCTTCCTCCTCTGGAATACCAATTATGCGTAGATTATTTCTCTTTAGTGCATCACTTAGTTCTCTAATTTTCCCCTCATACTCCTGAAGTTTTTCATCTCACTTTTTCTCAACTTCTTCTTTTTCCATAATTTTATCTTCTAGTTCACCTATTCTCTCCTCTGCCTCTTTATTCTGAGCTGTGTCGTCTCCATTTTATTTTGCAGCTCATTAATAGTATATTTTACTCCTCCTGGCTTTTCCTTAGTCCCTTGATCTCTGTAGCAATAGAGTCTCTGCTGTCCTTTATACTGTTTTCAAGTCCAGCGATTAATTTTATGACTATTATTTTAAATTCACTTTCTGTTATATTGTTTAAATCGTTTTTGATCAGTTCGTTAGCTGTTGTTATTTCCTGGAGATTCTTTTGAGGGGAATTCTTCCGTTTCATCATTTTGCATAGTCCCTGGAGTGTTGTGGAACTGCAGGGCACTTCCCCTGTGCTGTCTTGAATAACTTGCATTGGTGGGTGGGGCCGCAGTCAGACCTGATGTCTGCCTCCAGCCCACCGGCTGTGGCCACAGTCAGACTGGTGTGTGTCTTCTCTTCCCCTCTCCTAGGGGCGGAATCACTGTAGGGTGGTGTGGCCCGTCTGGGCTACTTGCACACTGCCAGACTTGTGGTGGTGGGGATCTGGCGTATTAGCTGGGGTGGATCGACTAGGTGCACAGGGGCGGGAGGGGAAGGCTCAGCTTGCTTTTTTGGGAGATCCGCTTCAGGAGAGGCCTACGGAACTGGGAGGGAGTCAGGCCTGCCACCAGAGGGATGGATCCACAGAAGCACAGCGTTGAGTGTTTGCGGGGTGCAAGCAAGTTCCCTGACAGGAACTGGTTCCCTTTGGGATTTTGGCTGGGGGATGGGTGAGGGAGATGGCACTGGTGAGTGCCTTTGTTCCCCGCCAAGCTGAGCTCTGTTGTCAGGGACTCAACAACTCTCCCTCCCGTTGTTGTTGTCCTCTAGCCTTCCTGCTCTCTGAGCAGCGCTGTTAACTTATAACATTCCAGATGTTAAGTCCCGCTGGCTGTCAGAACACACTCTGTCTGTCCCCTCTGCTTTTGAAAGCCAGACTTGGGGGCTCTGCCTTGCAGGGCAGGCTGTCCCTCCACTGCCCCAGCTCCCTCCCTCCAGTCCATGTAACACGCACAGCCTCTCCGCCTCTCTGCCCTTCCTACCCTCTTCCGTGGGCCTCTCGTCTACGCTTGACTCTGGAGAATCCCTTCTGCTAGTCTTCTCGTGGTTTTCTGGGTTATTTAGGCAGGTGTGGGTGGAATCTAAGTGATCAGCAGGACGCGGTGAGCCCAGTGTCCTCCTACTCTGCAATCTTCCTCTCTCTGACTTTCAATTAATTCTAAAACATTGTGATACATTCTGAGAAGTGAGAGCCTGGGAGTTTTATAATTAACAAACAAACAAACAAAAACAAAAACACTTTGTATTTCCAAAGATCACTCATCTCTCCTCTGCCCTCCTGTTCCCTTTCTTCTCTCCCCCAACTCTTTTTGTATCTGCACATGTGGCTTTGTGGTGCAGGTATCTCTGTGATTATGGTTTCTCTGTCCCTTTATTTTTTCTCCTATTTTTTCATAGGTGTCTTCTCATTTTTTTCCTTCTGTTCTTGTGTCTTTTCCATTTATCTTATATTTCTAGCTTTCTGTCTTTCTGAAATTTCAGCTTATGGATAACCTTTCAAGAAGCAAAATGACAGATATTCAAAGTTATTTGAAGTTATTTTCCTATTATTCAAACTTATTTTCCTATTTCCACAATAGGAAAAAACTTGCAAACAGCATTATCTCTATCTCTTTATTTCCTTTCTCTACCTTTCATCATGTCCCACTGCACCTCTGGCTGAACTGGATATAAATTTGAGCTAAAGTGTATTCGACTGTATATTGTATTTTTTTTTAATTTTACTTTGTTGTCTTAAATTTAATATAACTCAGATTTATCCCATCTTCACTTTTAATGTATAACAAAGAGAGTAATTAAAGGGAGCTTTGTATGATTAAATATTTTTTTCTGTATGTAATATTCCTAAGTTGACAAATAGACCTTCCTTTTTCCAATGCAAAACACATGAGCTAAATACACAAAAAAGTGAATAACTATAAATGCTATCACAAGAGAGAAATTCTTCTTGAGAGAACACATCCCTAGAAGAATTAGTGCATAAGACACCACAAAAATCTCTTATTTAAGGAGAATTATTCCTAAAAAAAAAGTTTTTTCAGCATAATATACTCTCCCTCTACCGAATTCTTTTGCTCCCAAAATATGCACATACTAACATACTTAACACTGACTTAGTCTCATTACTAACCTCTTATTAAACACCAATGCTTTCTCATCACTTACAAGAATTATATGAAAAGATCTAGAATAACTTTCCCAGACTTACTACTTTCATGATGCTTAATAAACATGTGTGACAGTCCATTAACACTGTCGCTGTTAAAACATCAAATTTAAAATGATGACATAATCCAGTGGGGTCTTAGCTGGCACATGTGTTGAATATTTTTAATCCTTAAAATGTTCTCTAATTCTGCTTGACATTCTAATTATTCCCACTGGAAGCACTCTGTATGCTTAAGATAGCTGTAAAACCCCCAAGCATACTCCCTGTTGCATCACAAATTAGAAAGCAGATTTCACAACTTACAATATCTTACTATGAGGACATACATTTAGGGAAACTTTCAGGAATGATCACTTAATCTCCTTTTCATCACAAGGAAGAGGATGGCCCCTTGTTTGAGAGTAGCACTGGAGGCCTAAGGAGGTAAAAATTTTGGTCATTCTTCATATTTAAAAAAATTGAGAGGAAGAATAGAAAAGAAGAGTCATACTAATTGTCTGGAACATCTGCTGCCTTAAAATGCTTAAGAATAGAATAATCCTGTGACAGAGAGAAAGGGTGAGATCTACATTGTGACATATAGCACTTTCTACCTTGTCCCTCAAATATGCCTCCCCAAAGTCCTCCTGATGCTTAATATTATATTAAAGGGGCTGACATCTTTCACTGCATGATTATAAACAAGTGAAAATGCCAGTATCTTAGGGAGATTCACCATCTGGATTTACATTTGAGTATCGCTCAAATGACTAGGTTTTCCCATGCTACTGCAGAGATAAGGGGGAGAAGAAAATTGGGAGTCACAAGTCAATGTGGGTAAATGAAAGAAAGGAAGAAGATGACAAAAATAGAGCAATGAGGAAGGAAAAGCAGAAGCTCTATGGAGAGAAATTGCAAGGAAAATAAAGGAATAAAAGATATGGCAAATGTAAAAAGAATAATTGAGAAAGTGAGTGTATAAAATAGAATTAGTAGGAAGAAAATGGGCAAATCTGAAAAATGTAAAGAAAAGCAAAAGGATATGAAAGGGGAGAGATAGAGGAGATGCTAGGAAGATGATCAGTCCCCAAATGCTTGGCTTTGAGAGCTGGTCTAATAGCATTTGGAATCTAGGCATACTTCATGTGGTCTGTCAACGCAGTGTTTCTGCACTCTGAGAAAGCAGGGGGCATGAGCACCCTCTCTACCTGTGCATCTTTAATGCCAGATGCATTTTTGTGTCAGTTGAAATAGCAAGGAAATTTAGAGATAATGAAAACATTCAGGTCTGTATCTTAGCCTATACTGACAATATTTCTTTGCCAATCTGACAGGAGCAAAAAGCTTGTCTCTGTGACAGTCTTTGCATTGGACTTTTTCCCCCTAGGATTTCATGTTATGCAGAGTAATGTTCAGCTGATGCACATCTGTCCTCAATCTGTGTGATGAGCACAATCTAAGAATCAGAGGAACAGAAACTATGTAAATGAGAATGGGAGAAGAATGTGGATTAAAGATGTGAAGGACGCAATTCTGTTAGTAACAGAGAGTAGAGGTGGATAATGGAAAAAAAAAAGCAGAGGAAGAGTAGGAGACTGCAACTCTCAGAGTGCTCCCTGTGTCTTAGAATTGTCAAGCCAAAGAAGCATGAAATAACTGTAAATGAGCACTTGGAATGCACAAAACCCAAGAAGCGCAGAAGGAGCTACTGACTTACTTTCCTAAGGGTAGGTTTCCATAAGCAGAGTAAGAAATGAATATGGAGGCCAATAGGCATCTAAGTGGGTAAAAGACCGAAGGAAGGTCCTAAGCAGTAATCTGAAGGCACCAAAGATGTTTTTTCCTATTTCCATTTGCTTATACTTAATATGTGTGAGTTTATACATATGTGAATAAGTATCTCTTTGCACAAATATGTGCCCATGTGTTATAAATTCCTTTTGCATAATATTTGGCTGCTAGTTACAAATGTTACCAATCACATAGTACGTATTTTCTCATGTTTCCTAATAGGTGTGCCCTAAAACACCAGCTTACTGCCTAAATTTCCCATGAGTTTATGGACTTTTTAAGGTTGATTTTTCTTTAATTGTTCCCCTTTCCCCCCCTTTCTACCTTCTTTTCCTAGGGATGCTAGCAATAATTTCTGTCAAATTTCTATTGGGAAGTTTTCCTTCTCCAGTCTTCCATATCAGTTTTATTGGCACATTAAAAAAAGATTTATTGAGATATAATCAACATATAAAATTTACCATTTTAAATGTATAACTCAATGGTTTTAAGTGCATTTACAGAGTTGTGCAAAAGCTTCATCACTAAACTTTTGGTTCCTTTCTCATAGCATAATGTTTTTGAGTTCACTCATATTGTAGCATGTCCCAATATGCCATTTGTTTTTCTTGCTAAACTGTATTCCATTATATCTACAGTACTTTTGAAAACTATTGCATGTAATTCAAAATCAAGGGAAATATCATTATATGTGACATTATAGTATTTTGTTAAAATTAGCAATCTTTCATTTTTTAAATCATTCATGTCAACAGTAAATAATGTACACATATCACAATATGAGTATTTATTAATAAAATATGGTTATACAATTATAGTAACATATAAATTATGTTTATATAAATAGAAAATAACTACAAATATAATTCTAAATACAATTGTTATTTAGACAAGATTGCAGCCTGAAAAGGGGAAATACTCCTGCAAGCAATATAATGACGATTTATCTGCCTAAATAAAGCAATACCCACTGATGGATGCTGATTAATAATATCCTCATCAGTTTAAACTGAGGAATACACACCTCTTATATTTCTTACCACTTGTGAGGAAAGAAAACCCATGGCAAAAAATAAAAATCTTAACTGCAATTCCTTTATTTTTCTCATCTGTCAAATGAGTATATCATTCTCTATGTTCTATATTACTAATCCCAGATCTAGCATGCTTTGATTTTATTAGCTTAGATATTCAAAATGTTTTATATATTCTGGTGTTTTATATGGAAATATTTGTGGAAGGGATGTCATCTGGCTATCATTCTGAGATTGGAGGAAAAAAGAGGTTATGGATATATGGTGATCAAATATAACTAGGTTAGGATTAATTAGGATTTAAGAACAAGGTGTGCAGCAGATTCAGGATGGGGACCCAACCAAGAGTGTAACTAGGGCAATAACTCTAAGTTAGGAGAATGTAGGGATCTTGTTTGAGATCCTAAACCATTTTGGAATAAAGGTGCACAAGGACACCAAAGAAGAATAAGTAAGAAACATTTAGAAAAGAAGGCATAGAACTAGGGAGTCTACAGGAACCAAAGGAAAGAAGAACTTGCAAAAGTACTTTGGTCTGTGGGAATGAGAAGAAGTGACCAAAACCCAGCAACTAATGTAAACATTACAGAAAGTACACCACCACTAACAACCAAACAAACAAAAAACCAACAAACCCGAAAAATTTAATAATGATTAAGTTTTGCTGTAATCAGGAAATTTCAGCTATATCTCAAGCAAAGTAGCTCAGAGTCATAGAGGAGCACAATTACATAGAAGCAGCACGTGGTTAAATGGGAATGAGAGTGTGGTTATAAAAACAATTTCTTTTGGGGGAAATCAAGAAATGAAGGGTAGAAAGATCAGCCCAAAACACAAGACAGTTATGAGCATGCATTGCTTTCAGCTAGGCAAGTCCTGGAAGTGGTAAATGATTTTATCTGAGAAGAGCTATGGAGTAGATGAAAAGGTAGTTATAACATATGATTCTTTGTTCTTTGTTATTATGCAGAGGAGAGATGGAGAGGGAGAACAGCACAGTGGTGACAGAATTTATCCTCCTTGGTCTGACCCAGTCCCAACAGGCTCAACTTCTGGTCTTTGTGCTAGTCTTAGTTTTCTACCTCATCATCCTCCCTGGAAATCTACTCATCATCCTCACCATCAGATCAGACCCTGGCCTCACAGCCCCCCTCTACTTCTTTCTGGGCAATTTGGCTTTCCTGGATGCATCCTACTCCTTCATTGTGGCTCCCAGGATGCTGGTGGACTTCCTCTCTGAGAAGAAAATAATCTCCTACAGAGGATGTATCACTCAGCTTTTTTTCTTGCACTTTCTTGGAGTAGGGGAGATGTTCCTTCTCGTTGTGATGGCCTTTGACCGCTACATGGCCATCTGTCATCCGTTACGCTATTCCACTGTCATGAGCCCTAGAGTGTGCTATGCCTTGCTGTTGGCTCTGTGGCTTGGGGGCTTTACTCATTCCATTGTGCAAGTAGCCCTTATTCTCCACTTGCCCTTCTGTGGCCCAAACCAGCTAGATAACTTCTTCTGTGATGTGCCACAGGTCATCAAGCTGGCCTGCACAGACACCTTTGTGGTGGAGCTCCTGATGGTCTCCAACAGTGGCCTGCTTACCCTGCTGTGCTTCCTGGGGCTTCTGGCCTCTTATGCTGTCATCCTCTATCGTGTGAAGGGACACACCTCTGAAGGCAAACACAAGGCTCTTTCCACATGTACCACACACATTATCATTGTGTTTCTCATGTTTGGACCTGCCATCTTCATCTATACTCGCCCCTTCAGAGCCTTCCCAGCTGACAAAGTGGTTTCCCTCTTTCACACAGTGATCTTTCCTTTGATGAACCCTGTGATTTATACTTTTCGCAACCAGGAAGTGAAAGCTTCCATGAAGAGGTTACTGAGTCATCACATGATTTGCTGAATAGAAGAATGAAATAAGCTACAAATAAGAAAATCTAGTTGGAATTAATTAAATCACTTATTTATTAATGCACAAGGACACCATTGCATTTTAGCAAATATTGCATTTATTAAGCTCTTGCAATTTTCAGGCACTATTCTAGGTATGTGAATAAGGCAGTTGAGAGTCTAGGTCTCTTGGGTTATATTCAAGTAGATAAAAACAGATTGAGCTATTAAACTGAAAATGACCTCTAGGAACTTGTTGGATTGAGCACTGGGTGTTGTATGTAAGTGATGAACCATGGAAATCTACCTCCCAAACCAAGAGCATACTGTACACACTGTATGTGTATATATGTAATTCATTATACATATAATTGTAAACTATATTAAAAAAAAGAAAATTACCGCTAATATCCAAAAGAGATAGTTATCTGAAACAAATAAAAAATACTGTTATGATAGAGTTTGAGTAGAGATGGGAGTTTTTGCCTATGGTAGTTAAGCAAGGTCTTGTTGAATTGTGGTTAGCTGATATCCAGATGAAACATCCATGCAATTTTCTGGGGACACAAAATTCTAGGAAAAGAGGCACAAAGATCTTATAAATTGATACATTTGAAGACCACAAAGATGAATATAGTAGCTTGTCAAATAAGTTGATATATGTAAATAAGAATGTACTAAACACTGTACAGAAAATAGTATGATATATTCATGGTTTTATATATATATGTGTATATATACATATATATATATATATATATAGAGAGAGAGAGAGAGAGAGAGAGAGAGAGAGAGACAATAATGAAAAATGAAAGACACGTAATAGGACTATTATGGATATAATTGGTATAAATTTGCTTTATTGTCTTTATATTTATTTATATTTTTTCACATTTTCTGCTTCTTTTTGTTTAACTGAAAAAGACAAATAAACAGATTCCCTCATAGAGTCTCTCATTCATCTTTTTCTGCTTTAATTCACTTAGCATAATATATTCTAGTTCCATCCACATTGTTGAAAATGGCAAGATTTCTTTTTTTGATCACCGAGTAGTATTCCATTGTGTGTATGTGTGTGTGTGTGTGTGTGTGTGTGTGCGTGTGTGTGTGTGTGTATAACCTCTTCTTTATCTATTTGTAAGTTGATGGTTATGTGGGATCTTTCCATAATTTGGCTATTGTTGATAGTGCTCTATAAACATTGGGTATGATGTGCCCCTTCAAATCAGCATTTTTGTATCCTTTGGATAAATACATAGCAGTGCAATTGCTGAGTCATAGGGGGGTTTATATTTTTTATTTTTTTGAGAAACCTCCATACTGTTTCCCAAAGTGGTTGCACCAGTTTGCATTCCCACCAACAGTGCAAAAGGGTTCCCCTTTCTCCATATCCTCACCGCATGTTGTTTCCTGAGTTAATTTTAGTTATTCTGACAGGTGCGAGGTGTTATCTCATTGTGGTTTTGATTTGTATTTCCCTGGTGATGAGTGATGTTGAGCAATCTTTTCATGTGTCTGTTAGCCATCTGCATATCTTATTTGGAAAAGTGTCTATTCATGACTTCTGCCCATTTCATCATTGGAGTATTTGGTTTTTTTGGTGTTCAGTTTGGTAACTTCTTCATACACTTCGGTTACTAACCCTTATCTGATATGTCATTTGTAAATATCTTCTCCCATTCTGTTGATTGCCTTTTTAGTTTTGTTGATTGATTCCATCAACATACAGAAGCTTTTCATCTTGATGAGGTCCCAATAGTTCATTTGCTTTTGTTTCCCTTGCCTCAGGAGACATATCTAGTAAGAAGTTACTGTGGCTGAGGTCAGAGAGGTTGCTGCCTGTTTTCTCCTGTAGGATTTTGATTGTTTCTTATTTCACATTTAGGTATTTCATACATTTTGATTTTTTGTGTGTGTATGGTGTAAGAAAGTGGTCCAATTTCATTCTTCTGCAAATCACTGTCCAGTTTTCCCAGCACCATTTTCTGAAGTGACTGTCTTTTTTGCATTGGATACTCTTTCTTGCTTTGTTGAAGATTAGCTGGCCATACATTTATGGGTCCATTTCTGTATTATCTATTCTGGTCCATTAATATATGTGTTTATTTTTTGTGGCAGTACTATACTGTCTTGATGATTACAGCTTTGTAAAACAGCTTAAAGTCTGGAAATGTGATGCCTCCAGTTTTCCTTTGATTTTTCAACATTACTTCGGCTATTTGGGATCTTTTCTAGTTCCCTAAAATTTTGGGATTGTTTGTTCTAGCTCTGTGAAGAATGCTGGTGTTATTTTGATAGGAATTGCATTTAATGTGTAGATTGCTTTGCGTAGTATCGACATTTTAACAATGTACGTTCTTCTGATCCATAAGCATGGAATGCTTTAACATTTCTTTGTGTTTTCAATTTCTCTCATGAGCTTTCTATAATTTTCAGCATACAGATATTTCACCTCTTTGATTAGGTTTAGTCCTAGGTATCTTATTGTTTTGGGTGCAATTTGGGATCGATTGCTTGATTTCTCTTTCTGCTGCTTCATTATTGGTGTATGCAGATGCAACCAATTTCTGCATGTTGATTTTACATCATGCAACTTTGATGAATTCAATTATCACTTCTAGCAGTTTTTTGGTGAAATATTTTTGGTTTCCCATGTAGAGTATCACATCATGTCATCTGCAAAGTGTCAAAGTTTAACTTCTTCTTTGCAAATTTGAATGGCTTTTATTTATTTTTATTTTCTGATTGCCAAGGAAAGGACTTCCAGTACTATATAGAACAATAGTGGTAGGAGAGGACATCCCTGTCATGTTCCTGACCTCATGGGGAAAGCTTTCCATTTTTCCCCATTAAGGATGATATTTGCTGTGGGCCTTTCATAATGGCTTTTATGATGTTGAGGTATGTTCCTTCTACCCCTTTTTTCTTGAGGGTTTTTATCAAGAAAGAATGCTGTATTTTGTCAAATGTTTTTTTTTCTGCATCTATTGTAAGGACATTTGTTTGTTTATTTGAACAAATTATAGATGAGAATTTCTCTAATCTGGGGAAGGAAATAGGCATTCAAGTCCAAGAGGCACAGAGAATTACTTTCAAAACCAACAAAAACAATGAACACCATGACATATTATAGTGAAACTTGCAACATATAAATATAAAAAGAAAATTCTAAAAGTAGCTAGGAACAAAATGTCCTTAACCTAACAATGGTTGACTCATAAGGTAAGTAGCAGATCTCTCCATTGGAATTTGGCAAGCCAGAAGGGAGTGGCAGAAAATATTCAATGTGCTGAACAGGAAAAATATGCAGCCAAGAATTCTTTATCCAGCAAGGCTCTCACTCAGAATAGAAGGAGAGAGATAGACTTTCCAGACAAATAAAAACTAAAGGAGTTCGTGACCACTAAACTAGTCCTGCAAGAAATTTTAGGGGGACTCTCTGAGTGAAGAAAAAAAAAAAAACACACCAAAGCAGCAAAGACTACAAAGACCAGAGAACATCACCAAAAACACCATTTCCACATAACACAATGATACTAAATTCAAATCTTTCAATAATCACTCTGAATGTAAATGGTCTAAATGCTCCAATCAAAAGGCATAGGGTAGGGGGACCTGGGTGGCTCAATTGGTTAGCATCCAACTTGCCTCAGTTCATTATCTCGTGGTTCTTGAGTACGAGCCCTGTGTTAGGCTCTGTGCTGACAACTCAGAGGCTGGAACCTGCTTTGGATTCTGTGTCTTCCTCTCTATCTGCCCCTCCCCTACTCTCACTTGGTCTTTCAAAAATAAATAAGCATTTAAAAAATTAAAAAAAATATGATATCACAATGAATTAAAAAAAAAACAATATCCATCAATATGCTGCCTACAGGAGACTCATTTTCGACCTAAAGACACCTGCAGATTGAAAGTCAGGGGATGGAGAATCATGTATCATTGTAATGGACTTCAAAAGAAGGCCAGAGTAGCCATATTTATATCAGACAACCTAGATTTTAAAACAAAGACTGTAACAAGTGGAAAAGAAAGGCATTATATCATAATTAAGAGGTCTATCCATTAAGAAGATGTAACAATTGTAAATATATATGCCCCCAACTTGGAGATATCCATATATATAAATCAATCACAAACATAAAAAACCCACTGATAATAATACCGTCATAGTAGATTTTAAACCAACTTACAGTAATGGACAGATCATCCAAACAGAAAATCAGCAAGGAAACAATGGCTTTGAATAACAACTGAAGCAGATGGAGTTAGCAGATACATTCAGAACATTTCATCCAAAAGCAGCAGAATACACACTCTTCTTGATAGCACATGGAATGTTCTCCAGAATAGATCACATACTAGGTCACAAATCAGCCCTCAACAGGTACAAAAAGACTGAAATCATACTATGCATATTTCAAATCATAATGCTATGAAACTTGAAATCATCAAAGAAAAAATTTGGAAAGCACTACAATACATTGAGGTTAAGGAACATTCTACTAAAGAATGAATGGGTTAACCAGGAAATTAAAGTATAAAAAAAAAATAACATGGAAGCAAATGAAAATGAAAATACGTCATCCAAACACTTGGGATGCGTTAAGTCCAGGTGTAAGAGGCAAATACATTGCAATTCAGGCCTATTTGAAGAAGCAAAAAAGGTCCCAAATACACTATGTAACCTTACAATTAAAGGAGCTAGAAAAGGAGCAGCAAATCAAGCCCAAAGCCAGCAGAAAAGGGAGATAATAAAGATTAGAACAGAAACAAATGATATACATACAAAAAAACAAGAAGAGATCAACGAAACTAAAAACTGGTTTTTGAAAAAGTAAACAAAATTGAGAAACACCATGCCAGACTTATCAAAAAAGACGACCCAAATAGGTAAAATCATGAATAATGAGGAGATCACAACCAACACCACAAAAAAAATCAAACAATCAAAAGAGAATATGATGAAAAATTATATGCTGACAAACTGGACAAGATGAAGAAATGGACAAATTCCTAGATACACACTACCAAAACTCAAACAGGAAGAACAGAAAAATTTGTTGTGGCTTTAATGTTAATTTTAGGACCACAAATACATACTGCACAATTGTAATGTACCACAGTCCAACTGCAATACATGGGTGACACTCATGGACCACAGTTAGTGATACAAATATCCCATTAGTGAAACTTCCATTTCCTACCATTTACCTTCTCCCCACTCTGGTGTTGGTGCTGTTTTAGATTAATGTCTGCTGTTATCTACTGAGATAACATATTCAACAAGGTATTGTTATTACTTTCACTGTGTATGGTCATTTACCTTGTAGAGACATTTATGGAATGGAAATTGTTTTCAATCTCTTCCTGTTTCATTTTGTATAGCTATCGCTCCATGTTCACTAATGTTTTCTTCTTCACTGACATCTCTGCAAGTAATACCATCCAGTGCATTTTTTCAGCCGAGAAGTAGAATAGCTCAATTCCATATCTCAATTTAGATTTAAAAAATTCTACTGTGGCCCTACTTAACCATTGTAGTGCAGCAGTACTACCTCTTCTGATGACCAAGGTAAATTACTTACAAGATAGTGACACCTTTCATTGTCATGATGTCTCTGGGGAAGGAAAACATAAAGTGATTGAGTGGCAGTGAAGCTTGAGGTTAATAGAAATCTTACTGCATCACTGGTGAAAGCATATCCCAGAACTTCTGGAACTAGAGAGCCTGAAGCTGTGGGAAAAGAAAGCATAAATTCTACAAGTGTTTTATAGAGTTTGAAGACATACAGAGAATATCCGTGTTCTTAACCCTACAGATTCTGTTTACTGGGAACAAAATTACATCTAATGTCATTAAATAAGAGTATACACTACATCCTAGAGGATGCCATCTCAAGACACCAGGATACAATCTAAACACCGTGATGCTCAAAGTCAGTCTTAATATAAAATGATGCAGGGCATGATGGACACCTACATCTCCATAGTCAATTGAACCTCCATGGTCAGATGGTCCATACCTACGGGGTTTAGTAGAATGTCAGTGGCTAATTTCCAACTCATGCATAGTTCTCTGCTGCACATGGCATACACATGCTATGATCCTGTGAAACTACGTTGTGACTCTCCTATTAGAATGTGGAAAAAAACTAATGAATGGTTTATTTCTCAGGAGAGATAACTTTAATACTGTATGATTAACCTGGATAAATGGCCCTAGGGGTAAGGCTACTTTTACTTTGTTCTAGATCTGATAAGATGCCTCCCCTGAACTAAGTTTACAAAACTGGAAACCTCATGTCGATCAATAAATATTATATACAAGTTGGAATACACTGCCTCTAAAACTTGGAGAGGACTACCAGACATTATGCTTTCTTCTTAGTGGCACAGCGATGGTACAAGATGCAATACTTTAACTTTTAAGGAGATGCCTCAGCATCCTTGCTCTGGATAAACTCTCCAAAATTTCACAAATGTGGCAAGACCCTGCCATCCTAAATGATAATGGTTTTTGTCCTCACACTTGATTCGTCACAGTGGCTTAATCTGGGAAGAAAAAAGTGTTTTTTGTCTTATGCCCTATCTTAGGAATATTGAAAATTTCACTTAACTTCCCTTTAAGTAAGTGCACATCACATGTCCTTGACCTAAATTTTTGGTCTGCCTTTAATCAGCCATGATTGCAGTGTTATAATTAGATAGAGCTTTTATTTTCTAGTGTAAAACAATTATAGCATCTTAGTCCAATGTATGTGTAACAGTGCCACACTATCAACGGAGACTCCAAAACCCCATGTATGTATGTTCATTTTTAAATAATTTCTCCCAAAATGTCTGTAAAAATTCCTCACACATTTATACTCCAGAAAGAGTAAATAATAAAAGGATGTGTGCCATTATAGTCCCATTTTCCTTCCAATCCATCCTTTTTCCATTCTATAAATTTTCTCTTATTACAGGAAGCCCTGATTCATGAAGACTGCATTTCCAGCACCCTAGCATTTCTTGACCTCCAGATGGTTACAAATGGATATCACTGTTAGATTAATATAGGGTTTGAGGAAAAGAAAACGAATACACACACACACACACACACACACACACACACACACACACACACACTCTGCCTTAGCCCAAATATCTTCAGTAGTTCTCTGGCTCATTCTAGAACTCAGCAACACTTCCATGGCTCTAGCTCTCCTCGTGAAATTGGCCACTACATTTCCTACCTTTGTGTATAAGCCGTTATACTCAGAATAATCATCTCCCAAAGAGGTCCACACCCTAATATTGGAACTTGTGAATACGTCACCTTACATGGTAAATTGAACTTTGACAATATGATTATTTATAAACCTTGAAATGGGGAGGTTATCCTAGTTAATGTGGGTGGCCTCAATGAAATGCATGAGTTTTTAAAAGCATTGAACTCTTCATGGATCTAGAGAAAGAAAAAAGAAATCCAGAAAGGATGAATCTTGAGGAGGATTTGATTCAATATTTCTGGCTTCGAAGAGGAAGAAGATGTGACCAAAGAATACAGGCAATGTATAGAAAGTGAGAATAATGTCTGACAAAGATCAGCAAGGAAGTGGAAATGTTATTCTACAAACACCTGGAACTAAAGTTGGCCCTCAACCAGGCTGAGTCTGGGAGTAGTTTCTTCCCCCAAAGCCAATAAGGAATATCGTCCTGCCAACAACTTCATTGTATCCCAGAGAGAGAAAAGTTGGATTTCAGACTTATCCAACTATGAGGTAAGAAATTTGGGTTGGATGAAGCTTCTAGTTTTGGGGAAATTTTTTGAGGGAGAAGAAGAAAATGAATGCATGTCATTACCCTGGGGCTGTGGTAAGACTGTGTCTTCTCTTGCTGCTCCAGATTGGATTTGGTGGTAGATTCCATTTGATGTTCATCTTTGGTTTCCCCAAACATTTCCTATTAGCATCTCAGCCTTCATGTCACTAGTTTAATGAATTAAACTCCTCCTGCTTTATATATGTTTAACTGATAACACTGAACTGTAAATATTTATGGTACTTAATGTTAGTATAACAACAACACTATTGCAATTAGACCTGAGGAAATATGGAGCTGAGGATAGGCAAAGTGCTTGACTCTACCAGAAGTCAGCTCCTCTAAAGAATTTTCACCAGTAGCTGCCTGTTAATACTATTTACTTTCATGTTATTTGCCACTTCTGTCACATGGCAGGCTTCACAATGCCACTTAATGAATTCAGACATCTGTTTTGAATGAGGAATGGGGGAAGACTACTCAGCGGAGTCTCTTACACTGTCTGTACTAACTGCTAAACTGGTGAGGAAAATTAAACAGTGATTGCCACAGTGTAGTGAGATGCAGCTTTGTGGACAGGGTTGGAGACTCCATGGAAGTTGATAGACACCCCATCCCACAAAATGAGCTTTGAGGGCACCTGGGTAGACTCAGACAGTTAGGCCACTGACTCCTGATTTTGGCTCATGTCATTATCTCACAGTTGTAAGATCAAGTCCCACATTGGAGTCTGTGCTAAGCATGCAAACTACTTGGGATTCTCTCTATCCCTCTCTCTCTGCACCTCAATTGCTCCTGCTTACTCTCTCAAAATAAATAAATAAACTATAAAAAAATAAGAAAATGATCTTTCATTTTCAAGAAAGAAGGAAGGGTCATGTTTGGGAAACTATAACAAATTCTGCTATATCCAGTTGTCATCACTGTTTTTCAACATTACTGTCACCTTTTAGTTAATGGAATAAGGCACAGGAAATGTATAAGAAGAAAAAAAAAGTTATTAATGTCTGTAGATCATTTTGCCAGTACCTTCAAGAAAATAGGACACTGAACTGGCAAAAAAAAAAAATGACAAAAGAGATTTCCACAATGATACCATGTACCACATAAATATATAATAAATGGAAACAATAGCAATAAAGCAAATTATGTTAAAGAAAAAGATCATAGAATAGGAAAGTAGGAAATATGCAAAATTACACTGAACAAAAAATATGTTACCAAGATTAGAAGATTAGAATGTATTGTATCATAAAAGTAGGCAGACATTTAGAATGACATTAAAATCCTTCTGGATGAAAGACTCAATTTTGTAATTCTGTTCATTTTTTTCTACTTTTCTTATAGGTTTAATACTGTGATATTAAAATACCAATGGAACTTGTTTTAACTTTAGAAAATATATTTATTTAATTCAGAATAAAATATATAAGAATAAGCAAGAACACTCTGAATGAATAAAGCAATGACAACAGATTTGCCTTTCCATACATTAAATATACTGTAAACTAATGACTAGTAAAGTAAGTAGTAACACCACAAAAATTATCCAGGAATACAAAACAGGAAGTGAGTACTCCCAAAGAAGAGCCTGATTTATGAGCAAATTTGAAAGGTAATAAACAAAGCATAACAAATTCTTAGTGGAATGAATTATTATTTAATTGGAATGATGAAATTTATTTCACATTATTTCTGAAAAGTTCAGAAAGATTTGAGTTTATGTGAAAATCTCAGCCTTAATACAATGTAAAATAAAAATAATCTAGATCATTTATATTTTTCCTAAATATCACATTTATGAATGCTTTTTGTAGAAAACAAACTACTACAAAAGAAAGAACATCATATAAAATTCTCATTATTCAACTCTAGTCCTATCTCTCCACTGCCTGAGTATGGATTATTGCCTTTAAAGTATTATCAATTTTATAGGTGAAAAATGGTATCTTCTTTCTGCAATGTCAAAAGTCTTTTTTAACAATCCCAATTACTTTCTTACTACTGGTCTCTGAGGAATCTAAAACAATCAAATGAGTTCTCTCCTTTGTGCCTCCTACCAAGAGATACACTTATATACTGCTGTCTTTTGAAGTCCAGAGAAGAAAATAAGTCACTGGATGATGAAGATTAAGTATCCATTTCATACGGATGTTACCTCTGAAGTCCAAGTGCAAACCGGTAGGTTACATAATCTTGACATGCTACTCTATCTACATACCACATCGATCACATTATTCTCATTAATAACATTAAATGTATCCATAAGTGTTAAAAACAGTGCCAAATGAAACTGAGAGGAAGGCTCAATGGATTTCAAAAATTAACCTGGAACAAACATAATCTTGCTACAATTGGAAAAAAAATACAAAAATCAGAAAACACTATACCAATGATTATTGGAAATTAGATTATAATAGCAGTCCAAGCCAATAAATTATTCTTAGACTAAAGAAATCTGGGTATGTTCAAATTCTTCAGTTATACTTATCAGTTTGAATGATTTTATTCTTTAAATTATAGCAGAAATATTGAGAAAGTGCCTTTGTTGTTTTAGAAATGCAATTATTTTTAAAAGAGACAAATGACAGAAATGTGAGGATAAAACGCCTGATTCAGAGCTTTGAAAATCATAGAATGTCACCACTCATAAAATATTGATGCCATCATTATACTTGTTAGGGATTGCTAGAAAAGCTTATGAGAAAATTCAACTTTCCTATGGTAACAGTCTGAAAATGGCCAAATAGTTAAAACACTGAGATAGCATCTTGTCTAGGACTCTGTCTTTGCCACACCCATGTGCACCTGCAAGTAAACCTATTAAGTGCTTCAAGGAAACACAGAAAGTCCAGGGGCTATAGTGCAGATGAGATCATTGTTCTACAGTTAAGAGTACAAGGTACAAAGAAGAAATACAGATTCACACCTGTGAATGAGAACTATCAAAGATGTGCATTTCCTGTTTTATTACCTTCTGAAAGAAGGACGTTTTTATGCTACTTTGGATGATAGTGTCAAACATAATGGAAAATTATGGGCCGTTACAAGAACTGTGTGTCTTGGTGACAGTAACCATGCAGAGAAAAGAGCATAAATTAAGTATTCACTATGGTTACCCAGATATACAATTTTAAAATTTTGAACTATGTAACTAAAAGATTACATGTATCCCCAAATCACGTATATTCTTTTGTTTTTTTTTTTTTTGTTTTTTTTTGTTTTGTTTTGTTTTGTTTTGTGACAATCTGTATTAGCCTTTGGTCTAGATTCTCATAAAAGCAAGGAAAAGACTGAAGATGAACAACTTGCCTGAAACAAGACTTGAAAAAAAGAGCTAAAATCATCCAAACAAGGAAGGTCTTAACCAGGTGAATTTATATAGAATGAGCACTGACCTATTCCCTTTATTTGTGTGTCCTTTTTAAAAGTTCATTTAGCTTGCCTGAATCCACCTCAGTCAGCAACATAGCTCTGACTTTTTTTCCATCTTTGACAAAGTCAGAGATTGAAAGAACTTTAAGGGAAATAATTGTGAAGAAGGATAGATCCAAGGAGGCTAAGTAACCCAAGATAGTACTCTTTTCAAAGAATATATCACATTTAAAGTCTTGTTAAATCATATTTACAAAGGTAAATGATTCACCTTACTCTTTACCCCTCACTAATGGAGGAAAGTGGAACAAGATTTAGGTGTTTCTATATACTTTTATCTGTGAAGTCATATGACCTAGAAAGAATATCAGATAAAAATAGATCTTTGTTCATGTTTGCAACAACTGGAGAAGAATGCACAGTTGGGACACACTTTACGTCTGATCACGTGAACTGAGGAGTCTGGCAACGTGTAGATGAGTATCTGTGGTTTTGACAGTCTAGTCTAAATAACTTAATCTTTCCTCAGTAATTGGGTTTGATCTCAGTTAATTAGATAACTGTCTCCACATGCAACTTTCTATCAACAATATGCTCATGGTCTATAATCAGTTCTTTTCAAGAATCATAATGCACTTCATATAATTTCAGCAATATTTATGGCAAATTTTTACTGCCTTTTGAGAATTTCATAAAAATGTGTCAGTAAATGCACCTCCTGCAAGTGATAAAAATCACTTTTGCTGATGGCTTCCAAAGTCTTCTCTATTATTCTAGTAACTTATGAATTCACACAGTCTGCTCTACAGCTGAACAAGGGAGAGGTTTTCTCAAATACCTAACTGACCTTGCCCCTATTAATCAACATACATATTTCATTTAGTAGGCTCAATTCCTTCCACTATCAACTGTCATGTGGTCCTGTGAAATACCTCCTGCTAAATATCTATGAAGTAGTCATCGTGTCATACATTTGTTTGCCTGCATAAGAGACAGGATGGAAATAAAGACAAGGTTTACAGACTTGCCAGTCCCTATGACATCCTGTGTGTGTGTGTTTTTTTTTCTCTTCTAGGCAACTTCTGAAATTCATTACAAGGATGAATGGATCTCCTGAACAACAGATCAAGTGTGTCTGAGTTCATCTTGCTGGGACTTTACACTTCTCAAGAAATTCAAATATTCTTTTTTGCAGTCTTCTTCCTTGTCTATGTAGCCATCATAGTAGGAAACCTCCTCATTGTGATCTCTGTGATAGTTGATACGCATCTTCACTCCCCCATGTATTTCTTTCTGGCAAATTTATCATTTTTTGATTTATGTCTTTCTTCTGTTACAACTCCCAAAGTGATTGCAGACCTCCTTAGAAAACGCAAGACCATCTCCCTGTGTGGCTGCATGGCTCAGATGTTTTTTGTGCACTTCTTTGGGGGTGGAGAGATGTCTCTTCTGATAGCTATGGCCATGGACAGGTATGTTGCCATATGCAAGCCCTTGCAGTATCAGACCATCATGAATCACAGGGTGCTCATCGGGTTTCTGCTGCTCTCATGGGCAATTGGATCCATACATACCACAAGCCAGATGGTTTTCATGGTAGGTTTACCTTTCTGTGGTCCCAATGTTGTGGACAGCATTTTCTGTGACCTTCCCCTGGTCATCAAGCTTGCCTGCACTGAGACCTATATCCTAGAGCTCTTGGTGATTGCAAATAGTGGACTCCTGTCCCTGATCTGCTTCATTCTCCTGCTCATATCCTACATTGTCATGCTGGTCACCATCTGGCAGCACTCCTCCAGTGCATCCTCTAAGGCAGTGTCCACACTGTCTGCTCACATCACTGTGGTCACTCTCTTCTTTGGCCCCACTATCTTCATCTATGTTTTCCCGTTCAAGAGTTACTCTGCAGATAAGTTTCTTTCTGTTTTTTACTCTATAATCACTCCCCTCCTTAATCCAATTATTTATACTCTGAGGAATCAAGAAATGAAAGCAGCCATTAAGAGACTCACAAGCTATCATATTGGTTCCTGGCTCACTTTCTAAATAAGTCTGTAACAGCTGATTGTTTTGTGTTGTCTGCTATTTGGGGTTTTGAATCTTAAATACTTAGCAGAAAAATTAAAATAAAATATTAAATAGTATCAACACTCTTCCCTCAGAATTAATGGAATATTTAAGATCAGTTTTATTAAAAATCTAATGGAAAATATTCATAGAACAGATTCAATACATAAATAAGTGTACACTCATTATTTCCTTTTACTTCCTTGTCCTAGAATTCAGGGAAACAACCCTGATCAATGTTTAAAGTATCTAATCATATGTCTTTTTTCAAAAGCTTTATCAATTTGCAATGGCTTAGTATATAAAAATATGTTTAGTTTCAATTTTTATTTATAAAGTTGTATTTTGGGAGTTGAGAAGATGGTGGCGTAGGACGACGCTGGGCTCACCGCGTCCTGCTGATCACTTAGATTCCACCCACACCTGCCTAAATAACCAAGAAAACCACCAGAAGACTAGCAGAATGGACTCTCTGGAGCCAAGCATTGACAAGAGGCCCATGGAAGAGGGTAGGAAGGGTGGAGAGGCGGGTACACTACATGGACTGGTGGGAGGGAGCCAGGGTGGTAGAGTGGCAACCCGCCTGGCAAGGCAGAGCCCCCGAGTCTGACTTGCAAAAGCAGAGGGGCTGGACTGCGTGAGTTCTGACAGCCAGAGGGACTTAACATCTGGAATGCTAAAAGTCAACAGCTCTGCTTGGAGAGCGGGAGGGCGAGAGGACACCGGGAGGGAGAGGTGTTGGGCCCCGGAAGACAGACCTCAGCTTAGCGGGGAACAAAGGGGCTGGGAAGCACCATCTCCCTCTCCCAGCCCCCAGCCGAAATCCCAAAGGGAACCAGTTCCCATCACTGAACTTGCTTGCACTGCGCAAACACCCAACACTGTGCTTCTGTGGATCCATCCCTCCAACAGATCTGCCTCCCTCCTGGTGCTGCAGGGCCCCTCCCACAGGGGAACACCGAAGGCAAAGCGAGCTGAGCCTGCCCCACCCGTCCCTGTGCACCTTGCAGATCCACCCTGGCTAATACGCCAGATGCCATAGAAGTAGTACCACAAGCCTGGCAGTGTACAAGTAGCCCAGACAGAGGCCACACCACTCCAAAGTGAGTCCTGCCCCTGGGAGAGGGGAAGATAAGGTACACACCAGTCTGACTGTGGCCCCAGTGGTGGGCTGGGGGCAGACATCGGGTCTGACTGCGGCCCCACCAACCAGCACAAGTTACTCTAGACAGCACAGGGAAGAGCCCTGCAGTTCCATGCCACTCCAGGGACTATCCAAAATGACGAAATGGAAGAATTCTCCTCCAAAGAAACTCCAGGAATTAGTGACAGCTAACGAATTGATCAAAAACTATTTAAGCAATGTAACAGAACGAGAATTTAGAACAGTAGTCATAAAATTAATTGCTGGGCTTGAAAACAGTATAGAGGACAGCAGAAAATCTACTGTAGAGATCAAGGGACTAAGAAACAGTCATAAGGAGCTAAAAATGCTATAAATGAGGTGCAAAATAAAATGGAGGTGACCGCAGCTCAGATTGAAGAGGCAGAGGAGAGAATAGGTGATTTAGAAGATAAAATTATGGAAAAAGAGGAAGCTGAGAAAAAGATAGATTAAAAAATCCAGGAGTATGAGGGGAGAATTAGAGAACTAAGTGATGCAATCAAGCACAACAATATGCGTATAATAGGGATTCCAGAAGAGGAAGAGAGAGAGAAAGGGGCTCAAGGTGTACTTGAACAAATCATAGTTGAGAACTTGCCTGATCTGGGGAAGGAAACAGGCATTGAAATCCAAGAGGCACAGAGAACTCCCTTCAGACATAACTTGAATCGATCTTCTGCACAACATATCATAGTGAAACTGGCAAAATACAAGGATAAAGAGAGAATTCTGAAAGCAGCTAGGGATAAACACGCTCTAACATATAAAGGAAGACCAGTAGGACTAGTGACAGATCTATGGACTGAAATTTGGCAGGCCAGAAAGAAATGGCAGGAAATCTTCAATGTGATGAACAGAAAAAATATGCAGTCAAGAATCCTTTATCCAGCAAGTCTGTCATTCAGAATAGAAGGAGAGCTAAAGGTATTCCCAAGCAAACAAAAACTGAAGGAATTCATCACCACTAAACCAGCCCTACAAGAGATCCTAAGGGGGATCCTGTGAGACAAAGTACCAGAGACATCACTACAAGCATGAAACCTACAGACATCACAATGATTCTAAACCCATATCTTTCTATAATAAATAAATAAATAATAAATAAATAAATAAATAAATGTCTATGTGCTGAATATGGGAGCCCCCAAATATATAAAACAAATTAATCACAAACATAAGCAACCTTATTGACAAGAATGTGGTAATTGCGGGGGACTTTAATACTCCACTTACAACAATGGATAGATCATCTAGACACAGGATCAATAAAGAAACAAGGGCCCTGAATGATACATTGGACCAGATGGACTTGACAGATATATTTAGAACTCTGCATCCCAAAGCAACAGAATATACTTTCTTCTTGAGTGCACATGGAACATTCTCCAAGATAGATCACATACTGGGTCACAAAACAGCCCTTCATACGTATAAAAAAATTGAGATCATACCATGCACACTTTCAGACCACAGTGCTATGAAGCTTGAAATCCACCACAGGAAAAAGTCTGGAAAACCTCCAAAAGCATGGAGGTTAAAGAACACCCTGCTAAAGAATGAATGGGTCAACCAGGCAATTAGAGAAGAAATTTAAAAATACAGGGAAACAAATAAAAATGAAAATAAAATAATCTAAATGCTTCGGGATGCAGCAAAGGCAGTCCTGAGAGGAAAATACATTGCAATCCAGGCCTATCTTAAGAAACAAGAAAAATACAAAATACAAAATACAAAAATCTAACAGCACACCTAAAGGAAATAGAAGCAGAACAGCAAAGACACCCCAAACCCAGCAGAAGAAGAGAAATTATAAAGATCAGAGCAGAAATAAGCAATACAGAATCTAAAAAAAAAAAAAAAAAAAAAAAAAACAAAACAAAACAAAAAAAAAAAACTGTAGAGCATATCAATGAAAGCAAGAGTTTGTTTTTTGAAAAAATAAACAAAATTGATAAACCTCTAGCCAGGCTTCTCAAAAAGAAAAGGGAGATGACCCAAACAGATAAAATCATGAATGAAAATGGAATTCTTACAACCAATCCCTCAGAAATACAAGCAATTATCAGGGGATACTATGAAAAATTATATGCCAAGACACTGGACAACCTGGAAGAAATGGACAAATTCCTAAGCACCCACGCACTTCCAAAACTCAAACAGGAAGAAATAGAAAACTTGAACAGACCCATAACCAGCGAAGAAATTGAATCAGTTATCAAAAATCTCCCAACAAATAAGAGTCCAGGACCAGATGGTTTCCCAGGGGAATTCTACCAGACATTTAAAGCAGAGATAACATCTATCCTTCTCAAGCTGCTCCAAAAATAGAAAGGGAAGGAAAACTTCCAGACTCATTCTATGAAGCCAGCATTACTTTGATTCCTAAACCAGATAGAGACCCAGCAGAAAAAAAAAAAAAAAAAAAGAACTACAGGCCAATATCCCTGATGAATATGGATGCAAAAACTCTCAATAAGATACTAGCAAATCGAATTCAACAGCATATAAAAAGAATTATAAAGTTGTATTTTTTAAGTTTATTTTGAGAAAGACAGACAACATGATTGGGGAGGGGCAGAGAGAGAGGGAGATAGAGAATCCCATGCAGTCTCTGCACTGTCAGTGCAAAGCCCGATGCAGGGCTTGAACTCATCTAAAGTTGCATTTATAACTTATTCTTGTTAAAATATCTATTACTATTTGTCAACCATATGGAGTCTGCACAGAGGTATTGTGATTTGAATGAGGATAAGAACACTTTCTCACTATATATCCTCAATACGCTAATCATCTTTATAATTTAAAAAATATGCAGAAAAATATATTTTCCAACATCTTTAGTATTCAAATAATTTTTGAAGAATCAGTATCAACTAAAATGCTAAAGGGGCGCCTGGGTGGCTCAGTTGGTTAGGCGACTGACTTCGCATCAGGTCATGATCTCACAGATCGTGAGTTCGAGCCCCGTGTGGGGCTCTGTGCTGACAGCTCAGAGCCTGCAGCCTACTTCAGATCCTGTGTCTCCCCCTCTCTCTACCCCTCCCCTGCTCACACTCTGCGTCTCTCTGTCTCTCAATAATAAATGTTAAAAAAATTTAAAAAAAAATAAAAAATAAAAATAAAAAATAAAATGCTAAAAACTAAAACCATGAACTGCTTAACATAGCTTGCTCAACCAGATAACATGTTGATGTTTTTTCAGCTGGAATAAGTCATTCATGAAACATCTAGAAAAATATTTACTAGGTACCAAGCACTGCCCAAAGCAATACAGATACGTGATTATAGACAGAGACCTGATGCCTGTTCCGGAGAGAATATCAAAGGGGAGGGGATCTGTGTTAGGTGTGGTGGTTTCAGAAGATCACTTTAAGAGGAGACATTTATACCAACACATTAAGCAAGCTCTAGAGTTAGACATCTGAGCAGGGGAAAGAGTACATCAGTAAAAGGGCCAGTGTAAATAGACATTGTGATGTGACAAAGAGTTTTAGGTTTTAAAGGTAGACCTTGTGAAGGAGACTTATGAATAAATGAGAGAAGAAATATGCTGAGATATTATAGAAAGGAAGAGACCAGAGTTTTCAGGCACAGTGGATTCTTTTTTATCGTCAAGGTAAAGCCAATGAAGTGTTTTGAGAAAGGGAGGGATGGGATCCAGCAAACATTATAGTTTGCCATACATCCGTACTCTTAAGTAGAAAATACAATGCAGCAAAAGTGAGAGCAGAGGAAGAGTTAGTAGTCTGCTTCAGATAGTAAGCCTGTATTTATTAAGTAATACAGTGAGTCTGTGGAAACTGTAAAGATTTCCAAAGGAAAATAGAAAACCTAAAATTATCCAAACATCTTGGGGGCCACCTCTTTTGACGTCTTTAAAAAATTTTTATGTTTCCCTTTTAAAAATATTTAATTTTTTTTATTTTTATATGAATTTTTAAATTTGCATATAGTTGACACACATATTACATTAGTTTCAGGTATACAACATAGTGATTAGACAAATTTATACAGTATGCTCCTATGCTCACCAGAATTGTAGCTCCATCTGTCACCATAAATAACTATTATAATATCATTGACTATATTTCTTATGCTGTTTCTTTTATTCCTGTGACTTGTTTTTTCCATACCTGGAAGCCTGTATCTCCCACTCACCTTCACCTATTTTGCCCATCCCCCCACCTGCCTCACCTATGGCAGCCATCAGTTTGTTCTCTGTATTTATATCTCTAATTCTGCTCTTTGTTGTTGTTTTTTATTCATTTGGGTTTGTGTGTGTGTGTGTGTGTGTGTGTGTGTGTGTGTGTGCATGTTGATTACACATGAGTGAAATCTTACGGTGTTTGTCTTTCTCTGTCTGACTTATTTCACTTAACATGACACCTTCTAAGTCCATCCATGCTGTTGCAAATGGCAAGACTCCATTCTTTTTTATGGCTATAATATTACAGTGTGTATATACTATATCTTCCTTATCCATTCATCTAGTGATAGACACTTTGGTTGCTTCCATATGTTGGCTATTATATATAATACTGCAATAAATTTAGAAGTACATAAATCTTTTCAAATTAGTTTTTTGAATTTTCTTTGTTTAAACACCAAACAGTGGAAGTACTGGCTAATATGTTAATCCTATTTTTAATTTTCTGAGGTATCTCCATACTGTTTCCACAGTGGCTGGCTGCACCAGTTTGCATTCCCATCAACAGTGCAGAAGTGTTCCTCTTTCTCTGTATCCTAGCCAACATCAGTTGATTCCTGAGTTGTTTATATTAGCCATTCTGACAGGTATGAGGTGTTATCTCATTGTGGTTTTGATTTGTATTTCACTGGTGATGAGTGATTTTGAGCATCTTTTCATGTGTCTGTTAGCCATCTGGATATCTTCCTTAGAAAAATGTCTATTAATGTCTTCTGCCCATTTATTCACTGTATTATTTGGGTTTTTTGGTGTTCAGTTTGGTAAGTTCTTTATAGATTTTGGATTCTAACCTTTTATCCAATATGATATTTGCAATTATCTTCTCCCATTCCACCATGTGCCTTTAGTTTCTTTTTTTTTTTAATTCCTTAGTTGTGCTGAAGCTTTTTATCTTGATGAGGTCCCAATAGTTCATTTTTGCTTTTGTTTCCCTTGCCTTGGGAGACATGTCTAGTAAGAAGTTGCTGTGGCCGAGATCAAAGAGGCTGCTGTTTGCTCCTGTAGGATTTTTATGCTTTCCGGTCTCACATTTAGGTATTTCATCCATTTTGAATTAATTTTTGGGTATGGTGTAAGAAAGTGGTCCAGTTTCATTCTTCTTCATGTCACTGTCCAGTTTTCCCAGTGCCGTTTGCTGAAGTTACTGTCTTTTTTGCATTGCATACTCTTTCTTGCTTTGTCAAAGATTAGTTGGCCATATATTTGTGGGCCCATTTCTGGGTTCTTTATTCTGGTTCATTAATCTATGTGTCTGTTTTTGTGGCAGTACCATAGTGTCTTGATTATTACAGCTCTGTAATACAGCTTCAAGTCTGCAATTGTGATGCCTCAAGCTTTGCTTTTCTTTTTCAACGTGACTTTGGCTATTCAGGATCTTTTCTAGTTTCACAAAATTTTAGGATTTTTTTCTCTAGCTCCGTGAAGAATGCTGGTGTTATTTTGATAGGGAGTGCATTGAATGCATAGATTGCTTTGAGTAATATAAACATTTTAACAATGTTTGTTCTTCTGATCCATGAACATGGAATGTTTTAACATTTCTTTGTGTCCTCTTCAATTTCCTTCATGAGCTTTCTGTAATTTTCAGTGTACTGATCTTTTACCTCTTTGGGTAGGTTTATTCCTAGGTATCTTATTGTTTTTGGTGCAATTGTAAATGCGATAAATTCCTTGATTTCTCTTTCTTCTGCTTCATTACTGGTGTATAGAGACACAATCAATTTCTGTACATTGATATTATACACTGAGACTTTGATGAGTTCACACATCAGTTCTAGCAGTTTTGGGTGGAGGCTTTTGGGCTTTCCATGTAGAGTACCATGTCATCTGCAAAGAGTGAAAGTTTGACTTCTTTTTGCCAATTTGCATGCCTTTTATTTCTTTGTGCTGTCTGATTGCTGAGTCAAGGACTTCCCATACTATATTGAACAACAGTGGTGAGAGGAGACATCCCAGGCAAGTCCCAGACCTTACGGGGAAAGCTCTCTGTTTTCCCCAATGAGGATGATATGAGCTGTTGGCCTTTCATATATGGCTTTTATGATGTTAAGGTATGTTCCTTCTACCCCTTCTTTTCTTAAGAGTTTTTATCAAGAAAGAATGCTGTATTTTGCCAAATGCTTTTCTGCATCTTTTGAAAGGAGCATATGGTTCTTATCCTTCCTTTCATTAATGTGGTGTATTATGTTGATTGATTTGCAGATAATGAACCAGCCCTGCTTCCCAAGATGAAATCCCACTTGATTATGGTGAATAATTCTTTTAATGTGCTGTTGAATTCAATTTGCTAGTATCTTGTTCAGAATTTTTGCATACAGATTCATCAGGAATATTGGCCTATAATTCACCTTTTTAGTGGGATCTTTTTCTGGTTTTGGAATCAAGGTAATGCTGGCTTCATAGAATGAGTTTTGAAGCTTTCCTTCCATTTCTGTTTTCTGTTCTCCAGTTCTGTTTTCTTTTCCATTTCTGAACAGTTTGAAAAGAATAGGTATTAACTCTTCTTTAAATCATTGGTAGAATTCCCTTAGGAAGCCATCTGGACCTGGACTATTATTGTTGACAGATTTTTGATAACGGATTCAATTTCTTAGCCGATTACTGACAGAGGGAGGACTTAAGTTAGCGGGGAAGTAGGGGGCTCTGGACTTCCTACGTCCCTCAAAGAAAGCTGTTGAGGTCAGATTACTTGGAATACTCAGGAAATGTACCTGCAGAGTGGTAGAAAGATCTCCACCATTGGAGGAGCCAGCTTGACACATGTGAGGTACATGGATGGGAGTTGGGGAATGTAAAATGGTGGAGCCATGAAAGGGAGCAGCCTATTTCATAGATAGAAAAAAAAAGTAGAGGTGTTGCGATAGTGCAGCATTGAGTTAGCACAAGAGGAAAACCTCTCTGGACCACAGACTGGGAGCGAGACTGGGAGCACTGTGTCCCAGTTCTTTTTTTTTTTTTTTTTTTTTTGGCAAACAGCATGTGGAGCTGAAACTCTGAGATTTTCGAAGTGTGTGACTTTCTCTGGAGTGGAGCTGTGGTGTGTGCTCCTGGAAAGGAGGGAGCTGGCCGGGAGTGCCTACCCTGTTATAACAAATTCCAGGATGCACTGGGAAAGAACAGTCCCCTTCCTGGAGTACTTTGGAACAAGCTTTATTGACTCCTCAAGGACAAAAGACCCTACAGGTGCCAGCCAAAGGCCTTTCATCAGCAGTGTGAGGGGCTCTTCTGGAGTAGAGGGGCCAGTCCACCTTGTGCTGGGTCCTTTAAGACTTTGGGTTTTGAATCCCATCCATGCACCAATAAGAAGGCAGAGGATAGTTGTGGTGCAGGGCATGCTGACTGCCTTCGCAATTCTGTAAGGCTGCCTGAATACCAGGGTTTGAGATCCCAGGTTCACTGAGAGATTGGGGTAGCATCATTTTCCCTTCAACACCAACACAGTGGGACTTTAGAGAGCAACACAGTGGCCCCCACTGTTCGTGGGACCTGCTTACACCGAACCCTGCCACTGGGTGCCTGGCAACTGCTTATAAACTGTAGAAAGACTGACTCCAAGTCAATACAGCTGGCCTCTTCTTCAGACCAGCAAAGCCACCATCCCCCGGGGACCAACAGGCAACACTTTTTCTTTTTCTTTTTTTTCCACTTATTTTTTCTTTTGGAATCTGGTTCATAGTTTCTGATTTGTTTTTGTTTTTGCTTTTGTCATTTCTTTTTATCTTTTCCTTTTTTTCTTTCTTTTTTTGTATCAGGCCTTTTTATTCTTTTCCTTTACCTTCTTTTTCTTCTGTATTTATTTCCCTTTCTTTTTCCTTGGAATCAGCTTTATAGTTTTTTATTCTGTTTGGTTTTCTTTTTTTCCCCTTCCTTTTCTTTTTTATGGGATCAGGCTTCCTCCAGGCTTTTCCCCCCCAAGGTTACTTCACAAACAAATCGAAGCACATCTAGTTACAGGTCCAAACACTCCACCACAGCAAGCAAGGAGGAGATCGCAGAGGGCTAACTGGTGGGAAAGAACAGCCAAAACACAACAGCAGAGCACACACATCATACACCAGAAACACTTCCTGGACTGCCAGGCCTGGACAGGGTATTAAGCCTCTTTAATCAGCAGTACTATCAGGTGCAGCAAACATAACAAGCTTTTAAAACATGCAAAAGAAAGGAACTTAGTCAAAACGACAAGATGGAGGAATATTCCCTAAAAGAAAGGTCAAGAGGAAATCACAACCAGGGACTTTCTCAAAAGTATATGCTGACCACTAAACCACCCCTGCAAGAAATTTTAGGGGGACTCTATGGGTGGAGGGAAAAAAAGACCAAAGAAGGAAAGACTACAAAGATCAGAGAACATCAAACAATATACCTGAACAAGAATTTAGAATAACAGTCAGAAGACTACTAGGTGGGTTTGAAAAAATCATAGAAGATACCAGAGAAACCCTTCCTGCAGAAACCAAAGACCTAAGAACTAGTCAAGATGAATTTAAAAATGCTATAACTGAGATGCAAACTGACGATATAATTACAATAAGGATGAGGAATCTGAGTTCAGAATAGGTGATATAGAAGATAAAATCATGGAAATAAGAAGATGGAAAGAAAACTATTAGATCAAAATGACAGCCTTGGAGAACCCAGCAATTCCATAAAGTGAAATAATATCTATATCGTAGGAGTCCCAGAAGAGCAGGGAAAGGGGGCAGAATGATTAAACAAGTTCTAGCAGAGAAGTTCCCTAATCTCGGGAAGGAAAAAGCCATCCAAGTCAAACAAGCACAGAGAATTCCCTTCAAAATCAACAAAAACAGGTGAACACCATGACATATAATAGTGAAACTTGCAAAAATATAAAAAGAGAATTCTGAAAGTAGTTGGGAACAAAAGGTCCTTAACTTAGAAGGGTAAACACATAAGGTTAGTATCAGACCTCTTCAGTGAAATGTGGCAGGACAGAAGGGAGTGGCAGGAAATATTCAATTGTTTAATTGGAAAGTATGCCACCAAGAATCCTTTTAACCACTGAGGCTATGATTCAGAAGAAGGAGAGAGAAAGACTTTCCAAGACAAACAAAAACCAAAGGAGTTCATGACAACTAAACCAGCCCTGCAAGAAATTTTAGGGGGACTCTCTGAGTGGAGAAAAAAAAAGACCAAAGCAGGAAAGACAACAAAGACCAGAGAATACCACCGGATGTACCAACTCTATAGGTAACACAATGGCACTAAATTCAATAATCACTCTGAATGTAAATAGTCTAAATGCTCCAAAAAAAGAAATAGGGTATCAGAATGGACAAAAACAAAAACAAAACAAAACAAAATAAGATCCATCTATATGCTGCCTACAAGAGACTCATTTTATACTAAGACAACTGCAGGTTGAAAGTAAGGGGATAGAGAACCATGTATCATGCTAATGGACTTCAAAAGAAGGTCATAGTAGCCATACTCATATCAGACAGCCTAGATTTTAAAACAACTACTGTAACAAGTGATGAAGAAGGGCATTATATCATAATTAAGTGATCTATCCATCAAAGATCTAACAATTGTAAATATTTATGGCCCTAACTTAGAGGACCCAAATATATAAATAAATTATTCACAAACATAAAGAAATTTATTGATAATAATACCATAGTAGTAGGAGACTTTAATAACCAACTTGAAGCAATGGATATACCATCTAAGCAGAAAATCAACAAGGAAACAATGGCTTTGAGTAACACACTGGACCAGATGGACTTAGCAATACATAGCAACAAGAAATACATATTCTTGTTGAGTACACATGGAACATTCTCCAGGAGAGATCACATACTAGGTCACAAATCAGCCTTCAATGGGTACAAAATGAGTGACATCATACCAGGCATATTTTCAAGTCATAATGCTAAGAAACTTGACATCACCACAAGAAAAAATTTGCAAAGCCCTCAATACATGGAGGTTAAGGAAGATCCTACTGAAGAATGAATGTATTAACCAGGAAATTAAAGAATAAATTTAAAAAATACATGGAAGTAAATGAAAATGAAAATATGACACTCTAAATCCTTGGGATGCAGCAAAGGCAGTCACAGAGAAAAATACACTTCAATCATATCTAGCTCAAGAAGAAAGCAAGTTCCCAAATGCACAACCTAACCTTATACCTAAAGGAACTAGAAAAGGAGCAGCAAATAAATCCCAAAGCCATCAGAAGAAGGGAAAAAATAAAGTTTAGAGCAGAAACAAACGATAAAGATGAAAAAAAAAAAATCAGAACAGATCAGTGAAACTAAACACTGGTTTTTGAAAAAGTAAACAAAATTGAGAAACACCATGCCAGACTTATCAAAAAAGAGGACCCATATAAAATTATGAATAAATGAGGAGAGATCACAACCAACAGCACAAAAATTCAAACAATCAAAAGAGAATATGATGAAAAATTATATGCTGACAAACTGGACAAGATGAAGAAATGGACAAATTCCTAGATACTCACACACTACCAAAACTCAAACAGGAAGAACAGAAAAATTTGTTGTGGCTTTAATGTTAATTTTAGGACCACAAATACATACTGACCATTGTGATGTACCACAGTCCAACTGCAATACATGGGTGACACTCATGGACCACAGTTAGTGATACAAATATCCCATTAGTGAAATTTCCATTTCCTTCCATTGACCTTCTCCCCACTCTGGTGTTTGTGCTGTTTTAGATTAATGTCTGCTGTTATCTACTGAGATAACACATTCAACAAGGTATTGTTACTACTTTCACTGTGTATGGTCATTTACCTTGTAGAGACATTTATGGAATGGAAATTGTTTTCAATCTCTTCCTGTTTCATTTTGTATAGCTATCGCTCCATGTTCACTAATGTTTTCTTCTTCACTGACATCTCTGCAAGTAATACCATCCAGTGCATTTTTTCAGCCAAGAAGTAGAATAGCTCAATTCCATATCTCAATTTAGATTTAAAAAATTCTACTGTGGCCCTACTTAACCATTGTAGTGCAGCAGTACTACCTCTTCTGATGACCAAGGTAAATTACTTACAAGATAGTGACACCTTTCATTGTCATGATGTCTCTGGGGAAGGAAAACATAAAGTGATTGAGTGGCAGTGAAGCTTGAGGTTAATAGAAATCTTACTGCATCACTGGTGAAAGCATATCCCAGAACTTCTGGAACTAGAGAGCCTGAAGCTGTGGGAAAAGAAAGCATAAATTCTACAAGTGTTTTATAGAGTTTGAAGACATACAGAGAATATCCGTGTTCTTAACCCTACAGATTCTGTTTACTGGGAACAAAATTACATCTAATGTCATTAAATAAGAGTATACACTACATCCTAGAGGATGCCATCTCAAGACACCAGGATACAATCTAAACACCGTGATGCTCAAAGTCAGTCTTAATATAAAATGATGCAGGGCATGATGGACACCTACATCTCCATAGTCAATTGAACCTCCATGGTCAGATGGTCCATACCTACGGGGTTTAGTAGAATGTCAGTGGCTAATTTCCAACTCATGCATAGTTCTCTGCTGCACATGGCATACACATGCTATGATCCTGTGAAACTACGTTGTGACTCTCCTATTAGAATGTGGAAAAAAACTAATGAATGGTTTATTTCTCAGGAGAGATAACTTTAATACTGTATGATTAACCTGGATAAATGGCCCTAGGGGTAAGGCTACTTTTACTTTGTTCTAGATCTGATAAGATGCCTCCCCTGAACTAAGTTTACAAAACTGGAAACCTCATGTCGATCAATAAATATTATATACAAGTTGGAATACACTGCCTCTAAAACTTGGAGAGGACTACCAGACATTATGCTTTCTTCTTAGTGGCACAGCGATGGTACAAGATGCAATACTTTAACTTTTAAGGAGATGCCTCAGCATCCTTGCCCTGGATAAACTCTCCAAAATTTCACAAATGTGGCAAGACCCTGCCATCCTAAATGATAATGGTTTTTGTCCTCACACTTGATTCGTCACAGTGGCTTAATCTGGGAAGAAAAAAGTGTTTTTTGTCTTATGCCCTATCTTAGGAATATTGAAAATTTCACTTAACTTCTCTTTAAGTAAGTGCACATCACATGTCCTTGACCTAAATTTTTGGTCTGCCTTTAATCAGCCATGATTGCAGTGTTATAATTAGATAGAGCTTTTATTTTCTAGTGTAAAACAATTATAGCATCTTAGTCCAATGTATGTGTAGCAGTGCGACACTATCAACGGAGACTCCAAAACCCCATGTATGTATGTTCATTTTTAAATAATTTCTCCCAAAATGTCTGTAAAAATTCCTCACACATTTGTACTCCAGAAAGACTAAATAATAAACGGATGTGTGCCATTATAGTCCCATATTCCATCCAATCCATTCTTTTCGTTTCTACAAATTTGCTCTTACTACAGGAAGCCCTAATGCATGAAGACTTCATTTCTAGCACCCTAACATTTCCTGACCTTCAGATAGTTATAAATGGGTATCACTGTTAGATTAATACAGGGTGGGAGGAAAAGAAAACGAAGAATACACACACACACACACACACACACACACACACACACACACTGTCTTAGCCCAAATATCTGTAGTAGTTCTCTGGCTCAGTCTGGAACTCAGCAACACTTCCATGACTCTAGCCCTCCTAGTGAAATTAGTCACTACATTTCTCACTTTTGTATATAAGGCATCATGCACAAAATAATGGTCTCCCAAAGAAGTCCATACCCTTATCATGGAACCTGTGAATATGTTACCTTACATGGCAAACAGAAATTTGACAATATGATTGTTTATAAACCTTCAGATGGGTAGATTATCCTGGGTAATCTTGTGGCTTCAATGTACTGCCTGAGTATTTAAAAGTATTGAACTTTTCATGGATCCAGAGAAAGAAAAAAAGAATCCAGGAAGGATGAATCTTGAGGAGGCTTTCATCCACTGTTCCTGGCTTTGAAGAGGAAGAAGATATGACCAAAGAATACATGCAATGTCTAGAAAGTGAGAATAACCCCTGACTAAAAATCAGCAAGGAAATGGAGATGTTATTCTAAAAACACCTAGACTAAAGTTGGCCATTAGCCAGTATGAGTCTGGGAACAGTTTCCTCCCTCAAAGCCTCCAGTAAGAAATATTGTCCTACCAACAACTTCATTGTATCCCAGAGAGAAAAAAGTTGGATTTCGGACTTATACAACTAGGAGATAAGAAATTTGGGTTGGATGAAGCTTCTAGTTTTTGGGAAATTGTTTGAAGGAGAAGAAAATGAATACATGTCATTACCCTGGGGCTGTGGTAAGACTGTGTCTTCTCTTGCCCCTCCAGATTAGATTTGGTGGTAGATTCCAGTTGATGTTCATCTTTGGTTTCCCTGAACATTTCCTGTTAGCATCTCAGCCTTCATGTCATTAGACATGTTCACTTCATGTTACTAAGTAATTAAACTCCTGTTTTATGTATGTAGAATGCTAACCTGACAGCATTGAACTGTAAATATTTATAGTACTTTATGTTAGTATAACAACTAACACTATACCAATTAGACCCGAGAAAATATAGAGGTGGGGAGAGGCAAAGTGCGTGACTCTATCAGAAGTCAGCCCCTCTAAAGAATTTTCACCAGGAGAGGGAAGATGGCGGCGTAGGAGGACGCGGGGCTCACAGCGCGTCCTGCCAATCACTTAGATTCCACCTACACCTGCCTAAAGAACCCAGAAAACCGCCAGAGGATTAGCAGAAGGGAGTCTCCGGAGTCAAGCGCAGACTAGAGGCCCACGGAAGAGGGTAGGAAGGGTGGCGAGGCGGTGCGCGCTCCACGGACTGGCGGGAGGGAGCCGGGGCGGAGGGGCGGCTCGCCGGCCAAGCAGAGCCCCCGAGTCTGGCTGGCAAAAGCGGAGGGGCCGGACAGACTGTGTTCCGACAGCAAGCGCGACTTAGCGTCTGGGAGGTCATAAGTTAACAGCTCTGCTCGGAAAGCCGGAAGGCTGGAGGACAAAGGGAGGGAGAGCTGCTGAGCCCCCGGACGGCACAGCTCAGCTTGGTGGGGAACAAAGGCGCCAGCGCCATCTCCCCCGCCCATCCCCCAGCCAAAATCCCAAGGGGAACCAGTTCCTGCCAGAGAACTTGCTCGCTCCGCGCAAACACCCAACTCTGTGCTTCTGCGGAGCCAAACCTCCGGCAGCGGATCTGACTCCCTCCCGCTGCCACAGGGCTCCTCCTGAAGTGGATCACCTAAGGAGAAGTGAGCTAAGCCTGCCCCTCCAGCCCCCGTGCACCTTGCCTACCCACCCCAGCTAATACGCCAGATCCCCAGCAACACAAGCCTGGCAGTGTGCAAGTAGCCCAGACGGGCCACGCCACCCCACAGTGAATCCCGCCCCTAGGAGAGGGGAAGAGAAGGCACACACCAGTCTGACTGTGGCCCCAGCAGTGGGCTGGGGGCAGACATCGGGTCAGACTGCGGCCCCGCCCACTAACTCCAGTTATACACCACAGCACAGGGGAAGTGCACTGCAGGTCCTCACCACGCCAGGGACTCTCCAAAATGACCAAACGGAAGAATTCCCCTCAGAAGAATCTCCAGGAAATAACAACAGCTAATGAACTGATCAAAAAGGATTTAAATAATACAACAGAAAGTGAATTTAGAATAATAGTCATAAAAATAATCGCTGGGCTTGAAAACAGTATACAGGACAGCAGAGAATCTCTTGCCACAAAGATCGAGGGACTAAGGAACAGTCACGAGGAGCTGAAAAACGCTTTAAACGAAATGCAAAACAAAATGGAAACCACGATGGCTCGGCTTGAAGAGGCAGAGGAGAGAATAGGTGAACTAGAAGATAAAGTTATGGAGAAAGAGGAAGCTGAAAGAAAGAGAGATAAAAAAATCCAGGAGTATGAGGGGAAAATTAGAGAACTAAGTGATACACTAAAAAAAAATAATATACGCATAATTGGTATCCCAGAGGAGGAAGAGAGAGGGAAAGGTGCTGAAGGGGTACTTGAACAAATTATAGCTGAGAACTTCCCTGAACTGGGGAAGGAAAAAGGCATTGAAATCCAAGAGGCACAGAGAACTCCCTTCAGACGTAACTTGAATCGATCTTCTGCACGACATATCATAGTGAAACTGGCAAAATACAAGGATAAAGAGAAAATTCTGTAGGCAGCAAGGGATAAACGTGCCCTCACATATAAAGGGAGACCTATAAGACTCGTGACTGATCTCTCCTTTGAAACTTGGCAGGCCAGAAAGGCTTGGCACGATATCTACAGTGTGCTAAACAGAAAAAATATGCAGCCGAGAATCCTTTATCCAGCAAGTCTGTCATTTAGAATAGAAGGAGAAATAAAGGTCTTCCCAAACAAACAAAAACTGAAGGAATTTGTCACCACGAAACCAGCCCTACAAGAGATCCTAAGGGGGATCTTGTGAGACAAAGTACCAGAGACATCACTACAAGCATAAAACATACAGACATCACAATGACTCTAAACCCATATCTTTCTATAATAACACTGAATGTAAATGGATTAAATGCGCCAACTAAAAGACATAGGGTATCAGAATGGATAAAAAAACAAGACCCATCTATTTGCTGTCTACAAGAGACTCATTTTAGATCTGAGGACACCTTTAGATTGAGAGTGAGGGGATGGAGAACTATTTATCATGCTCCTGGAAGCCAAAAGAAAGCTGGAGTAGCCATACTTATATCAGACAAACTAGACTTTAAATTAAAGGCTGTAACAAGAGATGAAGAAGGGCATTATATAATAATCACAGGGTCTATCCACCAGGAAGAGCTAACTATTATAAATGTCTATGCGCCAAATACCCGAGCCCCCAGATATATAAAACAATTACTCATAAACATAAGCAACCTTATTGATAAGAATGTGGTCATTGCAGGGGACTTTAACACCCCACTTACAGAAATGGATAGATCATCTAGACACACAGTCAATAAAGAAACAAGGGCCCTGAATGATACATTGGATCAGATGGACTTGACAGATATATTTAGAACTCTGCATCCCAAAGCAACAGAATATACTTTCTTCTCGAGTGCACATGGAACATTCTCCAAGATAGATCATATACTGGGTCACAAAACAGCCCTTCATAAGTTTACAAGAATTGAAATTATACCATGCATACTTTCAGACCACAATGCTATGAAGCTTGAAATCAACCACAGGAAAAAGTCTGGAAAACCTCCAAAAGCATGGAGGTTAAAGAACACCCTACTAACAAATGAGTGGGTCAACCAGGCAATTAGAGAAGAAATTAAAAAATATATGGAAACAAACGAAAATGAAAATACAACAATCCAAACGCTTTGGGGTGCAGCGAAGGCAGTCCTGATAGGAAAATACATTGCAATCCAGGCCTATCTCAAGAAACAAGAAAAATCCCAAATACAAAATCTAACAGCACACCTAAAGGAAATAGAAGCAGAACAGCAAAGGCAGCCTAAACCCAGCAGAAGAAGAGAAATAATAAAGATCAGAGCAGAAATAAACAATATAGAATCTAAAAAAACTGTAGAGCAGATCAACGAAACCAAGAGTTGGTTTTTTGAAAAAATAAACAAAATTGACAAACCTCTAGCCAGGCTTCTCAAAAAGAAAAGGGAGATGACCCAAATAGATAAAATCATGAGTGAAAATGGAATTATTACAACCAATCCCTCAGAAATACAAACAATTATCAGGGAATACTATGAAAAATTATATGCCAGCAAATTGGACAACCTGGAAGAAATGGACAAATTTCTAAACACCCACACTCTTCCAAAACTCAATCAGGAGGAAATAGAAAGCTTGAACAGACCCATAACCAGCGAAGAAATTGAATCGGTTATCAAAAATCTCCCAACAAATAAGAGTCCAGGACCAGATGGCTTCCCAGGGGAGTTCTACCAGACATTTAAAGCAGAGATAATACCTATCCTTCTCAAGCTATTCCAAGAAATAGAAAGGGAAGGAAAACTTCCAGACTCATTCTATGAAGCCAGTATTACTTTGATTCCTAAACCAGACAGAGACCCAGTAAAAAAAGAGAACTACAGGCCAATATCCCTGATGAATATGGATGCAAAATTCTTAATAAGATACTAGCAAATCGAATTCAACAGCATATAAAAAGAATTATTCACCATGATCAAGTGGGATTCATTCCTGGGATGCAGGGCTGGTTCAACATTCGCAAATCGATCAATGTGATACATCACATTAACAAAAAAAAAGAGAAGAACCATATGATCCTGTCAATCGATGCAGAAAAGGCCTTTGACAAAATCCAGCACCCTTTCTTAATAAAAACCCTTGAGAAAGTCGGGATAGAAGGAACATACTTAAAGATCATAAAGGCCATTTATGAAAAGCCCACAGCTAACATCATCCTCAACGGGGAAAAACTGAGAGCTTTTTCCCTGAGATCAGGAACACGACAGGGATGCCCACTGTCACCGCTGCTGTTTAATATAGTGCTGGAAGTTCTAGCATCAGCAATCAGACAACAAAAGGAAATCAAAGGCATCAAAATTGGCAAAGATGAAGTCAAGCTTTCACTTTTTGCAGATGACATGATATTATACATGGAAAATCCGATAGACTCCACCAAAAGTCTGCTAGAACTGATACATGAATTCAGCAAAGTTGCAGGATACAAAAGCAATGTGCAGAAATCAGTTGCATTCTTATACACTAACAATGAAGCAACACAAAGACAAATGAAGAAACCGATCCCATTCACAATTGCACCAAGAAGCATAAAATACCTAGGAATAAATCTAACCAAAGATGTAAAAGATCTGTATGCTGAAAACTATAGAAAGCTTATGCAGGTAATTGAAGAAGATATAAAGAAATGGAAAGACATTCCCTGCTCATGGATTGGAAGAATAAATATTGTCAAAATGTCAATACTACCCAAAGCTATCTACACATTCAATGCAATCCCAATCAAAATTGCACCAGCATTCTTCTCGAAACTAGAACAAGCAATCCTAAAATTCATATGGAACCACAAAAGGCCCCAAATAGCCAAAGTAATTTTGAAGAAGAAGACCAAAGCAGGAGGCATCACAATCCCAGACTTTAGCCTCTACTACAAAGCTGTCATCATCACGACAGCATGGTATTGGCATAAAAACAGACACATAGACCAATGGAATAGAATAGAAACCCCAGAACTAGACCCACAAACGTATGGCCAACTCATCTTTGACAAAGCAGGAAAGAACATCCAATGGAAAAAAGACAGTCTCTTTAACAAATGGTGCTGGGAGAACTGGACAGCAACATGCAGAAGGTTGAAACTAGACCACTTTCTCACACCATTCACAAAAAGAAACTCAAAATGGATAAAGGACCTGAATGTGAGACAGGAAACCATCAAAACCTTAGAGGAGAAAGCAGGAAAAGACCTCTCTGACCTCAGCCGTAGCAATCTCTTACTCAGCACATCCCCAAAGGCAAGGGAATTAAAAGCAAAAGTGAATTACTGGGACCTTATGAAGATAAAAAGCTTCTGCACAGCAAAGGAAACAACCAACAAAACTAAAAGGCAACCAACGGAATGGGAAAAGATATTTGCAAATGACACATCGGACAAAGGGCTAGTATCCAAAATCTATAAAGAGCTCATCAAACTCCACACCCAAAAAAACAAATAACCCAGTGAAGAAATGGGCAGAAAACATGAATAGACACTTCTCTAAAGAAGACATCCGGATGGCCAGCAGGCACATGAAAAGATGTTCAACGTCGCTCCTTATCAGGGAAATACAAATCAAAACCACACTCAGATACCACTTCACGCCAGTCAGAGTGGCCAAAATGAAGAAATCAGGAGACTATAGATGCTGGAGAGGATGTGGAGAAACAGGAACCCTCTTGCACTGTTGGTGGGAATGCAAATTGGTGCAGCCGCTCTGGAAAGCAGTGTGGAGGTTCCTCAGAAAATTAAAAATAGACCTACCCTATGACCCAGCAATAGCACTGCTAGGAATTTATCCAAGGGATACAGGAGTACTGATGCATAGGGGCACCTGTACCCCAATGTTTATAGCGGCACTCTCAACAATAGCCAAATTATGGAAAGAGCCTAAATGTCCATCAACTGATGAATGGATAAAGAAATTGTGGTTTATATACACAATGGAATACTACGTGGCAATGAGAAAAAATGAAATATGGCCTTTTGTAGCAACATGGATGGAACTGGAGAGTGTGATGCTAAGTGAAATAAGCCATACAGAGAAAGACAGATACCATATGGTTTCACTCTTATGTGGATCCTGAGAAACATAACAGAAACCCATGGGGGAGGGGAAGGAAAAAAAAAAAAAAAAAAAAAGAGGTTAGAGTGGGAGAGAGCCAAAGCATAAGAGACTGTTAAAAACTGAGAACAAACTGAGGGTTGATGGGGGGTGGGAGGGAGGGCAGGGTGGGAGGGAGGGCAGGGTGGGTGATGGGTATTGAGGAGGGCACCTTTTGGGATGAGCACTGGGTGTTGTATGGAAACCAATTTGACATTAAATTTCATATATTAAAAAATAAAAAAAATAAAATAAAATAAAATCTGTATTTCCTAAGTGTTCTCTAAAGAACAGGTATTACTGCCATTTAGAATGAATGAATGAATGAATGAATGCATGCATGCATGCATTCCAGATCATGTTAAGAAAATAAAAAGAAAACCTAAGACATTTAAATATTCCTGCTATATTATGTGGATCCTGAGAAACTTAACAGAAACTCATGGGGGAGTGGAAGGAAAAAAGAAAGAGGTTAGAGTGGGAGAGAGCCAAAGCATAAGAGACTCTTAAAAATTGAGAACAAACTGAGGGTTGATGGGGGGTGGGAGGGAGGGGAGGGTGGGTGATGGGTATTGAGGAGGGCACCTTTTGGGATGAGCACTGGGTGTTGTATGGAAACCAATTTGACAATAAACTTCATATATTGAAAAAAAAAAAAAGAATTTTCACCAAGTAGCCAGCTGAAAATACTGTTTACTTTCATGTTATTTGCCACTTTTATCACATGGCAGGCTTCACAATGCCACTTAATGAATCAGACATCTGTTACTAAAGAAGAATGGGAGAAGGCTACTCAGCAGTCTGTTACACAGTCTATACCAATTACTAAACTGGTCACTGGTGAGGAAAATGAAGAACAGTGGATGGCTCAAGGTAGTGAGATGCAGTGTTCTGGACAGGGTTGGAGACTCCATGGAAGTGCATAGACGCCTCATACCATGAATGAGCAATGGGCACCTGGGTGGTCAGACAATTAAGCCATCGACTTCTGATTAAAGCTCATGTCATTATCTCCCAGTCATGAGACCAAGCCACATGTCGGGCTCTGTGTTAAGCATGGTGCTTGCTAGGAATTCTCTCTATCCCTCTCTCCTTGCCCCTCACCTACTCCTGCTTGCTCTCTCTCTCTCTCTCTCAAAATAAATAAACTGTAAAAAAAAAAAAAAGTTAGAAAATGAGTTTTTGTTTTAGAGAAAGAAGGAAGGGTCATGTTTGGGAAACTAACAAATTCTGCCATAGCCAGTTATCATCACTGTTATTCAACATTAATCTAAACAGTTAATGGACTAAGGCACAGGAAATGTATCTGAAGAAAAAAATGTTATTAATGTTGTATATTATTTTACCAGTAACTTGAAACAAAGAAGACAAAGAACAGGGGAAAAAAATGACAAAAGAGATTTCCACAATGATACCATGTGCCATATAAATATGTAATAAATGGAACCAATAGCAATAAAACCAATTATGTTAAAGAAAAAGATCATAGTAAGTATATGCAAAATTACATTTAACAAATAATGTGTTACCCAAAAAATTGATAATGAAGATTAGAAAATATATTGTATCATAAAAGTAGGCAGACATTTAAAGAGACATAAAATCTTTCTGAATGGAAGACTCAATTTTGTAATTATGTTCATTTTTTCAAACCTTTCTTAGAAGTTTCATACCACGAGATTAAAATGTCAATGGAACTTGTTTTAACTTTAGAAAATACATCTATTTAATGTAGAATAAAAATATATAAAAATAACCAAGAACACTCTGAATGAATAAAGCAATGACAACAGACTTGCCCTTCTATACATTAACTATACTGTAAACTAATGAGTTAAGTAGTAACTCTTCAAAAATTATCCAGGAAAATAAAACAGTAAACAAGTACTCCCCAAAAAGAGCCTGATGTATCAGCAAATTTGAAAGGTAATAAAAAAAAGCATAACAAATTCTTAGTGGAATGAATTACTATTTAATTTCAATGATAAAAAATAATTTCACATTGTTTCTCAACAGTCCACAAAGATTCAAGTTTAAATGTGAAAATCTCAGCCTTAATAAAATGTAGAATATAAATAATCTAGAATATTTATATTTTTGCTAAATATCACATTTATGAATGCTTTTTGGAGAAAACAAACTACTACAAAAGAATGAACATCATATAGAATTCTCATAATTCAACTCTGGTCCTAGTATGGATTATTGCCTTTAAAGTATTATCAGTTTTATAGATGAAAAATGGTATCTCCTTTCTGCAATGTCAAAAGTCTTTTTCAACAATCCCAATTACTTTTTTACCACTGGCCCCTAAGGAATCTAAAACAATTAAATGGGTTCTCTCCTTTGTGCCTCCTACCAAGGGATACACTCATATACTGCTGTCTTTTGAAGTCCAGAGAAGAAAATAAAGTCTCTGGATGATGAAGATTAAGCATCCATTTCATACTGATGTTACCTCTGAAGTCCAAGTGCAAACCGGTAGGTTACATAATCTTGACATGCTACTCTATCTACATACCACATCGATCACATTATTCTCATTAATAACATTAAATGTATCCATAAGTGTGAAACATATGTGCCAAAATGAAACTGAGAGGAGGGCTCAATGGGTTTCAAAAATTAATCTGGAACAAACATGATCTTGTTACAATTGGGAAAAAAAACAAAAATCAGAAAACACTAAACCCATGATTATTGGAAATTAGATTATAATGGCAGCCCAGGCCAATAAATTATTCTTAGACTAAAGAGACCTAGGTATGTTCAAATTGTTTGGTTATACTTATCAGGTTGAATGATTTTATTCTTTAAATTATAGCAGAAATATAGAGAAAGTGCTTTTGTTTTTTAGAAATGCAATTATTTTAAAAGAGAGATAAATGATAGAAATGTGAGGATAAAATGCCTGATTCAGGGCTTTGAAAATCATAGAATGTCACCACTCATAAAATATTGATGCCATCATTATACTTGTTAGGGATTGCTAGAAAAGCTTATGAGAAAATTCAACTTTCCTATGGTAACAGTCTGAAAATGGCCAAGTAGTGAAAACACTCATTAAGCCAGAAAAAAATTAGAGATAACATCTTCTCTAGGCTCTGTCTTTGCCAGACCCAGGTGCACCTGCAAAGTATACCTATTGCGTGCCTCAAGGAAATACAGAAGGTCTAGGGGCTATAGTTCAGATGAAATAATTGTCCTACAGTTAAGAGTACAAGGCACAAAGAAGAAATACAGATTCCCATCTGTGAATGAGAACTATCAAAGATGTGCATTTCCTGTTTTATTACCTTGTGAAAGAAGGAAGTTTTTATGTTACTTTCAATGATAGTGTCAAACATAATGGGCTGATTATGTTTGGGGTTATAATGGGATGATTATGGCCATTTACAAGAACTGTGTGTCTTAGTGGTCGTAACCATGCATAGAAACGAACATATGATTAAGTGTTTATTATGGTTATCTAGATATACATTTTTAAAAATATGAACTATGTAACTAAAAGATTACATGTATCCCCAAATCACATACATTCTATTTTCTTTTCTTATAATCTACATTAGCCTTTGGTCTAGGCTGTCATAAAAGCAAGGAAAAGACTGAAGATGAACATGCCTGAAATAAGACTTGAAGAAGAGAGCTAAAATCAGCCAAACAACGAAGGTCTTAACCAGGTGAATTTACATAGAATGAGCGCTGACCTATTCCCTTTATTTGTGTGTCTTTTTTAAAAGTTCATTTAATTTGCCTGAATCCACCCAAGTCAGCAACATAGTATCTCTGACACTTCCATCTCTGACAAAGTCAAAGATTGAAAGAATTTTAAGGGAAATAATTGTGAGGAAGGATAGGTCCAAGGAGGCTAAGTAACCCAAGATAGGACTCTTCTCAAAGATAGGACTCTTTTGAAGTCTTGTTAAGTCATGCTCACAAAGGTAAATGATTCACCTTACTCTTTACCCCTCACTAATGGAGGAAAGTGGAACAAGACTACAATGGTAAACTTCACTAGTCTTACTAATAGTGATTTAGGAGTTACTTTATACTTATATCTGTGAAGTCATATGACCTAGAAAGAATATCAGATAAAAATAGATCTTTGTTCATGTTTGCAACAACTGGAGAAGAATGCACAGATGGGACACACTTTACATCTGATCACATGAACTGAAGAGTCCAGCACATGTAGATGAGTACCTGTGGTTTTGAGAGTCTAGTCTAAATAACTTAATCTTTCCTCAGTAATTGGGTTTGATCTCAGTTAATGAGATAACTGTCTCCACATGCAACCTTCTATCAACAATATGCTCATGGTCTATAATCAGTTCTTTTCAAGAATCATAATGCACTTCATGTGATTTCAGCAATATTTATGGCGAATTTTTACTGCCTTTTGAGATTTTCATGAAAATGTGTCAGTAAATGCACCTCCTGCAAGAGATAAAAATCACTTCTGCTGATGCCTTCCAATCTCTTCTCTATTATTATTCTAGTACCTTATGAGTTCACACAGTCTGATCTGCAGCTGAACAAGAAGGAGAGGTTTTCTCAAATGTCCAACTGACCATGCCCCTACTAACCAATATACCCATTTTATTTAGTTGTCTCCATTCCCTCCAGTTTCTATACCATGTGGTCCAGTGAAATATCTCCTGTAAAATACGAAAGAAGTAGTCATAGTACCAAAAGGGTTGTTTGCCTGGGTAAGAAACAGTATGTGAGTAAAGATCAAGTTTATGGACTTGTCAGTCCCTATGACATTCTGTGTGTTTTTCCCTCTTCTAGGCAACCTCTGATAAACTCATACGAAAGGATGAATGGATGTCCCCAACAACAGATCAAGTGTGTCTGAGTTCATCTTGCTGGGACTTTCCACTTCTCGAGAAATTCAAATATTCTTTTTTGCAGTCTTCTTCCTTGTCTATGTAGCCATCATAGTAGGAAACCTCCTCATTGTGATCTCCGTGATAGTTGATACGCATCTTCACTCCCCCATGTATTTCTTTCTGGCAAATTTATCATTTTTTGATTTATGTCTTTCTTCTGCTACAACTCCCAAAGTGATTGCAGACATCCTTAGAAAATGCAAGACCATCTCCCTGTGGGGCTGCATGGCCCAGATGTTTTTTACGCACTTCTTTGGGGGTGGAGAGATGTCTCTTCTGATAGCTATGGCCATAGACAGGTATGTTGCCATATGCAAGCCCTTGCAGTATCAGACCATTATGAATCGCAGGGTGCTCATTGGGTTTCTGCTGCTCTCATGGGCAATTGGGTCCATACATACCACAAGCCAGATGGTTTTCACGGTAGGTTTACCCTTCTGTGGTCCCAATGTTGTGGACAGCATTTTCTGTGACCTTCCCCTGGTCATCAAGCTTGCCTGCACTGAGACCTATATCCTAGAGCTCTTGGTGATTGCAAATAGTGGCTTCCTGTCCCTGATCTGCTTCATTCTCCTGCTCATATCCTACATTGTCATGCTGGTCACCATCTGGCAGCACTCCTCCAGTGCATCCTCTAAGGCAGTGTCCACACTGTCTGCTCACATCACTGTGGTCACTCTCTCCTTTGGTCCTGCTATCTTCATCTATGCTTTCCCATTCAAGAGTTACTCTGTAGATAAATTTCTTTCTGTATTTTATTCTATAATAACCCCCCTCCTTCATCCAATTATTTATACTCTGAGGAATCAGGAAATGAAAGCAGCCATTAAGAGACTTAGCAGCCAGCATATTGGCTCTTGGCTCACTTCCTAAATAATGTTTATAACAGCTGATTGTTTTGTGTTCTCTGCTTTGGGATTTTGAGTCTTAAATATTTATCAGAATAATTAAAATGAAAATTTTAAATATTATCAATTTTCAGTCGGAATTCATGGAATTATTAAGATCAGTTTTATTAAAAATCTAATGGAGGGGCGCCTGGGTGGCGCAGTCGGTTAAGCGTCCGACTTCAGCCAGGTCACGATCTCGCGGTCCGTGAGTTCGAGCCCCGCATCAGGCTCTGGGCTGATGGCTCGGAGCCTGGAGCCTGTTTCCGATTCTGTGTCTCCCTCTCTCTCTCTGCCCCTCCCCCGTTCATGCTCTGTCTCTCTCTGTCCCAAAAATAAAAAAAATAAAAAAAAAAAAAATCTAATGGAAATGTTCATAGCATACATTCAATACATAAGTAAGTGTGCATTCATTATTTCCTTGTACTTCCCTGTCTTAGAACTCAGGGAAACAACCCTGATCAATGTTTAAAATATCTAATCACATGTCTTTTTTTCAAAGACATAATGGCTCAGTATATAAAAATAGTTAACTTTCATAAGATAGCACATTATATGATGTTTAGTTTCAATTTTTACTTATAAAGTTGTATTTTTTTAAGTTTGTTTCACGAGAGACAGACAGCATGATTGGGGATGGGCAGAGAGAGAGGGAGATAGAGAATCCCATGCAGTCTCTGCACTGTCAGTGCAAAGCCCAATACAGGGCTTGAACTCACCTAAAGTTGCATTTGTAACTTATTGTTGTTAAAATATCTATTACTATTTGTCAACCATATGGAGTCTGTACAGAGGCACTGTGATCTGAATGAGGATAATAATACTTTCTCACTATATAGCCTCAATATGCTAATCATCTTTAGTAGAATTTAAAAATACACTGAAAAATAAAGTTTTCCAACATATCTTTAGTACCCAAATAGTTTTTGAAGAATCAGTATCAACTAAAATGCTAAAAACTAAAACCATGAACTGCTAGCAAAGCTTGCTCAACCAGATAACATATCAATGTTTTTTCAACTGGAATAAGTCATTCATGAAACATCTAGAAAAATATTTACTAGGTACCAAGCACTGCCCAAAGCAATACAGATACATGGTTATAGACAGAGACCTGATGCCTGTTCCGGAGAGAATATCAAAGGGGAGGGATCTATGTTAGGTGTGGTGGTTTTAGAAGATCACTTTAAGAGGAGACATTTATACCAACACATTAAGAAAGCTCCAGAATTAGACATTTGAGCAGGGAAAACAGCATTTCTGGCAAAATGGCCAGTGCACATAGACATTGCGAAGTGAGAAAGAGTTTTTAAGTATTAAAGGTAGACCTTGTAAAGGAGACTGATGAATAAAAGAGAGAAGGCCTATGCTGAGATTTTACAGAAAGGAAAAGTCCAGAGTATTCAAGCATAGTGGATTCCTTTTTATTGTCAATGTAAATTGAAGTGTTTTAGGAAAGGGAGGGATGGGATCCAGCATACCTTATAGTTGGGTGTACCTCAGTCCTCACAAGTAGAGAATATAATGCAGCAAACGTGAAAGCAGGGGGAATAGTTATTGGGCTGTTTCAGATGGTAAGCCTTATTTTATTAAATAATACAAACAGTGAGTTTGTGGAAACTGTAAAGACTTCCAAAGGCAAATAGAAAAGCTAAAATTATTCAAGCACCTTTGGAACCAACTCTTTTTATATCTTTAAAAACATTTTTAAATGTCTATCTTTAAAAATTGTTTAATATTTTTTGTTTTTTATAAGAATTTTTTTATTTGAGTATAGTTCACACACATTAGTTTCAGGTGTACAACACAGTGATTTGACAAATTTGTACATTATCTACTATGGTCACAAGAACTGTAGCTCCATCACCATACATCACTAATATCCTTGACTATATTTCTTATGCTGTTCCTTTTATTCCTGTGACTTTTTCTTTCCATAACTGGACGTATCTCCCACTCATCTATTTTGCCCATTCCCCCACCTGCCTCACCTCTGGCAGCCATCAATTTATTCTCTGTATTTATATCTCTACTTATGCTTTTGGGTTTTTTTTATTCATCTGTTTTTTTTTTTTAGATTCCAGATATGAGTGAAATCTTACGGTATTTGTCTTTGTCTGAATTATTTCACTTAACATGGCACCCTCTAGGTCCATCCATGTTGTTGCAACTGGCAAGACTCCATTCTTTTTTATAGCTTAGTAATATTCCATTGTGTATATCTATCTTCCTTATCCATACCTCTAGTGATGGACAATTTGGTTGCTTCCATACCCTGGCCATTATAAATAATGCTGCAGTAAATGTAGGGATGCATAAATATTTTCAAAGTAGTGTTTTCATTTTCTTTAAATACCCAGCAGTGGAATTACTGGATCATATAGTAATTCTACTTTTAATTTTTTTGAGAAATCTCCATACTTTTTTCCAGTGGCTCTGCCACTTACATTCCCACCACAAGATTCATTTTTCTCCACATCCTCACCAACACTTGTTATGTCTTATCCTTTTGATTCTAGCCATTCTAACAAGTGTAAGGTGGGTGAATATCATTGTGGCTTTGATTTACATTTTCCTGATAATTAGTCATGGTGGGTATCTTTTCATGAGTCTGTTGACCATCTGTATGTCTTCTTTGGAAAAGTATCTTCGCAGGTCCACTGCCCATTTTTGGCTGGATTGTTTGGGTTTTTCTAGTGTTGAGTTATATGAATTCTTTATATATTTTAGATGCTAACCCCTTATTGGATATATCAGTTGCAAATATTTTCTCCACTCAGTAAGTTACCTTTTTCTGTTGCTGATGGTTTCCTTTGCTGTGCAAAAGCTTTAAAATATACCCTGAATATCAAACTTACCTACTTTCCCTCCTTATCCCCTTCTCCTTTTTAAGTATATCTTCCCTACTTGAGTTTGGTCCTAGACCGTGTGCTTCTAACACTGAAAAATTCTATGTGTACCATGCTTACCAATTGGTTTGGGTAATCAAATCAGGGCATCAAATATTGTTCTAATATTGTATTTCTAATTTCTATATTTAAGAATCCTTTTCTTTCTTGCAAGATCTCAAATGCCACACTAAACTGTGACATATATCTCCTCAGCAGAAATATTTTTAAAAGACATTTTTCATGGCAATTCTAATTGGTAATAGCTGCATGGGGAAAATAAAATTTTTTATAAAATTCCTAGATTCTGTCAAAAAGAGTGAGAAATCTGTTAGCAATGTCTGCTATGCCTTTCTCAGTGTAGGCTATTATATTAAATATATTAATTTTACTTGAATAAATTTATTCAATTACTAACTATAAATATTGAGATTGATAAAATAATATTAATAGAATTATAATTTCAAGTCTATCATCTATGATAGATCCATTTTCTGTTAATGTGTTCATCCTTCCCCAACCAAAACACTTGAATTAGTGCTTTTTCTGAAAAGCACTTACTAGTGAAAGTTCACATGGCTGATACACTTCACAAACTCACAATCCACTTAAATAATGAGAAAGTAAGTCCTTGCTCTGAACTCTAGGTAACACCAGCACGTTTATTTTAATGATTCCCTTTGGGGGTTGATCACCAGTCTGCATCTTACTTATGTTCTTGTCCTTTTTTTTCTTTCTGTACCTACCAATGATTGTCAATTCATGGAGGTTAAAAAAGATAATATATATTCAGGATCTCACTGTATCTTCACATCTTTGAAGAGGCCACTTTTCAGCTAGAACTGGTAGGTTTCAATAGCAGTGCTAAAGAAAACTGCAATTGCACACTTTAATAAAGGAGAAGACATTTTATAAGAAACTTAGAACTAAGTGAAAACCATATTATTCTGATCATGAGGGCAATAGTAAAAGATAATTTTGGTCAAATAGTAACTGAACACTGTATCTACTTTCAGTAAGAGTAAGAGCCACATTCCTGATCTGAGGGATCAGTTTTATAGCTTGAGTTCATGTTCAGGAATATAAATTTGAATTAGTTTAATCCTTACAGGGTAAAAATATAAAATAAAAAATAATTTAGGATATTATAAAATAATGGAACAACTAGGTTCTTCCTTGGCTAAGTTTAGCATCTGTGACAAGTCTGAAATGTAAAATAATAAAATATCATATCAAGAAAATGAGAAAAGGTGATTTCATATTATTTATCTATGTTTTACTTCCCCACATTGAGTATTTCGACACAGAAAACACATAATATGCTAAGATAATGATTAATTTAAATCATTTTTTTATTTTAATTTTAATTTTTTTACATTTATTTTACAGAGAGGGACGGAGGGAGGGAGAGAGAGAGCAAGTGAACAAGCTGATACAAGTGAGCAGGGCAAAGGCAGAAAGAGAGGGAGAATCCCAAGAGGGTTCCATGCTGTCAATACAGAGCCAAATGGGGGTTCCATCCCATGAATGGTGATATCATGACCTGAGTTAAGTCAAGAGTTGGACACCCAGTTGGGTGAAATTTGGCAGAGGACAGATAGTGTGATTTTTTTTGTCATGTTAATAAAATTAGGCCTGAGTCATGCAGGTTCAATTTTTTAAATCAATTTTTAAAAAATGTTCCCCTCAAGTACACTTACTTTGTTCACTGAAGTCATATAACCTTTCAATCAATACAATTGTCCAAGTGTACTGCTAATGTATTTGTTTTGGTAATTTTGCAACCCAAGGTCTATTTCCTATTCTTCTGCACCCACTGGCCTTTTTCCTACCTACCTTTAAAACAATTATTTTAATATTTTAAACTTGATCAATATATGAGCGTGAAGCCCTTTGTGCATCTATAATGCTTTACTATCAAATATACACATTTTTTAATTAGAAAAATATTTATAGTGGCCATTTTGTCAGCAAATCTTTTACATTTGAAACATTTTTTGTTGTATTTTTTTTAATGTTTATTTAAAACAGAGAGAGACAGAGCATGCGCAGGGGAGGGGCAGAGAGAGAGAGGGAGACACAGAATCCGAAGCAGGCTCCAGGCTCCAAGCTGTCAGCACAGAGCCCTATGTGGGGCTCGAACCCACGGACCGCAAGATCATGACCTGAGCCAAAGTTGGACACTCAACCGACTGAGCCACCCAGGTGCCCCCCAAACGTTTTTTGTAGTGAGTGAATATCACCTGTGATTTATCCAATCTGTATATGGCTTCACCCTCTCATAAGAAAGATTGATAGAAAACCCTCAAGTTCAATAAAAACTGCATAGCATTTATTCTCACTAAAGGAACTATTTAAGTACATTTGTGGAAATGTATGGAAAAAGACTTTTTTACTGAACATAGACACACAGTATTGGACATCCCACAGCTTTTCTTCCTCAGGTAAGCAACCTCAGTGTAAAAAAGTACAGTAAGTTTTCATCCTTTAGTCACATAAAAAACACAGGAAAAAGTCAGACTCTCCAGTCATAGGTCATCCATCCCATTCTCAGACAAATTTCCTTCTAGAGAGAAACCAAACCATGCCCTATCTACTTTATCTGATTATTTTTCATTTCTTTTCAGTTCATCGTGTTTGTATAGTACACACCATACAAAAGCTTAAGCTTTCCATTTGAGGTTTAACTGTGGCGTAAGTTAGGAAGAATTCTTTTGTTTCTCATACTCTATTTTTGCCTGTGTCTGAGTAGAAAACTATATATTTTAAAGAGAGTTCATCTTCGATCATTTGTACAAATCCACATGTTGAATGATTTCATCTATCATAACATATTTGAATCCATCTCTATGTACACTTGGCTGGAGATATTTTATAAAGGAGTTCATAACATTTCAAAAATCCTAAATTAATATTGTTCTTTGCTTTTAATTTTCCAATTTACATATTAAGCTATAAAAATTACTTTTAGAATTCTCAATATTTTTCCTTTAGTATTTTGTGACTGAGGACTATATGGTTTTAAAACTATTCATAACTAGTATGTAACTCATTGACTACATGAACTAGAATACCAATGGTGATAATAAATCTTTGTAATGAAAACAATTAGGTAATTATATCATTTAAATTTAAAAGAGAAAAATACATTTATTTACACTAAGTCTTCTTTACCAAGTCTTCCATTGTAAAATTCTCCTGTGGTTCTTAACTGGTTTCAAACTCTATAATCACCAGAAAATGAGATAATGCTAAAAACAGAATTTTGTGAATGCACACACCTACCGTCTATGTATGTACAATAAAATATACAAATATATTCCATATATATTATCCTTTGGAATCTCATAACAACCTGTAATTTGCAGAGTAAGTATAATTTATTCTTACAACAAAATAAATCCATGTTCAAAGGAGTTAAAGAGCATATTTCCCTCATAAATGTTGATGACAGGACTAGAATATAACTCTTGACTCTTGGTTCAGTTTTTTTCCTTATTCTAATAGTTGGGCTAAACAATAACACCTGAATATTTCATGAACTATTAAGCCAAAAACTGTATATTCAGAGTAAATTTTCCACAACCTGTTCTGATGCTCCAGAACTAGAATGTGGTGTAAATATATGTATTTGTGTTTACGTGTATATGTATGATTCTGTATCTGTGTCTGTGTGTTTGGTGTGTATCACTAATAATTTTTCAAAAAAAGTAAAAAACAAAACAGAAAATAAAAGCTGTGACCAAAAGGTATAAGTAAAATGAAAAAGTGTATAAAAATGAGCCATCAGTCAGTCCAACATGGGAACACATATAGAGTACAAGTGTCAAAGATATATGAGAGAGTAAGAGTCGAGAATCAGTCTGCAGACAAATGTGAAATATCAGAGGAAAGCACTGGGTACAAAGAATAATGGTACTTATTAAAAAATTGCTGGTTGTTCAGAGTCCATCTATATATTAAATGCAAAGGGACAAGAAGGCAAACTCCAGCCAGGAACCCAGCAACAATAGATTCATGCAAATAGGCAAAAAGTCTCAACACTCTAGGTCAGCAGTTTGTCCAGAAACAAAAGTATTAAAGAGCATTTAAAAAGATCATAAAGGAGGAGGAGGAGGAGGAGGAGGAGGGAATGAGAGAGAAAAGAAGGAAGAGAATAAACAAACATGGTGGTGGGGAGGAATAGAGGAAGGAGAGGAAGGAGAGGAAGGAAGGAGAGAAACAAACCAGTACATTGAGAAATATTTGTTTCTGCCCAGAAACTAGGAAGCCTGTTTTATTATTTATGGTTTTTGTGGGTGACGGTAAGAACATATGACAGGCTATAGCCAGTTTAAAGCTTCACGAAGAATTTGCTAAATTCCTAAAGTTATTTGCTTCGTGGCAATATAATTAAACTCAATGCACATACATGAATATTTCAAATAATAGGTACCACAAAGTTATATGACCATATTACTATCCACTTGAACTAATTCATTTGACTAATGGCCATTTGGTTCCTCTAGTCATTGACCCATTGAACTCATGGTTCATAAACTCATGATAGAAACAACAAATCCATGTGGAGACACAATCTATGCCTGAAAAATATGTTTATAAAATTTTACAATAAGCTTCTCTTTTGTGACTATCTGGCTTTAAAAAATGCAGTAAAGTGAATGTTCCTTGAATTAATCTATTAAAATGCATTTTCCAGAAATGCCCATCTTCTCTTTTTCTATGTGAATCAAGCACTACTCTCTATATGGCCATACCTTCAAAACTATCAAAACTTAAATGGTCACTTTTTCCAGATTTTCTACATTTTAATGACTTTGAAAACTCCTACATAGACTAGATAATGAATAACTCAGTGGTAACGGAGTTTGTTTTGTTAGGACTCACCAACACTTGGGAACTTGAAATTTTCTTTTTTTTCATATTTTTGTTGGCCTATGCAGCTATTGTGGCAGGAAACTTTCTCATCGTGGTCACCGTAACCTTTGACTCACATCTGTACTCCACACCAATGTACTTCCTCCTTGGAAATCTCTCCTTTCTGGATATGTGTATTTCTACAATCACAACCCCTAAGATGGTCACAGATTTTCTCAAGGAGAACAAAACTATTTCCTTGTGGGGCTGTATGGCTCAGATGTTCTTCCTCCACTTTTTAGGGGGCAGTGAGATGACTCTTCTCATAGTCATGGCTGTTGATCGGTACATTGCAATATGCAAACCTCTTCACTACACATCCATCATGAACCGCCGGGTCCTCATGGGCTCTGTGCTGCTGTCCTGGGCAGTTGGTTTTGTGCATACGATGAGCCAGATGGTTTTTACTATCAACTTGCCCTTCTGTGGTCCCAATATAGTGGACGATATTTTTTGTGACCTTCCCCTAGTTCTAAAACTTGCCTGCACTGAGACCTATGTTCTGGAGTTGCTGGTAACTGCTGACAGTGGACTGTTGTCTTTCATCTGCTTCATACTCTTGCTCGTTTCCTACACTGTCATTCTGGTAACTGTCCGACGTCGATCTTCTGGTGGACTCTCCAAGGCTCTGTCCACACTGTCCGCTCACATTACTGTGGTCACTCTGTTCTTTGGGCCAATTATCTTCATTTATGCTTGGCCATTCAGCTTTTCAGTGGATAAATTTCTTTCTGTGTTTTATTCAATTATTACACCTTTACTGAACCCCATTATTTACACTCTAAGGAATCAGGAGATGAAAGCAGCCATTAGTAGACTGAAGACCAAACACACCCACAGAATAAAGTGGTATTAATTCGTCTGTAGACTTTTAAAAATATTCGTCATGTATATAGAAATTATCGCATGTTCCATCATTACACAACCATGACGTATTTAGGTTTTTTGGGAATTATTTTTGCTGAAATTTAACCCAGTTGGGGTTAATAATTTTTTAATGTAATAAAGAATTAAATAGAAAAAAAATGTCCCACTAAACTATAGTTGAAAACCCAGAAATGTTCAAAACTAGATTTCATCAAATAAAGAGAAATCAAATATAAATTGATCTATTTTTAATTCAGAAATAGGGATCTTTCAGCTCAATTCTCTAGTTGGGTAAGTATGCATAAAATTGCATGAACTCTTCAACTCACAAGTACACACAAATAAACTCATTTTTATGGATCTTAATATGCGTAAGAATTATTACTCTCTTTGACAAGGCAAATAAGCTAGTTTCTATGAGTGGGTATGTTCAAACAGTAACTGTCATGTATGACAGGAGAAGAGGCACATATTTCTTTCTTAAGAACATAGAAATTCCATCCGATATATAGGTGAAACACAACTCATTTTACCTTATTCCTTCATTCTTGTTTGTATTCATATTTGTTCTCACAAAACTTTCCCAGAACCAAGTAAGAACATTACTACTGCATTAATCCTCATAGACAAGGAAAAAGGAAGAAGTTTCTATATATCCCAGGCATTCACTTCACAACAAAACAGGAAATATTCAACCTTATTAAGTTGTATAAAGTTTAGTCAATTATAAAGGTTAATTTATGGTCCATGGTCATTAGAATAAAGACATTCCATGACCTCTATGATATCAAATTCAAATGCTCTGCTTTTGCCCACTTAGGGTCCCTTTTATAACCTATCAAATACATTTTCTTCATTGCCTCTTAAGCAAATAAGTATTAAGCATATGCTCTTAATTATATTTGTGTAATATACTACCTGTAGACCAAAGGGTGCTTTAAAGATGTATTCCTAGCCTTATGTGCATGACATATTTTAGACTAAATTTCTATTTTAAAAAACACATTAAGGAGGATAGTAACCAGGTCCCTAAGAATCATTGGGCATATTTGTATCTTTTTCTTTTGAGCTATTTTAATCATAAGGTGTAGACACCTTATGTGGCTTAGTAGAGATAATCAAGACCTCTAAGCAACCATCTATACCCAGTTATTTTACTGTAGCAAAGATCATCACTATCATCAACTCCAGAGGCATCATTCCTTTTCATGCTTTTAAAATTATTTCTCTCATTTTTCATACATTGTGCATAAAATATATTTTTTGTGTGTTTTTACCCTGATATACATGGAATCTATATATGCTATTATTGTAAAAGCTATTTTTATCTCTGTTTAGTGTCTTAAAGAGTTATCTCTTTTGTGTTTCTCTGGTTCATTATTTTTTACTATGAAAAAAACATGTAACATCTTAACCATTTTTTAGCGTACAAGTGTTAACTTTGTGTACCCTGTACAACAGATTTCTAGAACTTTTTCATCTTGCAAAATAAAAGCCTATATTCATGGTTCTAGAATTCCCCTTTCTGCCTCTAGCTAGCTCCTGGAAATCACCATTTTACCTTCCATTTAAGGGTTTAGCTGTGTTAGATACTTCATGTAATTGGATCATGCAATATTTGTCTTTTTGTGACTGGCTTGTTTCACATAGAATAATTTCCTCAAACTTCAACCATATTGTAACATATGACAGAATTTCCTTCTTTTTAAGGCTAAATACTATCCCGTTGTATGTATATGCCACATTTTCTTTATCCATTCATCCGTAAAAGGATATTTAGTTTCCTGTCTCCTCTTGGCTATTGTAAATAAAGCTGTAATAAACATGTGTGTGCAAATATGTCTGCCAGACTCTGTTTCAGTTCTTTCGGATACATATCCAGAAGTCAGACTGTTGTATCATATGGTAATTCTATTTTTAATTTTTTGAGGAACCTTCATACTTTTTTCCAGAGTGGCTATACCATTTTACATTCCCCTTAACAGTGAAAAGGTGTCCAATTTCTCTGCATCTTTACATCCTCGTCTGTACTTGTCATTTTCTGTTTTTGTTCCTGTTTTGATAGTGGTCATCCTAACAGGTGTGAAGTAATATTCTGGTTTTGATTTACATTTCTCTGATGATTAGTGATTCTGCGCTTTTTTTTTCATATGTTTGATGGCTTTTTGTGTATTTTCTTTGGACAAAAGTTTATTCAAGTTCTTTGCCCATTTTTTCATTGGGTTACTTGTTTTTTTGTTGTTTAGTCAGGGGAGTTCTTTTTATATATATTATGGATATTAGCTCCCTATTAGATAAATGATTTGCAAACATTTTCTCTCATTCTGTAGGTTGCCCTTTTACCTTGTTGATTATTTCCTTTGCTGCATGGAAGTGTTTAAGTTTGATGTGGTCTTATTTGTCTGTTTTTCTCTTGCTGCCTTAACTTTTGGTGACACATCCAACAAATAATTGCCAAATCCAATGTTTTAAAGATTTTCACCTATGTTTTCTTCTAAGAGTTTTATAGTGTCAGGTCTTACATTTAGGTATTTAATTCGAGTTAACTTATGTATATGGTGTATGGTAAGGGTTCAACTTCATCTTTTACATACAGATATCCAGCTTTCCCACCATCATTTATTAAATCTAGTGTATTCACTTTAATGTCTACAGAATCTAATTTTAAATAGACTAAAATTTATTTAAACCTCCTCCTCTTGGGAGACATTTAGAGCTCTCACATTATTTACTCTTTTAACTAATGGGTCAATTGAACATACATGTATGTATTTCTTTGTGCACCTATGATAATTTCTCTAGGATATGTACTCAGAACTGGAAGTTCTGAGTTTTAATTAAAAACATTCTAACTTTATCAGAAATTACTAAACCTTTTTCAACATTGCAGATATTTACATTCTATGAAGAGTCCTAATTTCTCCATCATTTTGTCCATACAGGATTTTATAAGGTTTTTTTCTCTCCCAGTTGGATGAGTTTAAAAATATTTTATATTTATTGCATTTCCTTAGTTAATAATGAATTTGGACATTAATTCAAATATTTATTGCACATTTTGTTTTGTTGCTCCAGTTCATACTTTTGTTGATTTCTCTTCTGGGTTCTTCTTTTTAAACTGATTTTTATAACTGTATACATGTAGTTATAAATATACATATTTTATAATATACATATCCACACATAGATTGAACTGAAAATATCTTCACTCTTACAGATTGGATTGACATTTTGATGTTTATACATACACAAAATTTAATATAGCTGCATTTGTCAACCATTTTTGGTTTGTCATTTTATGTCTTATGTAATACATCTTGACAGCTGATAGGCCAAAATATTGTTTTTTTTCTTTTTTCTATATTTCTTTTCTTTTCTTTTTTCTTTTCTTTCTTTTCTTTCTTTCTTTCTTCCTTTCTTTCTTTCTTTCTTTTCTTTCTTTCTCTCTCCCTCTCCCTCTCTCTTTCTTTCTTTCGAAAGAGAGGGGGAGAGGTGGGGGAGAGGTGCAGGCAGAGGAAGAGGGAGAAGGAATCTTAAACAGGCTCCTCTCCCAGCAGGGAGCCTGACAAAGGACTTGATCTCATGACTGTGAGATCATAACCTGAGCTGAAATCAATAGTCAGATGCTTAGGGGCGCCTGGGTGGCTCAGTCGGTTAAGTGTCCAACTTCACCTCAGGTCATGATCTCGTGTTTCATGAGTTCAAGCCCTATGTCGGGCTCTGTGCTGACAGCTCAGAGCCTGGAGCCTGCTTCAGATTCTGTGTCTCCCCCTCTCTCTGCCCCTCCCCTGCTTGTGCTCTCTGTCTCTCAAAAAAATGAATAAATGTTAAAAAAAAATTTTTTTTAAATAGTCAGATGCTTAACTGACTGAGCCACCTTGGTGCCCTTGTCTTTCTTTTATAATTTTAACCTCTTTTTTTTTTTTATTTTTCCTTCCCCTCCCCCATGGGTTTCTGTTAAGTTTCTCAGGATCCATATAATTTTAAACTTTTATTTTTTTCACATTTGGTTATTTAATCCAACTGGAAGTTACATTTTCTATTAGTATCTTATAGGAATCAAATTTATTTTTATATGAATATAAATGATCATCCAAATACCATTTACTGAATAACTTTTCCCTACTGACTGTAATGTCATCCAAGATACATGTAAAGTATCCATTCATCCATGTCTGTTTCTGGCCTCTGTCAGTCCTTCCACCAGTAATTTTGTTTCTCAGAGAGAACACTACACAGTGTTAAATATAGTTGCTACTGTCATTTGTCTTAAATGCTCTGCTTTAAGCATATACCAGTTCCATCTGTCAATCAACTCTTCTAGATGATTTCTGGATAAGTTGTCAAATGCAAATAATTTTAGGATAGCAATTGAAATTGGATAGAATTTATTGATTAATTTGGAAAGAATAGATAACTTTATGATTTTGATTATTCTAATTCATCCACCTAACATATCTCTTTATGTTGTTACATTTTTATGTAACATTTTATATACTATTTTCAAAATTTGGTAATATTTTAATTGATTTGTCATCAGGCATCATATTTTGTTATTATTACAATGGAATCTCTTTGGTGCTATATTTTAGTAGGTTGTTACTGATGTAGAAAAATATATTTTTGTTTGTTGATTGCATATACAGCAAATTTATTGAACTTTCATACCATTCATTCTTATTTTGTTTAGATTCCTTTGAGTGCACTAGTTTATCTAGAAATCAAGTAGTAATTTTTTTCATCATCCTTTCCAAACAAAGTGTTTGCTGGTTTTTTTCATTTTGCAGTATTGCATTTGGTTAGAACCGCCAGTACAATGCTGAAGGGAAGGAATTTATTTTCCAGCATTATAGTGTCTCTTTCTAAAATATTATCATGGGCTATATATCCTTCTTCAAAATTAACATATGCCTTTTCTATTAATTTCCAATATTTTATTAAATCATCAATGATTGTAGAATTTATTTAAAAATTTATGCACACTTTAAGATGATTGCATCTTTTCTCAATTCATCTGTTATACTAGTGGATTGACTTAATATTGTTAACATTTCCTTGACTATGTAGTTGAAACTCCAAGTTGTAATAATATGGCTTTTCTTTTGCTTTTCATGTCTCCAGATTTAATTTACTAATTTTCTTTTCATTTGTTTTATAATTGTTCATTGTATAACTTTCTCTCTTTTTCTATTGTCTGAAACAGTTAAAAATATATTAAGGATTTTGTTACTTATTTTTAGAAGTAACAGATGAATATGGGGGAGAAAGAGGGAGACAAACCATAAAACAGAGGCTTAACTATAGAGAACACACTGAGGGTTGCTGGATGGGGAGGTGGGTGGAAGGGAGGGATGGGTTAAATGAGTGATGGGTGTTAAAGAGTACACATGTTGTGATGAGCACTGGGTATTGTATGTAAGTGATGAATCACTAAATATTATACCTGAAACTAGTATTACACTATATCCTAACTGAAATTTAAATAAAAACTTGGAAGAAAATAAAGAAGTAAATAAAAGTTGAATATAAGCTCCCTCACCTACCACCATCTGCTCTAAACTCACACCTGTTCACTTTCACGTTTTCCAGAGTGGCTGCACCGGTTTGCATTCCCATCAACAGTGTAAGTGGGTTCCCATTTTTCCACATCCTCACCAGCACCTATTGTTTCTTGTATTGTTGATTTTACCTATCCTGACAGGTGTGAGGTGGTATCTCATTGTAGTTTTGATGTGTATTTCTCTGACGATGAGTGATGTTGAGCATCTTTTTATCTGTATGTCTTCTTTGGAAAAATGTCTATTCATGTCTTCTGCCCATTTTTTAAATTATATTATTTGTTTTTTTGAGTGTTGAATGTTATTTACATATTTTAGATATTATCCTTTATCAGATATGTCATTTGCAAATATCTTCTCTCATTCCATAGATTGCCTTTTTGTTTTGTTGCTTGTTTCTTTATATCATGCAGTGAGGAAAAGATTTAGAGCACCAGATGATATATATTGGCCATTTTTCCTATATCTTTTCTATTCTAACCCTTACATAGCATCAAGATAAAAACAATGTCTCAGTTTATTGTATACTAGAGTCTATTTATGTTTCTTCTAAATTCTTGACTGCAATTCTCTTCAAATAGTCACTCATCCTAAATGGATTTACTATCTCCCTTTATATATGTTAATTTCCTTATAAAATAGGAATGACTATTCTATGAATGTATATGATTTATTTTACAAAATGCCATTCTATGTTCTTTTCCTCTCAATACAATTCATATTGTTTTATATAAGTGGAGTTCTTACTTCAAAGTGTTACTATTATCCAGTAGCACCAATACCAATCACCTTACTACCTATTCACCAAATGACAGCTAAACTGCTTCTGATTTCCTGTTACCATAAATTATTTCTTTTTTTAAATGTTTATTTTGGAGAGAGAGAGAGAGGGAGAGAGGGAGACAGGGAGACAGGGAGACAGGGAGACAGGGAGAGGGAGAGGGAGAGGGAGAGGGAGAGGGAGAGGGAGAGGGAGAGGGAGAGGGAGAGAGAGGGAGAGAGAGAGAGAGGGAGAGGGAGAGAGAGGGAGAGGGAGAGAGAGGGAGAGGGAGAGAGAGAGAGAGGGAGAGAAACAGAGACAGCACAAGTGGGGGAGTAACAGAGAGAGAGGGAGACACAGAATCCAAAGCAGGCTCCAAGCTGTCAGCACAGAGCCCAATGCGGGGCTCAAACTCACAAACCGTGAGACCATGACCTGGGCCGAAGTCAGACACTCAACCAACTGAGCCACCCAGGTGCCCTGATGATTTCATGATTAATAACTGTCCAACAGTCCTATGTAGGTGAAACAACTTCTCTAAGATAAACACCCAGAAGTGAAAAGAAATGGACATAAAGCATTTACCCACTTAATTTCACTAAATATTACAGACTGCTTTCCAGAATGATTGTAACTCCACCTACAGAGGAGGATCCAATTGCTCATGCCCCACTACAAAATAATAATTTGCCTTCCTAAATTTTGTTTGGATATAGAATAATGTCTTATTGCTTTAATTTGCCTTTTTCAGGTTATCATACCTATTAGTTATTCAACTTTTGTATGAATTACTCTTTTAAGATCTTGGTCCACTTAAAATGGGTTTTCTGTGCTTTTCTTGTTGGTTTGCATGCTGTACCTATGCATTGCTCAATACATTAGCTAGTAACTTATATGTCTGTTTAAATTCTAGTTTAAATGAATTAAAATAAATAAAATCAAATGCATATGCATGCATATAAACATACATGATTTCCGTTTCTATTAACCTCCACTTTTTGTCTTTTATTTTACCATTACCTTGCTATTTTGGTAGCATCAATTGGTATATGGCTTAATATCTAGTTATTTTCAACTTGCAAATATCATCTTAAGTTTGCCTATTATAAACAATAAAGTAATTTTTGCTATATTATTAATAATATTGAATATTGGTCTTATATGTATATATAAAGATATACAAATATACAGATAATATATTTACATGAATAGACCTATGTTTATACAAGGTATACAGATAGGTAAATATATTAAATTATATTTCATAATATAGATATACATGATTATATACGTGTACAGACATATTAATATGTATATGTTACATATGTATTATATATACACATATAATTTTATTTCTGAACTTTGAGAGTAAGTTCTAGACATAATACTCTTTTACCTCTAGCCACCTCAGTGTCTATTTCCTAAAACAATCTAATTTTCAAAAGGAAATCAACATTAATATAATATAAATAATATATCGACCTTGTTTGACTTTTTGGCCAATTATGAGAATAATGTTGTTTTAGAAAACAAAGTATCTGGTCCAGGACCAATTCAGGATCACAAGTTGTATTTCATTGCCATATCTCTTTTTTACTTAATCTTCAATAATTCCTCAATTTTCCTTTAATTTAATGTCCGTCAGGGCAGAAATCTCATTGCTTAGTGGTGTGCTTCCTGTGTTTCATTTTGCCCAAATGTGCAGGTATATGGTTCCTTCCCCTCTTATTCTCCTTTTTGCTTGCTTACTATAGACATTATTTTGGTCTTTTCATTTAACAATGTATCTTGGAAATATCAGGTCATATGACCTCCTTATCAGTTCATAAAGATCTTCCCCACTCTTCACAGCTGTGTGTGTCTCAAATATTCTAAAAAATATGGAAAAAATAGAAGAGAAACACAATTCAAATGCTCTTTGGCAGCTTATCATACAACCCTAACAAGTTCTCATGTGACTGGGACTAGAGTATTCGTGTCAGATCAGTGTTACCATAGGCTTCAGCAAGATATTCTCATAATCCTTAATCTAGTTTCTCAGATCATTCACTTTCTACTCATTTCTGTGTCATTGCTACGTTAGACTTCAATTAAAGAGGCTGCATCGCCTAATAGCTTGCTCTCAACTTGCCAGGAATAAAAGAAATATTTCTTTTCTTTTTACAGATTAACTCTTTATGCTCTGCTGGTGAGGTTTGATTCTGTAATTGATTCAAGGTACAAACACAAGGATGCTCAGACAAGGAGGGATTGAACCACATTTAAATTCAATGGAAGTAATCCAATCACATCTTCCCTGGGGTAAGGAGGTGACATGTTTCTGTATTTACATCTGAGGTCACTGCAAATGATTTATATGTAGAGACTTCTATGTTTTGTGGCTTCTTAAAAGCTTTGAACACTTTCACATTTTGGTAATACCATTAGAGTAATAGTGCCTTGCTAACAAAGGATTTTTTTAAAGATATATTTACCAAGCACATTCACTGCCAAAGTGCAGGTACATGGCTGACATTCCATCCATCTGATATCTCTATCTGTGGGAGAATTCTATTTTAAAGTGAGTCATACAAATAATAAGGATGGAAATAGTTATTCATTTTGCTGGCACAGGAAGCAATGAACTTTTCTTAATCTGATCATTTTGAAATCCAAAAATTAAAACAAAAATTAATGGTTGCATAGTCACTTGAAGAGAAGAAAGTAAGCCGCCAGCTCTAAAAATGTCCCTAATCTCCCTAGTAGGTCTTACCTCATCTGTCCTTTCAAATCGTTACTGCTCTAAAAGATAATACCATCACAAAACTGAAGCATTATTCTCTCAACAGACAGAATTCCTAGTAAAATCATCTACTGAAGATTGTGAGAATTTTCTAGTACATATTGTACATGACCTAATACTACCAGAAACTATATTCAGAAGTCTAGGTTGGAGTTTATACATCTTAGCAACCTGTTCCTTCTAAAAGAACTATGAATTCAAAAGATTCCCAGCCATCTAGAAATTTTCCCATCTCAACACGTTATTACTGCTTCTGAACTGATAAGCAAAAGAGATGTTGCAAACATAATAAAGTCAATGCATTTGCCTGTTAAAGCTCACATAAAATAGCAAATGTTAGCCGAGTTTGTTGTAATCAGTAGTGAAAGGCACGCTCGCAGGTTTGGAAAGATGTGTTAGAGACTCTGGAATATGAGCTAGAAGAAAATTTAACTGAGAGCTATGAAAATTAAGAGAGATAATTTACATGAAGTTCTGCAAACAGCAGAATCTCAATAAATGAGTATATTTATTGTCATTGAGGAAAGATTTTTCTGCCAGGCAGTGTGCTAGGTGCTAAGAAGACAATAAATAAATTTTAAAAATTCATAATCTTGGAAGACAGAAATATATAAAAATAACTACATCACTAGTTATAAAGGCAGTACTGAATGCACAGAGAAGAGAAATATTAGTTCTGACTTTGTTAGGAAAAGACCAACTGAAAATGTATTATTTAATGTTGGCATTGAGGGCAAATAGATTTAGAAAGTCAAGAGGATTCATTTATGTAGATGCAGGTATTTCTTCTTGATGTGGGGTTAAATTTCCTGAAACCATCCTTTCTCCAAGTCTTTGTAAAGACAGGAAGGCTATGTCTAAATTAAACTATTAAAACATGTAGTCAACTCTCAATAACCCATGCTAATTTCAGAAAATCTAAGCATTTTTACATCCAAACAGGTAGTTGTATTTGGGATTTTCTTGTGGTGTGGTTGCTTAGGCTCCACCAGTTCCAATAAAGAAATTGTCAGAGCTATATTGCTGATTTTGGAAATGTTCCTGTGAGGCTGGGAAAAATAAAGAAGAGGTTAGAAAATACAAGGCTATGCTAGACAACAAATACAGAGCTGCCCTGAACTACTCTTAGAACCTGCATAAACAACAGAAAGGAGATCACCCGGGATAGGCTTTATTTCAGTGACCTCACCCATAACTACTTCCACTTTGCTATGCATGCGCTCACTTTTTTTGTTTGATCTGCTCAGCAGCCCCGTCTAATTCCTGTCCCCAGTGGGAATAGCAACATTTCATTACCCACTTTCACTCCACTGTATATTGGGCTAGAAAACAAAGAAAAGTAATGGGGCTCTGGGAAGACTGGCTAGGTCAAAGTAAGGAAAACAAATTGGACCTTACCATTTATTTGAGGAGTGAGGAAAAGAATGGGAGTCAATAAAAAAGCAACATTGTGTTTGTAGTTGGGTGTGCTTGGGGGAGGCAAGGAGGGAGCACTTACTGAGAGTGGAGAAGTCCTAGTGAGGAAAGGGACTGAGGAATCTTGAAACCTGACAAGTGTCAGTTCCCTCTAATGAAACTATGAATTCAGAAATAAAGTGTTACCTTCTGGTGGGAATACAAACTGGGGCAGAAGATATATATATATATATATATATATATATATATATGCGCATATATACATACGTACGTATACATACACATATACATACCATGGAGTATTACTCGGCAATCAAAAAGAATGAAATCTTCCCATTTGCAACTATGTTGATGGAAGTAGAGGGTATTATGCTAAGCGAAATTAGTCAGAGAAAGACAAATATCATATGACTTCACTCATACATGGAATTTAAGATACAAAACAGATGAACATAAGGGAAGAGAAGCAAAAATAATATAAAAATATGCAGGGGACAAAACATAAGAGACTCTTAAATATAGAGAACAAACTGAGGGTTGGTGGAGGGGTTGTGGATGGGAGGATGGGCTAAATGGGCAAGAAGCACTGAGGAAGACACTTGTTGGGATGAGCACTGGATGTTATACATAGGGGATGAAGCATTGGAATCTACTCCTAAAATCATTATTGCATTATATACTAACTTGGATATAAACTTAATAATTAAAAAATGAAAATAAAATTTGAAAAAATAAACAACAAAAAGAGAAAGAAAGTGTTAGTTCCTGCATTAAAACCAATACATTAGAGAACGCTTCTAAGCATACCTAGGAGATCCTGAGGTATGGTTCCAGATAATGAAAATAAAGCAAATATCACAATAAACCAAGTCACCTGAATATTTGGTTTCCCACTGCATAGAGAAGTTATGTTTACATACACTATACTGTTTAAAGAATTTAGACAGGATTATGTTTAAAGAATATATATATATATATATATATATATATATATATATATATATCTTAGTTAAAAAGATTTTATTGCTAAAAAATGCTAACCCTTATCTGAGCTTTCAGCAAGTCATTATCTTTGTGCTGATGGAGGGTCTTGCCTTGATATTGACAGCTGCTGACTGATCAGGGTGGTGGTCCCTGAAGGCTGGGTGGCTATGGCAGTTTCTTAAAACAATGAAGTTTGCCACATAAGCTGGATCTTCCTTTCATGGCCAGTTTTTCTGAAGCATGCAATGATGTTTGACAGCATTTTACCCACAGTAACACTTCTTATAAAATTAGAGTCAATCCTCCTCAACTCTGCTGCTTTATCAACTAAGTGTATGTAATATTCTAAATCCTTTGTTGTCATTGCCACAATCTTCACAGTATTTTTACCAGGAGTAGATCCTCAAGAAACCACTTTCTTTGCTCATCTAAAAGAAGCAACTCCTCATCTGATAAAGTTTTATCACAAGATTGCAACAAATCACTCACATCTTCAGGCTTCACTTATAATTCTAGATCTTTTGCTATTTCCACCACATCTGCTTTTACTTCCTTCACTGAAGTCTTGAACCCCATGAGGGTTAGAATCAACTTCTTTCAAACTCCTGTTAGTGTTGGTTTTTTTGCCCTATTCCCATGAATCACAAATGTTCTTAATGGCATCTATAATGGAGAATCCTTTCCAGAAGGTTTTCAACTGACTTTTCCCAGATCCATCAGAGGAATCACTATGTATGGCAGCTATATAGCCTTATAAAATGTATTTCTTAAGTAATAATACTTGAAACGTGAAATTACTTAATTCGTGCACTGCAGAATGGATGCTGCATTACCAATCATGAAAACAACATTAATCTCATTGTACATCTCCACTAGAGATCTTTGGTGACTGGGTGAACTTTCAATGAAAAGGAATCTCTTTTTCTGAGAAGCTGGTTTCAGAGTGGACTTAAACTATTCAGTAAACAATGTTTTAAACAGATTTGCTGTCATTCAGCTTTATTCCCATATTTATAGAACATAAGCAGAGTAGATTTGGCATAATGCTTAAGGGCCCTAGGATTTTCAGAATGATCACTGAGCATTGGATTCAACTTCAAGTCACCAACTACATCAGCCCCTAACAAGAAAGTCTGCTAGACTTTCAAGTCCAACAGTCCTACCAAGACAAGAAAGTCTGCTTGTCCCTTGAAGCTTTAAAGCCAGGCATTGACTTTCCCTTTCTACTATAAAAGTTCTAGATGGCATCTTCTTTCCATATAAGGCTATTTCGTCTACATTAAAACCCTGTAGTTTAGCATGGACCCCTTCATTAGTTATCTTAGCTAGATCTCGTGGTTGAATGTGCGGTAGCTTCTACATCAGCACTTGTTGCTTCACCTTGCACTGTCATGTTATAGAGATGCCTTCTTTCCTTAAAACTCATGAATCAACTTGTGCTAGCTTCAAAATTTTCTTCTGCAGCTTCCTTACCTCTCTCAACCTTTCCAGAATTAAAGAGAGTTAGGGTCTTGCTCTGGATTAGGCTTTGGTTTAAGGGAATGTTGAAGTTGGTTTGATCTATTCAAACCATTAAAACTTTCTTTGTATCAGCAAGAAGGCTATTTCACTTTCTTACTATTCATGTGTTCTTGGGAGTACCACCTTCAACTTCCTTCAGAAACATTTCCTTTGCATTCACAAATTGCCTGTTTGGCACAAGAGGCCTAACTTTTGGCAAATCTCAGTTTTCATCATGCCTTACTCACTAAACTTAATCATTTCTAGCTTTTAAGGTAAGAGCTGCATGGCTCTTCTTTTCACTTGAATGCTTAGAGGACATTGTCAGGTTATTTACTGGCCTAACAACAATGTTGTTTGGTCTCAGGGAATAGGGACCCCTGTGGAGAGATGTGGGGAGAACTAAAGATGTAACTATAGAAATGTGACCAGTATCTAGGGTAACAGAATTATGACAGAAGGTGAAAAGGATAATTCAGTGGTTCTTAACCAAGGACAATTCTGCCTCCTGATGGGATATTTGGCAGCTTATGGAGATATTTTTGTTTGCCACAACTGTAAAGGAGCTGCAGACAGCTAGCAGGTAGAGACCAGGGATGGTACTAAGTATCCTACAATGAAAAGGACAGTCCCTGAAACCATGAATTATTCAACCCTAAAGGTTAATAGTGCTGAGAAGTCCTGGACTGTGGGAATGTAATAGAGCAAGTCATAAAAATTTGGGTATGCTGGGGTGCCTGGGTGGCTCAGTCGGTTAAGTTTCTGACTTTGGTCATGATCTCATGGTTCATGGGTTCAAGCCCTGCATCGGGCTCTGTGCTGACAGCTCCAAGCCTGAAGCCTGCTTCAGATTCTTTGCCTCCCTCTCTCTACCCCTCCCCTGCTCACACTCTGTCCCTGTCTCTCAAAAATAAATAAACAATAATTTTTTTTTAATTTTGGTATGCTGAGATGCTTTCGATGGAATCTAAATTATTAAGTCAATTTTCACAAACACAATATCAGAGAGCAATAGTTCATGTGTTTTAAAGGAAGTGGCCTATAAAATGCATTTTTCAATGATTTTGGGTTGCCACTGATACTGTTGTGTTGTAATGCACATGCTAGTTGACTGGACCAAGCCTTCTTAGAAGGGAAGTCGCTGTGCACGTGGTTGAAATGGATCCTCTAGGACTGCCAATCAGGGGTAAAGGTGTGTAGATAGATACTTATGGGACATGTACAGATAAATGAATGTATTTATGGGCTCTTTTCCATGAGCTTTATTCTGGTTATGTACTGTTGTATAACAAATGATAGCTCAGTGACTTAAACCATTTATAATTATATTTCATAGTTCTCTATAGGGTAATTATGTTCAGCTGGGTGATTTTACTTGGGCCCTTCAGTGCAATTACAGGTACATGATAGTTGTGGCTGCAATGAACTAAAGGCTAAACAGACTGGATTTCCAATGCTAGAAATTGATGTCTGCTGTCTTCTAGGAGTTCATTTGGGACTGCTGAGCAGAGCATGGATATGTGGATCTTCTATGAAGTTTGAGATTCTCATAGCATGGTGGCTGGGTTCCCAGAGGGGATGGCCCAAGAGCAAGTGTTCCAAGAAGCTCAGGCAGACCTCACAGAGCTCTTTATTATTAGACTTACAGGTCATACAACATGACTTCCACCGTATCCTATAGGTCAAGGGCAAATCTCTGGGCCAGTTAAAATTTAAGAGGAGAAGACCACACAAGTGATTAAATGCAGGGTGTACAACTCATTGGATGGTCATATCTGGAGATAAAATACCATAGTCTTGACTATCCTCACGGATTAGAAACTCACTGTCAAGGAATGATTTAATCAGATAACTTTAATAACGGGAGTGACTATGGGTCTGACAGTTGGAAGTCTGGGGATCATGTAAGTTAACCAGAGGATCTGAACTGAAGCTGGGAAGAAGTGTCAGGAAAAAGGAAGAAGGGTTTGGAGGGCATCTGTTAGCAGGCATTCATGTCTACCTGTTAAAACTCTATCACAGTATTTTTAACAAAGGGTTAGTACACTGTAGCTTTTTATAAAATATGTACTGATTTACAAACCCATAAATGTTTTATTTCCCACTGCATAATGGTTTTGGGTGAATAAAACTAAGTTGCAAGAACAAGACTTTATCAGTGAAAGCAATACATCCCTTCTCCTTTTATGAACTTCTGTATGCTATACAGCTGGGCACTTGGTAGATGTCTTCTTCCTTTGTTCTGTGATTGCTTATTACATGCAAGCATATTCCCTCAGTAAGTCTGGTGTGCTGATTAAGGTTAGAGGTCATAACCTAATCTTTTCATTCACCACACTCTCCCTCACATCCACTCTTTGCATTAACTAACACACAGTGTAAAGAAAGTTCTTTCAATCAACAGCCCCAATATCTCTGCTAAAATGGATCCTCCATTTCCTTTAACAATGGGTACTATGTTATTACAACTAGACATTTGTAACAAGGACTTCTTTTTTACTCCTTCTATCACTTGCCAACCAGCAGCTTTGTATTCTGAGTGTGTTCCCCCTATAATTCTTGTTCACCAAATCTGCTAGTCCCTAGAAATATTTTAACTATAGAGTTACACTATGTTTCAAACCAGAGTCAAGAAATTTTGAGTACAGTTAAAATGTGGACCACTTAAGGTTATCCAGTAATTATACCATCTCCACTTTGGAAGTAAAGGAAAGAAGACATTGTAATCCTCCTGATCTGAGTGAGACTTGGATATTCTGGTAGAAAACACACACACACACACACACACACACACACACACACACACACACACACACACAAATACAGCTGACTGTTTGCTGCCTAAAGAAATAATGTGTTACCATGAGAGAGACTTTGCATGTTCTAAGCCCACTATACTGTTTTAATAGTTCCATGTATATGTCTTCTTCCAGGTGCAGACTCTGCCTCTGGTGATGTAATCTACTTCTCTACAGAAGCATCCTATACCTCACCCTCACATTCCCACTGTCACCATGACCACCCCCCCCCCATCTGTGAGCCTCAGACTGATCCTTAGCTTCAACTATCTCCTATATCTTTGTTACTCTGCAGCCCTTTGTCCTACTGCAGCTACTAATACTGCCATCAAGGTCCCAAAAGCCATATGTCCCTGTTCCCCTGTCAGCAATTACTTTTCATTCACTTTCTTGCTTTCCACCAATAGAATAAGCCAAAACCTACAAATGCAGAAGGTACCAGTGACAAATACATTAATAATCTTATCTCTTACTTGTATAGGATTTCAACCTCATGTAGCATATCCATACTCTTATTTGCTCTCTACGGGATTTTTTAAGTTTTATTTAAATTCCAATTAGTTAACATACAGTGTACTATTACTTTTTATAGTTTCCTCAAGTTTTCACGGTGAAGTGATTTGTGTAAGGGCACAGTGCAAGTTATCAGTAAGGTTTAAGTTATGACACCACTTTAATTCTAGTCAAAGCTGTTTGCACTGCCCACACCTGTCACAACTGTGAAGTAACAGCTTGGCTATCTTTCTATTAATATAAAACATATCTAATTGTTATTTTCTATGTTTGCAAATAAATATATGTTTGATTTGTGAGGGTAAAAGAGAGTAGGACTAAATGAATCCTTTTTATAATTAATCTTCCTAACAATACCATCAAACTTAGACAAGGAATTCTGAGCTCCAGATCTCATATTTCTTCAGCCAAACCAGTGGCTACTTACAGAACTTCCTTGGAAACCCTCAAGTATATTATTTCCTAAATTATAAATGACTGCAACAAGCTGGAAATAAACTAGGTTAAGGAAAAACAAGCTTGCCTGTTTTGTTTCATTATCCTTAATTTCTAGATCTTTACAAAACACTCTTACTTCAAAGATATCAATTTGAGGCCAAGTATTTTTAGGTTCCACAGGAATCCCACAAAGGGATATTTGGGTCTGGAAGTTCTTTATTTGCAGTTCACATCATAGCCAAAGTACCTCTGTTAATTGTTGTTACATTGCCTGACATCTTATAAAATAAATTATATATATATATATATATATATATATATATATATATATATATATATATGAGACCATATATCTCAAAATGAGATGATACTATACAAAGTGCATTGTAGATTTTAGATACTAGCCCTTTGTCTGATATGTCATTTGAAAATATCTTTTCCCATTCCACTGGTTGCCTTTTAGTTTTGTTGATTGTTTCCTTTGCAGTGCAGAAGCTTTTTATCTTTATGAGGTCCCAATAGTTCATTTTTGCTTTTAATTCCCTTGCCTTTGGAGATGTGTCAAGTAAGAGGATGAGTACTGGGTGTTGTATGGAAAACAATTTGACAATAAATTTCATATTAAAAAAACCTAAAGTGCATTGTAATTTGCCTTCTGTTCACTTAAGTAATGAAAATATTTCCCATGTTTTCTCAAAAATCATTTTATTGTTAATGAAATATTACATTGTAAAAGTCCTATAATTCATTTAAGAGAGTAAGCCCCAATGGTAAGACATTTAGATTGCTTCAAGTATTTTGCATATACTGTAGTGTTACTATGAAGACTTTATAGCATACACATAATCATTCCATTACAATGAATTCTAAGAAATGGAATCTGACTCAAATGTTCTGTACATCATAAGGTTTTGAAACATAGACAATAGAGAAATGATTTGGACTTTAAAGTACTTTTAGGGGAGGACAAAGAGAGATGACCAAGTGACATAAGTATTTGGGAGGAAAACAGTGAAGTAGGCAATGTTCAATGGGATCTAAAAGAATCCCTTGCCTAAAATCTTCACTCAGTACAGTTTGCCACATGACCTTTACTGTCCTTTTTGTTTCAGTCCTTTACTGACAAAACCATTGGCTTTTAATAAATTCATTATTTACATATTTAAAAATACAAATGGTAATATATTTGCTTGTTTTTAGTCACGCACATCATACCATGAATGAGTTTATTAATTCTTCTCTTCTATGACTACCATCTGAGGTCAAATCCCTACAGAAATGATGTCCTGATGAGTGTGGAGACCAGAAATAGACAGGGAAAAGGTAGAGAAAGAGGGAAAATGACCTAGGAAACACAAAGATTTTACACAATTTCTAATTTTTAGACAAGCTTTAATTATATTGTAATGAACTAAGAGTCAACCCCTGAAACCATTACTATACTCTAGGTTAACTAGCTTGGGTTTAAATAAAATTTAAAAAAAGAGAGAGAGAGCAACTTTGATGATTTATTTATGCAACAGGAAAATGAGTCTAACTATACAGCACTGCACCTGAAGATCTGGTGTCCTAGCTGGAGTCCCAGAATCTCCAATCACTGCTATCCAGTGCACTCACATTCTGAAAGGAATAGATTCCAGTAGACCCTTGAACAATATAGGTTGAACTACCCACGCTCACCTTTAGGTCAATTTCTTTCAAAAATTACAATATACTACTTTAAATGTATTTTCTCTTCCTTATGTAACATTTTCATGTTACATAACATTTTGTTAGTAACATTTTCATGTCTTTAATTTATTGCAAGAATACAGTATATAATACTAATAACGTATTTAACGTCTTTAATTTATTGCAAGAATACAGTATATAATATTAATAACGTACAAAATATGTGTTAATCAACTATTTATGTTATTGGTGAGGCTTCTGTTGAACACTAGGATATTAACTGTTAAGTTGTAGGAGAGTCAAATGTATACATGGATTTTTGACTATGTAGGGTGTTAGTACCCCTAACGTCTGCTTTGTTCAAGGGTCAACTGTATTGTCTCTATTCCACACAAAGACCTCGAAAATGTTCATAGAAGCTGAATTCATGATCACCAACACCTTCAAACACCTAAATGGATAAGCAATTGTGATGTATCCATATGATGAGCAATATAAAGGAATAAACTAAGATTGGCAAATCATCTCCTAAGAGACACAGCAATAAAACTAGAGGAAGTTTTCAGACAAAAATACCCACAACAAACTAAAACCTTTAAACTTTTGGAAGTCTATGGAAAATAACCAGAAGGCATACAACAAACTGAAAAATATTTATTTAAGAATCTCCATGAGTCTCTGACATTTAAGCCAGAGTCTGCTCCTATTTCTCCCAGCTCTGTGCTGTGAAAGTTCTTTGCTTTCTTACACAGATGCTGCATCCCATACACAGAGGCAGCTCCTATTGTCCCTCAAAGCTCCAGAACTGGGACAGAGAGATTATATCCCAGATGGCACCAAGGCGGGCCTTGACAACTGGTGGCTCCCATCTCCCCTCTTAGCTCTGGCTTCATGGTATGGAGATCTGCTCAGGGTAAGCATTACAGATAAGCAGGGGCTGGAAGCCTTTCCTGAGGGAGGTGACTTTATTTGTAGACAATTGCAGAAAATCTATGTCTAGGGCCTATTGTTTGAAACAATCACAGTCTCAGTGGAAACATCTTTAACAACCCTATAAAAATAAAACATATTTTAAAGGAATACTATGAAAAACTATATGCCAACAGAGTAGATAACTTATATGAAATGGACAAATGCCTAAAATAACACAATAAGAAATAGAAAATCTAAAGTGACACATAAGAAATAGAGATTTTGTTAGTATTTTTTAAACTTTCTAAAGGAAACCACCCAGTCCTGATGGCTTTACAGGTAAATTCTGCCAATTTTTTAAAGAAGAAATAAGACCAATTCTTCAAAAACTCTTCTATAAGATGAAGGCACAGGCAAAAATTCATAATTCACTCTATGGGGGCAATTTTACCCTGATACCAAAGCCAGACAAAGACAGGAAAAAAGAAGAAAACTACAGACCAATATCTCTCTCTTATAAACACAGATTCAACTATATACTACAGTACAGAAACCCACTTTAAATATAAAGATACAGATAGGTTAGGCATAAAAGGATAAGAGAGAACAAAGTCAGAGGACTGACACTACTCAACTTCAGGACTTACTATAAAGCTACAGTAACCAAGACAATATGCAATTGCCAAAAAATAGACAAACATCAATGGAATGGAATAGAAGTTCCAGTAATAAACTCACACAAATTTAGGCAACTGATCTTTGAAAGGGGCAGAGGCAATGCATACACCAAAGACAGTCTTTCTAACAAATTTTACTTGAACAACTGGACATTCACGTGGAAGAAAGAAAGAAAGAAAAAAAGAAAGAAACAAGAGAAAAAGGAATCTACACAGACCTTATAATTTTCACAAAATTTAACTCAAAATGGATCACAGACTTACTGTGAAGTGCAAAAATACAAAACTTTTAGAAGATAACATAGGAAAACATCTAGATGACATTGTGTGTGGCAATGACTTTTTATTACTATTATTTTTTAGGTAGCCTTCATGCCCAGTGTGGGAACCAATAAAGACCTTGAACTCACAACCCTGAGATCAACACCTGATCTCAGAGCAAGAGTTGGCCACTTAACTGCCTAAGCCACACAGGTGTCCAGCAAACACCAAAGATACAGTCCATAAAACACTAAAGGCACAGTCCATAAAAGAAATAACTGATAGGCTGGACTACACAGAAATTTAGAGCTTTTTCTCTGCAAAAGACAATGCCAACAGAATGGGAAGAGAAGCCACAATGAGAGAAAACATTTGCAAAAGAGATATCTGATAAAGGACTGTTACCCAGTATACTCAAATATCTCTTTAAAGTCAACAATAAGATGCTGGGGGCCAACACGGTGAATAAATAGAGGAAATCCATACATCCTGCATCTCTCAAACAAAGAAGTGTAGAAGCCAAAAGACTTTGAACATGAGTCTGGGAGGAAAAGACTCTGAGTCTACTAGGAAGAAAATGGGAAAGCTGGAAAAAAGATAGGACTACTCCAAGGAACAAATCAAAGCACACCTGGTGGAGGGTCCAAAATACTACTACGAGTAGGGCAATAAAATAACCAAAGTCACAACAACAGAAAGCAAGTAACAATCCCCAAAAAAACACCTCCTGAAGGGCCAGGCCCTGGACAGTGTATGACCCTCCTTGAATATAGCAGTGCTTGCTAGTGCAGAGCACACAAGCTTTAAAAAACATAAGTGACAGAAAACTAGACAAAATGATTCTTTCAGAAATGGAAGAATTCTCCTCAAAAGAAATTCCAGGAAGTAGCTACAGCTAACGAATTGATCAAAAACAATTTAAGCAATATAACACAAGAATTTAGAACAATAGTCATAAAATTAATCACTGGGCTTGAAAAAAGCATAGAGGACAACAGAGAATCTATTCCTACAGAGATCAAGGGGCTAAAAAATAGTCATGATGTATTTAAAAATGCTATAAATTAGGTGCAAAATAAAATGGAGGCAGCCACAGTGTGGATTGAAGAGGCAGAGGAGAGAATAGGTGAATTAGAAGATAAAATTATGGAAAAAGAGGAAGCTGAGAAAAAGAGAGATAAAAACATCCAGGAGTATGGGGGTGAATTAGAGAACTAAGTGATGCAATCAAACAGAACGATATCCATATCATAGGAATTCCAGAAGAAGAAGAGAGAGAGAAAGGGGCTGAAGGTGTACTTGAACAAATCATAGCTGAGAACATCCCTGATCTGGGGAAGGAAAAAGGCATTGAAATCCAAGAGGCACAGAGAATTCCCTTCAGACGTTACTTGAATTGATCTTCTGCACAACATATAGTGAAACTGGCAGAATACAAGGATAAAGAGAAAATTCTGAAAGCATAGGTATAAATGGGCCCTAACATACAAAGTTAGACACATAAGGGAAGTATCAGACCTATCTACTGAAATTTAGCAGGCCAGAAAGGAATGGCAGGAAATCTTCAATTTGATGAACAGAAAAAAAATATGTAGCCAAGAATCCTTTACCCAGCAAGTCTGTCGTTCAGAATAGAAGGAGAGATAAAAGTCTTCCCAAACACACAAAAACTGAAGAAATTCGTCACCACTAAACAAGCCCTAAACGACATCCTAAGGGGGATTCTATGAATGAAATGTTGTAAGGACCACAAAGTACCAGAGACATCACTACAAGCATGAAACCTACAGACATCACAATGACTCTAAACCCATATCCTTCAGTAATAACACTGAATGTAAATGGACTAAATGCGCCAACCAAAAGACATAGGGTATCAGAATGGATAAAAAAAAAAAAAAACAAGACCCATCTTTGCTGTCTACAAGAGACTCATTTTAGACCTGAGGACACCTTCAGATTCAAAGTGAGGGGATGGAGAACTATCTATCATGCTCCTGGAAGTCAAAAGAAAGCTGGAGTAGCCATACTTATATCAGACAAACTAGACTTTAAATTAAAAGCTGTAACAAGAGATGAAGAAGGGCATTATATAACAATTAAGGGTCTATCCATTAGGAAGAGCTAACAATTATAAAAGTCTATGCATCGAATACGGGAGCCCTCAAATATACAAAACAATTAGTTACAAACATAAGCAACCTTATTGTTAAGAATGTGGTAATTGGAGGGGACTTCAATACTCCACTTACAACAATGGGTAGAACAACTAGACGAAAAATAAAGAAAAAAGGGCCCTGAATGATATAGTGAATCAGATGGGCTTGACAGATACATTTAAAACTCTGCATCCCAAAGCAACAGAATATACTTTCTTCTCGAGTGCACATGGAACATTCTCCAAGATAGATCACATACTGGGTCACAAAACAGCCCTTCATAAATATAAAAGAATTGAGATCATACCATGCACACTTTCAGACCACAATGCTATGAAACTTGAAATCAACCACAGGAAAAAGTCTGGAAAACCTCCAAAAGCATGGAGGTTAAAGAACACCCTACTAAAGAATGAATGGGCCAACCGTGCAATTAGAGAATTAAAAAATATATGAAAACAAATGAAAATGAAAATACAACAATCCAAATGCTTTGGGATGCACCAAAGGCAGTCCTGAGAGGAAAAGACATTGCAATCCAGGCCTATCTCAAGAAACAAGAAAAATACAAAATACAAAAATCTAACAGCACACCTAAAGGAAATGGAAGCAGAACAGCAAAGACACCCCAAACCCAGCAGAACGAGAAATAATAAAGATCAGAGCAGAAATAATCAATATAGAATCTAAAAAAACAGTAGAGAAGATCAACGAAACCAAGAGTTGGTTTTCTGAAAAAATAAACAAAATTTATAAATCTCTAGCTAGGCTTCTAAAAAGAAAAAGGAGAGGACCCAAATAGATAAAATCATGAATGAAAATGGAATTATTAAAACCAATCCCTCAGAAATACAAGCAATTATCAGGGAATACTATGAAAAATTATATGCCAACACACTGGACAACCTGGGAGAAATGGACAAATTCCTAAGCACCCACACACTTTCAAAATAAAATAGGAAGAAATAGAACATTTGAACAGACCCATAACCAGTGAAGATGTTAAATCAGTTATCAAAAATCTTCCAACAAATAAGAGTCCAGGACCTGATGGCTTCCCTGGGGAATTCTACCAGACATTTAAAGCAGAGATAATACCTATCCTTCTCAAGCTGTTCCAAAAATAGAAAGGGAAGGAAAACTTCCAGACTCATTCTATGAAGCCAGCATTACTTTGATTCCCAAACCAGACAGAGACCCAGCAAAAAAAACAGAACTATAGGCCAATATCTCTGATGAATATGGATGCGAAATTTTTCAACATGATACTAGCAAATCGAATTCAGCAGCATATAAAAAGAATTATTTACCAGGATCAAGTGGGATTCATTCCTGGGCTGCAGGGCTGGTCAATATTCACAAATCAATCAATGTTACATCACATTGGTAAAAGAAAAGATAAGATTGATATGATCCTGTCAACCGATGCAGAAAAAGCATTTGACAAAATTCAGCATTCTTTGTTAATAAAAACCCTCGAGAAAGTCGGGATAGAAGGAACATACTTAACCATCATAAAAGCCATTTATGAAAAGCCCACAGCTAACATCATCCTCAAGGGGGAAAAACTGAGAGCTTTCCCCCTGAGATCCGAAACACGAGAGGAATGTCCACTCTCACCCCTGTTGTTTAACACAGTGTCAGAAGTGCTAGCATCAGCAATCAAACAACAAAAAGAAATAAAAGGCATCAAAATAGGCAAAGATGAAGTCAAGCTTTCACTTTTTGCAGATGACATGATATTATACATGGAAAACCTGACAGACTCCACCAAAAGTCTGCTAGAACTGATAAATGAATTCAGCCAAGTCACAGGATACAAAATTGATGTACAGAAATCAGTTGCATTTTTATACACTAATAATGAAGCAACAGAAAGACAAAAAAAGAAACTGATCCCATTCACAACTGCACCAAGAAGCATAAAATACCTAGTAATAAACCTGACCAAAGATGTAAAAGATCTGTATGCCGAAAACTATAGAAAGCTTATGAAGGAAATCGAAGATACAAAGAAATGGAAAAACATTCCATGTTCAAGGATTGGAAGTATAAATACTGTTAAAATGTCAATACTACCCAAAGCCATCTACACATTCAGTGCAATCCCAATCAAAATTGCACCAGCATTTTTATCGAAGCTAGAACAAGCAATCCTAAAATTTGTATGGAACCACAAAAGACCCCAAATAGCCCAAGTAATATTGAAGAAGAAAACCAAAGCTGGAGGCATCACAATCCCAGACTTTAGCCTCTACTCCAAAGCTGTAATCATCAAGACAGCATGGTATTGGCACAAAAACAGACACATAGACCAATGGAATGGAATAGAGAACCCAGAATGGGATCCACAAAAGTATGGCCAACTAATCTATGACAAAGCAGGAAACAATACCAATGGAAAAAAGACAGTCTCTTTAACAAATGGTGCTGGGAGAAACAGACAGCAACATGCAAAAGAATAAAACTAGACCACTTTCTTACACCATTCACAAAAATAAAGTCAAAATGGATGAAAAACCTGAATGTGAGACAGGAAACCATCAAAACCCTAGAAAAGAAACCAGGAAAAAACCTCTCCGACCTCAGCCGCAGCAATTTCTTACTTGACACAGTTCCAAAGGCAAAGGAATTAAAAGCAAAAATGAACTATTGGGACCTCATGAAGATAAAAAGCTTCTGCACTTCAAAGGAAACAATCAACAAAACTAAAAGGCAACTGACCAAATGGGAAAAGATATTTGCAAATGACATATCAAACAAAGAGATAGTATACAAAATCTATAAAGAACTCACCAAACTCCACACCCAAAAAACAAATAATCCAGTGAAGAAATGGGCAGAAAACATGAATAGACACTTCTCTAAAGAAGACATCCAGATGGCCAACAGGCACATGAAAAGATACTCAGTGTCACTCCTCATCAGGGGAATACAAATCAAAACCGCACTGAGATACCACCTCACACCAGTCAGAGTGGCTAAAATGAACAAATCAGGAGACTATAGATGCTGGAGAGGATGTGGAGAAATGGGAACCCTCTTGCACTCTTGGTGGGAATGCAAACTGGTGCAGCCATTCTGGAAACCAGTGTGGAGGTTCTTCAAAAAATTAAAAATAGATCTACCCTATGACCCAGAAATAGCACTGCTAGGAATTTACTCAAGGGATACAGAAGTTCAGACGCACAGGGCCAATTGTATCCCAAAGTTTATAGCAGCACTTTCAACAATAGCCAAATTATGGAAAGAGCCTAAATGTCCATCAACTGGCGAATGGATAAAGAAATTGTGGTTTAGAGGACAGAGGGAAGATGGTGGTGTAGGAGGATGCTAGGCTCACCATGTCCTGATCACCATGTGATCAACTTAGATTCCACCTACACCTGCCTAAATAACCCAGAAAACCGCCAGAAGACTAGCAGAACAGATTCTCCAGAGCCAAGAGCAGATGAGAGGCCCACCGAAGGGGGTAGGAAGGGCGGAGAGGCGGTACACACTACATGGACTGGCAGGAGGGAGCCAGGGGCGGAGAGGCAGCCTGCCAGCCAAGTAGAGCCCCCGAGTCTGGCTTGCAAAAGCGGAGGGGCCAGACGGAGTGTGTTCTGACAGCAAGCGGGACTTAACATCTGGAAGGTTATAAGTTAACAGCTCTGCTCAGAGAGCAGGAAGGCTGGAGGACAACTGGCGGGAGAATTATTGAACCCTGGACAACAGAGCTCAGCTTGGTGGGGAACAAAGGCGCTCACCAGCACCATCTCCCTCGCCCATCCCCCACCCAAAATCCCAAAGGGAACCAGTTCCTGCCAGGGAACTTGCTTGCACCCTGCAAATGCCCAACACTGTGCTTCTACAGATCCATCCCTCCAGTGGCTGGAGAGGATGTGGAGAAAAGGGAACCCTCTTGCACTGTTGGTGGGAACGCAAATTGGTGCAGGGGGGGTGGAAGGGAGGGGAAGGTGGGTGATGGGTATTGAGGAGGGCACCTTTTGGGATAAGCACTGGGTGTTGTATGGAAACCAATTTGACAATAAATTTCATATATTGAAAAAAAAAGAATATTACCAGGGATAAAGAATGTCATTTCGTGTTGAGAAAGAAATCGATCAGGAAGTAGTAACAATTTATTTATGTTCCTAATAACAGTTTTAAAACATATGAAGCAAAAACTGATACAGCTACAAGTAGACATAATTTTTAAGAATATATTCGGAGAATGGAGGGATCATCAAGAGGACGTGACCACCAGTCGATTCCTGAGCTGGACCTGGGCGATGGGAAGCTCCTCCCTACTCCCCTGTCCTTGGAATATGCATTTCCCTGGCCTTCCCCACTACCAGAAGCTGCTCCAAGGATATAGCCTTGAGAGAGTGATGAGGTGTTGAGACTGTCGGGACACTATACATGGCTGAATCCACTTAAGGCTGCTATATTAACTTTAAGATTGGGCAGGTGGGTACAGAGAGCTTCTCATCATGAGGTCACCTATGATGTTGGTTATGTATCACACCAGTCAGGATATGACTCCTCTTGCAACTGGAAGTAAAACGTTAATTGAATTTGATGATATAAATCTAGTTAGAGATTAATATTGCCAAAGACATATCCTGAGTACTTATATGTTAATGAAAAATACTTTAAAACTTCACTAATGTTTAATGCATAGCTGTTTGAAGTATAATTTTTCTTGTCTCTTTGTTCTGATTTCTAGAATATGCAAAAGTTATTCTTACAAAGAAGTCCCCAAGAGATGTCCAATGTAAATTATTTTCATGATGCTTGTCCTGCCCAGAACACAGAATAGGATAATTTTACCCAAGGGATTTCTTCTACTGGTGAATATACATAAGGCTGAGGAAATTGCTTCCACAGATACTGTCTCCATCCAACTGTGGATGTCATCTCAAGCATACATCAAAAGAGAAGAGGAAATAGTAATCTCGTCTTGAAAAAAATTTGTGTTAGTAAGTTATCTCATGTTCTCTGTGACTCTCTTCTTTATAATAATTTTTTTCAGTTTATTTTTTTAATATATGAAATTTATTGTCAAATTGGTTTCCATACAACACCCAGTGCTCATCCCAAAAGATGCGCTCTTCAATGCCCATCACCTCCCCTCCCCTTCCTCCCACCCCCCATCAACCCTCAGTTTGTTCTCAGTTTTTAAGAGTCTCTTATGCTTTGGCTCTCTTCCACTCTAACCTCTTTTTTTTTTCCTTCCCCTCCCCAATGGGTTTCTGTTAAGTTTCTCAGGATCCACCTAAGAGTGAAAACATATGGTATCTGTCTTTCTCTGTATGGCTTATTTCACTTAGCGTAACACTCTCCAGTTCCATCCACGTTGCTACAAAGGGCCATATTTCATTCTTTCTCATTGCCACGTAGTACTCCATTGTGTATATAAACCACAGTTTCTTTATGCATTCATCAGTTGATGGACATTTAGGCTCTTTCCATAATTTGGCTATTGTAGAGAGTGCTGCTATAAACATTGGGGTACAAGTGCCCCTATACATCAGTACTCCTGTATCACTTGGGTAAATTCCTAGCAGTGCTACTGCTGGGTCATAGGGTAGGTCTGTTTTTAACTTTTTGAGGAACTTCCACACTGTTTTCCAGAGTGGCTGCACCAGTTTGCATTCTCACCAACAGTGCAAGAGGGTTCCCGTTTCTCCACATCCTCGCCAGCATCTATAGTCTCCTGATTTGTTCATTTTGGCCACTCTGACTGACATGAGGTGATATCTGAGTGTGGTTTTGATTTGTATTACCCTGATGAGGAGTGACGTTGAGCATCTTTTCATGTGCCTGTTGGCCATCTGGATGTCTTCTTTGGAGAAGTGTCTATTCATGTTTTCTGCCCATTTCTTCACTGGATTATTTGTTTTTCGGGTGTGGAGTTTGGTGAGCTCTTTATACATTTTGGATACTAGCCCTCTGTCCGATATGTCATTTGCAAATATCTTTTCCCATTCCGTTGGTTGCCTTTTAGTTTTGTTGATTGTTTCCTTAGCTGTGCAGAAGCTTTTTATCTTCATGAGGTCCCAATAGTTCATTTTTGCTTTTAATTCCCTTGCCTTTGGGGATGTGTCAAGTAAGAAATTGCTGCGGCCGAGGTCAGAGAAGTCTTTTCCTGCTTTCTTCTCTAGGGTTTTGATGGTTTCCTGTCTCACATTCAGGTCCTTTATCCATTTTTAGTTTCTTTTTGTGAATGGTGTGAGAAAGTGGTCTAGTTTCAACCTTCTGCATGTTGCTGTCCAGTTCTCCCAGCACCATTTGTTAAAGAGACTGTCTTGTTTCCATTGGATATTCTCCTGCTTTGTCAAAGATTAGTTGGCCATATGTTTGTGGGTCTAGTTCTGGGGTTTCTATTCTCTTCCATGGGTCTATGTGTCTGTTTTTGTGCCAATACCATGCTGTCTTGATGATGACAGCTTTGTAGTAGAGGCTAAAGTCTGGGATTGTGATGCCTCCTGCTTTGGTCTTCTTCTTCAAAATTACTTTGGCTATTTGGGGCCTTTTGTGGTTCCATATGAATTTTAGGATTGCTTGTTCTAGCTTTGAGAAGAATCCTGGTGCATTTTGATTGGGATTTCATTGAATGTGTAGATAGCTTTGGGTAGTATTGACATTTTAACAATATTTATTCTTCCAACCCATGAGCACGGAATGTTTTTCCATTTCTTTATATCTTCTTCAATTTCCTTCATAAGTTTTCCATAGTTTTCAGCATACAGATCTTTAACATCTTTGGTTAGATTTATTCCTAGGTATTTTATGCTTCTTGGTGCAGTTGTGAATGGGATCATATAATAATTTTTAAAATATCGGTATATATCTGTATCACCCATGCCCACTTGCTTGAAGTTGAATATGGCTTGTTTAACTTCCAACTTTTAAAGAAGGTAATAAAGTTTTTCTCCTCCCATCCTATTCCTATGGAAGCTTCTATGGTCTCTCAAACAAAGGTGTGCATATCACCATCATGCAGCACCACAGAGATGCTCTCAGATCTGCTTTGGAAGATCTCCATCCTCTGATGGCTACTCGATTTTAGCAAGTTCCAGCTCTCTTCACTTAGGTGGAACTTGCCATTTAAGAAGATAAAGTTTTTCATGTCAGAGTATTTTACACTAAGATAACTTCTAACATAGAGATAGAAGTGAAAACTGTGGGGCACTTGGGTGGCTCAGTTGGTTGAATGTCCATCTTCAGCTCAGGTCATGATCTCACGGTTCGTGAGTTTGAGCCCCGCTTCAGGCTCTGTACTGACAGCTCAGAGCCTAGAGCCTGCTTCCAATTCTGTGTCTCCCTCTTTCTCTGTTCCTCTCCCCCTCATGCTCTTTCTCCTTCTCTCAAAAATAAATAAATGTTAAAAAAATTTTTTTTAAAGAGAAGTAAAAAATGTTATATATCCAGTGAGAAATAATATAAAACTCAATTACTACAGAAGTAAGATAAAACTTACAACCTGAGAGAAAAGGAAGGCATCTTTAGCTAGCAGAAGGAACTTGAACTTTCTCCCTGTACACTTCACACAGTGTATAGGTCAGGAAATCCATTAAATTTTCTAAGTCCAATTTTCTTCTTGTAAGAATATAAACATTGAGAATTTCAGTTTTAGGATGATTATTATTTTAAATATCTTAGTGGATAAACACTGAATCTAGAAGAGCATGACAAACATGTTGCTGTATTTTAAAACTCCTAAATAATAACTCAATTAGTCTTCTTTCCTAATTTTTTAGTTTTACTGATCCAAAAGTTATCATTAGTCCCTTTGTGAAAATTCTCCAAATTACAGTTAAAAATCTCAAATGTGCTTTAACAGAATGTACTTTTGCTCATGGAAGTTTATTAAAATATTAATAACCCTTCTTGGACAAATGTAGACCAAAAGGTAAAAAAAAAATTGCTAAGCTATTGGAAAGCAAGCAGCATTTCTGAAACTTCTTTTGCATGTGTACATCCTACTGCTTGTAAGAATTTGCTTGTTAATTTAGAGAAAACGTAAGAGGTAGGCATTTTTTCTAAAAAGGTGGTACCATGTATTTTGCTTACATAGACTAGTTGGCTGTTGATTAAGATTGCTGCTAGTAGGTTTTAGACACTGTACTGCTTTAAGTTGCATTTTAATGAACAAAGAAGGGAAATAACTAATATTTACTAATCATGCACTGAGTACCGGAAAAATTTAAGTGCTTTCTGTATACTTATTGCCTTGTCATAATAAGTCTATTATTAAATTGAGTTCTCCCTTTTCAACAGATGAGGAAATGGAAACAGAAATGAGTTTAGCTCAAGGTCACAGAGTCAACAATAGAGTTATATTTCAGACCAGATTGGACTAATTAAAAAGTCCATGTTCATTCTACTTATTGTCCTATTTATTGGATTAATATTCATATGTAATATAATATACCAATATTGTGGAATATTAATTTCAAAACTGATTAAAAAACAGGAGGATTTCTTATTGGTAAATTGTTCCCTAGCAATGTACATATTCATCTTTGGAAGGCAGCTATGCTCACCACTACACCATGTACATATTCATCTTTTGCAAAATCCTTTCTCAAACACAACTGAAATCATGCTTTTGCTATTAGCTATCTTCTACATCATTTATTCCAAAACACATGGAACTAGTTATTGACAACTAATCCCAGAAAGGTGTTTGTCTTGACAAAAATTAAATTTCAAGGTAAAGGCCAAATTGTTCAAGTTTCTCAGGGGACATAAGTCTACTGGGTGTAATATCAGCATATTTTCTTTAGAAATTAAGTCTCTATCATGGAGGATATGTTAACTTGTAAGTTATGAGAATACTAACACATGTCCCCTTGTCCCCAGCAAATGTGTGCTTTACCTAATTCTTTGGGAATATCTTCTTCATTTCTATCCTGTGCTTCTGAGTTCTCAGTATAAGGGAAGGGGAAACTAGGGTTCATGATGAGGTAATGTTTTTCACAGTTCTGCTCTCTTTGGCATCACCGTTAAGATTTCAAAGGGTAAAAAAAGAAGAGACACACAAAAAATAAAGCAAAGGGAAAGAAATAATAAAGGGAGAAGAGACATATACAATTAGCTTTCCACCATCCAGTGAAAAAATAATCAATTTACTTAAGGATGAATATAAACAATATTATTGTATTTACATATTTGTACAAAATAAAAAAAATTATAAATATATATTTAGAGATAAATAATTGGTGATCTCTGAAGTTTTAACTTCATGCTCACTCAGCACTAACAAACATGTATTCTGACTCCATATGTCTACAATTTATTCACATCCTCTAAATAACATTTATATGTATTTGAAACTTGTATGGCAATATTTTTAAAGCTAGGGATTTCATGGCATCCATTGATATATGGTTGACATGCTGTCAAAAATCTTTGCACAACTTTTGAATCAACCAAAATTCAACCAATGGCCTACTGTTGGCCAAAAGCCTTAGCAATAATAGAGTTGATTGAAAGATATTTTGTATTTTTTACATGTTATACGCTGCATTACTACAATGCAGTGGGCTAGAAAAAAGAAAACGTTATTTTTTTTTAACGTTTATTTATTTTTGAGACAGAGAGAGACAGAGCATGAATGGGGGAGGTGCAGAGAGAGAGGGAGACACAGAATCTGAAGCAGGCTCCAGGCTTTGAGCTATCAGCCCAGAGCCCGATGCGGGGCTCGAACACCGCGAGATCGTGACCTGAGTTAAAGTCGGACGCTTAACCGACTGAGCCACCCAGGCGCCTGAAGAAAACGTTAAGAAAATCATAAAGAAGAGAAAATACATTTACAGTGCTGTGCCTATTGACAAAAATCTGCATAGACCCACAGAATTCAATCCTGTGTTGTTCATAAGTCAACTGTAAATGAAAATAAATATTCTCTATGGATAAGCTTGAGTATAACAAGCTTCCATTCAGACTTCAAGTCAGACTCTTGAGTTACCTTCCTCTGTGGTTAATCACTTTTCATCTAATTCCCCACAGACATCTTTTTCTAATATATTTAGTTTACTAAATGAATTTCATTTAACTGTGATCTTAATGATAAATTATGTGCCTGATTTTGCATTTAAATTATCATGCCATGGTATTTATTATAAGGTTTTCTATATAGCTTTTCTCCTACTGACTGTTCCAACATATATTTTATAGTAATAAGCAAAAAAATTAGGTTTATGGTGTTTTATAAAAGAGGTTCACTCATCTGTGGAATTTGAGAAGCTTGGGTTGATGTGGGTAGGGAAAATGGGTGATGGGTACTAACAAGGGCACTTGTTGGGATGAGCACTGGGTTTTCATATGTAAGTGATGAGTCATTAGATTCTACTCCTGAAGCCAAGGCTACACTGTATGTTAAATAACTTGAGAATTAAAAAAAAAAAAGGCATAATGTCAGGAATATTTTGCCAATATTTGTCTTCCCAGTTATATTTTCCACTTTCAGGTATAAATGCTAATTTTTGAGGAAATTTAAATTTAAATGAAATAGAATTTCAATTAAATACTAAAAGTTAAGTACCCATTCCCACACCACTAACTGACAATCTATCCTTCTTCCTAGGTTATTTTAGAGGACACAGTGAATAAGATGGATAAAGGAAATTTGTCTATAGTGTCAGAATTTGTGCTTCTGGGACTTTGCCACTCATGGAATATGCAGGTCTTATTCCTAATCATATTTTTTATGCTTTACCTGCTTATTGTATCTGGAAATGTTTTCATCATGATCCTAATCATCACTGATTCCCATCTTCATTCTCCCATGTATTTCTTGTTGGCCAACCTGTCCTTTGTTGATATGTGGCTTTCTTCAGTCACCACTCCAAAGATGATCACAGACTTTCTCAGGGAGAACAAGACTATTTCCTTTGGAGGGTGTATGTGCCAGATCCTCTATGTACATTTTGTTGGAGGGGGTGAGATGGTACTCTTGGTGGTAATGGCCTATGACCGCTATGTGGCTATCTGTAAGCCACTCCACTATTCGGCCATGATGAGCCTGCAAAAATGCACTAGTCTGGTGGTAACTTCCTGGAGCATTGGCTTTGTGCATGCCATGAGTCAGATGGCTGTGATTGTGCAATTGCCTTTCTGTGGCCCCAGGGAAATTGACAGCTTCTTCTGTGACATACCACTGGTAATCAAGCTTGCCTGCATAGATTCCTACAATTTGGGAATATTAATGAATGCTGACAGTGGGGTTCTAGCCATGACCTGCTTTATCCTGTTGTTGATATCCTATACATATATTCTTCTCACCATCCGCCAAAGCACTAAAACTGGTGCTTCCAAGGCACTCTCTACCTGTACTGCCCACATCACAGTGGTGGTGCTCTTCTTTGGGCCTTGCATCTTCATCTATGTGTGGCCACTCAGCATCACCTGGGTGGACAAATTTCTTGCTGTGTTTTACTCTGTTATTACACCTCTCCTAAATCCAGCCATTTATACTCTGAGAAATAAAGAGATTAAAGATGCCATGAAGAGATTCAGAAGATATTATATGCATTACAAGGGAAATATTTAATGCCCCAAAAACCTTCACATTGATAATACATTGACCTTGTAAAATAAGTTGAAAATTCTAGGCATTCAGTTTATTTCTACATATTATAGTTGTCTCCAAGTGCAGGAATAGGGTAAATATAATTCAAGAAATGGCAACATTTATTAATCATCCAGTAGAACACCACAAAATATATCCCTAAAGCCCAAACACTAATGATCCCTCTTTCTGAGGGAATTGTCTAATCAGTCTTCCTATGACTTTAACTATGTTAATTGAGAATCTAAAATTCATTCAACAAAGCCATCCATCCATCCTGATGGAGAGTATCTTAACAAATTTCTCTTGAATTTTCTCCTGACTCCATTTGGAAAGTACTCCTATAACACTGACTCCTTCTCTCAAACCTTTCACCCAACTTCTTGTCAAGAGGTAACTCAATTATTATTTTTTCTTTAACTTAGCTTCCATGCAAATACCAATGGGAAGCAGTGGGAGAAAAAACTAGAGAGAATGCGACAACAGTGGTAAAATCATAGAGTGAAGGATATTCTGTGTTTCATTTCCATTAACTCAATAAATGTAAAAAAAAAAAAAAAAAAAGGTAAGACCTAATGATATTTCCCTTGGTTATCTCAGTCTCAAGGACTAATATTTATTATGCTTCAAACTATTATTAACCATCTGTGTAAAAGTCCTAAAATGTATGCTCTTCAAGGGCAAGAGCCATGCCTTACCTGATCAATTCTTGAAATAGCAGTACTTAGTATATTGGTTAATATATAAACAGTCAATAAATATATTTTAATGAATATATAAAGGATAATTTATCCATTCAAATACCCATAACATTTACTGATCGTGGCATATTGAAGTGCAGCCTTTGTCATTAAAAGAAATTCCTAAGTTTCAACTTACAAATAAAATTTATTTTATTTCTTGCAGAATTTTAAATTAAGTGGATTGAAATTCACTTGGAAGAATCAACCATAAAAGTCAGAAAAAAAGTTTAGTACATACACAGGTTTTATTCCTAACATCAAAACAAAAAACAACAAAATGACAATAAAAATAATGCACTGATCCTCCTTGAATGCCTACTCTATGCCACTCTTTTATATGCACTTTTTAACTTCATGCTCACTCAGAGCAAAATTATAAATTTTATAATTTAAGTGCTTTTATTATTTCCAATTTATGAATAAGAAAATGAGGCTCAGAAATGTGAATTAAAGTTCTTCAAGATAACACAGTCTTATTTTTCCTTCTCTTAGGATTTATAGATCAATTTGAATTCCAAGACTCTTCACTTATTAAATAACACTACCCAATACAATAGAAAATTATTTCTTTTTTTTTTTAATGTTTGTTTATTTTTGAGAAAGAGAGAGACATAGCATGAGAAGAGGAGGGGCAGAGAGGGAGACAGAATTGGAAGCAGGCTCCAGGCTCTGAGCTGCCAGCACAGAGCCCGATGTGGGGCTCAAACTCACAAACTGTGAGATCATGAACTGAGTCAATTAATAGAATCAGAGAACCTAAGTCAATAATAGAATATTAACCGAACAAAATAAATAATATACTGGAAATGTCATTTTGCAATCTAAATTGATTATGCAGTATAAAATGGGAATGGGAGAAACATCACCTAAGAACAAACCTGCACACAAATGGTAAAGTATTAACAGTCAACCATTTAGCTGTCTCTACCTTGGGCGGTAGCCCCAATTCATTCTCATGGGTATACTATTCATTCACTGTATTGTCACCACTGTATTGTCACCACTGTTTTAAGAAATTTTTTTTCTGCCCAGAACACTAAGTATCTTTTTTTTTTCTGTCTGTCCTTATAAGATAAACCTGAGTGTTAAGTTCTATTTTTATGGATTTCCTAACATGTGAAAAAGAAGGGTTTAAGAATAAAAAAAATACAGGGGCGTCTGGGTGACTTGATCGGTTAAACGTCCACCTTGGGCTCAGGTCATGATCTCACAGTTTGTGAGTTTGAGCCTGGCGTCGAGCTCTGTGCTGACAGCTCAGAGCCTGGAACCTGCTTCAGATTCTGTGTCTCCCTCTCTCTGCCCCTCCCCTGCTTGCACTCTGTGTCTATCTGTCTGTTGTCTCTCCCTCTCTCTCAAAAATAAATAAACATTAAAATTTTTTTTAAAAAGTAAAAAATAAGTTTATAAATTTCTTTGTAATATAATTTGCCACAACAAAATCCAAGAATTACATGCTCTCAACTCAAACATTTTAGTCACTTTTTTCCATGCTATTCAAGCTTAGTATTTACATTTATCAGATAGGCAAATTCTCCTTAATTCTCACTGGTTTCTATTAGAATCATCTTCATAGACATTAACCTAGAAAACGTATATTCTCTAGTCAACCTCAAATGGCCAACAGTCGATCTTAATTTGCATTTAATGAAAACATTGTCTACTCTGGTGGAAGTCTTTCTTTCTTAGGCACCAAGACCTCCAACACAGTAGAGCTCAGAGTGATGCAAATGGGAAGCAAAAATTATTGAGTTGTTAGATATAACAGCGACAGGATTTATTACAATTTCTACATCTTGATTCCCAAAGAGAATGAAGATCTCACCTCCCAAAATAGTCATAACGAGTCTTCAGTATATCATTCTATCATTCTATTAGACCAGCTGTTTATGAGTGAACAAGTGTTAATATCAGGGCATTCTTGGCCATGAGACCACAGCTGCACTTGTTTGGCTCATCAGATGCAATGTTATATAGAATACCACCGTTGTGACAAAGCATTTTTTTCAATCCATGGATGGGAGTTTAGCCTACGGTATTTTAGTTAGGAAAAAAATGCATACCCATATGTTCATTTCAGTGAGGTCAAAATTCTACTTCTTCCACAAGGGACATGTTTCAATATAATTAACCTGCCATCAGATCACTGGCTGATCCCAGAAATAAATTGTGCCATTTAGTGGCTCAGCATTAAAGGTCAGGTAACACTAACAGCCAGATCAAGCTTTGTAAGGAATTCCAAATTGTTTATCAACGAATGATCTCTAACCTTGGTCATTTTGCATAGGAACCCATTCAGCAAGTGCTGAGGGGACTGAAGAAAGATGTTAACACGCATAGAACTTGTAATTTGCCTACCTGACTTCTAAAGATTCCTCTGTAGGAGCTGCCCCGTAGTATCACTCACATGGGACATCTTTATTTTCATAATCTATGCCCATTCTTAGAGGTCTATCACTAGAACTCTCCCCCAGGAATTCTCTGTCAGTAGGCTTCCTACTATTCAGTCCAAGCTCTGACCATCCAATTACACCATTAGTAACTATTCAGGAATAAGTATATACCCATGCTTCTAGTCAAACAAAGTGGACAACTAAAAGTACTGCTTGAAATTCTTCCCTTGGGAGAATTTCTCCTCACCACACTCATTCAGGGCCCAAATCATAATACTACCATAACTAACCAAATCTAACCACAATACTTCACTAAATTGCAGTGGTAGAGCTTCAGAGTTTCACTTCTAGTTGCTGTCAATTATATAAAAGAAACCAACTGTATATTAAGCTCTAAATATTTAATTTTTAGTCCATGTAGTCAGAGATATATAATAGAGATAAGGCAATCAGGCAGTAATAGTTGTTGAAGGACTTTACTATAATATAATGTAACTTCTCATGCCTCTTAACCTGCTAAGCCCAGTTTATTATGTGCCATTTCCACTTAATGATATAATGTTGGTTCTGAATTTCAATTTTATGGCTTAAAGAATAAGATAGCATTCAATTCATCATAGGTAGCTGAGATCACACAATCACTTGAAGCCCAAGTTTAGGTATTTGAGATCTACAAGCTACACTAGAGCTGAGGGTGATGCTAGCCATGGGAACCCTAGAAACTTTACTGAGGTGGTTTATTTCCCACGATCTAACTCAGATATGTCTATGGCATCCAAAATATTTGCTTTTTTCCTTTTATTGGGTCCAGTCAGAATTACCACATCAATGTAGTGGACTGGTATGATGTTTTGTGGAATATCAAATGATCAAGATTTTTACAGAATATATTATGACAATGGATGAATTTTATGGTATGTGAATTGTTGCTTCATAATAAACATTATACATATATATACATATATATATGGATATATGTATATACTTTTAAATATTAAGTGTGTTAACTACACAAATATGTATACCTTCAAGTTAATAACTACAAATGTAAAGATGCCTCCATTAAACAATCACAAGATAGTTTACTTAGTACATTAAGTTAATCTCAAAACAATTCTCTTAATGTAATACTGAAAGTAATACTTGGCAAAGGGAAGCCAGACACATTCTTCTGACCTGGTTCCACATAGTAATGCAGAAGGGAGATTGTGAGATTATTTTTTAAATCATAAATGCTATAGTCATTCATAAAGAAAGAGGAAGCCTTCATTCATGTTCTTTCTACTACTTTCTTTTCCATTCTTCTCCCATATTTTATGACTTTGTGGTCAGATTATATTTAGAGAATCACACTTAGTACAAATAATCTGGAAGTCCATTCAAGGACAGTAAGTAAACAGAACCATATTACATGAGGAATAGTCATAAACATTTAGAATAGTTTAGCCCAAAGATAAAAAGGAATGTGGACTATATTGATAGTGGTGAAGAAAAATTATAAGTAAGATCTTCTTCCCCAATTCCTATGCAGTGGTTCAAAGGTTCTGATTCGGGGAGAGAAAGGCTTTAAAGACAAAAAGCCCTGCAGCGTTATCTGAGGTGGCTGACTTCATTTTGGAACTTGGTGTGGAAAATTCCATGATGAAGGACATTCTCAAAAAACACGGGAACCTTGGTGAAGAACAATGAACAAGTGTTAGAATTTCCTTGATGCTGGCAGCCATTAACAAAACAGCAGAGAAACTAGACATCAGACAGAAAGAACCATCTAAGATCCCTCCTAAGATCATAAACTTCAGGGACAGGAAGGCTGTTTGCATGTGCTAGGCTACACCCACTCAGGAGAATTAGGGCAGACTTGAAAGCATCTCCTAAGCCACACAAAGATCCAATGAAAAATGAAGGTTCAAAGGCTCAGGAATAAAGCACACCTCTGAACAAACACGGCCTGAAAAATAAGCTACTCTGATCCATAGGCAACTCCTAGGAAGCCAGCACTTAAAGAAAAATTACACATATTTCTGGAAGTTTGGAAGGCTCTGTGCATGTTAATTCCAAACATATTTCCCCTTCTTACTAAGCAATGCCTTTAATTTAGCAAATTAAGTTGTTATTCTGAAAACTACAAAATTAAATTCTGTGGCTGATTTCAGCAGGATTACATCCATAACTACAAAAGCAAGATATTTAAGAACTGTCATAGAACTTTTCTGGTTCTCAAACTGTAACTTGAAATCCAATTTTAAAAATCTGAGTTTGTCATTTCTTTCTATAAGTATTCACAAGAATCCATCACTCACCACACTCCTTATAATCATCATTAGTAGCAAAATGGTCAAGTACAATAGCCACTTGCTTCAGTTAGCCTTCAATGCAATCAACACAGTTATCTGCAATGCCACTGCCTGCTGGTAATGGGTCACTAGCATGCCATTTCCCACGGGCAAGGATCTCAGGCTGTGCTCATTCCCAAGGACAAGACCAAGCCAATTCCCAATCCCCATATTTAAGGAGCTGCTTCCTGGGACCAATTCTGTTACAAATTTATGAATCAGAATATACCAAAAAATGCATATTTGTTTTTCTAATAAAATAATATAATCTAAAGATGGTTACCTAGGTATTGAAGAACTAAAAATAGACTTTTTAAAGCACTAAGGGATCATTTTAAAAGCAGCTGAAGGAAAAAAAATACCAGCTTCAGAGCTGGAGGAATAAATGGGAGAGTTTGGCATTATTAAAACTCAGAAGCTTAGAGGACCCCACACACTGGAAACTCACACCTATGAAAGGGGGTCAGTGTAGGAGTTTTGACAAGAAGCATAACTTCTCTAAACCAGTTTCTGTAAAATAGAACTACATTCTCATAGCTTGTCAAGGATAAAACACATAAGTTACATAAAACACTTAACAGTGTCTTTCACAAAGCAAACATACATACTATGAAAGCTCCCAAGGCCATCCATTTATTGTTAGGATAAAGTTCAAACTGTGATGTTTTTCAACACCTAAAGGCCCTGCATAATGTGGTTTCTGTCTGCAGACACACCCCAAAACCATGCTCCTCATTATCATCTCAGCTTCTCCAGGCCATGAATGGAAAACAAAACAAAAACCACAGATGATACAATCCTAGAAATTCATAGTATATTTATTATTTGCTGTTTGTTTATTGTAGGCGATGGTTTTTTTTAAAAGGACACCCAAAGCATAATCAACAAAAGAAAAAATAGGTACACTGGACTTCATCCAAACTAAAAATATTTGTGTCAAAGCCTCCACTAAAGAAAGTGAAAAAAAGACCTGCAGATGAGAGAAAGTAGTTGTAAGACTCCTCTGATGAGGATCTTGTAGCCAGTGGAGTGGTGGCCCTCAAAGAGATAGGTCTATAAGCTATATCACAACTCCTGAAACTACTGATGTGACCTTACTTGGATAAAAGGTCTTTGTAAATGTAATAAGGGTACTGAGATGACATTAATTTGGAGAACCTGGGCTGGCTCTAAATCTAAAAGCAACTGTCCTAATAAGAGACAAAGAGGAAAAGACAAGAATACAGAGAATAGGACCATGTGAAAGCGGAGGTAGAGGATGAAATCATGCAGACATAAGTGGATGCTGGAAGTGGCAAGAAAGGATTCTTCCCTAGATATTTATGAGTATGTCAACATACTTATTTCCAATTTCTAGCCTCCAAAATTGCAAGACACTAAATTTCTGTCTTAAACCACCAAGACTGTGGTAATTTATTATGGCAGTCCTAGAAAACTAATACAGGTCTAAATATAAAGGACTCCTAAAATTCCATAATAAAAACACAATCTCATTTTAAACTGAATGAAAGATTTGAAAATACATATCTCTCAAGAAGATAAACAAATGGCCAACCAGGAAGCACATGAAAAGATGCCCAATATCATTAGTCGTTAGATGAATTCAAATCAAAACCAGAATGCATTCTCATTTCACACCCACTGGATTGGCTATAATAAAAATTATAAATAACAAGTTTTGGTGAGGATATGGAGAAACTGAAATGTGTATACACTGCTGGTGGGAACATAAAATGGTGCAGCCACTGTGGAAACCATTTGACAGGTCCTCAAAATGCTAAACATAAAGTTACTATAGGACCCATATGACCCAGCAGTTATACTCAAGAGAACTGACAAAAGGTGTTCAACAAAAAATCGTGCACAGATGTTTGTAGAAACACTGTTCACAATAGCCAAAAGGTAGGGATAATCCAAACATTCACCAACCGATGAATAAAATGTGGTATATTCATTCAATAGAATATTATTCAGTCATGAAAGAACTTAAATTCTGATGCATGCTACAATATAGATAACCCCTCAAAACAGTTTGCTCAGTGAAGGAAGCCAGACACACAAAAAGTCACATAATATTTCATTTATATAAAATGTCCAGAGAAGTCAAATCCATAGAGACAGAAAGTGGCTTCATGGTTGCCGGGAGATGTGAGGAGACAGAACCGGGACTGACTGCTAACAGGTATGAGGTTTATTTGGGGTGATGAACATGTTTTAAGAAATAGATAATAGGAAAAGTTACCTTGGCCAAAAGTTATACGCCAGGAACATAAATTCAGTCACCACAAACGAGTTCCCTTTCTTCACTGACTCTGTGTTTACATTAAAAGAAAAAACTAAAACTAAGTATGCTAGAAATGCTGAAAGAAGATTTTAATTGGTTTCCAACTGTGGGAAATTTTAAACAATCTTTACTATCAGACACAAGAGGCTTTTAAGAATGCATTCATTCAACCACCTTTCACTGACCACCTACTGATAATACCCAAAAATATACCAGATACTGTGTCAAGTTCTGGCATAAAATTCTCATCTGCCTTCAGGAAGTATACTCCTTAGTGGAGGAAATAGACATTAAATAATCACTGGTGTGTCCAGTTACATGTTACATGTACACTTGATAAACTGTATTCTATTATTGTGCTACAAAATCTGATCTATGTTCATAGACCCCCAGATATCTAGCTTACTATTACATTATTTGAAGATTTTAATACTTAAGTATTGTGTTTCCCACTTGGCCTATCTCAGATTGAACACTGACAGCATTAATAAAACCTCCCTCCATTGTTTATTGTCTTCCTTTGTTTTGTGCTATTATTAACATTTCCTCTACAATATTGTCTCCTTTATTTGCTATTTTTAATTTTTTGAAATTTATTTCTGTATTATTTTGGTATAAAATTTTATACCTTATTATACTGTCTACCTTCATGTAATGTGCTTAGTTCCCTCACTTAATAAAGGGCTTTCATTTTTGGCATTGACAGTTCTACGATATTTTCTGACTCCTACCTATTGCTGATGAGAAAAATCAAAATTATTCCATACTTTTTCTCTATATCTCCCCCATTAAAAATATTCAGTTTATCACAGAATTAAGCCTTACATACTATTCTTTCACGTGTAGCCTCATCTTTAAATGTATAACACAATGTATTAAATTCTAGGTGGGAAAAGCTGCCCTGCTAGGTGGACGAGGAGCTGTCAGAGTGAGGCAGTTTCCTCAGGAGTAATGGCGGGCCTGTGCTAGGGTAACACCACCGACCTCCATTTCCTTTACCCTTCTAACCAAACAATATTCCTGCCCAGTTACAAAGTGCAAGTTGTTTCCCTAAGTGCACTCTGAAATACACAAGAATGTCTTAGTCTTTACATGCTCCAGTCTGGTATTGTCCAAAAGTATCAAGAGTCACCTGGGGAACTTTTTAAAGGTTCTTAAAAAGACAATGTATTGAAGATGGTGGCGTAGGAGGACGCTGGGCTCACTGCGTCCTGCTGATCACTTAGATTCCACCTACACCTGCCTAAATAACCCAGAAAACCGCCAAAAGACTAGCAGAATGGATTCTCCAGAGCCAAGCGCAGAGGAGAGGCCCACGGAAGAGGGTAGGAAGGGCAGAGAGGCGGTGCACACTACACGGACTGGCGGGAGGGAGCCGGGGAGGAGGGGCAGCCCGCCAGCCAAGCAGAGGCCACGAGTCTGGCTTGCAAAAGTGGAGGACCCAGACAGAGTGTGTTCTGACAGCAAGTGGGACTTAACATCTTGAAGGTTATAAGTTAACAGCTCTGCTCGCAGAGTGGGAGGGCTGGAGGACAATGGAAGTTAGAGTTGTTGAGCCCCAGACAACAGAGCTCAGCTTGGTGGGGAACAAAGGCGTTTGCCAGCGCCATTCCCTTGCCCATCACCCAGCCCAAAACCCAAAGGGAACCAGTTCCTGCCAGGGAACTTGCTTGCACCATGCAAACACCCAACCCTGTGCTTCTGTGGATCCACCCCTCCGGTGGCGGTGGAGGGTCTGACTCCCTCTGGTTGCCGCAGGGCCCCTCCCAAAGAGGATCAAGGAAGGAAAAGCAAGCTGAGCCTGCCCCTCCCTCCCCTGTGCACCTAGCCGATCCACCCCAGTTAATACGCCAGATCCCCAGCACCACAAGCCTGGCAGTGTGCAAAGAGCCCAGACAGGCCACGCCACCCTACAGTGATTCCCACCCCTAGAGAGGGGAAGAGAAGGTACACACCAGTCTGACTGTGGCCCCAGCGGTGGGCTGGGGGCAGACATCAGGTCTGATGGTGACCCCGCCCACCAACACAAGTTATTCAAGACAGCACAGGGGAAGTGCCCCCCAGTCCCGCACCACTCCTGGAACTATCCAAAATGGCGAAACAGAAGAATTCCCCTCAGAAAAACGTCCAGGAAATAACAACAGCTAATGAACTGATCAAAAAGGATTTAAACAATATAACATAAAGTGAATTTAGAATAATAGTCACAAAATTAATCGCTGGGCTTGAAAACAGTATACAGGACAGCAGAGAATCTATTGCTACAGAGATCAAGGGACTAAGGAACAGCCAGGAGGAGCTAAAAAATGCTATTAATGAGCTGCAAAATAAAATGGAGACAACCACGGCTCGGATTGAAGAGGCAGAGGAGAGAATAGGTGAACTGGAGGATAAAATTATGGAAAAAGAAGAAGCTGAGAAAAAGAGAGATAAAAAACTCAAGGAGTATGAGGGGAAAATTAGAGAACTAAGTGATGCACTAAAGCGAAATAATCTATGCATAATTGGTATTCCAGAGGAGGGAGAGAGAGGGAAAGGTGCTGAAGGGGTACTTGAAGAAATAATAGCTGAGAACTTCCCTGATCTGGGGAAGGAAAAAGGAATTGAAATCCAAGAGGGACAGAGAACTCCCTTCAGACATAACGTGAATCAATCTTCCACGTGACATATCACAGTAAAACTGGCAAAATACAAGGATAAAGGGAAATTCTGAAAGCAGCTAGAGATAAACGTGCTCTAACATATAAAGGGAGACCTATAAGACTCATGACCGATCTATCTACTGAAATTTGTCAGGCCAGAAAGGAACAGCAGGAAATCTTCAATGTGGTGAACAGAAAAAATGTGCAGCCGAGAATCCTTTATCCAGCAAGTGTGTCATTTAGAATAGAAGGAGAGATAAAGTCTTCCCAAACAAACAAAAACTGAAGGAATTCGTCACCACTAAACCAGCCCTACAAGAGATCCTAAGGGGGATCCTATGAGACAAAGTACCAGAGACATCGCTACAAGCATGAAACCTATGGACATCACAATGACTCTAAACCCATATCTTTCTATAATCACTGAATGTAAATGGACTAAATGCGCCAACCAAAAGACATAGGGTATCAGAATGGATAAAAACCAAGACCCATCTATTTGCTGTCTACAAGAGACTCATTTTAGACCTGAAGGACACCTTCAGATTGAGGTGAGGGGATGGAGAACTACTTATCATGCTACTGGAAGTCAAAAGAAAGCTGGAGTAGCCATACTTATATCACACAAACTAGACTTTAAATTAAAGGCTGTAACAAGAGATGAAGAAGGGCATTATATAATAATCACAGGGTCTATCCATCAGGAAGAGCTAACAATTATAAATGTCTATGCGTCAAATACAGGAGCCCCCAAATATATAAAACAATTACTCACAAACATAAGCAAACTTATTGATAAGAATGTGGTCATTGCAGTGGACTTTAACACTCCACTTACAGAAATGGATAGATCATCTAGACACATGGTCAATAAAGAAACAAGAGCCCTGAATGATACATTGGACCATATGGACTTGACAGATATATTTAAAACTCTGCATCCCAAAGCAACGGAATATACTTTCTTCTCGAGTGCACATGGAACATTCTCCAAGATAGATCATATACGGGGTCACAAAACAGCCCTTCATAATATACAAGAATTGAAATCATACCATGCATACTTTTAGACCACAATGCTATGAAGCTTGAGATCAACCACAGGAAAAAGTCTGGAAAACCTCCAAAAGCATGGAGGTTAAAGAACACCCTATTAAAGAATGAATGCGTCAACCAGGCAATTAGAGAAGACATTAAAAAAATATATGCAAACAAATGAAAATGAAAATACAACAATCCAAATGCTTTGGATGCACCAAAGGCAGTCCCAAGAGGAAAATACATTGCAATCCAGGCCTATCTCAAGAAGCAAGAAAAATCCCAAATACAAAATCTAACAGCACACCTAAAGGAAATAGAAGCAGAACAGCAAAGGCAGCCTAAACCCAGCAGAAGAAGAGAAATAATGAAGATCAGAGCAGAAATAAACAATATAGAATCTAAAAAAACTGTAGAGCAGATCAATGAAACCAAGAGTTGGTTTTTTGAAAAAATAAACAAAATTGACAAACCTCTAGCCACGCTTCTCAAAAAGAAAAGGGAGATGATCCAAATAGATAAAATCATGAATGAAAATGGAATTATTACAACCAATCCCTCAGAAATACAAGCAATTATCAGGGAATACTATGATAAATTATATGCCAACAAACTACAACACTGGGAAGAAATGGACAAATTCCTAAACACCCACACCCTTCCAAAACTCATCAGGAGGAAATAGAAAGCTTGAACAGACCCATAACCCGAGAAGAAATTGAATCAGTTATCAAAATCTCCCAACAAAGAAGAGTACAGGACCAGATGGCTTCCCAGGGCAGTTCTACCAGACGTTTAAAGCAGAAATAATACCTATCCTTCTCAAGGATATTCGAAAAACCAGAAAGGGAAGGAAAACTTCCAGCCTCATTCTATGAAGCCAGTATTACTTTGATTCCTAAACCAGACAGAGACCCAGTAAAAAAACAGAACTATAGGCTTGATGAATTTGGATGCAAAAATTCTCAAGAAGATACTAGCAAATCGAATTCAATGGCATATAAAAAGAATTATTCACCATGATCAAGTTGGATTCATTCCTGGGATGCAGGGCTGGTTCAACATTTGCAAATCAATCAACGTGATACATCACATTAATAAAAGAAAAGAGAAGAACCATATGATCCTGTCAATTGATGCAGAAAAAGCATTTGACAAAATGCAGCATCCTTTATTAATAAAAACCCTCGAGAAAGTTGGGATAGAAGGAACATACTTAAATATCATAAAAGCCATTTATGAAAAGCCCACAGCTAACATCATTCTCAACGGGGAAAAACTGAGAGCTTTTTCCCTGAGATCAGGAACACGACAGGGATGGCCAACTCACCGCTGTTCTTTAACATAGTGTTGGAAGTCCTAGCATCAGCAATCAGACAACAAAAGGAAATCAAAGCCATCAAAGCTGGCAAAGATGAAGTTAAGCTTTCTCTTTTTGCAGATTACATGATATTATACGTCGAAAATCCGATAGACTCCACCAAAATTCTGCTAGAACTGATACATGAATTCAGCAAAGTTGCAGGATACAAAATCAATGTACAGAAATCAGTTACATTCTTATACACTAATAATGAAGCAACAGAAAGACAAATAAAGAAACTGATCCCATTCACAATTGCATCAAGAAGCATAAAATACCTAGGAATAAATCTCACCAAAGATGTAAAAGATCTGTATGCTGAAAACTATAGAAAGCTTATGAAGGAAATTGAAGAAGATATAAAGAAATGGAAAAACATTCCATGCTCATGGATTAGAAGAATAAATATTGTTAAAATGTCAACACTACCCAGAGCTATCTACACATTCAATGCAATCCCAATCAAAATTGCACCAGCATTCTTCTCGAAGCTAGAACAAGCAATCCTAAAATTCATATGGAACCACAAAAGGCCCCAAATAGCCAAAGTAATTTTGAAGAAGAAGACCAAAGCAGGAGGCATCACAATCCCAGACTTTAGCCTCTACTACAAAGCTGTCATCATCAAGACAGCATGGTATTGGCACAGAAACAGACACATAGACCCATGGAAGAGACTAGAAACCCCAGAACTAGACCCACAAATGTATGGCCAACTCATCTTTGACAAAGCAGGAAAGAATATCCAATGGAAACAAGACAGTCTCTTTAACAAATGGTGCTGGGAGAACTGGACAGCAACATGCAGAAGGTTGAAACTAGACCACTTTCTCACACCATTCACAAAAAGAAACTCAAAATGGATAAAGGACCTGAATGTGAGACAGGAAACCATCAAAACCCTAGAGAAGAAAGCAGGAAAAGACCTCTCTGACCTCAGTCGTAGCAATTTCTTACTTGACACATCCCCAAAGGCAAGGGAATTAAAAGCAAAAATGAACAACTGGGATCTCATGAAGATTAAAAGCTTCTGCACAGCAAAGGAAACAATCAACAAAACTAAAAGGCAACCAACGGAATGGGAAAAGATATTTGCAAATGACATATCGGACAAAGGGCTAGTTTCCAAAATGCATAAAGAGCTCACCAAACTCCCCCCGAAAAAACAAACAATCCAGTGAAGAAATGGGCAGAAAACATGAATAGACACTTCTCTAAAGAAGACATCCAGATGGCCAACAGGCACATGAAAAGATGCTCAATGTCGCTCCTCATCAGGCAAACACAAATCAAAACCGCACTCAGATATCACCTCACGCCAGTCAGAGTGGCCAAAATGAACAAATCAGGAGACTATAGATGCTGGAGAGGATGTGGAGAAACGGGAACCCTCTTGCACTATTGGTGGGAATGCAAACTGTTGCAGCCACTCTGGAAAACAGTGTGGAGGTTCCTCAAAAAGTTAAAAATAGACCTACCCTATGACCCAGCAGTAGCACTGCTAGGAATTTACCCAAGTGATACAGGAGTACTGATGCATTGGGGCACTTGTACCCCAATGTTTTTAGCAGCACTCTCAACAATAGCCAAATTATGGAAAGAGTCTAAATGTCCATCAACTGATGAATGGATAAAGAAATTGTGGTTTATATACACAATGGATTACTACGTGGCAATGAGAAAGAATGAAATATGGCCCTTTGTAGCAACGTGGATGGAACTGGAGAGTGTTACGCTAAGTGAAATAAGCCATACAGAGAAAGACAGATACCATATGGTTTCACTCTTATGTGGATCCTGAGAAACTTAACAGAAACCCATTGGGGAGGGGAAGGAAAAAAAAAAAAGAGGTTAGAGTGGGAGAGAGCCAAAGCATAAGAGACTGTTAAAAACTGAGAACAAACTGAGGGTTGATGGGGGGGTGGGAGGGAGGGTAGGGTAGGTGATGTGTGTTGAGGAGGGCATCTTTTGGGATGAGCACTGGGTGTTGTATGGAAACCAATTTGACAATAAATTTTATATATTGAAAAAAAATAAATAAATTCTAAGCAACAGTATAACTGAAGGTTCTCCAAATCTCCCTTAACTAGATGGAGAATCCTCTAGATATCTCAGGAAGTGCTTATGCATACAACATCCTACAAAGTTTTGCATACTTAAAGTTATTTCCTTTAACCCTCATATACTTGAAAAATAGATTGGCTCTAAACTAATTTTTATATCACATTTTATTTCTTTGAATCTTTTGGAAATATAGATCCATTGTTGCCTTTCTTTGCATACTACTATCAAGAAGTCAGATGCCATCCTGACTTTCTTTCCTATCGACCTTGTTCAGTTATTTTGGTAAGAGGCTCAGAAGATACAACATTTTATTTTTTTAAAAAAAATTTTTTTAACGTTTATTTATTTATTTTGAGACAGAGACAGAGCATGAATAGGGGAGGGACAGAGAGAGAGGGAGACACAGAATCCGAAACAGGCTCCAGGCCCTGAGCTGTCAGCACAGAGCCCGATGCGGGGTTTAAATTCACTGACCGTGAGATCATGACCTGAGCCGAAGTCGGACACTTAACCCACTGAGCCACCCAGGCACCCCGATACAAAATTTTAAATAGATAATAATTTTACTAGGCTATGCCTTGGAATTCACCATTTTGTACCAACTTTTCCAAATTCATTATAAGATATATCATTATGTATATATTCTGGTCTTTTATTTTTGACACATTAATAAAAAAAATTTGATATGTTAATTCTACTCTATTGCCTCATTTTCAAATTATACAAATATTGACTACCCCTTGTCAGTTCTATGAAACATCCTTTTATCCTGTATCTCTCATTGTAATTTTGGCCATTCTGTTCTCCATGGGGTATGTGGTAGTTGATTCCTCATTTTTGTGTTTGTGAGGTTCAGCAAAACGGTCTTTAGAACAAACTAACAATTTTAACCTGTGTTTCTTTTAACCAATTTCTTCTTAGTAAGACAGACTTTACACAAATTCTAATAGCTGCAATTTGGGTGATTACACAATGTTTTATATTACAACATATAATAATACGAATTCAGAGTTAGACTGTGTGCAGTATTTTATACCCTGAACAACCAAGGAGCATAAGGGAACATTCATATGATTCCCAAATTTCAAGAAAGTGACAATTTGACCAGCTCTATTCTGTAAAGGTTTTTTGTTTTTTGATTATTGTTTTTCCTGGTTTTTGTAAAAGGAATTTGTAGGGTTTTTTTTTTTTTTTTCATCATGATAAGTGTACTTTTTAATTCCCATCCTCTATTTCACCCATCCCCCACTACCCTTCCCTTGGTAATCACCACTTTGTTCTCTATAGTTATGAGTCTATTACTTTGTCTCTCTCTTTTCTTCCCTTTGCCTATTTGTTTTGTTTCTTAAATTCCACATAAAAGTGAGAGCATATGGTATTTGTCTTTCTCTGGCTGACTTATTTCACTTAGCATTATACTCTTGAGCTCTGTCCACATTGTAGCAACTAGCAAGATTTCATTTTTTATGTATATGTATATATAAATATTATATATATGTACATGTATATATATTATGTATATGTATATGTACATATACATGTATGTATATGTACATGTGTATATATGTATATATGTGTGTATATATATACACATACACACACAGAGGTGGGTATATATACCCCACCGCTTCTTTATCTATCTCTCATCTATTAAATGACACTTGGACTGCTTCCATAGTTTGGCTACTGTAAATGGTAATTTTGTCTTGTTCAATTATCTTCTGAGTAGCAGATGACTCTTACTTTTATTTCCAAATTTTCAGTCCTTTGTAGTCAAAGATTTTTAATTTCTGATTCAGATGTTCTTACAGATCTTGTATTACAGATTTAATGACATTTCATTTTATGATGGAATGTTATCATATATTTTTCCCTGCTTCATGGTTGGAATCAATATCAGCTTATACCCAGGTTCCAAAAGAAACAGATTTTAACAGAAAATTAAATGGACATTTCAGGTGGCCTCAAAATAAATCTCATGAAATTTCCAAATTGGGAAATTTTGCCTAAAAAGACTTAAGATGTTTACCATCAGAGGCAATATTTATTCTTAAAGTTATAAGATATATCATCATGTGTAATTTTCTTTTTAAAAAAAATTTTTTTAACGTTTATTTATTTTTGAGACAGAGAGAGACACAGCATGAACGGGGGAGGGGCAGAGAGAGAGAGAAACACAGAATCGGAAGCAGGCTCCAGGCTCTGAGCCATCAGCCCAGAGCCCGACGCGGGGCTCAAACCCGCGGACCGCGAGATCGTGACCTGAGCCGAAGTCGGACGCTTAACCGACTGAGCCACCCGGGCGCCCCAAATGTGTAATTTTCAAACACAAAAGGAGGAGACATCATGGAAGATATTTCATTCTGCACAATTGTAGATTAAAAAGAAGAAATATGAAATACAAAGGGAAGTAAATTTCACTCCACTATAAGAATAAAATTTCAACAAATAAAGTTTTTAAAAAGGCATTGTTTTGCTTCGTGGGGTGGTGAACTGTCAGTCCTGCAAGTCTAAACAGCACAGGCTTAATGCTTGAGTATGGAGTGTTCAGTGCTGCTTTGTATCCACGGTTAAGCAATACTACATAAGAGTTCCTTCTCTTTAACATTTTCTAAACCCCATCCTAGTTCTACTCTCTTTAATGAATGTTATTTCTTGTCATATCTTTTTGCTGTCACTTTATACATTTAAAGGGAATAGTTGAAAGCAAAGTTGAGATGAAAAAGATAAAACATTGTCCTCTTAGATGCCAGATCCTAATACAATCTCAAACACTAATAACTGTTTAACTATTTCTTTGCCCAATGTGTTACTTTCTGCATATACGATTATCAGACAATACTTAATATATGACAAAAATTATATTCATGTAACTGAGTGCATCTATTAACAAAAGTAACAACACACCTGAATCAACTTAAGGACAAGCCTGATTTGCTTGCCAAAAATAACTTAGGAGAACCAATCATCCTTTACATAAGAATATTTTCAACCCAGTGACAGAGAAAAATATCAGCATACACCAGTACCTCTGCAAATGTGCCTTGAAATTCAAAAAACTTTCCAAGATTCTATAGACCAGTCAATATGTAAGTCAAACAAAAAAGTGTATTTCAGTAATTTAAAATCTTAAAATATGCAAAATAGCCTTAAATAAATTTATAATCACACTATTGGCCATCAATATGAAATAAACTACCCAAGATATTTGTGCTACTGAAATAAATAAAACAAATGGTCTTAAGATAATATCTAACCCTTCAATACTTGTGCATACAGTATTGCTTGCAGAAGGCATGACTTGTTTTCTCATTTAGAACTATTTAGAAGATCATCCTCAAACTCCATCTCCTCATTGCCAACTTCATGTCCTTGTTCCTCAACGTGTAGATAATGGGATTCAGAATGGGTGTGATCATAAAGTCCAAAATGGCAAGAAAACTTATCCACTGGCACTGTGGGAAATGGCCACACATAAACAAAGATGCACGGTCCGAAGAACAAAACCACCACAGTGATGTGAGCTGACAGAGTAGAAAAGGCTTTAGACAAACTACCTGAGGAATGTTTCCATACAGTGACCAGGATGAAGATATAGGAGATGAGCAATAAGAAGAAGGTGCCCATGGAAACGAACCCACTGTTGGCATTAACCATGAATTCCATTCTGTAGGTGTCTGTGCAGGCAAGTTTGATAAGCCAAGGAAGGTCACAGTAAAAGCTATCTATCTCATTAGGACCACAAAAAGGCAAATGGACAACAAAAGCTAACTGGACCACTGCATGAATGAGTCCAATAACCCAAGCACCGGACAGAAGCAAAATGCACATCTGTGGGCTCATGATAGTCAGGTAGTGGAGGGGCTTGCATATGGCCACATATCTGTCCAAGGCCAGAGCAATGAGCAAGACCATCTCAGATCCACCCAGGACATGAAGGGCAAACATCTGGTGACACACCCCTGAAAGTATGTGGTTTTGTGCCCAGAATACAGGTCACAATCATCTTAGAAACCCTTAAGGTGGAAAGACACAAATCAATAAAGGAGAGTTTAGCTAAAAGGAAGTACATGGGGGGTAATGTAAATGAGGATCAAAGGTCACTGTAAACACAAGGAGGTTTCCCAGGACCATTGTTACAGAAAACCCGGTAGAGAAAGCAAGGAGAAAATGTAGCACTGGTCCATAGGTAGAAAGTCCCAGGAAAACAAATTAAGACTTCAGAGTAATTTGCTTCACATATTGGCTATGTCTAGTGATACCTAAAAGACCAAAAGCAAAATAATAAAGAATTTATCAAAAATTATTATTTAAAAACACACATTTAAGCTTTTATTAAATCTGATTTAGGAAGAAATCTTCATTAAAGCTATAAGGTTTTTTTTTTTTTTTAAATAGTGTGTTAACTTATCCATTTGGCTAAAATACTTAATAACTACTATTCCTAATAAGCATCTACCATTTGCCTAGTACTATGTAAAGTTTTGAGGTAAAACACTGATCCTGACTTCAGGAGATTTACAGGTTAATGTTGGAATTAGACATTATAGCTTTACATAATAGCTATTTACATATTATTTACATAATAGCTTTACAGAATTCTGATAATTGATTTAAAGGAATGAATTGGGAAGAATGTGTTTCTTAAGCAGAAGCATAAAACTGCAAGTGGCCCTTCCTTCAGCAAGATCCTCAGGGCCCTTCTAATGGAAGAAAGTGGCAATATCAGGAGATCCAACAGCTGGACATACATTTCTTTCTATGAAAGTCTCCCTAACCTTTTCTTCTTCAAACTGCATCTGAGATCAAGGAGGAAAACACAGAAATGAAAAAACTAATTTTCCCATTGTATAGAAATGAAATTTTACTTAATTTATTTATTTTTAAATATATTGTCAAGTTGGTTTCCATAAAACACCCAGTGCTCATCCCAACAAGTGCCCTCCTTAACGCCCATCACCCACTTTCCACCTCTCCCCTATCCCCCATCACCCCTCAGTTTGTTCTCTGTATTTAAGAGTCTCTTATGGTTTGCCTCCCTCCCTCTCTGTAGCTACTTTTTCCCCTTCCCATCCCGCATGGTCTTCTGTTAAGTTAATCAAGATCTACATGAGTGAAAATATATGGTATTTGTCTTTCTCTGACTGACTTGTTTCACTTAGCATAATACCCTCCAGTTCCATCCATGTTGCTGCAAATGGCCAGATTTCATTCTTTTTCATTGCCAAATAGTATTCCATTGTATATATAAACCACATCTTCTTTATCCATTCATCATTTGATGGACATTTAGGCTCTTTCCATAATTTGGCTATTGTTGAAAGTACTGCTATAAACATTGGGGTACATGTGCCCCTATGTATCAGCACTCCTTCATCCCTTGGGTAAATTCCTAGCAGTGCTACTGCGGGGTCATAAGGTAGTTTTATTTTTAATTTTTTAAGGAACCTCCACACTGTTTTCCAGAGTGGCTGCACCAGTTTGCATTCCCACCAACAGTGCAAAAGGGTTCCTCTTTCTCCACATCCTCTCCAGCATCCACAGTCTCCTGATTTGTTTGTTTTAGCCACTCTGACTTGTGTAAGGTGGTATCTCAGTGTGGCTTTGATTTGTATTTCCCTGATGATGAGTGATGCTGAGCATCGTTTCATGTGTCCATTAACCATCTGGATATCTTCTTTGGAGAAGTGTCTATTCATGTCTTCTGTCCATTTCTTCATTGGATTGCTTGTTTTTTGGGAGTGGAATTAGCTGAGTTCTTTACAGATTTTGGATACTAGCCCTTTATCTGACATGTCATTTGCAAATAATTTTCCCCATTCCGTCGGTTGCCTTTAGTTTTATTGATTGTTTTCTTTGCAGTGCAGAAGCTTTTTATCTTCATGACGTCCCAATAGTTCATTTTTGCTTTTAATTCCCTTGTCTCTGGAGATGTGTCAAGTAAGAAATTGCTGTGGCTGAGGTCAAAGAGGTTGTTTCCTGCTTTCTCCTCTAGGGTTTTTATGGTTTCCTGTCCCACATTCAGGTCTTTCATACATTTTGAATTTATTTTCGTGCATGGTGTAAAAAAGTGGTCAACTTTCATTCTTCTGCATGTTGCTGTCCTGTTCTCCCAGCACCATTTGTTAAGTGACTAACATGACAGGGATGTCCACCCTCACCACTGTTGTTTAACATAGTGTTGGAAGTCCTAGCATCAGGAAGCAGACAACAAAAAGAAATCAAAGGCATCAAAATTGGCAAAGAAGAAGTCAAACTTTCACTTTTCGCAGAAAACATGATACTCTACATGGAAAACCCAACAGACTCCACCAGAAGTCTGCTAGAACTGATACATGAATTCAGCAAAGTCTCAGGGTACAAAATCAACGAACAGAAATTGGTTGCATTTTTATACACCAATAATGAAGCAACAGAAAGACAAATAAAGAAACTGATCCCATTTACAATCGCACCAAGAACCATAAAATACCTAGGTATAAACCTAATCAAAGATGTAAAAAATCGGTATGCTGAAAACTATAGAAGGCTTATGAAGGAAATTGAAGAAGACACAAAGAAATGGAAAAACATTCCATGCTCATGGATTGGAAGAATAAATATTGTCAAAATGTCAATACTACCCAAAGCTATCTACACATTCAATGCAATCCCAATCAAAATTGCACCAGCATTCTTCTCAAAGCTAGAACAAACAATCCTTAAATTTGTATGGAATCACAAAAGACCCCAAATAGCCAAAGTAATACTGAAGAAGAAAAACAAAGTGGGAGGCATCACAATCCCAGACTTTAGCCTCTACTACAAAGCTATAATCATCAAGACAGTATGATATTGGCACAAAAACAGACACATAGACCAATGGAATAGAATAGAGACTCCAGAACTGGACCCTCAAATGTATGGCCAACTAATCCTTGACAAAGCAGGAGAGAGTATCCAATGAAATTTTACTTCAGATGGTAATTCTTAAATTTGGGGGCCCTGCTTTAAGAATTTGGCATTTAAATTACTTACTTGAAGGATTCTTTAGACAAAAATAGTTTGATTTAAAGTCTATTTAAATATTTATGTTAAAGAAAAACATTTATAAAGCACAGAGAACTAAAAGAGGAAGCAGCTTATCTCTTAGTGACTACAGGTAAATAAATATTTAAGATGCCTTCAACTTCAGGGGGCCTGGGTGGCTCAGTCAGTGGATAACCCCACTCAATTTTAGCTCAGATCATGATAGCAGGGTCATGGGACTCTCTCTCCCTCTTCCCCTCTCTCCCACTCATGCTAATTATTTAAAAATAGAAAAAGATGCCTTGAACTTCACTGAGCAAATTCTCAGTGACCTACTCTTCTGTCCATAAACAACATATTTTATGAGGTCACAGTTTTAGAATTAATATATCCTAGTGATGTATTTCTAAGAATGCATCATGGTCCATTAACAGAGACTTCTCACATAAGCAAATTATTCTAACCATCCTTTAATAGCAACTACTCTTATAGATGGATAATGTGACAATTATCCAGGGGTTCTCAGTCACGACTGTGAATTAGAATTACCTGAAGTAGTTTATAGTAAAAAGCATATTTCTGGGATTTGTTCCCAGAATTCTAATTAAGCAAAGCAATGATGCATCCAGATTGTTTGCATTTTAAAAGCATCTCAGGTGATTTTAATGTAAATAGTCTTCAAATTACAGTTTGAAAACATTGTATTCTGTATTTTAATTTATTTCAAAATAGGAAAGTGAGTTTCATAAACCCTTCTTCAAAATTCAAAGAAATTCCTTTATTTAAAATCTATGGTGGAATTTAAGAAACAAAGGAGAAAAAGAGAGAGAGAGGAGACAAACCAAGAAACAGACTCTTAACTAGAGAGAACTGTTACCAGAGGGAGGGTGGGTGGGTTGATGGGTAAAATGGGTGATGGGGATTGAAGAGTGCACTTGCAAAGAGCACCCAGTGTTGTACGAAAATGTTGAAGCACTATATTGTACACCCGAAAATAACATTACACTGTATGTTAACTGGAATTTAAATAAAAATGTGTAAAAAATAAAATAAATGTATGGCTCTCTGTGCACTGACAATGACAAGTTCCCTGCAAAAGTCCACAGTGGGGAAAACTGGTGACTTTACTCACTCAAGTTTCACTAACATGGCAAGCAGCCATCCTTACCCAGTCCAGACACCTCAACTCCAGGGATTTCTGTGCCTAAAGCGAGGGTGCAGGGTTCATATCCATCTTCATGGATCTGACCAAAGCAAGGAGAGCTGAGCAGAGATTGGGGATGAGACAAGAGCCACGGATACCTCTAAAAAGTCATAAACACCTGTGGGATCTAGCATCTATTTCAGCATTTACTCTAGGACTGGTTCTGTGCTAAACATGCTGTGCGTGTGTGTGTATGTGTGCATAGTAACCGGACAAAATACAGGGTCCTCAGGAATCAGAGAAAAATTGAGGTAATAAGGGAAGCCTTCGCTAATCATCAGGACTGGATTAAGTTTCCGTCTCCTATACTCTCAGACATCATGTTTATCTCTATCATAGCTCTCACCTGATAGAATATTTTGTGACTGTATACTTGCTTTAATTCCACTAAACTGGGAATGTGTGTTCCTAAATACTTTATATCCACCCCTAGCTCTATTCATGGAATCTGAAACACAGCAGATGCTTGACATTTAATTGCATAAATAAATGTGTGAATAGTATTAAATATACCTTGATGATAAAAAAAAATGGCTATGTGTAATGTCTACAAAGTCAATAATCAGTATTACACCATTAAAAACCAAGGAAATTAATCCTAAGGCAGATTTCCTTTTAAGTTCTTTTCCCTCCCTCCCCCCCCCCCCCCGTTACAGGCATTACAGAAGCACTGCAGAAGCTGAAGTGTGTGTGATGTGATTCTTGTCCCAAAAGAACACTGTCTCAATTCAAGTGGAAGACAGTCCAAGACTAGTCCCTTCTCTGTGTCTCATTCTCATGAACTCTCTGGAAAGCCCTCAATTTTGGCATTTTAACCAGGACTACGTGCAAAAGAGTACTAATCACCCCCTCACTGGGACAACCACAACAACTTATTTTCCCCTCATTTTTGGGACCAGACTGACCACAACTGCTGTCTGCCCCACACAACTGAGAAATCACTGCCATGTCCCTGACAGAAAGCTGCCTGAGGTTGGGTCAAAGTTGAGGTGTACAACGTAATAAATCCGTTTGTATATACTGTGAAATCATCATCACAATACAGGCCCCCAACTACATGACCAGGAGGAAGGAGGGCTGTACCAGAGGCCGACCCAGAGAACAACCCTTACCGGGAGCCGTTATGTGGGACCCATCAAGAACGTGCCCGGCAGGAACATCACACAAAGAGGGGACACTGCATGAGGAGAACACGCGGGGCACGCTCTTCCACAGCAAGAACCCGCCCGTGGACGCCACCCGTTTCTTCTCCACGGCCCGGCACCACCTCTACACCTGCGTGCTGACGGTCCACCTACCTGGCCGAGATCCAGGGTCCCCAAAAAGTGGCTGCTGACATCTAAGGATCCTCAACAGGAAGCAGGCCACGCCTCGGAGGAGTCCCCGCTGGCCAGCGCCCCCACGTTGTCAGGAAGGCCCATCTGCCCTCCAGGCGTCCACGCCCACCTGAGGTCTCACGGAGGCAGCCAGGCTTCCCCCCAGTGTGTGTTCGACCAGCGGCCAATCCTGCCCGGAGACCCCTGGACATCACCGGCCGCCCAGCCAGGTGGTGCCATAGACGTGCAAGCACAGAGGTCCGAAAGAAGGCAAGCCAGGGGGCACCACGTCCTGACCACACTGTCTGCAGCCCTCCTGGCGGCGCCCGGGGCCCTGGCCCAACTCCCCACGGCGCCTGCGCGCCGCCCACCTGAGGCTCCACCAAGGCCTGCAGCCCTTGCATTCTCAGCACACCTGGGAATGCGCCGCCTCACAGGTTTCTGGGTCCTACTCCGCGCGGTAACACTTGCTTGCTGCTGTTTCTTTTGATTTTAGAGGCAACAGAAATGCCCAAACAGCTGAAACTTATTTGGCCAGAGGGTGGGGAGAGGAGTCAGGGCAACCAACACTTTTTGTCCCATTTCTTCAAAGGGAAACTCAAGTGTCCCTGCAAATTTTGCAATAAAGCCATTAAGAGGAAAAAATGAAATAGAGTCCCATAGAAATGCTGTTTACTTATAAAAAGATTTAACCTAGAAGACACGACATATTTTTCCTCATTTTTTATTTTAAAGTATTCTAGCAGGTTTATAAATACAACTTTTAGGGGCGCCTGGGTGGCTCAGTCAGTTGAGCGGCTGCCTTCGGCTCAGGTCATAATCTCACAGTTTGTGGGTTCCAGCCCAGCATCGGGCTCTGTGCTGACAGCTTAGAGCCTGGAGCCTGCTTCTGACTCTGTGTCTCCCTCTCTCTCTGTTCCTCCCCCGCTCATGCTCTCTCTCTCTCTCTCCTTCAAAAATAAATAAAAACATTAAAAAAAATTAATAAATACAACTTTTATCCTTCAGATTTTAGGCCTTCTTTTGCTCTCTTCAAAATGGGATTTAACCTGGAAGACACGACATATGTTTCCTCCTTTTTTATTTCAATGTATTCTAGCAGGTTTATAAATATAACTTTTATCCTTCAGATTTTAGGCATTCTTTTGCTCTCTTCAACAATATAAGAGAGGAATAAGGTGTCATCTTCCTGAAAGCTTTTTATAACCACTCTTTTCTTTGTTTTAAGTATAATTGACGTACACAATCCTATTAGTTTCCAGTGTACATCAGTGATTTGATATTTTGATATATTATGAAAAGGATCCCCACAGGAAGTCTAGTTGCTAGGTGTCCACGTACTAAGTTACTATGATATTATTGACTATATTCCCTATGCTGTACTTCATATTCCTGAAATTTATTTTATAATTGAAACTTTGTGTCTATTTCCCTTCATTTATTTTGCCCATCCCTCTCCCTCCTCCCATACGACAACCACCAGTTTGTTCTCTGTATCTATAAGTCTGGGTCTCCATTGTTTGTTTCTTTTGTTTTTGAGACTCCACATGTAAGTGCAATCATATGGCATTTGTCTTTCTCTGACTTACTTCACTTACCATAAAACCTTCTAGGTCCATCTATTTTGTTCTGAATGGTAACATTTCCTCCTTTTTTAATGGTGGAATAATATTCCACCATAAATATATTCAACTACTTCATTCATTCATCTAAACTTGGACACTTAGGTGGCTTCCAAATCTTGGCTATTGTAAATAATACTAAGTGAGCATAGGGGTGTATATATCTCTTTGGAGTTTTTAAACTCTTTAAATGTTTACATATAAACATAAAAAAAAATTAACTGTCTAAAGTCTATGAAACCAAAACACAGTATTATTGCAGTAGCAAGCAAGGGGAGTGTTGAGAAATTTTTCCTAAGGCAGATGTTTTCAAACTGTGTTCTTTTAGTGTTTATGCAAATGTGTAAGATTACAGTCATTAGAGAAGCCAGAAGTACCCAGGAGCATGTTTCTCCTGATTAAAAACATTGTCTAAAATTACTGGAAGCTTCATCCAATTATTCACATAATTTGAATATTACCCAATTCTCTCCTTTGGTTTGGTGTTCCAGAATCAACATATAAGAAAATTGTTTAAATTCTCTGACCATTTGGTTAATATAAAATTTAACTCTTGCTTATGATTATCTTTTTAGGTTCCAAAGACATTTAAAAGCTCAGCATAAGATCTGAATCTGTCATACTCAAACATACTTCCTAATAGATGACTCCCCAAGGGACAGATCAACTCATTAAGATGCAGTGTAGATCCAGTGTTTAAAAATCTGTGGGTAAAAATGTTTTAATTTCCTGATTCAGTGCATATTAAATAGTAACACAATACCTTAATTTATACCATGAAATATTGAGCCATAAAATACTGATTCTTCCCATGTGAAAATTAACTTCTGTAATTGAATTTCACTGGCATACATTCATATTTTTCAATAAAAACGTTAAGCATAATACACATTCATAAGAAAAAGTACACTTTTTAAATCAATAGGATCTTGAAATAGTGTCTTTTTTCCTCCTTGCAGTCTTTCAAAGCCAGGAGAAAGATTCACAGAGCATTTTATTCTTGGGTTAGTTTCCTTGTGCTGAATGTCTCGTGTCTTGAATGCCTATGAACTGACAGCTCTTGCTGTGTTGGACTATGATTAGGAAAATAAAATCCATTTTATATAAATATTTTAGACAAAATAAAATAGTAAGAGAAATCTCATTGTAACAGAGTTGAAGAGGGGCACCTGGGTGGCTCAGTCAGTTAAGCGACCAACTTCGGCTCAGGTCATGATCTCATGGTTTGTGGATTCAAGCCCCGCGTTGGGCTCTGTGCTGACAGCTCAGCGCCTGGAGCCTGCTTCAGATTCTGTGTCTCCCTCTCTCTCTCTGCCCCTCCCCAACTTGTGCTCTGTCTCTTTCTCAGAAATCAATAAACATGTAAAAAAAAGTTCTAAAAAAACAGAGAAAGAAAATCGCCAAGTACAAAGTGAAATTGTTGGGTTAAACGTGTATGTACGTGTATGTGTGTGCATATAGATTTATATTATATAGTTATTATATGATCATACTAATGTCATAGTACAATGGAGTTATAGTTATAAACTATGCTTATAATATAAAATTATATAATATTGTGATATACAAAAACTAATAAATAAGTGATATTATAGTTATATTATAAAATTATATTAATAATATAAAATTATATTATATAGAATAAAACTATATATATATGATTTTTGTTGAAATCAACTATTTCTCTGAAATATAACACAATACAAATTCTATCAATAAACCATCAGATTGAAATATTTGAACAGAATCATATTAAAGAAATTATATACACTGAATGAGTAAGAACATGTAGCTCTATGGAAAGCTGGAATTCAGTGAGAAGTCACATGTTGGTTACACAGCTTCTTCATAGCTGTTTTCATCTCTTTATTTCTCAATGTGTAAATAAGGGGGTTCAAGAGAGGAGTAAAAATGGTATAAAATACAGATAAGAGCTTGTCCACAGAGAACCGACTGAAAGGCCACACATAAATGAAAATGCAGGGCCCAAAGAAGAGCAGAACTACCATGATATGTGCAGAGCAAGTAGAGAGTGCTTTGGATACCCCACCAGCAGCATGCTGTCGGACAGTGATGAGAATAACAGTGTAGGAGACCAAGAGGAGCACAAAACAGCTCATAGAGAGCAACCCACTGTCTGAGATCATGAGTATACCCAAGACATAGGTGTCCATGCAGGCAAGCTTGATCACAAGGGGAAGGTCACAGAAGAAGCTGTCCACTTCATTGGGGCCACAGTAAGGTAAATTCACAGTAAAGGCTACTTGGCTGATGGAGTGCACAAATCCAATGACCCATGAAACCAACACCAGTCCCATACAGGTTTTCCGACTCATCATGGTCATATAATGCAAAGGTTTGCATATAGCCACATATCTGTCATAGGCCATGGAAACCAGAAGCACCATCTCAGCCCCACCAATGAAGTGCAAGAAGAAGATCTGAGCCATACATCCTCCAAAGGAGATGAGCTTTCGATCACTAAGAAAGTCCCTGATCATCTTGGGGGTGGCAAATGAGGCTAGCCATATGTCCAAGAAGGCTAGATTTCCCAGCAGGAAGTACATAGGGGAAGAGTGCAAGTGGGGGTCAGAAATTACAGTGACCACAATAATGAGGTTACCCAACACAGTGACCACATAGATCCCAGAGAAAAATATAAAGAAAAAATGTTGGAGATGCTGTGAAGTGCAGAGTCCATACAACACAAATTCTGACACCAAGGAATAATTCTGCAGTTCCATTATCTCAAGTTTCAGATTTTGTTCTGAATCTATATAAAGAAAAGAGATGGATATGAAAGGACCTGTCAACTATCAGGCACATGAAAGTGATCAACTAAATTTTATCAGAATATAATTTTAATTTGTAAGACATAACATAAAATAGAATACAGAGAAGATTAAAACAAAATCCAACAGCGGAGTTTGCTTTTCTCCCATGTTCAGGCTGCTTGGAATCTTCCTTTTAAAAAAAAACCCCCACTTTATTAAAACAAAATGTACCTACCTACCAAAATGCACCCATTTTAAGTGTAAAACTCAACGATTTTTAAACAAATTTACAAAGTTATGCAACCATTCCCATAATGCTTGTTTTGAAATCTTGACAATGTAGACTCCTTCCAGATTTCTCCTGGTAGTCATTGGACTATCTTCTTCTACTGTATTTGTTTGCTCATTCACAAGCTCACTCATTCAGACCATATCTATGTAACATTGACAGTTTCTCATTCTCACTTAATTCAGTTGTTAAAGCAATTAGCATAAAGAGAAATAAATCAATTAACCTAGGATTTATATAGTTCCCTAATCTCTTTTAATCTCTTTTAATCCATTGGGTTTGGGATTAAAAAGCCAATGATCCAATTCATTTGTAGATTTATTTTGTATAAATTGACTACTTATGATAGGATTTGGGGATGGCTTCAATGCAAAAGATGTTTTCCAAGACCTCTCAATAAGGACCAGAGCATAAAACTTATGCAATAATATCTTGGTGCGTAGCTTTTACAATATACATGAGTGGCTGATAAATTCAACATTTGATTAAAAATGTAGTTCTGAGTTTCCATAAGAACTGAGATGGGATGAATAAGTCTAATCCATTTATCATGAGAAATGAACTGGCACCCCAGTCTTCTCACTAGGAGGAAGATATTGTATAAAATGTTTTATAAAGACATTGAACAGAATTCTTCATGGGTAATTTCACAAAAGATGTAGAATTGTCCTCGTTTGAGTTTTTTTTATGTTGGCCCTTTTTAAAATTGAAGGATATAACATGAAATAATAGTTGGTAATACTTCTACAGGGAACTAAAGTAACATATTCCATATCTGAAATATTCCAATGATGTAAACATGATATAGTGATAGAATTTAAAAATCTAGAGGAATTCATGGTTGTTATATCTCTTTTAGTCTACTCAAATAGCACCCATCTTGCCCAGGCTTTTGTCAGGATAATAGGAATTCAAATTCTTTAGTTCCAACTTGACATTTTCCAAATCAACTATTTTAAAAGATTTAATGGCAAACTTTCTGTGAATAGGTACTACCCCTCTTTAGAAGGGGATTATAGGGGTACCTGAGTGGCTCAGTCTATTGAGTGTCTGACTCTTGATTTTGGTTGGTATCATGGTCTCAGGGTCATGGGATCGAGACCTAAGTCAGGCTCCATCCTGACCATGGAGCCTGCTTAAAATTCTTTCTCTCTCTCTCTCTCTCTCTCTTTCTCTGCCCTTCTCCCTCACTTGGGCTGTACTCTCCCTCTAAAAAAAAAAAAAAAAAAAAAAAAAAGGAGAAGGAGAAGAGGAGGAAGACAAGAAGGAAGAAGGAGAAGTAGAAGAAGAAAAAAAAAAGAAGAAGAAGAAGAAGAAGCAGGAAGAGGGGGCAGAGGAGGAGGAGGAGGAGGAAATTATAAATCTGAAGTTAAAGACCACTGTGGACACAATGGCTATAATCACAATTCAGGATCTGTTCACAAGTTTAGTTAGATGACCCTGACACTATCCTAGCATACATATTACTGGGTTTAATTTAGTGTTTTCTAGAGATTAAGTGAATGGAAAGTTGAAATAATCAAAAGGAAAACTCAGGAAACAAAAATTTTTTAAAAATGTTTAACTTTCTATTGAATTAAAGATGCTCTAAAATTAGATATTGGTGATAATTGCACTCTGTATATATACTAAAAACCATTGACTTGTACACTTAAAATAAGTAAACTTTATGGTATGTAAATTATATACCAATAAAGCTCTTTTAAAAATGTAAGTTAAAAGAAGCAGAATAAATGAACTTAAGTAGGGCTCTGATTTCAGAGAACTCTTTGTGATTTACAATGGCATTTTAAACATTATTCAATGAATGTTAAATTTGTAATCAGAAACAATTACGGTTGATTTTGCATACTTATAAATGCTACTTAAAAAACAAATACAGCACCTGGGTGGCTCAGTCAGTTGAGATTCTGACTCTTGATTTCAGTTCAGGTCATGATCCCAGGATCATAGGATTGAGTCCCATGTTGAGCTCTACACTGTGCACGGAACTTGCTTAAGATTCTCTCTTCCTCTGCCTTTCTCCCCCGACTTGTGCTCGCTTGCTCTGTCTCTCTCTCTCTCAAATGAAAAAAAATAAAATAAAACAATAACAAAATTTGATTTTAACTGACAAGTTAATTTATTTCCTCCAATGATTTTTATGTAAAAATACAACACAATAAATTAGTCTCTGGCTAACTTGTATATTCAGACACATATTCACTAAATATCTATCAAAGGCTGTTTACTAACCTGGAGTTAAGATGCTCACTGCTGATGCTGCAGATCCCTCAATTTGTATTTCAAATCTACTATGTTTGAATGGAACTTTTGAAAACATGCGGTTTTTGTTTGTTTGTTTTTTCTGTAGAGGATTTAATAATCTCTTTCTCCTATTCCTGGAAAATAATTCAGGAAAAGCATCACTTTAAGAAGCTAGAGAACTTCATATGTGAATCTTCTTTTAACTTTAGATATAAATATCTATCTCTTCTTTCCCTCAAGCTAAGAATCCCTTAAAGATGGGACATTGATGGCCAATTACCGTAATGGAGCTTGGGGAATAAACTATCTTCAAGTAGAAATTTGTGCTAATAAATCATGTTCATTTCCCCAAGTGACAAAAAAGAAAGATTTTAAAGATGTCAAATTCTATAAACACATTTGCAATTATTTAATGTATACTTATCCAGTTAATAGACTGAAAATGTGCTTTTCCTTTAGATGGCAAAATTAACAACATATGTTTTATTTTAATTTTTTAACATTTTTTCATCTTTTGAGAGACACAGTGCAAGTGGAGTAGGGGCAGAGAGAAAGGGAGACAGAATCTGAAGCAAGCTGCAGGCTCTAAGCTGTCAACACAGAGCCCAACACGGGCTCGAACTCACAAACTGTGAGATCATGACCTGAGCTGAAGTCAGCTGCTTAACCAACTGAGCCACCCAGATGCCCCAACAGCATACATTTAAAAAAATATATTGAAAATCTGCCAACCTTGTACATTTTTTTTTAATGTAACTTTGATCATGCAAAGTTCTTTGGAGCATCAGATTTGTATGTGCCAAATATTTCTCCAGATTCGTATGGTCATGTATAATGAAATTTCCTAGTGTCTGGGTTACTTTGTACATTATTTATGATTGTTATCCCACTTACCTCCCTGAATCATTTTGAAGTTAATTCAAAATTCTTTTGCTAATGGCCATATGTCAATTGCAAATATCCTAGAATGTTCTGGTGAATGATCATCATGTTTGCAACTATTCACATTACCTTCAATTCCATATTAGGTGTTTGAGCATAACCCAGTTGAGAAGGGATGTCAGTGCCAAATCAGTATCTGGGTATAATAAGATGTTTCATGTTCTAAACTGGCTTTAGATTATTGTGTTTCGCTGTAAAGGAATCACAAAACCTTTCTAAGTTTCTCTTTCTCTATTTAAAACACACAATAATTGCTGAAGAAAAATTGTAGAACTAACTTCTATGCATCAATGTCATTTGTTTTTGATATTCAGTCATTATGCAGTTACAAATATGCTATGTAAAGCCAAGAATTATGGAGAAGCTTATGACAAATAACAAGTGAATGTTTGATTTGAAGGTAGAGTAAGATTTCCTAAACATGATGATTAATTTTGTGTGTCAATTTGGGGAAGTGTTTTTGGATGAAATTAACATTGAAATTCCTGAACTCTGAGTAAAATAGATTCCCCTTCACAAGGTGGGTGGGACTTATCCAATCATTTGGAGACCTGACTAGAACAAAAAGACTGGCCTTCCCAAGCAAGAAAGAATTCTCCAGTAGACTGTCTTTGGATTTCATCTGCATCACCAGTTCTCCTGGGACTCTAGCCTTCTAGTCTACAGTATAGATTCTGGACTTGCCAGCCTCTGAAAAACACATGAACCATTCCTTGTAATAAATATCTCCCCACCCCCATCTCTGTCTCTCTCTCTCTCTCTCTCTCTGTCTCTCTCTCTCTCTCTCTCTTTCTCTCTTTCTTGAAAACCTTAACTGATATGCTAACTATAAATTCATTAATAGAAGAATTCAGAAAGCAAAATAACAATATACAAAAATATGTAAAATTAAAAAAAATCCTTTGTATTTGAGGAAGTGTCACTTATATCCAACTACAAACTAGTTAACTCTATTTCCAATCTTGTGACCCCCAAAGTCACTACATAGTGTTGTGTAGACTTTAACTGCTCAAGATCTACTGGGGGGCCAAGGTCTGTGGGGACTAATATCTAGCCTGTGCCCCACCCATCCAACAAACAATATATCCTGACCAGGCCTTTGGAAGTACTTTGGAAGTACTTTTTTCCTAACCCACACAAAGCTCCAGTGTGGCTACATTAGCCCTGATGACAAAGTCCTAATACCCTTGACACAGAAAAAGTATTTATAAATCAATAAGTGAGGGAAACCTGAAGAGGAAAATGAGGAAAGAATTCAAAAAAATTATTTTTTAAAAGGAAGAGAACTAATAGTCCAATAAACATTAAAAAGTTGACCTCAATAACCAAAAATAACAAGAGATACTTGTATTCACATATCAATTTGTAATAAATATATCAAACTCATGGTCAGGTCTGATGAAAATGGATAATTTAGTAATGAAAGTAACAATACAAATTTAAATGCCTGACATCTACTGAGGGCTTACTCTATGCCAGCACTATGTTGATTTTTTCAATTAATCTTCACAAAATTCTAATGAGAGAAACACTATCATTCCCAGTTTACAAATGAGGACACTGAAGCTAACATGTTTGGATGCACACACTGTCAGCTGCAGAGTCGTTGCTCTAACCCAGGCACAGAATCCATATTCTTAAACTGTGGAATGCTGCCTCCCCACTCCTAATAAGATTGTATGTCAGTAATGAATATTAACTTATATGTTAGCTAACTAGAATTTAAATAAAAACTTCAAACAAACAAGTAAACAAAAAGAATGTCAGTACAACTGTCAGATAGCCACTTTGGAAATATAAATCAAGTTCCTTGAAAAATGCCAATAGACCTTGACCTAGGCATTTCTATAGTAAAAGATGTCTATTACAGAGTTGTGGATTAATATGTTAAAAATTATAACAATTTAATTTTGCCACAATACGTAATATCAATTAAAGTAGATCAGTGTATAGAAGGTAATGACAAGAAAAATAACATTTTCAATACATATTTCAATATGTTAAGAAAGGATGATGGTGTTTTGTTTAAAAACAAAAAAGGATGCTACACTACACATGTAGTGTTCATTTGTAGAATGCATTGGTGAATGAAACTGATAAAAATTGCTTCCCTTACGGTACTTACATTCTCACAGAAAACAAAGACACATAAACACAAACAAAATAGTAATTTACAATAAATGTAAGGGAAAAAATCAAGCAGGTTAAGAGATAATGGAAATGCCAGAGTTTTGGGGCACGTGGGTGGCTCAGTTAAGCGTCCGACTTTGGCTCAGGTCTTGATCTCCTGGTTTGTGAGTTCCAGCCCCACATCAGGCTCTGTGCTGATAGCTTGGAGCCTGGAGCCTACTTCGGATTCTGTGTCTCCCTCTCTTTCTGCCCCTCCCCTGCTCATGCTCTGTCTCTCTCTGTCTCTCAAAAATAAATAAATGTTTTAAAAAATTAAAAAAAAAAAAAAAAAAAAGAAATGCCAGAGTTTTAATTTTAAATAGGATGTTGAGAATAGGCTTCATTGCAAACGTGACTTTTGACCAAAGACTTAAAGGAGGCGATGGGATCCTCCAGGAGTACATCTAGATGCGGAAAGTGAAACAGAGAAAACAGCCAGTGAAGAGGCACTTAGGTGGCTGCTGCCGACAATGTTCAAACAATTCCCGTGACTACAGTGGAATGAAGTACAGAGTCGTTGGGACGGTAAACAATTGTGGGTGGTGCCCAAATCCTGTAGCTCCCTGTAAGACATATGCTATATATTAATTAATTAATTAAGACATTAGATGGTTCCCATATCCTTTTATAGGTTCTGCTGAGAACAAATGTAACATTTGCATTCATTTGTCACATAATGAGAAATGTTATTAAGGCATTTTTTTGACAAACATTTAATTCTTACTGTACGACAAATTTTTCTAGGCATTATGATTGAGTGGTGTTTTACTTTTGGGTAATCTCAAACACTTTCAAGATTTTGGGATATTTCTATAGGACATTTTTGCTCTACCACATTGTATATCTGTGCCAAGTTTTCCCTGAAGGCACATATTCAGGAGAGTAAAACAAATTCTTTTTAATAATTAAAACGAACCCCAAAGCACAAGGAAATGACAAATGGTCTGCCTTAGTGGGTGCTGAGATCTCATTTCAGTGGAGAATTGCTATCTCTAGTACCTCAGAGCTAGAATGCACCCCAGATGTTGTCTTGACCAACAGCACAGCCTTCCTATCCACTTCCACTTAAAGACACCAAGAACAGGGTTTTGAAACAGCTTTGTGATTAAACATGAGATTTGTAGACTAGCTCTACTCCTGACTTGCTGTGTGATCTTTGGAAATTGCTCAACCTCTCTGTGTTTCATTTTCAGTGTGCCAGATGTTAGTCTAGGCACTGGGGACACTAGCAAGTTCCCCACCAAGACTATGATTAGTGTTGTAACTACTTGGGGGACTTTCTGGCAGATTTGAGAGCACAGGGTGGCTGAGAGGATGGCCAGCTTACCTCCAGATTGTTTCAAATGCTCTTTTCCCCGTCAAGTTTTTAAAAACACATTGCTCTCCTCTCATGTATATAAGCCATCCCTAGGCTCAACAGGGCAGGGCAGTTTTGGGAATGATCCCCTGCTTTCTCCTTGTGCTGCCCTTCTGATAATAAAGCTCTCTTTGATCAAAACCAATGTCTCAGACATTGACTAACTATGCATCAGGCACACTGACAAGTTTGAGTTCCTTAAGAAATTTGGTGAGCCAGCCAGGAGCCTTGTGTCCCAAGCAGGCCAGCCCTGGCCAGAGGGGTGACCTCATGGGAATTTCCCACAGCTGCTTGGATTGCCATTGAATCCAAGGAAATTCCCCTGGCTGCCCCAGAGACCTACAATGGCCTCTTCTCAAGGCCAAGCCTCAATTGAAGCAAAGACATATTCCATGGGCTCTGGGAGAGCTTCTGTTGTTGAAGAGTGTGTTTGTGTGTGTGCAATCAGCAACTGCATTTCCTCTCATTTGCTTTCGGTTCTTTTTAGAAATCTTTCCAAAGAAGACCTTTAAAGAGGGACCCTCACATTTTGCAAGATGGAATAGTTGTACAGCCATCCTTAATTGCTTTTGTTGATGGATCATTTGCTTTTGTTTTTCTCCCACAGTGCTAAAATACTGTTAGTCCTGTCTGTCTGCCTTATCTGTATTATGGGGAACACCAGTTCAATCCAGAATGTAGTGATTTGGGTTGCACTATGCAAACTGGTCTTCTTTTAGCTATGCTTCTATGAATCAAAAGAAAACAATCATATTCTTTTGTAATGTATCTTGGCCACAATACAATTGGAACTGTTCTTTTGCAAAACCAGGAATACTGCCCCTGAAACAATGCAAAGTCCTTTAACCTCTCTGGGAACTACTTATCTAAATCATTTTGCATCCCTGAGACTGAAAGTAAAAAAAGGAAAGAAAAAGGACTTTTAAAAGTACAAATGACTCAAAAAACACCCTTGCTCAAAATCAATCCCACAATTTCCATAAGGTTATTTGCCAAGAAAAAATACAAATCTTTATTTAAAATTTCTTATTTTTGCCTGTCTTATATGGTGTTGTCTACCTCTGGATGATATTACTAAAATTAATGATAAAAGAGCTCTATTTAGTTAGAAACAAGCACTTTTAAGAATGGGACGTCCTTACAAGCAAAGATGGAAACTAATTCAAATTCTTCTCAGGTTCATATGATCTGGCATAACCTCTGATAAATGAAAGCTTGAGTTTGCTGGTTTAATTAAAATAAGCATGTCTTTTGGAGTTACAGTTTTGATTACTCTTATCTGAATGTTTGCGTTTCCAGACTTAAGAAACAATTTTCTCTTAAGAGATCTATGACTTACAGAAACTTTGATAAAGTATTCTTTTGTGAACACATTGATCTTTTCTCCCTACCTGAACCCTCCAGAATTCAGAAACTCTCAGTAAGTATTCTTTCTTTCATGGCAATTATAGTTATTTCCATAAGTTCAGTAAGAATCTTTCATGTAACAGAACATCATTGAAAACACTGGTTATTTTACTAAGACTTTGACTGGAATGTCATAGTTGAGAGAGGCACACATAAACTCAGATATGACCAGCTTTAAGAAACAAGGTTGACTTCAGGTGCCAATGAAGCCCTTGGAAATGTTAGCCTGGTCCCTTGCTTGCAGACTCCCGGGACCCATACCAGGACAGTAAAGAATGTCACTTGCTGGCAGGTACAGGAACCTCAGGATATTTTAGGGACCTCGAGAAGAAAGGAAACAACCCACATCTACACGTATTGCAGAGAAAAATAATGATAAGTACTTGGCTTGGCTTCTGGCCTCAAAAGACTATTAAAAGTTAATCTGAAATTCCTTATGAAACAATCTAGCAAAGCAGATTTAAAAGACCCTATATAGCCAATCACTATTCTTGCTGTGCTTATGTGAATAATTAGGCCAGGTTTGTTAAAATTGGATTTATTTTGCAGCAAATTAGACTTCATGTGGCTACCTTCAATAAAAAGGAGGGTAAATTTAGAGAGAAAAATTATATTTCAATAACACACCTTTGTGGATGTTAAATTCTAATTCTGATTAATTGTCTTTGCATGTGTGCAGTTTGCCCATACAGCTGGGCTGGATCCTATATTCCTCTGCTTTCTTTGAACATCTATGACTCTCCCAACTAAGGTTTCCCATTTCCTCCCATTCTTTTAACTTGAAACAAGCCCATGAGTTTCATCGACCAGATTCAAACAATACTACCAAACAGAGGCATTAGAGGCACCAGAGACACTGCAACCAAATCAATATGTAAACTCAAGAGTACTCCTGAGACTTCAAAATTACCTAGAATGTATCCTGATAGGATTAAAAAACAGAGGTACCTCAACAAAAGAATCTAAATAAGGTTTGGGTTGCCTAGTGCCTCAGTCAGTTGACCACCCGACTTGATTTTGACTGACGTCATGATCTCAAGGTTCATGGGATCAAGACTCATGTCAGGCTCTCTGTGCTGAGCGCAGGGAACATGCCTGTGATTCTCTCCCTCTCTCTCTCTCTCTGCTCCTCCCCCACTTGTGCGCTTCCTCTCTCTCTCTCTCTTTCTCTCTGTCAAAATAAATAAACTAAAAAAAAATTTTTTAAGGGGTGCTTGGGTTGCTCAGTCGGTTGACCATCTGACTTGACTTTGGCTCAGGTCATGATCTCACCATTCATGAGTTCAAGCCCCGTGTCAGGCTCTGCACTGACAGCACAAGGCATGCTTGGGATTCTCTCTCTCTTCTTCTCTCTCTGCCCCTCCCCCATCTCCCTATCTCAAAATAAATAAATAACCTTTAAAAAAATTTTAAATAAGGTTCAATAAGTTAATCAGCTGCCTCTTGAAGACGCTTCATCTTTTCCTGAATGAATCCATCAAGCATATTGTCAGTATGCTGACATCTACCCTGAAGCACCTGACAATTTAAAAGTGATACATATGACTTTTATTAGCCAAAGTGTCCCAGATAGTCAAAGGAAATTACAAAAAGTAGTGGTAGTTTTAGAGAGGGCTATTTGGGCATCGGTAGGGATTGCCTTTAACGTTTCTAGTAACTGGGATCAAGTCCAGAAAACAGAGAAGCAAACAAACTAGAGTAATGAGACAGCATGCTACTTTGCTAGCTGTGGCCACCTGAGGAAAGTCTCCTGAGAAACAGTCACAGTGAAAACCGAGGTCCAAGCCCTGTGCCCAGACACTGGAGAACGTCTTCGAAGACAGGTTTCCCATTTCCACTCCCTTGGCTATTGTTCTTTGCCCCTCAGCAGCAGGAAGCAGCAAGAGCGGTCATTGTCCCTATTCTCCAAGATGGAAGAACTATAAAATAAGAGTGGGGATTTGAGGCAGGTGCTTGGTTCCTGGACCTGTTTTGAAGGCCTAAGGGGAACTATAGTTCTATTAGTTGCATTATTAACTTAGGTCTGCATTCTGTTTGCTCTCTACATAACCATCATTTGTGAATCTCTTAACCTCATTCCAATCAATCATTAACTTTGCCTTTGTCTTTTTTACCTTTATTCCCTGTTTATCCACTGATTCTAGAAACCTAATGGGGCTGGAGACTAGCATTGGTGTTGATGTATCTGATCATACCAGGTCCCAAAAAGCTCCTCACTGACCAGAAGAATGCTTACCCCCAGGTTGTTTCAAGGACCCCCCTCCCAACAAGTTTTTAAGAAACTCATGACCCTCCTCTCATGTATATAAGCTGTCCCTAGGGTCAACAAGTCAAGGCAGCTTTGGGAATAATCCCCTGACTTCTCCTTGGGCTGCCTTCTCCCATCCAAGTACTAACCAGGCCCGACTCTGCTTAGCTTCCGAGATGGGCTGCCTTCTCGTAATACATGTTTCTTTGTTTCAAAACGAGTGTCTCAGAATTTGGCTTCCTGGACATTGGGTGCATGGAGAAGGTTGACTTTCCAAGGACAGAAATGTAAATCATTTCACTTTTTTCAATCAACACTATTTGTAAATTTTATCCTCTTTATTATATGTAGTCATTTTCAAAACCCAATACCTGTGAACAAGTGAGTCTCTCTTTTTTTTTTTTTCCACTTAATTTTAGTTAATTAACATACAGTGCAATATTGGTCTCAGGAGCAGAATTCAGTCATTCACCACTTACATACAACACCCAGTGCTCATCACAAGTGCCCTCCTTAATACCCATCACCCATCTAGCCCATCCCCCACTCACCTTCCTCTGTCAACCCTCAGTTTGTTCTCTATCATTAAGAGTCTCTTACGATTTGTTTCCCTCTCATCTCTCCCCGTCCCTTCCCATGTGTTCATCTGTTTTGCTTCTTAAATTCCATGAGTGAAATCATTAGGTATCTTTCTCTGACCGGCTTTTTTTGTTTAGCATAATACATTCTAGCTCTATCTACGAATGCAAACTGGTGCAGTCATTATGGAAAACAGTATGGAGGTTCCTCAAAAAAACTAAAACTACCCTACTATCCAGCAATTGCACTATTAGGTATTTACCGATAGAATACAAAAATACAGCTCTGAAGGGGTACATGCAACCTCAGTGTTTATAGCAGCATTATCAACAATAGCCAAACTATGGACAGAGCCCAAATGTCCATCAACTGGTGAATGGATAAAAAAATATGGTATATATGTGGAAATGGAAAGTTACTCAGCCACCAAAAAAATGAAATATTGCCATTTGAAAGTAAATCTTACAGTTGAAAGTTTCTATATCACTTTTCTTTGACTTTAGCCTATAAGAGCAATAAATTAACCTTTGCCTTATTTGTCCATGGAGTCAGCTTCCCAGCCCTCTATTATATTTTAAACAATTTCTGAATTTGGGGAAGAGGTAATTTATTAATGTATTTCCAGAATTTGGCTAACGCTAGTAGAGGCAACATAGAAAATTATAAAGAGGTGCATGGCTTCTAAAAACAGACTGAGTTGAAATCTGTTCTGTTTTCTTCTAGCTATGGACAGTTAGGTAAGTTATAAAAGTCTTCTGCCTCAGTCCTCTCATACATAAAATGGGAATGAAAACAGCACCTAGCTCATAAGACTGAGATAGCCAAAGACTTCACCAGACAGCCTAATTATTTACTTAATTATTTTTTCAAATACTGTCTTTTAGATACAGACTGAAGAATTGCTTTAGGCCACTCTCTCTTTAGTAGCCTCAAATGAGTCTTACTTTCCTTTAGACACATCAACCTATCTGACCAATTATGCTCAAAGTAAAATCATATGGCAGAACAACTCTGAGCAAAGTGTTCTAGCCTTGCAGACTAAAATGATGACAAGTAGTATATATTTTTAGCTCCTCTTGCAGTTTGGAAGGATCATCCACACTTTAGGGAGGTTAAAGACTTAGCTTTGTAAATCTATGGTAGGCAATAGATTTAAAAATCATGAACATTGTTTTTGACATATAGATAATTTTTTGGTCCTAGTCTGCCTTACCTTTTTCAGAATATTCTAATTCCTCATGGTGACTTAATATGTTATGATGTCCCCTAGAATTCTGGACTTACCTGACGGGTACTAGCAGACTGAAAACCCTTCAAGTAACATTAAAATCTGTCTGAGAAAATGGCCATTTTGGGTAATGGTGAGATGTTAATCAACTTGACTGCCTCTTTGAAAGGTATAAGCTGCATATAGATTGCCTACTGGAGGATTGAAAAGACTCCAGACCATTCTTATAAATCCTCCTTCCTAATTCTTGGTTTTCGTTAAAGGTAGGAAGAGAAACAGGTGATTTCAGCCACTAGGTGGCAGTGAAGCTTCTTGTAAACTTCCAGTTTTTATTGAGCTGTGCACACCGAACTTTAGATTCATTTCTTCTACAATTAAAAAACATTTATTTATACCCACTGGAAATGTTGACAATAGACTGAAATTAGTAAATTTTTCCATGTCAAATAGGCGAAGTGCAAATGTTAGTTTTTATCATCCCAAATATGTTATTTCATAAAAATGTATAACATTTTCATCATATTGTATAAACATATTAAAATCAGTAGTTCTCCATACATATCTCAGAACATCTATGACATATATATATATATATATATATATATATAGTGTTCATTGGAATTCAAGAAAAATTTCAGAAAAAGTATTGTCTTAGAATGTCATGAGCTAAAATATGAAATAAGATATTAGAAAATAATAGGAAAACATAAGATTATCATAGTTGAAACATTATATTCTAAGCCCAAGAAAATCGACTAAAAATGTCAATTATTTAGTGTTCAGGTAGGTGGCTAATTTCAAGTAAATATATATATAAAACTATATATATACACATAACTATATAAAACTACACATTTTCTTCATTACAGAATTATCAAAAAGTGACAGTTAAAAATGACCTTGGGGCACCTGGGTGGCTCAGTCGGTTGAGCATTTGACTCTTGATTTTGGCTCAGTCCATGATCTCACGGTTGGTGGGATCAAGCCCTACATCCGGCTCTGCACTGACAGCGTGGAGCCTGCTTGGGATTTTCTCTATCCATCCGTCTCTGCCCTTACCCCCTTCTCTCTCTTTCTCTCTTAAAATAAACATTTTGGGGGGGGTGCCTGGGTGGCTCAGTCAGTTGAGTGTCTGACTTCAGCTCAGGTCATGATCTCACAGTCCATGAGTTCGAGCCCCACATTGGGCTCTGTGCTGTCAGTTCGGAGCCTGGAGCCTGCTTCAGATTCTGTGTCTCCCTCTCTCTCTGCCCCTCCCCCACTCATGCTCTGTCTCTATCAAAAAATGCATAAACATTAAAAACATTTTTAAATAAACATTTTTTAAAATGACCTCATAAACATTAAAATAAAATAATTCATAACATTAATATTTTCAGTATTTAATGAAGAAAGTTATAAAACTTTACTGGGAGATACAAAAGAAGGCCTTAAAAGTACAGAAATAAACCATGTGTAGGATTAAAAAGACCAATATTGTCAATATCATATTTTTCCCTAAATCAATGTATAAGATTAACGCAATTATAATTACTAAGTATTCATGTCATTTGATAAAATCATTCTAGTTCATACTAATAAATAACTGAACTGGTTTCAAGACAATTTGAGGAAGAATAGCAATGAGGATACTTATTTAATAGATATTAAAATGTACCATAGATTTATAATAATTAAAACAACTTGCTCTGGAAGGAATCTCAAAGGCATTATGTTGAATGAAAGAAGTCATTCTTAAAAGGCTACTTACTGTGCACAAACTAAAGGGCAACCTATGGAATGGGAGAAGATATTTGCAAATGACATATTGGATAAAGTTAGTAACCAAAATATATAAAGAATTTCTACAACTCAACATCAGAAAAACTAATGATCCAATTACAAAATGGGCAGAAGACATGAATAGACATTTTTCCAAAGAAGCCCTGCATATGGCTAACAGACACATGAAAAGATGTTCAACATCACTCATCAACACGGAAATGCAAATCAAAACTGCAATGTGATACCACCTCACACCTCTCAGAATGACTAAAATCAATAGTACAGGAAATATTAGGTGCCGGTGAGGATGTAGAGAAAGGGGAACCATTCCTCTTGCACTGTTGTTGGGAATGTAAACTGGTGCAGCCACTCTGGAAAACAACATGGAAGTTCCTCAAGAAGTTAAAAACAGAACTACCTTAGGATCCAGCAATCAATCATACTACTAGGTATTTACCCAAAGGATACAAAAACACTATTTCAAAGGGAAAGATACACCCCAATGTTTACAGCAGCATTATTTATGATAGCCAAATTATGGAAATAGCCCAAATGTCCATCAACTGGTGAATGGATAAAGAAGTGTTAGATATATACAATGAAATATTATTCAGCCATAAAAAAGAACGGAATCTTGACATTTGCAATGACATGGATAGAGTGAGAGAGTATTTTGCTAAGCAAAATAAATTAGAGAAAGACAAATGCTGTATGATTTCACTCATATGTAAAATTTAGGAACAAAACAAATGAGAAAAGGGAAAAAAAGAGAGAGGCAAACCAAGAAACAGACTCTTATCTATAGAGAATAAACTGATGGTTACCAAGGGAGAGGTGGGGGATGGATCAAATAGGGTCAAATCCCCAAAGATGGGGATTAAGGAGTGCACTTGTGCTGAACAAGTGTTGTATCAAAATGTTGAATCACTATATTGTACACTTGAATTTAATATTATACTGTATGTTAACTGACTAGAATTTAAATAAAAACTTAGAAACAACAATAACAAAAGAGTATTTACAGCCACAAATGTCCTCCTTGCCCAGCTCAGTGGATGGCTGCCATGTCTATTCTCACCCCAGCAGAAATCTGGGGTTTTATTCTGTGCAGAAGTCTCTGAGCTGCAGGATACCAGGCACATACCTTAATCCTAAACCTAACCTTAAACTTAACCTTACCCTTAACTTTAAACCTAACGATTACCCGAATGATAACTCCCCCAAGCCCCTAATCCCTAACACTAAACCTAACCCTAACCTAACCCTCTGGAGAAATCTCTGAACTGCAGGATACCAGGAACATACCCTCACCCTGGTCCTAATCCTGACCCTAACTCTAAACACATATCTGGAGGGGAAAAAATGACATGGTGTATACATACAATGGAATATCACTCAGCCATAAAAAAATAATGAAATTGTGCCATTTTCAAGGATGTGGGTGGAGCTAGAGAGTATTATGCTAAGAGAAATAAATCAGTCAGAGAAAGACAAACACCATCTGATTTCACTCATACCTGAAATTAAAGAACCGAAACAAACAAGCATGGGGGAAAAAAAGAGGCAAACTAAGAAATAGACTCTGAACTATGGAGAACAAACTGATGGTTACCAGAGGGGAGGTAGGTGGGAGGATGGATTAAATAGGTGATGGGGATTAAGGAGGGCACTTGTGATGAGCACAAGGTATTGTGTGGAAGTGTTGGGTCACCATATTGTACACCTGAAACTAATATTATGCTATATGCTAACTAACTGGAAATAAAATAAAAACATTTTAAAAAGGCCATTTACTATATGAGTTCACTTACATGACAGTCTAGAAAAGGCAACCTAGGTACAAAAAAACAGATTCTATTATCAGAGCCAGAAGATAGGAGAGAGGGATAGACCACAAAGGGGCACAGGGGAATTTGAGGGTTGAGGACATTTTCCTATAATCTCATTGTGATCGTTCGTTACATGGCTATGCATTTGTCAAAACTCACAAAATTGTATACTAAAGACAGTGATTTTTTTTTTCTATTTGTAAACCGTATTTAAAAACAAAAAAGCTTGATACTGGTACAAAGAATTGATTATAGACTTTTCAGGGGTATCAATCACCCCTACCCCATGTAGGCCCCATGAATCAATTTATCAGTGGACTCAGAAAAAAAGAAGAGACAAATATTGGTGTTATTACTGAAAAATTTGTTTTGGACTTACAACCATGTACCATAGTACTGTTCATGCCACAGCACAACTGCAAATTTAGTTCACTCTTTCCATCCATGGGCTGTAAACTTTCTGAAACCCTGGATGAGCCTTCTGGCACACTGTGCCAGGCTCACAACATATGTGAAGGATGGTTGGAGGCACTGTGTCTGGGGCAACTCAGTAACAAAGTTAATACACAGTAAGTAGGGATTATGTACTAAATGTACTTTTCCAGCACCAAAGAGCAGTTACCCAGGCACTCAGCCAAATAGCAATGTGAGGCATCATCTGTGTGCATTTTCTACGTACAGATTCCCAACAAAAACTACAAGTATAATAGCAACGCTAATAATGTATTTTGTAAAGATTAAAAACACGCTGGGGTGCCAGGGTGGCTCAGTCTGTTAAACATCTAACTCCTGATTTCGACCAAGGTCATGATCTCAAAGTTCGTGATTTTGAGTCCGGAGTTAGACTCTGAACTGACATTGTGGAACCTCTTGGGATTCTCTCTCTCCCTCTCTCTGCCTTTTCCCCACTCATTCTCTTTCTCTCTCTCTCTGTCTTAACATACATAAATAAACTTTAAAAACATGCCAAAATTATAAAAGAAATGTATAAAGAAGTTTTTATAGATAGAGAAGCTAAGTAGATAATTTATTCATTTTTTCAAATTTGCATTAGAAACAGTAGTGAAGAGAAGATTTTTTTAAAGTTCATTTATTTATTTTGAGAGAGAGAGAGAAAGGAGAGAGCATGAGTGGGGGAGGAGCAGAGAGGGAGAAAATGAGACTCCCAAGCAGGCTCTGCACTATCAGCCAAAAGCCCAAAGTAGGGCTCCATCTCACAAACAGTGAGATCACAACCTGAGCCGAAATCAAGAATCAGACCCTTAACCCACTGAGCAACCCAGGTGCCCCAGTGAACAGAGGATTTAAATGCATGTCTTCCAGAATGGAGATGTCATGCTTTAACCATTGATGATGACAGAAGAGGGTTTTCCTATCTAACAATTACATCTACTGTTTCCTTATACAGAACTTGAAATACATTAAAAGTTTATTCCTTAATAATGTCCAAAACAAAAAATTGCCTCTTTGAAAACATCATCTACAAAGTGGGTTTTGAATTTATATGTCGAGTTCTTATCTTCTTAATGGCTGCTTTTACTTCTTGATTCCTTAATGTATAAATAATAGGATTTAAGAGAGGTGTGAAAATTGTATAAAACACAGAAAGAATTTTATCTACAGAGTATCTGCTGAAGGGCCATACATAGATAAAGACACATGGGGCAAAGAAGAGAGTCACAACCGTGATGTGTGCCGAGAGAGTGGAGAAGGCCTTGGCGGAACCACTAGCAGCACGGTGCCTGACTGAGTGTATGATGACCGTGTAGGAGACAAGCAAGAGGAGGAAGCAGACCAGGGACAGGAGGCCACTGTCAGCAATGACCAGCAGTTGTAGCATGTAGGTATCCTTGCAGGCGAGTTTGATCACAAGGGGAAGGTCACAGAAGAAGCTGTCCACCACGTTGGGACCGCAGAAGGGCAAATTCAACATGAAAGCCATTTGACTAGATGAGTGCACAAATCCAACTGTGTAGGAGGATAGCAGCAGCCCACCAAGCACTCGGGGGTTCATGATGGACATGTAATGGAGGGGTTTGCATATGGCAACATACCTGTCTATTGCCATGGCTACGAGCAACATCATCTCACTCCCACCTAGGAGGTGCATGAAGAACATCTGAGAATAACATCCCCACCAAGAGATGGTCTTCTGCTTTCGGAGGAAATCCACAATCATCTTAGGGGTAGCAAAAGAAGCCAGGATCATATCAATACAGGAGAGGTTGATAAGCAGAAAATACATTGGTGTGTGAAGGCGTGAGTCAAAGGTCACGGTGACCAAGATGAGGAGGTTTCCTAACACAATCCCAGCATAGACCACAGAGAATCCTAGGAAGAATAAAATCTGAAGATTCTGAGATTTGGAAAGTCCCAGCAAAATGAACTCAGACACCACTGAATGGTTCACCCTTTCCATGTTATCAACTTTATGTCATCATAATCAAAATGAGTAAGAATTGTGGGCAGAAAAGTTGTGTTTACACAAAGGATGGTTCATGTTGGTGTCTAATTTTGATACTCAGACAGGTGAACTTAAAGCACCTCCCACTTTTGGGAAATTTTATTGGTCAGTGATATTACAAATGGCCCAGAGCAGCATTCCAAACAGTAAGAAGAATTCAGACTATACATTTCTGAAAGACAAAAACAAAAACAGCACATGAAATCACAATCATATAGACTGTGAACTTGGATTCCAAAGCCCTCAATACGACACCTAGCTGAGTTACTCATTGGGCAACATATGACGAGTATCTCCTTTTGAGGGTTATTTTTCCTCCTCAGTAAACAAACAAACAAAAAATCAAACTCCATGATACTGAATGCCTGTTTGTGCTATAAAGATCTCCATAAATAAGATAAGGATCATGGTGGGTTCCACATTCACAGAATATTATTGAGTTTCTTAACCTGGAAATGATAAATGTAGAAAATATAGCAAGGATTCTAGAGACCCATACTTTGAAAGAGATTCTGGTAAAGAACAATTAATTAATGTCTTAAATTAAGTCTTCCTTATAAGTTTTTAGGTCCTGAGAAAAGCACATCTTCTCTTTCCTGCTCCATTCTTGCATGAATCCCTCACAGCTTATGCTAATACCAGTGATGGTCACTGCACATTAGTAGAGTCAAACCATGAATTTACATATGTATACATAATATATATATTGCATACATAATTCATTCACTCAAAATTTAACATTATTCACCTCAAATGCCTCTTCTGTAATTTTAAGCAGGATATACCAAGGATGTAGAAAGTCCCCAGCCAAATGGAACTGAATTTATTTTCTTTTCAGTGTGTATTCATTCATTCATTTGTTTAGTGCTATACAGAGGACCACTGGTTAGCTTGTGCATGTTTACTTATCACAGCTTCAAAATGATAAAATGAGGTAATTGAGGTAACTGACTGATGTGGGTAATAGAAATACCATTCTTTCACTACAGTCATCTAAATTTATACCATAGCTTTCCCATCAGCCCAGCCTTATAACAACACTGGTTTTGTTGGCTTTGTTCTTAAAAAAATATTTTCAACCATAATAGTTCCTCAGTTATCTAGGTTCTTAAAAAGCTCCTGCAGTAATTAAAGCCTTCCTTTTGTGCCATTGTTTTTTACCAGAGAGGGGAAAATACTTTCATAGGAAAGTGCCTCATGTGAATCCCAGGAATAGCGTTGCATCTCCTTTTCCCATATTCCCATCAATTTCCTGCAATTTATGCTCCCAATCATCAGAAACAGAAGGAAGAAGCATCATAATGCTGTACACTCTGTTTCTCTGAGGCAATCCCATGGGTACATTTATCCAATTGGGGATGTATTTTTCCTACATAGACATATCCTCTGGCCAAGTTCTTACTCTGAGAAACTTGGATTGACACAAATTTGGTACTAAGCCACATTAAGTACATAAAGTTATTTTCATGTTTAGAAAAGTTGTATCTTCTTTCAGTTTTATGGGTAATATTTAAAATATCCACACTACGCTTTTTGAAATCTCATTTTTAAAACTGCATTTGAGGAGAACAGGATAGACTTCAAATATACATGAAATAGTTTATACACATTCTTGCATATTACTAATATTTATTGAAGGAGTGAATGAATGAATAAAATATATATGAATATTCAGGATCTACATTAAAATCAGTGTTAAAGCAAAATCCATGTAAATTAGGAATTTTAAGCATATTTACTTTTAAATGTCAAATTGGATGTTGAAGCATTTTTAAACAGAAACAGAATAACCATTCCAATAAAATTGTTAGAAGTACGTATTTTTCCCTAATTTATTTTTGAAAAGGATCAAAGTAGCTTATGTGAATGGAAAAGAAAACATGGCACACAGAGCAGCAGGATATAACAATCTATTTCCTGGATAAACAATCTATTTCCTGGATATCCTCTGAGAACAGTAATATACACATTAGTACAATGTGTGTGTGTTCTTTGTGTGTTGTGGGTACTAGTATATGTTTACATTTATATGCTTTTTATTAAAACCATAGTGTTCAATGCTATTTATTGAGAGAATAGTGTTCACATGTATAGTTATTTTCCTTGGGTTTGTCAAGGAATTGACATTAAAAATTGACATTAAAAATACATTTCTAAGAGCACATGAAAATCCAAATCATTTTATGGCTATATAGAATTGCATTTTATTGATGATGCATAATGTAATTACCCCACAAATATAGTTTACTTTTAGGAATTGAACATTACTCAAGAATTCTGTTTTCATCCTATCAGTGTCTCCTTAACAAAACAATTACCTAACTCCCTTATTGCCGGAGACCTGCTCCAGCAGTCAGGGTCCTGTTGGGATGGGTGGACGTCGGCGAAGGAAGTCACACTTCAGTTTCTGCACATCAGCCTTTATTGCAGGTAGCAAAGGAGTTATTTAATCACTTGGGGACCGGAGTCTAAACAGGTGGGGGATGATTAATTCTACATGGCAGGCATGAGGCAGGCATGTGTGTACCGAGATATATAGTCTAGCATGATTATTTTTAGGGAAAGGGGAGGGTACAAGGTTTATAGAAAGTTTCACATAAGGTAGATACAATGAAAAGAAATCTTTAACAATGTCACAAACAGGATCATTTATCTTATTACAATTCTCGTGTAAAGTTCACCAGGTTCCCAGGGCCATGATCCTCCCGTGAAGTAAATATTTAACTTTTCTAAGAAACTTTACAATGTTGTTGTGTTCATATTGACGCAGTCAGAGTTTTACAATTTATTTATACACATTAGGGTACAGGTTGTCTTCTAATCCATTGTACACTTCACAATGGCAACCTTTAGGATTAGTCATAAACTTAGGACACAATGCATTGCAATATCTTGGCCAGGGGCAACATTTAAACATATCTTTGACTAATTTCCAAGGAACTTTCTATGCAGTATATCTAGTACTAGTAGAATGACTTACAGAATAATATTTCTGATTATAAATGAACCCAATACAAGGTGATTGAAAACCCCCTTTCAATTTCCTCTGGTAAAGTCCCCTCATCGCATGATTAGTATAAGGGCCCCAATCACTCCACATACACATATTACCCATGGGATCTTGTCTATATTTTACATATGTCTCCCATTTCCAGGCTTCCCCAAGAGTCAGAGCTAAAGAGGACAGTAAGAGCAATAGCAGCATGTGGTTTAGCGATGGTCCACTGCCTTGCAGTGGTTTCCAAAAGAGGATCTTTATCCTCATGGCAGTGCTGAATGAGACTTCATTCGGCTGGTTCCTTCACCTTATCAATCCCCAAGTTAACCTAGTCCTTCACAATCAGCCTCTCATCTACTCTAAATATCCAGTATTGTTTTCTTATAGTGCCAAAATACAACTTCTGTTTTGGTAAAAAAACAAATTTGTGGTTTTCTGTATTCCCCGTCCATTTCTTTTTTTCTATCCGTACATGTTTTCTTCTTTTTAGGTAGACAAATCCTGTCCATATAGCCTTATCCTTCAGGACACCTTGAGGCCTCTCTTTTATAAAACCCATACCAATTTCCAGTGTATTTATGGTCCATTTCATGTGCTCTACCATTTACTTATTCACTAGGTATACCATGTGCATTAGGTGTAAATATTCTGAAATTGAAGGAACACTAGATTAAGAGCTATGGAAATTTGTTCTAATCCAAGGTCTCTCATTTTTGGTGTTGTGATTCTTCTTTCCCCAGATCACTTTTAAGCTCCTTGAAAATAGATCAATTATTCTTATATTCTCCATAATAGGTGTTACAAGGGTCATCAATAGAGATGTTGATGAAGTGAGTGAAAGCTGACAGATATTTAAAGAGAAAAACTTTGGAATAATGCATTAGTGATAACTGTAGAAAAGATAGGTTTATTCAAAGTCAAAGAATTTTTCTACTTTTTATGTTTTTTTCTGCTTTGATAGTGTAACTTGCACCAATCTGTAATATTTGTTTAAAGCACATTTTTACATATTAGTTTTTACTCTAAACCATAGACATAGACACACATGCATATACATTCTCCCACACACTCCCTACAAGTGTAGAAGAGGCAAGGGGTGACAGAGTAAAAAGAAAAATTTTATGTTTTCAAGGGAATCATTTTGATTATCTGCCCAGCATCCCCCCTTCCCATAGAAAAAAAGTTCTTTAGCTTTCTTCTTACTGTAAACAACTTTCAAACTGTTCTAAAATGGCTGAGGAGAAAGATATATAAACAGCATTTTATAAAAAACAAATGAAATCAACATTTGATTCTTAATTCTAAGACACAGACTCACCGTGCAGAAAATATAGTTGAGCTGAGTATTAGAAGTAGAAATTTAATCTACAGATCACAGGCATCATATTATGAAGAAAAAGGACAAATTGTGATTGATCTACAAGTTGCTTGATCTACAGAGAACAATCTGTCAAACTACTTGAGAATATATGAGTAATTTATTCCATTAAAATGAATGTTTAAAAAGTTTTGTAATCTTAACACAGAAGAATATGAAATAAAATCTATTATGGCTTAGTTTTGCCAAAAATCATATTCTTGTCCACATGATACTAGTCATCTGAGCTGATATTTGTTGTTTGTTTGCTTAACAGAACAGGATAAATTGAAGTGTTAAGTCTAGTAGGTTTATAAGCACAGGGAATAACACATTTCTTTGGAAAAAAGAAAAAAAGCAAAGATTTCATTCAGCTACCTACTTCTTGAGGCGTCACCATTTGGCATGGATTGGAAATGCTCTCAAATGTATATTAGTAATGATATGGACATTATGAAGTTTGACATGAAAATTCTTTAACAAATGGAAAATAACATCACTTGAAGTATATCAAAGTGTACTCAATTATTTAATTTGCCCCATACTGTCACACTTATAATGAAAATATGCTGTATTTGTATGACAACTAGAATGATAATGCCTTCTAGAATTCTCTAATGTTATCATGGTGTTCACCTAAAGAACTTTTCACATTTGACTCTACCTATGAACAACGGGATTGAAACTCAATATCTAGAAATGGTTCTATATTTTTTAATGTATGTTAAAGCTTCCCCTACAACTTACCAGTTTTACAGTGTTTCAGAGCACTACTTGAGTCAGACACATTGAAACCTGGAGAGGTTCTCTTTCCAAAAATAATAGTATTTCCCTAAAATAATGACAAATGTTAATATTTTCTCTATTTTCTCCATAAAGAGTCATATATATTGAGAGGGTAATAATATAGATGTGATGTATTTTGAGACCTAACAATACCCAACTGATGATAAATACCAATGGGAATTATTAAAGATGCCATGTTGTTTTCCCTGAATGACAACAGAGAAAACTTTTTATGGCATTGCACACTTATAGGAATTGACATGTTTTACTATCAACAACAGTTAAGCAGAGGACTATAAAACCACTATCAGGTCTGGAATGTTCCAAAATGAAAACTTACTTGAAGAGTATTAAAAAAGGTCAATCACAAACACATAGCTACCTTTTACTGTATATTACACTTATGCCTGGCATTATTATAAGCATAACTGGGTCTATCAAAACAGAAGATATAAAGATATAAAGCTGGGGAACTGCAGTCTCCCCATTTCCTTAGTCCCACCTCTGGTTCTAAGAAATGTTTCCTGTGGAGTATCTCCTTGGCTCTCTTTCATATCCAATTGAAAAATATATCTATCCAATATATTAGCCATATGTTCATGCCTCTTTCCATGCCTATTTAAAGTAACATTGAATTTCTGTTTCTGTGTTTAATGAGACCACTGTTCCAAATGTGATATGAAATGTGATATAGCCAGATAATCCAATGTTACTTTGGTCCCTTTTGTAGATTAGTAAAAGCAAAGTGCCTTTCTTGATCAGAGGAATTGTTCCACATGAAATACACTGATAGACTCTCCAATATTATAAACCTTTAATTGTATTTTCGCTGGCTGCTTCTGTAAGATTGATAAGAAACCATGCATCACAGCCATTAACTCAGGAAATCAGTGGGTGAGCCCTGATGAACTGATGGAGCCAACTGCTCTGTCCCAGAGAACCCTGAGGTGGCTGGACAGATTGAAAGCATAGGTCCTGGCTGGGTTTGCCAACATTATTGCTAAACAAACTTGGATAAACTCATTGCAAGACAAAACAATAACTCAAGAGATAAGGGTTTAGAAAAGAGGGAAAATTTTAGTTCCAGGTGCCTATATCTGTGTAAACTGGCAGGTTCAAGCCTTAACAACTGAGCTCTCTGCTTGCAAGGTGGACACCTAGAATTTTTTAGGACAGGTTTAGGGGGTTACATGCAGGAGAGAAGGCAGGGAGCACATGATCACAGATGAGGTCAGTATATGTTTAGCCCCTGATCATGAGCAAGGAAGGGGATATGGGGGGATGTCTTCTAAGCATTCCATTGCTATCAGGGTTTTTCTGATAAGGGGACTGGAATGTTTCATTCATTGTCAATGTTCTAATAAAGTGCGATATAACTGTTGGGGTCTATAGTTGAGCAAGAAGTCTCACTAACAAAAGGATAACCAAATCCTAGAGCTGAGTAGGTGTCAGTTCTACTGAATCCCTGTTTTTAGACCACTGGGGCTTCTGGAAGGAGTCCAGTATGATTTATTTGCTGGTTTTGTGCAGACCCTTGACTTCAGAGAAATCTGCCTAAAATCATCAGTAGGTGGTTTCTTCCTATGGATGCTGAGTTAAGCCCACAGTGTTCACACTAATGGCTTCCGTGGGTATGAGAGAAGTATGCCCACCTTTTCTCTGTTTGGATATTTCCATGTCATTTTATTTCATTATCCTCAGTAGCTAGTTCAGGAATCCCTAAACCATTTAACATAAACCTCAACATTCCAATCTCCTGGCTCAGCACCAGGTCTTTTTTGGGTGGTTTCTGTATGATTTGTCTTAATCTTCCTCTAAGTTCCCATAAATGTTTACATGACTGAATGCTGGAAGTGAGAATAGTTTTATTTTCCAATTACCTAGAGCCAGTATACTTGCCCCTATAGCAAGACCCCTGGCTTAAGAGACTATCAACATCTAAAGGTGTCATTGGCCCATGAACCTAATTCCTCCTGCAATGCTAAGTAAGGGTACTTGACAGCATCCACCATGCAGATTTTCCCTTACCTTCTTCCTCAGTTTTACTGTCTTCAGGACTTACAGTGGTTGATTTACAAACAATAACATGGCCTTCATTTTGCAAACTACATCAATAAGCAAGGAGCATGTTTTAATTTGACCAAGTGGGAATAAAATGGTTTAAACCTGGGCCGTCCAAGTTATTAGCCACTACACATACATGGTTATTTTAGCTAACTACTTTTTCTTTCCTTCTTTCCTTCCTTCTTTCCTTCCTTCCTTCCTTCCTTCCTTCCTTTCTTCCTTCTTCTTTCTTTCATTCGGTTGTTCTGCCTTTCCAGCCCCATTTTCTCTCTTTCATGGTTCTAGAGTTTATATTATGCAACTTTAAATTATCACATTCTAGTATCTTCAAATAATATTATTCCATTTCACATATAACATACTGAAATTCTCTACTGCTTCTCCCCTTTGTACTATATTATCATGTCATCATTTTATTTGTACATATTATAAATGCAATAAATTGTCATTACAGCTTTATTTAATATTTCTGATGGCCATGAAATATGTAATCGTTAATTGCTTGAAAATGTCTTTATTTCACCCTTAATTTTGGTATAGAATTCTAGTTTGAGAGGGTTTTTTCTTTTAATATTTTAAAGATACTTTGCATAGTTTCTGAAAAGAGTCTAGAGTTATCAATTTTTGTTCTTTTGTATAAAATGTATCTTTTTTTCTGACAGATTTTAATATTTTATAAATTGCTCATTTTCAGCAATTATTGTATGTCTTGAAGTGATTTTCTTTTTTGTTTTTCCTGAGGCATTCAAACCTAATTTCGTTCTGTGAATTTATACTTTTTATTCGAGTTCTTTAAACATCATTTCTTCAAATTTTTTTCCTGTCATCCCTAAATCCAATACCACATGTGTTAAATCATTTGACATTTTTCATAGGTCACTGAGGCTCTGTTAATTTTTTCCACAAATGTTTTAGCTTCTGCTTTAGCTTAAATTGTTTCTATTTTATTTTGTTTTTAACTTAAAAAAAACTTTTTTTCTTTAATGTTTACTTATTTTTGAGAGAGAGAGACAGTGAGAGAGACAGAATGTGAGCAGGGGAGGGGCAGAGAGAGAGGGTGACACAGAATCCAAAGCAGGCTCCAGGCTCTGAGCTGAGCTCCAGGCTCCAGCACAGAGCTCATCATGGAACTCAAATTCAGAAATGGTGAGATCATGACCTAGGCTGAAGTCAGACACTTAACCGACTAAACCACCTAGGTGCCCCTTTTCTTTTTAACTTTTTAAAAACTATTTATTTATTTATCTTGAAAGTGGGGGGAGGGACAGAATGAGAGGGAGACAAGAGAATCCCAAGCAGTCTCAATGCTGTCAGCTCAGAACTCCACATAGGGCTCAGTCTCAGGAATAGCAAATTCATGACCTGAGCCGATATCAAGAATTGGACGTTTAACTGACTGAGCCACCTAGGTGCTCCAAATTGTATCTATTTTCTATCCAGGGATTTTTGTTGTTGATGTTCCTTTGTCCTTCGAATGGATTTTTTTGGTTTCTATATAGTATTTTGTAGCCCTAAAACTTCCATTTGATTTTTTTTAATATTTTTATTTTTTTTTCTCATGTTTATGTCATCCTGTAAATTCCCTGATTATTTAAAAAATGCCTATTGTAGGGTTATATATAGGGGCAGAGATCCAACATGGCAAAGTAGAGGGACCTGAAGTTCTCTCGTCCCTCAAACACAGCAGAGTTGAGGCCAAAGGACTTTGAATTCCAAGAATCCAGGCTATGACGTGACTGAGACATCTTCAGGGGCCCACGGGGACAAACTGGCAGGCCATAGGTGTGTGATTGCAAACTGGGAGAGATAAAACGGGCAGTGTAGACACGGATAGGAAGGATCCCCTTGTGCAGAGAGCCAAAGGGAAGAGAAAGAGAGACTGTGGAAGTATTTATATGGACAAGAGAAAAACCACAGACCGAGAGGGAGAAAGATCCAATCTCTAACTACAGGGCTTTCTCTGGAGTGGGGCCGGCTGCCCTGTTTGCACACCTGGGGAGGAGGGGAGCCAGCCCAGGGCTCAGTAACTAGTCCAGAGACACAGTCTGCAGTGGGAGAAAGCAATCCTCTGCCTGGAGTGCTGTGGGAAGAAGTTATATAACCAGTCAAAGGAGTGGCACTTCCCCAAAACCGGGCGAAGGGAGTAGGAACCTTAAAGACATCAGGGTTTAAGTCCCAACTGAGTCCCAGGGAGGCGCAGGAGTCAGCGGAGAGGGACAAACTGCCTTGTTCAGGCCCACTGCACTGTGAGGACAGCCTGAACAGAATGGTTTGGGATAGCTGGTCCTTGGAGGAGAGACTGGGGTGTTACTTTTCTCCCTATCACCAACAAGGTATGGCTTCAGGGAATGAACAGCGGGCCCACAGTGGAGGCGGGACCAGCCTACACTAAACACACCCCTCCTTGCCTGGTAACTGTGTATCTACTGGAGTAGGATTGAAGCCAATGAAACAGACAGTCCCTCCTCGAGAACAGTGCTGTCATTGGTTCCAGGGCGCCCAGCGGTTTTGGATTTTCTGATTTAATTCTTGGACAATTCTTATTATATATATATGTATAATATATATATAATCTATATATATATTATACATATATTTATATGTATACATATACATATATTTATAAATATATACATATATTTATATATATACATATATTTATAAATATATACATATAATTTATATGTATATATATACATATAATTTATATGTGTGTGTGTATATATATATATAATTTTTTTCCTTTCCTCCTTATTTCTTCACTCCTCTGGTCTGGTTATTCTATTGTTGGTTTGTTTAACCAGACATATTTAATATATTCTCTTTATACCTGTTCTGTATCTCCTTCTGTATTTTCCTCTCTCTCTCTTTCTCTCTCTCTCTCTGGATTAAGCTGTATAGTTTCTCTTCCTGGTCAATTTTCTTTTCTTTTCTTTTTCCTCACCCGGGTCACTTCTCTCTTTGTATGGGATAAGGCCTCTTCCATCAACACCACCCCCACCCTGTTGTTTGGTTGTTGCTGGTGTTTTGGGTTTTTGTTTTGTTTTGATTTTGTTTTTGTTTTTTCTTTGTTTTTTTGTTTTCTTTTCCAGGGTTACTTCAACAAACAAATCAAGGCACACCTGGTGTAGGGCCTGAAACATAATTACAAGTAGGAAGATAAAGCAACCAGACTCACAACAACAGACAGCTAGTAACACACTCTAACAAACACCTACTGAAAGGCCAGGCCCTAGACAATGTATGACCCCTCTTTAATACAGTAGTGCTCACAGGTGCAGGACACATAACAAGTTTTTAAAACACATAAGGGACAGAAAACTAGCCAAAATGATGAAATGGAAGAACTCTTCTCAAAAGAAATTCCAGGAAGAAATGACAGCTAAAGAATTGATCAAAACAGATATAAACAATATAACTGAACAAAAATTTAGAATAATAGTCATAAGATTAATAGCTGGGCTTGAAAAAAGCATAGAAGACAACAGCATATATTGCTGCAGAGATCAAGGAACTAAAAAATAGTCATGATGAATTTAAAAAATGCTGTAAATGAGGTGCAAAATAAACTAGAGGCAGTGACAGCAATGATTGAAGAGGCAGAGGGGAGAATAAGTGAAATAGAAGATAAAATTAGGGGAAAAAGGAAGCTGAGAGGGATAAAAAAATTCTAGAACACGAGGAGAGAATTAGAGAACTAAGTGATTCAATGAAATGTAATAATACCCATATCATAGGAGTTCCAGAAGAAGGAGAGAGAAAGGGGCAGAAGGTGTGCTTGAACAAATCATAACTGAGAACTTGCCCAATTTGGGGAAGGAAATAGATTTTGAAATCCAGGAGGCACAGAGAACTCCCTTCAGATTTAATAGGAATTGATCTTCTGCAGGACATTTAATAGTGAAACTTGAAAAATATGAAGATAAAGAGAGAATTCTGAAAGCCACTAGGGACAAACAGTTCTTAACCTACAAGGGTAGACACATAAGGGTAGTAGCAGACCTATCTACTGAAACTTGGCAGGCCAGAAGGAAATGGCAGGAAATATTCAATGTGGTGATTAGGAAAAATATGCAGCCAAGAATCCTTTATCCAGCAAGGCTGTCATTTATAATAGGAGAGAGGAAAGTTTTCCCAGACAAACAAAAACTGTAGCAGTTCATCACCACAAAACCAGCCTTACAAGAGATCCTAAGGGGGAATTCTGTGAGTGGAATGTTATATGGCAGAGAACAAAAAGAACCAGAGACATCACTGCAAGCATGAAACCTGCACATAACACAATAACTCTAAATCTATATCCTTATATTTGCATTTATTATTGATCCAATGGGATATATCAGTGGTTCACAACCAAGGGACATTTGGTAACATCAGGGGACCTTTTTGGGTGTCAGGGCTACTACGGGATGTAATGGATAGAGGCTATGAATGCAGCTACATATCATACAATGATCAAGGCAATCTCCCACAAAAGAGAGTTATCAAGCCTAAAATGTCAATTGTGCCAAAACAATACCATACATTGTGAATATTACATTATTGTGTTTTTCATGTATTTTGAAAATAAGAGAATTGTTAGAAATACATATTTGAAATGTCTTCTCTAGTATATGCACCTTTTAATTTTCTTTCTTTTTTTTTTAGTTTTTCTTTAAATTCCAGTTAGGTAATAACAGTGTAATATTAGTTTCAGGTGTAAAGTGATTCAGCACTTCCATATATAACACTTGGTGTCCATCACAACAAATGTGCTCCTTAATCCCTATTGCCTATTTCACCCATCCCCCCATCCACCTCCACTCTGGTAACCACCAGTTTGTTCCCTGTAGTTAAAAGGTTTTCTTGGTGGGGCGCCTGGGTGGCTCGGTCAGTTAAGCATCCGACTTCAGCTTAGGTCATGATCTCATGGTTTGTGAGTTTGAGCCCTGCATTGGGCTCTGTGCTGACACCTCAGAGCTTGGAGCCTGCTTCAGATTCTGTGTCTCCCTCTCTCTCTCTCCCTTCCCTGCTCATGCTCTGTCTCTCTCTGTCTCAAAAATAAATAAAACTTTAAAAGGTTTTCTTGGTTTTCCTCTCTCTCCTGGCAAGTACTCATAAGCATTGGACACTAGGAGGTAAACTGATACTTCACAACAGGAAATATTCAAAAAATTAATAACCATATGAAAAAATGTTCTACATTATGAACAATCAGGGAAATATAAGTTAAGCCACAGTGAGGATTATAATTTACCTAACAAAATTGCTAAAATTAAAAATTCTTGACAATACCAAAGTCTGGTAAGGATGTAGAACAACTAGACCTCTTCACATTGCCTGTGGAAGTGTAAATAGGTACAACCACATTGGAGTCCTCTGGTAGTTTCTAAAAGACATGCCTACTCTATTACCCAGTAATTCCACTCCAAGGTATGTATCCAAGAGAAATGAGTGGTTATGTCCATAAGAAATATACAAGAATGACTATAGCAGCGTTGGAAATAATACACAAGCCCCATTAATAAGTGTTATTTTCCTAAGTGTCTAAGCTACAAATGTATGAAGTAATCAATGAATGAAGTAATCAATTCAGAGATGACAACAATAAAGTATTTTTGGACACTATTGACCAAGCTGTTTACTGAAATATTAGCATGATTAGGCAAAATAGTTGGTTGTACAGGCCATTAGTTGACTTCATAAACACAGGCAGTCCAATGTGAGAAAGAAGAAATTAGTCAGCTGTTGTTTAACAAGGAAGAGATCAAATAAACAATAGCAAATTGCTTTCATTTTAACCAGGAAGTATTCTGGCACAATGCAGTACCAAAAGAGCTCACAAATCCAAGAGGAACTAATTATAGAGGAAAATTAAAAACGTATCAGAGAGATGTGACTCTGAGGAATCAGTTATTTCTAATTAAATTGGTACTCTTCACCTTTATTCAGATGATAGGATTAAAGAAAGCTTTATGTGGCCATCAAAGTTTTATGAAGACTTTTACATAATAAAGTGAAATATAACACAATGAATTTTATCTCTTATGTTTCTAAATTCTTCTTACTTTGGACTTTCAAAAAATCAAACTTATTACATTTTAAAGAGACACACAGTTTGTATATCTGTGTCTATTCACAGGAACATGGTTATATCGCTCGGTTGGTAATGGTTCTTTCTGTCTCTTTTTTATGGGGAAAATCTACACACTAAAGAGAGATACTGAATAATCTAGCTTGCCAAATGATGGCATTTAGTTCCCGAGGGAATTCATTTATAAGATGCAAGGTTTTCGCAGGGTCATTAATTGACACATTCCTCATTTGGTCTTCTGCAGTTTCAAAATAAAAAGGAGTTCTCCTTCATTAAAACGGGGACATAAAAAAAGAACATGGAAGGAAGTGGGGGCAAGTGAAAAACTCCAGAGCCTCAGTGACTTTCAGTCACAACTCCCAAAGCAATAAAAAGGTATGCATAAGAAACGTTAAAGATATCTCTACGTATGCATTTTATTAAATAAAGTAATTTATTTAAAAAATTTTGCAATTTCAAATGGAGAACATGTTTAATAAGAATATTTGTGATCAATCAAGAAATATAGAAAAATATAATCAGGTGTATAATTATAGCACCCAATGCAAAGCCCTGAAACACTTTGATGCGTATGACCTCAAGCTATATTTTACTGAAATTACACTCCCTTTTTCACATATTCAACCATTATATATATATTTTCTTAAACATTTTGTATTTGAACTTGGCTTATTTTTATATAGGGTTCTTGAAATTTTCTGTATTGACTTACAAGAATTTGATATTAATGAAATAGAAACATTTGCCTATTTTTCTCCATTTCAGCTCTTGCGGCTTATGTTGTTTAAGTATGAGAGAGCTTATTCATTTCACTTAACTAACTTCTGTGGTTTCTATTGTTCATGATCCCAAGCCAATATTATAAAATACAACAAAGCATATAATTCACTTCTACATTTCTCTATATCCTTTATTGCTTGAACTATTATTTAAGTATTTAAAATATTTGTATTCATTTTTATTTAAGACATTTTATTGAATTCATTTTTATGTAGCTCACCAGCCTATTTATTCCCAAGTTATTCCACCTTTATCCTAAACAGCATATTTTTAATATATGATTCTTTTACTAAAGTCTCAGGTTTTTCACATCCTTTTATTTATTCTATCTATTCTTAAGAAGGTAAAGTATCATTCCATTACTTTAGCTTTATAACGTATTTAAATATCAATAGATGTGTCTCCCTTATTGTTCTCCTTTTCAAGAATTTTCCTAGGAATTCTTAGAGGACATATTAGAAGGGCTGAAGGGAAAAGACTGCAGAAGACATCTTCCCATCTTTCTTGGTAAAGTTGCTTTGTCAAAAACGGATATGTGATTTAGAACGTGTTTGCAACCATGGCTGTCTGTAATAGATTGCCGAATCCATAAAATCAACCTTAGTGCTGCTGCACCTCTGAATGTTTTAGGTATTAGATGATAAACCAGCATAGCCTATCACCATCACAAGCAGCAAGTTATTTACACATTTTTTAAGTTCCTTTAGAGCTATATTAAGATAAATGATTTTCTGATTTGAAGTCCTTAGCTAAATACCAACTACATTTTAGGGAGCATTTATCCAGGGCTATAATCTAATTCAACTTTATTTTATTTTATAGAACTTGCCTTATAAAAATTAGAATCTGCATTTAAGTCTATAAGCTAATATACCGGAAGTAAGCAAGCACTTTAATGCATCCATGTTTCTCTGAGATTTGTATGAAATTTGTATATAGGTGCATAATGTTCCACAACATGCTACAATAATCTATTCAAAATATAATGACATTTTAAAATTTAATAATATATCTAATACATTTTTCTATAAGACCACATATAGATTTCCATTTTTTTAAGTTTATTATTTATTTTTGAGAGAGGGAGCATGCAAGCAGGGGAAGTGGCAGAGACAGAAGGAGACAGAGAATCTCAAGCAGACTCCACACCTGCAGTGAGGAGCCTGATGTAGGGCTCCAACTCACAAACCGTGTGATTGTGACCTGAGTCTAAATCAAGAGTCGGACACTTAACTGACTGAAGAACCTAGATTTCTATTTTAAGTCATGCCATTAATGATGGGTTTTGGAGGAGCTGTCCAATTTTAGGTTATTAAAGACAATAGGATAATGAACACTCAGCCATTTTTCTTTGAAAACTTAACACTAAAAATCACAGAACTGAAGATTCTTTTTAAAAATGTGGCAAAACTTGGGGCGCCTGGGTGGCTCAGTTGGTTGGGCATCCAACTTCGGCTCAGATCACGATATCACAGTCTGTGAGTTTGAGCCCCACATCGAGCTCTGGGCTGACATGACAGCTCAGAGCCTGGATCTTGCTTCAGATTCTGTATCTCCTTCTTTCTGCCCCTCCCCTGCTTGTACTCTGTGTCTCGCATTGTCTCAAAAATAAATAAACATTTAAAAAAAATTTTTTAAAGAATAAAAATGTGACAAAACTCATATAAAAAATTTAGTACCAAATTTCTCCAAAAGAATATCATGCCAAAATACAAAAAGTGGTAAAAAGGAGTTCTTAAACTCCCATTCTTTTGTTACTTTTACTTGCATTTCTTTAATTATCATAAGGTTGAACACTTTTGTGTTTAAGGATATTTATAGTTCTACTTCTGTGAATTGCCAATCCAGATGATTTCTCCACTTTTCCACTCTTTCTTAACCTTTTCTTATGAATCAGAGCTAACAGCTCTTTGCCACATTTGTAGAAAACATATTCTCATCTCTTAATGTATGTTCACTTTTTTTATTTTCACTCTCGGAAAGTCAGCTCTGATTCTAGTTTTTGCATCCTGTCTAAACTTCATTGATTCTAGTTTTTGTATCCTATCTAAAATGTTTTATCAGCTCCATAATGTTAAAATATTTACCTGTGTTTGCTTTTCATTTCATAGAAGTTATATTTTTAGGGAAATAAATCTTTAACATCTCTGAAATTTATTTTCAAATGAAAAATCAGTCTGGGAATCTGATCTCCAATCCCAGATTGCAAATTCGTTGCCTCATCAGCATTTGCTGAATATTTTCCTTACTTATCCCAAAATCTATTTCTGTTATATATTACAGTTACATATGAATATATATGTAGGTCTGAACAAGCCTTTCTGTTGTATTTTGCTTTTTCTTCCTGTGTTGGGTCCTCATTCTTGGAAATGCTGTAACTCTATAATTTGCACAGTAAGTAGTGCATGAAGGCAAACACCACAATCTCACATGGCAGAGTCACATGTCAAAAATGCAAGATTTCAGGGGCGCCTGGGTGGCTCAGTTGGTTAAGGGTCCGACTTCAGCTCAGGTCACGATCTCGCGGTCCGCGAGTTCGAGCCCCGCGTCGGGCTCTGGGATGATAGCTCAGAGCCTGGAGCTTGCTTCTGATTCTGTGTCTCCCTCTCTCTCTGCCCCTCCCCCGTTCATGCTGTGTCTCTCTCTGTCTCAAAAATAAATAAACATTAAAAAAAATTTTTTTTTTAAATGCAAGATTTCATAGGAAAACTTAATAAGTAAAAATCTGGCAAGGTTTCTCCTTCTTTCATTTCATGGAGAAGCGGACAGATGCTGGGTCACTATTGCATACAGCCTTGTAATGGGGCCTAGGAAGGTGATCTCACCTGCTCCCCACTCTGTGTTTTAATCAGGCAAACCTGAGAACAAACTCAGGAGAAAAGATTAAAATGTCAAACCTCAGAAGGTAAGCAATACGAATTTTGAAGTCAGCTTTTCAGGAGAATATTATAAAACCAACTGCTGGCATTTATTGATAGTATGGAATTCTGACATCAGGAAGAGCTTCTTTTTCTAAAGAAGGGCCATCAGCACCAGTTAACTTCTTACAGTACAACCCTCCTGGCTTACCATTGAATAATTCTGTTTGCCTCTCCAGAAATGTCTTTTACTATATTGTTTGTTGCTGTCATCATCAAGTAGAGCTTTTCTACTATTTTCAGTTTCATTGGCTTAATTTTAGGTTTTTGAGCCAACATCAAACTCTATTATATAGCTCAAAGTAGTCCCTGACATATGATAGTATAAATCCTCTAGCTGTGTTCTTCAAAATTGCCTTGGCTTGGGGCACCTGGGTGGCTCCGTCAGTTAAGTGTCTGACTTCAGCTCAGATCATGATCTCACTGTCTGTGAGTTCGAGCCCCGCATCGGGCTCTGTGCTGACAGCTCAGAGCCTGGAGCCTGCTTCGGATTCTGTGTCTCCCTCTCTCTCTTACCCTCCCCCATTCATACTCTGTCTCTCTCTGTCTCAAAAGTAAATAAACATTAAAAAAAAATTTTAAAAATTGCCTTGGCTCATCTTGGCCTTTTGCATTTCAATATACATTTCAGAATAAACTTGTGGATTTCCAAAACTCACCTTGGATTGACATAAGGACTATGTTGAATATACACATGAATTTAAAGATAATTGGCACAGGGGCACGTGGGTGGCTCAGTTGGTTAAGCATCTGACTCTGATTTCTGCTCAGGTCATGATCTGATGGTTTGTGAATTCGAGCCCCACATCTGCTCTGTGCTGGCAGTGTGGAGCCTGCTTGGGATTCTTTCTGCCTCTCTCTCTGCTCCTCCCTTGCTTGCACTCTCTCTCTCTCACTCTCAAAATAAATAAATATTAAATTTTTTTAAAATTAAGAATCGGCAAATTTACAATTCATGAACCTAATATATCTTTTTATTAATGGGTATTTTGTTGTCAACTAAAATTATGTTGTCTACCTATCTCTTCAATATTGTTAATTAGAGTTTTCTAATACTGAACCATTTTTTAATTCCAACAAAAAATAGTAGTTGGAATGAGAGTTAACAAAATACCAAGATTTGTAGGGAAGTGTCTGTGTAAATTTGTACAACCCTCTGTTGAGAATTTGACATTATTAGATTAGTTGAAAATGACCTAGTAATTCTACTTCTAGTTATTTAATCTTGGAAAAGTCTTTCACATGTAAATAAACAAATAGATATACATTAATTGCACCATTTTTAAAAACTTAAGTCTAGTTGACACACGATATTACATTAGTTTCAGGTGTGCAACATAGTGATTCCACAAATCTATACGTTATGCTAAGCTCACCTCAAGCATAGCTACCATCTGTCACCATGCAACCTTATTACAATCCCATTGACTATATTCCCTGTGCTGACCTTTTATTACCCTTGACTTATTCACTACATGACTGGGATCCTGTGCCTCCCACTCCCTTCCACCCATTTTGCTCATTCTCCCACTCCCTTCCCTCTGGCAACCATCAGCATGTTCTTTTATATGTGGAATCTAAAAACAAAACAAATGAAGAAACAGAAAGTAGAATCAGACCTATAAATACAAACTGAGAACAAACTGATGGTTGTACCATTTAATAATAGTAATTCCTCAGTAAAAATAAAATTTTTATTCACAAAATGTTGTTATGATAGGATATCATTTTTTAATTTTTTAAGCCACACACAAAACAGTAAGATGATAAGTGAACTTTACCTATGCCAGTAGTTTTTATTTTATTTAAAAATTGTGAAGCAAAATTATAAAATACAAATATATGTTAATTCTGAATAATAGTATGAATATCTTAATTATGTTTTTCTTATACTATCCAAATTCTTAAAACATTTCAAAATATTTAAAATATCAAAATATTTAAAACTAATTGTGTCTTTTTCTATGAATGAGGTCTCAGTCAGATATAAACTCTTTTGTGGTTTTTTTTTTTTCCCCACTTTTTTTCATTTTTTTCAGATGTCACATTTTTCTCAAGCCTCAAAAAAACTGTTCTGTTACTACTATCTTTTTGTAGATACCTATCATATATCTGCCTCGATACCTTGCTTCAAAGATTATGGCTGGCATTATTCATGTTTACATGGATGTCATCTAGAACCACATAGATGTATTCCCTACAGATCCCCTTTTGCTTATCAGAGCTCTACAATTATACCATCCATACATAAATGATATGGGTGTTATACTAAATCTGTTAGGACATTTAGCCACTTGACAGAGAAAATAAATTAAGTGAGGCAGTGCGAAGCCAGCAGCAAGCATCCATTTGTGCCATATCTGAGCACTGTACCTTCCAATCTACTCAATTCATAGGCCCAGAGGTAAAGTCAGAGTGCTTTGGAGAAGACCCACATATCTGAGCCTTTCTTCCACCTTACAGAAAAAAGAAGGTGAGAAGCCATCTCCATGTGGCCAACCATAGACTCAAATGTCTAAAACTCCTAGGGTTTATACTGCTGCTGCTCATCTGACTTTCAGCAACAGCTTGCGAACTGACTCTTAGATTCTCAATGTTCTATATTCCATCTACTTAATTTCATTGTTTTTAGTCCTGTCTCTCAGTTAGAAAACAGCTGGACTCTCCTTCACTGATATGCCCCTTACTATTATGCATTGTGGAAATAGATTTTGAGATGGAAGCGTCCTCTTCTTTTCCTATGGAGACCAACAAATCTATACCAAATATTCTAAAAAGGAGGCAAAGAATCTCTAAATTCTCTCACCAACTCAGATACTTACTTTTCTTAAGATCAGTGCAGATATGAGTTACGTATTGCTGGCTTCAATTTTCTTCAAACATCTTGGTTTATGGCAGAAACTCCTCATAACCATTGCTAAGAAATTATGTTTATTCTTTTTAAAAAATTTGGATTCAGTGTTGTTCAACACTTGATTTTTTTTGCACATTTCAGTAGATGATGGGAAGCAAAGTTAAGTGAATATGTATTACATCTCTCAATTTTAACTCATAGACTTTAATTCACTTTGTTTTTGCTTTTAGGTACCATATGCCAACAACCAAACAAATGGAGAAACAAAATCATTCCATCGTGTCTGAGTTTATTTTGCTGGGCCTCACAGAGTTTCGTGAGTTACAGCTTTGCTTATTTTTGTTTTTTTCCATTATCTATGTAGTCACTGTGTTAGGTAACCTCATGATTATCTTTGTAGTAAAACTGGACCCTCAATTACACTCTCCCATGTACTTCCTGCTGGCCAACCTCTCCTTTATTGATATGTCCCTGGCCTCCTTTGCTACTCCTAAAATGATCTGTAACCTAATTAGTGAATATAAGGCTATCTCCTATAAAGGCTGCATGGCCCAGATGTTCTTCCTTCACCTTTTAGGTGGAAGTGAGATGATGTTGCTTGTAGCCATGGCAATTGATAGATTCATTGCTATTTGCAAACCTCTCCATTACAAAAATATCATGAACCATCATGTTTGCATTGGACTTGCACTTCTTTCCTGGACCACTGGTTTTGTACACACTATGAGCCAAATGGTGTTCACAGTGACTTTACCATTCTGTGGTCCCAATGTTGTGGATAGTTTTTTTTGTGATCTGCCTCGGGTCATCAGACTTGCCTGCACTGACACTTATATCCTGGAGCTATTGGTCATTGCATTCAGTGGACTACTCGCTTTGTTCTGTTTCACCTTTCTGTTCATCTCCTATAGCATCATTCTAATTACTGTCCGGTGTCGCTCCTCCACCAGGTCTTCCAAGGCTTTGTCCACTCTCTCAGCCCACATTACAGTGGTGGTGCTGTTCTTTGGACCTTGCATCTTTATCTACATATGGCCATTCAGCAAGATATCCATAGATAAGATCCTTTCTGTGTTTTACACCATTTTTACTCCCCTTTTAAATCCAATCATCTACACATTCAGGAATAAAGACATGAGAAAAGCAATAAGAAAAATAAAGAAGAAGCATGTGAGTCCCAGATCGACCTTTTAACTGAAACATTACAATCATGAAAGACATCATGGTCATTGTTGCCACCACCATCGTCCGAAGACACTGAGGTATACGATTTTGTATGAAATATAAGCCACATCTTGAGAACTGGCAATCCTTCCCTACACAACATATATATGCAATAAAACATCCTGAATTATGTATCCAAACACAAACCTTTCCAATATAATCCCATTCATGTATGTTGTAATTTTCAGGTTTTTGAAAACTAAATGAGATTCGAAATAACTATTTATTGAGTTTTAACCACGGATGAGGCACTTAGCATGTATTTTCTCTTCACCTCACAATGATGAAAATAGGGCATATTATTATTCTCAGTGGAAAACTCAGCATTATAAAATTTAATGGTTGCCACAGAAATTCCAAGTACTAGACCAAAAATCAGATCCAAACTCTAACTTCAAAATCTATGCTTTTATAACAGATTTTTATCTAAATTTTAATAACTTTCATAAATTTATTTCTTGTCCCCTCCTTCACATGTTCTCAATAAATAACTCCAACAAGGGCAAAAAAAATTTTCCCATTGATCTAAAAATAAAAAGTCACGAGCCATTTCAGTGCCTCATACCTCTGATTTAATAGAAAAGCATATTAAGTTGTCTGAAAACAGTGATCCCAATAATGAAGGTGTTAATCAACACTAAGATTAATATTCCTCAAAAGGGTAGGGAAGATAACGTATGAGACTCAAGTGATTCTCTGTGGTGCCTCAAAATATTTTCATTTCAAGTAATAAAAGTAAATGAAAATGTTTTCCACATTGACTGCATCAATTTACATTCCCACCAACAGTGCACAAAGATAACATTCTATGGTGACAAACAGTGACTACACTTATCCTGATGAACATTGAGTACTGTATAAAACTGCTGAATCAATTTATTGTACACCTGAAGCTAATATAATATTGCACATTTATTATATTTAAAGTAAATGAGTATATTTTAAGTAAAATAAATGAGAATGACATAACCCAATAAAATTTTAAATTTGATACATTCCACCAAGTTACATATCATCATCATCAGACTTATTTGATGAAGAGAAAAGAAGAAAGCAATTGGCAGTAAAAGAAGACAGCCATGGACAACTGAGTCTCATGACCCATTAGTAATAAAATGATGATTGTAGAAATTAAGAATATTTTCCTCCTGAATTATGTATTAGGGTAACTGTGTATTTATAAAGAAATTTAAAATTCCTTTTTTTCCTTTCTTTTTCCTCACCAAGAAGATGCTGGTGATTAACTTTATCATTTAGTCTCTAGGCTATGGAATATTCCTATGGGATTATGAATAAACTAGGGGAAATCCCAAACAACACTGAGATGGATATAGGAAGCTATGAGAACTTCTAGCTTGCCATTTGGAGTAGAAGGGGAGAATGTCTTAATTTGTATGCAGGACAAATGAATCTTTCAGCTGAAGCAATTATCTTCTATTGGAAATTTAAATACAGGTGGAGTGGTGTGCATGGAGTCTAAGCAACAAAATGGGATGATTCAGAATATTTCTCTGGTGACTCTCTGCCCCATATTAGCTTTTCTACAGTCCTCTCTCTTTAGTACATAGCTACAAGCCTGAAAATTACTTTTCCTGAACTCCCTTGCAAACTTATTTCTATCAGGTTCTATCAGTGGAAGACACTAACATGATGTTGGAAGGCAAGAAAAAGGCAGAAGCTTTACATTCCTCTGCTTTGGACTCTGGCAGCAGCAATATCAGGCAACCGTGGACTCCAGAAATACTTTGTGGGGCTCAGCAGCATCAATAAGGTTGAAGGGTCCAAGACCCCTAAAGCTTCACCAAGTGCAAGTGCATATTCTTACTCAGTAATGGGATAGAAATTCCAACATCAGTAATGGCAGCACCTTCCCAGCAGCGTTTAGGGATTCTGGGTAATGTCTCTTCCTCTTTTGCTCATCCAGCCTTCAAGGTGGTAGTTGTTGTTTACACTTACCCCCAGTAATATCATTTTCTCCTTTCTGCTCCTCATTTCTGAGCTGTGAAATTTTCATTTTCAACTTTCCATTGAGCTGTTCCCTGGGTATCTCAGACATCTCAAGCCTAAAATGTAAACACCAAATTAATTACCTACCTTCCCAAAGCTGCTATTTTTCCTGCACTCCCTACGTGAAGTAATAAGATCACGTTCAGCTTAATGATTCAATCTAGAAGCAAATATTTACATCCTAATTTGGTGCATATAATTACATATAATTTGGTGCACTTAATGGTGTCACACATTCTTCTGAGGTTCTGTTGACTTTTCCACATTTTCTTTTTTACTATCTGTTCTTGAGATTGCATAATTGCTATAGATATATCTTCAACTTCACTGCTTCTTTCTTTGACTGCTCCTATGGGTCATCTCTCTAGTGATTTCTGCATTTGAGTTATTGTACTCTGCAACTCCAGAATCTCCATTAAAAAAAAATTTCTATATCTTTTTTGATACCCTCTACTTGATGAGATATTGTCATACCTTCTGCTACTTCTCTAGACATGCTTTCCTTTTGTTCTCAGAATGTATTTATAATAGCTAATTTAAATTTTTTTTTCTGAGAGATGCAACATCTGGGTCCCTGCAAAAGCATTTTTCTATTGATCTTTTATTTCATATATGGGGCATAATTGTGTTTTTCTTCACATGTCTCATCAGTTTTGTTTAAAATTGGACATTTTTTTATAATGTATCTTAGCAACTCTGGTTGCTGATCCCTCTCGTCTCCAATGTTGATGTTCTTGAAATTGTCTGATTGGTTGGGTGTCTAGTTCCTTGGCTGAAGGAACCCTGAAGTTTATTGCCCCTGCAGTGTGTTGCCTCTGATGATCCTGCTCAGGTTTTGTCCTTGTTTTTAACCTTGCAGCTTGGTTACCTTTGGGACATCATAAGCCACTTATTGGTCTGGTTTTGCTTAAGTCTCCTAGGCCAGGTAGAATGTTATCCTTTGCTAGTAGTCATGAGTGTGGCTTAGAGGCTGCTCTCACAGTTCAAAGAGATTATATTTTGCCCCACATTTAGTCAGGGACTAATAACTGAATGCTCCCTCTCCAGTGTTTCCTGAGAGGTGCACAGACTTGGGCACTCACACCGTCTTCCAGATTAACAGGAATTTGTGTGACTTTTTTAAAAGCTTGGCTTCCTAGGAGTTGCCCTTGGTATGGTGTTGCTTATTTTTCAGACAATACTGGGTTAGAGGTTGTGCTCAACCTTCTTGTTTCACTGAAGCTTCCACCCTTTGTTAATAGATTTGTGTGTGGCTTACAGAATGTTTTCATTTCTGCTCCATACCTTTGTCTGAGTTCTCCTAAGTGGATGCAGCCATTGCATGTACACAGCCTCCTTTATCCCCACGGGTTGATTACGATCCCAGTAGAGTTTCTCTTGTGTCTCTCACTTTGCTTCTATCCTTTAAACTTCTGTGTGCCATACAATGTGATTTGTTGATATCTGTATAGTGATGCTATCAGGGCCTTCTTAATTGCTCTTCACCAAGAGCTCCATTGTTTCTGACATTGAATTTTAAATGGAACTCTCCAAGCCCCATTCCACATAAAGCCATGCCTCCTCAGGTAGAGTTATGGAGCTCTTCATATTTATAGTATGCCTGTCCTTCTGTGCAGAACCTGAGTACCACTGCATAGGAGTTGAGGTCAGAGGTGGCAGCCTATTTCTCCCAGTGACATCCCTGCTGTATGAGTGGGCACTAGGGGAGCAAAGGTCCTGTTCATCTCAACTTGCCCCTTCTGCCATGAACTTCCACTCTAACTAAGTTGGAGGATAGGGATGCTGAGGGGATCCCTAGTGTTCTTAGCCTGCCCTGTCTGGAGTAGAGTTGTGGTTGTTGTTGGTTATTAGTAGTAGTAGTAACAGTAATTACTATGATAAGAAGACTTGACATGAGAAGCACCCTCGTGACACATTTTTAAGTGCATGATATAGTATTGTTACCCAGAGGTATACTGTTACACAGAAGATCTCCTGAAATAATTAATCTTACACAACTGAAACTAAATACCCATTGAACAGCAACTCCCCATTTACTTCCTGTCCAAACTCTGGCAACCACCATTCTCTGTTTCCATGAGTTTGACTGCTTTGAATACCTTATGTAAGTGGAATCTCTGCCCTGCAAGTAGGTGTGGAATGGGGAAAGATAGCCTCTTCATTTCCTTGGTGCTCACCTAGAATAGAATTTCTTCAACACTTAAGTCCATACCCTTCCAAGGTAAAACCTGAGACCACAACCCTAGTCTGGAAGCTGTGCAGAAAGGGAGAATTCCTATCTTCCTGACCATATGTTCCTAGAGCAGAGTACCCATAGTAAAGTAGAAAAGGGTTTCTAGAATATGGAGCTGGGAGAGCAGGGAAAGGAGACATGGGATATGGTGTGGCTTAAATGCTAGACTCACTATTCTTAAAATTTAGTAGATATTCTTAAATGATCATTTCTCTATTTTCTCTATGCCCTAGGACAATTTCTGGAGACTCCACATTATTTATTGTTCTTTGTAAGTTTCACTAGCAAAGTGTTTGTTTTCTTGCAGAGAGAGTCTACCAGCTTCTCTCCTTTTGTCACGTAATATGTCAGAATAGTCTATGCTTCCATATCTCCCTACATATGATTATCTCTGCTAGACTGTTCTTCTTGCTTCTTTGTGCAGCCAGTCAATACCTATCATTAAAGGCATAGTTGCCTCTTTGGGGATAGGTACCTCTTTTAGGAGAAATTTGCAAATTCCATAAAACCACGTGTGATTTATTGCATGCATATCATCACACTTAGCAATGGATTATTTGGGATAAGTATTGAATAATAAGATTCTGTGATCCTTGAGGACAGACAGGTTTCTGACATACAGTATGGACCCAGGAAAGTTGGAGACTTGCTGAATTCAATATCTATTTCAAGGCCTCATTTTAGTCACTTGAGAACTAGTTGCATATACAGATTTTCCTTATTTCTTAGAGCAATAATCTATACTATAAATATTTATGCTTCTAAATAAAAAATTTGAAGTTAGAATACCTATATTTTGTCCCCAGAATTTTCTTTAGAAGGAATCAAATGACACTATATTCAACACTAGAGAGTTGAAGGATATAAGAGAACAAAAAGCAAATTCACTCAATAAATCAACCAAAAGTAAGAAATTAAATTAAGGGTAGAAGTGAATGCTAAATAAAAACTCTGCCAACAAGGAATATACAGTAAAGTAATAGAAATGAGAATATTAAACATTTGAGGACAGGGAAAGAATATGTCAAAAATCATAGAATTTTACCCTGGCCAGTAACGTTGGGTGAGTATTTAATCAAGGAGTAAAGAATTATTAGTGTAGAAAATACAGGACCTAGAGAAGTATTAATTGGGTCAGAATACATTGTTGAACCAAAAGAGAAGAGTTAATTAAGCAGTCATTAAAAGTTGTTTAAACCCGTTGTCCCAAAGGGGAGTGAATGTATTTTAAGCTGGCTGTAACCAATTGATCAAATATAGGGCAAAAAATGTGAACATCTACTTCTGTTTCTTTTAATTGGAAAAGATAACTAAGCTTTACCAGTATTTAATATTAAGATTTTTTTTGTAATCTAAATTAATCTGTATAATACCTGGTTACATTACATATAATATTTAAAGTTATCTGAAAACATGTGAGTTAACCAAAAGACAGAGATTTAGAGCAGTTATTTGCTTTGAACACCTTGCTATGTATTATAGCTTAGGTGTGCCAAAATAGAAGAAGGGGACACTTAAAGTTTATGTTATTTTATTTTAACTTAATTTGTTCTCCAAAACTTTATTAGGAGCTTAAATGGATTTATGCTAATTAGCCTTGTATTGAAGATAATTCTAATTTTAAAAATCACATAAATGGTGATACAATAATAGAGTTGACAATTTTACCCATAATATAAACTTTTGCCAACTAAATCACAAAGTAAGAGAACAACAAGCTATCAGAACTGATAATAAACTGGATAGAAACATATTAAATTATTAAGAAACATTATTTTATAATACAGATTTACTTCCATTATAATAAATAATGAACTTGACAATGTATACTGTACCTTGATACATTAGCTAGTGATCACAATTAGCAAAAGACATATATAGATATATAAATCAATACATAAAATAAAACTCTATAATTTTTGCAGTATTATTACTTGCAGGATAATAAATAATTATTTTAAATTTCTCATTAAAGGCAATAAAAAGTGTTGTGGATGTTTCTTACTAATAGCAAAAGAACCAAAAACTCATTTCTGCCAGTATGAGCAGTATGACAATAAATAAAATGCATTCTTTACCAGTAAACAGTATCAAATAGTGCATAGAAACTACTTTTAATGATTTGGAAATCTAATGATCTGTAATAGAATCAGTTATGTCCTACAGAAAGGAGTTTTGCTTTACACAAAAGTATCAGTGATTTTAAAAATTGTATATAAAAAACTCTCATGACTTTTAGTATGAATCCCATACGAAAAGCAATGTCTGTGACAGAAATCTACATTAAGCCATGGGTTAAGTGGTGAATTTGACTGTAATTAAATGGACTATGACATAAGTGACACGGATATCAGTCAATTTGAAAGTTATTAATGACATCTTTTTTGGCAAGTAACTGAAACAATCTTTGAAGACTGCGGTGCAAAGTACACCAAGATCATCTATTATTATTAATTTTGTAAAAGAAACACCTTGTATAACAAGAATTTACTACAATATTTTATAGTAAAGGGACAATGTTATGAAACTATTTTGTGCCGTATAGTTTTTGAAAATCTCATAGCAAATTACCTAAATATAAAAAATAATTGAAATTTTAGTGAGCATAAAAAAAGTTATACTATCAATGTATAATGCCAATCGTTTTTTAATTTAAATTCAAGTTAGTTAACATACTGTGTAGTCTTGGCTTCAGGAATAGAACCCAGTGATTCATCTCTCATATATGACACCCAGTGCTCATCTAGAAAAGCACCCTCCTTAATGCCCATCACCACTTTAGCATAACTATTTTAAAATTTCTACTTTCTGAATATATTAATATTGTACATATTATATGCTGTCAATAGTAAATTATAACATACAGAAATCTATTTTCATGTTGGGGATGTTATGCTCAGAAAAGTCTAGAGATTATTCATCTGAAAAATTACCCAAAGATGTTAGGAGGGTAGGAGGATAGACTGGAGTAGTATGAGGGAAAGCAAGTGTCCACTAATTCAAAGATGTCTACAATTCCTATAGCACAGCTAATCAACCAATACTCTCATGTCCATTGTAATCAAGCCAAAGCTCAGAGAGAACGACAGCATGTGGCAGGGCTGGAAATTACGTGTAAACATCTCTCCTGGTCATGCTAGGGCAGCAGCCTCAGTATCCTAACAATTCCCACTTGAAATTTGGATTCCCAGAGCTCCAACAAATCTGCCTCCAAGGTGATTCACATTTTTATAAAAGAACCAGAAGATAGGATATACATTCATAATATGGAGCATCACAGAGCGTGAAAAGCAGATTTTTAATTTTGAATAACCCCTTGAACACATTTTTCTTCATATTGTGCCTTTAGAGCAGGTAAGTGGAAATGTCATAGAGAGCTAATTCAATAGAGGGTTAATATACTGAAGATGGTATTTTAATTTTGTGTTGGCTGGAAGGAAAAGGCTGTGGCTTTTGAGACATCAAATGCTCTCTCACTGAGAGATTGTATTACTACTTCACAACAACCTATGACCAAGAGTTTCCATACAAATGTATAAAATATATGCTCTCAAAATGATACTAAAGAGTAAAACCTGGCAGTAGGTGTTCAGTGATTACCAATTTTGAGTGAAATTAAGAAAGGTAAATTGTGAGCACCCAGATAACTCATACTATCTTTGAAAACAAGGCAATTGCTGGAAACTCAATTTTTTCATAGAAAAGGGGATATTTTTATTTTCATCATTTTAGGTACTGACAGACATGTAATAAGCACATTCTACTGAGAGCTGGAGAAGGAGCTGGCAAAGGAGAATTAATGACCAGAACAAATAGGTAGAAAATTTCTGAATAAAACTGACCATCAGTTTTATCTCATACAAATGAGATCTTAGGAAAAAGAAGTCCTTCTAAGATGTTCATACGCAAGCAAATGAAGGAAAATGTGAATAATTTAGGAAACTCATAGGAGTATTCTAAATAGTAGGAAAATATCAAGAAAACCACTTAACAAAAAGAGAATAGTGACTTTCCAAATATATAAGGCAGTCAAAAATATAAATTCAAATAGGGGACATTAAGAAATTTAAAAATTAAGGCATATCAGATCTGCAGTTATGTCATCGACTGCTCCATAGTGAACTATATTTGAATACAAGCAGCTGGATAGAACCAGAAAACTATTGAGAATTACTACTCTAATATAGTAAAGATACTTTTACTTAAGAATAAAAGCAAAAAATGTATAATAGTTTGAGTTTTATTGACCATAACTTATATAATATGATATTTACTTGTTTTAAATACACATTTCAACAATTATTGTTGTTTTCACATAGCTATGCAACCATCACCACAATCTTATTTTAGATCATTTCATCACCACAGAAAGAAAACTCATACCTGCTTACATGCACTCTCAGCTCAAGGTGACCACTTTGTAGTAATGTACTTTCTGTCTCTATAGATTTGTGTTTACCAAACATTTCATATAATAAAATCATACGTGTGGCCTTTTGTGTCTTGCTTCTTTTACTTAGCATGTTTTTGAGGTCCTTCAGTACTTTAGCATAAGTATACATAATTTTTGAAAACATACAATTAGTCAAGATTGAAAATTTTATTTTTTCTTAAAGTGCCCATAATGAAAGGAGAAGGAAATATTTACATAAATCAATTATTTTTATATTAAGTAATATGTATTGTATACACATGAGCAAGAGCAGAAATGCTCATATCCAAATACTTAATAAAACAAGTCTTGGGTTGCTTCTTTCCTTTTGTTTAAATTTGTTTATTTATTTTGAGAGAGAGTGAGTGGGGGAGGGACAGAGAGAGAGAGAGTCCCAAGCAGGCCCTGCACTGTCAGCACAGAGCCCAAACATGGGGCTCAAACCCACGAACCCTGAGATCATGACCTGAGCCTAAACTAAGAGTTGGATGCTTAACCAACTGAGCCACCCAGGAGCCTCTTGACTTGTTCCTTTCTTAATGGGTTTTTATATGGAAAATTCTCAGGATTGCAATCTTGGATTTACATGACTGATTCAGATTTAGCACACGCCATCTCTGTGCTCATTCTGTGCCTGGCCAGGAGCTTATATACACCATGTCACCCAATTCCACATCGCTTCAGGGTGGTCCTGAATCAAAGACTTGGGAAATTTACTTAATTATGTGGATCTAGATTTTTATTTACTAAATAAGGTGTAGGGAATAAGTGATTACAAAGTTCCCTCCCAGCTCTGATATATAATTATTCTACCATCAATTTCCTCAAAAGCACCTCATAAATTGAGGAAAAGTTAACTATAATAAAATGTACAATTGCTTATTGAAGAGGAAGAAAATTTTCTTCACTAATAGAATCTCTGTCTAAACTACATAATTTATTTCTTTTCATTTATGTTGCCTTTATACACTTTTTCTTTTTCTAGTCTTCAATTCTTAACTTTATTTAAGTAACTTTGCTTTTCAGGAAATTCTAAAATAAATTCTCTTGTAAAAATGGGATCCCTTGTTCAAAATACCTCTATCCTTTTCCCTTCAGTGGTTAAACCTACACAAAGCTATGAAACTGATGCCACAATTAAGAAGAAGAATTTCTGTTGGAAGATTGTAATTTCCCCTGGAGAGTCTCATTGGCTAGAAGTCTATACGAGTATCTGCAACAAAATGCAAAGTTCTGAACATAAGTGAAATGGGACTTGGCTCTTCATTTGACTTAAAAGGTAACTAGGCAAATAATACAGGGATACACAGGAAGACTATACTATAAATTGAAGAGAGATAGATGACAGAATATAATGGCCTCCTAGCAGCAGTCTGGGGTGATAACTGAAGAATGGTCAAGGAAAGGAATTCCAAGTCAAGTTCAGGAACTGGCTGAATGGAATCAGGGGAAGTGGACTATGTCAGATCTAAAGGCATAGGTTATGGAATCTTGCATTGGGCTCAGATTCTCTCCAGATAAGCTTTCTCTGAAATATAGAATATCAAACTTCAGTGAGACAGTGTTTACTAAGGTTTAGTGTAGGATGAAAAAGAAAGAGAAGAAAAACTACAAAATATAGGGAAGAGTAGTAATCTCAATATATGATTTAAGAAAGAACTCTTGTTCTCTCTTGAAGACAGACAGTCACACTGAGTCTAACAGTAAGATCATCTGCACAGTAAGAGTGCTGAATGGACAAGCTACCTGAAGAACTGAAAGATATTATGTGCTAAGGTATGAGGGTAGGGGGGGGGGGTTCCTTAGAGTGGTGAAGCTAGGATGAGAAAGACAGTCTCCTGCAGAACATAGAGAATAAGAATCAATGGACAAAAGGGGAGTAAACTCATGAAAAACATTTTTAAATGATCCTTAGGCAACATTCAGCTTTTCAGTTATAGAGCAAACCCACATTTTGAGGCTGCAATTACTTTTCTTGTCTTAGAACTTACATACTTCTTTATGTTAATAATTCATATTTTTATTATTATTATTACTGAGAATGAGATTAAATAGCCAATAAACACCATAACAAGTCAAGAGAGAAGTTGTGGAAGGAAGAAAAGGCCTTATAGTTTCACGACCTTAATGGCACTTCTTTCCGGCTTTTTGTTTTTTGTGGGTTTCTTGTTGTTGTTCTTTCAAGTTTTTATTTAAATGCTAATTAGTTAACATTTAGTGTAATATTGGTTTCAGTAGTAGAATTTAGTGATCACTTACATATAACACCCAGTGCTCATCACAACAAGTACCCTCTTTAATGCTCATCACCCATTTAGACCATCTCCACCCACCTCCCTCCATCAACCTTCAGTTTCTTCTCTATTGTTAAGAGTCTCTTATGGTTTGCCTCCTCTCTCTTTCTCCTTTTTCCTCTTTTCCATATGTTCATCTATTTTGTGTCTTAAATTCAACATAGGAGTGAAATCATATGGTATTTGTCATTCTCTGACTTACTTTGCTTAGCATAATACACTCTAGCTCCATAAGAAGAGGTATATTTATGTTAAGTACAGAACTAAAGAAATAGTTTTTAAAAACTTGCTTGGGAAAGGAAGAAGATGAATAAGAGAAACAAATGCTGGGAAAGCTAACAACATAAATGAATGCCAGCTTTCCCTCTCAAATAAAATAAAAGGGCAAAATAAAGCTGTAATTTAGGATTTATTTGTATTAATTGCATTACACTTAAGAGTATTAATTTCATATCCAAGTTTTTCTGTTGTCAGTGTATCGTGGGGCATGAAATTCCATGTGGCAAAGGTATTCATCCCCAATTGTAACTGGCATATTCATTTCATCTGATAATCATCAAAACCAGTCATTTCTCCAAAGTGCATATAACTATTAAAATTACTGTCATAAAGGTCTCCAAAGTAAAATTCCTGCTCACTCACCTGATAATCATGTAACACAGCCCTTCAAAGAGAGCATGGTGCATGGCTGTCCTCTGGGTGCCTGTCCAGACCCATCGTCATCGTTCAGCATCCACTCTGTGTCCTGGAGGTTGACCAACAAGAACATCATTTTCATCTTTATTTTCCCTAATTTGTATTCATTGTCCAGTTCTTAAAAATATATAAGGTAGGAAATAAATTTAGGGAATTAAGGTTGGATAATGGTGATAGGATATTTTGACAAGGGTCTGAGTAGAAAAGAAAACAAGGAGGACATTATAGGTCATTGGAGAAAAGAGAACAGACACTTCCTAAGCATCTTCATATCTGAATTCAGTCCCTTTTCTAAATGTACCACTCCTCCTACTCACTGTTCTTTATTCTCTTCTTCCTATAAATCCTCACATATTCTCTGAGCCTTGTTCTTCCCATGGGGATTATTTTTAATTTTTAAATGTTTTGAAGATAACAGCAACCAAACTTAAAGCTGTATCTAAAAGTGTCCTTGGGAATTGGTCTCCATTCATTTTTTTAAGTTTATTTATTTATTTTGAGAGAGAGAGGGAGAGAGAACATGTGGGGGAGGGGCAGAGAGAGAATAGGAATCCCAAGCAAGCTCCACACTGTCAGCATGCAGCCCCATGTGGGGCTCGAACTCAGAAACCCTTGAGATCATGACCTGAGTCGAAATCAAGAGTAGGATGCTTAACTGACTGAGCCACCCAGATGCCCCTGGTCTCCATTCTTTTAAAATTCTTACAATATGTTACATCACCATGTACCAAATTAAGTGTTTTTTTATTTGGTTTACTGCTATTTTTAGCTTCATTATTATGTATCTTTAGATTGTCTCTAGACATAGGGCATTCATTCATTCTATAAGAAAACACAGTGTAATTAGCTGTAACACAGAAGGATTCCAACATACCTGCCGAATCATACCTCCTAAGGAAACCACATGGAACATATGAATTCAATCAATACTTGACTAGACCATAAAAAATACATTCTTTTAACTTTGTAGGCAATATGTATATTGGTATGAGGGCAAATTCAGGCATCAGACTGACTGGGCTTGAATATCAGCTTTGACTTTGTTAGCTGAGTACCTGTAAGTCGTTACATATTTCTATGCCATAGTTTTCTTATATGCAAAATAAGAATAATCATAATATTCACCTCATGAGATTCTTTGAGCATTAAATGTGTTAATGTATGTGAAACACTTAGAACACAGGAATATTTAGCACATACTAATAGCTTAATAGTTATTATTTTTGATCACTCTAGATCCTATGAACAATGTCTAAAAGCTAAGTAAAGACAATTTAGTATGACATGGCACAACCAAAAACAAATCTGTATGTTAGAGTTGAATCACTTGACTAATTACCTCTTAACTACCAGTTACATACATTTACACAGAACATGTACACTTCTCACTATGAACAACAGTAATATGAGGAATTAGGAAAAGAAGTTCATAAAGATTTTCTTTCATGTATAAATTAGCCTCTAAGAGTGTGTGTGTGTGTGTGTGTGTGTGTGTGTGTGTGTACTTTCTTCACTTATTTCAGAAATAAAGAATAACCTTAAAAAATGACTTCAGTGATATAGGACAACACAATTTCCTCATCTCCTGAATTCTATATTCCTTATATATTGTTTTAACATAATCTCAAGAGGTGACAGAAAATTGTGATAATAAAAGGAAAAATAAATACTAATGTAACTACTTATCCAATTTTTGCAAGTGAGCAAATTAGTGAGTCAAGATCAACTGATAAGAGTATCATGTGATCAAATAAAACAATAGAAAATAAAACTTCCCTTCTTACAAATTCTTTTTAATTGCTGCATAACTATGAGAATATTATCTCAGAATGATATAACCCATAAAATAATTTCAAATTATAGATAGTGATGCCGATATATTTAAGATTATGTGTTCTCATAATATCAATTATTATCATCAATTAAAAATAGGAAAACATCAGTGCTAATGTGGCTTTTTTTTTTATTCTCTTTGTATAAAAGAACTTCTGGAGTCTTTCTGAATCAAGTAAATGGATCTTAAAAATGGATCTGTAGTGACTGAGTTTATCTTACTAGGATTTTCTGGACAATGGGAACTTCGGATTTTCTTCTTTGTAACATTCTCCTTAATCTACAGTGCTACTGTGTTGGGGAATGTTCTCATTATGGTCACAGTGACATTTAGTTCCACCCTTCATTCTCCCATGTACTTCCTCCTTGGAAACCTCTCTTTTTTGGACATGTGTCTCTCCACAGTCACCACACCCAAGATGATCACAGACTTACTCAGTGAACACAAGATCATCTCCATATGGGGCTGCATGACTCAGATGTTCTTTATGCACTTCTTTGGGGGTGCTGAGATGACTCTTTTGATAGCTATGGCTTTTGACAGATATGTAGCCATATGTAAACCCCTGCACTACAGGACAATCATGAGCCACAGGCTGTTGAGTGGGTTTATGATACTTTCATGGATAATTGGTTTTATACACACCATGAGCCAGATGGTATTAACAGTAAACTTGCCTTTCTGTGGCCCCAATGTCATAGACAATATATTTTGTGACCTTCCCCTTGTGATTAAGCTTGCTTGTATGGAAACATATACCCTGGAATTATTTGTCATTGCTGATAGTGGGCTGCTCTCATTCATCTGTTTCATCCTCCTTCTTGCCTCCTACATTGTCATCCTGATCACCGTGCAACAAAAATCATTGGGAGGTCTCTCCAAGGCACTGTCCACACTGTCTGCACACATGATTGTGGTCACTCTGTTCTTTGGACCTTGTATTTTTATCTATGCCTGGCCATTCAATAGCTTCTCAGGAAATAAAGTCCTTGCTGTATTTTACACTGTTTTCACACCCTTACTAAATCCTATTATTTATACCCTGAGAAATCAGAAAATGAAAGAGGCCATGAGAAAATTACAGTTCCAAAATGTTATCTCCACATAGAACTCTTATAGGACTCTTAGACTTGAGCACTTGAGCACTATATATATATATATATATATATATATATATATATATATATATATATATAAATTTTTTAATGTTTATTTCTGACAGAGAGAGAGAGACAGAGCATGAGTGGGAGAAGGGCAGAGAGAGAGGGATACATAAAATCTGAAGCAGGCTCTAAGCTCTGAGCTGTCAGGACAGAGCCTGATGTGGGGCTCGAAACCACAAACTGTGAAATCATGACTTGGGCTGAAGTCAGACACTCAACCAACTGAGCCACCCAGGCACCCCAGTTGAACACTATATAATTAACACAACTTCCAAATATTATGCTAACATAATTTTCATAGATTCTATACAATACATGAAGTTCACTCTTATCTTAGGCCAGTGCAGAACCACAATCAGTGCAGAAAATAATAAAATATCTTAATTCACATTTACTGCTGTTAAAACACATAATGATAATGAATGTCCTACAGCAAAATAAACATTTTAAATCATCAAGCACTTTTCCATAGATATTCAATATCTATTTATTAGTGGAGATGTAAATATGAAAATATATATATGGTAAATACTAATAGAGATGATTTTAATAGATATGGATTGTTAATGACATTCATAAAGTTATACTACCTTTAAATGACGGACCAGTACAAATCATGATTGAGATAATGTAAACAACGAGAAAAAATATGAATCTAATCTCTTGATGCAATGAGACAAAAAAAAAGAATAAATAATTAAATCTGACAGCATAATGAATATAAAATGCAAGAGAGAATGTGAGATACCAGAGGGAAGAAACCAATGTAAGGACAATTTCAGTAGAACTACATAAAGCATCCTTGAAACCAAATGCTCCAAGAAATATCGTAAGTATGTATGCACAGTTGACTTTCAAACTTCAATAAATAAAAATAGGAGCATATTTCTTGATTTTATGCAATATATCAACGTAACTTTTTCTTTCCAAGTGCTTTACATAAAACTTCAGTTAAATTTGCCTCTGATAAGCTTATAATCCTTGTTGCAATTATCAGCTAAATCTGATTTGGTTGTGAGTGTTGAGGAGGGGGCAGTGCATGCTAAATTGAAAATATCATATTCATTGATAGTAATCTTAAGTATTCTCTCCCAATTCAAGACACCAACATTTCTTGCTTCCTCTAGGCAACAGCTTTCTATTGATCCTAAACTACTGCATAAGTTCTTTCCTCTATTGAATGCACTCTCTACAACTATCCAGAGTGATGTGATTAAAATGCAGGTCCCAATGTTTCCTCTCTGGCTAAAATTATTTTGTGGCATTAAGACATAGGTTCACATCCTTAACTGACCTTTAAAACCCAGCCTGTCTCTGGAAATTTGCTCTAATCTACCTCTTTTCATAATGTTATATTAACACTGACTTTCTTTCAAACTTTCCAAGTTATCAGGCATCTTAATTTAGGACTATTTCCAGGCTGTTTCCTTCATCTACAATGACCTTCCATCACTTCTATACCCAGCTAACTTCTTCCTAGAGTACAGAACCTGGACACAATATTACATTTTAGAATACTTCTCCTATATGTTCTTGGCCAGTTTATATTTCTTTATTTCACTCATTTATAGCATGCTGCGATTTCCATCCTTTGCACAAATTATAGCAATAATGAATTGTATACTTATAGGTTAATGTTAGTTCTATCTTAAGGCACTAGACTCTACATAACTCCAGTATCTAGTATGTATATTGGCTCATGGAAGTTCATATGTACCTACTGAATGAATAAAGAAATGATGAAATAACTATATTCTAGCAGTTATTTGACTTACACTTAAGGAATAAATGCACTTCAGGGCACCTGGGTGGCTAGGTAGGTTGAGCATCCAACTTCAGCTCAGGTCATGATCTCACAGTTCGTGAGTTCAAGCCCTGGGTTGGGCTCTGTGCTGACAGTTCGGGGCCTGGAGCCTGCTTCCAATTCTGTGTCTCCCTCTCTGTCTACTCCTCCCTTGCTCACACGCTGCCTCTCTCGAAAATAAATAAGGATTAAAAAAAATTTTTTTAAAGGAATACATGCACTTCTGTGAGATATTATCTGTTAAAAACTTAGAGTATATAAGGGCATATATTGCTCATATATTTTAGTAATTGAATTACAGGTGAGAGCCTTGTAATTAAAGAAAATGAACATGGAATACATGAAGAATTTCAGGCAAATGGAAGAGAATAAATAAAGCAAGTTTAGAATATTTGCTATAAAAATTACATTCAATTCTATTTCTACACAGTAAACCTAAAATCTCAGTCTTACATTATAGCACACCCTATATTAGACAAATCATAGCCATTTATAAAGTAAAACATACATCCACTGGTGGATGGGAGTATACTCCAACTGATTAAACATTACATGAGATTTTTGTGACTGTAGTAAAGCACACTCAAAATCCAAAAACCCTCTGGTTAAAAAATATCTAAGATTGCTAGAATCATCTAAAATAACCATTAAAATCAATTTTAAAAGGTTTTAAAAGAAAGTAAACAAATCACATCTGAGTCCCAATATGAAACTGAGGTCCATTCCAGGAGGGTAAACCAGCACTGAAACATTGCTCATCTACTGAGAACATCTACTGAATACTGTTACCTAGAGAAGCTACAAATTTGAGAGAGTACTATAGATTGGGCTTTGGTCCTGAACAGGGATGGAAACTGACTGGAGGTAATGCTGAGTGCTCAGGTTCTAAAAAAATAAAATAAAATAAAAGAGATTATTAGAAGAAAACCTGCCTACTGGAAGCCGACAGCAATAAAAAAAAATGTCACCCAAACTTGAATCTGGATGTAGTGACAATAATGTGCCGTTCACAGAAGCTGGGTTTGCTATCACAGTCTTTGTATGTTCCCATACATCAAAGTTACAGTTTTATTTTAACTCACTACTTAAGAATGTAGGCTCAGGCATTTGCAAAGGTAAACACAAATATTCACTGAAAAGCAAAATGCTCCTTGAAAATAGTCTACACTAAACTACCAAAGAAAGGTTTTACAAATAAAAATTCACAATCAAAAATCACAAAACAAAGAAACAAAAACATCCCAGCAAACATGACAGTCAGGAGAAAGTGAAAAACAATCATGAAATGGGAGAAAAAAATATTTAGAAATCATGGATCTGATAAAGAACATGGGTCCAGAATACATAAAGAACTCTTACAATTCTTGAATTGAAAGACAAATAACTCAGTTAAAAATGGGCAAAAGATCTAAGGAAAAAGGTCCCCAAAGAAGATATATGAATGGGCAATAAGCACATGAAAAGATGCTCAACATCATTTGTCATTAGAGCTATACAAATGAAAATCACAGTAAGAAACCATTTCATACCAAGATGGCTATAATCAAAAAGACAGTTGAGAACATAGAGCAGTTGGAACCTTCATACATTGCTGATGGAATGTAAAATGGTGCAACCATTTTGGAAAGAATTTTAGCAATTCCTCAGAATGTTTAACATAGAGCTACCATGTGATCTAGCAATTTCACTCTGAATATGTAAAAGCAAAATAAATGAAAACACACACCCACACAAAAGATTGAATATTGGGGCGCCTGGGCAGCTCAGTCAGTTAAGCGCCTGACTTTTGGTTTTGGCTCAGGTCATGCTTAGTGAGTTCAAGCTCTGTGTTGGGCTCTGCACTGCTGGTGAGGAGCCTGCTTGGGCATCTCTCTCTCCTCCTCTCTCTGATCCTCCCTGGCTCGAGTGCTGTGTTTTTCTCTCTCTCAAAATAAATAAACTTTAAAAAACAAAACACTGAACATGAATGGTTACAGAAGCTTTATTCATAATAGTAATAGTAACAAAATTTTAAGAACCTAAATGTTCATTAACTGATAGATAAACCAAAGGTGGTATTGTTATGGAACCAGGCTGGAACGCTGGTGGAAAAACCAAGCAGCACTCAGAGATCTTGGTGGATTGGAGATTTATTTAACACTGGCAGACTCAGAGGAGACCATTTCTCCAAAGATCTGAGCCGTGAGCACAAGCATGGGAGGCAATTTATAGTCTGTTACTTCTGCATTCCACATTAGTAGTAATTTGGCATACACGGCAACAGGGCAGGAAGAAGAACCCGGAAGAGGGTTCTCTAAGCTAGAAACTAGAGCTTGTTTTAGTCCCGTTGGCCATCTTATGGTGCAGAACTTTACTTATTTTCCCAACAGTACACCTACACAATGGAATATTATCTGACAATAAAAAGGAATCAAGTACTGATACATGGTATAACATGCATGAATCTTGAAAAATTTGACAATACATAAGAAGAGACACAGAAAACCACATATTGCATGAATCCATTTGTATAAAGTGTTCACAACAAGTAAATCTTTAGAGGCACAAAGTAGATTGATGGTTACCTAGGTGTGGGGACAGGGGAGCAAGGATGTGGTCTTCTGCAACTAGTTTCTCTCCTTTAGCCTAATGTTTTTAAGATTAAACCAGATGGCAGCATGAATTAATACTTGAATGCTAAGAGCCATATCAGCAACATGGCAGAGTAGCAAATGCCTCCATACACCCACAAACACAACAGTTCATCAATTTATGGAAAAATTCCTTTTGAGAAAAATCTAAAACTAATTGAAAGTCTCCTGCACCCCCCAGGAGAATGCAAAACTTGGCTCACTGAAGCAATTAAGGAGTTTCAGGACACCCTCTCACCAGAGTCCCTCCCTGTCACAGTATCATATGATCAAGAGAAGATACACTAGCTCCAAGCTTCACCAAGGGGAGGGAAGGAGTTGATTCACACGTTCAGTGCCCCAGCTTTTCAGAGAGGTCTCCCTGAGGACTAGATTCTGTTTTGCCAGTCTTGGAGCTCTGACAGGTCTGGCAGAGTCTAGCTGCCTGTGGGAGAACAGAGGCAGTAGCTCAGGCTAGTAGATGCCATTGATTTTCCTTCCCATTCAACACAAAGTGAGTACATTAAAAAATCCCAGCTCTCAGCTTCTCCCAGGAGAGTACAGAAGTTGATCCATGCATCCAGCACCCTAACTTCTATGGGGCTTCACAACTAGCATCTCTCTCACCAATCCTGAAGCTCTGATGGTTCTAGCATAGTCTAACCAGCTGGGGGAGAATAGAGATGCAGCTTGGGCTGATAGATGCCAGAGCTTCCCCTACATGCTCCCTTAAGCTCTGCACAGAGTGAGAAAACAAAAATCACTGCCAAGAAGCAGGCTGCTTCTTCCTGGGGAGAGAAAACATTGGAGAGCCCCCCAGAATCTCTGGCCAGGCTTATTGGTGGGGATCTCTTCCTGCATAAAACCGATCTGTGAAGACTGAGAGAAGTGCCTACGTTGTCCAGTGTGCAGACACCAACACAGAGAATTGAGGAAAGTGGAGAACCAGACACAATGTTCCAAAAAAAAGGAACAAGATAAATCCTCAGGAATTGACCTTAATAAAATGGAGGTATATGAGTTACCTGACAGAGAATTAAAACAACTCCCATAATGATGCTCACCAAGGTCAAGAGAACAGTGTGTAACTTCAATACTCCCATTTAAAAGTCACATAGCTCTTGCTTATACATGAAAGCTCATTCTTGAACTTGCTTTTGTGTAGGTTTCTTTCCCCTCTTATCAGGCCCAATGTATCCCGAGTCAGGCTGGAACTGTAGTTATCTCCCTGGAGAGGAACTTAGGCCAGGCCTACAGGGTCACCTGCTGCCTTACAGGAGAAAAGGCTCTGGAACTTCCTTGAGCAGGAGGAAGTTCTTGCTATTACAAAAATGAAGGAGACTGCAGAGCCAAAGTCTTCAGGGGCATTTATCCAGAGGTATTCATGCCAGATTTCAGGGTCCTAGATTTTCCCTTCTAGTGCCTTGACCTTACCGTAACACACATGCCTTGCTTGAGTGTTTATATTTTGTTGGAACTGTGTAAGTCTGTTAGATCTTCAGACTACTCCTTGTCTAAGATATTCCCACTACAGGAGATAAGGACTTCTTTGTCAACTACAAGAGAGTTATTTAGATCCCTACACTTAACCTATAACTGCTTGTTCTGGTCTTCAGTATATTATTCCAAGGCATCAACACAACTTAAAATAAGCAAACAACTCCTCTATTTGTGGGAATTTTTCTCCCCTTATTTTACAAATGACTAAATGCCTGAATCATTCACCTATAATAGCATTCATTTTCCACAAGATGTTTCCCCAGGTCACCACCACTGAAATCTTTAGGTGTTCGTTTGTTTGTTTTGTTGTGGTTGTTGTTTTTTTAAGTAGGCTCCAAGTTCAATGTGGGGCTTGAACTCATAACCCTGAGATCAAGAGTCATTTGCTCCATTGACAAGCCAGCCAGACACCCCACCACCACTGAAGTCTTGAGCAATCGGACATTTATATAATGCCAGTACTTGTCTAGTCCCAAACACCAATTGTAATGGAGTCCTATTTGCACATCAGGCAGTGAGTGAACCAACCACAATACCCATATATCACCTGTGCTCTCAGACCACTCCCAATACTAATTATGTTAGTTTAAGTCATCTAAGAAGTAGATACCAGATGGGATTAAGGTGCATTCATGGTGGAATACTAGTCAGTAATAAATTTTAAAACATTTTTTAAGCTACTACATGCAACAACATAGATATATCTCTAAAACATTATGTTAGTCAGAAGACACTCAAAACAAAAGAGTACATATTGTAAGATTTTATTTAAGTGAAACTTAAAAATAGATAAAAATGATATTTAGTGTCAGAAATGAGAAGTCCTTAGCTCTAACAGTGAATATTTACTACAAAGGGGCCCAAGGGAAATTTTTGTGTGATAAATGTTTTCTAATTTGATAAGTTAAATAGCTTCATAGATGCACACACAGGAAAAAAATTCAATCTATAATTTAAGATCATTTCATCTTAACACCTGCAAGATATTTCTCATACATAAAGGGAATTAAAAACAGGAACTGGTTACTAAAAAAATAAATAACAAAAACAAATAAAGTGGTTTAAAGTAGGATTTCGGATGGTGCCCTATTGATGTGGGAAACAAAGGCAGAAGGAAATGGCAGGTAAAACTAAATTTCCTTATAACCTGCAGCCCATTGACAAATACTTGAGGCTCCGGCCAGTCTTTTTTTTTTTTTTTTTTTAACGTTTATTTATTTTTGAGACAGAGAAAGACAGAGCATGAACAGGGAAGGGGTGGGGGGTCAGAAAGAGAGGGAGGGAGACACAGATTCTGAAACAAGCTCCAGGCTCTGAGCTGTCAGCACAGAGCTGGACAAGGAGCTTGAACTCACAGACCAGGAGATCATGACCTGAGCACCTGCCCCAAGGCTCCCACCAGTCTCAATGCTAATGCTTTGCTAGAAGGAAAACAACTTTAACTTGACAATAGTGAGGCCTCCAGTATCCTGTGAGTCTTCTTTAGCATATGAAAATCCCTTTGGAAACTTCCCCTGTACTTTACCTCCCCCAACTCTATAGTATATAACCAGTCTCTCCTCATGGCCCCAAGGCATCTCTTCCTGCCCAAGGGTCCTGTTCCCATGCTTTAATAAAATCACCTTCTTGCACCAACAATGTCTTCAAGAATTCTTTCTTGGCCATTGGCTCTGGACCCCGTAAGCTCCACCATAACCCCAAAAAACCTCATCACTATCACCAGTACTGGTAATAAAAGAAAATGCTTTGGCAAACTGTGGAAATAATATTAATTATCATAGAGCAGTATCTTGCTTTTTTTCTTACCAGAAACCTTTTCTTTTTCCTCCCTTGTGGAGTCTCCAGCCAGTTGTAAGTTCTTACAACCAATGTCTAATTATATTCTCCAAGGTAAAAGGTCACCTGGGGGAAGGAGTTCTAGGTTGGCTGGGCTTAACAGATATCTTGCTATTTGATTGTTTTTAAATTTTAAATTTGTTTGTCTTCTGAATTTCGTGGACTTCTTTTTTCCTAATTTTACCTCATGTGTAAAAGTAAACTAGCAGTGCACTATAATTAATAGTGTCTTCCAATTTATATGTCCCTTTCAGCAAAATAATCTGATTTATAGTGAAGTATTTAACACCTAATCTCTTTTTCCCTGGCACTAACACCTGAATGGATGACCATGTTTTACAAATTAAAATGTAGTTTAGAACATTTGACATTTAGTCTACACGTTTCTGTAAGCATACACATCATCTTCTCAGTTCAAACAGAGGAACACAGTCATCAAAGTCATAGGTCATTTCATACAACTCAACCGAGCTTTAGTCTTCTTATTTTAAAAAGTAATGTGTCAAGCCGTTCAGGGAAATAAATTTGTCACAATTTCATTATAAATAAAAATGAATGACTAACAAGAAGAATTCTAGAGGTTCTATTCATCTAAAAGTATTCTAATTTTTAATTGAGAATTTAGCCTGTCAAAGTGCAATGTGGAAGGCAAAGGGTTCTTTCCTTTACACTGAATCATCTACTATTATGACCTATTTCTTTCCTCAATAGTAATACAGCTTTTGTTTTAAGAATTTGGAAGGCTGATTTTGAGTTATAATTTCTGAATTTTGAATTGACTCTTCTTTGCCTAGAAATGATAAAACAACTGACTTCTCCATAAGATCAAACACCCATCTAATAAGAAAAGAAAAAGAAAAGAGAGAGAGAAAGAAGAAAAAAACATATACACATAAATAATAAAATGATGGTATCTATTTTTGTCCTGTTACCTTAACATCAAATCTCCAGATCTAAGCAAGCTCAACTTCAACTTATTTTGTCACCCTATATTTCATATGACGAGAGTTATCAGAAAGAGACCACTGCCTGATACAATCTTCAAAACCAGTACACTGCTATTACAGAGGGATACTTTCTTAAAATTTTTCAACTGGATTAAACAAGAACAAACATAACTGTAGGATGATGAAGTATCACTACCTTCAAAATAACATATGGATTCAGGAACTAAAATAGACAAAACAGAAGAAAACTTTTGAATGCTAGAAAGCAGTGAGCAAGCCTGAATCATGGAGGACATGGGCTTAGTAGAAGCTCTGTTAAGGCAGCATAGCCTAGGGGAAATAGGTATCAGAGAACAACCTCACAGCCATTCCTGGGATTTCCTCTGTTGCCTCCACCTCTGCCACAAAACCTGCCAGTGAAACACCAAACTTACCAACCAACTCACCTGTCTCCTTTGTTGTCACCTTTTTAAATCTTTTTTGATTTCCTCTCTTCCTCTAGCCGTCTCTCTTTTTTCCTAGTACTGATGTCTCCTGATTTCAATATCAGCAATTTATAATTAAATTTTAAAAAGTTTAAGCCATACTGTGTTACACTATCAAGAACTCTATGGGGCGCTTGGGTGGCTTAGTCTGTTGAGAGTCTGATTCAGTTTTGGCTCAGATCATGATCCCGGGGTCATGAGATCAAGCTTAAGATTCTCTCTTTCTCCCTCTGCCTCTCTTTACTGTTCATGCTCTCTCTCAATGGAAAAAAAAAGAAGAGGAAAAGAAATCAAAAGAGCTCTATGATTTATCTAAAATGTTAAAAACTTTATTGTTACCTAGTCATTCCTTCTTTGCTAACCTGAATATAAAAGATAGACTGTTTGCTATTATATCTTGTAAAAATAGAAAGTTTATTTTTCTAAATCAAGATGCACTGTCTTCAGAATAAAAATGGAAAATGTACAAATTTCCTTAAAGATACAGCTCAAGAGTATTCTAGGCAGAATATTAACAGAACCAGATGATTATTTTGAACTGTGTGGGATAAAGTACAGGAATACAGAGAGACCCTAAGAAGATATACTTAGGATCAGTTTTCAAAATATTTTAGACGAAATGTAGACAACCCATGACAGTCTCTCCAAATAGCAGAAACAAACAAATAAAAACTTCATGTAAGAAAAAGCTTCAGAATAAAGAATAAATCAATGATGAGGCTCCAAGCCCCTTTGTTAAGTCTTCAGAAACACTAGACACAGTGCCTAGTAGAATCATGGCTGGAAAATAAGATCAAGAATCCTACGGGTTTTGTCCACATTAGCCAAGTACACTTAAAGTAGACAAATATGTCTCAGACAGAATTATGGATGTGGCTTTTGAAGCATGAAGTATACACACAAAAAATTTTTAGAGAATTATTCTGGCAACACAATAGCTAAATTGGACTAAAAAGGACAGAGTGGAAAATACAGAGTCTTGGCAAAAGGCTTGAAAGAACAATACACAGAAAATGATATCCAAATAGCAAAAATTTGAAAAGTTGCTCACTACCATTCCTCAACAGGATGTGTAAATCAAAACTACAATGAGATGCCACTACACACTAACTTGAATGAACTGCTAAATTTAGACTAAAAATACAAATTCTTGTGAAGATACAAAACAATTGTTTCTCTCCTATATTGACAGCAGGGGTGTAAAATGTCATAGCCACTATGGAAAAGCAGGGACATTTCTCACGCATGAAAAATATCCTGACCCTATGTTTCAGCAACCCAACTCGTAAGTGTGTGCACAAGAGAAATGAAAGCAAATGTCCATGGAAAGATTTAATACAAGAATGCTCTGGTTGCCTTTATTTATGTTTCCCTCTAAATTCAAGCAAAAAGCCTCTTCACTTGCTATATATTTAGAAAGTGGAATATTTATCAGTAAGAAACATTGATCTTGGGGCGCCTGGGTGGCTCAGTCGGTTAAGCATCCGACTTCGGCTCAGGTCATGATCTCACAGTTCGTGAGTTCCAGCCCTGCGTCGTGCTCTGTGCTGACAGCTCAGAGCCTGAAGCCTGCTTCACATTCTGGGTCTCCCTCTCTCTCTGCCCCTTCTCTGCTCATGCTGTGTCTCTCTCTGTCTCAAAAATAAATAAACATTTAAAAAAAAAAACAAAACATGGATCTATATCAAAAAATATATAAATTTAAAATGCCAGACACAAAACAATACATATTCTGTGGTCCCATTTATATTATTTTCAAAAAAATACAAAACTAACCCATGTTGATAAATTTAAGAATAGTGGTTATTTCCAGGGATGTAATTGGCCAGAAAGAATTTCAAGGGAACTTTCTGATATGTTGGAAATACTCCATATTTTGTTCTTTGTCATGGTCAGAAGGTATATACATGCTCAAAAATTCCCCTAGCTGTATACTGAAGATTTGCTCATTTTATTGTACATAACTTACAACTCAGTAAACTTCAGAAAACAATAACAAGTACATGCATTCACACACTAATATTGACCCTCTACTTATATTTCTGAGGACTTGTCTTTCATGCATTCAAAAAGTGACACATTTAGGTTTAATTATTGCAGAACACATTGGGATAGCCCAAAAAAATGTAAATAGCTTATATTTTCCCCATTAGGAGAAAAAACAAACTAAATAATAAGCAGCCATATAAAGAGTTAGGAAATACTTTAAGCATTACATGAAAATTTTCCCAATAGAACCTGTAAGGGAAAAATAAAGTACAAGATATTGTGTGATATATTTCAAATATATGTTTAAAAGAGGGGGAAATGTACATATAATATTATTTACACAGTAACAATTTTGAAAATTTACACAAGAAATTGATTGTTTCCTTTCTGGTAGGATGAGTATGGATGACAGACTGCAATGGGAAGATTTCTCACCTAACTTATCATTTTTTACCTTAAAAAGTGTAACTACGCATACATATTTCCTGTTTTTCCTATTACAAACTCATCTTGTCTGAGTCATTTCCAAGTTTTTAAATTGCAATGCCATTATTCATAGTTAATCCCTCCAAATTCTTGAGTTATCCTGATTCCTCTTTTCAGACATCATGTCTATCACCAAGTCCAAATGACTGTACCATAAAAATACATGTTGAGTTCTCTTTATTCTTTCTGCTACCCACTTCCTTCCTCCATTCTCCAGCAGGCTAAGTCCCCAAATTCTCCTGTGCATAGTACGGCAAAATCTTCAAACTGTTCTTGCTTTTACACTTGCCTCCTTCAAATCCCTCTTCCCCACAGTGGCCAGAGTGGCCTTCAGATTACAAAAGCCCTACTGTAATTGTGAGTACACAGGTAGAAGAATGACTACATGCCGTATCCTGTGTAACTGCTGCCTACCTCTCTGACATGGCCTCATACTTTTCCTCCATCTGCCCATGACTTAATCACCACGTGGGTTCTTCTCTGTTCCTCCATGCACCAGCTCTTTCACCTCCATGGTCTTTGTTCTTGCTCTTCCCATTGCCTGTTCTGCCCTCTCTCAGACCTCCCATAGCTAGATTTATCTAGTTATTCAGCTTAAATGTCACCCCCTCAAAAAGGGCTTTTCTAATACCCAACCTAAAAGAACACCCTACTTGTCCCCATTTGTTCTCCAACATATCACTCTGCTATATTCTTCATTTTTGACAGTTTTAAACCTATCCTCTTTGCTCTGTGACTGGCTCCCTCCACTGGAATATAAACTCCCTGAGAGCAAGGACTTCATGTAGCATAACTAGTGCTGAATTGCTGACCCATCCATACACTAAGCCTTCCAAATGATAGATACTTACAACATTTTGTAAAAGAAAGAAATTCCTTCCCACGGTTTCTGATTGGGAAATATCTGAGGAATCTGCAACAGTTTCCCAAAGAAACAACCATCGTGGGTGGAGCCAGGACTACAATCTTGTCCTCTGAATTCCAGTCTCATATTTTCATCACTACTGGATGCCTTGTGTAGTAAACTAGTTCAGGTCATCCTAAGATACACCTCTTAAAACACACATGGACACAGACAAACACACACACAGACACATACACAGACATACACACACACATACATCTTTCTTTTCTTTTTTTTAACGTTTATTTATTTTTGAGACAGAGAGAGACAGAGCATGAATGGGGGAGGGTCAGAGAAAGAGGGAGACACAGAATCCGAAACAGGCTCCAGGATCTGAGCGGTCAGCACAGAGCCCAACACGGGGCTCGAACTCACGGACTGCAAGATCATGACCTAAGCCGAAGTCAGACGCTTAACCGACTGAGCCACCCAGGCACCCCTACATCTTTCTTTTTAATATTACAAAATTGTCTGAGATTAAAATGCTTTCTCACCTGAGATGAGAGGCCCACTGTAGACTAGTTAAGTTCTCTATATTATCCTGGGTGTTTTGTAATTAAAAAACAAACAAAAAAGACTTTGTATTTCCAAAGATCTCTCCTCTCTCCTCTGATCCTCTGCTCCCTTTCTTCCCTCCCTCTCCCCCCAACCTTTTTCTGTATTTGTACATGTGGCTTTGTGGTACAGGTATCTCTGTGATCATGGTTTCTCTGTCCCATTATCTTTTCTCCTATTTTTTCCATTTGTGTCCTGTCATGTTTTTCCTTCTGTTCTCTCTCTTCCATTGATGTTATATTTCTAGCTATCTGTCTTTCTGGAAATTTATCCTTTCAAGAAGCAAAATGACATACATTCAAAGTTATTTATTTGCAGCACAAATTTAATAGAAAAAAAATGGTCAACAATATTATCTCCATCCCATCATTTTCATGATGTCCCACTCTACCTCTGACTGAACCGGACATAAATTTGAATGAAAGTGTATTTGTATATTTTATTTCTTTTGTAGAATTTAAGTTTGTTACCTTAATTTAATTTTTTAAAATTTTTATTTATTTTTGAGACAGAGAGAGACAGAGCACAAGCAGAAAAGGGGGCAGAGAGAGAGGGAGACACAGAATCTGAAGCAGGCTCCAGTCTCTGAGCTGTCAGCACAGAGCCCAACGCAGGGCCTGAACTCACAAACTGTGAGACCATGACCTGAGTTGAAGCAGACGCTCAACTGACTGAGACACCCAGGTGCCCTTGTTACCTTAGTATTAATATCACTCAGATTTATCCTATCTTCCCTTTTAATGTATAACAAGGAAACAATATTAAATGGATTTATTATGATTAAATACTTTTTCTTTCATGTAATATTCTTTAATTGAAAAGCAGAAAGACCTTCATTTTGCTATGGCAGAACATAGGAACTACATATTCAAAAAAAGTGAGTAACTATAAATATTAAGATCAAAAGAACTAGTGTATAAGACATCAGGAAGTTCTCTTATTTAAGGAGAATTATTTCTGAAAAATATTTTATCTCTGTTTTGTGCCCAAAATATGAACATACTAACATACTTACCGTTAGTCTCACTACTAACCACTTTAAACACCAATGCCTTCTCATCACTTACATGAATTAAATAGAAGGATCTAGAATAACCTTCCCAGGCTCACTACTTTCATTATGCTTAATAAACATGTGTGGCAGTCCATTAACACTGTCACTGTTAAAACATCCAATTTAAAATGATGACATGATCCAGTCGGGCCTTACTTAGCTGCCACACTTGTTGAATATTTTTAATCCTTAAAATGTTCTCTATTTCTACTTGACATTCTAATAATTCCCACTGGAATCACTCTGCATGCTTAAGGTAGCTGAAAAACTCCAAAGCATATTCCCTACTGCATCACAAATTAGAGAGCAGATTCCAGAATTTATGATGTCCCACCGTGAGGATATATATTAAAGGAAAAATTCAGAAGTGATCAGGTAATCTCCTTTTCATCAGAAGGAAGAGGATGGCCCCTTGTCTAAGAGTAGCACTGGAGCCTTAGGGAGGTGAAATTTTTGGTCATTCTTCATATTTAAAGGAAACAGAAAGGAAGAATAGAATAAGAAAATCATCACCTACTGCCTTAAAATGCACAAGAAAAGCTTTAATAATCCTGCAGAAACAGAAAAAGGGTAAGATCTAAATTCAGACATATAGGATTTTCTACCTTGTCCCTCAAATATACCTCCTGTCTGTCCTCCTCATGAATAGTATTATATTAAGGGGGCTAAAATCTTTAATTACATTATTATAAAGAAGTGAAAATGCCAATATCTTAGGAAGATTAATCATCTGGACTTCCATTTGAGTATCACACAAATGAATAGGTTTTCCCCATGGTAAATCAGAGATACGGGGAGAATGAAAGTCAGGAATTGTAAAGTCAGAAGGTATAGGCTGAGTCCACAGACAAACATCACGACTTCACAAGTTTGCAAACCTCTTGGTTCCCACACTCAGTTGGCATGCATTTCTTTCCCTGCATATGGTCCCAGGATACACTACATATGGCTCAGAGTTAGGGATCTTAAAACAAGAAAGACTTGATTCACAATCCTAGCTGAATTAGGTAAGAAAACTTTGCACCCTTCCTTGAAACAACATAAGTGTTTACCTTGAAATGACTCATATTTAAGCAGTCACCCTCTCTGGGATTAACTCTAGCACACTGACACAAAAATCTACTAACACAGGGTCCACTTACCATTTTTTACTAGAATTTATTTACCCACTGAGTGCTTTCTCAGTTCAGTTTGTGTAGATGTGATATGCCTACTAATCAACTCATTTGATCTTCATATCAACCTTGCACAGTAGAAAGAGTGGATATATTATTTCTCCTTTATAGATTAAAAAAAATTCAGATTTTAAAAGACTAAATGATTTGCATAAGGTTTACAGCTACCAAATTGTAGTTATAGTAACTTAAATAAGATAGAATAATTCCCAAAGCAGGGTTCTATCTGTAACATTCATGACACTATCTAAAACATGAAAATATTAAAGGACAATAGAGGTTTCCATCATCCAATGTAGCCATCCCATTGATTTGATAAGCAATTGTCTGGGTGAAGACTTGTGCAATTGAATAAAGTTTTATATAATCCTCAACTTTAGTATTGATTAAATATTTTTTATGTTCTTCGGTTCGATTCACAGTTTTCAAAACTCATAGAAATGGATAAGAGTGTATTTTAATAATTTGAAAATGTTATGAATATAGTATCAGAAAACACAATGTCATTTTCAAACTTTCATTAAACGGATTCATATTGGCAGGGGTGGTTTTAAGGGGATTTACTTCAAAGCACAAAGATAAATCACTTTATTTTTATCATAATGAGTTAGACAAAATATTTGAGACAACATGAAGTAACTAATGAGTGTTTGAGATGAAGTAAATTTCAACAGGTTTAATGTTCAGGAAGAAAGTCTTAGCAGTGAAGACCAAGTTAAGCTTTTCAATCTGTTGAAAAATCCACTGGAATGGAACACTTAGGAAGCACCTACCATACTCCCTCTACCTTGGAGCAATCTATTGTCTCAGAATTAATGGAAAGACAGGTATTGAAAGTAATGATGTAGAATGTGTGCACGAAACAAAGTGAAAATACATTAAGACTAAAAGAATGTGGGCAAATGAGAGAAAGGGAAGGACAAGAAAGAGTAATGAAGAAGGAAAAGCAAGGGCTCTGTGGAGAGAAACCACAGGAAAAATAAAATAAGGCAAATGTAAAAAGAATATTCGAGAAAGTGGGTCTATAAAAGAGAATCAGTAGGAAGAGAATGGATAAATATGAAACGTTTAGAAAGGAGCAAGAGAAAATGCATGGGGAGAGATGAAGGAGATGCTAGGAAGGTGACCTGTCCCCAAACACCTGGCTCCAGGAGGAGTCCAGGCATGCTCAGTGTGACCTGTGGAGGCAGTGTGTCTGCACTCTGAGTAAGAGGGACAGGTACCAGCACCCTCTCTGTGCATCTAAAGATGCACTAAAATGCCAGATGTGTTTTTTTTTATTAAGGAAGGATAGGGGTGATGAAAACATTCAGGTCTGTGTCTTAGCCTACACTGACAATACTTCTTTGCTTTATCTGACTACAACAAAAGCTTGTGCCTGTGAGAATCATTGCCTGGGGCTTTTTTTTTTTTTCTTTCAGGAATCCATTTTATGCAGAGTAATGTCCGTTGGATGCATGTCTGTCCTCAGTGTCTATCATGAGCACAATTTGAGAATCACGGGAATAGAAGGTATATAAATGGGAATGGGAGAAGAAAGTGGATTAAAGACGTGAAGTGATACGCGAGTCCATCTTTTAGTAACAGGGAGTAGAGATGGATACTGGAAAAATAAAAGCAGAAAAAGAGTGGGAGACTGTAACTCTCAGAGTGCTCCCTGGATCTTGAAATGTCAACCCCCCCAAAGCATGAAATTACTGTAAGTGATTACCTGGGATGCCCAAAACCTAAATAGACAGAGGGTGCTGTGGACTTACTTTCCTAAGAGCAGGTTTGTATAGGCAGAGTAAGAAATAAAGGTGGAGACCAATAGGCATCAACATGGGTAAAAGACAGAAGGAAACTTCTAAGTTAATTTCAAGGACACCAAAGATATTTTTTTCCTCTTTATTTTTAAGTTTTTATTTAAATGCCAGTTACTTAACATACACTGTAATATTAGTTTCAGGTGTACAATATAGTGATTCAACACTGACACACACTACCAGCTGCTCATCACACTAAGTGGACTCCTTAATCCCCATCACCTACTTAACCCACCCACCCCATCCCCTTCTGGTAATCATCAGTTTGTTCTCTATAGTTAAGGGTCTGTTTCTCAGACTGCCTCTCATTCTCTCCCTCTTTTTTCCCCTTTGTTCATTTGTTTGCTTTCTCAAATTCACTATGTGTCTGTTGATACCTATGTGAACATGTATCTGTATGTACAAATATGTGTACACATGTTATAAATTCCTTTTCTATAATATTTAGCGGCTAGTTACAAATGTTACTGATCACATAGAACATCACAGGTTCTGATGTTTCCTAATAATTGTGCCCTAAAATACCAGCATATTGCCTAAGTGTCCCGTGAGTTTCTTTATGGACTTCTTAAGGTTTCTTTCTTCTTTCTCCTTTTCCTCCCCTCTCTTCCTACCTTCTCTTTTGGGGATGCTATCAAAAATTCGTGACAAATTTCAATTGGGAATTTTTCTCTCTCCAGTTTTTCCCACCACATCAAATGGCATTTAAAAAATGATTTATTGAAATATAATCAACACACCATAAAATTTAAAGAGCATAATTCAATGGTTTTAAATGTATTTACAGAGTTATGAAAGTATCATCATCATCGTGATAAATTTTAGAGCATTTTCCCCACCCCAAAAAGAAAACTCATATTAGCAGTTACTCCCCATTGCATCGTAGTCCTAGGCAACCACTCTTCTACTTCCTGTCTCTAACGATTTGCCTTGTCTGGAGATTTTCATAAATTGAATTATACATATGCTGTCCTTTGTGACTGGTTCCTTTCACATAGCATAATGTTTTTGAGTTCATTCATGTTTCTGCACGTCGCAATACATCATTCCTTCTTATTGCCAAACTATATTCCATTGTATCCATAGTATTTTTTAAAAACAACTATTGCATGTAATTAAAAAACAAGGGAGGGGCGCCTGGGTGGCTCAGTCGGTTAAGCATCCGACTTCGGCTCAGGTCATGATCTCACAGCTCGTGGGTTTGAGCCCTGCATCAGGCTCTATGCTGACAGCTCAGAGCCTGGGGCCTGTTTCAGATTCTGTGTCTCCCTCTCTCTCTGCCCCTCCACCACTCGCGCTCTGTCTCTCTCTGTCTCAAAAATAAATAAACATTAAAAAAAAATTAAAAAAATCAAGGGAAATATTGTTATATGTCACATTATAATATTTTGTTACAATTAGCAATCTTCCGTTTTTAAGTCATTTGTGCCAACAAACATCTAGAGATATCAAAACATATGAGTATTTATTTATAAAGTATGTTTCTACTATTATAGTAACATACAAATTAGAAGACAACCACAAATATAATTCTAAGTAGAGTTCTTATTTAGACCAGATTACAGCCTGAAAGGGTAAATATTTATGCAAGCAATATTACAATTAAGTAATACCAATTTACAGACTCTGATTAATAATGTACTAATCAGTTTAAACTAAGAAATACATACCTCTTATTTTTATCTACTCTACTTGCAAATGAGAATGAAGAAGTTGCTGCAAAATTAAAATCTTAACTACAATTCCTTTATTTTTCTCATCTGTCCAATGAGTACATCATACTTTATGTTCTATATGGACAATTCCAACTCTATCATGCTTTGATTTATTAGTTGAGATATTGAAAATATTTTATATATTATGATAAGTTTTACATGAAAATATTTGTGGGAAGGATGTCATTTGCCTACCATTCTGAGATCTGAGGGAAAAGGAGGTTATGGATACATGGTGAGCAAATAAAACTGGGTTAGTATTAATTAGGATTTAAGAACAGGGTATGTAGTAGATTCAGGATGGGGACCAACCAAGAGGGTAACTAGGGGAAAACCTCTAAGTTAGGAGAATGTAGGATTCTTGTTTGAGACCCTAAACCATTTTGGAATAAAGGTGCACAAGGACACCAAAGCAGAACAAGTAAGAAACACATTTAGAAAAGAAGGCATAGAACTAGGGAGTCTACAGGAAAGAAATGAAAGAAGAATTTGCCAAAGTACTTTGGTCTGTGGGAATAAGAAGTGACCAAAAGCCAGCAACTATTATAACATTAGAGACAGTGCACCACCACTAACCAAAAGAACAACAAGCCTGACAAATTTCATAATGATTAAAGTTTTTTAATGAGGAAATTTCAACTATACCTCAAGCAAACTAGCCCAGAGTCCTAGAGGAGAACATTACATAGAAGCTCATGGTTAAATGGGAATGAGAGTGGTTATAAGAACAATGGCTTAGGGGGGAATCAAGAAATGAAGGGTAGAAAGGTCAACTCAAGACATAAGACAATTACGGGCATGTGTTTTTTTCTGCTAGGCAAGTGTTAGAAGTGGTAAATGCTTTTATCTGAAAAGAGCTATGGAGTAGATGAAAAGGTGGTTATAACAGATATTTTGTTCTTTGTTATGTTGCAGACAGAGGAGAGATGGAGAGGGAGAACAGCACAGTGGTGACAGAATTTATCCTCCTTGGTCTCACCCAGTCTCAACAGGCTCAACTCCTGATCTTTGTGCTAGTCTTAGTTTTCTACCTCACCATCCTCCCTGGAAATTTACTCATCATCCTCACCATCAGATCAGACCCTGGCCTCACAGCCCCCCTCTACTTCTTTCTGGGCAACTTGGCTTTCCTGGATGCATCCTACTCCTTCATTGTGGCTCCCAGGATGCTGATGGACTTCCTCTCTGAGAAGAAAATAATCTCCTACAGGGGCTGCATCACTCAGCTTTTTTTCTTGCACTTTCTTGGGGCAGGGGAAATGTTCCTTCTTGTTGTGATGGCCTTTGACCGCTACATGGCCATTTGTCATCCTTTGCACTATACCACTGTTATGAACCCTAGAATCTGCTATGCCTTGCTGTTGGCTCTGTGGCTTGGGGGCTTTACTCATTCCATTGTGCAAGTAGCCCTTATTCTCCACTTGCCCTTCTGTGGCCCAAACCAGCTGGATAACTTCTTCTGTGATGTGCCACAGGTCATCAAGCTGGCCTGCACAGACACCTTTGTGGTGGAGCTCCTGATGGTCTCCAACAGTGGCCTGCTTACCCTGCTGTGCTTCCTGGGGCTTCTGGCCTCTTATGCTGTCATCCTCTATCGTGTGAAGGGACACACCTCTGAAGGCAAACACAAGGCTCTTTCCACATGTACCACACACATTATCATTGTGTTTCTCATGTTTGGACCTGCCATCTTCATCTACACTCGTCCCTTCAGAGCTTTCCCAGCCGACAAAGTGGTTTCTCTCTTTCACACAGTGATCTTTCCTTTGATGAACCCTGTGATTTATACCCTTCGCAACCAGGAAGTGAAAGCTTCCATGAGGAGGTTACTGAGTCGTCACATGGTTTGCTGAATGGAATAGAAGAGTGAGACATGCAACAAAGGAGAAAGTTCAGTTGGAATTAATTAAATCATTTATTCATTAGTGTACTATGTGAGTCAGTCACTTTAGGAAATACTGAATTTATTAAGCAATTCCAATTTTCAGGCACTATTCTAGGTATGTGAATAAGGCAGGTAAGATTCTAGGTCTCTTGGGGTTATATTGAAATAGATAAAAACAGATTAAAGTATTAAATTGGCCAAAAAAAACCCCATAATATCCAAGAGAGATAGTGCTCTGAAGCAAGTGGAAAATACTGCCATGATAGAGTTTGACAGGAGATGGAAGTTACTTTGCTTTTGGTTGTTAAGCAAGGTCTTGTTGGTGGTGGTTAGCTGATATTCCAGGTGACTTGAGAGAAATACCTGTGCAATTTCCCAGGGACAGAAAATTCTAGACAGAGAAGATGACTAGTACAAAGGCACAGAGATTTTATTAACTGGTACATTTGAATATCACAAAGAGAAATGTGGTAGCTTGTCAAATATGTTGATATATGTAAATATATATGTACTGAACACTGTACAAAAAAATGGTATGACGTCTTTTAGGGTTTGTATGTGTATGTGTGTGTGTGTGTGTGTGTGTGTGTGTGTGTGTGTAAATGCATGACAATAGTCATGAAAAAATGATAGACACATAATAGGATTATCATTAATATAGACTGGATTAAAATTTTCTTTCTTGTCACATGTTTTATGTTTATTTATATTTTTCACATTCTCTGCTTCATTTTGGTTTAATTGAAAAAGGGAAGGAAACAGATACTCTTATAGTCTCCGGAAAGGAATGGAACTCTGCCAACTCTCCAAGTATAGCCCAGTGAGAGTTGGATCAGACTTTTGACTTAAAGAATTATATGAGAATAAAGTTTTGCTATTTTAAGTCATTAAGTTTGGGGTAATTCGTTAAGATATAATAGTAAATAGAGACAACACAGTCTGGTTAAATAGTAATATAGTAACATAGTATTTCTTTTACTATCCTTTTACTCTTCATCTATATGGCTCTTTATTTTTTTTTATTTTATTTTTTTTCAATATATGAAATTTATTGTCAAATTGGTTTCCATACAACACCCAGTGCTCATGCCAAAAGGTGCCCTCCTCTATACCCATCACCCACCCTCCCCCCCTCTCACCCCCCATCAACCCTCAGTTTGTTCTCCGTTTTTAAGAGTCTCTTATGCTTTGGCTCTCTCCCACTCTAACCTCTTTTTTTTTTTCCTTCCCCTCCCCCGTGGGTTTCTGTTAAGTTTCTCAGAATCCACCTAAGAGTGAAAACATATGGTATCTGTCTTTCCCTGTATGGCTTACTTCACTTAGCATTACACTCTCTAGTTCCATCCACATTGCTACAAAGGGCCATATTTCATTCTTTCTCATTGTATGGCTCTTTATTTTTAATACAGTTTCTTGTATGTAACATATATCTTAACCAATACAATAATCTCTGCCTTTAAATAGGTTATTAGGTCATTTACAGATATCATGATAATAGATAGACACAGTTCAGTTAAAATTGACCATCTTTTTATTTTATATTTGTTTCATCTGTTTTTTCCAGTTTTGTCTTCTTTATGTATTTTGTTGAACACTGAGTGTTATTTATATTTCCTCTCTTTATATTTATTATTGAGTTCAATTTATTCATAGTAATAATCTTGACCTCTTAGCTATCTCTTTTCTTGAAGCTTTTAGTGTTTATTTTAGGGTGATAATACATACTGTACATTTTAATGTATCACAGTCTAAATTCAATATTACATATTTCCAGGTATCATATAAGAAAGTTATAACATTGTACTTCCATTTGCCTGTTTGTGCTGTTTTATATTAATGAGTACTATTACCTATTGAGATAATACATTCAACAACATATTGTTATTACATTCACTGTGTACTGTCATTTACCTTTTAAAGAGAGTTGTATAATAAAAACTATTTTTATCCTCTTCATGTTTCATTTTGTATAATGTTATTGCTATGCCTTCACGTTCACTAATTTTTTTCCTCTTCACTGTCATCTCTGTAATACCTTCCAATGCATTTTTTTCACTTGAGAAGTACAATAGTTCAATTCCATATTTCAATTCAGATTTAAAAAAATCTTCCATGACCATTCTTAATCACTGTATAGTAGCAGTACTATCTCTTCTGATGATTACAGTAAATTACCCTTTACAAGATGGTGACACCTTTCCTTGCTTTCATGTCTCTTAGAAAGAAAAATGCAAAGTGAATGAGTAGCAGCAATAGCCTGAAGTTAATGGAAATCTTACTGTGTGTCATTGGTGAAAGGAGTTCTTCTAGAACTAGAGAGCATGAAGTTGTGGGAAAATAAAGCATAAATTGTACAAGTGTTTTACAGGGATTGAAGCTATATGAGGAATATCCTTGCTCCCAAGCCTGCAGAATCTTATTACTGGGAGAAAGAATACATATAATGCCATTAAGTAAGAGCATACACTACATTCTAGAAGATGCCATATCAAGATAGCAGGATACAATCTAAAAATTGTGATGCTCTCTAATCAGTCTTAATATAAAATGACACAGAGCATGACAGCTCCATCCCTATAGTCAGTTGAAGTGCCATGATCAGGTGGTCCATATCTACTAGGGCATAGTAGAATGCTATGAGCTGATTTCCAACTCATGTAAAGTTCTCTGTTGCACATGGCAGAGCCATGCTACATAATCCTATGAAACTACATTGTGATTCTGTTAGGATATGGCATAACTTATAAAAGGTCTATTTTCTAGCTAGGTAACTTTAATACTGTTGGATGTACCTGGATATATGGCCTTAGTAGTAAGACTGCATTTACTCTGTACTAGATCTGCAAAGATGTCTTTCCTGAACTAAGTTCACAAAATTGGAAGCCTCATGTCAATCAATAAATAAGTAATATATACAAGTTAGAATATACTGCCAACTTGGAGAGGACTACCAGATATTATGCTTTCTTCTTAGTGTATGGTGATGGTACAAGATGCAATACTTTAACTTTTAAAGTGATGCCTCAGCATCCTTGCCCTGTATAAACTCTCCAAAACTTCATAAATGTGGCATTACCTGCCATCTTAAATGAATGAGGTTTTTATCCTCACACTTGATCCTTTACATTCACTTAATCTGGGGAGAGGAAATGTTATTTTTCTTATGCCCTATCATAGGAATATTGAAAATTTCACTTAACTTCCTTTTAGGTAACTGTTTATCACATGACCTTGACTAGAATTGTATTTGTAGCTGTTGGTCTTGCTAGTAATCAACCATGATTATAGTGTTTCAATTAAATTAAATAGAAGTTCTTTTTTTCCCTAGGGTAAAAGAAATCATAGCATTTTAGTCCAATGTTCGCATGGCAGGGTCACAATATCACCAGAGACTCCAAAACTTCCTATATGTATGCTCTTTTTAAAAATAGTTTGTCATTTTATTTTATTTTATTTATTTATTTATTTTTAAAAAGAGAGAGAGAAGATGGCGGCATAGGAGGATGCTGGGCTAATCGCGCATCCTGCTGATCACTTAGATTCCACCTGCACCTGCCTAAATAACCCAGAAAACTGCCAGAAGACTAGCAGAACAGAGTCTCCAGAGCCAAGCACAGACAAGAGGCCCACGGAAGAGGGTAGGAAGGGCGGCCAGGCGGTGCGCGCTACATGGACTGGAGGGAGGGAGCCAGGGTGGAGGGGTGGCCCGCCAGCCAAGCAGAGCCCCCGAGTCTGGCTTGCAAAAGTAGAGGGGATGGACGGAGTGTGTTCCGACAGCAAGAGGGACTTGACATCTGGAAGGTTATAAGCTAACAGCTCTGCTCAGAGAGCAGGAAGGCTGGAGGACAACAAGAGGGAGTGTTGTTGAGCCCCGGACGACAGAGCGCAGCCTGGCAGGGAACAAAGGCGCTCGCCAGCACCATCTCCCTCACCCATCTCCCAGCCAAAATCCCAAAGGGAACCAGTTCCTGCCAGGGATCTTGCTTGCACCTTGCAAACACCCAACCCTGTGCTTCTGTGGATCCATCCCTCCGGCGGGTCTGACTCCCTCCCAGTGCTGCAGGGCCCCTCCCAAAGCCGATCTCTGAAGGAAAAGCTAGCTGAGCCTGCCCCTCCCGCCCCTGTGCACCTTGCAGATCCACCCAGCTAATACTCCAGATCCCCAGCACCACAAGCCTGGCAGTGTGCAAGTAGCCAGAAGGGCCACGCCACCCCACAGTGAATACCGCCCCTAAGAGAGGGGAAGAGAAGGCACAACCAGTCTGACTGTGGCCCCAGCGGTGGGCTGGGGGCAGACATCAGGTCTGACTGTGGCCAGCCTACCAACGCAAGTTATTCAAGACAGCACAGGGGAAGTGCCCCGCAGTCCCGCACCACTCCAGGGACTATCCAAAATGACGAAATGGAAGAATTCCCCTCAGAAAAACGTCCAGGAAATAACAACAGCTAATGAAATGATCAAAAATGATTTAAACAATACAAGAGAAAGGGAATTTAGAATAATAGTCATAAAATTAATCGCTGGGCTTGAAAACAGTATAAAGGACAGCAGAGAATCTCTTGCTACAGAGATCAAGGGACTAAGGAACAGCCAGGAGGAGCTAAAAAATGCTATCAATGAGTTGCAAAATAAAATGGAGACAACTACAGCTCGGATTGAAGAGGCAGAGGAGAGAATAGGTGAACTAGAAGATAAAGTTATGGAAAAAGAGGAAGCTGAGAGAAACAGAGATAAAAAAATCCAGGAGTATGAGGGGAAAATTAGAGAACTAAGTGATACACTAAAGAGAAATAATCTATGCATAATTGGTATTCCAGAGGAGGAAGAGAGAGGGAAAGGTGCTGAAGGGGTACTTGAAGAAATAATAGCTGAGAACTTCCCTGATCTGTGGAAGGAAAAGGCATTGAAATCCAACAGGCACAGAGAACTCCCTTCAGACGTACTTGAATCGATCTTCTGCACGACATATCATAGTGAAACTGGCAAAATACAAGGATAAAGAGAAAATTCTGAAAGCAGCTAGAGATAAACGTGCTCTAACATATAAAGGGAGACCTATAAGACTCGTGACTGATCTCTCTACTGAAACTTGGCAGGCCAAAAGGAATGGCAGGGTATCTTCAATGTGATGAACAGAAAAAATATGCAGCCAAAAATCCTTTATCCAGCAAGTCTGTCATTTAGAATAGAAGGAGAGATAAAGGTCTTCCCAAACAAACAAAAACTGAAGGAATTTGTCACCACTAAACCAGCCCTACAAGAGATCCTAAGGGGAATCCTGTGAGACAAAGTACCAGAGTCATCCCTACAAGCATGAAACCTAAGGACACCATATTGACTCTAAACCCATATCTTTCTATAAACATTGAATGTAAATGGACTAAATGCGTCAACCAAAAGACATAGGGTATCAAAATGGATAAAAAAACAAGACCCATCTATCTGCTGTCTACAAGAGACTCATTTTAGACCTGAGGACACCTTCAGATTGAGAGTGAGGGAATGGAGAACTACTTATCATGCCACTGGAAGTCAAAAGAAAGCTGGAGTAGCCATACTTATATCAGACAAATTAGACTTTAAATTAAAGGCTGTAACAAGAGATGAAGAAGGGCATTATATAATAATCACAGAGTCTATCCATTAGGAAGAGCTAACAATTATAAATGTCTATGCCCCGAATACAGAAGTCCCAAATATATAAAACAATTACTCATAAACATAAGCAACCTTATTGATAAGAATGTGGTAATTTCAGAGGACTTTAACACTCCGCTTACAGAACTGGATAGATCATCTAGACACAGGGTCAATAAAGAAACAAGGGCCTGAATGATACATTGGATCAGATGGACTTGACAGATATATTTAGAACTCTGCATCCCAAAGCAACAGAATATACTTTCTTCTCGACTGCACATGGAACATTCTCCAAGATAGATCACATACTGGGTCACAAAACAGCCCTTCATAAGTATACAAGAATTGAAATCATACAATGCATACTTTCAGACCACAATGCTATGAAGCTTGAAATCAACCACAGGAAAAAGTCTAGAAAATCTCCAAAAACATGGAGGTTAAAGAACACTCTATTAAAGAATGAATGGACCAACAAGGCAATTAGAGAAGAAATTAAAAAATATATGGAAACAAATGAAAATGAAAATACAACAATCCAAACGCTTTGGGATGCAGTGAAGGCAGTCCTGAGAGGAAAATACATTGCAATCCAGGCCTATCTCAAGAAACAAGAAAAATCCCAAATACAAAATCTAACAGCACACCTAAAGGAAATAGAATCAGAACAACAAAGACAGCCTAAACCCAGCAGAAGAAGAGAAACAATAAAGATCAGAGCAGAAATAAACAATACAGAATCTAAAAAAACTGTAGAGCAGATCAATGAAACCAAGAGTTGGTTTTTTGAAAAAATAAACAAAATTGATAAACCTCTAGCCAGGCTTCTCAAAAAGAAAAAGGAGATGACCCATATAGATAAAATCATGAAATCATGAAATCATGAAAATGGAATTATTACAACCAATCCCTCAGAGGTACAAGCAATTATCAGGGAATACTATGAAAAATTATATGCCAACAAACTGGACAACCTGGAAGAAATGGACAAATTACTAAACACCCACACGCTTCCAAAACTCAATCAGGAGGAAATAGAAAGCTTGAACAGACCCATAACCAGCGAAGAAATTGAATCAGTCATCAAAAATCTCCCAACAAATAAGAGTCCAGGACCAGACGGCTTCCCAGGGGAGTTCTACCAGACGTTTAAAGCAGAGATAATACCTATCCTTCTCAAGCTGTTCCAAAAAATAGAAAGGGAAGGAAAACTTCCAGACTCATTCTATGAAGACAGTATTACTTTGATTCCTAAACCAGACAGAGACCCAGTAAAAAAAAGAGAACTACAGGCCAATATCCCTGATGAATATGGATGCAAAAATTCTCAAGAAGATACTAGCAAATCGAATTCAACAGCATATAAAAAGAATTATTCACCATGATCAAGTGGGATTCATTCCTGGGATGCAGGGCTGGTTCAACATTCGCAAATCAATCAACGTGATACAACACATTAATAAAAGAAAAGATAAGAATAATATGATCCTGTCAATCGATGCAGAAAAGGCCTTTGACAAAATTCAGCAACCTTTCTTAATAAAAACCCTCAAGAAAGTCGGGATAGAAGGAACATACTTAAAGATCATAAAAGCCATTTATGAAAAGCCCACAGCTAACATCATCCTCAACGGGGAAAAACTGAGAGCTTTTTCCCTGAGATCAGGAACACGACAGCGATGGCCACTCTCACCACTGTTGTTTAACATAGTGTTGGAAGTTCTAGCATCAGCTATCAGACAACAAAAGGAAATCAAAGGCATCAAAATTGGCCAAGATGAAGTCAAGCTTTCACTTTTTGCAGATGACATGATATTATACATGGAAAATCAGATAGACTCCACCATAAGTCTGCTAGAACTGATACATGAATTCAGCAAAGTTGTAGGATACAAAATCAATGTACAGAAATCAGTTGCATTCTTATACACTAATAATGAAGCAACAGAAACACAAATAAAGAAACCGATCCCATTCACAACTGCACCAAGAAGCATAAAGTACCTAGGAATAAATCTAACCAAAGATGTAAAATATCTGTATGCTGAAAAGTATAGAAAGCTTATGAAGGAAATTGAAGAAGATATAAAGAAATGGAAAAATATTCTGTGCTCATGGATTGGAAGAATAAATATTGTCAAAATGTCCATACTACCCAAAGCTATCTACACATTCAATGCAATCCCAATCAAAATTGCACCAGCATTCTTCTCAAAGCTAGAACAAGCAATCCTAAAATTTACATGGAACCACAAGAGGCCCCGAATAGTCAAAGTAATTTTGAAGAAGAAGACCAAAGCAGGAGGCATTACAATCCCAGACTTTAGCCTCTACTACAAATCTGTAATCATCAAGACAGCATGGTATTGGCACAAAACCAGACACATAGACCAATGGAATAGAATAGAAACCCCAGAACTAGACCACAAACATATGGCCAACTCATCTTTGACAAAGCAGGAAAGAACATCCAATGGAAAAAAGACAGTCTCTTTAACAAATGGTGCTGGGAGAACTGGACAGCAACATGCAGAAAATTGAAACTAAACCACTTTCTCACACCATTCACAAAAATAAACTCAAAATGGATAAAGGACCTGAATGTGAGACAGGAAACCATCAAAACCCTAGAGGAGAAAGCAGGAAAAGACCTCTCTGACCTCAGCCGTAGCAATTTCTTACTTGACACATCCCCAAAGACAAGGGAATTAAAAGCAAAAATGAACTACTGAGACCTTATGAAGATAAAAATCTTCTGCACAGCAAAGGAAACAACCAACAAAACTAAAAGGCAACCAACGGAATGGGAAAAGATATTTGCAAATGACATATCAGACAAAGGGCTAGTATCCAAAATCTATAAAGAGCTCACCAAAGTCCACACCTGAAAAACAAATAACCCAGTGAAGAAATGGGTAGAAAATATGAATAGACACTTCTCTAAAGAAGACATCCAGATGGCCAACAGGCACATGAAAAGATGCTCAACGTCGCTCCTCATCAGGGAAATACAAATCAAAACCACACTCAGATATCACCTTACGCTAGTCAGAGTGGCCAAAATGAAGAAATCAGGAGACTATAGATGCTGGCGAGGATGTGGAGAAACGGGAACCCTCTTGCACTGTTGGTGGGAATGCAAATTGGTGCAGCAACTCCGGAAAACAGTGTGGAGGTCCTCAAAAAATTAAAAATAGACCTACCCTATGACCCAGCAGTAGCACTGCTAGGAATTTACCCAAGGGATACAGGAGTACTGATGCATTGGGGCACTTGTACCCCAATGTTTATAGCAGCAATCCCAACAATAGCCAAATTATGGAAAGAGCCTAAATGTCCATCAACTGATGAATGGATAAAGAAATTGTGGTTTATAGACACAATGGAGTACTACGTGGCAATGAGAAAGAATGAAATCTGGCCCTTTGTAGCAACGTGGATGGAACTGGAGAGTGTGATGCTAAGTGAAATAAGCCATACAGAGAAAGACAGATACCATATGTTTTCACTCTTATGTGGATCCTGAGAAACTTAACAGAAACCCATGGGGGAGGGGAAGGAAAATAAAAAGGTTAGAGTGGGAGAGAGCCAAAGCATAAGAGACTCTTAAAAACTGAGAACAAACTGAGGGTTGATGGGGGGTGGGAGGGAGGGGAGGGTGGTTGATGGGTATTGAAGAGGGCACCCTTTTGGGATGAGCACTGGGTGTTGTATGGAAACCAATTTGACAATAAACTTCATATATTGAAAAAAATAAAATAAAATAGTTTGTCACAAAATATTTGTAAAAATTCCACACGCCATATTAATATTCCAGACAGAATGAATAAGAAAAGGATGTGTGCCATTACAGACCCATTTTCCTTCCAATCCGTTCTTTCCATTTCTACAAATTAGCTCTGTATTACTGCAAGCCCTAATCCATGAAGAAGGCTTTTCCAGCATGCTAAGTCAATTGACCTCCAGATGGTTACAAATGGGTATCAATGTTAGATTAATAAAGAGTGGGAGGAAAGGAGAATAAAAACACACACACACACACACACACACACACAAACACACACACACACGCTGCCTTAGCCCAAATGTCTGCAGTAGTTCCTTGGCTCACTCTGGAACTCAGCAACACTTCTGTGACTCTAGTTCGCCTGGTGAAATTGGCCACTACATTTCTCACCTTTGTATACAAGACGCTATACACAGAATAACTCTCTCCTAAAGAAGTCCACACCTTAATCATGGAAACGTGTGAATATGTTAACTAATATGGCAAATAGAACTTTAAAGATATGATTGGTTATAAACCTTGAGATGGGGAGATTATCCTGGATAGTCTGGATGGCCTCAATGTAATGCATGAATATTTAAAAGCATTGAACTTTTCATGAATCCAAAGAAAAAAGAAGCCAGGAAGGATGAGACTTCAGGAAGCTTTGATTCACTGTTTCTGGCTCTGAAGAGGAAGAAGACATGACCAAGGAATATAGGCAATGTCTAGAAAGTGAGAATAACCCCTGACTAAAAATCAGCAAAGAAATGGAGATGTTATTGTACAACAATGTGGAACTAAATTTGGCCCATAGCCAGTATGAGTCTGAGAATGGTTTCTCCCTCAAAGCCTCCAGTAGGGAATATTGTCCTACCAACAACTTGATTGTATCCTAGTAAGACCAATGTTGGATTTTGGACCTACATGACTGTAAAATAATAAATTTGTGTTGAAAGAAGTCCCTATCTTTATGGAAATGTGTTAAGCAAGAAGAAGAAAATGAATACATGATCACACTCTTGGGCTGCGTGCGGTAAGACTGCGTCTTCTCTTGCCCCTCCAGCTTAGTTTTGGTTGTAGGTTCCTGCTGATGATCATCTTTGGTTTCCCTGAACATTTACTGTTAACAACTCAGATATTTTGTCACTTGAGTCCTTGACATCCTTCTGTCACTTTGTCACTTAACATCCGTTTTATATATGTATATTGTCTAACTGACAGCGTTTTAACTATAACTATTTACATTACTAAATGTTAGTATAAAAACTAACACATTTCTAATTAGACTTGAGAAAATGTGAAGTTGGGAGACAAAGGGCATAACTCTCTCAGGAGTGAGCCCTTACAATAAATTTTCACCAAGTAGCTGCGTGATAATACTGTTTACCTACATCTTACCACTTACTTACATCTTTGCCACTTCTACTTGTAAGGAAGGTAGCACAGTGTCACTTAATGAATTCAGGCATCTGTTACTAATGAAGGATGGGAGAAATCTACTCACCAGACTGCATACATGGGCTGGACACATTGCTAAACTGAGCACTGGTAAGGAAAATGAAGAACTGTGATTAGCGCAGGTTAGTGAGATGCAGCCTTGCGGCCAGTGCTGGAAACATCATGGAAGTGCACAGACACCTGATTCCAAGAAAATGAGCTTTCATTTTCAAGAAAGATGGAAGTGTCATGTTTGAGAAACTAACAAGTTACTCTAAAATTCTAGTTAATGGAATATGGCACAAGAAATGTATTAGAAAAATGTTATTAATGTTTGTTGATCCTTTTACCAGTAACCTAAAACAAAGAAGACAATGAACTGGGGAAAAAATTACAAAAGAACTTTCCACAAGAAGCCATGTACCACTCTTATGTGGATCCTGAGAAACTTAACAGAAGACCATGGGGAAGGGGAAGGGGAAAAAAAAGTTAGAGAGGGAGAGAGCCAAACCATAAGAGATTCTTAAAAACTGAGAATAAACTGAGGGTTGATGGGAAGTGGGAGGGAGGGGAGGGTGCGTGATGGGCATTGAGGAGGGCACCTGTTGGGATGAGCACTGGGTGTTGTATGGAATCCAATTTGACAATAAATTTCATATTAAAAAAAAAGAAACCATGTACCATGTAAATATGTAAAAAAATGGAAACAATAGCAATGAAATCAATTATATTTAAGGAAAAGACCATATTAAGTAGGGCATCAAAGTAGGAAATATGCAAACTTACATTTAACAAAACACATGTTACTACCCCCCCCCAAAAATGTGTTGATGATCAACATGGGAAATTTTTGTTGTGTCATACAAGTAGGTAGATATTTAGAGTGACATATAATCCTTCTGGAAGAAAGACTCAATTTTGTAATTCTGTTTCTTTTTTCTACCTTTCATATTGTTTAATACTGTGAAATCAAAACATCAGTGGAACTTATTTAAACTTAGAAAATAAACCAATTTAATTTAGAATAAAACATTATGAAAATAGTCAAGATCACTCTGAATTAAAAAAGCAATGAGATCAGACTTGCCTTTCCATACATTAATTATACTATAAACTAATGAGTAATAAAATATATAGTACCTCCTCAAAAATTATCAGGGAAACAAAACAGTAAATGGGTGCACCTGAAGAAGAGTCTGATCTATCAGGAAATTTAAAAAGGTTATAAAGAAAGCATAACAAATTCTTAGTGGAATGAAGTATTATTTAATTGCAATGATGGAAAATCATTTCACATTATTTCTCAAAAGTCCAGAGAGATTCAAGTTTAAATGTGAAAATCTCATCCTTAATAAAATGTAGAATTTAAATAATCTAGAATATTTATATTTTTCCTAAATATCACATTTATCAATGTTTTTTGGAGAAAGCAAACTACAGGAAAAGAATGAACATCATGCAAAATTTTCATAATTCAACTCTATTCCTATCTCTCCACTACCACCTGAGTCATGGATTGTTGCCTTTAAAATATTTTCAATTTTATAGATGAAAAATGCATCTCATTTCTGTAATGTGAAAAGTCTTTTTTAATAATCCCAATTACTATTTTACTGCCAGTCTCTGAGGAATCTAAAACAATCAAATGAGTTCTCTCTTTTGTGCCTCCTACCAAGGGATACACATATATACTGCTGTCTTTTGAAGTCCAGAGAAGAAAATAAAGTCACTGAATGATGAAGATTAAGCATCCATTTCATACTGATGTTACTTCTGAGGTCAAAGTGCATACTGGTAGGTTACATAATCCTGACATGCTACTCTACCAATATGCCACGCTGATCGCATTATTTTCATTAGTAACATTAAATGTGTCCATAAATGATACATACATATGCCAAAAATGATAACTGAGGGGAGGACTGAAAGGGGAAAATTAAACTGGAACCAACCTGATCTTGTTACAATTGAAAAAAAATACAAAAATCAGAAAATACTATACCAATAATTACTGGAAAGTAAGATTATGATCCAGCAATCCAGGCCAAATAAATTATTCTTAGAGAAGAGAAATCTAGGTATGTTCTAATTTTTTGGCTACGCATATCAGGTTGAATTAATTTATTCTTTCAGTTATAGCAGAAATATAGAGAAAGTTCCTTTGTTGTTTTTAAAAATGCAAGGATAAAACGCTCGATTCATGACTTTGAAAATAATAGAATGTCACCACTCATAAAATATTGGTGGTATCATTATACTTGTTAGAAATTGCTAGAAAAGCATATGAGAAAATGCAACTTTCCTATGGTAACAGTCTGGAAATGACCAAGTAGTTAAACACTTAATAAGCCAGAAAAAATTAGAAATAGCATCTTGTCTAGAACTTTGTCTTTGCCAGACCCTTGTGTACCTAAAGCTGCACTTATTTCATACTTCAGAGAAATACGGAAGGTCCCAGGACTATAGTTTAGATAAGATCATTGTCTTACAGATGAGTGCAAAGCACAAATAAGAAATATAGATTCACATCTGTGAATGAGAACTAAGATGTCCATTTTTGTTTTATTACCTTGTTAAAGAAGAAATTTTTATGCTATTCTGAATGATAGTGTCAAAAATGGAAGATTATGGGCCATTTACAAGAACTGTGTGTGTTAGTGATAGTAACCATGCATAGACTAGAGAATATGATTAAATGTTTATTATGGTTATCTAGATATACTATATTCTTAAAAATTTTAACTGTGTAACTAAAAGGGTGAAATATACTCCCCAAATCACATATATTCTATTTTCTTTTCTGACAATCTACATTAGCCCTGGGTCTAGGCTCTCATAAAAGCAAGGAAAAGACTCAAGATCAACAACATGCCTGGAGTAAGACTTGAAAAATAGAGCTAAAATCAGCCAAACAAGGAAGGTCTTAAGTAGGTGAATTTAAATTGATTGAGCACTGACCTATTCTTTTTACTTGTGTGTATTTTTTGAAAGTTCATTTAGCTTGGCTGAATCCACTTCAGTCAGCAAGCAACATAATATCTATGACTTTTTTCCATGTTTGACAAAGGTAAAAGTTAAAGGAACTTTAAAGAAAATAATTGTGAGGAAGTACAAGTTCAAGTAGGCTAAGTAATCCAAGACAGTACTCTCTTCAAAGAATATATCACATTTTAAGTTTTGTTAGGTCATGTTTACAAAGAAAATGTTTCACCATACTCTTTATCCCTCACTAATGGAGGAAAGAGGAACAAGACTACAAAGGAAAACTTCACTAGTCCTACTAATAGTGATTTAGGTATTTCTATACACTCAGATATATTATAACATATGACTTAACAAATATCAGAGGGTTGCCTGGGTGGCTCAGTCGGTTAAGCATCTGACTTTGGTTCAGGTCATGATCTCACGGCTTGTGAGTTCAAGCTCTGCATTGGGCTCTGTTCTGACAGCTCAGAGACTAGAGCTAGCTTTGGATTCTGTGTCCCCTCCCCTGGTCACACTCTCTCTCTCAAAAATAAAGATTAAAAAATATTACATAAAAATGGTTATTTGATCCAATTTTCCAACAACGGGATAAGAATGCACAGATGGGACACTTTATGTCTGATCATATGAAATGAAGAGTTAGGCAATATTTAGATGAGCATCTGTAGTTTTGAGAGTCAATCTGGGTCATTCAAGTCTAAAAACCTTAATCTTTCCTCAGTAATTGGGTTTGATCTCAGTTAATGATATAACTGTTTCCGCATTCAATCTTCTAACAACAATATGTTCATGAACAATATGTTCATGATGTATAATTAGTGCTTTTCAAGAAGCATAATGCACTTTATGTGATTTCAGCAATATTTAATATGGCAAACTTTTTACTGCATACTGGAATGTCACAAAAAATGTCAGTAAATGCACTTCCTGCAAGAGATAAAATTTATCTTGCTTTTGCCTTCCAAAATTCCTTTATATCATTCTAATAAATTAAATGCTCACACACAGTCTGATCTGCAGCTGAACAAGAAAGGAGAGGTTTTCTCTAATGTCCAACTGACCTTGCCCCTACCAACCAATACACCCATTTTATTTAGTTGTCTCCATTCCCTCCAGTTTATATACTATGTGGTCCAGTGAAATATCTCCTGTAAAATACGAAAGAAGTAGTCATAGTAGCAACAGGGTTGTTTGCCTGGATAAGAGACAGTATGTGAGTAAAGATCAAGTTTATGGACTTGTCAGTCCCTATGACATTCTGTGTGTTTTTCCCTCTTCTAGGCAACCTCTGATAAACTCATACAAAAGGATGAATGGATGTCCCCAACAACAGATCAAGTGTGTCTGAGTTCATCTTGCTGGGACTTTCCACTTCTCGAGAAATTCAAATATTCTTTTTTGCAGTCTTCTTCCTTGTCTATGTAGCCATCATAGTAGGAAACCTCCTCATTGTGATCTCTGTGATAGTTGATACGCATCTTCACTCCCCCATGTATTTCTTTCTGGCAAATTTATCATTTTTTGATTTATGTCTTTCTTCTGCTGCAACTCCCAAAATGATTGCAGACCTCCTTAGAAAACGCAAGACCATCTCCCTGTGGGGCTGCATGGCTCAGATGTTTTTTATGCACTTCTTTGGGGGTGGAGAGATGTCTCTTCTGATAGCTATGGCCATAGACAGGTATGTTGCCATATGCAAGCCCTTGCAGTATCAGACCATTATGAATCGCAGGGTGCTCATTGGGTTTCTGCTGCTCTCATGGGCAATTGGGTCCATACATACCACAAGCCAGATGGTTTTCACTGTAGGTTTACCCTTCTGTGGTCCCAATGTTGTGGACAGCATTTTCTGTGACCTTCCCCTGGTCATCAAGCTTGCCTGCACTGAGACCTATATCCTAGAGCTCTTGGTGATTGCAAATAGTGGACTCCTGTCCCTGATCTGCTTCATTCTCCTGCTCATATCCTACATTGTCATGCTGGTCACCATCTGGCAGCACTCCTCCAGTGCATCCTCTAAGGCAGTGTCCACACTGTCTGCTCACATCACTGTGGTCACTCTCTTCTTTGGTCCTGCTATCTTCATCTATGTTTTCCCGTTCAAGAGTTACTCTGTAGATAAGTTTCTTTCTGTGTTTTACTCTATAATCACCCCTCTCCTTAATCCAATTATTTACACTCTGAGGAATCAAGAAATGAAAGCAGCCATTAAGAGACTCAGTAGCCAGCATATTGGCTCTTGGCTCACTTCCTAAAGAACGTTTATAACAGCTGATTGTTTTGTGTTCTCTGCTATTGGGGTTTTGATATTAAATATCAAATTTAATATTTATCAGAACAATCAAAATTAAAAATTTAAAGACTTTCAATTTCCTCCCTCAAAATTCATGGAATATTAAGGTCAGTTTTATTAAAAATCTAATGGAAAATGTTCATAGCAGTAATTTAATACATAAATTAGTATGCATTCATTACTTCCTTGTACTTTCTTTTCTTAGAAGTCAGGGAAACGACCCTGATGACTGTTTAAAATATCCAATCATATGTCTTCTTACAAAAATTTTATAGTTTTAATGGCCCAGTATGTAAAAATGGGTAAACTTAGTAAGATAGCACACTATACGGTGTTTATTATCAATTTTTATTTCTAAAGTTATATTAAGTAACTTCATAGGTGTTAAAACATCCATCAATATTTGTTAACCATATGGAGTCTTCACAGAGGCATTGTGATTTGAATGGGGATAAGAATACTTTCTCACTATATAGCCTCAATATGCTAATCATCTTTAGTAGAATGTAAAAAATATGCCTAAAAATAAATGTTTCCAACATACCTTTGTGTACTCAAATAGTTTTCTAAGAATCAATATCAACACAAATATTACAGATTAAAACCATGAACTGCTCAGTGCAGCTTGCTGTACCAGATAACATAAACACAATGATTTTTCAACTGAATTCAGTCATTTATGAAACAGTAAAAAAATATTTACTAGGTACCAAGCACTGTCCAAAGCAATACAGATATATGGTTATGGTTATAGACACAGACCTGGTCCCTGCTCTGGAGAGAATATCAAAGCGAGAGATCTATGTCAGGAGTGGTTGTCTCAGAAGATCATTTTAAGGAGAGATGTTTATACCAACACATTAAGAAAGCCCTAGCATTAGACATTTGTGCAAGGAAAAGAACATTCCAGGAAAAGGCCAGTATACATAGACACTGTGAAGTGAGAAAGAGTTTGTAAGTATTAAAAGTAAACCTTGTGAACGAGATGGATGAATAAAAGGGAAAAGATCTATGCCGAGATTTTTTTTTAATTTTTAATGTTTATTTATTTTTGAGAGAGAGAGAGTATGTGTGAGGGGGGAAGGAACAGAGAGAGATGGAGACACAAAATCTGAAGCAGGCTCCAGGCTCTGAGCTGTCAGCAAAGAGCCTGACAGAGGCCTCGAACTCACGAGCTATGAGATCATAAGCTGAAGTTGGATGCTTAAGCCATGGAGCCACCCAGGCACCCCTGTGCTGAGATATTATAGAAGGGAAGAGACCAGAGTTTTCAGGCCTAATGGGTTCCTTTTTATTGCCAATGTAAAGCCATTGAAGTGTTTTGAGAAAGGGAAGGAGGGGATGCCATATTTATTACAGTTTGGTATATACCTCAGTCCTCATAAGTAGAGAATATAATGCATCAAAAGTGAAAGCAAAGGGAATAGTTTTTGGGCTGTTTCAGATAGTAAACCTGAATTTCTTAAATAAACACAAACAATGAGTATGTGGAAACTGTAAAGACTTCCAAAGGCAAAGAGAAAACCTAAAAGTATTTGAACATCTTGGGGACATCTTTTTTGAAGTCGTTTTAAACATTTTTAAATGTCTCAGTTTAAAAATTGTTTTAAATATTTATTTATTTTTGAGAGAGAGAGACAGAGCACAAGTGGGGGGAGGGGCACAGAGAGGGGGAGACAGAATCTGAAGCAGGCTCCAGGCTCGGAGCTGTCAGCACAGAGCCCGACATGGGGCTCGAACCCACAAACCATAAGATCATGACCCGAGCCAAAGTCAGATGTTTAACCGACTGAGCCACCCAGGTGCCCCTAAATGTCTCAGTTTAGAAAAATAATAATATTTTTGTTTGAGTTTTTGATAAAATAAAATAATATTTTTGTTTGAAAATTTTTCTTTGAGTATAGTTGACACACATATTACATTACTTTAAGGTGTACAACACTGGGTTTTGACAAACTTTTACATTATGCTATGCTCAACACAAGTGTAGCTCCATCTGTCACCATAAAACAGTATTGTACTTTCATTGACTGTATTTCTTATACTGTGCCTTTTATTCCTGTGACTTGTTCTTTCCATAACAGGCAACCTGTATCTCCCACTTACCATCACCATCCCCCTACCTGCCTCACCTCTGGCAAGCATTAGTTTGTTCACTGTATTTATATGTCGAATTCTGGTTTTTGTTGTTTTTTTTTAACTCATTTATTTTGTTTTTAGATTCCACATGAGTGAAATCATATGGCATTTGTCTTTCTCTGACTTATTTCACTTAACATCCTGTAGATCATTATGTTGTTGCAAATGGCAAGACTCCATTCTGTTTTATGGCTGAGTAATATTTCTCTCTCTCTCTCTCTCTCTCTCTCTCTGTCTCTCTGTGTGTGTGTGTGTGTGTGTGTGTGTGTGTGCATGCACATGTATAATATCTTCCTTATCCATTCATCTAGTAACGGACACTTTGGTTGCTTCCATATCTTGGATATTATAAATAATGCTACAATAAATGTAGGGGGTGCATAAATCTTTTCAAATTAGTGTTTTCATTTTCTTTGGTTAAATATCCAACAGTGGAATTACTAGATAACATGGTAATTCTATTTTTAATTTTTAGAGAAATCTCCATAATGTTTTCCACAGTGCCTGTACATTACATCCCACCAACAGAGGTAGGTGCACAAGGTTCCTTTTTCTCCACATCCTCACCAACAATCGTTATGTCTTGTCTTTTTGATTCTAGCCATTCTGACAAGTTTAAGGTATTATGTCATTGTGGTTTTGATTTGCATTTCCCTGATGATTAGTCATGTTGGGCACTTTTGCATGAGCCTGTTGACCATCTATATGGCTTCTTTGGAAAATGTCTGTTCAGGTCCTCTGACCATTTTTGTCAGATTTTTTCCTTTTTGTGTGTTCAGTTGTATGAATTCTTTACATATTTTGGGTATCAACCCCTTATTGGATATATTACTTGCAAAAACCTTCCCCCAGCCAGTACAATAACTTTCTGTATTGTTGATGGTTTTCTTTGCAGTGCAAAAGCTTTACAATGTACTTTGCATATCAAACTTAGATATTTTTCCTGTTTATCCCCTTCTTCATCCTTTTAAAATATATTTGTCCTACTTTATTTTGGCTCCAGATTGTGTGCTTCTAACAGTTCAGATTTATTCTGAAAAATTCTATGCATGCCATCCTTTCCAACTGGTTTGGACAATTAGGTCAGAGCACATAATACTGTTCTAATATTATCTTTTGATTTCTATATTTAAGAGGCTTCTTCTTGAAGCATCTCAAATGCCACACTGAACTGTGACACACACTTACTCACCATAAATATTCTTAAAAGGTTTATTTTTCATGGCAATTTTAATCGCTGTGGCTGTATAAGGAACTAAATTAAAAAACAAATTCTTGGTTTCAATCAAAAAGTGTGAAAAATTTATTAACAATGTCTGCTGTAGCCTTTGGAAATTAATGTGGCACCACACGTATCATATATTTGTTACCCTCACTTTCTTGTAATCTTTTCAAGAGGCTTTTAATTGGACAAGCATGGAAGAGTTATATTTAAGAGTATTCAGAAAAATTTCTGTACCATATGAACTCATCTGCAATCATATTGTTACACTGATAGCTTTAAGAATTTTATTTGCTTAATTACATTGTTTTGTAAAAGTGTTGCTACAGATCTTTTTTAATACTTTTGAGTTACCATGAAGTTCTATATAATTATAAAGAGCTAGCAAAATTCTCTATCTTTAGAATGGTTGATTGCAAAACTCCACTAACCAATCATTTATTGATTACCATTATTCCTTTATCGATTACCATGGTGAAAGCCTCCCCAGCTTGCTCATTCAAGCTCTTTCTTCTCTCTTTTTCTCTCTCTCCCTTTACATGTTAAAAGGAGATTTTTCTCTGCTAAGAACTGGCCTATACTTGTGAATTTCCTTATATGCTTTGTTCAGTGTGGGTAATATTTTAACTTTACTTGAATAAATACATTCAATTACCAAATTAATCACAAATATTCAGATTGAGGAAATCAAATTAATAGAATTACTATTTCCTCAAGACTATAATCTATAATAGATCAATTTTCTATCAATGTGCTTGTCCTGCCCCAACCAAAACACCTGAGTTAGTACAAAGCACTTACTAGAGAAAGTTCACATGGCTGATATACTTCATGAATACACAATCCACTTAAATAATGAGAGAAGAGGTCCTTGCTCTGAACTCTAGGGAACCCTAGCATATTTATTTTAATAATTCCCTTTGGGAGTTGATCACAAGCCTATACCTTATGTATATGATTCTTGTCCTTTTTTTAAAAAAACTGCAAATGATGGTCATATATATTCATGGTGTAAAAAAGATATATATTCAGGATCTCACTGTGTCTGCCCGTCTTTAAAGAGACCACTCCTCAGCTAGAACTGGTAGGTTTAGATAGCAGTGCTAACACCAAACTGCAGTTGCACACTTTAATAAAAGAAAAACTCAGAACTGAATTTTACAGAAACTTAGAACTGAATGATAACCATATTATCTGATAATGAGGGCAACAGTAAAAGATAATTTGGGTCAACTAGCAACTGCACAAATGTATCTAATTTCAGTAAGAGGAACAGCTAGTCTGACTGATAAATAGCACTCACATTCCTGATTTTAGGGGTCAGTTTTACAGTTCGAGTTTATTTTTTGCAATACAAACTTGGGTTAGTTTAATATGTTTGGGATAAAAAAAACTAAAAGAATTTAGAATGTTGTAAAATAATGGAAAAATCGGATTCTTACTTGGCTAAGTTTAGCATCTGTGATAAGTCTAAAATGTAATCTATCAACACTTCAAATAATAAAATGGGAAATATGACTTATTTTTTTCATATTAATTTACTCACATATGTTTTTACCTTCATACATTCAGTATGTATTTCAACACAGAAAACACTTAGGGAACATTAGGTGAGAGCAATGATTAATTTCAATCAGTATTTTTTAAAAAAATCTTCTCCCTCAAGTCTACAAGTATTTTCTTCACTGAAGTTATATAACTTTCTATTCAATATAATTATCTAATTGTACTGGTAATATATTTGTTTTTGGTAATTGTGCAAGCCAAGGACTATCTTCTATTTTTCTAAGTCCACTGGTCTTCTTCCAACGTGTGTGTGTGTGTGTGTGTGTGTGTGTGTGTGTGTGTGTGTGTGTGTATTGAGAGAGAGAGAGAATGAGTGTGTGTACAAGCAGGGGAAGGGCAGAGAGAAGGACAGAGAGAGAGAGAATCCAAAGCAGAATCTGTGCTGTCAGCACAGACCCCCAACACCAGGGCTCGAACTCAAGAACCATGAGATCATGACCTGAGCTCAAATCAAGAGTCTCTCACTTAACCTAACTGAGCCACCCAGTGCCCCCTACCTACATTTAAAAGTTACTTTAATATTTCAAACTTGATCAATATATGAGAATAAAGTCCTTTGTGTATTTATAATGTTAAGTCTTTTTCTATTAATTGTAAAAGTTTATTTTTTAATCAGGAAAATATTTATAATGGCTATTTTGGCAGAATTTGATTTTTGCCTATAAAAGTGAATATTACCCTTGGGTTAGATAATCTATGCACGGCCTAATTCTCTCATAAGATGATTCATTTAAAAAAACCCTCAAGATCACTAAAAAGTGCACAGCCTTTATTCTTATTAAAAGAACTGCCAGTTACACATTTCCACACATATTGTTTAAGTGCATTTGTGGAAATGTATGGAAAAGACTTTGTTACTGAATACAGAGACTCAGTATTGGACATCCCACAGCTTTTCTTCCCCAGACAAGTGCCCTCAGTGGAAAAGAGTGCAGTACGTTTTCATCCTTTAGTCACAAAAAAGGCACAGAAAGAGCCAGGCTCTCCAGTCACGGGTCAAGCATCCCATTCTCAGACAAATTTCTGCTACAGAGAAACCAAACCAGGCCCTATCCACTTTTATCCAATTATTTTTCATTCCTGTTCAGCTCATCACGTCTGTATAATACAGATCATGCAAAAGTTTAAACTTTCCACTTAAGGTTTAACTGTGACTTACGTTAAGAAGAATTATTTTCTTTTTCATACTCTATCTTATTTTTGTCTGTGTCTGAGCAGAAAAACATAGATTTTAAAGATATTTTATCTTTGATCATGTGTATAAATTGTCATAATGAATGATTTCATCTATCCTAACAGAATAGAATCCATCTATATGATGGATATATTTAATGAAGAGGCTTGCAAATTGTTAAAAAAACTAATAAATATCAATTTTTTTCTTTTAATTTTCCAATTTTACATATTAAAATATTACAAAATTGCTTTTATAATTCTCAAGATTTTCTCCTGTTAGTACCATAAGACTGAGAAATGCATAATTTGAAGCTATACATAACTAGTACGCAGACTCAAGTACTGCATGAAATGGAATAACAATGATGGTGTTAAATCTTTATAATGAAGACAACTAAGGTAATTACATCATTTATATTTATAGAGAAAAATACTTTGACACTGTCTTCTTTACCAAGTCTTACATGGTAAGATTCTTCTGTGGTTCTTACTGGTTTGAGCATCCTTAAAATCATCAGAAAATGAGATAATGCTACAGATAGAATTATGTGATTGTACCTATGTAGGATCTATGGTTGTTTAATAAAATATACAAATATATTCCAAATATGTTACCCTGGGGTCTCATAACAATCTATGAGGTAGTAGAGTAGGTATTATTTGATTTTATGGAAAAATAAATCAATGTTCAAAAGTTAAGAGTATACATCTCTAGTAAATGTTGAGGCCAGGGGCAGAATTTAAATCTTTATTCTTGATTCAGTTTCTTTCTTTAATTCTGATAGTTAGGCTAAACAAAAACTTCTGAATATTTCCTGAACTATTAAGCAAAAAAAAAAAAAAAAAGAAAAGAAAAGAAAAGAAAGAAATTCAGAGTAGGTTTTGCATGCTCTGTTTTGGTGCTCCAGGACTAGAATGTGCTGTAAGTATCATGCTTTTTGTTTGTATATGTATGAGCCTCCACCTATGTGTTTGGTGTATATCACTAATAGATTTTTTTTTAAGAAGAAAGAAAAACATGCTAGGACCAAAAGATCTAAATCAAAATTAAAAGTAGATAAAAGTAAGCCAACAGTGTCAGCCCAATCTGGATACATATACAGGGTACAAGTGTTAAGGATGTAGGAGCCAAGATAAGAGTTGAGTCAGTCTGCACACAAGTGCAAAACAGTGTCAGAGGAAAGTACTGGGTACAATAATGATAAGCATTTAGGAGCCAAGGAAACATAAACACTACTTGTAAAGACCATCTGTATACACAATATAAAGGGACAAGGAAAAAATAAAAACTCCAGCCAAGAACCCAGCAATAATACATTCAGGAAAATAGGCGAAAAGGCTCAGCAGTGGAGGACACAAGTTTTGTTCTGAATGCACAACGCTATTCAGAAGAAGGAGGAAGAGGAGGACGACATTGATGGGAGGAGGAGGAGGGGAAGGAAGAAATGAAGACGGAAGGAAAGAAGGAAGGAAGGAAGGAAGGAAGGAAGGAAGGAAGGAAGGAAGGAAGGGAGGGAGGGAGGGAGGAAGGAAGGAGGAAAAAAGGAAGGGAGGGAATGAGGAAGGAAAGAATGGAGGGAGGGAGGGAGGGAAGGAGGAAGGGAGAAAGAGAGAAACCTGGAAACTGAGAAACATTTATGGTCTTGCCTGGAAACTTCCTAGGAAGCTTGTTTTATTATAATTTAGGGGGGCAATAAGAACATATGATAATCCATAACCAGATTATAGCTTCAGGAATAAGCGAAATCATTGCTATACCTCTTTAAGATAGAAGGGAGGGGTGATGATATAGTATAATTGATATAATAAATTACCCTAAAGCAAGTTGCTGAAAAAAATATATCAACTCACATGCACACATCTGAATATTTTATATTAGGGAAGGGGAAAGAAGCAAAAGATCAAATACTTAGCACCATCACCACAAAGTTATACGACTATATTACTACCCACTTGAATTAAATCATTTGACTAATGGTCATTTGGCTCTTTTACTCATTGACACATTGAACTCATGGTTCATAAACTCATAAACTCATGATAGAAACAACAAATCAACGTGGAGATGCATTCTACACCTGCAAACACTGTTTACAAAATTTTACAATAAATTTCTTATCTTTGGTGCTTTTCTGGCTGAAAAAAATTTGGTACTGTGAATGTTGCTTGAATCAATAAATTGAATGTGTTTTTTGAGAAATGTTCATCTTTTCTCTTTCTATAGGAATCCAATGCTACTTTCTATATGTTCATATCTTCAAAACTATCAAAGTTTAAATCATCACTTTTTTCAGATTTTCTACATTTTAATGACTTTCTGAAAACCCCTATATAGACTAGATGGATACAATGAATAGCTCAATGATATCAGAGTTTGTTTTGTTAGGACTCACCAACATTTGGGAACTTGAAATTTTCTTTTTTTTCATATTTTTGTTGGCCTATGCAGCTATTGTGGCAGGAAACTTTCTCATCGTGGTCACCGTAACCTTTGACTCACATCTGTACTCCACACCAATGTACTTCCTCCTTGGAAATCTCTCCTTTCTGGATATGTGTATTTCTACAATCACAACCCCTAAGATGGTCACAGATTTTCTCAAGGAGAACAAAACTATTTCCTTGTGGGGCTGTATGGCTCAGATGTTCTTCCTCCACTTTTTAGGGGGCAGTGAGATGACTCTTCTCATAGTCATGGCTGTTGATCGGTACATTGCAATATGCAAACCTCTTCACTACACATCCATCATGAACCGCCGGGTCCTCACGGGCTCTGTGCTGCTGTCCTGGGTTGTCGGTTTTGTGCATACAATGAGCCAGATGGTTTTTACTATCAACTTGCCCTTCTGTGGTCCCAATATATTGGACGATATTTTTTGTGACCTTCCCCTAGTTCTAAAACTTGCCTGCACTGAGACCTATGTTCTGGAGTTGCTGGTAACTGCTGACAGTGGACTGTTGTCTTTCATCTGCTTCATACTCTTGCTCGTTTCCTACACTGTCATTCTGGTAACTGTCCAACGTCGATCTTCTGGTGGACTCTCCAGGGCTCTGTCCACACTGTCCGCTCACATTACTGTGGTCACTCTGTTCTTTGGGCCATGTATCTTCATTTATGCTTGGCCTGTCAGTAGCTTTTCAGTGGATAAATTTCTTTCTGTGTTTTATTCAATTATTACACCTTTACTGAACCCCATTATTTACACTCTGAGAAATAAGGAGATGAAAGCAGCCATGAATAGGCTGAGGACCCAACATGTCAGATCCAGACAGATCTTCTAGGCAACAATCATGATGATAAAGCTTTTCAATGCAAAACTCATGTACATCTCAGAATAAGTTGGTATTAATTCATTTTGTTTGTAGACTTAAAAATATTCATAATGTATATTAAAAATATCAAATGTTCCATTATAACATTTCTATAACATGTTTTATTTTTTGGAAGAATATGTTTTAATTAAAATTCAATCCAGGTAGGGTTAATCATTTTTCAATGTAATAAAGAATTAAAAAAACTGGCTCACTAAGTATAGTCGGAAACCTAGAAATGTCCAAGACTAAATTTCATTAAATAAAGAAGAATTGGGGCGCCTGGGTGGCTCAGTCGGTTAAGCGTCCGACTTCAGCTCAGGTCATGATCTCGCGGTCCGTTACTTGGAGCCCCGCGTCGGGCTCTGGGCTGATGGCTCAGAGCCTGGAGCCTGCTTCCGATTCTGTGTCTCCCTCTCTCTCTGCCCCTCCCCCGTTCATGCTCTGTCTCTCTCTGTCTCAAAAATAAATAAACGTTAAAAAAAATTTTTTTAAATAAAGAGGAATTAAATAGGAATTTATTTATCTATTTTTAATTCAGAATTAGGGCACTTTCAGCTAAATTCTCTAGTTGACTAAATGTGCATACGATTGTATGAACTCTTCTAAACTTTTTTTTTTTAACCCTGATTTTTTTTTTAAACATGAAATTTATTGTCAAATTGGTTACCATACAACACCTCGTGCTCATCCCAACTCTTCTAAACTCTTTAACATTTATTCATCTTTGAGAGACAGAGAGAGACAGAGCATGAACGGGAAAGGAGTAGAGAGAGGGAGACACAGAATCCTAAGCCAGCTCCTGGCTCTGAGCTGTCAGGACACAGCCCGACATGGGGCTCGAACTCATGAACTGCGAGATCATAACCTGAGCCGAAGTCAGAGGCTCAACCGACTGAGCCACCCAGGCACCCCCAACTCTTCTAAACTCTTAAACACACACACACACACACACACACACACACACACACACACACACACATAAGCTCAGATTTTTGTGGATCCTAATATGTGTAAGAATTATTACTTTTTTAACAAGGCAAACAGGCTAGTTTCTATGAAGATAGATCTGTCATCTACTTACAAGAAACACATATTTCTTTCTTAAAAAATAGAAATTCTACCTGATATATATGTTACACACAGCTCATTTTACCTTATTCTTTCATTTATGTTTATACACATATTTGTTCTCATGTATCTCTCAAGAATCCAGTAAGAGCATTAATATTGTGTTAATCCCCATGGACAAGGGAAAATGAAGAAGCCCCCTTATGTTCCAGGAAATCACATTACAACAAAACAAGAAGTATGCAAGCTCTCCAAGTTGTATAAAGTGTACTAAATTATAATGTTTCATCTATGGTTCATGGATATTAGAATAAAATGACATTGTATAGCCTCTTTGATATCAAATCCAAATGCTCTGCTCTCTTCTGAACATCCAGGAACATTTTTAGAGGCTTTTACCCAATTCTTTCTTCATTGCCTCTTAAGCAATATGTGCAATATACTAATTATAGATTAAAGGGTGCTTTAAAGATAGTATTGTGAGCCATGTGTGCATGCTATATTTTAGACTAAAATTTTATTTTCAAAACCTAAGGGAACCAGGTCCCTAAAGTTCATTGGGTTCTTTGGGTATATTTGTATTTATTTCTTATGAATTATTTCAATCGTAGAATTAAGGGTAGACATTGATATAGCATGTAGTTTTATCAAATTTCTAACATTTTGCCACATTTTAGATTCTCTTTTACTACCAAAATATTTTATTAGAGATAATCAAGACCCCAAGCAACCATCTTCACCCAGTTCTTTTATTGTAGCAAAGGTCATCATTATCATCAACTCCACAAGTATCATTCCTTTGTATGTTCTTAAAATCATTTCCCTCATATTTCATACATTGTGCATAAAAACATTTTGTGTGTTTTTAACTTGATATAAATGGAATTTATATAAATGTTATTATTCTAAAATGTATTTTTTTACTCAGTTTGTTTTGATGATTTATCTGTTTAAATATGTGCTTCTCTGGTTATTTTTTTTATTGTGGCAAAAATCATACAACATTTAAATTTTTTTTTACATTTTAAATATTTTTAAGTGTACAGTATTGTTACTATGTGTACCTTTTTGTGCAACAGATTTCTAGAAATTTTTCATCTTGCAAAAGTAAAACTCTATCCTCATTTACCAAAAACTCCCCTTTGCACATCTTGCTAGCTCCTGGCAAACACCATTCCACCTTCTGTTTCCAAGAGTTTGACTACTAGAGATTTATGTAAGTGGATCATGCAGTATTTGTCATTTTGTGCTTGGCTTATTTCACTTACCATAGCATCTTCGAATGTTAACCATATTGTAGCATGTAAGGATTTTTTTTTTCTTTTGTAAAGCTGAATTCTAGTCCATTATGTATATATGCCACATTTTCTCTATCCATTCCTCCACTGATGGACATTTAAGTCGTTTCCTCCTCTAAGCTATCGGGAATAATGCTGCAATGAACACAGGTGTGCAAATATGTCTTCAAGATCTTGTTTTTAATTCTTTTAGATATATACCCAGAAGCCAGATTGTTGTATAATATGGTATTTCTACTTTTAATTTTTTGAGAAACTTCTCATAGTTTTCTAGAGTGGCTGCACCATTTACTTTCTTACTAACAGTGCAGAAGGTTCCAATTTTTCCACATCTCCACATCCCTGCCAGCACTTGTTATTTTCTGGTTTCTTCTTGTTTTTATTTTGATAGTGACCACCCTAAGAGGTGTGAAGTAATACCTCAGCGTGGTTTTGATTTGCACTTCTAACAATTAATGATGTTGAGCATTTTTTCATATACTTGTTGGCTATTTGTGTATTTTCCTTGGATAAATATGTATTCAAATCCTTTGCCCATTAAACTGTTTGTTTGTTGTTGTTGTTGTTGTTAAATTATAGAAGTTCTTTATATATTGTGGATATTAAATTTTTTATTTTAATTTTTTATTTGAATATAGTTGATACACAATGTTACATTGTATATAATTTATAAACATTTTCTTCCATTCTATGGGTTGCCTTTTCACTACATATATATATAGTGAATATATATGTATATACTGTGTGTGTGTGTATGTATATATATATATATATACATACACACACACACAAATTACATGAAATGAAAGCATCTTCACTCCTACAGATTATATGAACACTTTGTGATGTTTATAAATTTATAAAATTTAAAATTGTTACATTTAATTATCTTTTCCTTTAGGTTTATGATTCTGTCTTTTATGTAATACATCTTTACATTTGATAGCCCAAAATATTATTTTCTTTTTTATAATTTTTATAATTTTTTTACAAATTAAATAATCACATTTAATTATTTAATCCGACTGGAAGTTAAATTTTATATTGGTATCTGATAGGAATCTACTTTATTTTTATATGAATATAAATTATCATCCAAATACCAGCTACTAAATAGTTTCTCCCTACTGATTGTTACCCTTGCCATATGCCGAATATCCAGGCATCCATTCCTGGCCTCTGTCACCCATTCCAATGGACATTTTGTTTCTCAAGGAAAACACTACACAATCTTAAACATAGTTGCTATTTGTCATAGGGAATCTGCACCCTCAAAATGCTCTACTTTAAATATATCCCTGTTCTTGTCAATCAACTCATTCAGATGATTTTAGGATAACTTACCAAATTCTAGAGAAACAATTTAGAATAGCAATTGAAATCAGAATTTATAGACTTAGAAAAAATTAACAACTTTGTAATTTTTATTATTCTAGTTCATCAGTGTAGCATATCTTTTCATTTTGTTATATTTTATTTTATAATATATTTAGTGATATTTTAGTAGGTTGGATTTAATTTGGCTAAAACCATCAGTACAATGCTGAAGGGAAGGCATTTTTTTAACCCTGAATTTACAGCGTTTGTTCACAAAATATCATGGACTATATTTTTTAAAATTAAGATATGTCTCTTTTATTAATTTCCAATCTTTTAAAATCATAAATGATTGTTGAATTTATGAAAAATTTATGTACATTTTGAGATAATTGTATCTTTCTTCATTTAATCTGTTACACTAGTGGATTGACTTAATATTGTCAACATGTCCTTGAATTTGTACTTGAAGCTCCAGTTTGTAATAATATGGATTTTATTTTGCTTTTCATCTTATCAGAATTATTTTACCAGTTGTTTCTGTTTTGGTTTGTTTTAGAATTGTTCATTGTATAACTTTCTCTTTCTATTTTCTGAAAAGGTTTTAAATACATTAACGATAGCTCAGTTTTAAAAGTTGACTATAAGCTCTTTCACCTACCACCATCTTCTCTAAACTCACACCTACTCATCTTCAGGGAGAGCTCCGACTTCATCTGAGAGAAGCCTTCCCTAATCCTGCAAACGTGAGCAGAACTCTCTGTTGCAGGACTCCAAAGCAGCCTAGATTGCTGTTTTTTAGTGTCTGTCATACTGTAAATTATTTAATCAAATGCTTACATCTATCTATATTTCCCAATAGAACATAAAGGAATCATGAAGTCAAGGACCATGTCTACCGTACTCACTGGAACATCCCTAGCGCATGTCTGCCATACGGTAGTTACTTAATAAACACTGCTTGACTGAGTGACTGGTTAGATTGCAGGTGTCACTGACTTACCTTGTCAAATACATAAGCTCATTCTTCCTTGTAATTTTTAAGGGAAATTGTAGCCAAAATTTGAGAGACACTGTTCTTCATAACAGGACTTAATTAATTAATTGCTTCTTTATATCATGCAGAGAGGAAAAGATTTAGAACACCAGATGTCATTTATCAGTTGTTTTTCCCTTTTCTATAGTATCCTCTATGTAGCATCGAGATAAAAACAATGCCGCAGTTTATTGTACATAAGAGTCTATTTATTTTTATCTTTTCTTCCTAAATTAATTCTTCACTGAAATTATCTCATTCTAAATATATTTATTCCCCTTTAAATGTGACAATTTCCTTATTTTATAAATCTATGTGCATTAATTTACAAAAATGCCGTTCTATTTTCTTTTCCTCTGAATACAATTCATATTGTTTTAATACAAAGAGAGTTCATCACTTCACTTGATCTTAGCCAAAAGGCCGAGAAGCGATGAAAGTTCATCACTTCAAAGCATTGTTATTATTCACTAGTAAACTCTCTGTACTATCTACTCATCAAATGATGGACAGCTAAACTGCTTATGATTTCCTATTACCATAAATGATTTCATGATTAATATTTGTCCAACAGCCCTATGTAGGTGTAAGAATTTCTCTAAGATAAACACCCAGAAGAACCAAAACTGGATAATAAAGCATTTACCCACATAATTTCACTAAATATTACAAACTGCTTTCCAGGGTGACTCTCCAGCTACACAGCAAGAGTTCCCATTGCTCATGTCCCCACTAAAAAATTTACTGTAATTAGCCTTTCTAAATTTTTGTTTAAATGTAAAATAATATCTTGTTGCTCTAATTTGCCTTTTTTTTTTTGCTTTTTTTTTTTGTTTTGTTTTGTTTTTTTTTTTTTTTTTTTGTTTATCAGTGAATTTGGTACCCCTCTCATACCTATTAGCTATTCAAGTTTTCCTATGGCTATTCTTTTAAGATTCTGGCCGACTTAAGTTTTTGAGCTTTTCTTGTTGATTTGCATGCTGTACTTCTGCACTGTTCAATACAGTAGCTGGTAACATATATATCTGTTTATTTTTAAGTTTTTGTATTCATTTTGAGACAGAGAGAAAGTGCGAGTGGGGGAGCGGCAGAGGGAGCGAGTTCCTTCCAAGCAGGCTCCACTGTCAGCACAGTGTAGAGCCCAACTAGGGGCTGATCTCACAAACCACGAGATCATGACCTGAGCTAAAATCAAGAATCAGACACGTAACCAACTGAGCCACCCAGGCACCCCTTATATGTCTGTTTAAATTCTAAGTTGAATGAATTAAAATAAATAAATTGAAATAAAATTGGAGACTAACTCATATTAGTCTCCTTCATGTGTTTAATAGATATATGTAAATAGTGGCTACCAAATGGGACAAGACAGGTAGGTATAAACCATTTTCATTATCATAGAAAGTTCTATTTGGCAAAAGTGATTAAATATTAATATCACTTTAATTTAATTAATAGATTACAAATATTTCTTTTGAATTTCTCATGCATTACTCTTGTCTCTAGTTTCCTTGACTGGATAAAAATTTGTGTTCAGGAACTTATTAAACGTTTGTCTTTTTATTCATTTAAAAAAGATATGATTATAAGAAATTCTTCCTCAACCATAAACCACACAGATATTCCTCAACATTTTCTTCTATTATGATCATATTTTTCACATTTTTGTGGTTAAATATTTCGGCAGACCACCTTTGTATATTTGAAAGGTAGGGACCCAAATTTATTCTTCTCCTCTTAGTTAACCACTAGTCTCAGAAGCAACTACAAATCAATCTGTCCTTTCTTTAGTGTTCTGCTTGGTCATCACATAAGTACGTGTGTGTGTGTGTGTGTGTGTGTGTGTGTGTGTGTGTAAATATGTACATATGTGTGTATATATGTTTATATGTACATTGTATATGTATATCTCATATGTACACTTACATATATGTATCTCAGAAGACATTTGTATGCATATACATACATGACTTGAGTTTTCTACTCAGTTCCATCTCTTCGTCTTTTATTTTATCATCACCTTATTATTTTTGGTGCTCTCACTTGACATATGGTTTAATATCTAGTTGATATGTTCACCTGCTTTGTTATTCTATTCACAGTTCACTTAGAAAATCATGCACCTTTATGTAGGTTTCACCGTGAGCTCATTTAACGCACAGCTAAGTTTTGGGGCATGAGCGGCTCAGTAGGTTTAACATCCAACTCTTGACTTTGGCTGGGGTCATGATGTCACCATTCGTGGGTTCAAGCCCCACATTGGGCTCTGCACTGTCAGTGCAAAGCCTGCTTGGAATTCTCTCCCTCTGTCGCGGCCGGCGCGACAAACACCGAGGTCAGGGTCCTGAGGGTAGGGGAATGCAAGAAAAAAAGAGAGAAGAAAGTTTGGGAACAGGAGGGTCCCCTGGGCTGATGGCCCAAGTGACGGCTTTATTGTTGCTATACACAATCTTTTATAATATAAGACTCTTATGGATCAGGTCATTCTAAGAATAAACAGGTTTCACATGATCACTGCCAGCCAAAACATTTAGTTCTGTGTACCTTGTGAACTTTCTGAACAGGTCACAAGACCTTGTTGATAGATTGCTAGCAAGACACAGTTCCCATGTTTGTGTCTATCTGACTCGGGGTAGAAAAAGGGAGGTAGCATTACTGCCAACACCTGCAGACCACAGGCTTCAGGAATTAACTTTCTCAGCCTTGACAAGGCTTGTGTATGCCCTTGAAAGTGGGGGAATGGGAGGGGGAACCACCGGGTTGGCTTGAGTCAACGGGGAACACTGCTCGACCCCGTCTCAGCCTGGCACCGGGGCCCGGCCCCCCACATCCCTCTCCCTCTCTCTGCCTCTCCCCCACTCATACTTTCTCTCTCTCTCTCTCTCTCTCAACATAAATAAACTTAAATAAAAAATGTAATTAAAAAAGCAGGTAAGAATACATATATTTAGGACAGTATTTAGCAGTAGAATACATATATTTAGGACAATACTAATGTCTTTGCTATGTTATGTCATTCAATTTATGACCATGATATGTCCTTCCATTTAATTAAATTGTAATCCTTATCTCCTAACAGAGGTTTTAATTTTTTCCATAGTATCATCCATATTTTCAACTTGCAAACATAATTTTAAGTTTGCCTATTATAGGTAATTAGTAAAGTTCATTTCTGCTATAATATTAATAATATTTAACAGTGCTTTTATAGGTACATATAAAGGTATATAGTATAGGCATACAAAAAATATATTTGCATATATAAATCTATGTAAATATAAGATAAATAGATATTTACATATATTAAATTATATGTGTATAGAGATACAATTATATGTGTATATATTCATATGTATATAATACATATGTGATATATGTATATTATATGTATACACATATATTTTTATTTCTGAATTTTGAGAGTAAGTTCTAGATATAATGCTCTTTTACCTCTAGCTACTTCAGTATGTATTTTCTAAAACAATGTAATTTTTAAATTTGGAAATGCATAGTAATATGATATGGATGTCTAATCTATCAAACTTATTCCTTTTTTTGCCAATCATGGCAATAATGTCCTTTTAGAAAAGAAAGTATGTGGTCCAGGACCAATCCAGGATCACAAGTTGTATTCCAATGCCACGTCTCTTTTTTTAAAGTAATCTTCAACAATTCCTCAATCTTTAATTTTCATGCACTCACTGCCTGTAAGTAACTAATCTCATTGTTTAGTGGTTTGTTTCCTATGTTTAATTTTGCACAAATGTGAAGATATATGGTTCCTTCCCCCCTTATTTTCCTCTTTGCTTGCGTACCATAGACATTATTTTGGTCATTTCATTTGACACTGTATCCTAGAAATGTCAAGTCACATGACCTCCGTATCAGGTCATAAAGATCTTTCCCATTCTTCATCACAGCTGTGTGTATCAAATATTCTACTAAATATAATGAAAAAAGAAAAGAAAAGCAGCACAAATCAAATGTTCTGTGGCAGCTTGTCACACAACCCTCACAAGCCCTCATCTGCCTGGGACTAAAGTATTCATGTCAGATCAGGGCTACCATATGCTTCAAGATATTCTCATAAATTTTACTCTAGTTTCTCAGATCATTCACTTTCTTCTCATATCAGTGTCACCAGAGTTTGACCTCAATTAAAGAGTCTATATTCACTAATATCTGGATGCCAATATATCAGGGATGTCATTATTTTTTTTTCATAGTTACATTATAACAGCATCCTGTATGAATTCCATATTCTCTGCTGGTGAGGTTTGATTCAAAGTACAAACACTGAAAACTTGCTCCCCATCTCTCCTATCCCACTGTAGGACACTTAGACAGAGAGGGATTGAACCACATTTAAATTCTAGGGAAGTAATCTGATCACATCTTCCCTGGGGTAAGGAGGTGACATGTTTTTGCATTAATATCCGAGTTCATTGCAAATGATTTATATGTAGAGAATTCTGTTTTGTGTCTTCTATTAAAAGCTTTGAACACCTTCACATTTTGGTAATCCCATTAGTGTAACTGCCTTGCCAATAAGGGATTTTTTTAAGGATATATTTCCTGGGGCACCTGCGTGGCTCAGTTAGTTCAGGTCATGATATTACGGTTTGTGAGTTTGAGCCCCACATTGGGATGTCTGCTGTCAGAGTGGAGCCTTCTTTGAATCCTCTGCCTTTTTCTCTCTTTCTCTCTCTCTCAAAAACAAATAAACATTAAAAAGTCATTTAAAAAATAAAATAAAATAAAATAAAATAAAATAAAATAAAATAAAATAAAATAAAATAAAAACAAACTATATTTCTCAACCAGATTCACAGCCAAGATGCAAGTACATGACTTATATTCCATCCATCTCATATCTCTATCCATGGGAGAGTTTTACATGAAAATGAATCATGTGGCACCAGAAGCAACAACATTTGCTTAATCTGATTATTTTACAACCAAAAAAATTTTTTAAACTTAATGGTTGCATAGCCACCTGAAGACAAGAGAAGAAAGTAAGCCACCAGCTCTAAAAATATCCCTAATCTCCCTAGTGGTCTCACTTCATCTGTCCTTTCAAACTGTTACTGCTCTAAAAGATGAAACCATCACAAAACACATTTTGTGAAGCATTATTCTCTCAACAGACAGAATTCCCAATAGAATCACCTACTGAAGATTCTGAGAATTTTCTAGTACACACTACCTGATACCAATAGAAACTATATTCAGAAATCTAGGTTGGAGTTTATACATCTTATCAACCTGTTCCTTCTAAAAGAACTATGAATTCAGAAGATTTGCAGCCATCTAGAAATTTTCCCATCTCAACACATTGCCTGTAACTGTCTCTGAACTGGTAAGCAAAAGAGATGTTGCAAAGATAATAAAGTCAAACCATTTGCCTGTTAAAGCTCACACAAAATAGCAAATGTTAGCTGAGTTTGTTATAATCAGTACTGAAAAGCACACTCAGGTTTGGAATGATGTGTCGGAGATTCTGGATGAGCTAGAAAGAAAATTTAACTCAGAGCTATGAGAATTAAGAGAGATAATTTACATGAATTTCCTAAAAACATAATATGGCAAATAGCAGAATCTCAATAAATGACTGCATTTGTCATTGAGGAAAGATTTTTTTGCCAGGCAGCATGCTAGGAGCTAACATGACAATAAATAAATTTTAAAAATTTATAGTCTTTGAAGAAAGATATATATTTCTATATATATACAAATAATTATATCACTAGGTACCATGAGGGCACAGAGATGAGAAGCATTAATTATGACTCAACCTGTTAGGAAAAGATCCACTGAGAATTTTATGTAGGCATTAAGGACAAAGCAAAAGAGTGATAAAGTCAAGAGGATTCATTTATGTAGGTACATGTATCTCTTCTTGATATGGAGTTAAATTTCCTGAATCTATCTTTTTTACAAGCCTTTTCAAAGAGAGTGAGCCTGCTTCTAAATTAAGCTATTAAAACTTATAGCCAGCTATCAATAACCCATGCTAATTTAAGAAAATTTAAGCATTTTTGTACCTAAACAGATAGCTTTATTCAGGGTTTTCTTTTGATGTGGTTGTTTAGACTACACCAGCTCCAATAAAGAAATTATAGGAGATGTATTGCTGATCTTGGAACTGTTCCTGTGCAGCTAGAAAGAACAAAGAGTTTAGAAAGTATAACACTATGCTATACAATACAGACCTGCCCTGAACTACTCTTAGAACCTGCATAAACAACCAAAATGAGATCACCTGGGATCAGCTTAATTCCAGTGACCTCACCCATAATTACCTCTACTTCTCTGAGCCTGGGCTCCCTTTTCTGTATGATATGCTCAGCAGCCCTGTCCAATTCCTATCCTCAGTGGGAAGAGCAAAAATTCATCACCAACTTTCTTTTCGTTATATATTGAGCTAGAAAACAAAGAAAGGAAAGGGGGCTCTGGAAAGACTGACTAGGTCAAAGTAAAGAAAACAACAAATTGGACCTTACCATTTGAGGAATGAGGAAAAGAATGGGAGTCAATAAAAGAGCAACATAATGTTTATAGTTGGGAGTGCTTGGGGGAGGCAGGGAGGGAACAATTACTGGGACTGGAGAAGTCTTCGAGCACTGAGGAATCTTGAAAGCTGACAGGTGTTAGTTCCATCTAAAACTATGAATTCAGAAATAAAGTTTAAGCTCCTGCATTTAAAAATAATACACTACAGAACACATAAAAGCACGCCTTGGAGACATTGAGAGATGGTTGCAGACCATCACAATAAAACAAACATTGCAATAAAGTGAGTCACATGAATATTTTGGCTTCCCAATGCCTATAAAAGTTATGTTTACAATATACTGTAGTCTGTTCAGTGTGTAATAGCATCCATTATATGTAAAGAAAATAATGTATATACCTTAGGTGAAAAAAACCTTTTGCTAAAAATTGCTAACCAGCATCTGAGCTTTCAGCAAGTTGTAATCTTTGTGCTGATGGAGGGTCTTGCCTCCATGTGGATGGCTGCTGACTGACCAGGGTGGTGGTTGCTGATGGTTGGGATGGGTGAGGCAATTTTATTTCTTAAAAAAAAATGCAACAGTGAAGTTTTCCACATTGGTTGATTTTTCCTTTCACAAATGATTTCTCTGAAGCACGCAATGCATTTCGATAGCATATTACCAACAGTAAAACTACTTTCAAAACTGAAGTCAATCCTCCCCAGCTCTGCTGCTTTATCAATTAAGTTTATGTAACATTCTAAATCCTTTGTTGTCATTTCCACAATCTTCACAGTATCTTTACCAAGAATAGATCCTCTTTGCTAATCTATAAGAAGCAAAGCCTCATGTTAAAGTTTTATTGTGAGATTGTTGCAATTCAGTAACACTGTCAGGCTCCACTAACAATTGTAGTTATTTTGCTCTTTATCTATAGTTACTTCCCCCACTGAAGTCTTGGACTCCTCAGATTTATCCATGAGAGTTGACACTTCTCTCAAACTCTTGTTCATGTTGCTATATTGACCTTTTCATGAATCAAAAATGTTCTTAATGGCATTTAGAAAGGTGAATCCTTTCCAGAAGGTTTTCAATCGACTTCTCCTAAGTCCATCAGAGGAATCACTATCTGTGGCAGTTATAGCCTTATAAAATGTATTTATTAAATAATAACACTTGAAAATTGAAATTACTCCTTGATCCCCAGGCTACAGAATGGATGTTGCATTGCCAGGCAGGAAAACAACATTATTCTCATTGTACATCTCCACCAGAGCTCTTGTGTGACCAGGTACGTTGTCAATGAATAGTATTATTTTGAAAGGAATCTTTTTTTTTCTAAGGAGTTGTCTCAAAGTGAGCTTAAAGTATTCGGTAAATAATGTTGTAAACAGATTTGCTGTTACCAGGATTTGTTGTTGAAATTATAGAGCATCATCACCTGTCTTAGCTAGACCTTCTGGATAACTTTCTGCAGTTTCTACATCAGTACTCGCAGCTTCACCTTGCACTTTTATGTTTTAGAGATAGTTTCTTGCTTTAAACTTCATGAACCAACTTCTGCTAACTTCAAACTTTTCTCCTGCATCTTCCTCACCTCTCTCAGCCTTTCTAGAATTGAAGAGCGTTAGGGCCTTGTGCTAGCTTAGGCTTTGGCTTAAGGGAATGCTGAGACTGGTTGGATCTTCTATCCAAAACTACGAGAACTTTCTGCCTACCACCAAAAATGCTGTTTTGCATTCTTACTATTTCATGTGTTGTTGGGAATAGCACCTCTAATTTCCTTCAAAAACTTTTTCTTTGCATTCACAACTTGGCTGTTTGGCACAAGAGGCCTAGTTTTTGGCCTGTCTGAGTTTTCAACATGCCTTCCTCATTAAGCTTAGTCATTTCTAGCTTTTAATTTGAGGTGAGATGTGTGACTCTTCTTTTCACTTGGACACCTAAAGGCCACTGTAGGATTGTTAACTGGCCTAATATCAGTGTTGTTTGTCTCTGGGAATAGGTAGCCCTGTGGAGATGGAGAGAGATGGGGGAACAGTTGTTGGAGCAGTCAACACAAACATTTACCAATTAAATTTGCCATCTTATATGGGTATGGTTCGTATACCCCAAAAAATTACAATGAAAGCAACAAAGATCAATGATCTCAGATAACCCTAACAAATATATAAAAGTTTAAATATTGTAAGAATTACCAACATATAACACAGAGACACAAAGTAAGCAAATGCTGTGGCCTTAATATCTAGTGGCTCCCATTTCCCCTCTTGGCTCTGGCCTCATGATATGGAGAGATGCCCAGGGTGAACATTGTAAACAAGAGGGGTCTGGAAGCCCCGCCTGAAGGAAGGGACTTCATTTGGAGACAAATGCAGAAAATCTATGTCCAAGGCCTATTGTTTGAAACAATCAAGGTCACAGAAGAAACACCACTAGGGACCCTAAAAAAAATAAAAACTATTTTAAAGGAATAGTATGGAAAACTATATGCCAACAAATTACATAACTTATATGAAATGAACAAATGCCTAAAAGACACAATAAGAAATAGAAAATCTAAAGAGACATATAAGAAATAAACACATTTTGTTCATAATTTTAAAACTTTTCAAAGGAAAACTCCAGGCCCTGATGGCTTCACTGATAAATTCTCCAAATTTTTAAAGAAGAAATAAGACCAATTCTCCAAAAACTCTTCCAGAAAATGGAGGAATGTCCACTCACTCTATGTGGGCAGTTTTACCCAGATACCAAAGCCAGACAAAAACAGCACAAAATAAAAACAAACAAACAAAAAAACTATAAACCAATCTTCCATCAATATAGACTCAATGATATACTACAGCATAGAAACCCACTTTAAATATAAAGACAGATTGGTTAAACATGTAAAGAAAAGGAGAAGGACAAAGTCAGAGGACTGACACTACTCAATTTCAGGACTTACTATACAGCTACAGTAACCAAGACAATATGGTATTGACAAATATCAGTGGAATGAAATATACAATCCAGAAATAGACCCACATACATTTAGGCAACAGATCTTTGAAAGTAGGAGAGGCAATGCAATGGAGCAAAGATAGTTTTTTCAACAAATAACACTTGAGTAACTGGACATCAACATGCAAAAAAAAAAAAATAATAATCTACACAGACCTTACACATTTCACATAATTTGACTCAAAATAGATCACAGATCTGTGAAGTGCAAAAAAATAAATCTCCTAGAAGATAACATAGGACAAAATCTAGATGACCTTTTATGTGGCAATTATCTTTTACATACAATACCAAGGGCACAGTCCACGAAAGACGTAACTGACAATCTGGATTGCATGGAAATTTAGACCATTTCTCTGAAAAAGACAACGTCAAGGGAATGAGAAAACAAGCCATACTTGGAGAAAATATTTGCAAAAGATATATCTGAGAGAGGACTATTATCCAGTATACTCAAAGATTTCTTTAAACACAACCATAAGAAAACAATTTGAGTAAAAAATAAGCAAAAGACCTGATCAAACATCTCACTAAAGAAATATACAGATGGTGAATAAGCATGTGAATGATGTTCAGCATCATGTATCATTAGAGAACTAAAAATGAAAACAAGATCCACAATAAACTTATTAGGCTTACTTACTACCTACACTGACAACATCAAGCACTGGCAAGCATATGGAGCAACAGGAACTCCAATCCTGATTGGGAATGGAAAGCAGTACAGACACTTTGGAAGACAATTTGGCAATTTCTTACAAAACTAAACAAACTCTTACCAAATTCAATCCATCTGTGCTGGTTGCTATTTACCCAAATGCATTGGAACAAAACCCTGCATACTGAAGTTCACAGAGGTTTTTTTCAAAATTTCCCAAACTTGGAATCAACCAAGATCTGCCTCATACAGTGAATGGATATATAAACTGTATTACATCCAGACAATGATATATTACTCAGTGCTAAAAGTAAATAAACTATCCAGCCACAAAAAGACACAGAAGAACTTACAGAACTTTTTTTATTACTAAAAAAAAAAAAGCCAATGTGAAAAGGGTATATTTTGTATGATTCCAAGTATATGCCATTCTGGAAGATGCAAAACTATGGAATCAGTAAAATTTGTAGTTTCCAGGGGTTAGGAAAGAGGGAAAAGTAAGTAAGCAGAGCACAGATGATTTTAGGGAGGTAAAACTATTCTGTATGATACTACAATGGTCAATACATGTCATTATACATTTTCCAAAACCTACAGAATGTACAACACCAAAAGTGAACCCTAATGTAAACTATGGACTTTGAGCAATAATGATGTGTCAGTGTTGATTTACTAATTGTAAGGAATGTTCCACTGTAATATCAAATGTTGACTGTGGAGGTGGTTGTGTATGTGAGAGTACAGGAGGTATATGGGAATTCTGTACATCCCACTCAATCTTGCTGTAAATCTTAAACTACTCTAAAGAAAAAGTCCATTTAAAAATTTAAATAAAAGGATGAGATATATATTTACCATATGAACACAAATCAAAAGAAATCATCAGTGGCTATTTTAGTATCAAAGTATATTTCAGAGCAAAGAATATTACCAGGGATAAAGAATGTTATTTCATACTAAGAAAGAAATCAATTAATCAGGAGGTAGTAACAATTTTAATTATTTATGTCCCACATAACAGAGTTTTAAAATATATGCAACAAAAACTGATAGAGCTGCAAGGGGAAATAATTTTTAAAAATATAATCAGAGAATTGGAAGGGGAGGTCATCGAGAGGACATGACCACCAGTTGACCCATGAGTTAGAACTGGGCAATGGGAGGCTCCCCCCACCTCCCCTGTACTTGGAATGTGCATTCCACGTACCTTCCTCCCTCCCAGAAGCTGCCCCAAGGATACAGCCTTGAGAGAGTGATGTGGTGTTGAGACTGTCAGGACACTATACATGGCTGAATCCACTTAAGGCCTCTGTATTAACTTTAAGATTGGGCAGGTGGGTACAGAGAGCTTCTCATCATGAGGTCATCTATGATGTTGGTTATATATCATACCCGTCAGGATATGACTCTTCTTGCAACTGGAAGTAAAACCTTAATTGAATTTGATGATATAAATCTAGTTAGAGATTAATATTGCCAAAGACATGTCCTGAGTACTTATATGTTAAATGAAAAATACTTTAAAACTTCACTAATGTTTAACGCATAGCTGCTTAAAGAGTAATTTGTCTTGTCTCCTTGTTCTGATTTCTAGAATATGAAAGAGTTTTTCTTGACAAAGAAGTCCCCAAGAGATGTCCAATGTAAATTATTTTCATGATTCTTCTTCTTCCCAGAATACAGAATAGGAGAATTTCACCCAAAGGATTCCTTCTAGTGGTGAATATGTGTCAGCCTGAGGGAAAGTACTTCTACAGATACTGTCTCCACCCAACTGCGGATGTCGTCTCAAGCATAAATCAGAAGAGAAGAGGAAATAGCAATCTGGTCTTAGAGAAAATTTGTGTTTAGTAAGTTATCTCATGTTCTCTGTAACTCTCTTCTTAAAGTAATTTTTAAAATATCTGTATGTATCTGCATTACCCATGTCCACTTGCTTCGAGTTGAGTGTGGCTTGTTTAACTTCTGACCTTTAAAGAAGGTAATATAGTTTTTCTCGTCCCATCCTATTCCTATGGGAGCTTCTATGGTCTCTTTGACAAAGGTGTACATATCATCATCATGCAGAACCACAGAGATGTTCTCAGGTCAGCTTTTGGAAGATCTCCATTCTTTGATGGCTACTGGATATTAGCAAATTCCAGCTATCTTGACTCAAGTGGATTTTTCCATTTAAGAAGATAAAGTTTTTCACATCAGATAGAGTATTTTATCTTAAAACAACTTTTAACATAGAGATAGAAGTAAAAACGGATATATATCCGGTGAGAAGTGATATAAAACTCAACTACTACAGAAATAAGATAAAACTCAGAACCTGAGAGAAAAGGAAAGCACCTTAAACTAGCAGAAGGAACTTGGACTTTCTTCCTGAACATCTCACCAAGGGGGTATCTTAGGCAATGATTAAATTCGCTGAGTCCAAGTCTCTCCTTGAAAAAACATAAATGATAAGATTCTCACAGTTTTAGAAAAATTATTATTTAAAAAAATCTTAGTGGATGAACATTGAATCCAGAAGGGCATGGAAAATGTGTTGCTATATTTTAATACTCCTAAAAGAGTAACTCAATTTGTCTCCTTTCCCTGTTTTTTCAAGTTTACTATTCCCAAAGTTATTATTACATTTCTTGTGAAAATTCTCTGAATTACAGCTAAGAATTTCAAACATGCTTTAATAGAATGTGCTAATGCCTCTTGTAGAGATTCTTAAAATTGAATAACCCCTCTTGGATAAAGCCAGAAGTAAAAGGTTAAAAAGTTGCTAAGCTACTGTAAAGCAAGCAGCATGTCTGAAACTTCTTTTGCATCTGTATATCCTATAGGGTTGCTAAAAATATGCTTGTTAACTAGGATGTAAGAGGTAGTTTTTTGGTTTTTTTTTTAAAGATAGTACCATGTATTTTACTTAAATAACATAGTTGGCTGGTCACTAAGATTGCCTCCAATAAGCTTTGGACACTTTACCGCTTTATGTTGCATATTTTAATGAACAAAAGAGGGAAATAATTGGAAGTTTGTAAGAATGTTTACACTTTTTTTAAATTTTTTTAATGTTTATTTATTTTTGAGAGAGAGACAGAGTGTGGGCGGGGGGGAGGGGCAGAGAGAGAGGGAGACACAGACTCCCAAGCAGGCTCCAGGCTCCAAACTATAGCACAGAGCCTGATGCAGGGCTTGAACCCACAAACCATGAGATCATGACATGAGCTGAAGCCAGATGCTTAACCAACTGAACCATCCAGGTGCCCCTACATTTTTTTTTAATGTTTATTTATTTTTGAGAGAGAGCATGAGTAGGAGAAGGGCAAAGAGAGAGGGGATCAGAAGATCTGAAGAGGGCTCCATGCTGACAGCCCAAAGGGAAGCTCAAACTCATGAACCAACCAGGAGATCATGACCCGAGTCATAGTTGGACACTTAACCAACTGAGCCACCCAGATGCCCCTACATGTTTAATTCTAAATGTTTCCACTTCTTCCTAAGTAATGCCCTAAATTTCACAAACTATATTGTTATTCTGCAAACTACAAAAATAAATTTTGTGGCCAACTTCAGCAGGATCATATCTATATGTACAGAAGTAAGATATTTAAGAGCTGCCATAATGTTTTTCTGGTTCTCAGACTACAACCTGAAATGAACTTTTAAAAATCTGAGTTTGTCATTTCTTTCTATAAGTATTCAGAAGAATCCATCACTCACCACACTCGTTATAATCATCATTAGTAGCAAAATGGTCAAGTACAATAGCCACTTGCTTCAGTTAGCCTTCAATGCAATCAACACAATTATCTGCAATGCCACTGCCTGCTGGTAATGGATCACTAGCATGCCATTTCCCACGGGCAAGGATCTCAGGCTGTGTTCATTCCCAAGGCCAAGACCAAGCCAATTCCCAATCCCCATATTTAAGGAGCTGCTTCCTGGGACCAATTTTGTTACACATTTAAAATTAGAACACACCAAAAAAAGACATACTTGTTCTTTTAATAAAAAAATATCATTTAAAGATGGTTACCTAGGTATTGAAGAACTAAAAATAGACTTTTTAAAGCACTAAGGGATCATTTTAAAAGCAGCTGAAGGAAAAAAAAAATACCAGCTTCAGGGCTGGAGGAATAAAGGGGAGAGTTTGGCATTATTAAAACTCAGAAGCTTAGAGGACCCCACACACTGGAAACTCACACCTATGAAAGGGGGTCAGTGTAGGAGTTTTGACAAGAAGCCTAATTTCTCTAAACCAGTTTCTGTAAAATAGCACTACATTCTCATAGCATGTTAAGGATAAAATGCATAACTTACATAAAACGCTTAACAGTGTCTTTCACAAAGCAAACATACATACTATGAAAGCTCCCAAAGGCCATCCATTTATTGTTAGGATAAAGTTCAAACTGTGATGTTTTTCAACACCTAAAGGCCCTGCATAATGTGGTTTCTGTCTGCAGACACACCTCAAAACCACGCTCCTCATTATCATCTCAGCTTCTCCAGGCCATGAATGGAAAACAAAACAAAAACCACAGATGATACAATCCTAGAAATTCATAGTATATTTATTATTTGCTGTTTGTTTATTGTAGGCGATGGTTTCTTTACAAGGACACCCAAAGCACAATCAACAAAAGAAAAAATAGGTATACTGGACTTCATCCAAACTAAAAATATTTGTGTCAAAGACTCCACTCAAGAAAGTGAAAATAAAGCCTGCAGATGAGAGAACGTAGTTGTAAGACCCTCTGATGAGGGTCTTGTAGCCAGTGGAGTGGTGGCCCTCAAAGAGATAGGTCTATATGCCATATCACAATTCCTGAAACTGTTGATGTGACCTTCCTTGGGAAAAAAAAAGGTCTTTGCAAATGTAATAAGGGTGCCGAGATGACATTAATTTGGAGAACCTGGGCTGGCTCTAAATCTAATTAACAACTGTCCTAATAAAAGACAAAGTGGAAAAGACAAGAATACAGAGGATAAGACCATGTGAAGACAGAGGTAGAGGATGAACTCTTATAGTCACAAGCCAAGGAACATCTGGAGCAACCAGAGCTGGAAGTGGCAAGGAAGGATTCTTCCCTGGAGCCTTGGAGGAAACATAGCCCTGCCAACAGATTGATTTCAGATTTCTAGCCTCCAAAATTGCAGAGACCAAATTTCTGTTTTAAACCACCAAGACTGTTAATTTGTTATGACAGCCCTAGAAAGCTAATACAGGTCTAAATATAAAGAACTCTTAAAACTCAATAATAAAAACACAAGAGACAAAACTAATTTGGACGTAAATTAAAAAAAAAAAAGAAGCTTGGGAAATAAATGTATCACAAGGGAAAAAAAACACAAACGACAAAAGATATGAGATGACATTTCTCTCAAGAAGATGAACAAGTGGCTAACAAGGAACCACATGAAAAGGTGCTCAACACCTAGAGGAATGCAAATCAAAACCACAATGTGATCCTACTTCATATGCATTAGATTGGCCATAATAAAAAATAATAAAATAAAATAACAAGTGTTGCTGAGGATATGGGGAAATTAGGGTGTTCAGACACTGCTGATGTGATTGTGAAATGGTGCAGCCACTGTGGAAAAGTTTAACAGTTCTTCAAAATGGTAAACATAAAGTTACTATATGACAGCAATTCCACTCAAAATAATTGAAAACAGGTGTTCAAACAAGCAAACAAAAAAATAGCACAAATGTTTGTAGAACAGTACTCACAATAGCCAAAAGGTAGAGACAATCCAAATATTTGTCAACATATGAGTGGAAAAGCAAAGTGTGGTATGGTCATACAATGGAATATTATTCAGCCATTGAAATGAATGAAATTCTGACACATGCTACAATATAGATGAACCTTCAGAACATTATGCCCAGTGAAAGAAGCCAGACACACACACAAACACATAAAATTCCATTTATATGAAATGTCCAAAATAGTCATATCCATAGAGACAAAAAGTGGATTCATGGTTGCCGGGAAATGCGATGAGAAGGGAATTGGGACTGACTACTAACTGGTATGGGGTTTATTTTTGGGTGATGAACATGTTTTAGGAAATGAAAAATAGGAAGTGTTGCACTGGCCAAAAGTTATAAAAGGTCAGGAATGTAAATTCACTCACCACAAATTAATTTCCTCTGTTCATGGATGTTCACATGAAAGAAAAAAACCTGAAATATATTATGTTAGAAATGTTGAAAGAAGATCTCAATTGGTTTCCAAATGTGGGCATTTGGAAACAATCTTCATTACCAGGAACAAGGTGCTTTTAAGAATTCATTCATTCCATCCCTGACCACCTACTGAAAATACCCAATAAACACCAGATACTGTGTCAAGTTCTGGCATAAAACTTTCACCTGCCTTCAGGAAGTATACTCCTTAGTGAAGGAACTAGACATTAAATAACCATTCACTGGTGTATCCAGTTACATGTTACATGTACACCTGAAAAGTGTATTCATTATAATTGGGTTAAAAAATCTGGTATATATCCACAGACCCAAAACATCTAGCTTAGTGTGATCATATTTCTGATAATTTTAATTTTCAATTATTGTATTTCCCACTTGACCTGTCTTAGATTGAACACTGTTTATCAACGACTGTCAATAAATCTGTCCTATTTTGTTGTTTTGCTATACATCCAACATTGTACAAAATGTTACTTTCTTAACATCATTTTTCTTTAATACTGATAGATTTGAAGGATGGACTAACTATACCTTAAGGACAACCATACATTGCCGCCAACCTGATTTTCTGTCCTATTTAGGTTACTTCAGTTACTTTGAAAGGAGGCTCAGAAGATACAATACTTTAAATAGCAATAATTTTATTAGTATACATCTTGAAATTGACCATATTGGATCAGATTTCCCAAGATGACTATAAGGTATTTCATTATACAGATTCCGGCCTTTTATTTCTGACACATTAATAACAGTATGAAATGTTAATTCTATTATATTGTCTCATTTTAAAATTATACAAATATTGAATATCATTTGCCTACTTCTATACAACTTTCTCTCTGAAAATTTTTTACTTTTGTCTTTAACTGGGTTTTATTTTCTTGGTTCTTTTCATCTTTGTTTCCTGTATCCTTCATTGTAATTTTGGCCATTCTGGTCTCTTTTGAGTACCTAGTAGTTTATTTCTCATTTCTGAAATGATTTTGTCTTGTTCAAATTTTGTTCTGAGTATAAGTTGGCTCTTACTTTTTATTTCCAAATTATTCATTTTCAGTTAGAGATTTTGAATTACTTTTTTTTTTTTTAATTTTTTTTTTAACGTTTATTTATTTTTGAGACAGAGAGAGACAGAGCATGAACGGGGGAGGGTCAGAGAGAGGGAGACACAGAATCTGAAACAGGCTCCAGGCTCTGAGCTGTCAGCACAGAGCCCGACACGGGGCTCGAACTCCGGACCGCGAGATCATGACCTGAGCCGAAGTCGGCCGCCTAACCGACTGAGCCACCCAGGCGCCCCAGAGAGATTTTGAATTTCTGATCCAAATGTTCTTATATATCTTGTGTTACAGGTTTAATGACATTTCATTTATGATAGAATATTATCATATAATTTTTCTCTGTTTTGTGGCTAGAATCAGTATCAGCTTATGCCCAGATTCCAAAAGAAATAAATTTTAACAGAAAATTAAGTAGACATTTCAGGCTGCCTCATAAATACATACATACATACATACATACATACCCCTCATGAAAATTTCTAAATGAGGAATTTTGCTTAAAAAGACTTAAGATGTGTAGCCTCAGAAGGAATGTTTATCTTAACGGTAGAAGATATTATATTGCCATTTTTATTTTCAGACATAAAAGGAGGAGACATTACGGAAGATATTTCATTAGGCACAATTCTAGATTACAAATAAATACAATATGAAATACATAAGGAAGCAAATTCCATCTCAATATCAGTATAAAATGTCAGGGGTGCCTGGGTGGCTCAGTCAATTAAGCATCCCACTCTTGATTTCCACTCAGGTCAGGATCTCATTATCTGCAGGATCAGGCTCTGTGCTAACAATGCGGAGCCTGCTTGGGATTCTGTCTCTCCCTCCCTCTCTGCTCCTCCTTTTCTCTCTTTCAAAATAAATAAACTTTAAAAACAAAACGAAACAATAAAATTTCAACACGTAAGCATTTTCAAAACACATCATTTTGCTTCGTGGGGTGGTGAACTGTCAGGCCTGTAAGTCTAAACAGCACAGACATAATGCTTGAGCATGGAGTGGTATTCAGTATTGCATTGTATCCAGGCTACATAAAGATATGTAGCAATACTACATAGGAGTTCCTTGTCTTTAACGTTTTCTAAACCCCATCCTAGTTCTATTCTCTTTAATGTATGTTATTTCTTAATTCACATCTTTCTAACACCAGTACACATTTAAAGGGAATAGTTAAAAGCAGAGTTGAGAGGAAGAAGTTATAACTTTGCCCACTTGGAAACCAGATCTTAATATGATTGCAAATACTAAGAGCTGTTTGACTGTTTTTTGTTGTTGTTGTTTTTTGCCCATTTTGTTGTTTTCTGCTTATGTGAATATCAGACAATATATAATCTATGACAAAAATTATATTCATGTAATGGAGTATATCCGTTAACCTAAGTAACAAAGAAAAGAAAAAAGTAGCAGCACACCTGAACCAACTTAAATGCTTTGTTCACCCAAAAAAAAAAAAAAAAGTTGTAAGAATCAATCATTCTGTCTACATGAGAATATATTCCAATCCAGTAACACAGAAAACTTTGTTTACACCATTGCTCTGCAAATACAGCACGGTGACTTCAAATTCATGAGCCACACAAAATGCAGGTTTTCGGTATTTTAACATTTTAAAATAGGCAAAATGGTCTTAGATAAATAAATATGCATATAATCACACCACTGACCATTAACATGGAATAAACTATCTGAGATTTTTGTTCTACTGAAAAATAAATTGTCTTAAGATAGTATATAACCCTTCAACACTTATCCATACAGTATTGCTTGCAGAAGGCACCACTTGTTTTCCCATGAGCTATTTAGGAGATCATTCTCAAACTCAGGAATTGACTACTCAGTCTTTTCATTGCCATCTTCATGTCCTTGTTCCTCAATGTGTAGATAATGGGATTCAGAATGGGTGTGATCATAAAGTCCAAAATGGCAAGAAACTTATCCACTGGCACTGTGGGAAATGGCCACACATAAACAAAGATGCACGGTCCGAAGAACAAAACCACCACAGTGATGTGAGCTGACAGAGTAGAAAAGGCTTTAGACAAACCACCTGAGGAACGTTTCCATACAGTGACCAGGATGAAGATATAGGACATGAGCAATAAGAAGAAGGTGCCCATGGAAATGAACCCACTGTTGGCAGTAACCATGAATTCCATTCTGTAGGTGTCTGTGCAGGCAAGTTTGATAAACCAAGGAAGGTCACAGTAAAAGCTATCTATCTCATTAGGACCACAAAAAGGCAAATGGACAACAAAAGCTACCTGGACCACTGCATGAATGAGGCCAATAACCCAAGCACCGGACAGAAGCAAAATGCACATCTGTGGGCTCATGATAGTCAGGTAGTGGAGGGGCTTGCATATGGCCACATATCTGTCCAAGGCCATGGCGATGAGCAGGACCATCTCAGATCCACCCAGGACATGAAGGGCAAATATCTGGATGACACAGCCCTGAAAGGATATGGTTTTGTGCCCAGAGCATAGGTTATGAATCATCTTAGGAACTGTTAAGGTAGAAAGGCACAAATCAATAAATGAGAGATTGGCTAAAAGGAAGTACATGGAGGAATGTAAGTATGGGTCAAAAGTCACTGTAAACACAACCAAAAGGTTTCCCACAACAATTGTTACATAAAACACGGTAGAGAAAGCAAGGAGAAAATGCTGCACTGGTCTATAGGTAGAAAGTCCCAGCAACACAAATTGAGACACTTCAGAGTAATTTGTTTCAAACATTGGCTTTACCTGGTGATACCTAAAAGAGCAAAAACAAAACAATAAGTAAGGAATTTACCAAAAATTATTATTTTAAAACACAGATTTAAGCTTTCATTAAATCTGGTTTTAAGAAGAAATCTTTAGTAACAGGCAACAGGTGTTTTTAAAATATCATGTTAATTTATCTGTTCAGCTAATATACACACATAGTATAACTAATATTCCTATTGAAAGCTACCATATGTCCAGTTTTGAGGTAAAACACTGACCCTGACTTTAGGAGGCTTACAGGCTAATGGTGGATCTAGACATTAAATAGCTTTAGAGACAGATAGAGCCCTCTTTTCCTTTAAAGAACAGAGTACCATAAGACAATGTGGGTCATCCAAGTGGTGATTGATCAGATTCTGCTTAACAGGGAGTTACTACTGAAAAGTAGAGCCCACACTATGTAAATGCCAAGTTCAAAGATCATGAAACAGGAAGGTTAGCAGGGCAAAGGGATAAACAATTGAGATCAGGCTGGAGTAACAGGCCAGATAGGATGAAAGTTTGTATCCATAAATTGAACTTTGCTTTATATCCTATGAGCAATAGAGAATTATTAGGGATTTTAAGGAGTAGCTTGATATATTTCTGCTGTCAAACAGTCACAAGGCTTCAATGTAAGGAATTGAATGAAAGGCCTAAAGTAAACTTAGTGAGACTACTGAAGAATCATATCAGTGTGGACAGGGTGAAGTATTCAACCAACAAGATTGGAACAGCAGATGGAACTTGGATAAATGGAGATCTTTGCCTTTTAACATAAACATAAGGAAATTTTTAATGAATACTTAAATGTTAAGAAAAAAACAAAAGAAATATATAAATACTAAAAACAAACATTAAGATGGAAAATTCATTCTTAACACCCTTCATTAACAAAACAAGGAGGAAATAGTTGACAGTAACCAAGACATTGAAATCAAAATCACATTATATGTCAATATACACAGATATAGAAGGATAGTATATATAGATATACACATAGGTATTTTTACATGAAGATTAAAGTGCTATAAAAATAAAAGTAAAAACACTGTGGAAAATAGATTTGTTTGTTTGTTTGTTTGTTTTTTTAGAGAGAGAGTATGTGCATGCGAGCAGGGTAAGGGGTAGAGGGAGACACAGAGAATCTTAAGGAGGCTCCACACTCAGTACAGAGCCCAACACAGGACCCAGTCTCGCTAGCCTGGGATCATGACCTGAGCTGAAATCAAGACTCAGACACTCAACTGACTGAGCTACCCAGGCACTCCCAGATGATTAATATTTGTAATATGAAATTACCTATTCCAAATACATTTCAAAATGTTTTATATCAATTTTAAAATGAGTAGAACATATGAAGACTATTGACAAAAGCAAAATGCCTATTAATCATAATCATGAAAAATAAAACACTCAGTAATCAGATAAATGTAAATAAGATTACACTAGAGTGCTATTTAGTTCTAACAAATCGTCTAAGTTTAAAAAAAATGATGATTGTCATGGATGAGGCTGTGAGGAATCAGACACACTCATACAGTGATAATGGTAGTACAAACTAATACAATTCTCCAGAAGGTACATTCAAAATAGATACAAAGAGGCCAACAAATTAGACAAGCTAAAAGAAATGGATAAATTCCTAGAAACATACAACCTTTCAAAATGGAATCAGGAAGAAATAGAAAATCTGAATAGACCAATTACTAGTAATGAAACTGAGTTGGGGCGGGGGGGGGGGGGGGGGGGACTCTCAACAAACAAACATCCAGGACCAGAGGATTTACAAGTGAATTCTATCAAACAATTAAAGATTTAATCCCAATTTCTTTCAAACTATTTCAAAAAATACAAGAGGAAGGAAGGTTTCCAAATCATTCTATTAGGCCAGCATTACCCCAATATCAAAACCAAAGACACTACTAAAAAGGAAAACTATAGGCCAATATTCCTTATGAATAGACATGCAAAATTACTCAATAAAATATTAGCAAACTGAGTTCAACAATATGTTAAAGGGATCACTCACCACAATCAAGTGGGATTTATGCCACAGAAGCAAGGATGGTTCTATATTCACAAGTAAATCAACATAATACATCATATTAACAAAATGAATTAAAACTATATAATCATATAAAAACATACAGAAAAAGCATTTGACAAAATTGAACATCTGTTACTGATAAAAACTCTCAACAATGTGGGTTTAGATAGAATATACCTCAACATAATAGAAGCCACATATGACAAACACACAGCTAACAGCATATTCCATGATTAAAAAAAAAAAATTGAGAGCTTTTCCTCTAGCAACAGGACCAAGACAAGGATGTCCCTTAGTGCTACCTTTATTCAACATAGCACTGGAAGTCATGGCCACAGCAATCAGACAACAATAACAATAACAACAAAATTAAAGACATCCAAATTGATAAGAAAGAAGTAAAACTGTCACTATTTGCAGATACATAATACTTTACATTGGCAATCCTCAAGACTCAAAAAAAAAAAAAAAAAACTACTAGAACTGGTAAATCAATTCAGTAAGGTAACAGGAAACAAAATTAATATACAGAAATCTGTTGCATTTGTATACACTAATAATGAAGTAACAAAGAGAAATTAAGTCACAAACACCAGTTACAATTGCACCCAAAAGAAAAAATATCTAAGAATAAATGTAACAAAGAAGATAAAAGAAGTGTGCTCTGAAAACTATAAGACATTGAAGAAAGATATTGAAAACAACATGCAGAAATGGAAAGATATACCATGCTCATGCACTGGAAGAATTAATATCATTAAAATGTCCATACTACCCAAAGAAACCTACAGATTTCAAGCAATGCCTATCAAAATACAAATAGCATTTTTCACAGATCTAAAACCAATAAACCTAATCTTTGTATGGAACACAAAAGACTCCAAATAGCCAAAACAATCTCGAGAAAAGGACAAAGTTGGAATTATCACAAGCCTTGATTTCAAGATATCCTACAAAGCTATCATTTATAATCAAATATTATGGAACTGGAACAAAAATAGACATATTAGGTCAATGGAACATAATAAAGAGCCCAGAAATAACCCCATAATTATATGATCAATTTATCTCTGACAAAGGAGGCAATAATAAGGAAAAGGCAATCTTTTCAATAAGTGGTGTTGGGAAAACTGGACATCTACATACAAAAGAATGAAACTGGACCATTTTCTTACACTATACATAAAAATAAACCCAAAATGCATTAAAGACCTAAATGTGAGACCTGAAATTATAAAATTCCTAAAATAAAAGATAGGCAGTAATCTCTTGGACATTGGCCTTAGCAACATGCATATGGATATGTCTCCTCAGGCAAGGGAAATAAGAGCAAAAATGAACTATTGGGACTACATCAATCTAAAAGGCTTTGGCACAATGAAGGAAACCATCAACAAAACAAAAAAGGCAACCTATGAATGGGAGAAGATATCTGTAAATAATATATCTGACAAGTGGTTAATATCAAAAAATATCAAAAAATATCAAAGAACTTATAAAACTCATACCAAAAAAACAAATAATTTAAAAAAATCACCAAAGTACCCAAATAGATATTTTTGAAAAAAAGACCTACAAATGGCCAAAAGACAAGTAAAAAGATGCTCACTCACTAATCGTCAGGGAAGTGCAAATCAAAATTATGAGATATCAACTCACACCTGTTGGAATAGCTAGAATCAAAACAACAAGAAATAACAAGTTTGGGCAAGGATGTGGAGAAAAAAGAACCCTCCCTATGTATTATTGGTGAGAGTGTAAATTGGCATACCCACTGTGAAAAACAGTATGGGGTTTCCTCAAAAGATTAAAAACAGAAATACTAGATAATCCAACAATTCCAGTACTGCAATTTACCCAAAGAAAACAAAACCATCTATTCAAAAAGATATCTGCATTCCTAAGTTTATTGCAGCATTATTTACAAGATATGGAAGCAGCCTAATACTAATATATATATATATATATATATATATATATATATATATATATATATATGTTAATATATATTACACACACACACACACACACACACACACAATGGAATATTACCCAGACAAAATAGGGAATGAGATCTTTCCTTTTGTGATAACTTCGGTAGACCTAGAGAATGTTAAGTGAATGTTAAGTGAATACCAAATTATTTCACTTATATATGAAATCCAAAAAGCAAGACAAACAATAATAAAAAATACAGGAACACACTCATAAATATAGAGAAGAAACTGATGGGGGTGTCAGAATGGGCAAAGTAGGTGAAGGGTATTAAGAGATACTCTTCCTGGGGTACCTGGGTGGCTCAGTCAGTTAAGTGTCCAACTTCAGCTTAGGTCATGATCTCACAGCTCATGGGTTCAAGCCCTATGTTGGGCTCTGTGCTGACAGCTTGGAGCCTGGAACCTGCTTCACATTCTGTGTCTCCCTCTCCCTCTGGCCCTCCCCTGCTCATGCTCTGTCTCTCTCTCTCAAAACTAAATAAACATTTAAAATTTTTAAAACAAAGAGGTACTCTTCCTATTATAAAATAAGTAGGTCACTAGGGAATATAGGCAATAATACTGTAATAATATTGTTCGGTGACAGACAGTAACTACACTTATCATGGTGAGTGCTGCGAAATGTATAGAATTGGTGAATTACTATACTCTACACCTGAAGCAAGTATAACATTGTATGTGAACTATACTTCAATAAAAACTAAACCAGAATTTTATGACATGACAATAATAATACACACCAAAAAGTTTCAATTATCCTTCATTTATGACCAAGAATCTCACTTGAAGAAAATTTGCTTAATGCTACAATAGATTAGTTAAAAAATAAGCTATAGGGCTACATATATATTAGAACTATACTTATTAAAAAATATTAGAAATAACCTAAATGTCTACAATAGAGAATTAAATTATTAATGGTAATTCCACCTGAGGAGCCATTCAAACATGTATAATGAAATAAAAGTCAGTAACATCAAAATATATGAATAATTTTCATTGAATAAAAAGAAATGGTTATCAAATAAGATGAATATGAAATCCTAACCCCTAATCCATAACCTTGGGAGAGGTCTCTGAACAGCAGGATATTAGGCACATACCCTAACCCTAACCGTAGATCTGAGAGAGAAACAAATGAATAGGAAACCCATTTTTAAACTTATATGTCCAGGAAAAAAAAACAGAAATTCTTATCTTCTATGTTTATCAATAAATTGTTACTCTCTGGATTTCTGTGTATTTATTAGTTTGAAGCATATGGAATTGTTCTTTCTGTAGGTCCAAAGATGATTAAATTTTAATGTCATAAATTTCAATCTAATATATTAACTAATTTGTTTCTTACATAATTTTCTAAACTGCCATTAAGCAACCAAACTAAATTATGGATGCTTATTTCATGCCTGAATTAAATAACGTGGTTCCCCCAATGCACTGCCACCACCAGTTTTCCCCCCAGCCCCACACTACTAACAACCATTCTTTCTTATGTCATCATATTTCCCTTTTACTACCCCACATCATACCCAGACTCCTGCATGTCACAAGTCTGTGCTTCCTCAGAAGGAAAGCAACATAAGAAGGTGGGAGCATCACGGTCCCACTATAGCCAAGAATAGACTTGAGAAGAGTCAGGCCAGGCAGTAAGTAATAGGAATCCTGAGGGTTACTGTAGCCAAAAGGAAACACTACAGAGGTCCTACTAAGAGAACCCACCACAAGGGCAATGGATGTAGAATTTTATAGCCAATAACAGATAAAATACATAAAGATTAAGCAAAGAATAATGGGGTAATTACAGAACTGAATAGTAGTGGATATGACATCTCAAAGGACCTATAATCAACTCTATCTAAAGATTTTGAACACACAATGTGTGGGTATTTTAAAATATGGATATTCTGGAATACAAAAAGACACACATTTAGTATGTTCCCAACTCTATAAAATAAATAAAAATATTTTAACGACCAACAGAAAAGTCAGTAAAAATAAAAGATTATTTTTTTTCTTAGTCGCAGGAAAATTAGGTGTTTTTCCCTGTTTTTCTCTTTTCTTTATCTTCCAAATGTCAAAAAATCCTTTATTAAACAAGTGGTCTTAATTTGACACATTTCAATAGATAGGAAAAATATTCTCATCAATCAGAGTGGTATATTTGATAGACAAATCAATATATTAACTCTACAAGGAGAAGGTCTAACTTTAAAAAGTGGGAAGGCATGCACAGGTAACTAACACCAGGAACAGCAACAACACATACAACTGGCCAATAAACATATTTATTGATATTTAGTCTCATCATCATCAGTGATCATCATCAATCTTCATTGTTTTGTGTTTTACTGATCAACAGAGAAAGAGAATTCTCAGTATTATCAAGGTTTCAAAAAAAAAGTGCTCTTATACATTGATGAAGGGATTATAAATTAATATTTGTTAGAATTTAAAATGTACAAATCTATTCCTAGAAGTACCAGCATAAGAGCAAATATTATGTACATGCAGCATATATGTTCATATAATATATATGTATTTACAAACAGATACACACATGTATACAAATAATAGAATGTTGTTGGCCCATGTCAATCAATAGAAAAGGTATTAATCACATTTTAGTATATTTATATAATGGAATACCCTGAAGTTCTTAAAATCAACTAAATAATTCTACACATACAGATCTGGAAAGATTTAAATTTTAAGTGAAAAGAAAGTGCATAAAATTAATATGAAACTTTGTGTTTGAATAAAAAAATTCTCCAAGAATGAATACAAAATATTATAAATAGTAAGTCCTGAAAAGTAAGATTACATGTGGCTTTCACTTCCTCAAGTCTGTATTTCTTTTCTGTTTAAATGATCTAAAACAACTTATATTGTTTTTGACTTAAAAAGTATGATTTTTAAATACAAAATAAGGGGTTCAAGATGTACGCCCTTTCAAATTCAGATTATAGTGATATCAATATTCAAATAAGCATTTAAAAATTGAAATAAAGTTTTACAAATGTGTGAACAACTGTATAGTCATAAAAGTATCACAACCGTCACTTTAAAAATGTTCTCAGAGATTCATTGCCATGATAAAGTGACTTGTGAGCAGTCTATTGCTATTGTTTAGTTGATGGATACTAGTAAGAAAGGAGAGGGTAGGAAAAGGCAGGAGAAGGGAGGAGCGAGAAAGGACAGGAGCAATGAAAGAAAAGAAAGAGAGAGGAATAGAAGCAAGGATTACCATAAAGGTTTTAAGAGAGGCAGTTAACATACATACCAAGGGAATATTTCCTGTTTCTTCTGTCGCCTACTTACTGCTTAAAATTACGCAGTGATTTTTCCTGCTCTCTCAACATCACAGCATTTTGGCATATAAAACTCTTGGGAGCTGTCTATACCCCATCTTTCTTGCACCTCACAAATGTCATGAACTACCTTGCTCCTTCATGAATGATCAGCTTTACCCATACTTTTGTTCTGCACTTAAGGCACCCTGACTTTTTTCATTTAGCTGATTATTTCTTATAAAAATTCATTCCATCTATTCCACAACTAGTCAATGATGTCTCACTCTCCTCCAGTCTGGATTAGATATTCCCCTTCTATGCTTTCACATCATACTTGCAAACCTTTCATAATAAATTTTTCATGATAATATAATTTACACATAAATAGTCTCTCCATCTCCCCTGCTAGGTCTATGAGCTTCTTGAGAGAAGGGACTGTGCTTAGTCATAAATGCTGGCCCATGTAAATGTTGTGAGTTTGGGGAAAAAGATGAGTGGTTGGATGGATGTGGGCATGCATATGTATATAAATGCATGGGTAGTTGATGGTAATGGTTTTGTGATAAAGACTTTGATTTTATACTTTATTCCTATTGAAAACTGATTCCAGTAAAATAGAAAACAATTGCCACTCTAGAAATTGCCACAAATATATGGCAGGTATAAGTTTACTCACATTAAAACCAGTTGCTAAGATCTTTTCTAGTCTCTATCCAAATGTAATACAATCAAGACTCAGAAATTTCCCTGTAAATCAAGACATAATCTAGGCATATGGAGCAATGCATACAGCCTGAAATGAAAATTCTCACTTCCCTTGGAGAGACCAGCACCACTGGGTGTCCAAAAAGTGCTTGACGAATTGGAAAACAGAAATGGAGATTTATTATTTTTATTATTTTTTTAAATTTTATTTATTTATTTTTGGGAGAGAGACAGCACAAGCAAGGGAGGGGCAGAGAGGGAGACACAGAATCTGAAGCAGGCTCCAGGCTCTGAGCTGTCAGCACAGAACCCAACACGGGACTCGAATCCACAAACCATGAGATCATGACCTGAGCCGAAGTTGGTCGCTCAACTGACTGAACCACCCAGGTGCCCCCAGAAATGGAGATTTGAAAAAAAAGGAAAGAGGGAGAGATTTTCTAATGTTGTGCCATAAATGTATACACTGTTAGGATAAAAAGAATAGACAATAATTTTAGCAGGCTATTGACATAATATCTCCACTTACCTGGCCAAAAAAAAATTTTTTTTAACCCAGAAAGTAATATTTTCACTGTTACTGGATCTTTTAAAAAAATGTTTCCCTCTTTGATGCTATATGGGTAGTGCTTCTCACAGCTGCTCCTGCTCTAACAATAATCTAACACCTTTTGGGGACCACTTAATGGTTCCATGACCTGAGTCCCCAAGCCACTCATCATGCGAGTTTTACTTAATTCTCATGGCATGGCATTAAGAGAAGGAAAGAGTATTAGAAGTTTGGTTAAATAAGTAAATGGAAAGCAAAGGAAACTACGTATAATAAACTATGACAGCAAAATATCTCTAAGGAAAGTTAGCATCTTCTAAAATTTTAATGTCTATTTATAAACTAATTATCATTTAGATCAAATACCAGTGAAAAAGGAATAGTTATTAACAAACTCATTAAGAATTATTTAGGATATTTTTGAAAGCATATCCATGGACTATCCTTGGAAACACTGTACTTGCTTTTTACCTCATTTATACAATTAACATCCCCATTTTAGAGATACTAATATTATATACCAGAAAAAGACTAAACATGTTGGCAAAGGTCACTATGCTAGAGTCAGATCTACATTCAAAAACCGTTATTTTTTAATTTCAAAGTACATGGATTTAATCCTACACTCTACTGCATCCTTTTATATAAAAATAAGAATTTACAGATTTGTCTTTTAAATTTTCTGAGTGTTTTTACACATATTATCTCATTTATTCTTTCAAACAAAATGGTGAGATGGAAATGCAATATTCCTCCCTATCAGATGAAGAAACAGGTTGTCAGTTATATCCAGTTAATAGCAGAAAATAGTTAGAATTCATGTTCCTTGGGATTCAGTGCAGTGATCTTTTTCTTCATTAACTGAATGCAGACATACTGAATGTCTCTAACTGCTTAGAAAAGCAATGTCTTTTTTTAAGACACAAGAAAAAATATCACACATTCTTGTATCATGTAACACTATAAGAGCTCCATTTGAACATATTGTTCTAATAAACTTGATTGTTATTAAATTGTTAATAATTATTCTCATTATATAAAAATTTTTAAACTAAATTCTATATAATATCTGACCTGGAGAGTTTAAAATGAGCAAAAACTTAGTGTGTGAATTTTAAGATACTTTTTTAGATCAAAACTGAATTTTCACCTAAATATCTAGTAGAGGGAAAGGTAAACCTAATCCAACTATGACTGAAAAACAATATGCCAAAACAAAATGGACAACTAAAATCTTAATTCATAATAGAAAATAATATGTCCTCATTTATCTTTCTCAGGTATTTAATTTTATTGAGGGAAAATTCACACAACACAAGATCATTTGAAGGGTAGAATCCAATGGCACAATTCTGTGCAACCATAACTTCTATCTAGTTCCAAAATATTTCCATCACCCCAAGGAAAACTCCATATCCATTGAGCAGTCACTGGCCATTCCTCTCTTCCAGCTCCTGGCAAACACTAATCTGCTTTCTGTCTCCATGCACTTACCTATTCTGAATATTTCATATAAATAAAATCAAAACAATATGTGACCTTTAATGTCTGGCTTCTTTCATTTAGAATTTTCAAGTTTATATATATTGAAGTGTATATCAGTACATTTCTTTTTATGATTGAGTAATATCCCTTTGTGTGGATAAACCACATTTGTTTCTCCATTCATCGGATGATAAACATCTGCATTGTTTCCACCTTTGGCTATTGTGAAAAGTTCTACTAAAAATATACATGCACAAGATTTTTTTTACCTGTTTTCAAATATTTTGTATAAATACCTAGGAGTAGAATTAATGGGTTATATGGTGTAGAATTAATGGATTATATGGTAATTCCCTGTTTAACTTTTTAAGGAAATGCAATACTGTTTTCCACAGTGGGTGTCCCTTTTTATATTCATACTAATGATCCACAAAAGTTCTAATTTCTCCACATCCTAGCCAACACTCATTTTGGTTTTTTGTTTTTTTTCTTGCTTATAGACAACTTAATGGGCAAAAGGCGGTATTTCATTGTGGTTTTGACTTATAATTCCCTAATGACTAACAATGTGGAGTATCTTTTCATGTGTTTGTTGGCCATTTGTATATCTTCACTGGAGAAATGTCTGTTCAGGTCTTTTGCCCATTTTTATTGAGTTGGTTTTTATTTTTACTGTTGAGTTATAAGAGTTCCTTAAATATTGTGAATAGAAGACCCTTATCAGATATATGACTTGCAAATATTTTCTCCAATTCTATCTAACAAACTATCTTTTCACTTTCTTGATATTGTACTTTGATACACAATATTTATTTATTTTTTCTTGATGTCATACCTCCTCAGGCTGTTCTTGGCTGTAATAGTTACCTAGACTTTCTTTGTATTTAATGACCTTGACAGTTTTAAGGAGCACTGGCCATAAATGTTGTAGGATACCCTTCTATTGGAATGTATTTGATTTTTTTTTTCATGATTAGACCAGAGTCATGGGTTTGGGGGAGGAACACCACAAATAAAGTGCCATTTTCATCACCTCCTATAAAGGTTATATTCATTTCTCATGGCCTTGATTATCAGGCTGAAATAGTGTTTGTCAGTTTTCTTCATTGTAAAGTTACTTTTCCCTGCTTTCCATACTGTACACTTTGGAAAGAAGTCATCGTGCTGAACCTGTATTTAAGAAATGAGGGGTTATGTTCCTCCAGGTTTAGGTTAGAATGTCTACATAATTTACTTGTAATTCTTCTGTATGGAAAATTTCTACCCTAATTATTAATTTATTCAATCATTTATATAAATATGGGCTCGTGGATATTTATTTTATAATTTGGATTAAGATACTTATTTGGATTAAATATTATTTTATTTTGTTGTACAAATTTTTTCAGTTTAGCCCAGTGGGAGCTCTTTCATTTGGCTCCTGATATACCCTGATATCCTCCATCAAAATGGGTGAGTTTGTATATATTTGAACATTTCCTTATTTTCTGGCATTACAGAATGTTCTAGGCTTGTCTTGTGTATTTCTGCCCTATTTCTATAATCAGCCACTTCTCCAAGGATATCTGGTTCATTTTACTGGAGATGATATTAGAAACAAACATCTGGGCACTACACATGCTCGTTGTTGCCAGGGCATCATTCCTTTTAGGTTCTCATTGATGACACAGTATGCATAAAACCACATATCCAAAATTATACTATCATATAGAATAGTATCACTGCACTGAAATCTCCTGTACCTCACCTATTCATCCACCCCACTGAACCCCTGAACCCTTGATAACCACACATCTTTTCACTGTCTCCGTAGTTTTGCATTTTCCATAATGTCATATAGATGGAATAAGTATGCAGTCTTCTCAGATTTGCTGCTTTCACTTAGCAATATACACTTCAGTTTCCTAAATATACATTCATGACATGATACCTTATTTTATTTATTGCTAAATAATCCATTGTATGATATACCACAGTTTTTTTAATCCATTCACCTATTAAAGGACATCTTGGTTTTCTACAGTTTTTGGTAATTATGAATAAAGTTCCTATACACATGCAGTTTTTATGGGAACCTAAGTTTTTAACCAATCTGGTAAATACCTAGGAATACTATCACTTTATCTTATGGTAATATTATCATCAGCTTTGTAAGAAACTACCAAAATGTATGTCCCATTTCCTATTTCCACCAGCAGTGAATGGGAGTTTTGAAAAAAATTTTTCAGTTTTATTGAGGCATAAAAGAAAGACAAATACTACATGGTATCACCAATATGTGAAATAAAAGAAAAAAGCATAGAAACAGGGAGTACAAAGTGGTTGCAAGGGGATGGGGAGGGGAGGGGAGGAGGAAATAGGGAGATGTTGGCAAAAGTACAAACTTTCAGCTATAAGATGAATAAGGTATGAAGATCTAATGTAAAACAATGTTACTACAGGTTGCTAACAATGTATTGTATAATTGAAAGTTGCTAAAGGAGTAGAACTTAAGTGTTCTCACAAAAAAATTAAATAAATATGTAAGGTGATGGATGTGTTAATTAATGTTTTTATAATGATGAGGATAATGCTTTTACAATGTATATGTATATCAAATCACCACGATGTACACTTTACATTTCTTACAGTTTTGTTAAAGAGAGTTCCTCTTGCTCTGCATCCTTGCTACCATTTAATGTTGTCAGTTTTTTAAGCCAACTTAATAGGTATACAGTTGTATCTCATTTGTTGTCAAAAGTTGAAATTCCTCAATGACAAATGATGTTGTGTCTTTTCATGTGTATGTGTGTATGTGTGTGTTTGTTTCTCTGTTTGTTTTGCCATCTGTATATCTTTTATGGTGAGGTTTGGTCTGTTTAGAATTTTTGCCCATTTTGTAATTGACTTGTTTATTTTCTGAGGGTTGAGCTTTAAGAATTCTTTGTATATTTTGGATATATTTCTTTATCAAATATGTGTTTTCCAACTATTTTCTCCCAATCCTTGGTTTGTCTTTCAATTCTCTTAACATGGTCTTTCACAGAACACAAGTTTTTAAATTTTAGAAAGTTCTACTTATCAATTTTTTCTTCCATGTATCATGTTTTTTGGAATTGTGTCAAAAAACTCCTCTCCAAATCCTAGATCACTTAGATTTTGTCCTCTTTAACTTCTAGATGTTTTGGAGTTTTGCAATTTATATTTAATTGTATGATCCATTTTTAGTTATTTTAGTGAAAGACAAAAGGACTATGTTTTCATTCCTTTTGTGCATATGAATGTCATATTATCCCAAAACCATTGAAAAGACTATCATTTCTCCACTGAATTGCCTTCGCTCCTTTGTCAAAGACCAGTTGACTCTGTTTTCATGGGTCTATTTATAGACTGTCTACTCTCTTCCATTGCCATACATGTCAGTTTTTACACTAATGCCACATTATCTTGGTTACTGTAACTTTATAGCAGTCCTTGAATTCAAGTAGTAGCTATCTCCTACTTTGCTCTTTTTCAGTATTGTGTTGGGTATCCAAATTTTTTTCTTTCCATATAAAGTTTAGAATCAATTTGTCAAAGTTCACAAAACAGCTTGCTGAGGTTTGGGTTGGGATTGCATTAACTCTCTAGATCAAGTTAGGAATAATCCACATCTTAACAATATTCTCCACTATTCAGATATTCTTTGATATCTTTTTTTTTACTTTTTTTTTTTAACATTTATTCATTTTTGAGAGACGGAGACAGAGCATGAGTGGGGGAGGGGCAGAGAGAGCTGGAGACATAGAATCCAATGCAGGCTCCAGGCTCTGAGCTGCCAGCATAGAGCCCCACATGGGGCTTGAACTCACAGACCATGAGATCATGACCTGAGATGAAGTTGGACGCTTAACTGACTGAGGCACCCAGACACCCTGGGTCTTTGGTATCTTAACAGAGTTTTATAACTTTCTGCATATATATCACATATATATTTCATAGGATTTTACCTAAATGTTTCATTTTTCGTGGTAATATAAATGGTATTGTTTAATTTTAGATTCCAATTGTGTAGGGCCGTATATAGGAAAACAATTTACTTTGGAATATGAATTTTGTTTTTATGACATTGCTATAATTGCTTATTAGTTCCAGGAGGATTTCTTCTCATTTGTTTGGTATTTTCTACGTAGAAAATTATGTTATCTGTGAACAAACAGTCTTATTTCTTTGTTGTGAGTCTACATACCAATATTTTTCTAGTCTTATTGCACTAGTGAGGGCTTCCAGTATAATGTTGAATAGGAGAAATGAAATATTGTTGCAGTATTAGGGGGGGTAAACAATCAGATTCTCCCTCTCAAGTGAGATGTTAGTTATTTTAGTTGTTGGTTTTCATAATTGTTTTTTCACCAAATTGAGAAAATTCTCCTCTATTGTTAGTTTGCTGAAAGTTTTCACCATGAATGGGTGTTGGATTTTATCAAACACAAAATGCACCAAATATTTTAATGTATCACCTCATATGATCATGCAATTTTTGTTCTTTAGCCTGTTATAATTTAATTGCTTTTCAAATGTAACTAGAATAACTCCCCATCGGTCTTGGGTATAATCTTTTTAAATATTGTTGATTTAGATTTGCTAATATTTTGTTAGGGATTTTTCATGTGTGTTCATGAAAGATACTGGTCTCCAGTTTTTCTTTCTCATAATGTCAACATCTGATTTGGCTATAAGAATAATACTAGAAGGGGCACTTGGATGGCTCAGTCAGTTAAGTCTCAGACTCTTCATCTCATCTCAGGTCATGATCTCACCGTTCGTGAGTTTGAGCCCCGCATTGGGCTATGCACTGTCAGTGCCAAGCCTGCTTGGAATTCTCTCTCCCTCTCTCTCTGTCCCTCTCCCACTCATCTTCTCTCTCTCACTCTCTCAATATAATAAACTTTTTTCTTAAAACAAAGAATAATGCTAGAAAGCATTCCCTTTGCTTTTTATTTTTGGAAGAAATGGTAGAGAATTAGTATCATTTATTCTATAAATGTTTGGCAAATTCACCAGTGAAATGAATTGGGCAAGTTGCATTTTTTGAAGGTTATTAATTATTGACTCATTTTTTTATTACAGATAAGCCTATCATATTATCTATTTCTCTATTAGGTAAGTTTTGGTAGTTTGTGTCTTTCAAGGAATTAACTGATGTATTTCATCTAAGGTATCAAATTTGTGGGCTTAAGGTTGTTAAAAAATATCTCCTTATTATTCTTTTAGTATTCATGGAATCATTAGTAATGACTCTTCTTTTATTTCTAATATTGGTATTTGTGTCTTCTCTCTCTTTCTTTTGGTTGCCAGGCTAGAAGTTTATTACTTTCATTGATTTGCTCAAAAAACTACCTTTTTAATGTTGTTGGTTTTTTCTATTTTGTTTTAAATTTTATTGATTTCTGCTCAAATATTTATGTCTTTTTTTCATTCGCTTTAGGCTTAACTTGTTCTTTTTTCAGTTTCCTAACATGTAAGCTTAAAGTACTGAGTTTAGATCTTTCATCTTTTCTAATATATGAATTCAATGCTATAAATTCCCCTCTAAGTACTTTTTTCACTGTGTCCCACACATTTTGATAAATTGTAGTTTAATTTCCATGTGGTTAAAAACATTTTTAGGGGCTCCTGGGTGGCTCAATCCGTTAAGTATCCAACTTTGGCTCAGGTCATGACCTCACTGTTTTGTGAGTTTGAGCCCTGCCTTAGGCTCTCTGCTGACAGCTCAGAGCCTGGAGCCTGCTTCGGATTCTGTGTCTCCCTTTCTCTCTGTTCCTTCCCTGCTTGCATTCTGTTGTCTCTCAAAAATAAAGATAGATTTTAAAAAATTGCCTTATCATTAGATGGGGGGGGAAGCATATTAATCAGGCTGGGTCTTTCAGTATTTTTTTCACTGTAATGGATTAGGAGCCCCATTGCCTAGCAGCTGGAGAAATACAGAAGTACAAGTTAAAAGCCATTGGAATTTTTAATCTAGTTGTCTATCCAAACTACTCAAGACAAAAAAAAAAAAGGTATTTTTCAAATATTGGTGAGAAAACAACTTAGAAAAACAACTCAGTTTAAGTTGCCTTAATATTTACTACTTTTTCTTCAAACAAGCAGTTGATGTAAAAAATAATAAAGTCAAATAAAAGAACAGAATTTAATTGCCCCCCTATTATTTCATAGAAGCCCATTTGAATTCAGGTGGTCAACACAAACAAAATTATGAGCAGTCTGCTGATCAGAGACCTCAGTGACACTAATCTATTGCTCAGTCTGGGAGAAGATCCAGGCCAACATTCAACAAGTCTACCTACTACTAAGTAAGTAAATTCCTTTTTGTGTAATAATTACTTAACTCCAAATTACAATTATTTTTGAGTCAGTGGTCTTAGAATGGCCCTTCCTAACATAATACAGAATTCTAATTTAAGAAATGAATGTCTATGTCTTTTTCCTAACATCCCCTGTGATATATACACATGTATCCCTTTTTAAGTTGGCAACAACTCATTTCCAGACATCGTTATTTAAACTTTACCTCCTTCCTCCACCTTAAACATTAGTGAATAGTGTAAATCCAATAGGAATTGTTCTGAGACTTTTTTTTTTAAGTTTATTTATTTTCAGAGAGACAGCATGAGCAGGGGAGGGGCAGAGAAAGAAGGAGAAAGAGGGAGAATCCCATGCAGGCTCCACATTGCCGGCACAGAGCCCAATGTGGGGCTTAAATCCATGGACCATGAGATCATGACCTGAGCCGAAGTGAAAGGCTTGACTGAGCACCCAGGCACCCTCAGTCTTTTTTCTTTTCTTTTCTTTTCTTTTCTTTTCTTTTCTTTTCTTTTCTTTTCTTTCTTTCTTTTTTTTTTTTTTTTTTTTTTTGAGAGAGAGAGAGAGAGGGAGAGAAACAGTGGGGGATGGGCAGAGAGAGAAGGGGAGACAGAGTCTGAAGTAGACTTCAGGCTCTGAGCTGTCAGCACAGAGCCCTACATGGGGCTCAAACCCACAAACCATGAGACCATGACCCAAGCCAAAGTCAAATGCTTAACCGACTGAGCTACCCAGATGCCTTCAAGTTTTGAGTCTTTTTGAGTTGTGTGCATGTGTTTTAACTCTCATACCTGAGCTTATGCTGTTGTGGGTTCTCTGCTTACTTCTACCAGGCACTTATTCAAGGTTTCATAATCACTCTCATACAGCGTGGCTGATCTACTGGCCAGCAAACATTCTAGTAAAAACCTTAGTCAGCTGTGGATGTTGACACGTGCTTTAGGATTATGATGTACAATATAATATGGTTCCCAAAGTGACTTGCTAATGTCCAGGATGATTGATTGATAGGTGATTAAAATCCCTGGTAAATCAGGGCACCTGAGTGGCTCAGTCAGTTGAGCATCCAACTCTTAATTTTGGCTCAGGTCATTATCCCTGGGTCATGGGATTGAGCCCTATGTCAAGCCCCACATCAAGCCCCTTGTCGAGCTCCACACTGAGCTTGGAGATTAAGATTCTCTCTCTCTCTCTCTCTCTCTCTCTCTCTCTCTCTCTCTCTCACACACACACATTCTCACTCTCTCTCTCTCAAAATAAAATAAAATATAAAATAAAATAAAATAATAAAATAAAATAAAAATCCCTGGTAAGTGAATATATTAATATAAGCAAGAGGTATTGCTCTCATCCTTTATCACAATTACATTTTTCTCAGTCCTTTAAAATTACTTCCCTCTGCCTGATTGGACCCACTTTAGGAAGATGATATATCTAAGTGCCCTTTGCTACATAAATGCTCATCTTAGGTGAAGTCTCTGAGACTTTTCACTCTTTTAGTTTTACCTAGGGATAAGTGAGCAAGATCTAATTAGGTAACTACTCCATTCTCCCTCAAAGAATAACAATCTTAAAACCTCTCTCATTTGAACACATTGACCCACTTCTCTACCATGGTTTCTTCTTCCTTGGTGGAGCTGAAATTTAGGACTCATTTACTCCCTAGAATACCTACATAGAATGTACCAGACACAGGGATAGTGACTATGAAGTCTATACTTGGTAAATGCTTGGAACTTGTGTAGAGTCCCCCACCAGTCAGGACTAGTGAAATGCCTATTTAGCAAATGTTCTCTAACCAAGAGAAGAGAAGGAAATAAACAACAGAATGTGTTTGCAATACACTGCATCACAGCCACTTCTTCCTGATGAGCTAACGTGGGGTTGAGGTGAAGGTATATAACGCTGCTTCACTACATATTCAATGTTATTTTAGTGTAGTTGCCATAATTTAAAATGTTTGTATTCTCCAGACTGTCTAGAATGTTCACACAATGCAATAACTGGTTTATTTACTAGTTTACATGTGGTTTCCATTCCTTAAACATAACCATCTATACTTTAACGTAGTGATGTTTCTAGGCTATGTCTTGAGATACCACCTTCCTTTGCCTGATCTTTAGCCAAGCTGACTAGTGGATTCACATCACTGACACTATCCACATAGTTAATGTCAAGTCCAGCAATCCCATCCTTATGCCTCATTGTTTTTCTACATTAGATTTCCAAACCCTAAGCATCCATCCTTAAACTGTGAAGAGAACATTTTAAAAATATACCTTTACCTGAGCATGTGGGTGGCTCATTCAGTTAAGTGTCAGACTCTTGACTGCAGCTCAGATCATGATCTCACAGTTCAGTTCATAAGTTCGAGACTTGCATCAGCCTCCATGCTGACAGTACAGAATCTGCTTGGGATTCTCTGTCTCCCTCTGTCTCTGCTCCTCCCCTGCTTACTCTCTCTATCTCTCTCTCTCTAAATAAATAAACATTTTTTAAAAATTAAAAAATATAAATATGTCTTTACTTTTGAACAAAAAATGAAATATGTTTTAAATAAGTTTTCTCTTTGTTTTTCTAAGAGTAGTAATCACCATTGAAAGAAAGATACTTAAGCATAAATTAATTTTAAATAAATTTTAAACAAATTAAAGTACATTTCTATATCTTATCTATTCAAAAACAAACAAGACTCCTCCCAAAAATATGTGGATATGTGTACACATAATTGTGTAATTGAATTAAAAGGAAACTGAAACAACCACCAAAAACATGAACAGACTTGTGTGTGTGTGGTTAAACAAAAGTAACAAGAAAAGGCAGATAGAGACATATTATCATATTTCCTTCTCAGACCTCTAAAGCGTTGCATTCTGATCAAGAATACTTGATTTATGTAATACTTTGTAAGTGAAAATAAAAAGGTAGGCTTCCATTATTGTTTTGTTACCTAAAAGAATATTAATAATGTTGACTTTCACCCAATATAAACCCAGAACTTTGCTCATGTAACCACAGAAATTCTCGAGACTTCAAAATGTTTTTCTACCCTCCATTGAAACCCCACAAAACCAGCAATTCAAGGCTGGCTGTTCTGTCATATACACAGGTGGAGTATATCGGCAACCAGCTCATTTGTCTTGACTGGTCTTCTCTGACCACTCACCTAAGTCATCTGGCTCCTGAAGGGACTAGAAATAGCAATTTCGTTTTAAAATAATATAATTATTAAATTAAAAAGTTAGCCAAAGAAATGTTTTAAAACTGTGCTTAACTTCTATCAGTGGAACTTTTATAATTAATTGCACTGACCAGGTCTGTCTTTGATTTTAGCAAAAGGTACACTTTCAAGTGATTTTCTCAATTCAGAGGAACTCAGAAATTAAGAGGTCCCAAAGGAGCATAGATAGCTTGGGTAAGTGAAATTTTCCTACCCCAGAAGGTAGTCTCTACAATGAATATATACCTCACACTCTCACATGGATACTGGTCACAACAGAAAATGGATTATTTGTTTTGCTGCAATATGAGTTTATTTCAGATTCTAGTTAGAATACAGACAATACTTTATCCATGGGAAAAAATATGGTCAAATATGGGGTCTCTCTGATAGGAAGGTACAGTCTATACTCTCTAAATTTCTTAACTACTCCCTTAATTCCCTTCCTCTATCACATTTAAGACAATTTTACAATGTTTTAACACTATATTTCCATTAATACTAATTGGGATGGCTTGGAATTTTTGCAGTTTCCAGAAATATCAAGGGTTTCTTCTCCTAGCTACATTTGGGACTTCTGGACTCCATACAGCATCATAAAGAACACTTGCTATTCAGTCTGACAGCTCCCGAAATGCCCTGGTTGAGGAAGTATTTGGGTTCTCACAGCACCACAGTCATCAGGGGCTACAGTTTTTTCTGGATTATGTTCCAGGCACAGGTATGTAGGCATAAATAACAGAAATTTCCAAACATGGAAAAATGGACTGTTAATAATTTAGCTCAGGAAAAATCCTGATAGAAAATACGGAATGAAATCTCTCAAAAGTTGTAACAGTCAATAGTTACCGTGAGAATGGAATTATGCTTTTGGAAATGAAGAGTAGGAAATGCGGAATGATACCAAAGAAGGAGAAAGCACTGGAGTCACAAACATTGGGTGTGCATCCCACTCCCCACCCCAGCCACACTATTTCTCTGTTCTGAGACTTCCGACAGGTTACAAATGGGGACCAACCTCAGGACCTATTTCATGGGGTTATTGTAGAGATTAAGTTAGACAATGTAGGTGAAAATATAGTGGGTATTCAGAGAGATAGAGAGAGCAGGCAGACACAGAAAGAAACAGGGAGACTTAGTTTTTACATGGCCCTAAAATTCATAGTTCAAAACAAAAAAATAGGTATTGTCTAATTTCCTTCCTTCCTTCCCTCTTTCCTTCCTTTTCTTTCTTTCTTTCTTTCTTTCTTTCTTTCTTTCTTTCTTTCTTTCTTTCTTCTTCCTTTTCTTTCTTTCCTTCCTTCCTTTCTTCCTTTTTCCTTCCCCCCCGCACCCCATCCTAAGTTTTGATTCTCTTTGGGGAGTTCTGCTTTAAGTCATTTGATTTTACTATTATACCCTTGGAATCAAGATTTAATTCTCCCACCTAGGACATGATTGAAAATAAATTATAACAGTGTTATTAATATGACTATTAATATAGTTAATTTAGTAGTAATATTTTGTCTTTTGTAATTCAACTAAAATAATGTTAACAACTTTTAAAGCAAGTATTAGGTGAGCAAGCAGGCATAGGCTTTTACTTCTTTAGTATAACCTACAGAACCTATTTTTTCATCTATAGTGTCCAAAAGTGATCAGAGTACACAGTAAAAATAAATTCAATAAATTCTTGTTGACCACACTAGAAAATTAGAAGGCCCTCCTATATCTAGTACTTTATAACTCTGTCCTTATTTTTATTGCTGGTATCTGGTAACTCTTGTGGATTTAAACAACATCAACCATTTTATAATAGACAACAGTGAGGATAACAGACTAAATTAGAGGAAACCAGAAGCAGTTAGTGCCAAGAAAAATAATAGAATTATTATAGATACAGAGAATACTTTTCATAGATCTACTGACCATTTATATTTCTTCTTATGTCAATTACCTCTTCATTGGACATGCAATCTTATGAAGAGTTTTATTATTTTTGATTCATAGAAATCATAGTTCTCAGCCAAACTGAACTTTTCTCCAAACAAACATTCTTTCCAGAAGCTAACTCCAAATAGACTATTAACCGTGTTCCTTTTGGGCATTTACCTTTTAACTCATCTTTTCAGCAATAAAATAAGTATGATTATTATCATGATTATGAAACAATGGTTAAAAGTGTTTATTACAGCTCTGAATTATATAGAAAAAGAAAAAATGAAAAAAATACTGTATAGCTGGTTTCCAGCTTTGATAGAGGACTGTGAACACCAGTCATCATAAACTAGTAGGGGCTGCTGGAGATAATTGATCCATTGTAGCAGAGCCCTTCAGATCAAGAAATTTTTGAAAGAGAGAAGGTCAGGGAACAATCAGAAGGATATGGGAAAAAAATAAGGAGAAAGGAAAATGGGAAGAGAGAAAAGGAAAAAGGGAAAGAGAGAGAAAGAATATGAATCTCTTGTCCAGTTTTATAGGTTTATTAGATCTTTAAAATAATTTACGCAGCAAAATGACTAGTTTAAAGGAAAACTTAAAGTTTCTCTAACTTGTTGATAAGAAATATAATTAATTTATATTTTCCATTTACCCTGGTATTACAAGGGATAGTTTGGAAAGAACTATCTGCCAAAGATTGTTAGAAAGAACAGATTTCAAAAATCATGGTTTCTCAGGCTAAAGCAAATGAGACTGAATGGAAATAGCTTCCCGTGGATATGTTGGAAATGATGGAATTTACCTAACTCTGAAACTCCCATTTGTAACACACACAAAAAAACCTCTTTTCCTCAAGTAACTTGATGCATATCTCTCTCCCAGAGTTAATTATAAACTTTGGATTATTTTAGTCCACCCAGAGATTTCCAGATTTTAGTTTCTCAGAAGCCATCTTGTTTTGAATCAGAAACCTAACACCAGATTTTATATTCAATGGTCCCATACCACGTCTGGCAAAATGGCTTTAATACACATTTTAAAGTGCGATATTCAAAACTAAACCTTTCATGATGGCCGAGGTACACTTCAGGCTATAAGTAATTTCTTACAGGTTATATAAGCTTTGAATTTCATGAACAGAGAATATTTCTTCCTGGTGCTCATGATTTATCCTTTCTTTATGCCTAGAACATTTATTCTTTAACTGATTTTTAACTACCTTGTATTTGATTAGTTTATCTGCTCTTGTACTTAACTATGTTCATTAGTTAAAAAGTTTTGTCATTTTGTCAAAATAGTATTAAGATCTCTTTTTAAAAATGATTGATTCAAAAAATGATTGATTCATCTATTTATTCATTAAAAAATTAAGTCAGGGGTGTCTGGGTGCCTCAGTCAGTTAAGGGTATGACTCTTGATTTCAGCTCAGGTCATGATCTCATGGCTTGTGAGTTTGAGGCCCATGTCCGGCTCCACGCTGATAATGCAGGGTCTGCTTGAGATTCTGTCTCCTCCCTCTGTTCCTCCTCCACTCTCTCTCTCTCAAAAATAAATAACTTTAAAAAATTAACCTTCAATAATGTATTAAATATCGTGTCAGTTTTTCAAATTTATAAATAGAAACTATTTTTCTAACTTACAGCCCCTAAACAATGTCATTTTAAAAAATGTCACTTTACCTCAGGTCTACAGTATTTATTGAATCATAATTCTTTTTTTCTAAAGATTTTTTTATTGTTAAGTAATCTCTACACCCAACATGGGGCTTGAACTTACAACCCTGAGATCAAGAGTCACCTGCTCTATCAACTGAGCCAGCCAGGAATCCCAAATTGATCATAATTCTTGATTCATAACATACTCTCACTATTTTTCCATGCCCATTTTGTGTTTGCTTGTTTATTTAATGATAAAATTACACTGATGGAAACATGACCTAATACAAGATCTAGATAATTGATAACATACAACTGGTTATATGCTCATCCTTATGCCTACCTTTCACCTCCCTTCACTTAAGGTTACTTAGGTCTTACATCTTCTCTTTCTGTACAAAGTTTTATCATTTATATTTTTTCTGCAAAATATACATTATTTTTCCATTGCTCTTTACTTTATATAAATAGTACTGAGTGGATCCATTTTGGACTTTTTTTTCTTTCAGTATTATGTCTAAGATATGTCTATATCATTTTATAGCTGTAATTTGTTATAGTTCTGAATAATATTCCATTGTCTTGCTTATGGCGATTATTATAAATTTCTCTACATACACATACAAGAGTTTATCTTGGGTATAGAAATGGGAGTGAAATTGCTGAACCACAGAATTCATCAATATTGAGCTTTACAAGATAAACTTTTTTTCACACTGATTATATTAGTATAGACTTCCATCAGCAATGTAGAAGAAATCTTCTTGATTCACATACTGTTATTCATAAAAATGAATTTCCTGTCTTTCCTTCAGGTGAATTTAGAACAAACTAGACAAAACTGAAGAAGTAAACCAGTCTGTGGTGCCTGAATTTATTATTTTGGGGCTTTGTAATTCATGGGAGCTCCAGGCCTTTCTCCTGGTGATATTTTCTTCACTTTATCTTATCACCATTTTGGGCAACATCTTCATCGTGTTCCTAATTATTGCTGACCTCATCTCCACTCTCCCATGTACTTTCTGTTAGCCAATCTTTCGTTTATTGACTTCTGCCTTTCCTCAGTCACTACCCCTAAAATGATCACAGACTTTCTCAAGGAAAACAAGACTGTCTCCTTTGAAGGCTGCATGTGTCAGGTTTTCTTTGGACATTCTTTGGAGAGGGTGAGATATTTCTGGTTGTGTCAATGGCCTATGACCGTTATGTGGCCATCTGCAAGCCACTCCATTATTCCAGCATCATGAACAGACAAATGTACATTGGGTTCGTGGTGACATCATGGATCATTGGCTTTGTGCATTCAATAAGCCAACTCACTGTGATTATAAAGCTGCCCTTCTGTGGGCCCAGGGAACTGGCTAGCTTTTTCTGTGATATTCCATTGGTGACCAAGCTAGCCTGCATAGACACCTATATCCTAGAAATGTGGATAAATGCTGACAGTGGGGTACTGGCAACCATTTGCTTCATTCTATTGTTAATCTCTTACTCATATTCTGTTTACCATCTGTCTTTGCTCTAAGGATGGGACACTCAAGGCTCTCTCCACCTGCACTGCCCACATCACAGTGGTAGTGCTCTTCTTTGGGCCTTGCATTTTTACTACCTGTGGCCACTCAGCATCACCTGGGTGGACAAATTTCTGGCTGTGTTTTATGCAGTCATCACACCTCTCCTAAATCCGGCCATGTACACTCTAAGGAACCAAGAAATCAAAAATGCCATTAAGAGATTATGTTAGCATATGGATTTCTGTATTTCAGGGCCTCATGTTAACAGAATGTGTACTATAAGATCTCTAAATTAGCCATACCTGTCTTATTATTTGGTACTGGGAAGCATTCCCCAAGTCACATATGGAAACAGGTAACAGTTTTATGTCAATTCTATTTTATTCCATAATCACTTGCTAATCACTGAATACAAAATGATTTCCTGTCTGGAAAATTTGGCCAGTGTCTATGACTATGATGTTGGTTGTGCTCCAGAATAAGTTAAAATTAATAACAATGTTAATGTTATTTACTACTAGTCGTGTTGCTACTTCAGCACCTTATCTTAAAATTTCCTGTTAAGCTAAGCATTTCTTTGAGCAAAGCACTTGACATAGATCTCTAAATTTTGATCAACAGGTCAGTGTATGGAATACTGCTCTTTATTTTTATAATGGGTAAATTAGTCTTTCAATTATTTAAAGCTCTAGCTACCTTATCTGAAGAGACCGTTGGAAAGGTAGTAACTATTATTCATCATCCTCAGAAAAAAAAGAATCATAATCATAATCTGAAGAGAGTGTTGTCCCCGCAACCTCATATTTTAGCCATCTGTGAAACAATATGATTCTCTTCAGAAGATGAGCTAATTTAAATACAAAGATGGATATACTAACAACCTTTGGGGATTTTGCTTCATCTCTTTTTATTTGTAAATGGGTTAGAAAGTTCATTATCTATATCAGATTAAAGCAGGGAAAAGTGTTATGAGAGTGAGGTCAAAAAGTCTGATTTTAGAACAAAGTATCCATTCAATTATCCAGGGTTCAGATGGCCTGCAAGCAACTGGATTATACACAAAGTTTGTGAATTGTTCATTACTACATATAATATAACTGATGAGGGACAGAAGCAGGGAAATGTTCACCTTTAGCCCAGAAGGCTGATCTGTAGCCTGCATAGTTCCAATATGGATCAAATACCTGCTAGTTCCTACATTCTTAAAGGGTCTCGTGACTGCCTGTACATCTCGCCAATAATTAATATCAAGCTGAATAATAAGCACCAGAGAAATCTTGCAAAAGTAATTTTACGGGTAGAAATTTGAAGAATACATTTATGATCTAATAGTCCTTGCAAGGCCCCTCCCCCTTACACACTAAGCATACAACCACCAGCTTCATACAGCAAAAGTGCAGCCCTTTCTGTCCTCGGGTCCTGTCCCAGGCCTATAATAAAAGCACTTTTTGCACTGAAAACATCGCAAGAATTCTTTCTTGGCCATTGGCTCCTAGCTCCACATCAACAACTTTCTTAAGAATTCTTCCTACTCTGTGTTTCAAAAAGGTATAGAAATTTTCATCTCCTTATCTGAAACCCATGGATCCAGATATACTTCAAATTTCATATTGTTTTTTTAATGATGAATTGAGCAGAAATTTTATTTCTAAGCTCATCAAAGATGATTACAAACACAAATCAAATATCCTTTTAAAAATGTTCCCAATTAAATCAAAGGTACATCATCAAAGTAAAACACTTGTGACATTAAGAATTCATTTAGGCTGTAGTACTTTCACATTATTTTGTTTTTAATCATTTGCAATGTTCTGAAGGTCACATTTAAACATTTTGAAGACAAGAAATAATATAGTGTTTTTTTAAGGTACAACCAAAACTATAAAATAGAGGAAATTAAGAAGACAATGACCAAATCTGCTGCATACACAGGATGGAGTAATCTAATATACATGAATCTTTCCAAACAAGTTTGCTAAAACACAGCTCTCATGATTAGAGAGAGATTTAGAAAAATCAAGACATCATTTGATTAATAAAGCCTATTCTTCCCCCAATTTTCTACTTGCTTGTATTCATTTACAAACTGTAAATTCATGAGAAAAGAACACGTTTTGTTATGGTATAAAAATCTTGGGAGGCACCTGGGTGGCTCAGTCAGTTAAGTGTCTGACTTCAGCTCAAGTCATGATCTCACACTTCATGAGTTGGAGCCCCACTTTGGGCTCTGTGCTGACAGCTCAGAGCCTAGAGCCTGCTTCTGAATCTGTGTCTCCTTCTCTCTCTGCACCTCCCCCGCTCACACTCTGTCTCTCTCTCTCTCTCAAAAATAAATAATCATTAAAAAAAATCTTGGGAAAAACAAATTACAAATATTCAAATTTTTAACAAAAATGTTTTCCTTCCCAAAATGTAAACATCCATAAAACAAACATAATATTCCAGGTATAGAAACACTAGTAATTCACTTATAAAAGACGTGTATTTGGTGGTAACATTTTTAAGTATAAAAGCACTTTACAAAACAAATCAGGCCATTATTATTTAAAGTCTACTCCTTCACCCAGTTTCCTTTATCTGAGTAGACACTCATCAATTTCTGTAGAATTTAGGCTCTAGGACCAGGCCACAGGAAAGATCTGAAATATCTAAACGTCATTTGGCTGGAGAAAAGCGTTTTCTTGAGACTGGGAGGCAGTCATTCATCACTTTGTGCTTAAGAGCCTTCCTCAGCAAACTTCTTCCCTACAGTCTTTAGAAGAAAGCCCAGAATCTGGGCTCCAGGGGTTGCTTCCAGCTGGAACACCTACCAGCAGGGCATCTTTACAGGCATTCTACATGCAGTACTATTGAACTCTGTGGCCATCTGCTGAGACCTTGATCCTTCCCGTGTCCACCTCCTGCCAGAGCTGCTCCGCCCCCCACCCCCTCTGCTCTGAGGGGCATTCATGCTGGCCCAGGAAGATAGCTGTGCCGCTGGGCTCCCAGGGAGGGGACCAGGCTCCAAATTTCAAATTGTTTTGTAAAGGTAACATGGTCCTGTGTATTTTTGTAATATTCCAAAAGAGAGGGTCTCAGGCACAAACCCTTATATAAAATAATTATTATTTCTGTGTATGTGTACGCATATACCTATATACCTTCTGATTTTTTTTTGTCTTTTACATCTCTGCACATCAATATGGGTATCTATTGACTTGTCTTTGAATCCACTGATTCTTTCTGCTGTGTTCACTCTGTTTTTAAGTCCACTTAAATTCATAATTTCAGGGGCGCCTGGGTGGCTCAGTCGGTTGAGCGGCCGACTTCGGCTCAGGTCATGATCTCGCGGTCCGTGAGTTCGAGCCCCGCGTCGGGCTCTGTGCTGACAGCTCAGAGCCTGGAGCCTGTTTCAGATTCTGTGTCTCCCTCTCTCTGACCCTCCCCCGTTCATGCTCTGTCTCTCTCTGTCTCAAAAATAAATAAACGTTAAAAAAAAATTAAAAAAAAAAAAAATTCATAATTTCATGTTGCTTTTACAGTTCTAAAATATTTGGTTCTTTCTTCAATATTCCATTTCTCTTAAAATTTTTATAGTTTTCTCTATTTTTTGGCTTTGTAATCTCTCTCTTAAAATATATGATTTTTTTTTCCTCTTTACTAATTTCAACAATTGAGCCGCCCTTGTTCTTAACTATTTTCCTCTTAATTACGAGGCATACATCTCTGCTTCTTTGCATATTCCTATTTTATGTATTTTAGGGACATTTTTATAAAAAAAAATCATATAGATCTGACAAAATATTCCTCCAGAAACTATTTACTGTTTCTTCCATGAGGCATAAAATGTTGTTATAATCACTTCAATCCAATCAAGTACTGGCTTATTTGAATCGGATTGTAATTTTTACAAGTCTCAGTATACTTGTGATTTGTGCCTGCTCCTTGGATATATCCCTTCCAAGTCTTATTTTTTTTAATGGGTTTTTTTGTTGTTGTTGTTCTGTTTTGTTTTTTGAGAGCACGCGTGCGCACAAGTGGGGGAGGAGCAGAGAGAGGGAGAGACACAGAATCTGAAGCAGGCTCCAGGCTCCTAACTGACAGCACAGAGCCCAATGAGGATCTGAACCCTGAGATCATGACCTGAGCCTAAGTGATACACTTAACCTAGGAAGCCACCCAGGCCCCCCTCCCTTCCAAGTTTTACTTATGATTTTAATGGTTCTCTTGTTCTTCAGTCTTAAAGATTTTAGGTGATTAATTTTTGCCCTTCAGAATTTTTTTTTAAGATTTTTAATTTGTACGTAATCTCTATACCCAATGTGGGGCTCAAACTCACAACCCCAAAATCAAAAATCAGTACATTCTGGCTCTATGACTGAGCTAGCCAGGTGCCCCGTTCTTCAGAATTTTTGAGCTTAAAAATTTAGTCTTCTCTCTTCTCCGCTTGCCTTAAAAGTATGGCAAATTCCTCACTCAGAAATCTGACTTTATGTTTGTCCTTTTCAATGTATTGTACCCAATAAGAATCCATTACAAATATAAATATTAAACAACAAAGTAATAACGAACAGGAAAAATATAAAATATTACTGATTGTATAACCAGAAAGAATCACAAACACTCAGGACACAGAGTCCTTTTATACTCTAGGAGTGAATTTGTCTTGGTCTTCTTGTTATCAAAGCGAAATATAAATTAAATTAGTTTTGCAATTTCTACAGATTATACACACAAATGCACAAGCACATGTATACTTGAAACCAATATCTTGAATAAGAAAAGAGTTACCCAAGACAAGTTACTAGAGAAAAATTGTCAACAAACAGTTTGGACAGAATAATTATTGGATAATAATAATATCAGCCATTAAATGATCACATTAATATCTATTTGACATTTAAAGAATATTGGCTGGTCACAGACATTAAGTCAGAATTTCAAAAATTGTGAAATAAGATATATAAATATAATATATATTCTATATTTATAATAAAGATACATTTTTCCCTGCCCTAAGCCAACTGGAGATGGCATGAGTCCATTGGAATTGGGCAAGCAAGGGTAAGAGTAGCAGCCACAGGCCAAATATATGAAACACGCAGTTTCTGAGGCTCTCCCTCTTGTTTTCCCACCCACATATTTCAGTCTTTCCTTATTACACTGCCTTATCCATATTCTATTAACCTCACACTCCCTTTCTGTTCCTTCTTCCTCCAGGAACAAATGGGTATCTATTTAAATACTCTCTCATATATTTTTTGTTTTTCAGAAAACAATAAAATTGAATCATTCATATCCCAGGTTTAAATTGAAGGAAAGTTGTATAATTCATAGTTCCCTCAAAAGTTTGAGTATGTTAGCTTCAAGTAGATTAATTTGAATCCAGACAGTCTAATGTCTGAGGCCATGCTTTCAGCAGATTCTAAATCTATAATCTAAGCTTTTCATCAACTTCCCATACTTTTCCTAGGGCTTTAATTCAGTTTTCAAACAACTTGTTAACTAGAGAGTTAATCTGATAGTTCAATGTACCCTCACAATCAGTGATCTATTCTGAATATTATAAAATGGTAACTTTAGAAAAAAACAACCCCAAATTTTGTATTTTTTTAATATTTATTATTGAGATACAGAGAGAGACAGAGTGTGAGCAGGGGAGGGGCAGACAGACAGGGAGATACAGAATCTGAAGCAGGCTCCAGGCTCCAAGCTGTCAGCACAGAGCCTCACACAGGGCTCGAGCTCACAAACCGCGAGATCACGACCTGAGCCGAAGTCGGACACTTAACCAACTGAGCCACCAGGCACCCTGTAAATTTTGTATTATTATTTAAGCATTTGTATTACTTGAAGTTGTCTGGAAATGTATAGAGTAACTTGTCCTCTTGTGAATTATTTAGGAGATCATTCTCAAACTCAGGAATTGACTACTCAGTCTTTTCATTGCCATCTTCATGTCCTTGTTCCTCAATGTGTAGATAATGGGATTCAGAATGGGTGTGATCATAAAGTCCAAAATGGCAAGAAACTTATCCACTGGCACTGTGGGAAATGGCCACACATAAACAAAGATGCACGGTCCGAAGAACAAAACCACCACAGTGATGTGAGCTGACAGAGTAGAAAAGGCTTTAGACAAACCACCTGAGGAACGTTTCCATACAGTGACCAGGATGAAGATATAGGACATGAGCAATAAGAAGAAGGTGCCCATGGAAATGAACCCACTGTTGGCAGTAACCATGAATTCCATTCTGTAGGTGTCTGTGCAGGCAAGTTTGATAAACCAAGGAAGGTCACAGTAAAAGCTATCTATCTCATTAGGACCACAAAAAGGCAAATGGACAACAAAAGCTACCTGGACCACTGCATGAATGAGGCCAATAACCCAAGCACCGGACAGAAGCAAAATGCACATCTGTGGGCTCATGATAGTCAGGTAGTGGAGGGGCTTGCATATGGCCACATATCTGTCCAAGGCCATGGCGATGAGCAGGACCATCTCAGATCCACCCAGGACATGAAGGGCAAATATCTGGATGACACAGCCCTGAAAGGATATGGTTTTGTACCCAGAGCATAGGTTATGAATCATCTTAGGAACTGTTAAGGTAGAAAAACACAAATCAATGAATGAGAGATTGGCTAAAAGGAAGTACATGGGGGAATGTAAGAATGGGTCAAAGGTCACTGCAAACACAACCAAAAGGTTTCCCAGAACAATTGTTACATAAAACACTGCAGAGAAAGCAAGGAGAAAATGCTGCACTGGTCTATAGGTAGAAAGTCCCAGCAACACAAATTCAGACACTGGAGAGTAATTTGACTTATTCATTGACCTTGTGTTACCTGAAAGGAACAAATAAAAATAATTACAAAAGGATGCACCAGAGCTACTGAAAGAAACAGATGTCACTGGGTTTCAAATTCTGACATTACAGAAAAAATTTCACTCTTGGTCACAAAAGTCCTTTGAAAAAAAGTCATACAATAATTTATTGATTTAACAAATGTTCATTGAGCAGCTACCATGAAGACCTATGTACCTGGCACTGTGCCACATTCTGGGATATAATATATACCCTGTCTTCATGTAGTTTGTAGTCTAGTTGTGAAGCTAGGCATTAAATAACTAATCATATAAGTGGATGATTATAATGGTGATAAGTTATTTGAAGAAAAGAACAAAGGGCTATGAGAATTGTAAGAGCTCATAGCAGTGCCATCTGCTATGACCTGGAAGAAGACATTTGTGCTAAAATCTAAATGATGAATAGGAGTTAAATAAGTGAGGAAGATAGGAAGAGTGATCTACTCAGAGGAAAGATATGGGAAATACTCATTTAGGATGAAGAAACAGAACAATTTGGAATAAACAAACAAATAAATAAATAAGAGTCTGATCAAGGTAGAGTCCTCTACCCTGTGTAAAGAATTTGGTCAATATCTTAAAAGTGACAGAAAGCCACTAGGTAGAGCAGTGAAATAATAATATTAGTACTTTGAAGAGTTTACAGTAGCTGCAAAGTAAAGAATGTAACACAGTAATCCCAAAGCAAGAGAGAGATCTATTAAGAGTCTATCAAAGGACCATTTCAAATCAGTATAGAAAGGGTAAATTTATCAATAAATGGTGTTGACACAATTTACCAAACTTGGCAAAAGAAAATTAAATTCCTTACCTTACAACAGTAAATAAAATGCATTTTAATGAATATTTAAATGACAAAAGAAACAGGAAATAGAAGAAATATAGGCTTACTTTTAGGCAATCCTTTGTGTGAGAAAAGTCTTTCTAAACATATCCCCTCATGTGCAACTCATGCAGAAAAAAAAGGACACCTACAGATTCAAAAATTTTAATGTTCTATATAAACGTTTTAGGGAAAAAAAACAAATATGGGAAATACTTGTTAAATATAATGATAAACCAAATTTTAAGTGAACAAACACATAAAAACTTGGACAGAATAATAAATATAAATAGTCATCACATGAAGAATAGTCATACTCACTAGCAATCAAATAAATGTAAATAAAACAATATGGAGTTGCTATTATGTATGAATAATTGAATAATATATCATCAGTGAAGCTATGATGAAACAATCTCTATTATTCCCAGTACAAATTCATATAACATCTCCAGAATACAATTTCAAACTACATATCAATCAAATATCTTTGAATTGCCTTACGACTAAGATTCCCTATACAGTAAATTTTGTTTAAGGTAATAAGAACAGATGAGCCAAAAAATTTACCTATTGGGCAAATGTCATACAATTATTTAAAAAAGGAAAAAAAATGAAAATAGCCTAAATTCAAATGAGGAATTAAATTATGAATAGTATACCCAAATGGGAAAGGCATTCAACCTTAAATGTACAAAAATATGAAAATTTTAATAATAAACATTTATTTTAAAAGAACAGTTTACAAAAGGAAATGTATAGAAAACATTTTTTAATTAAGCCTAGAAAAATAGAAATAAAAAAACAACAGATTGTTGAGCTCCGTGTGTGTGTGTGTGTGTGTGTGTGTGTGTATATATATAAGTTTGAACCATATAAAATTGGTATTTTGATAGATCAAAAAATACTGAAATATCAATTTCACAGGAATCCAACTAATATATTAATTTTTTCCCTTATAAGATTTTCTAAACTACTTTCCCTTTTCACAACCAAACATATTGATGCTTATTCCACATGTGAATTGATTTCCACAGGTTCCCCATCCACCTGCACTGCTACCACCAAGCTTTCTTCCAGGCCCCACATCACTGACAACCATTCTTTCTCTTGTCATGACTTCTTCCTATGCTACTTCACATTATGCTCAGGGTATAGCCTGGCACAGCCCTGCACTGTGTATGCAGATGGGATCACCATGGACACTATATAGCTAAGAATAGTCTTGAGGGCTGCCAGGTCAGGCAGAAATGGGCATCCTGAGGGTCATGGCATGGGATGGGTATTGTAGCCAAGAGGAAATACTATTGCGATGATGCTAGCGCCTTCCCACAAGGGCTATTTATGGAGAACATGGCCAATAACTAAAAACACAGAGCAGAAATAAACAGAGATGTGGAACAATCACAGAAGTAAATGGCAATGGATGTGACATACAAGAACTGCCAGGCATTTTTATATTTTGACCATGTAGGGGCACCTAGGTGGCTCAGTCAGCTAAGCATCCAACTCTTGATTTTGGCTCAGGTCAAAATCTCATGGTTCATGGGATCAAGTCCTGTGTCAGGCTCTGTGCGGAGGCAGCATGGAGCCTGCTTGGGATTCTCTCTCTCCCTCTCTCTGCCCTTCCCCACATGTGCTTTCTCTCTCTCTCAAAATAAATAAAATAAACTTAAAAAAAACCACAGTGGTATAGATCTACCAGAGGTGAAAAATTTTGCATAATAGAATCAATAGTATCTTTGTGTGTATATGCACATAAACAAATGCATGACTTTTTAGAATTATTAATATAGTAAAATGTGATTGACTAGACATGACTTTAACTTTCTAAAATCCTTATTTCTGCCATTTAGATGCCTTTTACAAAGAATTGGTATTTGTTAATAAAAAACATTGATTTTTGAAAATACCAAAGTGAAAGTTAGATCAGGGGAGTTCTGGGAAGATGGAGTAGATCCTGAGCTCTCCTTGTCCCATGTACACACCAAGATAACAGCCATATTAATACAACTAACTGAAAATAATCCAAAGATTGGCAGAACAGACTTACCACAGTTAATCATTGAAAGGAGGTCATATAGAAAAGGGTATGAGGGGCAGAAACATGGTCTGGAATCAAACTCCTGGGAGACTCACCACAAACAGAAGACACCACACACAGAGAGATGTAGGAGGATCAGACTCCTTGCCAGAGACACTAGGCATGCGGGACCTGCCCTGAGATGGTGACTCCCCATAACAGTTGGCTGTGAAAACCAGTGGAGCTCAACTTCTCCAGCTTTTACAATCAATGGGGCTTAACTCCAGGTATATTAAAAATCAGATGGTTTAGCTCTGGGAGAGCATGCGGGCTATAGGAAACTGAGTCCTTGCCCTGAAAGAGCCAGCATATAACAAAAATTTGCAGAGAAGCAGCAGTTTGAAAAGTGCCCCTGGAATATACTGAAGGAGATTTATCTACTCATCTCAAAACACTAGGGCACACATAACACACATAGGAGACACCCATGAAGCACAGGGTCTGGTGAATATGGGGCATTATGTTATAAGGCACCCCAATATCTCTTATTCATAAAGCAACTACTTTCAAGACCAGGTGATGTAGCTGACTTTTTGAAATAATTCCATTTCCGGGTATTTACCCAAAGAAAATGAAAACATTAATTTGTAAACATGCATGCACCCCTATATTTATTGCAGCATTATTTATAATAGCCAAGATCTGGAAAGCAACCCAAGTGTCCATCATAGGTAGATACTAATGATGTGGTGTATATATATTTACAATGGGATATTAATCATAAAAAAAGAATGAGGCCTTGCCATTTGCAACAACATGGATGGACCTAGAGGGTACTGTGCTATGTGAAACAAGTCAGTCAGAGAAAAATAAATACCATATGATTTCACTCATATGTGGAATTTAAGAAACAAAACAAACAACAGAGAAAGAAATGGAAAAATAGACTCAAATACAGAGAATAGACTGGTTGCCAGAGGAAAGCGGGGTGGGGTGGGGTGGGGGGGAAGGTAAAAGAGGCGATGGGGATTAAGGAGACACTTAACTTGATGAGCAGTGAGCAATATACAGAATTGTCGAGTCACTATATTGTACACCTGAAACTAGTATAACAGTAGGTTAAAATTTTAAAATTTTAGAATAAAAAAGTACAAAACTGAAAATTCAAAATGCATAGCATGTTAAAAGGAAACATAGAACACAAACAGTGAAAAAAATGGCATGAAACTTCACTAGTAAGTGATCAACTCTTTTCTCGTCAACAATCAAAACTATAAATATAGCAAAAATTCTCAGCAAGGGGTCCATCTTGCGGTGCAACCTTTATATACTTATATTTTTAATACTATCTTTTGCTGGATATGTATATGAGAAAGAGAAAGAGAGAATGGATACATTTCTTGATTAAGTATGGAGATGATTTTAAAAAGAGAGGAAAAGGGAGTGAACTTACAAAGATAGAAGAAGAGGAGAAAATAGAAATAGAAGTAAGCAATTGAGAGAGTAAGAGAAAAGAAAGAAGATGGCTTCTGAGAGAGTCCTCTGATTGGTTATAGTCCTGCTTAAACTCCTTTAGTGACTTCTATTCCTTCACTTGGACTCCTTCATATGAGGCCATGTATCCTCTGTCTATTCCCAGACTCACATCTTGATTCTCCCCTATTCCCACAAAATACTCTCCAATTTTCTTGAACTACTTGAATAATCCTGTTTTTGTTAACGTTTGTTTGCTTGCTTGCTTGCCTGTTATGGCTGAACTGCTATGTGCACCCTGTACTTCTGCTGACTGCTTCTCATACGTGAGTACAATTCATACAACACCTCCAGAGGACAGTTTCCTCTTCCAGCTGCAACTGACCTTATTCCTTTATGTTCTCAGGCCATGCTGTGCAAGCATAATGTTTATGATACTACTTTGGCTATACTGTATGTCACTCCTACCACATCTATGAGTTCCCTAAAGAGACACACTATGTTAGTAACAAATTCTGGTCCATTAACAAGTGTTCAGTAAATGTTTGTGTGCATAGATGAATGGATGGATGACCTGATAATAGTTTCTTATTATATATTACTTACATATTTTTGATCCTGTCCATAATATGGCTAATTGCATCGACAAACCCCATAACCTGCCTGCCACTGTATCACAAGCCAAGAAAATGAATCCAACAAGTTAGGGGAGGGTCATTCAAAGGCTAATGTGAATCCAGAATTGACTTTTGAAGCACACATGTATGTCTTATTTTAATTTTAACAAAAAGAATTGACAGGAGGGAGTCCAGCTAACACCATTTCCCACAGAATAACATGAGTCATAATTTAGAAAAGCTAAAGAGACCTAACAAGGGTGCCATCCTGTTGAAACCTGCCACCCTACAGAGGCTGCCCTCAGGGTCCACTGTCTAACTCCATGTCTTTGAGAGCTTAGGATGCACAGGGAGCAAGACTGGGTCCTGAACACTGTTGTTGTTGATTGACATTCCCTCCATGAAACATTAAGTTTCAGATTTCTCCATTAACAACTTTAATTCCTGTCTTTCCATTCATCTCTGAATCCTGTCAGTTCAGGGCATTCCCCAACCTGACATCTTAAAGCACTCCTCACTGTAGCTCAGAGCTCATTTCTTCCTTCTAATGAATCTTTTGATTGCTATTAAATGAAGCAAGAGCTAGAAATGGCAGTGGCAGATGAAGCTATGAGTGTTGTTGGCAATGTACAAGCAATGACCTGGCGATGTTCCTCAGTCATCATCAACATAAATACTTTCCTTCCTTTTTTAAACTATCTCTAACCTGAAATGTGGATTTATCTTGCATGTCCTTCTATTGACATCTATCTACAGTTATCTCAGTGCACACTTCTTTTTTAAAATTTTTTTTTTTTTAACGTTTATTCATTTTTGAGAGACAGAGAGACATACAGCATGAGCGGGGAAGGGGCTGAGAGAGGGAGACACAGAATCGGAGGTAGACTCCAGGCTCTGAGCCATCAGCACAGAGCCCGACATGGGGCTCGAACTCACAGACTGCAAGATCATGACCTGAGCCGAAGTTGATCGCTCAACTGACTGAGCCACCCAGGCGCCCCATCAGTGCACACTTCTGTCAATTCTTTAGATCATTGGCTATTTCGCCATGTGAAAATTTCCTCTCCCCAATAAAAAATAGTCAAAAAGTAAACAGAAAATTACCACTATCTAGCTGTTATACTATTCCTCACTTTTTTTTCCTACTCATCTTGATTAGTTCAATGATCAAAATGTTTATGAGAGTATATGCAAACTTTTGTCTTCTAATTCCTCGAGTGAGTCTTCCCTTTATTACTTCTTCATCTTTTTAATACAGATTAGAAATAAATGAAACACTTATGACATTTTTCAATTCTTCACCCTAATTTCTTTAGACTCCTAAAGAATTCCAAATTTCTAAAACTAACTTTGGCATGCTTATACTAATTGATACTCATGAAATCTGACCAAATGGGGAGGAGCGTGGGAGGATGGGTGAAATAGGTGATGGGGATTGAGCAGTGCACTTATGATGAGCACTGGGTGTTGTATAAAGTGTTGAATCACTATATTGTACACCTGAAACTAATATCACACTGTATGTTAACTAACTGGAATATAAATAAAAACTTAAAAAAAAGAAATTGTCTCTTGGAAAATTATTTTTCAATGTTGGTTTACTAATTTATTCTATATCCCCCCTCACTTCTGGAAACTTTGAAGTCATTATAGAATATATTCTTAGGGAATTTTATCTGGTGACAGTATTTGTATGTTTATAGAAGTCTTTGTAAAGAGATTTCCTTTGAATACATTCCCTATCACTGAGAAGTCTATGAGCTATGCAATAATCTCCAAATATCTCGTTCATGCCCTTGAAGAAGTTACAAGTATGAAATAAATATTTTTGTAATGTCTGTCCAGTGCAAAACATATCAAACCTTGAAAATCACATAGTAAATTTGAATATTGAATTTATATTTTTGACAGGAGGAAACAAAGCTTCTGTGCATTCCCCCATTAATTTTGTGGGAAGGAATAAAGTATAATATTACAAAGGAACACAGTGTGATTCTGGCCGTGGGAAGGCAGAATCACCGAAACCCTCTCTCATTTCTGTTTTCTCTGCATCCTCCTAACTGACTCTTCTCACTGGCCCGGACTTGTGTCTTCTAAGATTCTGTGTCCTACCAGACAAGTTATGATGCCTTCCACAAACCAATCCTTCTGTGAAAGTGTAGATATGCTCCTAATTATTTTGAATCCAATGATTTGTAAACTTCAAATGGCTTTCTCTACACTTGAATTTCCTAAGGTACTGAACTATAACTAATTCATCTAAAAAGTATAGTCTTCTCAAGTGAGACTCACACACATAACACATTTTCATTTCCAGAGGTGTGTTTGCTAAACATGACATGGCCAATAAAACATTACCCATCTTCATTCTTTCCCCACTCCTACCGACGCATGCTCATCACAAGCATGAAACCTGGAATACCTCTCTGGTGACACTTAGATTTCCCTATAGCTTCAAGGATAACATCAAGCCTGGAGTAGAAAATTCAGTTCTGTGTAAAGTAAGTTTGAATAAATAGAAACAATCAGCAGAATTTACCTGTCCCAAAAGTATGGTCTATTCTTAGTGAGTTTTCAAAAACCTTCAAGGCACAGTCCAAAGCACTGTACCTAATAATCACTGTCCAAGTCATTCTAGGCCCCCCTGGAATAGGCTATGATCGAGGCACAAAAATATCTTCCTATAAATCAGGGTATAATCCAGACATAAAGAACAACGTATGCAGCCTGAAACAAAAATTTTCATTTCCCCCTGCTAAAAGTTAGCACCCAGGAGGTATTCAATAAACGTTTGTTGAATTGAAAAAGAGAGAGAAAATCCTTATGATTCTGGAATTCCAGCAGACTACCAACTTTAATTTTATTTTACTCACTTACCTGACCCCCCCCAAAAAAAATGAAGATAAGAAAACGATATTAGAAAGCAATATCTTCAGATACGCCTGTGTCATTTTTAAAATCTTTCCACTGTGATGTCCTGTGGTTATTACTGCGATGTCACTAGACTAAGTTAGAGCTGCTCTAGCAGGAACATCAACTGTCAATGACAAAACTATACTTTGGTGACCTAATAGTCCTCAGTCCATTCATCTCGGGAATTCTGCCTTAGAATCCCCATGGTCTGAAGAAAGGTGGAATATAGAAGTTTGGTACAGAGTAAAATTAAGTTAAAGGAAAACAAACATTTGTGCAACCAAACACACTTGGGGAACCCTTTAAAGGAGAATCAACATTTCCAGGCAGTAGAATGTTACAAGACACCTGTGAAACTTATCTCAGTGAACAGGAAATAGCTATTAGCACATTCAATAAGCACACTTCAAAATTTATTGTGAAGCATATTCATAATGAAAAGGTTTAAGTGAGAAAGTCTGCACATGCATTCTCATTTTAATGAAGTTAAGTTTCAGGCAAAATAAGTTAACCAAGGTTACCCTGCTGATTTTGTGTAACTGATACTCAAATCAGAGATTGAGGAATTAACCACTACACTGTACCGTTTCCCTTTTATGTCATTGTTATAGCATATCAACAGGGGTTCATAGGTTTAGGTAGCTTTTGAATTTTGTAATCAATATGACAAATATCTCATCACATATTCTTTTGACTTAATAAACTAAAAATAAGAATTTAGAGCACATCATTCACTTAAGGCTGGTAGCAGAGAACTCACATAACTCTGGGATTCTGCCCTAACATCAGCCACACTAAATGCCTGGAATGTTGTTCAGAAAAGAAATCTAAACAAATATAAAATTCAGTCTCACACATCTTAATCATGGGAATTTAAAGTTAGTATAAGAATTAATTTTAAACACACGATTTCAGCTGAAATACATACGTAAATTTAATTGTTGTCAATGAAATTGCTATTAATCCTTTTCTGTTTATTAAATATTACACCAAGTTCTTCATAAAGCCTAACCTGGGGGAGCTTAAAAATAGATGAAAAATTTTGTGCATTAATTGTTTAAACATCTCACAGGCACAGACAGGACATAAAGTCGAATATGATTTTTACAATCACATTTATCCAAAGTAAATGACTAGATGAGTAATTAATAGAAGCTAGTCCCTGAAGAATTACTGAAATCCATTTACAATTTTTAATTAATTAATTAATTGATTACTTTGTGATGAATGAAAGAACTGAGTGTACATATATCCGCTTCCATGAGATTATTATTATTATGGTTAGGAAGTGAGATTTCTGCCACTGGAAGAATTCCAGCATCAATGAATAATCATCTGACAGAATTGCCATAGGGTAAAATTATACCAGATAATTTCTAAAGCCTTCTCATACAGAAGGAGCCTTTAATATAACTTCTCCTTTTAAAGTCTAATTAGGAACATACATTTGATAGTAAAACAGTGGTTGGAAGGTAAAATAGTTTACTCATTATTCATTATTGCTGAGCTGGGAAAATACATTTCAATAATCACTGATTTAAATATTACTTTATCAGATTAACTAAATGGCAGTCATAATCCATTCATTCGATACGACAACAAAGGAAAAGTAGAAAACTTAGTCAATAAACCAATTATTTGATGTCCATGATATTAAACAGATGTTTTGACTAAATGGAGTAGTTGGTGTTGGACTGTGAAAACAGCCCTACACAACGCTCCATGCTCGCCTATGCTTTTTAGAGTGAGAAATATCAAAGGAATGATTACAACTAAACATGACCACTCCCACGTGGGAGTGGGGCAACATGGGTGCAGCCTTTTAGTCACTGATGTTTATTGACTATCTTCTGCTTGTTCATAAGAACAAAATGTTTTTGCATGTGTACATCTCATACTGAGTGTAGAATACTCTCCATGGAGGCCAAACCTGTGCTTTCATGATTCAAGGTTTTCACAATTGTGCTTACTCAAAATTCTATTGCCTATTGAACTGAAAAGATGCCTGAAATGTCTATTGTAAAAATGGCTTCCTTACATTATGTCCAGAATCCATATTAAAAGGCAAATATGTTACTTTAAAATATTTTTATATATATGTTCAGTTTATTCAATATTAATGCAAATATGGTAAAAAAATTTTTTCAAAAAGCATAAGAGTGTTAAATTCCCCTCACCTTCCCCAGTTTCCCAGAAGTAATCACTGTTAAATATGTTCTTATGCATCTCTTGAAAAGTTTTCTATTCATATACATTATATCCCATTTTTACATACAAGAGGAATCACACTATATATTTTGTGGTATTATTTTAAGAATTTTTCTAGGAGCTAAGCCTTGTATATTGGGAAACCAGGGAAGTAAGACATTAATCTCTAAAATTCCTACAAAACATGACATGAAATACTGCATGTTTGTTGGACCTCCAAATCAAGTGGGAACTGTGGTATGGATATAAATAATTTTTCATGTAAAGGCTGCAGAGGAAAGATTAAAGCCCAAGTAAACAGCATTCTAAGTAGTCATGTAGTAATAGAGGTAGAAGGCATGAGAAAAATATTGCTAATAATCCAGCTATAAACTTGGAAAGGCAGCAATATGAATTATCAAAGACAGAAATACAGCTATACTGTATCTATCTTTTCATAAGACTTTCACTCTAGTCCCCGGTATCAAAGAAGCACACTGTTTGCCTTGGATTAGTAGTCTTCCAAGACTTCAAGACTACACTGTATGTTAGCTAACTTGACAATACATACATACATACATACATACATACATACATACATACATAAATATTAAAAAAATAAAAAATAAAAAATAGAAATGTCTTGACTTTGGGGGCACCTGGGTAGTTCAGTAGGTTAAGCATCTGACTCTTGATTTCAGCTCAGGTCATGATGTCACAGTCTGTGAGTTCAAGCCCCACATCAGGCTCTGTGCTAACAGCGTGGAGCATGCTTGGGATTCTATCTTCTCCTCACCTGCTCAATCTCTTTCTCTTTCAAAATAAATAAATAAACTTTTAAAAATAATAATAAATGAATTAATTAAATAAAATAAAAATATACTATAGAAATGTCTTGACTTTGGAGAGAAGTTGTGCTTATTTTAGAATTGGTTTGCTTATGTTTTTTCCTAGTATAACTGATCTGCTTAATCTTCTTTGTAAACAATTTCTAGAGTTCATTTTGAGAATAAACATTACCTTGAAACTGATCAATTTAATTTTTGTATTTCAAGTTCATTTTTTAAAAATAAATATAAAATTCTTTTTATATTTTTTCTGTGCCTGTGATTTCTTTATCCTCAATTAAAATACTATGAAATTATTTTCATTATTTAAAACCATTATCTAATATTTCAATTACAATATTTTCTTCAAATAAATTATTTTGGCTTTGTTCATTGATCCTACTGTGAACATCCATTAATATTTACTTTTCAATATATTATACCCTGCCATGTTAGTTGGGTTTACTATATTAGCCATCACTTACATTCAAAAGTTGAAAAACAATTACAATATTTTATTCATTCTTATTTGATTGTGTTAAAAGTTGAAGAGCTATAAAATTTTCTCTGAGCAAGATTTTACCCACAATCTAAAGGTTCTAATGACTACTGTTATCATTAGTATTATTATTACTCTACAGATTACTTAAAAATTTTAGTTGCATTTTACTTGATTAAAAGTTGTAAAAATATATATTGGTTTTGTTATTGATTGAATTTCATCTCCTCTTACCATATAAATTATACTTTAAAAAATCTTTAGTAGTTGCCCTAGACTTAAAATACATTTTTGCCTAACCTAAATGCACTTTCAAATAACACTATACTGCTTCACATGTACTTGCAGGTACCTTATAACACAATACCTTCCTTTGTTCCTTTGTGTTAAGGAAAAACATTTATTCTAACATTTATTCCTTCTCCAGTGCCCTTCATTTCTTTATGTAAATCCAAGTTTCTGGCCTATGTCATTTTCTTGCTGCCTGAAGAATTTTTTTAAACATTTATTGCACGATAGGTTTTCTGATAATGGAATCCTACAATTTTTGTCTGCGAAACTTGTTATTTCTCCTTCACTTTTGAAGGAAAATTTCACTAGACATAGAAGCCTATGTTGATGTTTGTTTGTTTTTTTTCTCTTAATTCATTACATATTTCACTCCACTGTTTTTGCTTGCATGGCTCTAATAAGGAGCTCACTGTAACGTCTTACCCTGTTCCTCTACAGGTAAGATGTCCTTTCCACCTTTGGTTTCTTCTAGATTTTTCTGTTTGTCTCTTCATTTCTGCTGTTTGTATTGGATATGCTTACATGTGAGGATTTTGTTTTGCTTTGTATTTATCATTTTTGATCTTCTCTTGGCTCCCTCGATCTACAGTTCTCTCATTTTTTGACTGTTCTCACTCATTGTTACTTCAAATATTTTTTGTGCTCTGTTTTTTTCTTTTTCTCCTTCTCTCCCTGGTAACCCACCAAAACATACAATAAGCCTCTTTTTATTGTCCCACAATTTTTGGCTATTCTCTTCTCCTTTCTTTCTCTTTCTCTTTCTTTTTGCATTTTAATTTGGGCATCACCAACCTTATCACTTCCTTCCTTGGCTCTATGGAGGCCAAAACTCTCTAGTGCATTTGTTTTATCCTCATCTCTTGACTTTGGGCTTCCCTAAGTATTCCTCCTTGAAAAGAGTCTGTGACATGCAATTCTGTCTCTTGTAATCTCTTGTTATCATACTGCAGCCCTGATCATATTGTGGTACATTGTGGAGGAAGGAGAACTTCTATAATCTTCTGAGATTAGATTTCCATTCTTTAGTGGGTCTGTGTTTTAGGGTTGTATCTCCAGTGATGTAGCTTGTTTAATTCTTCTGCCTCTTACTTCCTTTCCTCAATGCAGCATTTTTAATGTATTTTCTTGAAGCCCTTACCCCTTTGACTATGTTGGTGTATCCAGGAAGACTTAAAAGAAAAAAAACAAAGTCAGCCTGGGAAAAATTTCCTTACCCAGCTGGGAAGGATTTTAAAATTGTATTCTGACAAGGTCGTTTCACCTGTCCCTTGTTGTAGGAAAGGCTCTTAGTTCACAATGTTTACTTTGCTCTTCCCCAGCCATAACCATGAGGAAAAGATCCTTCTCAAATGTTTACAGTGATAACCTGGAAGGGTTCTTGGATGTAAAGGCCCCCAAAAATGTGCCACCCAAAAAGTTCTCACACTAGTCCACACTCAAGCCTACAACAAATCACCAAATTTATCAATCAAGTGTCCCTACAACTTCATAGTTCCAGCGGATTCCTCTCCAGTTAGGTAGACTTCATTTGAATCTTTCTGAATATGCTTCTCTTTCCAGATTCCAAAGTGGCAGTTTGCCTTATGACCTCAGTTATCTTACGGGTACAAAAAAAGTTAATGATTTTCATCATCCAGCTTTCCCTTGTTGCAAAAATTCAAGTGACAACTTGCAAGCTCTTTACTTGTCAGAGGGAAACCATAAGTCTCCTATGCTTTGTTTCTGTTGTACTTTGAAAACATGTCTGATGACTGATTACAAGATAACTACTTCCTTTTGCTTTCTGAGCTTGTAGTTCTTAATAAGTCTCAAATTGGCTCACTTCTGATTGCTATTCATCCTTGAATGTGCCCATCATATGTAAGCCAAAGAGTATTAGAAATAATGGACAGGGAAGAGTTGGAAAAGCAGGAAGCTAAGGAAATCATAAGTACACAGCTATATATGAGTTTCCAAAAATGAAAACAGTCAAGCAAACAGCCAGGAAAAGATATAGAACAACAAGAGCTCTCCAGGAGTACTTTATTGTATTACAAAGGCTTTTATTTTTTTCAAGTTTCATGGTAAGCATATATTTCCTCAAACTCTTCTCTAAACCAGCATCCTTCCCCAGAGGGTACCTCTCATTGGTCTTTCATTTAACAGCTGTAAGGCTTAGAAAAGTCACTTAGCTTCTTTTTGCATATTTTCCTCTCTATAAAAGGATCTATATGTTATCATGATTATACAAGATAGTGCCTGGGAAGTGTATTACAGCATTCAAGCAAGTAAATAAGCATTGAATCTCTATGTATGGATTCTAGACCTCAGGGCACAAAATGGTTCATGGAGCAAATAAATGTTTTGAGATCTAGAAATGAAAGGAATAAAGGAAACTCCAAGAAAGGGAAAATGAAATAGTAAAGAGGAAGGAAAGGGGCAGGGCCCATAAGGGATAAGTTGAAAGAAAAAAAACAGAGATTTAATAAAAATAGACTTTCAGGGGCAGCTGGGTGGCTCAGTCAGTTAAGCATCTGATTTCATCTCAGGTCATGATCTCGTGGTTCATGAGTTCAAGCCCCCTTGGGCTCTGTGCTGACAGTTTAGAGCCTGGAGCCTGCTTTGGATTCTGTGTCTCCCTCTCACTCTGCCCCTTCCCCATTTACTCATGCTCTGTCTCTCTTGGCCTCAAAAATAAATAAAACATAAAAAAAAATTAATAGACTTTCATATATAATTTATTTAAAATCAAAACTGCAAACAAATAGTTAAGAAAAAAATTTACAATGATATACGTTGATATGTACACTTATCCCTATTGATAGGATCAATAATAGAAGTCTGTACCACAAGATTGAAAACGGTAGTGATTACCTCCAAGAAGAGATAAGATTGGGAGAGGACAGATGAAGGGGGTCACCAATATTTGCTCCAGATAAATCTATTATTAATAGTTTAAATCTTATTAAGTTATATGGCATTCATATCATTATTTCTTTAATAAAGGAGTAAATGGCATCTGGTGGCTTAGTTTGTTAAGCATGTCTCTTGATTTTTGCTCAAGTCATGATATTGCATTCATGAGACTGAGCCTTGTGAGTGCTGACATCATGGAGCCTGCTTGGGATTCTCTCCCTCATTCTCTCTACCCCTCCCCAACTTGCATACCTGCATGCATGCATACAGGTATGCTCTCTCGCTCTCTCTCAAAATAAATAAACTTTAATATATATATATATTATATATATATGTATATTATATATATAATATATATATATATATGAGTGAATTAAGAAACTATCCTTTCATTCTCTTTTCATCATTTAGAGAAATGCCTCTAATATGATTTACACTCAAACTATTAATATACAGGACCCTGCTCAAGGAAGTACTGTGAAGGATGAGACCTAATATTCCCCTGAAATCCAAGGAAACAAAGTTCAACAGTTGCAGCATTCCAAAGACGAGCTAACTGTCACCTGTCCATATATGATCTAACTTCTGCTGGGACTGGTATCAACATCTTGCTTCCCTTTATGACATGGTAGATACAGAGCAAAAGAAAGAAAGTTACATCCTCCTAATAAAAAAGAAATATAACATTTGAAACTCCTTTATTTTATACTTCCACTTGTATTTAAAAGGACTAACTTGAGGGATGCCTGGATGGCTCAGTCAGTTAAGTGTCTGACTTCAGATTAGGTCATGATCTCACAGCTTGTGGGCTCAAGCGTTGGCAGCTCAGTGCCTGGAACTTGCTTCAGATTCTATGTCTCCCTCTCTCTCTGCCTCTCCCCCACTCATGCTCTCTCTGTCTCAAAAATAAATAAACATTTTAAAAAATTTTTTTAATAAAAAAAAGGGACTAACTTGAATCTAGCTTTCAAAAGAGTAGATTATTGCATGATGCCCTTAACGCCCAACTTTTCCTCAGGGAAAGGTGGAAGCTAAGGATCCCCCAAGAGCATGATAGGGAAAACCTTTCCAAATACTTGACTCACTTAAACCACAGAGATAGAGATGGAAAGCCTCCAAGCTCAGAGGCTACTCTTTACAGCACACACTTGGCACACTGAGGACACAATCCGTCCAATATTGCTCACGGTACCTGGAATTCATTTCACCTAAAGCAGACTCTGGAGGTAAGCCCTCTCATTAAGCAGTGAAGGAACTGGTTTCAGAGGTGATCAGTGTAGGGTAAGTATATCCCAGATAAGAGATTATTTTTCTTTGAACTTTTACTTTTAATGCGTCCCCCCCTTTTTTTTTTAAGTTTATTTGTTTTGAGAGAGGTGAGGGCAGTGAGAAGGAGTGAAAGAGAATTCCAAGCACACTCTGCACTGTCAGAATGAGCCACCCCACCCAGGGGCCCCGGTTCCCCCCTATTTTAAAACTATTTTGCAGATTTTTTATACCTATCTATGGAGCTTAGAGTTCTGAATGTTTTATTTGGTTAAATGCTTACAGGAAAGTTTATGGGTTTTTCTCTCCCAGCTAATCCCTGGGACTTCTGAATTCCTAACAGCATTAGACACACTAACAAAAAGCACTGACTTTCTACAATCTTAGAGGTTCTGGAATGCCCTGGTTGGGGAAGATGTTTTCTTATCCTGATGTTTTCTGGATTTAGCTTATTCCACCATTTGATATACAAAACATATGAACATAGGGGAAGGGAAGGAAAAATAAGATAAAAACAGAAAGGGAGGCAAACCATATCTCTTAAATATAGAAAACAAACTGAGGGTTGCTAGAGGGGAGGTGGGTGGGGGATGGGCTAAATGGGTGATGGGCATTAAGGAGGGCACTTGTTGGTATGAGCACTGGGTATTATATGTAAGAGATGAATCACTGTGTTCTATTCCTGAACTAATACTACACTGTATGTTAATAATCTTAAATTTAAATAAATAAGTAAGTAAGTAAGTAGTGGTAAATGCAGAAAAATCTTAGTCATTAACATTAACAGTCCTCTTAGTAATTAACATTAATAGGCCTAAGTACTGTCCTATGAAAACAGACAATGAAGTTAAAATGATTTTAAAATAAATATGAACATTGTTTTTGGACTCTTACATATGTTTGTGTCTGGGTTACCTCTTCATAGAATAAAAGGTCTTATTTTATAAAAACCTTTTCTATTTTTATAGTCTTGTCAAAATCAGAAGGCATCTCTAGGAGGGAAGTTATGTTGGTGGTTTGGGGATCAGAAAGACCTCAGTTTATATGCCAGTTCTGTTAACTTTCTAACTTATGACCTTGAAAAAAATCAAGTAAATGGCAATAAGTGCTGTGATTACTGAAATAGATAATGCCTATAAAGTGCATATTAGCACAGCAACTGGTACTTAATAAGCCATAGGTAGTCAATTTTTTAATCTTCTAGTTTCTAGCCTGAAAAAGGTAAAAAAAAAAAAAAAAGACAGAGAAATTAAGAGAGACAAAGCAAAAAAAGAATGAAAGGAAGAAGAAAGATAGAAAGAAAGGAAGGATTAAAAGAAAAAAATTTCCATTGAAATCAATATATATAATATAGATAAATAGTTCATGAACAAGTGAACTGAGTTTACATATTCTCCCATCGAGGAGAGTCAGGAACTTTCAGAAGTCTGTCATATAAGATAATCTCAAAAAGGAAATTCCTCTTGCCAGTGAGGGGGAAGCACCAGTGAATATATGGAACATTTATGAGTCATTAATTCTCAGTCATGCTAATTGGTTTCATTTCTAATGGTACAATCTATAACTATTTGTCTAGAGCAATGATGATGAACCCAAAACAGACTGAATCTCTCCGTGTTTCTCAATCCCCTGAAGCTGCTGAGGATAAAAAGAGAGCCTGCGCAGGTACATGGAAATCGCATCTTTAATTCTCCAGCATCTGGTTCCATAAATTACCTCCTCTTTCTATGTTCTCCACTATTTACTTCTCTTTCAGTTGCCACTTCCTTTGTTAACTCACCTGATTTGACTGATTTTCACTCACATTGGTTATTTCCTTCTGGTCTTATTCTCACAATTAAAATTGTATTATAAGATGTATTTCTTCAGAATGCCTTGGTCTTTGTTAAAGTGGTATGTGAAGTACTTTGACCTTTTCATCTACTTTCTCCCTAAATATTAGTATCACAACATAAAAGGTAACATCTATGTCTTTACTATTCTATTCCTACTATTCAATATGAAAAGCATGCTAGCTTTATCTTTGCCAGAGGAATTAAACCACTGTTCCCATGGTTTCCTGAAAATCATCAAAATTATTGAGCACTTATTATATAGCAAATAAGTGCTTTGCTAGCACTTATTATATACCATAGCATTTCTCATGTTTTCTTGTTTCAACTCATTTAGTCCTCGAGACAATCATAAGAAGTACCGACTCTTAGTGTCTACCTTTAACAGAGGAAGAAATTGACCCATAAGGCAGTCTGGTAACTCACACAGAAATCACAGCAGGTAAGTGGAGCATCTAGAAACACAAATAGTTTGGCCCCTGTGTTGGTGCTGATGCTGTATATTGGAAATGGCTCCTATATAAGTGTTCTGATTCTCTCAACTAATTTTGATACATTTGATTTTAAATTTTAAAAAATACTACCTGTAAAAGTATAGGAAGTCGAGTTGGGGATAAAGAAACAAGCATAAAATTAGTTAAAATCCCACCACCTATATGGCCACAGATGGTAGCTATACTTGGGGTGAACATAGCATAACCTATAGAGATGTTGAATCTCTATGCTGCACAGCTGAAACTAATGTAACATTGTGTGGAAACTATATTCAAATTAAAGTAGAATTTGGGGGCAAATTCTAAACATCCGTTCATGCAAATGTAATTTGTACTCTCCTCTCCCAGTAAAAATATTTTTTTTCCTCTCTAGTTTTCTGGACTTACTGATATCTTCCCATGCTAGTTAATGTAGACACCTAATAACCCTTTTAAAACTGGATATATCCACATAATCAGTCCCTTATTAACAAACATTTCCTATTATAAGAAATGCTAAAGTAAAATAACATTATGCATTTTGTCTATTTTCTTTCAATTAATTCCAAGACATAGGATTCTGAATTACACTTAAAATATTTTTTACTCTTATGACTCAACTGCCTTCTGGGATGACTGTACCACTTCACATCTCCCATCAGCTGAGAATGAGAAGCACTGCTTCCCCAAACCTACAGCAGCAACAGGTTTATCTATTCTGTTGAGGAGAAAATTTTTAAAAATGGAATCTGCTTTCTGAATTTGAAGTAAACATAGACCTCTTCAATCTCCAGTTTTAGAAATTAACTCGTACCCATTTTATTAAAACTTTACAATTTTATTTTTACACTTAAGCCTTCTAAGCATCTGGAAGATACTTTGCTGTAAGAAAAATGGTAAGATACTTACAAGTTTATGTTTCCAATGTTGAGCTTCATATTTACTAACTATCGAATACTCTAATTTTAGTATATAGCCTTCGATTATCCTATTTAATTCCAATGTCTTATTTATCATATACTAAGTTTCCTAATTTGTACCACATTCTTAACTGGGTTTCGTTATATTTATCTGTTCAACTTCAGTTAAATCAATCATTGTTTAATTAGTATGGGTTTATGATATATCCCAATCTCCTTTACAGAAAGTGTTCTCTTTTCTACCCCCTAGCACCCACTTCATTTCCTTTTCACAATATCTCTGGACTTTGAAATGGACATTTAGATCACTCTGTAATGCTCCACAATATTTCTGCTTGGCTTTTTTTTTAAAGGTTATTTATTTATTTTGGGAGAGACAGAGCAAGTGAGGGGGAGGATAGAGAGAGAGGGTGAGAGAGTACTGAGCCTGACACTGGGCTCAAACTCACGAAACTGTGAGATCATGACCTGAGCTGAAACCTAGAGTCTGATGCTTAACCGACTGAGCCACTCAGGCGCCCCTCCACTTGGCTTTTTATTTTACTTATTTTTATTTTTTTAAATATGAAATTTCTTGTCAAATTGGTTTCCATACAACACCCAGTACTCATCCCAACAGGTGCCCTCCTCAATACCCATCACCCACCCTCACCCACCCTCCCCCTCCCTCCCACCTCCCATCAACCCTCAGTCTGTTCTCAGTTTTTAAGTCTCTTATGTTTTGGCTCCCTCCCTCCCTAACCTCTTTTTTTTTCTTCCCCTCCCCCATGGTCTTCTGTTAAGTTTCTCAGGAACCACATAAGAGTGAAAACATGGGAACTGCAATTATTGCTCAAAATAGTTCAGTGAGAACGGCTATTTTTACAACTTTGAATCTTTTTTCTCCATTTACATGGTTTCATTTTCCATTTCAATCTGCATTTCAAATGTTTCAGAAAAGTTCGTTTTTTCAATAGAATGCATATGTTGCATAATTATTTCACTTATAAAGGAGACCTTTCTAAATTGTTTTATTTTATTAAGTTATTATTTACTATTTATTATTTATTATGTTTATTAAAATAATCCTGATTTATTTTTTTCATTTAATTACAAGTTATTGAGATGGGATTTGTGAACAATTATATTTTTGATATCATCCTTTCAAGAACATTACTTGATTTGCTCTTTCTGCTATAGTAAATTATTGAAACACAATTCTGCAAGTTTTCTTATTCATGTTCCTGATTTTAATGTTTCATCTATAATCAGACATTGACTATTGGTTTAAAAATTATATTTAAAATATCATATTAAAATATTTCTTAATCCTTCCTATTTTACTAAGAGTTTTTTATCAGGGATAAGCTTTGAAATTTATCCAGTGATTGTTTAGTACATTCATTCCCTATAATCTTTATAGAAATAGCCTCTGAAATCAAGTATTGTTTATCTCTTCTCATGGTCTTTATGTGATATGCTGTGGGATCTAAAATTTTCTCTTGATAGACCCACATAGGAAAACCACGTGATCATTTGATCTGTGGATAGACAGATATGGAAACAGACTGTAGAACAGACTGGACATGGGAAAAATGGAACAGAGAGATCATTCACGAGCCTTTTCAATTGGGAGCCTTTTCAAGATGGGAAAATATGTAGACCAGATGTAAAGGACAAAATGACAATAGAAGTGAAGAAGGAAATGAAATAAGAAATAGTTGAGAATAAAGTTATACAACTGGAGCTAGAAATGAAAGAACAGAGTGCTACCCAGGTATCTACACCAGACACTGGAGAGAATGGTAGTGATATTTATCAAGTCATTGCAGTAAATTAAAATATTATAATTTCAGTTCTGACATATCTACTTGATGATGGAGATGGAACTTGCATTTGTGTATACCACAGACTGCTTTGCATATATTACTCTGGAGCAAGGGATAAACCTACAGATTCAGAATTCAACATGTAGGTACTAGTGAAAATAAGTAAACGAGTATTGAATAAAATCTTTTTCCCCTCAGAGCAATGAGAATCTTTATGAGGGTTTTAAAAAGATACAGGCGGAGGTATGTGATGAAGAATTTGCATTTTTAAGTCCTTCCTATTATCAGACCAAGGTAAACAGGCATAGAAGACTTTCCTGAGAGAATGGTTAAAAGAGGTGTTGTCAACACACTTAAAAAAAAAATACTTAACACAGACTCTGAGTCACACCAGAAGTTAAGGTGAAGGAGAGTAAAAATGATTGCTATGTTAGTGAAAGGTATAGAGAGGTCAGAAAGGCAGAGGAATAATTAGGGAAGGGCTGTTATAAAAATGATGTAATTGCATTCAACAAATTAACAGAAAACCTGGTTTATAGTGGATCAAAGAAGTTACAGTTTATTTTTCTCACATTATAAGAATAAATCTGAAGGGACATTATTGCAGGCTTTAGTTAAATGATTCAACATGCCTTTGGTTTCTAGGTCCTCTCTGAATTTTTGCTGTATTATTTTATTATATGGGCTTTGCAACTTTGTGGTTTCTGCACTTTTAAACATATCATTAGCATTAAATGCAAAAAAAAAAACCCACAAAAACAAAAAACAAACAAAAAACAAACAAACAAAAAAAAAAAAACCAAGACCATGAAAAGAATCTTCTCTACATGAAGCTTTGTCTTTTCATTTGGAAGGAAAGTTCTTCAAACAACATTAGTTTACCATTGAATAGTTCTGGGTCACATGCCCTATCTTAGATTAATTCATGGCCAAGGAAATGGGTTTATAGCAACTGGTTTATAAAAATCACGTATAGATCATGTATAAAAATCATGCTCTCAACTGGAGATAGAGCTAATGTCTTCTATAATCTAGAGATTTAAGCCAACTACCAGAAAAAAATGAAATTTCTGTTGGCAAGAAGTGGGAAGAAGATTGGCTTTAGAAAAGCCAATGAGGGGCACCTGGGTGGCTCAGTGGGTTCAGTGTCCGACTTTGGCTCAGGGCATGATCTCACGGTTTGGGAGTTCGAGCCCCACATCAGGCTCTGTGCTGACAGCTCAGAGCCTGGAGCCCGCTTCAGATTCTGTGTCTCCCTCTCTCTTTGCCCCTCCCACCCTCAAAAATAATAAATAATAAACATTACTTTAAAAAAAGAATTAAAAAAAAGCCAAGGAGCCAAGAGCAAAGGGAGTTACAGAATAAAGGGCATGATAAATATTATCACATCCTGCAGAGAGATCAAGGAAAATGATGCTAAAAATTGATTACTGTATGATGTATTCAGATTCCAGGGGTTCTTCCTATCAACAAGGAATTTTGGAAACTGAATTGTTTTGGCCTACTGGTGAACAAAAAGTGAGGACCACCAATGAGGAGTTAGGAAGAGAAAGAAAATTAGGAGACACAAGTTCAGAAACTTGATTTTTTAAAAAAGAACTAACTATGTAAATAGGTAAAAGGAAGCAAAAAGTTGAAAGTTTAATTGATCAATCCTTAGGGAAGATCCATGGTATATGGGGAAGAGCCAACCTTCAAGATCACAGAGCCATGGTCAGAAGCATGCATCATGTTGTCCTACAGCTCTGGGTAAAAGTCCTGGCTCTGACTTGATCCCTCTAAGACTCAGTTTCTTCATTAGTAAAATGAGTCTAAAAAAAGTTTTCCAAATTGAATTCTGTGGGGTTTAAATGAGATAATATACTTGGTACAAAGCTTTGCATGGAGGATACATCAAAAACATGTCATCTATTAATATTATAATTGTTTAATTAACATTTTTTACTTACTAAGCATTCAGTCTTTGTATCTAACATTTTCATTGAATATAGAGGCATGTACCCATGATAATAGTTATGAATCAAAATTATGAATAATCACAATCTGAGCACCTGATTTCCATGGAAAATTACACACACACACAAATTTAAAAACAAAACCAAAACACATATACAAGGTGAAACAAGGTGAAAGGCATTAAACAATTTTGGCCTAAAGATCTCTATTTGACCACTGAAATAAATTCAGTTAAGGAAAATTAGCAAGTTTAGTGTGAGAATATTAATGTGAAGGTGACAGTAGTAGCCGAGATTATTCAGATGGGAGAACACGTAAGTAAGTGATCAGGGAAAGGTCTAGAAATCCTTGAGAGGTAAAATAAAAGGACCTGAAAATGTAATAGAAGGGAATTAATACCATTTACCTCCATCGAAAATATTAATAATTTTCTTCCCTTTTTATGTAATCATTCTCTTGATCACCATAATGTTTTCATATCCTTAATTTTTTTCTTATTCAATTAAAGGATTTCTAATTGGGGATATGTACCCCAAAGAAAAAACTAGCAAGAAATAGGAAATTTATACTTGTACCACTGATTCTGACTTTTAATCATTTTCTATTCTCAGGTGATTTGAAAATCAGCTCTTCTGCCCAAGTCAATGGATGGATTAAATAATTCTATGGTTTCTGAGTTTGTGTTGCTTGGACTCTCTAGTTCTTGGGAAACTAAAGTTTTTCTTACATTAATATTTTCCTTGATCTATTTAGGAATCATCCTGGGAAATCTCTTCATTGTCTTTTTGGTAATTTTTGATTCTCATTTACATTCTCCTATGTACTTCCTACTGGCCAATCTGTCCTTCATTGACGTGGGGGTTGCCTCTACCACAGTCCCCAAAATGATTAGAGACCTTTTAAATGAATACAAGATAATTTCTTTCCAAAGTTGTATGACACAGATATGCTTCATCCACATCATGGGAGGAGTGGAGATGGTGTTACTCATCGCCATGGCATTTGACAGGTACACAGCAATCTGTAAGCCTCTTCGCTACCTGAACATCATGAACCCTAAAATATGTGTTTCTTTTGTAATTGCTGGCTGGGTCATTGGGGTGATCCATGCTATGTCCCAGTTTGCTTTCATTATAAACTTGCCCTTTTGCGGTCCTAATAAAGTAGACAGCTTTTACTGTGACTTTCCCAGGATCATAAAACTTGCATGCACAGATGGAGCCAAGTTTGAGTTTATTATTGCTGCCAACAGTGGCTTCATGAGCATGGGCACCTTCTTCCTGCTAATCCTTTCCTATATCTTTATTTTGGTCACTGTCTGGAAACGTTCTTCAGGGGACTTATCCAAAGCATTTGTCACTCTGTCAGCTCACATCACTGTGGTGGTTCTATTTTTCACTCCATGCATGTTTCTCTATGTATGGCCTTTCCCCACATCATCAGTTGATAAATACCTGTTCATTGCTGACTTTGCTATCACACCCATCCTAAATCCCATCATATATACGTTAAGAAATAAAGACATAAAGGTAGCCATAAAAAGATTGAGCAAATAAGGACATCATGTCAGACTCTGCTAACTGGTTCTATCATTGAAGCTCTCAACCTATACATCCACCTGTCTTTTATATATTTCTACCTAGGCATCTGACATTTAAAATAGACATAAACTTAATATATTTTCTACCTCACTGATCAAAATTCTACTCCTCTGTAGAGCATTTATTCATTACTTTGGTTTGCATGGGAGATGTGAATCTACTATATAAGGGTATTATTTTATTATTTTAGCAGATAGCAGTAGTATCTACTAAATAATATTTTATGATTGAAACTGTGATTATTTTGACAATAAGTAATATAAGAAAATCCCTTCTGCTTCCCATAAGGTTTGAAAACAAAGTACAACCCAGCTCTGGGGAATGTCAGGAACCATTACATTGAAGGGTTATATATGTAGGAGTAGCAGCTCTACATAGTTACTTAGGTTGGTTTCCCTTAGAAGACCCTAAGACAAAATTGTATTGCATGTAGTTTATTGGAAGCTGATTTTAGTATTCATTAGTAAGGGAACAGGGAAGCGGTATGAGAAAGGAAAGATGCTTATGTTGCTATAACTGGAGTGCAAGCCAACTGTATTCCTCCAGGAGACTGTAGAGATTCTGTGATTTAGAATTGTCCCAATTGAAGGGCAAGGTATTCGAAGTATTTCTTCATTTGTATTAGGTGCATTAACTCCTTGGCCTGTCCAGTCTTTCCCACAGTAAATACTGAACATCTATTTTAAGAAACAAAAGATAAGCAATGAGATAGCCTTTCTGGTGCTGATAGTAAAGAACCATCTCCAATAAAAGTACACTAGGGGCACCTGGGTGACTCAGTTGGCTGAGCATCCGACTTCGGCTCAGGTCATGATCTCATGGCTCATGAGTTCAAGCCCCACGTGGGGCTCTGTGCTGCCAGCTCGAAGCCTGGAGCCTGCTTCAGATTCTGTGTCTCCTTCTCTCTCTGCCCCTCCCCAACACTCTGTCTCTCTCTCTCTCACTCACTTTCTCTCTCAAAAATAAATTAACATTTAAAAAAAAGTAAACTAAAAGCAGCCTCCTAATACTGCTTTGTAACTGAAAGAAGTGTTAATTAAACATTTTACTCTAACAGAGCCAAACTGGTAACTGAGCACAGAGAATTCTGTGATAGAAAACATTTCTCTGCTTTCAATGTGCCTCATCAAACCAGCAGTTCAAAGTGGGCCATTCAGAATCCAGGAGCATGGTTTTGCAAGTCATGACCAGCCTATGGGATCAGGTCCCACAACTGGCCATCATCTGCTACCCACAAAAGACTTCCGACTTCCTCAAGAATGGGAAGTGAAATCTTGGTTCCACACAAAAACTGTAGACATTGATGAAAATAAAATTTTTCTCACACCTACAGAAACTTAAACTGAAAGTTTACTTCCAACTCTAGGACTGTTATACAGTAATTAAATTCACTTTGAATTTTTGGCTCCAAATTTCAGAAAAGGCACATTATCAGATGATGCTCTCAATTTAGGGAAACTCAGTAATTAAGACATTCCAAGAAACATAGCATGGATAATCAGTCTATAAGCCTTTCTCTACCCACAGCACAGATCTCTAACATTTCCTACTCTAGAAGTTACTTTATATGATAAATACATCTACCTTGGGAGGATAACACTATCTAATAAAACTTGCCCAAACAAAGTGTATTGTTTGTTTTACCGTGTTTTGACTGTATTTAGGCCCTGGTTAGATTTTGGAATCAGCTCTATATCCATGAAGAAAAATATGATCACAGGTAATGATGGTTCCAAATGTAATATATCTTATACTCTATAATAAACTCTTCTCTCTTACTTCTCTTCTTCGCTTACATTTAAAACAGTACTTCAAAACCAACCACCATATATACCAAATCAGATTTTTCTGGAAGTTTTATAAAGTTTCCGGAAATATCAAGGGTTTCTTCTCAGGTAATTCCTGGAACATCTGGACTCTAAAGCAAAGACCTTCCTGTACCAAAAGGGATGCCTTCTGTACAGTCTGAGAGCTTCCTATATATTGAGGGAATATTCTAACTTCATGATTCACAATTCACCTATATTAAGAAATGGCTCTGACAAAATGCCAGTTACCAGAAATTTCCAAACAAAAAATTGGTTGCTAATGGTATTCATTGCTAAAAGTTTATGTCAGGAAGAACCTGAATGAATCATAGGGAAGGAAGCCTCCAAAATGCTATGAAAACAGTTATTTTCCATGGAAATAAAATTAAGCTTTTAGAATGTAACAGAATCAGAATGGCACCTTAGAAGTAGAGGTCAGAGGACCTAATATGGTACCCAAATCACGCTGTTTCCCAACTCTGTGACTTCAATTAAAATATGCTGAGATGTAATTTTTCAACATAAAATCCATTTCATTAGGTATGGATAGAGATTAGGTATTACAATGTGAATGCAAGCTCCTAGCATGTTAACTGTATTCAGGTTCTCTTTTCCTGATCTTTTTTTGATCTCCACATGTTTACCCCCTCTTTAATGAAAGTTCTATCTTGACTATTTTAAGATAAAAATATAGCCTCTAGGAACCTAAAGATAAACTTTCACACCTTAAACATCCTGTGTTTTTAAATTTTATTACCACAGTATTCTTTATCTGGCTATTAACATAAATTAATTTTATGATATTATCACTACCCTGTGATTTTTAAATCAGCACAAAACACTAGTAACACATTTCAAGGAAAGTGATAAGGGGAGAAACCAGGCATGGGCTTTGGTGTAATCTGTAGCAGTCAGGGTCTCTTTCATCTGAAGTGTCCAGAAGTAAGTAGGCTATGCTCTACGAACATGGTCAATAAATCCTTTTGACTTTACTAGAGAAAATTAGATCCTTCCAACTGCCTTTTTGTATGCTTACAAACAAGTACACTAAAATGTAGCTCACAATACCTTGCTTTACCACATACCCACAGGAAACAGCAGTGATAAAAATAAAGCCATAAATGAAAATTTGACAAAGTTATATTAACCAGGGATGGTAGATTCTGTCCCAGCCACCATGGTCATACAATTAACCCAAATTGATGTAATTTCATTATAAAGTATATTAAAGCTATTTTCACAATAAAGTTAAATTTTAATTAGGACACAAAAAGCTACAGCTAACATAAAAATAAACTACAACAGTGACTTTAATATTCTTGACTAAATGATAGCTAAGACCCAAACTGGGAATGAATACCCCACTATGATTAGCCCCAAGCTGAAATAATTATTATAAAAAAAAATGTTCACCAAAATACTACAAGCAAGAGCCTAAAAGTCAAAGGACTTGGCAGGGCTTTATATCTCTTCAGAAGAGCCTCTTCTACAATTGATAAACCCAATAAGAGTTTGCCAACTCTTGCAAATACAGTCTATATACCACCAACTTCAGCAAACCCTAAAATTATAATAAGCATAAACATTAAAACTTTAGGTCGAGTTGTAGCTTATGGGACAGAAAGAAATGGGCTATGATTTGTATTTCCCTGATGATGAGTGAAGCTGAGCATCATTTCATGTGTCTATTGGCCATCTGGAGGTCTTCTCTGGAAAAATGTCTATTCATGTCCTCTGCCCATTTCTTCACTGGATTATGTTTTTGTGGGGTGGAGTTTGGTGAGTTCTTTATAGACTTTGGATACTAGCCCTTTATCCAATATATCATTTGCAAATATCTTTTCCCATTATGTTGGTTGCCTTTTAGTTTTGTTGACTGTCTCCTTTGCAGTGCAGAAGCTTTTTATCTTGATGAGGTCCCAATAGTTCATTTTTGCTTTTAATTCCCTTGCCTTTGGAAATGTGTCGAGCAAAAATTGCTGCAGCTGTGGTCAAAGAGATTGTTGCCTACTTTCTCCTCTACGATTTTGATGGTTTCCTGTCTCACATTCAGGTATTTCATCCATTTTTATTTTTGTATATGGTGTAAGAAAGTGGTCTAGTTTCATTCTTCTGCATGTTGCTGTCCAGTTCTCCCAGCACCATTTGTTAAAGAGACCATCTTTTTCCCACTGGATACTCTTCCCTGCTTTGTCAAAGATTAGTTGGCCATACATTTGTGGGTCAAATTCTGGGTTCTCTATTCTATTCCATGGGTCTATGTGTTTGTTTTTGTGCCAATACCATCCTGTCTTGATGATTACAGCTTTGTAGTAGAGGCTAAAGTCTGGGATTGTGATGCCTCCCGCTTTGGTCTTCTTCAATATTGCTTTGTTGGCAGGAATGCAAACTGGTACAGCCACTCTGGAAAACAGTGTGGAAGTTCTTCAAAAAATTAAAAATAGAACTACCCTATGACTCAACAATAGCACTGCTAGGAATTTACCCAAGGGATACAGGAGTGCTGATGCATAGGGGCACATGTACCCCCAAAGTTTATAGCAGCACTTTCATCAATAGCCAAATCATGGAAAGAGCCTAAATGTCCATCAACTAATTAATGGATAAAGATGTGGTTTATATATACAATAGAATACTACTTGGCAATGAGAAAGAATGAAATCATGTCATTTGCAGCAACATGGATGGAACTGGAGAGTGTTATGCTAAATGAAATAAGTCAGTCAGAGAAAGACAGATACCATATGTTTTCACTCATAGGTGGATCTTGAGAAACTTAACAGTAAAACATGGGGGAAGGGAAGGAGGAAAAAAAAAGTTACAAACAGAGGGAGGGAGGCAAACCATAAGAGACTGTTAAATACAGAGAACACACTGAGGATTGATGAGGGGTGGGAGAGAGGGGAAAGTGGGTGATGGGCACTGAAGAGGGCACTTGTTGGGTTGAGCAATGAGTGTTGTATGGAAGCCAATTTGACAATAAATTATATTTTAAAAAAATAGAAAGAAATGGGCTATACCTCTATTCTAAAAACATTAAATTTTATACTGAAGTCTTTATAAAAATAAAAACTAAAGGAGAATTGAGTAAAAACTTATGATGAAAAAGCTTAATTAAATAGGTCATGAGGCAAACACATGCCACCTTCCTCAAATATCAAAACTTACATATAACTTATTAATAATCATTATATATATAAGAGGAGGTAATAAGGTAAACATCCTGGAAAGTGTGTTTAGACAGATCAAAGTGTACCTTGAATAAAGCACCTGGTTTACACCCAGGAGATTTTATTTAATATGAGCACTTGAACTAAAGCTAGCCCAAAGTTACCAAACTCAATAATTATAAATGAATTAAACAAAACACTTATTTAAAATTAAAAATATTTGGGGCACCTGGGTGTCTCAGTTGGTTAAGCATCTCTTGATTTAGGCTCATGTCATGATCTCACACTTGTGAGATGGAGCCCTGCATCAGGCCCCATGCTGGCCATGGAGCCTGCTAAAGCTTCTCTATCTCCCAATTCCTCTGCCCCTCCCCCCCCTCCTCAAAAAATAAACATCTAAAAATTAAATTAAATTATGAGTATAGGAGATGAAATTTCTAATTGGTGCTATAGAAAAGGTACCATAAAAGAATGATAAAAGAAATATTAAAAGCACTAAATAGCAAAGTTTACACTTTTATTTTTGCCTAATTATTTACTTAGAACAATCAAAAAGAACTTAACTACCTTGAAACCAGACAAGCTACCCATAAACAATTACAAAGAACAAAGTCACCTATGTAGCCAAAGAGTGAGAAGATTTACAGGTAGAGGTGAAAAGCCTATCACGTCTAGTGATAGCTGGTCATCCAGAACAGAATTTTAGTTCATTTTTAAACTTATCTTAAAAAATAATAATTTCAACATAAATTTAAATACTTTTCTAAACAGGTACAGCCTACAGGCACCTGGGTGGCTCAGTTAGTTAAACATCTGACTCCTGATTTCTACTCAAGTCATGATCTCACATTACATGAGATCAAGCCCCACATCAGGCTCTGAGCTGACAATCTAGAGTATGCTTGGGATTCTCTCTCTCCTTCTCCCACTTGCCCCTCCACTCAAAATAAATACATTCTCATTCTCTCGCTCCCTCAAAATAAATACATAAGCTTTAAAAAATAAATAAAAATAAATTAATTAACTAAAAGGTACAATCTTTAGATATAGGATACAACCTTCCTTGGATAGTAAGAATGAACAACACCTTAGTTGGCCTAGAAGTGGTCACCAATTAAAGTATCCAAGGTCAACAATATATTTATCAAAATTCCAACACTAAGGACCAACTACTAACCTAATACTGGATTAATCTATTAATTAATAGAAGCAATACCATTCACTTGAGTAACATGAGTTATTTCTCCTTGCATAAGCTTATATTAGAATGGACAATCACTGATAGTTAACAAAATAAATTTAACCCAATAATTCATTACTTATTAAATTAATTGTTGACCCAACACAGGTATGCATTTAAGGAAAGATTTTTAAAAGTCAAAGAAACTCAGCAAACACAAACCTCACTTGTTTAGAAAAAACATTACCTCTGGCATTTCTAGTATTAGAGGCACTGCTTGCCCAGTGACATCTATTTAATGGCTACAGTATCCTCACTGTGTAAAGGCAACATAATCATTTGTTCCGGAAAAAAGGAACTCGTATGAGTGACCATATAAGGGTTTACTTACTCTTACTCTTAATCAATGAAAATGACTTTCCTGTGAGAAGGCAAGAATGACATAAGAAAAGAAGACCCTATGGAGCTTTAATTAATCAGTCCAAAAATGAACAAAAAATTTAACCAAATAATAGACAATTAAACGGTAAATGGACTAACAATTTTGTTTGACATGACCTTGGATAAAAAAAATAACCTTCAAGTAATTAAAATCTAGACCAACCAGTCAAATAGTTTATCACTTATTGATCCAAAATACTGATCAACAGAACAACTTACCCTAGGGATAACAGCACTATCTTATTCAAAGCTTCATAAGGTTTATGACCTCAAGGTTGGGTCAGGACACCCTAATGCTGTAACCATTATTAATGGTTGGTTTGTTCAACAATTAAAGTTCTATGTGATCTGAGTTCAGATCTGAGTAATCCAGGTCACTGTCTATCTGTTCTACGTTACCCCCAGTAGAAAAAGACAAGAGAAATAAGGACTGCATTACAAAAGTGCCCTCACATTAATAAATAAGATAATATTAATCTAATTAATTTATACCTATCCCCACCAAAGAAGATGGCCAAGTAACTGTGTAAAACTTAAACGTGGGGTGCCTGTGTGGCTCAGTCAGTTGAGCATCGAACTCATTTCAGTTCAGGTTATGATGCCACTGTTGGCGAAATTGAGCCTTGCATCAGACTCTGCTCTGATAGTGTGGAGCCTGCTTGGGATTCTCTCTCTCTCTGGCCCTCCCCAACTCGTGCTTTCTCTCTCTCAACATAAATAAATAAATAAACATTAAAAAAAAATTTAATGAAACTTCATTACCAGAGATTTAATTCCTCTTCCTAAACCACATTCATAATTAATATTCTGCCTAATTATACCTATGCTCCTTCCTGAAACATTCCTCACACTAATCACGTGAAAAGTATTAACCTATATACAACTTCATAAAGAACTAAACACCACTGGCCCCCATGACCTACTATAATCTATCACAGATGCTCTGAAGCTATTCATTGAAAAACTCTCACAATCACTAGCACCATAAATATCCATATTTATTGCTGTACCAGTCCTATCCCTAACTTTATCCCTGAGGATATAAGGGATTCTTAAATACAGAGAACAAAGTGGGGGTTGCTGGAGAGGAGGAGGGTGAGGGGAAGGGTTACATACGTGATAGGCATTAAGGAGGGCACTGGTCACGAAGAGCACCGAGTGTTGTATGAAAGTGTTGAATCAGTATGTTGTACAACTGAAACTAATATTACACTGTATGTTAAATAACTGGAATTTAAATAAAAACTTCAAAAATATACATGTATGTGTAACTACAGAACTGGATACTTAAAAGATTTAATTTTGCTATATGTAAACTGTGTTTCTGTGAAAACTATAAATTACAAAAACATTTATAAAATGAAATACTTTATTGCATTACAAGTGTTTTTACTTTTTTTTAAGTTTCATGGTGATTGTGTACTTCCTCAAACTCACCTCTGAACCAGCATCCTTACTCAGAGGGTATCTCTTGTTGGTCTTTCATGTCACAGCTGTAAGGTTTAGGAAAGTCACTTAGCCTCTTTTTGCCTGTTTTCTCCTCTGTAAAAATAGACCTATGTTGTATCATGATGATACGAGATGCTGTCTGGAAAGTGAGTCGTCGCACACAAGCAAGTGAATAGGCATTGAATCTTTCTGTTCTCAGACTGAGAGGTTCTGGATTCTAGGCCTCAGGGTATAAAATGGATCATGGAGCAAATATATTAAAGGCTTTGAGATCTAGACATGAAACAGATGAAATCTTAGAGGGAGACAATGAGACAGCAAGAAGACAAGCAAAAGCAGAGCCAATAAGGGATAAGAGAAGAAAGAAATGAAACATTTTTATCAATAGCCTTTCACATCTAATTTCTTTAAAATCAACATTGCAAACAAACACAAAAGACAGATAAAGTGCTAAATTCTCTAAAGACATTAAGTTGATAGGTATACTCATTTTAACTGATGGGAACAGTAACAAGGATGCCCTGTAGGATTGGTAGCTGTTACCTGCAAGACTGGATGACATTGGAAAGGACAGATGAAGAGATACTTCAAAATTTGATCTAAATAAATCTAATGTTAATAGTTTAAATCCTAGTAACTTAACATGCATTTTTATATTATTTCTTTAATAAAAGAGTGAATTAAGAACTATCCTTTCATTATCTTTTAAACACTTAGAGAAATGCCTATATTATGGTTTACACTCAAACTACTAATATACAGGACCCTGCATAAGGAAGTACCATGAAGGTTGAGACCTAACATTTCTCTGAAATCCAAGAAGCGAGGTTCAAGTAGGCCCTTAAATATGAGCCTAGTTGCAACATGCCAAAGACGAGCTAGCTGTCACCTGCCCATCTATGTAAATCATCTAAATTCTGCTAGGATTGATACCAATATCTTAGTTCCCTTTATGTCATGGTACATACAAGGCAAAAGAAAGAAAATTACATTCTCCTAATACATGAAGAAATAAAAGGCTCGAAATGCCTTTCTCTTATACTTTCCCTTGTATTTAACTAGACTAACTTGAATCTACTTTGAAAAGGGTGGATTTTTATTGCATGATGCCCTCAACACCCAGCTTTTCCTCAGGGAAACTTGGAAGCTAAGGATCCCCCAAGAGCATGATAGGGAAAACCTTTCCAAATACGTGGCTCTACTTAAAACACAGAGATAGAGATGGAAAGCCTCCAATACTCTTCAGAGTGCACACTTGGCACACTGAGGAGGACACAGTCCCTCCAATAATGCTCATGGCAGAAAATTACTTGGAATTTATTTCACCTAAAGCAGACTCTGGAGTCAGCCCTCTCAGTAAACGAAGAAATCGGTTTCAGAGGTGATCTGTGTAGTGTAAGTATATCCCAGATAATTGATGTTTGAACTCACACTTTTAATGTCTTCCCTACAGGTTAAGACTAAATTCTTTTTTTTTTTTCCTAAAGCATTTTTTTTCCATACCTATCTATAGAGCTTAGAGTTCTGAATGTGTTATTTGGTTCATGTCTTCTGGGAAAGATTATGGGTTTTCTCTCCCAACAAATCCCTGGGACTTCCGAATTCCTAACAGCATTTCAAATACTAACAACAGCATTGCCTTTCTATGACCTTAAATGCTGCCAGATGCCCAGGTAGGGGAAGATGGGTTCTCAAAAACCCTCCAACCTATCCTGATATTTTCTAATTCCTTTTGGATTTTACTTGTTTTACCCCTGATCAAAGCAGCAAATGGAGAAATGTTTCAGTCAAAAACTGTAGGGCAAAGTACCTAAAATTCAAAACAATGAACCTGAATAGATTTTAATGTGAAACGGTGTATCTCACTCCTATCGTTACTAGCCATTTACATTTATTTGTGTCTCTGTTACCTCTTCATAGAACAAAAAGTCTTACCTCAGAAGACTTTAATGTTTATTTTTGAGAGAGAGAGAGGGCAGAGAGAGAGGGAGAAACAGAATCTGAAGGAGCCTCCAAGCTCTGAGGTGTCAGCACAGAGCCCCATGTGGGGCTCAAACCCATGGACCAGACCATGAGATCATGACCTGAGCTAAAGTTGGATACTTAACCAACCGAGCCAACCAGGCTCCCCTGTCTTATTTTCTTAAAAAAAAAAAAATTTAAGAAATTGTATTTATTTTCTTAGTCTTGTCAAAATCAAGGTTTCAACCAGGTGCCATTTCGAGCAGGAAAATTATATTGGAAGCTTTGGAGTCACAAAGACCTGTTTATATTCTAGTTTTTTTTAGTTTTTAATTTACAACTTGGAAAATAGATAATTTGGGTATGTATGTACATAGTTTGTGAGGTTTATGTGAAGTATTCTAACCAAAAAATATATTAAAGGACATTAAATTGAAATAAATAATTAGAATTCAATAGTGAGATGATATTAACAAGGACAACATAAGCACATGTTGATTTTTCTAACAAAGTCTTACTTTTTATGGAAAAATACTTAGAAGGAGAAAGAACAAAACCTAATAGGAAAAAGTAAAACAGAAAAGAAGGAGTAAAAAGAACGTCAATCCTTCAAAATGGAGAAAATGCATAAAATCACAATAAGAAATTAAAACCACATACACTTCCCATTTCTCATCATCATATGACAATAACATCGCATTGGACAGCCTGTGAAAACACAGGTAATTCACACATTGCTGGTGGAAATGCAAAATGCTTTAAGACCGGCAGAAGGATTACAAACACATGAATAAATAAGATAGATAACTGTTTTCAAGGTGCTTAACATAGATGTGCTATATAATTAGAGCTAATTAGTCCCTTTTATAACATGAACTTTAAAAAAAATTAGGTTATGAGAAAGATGGAGATATGAAGAGAGACCAAAGAAGAAATGGAAAAAGAGAAGGAAAAATGAAAAAAGACCTTGGCCTCCTGGCTTACAGAAAATAGTAAACATATGTATTTCCACAGAGCTCAAGTTAAACAATAGAAATGAAGAGTTTACATACAAACGAACTTAGAATTTATATTTTCTCCTGAAGAACAGTCAGGAGTAAAAGTAGCTTTCATATATCCTTCATTTAGGACAGCCTCAAAAAAGAAATCTCTGTTACCAATGAGAACCGAGAACTGGGGACCATCAAGGCATGTTAATGTTACTCAGGCCAAGGGAAACAGGAGTTTGTGGTCATATTCTTCCACGGGCAGATTCCAAATGCAGGGAAATACTGGATACTAGGAACGCACAGTCTGTAACTGGGGTCTCTTTGGAAACACAACTATCTTTTCTCAAGTCATTTGATGAACGGTTTTTCCCAGAGTCAGTGAAATAATTGGTTCAGTCTGCTAACACATTTTCACAAAGCAATATTTGTTTCTGGGAAGCAAGTTTTGTGTCAGAAATGTAGCATTTGATTATTTCCCGGATTCTGGGAAATAACTTCTGAAGATATTTAAAGCTACTCATTTTCCTGCAGAAGAGGCACATTCAAGCCTCGGAGAAATTATTTACCCAATATATTACTATTGAAATTTTTAACCAGAATATTCATTTTTTATTGCCATAACAACTATACTTAAGCTAGGTAAGGCTTTTGACCTACACTTCTATACTTAGCTCTCCTTCTGGGCCATCGGACTGTGCCTACTTATAAATTCACAAAAACTTTATTTTCCATTTTGAGCTTTTGTACAATGGTATGATTTGAATTTTTGACGTGAGTACTACTTATCTGCTCTCCAGAACCTGAGCATTAATTACATTTTTCTTTCCATTCTAGAAGTTCTTAGTTCTTCCTTTGGGTCACATGAGAACACAACGTACTAAATGGAGGAAGCTAACCAGTCTGTGGTGTCTGAGTTTATTTTTCGTGGACTTTGTAATTCAAGAGAGCTCCAGAACTTCCTCTTACTGCCATTTTCCATGCTTTACCTGATGACGGTTGTGGGCAACCTCCTTGTCGTGTTCTTGTTCATCACTGACCCTCATCTCCGTTCCCCAATGTACTTCCTCTTAGCCAATCTCTCATTTGTGGACTTCTGCGTTTCCTCAGTAACTACCCCTAAACTGATCATAGACTTCCTAAAGGATAATAAGACCATCTCCTTTGGTGGCTGCATGAGCCAGATCCTCTGTGTGCATTTTTTTGGAGGGAGTGAGATGGTGCTACTCGTGACAATGGCCTATGACCGTTATGTGGCCATCTGCAAGCCACTCCATTATTCCAGCATCATGGACAGACAAAAGTGCGTCTGGCTGGTTTTGATATCATGGGTCATTGGCTTTGTGCATGCCATGAGCCAACTAGCTATGATTTTAGATCTGCCCTTCTGTGGACCCAGAACAGTGGACAGTTTTTTCTGTGATATCCCTTTGGTGATCAAATTGGCCTGCATGGACACACATACTCTAGGAATATTGATAAATGCTGACAGCGGGGTCTTGGCAACAACTTGCTTCATTATCCTACTCATCTCCTACACCTATATCCTAGTAACAGTGCGCCTTCACTCTAAGAATGGAGCATCAAAGGCACTGTCTACCTGTACCGCCCACATCACTGTGGTGCTGCTGTTCTTTGGACCCTGCATCTTCATCTATCTGTGGCCACTTAGCATCACTTGGGTGGACAAGTTTCTTGCTGTGTTTTACACAGTAATCACACCTCTCCTGAATCCAGCCATTTACACACTGAGAAATAGAGACATTAGGAATGCCATAAAGAGACTGATAAGTCAGCATATGGATTCAAAGGATAATTTCTAGTTTTCTCATTAAATCAGAAATTGCACCCTTTACATACAAATTTGGCCACATTTTTACCTATAAACTGAACTGGAAACATGACCTGTTCATCATACCGACAGCTTTAAGTATTCCCAGATGTATGGTTTGTGTTTATTCCATTATGAAAATGTGTTCAAAACTCCAACACTTATATTCTTACCACTTGGAGAGGACAATAACTGCAAATAATAATTTGTACAAATATTCCTTTACATTTATTCAAATATTTCCAGATGACAACAGGTTTCAGATAGGCCATGTTCTTTTGGGGTATATACCTCACCAATTTCTCCTTTCGAGAGAAGCACTCAACAGAAAGCCCCCAAAATGTATGATATGGCATGCATAAATAGTAAAACATAGAGAAAGAAAATGTGAGCAGTTGGGTGTTTGTGTTAGTAGTCGGATTGGGAAAAACAGTCATGTCAATATCTTATAATCTTTTTGAACGAAACTGCCATTGTAATAGAGCATATATCACAGCACTGGATGTTATAGGCCATTTGCTGAATAAAATTATATTGACACACCTTTATAATATTGTGATTTCTAGTTTATTCCCATGAACAAAAGAAGAAAGTCATGACTTCTTGTGTACTATCTGTATACCAAGACCTAAACTGTTCATAATGACATCTCAATCTCTATACCATTAAAATAAAGTGATGATGACAAAATTGAAAATATACAAATAATTATTGTTATAATTTTTAACTTCCTAAAAAAGTTTTTAAAAAGAGAAGTAGAAACTATATCAAAAGATGTTTAGAGAGTGTTATGTTTCCCCAAACTAGATAATCATGGAAGCATCACTCAGATCTCTGTACATACATTCATGGGGACATATCATGGCTCCCAGGATATTTTTTTTAATATTTGTTTACTTATTTGAGAGAGAGAGAGAGAGAGAGAGAGGCAGAGAGAGCACATACATACACACAAGAAGGGTAGGGAGAGAGAGAGAGAGAGAGAGAGAGAGAGAGAGAGAGGCAGAGAGAGCACATACATACACACAAGAAGGGTAGGGAGAGAGAGAGAGAGAGAGAGAGAGAGAGAGAGAGAGAGAGAGAATATCCCAATCAGTCTCTGCACTGTCAGCACAGAGCCTGACCCAGGGCTTGATCCCAAGACCCGTGAGATCATGACCAGAGCTGAAATCAAGATTAGACACATAACTGATGCCACCCTTGTGTCCCCATCCTGGGATATGTTTAAGATGCAATTATATCAGCCCTTACTCAGTGATATGAGGCTTCAGATTTAGTGGCCAGCATTTATTCATAAGTGATTACAAGGATGTATATAACATCTTCTCACACCTCGGTATCAGAGAAATATAACAATGCTGAATCAGGATTGTGTTCTTGAAAGGCAGTATAATTAGTATTCTAAATTATAGACTACAAAATGAGGTCCTACTGTCCATCTAGTTTCTAAGGATATGAATTTCCTTTAACTCATTAGCAAGTCAATACAATTCACTTCTAAGTGATCCATGTTTCAGAAAGAACTTCAGTGGAAAGTAAGAAAAACATTTTTAACTGAACACTACTAAAAAAATACATACATAAGCACATATGGAATGCAGTCTAACTGTGTTTTCAGGGACTTTTATATATACACATATTTTTAAAAGATAAATGGGTCATATGAATGATCCAAGTGTCTGTATCAAGATAATTCACCTAAAGAAACTACAGGAAGAAAATAATAAGAACAAAATTTAATTAAATTAAAAAAATGTTAAATCCAAAGACACAACAAAACCAAAGTTGGTTATTTCAGAAGACCAACAAAATTGACAATACATTAGCAAGACTGATTAGGAAAGGGAAAAGCACAAATAACCAATGCCAGAAATAAAAAAGGAGATAGCTCTACAGATGCTGCAGTTTTTAAAAATGTTTTACCCTGGGCGTGCCTGGGTGGCTCAGTCGGTTGAGCGTCCCACTTCAGCTCAGGTCATGATCTCACAGTTAGCGAGTTTGAGCCCCGCATCAGGCTATTGTGCTGAGAGCTCAGAGCCTGGAGCCTGCTTTGGATTCTGTGTCTCTCTCTCTCTGCTTCTCCCCCACTCATGCTCACTCTCTCTCCCTCTCTCTCAGAAATAAAAAGAACCATTAAAAAAACAAATGTTTTATACTGTAAACTTAAAATTTTACATGAAATAAGAAAATTCCTATAAAAAACTGCCTACTAAGGCAAAAACATCTCGATGTGCCTATGTTTATTAAACAAATTGAACCTTTAATTAAAACATTTTCTGTTCCAATTATGGTTGCTTCTCAGCTCAAAACCCACCCTTTTGCACTCTGCTTTCTGATATGGGGACTCCGCAAACCACATTCCTGTACTGCCATCTGTCTACATTTTATGTTCTGGTGATAGACCATGCCAGGGGGAGGTTGCAAAGGTAGAGAGAGGGGAAGGGATTCCTTCCTCTTTGCTTCTACGGGCTCCCCCTCTGCCTGCTGTGCCTGTGTGAGCATTATCACCACAGCTACTGCAGTGATGTTTCTTTGCTATGGCAGCAGGTGAATCCAGGGTGCGGTCTCTCCAACAGTTTGAGAACTAGCCTCAGTGGGCTTTCTTAGAGATAACACTAGCATGCTGCTACTCTATCTCCAAAAAATCCGGGTCCCGGGTTTATCATGCCTCTCTTCTGAGTTCACAGAAACAAGCAATAGCCAAGATACACTCCCTCCAAAAAGGGATTTTCATCAGCTCCACAGGACTCTATTCTAAAGAACTACATTTCAGTAATTCCAATTTCTTGTCTCTGCTCCCTCACCCTTAGGAGTAGAAGCTGCTTCTTACAACTGTTACCTCCATGAAAGCAGAGAGCTATCTTTATATACTTTCAGATACCTAGTTAACAACTTTGTACCTGGTTAATTTTTATATTAAACTCTGTTCAAATCACGTGTGCGTCCTTTTTGATGGCTGATCCCTGACTGATACAGCATTTCACAAAGAAAAGTGCAGGCCTAAAGTAGGCTTCCCTGGTGAATACTCAAAACACTTAAGAAAGAAAACAGAAATTTAAAATAAGTAAATAAAACTTTTAAAAAGAAAAAAGAAATATTTTTTATATAACGTTCTCTTGAGAAGAGAGAAAGAAGAAACACTTTTTTTTTTTTTTTGGCCAAAATAACAAAGTTGGACAATCAAAAACATTATCTGCTATCAAAATTTACCAATAAGCCAAAGGATACAGAACACAAAGGTCAAGAATGGAGCCTCCTGAGACCACTAAGAAGAGTCCCCAAGTTTGTTCAGGCTGTTGTAGGCTGCACGTGAAGAAGACAGAACAATGAAGACTCGGCCTAATGATGCGTGTATAGCCTCCTTACAGAAAAGGACCTTATTTTGGTCATAAAACATCTTCAACGTTTACTCTGACAAATGGATAGCTAATTGACATTTTTCAGCTGAATCCATCCAATCATTCCAAAAATTCCAGGCTAATTTACTATTAGCAACCTAGACAGGTCAAGTGTAGCCTGCTCAAAGGGCTACGTATGTGAAGCCTCCCCATTATCTTTCTAATAAAAAATATTACAAGTGGTCCAACTAGCATTCCTCCAAGGAGATGGAGAGGTCATTTCTATCATTCCTTCTACATTTTTTTTCTCCAAGATGTCCACAAATTTGGAAGAATGGGTTTCACACCAGATGCTAACACTTTATCCAGATTTATGAAGCCAACATAAATTTTACATGAAAATCAGATAAAGACATAAAAAAGAAAAATTATATGCTGTTCACTCCCATAAACATACATGCAACATCCAAAACTATAGCAAAGAAAGTGAAACAATATATAATAAGGATAAAATATTATGTCAAATTAATTTAATACTGGAAGTGCAAGGTTGAATTAACAATTGGAAACCAGGTTAAAAAAAGGGGGGGGGGAGATAGGGACGCCTGGGTAGCTCAGTCGGTTAAGCGGCCAACTTCAGCTCAGGTCATGATCTCATGGTTTGTGAGTTTGAGCCCCACATCAGGCTCTGTGCTTACAGCTCAGAGGCTGGAGCCTGCTTCTGATTCTGTGTCTCCCTCGCTCTCTGCCCCTCCCCTGCTCATGCTCTATCCCTCTCTGTCTCTCAATAATAAATGTTAAAAAAAAAAAAAAGGGTGGGGGTTCTTACACATATGTGAATAGATACAGAAAGAACATGTGATAAAATGCCATACACTTTCATGATAAAACTCAGAAATGTAGACTTAGAATGAAAGTTACTTGGGCTGATAAAGGATACTTACAAACATCTCCAACACAAATTCTAGTTAATGATAAAATATTAGAAGCCTTCACCAACCTTTCTAACCCCCTCTCCACCTACATTGGGAATGAAAAAACATGCTTCCTCTCAACACTAATATTTGGCATTTTATTGGAAGTCCTGACCAGTTAAATAAGGAAAGGGCACTAAATAAAATGCATAAAAGGATAGAAATGTGAGGGGATGTGTGAAATAAAGGGAATTTAGAGGGACACACACACACAAAAGAGAAAGAAATAAACTTATGGTTCTTAGACAATATTTTTGTTTAAAAGTTACATATCCTTTCATTGACTCCTCGGTCTAGGACTGTCTACCTACTTATAATAGCATTTAACATACAGTATTACCCATTTCATTTGTTTTCATAGATAGATGGTTAACTGAAGAGAATAGGAATTCCTGGAGAGTGAAGAGGAATTAAAGGCAGATCTAATAGTGTTTCAGAAGTGTTGGCAAAGGTATTAGCAAAGAAAGTAATAGGTATTAGCAAAGAAAAATGAGTTTCTTTTGAAGCTCCACTGAGGGCGGAGCCTGCTTGGGACAATCTCTCCCCCTCTTCCTCTGCCCTATCCCCAGTCTCTTGCTCTATCTCTCAAAATAAATAAATAAACATTAAAAATAAAATTCAATTAAATTAAAAATATAGGTGATGAAAATTTTAATTGGCACTACAGAAAAAGTACCATAAGGAAATGATAAAAGAAATATGAAAAGAACTAAATAGCAAAGTTTGTCCCCCTTTATTTTTGCATAATGATTTACCTAGAACATTTAAAAAGAATTTAACCTCACTGAACCAGACAAGCTACCTAGTAACAGTCTTAAAGAACAAACTCACCTATGTAGCAAAATAGAAGATGTATAGGTAGAGGTGAAAACCTTAGTGACGGCTAGTCATCCAAAACAGAATTTTAGTTCACTTTTAAACTGATCGTAAAAAATAAAAATTTCAACATAAATTTAAATATTAATCTAAAAAGATACAGCCCAGAGGCTCCTGGGTGGTTCAATCAGTTAAGCATCCAACTCTTGATTTCACCTCAGGTCATTAACTCGAAGTTCATGAGATTAAGCCCCCTCTCTCTCCCACTGTAGGGTTCAGTGTTAATAGCCTGGAGCTTGCTTGGGATTCTCTCTCTCCTTCTCCTTGCTCACGCGTGTGCAAACTCTCTCTCCCTCTCTCTCTCTCAAAAATGAATAAACTATAAAAAAAATTTTTTTAATTAAAAAATAAAGAGCGCCTAGATGGCTCAGTCAGTTAAACATCCAGCTTTGGCTCAGGTCATGATCTCATGGTTCATGAGTTTAAGCCCTGCATCAGGTTCTGTGCTGACAGCTAAAAGCCTGGAGCCTGCTTCAGATTCTGTGTCTCCCTCTCTCCCTTCCCCACCCCCGCCCCCACCCCATTTGCATGCACTCACTCTCTCTCAAAAAAAAAAATGAATAAACATTTAAAAAATAAAATTAAATTAAAATTAAAAATAAAAAGGTACAGCCTTTAGATACAGGATATAACCTTCCTTAGAGAGTAAGTATGAACAGGCCATAGTTGGCCTAGATAACCACCAATTAAAGTACTCGAGGCCAACAATATATTTATCGAAATTCCAATACTAAAGACCAACTACTAACCTAATACTGGATTAATATATTAATTAATAGAACAAAGTCTGTTCATTTGAATAACATGAATTATATCTCCTTGCATAAGCTTATATCAGAATGGATAATCAGTGACAGTTAACAATAAAATAAATTTTACCCAATAATTCATTACTTATGAAATTAATTGTAAACCAACACAGGTATGCATTTAAGAAAAGATTTTTTTAAATTTTTTTTTAATTTTTTTTTAACGTTTATTTATTTTTGAGACAGAGAGAGACAGAGCATGAACAGGGGAGGGGCAGAGAGAGAGGGAGACACAGAATCTGAAACAGGCTCCAGGCTCTGAGCTGTCAGCACAGAGCCCGACGCGGGGCTCAAACTCACGGACGGCGAGACCGTGACTTGAGCTGAAGTCGGCCACTTAACCGACTGAGCCACCCAGGCGCCCCAAGAAAAGATTTTAAAACATAAACTTGGGGTGCCTGGGTGGTTCGTCGGTTGAGCATCTGACTTCGGCTCAGGTCATGATCTCGCGGTCCGTGAGTTCGAGCCCCGCGTCGGGCTCTGTGCTGACAGCTCAGAGCCTGGAGCCTGTTTCAGATTCTGTGTCTCCCTCTCTCTGACCCTCCCCCATTCATGCTCTGTCTCTCTCTGTCTCAAAAATAAATAAACGTTAAAAAAAAAAAATTTAAAAAAAAACATAAACTCAGCAAACACAAACATCTCCTTTTTACCAAAACATCTTCCCTAGCATTTCTAATATTAGGAGCACTGCCTGCCCAGTGAAATCTATTTAATGGCTGCGGTATCCTGTCTGCGCAAAGGCAGCATAATCATTTGTTCAGAAAAAAAGGACTTGTATGTGGCCACATAAGGTTTTACTTACTCTTACTTTTAATCAGTGAAAATGACCTTCCTGTAAAGAGGCAGAAATGACAAAATGAGATAAGAAGACAAGGAGCTTAATTAATCAGTCCAAAAATGAACAAAAAAATTTAACCAAATTTAAACGATAACGAAACTGTAAATGGACTAACAATTTTCTTTGACGTGACCAAAGATAAAAAAATAAACTCCAACTAATCAAAATCTGGACCAACCAGTCAAAATATTTTATCACTTACTGATCCAAAACATTGATCAACAGATTAAGTTACCCTAGGGATAACAGCACTATCCTATTCTAAGCTTCATAGAGACCATAAGGTTTATGATTTCAGTCTTGGGTCAAAACATCCCAACGGTGTAACCATGATTTTTTTTAGTGTTTATTTATTTTTGAGAGAGAGAGAGACAGAATGTGAATGGGGAAGAGGCAGAGAGAGAGGGAGACACAGAATCTGCAGCAGGCTCCAGGCTCTGAGCTGGACTCCAGGCTCAAATTCACAAGCCATGAGATCATGGCCTGAACTGAAGTTGGACACCCAACCAACTGAGCCACCCAGGTGCCCCTGGTATAACCACTATTAACAGTTGGTTTGTCCAACAATTAAAGTACTATGTGATCTGAGTTCAGATGTGAGTAACCTAGGTCAGTTTCTATCTGTTCTACATTTCTCCCAGTTGGAAATTACAAGAGAAATAAGGGCTACATTACAAAAGTGTCTTCATACTAATAGGTGAGATAATACTAATCTAATCAATTTATACCTAACCCTGCCAAAGAACAGCTTGTTAAGGTGGCAGAGCCCAGTAACCGCATAAAACGTACACTTTTATTGCCACAGATTTAATTCCTCTTCCTAACAGCCTGTTCATAATTATTATTCTGTCATTAATTATACCTATGATACTTGCTGTAACATTCCTCACACTAATTGAGTGAAAAGTATTAGCCTACATACAACTTCAGAAAGGACCAAACATCATTGCCCCCATGAGGGCCGTCTATCTATCACAGATTCTCTCAAGCTATTCATTATAGAACCATTATAATCACTAACATCATCAATACCCATATTTATTATTGCACCAATCCTAGCCCTCACTTTAGCCCTAAGAATATGAATTCCACTACCCATACCATATCCATTAATTAATATAAACTTAGAAAAATGAACGATTGGGGCCTCATCAAAATAAAAAGCTTCTGCACAGTGAAGAAAACAATCAGAAAAACTAAAAGGCAACCAACAGAATGGGAGAAGATATTTGCAAACGACATATCAGATCAAGGGTTAGTATCCAAAATCTATAAAGAACTTATCTTACTCAACACACCCAAAAAACAAATAATCCAGTGAAGAAATGGGCAAAAGATATGAATAGACACTTCTCCAAAGAAGATGTGCAGGTGGCTAACAGACAACATGAAAAAATACTCAACATCACTCATCATCTGGGAAATACAAATTAAAACCACAATGGGATACCACCTCACACTCATCAGAATGGCTAACATGAACAACTCAGGCAAAAACAGATGTTGGCGAGGATGCGGAGAAAGAGGATCTCTTTTGCACTGCTGGTGGGAATGCAAACTGGTGCAGCCACTCTGGAAAACAGTATAGAGGTTCTCTAAAAATTAAAAATAGAACTACCCTATGACTCAGCAATTGCACTCCTAGGTATTTATCTAAGGGATACAGGTACGCTGTTTCAAAGGGACACACGCACCCCCACGTTTATAGAAGCACTATCAACAACACCCAAAGTATGGAAAGAGTCCAAATGTCCATCGATGGATGAATGGATAAAGAAGATGTGGTATATACATACAACGGAGTATTACTCGGCAATCAAATAGAATGAAATCTTGTCATTTGCAACTATGTGGATGGAACTAGAGGGTATTATGCTAAGTGAAATTAGTCAGAGAAAGACAAAAATCATATGACTTCACTCATATGAGGACTTTAAGACACAGAACAGATGAACATAAGGGAAGGGAAGCAACAACAATAATAAAAAAAAGGAGGGGGACAAAACATGACTCTTAAATACAAGAAAAAACTGAGGGTTGCTGGAGGGGTTGTAGGTAGGAGGGATTGGCTAAATGGGTAAGGGGCACTAGGGAGGACACTTGTTGGGATGAGCACTGGGTGTTATACATAGGGGATGAATCATTGGAATCTACTCCTGAAATCATTATAGCACTACATGCAAACTAACTTGGATGTAAATTAAAAAATAAACAATAAAAAAATTTAAAAACAAACAAACAAAAAAGAATATTCACACAGCTTTACTCTTAATCACTGGAAACTGGAAACAACCCTAATATCCTAAAGTGGAACAGTGATAAGTAAACTTGGTACATCTATACAATGAAATATGACTTACCAATGAAAAGAAACTACTAATACATGCATCAAAATGGATGAATCTCAAGTGCAATGAGAAGTCAGGCTCAAAAGGTAACATAATATATGATTCCATTTTTATGGTCCTTCATAAAATGAAACTATAGGGACAGAAAAGAGATCAGCAGTTTCTTGAGACAAGGGAATGGTGTGTGGTTGACTCAAAGGACCACAGGAAAAGTTGACATGAAATGAGACTGTAGTACATCTTGGGTGTGATGTGGTTGCCCAAATATATATGTATGAAAGCAGAGAAGCAGCCTAGTTATTGTTGGGAAGTCCCCAAACATTTAAGAATTGGTAATACTTCTGAAAATGGGTGTGAAAGTACAGATAAAAAGAGGGAACTCTTGAATGTCTTAAGGTATATCTAGGGCCCCAAATCCCCTCACTGACACAGCTCCATAGGTGGTTGCATGTCTATTCACACTCTGGCAGAAGTCTGGTGTTTTAGTCTTTGGATAGTTCTCTGAACTACAGGATGCCAGGCCAATACCTTAACCTAGCACCTAACCCTAGCCCTAATCTTAGCATTGAGGGGAGAAAAAAAAAGATGTGATGCATATATATATGCAATGGAATATTACTCAGCCGTAAAAATATAAAACCTTGCCATTTGCAACAACATGTATGAAACTAGAGAGTATTATGCTAAGCGGAATGAGTTAGAGCAATACAAATACCATATGATTTCACTGATACGTGGCATTTTAGAAATGAAACAAAGGAGCACAGCGGTGAAAAAGAGAGAAAAAGAGGTAAACCAAGAAACAGAGTCTTAACTATAGAGAACAAACTGATGGTTACCAGAGGGGATGTCGGTGGGTGGATGGGAGAAATAGGTGATGGGAATTAAAGACAGCACTTGTCGTGATGAGCCAGACTTAAATACAGAGAACAAACTGGGACATGCTGGAGGGGAGGTGGGTGGGGGGATGGGTTAAATAGGTGATAGGCATTAAGGAGGGCACTGGTCGTGAAGAGCACTGGCTGTTGTATGTATGTATGTTGAATCACTATGTTGTACAACTGAAACTATTATTACGCTGTACGTTAAATAAGTGGAATTCAAATAAAAACTTCAAAAACATACATGTATGTGTAACTACAGAACGGAATACTTAAAAGATTTAATTTTGCTATATGTAAAATGTACATGTGTGTATGTGTGTGAAAAACTAAAAATAACAAAAACATTTATAAAATGAAAGAAATACTTTATTGCATTGCAAGAGTTTTTACTTTTTTTCAAGTTTCACAGTAATTGTGTACTTCCTCAAACTCACCCCTGAACCAGCATCCTTCCCCAGAGGGTACCTCTCATTGGTCTTTCACGTCACAGCTGTAAGGTTTGGGAAAGTTACTTAGCCTCTTTTCGCCTGTTTTCTCCTCTGTAAATGGATTGTGTGTTATCATAATGGTACGAGATGGTGCCTGGAAAGTGAGTCGTCGCACATAAGCAAGTGAATAGGCATTGAATCCTTCTGTTCTCAGGCTGAGATACTTCTGGATTCTAGGCCTCAGGGTACAAAATAGCTCACAGGACAAATAAATTAAAGGTTTTGAGATTTGGACATGAAACAGATGAAATCTGAGAGGGAGAAAATGAGACAGCAAAGAGGAAGGGCAGAAGCAGGGCCAGTAAAGGATAAGAGAAAAGAAAGAAATGGAGAATTTTATTAAGACCCTTTCACATCTAATGTATTTAAAATCGTCACTGCAAACAAATGCAAAAGAAAAATAAAGAACTAAATTCTCTAAAGACATAATTACACTCATTTTTACTGATGGGAACAGTACCAGAAGGATGCCCTTCAGGAATGATAGTCGTTACCTCTGAGAGTGGCTGAGATGGGAGAGGACAGATGAAGAGAGCCTTCAATATTTGCTCCAAATAAATCTATTATTAATAGTTTAAATGCTATAAGGTTAGACTGCATTCATGTATTATTTCGCTAATAACGGAGTGAATTAAAAAGTATCCTCTCAGGCTTTCTGCCGGTGGACCTGCCAAGTAAGCAACATGAAAGTCTCCCTCCCACCGCCCTCATGTCTCAGTCAGAGTTTCCCAAAGAGCCTGAAAAGCCGCGGAAGCTTTTCATCAGAGGATTGAGCTTTGAAACAATGGATGAGAGCCTGAGGAGCCACTCTGAGCAATGGGGAATGCTCACGGACTGTGTGGCCATGACAGACCCAAACACCAAGCGCTCCAGAGGCTTTGGGTTTGTCACGTAGGCCACTGTGGAAGAGACAGATGCAGCCATGACTGCAAGGCCACACAAGGTTGGATGGAAGAGCTGTAGAACCAAAGAGGCTGTCTCGAGAGAAGCTTCTCAAACACCTGGTCCCCACTTAACTGTGGAAAAGATTTTTGTCGGTGGCATTAAAGAAGACACTGAAGAACATCATCTAAGAGATTATTCTGAACAGTACGGGAAAACTGAAGTGATTGAAATCATGACTGACCAAGGCAGTGGCAAAAAGAGAGGCTTTGCTTTTGTAACATTTGATGACCATGACTCTGTAGACAAGATCGTCATTCAAAAAATACCATACTGTGAATGGCCACAACCGTAAAGTAAGGAAAGTTTCATCTAAGTAAGAGATGGCTAGTGCTTCCTCCAGCCAAGGAGGTCGAAGTGGTTCTGGAAACTTCGGTGGTGGTCGTGGAGGTGTTTTTGGTGGGAAGGACAACTTTGGCCATGCAGGAAACTTCAGTGGGCAAGGTGGCTTTGGTGGTAGTTGAGGTGGTGGTGGATATGGTGGCAGTGGGGATGGCTGTAATGGATTTGGTAACAATGGAAGCAACTTTGGAAGTGGTGGAAGCTACAATGATTTTGGCAATTACTACAATCAATCTTCAAATTCTGGAGGCAGAAGCTCTGGCCCCTATGGTAGTGGACGTCAATACTTTGCCAAACCATGAAACCAAGGTGGCTATGGCAGATCCAGCAGCGGCAGTAGCTATGGAGGTGGTAGAAGGTTTTAATTACTGCCAGGAAAGAAAGCTTAGCAAGGGAGGAGAGCCAGAGAAGTGACAGGGAAGCTACAGGTTACAACAGATTTGTGAACGCAGCCAAGCACACTGGTGGCAGAGACTAGCTGCTTCAAAGAAGACATGTTTTAGACATGTGTATGCACAAAAAACTGGAGAACTGTATTTGTGACTAATTGTACAACAGATTATTTTAGTTCTGCTCTGAGGAAAGTGTAAAGCATTCCAACAAAGGGTTGTAATGTAGATTTTATTTTAACTCCCATGCTGTTGATTGCTAAATGTAATACTCTGATCATGATGCTGAATAAATGTCTTTTAAAAAAAAGTATCCTTTCATTATCTTTTCATCACTTAGAGAAATGCCTATCATATGGTTTACACTCAAACTGCTAATATACATGACTCTGCACAAGGAAGTACCATGAAGGTTGAGACCTAACATTTCTCTGAAATCCAAGAAGCGAGGTTCAAGTAGGCCCTTAAATCATGAGCCTAGTTGCAATGTGCCAAAGACGAGCTAGCTGTCACCTGCCCATCTATGTAAATCATCTAACTTCTGCTGGGATTGGTACCAATATCTTAGCTCCCTTTATGACATGGTAGATACAGGCAAAAGAAATAAAGTTATATCCTCAAAATACACAAAGAAATCAAAGGCTTGAAACGCCTTTCTCTTATACTTTCACTTGTATTTAACTAGACTAACTTGAATCTACTTTGAAAAGGGTGGATTTTTATTGCATGATGCCCTCAACACCCAGCTTTTCCTCAGGGAAACTTGGAAGCTAAGGATCCCCCAAGAGCATGATAGGGAAAACCTTTCCAAATACGTGGCTCTACTTAAAACACAGAGATAGAGATGGAAAGCCTCCAATACTCTTCAGAGTGCACACTTGGCACACTGAGGAGGACACAGTCCCTCCAATAATGCTCATGGCAGAAAATTATTTGCAATTCATTTCACCTAAAGCAGACTCTGGAGTCAGCCCTCTCAGTAAGCAGCGAAGAAACTAGTTTCAGAGGTGATCTGTGTAGTGTAAGTATATCCCAGATAATTGATGTTTGAACTCACACTTTTAATGTCTTCCACACAGGTTAAGACTAAATTCTTTTTTTTTTCCTAAAGCATTTTTTCACCATACCTATCTATAGAGCTTAGAGTTCTGAATGTGTTATTTGGTTCATGTCTTCTGGGAAAGATTATGGGTTTTCTCTCCCAACAAATCCCTGGGACTTCTGAATTCCTAACAGCATTTCAAATACTAACAACAGCATTGCCTTTCTATGACCTTAAATGCTGCAAGATGCCCAGGTTGGGGAAGATTGGTTCTCAAAAACCGTCCAACCTATCCTGACATTTTCTAATTCCTTTTGGATTTTACTTGTTTTACCCCTGATCAAAGTAGCAAATGGGAGAAATGCTTCAGTCAAAAACTGTATGGTTTCACTCTTATGTGGATCCTGAGAAACTTAACAGAAACCCATGGGGGTGGGGAAGGAAAAAAAAAAAAAAGAGGTTAGGGTGGGAGAGAGCCAAAGCATAAGAGACTCTTAAAAACTGAGAACAAACTGAGGGTTGATGGGGGGTGGGAGGGAGGGGAGGGTGGGTGATGGGTATAGAGGAGGGCACCTTTTGGGATGACCACTGGGTATGTATGGAAACCAATTTGACAATAAATTTCATATATTAAAAAAAATAAAAATAAAAAAACTAAAAAAAAACAAAAACTGTAGGGCAAAGTACCTAAAATTCAAAACAATGAAACTGAATAGATTTTAATGTGAACCTGTCTATCTTACTCCTATTGTTACTAGCCATTTACATTTATTTGTGTCTCTGTTACCTCTTCATAGAACAAAAAGTCTTATTTCAGAAGACTTTTTTTATGTTTATTTATTTTTGAGAGAGAGACAGAGACAAAGCATGAGTGGGGGAGGGGCAGTGAGAAAGAAAGAGAGAGGAAGACACAGATCTGAAGCAGGCTCCAGGCTCTGAGCTGTCAATACAGAGCCCCCATGTGGGGCTCAAACCCATGGACCAGACCACGAGACCATGACCTGAGCTGAAGCTGGACACTTAACCTACTGAGACATCCAGGCTCCCCTGTCTTACTTATCTTCTAAAAAAAAAAAATTTAAGAAATTTTATTTATTTTTTTAGTCTTGTCAAAATCAAGGTTTCAACCAGGTGCCATTTCTAGCAGGAAAATTCTATTGGAAGCTTTGGAGTCACAAAGACCTGTTTATATTCTGGTGTTTTTTTTTTTACTTTTTATTTTACAACTTGGAAAATAGATAATTTGTGTATGTATGTACATAGTTTGTGAGGTTTATGTGAAGTATTCTAACCAAAAAATATATTAAAGGACATTAAAATAAATAATTAGAATTCAATAGTGAGATGATATTAACAAGGACATCATAAGCACATGTTGATTTTTTTAATAAAGTCTTACTTTTTGTGGAAAAATACTTAGAAGGAGAAAGAACAAAACCTAATAGGAAAAAGTAAAACAGAAAAAAAAACGAAATAAAAAGAAAGGCAAACCATCCTTCAAAATGGAGAAAATACTTAAAATCACAATAAGAAATTAAACCACATACACTTGCCATTTCTCATCATCATATGACAATAACATCACAAAGGACAGCCTGTGAAAACACAGGTAATTCATACATTGCTGGTGGAAATGCAAAATGCTTTAAGCTCGGCAGAAGGAATACAAACACATGAATAAATAAGATAGATAACTGTTTTCAAGGGGCTTAACATAGATGTGCTATATAATTCGAGCTAGTTTGTCGCTTTTATAATCTGAACTTTTAAAAAAAAATAGGTTATGAGAAAGATGGAGAAATGAAGAGAGACCAAAGAAGAAATGGAAAAAGAGAAGGAAAAATGAAAAAAGACCTTGGCCTCCTGGCTTACAGAAAAAGTAAACATATGTATTTCCACAGAGCTCAAGTTAAACAATAGAAATGAAGAGTTTACATACAAACGAACTTAGAATTTATATTTTCTCCTGAAGAACAGTCAAAAGAAAAGTAATTTTCATATATGCTTCATTTAGGCCAGCCTCAAAAAAGAAATCTCTGTTACCAATGAGAACCGAGAACTGGGGACCATCAAGGCATGTTAATGTTACTCAGGCCAAGGGAAACAGGAGTTTGTGGTCATATTCTTCCACGGGCAGATTCCAAATGCAGGGAAATACTGGATACTAGGAACGCACAGTCTGTAACTGGGGTCTCTTTGGAAACACAACTATCTTTTCTCAAGTCATTTGATGAACGGTTTTTCCCAGAGTCAGTGAAATAATTGGTTCAGTCTGCTAACACATTTTCACAAAGCAATATTTGTTTCTGGGAAGCAAGTTTTGTGTCAGAAATGTAGCATTTGATTATTTCCCGGATTCTGGGAAATAACTTCTGAAGATATTTAAAGCTACTCATTTTCCTGCAGAAGAGGCACATTCAAGCCTTGGAGAAATTATTTACCCAATATATTACTATTGAAATTTTTAACCAGAATATTCATTTTTTATTGCCATAACAACTATACTTAAGCTAGGTAAGGCTTTTGACCTACACTTCTATACTTAGCTCTCCTTCTGGGCCATCAGACTGTGCCTACTTATAAATTCACAAGAACTTTATTTTCCATTTTGAGCTTTTTTTTAATATAAAAAAATTTTTTTAATGTTTATTTATTTTTGAGACAGAGAGAGACAGAGCATGAGCAGGGAAGGGGCAGAGACAGAGGGAGACACAGAATGTGAAGCAGGCTCCAGGCTCTGAGCTGTCAGCACAGAGCCCGACGCGGGGCTCGAACTCATGAACTGTGAGATCATGACCTGAGCCGAACTCGGACGCTTAACCGACTGAGGCACCCAGGCACCCCCATTTTGAGCTTTTGTACAATGGTATGATTTGAATTTTTGATGTGAGTACTATTTATCTGCTCTCCAGAACCTGAGCATTAATTACATTTTTCTTTCCATTCTAGAAGTTCTTAGTTCTTCCTTTGGGTCACATGAGAACACAACGTACTAAATGGAGGAAGCTAACCAGTCTGTGGTGTCTGAGTTTATTTTTCGTGGACTTTGTAATTCAAGAGAGCTCCAGAACTTCCTCTTACTGCCATTTTCCATGCTTTACCTGATGACGGTTGTGGGCAACCTCCTTGCCGTGTTCTTGTTCATCACTGACCCTCATCTCCGTTCCCCAATGTACTTCCTCTTAGCCAATCTCTCATTTGTGGACTTCTGCCTTTCCTCAGTAACTACCCCTAAACTGATCATAGACTTCCTAAAGGATAATAAGACCATCTCCTTCGGTGGATGCATGAGCCAGATCCTCTGTGTGCATTTTTTTGGAGGGGGTGAGATGGTGCTACTCGTGACAATGGCCTATGACCGTTATGTGGCCATCTGCAAGCCACTCCATTATTCCAGCATCATGGACAGACAAAAGTGCGTCTGGCTGGTTTTGATATCATGGGTCATTGGCTTTGTGCATGCCATGAGCCAACTAGCTATGATTTTAGATCTGCCCTTCTGTGGACCCAGAACAGTGGACAGTTTTTTCTGTGATATCCCTTTGGTGATCAAATTGGCCTGCATGGACACACATACTCTAGGAATATTGATAAATGCTGACAGCGGGGTCTTGGCAACAACTTGCTTCATTATCCTACTCATCTCCTACACCTATATCCTAGTAACAGTGCGCCTTCACTCTAAGAATGGAGCATCAAAGGCACTGTCTACCTGTACCGCCCACATCACTGTGGTGCTGCTGTTCTTTGGACCCTGCATCTTCATCTATCTGTGGCCACTTAGCATCACTTGGGTGGACAAGTTTCTTGCTGTGTTTTACACAGTAATCACACCTCTCCTGAATCCAGCCATTTACACACTGAGAAATAGAGACATTAGGAATGCCATAAAGAGACTGATAAGTCAGCATATGGATTCAAAGGATAATTTCTAGTTTTCTCATTAAATCAGAAATTGCACCCTTTACATACAAATTTGGCCACATTTTTACCTATAAACTGAACTGGAAACATGACCTGTTCATCATACCGAAAGTTTTAAGTATTCCCAGATGTATGGTTTGTGTTTGTTCCATTACGAAAATGTGTTCAAAACTCCAACACTTATATTCTTACCACTTGGAGAGGATAATAACTGCAAATAATAATTTGTACAAATATTCCTTTATATTTATTCAAATATTTCCAGATGACAACATTGATAATGATAATGATAAGAGTAATAAATACTACCACTAGTTTACCAATAATCCCTACACCATGCTAAGCATTTTACCTAGTTTATGTATGTTACAAAACCACTATGAGTTAATTACCATTATTCTCATTTCTAATAATACATGATTTACTTACTTTAATTCTAACTTAGCTAGAGAGGATAATAAAGACATTTGAGTGATCTACATCTACCTAGAAAAAAAAAATGAATCAAATTATAATGTTATTGCCCTGGTACTCCACAGCATAACCCTTATAGTTCAAATTTTCAAGTCTTTTTTTTTTAATCTTTAACATTTATTCAGTTTTTGAGAGACAGAGAGAGAGCATAAGCGGAAGAGGGGCAGAGAGAGAGGGGAGACACAGAATCCGAAGCAGTCTCCAGGCTCTGAGCTGTCAGCACGGAGCCCAACGTGGAGCTCGAACCCACGAACAGCGAGATCATGACCAGAGCCAAAGTCGCATGCTTAACTGACTGAGCCACCCAGGAGCCCCAAGTTTTCAAGTCTTAACTGTTGATTCAAACATTGAATTTCTCTTCACATATTTTTTTGCTAAATACAACAGAAAAAGTATTCACAACTTCTTGAAACATTACTTATTTTCTTATGTGAATAAATGAATTTCATGATTCTAATTTTACCTGATGTTAAAGCATTAAGAAAGGATTGCTAGTAGACGGGAAGAATGTGTTCCTTTGAAGCAAAAAAATTACAGCGAAGAGAAGAAAGCCAAAATGAAACCATCAATGCATACAACACAATAATTTTATTCAAAAATCTAAAAACTTCCTAGAAATTAATAAAAAAGAGAAATAATCCAAAAGGGGGGACAGTGGGAAAAATTTAGACCAGGTGTTTATTTCTGAAAAGAAATACCACTGGACACTAGACACTCAACCTCATTAGTAATCACAAAAATGTAACTTTAGATCATAATGACATACATGTTAAAGAAAAACATCTGTCAGTAACAGTTATTGTTGACAATATGTATTGCTGTGTATTAATGGAAATTTTATGGCCTGCTGGTGGGTGAAAGTTGACTTAACCATCCTGAAAAACAATCTTGTGTTGCCTTGTAAAACCAAACATGGGGATACACTGTAAGTCAGTGCCTGGCTGCTAAGGGTCCATATGCCTATTCTTCCCATGACTAACACAACACCCTCAAGATTCAGCTGGACACATGACCACCCAGCTGCAGCGCAGATTTCCTAGTCTCTGCAGACGGATATGGCCATATTACTGACTTCTGGCAGCAGAACATGAGAAGCAATTTGTGAAACTTTAGCCATCTCTTTAAAGACATCAGCTCCATTTTCTCTTTCCTCTGTCCTGGTGGCTGGCACACAACTGGAGCAGATGCTCTGGAGTCAGTAATGAAAGCTACACACTGAGAGGAGCAGAGCTAATGCTCCCTCCAGGAAACAGAGGGACTCCAGAAGGAGCCGAGGCAGCTAAGATGGTATTGGTGTGTTCTATCTACCACCATACCATCGTTCATTTGCATGCTTTTCTTCCTAACCCACTTACATTGCTTTGTTTATTTCAGGTGTTATACATTGCAAATTAAAAAAAATAAAATAAAGGAAAGGCTTTCTTTTTGGTCTTCTAACAACACCACCACCACCACAAAATTCCACATACCACACAACCTTTCTTTCTACAGGTTTCAGATAGACCATGTTCTTTTGGGCTATATGTCTAACCAACTTCTCCCTTCGAGCGAAGCCCTCAACAGAAAGCCCCCAAAATGTATGATATGGCATGCATAAATAGTAAAACATAGAGAAAGAAAATGTGAGCAGTTGGGTGTTAGTGTTAGTAGTCTTGGATTGGGCAAAACAGTCATGTCAACATCTTCTGATCTTTTTGAATGAAACTGCCATTGTAATAGAGCATACATTACAGCACTGAGTGATACAGGCCATTTGCTAACTAAAATTATACTGACACACCTTTATAATATTGTGATTTCTAGTTTACTCCCATGAACAAAAGAAGAAAGCCATGACTTCTTGTGCACTATCTGTATACCAAGACCTAAACTGTTTATAATGACATCTCAATCTCTATACCATTAAAATAAAGTGATGATGACATAGCTGACCTAATGAAACTATATAAATAATGGTAGTTATAATTTTTCATTTCCTGGAATATTTTTAAAAAGAGAAGTGCCAACTATATCAAGAGATGTTTGGGGCGGCTGGGTGGCTCTGTCAGTTGAGTGTCCGATTTCAGCTCAAGTCATGATCTCACAGTCCGTGAGTTGAGCCCCGCATCAGGGTCTAGGCTGACAGCTCAGAGCGTGGAGTCTGCTTCAGATTTTGTGTCTCCTTCTCTCTCTACCCCTTCCTTGCTCGTACTCTGTCCCTCACTGTCTCTCTCTCTTAAACATAAGTAAACATCAAAAATAAAATTTAAAAAAAGAGATGTTTGCAGAAAGTTATATTTCCCCAAACCAAATAATCATGGAAGCAATACTTAGATCAGCCTTCAGATATCCATGGGGACATATGATGGTTTCTTGGAATATTTTTAAGATGCAATTATCTCAGCTGTACTCAGTAATAGAAGTCTTTAGTTTTAGGAACCACCATTTATTCATAAGTGATTTGTAGGCTATATATAACGTTTTCTCACAACTCTGTACTGGAGGAATAAAACAACATTGGATCAGGATTGAGTTCTTGCTAGACAATATAATTAATATTCTAATTGATAGACTATAAAATGAGATCCTACTGTCCATCTAGTTTCTAAGCATATTAACTTCATTTAACTCATTAGTAAGTCAACACAATTCACCTCTAAGTAATCCATATTTCAACAAGAAACACAATGGAAATTAAGAAAATTTTTAACTAAACACTAATAAAAAAACAATACATATATAAGCACATATGGAATGCAGCTATAGCCGCATTTGCAAGCACTTTTCTATATGCACATATTTTTAAAAGAGAAATGACACATACAAGTGATCCAAGTGTCCATCTAAAGATAATTCACCTAAGGAAACTAGAGGAGGAAAATAATAAGACCAAAAATTAATCAAAATAAAAAAAAATGTTACATTCAACACTTAACAAAACCAAAGTTGGTTATTTCAGAAGACCAACAAAATTGACAATACATTGGCAAGACTGATCAAGAAGGGGGAAAAAAGGCACAAATAACCAATATCAAAAACACAGATGCTGCAATCCTTAAAAATAGTATAAGATGATATTATGTCCAATCTTACACCTCTAAATTTAAAGTTTTACAGAAAATAGGAAAATTCCTATAAGAAACTACCTCCTAAAGTAAAAATATCCTTATATACCTATGTTTATTAAACATATTGAAACTGTATGATTATCTCTCAGCTCAAAACCCACCCTTTTGCACTCTGCTTTCTGATATGGGGACTCCGCAAACCACATTCCTGTACTGCCATCTGTCTACATTTTATGTTCTGGTGATAGACCATGCCAGGGGATGTTGCAAAGGTAGAGAGAGGGGAAGGGATTCCTTCCTCTTTGCTTCTACGGGCTCCCCCTCTGCCTGCTGTGCCTGTGTGAGCATTATCACCACAGCTACTGCAGTGATGTTTCTTTGCTATGGCAGCAGGTGAATCCAGGGTGCGGTCTCTCCAACAGTTTGAGAACTAGCCTCAGTGGGCTTTCTTAGAGATAACACTAGCATGCTGCTACTCTATCTCCAAAAAATCCGGGTCCCGGGTTTATCATGCCTCTCTTCTGAGTTCACAGAAACAAGCAATAGCCAAGATACACTCCCTCCAAAAAGGGATTTTCATCAGCTCCACAGGACTCTATTCTAAAGAACTACATTTCAGTAATTCCAATTTCTTGTCTCTGCTCCCTCACCCTTAGGAGTAGAAGCTGCTTCTTACAACTGTTACCTCCATGAAAGCAGAGAGCTATCTTTATATACTTTCAGATACCTAGTTAACAACTTTGTACCTGGTTAATTTTTATATTAAACTCTGTTCAAATCACGTGTGCGTCCTTTTTGATGGCTGATCCCTGACTGATACAGCATTTCACAAAGAAAAGTGCAGGCCTAAAGTAGGCTTCCCTGGTGAATACTCAAAACACTTAAGAAAGAAAACAGAAATTTAAAATAAGTAAATAAAACTTTTAAAAAGAAAAAAGAAATATTTTTTATATAACGTTCTCTTGAGAAGAGAGAAAGAAGAAACACTTTTTTTTTTTTTTTGGCCAAAATAACAAAGTTGGACAATCAAAAACATTATCTGCTATCAAAATTTACCAATAAGCCAAAGGATACAGAACACAAAGGTCAAGAATGGAGCCTCCTGAGACCACTAAGAAGAGTCCCCAAGTTTGTTCAGGCTGTTGTAGGCTGCACGTGAAGAAGACAGAACAATGAAGACTCGGCCTAATGATGCGTGTATACCTCCTTACAGAAAAGGACCTTATTTTGGTCATAAAACATCTTCAACGTTTACTCTGACAAATGGCTAGCTAATTGACATTTTTTCAGCTGAATCCATCCAATCATTCCAAAAATTCCAGGCTAATTTACTATTAGCAACCTAGACAGGTCAAGTGTAGCCTGCTTAAAGGGCTACGTATGTGAAGACTCCCCATTATCTTTCTAATAATAAATATTACAAGTGGTCCAATTAGCATTCCTCCAAGGAGATGGAGAGGTCATTTCTACCATTCCTTCTACTTTTTTTTTCTCCAAGATGTCCACAAATTTGGAAGAATGGATTTCACACCAGATGCTAACACTTTATCCAGATTTATGAAGCCAACATAAATTTTACATGAAAATCAGATAAAGACATAAAAAAGAAAAATTATATGCTGTTCACTCTCATAAACATACATGCAACATCCAAAACTATAGCAAAGAAAGTGAAACGATATATAATAAGAATAAAATGTTATGCTAAATTAATTTAGTACTGGAAATGCAAGGTTGACCTAACTATTGGAAACCAATCACCAGGTTAAAAAAAAATGGAGGGTGGGGAGAAAAGTCATACACATATCTGAGTAGATATAGAAAGAACACTTGATAAAATCCCATACACTTTCATGTTAAAACCCAGAAATGTAGATTTAGAATGAAAAGTATTTGAGCTGAAAAAGTACTTACAAACATCTCCAGCATAAGTCACAGTTAATGATAAAATATTGGAAGCTCCCCCAACCTTTCCAATTCCAACCTTTAACCTAAGATTGGGAATGAGAAAAACATGCTTCCTCTCAACACTAATATTTGGAATTTTATTGGAAGTCCTGACCAGTTAAATAAGGCAAGGGCACTAAACAAAATGTATAAAAAGAAATGTAGGTGAGGGGATGTGTGAAATAAAGAGAATTAAGAGGTACACATTCACAAGACAGAAATAAACTTATTGTTCCTAGGCAACATTTTTGTTTAAAAGTTACATATCCTTTCTATAGACTCCTCAGTCTAGGACTGTCTACCTACTTATAATAGCATTTAACATACAATATTGCCCATTTCATTTGTTTTCCTAGATAGATGGCAAGCTTGAAGAGAATAGAAATTACTGGAGAGTAAAGAGCAATATAAAGGCAGATCTAACAGTGATTTAGAAGCAAATAGGTATTGGGATGCCTGGGTGGCTCTTGGTTAAGCGTCCAGTTCTGTGTCTCCCTCTCTCTCTCTCTGTCCCTCCCTCCACTCACACTCTATCTCTAAGTAAATAAACATTAAAAAAAAATTAGAAGCAAATAGGTATTAACAAAGAAAAATGAGATTCTTTTGAAATAAAATCAAAAGTATCAGAACAATGAAACATCAAGCAAAGGTTTCAAATGTTGTGAAATCTGGTATATAATAGGTAGAGAATATCTAACACTGCACTGAGCCACAGGAGGGTCATGAGGAGACCACTCATGTCTCCCTTCAAGATAGAATTGGCTTCAGCAGATGTACTTTGCTGACAGTTTCCAGTTGTTAACAATTTCAGATTCCAAAGCACCATTCACAGAGGCCACGGTCTCCTCCAGGCTTCTCCCAGCCAATGATTGACAACAGTAGGTGTACCAGAGCCCGGACATTCCTGCTCAATCTTTGCTGGAGCCCCCATCAACCTGACCGGGGTTTCTCAGAGCTGCACTTCAGTCCGAGGTTACCCCATCCAATCTCCCTCCTTTCCCTTCCTTTTTCACAAGAGCCACATGGCATTTTGTTAAGAAGGCTTTCCTTAAACTGGAGAGTGTGATGCTAAGTGAAATAAGCCATACAGAGAAAGACAGATACCATATGGTTTCACTCTTATGTGGATCCTGAGAAACTTAACAGAAACCCATGGGGGAGGGGAAGGGAAAAAAAAAAAAGAGGTTAGAGTGGGAGAGAGCCAAAGCATAAGAGACTGTTAAAAACTAAGAACAAACTGAGGGTAGATGGGGGGTGGGAGGGAGGGTACGGTTGGTAATGGGTATTGAGGAGGGCACCTTTTGGGATGAGCACTGGGTGTTGTATGGAAACCAATTTGACAGTAAATTTCATATATTAAAAACATAAATTAAAAAAAAAAAAGAAGGCTTTCCTTACCCACTGCTGCTCTTATTCTCCTTCACAGACATTTCCTCCTAGAACTATCCTATAATTCTGTCATGGTTCCTGCTTCACAGAGTACCAGAACGGACATTAACACTTGGTTTTGGACACTAAAGTATTTGTGATCAAAATACTAAGAGGAATACCAGAAATAAGAGTTACCACCAAAGATTGCCTGGTCAAGCAGCAAACAAGTTTGCCTCAGACACCAAATTACCTACCCAACCCCCATTATAATGATATGGGGATAGAACGTATTGTAAGAAAGGTAAATTATTGTCCTGGGAAACCCAATACTATGAAATTAGGAACAAAAAGTAAAATGGTAAACTAAGTTGGTTTTTTATTTACTAATAATTCATGAACCAAAACACCCATACACCCATGCTTCTGAACAACTGGCCACAAAATGAATCACATTTCCTTCTGACTTTCATCTAGTCAGTATAGATAATAAATCATGCCACCATTGCATTTTCATATTGCCTCACCTTTCCTCGTAGTTTATATTGCTGAGATGAGGAGGAGAACAGTAGTCAATAGAGACTGTATCCTCAATTCATTAATGCCAAATCCATTGCCTTCCCACTCTTAAATCAGGAAACAATAAATATTTATGGATTTCAGCTTGCAGAGAAAAGATCCTCAGGTTCTTGTAAGTTGTTTCTGCACTGTTATCTTGTCTTGATTCTTCCTCATTTACACAATTCACACTTCATTAACCAGACTGCATTATCATTCTCAGATTCATTATGTTCCCCTTATTTTGTTATTCAGTACTTTTCTAGTTCTATGTATAGGGACTTGGCCAGTATATTTGCCATAAAAAGTTTTGCATTTTAGCTAAAAAGGACTGATGTTCTGGAGGTAATCCCTCCAGAAAATATATTCCTCTTAATTAAATAACTTCCATTTCCTTTCAACAGAAAATCATTTCATCACAAAAGGGATCCCAAGTTAAAGCTGTACAGGTGGAACTCCAACAAATCCTGCAGTGAAGCCCTAGGTAAAGTACTCTGTTTGCTTAAGTTATTTGTGAAAACTGAAAAACATCACTTAAGTATATTTAACCAATAAACATACTGCTTTTTTCCCAAAAACAAAAATTCCTTTGTCTCTAGACTTCCATGTAGAATTATTTCAGGTTATTAAAACTCCAAGTGACATTTTTGAGTTTATATTCAATCTATGCTTGATGCTTTCATATTTTTCAAATACAAATTTACTATTTCTCAGAATCCTAAGTGCAACTAGCAATTAAGAGTATGTAGTGGTATTTAGTCCTTTACATAATATTGATGCCAAACAGATACAATCAGTGAGTCATGATTCTGTTAACTTTCAACAATTCTATAATCTATTAAACATCTGTAATGTATCACATCTCTAATCTCAAATTTGAAAAAACACTGTCACAATCACATAATTACTACTCATAACACCAGACTGTTCAATTTCTCTATCACACTGTTCTGTAGCTCATGTAACTTGACCTTGGGGAAAAACCCAATGTTCATAAAAGACCTAATTTCTATAGACAACCAATAATGGAATAGATATTAGTCATTAATACCCAGCCCCGTAATTGGTTTCATTCCTAATGGTGAGCACTATTTTTAACTATGTGTCTTAATTAATAACAATGAATCTAAAAGGGAGTTAATCTCTCTGTGTTTCTCAATCCCTTGAAGCTGGAGGGTGAAACCAGAGCCTGCAGGTAGGTGGAAATTCAATCTTTAATTCTACAGTATCTGGCTCCATTATTATCACCCCTTTTTTGGCTCCCCATAATTTATTTCTTTTTCAGTCACTCTTTTCTTTTGTTAATTCACTTAACTTTAATGATTTTCATTCATGTTGTTTAATATCCTTCTGGTATTATTCTCAGAGTTAAAACTGTATGATGAATAAACATATTCTTCAAAGCTCTAGTATCTTTTTAAAGATAGTATATGAAGTATATTGACTCTTCCATCTCCTTTTCTCCAAATATTAGTATCTTAAAACAAAAAGCAGTATCTATGCCTTCAGGATTGTATTCCTACTGAAACAACATGACAAGGGCATGCTAGCTTTCTTTCTACCAGATTTATTCAATCAGTTACCAGTCTGAAATGCTAGGTCTGTTTCCTGAAAATCATCAAAATTATCACAATAGGTAACACTTATTTAGCATTTACTATATGTCCAAGCATTTTCTTATGTTTTCTTATTTCAATTCATTTAGTCCTTAAAACAATTACAGAAGCTACTGACTCTTAGGATCTGCCTATAACAATGAAGAAACTGATACATCCAGCAGTCTGGTAACTAACATAGAACTAACATAGAACAAATAGCCGGTAAATGGGGGATGTGGGGATGCAAACAGTTTGGGCCTTGTGTTTGTGCTCTTAAACACTGCGTTGTACTGTTTCCTGGAAATGGCTCCTATATAAATGTTTCTTTCCATCCTCTCAATTTATTTTGACACATTTACTTTCAAACTTAAAAAACAATAAATATTACCCCTAGATATATAGCAAATCAAGTTGGAGATAAAGAAACAAGAATAAGGGCATCTGGATGGCTCAGTTAAGCATCTGACTTTGGCTTATATCATGATCTCAAGGTTTGTGGGTTTGAGCCCCACATGGGGCTCTGTGCTGACAGCTCAGAGCCTGGTGCCTGCTTCAGAGTCTATGTCTCCCTCTCTCTCCGCCCCTCCCCCTTTGGTGCTTTCCTTCTCCCTCTCTCTCTCTCACTCTCTCTCTCTCTCTCTCTCAAAAATAAACATTAAAAAAAAGCATAAAACTATTTAAAATTCCACCACCTGTAGAAACTTGGGGTGAATCCTAAACATTCACTCATGCAAAATGCTATTCCAGCCCCCAAAATAAGAAGATTTTCTCTATAAATGTTTCCTTAACTTACTGAAATCTTTTCACCCCACTTAATGTAGATTTAATGTTCATTTTTAAGCCTGCTGTGTATGAATATATCCACTTATTTAATCACTCTGTTATTCTTAAACAATATGTTTCCAATTAGCTTACATTATTCAAAATGCTCATAAGTAAAATAACATTACAAATACATTTTGTTCATTTCTCTATTTCCTTTCAAAACAATTCCAACAGGATTACTGAGGTGTGTTTTTGGTTTTTGGTTTGTTTTTTTTTTTTACTTTTATGACTCAACTGCCTTCTAGAATGACTGTACCACTTCATATCTCCCATGAGCTGAGAATGAGAAGCACTGCTTCCCGGAACCTACAGCAGCAACAGGTTTATCCATTCTGTTGAGAAATAAATACAAAACTGGAATCTACTTTCTGAACTTGGAGTAAATACAGAAAGACCTCTTCACCTGAAGTTTTCAAATTAATTCATACCTATTTTCTTAAAATTCTATAATTTTACTTGTACATTTAACCCTTCTAATCATCCAGAACTTCCATTGCTATAAAATGTACAATAAGATACTTTCTCTGCCCTTCTCCCGTGGCACTCTCTCTCTCTCAAAAAAATAAACATTAAAAAAATTGTTAAATGTATAACAAGATACTTACAACTTTATGTTTGCAATGTTGAGCTACATGTTTAACAACTATTGAATATTCTGAATTTATCTATTTTTATTTTAATTCCAGTGTAGTTAACATATAGTGTTATAGTAGATTGAATAACTCTTCATCACCTACATAATTGTGATGCCTTTTTTATCATATGTCAAATTCCCTTATTTGTATCACATTCTTAACTGTGTTTTATTTATCTGTTGACCTTTAGCCAAATTAATCACTGTTTAATTAGTATAGGTTTAGGACATATTCTAATATCTTTTATAGAAAGCATTCTCATTTTGTCCTCAATTCCCATTTCATTTCCTTTGGAAAATTTCCTGAGTTTTGAAACAGACGTTTGGATCACTTCGTAATGTTCCAAAAGATTTCCACTGGACTTCAAATGAGCGCTGCAGTTAGTGCACAAATTGGTCAGTGAGAATTGATATTTTTATTACTTGTCATCTTTCTTTCCCTCCATTTGCATGGTTTCATTTCCCTTATCATACAGGTTTCAAATATTTCAGAAAAAAATTTTTTTCAGTAGAATGCATACACTACACATTTTGTTCACTTATAATTGAAGTTTCTCTATTTAACAGATTATTTTTGACATTATATTTATTAAAATGATCTTATTAGGGGCACCTGGGTGGCTCAGTTGGTTAAGCATCCAACTTCACTCAGGTCATGATCTCACAGTTTGAGTTTTAGCCCCGAGTTGGGCTCTGGGCTGACAGCTCGGAGCCTGGAGCCTGCTTCACATTCTGTGTCTCCCTTTCTCTCTGCCCCTTACCCACTCATGCTCTGTCTCTCTCTCTTTCAAAAATAAATAAATATTTAAAAATTTAAAAAATAAAATGATCTTACTAAATTTAATATTTCTTAATATTTGTCTTAGGTTTTTGAGGTCGACAACTGTGTGATTTGTTAATTAATATATTTTGCAACAATCCCTTCAGTAGGATTACTTGATTTAATCTTCTTGTCCATAGCATATTATTGAAACAGTGCTGCAGGCTTCCTTCTTTATGTTATTGATTTTGATATTTCACCTATAACCAGATTTTGACTGCTGGTTTAAAAATTCTATTAAAACAATCATGTTAAAAATATTTCTTAATATTTCCTATTTTACTAAGAGATGTTATCAAGAATCAATTTTGAGGGGCACCTGGGTGGCTCAGTGGGTTAAGTGTCTGACTTTGGCTCAGGTCAGGACCTCACAGTTTGTGAGTTCGAGCCCCATATCTGGCTCTCTGCTGACAGCTCAGAGGCTGGAGCTTCCTTCAGATTCTGTGTCTCCCTCTGTCTATGCCCTTCCCCTGTTAATGCTCACTCGCTCTCTCAAAAAATAATAAACATTAAAATAAATTTAAAAAAAAAGAATCAGTTTTGAAACTTATCCAGTGAGTGTTTAGTACTTCCATTCCCTAAATTTTCATGGAAACAGCTTCTGAAACTAAATATTACTCATCTCTTCTCAGCATATTATGTGATGTGCTGTGAGATTTCAAGAATTTTCTCTTGATAAACCTACCAGAGGGTTTAAGTAGGAAAGTCACATGATCAAACTTGACTTTTGACAGACATATCTCAAAGCAGACTATAGAATCAACTGGACTTGAGGAAGAATGGAGCAGAGAGATCTTTTCAACTGTCAAGATGATAAAATACATAGACCAAAGGCACACAAAAAAAAAAAATGACGATAGAATGAAGAGAAGAGAAATGAAGAAATATTCACCAATAAAAATTGTGCAACTAGAGGTGGAAAGGGAAATACAAACAAGAGTGCCACACAGGTGTCTGTATTGGGCATCTGGGAAAATGGTAATGATATTTATTAAAACAATGGTGTGGAATATGAGTTCAGTTTTGGCTTGATAACTTGAAGGTGGAAATCAGACTTCCATTTGTGTGTATCGTATACAGCTATGAATATATTGCTCTGGAGTGCAGTGATAAACCTACAGATAGAAAAGTGAACACATAGGTACTAAAAAGCAGAAGGAGGGAGATCATTCATGGCTTTGGTTAAGTGACTATTCATGCATTTTGGGTCCCAGGTCCTTTCTAACTTTTTACTCTTACTTTTAGCACATGAGCTTTCGAATGTCAGGGTTACTTCACTTTTAGCCATAACATTAGCATCAAATTCAGGAAAATATGGATCAGGAAAATCCGTTTGCACATGAAGATTTGTCCTTTTTATTTGGGAAAGAAAACTCTCCACAGATGACATTGATTTTCAATTCAATGAACCATTCTGGGCTGCACAATCCATCTTAACATCTCAAGGAAAATGAGATTATAGTAACTGGTTTAGAAAAATCATATAACAAACTTTCAAGTGGGATAGGCCTACACCCTCCTAATTTGAATGATTTTAGCTCACTACCTGAACAAATGGAATTTCTATTGGCAAAAAGTTGGAAGGGAAATGACTTTACAGAAGACAAGAAGCCAAGGTCAGAAGGAGTTGCAGAAACGAGGAAGGGCATGATATACAGTATCAAATCCTGCGGTAAGATCAAGGTAAATAATGATTGAAAAGAAAGTGTTATGTGACATATCCAGGATCCAAAGCTTCTTCCTAACAAGGAAGAGACCTGTGGACACTAATTTTAGCTTATGAATGAAAATTAGTTTGGACCAGCTTGCCAATGAAGAGTTGGAGAGGAAAAAAATTAGAAAAGAACACAAGATATAAAGATTTGACTTTTTCAAAAGAGAGTTCACTATGCTAATAAGTCATAATGCTTAATGTTCTCTTAGTTACAGGTCAAGGAAAATTTAAAGAGGAAGAAAATTAATTGATGGGTCTTGCATAAGACCCAGGATAAATTGAAGGGGCCGTCCTTGAATGTCATACTGCCATGGTTTAGATCAGGAATTCTGGTATCCTGCAAGCATAGATACAAATTCTGGCTCTGACAATTAATCATTCTGGGACTCAGTTTCTACACTAGTAAAATGAATCTAATAAAACAGTGATTATATTATAGAATTTTATAAAGTTACAATGATGTACTGAGTACAGTGGCTTGCATGGAGGAATCACTTAATATGTTTTATCTGTTAATATTATCTTTGCTTAACAAACATTTCCTTACTTACTAACGGTATTTTTTCTCTCATACCCAATATTTTATTTGATATAGAGGTCCATGCATGCACCATGAAAATAATGTGTCTTGAACAAAGCATTTCAATTTGGACACCTGACTTGCATGATAAATTGTACAAAAAAAACCCCACAGATGAGGTGAAGCAAGGTGAAACTTATTCAACAGTTTCAGCTTGATGATCTGTATTTGAACAGTGAGGTAAAATATCTAGCTGACAAGAATTTGCTAGTATGAAAGCAATGTGAAGGTGACAGAAATGTTTGAGATTTTTCAGTTGTGGAAATACCTAGTTAAGTGGTCAGGGGAAATGTCTTGAAATCTCTAACAGGAAAACAAAATGCCTGATAATGGAATAAGAAGGGAAAAATAGTAATTCTGTTTTCTTTGTATTTCTTTTCCAATTAAATTATTTCTAACTCTAGGATATGAATAAACTAGTAGGATAAATAGGAAACTACATTTGTACCACTGATTCTCACTTTTCTTCATGTTTTATCCTCAGGCGATTTGAAATCACCTCTTCTGTCCAAGTCAATGAATGGACTAAATGAATCTGTTGTTTCTGAGTTTATGTTGTTGGGACTCGCTAGTTCTTGGGAAACTAAAGTTTTTCTCATGTTGATATTTTCCTTGATTTATTTGGGGATCATCCTGGGAAATCCCTTCATTGTCTTTTTGGTAATTTTGGATTCTCATTTACATTCTCCTATGTACTTCCTGCTGGCCAACCTATCCCTTATTGATGTGGGGCTTTCCTCTACCACAGTTCCAAAGATGATTACAGACCTTCTAAATGAGTATAAGATAATTTCTTTCCAAAGTTGTATGACACAGATATGCTTCATCCACATCATGGGAGGAGTGGAGATGGTGTTACTCATCGCCATGGCATTTGACAGGTACACAGCAATCTGTAAGCCTCTTCGCTACCTGAACATCATGAACCCTAAAATATGTGTTTCTTTTGTAATTGCTGGCTGGGTCATTGGGGTGATCCATGCTATGTCCCAGTTTGCTTTCATTATAAACTTGCCCTTTTGCGGTCCTAATAAAGTAGACAGCTTTTACTGTGACTTTCCCAGGATCATAAAACTTGCATGCACAGATGGAGCCAAGTTTGAGTTTATTATTGCTGCCAACAGTGGCTTCATGAGCATGGGCACCTTCTTCCTGCTAATCCTTTCCTATATCTTCATTTTGGTCACTGTCTGGAAACGTTCTTCAGGAGACTTATCCAAAGCATTTGTCACTCTGTCAGCTCACATCACTGTGGTGGTTCTATTTTTCACTCCATGCATGTTTCTCTATGTATGGCCTTTCCCCACGTCATCAATTGATAAATACCTATTCATTGTTGACTTTGCTATCACCCCTGTCTTGAATCCTGCCATCTATACATTACGGAACAAAGACATAAAGATATCAATAAAAAGATTGAGCAAATGGGGACATTATGTCAAATTCTGCTGACTCAATCTGGCTTTGAAGCTCTAAAACTATACATCCATCAACCTATTGGATATTTTCACTTAGGTTTCTGATACTTGCCACATCTGGAGCTGGACATAACATCTATGTCACTGAATAGATTTCTACTACTTCTGTAAAGCATTTACTCATCACCCTTACTACCATTGGAATTGTGAATCCACTATGATATGGGTTATTTTATCAGACAGCATTACTATCTACTAAATATTTATAATTGAAATTATGATCATTTTTACAATAGAAAGATATAATTACATCTCTTCTGCTTCCCACAGGTTTGCAAATGAACTGCCAACTAGCTCTGGAGAATGTTAGGAATCATTATATCAAATATATGTGAGACTAGTAATTCTATGTAGTTTACTCAGTTTGTACTCCTTGAGAAGATCCAAAGTCAAAATTTGATTATAATTTATTTGAAAGCTGATTTTTGGAAACAACATCATTAATGATTTGGAAAGTGAGACGGAGACATGAAGGATGTTTATGTTGATAAATGTAATGGATTCGAGCCTATCATGGTCCTCTGGGGGACTCTATAAACTGTGGCTTAGAAATGTCCTAATTTAAGGTAAAGGAAGCTAGAGTACTTTTTAATTTTCATAGAGTGCATTAACTTCTTGGTATGTCCACTCTTCCCCACATGTAATACTGTGCATTATAGGAATATGTCAGGTAGACTTTCAGATGCTGGCAGTAGAGAACCACCTCCATGTTTGGTAACAAATGCCAAGGTATATCCCACTTTTCAAAGATACTTGATCTGTACTAAACATCACTTCATCCTGCTATAGATTTTTAAAGCAGCAACCGGATAAGATAATTCTGGGTTGAAAATCACTATTTTAAAAGTCATTATGGATTTTCATTCAGCTCATGCTTATTGACCTCATGTTATTTGGTCTCTACTAAGGCCTAGCAACTAGCCAGAAATGTTTTTCTTTTTTTTTTTTTCTTTCTTTCTTTCTTTCTTTCTTTCTTTCTTTCTTTCTTTCTTTCCTTTTCTTTTTCTTTATTTATTTTCCTTTCTTTTTTGTTTTTAAATTATTTTATTGAATTATAGTTAATATACAGTGTTATATTAGTTTCAGGTGTACAATACGATTGAACATTTCTGTGCATTACTCAGTGCTTATCACTACAAAGTAGCTACCATCTGTCAGCAAATAATATTATTACCATCTTATTTACTATATTCCTGATGCTGTGCTTTTCATTTCTGTGACTTATTTATTTTATAACTGAGTTTGTACCTCTTAATCCTCTTTATTTATTTCACCTATCCTCCCACCAACCTCCCCTCTGGCAACTATCACTTTATACTCTGTATTTAAGAGGTTTTTTTTTTTAATCTCTCTTTTTTTCTTTGCTCATTTATTTCTTAAATTCCACATATGATGAAATCAGATGTTTTTCCTTCTCTGACTTATTTAATCTAGCATTGTACTCTCTAGGTCCATCCATGTTGTTGCAAATGGGAACATCTTATTCCTTTCATGACTGATTAATATTCCATTGTGTATATATACCATATATTTATCCATTCATCTATTGATGGACATGGGTTGCTTCCATATCTTGGCTATTATAAATAATGTAACAAGAAAAGGGGAGCATGTATATTTTCAAATTAGTGTTGCATAAATGTTTTCTTATTATAAGAAATCTAAAGAGGACGGAAGAATATTTTAAATCATAAAGATCTGTACTAAGATCACCCATATGGGCTAACAAATTCTCCATGTAGTATCCATATGTGACTCAGTAACTTCAAATATCACTGTTTCTATCCTAGACCACTGGTCTCCTAGAAATTATCCCAAAGGGACAGGTCCATGAATTGGGGGAAAATATATTTCCCACTCTCTGGCATACATGTGACTTACAAAAGTGTCTATAACTTTGCCACTTCCTTCTCATCTGGTCCAACAGCATTATATCATTACTGTAATGGACGTGGATTATGTCCTCTGGAATAGAAAACTAGAGAGTTGATAAAGCCCTGAGACAGAATAGTGAATGTATGTTGCCGTATCTGCCAGAAGAAAAAAATGCTTCTGAAAATTTTTGCTAATAACCCCCCTCCCCCCAGGGAAGACGGTAGAGTAGGAGGACCCTAAACTCACCTTGTCCCATGGATACAATTAGATAACACTTACATAAGAGTAAACAACCCAGAAAAGGACCCAAAGACTGGCCAAACATACTCTACAACTGAAGGTAGATAGAGGCCATGTTGAAGAGGTTAGGAAGGGTGAAGACTCAGTGGGAACCTAAACCCTCAGATTTGACCACTAGAGTGAAGGAACTGGGAGTGTGAGAGGAGCAAGAAACAGACTACTTATACCAGGGAGCCTACAAAAAGAAGAGAAATCCCCATACCCTATGACTTTGAAAATCAAAGGGACCAGATTTCATGAGTGCTTACAACCTGCAGGACTTAGAACCTGGAACTTTAAAAATCAGCACACTCTGCTCTGAGAGAGCCCAGAGGGTGCTAAGAATCTGACCCACTGACCTTAAAGGGACAGCACAGAGAATAGCTCACAGAGATACAGCTTGAAAGCAACAGTTTAAAAAAGGTGCCTGGAGTTTATGGGAGGAAGAGTCGGTTACTAATCTCACAGTTCTCTGAGGGACTTCTTTAGGAATAAAGGAGATGGTAGGTGCCATTTCCGTCCTCCTCCCCCTCATCATAAATATGTAGCCACCTGTGGGAACCAGCACTACTCCAGCACTCACTACCTAACTTGCTTACAGTACGCCCCACCCTCTTGAGCCAGGCGATGCTGTGGACTCCCTCCTCCAGAAGATGTGTACAAACTTTGCCAACACTGCACCTCTCCGCCTCCCACGTAAGATGCCCACACCTTGTTAAAACTGCACCTCCAGCCTGCACGTGCTTTACTGAATTACTGAACAGCTTGGCTGGCCCAGTCTCTACAGCAGCCTCCTCCATATGGAGGAGGAACTGCACACACAGCTTACAGCATCATGCTCCCACCCTGCCAGCCAGTCTCTGCAGCAGGTGTGTGTTCGCTGTGGAGGAGGGCCAGCATCACTTAGTTAAAAGTTTTAAGTGCAGGGGTGCCTGGGTGGCTCAGTCCGTTGAGTGTCCGACTTTGGCTCAGGTCATGATCTCGCGGTCTGTGAGTTTGAGCCCCGCGTCTGGCTCTGTGCTAACAGCTCGAAGCCTGGAAACTCCTTCACATTCTGTGTCTCCCTCTCTCTCTGCCCTTCCCCCACTCATGCTCTGTCTCTCTCTCTCTCTCTCTTTCTCTCTCTCTCTGTGTCAAAAATAAACATTAAAAAAAAGTTTAAGTTCAACACACTACTTTCATGGGCAAGAGATGAAGGTGACTTTCCCAATACACAGAAACAGATACAGAGTGTCGGAAAAAATGAAGAGTCAAAGGAAAAAGTCACAAATGAAAAGTAGGACAAAACCACAGCAAAAGACCTAAATGAAACAGATATAATTAACATGCCTGATAGAGCATTTGAGGTAATGATCATAAGGATAATCAATCGACTTGAGAAGTGAGTGAAGGATATCAGTGAGACCCTTAAGAGATAGAAAATGTGAAAAAGAACCAATTAGAGATGAGGAACACAATATATGACATTTAAAATACACTTGATAGAATAAATAGCAGATTGGAAGAAGTGGAAGAATTAATTAATAACTAGAACAGAGTAATGGAAAGTAATCAAACTGACCAAATGATAGAAAAAAATTATGCAAAACTAGAATAGACTTAGGGAACATAGTGACTCCATGAAGTGTAATAACATTCGCATTATAGGGAATTCCAGAAGAAGAGAAAGAAAAGGGGGCTAAAAATTTATTTGAAGAAATCATAGTTGAAAAGTTCCCTAATCTGGGGAAGGAAATAGATATCCAGATCCAGTAGACACGCAGAACCCCCAACAAAATTAACCCAAGGAATTCCATATAAAGACACATAGTAATCAAAATAGCAAAAATGTGATAAAGAAAAAAAAATTAAAGCAGAAAAAAAAAGACAGTTCCATGTACAAGGGAAACCCCATAAGAGTTATCAGCTGATTTCTCAGCAAAAACTTGACAGAGTAGAAGGGGTGGGCAGGATATATACAAAAGGCTGAAAGGAAAACTTCTACAGACAAGAATACTCTTTCCAGCAAGGCTATCATACAGAATAGAAGGAGAGATAAAAAGTTTCTCAGACAAACAAAAACTGCAAGAGCTCATGACCACTAAAACAGCCCTTAAGAAATATTAAAGGGGACTCTTTGGGTGGAAAATAAAAGGCCATAAGTGAGAGTGTAAAAAGTAGAAAACAGTAAAAATAAGTATATCTGTAAAAATCAGTCAAGGGATTCACAAAATAAAGGATGTAACAGATGACACAATATATCTAAATGTGGGGGGGGGAGAGAAGTAAAGAACAGGTTCGAACTTAAGCAACTATCAACTTAATGTAGATTGATATATGCAGATGTTGTATACAAACCTAATGGAAACCACAAATCAAAAAGTATGAGATACGCAAAGAATTTTTTAAAAAGGAATCCAAGGATATCCCTAAAGAAAACCAGAAAACTATGAAAGAAAGCAAGAGAAGAAAGGATTAGAGCAAAACTACAAAAACGACCATGAAACAAGTAACAAAATGGCAATAAATATATATCTATCAATAATTACTTTGAAGGCAAATGGACTAAATGCTCCAATCAAAAGACACAAAGTGACAGAGTAAATAAAACAGTAGGACTCACCTATATGCTGCCTATAAGAGACTCATTTCAGATGTAATGATACCTGCAGATTGAAAGCGAGGGGATGGAGAAACATTCATCATGCAAATGGATGTCCAAAGAAAGTCAGAATAGCATACTTACATTGGATGAAACAGAACTTTAAACAAAGACTGTAACAAGATATAGATAGATAGATAGATAGATAGATAGATAGATAAAAGGACACTATGTATTAATAAAGGGGACAATCCAACAAGAAGATATAACAATTGTAAATATGTATACACCCCACATAGGAGGACCCAAATACATAAAACAGTTAATAACAAGCATAGAGGAACTAATCAATAATACAGCAATATTAGGGGGCTTTAACACCCCACTTACATTGATGTCCAGATCAACCAAACAGAAAATCAACAAGAAACAGTGGCTTTAAATAACATACATGATCAGATAGGTTTAACAGATATATTCAAAACATTCCATTCTAAAACAGCAGAATACACATTCTTTTCAAGTGCACACAGAATATTCTCTAGACTAGATCATATATTAGTACATAAAACAAGCCTCAGCAAACTCAAAATGATCAAAGTCATACCATGCACCTCTTCTGACCACAATGCTAGGAAACCACAAAAAAAAAAAAAAGTCTGGAAAGAGCACAAATACATGAAGGTTAAATAACATAATACTAAACCATGAAAGGGCCAACCAAGAAATCAATGAAGAAAACATTGGTTTCAGCTCAAGTCATGATCTCATCAAGCCCTACTTCAGGCTCTGTACTGACAGCATGGAGCCTGTTTAGGATTCTCTCTCCCTCTCTGCCCCTCCTCCACTTACTCTCTTCTCTCCCTCTCTCAAAATAAATAAACTTAAAAAAAAAGAAAGAAAGAAAACCCACAGTTAATATCATACTCAATGGGGAAAAACTGAGAGCTTGTCCCCTAAGGTCAGGAACAAAACAAGGATGTCCACTTTTATTCAACATAGTACTGGAAGTCCTAGGCACAGCAATCAGACAACAAAATGAAATGAAGGCATTCAAACTGGTAAGGGAAAAATAAAACTTTCACTATTTGCATATGAATGATAGTATATATAGAAAATCTGAAAGGCTCCACCAAAAATCTGCTAGAACTGATCAATTCAAAAAGTCCTAAAAAGGCTAAAAAAAATCAATGTGCAGATATCTGTTGCATTTCCATATACCAATAATGAACCAGCAGAGAGAGAAATTAAGAAAACAATCCCATTTACAAATGCACCAAAAATAATAACATACCTAGAAATAAACCTAACCAAAGAGGCGAAAGACCTGTACTCTGAAAACTATAAAATAGTGATGAAAGAAATTGAAGGTGACATAAAGAAATGGAAAGACATTCCATACCCATGGATTGAAAGAACAAATATCATTAAAATGTCTATACTACCAGAACCAGTATACATATTCAATGCAATCTCTATCAAAATACCAACAGCATTCTTCATAGAACTAGAACAAATAATCCTGAAATTTGTATGGAACCACAAAAGACCCCAAATAGCCAAAGCAATCTTGAATAAAAAAAGCAAAGTTGGAGGCATCACAATTCCAGCCTTAAGCAAAAAATATGGTACTGACACAAAATTAGACACATAGATCAATGGAAAAGAATAAAAAAACCCAGAAATAAACCCAAAATTATGTGGTTGATTAATCTTCAATGAAACAGGAAAGAATATCCAATTGAAAAAAAATACAGTCTCTTCAAAAATGGTGCTGGGAAAAATTGGTCATCTACCTGCAAAATAAAGAAAGTGGACCACTTTCTTACATCATACACAAAAATAAATTCAAAATGAATTAAAGACTTAAATGTGATACCTGAATCATAAAATTCCTATAAGAGTATACAGGCAGTAACTTTTTGACATTGGCTGTAGCGATATTTTTCTAGCTATATCTCCTGAGCAAGGAAATAAAATAAAAACTAACTATTGGGATTACATCAAAATAAAAAGTTTCTGCACAGCAAAGGAAATAATCAACAAAACTAAAGGGCAACATACAGAATGGGAGATTTTTGCAAATGATATATCCAAGATAGGAGTAGTATCCAAAATATATAAAGAATTTACAAAACTAAACACCCAAAAGACAAATAATCCAAGTAAAAAACGAGCAGAAGAAATGAAAAGACATTTCTCCAAAGAAGACATCCACATGGCCAACAGACACATGAAAACATGCTCAATATCACTCATCAAGGAAATGCAAATCAAAACTATAATGAGATACCACCTCACACTTGTCAGAATGGCTAGAATCAACAACAGAAGAAACAAATTTTGGCAAGGGTGTGGAGAAAAAGAAACCCTCCTGTACTGTTGGTGGGAATGAAAACTGTTTCAGGCATTCTGGAAAACAGTATGGAGGTTTCTCAAAAAGTCAAAAACAGAACTACTCTATGATCCAGCAATCACACTACTGGGTATTTACCCCCAAAATACAAAAACACTAATTCAAAGGGATACATGCTTCCCTATGTTTATTGTAGCATCACTTACGATAGCCAAATTATGGAAGCAGCCCAAGTATTCATCAACAGATGAATAAAGACGACATGGTATATACTCAATGGAATATCATCTTGCCATCTGCAATGACATGGATGGGGTAGAGAATATAATGCTAAGTGAAATAAGTCAGAGAAAGACAAATACTGTATGATTTCACTCCTATTTGGAATTTAAGAAACAAAACAAATGAGCAAAGGAAAGAGAGAGAGAGAGAAACCAAGAAACAGACTCTTGGTTACCAGAGGTGGGGTGGTAGGGGATTGAGTGAAAGAGGGGTGGGGATTAAGGAGTGTACTTACCAAGATAAGCACTGTGTCATGTATGGAATTATTGAATCACTATATTGTACACCTGAAACTAACATAACACTGTACATGAACAATACTGGAAATAAATTTTTGCTAACAAATGTAGACAATCAAATGCATTTAGTAAATCAATAACTATGTACCAGAAACCAGATGCATAGTAATTTAATACAGCAATGAATTCATAGATGGAACAATAGGTATAATTGGCATTATCACCTGATTAAGTTTAACATAATACACTGTTGTTCTTAAAGATACATCAAGACTTCTGCACAGGTAAAATAGCCAAGTTGAAAGAAATTGTGGTAGGAATCAAAACTCTGCATCTTTGAGAAAGTGATGTCAGCAAGATGGTGGAATAGGAAATCTCAGCCCTCATTCCCCTACAGGAGCATTTATTTGACAATAACATACAGACCGAAACACCTTTTTGAGAGGTCTGGAATCCAGTTGTAGGACCCCATGGAAGCAAAACACCAAGGATAGTCATATTAAATTGTGAAAGAAGAGTGATTTCTCTTTGTGTAAGTCCTCCCCCCAAACCAGCATGGCTCAGTGCCTAGAAAGATCACATCAGCCCTATACTTTTCCCATGGAGGAAAGAGAAAGTGGAACTTACATCCAAGGACCACAGCCTTTTGTGCACTACCTGAGGGGCCAGTTTGTATCTTCCCTTTACAAGTGTTGCTGAACCAGTATAGGTTGTATGCCTGAAGGAAACCAAAAACAGAGGGAAGGGGCAGAAGTCTTGCTACACAAATAAAATGGAGAAAAGGGAGAAATTAATTACACTATAAGTGTTTTTTAAAATATAAACAAAATTAACAAACTTTTACCTGGACTAACAAAAGAAAGGCCAGTAAAAAAAATCAGAAAGAAAAATGAGATATTAAGACTGTTAACACAGAAATTTAAAAGATCATAAAAACTATTATAAATAATCACATGCCAACAGATTTAATATCCTAAAAGAAATGGTTAAATTCCTAGAAATACACAACCTACCAAGACTGAATCAGGAACAGATATCTGAACATACCAATAATGAGTAAGGAGATTGAATCACTAATCAAAAACTTCACAACAAAGAAAAGTCCACAACCAGATGGCTTCACTGGTGAATCTACCAAACATTCAAAAAAGAATTAACATCAATCCTTCTCAAACACTTCCAAAAAATTAAATAGAAGGGAACATTTCAAATTCATTTTATGAGGCCACTATTAATATTTAGAAGGCCTTAATATCAAAAATAAACTAAGACATTTAGTTTTATTGTTTCCTTCACTGTGTAGAAGCTTTTTATTTTGATGTTGTCTCAATAGCTTATTTTTGCTTTTGTTTCCCGTGCCTCAGGAGATATATCTAGAAAGAAGTTGCTATGGCTGATGTCAAAGAAGTTACTGTCCATGTTCTCTTACAGGATTTTTATGGTTTCAGGCCTCACATTATGACTACAATAGACAATTTATGGAAATATCTTAAGTGTCTATGGATTGATGAATGGATAAAGAAAAAATGATATATATACATATAATACATTACTCAGCCATAAAAAAGAACGAAATCTTGCCATTTGCGATGACATTGATAGAGTTATTAGAGAGTACTATGCCAAACTAAATAAGTCAGATAAAGACAAATACCATATGATTTCATTCACAAGTGGAATTTAAGAAACAAAACAAACAAGGAAAGGGGAAAAAAAGAGAGACGGGGGTAAACCAAGAAACGGACTCTTACCTATAGAGAACAAACTAATGGTTACCAGAGGGGAGGTGGGTGGGGTAAGGGGTTAAATAGATGATGGGTATTAAGGAGGACATTTGTTTTTTTGTTTTGTTTTGTTTTGTTTTTATTTTTTTAACGTTTATTTATTTTTGAGACAGAGAGAGACAGAGCATGAACGAGGGAGGGTCAGAGAGAGAGGGAGACACAGAATCTGAAACAGGCTCCAGGCTCTGAACTGTCAGCACAGAGCCCGACCTGGGGCTTGAACTCATGAACCGGGAGATCGTGACCTGAGCCGAAGTCGGCCGCTTAACCGACTGAGCCACTCAGGCGCCCCAAGGAGGACATTTGTGATGAGCACTGGGTGTTGTATGGAGGAGCTGAATCACTATATTGTATACCTGAAATTAATATTACACCGTATGTTAACTATCTGGAATTTAAATAAAACATTTTTAAAAAACAGACACTACAAAAAGGGAAAACTATAGGCCAATATCCTTGATCAATATAGATATAAAAATCCTCAACAAATTACAAGCAAACCCAAATTCAATGGATTAAAATGATCATACACCATGACCAGGTGAAATTTATCCCTGAGATTTAAGGAAGATACAACATACACAAGTCAATTAATGTGGCACAGAACATTAACAGAATAAAGGATAAAAATCATATGACCATGTCAATATATGAAGAAAAATCATTTAAAAATTCAAACACCATTTCATGATTAAAGCTCTGAACAAACAAGACATAGAAGGAAATTACTTCAATGTAATACAGGCTATCTATAAAAATCACATAATCAATGGAGAAAAAAAGAAAGATTTTCCTCTAAGATCAGGAACAAGGTGAGGATGCTCACTCACACACTTCTATCCAATACAGTACTGGAAATTCTAGCCAGACCAATTAGACAAGAAAAAGAATAAAAAGCATGTAAGCCAGAAATATAGAAGTAAAATTATTTGTTTGCACATGATCTTCCATGTAAAAAACCCTAATGAGTCTTCACACATACACAAAAAAACTATAGAATAAAAAACTGAGTTAAGTTGCAGAATGCAAAATCAAATACAAAAGATCATTGTATGTGTATACATTAACAATAAACATTTGAAAAGAAAATTAAGAAAACAAACCCATTTATAACACCACCAAAAGAATAAAATGCATAAGATTAAATTTAACCAAGGAAGTGAAAGACTTGTGCATGGAAAACTCCGGAACACAAATGTACAAAATTAAAGTAGATACAACTAAATGAAAAGATAGCTCACATTCATGGATTAGAAGACTTAATGTTATTAAAATTTCATTGTTATCTCAAGTGATCTACAGATACAGTGCAATCCCTAACAAAATTCCAATGGCACTTTTCACCAAAAATAGAAAAAACAATACTAAAATTCATATGGAACCACAAAAGACCCTGAATATGCAAAACAATCTTGAGAAAGAAAAACAAAGATGGGAGCACCTGGGTGCCTCAGTCGGGTAAGCATCCAACTTCAGCTCAGGTCATGATCTTATGGCTCCTGAGTTCGAGCCCAGTGTCAGGGCTCTGAGCTGCCAGCACAGAGCCTGGAGCCTGCCTCAGATTCTGTGTCTCCCTCTCTGTCTGCCCCTCCCTTGTTTGCACTCTTTCTCTCTCTCAAAAATAAACACTGAAAAAAAAGAAAAGAAAAACAAATTAGAACTATCACAAATCCTGATTTCAAAATATATTGCAAAACTATTGTAGTTTAAAAAAAATATGGTACTGGCATGAAAACAGACATAGACCAATGCAACAGACTAGACAGCCCCAAAATAAACCCTCATATCACAGTCAACCGACCTTTGACAAGGATGCCAAGAATACAATGCACAAAGGAGAGTCTCCTCAACAAATGGCATTTGGAAAACTGGATACCCAAACTCCAAAGAATGAAATTGGACCCTTTACCTCACGTCACACAGAAAAATCAACTGAAAATGAAATAAAGATTTAAGGTATAAAACTCCTAAAATAAAACCTAAGGGAAATGCTTCATGACATTGCATTTGGCAATGATTTCTTGAACATGACACCATAGACAAGCAACAAAAACAGAATAATACACAAGTGGAGTTACATCAAACATAAAAACTTCTATACAGCAAAACAAACAAGTGAGTGGAAATGCAACCTACAGAATGGGAGAAACTTTTTGGAAACTATGCCTCCCATAAGGCTTACCATACATAACTCATATGACTCAATAGCAAAAAACAAATAATCCAATTTTAAAATGGGCAAAGGACATGAATGGAAATTTCTCAAAAGAAGACATACAGATGGCCAATATATATATTAAGAGGTATTCAACATCACTGATCATCATGGAAATGCAAATCAAAATGACAATGATACCATTCCACATGTTACAGTGGCGGTTATAAAAGAGACAAAAGAGAACAAGTGCTGGTTAAAAAAAAAAAAAGTGGAGAAAAAAGAACTCTGGTACACTGTTGGTGGTAATGTAAACTGGTACAGAATTTTAGAAAACAGTACAGAAGTTCTTCAAAATATTACAAATAGAACTACCTTATTATCTAGCAATCTCACTTCTTAATTTACATCTAAAAGAAATGAAATCACCATCATTTCATTACAGAGAGATATCTACATTCCTACATTCATTGCAGCATTGCATTATTCACAATAGCCAAGATATGGAAATACCCTAATATCCATCTATGTATAAATGATAAAGAAAATGTTTTATATACATAAATGGAATACAATGGAGCCTCAAAAAAAGAAGGAAATCTTGCCATACGCAACATGGATGGACCAAGAGGACATTACGCTAAGTGAAATCAGCCAGTCTCCAAAGGAAAAATGCTACATGATTTCGCATATCTGAAGTGTCTAAAATAATTACATCATAAAAACAGAGTATAGAATGGTGGTTTCCAGGGACTGGGTAGGGGGAAGGGAATTAAGAGTTGCTATTCAACGGATAACAATTTCAGTTAAACAAGATGAATGAGTTCTAGAAATCTACTGTACAACAATCTACCCTATAATTAATGATATTGTTTTGGACACTTAAAACTCTATTAGGAAAGAATATAAAGTATTCTCAGATCAAGTATAAAGTATTCTTACTACAATAGAAAAAAACAAAAAAAAAAACTCTACATCTTTGAATCCACTGATGGTAGTGCTAATCTCTACAATTCTTTCTAAAATGAAGTATTGTTTTGGTTTATTATTTTGATATGTTAATTAGGTCTAATTTGGCTCACTTGTCCTTTCTTATCATAACAGCTTTGACTTCATGGCTTAGTTAATCAATATTGGAATTCTGCCAATTAGTTAGTATATCTATGCCAATCTTTACCTCAAACTATAGACATAACTAAAGGGAGAGGAAGGTGGGTGATGGGCATTGAGGAGGGCACCTGTTGGGATGAGCACTGCGTGTTGTATGGAAACCAATTTGACAATAAATTTCATATTAAAAAAAAAAGAAAAAAAATAATGGATTTAGGAAACCACAGAGCACACTGTGAGATGGGCACAGACAAAATTTCATTGGCCACCTGACCACCATAAGCCCCTAATTTTTGACTGGTTGTCCACAGTAGCATTTTCATTCTCCAGAAATTAGTGACAGTTCAAAATCAGTGTCTAATAATGCCCAAAATTCTGATTATTTCAGAGTCCTTTGGGAGAAGGATAGGAAAAATATAGTATAAAATAGTGGCTGTGTAGAAAGGTCCTCACTCAAGAGGACACAGTCCTCCCTTCACTCAAGGAGCTTTGGTTTGGTAAATCAGATCCAGTCTAAAGCAAATCTCTAGATGCATGAAACAAATTCCTTGTTGTCTAGGTCTGGGAATGGAAGTAAAGATTAACTACAAATAGGTGCAAGGAGTATTTTGGGGTGATCAAATTATTCTAAAACTTAATTATGATGATGATTATACAACTCTATAAATTTATTTGAAATTACTAAGTAGAACATTTAACTGGATAAATTTTACAGTATACATATTAAACCTCCATAAAGCTGTTAAAAATACCAAGTGAGACTTTGAAATCTAACTTTGTACTACTTTTGGAACTCCCCTGATTTGTTCAAATACCAGTCCATTATTTCTCAAAATCCAAGTTAGAAATCCATTAAGGTATAATGTGATAGTTTTCTTAAATTTGATAGTGATGCCAAAATGACACTATCAATGGTTCAGATAACTTGCAATAACAATGAATATGTAACAAACCTAAAATTCTATCATTTGGGAAAAAATATTATCAGAGCACAAAATCACAGACCATCATCCCATTGAACTGCTCAATTTCCCTGGATCTCTTTTCTGCAAATTGTGATAATTTACCCTTGGGAAAACCAGTATGCACAGAAGACCTGGTTTCCATTTGAAGTAATTATGGACTCAATCCAGTCCCGCTATCCAGTCCTACTAATTGACTCCCTTCCTAATGGAATGAACTATTTATAAGTTTCTGTCTGAAGAAATGGTGGCGATTCAAAGAGGGTGTTAACTGTCTGTGTGTCTCAATCTCTTGAAGCTCCTGCTGAGTGAAACCTGCACCTGAGCAGGTACATATGAAGCCTGCTCTCTTAACTCCCTAGCAACTGGTTACATTTTGTTACCAAACCTTCTTTCCTCTGTATCTCAAGCTTCCTTTTGTTCATGTGCTTTTTGAATGATTTTCACTCATACTGTTTTATGTATGTTCTGGTCTCATTTTCTTAAGTTCACTTGTATTATGAGGTGAATTTCTCTTCAAGGAGTCCTTATCAGTTTTAAACTGGTACATGAAGGGGCTTTAATTTTCCACCCCCTTTTCACTCTGATATCAGATTAATGGAAATAAAACATTATGTTTTTGCTATTTCATTCCAACTGAGCACAATCTGGCAGAGCAAGCTATCTCTATGTTTGGAAAGCATTGAATGATCAAGTCTTAAAGATCGTTAAAATTATTTTTTTAATTTATTAAGTACTTAATATATGCCACACCATGCTCTGCTGTCTTCCATGTATTAACTCATTTAATCCTCACAACACTATAAGGTAAGTACTGTTATCATCCCTATTTTACAGATGAGGAAATTCAGGGACAGAGAAGTGAAGCAACTCACCCAAGGACACATAGCTCATAAATCAAGGAGATGGAGATTCGAATCCAGGTAGTTTGTCTCCAGAATGTTTGCTATTAGTGACTACCTAATATTGCCATTATAAAATTGCCCCATTTCATTTTTCCTATTTCCCCTCACTAATTTCAAATTTTTCTTTAAAAATTAAAGAAAGCATAAATATTACTTCTAAAAATATAGAAAATAAGAGTCCATATTTAGGAAAAGATAAAATTACTCAAAATCCCACAAACTACAGATATTATAAAGTCTAAATATCTACACATATGCATTTACACTATATTTAGTGTTTTATAATCTTTTTTTAACTTAACAAATTATATGTTTTTTCAATTTACTTTATCGAAAGTTCTAATTTATGTCATATGCATCAAAAACTCTTCCGAACATAGATTCAGGTGTATTTAAAAGTTTTCTTCCTTCTTCATGTACCAAACAGCTTCTCACTGGGGCTTAAAGCATGAAAAGTGTACTGTTCTTTTGAATTACTGAATTTTTCCAAACATCCCAGTGATGTTTTAAGCTTAGTATTATTTCCATAGCATACTTTAATACTTAACTGTATTTTGAGGAAAGTTCCAGACACTCTGTAATGACTATACACATTTTGTTTGGGGCAAAAAATAAAGAGGAAGGTTTGTACTTTTTCTTGTTTTACTGTATACGATTGAGGGTCTACTTGGGAATGTGGGGTGTTGAGGTCACTCTGTGAGGACAGTGTCATGACAAGGGAGTTGCTGATCTAAACCGGTTTCCATTCTACCATTTGTATGCCGATGTCAATGAGTTCAATCCCCAAAGTCATTTGGTGAAAATCTACTCTCCACCAAAATCTCCTACAGGGGATTCTAGGCCCCTGATTTGCTTATCATGTCTTCTTGAACTTTCTACTATGAATGTTAGTGAAGACTATTATTTAATAGTGCCTACCTTGTGTGAGAAATTGTGCTAAATATGGGGGTATACAAAGTTGGCTAAAAGCCCTTTTTCTCAAAGAAATTATAGTTGAGAATGAAGAACTAACATGCAAAAGAAACTATAATATAGTATATTATAAAGAATGTACAAGATACAACAATAGTTCATAGACACTACTCTTCTTAGGGTCTTCAACAGATACGTCTGAGTAGCTGGCATTTAATCTAAGTTTTGAAGGAAAAGGAAAAAGGGAAGTAATACTTCTGTCAGACAGTTAAACTCCTATAATGTAAAATTCTCACAATATTTTATTTGTTATATTTATATTATGGACAAATAAATACCATCAGCATCATTGGCTAGCTTACCCTAGTTTATATAGCTCCTAAGTGGCAGAACTAGAATGGCAACCAAGTCTATCAGGTCTTATAGACAAGTATGTTTCCACGTAGTAATGACCAGGAATAACACAGTTGAAATCATATTCAAGAGCAGAGAAATGTGAAAAAATACAGTAACATGTTCAGTTTATAAAGGGTCTGATGTGATATGCTATTGAATTTTAGCTTATCCATGATAGAATCAGAAGATAAAATAGAAGAGTAACATGACCATATTTGATCTTTAGATAGACAAATCTGAAAGCAGAATGTAGAACATACTAAACGTAGGTAAGATTGGAGGCAGAGATATCATTCAGGAGGCTTTTTGGTCATTAGGTACAAAAAATATACAGACCTGAAATAAAACTGACAGTGGAAATGGAGATGAGGAGATGAAACAGAAATATTCAGAAGGTACAATTTTCCAACTGGCATATAAGGTGAGAGAGGAGAAAATGTGCCTCGAAGATCCCTGGATTAAGCATCTGAGAGAATGATCATGATATTTTCTAAGGGATTAAAAAGAGGATAAAATCATGAATTCAGCCCTGCACATTTTAATTTGAAAGTGCTTGAGGGATGTCCATTTATGTACTACAATACAGCCTTGGATATATTATCCTAGAGTCCAGGAATAGCGCTATGGATATAGAAATCTCCCATAAGTGGTGAGTACTTAAAACTACATGTTTGGAATTAAAAAAATATTTTACAGCTTGAGTCACATCAATACTCAAAGATAAGTGGGGGGAGGGAGTATTTTTTCTCACATTACAAGATATCAGAAGGTAGATCTTTGCAGACATCAAAGACTATTTAGACTGGATTATTTTTCTATCTGTTCATACTACTGTCCTTAACATGTGGGCACCCAGGGCTCATGATTACTGCATCTTTAGTCATCACCTTAATATTGAATACAGGAATAAAAAGGCTAGACAAAGAGCCTTCTTCACATTAATCTTTGTATTTTAATCTGGGAAATAAAACCTTTCACAGAAGGCATTATTCTGTATCTCATCAAGTCTAGGCTACATGCCCCTCTTACACCAATCCATGGCCAAGTCACATAGATTATCATATTTCACCCCAGGGCTAAGATAAGAACCTACCCCCCTACACCCCACCCCAAATTGAGAACAGATATGTGTTCTCTTGGCATGAACTAGTGTGGAAAATGCTTTGGGAATGGCAACATATGTAACATCCAATGACGGAAGGAATTTCAAAAACAATGCAAGATCGTTAGTATCAAATTTGGACAACAGGTATGTAACAAAGACTGAAAACATTATCATATGTGACATTTTTATATGTAGACTATTGTGTGCTGAATCCCTGGCAACTTCTCTAAAAGTTTTTTCTGGAGTGCAAGCAAGCTTGTTTTGGCTTGTTCAATAAATAGAATGTATATATTAAAATAAACTTACCTGAGAAGGGTTTTAGAGAGTAGAGGGAAAAAAAGGAGGATAGCCCACTCCCATCCTTCACAGATTTAATTTTTGAAGGAGAGATACAATGTGTAACACGCCAAGGAAAGTAAAAAGTTCAGATGAAAGATGAAAGAAAATGGTTGATGCATCTAGACCCTTGAAGAGGACTACAGTATATTTGGAATGCTGTGCAAACTGGTACAGCCACTCTAGAAAACAGTGTGGAGGTTCCTCAAAAAATTAAAAATAAAATTACCCTATGACCCAGCAATAGCACTGCTAGGAATTTACCCAGGGGATATAGGAGTGCTGATGCATAGGGGGCACATGTACCCCAATGTTTATAGCAGCACTTTCAACAATAGCCAAATTATGGAAAGAGCCTAAATGTCCATCAACTGATGAATAAAGAAGATGTGGTTTATATATACAATGGAAATACTACTTGGCAATGAAAAAGAATGAAATCATGCCATTTGAAGCAACGTGGATGGAACTGGAAGGTATTATGCTGAGTGAAATAAGTCAGTCAGAGAAGGACAGATATCATATGTTTTCAATCATATGTGGATTTTGAGAAACTTAACAGAAGTTAAGGGGGGGGGAAGGGAAGGGGGAAAAATAGTTACAAACAGAGAGAGAGGGAGGTAAACCATAAGAGACTCCTAAATATAGAGAACAAACTGAGGGTTGATGGGGGGAGAGGGGGGAAATGGGTGATGGGCACTGAGGAGGGCACTTGTTGGAATGAGCACTGGGTGTTGTATGTAAGCCAATGTGACAATAAATTATATTAAAAATAAGAAGAATGCATTCTAAAGTCCTAAAGCTCTTGATACAGTCCTAGCTTTGCCACTTCATCCTTCCTAGGCATGGTTTCATTTGTGAAGTGGGGATAATAAAATTGAACTTAGCTTTTAGTCATTGAGAGGTTTGGAAGAAATAATGTACTTACCATAATTCCCTAAATATAGGAGACATTCAAATCTGTTATCTGTGATCATTAGACATTAATTTTGGTTACATTTATTCCTCTTTGCTCTCAGATATGCAATATTTTATTTTATTTTTAGCTTGTCATTAAGTAATTTGTTTATTAAAAGTTATCATGGACTAATATGATAATCATACAATAAACCCTTAAAATTATTAAGCCTGTGTATCTGAGTTCCATTTAAACTTAAAAAGCCCAATGTAGGGAGTGATGGGATATGTTCAAATACTTTTGTCATGGTCATCTCTATAAGTCCAGTGAAGAAGGGAAATTTTAAGGGGCTAAGAAAAGTTCAGATAAGAGAATAGAGAATTAGTATGAAAATATTAATAGGGGTGCAACAGAAAAGCTGACGTTTATGTGGTGTGAGAACACTTAGGGCAATGGTTAGGAAAATGATCTAGAATTCTTTGAGAAAAAAAATTTTTTAAAGATTTAGGTATGAGATGAAAATTAAAGTAACCCCTTTTGGCCCTATCTGAAAAATTTACATTTTTCCTCACATACCCCTTTATTATTTTTTATTTTTTTAATGTTTATTTATTTTTGAGAGGGTGGTGGGGACACAGAATCCGAAGCAGGCTCCAGGCTCTGAGCAGGCAGCACAGAGCCTGACGTTCGAGCACAGAGCTTGAACCCATGAACTGTGAGATCATGACCTGAGCTAAAGTCAGATGCTTAACCCACTGAGCCACCCAGGTGCCCCCACATATCCCCTCTCCATAATAAATTTGCTGTTAACTTTATTTCTTCCAAATTCATTTTTCTTCTCTCAGTGAATTATATCTAACCTAATTAGCAAGGCAAATAGGGAATCTATGTTTCTGCCCGTGATGCTTACTGTTTTTAATTTTTATCCTCAGGTCACTTGAAAATCAGCTCTCCTGTCCCCGTCAATGGGTGGACTAAATGACTCTGTGGTCACTGAAATTGTGTTACTGGCCCTTTCTTGCTCTTGGGAGAAAAAACTTTTTCTTATTTTGATATGTTCTTTGCTGTATTTAGGGGTCATCTTGGGAAACCTTTTTATTTTGTTTTTGGTAATTTTTGATTCTCACCTACATTCTCCCATGTACTTCCTGCTGGCCAACCTGTCCCTCATTGATGTGGGTCTTTCCTCTACTACAGTTCCAAAGATAATCACAGACCTCTTAAATGAATACAAAGTAATTTCTTTCCAAAGTTGTATGACACAGATATGCTTCATCCACATCATAGGAGGAGTGGAGATGGTGTTACTCATAGCCATGGCATTTGACAGGTGCACAGCAATCTGTAAGCCTCTTCACTACCTGAACATCATGAACCCTAAAATATGTGTTTCATTTGTAATCACTGGATGGGTAACTGGGGTGATCCATGCTATGTCTCAGTTTTTATTTGTTATAAACTTGCCTTTTTGTGGTCCTAATAAAGTGGACAGCTTTTACTGTGACTTTCCTAAGATCATAAAACTTGCATGCACAGATGCGGCCAAGTTTGAGTTTATCGTTACTGCCAACAGTGGCTTCATGAGCATGGGCACCTTCTTCCTGCTAATCCTTTCCTATTCATTCATTTTGATCACTGTCTGGAAACGTTCTTCAGGAGAATTATCCAAGGCATTTGTCACTTTGTCAGCTCACATCACTGTGGTGTTTTTGTTTTTCACTCCATGCATGTTTCTGTATGTCTGGCCTTCTCCCCCACCTTCAATTGATAAAAATCTGTTCGTTGTAGACTTCGCTATTACCCCTGTCTTGAATCCTGTTATCTATACACTAAGGAACAAAGACATAAAGTTATCTATAAAAAGACTGCACAAAAGGATATCTAATTCCAAATTTTGTTGACTACATCTTTTTCAGGGAGCTCTAAAACTAAACACCCCACTGCACGCTGACCCATCCCTATATAAGCACCTCAAATTTAACATATCCTGCACAAACTTATCATCTGCCATTACTACTGCTACTAATTCATCTGTGAAGTATAAGACCATTACCAAAACTATCATGAAGTTGTAAATTCATCATACAAAGAATTGATATTCTAACAGAGAATAGCATAATCTGACAACATTTTAATTTTGAATTTTTGGTTATTTTGCCAATAAAAATGTAATAACACTGTTTCTGCTATTCATAAGCTTTAAAAATAACTTGTGAATTTGTTATTATGAATGGATGAATGTCCATCACATTAAACTGCTGTGTGTGTGCTGTATGTATCTGTGTGTGTATGGCCCAATGGCTTTTCTTACTCTTTAAAAGAAGACACAGGGCGCCTGGGTGGCGCAGTCGGTTAAGCGTCCGACTTCAGCCAGGTCACGATCTCGCGGTCCGTGAGTTCGAGCCCCGCGTCAGGCTCTGGGCTGATGGCTCGGGGCCTGGAGCCTGTTTCCCATTCTGTGTCTCCCTCTCTCTCTGCCCCTCCCCCGTTCATGCTCTGTCTCTCTCTGTCCCAAAAATAAATAAAAAACGTTGAAAAAAAAAATTTAAAAAAATTTAAAAGAAGACACAGAGACAAATTCAAGGCCCAGAGTTTATTTGGATGGGGCACCAGGAACACATTTTTTTCAGAAGTGGAGACATGGGACAGGAAAAAAAAAAGATGCCAACAGAGGGTATATTAATGGGTATTCTACTATGTGGACATTGGGGTTCAATTCTGCTATGGCTCTCTAGGAGAATGTACATATTCTATAATATACAGTTGTTTCACTTAAGAAGCTAAGAAGCTGTATTTCTGTGTTGGGGTAGTTCTGAGACAATGACCCCATGGCAGTTCCAGGCTTCCCCACATAGTAGGTTGAGCAGTTCTGATAACCAAAGAAAAGTACTCAGGCAGAAAATTTTTGCAGCTCGTGGTATAAAACAATCTTACATTCTTTTATTTTTTATTTTTTTTCTTAATGTTTTTATTTATTTTTGAGACAGAGAGAGACAGAGCATGTGCAGGGAAGGGGCAGAGAGAGAGGGAGACACAGAATCGGAAGCAGGCTCCAGGCTCTGAGCCATCAGCACAGAGCCCGTTGCGGGGCTCCAACTCACAGACTGTGAGATCATAACCTGAGCCGAAGTCAGATGCTCAACCAACTGAGCCACCCAGGCTTAATATTCTTAGGAATATTAAGAGGGATATGTGTGTGGCATCGAAAGCATCACAAACACTCCACATCTTCCCATGCTTAGAGGCATTCACATTCAATGTAAAATCACTCCATCATTGATTGTTCAAATGCAGGAGTGTTAATGAAACAAGTGTTAATGGGTTCCATCATTGCACATTTCCAGGAAGATAATCGCTATCTTCTTCCTCCCTAATCCATTCTAGATTTCCCTCACATTTTTTCTGTACTTCTGCTGATCTAGATCACTTGTCCAGATCCACACTTCCTACCTATGAAGGCTAAATCCATGATTACCGTGCTTTCGTCAGGCTGTAATTACTGCAACTGCTCATTTAGAGTTATCACCACATATAGCAGACATTCTACTTCTTGGTGATAATGAAGGTTAATTATATCTGGCATGGAAGTAACTGTTTTTTGTCTGCTGACCTATAAACACAAGGAAACCAAAATGACCAGGGAGCTACTAAAATTTTAGCTTTATTAAAATGCTTACTCTGTCCCCAGAAGAAACATACACCACCCCAGCAGAAGTTCAAGTTGTAGGTCCAGAAAGCTCAAATTCTCCAAGGAAGTGATGGTGAATTGAGCAACTCTCACTGACTACCTTGGGTTTCCAGACCTCTGCGTTTTGGAATACAATACCTTATAATGCCCATTGGTTCAAAGTATGTACCACAAGTTAAAGCACTAAGTATTATCCCCAAGCACACTTACTCGCACCTTTACTTGCATTTTTAAAAGGCTGTTCCCATGTTCTATTAGTCTGACAGCTTTTGCATAATGCCATCTATTGCCATATCAGTGGATCACTTGGTTGTGTGCTCACTGTTGTTCTTTCTTGGTTGTAAAGATACTTCTTTGTCCAAAGCAATGTTGTGAAAGACATTAGACATTCTGTGTGTCTTTGGATCGCTTAATGGCCAAGGTACTGCTGTAAGGATAGTCAAAACCATACTTGGGAAACATGGTTTTTTTTTAATTTTTTAAGGCTTATTTATTTTTGAGAGAGAGAGAGACAGAGTGCAAGCAGTGGAGGAGTACACAGAGAGAGAAATAGGAAGACCCAGAATCCAAAGCAGGCTCCAGGCCCAGAGCTGTCAGCACAGAGCCTGATGCAAGGCTCAAACTAACAGACCACAAGATCATGACCTGAGCCAAAGTTGGACGCTCGACCAACTGAGTCACCCAGGTGACCCGGAAAAGATGTTTATCCCAATAAGAACTATCTGCTGTTCTTACAGCATGAAAAGAACCTAATGTGAAAAACTAGACATCAAGTTGCTGGCTAAAAGCACCAACTGATGAAACCACATCAAGGGTTTAGCATCCGTCTGTACTTCTGAAATGAACAAACATTCAATAGTGGCTGTCACTAGAACTGCCTAACTGAGAAGAGACCATACTCAAAGAACCCATGGAAAGACTTCACAATGAGACTTCAGATGAGATTTAATTTTTATCCTATAATAAAGGAGGATTCTCAAAACAGAGGTGAATAAATCCACATAATCACAAAAATTAAGAATTTGAACAAAAAGTTACATTCTTCATATAAAAAAATCAGATACATACTCTTCAAAATAAATAAATTGGATAAAATTATTTAAAAATTATATTATAAAGCACCTTTTAATAGTGTGATATTTATATAATTGTGGCATAAAATTTGCAATTTTAGGCAAGGCAAAACAAATAGAAAACATGAAAAAGGAAAAGACTATATTTTACTACACTACATTTAAATTTATAAAAACAAATATAAAGGCTTCTGGTTCCTAGTTCTGCATATAAGGAGCCTGGACATGATTCCATCCTAACAACAAATAGAAGGTAGAAAAAAGTGAAAAATCAACAATTCTTGAATTCAAAAAGCAATGGGAGGACACAGAGCAAACTACTGTCTCCAAAATTAGAGACACAGACAAAATACAGGTTGTTATGGCTTATTAGAGCAGACACAAACAACCAGAAACTGCTGTGGGAATGAGAGCTGGATAGCAAATGTAAGCCATAATTGATGAATTTCTGGAGTCTCAGTACAAGCGATTTTGAAAGTTAAAACCTATCCAGGGGAAACCAGCCATAGGGGGTCCCAAAAATATTGTGAGGTTTACTTGAAACAGCTTGATCAGATTCCCTAGTAAATATCTGAGAAAAACCCCCTCAGGTTTCTGGCAGAGGAAGAGGAAAAGGAAATATTTTGAAATACACCACAATACTCTTTTCTTAAGAATCCCTGCCCTCGGGAAACTAGCAAACCAGAATCTAAACTACTGAGGTATTTATAAGAGCCTAACTGACCTGGAGAAGGAAAATACCCAACTCCAACCCATGCTTGCCATTCTGTCCCTTGTAAGAATTGAAAAAACAAAACAAAACAAAAAAAAAAAAAAAACAAAGACAAAAACAAAAACAAAACAAAAAAAAAACCAGAAACACCTGTGGAGTTCACAGTACAGAGGCATAGGCTCATTAAAAGCCTAAGCCCTAATCATCAGACTACATAGTGTTTTTCCTCCACCCACACTCCACCACATTAACTAAGGCCAATTTACAACAGTTCCTTTGCCCAGTACATCATGTCAGCATCAAGAAAAAATTACAAGTCATACTAAGAGGCAAAAAAAAAAAAAAAAGACAAAACTAGCTTCAGAGCTAGATGCAGCAGGGATGTTGGAATTCTCAGACAAGAATCTTAAGATAACTGATTAATATGCTAAGGGCTCCAATGGATAGATGGCATGTGAGAACAGATGGCCAATATAAGCAAAGGGATGGAAATCCTCAGAACAAAAAAGAAATGCTAGAGATCAAAAACAATGCAACAGACATGAAAAGTGACCTTGATGGGCTCATCAGTAGGTGGGACACAGGTGAGGAAACAATCTCTGAACTAGATCATATATCAATAGGATCTTTGAAAACTAAAGAGCAAAGGGAACAAAGAATTTAAAAACAAACAGACTAAGGACTGTGGGATAACTAAAAAAGGTGTGATTTATGCATAATGGGAATTTCAGAAAGAGAAAAGCTCAGTGGGGACTCTCTGCCCCTCCCCAACTTGCTTATTCTCTCTCTCTCTCTCTCTCTCTCTCTCAAAACAAATAAATAAACTTTAAAAAAATCCATGATAGAAGTCACAGGGAAAAAAAAACAACTTTATGTATATAAAAACAAACTGAAGAACCATATCCAACTTCTCCTCAGATACCACGCAAGCAAGAAGAGAATAGAGTGAAATATTTAATATATTGACAGGAAAAACCCTACAATTCTATACCTCTCAAAATTATCCTTCAAAAGTAAAGAACAGAGACTTTCTCAGACAAGTAAAAATTGAGGGAATTTGCGCCTAGACCTGCATTGAAAAAACTATTAAAAGAAATTCATTTGAGAGAAGGAAAATAATATAGGTCAGAAATTCCCAGCTACACAAAGAAAGGAAAAGCATAGAAAATGGAATAAGTGAAAATAAAATAAAAACTTATTTTCCTTATACTTAATTGATCTTACAGATAACTGTTTAAATAATAATACCAACAATGTACTCAATTATATATGCCTAGGTTTATATATTATTCATATATATGTGTATATATTTACATATATATGTTAATGCATGCTTACATGTAAATGTAAGCATTTGCAAAATCCAACACCAATTTATGGTAATAACTCTAGGTTAAATTGGAACGGGGGGGGCGCCTGGGTGGCTCAATCGGTTAAGCGTCCAACTTCGCTCAGGTCATGATCTCGCAGTTGTTGAGTTCAAGCCCCACGTGGGCTCTGTGCTGACAGCTCAGAGCCTGGAGCCTGTTTCAGATTCTGTGTCTCCCCCTCTCTCTCTGACCCTCTCCCATTCAAGCTCTGTCTCTCACTGTCTCAAAAATAAATAAATGTTAAAAAAAATAATGATAAAGAAGATGGCGGCGAAGGAGGACGCTAGGCTCACCGTGCATCCTTCTGATCACTTAGATTCCACCTACACTTCCCTAAATAACCCAGAAAACCACCAGATGACTAGCAGAACAGAGTCTCCGGAGCCAAGCGCAGACGAGAGGCCCAAGGAAGAGGGTAGGAAGGGCGGAGAGGCGGTGCACATTCCAAGGATTGGCGGGAGGGAGCCAGGGCGGAGGGGCGGCCTGCCAGCACCATCTCCCTCACCATCCCCCAGCCAAAATCCCAAGGGGAACCAGTTCCTGCCAGGGAACTTGCTTGCTCCGAGCAAACACCCAACACGGTGCTTCTGTGGATCCATCCCTCCAGCGGATAGGACTCCCTCCCGGTGCCACAGGGCCCCTCCTGAAGTGGATCACCAGAGGAGAAGCGAGCTAAGCCTGCCCCTCCTGCCCCTGTGCACCTTGCCTACCACCCCAGCTAATACACCAGATCCCCAGCACCACAAGCCTGGCAGTGTGCAAGTAGCCCAGAGGGGACACACCACCCCACAGTGAATCCCGCCCCCGAGGAGAGGGGAAGAGAAGGCACACATCAGTCTGACTGTGGCCCCAGTGGTGGGCTGGGGGCAGACATCAGGTCTGACTGCGGCCCCGCCCACCAACTCCAGTTATACACCACAGCACAGGGGAAGTGCCCTGCAGGTCCTCACCACTCCAGGGACTATCCAAAATGACCAAATGGAAGAATTCTCCTCAAAAGAATCTCCAGGAAATAACAACAGCTAATGAACTGATCAAAAAGGAGTTAAATAATATAACAGAAAGTGAATTTAGAATAATAGTCATAAAATTAATAGCTGGGCTTGAAAACAGTATAGAGGACAGCAGAGAATCTCTTGCTACAGAGATCAAGGGACAAGCAATAGTCAGGAGGAGCTGAAAAACGCTTTAAACGACATGCAAAAGAATATGGAAACGACCACGGCTCGGATTGAAGAGGCAGAGGAGAGAATAGGTGAACTAGAAGATAAAGTTATGGAAAAAGAGGAAGCTGAGAGAAAGAGAGATAAAAAAATCCAGGAGTATGAGGAGAAAATTAGAGAACTAAGTGATACACTAAAAAGAAATAATATACGCATAATTAGTATCCCAGAGGAGGAAGAGAGAGGGAAAGGTGCTGAAGGGGTACTTGAAGAAATTATAGCTGAGAACTTCCCTGAACTGGGGAAGGTAAAAGGCATTGAAATCCAAGAGGCACAGAGAACTCCCTTCAGACGTAACTTGAATCCATCTTCTGCATGACATATCATAGTGAAACTGGCAAAATACAAGGATAAAGAGAAAATTCTGGAAGCAGCAAGGGATAAACGTGCCCTAACATATAAAGGGAGACCTATAAGACTCGTGACTGATCTCTCTTTTGAAACTTGGCAGGCCAGAAAGGATTGGCAGGAGATCTTCAATGTGTTGAACAGAAAAAATATGCAGCCAAGAATCCTTTATCCAGCAAGTCTGCCATTTAGAATAGAAGAAGAGATAAAGGTCTTCCCAAATAAACAAAATCTGAAGGAATTCGTCACCACTAAACCAGCCCTACAAGAGATCCTAAGGGGGATCCTGTGAGACAAAGTACCAGAGACATTGCTACAAGCATAAAACATACAGAAATCACAATGACTCTAAACCCGTATCTTTCTATAATAACACTGAAAGTAAATGGACTAAATGCGCCAACCAAAAGACATAGGCTATCAGAATGGATAAAAAAACAAGACCCATCTATTTGCTGTCGACAAGAGACTCATTTTAGACCTGAGGACACCTTTAGGTTGAGAGTGAGGGGATGGAGAACTATTTATCATGCTACTGGAAGCCAAAAGAAAGCTGTAGTAGCCATACTTATATCAGACAAACTAGACTTCAAATTAAAGACTGTAACAAGAGATGAAGAAGGGCATTATATAATAATTACAGGGTCTATCCATCAGGAAGAGCTAACAATTATAAATGTCTATGCGCCGAATACGGGAGCCCCCAAATATATAAAACAATTACTCATAAACATAAGCAACCTTATTGATAAGAATGTGCTAATTGCAGGGGACTTTAACACCCCACTTACAACAATGGATAGATCATCTAGACACACGGTCAATAAACAAGGGCCCTGAATGACACATTGGATCAGATGGACTTGACAGATATATTTAGAACTCTGCATCCCAAAGCAACAGAATATACTTTCTTCTCAAGAGCACATGGAACATTCTCCAAGATAGATCATATACTGGGTCACAAAACAGCACTTCCTAAGTTTACAAGAATTGAAATTATACCATGCATACTTTCAGACCACAATGCCATGAAGCTTGAAGTCAACCACAGGAAAAAGTCTGGAAAACCTCCAAAAGCATGGAGGTTAAAGAACACCCTACTAACGAATGAGTGGGTCAACCAGGCAATTAGAGAAGACATTAAAAAATATATGGAAACAAACGAAAATGAAAATACAACAATCCAAACGCTTTGGGGTGCAGCGAAGGCAGTCCTGATAGGAAAATACATTGCAATCCAGGCCTATCTCAAGAAACAAGAAAAATCCCAAATACAAAATCTAACAGCACACCTAAAGGAAATAGAAGCAGAACAGCAAAGGCAGCCTAAACCCAGCAGAAGAAGAGAAATAATAAAGATCAGAACAGAAATAAACAATATAGAATCTAAAAAAACTGTAGAGCAGATCAACGAAATCAAGAGTTTTTTGAAAAAAAAATTTTGTTTATTTTGAAAAAATAAACAAAACTGACAAACCTCTAGCCAGGCTTCTCAAAAAGAAAAGGGAGATGACCCAAATAGATAAAATCATGAATGAAAATGGAATTATTACAACCAATACCTCAGAGATACAAACAATTATCAGGGAATACTATGAAAAATTATATGCCAACAAATTGGACAACCTGGAAGAAATGGACAAATTCCTAAACACGCACAAGCTTCCAAAACTCAATCAGGAGGAAATAGAAAGCTTGAACAGACCCATAACCAGTGAAGAAATTGAATTGGTTATCAAAAATCTCCCAACAAATAAGAGTCCAGGACCAGATGGCTTCCCAGGGGAGTTCTACCAGACATTTAAAGCAGAGATAATACCTATCCTTCTCAAGCTATTCCAAGAAACAGAAAGGGAAGGAAAACTTCCAGACTCATTCTATGAAGCCAGTATTACTTTGATTCCTAAACCAGACAGAGACCCAGTAAAAAAAGAGAACTACAGGCCAATATCTCTGATGAATATGGATGCAAAAATTCTCAATAAGATACTAGCAAATCGAATTCAACAGCACATAAAAAGAATTATTCACCATGATCAAGTGGGATTCATTCCTGGGATGCAGGGCTGGTTCAACATTCGCAAATCAATCAACGTGATACATCACGTTAATAAAAGAAAAGATAAGAACCATATGATCCTCTCAATTGATGCAGAAAAGGCCTTCGACAAAATTCAGCACCCTTTCTTAACCCTAGAGAAAGTCGGGATAGAAGGAACATACTTAAAGATCATAAAAGCCATTTATGAAAAGCCCACAGCTAACATCATCCTCAATGGGGAAACACTGAGAGCTTTTTCCCTGAGATCAGGAACACGACAGGGATGCCCACTCTCACCGCTGTTGTTTAACATAGTGCTGGAAGTTCTAGCATCAGCAATCAGACAACAAAAGGAAATCAAAGGCATCAAAATTGGCAAAGATGAAGTCAAGCTTTCGCTTTTTGCAGATGACATGATACTATACATGGAAAATCCGATAGACTCCACCAAAAGTCTGCTAGAACTGATTCATGAATTCAGCATAGTTGCAGGATACAAAATCAATGTACAGAAATCAGTTATATTCTTATACACCAACAATGAAGCCACAGAAAGACAAATAAAGAAACTGATCCCATTCACAATTGCACCAAGAAGCATAAAATACCTAGGAATAAATCTAACCAAAGATGTATAAGATCTGTATGCTGAAAACTATAGAAAGCTCATGAAGGAAATTGAAGAAGATATAAAGAAATGGAAAGACATTCCCTGCTCATGGATTGGAAGAATATTGTCAAAATGTCAATACTACCCAAAGCTATCTACACATTCAATGCAATCCCAATCAAAATTGCTCCAGTATTCTTCTCGAAACTAGAACAAGCAATCCTAAAATTCATATGGAACCACAAAGGGCCCCGAATAGCCAAAGTAATTTTGAAGAAGAAGACCAAAGCAGGAGGCATCACAATCCCAGACTTTAGCCTCTACTACAAAGCTGTCATCATCAAGACAGCATGGTATTGGCACAAAAACAGACACGTAGACCAATGGAATAGAATAGAAACCCCAGAACTAGACCCACAAACGTATGGCCAACTCATCTTTGACAAAGCAGGAAAGAACATCCAATGGAAAAAAGACAGTCTCTTTAACAAATGGTGCTGGGAGAACTGGACAGCAACATGCAGAAGGTTGAAACTAGACCACTTTCTCACACCATTCACAAAAATAAACTCAAAATGGATAAAAGACCTGAATGTGAGACAGGAAACCATCAAAACCCTAGAGGAGAAAGCAGGAAAAGACCTCTCTGACCTCAGCTGCAGCAATCTCTTACTCGACACATCCCCAAAGGCAAGGGAATTAAAAGCAAAAATGAACTACTGGGACCTTATGAAGATAAAAAGCTTCTGCACAGCAAGGGAAACAACCAACAAAACTAAAAGGCAACCAATGGAATGGGAAAAGATATTTGCAAATGACATATCGGACAAAGGGCTAGTATCCAAAATCTATCAAGAGCTCACCAAACTCCACAGCCAAAAAACAAATAACCCAGTGAAGAAATGGGCAGAAAACATGAATAGACACTTCTCTAAAGAAGACATCCAGATGGCCAACAGGCACATGAAAAGATGCTCAACATCGCTCCTTATCAGGGAAATACAAATCAAAACCACACTCAGATATCACCTCACACCAGTCAGAGTGGCCAAAATGAACAAATCAGGAGACTATAGATGCTGAAGAGGATGTGGAGAAACGGGAACCCTCTTGCACTGTTGGTGGGAATGCAACTTGGTGCAGCCACTCTGGAAAACAGTGTGGAGGTTCCTCAGAAAATTAAAAATAGACCTACCCTATGACCCAGCAATAGCACTGCTAGGAATTTACCCAAGAGATACAGGAGTACTGATGCATAGGGGTATTTGTATCCCAATGTTTATAGCAGCACTCTCAACAATAGCCAAATTATGGAAAGAGCCTAAATGTCCATCAACTGATGAATGGATAAAGAAATTGTGGTTTATAGACACAATGGAGTACTACATGGCAATGAGAAAGAATGAAATATGGCCCTTTGTAGCAACGTGGATGGAACTGGAGAGTGTGATACTAAGTGAAATAAGCCATACAGAGAAAAACAGATACCACATGTTTTCACTCTTATGTGGATCCTGAGAAACTTAACAGAAACCCATGGGGGAGGGGAAGGAAAAAAAAGAGGTTAGAGTGGGAGAGAGCCAAAGCATAAGAGACTCTTAAAAACTGAGAACAAACTGAGGGTTGATGGGAGGTGGGAGGGAGGGGAAGGTGGGTGATGGGTATTGAGGAGGGCACCTTTTGGGATGAGCACTGGATGTTGTATGGAAACCAATTTGACAATAAATTTCATATATTGAAAAAATAATAATAATAATAAAAATAAATTGGAACAGAGGGAAATTTTTGCAACATGATAAAGGTTATACACATGCGCGCGCGCACACACACACACACACACACACACACACACACAAAATAAATAAAAATAAAAAACCTACAGCTAACATCATACTTGCTAGTGAGAAACTCAAGTCTTTCCCACTTATATACTGGGCAAGAATAACCCATCTTACCACTCCTACATTGTACTTACCTTACCACATTGTACTAAGAGAACTTGTTAATGCAATCAGACAAAAAAAAACAAGAGTATACAGATTTAGAGGAAAGATATAAAATTGTCCTTGTTTGCAGATGACCTAACAGTTTATATATTTAAGAAAAAATCTTAATCAACAGCAACAAAAACTCTGCTAAATGAATAAGCAATTACTGAAGGTTTCAGGAATGACATGGAGGGAGGCATGGGTATAATGCTAAGTGAAGTAAGTCAGTCACAGCAAGACAAACACCATATGATTTCACTCACATGTGGAAGTTAACTAAATGAGCAAAGGGACAAAGAGAGAGAAACCAAGAGATAAACTCTTAATTATAGAGAACAAACTGATGGCTACTAGAAGGGGGTGAGGAGAGTGTCAAATAGGTGATGGCAATTAAGGAGTACACTTGTCTTGATGAACACTGGGTGTTGTACGGAAGTGTTGAATCACTGTATTGTACACCCGAAACTAATGTAAATAACACTGTATGTTACCTGGAGTTAAAATTAAATTTTTTTTAAAAAAAGAAAAATGAGTATGGCCTAATGATTAGGAAAAAAAAATAAGGGGTTAAGATTTTCAAATCACTATCCCATGACCTCTGCAATGGACACGTGTATGCTACCGTATGATCTGCTGATTTGGTGGGGTGGTCAGCAGGTTGTGCCCATCTTAGGAAAACTTGGTTAGCAACATTGTATCCTGCCAAGCTGGGGGGAGCAGACAAACAAAAGACCCCTCATGTAAAAGCATGTGCTGAGAGAGGAGTCAAGGCTAGAAGACCAACCAACTTCAAAGGCAGGCTCCTCAAAACCTTACTGAAATGTGTTACAAAGCTGTCTCTTACAGGACACTGCATTCCATGGGAAGTGATAAGAAAATGTTGTAGAGCAGGGGTGCCTGGGCGGCTTAGTCACTTAAGCATCCAATTCAGGCTCAGGGTGAGTTTAAGCCCCACATGGGGCCCTCTGCTGTCAGCCCAGAGACTGCTTCAGACCCTCCGGCTTCCTACTTACTGCCCCTCCCCCTGCTCATGTGGCTTGCAGGTTCTCTCTCTCAAAAATAAACATTTAAAAAAAGAGAAAATTTTGTAGAATAAAAAATAAGGACTGAATTATGTTTACATGGCCATTCTTACAATGGCTAAAGTCTTTATAAAGTTGTCCCACAAAGAACGTATATAGAAGAAAATAAATCCATGAACGTAAAAAATTAAACCAAATTACCCCCAAATCCTGTGCAAACTTGAAGCTTTGATGAATTCTAGCCAGTTAGGAAATGCCCAAGGCAGACAGCGCACAAATATTTGTATTTTTCCTGAAATGATTGATGAGTAACAAAAAGTAACTATTCTCACTTTAAAAAACACAAAATCTCAAGGTGGAGGGTTATCTTTTTCAAGAGCAAAAAGAGAATTTTTTATGTAGCTGAAGTTACATTGCTATCAGCTTAAAATAGACTGTTATATCTCTAAGATGTTGTAAGCAACCCCATAGTAACTACAAGGCAAAAATCTAGAGTAGATACACAAAAGATAAAGAGAAGGGAATTGAAGCATACCATTATGGTAAATCACCAGCTCACCAAAAAAAAAAGGGGGGGACAGCAAAAGAGGAAGAAAAGTACAGGGAACTACAACACATCAGAAAACAATAAGATGGCATTATCCTTTAGAATCCTTTCTGACATTAGGAAGTCCTAGCCTGTCAATAATTACTCTAAATGTAAATGGATTGAACTCTCCAAACAAAAGGCCTAAGTGGCTGAATGACTAAAAAAACAAAACCCAACTATATGCTACCTACAAGAGACTAACTTCAGCTTTAAGAACATACAAAGTCACAAAGTAAAGGAACAGAAAAAGATATCCATGCAAATGGGAACCAAAAGAAAAAAAATAAAAGCAGAGGTAGCTATACTTAGACAAAATAGACTTTAAGTCAAAACCTGTAACAAGAACAAATAAGGTCATTATATAATGACAAAGGAGACCGCTCATTGTAAGTCTGTAACAATCATAAACATATATCTCACACACACATACACACACACACACACACATATATATATATATATATATATATATATATATATATATATATACTCCTATATATACATATGCCCAGAACATCATACCACCTAAATATATTAAGCAAATACTAACAGATATGAGGGGTTAAATAGAAAACAACACAAAAAATAGCAGAGGGATTCAACACCCCCACCTTCGACACTAGATAGAATACTCAGAAAAAATCAATTAGGAAGCACTGGACATGAACTACACTTTAGACCAAATAGACCTAACAGACATATATAGAACATTCATCAGAGCAACAGAACACAAAATCTCAAGTGGACATGGAAAATTCTCCAGGATAGATCATATGTTAGGCCACAGAACAAGTCCAAACAAATTTTAAAAGACTGAAATCATACCAAATATCTTTTCTGACAATAATAATCTGAACTAGAAATTAGTAACAGGAGGAAAACAAAGGAAATTGCAAATATGTGGGATTTAAACAACATACTTCTGACCAACTAACGGGGCAAAGAAACCAAAAGGAAAATCAAAAACTATTTTTAAACAAATGACAATGGAAACACAACATAGAAAAGCTTATGGGGTGTTGCAAAAATAGTCCTAAGAAGAAAATTTACATTGATAAATGCCTGCATTAAGAAAAAAGAAAGATCTCAAACAATCTTTACACCCCAGGAAACTAGAAAAAGAACAAGCTAAGCCCAAACTTGGCAGACCAAAAGAAATCACAAAGATCAGAGGAGAAATTATGAATTAGAGAGAAAATGAATACAAAAAAAGCATCAAAAATATAGAAATTCTCTCTTATTTGCAGTTCAGCTTTTGTGGTTTCAGCTACCCATGGTTGACCATAATCTGGAAACAGATGATCCTCCTCTGATGACTTATCAGAATGTTAACAGAATTCTAACACTATGTCATAATGCCTACATGCATCATTCACCCCACTTCATCTCAACACATAGGCATTTTATCATCTCATCATCACAAGAACAAGAAGGCGGAATATAGTACATCGAAATATTTTGAAAGAGGAGTGCCTGGGTGGTTCAGTCTGTTACGCTTCCAACTCTTAATTTTGTCGCAGGCCGTGATTTCATGGTGGTTCATGAGCTCAAGCCCTGCATCTGGTTTCAGGCTGCCCCCTGTTTGGGATTGTCTCTCTCCATCTCTCTCTGCCCCAACCCACCCACCCCTCACTCTCACTAAAAATTAAATATTTTGAAAAAAAGAAAATATTTCTTATAAAAAATTTTGAAAGAAAGAGAACACATTCATATAGATTTCATTACAATATATTCTTATAATTATTCATTTTATTAGTAGCTACTGTTGTTAACCTCTTCCTGTGCCAAATTTATAAATTAAACTTTATCCTAGTTGGGTATGTACATACAGGAAAATATATCGTATATCTAGGGTTTGGTTCTGTCTGCAGTTTCAAGCATCCATTGGGTCTATTGGATTCATCCCCCACAAATAAGGGAGGCCTACTGTTAGAGCTTTTTCCCAAGGTTTATTGAGAAATAATTGAGATATATCACTGTATAAGTTTAAGTTGTACAACATGATGGTTTGATTTATATTTATTGTAAAATGATTACTGAAATAGGTTTAGTTAACATTCATCACCTCAAAGAGATAAGAAGAAGAAAAAATTCTCCTTGTGATGAGAACTCTTTGAACTTAATCTCTTAACTTCCCAAGTATCATAAAGCAGTGCTATTGATAGTCATAACATTGTACATTACACTCCCACTACTTATTTCTCTTATAACTGGAAGTTTGTATCTTTTAACTGCTTTCTTCCAATTCCCCCTCCACCCTCGCCACATCTAGTAACCACAAATTTATCTTTTTCTGAGATTCGACTGTTTTTGTTTTAAATTCCACATAGATCATACAGTATTTGTCTTTCTCTTTCTTATTTCACTTAGCATAATACCTTCCAAATCCATCCATCCATCTTGTCTCAAATAGTAGGATTTCATTACTTTTTATGGCTGAATAATATACCATGCTGAAGATATATATATATATATATATATGTATATATGTATGTGTATGTGTGTATGTATGTGTGTGTATATATATATATATATATATATATATATATATATATATATTCTTTATTCATTCATCCATCAGTGGACTCCTTGGTTGCTTTCATGTCTTGGCTATTGTAAATAATGCTGCTATGAATGAGGAGGTGCAGATATCTTTTTGAGTTAGTTTTCATTTCCTTTGGATATATTCCCAGGAGTGAAACTGCTAGATCTTATGACAGTTCTATTTTTAACCTTTAAAGAAACCTCCATAGTGTTTTCCATAGTGGGGTTACCAATTTACAATCCCACCAACAATGTGCTAGGGTACCTTTTTCTCCACATTCATACCAACATTTCTTACCTTTTTTGTTTGTTTGTTTTCTTGCTGATGGACATTTTAACAGGAATGAGGTGATATTTAATTGTAGTTTTATTGCACTCCCCTAATGACCAGTGATGAGCATCTTTTTCTGTCCCTGTTGGCCATTCATACATCTTCCTTGGAAAAAATGAATATTCATGTGCTTTGCCTTATGCTTATTTTTGAGAGAGAGACAGATCATGAGCAAGGGAGGGGCAGAGAGAGGAGACACAGAATGTTAAGCAGGCTCCAAGCTCTGAGTTGTCAGCACAGAGCCCCATGTGGGGCTCAAACTCACAAACTGTGAGATCATGACCTGAGCTGAATTCAGACGCTTAATCGACTGAGCCACCCACGTATCCTGATTTGCCCTTTTTTTATTGGAATATTTGGTTTTTACCATTGAGCTGCATGAATTCTTTATAACTTTTGGATATTAAATAATAAATAAATCTGATATGGTTTGCAAACATTTTTCCCACCCACAAGTTGTCTTTACACTTTGCTGATACTTTCCATCGCCGTGCAGAAGCTTTTTTAGTTTGGTGTAGGCCCACTTGTGTGTTTTGACTTGGGTGCTTGTGCTTTAGGTGTATATTTCCAGAAAATCATTACCAAGATCCTTATCTTGGAGTTTTTTTCCTAAGTGTTCTTCTAGGAGTTTCATAGTTTCAGGTCTTAATATTTAAGTCTGTAAGGTTTCAAGTTATTTTTCATGAGTGGTGTAAATTAGGGGTGTAGCTTTATTCTTTTATATGAGAATATCCCATTTTTTAAATTAATTAATTTAAGCATTAATTAAAGAGACTGTCTCTTTTCCATTGAGTGTTCTTGATTTTTCTTTCAAATGGTAGTTGAATGTATATGCTTGGCTTTATTTCTGAGCTCTGAATTCTGGTCCATTGGTCTATTCGTCTGTTTTTATGCCAATATCATACCGTTTTAATTACTGTAGCTTTATAAATAGCTTGAAATCAGGAAGTGTAATGCCTCCTGCTTTGTTCTTTCTCAGAATTTGACTCTTCAGTCTTTTGAGGTTCCATATAAATCTTAGGAGTTTTTTCTACTTCTGTAAAAAATGTCAATGGAATCTTAATAGACATTGCATCAAAATTACGTTGGCTTTTGGTAGTATGGACATTTCAACACTAATTCTTCTAACCCATGAACATGGATACCTTTCCGTTTATTTGTATCTTTTGTATCAATGCCTTGCAGTTTCCAAAGTAGTGATTTTTCACCTCTTTGGTAAAATGTATTCCCTAGTCTTTTATAGCTAATATAAATGGGATTGATTTCATTATTTCCTTTTCAGAAAATATGTTGCTAGTGTATAGAAACACTACTGAATTCTCAATGTTAATTCTGTATCCTGCAACTAAACTGAATTTGTTCAGTACTGTTTTCTGGGATGAGTTTTTAGGATTTCCCATATATATAATCATACCATCTGCAAATATAGACAGTTTTACTTTTTCCTTTCTAATTCTAATGATATCATATCTTTTCTTACCTGATTGCTTTAGCTAGGACTTCCAGAACTATGTTGAATAAAAGTGATGAAAATTGGCACTGTGTCTTACTCCTGATCTTAGAGTAAAAGCTTTCAACTTTTTACCACCAAGTATCATGTTAGCAGTGGGCTTATCCTATATGGCCTTTACTACTTTGAAATGTGCTTCTATGGCTAATTTGCTGTATGTTTTATTATAAACATGATGTTGAATTTTGTCGACTGCTTTTTCTGCGTCTGGGATGATCATATGATATTTTTTTTCTTTCATTATATTAATGTGATACATTGATTGATTTTTGTGCATTGAACCCTCCTTGCATGCCAGGTATAAATCCAACTTGATCATTCTGAATGATCTTTTTAATGTGATGCTGAATTTAGTTTGCCAGTATTTTGTCCAAAAATTTTGCATCTATGTTCATCAGAAGCACTAAACTGTACTTTTCTTTTCTAGTAGTGTCTGATCTGGCTTTAATATTGGAATTATGCTGGCCTCATGGAATGCATTTGGGAGTGTTCCCTCCTCTTTGATTTTTTGGAAAGGTATGAGAAGGAGTGGTGTCATTTTAAATAATTTTGTTAAGTAAAAGCTATACATATTCAGTTTGAACTGGATGCCACAGGCATGTGCCTGTTGACTGTAGGCAGTGTATGTGGAGGCATGACCTGCAGGACTTCAACTAACTTCACAACCTTCATCTGTATCTTTACTTCTGAATATATATGAAGATGATGAAGATGGATGTGGACGATCCTCTACTATTCCCTCTTCTTCTGCCTAACTTGCATGAGCTCAGGTATGGTCATCAAGTTTCTTGTGCAACAGGCCAAACCTTATGGGCCATATGGTGTCTGGTGAAACTATGCAACTCTGCTTGTTGTAGCACAAAGGAGCCATAAACAATACATGAACAAGTGGTTGTGGCTGTGTTCCGATAAACTTTATTTGAGGAACAGGCAGTGGTCCGAATTCGACCTATAGGTCATAATTTTCCAACTCTTAATCTAGAATAATATTTTTTAAGCTTTTTTCCTTTTGCTCAACAATTCAGCATGGTCCCATACCACTTATGTCCAGTTATAATCCAATATGATTAAAGAATAGAATAGTCACACCAAGATATTTATTTATTCATTCATTCAATACATTTTTAGTGTTGGTGATTAATTTTGGGATAAGTAACAGATAAAACATCTTGAATGAGAATGAATCGTGAATGCACATAAGACTTGCATAAAGTCTTCTGTTTCTTCTGGAAAAAAAAATTGATACATAGGGCTCATTCTCTGCCACTCCATAAATGAGGGCATCTGCAATAATTGTAGACTTCTCCTTCTTCCCAAATCAGCAAATCTAAGTAGGCTCACATTTCCTGTTCTAAATGGTACCTATTTCCACCCATCCTGCATATTATCTTGCCTGATATACAGGAGATATTATTATAACACCTTCCTTTTTTTTTTTTTTTTTTTTTTTACCTTTCATCACCAAGTAACTCTTCTGATATTTTTTTTTCCTCTTGGGAAAATTAACATGACTCATAGAACTGGTACCCAGGAGAAATAAATAAAAGGCTGGTTAGTAGAAATCTAAGAAATATCAGTGGGTCACTAACACCTACTACCACTAATTAACTGTATTCTCACTGGGAAGAAACATATATTTTTGTCTTGAAGGTGATTATACTACAAAGCAGAAAACAAAAATATTGAGATTCTACAAATGCTGCTTCACACCCTAGAACAGAACAGGTAGGTTAGAAAAATATTCCTAATGTTGAGCAATACCATAGCAATCTCTCCCTTCTTATTCTTCCATTCCACTTTCTCTCTCTCTTTTCCACTTGTATACTTTCCTTCTGTCTTCAGTTGTTCCAGTCCCTTGAACACTATTCTTACTATTTTAATCACAAAATTATATTAAGCCTGACGAAGGAGATATTTCTGAAAAGATTAACATTTATGATGTCTGGTTTTGGTAGGTTGGTATCTCAAGAATCTTGTACCTCTCACCACTTTCTTCATCGTCTTATGTGACACTTCACATTTGCTATTGTGAAGACCAAATATGGTAAATATTTCTTGCCCACTCCATTCCCACTCATGCTCCTAACCGACTGAACAAATGGAAATGATTCTCTGTCCTCATATGGGGAATGCTGGAGTGGAGTCCCTCCACTTGGCATATTTGATAAAGCATTTGATGATGTTAGCCAATGACTGGGTCAAGAAATAAAGAGAGAATAAGAATGAATATGAATTAATAACTGGTATCCATCAGTTCTGAAAATATGGTACAACAGTGACAAGACACTGGCAAAATGAGTTTGGGACAGCTTTGCTTCTCTGTGTTTTCAGTTTTAGGTTGGTGATAATTGCTCTTGGCCCCTTAAGAAGTGGGAATTTTCAATCACTAAAATAAAAAAACCTGAGTTCTATCTGATTCTCTGCATTACCTACATAAAAAGTTTTCTATGTTCTGAATGTTAAAGTCAAAATATCCAGCAGGGATATAAACCAACTCTTTTGAGACTCTGCCTCCAAAGAATTTCTAATTCTTAATGTTTTCTAAGCAAGAAAAACAACTAAAAAAATTTTAAGCAGATTGAATTCATCCTCTCCTCATGCTGTAAGCATGAACTCAATCTTTCAGAATAAACTAATTACTAGAATCAATTCCTGATAAATCATGAGCAAAGATGGGATCCTCTGTAAGCAGGGTAATCATCACAACATAGCACAAAGTCACTAGTAAGTCTGATTTCGCTACACACCTTTAGCTTTTCTCTTTAGACAGATTTCTTCAGTCAATTCTGTTTTAGGAAATATTAGGAAGAATAAAATTTGATTAGCAAACTAAAGATAGCTTATATTAATGCTTTCCCATTGTTTTCAGTGTAAGACTTGCATGTTTCAAATAACACACCAGCATTCTATAAAAAGCCATTCAGTTGCCAATCATTAATATTCCTTAACTCCAAACTCATTCACACATATTGAATGTACGTGTAAAGTTCTGGTTAAAATTAGGCATAAAACACCAAGATTTTCTACATAGTACACCAGTAATTGTCATTTACCCCCAAGAAATGAAGGTTTAAATTTTAAATTATAAATCTAGTACCAAAAATATGTAATAATCTACCTCTCTCACATATATGCATTCTCTACTCTCTCCATAAATCTCACAAGATGCTTCTTTTTCTCTTGCCCTTCTCTATTATTTATTTGAGAGAAACAGAGACAGAGATGGATGGAACACCACTCCCTTCACCCCTTTCTCTACAACCCTCTACAACCCTTCTGTCTGGCAACCACAAGTTTCTTCTCTGTATTTATGAGTCTCTTTCTACATTTTCACAGTTTTTATTACAAACATGTGGCCAATATAGAAAAAAACAAAATATACATGGTCAAGTTTTTTAATATTAAAATTACCTAAAATGTCATTGATCCAGTGATCTTCTTGAGATGTTCATGTATTTACATATTTTTGTAGTGTATACTTGTAAAGAGCATATCACATAACACATACTCATTTGTAACCAGGTTTTGTCACTTTATAATTTAGTGGACATGTCAAATCCAAATTTGCATTGTTTATAATGGCCACACTCATTTTGGTACTAATCTTCTCAATTCCCTTCTGTATATCTTCTAATATCTTGTCTCTTAAATGTACTTTTAATTTTTCACTTTAAATTAAATAATGAATGGGTCCAAATGAATTTATATATCTTCATCCTTTCTACTTATTCAAACTGAAAACAGATATTCCCCTGGAAAAAAGTTGTTGGGAGCAATTTTGCACACCTCCAAACAGCATTTTAGCTGAACTAAGCTTCAAATATTTGAAGACAAGCTCTCATGATGCTTGAGATCCAGTAGTTTTGACATGCTCTTAGTATATCATGATTAAATATTTTGATTCAGTGAGCATAATTATTTCTGTTTTGTGTTTAAATTGCCACTCATTAATCCTAGAACACACCTTTCAAAAGCACAAAATTTCTCTCAATCCTAGCAAAGTACTGAAAAGCCATTTTTCTGAGTCTTCTGACACTCTCTTTTTGGCATTGGGAGGTTCACTTGACCTCAAATGTATCTTAATTTTCCAAGTGACTTGTTGCAATCACAAGAATTGTAAACTATCAAAGGACTAAGCCTTTTCATTTTATGTTACCACTCCTTTTACATTCAACACTCTTTTACTCATTGGCTTTTACTCATTGGCTTGGTCACAATGAGTGTTAATTCCCAAGATTTCACAGGTGTGAAGTAAAGATTAGTCAGTGAGTACATTCTGCAAGAAAATGTGTGTACAAATATCATTAAGAGTTTGAACATTCAAATTATGGATAACTATTCACGAAACAGAAGATGTTTTCCGGAATGTATATGGAAAAGACTGAGAAAGACTGAATTATTGCACAACGAACATGGTAAAGAGGCTCTTTACCAGGAAGTGTTACTCTTTGCTCCTAATTCCTCCATGTTTCCAAATAATTGTTTCTTTCTCTCTCTAGTTGAATTTATGATTATCTCAATTCTCCTATTCATTTATCTTCCTTTCATTTGCCTTCTCTGTATGTTTTCCAGCTTCACATTTTGGCAATTACAACATATCTTCCACAAATTCATTGAGGGGCAAAAGCACATCAATGTTCAGTACCCATATTTCTCAATTCTTCCTTATTTTCTACCTTCAGAATACTTCAGCGTCTTCTCTACTGATTGAGCCAATGGATGGACCAAATGACTCTGTGGTATCTGAATTTGTATTGATTGGTCTTTCAAATTCATGGGAGATGCACCTTTTTCTCTTTTGGTTCTTCTCTGTGTTCTACATGGGAATTATCCTAGGAAACCTCTTCATTGTGTTCACGGTAATTATTGACTCTCATTTATACACCCCCATGTACTTCCTATTGGCCAACCTCTCTCTTCTTGATCTAGGTCTGTCCTCTACCACAGTACCCAAAATGATCTCTGATCTTTTCACTGACTGCAACATTATTTCCTTTTCAAAATGCATGATACAGATATTTTTTATTCATGTCATGGGTGGAGTTGAGATGGTGCTGCTCATAGCCATGGCATATGACCGGTACACCGCAATCTGTAAACCTCTCCACTACCTGACCATCATGAGCCCCAAAACGTGTGTCTCCTTTGTAGTGGCTGCCTGGATAGTGGGGATAATCCATGCTGTATCTCAGTTTGTTTTTGTCATAAACCTGCCCTTTTGTGGCCCTAATGAAGTAGATAGTTTTTACTGTGATTTTCCTCGCGTCATGAAACTTGCTTGTGTAGACACTTACAAGCTAGAGTTTGTAATCATTGCCAACAGTGGGTTTATATCCATGGCTACTTTCTTCTCCTTAATTATATCCTATATCTTCATTTTGGTCACTGTCTGGAAACGTTCTTCAGGGGACTTGTCCAAAGCATTTGTCACATTGTCAGCTCACATCACTGTAGTGATTTTGTTTTTTATGCCATGCATGTTTCTCTATGTGTGGCCTTTCCCTACATCATCACTGGATAAGTATTTGTTCATAGTCGACTTCGCTATCACCCCCGTCTTGAATCCTGCCATCTATACATTAAGAAACAAAGACATGAGAGTAGCCATGAGAAGACTGGGCAAGCGGATTGTGCATCCTACTGGTATCTAATAATGAATGGAGATCTAGATTCTACATGCTGCAAGTTCACCAAGAACACTGCAAGTCATATGACTGTCGACATTACTATGAAAAGAGCCACCATGTGGGGAGATAGTTCAATAAAAGCCCATCTGTAGAAATTGAATGTTGAATCAGAGGTGACTCTATTTGGCTAGCGACAGAGAATAAGTTGACCTCATCTACTTCCATCGAGAACAGAGATGAGAATAGAAAACTGAGCTGATTTCTAGAAGTAAACTTAACATTCAAATACCATTTTCTAAGTGACATTTTCTGGGACTTGCTTATTGTATTTATTCTCATTATCAATAAATACCTCAAAAATGATAAATATATCTCATAGTAAACTTATGGTTTTAATAGATAAAATGTGACTTTAAGGAAATCAAAATCCATAAATTATATTTTTAATTCCTATTTTAACTTAGAATAAGAACAAAATAAACTGTGTGTTACTTATGTTTAGCCTGGAACACAAACTTGACTGTCAGTTTAGGATGCCATTGTAGTTTTAGGTTTCAATTAGAATTACAGGTAGAGAGAGAATTACCTTAATGCTACCGATACTTTAGTAAATACAAACCAGAGCTTTTTGCACTTTTGCCTGCCTCTCTACTATTGTAAAAATGAAGTCTTTCCAATATTCAACCAACTGGTTTATTCCCCAGGAAAAAAAAATGCATAGAAATAATAGCTGTTCCAAAGAAGAATAATCACCCAAGGGTGTATATTTAAAGGCCCTGGCTTCCTTGAATATGATTTCTTAGTCAGATAAAACACCTCCCAGGAACTTATATATCTGAGTGATAGCCTTGGATAACAAGCCAAACATAGTAAAGCACGTTCAGTTTAATTAAGAATTTCTATACTTGGAATAAATGCTTTATTAAGCTTACATATAACTTTTTCATTCATTTATTTCTACTGCCCTGTGAATAAAATCTGCTGAATTGAGGAAATAATGCCTGCATTTTTTGTCCTGCATTTCTCCAAGAAACCTTTCCAAAAACATCTCTGCTTCCTCCATACAAATTAATCATTAATACTTCTTTTAATGCTTTGGCATTCATCTGGGTGGAAATTTCTTCTTTACTCAATTAACCACTCCCTCTTTCAAATATTCCACTGGACTTCCGAGAAACTACAGTCTCTTGTTTTTCCCCCAACTCTTTCGGAACTCCTTCCCAGTAGCAGTTTGCTGGGTTTGTCTCATCTGCTCCAACACCAAACAGTGTTCCTCAGAATTACATCTCTGGCTTATTCTCACTACATATTCTATCCCCAGGTGGGCTCCTTTCCCTTGGCTTTAATTTTACCATGTCGGCTAGGAACTTCAAAGCTGGGGTATTATTTCTTTAGTTCCTACTTCATAAATCTGTCTACTGACCTGATGCTTTGAGGGCATCTCCCACTCAGCAGGTCTTAGACTAATCATCTCATTCTTGAACCTCATCTTCTTCCAGATCCCCAACCACAATAATTGGCACCAATATTTACCCAGTTCCTCAATGCAAAATCCAGGAGTAATAATAGACTCCTCCCTTCCCTGATCCTCAGTATTCAGTAAAATTGAAAATCCTATGAATTCCTACTCTAAACACCTCTTAAATACATCTCTTTGTTTCCCTCCAAACATCACCATTCTTGTCTAAGATTTCACATCTTTTTTCAAATAGAATATTAAGTCACCTATATGTCTTCCACTTTAAATCTTATTTGCCTTGATTCCTATTATCTACATTCAGAATGAGATTTTTGTATTTATTTATTTTTATTTATTTATTTATTTATTTATTTATTTATTTATTTATTTTAATGTTTATATATTTTTGAGGGAGACAGAGACAGAATGCGAGTGGGTTAGGGGCAGAGAGAGAGGGAGACACTGAATATGAAGCAGGCTCCAGGCTCCGAGCTGTCAGCACAGAGCCCGACGCGGGCCTCGAACTCACGAGCTGTGAGATCATGACCTCAGCCGAAGTTGGACGCTCAACCAACTGAGCCACCCAGGCACCCCCAGAATGCAATTTTTTTAAATATAAATCTAAGCATGCGATCGTTTTCTTCAAGACCCTTCACATACTTGTCACTACTCTTAAATTAAAACACAAACCCCTTTTCAAGATTTATCAGGCCATCCAAGACCTGGCCCCCATCCTCCTCTCTAGCCTCAGAGGACATGCTCTAGCCCTGAAATTCCAGAAGCAATTTTGTTTCCTTTGCTTGCCCAAAAACTTCATTCTCTCTCATCTTGAGACTTTGCAGTGGCTAATTATTCTGTCTGAAACATTGGTCCTTCATGCTTTCCCTATTAACATCTATCCATTCTTCAAAGCTCAGTTTCAGCATCATACTGCTAGGAAAATCTTCTCAGGAGCTGAGTCCAAGAGAGCTCCTTTCATTGTATGTTATTTTATACTCCATAGTACCATTTCTGTAACATAGCCATTTCTAAGTTGATGTATGTATTCCTCATTATATTTTAAGTTCCATGTAAGGAAGGGCTGTGTCCATCAAGGTTACTGCTATAACATTACTAACATTATTACAGGAAAATGCTCAATAAATATTTATCTTTAAATAAATGAATAAAGCTAAAATAGTTGAAAAATAGCAATGTGAATAATTTATTGATTAGTGTCTGGGATTTCTTTTTTCTTAAGTCAACTTTTATTTTAGATATTTATAGATTCACATCAAGTTGTAAGAAATAACAGAGATCTCATATACCTTTCACCCACTTTCCCTCATCGGAAACCTGTAAAAATACAGTTCAATATTACAACCAGGACATTGATATTAATACAGTCAAGAAACAGAACATTTCTATCAGCACAAGGTTCCCTTCTGCTACCATTTTGCACCCACAGCCACTTCATCCTGTATGGGGAATAAGCTTAGGAATTCCCTGAGCTTGCACTAATGGGCTAACAAGGCATAAAGAATTAGAAAGCCACAGGATGAATACACCCAAGTTTGGGTAAATAAGATTAGGTAAACAGGGCAAAGGTCCCTGGTATAGGACAAAAGTATAGGAATAGGAAATTTTAGGAAAGAAGCATACAAAATGAGGTAAACAAGATTAGGTATTCAGGGCAGAAACACCACCCCCCCCCCCAACTTAGGGCAATAGCAGAAAGCTGTTTTCACAGGAAGGAAGGACCAAAATAGGTAAGCAGGTAAACAGGGCTGTAGATGGCAGGGTAAAGTGGCCCTGAGCAGAGCAAATTAGCAAAAGAAAGGTGCCTTGTTGACCCTGAGGTAGCATGCTCTGTCTTTCTTGTCCCCTAGGCAAATTTAGGTAACAGAGGTGGTGCCTCATGCCTATTGTAAACAACCATCTGCCTGGTACTAGGATTTAGTTTTGCATTGACCCAAAACCCTAACACAGCATATCTTCAAAATCCCATTTCTCCCATACCCATGAGTTAATGTTCACAGGTTCATTGTCTCTTTGTGCACATCCATCACACTTGTAAGCCTTCGAATCCTAATAAAAACGGAGCAAGGACCCTTACTCTAGACTCTTGTCTCTTCCTGGACATTAGCCTCTCTCGCATTTCAATCCTGCATCCACTCTCTTGCTGGACAAGAGAGAACTCCAGACCCTGAGTCTACAATTCTGCCTCTCCCTTCCCTAATTCCTAGGAACTGCTAATATGTTCCCCATTTTTATCCTCTTGTCATTTCAAGGATGTTATACATATGAAATTACTTTTGGGGATTAGCTTTTTTCACTAGGCATAATTCCCTGGAGATTCACATAGGTTGTTGCATGTTTCAGTAGCTGATCGTATTTTATTGCTAAGTACCATAGCTTATTTTAACTTTTCACCTTTTGAAGGACAACTGGATTGTTTCTAGTTTGGGGCTATTATGAATAAAGCTGCTATAAACATTTGGTACAGGCTTTTGTGTGAACATGAGTATTCATTTCTCCAGCATAAACACACAGGAGTAAAATTGCTGGGTGATATCATACTCGAAGGTTCTGTTTTTTTAAGAACTGCCAAACTGTTTCCCAGAATGACCGGAGCACTTTAACTTCTTACCAGCTATGTATGACTGACCCAATTTCACTGTATCTTCACTGGCATTTGGTGTTGACACTATTTTTTAAGAAAAATTTGTTATTAAGATAGGTATGTAGTATGTATGACTGACCCAATTTCACTGTATCTTCACTGGCATTTAGTGTTGACACTATTTTTTAAGAAAAATTTGTTATTAAGATAGGTATGTAGAGATCTCCCATTGTAGGTTTACTTTTCATTTCACTTACAGCTAATGATGCTGAACATCTTTTTGTGTGCTTATTTGCCATCTGTACATCCTCATCAGGGAAAAATGTCTCTTTATGTCTTTTGTCCATTTTCTAATTGGATTTTTTTAAATGATGAGTTTTGGGAATTCTTTATATATTCTGGATAGTAGTCCTTTGTCAGATACATGTTTTACAAAATTTTATCCCTCTCTGAAATTCATCTCTTCATCTTCTAAACAAGGTTATTCCCAGAGTAAAAGTTTTTAATTTTGATGAAGCCCAGTTTCTCCTCGCAGTGTTGACTTTTAGTAGTTGTTTCTCCGTTAAGTTTGAAATATTTCCAGTTCTTGCTAGAAGAAATGATTTTTTAATTTCTTTTATGGCTTTTTGTGATACCACTCTGGCAGGGGAAAGGGAACACAGTCTCACTACCACCAGTGAAGGTAGAAGTCCAAGGGTGCACTTGTTACAGCTAGGTAGAAGTGGGAGTTCAAGGACCCCACACTGTCCCCACTGACCCTGCCATAGAAGTGGCGTCACTACCACTGGACATTAGTGGAAGTCCCAACTCTATTAGACGTTCCTCAGATACAACCCAACAGAGTGGGGAGAAGCACCTCAACTGCTGAGTGGAGACGGAAGTTCAGGCTCTCACGTGGTCTCCAATAATACCATGGGGGTGGCTAGGGGTCCTTATTACAAGCTTGCAGTGATGAAAATCCCATATTCCTGCCTGGCTTTCTCTGATATCACCCTGGGTAGGGGGGAAAATAGGGAGTGCCTTGTTATAGCCCTGTGAGGGTGGTAGTCTAGACACCCTTAGGTCTTTGCTGGTGCAGGTAAAGGTGGGGCCACAGCTTGTTCTATGCTATTTGGCTGGAGTAGAGCAGTTATTGTCTAAAACTTTTCTATCCTGAGGCACCTGGGTGGCTCAGTCCATAAAGCGTCCGACTTCTGCTTAGGTCATACCTCACAGTTCATGAGTTTGAGCCCTGAGTGGGTCTCTGTGCTGACAGCTCCGAGCCTGGAGCCTGCTTCAGATTCTGTGTCTCCCTCTCTCTCACCGCCCCTCCCCTGCTCACTCTCTGCCTCTCTCTCAAAAGCAAATAAACATTTAAAAAAAAATTAACCTTTTCTATCTGCCTAGGCTGCCCTTTTCCTGGACTTTGGCTTAGCGAGAACAGGCTTTTATTGGGACACTTAAAAAACTGTTCACCAGCATTTCCTGGTTACCTCCTTCTTCAGCTCTAAGTTGGGGGGCTTGCCTTGGGAGAGTAGAAACAGCTACTGTCCAGCCTTACTGCAATCTGCTGTCCCTTCTTCATTAGGTCTTTCACTGGTGGTCCAACATTGGCACTTCCTCCTGGGAGATGAGGGACTGTACCTGCTCATTCTCTATCAGCCTCTGTACTCTGCCAGCAGCCCCTGCACCAGGTACTCCAGAACATAGCTGTCTGTGCATGAAGTGCTCCAGCTCGTCTAGTTCCTGGGAAGAGGAGGCTGATGCTGCCAAGAAGCTCCTCATCCCTCCAGCTCAGTGACCTGGTTTGGGTTCAGGACTTCTGTCCAGCAGTGGGGAAGGACTCTGGGAAGTGAGAAGGGAGGGAGAAGGCTCCAGAGAGCCACATGCTGCCCCAAGTCCCCTATCCTCTGCCCTCTGGGCTTCCTTTTTACGTTTGATTAATAATAGGATTAAAGTACCTAATCTCCTTTTCTTTGCCTTTTCTCAATTTTCTATGCTTCTTTGTCCTCAGTCCTCTGCAGTGAAAGCTACTGATGAGTTTCTTTTGCTGGCTTTAGTCAGTTCAAATCTTAAAGCAATTTTAGCTGGGGCAGCCTATAAATCAGTGGTCTCAGCTCTCTCTGATACTTCTAGGTCTCATAAACTCTACATTAACAACCCCTGCTCCTCTGTTAGCCCAGCAGCTTTCTCTGCTTCCAAGCAAACTCAGGATCCATGCCCCAGGGGATGGATGGCTCTCAAGTCACAGTGTGCTCTGTGCCTGGCTGGCCAATTCCCTAGGATTTTATTTCTGCCTAGATTCTCCCTCATTCATCTTAATATGCTGCTCTACCTGGTATCCAGTTGGCCATTTAGAACATAGACACATCAGGACAGGAGGACATTGACACGACAGAATGATTTATGGGAGTCTGGACTGTTCACTGCATTGCAGTAGCCATGGGTCAGGGAGGCAAGAGGAGAAATTTTCCTCTGGTCTTAGAGTAGTTGTGTTTCTGTTAAGCAACTAAATTGTTTACTTCATCATATATCTACTATGATTCAAGCCACTGACCATGCATTCCTATTTATTTTTTAATATATCTGCCCACATTATTCTCCAGTTTTTATCCTTGCTTATACATTTTGGAATGTCAACACTTTTCAAAAATTAATTTGACACTAACCATCATTCTACAACTATTCTAGAGAATTATGATTTTCCCTTGTTTCCTAACAAGAAAAAATAAAATACAACCCTAAACAAATACAACTCTAAACAAAGATAGAACCTTCACACTTGAGGCCCCATGATAGGCTGGAGATCAAATTCCTTGTGTATACACACCAAAGATAGATTAAAGCCTTACTTCCTTACAGAGATACAATAGGCTTGTTTCAATGCCTTGTCATAGGTCCTTTGAAAGAGTATCTCCCTCAGGTAAGCATGTTCCTCTTACAAATAACTCAAAATTTAACTCCCTACATTTTTCCTCTTTTGTATTTCTATCTTCCACTGACCTCTTAAGAAATTGATCCAATAATAGACAAATTTTACTTGTATCCAGTCAACTCAGGAAAATAAAGGTCAAATGCTTTCAAGAAGAACTTCATCCCCAACACTCTAAAGTTTGGGAACATAGGTAAACATTGGCTATAACTGATAAGAGGAAAATGATTAATTTATTCCCCCACTGTCATTTGTAAAAATTATCTTTACATACCAAGGGCTTTACATCTATTTCTTCAAGTCTGGTACTATGACATACTTCACACAAGATATGTCTGTCCACACAAGATATGTTTTCACAACCTCATTGCCTCATCTCAGTGCTTCCAAGTTATTCATCCCAAAGACCATGTAACCTATATAGGGATATTTTTATACAAACTAACATATTGCCTCAGAAACTTCCCTCTTCCCTCTGTTTCATTATCAGGCAATTTCTCTTTCACTATTTCTCTCATGGGGAAACCAATGTGACTCAAAGACTTGGTCCCCTGAGAGTAACTAATGATGGGCTGGGTGTTGGCCTGCTCTGACACAACAGGTCACTCTCCTGTGCAGCTAATTAGCTTTATTTCCCATTCTTATATATCTCTTTGTCTTTGAGGGAAGATTATGTACAGAAATTAAGGCTAAGCTCTCTGAATCTCTCTTCTAAAAATGCACATCCTGTGACTGAACAGGCAGGTAGGAAAGATACTTTTCAATGACAAAACTGCACCTATCATGGTTGTGCCCCTCTCTCTATCCCCCTCCACTCCCTTCAGTTTCTGCACTTCTGTAAAATATTTGTGTCAGAAATTTTCTCCTTTACAAAATGTTTTTGTTCTTTTACTCTATGCCATCACTCTCTTAGTCTCAAATTTCAGTTATTGAATTACATTGTCTTATCAAATCAATTACACACACACACACACACACACACACACACACACACACACACACACCTTTTAATATGTTCAATTTGCCTCCTTAATGTGAAGATTTTTCAAGATTCATGTGTTCCTGACTTTCACGTTCTCCAACCCATTTTAATCTTTTTTCCCCCCACTGTGTAAAGCAGACATCTGACCTCAGCCATTCCCACGCTGTTTGAGAACCAAATTCTCTTTTTAACCAAATGAAGGACATCTCAATCCCCAATGTCCAGGATTCTGGTGTGGTTCCCTCTCCTTCAGTATTACTTTCCTCCACATTTGAAGGAACCAGCCAATGCCTAGTCTGAGAGGCTGTGCTCCGATTCAAAAAGCTTTTGACCCCATGCCAGGGAACAGTACAGAGGAGATATAAGTTCTGAGATGGAACAGTTCAAGATGACCAAGTTGTTTGAAGAAACAGGAAAGAGGGTTACGAAGAACAATATCCCACGGAGAGAAAAAAGTCTTTCAGGAGAGGAAGGCCAATTTTATTTTAAATGAAATAAAAAGTCAGGGATGAATAGGGACTTTCCATTTAGGTTACAGTGATCCTACCAAATATAAATAGTTCTAGCTTTTTCATGACACTTCCTATTAAGCAGGTGTGTGGTATTATTAAGACCATTTTACTTAAGTTAGACTGACTTCTAATTCTGGCTCTGGGAATGCATTGCTGTGAGCACGCTGGCTAACCATTTAACCTCACAGGGTTGTCTTTGTACCTATAGAATGAAATAATTGAATAAGGTTCTCTCAAAGTTCTTACCCACTTCTATAAAATCTCTAATTCTGGTCATCTTTTTTTGTTTAATATGTGTCTATATTTCCTGTTTAAATATGGGTCTCCTCAGGCCCTCAATGACTGAAAAATTTTATATTTCTAAGAGGAAGGACAGCAAACTCTATGGGGACTTGGGTTCTGAAGAACTCCTGTGAGGTTCAAAACCCACCAGAGTTTTCTAAAAAGGCAGAGAAACCAAGCACATGATCTTTTTCTCCAAACAAGCTCTCTTTATATATATATAAAAAACTGGGTTAACACCAGGAAGTACAAGCTTGTGGAGTAGGTATTGTGAAATTCAATGTCTCTATATATTTGTGAGGGCTACTGTTTGGTTTCTTATATGAACAATTTAGTACCTATTTCTAAGAAATGCATTCATCACATATATCCTGGGCTTTTTCTACTGTTTTAGATAAGTGATACAGTGTTAGACAAAGCAGAAAGGGTTCCTATATCACAAACTTTAATTTTATATTTATGAAAAGCTATAAATACTAGAACTAGGGTAAGTAAAATAGTGCCTGGATGCTAAAGGATGCTTTTGATCAGTTACTTCCTAATTTTTCAGAGGTGACTCACATGTCATTCTGCTGAGTCACCAATGTTCAACTACCCAGTGCATTCTACCAAACCCACTGCCACCTCCATGACTCATATGCTTAAGTCTTAACTTCTCTTCATATCAGTAGCTATTTTCCCTACAGTTTTACTATTACTTTCCATCCTTCCTATCAAACTATACCTAAAGCAGTGAAAAAAAACCCTAAGTTTACAGTCAGGTGTTTGTAATTTATCAATATGTGTTGGTTTAAACCTTGACAACCTAAGCAAAGATGTGCAGTGTTCTACTAATGCCTTTTTTGATCATCATTTTATTCTCCTTATTTGTCTTTTAGGTTTTTATTTGTCTCCTGACCCCCCTTTTATTTTCTTACTCTCTGCCCAATCTATCTTCATTCTTCCCCTTTCGTTATGTGTTCTTTTCTGCCTGTCCTTTATACATGCTACTGACTGACTCCACCACACTGATTATACTCAGTTCCACATTTTGCATTGTGATTGTCCATGTTATAATAATTAAAGTTCATAAATAGATTAAATCGTATTTTATAAATGGAAGTTTAGAGTTTATAGGCTAATAGATGCATGTAGTGTGGGATCTTCCTGTTTACAAAAATTATAACTCAAACTCCAAGACAAACACCATTTCAGCAGTACTAACCTAACAATAATGGGAATTTCTAAATCTGACAAATTAGTTCAGAGACTTTAATTGATTTTATAAGATGAAATGCCCACTTTATGAGAGTCCTGAAGTACTGGGTTTACATATTTTCATAGTTTCACAAAATAAAACATGTGATCTCAAGAAGTCATGGTTCTTCAGCTTCAACTGTATTTCTCCAGACTGAATGATGAGCTTAGGAAGTCACTAAACACCTTCTGCTCAGCAAATAGAGCATATTTGCCATGAAATGTCTTCCATGAAATAAGGATGACCCTGTTAACTCTATAATACTCCCTAGATTCAAATCCCTCCCCCAAATCTTTTGTCCTTATGCTCTTTTAATTTGGATGATTTAAATGTGGATAAAAAGTCCAGTGAAGATAGTATGAATGAATTGAAATGATACAATCTGGCAAAAAAGATTATTTAGAACATTGAGGAAGGAGAAGGTAGAAGACAGTGTAAAAACTGACAGGTAACAAAAATAATTCCATACTGTGAAAATAGGAAACTAATAAAACCTACTTGTCTCCATCTGCTATATTCTTCCCACAGCATTGTCTCTTCTGTCTCATTTGTTCTTTATTGCTTCTACTTAATGGACCATTTATTGTGTCTCTCTTAATGTTTCCTGCTGCAATATTACTAAGCTTCTTCACTATGAACTGGATGGGAACCCTAGAACATCTACTTTCTTTCTAGCTATTTCATCGTAACCAGCATTCATTCCAAATGGCCAATCCTCGCCAAAGTGAAGCAGGGGAGATGCTTTGTCAATTATCTGGATGGAATACTCCAAGAAGTTTCAACTTCATGACAGTTTTATACAAAGTGCTAGAAGTTTATTCAGGGCCTTTTATTTATTAAGTTATGCCTCCTCCTTCCTGCTTTAATAATCATATCTATGAATCAATTTCTGGCAGTTTATGAAAATGGCTGATTGAGAGAACCATTAGAATCTGTTACTTCCTCAGTTAATTTGTCTTCCAATAATTATGAGCCAATCCTTGTTTTCAAACATTCTTAATAAACTATTCCTTCAACTCTCTTTGATGTTTTTATCAAAAAACAAAAAATGTGAACCAAAAAATATTTCAAAATCTAAAGGGAGATTTTTTAAAGCTCTAAAAAATTCAAATTCAACTACTGTCATTTAAAGTTTTGCAGGGTGCCTGGGTGGCTTAGTTGGTTAACCATCCGATTTCAGCTCAGGTCATGATCTCAGCTTGTGAGTTCGAGCCCAGCATCAGGCTCTGTGCTGACAGCTCAGAGCCTGAAGCCTGCTTCAGATTCTATGTGTCTGTCTCTTCTCTCTGCCCCTCCCCCACTCTCTCTCTCTCTTTCTCTCAAAAAAATAACACCTTAAAAAAATTTAATTTTGCAATTTGTTTACTTTTATTGCACTTAATATTTTAAAGAAAAATCTTCTTAGTGTTATATTAATGCTTTATTAACATTTGTTTTAATAACTGTACTATATTCCATCAATATAAAAATATTGTAAGAGACTCAGCTAATGTTTAGCATTTATATTGTTGCATTGTAGCATTTCTATGCCAGAAACTTTTTCTGCACAAATTTAATTCCATAAGGAGTATTATTGCACCAAATGATATGGAGTCAAGATTCTTGATACATGAATTCAAAATATTTTCTTTAATGCTTGAATCAGTCTTTATTTCCTCCAACAATATATGAAGGTATCTATTTCATTGATATTTCCCAGTTTTGATAATAATTATAAAACAGTTTTCTAATTTAATAGGAAAATGATATATTACATTTTATCTTATTTCTTTGATTTAATACCCACACATACAGTTTACATTTTTGAATTCTCTCTTCATATCATTTGCCCATTTATCTACGAGGTTTTGGAGGTTTTCTGATTTGATCTCTTTTTCTATATTATAAAGATATAAGCCTTTTCTCCTTCTATAGAATTTCAAATGTAACTATGATTTATGTGTTGCTTTGGGGTAAATTGTTTTTAAGCAATTGAAACAGATTTAATCGGTGTCTTAACTGTTATTATTCTATACTCATTTCTAATGTTTATTTAATTTTATTTTTTTTTATTTTATTATTCTTGATTATATTTTTAAAGGTTGTCTATTTTTTGTTTTTGTTTTTTTTTAATTTAAATCCAAATCAGTTAACATATAGTGTAATAATGATTTCAGGAATAGAATTTTGTGATTCCTCACTTATGTATAACACCCAGTGCTCATACCAACAAGTGCCTTCCTTAATGCTCCTCTCCCATTTAGCCCATCCCCCCACCCAACACTCCACCAGCAACCCTCAGTTTGTTCTCTTTATTTAAGAGTCTCTTATGGTGTGTCTCCCTGTCTGTTTTTGTCTTATTTTTATTTCCCTTCCCTTATGTTCATCTGTTTGTATCTTAAATTCCACATATGAGTGAAATCGTGGTATTTATCTTTCTCTGACTGACTTATTTTGCTAAGCATAATACACTCTACTTCTATCCACGTTGTTACAAATGGCAAGATTTCATTACTTTTGATTGCCGAGTAATATTCCATTGCATATATATACCACATCTTCTTTATCCATTCATCAGTCGAAGGACATTTGGGCTCTTTCCATACTTTGGTTATTGCCAATAGTGCTTCTATAAACATTGTGATGTCTGTGCCCCTTCAAAACAGCATACTTGTATCCTTTGGGTCATAGAGTAGTTCTATTTTTAATTTTTAGAGGAAGCTCCACAGTTTTTCAGAGTGGCTGCACCAGCTTGCATTCCCACCAGCAGTGCAAAAGAGATCCTCTTTCTCCACATCCTTGCCAACATCTGTCTGTTGTTGCCTTAGTTATTAATGTTAGCCATTCTGACAGGTGTGAGGTGGTAGCTCATTGTGGTTTTGATTTGTTTTTCCCTCATGATGAGTGATGTTGAGCATTTTTTTCATGTGTCTGTTAGCCATCTGGATGTCTTCTTTGGAAAGGTGTCTGTTCATGTCTTTTGTCCATTTCTTCACTGGATTATTTGGTTTTTGGGTGGTGAGTTTAATAAGTTCTTTATAACTTTTGGATACTAACCCTTAATCTGTTATGTTGTTTGTAAATATCTTCTGCCATTCTATTGGTTGCCTTTTAGTTTTGATGATTGTTTCCTTCACTGTGCAGAAGCTTTTTATTTTGATGAGGTCTCAATAGTTCATTTTTGCTTCTGTTTCCAGTGCCTCCAGACACATGCCAAGTAAGAATTTGCTGTGGTTGAGGTCAAAGATGTTGCTGCCCATTTTCTCCTCTAGGATTTTTACATTTAGGTCTATCATACATTTTGAGTTTATTTTTGTGCATGGTATAAGAAAGTGGTCCGGGTCCATTCTTCTGCATGTCGCTGTCCAGTTTTCTCAACACCATTTGCTGAAGAGACTGTCTTTTTTCCATTGGATATTCTTTCTTGCTTTGTCAAAGATTAGTTGGCCATAGGTTTGTGGGTCCATTTCTGGGTTCTCTACTCTGTTCCAATGATCTATGTATCTGTTTTTGTGCCAGCACCATGTTTTTCCATGGAATGGAATGTTTTTCCATTTTTTTTGTGTCTTCTTCAATTTCTTTCATAAGATCTCTATAGTTTTCAGTGTATAGATTCTTTCCCTCTATAGTTAGGTTTATTCCTAGGTATATTATGGTTTTTGGTGCAATTGTAAATAGGATTGATTCCTTGATTTCTCTTTCTGTTGCTTCATTATTGGTGTATAGAAATGCAACCAATTTCTTACACTGAATTTATGTCCTACGACTTTATTGAAGTCATGGATCAGTTCTAGAAGTTTTTTGGTGGAGTCTTTTGGGTTTTCCACATAGAGAATCGTGTCATCTGAAAAGAGTGAAAGTTTGACTACTTTTTGTTTTTTAACTTTTTTATATGCTCATGTGTACTATTCCAATTTTCTAAGATTCAATATATATTATTTTTAATTTTTATTATTTTCTTTCATCTACATTCCTTGAGTTTATTTTTGCATTCTTTTCTCACTCCTTAAGTTGCCTGATTACTTCAGGTATTTAAACCAATGAGAGCAATTTAAAGCAACAGATTGCCTCTGAGTGCAGTTTTGGTCATACTACCAAACCCATACACTGGGTTCCCATTATTTTATAAATAGTTTACTATCAATTAAATAAAATATCTGTTATCAACAGATAATTTTATATTATCAACATTTGACGCATTGTTTTTAGGGCCTCAAAGTTGACTCCTTCTTTCTTTTCTTTCAGGCCACATCACAGTCTTTTCTTCTTTGTGATTCCATGGACCAAGTAAATGGCTCTATGGTAACTGAATTTGTGTTACTGGGACTTGCACAATCCTTGCGAATGCAGGTTTTGCTTTTTCTTTTCTTCTCTTTATTCTATGCAGGAATTATCTTGGGAAACCTCTTCATTATGTTTACAGTGATTTTTGATTCTCACTTACACTCTCCCATGTATATCCTGCTGGCCAACTTATCATTCATCGACCTGGGCCTTTCATCCACCACAGTTCCTAGGATGATCTCTGATCTTTTCAGTGATGGCAAAATCATCTCCTTCCATAGTTGCATGATACAAATGTTTTTTATTCATGTCATGGGAGGAGTTGAGATGATACTGCTCATAGCCATGGCATATGACAGGTACACAGCAATTTGCAGGCCTCTCCACTACTTAACTATTATGAATCTCAAAATGTGCATGCTTTTGGTAATGACTGCTTGGATCATTGGGGTGATCCATGCTGTGTCTCAGTTTGTTTTTGTCATAAATTTACCTTTCTGTGGCCCTAAAAATGTGGGGAGTTTTTACTGTGATTTTCCTAGGGTTATTAAACTTGCATGCATGGACACTTACAGACTAGAATTTGTGGTCACTGCTAACAGTGGCTTCATATCTATGGGCACCTTCTTTTTCTTAATTGTATCATACATCTTTATTCTGATCACTGTCAGACAACATTCTTCAAAGGATTTATCCAAAGCATTCATCACTTTGTCAGCTCACATCACTGTAGTGGTTTTGTTTTTTGTTCCATGCATGTTTCTCTATGTGTGGCCTTTTCCTACCAAGTCAATGGATACATTTTTTGCCATTGTGGACTTTGTCGTCACTCCTGTCTTAAATCCTGCCATCTATACTTTAAGGAACAGAGATATGAAGGCAGCAATGAGAAGGCTGAGTCAACAAGTTGTAAGTTCTAGAGAGATGTCATAACAGATTTCATTGGTAAGAACACAAGATGAATGTCATGGACCACCATGAACACCATGGAATATGTACACTTTCATTAATGCCTACAGAAAACTGAGAAGTCTACATAAAAAGAGGTATTGAATCAAAGAAATTCACTTTCAAATAGGAATTGCAGTAATTTTTGTTAATTATAAAAACTAAAGTGTTATATATTCCTACCTAACCAATAAACCTAAATTTATAGTTATCATCAATGACTACATTCAATTTTCATGTAGTTTTTATCTATATATAAATACATACATGAACATATGATTTAGCTTTATTTATCAGTATCTTCATACTGATAATAAGCATCACTGAAAATTAATATTTCTTATGGAAATTATGTGGATCCAATGGATAAAATATGAGTTTATACAAACCAGCAGACATTAAAAATCAAGAAAGAAACAATTTTCATCCTAATTGTACTTTAAGTTAGATAAATAGGAAGGCAACACTATGTTACAACTCTTAAGAATTGTTTTCAGCCTTTGATTGTCAATGTATTTTGTACAATGTTACTTTAAAAATAGATTCTAGTATTTTGCATTATGCAACAATTGTCTATGGTCCTTTTTTTTCCAGAGAAAATTTCTATTGTTCTTGCAGTCTTCCTCAAAGCATTTCTTGATTTACCCTAAAAGAGTACCCACAATTATAAAAGTATTTTGAGAATGTTATTACCTAAAGAAAGGCACCCAACTTAGATCTCAGCTTATTTAATGTACCTGTTAAGCTGGAGTACTCAGGACAAAGAAGATGATTGACATCTTTACTTTTACTTTACTTTTCCAAGTAAAACTTGGAAAGTCAGATGGGTCAAGGAGCAAAAGTGAGAAATCACTTGGATGTATTTCTATGACTGACTTAAAAAACATTAATTGTGGTGACTCAGCCCAGTTGTAACTTCTGCATTGTAAGCTGTTCAATAAAATGATAAATAATGAACGAGATTTTCTTACTATTGTTCAAAGTATTTTTCCTATATTTTATCCAAAATTGGTCATAAATGTTATAAGCTATCCTCTTTTTATAACAACTAAAGCATTATTATTTATTGTCTTCTTAATCCATCTGGATTTTTTTATATTTTAAAATCCAATAATACTTTTTTTTAATATAATTTATTGCCAAGTTGGATAATATAGTGTCTATACAGTGTGCTCTTGGATCTGGGGATAGATTCCCATGATTTTTCGCTTACATACAACACCCAGTGCTAATCCCAACAAGTGTTCTCCTCAATGCCCATCACCCATTTTCCCCTCTCCCCCATCAACCCTCAGTTTGTTCTCTGTATTTAAGAGTCTCTTATTTCCACATCCTTTTTGAGTTAATTTTTGTGAATGGTGTAAGAAAGTGGTCTAGTTTCATTCTTCTGCATGTTGCTGTCCAGTTCTCCCAGCACCATTTGTTAAACAGATTGTCTTTTTTCCATTGGATAATCTTTCCTGCTTTGTCAAAGATTAGTTGGCCATACTTTTGTGGGTCTAGTTCTGGGGTTTCTATTCTATTCCATTGGTCTATGTGTCTGTTTTTGTGCCAATACCATGCTGTCTTGATGATTACAGCTTTGTAGTAGAGGGTAAAGATGTGGGATTGTGATGGGATTGTGATGCCTCCTGCTTTGGTCTTCTTCTCTTGCACTGTTGGTGGGAATGCAAACTGGTGCAGCTGCTCTGGAAAACAGTGTGGAGGTTCCTAGAAAATCAAAAATAGACCTACCCTATGACCCATCAGTAGCACTGCTAGGAATTTACCCAAGGGATACAGGAGTACTGATGCATAGGGCCACTTGTACCCCAATGATTATAGCAGCACTCTCAACAATAGCCAAATGGTGGAAAGAGCCTAAATGTCTATCAACTGATGAATGGATAAAGAAATTGTGGTTTATAGACACAATGGAGTACTACGTGGCAATGAGCAAGAATGAAATATGGCCCTTTGTAGCAACGTGGATGGAACTGGAGAGTGTGATGCTAAGTGAAATAAGCCATACAGAGAAAGACAGATACCATATGTGTTCACTCTTATGTGGATCCTGAGAAACTTAACAGAAACCCATGGGGGAGGGGAAGGAAAAAAAAGAAAAAAAAGAGGCTAGAGTGGGAGAGAGAGCCAAAGCATAAGAGACTCTTAAAAACTGAAAACAAACTGAGGGTTGATGGGGGGTGGGAGGGAGGGGAGGGTAGGTGATGCGCATTGAAGAGGGCATTTTTTGGGATGAGCACTGGGTGTTGTATGGAAACTAATTTGACAATAAATTTCATATAATAAAAAAATAAATAAAAATAAAAATAAATTTAAAAAAAGAGTCTCTTATGGTTTGCCTCCCTCTCTGTTTGAAACTACTTCTTCCCCTTCCCATCCCCCATGGTCTTCTGTTAAGTTTCTCAAGTTCCACGTATGAGTGAAAACATATGATATCTGTCTTTCTATGACTGACTTATTTCACTTAGCAAAACACCCTCTAGTTCCATCTATTAAAAATGTTCTAGTTTTTAATTCTATTAAATTAGATTCTATTAAAAAGTCTCCTTTAACAGAGAAAGACAAAGACCATATGATTTCACTTATATGTGGAATCTAAAACACAAAACAAACAAAAACAGAGTCTTAAATACAGGAAAAAAACTGGTGGTTGTCAGAGGGGAGATTGGAGGGGGAATGGGGAAAATAGATAAAGGGATTCAGATGTACAAACTTCCAGTTACAAAATAAATAAGTCACAGAGATGAAAAGTATAGCATAGGGAATAAAGTCAGTAACATTGTAATAACGTTGTGATGACAGACAGTGACTGAAGTTAGCATGGTGAGCACTGAGTAATGTACATAATTGTCAAATCACTGTGTTATACACCTGAAACTAATATAACATTGTATGTCAATTATACTTCTATTAAAAAAGAGTTTAGGTAAATATAGATACAAGGAAATAAAGATTCATTTGCACAGAGAAAAAAATCACCTTTAGATTTAGTGAGATATTTAAAATACCTAAATGAGCCAAGAAATTGTGACAACAGCTCCTGACTCCAGAAAATTCTGTGTGTTTCCTCTAGGGAAAATCTGAGAGCCTATAAGAGTCTCCGTACTCAAAGGCTATTTCCAGATCTCCTCACACCTGCTCACACTTCCATAAATGGCTCTTCACTGAGTGGTTTACTAAGGAGGACAATTCATACAGACTTTATGCTCTTGAAATTTTATGCTTCAAGAGAAAGTGCAAATAAAAGGAAAATCTGTACTCTTTTTTGCAATAGTCTCTTCCAGTTATGAAGGAGGTAGGTGGAATGATGAAAATGAAGTATATTAGCAGAACTAACCAAAGTGTAGAATTTTATTGACAATGAGATGCTTCTATTATCAGTAAGAGCCCATTTGGCAGAATTTAATTATGCATGTATCTTCAAGAAAAATGGAAGGATTTTGTGAGGTCAGTTTAAATACTTACAAGAGTTAGTATAAATATTAACAAGCATTGCCCTTGTTGTGTTAAACAACCTAGTATATGTTATACAAGTGTTATGAGTGTTGAGTCCTTCCCCTGTATGTTCCAGGCTAATATATTCTTTCATCTCTATTTAAGCATCCATTTTCCCGTAAAGCCCAGATTCATTGTTCTTTTACTTATTTCCCTCCCTCCCTCCCGCAACCCCAATGAAATTTGATTTTGGATATTTCTTTCACATGTAGGTACAAATCATACTCTTAGAGCTGTAGAATTTTGTTTTAGAAAGCTTTTGATCCAATAAGCTCATTTTTAAACCGGAAAACTAAGGCTTGGATATTTTGAATGACATGCTAAAGTCACACAGTAAATTTGTACTAGAACCCCAAAGTCTCCTGACTTCAATCTCAATGAAACTTATAAAATAAAGATTTTAGGTATTTTTCTTTAAAAAGCGGTAAAAGACATTTAGGACAAACATAATATCCTAAAGTTTGAATTTTAAGTTTAATCTAGTACATAGGGAAAGATTTTATTGTTCATTTGTAGCTGGCTCTTCATGATTACTATAGCCAATGTATAAGATTCTGGAAAACTCCTTCAATAGACCTAAACTTAATGTTTCACTTAGAATTAACATAATCCTTCTAAAACCCCTTGCACCATTTTTGAAGAACCAGGTATGATCTTTGAAAGGATTACGTTCGTGAAGGATCCCCTGTAAATGAGAATCCTCTATATTCATTCACTCCTCAGTAACATACTCAAGAAATGAAATGTTTTAACTGAGAAATTCCTTTTGCTGAAGATTAACATATATGAATTCTTGTTACCATGGTAGAAAGTCTTTTCACTGCAAAAGAGAACTCTTTTGTCAACTATCACCCTTGATATATTTCTTATGGAGATAAAAGTATTGAGTTTGTCCTCTAAGTGAAATGAAATGGTTGCATGTAAGTTAATATCTAAGTTCAATTCTAAATTGAATACTTTGAAGGGCACCTGGGTGGCTCAGTCACTTAAGCATCAGACTCTTGGTTTCAGCTCAGGTGGGGATCTCATGGTTCATGCGTTCGAGTCCTGCATTGGGTTCTGTGCTGACAGCACAGAGCCTGCTTGGGTTTCTCTCTCCCTCTCTCTCTGCCCCTCCCGGCTTGTGTGTGCTCTCTCTCTTGAAATAAATAAATGAACTTTAAAAAAAAAAGTAACATACTTTGATTCTTAAGAAACATCCTAACCAGTCACATCACAACAGGAATCCCATCCACTTGATTGTCAATGATTAGTATGATTGTATTTATTACTGTGCTAAGCAGATGGGAAAGGTGTGTTTGTGTCTTGTTTTACTATTAGACTTCTCTTTTTACTTGGAAATAAAATTATAATTCCTAAGTTTTTATAGGACTTTGAAAACAGTAATATGAAGCATTAGTGGATAGGGCTAAGGAATGGGATTTGGGATAATGACAAGAAAAGTGTAATTTCCAAGGGCTACAGAATAACTGTGATGAGAGAAGTAGTGAAAACAAATACTTCTACTCCCCCAAGAAATTTGGTAAGATTAACCCATTATACTTTCATGCCTCCCTAGCACCCATCAATTTCCACAATTATTCAGAATAGAATCATTTATATACTCCTTTTTTTAATCTCCCACATCCCGTTGACAAATATCCTGTTTTTACTACCTTAATAATGGCTATCATGTATTGACTATTCACTATTTATTAGAAATGTATTAAACAATTGCACATAATGCTTTAATAGTTCTTCAATGTCTTCATAATAAAACACAAATCCCTTAGCAAGCATTCCAGAATCCTTTTTCAATTTTATCTCCTATTAAACCCCTTCACATTTTCTCTCATGCAAATTTTTTTTTGCATTTTCCGCACTTTTAATTTCACCTCTAAATTACCTTTCTTTTATCCTTTTATTTTCTGCTATTTTATTTTTCTTCCATTTTTCATCTTTAATTTTATTTTGGACTAACTCCTTTTCTTCTAAGCATTTTGGTATCACTAAATGATAAGTATAAATTCCATTCTCTATAAGGCCTTATAATTCTGACCTTCTTTCTTAGAATCCTCATTTATTTAAACTTCTCCTAAGATTGAATTTCTACATCTGTCTTAGCTTTCATGTTTCTATCCAAGCTTCTGAGAAACTATGAAAATTATTTTGGAATTGTGTCCCTCACTCATGCCCCACAGAGTACTAGACTAGTGGCAATTTTGAGAATTTTTGATGCAGTGCATTTGTTTTAAAGATGGGAAAACAAAAGGATGCAGGGAACTGAAATTCAATCATCTTGTTATGAACAAGATGAACAATAACATCTATGTTATTTCTAGAAGTCAAGTAAAATTTGTAAATTATTACCAGGGAAATGGGGTTTCTCTGTGAATCGAAGGCAACAAATATTACTACTAATAATTATCCAAATTCATTTTGTACTTACTAAATACAAAAACTATACAAAACACTTTACACTTAATACTTCGTTTGAAATTCATTATAACCACAAGAAGTGAATATAATTAGTATCTACATTTGTAAAAATGGTAAAAATAAGTGTTAAAGAGTAAGTCCAAGGTCCACAGACTACATTCAAAATTTATACACTATATATTGCCTCACAGAGCAAAATTGTGAATGAGGATTTGTCTTAGTTTCATAAAGAGGTTTCCAACAACTGTACATAAAATGATTGTGATGGGCTACAAAACCACTAAGAATACTTTTTCAAAAATGTATGCCACAAAAAGTCCTTGTAAATATAAAGATCATATAAGTATGTACTTAATAGCTAAGATACTGTTTTGGAATTCAAAGGAAAAGGAGATAAACATATGATGGTGATATAGACTTAATCTGGCACAGAAGGTCACATGAACAAAGGAATTTTATTAGAAATAAGCCTAAGTGCAAATAATGAGAAGACTTGAATAACTGGACTATAAGGCACAGTCAGGGGAGGGGTGTGAAGTAAAATGGTGGGTTTAGATTGTATGCATTTATGTAATAAACCATAGATAGACATTATATGAGTAAGCAGAATGACACAAAATGAGGCTTTGAATTTGAATATAATAATTCTGACTTTCTTCTTACTCTATTCTCTAAGGTAACTACAGAGGCTCTTTCCTGGAATGAATCAATAAATGACACAAATTACTCCATGGTGACTGAGTTCATTTTTCTGGGACTCTCCAATTCTCAGGAATTCCAGATATTCCTACTGGTTTTCTTTTTTATATTCTATGTGGGAATTGTGTTTGGAAACCTTCTTATTGTCATAACTGTGGCTTCTGACTCCCATCTTCACTCTCCCATGTACTTCCTGCTGGCTAACCTCTCACTCATTGACCTCTGTCTGTCTTCCGTCACAGCCCCCAAGATGATTGCTGACTTTTTCAGTAAACGCAAAGTCATCTCTTTCAAGGGTTGCCTTGCTCAGATATTTCTCGTTCACTTTTTTGGTGGGAGTGAATTGGTGATCCTTATAGCCATGGCCTTTGACAGATATGTAGCAATCTGTAAACCTCTTCGCTACTCTACAGTTATGTGTGACCATGTATGTTTTGGCATTGTGACTGCCGCATGGGGAACTGGCTTTCTCCATTCAGTGAGCCAGTTGGCTTTTGCAGTAAACTTACCTTTCTGTGGTCCCAATGAGGTTGATAGCTTTTACTGCGACCTACCTAGGGTTATCAAACTTGCTTGTATAGACACCTATAGATTGGATGTCATGGTCATTGCTAACAGTGGTGTGCTCACTGTGTGTTCTTTTGTTTTCCTAATCATCTCCTATGCTATCATCCTAGTAACCATCCAGCAACGCCCTTCAGACAAGTCGTCCAAGGCTCTGTCCACTCTGACTGCTCACATCACAGTAGTTCTTTTGTTCTTTGGACCATGTATCTTCATTTATGCCTGGCCATTCCCCATCAAGTCACTAGATAAATCCCTTGCTGTGTTTTATTCTGTGGTCACTCCTCTCTTGAACCCGATTATATACACACTGAGGAACAAAGACATGAAGACTGCAATGAGACGACTGAGTAAATGGAATGTGAATTCTAGTGTAAAATTTTAGATGTCTCCTAACTTTAAGGCTAAACTAAGATAATGACATAAAATAAAGTTGGTGAAGTACTTGGTAAAGCTCATGAAAATCTTACTTTCCATTTCTTAGTAAATGTCAAAGAACTTTCACATAAATTGCCTCAATTTATCCTTTGACAAATTTGTATTTTATATTTTTGGATACAGATACAAAGTTAATATGCTTTCAAAATATTATCTAATTCTCAGAACAATGGCATAAATATGTCAATATTTGTACACTTCTGTGGCTGAGTAGTTCTGAGCATAATAGATGGAAACACAGAAATTAGCCTGCCTTATAATATTTTTATATTTTTATTTGACTCATTTTCCCTAAAAACATCAAGGAAGCAACTTCCATACACCTAACTCAAAAAACATGCTTAGTGATAAGGATATTTATGAGCTAATTTTTTTCTTTTTAAATATATGAAATTTATTGTCAAATTGGTTTCCATACAACACCCAGTGCTATGAGCTAACTTTTAAAAGGTTTAGAAAAGAAACTCTTCACACTGTAACAGTCTATAGTTCGTCTGCAATCACTAGAATAACCCATAATCCATGAGATCATTATCAAAAGTGACAGGAAGAGTAAGTCTGACAATGTAAAATTTGCCTTACAGGCACTTGATATCTTGTAGCTTACAAGCTATCACAAGCAGTAAAATGCATTTAGAAAGATCCAAGTTCTTTCAACGTGTTGGCACAAAGTATATCAGTTTGATCCATTCACATCATTTTCCATGGTTAACTTTTAGAAACACAGACTTTGAAGTCAAAAAGAGATGGGTCCAACTCTACTTATGCATTAGTAATCATGACTGGGCATTAGCTTGTCTAAGCTTCAGTTTCCACATGTGCAATAGGAGGATAATAATACCTACACATATGGTTATTATGAGGGATAATAAGACAATAGATATAAATCTATTTTATATCAGATATCATTGCATATAACATAGTGTATATCAGTGTGCTATTTATAAATGTTTAAATAAATCAATTTATTGATTTATATCAGACAAATAGCACATTTTGTGGCATATTATCAGGATCCCATAAGTATCAGGTACTATTAACATTATTATATAAAGCCTATATATTAACAGGCCAAAAGTTCTCAACTTTTATCTTATCCTGACATACTTGAGGGATATGATATAAACCAATCTTAACAGATGCTCATTTTGGGGACATTGTAGTTGTAAGTGTAAGTGTGTACATTTATGTGCAAGTGTGTATTCATGCTCATACACCCTACCATTCTAGGAACACATGTCAGAAAGTCAAGATAGAAGTAGAGGGAATATAAATTTTTAAAAAGCTTGGAAAATTATTCCTGATAAATAGCTTCATACTCCATCAAGAATCACTGAACCAGGCTACAATTGAAGATTAAATATAATAAGAAAAGAATGCAGCTTTTCAAATTGTAGCTTAATTAATAAGGAGAGTCAGATGATAAGAGAATTAAAATCATGTTTACCACAGGGGGGAGAAAAGAGAATAGAAATTCCATAAGCAGGTTGAAAACATAAGAAAATGAGCACATGATAATGGCAGTATCTCAAATCAGTGGAGAAAGGAAGGACCTATTAACGTGATGGTGGAATAACTGGATAGTAATTTGGGAAAAGATATATTGGACATATTCTTCATGTCACATGCCAGGACAATTTCTAAGTAAACTGAAGCAGAAATATTTTTTTAACTACACAAATATTAAAAGAAAACATGAGTTATATTTTGTTTGTTTGTAATCCATGAATATGATAAAGATTGATAATGTTAACTAAATCAATGTTTTAAATGCATGATAAAACCATGAAGAAAATAGAGAAGATAAATACATCAGGAGAAAGTATTTACAACTCACATGGCAAAGAATAACAGCTGTAATTATAAAGAACTTCTAAAAACACACCAAACAAAAAAATAGACAAAACATATTAATTTACAATTGATATGTAAGGAGATAAAAATGGCTTAAATACATTTAAAAAAAATCAAGTTCTCAGGGTTGGGTGGCTTAGTCACTTAAGCACCTGACTCTTGATTTCAGCTCAGGTCATGATCTCTAGATTCATGAGTTTGAGCCCCCATCAGGTTCTGCGCTGACAGCATAGAGCCTGGCTGGGATTCTCTCTCTTTCTCCCTCTCTCACTAAATAAATAAACTCTAAAAAAAATGTTCAAGCTCTTTCATGTTAAGATATACACAGCTTAAAACTAAGCTGAAATACCAATTTTGATCTTAAGATATAAAATATCTGACTTCAATATTCAATAATACACCTTACTGGTAAAGATATACATAAAAGAGTCCTCATATGAACTATTGATAAGAATACAAAATGGTGTTACATCCTAGCAATATCTATGAAATTCACAATGCTAACTTCTGACCCAATGATCCTAATTCTATCTTAACAATACATGTGCAAAAATGCAAAATAACCCATGAATTTGTTGCAGCATTGTTTTAAATAGCAAAAGATTGAAAAATACTTAAATGAAAATCAGAAAAAAACTGTATAAATTATACATTATGGAACATTAAGTAACTATAAAAATTCGTGAGGAATATCTCCAAATAAGGGCTCTGGGGGAGTCTACAAGGTATAAGTTAAATGAAAACAATTAAGTTGGAAAAGAATATGTCCAGGATGTTAATTTTTATTTTAAAATGGGGATATATATGTTGGGTTTATATATATATATATATATATATATATATATATATATATATATATATATATAAAATTTATAAATATATATTTTATAAAGAATAATAGAAATATTTTCAATGGTAAACAAAAAAAATAAAAATGGTTTCTTATAGAGAAAGAGAAAACAGGGCAAGGGACAAGTATAAGAGTTAGATTTTTCTGAATATGTCCTATTTTATAGTTTTGACACTGAAATCCTGTAAGTGTTTTTACATAATTAAAAATGAAATTAAATCAAAAGAAAAATGTTCTCCTAGGTAAGTCATACAGTGAATCTCAAAAAATTTCAAGATCAGCACCTTTAAAAAGTATGTTCTCTGACTAAAATGCAATCAAATTAGAAATCAACAACCAAAAGATATATAGAATAGTAAAATTGGCAAAAAAAAAATTAGTAGGCCTTTCTCCAAAATAGATATTAAATAATAAACAAATTAAAAGATGCTCAACGTCATTAACTGTTAGGGAAATGCAAATTAAAACCCCATTAAGATACCATTTCACATACACACTAGAAAGGCTCTAATCAAAAACAGATTATAACAAGTGCTAGCAAAGATGAGAAAAAAAAATAGAACCCTCATACATAAGTGGGAATGTAAAATGCACCTGCTTTACAAAAGACTTTAAATGTAAATAGACTAAAGACTCCAATCAAAAGACAGAGTGGAGTCACTGAGTTACCTAAATCTATTCTCCTACTGCATGATTCTTCTTTTGTTCAGCTTCACTATTTGCCATTATTTTGTCTTCTATGTCACTAATTCATTCCTCTGATTCTTCCAGCCTACTGTTCATTGCATCAAGCCTGTTTTTAATATCATTTATTATATTTTCGTCTCTGATTGATTCATTTTTACCTCTATTATCTCTGTGGTAAGGGTCTCCCTCATGTCTTCTACTCTTTTCTCAAGCCCAATGAATATCCTTATGATGGTTGCTTTAAATTCTCTATTAGGCATGTCACTTAGATCTCTAGCTATGGACTTCTCTTTTTCTTTCATCTGGGACAAATGCCTCAGTCTTGGCATTTTGTCTAAGTCTCTGTCTTCTTCCCTGTGTTAGAAAAGCCAATTATGTCTCCTTCTCCTAAAAGTAAGGGCCTTATGAAGAAGTCATGTAGTTCCCAGAGCCTGGAGCTTCAGGGAGTGTCTCCAGTGTGTGCTGTGTGCAAACTACTATTGTGTTTTGGCTGCTCTCTCCTTCAGGCCAGTTATCTGCAGAGGCTCTCCTTGCCTACAGCGGGCTGTTTGGTCCCTGCCCTGAATGTAGTGACTCTTAACTGGGTGTGCTCTGGTCTGCTTGTGAAATGAGACTTGTCACCAACTCCACTGGAACTGAGGCACTGCAAAACACTACTGGGCATTGCCCAACGAACACAAAAAAGTTTATTTAAATGGATACATGCACCCATTTGTTTATAACAGCATTATCTACAACAGCCAAATTATGGGAACAACCCAAGTGTCCACCTACTGATGAATGGATAAAGAAGATGTGGTATATATACACAATGAAATATTATTCTGCCATAAAAAGAATGAAATCTTGCCATTTGCTCCATGGATGGAGCTAGAGAGCATTATGCTAAATGAAATAATTCAGTCAGAGAAAGACAATGATTTCACTCATATGTGCAATTTAAGAAATAAAACAAGTGAGAAAATGGGGGAAAAAGAGAGAAAGAGGTAAAGCAAGAAAGAGATTCTTAACTATAGAGAACAAACTGATGATTACCAGAGAGGAGGTAGGTAGTAGAATGAGTGAAATAGGTGATGAGGATTAAGGTTGCACCTGTTGTGATGAGCAATGGGTGTTGTATAAAAGTGTTGAATCACTGTATTGTACACCTGAAACTAATATTATACTGTATATTAACTAACTAGAATTTAAATAAAAACTTTAGGGGTATCTGGGTGGCTCAGTCAGTTCAGCGTCTGACTCTTGGTTTTGGCTCAGGTCACAATCTCATGGTTTGTGGTTTTGAGCCCCACATCAGGCTCTGCGCTGACAGTGTGGAGACTGCTTGGAATTCTTTCTCTCTCCCTCTCTATAACCCTCCCCACTCATCTTCTCTCTCAAAATAAATAAATAAACTAAATTAACTAATTAAAACTTTTTAAAAAGGCCACCTACTAAATGGGAGAAGACATTTGCAAATGATATATCTTATAAGGGGATGATATCCTAAATATATGAAGAACTTATGCAACTCAACATAAAAACAAAGCAATCCAATTAAAAAATGGGAAGAGAATCTGAATACACATTTTCCAAAGAAGAAATACAGATGGGAAAAGAAACATGAAAAGGTGCTTAACATTACTACTTAAGGAAATACAAATCAAAACAATGAGATGACACCTCACATTAGAATGGCTAGAATAAAAAGACAAGAAATAACATGTATTGGTGAGCAGGTGGAATAAAATCAAACTTCATGAAGTATTGGTGGGAATGTAATTGGTGCAACCACCAGGGAAAACAGTATGGAGTTTCCTCAAAAAATTAAAAATAGGAATACCATATGATCCAATATTTCCGCTACTGGGTATTTATCCAAAAACAAAAACACTAATTCAAAAATACACATGTATCCCAATGTTTATTGCAACATTATTTACCATAGCAAAGATATGGAAGAAACCCAGTGTCCATTAATAGGTGAATGGATAAAGAATATGTGGTGTATATACACAATGGAATATTAGGCACAAGAAAAAATGAAATCTTGCCATTTGAGCACGGATGGATGTAGAGGGTATTAGGCTACATGAAATAAGTCAGTCAGAGAAAGACAAATACAATATGATTTCATTTATATGTGGAATCTAACAAACAAAACAAATGAGCATACAAACAAACAACAGACTCTTAAATACAGGGGACAGACTGGTGGTTGCTAGAGGAGAAGTGGGTTGATGGATGGGCAAAATAAAGAAAGAGGATTAAAGAGTACAAACTTCCAGTTATAAAAAAAATAAGTCACAGAGATGTATAGTACAGCATAGGAATATAGTCAATAATATTGTAATAACATATATGGTGACAGATGGTGACTACGTTTATTGTGATAAACACTGAGTATAGTTTTTTAATTACTATGTTGTACATTTAAAATTAATAAAACATTTTATGTCCACTAATTTCAATAATAAAAAAGGATATGTATATTTTTTTATGTTATATAAGATTAACATGAAAAAAACAGCAAAAGGGGCATCTGGTGGTTCAGTCATTTAAGCTCAGGTTATGATCCACAGTTGTGGGATTTACCCCTGAATCAGGCTCTGTGCTGAGTGTGTAGCTGCTTAAGATTCTTTATCTCCCTCTCTCTCTGCTCCTTCCCTGCTCACACACTCTCTCCTGCTCTTTCTCACTCTCAAAAGAAGGGAAGGGGAAGGGGAAAGGAAGAAGAGGAAGAAGAGGAAGAAGAGGAAGAAGAGGAAGAAGAGGAAGAAGAAGAAGGAGGAGGAGGAGGAGGAGAAGAAGAAGGGAAGGAGAGGAGATGAGAGGAAAGAAAGAGAAGGGAAGGAGTAGAGGGGAGGGGAGGGGAGGCAAAAGACAAAAAAGAAAAAAAAACAGCTTTCCACATGGAAAAACCATAAATTGGATTTCACCACATACTATATACCAAAATGAATTCAAGACAGATTAAAGGTGTAAAACATCATAAACAAGACTTTTTAACTTTTGTATTTTTAAAAAGTTTTTAAATGTTTATTATTTATTTTTGAGAGAGAGACAGAGAGAGAGAGAGAGAGAGGGAGGGAGGAGTGGGGGAGGGGCAGAGAGAGAGGGAGACACAGAATCTGCAGCAGGATCCAGGCTCTGAGCCGTCAGCACAGAGCCCAACACAGGGCTTGAAATCACAAACCATGAGATCATGACCAGAGCCAACGTCAGACACTTAACTGACTGAGCCACCCAAGCGCACGGATATAACTTTTGGATTCTGATTGATCTTCATATAATGGCAGCCACATAAATCTGTCCATAAATATCATGCACAAAAGATGTAAAATTGAAAACAGTTACAAAGGAAACCACATATACCATGCCCTATCATTGCTAGGAGATAGGAAAAACCATAAATTTCAAATTGTGTGTGAGTAAAGAAATAAACCACAAATTCCAGCTGCAATACTATTGGAGTGTCCCCCACCACTTGAAGCTATGGATGCAGAGAAGAGAAGAAGCTTAAAGATCCCAAGTGAAAGATGCAAAAGGTGTGGAGGACATAATAATGTCTCTAAAAAGAATGTCCGTTACTAAATGCTAAAAATATGGGAGATTAGAATGGCTATTAAACGGAAAAGTGTGGGAAGTTATGTAAACCCCTTCTGGAATCATTTAAAAACTCAAAGTTTTCTGGTAACCAATTCTTAAACATGATGTATTTTCCTGATTAAGTTACATAAAAACGTTTACCTTAAATGGCCATACATAAAGTTTTGATTACCAAATGTGACACATCAACAACAGAAAAAAGAACAAAAACAGTACATAGAAAGTCATGAAGAGGAGATAACAATAATGATCTTTGTTTTTTCAGAATTATACCAGAAATCTTTCTCTCCTCCAAAAAGTCAATCAGTCAATACAAAAACAGTCTTACTTTTTCTTTTAAACTCCTGTGCTTCTGTGAGTGCTCTGGATTCAGAGTGACTGCTAAGCCTATTTTCATATCTGATTGGATTTCTTTCTTTTTTAAGGCTGAATAATATTTCAGTGTATGTATTTTTTTTTTCAATTTTCATTTATTTTTGGCTCTTGGGGCAATGTTATCTTGTGTATGTATTTCTTTATCCATTCATTCATCCATGGACATTTAGGATTTTTCCTATCTTGGTTATTGTAAATACTGCTACAGTGAACATGGAAATGCAGATACCTATTCAAGATCCTGATTCTACTCCTATGGATAAACATCCAGAAGAGGAAATGCTGTACCATATGGTAGTTACATTTTTAAATTTTTGAAAATTTCCATAATGTTTTCTGTAATGAGTGTACCAATTTACTTCCCACTAATAGTATAAAAGGATCCCCTTTTCTCCACATCCTCACCAACATTTGTTTTCTTTTGTTTTTTAAAAGTATCCATACTAACAGGTGAGAGGTGAAATTATTTCACTTTCGTTTTGATTTGTGTTTCTCTGAGGATTAGTGACGTTGAGCACATCTCATATTTGCTGACTATTGGTAGGACTTCTTTGGGAAAATGTCCGTTCAGGTTCTTTGCCCATTTTGTAATGAAGTTATTTGCTATTTTGCTATTGAGTTGTATGAGTTCTCTATATATTTTGGATATTAACCCCTTATCAGACAAATCCTATGGGAATATTTTCTTCCATTTTTTTCACTTTGTAAATTGTTACCCTCATTATGTGCAAGCTTTTTAGTTCGATGTGACACTGAATTCATTTTTCTAGTATTTTGTGGAGAATTTTTGCATCTATACTCTTCAGGAATACAGCCTTTAGTTTTCTTCTCTTGTAGTATCCTTATGTGCCTTTGGTATCAAGGTAATGTGGGCCTTATAAAATGACTTTGGAAGTATTTCTTCCCCTTCAATTTTTTGGAAGACTTTAACAAATATTAACACTAATTCTTTAAATGTTTGGTAAAATTCACCAGTGAAATCATCTGGTCCTGGACTATTCTCAGAAAGTTTTTAATTCCTGATTCAATCTCTTTATTTGTAATTGACCCATTAAGATTTTATATTTTTTTCATGATTCAGACTTGATACATTTTATATTTCTAGGAATTTATCCATTTCTTGTTAGGTCTTCCAAGTTGTTGCCTATAATTGTTTATAGTAGTCTCAATATCCTATGTATTCTTGTAGTATCAGTTATAAAGTCTCCTTTCTTTCACTTATAATTTTATTTATCTCAATCTTCTCTATTTTTTATTAGTTTAGCAAAAAATTTGTCTAGTTTTTTATCCTTCCAAAAACAAATTCAGTTTTCATAATCTTTTCTTTGGTTTTTCTACTACTTACTTTTGCACTATTTTATTTCCTTCCTTCTGCTAGCTTTTGGTTTAGTTATTATTTTTCTAGGTCTTTGAAATGTAATGTTAGATTGTTTGAGAACTTTATTTTTCTTAAGTATCTGTTGTTATAAGATTTTAGAAATATTTTTGCTGTATCCTATGACTTTTGTATGCTCTATTTCCATTTTTGTTTGTCTAATATATTTCCCTTTTTATTTCTTGTTTGGCCCAATGATATTTCAAGAGTGTGTTGTTTAGGGGTGCCCGGGTGGCTCGGTCGGTTAAGCGTCCGACTTCAGCTTAGGTCATGATCTCATGGTCTGTGGGTTCAAGCCCAGCATTGGGCTCTGTGCTGACAGCTCGGAGCCTGGAGCCTGCTTCTGATTCTGTGTCTCCCTCTCTCTCTGCCCCTCTCCTGCTCACACTGTCTCTGTCTCTCAAAAGTAAATAAATGAAGAAAAAAAATTTTTTAAGAGTGTGTTGTTTAATTTTCACATATTTGTTAATTTTCCAGCTTTATATTGTTATTGATTTCTCCTTTCACACCGTTTTGACCAGAAAATATACTACATGTTATTTCAATCTTCTTAAATTTGTTAAGATTTGTTTTATACCTAAAAAATGATCTATTTTGGAATATGTTCCATGTGCACTTTAGAAAAATGTATATTTTGCCACTTTTGGATAAAAGTTTCTCTAGATAGCACTGGGTGTTGTATGTCAGTGATGAACCCCGGGAATCTATATCAAAACCCAAGAGCACACTTTACACACTGTGTGTTAGCCAATTTGACAATAAATTATTTAAAAAAAAAAAAGAAACTTTTTAAAAGAAACTTTTTTTTTAGATGTCTTTTAGATCCATTTAGTCTTAAATCCATTTACTGTTTCCTTATTGATTTATAGCTGCATGATCTAAAGCTTAGTTTTAGTGTTGTTGAAATTGGGGTACTGATGGCCTCCACTATTATTGTGTTGCTATCTATTTATCCATTCAATTCTATTAATATTTGCCTTACATATGTATGTAGTCTGATATTGGGTGCATATAGAGTTTTTATATCTTTTTGATGAAGTGATCCTTGTATCATTATACAGTGACCTTCTTTGTGTCTTGTGACAGTTTCTGATGTAAAGTCTATTTTTCTGATATAAGGATAAATAACCCTCTCTCTTTTGGTTACTATTTGTATAAATATATTTATCCTTTCCTTCCCTTCTGCCTGCATGTGTTCTTAAAGGTAAAGTTGAGTTTCTTATAGGCAGAGTTAGATAAAAAATGAATATAGTTGGATCTTCATTTTTCTAAAAAATCCATTTAGCCATTCTGTGCCTTTGATTGGATAATTTAGTCCATTTACATTAGAGAACTTACTGCCGATGTGTTCCTTGTTTTATAGGAAACTTACTATAAAACACTTACTGCCAATGTGTTCTGTTTTATAGTTTCTTCCCCTTTCTTCCTCTCTTGATAACTTCCTTTGTGACTTGATTTTTGTACTGGTTTGCATCAGTTGTTTTTTTCTTTTTTTTTTTTTAAGTTTATTCATTTTGAGAGAAAGAGAGAGAGAGAAAGAGAGAATTCATGCAAGCAAGGGAGGGACAGAGAAAGAGGGAGAAAGAATCCCAGGTAGGCTCTGTGCTATAAGTGCTGAGTCTCTTGTGGGGCTTGATCTCACAGAGATCGTGACCTGAGCTGAAATCAAGAGTCCAACACTCAACCCACTGAACCACCCAGGTGCCCCAATTTTGTTTCAATTCTTTTCTCTTTATCTTTTGTGTATCTACCACACAACATACACCTCTTCTCAAGTGCACATGGGACACACACAAAACTTGATTATTAATTCTCAAAGAAAACATAAATGTCACAAAGTAGAAATATTACAAAAAGTATTTTCTGATAATAATGAAATAAATCTAGAATTTAAAATAAAATTGAGAAACAAAAGGCCCAACCATCTTGAAATTTGGAAACCTGCACTTAACACTAAGAAAGGACGTACAGACAAAAACATTTAAAAGTCACAGAATTAAAGAATGAATTAAGTTGCCAAATAAAAAATTAAAAAGAAAGCAAAAATAATACAAACTATAAGAAAGAAAACAAACAAGATAAAAGTAGAAACTAATAAAGAACCAAAAATAGTCTATCAAAGCAATAAAACAAAAATCTTATTTTTAGAAAAAATTACAATGCAGACAAACCATAGCTAATCAAAGATAAAAAGGGATGAAGACACATGTAAATAATAAATGCTAGTGGAATTATTATCTGATAAACAGCAAATTAAAAAAAATCACTAAATACAGTGGTGCTACATGGGTGGAGGCAGGAGGCAAGGAAGATTACAGAAGTCAAAAGTATACAAGGGGAGTACCCAGCCTCGGGCATCTGGCTGGCCCCTCTTGTTTTTACTATCTTTTCTTCTCAATGGAAACTTCAGACACCAAACAAAACAAAGAATACAGAAATTATACAGATAGTATAGAAGTCACTAAACAACAATAAAAAAAAAACCCACCTATATCCCACAGAAATTAACAAAAACAAATCCTGAGGAGAGAGAATGTGATTTCCAGAGTTACTAAATTATAATATCCAAAATGTACACTTAAAAAAAAAACAAGTGTGTAAATTTTTTAAAAATATATGCCCCATGTACAAGAGAAATAAACAGAATCTATCCCTGAGAAAGCACAGATATTGGACTTACTACAAAAAAAGTTTTAAAAAACTTTTAAATAAGCTCAAAGAGAAAACAAAAAAAAAACAAAAACAAAAACAAAAACAAAAACAACCAAGAGAATGATGGATGAACAAATCAGGATATCAACGAAGATACGGAAATTATAAAAAGGAACCAAACTGCAGCTAAAAAATATAACAACTGAAACAAAAGGACCTGGAAGAAGTGAATATCCACATGCAAAAGAATTGCATCTCTACCTCACATCATATACAAAATGTAATGAAAACTGCATCATTGACTTAAATGTAAGAGCTAAAACCATAACACTCCTAGAAGAAAATACAGATATAACTCATGGCCTTGGACAGGCAGTAAGTTCTTAGATATGACACCAAAAGCGGAAACATAAAATTTTGGACTTTATCAAATTATAAGCTTTTGTGTAATTATATTATCAAAATTGGACTTTATCAAAATTACAAACTTTTGTGCAACAAAGGACATTATCAAGTAAGTGAGAATACAACCTAGGGAATAAGAGGAACATTTATTAACCACATCTCTGACAAGGCTCTAGCATCCAGAATATAGAAAAAAACAATTACAACACAGCAAGAAAAAAAGATAAACTACCCAATTTTTAAATGGACATAGGACTTAATAGGCATTTCTTCAAAGAAGATATACAAGTAGCCAAGAAGCACATGAAAAGATGCTCAACATTAACAGTTGTTAGGGAAATGCACATCAAAATCATAAGAAACCACTTCATACTCACCATGAGGCCATTTAATAAAAGGAAAATCATCATTGTTGGCAAAACGTGGAGAAATTAGAATTCTTATACACTACTTATGGGAATGTAAACTGATGCAGACATATAGGAAATTTTTTTTTCCAGTTTCTCAAAATGTGAAAAACAGAGTTAGCATATGACCCAGCAATTCCACTCCTAGGTATATACCCCCAAGAAGTGAAAAAAAGTTCTAAAAAATTTATACACACATGTTTACAGCCACACTCATCACAACAGACAGTGGAAGTTATCCAAATATTCATCAACAGATGAATAAACAAAATGCAGCAAATATTCCAAACAATAGAATATTACTCAACCACAAAAAGGAATAAAGTACTGATTCGTTCTACAATGTTGATAAACCTCAAAAATATGTTGAGTGAAAGAAGCCAGATATAAAAGCTGACTTGTTGTATGATTCCATTTACATGAAATATCCAGAATAGGCAAATCCACACACACAGAAAATAGATGGGTAGTTTCCAGGATCTGGGGGAAAGACAAAATGGGGAATAATAGCTTAATGGTATGTTTTCCTTTTTTTATTATTATTATGAAATTTATTGTCAAATTGGTTTCCATACAACACCCAGTGCTCATCCCAACAGGTGCCCTCAATACCCATCACCCACCCACCCCTCCCTCCCACCCCCCATAAACCCTCAGTTTGTTCTCAGTTTTTAGGAGTCTCTTATGTTTTGGCTCCCTCCCTCTCTAACCATGTTTTTTCTTCCCCTCCCCCATGGTCTTCTGTTAAGTTTCTGTAGCCGCTCTGGAAAACAGTGTGGAGGTTCCTCAAAAAATTAAAAATAGACCTACCCTATGACCCAGCAGTAGCACTGCTAGGAATTTCCCAAGGGATACAGGAGTACTGATACATAGGGTCACTTGTACCCCAATGTTTATAGCAGCACTTTCAACAATAGCCAAATTATGGAAAGAGCCTAAATGTCCATCAACTGATGAATGGATAAAGAAATTGTGGTTTATATACACAATGGAATACTACGTGGCAATGAGAATGAAATATGGCCTTTTGTAGCAACATGGATGGAATTGGAGAGTGTTATGCTAAGTGAAATAAGTCATACAGAGAAGGACAGATTCAATGGTATGTTTTCTTAATGGATGAAAATATTTTAGCACTAAGAAGGGTGATTGTGCAACTTGTGAATGTACAAAATACCACTGGATTATTCACTTCAAAATGATAAATTTTACATTATGCGGATTTAACCTCAATTTTAAAAAGGTAAAAGATATAAATACTCTGAAAACAGATAAAAATATAGCCACTTGCCTGGCTTCCTCCCCCAGAAGACTTGCTCACACCACATCTTCCAACTCGTAAGTTTTGTGGAGCCTTGCTTCCAGTGGTGGTGGCAACAGGTCTCATTTCATAAGCAGACCAGTGCACACCTGGTTAAAATATGTCACATTCAGGCCAGGGACCAAACACTGTGTACAATCGGCAAAGAGCCTCCACAAACAACCGGTCTAAAGGATAAAGTGGCCAGGACAAAACAGCAGAGTACATGTAGCACACACTAGAGACTCTCCCAGAAGTGCCAGGCACTGGGGAACAAGGGATACTACACAGCAGGGCACTATGGGACCTCTTCCTTTATAAGGCCATCACTCTCAAGAACAGAAGACATAGCTGACCTTCCTAACCACAAACAGGCAGAAACTGAGACAAAAAGAAAAGACAGAGAAATTTACCCCAAATGAAAACAGAATAAGGCCACAGCCAGAGAACTAACAAAATAGATATAAGTAACAAGAATAGCAGGAGATTTTTCAACAGAAAATTTCCAAGCCAGAGGGTATGGCATGATATATTCAAAGTGCTGAATGGGAAAATCTGAAGCCCAGAATACTCTTTCTCACAAGCCTATTAAGAGAAGGAGACACAAAGAGTTTCCCAGGGCATAAAGCAACTGCATTTTCAGGGAGTCCAAACTACTGAGAAAATTTCTGTCTGCTACATAATTCTCCCCTATACAAAGAGTTACACAAAATACTGCCATCATAAAAGCAGTTAATTAATAGCACTAATTGTGCTTGGGTAGCGACCAAGTTCAACTCAGAGACTTGGTGTTGCCAGCCAGAAATGAGTCTGTTATGAGAATTGTCTCCTAGAATCACATTGGTTTTCTAAAGAAAGAAGAAAAGTGGTTAATGAGTCACCTAGGGGGTGACATCTGTTTTTGTAAATCACCATCTCCTTCCCCTATTAAAATTTGGTTTTTGTTTTTATCTAACCATCTATCATCTATCTATCTATCTATCTATCTATCTATCTACCTACCTACCTACCTACCTACCTATCTGCCTCTTTATATTTTGCCATGAAGGCAAAAGAAAGCTCTTGAAAAACAAGGAAAGCAAATAAAAAATATAACAGGAAGGGGATAATTGCATCAACAATTGTAGCATTGCAATGTCCCTCAGCCTTTGAGTAACTTCTTCTAACAGTATAAACCAAGAGGTTCTGACAGATCAGCCTCATTCTATATTATTCTAGCTTTGGGTCTAAGTTTGTAGTCAACCAAATAAATCAAACTGTTAGGGTTAATCCAAGCCATCTGAGCTAACATATTAAATACAGAATCATTGTTTAGTGTACTAATATCATTAAATATGGCCAATCCAACATTTTATTCCTTCCATCCAAGTCAAACACTCTTAGGATCCATTCCCATATATAACGTTCCAGGTGTCTATGGATACAGATATGTAAAATCTTACAGTTATTTTGGTGTATACTGCATCTAGTCACGGATTCCATTTTGTCCCTGACTCACCGGAGCTTTCTGGGACTTGAGCCTGACTATAGGACTAGGAACAATGTGAAGAGGTGGGAACAGGCACTGGTAATTGTCAGCAGTCCCCCTCTGGTAACCAACTCAGAAGAGGTCATTATAATTTTCAGATAAGCACAGACAAATCTCTTTATATAGAGAAAAGAAAAGATGCTCCCACCAGTAAATGAGGATTGAAAGATGTTCTGGTTTCTGAGTCTCTAACCAAACTGAGACTGGTCTCTGGAGCTCTAAAACTATGCATCCACTAAGTATCCACTTTGGATACTTCAACTTTGGGTATTTCCACTTTGGATACTTCTGACATTTAACATGACCATATCTGAACATAATATCTATATCACTGAACAGATTCCTACTACTAGAGTATTTATTCATAACCTCTACTACCATGGGAAATGTGAATCCACCATGATATGGGTTATTTTAACAGAGAGTATCACTATCTACTAAATAATACTTACGATTGAAATTGTGATCATTTTGACAGAAGATGGACATAATGACATCTCTTCTGCTTCCCAAAGATTTGCAAATGAAATGCAAACACACTTTGGAGAATGTCAGGAATCATTACATCAAATATATGCAGGACTAGTAATTCTAATTATTCAGGCTGTGTTCCCTCAGAAGAAGATCCAAAAACAAAAATTTATTGCCAGTAGTTTGTTTGGAAATTGATTTTTGAAAATCTCATCAAGGGAATAGGAAGTGAGACAGAGATGTGAAGGCTGCTTATGTTGATAAATGTAACTGGGGTGCAAGCCTAGAATGGCCCTCTAGGTTACTCTATAAATTCTGTGGCTTAGAATTGTCCCATTTTAAGGGAAAGAAACTGGAATACTTTTTCATTTGTAAAGGGTGCAATAACTCCTTAGTATTTCCAGTCCAGAATACTGTGCAGGATAGGAAGGAAGCCAGAGGAAAAACCATCAGGTAGACTTCCAGCTGCTGGAAGTAGAAAACTATCTCTTTCTTTGAAAACAATAAATGCAAAGGTATATTCCACTTTTTAAAGAACTCAGGCCACATTTTACCTTATCCTGTCAAAGATTCTCTAACGTGATGGCTGTTTTCAATTTCACAAAAGGAAGACTTAAAACAGAAGTGACGAGCTGTAGTGGCACTGTTGCTCAGAGCTAATAGTTATGTTCCCCTCTATTACCCATTCTAAAGCCCCCATCATCAGGCAGTTCTTCTGATGATCTATGTTACTTGACTACTGAGACGATCCAGTTTTTTTAAGAGTAGTTTGAGCCCTGATTAATATGTTCTTGTTAATCTACTGTTGCTACAATTGCCCTATTATAGTTATCATACATCATGAAGCCAACAAGCCATGCCTCATTGAATCCCTAGTTTTAGAAAATCTCTTTGCTGTATCATCTATTAAGAAGCAACCTGGTATTTATCCACTATGGGATAAAAATGAGGTAACTCAGTCTTCTGAATGCTCATCTTCAAATCTGAGGAAAGCCAAATGACATAAAAGCAGTTAAACATTTTAGGTTTATTATAACCCATACTGTGTCTCCCAAAAGAAGCATTCTCCCCACTAAAACAAATCCTAAAATTTGAAAACAGAAAACAGAAGATGCACAAGAACTTCACTGGGATTTATGATGAGACACTACTGTTTTATCTATCCCTTTGGTTTACATAACCTATATATTTTATCCACAGGGGACATAGCACATCTAAAGGACACTGGTTCAAAACATATACCTTAAAGTATAGATTTTGACTCTGCAGGGTATCATCTTCAAGCTGGTGCCTCAGTTGTAATTTTAACAGGCTATCCCAATGTTCTATCAGATAAATAGCTCCCAGTTGTGCAATGTATAATAGGAAAAATGGGTTCCTTATTTATGTGTGTTTTGTGCACTTTCTTTGCTATAAAGTGTGTAGTCTTGGTCTAAGGAAATAATATACAAGATTTCATATTGGAAATCAGACACTGTGAACACTTGGATAGTGGTACTGGCCAGAACATTCGAGGTAGGAAAGGTAATACATACTCATATATATGAATCCCCACGAGGATAAATCTCTCTCTCCTCCAGTTTAGAAAGGGCTCAGTGTCAGTAATTACTCTCAAGTGATTGATTTCAGCCCTCAAAACATGGTACCATTTCAAGGATCTACTTGTGCTGCTGAATAGGTCAAACATTCTACAGTGGTAGTAACTCGTAAAAATTCATGTAACAAAAAGCTCATTCTAGGACCTATATATAGCTTTCCTTTCTACCAGGATGTCTTCTTCATTCATGGGTCCATCGGGAAAACATTAGGTTAGCTAAGGAAAGCTAACCATTTATTCTTTCAATTACCTAGTTCAATACATTATATCTAATGATTCTTTAAATTATCCATGTTCAAATAAGTTGAGTAATTTCAGGCTCCTAATTGAAACCTGACTGAAACATTCCATTCCAATAAAAAAGAAAAAGAAATACTTCAACAATTCCACTAGGGAATTCTCCAAACATGTAAGAAGAAAAAGCGATCTAAACTTACTCCTTTAGAAATATGTGTATTTTTTAAAAAGATAAAACAGTTTATATGACTGAGATAAAATAAAGGGTCTGTCACACCAAGACACAACAATCAGAGTTCTTACTCAGTTATAAACTTTTCTAGGAGGAGGATCAAGGGAAGATGGCGGCGTAGGAGGATGTTGGGCTCACCACGCATCCTGCTGATCACTTAGATTCCACCTATACCTGCCTAAATAACCCAGAAGACTAGCCAGAAGACTAGCAGAACGGAGTCTCCGGAGCCAAGCTCAGACGAGAGGCCCACGGAAGAGGTTAGGAAGGGGGGCAAGGCGGTGCGCGCTCCACGGACTGGCGGGAGGGAGCTGGGGCGGAGGGGCGGCCTGCCGACAAGCAGAGCCCCCGAGTCTGGCTTGCAAAAGCGGAGGGGCTGGACGGAGTGCGTTCCGACAGCAAAAGGAACTTGACATCTGGAAGGTTATAAGCTAACAGCTCTGCTCGGAGAACGGGAACGCTGGCGGACAAAGGGAGGGAGAGTTGCTGAGCCCCAGGACAACAGAGCTCAGTTTGGTGGGGAACAAAGGCGCTCGCCAGCGCCATCTCCCTCGCCCATCCCCCAGCCAAAATCCCAAAGGGAACCGGTTCCTGCCAGGAAACTCACTTGCACCACGCAAATAACCCAATGCTTCTGCGGATCTGCTTCTGCGGATCCATCCCTCTGGCGGGTCTGACTCCCTACCAGTGCCAGAGGGCCCCTCTCGAAGCGGATCTCCGAAGGAAAAGCCAGCTGAGCCTACCCCTCCCACCCCTGTGCACCTTGCCAATCCACCCCAGCTAATACGCCAGATCCCCTGCACAAGCCTGACAGTGTGCAAGTAGACCAGACAGGCCACGCCACCCCACAGTGAATCCCGCCCATAGGAGAGGGGAGGAGAAGGCACACACCATTCTGACTGTGGCCCCAGCTGTGGGCTGGGGGCAGACATCAGGTCTGACTGCGGCTCTGCCCCACCATCGCAAGTTATTCAAGACAGCACAGGGGAAGTGCCCCGGTTCACTCCAGGGACTATCCAAAATGACCAAACAGAAGAATTCCACTCAGAAAAATGCCCAGGAAATAACAACAGCTAATGAACTGATCAAAAATGATTTAAACAATATAACAGAAACTGAATGTAGAATAACAGTCATAAAATTAATCACTGGGCTTGAAAACAGTATAAAGGACAGCAGAGAATCTCTTGCTACAGAGATCAAGGGACTAAGGAACAGCCAGGAGGAGCTAAAAAATGCATATCAATGAACTGCAAAATAAAATGAAGACAACTACGGCTCGGATTGAAGAGGCAGAGGAGAGAATAGGTGAACTAGAAGATAAAATTATGGAAAAAGAAGAAGCTGAGAAAAAGAGAGATAAAAAAATCCAGGAGTATGAGGGGAAAATTAGAGAACTAAGTGATGCACTAAAGAGAAATAATATATGCATAACTGGTATTCCAGAGGAGGAAGAGAGAGGGAAAGGTGCTGAAGGTGGACTTGAAGAAATAATAGGTGAGAACTTCCTGGATCTGGGGAAGGAAAAAGGCATTGAAATCCAAGAAGCACAGAGAACTCCCTTCAGACATAACTTGAATCGATCTTCTGCACGACATATCATAGTTAAACTGGCAAAATACAAGGATAAAGAGAAAATTCTGACAGCAGCTAGGGATAAACAGGCTCTAACATATAAAGGGAGACCTATAAGACTCGTGACTGATCTCTCTACTGAAACTTGGCAGGCCAGAAAGGAATGGCAGGAGATCTTTAATGTGATGAACAGAAAAAATATGCAGCTGAGAAACCTTTATCCAGCAAGTCTGTCATTTAGAATAGAAGGAGAGATAAAGGTCTTCCCAAACAAACAAAAACTGAAGGAATTCGTCACCACTAAACCAGCCCTACAAGAGATCCTAAGGGGGATCCTGTGAGACAAAGTACCAGAGACATCGCTACAAGCATGAAATCTACTGACATCACAATGACTCTAAACCCATATCTTTCTATAATAACACTGAATGTAAATGGACTAAATGTGCCAACCAAAAGACATAGGCTATCAGAATGGATAAAAAAACAAGACCCATCTATCTGCTGTCTACAAGAGACTCATTTTAGATCTGAGGACACCTTCAGATTGAGAGTGAGGGGATGGAGAACTATTTATCATGCCACTGGAAGTCAAAAGAAAGCTGGAGTAGCCATACTTATATCAGACAAACTAGACTTTAAATTAAAGGCTGTAACAAGAGATGAAGAAGGGCATTATATAATAATCACAGGGTCTATCCATCAGGAAGAGCTAACAATTATAAATGTCTATGCGCCGAATACAGGAGCCCCCAAATATATAAAACAATTACTCACAAACATAAGCAACCTTATTGATAAGAATGTGGTAATTGCAGGGGACTTTAACACTCCACTTACAGAAATGGATAGATCATCTAGACACATGGTCAATAAAGAAACAAGGGCCCTGAATGATACATTGGATCAGATGGGCTTGACAGATATATTTAAAACTCTGCATCCCAAAGCAACAGAATATACTTTCTTCTCGAGTGCACATGGAACATTCTCCAAGATAGATCACATAGTGGGTCACAAAACAGCCTCTCATAAGTATACAAGAATTGAGATCATACCATGCATACTTTCAGACCACAATGCTATGAAGCTTGAAATCAACCAAAGGAAAAAGTCTGGAAAACCTCCAAAAGCATGGAGGTTAAAGATCACCCTACTAAAGAATGAGTGGGTCAACCAGGCAATTAGAGAAGAAATTAAAAAATATATGGAAACAAATGAAAATGAAAATACAACAATCCAAACACTTTGGGATACAGCCAAGACAGTCCTGAGGGGAAAACACATTGCAATCCAGGCCTATCTCAAGAAACAAGAAAAATCCCAAATACAAAATCTAACAGCACACCTAAAGGAAATAGAAGCAGAACAGCAAAGACAGCCTAAATCCAGCAGAAGAAGAGAAATAATAAAGATCAGAGCAGAAATAAACCATATAGAATCTAAAAAAACTGTAGAGCAGATCAACGAAACCAAGAGTTGGTTTTTTGAAAAAATAAACAAAATGGATAAACCTCTAGCCAGGCTTCTCAAAAAGAAAAGGGAGATGACCCAAATAGATAAAATCATGAATGAAAATGGAATTATTACAACCAATCCCTCAGAGATACAAGCAATTATCAGGGAATACTATGAAAAATTATATGCCAACAAATTGGACAACCTGGAAGAAATGGACAAATTCCTAAACACCCACAAGCTTCCAAAACTCAATCAGGAGGAAACAGAAAGCTTGAACAGACCCATAACCAGCGAAGAAATTGAATTGGTTATCAAAAATCTCCCAACAAATAAGAGTCCAGGACCAGATGGCTTCCCAGGGGAGTTATACCAGACATTTAAAGCAGAGATAATACCTATCCTTCTCAAGCTATTCCAAGAAACAGAAAGGGAAGGAAAACTTCCAGACTCATTCTATGAAGCCAGTATTACTTTGATTCCTAAACCAGACAGAGACCCAGTAAAAAAAGAACTACAGGCCAATATCTCTGATGAATATGGATGCAAAAATTCTCTAGAAGATACTAGCAAATCGAATTCAACAGCACATAAAAAGAATTATTCACCATGATCAAGTGGGATTCATTCCTGGGATGCAGGGCTGGTTCAACATTCGCAAATCAATCAACGTGATACATCACATTAATAAAAGAAAAGATAAGAACCAATCGATGCAGAAAAGGCCTTTGACAAAATCCAGCACCCTTTCTTAATAAAAACCCTTGAGAAAGTCGGGATAGAAGGAATATACTTAAACATCATAAAAGCCACTTATGAAAAGCCCACAGCTAACATCATCCTCAATGGGAAAAAACTGAGAGCTTTTTCCCTGAGATCAGGAACACGACAGGGATGCCCACTCTCACTGCTGTTGTTTAACATAGTGTTGGAAGTTCCAGCATTAGCAATCAGACAACAAAAGGAAATCAAAGGCATCAAAATTGGCAAAGATGAAGTGAAGCTTTCACTTTTTGCAGATGACATGATATTATACATGGAAAATCCGATAGACTCCACCAGAAGTCTGCTAGAACTGATACATGAATTTAGCAAATTTGCAGGATACAAAATCAATGTACAGAAATCAGTTGCATTCTTATACACTAATAATGAAGCAACAGAAAGACAAATAAAGAAACTGATCCCATTCACAATTGCACCAAGAAGCATAAAATACCTAGGAATAAATCTAACCAAAGATGTAAAACATCTGTATGCTGAAAACTATAGAAAGCTCATGAAGGAAATTGAAGAAGATATAAAGAAATGGAAAAACATTCCATTCTCATGGATTGGAAGAATAAATATTGCCAAAATGTCAATACTACCCAAAGCTATCTACACATTCAATGCAATCCCAATCAAAATTGCGCCAGCATTCCTCTTGAAACTAGAACAAGCAATCCTAAAATTCATTTGGAACCACAAAAGGCCCCGAATAGCCAAAGTAATTTTGAAGAAGACCAAAGCAGGAGGCATCACAATCCCAGACTTTAGCCTCTACTACAAAGCTGTCATCATCAAGACAGCATGGTATTGGCACAAAAACAGACACATAGACCAATGGAATAGAATAGAAACCCCAGAACTAGACCCACAAACGTATGGCCAACTCATCCTTGACAAAGCAGGGGAATATCCAATGGAAAAAAGACAGTCTCTTTAACAAATGGTGCTGGGAGAACTGGAAAGCAACATGCAGAAGGTTGAAACTAGACCACTTTCTCATACCATTCACAAAAAGAAACTCAAAATGGATAAAGGACCTGAATGTGAGACAGGAAACGATCAAAACCCTAGAGGAGAAAGCAGGAAAAGACCTCTCTGACCTCAGCCGTAGCAAGTTCTTACTTGACACATCCCCAAAGGCAAGGGAATTAAAAGCAAAAATGAACTACTGGGACCTTATGAAGATAAAAAGCTTCTGCACAGCAAAGGAAACAACCAACAAAACGAAAAGGCAACCAACGGAATGGGAAAAGATATTTGCAAATGACATATCGGGCAAAGGGCTAATATCCAAAATCTATAAAGAGCTCACCAAACTCCACACCCGAAAAACAAATAATCCAGTGAAGAAATGGGCAGAAAACATGAATAGACACTTCTCTAAAGAAGACATCTGGATGGCCAACAGGCACATGAAAAGATGCTCAATGTCGCTCCTTATCAAGGAAATACAAATCAAAACCACACTCAGATATCACCTCACGCCAGTCAGAGTGGCCAAAATGAACAAATCAGGAGACTATAGATGCTGGCGAGGATGTGGAGAAACGGGAACCCTCTTGTACTGTTGGTGGGAATGCAACTTGGTGCAGCCACTCTGGAAAACAGTGTGGAGGTTCCTCAGAAAATTAAAAATAGACCTACTCTATGACCCAGCAGTAGCACTGCTAGGAATTTACCCAAGTGATACAGGAGTACTGATGCATAGGGGCACTTGTACCCCAATGTTTATAGCAGCACTCTCAACAATAGCCAAATTATGGAAAAAGCCTAAATGTCCATCAACTGATGAATGGATAAAGAAATTGTGGTTTATAGACACAATGGAGTACTACGTGGCAATGAAAAAGAATGAAATATGGCCCTTTGTAGCAACATGGATGAAACTGGAGAGTGTGGTGCTAAGTGAAATAAGCCATACAGAGAAAGACAGATACCATATGTTTTCACTCTTATGTGGATCCTGAGAAACTTAACAGAAACCCATGGGGGAGGGGAAGGAAAAAAAAAAAAGGTTAGAGTCGGAGAGAGCCAAAGCATAAGAGACTCTTAAAAACTGAGAACAAACTGAGGGTTGATGGGGGGTGGGAGGGCGGTGAGGGTGGTTGATGGGTATTGAGGAGGGCACCCTTTTGGGATGAGCACTGGGTGTTGTATGGAAACCAATTTGACAATAAACTTCATTTATTGAAAAAATAAATTAATTAATTAAATAAAAATTAGCTTTAATGGAAAAAAAAAGAAAACTGATCTCTTTAGTCATGAAAGAAATACTAGAATTCATACTTACCTCATAAGTTAAGTGTATAAAAATTAAGCCACAAACAATATTAAAAGGCAAAAATGGACTGGAAAAGATTTGCAGCAAATAGCATAAGTATATAGACTTACGTGGATAATCTTTATGTATACAAGTTTAAGAAAAACATAAGTTCAACTATAAAAATAAAAAAAACAAATTACCAAAACTCAATCAATAGGACAATAACCACTTGGAAAACTGTTCAACATCTGTAACAACTAAAGCAATGCAAACTGACAACAATTTTACTTGCCAAACTGGTACAAATTTGACAAATAATGATGTAGTAAGAAAGACAGTGATATATATCATAGGAGTTGGAATGTTCATTGTAATAACTGTGCTGCACATATATACATGGATAAAATAAAAGTAGCCTTTAAACATAAAAAAAAAATAAACTTTTCTAATAAATCAAGCATACAAGTAACTGTAAGACACAGATGAAGCAGATGTGGAGACTGCCAACATAACTCCCCAGGTTCTCCCTTGTTGCAGTAGGATGCTCTCTGGCCCAGATATATATATACATGAAGGATATCACTTACAAAAATGGAGGTATTTTTGTCATGACATATCTCCCTTTAATATTCTAATACTTACAGAGTAAACATTCACATATTGCTGTAGGCTGTGCTTCATAAAACATAAACTCCATGTTCATTTACCATGAGCAAACTAGAATGACAAGGTAGATCCTGCTAACATTCCATTATCTATCTTCTAATAAATAACACTAGGAAGAGATCTAGTTAGCATAGTTTCATGGAGATTTGACCAGGCCATTTGCTTCTGTTATTCCTATCTATTCTTTCCCCCTCCCCATATCTCTTTCTTTGTGCCTCTCTCTCTATTTACCCTACCCCTTTTTCTTGACAATGAAACAGAGAATGGTTATAGAGCAGTTACTAACACTTTCCGTCCAATAACCAGAATTTTTAAAGAGTATAACATTATAAGAAAGGAAAACTATAAACTAATTTATATAACCCTCCAACACAGATACAAAAATCTAAAAGGTAATAACACAAAAACAGTGATTTATAAGTAAGATAAAATACCAGGATATGTTAGTTCTATCCCAGAATGCAAGCTTATTTAAACATTTGGAAATCAATCAAAGGAATTCACCATATCAAGCATATGGAGGGAGAAAATCATACTAATATTTTTATAGCTACAGAAAAGGCATTCTAATAAAAGGTATACTGGGTTGAATACTGTCCCCATATCATGTCCACCCAGAACTTCAGAATATGACCTTCTTTGGAAATAGAATTTTGGTAGCTGTAATTAAGGTAAGGATCAAGATAACATCATACTGAACTAGGATGGACTTTAAATCCAATAGGTGTCCTTATAAGAGGCGGAAAAGGACACAAAGAGACGCAAGGAAAGAGGCTATGTGAAGACTTAGAGGAAGAGACTGAAATTATGTTGTCACAAGCCAACAAGTGCCAGGAGTCACCAACAGATGGAAAGAGCAAAGAAAAATTCTCACCTAGAGTCTTTAATGGGCATGTGGACCTGCCAGCTCCTTGATTTTTGGACTTCTTGCCTCCAGAACCTTCAGAAAATAAATTCCTGGATTTTTAAGCTACCAAATTTGTGGTAATTTGTTACAGCAGCCCTAGAAAAATAGTATAGAAGGGAACTCATTCTGATAAATAGTATTTACACAAAAACTACAGGACACATCATAGGTAATGTGATATATAAGAGCTTTCTCCCGAGACCAGAAATATATCCACATTCTTCTTACAATTACTTCTAGTTTGTATTTTACAAAAGGTTTCACAAGCAAAGTATTTAGTATACTATTGCCTGTTTCTTTCAACAAGTGGTAAAATAAATGAATTTTAAGAAGTGCCAAGGAATACAACAAAATGGAAAGACAGTTTCCAAAGTGTTTTAAAAGCAAAAAAAACCATAAGCAACAAAAGTTGAGCTGTTATCAAAGCAACACCAAAATCACAAGATTTTCAAAAACACAGACTATGTCTTAATATCAACTGAAACCTATGACATGAGGAATGAAACTCACATTGTTTTGAATTGAAAGTATAATATGATTTGCAAAACACTAAGAAGGTAACCAACTTATATAAAGCAGGATATCTCAACCTCAGCACTACTGGCATTTGGGGGAGTCTAAATCTTTGTTGTGGGAAGCTGTTCCATATGTTGTGGGATATTTGGCAGTAGTTCTGACCTATACTCAATAGATGCCAGTAGTAGCAAAGTTTAACCACCACATTGGGACAACCAAAAATATATCCAGACATTACCAAATGTTCCCTAAGGAACATCATTATCCTGGGTTGAGAATCACTATTTTAAGAGTAATTATGGATCTTCACTCAGTTCGTTCTTATGGAGCTCACATTACATGATACCTTCAAGCATTTAGTCTATACTAAGAACTAGCAACAAGTCAAACATGTCCTATTATAAGATTGCATCCAGGTGATATGATTTGCACCCAAATAATCAAGGAAGAAGTCAAACTTTCACTATTTGCAGATGATTTGATACTCTATATAGAAAACTCAAAAGACCACCAAAAAAACTGCTGAAACTGATACAAAAATTCAGTAAAGTTGCAAAATACAATATAAACATACAGAAATCTGTTCCCTTTCTATACACCAATAATGAAGCAGCAGAAAGAGAAATCAAGGAATTGATCCCAATTACAATTGCCCCCAAAACCATAAGATACCTCGGAATAAACCCAACCAGATCTCTGTTCTGAAAACTATAAAACACTGATGAAATAAATTGAAGAGGACACAAAGAAATGGAAAGACATTCCATGCTCATGGGTTGGAAAAACAAATATTGTTAAAATGCCTGTACTACCCAAAGCAATTTACACATTTAATGCAAATCCTATCAAAATATGACTAGCATTTTTCACAGAGCTAGAACAAACAATCCTAAAATTTGTATGGAACCACAAAAGACTCCAAATAGCCAAAGCAATCTTGAAAAAGAAAAACAAAGCTACAGGCATCACAATTCCAGACTCCAAGTTATATTACAAACTTGTAATGATAAGGATAGTATGGAACTAACACAAAAACAGACACATGGATCAATGGAAGAGAATAGAATACCCAGAAATGGACACAACTCTATTGCCAACTAATCTTTGACAAAGCAGGAAAAGAATATCCAATGAAAAAAAAAGACACAACAAACGATACGGGCTAAACTGGACAGCAACATGCAAAAGAATAAAACTGGACTACTTTCTTATACCAAACACAAAAATAAATTCAAAATGGATAAAAGACCTAAATGTGAGACCCAAAACCATCAAAATCCTAGAGGAGACCACAGGCAATAACCTCTTCGACATCGGCTGCAGCAACTTCTTACTAGATCTGTGTCCTGAGGCAAGGGAAACAAAAACAAAAATAAACTATTGGGACTTCATTAAGAGAAAAACCTTCTGCACAGTGAAGGAAACAATCAACAAAACTAAAAGGCAAACTATGAAATGAGAGGGGATATTTGCAAATGACATATGATGAGGGTTAGTATCCAAAATCGACAAAGAACTAACAAAATTCAATACCCAAGAAGCATATAATCCAGTTAAAAAATGGTCAGAAGACATGAAGAGATAGCTTTCCAAAGAAGACATCCAGATGGCTAAAAGACACATAAAAAGATGCTCCCATCACTCATCATCAGGGAAATACAAATCAAGACTGCAATAGATATCACCTCACACCTGTCACAATGGCTAAAATTAATAACAGAGGAAAACAACAGGTCTTGACAAGGATGTGGAGAAAATGGAACCCTCTTCCACTGTTGGTGAAAATGCAAACTGGTGTAGCCACTCTGGAAAACAAAGCTACTATAACTAAAACAGCATGGTACTGGCATAAATAAGTAAACAAACAAACAAACAAAACAAAAACAAAACATAGAACAAAAACAGAACAAAAACATAGACCAACAGAACATATAGTCCCTTTAAAAAACCTCACATGTACATAATCAACCAATCTTTGACAAAAATACAAAGAATACACAATGCAAGAAGGAGAATGTCTTCAAATAGTGTTGGGAAAACTGGATATCCAAATGCAAAAAAAAGAAAAAAAAATGAAATTGGAACTTTATCTTACACCACACACAAAAATCAATTGAAAATGGAATACTTAACTTGTAAAACTCCTAAAATGGGAAATGCTTCTATGCACTGTATTTGGCAATGATTTCTTGAACATGACACTAAAAACACAGGCAACAAAAACAAAATACACAAGTGGGACTGTGTCAAACATAAAAGCTTCTGCAGAGCAAAGGAAACAATTAATTAAGTAAAAAGTCAACATACAGAATGGGAGAAATATTTGAAAGCTATTTGAAAACTATGTATCTAATACAGATAAATATCCAGTATATACAAAGAACTCACACAACTCAGTAGCAAAACAAACAAACAAACAAAAACCCAAATAATCCAATAATTTCAAAATAGGCAAAGGACTGGGGTGCCTGGGTGGCTCAGTCAGTCAAGTGTCCAACTTCGACTCGGGTCATGATCTCACAGTTCGTGAGTTCAAACCCCACATTGGGCTCCATGCTGACAGCTCAGACAAAGCCTAGAGTCTGCCTTGGATTCTGTGTCTCCTCTCTCTCTCCCATATCCTGCTCTCACTCTGTCTCTCTCTCTCTCAGAAATAAACATAAAAAAAATCTTAATGGGCAAAGGACCTGAATAGACATTTATCAAAAGAAGAAATATAAGTGGCCAATAGGTACATAAAAAGGTGTTAAACATCAGTAATCATCAGGGAAATGCAAATCAAAATCACAATGATGTATTGCCTCACACATTACAGGGATTATAAAAAAAGACAAAAGAAAACAAATGTTGACAAAAAATGTGGAGAAAATGGAATTCTTATACAATGTTGGCTGGCAGGTAAATTGGTACAGTCATTATGGAACACAGTACAGAAGTTCTTCAGAAAAATTAAAAATTGAACTATGTTATCATCTAGAAATCCCCTTCAGGTATACATACAAAGGAAATAAAATCAATATATTTTCATTTCATAAAGATATCTACAGTCCTACATTCATTGCAGCATTGTTCACAATAGCCAAGATATGGAAATAATCCAATGTCCATCTAGGGATGAATGGATAAAGAAAATGTTTTATATATATATGCAATAGAATATCACAGAGTCTCAGAAAAGAAGGTAATCTTGTCATATGCAACAGCACATGTTACCTAAGGACATGATGAACCTGACGGACATCATGCTAAGTGAAACAAGCCAGTCAAAGAAGGACAAATGCTACATGATTCCACTTACATGAGGTGCTTAAATATCAAGTCAAAAAAAGACAGTAGAAAGCTGATTTTCAGGGACTGGAGGGGGAAATTAAAAGTTGCTATTCAACAGATATAAAGTTTCAGTTACACAATATGGGTGAGTTCTAGAGCTCAACTGAACAAAATTGTATCTATAGTTAATAATATTGTATTGGACACTGACAATTCTGTTTGGAGAATAGATCTCTTAAGTATCTTTACCACAATTAAAAAATAATCTGTATCTTTGACATCCTTGATGGTAGTACTAATTTCTACAATTCCTTCTAAAATGCAGCATTAATTTGCTTACTATTTTAGTAGATTGATTAGGCTTTATTTGCTTCCACTTGGCCTTTCTTAGCATAATAGCTTTTACTATGCTTCTTACGTAACATGTCTGGAAATTATGCCAATTTGTTAGTAAATCTATGCTGATCTGTATCTCAAGCTATAGACATAACCAAAGAATGGACTTAGGAAACCACAAAGCACACTGTGAGATGGGTACAGCCAAAATTTCATTGGCCACCTGACCTCCATAAACGTCTGTTTTTGACCTGTGGCCCACAATACCATTTTGATCCTCCAGAAATTTGTCAAAGTTCAGAATCAGTATATAATAATCCCTCAAAATTCTGATTATTTCAGAGCTCCTCTAGAGAGAATAGGAAAAATATTTCTAGTATAAAATAGTGACAACACAGAAGGGTCTTCCCTCAAGAGGATCCAGCCTTCTATTTGCTCAAGGAGATTTAGGTTGGTAAACTAGGTCAAGTCTCAGAATTTTTTGAGGGGCCACAATTCCCAATTATAGTGATTCAAGTCAGATTTCTGTTCACCAGACGTAAAGCATTTCTGCTTTTATATGCTCATCTTTCAGGGCTAGGAACACCATGATGACCTAACCACTGCCAAAGAACTCAGGGGCTCAAACCATTCTGACTCCTGCTTAGGCTCTGGTACCCACTTGAATAACAATACCTACCTTGTCTTTGCAATTTGGTACCACTATTTGGCATTTACCACTCAGGAATTCTATTAAAGAGCCCATGCAATGGCAGCTGTGCACACTGTTATTTCTGGCCTAGAGAGAATAGTCATCACAGAGCTATTCAGGGATATCAGGACTTTCTTCAAGAATCTATTTCTCAAAGTCTTGATAAATGGAGTGTTCCCTGTGACATGATTTGATGTGGGATCCAGGAGCAAATGGTCAAGAAAGAATTCTTGAGACATTTTCATTGCAAAAAAAAGGTGGTTTTATTAAAGCTGGGGACAGGACACATGGGCAGTAACAGCCATACTGGAATTGTGAGGAGTGATTAGTTATATACTCTTAGTTGGGCGGGGAGGTGGAGACAAAGAAGCTTCCAAAAGGATTTTCATATATTAACAAAGACGGGATCTAGAGGTCCGGCTATTGTAAAGCTAAGTTTGCTTTTTGCCTCTAGCAAAGCATTAACATTGAGACAGTTGGGAATTCCTGAAGGAATGTCATACTCTGCCTGTCTCAAGAATTTGTAAATGGGTTGCAAGTTGTTTTTTAATTTAATTTTATCTACATTTCCTTTTGCCTTTGTTCTCCACATCACCTGGACAGCCCTCCCACCCACCCTATGGTTTAACAGGTCTTACATGACAAATGATAAAGGTCTTACATGATAATACATGCTAGCATTCCAATTTGTATAAATGTTTGAATACCTTCAATAGTATAACAAGGAAATTCTAAAATATCAACGTAATTATATGTAGTCTGCCTTGGGGCACAGATTTCAGTGAGCCAACCAGGTAAATCATTATAGCTGATTCCAGACCCTTCAACTGACACATTGATGCTAGAACCTCTACTTAATGAGTCCATGTAAAATGGTCCTAATCCTTTCCTTCTCTGCCAACTGAATCTTATCTTCTATCATTAGGTGACTGATTATATACTGGGAGCTGAGGAAAATAAGGACAAGGGGAATTTTTCAAAAGGACTTTCATATGCTTAAGAGGACTCACAAGATACTGGAAGCCTAGCTGTGTCAAGCTGAGGCCCTTTTTGCTCTCCAGCAAAGTATTAACATTAAGACAGAGCTCCTGGAAGAATGTTATACTCTGCCTGTCTCAAGTATTTGTCAATGGGCTGCAAGGTTATAGGGAAATTTAATTTTATCAACATTTCCTTCTGCCTTTGTTTCCCACATCACCCACCTCCATTACCATTGTGGTAGTTCTACCAGGACAGGAAAGCCATGAAAATCAGAAGTTTCACTGCTACTACCATAAAGGGCTGACTTGATTTGGAGCATGGAAAAAAAAAAAAATCTCTCTGGTGTGTCAGAAATAGTAGTAATCCCTGTGGCAAAGGAATGTAAAAGGCCACAATCATAGCTAGGCTGAAGCTACTATTCTGATGAAAACAAAAAACCAACTGGCAGACTAACCAGAAATTAATAGGGAGACTCAGGGAATGAAACATTCAAAGTAAGCTCTGATAAGTTCTAGCATTTATCTGGTGTCTTAGTTTCTTATTGGTGCTATAATGAATGACCACAAATTTAGTGGCTTAAAACAACACAAATTTATTATCTTACACTTTTGGAGGCCAGAAGTCCAAAATGGATCACTTGGGCTATGTTCCTTCTAAAGGCTCCAGGAAAAAATTCAGGAAAAAATTAATTCCTTGCTTTTTACCATTTCAGAATGATACAGTTTTGGAGTGATGGGTTCTGGAGCCAATGGCCAAGAAAGAATTCTTGAGACGTCTTTGGTGCAAAAAGGTGGTTTTATTAAAGCATGGGGACAGGACCCACGGGCAGAAAGAAAATCTATAAATATCACTTGTAAAAATATAGAAACTAAGATTTAATATTTAGAAAAAAAATAAAATCACCTAAAATTCCACAAACTAGAGACACTATGTTGTAAAGTCTAAATATTACCATATATATATTTATATGTAATGTTTTATATTTTATAATCTTTTTTAATTAATCATAAATATATTTTTGTTTATCTGAAGTTCTAATTTGTTTCATGTGTTTTAAAATCTTATAAACATAGATTTAAGTGTATATAGAAGTTCTCTTTCTTATTCATGTAGCAAGTAGCTTTTCATAGGTTATTATGATAACTATACTGTCCTTCTCAATTAGTGAATTTTTCCAAATATAAGGTGATGGTTTTTGTTCAGCAATATTTCTATAGCATGCTTTATGCTAACAGTATAATCTGAGGAAAGTTCCAGATACTCTGTAATGACTATACATATTTTGTTTGAGGAAAAAAACAAAGAGGAAAGTGTACTTTTTCTAGTTTTACTGTATTTGATTTAGGATCTACTTGGGAATGTGGGATGCTGAGGTTACTCTGTTAGGAGAGTATCATGACAGAGAGTGGCTGTCTGGCTTCCACACTGGTTACCATTCTTCCATCTGTGTGTAGGTGTCAGTGAGTTCAATTCCCAAAGTCACTTGTTGAAGATGGACTCTCCATCAAATCTCCCACAGGGGCTTCTTGGCCCCTAGATTTTGCTTACTATGTCATCTTGAACTTTGCACTATGAATGTTAATGAAGACTGTCATTTAACAGTGCCTACCTTGTGTCAGAAATTGTGCTACTGTTGTTTACAAAGTTAGGTAAAAGCTCCTTTTCTCAAAGGAATCATAGTTGATAATGAAGAACTAATATGCATAAGAAATTATAATATACTTTATTATAAAGATTTACAAGATAGTTCATAGACAGTACTCTGCTTAGGGTGGTCAATGAAAACTTCAGAGTAGCTGGCTTTTAATCTAAATTTTGAAAGATAAAGGAAGAGGGGAATAAACATTTCTGCCAGATAGTTTTGCCCATATAACCTCAAATATTCATGACATCTGAGGAAGCTAGACACCTCCCATTTTATAGAAAAATAAATACCATCAGCATAATTGGCTAGCCTTCCCTAGTTTATACAGCTTACACATGGCAGAACTACGTGATAAGCAAGTCTATCAGGCCTAGGAGCCAAAGATGGTTCCACTTTGTTATGACCAGGAATGATACAAATAAAAGTACATGAAAGAGCTGATAAATGTGAAAAATACAGCAATGTGTTCAGTTCATAAAGGGTCTTCTGTAATATGCAACTGAATTTTAAATATCCTGAATGATAGAACCAAAAGCTGAAGTTGGAAAGTAATATGACCACATTTGATTTTTAGATAGACAAATCTGAACGCAGACTATAGAATGGACTAAACTGAGCTAAGAGTGGAGGCAGACAGGTCATTCAGAAATGAAAAATACATAAACTTAAATAAAATGGACAGTGAAGATGAAGAAGAGGAAACAAAACAAATATTCAGGAGGTGTAATTTTCCACCTGGCATATAAGGTGAGAGGGGAGAAAGGGTGCCTCAAAGATTCCTGGATTAAGCATCTGAGAGAACAGTCATGATATTTCCTAAGGCATTAAAAAAAAGAATAAAATCATGAGTTCAGCCTTGCATATGTTGAGGTGCTTTCAGCATGTCCATTTATGTAACATAGTACAGTCCTGGATATATTATTCTAGAGCCCAGGCATAGAGCTATAGGTACAGAAATCTTTGTAAGTGGGGAGTAGTTAAAACAGCAAAGCACGTTTGAAATTAAAAAAAAAAAATTAGGTCTCGTGAGTTATATTAATACTCAAAAATAAGCAGGGAAAAAATCCATGCATCAGTGAAAGACACAAAAAAGGTGTTAGAAATACAGGAGAAAATTGAGTTCTCTGCTATACAAATATTAAGATGCATTCAGCTTAAAGTAACAATGGCTTATTTACAGTCTCTTAAAAAAAAGTAAGTTTTTATTTTTCTCACGTTACAAGATACCAGAAGGTAGACCCTTGCTGATATCAAAGACCTTTTAGACTGGATTTTTTTTCCCCATCTGTTTGTACTACCGTCCTTAACATGTGGACACCCAGAGCTCAGGATTGCTGCAACTTTAAGCACTGCATTAATATTGAATGCAGGAATAAAAAAGCTAAACAAAGAGCCTTCTCTACATCAATCTTTAAATTTTAATCTGGGAAAGAAAATCTTCCACAGAAGGCATTATTCTGTATCTCATCAATTGTAGGCTACATGCGTGCCCCTCTTACACCAATCCATGGCCAAGTCACATAGATTATCATATTTCATCCCAGGGCTAAGATAAGAACCTACCCTCTCCCAAAATTGAGAAATCTCCACCAAATGCCTAAACAGATAAGCGGTCTCTTAAAATGGACTGGGGTGGAAAAGGCTTTGGGATAAGAAACATATATAGTAACTAATGACAGAAGAAATCTCAAAAAAAAATGCATGCTCAATAGTACCAAATTTGGAGAATAAGTATGTAAAATAAAGAGTGAAAATTGAATATTATATGTGAGATTTTTACATGTAGACTATTGTGTGCTGAATCCCTGGTGACATTTCTAAAAGGTCTTTCTGAAGTGCAAGCTTGTTTTGGCTTGTTCAATAAATAGAATGTATAAGTTAAATAAACTTAACTGTGAAGGGTTTGGGAGAGAAAGGAAAAATAAGAAGGCTCCCACCATTCCGTCCTTGACAAATCTGATTTCTGAAGGAGTGACTCTATGTGTAAGAGATCAAGGGAAGTGAAAAGTTGAGATGAAGGAAAATGGCTGATTGATGCATCTAGATCTTTGGGGAGTTCTAAAGTATATTTGGAAGTGCTAGCTTTGAAGAGCGCAGAGCATTGGTTAGGAGCATGCATTTTCAAGTCCTACAACTCTTGATACAGTCCTAGCTTTGCCACCTCATCTTTATGAGGCTCAGTTTCATTTGTGAAACAGGGATAATAAAACTGAATCTATCTTATGAAGTCATTAGAAGGCTTGAAAGAGATAATGTACTTAACACAATGCCCTAAATATTGAAGACACTTAAATCTGTTACCTGTGATGATTAAAACTGATTAAGTATTAATTATAATTTACTAACTTTTACTCTCAGATATACAGTAAATTACTAATTTACTAATCTTTACTCTCAGATACACAATATTTTATTTAATTTTAGCTTGTCATTAAGTAATCTGTATATTAAAGTAGTCATGGACCAATGGTGATAATCATGTCATGAACCAAGTATTAAAATTATTGACCCTGTGTCCCTGAGTTCCATTTAAATTTAGAAAGCCCAATGTAAGAAATGATGGGATATGTTCAAGTAATTTTGTCAAGGTAACCTCTATAAGGCCAGTGAAAAGGTAAATATTAAGGGGCTAAGAAAGGTTCAGGTAAGAGAATATAGAATTAGTGTGGAAGTATTAAGGATGTGACAGAAGAGACAACATTTACATTGTGTGGGAACACTTAGGGGAAGGGTCAGGAAAATGATCAAGAAATCTTTGAGAAAAATTAAAATGAGGTTTAACTATGGAATTAAAATTAAAATAACCCCTTTGGCTCTATCTGCAAAATTTACAATCATATTTTTTTTCTTTCAAATATCCCCTCTATATAGTGATTTGTGGCTAACCTTATTTCTTCCAAATTCTTCATTTTTCTCCTTTCAGTCAATTATATCTAACTTAATTAGCAAGGAAAACAGGAAAGCTATGTTTCTGCCAGTGATACTTACCCTTTTTAATTTTTATCATCCGGTCACTTGAAAAATCAGCTCTCCTGTTCCAGTCAATGGATGGTCTAAATGATTCTGTGGTCACTGAGATTGTGTTACTGGCCTTTCTTGCTCTTGGGAGAAAAAGGGTGTTTGTTTGTTTGTTTTTATCTTGATATGTTCTTTGCTCTATTTAGTGATCATGCTGGGAAATCTTTTTATTTTGTTTTTGATAATTTTTGATTCTCACTTACATTCTCCTATGTACTTCCTGCTGGCCAACTTGTCCTTCATTGATGTGGGCCTCTCTTCTATTATAGTCCCCAAGACAATCAAAGACCTTTTAAGTGAATGCAAAGTAATTTCTTTCCAAGGTTGTATGGCACAGATATGCTTCATCCACATCATAGGAGGAGTGGAGATGGTGTTACTCATTGCCATGGCATTTGACAGGTGCACAGCAATCTATAAGCCGCTTCACTACCTGAACATGATGAACCCTAAAATATGTGTTTCATTTGTAATCACTGGATGGGTAACTGGGCTGATTCATGCTATGTCTCAGTTTGCTTTGATTATAAACTTGCCTTTTTGTGGTCCTAATGAAGAAGACAGCTTTTACTGTGACTTCCCAGGATCATAAAACTTGCATGCACAGATGCAGCCAAGTTTGAGTTTATTATTGCTGCCAACAGTGGCTTCATGAGCATGGGCACCTTCTTCCTGCTACTTCTTTCCTATGTCTTTATTTTGGTCACTGTCTGGAAACATTCTTCAGGAGACTTATCCAAAGCATTTATCACTCTGTCAACTCACATCATTGTCGTGGTTCTTTTTTCACTCCATTCATGTTTCTCTATGTATGGCCTTTCCCCACATCATCAACTGATAAATACCTGTTTGTTATTGACTTTGCTATCACCCCTGTCACGAATTCTGCCATCTGTACATTACTGAACAAAGACATAAGGGTATCAATAAAACAACTGTGCAAAAAGATAGCATATTCCAGAATTTGTTGACCACATATATTTTTGAAGCTTTAAAACGAAATACCCAATTGCATGCTGGCTGTCTCCACTTAGGTACTCCAAATGTAACATACCTTGAACAAACTCATCATCTGCCATCCTAATCCTGCTACTACTTCACTTGTGGAGTATAAGACCATTACCATGATGGAAAATGTAAATACATCACACTAAAAATTGATATTCTTACAGCAAACAGCATCATCGGACAAAAACGTTTTAAATTTGAATTTCTAGTTATTTTGCAAATGAAAGGATATAATAACATGGTTTCTGCTATTCATAAAGTCTAAAAATAATCTGTAAAATGTCATAATGAATCTCAAGCATTATCAAACCAAATTGTTACATATGTATGTGTGTATGTGTACATATATGCGTGTGTGTATATGTGTGTGTCTGTGTGTGTGTGTGTGTGTACACAGTGGCTTTAAAAGAAGACTGAGAGACAAAATCAGAAGGTAAGGAGTTTATTTAGAAGGGACTGCTAGGAGACTGGTTCGGAAGTGGAGACATGAAACACAGAAAACAAAGACAGCAGAGGATGTATTAACTAATATCCTACTACTGTGAACATTAGGGTACAATCCTACTGTGGCCCTCTAAGTGACTGTACATATTCTATGACATTTAATTGCTTCACTTGAGAGGGAAGCTGTTTACTTCTGTGTTGGGGTAGCTCTGAGGCATTGACTCCATGGCAGTTACAGGCTTCCCCACATAGTGGGTTAAGCAGTTATGACATCTAAAGAAAAGTCTTCAGGCAGAGTATCTCTGCAGCTTATGGTGTAAAACAATCTACATTCTTGGGAATATTATGTGCAGAAGGATATATGCATGGCATCAAAAGCATCAGAAACAGTCCACATCTTCCCATGCTCAGAGACATTCATGCTCCATATAAATTCACTCCATCATTATCAAACACAGGAGTATTAATGAAACAAGTGTTAATGGGTTCTATACACTGCACATGTTCCCAGGAAGATATTCACTATCTTCTTCCTCCCTAATCCATTCTAGATTTCCCACACATTTGTCCAGTACTTCTGCTGGTCTAGATAACGTGTCCAGATCCATATCTTCTTATCTAAGAAGTTGAAATCCGTGATTACCATGATCTTATCAGGCTGTAATCACTGCAATTGCCCATTTAGAGTTACGACCAAGTATAGTACCAATTCTATTTTTCTGGGATAATGACAGTTAATTATACTTCGCATGACAGTAGCTGTTCTTTGCTGATCTATAAACACAAGGAAATAGGGGCCCCTGGGTGGCTCAGTCGGTGAAGCGTCTGACTTTGGCTCAGGTCATGATCTCACGGTCCGTGAGTTCGAGCCCCGCGTCGGGCTCTGTGCTGACAGCTCGGAGCCTGGAGCCTGTTTCGGATTCTGTGTCTCCCTCTCTCTCTGACTCTCCCCCATTCACGATCTGTCTCTCTCTGTCTCAGAAATAAAAATAAACATTAAAAAAAATTAAAAAAAAACACAAGGAAATCAAAATGATCAGTGAGCTACTAAAACTTTAGGTTTATTAAAATGCTTACTCTGTTCCCAGAAGAAGCATTCACTAACCCCCCAGTGGAGGTCAAAGTTGTAGGTCCAGAAAGCTCAAGTTCTCGAAGGAAGTGATGGTTAACGGAGCCACTTTCACCATCTACTTTCATTTTCCAAACCTATGCATTCTAGAACGTAATACTTTATAATGTCCATTGGTTCAAAGTATGTATTGCATGTTAAAGCACAAAGTGTCTCCCCAAATGCACTCACTTATACCTTTACTTGCACCATTAAAAGGCTATTCTCATGTTCTATCATACGGACAGCTTCTGCATGACACAGCATATTACTGCACCAATGGATCACTTGTTTGTGTGCTCACTGTTGTACTTTCTAGGCTGTAAAGATATTTCTTTGCCCAAAGCAATGTTATGAAGGATATTAGACATTCCGTATGTCTTTGGATCACTTAATGGCCAAGGTACAGTTGTCACTTAATGGCCAAGGTACAGTTGTAAGGATAGTCAAAGCCATACATGGAAAACATGTTTATCCCAGTAAGAACTGTCCGCTCTTCTTCCAGCGTGAAAAAGACCTCATGTAAATAACTAGTCATCAAGTTGCGATTAAATTCATCCAGAGATAAAACCACATCAGGGTTCAGCATGTATCTGTGCTTCTGGAAGGACATTCAACAGTGGTTGTCACTATAACTGCCTTACTGAGAAGAAACCATACTGAAAGAATCCATGCAAAGACTTCATCTTTAACATTTAAAACTACTTCATTCAAGGGCTCAGGGGTACAGAAAGGAACCATGAAAAGACTTCATCCTTACTATTCAGAACTAACCACTTCATTCATGGGCCTATTATATAAGCACTAGAGTAGGTGAGCCAGGTGATCAGCTCTGCTATTTAACACTATTCTTGGAGTGTAGTAAGAACAGAAACATAAATAAGAATTTACTTGTATTTCTTCATGCTTTCTTCCAGCTAAAGAAGCAATTATATCACATATCAATATGACCCATGTGTAAGTAACCACTATTCACTTTAAGTGACAATCCCAGTTATACAGAAATTTAAAAACTGATCCACACTTATGAGGACAAATATCATAGACTAGAGTCATTTGACAATTCCCAGCAAAATACAAGGTTAATTATGTTTTTTGTCTGTGTGTTTTTGGTGTTTTGCTTTATTTTGTTTTTTGCTTTCCTTAAACACATGAAATAAACAAGTAACCCATTTGGTATGAAATGGAGAGAATAAATGAAATATCAGCCACAGAAACCAATATGTTAACATTTAAGAAAAGGTTGAGGTAGGAAATATGTTGAATGTACACTCATAATAATGAAAATACAATGATTAGAATAGTAAACAAAGTACAGGACGGATTTAAGTTTTATCCTACAGTAAATGTGGATTCCCAAAACAGGAGTGAATAAATCCATATACACACAAATAATTAAGCATTTGAACAAACAAAATGGTTAGGTTCTTCACACCATACAAGACACGTGTTCAAAATAAATTGGATCAAAATATTTTTTATATTGTGTCATAAAACAGCTTTTTTTTTTAATATATGAATTTTATTGTCAAATTGGTTTCCATACAACACGCAGTGCTCATCCCAAAAGGTGCCCTCCTCAATACCCATCACCCACCCTCCCTTCCCTCCCACCCCCCATCAACCCTCAGTTTGTTCTCAGTATAAAACAGCTTTTAAAACTGTTGGTGGAATTCATATAGTTGTTCTATAAAATATGGAATTTTAAACAAGGCAACGCAAAGAGAAAACATGAACAAAGACTATATTTTGCCAGACTAACTTTAAATTTGTCAAAAACAAATGGAAAGACTTCTGCTTTTTAGTTCTGCACGTAAGAAGTTTGGAATAATTACTCTATCCTAACAAGTTAAAAGTGGAACAGACTGAAAAATCAACAACTCTTCTTGGGTTCAAAAGAGAGGGGAGGACATGGGGCAAACTGCTACCCCAAGATTAGAGAGACAGACAGGCAAATATGGGCCATCATAGCTTACTGAAGCAGATACAAACCTAAACCATGATTGATGAATTCCTGGGGGGTAGACAACTCTGAGAGTTAAAAACTGTCCAGGAGGACATACCCATAGGGAGCATCAATAATACTGTGAAATTTACTTTAGGCAGCTTGACCAGATTCACCTAATAAATATTTGAGAAAAACTTCCTCAGACTTTTGGCAGAGGGAGAGGAAAAGGAGCCATTTGGAAATATGCCAGAGCACTCTGATTTTCTCAAAAATCCCTGCCCTCAGGGAAACTAGTTAATCAAAATCTAACCTACTAAGTATAAGAGTAACTGACCTGGGAAGGCAAATATCCAACTCTAGCCCACTCCAGCCATCATGTCCCATCTAAGAGAAAAGAAAAAAGTGAGAAACACTTGTGAAGTTTACAGTTCGGAAACAGACTCACTCAAAATCAAGACTTAATTATAGCACTACATAAGTCTTCCTCTCTACTCACACCTCACCACCACATTACCAAATGCCTATTTATAGCAGTTTCTCTTATTGAGTATGTCATGTCTACCTATCAAGAAGAAATCACAAGATATACTTAAAGGCAAAAGCAAAATTTGAAGAGACATAACAAGCATCAGAGCTAGACAAAGCAAGAATGTTGGAATTATCAGACCAGAAATTTAAAACTATGATTAATATATTAAGAGCCCTCATGGATAAAGCAAACAGCATGCAAGAACAGATGGCCAATATAATCAGAGAGATGGAATTCCTAATGGAAAAAAAGAAATACTACAGGTCAAAAACACTATAACAGACATAAGCCATAAAGAATGCCTTTGATGGGCTTACCGGTAGACTGAACACAGATGAGGGTAGAATCCCTGAGCCAGATGATATATTAATAGAATCCTTGAAAACCAAAAGGCAAAGAGAACTAAGAAGAAAAAAAAAACTAGAATGGAATACCTAAGACCTATGGGATGACTAAAGAAGATGTAGCATGTGTAATGGGAATATCAGAGAGAAAAAAATAGAAAAAGAAACAAAAATATATTTGAAACAGTAATGACTGCGAATTTTCCCCCAGCTTAATGTCAGACAACAAGCCACAGATCCAGAAATCCCAAAGAAGACCAAGCTGGATAAATCCCCCCCAAAAATACACCTACGCGTATCATTTCTGAATTGAAGAAATCAAAGGTAAAGAAAAAAAATCCACAAAGAAGTCAAAGAAAAAATATCACCCTACCTATTAAAAAAATAAATAAATAAATTACATCCAACTTTTCCTCAGACACCATGCAAAAGAGAATAGAGTACAACATTTAGAGTATCGAAAGAAAAAAAAGTAGAGCCCTAGAATTCTGTACCTTTCAAAACTATTCTACAAACGTGAAGGAGAAAGAGATACATTCTCAGAGAAATAAAAATTGAGTGAATTTGCTGCCAGGAGACTTGCCTTGAAAGAAAAGTTAAAAGAAGTTCTTCAGAGAGAAGAAATCCCAGCAACTTATTTTATAGGTACTGAGAAACTGATTCTAACGCTTACATGGAGAGGCAAAGACCCACCATAGCCAACAAAATATTGAAAAACACAGTTCAAGGAGTGACATTACCTGACATCAAAGCTTACTATAATATTACTTACTCTGGGTATTAGTGTGAGGTTTTAGCAAAATTTCCTCCTTCTCTAATTGTTTAAATTCATGTTATGCAAAAATAAAGACTAAGTTTTTAAAAACGTACTATAAACCTATAGTAATCAAGACAGTGTGGAATTGGCGCGGCGCGCGCACACACACACACACACACACACACACACACAAAGATAGGTAAATCAATGGAATAGAATACATAACTCAGAAATAAACCTGCATAAATATTCTCAGCTGATTTTTTGCAAAGGAACAAGACATTATAATGCAGCAAAGATAATCTCTTCAACAAGTGGTGGTAAAAAAAAAAAAAATACCCACATGCAAAAAAGGAAAAAAAACAAAAATCTATACACAGACCTTACACTCTTCAAAAAAAATTAATGCAAAATTGATAATAGACCTAAATGTAAAATGAAAAAATACAAAACTTCTAGAAAATAACATGAGAAAACTTGGATGATCCTGGATATAAGGATGCCTTTTTATTTTCTTACTGAGGTATAATTTATATATAATATTATGTTAGTTTCAAGTGTGCAACATTATGATATTTGTATATTTTGCAAAATTATAGTAATGTCCTTTTACATACAACATCAAAGATACAATCAATGAAAGAAATAATTGATGAGCTGGACTTTACTAAAGTTAAAAACTCTGCTCTGCAAGAGACTATATCAACAGAATGAGAAGATTAGCCACAGACTGAGAAAAAATATTTGCAAAAGAGACATCTGATGTTGAACTCTCTAATAAAAGAGTTAAGTGGCTAAATGATTGAAAGAAAACCTGCCTAAGTGACATATCAGATAAAGGTTTAGTATCCAAAATCTATAAAGAACTTATCTAACTCAACACCCAAAGAATAAATAATCCAGTGAAGAAATGGGCAAAAGGCCTGAATAGACAATTCTCTAAAGGTGACACCCAGATGGCTAACAGACACATGAAAAGATGTTCAACATCACTCATCACCAGGGAAATACAAATCAAAACTAGAGTGAGATAACACCTTACACCTGTCAGAATGGCTAAAACGAACTCCTCAGGGAACGACAGATGTTGGCGAGGATGTGGAGAAATAGGAACCCTTCTGCACTGCTGGTGGGAATGCAAACCGGTGCAGTCACTGTGGAAAACAGTATGGAGGTTTCTCAAAAAATTAAAATAGAACTACCCTACAACCCAGCAATTGCACTACTAGGTATTTATCCAAAGTATACAAAAATGTGGATTCAAAGGGCCACATGCACCCCAATGTTTACAGCATCACTACTGACAATAGCCAAAGTATGGAAAGAACCCAAGTGTCTATCGACTGATGAATGGATAAAGATGTGGTATATATACACAATGGAATATTACTCAGCAATCAAAAATAATGAAATCTTGCCACTTGCAACAACATGAATGGAACTAAAGTGTATTACGCTAAGTGAAATAGAGAAAGACAAATACATGATTTCACTCAAATGTGGAATTTAAGAAACAAAACAGATGAACAAAGGAAAAGGAAAGAAAAAATAAGATAAAAACAGAAAGGGAGACAAACCATAAGAGACTCTCAATTCCAGAGAACTGAGGGTTGCTGGCGGGGTGTTGGGTGGAGGGATGGACTAAACGGGTGATGGACATTAAGGAGGGCACTTGTTGGGATGAGTACCGGGTGTTACATGTAAGTGATGAACCACTAAATTCTATTCCAGAAATCATTATTACATATATGTTAACTAACTTGGATTTAAATTTAAAAAAAGAAAACCTGTCTACATGAGACTAACTTCACCTAAGAACATACATAGTCTCAAAAGTATAGAAAAAGATACTCCATGCAAATGGAAACCAAAAAAGAGCAGTGGTAGCTATACTTATATAAGATGAAATAAACTTCAAGTCCAAATGTATAACAAGAGACAAAAAAAAGGTCATTATGTAATAATAAAGGGATCTATTTATCAAGAGGCTATAACAATGGATAGATCACTCAGACAAAATCAATTAGGAAACAATGAACATCAACCAAACTTTAGACCAAATAGACCTAACAGACATATACAGAACATTCATCAGAGGAACAGAACACAAATTCTCAAGTTCACATGGAACATTCTTCAGGATAGATCATATATCAGGTCATAGAACAAATCTAAACAAATTTTAAAATATTGAAGTCATACCAAATGTCTCTTCTAGCAACAATGATCTGGACCAGATCAATAATAGGAGGAAAACCGAAGAAATTACAAATACATGTAATTTAAACAACATAATCCTGATCAACCAATGGACCAAAGTAGAAATCAATGGAAAAATCAAAAACTATTTTTTAACAAATGAAAATGGAAATACAACATAGCAAAACCTATGGGGTGCTACAAAAGTAGCCCTCAGGGAAAATCTACAATGACAAATGCCTGCATTAAGAAAAAAGAAAGATCTCAAAACACCTCACTTTACACCCCCAGAGAACCAGAAAAAGAACAAGCTAAACCCAATTTCACATAAGGAAAGAAATTATTAATATCAAAACAGAAATAATAGGATAGAGACCAGGAAAATAATAGAAAAAATCAACAAAAATACAGAAATCCTCTTTTCTTCACAGTTTAGCTTTATGCGGTTTCAGTTGTCTGTGGTCAACCATGGTCTGGAAACAGATGATCCTCCTTTGATGACTCATGAGAATGTTAAGAGCAGCTTCTGTCACAATGCCTATGTATATCATTTGTCCCACTCTATCTCATCACGTAGGCATTTTATCATCTCATCATCACAAGAAGAGTGGATAAGGTACAACAAAGTATTTTGAAAGAAAGAGAATACATTCACACAACTTTCATTACAATATATTTTTATAACTGTACTATGAATATTTTACTGTTGTTAATATCTTACTGTGCCAAATTTGTAAATTAAACTTTATCATATGTATGTATTCACAGAAAAACACATAATACATAAAGGGTTTGGCAGTATCTGCAATTTCAGGCATCCACTGGGGCTCTTGGACAAATCTCCCACAGATGGGGGGGCCTACTCTCAGATTTTTTTCCAGGTTTATTGAGAAATAAGTGACATACATCACTGTATATGTTAAGGTGTACAACATGATTGTTTGATTTTCATATATTGTAAAATGATTACAATAGATTTAGTTAATATCCATCATCTCATATAGACACAATAAAAAGAAAAACAATTCTCTTTGTGATGAGAACTCAGGATTTACTCTCAACTTTCCTACATATCACATAGCAGTGTTAAAAGTCATAATGCTGTACATTACATTCCTACTAATTTATAATTAAAAGTTTGCACACTTTAACCACTTTCCTCCAATTCCCCTTCTCCTACCTCTGGTAACCACAAATCTTATACCTTTTTCTGTGATTTGGGTGTTTGGGGGTTTTGTTTTATGTTTCACATATAAATGAGATCATACAGTATCTGACTTTCTCTTATTTCACCTACCAAAATGCCTTCAAGGTTCATCCATGTTGTCTCAAATGGTAGGATTTCATTGTTCTATAGGGCTGAATAATAATCCGTGGTATATATATACACATATACCACAACTCTTCATCCATTCATTATTCACTGGACACCTAGGCTGTTTTTATGTCTTGGCTCTTGTAAATAATGTTACTATGAATTTGGTGGTGCACATATCTTTTCAAGTTAGTTTTTATTTCCTTTATTATATTCCCAGAAGTGGAACTCCTGGATCATATAATAGTTCCATTTTTAATTTTTTGAGGAAACTCCATACTGTTTTCCATAATGGGGTTACCAATTTATAATCCCATCAACTATATACAATGTTCCCTTTTCTCCACAGACATACCAGCACTTATTTCTTGTATTATTATTATTATTATTAATTATTAATTATTATTGCCATTCTAACAGGCATGAGGAGCTATCACATTGTGGTTTTAATTTGCATTTCCACAATGACCAGCAATGAGCATTATTTGTGTACTTGTTGGTCATTTGTACATCTTTGGAAAAATCCCCACACAACTCCTTTCTCCATTTTTTATTGGAATATTTGGGTTTTTTGCTCTTGAGGTGTTCATAGATTTTGAACATTACCCTCTTATCAGATACATGGTTTGCAATTTCCCATCCACAAGTTGTCTTTACTCTTTGTTGATGGTTTCTTTTGCTGTGCAGAAACTTTTAAGTTTGATGTAGTCCCACATGTTTGTTTTTTACTTTGTTGCTTATGCTTTATGTATGATTTCCAAAAAATCATTACCAAGACCATATCTAGGAGCTTTTTTCCTAATTTTCTTCTATGAGTCTCATGGTTTCAGGTCTTACATTTAATCTATTTAGAGTTAATATTTAAGTGGTATAAGATAGAGACCTAGGCTCATTATTTTATACCAGAATACCCAGTTCCTCCAGAATTTATTGAAGACACTGTCTTTTTTCCATTAACTATTCCTGGTTCTTATTTCAAATACTAGTTGAATATATATGGCTGGCTTTCTTTCTAGGTTCTCAATTTTTGTCCATTAGTTTGTCTATTTTTATGCTAGTACCACATTTGTTTTTGAAGGCTACATAAGATGGGTGCCTGGGTGGCTCAGTCGGTTAAGCATCTGACTTCGGTTCAAGTCATGATCTCACAGTTCGTGAGTTCAAGCCCCGCATCAGGCTCTGTGCTGAGAGCCCAGAGCCTGGAGCCTGCTTCAGATTCTGTCTCCTTCTCTCTCTGCCCCTCCCCAGCTCACACTCTGTCTCTCTAACTCTCTCTCAAAAATAAACATTAAAAAAAAAAAGAAGGCTACATAAGAATGTGCTCACAAGTACAAGCACTGTACTTTAATGCCAACATGTGGGTACAGAGGAAAACAGAGAAAGTCAGAGAGGACTAACAGGATACGGGGGATTGCACATGCTGAGAAGTGCCAGTTTCATCATGCCACTGGCCTTGGATTCTTTGAGGACTTACCCAGTTCTCTGACTGATCTCTCACTGGGAACTGCACCTCTGTGGAATGGTTCCTGGTAACAGACACGGGCAGGGAGCAAAATGTGGGGGGGCAAGAACAGAAAATAAACCATGGACTGAATTCCTTCTTTCTTTTTTTTTTTTTTCTTTTCTTTTCTTTTCTTTTTTTTTTTTTTTTATAGGAATCAAGAACATCTGATTTACCCTAGCACTTAGCACACTGCCCAGACTTTCAGGGGTAAGAGCTAGATTATTACCTACAGAAATGAATGAATTGACAGGAGCAGTTATTCTGCACTCCACTCCCCCATTCTTACCCCCCCTCTTTGTTAGTGCAACTACATTCTAAGGGAGATCTTTAAAAACTTTTTAATGTTTATTTATTTTTGAGAGGGAGACAAACAGAACACAAGTGGGGGAGAGGCAGAGAGAGACGGAGACACAGAATTCAAAGCAGGCTTCAGGCTCTGAGCTGTCAGCACAGAGCCCAAGATGGGGCTTTAACTCCCAAACCGTGAGATCATAACCTGAGCAGAAGTCAAATACTTAACCAACTGAAAATCACCCAGGTGCCCCTAAGGGAGATCTTTAAATCAGAGTGGGTATAGTGGAGGGTAAATCTTTGACATAATAAAACAGAGAAAGTCTGCTGTAATTAAGCCCTGCATACATCATGATCTGTTTCTAGTTTTAAAACTAGAACAAATTGGAAAGAGGAATTAAGATGGCAGAGAAGTAGAGAGAGCCTGGGCTTTTCTCATCCCTCAAAAACAGCTGTAGTGAGGTCAGATCACTTGGAACACCCAGGAAATCAATCTGAGGACTGGCAGAAGGATCTCCAAGATTGGAGGGAGACAGTGTGACAGGTGCAAAGGGCATGAAAGTAAATTGGGGAGAGAAAAATGGTGGTGCCATGGAGGGAAGGGAAACATTCCCATGAAGAGACAAAGGGAGAGAAACAGAGAGGGGTTGAGAGACTGTGGTGTCAGGTTAGCACAAGAGGAAAGCCTCTCTGGACCATGACTGGGGAGGGAGAGGTACTGAATGTGGCAAGTTTTTTGCAAACAGTGTGTGGAGCTCGAACTCTGAGGTTTTGGAAGTGTGTGACTTTCTCCAGAGTGGAGCTGCAGTGTGCACTCCTGTGGAGGAGGGAGCTGGCCCTGGAGTACATAGCATGGTGTAGGGACCTCTTGGGTTGCATTGGGAAAGGACATTCCCCTTCCTGGAGTACATTTGGAAGAGGGTATATTTCCTCTACAAAGACAAAAGACCCTGCAGGTGCCAGCTAAAGACCTTCCTTCAGCAGGAAACAGTAGCACAGAACAGATAACCTGGTTGCTGCTTTTAGCAGTGCTACACCATAGATCCTGGGTACCATGCAGGAGTAGGACTGTTTTTCTGGGACAAAAGACATCAGACACAGCAGAAAGAGGCTATACTCTGCAGGAGGCGGACAGATCCATGCAGTGCTGGGTCCTTTAAATTTTCAAGTTTTGGGGCGCCTGGGTGGCTCAGTCGGTTAAGCGTCCGACTTCAGCTCAGGTCACGATCTCGCAGTCCGTGAGTTCGAGCCCTGCATCGGGCTCTGGGCTGATGGCTCAGAGCCTGGAGCCTGCTTCTGATTCTGTGTCTCCCGCTCTCTCTGACCCTCCCCCGTTCATGCTCTGTCTCTCTCTGTCTCAAAAATAAATAAACGTTAAAAAAAAATTTTTTAATTAAAAAAAAATAAATTTTCAAGTTTTGACTCCCATCCACGCACCAAAGGTAAAATGCAGCAGAGCTGTCCTGCATGGTGCACTGACAGCCCTCACTATTCTATGAGGGCTTCCTGAACTGTGGGGGTGTGAGATCTCCTGTCCAGGGACCAGAGAGGGGGGTGGCTCCATGTTCTCCTGCAACACTTTCAACAACAACTTCAGAGAGCAACACTGCAGCCCCAGTGGAGGTAACCAAACCCCACACCCCTGCGCCTGGCAACTGAACATTTAATGGGGCAAGACTGACTCTGAGCCAGCACAGCAGAGATCTTCATATGTAGATAAGTACATAAATAGATCACTTATGTGAGCAAATCAGAGCAGAAAACTTTCCTAACCTCGGGAAAGACACAGACATCAAAATCCAGAAAGCACAGAGGACTCCCATTAGATTCAACAAAAACTGACCAACAGCAAGACATATCTTAGTCAAATTCATAAAATACTCAGGCAAGGAAAGAATCATGAAAGCAACAAAGGAAAAAAAAGTCCTTAACCTACAAGGGAAAACATATCAGGTTTGCAACAGACCTACCCACAGAAACTTGACAGGCCAGACAGGCCAGAAAGGAGTGGCAGGATATATTCAATGTGCTGAACTGGAAAAACATGCAGCCAAGAATTCTTTATCCAGCAAGGCTGTCATTCAAAATAGAAGGAGAGATTAAAAGTTTCCCAGAAAACAAAAATTAAAGGAGTTCATAGCCACTAAACCAGCCCTGTAAGAAGTTTTAAGGGGGACCCTCTGAGGGGAGAAAAGACAAAAGAAAAAAAAAAAGACCAAAAGCAACAAAAATGAGAAAGGACCAGAGAACACCACCAGAAATTCCAACTCTATAGGCAACATAGTGGCAATAAATTCATATCTTTCAGTACTCACTCTAAACATCAATGGCCTAAATGCTCCAATCAAAAGACATAGGGTAACAGAATGGATAAGAAAACAAGATCCATCTATATGCTGTTTACAAGAGACCCACTTTAGACCTAAAGACACCTTCAGATTGAAAGTAAGGGAATGGAGAACCATCTATCATGCTAATGGTTGACAAAAGAAAGTTGGAGTAGCCATACTTATCTCAGACAATCTAGACTTTAATACAAGGACTGTAAAACAAGATGAAGAAGGGCATTATATCATAATTAAGGGGTCTATCCACCAAGAAGTCCTAACAATTATAAACATTTATACTCAAAACGTGGAACCACCCAAATATACAAATCAATTAATCACAAACATAAAGAAACTCAATAATAATACCATAATAGTAGGGGACTCCAACACTCCACTTACAACAATGGACAAATAATCTAAAAAGAAAATCAACAAGGAAACAATGGCTTTGAATGACACACTGGACTGTATGGATTTAACAGATATATTCAGAACATTTCATCCTAAAGCAGAGTACACATTCTTCTCCAGGGCACATGGAACATTCTCCAGAATAGATTACATATTGGAACACAAATCAGCCTTCAACAAGTACAAAAAGATCGAGACCATACCATGGATATTTTCAGACCACAACGCTATGACACTCAAAATCAACCACAAGAAAAAATTTGAAAAGATAACAAATACTTGGAAACTAAAGAACATCCTACTAAAGAATGAATGAGCTAACCAGGAAGTTAAAAAGGAAATTAAAAAGTACATGGAAGCCAATGGAAATGATAACACCACAGCCCAAAACTTCTGGGATGCAGCAAAGACACATGAGAGGGAAGTATATAGCAATCCAGGCCTTCCTAAGAAGGAAGAAATGTCCCACATACACAACCTAACCTTATACCTTAAAGAGCTGGAAAAAGAACAGCAAATAAAACCCAAAACTAGCAGAATACAGGAAATAATAAAGATTAGAGCAGAAATTAATGCTATCGAAAACAAAAGAATAGTAGAACAGAGCAATGAAACCAGAAGCTGGTTCTTTGAAAGAATTAACAAAGTTGATAAACTCCTATCCAGTTTGATCAAAAAGAAGGGACCCAAGCAAATAAAATCAAGAATGAAAGAGGAGAAATCACAACCAACACAGCATAAATAATACCAATAATACAGAATATTATGAGCAATTATACACCAGTAAAATGGGCAATCTGGAAGAAATGGACAAATTCCTAGAAACACATAAAATACCAAAACTGAAACAGGAAGAAATAGAAAATTTGAACAGACCCATAACCAGTAAAGAAATCAAATTAATAATCAAAAATCTCCCAAAAAACAAGAGTCCAGGGCCAGATGGCTTTCCAGGGGAATTCTACCAAACATTTAAGGAAGAGATAACACCTATTCTCTTGAAACCATTCCAAAAAATAGAAATGGAAGTAAAACTTCCAAATTCTTTCTATGAAGCCAGCATTACCGTGATTCCAAAACCAGACAAAGACCCCACTAAAAAGTTTCAGAGAGGGAGGGAAGCAAACCGTAAGAGACTCTTAAATACTGAAAACAAACCGAGGGTTGATGGGGGGTGGGGGAGAGGGGAGAGTGGGTGATGGGCATGGAGGAGGGCACCTGTTGGGATGAGCACTGGGTGTTGTATGGAAACCAATTTGACAATAAATTATATTTAATATAAAAAACATAAATAAAATAAGTAAATAAATAAAAAGGAGAACTATAGACCCATTCCTTGATGAACATGGAAGCAAAAATCCTCAACAAGATATTAGCCAACCGGATCCAAAAATACATTAAAACAATTATTCACCACGACCAAGTGGACTATATACCTGGGATACAGGGATGGTTCAATATTCACAAAATATTCAATGTGATTCATCACATCAATAAAAGAAAGGACAAGAATCACATTATCCTCTCAATAGATGCAGAGAAAGCATTTGACAATGTACAGCATCCTTTCTTGATAAAAACCATCAAGAAAGTAGGGATAAAAGAGATGGATCATACCTCAAGATCATAAAAGCCATGTATGAAAGACCCAATGCTAATATCATCTTCAAGGGGGAAAAACTGAGAGCTTTCTCCCTAAGGTCAGGAACAAGACAGGGATGTCCTCTCTCGCCAGTGCTATTCAACATACTATTGGAATTTTTAGCCTCAGCAATCAGAAAACACAAAGAAATAAAAGGCCGGGAGGAGGTCAAACTTTCACTCTTCACATATGACATGATACTCTATATGGAAAACCCAAAAGATTCCACCAAAAACTGTTAGAACTGACCCATGAATTCAGCAAAGTCACAGGATATAAAATCAATCCAAAGAAATCAGTTGCATTCCTATACACCAACGAGGCAACAGAAAGAGAAATCAAGGAATTGATCCCATTTACAATTGCACCGAAAACCATAAAATACCTAGAAATAAGTCTCACCAAAGAAGTTAAAAATCTATACACTGGAAACTATAGAAAGCTTATGAAAGAAATTGAAGAAGCCACCAAAAAATGGAAAAAGATTCCATGCTCCTAGATAGGAAAAACAAATAATGCTAAAATGTCAATATTACCCAAAGCAATCTACATATTCAATGTAATCCCTATCAAAACAACACCAGCATTCTTCACAGAGCTGCAACAAACAATCCTCAAATTTTTATGGAACCAGAAAAGACCCCAAATAGCCAAAGCAATCCTGAAAAAGAAAAACAAAGCTGGGGCATCACAATTCTGTACTTCAAACTGTATTACAAAGCTGTAATCATCAAGACAGTTTGGTACTGGCACAAAAAACAGACACTCAGATCAATGGAACAGAGTACAGAACCCAGAAATGGACCCACAAAGGTATGGCCAACTAATCTTTGACAAAGCAGGAAAGAAAATCCAACGGAATAAAGACAGTCTCTTCAGCAAGTGGTGCTGGGAAAACTGGACAGCGACATGCAGAAGAATGAACCTGGACCACTTTCTGACACCATACACAAAAATAAACTCAAAATGGATGAAAGACCTCAATGTACGACAGGAAACTATCAAAATCCTTGAGGAGAAAGCAGGCAAAAACCTCTTTGATCTTGGCCGCAGCAACTTCTAACTCAACACGTCTCCAGAGGCACAGGAAACAAAAGCAAAAATGAACTACTGGGACCTCATCAAAATAAAAAGCTTCTGCACAGCGAAGGAAACAATCAGAAAAACTGACAACTGACAGTTTAAAAGTCAACTGACAGAATGGGAGAAGATATTTCAAATAACATATCAGATAAAGGGTTAGATCCAAAATCTATAAAGAACTTATCAAACTCAACACCCAAAAAACAATCCAGTGAAGAAATGGGTAAAAGACATGAATAGACACTTCTCCAAAGAAGACATCCAGATGGCCAACCGAAACATGAAAATATGCTCAATGTCACTCATCATCAGGGAAATTCAAATCAAAACCGCAATGAGATACCACCTCACACCTATCAGAATGGTTAATATTAACACCACAGGCAACAACAGATGTTGGCAAGGATGCGGAGAAAGAGGATCTCTTTTGCATTGCTGGTGGGAATGCAAACTGGTGCAGCCACTCTGGAAAAGAGTGTGGAGGTTCCTCTAAAAATTAAAAATAGAACTACCCTACGACCCAGCAATTGCACTACTAGGTATTTATCCAAGGGATACAGGTATGCTGTTTCCAAGAGACACATGCACCCCAATGTTTATAGCAGCACTATCAACAATAGCCAAAGTATGGAAAGAGCCCAACTGTCCATCGATGGATGAATGGATAAAGAAAATGTGGCATATATATATGCAATGGAATATTTCTTGGCAATCAAAAAGAATGAAATCTTGCCATTTGCAACTATGTGGATAGAACCAGAGGGTATTAGGCTAAGCGAAATTAGTCAGAAAAAGACAAATATTATGACTTCACTCACATGAGGACTTTAAGAGACAAAACAGATGAACATAAGTGAAGGGAAGCAAACATAATATAAAAACAGGGAGGGGGACAAAACATAAGAGACTCTTAAATATAGAGAATAAACAGAGGGTTACTGGAAGGGTTGTAGGTAGGGGGATGGGCTAAAAGAGTAAGGGACATTAAGGAATCTACTCCTGAAATTATTGTTGCACTATGTGCTAACTAACTTGGATGTAAATTTTAAAAAATAAAGAAAAAAGAAACATGTTGCATTTCTATAAACCAATAACTAAGCAGCAGAAAAAGAAATCAAGGTATTGATCTCATTTACATTTGTACTAAAAACAACGTTACCTAGGAATAAACCTAACTAAAGAGGTAAAAGATCTGTACTCTGAAAACTTAAGAACGTTTATGAAAGAAACTGAAGAGGACACAAAGAAATAGAAAAGCATTCCATGCTCATGGACTGGAAGAAAACACATTGTTAAAATATCGATACCATCCAAAGCAATCTACACACTTAATGCAATCCCTATCAAAAAACCACCAGCATTCTTCAGAGAGCTAGGAAAAGCAATCCTAAAATTTGCATGGAACCACAAAAACCCTGAATAACCAAAACAATCCTAAAAAAGAAAAGCAAAGCTGAAGTCATTACAATTTCACACTTCAAGGTATATTACAAAGCTGTAGTCATCAAGACAGTATGGTGCTAACACAAAAACAGACACATAGGTCAATGGAACAGAATAGAGAACATAGAAATGGACCCACAACTATATGGTTAACTCATCTTTGACAAAGCAGGAATGAATATTCAGTTAAAAAAGACAGTCTCTTCAACAATAGTGTTGGAAACACTGGGCAGCAACATGGAGAAGAATAAAACCATACTTATACCATACAAAAAAATAAATTCCAAATGGATGAAAGACCTAAATGTGACACAGGAAGTCATCAAAACCCTAGAGGAGAAAACAGGCAGCAACCTCTTTGACCTCAGCCATAGCACTTTCTTACTAGATACACTGCCAAAGACAAGGGAAACAAAAACAAACAGGAACTATTGGGACTTCGTTAAGGTAAAAAGGTTCACAACAAAGGAAACAATCAAAACTAAAAGGCAGTCTATAATGGGAGAAGATATTTGCAAATGAAAAATCTGATGAAGGGTTAGTATCCAAAATCCATAAAGAACTTATCAAAATCAACACCCAAAAAACAAACAACCCAGTTAAGAAATGGGTAGAAGACATGAATAGACACTTTTCCAAAGAAGACTTCCAGTTGGCTAACAGACACATGAAAAGATGCTCAACATCACTCATCATCAGGGAAATACAAATCAAAACCATAATTAGATACCACCTCACACCTGTCAGAATGGCCAAAATTAACAACACAAGAAACAACAGGTGTTGGGAAGGATGTAGAGAAGGGGTAAACCTCTTGCAATACTGGTGGGAATGCAAACTAGTACAGCTACTTTGGAGAACAGTATGGAGGTTCCTCAAAAAACTAAAAAGAGAAATACCCTACAATCCAGTAATTGTACTATTAGGTATTGTACTATTAGGTATTTACCCACAGGATACAAAAATACAGATTCAAAAGGGTATACGCACCCCAATGGTTATAGTAGGATTATCAACAATAGCCAATGTGTGGAGAGAGCCCAATGCCCATTGACTGGCGACTGGATAAAGAAGGTGAGATATAAACTCAGCAATCAAAAAGAATGAAATCTTGCCATTTGAAACGTGGATGGAGTTAGCTAGACCAATTATGCTATGTGAAATAAGTCAATCAGAGAAAGACAAATACCATATGATTTCACTCATATGTGGAATTTAAGAAACAAAACAGATGAACATATGGGAAGTGGTGGGGAGAGCAGGGAGGGAAATAAACCATAAGAGATGGTTAATGATAGAGAACAACGGATGCAGGGAGGTGGGTGGAAGATGAGCTAGGTGGGTGATGCATACTAAAGAGAGCACTTGTGATGAGCCCTGGGTGTTGTATGTAAGTGATGAATCACTGAATTCTACTCCTGAAACCAATATTGCACTGTATGTTAACTAAATTTTAAATTAAAAAACAATAAAAATGTAATAAATTGAGATGAAACTTCAGATGAGTTTGAGATCTCACAGGTTCTCAGATAACTCTTTACATCTCATCATCATCTATATCTAAGTGTGGACCAGACTGGGAGAAGTAAAAACAGAACGTCATAAATTTGGTGTTGACTTTTGTCAGCTGCTTTTTCTAGGTCTCTTGAGGTGATCATATGATTATCTTCTTTCATTCTATTAATGTGATTTATCATATTGATTGACTTGCCTATGTTGCATCATCCTTTTGCATCCCAGGGATAAATCCAACTTGATCATGGTAAATGATCCTTTTAATGTGATACTGAATTTGGTTTGCTAGTATTTAGTTCAAAATTTTTCCATCTATATTCATCAGATATATTGACCTGTACTTTTCTAGTATTATAGGTATCAGAATTATGCTGACCTCTTAGAATGTGTTTGGGAATGTTCCTTTCTCTTTAATTTCTTGGAAGGGTATGAGAAAGGCTGGAGTCTTAATAATTTTGTTAACCAAAACCCCTACATATTCACTTCACATTTGGCCCCACAAGTATGTACTCAGCCCTGAGTATGGGGAATGATCTACATACAGGACTTCAACTAACTTAGTTTGCAACCTTCATCTTGAATATATATGAAGATGATGAAGATTGATGTGAATGATTCTTCTACTGTACCATATTCTGCCTAACTTGCTTAATGTAGGGTGAGATCATCAAACTTCTTATGTAACAGGCCAAAGACTTTGTGGGCCATATAGTGTCTACTACAAGTATTTGACTGCTTTTTATAGCTCAAAATGCCATAGATAATACATAAACAAATGGTTATGTCTATGTTCCAATAAATTAAGGAAGAGGCAGTGGTCCAAATTTGACCCATGGGCCATAATTTGCCAACACTTACTCTAGAATAACATTTTTAAGCTTTTTATTTGTCCAACAATTTAGCATGATCTCATAAGCCTTATGTCCAGTCAGATTCAGTATGTTTTAAGGAAAGAAAAGCTACATAAAGATATTTTTTTATTCCCTCATTTCACGCACTTTGTGATGAATTTTGGAATAGTTAATAGATAAAAAATGTTAAATGGGGACAAATCACAAATGCTGATGGGAATGCCCCCCTTGCATAAAGCATCTTGCTTTTTCTGGAAAAAAAAAATATTGATACATAGGGTTCACTCTCTCCCACTCCGTAAATGAGGGCATCTGCAACAATTGTGGGAAACTTCTCACTCTTTCCAACTCAGTAAATCTAAGTAAGCTCATATTTCCACGTATCTTGTCTTAAATGAGTTATCACTCACACACCCAGGACATTGTGTAATATACAAGAGATATTCTAACATCTTCTATCCTCCCTTACCTCCCATCTCCAAATAACTCTCCTATTTTTCTCTTGAGCCAATTAACATAAGCATAGCCATCATTCCCGGGAGAAATCAATAAAAGGTTTGTTATTAGAAATCTCAGAAACATCAGTAGGTCACTAACACCTACTGCTACTAAATGAACTGTATTTTCACTGGAAAGAAACACATTTTGTCTGAGAGGTGATTATACTACAAAGCAGAAATCAAAATTATTGAGTTTCTACAAATGCTGCTGCACACTCTAGAACAGAACAGGTAAGTTAGAAAAATATTCCTAATATTGAACAATACCACAGAAATCTCTCTCTTATACTTTGATTTCACGTTTTTCTTTTCTACTTGCATATTTTCCTCCTGTCTCTAGTTATTCTAATGCTTTGAACACTGTTCTATTTTAATCAAAATATATACAAAACCATATTATGCCTGAAGATACTTCAGAAATATCTGAAATGACTGACATTTATGATGTCCCTTTGCTGGTTTAGTATCTTAAGGATCTTTGATCTGTCACCACTTTCTTCATCATTTTATGTGATACTTCACATTTCTCACTGTGGGGACCAAATATATTCAAGTATATCTTGCCCACCCAATTCCCACCCATTCTCCTAAGAGATTACATCAATGGAAATGATTCTCTGCCCTCATACAGGGAATGCTGGGGTGAGTCAGTTCCCTCCACTTGGCATATCTGATAAAGCATTTGATGATGTGAGCCAATGACTGAGTCAAGAATTAAAGGGAGAATGATAAGAATGAGTATGACTTAGTAGAACTGGTTTCCATCAGTTCTGAAGAGAACTGCTATTAGAAGCAATCTCAGATGGTTAAGAGTAAAGATTAAAAGACAAATTCATGAATATGGATTGGCAAAATGAATTTTAAACAGCTTTGCTTCCTGTGTTTTCAGTCTTAGGATAGTTATAATTCCTCTTAGAGGAGAGGGAATATTCAATCACTAAAGTCAAAAGACTTAAATTCTATCTGATTTTCTGTATCACCTACTTGAAAAATTTCCCTCCTATGTTCTGAATGTTAAAGCCAAAATATCTGGCAAGGATAGCAACCAACTCTTAGGGGACTCTGCTTTCAGAGAATTTCTGATTCTTTAAGTTCTTGAAGAAAGAAAAAGAACTAATTTTTTTAACAGGTTTGAATTAACTCTCCCCATGCTCTGAGCATGAACTCAGTATTTCAGGATAAACTAAATGTGAGAACTAATTCCTCATAAGTCTTGAACAAAAGATGGGGTCCTCTTTAGATGATAGCTATAGTTGTGGTAAACATAGCACAACATATAAACTTGTCAAATCACTAAGTTGTACACCTAAAACTATGGTAGCATTGTATGTCAACTATACTCAAATTAGAAAGAAGGAAAGACAGAAAGAAAAGGGAAGGAAAGAAAAGAAAAAGGAAAGAAAAGAACAAAGGAAAGGAAAGGAGAGGAAGTAAAAGGAAAGAAAAGGGAAAAGGAAAGGAAAAGGAATGGAAAGAAAAAGCAGGGTGATCACAACATAGTATTGTGCAGGGTTACTGGTAAGTCTGTTTTCACTACACATTTTTAGCTTTTCTGTTTAGACAGATTTCATCAGTCTTTAATATGTTTTAGCAACTATAAAGAAATATTAGGAACCATAAATTTCAGTGGGCAAAGTAGAGTGGCTTATAATAGTGCTTTCCTGTTCTTGAAATAGCAAACACACCGGTATTCTGTAAAATGCCATTCAGTTACCAATCATTTGTATTCCTTGACCCAAAACTCATTCACACATATTAATTTTCTTTAAACAAGAAAGCATTGTAAACTTCTGGTTAAAATTAAGTGTAAAACACCAAGGTTTTCTTCATAGTACAGCCAGAAATTGTCATTTATTGACTGAGAAATGTTGGTTTAACAAAGACAAGTAAAACTATAAAACTAGTACCAAAATAATAGTGATAAAAATAATTAATCTACTTCTAACTATCACATATATGCATACTCCACTCCCTCCATTTAACCTTAAACTTAACCTCATTTTTCCCATCTCCCAAACCCCCTCCCCTCAGGCAACTACCATGTTCTTCTCTATATTTATAGGTCTGTTTCTTCCTTTACATAATTTTTATTGCATAACATATATTCTTTTGTAACCAATTTCTGTTACTTAGTAAGTTAGTGGAGATTTCAATAAATCTAAATTTGCATCATTTATAATGGCCACACTCATGTTGTTATTAGTTCTAGAAATTCCCCTTCCTGCATATCTCATATCCTATTATATCTTTTATTTTTTTTAATTTTTTTTTAACGTTTATTTATTTTTGAGATAGAGACAGAGACAGAGCATGAATGGGGGAGGGTCAGAGAGAGGGAGACACAGGATCCGAAACAGGCTCCAGGCTCTGAGCTGTCAGCACAGAGCCCCAGGCGGGGCTCAAACTCACGAACCCGAGATCATGACCTGAGCGGAAGTCGGCCGCCCAACCGACTGAGCCACCCAGGCGCCCCTATTATATCTTTTAAATGTACCTTTTTCACTTTAGGTTAAATAATGAATGGACCCAAGTATATAATATACATACACATCTTCAACCTTTCTACTTATTCAAAGTGATAACAGATACTCCCCCTGAAAAAGTTGTTGGTAGCCATTTTACTCACCTTCAAATAGCATTTTAGCTGAACTAAGCTTCAAATATTTGAAGATAAGCTCTCATGACCTTTACCTTTAATGACTTTTTGGGGTCTTGTAATTTTTACATGCTCTTAGTGTATCATAATATTTTGCTTCAGTGAAAACGCCATTATTTCTCAGTTTCGTATTTGAATTGCCACTCCTTAATCCTAAAACAGACTTTTCAAAAGCACAAAGTCTCTCCCAATCCTAGAAAAGTACTGAAAAGCCTTTTCCTGAGTCTGCTGACAGTCCAGGGTTTAGAGTTTCACTGATTTAAAGTACATTTTAACTCTTTGCAATTAACTGGCTGCAATATTGCAACCACAATATTGGAAACTATCAGAGGACAAGCCTTTTTCATTTTAAGCTATGATTGCCCTAATATTCAACACTCTTTCACTCATTGGCTGGTCACTATTCCATGAATGATTAATGCCTGAGATTTCACAGGTAAGAAATAAAAGAATAATCAGAGAGTACATTCTGCTACAGTATGTGTGCACAAATATGATTAAGAGTTTGAAGATTCAAATTATGGCTATTTATGACATGTACAATGTTTTCTTGAATGTATACGGAGAAGACTGAAGAAGCCTAAACTATTGCACAATGAGCATGGTAAAGAAACTCTCTACCAGGAGATGTTACTCTCTGTTCCTAATTCCTCCATTTACCTGATATAGTCCCACATGACTTCCTTCCTTGACACTCTAGCCTAACTTTTGATTATCTCATTCTATTTATTTATTTTCCTTTAACCTGCCCTTTCTGTATGTGTTCTAACTTCAAAATTTGACACTTGTAACGTATTTCCCACAAAATCACTGAGGGGCAAAAACATATCAATGTGAAATACCTATATTTCTCAATTCTTCCTTATTTTCTACCTTCAGAATACTTCAGCGTCTTCTCTACTGATTGAGCCAATGGATGGACCAAATGACTCTGTGGTATCTGAATTTGTATTGATTGGTCTTTCAAATTCATGGGAGATGCACCTTTTTCTCTTTGGGTTCTTCTCTGTGTTCTACATGGGAATTATCCTGGGAAACCTCTTCATTGTGTTCACAGTAATAATTGACTCTCATTTACACACCCCCATGTACTTCCTATTGGCCAACCTCTCTCTTCTTGATCTAGGTCTGTCCTCTACCACAGTGCCCAAAACAATCTCTGATCTTTTCACTGACTGCAACATCATTTCCTTTCCAAAATGCATGATACAGATATTTTTTATTCATGTCATGGGTGGAGTTGAGATGGTGCTGCTCATAGCCATGGCATATGACCGGTACACCGCAATCTGTAAACCTCTCCACTACCTGACCATCATGAGCCCCAAAACGTGTGTCTCCTTTGTAGTGGCTGCCTGGATAGTGGGGATAATCCATGCTGTATCTCAGTTTGTTTTTGTCATAAACCTGCCCTTTTGTGGCCCTAATGAAGTAGATAGTTTTTACTGTGATTTTCCTCGCGTCATGAAACTTGCTTGTGTAGACACTTACAAGCTAGAGTTTGTAATCATTGCCAACAGTGGGTTTATATCCATGGCTACTTTCTTCTCCTTAATTATATCCTATATCTTCATTTTGGTCACTGTCTGGAAACGTTCTTCAGGGGACTTGTCCAAAGCATTTGTCACATTGTCAGCTCACATCACTGTAGTGATTTTGTTTTTTATGCCATGCATGTTTCTCTATGTGTGGCCTTTCCCTACATCATCACTGGATAAGTATTTGTTCATTACCAACTTCGCTATCACCCCCGTCTTGAATCCTGCCATCTATACATTAAGAAACAAAGACATGAGAGTGGCCATGAGAAGACTGGGCAAGCAGATTATGGATCCTACTGGTATCTAATAATGAATGAAGCAGATCTAGATATCACATGATGCAGGCTTACCAAGGACACTGAAAGTTACATGTCTGTCATCATTACTATGATAAGAACTATTTGGGGAGATACTTCAACAAGGTCCACCAGTAGAAATTGATTGTGAAGTCACAGGTGACTTTATGTTGCTAACCACAGAAAATAAGTTGACTTTACTTACTTCCATTGAGAAGAGAGAGAAGAGAAAACTGAGCTAATTTGCAGGAATAAACTTAACATTCAAATACCATTTTCTGGAACTTATTAATTGTATTTATTCTCAATTATGATGACATACCTCAAACAATTGATAAATATATCTCATAGCAAACTAATGGATTTAATAAATAAAATGTGACTGAGTAAATCAAAATCAATAAATTCTGTTTTCTAATTCGTATGTTAATTTTAACTTAGAATAAGAAGAAAATCAACTGTTACTTATGTCAAGGATGCTCTTTTAGCTTTTTGTTTAAATTTGGTTGTAAGTAGAGAGAGAAATTCTTTAACATTATGAATATTTTAAATAAATACAAGGTAGGATTTCTGAACTTTTGTCTATTATTCGAAAAATGAAGACTTTAAAAAATTCAGTTATCTTAGTTAGTTTTCATTAAAAAAAAACATAAAAGTAATAGCTGTTTCACAAAAGAATAATCAACCAAGGGTGTATGTTTAGACATTCTGGTTTCTTTCAATATGGTCTGCTGGTCAGACAAAATATTCCCCCAAGAGTTTATATATATCTGAGTTTGATAGTCTTGGATAAATGTAAGCCAAAAGTTGTGGGGCATATTCAATTTAATTGAGCATTTCTACTTTCGGAATAAATACTTTATTAAGTTACACATGACCTTTTCATTTATTTGTTTCTACTGCTCTGTAAGTAAAATATGCTCCATCAAGGCAACTACTGCCTATATTTTTTGTCCTGTGTTTCTCTAGGAACCTTTCCAATAACATCTCTGCTTCCTCCATGTAAATTAATCATTAATACTTCTTTTAATGCTTTGGTATTCATCTTTTAGGTATTTCTCCTTTGCTTGATCATTGCTAACTACTCCCTCTTTCAAATATTCCACTGGGCTTCCAAGAAACTACAGTCTCTTGCTTTTCCCCAACTCTTTGGGAACTCCTTCCCAGTATTAGTTTGCTGTGTTTGTCTCATCTGCTCCACCACCAAACTCAGTGTTAATCAGAATTATATCTCTGGCCTTTTCTCATGCCACATTCTATCCCTAGCTGGCATCTATTTCCTTAGCTTTAATTACCATCTCAGCTAGGGGCTTCAGAGCTGGGATATTATTTGAGTTCCTATTTCATAAATCTAACTGCGTACTGGCCTGATGCGTCAAGGACATCTCCCACTAAGCAGGTCTAAAACTAAACTGATCCTCTCTCTTTGAACCTGCTGCTCTTTCAGGTCCCCAGTCACAGTAAGTGACACCAGTATTTACCCAGTTCCTCAATGCAAAATCTAGGAGTAATAATGAACTCCTCCTCCCTTCCCTGATGCTGAATATTCAATAAATCTGCAAATCCTATTAATTCCAACTTAAATGTTTCCTGGTTTTCCTCCAAATGTCACCATTTTTTTTGAACTACCAATTTCTATATATTTAACATTTAAACATAATGAATGGGTATTGAATTTGACAAAATGCCTTTTCATGTGCTCTTGGTCCCACCCCATCACATCCTCTCAGGTATTTCAAATCCTCAAAGTTCCATTTTCTTCCTTATACCTTTAATATTGCCTTCTCTACTAACTCTTTTTCTCAGTGTACAAGCTTAAGCACACCTTCATTACACTAAAAATGTTCCTCCAGTACCTCTTCCCTTTTTCCTTTATTGTAAAAAAATTTTAAACAGTAATATATACTTACACCTTCCGTTTCTGTCTACCTTCAAAGGCTGGTGTTCATTTTTATTTTGCTTTTTCATGCTATTGACCTCTTTTTAATTTAATTACCTCTTATAAACCCTATTTCCTAATACAATCACATTCTTTTTTTTCTAAACACAATTTATTGTCAAGTTAGCTAACATACAGTGTATAGTGTGCTCTTTGTTTCAGGAGTAGATTCCTACGATTTATCACTTACATACAACACCCAGTGCTCATCCTAACAAGTACCCTCCTCAATGCCCATCACTGTACCCCGCCCCCCGACCCTCCTTCAATTCTAAGTTTGTTCTCTGTATTTAAGAGTCTCTTAGGGTTTGCTTCCCTCTCTGTTTGAAATTATTTTTTCCCTTCCCCTCCCCCATGGTCTTCTGTTAAGTTTCTCAAATTCCACATATGGCTGAAAACCTAGAATATCTGTCTTTCTCTGACTTATTTCACTTAGCATAATACCCTCCAGTTCCATTCCATGTTATTGCAAATGGCAAGATTTCATTCTTTCGCATTGCCAAGTAGTATCTCATTGTATATATAAACCACATCTTCTTTATTCATTCATCAGTTTATGGACAAATGTCACCATTCTTATCTAAGACTTCACATGTAATTTTTCAAATAGAATATTAAGTCACCTATGTGTCTTCCCACTCCAAATCTTATTTGCCTTCATTCAATTATCTACATTCAGAATTAGATTCTTTTCAATATAAAATCTAAGCATGTGACTATTCTCCTTAAGACCCTTCACATACTTGCCACTACTCTTAAATTAAAATACAGATCCCTTTTCATGATTTATCAGGCCATCCAAGACTTGGCCCCCATCCTCCTCTCTAGTCTCAGAGGACAACATGCTCTAGCCCTGCAATACCAGAAGCAATTTAGTTTTCATTTGTTTGCCTGAAAAAGTCATTCTCTCTCATCTTGAGGCTCTGCAGTAGCTAATTATTCTGCCTGAAACATTTGTCCTTCATGCTTTGCCTATTAACATCTATCCATCCTTCAGATCTCAGTTTCAACATCATATTGTTAGGGAAATCTTCCCAGAACCTGGGCGAGGAGAGCTCTTTCCATCGCTTATTATATACTCCCTAGTACCCCCCCTTCTGTGACACAGCTATACTCATAATTTCTAATTTGATGTATGTCTTCCACATTATATTTTAAGTTCCTTGTGAGGAGGGGCTGTGTCCATCAGGGTTAGTACTATAAATAAGTAACAACTCTACAGAAATTGCTCAATAAATACTTATCATTAAATAAATGAATAAAGTCAACAAAGTGTAAAAAAAATGTACATGATTTACTGAAAACTGTTTGGGTTTTCTTTGTACACTCAATCAAAAATCACAGGATTATAGTATTTCCTTTTCTTTTTCCTTTTCTCAATTTTCTCTGCCTGTATGTCCTCAATACCCTACAGTGAAATCTGCTAACGAGTTCCTTTTGTAGACTTAAGCCAATTCATATCATGGGCCAATCTCAGCTGATGCACAGTGTAAATCAATAGTCTCAGCCCTGATACTTCTAGGTCTCTTAAACCCTATATTAGCAACCCCTGCTCCTGTTGACCCAGCAGCCTTCTCTTCTGCCAAGCCCATGATCCATGCCCCAGTGGATGACTATCAAATTACAGCATGCTTTGTGTATGGCTGGGCAACTCGTTAAAACTTTATTTCTACCTAGATTCTCCTCATTTGTTTTACTATGCTGTTCTGCCTGGTATCCAGTGTCTGACTTAGAACACAGGCATATTAGGACAGGAGCACACTGACCTGAAAGAATGATTTTACCATGCACTGTGGTGCAGAAGAGTCCTTGGGGAGTTGGGAGACAACAGAAGAAACCTTCCTGTGACCTTAGAGTAGTTGTTCTTTTCTAGGCAACTAAATTGTTTTATCTCATCTTATATATACTATGATTCATGTAACTGACCATGCATCCCTATTTATTTTTTTAACATATCTTCCCAGATTATTATCCAGTTTTTATCCTTGTTTATACATTTTGGAATTTCAATACTTTTCAAAAAATAACATGAAACTATCATTCTGCAGCCAGAGAATTATGATTTTCCTTGTTTCTTAATAAGAAAAAATAAAATATAACTAAACACATAAAACTCTAAACAAAGATAGAGCCTTGACACTTGGAAGCCCCATGATAGCCTGGAGATCAGATTATTTCTATGTACATATCAAAGATAGATAAAGCCTTACTTCTTTACAGAGATACACTGGGCTTGTTTCAAAGCCTTGTCATAAGTCCTTTGAATGAGTATCTCTCTCAGATAAACAGGCTCCTCTTACAAACAACTCAAAATAATTCCCTACATTTTTTCTTTTGTGTCTGTATCTGTTTTCCACTGACATCTTAAGAAATTTATCCAATAATAGACAAATTTTCCTTGTATCCAGTCAACTCGGGAAAATAAAGGTCAAATGCTTTCAAGAAGAACTTCATCCTCAACACTCTAAAGTTTGGAAACATAGGCAAACATACACAGGTAAACATTGTCTATAATTGATAAGAGGAAAATGATCAATTTATTCCCCCACTGTCATTTGTAAAAATTATCTTCACATATCAAGGGCTTTACATCTATTTCTTCAAGTTTGGTACTATGACATGCTTCACACAAGATATGTCTGTCCACACAAGATATGTTTTCACACCCTCATCCCCTCATCTCAGTGCTTCCAAGTTATTCATCCCAAAGACCATGTAACCTATATAGGGATATTTTTATACAAACTAACATATTGCCTCAGAACCTTCTCTCTTCCCTCTGTTTCATTATCAGGCAATTTCTCTTTCACAATTTCTCTCATGGGGAAACCAACGTGACTCAAAGACTTAGTCCCCCGAGAGAAACTAATGATGGGCTGGGTGTTGACCTTCTCTGACACAACAGGTCATTCTCCTGTGCAGCTAATTAGCTTTATTTCCCATTTTGAAGAATCTTATATATCACTTTGTCTTTGAGGGAAGAGTATGTACAGAAATTAAGGCTAATCTCTCTCAATTTCTCTTCTCCTAAAAATGTACACCCTGTGGCTGAATAGACAGGTAGGAAAGATGCTTTCAATCACAAAATTGCACCTGTCGTCGTTGCACCTCTCTCTCTATCCTATTCAACACCGCCCCTTCAGTCTCTGCTCTTCTGTAAAATATTTGTGTCAGAAATTCTTTCCTTTTGAAAACATTTTTGTCCTTTTCTCCAAACCATCACTCCATTATTCTCAAATTTCAGTCATCAAATTGCTTTGTCTTATCAATTCTACACACACATGCACACACACACACACAACCTTTTGATATGTTCAATTTGTCTCCAATTTGAAGGTTTCTCAAGATTCATGTGTTTCTTACTTTTGTGCTCTCCAACTCATTTTATCTTTTTTTTTTTTAACTGTGTAAAACAGATATCTGGCCTCAGCTATTCCCACCCTATTTGAAAACCAAATTATCTATAAACCAGAGGAAGGAAATCTCAATCATTATCCTCAGGATTCTGGAGACTAGTGAGCAATATCCAATGGGAGTGGAGGGGGTCTTCAAGGAATGAAAGGCCAATTTTATTTTAAAAGAAATTAAAACTCAGGGATGAATATGGACTTTCAATTAGGTTACAGTGATCCTATCAAATATAAATAATTCTAGCTTTTTCATGACTTTTTCTACTAAGGATGGGTACAGTATTATAGAGGGAAGACCATAGTTATAGTTCTGGCTCTGGAAATGTATTGCTGTGAACACACTGGCTAGCCATTTAACCTCACAGGTTGTCTCTCTACCTATAGAATGAAGTAACTGAACAAGATCCTCTCAAAGTTCTTTCCCACTTCTATACAAATCTACAATTCTGATCATCTTTATTTAATATGTATCTATATTTCCTGTTTAAAAATGGGTCTCCTGGGGCCCTCAATGACTGAAAAAAGTTTATGTATCTAAAGAGGAAGAACAGAAAATTCTATGGCGACTTGGCTTCTGAAGAACTCCTGAGAGCTTCAAAAATCCACCAGGGTTTTCTTTTTTTTTTTTTTTTAATTTTTTCATGTTTATTTATTTATTTTGTGACAGAGAGCAAGCTGAAGAGGGCCAGAGAGGGATAGAGAGAAAATCCACACTGTCAGTGCAAAGCCCAACATAGGGCTTGAACTCACAAACTGTGAGATCATGACCTGAGCAGAGACCAAGAGTTATATCCTTAACTGATTGAGCCGCCCAGGCACCCCAGCACCAGAGTTTTCTAAAAAGTCAGAGAAAAGAAGTACATGGTCTTTTTCTCCAAACAAGCTCTCTTAGGTCAACAGGATTTCCTCAACAATGATACATGCTGATACATACAGATGTTTGTAACAGAAAGGGTAGAAATCTCTTCATTCAGGTAAATACTCATTTTTTATTTTTTTAATTTACATCCAAATTAGTTAGGATATAGTACAACAATAATTTCAGGAGTAGATTCCTTAATGCCCCTTACCCATTTAGCCCTACCCCCCTCCCACACTCTCTCCAGTAAGACTCTGTTTATTCTCCATATTTATGAGTCTCTTACACTTTGTCCCCCTCCGTTTTTATATTATTTTTGTTTCTCTTCCCTTATGTTCATCTGCTTTGTCTCTTAAAGTCCTCATATGAGTGAAGTCATGATATTTGTCTTTCTCTAATTTCACTTAGCATAATACCCTCCAGTTACATCCATATAGTTGCAAATGGCAAGATTTCATTCTTTTTGATTGCCGAGTAATGCTCCATTGTATATATATACACCACATCTTCTTTATACATTCATCCATCGATGGACATTTGGGCTCTTGCCATATTTTGGCTATTGTTGATAGTGCTGCTATAAACATTGGGGTGCATGTGTCCCTTCAAAACAGAACACATGTATCCCTTGGGTAAATACCTAGTAGTGCAATTGCTGGGTCATAGGGTAGTTCTATTTTTAGTTTTTTGAGGAACCTCCATACTGTTTTCCAGAGTGGCTGCACCAGCTTGCATTGCCACCAACAATGCAAAAGAGATCGTCTTTCTCCACATCCTTGCCAACATCTGTTGCTGCCTGAGTTGTTAATGTTAGCCATTCTGACAGGTGTGAGGTGGCATCTCATGGTGGTTTTGATTTGTATTTCCCAGATGATGAGTGATTTTGAGCATTTTTTCATGTGTCGGTTGGCCATCTGGATGTCTTCTTTGGAGAAGTGTCTATTCATGTCTTTTGCCCCTTTCTTCACTGGGTATTTGTTTTTGGGGTGTTGAATTTGATAAGTTCTTTATAGATTTTGGATACTAACCCTTTATCTGATATGTCATTTGCAAATATCTTCTCCCATTCTGTCAGTTGCCTTTTAGTTTTGCTGACTGTTTCCTTTGCTGTGCAGAAGAATACTCATTTTTTTATGTATATATAACTGGGTTATCACCAGGAAGTATGAGCTTGTGGAGTAGATATTATTAAATTCAATTTCTCTATATATTTATGAGGGATACCATTATCTTATAAGAACAAATTGGTACCTATTTCTAGGAAGTTCCTTCATCAAATATTTCCTGGGATTTTTCTATGTGCCAGCCACTATTTTAGGTGGATGATACAGTGTTAGACAAAGCATAAAGGGTCCCTATATCATAAACTTTAATTTTATATTGATTAAAAGGTATAAATTTGTCTTTTAAGATTTTCTTATCCCTTCTCCTGTCACTCCTTTTATTCTCCTAGTTGCTTTCCAATAAATCTTCATTCTTCCTTGTTCTTTTCTGCCTGTTCCTTACACATGCTACTGACTCTGATTCCACCACATTGATTACACTCACAGCTCCACATTTCGTATTGTGATTGCCTCATTCTAGAATGATTAAAGATCATTAATAGATTAAATTATGATATAAATAGAAGTTTTGAGTCTTTAAGCTAATAAGTTCATATGTTGTAGGATTTTCCTGTTTAAAAAAGTTAATTATCACTCAAACTCAAGACATTTATTTCAGCAGTGTTAATCTAAGAGTAATAAAAATTTTCAAATCCAACAAATTAATTCAGACTTCAATTTATTTGTAAGATGCAATACCTACTTTCGTGATGAGACTCCTGAAGTGTTAGGTTTATATGTTTTATCTCAGTTTGAGAATAAACCACGTAATCTTAAGAAGTCAACTGATGCATCAGCACTCCTGTATCCCTTGGGTAAATTCCTAGCAGTGCTATTGCTGGGTCATAGGGTAGATCTATTTTTAATCTTCTGAGGAACCTCCACACTGTTTTCCAGAGTGGCTGCACCAGTTAGTAGATAAAGACATTGTGGTTTATATATACAATGGAATACTACTTGGCAATGAGAAAGAATGAAATATGGCCTTTTGTAGCAATGTGGATGGAACTGGAGAGTGTTATGCTAAGTGAAATAAGTCAAACAGAGAAAGACAGTACCGTATGTTTTCACTCTTATGTGGATCCTGAGAAACTTAACAGAAGACCATGGGGGAGGAAAAGGGGGGAAAAAGTTATAGAGGGATGCAGGCAAACCATAAGAGACTCTTAAAAACTGAGAATAAACTGAGGGTTGATGGGGGTGGGAGGGAGGGGAAAGTGGGTGATGGGCATTGAGAAGGGCACCTGATGGCATGAGCACTGAGTATTGTATGGAAACCAATTTGATAATAAATTTCATATTAAAAAAAAAAGAAGTCAACCTAATTCTTCAACTGCAACTTTATGAAAGGGATGAAATGGGTGGTGTGTTTAGGAAGTCACCTTATGCTCAGCAGTGTAGAGGGTACTGCCATGAAATCTTCCAAGGATAATGTCATCAATTCCATATGCTCCCCAGATTCAATTCTCTTCCCCAAATTCTTTGTCCTTATGTCCCTGTAACGTGGGTGATTTAAATATGGATAAAAAGTCCACTGACAGTAGTATGAATGAACTGAAAATGGTAAAACATAAAAGGGGGTTCCAGTCCACAATGTGATTTAGGAAGATCCTGAACTCACCTCCTCCTCAGACACACCAAATCTATATCTATTTATAGAGCAATTCCTCCTGAAGAACTGAGGGCTCACTGAATACCTTGTGCACAACAAAAGATTGAAGGCAAAGAGAGAATAGCCAGAGAGCAGAGACAAAGACACAGTAAGGAAGGAAACTTCCACCCTAGATGCTGCATACCGCAGTGGGGAAGCATAGTACCAAAGGACTAGAAGCACATTTGTCTACCCTAGGGCACAGAAAGAAAGCCATGGTTTAAAAGAGCAACCAGTATGTAATAGAGCCAATGTTAGAAATTCATCAAATGGCAAGGGAGCTGCTGGAACTCTCTCTGGGTTGGAGGAGCCAGCAAATGCCACAGTTTACACTCCCCTCCATTTAGAGTGCAGACCAGAGCAGGGTCTGGATGCCATACCCAGTCTGCCATCTCAGACTACACTGGGCCTCTAGTCCACCCCAGCCCCAGCCATCCCACCAAGGCATCCCCAGGGTGGTGCACCAGGACACTATAGCTATATAACTCCAGCAGTTGCACCAAGGTGACACAGGCACAAAGCTCCGTGCCCATACTACTGCAGCTTCAGATGGCTGGCAAAGGCACTCCTGGTACAGAGCACTCGGGGACTTCCCAGCTAACACCTACTTCAGCTCCAATCACCCACAAGGGCATCCCCAGGCTGAGCACCCTAAGACACCCCAGCTTGCAACCACTTCAGCTTCAGCTATCCTGCCAGGGCACCCTCAGTGTAAAGACACCCTGGACGCTCCAGCCTCTGCCCACTTCAGCTTGAACCATCCTTCTAGGATACTCTCTTTGCACAGAGAGACCAAAGATCACACTGGCCCACACCTGCTTCAGTGTGAGCTGTCCTTCCATGGTTTCTTCTATGTAAAGAACCCCCAAAACCACCCTAATCAATAACCACTTCTGCTGTCCTTCTAGGGTGCCCCCTGCACAGAGTGCCCCAGGATATCCTGACCCACACCCTGCCTCAACTCTAGCCACCCTACCAGGTCACCCTCTGAACAGAGTCCTGGCTTTTACTCACTTCACCTTCAGTTATTCTGCCAATGTGCCCTCTGTGTTCGTACAGCCCTAGGACCTCCCAACTTGTACCCACTTTAGCTTTAGCTGTCTTCCCAGGGTATCTACTGCAAGGAGAGCCTTGGGATCTACTGTCCTGTACCCTGCCTCAGTTCCAGCCACTATACCAGGGAACCCTCTGCACTCAGCACAAGACACCACAGCTTGGACCACTTCAACTTCAGCTGTCATACCAGAATGAGCTCTATGTAGAGAGTCCCAGGACCTCCAGCTTGCACCCATGTCAGCTTCAGCTATCCTGCCAGGGCACCTTCTGCACATAAAGTCCTAGGACATTCCTGATCTCAGCACACTTTAGCTTCAGGGGTCCTTCTAGTTCTCCCTTTTAATAGAACCTCAAGACTTCCCTAGCCAAAGCCCACTTCTGCTCCAGCCATCCCATCAGGGTAGCCCCAGCAAAAAGTGACCTCTGACCTCAGCCCATGCCATCCACAGCTTCAGCTAGCCTACAAAAGTCACCAAGCTCACACAGTCTACATAGGGAACAAATACACACAAGACTATTCCTTCAAGTTTAGAAGTAGCTTTTCCACCTAATTCAAAGAAACAAAAAAAGTCAATAAGTTAACACCTATTCTCCTCAATCTATCCCAAGATAGAAGAGGAAAGAAAGCTTTCAAATATAATTCCAGAAGGCCAACATTACCATGAAACCAAAGCCAAAGACATTACAAAAAAGAAAACTACAGGCCAATATCACCAATAAGCACAGATGCAAAGATCCTCAACAAAATATTAGCAAACTGCACTCAACAATACATTAAAAGGATCATTCACCATGATTAAGTGGAATGTATTCCAGGGATGAAGGATGGTTCAATATTCATAAATCAATAAGACACAACACATTAACAAAATGAAGGTTAAAACTCATACGATCATTTCAACAGATGCAGAAAAAGTATTTGACAAAATATATTCGTTCATAATAAAAACTCAATGATGTGGGTTTAGAGGAAACATATCTCATACATAATAAAAGTCCCATATGAAAAACCCACAGCTAAGATTATACTCAATGATTAAAAACTGAAAGCTTTCCTCTAAGATCAGGAACAAGACAATGAGGTACACTCTCACCACTTTTATTTAACTTAGTATTATAAGTTCTACCCACTGCAATCAAAAAGAAGCCATAAAAGGCATCCATACTAGTAAGGAAGAAGTTACATTGTCAGTATTTGCAGATGACATGATACAATACATAGAACACTCATCATATACTGCACCAAAACAAGTTCTAGCACTGATAAATAAATTCAATAAAGTTGCAGGAAACAAAATTAATATACAGAAGTCTGCTGCATTTCTATACACAATAACAAAGTAACAGAAGGAGAAATTAATAATATTACTTACAAGTGTACCAAAAACAATAAAATACCTAGGAATAAACTTAACAAAGGACCTATACCTCAAAAACTATAAAACACTGATGAAAGAAATTGAAGAGAACACAAGTACAAAAATATTACATGGATTGGAAGAAGTAATTTTGTTGAAATATCCATTCTACCCAAAGAAAGCTACAGATTTAATGCAATCCCTATCAAACCACCAACATTTTTTACAGAACTAGAGTAAATAATCCTAAAATCTGTAGAGAACCACAAAAAGCCCTGAATAGCCAAAGCAACTTGGAAAAGAAAAACAAATCTGGGGGTATCACAATTCCACATCTCAAGATATACTACAAATCGGTTGTAACAAAAACAGTATGGTACTGGCACAAAAACAGACACATAAGGGGCAGCTGGTTGGCTCAGTCAGTTGAGTATCTGACTGTCGATTTCAGCTCAGGTCATGATCCTAGGGTCATGGGATCAAGTCTTGCATCGGGCTCTGTGCTGAGCATGGAGCCTGCTTAAGATTCTCCCTCTCTCTCCTTCTGTCCCTCTCCCCTGCTCACATGCTCACTCTCTCTCTAAATAACAAAAATAAACAAACAAAAATCAGACACATAGATCAGTAGGATAGAATAGAAAGCCCAGAAATAAACCCAGACTTATGTGCTCAATTAATCTATATAACAAAGAAAGCAACAATATACAATGAAGAAAAGAGTCTGTTCCCTAACTGGCTCTGGGAAAACTGGATGGCTACATGCAAAAGAATGAAATTGGACCATTTTCTTACACTATACACAAAAATAAACTCAAAATGGGTTAAAGACCTTAGTAAGACCCCATAAAACTTCTTGAAGAAAACAGAGGCAATAATTTCTTTTACATCGGTCATAGTAACATTTTTCCAGATATGCCTCCTCAGGCAAGGAAAGCAAAATCAAAAATAAACTATGGGGACTACACTAAAATAAAAAGCTTTTGCACAGTGAAGGAAAAGATCAACAAAACTAAAAGGCAACCAATTAAATAGGAGACTATATTCCCAAATGATATATCAGATAAGGGGGTAATATCCAAGATATATGAAGAACTTATGGAACTCTACACCAAAAAAAAAAAAAAAAGCTAGTAATCTGATTTAAAAATCAGAACATCAGAATAGACATTTTTCCAAAGAATACATACAAAAGCCCAACAGATACCTGAAAAGATACTCAACATCACTCATTATCAGAGAAATGCAAATCAAAACCACAGTTATCACCTCACACCTGTCAGAATGGCTAGAACGAAAAACACAAGAAAAAAGTGTTGGCAAGGATGTAGAGAAAAAGGAACCCTCATGCACAGTGGGTGGGAATGCAAACTGGTGCAGCTACTGTGGAAAAACAGTATGGAGGTTCCTCAAAAACTTAAAAATATAAATACCATATGATCCAGTATTTCTACCACTGGACATTTACCCAAAGGGGGAAAAAACACTAATTTGAAAAGATATATGTACTACTATGTTTACTAAAGATTATTTACAATAGCCAAGATATGGAAGCAACCCAAGTGTTAATCCATAGGTAAATGGATGAAGAAGCCATTTCAATGAATGAAGCCAAAATGAATGATATTTTGCCATTTATGACTTCATGCATGGGTGGACCTACAGGGTATTATGCTAAGTGAAATAAGTAAGACAGAAAAAGGCAAATACCATATGCGTCACTTATATATGGAATCTAAAAAAAAATAAAAGAAAAACTAAAAAGTGGAAACAGACAATAAACAGAACTTGATGGTTGTAGGGATGTGGGGAAGGGCAAAATCGATAAAGGGAAACAAGAGACACAGACTTCCAAATGATTAATTCACAGGGATAAAAAGTACAGCAGAGAGAATATAGTCAATGGTAATTTAATAGTGTTGTATGGTGATTGATGATAGCTACACTTGCGGCGAGCATAGCCTAATGTATAGAGGTTTCACATAACTAAGTTGTACACCTGGAACTATATAACAGTAACATTTTGTGCCGACTACAACTTTAAAAAAACACTGTAAGGGAAATAAATGACCAGTAACTTCTGTGACAAAAGATTTTAATTGAGGCAAATTCTACATCTCTGAAAACCAGACAAGAAAAACCGGGGAGAGATTTCTTTTGGAAAATGAATATAATAAAAATCACTCATTTGTACTTGGTAATTGAAAAAATCATGTGCATGCGCAGTCAGGACACATGCTCATAAAATGCCTAAAAAGACGCAAAAATTCCATCCCTGGCTGATTTCTAGGATGGTACAAGAGAAAAGTACAGGTTAATGAAGGTTTTTTATACGGCCTACGAGTTTAGGGAGTAAATTAACTAATACTGGGAGAGGCTTTTTGTTTTTTTATCTTTTATCCTATATTTTTGTTAATCCAAACGTGTTTGGTCAAAGCTCTGTATCCAGCTGCCATTTGGATGATCCCAAGTTCAGTGGAAATGCTGAACTGCAATGAGAGTCTGCAATGACCAAAACTCAGAGGGTGGGAAATCAAGTGTCAAAGACCCAAGTTTTTCAACAAATAAATTTATGGAAAAGAAAAAGATTGGAGGAAAATCTACACTGAAAAGATTGGAAAGGCATGTCAAATGAAAAAGAAATGGGCAAGACAAACTATGTATTGTCTTGGGATGCATATTTGGAAGACAAAGCTGCAAAAAAAGAAATGGAAGGAAGTCTTTAACAGAATCACAGTTACTTTTGAGGGGAAAGCTGGTTGTGATTTGGACAAGTTACAGGGATTTCTGGGATGGACTACTTGACTTAGTTCTGTATCTTGACTTAGGTGACAATTACTTTATAAAATTTTATTAAGAAATAAACTTGTTTTGAACCATTATCTGTATCATGTTTTATTTTGTAATTAAAAAATAATGAATAAATAAAATCAAAGCCAAAGCATGATGAATGAGTGGTAGCACAAAACCTCCCACCTATAACCACCCTTGTCTAGAGACCTACATTCAACTATTGTTCATAGAGGCTAGTCCCACCAGTGCACCTGTATTTTTAATACTAAAACACAATGGGCAAGGGAAAGTGTGCTCTTCTGCCTGAGGGCATACAGCAACTGTATCTTTAGGGAGTCAGAACAACTCAAAAAGTTTTTGTCTGCTGCACAATTCTCCCCTGTGCAAAGAGTTACACAAAATACTGCAATCATAAAAGCAGTTAATTAACAGCACTAATTGTGCTTGGGTAGTGACCAAGTTCAACTTGGAAACTTGGTGCTGCCAGCCAGAAATCAGTCTGTTATGGGAATTGTCTGCTAGAATCATGTTGGTTTTCCCAGAGTAACTATGGGGAGAAGTGGTTAATGAGTCACCTGGGAGGTCACATCTCTTTCTGTAAATTACCATTTCCTTCCCCTACTTAAAAAAAAAAAGGTGGTCATGAAGGCAGAAGAAAGCTCTTGAATAACAAGGAAAGCAAGTAATAAAAATAACAGGAAAGGGAAAATTGCATTAACAATTACAGCACTGCAGTGTCCCTCAGCCTTTGAATAACTTCTTCTAACAGTATAAACTAACAAGGTTCTGGTCGATCAGACTCATTCTATGTATTCCAATTTGGGTCTAGGTTTGTAGTCAACCAAATGAATCAAACTGTTATGGTCACTCCAAGCCTTCTGAGCTAACAAAGAACCATTGTTTAGTGTAATAGTATCATTAAATGTGGCCCAATCCAACATTATTTTACTTCTATCCTAGTCCAACACCCTTAGGATCCATTCCCATACATATGTTACAGGTGTAACTGTATTTATGTATGTATTACATACATGTATTATGTATGTAATACATACATATGTATGTATGTAAAATATGTATTTTACATATGTAAAATCTTAGTTATTTTGGAGTGTACTGCATCTTGTCATAGATTCCACTTTGTCCCTGACTCACTGGAGTTTTCTAGGACTTGAGCCTGACTATAGGACTATGAACAATGTGAAGAGGTGGGAACAGGCACTGATAATTGTCAGCAATCCCCTGTCTGGTAACCAACTCAGGAGAGGTCGTTATAGTTTTCAGATAAGCACAGACAAATTTCTTCAGATAGAAGAAAACTCTTCCACCAGGAAGAATAATTTAGAAAACTTATGAATTCAAGTTTTCTTCTTTTATTAGAATCTGCCAATATTCCCCATCTTGATTTTCAAAGGTTTACCCCTTCCCAGCCAACCCATAACTTTAAAGGACAGTATGAGATTGTAAATTCAATTTACCTTGTAACTCAGCAAGCCACATATCAGGATTTTCCCCCCTAAAATCCATGACCCTGCAGCTATAATAAAAGTATCTTTGAGGGCAATCACAGAGGCTTTCTGGTCCCTTACTTGGCCTTTAGATGGGAATTTAAAGCCTTGAACTCTCCCATTTTCTTTCCCCATGATCTCCAGTCTACTATAAACAACCAACCAAACCCATTATACTCCATGTTTTTACTGAATGATTCTGTAACAATGTCTTGATCATCCAAAGACTTGCCTTCTATGAACACTCAATTGCTAGTGTTTACAGGTGATAATTGATGTAATTGTTTTCCTACTGCATGGTAATGACTACCTATATCCCCTTTATTGCTGACAAGGTCATTAATACTTTTAAATCTAATCTGATCAGAAAACAAATTTCCAGAAATAGAAATAATATAAAACCAATTTAGAGAACTCATTCTCTTTTTTATTGCAATGTAATTGATGTATAAAATCATATTATTTTCAGGTGTACAACTTAATGATTCAATATTTGTATATATTGCAAAATGATCACAATAAGTCTGGTTAACATCACCACACACAGTTACTTTTTTATTATTTAGAGAGAGAGAAAAAGCGCAAGCTGGGGAGAGGGGCAGAGGGAGAGAGACAGAATCTCAAGCAGCCTCCACACTCAGCATGGACAGAGGACTCAATTCCACAATCCTTGGATCATGACCTGAGCTAAAATCAAGAGTCAGACACTCAACCAACTGAGCCACCCAAGCACCACTTTTTAAATTTTAAAAAAATTTTATTTCTCATGGTTACATTTTTTGTTCTTGTGATGAGAATTATGATATATTCTCTTAGGAACTTTTAAATATACAATATGGTTTTATTAACTATACTCACTATGCTATACATTTATATCCCCAGGACTTATTTTAAAACTGAAAGTTTGTACCTTTGACTACCTTCACCCATTTTGCCTACACTCCATCCCCCAACTCCCTGCCTCCGGCAACTGCCAATTTGTTCTCTGTATCTACAAGTTTGTTTATTTGTTAGATTCCACACACGCATGCATCATAACTATTTGTCTTTCTCTGACTTATTTCACTTTACATAAATCCATGTTGTCACAAATGGCAAGATTCCCTTCTTTCTCATTGTTGAATGATATTCCATTGTGTATATATGTCACATGTTCTTTATCCATTTATCCTTTGATGAACACAGGTTGCTTCCATGTCTCAGCTGTTGTGAATAAGGCTGCAGTGAATATGGGAGTGCATATATCTTTTCAGTATTTTAGTATTTAGTATTTCATTTCCTTCAGTATAGACCCAGAAGTGAAATTGCTGGGTCACATGGCAGTTCTATTTTTAATCTTTTGAGGAAACCCTGTACTGCTTTCCATAGTGGCTGCACCAGTTTACATCCCCACTAACAATGCACACAGGTTCCCTTTTCTCCACATTCTTACCGACACTTGTTAGCACTCATATTTTTGAGGATAGCCATTCTAACAGGTGTGATAGGTCAGGTATGAGATATCACAATGAGGTGATATCTCATTGTGGTTTTGACTAGTATTTCCCTCATGATTAGTAATGCTAGGCAGCTTTTTATGTGCCTGATGACCATTTGTATGCCTTCTTAGAAAAATATCTATTCAAATCCTCTGCCAATTTTTTAATCAGATTTTTTTTCTATTAAGTTCTGGGTTCTTCATATACTTTGGATATTAACTCTTTATTAGATACATACGTTGCAAATATTTTCTCCCATTGTGTAGGTTCCTTTTCATTTTTTTTCTTTTGCTGTAATGAGGCTTTTTAGTTTGACATAGTCCCACTTACTTAATTTTGCTTTGTTGCTTGTGCTTTTGCTATCATATCCAGAAAATTGCTAAAAAGACTAATATCAAGGAGCTTCTTCCCTATTTTTTCTCCTACTTTTAGTGTCAGCCTTACATTTGAATCTTTAACCCACTTTGAGTTAATTTTTAGTATGGTGTAAGATAGGAGTCCAATATCACCTTTCTGCATGCGCTTCTTCAAGTTTCCCAGCACCATGTGTTGGAAAGACTGTAATCATTTGCTTTATTTTGTTCACATCATACTTAGACCCAAAGTTAGGATACACAGAATGAAGCTGATTTGCCATAACCTCCTTAGTCTACTGTAGAAGATATTCGAAGGCTGAGGGAGACTGTTATGCTGCTCACTCATTTCCAACCACGTTCCCCATGAAATCCACAGAATACTCCATCAAGACTAGAAGAAATAAAATCAGAAAGGAAGTTCTAGCATTATGGAAAAGGTGTAGGTCAAGAATGTCAGCACTGCCTTTAAACTTGGCTCCCTGAATTCAATAGGGCTGATGAGGTAACTAGGGTATCAGTGGCCAAGTGGCAGCACTTAACTGCCAGACATAATATGGGTGTGGTACCATAAGAAGCAACAGAACTAAACCAATAATAAAATAGTTTGACCTGACAATACCTTTAGCATTAGATAATTAATCACAGTACCTCTATAACTGAAAAAAGGATGGGTAGCCTAATAAAAGTCTTATTTGATTTGTATGAACAGAAAGTATTTCTATCTGGTCACCAAGAATGTGACAAATAAAAGCAACAGAGATTCACACTGTCTCTACAATTTCCAGACTTTAGCCACTTGACAAATACAGGACTCTTTGAATAAAAAAAAGACTAGATCTCTTTGAAGAAGGACCTAGTACAGGATAAAAAGAAAATACACTGTAAATATTTCTCATTGCTTTTATTAAAGCTAGGATCATTTACCAGAGTGATTGTACATTGAGGAAGGAGAAATAACCAGACTTCTGGAGAATTTCTGGACTGTAACTCTGAATTTACGCTAATTTCTGGACACTAAAATACTACTGTGGTCCACCAGTCAGAGGAGGGCCTACTGGAGATGAAGTTAAGGGAATTTTGCTTGGTTCTATCTCACAGTGGGCCCAGCGGGTCCTAACCCTTTTGGGTCATTTCAGGAGTCCTAATATTCATAGTTGGAATAGACATACATGGTAAATGGAAGAATATTTGCATTGGTTCTCTGATACATGTGATATGAACTATTATGGTATCAGTGGTGTAGTGTAAGCCACTATTACTCTCTCTTCATACCAAAAGAGAAAACTAGACACAAAACCAAATTCCTGGAGCAGTTTCAAGGATTAGTGACACCATCATGGACTTGAAAGATATAAGACTGGTGATTCCTAACATATCCTTATTAAAATTACCTATGAGCCTGTGCAGAAGTCAAAGGATCTTAATGAAATACTTTGTCAACTCACAAAAGTGGTGATTTAATTGCAGCTTCTTTACCAGATGCATTTAACTGTCCTGATACCTGGTAGGCAGCTATTAATGTAGCAAAGAGTTTTTTTTTTCTCTATACCTATTAGCAAAGATCATAAACAGTTTGCTTCCAGCACCCAGAACCAAAAACAAACCTTCACTGTCCTATGCTAGAGTATACCAGAATTCCAAGTCCTATGTCATAATCTAATCTGCAAGGAACTTCATTTCTTCTCTATTCCAAAGAACATCACCATGGCTCACCATATTGTTAGTCTGACAACTGGACCAGGGCAAGAAGTAGCAGCTACTCTAGATACCTTGGTAAGATATACATGTATATCATAGAATGGAAAATAAATCTCATAAGTATTCATGGGCTGTCACGGCAGTAAAATTTCTAGGAGTATAGTGGTCTGGGGACAGCCAAGATATCTTATACAAAGTGGACAAGTTGCTGTATCTTGTGCCGCTGCATCTACCACAAACAAAGAGGCACAATTTTCTGTGTGACTTAATATTTCGGAGGTAACATATGCCTCATTTTGGCATAATATTCCAATCTAATAACCAAGTAACTCAAAATATTTCCAGTTTTGGACAGGGCATAGAACCAGAGAAGGCTTTACAGCAGCTTCAGACTATCTTGAAAGCCTCTCTGACATTTGGTCTCTCTGATCCAGCAAATACTACAAAGAATGTATAACATATAGGACCACTGAATGCTGCCTTTGGAGGTTCCCTATGGGTGAATCATAACCTCAGACCTTTAGACTTTGGGAGCACCCACATACCATCTTCTACAGATACTCAATATACTTTTGAGAAAGAACTTTTAGCTTGCTTCTAGGCTCCAGTAGAGACTGAACAGTTGAACAAGTGTCACCAAATGCGATGCAATCTGAGCTTTCCACCATTGTATGGATATACCAGTTTATTTATGCATCCACATATTTAAGGGTATATTGCTTGCTTTCGGTGTGGACAATTGTTAATAAAGCTCTATAACCAGCCATCGCATGTTTTTGTGTGGACATAAGTTTTCAACTCATTTGGGGAAATACCAAGTAGCATGACTGCTAGATAGTACATTAAGAGTATATGTAGTTTCGTAAGAAACTGCCAAACTGTCTTCCAAAGCAGCCATACCATTATGCATACTTACTAACAAAGAATGGGAGCCCTCACAAACATTTGGTGTCACAAATGTTTTGGATTTTAGCCATTCTAACAGGTATGTAGTGGCATTACATTGTCTTATTTTACAGTTCCCTAATGATGATGTTGAGCATCTTTTTATAATCATTTTCTTACCTTTACCTAGCTCATAATTTATTATGTTTACTCTTTTCCCAGCTTAATTGAAGTCTAAATGAAATATGAAATTGTACATATGTAAGCAGTACATGGTATTTTGATATACATGTACACTATGAAATGATTACTATGATCAATATTAACATATCACCTCAGTTACCTTTGTATATGTGTATGCGTGTGTGTGAAGAGAACACTGAAGTTATACTCACCCTGTTAGTAAATTTCATTTATATAGTACAAGATCATTAACTACAGTCAACTTGCTGTATATTAGAACTCCAAGACTTATTCACCCTAAATAACTTGAACTTTGCTCCATTTGACCAACATCTGCCCATTTCTCCTATTCCCTGTATCTTGGAAACTGTTGGTTCTTCTTCTATTGGTTCAAAGTTTTAGATTCCACATATAAGTGAGATCATATAGCATTTCTGTCTTTCTGTGTCTGGCTTATTTCACTTAACATAATAACTTCCTGGTTCATCCATGTTGTCATAATATTCCATTCTCTGTTTGTGTCACATTTTTGTTACCTACTCATCCGTCACAAGTTTCCATATCTTGGCTACTGTGAATAATGCTGCAATAAACAGGGGAATGCTGTTATCTCTTCAAGATACTTAGAGTTCTATTTTTAATTTTTAAAGAACTTCCATACTGTTTTCCATGATGGCTATAGCAATTTACATTCCTACCAACAACATACAAGAGTACCCTTTTGTCTACATTCTTAAAAACACTTGTTGTCTTTTTGCCTTTTTTGTATTAGCAATTCTAATAAGTGTGAAGTGATACATCATTGTGGTTTTCATTTGCATTTCACAGATGATTAGTGATATCGACCATCTGTTTAAGACATTTGTTCATTTTTTAATCAAGTTATTTATTTCCCACCTGTTGAATTGTAGGTGTTTCTTACATATTTGGATGGATATTAACCCCTTGTCAGACTGATAGTTTGCAAGTATTTTTGCCCCATTCCATGAGTTGTCTCTATAAACTGCTGATTGCTTTCTTCACTGTGCAGAAGCTTTTTAGTTTGATACAATCCCATTTGTCTATTTTTGTCTTTATTGCTTTTGCTGTTGGTATCAAATTTTTCAAAAACATGCCTAGACCACTGTCAAGAAGCTTTTCCGTATCTTTTCTTTTAGCACTTATCCTAATTTCACAGTTTATGCTTTAAGTCTTTAATCAATTTTGCATGTTTTTTTTGGGGGGGGGGGGATAAGGTGTGAAACAAGGATCTCATTCTTCTGCATGTGATACCCAAATTTTCCAACAGCATTTATTAAAGAGTCCTTTACTTATTGTGTATTCTTGGTGGCTTTGTCAAAGATTAGTTGACCATATATCTATGCTTTTATTTCTGGGCTCTCTATTCAGTTGGTCCATTTTCCTGTTTTTATGCCAATACCATACTGTTTTGATTACTATAGATGTGTAATATAGTTTGAAATCAGGCAATGTGATGCCTCCAGCTTTGTTCTCCTTGCTCAAGTATGCTTTGGCTATTCAGGATCTTTTGTGGTTCCACACAAATTTTAGAGGTTTTTATTTCCATTTCTGTGAAAAATGCCATTGGAATTTTGGCAGGATTGCATTGAGTGTACAGATCACTTTAGGGAATATAGATATTTTAACAATATTAATTTTTCCAGTCTATGAACATGTGATATCTTTCCATTTCATTTGTGTCTTCAGTTTCTTTCATCATTGACTTAATAGTTTTCAATGGACAGATCTTTCCTCTCCTTGGTTAGATTTATTCCTGAGTACCTCATATTGTTTGATGCTATTGCAAACAGTTTAATTTCTTATTTAAATACTTGTTAGTGTATAGAAATGGAAGTGATTTGGGTATGTTAATTTTGTATCCTGCAACTTTATTGAATTCATTTATTACTTCTAATGGTTTTTTTTTTGGTGGAGTCTTTAGAGCTTTCTCATATCATGTCATGTCATCTGCAAATGGAGACAGTTTTACTTTTTCTTTTCCGATTTGGATGCACTTTGTTTTTCTTGTTTAATTTCTCTGGCTTAACTATGTCAAATAAAAGTGGCAAGACAGCATCCGTTGTCTTATTCCTGATCTTAGAGGAAAAACTTTCAGCTTTTCATTATTGAGTATTGTATTACATGTGGTTTTGTCATATATGGCCTTTATTATATTAAGTTATATTCCTTCCATGCCTAATTTATCACCTTTATTATGAAAGGATATTTTGTCAAATGCTTTTTCAGTATCTATTGAGATGATCATATGATTTTTATCCTTCATTCTGGTAATATATGTCACATTTATTGATATGCATAGATTGAACCATCCTTGAATCCCAGAAATAAATCCCACTTGATTATGGTATATAATTTTTTAATGTGCTGGTGAATTTTGTAGACTAGCATTTTGCTGAGGGTTTTTACATGTATATTCGTAAGGAATATTGGCCTATAATTTTCTTTTCTTGTAATGTCATGGTCTAGCTTTGGTATCAGAGTAATGCTGTCCTAGTAGAATAAATTCAGAGTATTCACTAGTCTTCAACTTTTTAAAATAGTTTGAAAAGGACTATTAATTTTTCTTAAAATGTTTGGTAGAATTAACCAGTGAAGCCATCTTAACCTGGGATTTTGTTGTTGGAAAGTTTTTGATTATTGATTCAATCTCCTTTCTCATTATTAGTATATTCAGATTTTGTATTTCTTTTTGATACAGTGTTGGTAGATCACGTTTCTAGAAATTTGTCTATTTCTTCCAGGTCATCCAATTTGTGGGCATATCATTTTTGATAGGAACCACTGTCATTCTTTGTATTTTTGTGGTATCATTTTTTGTGTCCTCTTTCATTTGTAATTTTACTTGTGTTTTTTTTTCTTAATACTCTAGCAAAAGTTTTGTCCATTTTGTTTATCTCCTCAAAAACCAGCTCTTCATTCCATTGATCTTCTCTATTGTTTTTTTGTTTTTCTACTCTGTATTTATTTCTACTCTAATCCTTTATTATTTCCTTCCTTATGCTAATTTGGGCTGGGTTTGTTCCTTTTCTAGTTCCTCAATATGCAAATTTAGGTTGTGATTTTGAGATCTTTCTTTTTTCTTAACATGGACATTTATCATTATAAACTTTCCTCTTGGAACTGCTTATGTGCATCACGTAAGTTTGGGTATCTTGTGTTTTATTCTTTTTGTCTCAATTTATTATTTTCCTTATGATAATTTTTTGCTTCCCTTTTGATTACTTCTTTCATCCATTGGCTGTTTCCTAGGGTGTTGCTTAATTTCCACAGATTTGTGAATTTCCAAATTTTCCTTCTGTTATTATAGTTTCATACTATTGTGGTCAGATAGGATACTTGAGGGGCACCTGGGTGGCTCATTCAGTTAAGTGTCTGACTCTTGGCTGCAACTCAGCTCATGATCTCACAGTTCATGCCCCACATTGGGCTCTGCGCTCACAGCACAGAACTTGCTTGAGATTCTCTTTCTCCTCTCTCTGCCCCTCCCCGACCCTCTTTCTCAAACTTAAAAAGAAAAAAAGATGCTTGAAATTGTTTCAATCTTATTAAAATTTAATGACTTGTGGGGCACCTGGCTGACTCAGGCAGTGGAGCATGCAACTTTCGGTCTCAGGGTTGTGGATTCAAGCCCCACACTGGGTGTAGAGATTACTTAAAAACAAAATCTTAAAAAAAATTTGTTGACTAGTTTGGGGGTTTAACATATGATCTGTCCTGGAGAAAGTTATGTGTACATTTGAGAACAATGTGTACTGTGCTGCAGTTGTATGGGAATTTCTGTACCTGTGAGATCCCTGTGGTCTATACTGTTATTCAAATTCACTGCCTTCTTATTTATTTAGAACTGAATGATCTACACATTGCTCAGGAGAAGGTACTGAAGTCCCTGACTTTTATTGTATTGCTGTATATTTCTCACTTTATCTCTCTCAATATATCCTTTATGCTTGTAGGTGATCTGATGTTGGGTGCATATATATTTACAACTGTTATATCCTATTAATGAATTGACTCTTTCACCATAATATAATGACCATTTTTGTCTCCTTTGACAATTTTTAAGTCTATTTAATCTGAAATAATAAGCATTCCTGTGTTCTTTTCATTATCATTAATGTGAAATATCTTTCTCCATCCTTTCAATTTCAGCCTATGTGTGTCCTTAAAACTAGTCTCTTGTAGGCAGAATTTATTTGGATCATGTTTTTTATACATTCAGTTATTCTATATCTTTTTATTGGAGGTTTTAATCCATTTACATTTAAAATAACTATAGATGAGAACTTATTACTACCACTTTTCTGTTTTGTATTTCCTTTGTTTCTTTCTTTCTACTCACTGTCTTCCTTTATTATTTGATAGCTTTTTTGTAGTGTTATGCTTTGATTCCTTTCTCTTTATATTTTGTGTATCTGCTGTGGGTTTTGTTTACAAAAAGACTTATATAACACATCTTATAGTCCATTTTAAGCTGATAACAAATTTGATTACATACAAAACTTCTACACTTTTTTTTTTGGTGTATACGTAACATTTATTGTGGTAAAATATACAAAAAAAAATAAATTTACCTGCCATTTTGAAGTGTACAATTCAATGGCATCAAGCACATTCACACTGTGGTACAACACTCCCCACTATCCATTTTGAGAATTTTTTCGTGATCCCAAGCTGAAACTTTGTATTCATTGACAATAACTCTTCTCATTACCCCTTCCATAGTTTCTGGTTGCCCCTACCCATCCCATACATATTTTATGATAGTGATTTGACAATTACATCTTTTGTGTATCCATTAAATTATTGTACTTATTTTTATTATTTTTGTCTTTTTACTTTTATGAAAGGGTTGAAAGTGATTTATATACCACCATTATACTTTACACACCACCACTATAGTATGGGTATATTCTGTATTTTAGTATATATCTACCTTTACCAGTGAGTTCCATACTTTTTTTATCTCATGAATTAGCATCCTACACTTGATCTTAGCCAAAAGACTGACAAGAAATCATGAATTAATACCCTTTTGTTTCAGTCTGAAGAAGTACCTTTATAGCATTTTTTATAAGGCAGAACTGGTGGAGATGAATTCAAGCTTTGGGGAAACCTTTCTCTCCCCTTCATTTCTACAGGTGAGATTTGCTAGGTATAGCATTCTTGTTTGTATTTTTTTTCTTTCAGCATTTTGAATATATTCCACCACGAACCACCCCTTCCCTGCAAGGTTTTAGCTGAAAAATTCACTGACAGTCATATGGTGGTTCCATTGTATAAAATGAGTCATTTTTTTCTTGCTGCTTTAAAAATTCTCTTTGTCTTTGACTTTTGACAATGTGGTTATAATGCATCTCATTGTAAATGTTTTTAATTTCAACCTATTCGACTTTGAGTCTCATGATTGTGGATATCCATTTCCTTCCCTAGATTTAAGAAGTTTTCAGACAATATTTCTTTAAATAAGCTTTTTGTCTCTTTCTCTCTCTCCCTCTCTTTACTCCTCTCATCTTTCTCCTCCTTTTCCTCTTTGGTTAGCTCCCATAATGTATATATTAGTTCACTTGATGGAGTCCCATAGTCCCCTAAGCTTTCTTTACTCTTTTTCCTTCTTTTTTTCTTTTTGCTCCTCTGACTCAGTAAGTCCAAATGACTTGTCTACAGGTCACTGATACTTTCTTCTGTTTGATCTATTCTACTTTTGAACCCCATCCATGCTTTTTTCAGTTATCATATACTTAAGCTCCAGTATTTTTGTTTTTTCAATTCATATCTACTTCCATGCTAATATTTGCATTTTATTAATGCAGTGCTTTCCTGATTTCATTTAGTTGTCTATCCTGTTCTCTACCTAATGAGCTTCATTAAATGATTGTTTTGAATTTGTTAGGCAATCTACAGATCTCCATTTCTTTTGGATTGGTTACTGGAGATTTTTTGTCCTCATTGGACTGTGTCATATTTCATGATTCTTCATGTTCCTTGTAGGTTTGCTTTGTTTTCTTCATTTAGAGAATCCACTTTCTCTCCCAGTCTGTATGGACTGATTTTGACTGGGAGAGACCTTCACTAGTCAGCAGTGCTCAAAGTGAAGCAAGAGAGAGACCAATCCATTATAGCATATGTTAGGACTGGAGGAAAGCATCAGTTCTGTGCTTTTTCCCAATCTCACAGAACAATTCCAGCTATAACAGCACATCCACCCCTTTCCTTTTTTGCTAGTGGAGCCAGAAAACTGAGCTTTTTCATTTTTTACCATTTGATATAAGTGAGATAGAAATTGGCTCCACAAATAGCACTCTGAATTTCTGGGGATTGGGCCCCCTTTGTCTCTTTCCTTTCTTCCTAGAAGAAAAACCTCAGTTCTGTGCTCATTTACAATCTCAAAGAGCATCAGCACCAGCTGTAACTGAATGGCCTCACCTTTTCTATGTTCTGAGCAGTCCCAAAGGACCAGGCTCTGCAGGTTGTTCAGTCCTCAGCACAAGGTGAGACAGGATCTGGCTGTGTTATGGGCCATAGGACAAGTCTCCATAGATTTAAAAGCATTCAAATCATACAAAGTAGGTTACTGATTACAATGAGAATCAACTAGAATCAATAACATAATTATATCTGGAACTTTTCCCCTGGGAATTATAACCTGTGTGTTAAAGAAATTTAAGTTGTTAAAGAAATTACTAATAAAATTAAGAAATATTTTGAGCTGAATCAAAAGAAAACAAGATCTATATAAATTTATATATGTAGTTAAGGAAGTGTTTAAAAGGTAATTAATGGAACTAAATACCTATATTAGAAAGGTATCAGATGAATGACTATGGTTTCTACCTAAAGAAAGGAGAAAAGGGTCAGGGAAGATGGCAGCAGAGTAGGAGGACCTTAGGCTCATCTCATGCCACAAATACAACTAGATAACTATCAAAGCATCCTAAATAGCCCAAAAACTGACCTGAAGACTGGCAGAACAAACTCCACAACTCAAGGTAGAGAAGAAGCCACATAAAACAAGGTAGGAAATGCAGAGACATGGCTTGAGAGATAAACAGATCATGGGTGCTGCAGAAGGGCAAGAGACAGACTAGCCCATAAGGAAGCACAGGGGGGAAATAAATCCCCATAGCAATCAGCTTGGAAAGCCACAGGGGCTGAATTTCATGAGTTCTTGCAACCAGCAGGGCTTAAAGCTTTGAGTTTTAAAGGTCAGTGGGTAGGGCTGGGATAGAGCTCAGAGGACAATGTACCCTTCTAGGAGAAAATTCAAGATGCTGATATACAGCATGGAAATAGTGATATGAAGAATGCCTGGGGCACACAGTGAGGAGGTTATCCACCTGTCTCAGAGCACATCCCAAAGAGGCAGCATTCACAGAGAGACCCCTCTAGAAATAAAGGAACTGGCAAGTATCATTTCCCTCTCCTACCCCTCAGCATAAGCACAGGACCACCTGCAGGAATGAGCACAGTGCTGAAACATGCTACCTAACTTGCTTACACCAAGTCCTGCCATTCCCCCACCCCACCCACCCAATCTAGTGGAAGTGTCCCTCTCAGTGACACTTGCCTTAATCTCAGCTCAGGAGGCCACTCCTCCAGAAGACCAGCCAAAACCCCTACTAACACTGCATCTCCCAACTTGGGAATTTTTCAGGGCCTCAGCTCTAATGGTGTTGTGGACAGATATCATTTCACAAACAGACCAGAGGAGACCTACTTAAAATGTGGCACATTTAGTCGAGGGACCACACACTACACACAAGAAGTAAAGAGAGCCTCTGCAGACAACAGACCTGAAGTGGCCAGAACAAAGCTGCAGAGTACACACAGCACACAATGGAGACATTCTCAGAAGTACTAACCACTGAGGAACAGGGGGTACCTCTCAATAGGGCACCACGGGACCTCTTCTTCATAAACAGGAGACATAGTGACCTTCTCAAGAACAGGAGACATAGTGACCATCCTAACCACAGACAGGCAGAGAAACTTAGGCAAAATGAAAAGACAGAGAAATTTATCCCAGATGAAAGAACAGGACAAAGCCATGGTCAGAAATCTAAATGAAACAGATATAAGTAACATACGTGAGAAAGAATTTAAAGTAATGATTATAAGGATACTCACTGGACTTGAGAAAAAAGTGGAAGACACATGTGAGACCCTTAACATAGAGATAAGGAATAAAATAGAAAAGATAAAGGGCTCCATAAATGGAAGTGAGAAACACTCTTGATGGAATGAACAGAAGGGTGGGAGAGGCAGAGGAATGAAATAGTGACATAGAAAAGAGAGTAATGGAAAGTAATCAAGCTGAACAAAAGAGAGAAAAAAGAATTATTCAAAAAAAGAACAGACTTTAGGTACTCAGGGACTCCATCAAACATAATAACACCTGTATTATAGGAGTCCCAGAAGAAGACAGAGAACAGAGGGCAAATAATTAATTTGAATAAATAATAGCTGAAAACTTTCCTAATGTAAGAAAGTAAATATCCAACCAGATTCCGGAGGCACAGAGAATTTCCATCAAAATCAACAAAATCAAACTGACATCAAGACATAATTAAAATTGCAAAATATAGTGATAAAAAATCTTAAAAGCAGTAAGACAAAAGAAGTCATTAATTTACAAGGGAAAATCCATTAGACTAGCAGGATATTTTTCAACAGAAACTTTCCAAGCCAGAAGGGAATGGCATGATATGTTCAACGTGCTGAATGAGAAAAGTTTACATCCCAAAACACTCTTTCTAGCAAGGCTATCATTCAGAATAGAAGGAAACATAAAGAGTTTCCCAGACAAACAAAAACAGATGGAGTTAATGTCCACTAAACTAACCCTGTAAGAAATATTCAAGGGGACACTGAGTGGAAAAGACAAACCAAAAGGGACAGTATAAAAGTAGGAAACACAACAGCAGCAAAAATGAATATTTCTGTAAAAAAATCAGCCAAGAAACTCACCAAAAAAAAAGGGTATTAAATATAATAACATACACCTAAAACATGGAGAGGAGAGGAGAGAAGAATGGATTCAAACTTAAATGACATCAACTTAATATAGGCTACTATATGCAGAAGTTATATACAAAACTAATGATAACCATATATCAAAACCACTAATAAACATGCAAAGAATAAAGAGAAATAAGTCTAAATCTATCACTAAAGAAAATCGGCAAAACATGACAAGATAAAGGCAAGAAAGGATCAGAGACAATTTTCAAAACCAACCACAAAACAAGTAACAAAATGGCAACAGATACATACCGATCAATAATTACTTTGAATATAAATGGACTAAATGTTCTAATCAGAAGACATGGTGACAAAATGGATTAAAAAATAAGACTCCTCTATATGCTGCCTACAACAGACTCATGTTAGACCTAAAGACACTTACTGAATGAAAGTGAGAGGAACAAAAAAATGTCTATCACGCAAATGGATATCAAAGAGAGCCAGAATAGCAATACTTATTTCAGACAAAATACCCTTTATTTCTATGATTTTTCTTTGGCTGTGTACTGTATACTTTATTGATGGTACAATGCAAGGTGGAGCTCCACAAGCCCCTCCTTTTCTTCAAGGACTCTTGGATGGAAACTGTGGAGGTCAAGAGATATTCAGTGTGTTGAGGGATGAGTTGGGGCAAAGACTCCCCAGCATCTGAGAGCCTTTCTCTTCCTGTTGTTCTTGCTGGGGCTGGTGGTCCAGGGGGCTCTTACTCCTTGAAGGCCATGTGGACGATAATGTCTACCACCCAGTCACTGTAGCCAAATTCATCATCATACCAGGAAATGAGCTTGACAAAGTAGTCACTGAAAGCAATGCCAGCCCCAGCATCAAAGGTGGAAGAGTGCATGTCACTATTAAAGTTGATACTCAGTGTAGCCCAGGATGCCCTTCAAAGGGCCTTCTAATGCCTGCTTCACAACCTTCTTGATGTCATCATATTTGGCAAGTCAAATCTATGACTGACATGCTGTGGGTGGGGGCATGGAAGGCCATGCCAGAAAGCTTCCCATTCAGCTCAGGGATGACCTTGCCTATAGCCTTGGTGGTGTCAGTAGAAGCAGGGATGATATTATGGGCAACCCCTCAGCCATCACACCACAGCTTCCCAAAGTGGCAGTCCATGGTCTTCTGGGTGGCAATGATGGCATGGGCTGTGGTCGCATGTCCCTCCACGATGCCAAAGTTGTCATGGGTGACCTTGGTCACAGAGGTCAAGTAGTTAGTGGTGCAGGAAGCATTGCTGACAATATTGAGGGAGTTATCATACTTCTCATGGTTCACGCCCATCACAAACATGGAGGCATCAGCAGAAGGGTCAGAGATGATGACTCCTTGGGCCCCACCCTTCTAATGAGACCCAGCTTTCTCCATGGTGGTGATGACCCTAGTGGACTCCACAACATACTCAACACCAGATTCATCCCATTTGATATTGGCAGGATCTCACTCCTGAAAAATGAAGATGAGCTTTCCATTGATGACAAGTGTCCTGTTCTCAGCCATGACTGTGCCATGGAACTTGCCAAGGGTGGAATCATATGAGAACATCAGGAACATGTAGACCATGTAGTGGAGGTCAATAAAGGAGTCATTGATGGTGACACTATCCACTTTTCTAGAGTTAAAAGCAGCCCTGGTGACTAGGCACCTAATACACCCAAATCCATTTATTCTGACCTTCTCCATCATTTCTCAGGGACACTGCTGGCACTACACCAGAAGAAGCAGCTTTCTGTTGAACAGGGAGGAGCAGAGAGCCCAGACAAAAAAGACTTTTAAATCAAAAACTGTAACAGGAGACAAAGAAGAACACTGTATAATAATAAAGGGGACATTCCAATAAGAAGTATAACAATTATAAATATTTATGCACCCAAGTTGGAAGCACCCAAATATATAAAATAGTTAATAACAAATGTAAAGGAAATAATACAATAATAGTCCTGACTTTAACACCCCACATACAACAAGGGACAGATCATCTAAACAGGTTGTCAACAAGGAAACAATGGCTGTGAATGACACACTGGAACAATTAGACTTAATAAACATACAAAGAATATTCCATCCTAAAACAGAATACACATTCTTTTCAATTGCACACGGAACTATCTCCAGAATAGATCATATATTAGGTCACAAAACAAACTCAAGAAATTCAAGAAGACTAAAGTCATACCATGTGTCTTTTCTGACTACATCCCTATGAAACTAGAAGTCAACCACAAAAAATATATCCAGAAAGAACACAAATACATGGCAGGTAAATAACATGCCACTAAACAATGAATGGGTCAACCAGGAAACCAAAAAACAAATTAAAAAGCACATGGAAATAATTAAAATGAAAACACTACAATTCAAAACCTCTGGGATACAGCAAAGCAATTCTAAGAGGGAAGTTTATAGCAATACAGACCTATCTCAAGAAACAAGAAAAATATCAAATAAACAACCTAATTTTGCACATACAGTAGCTAGAAAAAGAACAACAAAACCTAAAACCAGCAGAAGGAAGGAAATAATAAAGATTAGAGCAGAAATATATAGAAACAAGCAAACAAACAAACAAAAACACAACAAATCAATAAAGCCTGGACTGGTTCCTTAAAAATAAATCAAAATAATTGATAAACTTCTAGCCAGACTTATCAAAAAGAAAAAGGACTCAAATAAAATCAAAAATGAGAGAGGAAAAATAACAACCAACACCACAGAAATACAAATAATTATAAGATAATATGAAAAACTATATGCCAAAAACTGGACAATCTAGAAGAAATGGATAAATTCCTAAAAAACATATAAACTACCAAAACTGAAACAGGAAGAAATAGAAAACTTGAGCAGATCAATGATCAGCAAACAAATTGAATCAGTAATTAAAAAAAAAAAAAAACCCCAACAAACAAAAGTCCAGGATCCAATGGCTTCACAAGCAAATTCCACCCAACATTTAAAAGGCAAAAGATTTATACAATCTGAAGAGAAACCATAGTATTCCACCCAACATTTAAAGAGTTCATACCTATTCTTCTAAAACTGTTCCAAAAAATAGAAAAGTAAGGAAAACTTCCAAATTCATTCCATGAGGCCAGCATTACCCTGATACCAAAACCAGATAAAGATACCACTCAAAAAGAGACCTATAGATATCCCTGATGAACACAGATGCAAAATTCTCAATAAAATACTTGCAAATTGAATCCAACAACACATTAAAAAATCATTCACCACAGTCCAGAGGGATTTATTTCTGGATTGCAAGGGTGGTTCAATATCTGTAAATTAATCAACATGATACACCACATTAATAAAAGAAAAGTGAAGAACATTATGATCATTTCAATAGATGCAAAAAGAATCCATTCATGATAAAAATCCCTCAACAAAATAGATTAGAGGAAAACATACCTCAACAGAACAAAGGCCATACATAAACTCAGAGGTAATGCCATCCTAAATAGGAAAAAATTGAGAGCTCTTCCTCTACAGTCAGGAACAAATAGGGATGTCCATACTCAACACTTTTATGCAACATAGTAATGGAAGTCTTAGCCATAGCAGTAAGATAGCAAAAAGAAATAAAAGCATCCAAATCAGCAAGGAAGAAGTAAAACTTTCGCTATTTGTAGAAGACAGTATACTATATATAGAAAACCTGAAAGATTCCACCAAAAAGCTGCTAGAACTGACAGATGGATTCAGTAAAGTTTCAGGATACAAAAATCAATGTGCAGAAATCTGTTGCATCTCTATATACCCATTATGAAGCAGGATAAGGAGAAATTAAGGAATCAATTCCATTTACAATTGCACCAAAAACCATTAACATACCTAGGAATAAACCTAACCAAAGGGGCGACAGATCTATAATCTGAAAATTGTACAAAACTTATGAAAGAAATTGAAGAAGACACAAAGAAATGGAAAAGCACCCCATGCTCATGGACTGGAAGAACAAATATTGTTAAAATCTCTATACTATCCAATACAATCTACACATTTGCTGCAGACCCTATCAAAATACCAATAGCCTTCTTCACAGAACTAGAAGAAACAACTCTAAAATTTGTCTGGAACCACAAAAGACCGTGAATAGCCAAAGCAATATTGAAAAAGAAAAGCAAAGCTGGAGGTATCACAATTCTGGACTTCAAATTATATTACAAAGCTGTAGTAATCAAAACCTTATGGTACTAGCATAAAAATATACATATAAATAGAACAGACTAGAAAACCCAGAAACCCACAACTATATAATCAATCTTCAACAAAGCAGGAAAGAATATCCATGGGAAAAAGTCCCTTCAACAAATAATGTTGCTAAAACTCAACAGCTACCTGCAAAAGAATGGAATTGGACCACTTTCCTACACCAGACACAAAAATACATTCAAAATTTATGAAAGACCTAAATGTAAAACCTGAAACCACCAAATTCTAGAAGAGAATGCAGGCATTAACTTTTTTGACATCAGCCACAGCAACTTCTTTCTGGATATGTCTCCTGAGGCAAAGGAAACAAAAGCAAAAATAAACTATTAGGACTACCTCAAAATAAAAAGCTTCTGCACAATGAATGAATCGAAAAAACTAAAAGGAAACCTATGGAATGGGAGAAGATATTTGTAAATGACATATCCAATAAAGGGTTAGTATCCAAAATATATAAAGAACTTATCAAACTCAGTACCCAAAAAACAAATAATTCAGTTAAAAGGTGGGCAGAAGACATGAACAGACATCTCTCCAAGAATACACAGAGATGCCCAACACACACATGAAAAGATGCTCATCATCATTTATCATCAGGGAAATGCAAAACTACAATATCACCTCACACCTGTCAAAATGGCTAAAATCAACAATACAAGAAATAACAGGTATTGGCAAGGATTTGGAGAAAAAAAGGAATACTCATGCATTGTTGGTTGGAATGCAAACTGGTACAGCCACTCTGGAAAATAATATGGAGGTTCCTCAAAAAGTTAAAAATAGGGGCATGTGGGTGGCTCAGTCAGTTTAGCACCCGACTCTTGATTTCATTGTAGGTCATGATCTACCAGTTCATGAGATCGAGCCATGTGTTGGGCTCTTCACTGAGAGCACAAATCTGCTTGGGATTCTCTCTCCCTCTATGCCCCTCCCCCACTAATGTGTGTGCACCCACTCTCCAAATAAACTTTTTTAAAAAGTTAAAAATAGAACTACCCTATCATCCAATAATCACATTACTGCGTATTTACCCAACGAATACAAAAACACCAATTGAAAGTGATACATGAACCCCTCTGTTTATAATAGCATTATTTACAATAGCCAAGATATAGAAGCAGCCCAAGTATCCATGGATTGATGAACAGGTAAAGAAGATGTAATATACATATATAGGAATATTACTCATCCATAAAAAAGAATGAAATCTTGCCATTTGCAACAACATGGATGGAGCTAGAGAGTAGAATGCTAGGTGAAAAAAATCAGTCAGAAAAAACAAATACCATATTTCACTCATGTGGAATTTAAGAAGCAAAACAAATGAACATATGAGAAAAAGAGAGGGAAAAATCAAGAAATATACTCTTATTTATAGAGAACTGATGGTTACCAGTGGGGAGGAGGTTGGGGGTATGGTTAAATAGGTAATGGCAATTAAACAGTGCACTTATGATGAGCACCAGGTGATGTATGTAATTGTTGAATCACAATAACATACATCTGAAACTAACAACACAGCTAATTGGAATTAAAAAATTAAATAATTAGAAAGTAGAAAAGGCAAATTAAAAACAAATAAAGAAGAATATAAACAATACAAACAGAAATTAATGAAATAGGTAACAGAAAACAACAGAAAAAAATAGAACCCAAAGGAAAGAAATAATAAAGAGCAGACCAGAAATAGAGACTAAAATGACAATAGAAAAGATCGATAACACTAAGAGCTTGTTCTTTGAAAAGATAAACAAAATTTTCCTTTAACTAAACTAACCAATAAAAAATAGAGGGCTCAAATAAATCGGAAATAAAAGAGGTTGCAACAGATACCATAGAGTATGATTATAAAAAAGTACTATAAACAAGTATACACCAACAAATTAGACAACCTAGAAGAATGGATAAATTCCTATAAACACATAATCTTCTAAAACTGAATCATAAAAAAATAGAAAATGTGAGTAGACCAACTTCTAGTAACAAGATGAACTGGTAATCAAAAACTTCTCAATAAACAGAAGTCCAAGACCAAACATTTTCACTGGTTAATTCTACCAAACATTCAAAGCAGATTTAATACCAATCCTTCTCAAACTCTTCCAAAACACTGAAGAGAAGGAAATGCTTCCCAAGCATTACCCTGAACCAACACTACACCAGGACAACATAAAAAAAAACAAAAATTACACGCTGATATCCTTGATGAATATAGCTGTGAAAACCTTCAAGCAGATTAATTTCAACAATATATAAAAGAATCATACATAGTGATCAAGTGGGGATTATTCCAGAGATAAAGGTGATACAACATCCAAAGAAATCAATCGATATGATACAGGTTAACAAAATGAAGTATAAAAATCATAAGATCATCTCAATAGATACAGAAAAAAAAATCATATGACAAAATTCGACATTTATTTCTGATAAAAATCTCAACAAAGTGGGTATAGAGGGAACACACCTTAACATAATAACTGTCATGCATGACAAACTCACAGCTAACACCACACTCAATGTTGAAAAATTACAAACTTTCAGTTTTTCACTCTCATCACTTTTATTCAACAAAGTGTTGAAAGTTCTAACCACAGCAATAATGCAAGAAAAAGAAAAAAGGCCACTCAATTATGAAAGGAAAAATAAAACTGTTACTATTTATAGATCATGTAATACTACATATAAAACAACCCTGAAGCTTCCACCAAAAACCTTGAGGAACAGTTAAACAAATTCAGAAAAGTTTGAGGATACAAAATTAATACATATAAATCTATGGTGTTCCCTATACACTAATAATAAAATATCGGAAAGAAAAACTAAGAAATAAACCCCAACTCCAATTACATCAAAAAGAGGGGCTCAGGGGTGGCTCAGTTGGTCAAGCATCCAACTCTTAATTTTGGCTCAGGTCATGATCCCAGGGTCATGGGATCAAGTCCCACATTGTGGAGCCTGCTTAAGATTCTTTTTCTCCCTCTGTTCCTCTCCCCTGCTCACACACTCTCTCTCTCAAAAAACAAAACAATCAAACAAAATAGTAATCAAAACAATATGGTATTGGCATAAAAATAGACACACAGATCAATGGAACAGAATTGAGCACCCGGAAAAAAACCCACACATATACGGACAATTAATGTATCACAAAGGAGCCAAGAACATACAATGGAGAAAGGACAGTCTCTTCAATAAATGGTGGTAGGAAAACTGAACAGCCACATGCAAAAGAATTAAAGTAAACCACTGTCTTACACCATACATAAAAATCAACTCCAAATAGGTTAAAGATTTGAACATAAGACCTGAAACCACAAAATTCCTAGAAGAAAATATAGTCAGGCTTGACATTGGTCTTAGCAATGTTTATGAATCTGACTCCAAAGGCAAGAGAAACAAAAGTGAAAATAAACAAATGGGCATACATCAAACTAAAAAGCTTCTGCATAGCAAAGGAAACCATCATAAAAATGAAAAGACAACCTAATGAAGTGGAGAATATATTTGCAAATCACATATCTAGTAACAGGTTAATATCCAAAATACGTACAGAATTCACACAACTCAATAACAATAAATCAAACAGATTTTTTTAATGGACAGAGGATCTAAGTAGACACTTTTCCAAGAAAGACATACATACTACCAAAAGGCACGTGAAAAGATATTTGTATATCACTAAATATTAGAGAAGTGCAAATCAAAACCACAATGAGACATCACTTCACGCTTGTTAAAATGGCTATAAGCAAAAGACAAGAAGTAAGGGTTGGAGAGAACATAGATAAAAAGGAAACTTCATACACTGTTGGTGGAAATGTAAATTGGTGTGTCCAACATGGAAAATAGTAGAGATTCCTCAAAAAATTTACATCTACCATCTGATACAGCTATACCACTTCTGGGAATTCATTCAAAGAATATTAAAACACTAATTCAAAAAGATATATGTACCACTATGTGCACTGCAGCACTATTTTCAACAGACAATATAAGGAAGCAGCTTAAGTATCCATGGATACTTTATCCAATGGATAAAAAAGATGTGGTATATATAAACAAGATAAAACTACTCAGCCACAAAGGAAAATGAAATCTTGCCATTTACAACAACATATATGGACTTCAAGGCTATTATGCTAAGTGAAATAAGTCAGAGACAAATACTGTATGATTTTACTGATCTGTGGAATCCAAAAACAAAAAAGTAAAACAAACAAACAAAAACAATACAAACCCAAACTCATAGGTATAGTGAAGAGATTGATGCTCACCAAAGGGGAAGAATATGGGGGGTGGGGGGTGAAATGGCTAATCGTATACTAATGAACAATAACTAGACTTTTGTTGGTAATCACTTTGTCATGTATACCGATGTCAAATTATAACACTGTACACCAGAAACATATATAATGTTATATATTAATTTTACCTTAATAAAAATAAGCTGAAAAATCTCTGGAATGCTGACAATATCTTTTTAAAAGGTACAAACTACCAATAGACAATGAAAGAGAGGAATATACTGAAAGTCATAGATATATTTCTTTTCTTATTATTATTTTGAGAGAAAGAAGAGCATGTGCAAGCTCAGGAGAGGGGAAGAGGAAAAGGGAGAGAGGGAGGGAGGGAGAGAGGGAGGGAGGGAGAGAGGGAGGGAGGGAGAGAGGGAGGGAGAGAGAGACAGAATCCCAAGCAGGCTCCACACCCAGCACAGAGCCCAATGCAGGACTTGATCCCATGACCGTGAGATCACGATCTGAGCCAAAATCACGAATCTGATGCTCAACCAACTGAGCCACCCAGGCGCCCCTTGCAGATATTCCATAACGAGAGAATATTTAGGAACAGCTTTTCCAATAATGATGACAACATAGATTAATATGCACATTTCTCTAAAGACACAGACTACCAAGAATTGAATTTATAGTTGAAAACTTTCTCCTAGAGAAAACTGCAGGCTAAAATTACTTCTCTGGTAAATTTTACCAAACATTTAAGAAAGAAACTACAACATTTCTACAAAACTTCTTCAGTAAATTTAAAACAAGGAAATATATTCTAAAAGGCCACCATTATCCTGATACTAAACTAGATAAAGCACTGTTTTATAACCCAACATCCACTGCTGGTTTTAAAAACTAAATAGAAAGGAATTTCCTCAGCCTGATAAAAAGCTTGTATTAAATACAAGCTATACCTAGCATCATACTTAACAAAAAAATGAAAGCTTTTCTTATAAGAATAAAAACAAGTTAAAGATGTTCACCCTAACCACTTGTATATTCAGCACTACACTATTTGACCTGGCAAGTACAATAAGGCAACAGAAATGAATAAAATTATCCATACTAGAATAAAAGAAGTAAAATGTGTTTATGCACTGAAAAAATGACCATCTATGAGGAAGATCCTACTTACTCTGTAAAAAACCAAGAGGAAGTGAACGATTTTGCAAGTTTTCAAAATACAATTTCAATAAACAAAATATCTATTTCTATAATTAGCAATAAACAATTATAAACTAAACAAAAATGCCATTTAAAACAGCACCAAAAATTAAAATAATTAGGAACAAATCTCAAGAAAGATATGCAAGACCTGTTCACCAGAAACTATATAACATTGCTGAAATAAACTAAATGGGACTTCCATAGATAGCGAGATATACTGTTTCCATGGCTCACTCTTCATAAGGATTAAATAGATTCATCATGTAAGAATTATGTCACAGCTGTGATAACACTCATATCAATATTTGATGTCCCAAGTTTTCTGAATCCAAAATATCAAAGATAGAAACAAAAGGCTATCCCATGATTAGTGAGAAGTCATATATCACTTATGAGATCTTCCTGTAAATCACTAGCTGTCTGCATACTCTTTTGATTGCTGCTTTCATCTCCTTATTCCTGAACGTGTAGATGACTGGATTCAGAAAAGGAGTGATGACTGCATCAAAAATGGCAAGAAATTTGTCCATCTGGGAATTGGGATGTGGCCATGTATAGACAAACATGGTTGGACCGAAAAACAAAAGGACCACAGTGATGTGAGCTGACAGGGTGGAAACGGCTTTGGATGAACCACCTGAGGAATGTTTCCAAACAGAAAACAGGATGATGATGTAGGAGATGAGGAGTATGAAGAAGGAACCCACACAGATAAATCCACTGTTAACAGTGACCATGAACTGCAATCTGTACGTATCTGTACAGGCCAGTCTGAGGAGCCGAGGAAGGTCACAGTAAAAGCTGTCCAATACATTAGGACCACAGAAGGGTAAATTAACAATGAATGCTAGTTGAAACAGTGAGTGACTGACACCAAGGGCCCAGGCAGCAGCCAGAAACAAAATGCACATTCGTGGGCTCATGATGGTCAAGTAGTGGAGAGGCTTGCAGATGGCAACATATCTGTCAAAGGCCATGGCGATGAGCAGCACCATCTCCACACCACCAATGACGTGGATGAAGAAGATCTGGGCGATGCAGCCTCCAAAGGAGATGACTTTGTGCTTTCTGAAAAGGTCATAAATCATCTTGGGTGAGGTGACAGAGCAGGCTCCCAAGTCAATGAAAGAGAGATTGGCCAGTAGGAAGTACATGGGGGAATGTAAGTGAGGATCAACGGTCACAGAGAACACAATGAGGATGTTCCCGGTCATGCTTGCCACATAGAGCACAGAGGAGAACACCAGGAGGAGAAGCTGGATCTCCCATGAATGAGTGAGTCCCAGAAACACAAACTCAGACACAACTGAGTGATTCCCTCCATCCATTGATCCAGCCAACTGGGCTGCCAATGAAATAAGAATGAAGAAAATGAGGAGGAAAATGTGATTATGGAGATAATAGGTCATAGAATTACTAATGTTTCAATATTCTTATGAATGAAAAGGATATAGTTATCTACTTCCTCAAATATAAAAAAACAAAAAATCAACACACTACCATCACATGTGTGAGTTAAGACATAATTTTAAACTATCACCAATACTCTTACTGCAACGTTCTGTTCTCAAGTGAACAGATTAGCCATGAACATGGACAGATGAGTACCATGACATTCATCACCTGTTTAAATCACTTTTGAGGGGCGCCTGAGTGGCTCAGTCCTTTGAGCATCCAACTTCAGCTCCAGTCATGATCTCATGGTTCGTGAGTTCAAGTCCCACATCAGTCTCTGTACTGACAGCTTGGAGCGTGGAGTATACTCCTGATTCTGTGTCTCTCTCTCTGCCCGTTCCCCCCACCCTCAGAAATAAATAAAAAACATTAAAATTTTTTTTATTTAAATCACTTCTGATATTGACTATTTCTCACTTCTAACATAGTCCATCTTGCTTTTATGTATGTCCTCATAATCTACTCCTCTTCCCAGAGTGCTCCCACAATTTTCTGATAAAAAGTAGGATGAGAGGAAAGCATGATTAACAAATCAATTGTCACCTTGAGTGAGAGAGTGACTAATATATGAGTTGAGACTAAATTAAGACTGGCTGTAGATTAAGATTGAATAAAGACACTGACTGGGGTATGTGAAATTGAACAGCCCACTAGTAAAACACTTGTTAGGTGGACTCTAAAAATGGAACAAGTGTTTTCCATCACATTTTATTATGTTCACTATCCTGGGTGCCTCTAGTTCCCATGCAATTTTTCATAACTACAAAGCCCTAAACTGGCCTCAACATTCAATAAAAATGTCATGCCACTAGGATGCAAGGCTTTTTCCAAACCTAATAAATGTGTATTTGAAAGATTTCACCAGATTCTGCTAAGGTACATGCCTAAAGTGGCCACCAAGGGTGTAACATATTTTTGCAAACAGCTTTTCCCTACCCATCCATATGAAGGTATTAAAGATCAGCACTTGGAATAGCTAGGATTGTACATTTTAATTCATCAGTGTCTCATCCTCCCTTTGGTGTCAACCTTTACGTCCACTGACATCCCCACCCACACCCTTTAAAGTGCTTAGTACCACCTGCAGGTAACCTGTTGTTGTGTGGTATTTTCCTGCTTACTGTGAAATCTATTCAGATATTTTATCTTCAAGGCAATTTGTATTTTGTACTTTTGATTTAGGATTATAAAATAAGAACGTCAAACATTAATAAATCACATTTTAAGAAGAACAGAGGATCTTTCTTCTTGATCTTAAACCATAAAATACAAAATGTGACACTGGAGATTCAGTCCTTTAATATGTATAATATTTATATGTGAAGTGGATGGTGAGCAGGCAACAGTGTTCTATTTGTCTCTGTGTTCAGATACCTACCTCGATCATAGCATGTAATAGAGAGTAATTTCCAAAAACAGTAATAAGGTTGATTATTTTAGGAATTGACGAGGTACAGTAGAACGGTATAATGACATCCTTCATTTTTACAACTACAATTCCAGACTTTCTCACACAAAGGAGCATCTAACTGATGCCCTCAGTCATCCCAGACTGCAAAAACACATGGAGACTATCACTGTGTCCTGCCCCCCATTCTGGGTCTCCACCACTAGCATGAATCTCTATTCTCATCCACATGTAGTGATTATACTGTTACCTCTTGAACTAACAGTCTACAGTCTCAAGGTGCACACTTTCTATTCCCAGAAAACTGGGGCCTAGAGTAGGGGGTACTTATGCTGCTCATCCAGGGAGGAAAAGACAGCTCCAGCTCAGAAAAGGACTGACAGGATGGATGTGCATGGGGAAGTGATAAAGGCACTGGAGAGGGAGTCAGGAAACTCAGTAGTTATTGAAAAAGTCTTAAGGCCTTGATGAAGAAAAGCACATGTCCCCAGCATAATGAGATGAAAATTCTCATGGAACTATATAAAGTCTATTTTGTCCAATTGGTCATCATTCAGATGAAAAACATGAGACCCAGCAAAGTAAACAGAGTTTCCAAGATTCGCACAAGTGGCAATCTGGGGACCAAAACTTATGTCTCTTGATTCTTATTCCAAAAAGAAAAATCCTAGGGAAAACAATCAAGTAAAAGAAAGCAAAACTCAAAACAGTGACTTTTTTCTTGGTTAAAATCAAAGCTAACTAGAGACATTCATCCATAATGTCCATTATTCTATAGCAAACTAACAATTAAATATTACATAGAATGTGTACTCAATTAAAGATTAATTGACTAGTACAATAGGAAATTATACCTGGGAAAGTGATTATTCATTGCTATTAAATTTGTATACTGATTCTTTGTATTTTGGTGGTTATGTAACTAGTTGCTACAATGGTAAAAAACTTAATATAATGTTTCTAGGAATTCCATCCTTTGGTCTCTCTAAAAGATTTTTTTAAAGTAGGGGCGCCTGGGTGACTCAGTCAGTTAAGTGGCCGACTTCGGCTCAGGTCATGATCTCGCGTTCCGTGAGTTCGAGCCCCGCGTCGGGCTCTGTGCTGACAGCTCAGAGCCTGGCACCTGTTTCAGATTCTGTGTCTCCCTCTCTCTCTGACCCTCCCCTGTTCATGCTCTGTCTCTCTCTGTCTCAAAAATAAACGTTAAAAAAAATTGAAAGTAATCTCTATACCCAGTGTGGGGCTCGAACACATGACCCCGAGATCAAGAGTCGCATGCTCTACAAACTGAGCCAGCGACGCACCCCCGTCTCTCTAAATTTTATTGTCCTCAAAGGTCAATTAAAATCCCAAATACTTCTTGCAGCTTTTGTTAACCATTTTCCTTGATACTGATTTATTCTTTTGCTAACTCCTGTAAGTCAAAGAAAACAGTTGGAAAAAAAAACATGAATTGTACACATACAAATACAAATCTAATGTATTATACAACACATGTCAAGTGAATACTAAAATAAATATGTGGTCAGTTGAGGCGTGGGAAGGGAAATGTGCTATAGACATTCAAAGGTAGATGGTAGCTGGTATCAGCAAGAGCAGATGGATAGCAAATGGCTATCCTAAGAACACAGATATTGATCTGGTCCTTTGGGAATTATAATTGAATAAAAAGAGATACACAATATGTGGAAAATACCTTGAATTATATAATATGAAAGTAACTTTTAATAGTAACCATCATTATGCATGTAGATATAGCCCATACTATGAGAAGTTAGAGTAACAACCCCAGGCTATAGTAAGGCAATGCCTTTAGGTCAGTGATCTGTACTATTTTTTATTCTCTCATTTGTTGGTCTTCTTTTCCAATTGTTTTAAAAGACGCAAGGGGAAGTTTTTCATTTGAAAACTTACAGTAGCCATGACTAATAGTCTCCCCATGAGAAGGCACCTAAGGCCTTGTAGCATATTTCTTGGTAGGGGTCAGATAGCATTTAATCTTCAAGCCTATACTCAGCACTCAGTTTATTTTCTTGAAGTCTTGAAACAATCTAGGATGCAGAAAAAAATAAAGCAGAGAGAAAAGAGAAAGAATGAAGATTTTAAATGTGGAGGGAAATAAGAAAAGAGGGAAATTAGGAAAGATATTTATGATAAAGGGAAAAAAAGAAACTGTTAGAAAAAAAAGAGAAAAAGCTAAACAAGTTTCAGATGGTATTAAATATGGCAGCCAAGGTTAGTAACAACACAGGTAAATTAAAGAGAACACCAGTCTCTCACCTTTAATTCACTGATTCAGGGTTGCTCCTGACTTTGACACTGGATAGGATTTAAGGTAGGCAGATGCTTCTATTACTTGCCTTATTCAGGCTCACAGAGTTTCTGTGAAAATCACACATGATAATAAATGGATAGACTGCCTTTTATACTGTATAATGACATACACAAGTAATTCACTGTAAAATATTTAACTGTTTTTTAATGATTTGAGTGGTCATATACTAAGCAGGAAAAAGAGGCATAGAGAATAACAGAAAATAGCCATGTGAAATTCTCCCCACTGTGTGTTTTCTCTGGGTTCTACTATCCCAGTAGGGTTATCTGTCCAGTCAGCTTCTCCTGCTGAGGGTCACAGTAACTTCCAAAGGTGGTGTTCTTCTACATAGTGGACTTATCGTACAGTGATAGGCTCACAGTCAAAAGTCCAGAAATCATTTCCAAATTTTCATCTCTATATTCTTCAATCCTAAAAACACAAAAATTCACACACTGCCTTTCACACATTATAGAATGATTAGCAGCTTGGGCTTTGATGGCAGGCATCACCATTCACTTGCTATGTGAGCACATCAAAGTTACTTGACCTCTGTGAGCTTCAGGATTCTCATTACTAATGTGGAGATCATAATACCTCTTTGCAGGGTGTTGTGAGAAATGAATGATATATATAAACTTACCTAAACTCAGTGCCTACCACATAGTATGGCACAATAAATGTTTTCTATTATATACTGAAGAATATGTACATGAGTGACTTTTTAAGTACAGAAAATCATTCCTCAAATTCTGAAACTTCCATTATTCTAAAGCATTGAAACTAGACCTGGTTTTAGGCAAAGCTTTCATATCCATACTTGCATTCAATCACTTGAGCATATTTCCCAAATAACAATTTTGCTTCTTAGTGGAAATACTAATCACTTTCACATCTGCTGTTCCCAGAATCCAAAGCCATAAATTTCAATTAAAAAAAAAAAAAAATTTTCTGACCACAGAGAACACTGGACATTTCCCTTGTCATTAGTGGTAAGAGGGAGAAGGGAATGGAGAAAGGGCCAAGGTGGGTGCTTTAAGAAATTTTTGAAGACTCTGCCCATCCAGGCTCAAATATGTGCTTATCTGCCAGCACAGACTCTGTGGAAAACAGACTCTTCTTTCAAACTGACTTTTTCACACAAAATTCTTTCATTTTTACTTCTACTTTAATTGTACGAGTGGAGAAAGCAGGGGTACTTCAGGTAAATTATAGTCACATTCAAAACCAAAGTCTTAGGTATGTTATAGTCCCCATTCTTCTCACTTATTCATTTTGTTAAAATGTAAATGCTTAGTATGTGTCAAACCTCAAGATGGACCAATGTTGTACAAAGTCAATCCTTATCCAACCTGTATATAAATATACTTCAGGCATTGCATGACACATGTCATAGAAGTGTCCTCTAATACATGAGGAGAGTGGGAAAAGACAACTATAGTAATGAGAAAAGGCAGCATACCAGATGTGGCATTTGTGTATAGCTTTAAGAGTTGGTAAATATTACAATACACAGCATCCAAGACAGTCATTTCAAGCAGATGGTAAAATATGAAAAACAGGTAAGTTTGGTGCTCACTGGGTTAAGGGTCAAGCATGCAGATTATCTACAGAATAGATATTGGTTTTGGAGAAGAGAAAAAGTAAGATGAGAAAAAAATGGTGGAGATTAGTTTGTGCCTCACCTTAGGAACTAATACAGATATTCAAGAATTATTAAATAAATGTACAGAGTCAATGAAGAAGAGGATGCAAGGAATTGGTGATAAGGCCAGTAATTAGGGAAGATGCTCCATCTGAAAGTGTGATGGGTCATTTGAAGGAAAGAAACAATAGAAGCAGGAAGTCCTCTAAAGAGAATGCTGAAATAAAGCAGATCTTGGGGGGCTATACAGATGTACTAAAATTTAAGGTTTTAGCTTTAAGACTGTCAAAGAAAAAACGAAAATACTAAGAAATACACAAAAAATTGGTGGCCAGTTAAAGTTGGAGTGAACCTGAAGAGTGACGTCAAAGATGACATCAACTTTAGACCATGAATAGATAGGACAATGGCAGATTCATTTTTATAAATAAGGAAAATGGACACAGAATTTGTGAGGATGGAGAAAATAGATGATTTTATTTATATTAAACAAATAGAGTTTCAGATACTAGTAAGATATCCAGGTGGAAATATGAGTCAGGATGTATGGGAAGAAATATAGGTTCAAAATATAACTGTATAACAATCCATATGAGTAATAACTAAATGTACAAGAGTGAATAAGGTCCCTGAGGGAAAGAGTATGAAGGGGGAAAAAAAGCAAAGACCCAACCATATAGAAATTCATAGTGAAAATGTGAAAGGAGACAAAGGAGCCAACAAGTTGGACAAAACAATCACAGAGGTCAGAAGACAATAAGTGGTGAGCCAGATAAGTCAAAATTGAAGAGACAAAGTGAAAGATGAAACAGAAGAAAGGGAAGGAGTAGAGAACTTTTATTACAGTGAAGAAAATGTGATGAGAGAGTAAAAATATATATATAAGAAAACTGAGATACCAACTCACATAAATTTATTTGCTTTGTAAATGGGCAGTTTGGCATATCAGAAGCACACATTGTAAATATCAAGTGGGTTCATTAATGAATAAATAATATAATAAATGAGAGAGAACTGTCAAAGAAGGATGAATGAAAGGTCTTCATTAGGGGCTGGATGACAATGTTTTCAAAGAACCTACATGCCGCTGTGTTGTGACACACACTGTTAATATTCAGCAGCCTGAAAGCAATCAAAGAGCTGTGACCAGTAGGAAGAGGGAGGAGCAGTTCAGTGGCAGGTGAGGCAGAAGCTTACAAAGGGATGAAGTTTCTAGGTCCTGAATAGATGGACCAGGTGGCTAAGCTGAACATAAATCATAGGCCATAAAGGAAGTCACAGAACCTGAAAAAATAACTAAAAACAACACAAAATTAAAAAACACAAGCTCAAACAGTTGGGAAACTTGAAAAGGAAGATAAATAGTCATGTGATAAACTTTAAGTCTTCTGTGATATTCTTCTGTAGCTGTATTCTTATTCTTTGAGGCCTAGATGTACACTTTCCCCTACTCGTATCCTCATCTGCCTATACAGAGCGACTCTCCTTCATGGGCTTGGTTCCTGCTCCATCCTCCTTCTCTAGGATGCCAGCAGCAACATGCCTCATGGAAGGCTGACATCAGAGGGGAGTTGAGGAAAACAATTTTTACATTCCTGGAACACAGAAATCTTAGCTTGCTGATTTACTCACTAAAGAGTGTCCTTCTGTCCCTCCCACTTACCTGCTTTGCCAAGAAAATTGAGAGGATAGCATCATTAAAGATTCAGATAGATTCTAGTTCTTCCGAAATCAAAGGGATCCTATACAGGATCATTAAAGACACTCACAAATAGCTGTATAAAACAATCAGAGTGGCAGCTAATTATATCCCCAGGAGGTAGTGACCAAGTGATGCTGCAGAGATCTGGGATTGCCAAACTGAAATTACTTGGCCTGGGGAATTATTGCTTATAGTTGTTTCGGTTTTCCCAATGAAGCCCAGCAGAAAAGCTAACTGTTAATAAGAAAACAATGAGAGGCGTTTCGCCTTGCAACACATAGGCCTTTTCCATTTTTTAGAGTGGCTTTAAATCTTTATCTTATGATGACTAAAGGTGAATTCCAGAGCAACATTAAAAACTGCCCTTTACAATTTTTAATCATTTAATCATTTCTATGTTGACTACCATAATACTATTCAACTTAAACAGAGAATATATCAAAAAGTATGAAGAATACATGGAGATAAAACCATATTATATGGCATGAGAAAAGTAGAGAGAATATGTAAGAAAATGAGATTTAAAGCGATTTCAAATATAATGATTCTATACATACACTATTGAATGCTCACTGCAAAGCAGGTGTTGCCACCTAATCTGAAATTATATTTCACTTAAAATTATAGAGATATTAAAAGTCTGGTGTATATATGAATTTAGAACAGTCCCAAAATTTTCTTCTCTTTCTCCTACAGCTAACCTCCTTATAGAAAAGTCAGTATTGCCCAACATATTCATGAAGCACATATGATCCTGAATCCAAATTTTAAGCAAGTACAGCAGCAAAAATAAAACTACGTTAACCTCAATTATGTAAATAAATGCAGACTTTCAGACTAAGAGTCCAAACTTGAGATGCTTTTTTCCTCTTCCTTTATGCCAGAAAAAAACATAAATGCAAACTCCATCCTTAGGCTAGGAAATATATCTACAATTCCAAACCACAAAACATGAAGAAAAAAAAACTTATGTGCAACAAAAATTGAAACAGGGCACAAGTGAACACCAAAATAAAAATCATGCCTCCTAAAATCTTGAGCTAGGCACCAAACTCAGCAATCTCAAAAAGAGGTGGATACACTTCGAAAACAACCAGCGATCTTTCCTTTGAACAGAAACATGGGAGTGTGTGAACCCTCACTCCACAGAGTAACCGAGGAAAGAATCTTAAAGAGAAAGACACAGATACAGCATCTTTGGCGTAAGGAGGCCATTTGTGGAGGAATGAAAGAAAACTCAAGGCAAGAAGCAGGGGGTGGGGTGGGGGGAAGCAGCCAAACACCTGACTGTTCCCATTATGTAATGAAAAGGATAAATCTTAAGACACATGACCAAAATTAACAAGTATGGCTGCTCTGTGCCAGGGAGTAGTTAGCCAAGGAATCCATGAGAGAGTCGTCCCAACAGGTGAGAGTGTATTTGCAGACAACATTCCAAACTCAGATGCCTTCTATCATATCCATTAAATCCCTTAGTTCCTCCTTCACACTATTCTTTCACATTTCTAGTATATTTAATTAGTATATGAGATTAATAATTCAGGTGCCTGACTGGCTCAGTCTGTAGAGCACAGGATTTTTTTTTAATATAGTTTATTGTCAAATTGGTTCCATACAACACCTGGCGATCATCCCAACAAGCGAGAGCACATGACTCTTAATCTCCGGGATTTAAGTCTGAGCTCCACGTTGGGTGTAGAGATTACTTAAAAATAAAAACTTAAAAATTAATCATATTATGTATTATAATAATTTTATTATAAAATAAAGCAGGTGATGACCTATATGAAAATACTTCAGGGGCCCCTGGGAGGCTCAGTTGGTTACACATCCACCTCTTGATTTCGGCTCAGGTCATGATCTTGCAGTTTCTGAGTTTGAGCCCCACATCAGGCACCACGTGTGGAGCCTGCTTGGGATTCTAGCACTCTCTTTCAAAGTAAATAAACTTCAAGAAAATCTTCAAGGAGAAAAGGGAAAATGGCATAAGGTATATACAACAAACATAATAGAAGGTTTTATGCCATGAAGTAGTGAAAGGAACAAAATTTTCTATACATTTTTCAAGATATAACTTCTTTCTAAAATGACAGAAAATATACATGGGTTATGCAAAGAAGTAACTGACCGAAAATACGAAATGGTAAAAAACAAATCAGACAAATTCAAGAAGCACAGGCATACCTCATTTTATTGCACTCGGCAGGTATTGCACTCTTACAAATTGAAGTTTTGTGGCAACCCTGCATTAAACAAGTCTATCAGTGCCATTTTCCAACAGTATTTGTTTACTTCATGTCCCTGTGTCACATCTTGGTATGCTCACAATATTTGAAACTTTTTCATTATTATTATATTTATTAGGGAGTTCTGTGCAATAATGCTGGAAAATAGTACGGAGGTTTCTCCAAAAAGGTAGAAAAGGAACTACCCCATGACCCAGCAATTACAGTACTAAGTATTTATCCAAAGGACACAAAAATACTGATTCAAAGGGGCCACATGCACCCCAATGTTTGTAACAGCACGACCAACAATAGCCAAGTTATGGAAAGAGCCCAAACGTCCATCAATTGATGAATGGATAAAGAAGATATGGCGTGTATATGTATATATATATATATATATATATATATATATATATATATATATATACACACACACACACACACACACACACATACATACACAGTGGAATATCAGCCATCAAAACAAAGAAACCTTACCACTTGCAACAACGTGGATGGAATTAGAGTGTATTATGCTAAGTGAAATAAGTCAGAGAAAGACAAATAGAGTATGATTTCACTCATATGTGTAATTTAAGAAACAAAACAGATGACCATAGGGGAAGGGAAGGAAAAATAAGATAAAAACAGAGAGGAAGGCAAACCATGAGAGATCCTTCAGTACAGAGAACAAACTGAGGGTTGCTGGAGGGGAGTGGATGGGGGCATGGGCTAAATGGGTGATAGACATTAAGGAGGGGACTTGTTGGGATGAGCACTGGGTGTTATATATAGATGATGAATCACTAAATTCTACTCCTAAAACCAATACTATACTGTACATGTTAACTAACTTCAATTTAAATAAAATCTTGGAAGAAAAAAAAGAAATAAAAAATACAGATTAAAATAAGATCTAAGAAATGAAAAATTAGTGTTCCTTAGCGTTCACTATAATTGGTAAAGAAAAAAATTCAAAAGAAAACTTCTCTGAAATGAAAGAAGCATTGAACTACAGTCTAAAGAGCCTGTCATGGGGCGCCTGGGTGGCTCAGTCGGTTAAGCGTCCGACTTTGGCTCAGATCATGATCTCACGGTCCGTGAGTTCGAGCCCCACGTCAGGATCTGTGCTGACAGCTCAGAGCCCGGAGCCTGTTTCGGATTCTGCGTCTCCCTCTCTCTCTGCCCCTCCCCTGTTCATGCTCTGTCTCTGTCTCAAAAATAAATAAATGTTAAAAAAAATTTTTTTAAAGAGCCTGTCATGACCCAGGGGAAAAAATGTTATTGCATGGGCCACATCAAGGCCAATCCAGTTGAAGTTACCAGACTTCACATACACAAAATAAACAGCCTACAAAATAACAAAACAAGCAAACAAACACCTTAGGAAACAGAGTTCCCTTGAGGTCTTATAAAAGAAAACCATCAAAGAATAAGCTCCACTAATCAAAAAGTGACTAGAGATGACATATTCAATTATAAAGCCTAATATTAAACAATTCTGGGGATTATGGTTAAAGAACAGAATACAAACATTACAAACTATGGCAGTATTAAAGAGTAATTAACTTAAACAAAAATTAAAAAAAACATTTCTACTGAAAAACTGTTTTTCCTCACCTTTTGTAGTCGAAGAAAATCAACACATCACTTTAAGGATAATTAAGTATGTTGAAGTATAAGGATAATGATTAAAAGAACTAGGAATACTAAAATAAAATCAAATTGAGTGAAGGGAGATGGAGAAGGGGGTAAAGGGTTAAAGTTTAATAGTTTCTTTCTCATAGTGAGAAGTCAATGGATACTGTCTGTGGAGGTAATGCAAAATTAAAGAATTAACTTATAAACAGTGAATAATTAAAAATGAACTATAAACCTTCAAAACTGTTAAAGCATTCACACACAAAAGAAATAAAACATCACATGGAGAAATCTTAATGACAGGATTAAATGGATGCGTAAAATTTATGCATTTACTAATATTTACTGAGCACCCTGTAAAAGTGTGTTAATTTCCAAATATTTGGGATTTTCCCACATGTCATTCCATTCATCTTTAACGTAATTCTGTTATTGCCAGAGAATTAATTTGTATGATTTCAATTTTTAAAATTCTGGTAAAGTTTGCCTTATGGTTCAGAATATAATCTGTCTTCATGAATATTGCATGTACACTTGAAAAAATGTGTGTATTTTGCTATTGTTGGGTAGATTGCTCCAGAAATGATTATTGGGTCCACTTGGTTCAGAGTGTTACCTAGGTCTTCTGTATCCTAATTCATTTCTCTACATACCTTTTCCATCAAGCATAGGTGTGGACTTTTCTATTTGTCTTTTCAATTCCACCCATTTTTTACTCATGTATTTTAAAGCTTTTTCATTCAGGACATGAAAATTTATGATTTTTATGCCTTCTTGCTAAATTTACCATTTTATGATTATGTCATGTATATTTTCTTCCCTAGTAACGTTTTCTGAAGTGTACTTCAGAAAAGTAATTAATATAAGCTATTAATATAACAACTCCCATTTTTTTCACCATTTGTATGATACATTGTCCATCCTTTTTAACATATATATCTTTATATTTAAAATGGGTTTGTTGTAGACAGCATATAGTAGGAATTTTTTTCAATCTGATAACACGTCTTTCATTAGTATGCAGTCCCCTATAGTTAATGAAATTATTAACACGGTCACTTAGGTCTACCATTTTATCATTTATTTTGTTTTCTCTCCCCATTGTTGTTCTTCCCTTCATCCTTTTGGGTCTCCTTTTGGGTTATTTGAATATTTTTTTAATTTGATAAATTTTTATATTTACTTTTTTTATTATTATTATTATTATTATTATTATTATTATTATTATATCCCGGTTACCGTTGCTGCTGCTGTTAGTGCTACTCTGGAGATTACACATACCTAATTTTTGACAGCTTATATTTAATATTGTGCCACTTCAAGCAAAATGTAAAAGGCCTACCATAGAGTTCTCTACATTCTCCCCATTTTATGTCATGGTTGTCATATGTATTATACCTAAAAGTTCCTTGATCTGAATATCCCACATCTGAACATCGATGATTCAATGTGATGATTTTTACCTTTAATATTCATACATATTTTAGAGAACTTAAGAGGAATATTGTAATATTATATTTTTATATATACCATTCCTGACCCTCCTGAAATTCCACTCTCTTCTGGCCTTTATGGGATTTTTTCTGAGTAATCTGTTAACATTTATATCATTTCCCTTCTATATAATGTGTCCTTTTTCTCAGACTGCTTTCTGTAATTTTTTTCTTTTTTTTTTTTTTTTTTTTGGTCAGTATTTTATGAAGTTTCACTGTAATGATTCTGGCCATGTTTTTCTTTGAGTATATCCTGCTTCGTTTTGCTGGGCCTTTTGAGTCTATACGTTTATGTCTTTAAATATATTTGGGAAGTTTTCCACCATTGTTTCTTCAAACATATTTTCTATACTAATCTCTGTCTCCTCTTCCTCTGGGACTTCGTGAAAAGAATGTTAGACCTTTCCCTATTGTCCCCAGACCTTGAGAATCTGTTCATTTCCTTCCAAATTTTCTTAATCTCTCTTCTTCACAGTGGATCATTTCTACTGATTCATCTTCCAGTTCACTGTCTCTTCCTTTTACCATCTCCATCTGCTATTGATCCTATCCTGTAATTTTTTCATTTCAAATACTGTATTTTAAAGTTCTAAGTCTTCCATATCATTTTTCTTTATACTTTCTATATCTCTGCTGAGAGATTTATTTGTATTCATGTAAGCCATCAGTTTATCTTTCCTCAAAAATGATAGCAGAAATAGTTGCTGTAAAGTATTTGCCCCTTCCAGCATCTTGGTAGTCTTGGGGCATCTGTTGATTGTTCCCTTCGGAACAGATCACACTTTCCTCATTCTTATGTGTCAAGTCATATTAGATTGTATCTCAGACATTTTGAATATTAAGTTGTGACATTCTGGGTAATGTGGAATCCTCTGGAGAACTGTTTGTTGCTGTTTGCTTCTTTTAGGAGGCAATAAATTGGATTCAGACCAGAAGTGCTGCTGTACCTTCAAATGGTAGGAGATCCAGTGTCAGCTCCGCTTTCAAAGCCTTAGCTATGCTGTTTTGAGTATGCCTCACTCATGGGACACCCATTGGTTTGCCTGGAATTCTGGAAGTAGTTTGTACCATAGATAAGTTCTCAAGGGTCTTGTTATCCTATTTTCGATAGGTCTCACATGTGCACAGCTCAGAAACCAGCACAGGATGTGTACTGCTGCATACACTGAATTAGTGGAACTCTCTCTCCGGGTTGTTCATCTCCAAGAATCTTCCCACACTTTTTGAACTGCAGGGCCTATTTTCATCAGCTGACCAGAAATATGGGGTTTCTCTTAGAGTGTCAGCTGCTTCAATTCGGCTGAGCTGCAACTCCATAACTGGGTCCTTTCCTTGGGTAAGGCAGCAAGATAAAAGAGGCAGAAAAAATATGGAAAACTTATTTCACACTCTTCAGACCACAGGGGCTCTCCCTCAGTTCCCTTTTCCAAAAGGATGTGGTATCATCCCTCAGAATTTGAGCTGTCTGCGACACTGTCACTGCTCTGTAACAAGAGCTGCCTTGGATGGGCAAACAGAGAAAAGAGAGGGAAAGAAAGAAAAGAAAAGTATTTCCCTTATACTCACCAGTTTGCAGGGACCACTTTTCACAGTTCCCTGGCCAGAAGTCTTGATTTTCACTTAACGTATTTTCTGCCTGTATCATACCAACCATAGCTCTGCATTGGGGATCTGTTATTAGTGATAAGCCATGAGAGAAAATATCCAAAAAACCTCACCTGCCCATGGGTTGCTTCTTCAAGGCTAATTCCCCTCTACAAAACACCAGATGTTCTTTACTTTTTTTCCTTGTCTCAGGTGCTTAATTTGCATTTTTGCAAGACTGTTTAGATCTAAATAATGGGAAAAATAGGCTGTGCTGAGCTTATTATATTCGGACACCACAATGGATTCTTACAAAACACTATTAAAAAATTATACATTTCTATTTGGCTAATTTCTCTAATTATAACTCATCTAGATTTCTGGATAAGGAATACACACATGCATACACACACACACACACACACACACACACACACACAATGGAATATTACACAGCTATAAAAAAGGATGAGATCTTACCATATGCAACAACATGGATGGATTTGAGCATATTATGCTAAGTGAAATAATTCAAACAAAGACAAATATCATATGATTTCACTCATATGTGGAATCTAAAAATCAAAACAAATGGATGAGGAGAGGAAGATGGCAGCAGAGGAGGAGGACCGTAGGTTCACGTCATCTCATGAACACAACCAAATAACTATCAAACCATCCAAAATATCCCAGAAATGAACCTCAATACTGACAGAACAAACGCTTCAACTAAAAGGAGACAAGAGGACATATCGAAACAAGTGTGAAGTGCAGAGAAATGGTTCAGGAAAGAAGAAACAGATCACGGGGGCTGGAGAGGGAGAGAGCCATGGCCACAGAGAAGGGTGAGAGAAAGAGGAGTACATAGGGGAACACACAAGCAGAATGTTTCTCCAACGCCATTGGCCTCAAAAATGAGAGGGGCTGGATCTTGTGAGTTCTTGCAACCAGTGTCTTAAAGCTTGATGTTTTAAAGGTCTGGGGCGTGGCTAAGATACAGACTGGAGGCCACTGCACTGCTCCTGCACAGCAGGCATGTCCCCTGGGGGCAGACAACATGCAAACAGTTATCTAAGGAGTGCCTTGGGCACACAGTGTAGAGATTATTTGATCTTCTTGGACCATGTCCCTGAGGGGCAGCATTCAGAGACACCTCTCCAGGAATAAGGAAGCTGGCTGGTGCCATTTCCCTCCCCCACCCCTCAGCATAAACACAGAGCCACCTGTGCACAGCAGCACAGTGCCAACACTGGGTGCCTAACTTGCTTACGCTAGGCCTCACTCCCCTGCACACTGGTGGCACTGCCCTTCTCAGTCAAACCTGCCTTAGTCCCAACAGGCTCCTACCCCAGAGGACCAGCACAAATCACTGCCCAAACCATGTATCCCAACCAGACATGTCTGCAAGACCTCAGTTCTGGTAGAGGTGATGTCAGGTCTCATGTCACAAGCAGACCAGAGCACACCTAGTTGAAACTCCCCACATTCAGGCGAGGGACCAAATACTTCTCACAGCAGGCAAGGAGAGCCACGGCAGACGAGTGGCCTGAAGGACACAACAGTCCAAACACAACAGCAAAGCACACACAGCACACACCAGAGACACTCCCTGAAGCACCAGGCCATGGGCACTATATGACTTCTTCCTCAGAAGTCCATTACTTTCAGGAGCAGGAGACATAACTGTTTTTTTCTAACACAGAGAAGAAGGCAAAGTCTTAGACAAATTCAAAAACAGAGGAATTTATCCCAAATGAAAGAACAAGATAAGGCCACTGCCAAAGAAGTAAGTGAAACAGATATAAGTAACATGCCTGATGGAGAATTTAAAGCAACAATCATAAGGATACTCACTGGGCTTGAGAAAAGAGTGGAAGACTTCAGGGAGACCCTTACCACTGAGATAAAAGAGTGTTTAAAAAATCAATCAGAGGGACGCCTGGGTGACTCAGTCAGTTAAGCATCTGACTTTGGCTCAGGTCATGATCTCACTGTTGGTGGTTTGAGCCCCGCGTCAGGCTCTGTGCTGACAGCTCAGAGCCTGGAGCCTACTTCGGATTCTGTGTCTCCCTCTCTCTCTATCCCTCCCTGACTAGTGCTCTGTCTCTGTCTCTCAAAAATAATAAAAATGTAAAAAAAACAAAAATTTTTTTTAAATCAATCAGAGATGAAGAATGCAATACAGGAGACTGGAAACACGTGTGATGCAATGAAAAGCAGTCTGAAAGAAGCTGAGGAATGATTTAGTGACCTGGCAGACAATGAAAAAAAAACTAATGAGGCTGAACAAAAGAGAGAAAAAGGAATTATACAAAATGAGAATAGACTTAAACTCAGTCACTCTATCAAACATAAAAATATTCATATTATAGAAGTAACAGAAGAAGAACAGAACAAAAAGGGGGCAGGAAATTTATTTCAAGAAATAATAGAAAACTTCTCTAATCTGGAGAAGGAAACAGACATTCAAGTCCAGGAGGCATAGCAAACTCTCCACCAACAAAATCAACACAGGCCAACACCAAGATATACTGTCACTTCGTTTGCAAAATGTAGTGATGAAACAATCTGAAAAGCAACAAAAGAAGTCCTTAACTTATAAGGGAAAACCCGTAAGGCTTTGGAGATTCCTCAATAGAAACTTGGTAAGCCAGAGGAAGTGACATGATATATTCAATGTACTCAATGGAAAAATCTGCAGCCAAGATTATTCTATCAGGCAAGGCTATGAGTCAGAGTCAAAGGAGAAATAAAGGGATTCCAAGACAAAAACTAAAGGAGTTTGTGACCACTAAGCCAACCCTACAAGAATCACAAAATTTTAAAATAAAATACTCACGAATTGAATCCAACAATACATTAAGAAATCATTCACCACAATCCAGTGGGATTTATTCCTAAATTACAAGGGAGATTGAATATTTGTAAATCGATCAACATGATATCCCACATTAATAAAAGGAAGGAGAAGAACAGTATGATCATTTCAATTGATGCAGAAAAAAACATTATCCATTCACGGTAAAATCCCTCAACAAAATAGGATTGCAGGCAACATACCTCAAAAGAATAAAGACCATACATAAAAATCCACAGCTAATAAGGGAAAAAACTCAGAGCTTTTCCTCTACAATCAGGAACACAAAGGGATGCCCACACTCATCACTGTTATTCAACACTGTACCGGAAGTCCTAGCCACAGCAATAAGAGAGCAAATATTGCTGTGTTGTGTACCTGAAATTAATGTACCATTGTGTGTCACCTACACTCAAAAATTTTTTTAAACAATTTAATTAAAATAAAGCAAATTAAATTACATAATTTAATATATATATAATTTTCTAGGACATATATTTTGGCGTGCTTCCATGAATTCCTAGACACAATTCCAGATACAGGGTAAGCACAAGTCCATATATGTAGTAAGAAAAAAAAATAACTTTAGAGGACATATGAATAAAGCAAAGAATGAATTATTGGTTCATGAATGTGCATATGTATGTGATCAAAAGAAAATCAGAGAATGTCATCAGTTTATGCTTTTCAAACTTGTTCCCACAAAGGTTTATATCACCAATAGAAAAAATATTGAGTGATCACGAAGCAATTATCTAAGAGAAAGATTAGTGAGAAAGGGTCATGAAGGCAGAATGCTATCAAGTAGGAGAGATTAGTAGCCCTGCAGTCTGCAATCAGATTGTTTTTAAATACTTCAAGAACAATCTGAATGCAAAATTTTCCAGCTAAACAACATAACTATGCCCTCCAAATCATAAAGAAAAAGTTGAGAGATTATAATAGAACTGAAAAACCTGGATTAGGTATGTACATTTTCCAACTCACAAGAAATAAGCAAAAGAGCTATTATTGGTAATAGTGGAGACTATCAATCACCAGTGAATAATTAGCATCTTGGTTACCTCAAGAGGTAGATCATAAGAAAATATATGGATAAATTGAAAAACAAATGATAAACTGAAAACGTGACTTTTAAACAAAGTATGAGCAAATATACTTAAATTTCTTAAGTATTTAAATAGTGAAGCCAAGAAAAGATTTCAAGTAGCATATACATGTGCAACTCCATGTGAATCAACCTGTTTTGAATTAAGGTTTATCTCTCTAGGTCTTCATTATCTAAGGGAAGAAGAGCATTTATAAGAGTGTGGTAACATTAAAATCAATTGCAGAACCACTAAAGAAACCAATTCTACAATTTCAGATACCAGCTACACAATGATCAGGATAAAAATCTTACACCATTTTTTATGAAATCATCCTAAAAATCATTAATGGTCTGAAAGTTCTCTTCACTGCTGCCTTCATCTCTTTATTCCTGAACGTGTAGATTACTGGATTCAGAAAAGGAGTGATGACTGCATCAGACAGGGCAAGAAATTTGTCCATTTGGGAACTGGGATGTGGCCATGTATAGACAAACATGGTTGGACCGAAAAACAAAAGGACCACAGTGATGTGAGCTGACAGGGTGGAAACGGCCTTGGATGAGCCACCGGAGGAATGTTTCCAAACAGAAAACAGGATAAAGACGTAGGAGATGAGGAGTATCAAGAAGGAACCCACACAGATAAACCCACTGTTAACAGTGACCATGAACTGCAATCTGTACGTATCTGTACAGGCCAGTCTGAGGAGCCGAGGAAGGTCACAGTAAAAGCTATCCAATACATTAGGACCGCAGAAGGGCAAATTAACAATGAATGCTAGTTGGAACAGTGAGTGACTGACACCAAGGGCCCAGGCAGCAGCCAGAAACAAAATGCACACTCGTGGGCTCATGATGGTCAAGTAGTGGAGAGGCTTGCAGATGGCAACATATCTGTCAAAGGCCATGGCGATGAGCAGCACCATCTCCACACCACCAATGACGTGGATGAAGAAGATCTGGGCGATGCAGCCTCCAAAGGAGATGACTCTGTGCTTTCTGAAAAGGTCATAAATCATCTTGGGTGAGGTGACAGAGCAGGCTCCCAAGTCAATGAAAGAGAGATTGGCCAGTAGGAAGTACATGGGGGAATGCAAGTGAGGATCAACGGTCACAGAGAACACAATGAGGATGTTCCCGGTCATGCTTGCCACATAGAGCACAGAGGAGAACACCAGGAGGAGAAGTTGGATCTCCACTGAATGAGTGAGTCCCAGAAACACAAACTCAGACACAACTGAGTGATTCCCTCCATCCATTGATCCAGCCAACTGGGCTGCCATTGAAATGAGAACTATGAATGTGACAAAGAAATTGTGATGATCAGGAATGATACCGGTATTAACAATTTACGTTGCATTACAGAAGAGAACTACCTGGTAATCCAATGCTTTACACTTCATAAGTAATGATGATAATGATGATGACATAAGCACAACTCAGGAGATTATAAGTGGAACTGTCAGGAAAATCTCTCAGAGCCTAAAATTAATAGGAGAAGTAGGCAAGAAGAAAAGCTTCACGGGGGCCTGCAGCAAGAAACAGAATATACAATCAAGACAGTATATTTACTTACAAAAGAAAAAGAGGCAGTAGGTGGAAATAAATTTATTTAATTATGCACAAAGGGAAATTCAACAATTATACAAATTATATCTGACCTTACTTTCCCATGTCAACACACTTAATCTCCCTTTTATGATCATTTTCAATTACACTCAGAGAGTAGGGTTGTGGGGAAACTGATTAATCAACGGATCGGCATCTAGGAGTGAAAGTCTTCTGAAACATGAGATGGCAATGAATTAAGGAGAAATGCATGGTAGACAAGGATGTAGATGGAGATTAGGGACAATGAAACGGGGGAAGAAGAAAGCACCACAACCAGGCAAGAGTAGTAAAACAGGGAGAAATGGACCTTAACAAAGACAGAATTTCATTCTTTGTCACTATGTCAGATCAGGTTCACTGCTTTTCTGAATCTTCCTTTTTTTTTATTGTGGTAAAAACCATGTAACATTAAAATGTACCTTAGAAACCCTGTGTAAGTGTATAGTTCAGTATTATTCAATATATTCATGTTATGAAAAAGATCCCCAGAACTTTTTCATCTTGCAAATGTGAAACTCAATACCTATTAAAAAACTCTTCTTTCCACTCTCCCTTCAACCCCCTCTAACCACCATTCTACTTCCTGTTTCTATGATTTTTGACTACTTCAGATACCTCGTAGATATAAAATCATACATCATTTATCTTTCTCTTATTCCCTTTACCACAACATCCTCAAGGTTCATCAACTACATCTTCCCATTTTTTTCATTTTATTAAGTTCAATCAATGGGTATCTCAGTCGGTTAAGCCTCCAGCTCTTCATTTCAGCTCACATCATATTTCACAGTTTGCAGGATTGAGCTACGATCCTGTAGGCTTGGGCTCTGTGCTGGCAATGTGCAGCCTGCTTGGGATTCGCTCTCCCTCTCTCTCTACCCCTCCCCCACTCACTCTTGATACATAAGAGAAAAAAACTTTATTTTTGTTAATGTTTATTTATTTTGAAGGAGGGAGAGAGAGAGAAAGCGCCCATGGGGGGTGGGGGGGGGGTGCACACAGAGAGGGAGAGAGGGAGACACAGAATCTAAAACTGGGTCCAGGCTCTTCTCTGTCAGCACAGAGCCCTACAATGGACTCGAACTCACAAGCTGTGAGATCATGACCTGAGCCGAAGTCAGACGCTTAACCGAATGAGCTATCCAGGCAACCCAATAAAAAATTAAAAATAAAAATAAAAACTTTAAGGAAAACTTCAATCAAAATCATACAGAGACCTCTACTGGTCACAAGACTCAATACAGTTCCCTCTGGTGCCTACACCTGGCCCGGTGAGAATTTTATCCAGACCTAATACAAACAAATATTTCGGATTTCACCCTAGGTTTTGCCAAAGCATGGGTCTATACACCACAAGTGATGTGAAATACACCTGCAAAGAGCTTCTATCCGTCCACTCACATAAGGCGCTTATGGCCAGCACTTGGAAACAGTGAAATAATCAATTTTTCTTCATCAGTGACTTAGCCACACCTGCCCTGTCCCCTTTTCCACTCGGTAGTATCTCCATCCTGTTAAAACATTCACTACTTTCTTTTATTGTGACCTGCTCTGGTGCTTGACATCATTGTGCTCATTCTGTCTGAAATCCATGCAGATATGTTTTCTCTCCAAGGTCATTTGTACTTTTAAGCTTTCAGCCCATTTTGAAATGAAAAGAATATAAAACTTCAGTAACATTACAGGAGGGCACCAGAGCTATCTCCTTGGCTTGATCACCTGTACCTAAAGCTGACACTAAAAGGTTGGTAACTGGGGTGCCTGTCTGGCTCAGTTGGTAGAGCATGTGACTCTTGATCAGGGTTGTAAATTCAAGCCCCATAGTGGATGCAGAGAGTAATTAAAATTAACACCTTTAAAAAGAAAGTGGGGTGGCTGGTGACTTTGAAGTTTTGAGTATGCTTTGTATTTAGGAGGGGAAGGAATGAAAGTAGGGGAGAAGATTCCATTACTCTGTGTCCAAACACCCACCACACAATGAGGTAGAGGGTAAGCTCAGAAAATGAGTGCTGAAGTTTCACTCTTTTAGAAGGTGCTGGATTGCAGTACAGGTTTACTGACATTCTTCTCCTCTTGCAGGCACAGTGCCAAGAATTTGAAGAAAATTCTCCAAAACAAACAAAAACAAACCAAAAAACCTCCACTTGATACTCTCATCTATCCTAAAACATCCTTCTGCCCCAAAACTTACAAAAGCACTCACTGTGATCTGACCCCAATTCTAGCTCACCAATACTGAGCTGAGTCTCTCATATGTACCTAAATCAAATGATTTTGCTGTCAGTTCCTGAGTCCACAGTCCATACTCTCAGAACACACACTCTCTATAGCTTCAAGCTCTTCCATCAGAAATCTCAGCCTGGGCTAAAGAAAAGGGAACCATCTTTGTGAGAGACGGACTGAAAGAAGAGGAATGGTGGGATAAATATGCATGGGTGACTGACAGAGGCACTGGAGACATGGCCAGAAATACTCAGCAACTGAGCGAAAAACATGAAGACTTTCATGAGGAAACCATATGCACGTGATGAAATCAGACCAATATTTTTGTCTAAGAGCCTTTTCCACAGTGACCATTACTCAAATGAAAAACCTGAGATTCAAACATCTAAACTGAATTGCTTATAGTCACACAAGTGCCAGAACTGGTGACCAGAGCCCACGTCTCTGGATTCTTGATCCAGAAGTCACAGGTCATGTAGAAAATGACCTAAGAAAGAGTAAAAACTGAACATTAAAAATGTGATCTTCTGGGGCACCTAGGCAGCTCAGTCAGTTAAGCGTCCAACTTCGGCAAAGGTCATGATCTCACAGTTCACAGGTTCGAGCCTCGCACTGGGCTCTGTGCTGACAGCTCAGAGCCTGGAGCCTGCTTCGGATTCTGTACCTGCCTCTCTCCTGCTCCTCCCCTACTCGTGTTCTGACTCTGTCTCTCAAAAATAAACACACGTTAAAAAAAAATTTTTAATGTGATTTTCTGAATTAAAACTGACACCAAACACCAGCATTTACACAAACTACCTATTATTTGCACTACATTATTTGGCATGACAGTAACTACATATAACTACGTGACCAATTAAATATTAGAAGTACACTGTATACAGAAATGAGATCAGTCATTACTACCATACTTTGCTCACTCTTCTCATCTTGGTGCTCATTTGGAAGGACACAACAGTGGTAAATTATTTGAAGGAATATTGGTTATCACATCATCCTTCCTGCCTCTCTATACTTTACTCTCCTCAAAAGTCAAATAAAAGTTCTCAGTTTACACAGCTTTCCTTAAGAGGAAAGCTATCAAGACATAAATTGCACACATAATAGCTACAATATAAGGCATCATACAATATATGCCATACAAACAGTAGAGAACATCACTAGCTGAATATGTGAGGGGGGAAAACTAATAGAAATTCAAAGGAAGGACCAGTATTATCTGGCAAGGTCAAGGATTTCGGGAAGAGGTTGGACTGTGGGGTGTCCTTTTAAATATGAGTGAGAAAGACCTTAAACTGTAGTCTTTGCTTTTAATCATAATGCCTTAAGGGTTTTATTTGAATTGCCCAAAGCTCCTAACTAGGTGTGTAAGTCGGTAAATATTTCCAGAATGGAAGGTTGGTTAATAACCCCTGCACTCTCCAGGAACCAAGGACTCCCATGTTGTTTCTCCGCCATCTTTTGAAATAGATTCCACACACAGAGAAGAATATTTCTTAGCTCTTATCTCAAAATTGACAATAACCATAACTAATAGTCTCTCTTCAGAGGCACCCCCCCCTCTACAAAATATACTTTGCTTGGGGGTGTAGGAAACTTGTGTCTGCAAGCCTACACCTAACATGCAACATGTCACGAAGCTTGGCAATAATCTGAGGCAGAAATAGGGGAGAGAGGAAGTATGAAGAAATATGAAAAGAGAGAAAGATACAAGGAAAGGAGAAAATAGAAGAGATACACACTGTGATAATGAAAGGAAAAGACAGAAAAGAAACCATACAAGGACAGAGGGGAAAAGTTCAGATAAAATTAAATAGGAAGATCCAATTCCCACCTGTGATGGAGTGATTAGGTTTGAAAAGGCAAACTCCTTCAGTACTTGCCCAGCAGACTCAAAATCGCTTGTGGATATCACACATGGCAATGAATGCAAAGGTTGCTTTTTACAATGCAGTGTAAATGGAAATTATCCACAAGTTCTAACTGCTACCCTAATTTGAGAAGCTTACAATAGAACTGTGAGTAGTGAGGCTTACAAGTCTACCCAAAGCCTGTTTCTCAATCCAGACTCCAGACTCCACTGCCACTTGCTCTAGGAGCTTGGGAAAGTCACTTAACCTCTCTGAGCCTCAGTTTCCTCATTTGTAAAAGGAGATAACAACACCTCCCTTGCAGGGTGTGGGGAGAACTAGGTGATATAGGTAACATACACCTAGTGCAGTACCTACCACATTGTAAAGGCACAACAAATGGTACCTAATATGTATTAACTATATGTCCCAGTTGTCAGTTCCAAGAATTAAAATTGTTTTAATTTTTAATCCATTATTCTGAGATAACGAAGAGGAGTTGGTTTCACTTCAGGCTTTCGTGTCTATGCTGGTGTCAGGTAGCTTGAAAGGATTCATTAGGGATACTTCTGATAGAATAATTTTGCTCGTAAGTGGAGACACTGCTCAGGGCTTGGTTTGTAAGAAGTTTATGTTCTGACAAATCATAAGTCAGGCTGTGTCATTTCCACAACCACTCCTCTCCCTATAGCCAAAGCCATGAATAAATTCTCACAGAAAGTATTCTGAAGACTTTCTTGACCACCTCACATAACACTGGTCATTTGCACCTGCACTGGGGTGGAGTGCTTCAGGGATTTCCAAAGGTGTGCTCATCCAGATAAAAATTTGCACAAACTTACTTACAAAGAGGAGGCAAACCCACAAATACCGGCCTTTCAGGAAATAACACTTTTGCTCCCAACTCACTTTTGTTTTTCAAGATCCATTTAGCATCTTTAGCCACAGTATTGCTAACTGCACAAGTGGAAAACACAAGGACAGTTTATGCATGTCAAACAATCAGTTATGGATGCAGATGGCCAATGTAGTCCTAGTTCTGTGCATTCCTATTCTTCTGTGCCTTCATATTTATTTTACTAACTAAAATGTATTTATGAGTATGTATTGTTGTCAATCACTTGGAAAGACAATGCCTATCTCACATTGTAAGTCAATATCCAACAAACACAGTAAGATGAATGCCACAGCCTTCATAATACCTGAGTAAAGTGAAAGAAGGAGAAAGCCACAGCTGGTGTGATCAGAGAAGACAAAATAGAAAACACGGCATTGAGCAGACCTTTTATAAATAGTAAACATCACAATACATACAGAGAGTTTGAAGAATCCTTTCAGATGGGTGGTACAATATGAGAAACGACAGTTAAGCTCAAGGTACTCTGAGATGACGGCGAAGAGGGCAGGCTGCCCAAGAGAACAGAAGTTGTGTAAAAGAACAGTAGAATATAAGACGAGAAGGAAAGTTGAGGCTGGTTTTATCTGACCTAAGGCTCTAACTGCAGATGGTGGGGTACTGGTAATAAATAAAGAGGAACAAAGACTCAGGAGCAAAGAATTAATGATAAAACCTCTGCTGGAGGAAGATGATTCATCTTCTAGTATGGCAGACACGCTAGAAGGAAAGGACCAAGAAGAAAGAAGCCCAGTTAAGAGACTGGTATAATAGAATGGATCGGACTTAAGAATCTTCATTATATCAACAACACCATTTCTTACAACTGAGAAATTGGGCACCTGGGAGCATCTGACTTTGGCTCGGGTCATGATCTCAAGGTTCATAAGTTTGAGCCCTGCATCAGGCTCTCTGCTGTTCAGAGCCGGCTTTGGATCCTCTGTCCTCCTCTATCTGCCCCTCCCCTGCTCATACTTTTCTCTCTCAAAATTGAATATTAAAAAAAAGAAAGAAAAAAAGCAGGGACAAATATTTGTTCCTGGATTTTTTTTTTTTTTTTTTACTGTTATCCCCCTCACCTACCTGTTTTGCCAAGGAAACTAAGAGATCAACATCACTAAAGATTCAAGTATGGTCTCCCAACCACATCCTATTCAGAACCATTATAGACATACCCAAATAGCTGTAAAACAACGGCACAGCAAGAGTGGAAGCTAATTCTAATTACAGCCCCAGAGGGCAGTGACCAAACAATGCTGCAAAGATCTTGGATTGCCAGATTGAGATCCCTTAACCTGGGGAATTATCACCTATGATCATTTTGGTTTTCCCAGTGTCGCCAAGGAGAGAAGCTGTTAATGAGAAGAAATAAGAGTTGGTAATTTTCTGACAAATAGACTCTTTGCATAATCAAGAACTATTTGGAATCTTGACTTTTACTGTGACTGAATATGTATTCCACAGGAAAATTTAAAGTGGATTTTTCCATTTTTAATCATTTTATGATCATTTTAGTAGGGCGTATTCCATTTTAGAAATGTGGAAATATAGAACAGTATTTTTTAAAACCTTGAGGACACACTATTTTGAGTTTAAACAAAAATAAATACTATTTTCAAAGGTGAAATTAAAGTGATTTTGAAAATCAATCCTCTTGCATATTATCTCGTTCACTCTTTAGCACAGCAGAGTAAGCACTATTATCACATACAAAATTTTCTTTTTCCTTTTTTCTAATTTTAATTTTAGTTAGCTAACATACAGTGCAATACTGGTTTCAGGAGTAGAATTCAGTGATTCATCACTTACATACAGCACCCAGGGCTCATCACAACAAGTGCCCTCCTTAATACCCGTCACCCATCTACCCCATCTCCCATCCACCTCCCTCCATCAAACCTCATTTTGTTCTCTAAGAGTAGTTTGTGGTTTGCTCTCCTCTCTACTCTCCCCTCTCCCACCTTCCCATATGTTCATCTGTTTTGCTTCATAAATTCTTATCATTTATTTATTTTTTTAATATGAAATTTATTGTCAAATTGGTTTCCATACAACACCGAGTGCTCCTCCCAACAGGTGCCCTCCTCAATGCCCATTACCCACCCTCCCCTCCCTCCCACTCCTAAATTCCAAATATGAGGGAAAACGTATGGCATTTGTCTTTCTCTGATTGATTTATTTTGCTTACCATAATATATTCTAGATCCATCCACATTATTACAAATGCCATGACTTCATTCTTTGATGGCTGAGTAACAATCCAGTGTGTGTGGGGGGGGGGGGGGGTGTATGTATGTATGTATGTATTTACCACATCTTCTTTATCCATTCACCAGTCGATGGACATTTGGGCTCTCTTCATAGTTTGGCTGTTGTTGATAATGCTGCTATAAACATTGGGGTGTGTGTATCCCTTTGAATCTATATTTATGTATCTTATGGGCAAATACCAAAGAGTGTAATTGCTGGATCATAGGATAGTTCTATTTCTAGTTTCTTGAGGAACCTCCCTACTCTTCCCCAAAGTGGCTGCACCAGTTTGCATTCCCCCCAACAGTGCAAGAGTGTTCCTGTTTCTTCACATCCTCCCCAACACCTGTTGTTTCTTGTGTTGTTACTTTTAGCCATTCTGACAGGTGGGAGGTGGTGGCTCTTTGTGGTTTTCATTTATATTTCCCTGATGATGAGTCATGTTGAGCATCTTTGCATGTGCCTGTTAACCATCTCAGTGTCTTCTTTGGAAAAGTGTCTATGACATTCAAGATTTCAATTTACGTAATAAACCAGATTATATAGCTAAGAAAGGTTAGTTTCATCTTTGAACACAGAACCACTAATTTGTTCCTGTTCTTCTCTTCAGCATACTCCTTTGCCACAAAGTACTGAATACAAGTACAATGTTACCCAATTTTTTTAGAAGACAAAAAGCATCAGGTAAGACCACCAACACCACAGAGATAATTGACTATCACTTTTGAAAATAGAGAATTCTAGCTTAAGACAGCTGAAAAGAAAGTGTTTCCTCTCCTCTTCCTGCTACAGCAAGGTAACAAACAAGGCTCTCACCAAACCTCATACTTTATAACCCTTCCTTCTTGTGCACTCAAGAACCACTGCAGCTTCCCCCCCCCCCACTTTGGTATCATCCATGCTTCCCTGTTTTGTCATTCCCCTCAGTTTTCACCATACATAGATCTCCCAACGTACTAAAATTTTTTTTAAATTTTAATGTTTATTTATTTTCAAAGAGAAAGAATGAGTGCAAGTGGTGGGTTGGGGGGGGAGGCACAGAACCCGACGTGGGGCTCAAACCCACAAACCACAAGCTCATGACCTGAGCCAAAGGCAGACGCTTAACCAACTGAGCCACCCAGGTGCCTCTAGAAACTCTTAATCCAACTTTCCTTTAAAGCTCCATTTCTCTAAAGACCTTTCCAACAAAATTCCTCAAATGAGTTGCCTCTGTTCTCTTCTCCAATTCCTCTCCCAGATTTTCTTGCAAATTCACTACAGTCAGAAAGTTTTTTGAAATGTTTTTAAAATTTATTTAGGTTGCGGGAAGAAGGGGGGGAGAAAGAGATAGAGAATTCCAAGCAGGCTCCACACTGTCAGCACACAGCCCAAAGCAGGGCTCAAACTCATGAACCGTGAGATCATGACCTGAGCCGAAATCAAGAGTGGGGTGCTTAACCGACTGAGCCACCCAGGCATCCCAGCACTCCAATCAAAATTTAAGTCCAGAACTTGCACTAAAACTTGTCTTTCAGTGTTCCCATGACCTTCTTATCAAAATCTAATGATCAAGTCTCAATCCTCATCTTTTAACCATTCATTATCTACTCCAACCTTCAGGTACATTTTCTTCACTTGGCTTATCAGGTACCACACAATCCTGGTCTTTCCTTTTCATCACTGGTGGCTCCTCTTTACTCTCCATAAGTTGTTATCCGGTCTCTGAGCTCTTGATGTCTAAGAAAACCAGGGCTCATGTCTTTTCCATCTATTTTCATGCTCTAAGTTTTCTCATCTAGTACCATGCCTTTAAAGAGCATCTGTGTATCAATCTCTTGCTCCTATTTCTACCCTATATATCACACTTGCTTATCCAGGTACCTACTTTACATTTCCACTTGGATATCCAATAAACATCTTAAATGTAATGTGCACAAAATTGAGCTCAGGCTTGTTAAAGTTGGTTACTATGCCTTCATCTCTCCAGTGGTTTATATCAATCAATAAATGAACAAACGAACAAACAAACTAGAGTCACTTCTCTAAAATCCAGTATCCTCCAGCTGGCAAATTGTGTTAGCTAACCCTTCAAAATCTCACCACATCTTACCATTTGCATTGCTGCTCACGCCGACATTCCCCTCTCCCCTTAATTCCTGCAACACACTACTTAATGTACCATTGCTTAGGCCACTGCACCACTTTCTGTAGACTATTCTTAGAAGTACAACGAGTCATAAAGTTAATTCTAAATCTAAGTGGCATCATGTCACCTCTCTGCTCAGAATCCTCCAATGGTACCCCGTTTCCTGTTACAATGGTTTACAGAATCCTACATGATTTGGCCTCACTTTACCTATGCAAATATTCTACTATTCTCCTCTTTTTGCACTGACTGGCCTTCTTGCTGTTTCTTGAATACAACCAAGCACTTTAGGCCTTTGCACTGACTATACCCTCTGCCTGGGATGAACTTTCCTCCTGACATTTACAATGATAATTCACTTTCCTGTATCAAATCTTTACTCAAGGACACCTTCCCACTGATGCCTACACCCTAAGTGCCCTGATGGGAAGTGCAACACACTGCCCACAACTCTGCACTTTCAGATGCACTTTAACCTTCCCTATTATATTGCTATTGCACTTATTTCCTGTTAACTTTCTTTAGAACTTGTTTATTTTGCTTAATATTTATTATCTGGATAGGTGCACAAGAGTCGGAATTATATATAAATATATATATAACTTACATATACATAAAAATGAAAAAATTATGTAAATAAACTTTATGTATATTTATTTATGAATAGTTTTATATATGTTTAATGTTTTACTTATTTTATATATATTAAATGTACAAATATATATTTGTTTTGTATATGTATATATTTATATATAAATTATATATTTTTTAAAAGCTTATATTATATATAGTATATTTATAATATACAAACATAATACATATAATATATATAATTTATTATATTTATATATCTAATTATGTAAATATTTTTTGTATATACTTTATACACATTACATATTTTACTTATATATTATGTGTATATTTATCATATATTTATGTATATAATTTATACATAATAATAAAATATGTAATTTATGTACATAAATATGTATGTATTTCATATACGTTTAATATTTTCTGTATTAATATATATTAAATATACATTAATACATGTTATTATGTATTTTATATATAAATTATATATTTATATATATTATGTTTCACACATTTTATATGTATATTTTTATATATTTAATATATATTAACATATAATATATATTACATGTACATATTTTAATTTATTGAGATATTCAAAATGCATACAGTAATGCCTGGCACTCAGTTGGCACCTGATACTTGCTGCATGAATGAAAAATTGAAAAGGGAAGGTGGAGGTTAAATTATAGGGAAAGAATGAGAATCACAACTGGGTTTCTTGGTTTCATGCCTGGATAGATGATAGTCTAAGGAAATGGAGTTTTCAGTGCTGATCACAAGTACCATTTTGTGTCTCTTCAGTCAAAGGATAAATGAGAGATGCCATTAGATATATTACATAGTATTCTGGATCTCAGAAGACACCAGGACTGTATTTTATATAATAATGTAGTATCAAATGGTTATACATCAGAAGGGAAATGATTACTCACCAAACAGTGCTGAGAAAATTAGCAAGCAAATTTGAAAACTTTAGATCCCATCCTATTATTTCCACCAAAAATAATTTTAAGGTGGATAAATTATTTTAGAAATACATGTTTATGAATATTCATTACGTGTTCGAATGGAAAAGAACTAAGAATAAAACTTAGCCACAATAAAGAAAAAAATAAAAAGTCAGAATTTGAAACTTCCACAGATGGGACGCCTGGGTGGCTCAGTCAGTTGAGTATCCAGTTTCCACTCAGGTCATGATCTCGTGATTCACGGGTTAGAGCCCCGCATCAAGCTCTGTGCTGACAGCTCAGAGTCTGGAGCCTGCTTCAGATTCTGTGTCTCCCTCTCTCTCTGCCCCTTCCCTGCTCATGCTCTGTCTATCTCTCAAAAAAAAATAATAAACATTAAAAAATTTTTTTGGATCCTGGGAAGATGGTGGCGTAGGAGGACTCGGGCTTACCGTGCGTCCTGCTAATCACTTAGATTCCACCTACACCTGCCTAAATAACCCAGAAAACCACCAGAAGTCTAGCAAAACGGAGTCTCCAGAGCGAAGCTCAGATGAGAGGCCCACAGAAGAGGGTAGGAAGGTCAGAGAGGCGGTGCGCACTCCACGAACTGGCGGGACGGAGCCGGGGCGAAGGGGCGGCCTGCCGGCCAAGCAGAGCCCCCGAGTCTGGCTTGCAAAAGCGGAGAGGCCGGATGGAGTGTGTTCCGACACCAAGAGGGACTTGACATCTGGAAAGTTATAAGCTAACAGCTCTGCTCGGAGAACAGGAGGGCTAGAGGACAACGGGAGGACAAGTTGTTGAGCTCCGGACGACAGAGCTCAGCTTGGCGGGGAACAAAGGCGCTCGCCAGCGCCATCTCCCTCGCCCATCCCCCTGCCAAAAGCCCAAAGGGAACCAGTTCCTGCCAGGGAACTTGCTTGCACCACACAAACACCCAACTCTGTGCTTCTGTGGATCCATCCCTCTGGCAGGTCTGACTCCCTCCCAGTGCTGCAGGGCCCCTCCCTAAGCGGATCTCCAAAGGAAAAGTGAGCTGAGCCTACCCCTCCCACACCCGTGCACCTTGCCAAACCACCCCAGCTAATGTGACAGATCCCCAGCACCACAAGCCTGGCAGTGTGCAAGTAGCCCAGAAGGGCCACACCACCCCACAGTGAATCCTGCCCCTAGGAGAGGGGAAGAGAAGGCACACACCAGTCTGACTGTGGCCCCAGCGGTGGGCTGGGGGCAGACATCAAGTCTGACTGCAGCCCCGCCCACCAATGCAAGTTATTCAAGACAGCACAGGGGAAGTGTCCTGTAGTCCCGCACCACTCCAGGGACTACCCAAAATGAAGAAATGGAAGAATTCCCCACAAAAGAATCTCCAGGAAATAATGACAGCTAACGAACTGATCATAAAGGATTTAAACAATATAACAGAAAGTGAATTTGGAATTATAGTCATAATTAATTAATATAGTCATTAATTAATCACTGGACTTGAAAACGGTATAAAGACCAGCAGAGAACCTCTTGCTACAGAGATCAAGGGACTAAGGAACAGCCAGGAGAAGCTAAAAAATGCTATCAATGAGCTGCAAAATAAAATAGAAACAACTACGGCGCGGATTGAAGAGGCATAGGAGAGAAAAGGTGAATTAGAAGATAAAATTATGGAAAAAGATGAAGGTGAGAAAAAGATAAAAAATCCAGGAGTATGAGGGGAAATTTAGAGAACTAAGTGATGCACTAAAGACAAATAATATACGCATAATTGGTATTCCAGAGGAGGAAGAGAGAGGGAAAGGTGCTGGAGGTGTATTTGAAGAAATAATAGCTGAGAACTTCCCGGATCTGGGGAAGGAAAAAGGCATTGAAATCCAAGAGGCACAGAGAACTCCCTTCAGACGTAACTTGAATTGATCCTCTGCACGACATATCATAGTCAAACTGGCAAAATACAAGGATAAAGAGAAAATTCTGAAAGCAGCTAGAGATAAACGTGCTCTAACATATAAAGGGAGACCTATAAGACTCGTGACCGATCTCTGTACTGAAACTGACCGATCTCTCTACTGAAACTTGGCAGGCCAGAAAGGAATGGCAGGAAATCTTCAACATGATGAACAGAAAAAATATGCAGCCGAGAATCCTTTATGCAGCAAGTCTGTCATTAAGAATAGAAGGAGATATAAAGGTCTTCCCAAACAAAAACTGAAGGAATTCGTCACCACTAAACCAGCCCTACAAGAGATCCTAAGGGGGATTCTGTCAGTGAAATGCTGCAAGGACCACAAAGTACCAGAGACATCACTACAAGCATGAAACCTACAGACATCACAATGACTCTAAACCCATATCTTTCTATAATAACACTGAATGTAAATGGACTAAATGCTCCAACCAAAACACAGGTTATCAGAATGGATAAAAACACAAGACCCATCAATTTGGTGTCTACAAGAGACTCATTTTAGACCTGAGGACACCTTCAGACTGAAAGTGAGGTCATGGAGATCTATCATGCTACTGGAAGTCCAAAGAAAGCTGGAATAGCCATACTTATGTCAGACAAACTAGACTTTAAATTAAAGGTTGTAACAAGAGATGAAGAAGGGCATTATATAATAATTACAGGGACTATCCATCAGGAAGAGCTAACAATTATAGAGGTCTCTGTACCAAATACAGGAGCTCCCAAATATACAAAACAATTACTCACAAACATAAGCAACCTTATTGATAAGAATATGGTCACTGCAGGGGACTTTAATCCTCCACTTACGACAATGGATAGATCATCTAGACACAGGATCAATAAAGAAACAAGGGCCCTGAATGATACATTGGATCAGATGGACTTGACAGACATATTTAGAACTCTGCATCCCAAAGCAACAGAATATTCTTTCTTCTCAAGTGCACAAGGAACATTCGCCAAGATAGATCACATACTGGGTCACAAAACAGCCCTTCATAAGTATACAAGAATTGAGATTATACCATGCATACCTTCAGACCACAATGCTATGAAGCTTGTAATGAATCACAGGAAAAAGTCTGGAAAACCTCCAAAAGCATGGAGGTTAAAGAACACCCCACTAAAGAATGAATGGGTCAAGGGGCGCCTGGGTGGCTCAGTCGGTTAGGCGGCCGACTTCGGCTCAGGTCATGATCTCATGGTCCGTGGGTTCAAGCCCCACATCGGGCTCTGTGCTGACAGCTCAGAGCATGGAGCCTGTTTCGGATTCTGTGTCTCCCTCTCTCTGACCCTCCCCCGTTCATGCTCTGTCTCTCTCTGTCTCAAAAATAAATAAATGTTAAAAAAAATTTTTTTTAATAAATAAATAAATAAATAAATAAAAGAATGAATGGGTCAACCAGGCAATTAGAGAAGAAATTAAAAATTATATGGAAACAAATGTAAATGAAAATGCAATAATCCAAACGCTTTGGGATGCAGCCAAGGCAGTCCCGACAGGAAAATAAATTGCAATCCAGGCCTATCTCAAGAAACAAGAGAAATCCCAAAAGAAAATCTAACAGCACACCTAAAGGAAATAGAAGCAGAACAGCAAAGACACCCCAAACCCAGCCGAAGAAGAGAAATAATAAAGATCAGAGCAAAAATAAACAATACAGAAGCTAAAAAAAAAAAAAACCCTGTAGAACAGATCAATGAAACCAAGAGTTTGATTTTTCATAAAATAAACAAAATTGATAAACCTATAGCCAGATTTCTCAAAAAGAAAAGGGAGATTATCCAAATAGATAAAATCATGAATGAAAATGGAATTATTACAATCAATCCCTCAGAAATACAAGCAATTGTCAGCTAATACTATCAAAACTTATATGCCAACAAACTGAACAACCTGGAAGAAATGGACAAATTCCTAAGCACCCACACACTGCCAAAACTCAAACAGGAAGAAATAGAAAATTTAAACAGACCCATAACAAGCAAAGAAATTGAATCAGTTATCAAAAATCTCCAAACAGGTAAGAGTCCAGGACCAGATGGCTTCCCTGGGGAATTCTACCAGACATTTGAAGCAGAGATAATACCTATCCTTTTCAAGCTGCTCCAAAAAAATAGAAAGGGAAGGAAACTTCCAGACTCATTCTATGAAGCCAGCATTACTTTGATTCCTAAACCAGACAGAGACCCAGCAAAAAAAGAGAACTACAGGCCAATATCCCTGATGACTATGGATGCAAAAATTCTCAATAAGATACTAGCAAATCTATTTCAACAGCATATAAAAAGAATTATTCACCATGATCAAGTTGGATTCATTCCTGGGCTGAGGGCTGGTTCCACATTCGCAAATCAATCAGTGTGATACATCACATTAATAAAAGAAAAGAGAAGAACCATATGATCCTCTCAATCAATGCAGAAAAAGCATTTGACAAAATTCAGCATCCTTTCTTAATAAAAATGCTCGAGAAAGTCAGGATAGACAGAACATACCTAAACATCTTAAAGGCATATGAAAAGCCCACAGCTAATATCAACCTCAATGCAGAAAAACTGAGAGCTTTCCCCCTGATATCAGGAACATGACAGGGATGTCCAACCTCACCCCTGTTATCTAACATAGTGTTAAAAGTTCTAGCATCAGCAATCAGACAACAAAACGAAATCAAAGCCATCAAAGCTGGCAAAGATGAAGTCAAGCTTTCACTTTCTGCAGATGGCATGATATTATACATGGAAAACCCAGTAGACTCCACCAAGAGTCTACTAGAACTGATACATGAATTCAGCAAAACGCAGGACACAAAATCAGTGTACAGTAATCAGTTGCATTCATATACACTAATAATGAAGCAACAAAAAGACAAATAAAGAAACTGATCCCATTCACAATTGCACCAAGAAGCATAAAATACCTAGGAATAAACCTAACCAAAGATGTAAAAGATCTGTATGCTGAAAACTATAGAAAGTTTATGAAGGAAATTGAAGGATATAAAGAAATGGAAAAACATTCCATGCTCATGGATTGGAAGAATAAATATTGTTAACATGTCAATACTACCCAAAGCCATCTACACATTCAGTGCAATCCCAATCAAAATTGCACCAGCATTCTTCTCGAAGCTAGAACAAGCAATCCCAAAATATGCATGGAACCACAAAAGACTCCAAATAGCCCAAGTAATATTGAAGAAGACCAAAGTGGGAGCCATCACAATCCCAGACTTTAGCATCTACTACAAAGCCGTAATCATCAAGACAACATGGTATTGGCGCAAAAACAGACACATAGACCAACGGAATAGAATACAGACTCCAGAATTGGACCCACAAACATATGGCCAACCAATCTTTGACAAAGCAGGAAACAATATCCAATGGAAAAAAGAATCTCTTTAACAAATGGTGCTGGGAGAACTGGGCAGCAACATGCAGAAGAATGAAATGAGGACACTTTCTGACACCATTCACAAAAATAAACTCAAAATGGATAAAAAGGACCTGAGTGTGAGACAGGAAACCATCAAAACCCTAGAGGAGAAAGCAGGAAAAAACCACTCTGACCTCAGCCAGAGCAATTTCTTACTTGACACATCCCCAAAGGCAACGGAATTAAAAGCAAAAATGAACTATTGGGACCTCATGAAGATAAAAAGCTTCTGCACTGCCAAGGAAACAATCAACAAAACTCAAAGGCAACCGGCGAAGAGGAAGAGTTATTTGCAAATGACATATCGGACAGAGGGCTAGTATCCAAAATTTATAAAGAGCTCACCAAACTCCACACCCAAAAAACAAATAACCCAGTGAAGAATGGGCTGAAAACATGCATAAACACTTCTCTAAAGAAGACATCCGGACGGCCAACAGGCACATGAAAAGATGCTCAACGTCACTCCTCATCAGGGAAATACAAATCAAAACCACACTCAGATATCACCTCACACCAGTCAGAGTGGCTAAAATGAACAAATCAGGAGACAATAGATGCTGGCGAGGATGTGGAGAAACGGGAACCCTCTTGCACTGTTGGTGGGAATGCAAACTGGTGCAGCCACTCTGGAAAAAGTGTGGAGGTCCCTCCAAAAATTAAAAATAGACCTACCCTATGACCCAGCATTAGCACTGCTAGGAATTTACCCAAGGGATACAGGAGTGCTGACGCAAGGGGCACTTGTACCCCATGTTTATAGCAGCACTTTCAACAATACCCAAATTACGGAAAAAGCCTAAATGTCCATCAACTGATGAATGGATAAAGAAATTGTGGTTTACATACACAATGGAATACCACCTGGCAATGAGAAAGAATGAAATATGGCCTTTCATAGCAACATGGATGGAACTGTAGAGTGTTATGCTAAGTGAAACAAGTCCTACAGAGAGAAAGACAGACACCGTATGTTTTTACTCGTATGTGGATCCTGAGAAACTTAACAGACCTGGGGGGGGGGGGGGGAAGGAGGAAAAAAAAAAGAGGTTACAGTGGGAGAGAGAGCCAAACCCTAAGAGACTCTTAAAAACTGAGAACAAACTGAGGGTTGATGGAGGGTGGGAGGGAGGACATTGTGGGTGATGGGTAATTAGGAGGGCACCTGTTGGGATGAGTACTGGGTGTTGTATGGAAACCAATTTGACAATAAATTTCATATTAAACACACACACACAAAAACAAACAAACAAACATTAAAAAAATTTTTAAGTGGATATACGTTTTAGCAGGTAAAAATCTTTTGGGAGAAATTACAATGTGAATAAAGAATTTAAATGATTATGATCCCCTATTGATTCTAAATATATCAATCTCTAAAGGAAGTAATCTGAGATACAGATAACATATATAAGATTTTCAAGCAGAGTACAAAATTAAAGATAATCTAATTGATCAATGAGAGAGGAATAACAAATATAATTATGATTCTCATATAATGCAGTAGTATGTATGTATTTAAAATTATTTTGAAAAAAATAAAATTAAATTAAAAAAATAAAAAATAAAAAAATAAAAAATAAATAAATACAATTATTTTGTACTACATCATTTGATAATGAGAAAAACTTCTATGAATGTAATATTCATCAAAAAGGCAGGCAGGATAAAAATGGAGAGACCATTAAATGTCCCTTTTATAAATATCTATTTGTATTTAGGCAGAGAAAAACACTACAAATTAGTGTATCAAAATATTGCCACTAATTATCTCCACATAGTGATTTTATGGGTGATTTCTACTTCATCTCTAATTCAAAGGAAGCTTTTCTTTTTATCAGAAGAAAAAAATTGTATTAGAAAAAATTGTACTTTCTTAAGTAATAAAACATGGAGGAATTCACATCAGAAATCATGGAAAATACACTCTTCTTAGAACCAGAAATGTATTTATCAATACCCTTTCGATTATACAGGACAAAGCCACACCTCAAACGAACTTAAGCAAGAAGGTTAATGTATTCGCCCATTTATTAGCTCAGCTGGTCACCAAATTCATTGGAGGGCAAGAATGAAGCTGAATGCCAAAGACTGTTGGAACCAAGAAACTAGCCACTGCCAGCTTCTATCTGTAAATCCTGTCTTTTTCCACACATGTTTTTTCAGTATCCCAGACTTGATTTTTGACAGCAGGAAATATGATGGCCAGCAGTTTCTCCATATCACAGCTCAAAAAGGGATGAGCTTGTTTTCTCTCCGTTCTTGGGTCTACCATCCTGAGGAAAAGCTCAGATTTGGCCCATCTTGGTCAGAGGCTCATACCTGAAGCCTTCACCTATGGCTAAGAGATGTGTCATCAAGACTTGGTTCAGAAGCATCCTTTAAGCAAACAGAAGTCGTCAGAGAGGTAGGATTTACATGTCGCCTTCCAGTCATATGACATAACATGGTTACGGCAAGACAAAGCTACATTTACCAGGAGAAGCAGGTTGCTGATTTGAGCAAATAACCTACTAGATGTCCACTAAAAGTAGTTATTTCTTCAGAGTACAAAGAATGACCTTTAAAATTAAGTGATACAGAAAATCTTCAGGTACTATGCAGTTGGTGAATCTGTCTTATCATACATACAGGCCTGATAGAAGAGAAGAAAGACATAAGATTGGGAGGAATAGAAATTTTTTTAAATCAGAGAGGAATCTGGCAATCCCTGCTGGCCTACTGAACATTATTTAATCAGTAAAAGAGAAACCTGGAATCTCCCCTTTAAAGACACTACTTCCAAACAAATCTTAGGAGACTGAGTATAAGTGCTAGCTACTAAACTGTTTTCCAAGTATCCATCAGGGGTGTCAAAAATAATGAATGAGTGATAAAAAGAGCAATGGAAATCGAAAGAAAACACAAAAAATTAGCAAGTGACATTGTAATTTCATTAATAAGGACCACTTACAAGACAATAGGAATACTGATAAACTGGTTAAGGACTATGTGTAAGGATACATAAGGTTCAGAGTTATTTGTACTACATCTCTGAGAATGAGACTCGGTTCTTCTCTGTTAAAATGGATATGAACTGAAATTTCTAAATCCATGTATGCAAATCCCACATTCTTATAGAATATAATACAGTCATATACAAAACACCTCCAAAACTAAAACTTAGCTTGCAATGACTCAAACCCTGTAAATGCAATGGGAATAGTATTATTTCAGAAGAAGAAAAAGGAAGAACCTGGCTAGTTACAAACAAAAATGATAACGAATCTTAAAGAACATAGGAGTTAGATAGTCTGAAACAGAGTACAAACAAAAGTCAAAAGGTAAATCTTGTGAGACCAACCAGCTCTGTCCAGACAGAAAGGTGGCCTGGACTAAGGATCCATTATTTTTCTACTTCTGATGGCAGGCCTATCCTCAAAGGCATCAAAATCTCATGTGATTATTTGAGTGTCCAGCTGACTCCTCTTACTCCAGTTCCCTCCTCATTAATGTCCTTACCATCACTTGACTTCTCATACATTTCCCTTCACTGAATTAATCAATTAGGCTTACATGAAAGTTCAGACCATTTGCTGATCTTTTACAGCAAATTAATCAATTGACACCTTGATATATGTATATATTTCTATCTAGTATCAATTTATTTAGTGTCAACCAGCATTCCCTTATGTAACGCACTCAGACACTGAAGAGACACAATTTAAATTCTAGACCCCAGTAAATTCATCAAGGTAATGTCTCCCAAGAGACAAGCAATTGTCCTTCTCTGGGAGCTACTGTTTTTCACACCACATGCTTTCTTCAACCAACCATAGGCAGCAACACAAACTCTCAGTTAAGATTTTTAAAGACCCTTGTTATTTTAATCTGGGACAACTCACTGGTAGTAAGGTACGTGGAACCTGGTATTCAAACTATAGATATGTAATGTTACTTCAAGTCAGTAAGGAAATTTTGTAATACTTGTGTCATTTAAGAAATCCTTCTATAAATAATAAACCGACTACACACTTTCCTCATTGCCACTTTCATCTCTTTGTTCCTGAATGTATAGATGACTGAGTTAAAAAAAGGAGTGAGAACTGCATCAAAAACAGCAAGATTTTTGTCTAGGTGTGAGGTGGGGTGAGGCCAGATATAAACAAAGATGCAAGGGCCAAAGAACAGAATCACCACCATGACATGAGTTGACAAAGTGGAGAGGGCCTTAGTTGTGCCTGCTGAAGAGTGTTTCCGAACAGTGATCAGGATAGAAATGTACGAGACAATCAATATGAAGAATGATCCCAGAGATATGAACCCACTGTTGGCTATGACCATGAATTCTAGACGGTAGGTGTCTGTGCAGGCAAGTCTGATGAACCGAGGAAAGTCACAATAAAAGCTGTCTAACACATTAGGGCCACAGAATGGCAATGTTATTACAAAACCCAGTTGAATCACAGAGTGGGTCAAGCCAATTACCCAGGCAGCAACTGTAAGCAAAATACACATTTTTCGGTTCATAATAGTCAAATAGTGCAGAGGCTTGCATATGGCAACATATCTGTCAAAGGCCATGGCGATGAGCAGCACCATCTCCACGCCACCAATGACGTGGATGAAGAAGATTTGAGCGATGCAGCCACCAAAGGAGATGACCTTACGCTTTCTGAAAAGGTCATAAATCATCTTCGGAGAAATGACACAAGAAACTCCCAGGTCAATGAAGGAGAGGTTGGCCAACAGAAAGTACATGGGGGAGTGTAAATGAGGGTCAGAAATCACAGTGAGCATTATGAGGGAGTTTCCCATCATGCTTGCCACATAAAACGTAGAGGAGAACACCAAGAGGAGAAGTTGGATCTCCCAGGAATCGGTGAGTCCCAGGAACACAAACTCTGACACCACAGAGTGATTTGCTCTATCCATTGATTTATCCGCTAGAATGTTACAGACAAAAGAAAACATGAAACTAAAATGAAAATGTTAATGAAGTTCTACATTAAAATGATTAATTAATCAAGGATATTCACATTGTTAGAACAAGATATCTCCTCAATTCCTTCTCAGGGTCATTATTAAATATGCATTTTACTGGGGTCACCTAAAGCAGTTGAGTCACTTCCACATACAGTATTCCTAACACAATGGCTGCAAGGACTCTGGATCTATAAACAAGAAAATGATGCAAATATGAAAACACAGATGTATATAACAAGGATCAGGAGGCACGGGGAAGGTGGTGCAATGCAACACAAACAGAAAAAGAAAGAAGAGGTAAAGATTGCATTTGCCAGAATTCACTGCTATTGCTTTTTTTTAATATTTTAAGTTCATGCATTTATATTGAGAGAGACAAAGACAGCACCAGAGGGGGAGAGCAGAGAGAGAGGAAGAGAGAGAGAGACAGAGAAGGAGGGACAGGGAGGGAGGAAGGGGGCGGGGGATATGGGAGAAAGAGACAGAGAATTCCAAGCAGACTCCATGGTGCCAGCAAACAGTTTGATGCAGGGCTTGAACCCACCAACCATGAGATCATGACCAAACCAAAGTCGAATGTTTAACTGACTGAGCCACCCAGGCACCCCTCACTGGTACTATTTGAACTGTTCATACAACAATTCCTCAGTCATTCAAGTCGTCTTATTTCTTACCCTCAACTCATCTCAGGCACATAATATGTCTCTTGTAGTAGGTCTTATACCAGTACCTACAATCACTTTTGCAATTCACACTAAGCCCACAGGGTAGTGGCAAGCTAAGGAAACCTGACTTAGGATACAGAGGTGACTTGGGTGTATGCCAGGACCAAGGGCAGAATAGATGTTGATGGCACAGAGTACTTGCATGAAACCCAGAAACTAGAAGTACCTAGAAAGATGGTTAGCAGGACTCGCCCGAGATGTGCAAGGAGAATGGGGTGTTATGGGAAGTTAAGGAAGCCAATGCCATTTATCTGTCCAAAGTCTTTAAATCTCTGAAGTTTGTGAACCTTGGTTATAGCTATTGGAGCCCTAAGCTTTGGGAGTTTGGATGAAGATATGCCCAGTAATGTCACAGTTACAACATAACCATTGACTCTCTCCCATCCTTCCATCAACCTTAGCTCTTTTATTTTTCTTATCTCATCTCTTCCATTTCAATTCTCTCAATTGTCTGAGATCCAATGCCAAGTCTGACAGTTCCCTGCCCCTAATTTTGCATGACTACATGAATCTCTCTACTTGTTACCCATTTTTTTCAGACTAAAATGTTGCCATGTAGGAGATATATTCTCTTGCCTGTGTGTCAAACTGCCTCTCCAGCTCTCTGGTTCCCATAATACTTAGATTTGCTGCTAAGAGGTGAAGTGATCTGAAAAAAAGAGGTAGGTTGCAGAATAAACAGTAAGTACTGGTAAAATAAAGATACATGAATGCACAAAAAGCTTCATAACTGGAACCAAAAGGAAAGAGCAAGAAAAACCTAGCAATAGAAAAAAAAAAAATGGATTCTAAAGCTTTCCCTTTTTTAAAAAAATTTTTTTAATCTTTATTTATTTTTGAAGGAGACAGACAGAGCATGAGCGGAGGAGGGGCAGAGAGAGAGGGACACACAGAATCTGAAGGAGGCTCTAGCCTCCGAGCTGTCAGCACAGAACCCAATGTGGGGCTCGAAGTCACAAGCCATGAGATCACGACCTGAGCCGAAGTAGGATGCCAAACTGACTGAGCCACTCTGGTGCCCCTTGTCCTTTAATATGTGTATTTATATATGCACACATGTGCACACCTCAGTTGTACATGATGAGTGAAATCAGTCATAAAAATACCCCACAGACGCGTCTGGGTGGCTCAGTTGGTTAAGCGTCCACAGCTCAGGTCATGGTCTCGCAGTGTATGAGTTCGAACTCGGTGTTGGATTCCGTGCCGCCCTTTCTTTCTGCCCCTCCCCCACTCACACTCTTGTCTCTCTCTTTCCCAAAAATAAACATTAAAAATTATTATCCCACTAACTCATTCATGGCTACCTAGTCCAAGCTAATAATTTACAAAGGAGAAAACAGGAGTCCAGGGAGGAAAAAACAACTAGTTACACAGAATCCAGGTTTTCTACTCTACAATTGACTTCAGACTCCATATGCTAGAAAAATGATAAAGTGAGAAGAGGTATGCCAAACCTAGATCTACTTAGTCCAAAACAGCAGCCACTCCTTCCATATGGTTATTAAGTGAAATTAAAAACCTATTTCCTTGGTTGCACTAGCCACATTTCAAGTGCCCAACAGCCTCCTATGGCTAGTCGTTAAGTATAGGGTAGTACAATATAGAACTTTCCAAACCTTACCCATCCCTTAAAGGTAAATCAAAATCCCATTTCCTCTATGAAAACTTTCCTAGTAACTACACTTTATACAAACGTCTTTTCTCTCTTATTCCTAGAAGTCAGGAAATTTAAACTTTAATGGAAAAGTAATAATTAACAACATTAAAAATAAACCACAATATATAGCATCTTAGGAGACATTCCAGATGTCTACTTTTGGCCAAAAAGGACACCTAAGAGTCTGTGAAATTCAGAGACATCTTTACAAAGGAGAAAGTGTTATCAGTTTTGAAAAACCAGTAGGAGTTTAATAAGCTAAGAGGAGAAAGGAAGGCCTTTTGAGAAGAGATAATAACTGCTCTCTTATTAGAGCAAATCCTTTGCTACTAATCATAATTCCTCAATGGTTTCAATTTTTTTAACATTTTATTTCTTTATGAGACAGAGAGCACCAGCAAGGGAGGGACAGAGAAAGAGGGGGACAGAGGATCCAAAGTGGGCTCAGAGCCAGCAGCACAGAGCCCAATGTGGGGCTCCACTCACGAAATGTGAGATCATGACCCGAGCCGAAATGAGACTCTCAACCGACTGAGCTACCCAGGGTGCCCCCTCAATGGTTTCAATTACATATTTTCTTTCCTCAAATATATTATAAGTTTAAGAGGAAAAGGACCATTTCTTCTGGTTCTTGTGTTTCCTAAAACACAAAATAAGTAGCAAGGATATCCTGATTATTTAGTTGATAACACTTCTCTGAAGTACAACCATTTTCTCAAGTCCATCATTTTTCAGTTTCTGTTTTTCTCATCTACCATGTTTTTCCATGAAGTCCAGCATGCATAAAGGAACTCTTCACATTCAAAACTAAGCATTAACATAGTTCCCAATCACTCCCTAAAGGATGCCTGGTATTCTTGCTATAAATTTCTACTTGGGAATAGGCAAGCCTCATCTCAACTCTTATAATGGTTCATGGTTTAACTTTATGAAGTTTTAGAAAACAAGAAGCAGCACGTAAAAGGAAAAGGAAGACCGGGCGTGAGGTGGCAGGTTCCAGTAACAGCCAACATATCAGGAAATTTACAGTTTCTATTTTCCAGGCTTCACGATATAATTAGTAGTCATCTTCCATGCCATTGTTAAAGTCAGAAAAAAAATAATGATTTTTTTCACTATATTTTAAAAGTTTCTAAAATATTTAACGATGCCATCTTAGAGTTGGAAAAGTATACATTATTTTCATGGTGCATATTTACTAAGGACTTTCACACATTTGATGCTTGTAATTATCTGTAGGAGTGGATATATCTGATAAAATTATTTTCATTTATAGATGAAAAATCTGAAATTCGAAAAAGTAACTTACATAAAAACATAGTTAGTTAGTTTGAAATCAAATACCAGGTCTTCTGATTCCAAATCCAGTGCTGTGTTGACTACATAAAAAAAATATGGATGTTTGCTCATGGTCTAAAACAATGATACCTCCTATAAATTTTAACCAAGCATACAAAAAAAAAGTACACCTTAAACTGGCACAGTGTTATAGGTCATTATATTTGAATAAATGTGGAAAGAATTCCTTTTATTCAGAAAAATACTCTATCCCACCCACATAAACATTTAATACATATATAAATTAACTTACCCAAGGTTTATAGCTACTTGTGGCAGATCCAAGACTTAAACCTACATATTAGTGTACAAGTTAAAGGGAAGGGAGAAAGGTGGTTGCCAATTAGAATAGGGGGAAAAAACCAAAATCCACCAAAGTTTTGGTGCTAGTCAAAGATTCACCAAAGTCTGGCCCATTTATTCATAAAAAGTCATGGTGATTGACAGACAAGAAACATCCAAGCTAGAGACAAAAACGTAGAAGCCATTCAAACTTTGAAGTCATGAGAAAGAAATATTTGCTTAAAGGATAACATATGAACAGATAAAAGAAAGCTAATGGAGGAAACATGCATGGCCAAAAAAGAACAAATACATAGTATTTGTCATCATCATTATTATATTGCTAGTACTAATATTTTTACATATTATCTGCCTTTTATTTTTTTTCATTTTTTTAATGTGTATTTATTTTTGACAGAGAGAGAGACACAGAGAGAGAGACAGAGCATGAGCGTGGGAGGGGCAGAGAGAGGAGGAGACACAGAATCCAAAGCAGGCTCCAGGCTCTGACCTGTCAGCACAGGCTCCCCTATTATCTACCTTTTAAAAGCCCTGTTTCTATATACAAAAATCAGGTAGAAAGGAATGTCAAAGAATTAAGGAACGGCTCACTTTCATACGCTAACCAGTGATCAAATTGAGAAGACTAAGTAAAAGCCATAGACTTAGGGCTGAGCTATCGCTGGTGCCATTCAAGAGAGCAGAGAAAATCAAAACAGAGAAAGTCATGATTTTAGGGAGATAACCAATGGTGCCAAAGTGGAGAAAGTAAAATCAGGAACTGACAAATAATGTCAATCATCTAGGGGAAGAGGTTTGGGAAGGGGGGGAATGGGGAGATAAGGCAATATGCTATGTGCAGAAAATGTGTAGAGTGACAGATATCTACAGTAATGAGATAAAGGGGTTCCAAACAACTCTGAGGATCTGGATGAAGCAGGGTATCACAAACTTAGACAAAAGCCAGAGGAAATCTTTTTGTGACACCATTCAGAAATGTTCACGAACTGATACCCAGAATTTTAGAGCAGTGTATTTATTTGGCACAATAAGGAGAATGGGGTATCAAAACAGAGATCCTTTGTTCATTATTTTTGCTTCCTAAATTGTACATATAAGCGAGATCATGTAGCACTTGTCTTTCTCTTATTTTGCTTATCATTATACTCTCTCAATCCATCCATGTTGTTGCAAATGGCAAGGTTTCATTCTTTTTATGGCTGAACAATATTCCATTGTGTATGTATTTACCACATCTTCTTTATCCATTTAGATATAGACACTTTGTTTCCATAACTTGCCTATTGTAAATAATGCTGCAATAAACACAAGACTGCATATATCCTTTTGACTCTTAACAATAGAGAACTCGAGGTTACCAGAGAGGAGGTGGGTGAGGCGATGGGTGAATTAGGTGAAGGGGATTAAGCGTACACTTATCATGATGAGCACTGAGCAATGTACAGAACCTCTGAAACATGATATTGCACACCTAAACTGGAATTAAAATTACAAACTTGACAACAAACTAAACGCATTCCCTTGAAAAAAAAGAGACAGAGAAAGAAGGAAAGAGACCCTTGGAGGCCTGAGGTCACATTGAAATTGTTTGACCAAATCACATACTGGGCAATGCAGCAAGCGGAGCCACAGATGAGCTGACAACTGGAGAAAACACAATACAGATCAGAGATAGTAAAGGCAGGTACGGTAATTGTAAGCCTGTGGCAACTCTATGCTTTACTCTTTCTCCCATATCTTCGTTCTCAAATCTGGATTCCCATTAAAAAGCAACTTCAGTACGACATTATGACTATAGTTAACACTGCTCTATGATCTACAAGAAAATTGCTAAGGGAGTTAATCCTAAGAGTTCTCATCAAAAGGAAAAATTTTTTCTTTTTATTTAACCTATGAAAAGATGGATATTAACTAAATCGACCGTGTTTGTCATTTCACAATATACATAAACCAATCCATCATATTCTACACCTTAAATTTATATAGTGATGTGTATCAATTATTTCTGAATAAAGCTGGAAAAATCTATTTCACTTTCTTTCCCATACCTTTCTCTATACAGTTGCCCCAACTCCTCCCTCCTGTACAATTCCTGCTTCTGCTCATTTTCGTATACCCTTCCTCTCTGGAAGCATAGGAACCTGTGAAGGACGGTCTTCTTATAGAGTATGGTCCACCAACCCCTCCGCCCCTCTTCACCACCACCACCTACCTAATCTGTCAAAAGATCTCATAACATCAGGCTCAGGGAATCAGAGGAGTTCCACACACTGAATTTCCTCCCGTGCATAAGCATTGCCCATATCCTTCCACTCACCCTCCCTAGGACAAGAAGCTAAACAAAACTCTGCTATTTGGAGAAAGGCTCCTAATTTAGCTATAGCACAAGGTGGTGACCAAATGATGCGTTAGAGTTCTGGGATTCTCAGCCTGAGGTCATGAGTCCAAGGGAACGGTCTCACAGGATTATCAGGGAGGGAGGAAAGAGGTGTAGGATTTTCTTATACAAAATAAAGAGCTACTAGTTTATTTATTACATCCTTTTTAGCTTTTTTATTATATAACCCAGGAAAATCTCTAATGAAAGGAAAAATGTATTTTATGTTTTTTAAATGGGAAAAAACTCAAAAATTTTCAGCAAAACAGTTGTAGAACTTAGAAATCTTGACACATTTTGTCAACGAAGTCTCTTTGTGTGTTCAAAGGTCCAAACAACAAATAAGAACAGCAAGCATGAATAAATGTGAAAGGCTCAGAATAATGAAGAAGGATGTGAACACTTGGGGTACAAACAGATTAGGACAGAAGGCAGAGAGTTGGAGATAGAGAGGTGTGGGCACACTTTACTTCCCCCGGAAACAATAGGAAAACAACCCAAAGAATGGTCAGAGTGCAGCAAATTGGAAAAATAGAAGATAATTCAACCAAAAACTGTTAACACACACTTAAGTACATTAAGATTATTACATTCAAACTGAGTGCCTGAATATAATTTTCTTGGATTTGAAATATATTAAATATGAAAAACATGAAAATAAAATACATTTTCAATAATAGCATACAAATTAACCATTACAGATACCTTCTTCTACTCTGGTAAATCAAATATAAGCCGAACTAGTAGAAAACAAAAAATAGAGTGAATTGACAGTTCATAAAGGAAGAAAAATTAAAAGGCCAATAAACATAGAAAAGTACATAATTTGGAAGCAAAAAGTTGGTGTTTGTCCTTTCCACACTACATCATGCCCAAGGCCATCCAAGGAGTATCTAGGAGAATATATTTAATTTATCTCACTATTAAGTATTAATTAAAGGATATAGACATAGTGAAGTTCCCTTTGTTCCTCACAGATTTTTGCCTAGTAGACATACACACACTTTCCGTCCAGTCAGACAACCCCAGATATTTATGGCCTGTTGAACATTAACCAGTGTTACATCTGTAATTCAGCAATCTTACTAGAATTTCTAGGCAAAAGTACCTACAGATACCCTAAATTTTTTCACGGTTTTACGGAGATATTGGCATATGATACTGTGTAAGTTTACTAAGTATACAGCATGATTCAATACACATATATGTGATAAGATAATTACCACAATAAGGTTCATTAACATCTCCATCACCTCACTATCATTACTTTGTGTGTGGTGATAACATTTAAGATTTACACTCAGGGTGCCTGGGTGGCTCAGTCGGTTAAGCCACCGACTCTCGACTTTGGCTCGGGTCATGATCTCACGGTCGTGAGATCAAGCCATGTTGGGCTCTACACTGACAGTGCAGAGGCGGCTTGGGATTCTTTCTCTCCCATTCTCTCTGCTCCTCCGTCATGTGCATCCACACATGTGCTCTCTCAAATCAATAAACACTATAAAAAAGATTTACACTCTAAACTACTATATTATACACAGAAAATTGTTATCTATTGTTACTATGCTATACATTAAATCCTCAGAACTTATCCTTCTTATAGCTGCAAATTTGTACCCTTTGGACAACATCATCCCTTTTCCCCTATCCTTTGGTCTTGGCAATCACCATTCTACTCTCTGTTTCTAGGAGTCTGACTTTTCAAAACTCCACGTAACAAAGAATGGATAGTATTGGTCTTTCTCTGCCTGACTTATTCCACTTAGCATAATGCCTCAAGGTCTACCTACTCTCTTACAAAATCAGGATTTCCCTTTTTGATGGCTAAGAAATATTCCTGTGTGTGTGTGTGTGTGTGTGTGTGTGTGTGTGTGTGTACCAAAGCTTCTTTATCCATATCTCTACCAAAGGACACTAAGGTTGCTTCCATGCCTTGGCCCTTGTAAATAATGCTGCAATGAACACAGGTGTGCAGATAGCTCCTTGACATAGTAATTTCATTTCCTTCAAGTATATGGCTACAAGTGAAATTGTTGCCTGATATGGTAGTTCTATTTTTAATTCTTAGAGGAACCTTCAGACTGTTTTCCATAGTGGCTGCACAAATTCACATCCACCAACAGTGCACACAAGTTCCATTTTCTCCACATCCTTGCCAATACTTGTTATCTCTTATTTTTTTTTATACTGACCGTTCTAATAGGTATGAGATACTACCTGATTTGCATTTCCCTGATGATTAGTGATACTGAGCAACTTTTCATGTGTCTATTACCGTTTGTATGTCTTTGGGGAAATGTCTATTCATTCCTTTGCCCATTTTTTGATTGGATTATTTGTTTTGCTAGGAGTTCTGTGCATATTTTGGGTAGTAACCCTTTGTAATTTGTTGCAAATATTTTCTCCAATTCTATAAGCTTTACTTCTCCTATATAGAAAGTTCTTAGTTTAATGTAGTCCCACTTCTTCATTTTTGCTTTGGTTACTGTCATTTAGTGTTCTATCCAAAAAATTGTTGCCAAGACCAATGTTGAGATGTTTCCCTATGCTTTCTTCTAGTAGTAGTTTTACAGTTTAGGGTCGTATATTTAAGTTTTTAATCCATTTTGAGTTCATTTCTCTCCTTGTGTAAGAGAGGGGTCCAACTTCAGTCTCTTGCATGTGACTATCCAGTTTTCCCAACACCATCTGTTGAAGAGACTATCATCTCTCCATTAAGTATTCTTGTCAAATATTAGTTGACTGTATATGCAGGGGTTTATTATGGGCCTTGGATTCTATTTCATTGATGTATGTGTCTGTTTTTATGCCAGCACCATACTACTTTGATGGGTATAGCTTTGAAATAAAGTTTGAAATTAGGAAGTGTGAGATCTCCAACTTTGTCCTTCTTTCTCAGGATTGCTTTGGCTATTTAGGATCTTTTGCCATATGAATTTTAAGATGGTTTTTTCTGTTCTGGTAAAAACAAAATGCCATTGTAATTTTGATAAGCATTGCATTGAAAATATAGAAGTATAGAATTAATCATTATAGAATTATAATGATAAGCTTTAAACACTTTAAAATATTCTTCCAATCCATGAACACAAGGTATCTTTTGATTTTTTTGTGTGTCTTCCTCAATGTCTATAATCAGTTGCTTTGAATTTTCAGTGTATATATCTTTTACTTCTTTGTTTAAACCTACGTTTAAGTATCTTATTCTTTTGATGCTATTGTAAATTAGATTATTTCCTTTATTTCTTTTTCAGATTGTTCGTTCTCAGTGTAACAAATGAAGTGATTTCTGTACATTGGTTTGTATCCTACAACATCACTAAACAAATGCATTTATTAGTTCTAAGTTTCTGGTAGAGTCTTTGGGATTTACTGTATTTAAAAAACTCTTATCATCTGCACACATATACAATACTTTTCCTTTCTGATTTGGATGTCTTTTACTTCTTTTTCTTATGTATTTACCATGGCTAGGACTTCTAGCACTGTGTCGCAAAGCAGCAGCTAGAGTGGGTACCTCCCTCTTGTTCCTAATCTTACAGGAAAAGGTTTCAAACTTGCACCATGGAGTATGATGTTTGCTATGGTTTTATCATAAATGGCCTTTATTAGCTTCAGTACATTCCTTGTATACCCAATTTGGTGACAGCTGTTAATCTGGAGAGGATGTGGAAGACTGTTAACTTCTTTTTCTGTATCTATTGAGATGATCCTATGATTTTTATCTCTCATTCTATTAGTGTGGTATACCACATTTATTGATTTGCATATGGGCATCAGATTATCACCCTGTATACTTCAAAGTGACATATCTATCAATAATAGCTTAAAATAAAGCTATAAAACATACTCTATTTTTTTTTATTTTAAGATGCTGTCTTTACTAATGGTCATTGAAAAGAAGCTAGACGGCCTTGGAGAGGGAAGATGGCGGCGTAGGACACTGGGCTCACCGCCCGTCCTGCTGATCACTTAGATTCCACCTACACCTGGCTAAATAACCCAAAAAGCCGCCAGAGGATTAGCAGAACAGAGTCTCCGGAGCCAAGCGCAGACGAGAGGCCCACGGAAGAGGGTAGGAAGGGCGGCGAGGCGGTTCGTGTTCCACGGACTGGCGGGAGGGAGCCGGGGCGGAGGGGCGGCTCGCCGGCCAAGCAGAGCCCCCGAGTCTGGCTGGCAAAAGCGGAGGGGCCGGACGGACTGTGTTCCAACAGCAAACGCGACTTAGCGTCTGGAAGGTTTTAAGTTAAAAGCTCTGCTCAGAAAGCAAGAAGGCTGGAGGACAAAGGGAGGGAGAGCTGCTGAGCCCCCAGACGACAGAGCTCAGTTGGTGGGAAACAAAGGCGCTCACCAGCGCCATCTCCCCCACCAATCCCCCAGCCAAAATCCCAAAGGGAACCGGTTCCTGCGAGGGAACTTGCTCGCTCCGAGCAAAAACCCAACTCTGTGCTTCTGTGGAGCCAAACCTCCGGCAGCGGATCTGACTCCCTCCCGCTGCCACAGGGCCCCTCCTGAAGTGGATCACCCAAGGAGAAGCGAGCTAAGCCTACCCCTCCTGCCCCCGTGCACCTTGCCTACCCACCCCAGCTAATATGTCAGATCCCCAGCACCACAAGCCTGGCAGTGTGCAAGTAGCCCAGACGGGCCATGCCAAACCACAGTGAATCCTGCCCCTAGGAGAGGGGAAGAGAAGGCACACACCAGTCTGACTGTGGCCCCAGCGGTGGGCTGGGGGCAGACATCAGGTCAGACTGTGGCCCCGCCCACCAACTCCAGTTATACACCACAGCACAGGGGAAGTGCCCTGCAGGTCCTCACCACTCCAGGGACTATCCAAAATGACCAAACGGAAGAATTCCCCTCAGAAGAATCTCCAGGAAATAACAACAGCTAATGAACTGATCAAAAAGGATTTAAATAATGTAACAGAAAGTGAATTTAGAATAATAGTCATAAAATTAATCACTGGGCTTGAAAACAGTATAGAGGACAGCAGAGAATCTCTTGCCACAGAGATCAAGGGACTAAGGAACAGTCACGAGGAGCTGAAAAGCGCTTTAAACAAAATGCAAAACAAAATGGAAAACAAAATGGAAACGACGACAGCTCGGATTGAAGAGACAGAGGAGAGAATAGGTGAACTAGAAGATAAAGTTATGGAAAAAGAGGAAGCTGAGAGAAAAAGAGACAAAAAAATCCAGGAGTATGAGGGGAAAATTAGAGAACTAAGTGATACACTAAAAAGAAATAATATACGCATAATTGGTATCCCAGAGGAGGAAGAGAGAGGGAAAGGTGCTGAAGGGGTACTTGAAGAAATTATAGCTGAGAACTTCCCTGAACTGGGGAAGGAAAAAGGCATTGAAATCCAAGAGGCACAGAGAACTACCTTCAGACGTAACTTGAATCGATCTTCTGCACGACATATCATAGTGAAACTGGCAACATACAAGGATAAAGAGAAAATTTTGAAAGCAGCAAGGGATAAACGTGCCCTCACATATAAAGGGAGACCTATAAGACTCGTGAGTGATCTCTCTTTTGAAACTTGGCAGGCCAGAAATGATTGGCACAGTATCTTCAGTGTGCTAAACAGAAAAAATATGCAGCCGAGAATCCTTTATCCAGCAAGTCTGTCATTTAGAATAGAAGGAGAGATAAAGGTCTTCCCAAACAAACAAACGCTGAAGGAATTTGTCACCACTAAACCGGCCCTACAAGAGATCCTAAGGGGGACCCTGTGAGACAAAGTACCAGAGACATCACTACAAGCATAGAACATACAGACATCACAATGACTCTAAACCCGTATCTTTCTATAATAACACTGAATGTAAATGGATTACATGCACCAACCAAAAGACATAGGGTATCAGAATGGATAAAAAAACAAGACCCATCTATTTGCTGTCTACAAGAGACTCATTTTAGATCTGAGGACACCTTTAGATTGAGAGTGAGGGGATGGAGAACTATTTATCATGCTACTGGAAGCCAAAAGAAAGCTGGAGTAGCCATACTTATAGCAGACAAACTAGACTTTAAATTAAAGCCTGTAACAAGAGATGAAGAAGGGCATTATATAATAATTACAGGGTCTATCCATCAGGAAGAGCTAACAATTATAAATGTCTATGCGCCGAATACCGGAGCCCCCAAATATATAAAACAATTACTCATAAACATAAGCAACCTTATTGATAAGAATGTGGTCATTGCAGGGGACTTTAACACCCCACTTACAGAAATGGATAGATCATCTAGACACACGGTCAAAAAAGAAACAAGGGCCCTGAATGATACATTGGATCAGATGGACTTGACAGATATATTTAGAACTCTGCATCCCCAAGCAACAGAATATACTTTCTTCTCGAGTGCACATGGAACATTATCCAAGATAGATCATATACGGAGTCACAAAACAGCCCTTCATAAGTTTACAAGAATTGAAATTATACCATGCATACTTTCAGACCACAATGCTATGAAGCTTGAAATCAACCACAGGAAAACGTCTGGAAAACCTCCAAAAGCATGGAGGTTAAAGAACACCCTACTAACAAATGAGTGGGTCAACCAGGCAATTAGAGAAGAAATTAAAAAATATATGCAAACAAATGAAAATGAAAATACAACAATCCAAATGCTTTGGGACGCAGCCAAGGCAGTCCTGATAGGAAAACACATTGCAATCCAGGCCTATCTCAAGAAACAAGAAAAATCCCAAATACAAAATCTAACAGCACACCTAAAGGAAATAGAAGCAGAACAGCAAAGACACCCCAAACCCAGCAGAAGAAGAGAAATAATAAAGATCAGAGCAGAAATAAACAATATAGAATCTAAAAAAACTGGAGAGCAGATCAACGAAACCAAGAGTTGGTTTTTTGAAAAAATAAACAAAATTGACAAACCTCTAGCCAGGCTTATCAAAAAGAAAAGGGAGATGACCCAAATAGATAAATCATGAATGAAAATGGAATTATTACAACCAATCCCTCAAAGATACAAACAATTATCAGGGAATACTATGAAAAATTATATGCCAACAAATTGGACAACCTGGAAGAAATGGACAAATTCCTAAACACCCACACTCTTCCAAAACTCAATCAGGAGGAAACAGAAAGTTTGAAAAGACCAATAACAAGAAAGAAATTGAATCGGTTATCAAAAATCTCCCAACAAATAAGAGTCCAGGACCAGATGGCTTCCCAGGGGAGTTCTACCAGACCTTTAAAGCAGAGATAATACCTATCCTTCTCAAGCTGTTCCAAAAAATAGAAAGGGAAGGAAAACTTCCAGACTCATTCTATGAAGCCAGTATTACCCTGATTCCTAAACCAGACAAAGACCCAGTAAAAAAAAGAGAACTACAGGCCAATATCCATGATGAATATGAATGCAAAAATTCTCAAGAAGATACTAGGAAATCCAATTCAACAGCATATAAAAAGAATTATTCACCATGATCAAGTGGGATTCATTCCTGGGATGCAGGGCTGGTTCAACATTCGCAAATCAATCAACGTGATACATCACATTAATAAGAGATAAGACCATATGATCCTGTCAATCGATGCAGAAAAAAGCACTTGACAAAATTCAGCATCCTTACTTAATAAAAATCCTCGAGAAAGACGGGATAGAAGGAACATACTTAAACATCATAAAAGCCATTTATGAAAAGCCCACAGCTAACATCATCCTCAACGGGGAAAACCTGAGAGCTTTTTCCCTGAGATCAGGAACACGACAGGGATGCCCACTCTCTCCACTGTTGTTTAACATAGTGCTAGAAGTTCTAGCATCAGCAATCAGACAACAAAAGGAAATCAAATGCATCAAAATTGGCAAAGATGAAGTCAAGCTTTCGCTTTTTGCAGATGACATGATATTATACATGGAAAATCCAAAAGACTCCACCAAAAGTCTGCTAGAACTGATACATGAATTCAGCAAAGTTGCAGGATACAAAATCAATGTACAGAAATCAGTTGCATTCTTATACACTAACGATGAAGCAACAGAAAGACAAATAAAGGAACTGATCCCATTCACAATTGCACCAAGAAGCATAAAATACCTAGGAATAAATCTAACCAAAGATGTAAAAAATCTGTATGCTGAAAACTATAGAAAGCTTATGAAGGTAATTGAAGAAGATTTAAAGAAATGGAAAGACATTCCCTGCTCATGGATTGGAAGAATAAATATTGTCAAAATGTCAATACTACCCAAAGCTATCTACACATTCAATGCAATCCCAATCAAAATTGCACCAGCATTCTTCTCGAAACTAGAACAAGCAATCCTAAAATTCATATGGAACCACAAAAGGCCCCGAATAGCCACAGTAATTTTGAAGAAGAAGACCAAAGCAGGAGGCATCACAATCCCAGACTTTAGCCTCTACTACAAAGCTGTCATCATCAGACAGCATGGTATTGGCACAAAAACAGACACATAGACCAATGGAATAGAATAGAAACCCCAGAACTAGACCCACAAACGTATGGCCAACTCATCTTTGACAAAGCAGGAAAGAACATCCAGTGGAAAAAAGACAGTCTCTTTAACAAATGGTGCTGGGAGAACTGGACAGCAACATGCAGAAGGTTGAAATTAGACCACCTTCTCACACCATTCACAAAAATAAACTCAAAATGGATAAAGGACCTGAATGTGAGACAGGAAACCATCAAAACCCTAGAGGAGAAAGCAGGAAAAGTCCTCTCTGACCTCAGCCGTAGCAATCTCTTACTCGACACATCCCCAAAGGCAAGGTAATTAAAAGCAAAAGTGTATTACTGGGACCTTATGAAAATAAAAAGCTTCTGCACAGCAAAGGAAACAACCAACAAAACTAAAAGGCAACCAACGGAATGGGAAAAGATATTTGCAAATGACATATCGGACAAAGGGCTAGTATCCAAAATCTATCAAGAGCTCACCAAACTCCACACCTGAAAAACAAATAACCCAGTGAAGAAATGGACAGAAAACATGAATAGACACTTCTCTAAAGAAGACATCCGGATGGCCAACAGGCACATCAAAAGATGTTCAACGTTGCTCCTTATCAGGGAAATACAAATCAAAACCACACTCAGATATCACCTCACGCCAGTCAGAGTGGCCAAAATGAACAAATCAGGAGACTATAGATGCTGGAGAGGATGTGGAGAAACAGGAACCCTCTTGCACTGTTGGTGGGAATGCAAACTGGTGCAGCCACTCTGGAAAACAGTGTGGAGGTTCCTCAGAAAATTAAAAATAGACCTACCCTATGACCCAGCAATAGCACTGCTAGGAATTTATCCAAGGGATACAGGAGTACTGATGCATAGGGGCACCTGTACCCCAATGTTTATAGCAGCACTCTCAACAATAGCCAAATTATGGAAAGAGCCTAAGGTCCATCAACTGATGAATGGATAAAGAAATTGTGGTTTATATACACAATGGAAAACTACGTGGCAATGAGAAAAAATGAAATATGGCCTTTTGTAGCAACGTGGATGGAACTGGAGAGTGTGATGCTAAGTGAAATAAGCCATACAGAGAAAGACAGATACCATATGGTTTCACTCTTATGTGGATCCTGAGAAACTTAACAGAAACCCATGGGGAAGGGGAAGAAAAAAAAAAAAAAAAAAGAGGTTAGAGTGGGAGAGAGCCAAAGCATAAGAGACTCTTAAAAACTGAGAACAAACTGAGGGTTGATGGGGGGTGGGAGGGAGAGGAGGGTGGGTGATGGGTATTGAGGAGGGCACCTTTTGGGATGAGCACTGGGTGTTGTATGGAAACCAATTTGACAATAAATTTCATATATTAAAAAAAATAATAAATGAAAAAAAAAAAAACCAGAACTGAGGGTTGATGGAGGGTGGGAGGGAGGGGAGGGTGGGTGATGGGTACTGAGGAAGGCACCTTTTGGGATGAGCACTGGGTGTTGTATGGAAACCAATTTGACAATAAATTTCATATATTAAAAAAAAAATAAGAGCCTTTCCCCAATTTTCATGAACGAAAAAAAAAAAAAAAAAAGCTAGACCTCTCAATGTAATCATTTCATCAGGAAACCAGATTAGTCACAGAGAATGGCATATTTAAGTGATAATACAACATGTTCTTAGAATTTGGTTTCACTAAAGCTATAAAACTACTTAAATAATTCTGTGATAAGTACATCAGTCACCAGTAAGGTTCCTAGATTTTTTTCCTGCTACTCACAAAACTTCAGCCCCTAAATTCACCATTCTCTTTATAGCCCTAAACCCTGTAAGTAAAGTGAAGTTGAACACCAAAGTCCTTTTCTTTCAGAATATGTTATCTGTCACTCAGATAGTAACTTCCAACACAGGGTACTACAGCAAACCAGCTTAGCACTGAATCACAGGTACATCAAAAACTGAGAGCTAGAAACCTTTCTTCAGGGCTTCAGTGACAGCTCCCATCTCTGCAGCTAATTTCTAATCGGGATAGAAACAGTCTGTTTTGTTGTTGTTGTTGTTTTCCCCCTGTAAATTTGCTGGAAGCATCGATGGGATACAGAAAAGGAAATTCATGAAATTACTGGGTAAGGATCCAGGGTCATATGATGCTGCGAAAAGCTGTATTTTTCCGCTCGGGAACTTTTAGATGACTCTGTATCTAAAAGCAGTTTTAGAAACTGAGAAAAGAAAATAGGAACAGTAATTTCTAAGGAACAAAACAAAATCACAAGCAATGACCACCCTGAACCATAAGGGACAAGACAAAATAAAAATCACAGGAGTGTTGAAATGAACGAGCTGTACCCCCCTTCACTTAGGTTAACAACCATTTGCTGAGTCATGTCTCAATGAAAACTCCAACTTGTTCAGGGAGGCACTACTATAGTCATTTTGAACAAACACTTGCCTGTGCCTCTAATTAGAGGCTAACTAGTCTCAATTTGTATCTTGTTGGTGTGCTGAAATAAAAAACAAAATCAAGAGACAGAAGACAGTGTTGAATGGAAACATTTTATTAAATCCAATCCGGCAACAGACTAGAAACATGAAAGATAGTAGTTCAAAGGAAATGGGAAGAAAAGGAGTTAAGTGCGTTCAAGCCAAAAGTCTATGATCCATGCCATAGTGGGAAAGCAATCTCTGAATTTTGTTGACCGGGTTGGCAGCATCCGGGTAGGCGGGTGAGGTGAGCCCTAAGCGGCTGGGCTCGCTGTTTGTGCTCCGCTGCAGATGAGGCGTCCCAGTCTACGACACACAGGTGTCTGCGGGGCCGGTCGGCCAGAATAGAGAAGTGAAAATAGAATTTTCAAAACGCTAAAATCATGACATTCCTACAAAGTCATTAATTAACAAGCAAAATAACATGTGTTAAAATCAATTCAAATGGGGGGGGCCTGGGTGTCTAGGTCAGATAAGCATCTGACTTGGGCTCAGGTCAGTATCTCCCAGGTCATGAGCTCCAGCCCCGCATCAGGCCCTGTGCTGACAGCTTGGAGGGAGCCTGGAACCTGCTTCAGATTTTGTGTCTCCCCCTCTCTCTGCCCCTCCCCTGCTCATACTCTCTCTCAAAAGTAAATATTTTTAAAAAAAAATTTTTTAAGACCATAATCAAAGACAAAGGCCCACATTCCTATAGACCCACATAATCCCAGAGGATCCCCTAGCCAATGCCCAGTATTCCATGGAAAGGGCACCCAGTCATTTCTTTGCCCATTTCCAAGCCATTCTCAATTTTTCCCTATTAGTCAGTATTTACCTGTTTCCCAGAGCAACAACCATTTGAGGTTAAAAACAGACAAAAAAAAAGAAAACAAAACATACACACCAAAACAAAAACAACACACAAAAAAAACAGTCTTCCTGCAATGCAATCAAATGATATTCAAAGGAGAGGAAAAATTCTCCTTTGGTTATTCACTGCCCCAATCTACCTGGCTCCCTGCAGAGAAACTAGTCTGCAAGAACATTTGGAGTGCTGCCCCAAGGTGATGTGCTTTGAGTGTGTCTTTCATGAAATAAACTCAGTCCTGAGGCTGACCCAGTATGAATCAAGTTTCTCTGTTTGACTGTGATATAATGGAGGTAAACAGAATATTGTCACTGTGTTTTCAGTGCCTTCACCTCCAACACTCTTTCTGCACCAACAGAAGTTGAGTGTCAAGTAAGGGGAGGAGGTGATCTAGAAGAGCTATCTCTATAATTTGTCAAGTCACAACTTCTTGAGGTGGCATTATTTTGCTCCAGACATGTATATAATTATTCATAAAACAATGCATTTACATAAAATTGCCAAATTTTCAAGACCAGTCATAAAGAAAGTGCATACACAGAGACTACAAGAACCCTAATCAGAAAAACCTCAGCACAAAGTATAAAAATATGGGCAATGTATGTTTATATTCTCCTTCTTTTCCTTTGTTCTTTCTCTTCCTAGAAGAAATAACTGAATTCCCTGCCTTTGGAGCTCTTGGTGCAGCTATAGGAATAATTGTTTACAATCACAGTTTTCTCCCCTTTTCCTTTCCCACTTGCCCACAAATTTACAGGTAATGAATATCTTAGTTGGGGGTTACTTCTTCCCATTCGTAACTATAGAAAATTAAAAACCAGTAGAGATATTGCCAGTAGGTAAGGCTCATACTGATAACACAGAAATAAGCTAAAAACAAGATACTAAAGAGAAGTCTGATGAATGGATAATGAAGATGTGGTAGAGATATGGTATATACAGACAGATCTGGATATATGCATAGATATTATACACACACAATGATATACACATGCTGTGTTTATGTATATAGCACAATGGAATATCAGTGACCAAAAAGAATAAAATCTTGCCATTTGCAACAACCTACACAGAACTAGAATATATTATGCTAAGTCAAGTAAGTCAGAAAAAGACAAATGTAATATGATTTCACTCACATGTGGAGTTTAAGAAACACAACAGATAAACATAGGAGAAGGGAAAGAAAAATTAAGATAAAAACAGAGAGGAAGGCAAACCATAAGATTCTTAACTACACAGAACAAGCTGAGGGTTGCGGGAGGGATGGGGCGGGGGGGATGGGCATTAAGGGGGGCACTTGGTGGGATGAGCACTGGGTGTTATATGTGGGTGATGAATCACAGAGTTCTACTCCTGAAACCAATACTGCACTGTATGGTAACTAACTTGAAATTAAATTAAACACAAAAAGAAAAGAGAACATAACAAGTAATAACGACATGAAGGAGAAAAAAGAGTAAAACTAAATTACCAAATAAATCTTCAGGCCTCTAACCAGAAAAGACTGACTTAAAACATAAACTAACTGATAAAATCTTTCTCGTTTTAGCCTGAAAAATCAACAAAAATCCTCTTCTGGCAAAGGAAGTGGGTTAAAATCCAAGGATATTGATGGGAAGTTGTAAGAATGTAGCTTAAAAATACTCTGTTTTGATTCTATTTTTCCCTTTTTAGATGAGGACTACACCTTAACTTTTGTTTGAAAGATACTCCTATGAAAACAATGCAGCTAAACAGAAGGTTTGCATGAATGTCTGAGAAGTTTTGTTGGTTTTTTAAAAAGGCTAGATGCCTTTTGTCATTCTAGGCTAATTTGTGCATTCTGCAAACACTAGATTTTAAAGTTCTTAAGAATAATTGAATTGCGTTATCGCAAACTGAGTTATTCATTAAAATCATTAAGTTGAGGAATTCAGGTTTGTTGTGTTAGAAAAAAGCTAAAAATTCACTGAGGGCAACTGATTTCAATAAAAGAAGAACTCTTGTCTCAAAGACAGACACCAGTTGATGCTGTACAGTTAGAGATCGAATAAAGATAACATAATGAAAGTACAGGTACAAGTTTGAGATACTGTCTGCTTCCACTGAATTTTTTTTATCATTTAAAGTTTTTTATTTAGTGGGGCCTGGGTGGCTCAGTCAGTTGAGCAACCAGTTCTTGATTTGGCTCTGGTCATGATCTCACAGTTCATGGGTTTGAGCCCCACATGTGCAGAGCCTGCTTCGGACTCTCTCTTTGCCTCTCCCAGCGCCACCCCCCCCCCCATAAGTAAAAGAAATAAATGTTTTTTTATTTATTTTAGACAGACAGGCAGAGTGCCTGCAGGTAGGGGAGGGGCAGACGGAGACAGAGAGGATCCCAAGCAGGTTCAGTACTGAGATGGGGAGCCCATCATGGGGCTAGAACCCACAAAATGGGAGATCATAACCCGAGCTGAAATGAAGAGTCCAAGCTTTAACCAACTGAGCCACCCAGGCGCCCCCATTTGAATCTTGATTTGAGGCTATTGCTACTGTGGTTTCTGATATGAGAAAGTCAAAGAAATAGCCACTCATCCTTTTACTAATTTCTAAAGAGAGATGAATTTGAAAACTCACATGACAAGCATTAATTTATATTAATTATATTCTCAGCTTAGTTATTTCCTAAATGTTTTAAATCATTAATTAGTAAGTTCAAGGATTTTTCTGTGGAAATCTCCTTGTCCCATAAAAAATCTGCTATGATATTACTAACACAGTAGCACTTAATTAGGGAAAGTGGGAACAAGGCATAAGGGTCGATCTCATTCATACTTATTAAAACAGGCTATCAAAACCTGGGCAAATCTTGAGATTGGCTGATGTTTTAAAGCCAGAGTTGATACAGGCAAGGCAAGAGACTGAGGCAAAAATAAAGGAAGTGCAATCTGAATCACAAGATGTTCTGGTTACAATTACACAATTGGTTGAGATGGTTGTTCTAGTTCTCAGTCATGCATGACTGATTGAGGACTGTGTTTTGCCAATCCAGAGGGTCAGAAAAAAAGTAGCCTCACTCCTGACTACATCACTGTCAGAATTTCTAGATGGCATTGATGTCACAGAAACAATAGTTTGGAGTCCAATTAGGAGCCGACCAATATGCTCCTTTTTGAATGATCGATTGCTGGGTCATGTGGTATGATACGACTATACAGCAGCCCTCAAAACTTTGGAAATTACCTGCAGTGGCAAAGCACAGAAATTCCAGAGCAGAATAATTATGAAACACTGCAGAATGCTTCAGAGACAGAATTGTAAATTACCAAACTCGAGCCTAAACAATGTACCTTTGAATCTAATTACATACCTTGGCAAGCCAGATAAACCATCTTCTTCTGTTTAGACATTAAGTGTTCTTTCTGGCTTACATCAAGTGCAACAAAAAGTGTTGGCAAAAGCACAAACATAACTGACTTGGCTAGCTAATACAAAGTCTAAAGCTATTGTGTGGTCCACTGCTACATAGGCTAAAATGATGCTTAGACTTGCATATTCAGCCTCAAAAGCTATCAGAGTCCATTATAACTTCAGCTGAGGTTAATGACACCTTTCTGGCCATGTTTTCCAATTAATGATCACTTACAGAAATCTCCACTTCAGGGATGGCACCATAAAGAGTGAATCAGTGATTCCTCTAGGAAGTTCTTCAGTTGTTAGGTCATTCAAGATTTCCTTGGAAGGGTGAGGAAAAGATGCTAGTACCTGCTGATGATAAACCCAAGTGATGTGGCCACCAAAAAACTGCTAGAACTGTTTCACGAATTCAGCAGAGTGGCAGGATAGAAAATCAATGCATACAAATCAGTTGTACTCCTATACACCAACAATGAAGCAACAACAAGACAAATCAAGGAATCGATCCCATCTACAATTGCACCAAAACTACAAAATACCTAGGAATACATCTAACCAAAGAGGTGAAAAATCTGTACACTGAAAATGATAGAAAGCTTATGAAAGAAATTGAAGAAGACACAAAAAAACGGAAAAAGATTCCATGCTTCTGGACAGGAAGTACAAATATCGTTAAAATGGCGTTACTATCCAAAGCAATCTACATAGTCAATGAATCCCTATCAAAATAACACCAGTGTTCTTCACAGAGCTAGAACAAATACTCCTAAAATTTGCACAGAACCAGAAAGACCCAGAATAGCCAAAGCAATCTTGAGAAAGAAAATCAAAGCAGGAGGCATCACAATCCTGGACTTCAAGCTATACTACAAAGCTCTAATCATCAACACAGTATGGTACTGGCACAAGAACAGACACTCAGATCAATGGAACAGAATAGGGAACCCAGAAATGCACCCACAAACGGAGGGCCATTGACTAATGTCACAAACTAATCTTTGACAAAGCAGGAAAGAATATCAATGGAACAAAGACAGTCTCTTCAGCAAGTGCTGCTGGAAAAACTAGACAGCAACATGCAGAATGAACCTGGACCACTTTCTTACACCATACACAAAAATAAACTCAAAATGGATGAAAGACCTCAATGTCAACAGGAAGCCATCAAAATTCCTTGAGGAGAATGCAGGCAAAAACCTCTTTGATCGTGGCTACAGCAACTGTTACTCAACATGTCTCTGGAGGCAAGGGAAACAAAAGCAAAAATGAACTATTAGGACTTCATCAAAATAAAAAGCTTCTACACAATGAAGGAAACCATCAGCAAAACTAAAAGGCAACAGACAGAATGGGTCAAGCATTTTGCAAACGACATATCAGGTCAAAGGTTAGTATCCAAAATCTAGAAAGAACTTATCAAACTCAACCCCCAAAAAACAAAGAGCCTAGTGACGAAATGGGCAAAAGACATGAACAGACACTTCTCCAAAGAAGACATCCAGATGGCCAACCGACACATGAAAAAGTGCTCCATGTCACTCACCATCTGGGAAATACAAATCAAAACCACCATGAGCTACCACCTCACACCTGTCAGAATGGCTAACATTAACAACTCAGGCAGGGCACCTGGGTGGCTCAGTCGGTTAAGCATCTGACTCAGATTCAGGTCATGATCTCAGTGTGTGAGTTCGAGCCCCATGTGGATCTCTGTGCAGACAGCATGGAGCCTGGAGCCCAATTACAGTTCTGTGTCTCCCTCTCTCTCTGCCCCTCCCCGGCTCGCTCTCTCTCTCTCTCTCTCAAAAAATAAACATTAAAAATTTTTTGAAAAAAACTCAGGCAACAACAGATGTTGGCAAGGATGCAGAGAAAGAGGATCTCTTTTGTATTGCTGGTGGGAATGAAAACTGGTGCAGCCACTCTGGAAAACAGTATGGAGGTCCTCCAGAAATTAAAAATACAACTGCCCCTGCCCCATCCATGCTCTCTCTCACTTTCTCTCTCTCTGTGAAAAATAAACTTTAAATATTTTTTAAAAATTAAAATTAAAATTAATATAGAACTACCCTACGACCCAGCAGTTGCACTACTAGGTACTTATCCAAGGGATACAGGTGTGCTATTTCGAAGGGACACGTGCACCCCAATGTTTATAGCAGCACTATCAACAAGACCAAGTATGGAAAGAGCCCAAATGTGCGTTGATGGATGAATGGATAAAGAAGATGTGGTACACATATAAAATGGAGTATTACTCGGCAATCATAAAGAATGAAATCTTGCCGTTTCAACAACATGGATGAACTAGAGGCTATTATACTAAGCAAAATTAGTCAGTCAGAGAAAGACAAATATCATATGACCTTACTCATATGAGGACTTAAGACACAGAACAGATGAACATAGGGGAAGGGAAGCAAAAATAATATAAAAACAGGGAGGGGGACAAAACATAAGAGACTCTCCAATATGGAGAACAAACAGGGTTACTGGAAGGGTTGTGGGAGGGGGAATGGGCTAAATGGGTAGGGGGCATTAGGGAATCTACTCCTGATATCATTGTTGCACTAACTTGGATGTAAATTTAAAACAAAACAAACAAAAAGCCCTGAGTAATGTAGTACATTAGTTCCTTGTAGTATTGGGCCATATCTCCTTGCAACAGAGTGGAGTCTAAGAACAGATGATATTCTAAGATGCACAGATTGGCCTGTTATGAAGCCATCAATAGACTATGAGCTAAGGAAGCTGAAATATTTCTGAAAGGTTTGAATAATTTTAAATTAATTCTATTTGTCTTACAAGCACCAGGTGATGTACAGAATTGTTGAATCACTACAGTATACACCTGAAACTAACACACTACTGTATGTTAAGTAACTGGCATTAAAATAAAAACTTTTTAAAAAGCCAAAAAAAAAAAAAAAGAAAAGGAAAAGAAAGAATTCCATTTGTCATTTCTCCTAGGCCAGAAGATGGGAGATGGTATGAACAGTGGAGTTTTCATGTACATGAGAAGGTCTTGCATAGGTCTTTAATGACAGCGTCGTGACTCCCCAAGTGGGAAACTGAGGATACTTTTGTCAGTGTCAGAGACACGGATTGCTAACAAGGATGTTGACCGTTCTGAAAACAAACATAGAAAAATAAAACATATTCATATCCCATTGCAGGCAGTAATAATATGAAGTCAGTTTGGATGTATTCAAATGGGCTGTGAGATTCTGGCTCCCACATATGCCTAATCTTGACAGTTTTGCCATGATTATATCATTGGAAAATTAGGCATGTCTTAGAGATACTCTAAGTGATTTTTCTAAAATTTCCCTAGCAGTGTTGATTTACAATGATGGGAAACTTGTCCTTACTATGATGGGTAAGTTCACGTAGAGTCAAAACAAAGTTCTCCTTAAAATCATCAGGGACTACAACACATGTATCCTGGAAGTGACCGAGATTATCTTCATGGAATCTACATCCATATCATTTCCAATATTCCTTCTTGAGGTTCCAAACGAATTTTCACTCTCCGTGACCTTTTCAAACTCCTCCAAAGTCCTATTGAGGGGAAGTATCACAGAAACAAGCACCTTTGTAAGGGCTTTCTACTATAACTCCTTGCATGGAACATATTCTCACTTACACAGCAACTCCATTGTCCCTAGCATCTCCAATCATCTGGCTTAGTCGAAAACATGAAGATAATTCTCAAATGGAAACTAGTCAAATTTGCATTATAAGACAACTAATTGCAATGCTTTTAATTTACATGTTCCTTTAAATTTTATCTGGTGTGGATACAAGTAAGAAGGGTATTTGCAAATCCTTGATCAGAATGGAAAATAAGGGCCCTAAAAATGTTAGCACATAACAGCTGAAGAAGAGTCATATTAAATACATCAGACTCATATTTCCAGGTTGTAAACAGACATTTTAATTAAATGACTACTAAGAGATAAAAATATAGGTGCCTAGGGATCCAAGTCTAGGGATTTTCACATTATTCCACAAATTCTCATTAATGAGGTCTTCCCCTTGGCTGTATCTCTGATTTGAAAAGCATATTAATTTAATCAATTGGCACCATAGAGATTGAGCAAAGATCCTAATGTCACTTCGTGCTTCAGTCCATCTGTTGTTAATCAACATGAAGGAAGTCTTTTTCTCATTTCATTCTTTGTCTCCTTTTCACTGACTTAAAATGAAAACAGACTACCTTTCTTTCTCCCAAGACTCAACTCTCTTGGACAAGGGCAGTTTCTATTATTCATATACCATCTATGCATAACTCGTGCAACACTACTACATAGAGAGTGGACAGTCAGCTACGATTAAGAGGCACATAGACCAAATCTACACTAAACCTGCCATGTTTTCCCATGTAAATATTGTCCTATTTGGCTATTTTATAAAAAGGCTAGGAGGATTTTAACTTTCTTTTGTGTGACTGGTTTTCAGGGCTTGGCTCTAAGTCAGCCTACAGGACGTTATTTGTAACTCCTCCAGTTGGTCTCAATCTGATTTCCAACAATAACTGCTCCCCAGGGTTAAAATACAAATCAACCAAAGTATCTCCTCATAAGCTATGCAGAGAATTAGGGATTGCCATGGTAACCTCCATTTCTAAAGGGCAGAGCAATTGGATATGAAAGCATCTTGATAGCCCCAGTGATACCAAACTCAGAGATTGACCCAAACCTATTCAATGAATAAAGGATCTGGAGACCATTAAGATAGAACTTCCTTTCAGAAAGGATGATAAAATGTATAATTATCTATGAGTTCACCAAAGATATACCAGGAGAAACAGAGTGCAATTTTTGAGACTAAAAACCATGCCTGTTAGAATTCTTTTAGAGGTCAACTATAAAGGCGAATAAACTACCACTAGTGATTATGATTTACATATAAGCTAGCAAAATGGAACAAGATGCAGCGAAGGAGGACGCTGGGCTTACCGCGTCCTGCTGATCACTTAGATTCCACCCACACCTGCTAAATAACCAAGAAAACCGCCAGAAGACGAGCAGAATGGAGTCTCCAGAGCCAAGCCGAGACAAGAGGCCCATGGAAGAGGGTAGGAAGGGCAGCAAGGCGGTGCACGCTCCACGGACTGGCGGGAGGGAGGCAGGGCAGAGGGGCAGCCCGCCGGCCAAGCAGAGCCCCAAGTCTGCCTTGCAAAAGCGGAGGGGCCGGACACAGTGTGTTCAGACAGCAAGCAGGACTTAACATCTGGGAGGTTATAAGTTAACAGCTCTGCTCAGAGAGCAGGAGGGCTGGAGGACAACGGGAAGGAGAGTTGTTGAGCCCAGGCTGACAGAGCACAGCTTGGTGGGGAACAAAGGTGCTCACTAGCACAATGTCCCTCGCTCATCCCCCAGCCAAAATCCCAAAGGGAACTAGATCCTGTCAGGGAACTTGCTTGCACCACGCAAACACCCAACCCTGTGCTTCTGTGGATCCATACCTCCAGCGGCAGAGGGTATGACTCCCTCCCGGAGGCACAGGGCCCCTCCAGAAGCTGATCAAAGGATAAGCGAGCTGAGCCTGCCCCTCCCACCCCCGTGCACCTTGCCTACCCACCCCAGCTAATACGCCAGATCCCCAGCACCACAAGCCTGGCAGTGTGCAAGTAGCCCAGATGGGCCACACCACCCCACAGTGAATTCTGCCCCTAGGAGAGGGGAAGAGAAGGCACACACCAGTCTGACTGTGGCCCCAGTGGTGGACTGGAGGCAGACATCAGTCTGACTGCAGCCCCGCCCACCAACTCCAGTTATACACCACAGCACAGGGGAAGTGCCCTGCAGTTCTGCACCACTCCAGGGACTATCCAAAATGACCAAACGGAAGAATTCCCCTCAAAAGAATCTCCAGGAAATAACAACAGCTAATGAACTGATCAAAAAGGATTTAAATGATATAACAGAAAGTGAATTTAGAATAATAGTCATAAAATTAATCGCTGGGCTTGAAAACAGTATAGAGGATAGCAGAGAATCTATTGCTACAGAGATCAAGGGACTAAGGAACAGCCAGGAGGAGCTAAAAAATGCTATAAATGAGCTGCAAAATTATAATGGAGATGACCATGGCTCAGATTGAAGAGGCAGAGGAGACAATAGGGGAACTAGAAGATAAAATTATGAAAAATGAGGAAGCTGAGAAAAAGAGAGATAAAAAAATCCAGGAGTTTGAGGGGAAATTTAGAGAATTAAGTGATGCACTAAAGAGACATAATGTACGCATAATTGGTATTCCAGAGGAGGAAGAGAGAGGGAAAGGTGCTGAAGGTGTACTTCAAGAAATAATAGCTGAGAACTTCCCTGAACTGGGGAAGGAAAAAGGCATTGAAATCCAAGAGGGACAGAGAACTCCCTTCAGACATAACTTGAATCCATCTTAAGCATGACATATGGTAGTGAAACTGGCAAAATACAAGAATAAAGAGAAAATTCTGACAGCAGCTAGGGATAAATGTACTCTAAAATATAAAGGGAGACCGATAAGACTTGTCACCGATATCTCTACTGAAACTTGGCAGGCCAGAAAGGAACAGCAGGAAATCTTCAAAGTGATGAACAGAAAAAATGTGCAGCCGAGAATCCTTTATCCAGCAAGTCTGTCATTTAGAATAGAAGGAGAGATAAAGGTCTTCCCAAACAAACGAAAACTGAAGGAATTCATCACCAATAAACCAGCCCTACAAGAGATCCATCCTAAGGGGGGATCCTGTGAGACAAAGTACCAGAGACATCACTACAAACATGAAACCTACAGACATCACAATGACTCTAAACCCATATCTTTCTATAATAACACGGAACATAAATGGACTAAATGCGCCAACCAAAAGACATAGGGTATCAGAATGCGTAAAAAAACAAGACCCATCTCTTTGCTGTCTACAAGAGACTCATTTTAGACCTGAGGACACCTTCAGATTGTAAGTGAGGGGATGGAGAACTATTTATCATGCTACTGGAAGTCAAAAGAAAGCTGGAGTAGCCATACTTATAGCAGATAAACTACTCTTTACATTAAAGGCTGTAACAAGAGATGAAGAAGGGCATTATATGATATTTACAGGGACTATCCATCAGGAAGAGCTAACAATTATAAATGTCTATGTGACGAATATGGGAGCCCCCAAATATATAAAACAATTACTCATAAACATAAGCAACCTTATTGATAAGAATGTGGTCATTGCAGGGGACTTTAACACCCCACTTACAACAATGGATAGATCATCTAGACACAGGATCAATAAAGAAACAAGGGCCCTGAATGATACATTGGATCAGATGGACTTGACAGATATATTTAGAACTCTGCATCCCAAAGCAACAGAATATACTTTCTTCTCGACTGCACATGGAACATTCTCCAAGATAGATCACATGCTGGGTCACAAAACAGCCCCTCATAAGTATACAAGAATTGAGATCATACCATGCATACTTTTAGAACACAATGCTATGAAGCTTGAAGTCAACCACAGGAAAACGTCTGGAAAACCTCCAAAAGCATGGAGGTTGAAGAACACCCTACTAAAGAATGAATGGGTCAACCAGGTAATTAGAGAAGAAATTTAAAAATATATGGAAACAAACAAAAATGAAAATACAACAATCCAAATGCTTTGGGATGCAGCCAAGGCAGTCCTGACAGGAAAATATATTGCAATCCAGGCCTATCTCAAGAAACAAGAAAAATCCCAAATACAAAATCTAACAGCACAACTAAAGGAAATAGAAGCAGAACACCAAAGACAGCCTAAACCCAGCAGAAGAAGAGAAATAATAAAGATCGGAGCAGAAATAAACAATATAGAATCTAAAAAAACTGTAGAGCAGATCAATGAAACCAAGAGTTGGTTTTTTGAAAAAATAAACAAAACTGATAAACCTCTAGCCAGGCTTCTCAAAAAGAAAAGAGACAGAACCCAAATGGATAAAATCATGAATTAAAATGGAATTCTGACAACCAATCCCTCAGATTACAAGCAATTATCAGGGATTACTATGAAAAATTATATGCCAATAAACTGGACAACCTGGAAGAAATGGACAAATTCCTAAACACCCACACACTTCCAAAACTCAATCAGGAGGAAATAGAAAGCTTGAACAGACCCATAACCAGCGAGAAAAATGAATCAGTTACCAAAAATCTCCCAACAAATAAGAGTCCAGGACCAGATGGCTTCCCAGGGGAGTTCTACCAGACCTTTAAAGCAGAGATAATACCTATCCTTCTCAAGCTGTTCCAAAAAACAGAAAGGGAAGGAAAACTTCCAGACTCATTCTATGAAGCCAGTATTACCCTTATTCCTAAACCAGACAAAGACCCAGTAAAAAAAACAGAACTACAGGGCAATATCCATGATGAATATGGATGCAAAAATTCTCAAGAAGATACTAGGAAATCCAATTCAACAGCATATAAAAAGAATTATTCACCATGATCAAGTGGGATTCATTCCTGGGATGCAGGGCTGGTTCAACATTCGCAAATCAATCAACGTGATACATCACATTAATAAGAGATAAGAACCATATGATCCTGTCAATAGATAGAAGGAACATACTTAAACATCATAAAAGCCATTTATGAAAAGCCCACACCTAACATCATCCTCAATGGGGAAAAACTGAGAGCTTTTTCCCTGAGATCAGGAACACGACAGGGATGTCCACTCTCACCGCTGTTGTGTAACATAGTGTTGGAAGTTCTAGCACCAGCAATCACACAACAAAACGAAATCAAAGGCATCAAAATGACAAAGATAAACTTAAGCTTTCCCTTTTTGCAGATGACATGATATTATACATGGAAAACCTGACAGACTCCACCAAAAGTCTGCTAGAATTGATACATGAGTTTAGCAAAGTTGCAGGATACAAAATGAATGTACAGAAAGCAGTTGCATTCTTATATACTAATAATGAAGCAACAGAAAGACAAATAAAGAAACTGATCCCATTCACAATTGCACCAAGAAGCATAAAATACCTAGGGATAAATCTAACCAAAGATGTAAAAGATCTGTATGCTGAAAACTATAGAAAGCTTATGAAGGAAATTAAAGAAGACATAAAGAAATGGAAAAACATTCCGTGCTCATGGATTGGGAGAATTAATATTGTCAAAATGTCAATACTACCCAAAGCCATCTACACATTCAATACAATCCCAATCAAAATTGCACCAGCATTCTTCTCAAAGCTAGAACAACCAATCCTAAAATTCATATGGAACCACAAAAGGCCCCGAATAGCCAAAGTAATTTTGAAGAAGAAGACCAAAGCGGGAGGCATCACAATCCCAGACTTTAGCCTCTACGACAAAGCTGTAATCATCAACACAGCATGGTATTGGCACAAAAACAGACACATAGACCAACGGAATAGAATAGAAACCCCAGAACTAGACCCACAAACGTTTGGCCAACTAATCTTTGACAAAGCAGGAAAGAATAACCAATGGAAACAAGACAGTCTCTTTAACAAATGGTGCTGGGAGAACTGGACAGCAACATGCAGAAGGTTGAAACTAGACCACCTTCGCACACCATTCATAAAAATAAACTCAAAATGGATAAAGGACCTGAATGTGAGACAGGAAACCATCAAAACCCTAGAGGAGAAAGCAGGAAAAAAACCTCTCTGACCTCAACCGTAGCAATTTCTTACTTGACACATCCCCAAAGGCAAGGGAATTAAAAGCAAAAATGTATTGGGACCTCACGAAGATAAAAGCTTCTGCACAGCCAAGGAAACAATCAACAAAACTAAAAGGCAACCAACGGAATGGGAAAAGATATTTGCAAATGACATATTGGACAAAGGGCTAGTATCCAAAATCTATAAAGAACTCACCAAACTCCACACCCGAAAAACAAATAATTCAGTGAAGAGACGGGCAGAAAACATGAATAGACACTTCTCTAAAGAAGACATCTGGATGGCCAACAGGCACATGAAAAGATGCTCAATGTCACTCCTCATCAGGGAAATACAAATCAAAACCACACTCAGATATCACCTCACGCCAGTCAGAGTGGCCAAAATGAACAAATCAGGAGACTATAGATGCTGGAGAGGATGTGGAGAAACAGGAACCCTCTTGCACTGTTGGTGGGAATGCAAACTGGCGCAGCCACTCTGGAAAACAGCGTGGAGGTTCCTCCAAAAATTAAAAATAGACCTACCCTATGACCCAGCAATAGCACTGCTAGGAATTTACCCAAGGGATACAGAAGTGCTGATGCATAGGGGCACTTGTACCCCCAATGTTTATAGCAGCACTCTCAACAATAGCCAAATTGTGGAAAGAGCCTAAATGTCCATCAACTGATGAATGGATAAAGAAATTGTGGTTTATGTACACAATGGAGTACTACGTGGCAATGAGAAAGAATGAAATATGGCCCTTTGTAGCAACGTGGATGAACTGGAGAGTGTGATGTTAAGTGAAATAAGCCATACAGAGAAAGACAGATACCATATGTTTTCACTCTTATGTGGATCCTGAGAAACTTAACAGAAACCTATGGGGGAGGGGATGGAAAAAAAAGAGGTTAGAATGGGAGAGAGAGCCAAAGCATAAGAGACTCTTAAAAACTGAGAACTGAGGGTTGGTGGGGGGTGGGAGGGTGGGGAGGGTAGGTGATGGGCATTGAAGAGGGCCCCTTTTGGGATGAGCACTGGATGTTGTATGGAAACTAAGTTGACAATAAATTTCATATAATAAAAAATTTTTGGAAAAAAATTCTTTTTCCTTTTTTCTAATTTAAATTTTAGTTAGCTAACATACAGTGCAATATTGGTTTCAGGAGTAGAATTCAGTGATACATCACTTACATACAGCACCTAGGTCTTATCACAAGTGCCCCTCTTAAAACCCATCACCCATCTAGCCCATCTCCCATCCACCTCCCTCCATCAAGCCTCATTTTGTTCTCCAAGAGTCCTTTGTGGTTTGCTCTCCTCTCTTCTCTCCCCTCTCCCGCCTTCCCATATGTTCATCTGTTTTGCTTCCTAAATTCTTTTTATCATTTATTTTTTTAATATGAAATTTATTGTCAAATTGATTTCCATACAACACCCAATGCTCCTCGCAACGGGTGCCCTCCTCAATGCCCATTACCCACCCTCCCCTCCCTCCCACTCCTAAATTCCAAATATGAGGGAAAACATATGGCATTTGTCTTTTTCTGATTGATTTATTTAGCTTACCATAATATACTCTAGATCCATCCACATTATTACAAATGACAAGATTTCATTCTTTTGATGGGTGAGTAACATTCCAGTGTGTATGTGTGTGTGTGTGTGTGTGTATACACACACATATATACATACCACATCTTCTTTATCCATTCACCAGTCGATGGACATTTGGGCTCTCTCCATAGTTTGGCTGTTGTTGATAATGCTGCTATAAACATTGGGGTATGTGTACCCCTTTGAATCTATATTTATGTATCTTATGGGCAAATACCAAAGAGTGTAATTGCTGGATCATAGGATAGTTCTATTTCTAGTTTCTTGAGGAACCTCCATACTCTTCCCCAAAGTGGCTGCACCAGTTTGCATTCCCCCCAGCAGTGCAAGAGTGTTCCTTTTTCTTCACATCCTCCCCAACACCTGTTGTTTCTTGTGTTGTTACTTTTAGCCATTCTGACAGGTGGGAGGTGGTGGCTCTTTGTGGTTTTCATTTATATTTCCCTGATGATGAGTCATGTTGAGCATCTTTGCATGTGCCTGTTAACCATCTCGGTGTCTTCTTTGGAAAAGTGTCTATGACATGCAAGATTTCAATTTACGTAATAAACCAGATTATATAGCTAAGAAAGCTTAGTTTCATCTTTGAACACAGAACCACATAATTTGTTCACTTTCTTCTCTTCCACATACTTCTTTGCCACAAAGTACTGAATACAAGTACAATGTTACCCATTTCTTTTAGAAGACAAAATCAAAGTATCAGGTAAGACCACCAACACCACAGAGATACTTAACTGTCACTTTTGAAAATAGATACAGAATTCTAGCTTAAGACAGCTGAAAAGAAAGTGTTTCCTCTTCCTGCTACACCAAGGTAACCAACAAGGCTCTCACCAAACCTCATACTTTATAACCCTTCCTTCTTGTGCACTCAAGAACCACTGCAGCTTCCCCCCCTCCCCCACACTTTGGTATCATCCATGCTTCCATCTGTACTGTCATTCTTCTCAGCTTTCACCATATGTAGATCTCCCAACGTACTAAAATTTTTTTTTAATTTTAATGTTTATTTATTTTCAAAGACAGAGAGAGAAAGAGTGCAAGTGGTGGGGTGTGGGGGAGGCACAGAACCCGACATGGGGCTTGAACCCACAAACCACAAGCTCATGACCTGAGCCAAAGGCAGACGCTTAACCAACTGAGCCACCCAGGTGCCTCTAGAAACTCTTAATCCAACTTTCCTTTAAAGCTCCATTTCTCTAAAGACCTTTCCAACAAAATTCCTCCAATGAATTGCCTCTGCTCTCTTCTCTGATTCCTCTCTCAGATTTTCTTGCAAATTCACTCCATTCAGAAAGTTTTTTGAAATGTTTTTAAAATTTATTTAGGTTGCGGGAAGAAGGGGGGAAGAGGGAGATAGAGAATTCCAAGCAGGCTCCACACTGTCAGCACACAGCCCAAAGCAGGGCTCAAACTCATGAACCGTGAGATCATGACCTGAGCCGAAATCAAGAGTGGGGTGCTTAACCGACTGAGCCACCCAGGCATCCCAGCACTCCAATCAAAATTTAAGTCCAGAACTTGCACTAAAACTTGTCTTTCAGTGTTCCCATGACCTTCTTATCAAAATCTAATGATCAAGTCTCAATCCTCATCTTTTAACCATTCATTATCTACTCCAACCTTCAGGTACATTTTCTTCACTTGGCTTATCAGGTACCACACAATCCTGGTCTTTCCTTTTCATCACTGGTGGCTCCTCTTTACTCTCCATAAGTTGTTATCCGGTCTCTGAGCTCTTGATGTCTAAGAAAACCAGGGCTCATGTCTTTTCCATCTATTTTCATGCTCTAGGTTTTCTCATCTAGTACCATGCCCTTAAAGAGCATCTGTGTATCAACCTCTTGCTCCTATTTCTACCCTATATATCACACTTGCTTATCCAGATACCTACTTTACATTTCCACTTGGATATCCAATAAACATCTTAAATGTAATGTGCACAAAATTGAGCTCAGGCTTGTTAAAGTTGGTTACTATGCCTTCATCTCTCCAGTGGTTTATATCAATCAATAAATGAACAAACAAACAAACAAACTAGAGTCACTTCTCTAAAATCCAGTATCCTCCAGCTGGCAAATTGTGTTAGCTAACCCTTCAAAATCTCACCACATCTTACCATTTGCATTGCTGCTCACGCCGACATTCCCCTCTCCCCTTAATTCCTGCAACACACTACTTAATGTACCATTGCTTAGGCCACTGCACCACTTTCTGTAGACTATTCTTAGAAGTACAACGAGTCATAAAGTTAATTCTAAATATAAGTGGCATCATGTCACCTCTCTGCTCAGAATCCTCCAATGGTACCCCGTTTCCTGTTACAATGGTTTACAGAATCCTACATGATTTGGCCTCACTTTACCTATGCAAATATTCTACTATTCTCCTCTTTTTGCACTGACTGGCCTTCTTGCTGTTTCTTGAATACAACCAAGAACTTTAGGCCTTTGCACTGACTATACCCTCTGCCTGGGATGAACTTTCCTTCTGACATTTGCAATGATATTTCACTTCCCTGTATCAAATCTTTACTCAAGGACACCTTCCCACTGATGCCTACACCCTAACTGCCCTGATGGGAAGTGCAACACACTGCCCACAACTCTGGACTTTCAGATTCACTTTAACCTTTCCTATTATATTACTATTGCACTTATTTCCTTTTAACTTACTATAGGACTTGTTATTTTGCTTAATATTTATTATCTGGATAGGTGCACAATGGTAGGAATTATATATACATATATATTTATGTAAATTACATATATATATAAATTAAAAATTATATAAATTTATGTATATTCATGAATAGTTTTATATATATTTAATGTTTTACTTACTGTATATATATTAAATGTATAAACATATATTTTTATATGTATAAATTTATATAAATTATATTTTTTAAATACTTATTCATATTATATAGTATATTATATACAAATACATATAATAAATATTTTATATATATCCAATTATTTGTATATATTATATATATATTTTTATATACATTGCATATTTTTCCTATATACTATGTGTATTTTATCTTATATTTATGTATATAATTTATACATAATTATAAAATATATATTATTTATATACATAAATACATATTTTATATACCTTTAATATTTTATGTATTAATATATATTCAATATACATTAATACATCTTATTATGTATTTTATATTAAAATATATATTTCTATGTCTTACATATTTTATATGTATATTTTATATATTAAATATATATTAATATGTAATATATATATTATATGTACATAAATATGTTTTTTTAATTTATTGAGATATCCAAAATTCATACAGTAATGCCTGGCACTCAGTTGGCACTTGATGCTTGCTGCATGAATTAAAAATTGAAAAGGGAAGGTGGAGGTTAAAAAGATAGGGAAAGAATGAGAATCATACCTGGGTTTTTTGGTTTCATGCCTGGATAGATGAATCTCTAAGGAGATGGAGTTTTCAGTGCTGATCACAAGTACCATTTTGTGTCTCTTCAGTCAAAGGATATATGAGAGATGCCATTAGATATATCACATATTATTCTGGATCTCAGAAGACACCAGGACTGTATTTTATATAATAATGTAGTATCAAGTGGTTATACATCAGAAGGGAAAGGATTACTCACCAAACAGTACTGAAAATCAGCAAGCAGATTTGAAAACTTTAGATCCCATCCTATTATTTCCACCAAAAATAATTTTAAGGTGGATAAATTATTTTAGAAATACATGTGAGTGAATATTCATTAGGTGTTTGAATGGAAAAGAACTAAGAACAAAACTTAGCCACAATAAAGAACAAAATAAAAATTCACAATTTAAAAGTTCCATAGATGGGGTGCCTGGGTGGCTCAGTTGAGCATCCAACTTCTACTCAGGTCGTGGTCTTGTGATTCACGGGTTCAAGCCCCCCATCAGGATCTGTGCTGACAGCTCAGAGCCTGGAGCCTGCTTCGGATTCTGTGTTTCCCTCTCTCTCTCCCCCTTCCCTGCTCATGCTCTGTCTCTATATCTCTCCAAAAAAATAAATAAATAAATAAACATTTAAAAAAATTTTAATGAATAAATAAAATAAAAGTTCCATGGAGTTGGGAGTCACAAAAACCACAATTTTAATGTTGCAGAATATCATAGGGAAAATCAAAAAGAAACAAACAATTGGGGGAGGTATTTCAACACAAATATGGTAATAAAGGAGTTAGTGTCTTCAACATATACGTGAGCCTGCTAAACCAGTATGACAAAACACTATTCTATCTATGGGGATGGGGAAGAATAACACCTCAGTAAGGGTTCTGCTTCCAATAAAAAAAAAAAAAAGAAAAAAAGAAATGACAATTTTTTTGCCCATCCTAAGTTACTTTTTCCCTTCCACTGATGGCTGTTCTTCATCTCCTCCATTTGGGAAATGCTCCTGCTCAACTTCACGTAGTTCTTGGGAGGCTCTCAGCCAGATGACCTTCACCCCTGCCCACTTGAGTGGGCATGTGACCCAGACCTGGCCCATGACAGAGCTGTCATGGAGCAAAAATCATGCCAGTTAGGATCCCTTCACTGGGTTTTAATACGGACACGAAGAAACAAAACTTTTCCCCTTTCTAGAAGGTTGCTCTGCTGGAATGATTTAAAATTGGAGCTATTTGCAGCCTCTCCTCTCTCCCAACACCATACATAAAGAAATCCACGTGCAAAACAAGAAAATGAGACCAATGTATAAAGAAAAACAGAGTCACAAGAGAGAGGATGGAGAGAAAGAAATGGAGAGAAGAACCAGAGAAAGTCAATGGAAAGCAAAATCTAAAAGTGTGAAATTGAGTGAATCCCTCAAGTTCACAAAGTGGATGCCACTATTGAACATCCCAGTAATTAGTCGAGTCAATAAATTCCTTTTTTGTAAAATGCTTTTTACTTTTAACTGTGGTTTTTAAAAATGCACATAACATAAAATTTGCCGTCTTAAGCAGTTTAAAGTGTATAATTCAGTAATGTTAAGTGTATTTACATTGCCCATGTTGTACAACATCTCTAGATCTTTTTCCTCTTGCAAAAAATATACCTTTATTATTTCAGTTATTTTAACGTAGTTTTGATTGGATTCCTAACACATTAATCAAAGAAGTCAGGTTAATAACAATATTTGAAAAATTACAAGCGTATAAAATTTGAAGCAATTTAAATAAGATTTTATCCTTTTCACTTTTTTTAAAATTAATTTTGAGAGAGAGCGAGCGAGTGAGAGCATGCCCACGCACACAAATGGGGAGGGGCATAGGGAGAGGGAGAGAAATAATCCCAAGCAGGCTGTGTGCTGTGAGCACAGAGTCTACATGGGGTTCCATCTCATGAACCATGATACTGGTTCAGCAAAAATCAAGAGTTGGAGGGTTAACCAACTGAGCCACCAAGACATACCTCTTTTGTCTATTAAATTGGCAAATATTTTTACTAAATGGTCATATTCAGTCCTTTGGGATAGGCAGTAAAGTGGATATTCTTCTTAGCAGGTAAAAATCTTTTGGGAGACATTACAATGTGAATAAAAATTTAAATGATTATGATCCCTTATTAATTCCAAATATATCCATCTCTAAAGGAAGTAGTCTGAAATACAGATAACATATATGTAAGATTTTCAAGCAGAGTACAAAATTAAAGATAATCTAATTGATCAAGGACAGAGGAATTACAAATATAATTACGATTGTCATATAATGCAATACGATGTATATATTTAGAAGTATTTTATACTACAACATTTGATAATGTGAAAAACTTCTCTGAACGGAATATTCATCTAAAAGGCAGGATAAAAATGTAGAGACCACTAAATCTCCCTTTAATAAATACCTATTTGTATTTGGACAAAGAAAAACACTAGAAATAAGTATACCAAAATATTACCACTAACTATCTCCATAGAGTGATTTTATGGGTGATTTCTATTTTATCATCTAATTCAAAGTAAATTTTCTTTTTTATTAGAAGACTAAAATTGTATTCAAAACAATAATATGTTCTTCAATAATAAAACATAAAGGATTTCACATCAGAAATCATGAAAAATACACTCTTCTTAGAACCAGAAATGTATTTATCAATACCCTTTCGATTATACAGGACAAAACCACACCTCAAACAAACTTAAGCAAGAAGGTTAATGTATTCGCCCATTTATTAGCTCAGCTGGTCACCAAATTCATTGGTGGGCAAGAATGAAGCTGAATGCCAAAGACTCCAAAGACTGTTGGAACCAAGAAACTGGCTACTGCCAAGCTTCTATCTGTAAATCCTATGTCTTTTTCCACATATAAGTTTTTTCAGTATCCCAGACTTGGTTTTTGATAGCAGGAAATATGATGGCCAGCAGTTTCTCCATATCACAGCTGAAAAAGGGATGAGCTTGTTTTCTCTCTGTTCTTGGGTCTACCGTCCTGAGGAAAAGCTCAGATTTGGCCCATCTTGGTCAGAGGCTCATACCTGAAGCCTTCACCTATGGCTAAGAGATGTGTCATCAAGACTTGGTTCAGAAGCATCCTTTAAGCAAACAGAAGTAGTCAGAGAGGTAGGATTTACATGTCACCTTCTAATAATACCACATGGTTATGAAAACACAAAGCTACCTTTGCCAGGAGAAACACATTGCTGATTTGAGCAAATAACAGACTAGATGTCCAATAAAAGCAGTTATTTCTTCAGAGTACAAAGAATAACGTTTAAAATTAAGTGATACAGAAAATCTTAAGGTACTATGCAGCTGGGGAATCTGTCTTATCATACATATAGACCCGACAGAAAAGCAGCAAGACTAAAGATTGGGAGGGGTAGGCATTTTTTTAAATCAGTGAGGAATCTAGGAATCCCTGCTAGCCCTACTGAACATTATTTAATCAGTAAAAGGGAAACCTGAGTAGAATTTGCACTTTAAAACCACTACTTCCAAACACATCTTAGTAGACAGAGCATAAGGGTTAGCTAGTAAACTGTTTTCCAGGTATCCAAAAGGGGGCTCAAAAAAATGAATGAATAAGAGCAATTGAAATCAAAAGAAAAGGCAAATAAATTATCAAGTGAAATAAACTATGAGGGAAATAAGGACCACTTATAAGACAACAGGAATGTTGATAAACTGGTTAAGGGGGTATGTGTAAAGATATATAAGGTTCAGATATTTGAACTACATCTCTGAGAATGAGCGTTGGTTCTTCTTTGTTAAAATGGATATGAAAGGAAATTTCTAAATCCATGAATGCAAATCCCTTATTCCTCTAGAATATAATACATTCATATAAAAAAAAACACCTCCCAAACTAAAACTCAGCTTGCAATGACTCAAATCCTGTAAATGCAATGGAAATAGTATTATTTCATAAGAAAGAAAAGGAAGAACTGGGCTAGTTACAAAAAAAATGAGAACGAATCTTAAAGAACTTAGGAGTTAGATAGTCTGAAACAGAGTACAAACAAAAGTCAAAAGGTAAATCTTGTGAGACCAACCAGCTCTGTCCAGACAGAAAGGTGGCCTGGCCTAAGGATCCATTACTTTTCCACTTCTGATGGCAGGCCTATCCTCAAAGGCATCAAAATCTCATGTGATTATTTGAGTGTCCAGCTGACTCCTCTTACTCCAGTTCCCTCCTCATTAATGTCCTTACCATCACTTGACCTCTCATAAATTTCCCGTTAGTGAAATAAGTTAGGCTTACATGAAAGTTCAGACCACTTGCTGATCTTTTACAGCAAGTTAATCAATTGACATCTTGATATATGTATATTTCTATCTAGTATCAATTTATTTTGCATCAATCAGCATTCCCTTATGTAACACACTCAGACACTGAAGGGACCCAATTTTCAATTCTAGACCACAGTAAATTCATCAAGGTAATGTCTCCCAAGAGACAAGCAATTGTCCTTCTCTGGGAGCTACTGTTTTTCACACCACATGCTTTCTTCAACCAACCATAGGCAGCAACACAATTTCTCAGTTAAGATTTTTTAAGACCCTTGTTATTTTAATCTGGGACAACTCAGTGGTAGTAAGGTACGTGGAACCTGGTATTCAAACTATAGATATGTAATGTTACTTCAAGTCAGTAAGGAAATTTTGTAATACTTGTGTCATTTAAGAAATCCTTCTATAAATAATAAACTGACTACACACTTTCCTCATTGCCACTTTCATCTCTTTGTTCCTGAATGTATAGATGACTGAGTTAAAAAAAGGAGTGAGAACTGCATCAAAAACAGCAAGATTTTTGTCTAGGTGTGAGGTGGGGTGAGGCCAGATATAAACAAAGATGCAAGGGCCAAAGAACAGAATCACCACCATGACATGAGTTGACAAAGTGGAGAGGGCCTTAGTTGTGCCTGCTGAAGAGTGTTTCCGAACAGTGATCAGGATAGAAATGTAGGAGACAATCAACATGAAGAATGATCCCAGAGATATGAACCCACTGTTGGCTATGACCATGAATTCTAGACGGTAGGTGTCTGTGCAGGCAAGTCTGATGAACCGAGGAAAGTCACAATAAAAGCTGTCTAACACATTAGGGCCACAGAATGGCAATGTTATTACAAAAACCAGTTGAATCACAGAGTGGGTCAAGCCAATTACCCAGGCAGCAACTGTAAGCAAAATACACATTTTTCGGTTCATAATAGTCAAATAGTGCAGAGGCTTGCATATGGCAACATATCTGTCAAAGGCCATGGCGATGAGCAGCACCATCTCCACGCCACCAATGACGTGGATGAAGAAGATTTGAGTGATGCAGCCACCAAAGGAGATGACCTTACGCTTTCTGAAAAGGTCATAAATCATCTTCGGAGAAATGACAGAAGAAATTCCCAGGTCAATGAAGGAGAGGTTGGCCAACAGAAAGTACATGGGGGAGTGTAAGTGAGGGTCAGAAATCACAGTGAGCATTATGAGGGAGTTTCCCATCATGCTTGCCACATAAAACGTAGAGGAGAACACCAAGAGGAGAAGTTGGATCTCCCAGGAATCGGTGAGTCCCAGGAACACAAACTCTGACACCACAGAGTGATTTGCTCTATCCATTGATTTACCCGCTAGAATGTTTTCAGACAAAAGAAAATAACAAGAAACTAAAATGAGAATGTTAATAAAGTTCTACATTAAAATGATTAATTAATCAAGGCTATTCACATTGTGAAAACAAGGTATCCCCCAATTCCTTCTCAGGGTCATTATTAAATATGCATTTTACTGGGGTCACCAAAAGCAGTTGAGTCACTTCCACATACAATATTCCTAACACAATGGCTGCCAGGACTACAGACCTATAAACAAGAAAATGAAGCAAATAAGAAAACATAGATGTATATAGCAAGGATCGGGAGGGGCAGGGAAGGTGGTGCAGTGCAACACAAACAGAAAAAGGAATAAGAGGTAAAGACTGCATATGCCAGAATTCACTGCTATTGCTTTTTTTTAATATTTTAAGTTTATGCATTTATACTGAGAGAGACAGAGACAGCACCAGAGGGGGAGAGCAGAGAGAGAGGAAGAGAAAGACAGAGAAGGAGGGATGCAGGGGGAGGGGGGGGGTTGGTAAGAGAGGCAGAAAGAGACAGAGAATCCCAAGCAGACTCCATGGTGCCAGCAAACAGCCTGATGCAGGACTTGAACCCACCAACCATGAGATCAAGACCTAAGCCAAACTCAGATGCTTAACTGACCGAGCCACCCAGGCACCACTCACTGGTAATATTTTAATTATTTATACAATAATTCCTCAGTCATTCAAGTTGTCTTATTTCTTTTTCTTCTAATTTTTTTTAACGTTTATTTATTTTTGAGACAACGCGAGAGACAGAGGGCAAGCAGCAGAGGGGCAGACAGAGGGAGACACAGAATCTGAAGCAGGCTCCTGGCTCTGAACTGTCAGCCCAGAGCCCGATGCAGGGCTGGAACTCATGAACCGTGAGATCATGACCTGAGCCGAAGTTTGACGCTTAACCGACTGAGCCACTCAGGCGACCCTTAAGTTGTCTAATTTCTTACCCTCAACTCATCTCAGGCACATATTATGTCTCTTGTAGTAGGTCTTATACCACTACCTACAATCACTTTTGCAATTCACACTAAGCCCACAGGGTAGTGGCGAGCTAAGGAAACCAGACATAGGATACAGAGGTGACTTGGGTGTATGCCAGGACCAAGGGCAGAATAGATGTTGATGGCACAGAGTACTTGTATGAAACCCAGAAACTATAAGTACCTAGAAAGATGGTTAGCAGGACTCGCCCGAGATGTGCAAGGAGAATGGGGTAGTCAGGGAAGTTAAGGAAGCCAATGCCATTTATCTGTCCAGAATCTTTATAATCTCTGAAGTTTGTGAACCTTGGTTATAGCTATTGGAGCCCTAAGCTTTGGGAGTTTGGATGAAGATATGCCCAGTAATGTCACAGTTACAACATAACCATTGACTCTCTCCCATCCTTCCATCAATCTTAGCACTTTTATTTTTCTTATCTCATCTCTTCCACTTCAATTATCTCAATTGTCTGAGACCCAATGCCAAGTCTGATGGTTCCCTACCCCTAATTTTGTGTGACTACATGAATCTCTCTACCTGTTACCCATTTTTTTCAGAGACTAAAATGTTGCCATGTAGGAGATATATTCCCTTGCCTGTGTGTCAAACTCTGCATCTCCAGCCCTCTAGTTCCCATAACTTAGATTTGCTGCTAAAAGGTGACGTGATCTGAAAAAAAGAGGTAGGTTGCAGAATAAACAGTAAGGACTGGTAAAATAAAGATACATGCACAAAAAGCCTCATACCTGGAACCAAAAGGAAAGAGCAAGAAAAACCTAGCAATAGAAAAAAAAAAAAAAAGGGATTCCAAAGCTTTTCCTTTTATTTAAAAAAATTTTTTAATCTTTATTTTTGAAGGAGAGAAACAGAGCGTGAGTGGGGGAGGGGCAGAGAGAAAGGGAGACAGAGTATCTGAAGCAGGCTCCAGGCTCCAAGCTGTCAGCACAGACCCAGCTGTGGGACTCATACTCATGAGCCATGAGATCTCGACCTGAGCCGAAGTAGGACGCCCCACAGACTGAGCCAGGTGCCCCTTGTCCTTTAATATGTGTATTTATATATGCACACATGTGCACACCTCAGTTGTACATGATGAGTGAAATCATTCATAAAAATACCCCAGAGGCGTCTGGGTGGCTCAGTTGGTTAAGCATCCACAGCTCAGTTCATGGTCTCACAATTTACGAGTTCGAACTCTGTGCTGGAATCTGTGTCTCCCTTTCTTTATGCCCCTCCCCCGCTCACATTGGTCTGTCACAAAAATAAATTATCATTAAAAATTATTACCCCACAACGCTCATTAATGACTACCTAGTCGATGCTAATCATTTACAAATGAGAAAACAGTAGTCCAGTGAGGAACAAACAACTAGTTACACAGAATCCAAATTTTCTAGTCTACATACGGCTTCTGATTCCATATGCTAGAAAAATCATAGAGAAGAGGTATGCCAAAGCTAGATCTACTTAGTCCTAAACAGTTCCATATGGTTATAAAGTGAAATTAAAAATCTATTTCCTTGGTTACACTAGCCACATTTCAAGTGCTCAATAGCCTCCTGTAGCTAGTGGTTATGTATAGGGTATTACAATAAAGAACATTTCCAAACCCTATCCATCCCTTAAAGGTAAATCAAAATTCCATTTCCTGTATGAAAATTTTCCTAGTAATTATACTTTACATAAACGTCCTTTCTCTCTTATTCCTAGAAGTCAGGAAACTTCAATTTTAATTCAAAAATAATCATTCACCACATTAAAAATAAACCACAATATATAGCATCTTAGGAGACATTCCAGATGCCTACTTTTGGCCAAGAAGGACACACAAGAGTCTGTGAAATTCAGAGACATCTTTACAAAGCAGAAAGTGTTGTCAGTTTTGAAAAACCAGTAGGAGTTTAATAAGCTAAGAGGGGAAAGGAAAGCCTTTTGAGAAGAGATAATAACTGCTCTCTTATTAGAGCAAATCCTTTGCTACTAATCATAATTCCTCAATGGTTTCAATTTCTTTAACATTTTATTTCTTTTTGAAACAGAGAGCACCAGCGAAGGAGGGACAGAGAAAGAGGGGGAACAGAGGATCCAAAGTGGGCTCAGAGCCAGCAGCACAGAGCCCAATGTGGGGATCGAACTCACGAACTGGGAGATCATGACCCGAGCCGAAATGAGACTCTCAACCCACTGAGCTACCCAGGGTGCCCCCTCAATGGTTTCAATTACAGATTTTCTCTCCTCAAATATAAGTTTGAAGAGGAAAAGGACCATTTCTTCTGGTTCTCGTGTTCCTAAAATACAAAATAAGTAGCAAGGATATCCTGATTATTTAGATAATAACACTTCTCTGAAGTACAACCATTTTCTCAAGTGCATCATTTTTCAGTTTCTGTTTTTCTCATCTACCATATTTTTCCATAAAGTCCAGCATGCATAAAGGAACTCTTCACATTCAAAACTAAGCATTAACATAGTTCCCAATCACTCCCTAAAGGATGCCTGGTATTCTTGCTATAAATTTCTACTTGGGAATAGGCAAGCCTCATCTCAACTCTTATAATGGTTCATGGTTTAACTTTATGAAGTTTTAGAAAACAAGAAGCAGCACGTAAAAGGAAAAGGAAGACTGGGCGTGAGGTGGCAGGTTCCAGTAACAGCCAACATATCAGGAAATTTACAGTTTCTATTTTCCAGGCTTCACGATATAATTAGTAGTCATCTTCCATGCCATTGTTAAAGTCAGAAAAAAAATAATGATTTGTTTCACCATATTTTAAAAGTTTCTAAAATATTTAACGATGCAATCTTAGAGTTGGAAAAGTATACATTATTTTCATGGTGCATATTTACTAAGAACTTTCACACATTTGATGCTTGTAATTATCTGTAGGGGTGGATATATCTGATAGAATTCTTTTCATTTATAAATGAAAAATCTCAAATTCAAAAAAGTAACTTACCTAAAAACATAGTTACTTGGTTTGAAATCAAATACCAGGTCTTCTGATTCCAAATCCAGTGCTATCTTGGCTACATCAAGAAAATATGGATGTTTGCTCATGGTCTAAAACAATGATACCTCCTATAAACTTTAACCAAGAATACAAAAAAAAAAAAAACTACACCTTAAACTGGCACAATGTTATAGGTCATTATATTTCAGTAAATGTGGAAAATTCCAGTTTATTCAGAAAAATATTCTATCCCACCCACATAAACATTTAATACATATATAAATTAACTTACCCAAGGTTTTATAGCTACAGAGACAAGATTTAAACCTACACATTAGTGTACAAGTTAAAGGAAAGGGAGAAAGGTGGTTGCTGACCAGAATGGGGGGAAAAAACCAAAATCCACCAAAGTTTTGGAGGTAGTCAGAGATTCACCAAAGTCTGCCCCATTTATTCGTAAAAAGTCATGGTGATTGACAGACAAGAAATATCCCAGCTAGAGACAGAAACGTAGAAGCCATTCAAACTTTGAAGTCATGAGAAAGAAATATTTGCTCAAAGGATAACATATGAACAGATAAAAGAAAGCTAATGGAGGAAACATGCATGGCCAAAAAAGAACAAATACATAGTATTTGTCATCATCATTATTATATTGCTAGTACTAATATTTTTACATATTATCTGCCTTTTATTTTTTTTCATTTTTTTAATGTGTATTTATTTTTGACAGAGAGAGAGACACAGAGAGAGAGACAGAGCATGAGCGTGGGAGGGGCAGAGAGAGGAGGAGACACAGAATCCAAAGCAGGCTCCAGGCTCTGACCTGTCAGCACAGGCTCCCCTATTATCTACCTTTTAAAAGCCCTGTTTCTATATACAAAAATCAGGTAGAAAGGAATGTCAAAGAATTAAGGAACGGCTCACTTTCATACGCTAACCAGTGATCAAATTGAGAAGACTAAGTAAAAGCCATAGACTTAGGGCTGAGCTATCGCTGGTGCCATTCAAGAGAGCAGAGAAAATCAAAACAGAGAAAGTCATGATTTTAGGGAGATAACCAATGGTGCCAAAGTGGAGAAAGTAAAATCAGGAACTGACAAATAATGTCAATCATCTAGGGGAAGAGGTTTGGGAAGGGGGGGAATGGGGAGATAAGGCAATATGCTATGTGCAGAAAATGTGTAGAGTGACAGATATCTACAGTAATGAGATAAAGGGGTTCCAAACAACTCTGAGGATCTGGATGAAGCTGGGTATCACAAACTTAGACAAAAGCCAGAGGAAATCTTTTTGTGACACCATTCAGAAATGTTCACGAACTGATACCCAGAATTTTAGAGCAGTGTATTTATTTGGCACAATAAGGAGAATGGGGTATCAAAACAGAGATCCTTTGTTCATTATTTTTGCTTCCTAAATTGTACATATAAGCGAGATCATGTAGCACTTGTCTTTCTCTTATTTTGCTTATCATTATACTCTCTCAATCCATCCATGTTGTTGCAAATGGCAAGGTTTCATTCTTTTTATGGCTGAACAATATTCCATTGTGTATGTATTTACCACATCTTCTTTATCCATTTAGATATAGACACTTTGTTTCCATAACTTGGCTATTGTAAATAATGCTGCAATAAACACAAGACTGCATATATCCTTTTGACTCTTAACAATAGAGAACTCGCGGTTACCAGAGACGAGGTGGGTGAGGGGATGGGTGAATTAGGTGAAGGGGATTAAGCGTACACTTATCATGATGAGCACTGAGCAATGTACAGAACCTCTGAAACATGATGTTGCACACCTAAACTGGAATTAAAATTACAAACTTGACAACAAACTAAACGCATTCCCTTGAAAAAAAAGAGACAGAGAAAGAAGGAAAGAGACCCTTGGAGGCCTGAGGTCACATTGAAATTGTTTGACCAAATCACATACTGGGCAATGCAGCAAGCGGAGCCACAGATGAGCTGACAACTGGAGAAAACACAATACAGATCAGAGATAGTAAAGGCAGGTACGGTAATTGTAAGCCTGTGGCAACTCTATGCTTTACTCTTTCTCCCATATCTTCGTTCTCAAATCTGGATTCCCATTAAAAAGCAACTTCAGTACGACATTATGACTATAGTTAACACTGCTCTATGATCTACAAGAAAATTGCTAAGGGAGTTAATCCTAAGAGTTCTCATCAAAAGGAAAAATTTTTTCTTTTTATTTAACCTATGAAAAGATGGATATTAACTAAATCGACCGTGTTTGTCATTTCACAATATACATAAACCAATCCATCATATTCTACACCTTAAATTTATATAGTGATGTGTATCAATTATTTCTGAATAAAGCTGGAAAAATCTATTTCACTTTCTTTCCCATACCTTTCTCTATACAGTTGCCCCAACTCCTCCCTCCTGTACAATTCCTGCTTCTGCTCATTTTCGTATACCCTTCCTCTCTGGAAGCATAGGAACCTGTGAAGGACGGTCTTCTTATAGAGTATGGTCCACCAACCCCTCCGCCCCTCTTCACCACCACCACCTACCTAATCTGTCAAAAGATCTCATAACATCAGGCTCAGGGAATCAGAGGAGTTCCACACACTGAATTTCCTCCCGTGCATAAGCATTGCCCATATCCTTCCACTCACCCTCCCTAGGACAAGAAGCTAAACAAAACTCTGCTATTTGGAGAAAGGCTCCTAATTTAGCTATAGCACAAGGTGGTGACCAAATGATGCGTTAGAGTTCTGGGATTCTCAGCCTGAGGTCATGAGTCCAAGGGAACGGTCTCACAGGATTATCAGGGAGGGAGGAAAGAGGTGTAGGATTTTCTTATACAAAATAAAGAGCTACTAGTTTATTTATTACATCCTTTTTAGCTTTTTTATTATATAACCCAGGAAAATCTCTAATGAAAGGAAAAATGTATTTTATGTTTTTTAAATGGGAAAAAACTCAAAAATTTTCAGCAAAACAGTTGTAGAACTTAGAAATCTTGACACATTTTGTCAACGAAGTCTCTTTGTGTGTTCAAAGGTCCAAACAACAAATAAGAACAGCAAGCATGAATAAATGTGAAAGGCTCAGAATAATGAAGAAGGATGTGAACACTTGGGGTACAAACAGATTAGGACAGAAGGCAGAGAGTTGGAGATAGAGAGGTGTGGGCACACTTTACTTCCCCCGGAAACAATAGGAAAACAACCCAAAGAATGGTCAGAGTGCAGCAAATTGGAAAAATAGAAGATAATTCAACCAAAAACTGTTAACACACACTTAAGTACATTAAGATTATTACATTCAAACTGAGTGCCTGAATATAATTTTCTTGGATTTGAAATATATTAAATATGAAAAACATGAAAATAAAATACATTTTCAATAATAGCATACAAATTAACCATTACAGATACCTTCTTCTACTCTGGTAAACCAAATATAAGCCGAACTAGTAGAAAACAAAAAATAGAGTGAATTGACAGTTCATAAAGGAAGAAAAATTAAAAGGCCAATAAACATAGAAAAGTACATAATTTGGAAGCAAAAAGTTGGTGTTTGTCCTTTCCACACTACATCATGCCCAAGGCCATCCAAGGAGTATCTAGGAGAATATATTTAATTTATCTCACTATTAAGTATTAATTAAAGGATATAGACATAGTGAAGTTCCCTTTGTTCCTCACAGATTTTTGCCTAGTAGACATACACACACTTTCCGTCCAGTCAGACAACCCCAGATATTTATGGCCTGTTGAACATTAACCAGTGTTACATCTGTAATTCAGCAATCTTACTAGAATTTCTAGGCAAAAGTACCTACAGATACCCTAAATTTTTTCACGGTTTTACGGAGATATTGGCATATGATACTGTGTAAGTTTACTAAGTATACAGCATGATTCAATACACATATATGTGATAAGATAATTACCACAATAAGGTTCATTAACATCTCCATCACCTCACTATCATTACTTTGTGTGTGGTGATAACATTTAAGATTTACACTCAGGGTGCCTGGGTGGCTCAGTCGGTTAAGCCACCGACTCTCGACTTTGGCTCGGGTCATGATCTCACGGTCGTGAGATCAAGCCATGTTGGGCTCTACACTGACAGTGCAGAGGCGGCTTGGGATTCTTTCTCTCCCATTCTCTCTGCTCCTCCGTCATGTGCATCCACACATGTGCTCTCTCAAATCAATAAACACTATAAAAAAGATTTACACTCTAAACTACTATATTATGCACAGAAAATTGTTATCTATTGTTACTATGCTATACATTAAATCCTCAGAACTTATCCTTCTTATAGCTGCAAATTTGTACCCTTTGGACAACATCATCCCTTTTCCCCTATCCTTTGGTCTTGGCAATCACCATTCTACTCTCTGTTTCTAGGAGTCTGACTTTTCAAAACTCCACGTAACAAAGAATGGATAGTATTGGTCTTTCTCTGCCTGACTTATTCCACTTAGCATAATGCCTCAAGGTCTACCTACTCTCTTACAAAATCAGGATTTCCCTTTTTGATGGCTAAGAAATATTCCTGTGTGTGTGTGTGTGTGTGTGTGTGTGTGTGTGTGTGTGTGTACCAAAGCTTCTTTATCCATATCTCTACCAAAGGACACTAAGGTTGCTTCCATGCCTTGGCCCTTGTAAATAATGCTGCAATGAACACAGGTGTGCAGATAGCTCCTTGACATAGTAATTTCATTTCCTTCAAGTATATGGCTACAAGTGAAATTGTTGCCTGATATGGTAGTTCTATTTTTAATTCTTAGAGGAACCTTCAGACTGTTTTCCATAGTGGCTGCACAAATTCACATCCACCAACAGTGCACACAAGTTCCATTTTCTCCACATCCTTGCCAATACTTGTTATCTCTTATTTTTTTTTATACTGACCGTTCTAATAGGTATGAGATACTACCTGATTTGCATTTCCCTGATGATTAGTGATACTGAGCAACTTTTCATGTGTCTATTACCGTTTGTATGTCTTTGGGGAAATGTCTATTCATTCCTTTGCCCATTTTTTGATTGGATTATTTGTTTTGCTAGGAGTTCTGTGCATATTTTGGGTAGTAACCCTTTGTAATTTGTTGCAAATATTTTCTCCAATTCTATAAGCTTTACTTCTCCTATATAGAAAGTTCTTAGTTTAATGTAGTCCCACTTCTTCATTTTTGCTTTGGTTACTGTCATTTAGTGTTCTATCCAAAAAATTGTTGCCAAGACCAATGTTGAGATGTTTCCCTATGCTTTCTTCTAGTAGTAGTTTTACAGTTTAGTGTCGTATATTTAAGTTTTTAATCCATTTTGAGTTCATTTCTCTCCTTGTGTAAGAGAGGGGTCCAACTTCAGTTTCTTGCATGTGACTATCCAGTTTTCCCAACACCATCTGTTGAAGAGACTATCATCTCTCCATTAAGTATTCTTGTCAAATATTAGTTGACTGTATATGCAGGGGTTTATTATGGGCCTTGGATTCTATTTCATTGATGTATGTGTCTGTTTTTATGCCAGCACCATACTACTTTGATGGGTATAGCTTTGAAATAAAGTTTGAAATTAGGAAGTGTGAGATCTCCAACTTTGTCCTTCTTTCTCAGGATTGCTTTGGCTATTTAGGATCTTTTGCCATATGAATTTTAAGATGGTTTTTTCTGTTCTGGTAAAAACAAAATGCCATTGTAATTTTGATAAGCATTGCATTGAAAATATAGAAGTATAGAATTAATCATTATAGAATTATAATGATAAGCTTTAAACACTTTAAAATATTCTTCCAATCCATGAACACAAGGTATCTTTTGATTTTTTTGTGTGTCTTCCTCAATGTCTATAATCAGTTGCTTTGAATTTTCAGTGTATATATCTTTTACTTCTTTGTTTAAACCTACGTTTAAGTATCTTATTCTTTTGATGCTATTGTAAATTAGATTATTTCCTTTATTTCTTTTTCAGATTGTTCGTTCTCAGTGTAACAAATGAAGTGATTTCTGTACATTGGTTTGTATCCTACAACATCACTAAACAAATGCATTTATTAGTTCTAAGTTTCTGGTAGAGTCTTTGGGATTTACTGTATTTAAAAAACTCTTATCATCTGCACACATATACAATACTTTTCCTTTCTGATTTGGATGTCTTTTACTTCTTTTTCTTATGTATTTACCATGGCTAGGACTTCTAGCACTGTGTCGCAAAGCAGCAGCTAGAGTGGGTACCTCCCTCTTGTTCCTAATCTTACAGGAAAAGGTTTCAAACTTGCACCATGGAGTATGATGTTTGCTATGGTTTTATCATAAATGGCCTTTATTAGCTTCAGTACATTCCTTGTATACCCAATTTGGTGACAGCTGTTAATCTGGAGAGGATGTGGAAGACTGTTAACTTCTTTTTCTGTATCTATTGAGATGATCCTATGATTTTTATCTCTCATTCTATTAGTGTGGTATACCACATTTATTGATTTGCATATGGGCATCAGATTATCACCCTGTATACTTCAAAGTGACATATCTATCAATAATAGCTTAAAATAAAGCTATAAAACATACTCTATTTTTTTTTATTTTAAGATGCTGTCTTTACTAATGGTCATTGAAAAGAAGCTAGATGGCCTTGGAGAGGGAAGATGGCGGCGTAGGACACTGGGCTCACCGCCCGTCCTGCTGATCACTTAGATTCCACCTACACCTGGCTAAATAACCCAAAAAGCCGCCAGAGGATTAGCAGAACAGAGTCTCCGGAGCCAAGCGCAGACGAGAGGCCCACGGAAGAGGGTAGGAAGGGCGGCGAGGCGGTGCGTGTTCCACGGACTGGCAGGAGGGAGCCGGGGCGGAGGGGCGGCTCGCCGGCCAAGCAGAGCCCCCGAGTCTGGCTGGCAAAAGCGGAGGGGCCAGACGGACTGTGTTCCAACAGCAAACGCGACTTAGCGTCTGGAAGGTTTTAAGTTAAAAGCTCTGCTCAGAAAGCGAGAAGGCTGGAGGACAAAGGGAGGGAGAGCTGCTGAGCCCCCAGACGACAGAGCTCAGTTGGTGGGAAACAAAGGCGCTCGCCAGCGCCATCTCCCCCGCCAATCCCCCAGCCAAAATCCCAAAGGGAACCGGTTCCTGCCAGGGAACTTGCTCGCTCCGAGCAAACACCCAACTCTGTGCTTCTGTGGAGCCAAACCTCCGGCAGCGGATCTGACTCCCTCCCGCTGCCACAGGGCCCCTCCTGAAGTGGATCACCCAAGGAGAAGCGAGCTAAGCCTACCCCTCCTGCCCCCGTGCACCTTGCCTACCCACCCCAGCTAATATGCCAGATCCCCAGCACCACAAGCCTGGCAGTGTGCAAGTAGCCCAGACGGGCCATGCCAAACCACAGTGAATCCTGCCCCTAGGAGAGGGGAAGAGAAGGCACACACCAGTCTGACTGTGGCCCCAGCGGTGGGCTGGGGGCAGACATCAGGTCAGACTGTGGCCCCGCCCACCAACTCCAGTTATACACCACAGCACAGGGGAAGTGCCCTGCAGGTCCTCACCACTCCAGGGACTATCCAAAATGACCAAACGGAAGAATTCCCCTCAGAAGAATCTCCAGGAAATAACAACAGCTAATGAACTGATCAAAAAGGATTTAAATAATGTAACAGAAAGTGAATTTAGAATAATAGTCATAAAATTAATTGCTGGGCTTGAAAACAGTATAGAGGACAGCAGAGAATCTCTTGCCACAGAGATCAAGGGACTAAGGAACAGTCACGAGGAGCTGAAAAGCGCTTTAAACAAAATGCAAAACAAAATGGAAAACAAAATGGAAACGACGACAGCTCGGATTGGAGAGGCAGAGGAGAGAATAGGTGAACTAGAAGATAAAGTTATGGAAAAAGAGGAAGCTGAGAGAAAAAGAGACAAAAAAATCCAGGAGTATGAGGGGAAAATTAGAGAACTAAGTGATACACTAAAAAGAAATAATATACGCATAATTGGTATCCCAGAGGAGGAAGAGAGAGGGAAAGGTGCTGAAGGGGTACTTGAAGAAATTATAGCTGAGAACTTCCCTGAACTGGGGAAGGAAAAAGGCATTGAAATCCAAGAGGCACAGAGAACTACCTTCAGACGTAACTTGAATCGATCTTCTGCACGACATATCATAGTGAAACTGGCAAAATACAAGGATAAAGAGAAAAATTTGAAAGCAGCAAGGGATAAACGTGCCCTCACATATAAAGGGAGACCTATAAGACTCGTGAGTGATCTCTCTTTTGAAACTTGGCAGGCCAGAAATGATTGGCACAGTATCTTCAGTGTGCTAAACAGAAAAAATATGCAGCCGAGAATCCTTTATCCAGCAAGTCTGTCATTTAGAATAGAAGGAGAGATAAAGGTCTTCCCAAACAAACAAACGCTGAAGGAATTTGTCACCACTAAACCGGCCCTACAAGAGATCCTAAGGGGGACCCTGTGAGACAAAGTACCAGAGACATCACTACAAGCATAGAACATACAGACATCACAATGACTCTAAACCCGTATCTTTCTATAATAACACTGAATGTAAATGGATTACATGCACCAACCAAAAGACATAGGGTATCAGAATGCATAAAAAAACAAGACCCATCTATTTGCTGTCTACAAGAGACTCATTTTAGATCTGAGGACACCTTTAGATTGAGAGTGAGGGGATGGAGAACTATTTATCATGCTACTGGAAGCCAAAAGAAAGCTGGAGTAGCCATACTTATAGCAGACAAACTAGACTTTAAATTAAAGCCTGTAACAAGAGATGAAGAAGGGCATTATATAATAATTACAGGGTCTATCCATCAGGAAGAGCTAACAATTATAAATGTCTATGCGCCGAATACCGGAGCCCCCAAATATATAAAACAATTACTCATAAACATAAGCAACCTTATTGATAAGAATGTGGTCATTGCAGGGGACTTTAACACCCCACTTACAGAAATGGATAGATCATCTAGACACACGGTCAAAAAAGAAACAAGGGCCCTGAATGATACATTGGATCAGATGGACTTGACAGATATATTTAGAACTCTGCATCCCCAAGCAACAGAATATACTTTCTTCTCGAGTGCACATGGAACATTATCCAAGATAGATCATATACGGAGTCACAAAACAGCCCTTCATAAGTTTACAAGAATTGAAATTATACCATGCATACTTTCAGACCACAATGCTATGAAGCTTGAAATCAACCACAGGAAAACGTCTGGAAAACCTCCAAAAGCATGGAGGTTAAAGAACACCCTACTAACAAATGAGTGGGTCAACCAGGCAATTAGAGAAGAAATTAAAAAATATATGCAAACAAATGAAAATGAAAATACAACAATCCAAATGCTTTGGGACGCAGCCAAGGCAGTCCTGATAGGAAAACACATTGCAATCCAGGCCTATCTCAAGAAACAAGAAAAATCCCAAATACAAAATCTAACAGCACACCTAAAGGAAATAGAAGCAGAACAGCAAAGACACCCCAAACCCAGCAGAAGAAGAGAAATAATAAAGATCAGAGCAGAAATAAACAATATAGAATCTAAAAAAACTGGAGAGCAGATCAACGAAACCAAGAGTTGGTTTTTTGAAAAAATAAACAAAATTGACAAACCTCTAGCCAGGCTTATCAAAAAGAAAAGGGAGATGACCCAAATAGATAAATCATGAATGAAAATGGAATTATTACAACCAATCCCTCAAAGATACAAACAATTATCAGGGAATACTATGAAAAATTATATGCCAACAAATTGGACAACCTGGAAGAAATGGACAAATTCCTAAACACCCACACTCTTCCAAAACTCAATCAGGAGGAAACAGAAAGTTTGAAAAGACCAATAACAAGAAAGAAATTGAATCGGTTATCAAAAATCTCCCAACAAATAAGAGTCCAGGACCAGATGGCTTCCCAGGGGAGTTCTACCAGACCTTTAAAGCAGAGATAATACCTATCCTTCTCAAGCTGTTCCAAAAAATAGAAAGGGAAGGAAAACTTCCAGACTCATTCTATGAAGCCAGTATTACCCTGATTCCTAAACCAGACAAAGACCCAGTAAAAAAAAGAGAACTACAGGCCAATATCCATGATGAATATGGATGCAAAAATTCTCAAGAAGATACTAGGAAATCCAATTCAACAGCATATAAAAAGAATTATTCACCATGATCAAGTGGGATTCATTCCTGGGATGCAGGGCTGGTTCAACATTCGCAAATCAATCAACGTGATACATCACATTAATAAGAGATAAGACCATATGATCCTGTCAATCGATGCAGAAAAAAGCACTTGACAAAATTCAGCATCCTTACTTAATAAAAATCCTCGAGAAAGACGGGATAGAAGGAACATACTTAAACATCATAAAAGCCATTTATGAAAAGCCCACAGCTAACATCATCCTCAACGGGGAAAACCTGAGAGCTTTTTCCCTGAGATCAGGAACACGACAGGGATGCCCACTCTCTCCACTGTTGTTTAACATAGTGCTAGAAGTTCTAGCATCAGCAATCAGACAACAAAAGGAAATCAAAGGCATCAAAATTGGCAAAGATGAAGTCAAGCTTTCGCTTTTTGCAGATGACATGATATTATACATGGAAAATCTGATATACTCCACCAAAAGTCTGCTAGAACTGATACATGAATTCAGCAAAGTTGCAGGATACAAAATCAATGTACAGAAATCAGTTGCATTCTTATACACTAACGATGAAGCAACAGAAAGACAAATAAAGGAACTGATCCCATTCACAATTGCACCAAGAAGCATAAAATACCTAGGAATAAATCTAACCAAAGATGTAAAAAATCTGTATGCTGAAAACTATAGAAAGCTTATGAAGGTAATTGAAGAAGATTTAAAGAAATGGAAAGACATTCCCTGCTCATGGATTGGAAGAATAAATATTGTCAAAATGTCAATACTACCCAAAGCTATCTACACATTCAATGCAATCCCAATCAAAATTGCACCAGCATTCTTCTCGAAACTAGAACAAGCAATCCTAAAATTCATATGGAACCACAAAAGGCCCCGAATAGCCACAGTAATTTTGAAGAAGAAGACCAAAGCAGGAGGCATCACAATCCCAGACTTTAGCCTCTACTACAAAGGTGTCATCATCAGACAGCATGGTATTGGCACAAAAACAGACACATAGACCAATGGAATAGAATAGAAACCCCAGAACTAGACCCACAAACGTATGGCCAACTCATCTTTGACAAAGCAGGAAAGAACATCCAATGGAAAAGAGACAGTCTCTTTAACAAATGGTGCTGGGAGAATTGGACAGCAACATGCAGAAGGTTGAAATTAGACCACCTTCTCACACCATTCACAAAAATAAACTCAAAATGGATAAAGGACCTGAATGTGAGACAGGAAACCATCAAAACCCTAGAGGAGAAAGCAGGAAAACACCTCTCTGACCTCAGCCGTAGCAATCTCTTACTCGACACATCCCCAAAGGCAAGGGAATTAAAAGCAAACGTGTATTACTGGGACCTTATGAAGATAAAAAGCTTCTGCACAGCAAAGGAAACAACCAACAAAACTAAAAGGCAACCAACGGAATGGGAAAAGATATTTGCAAATGACATATCGGACAAAGGGCTAGTATCCAAAATCTATCAAGAGCTCATCAAACTCCACACCCGAAAAACAAATAACCCAGTGAAGAAATGGGCAGAAAACATGAAAAGACACTTCTCTAAAGAAGACATCTGGATGGCCAACAGGCACATCAAAAGATGTTCAACGTTGCTCCTTATCAGGGAAATACAAATCAAAACCACACTCAGATATCACCTCACGCCAGTCAGAGTGGCCAAAATGAACAAATCAGGAGACTATAGATGCTGGAGAGGATGTGGAGAAACAGGAACCCTCTTGCACTGTTGGTGGGAATGCAAACTGGTGCAGCCACTCTGGAAAACAGTGTGGAGGTTCCTCAGAAAATTAAAAATAGACCTACCCTATGACCCAGCAATAGCACTGCTAGGAATTTACCCAAGGGATACAGGAGTACTGATGCATAGGGGCACTTGTACCCCAATGTTTACAGCAGCACTCTCAACAATAGCCAAATTATGGAAAGAGCCTAAATGTCCATCAACTGATGGATAAAGAAATTGTGGTTTATATACACAATGGAATACTACGTGGCAATGAGAAAAAATGAAATATGGCCTTTTGTAGCAACGTGGATGGAACTGGAGAGTGTGATGCTAAGTGAAATAAGCCATACAGAGAAAGACAGATACCATATGGTTTCACTCTTATGTGGATCCTGAGAAACTTAACAGAAACCCATGGGGGAGAGGAAGAAAAAAAAAAAAAAAGAGGTTAGAGTGGGAGAGAGCCAAAGCATAAGAGACTCTTAAAAACTGAGAACAAACTGAGGGTTGGTGGGGGGTGGGAGGGAGGGGAGGGTGGGTGATGGGTATTGAGGAGGGCACCTTTTGGGATGAGCACTGGGTGTTGTATGGAAACCGATTTGACAATAAATTTCATATATTAAAAAAAATAATAAATGAAAAAAAAAAAAAACCAGAACTGAGGGTTGATGGAGGGTGGGAGGGAGGGGAGGGTGGGTGATGGGTACTGAGGAGGGCACCTTTTGGGATGAGCACTGGGTGTTGTATGGAAACCAATTTGACAATAAATTTCATATATTAAAAAAAAAAAAAAATAAGAGCCTTTCCCCAATTTTCATGAACGAAAAAAAAAAAAAAAAAAAAAGCTAGACCTCTCAATGTAATCATTTCATCAGGAAACCAGATTAGTCACAGAGAATGGCATATTTAAGTGATAATACAACATGTTCTTAGAATTTGGTTTCACTAAAGCTATAAAACTACTTAAATAATTCTGTGATAAGTACATCAGTCACCAGTAAGGTTCCTAGATTTTTTCCTGCTACTCACAAAACTTCAGCCCCTAAATTCACCATTCTCTTTGTAGCCCTAAACCCTGTAAGTAAAGTGAAGTTGAACACCAAAGTCCTTTTCTTTCAGAATATGCTATCTGTCACTCAGATAGTAACTTCCAACACAGGGTACTACAGCAAACCAGCTTAGCACTGAATCACAGGTACATCAAAAACTGAGAGCTAGAAACCTTTCTTCAGGGCTTCAGTGACAGCTCCCATCTCTGCAGCTAATTTCTAATCGGGATAGAAACAGTCTGTTTTGTTGTTGTTGTTTTTTTCCCCCCCTGTAAATTTGCTGGAAGCATCGATGGGATACAGAAAAGGAAATTCATGAAATTACTGGGTAACGATCGAGGGTCATATGATGCTGCGAAAAGCTGTATTTTTCCGCTCGGGAACTTTTAGATGACTCTGTATCTAAAAGCAGTTTTAGAAACTGAGAAAAGAAAATAGGAACAGTAATTTCTAAGGAACAAAACAAAATCACAAGCAATGACCACCCTGAACCATAAGGGACAAGACAAAATAAAAATCACAGGAGTGTTGAAATGAACGAGCTGTACCCCCTTCACTTAGGTTAACAACCATTTGCTGAGTCATGTCTCAATGAAAACTCCAACTCGTTCAGGGAGGCACTACTATAGTCATTTTGAACAAACACTTGCCTGTGCCTCTAATTAGAGGCTAACTAGTCTCAATTTGTATCTTGTTGGTGTGCTGAAATAAAAAACAAAATCAAGAGACAGAAGACAGTGTTGAATGGAAACATTTTATTAAATCCAATCCGGCAACAGACTAGAAACATGAAAGATAGTAGTTCAAAGGAAATGGGAAGAAAAGGAGTTAAGTGCGTTCAAGCCAAAAGTCTATGATCCATGCCATAGTGGGAAAGCAATCTCTGAATTTTGTTGACCGGGTTGGCAGCATCCGGGTAGGCGGGTGAGGTGAGCCCTAAGCGGCTGGGCTCGCTGTTTGTGCTCCGCTGCAGATGAGGCGTCCCAGTCTACGACACACAGGTGTCTGCGGGGCCGGTCGGCCAGAATAGAGAAGTGAAAATAGAATTTTCAAAACGCTAAAATCATGACATTCCTACAAAGTCATTAATTAACAAGCAAACTAACGTGTTAAAATCAATTCAAATGGGGGGCGCCTGGGTGTCTAGGTCAGATAAGCATCTGACTTAGGCTCAGGTCAGCAGCTCCCAGGTCCTGAGTTCCAGCCCCGCATCAGGCCCTGTGCTGACAGCTTGCAGGGAGCCTGGAGCCTGCTTCAGATTCTGTGTCTCCCCCTCTCTCTGCTCCTCCCCTTCTCATACGCTGTCTCCCTCAAAAGTAACTATTAAAAAAAAAATTTTAAGAGCATAATCAAAGCCAAAGGCCCACATTCCTATAGTACCACATAATCCCAGAGGATCCCCTAGCCAATGCCCAGTATTCCATGGAAAGGGCACCCAGTCATTTCTTTGCCCATTTCCAAGCCATTCTCAATTTTTCCCTATTAGTCAGTATTTACCTGTTTCCCAGAGCCACAACTACTTGAGGTTAAAAACTGACAAAAAAGGAAAACAAAACATGCACACCAAAACAAAAACAAACACACAAAAAAAACAGTCTTCCCTGCAGTGCAATCAAATGATTCATAGGAGAGGAAAAATTCTCCTTTGGTTATTCACTGCCCCAATCTACCTGGCTCCCTGCAGAGAAACTAATCTGCAAGAACATTTGGAGTGCTGCCCCAAGGTGATGTGCTTTGAGTGTGTCTTTCATGAAATAAACTCAGTCCTGAGGCTGACCCAGTATGATTCAAGTTTCTCTGTTGACTGTGATATAATGGAGGTAAACAGAACATTGTCACTGTGTTTTCAGTGCCTTCACCTCCAACACTCTTTCTGCACCAACAGAAGTTGAGTGTGAAGTAAGGGGAGGAGGTGATCTAGAAGAGCTATCTCTATAATTTGTCAAGTCACAACTTCTTGAGGTGGCATTATTTTGCTCCAGACATGTATATAATTATTCATAAAACAATGCATTTACATAAAATTGCCAAATTTTCAAGACCAGTCATAAAGAAAGTGCATACACAGAGACTACAAGAACCCTAATCAGAAAAACCTCAGCACAAATTATAAAAATATGGGCAACGTATGTTTATATTCTCCTTCCTTTCCCTTGTTCTTTCTCTTCCTAGAAGAAATAACTGAATTCCCTGCCTTTGGAGCTCTTGGTGCAGCTATAGGAATAATTGTTTACAATCACAGTTTTCTCCCCTTTTCCTTTCCCACTTGCCCACAAATTTACAGGTAATGAATATCTTAGTTGGGGGTTACTTCTTCCCATTCGTAACTATAGAAAATTAAAAACCAGTAGAGATATTGCCAGTAGGTAAGGCTCATACTGATAACACAGAAATAAGCTAAAAACAAGATACTAAAGAGAAGTCTGATGAATGGATAATGAAGATGTGGTAGAGATATGGTATATACAGACAGATCTGGATATATGCATAGATATTATACACACACAATGATATACACATGCTGTGTTTATGTATATAGCACAATGGAATATCAGTGACCAAAAAGAATAAAATCTTGCCATTTGCAACAACCTACACAGAACTAGAATATATTATGCTAAGTCAAGTAAGTCAGAAAAAGACAAATGTAATATGATTTCACTCACATGTGGAGTTTAAGAAACACAACAGATAAACATAGGGGAAGGGAAAGAAAAATTAAGATAAAAACAGAGAGGAAGGCAAACCATAAGATTCTTAACTACACAGAACAAGCTGAGGGTTGCGGGAGGGATGGGGCGGGGGGGATGGGCATTAAGGGGGGCACTTGGTGGGATGAGCACTGGGTGTTATATGTGGGTGATGAATCACAGAGTTCTACTCCTGAAACCAATACTGCACTGTATGGTAACTAACTTGAAATTAAATTAAACACAAAAAGAAAAGAGAACATAACAAGTAATAACGACATGAAGGAGAAGAAACAGTAAAACTAAATTACCAAATAAATCTTAGGCCTCTAACCAGAAAAGACTGACTTAAAACATAAACTAACTGATAAAATCTTTCTAGTTTTAGCTTGAAAAAGCAACAAAAATCCTCTTCTGGCAAAGGAAGTGGGTTAAAACCCAAGGATATTGATGGGAAGTTGTAAGAATGTAGCTTAAAAATACTCTGTTTTGATTCTATTTTTACCTTTTTGATGAGGACTACACCTTAACTTTTGTTTGAAAGATACTCCTATGAAAACAATGCAGCTAAACAGAAGGTTTGCATGAATGTCTGAGAAGTTTTGTTGGTTTTTTAAAAAAACTTTTTGTCATTCTAGGCTAATTTGTGCATTCTGCAAACACTAGATTTTAAAGTTCTTAAGAATAGTTGAATTGTGTTATCACAAACTGAGTTATTCATTAAAATCATTAAGTTGAGGAATTCAGGTTTGTTGTGTTAGAAAAAAGCTAAAAATTCACTGAGGGCAACTGATTTCAATAAAAGAAGAACTCTTGTCTCAATGACAGACACCAGTTGATGCTGTACAGTTAGAGATCAAATAAAGATAACATAATGAAAGTACAGGTACAAGTTTGAGATACTGTCTGCTTCCACTGAATTTTTTTTATCATTTAAAGTTTTTTATTTAGTGGGGCCTGGGTGGCTCAGTCAGTTGAGCGACCAATTCTTGATTTGGCTCTGGTCATGATCTCACAGTTCATGGGTTTGAGCCCCACATGTGCAGAGCCTGCTTCGGACTCTCTCTCTGCCTCTCCCAGCGCCACCCCCACCCCCATAAGTAAAAGAAATAAATGTTTTTTTATTTATTTTAGACAGACAGGCAGAGTGCCTGCAGGTAGGGGAGGGGCAGACGGAGACAGAGAGGATCCCAAGCAGGTTCAGTACTGAGGTGGGGAGCCCATCAAGGGGCTAGAACCCACAAAATGGGAGATCATAATCCGAGCTGAAATGAAGAGTCCAAGCTTTAACCAACTGAGCCACCCAGGCGCCCCCATTTGAATCTTGATTTGAGGCTATTGCTACTGTGGTTTCTGATATGAGAAAGTCAAAGAAATAGCCACTCATCCTTCTACTATTTTCTAAAGAGAGATGAATTTTAAAACTCACATGACAAGCATTAATTTATATTAATTATATTCTCAGCTTAGTTATTTCCTAAATGTTTTAAATCATTAATTAGTAAGTTCAAGGATTTTTCTGTGGAAATCTCCTTGTCCCATAAAAAATCTGCTATGATATTACTAACACAGTAGCACTTAATTAGGGAAAGTGGGAACAAGGCATAAGGGTCGATCTCATTCATACTTATTAAAACAGGCTATCAAAACCTGGGCAAATCTTGAGATTGGCTGATGTTTTAAAGCCAGAGTTGATACAGGCAAGGCAAGAGACTGAGGCAAAAATAAAGGAAGTGCAAAGTGAATCACAAGATGTTCTGGTTACAATTACACAATTGGTTGAGATGGTTGTTCTAGTTCTCAGTCATGCATGACTGATCGAGGACTGTGTTTTGCCAATCCAGAGGGTCAGAAAAAAAGTAGCCTCACTCCTGACTACATCACTGTCAGAATTTCTAGATGGCATTGATGTCACAGAAACAATAGTTTGGAGTCCCAATAGGAGCTGACCAATATGCTCCTTTTGTTGAATGATCGATTGCTGGGTCATGTGGTATGATACGACTATACAGCAGCCCTCAAAACTTTGGAAATTACCTGCAGTGGCAAAGCACAGAAATTCCAGAGCAGAATAATTATGAAACACTGCAGAATGCTTCAGAGACAGAATTGTAAATTACCAAACTCGAGCCTAAACAATGTACCTTTGAATCTAATTACCTACCTTGTCAAGCCAGATAAACCATCTTCTTCTGTTTAGACATTCAGTGTTCTTTCTGGCTTACATCAAGTGCAACAAAAAGTGTTGGCAGAAGCACAAACATAACTGACTTGGCTAGCTAATAGAAAGTCTAAAGCTATTGTGTGGTCCACTGCTACATAGGCTAAAATGATGCTTAGACTTGCATATTCAGCCTCAAAAGCTATCAGAGTCCATTATAACTTCAGCTGAGGTTAATGATACCTTTCTGGCCATGTTTTCCAATTAATGATCACTTACAGAAATCTCCACTTCAGGGATGGCACCATAAAGAGTGAATCAGTGATTCCTCTAGGAAGTTCTTCAGTTGTTAGGTCATGCAAGATTTCCTTGGAAGGGTGAGGAAAAGATGCTAGTACCTGCTGATGATAAACCCGAGTGATGTAGCCACCAAAAAACTGCTAGAACTGTTCACGAATTCAGCAGAATGGCAGGATAGAAAATCAATGCATACAAATCGGTTGTACTCCTATACACCAACAATGAAGCAACAACAAGACAAATCAAGGAATCGATCCCATCTACAATTGCACCAAAACCACAAAATACCTAGGAATACATCTAACCAAAGAGGTGAAAAATCTGTACACTGAAAATGATAGAAAGCTTATGAAAGAAATTGAAGAAGACACAAAAAAACGGAAAAAGATTCCATGCTTCTGGACAGGAAGTACAAATATCGTTAAAATGGCGTTACTACCCAAAGCAATCTACATAGTCAATGAATCCCTATCAAAATAAAACCAGTGTTCTTCACAGAGCTAGAACAAATACTCCTAAAATTTGCACAGAACCAGAAAGACCCAGAATAGCCAAAGCAATCTTGAGAAAGAAAATCAAAGCAGGAGGCATCACAATCCTGGACTTCAAGCTATACTACAAAGCTCTAATCATCAACACAGTATGGTACTGGCACAAGAACAGACACTCAGATCAATGGAACAGAATAGAGAACCCAGAAATGAACCCACAAACGGAGGGCCATTGACTAATGTCACAAACTAATCTTTGACAAAGCAGGAAAGAATATCAATGGAACAAAGACAGTCTCTTCAGCAAGTGCTGCTGGAAAAACTAGACAGCAACATGCAGAAGAATGAACCTGGACCACTTTCTTACACCATACACAAAAATAAACCCAAACTGGATGAAAGACCTCAATGTCAACAGGAAGCCATCAAAATTCCTTGAGGAGAATGCAGGCAAAAACCTCTTTGATCGTGGCTGCAGCAACTGTTACTCAACATGTCTCTGGAGGCAAGGGAAACAAAAGCAAAAATGAACTATTAGGACTTCATCAAAATAAAAAGCTTCTACACAATGAAGGAAACCATCAGCAAAACTAAAAGGCAACAGACAGAATGGGTCAAGCATTTTGCAAACGACATATCAGGTCAAAGGTTAGTATCCAAAATCTAGAAAGAACTTATCAAACTCAACCCCCAAAAAACAAAGAACCTAGTGACGAAATGGGCAAAAGACATGAACAGACACTTCTACAAAGAAGACATCCAGATGGCCAACCGACACATGTAAAAATGCTCCACGTCACTCACCATCTGGGAAATACAAATCAAAACCACCATGAGCTACCACCTCACACATGTCAGAATGGCTAACATTAACAACTCAGGCAGGGCACCTGGGTGGCTCAGCCGGTTAAGCATCTGACTCAGATTCAGGTCATGATCTCAGTGTGTGAGTTCGAGCCCCATGTCGATCTCTGTGCAGACAGCGTGGAGCCTGGAGCCTACTTACAGTTCTGTGTCTCCCTCTCTCTCTGCCCCTCCCCGGCTCGCTCTCTCTCTCTCTCTCTCAAAAAATAAACATTAAAAATTTTTTGAAAAAAACTCAGGCAACAACAGATGTTGGCAAGGATGCAGAGAAAGAGGATCTCTTTTGTATTGCTGGTGGGAACGCAAACTGGTGCAGCCACTCTGGAAAACAGTATGCAGTTCCTCCAAAAATTAAAAATACAACTGCCCCTGCCCCATCCATGCTCTCTCTCACTTTCTCTCTCTCTGTGAAAAATAAACTTTAAATATTTTTTAAAAATTAAAATTAAAATTAATATAGAACTACCCTACGACCCAGCAATTGCACTACTAGGTACTTATCCAAGGGATACAGGTGTGCTATTTCGAAGGGACACGTGCACCCCAATGTTTATAGCAGCACTATCAACAATAGACCAAGTATGGAAAGAGCCCAAATGTGCGTTGATGGATGAATGGATAAAGAAGATGTGGTACACATATAAAATGGAGTATTACTCGGCAATCAAAAAGAAAGAAATCTTGCCGTTTCAACAACATGGATGAACTAGAGGCTATTATACTAAGCAAAATTAGTCAGTCAGAGAAAGACAAATAACATATGACCTCACTCATATGAGGACTTAAGACACAGAACAGATGAACATAGAGGAAGGGAAGCAAAAATAATTTAATAACAGGGACGGGGACAAAACATAAGAGACTCTCCGATACGGAGAACACACAGGTTACTGGAAGGGTTGTGGGAGGGGGAATGGGCTAAATGGGTAGGGGGCATTAGGGAATCTACTCCTGATATCATTGTTGCACTAACTTGAATGTAAAGTTAAAACAAAACAAACAAAAAGCCCTGAGTAATGTAGTACATTAGTTCCTTGTAGTATTGGACCATATCTCCTTGCATCAGAGTGGAGTCTAAGAACAGATGATATTCTAAGATGCACAGATTGGCCTGTTATGAAGCCATCAATAGACTATGAGCTAAGGAAGCTGAAATATTTCTGAAAGGTTTGAATAATTTTAAATTCTATTTGTCTTACAAGCACCAGGTGATGTACAGAATTGTTGAATCACTACACTATACACCTGAAACTAACATACTACTGTATGTTAAGTAACTGGCATTAAAATAAAAAATTTTTAAAAAGACAAAAAAAAAAAAAAAGAAAGAAAAGGAAAAGAAAGAATTCCATTTGTCATTTCTCCTAGGCCAGAAGATGGGAGATGGTATGAATAGTGGAGTTTTCATGTACATGAGAATGTCTTGCATACGTCTTTAATGACAGCCTCGTCACTCCCCAAGTGGGAAACTGAGGATACTTTTGCCAGTGTCAGAGACATGGATCGCTAACAAGGATGTTGACCGTTCTGAAAACAAACACAGAAAAATAAAACATATTCATATCCCATTGCAGGCAGTAATAATATGAAGTCAGTTTGGATGTATTCAAATGGGCTGTGAGATTCTGGCTCCCACATATGCCTAATCTTGACAGTTTTCCCATGATTATATCATTGGAAAATTAGGCATGTCTTAGAAATACTCTAAGTGATTTTTCTAAAATTTCCCTAGCAGTGTTGATTTACAATGATGGATAACTTGTCCTTACTATGATGGGTAAGTTCACGTAGAGTCAAAACAAAGTTCTCTTAAAATCATCAGGGACTACAACACATGTATCCTGGAAGTGACCGAGATTATCTTCATGGAATCTACATCCATATCATTTCCAATATTCCTTCTTGAGGTTCCAAACGAATTTTGGCTCTCCGTGACCTTTTCAAACTCCTCCAAAGTCCTATTTAGGGGAAGTATCACAGAAACAAGCACCTTTGTAAGGGCTTTCTACTATAACTCCTTGCATGGAACATATTCTCACTTACACAGCAACTCCATTGTCCCTAGCATCTCCAATCATCTGGCTTAGTCGAAAACACGAAGATAATTCTAAAATGGAAACTAGTCAAATTTGCATTATAAGACAACTAATTGCAATGCTTTTTAATTTACATGCTCCTTTAAATTTTATCTGGTGTGGATACAAGAAGGGTATTTGCAAATCCTTGATCAGAATGGAAAATAAGGGCCCTAAAAATGTTAGCACATAACAGCTGAAGAAGAGTCATATTAAATACATCAGACTCATATTTCCAGGTTGTAAACAGTCATTTTAATTAAATGACTACTAAGAGATAAAAATATAGGTGCCTAGGGATCCAAATCTAGGGATTTTCACATTATTCCACAAATTCTCATTAATGAGGTCTTCCCCTTGGCTGTATCTCTGATTTGAAAAGCATATTAATTTAATCAATTGGCACCATAGAGATTGAGCAAAGATCCTAATGTCACTTCGTGCTTCAGTCCATCTGTTGTTAATCAACATGAAGGAAGTCTTTTTCTCATTTCATTCTTTGTCTCCTTTTCACTGACTTAAAATGAAAATAGACTACCTTTCTTTCTCCCAAGACTCAACTCTCTTGGACAAGGGCAGTTTCTATTATTCATATACCATCTATGCATAACTCGTGCAACACTACTACATAGAGAGTGGACAGTCAGCTACGATTAAGAGGCACATAGACCAAATCTACACTAAACCTGCCATGTTTTCCCATGTAAATATTGTCCTATTTGGCTATTTTATAAAAAGGCTAGGAGGATTTTAACTTTCTTTTGTGTGACTGGTTTTCAGGGCTTGGCTCTAAGTCAGCCTACAGGACGTTATTTGTAACTCCTCCAGTTGGTCTCACTCTGATTTCCAACAATAACTGCTCCCCAGGGTTAAAATACAAATCAGCCAAAGTATCTCCTCATAAGCTACGCAGAGAATTAGGGATTGCCATGGTAACCTCCATTTCTAAAGGGCAGAGCAATTGGATATGAAAGCATCTTGATAGCCCCAGTGATACCAAACGCAGAGACTGACCCAAACCCATTCAATGAATAAAGGATCTGGAGACCATTAAGATAGAACTTCCTTTCAGAAAGGATGATAAAATGTATAATTATCTATGAGTTCACCAAAGATATACCAGGAGAAAGGCAATGCAATTTTTGAGACTAAAAACCATGCCTGTTAGAATTCTTTTAGAGGTCAACTATAAAGGCGAATAAACTACCACTAGTGATTATGATTTACATACAAGCTAGCAAAATGGAAGAAGATGGCGGCAAAGGAGGACGCTGGGCTCACCGCGTCCTGCTGATCACTTAGATTCCACCTACACCTGCCTAAATAACCCAGAAAACCGCCAGAGGATTAGCAGAACGGAGTCTCCAGAGCCAAGCCCAGACGAGAGGCCCACGGAAGAGGGTAGGAAGGGCAGAGAGGCGGTGCGCCCTACACGGACTGGCGGGAGGGAGCCAGGGCGGAGGGGCAGCCCGCCGGCCAAGCAGAGCCCCCGAGTCTGGCTTGCAAAAGCGGAGGGGCCGGACACAGTGTGTTCAGACAGCAAGCAGGACTTAACATCTGGGAGGTTATAAATTAACAGCTCTGCTCAGAGAGCAGGAGGGCTGGAGGACAACGGGAAGGAGAGTTGTTGAGCCCAGGCTGACAGAGCACAGCTTGGTGGGGAACAAAGGTGCTCGCCAGCACAATGTCCCTCGCTCATCCCCCAGCCAAAATCCCAAAGGGAACTAGTTCCTGTCAGGGAACCTGCTTGCACCGCGCAAACACCCAACCCTGTGCTTCTGCGGATCCATCCCTCTGGCGGCGGAGGGTATGACTCCCTCCCAGTGCCACAGGGCCCCTTCCAAAAGCTGATCAAAAAATGATAAGCGAGCTGAGCCTGCCCCTCCCGCCCCCATGCACCTTGTCGATCCACCCCAGCTAATACGCCAGATCCCCAGCACCACAAGCCTGGCAGTGTGCAAGTAGCCCAGATGTGCCATGCCACCCGACAGTGAATTCCACCGCTAGGAGAGGGGAAGAGACAGCACACACCAGTCTAACTGTGGCCCCAGCGGTGGGCAGGGGGCAGACATCAGGTCTGACTGCAGCCCCGCCCACCAACCCAAGTCATTCAAGACACCACAGGAGAAGTGCCCTGCAGTTCCGCACCACTCCAGCAACTATCCAAAATGAGAAAACAGAAGAATTCCCCACAAAAGAATCTCCAGGAATACTGACAGCTAACGAACTGATCATAAAGGATTTAAACAATATAATAGAAACTGAATTTAGAATAATAGTCATAAAATTAATCACTGTGCTTGAAAACAGTATAAAGACCAGCAGAGAATCTCTTGCTACAGAGATCAATGGACTAAGGAACAGCCAGGAGGAGCTAAAAAATGCTATAAATGAGCTGCAAAATTAAATGGAGATGACCATGGCTCAGATTGAAGAGGCAGAGAAGACAATAGGGGAACTAGAAGATAAAATTATGAAAAATGAGGAAGCTGAGAAAAAGAGAGATAAAAAAATCCAGGAGTATGAGGGGAAATTTAGAGAACTAAGTGATGCACTAAAGAGACATAATGTACGCATAATTGGTATTCCAGAGGAGGAAGAGAGAGGGAAAGGTGCTGAAGGTGTACTTGAAGAAATTATAGTTGAGAACTTCCCTGATCTGGGGAAGGAAAAAGGCATTGAAATCCAAGAGGCACAGAGAACTCCCTTCAGACATAACTTGAATCGATCTTACGCACGACATATCGTAGTGAAACTGGCAAATTACAAGGATAAAGAGAAAATTCTGACAGCAGCTAGGGATAAACGTACTCTAACATATAAAGGGAGACCGATAAGACTTGTCACCTGTAGCTCTACTGAAACTTGGCAGGCCAGAAAGGAACAGCAGGAAATCTTCAAAGTGATGAAGGGAAAAAATGTACAGCCGAGAATCCTTTATCCAGCAAGTCTGTCATTTAGAATAGAAGGAGAGATAAAGGTCTTCCCAAACAAACAAAACCTGAAGGAATTCGTCACCAATAAACCAGCCCTACAAGAGATCCATCCTAAGGGGGGATCCTGTGAGACAAAGTACCAGAGACATCACTACAAACATGAAACCTACAGACATCACAATGACTCTAAACCCATATCTTTCTATAATAACACGGAACGTAAATGGACTAAATGCGCCAACCAAAAGACAAAGGGTATCAGAATGCATAAAAAAACAAGACCCATCTCTTTGCTGTCTACAAGAGACTCATTTTAGACCTGAGGACACGTTCAGATTGAAAGTGAGGGGATGGAGAACTATTTATCATGCTACTGAAAGTCAAAAGAAAGCTGGAGTAGCCATACTTATAGCAGACAAACTAAACTTCAAATTAAAGGCTGTAACAAGAGATGAATAAGGGCATTATATGATATTTACAGGGACTATCCATCAGGAAGAGCTAACAATTATAAATGTCTATGTGACGAATACAGGAGCCCCCAAATATATAAATCAATTACTCACAAACATAAGCAAACTTATTGATAAGAATGTGCTAATTGCAGGGGACTTTAACACCCCACTTACAACAATGGATAGATCATCTAGACACATGGTCAATAAAGAAACAAGGGCCCTGAATGATACATTGGATCAGATGGACTTGACAGATATATTTAGAACTCTGTATCCCAAAGCAACAGAATATACTTTCTTCTCGAGTGCACATGGAACATTCTCCAAAAGAGATCACATGCTGGGTCACAAAACAGCCCTTTATAAGTATACAAGAATTGAGATCATACCATGCATACTTTCAGACCACAATGCTATGAAGCTTGAAATCAACCACAGGAAAAAGTCCGGAAAACCTACAAAAGCATGGAGGTTAAAGAACATCTTACAAAAGAAAGAATGGGTCAACCAGGCAATTAGAGAAGAAATTTTAAAATATATGGAAACAAACGAAAATGAAAATACAACAATCCAAACGCTTTGGATGCAGCAAAGGCAGTCCTGAGAGGAAAAGACATTGCAATCCAGGCCTATCTCAAGAAACAAGAAAAATCCCAAATACACAATAACAGCACACCTGAAAGAAATAGAAGCAGAGCAGCAAAGATACCCCAAAACCAGCAGAAGAAGAGAAATAATAAAGATCAGAGCAGAAATAATATAGAATCTAAAACAACAGTAGAGCAGATCAACGAAACCAAGAGTTGGTTTTTTGAAAAAATAAACAAAATTGATAAACCTCTAGCCAGGCTTCTCAAAAAGAAAAGGGAGAGGACTCAAATAGATAAAATCATGAATGAAGATGGAATTCTTACAACCAATCCGTCAGAAATACAAGCAATTATCAGGGAATACTATGAAAAATTATACAGTTTGTTGTTTGTCCAACAAACTGGACAATCTGGAAGAAATGGACAAATTCCCAAGCACCCACACACTTCCAAACTCATACAGGAAGAAATAGAAAATTTAAAAAGACCCATAACCAGCAAATAAATTGAATCAGTTATCAAAAATCTCCCAACAAATAAGAGTCCAGGACCAGATGGCTTCCCTGGGGAAGTCTACCAGACATTTGAAGCAGAGATAATACCTATCCTTCTCAAGCTGTTCCAAAAAATAGAAAGGGAAGGAAACTTCCAGACTCATTCTATGAAGCCAGCATTACTTTGATTCCTAAAACAGACAGAGACCCAGCAAAAAAAGAACTACAGGCCAATATCCCTGATGAATATGGATGCAAAAATTCTCTAGAAGATACTAGCAAATCGAATTCAACAGCATATAAAAAGAATTATTCACCATGATCAAGTGGGATTCATTCCTGGGCTGCAGGGCTGGTTCAACATTTGCAAATCAATCAATGTGATGCATCACATTAATAAAAGAAAAGATAAGAACCATACGATCCTGTCAATCGATGCAGAAAAAGCATTTGACAAAATTCAGCATCCTTTCTTAATAAAAACCCTCAAGAAAGTCGGGATAGAACATACCTAAACATCTTAAAAGCATTTATGAAAAGCCCACAGCTAATATCAACCTCAATGCGGAAAAACTAAGAGCTTTCCCCCTGATATCAGGAACATGACAGGGATGTCCACTCTCACCGCTCTTGTCTAACATAGTGTTAGAAGTTCTAGCATCAGCCATCAGACAACAAAAGGAAATCAAAGGCATCAAAATTGGCAAAGATGAAGCCAAGCTTTCACTTTTTGCAGATGACATGATATTATACATGGAACACCCAACAGACTCCACCAAAAGTCTGCTAGAACTGATACATGAATACAGCAAAGTTGCAGGATACAAAATCAATGTACAGAAATCAGTTGCATTCTTATACACTAACAATGAAGCAACAGAAAGACAAATAAAGAAACTGATCCCATTCACAATTGCACCAAGAAGCATAAAATACCTAGGAATAAATCTAACCAAAGATGTAAAGATCTGTATGCTGAAAACTATAGAAAGTTTATGAAGGAAATTGAAGAAGATATAAAGAAATGGAAAAACATTCCGTGCTCATGGATTGGAAGAATATTGTTAAAATGTCAATACTACCCAAAGCCATCTATACATTCAGTGCAATCCCAATCAAAATTGCACCAGCATCCTTCTCGAAGCTAGAACAAGCAATCCCAAAATATGCATGGAACCACAAAAGACCCCAAATAGCCCAAGTAATATTGAAGAAGACCAAAGTGGGAGCCATCACAATCCGACTTTAGCCTCTACTACAAAGCCGTAATCATTAAGACAGCATGGTATTGGCACAAAAACAGACACATAGACCAACGGAATAGAATACAGACTCCAGAATTGGACCCACAAACAACTGGCCAACCAATCTTTGACAAAGCAGGAAACAATACCCAATGGAAACAAGACAGTCTCTTTAACAAATGGTGCTGGGAGAACTGGACAGCAACATGCAAAAGAATGAAATGAGGAAACTTTCTGACACCATTCACAAAAATAAACTCTAAATGGATAAAGGACCTGAATGTGAGACAGGAAACCATCAAAACCCTAGAGGAGAAAGCAGGAAAAAAACTCTCTGACCACAGCCGCAGCAATTTCTTACTTGACACATCTCCAAAGTCAAGGGAATCAAAAGCAAAAATGAACTATTGGGACCTCATGAAGATAAAATGCTTCTGCACAGCAAAGGAAACAATCAACAAAACTAAAAGGCAACCAACGGAATGGGAAAAGATATTTGCAAATGACCTATCGGACAAAGGGCTAGTATCCAAAATCTATAAAGAGCTCACCTAACTCCACACTAGAAAAACAAATAATCCAGTGAAGAAATGAGCAGAAAACACGAATAGACACTTCTCTAAAGAAGACATCCAGATGGCCAACAGGCACATGAAAAGATGCTCAACGTCACTCCTCATCAGGGAAATACAAATCAAAACCATACTCAGATACCAACTCACACCAGTCAGAGTGGCTAAAATGAACAAATCAGGAGACTATGGATGCTGGCGAGGATGTGGAGAAATGGGAACCCTCTTGCACTGTTGGTGGGAATGCAAACTGGTGCAGCCGCTCTGGAAAACAGTGTAGAGGTTCCTCCAAAAATTAAAAATAGACCTACCCTATGACCCAGCATTAGCACTGTTAGGAATTTACCCAAGGGATACAGGAGTACTGATGCATAGGGGCACTTGTACCCCAATGTTTATAGCAGCACTTTCAACAATACCCAAATTACGGAAAAAGCCTAAATGTCCATCAACTGATGAATAGATAAAGAAATTGTGGTTTACATACACAATGGAATACCACCTGGCAATGAGAAAAAATGAAATATGGCCTTTTGTAGCAACACGGATGGAACTGTAGAGTGTTACAGATACCATATGTTTTCACTCTTATGTGGATCCTGAGAAATTTAACAGAAGACAATGGGAGAGGGAAAGGAGGAAAACAAAAAAAAAAGTGAGGGAGGGAGGGAGCCAAACCCTAAGAGACTCGTAAAAACTAAGAACAAACTGAGGGTTGATGGAGGGTAGGAGGGAGGACATTGTGGGTGATGGGTAATTAGGAGGGCACCTGTTGGGATGAGCACTGGGTGTTGTATGGAAACCATTTGACAATAAATTTCATATTAAACACACACACGCACACACAAAACAAACAAACGTTAAAAAAATTTTTAAGTGGATATACTTTTTAGCAGGTAAAAATCTTTTGGGAGAAATTAAAATGTGAATAAAGAATTTAAATGATTATGATCCCCTATTGATTCTAAATATATCAATCTCTAAAGGAAGTAATCTGAGATACAGATAACATATATAAGATTTTCAAGCAGAGTACAAAATTAAAGATAATCTTATTGGTCAATAACAGAGCAATAACAAATATAATTATGATTCTCATATAATGCAGTAGTATGTATGTATTTAAAATTATTTTGTACTACACCATTTGATAATGTGAAAAACTTCTCTGAATGTAATATTCATCAAAAAGGCAGGCAGGATAAAATGCAGAGACCATTAAATGTCCCTTTTATAAATATCTATTTGTATTTAGGCAGAGGAAAACACTACAAATTAGCATATCAAAATATTGCCACTAATTATCTCCACATAGTGATTTTATGGGTGACTTCTACTTCATCTCTAATTCAAAGGAAGCTTTTCTTTTTATTAGAAGAAAAAAATTGTATTAGAAAAAATAGTACTTTCTTAAGTAATAAAACATGGAGGAATTCACATCAGAAATCATGGAAAATACACTCTTCTTAGAACCAGAAATGTATTTATCAATACCCTTTCGATTATACAGGACAAAACCACACCTCACACAAACTTAAGCAAGAAGGTTAATGTATTCGCCCATTTATTAGCTCAGCTGGTCACCAAATTCATTGGTGGGCAAGAATGAAGCTGAATGCCAAAGACTGTTGGAACCAAGAAACTGGCTACTGCCAAGCTTCTATCTGTAAATCCTGTGTCTTTTTCCACATAAGTTTTTTCAGTATCCCAGACTTGATTTTTGACAGCAGGAAATATGATGGCCAGCAGTTTCTCCATATCACAGCTCAAAAAGGGATGAGCTTGTTTTCTCTCCGTTCTTGGGTCTACGATCCTGAGGAAAAGCTCAGATTTGGCCCATCTTGGTCAGAGGCTCATACCTGAAGCCTTCACCTATGGCTAAGAGATGTGTCATCAAGACTTGGTTCAGAAGCATCCTTTAAGCAAACAGAAGTCGTCAGAGAGGTAGGATTTACATGTCGCCTTCAGTCATATGACATGACATGGTTACGGCAAGACAAAGCTACATTTACCAGGAGAAGCAGGTTGCTGATTTGAGCAAATGACAGACTAGATGTCCACTAAAAGTAGTTATTTCTTCAGAGTACAAAGAATGACCTTTAAAATTAAGTGATACAGAAAATCTTCAGGTACTATGCAGTTGGCGAATCTGTCTTATCATACATACAGGCCTGATAGAAGAGAACAAAGACATAAGATTGGGAGGAATAGAAATTTTTTTAAATCAGAGAGGAATCTGGCAATCCCTGCTAGCCTACTGAACATTATTTAATCAGTAAAAGAGAAACCTGGAATCTCCCCTTTAAAGACACTACTTCCAAACAAATCTTAGGAGACTGAGTATAAGTGCTAGTTACTAAACTGTTTTCCAAGTATCCATCAGGGGTGTCAAAAATAATGAATGAGTGATAAAAAGAGCAATGGAAATCGAAAGAAAACACAAAAAATTAGCAAGTGACATTGTAATTTCATTAATAAGGACCACTTACAAGACAATAGGAATACTGATAAACTGGTTAAGGACTATGTGTAAGGATACATAAGGTTCAGAGTTATTTGTACTACATCTCTGAGAATGAGACTCGGTTCTTCTCTGTTAAAATGGATATGAACTGAAATTTCTAAATCCATGTATGCAAATCCCACATTCTTATAGAATATAATACAGTCATATACAAAACACCTCCAAAACTAAAACTTAGCTTGCAATGACTCAAACCCTGTAAATGCAATGGGAATAGTATTATTTCAGAAGAAGAAAAAGGAAGAACCTGGCTAGTTACAAACAAAAATGATAACGAATCTTAAAGAACATAGGAGTTAGATAGTCTGAAACAGAGTACAAACAAAAGTCAAAAGGTAAATCTTGTGAGACCAACCAGCTCTGTCCGACAGAAAGGCGGTCTGGCCTAAGGATCCATTATTTTTCTACTTCTGATGGCAGGCCTATCCTCAAAGGCATCAAAATCTCATGTGATTATTTGAGTGTCCAGCTGACTCCTCTTACTCCGTTTCCCTCCTCATTAATGTCCTTACCATCACTTGACTTCTCATACATTTCCCTTCACTGAATTAATCAATTAGGCTTACATGAAAGTTCAGACCATTTGCTGATCTTTTACAGCAAATTAATCAAACGACACCTTGACATACGTATATATTTCTATCTAGTATCAATTTATTTAGTGTCAATCAGCATTCCCTTATGTAACGCACTCAGACACTGAAGAGACACAATTTTGAATTCTAGACCACAGTAAATTCATCAAGGTAATGTCTCCCGAGAGACAAGCAATTGTCCTTCTCTGGGAGCTACTTGTTTTTACACCACATGCTTCCTTCAACCAACCATAGGCAGCAACACAATTTCTCAGTTAAGATTTTTTAAGACCCTTGTTATTTTAATCTGGGACAACTCAAGGGTAGTAAGGTACTTGGAATCTGGTATTCAAACTATAGATATGTAATGTTACTTCAAGTCAGTAAGGAAATTTTGTAATACTTGTGTCATTTAAGAAATCCTTCTATAAATAATAAACCGACTACACATTTTCCTCATTGCCACTTTCATCTCTTTGTTCCTGAATGTATAGATGACTGAATTAAAAAAAGGAGTGAGAACTGCATCAAAGACAACAAGATATTTGTCTAGGTGTGAGGTGGGGTGAGGCCAGATATAAACAAAGATGCAAGGGCCGAAGAACAAAATCACCACCATGACATGAGTTGACAAAGTGGAGAGGGCCTTAGATGTGCCTGCTGAAGAGTGTTTCCGAACAGTGATCAGGATAGAAATGTACGAGACAATCAATATGAAGAATGATCCCAGAGATATGAACCCACTGTTGGCTATGACCATGAACTCTAGACGGTAGGTGTCTGTGCAGGCAAGTCTGATGAACCGAGGAAAGTCACAGTAAAAGCTGTCTAACACATTAGGGCCACAGAATGGCAATGTTATTACAAAACCCAGTTGAATCACAGAGTGGGTCAAGCCAATTACCCAGGCAGCAACTGTAAGCAAAATACACATTTTTCGGTTCATAATAGTCAAATAGTGCAGAGGCTTGCATATGGCAACATATCTGTCAAAGGCCATGGCGATGAGCAGCACCATCTCCACGCCACCAATGACGTGGATGAAGAAGATTTGAGCGATGCAGCCACCAAAGGAGATGACCTTACGCTTTCTGAAAAGGTCATAAATCATCTTCGGAGAAATGACAGAAGAAATTCCCAGGTCAATGAAGGACAGGTTGACCAACAAAAAGTACATGGGGGAGTGTAAGTGAGGGTCAGAAATCACAGTGAGCATTATGAGGGAGTTTCCCATCATGCTTGCCACATAAACCATAGAGGAGAACACAAAGAGGAGAAGTTGGATCTCCCAGGAATCGGTGAGTCCCAGGAACACAAACTCTGACACCACAGAGTGATTTGCTCTATCCATTGATTTATCCGCTAGAATGTTTCCAGACAAAAGAAAATAACAAGAAACTAAAATGAGAATGTTAATAAAGTTCTACATTAAAATGAATAATCAATCAAGGCTATTCACATTGTGAAAACAAGGTGTCCCCTCAATTCCTTCTCAGGGTCATTATTAAATATGCATTTTACTGGGGTCACCTAAAGCAGTTGAGTCACTTCCACGTGCAATATTCCTAACACCATGGCTGCCAGGACTATCGATCTATAAACAAGACAATGAAGCAAATATGAAAACATAGATGTATATAGCAAGGATCGGGAGGGGCAGGCAAGGTGGTGCATGCAACAGAAACAGAAAAACAAAGAAGAGGTAAAGACTGCATTTGCCAGAATTCACTGCTATTGCTTTTTTTTAGTATTTTAAGTTTATGCATTTATACTGAGTGAGACAGAGACAGAGACAGCACCAGAGGGGGAGAGCAGAGAGAGAGGAAAAGAGAGAGAGAGACAGAGAAGGAGGGACGGGGGGGGGTGGGGAGGGGTAAAAGAGGGAGAAAGAGAGAGAATCCCAAGCAGGCTCCATGGTGCCAGCAAACAACCTGATGCAGGGCTTGAACCCACCAACCATGAGATCATGACCTAAGCCAACCTCAGATGCTTAATTGACTGAGCCACCCAGGCACCCCTCACTGGTACTATTTGAACTGTTCATACAACAATTCCTCAGTCATTCAAGTCGTCTTATTTCTTACCCTCAACTCATCTCAGACACATATTATGTCTCTTGTAGTAGGTCTTATACCACTACCTACAATCACTTTTGCAATTCACACTAAGCCCACAGGGTAGTGGCAAGCTAAGGAAACCTGACTTAGGATATAGAGGTGACTTGGGTGTATGCCAGGACCAAGGGCAGAATAGATGTTGATGGCACAGAGTACTTGCATGAAACCCAGAAACTAGAAGTACCTAGAAAGATGGTTAGCAGGACTCGCCCGAGATGTGCAAGGAGAATGGGGTGTTATGGGAAGTCAGGGAAGTTAAGGAAGCCAATGCCATTTATCTGTCCAGAGTCTTTATAATCTCTGAAGTGTGTGAACCTTGGTTATAGCTATTGGAGCCCTAAGCTTTGGGAGTTTGGATGAAGATATGCCCACTAATTTCACAGTTACCACATAACCATGACTCTCTGCTATCCTTCCATCAACCTTGGCCTTTAATTTTTCTTATCTCCTCTCTTCCATTTCAATTCTCTCAATTGTCTGTGATCCAATGCCAAGTCTGATGGTTCCCTGCCCCTAATTTTGCATGACTACATGAATCTCTCTACTTGTTACCTATTTTTTTCAGACTAAAATGTTGCCATGTAGGAGATATATTCTCTTGCCTGTGTGTCCAACTCTGCATCTCCAGCCCTCTGGTTCCCAGAATACTTAGATTTGCTGCTAAAAAGCAAGGTGATCTGAAAAAAAGGGGTAGGTTGCAGAATAAACAGTAAGTACTGGTAAAATAAAGATACACGAATGCACAAAAAGCCTCATAACTGGAACCAAAAGGAAAGAGTAAGAAAAACCTAGCAATAGAAAAAAAAAATGGATTCCAAAGCTTTTCCTTTTATTTAAAAAAAAATTTTAATATTTATTTTTGAAGGAGAGAGACAGAGCATGAGCAGAGGAGGGGCAGAGAGAGAGAGGGACACACAAAATCTGAAGCAGGCTCTAGGCTCCGAGCTGTCAACACAGAGCCCAATGTGGGTATCGAAGTCACAAGCCATGAGATCACGACCTGAGCCGAAGTAGGATGCCCAAATGACTGAGCCACTCTGGTGCCCCTTGTCCTTTAATATGTGTATTTATATATGCACACATGTGCACACCTCAGTTGTACATGAGTGAAATCAGTCATAAAAATACCCCACAGACGCGTCTGGGTGGCTCAGTTGGTTAAGCGTCCACAGCTCAGGTCATGGTCTCGCAGTGTATGAGTTCGAACTCGATGCTGGATTCCGTGCCGCCCTCTCTTTCTGCCCCTCCCCCACTCACACTCTTGTCTCTCTCTTTCCCAAAAATAAACATTAAAAATTATTATCCCACTAACTCATTCATGATTACCTAGTCCAAGCTAATAATTTACAAAGGAGAAAACAGTAGTCCAGGGAGGAAAAAACAACTACTTACAGAGAATCCAGGTTTTCTAATCTAAAAATGACTTCAGACTCCATATGCTAGAAAAATGATAAAGTGAGAAGAGGTATGCCAAACCTAGATCTACTTAGTCCAAAACAGCAGCCACTCCTTTCATATGGTTATTAAGTGAAATTAAAAATCTATTTCCTTGGTTGCACTAGCCACATTTCAAGTGCCCAAAGCCTCCTATGGCTAGTCGTTAAGTATAGGGTAGTACAATATAGAACACTTGCAAACCTTACCCATCCCTTAAAGGTAAATCAAAATCCCATTTCCTCTATGAAAATTTTCCTAGTAACCACACTTTATACAAACATCTCTTCTCTCTTATTCCTAGAAGTCAGGAAATTTAAACTTTAATGGAAAAATAATAATTAACCACATTAAAAATAAACCACAATATATAGCATCATAGGAGACATTCCAGATGTCTACTTTTGGACAAGAAAGACACACAAGAATCTGTGAAATTCAGAGACATCTTTACAAAGCAGAAAGTGTTGTCAGTTTTGAAAAACCAGTAGGAGTTTAATAAGCTAAGAGGGGAAAGGAAAGCCTTTTAAGAAGAGATAATAACTGCTCTCTTATTAGAGCAAATCCTTTGCTACTAATCATAATTCCTCAATGGTTTCAATTTCTTTAACATTTTATTTCTTTTTGAGACAGCACCAGCGAAGGAGGGACAGAGAAAGAGGGGGAACAGAGGATCCAAAGTGGGCTCAGAGCCAGCAGCCCAATGTGGGGCTCAAACTCACGAACTGTGAGAAAATGACCCGAGCCGAAATGAGACTCTCAACCGACTGAGTTACCCAGGGTGCCCCCTCAATGGTTTCAATTACAGATTTTCTCTCCTCAAATATATTATAAGTTTGAAGAGGAAAAGGACCATTTCTTCTGGTTCTTGTGTTTCCTAAAATACAAAATAAGTAGCAAGGATATCCTGATCATTTAGTTGATAACACTTCTCTGAAGTACAACCATTTTCTCAAGTCCATCATTTTTCAGTTTCTGTTTTTCTCATCTACCATGTTTTTCCATGAAGTCCAGCATGCATAAAGGAACTCTTCACATTCAAAACTAAGCATTAACATAGTTCCCAATCACTCCCTAAAGGATGCCTGGTATTCTTGCTATAAATTTCTACTTGGGAATAGGCAAGCCTCATCTCAACTCTTATAATGGTTCATGGTTTAACTTTATGAAGTTTTAGAAAACAAGAAGCAGCACGTAAAAGGAAAAGGAAGACCGGGCGTGAGGTGGCAGGTTCCAGTAACAGCCAACATATCAGGAAATTTACAGTTTCTATTTTCCAGGCTTCACGATATAATTAGTAGTCATCTTCCATGCCATTGTTAAAGTCAGAAAAAAAATAATGATTTTTTTTCACTATATTTTAAAAGTTTCTAAAACATTTAACAATGCAATCTTAGAGTTGGAAAAGTATACATTATTTTCATGGTGCATCTTTACTAAGGACTTTCACACATTTGATGCTTGTAATTATCTGTAGGGGTGGATATATCTGATAGAATTGTTTTCATTTATAAATGAAATATCTCAAATTCAAAAAAGTAACTTACCTAAAAACATAGTTACTTGGTTTGAAATCAAATACCAGGTCTTCTGATTCCAAATCCAGTGCTATCTTGGCTACATCAAGAAAATATGGATGTTTGCTCATGGTCTAAAAAAATGATACCTCCTATAAACTTTAACCAAGAATACAAAAAAAAAAAAAAAAGTACACCATAAACTGGCACAATGTTATAGGTCATTATATTTCAGTAAATGTGGAAAGAATTCCATTTTACTCAGAAAAATATTCTATCCCACCCACATAAACATTTAATACATATATAAATTAACTTACCGAAGGTTTTATAGCTACAGAGACAAGACTTAAACCTACATATTAGTGTACAAGTTAAAGGGAAGGGACAAAGATGGTTGCTGATTAGAATGGGGGGTAAAAACCAAAATCCACCAAAGTTTTGGAGCCAAAGATTCACCAAAGTCTGGCCTATTTATTCGTAAAAAGTCATGGTGATTGACAGACAAGAAATATCCCAGCTAGAGACAAAAACGTAGAAGCCATCCAAAATTTGAAGTTATGAGAAGGAAATAATTATTTAAAGGATAACATATAAACAGATAAGAGAAAGCTAATGGAGGAAACATGCATGGCCAAAAAAGAACAAATACATAGTATTTGTTATCATTATTATATTGCTAGTACTACTATTTTTACATATTATGTGCCTTTTATTTTTTTTTTTTCATTTTTTTAATGTGTATTTTTGACAGAGAGAGAGAGACAGAGCATGAGCGTGTGAGGGGCACAGAGAGGAGGAGACACAGAATCCAAAGCAGGCTCCAGGCTCTGACCTGTCAGCACAGGCTCCCCTATTATCTGCCTTTTAAAAGCCCTGCTTCTATATACAAAAATCAGGGATATAGGAATGTCAAAGAATTAAGGAACTGCTCATTTTCATACGCTAACCAGTGATCAAATTGAGAAGACTAAGTAAAAGCCATAGACTTAGGGCTGAGCTATCGCTGGTGCCATTCAAGAGAGCAGAGAAAATCAAAACAGAGAAAGTCATGATTTTAGGGAGATAACCAATGGTGCCAAAGTGGAGAAAGTAAAATCAGGAACTGACAAATAATGTCAATCATCTAGGGGAAGAGGTTTGGGAAGGGGGGGAATGGGGAGATAAGGCAATATGCTATGTGCAGAAAATGTGTAGAGTGACAGATATCTACAGTAATGAGATAAAGGGGTTCCAAACAACTCTGAGGATCTGGATGAAGCTGGGTATCACAAACTTAGACAAAAGCCAGAGGAAATCTTTTTGTGACACCATTCAGAAATGTTCACGAACTGATACCCAGAATTTTAGAGCAGTGTATTTATTTGGCACAATAAGGAGAATGGGGTATCAAAACAGTCAGAGATCCTTTGTTCATTATTTTTGCTTCCTAAATTATACATATGAGCGAGATCATGTGGCACTTGTCTTTCTCTTATTTTGCTTAGCATTATACTCTCTCAATCCATCCATGTTGTTGCAAATGGCAAGGTTTCATTCTTTTTATGGCTGAACAATATTCCATTGTGTATGTATTTACCACATCTTCTTTATCCATTCAGATATAGATAGACACTTTGTTTCCATAACTTGCCTATTGTAAATAATGCTGCAATAAACACAGGAGTGCATACATCCTTTTGACTCTTAACAATAGAGAACTCGCGGTTACCAGAGACGAGGTGGGTGAGGGGATGGGTGAATTAGGTGAAGGGGATTAAGCGTACACTTATCATGATGAGCACTGAGCAATGTACAGAACCTCTGAAACATGATATTGCACACCTAAACTGGAATTAAAATTACAAACTTGACAACAAACTAAACGCATTCCCTTGAAAAAAAGAGACAAAGAAAGAAAGAGACCCTTGGAGGCCTGAGGTCACATTGAAATTGTTTGACCAAATCACATACTGGGCAATGCAGCAAGCGGAGCCACAGATGAGCTGACAACTGGAGAAAACACAATACAGATCAGAGATAGTAAAGGCAGGTACGGTAATTGTAAGCCTGTGGCAACTCTATGCTTTACTCTTTCTCCCATATCTTCGTTCTCAAATCTGGATTCCCATTAAAAAGCAACTTCAGTACGACATTATGACTATAGTTAACACTGCTCTATGATCTACAAGAAAATTGCTAAGGGAGTTAATCCTAAGAGTTCTCATCAAAAGGAAAAATTTTTTCTTTTTATTTAACCTATGAAAAGATGGATATTAACTAAATCGACCGTGTTTGTCATTTCACAATATACATAAACCAATCCATCATATTCTACACCTTAAATTTATATAGTGATGTGTATCAATTATTTCTGAATAAAGCTGGAAAAATCTATTTCACTTTCTTTCCCATACCTTTCTCTATACAGTTGCCCCAACTCTTCCCTCCTGTACAATTCCTGCTTCTGCTCATTTTCGTATACCCTTCCTCTCTGGAAGCATAGGAACCTGTGAAGGACGGTCTTCTTATAGAGTATGGTCCACCAACCCCTCCGCCCCTCTTCACCACCACCACCTACCTAATCTGTCAAAAGATCTCATAACATCAGGCTCAGAGAATCAGAGGAGTTCCACACACTGAATTTCCTCCCGTGCATAAGCATTGCCCATATCCTTCCACTCACCCTCCCTAGGACAAGAAGCTAAACAAAACTCTGCTATTTGGAGAAAGGCTCCTAATTTAGCTATAGCACAAGGTGGTGACCAAATGATGCATTAGAGTTCTGGGATTCTCAGCCTGAGGTCATGAGTCCAAGGGAACGGTCTCACAGGATTATCAGGGAGGGAGGAAAGAGGTGTAGGATTTTCTTATACAAAATAAAGAGCTACATACTTTTTAGATTTTTTTATGATATAATCCAGGGAAATCTCTATTGAAAGGAAAAATGTATTTTATGTTTTTTAAATGGAAAAAAACTCAAAAATTTTCAGCAAAACAGTTGTAGAACTTAGAAATCTTGACACATTTTGTCAACGAAGTCTCTTTGTGTGTTCAAAGGTCCAAACAACAAATAAGAACAGCAAGCATGAGTAAATATGAAAGGCTCAGAATAATGGAGAAGGATGTGTACACTTGGGGTACAAACAGATTAGGACAGAAGGCAGAGAGATGGAGATAGAGAGGTGTGGGCACACTTTCCTTCCCCCGGAAACAATAGGAAACCAACCCAAAGAATGGTCAGAGTGCAGCAAATTGGAAAAATAGAAGATAATTCATCCAAAAACTGTTAACACACAATTAAGTACATTAAGATTATTGCATTCAAACTAAGGCCCTCAATATAATTTTCTTGGATTTAAAATATGTTAAATATTAAAAACATGAAAATAAAATACATTTTTAATAATAGCATATAAATTAATCATTACAGATACCTTCCTCTACTCTGGTAAGTCAAATAAGCCGAACTAGTAGAAAACAAAAAATAGAATGAATTGACAGTTCATAACGGAAGAAAAATTAAAAGGCCAATAAACATAGAAAAGTACAAAACTTGGAGGCAAAAAGTTTGGTGTTTGTCCTTTCCATACTGCATGATGCCAAAGGCCATCCAAGGAGTATCTAGGAGAATATATTTAATTCATTTCACTATTCTAATCTGTCAAAAGACCTCAGAAGGCTAGAAGCCTCAGAAGGCTATTTAGCCAAAACTAAATATCTTTGGCTATTTAGGGTCTTTAGCCATATGAATTTTAAGATTGTTTTTTCTCTTCTGGTAAAAAAAAAATGCCATTGTAATTTTGATAAGCATTGCATTGAATATATAGAAGTATAGAATTAATCATTATAGAATTATAATTATAATGACGAGCTTTAAACACTTTAAGATATTCTTTCAATCCATGAACACAAGATATCTTTCCATTTTTTTGTGTGTCTTCCTCAATGTCTATAATCAATTGCTTTGAATTTTCAGTGTATGTATCTTCTATTTCTTTGGTTAAACTTATGTTTAAGTATCTTATTCTTTTGATGCTATTGTAAACTAGATTATTTTATTTCTTTTTCAGATAGCTCGTTCTCAGTGTAAGAAATGAACTGATTTCTGTACATTGGTTTTGTATCCTGCAACATCACTAAACAAATGCATTTATTAGTTCTAAGTTTCTGGTAGAGGCTTTGGGATTTTCTGTATTTAAAAAACTCTTATCATCTGCACACATAGACAATTTACTTTTCCTTTCTGATTTGGAAGGCTTTTACTTCTTTTTCTTATCTATTTGCCATGGCTAGGACTTCTAGCATTATGTTGCAAAGCAGCAGCAAGAGTGGGTACCTCCGTCTTGTTCCTAAGCTTACAGGAAAAGGTTTCAAACTTGCACCATGGAGTATGATGTTTGCTATGGTTTTATCATAAATGGCCTTTATTATGCTTCAGTACATTCCTTGTATACCCATTTGGTGAGAGCTGTTAATCTGGAGAGGATGTGGAAGATTGTTAACTTATTTTTCTGTATCTATTGAGATGATATGATTTTTATCTCTCAACCTATTAGTGTGGTATATCACATTTATTGATTTATATATGGGTATCAGATTATCACCCTGTATACTTCAAATTGACATATCTATCAATAATAGCTTAATAAAGCTATAAAACATATTCTTTTTTTTTTTAAGATGCTGTCTTTACTGATGGTCGTTGAAAAGAAGCTAGACCTATCAATGTAATCATTTCATCAGGAAACCAGATTAGCCACAGAGAATGGCATATTTAAGTGACAATACATGTTCTTAGAATTTGTTTTCACTAAAGCTATAAAACTACTTAAATAATTCTGTGATAAGTACATCAGTCACCAGTAAGGTTCCTAGATTTTTTTCCTGCTACTCACAAAACTTCAGCCCCTAAATTCACCATTTTCTTTGTAGCCCTAAACCCTGTAAGTAAAGTGAAGTTGAACACCAAAGTCCTTTTCTTTCAGAATATGCTATCTGTCACTCAGATAGTAACTTCCAACACAGGGTACTACAGCAAACCAGCTTAGCACTGAATCACAGGTACATCAAAAACTGAGAGCTAGAAACCTTTCTTCAGGGCTTCAGTGACAGCTCCCATCTCTGCAGCTAATTTCTAATCGGGATAGAAACAGTCTGTTTTGTTGTTTTTTTTTCCCCCTGTAAATTTGCTGGAAGCATCGATGGGATACAGAAAAGGAAATTCATAAAATTACTGGGTAAGGATCCAGGGTCATATGATGCTGCGAAAAGCTGTATTTTTCTGCTCGGGAACTTTTAGATGACTCTGTATCTAAAAGCAGTTTTAGAAACTGAGAAAAGAAAATAGGAACAGTAATTTCTAAGGAACAAAACAAAATCACAAGCAATGACCACCCTGAACCATAAGGGACAAGACAAAATAAAAATCACAGGAGTGTTGAAATGAACAAGCTGTACCCCCCTTCGCTTAGGTTAACCATTTGCTGAGTCATGTCTCAATGAAAACTCCAACTTGTTCAGGGAGGCACTACTATAGTCATTTTGAACAAACACTTGCCTGTGCCTCTAATTAGAGGCTAACTAGTCTCAATTTGTATCTTGTTGGTGTACTGAAATAAAAAACAAAATCAAGAGACAGAAGACAGTGTTGAATGGAAACATTTTATTAAATCCAATCCGGCAACAGACTAGAAACATGAAAGATAGTAGTTCAAAGGAAATGGGAAGAAAAGGAGTTAAGTGCGTTCAAGCCAAAAGTCTATGATCCATGCCATAGTGGGAAAGCAATCTCTGAATTTTGTTGACCGGGTTGGCAGCATCCGGGTAGGCGGGTGAGGTGAGCCCTAAGCGGCTGGGCTCGCTGTTTGTGCTCCGCTGCAGATGAGGCGTCCCAGTCTACGACACACAGGTGTCTGCGGGGCCGGTCGGCCAGAATAGAGAAGTGAAAATAGAATTTTCAAAACGCTAAAATCATGACATTCCTACAAAGTCATTAATTAACAAGCAAACTAACATGTGTTAAAATCAATTCAAATGGGGGGCGCCTGGGTGTCTAGGTCAGATAAGCATCTGACTTCGGCTCAGGTCAGTATCTCCCAGGTCATGAGCTCCAGCCCCGCATCAGGCCCTGTGCTGACAGCTTGGAGGGAGCCTGGAGCCTGCTTCAGATTTTGTGTCTCCCCCTCTCTCTGCCCCTCCCCTGCTCATACTCTCTCTCAAAAGTAAATATTTAAAAAAAAAATTTTTTAAGACCATAATCAAAGACAAAGGCCCACATTCCTATAGACCCACATAATCCCAGAGGATCCCCTAGCCAATGCCCAGTATTCCATGGAAAGGGCACCCAGTCATTTCTTTGCCCATTTCCAAGCCATTCTCAATTTTTCCCTATTAGTCAGTATTTACCTGTTTCCCAGAGCAACAACTATTTGAGGTTAAAAACAGACAAAAAAAAAGAAAACAAAACATACACACCAAAACAAAAACAACACACAAAAAAAACAGTCTTCCTGCAATGCAATCAAATGATATTCAAAGGAGAGGAAAAATTCTCCTTTGGTTATTCACTGCCCCAATCTACCTGGCTCCCTGCAGAGAAACTAGTCTGCAAGAACATTTGGAGTGCTGCCCCAAGGTGATGTGCTTTGAGTGTGTCTTTCATGAAATAAACTCAGTCCTGAGGCTGACCCAGTATGATTCAAGTTTCTCTGTTGACTGTGATATAATGGAGGTAAACAGAATATCGTCACTGTGTTTTCAGTGCCTTCACCTCCAACACTCTTTCTGCACCAACAGAAGTTGAGTGTGAAGTAAGGGGAGGAGGTGATCTAGAAGAGCTATCTCTATAAATTGTCAGGTCACAACTTCTTGAGGTGGTATTTTGCTCCAGACTTGTATATAATTATTCATAAAACAATGCATTTACATAAAATTGCCAAATTTTCAAGACCAAACAGTCATAAAGAAACTGCATACGCAGAGAGTACAAAACCCTAATCAGAAAAACCGCAGCACAAACTATAAAATATGGGCAATGTATCTTTAAATTTTCCTCCCTTTCTCTTGCTCTTTCACTTGCTAGAAGAAATAACTGAATTCCCTGCCTTTGGAGCTCTTGGCGCAGCTATAGGAATAATTGTTTACAATCACAATTTTCTCCCCTTTCCCTTTCCCACTTACGTAGAAATTTACAGGTAATGAATATCTTAGTTGTGGGTTAGTTCTTCCCATTCGTAACTATAGAAAATTAAAAACCAGTAGAGATATTGCCAGTAGGTAAAGCTCATACTGATAACACAGAAATAAGCTAAAAACAAGATACTAAAGACAAGTCTTGTTGCATCCACAGGACTCCTGAAACAGAATGCTATGGGCACCAGTGACAGTCACAACAAAGTTTATTCCAATGAGAGGCAAGGCCGACCTATCAGGACCAACACTCTTGATAAGAGTGCGGCCCCTAACAGCCGGGGTACAGAGTTTTTATGGCCGATGACATGGTTTTATCATCACCTGGGAACAGAACAGAGAAGCAGTTCCCAGATGAGTTAGAAACAGTTCCCAGATGAGTTAGAAACAGTTGCTGGATGGGGTGATTATTTTAGACTTTTTGCAGCTAAGTTGCAACCAGTGGATCTCCTTGACCTTGCCTCTGATGCTCTTTTCTTTGACCTTTGTTTCCTTCATTGGTAAAGCCTGATTTACAAGAGTATGAAGCATAATTTACAAGAGTAAAGCAAGGCTGTTATCTCTTGACCTTCAGTGTCAGAACAAAGCTGTTATTTTTCAAGCTACACATTAGTCTTACACTACAATTTAACCCTTATAGTCTCATGAATGGATAATGAAGATGTGGTATAGATATGGTATATACAGACAGATCTGGATATATGCATAGATATTATACACACACAATGATATATACACGCTGTGTTTATGTATATATCACAATGGAATATTAGTGATCAAAAAGAATAAAATCTTGCCATTTGCAACAACCTACACGTAACTAGAATATATTATGCTAAGTTAGAGAAACACAAACGTCATATGATTTCACTCACATGTGGAGTTTAAGAAACACAACAGATAAACACAGGGGAAGGGAAAGAAAAATTAAGATAAAAACAGAGAGGAAGGCAAACCATAAGAGACTCTTAAATACACACAACAAGCTGAGGGTTGCTGGAGGGATGGGCATTAAGGGGGGCACTTGGTGGGATGAGCACTGGGTGTTACATATGGAGTGATGAATCACAGAGTTCTACTCCTGAAATCAATACTACACTGTATGGTAACTAACTTGAAATTAAATTAAACACAAAAAGAAAAGAAAACATAACAATAACGACATGAAAGAGAAGAAAGAGTAAAACTAAGTTACCAAATAAATCTTAGGCCTCTAACCAGAAAAGACTGACTTAAAACATAAACTAACTGATAAAATCTTTCTAGTTTTAGCTTGAAAAAGCAACAAAAATCCTCTTCTGGCAAAGGAAGTGGGTTAAATGCCAAGGATATTGATGGGAAGTTGTAAGAATGTAACTTAAAAATACTGTTTTGATTCTATTTTTCCCTTTTTAGATGAGGACTACACCTTAACTTTCGTTTGAAAGATACTCCTATGAAAACAATTCAGCCTAACAGAAGGTTTGCATGAATGTCTGAGAAGTTTTGTTGGTTTTTTAAAAAGACTTTTTGTCATTCTAGGCTAATTTGTGCATTCTGCATACACTAGATTTTAAAGTTCTTAAGAATAATTGAATTCTGTTACCACAAACTGAGTTATTCATTAAAATCATTAAGTTGAGGAATTCAGGTTTGTTGTGTTAGAAAAAAGCTAAAAATTCACTGAGGGCAACTTATTTCAATAAAAAAAGAACTATGACTCAAAGTCACAAGTAGATTCTGTACAGTTAGAGATCAAATAAAGATAACAAAGATGAAAGTACAGGTACAAGTTTGAGATACTGTCTGCTTCCACTGAATTTTTTTTTATCATTTAAAGTTTTTTATTTAGTGGGGCCTGGGTGGCTCAGTCAGTTAAAAGACCAATGCTTCATTTGGGCTCTTGTCATGATCTCACAGTACATGGGTTCAAGCCCCACTTGTGCAGAGCCTGCTTCAGACTCTCTCTCTGCCTCTCCCAGGGCCACCCCCCATATGTAAAAGAAATAAATAAATGGGTTTTTTTACTTATTTATTTTAGACAGACAGGCAGACTGACTGCATGTAGAGGAGGGACAGACAGAGAGAGAGAGAGGATCCCAAGCAGGTTCTATACTGAGGTGGGGAGCCCATCATGAGGCTAGAACCCACAAATGGGAGATCATAACCTGGGCTGAAATGAAGAGTCCAAGCTTTAACCAACTGAGCCACCCAGGCGCCCCCCATTTGAATCATGATTTGAGGCTATTGTTACTGTGGTTTCTGATATGAGAAAGTCAAAGAAATAGCCACTCATCCTTCTACTATTTTCTAAAGAAAGATGAATTTGAAAACTCACATGACAAGCATTAAAGTTTTCCACATTTGGAGACATTTTGTATCAAATATTTTTGTTTGTGAGATCAGAAAAAATATGGTATAATTTTTTTTATATTCTCAGCCTAGTAATTTCCTAAATGTTTTAAATCATTTATTAGTAAGTTCAAGCATTTTTATGTGGAAATCTCCATGTCCAATAAAAAAAATCTGCCATACTACTAAAACAGTTTTACTGACTTACAGCACCAAAAAAACCGCACAATTCCAGAATAGCACTTAATTAGGGAAAGTGGGAACAAGGTGACCACGGCATATGGGTCGATCTCATTCACACTTATTAAAACAGGCTATCAAAACCTGGGCAAATCTTGAGATTGGTTGATGTTTTAAAGCCAGAGTTGATACAGGCAAGGCAAGAGTCTGGGGCAAAAATAAAGGAAGTGCAATGTGAATCACAAGATGTTCCCTGGTTAAAATTACACAATTGGTTGAGACGGTTGTTCTAGTTCTCAGTCATGCATGACTGATTGAGGACTGTGTTTTGCATCCGGAGGGTCAGAAAAAAAGTAGCCTCACTCCTGACTACATCAGAATTTCTAGATGGCATTGATGTCACAGAAACAATAGTTTGGAGTCCAATTAGGAGCCAACCAATATGCTCCTTGTTGAATGATCGATTGCTGGGTCATGTGGTATGATACGACTATACAGCAGCCCTCAAAACTTTGGAAATTACCTGCAGTGGCAATGCACAGAAATTCCAGAGCAGAATAATTATGAAACACTGCAGAATGCTTCAGAGACAGAATTGTAAATTACCAAACTCGAGCCTAAACAATGTACCTTTGAATCTAATTACATACCTTGTCAAGCCAGATAAACCATCTTCTTCTGTTTAGACATTAAGTGTTCTTTCTGGCTTACATCAAGTGCAACAAAAAGTGTTGGCAGAAGCACAAACATAACTGACTTGGCTAGCTAATAGAAAGTCTAAAGCTATTGTGTGGTCCACTGCTACATAGGCTAAAATGATGCTTAGACTTGCATATTCAGCCTCAAAAGCTATCAGAGTCCATTATAACTTCAGCTGAGGTTAATGATACCTTTCTGGCCATGTTTTCCAATTAATGATCACTTACAGAAATCTCCACTTCAGGGATGGCACCATAAAGAGTGAATCAGTGATTCCTCTAGGAAGTTCTTCAGTTGTTAGGTCATGCAAGATTTCCTTGGAAGGGTGAGGAAAAGATGCTAGTACCTGCTGATGATAAAACCGAGTGATGTGGCCACCAAAAAACTGCTAGAACTGATTCATGAATTCAGTAGAGTGGCAGGATAGAAAATCAATGCACAGAAGATGGTTGCACTCCTGTACACCAACAATGCAGCTACAGAAAGACAAATCAAGGAATCGATCCCATCTATAATTGCACCAAAAACCACAAAATACCTAGGAATACATCTAACCAAACAGGTGAAAAATCTGTACACTGAAAACGATAGAAAGCTTATGAAAGAAATTGAAGAAGACACAAAAAAACAGAAAAAGATTCCATGCTCCTGGACAGGAAGTACAAATACTGTTAAAATGGCGTAACCACCCAAAGCAATCTACATAGTCAATGCAATCCCTATCAAAATAACACCAGTGTTCCTCACAGAGCTAGAACAAATACTCCTAAAATTTGCACAGAACCAGAAAGACCCCTTATAGCTAAAGAAATCTTGAGAAAGAAAACCAAAGCAGGAGGCATCACAATCCTGGACTTCAAGCTATACTACAAAGCTGTAATCATCAACACAGTATGGTACTGGCACAAGAACAGACACTCAGATCAATGGAACAGAATAGAGAACCCAGAAATGCACCCACAAATGGAGGGCCATTGACTAATGTCACAAGCTAATCTTTGACAAAGCAGGAAAGAATATCAATGGAACAAAGACAGTCTCTTCAGCAAGTGCTGCTGGAAAAACATGACAGCAACATGCAGAAGAATGAACCTGGACCACTTTCTTACACCATACACAAAAATAAACTCAAAATGGATGAAAGACCTCAATGTCAACAGGAAGCCATCAAAATTCCTTGAGGAGAATGCAGGCAAAAACCTCTTTGATCGTGGCTGCAGCAAATTTTACTCAACATGTCTCTGGAGGCAAGTGAACAAAAGCAAAAATGAACTATTAGGACTTCATCAAAATAAAAAGCTTCTACACAATGAAGGAAACCATCAGCAAAACTAAAAGGCAACCGACAGAATGGGTCAAGCATTTTGCAAACGACATATCAGGTCAAAGGTTAGTATCCAAAATCTAGAAAGAACTTATCAAACTCAACCCCCAAAAAACAAAGAACCTAGTGACGAAATGGGCAAAAGACATGAACAGACACTTCTCCAAAGAAGACATCCAGATGGCCAACCGACACATGTAAAAATGCTCCACGTCACTCACCATCTGGGAAATACAAATCAAAACCACCATGAGCTACCACCTCACACATGTCAGAATGGCTAACATTAACAACTCAGGCAGGGCACCTGGGTGGCTCAGCCGGTTAAGCATCTGACTCAGATTCAGGTCATGATCTCAGTGTGTGAGTTCGAGCCCCATGTCGATCTCTGTGCAGACAGCGTGGAGCCTGGAGCCCACTTACAGTTTTGTGTCTCCCTCTCTCTCTGCCCCTCCCCTGCTCGCACTCTGTCTCTCTCTCAAAAAATAAACATTAAAAAATTTTTGAAAAAAACTCAGGCAACAACAGATGTTGGCAAGGATGCAGAGAAAGAGGATCTCTTATGTATTGCTGGTGGGAATGCAAACTGGTGCAGCCACTCTGGAAAACAGTATGCAGTTCCTCCAAAAATTAAAAATACAACTGCCCCTGCCCCATCCATGTTCTCTCTCACTTTCTCTCTCTCTGTGAAAAATAAACTTTAAATATTTTTTAAAAATTAAAATTAAAATCAATATAGAACTACCCTACGACCCAGCAATTGCACTACTAGGCACTTATCCAAGGGATACAGGTGTGCTATTTCGAAGGGACACGTGCACCCCAATGTTTATAGCAGCACTATCAACAATAGCCCAAGTGTGGAAAGAGCCCAAATGTACATCAATAGATAAATGGATAAGAAGATGTGGTACATATATACAATGGAGTATTACTCGGCAATCAAACAGAATGAAATCTTGCCGTTTCAACAACGTGGATGGAACTAGAGGCTATTATACTAAGCAAAATTAGTCAGAGAAAGACAAATATCATATGACCTCACTCATATGAGGACTTTAAGACACAGAACAGAGGAACATAAGGGAAGGGAAGCAAAAATAATATAAAAACAGGGAGGGGGCAAAACATAAGAGACTCTCCAATATGGAGAACAAACAGTGTTACTGGAAGGGTTGTGGGAGGGGGGATGGACTAAATGAGTACGGGGCATTAGGGAATCTACTCCTGATATCATTGTTGCACTAACTTGAATGTAAATTTAAAACAAAACAAACAAAAAGCCCTGAGTAATGTAGTACACTAGTTCCTTGTAGTATTGGGCCATATCTGCTTGCAACAGAATGGAGTCTAAGAACAGATGATATTCTAAGATGCACAGATTGGCCTGTTACTAAGACATCAATAGACTATGAGCTAAGGAAGCTGAAATATTTCTGAAGGTTTGAATAAATTTAAATTAATTCCATTTGTCTTACAAGCACCAGGTGATGTACAGAATTGTTCAATCACTACAGCATACACCTGAAACATACTACTGTATGTTAAGTAACTGGCATTAAAATAGAAACTTTTTAAAGCCAAAAAAAAAAAAAAAAGAAAGAATTCCATTTGTCTTTTCTACTAGGCCAGAAGATGGGAGATGGTATGAATAGTGGAGTTTTCATGTACATGAGAATGTCTTGCATACGTCTTTAATGACAGCCTCGTCACTCCCCAAGTGGGAAACTGAGGACACTTTTGCCAGTGTCAGAGACACGGATCGCTAACAAGGATGTTGACCGTTCTGAAAACAAACACAGAAAAATAAAACATATTCATATCCCATTGCAGGCAGTAATAATATGAAGTCAGTTTGGATGTATTCAAATGGGCTGTGAGATTCTGGCTCCCACATATGCCTAATCTTGACAGTTTTGCCACGATTATCTTGTTGGAAAAGTAGGCATGTCTTAGAAATACTCTAAGTGATTTTTCTAAAATTTCCCTAGCAGTGTTGATTTACAATGATGGGAAACTTGTCCTTACTATGATGGATAAGTTCACATAGAGTCAAAACAAGGTTCTCCTTGAAATCGTCAGGGACTACAACACATACATCCTGGAAGTGACAGAGATTATCTTCATGGAACCTACGTCCATATCATTTCCAATATTCCTTCTTGAGGTTCCAAATGAATTTTGGCTTTCCATGACCTCTTCAAACTCCTCCAAAGTCCTATTGAGGGGAAGTATCACAGGAGCAAGCACCTTTGTAAGGGCTTTCTACTATAACTCCTTGCATGGAACATATTCTCACTTACACAGCAACTCCATTGTCCCTAGCATCTCCAATCTTCTGGCTTAGTCGAAAACACAAAGGTAATTCTCAAATGGAAACTAGTCAAATTTGCCTTATAAGATAACTAATTGCAATGCTTTTTAATTTGCATGCTCCTTTAAATTTTATCTGGTGTGGATACAAGTAAGAAGGGTATTTGCAAATCCTTGATCAGAATGGAAAATAAGGGCCCTAAAAATATTAACACATAACAGCTGAAGAAGAGTCATATTAAATACATCAGAGACTCACATTTCCAGGTTGTAAACAGTCATTTTAATTAAATGACTACTAAGAGATAAAAATATAGGTGCCTAGGGATCCAAATCTAGGGATTTTCACATTATTCCACAAATTCTCATTAATGAGGTCTTCCCCTTGGCTGTACCTCTGATTTGAAAAGCATATTAATTTAATCAATTGGCACCATAGAGATTGAGCAGATCCTAAAGTCACTTCATGCTTTATTCCATCTGTTGCTAAATCAACATGAAGAAAGTCTTTTTTTCATTTCATTCTTTGTCTACTTTTCACTAACTTAAAATGAAAATAGACTACCTTTCTTTCTCCCAAGACTCAACTCTCTTGGACAAGGGCAGTTTCTATTATTCATATACCATCTATCCTTAACTCGTGGAACACTACTATATAGAGAGTGGACAGTCAGCTACGATTAAGAGGCACATAGACCAAATCTACACTAAACCTGCCATTTTTCCCATGTAAATATTGTCCTATTTGGCTATTTTATAAAAATGCTAGGGGGATTTTAACTTTCTTTTGTATGACTGACTTTCAGGGCTTGGCTCTAAATCAGCCTACAGGACATTATTGGTGACTCCTCCAGTTGGTCTCACTCTGATTTCCAACAATAACTACTCCCCAGGGTTAAAATTCGAATCAACCAAAGTATCTCCTCATAAGCTACGCAGAGAATTAGGGATTGCCATCATAACCTCCATTTCTAAAGGGCAGAGGAATTGCATGTGAAAGCGTCTTGATAGCCCCAGTGATACCAAACGCAGAGATTGACCCAAACCCATTCAATGAATAAAGGATCTGGAGACCATGAAGATAGAACTTCCTTTCAGAAAGGATGATAAAATGTGTAATTATCTATGGGTTCACCAAAGATATACCAGGAGAAACGCAATGCAATTTTTGAGACTAAAAACCATGCCTGTTAGAATTCTTTTAGAGGTCAACTCTAAAGGCGAATAAACTACCACTAGTGATTATGATTTACATAGAAGCTAGCAAAATACCTTTGTCAAGGTTCAACATCAAAAAACTGTGAAAAATACCGAAGATTAGGAGATTTTTAAGTGTATTTGACTCTGTTAGTAGTTTCTCTCATTATTGCAACATTTGTTATAAAATATGTATGAATTACAGACAAGTACAAGAAGGTAATTTTAAAAACACCTATATGTATCCCCCCAGAAGAAATATCACTATTAACATTTTAACTTATACACATAAATTTTAAAATAGATCAAATTTTAAATCTTGTTTTATTGCCTCCTTTTTCACTTATCAATCTATCCTGAGCAACCCTCCATGTTATTAAATATTCATTTTATAGTAGCTGGCCCACATGTATATAACATATTAATTCAAATTTCTTTTGTCATCAACAAGCAACTGACACAAATACAGGGAGAAACCATAGACAAATTAGTCCCAAGTGAAGAAACTAAACTACAAACTAAAACTTTCCAGCGATCAACATTATATCAATTTTATAAAAAGAACAAAAAGCATAATGATTAAAATTCCAGGCGCTGGAACCAGAGCTTAGATTAAATTCAAATCTACCATTTACCAACATTAGAGAAGTCTTTTAACCTCTCAGGGCTTCCAACTCCCAATCTGTAAAAGAGGAATGACAGCACCATCTATCTCAAGGATTGTTGCCAAGACTAAATGAGTTAAAGCAGGCAGAGTTAAGAGCAGTGCCTGACATATATACTATGTTAAATATTCTATTTATGTATATATATACTATCTGGAAATATTCACCATTGTTATTTTCACCACTGAACTCAAGAAGGAAGTAACCTACCAAATCTTCAATTTCACATTTAACACAAAGCAATTAAAGTATATACCACAATACTCTGAAAAGACTAAGGTAATAAAAATGCATCACAATATATTTGCGTGTAGATGTGCATGTATGTGTGTGTGTGTGTGTGTGTGTGTAAGACAGAGAATCAGAAGGTAAATTTAATGTGAACTAGAAGATAAAACAAATTTTAGGGACACATGGGGGCTCAGTCGACTGAGTGTCTGGCTCTTAATTTTGACTCAGGTCATGATCTCACAGTTGCTGAGATCGAGCCCTGCTTCCTGCTTTGCTCCATTAGCTCAGAGCCTGCTTAGCATATTCTCTCTCTCTCTCTCTTCCCCTCCCCAGCTCGCTTGCACACTCTTGCTCTTTCTCTTAAAATAAACTTAAAAAAAGAAGATAAAACAAATTTTATTTTTAACCCGATAGACTCCAGTCAAATGGTTACACATCAGGAAAGGAGCCCAGGCTAATTTGTTAGTTGATACAGCCTTTTCAAATATCAGCTCAATTAGTCATAACCATAACCTGTGAGTTCTGGTGCAACCTTTGAAGAAACAAATTCACAGAGGTTAAGGGATTTCAGGAAGAAAACATAGCAAGAGAGTTGGTGCTGTTGGGGCTAAAATCTCTGAATTGAAACTGCAAATTTTGTGCAATGCTATACTGCCTTTGGTTTTAGACTTGTACTAAAACAAAGACTGTGCTATTTGGGGGAATAGGCAAATCTACATACTGGGCACCCCAAATATGGCCTGCCTCATGGTTTTTTTTTTTCATAAAGTTTTGTTGGAACTCACCAATGCCTATTTGTTTATGTGAGGTCTACAGCTATTTCAATACTACCACTGCAGAAGTGAATGACTGCAACAAATTAATCCTAGAGCCCATAAATCTCAAACTATTTACAAGCTGGCCCTTGTTGACACATAATGAACAAGGCTTTTAGAATCTCTAAAATTAAGAAAGAGACTTTTATTCAAGCCCAACTTAGGACAGCTGCCCAAGAAACATGCTCTTCACAGGGAAGAAAGTGCTCCAGAGACTGAAGTGTCTTCATAGGGTTCTCTATTTGGCTACATCTCATAAAAAATGAAAAGATTACAGATTAGCATAGACGCAGTTTTAATGTCAACGAGTGCAGGGAGGAGGAACATTCATCAGTATCAGACAGACAAGACGGTGTTCCTTTAGGCTACTCACTTACAAAGCAGGTGTACCATGTTTTCTTGGCGGGCCATAAATCAGGCTTTTAGTTTAAACAAAGTTCATAATGTTTGACCTAGAAAGAAATGTAGACGGCTCCCCTTCTATCTCAGGCTTTTAGGGAGTTCTTTGTCTTATCTCTCTTTACACAAGACGTTTGCCGGCACCTCATCTCTGACTGAAAAGAAGGTTGAGAACATACTTTTTTAACATATGGAACAAAGCATGAAAGAATTGTGAATTACAATGTGTAAGTAACCACAGCTCTTAGCGATGATTGCTGCTTTCTACCCATAACCAAAAGGCATAACAATGCGGAACAAGTGCAAGGGAGATGTAAGCTCCTGAGAATAAAGCATGACCTTAACCAACATACCAGTCATAGGACAGGATAGCCTGAGATCAGTGCTATGGTTATCCTGAGAAACAAACTTAGTTACATCATTATCTAATATGTGTGTAATGTATTATTGGCATGGTTAATTGGGAACTGAAAAGTATGGGTTAATGTCATCTTTGATTTCTACATCTTTAACACAAAAGTTCCTTTTTTTTTTTCTTCCAGGAAAGAATGTCACCCATTTCAGTGAGAACAAAATAGACCCACCAGGAAGGAGGAAGGGAGTGAAAACTCAGTTCTATATAGAAAGATGGTCGTCGCCCCATTCCAATTCAAGATGGTGACATAGACGGTTCCTGAACGCACCTCCTCCCACAAACACACCTTATCTACATTACCTATGGAACCACTGCATCTGAAAACAACCCTAAAAACTGGCTGAGCCACGCCGACGCCAACATGAGAAGGCCCGCGTCTAAACAGGTCACAGAGGTTGGGACACGATGTAGCCATAAACCCCAACCCCAGCACAGCAAGAGAAGGAACTCAAAACCCTGAGCTCTTCCCTGAGGCGCTGAGCGTTTGAACCCCACATCCATCAGTCCCAACTTTGAAGACCGGCACCTGCGAAGCCCCCAAAACATGTAGCTTTGGAAAACGCCAAAGCTGGCATCCACGAGACCCACAAGGTTAGAGTGGCCTGAACAACAGCTCTAAAAGGGCCCCTGCCCTTGGACTCACCGCCTCAGGGCCCAGTGTGGAGGCAGCAGATGCAGGGACAGCTGAACTTTGTGTAGGAGAAGCTCTTGCTTTTTGTGGACTCGAGCAACAGCCGGAGGCGCAGACTTGGATCTGACACACGTTTGGAGGCTTGCTGCAGCCACCCTCTGGCGCGGAGGCTGGCGGGCGTCCTTAGCGCCCGAGCCCCAGCTGCTTCTGCGGAGGGAGCTTGTTCTTGCAACTCGGGTGCTGGGTTTGGGGGCCGCTGCCCCGGGGATGCCCTTGCCTTCCTCCTGGCTCTGATGACCACAGAGGCTTGTGTTCTGGGATCCCACGGGACGGTAGTTCTTAGCAGGCTGCGCAGGCTGACACACCCCAGGCTTTCTGGGAAAAAAGACCTATTTGCTCGCCCTGGAGCTTCCACCTGAGGGGCGCGCTTCAGGTCGCGCGCAGGTGTAAAGGCTTCTGGTGGGTGCGTTCTCGTGCTCTCCTGTTCCGCGGGAATGTCAGCAGGTGCGCCCCTCTTGGCTCTCTCCCTCGGCCTCCCCACAGCTCACCACTGTCTCTCAGATGGCTTATACACTCGGCTGGAGCCCCAATTCTTGGGACTGCCGCTCTGGACAACTCCACATCGCCTGCACTGGTTCACAACGCTTTCGTCTGCGGTCCCATAAAACTGTTTGTATTTGCGTTTCTTTTATTTTGCTATTTCAGGTTTTTATTTAAATTCTAGTCAGTGGACATATGTGATAGAATTCTCTATAAAACTTAGTGATTCAGGGCGCCTGGGTGGTTCAGTCATTTGTCCCCTGGTGGTCGGCTGGGATCAGGATCTCAGGGTCCCTGAGTTCCAGCCCCCAGCCTAGGGCTCCCTGCTGTCAGCGTGGGAATCTCAGCTTTGGAATCTCTGTCTCCCTCTCTCTGCCCCTCTCCCAGTCTGTCTGTCTGTCTGTCTGTCTGTCTCTCTCACTCACTCACTCAAAATTAAACATTAACAAAAGTGATTCATCACTTATGACACCCAGTGTTCATCACAAGTCCCCTCCTTAATACCACCCTGTCGACGTCTCCCCTGTCAACCTCAGTTTGTTCTCTACAGTTAAGAGTCTCTTATGGTTTCCTTCCCTCTCTCCTTTTTTTCCCCTTCTCATATATTCATCTGTGTTGTTTCTTCCACATATAAGTGAAATTATACGGTATTTGTCTTTCTCTGACTTGTTTTGCAAAACATAATACACTCTAGCTCCATCCACGTCATTGCAAATGGCAACATTTCAATTTTTAAAATTTTTATTAATGTTTATTTATTTTGGGGGAAAAGGGGGAGAGAGAGAGAGAGACAGCATGAACGTGGGAGCGGCAGAGAGTGAGGGAGACACAGAATCCGAAACAGGCTTTGGGATCTGAGCTGGCAGCACAGAGCCCGAAGCAGGTCTCAAACTCACAGACCTTGAGATCATGACCTGAGCCAAATTTGGCTGCTTATCTGACTGAGCCATCCAGGTGCCCCCAATTCTGTCTTTCTTTTAAAAAAAATGCTTATTTATTTATTTTAGAGAGACAGCACAAGAGCAGAGGAAGGATAGAGAGAGGGAGACAAAAATTCCCCTGGGGCGCCTGGGTGGCGCAGTCGGTTAAGCGTCCGAGTTCAGCCAGGTCACGATCTCGCGGTCCGTGAGTTCGAGCCTCGCGTCAGGCTCTGGGCTGATGGCTCGGAGCCTGGAGCCTGTTTCCGATTCTGTGTCTCCCCCGTTCATGCTCTGTCTCTCTCTGTCCCAAAAATAAAAAAAGTAAAAAAAAAAAAAAAAAAAAAAAAAAAAAAACCACGTTAAAAAAAAAAGAAAAAAAAAAATTCCCAGGCAGGCTCCACACTGTCAGCACAGAGCCTGATGTGGGCCTCGAACCCACAAACTGTGAGATCATGCCCTGAGCCAAAGTCAGGCACTTAACCCACAGAGCCAAACAGGTGCCATTCTAAAATGAACGTCTAAAGCTATTTGAGGGGGAAAAAATTGCTAGATTCCAAGTCTCTTGAATGCCAGGATTTAAGCAATTTTATTCATTGAACCTATTTTTTCACAACTACTCATGTGCCAATTCCTCAACAAGGTGCTTGGAGCCCAATGAGGAGACACATACGTGCAAACAAGGCAATTTAATCTAATCTGGATAATAGCTATACTAATGTACGTTCAATGCAGTGGATACTAACCTAGAAGAAAGAAGCCCTAAACCTACCTGGGGGGATCTGGGCAGATTTCCCAGGCAATGTACCATTTGGGGAGAGACTAAGAAAGGAGTGAATGGGTGGTAGGGGTTGAGGCCGCCTGGGAAGACATCCCTTCATCACTGTACTTACCTCATAACATCGAAACTCTTTCTCTGTGTCCCACAGAAGAGAAGCTCCTCACTGGCAGGGATGCTTCCCTATTTTTCTCTATATCTCCAGTGCCTTGTATACTCTCTGGTGCTTAGCCAGTTTAAGTATATGTTGAATTGAGCAAAACTAAACCATTAGGGATAAAATTAGACAAAAGCTGAAATATTAACCTCTCTTTCAGTGTCTCACCAAAGGCCATTCATGTCCATGACCCACAAACTCCCTTTTAAGTATCTATGAAGACAGATAGCATATGCTGTATGCAATGAGCCTGTAATCAGCCTATAAACATGATCCTTAAGCCCTAGAGTAGTCTGAAACAGAACAATCCTAAACAATGTAATCGTCTACTTAATTTAGCTAGGAAGAAAGTGTATGTTAGTTAATAAGATAGTAATTTTTCTTATAAGCAAATGATACTTCCAGGCTTTTTCTATGCTCTACATTTATATTTACCCATGTAAATACATAGGCTCTAGTTCATTTCTTTTCAGTGTTTTATATCTATTTCAGGGTATTGATCAAAGTCCAGACAGGAAGAGATGTCACATTAAAATTGATGGTTGAAGCGAGTTGACTACAGGATTCTATACAAGGCAGAGTTAGAAGAACCAACACTGTAAAGGCACCCAGGGCTGGCAAGAGCAGTGAGCTCTTATCATCCCTGGGGCTACAGAAGATAGGAAAGAAATGGTTTCTAAGACTACAACTAAAATCTGTAGCTGGAGAAGAGGGTGACCCAAAAGCAGCTGTGAAAATAACTGCTTCTGTCACTTACCACAGGCTGTTGAGACATCCTGTAGTTCAGCAGTGTTATCGTTCAAAGGAGTGGTGCCCCAACCAGCATGGTAACTGCACCACAGCAGGTCATTCCACTCCTCTAGCAGTGATGGAGCTTGTAGGTAGACTGACGAGTTCCATATGTATGTGAGTTTAGTATTACACTTCATTTGCTCTAACATGTGTTCCCGGGTTAAGATGCAGTGTTGTATAGATATAGTAATAATAAGGCATGCTATAAATCTGCAAATGACTAGGCTGTCAGACATGTTGAGAATGTATCACTCAAGAGTTTGATCAGAGAAGTGGAACCACTATGAGTGATTTAAAATAACGGATTTCTTGGGGTGCCTGGGTGGTTCAGTCGCATAAGTGTCTGACTCTTGATTTCAGCTCAGGTCATGATATCAGAGTTAATGGGATCAAACCCTACATGGGGCTCTGCACTGACAGCACAGAGCCTGCTTGGGACTCTCATTCTATCTCTCTCTACCCTTCCCCCACTCATGCTCTTTCTTTCTCTCTGTCTCTCAAAAATACAATAGGGGATTTTCTATGGGGATTAGACATTTATGCAATGTGAAAACTGCTAAGCAGTCTTAATTTACTGTTAAGGGAAATTTGTTGCCACTGAATGTCATGCTGGGCCTGAAGCCGGCAGAAACAGCAGTCTGAAAGGGAAAATGAACAGGATGTGAGGAATATCAAGGACAAACTTGAACCCTGTCTCTCACTGTTTCCAATTTTGATGATGCAGGTGACCTGAATAAACTGATGCCCTTCATTATAAAGATTCATTTTCATATGGCCCAGGACTTGGAGAAACTGAAGATGGAGATCCAGTAGGAGCTAAAGGAGCCACAGGCCTAGGTTATTGTCCCACACTAGCAAGGTAAGCCAGCAACATGTGTGAGCTATAATGTTACTCACCCTATACTGTCCTTTAGACCAAAGATGTCTACTTTCCACTTTCCAAATCTCAAAGTTTTCTTGTGGTGAACTCTAACACGGAAACATACCTGGAAGGGAATTCTGGAAACACAGTTCTGCTTTAGCTAGGTTGACAGAGTATGAAGCCATGACAACAGACTAATAAGTCAAATCCATTGTGAAATATGTATCTATTCCTGCTAGGATAAATCACTGCGTCCACGATAAAAAGAAATCCAATGTATTCAGTGTGCCACCAGGCAACTAGCTAATCCCCCCAAGGAATGGTGCCAAATTGATATCAGCCATTGGCAGGTTGGGACCCAACAATGGTAGTAAGATAGATCGCTTTGTTGAAGGGAGGTCCGTGGAAGTGAATCCATGCATAGCCTCCATTTCTGTTACCATAACCATTTTGCACATGAGCCCAGTGAGCAGCCACTGGAGTGGTTAGAGGCAGAGGCTAGCTGAAACCCACTGGATGGGTATCTAATCCAACTAATAATTAAGAGTCTTCACTAAAATGGATATCCTCTACTGGCTTTTATGTGAAAGTGTCTTCATTACGTATAGGCTTTAATTAACCAAATCCAGCAGTCCATTTACAACACTCCAGGTATGTCAATACATTAATATCTGAATACTAAGAGAGTACATCTATAAATAAACTCTACCTGATTTTGTCTCACATTTTGTCTTTTTCAGCCTAATAATCTTAGAATTCACTCACGTACATGTTCCCCAGACTTTTGCCAATATTGGCAAGATCCTACCATTCTTTTAGTGCAAAACTATATATTATCAGAACAGTCCTTGTATTTGTCTCTCAGAATATTTTGGAACCTAACTCTTGTAATGGTCTTAGACACAACAGTTCCAGGTAAAGCCAAAAATTTATTTTTATTCAAGGAAATACTGTTCACTCAATCTTCAATGAAGATATTTCTCTTTGAGGAAAAAGGGTAAGGAGTTGGGAAATCAAGTGACTGTGAAATTTCAAGTGACTGTGACATTTGCTTGTATATGGATTATAGCTTTGCCTTTCACTTAACTTCATTTCATTCAAGCACAAGTGATAATTTGAGTAAATATGTAATTGATAAACTGAGTAAATATATCTTCCTTGTCTGGGGGTATATGTCACATATGATCAAAATCCGATAGGGGAGGCTGGGTAGCTCAGTCGGTTAAGTATCTGACTTTAGCTCAGGTCATGATCTTGTGATTTCATGTGTCGGGCCCCATGTTAGGCTCTGTGCTGACATCTCGGTTTCTGTTTCTGACTCTGTTTCTCCCTCTCTCTGCCCCTCCCCTGCTCGCTCTCTCTCTCTCTCTGTCTTTCTCTCTCAAAAATAAACATTAAAAAAAATTTAATAAAAAAGTCCCATATCCCCCTGACAAGATATACAGGTAGTCCTCTATGTGAGCCAACCATTCCCCATATCCCACTGTGAGAGGCTGTTTCCTGGGACTTCTCTTTATACAGCTACTTGTATTAGGGTTCCACCAAGAAAAAATGTCTCACTCAAATGGAATAAATGGGGAAAATATAATGTACAAGGGAGTCAGCAGTATTAAAGAAAACTAGCAAAAAATGTTAAAGTATCCAGGACTTGTAACTCTAGGATGCCATTGCTATCCCTAAAGCTGATAGGCAATGGGCGGGAACACTACCATAAACCAGAGAAAGAGCTATAGCAATAGAATAAGGCCACCAACAAGAGCTGAGAGCTTTGGTGAAGGAATGCAGTAATTGTCGACACAAAGTTCAGAAGGGAGGAAACTGAGGGAAACCCTGGTTTCACTCTTCATGTCCTCCACATCCTGGCAGTAGCCTCCATTAGCTATTAGCATCCTGGCAATAGCCTCCATTAGCAGAAGCCAAAGGGCACGGCCACTGGTTAATGCAGTCCCTAAAGTTCAGTTTTACAGGGCACAGAGCAGAGTTGACAGAATGAAAATTAGATATGCAAAGACAATTAGAGAATAGCTATCACACAGTTTAACATTTTCACATATGTGAACATCTGGGTTTTACCAAATGTTTGTTTTTACAAAGTAATAACAAATATTGTTATGTATGTTCTTATATATGTGTCCAAGTGGTTCCAAAGGATAAGTAATGAGAAATGGAGTTTCAAGGAAATATTTTATGCACAGTTTCACTTTTAATATATACTTTTGGGTTCCTTGACCACGTGGAAGTCCTAAGACCACAACTATTTAATTGATGAACAGAAAGAATATGTTCAGATATTTAGTAATATGAGAGACTTATCAATTAGGAAAAGGATAAATTATATTAACAATGCACAGAGTTTATTGATGCCATCCCTTCTGCTGGGTTGGTGGACTCATGACCCATAAGGAGTGGAAATACCAGATCAGAGAAGCATTGGGTGTTATCATTATAGGGCTTGGATCCTTTATGAACCCAGAAAAATGTACCAACATCTTAGCCAATAAGCCTACATTCTAACTTCCCTATCACTTGGACCTTGTTTCCAGATTTTAAGACTGGAATCTTTGTGCCACAAAGCTGGGGAAATTCCTACATATGTCCCACACCACATATGGGCTTTCAGCCTAGAGAATCTATTTAATTTGAATTTCCCTAATTAATAATGAAGTTCAGTATTATTGATAATGTTACTTTATTTTAAACTTTTAAAATATTTTAAAATGTAAACTGCTTCTATGTCTTGTATATCAAATACTTACATCAGTTAGGGTCTCACCAGGAGAAAATTCCATATTAAAATGGAGTAAATGAGGAAAATTTAACTTAAAAATGTTTTGTAAATAAGAGGTAATCTGACTCTAGCTTTTTCCCTCGGGTTTGTCTCTTAAAAGAGCTGAAGTGGTCACAGTGCCTCAGCTCATATATATAACACCGGCACAAATCAGAATCATGGAACTGATGAAATCAAGACCTTAAGGATCATTGACAGTGGATGCAGTCTGTCAGAAATGGATTCTATCAAAACCTGATTGGAACCAGTTTACCCCCTTGTGGTTCCCTCATTAGTAACTTCTATAAATAATTGACACACATCACTTTATATGAGTTATGTTTTTAACTTTTTAAAAATTGTACTTTGACCACTCTCAAGGTTCCATTAAGACATCCAAGTGGACTCACTTTCTGGAACCAATAAAGTGGTTCCCAAGGAATGCTCCCCATGGGATGTTTAAGCCAGGTATATCTCTTCTTGATTTGTATAATGAATCCCAACCAGCACTGAAACATTACCTTCACTGACACTCTGATCTTTGTTTTGCTTTTCTGCTTTGGTAGTTTTTATTTGTTTATTGTTGTTTCTTGGCCAAATTTGGTTCCAATCCTTGTTTGTAGAGGGTTGATAGATTATTTTTCGTTGGTTACAACAGAGAATGGGAATTTAGTTTCATGATCTGATCATCTGGTAATCTCTACTGGGATAGTAAGGACCTATTCTCTACCAGATGAGAGATGAAAGATAAAATTTGGTTTGTTAGTTGGCTTTTTTTAAAAAATTTGTTTATCTCCATTTTTTTTCAATCTGTTAGTCTTGTTTCCATTGGATGTAGAATTTTTCTCATTTCCAGTAGAAATAGAAAAAAAGTTCCATTAGATATATAGTATGAGATTTTGTGTATCAACTTATGCTTTTAATTTTTTAGTAAACCTGAGCCTTGATCAATAGCTGAAATTATAGAACTGACCCAGTAGTTTTATATGTGACTATGTTTCTGTAATTGAGGAGCCTTTTCCTCTCATTTTATGATTGTGAAATATTTTTCTACTTGAAGGATATGTTAATAAGTTAAATATAAATGCCTTCTAAAAGAGTTATGTTAGTATTGCTTGTGGAGATTAATAAGTGGTGTCTTAAGTCTACTATTCCCCAAATCCCAAAAAGATAAAGACAGCTGAATTTCTACTTTTCTACTGTTTCATATATGCCATGTTTTTCAGAGAAAAATTCTCATAGAAATTATGACTCTGAACACTTTTTTGTATCTCAGACCATTTTTATATGAGAATCCAAATACAAATAATCAAAATAAATTTTTGAACACATACTGGTTTGATAAGATGCTTTTTAAATAGCTGTGGTCTTTTGTGATTTTATCAGAATGAAGCATAAAGGAAGCATTTAAAATTATTGGAAATGTAAAATCAGTTGTTCAGTCATTTGGGAATACAGTTTTATAATGAGTCTACTGAAATATAATTTCTTTTTTTTTTTTAATTTTTTTAACGTTTATTTACTTTTGAGACAGAGAGAGAGAGAGAGAGCATGAACAGGGGAGGGTCAGAGAAAGAGGGAGACACAGAATCTGAAACAGGCTCCAGGCTCTGAGCTGTCAGCACAGAGCCCAACGCGGGGCTCGAACCCACGGACCGCGAGATCATGACCTGAGCCGAAGTCGGGCGCTCAACCGACGGAGCCACCCAGGCGCCCCTGAAATATAATTTCTAAGATCCTTAGTTGTTTTAAGATTTTGGTTTAGTGTTAGTAAAGTAATTAGTGGGTATTCATTGGGTAATTTTTAAATGAGATTGAGTATTAAAACATTTGTCATGGGGTGTGTGTGTGTGTGTGTGTGTGTTGCTTTACTTATACCTTTATAAGGGTATATCTTTGGATCATGTTAGTAAATGTGTTCATTTTTACTACCCTAAGAATAATGTTTATTACCTTTAACAATGTGTAACTGGATGCTTAGGACAATAGGAGATTAGATTTTGAGCATTCCTGAGCCTTATTAGTCTACTAACATAATAATAATATATGACAGAGAATTGTCAGTTACCCACAAGTTAACAGACTCATCTCATTGATCAAATTTTAGTCAGGCTCCTCAGAGCACTCTTCTCCATTAGGCTTCAACCTGGAGCCCATCCTTGCTGGGCTTGCACAGGCCAATTATAACTAGAATCCTGGTAAGTTAGTTTAGAGAAAACTCCTCACCTTTGATAGCTAGTCAAATTTCTAAACCCCTACTCTCAATATCTTATCACTCTGGCTTGCCTCTAGCAAGAATCCTGTTAGGTCAGTTTAACAAGAAGTCTCCCTATGCTTAATATCTCCTCTTAGTAATTTCTGTCCACCAACCACCCCTCCACATCTGTTCTTCGGCTATAAATCCCCACTTGTTCTAATTGTTTTGGAAGGTGAGTCTGGTTCTATACTGAGGTCTCTTTTCCTCTATTTTAAATGTTCCTTGTTAAAACCAGTTTTTCCCACTTAAACTACTGTCAGGCTCTGGGGTTTTTTTAGTAGAATACTGTCTGTGAAACCAAAGTTAATTAAAGTCATAAAATAGATGATTAAGACTATGAGAAGTATGGGATGTCTGGATGGCTCAGTTGGATAAGCATCTGACTCTTGATTTTGGCTCAGGACATGATCTCATGATTCATAAGAATGAACCTCACATCGGGCTCTGCACTGACAACGCGAAGCCTGCTTGCAATTCTCTGTCTCTCTGTCTGTCTCTCTCTCTCTCTCTCTCTCTCTCTCTCTCTCTCTGCCCCTACCCTGCTTGCACACATGCTCTCCCTCAAAATAAGTAAACATTTTTTAAAAGACTTGTATGAGAAGTAATCATAGCCAAAAAATATGGTTGATTTGCAAGGTAATAGGATCTGGTTTTGTTTATCCAATGGGGGAAATGGATAAATTTATTCTAAGATAGAATGTCTGGTTATTCCAGAATCTGAAAGAGGAAGACACAACCCAATGTAGATTAAAAAAAAAAAACCGTAGAAGATTCAGGAAGTAAATTCTATTTGCCTTGGTTTCATATATTTTTTAAATAATGAGACTGAAAATAAACAATGATATATGTTAATATTTTGGCAACTTGCAAAGCTCAGCTTTAAATAGTTTGTTTTTTAAAACAGGAATGCTTTATGACCAAGTACTATATTGAAACATGGCTAGACTTGGTTTCTCTCTGTTACATGGACCTGATAAATTTCTTTTGGTATATTCATTCTACTCTTGACTAAAGGCAGTAAATGTTATTCTTTACCTTCTGTGTAATCTTCCAATTTAGCAGAGATCCTTTAGCTCATAATAATAACTTTTTGTGTCTTGTCTTTTGGGTTTTTTTCAAGTTTTTATTAAAATTCTAGTTAGTTAACATGAATGGTAAAATTTGTTTTAGGAGTAGGATTTAGTGATTCATCACTTACATATAACACCAAGTGCTCAACATGACAAGGGTCCTCATTGATACCCATCACCCATTTAGCGCATTCCCCACCCACTTTCCTCCATCAACCCTCAGTTTGTTTTCTAAAGTTAAGAGTCTCTTATGGTTTCCTTCCTTCTCTCCTTTTTTGTTCTTTCCCCTATATTCATGTGTTTTATTTCTTAAATTCCATGAATGAGTGAAATCATATGGTATTAGTCTTTCTCTGATTTTTGTTTCTTACATTGACTTTATATGCTCCATCATTTTTAAAAACATAGTTGCCAATGAAAGAGCTTAAATTCTTTCTACTGTTTATTTTAAATACATTTTTGTTCTGATTAATAAGTGGCTATGCTATAACCATTCTCATTCTCAGAACCTCTACTACCTATCCCGCTATTGTGGGTTGTTTTGTGTCCACCAAATATGTAAGTTGAAAGCCTAACCACCAATACCTGTGCATGTGACTGTGTTTGGAAATAGTCCCTGCAGATATAGTTAAGATGAAGTCATACTAAATTAAGGTGGATTGGGAAATAACTCCCCCTGTTGTGAAGGCCTTAAGGAAGTATGCCTCCTTATATTTCTAAAAATTACTTCATATAAATCTTATTCCTTAGGAATTTAGATTTGAGATTACTATAATCATTGTTTTAAAAATACTTCCTGTGTAACTATCTCTTTTTCAAAAGTAAATGTCCCTCCCTCCTGAGTGAAAGAGAAAAATAGACTCAGTACCAGTGTGTATAATCAAAGCAAGGTAAGACAAACAAGAGCTTCTCACTGAGTTTGACCATCAATAATGGACATCAGTAATCAACAAGGGCTCTTCACAACAGCAGACATTCCTTAAGAGATCTTCCTGTAATTCACTAGCTGTCTGCATACTCTCCTCATTGCCACCTGCATTTCTTGGTTCCTGAATGTATAGATGACCGGATTTAGGAAAGGAGTGAGAATAGCATCAAAGATGGCCAGAAACTTATCCAGGTGTATGGAGGGAGATGGCCATGTATAAAAAAAAATCAAAGGACCAAAGAACAAGAATACCACAGTGATGTGAGCTGACAGTGTGGAGAGAGCCCTGGATGAACCAGCCGAAGAGTGTTTCTGAACAGTGAGAATGATGATGATATAGGAAATGATCAGTATGAGGAAGGAGCCAACAGAGATGAATCCACTATTGGCTGTGACCATAAACTCTAGTCGGCCGGTGTCCGTGCAGGCAAGTTTGATGAACCGAGGAAGGTCACAGTAAAAGCTGTCCAACACATTAGGACCACAGAAGGGTAAGTTTACCACAAACGCCAGTTGAACCATGGAGTGGATGAGGCCAGTCATCCAGGCAGCCACTAAAAAGAAGAGGCACATTCTTGGGCTCATGATGGTCAGATAGTGGAGAGGCTTACATATGGCAACATATCTGTCAAAGGCCATGGCGATGAGCAGCACCATCTCCACACCACCAATGACGTGGATAAAGAAGATCTGGGCGATGCAGCCACCAAAGGAGATGACTTTACGTTTTCTGAAAAGATCATAAATCATCTTGGGAGAAGTGACAGAAGAAACTCCCAGGTCAATGAAGGAGAGGTTGGCCAGCAGAAAGTACATGGGGGAGTGTAAGTGAGGGTCAGAGGTCACAGTGAGCATAATGAGGGAGTTTCCCATCACGCTTGCCACATAAAACGTGGAGGAGAACACCAAGAGGAGAAGTTGGATCTCCCAGGAATCGGTGAGTCCCAGGAACACAAACTCTGACACCACAGAGCGATTCACTCCATCCATTGGCGTTGTTGGCACAGCTACCTGAAGAAGGACAATAGGAGAAAATGTAAATGATGATAATTATGTTAATATATTAGGAGAGATGGCCACAATTATGAAAGCCTGTTTCTACTTTAGCATTAGAACTGACCTAATATGCTCATGGCCTCTCGAATGTGATTACCCAGAAAAATCAGTGGCTGTCGTGTGGAGCTGCTCTCTACCACCAAGTTGTCTCTGCATTTGATACCCTCTGCTTCCTCCCAGGGTTGGTGCTGCAATTACTCATGAGCTATAAGATAGTCAACATGAGCCAAAGCTTTTGATTTTGGGTCCCAAACTAATACAATCTGGCCCCAGTCACACAGAACTAATCACTATTGCAATCCCTTCCAAGTCTGTAAAACTTCATGTGACACACAGACCCTCCTTCTCTTCCATCCCAGTCCCCACCTCTGGGAACATACTCATCTTTAATATTACTGAAATGTTAACCACATCCACAGAATCTTGCTTTATTAGTAGTAGCACTTAGTTTACTGTCACTTGTTTATAGTAAACTGAGAACAATCCTAATTCACCCATTCAACTATGAGCTTCTTGAAAGAAGGAGTTATGACTTATTCATAGTTGGACTTCCTGAAGCAGTGGAAAATGTCTGCAGAGTGGGGCTGGTCTATGAACTGTATGTTATCAATTAATATCATATACCAAAATTTCTGAGTATTTAGAAATTTCTCTAGATATTTGATATTAGAGTGATACCCAGTTTTCTAATTGTGTATTTTATAAAAGTGTTAGTCCATTAAAGAAAAAAATTGAGGGGCGCCTGGCTGGTACATTCAGAGGAGCATGTGATTCTTGATCTCATGACCCTGAGATTATTGGGTGTAGAGATTACTTAAATAAATATTTTTTATAGAAAAAAAGATAAAAGCTTAAACTTCAGCACAAGTAATTCAAGCAACACTGCCTTAGTATACTTTATACTTGATGTGAAAAGCTTAAAACTATGAAATGAATCATAATGTGGAAATAATTTTATGAAATCTCTAAAAAACTAATCACATTATAGTATAATTATTTTATTTAGAGATACAGCATGGCTTAGTAGAAAGAATGTGGGTTTTGGATTTTTATTTCGAATATTTATACAAATGTTCAACAACTGGGGGCACCTGGGTGCTCAGTTTAGGAGTTCAACTCTTGATTTCAACTCAAGTCATTATCCCAGGGTAATGGGATCGATCCCTGCAATGGGCTCCATGCTCTCTCTCTCTATCCCTCTCTCAAGCCCTCTGCCCCTCTCCCCTGCTCACACTCTCTCAAAAAACAAAAACAAAAACAAAAACAAACAAAAAAAAAACATGCTCACGACTAATAGGTTGATCTTGGGCAAGTTGCTTAAAGTCTTTGAGCTTCAGTATTCATTTATGAAACAGCAATTAGTAAAATAATTAATGTATCTTAATCATATGGCTATGTTAAGTAATCAGCAATGCTAAGTTTACTTCTCTTTATTTCACTTGCCCATAACAGCACTCAACGAACGCCTGAGACATGATGAATGAATGAATGAATGAGAAAATAAAATACTGTTGACCAATAGGGAGCATCAAACTTCCATATCATAAAATATATTATATTTCAATAATTAATTATTAATATAGTAATCACATTCTCTTAGTGGCAAAAAATAAACTATCTTATACAAATGCAGTTGATTTGCTCTCAAGGAACACTGTTTCTTAATAGTACTTACCATGAAGGTAAATTATTATTTGTTTAATTTATCCTTCCAAACTGGTCTGCAAGCCCCATGAAGTTATGGATCACATCTGTCTTATTCAACCCAATGTATGAAAAATTCAGAATCACTCCAGATACATAACAAAGGCAAATAAATATTTGCTGAAAGGGTGAATAAAATGTACTTGTTTGGGTTAGAGACTGATCATAAGAGTAAAGAAAGAAATTCAGGAAAGTGAAAATTTTGTCTGACAAAAAAAACAAAGTAGGAATATAACTAAAAGGAAACATTCAGTGAAGTCAAAGAGACTGAAACCAGTGAAGTCAACTTTGGGACATACTGATAAAGTGAATATTTCCAATTTAGGAAAGTCTCTAGTCATTATAGATCAGAAAATAAATACCCCAATATGTTAAATTACTTGACCAAAACCATAAATTTACTTAGTGTTAGAGCCTGTATTAGAACCTAGGTCTACTGACTCCAAGATCACCCCTTTTTCCAATTTCCTGCTTTCTTTCATTTATCTGTGACTTACTGAGGATACAGCCTGGGCAAAAACACGTGGCAGGGTGATAGTAGATATTGTTGGAGGAAAGATGAGCCCTTCGTAGCTGATGACTTCCCTTTATTGTCGTGCTGGTAAGTGCTACCTCAGTCTCCATGATTAATCATCCCTGACAACTGTCTGTCAACAAATTAATGTACCTCAGTGTCTTGGAAAGCTTGGCTGTTTTCTAAAGCATTTGTTCTTATTCTAACTGTTCAGGCAAATACTCTTACTTGGAACAAATGTTTTTTTGGATGAACTTATGATATAAAGTGCTAGTTTAACGTGTTCCACTCAACCTTTTCTTCCCTGGAGGGGCTGAGACCCTTGAACAGGGTCCATCATGAGTGAACTACTTAGAAGTTGCCATAATGTTGTCTGTATTCAAGTTCTACCTCCTTCATGAAATCACTCTTGACTCCTCCAACCTGGGTAGCTTTCTGTTCATAGGGTTTCATTTTAACTTCACAAATGAACTATAGGACCACTCTACCTATAATATTTCTTCACAAACCCACAGTACCTACAATAATGCTTGGGGACATAATAGGTCTTCTGTAAAAAGCTTGAGTGTCTCTTTTGAGTCCAAGTGTGATTAAGTTGAGTCCAAGTGATTAAAGTTGATCATCAATCTCAATGTAGATGTTGGGACTCCAGACTTCATCTGCGACTTCATGTTAAATGTAGGCTCTGGGTTTTTTGTTTGTTTTAATATTTATTTATTCTGAGAGAGTGTGTGTGCACAAAAGTGGGGAGGGGCAGAGAGAGAAAGAGAGAATCCCAAGCAGACTCTGCACTCAATGTGGGGCTCAATCTCACCAACTGTGAGATCATGACCTGAGCCAAAGCAAGAGTTGGACACTTAATCCACTCAGCCACCCAGGCACACCAAATATAAGCTCTGTTTATGATTGCATCATTCTTTGAATTCATCTCTGTTTTAGCTCTTAAATTTTATAAGGATTATTTCTATTACTTTTTAAAGAAGCTACATGGGATAATGAAATAGGCCACAATATCTGAAAAACAATATTTCACGTTGTCACCTAATAACTTGGTGACCTTGAATAACATTTCATCTGAGCCCTTTCCCATCTGCAAAATGGAGAAAATTAATGTCTTATAGAACTGAGCATATGAGAAAATACATGTCACCAAATCTAGTTAATTCTTTCTCTTTAATGCCTGTGGTAATGGAAATAACCTATATGTCCATAGTGAGGTCATATATAAGTAAATTCTTGTAAATTAATACAATTGAATGAATTAATTGGAAAATAAGTGAATGAATCAGCTATATATTTGTCACCATGGAAAAATCTCAAAAATATAACATTGAATGAAAAAATAAAATTATAAAATCAAATATATAAAGTGAAATAATTTTTTTAATTCCAAAAACCCTCAATAATTATTACATATTAAATATAAATATATAGGTAGTAGAAATGTAAAAGTTTGAAAAAGAAGGATATCTACCTAAAAACCTCAGAATAGTGTTTTTCTCTGGGGAGGGAAAGGGAGAAATCTGACAACGTGAGTGATTTCAGTTGCTTTTGTAATGATCTGCTCAAAAGAAATCTGATAAAACAACAGATGTTTCTTGCTAAATCTTGAAGTTATATGCCAATCATACAGTTTTGAGTACTTTTCAAAGGGTTGGAGTATGTTTCACAATTTCATTTTTAATTTAACACATCTGCCATGTATTTGCTTCTTTCTCTTCTCACTGCCCCTTCTTTCAACAGTTATCACTAGATCTGCCACGCTGCCTCATCAAGATCCTCTCCTTCAAATGTTTCTGCTCCTCCAATAAAAATCTATCTGCTCTCAACCCTGGTCATAATAGTATTTCATGAGTCCTCTTTTGCCTCTGGGTGAACCACAGACTCCTAATAAAGCATTCAAACTTGTCTGGAGTCTGGGCCTTTCCAACCTCATTTTCTATGTCATTTTCTTACATCCATTCTTGTACCCTATGATCCAGCAATATCTATTTATTATCTGACAATGCCACATAATACATATGCCCCCATGCCTTCAAATATACTGGTTCTTCTTTAACTTACCTTCCACCATTTCCACCCACTGCTCTTCTTTCTGGAAGAACACAATCCATACTTCAAAGTAAACCATGCTATAATGTTTATTTATACTCCTTTCCCCATCACCTCTTCACACATTAAGCAGATATATACCATTCTTGTCCATGTTCCCACTCATAGCACTTTATTCAGGCCCCTAAGCATCATTCACCACCTTACATTACAGTTAGTTTTATATGTAAATGGATTGAGGGGAGGAATTGTGTTTATCCTTTTTTGTAATCTCAACTGCTAACACATGTTAAAATAAAAAAAGATGGAGAGAAATACTAAAGATATTGCCTCTGTCAAAATTGGATAATGGTTCCAATGATGTGAAAACATGACCTAGACATAATAAAGGTGGCCTTCAACATGGGAAAATCAGATTGCAATTGAAATAGTAATAGGTATAGCAGCTTTATATTTGTAACATCACAATTCAACAAACAGAAAGGATAAAACTGGATGATTTTAAAAACATGAAAATATGCCTGATGAAAAGACTGGGAAGAGTTCTGAAGAGACAGAAGAAAATAGAAAATAGATTATAAAGGTTGAAAAAGAATTAAGGAAAAATAAAAAATGATATCAAACTTAACACTAAAATGGAAGAAGAATGAAGGAAAAAAGTGTAGGGGCACCTGAGTGGCTCAGTCAGTTGAGCTTCCCACTCCTGAATTCAGCTCAGATCATGAGCTCATGGTTCATGGGATTGAGCTCTGCATCAGGCTTCATGCTAAGAGCGTGGAGCCTGCTTGGGATTCTCTCTCTCTCTCCCTCCCTCCCTCCCTCTCTGCCCCTACCCAGGTCATGCTCACTCTGTCTCTCACGCTCTCTCTCTCTCTTTCTCAAAAATAAATTAAAAAAATATATATATAATGGCAAAGAGAACACAAGGCACACTTTAAGAGGTAGATTACCAGATAGGATTTATATTACTTTCTCAACACACTCTCCAAAAATTCTGTAATTATAAATGCCTTATAGCATTATGTCTGCAACTGTCTTTTTTAAATGTTTTATTTATTTATTTTGAGCGTGAGGAGGGAGGAGCAGAGAGAGAGAGAGAGAGAGAGAATCCCAAGCAGGCTTCACACTGAGCATGAGTCCTGATAACAGAGCTCGATGTCACCACCATGAGATCATGACCTAGGCTGAAATCAAGAGTTGGACTTTTAACTGACTGAGCCACCCAGTCTGTAGGTGTCTTTTAAATGCTTAGTCTCTTAGAAGACTTTCTCCATGAGTTAGATCAGTTACATACACCTAGCAGTGAATTTATTTGCCTTTTGGCTCTCCAATCCCCTTCCACTACACAAGAACTAGGAATTTGAGGAAAAGTGAATTTAAAGGGGAAGGAGTTATAAATATGGAACCTAATAGGGCAACTCTGAGTGTTCTTTAGTTACCCTCGAATGTGTATTGGGGGAAAAAATAAAAGTCAAAAGTTAGTTTTTACCAGATGTACTAAAAGGAAGAGAAATGCATAAACAAATATCAGAGAATACAGAAATTCACACATCAAAGTTTTAAATCCACTTGAGGCATAGTCAGGATCCAGTTTTCCACCCTGAGCAATAGTCATAGACAGGATTCTAGATGGAAACACCAGCATATGATATTTATTCACTTAGAAGTCATCAAATACCTACAATCAACCTCCGGGTTCATTATATTCTGAAACCAGCTTCTCATAAATTGGCTGTGCTCAAAAGGGCAAGTTTCTAGATTGTTTTTCTCAAATACATTAATTATAACCATCTGTTTTAATTAATTAAATATCCATGATAAAAAAGAAAAGGCATAACTCTTTGCCTTTTATTGTGATTAACCCTTTTTCTTGACCCATACAGAATTTATCAATCATCCAGAAACAGTTTCCCAGATATTGAATCCTTTATAGATGAAAGAAATGTTGGCAGCTGGGGTTCCAAATGATAGAATTATCCAGCTTGAAGGTAGCCACATCTCCTAGGTTTGAAAATCAAAACCATCATTCATATAAATTTCCTTCCCAATCTAAAAATATTGAGAGGTTAAAACCTCCATCAGCTAAAATATCCTGCACTTCATTTTTCAAATTACCACAAAATCCTTTTTAATATCTAAGTAAAAGTATGCTTCTCCTAACTTAAAACAATTTCTTTTACTTTTTATAAGTGTGTGCAATATGAATAGTTTTTTGTGTCCCTTTAACTTTTTTGTATTTCTTATGCTATGCTTTTTATTCCTGCCAATTAACTTTTTATATACATAACTTCAACAAGCTAAGTCACCTGTTAGCTTTCTGAATGTTAAATGAAACAAGCCAGTCAGAAAAAGACAAATACCATATGATTTCACTCAGATGTGGAATTTAAGAAATGAAACAAAAAAGAGACAAACAAACAAACAAACAAACAAAAAAAACTGGTAGTTGCCAGAGGAGAGGGGGATGGAGGGATGGGTGAAATAGGTGAACAGGATTAAGAGGGCATTTATTATGATGATCCCTGAGTAATACATAGAAAGGTTGAATTATTATATTGTATCCCTAAGGCTAGTAAATATAACACTGTAGGGGCACCTGGGTGGCTCAGTTGGTTAAGCGTCTGTCTTCGGCTCAGGTCACAATCTCACAGCTGTTGAGTTCGATGCCCACATCATGCTCTGTGCTGACAGCTCAGAGCCTGGAGCCTGTTTCAAACTCTGTATCTCTCTCTCTTTCTCTCTCTTTCTCTCTCTCTCTCTCTCTCTCTCTGTCTCAAATAAACATTAAAAAAAAAAAACAATGTATATTAGTTACACTTGAAAAAAAATTAATTTTTAAAAACTTAAATCCTTTCATATTTCCCTTTATAATCTTTCTCATCTACTCCCCACTCAAAAAACAAAAAATCACATTTCTCAACTTTCTCTAAACCCTTCCACATTCTACTTACAGTTTATAAAATTAATGTAAAACATTCTAAAATTCTAAAGCACAGAAGACAGCAGAACTAATTTGATCTCCTGGTAGTTTTCATTTTGTTTTTAAATTTTTCACAGCATATTTTAAGATGATATTTACATTGGAAATAATTTGTTTAGCTTTGGGTCTTTGGGTGTCTCCTCTATTTAGTGATTTATGAGACTCTTTTCCATCTTACAAATGTTTCAAGTACTTTATAAATTTGCTTCCCTTTTCACAGAAAATAAGTTTATACTTCAACTTATGTGAAAAGCTAATGGGTAGCACAACAACCCTTGTTTTCTTAGTTATGTGTGTCACCAGTATTTCTTACCTGTTTGTCAAATTGCATGGGATAAGAATCATTTATATAATCATCACTGATAACAGAGAGCTGAATCCTAAACATTATAAAGCCATTTAACTTTTTCTAATATCTTTCACATGATCATATCACTGTGTGATTCTAGTTAAAAGTTAAGGTCAGCTAACCTCCAACATGTCAATACCCTTTGTCACAATTATTCTCCACTACTAGCCAATTAGTTACCCCAGATGCCATCTACTCTGCTTTAGGATAACACTCATGTACTCGAGGATATGACTCATGTTCATAGCAATTCCAACAACATAATCATGTCTGACACTAGAGCTCTCCTTATTATTAAATTTATTATCATCTTTCCATTTTACCTGTATATATAAAAGAGCATTTTCATGGAGTCTTAGACTTTCCTTCATTCTCTAACACAAAATGACACAAAATCCTGCCATGTGTAGAAATAAAGCTAATAGTTCCAGACAACAGTGAGCGAGTGGCACCGCAGGCAGGAATTTAGAAGGAGCCCATGGATCAAGGGACTTTATCCCTAGGGACCTTTGGGTTTGGCCAAAGCAACCAAAGTTTCTAAAAATTTGTAATAAGATACCAAAGAAGAAGAAAAAATATATTTATCAATATAGAAGTATAGAACATACTGTGTTCAAGGTCTTGTTACCTTGATTTATAACTCTCAAATATTTTAACATATGGCTTACAGGCTTCCATTTTTTCTCTTGCCCCAGCCCCCACAAATGTCAAAAGTAAGCTCTTTTCCATCTGCCGGTTCAATGACATAAGGAGCCCAAAGTAGTCAAAGACTAGATTCATCTGTGTTCCCTTTGGAAACTTTCTTTCCTGGAGCCCTGAGACCTCTGAACCTACTAAACCAAAGCCCACAAGAATAAATGTAGGAAGCATACATTTCTCCAATGAATTATTTCATCTTATTACAAGAGTGACTTTTTCCACTTTGGGCTTATATATTCCAGCTTTAAGACAGATAGCAATGTATATATCGGGCAGTGGTTTAAGATGTATACTGCATCAAATAGCTTCTTAAAGTTGCAAGGTTTTACACCAACCTCTTAGTATAAAAGCTAAGCATTCACCAGGCCATTCCACAATTCTATCAGTGAGTTGTTTCTAGGTTATGGAGCATAAGCAAGTCTAGTGAATTCTATAGGTGTGTAAACCCATTGTCACACTTTATTTTCTATAAATGTGTCTCCAGAGCCAATATGGAATAACACATAAGACAGGAAAGGTATTCTATAAATCTATGAATGGTAGTGCTAGCAGAAGCACTATGGGTGGGGAAAAAATCAGAACCCAGAATAAGTTTATATCGCTATGATGACAGGTCTCTAATCCTTCCACAAAAGGTGGACAGTGGGTTTCCTGAGAGTATGGTGAGGTATGGTACCATAGAAAGTATTGAGGCTTTACTTTTACATTGGCAGCTTAAGCACACAGCACTAATGGTACACAGATCACCCTTAGTGAAGAGAAGCTCATGTTGAGTCTACAGAGAGACTTCAACTGTGCTGCTATGGCCACTGTTTGGTGTTTCCTAGGGAAATGGATTCTGAGATGAAGATCAACACACATGGAGTTTGTTAGGGAAGGCTATTAGGATCAATTAATTCCATTTGAAAGTAGGGAATTGAGCAGAGGTGGCAGAGGCAGAAGTTGCCAAACTTGTGGGAGCTCTGCACCTGGAATGAGATTCCAGAATTGTCCCAAGTGGACTGTTAACCTATTATTGACGCATACTAACGCAGAAAGTGAACACAGCCTTGGGTATGTCAGCTCTCTTTTTTTTATTTTTTTTAATTTTTTTTATTTTAGAGAGAGAGCGCATGCAAGTGGGGGAAATAGAGCACACAAGTGGGAAAGGGGTAGAGAGAATCTTAAGCAGGCTCCACACTCAGCATGGAGCCCAACACAGGCCATGAACCCATGACCCTGAAATCATGACCTGAGCTGAAGTCAAGAGTTGGATGCTCAACTGACTGAACCACCAGGTGCCCCACTTTTCTTTCTTCTTTTTTTCAGTTCTCTTTAGTCAAGGGCATTCCCAAAAAGGCAAATTGATGTCAGATAACAACCTTCCAACAGTAGGGAATAAATCTTTCCGTCCTGAATAAATCTTTCTGTCCTGAAGGAAGGGATCTGGGTGGGAGCTCATAACACATGTGCCATCTACTGCTAGGTCACTTGCATCACCTTGATTCATATGAGTTCTAGGAACAGCTCCTTCAGGACTTTGCTGAATCTCTTATCCTATGGGCATCCTACAAAGGGAAAGTTAATGGTGTGAATTAAAACACCTTTGGGGTACATGGTGAAAAATTAGAAATTTTTCTAATTTCATTGTGTATTTCAGTAGTATGATCCAAGCAGTAAGACTCTGCACAGAGCCTGAAACTCATGCAGAAGAACCTTTTCCAGATTTGGGCTCCACTCTGAGCTGACAACTTTCATGTCATCTGGTACATATGTTAGAGTGGTAGTACTGGATGTAAACTATGTTTCCTTCAGAAAGGGAAGAAGCCATAGTATTTTCCATAGAAGCTGCACCATTTTACATTCGCACCAACATCTTTACCAGCTCTTGTTATCTTTTATCTTTTTGCTAATAGCCTTCACAAGGGTGAGAGGTGATCTATCATTTTAGTTTTGATTTGCATTTCTGTGAAAATTAGTGATGTTGATCATCTTTTCATATACCTGTTGCCCATCTGTATGTCTTCTTTGGAGAAATGCCTATTCAAACCTTTTGCCCATTTTTTAATTGGATTGTGTTTTTGTTTTTGTTTTTGTTTTTGCCACTTAATTGAGTTTCTTATATGTTTTGGATATTAACCCCCTTATCAGGTAAATGGTTTGTAAATATTTCCTCCAATTCTATAATTTTTCTTTTGACTCTGTGATTATTTGTTGTCGTTGTTGTTGTTGTTGTTGTTGTTGTTGTTGTTGTTGAGGTTTTTTTGGATGGTGGGAAGTTTTGCTGTACAGGAGTTTTTTTAGTTTGATTTAGTCCAACTTTTCTAATTTTGCTTATGTTGCCTATGCCTTTGGTATCATATCAGAGAAATCATTGCCAAACCCACTGAGGGTATTCTATGTTTCTTCCATGAGTTTTACAGTTCCATTTCCTATATTTAAGTCTTTAATCTATTTTGAGTTGACTTTTATATATGGTGCAAGGATCCAATTCATTCTTTTGCATGTGGATATTCAGTTTCCCAACCCTTTTGTTGAAGAGACTATCCTTTCCCTACTCTGTATTCTTGGCACTCTTGTCAAAATTTAGTTGATCATTTATGTGTGAGTCTATTTCTGGGATCTGTAGTTTGTTCCATTGGTCTGTATGTCTGTCTTATACTAGTACCATAGTGTTTTAACTATTGTAGCTTTGTAAAGTATTTTGAAATCAGGAAATATGATGCCTCTACTTTGTTCTTTCTCAGTATTTCTTTGGCTGTCAGGATCATTTGTGGTTCAATATGAATTTTAGGGTTTTTTTTCTTTTTCCATTAAAAATGGCATTGGAATTTTGATAAGGATTTCATTGAATCTGTGGATCTCATTGGGTAATATGGATGATAACAATATTCCAATCTGTGATCATGTTCTTCCATTTATTTTCATCTACTTTAATTTCTTACATCAATGATTTGTAGTTCTCAGTGTAGGAGTCTTCTACCTCCTTGGTTTTACTCTTTTTGATGCTATTATAACTGTGACTGTTTTATTAATTTATGTTTTAGATAAGTCACTGCTATCATTTGGAAACACAATAGAATTACCATATGATCCAGCAATTTCACTTCATGGTATGTAGTCAAAAGTATTTAAATCAGGATCTCAAATAAATATATGCACTCCTATGTTCATTGCAGCATCATTCACAATAGTCAAGATGTGGCAACAACCTAAATATCCATCAAAAGATGAATGGATAGAAAAAAAATTGGTATATACATGCAATGAAATATTATTCAGGCTTTAAAGAAAGGAAATCCTATAATATGTGACAACATGATGAATCTTGAGTACATCGTGCTAAGGTGAATCCAACTAGTTACAAAACAACAAATACTGCATGAAAAATCTTATATGATAACACAGTCAAACTTACAGAAAAAGAAAGCAGGGTGGTGGTTTCTGGGGCTGTAGGGAGGGGGAAATGGGAAGGTATTAGTCAAAGAGTACAGAGTTTCAGTTCAACAAAATGGTAAGTCTTAGAGATCTAATGTACAGCATAGAGCCCATGGTTAACAATACTGTATTGCATACTTAAAATTTTGCTAAGAGGGTAGATCTTATGTTAAGTGTTTTTGTCACATAAATACATAAACGTAAGGAAGGAGGAACTTCTGGAAGTGATAGCTTTGTTTATAGAATAGATTATAGTGATGGTTTCATGACTATATACGTAACTCTGAATTCATCAAGTTATATATTTTAAATATGTTCAGCTTTTTGTAAGTCAGTCATACCTCAATAAAGTAGTTTTTTAATTTTTTTAATGTTTATTTATTTTTGAGAGACAGAAAGATACAGAGCACGAGTGGGGAAGGGGCAGAGAGAGAGAGAGAGAGAGAGACACAGACACCAGAATCCGAAGCAGACTCCAGGCTTTGAGCTGTCAGCACAGAGCCCGACGCAGGGCTCAAACTCACAAACTGCAAGATCATGACCTGAGCCGAAGTCGGATGCTCAAGTGACTGAGCCACCCAGGAACCCCAAGTAAAATAGAAAGAGTAAACCATTTGGAAATGATGAGTTGAAGTAGCCATGGCTTTAGTCCCTTATATAAGCAGAATCCACAGAATGATATTACAATTCACTTTTTGTAGGAAGGAAATAAAGCAATAGATCAATGTTTAGGGCCATTCAGATAAAAATTTGTAATCTTCTACTTCCTAATACTAGTCTGGTGTTGCTAACAAATGATTAGCTTAACTTGGAGTTACTGGGACATAAGAAAATTTGCAGAAAAGTGTATCAATCTGATTATCCTAGAAATTTCTCCACTTGTTTATTCTCCAAAAGAAGGGTAGAAAGAGCTCCAGACACTACTCAGAATAGCAGAAAGACATATAGGTATGAGCATGGGAGCTACACGTTCCCAAAGTAGCTGTTTTTACTGCTATCAATGCAGCAAGGCTTGTAGAAGACTGTTGTTGCTAGGACTTAAATAAAATTTTGCTAGTGACTATGAAATTCTTTCCCTTTAGAGTTAGGAAACCAAGGTACAGGAAAGATAAATGGCATTGCTGAAGCTAAGGAACAAGTTGGTGGTAAATCCAGAATTAATACCTTTGACCCTTGGTTTCCATTCAGTCCAGGTTATTTCTACTACAACATGCTTCTTTTTCTATGATGGTTCAATCATTGCATCTAGTCTGTGGCCCAGAAAATCATAATATATCAAAGCTAGTTTCTTCAGATTGTCCAAATTCTTCACATTTACTCCACTAGACTCAAATCTTCTGCTCTTACTTTATACTTCATCTGGAGATCAACATTTAAAACATCTGTGCAGTTCCAGTGAATAACTTTTCCAATATGGAACATGAAGTCATGATTTGACTCCACTTATCCTGCTGTCTTCTATATTTATTTTGGTTGTGAGTTATATGTTCCAATTCCCCTATTTAATTACAGAATTGATTCATTTCCAATTCATTAGATTCCTCTCTCTCTTCTCTATTTCTTCATGGAAGAGTTTACATCCATGTAACCTACCTGGACCACTATCCAAACCATAATGGAGTCGAAAGACCACAGAATCCAGAACTCTTACTTTTAGAGTATTATTAACATGTATCATAAAAAAGACAGCTGAGTAGCAGCACTGAAATATATACACGATTTCATTTTTAATATATACTGCTAAATGGTCCTGTATGGACGTCTCATGATCACAATGTTTATTTGAAAGAATACATTTAAATATTTACTCTTATTAGATACTTATTGATTAGACCAAAGGGTATTACATCACTGAATGGACACAGCTTACTAATGCCTTCTTTCAATGATCAGTGGACTCATGATGAGTTAAGGAATGGAATTACCATAACTGAGAAGCACTGGGTGTATCATTCCACATATGAATGAAATCATATGGTATTTGTCTTTCTCTGACTGACTTGTTTCGCTTAGCATAATACACTGTAAGGGGCGCCTGAGTGGCTCAGTCAGTTAAACATAATACATTCTAGTTTCATCCATATCATTAGAAATGGCAAGATTTCATTCTTTTTGATCACTGAGTAGTATTTTATTGTGTGTGTGTGTGTATGTATATGTGTACATGTGTGTGTATACACACACACACACACACACACACACACCCCATATCTTTTTATCCATTCATCAGCCAATGGACAATTGGGGTCTTTCCATAATTTGGCTATTGTTGATAGCACTCTATAAACATTGAGGTGCATGTATACCTTTGAATCAGCACTTTTGTATCCTTTGGATAAATACCTAGTAGTGTACTTGCTGGATCATAGGATAACTCTATCTTTAATTTTGAAGAGCCTCCATACTGTTTTCCAGAGTGGCTGCACCAGTTTGCATTCCCACCAACAGTGCAAAAGGGTTCCCCTTTCTCTACATCCTTGCGAACATTTGTTGTTTGCTGAGTTGTTAATTTTAGCCATTCTGATAGGTGTGAGATGGTATCTCACTGTGGTTTTGATTTGTATTTCCCTGATGATGATTGATGTTGAGACCTTTTCATGTGTCTGTTAGTCATCTGAATACCTTCTTTGGAAAAGTGTCTATTCATGTCTTCTTCCCATTTCTTCACTGGATTGTTTTTTGGGTGTTGAGTTTGATAAGTTCTTTGTAGATTTTGGATATTAACCTTTTATCTGATATGTCATTTGCAAATATCTTCTCCCAGTCTGTCAATTGCCTTTTAGTTTGTTGATTGTTTACTTGGCTGTGCAGAAACTTTTTGTCTTGATGAAGTCCCAATGGTTCATTTTTGCTTTTGTTTCCCTTGCCTCCAGAGACATGTCTAGTAAGAAGTTGCTACAGCTGAGGTCAAAGAGGTTGCTGCCTGTTTTTCCCTCTAGGATTTTAATGGTTTCCTATCTTTTTTCCACTGAATATTCTTTCCTGCTTTGTCAAAAATTAGTTGGCCATATGTTTGTGGGTCCAACTCTGGGTTCTCTATTCTATTCCATTGATCTAAGTGTCTTTTTTGTGCCTGTACCATACTGTCTTGATGGTTACAGCTTTATGATACAGCTTGAAGTCTGAAATTGTGATGCCTCCAGCTTTGGTTGTCTTTTTCAACATTGCTTTGGCTATTCAGGGTCTTTTCTGGTTCCATACAAACTTTAGGATTGTTTATTCTAGCTCTGTGAAGAATGCTAGTGTTATTTTGATAGGGATTGCATCGAATATTTGGACTGCTTTGGGTAGTATCAACGTTTTAACAATATTTGTTCTTCCAATTCATGAGCATGGAATGTTTTCCGTTTCTTTGTGTCTTCTTCAATTTCTTTCATAAGCTTTCTATAGTTTTCAGACAACAGATCTTTTGCCTTTTGGGTTGGGTTTATTCCTAGGTATCTTATGGCTTTTGGTGCAGTTGTAAATTGTATTGACTCCTTGATTTCTCTTTCTACTACTTCTTTGTTGGTGTATTGAAATGCAGCCGATTTCTGTATATTGAGTTTATGCCCTGCGACTTTGCTGAATTCACGTATCAATTCTAGCAGTCTTTTGTTGGAGTCTTTCGGGTTTATCATGTGGATTATCATGTCATCTGCAAAGAGTGAAAGTTTGACTTCTTCTTTGCCAATTTGTATGCCTTTTATTTCTTTTTGTTGTCTGATTCCTGAGGCTAGGACTTCCAGTACTATGTTGAACAGCAGTGGTGACATTGGACATCCCTGTCATGTTCCTGACCTTAAGGGGAAAGCTCTCAGTTTTTTCCCCATTGAGAATGATGTTAGCTGTGAGCCTGTCATATATGGCCTTTATGATGTTGAGTTATGTTCCTTCTATCCCTTCTTTCTTGAAGGTTTTTATCAAGAAAGGATGTATTTTGTCAAATACTTTTTCTGCATTTATGAGAGGATCAATCCTTTCTTTTATTAATGTGGTGTATCACATTGATTTATTTGTAAATATTGAACCACTCCTGCAGCCCAGGAATAAATCCCACTTGTTCATGGTGAATAATTCTTTTAATGTACTGTTGAATTTGATTTGCTAGTATCTTTTCGAGAATTTTTGCATCCAGATTCATTGTGGATATTGGCCTGTAATTCTCCTTTTTAGCAGGGTCTTTGGTTTTGGAATCAAGGTAATGCTGGCTTCATAGGATGAGTTTGGAAATTTTTCTTCCATTTCTATTTTTGGACTGGTTTGAGAATGAGTATTAACTCTTCTTTAAATGGCTGATAGAATTCCCCTGGGAAGCCATCTGGCCCAAGACCCTGAACAGATACAAAAAGATCAAGATCATACCATGCATATTTTTCAGATCACAATGCTATGAAACTTGAAATCAACCACAAGAAAAACTTGGAAAGACTTCAAATACATGGAAGTTCAAAAATATTCTATTAAAGAATTAATGAGTAAACCAGGAAATTAAAGAAGAAAAAAAAGAATTCATGGAAGTAAATGATAATGAAAACACAACAGTCCAAACCCTTGAGGATGCAGCAAAGACAGTCCTAAGAGGAAACTACATTGCAATACAGGCCTATCTCAAGAAGCAAGAAAGGTCTCAATTACATAACCTAACCTTACACCTAAAGGAACTAGAAGAGGAGCAGCAAATGAAGCCTAAAGGCAGCAGAAAAGAGAAAATAACACAGATTAGAGCAGAAATAAATGATATAGAAACAAAACCAGTAGAACAGATTAATAAAACTCAAAGCTGTTTTTTTTTTATTTTTTTAGTTTATTTTTGAAAGAGACAGAGCGCGAGTGGGGGAGGGGCAGAGAGAGGGAGACACAGAATCCCAAGCAGGCTCCAGGCTCTGAGCTGTCAGCAGGTGCTCGAACTCACAAACCACAAGATCATGACCTGAACCAAAGTCTGATGTTTAACTTACTGAGCCACCCAAGTGCCCCTAAAAGCTAGTTTTTTTTTAAATAAATAAAATTGATCAAGACTTATCAAAAAGAAAGAGGATTCAAATAGATAAAATCATGAACAAAAGAGGGGAGATCACAACCAACAAACACCACAGAAATGCAAACAGTTATGAGAGAATACTATGAAAAATTATATGCCAAGAAACTGGGCAATATGGAAGAAGTGGAAAAATTCCTAGAAACTCACATACTACCAAAACTAAAACAGGAAGAAATAGAAAATTTGATCAGGCCCATAACCAACAAAAAATTGAATCAGTTATCAAGAATTTTCCTTGGGTTTGGCTTCTTAAAATTCTAAGGTCACTGTGCTTCACCTCAATTATGGCATAGATCGGAATCATGGAAATGGTGAAGTTGAGAATTATGAAGACCATTTACAGGGGGATTCATTCAGTCTTAGGAATTAATTCCATCAAAATTTGATTGAAGCCAGCTTACCATCTTGTCTTCTCATTCGTGAGATAATACTTCATACATGATCATTTTATATATCAATCATGTTCTTAACTTTTTGAAAATTATACTTTGACAGTTTTGGAGATCCACCAAGATATTCAAGTGGACTCACCTTCTGGGGACAATAAACTGTGTTTTCTGAGCTATGCACTTCATAAGACATTTAGACTTAGTTACGTCTCTTCTGGGTTCTTACCTTCACTAACATTTTGATCTCTGTTTTATTTTTCTGCTTTGGTAGTTTTTGTTTGTTAGTTGGTTTGTTTCTGGTTATGCCAAGTTTGTTTCCAGTGCTGGTTTTGCACATGACTAATAAGTTGTTCCTCATTGGTGACAACAGAGATTGTGAATTTGGTTACATGATTTAATAATTTGGCAGTCTCTATTAGGATAGTGAGGATCCATCATGGGTTGAATTCTGTACCCCCCATCAAGATTCATGTTGAAGTCCTAACGCCTGGTAATTCAGAATGTGAATTTAGTTTGGAAATAAGGCCATTACAAGTGTAATGAGTTAAGAGTAGGGTGAGCCCAAATCCAATATGACTAGTGTCCTTTTAAAGGGGGGAAATTTGGACACAAACAGACATGCCTGGAAGAAAACTAATGGGGGCGGGGGGGAGGGAGACAGAGAGAAGATAGCCATCTACAAGTCAAGGAGAAAGACCTGGAACTGATCCTTCCCTCACAGCTCTTAGAAGGAACCAATCCTGTGACCACCTTAATTTTGAACTTCTGGTTTCCAGAACTGTGAGGTAATAATTTCTGTTTCTGATACCTAGTCTGTGGTGCCTTCGTTGCAGCAACTTTAGCAAACCAATACAGGACCTATTCGCTATCAAATGAGAAATGAGGAGAATTTGGTTTGTTTGTCTGGGTTTTTTTATCTATTTCTGTAAAAATATGTCTTGTTTCTGATGGAAACAAAGTTTCTTTGAGCTCCTATGTCTGTATGTGTCTCTACTTTTGATGTCTTGGTAGATAGGAATCTACCTTTGATCTGTAGGTAAGGTTGTAAAACTGAATCTAGGAGCTTTATGATGCCTTTGTTTCTGTAATTGATAAAACTTTTACTCATTGTATGACTATGAAATATTTTTCTACCTCAAGGAGCTACTAATAACGTTTATACAAAGCCTCCGAAAATAAAGGTTTTGTAAGAATTGGTTTATAGAAGTTAACAAGTGCTGACATGAATCTAGCATATCCTTTATCCCAAAAAAAGTTTTAAAAAATGAACTTCTATATTAAATATGCTAGTTTTTTTTCAGAAAAAAAAATTCTTATAAAATTTATTAACTCAGAAGCATTTTTATACAATATTCTAAAATCACATAATCTAAATAAATTCTTGGACAATTCAGACTAATTTGATAATATGTCTTACAGAACAGCTACAGATCTCCCTGATCTTCACAGTACAGACCATAAAACAAGCACTTAAAATTAGAAAAGATGTAAAATTCTATGTTCAACTAGTTTATTATACTTCTGACAGTTCTGTAGTGTGTCCACTTAAACATAATATCTAATATCCTTAGCAATTTTAAGACCTTGATTTAGTGTTAAATAAAGTAATTATAGGATATTGTTTGCAAATTGTTAAAACAAGATTAAATAGTGGAGCACCTGGGTGGTCCAGTTGGTTGGGCGTCTGACTTCGGCTCAGGTCATGATCTCACGGTCTGTGAGTTTGAGCCCTGTGTTGGCCTCTGTGCTGACAGCTCAGAGTCTGGAGCCTGTTTCGGATTCTCTGTCTCCCTCTCTCACTGCCCCTCCCCTGCTCACATTCTGCCTCTCTCTCTCTCTCAAAAATAAATAAACATTAAAAATTTTTAAAATAAGATTAAATAGTGAACCATTGGTCACAGTGTGTGTGTGTGTGAGAGACAGAGACAGAGACAGAGAGACAGAGAGAGAGATTTATGTCTTTGTAGAGTATCTATATCTTTTGATCAAGTTAGTGAATGTGCTCATTTAAGAATAACATTTATTGGGGCGCCTGGGTGGCGCAGTCGGCTAAGCATCCGACTTCAGCCAGGTCACGATCTCGCGGTCCGTGACTTCGAGCCCCGCGTCAGGCTCTGGGCTGATGGCTCAGAGCCTGGAGCCTGTTTCCGATTCTGTGTCTCCCTCTCTCTCTGCCCCTCCCCCGTTCATGCTCTGTCTCTCTCTGTGCCAAAAATAAACAAAAAACGTTGAAAAAAAAAATTTTTAAAAAAAAAAAAAAAGAATAACATTTATTGCCTATAAGAAAGTGTAAGAAGGATATGTGTGGCTGCTGGGCATTATATTTAGTGTGTTCATAAGCTTGCTAGTTTACTAAAATGATCATATATGACAGACAATTCTCAATTCCTTCAAAAACACAGTGAAGTAGAAATTAGTTGTGTTGGTTAAAAGTTATCATTGGGGCACCTGGGTGACTCAGTCCATTGAGTTTCCAACTCTTGATCTCAGCTCAGGTCTTGATCTCAGGTCATGACTTCAATCCCTACATTGGGCTCCAAGCTGGGAGTGAAGCCTACTTTAAAAAAAAATTATAATTAATATGGGTGACTGAGAATATACCAGAAGTAACATGACCAAAAAGTATCACTGACTATGCAAGTAATAGAATCTGGTTTGTTTATCAAGGAAAAAAAAATACATTTACCTTAAGATAAAATGTTATTCCTGAATTGGAAAGGAATAGTAAAAGATAAAACCAAATGGATACAAAAAAAAAAAAACAAACAAAAAAAAACAAACCTTCAGGAAGTAAATTTTATTTGCTTTAGTTATATATATATATATATATATATATATATATATATATGTATATATCTTTATTTTTTAATTTAACTCTAATTCAATGGGTTACATATGTCCTGATGTTTATAGCAGGATTATCAACAATTGCTAAATTATGGAAAGAGCCCAAATATCCATCAACTGATGAATGGTTAGAGAAGATGTGGTATATATACAAAATGGAGTATTATTCAGCCATAAAAAAAAAAAATGAAAATCTTGCCATTGGCAATGACCTGGACAGAGCCAAAGAGTATTATGCTGAGTGAAATAAGTCAATCAGAGAAAGACAAATACCATATGAATTCATTCAAATGTAGAATTTAACAAACAAAACAACTGAACATGGGGGAGAAAAAAAGAGAAAAATCATGAAACAGAGCCTTAACTGTAGAGAACAAACTGATGGTTATCAGAATGTTGGTGGGTGGGGGGTGTGTTAAATAGCTGATGGGAGTTAAGGAGGACACTTGTTGTGATGAATACTAGTGTTATATGGAAGCGTTGCATCACTATATTGTATACCTGAAACTAGTATTACACTGTGTGTTAACTAACTGGAATGTAAATTTAAAAACTTGAAAGTAAACTATATATGTGTGTATGTGTATACATATATGTGTGTATATACATATGTGTGTATACACACACACATATATATATAACTTTAAATAATGAGTCTGAAAAGAAGCAATGACAGATGTGAAAATTTTGGCAAATTTTGCACAGCTCAGCTTTGATAGGCTTATTTGAATAAACTTAGAAATGCTTTGCTATCAAATACTACATTAAAGCAAGACTAGATTTGTTTTTGCTATTAGAATTACATAACATTTATCTTGTTTTATTCATTCTTCTCCTAACTAGAAGCAGTACATGTAATTCTTTGTCTTCTGTGTAATTTTCTTAGTATGCAAAGCTTCAGTGGTTCACAAAGTAGGTTGTGAACAAGTTTTTAATAGAAGACAAAAGGAAAGGTAAGGAAAGAGAAAAGAAACTTTCATCAAAAGTAAATAACATTTGTGAAACTTTGGTTCAGTTCTTTATGGAGATGGGGCAGGATATATACTGTAATATATACTCTAGGTCAGTATCAAAAAGCGTGAAAGCCATTGCTCTGGGTGACTCTACCCTTGCCATTTAGCTATTCTCCTCTCATTGACATTCTATGGCTGAGCTGCTTTGGCCAAAACAAGTCATTCAAGACATGAAACCTGTGGAGGAGGCAATTTATACATTCATAATCGAGAAATAGAAATTTAAAGGAGACAGCAGTAATGTATGGTGACAGATGTTAGATAACTTTATTGTGGTGATAATTTTGCAATATATACAAATATCGAATCATTTGGTACACCTGAACCTGGCATAATGTTAAGTTTCAATTATACATCAATTAAAAAAAGATAAATTAATTAATAGGACAGCAGTAAGGGAAGTTAGAAGGGGACAGAGCTGCAAGTGAAAGGAAGTGAGAAAAGAAGGAGGAATGGTGGCACAGGGAGAAGGAGAAGTAAGGAAGCTGAAAAATGAGAGGGAAGGGGGCTAGAGATCTTCATAACCCAGAGACCATATGTGACTGAGGAAAAATGAAGAGGAAGAAGCAGAAGGGAAAAGGGAATGAAGATTTAATGGGTTTGAATAACATAATACTAATCAAGGAGAAAGATCCTGGTGTTTTCCCAGTTCTTTATATTCTGAGAATACATGGCTTCTACCCAGACATGTACCCATTGGGATTGTATATGTGTGTTCTTAAAGATTGTGTGTGCTCTCAAAAACACTTCCGTCCTTGCACAGGCCTGACAGAGACCCACAGAAGGGGTAGAATATGGACAAGCTGCAGCATACAATAAGAAGACTTCATTCATTTCTGTCAGCAAACCCCAACTGAGTACCAGTAGGAATTCCTTTCTGTGAGACAGACTCCTGTCAAAAAAAGGAGACAGCTCTCCCTGTTCTGAAGGCCTTAACGAAGTCTACCGTCTTTTGTATTTCCAACAATTACTTCATATAAATATTATTCCTTAGGAATTGAGGCTCAAAATTATTGTAATCTTAAGTTTGAAACACTTCATATGTAACTCCTCTCTTTTCAAAAGTAAATGTCCCTCCCTCCTGAGTGAAAGAGAAAAATAGACTCAGTACCAGTGTGTATAATCAAAGCAAGGTAAGACAAACAAGAGCTTCTCCCTGAGTTTGACCATCAATAATGGACATCAGTAATCAACAAGGGCTCTTCACAACAGCAGACATTCCTTAAGAGATCTTCCTGTAATTCACTAGCTGTCTGCATACTCTCCTCATTGCCACCTGCATTTCTTGGTTCCTGAATGTATAGATAACTGGATTTAGGAAAGGAGTGAGAATAGCATCAAAGATGGCCAGAAACTTATCCAGGTGTATGGAGGGAGATGGCCATGTATAGACAAATATCAAAGGACCAAAGAACAAGAATACCACAGTGATGTGAGCTGACAGTGTGGACAGAGCCCTGGATGAACCAGCTGAAGAGTGTTTCTGAACAGTGAGAATGATGATGATATAGGAAATGATCAGTATGAGGAAGGAGCCAACAGAAATGAATCCACTATTGGCTGTGACCATAAACTCTAGTCGGCCGGTGTCCGTGCAGGCAAGTTTGATGAACCGAGGAAGGTCACAGTAAAAGCTGTCCAACACATTAGGACCACAGAAGGGTAAGTTTACCACAAACGCCAGTTGAACCATGGAGTGGATGAGGCCAGTCATCCAGGCAGCCACTAAAAAGAAGAGGCACATTCTTGGGCTCATGATGGTCAGATAGTGGAGAGGCTTACATATGGCAACATATCTGTCAAAGGCCATGGCGATGAGCAGCACCATCTCCACACCACCAATGACGTGGATAAAGAAGATCTGGGCAATGCAGCCTCCAAAGGAGATGACTTTACACTTTCTGAAAAGATCATAAATCATCTTGGGAGAAGTGACAGAAGAAACTCCCAGGTCAATGAAGGAGAGGTTGGCCAGCAGAAAGTACATGGGGGAGTGTAAGTGAGGGTCAGAGGTCACAGTGAGCATAATGAGGGAGTTTCCCATCACGCTTGCCACATAAAACGTGGAGGAGAACACCAAGAGGAGAAGTTGGATCTCCCAGGAATCGGTGAGTCCCAGGAACACAAACTCTGACACCACAGAGTGATTCACTCCATCCATTGGCGTTGTTGGCACAGCTACCTGAAGAAGGACAATAGGAGAAAATGTAAATGATGATAATTATGTTAATATATTAGGAGAGATGGCCACAATTATGAAAGCCTGTTTCTACTTTAGCATTAGAACTGACCTAATATGCTCATGGCCTCTCGAATGTGATTACCCAGAAAAATCAGTGGCTGTCGTGTGGAGCTGCTCTCTACCACCAAGTTGTCTCTGCATTTGATACCCTCTGCTTCCTCCCAGGGTTGGTGCTGCAATTACTCATGAGCTATAAGATAGTCAACATGAGCCAAAGCTTTTGATTTTGGGTCCCAAACTAATACAATCTGGCCCCAGTCACACAGAACTAATCACTATTGCAATCCCTTCCAAGTCTGTAAAACTTCATGTGACACACAGACCCTCCTTCTCTTCCATCCCAGTCCCCACCTCTGGGAACATATTCATCTTTAATATTACTGAAATGCTTAACACATTTACAAAGTCTTGCTTTATTATTACTAGCATGAACACCAAGCTTTCTTTGCATTTAATACCACTCTGCTTCCTCCCAGGGTAGATACTATGATGTTTTTCATGAGATACAAGATTGGTCAACTTGAGTAATAAGAATTCAACCACCAAATTCTTTTGATTTTTGTTTCAAGACCAATATAACCTGGCTCCAGTCATATAAACTTCACCACTCCTCAGCTATTTCATTCACTTCCAAGAATACAAGACTTATTCTGACAAACAGACCCTTCCTCCTAACTCCCCACCTCTGGAACATATTTATCTTTAAGGCTTATTAAATTTTAACCACATCTGTGAGGTCTTGCTTTATATCGCTAGCATTTATTTTGCTATGTCTTGTGTTTTAATGAACTAAGTACAACTTCTAACTCACCAAAATACTGTAAGCTCCTTGAAGGCAGAGATTATGATTTATTCATATTTGGATTCCCTGAAGTAATGAAGAAGTGGTCCACACAGAGGTGCAGGTCCATAAATTCTCTGTTCGGAGTTTGCATCATGCTAAGTGCAGAAATTGAGAGTGCTTAGAAACTTCTCCAGCAATCTTACATCACAGCCAAATCGATAAGTAGGAACTTATATTTTCTAGAGTGTCAATCCATGAAGGATTGTTGGGGGGGTGGGGGGAAGGAGAGCAGGGGAACCTACTCCTTCACCATTTAAGAAGCACTGCCATAGAATACAGGACATATGATCCGAGAGGCCTAAACCATGAAGGGCATCATGGTATGGTGAAAAGTATTTTGTTCAAACCTCCATATAAATTACCTTGTAATTTTAGTTTTATTTAGAGAAGCAACATAACATAGTGGAAAGAATATGGATACTGGATTCACAAAATCAAGACTTATACTCTGGTTTACCCACTAAGTAGATATTGAGTAAGTTAATTAAATTCTTGAACCTCAGTTTATCTATAAAATTGCAATTAATAATACTAATTTTTCTAAGTTGTAGAAATAAAGTTTTTCATCATGTATTCAATATGTAAATATTTGGCAAATATTGATAGCAAATATTGATTTAGCAAATATTGATTCCCCTTTATTTTGCTCATCCTTAATAGTGTTCAATACATGAGATAAATGAATGAATAAGAAAATTAAATGGCATTGGCCAACACAGAGCATCAAAATTTCTTTATTAATTAATTTGTTTTTTTTTTATTTAAATCCAAGTTAGTTAACATATAGTGTAATGATGATTTTAGGAATAGAATTATTAAGGATTCACCACTTCCACGTAACACCCAGTGCTCATTCCAAAAAGTATCCTCCTTGATACCCATCGCCCATTTAGCCCATCTGCCTCCCCAACCAGCAACCCCACCAGCAACCCACAGTTTGTTCTCTGTATTTAAGAGCCTCTGATGGTTTGTCTGCCTCTGTTTTTATCTTATTTTTATTTCCCTTCCCCTGTGTTCATCTGTTTTGTTTCTTAATTCCACATATGAGTAAAATCATATGATATCTGTCTTTCTCTGACTTATTTTGCATAGCATAGTACACTCTAGTTCCATCCACATTGTTGGAAATAGCAAGATTTCATTCTTTGTGATCTCCAAGTAATATTCCAGTGTGTGTGTGTATGTACACACATACACACACACACACCACATCCTCTTTATCCATTCATCAGGCTATGGACATTTGGGCTCTTTCCATACTTTGGCTTTGTCAATAGTGCTGCTATAAATATTGGGATATATGTGCCCCTTTGAATCAGCACTCCTGTATCCTTTGCATAAATACCTAGTAGGATCATCAAATTTTCATGTCTCAAAGATCTTTCAGCAATACATTATAATCATCTCCTTCCACATAACACAATATTCATAATATTTTAGCAGTCAAAATAAATACCACCTTATGTAGCTTAAATATATTTCCTCTCACAACTCACTGTATTTCTTCATAGTACTTACGACAAATGTAATTTATTGATTTTTTTCTTTGTTCTCCTTCCTGATGTACTGCAACCTCCACGCAGTGAAGAACTACATCTGTCATGTTATCCAGTGTATCCTAAAACTTAGAATCACACCAGGTACAGAATAGAGATATGTAAATATATCAGGAAATAAGTATTTGCTGAAATAAGAGGATATATTTAGATGATTAAAAATATGTTTAATTAGATAGGGAAGGTGGCAGCATAGGAGGATGCTGGCCTCACTGCATCCTGCTGATTGCTTAGATTCCACCCACATCAGCCTAAATAACCCAGAAAACTGCCACAAGACTAGCAGAACGGACTCTGGGAGCCAAGCATAGACAAGAGGCCCACAGAAGAGGGTAGGAAAGGCGGAGAGGCCGTGCACGCTAAACGCACTGGTGGGAAGGAGCCGGGGCAGAGGGGCAGCCTGCCTGGCAAGGCAGAGTCCCTGACTCTGGCTTGCAAAAGTGGAGGGGCTGGACTGTATGAGCTCTGACAGCCAGTGGGACTTAACATCTGAAAGGTTAAAAGTCAACAGCTCTGCTCCTAGAGAGCGGAGAGGGTGAGAGGACATTGGGAGGGAGAGTTGTTGAGCCCTGAGAGACAGAGCTCAGCTCAGCGAGGAACAAAGTCGCTGGACAGCGCCATCTCCCTCTCCCATCCAAAACCCCAAAGGGAACCAGTTCACTGAACTTGCTTGCACCTTACAAACACCCAACACTGTGCTTCTGTGAATCCATCCCTCCGACAGGTCTGCCTCCCTCCTGGTGCTGCAGGGCCCCTCCCGCAGGGGACCACCTATGGCAAAGCGAGCTGAGGCTACTCCTCCCACCCCTGTGCACCTTGCGGATCCACCCCAGCTAATATGCCAGATCCCATTGAAGCAGCACCCCAAGCCTGGCAGTGTGCAAGTAGCCCAGACAGGGGCCACACCACTCCACAGTGAGTACTGCCCCCAGGAGAGGGGAAGATAAGGTACACACCAGTCTGAATGTGGCCCCAGTGGTGGGCTGGGGACAGACATCAGGTCTGACTGTGGCCCGCCCACCAACACAAATTAACTCCAGACAGCACAGCGGAAGTGCCCTGCAGTTCCGTGCCACCCCAGGGACTATCCAAAATGATGAAATGGAAGAATTCTCCTCAAAAGAAACTCCAGGAAGTAGTGACAGCTAAGGAATCGATGAAAAACAATTTAAGCAATATAATGGAACAAGAATTTAGAATAATAGTCATAAAATTAATTGCTGGGCTTGAAAAAAGTGTAGAGGACAGCAGAGAATCTATTGCTACAGAGATCAAGGGACTAAGAAATAGTCATGAGGAGCTAAAAAATGCTATAAATGAGGTGCAAAATAAAATGGAGGCGACCACAGCCCAGATTGAAGAGGCAGAGGAGAGAATAGGTGAATTAGAAGATAAAATTATGTAAAGAGAGGAAGCTGAGAAAAAGATTTAAAAAATCCAGGAGTATGAGGGGAAAATTAGAGAACTAAGTGATACAGTCAAACGGAATAATATGTGTATAATAGGAATTCCAGAAGAAGAGAAAGAAAAAGGTACTGAAGGTATACTTGAACAAATCATAGCTGAGGACTTCCCTGAACTGGGGAAGGAAAAAGGCACTGAAATCCAAGAGGCACAGAGAACTCCTTTCATACATAACTTGAATCGATCTTCTGCATGACATATCATAGTGAAACTGGCAAAATACAAGGATAAAGAGAAAATTCTGAAAGCAGCTAGGGATAAACAGGCTCTAACTTACAAAGGGAGACCCATAAGACTAGTGGCAGACCTGTCTACTGAAACTTGGCAGGCCAGAAAGGAATGGCAGGAAATCTTCAATGTTATGAGCAGAAAAAATATGCAGCTGAGAATCCTTTATCCAGCAAGTCTGTCATTCAGAAGAGAAGGAGACATAAAGGTCTTCCCAAACAAAAACTGGAGGAATTCATCACCACTAAACCAGCCCTACAAGAGATCCTAAGGGTGATTCTGTGAGTTAAATGTTGCAAGGACCTCAAAGTACCAGACATATCACTACGAGCATGAAACGTAGAGACATCACAGTGACTCTAAACCCATATCTTTCTATAATAACACTGAATGTAAATGGACTAATTTATATGGTTAGTATAATGGTTATATATATATATAATGGTTATATATATCAGATATATATCTGAAGGTCTATCCTTCAGGAATAGCTAACAATTATAAATGTCTATGCACCAAATACAGAAGCCCCCAAATATATAAAACAATCACAAACAGAAGCAACCTTTTTAATAAGAATGTGGTCATTGCAGGGGACTTTAATACTCCACTTACGACAATGGATAAATCATTTAGACACAGTATCAATAAAGAAACAAGGGCCCTGAATGATACATTGGATCAGATGGACTTGACAGATATATTTAGAATTCTGCATCCCAAGCAACAGAATATACTTTCTTCTCGAGTGCACATGGAACATTCTCCAAGATAGATCACATACTGGGTCATAAAACAGCCCTTCATAAGTATACAAGAATTGAGATCATACCATGCACACTTTCAGACCACAATGCTATGAAGATTGAAATCAACCACAGGAAAAAGTCTGGAAAACCTCCAAAAGCATGGAGGTTAAAGAACACCCTACTAACGAATGAGTGGGTCAACCAGGCAATTAGAGAAGAAATTAAAAAATATATGGAAACAAACGAAAATGAAAATACAACAATCCAAACGCTTTGGGGTGCAGCGAAGGCAGTCCTGATAGGAAAATACATTGCAATCCAGGCCTATCTCAAGAAACAAGAAAAATCCCAAATACAAAATCTAACAGCACACCTAAAGGAAATAGAAGCAGAACAGCAAAGGCAGCCTAAACCCAGCAGAAGAAGAGAAATAATAAAGATCAGAGCAGAAATAAACAATATAGAATCTAAAACAACAGTAGAGTGGGTCAACGAAACCAAGACTTGGTTTTTTGAAAAATAAACAAAACTGACAAACCTCTAGCCAGGCTTCTCAAAAAGAAAAGGGAGATGACCCAAATAGATAAAATCATGAATGAAAATGGAATTATTACAACCAATCGCTCAGACATAAAAGCAATTATCAGGGAATACTATAAAAAATTATATGCCATCAAATTGGACAACCTTGAAGAAATGGACAAATTCCTAAACACCCACACGCTTCCAAAACTCAATCAGGAGGAAATAGCTTGAACAGACCCATAAGCAGCGAAGAAATTGAATCGGTTATCAAAAATCTCCCAACAAATAAGAGTCCAGGACCAGATGGCTTCCCAGGGGAGTTCTACCAGACGTTTAAAGCAGAGATAATACCTATCCTTCTGAAGCTTTTCCAAGAAATAGAAAGGGAAGGAAAACTTCCAGACTCATTCTATGAAGCCAGTATTACTTTGATTGCTAAACCAGACAGAAACCCAGTAAAAAAAGACAACTACAGGCCAATATCCCTGATGAATATGGATGCAAAAATTCTCAATAAGATACTAGCAAATCGAATTCAACAGCATATAAAAAGAATTATTCACCATGATCAAGTGGGATTCATTCCTGGGACGCAGGGCTGGTTCAACATTCGCAAATCAATCAACGTGATACATCACATTAATAAAAGAAAAGATAGGAACCATATGATCCTGTCAATCCATGCAGAAAAGGCCTTTGACAAAATTCAGCACCGTTTCTTAATAAAAACCCTTGAGAAAGTAGGGATAGAAGGAACATACTTAAACATCATAAAAGGCATTTATGAAAAGCCCACAGCTAACATCAACCTCAATGGGGAAAAACTGAGAATTTTCCCTGAGATCAGGAACACGACAGGGATGCCCACTCTCACCGCTGTTGTTTAACATAGTGTTGGAAGTGCTAGCATCAGCAATCAGACAACAAAAGGAAATCAAAGGCATTAAAATTGGCAAAGATGAAGTTAAGCTTTCACTTTTTGCAGATGACATGATATTATACATGGAAAACCCGATAGACTCCACCAGAAGTCTGCTAGAACTGATACATGAATTCAGCAAAGTTGCAGGACACAAAATCAATGTACATAAATCAGTTGCATTCTTATACACTAACAATGAAGCAACAGAAAGACAAATAAAGAAACTGATCCAATTCACAATTGCACCAAGAAGCATAAAATACCAGGAATAAACCTAACCAAAGATAAAAGATCTGTATGCTGAAAACTATAGAAAGCTTATGAAGGAAATTGAAGATGATATAAAGAAATGGAAAGACATTCTGTGCTCATGGGTTGGAAGAATAAATATTGTCAAAATGTCAATACTACCCAAAGCTATCTACACATTCAATGCAATCCCAATCAAATTGCACCAGCATTCTTCTCGAAACTAGAACAAGCGATCCTAAAATTCATATGGAACCACAAAAGGCCCCGAATAGCCAAAATAATTTTGAAGAAGACCAAAGCAGGAGGCATCACAATCCCAGACTTTAGCCTCTACTACAAAGCTGTCATCATCAGACAGCATGATATTGGCACAAAAACAGACACATAGACCAATGGAATAGAATAGAAACCCTAGAACTAGACCCACAAATGTATGGCCAAGTAATCTTTGACAAAGCAGGAAAGAATAACCAATGGAAAAAAGACAGTCTCTTTAACAAATGGTGCTGGGAGAACTGGACAGCAACATGCAGAAGGTTGAAACTAGACCGCTTTCTGACATCATTCACAAAAATAAACTCTAAATGGATAAAGGACCTGAATGTGAGACAGGAAACCATCAAAACCCTAGAGGAGAAAGCAGGAAAACACCTCTCTGACCTCAGCCGTAACAATCTCTTACTCGACACATCCCCAAAGGCAAGAGAATTAAAAGCAAAAATGAATTACTGGGACCTTATGAAGATAAAAAGCTTCTGCACAGCAAAGGACACAACCAACAAAACTAAAAGGCAACCAACGGAATGGGAAAAAATATTTGCAAATGACATATCGGGCAAAGGGCTAGTATCCAAAATCTATAAAGAGCTCACCAAACTCCACACCCGAAAAACAAATAATTCAGTGAAGAAATGGGCAGAAAACATGAATAGACACTTCTCTAAAGAAGACATCCGGATGGCCAACAGGCACATGAAAAGATGTTCAACATCGCTCCTTCTCAGGGAAATACAAATCAAAACCACACTCAGATATCACCTCACGCCAGTCAGAGTGGCCAAAATGAACAAATCAGGAGACTATAGATGCTGAAGAGGATGTGGAGAAACAGGAACCCTCTTGCACTGTTGGTGGGAATGCAAATTGGTGCAGCCACTCTGAAAAACAGTGTGGAGGTTCCTCAAAAAATTAAAAATAGACCTACCCTATGACCCAGCAATAGCACTGCTAGGAATTTACCCAAGGGATACAGGAGTACTGATGCATAGGGGCACTTATACCCCAATGTTTACAGCAGCACTCTCAACAATAGCCAAATTATGGAAAGAGCCTAAATGTTCATCAACTGATGAATGGATAAAGAAATTGTGGTTTATAGACACAATGGAGTACTATGTGGCAATGAGAAAGAATGAAATATGGCCCTTTGTAGCAACGTGGATGGAACTGGAGAGTGTGATGCTAAGTGAAATAAGCCATACAGAGAGAGACAGATACCATATGTTTTCACTCTTATGTGGATCCTGAGAAACTTAACAGAAACCCATGGAGGAGGGGAAGGAAAAAAAAAAAAAGAGGTTAGAGTGGGAGAGAGCCAAAGCATAAGAGACTGTTAAAAACTGAGAACAAACTGAGGGTTGATGTGGGGTGGGAGTGAGTGGAGGGTGGGTGATGGGTATTGAGGAGGGCACCTTTTGGGATGAGCACTGGGTGTTGTATGGAAACCAATTTGAAAATAAATTTCATATATTGAAAAATAAAAGAAAAAAAAAGAAAAGAGAGAGGACCCAAATAGATAAATCATGAATGAAAATGGAATCATTACAACCAATCCCTCAGAAATACAAGCAATTATCAGGGAATACTATGAAAAATTATATGCCAACACACTGGACAACCTGGAAGAAATGGACAAATTCCTAAGCACCCACACACTTCCAAAACTCAAACAGGAAGAAATAGAAATTTTAAAAAGACCCATAACCAGCAAAGAAATTGAATCAGTTATCAAAAATCTCCCAACAAATAAGAGTCCAGGACCAGATGGCTTCCCAGGGGAGTTCTACCAGACATTTGAAGTAGAGATAATACCTATCCTTCTCAAGCTGTTCCAAAAAATAGAAAGGGAAGGAAAACCTCCAGACTCATTCTATGAAGCCAGCATTACTTTTATTCCTAAACCAGATAGAGACCCAGTAAAAAAAAGAGAGCTACAGGCCAATATCCCTGATGAATATGGATGCAAAAATTCTCAAGAAGATACTAGCAAATCGAATTCAACAGCATATAAAAAGAATTATTCACCATGATCAAGTGGGATTCATTCCTCGGCTGCAAGTCTGGTTCAACATTCGCAAATCAATCAATGTGATACATCATATTAATAAAAAAAAAAAAAAGAACCATATGATCCTGTCAATTGATGCAGAAAAGGCCTTTGACAAAATTCAGCATCTTTCTTAATAAAAACCCTCAAGAAAGTTGGGATAGACAGAACATACCTAAACATCTTAAAGCCATTTATGAAAAGCCCACAGCTAACATCAACCTCAATGGGGAAAAACTGAGAGCTTTCCCCCTGATATCAGGACACAACAGGGATGTCCACTCTCACCCCTGTTGTTTAACATAGTGTTGGAAGTGCTAGCATCAGCAATCAGACAACAAAAGGAAATTAAAGGCATCAAAATTGGCAAAGATGAAGTCAAGCTTTCACTTTTTGCAGATGACATGATATTATACATGGAAAACCCGATAGACTCCACCAGAAGTCTGCTAGAACTGATACATGAATTCAGCAAAGTTGCAGGACACAAAATCAATGTACATAAATCAGTTGCATTCTTATACACTAACAATGAAGCAACAGAAAGACAAATAAAGAAACTGATCCCATTCACAATTGCACCAAGAAGCATAAAATACCTAGGAATAAACCTAACCAAAGATGTAAAAGATCTGTATGCTGAAAACTATAGAAAGCTTATGAAGGAAATTGAAGATGATATAAAGAAATGGAAAGACATTCCCTGCTCATGGATTGGAAGAATAATTATTGTTAAAATGTCAATATTACCCAAAGCTATCTACACATTCAATGCAATCCCAATCAAAATTGCACCAGCATTCTTCTCGAAGCTAGAACAAGCAATCCTAAAATTCATATGGAACCACAAAAGACCCCGAATAGCCAAAGTAATTTTGAAGAAGAAGACCAAAGCAGGAGGCATCACAATCCCAGACTTTAGCCTCTACTACAAAGCTGTAATCATCAAGACAGCATGGTATTGGCACAAAAACAGACACATAGACCAATGGAATAGAATAGAAACCCTAGAACTAGACCCACAAATGTATGGCCAAGTAATCTTTGACAAAGCAGGAAAGAACATCCAATGGAAAAAAGACAGTCTCTTTAACAAATGGTGCTGGGAGAACTGGACAGCAACATGCAGAAGGTTGAAACTAGACCGCTTTCTGACATCATTCACAAAAATAAACTCTAAATGGATAAAGGACCTGAATGTGAGACAGGAAACCATCAAAACCCTAGAGGAGAAAGCAGGAAAACACCTCTCTGACCTCAGCCGTAACAATCTCTTACTTGACACATCCCCAAAGGCAAGAGAATTAAAAGCAAAAATGAACTATTGGGAGCTCATGAAGATAAAACCTTCTGCACTGCCAAGGAAACAATCAACAAAACTAGAAGGCAGCCAACAGAATGTGAAAAGATATTTGCAAATGACATATTGGACAAAGGGCTAGTATCGAAAATCTATAAAGAGCTCACCAAACTCCACACCCGAAAAACAAATAATTCAGTGAAGAAATGGGCAGAAAACATGAATAGACACTTCTCTAAAGAAGACATCCAGATGGCCAACAGGCACATGAAAAGATGCTCAACGTCGCTCCTCATCAGGGAAATACAAATCAAAACCACACTCAGATATCACCTCACGCCAGTCAGAGTGGCTAAAATGAACAAATCAGGAGACTATAGTTGCTGAAGAGGATGTGGAGAAACAGGAACCCTCTTGCACTGTTGGTGGGAATGCAAACTGGTGCAGCCGCTCAGAAACAGTGTGGAGGTTCCTCAGATAATTAAAAATAGACCTACCCTATGACCCAGCATTAGCACTGCTAGGAATTTACCCAAGGGATACAGGGATGCTGATGCATAGGGGCACTTGTACCCCAATGTTTATAGCAGCACTTTCGACAATAGCCAAATTATGGAAAAAGCCTAAATGTCCATCAACTGATGAATGGATAAAGAAATTGTGGTTACATACACAATGGAATACTACATGGCAATGAGAAAGAATGAAATATGGCCTTTCATAGCAACGTGGATGGAACTGGAGAGTGTGATGCTAAGTGAAATAAGCCATACAGAGAAAGACAGATACCGTATGTGTTCACTCTTATGTGGATCCTGAGAAACTTAACAGAAGACCAGGGTGAGGGGAAGGAAAAAAAAAAAAAAAAGAGAGAGAGGGAGGGAGCCAAACCATAACAGATTCTTGAAAACTGAGAACAAACTAAGGGTTGATTGGGGGGTGGGAGGGAGGGGAGAGTGGTGATGGGTATTGAGGAGGGCACCTGTTGGGGTGAGCCCTGGATGTTGTATGGAAACCAATTTGACAATAAATTTCATATAAAAAATATGTCTAATTAGGAGCATCTGTGTGGCTCAGTCAGTTAAGTGTCCAACTTCAGCTCAGGTCATGATCTCACAGTTCGTGATTTCAAGCCCCGCGTCGGGCTCCATGCTGACAGCTCCGAGCCTAGAGCCTGCTTCAGATTCTGTGTCTCCCTCTTACTCTGCCCCTCCCCCCCTCACACTCTGTCTCTTTCTCTCAAAAAATAAACATTAAAAAAATCTGTTTTAATATATCCAATTATATAATTAAGATAGGTAAAGAGTTTGTGCATAGTTCCTAAGCAACAGAGAAAAACAGAAAATAAAGGATTGTGAAAGTGAAGAAGAGTTAGGAAAAAGAGAAGAAATAAACAAGATTAAAAGGGAAATCTAAAAAGGTTGAAGGAATTAGGAAAATATATACATAACAAAGAAAAGAAGAATAAAGCTTACTTTAAATTAAATAAAGATAGTTTATGAGGTATGATTTGCAATACTTTCTGGACCCATTCTTGACAAATTCTGTAATCACAAATATAGTATTATATCTCCAGGTGTCTTTTAGGTGCTAAGGCTCTTGGGAAAGTGTCTCAAAAGCCTTTATCAGCTATGCACATAGAGCTGTGAATTTATTTGTCTTTTGGCTCTCCAATATCCATCAACTGGGTAAGAACTGAGAATTTTAGGGAAAATGACTTTAAAGCCAAACAAGCTATGAATATGGAATTAGATGTGCTCAGAGGATAAAAATATATTCATTCAAATATCAGCGAATACAGAAACTTGAAAAGTTTAGGTCATCAGAGTTTTAAAGTGACTTGAGACAGGGTCACATCCAAATCTCAGTCCAGAACAAAAGTCATAAAGAGGTTTTTAGATAGAGACACAAGGATATGTTTATTCACCTAGAAGTCATCAAATACCCATAGGGAAAAACTCCTAAGTGATGATGTTCTGAAATCATCTTCTCTTATTTATTTTCTCTTCTTTGAAATAAATTTTCTTAACCACATTAATTATAGCCATAATTTTATAACTAATTAAACATCCATGATGCAAAAGACAAGGCCCAACTCTGTCTTCTTTTTTGTGATTAATCCTTTTTCTTGGTCCATATGGAAATGATTAATCCTCCGGACAAATCTCCATATATTTAATCCTGTATAGGTGAAGGAAATATTGGTAACTATTCTAGTTCTAAAGATCTAAATAATAGAGTTATCAAGTTAGAAGAGATCTACAGACAGCTGTTAGGTTTGAAAATAGTGCTAATCTAAATCATCATCCATATAAATTTTCTCAATATAAAAATATTGTGAGTTTAACATCTCCCTAAGCTCATACTTTCTATATTTATATCTTTCAAACTATCACCAAACCTTCCTTATACTCAAGTAAAATATTCCTCTGCTTTTACTTTTTATTACTCTAGGAAAAATAAATCTTTGTCCTTTTCAAATAACCTTCTCTCTACCCAAATGCAACAAAATCAGTCACCCCTAAGCTTTTTGTTTGCAAGATTCAACAAACTCAGTATTTTTTATATTTCCTCTTAAGACCTTTTTCTCACTCCCAACCAAAAAATTCTCATTTGTCAACCTTCTTTAAGCCTTTCTTCATTCTACTTACAACTTAGAGATAAAATTCATGTAAAACACTCTAATTCTAAACCATTTAAGGGACCATAAAACTTAGTTCAATCCCCTAGTAGCTTTATAGGTTTTTTTTAGTAGTCCACATTGCATTTTAAAATGACATTACATGGGAAATTATTTATTCAGCTTTGGAGTTTCTGGTCTCCATGTCTTTTATTTTTATTGAAATGTCTATGCAGTCCTTTTCCATCTTATAAACTTAACAAGTTCCTAATAAATTTGCTTTCCTTTTCACAGAAGATGATCAGTTTATACCCATCTATTTTGAAAAGCTAATGGAGAGACAAATACAATTAGTCTTGTTTTTTTGTACCTTCATGTGCCATCAGTCTTTCTCATCTGTTAGTCAAGTGGCAGAGGGTTTAGGATCATTCATGTAATCAGCATTAGGAAAAGAGTGATTAATTGAAATCTATGCTGATCACAAATTTAGAAAACAATTTGACCATTTCTAATGTCTTTCACATTACCCAAGGTACAATGTGATTCTAGCTAAAAGTCAAGGTCCATTAACCTTTTCTAAAATGTCAACCAAATTTTTCACAATTATTCTTCTATACTGTTCAGTTCCTTATTCTAGACACTATCTGCTTGAGGATAACACTCATAAACGAGGATATGACTTGTATTCATAGCAATTCTAACAACAAAATCGTGTCTAAAATTAAAGGCACTTTTTTGCATTGCTAAATTTATTTCCAGCCTTCCAGTTTACCTGTACAAAGGGAACAGCATCTTCAGGGAGTCTGAAATTTTCCTGTGCTTTCTAACACAAAGTGCCATATAAAATCCTGCCATTAGAAGAAATAAAGCTAATTACAGCTCAAGAATACAGTAACCAAGTGACACTGCAAAAACATGATAGTTTAGAAGGATCTCCTGGATCAGGGGACTTTACCCCTAGAGAGCTATTTGGTTTGACCAGACCAACCAATGATCTAAAACTCATAATAAGACACTAGCGAGGAAGAAGCAAATAAGAGTGGAATATTTTTGTTTAATATTTATGCTATTTCATTGGAAATTTTATAAATATTTATGATTACCCATTAGAATTAACCTCTGAAAATAGGTAAATATTAACTCAAAAAAACCCCCACAAAACTATGGTCATCTTAATCATCTCCAAAAAAGGCACTGTGCTTATTTTTTCAGTATAATTTAAATAGAAAAATATACACTCAACTTCATTTTTATGTAACCTTTATATTGAGTAATTATGGATGTATACAAATATATGAAACTATACAGAAATTTAAGCTCTTAAATTTGAGCTTAAAAGTGAATGAAACAGGGACCACTGGGTGGCTCAGTCAGTTGAGCATCTGACGGCTGATTTCCATTCAGTTCATGATCCCAGTGTCATGGAATCAAGCCCCCCATTGGACTCCATGCTAAACATGGAGCCTGCTTGGGATTCTTTCTCTCCCTCTGCTCCTCTCCCCTGCACTCACTCTCTCTCTCTCTCTCTCTCTAAAATATATATAGATACATATATACACATACATACATAAATGCATAAAAGAAGTTTTTAAAAAAGAAAGAAACAGCTGAAACATGTATCAACTGATGATAAATTAAAGATATTATGATATATCCATACAAATTCTCTGGTGCCATTGAAAAGCAAGTTCAAAGTTTACGTAATTAAAGACACCCATAACACACTGTTGAATGAAATTCTGGGTAGCAAAACAGCATATATAGTGTGTTGTTGTGCATATAAATAGATATACGTATCTGAACAAATAGACAATAAACTTTTAAAAATAAATACCTCAGGACAGTGGTATTGTTAGATGAGAAACCAAGGATTTTGATTTTCAGTTTCGTGTACTTGTATCAGTCAGGATCCTGCCCAGGCAAAAAATGTCACACCCAAATTAGGTAACTGGAAAAGAACTTAATAAATGCACAGAGTCACCTGCAGAAGAGTTGAGTGGAGGGACACCTGGGTGGCTCAGTCAGTTAAGCATCAGACTTCAGCTCAGGTCATGATCTCACAGTTTGTGAGTTCGAGCCCCGCATCGAGGCTCTGTGCTGAGAGCTCACAGCCTGGAGCCTGCTTCAGACTCTGTGTCTTCTCTCTCTGTCCCTCTCCCACTCATGTTCGTTCTCTCTCTCTCTCTCTCTCTCTTTCTCTCTCTCTCTCTCTCTCTCTCTCTCCCCCATCTCTCTCAAAAATAAACATTAAAAAAAATTTTTAATAAAAAAATAATTTAAAAAAATAGAAGAGCTGAGTGGAACTGAAGGGGCAAATGGAAGCTATTCTTTTACTCTCTGAATCCACTCTTGTCTTTTATCCAGGGGACAAACAGAATAGGGAAGATAATATTAGGACAGAGAGTGATTGGGGGAGGGGCAGAGAGAAAGGGAGACACAGAATCTGAAGCAGGCTCCAGGCTCTGAGCTGTCAGCACAGAGCCCAACGCGGGGCTCGAACTCACCAACCGTGAGATCATGACCTGAGCCAAAGTTGGATGCTTAATGGACTGGGCCACCCAGGTGCCCCCTGGCAGGTCATCTTACTCAAGTACAGTGAATAACCTCAATTATGCTCTTATATTGGCATGAATACTGTCATTCTCTGTGCTTTTCTGAGAAGTCCAGCTATGTACCTCTCCCTAGAATTCCATGCTAATGATTTTATAAGCTCATTTCTTAGTTTCTCAAAAAGCCAAATAATTAGGCCTGCCACAAAATGGCAAGATTTGTGCCATAATCTATTGTTTCCTTCCAAGGGAAGCATATAACGAAAGGTATTCCTTGAAGTTCTTTCTATTATAAGGGTTTTCCTTTACCACTATCCTTCAAGGCAATCTCTGAGTAGTTTAAATCTTTATTTATTTTTGAGAGAGAGAGAGAGAGACAGAGTGTGAGTGGGGGAGGAGCAGAGAGAGAGGGAGACACGGAATCCGAAGCAGGCTCCAGGCTCTGAGCTGTCAGCACAGAGCCTGACGCGGGGCTCGAACTCACAAACTGTGAGATCATGGCCTGAGCCAAAGTCAGACGCTTAACTGACTGAGCCACCCAGGTGCCCCCAATCTCTGAGTAGTTTAATGCAATGGCCGTTTACTTACAGCTGATGCTAATACAACGTGCATAACTATTCATAAACCAGTCTGTTTCTTCTCATCCATTGTTAATTGGTCATAGAGAATTTCCAATATCCTAAGAGAAATATGGTGAAAAGAATAGGAGAATCTGGAAGTCTGAGCTTCCTGCTCAGGCCTCAAAAGGCTACTTGTGCCTTCCAGACTGTCTATCAAGCTTTTTCTTGCTCCAGACACAACTCAAATTTTCCCAATATATAGACTGAAGCAACATGTTCAAATATGGTATATGTTTCCTCCAAATGTAAAGAAATTCACCAAGGATTGGGCTTCTTTCTCTGGTGGGTATCAGAAGGTGAAGATACTCTAGAAGAGATATTCTGGTATACTCCAAACCACTTGGAGATATCACTGATGTTGAAGGTCCCTGAAATTTTTATGTATTTTTCTCATCATTTGACATACATGTGTCTTACAAAAACATCTAGGGTACCTACTACTTGTAGTTCACAAAGTCTAATTAGCATGATGTCATTAGAGTCATGGACAAACATAATATTCCATATATACTGAAACCATCAGCTACCTTCTCTGACACGTATCTGAGAAGGATCAGGAAAATTATGTCAAAATTTAGGTTCCCGGGGAAACAGATGTTGAGATAAAGATCAACACACAGGAAGCTTTTTAGGGAATGCTATTAGCATGAGTTAATTCCATTTGAAAGTAGGGAATTAAGGGGCACCTTGGAGGCTCTGTCAGTTAAGCATCCAACTCTTGATTTTGACTCAGGGCATGCTCTCACAGTTCGTGAGTTGAAGCCCCGCATGGGCTCTGCGCTGGTGGCCTGCACAGAGCCTGCTTGGGATTCTCTCTCTCTCCCTCTCTCTGCCCCTGCCCCTCTCTCTCTCATTCTCTCTCTCTCTCAAAATAAATAAACCTTAAAAAGAAAAGAAAGTAGGGAATTGAGCAGTAGGTGGCAGAGGGAAAATGTGCCAAACTTGTGGGAGCTCTGCACCTGGGATGAGATTCCAGAATTGTCCCAAGTAGACTGTTAATCAATCATTAAATGCAAACTAACCCAGAAAAGTGAGCATGTTCACAGGTATGTCAGCTCTCTTTAGTCAAGGGAATTCCCAAAAAAGGGCAAATGGATGCAAGACGTCAGATAACGTCTTCCCCAACAGTGGGGAATAAATATTTCTGTCCTGAATAAATCTTTCTGTCCTGAAGGAAGGGATCTGGGTAGCAGGTCATAACACATGTGACATCCACCCCTAGGTCACTTGCATCTCCTTGATTCATTTCAGTTCTAGACACAGCTCCTTCAGAACTTTGCTGAACTTCTTATCCTGCAGTCACTTGAGAGGAAACTTAAGGGGATGAATTGTAACACCTGCTCCTGAAGTGAATCATGAGCCCACAACTGGTACTCCTATCCCTCCTCTGCTATGTAGTCTAGAGTTCTTGGTTAGCAACTCTGCTGGCCTAAATGCCTCTTCTGATAAGGTGACCTAAGTCTTTATGCATAAACGTTCCAAAACCCTGTTTATTGTGTTCTTCTCAGGCTATGAATGTTGCATTTGTCTATTTACCATTAAAATTGGTTGAGGGAGTTCTAAAAGACACCCATATGAATCACCTGGTGCCAAACTGTATCCTTCCTACTCTCACGTATAACAGCAGCCTTACTTCTTCCTAAAGATCAATTACCCCTGCCAGGGTAGTGATTCCTCTTCTTGTCTGTTTATTCTTAGTGCAAAAAGCCTGAATTTCCTGGGCAATAGCCACAAACCAAACTTTAATGGAACTCTTTTGTTGTGTCTCTGATGGAAGTGTTTCGTCTTGTTATAGAAACCAGGACTTCTAAACACATAGTGCCCAGAGTTCCAAGATGGGAAGCTCAAATTTCCCAATCGTATCATGTATGCTGCCTAATGGGGACACAACACTCAATAATAATTATTTATTGTATGTGTAGTATATATCTCAAAATATCAAGTCCATGCTGGTACATCAGCTGTACCTGCAGTAAGCCATTCCAGTTCCTCTATTAGACCAGCAGATTCTGGTTGGTACAGTTTGATGGGACTAATAGATCCAACGTTCATGTGCCAATTCCCGCACCTGCTTTTCTTTAACGTGGATCCTTGCTTGGTATAATGTGATAATTTGTGTTATAATATGTCTATATTTCAATTACACTGTAATCCTTAGGGGAGATAGTTTGTCCAGAGCTATAAAGAATTGTGTTGTGATTATTTCAATTGATACTTGCTATAAACTTCACATCTTTTCTTTTTTCACTACCAATTTTTCTAATACTACAGGGTACGCCAAATAGGATTGTCTAAGTACAGGGTTATTTGCATAAAGTCTGGAATGCCACAAAAAAAAAAAAACTTTTCCAGATCTATACCCTTTCACATCTTTTAATATATAAGTTTGAGTGCTATTCCTGTTGTTGAATGTTTCCTCCAGAAATAGGAGAAATCTACCAGACGTTGTGCTTCCTTATTAGTAATAGAGGGTACAAGATTCAATAGTTTTCCTTTACTTTGAGAGGATCTCCAGACATGCTCAGACCATTAAACTCCTAGTTTTTTTCAAACTTGATTGAGGATAATTGACAAACAAAACTGTCTATATTTAAAGTTTATAATGTGATGACCTAATACCTACATGTATTGTGCAATGATTGCCAAGTTAACACATCCACCACCTCACATAGGTAACTCTCGGGTGTGTGTGTGTGTCTCTGTGTCTTTGTGTCATAAAAATGCTTTAGATCTACTTTTAGCAACTTTCAAGTACACAATACCATATTATTAACTATAGTCACCACACTGTACATTAGATCTTATGAACCTATTTTCCTATAACTGAAAGTTTATACCCTTTGACCTATATCTCCCCATTTCCACCTCCCCCAAACTTCTTGAAACCACCATTCTATTCTCTGTGTCTGTAAAATCAGATTCTTTTTGTAAAAGAAATTATCCCACATATAAGTGATAATGTACATTATTTGTCTTTCTCTATCTGGCTTTTATCAGTTAGAATAATGCCCTCCAGGCTCATCGATGTTATCGCAAATGGCAGGATTTGCCTTTTATGGCTAAAGATTCCATTTGCATATATACCCCATTTTATTTATTCAACGTGCACTGAAAGAAATTTACATTGTTTCCATATCCTAGCTACTGTAATAATGCTAAAGTGAAGACGGGTATGCAGATACCTCTTCAAGATACTGATTTCATTTCCTTTCAATATCCACGCAGAAGCAGAATTGCTGGATCATGTGGTAGTTCTGTATTCAGTTTTTTGATGAACCATCATATTGTTCTTTGTAAACTTTCATAATGCTCACTATAAATGAGCAGCTGTACCAATTTGCTTGTCATCAGAAGTGCAGAAGGGTTCCCTTTTCTCCACGTCCTTGCTAGCATTTGTCTCTTTTTTTGTAATAGCCATAATAACAGGTGTGAAGTGATATCTCATTGTGGTTTTGATGTGCATTTCCCTGATGATTAGTGAGGGTGAGCACCTTTTCATACACATATTGTACATTTATATGTCTTTTTTGGGGGAAAAATGTCTTTTCAGGTCCTATACCCTTTTTTAAATTGGATTAATTACTTTTTGCTATTACTTATATGACTTTCTCATTATTTTGTATAATAACCCCTTATCAAATATATGATTTGCAAGCATTTTCTGCCATTCTGTAAGTTGCCTTTTCAATTTATTGTTTCCTTTGCTGTGCAGAAGCTCTTTAGATTTGTTTCTTCTCAATCGTTTATTTTAGCTTTTGTTGCCTGTGTATTTGGTGTCTTACCCAAGAAATTATTGCCAAGACCAGTGTCAAAGACCATTTGCCCTGTGTTTTCTTCTACATTTGAGTCTTTGATCCATATCTTGAAATCCTAAAATTTTAATGATGTGAAATTTCCTCATTCTTTACACAACTTATTCTCTCCCTTGACAACACATACATATTACCAATGGATGAATGTACTTGCCATTTCCTCCTTATCTGGTTTGATGGCATGATGTCATTAATATAATAGACAATTATGATGACATATAAAATATCCAGTTGGCCTGGATCTCTTCAACTATAAGATAAAGGGTAAAACTGTAAATATATACTTATGACCATTTCATAAAAATGCTGTTTCTAATCTCCTTTCTGAAAGATATGGGGAAAAAAATGGACGAGATCAATGATCACATATCATATGGCCAAGGCTGTGTTAATCTGCTCTTGCAAAGTTACCACCCTTGGTAAAGCAACTGCAGTTAGGTCTGTTACAAGGGTGAGTTTACAATAGTCCATTGTCATTTTTCAGGATCTGCCTGACTTTTGTAGGAGTCACAGTGGCGAATTAAATGGACAGAGGATGGGGATCACCATTCCAATATTTTTTGGGTATTTTATTGCCACCACTGTCCCTACAGAATATAATGTACTTTTTGAAATACTGTCTGGATGTGTGTATGTGACAGTCTCAGCGCCTCACCCTCTACGATAGCTGAAACCCACAGGGCACGGAAACAGTGTGGGGGTTGTATCAACTACCAAGTACCTTCATTCAAATCATACATCAAGGAAGTGGTGCAGTGATCATGGGATGGGAGGGGGTATCATCTGGTGGACACACTATGCATTGCTCTAGACTAGGAGTCTGTATATAGTTAACTCCCACATGCCTTCATTCAAACAAAAGGGCCACAGTGACCCTTTAGGAATTTGAGTATGGTCATGGTAGAATCTAAGAAAAGACTTAGAAATGATAAGGAAGTGCTCAATGTTGATGACTATTTACCAGTAAAAAAAAAGGAATACATAAGAGATATAAACCTCTTTCTTTAAATAGATCTATAGGAAATAACTGGAAGAGTAGAATTTGTTCAGAAATTCAAATGCAAAATTGATTTGAAAGTGATGGGCCAGTGACATGGCAACCAAGGACATAGTTTCTGGTGCCTGGCTCTCTGGTAATTTCTGTCCTGCTCCTGGGCCAATTGCAGTCACCCCTCATTTCTTGGGTTACAGCTAGGGCACCAGGAGGATCAGAAGCAGTGATGTTGGTAATTCAGTCTAGCTTTAACTTCTACCATTCTAACATAGAATTAGCAATTTTATACACTGCCATATAGAGGAGCCTGATAAGGACACCAAGGAAGCAGAAAATGGAGAAATAAGAATCAAACAAAGTAGAAACAAAGAAAATTGAAATTGAGACTTAAAATTGTAAGCAGAAGGAAGATAAAATAAATCTTGGTTATTCAATTATGTGGCATGCTCCTAACCATGTAGGTGACAAAGCACATATGATTTGGTTTTTGACACTTTGATGTATAGACTATCAAAGAATAACATCGCTTCTAAATTAATGGTGAAATCGATATCATAATATCATAGATAGTACTTTTCTAGGCATATAACATCTTAAGTGTTGAGTATTTTCCTGAAATTGTAAAATGTCTTTTCTACAACCAGCATGAGGGAGAATCTATGATTTCATATCTTCATAGCCAGCAGTTCACGAGATCGTCCGGTAATGCACAACATGACTGCACAATCTCCTCATTGCCGCTTTCATCTCTTTGTTCCTGAATGTATAGATGACTGGATTCAGAAAAGGAGTGATAAATGCATCAAAAATAGCAAGATACTTATCCAGGTTGGATGTGGGAGAAGGCCATGTGTAGAAAAACATCAGTGGCCCAAAGAACAAAACTACCACAGTGATATGAGCTGACAGTGTAGAGATAGCCTTGGATGAGCCACCAGAGGAATGTTTCCAAACAGTAAACAAAATGAAGATGTATGAAATGACCAGCACGATAAAGGAGCCCACAGAAATGAGCCCACTATTCACAGTAACCATGAACTCCAGTTCTTGGGTGTTTGTGCAGGCAAGTCTGAGGAGCCGGGGAAGGTCACAATAAAAACTGTCCAACACGTTAGGGCCACAAAAAGGCAAGTCTACCACAAAAACTACTTGAATCAATGAATGGATGAAGCCAATGACCCAGGAAGTGACTACAAAGTATAGACACATCCTGGGACTCATGACGGTCAAGTAGTGCAGAGACTTACATATGGCCACATATCTGTCGAAGGCCATGGCTATAAGCAGCACCATCTCAGTGCCCCCGACAGCATGGCTAAAGAAGATCTGGGTAAAGCATCCAAGAAAGAGATGGATTTGCGCTTCTTGAAAATATCACAAATCATTTTAGGGGCTATGATTGAGCAAAACAACATATCAATGACTGAGAGGTTAGCCAGGAGGAAATACATAGGGAAGTGCAAATGAGCATCCAAGGTTACAGTGAACACAATGATAAGGTTTCCCATCATGCTTGCCAAGTAGAACAAAAAAGAGAAAACAGAAAGGAGAAGTTGGATCTCCCATGAATTAGTGAGTCCCAGGAGCACAAACTCTGATACTGTCGACTGATTCCTTCTATCCATTGCCTCAGATACCAGGATCAGTTTTCATGTTACCTAAAGGAAGAAAGAAAATAAAAAACAATTGCCTAGCCAAGTATTAGTGTTTACATAAGGAAGCCTACAGTCCATAAAAACAGTTATCCTATTAGCAGTTCACACAGCCAAATAAGCTTCATCTGATTTATATTGGTCTTCTACCTGGAGGAGGCAAGAGGTGCCCAATGCCAGTGTGGATCCAAAACTGCTACAACTAAATGAATTCCACCTCTGGACCTGTTTCCCTTCTGGTTTCTGGTTTCTTCTACTCTCACTCTTATTATTTCTTCCTGCCCTGCATTCTACCTCAGTAACATACAGGGTCAACTTCAAATACTTTTGACTATGATTTCTTATAAATGGATAGGATTTCAGCCACTCGTGTGAGCCACCTAACAATTCCTCATGCACAGCAAAGAACTTTCAAAGTCTCTGTTATTCCTGTTGCTTAATTAGACTTTAAACATTTTCCTTCTTTCCACTTTCAAAATTTCTCATTCTGTTCTCTAATGTCCCAATTTTCAGTGTCCCAGCTCAAATATCCCTCCCTGTGAAATCTTCCAAACCTGCCTAAGTCTCTCTACTCTGTACTGTTAGCATTTATTTCACTCTATCTCTCATGATTATATCCATTTCCATCTCTCAAGTTAACCAGTGTAGTCTCTTGGGTACAGGAATAATTTTAGTTCATATGGGTATCCCCTACCTCCATTAAAAACACCAGAGGTAACTAACACAAGTAGTTATTTAATGAGTGCATCACACTGATTGAATGAAGGGAAAAAATTAAAGGCAGTAAAGAATGACCCTGGAGTCAAGAGAGTCCATCATAATTCACTAAAGTTCATATTAATAGTATATTTTATGGTACAAGTCAGGAGTTATCACAGGATCCCAAGCTTCATTCACACAGTTGTCTAACTACACAAAATAATTATTTCAGAAAAGAATTCTATCATCAAGTGAAATATGGGATCTCAATTATTAATTTAAAATAGTTGATAGAGGGGCACCTGGGTGGCTCAATGCGTTAAGCATCCAACTTCAGCTTAGGTCATGATCCTCACAGTTCGTGAGTTCGAGCCCCGTGTCAGGATCTGTGCTTACAGCTCAGAGCCTGGAGTCTGCTTCGGATTCTCTCTCTCTCTCTCTCTCTCTCTCTCTCTCTCTCTCTCTCTCCACCCCTCTCCTGCTTGTGCTTTGTCTCTCTCTGCCTCTCAAAAATAAATAAATGTCAAAAAAATTTTAAATAGTTGATAGAAGTTCTTTGATATGTTTCAACTGGAAAAAATCATTTTATCTTTTAATGATACTCACTTTGAGAAAAAATTTTCAATTTTTAACATAATACATGTAATGACCTGAGGCAAATAATCTCCTCTGGTAGTAGACACACAAACAGAAATAGAGATGTGGGCACCTGGATGGCTCAGTAGGTTCGGTATCTGACTTGGGCTCAGGTCATGATCTCATGGTTCCTGAGTTCGGGCCCCTCATCAAACTCTGCACTGACATTGTGGAACCAGCCTGGGATTCTCTCTGTCTCCCTCTCTCTCTGTCCCTGCCCCATTTGCATGTGCATGCTCCTTCTCTCTTTCTCAAAATGAATAAACTTAAAAAGAAAGAAAGAAAGAAAGAAAGAAAGAAAGAAAGAAAGAAAGAAAGAAAGAAAGAAATAGAGATGGGGCACCTGGGTGGCTCAGTCAGTTGGGTGTCCAGCTTCAACTCAGGTCATGGTCTCACAGCTTGTGGGTTCAAGCCTGCATCGGGCTGTGTGCTAACAGCTCAGAACCTAGAGCCTGCTTCGGATTCTGTGTCCCTCTCTCACTCTGCCCCTCCCACACTCATGCTCTGTCTCTGTCTGTCTGTTTGTCTGTCTCTGTCTCTTTCTCATAAATAAAAAACACTAAATAAAGTAAAAAACAAAAAATTTAAAAAAAAGAAATAGAGATACATCCTCATTGAATACCCAAAGATAAGAACTCTGCCACATAAAAGCAGTCTCTTTTCTTTTCAAAATACATCTGGAATGGATAAAAGAATAACAGGAAAAGAACTGGGTGAAAACAGCCAGCCAATATATGAGTCTTCAATGAGAGAGGGTCATAACTGAGTTATAGAGATAAAGGGCAGGAAAAGAACTAAGGGACAATAGCAAGATCGGAGCATGGAAACGTAGGAGACAATTACAGTTCTTTTTTTTTTTCAATATATGAAATTTATTGTCAAATTGGTTTCCATACAACACCCAGTGCTCATCCCAAAAGGTGCCCTACTCAATACCCATCACCCACCCTCCCCTCCCTCCCTCAGTTTGTTCTCAGTTTTTAAGAGTCTCTTATACTTTGCCTCTCTCCCACTCTAACCTCTTTTTTTTCCCTTCCCCTCCCCCATGGGTTTCTGTTAAGTTTCTCAGGATCCACAATTACAGTTCTTTAAAGATGAAAATCTGCCCGAAATAAATTATCAGAGGTCCAACTCAGTGGTGGTTTTTGACTGAGTACAACTTCATGTTACACCAGTGAAACAATTTACATACAAAGAGATATACCTGAGGACTTGCTCACTCTCACAAAGTTAACTGGTGGGAGGGTCCACAGAGGATCAAGAACACCTGGCTCCATTGAAAGTTATTTGCCTTAAATAGAACTTTGTATTTGTTCTATATGTATTCATTATCTATTTCTGCAATAACAAATTACTGGAAACCTGGTAGTTTTAAAACACACCAATGTGACATCTCACAGTTCTGCAGATGAGAAGGCCAAAATGGGTCTTCCGAGCTAGAATCAAGGTGTCGGCAGAGCTGCATTCCTTCCAGAAGACCTAGGAGAGAATTCATGGCCCTCCTTCTTCCAAGGATGCCTGCATTCTTTGCTTCATGACCCCTCCCTCCCTCTTCATGGTACAGCACTCCAAACTCAGCAACTGTCATCACCTCTCCTCTCTGACTCTGTCCATCCTGCCTTCCCCTTGTAAGGTATATTCCGTGTGATTACATGGGGCTGACTCAGATAATCCAGGATAATTTGCCCATCTCAAAATTCTTAATCACATCGACAAAGTCCCTTGTGCCACGTAAAGTAACATATATTCACAGTCTCGGGGATTAAGACATGGACGCCTTCAAGACTATTATTCTGTACACTTCTCACAAGTGAACAAATAATTTTAGTGGGAAAAGGAAGACCTTATCACTAACCAGTGAATCAGATGGAGGAAATTTCAGAGAGCCTATCAAGAACATGGAAGAGATATTAAAGGATGAAGGACAGATGGTGCATCCAGACCTTTCCTCTGAAACTACACATAAGACACTTCTGACTCCAAACACATCTAGGACCAAGTCTGACCAACTAATATCCACCAATAATAAGGAACCTATCCTGGGATTATCCCAAGATAATCAGCCAACCAACGTGTTCTGGAAAAACTGGGTATATACTTTAGTCCTGAGTGGTTCTCTGAATGACTTTGAGATGATTTTCAGTCATGAATTTAGTAAATATTTTTGAGGACCCACAATGCCAAGCACCATTCCACACATTGAGGTTACAGCATAGGCAAGATTTTCTGCTTCTGTGAAGTTGATATTCATGTCATAAAATTCAATTTTGGTCTGTTACATACAGAGTCTTTTCTCTAGAAAGGATAAGAACCCTTGAAGAAACACTGTAATTCATCAAATACTGGGGAGTCTCAAACACTCTGCTTCCTTCTAGTTCAATGTCCACATTCACAGAATCTCTTCTCAGTATCCTGACTTTTTATATGAATTTTTACATCTTTGATATCTATCACACTAATTTTTCAGTGACTTTCTAATAAACATACATGGATTTTACCTCCCCAAATATATTGTAAGACACTTGGAGCAAGTTTTGTGTATCACAGTTGTTTGTACTGACTGAAGAGCAGCTCAGAAATTATGTTGGCTGTATTTCGTAACTTACACATTCATTCATTCAACAAGTATTTTTGTATCAGTTATCAGGACAATTTTAAGTAACAGTCACTTAAACCATTAAATGATTTGACTTAAAACCAAACCTCGATATCACGAACTATGAACTTACTAATAAAATTTTTTTCTATGGAGTGAGCAGAAAAATAAGGCAAAAAACATTCCTTATGATCACTAAGTAAAACAGTGTGTTAGCCAAAACTTTTCTGAGTCTTCTTTGGAAGGAGGAGTATGAAATAGGAATGCAATGAGAATATACTATGAGACAAAAATATAAGTGGTGCTTCCTCCAAATTGTAATGTGAACAGCAAAAAAAAATAACAAGTGAGAAGATAAAAGAAATACTGCTAAACCTGCCTATTAATAAAAATTTAAGGAATAGGGTTAGCAAAATCAGCAAAGGATTTATTGGGTCATTCAGGAAAAAAAACTATGTGATCTTTGTAAAGTTTACATAAATAGAGAGTCTAGCACAAGGGCAAAAAGGACAATTTTGGAGAAAAAGAAACTTACATTTTAAAAATCAGAAATTGATAGAAATGACAACAAGGAAGGCAATGGGAAATTGGGTTTTTGAATGCAGCAAGAATTCGAGATGGTCAATTAGATGGGAAAATATGTTAAACAGTAAGAAATGGCAGACTGGGAGCTTGTTCAGATATACAGTCTCAAAAGCCCCAATGCTCAGAATTCCTTCCTACTAGCACCTAGCATTAGAGTCGCGTTCTTTTTGACTAACATACTGCATCCCCTAGTTTTACTTACATTGCTAAGGGAAAGGTGCTGCATTAAGGTATTAGAGACAAACAAGGAAGTTACCAGATGGCTTTCCTCAGCTGAGATATTGTGTATGCAAGAAGTAAGTTTTCACAGTGAAGAAATAACAGATTCATTTATGCCTCATTCAACACCAAAGAAGGATGAGCTTAGATAGGTTGCTGCAGAAGTCAGGGAAAAACACAGATGAGCTCAGGAGGAGAGGGCCAGACCCCAGGAATGAGAGCTAACGCTGAGAAAAGAAGGATAAACGGGTTCAAAGACAAAATGTACCTACTTTACATCGCTTAAAGAACAAAAAAGAAAAATTACTACAAATAACAAATAGGAAATCTGGAAACTTACTCAGCTCCTGTCTTCAAGTATTCAGATTTCTTGAGTATCTCTCCAGTGGCTCTGAGATACAGTCTCTGAATGGCCTTTAGAGGAAGGTCCTAGGTTCAGTCACTTTGAGATATCACAGGCCTTCCATGGAAACAGGGCTGCTCCTCTAAGGCCATTGCCATTAGAAGATATTCCACTTTGCGTTCTCTACTTGTGGTCTACCTATTTCTCTCAAGAATCATGACAAGAATTACAGCCATCATTTCATTTAGACTATGTAAATGATCATGGTATGCAGTAAATTCAGATTCTGCAGCATTTAATGGAATCATCATCTAATGTCTTGATTTATATGGAATTAGAATTGGGCAACCTCTTAGAATAGACTCATGGGAATTTTACATTTTAAATTTTTGTGGGGAAGAAAAACAGAGAGATGCTCATTATGCCCAATGAATAAAATCACTCAGTTGGAAGAGATCTAAAAATGTGTTCTGACCCAGTTCTTTTCTTCGGTTTCTCCACCCAGGACATGGCGGTTTCTCTACAGTTTACCTGGTTTGAAAATTCATTTTCTTCCTTGGTGTCCCACTTTTTATTAACATAGCAATCCAAAGATTCATCCTTACAAAAAGAAAACCTCTCATTCTTTCAAGTAAACCGATGTCCACTTGATTCTTTCTCTGTGAATAGAAAGACATTGTCAGCACTCTCTCAGATAAATGTTTATTATCCTTGATCTTGGGAGAAGCAAATAAACATCACTCGTCTGTACCCTCTAGATTACCCACCTCCAGTCCTTTAGTCTTCCTTCATAGGATCATCTTCTATCCCTTCATCTTTGGCGCTATTTCACCACGAAATCACTGCCATTTCACCATAAAACATCTCACTGGAGGGACCTAGAAAAAAATTCTAACAAAAGTTTAAAGAATATAAACAAAAACGGGAGGATCGATTACTGGTTGTTAAAGATGATACATTTAGTTTCCTACTTTTTTCTCCATCCTTCCACCACCTAGTTTTAACCTACACTACATTAGTTTAGTTTAAGGTGAGTTAGATGCCTAGATACTTTTCTTCTAAGCAGGTTTTCTATTATCCTTTCTCCATCTTGATTCTATGAACTTGGGGGTGTGTTTAATGTCACTTATCACTTCTACCTAATGAACTTTCTCTCATATTTGAGTTCCCTGAAGATAAAGGTAAAGCAAGCTTGTTATCACGACCGCACACATATTTGTATTTACTTTGCGTACTAATAACTCTCCCTAAAGACCCCTTGGTACAGTTAACAATTCAGCCTGAATCCTGGGCCTGACCACAGTGTGGATTCCAGACTCTGCAGTGTATCTGCATTCTCACCCCCTGAATCTCCAAGTCATTTCCAAGTCCTTATTAAAACTTAAGGTTAATTCAGTTTTTCATGTTGACAACCATTCATGTTTATTTCCTGCTCTACTCATCATCTCCCCACCACTAACACATGTTTCTTTCTGCCTCTGGGCAAAAGCTAATTGAAATACACAAAAGCAAACCCTTACCTGAGTTTTCCTCCTGATTGAAGTTTACCTAGTTTGATCTTTCTCCTGTTGTCTATTTCATTCCATCCTTCCCTTGGAGCTATTCTCAGACTATAATCTCAAGCACACAGGAGGTGTATAAATGTATCTATATATGGAACACATAGCTAATTAACTGAACTGAAGGATAGTGACCAACTAATGTTATCCTGACCTGGGATTGCAAAACTAAAGTCAATTAGTCAAGGAAATTGCCTCCTAAAAAATATATTCATTGTGATCCAAGCAACAAAGGGAAGTGTTATAAATGAGTCAGGCGAGGGGCAAATGACACTAGATTATTTAAGAAGATCATCTCTGTTATATGGTTTGCTACTTTAAATCCTATCATCAATAATAAAAGCTTACTTAGGTAATTTGATAATATTCACCTTCTGAGAATGTTATGCAAATTGCATAGAACAGCTTGATAAATATCAATTTCCCTGCATTTAAATGAACTAGGGAACTGAAAGAAAAGGTGAAAATTTTTAAGTAAAAAAATAGCTACACAAGTAACATCTCACTTCTTTTTCATTAGGATCACATAATAAAGCAACTGAGCAAGTTTAACATCACTAGGGATGACGTGTATATTACGTACCCCTGGTATGATTTATAGTATTCTTTTCAAAAACCCAGAATCCCAGTCAAATTATGAAGAAAAAATTCAGACAAACCCAAATTGAGAGGACATTCTACAAAATATCTGACCAATATTCCTGAAAGCTGTCAACACCATGGAAAACCAGGTAAGACTATGAAACTCAAGAAACCAGAGATTGCTAAGGAATCATGACAGCTAAATGTCTTGTTTCCTTGATTGAACTCTAGAAAAGAAAAGGGTAAAATGAAAAAACTGGTGAAATCTGAATAACGTCTATCATTAGTTAATAGGCACGTACCACTGTTGATCTCTCCGTGTACCACAGAAATGTAAGATGATAACATTAGAAGAAACTGAAACTGATACTGGGTGAAGGCCATATGGGAACTCCCCGGACAACCTTTGCAACTTCTCTGTAAATCTAAAATTCTCCCAAAGTAAAAGCTCTATTTAAATGAACCAAAGAGGGTACCTGGATGGCTCAGTCTGTTAAGCGTCTTAACTCTTGATTTTGGCTCAGGTCACAATCTCACAGTTCCTAGGTTCAAGCCCTGCTTGGAAACGTGCATTGAGCTCTAAATGGGGTTCTGTACTTAACAGAGCAGAGCTGCTTGGGATTCTCTCTCTCCCTCTTTCTGCTCCTTCCCCAATCTCTCACTCTCTCTCAATAAATAAACTTTAAAAAATAAATAAGTGAAACAAAAGATCAAAAAAGAAACGTAAAATTGGGGCCAAATATATTTATTAAGTGAAAATCATTCAGGAATGTTGAAGCTCTGACAAACAGACATTCAAGATACAAAGTGAAAGATATACTGGTACACATTAGTGAAAACTCAACAGTCCAATGGAGATGTAAGACTTAGCAAATGAGGACACAAGATCTAAAATGATAGATGGCAACAAAAGACAAGGAGCCTGGCAACTTAAACTCGGAATTTAGATCTTCCATATAGTCCCTTTATGGTCTTGAACTAATTAACTAATTTTCCAGTACCTGAAACTTTTTAAAATAGGGAGAATCTATGAGATGATGTTTACTTTACTTGAAAAATTTAACAACCGTGCGACCCTCCCAAGTTGAATTTTAATAATTTTCCATGTTACTGCATGTGCTATACAAGCAATCTTTCAGCTCTGAGGTATCTTTCTATACTCTGTTAGGATGCAGGCACTGAGGCTCTGCAAACTCCTTTCTTTCTTGCCAGCTCTGCCCTTAGAGGGCACTAGAGGGCGACTGCAAGGCTAGAAACGGAACAGAGGACTTCTTTGCTCGCTCCTCTTTGCTGCCTGTAGGCTTCCTCTCTGCTCACTGTGCCTGTGAGCATCGCCCAACGCCCTGTTCACCTCAGCAACCCTGATTTCTTTCCAAGGCAGCAGCGGTGTTCCAGCCTTAGAGGTGCTCACTTCATCACACCCTCCTCAGGAACACCTGTGTTGGCCACCAGCACCCTTTCCTCAGAGGTGGTGACCCTGCCTTCCTCTGAGCTCAGAGACACAAGCAGCAGCCCCTCCTCAGATATTTGAGTTTCAACTCCACAGGTCCTTCCTCCAAGATCTTAATGGCTTTTTTCTTCCAAGTGTACTTATTCTAACTGCTACCCTTTATTTTCCATCCCTAGGGGTGAGAGCTACTTCGTACAAATGCTATGTCTGTGGTATCTCAGGGTTTATTCTTTTTCAAATAACTAGTTAACAGCTTTATATTTAGTTAACCATTCTTTATACCAACATTTTCCCTCATGATAACTGCTTTGGTTATTATCTCCTTGCTGGGCCCTGAAAAATCCAGATTAGCAATAGAATAATGAGGAAGGCTGACAGATAAGGAGCTGAAAATATAGAAAATCAATCAGCTGTATAATAAGAAACATAACATGAAGGAAAAATTAACATTTATCCTTAAACTGAGATAGTATGTTTACTGTGGGAAAAATAGGAAATGAGCAACACAGGGGTGACTTGGTGGCTCAGTTGGTTAGCTGTTCAACTCTTGATCTCTGCTCAGGTAATTATCTTGCAGGTTTGTGAAATTGAGCCCAATGTCAGGCTCCATACTGGGCTTAGAGCCTGCCTGGGATTCTCTCTCTCCCTCTCTCTCCACCCCTCCTCCCGCTTGTACGTGCACTGTCTCCCAAAATAAATAAACACTTTTTAAAAAATGAACAATAAACTACATATTGCCTTTCAAAGGGGATTGATTAACATTTATACTAATTGTGTTTGCCACCATCTACAGGTATGACCCCTGGTGAGATAAGAAATCCATGACCTGTAAGTCTCTTCTATAACCAGAGTCCAGGGAATGACATCACAGTTCAATCCTCCACATGTTTAAAAGACATTAACTTACAAACTGAGAGCAGAGGCTCCTCATTGCCACCTTCATATCTCTATTCCTAAAAGTATAGGTGACTGGATTCAGAAAAGGATCGTGATAACTGCATCAAAGATGGCAAGGAATTTCTCCAGATGAGATGTGGGAAATGGCCACACATAGAACAAGATTAATGGCCCAAAGAACAAAACAACCACAGTGACATGAGCTGACAAAGTGGAGAGGGCCTTGGACATACTACCTGAAGATTTTCTGAACAGTCACCAAAACAAAGACGTAAGAGATGATTAGAAGTAAACGGGAGGCCACAGAAATAAAGACACTGTTGGCAGTAACCATGAATCCCAATGTGTTTGTCTCTCTGCAAGCAAGCTTGATGAACTGAGGAAGGTCACAAAAAAAGCTGTCTAATTCATTAGGCCCACAGAAAGGCAAGTCTACAACAAAACCCCGTTGAGTCACTGAATGAATAAGGCCAATGATCCAGGAAGTGACTAGAAATAAAATGCACCTCCATGGGGGTCATGATGGTCAGGCAGTGCAGAGGCTTACATATGGCAACATATCTGTCAGAGGCCATGGCGATGAGAGCACCATGTCAATGCCCCCAACTGCACGGATAAAGAAGATCTGAACTACACAGCACCCAAAAGAGATGGTTTTGCATTATCTTAAAACATCATAAATCATCTTGGGAGCTGTGCAACAGCAAAATATCATGTCGGTGATGGAAAGGTTGGCCAGCAGGAAGTATGTGGGGGACTGTAAACCAGGGACAGAGGTCACACTTAGCGCAATGAGGAGGTTTCCCACTGGGCTCGCCACATAGAACACACAGGAAAAGAGGGAGAGAAAGAGCTGGATGTCCCCTGAGGTGGAGAGTCCCAGGAACACAAACTGCAGCACCGCCGAGTGATTGGCCTCCTCCATTGCCTCTGTCAGCAGTGACACCTCTCATGCCACCTGAAAGAGGAGGGTAAGGAGAAACTGATTCAGGAGAAATGGCACTGATCTTAATCCTGGGCCATAATATCATTGTCAGAAAACCTGACGAAGACTGATGTGTGCTCCTGCAGACCATTTCAGTCACAACGCAATTCAGATATCCTTGTAGTATACTGCGTCACAAAAAAGTACTGCAAAAAATAAGGATACCTGTACTTATTTTTATGGGTAGTTCTGTTGTATTTTTTCTGTCGTTTCAGAGATATCTCGTATATGACCACAAGTTAATAGACTTTTGTAAATTGCTCAACTCCATGAAATAATCAAGTGATGTAAATTTCATAATTTGGACATCTCACAGTATAAGATACCATATCCATGGTCACATTGGCAAGTTCTAGGAAAATCATTATGAGCTTTCTTTGAAGACCTGATATGTATATTTCTCATATCTATAAGTTAGCAAGAAAAAATGAGTTAGAGGAAGGAAGGAAAGAGAGGTGTGCAGGATGCCAGAGCGTGGCACTCACCACCCCATCGAAGGATAAGGGCTAGAGAGTGACACAGTTATGGGTTTGTGGAGGACATTCTGCCTAGGTATCATCATACTGTATCTTCCAAGTTATAGCAAAGATGAACACCATACCTGTGGTAACTCTGTTACTACACTCCTCCCTATACCTCCCAGTCTTAGCTGAACTGCCTCTTCTTCCCTGGACAGGCATCGAATGGTATTTACCCCTGCCTCACACACACACTCAAATGTTCCAGGCCACGGCTCCCCTCCACATTCTTCGTCCAGCCTGCAATGCCTGGGCCTTCGTTACATCTCTCTACTTCTTCCCATTCCTCAACAGCACACTCTGCACAACTCCTTACTCTATCAAGTCCTTTCTCATACTCTTCCTTGACATTTGTGAGGTGAAGGCAAATTTTTCTTACATTGTGGTGACAAAACCAAAAACACTAACACTAATAGTGCCCTGTTCCTACTCTAACTTTAAATTTGTTAACGTTTGTCTATGTTTGAGAGACAGAGCATGAATGGGAGAGGGGCGGGCAGAGAGAGGAAGAAGACAGAATCTGAAGCAGGTCCCGGGCTCCGAGCTCTCAGCACAGAGCCCAACACGGGGCTTGAACTCACAAACCCTGAGATCATGACCTGGGCTGAAGTCTGACATGTGTGACTGCTCTAACAAAGACCACTATTTAATTCTCTGTTGCTTGACATAAACGTTCTTATATATGTGTTTTAAATGTCTTTTTAGACTTTTTCTTGACGATGATATAGATGATATTCACATTAATAAAAAGCAGCTCATCTTGGTAGCAGTTAGATTCCTTTCCTAGGGATTATCACCAGTAACCTCCCCATGGATACAATTCATCCAAGCAAATGATTGATTCTAAATTACCCTCCTTGAAGCTGACAGTTATTCCATCCATGCTTTCCACATACCAGTCAATCTAAACTTTTTTTAGTTTTTACACAAGACCTTATTTTCTCTTCCACACAAAAATGGATATTTTTCATGCATCTGCTTAGCTCAGATTTAAATAGTAGTTAACTCCTAGTGTTGGTAAAAAGTTGGAAAACAGGATGGTACACTCGTGGATGACACTGCTTCCTAGCCAGTCTTTCACTTTCTGCCTATACTGAAAGGTTGTTAGAGGCCATACTTGGTATCAGTTTCCACTTTTTTTAATGTTTTTATTTATTTTTGAGGGAGAGAGAGAGAGTGGGAGAGGGGCAAAGAGAGAGGGAGACAGAGGATCTGAAGCAGGCTCTGAGCTGATAGCAGTTACTCTGATGCTGGGCTCAAACTCACGAACCGTAAGATCATCACCTGAGCCCAATTCAGCCGCTCAACCAACTGACCAACCCAGGTGCCCCCAGTTTCCACTTTAAAAAAATTTTTTTAACAGACACATAGACCAATGGAATAGAATAAAAACCCCAGAACTAGACCCACAAACGTATGGCCAACTCATCTTTGACAAAGCAGGAAAGAACATCCAGTGGAAAAAAGACAGTCTCTTGAACAAATGGTGCTGGGAGAACTGGACAGCAACATGCAGAAGGTTGAAACTAGACCACTTTCTGACACCATTCACAAAAATAAACTCAAAATGGATAAAGGACCTCAATGTGAGACAGGAAACCATCAAAACCCTAGAGGAGAAAGCAGGAAAACACCTCTCTGACCTCAGCCGCAGCAATTTCTTACTTGACACATTCCCCAAAGGCAAGGGAATTAAAAGTAAAAATGAACTATTGGGACCTCATGAAGATAAAATGCTTCTGCACAGCAAAGGAAACAATCAACAAAACTAAAAGGCAACCAACGGAATGGGAAAAGATATTTGCAAATGACATATCGGGCAAAGGGCTAGTATCCAAAATCTATAAAGAGCCCACCAAACTCCACGCCCAAAAAACAAATAATCCAGTGAAGACATGGGCAGAAAACATGAATAGACACTTCTCTAAAGAAGACATCCAGATGGCCAACAGGCACATGAAAAGATGCTCAACGTCGCTCCTCATCAGGGAAATACAAATCAAAACCACACTCAGATATCACCTCACGCCAGTCAGAGTGGCCAAAATGAACAAATCAGGAGACTATAAATGCTGGCGAGGATGTGGAGAAACGGGAACCCTCTTGCACTGTTGGTGGGAATGCAAACTGGTACAGCCGCTCTGGAAAACAGTGTGGAGGTTCCTCCAAAAATTAAAAATAGACCTACCCTATGACCCAGCAATAGCACTGCTAGGAATTTACCCAAGGGATACAGGAATACTGATGCATAGGGGCACTTGTACCCCCAATGTTTATAGCAGCACTCTCAACAATAGCCAAATTGTGGAAAGAGCCTAAATGTCCAACAACTGATGAATGGATAAAGAAATTGTGGTTTATATACACAATGGAGTACTACGTGGCAATGAGAAAGAATGAAATATGGCCCTTTGTAGCAACATGGATGGAACTGGAGAGTGTGATGCTAAGTGAAATAAGCCATACAGAGAAAGACAGATACTATATGTGTTCACTCTTAGGTGGATCCTGAGAAACTTAACAGAAACGCATGGGGAGGGGAAGGAAAAAAAAAAAAAAGGTTAGAGTGGGAGAGAGCCAAAGCATAAGAGACTCTTAAAAACTGAGAACAAACTGAGGGTTGATGGGGGGTGGGAGGGAGGGTAGGGTAGGTGAAGAGGGCATCTTTTGGGATGAGCACTGTGTGTTGTATGGAAACCAATTTGACAATAAATTTCATATATTTAAAAAAAATTTTTTTAACATTTATTATTGAGAGAGACAGAGAGAGAGAGACAGAGCATGAGTCCGAGAGGGGCAGACACAGAATATGAAGCAGGCTCCAGGCTCTGAGCTGTCAGCACAGAGCCGGACACGGGACTCGAACTCAGAAACTGAAGATCATGACCCCAGCCGAAGTCGGACGCTCAACTGACTGAGCCACCCAGGCGCCCCCCACCCAGTTTCCACTTTTAAACAAGGGAAGAATAGTGGTTTAATTCTGATCTAGTCCATGGAGACAGAGTGAAAGTGTCCACTTAACTGCTCCTACAAAAGGAAAATAGGTTACTAACGATGATCAGCAACTAAATTCCAGTGTGCATTTGTAGTGTCCTGAGTCCCACCCTGTTCAACACACACACAGCATTGACCTCTCACCACACCCCCACCACAAGCCTAGAATGTAAGAAATGACAGATACCTCAGAGATCCTCTAGTGACCAGCTGACTGCCTTCTCGGCCCAGGTCTGTTCATCCTTGTGCTGCCAGCACAGATAGCAAACAAATCATAAATAACATGGGCTCACCTCCAATTCAAGAATGCACGACAATTCTGGAGTAATTTTTAAAGTAGATCAATGGTTGGGGTCGCTCAGACAAAGATCTGTAACCCTCTACTTCCTAACCTGAGTTGCAAATTGCTGACGAGGTTGATTTTAACATAGAATTACCAGAAAACAATAAAATTCACAGAGAAACATCTCCATCTCATCCTCCTACAGGTTTCTCCACTAGTTTGCTCCTCCGGAGATGAATAGAAGGAGCTCAGGACAGAAGAGCAGAAAGATGTACAGGAATGCTCACTGGAGCTTCCTGCTCTCAAAGTGCTTGTTTTTACTGCTATCAATGCAGCAAGCCTTGGACAAGCTGTTGTTGCCGGGACCTGAATGAAACTGCTAGTGATTATAAAATCTGCTTATTTTAGAGTTAGGAAAACCAACGTAGAGAAAGGATAAACAGCATTACTGAAGCTAACCAACAAGCTGGTGGCAAATCCGGAATTAATATGGTTGACTCTTGGTTTTAGTCAATCCAGTTTATTTCCACTACCCCACACTTCTTTTGCTAGAATGGTTCCAGTTGAGCACCCAGTGAGTGGCCCAGGAAATCATAGTATATCAAAGCTAGTTTCTTCAGCATGGTCCAAAATTCTTATTCTGCTGCTACTATATTCTATATCTGGAGACCAACACTCAAAACACATCTGTAAATGTCACTAGAATAGCTCCTCCAATACAGTTCACAATGACATGATTGACTCCACTCGTCTTGCTGTCTTCTCTCTTTTGGTTGTGAATTTATCCACTGTCCTCTCCCTGTTGAATAATAGAATTAATTCATTTCTTCCAGTTGATTACATCTCCCTTTTCACTGCTCTGTGGGTTTTCACTTGAAGCTCTGACCAGTATCAAACACTGTGTCCATCCATCTAACTCACCTGAACCCATGCCAAAATGATCATGGACTTAGAGAACCACAGAATGCAGAGCTCTTACCTTTGAAATGTTATTGTCACCTGGCATAATAAGCCATATGTAAAACCTCCAAGCAGGAAACACAGCCAATTAGCGGCACTGAAAAGTTACTTGAGTGCTTCTGTAGAGACCTGGGATTGTCATCGTACTATGTTTAGTCAAGGGAGTTGTATCCTAGAACCATGGAATTTAGCCACAGCAAGCAAAGGGAAAGGTTAGTAATAGGTCACTTCAGGGAAGAAGAGAAGGAAACTAGGGATTTTTGTGGAAATTGTAGATTTTGTCTTTTTACCCCCTTGATTTTCTGATTTGCGAAGGAAGAAACTCCATAAGAATGAAAATGTACACCAAAGCACCTGGGTGACTCAGTCAGCTGAGTGTCCAACTCTTGATTTCAGCTCAGATCATGATCCTAGGATCATGGGATTGAGCCCTCTGTCTGCCTCCATGCTGACTGTGGGTCCTGCTTAAGATTCTCTCTCTCTCTCTCTCTCTCTCTCTGCGCCCCTCTCTCCTGCTCACACACTGTCTTTCTCTTAAAAAAAAAAAAAGAATGAAAATATACACCTTCAAACAAGTGAAAACAATGCTTATCATCTCTACAGGAAAGAAGAGAGGGAGAAAAAGAGGAAGAAATGTAGGGCTCCATTGTGGCACTGGAATGTGTCCCATTCAAAAGGATAACCAAAGTAGAAATAAAAGGCATCCAGGGGCATCTGGGTAGCTCAGTCAGTTAAGCATCCGATTTCTGTTCAGGTCATGACCTCACAGTTCGTAAGCTCAAGCCCCACATCAGGCTCAGTGCTGACAGCTCAGACCCTGGAGCCTGCTTTGGATTCTGTGTCTCCCTCTCTGTCTACCCCTCCCCTGATCATTCTCTCTCTTTCTTTCTCTTTAAACATTAAAAAAAAAAAAAAGGCATCCAAATTGGCAAGGAAGAAGTCAAACATTACTATTGGCAACCTACATGGTACTTTATGTAGGAAACCCAACAGACCCCACCAAAAAATTGCTAGAACTGATCCCTGAATTCAGCAAAGTCGCAGGATATAAAATCAATATACAGATATCTATTGCATTTCTATACACCAATAATGAAGCAGCAGAAAAAGAAATCAAGGAATGGATCATGTTTACAACTGCACCAAAAAACATAATATACCTAGGAATTAACCTAACCAAAGAGGTGAAAGATCTCTTCTCTGAAAACTACAGAACACTTATGAAAGAAATCGAAGAGGACACAAAGAAATGGAAAAAACATTCCATGCTTTCTAATTGATTGGAAGACCAAATACTGTTAAAATGTCTATACTACCCAATGCCATGTACACATTCAATGCAATCCCTATCAAAATAACACCTTCATTCTTCACAGAGCTAGAACAAACTATTTTAAAATTTTTATAGGACCAGAAAAGACCCTGAATAGCTAAAGCAATGTTGAAAAAGAAAAGCAAAGCAGGAAGCATCACAATTCTGGACTTCAAGCTGTATTACAAAGCTGAAGTCATCAAGACAGTGTGGTACTGGCACAAAAGAGACACATAAATTAATGGAACAGAATGGAGAACCTAGAAATGGACCCACAGCTATATGGTCAACGCATCTTCAACAAAACAGGAAAGAATATCTAATGGAAAAAAGACAGTCTCTTCAACAAATGGTGTTGGGAAAACTGAATGGCTACAAGCAGAAGAATGAAACTGGACCACTTTCTTCCACCATACACAAAAATAAATTCAAAATGGATGAAAGATCTAAATGTGAGACAGGAAATCATCAAAATCCTAGAGGAGAACACAAGCAGCAACCTTTTTGACCTCACCTGTAACAACTTACTAGACACATCTCTGGAGGCAAGGGAAACAAAAGCAAAAATGAACTATTGGGACTTCATCAACACAAAAAGCTTCTGCACAGTGAAGGAAGCAATCAGCAAAACTAAAAGGCAGCTGACAGAATGGGAGAAGATAATTATAAATGCTATATTGGATAAAACGCTAGTATCCAAAACCTATAAAGAACCTATCAAACTCAACACCCAAGAAAACAATCCAGTTTAGAAATGGACAGAAGACATGAATAGACTTCTCCAAAGAAGACATGCAAATGGCTAACACGCACATTCAAAGATGCTCAACATCACTTATCATCCCAAAAATACAAATCAAAACCACAATGAGATATCAGCTCATACCAGTCAGAATGGCTAAAATTAACAACTCAAGAAACATATGTTGGTGAGGATATGGAGAAAGGGAGCTCTTTTGCACTGCTGGTGGGAATGCAAACTGGTGCAGCCACTCTGGAAAATGGTATGGAGATTCCTCAAAAAGTTAAAAATAGAACTACCCTACGACCCATGTGTAGGGTATTCCCTACACATGTGTATGTGTATGTGTATTCCATTGTGTGTGTGTGTATGCGTGTATGTGTATATGTATATGTATACATGTATATGTGTGTATGTATATATATATATACACATATGTATATGTGTGTATGTATATATATGTATATATACATACACACATACACACACGATGGAATATTAGCCATCAAAAAGAATGAAATCTTGTCATTTGCAATGACATGGATGGAGCTATAGTTATGCTAAGCAAAGTAAGTCAGAGAAAGAGAATACCATATGATTTCACTCATATGTATAATTTAAGAAACAAAACAGGTGAACTTATGGGGAAGGAAAAAAAGAGGGAAGCAAACCATAAGAGACTCTTAACTATAGAGAATAAACTGAGGGTTGATGGAAAGAGGTGGGTGGGGGGTGGGCTAAATTGGTGATGGGTATTAAGGAGGGCACTTGTTACATACAACTAAGTGTTGTATGTAAGTGATGAATCGCTGAATTCTCCTGAAACCCAATATTAGACTATATGTTAACTAACAATAATGTAAATAAAAATCTGGCAAAATAAAAAATAAAGTAGGAATAAGATATGCAGATGTCCTATAAATAGTTAGCTAGTTCTTTATTATGTGTGAGATGTGGAGAGATGAAGAAGGTTTATAATAACAGCACTAGGGATGCACTCAAATGGTTGTGGAGCTGGGATGAGGAAAATCATTAATGGTTTAATCTCTCATAGGTTAGCTCCTTAAAAAGAAACATCAATGAAGCAGAAAATCCCTTCTAGTTATATTGTTTATCTTTACACCAAAAGTATGCAGAGAGTCAGTGATGTGGCCATTGATAAACCATCATTATATAGAGCACTCTGTATCAGTTACCTATTACTGTACAACAAAGTAGCTTAAAGCAACAACATTTTCCTTGCTCCTGAGTCTGCAGTTAAGGCTGAGCTCAGCTGGGCAGGTCTTCCATTGGTCTCACCTGGGTTTTCTCATGAGGCATCAGTTATCTGGCAACTTGACTGGGACTGGAGATTTTAAATGGCCTCATTCTCATGTCCAGGGCCTTAAGCTGTCTATTTGCTGGGCCTGCCTCTCCAGGAGGTCTTCTATCATTAGGTAGTCTTGTCCAAGCTTCCTTACAGGGTAGTAGGAATGCTACAGGACAATAACACAGAAGGTGCAAACTATGCTTCAGTTCTGGAATTCATTGAGTATCATCTTTACCACATTCCGTTGGTCAAGGAGGGGCATGAGACCAGGCCAGATTTCAGGTGGGGAAATCGATTCTACCTCTCGACAAGAAGAGGTGCAAAACATTGTAACCATGTTTCTCAAATAATTGGAGACTCCATAACTACTTATTCTGAGTTGTGTCTATTGGCTAAGTATTTCTTAGGTAGAAATACCCTTACTATAAAGACCCGATATATGTCCTCTAGGTTTCTATGGTGTTGTCGCTCCAAATTTTACTAACTCAAAGGAGTTAACTCATCAACTGTCTTCCGTTCCTGTATTTGTCTTCGATTTAACAGATTTGTAGTTATTAATTTACATTTTCTTAATGAATTTATATTGATACTATATATGAGACTAAGTAAGTTAAAGCACATGACCTTCCACATTCTTCTGTGTGCAGGACAGACCACCTCCTAATTGTCAAAGAATATTCAGAATCACTGAAGCAGAGATAGAGCCACTTTACTTGATTTAAAAGGAGCCTAGAGGTCCTGTGGGAAAGTAATTTCTCACCATCAACACATACAGAACTGCCTAATAAGTGTGAGGTGTCCAAAGGAGGGCAATCTCATACATCTGAGAGAAAATCATTATGAAAGCAAAAGACATCTGGCAGAGTAGGTGAGACTAAGCAAGTAAGTCCTGGTGTTAGAGCAGGGAGTATAATTCTAGATGCAAAATGAGGTTATGCATGACTCCCTTCCAACACAGCCTCTCCACCTTTTCCCCCCGCCCCTATCCCCCATATCCCTGCATGTTCCTGGGCTCTCTGGAAATGAGAGGGCTGTGATACAAAGAAAAGACCTGTGACAGTAGAACCCAGATCTCTTCTGTGGGAAGTCCCTTCCCACAGAAGAGGCTGTGAGGAAAAGTATAAAGCAAGCCAAAGGCTGGCAGTCCACAACAGACCTCAGAGGTTCAGACAGTGGTATGTGGGCAACTAGCAACCAGCAGTTTGGGAGAGGTGGGCAATGACTCAAACAGAAACCTGTGTGCCAGAGTGGCCCCTGTCCTTGAAGCAGAAGAATGGCTGTAGCATGGCCAACAGAACAAAGAGTCCATACTTATATGGGAATCTAACCACCAAGTACTTTAGAGAGAATACTTAGGGAGGAGAACCCAGGAAAAGATTTAATTTCTGCTTCTGAAGCATGTCAGAGAAATGAGACTTGGAATGTTGTGGTAAATGTGACATGTTTGTGCTTGGCGGGTCCTGCAGCTGGTGTTTTGATTGTCTCATTTTTACTTTTTTAACTTGATTGTGTGCCTGCTTATCAAATAGTGTGTGCAGACCTTTATTAAAATGTTGGATACCTAGATAAATATTTTACTTAAACCAAACATTGTCTCTTTACCAACCAAAAGATATGTAAGGACCAGGTTTACAAAATGAATGAACCTCTTCCCCTTCACCTAGAGATAGTCTCTACAATAAATAGTGTTGGGAAAACTGGATATCCATGTGCAAAAGAATGAAATTGGGCCCTTAGCTTACACCATATACAAAATCAACCCAGAATGGATTAAGGACTTTAAATATAAGACCTGAAATTTTAAACTCCTCCAAAAAACATAGAGAAAAACTCCTTGACGTTGATCTGGGCAATGATTTTTTTTTTATTTGACACCAAAAGCACAGCAACAAAAGGAGAAGTAAATAAGTGCGACTGAATCAAACTAAAAAGCTTCTGCACAGCAAGAGCAACAATCAATACAATGAAAAGGTAAGCTACAGAATGAGAAAAATATTTATAAATTATACATATGATAAGGGGTTAATATCCAAAATATATAAAGAACTCATACAACAGCATGGCAAAATAATAATCTGATTAAAATGGGCAAAGGCCTTTAATAGATATTTCTCCAAAGATATTGAAATGGCCAACAGGTATATGAAAAGATGTTCAAAATCACTAACCATCCAAGAAATGCAAATTAACACCACAATGAGATGTCACTTCATTCCTACTAGAAAGACTATATTTTTTTACCTTTCATTTATACACACACACACACACACACACACACACACACATAAAACTTATTGTCAAGTTTGCTAACATACAGTGTATATACAGCGTGCTCTTGGTTTTGGGGGTAGATTCCTGTGATTCATCATCCCAACAAGTGCCCTCCTAAATGCCTATCACCGATTTCCCCCTTCACTGCCATCAACCCTCACTTTGTGCTCTGTATTTAAGAGTCTCATGGGTTTGCCTCCTCTCTGTTAGTAACTACTTTTTCCCCTTCCTTTCCCCCATGGTCTTCTGTTAAGTTTCTCAACTTCCACATATGAGTGAAACCATATGATAACTGTCTTTTTCTGACTTATTTCACTTAGCATAATATCCTCCAGTTCCATCCACGTCGTTGCAAATGGCAGGATTTCATTCTTTCTCATTGCCAAGTAGTATTCCATTGCATATATAAACCACATCTTTATCCATCCATCGTCAGTTGATGGACATTTGGGCTCTTTCCATAATTTGGCTATTGTTGAAAGCACGGCTATAAACACTGGGGTGCATGTGCCCCTATGAGTCAGCATTCCTGTATCCTTTGGATAAGTTCCTAGAAGTGCTATTGCTGAGTTTAGGGTAGTTCTGTTTTTAATTTTTTGAGGAACCTCCTCACTGTTTTCCAGAGTGGCTGCACCAGTTTGCATTCCCACCAACAGTGCAAGAGGGTTCCTGTTTCTCCACATCCTCACCAACATGTTGTTTCCTGAGTTGTTAATTTTAGCCACTCTGGTGTGAGGTGTTGTCTCAATGGGGTTTTGATTTGTATTTCCCTGATGATGAGTGATGATGAATGTCTTTTCATGTATCTGTTGGCCATCTGGATGTCTTCTTTGGAAAAATGTCTATTCATGTCTTCTTCCCATTTCTTCACTGGATTATTTGTTTTCGGGTGCTGACTTCAGTAAGTTCTTTATAGGTTTTAGATACTACCCCTTTATCCAATATATCATTTGCAAATATCTTCTCCCATTCCATCGGTTGCTTTTTAGTTTTATTGATTGTTTCCTTTGCAGTGCAGGAGATTTTTATCTTGATTAAGTCCTAATAGTTCATTTTTGCTTTTATCTCCCTTGCCTTCAGAGACATGTCTTCTCCTTCTTTGAAGGAAGAAATTGCTGTGGCTAAAGTCAAAGAGGTTGTTGCCTGTTTTCTCCTCTAGGGTTTTGATGGTTTCCTGTCTCACATTTAGGTCTTTAATCCATTTTGAGTTTATTTTTGTGTATGGTGTAAGACAGTGGTCCAGGTTCATTCTTCTGCATGTTGCTGTCCAGTTCTCCCAGGACCATTTGCTAAAGAGATTGTCTTTTTTCCATTGGATACTCACTCCTGCTTTGTCAAAGATTAGTTGGCCATACATTTGTGAGTCCAATTCTGGTTTCTGTATTCTATTCATTGGTCTCTGTGTCTGTTCTTGTGCCAGTATCATATTGTCTTGATGATTACAGCCTTGTAGTAGAGGCTAAAGTCCGGGATGGTGATGCCTCCCACTTTGGTTTTATTTTTCAACATAACTTTAGCTATTTGGGATCTTTTGTGGTTCTACACAAATTTTAGGATTGTTTGTTCTAGTTTTAAGAAGAATGTCAGTGCAATTTTTATTGGGATTGCATTGAATGTGTACATTTCTTTAGGTAGTATTGACACTTTAACAATATTTGTTCTTCCGATCCATGATCATGGAATGTTTTTCCATTTCTTTGTATCTTCTTCAATTTCCTTCGTAAGTTTTCTATAGTTTTCAGCATACAGATCTTTTATATCTATGGTTAGGTTTATTCCTAGGTATTTTATGGTTCTTGGCACAATTGCAAATGGGATCAATTTCTTTATTTCTCTTTCTGTTGCTTCATTATTGGTGTATAGAAATGCAACTGGTTTCTGTACATTGATTCTGTATTCTGTGACTTTGCTGAATTTATGTATCAGTTCTAGCAGCTTTTTTGGTGGAGTCTTTTGGGTTTTCCATGTAGACTATCATGTCATCTGCGAAAAGTGAAAGTTTCACTTCTTCTTTGCCAATTTGGATGTCATTTATTTTCATTTTGTTGTCCGATTGCTGAGGCTAGGACTTCCAACGCTCTGTTAAACAACAGTGGTGAGAGTGGACATCCCTGTCGTGTTCCTGATCTCAGGGGGAAAGCTCTCAGTTTTTCTCCATTGAGGATGATATTAGCTGTGGGCTTTTCATATATGGCTTTTATGACGTTTAGGTATGTTCTTTCTATCCCGACTTTCTTGAGGGTTTTTATTAAGAAAGGATGCTGTATTTTGTCAAATGCTTTTTCTGCATCGATTCACAGGATCATATCCTTTCTTATCCTTTCGTCTATTAATATGATGTATCGTATTGATTGATTTGCAAATATTGAGCCAGTCCTACAGCCCAGGAATTAATCCCACTTGATTGTGGTGAATAATTCTTTTGGTATATTGTTGAATTCAATTTGCTAGGTCCTTGTTGAGAATTTTTATATCCATGTTCATCAGGGTCATTGGCCTGTAATTCTCCTTTTTTGTCTCTGCCTGGTTTGGGAATCAAGGTAATGCTGGCTTCATAGAATGAGTCTGGAAGCTCTCCTTCTGTTTCTATTTTTTGGAATAGCTTGAGAAGGAATAGCTAAAGAGTTAAAGGATTAACTCTGCTTTAAATGTCTGGTAGAATTCCCCTGGGAAGCCATCTGTCCCAGGACTCTTATTTCTTGGCAGATTTTTAATAACGGATTCAATTTCTTCACGGTTATGGGTCTTTTCAAATTTTCTATTTCTTGTCATTTGAATTTTGGTAGTGTGTGGGGATGTCTAGGTATTTGTCCATTTCCTCCAGGTTGTCCAGTTTGTTGGCATATAATTTTTCATAGTATTTTCTGATAATTGTTTGTGTTTCTGTGGTGTTAGCTGTGGTATGTCCTCTTTCATTCGTGATTTTATCTATTTGGATCCTTTCTCTTTTCTTTTTGAGAAGTCTGGCTAGGTTTTATCAATTTTGTTTATTTTTTTCAAAAACCAGCTCTTAGTTTCATTGATCTGTTCTACTGTTTTTTTGGATTCTATGTTGTTTATTCCTGCTCTAATCTTTATTATTTCTCTGCTTCTGTTGGCCTTGGGGTTTCTTTGCTGTTCTGCTTCTAGTTCCCTTAAGTGTGCTGTTAGATTTTGTATTTGGGACTTTTCTTGTTTCTTGAGATAGGCCTGGATTACAATGTATTTTCCTCTTAGGACTGCCTTTGCTGCATCCCAAAGGGTCTGGACTGTCATGTTTTCATTTTCATTTGCTTCCATATATTTTTTAATTTCTTCTTAAATTGCCTGGTTGACCCATTCATTCTTTAGTGGAATGTTCTTTAAACTCCATGCATTCAGAGGCTTTCTAAATTTTTTCTTGTGGTTGATTTCAAGTTTGATATCATTGTGATCAGAAAATATGCATGGTATAATCTCAATTCTTTTATATTTATTGAGGGTTTTGTGACCCAGTATGTGATCTATCTTGGAGAATGTTCCAGGTGCACTCAAAAAGAATGTGTATTCTGCTGCTTTTGGATGCAAAGTTCTGAATATATCTGTCAAGTCAATCTAATCAAGTATATCATTCAAGGCCATTGTTTCTTTATTGATTTTTCCCCCAAATGATCTGTCCATTGATGTAAGTGGAGTAATTAAGTCCCCTGCAATTACAGTATTCCTATCAATAAGATTGCTCATATTTGTGATCAATTGATTTACATATTTTGGTTCTTTCAAGTTGGGAGCAGAAACATTTACAATTGTTAACTCTTCTTGATGGATAGACCCTGTAATTATGATATAATGCTCTTCTTCATCTCTCGTTACAGCCTTTAGTTTAAAATCTAGTTTGTCTGATGTAAGTATGGCTACTCCAGCTTTCTTTTGACTTTGGTAGAATGACTATTATCAAAAAGTCAAAGCAAGTGTTGGTAAGGATGGGGAAAGAAAGGGAGCACTTGTACAATGTTGGTAAGAATGTAACACAGTATAATCACTAGGAAAATAGTATGGAGGTCCCTCAAAAAAAATAAAAAATAGAACTACCATGTGATCCAGCAAATCCAACTCCTGAATATATATCCAAATGAAATGAAAATCACTATCTCAAAAAGTTACTGCACTCCCATGTCCATTACAGCACTATTAACAATAGACAAGATATGGAAGCAACCTAAGTTCATTGACACATGTGTGGATAAATACACACACACACACACACACACACACACACAATGTATTATTATTCAGCCTTTAAAGAGAAATAAATCCTGCCATTTATGATAACACAGATGAACCTGGTGGGGGAGGTGCATTATGCTAAGTGAATTAAACCAGACATAGAAAGACAAATACTTTGCAATTTCATTTATATACAGAGTCTAAAAAAGTAAATAATAGAGTACCAGAGAATAGGATGGTTGTTACTAAGGGCTGGGATGTAAGATAAAGGGGAGATGTTAGTGAAAGAGTACAAGCTTTCAGTTACTAGATGAATAAGTTCTATAGACTTATGTACAGCATGATGACTACAGTTAATAATAATGTATATTTGGGGGCGCCTGGGTGGCTCAGTCAGCTAAGCGACTGACTTCAGCTCAGGTTATCATCTCACAGTTCATGAGTTTAAGCCCTGCATCAGGCTCTGTGCTGACAGCTCAGAGCCTAGGCTTCAGATTCTGTGTCTCCCTCTCTCTCTGACCATAGCCTGTTTGTGCTCTCTCTCTCAAAAACAAATAAATATTTAAAAAAATTTACCTAATAATAATGTATATTTTACATAAGAATAATGTAAGAGAGTAGATTTCCAGTGTTCTCACATAAAAAGGAGAGGGTTAACTAGGTGAAGTGATGAATATGTTAATTGATTGAGGTAATCATTTCACATTACATACAAAACATCATATTGTACAACCTAATATGTACACTTTTATTTGTCATCATACCTTAATACAGTTGGGAAAAAGAAAAAAAGAAATCCCTGTCTGCTAACTGTTAAAATATAAACAGCTTTTATTTTGATACCTACTAATGTGATGCAGAAACCACCTCAAACAACCTTATACTACTTTCTTTCATATTAACTAAGAAGAGGAAGTTTTATGTGTGCCCGAAAGAGCTTTACTTGAAGCCTGGTGTTCAAGTTTTTTTCTTTATGTCCTTGTTCAGGTATATAAGGAGCCTAATGCTATAGAATCAGTAAGCAGTTTACCATGTTAAGGTCATTTTCAGCTTTCAATCAAATAGTTGTTAAAATTGGCTCATCCTCTGCCTGGACTACTGCAAACTGTCTGTTTCTATTAGGCTGAAGGAACCCCAAGAGGTGTCCACTCAGGCTTCAGTAAGAATACTGAAATAACATGACTCTATCATGGACTAACTATCTCCAAGGAGTAGATGGTGCAATGCCCTCCACTCATGCAGAATTTCGTTTGAATACAAGGGAATTATAAAGTCATTTTATCGTATAAATTACCTCTGAGTTTCAGCCCCTTTGTGTTTTTTTTAAGTTTATTTATTTTGAGAGAGAGAGAGAGAGAGAGAGATAACCCACATAAGTGAACAGGGAAGGGGCAGAGAGAGAGGGAGAGAGAGAATCCCAAGTAGCTATGCACTGTCAGTGCAGAGGCCAATGCAGGGCTCAAACCCACAAAATGTGAGATCATGACCTGAGCTGAAGTCAGACGCTTAACCAACTGGGTCATCCAGGTGCCCCCAGTCCCTTTGATATCCATCTAGTAAATAGGTGGATATTTTAATGACAGATTTAAATGACAGAACACAATTGCATTGTATTTTACTGAATTGATGCATGTTTTGTATTTGTTATTTTGTGTTATTAAGTAGAGAGAGAAAAGATATGTTCAGATTTTAGAAGGACAGATAAGAGAGACCCACCAACTTTGAAGTGTGGTGATTAAGAGCAGGTATACTAGAGCAGAAGCTGTGTGGATTTGCAACCAAGCATCGCCACTTACCACCTCTGTGTCTCTGGGCTAGTTAGTGTATCTTTCTGTGCCTCAGGTACATCTCCTATAAATAAGAATAATCATATTACCTACCTGATTGCTGAGAGAATTAAATGAATTGGTATATGTTAACAACCTCAGATAGTACCTGCCACATAAATGTTCAATAAATGTTGGTAAAGGTAGAGGTGGTGACAGGTGGACAAAAACAATGAATGGGCTTTAAAAAGCTAGTAAGAAAGGTGTTGGATGAGAAGGAGCTATGGCAGTCTCTACCAGGCTTGTAAATGACACAGTTAAGGGCAAGCAAAGTGATAATAAATCTGTACTGAATTTTATTTGGAGTGAATGCACATCTAAGTTTCCATTTGTCAAATAGAAAGGCATGTGATATTATGTGATCCTTTGATCACATAATATTTATAAGGCTGATATTCCAAGGAGCACCCTAAGAGGTCACCAGGAGAAAGAGAAGTATACACAAAGTTTATCAAGAGGAAGAGGAAAAAGGAACAGTTATACACAAACAACAACCATCACCCAAAGGCTAATTTTGCTAAAGAGAAATATCTCTCACTTCGTTAAGCTAATGTCTTAGCCCGTAATTGTCCTGATAAATATATATTTTAGAAATGAATGAACAATTTTAAATAAGTCCAAAATAACATCAGAAGAAAAGTGAATATAGAAGAATGAAATAACTTCCTAAATGAAGTCTGAAGCCTGAATACAATACTGTATGTTAAGTAACTGGAATTAAAATAACTTTTTTAAAAATAGGTAAACTGAGAAAAAAAAGAAGTCTGAAATCTGTTAGTGGCTTAAGAAGATAGATTCATCATGAAGATCTACCAAAAATTGCTAAATAACTGGGATATGAGTACACATGTGGCATTTTTAAAGAATCTTTAAAGTAAGTAGGCATTAATACAACTTTATCATAGTTTATGTTCATTATCTTGATCTTGGTAATAACTTCACAGTATATATGTATATCAAATTACCATATTGTGTACTTTAAATATATACAATTCTATTTGAAGATTTCAGTTATTCCTCAATAAAGTTAGGAAGGGAACTGTGGAGATCTGATTCTCACCTTAGATCTATCACTTAACAAAAGTTGGAACAAATTATCTCAAATTCCAGTTCCAAAATTTCATAATTCCATACATAATCAACAGCTCTAGGTAACCAAAGGAATGGGGTAATAGGAAGCAGATACCTTAGAGGAAAAAAAATCAAACCAATTGGTATTATGGCAGTTTGGTAGACAGTTTGAGGAAAGGACATTAACCAGTTCAAAGCAAGGAAAGTATCACAGTGAAAAGGAATAACATGTTAATTTCCAACACTAAATCATTGAACACATTCTCTGTTTGGCACCTTTTGAGGGATAAAACTGTTGGAAGTGGTGGATTAAGGTGATATCTTGGGTTTGAGGCATTTTCCGCAGTAATTAAAGAATGAATAGGAAGAATTTCTTACTTTATCCCCTCCCCCCCCCCACAATATAAATCAAGATAAAAATGCTTACTACACAGTTTTCATAAATATTAAATAATTACTATAAAGCATCCAGCACAGGAGGGCCTGAAACACAGAAGTGCCAATGTTAGCTCCCTTTATCATAATTAATTTGGGCTGGTGATACACAGAGACATGGTAAATGCTTAAATGTAACCTAGTACATAAAGTTAATAGAGATCTAAAACTTCAATTACTCTATTTTTTTCTGTTGTCATTGAGTGTGTAGGTAAAATTTTTTTAATCTTTAGAGTACTTAGGACATCCTCCTGTAACTCACAAGCTGATGACAGAGTTTCTTCATTGCTGCCTTCATCTCCTTGTTCCTGAATGTGTAGATGACTGGATTCAGAAAAGGTGTGAGAACTGCATCAAAGATGGCAAGAAATTTGTCCAAGTGTGATGAGGGGAAGGGCCAGGTGTAGAAGAAGATTAATGGCCCAAAGAATAAAACCACCACAGTGACATGAGCTGACAAAGTAGAGAGGGCCTTGGATAACCCACCTGAAGAGTGTTTCCAAACTGTGACCAGAATGATGATGTAAGAAATAATCAGTATAAAGAAAGAACCCACAGAGATGAGTCCACTATTGGCTGTGACCATGAACTCCAGCCTATTGGTCTCTGTGCAGGCAAGTTTAATGAGCTGAGGAAGGTCACAATAAAAGCTGTCCAATACATTAGGACCACAGAAAGGCAAGTCTACAACAAAAGCCAATTGGGCCACTGAGTGGATGAGGCCAAGGACCCAGGCTGCAGCCAAAATCAAAATGCACATTCGTGGGCTCATAATGGTCAGGTAGTGGAGAGGCTTACATATAGCAACATATCTGTCAAAGGCCATGGCAATGAGCAGCACCATTTCTGTTCCCCCAATAGCATGAATAAAGAAGATCTGAGATATACAACCCCCAAAAGAGATGGCTTTGCGTTTTCTGAAGAGGTCATAAATCATTTTGGGGGCTGCAATAGAGCAAACCCCCACATCAAGAAAGGAGAGATTGGCCAGCAGGAAGTACATGGGAGAGTGCAAGTTAGGGTCAGTACTCACAGAGAACACAATGAGGAGATTTCCCATTAGGCTTGCCATGTAGAACACAGAGGAAAATAAGAAAAGAAGAAGCTGGATCTCCCATGAATTAGAGAGTCCCAGGAACACAAACTCATATACCACAGATTGGTTGGCTCCATCCATTGCCTCTGCAAACAGAGGTGACACTAATTTTACCTGGAAAAAAAAGTAAATAGAAAATAAACTTTGTGGGGAGTCACTGACTGCATGAATTTCATATCGTAAAGAAAAAACATTGCCTTATTTTACACAGCCAAAACACGTCTAATGTAACCCCTTAAACTATAGTTGCATAAAATAGGTAGTAACTCATTGCTACAAAGCACGGCTTCTAACTCCCTAGTCTCCTTAACTTCCCTAGGTTTTGGTAAGAGAAGATTAAGCAAAATCTTCTGCTAAATCCTAAGGGTCATGAGTGGCAGGCCAGGAATGCCTAGAATAACATGAAAGAAGAAGGAAGAAATGGAAGCTAGCTCATTGATTTCTCCCTCAGTGTGTTACTCCTGCCCATGGAGTCCCCCAAAATTCAGGCAACTTCTGATGATCTTCATGTTCCTCACCCCTTTGATTACCTTCCATATGCAATGCTATCAGTCTCATTACTACTCTCTTATGTTTGGCCTCATGCTATTGCATTTTACCAAATCATGTTCACCTTTTCCTCTCCAAGAGAAAAGATCATGTAGAAAACCTAAAGGTATCCAGCTGTTGTTGCACAGCTCATGGAGTGGAAGTGATCACAGGGTTTGAGCTGTAAGACCATATGATAAAGTAAGGACAAGCCAAGAGATGTCTTTCCTGCAGAATCTAAACATGGTTGAAGTAATACAATGTAGCAAAAAAAAAAAAAATGCTATGTGATTGGTATTTGTAGATCACTGTCCATTCCATATTCACTTTTCATGGTTCATGGAAGGGCAAAAAGAACACAGTGCTTGGAATCAGAACTGTGATTAGATCCTAGCCCTAAACTACAGGAACTTAAATTTTTTCTCGCATCCCTTCTACAACTTGACTCACTTCTTGAACTCAGTTTCACCATCTGTAAAATAAAGGGGCTGAGGTGAGTGATGGTAAGTAATTTTTTCAAGTCTAACATTTCTATGAGTTTATAATACAGTGCCTCCTCAGTACGTAATGAAGCTCACCATAATGATGGTATTCTTTGCATTGGACTACTACCATATTCACCACCTATTTCCTCGTCTACAGTTGGTTATGTCCCATATCCCATAGAAATCCCTCTCCTCATATCTCCCTCTTCTCTAATTCCTTTTGCACTACTTACATGACTCAATTAGCATATTATTGTTAAGTTTGCTATATGATTTATTTTGCCCTTTCTCATAATCATCTGTAATCAATCAACAAACATTTACTAGATGCCTGCTAAGCACAATGCATTGTTACAGGACACTGTGGACCTACTGAAATGTTAAAATACCCACTACCCCTTAATGCTTTTACATTTTAGCACATATACAAAAATATAAACAATATTTAAAGACATACTATATTTAAAAAATGTCTAATAAGTAGTATGATCATAAAATTTGTGAAGCAAAGAAGATACCCAGAGTGCCAGAGCGATCAGGCCTTTCTTCAGAAAGAAACCAAGACCTCTGTTGCATTTTAAGATGTGGATATAATTTATTTGAATATGCAACTTCATAGATGAGCTTAAAGAATTTTTGTAATACCTAATATAATCAAGAAATACAATCAGGATAATATGTATAATTAAGAAATATTGGCGCACCTAAGTGGCTCAGTCAGTAAAGTGTCCAACTCTTGACCTTGGCTCTGGTGGTCACGATCTCACAGTTTCATGAGATAGAGCCCTGCATTAATAGCTCATGGCCAGCTTGGAATTCTTTCTCTCTCTGTCTCTCTGTCTCTCTGTCTCTCTCTCTCTCTCTCTCTGTCTCCCTCTCTCTCCCTCTTACTCTCTCAAAATAAATAAATAAACTTTAAAAAAAATAACTATCTCCTAGGCTGTAGCAGTGTTTGATGAGCTATTTATGGAAATAATGATAATCAAAACAAAAAAGTGACCACCATGTACAAAACACCACAATAACTTCTTTAAATACATGTTATTTGATATATACAGAAACCACAAAAGTTGGTATTATTAGCTTCTTTTGCAAAGAAGCAAATCCAAACCAAGAGAGGGAAAACAACAGATTACAACAATAAGTGATAGAACTGATATTGATTCTCTGATCTGCCTCTCAACCAGCATATAGAGAAGACTTCTCTTTTCTCATGACTTTCTGATTGTATGACACACCTTAGTCCCTTTCTGGATGCCCCATGTTGCACTTTCAACATCCTAGCCAGATCTAAGTGAAAGAAAATGAAGTTTTGTCCTCAAGTGTTCACAAACATTTGAATTTCTTAAACTACTTCTCACCCATCTATAATCCATCCAGGGTATTTAAAGAACCATGGTAGGAGAAGGAAAATCCATATGATACCTGCATCTCAGAGCATTCTGGTTGAGTTTCCAGACCAATATTTTCTCAATCCACATGAACTCCTTTAGCTTGCCATAGAAGAGACTCAGCTCTCGCAACTCTCTAATTAACAGAGAAAACAAAGGTGCTCTATCTCCATGTCAACAAATGAAATAAAGCCCAGAACTAAACCAAGTCAGATTTCATTCCCTCTTACAAGACCATCTCCTAATGGTTGAAAATCCCTTTTTTGGTTCTCCAACTGGGACAGCAATGGAGGGGGAAAAACTAACTTCAGTTTCTGACTGCATGTCCTTTTTCTTCTCATTTGTATTGGTTCTTGCTCATTAAGCTCAACTGAAGCTGCTTCTGTTGTACAAGATAACATATTATTGATCTCTATACAAAACAATCCTGTCACCAGAATCATCTATTCAATGCTGGCCTTTGGGGACTTCAACATTCTACACCAGTATTCCTTAACTGTTGCTGTGTTTGTCACCCACCCACTCATTTAAAGACCTAACATGTGACTGTTTCCAAAGAGTTAAGCATATCCAACTTTTCCTGGTTGAAACTAGCATTACTTCATGCACAGGTAACTATAAAAATGTTATTATCTTCAGAGATATGGGTAATTGGCACACAGGAGAATACCGACCAAATGACACTGCAGTGGCTTGGGATCACCAGTGTGAGTTCATTTATTCACGGGAATTGTCATTCAGAATCCTGGCCAACCAACAGAGGAAGCTATTAATAAGTCACCAAAGAGGAAAAAGGTAAATAAATAAATAAATAAATAAATAAATAAATCGCCATTTCTTCACTTAATTGGAGATATTTATTTCATACATAAGGTTAAAGAAAGCTCTCCAACAAACATGTGAATATACACTGTCTTATATTTATATTAAAATCAACTCTGCTAAAGAACCCTGATACTTAAAACAGAAACCTTCATAGAAATTCCCAGGATAGGGGCGCCTGGGTGGCTCGGTCGGTTGGGCGTCCGACTTCGGCTCAGGCCATGATCTCACGGTCCGTGGGTTCGAGCCCCGCATTGGGCTCTGTGCTGACAACTCAGAGCCTGGAGCCCATTTCGGATTCTGTGTCTCCCTCTCTCTCTGCCCCTCCCCTGTTCATACTCTGTCTCTCTCTGTCTCAAAAATAAAATAAAACATTAAAAAATTTAAAAAAAAAAAAAAAAGAAATTCCCAGGATAGTGTGTGTGTATGTGTGTGTGTGTGTGTGTGTTAATTATTTGTAAATTCATTCTTCTGCTCTATAATCAAAAGCTACCATATCCATAACATAAACCGTTTATCTGTAGATTCTATTACATGATCTACAACTTCACATTAAAAATAATACTTTTAAGTCAGAAAAAACTATACTACAGGCGCCTGGGTAGCTCAGTCAGTTAGGTGTCTGACTTCCACTCAGGTCATGATCTCGCGGTTGGTGAGTTCAAGCCATGTGTCGGGCTCTGTGCGGACAGCTCAGAGCCTGGAGCCTGCTTGGGATTCTGTGTCTCCTTCTCTCTCTGTTCCTCCCCCCACCTTTCTCTCTCTATCTGTCTCTCTCTCTCTCACTGTGTCAAAAATAAATAAATGTTAAAAAAAATTTGGATATTTGTAATTGTACAAGATTGGGGAGAATGTTCATCAATAGAAGAGTAGCTAAATAAATTGTGGAACATCCATAAAACAGAATATTATGAAGCCACAAGAAAAGACTGGGGACATTCTACCTGTGGGGATATAAAATGCCTTCAAACAGCAAGGTGCAAGATAGTGGGTTTAGTAGGAAACCGTTAATGTTCAAACCAAGGAAGAGGGGATGAGAGATAATACCTTATATTAGTACTTACAAGTGAATACAAAAGAAAAAGGTGAATTTTCTTAACTCTAGCAAGAGGAAGTAGCTATCTGAATAACCTTATCTAATTTTTGGATATAAATTTCCTATTCAAGAATTTTTATTTAAAAAATAAGAAGAGGGGCACCTGGGTGGCTCAGTCGGGCATCCAACTTCAGCTTGAGTCATGATCTCGGGGTTCGTGAGTTCGAGCCCCCTATCAGGCTCTGTGCTGACAGCTCAGAGCCTGGTGCCTGCTTCAGATTCTGTGTCTCCCTCTCTCTCTGCCCCTCTCCCACTCATGCTGTCTGTCTCTCTCTCAAAAATAAACATTAAATTTTTTAATTTGCTTTAAAAAACAAAGTTTATTTTATTAAATCATTCCCTCTAACCAGCTCTAGAGGCATTACTATTTGATTTTCACATTTCCTCTAAATCTCTAATAGATAGTAGAGGCTGGGAGGAGACCAGAAAAGTCTGTGAGATTTAAGACTAATTTTAAAGCAGGAAACACTTAGACCAAAAAAATATATATATATATCTAAAATGAAAGAATTAAAATAAAAACACAAGAATGTCAATTTTCCCAAAGTAAATCCCTAAATATAATGTGATCTCAATACAGTTATCATCAAGACTTTTTTCAGGAGCTAGATAAATTATCAATTTCATTTGAAAGACCAAATGAACAAGGATAGTTAGGTAATCTTGAAAGGGGAAATCATGGGAAGGAGGAGGAGGAAGAACTCTCTAACAGATATTAAAATATATTAAAAGCCTTTGTAAATAAAAACTGTAGGAATAAACAGATAGATTAATGGGACCAAATAGAAAATATGGACATCCCCAAATGCAAATTGGAAATTCAGTATTCAATAAAGATGGCCTCTCAAATCAATGGAAAATATATGGACTTTTGTTTCAAGTTTTTATTTAAATTCTAGTTGGTTAACATATAGTGTAATATTGGTTTCAGGTGTAAAATTTAGTGACTCATCACTTACATATAACAACCAGTACGCATCACAACTGCCTTCCTTAATATTCATCACCCATTTAGCTCATCTCCTGCCCACCTCCTCTCCAGCAATCCTCAATTTGTTCCCTATAGTTAATAGTCTCTTATAGTTTGCCTCCCTATCTTTTTTTCTTCTTTCTTCTTTTGTGTTCACCTGTTGTTTCCTAAATTCCACACTGACTTATTTCCTGACTGATTTATTTCACTTAACATAATACACTTTAACTTCATCCACATCATTTCAAATAGAAAGATTTCATTCTTAATATGGCCTTTTGTAGCAACGTGGATGGAACTGGAGAGTGTGATGCTAAGTGAAATAAGCCATACAGAGAAAGACAGATACCATATGGTTTCACTCTTATGTGGATCCTGAGAAACTTAACAGAAACCCATGGGGGAGGGGAAGGAAAAAAAAAAAAAGAGATTAGAGTGGGAGAGAGCCAAAGCATAAGAGACTTAAAAACTGAGAACAAACTGAGGGTTGATGGGGGGTGGGAGGAAGGGGAGGGTGGGGGATGGGTATTGAGGAGGGCACATTTTGGGATGAGCACTGGGTGTTGTATGGAAACCAATTTGACAATACATTTCATATATTGGAAAAAAAAAAAGAAAGAAAGATTTAATTCTTTTTGATTGCTGAGTAATATTCCATTACACACACACACACACACACACACACACACACACACACAAACACCCCACATATTCTTTATCCATTCACCAGTCGATGAACATTTGGGCTCTTTCCAACTATTGTTGATAATGCTGCTATAAACATCAAGGTGCATATACCCCCTTTGAATCAGTATTTTTGTATCCTTTGGTTAACTACCTTGTAGTGCATTTGCTGAATAGTAGGGAACTTCTATTTTTAACTTTTTGAGGAACTTCCATACTGTTTTCCGGAGTGGCTGTACTAGTTTGTATTCCCACCAGCAGTGTAAGAGGGTTCCCCTTTCTCTGCCTTCTCACCAATATCTGTTGTTTCCTGTGTTGTTAATTTTAGCCATTTGGACAGGTGTGAGGTGATATCTCATGGTTTTGATTTGTATTTCCCTGATGATGAATGATGTTGAGCATCTTTTCATGTGTTTGTTAGCCATCTGGATGTCTTCTTTGGAAACGCATCTATTCGTGTCTTCTGCCCATTTCTTCACTGGATTATTGGGGCTTTGGGTGTTGAGTTTGATAAGTTCTTTCTAGATTTTGTTTACTAACCCTTTATCAGATATGTCATTTGCAAATATCTTCTCCCATTCTGTAGGTTGCCTTTTCACTTTGTTGTTTCCTTCACTGTGTAGAAGCTTTTTATCTTGATGAAGTCCCAATAGTTCATTTTTGCTTTTGTATCCTTTGCCTAAGGAGACAGATCCAGAAAAATATTTCTAAGATTGATGTCCAAGAGATTATTACCAATTTTTTAGGACTTTAATAGTTTCAGATCTCACATTTAGGGCTTTAATCCATTTTGTACATTTAGGTACAATGTAAAATGGTCCAGTTTCATTCTTTTGTGTGTAGCTGTCCAGCTTTTCCCACACCATTTATTCAAAAGACTGTCTTTTCGCCATTCTATATTTTTTTCCTCCTTTGTCATAGATTATTTGACCATATAATGTATGAGTTTATTCTTGGGCTTTCAATTTTGTTCCATTGAGCTATATGTCTATTTTTGTTCCAGCACCATACTGTTTTGATTACTACAGCTTTGTAGTGTATCTTGAAATCTGGAATTGTGATACCTCCAGCTTTGTTCCTCTTTCTCAGGATTGTTTTGACTATTCAGGATCTTTTGTGGTTTCATACAAATTTTAGGACTTTTTTGTTCTACTCCTGAGAAGAGTACTATTGATATTTTGATAGAGATTTCATTGAATTTGTAGATTGTTTTGGGTAGTATGGCCATTTCAACATTAATTTTTCCAATACATGAGCATGGCATATTTTTCCATTAGTTTGTATCATCTCTGATCTCTTTCATCATTGTCTTATAAGTTTCCAGAATACAGGTATTTTACCTCTTTGGCTAAATTTATTCTTAGGTATTTTAGCCTTTCTGATGCAATTGTAAATGGGATTTTTTTTTCTTAATTTCCCTTTCTACTATTTCATTAGTAGTGCATAGAAATGCAAGAGGATTTTGTATATTGACTCTGAAAAATAAAAAATAGACCTGAAATGAAACTTTCACTAAGTGGAATGGACAGCAGATTAAATATTTAAGAAGATATTATCAGTGAACTTAGTGACATAGCAATGAAATTATCCAAATGGAGCACAGAGCATAAAATAAGTGAAAAAGAAAATTCAGAGCATCAGGAACCTGTGAGGCTATATCAAGGAGCCTAACATACATGTAGTTGGATGCCTAGAGGGAAAGTAAGGGAATGGGACAGAAAAAGTAATGCGTGAAATTTTTCCACGTTTTGTACAAACTATAATCAAACCTAAGTTTTCCTAACTCCAAGCAGTATAAAAATAAAGAAAATTCAGCCCAAACAGAGCATAATAAAATTGCTGATAACCAGTGATAAAGAAAAAAATTTTGAAGACCCAAAGAAAAATTCACATCACATACAGAAAACAAAGAATTAAAGCAGATTTCTAATGAGAAACTATGTAAGCCAGAAGACAATGGAGAGACATCTTAAAAGTACAATAAAGAAAGACAAATATGACAAATAAAAATATTTACACAACAAAAATGTCTTTCAAAACTGAAGTCAAAATAAAGACATGTTCAGACAAAGCTGAGAGGATTAAAATTTTAAAACAAAAAATAATAATGAGCTACAATGATTATAGCATATGTAGGTATAAAATGTATGGCAACAGTACAAGGGATGACTGTTGTAAAGTTATTACACTATATGAGAAGTGGTCTAATATTATTTGAAGTGTGAGTATTATGAGCTAAAGAGGTTTATTGTAAATCCTAAAGCAAACACTAAAAATAATGATATATAGCTAATAAGACAATAGTGAAGGGATGGAATCCTTAAAATTAAAATTGAAACTTGTACATTAAAAATGAAAACTCAATTTCATACTAATTGTTTTAATAATAAAGGACTTAATTCCTTAGGAACATAACAATACTAAATGTGTATGCACTGAACACAGACTTTCAAAATACATGAACCAAAACTAAAAGCCAAAGGATAAATAGGTGAATCCAAAATTATACTTAAAAATTATAATGCTAGAACAAGTAGATGAAAAATCGGGAAATATATAGAAGACCTGAAGAACACTATTAATCTACTTGATATTGATAGAGTATTCCACCAATAACAGCAGAACGTACATTCTTTGAATGAAATATCATAAAAAATAAACCATATCCTGGACTGTAAACCGTGTCTAAATAGTGTCAGATGACTGAGATCCATGCAAAGCATGTTCTTTGATAACAATGAAAATATGTAAGAAATTAATAACAGAAAAATATCTGTAAAATCTCCAATGTGTTTACAATAAGGAACCTACTTTTAAATACGGGGCGCCTGGGCGGCTCAGTCAGTTAAGCGTCCGACTTCGGCTCAAGTCATGATCTCACAGTTTGTGGGTATGAGCCCCGCATCCAGGTCTGTGCTGACAGCTCAGAGCCTGGAGCCTGCTTTCGATTCTGTGTCTCCCTCTTCCCCTCTCTCTCACTGCCCCTTCCCTGCTCGTGCTCTATCAAAAATAAATATTTTTTAAAAAAATTTTTTTAAAAGAAAGAAATGTGCAAAAGACGCAAATAGACACGTTTCCAAAGAAGACATCCAGATGGCTAACAGACACATGAAAAGATGCTCAACATCACTCATCATCAGGAAAATACAAATCATAACTACAGTGAGATATCACCTTACATCTATCCAAATGGCTAAAATTATCAACACAGGAAACAACTGATGTTGGCAAAAAGTCAGAGAAAGGGGAACCCTCTTATACTGCTGATGGGAATGCAAACTGGAGCACCCACTCTAGAAAACAGTATGGAGTTTCCCCAAAAAGTTAAAAATAGAAATAGCCTATTATTCAGAATTGCACTACTAGGTGGTTACCCAAAGGGCAAAGGATACAAAAATACTATTCAAAGGGGCACATGTACCTTGATGTTTATAGCAGCATTTTCAACACTAGCCAAATTATGGAAAGAGCCCAAATGTCTATCAACTGATATATACAGGGGATTATTATTCAGCCATTAAAAAAAATGAAATTTTGCCATTTGCAATGATGTGGATGGAGCTAGAGAGTATTATGCTAAGCAAAATAAGCCAGTTAGACAAGATAAATATCATAGAGTTTCACTCAGATGTGGAATTTAAGAAACAAAACAAATGAGCAAAGGGGAAAAAGAAAGGTAAACCGAAAAACAGACTCTTAATGTTTATTTACTTTGAGAGAGTGTGCACGCATGCATAGGGGAGGAGCAGAGAGGTGGGAAAAGAGAGAATCCCAAGCAGGCCCACACTCAGCACTGAGCCTAATGTGGGGCTCAATCTCACAATCGTGAGATCATGACCTGAGCCGAAATCAGGAATCAGACACTTAACCAACTGAGCCATGAAGCCATTCCAAACAGACTCATAACTATAGAGAACAAACTGAGGGTTACTGGAGGGGAGGATTACTGGGGACATGAGTGGGAGAATGGGTTACATGGTTGATGGGTATTAAGGAGGGCATTTTTGATGAGCACTGAGTGTTGTATGTAAGTAATGAATCACTTACTTCTACACCAGAAACTAGTATTGCACTGTATGTTAACTAGCTAGAATTTAAATTAAACCTTAAAAAGAAGATGAACAAACTGTGGCTCAAAATAGATATCTCAAGGAATTTGTGATGCAGATCAAGCCTTGCTTACTTACAGGGAAATTTATAGCACTAAATATTTATATTGGAAAAAGAAAAAGTTCTTGAAAAAATCATTGAATCATTTAAGCATCAGGAATTATTTAAGTAATTGAAATTACCAATGTCAAAAACGAAAATTACCAATCTCAACATCACTGAAGATCCTACAGGCTTTAGAAGGATAGGGAATATTATGGACAACTCTATGCCAGGGAACTCAACCATTTAGATGAAATAGACAAAATGTTTGAAAGAGAAAGACAAACCAAGAAACAGACTCTTAACTACAGATAACAAACAGATGGTTACCGGGGGGGGGGGGGGGGGGGGGGGGTTGGAATGGGTGAAATAGATGATGAGGATTAAAGGATACAGAGTAATATATAAAGTTATTGAATCACTGTATTGTACACCTGAAACTAATTTAACTCTGTATGTTAACTATACTGGAATTAAAATTAAAAACTTAATATAAAAAGTATCTGAGGGGCAGACACCTGGGTGGCTCAGTCAGTTGGGCATCTGACTCTCGATCTCAGGTCATGGTCCCATGGTTTGTGAGACCAAGCCTCTCTTGGGGGCTCTGTGCTGACAGTGAGGAACCTGCCTAAGATTCTCTCTCTCCCTTTCTCTCTGCCGCTCCCCCACTTACATTGCTCATTCTCTCTCTCAAAATAAATAAACTTAAAAAAAGTTTGAAAGATTCAAAACTACCAAATCTCACTCAAGAAGAAATAATCTGAGTGACCTTCTATTTACTAAAAAACTTGAATTTGTAGTAAAGAAAAAAGAAACTCCCACAAAAAAGAATCAAGGCCCCAATGGCATCACTATTAAACTCCACCAAGTACTTAATGAAGAAATAATGCCATAAATTTGCTGCACAGATTTCTCAGAAAATGAAAAAGGAAACATGTCCCAATCCATTTTATAGAGCTAGCATTACTTTGACACCAAAACCAAAAACATTTTTTTAAAAGGACAGACTCCCATGAACACAGAAGCAGAATTATTAATAAAATACTAGCAGAGCAAATACGAAAGTATATCAAAGCAAATACATCATGATCAAATGGTTTTATTCCCAAATCAAAGATGATTCAATAATCAGTGTCATTCACTGTATCAAAACTAGAGAAGAAAAATCATTTTTATCCTCACAATAGATGCAGAAAAATAATTTGACCGAATGCAACACATCTTAACAAAAACTCAGCAAACCAGGTGGCCTAAATTGTAAAGAGGTATAACGCTATTGAGCTTGAGACTTATTAATAAAGGAAATTTTGCATATATATTTATTTAAATGAAAATGAAAACATTTAATTCAGTGTCTAAATCTTTAAACAAAATCCTCCCCACTACCCAAGAATATGGGTACTCTTTGACCAGTAATTACATATCTAAGATCTTATTCTAAGAAAATAATAAAAAGAAGTGCACAGGGTGCCTTGATGGCTCGGTCGGTTAAGCATCTGACTTTGGCTCAGGTCGTGATCTCACAATTCATGAGTTTGAGCCCCACATCAGGCTCTGTGCAAACAGCTCAGAGCCTGGAGTCCGCTTCGGATTTTGTGTCTCCCTCTTTCTCTGCCCCTCCCCCACTCACGTTCTGTCTCTCTCCTTCAAAAATAAATAAACATTAAAAAAAAGTGCACAAAGATGTATTATAGCATGCTTTCTACTAGCAAAATGTGATGCCTAATTATATATACATCAGAGGAAGGCTGGTTAAAAAAAATATGGTACAAACTTCTAGATATAAAATAAGTCCTGGGGATGTAATGCACAGCATGGTTACTATAGTTAATAATACTGTTTTTGCATTTTGAAAATTGCTAAGAGAATAACTAGATCTTAAAAGTTTTCATCATAAGAAAACAAATTTGTAGATATGTGTGATGATGGATGTTAAACTACCATCTTGTGGTGATCATTTTGCAATATATATAAATATTGAATCTTCATGTTGTACACTGAAACTAATAAAATGTTATATGTCAATCATACCTCAATATTTAAAAGAATAAAAAATCTCAATACATAAATGCAGGAATTACAAAGAGTACCAATATATCTTTCCTCAAGTTTGAGAGTATCTCATCTGGCAGCTGAGATTCACTGGCAAATCTGGGCAGGGAAGAGGGTAAAGATTTGTCAGAAACACTAATTTTAGGGGCGCCTGGGTGGCTCAGTTGGTTGAGTGTCACACTTCGGCTCAGGTCATGATCTCACAGTTTGTGAGTTGGAGCCCCACGTCAGGCTCTATGCTGACAGCTCAGAGCCTGGCGCCTGCTTCGGATTCTGTCTCCCTCTCTCTCTGCCCTTCTCCTGCTCACACTCTGTGTCTCTCTCTCTCAGGAATAAATAAACCTTAAAAAAAAAAAAAAGAAAGAAAAAAAAGCATCAATTTTAGCCTTGAACATGATTCTTCCCATCTTTTACAAATAATCTGTTGCTGCTGATGATCATCTTGGTGCTCATGAATAGCCGGCCAGTTTCATAACAAGTTGCCTAACCTACATGTGAATGATAATGACCTTCACTCAACACCTGCTCCTATTTATTTGCTAGCTTAAAAAAAGTAGTGAGATACTCTTTGAATAGTTATTTATACCACTTCAAAACAGCATATTTATTTTTTAATAATTATATATATTTTATCACATGGAAAGTATAATACATTTCTTCATTATAGATGATTCATTAATACATCTCATCATTTGTAGACAGCTTTATAATAAATTTTCTTTTGTAATGTCTATACTTTGAATTTGCTATTTATTTACTTATAAACTTGATACATATAACATAGAAATCTTTTGCATTTTATTTATTTATTCATAAGCCAGTGCTACCTATCCTTAGCTCCAAAATATTCAATCCATTTATAATCTTTTAATATTCACATAGCTTTCTTTACCATATAAAAATTGTTTAGGAAATAATTGGGGTAAAATATAATTATGATACACACTGAGTGGTGTAGGACTTTACATCTCTGGTCTCAAAACATTTGATTAAATAATAATATTAAAGTATCCTAGGTTGTCATTCTATGATTTATCCCAAATTTTGCCTTCAAATTCCCATTAAATCTAAAAACCTCATTATTGGCTAAATCTGAGTGTGTACAGTCAAATCCAGATGTTAGAAGCCTCAAATTCTGAGAGCTACCTAGGCACCTATCTTCATTTTGTTTATTCCTCCAAGTATATAGACAAAAGAAACTCAGAGGGTATGAATATCAGTACATATGTAGATAGAAGAGATGTGTCTTTGAGAATCATTACCAAAGAGGAGTATCCAATATTTTGTCTTAATGGAAAATGTGCCCAGTATGTGAGATTTCATATTCTTCTATAACAAGAAAGACACTATGTTCCAAGGCTGAATTAATTCTTCCTCAATAGTTTCAGGATCCACAGGGTAAGGGTCCCTATAAAAAACTGACCAGATCAGAACAGAGTCCTGAGGACGATTTTCAAGTAGATATTGAAATTACTAACTAAACTGAAAAGATTTATGAAAAGTTTAAAGAGATTAATTTCCAAAAATAGTCAAGATGAATCCAAATGGCTTTGATCGTTCATGAAAGAACTCTTCCTGACACTTAAAACCTTACCAAACAGTCTCTTTATTGCCACTTTCATCTCCTTATTTCTGAATGTATAGATAATAGGATTCATGAAAGGAGTGATAAGGGCATCAAAGATGGCTAAAAATTTATCGATTGGTAAGGTAGGGAATGGCCACACATACACAATAATGCAAGGACCAAAGAAAAAGACCACCACGGTGATGTGAGCAGAGAGAGTGGAGAGAGCCTTGGATGAACCACCTGAAGAGTGTTTGCGAACTGTGACCAGGATGAAGATGTAAGACACAATCAAGATGAAGAAGGTGCCCATGGAGATGAAACCACTGTTGGCAGTGACCAGAAACTCCAGTCTGTATGTGTCTGTACATGCAAGTTTGATGAACCGAGGAAAATCACAATAAAAACTATCCATTTTGTTGGGACCACAAAAGGGCAAGTTGATAACAAAAGCCAGTTGGGCCACGGAGTGGATGAGTCCAATGGTCCAGGCAACAGCCAAAAGGGAAATGCACATTCTTTTGCTCATGATGGTCAGGTAGTGGAGAGGCTTACAGATAGCAATGTATCGGTCATAGGCCATAACTATGAGCAGCACCATCTCCGTACCCCCAACAGTGTGAATAAAGAACATCTGAGTAATGCACCCTGCCAACGAGATGACTTTATGTTTTCTGAAAAGGTCGTAAATCATCTTTGGGCTTGCAATGCTGGAAACACCAGTGTCAATGATAGAAAGATTTGCCAGCAAAAAGTACATGGGGGAATGTAAGTGACGGTCTGAAATGATCGTGAGCACAATGAGAAGGTTTCCTAACATACTTGCTATATAAAATATAGTAAAAAACAAAAAAAGAAGAATCTGAATCTCCCAAGAATTGGTGAGTCCCAGCAACAAAAATTCAGACACCACTGAGTGATTTCCTCCATCCATCAACTTCATGTGCTAGGCTGATCCTGAAGTTACCTGAAGAGCATAAGAGGGAGAAAAACATGATTTTTAAGCTGAAAGGGAAACTAAAGATCACTTAGCCATTGTACACAGTTACATAGAGTTTACATGGTACAAGACTCACAGAGAGCCAACACCAGAATTTTTTCCATGCCTAGTTCTTTGGTATCATTTAATCATGTGCCTCAAATTTAGTTTCGTCTTTAGTGTATAATGAAGAAGGGAAATGTAGACAAGGTCACCTAAGAATTTTAGGAGAAATACATCAGGAAATAGGCTTTTATTTTCTCATTTCTACACTGAAATATGCCACAGAATAGAAATATGCAAAAAGGCACAGAGAACTATCTGGAGATGTGTTCTAATTTGTTCTTTTTTTATTAAGTTTATTTATTTATTTTGAAAGAGAGAGAGAGAGAGAGAGAGAGAAAGCACATGAGCAGGGAAGGGGCTAAGAGAGGGGACGAGAGAGAGAATCTCAAACAGGCTCTGTGCTGTCAATGGAGAGACCAACACAGGGCTTGATCTCACAACTGTGAGATCATGACCTAAACCAAAATCATGAGTCAGACACTCAACTGGCTGAGCCACCCAGGCACTCCTCTAATTTATTCTTTTTAATGGCTGTCCAATAGTCACAATGTGGATGGACCATAATCCATTTACTAATTTCCCAATTAATAAACATTTACCTTGTTTCTAGTTTTTGACCCCTACAGACAATGCTACAAATTATTATATTTATATATACATCCTTACATATTAATGCTGTGTCATAGGTTCCCAGAAGTAAGATCACTAGATCAAAGTGCACATATTTTTTAATGTCAGTTGTGTTGCCCAATAGCTTTCCAAAAAAGCTGGAACAACACATATCTACAAAAATAAATGTTAACCACTTTTGTAAACTGTTGCCAGAATAGTGATAGCTCACTGTTACTCTAATTTTTTTGAAATATTTATTTTGAGAGAGAGAGAGAGAGAGTGAGCATGAGCAGGGGAAGGTCAGAAAAAGAGGGAGAGAGAGGGAATCCCAAGCAGGCTCCACGCTCTCAGCACAGAGCCCAAGGTGGGGCTTGAACTCACGAACCATGAGATCACGACCAAGCCAAAATCAAGAGTTGGACACTTAACCAACTGAGCCATCCAGGTAGCCCTTTTACTCTAATTTTCATTTCCCTGACAACCAATAAATTTGAACATTCTTGTAGTTTGGGTCTGCCCTTTTGTGCATTGCCTATTCATGCCTTTTCCTATTTACTACTGTGCTTTTTTTTCCCCAATTTGTAAGAGATCTTTTTATATTACAGATATTAAGCATTTGTCATTTGTTTTAAGTTTTCTAAATCAGTTATCTATTAATTTTATTTATGGTTTCTTTTGTTACACCCAAGTTTTTAATTCTTAAATGATTAAATACATCTATTACTTTTTTATAGCTACTATTTTTAAGATCTCCCTTGCATCTGAAGCATACATGTACATTCTTAGATTTTCTTTCAAGACTTTGTTTTGTTTTGTTTTGTTTTCTATTTGGGACTGTGCTCTATTATTTTCTATATGTTTCAAAATATAAGTCCACCTTTAATTTCTTCCAGGTGAATAGAATTGTAATGGCACTGTTTGTTAAATGACCCATTCTTTCCTCTTTGAATTTAACTACCATTTTTGCATTATGCTAAATTCTCAGAGATTTTGGGATATGTTTCTGAATTCTTTATTCTGATATATTTGTCTATTTCTGTAGAAATATCAGGGTATTTCAAAGCAGTAACTTTATACTATGTCACTATTTCTGATAAAGCAAGTCCCTCCTTCACTGTCCTTATTTTTCATATTTTTTTTTTTGGCTATTGATGAGCATATATGATAGCATATAAATTCGTTTTATCCAATCTCCCCAAGAATTCCATTGAACTTCTGATGTGAATTTCAGTAAATTTATATATTAACTTTGAATGAAGTAGCATGGTTATGACAGTGTCTTCCACTCAAGAACATTGTACATCCATCTATTTGTTCAAACCTTGTTTCATGTCCTTCAACAAGATTTTGCCATTTTTTATATATGTTCTATGATTTCTTTGTTAAAGTTATTCCTACGTATTTTATAACTTTTTTTCTTGGCATTATGAATGAAATATTTTTCTCATTTCCATTTTTAGATTCGTTTTGCTAGAATGGACAAAAGTTACTTCTTTTTATCTGTTACATGTAGGCACCTTAATTATTACTGGGTGAATAGTTTTTTACTGAAATATCTTGGGTTTTCTAGGTTGCCAATAATGTCATCAGCAAAAAAAGACAACTTTTTCATATTTGATTTTTGCTGGTTTGGTTAAGATAGTATTCATCAGCCCCTTATTAACATGAAAGTCCTACTGTACTTTCCTATTTTTTTTCATATTTATTGTCCCTTATCCAGTGATACATTTCTCTATTCTTTTTTTTTAAGTTTATTTATTCAAAGAGAGAGAGAGAGAGAAAGCACAACCAGGGGAACGACAGAGAAAGAGAGAGAGAGAGAGAGAGAGAGAATGAATCCTAAGCAGACTCCACACTGTCAGCCCGGAACCCAGTGCTCCAACTCACCAACCACGAGATCATAACCTGAGCTGAAACCAAGAGTTGGACACTTGACCAACTGAGCCACCCAGGCACCCCACATTTCTCTATTCTTATTAAAAAATTTTTTTTCTAATGTTTATTTATTTTTGACAGGGAGACAGAGACAGAGTGGGGGAGGAGCAGAAAGGGGGAGACACAGTCTGAAGCAGGCTCCAGGCTCTGAGCTGTCAGCACAGAGTCCAACACGGGACTCACCACACACTGTGAGATCATGACCTGAGCTGAAGTCAGACGCTTAACCAACTGAACCACTCAGGCGCCCCTCTATTCTTATTTTAAAATAAGATGCCAATTATTTTCCCTACCAATGTGTTCTTTTTCCTCCCTGCCTTCCCTTATCACCAATTAAGATAAAACCTCAAAAGTACTTTTCTCACCATCATCTCACCCCTCACCTCCCACCCCCATTTAAATTAAATCAGCTCCTTTTTCTTTCTGGAACTTCTAATTGTTTTATATAGTATGTTTCCTGAGTCTATCCTCCCTATTGTGTTTCCTTTTGTGATTTCCATCTCATTATCTTTATCCTATGTGCTTCAAGATATCCATTACACCTAACCTTCTAGCCTCAAATTCAGATTTCAAGAATAATCATCCTTTGTTTAAATTCATCTGAATTGTTCGGTTCTAAAGGGTTTTGTTTATATTGCTCATGAATCCCTTTGCATGCTAATATAACTTTTCATTGAAATTAGCATCTGCTTCTTCCAGAAGTCTTGTGTCCCAACTTCAGCCTAATAGCACTTATACTTAATATGTATACTTAATACTTAATAAATTCTAATACCTGAGATGAAATTTCAGAAATCATCTATATCAGTCTATCTAATTTTAAGATTTATTCAATATATCCAGTCTAGTCTGATACTGGCTTTACTTCTCTAATCTCTCAGGGATGTAAATGCCACCTAATACTAGTGTTAGAGTCCTTGTTAAATGTTGTTGGAATAACAGCTTGACAATAGAAAAGTGCCTAAAAAAATCTGTGAAATAAGTAAATACCATTGCATTGGGGTTTGAAGTAAACTATAGCTCTTAATTACAATATTCTTATGTGTTACTTTATGATTAAGTGATAAAGAACAGCCAACCTGAGAGTTTGATTTTTTTTTAAGGCTCCAAACTAAGAATTAATCTCATCCCAAATATTTTCTGTCACAGCGATGGGTGATCTTGAAGACAAGTGAAATTTTCTCTACAAGATAACACAACTAGCATTTAAAATAGAAATCCAATCCTATTAATCTTTCCAAATTTGGATATTATGTAGTTTATTTAAATGGGTTCATTCATTTTCTTTCTATGTTTATTGTTCTGGAGGGATAGATGTAAAATGTTGGTTAAAAGTAAAGAATCACAAACCATACTCCTGGGTTTAAACTTGCCTTAACCACTTGCCCTACCACTAACCCTTCAAATAGGGCTTCAACTAGCTCTATTTTGACCTCAAACTTTCTAATTAAGTTCTTCCATCTTATCTCTTAACTCAGGCAAAAGACCCTGAAAGCAACCAAAACTACCCCCTCAAGCAACAGAGACAGCCCTCAGCCAGCATGACCCCTTGTGACTGACCCCACGACAATGATCGACCTGACCTTTACTGCCTCCTGCATGTACCCACCCACCTTTGTCCCACACTTCCCTTATAAAACCTGGGAGTATTTTCAGCACTATGGAGACAGTCTTTGAGACACTAGTCTTCTGTCTTCCTGGTGTTGGTCTTGCTGAAATAAATCCCTTTCTGGTTTCACCATCATCTCTCTGCCTTTAAATTTTGTCAGCAGTGAGTGGCCGAATCTGGTCTGAATGAGACCTCTGGAGCCAGATGCTCTTGCATCCCAGTGCCCCAGTTAATACCCTGATCTCAGACAAGTTACTTAATCTTATTGTATCTAAATTTACTCATCTGTTAAATTGGAATAATAATAGTCTGGACTCAAAAATTGCTATAAATAAAGAGCCTAGAACAGTATTGGACACATAGCAAGAATTCAATAACTATTAGCTATAATGATGTTATTGTAAACAATCCTTAGTTCACTAAGCTCTCCTGGTGGTCCTAATCTTCAGACTCCTGTTTTTGTCATTCCCTCATTTTTTGTCCTTTGTTCACTATATACGTTATTTAAGATCTTGCCTTGTTCTCCTCCTAAGGGGCTTGTTTTGTATTATAATTATACCTTCCCCAAAAGCTTGACCACTGTGGGAAAGGCAATATGTATGAAAGGGTCTAATAATTTCATTAGCATACAAATGTCAGTTGAATCTGAATAGGTCTATCACTCATTCCCTAATTCTATCCTAAATAATATAGTCATATTTCCCATAGTCTACTAAACACTATCACCTAGATGCTTATATATCAGTCTCCTGCATGTGGAATTTCACATGACTGCAATAAAGCTAATAATCATCTCTCTTCTCCCCATACAGCTTTTCTTTCAGATCTAGTATAGCCTTACAGGCATCTTATCTACCTGTTCTTCTCAAATCCTCCACTTGTTTTCACTAATCATTACTGAAAATCTACCATACAGGACAAGTGACCTCTCCCTATCTAACCTGAATATGGACATCAGATTACTCTTGCTAAGTAGCACTCTGATGATATGACTAGCACCACCACAAAACTTTCAGTGGTTCTCATTGCCTCTGAAAGTACAAATTCCTAACTTAGAATGTGTTGCTATACTTTGGCTCCATACCATCTTTCCATGATGATCTCCCTCTATGCTTCTATTTTCAAGAAATATTTATTCTGCCTTAATATTATCTGCTCTATGGCCTATTGATGACTTCCTCTTTAACTCCCTGCATTCTGGCAGCTGTCCCCTTGACCTTTATACTGGTCTCACTGATGTGGAGCCAGAAAGCAAATGGTCAAGGAAGAATTCTTGAGTCATCTTTGGTGCAAAAAGGTGCTTTTATTACAGCACAAGGATAGGACCCACGGGCAGAAAGAGCTTCACTGGGATTGTGAGAAGTAACTGATTATATACTTTTCAGTTATTGTGGGTTAGAGACAACGTAAGTCTCTCAAGAATTTATGTATGCTGAAACAGAGTCTCCAAAACTTTGGAGGACTAGCTATTATCCAGATAAGCTTATTCTTTATTGTTTTAGTAAAGTATTAATCATAAGATCTTTTAGATGTGTCTGAGTGGATCACATGTGGAAAGATTATTGTTATCATATCCTGGAGGTTTGTGGTTATCAGAGTGAAGTTACATTAACCAGAGCAAGGCTACCTTGGTCAAACGTTAAAGAAAATCCTTGGGAGAGTTGCAGGAGTGTTACACCCTATATGTCTCAGGGATCAGTGGGCTGCAAGTTGTAAGGAGACTTCATTCTAGCTACAATTCTCTTGCCTTTGTCCCCAACCTCCCATCATCATGAAGATCACTAAATACCTCACAATAGCTAAATCTTCATCCTTATGATCTCGCTGCATCATTTCATAGTGTTCACCATTGCCTACTTTCTGAGAAATAAATAGTGAGACGTACAGAGACTTTGCCTTTTTTTCCCTGTTGGTAATGTCTTTTCTATAGGCTGGACCTAACAATAAGATAATTCCTCAAGCAAAAATTTTAACTAGAATCATTAACATAGGGAACGACTTAAATTCTTATGGATTTACATCCCATTAGGTTGTACACCTGAAACTAATATAGTGTTATATGTCAATTATACTTTAATTTTTAAAAAAGACAAAAAAGATTAGCCAAAAGAGGAATATTTAGACAAAGGAGAGAAAAGAACTGGAGGTAGTAGATGAGGAACAGGGCAAACATTACTGGAGCATTCAATTGTCACTTCAAAGGGGAAAAATGGGTTCATTTTTTTTTCCACCTGGTTTATAGTTGAAGTGAAAGATCAAAAGTTATTCCCAGTATATGGGCCAGAGACACTTCTGTTCATTGAACATACAAAAAGATTCAGAAGGGAAAAGTAAGTGATCCAAGAATGTAAACAATAGAATCTCTGATACTAATGCAATATTGTTTCAAAGGATTCACTTCTAGAAAGTTAGGAAGATCATCTTATTTAATTTTCCCCTTCTGTGAGCATTCTTATGGAGACACAATTGAAAAAAGAGAATTCTAACTAGAGTCATTAACATATTAAAGGACTTGAATGTCATAGCTTAGAGGCCAAAGGACAGAACATGCCTACATACACAGTACACAACTTAACTTTAAATATATGCAAATATCTAAATTCTAAAATCCACTTTGGGCATCCTTTTGAGTGTTTCCTAAATGGTTTTCTTCACTCCTCTTCAAACTCTCAGATATAAATTTCTTCTTAGGATAATTAACTTAAGAGCAATTACTTTTGGTGAATCCTTAGTATAGATGGAAACTATTAGTGCCCACCAGATGTTGATCTTTTTTATACGTGTAAAAATGCCAAAGGGGCCATCAATTATATCTACTGATCAATGAGTCAGCCATATAATTTTTTTTTAACTCTTACACCTCTTCTTAATCTTATGATATCCAGAATGAATACTTTAAATTTTTTTTGAGTGTAGTTGACACACAGTGTTACATAAATACTTTTTATTATTAATGGTGTCTTTTTTTTCTCAACTCTCTTTAACATATTAGTTCTCTGAGGCTCTTCATGCTCTATATATCATTTCCATTTCCTTAATGCGCTAATGAATCTTGGTTATAAAACATTGGTAAGAGTCTATCTATAAATATAGTACATTTTTCCCTAACTCTTACAAGTGAGACTTCCGTTAATTCTGATTTCATATTGGCTTTGGAAAACATTAATAGTATATATTATATTAATGTTATATATAATAACTGTATTACATCCTCTGGAAATAAAGATGCTGTGTGTTAGAATATCGTTAGTCCTCATGATTAACCGTATGAGTTATAAACTCATATGAATTGAGAATATTCCTATTCTCTCACAAAATTACAACTAAGACAATTTCTGTCCTACCATGAACGCTGCTGTTTTTAATCTTGTTTCATTAATCATTTCCTACAGGATATGAATACCAAAATTTGTAACATCAATTTGGTTATTTCTAAAAGTTTACAGCCTCTAAAAACCTTTCACGGGGCACCTGGGTGGCTCAGTCGGGTTGAGCATCCAACTTCAGCTCAGGTCATGATCTCACAGTTTGTGAGTTGGAGCCCCACGTTATGCTCTCTGCTGTCAGCATGGAGCCCACTTCAGATTCTTGGTCTCCCTCTCTCTGTCCCTCCCCTGCTCTCTCAAAAATGAATAAACATTTTTTTAAAAGCTAAAAGATAAAAACCTTTCATATCTTTTGTTGTAAAATAGGAAAGAGTGTAAGAAAGAGAATATTATCCTTATTTCATAGATGAGAAAATAAGAACTCAAAGAGATAAATGGATTGCCTAATTTTGCACAGCTAAGTGTCAAATTCAAGCCCAATTCTTGGAATTGTTGTAAAGATGCAAATGAATACAAGAAGTACTTGAAGAAAATGCCAACATTTTAACAGTTGCTATCTTCCTATGAAGAGGCTGTGACTTTTTTCTTTATACTTTCATAAATTTTCTATTTTGCACATCTATTTTTCTCTTTTTTTAATATTAATTTAAAAAAACAAGTTGACTCCAGAGTCCAGGATTTCTTCAGTCACAGACAAACTATAGATACGAATAACTTCAAGGGCATGAGGAAGTAGCTTCTACTACCAAAGTACTTGATAGAAGTTCATAGAAGGCAGTGTGGGTCTTTAGTGCCTATCTCCTCATCTCCAGATCTTCTGCTATCTATTGTCATACTGCCTTCTACACCTGCTCAGTTCTGTAGTACCCTCATGCTGTCTTCTGGCTGTCCAAGATCTTCACTATGTCATTCTCACCCATATCTAGTCTCTTCTGAGTTCCTAGCCTCCAGTGTTATCCTTTCCAGACCCTTTTCAATTGTACCATTTACATGCTGAGCCACATCTACATAAGGTGTTAGAAGGAAATCAATAGTTTCCTGGATGTATATAAATTTAACTCTCATAATATTTTCATTTTAGTTATACATGTCCCTAACTGTGCTGAGCTTCCTGACTATTCCAGGCTACTCCAACTCTTCCACTCTCAACCTGCCCTCCTTGCACACCAGAAAGAGTCATCAACAACTTGACATTGAACTCCTAAAACATTGCCTATACCTGATTTTAGCTCCCTATGGTGAAGTTTTCACATGGGAATTGTAGTTTACTGCATTCCACTGTCTGCTTCATCTATGTTGAGTAACACACACACACACATACACACACACACACACACACACACACACACACAGATTAATCTTCTCTCAGCCCTAGAAGTGGCTCACACTCGATGCTGAAAATGTCATTAATCTTATTTGCAAAGAAAGTCAGTGAGAACCAGACTCTCTCTTACCTGAGTTAGACCAAACAATCTATTTTTCTCAAATAGTAGATCAATTCCCTCCAAATTTTGTGATAAGATAGAAAGCTTCCATTATGTAAGAACTATAATTTCTAAAAGAGAAAAATAAGAATTAGTTTAATGGATGCTGAGAACCAAACGACAAAAGTTGGGAGTTTATAAACATAGAATCTGAAAATATCACTTAGGAAATTATCTAGGATAAAAAAAGCTAAAAGAAAATGCAGAATGGAATAGAAAAGAATAAGAAAAAAGATGAAAATATACTGTTTCCTCCTCTCGGAACATCTTCTTCTAGTCAAAATCCCACCCTTGATTCATGATCCAGCTTATTACCCTCCAAATACCCTCAGCAATACCTTTCCCAATACCCTTAGCAAGAGCCATAGCTCATTCATCTTGATACTCCTCCCCATGCCTTGCCCAGAATACATGTATGACAAATATGTGGAATAACAATTAAACTATATATTAAGTTAAGAGAGGAAATAATTACTGAGCAATCAGTGGACAGAGACCCAAGGATAGGTTGGATTAATGTTCAGTCTGCTAAACTATACATTTGTTTTACATACATTTTACAGGATAGTACTTGAAGTAGGAGCATTTTTCTAGGTTCAGGGGAGGATAATTTCACATTCTGACTGAGACTGTAAACTTTTCAAAAACAAAGAGCTTAATATTGTTTTTCTCAAGTAAAAAAGATTCTAATTAGCAACCTTGAATACTGGTGACCAAATGATGGTGTGAGTCTTGGGAATAGCCAACCTTTCCCTGATTAGATTTTCCTGGAAATTATACCTTGGATTCCACAATGATTTTCCCCCTGGGGAATTAAAAAAGGACAAAAAGAACTGAAGAAGAAAAGTAGCTTCTGGGTGCCAAATTTAGTAGTACTTTAGGTAGATGCACAGAAATATTTTTGCTTTAAAATGAATCAATAGAGGGACACCTGTCTGGCTCAGTCAGAAGAGTGTGCAACTCTTGGTCTCGGGTTCATGAGTTCCAGGCCCACTTTGGGTGTACTGATTACATAAATAAACAAACATTTTTTAAATAGTAAAATCAAATAGGGGCGCCTGTGTGGCTCAGTCAGTTGGGCAGCCGACTTCAGCTCAGGTCATGATCTCACAGCTCATGGGTTCGAGCCCTGTGTCAGGCTCTGTGCTGTCAGCTCAGAGCCTGGAGCCTGCTTCAGATTCTGTGTCTCCCTCTCTCTCTACCCCTCCCTGCTCGCACTCTGTCTCTCCCTGTCTCAAAGGTAAATAAACATAAAAATAAAAATAAAATAAAACAGGGGTTCACAACCTATGGGTAGAGGCATATGGGCATAGCCATATATTTAACCCATTGAAACTACACTGTGTATAATGTGCCCTTCAGCTAACATCTTTTTTCATTAAAATATAAATGTTTGTAAATGTATGTGTAGAAGCATAATGGACTAGCTGTATGTTTCACTGTGTGTAAACTGTTGTTCAAGTAATGTCTTCTTTCATTAAGATATATGTGGTTTCTGTACCTTTATGTCTTTAAAAATATGTCTTGTAAATAACATATAGATGGATTTTTAAAGTCTATTTTCTCTACAAATTCTCTACATATTCTTTACAAATATGTAAAACCCAGACAATAGTTTTCATTCATTGATTTTTTTTTAACAGCTGATCGTTGATAGAGGTTATGTCTATGAGGGATGAGCCATTTGAATACATTGATTAATTGTAAATTTATTAAATATATTTTTAAATGTTATTTTATTAGAGAAAGAAAGAAAGAAAGAAAGAAAGAAAGAAAGAAAGAAAGAAAGAAAGAAAGAAAGAGAAAGAAAAATAGAGCATGAGCAGGGGAGAGACAGAGAGAGAGGGAAACAGAATCACAAGGAGGCTCCACGCTGTCAGTGCAATGCCCAAAGCTGGGCTTGAACCCACAAACCGTGAGATATTGAGCTAAGCTGAAGTCAAGAGGAGGATGCTAAACCGACTGAGCCACCCAGGTGTCCTATTTATTACATATTGACTATATAGGGGCGCCTCAGTGGCTCAGTTGGTTGGGCGTCCCACTTCGGCTCAGGTCATAATCCCGAAATTCACCAGTTCGAGCCCCGCGTTGGGCTCTGTGTTGACAGCTGGGAGCCTGGATACTGCTTAAGATTCTGTGTCTCCCTCTCTCTGCTCCTTGCCAGCTCATGCTCTGTCTCTCTCTCTTTCAAAAATAAATGAACATTAAAAAAAAAAAACCTGGTAAATATTGACTATATATTCTGCACCATGTACCTCTTCTTGCTTGTCTTACTTATCAGATTATGTCAGTGTGGTGGTGTTGTTGGAGCCAATCAATTGTAATTCTTGTAAGAGTTAATATTAGGCAATAATACCGGAACAAGAATACCGAAAGATGCTAATAATAGAAGCAGACGAAAAGATTATAGGACAATGAAAGGAAAGTATAAGAACCTCTTAAATGTGTTCAAGGAATGGGGCGCCTGGGTGGCTCAGTTGGTTGAGCATCCAACTTCAGCTCAGGTCATGATCTCTCAGTCCATGAGTTGGCCCCACATGGGACTCTGTGCTGACAGCTCAGAGCCTGGAGCTTGCTTCGAATTCTGTGTCTCCCTCTCTCTCTGCCCCTCCCCCACTCGCATTCTGTCTCTCTCTCTGCCTCTCAAAAATAAAGAAAAGTAATTAAAAAAAAATTTTTAATGTGTTCAAGGAAGGCTTTCCTGCAAAAGCTGTATGTATTTTAAAACTTTCTGACATAATTCCCTTTATGCTTCAGTAATTAACACTTTATAACTTGACAGCACTCTGCTGAAAAATTGATGTAGTCTAAGATCCTGGCATTATTAGGAGCAGAGGGTGCTACTGCATAATAAAAGTTTCAATTCACCAGAAACATTCTAAACTTGTACACAATTAATATAATAGTCTCAAAATATATGAATCAAAATTCCATTAGATACATTTTTCCAACATAATAGAAAATTTCAATACCTTTCTTACACCATCTATAAGTCAAGTAAACAAAAAAAATAGCAATGCTATGGATCTAGTTGAAATATATGGAAATCTGTATCCAACAATTAAGACACATGTTTTTTTTAAACACACATGGAGCAATTACAAAGAGGACATAAGTAAGTTTTAACGTGTTTCAAAGAATCGCTATCAGGTAGACCTGAATCTCTGACCATAATACTATCAAGTTAAAGGTTATAGAGAGCAGGGCACTGCACAAGAAAAACACTTCCCCAAAACCGTTGACTGGGAAAATGAGAAACACTAATTATCACAAGTTTTTATGAGCAACAGAGCTCAAAGACTAAAGTTTTAGCAGTCTGTGCCATCACCAGGTGGAGCCTGGCAGGCATAGAGATAAAGAAGGAGGGCAGAGGCCTGGGAGTGGACAGTGTGGTCTGAGGATCCCCTGGGTGGCGCTGGGAAAGATAGTTCCCCTTCTTAGAGTATTTTGGGAGAGGTAGCACTGGCTCACCAGGGAAAAAAGAGCCACCGAGCACCATTGAGCTGCCCTGTTTGTTAGCATAGTATCAGAGGCAGCTGCTACGCACAGCTGACCTAGATGCTGACCTTGTGCTGTGCTTTACCTTAAACTCTAAGCCCCTCTGCATTCGTGGGACTGCCCTTCTGGGACAAACTGGCACCAGCCACAGTGATGTGAGATCCTCCTGCATAAGATCAGTGTGGGTCTGTGCCATGCTGGGTCACTAAAATTTGGAATTTTAAACCCAGATGACATGCCTCAGATAGAACACAGGAGCACTGCACTGCCAGGTGGGCAGACGGCTCGGCCACAGACAAGGTGAAGGCAAGGATCTGAGGGTAGCCAGGGACAAACAAGGGGAGATTGTTCACTCTTCTCTGAGGGCTTCGTGAACAGCAGCAGGTGTGAACTCCCCTCACCAGGGATGAGAGAGCCAGCTGACAGCATTTTTACCCCAGCCCTCCAGTATGGACAGCCATCGGTGAGAGCAGATCAGCACCCACAGCGAAGGCTTGAGCCACCTACACCAAGTCTTACCTCTCTGCTCCCTCGCAGGTGCTTCTGAACTAGGACAAGCGTGCCTAAGAGTCAGAGCAGCAGATCCCTCCTCCAGAAGATGAGCACAAACTCACAGCACACACCAAGTCTACTGACCATAGAGTGCTGCAAAGCTTCTGCTCTAGAGGAAATGGGATCTAGCCTCTTTTCTTTATTTTTTTAAAAGTCTGTTTATTTCTTCATTTATTTACTTATTTATTTGAGAGAGAGGGTGTGCATGTGTGCAAGCAAGAGAGGGGCAGAGAGAGAGAGAGAGAGGGAAGGAGAGAGAATCCCAAGCAGGCTCCACACTGTCAGCACAGAGCCTGATGCAGGGCTTGAATTCATGAACCATGAGATCATGACCTGAAGCTGAAATCATGAGGTGAACGCTTAACCAGCTGAGCCACCCAGATGCCCAGGATCCAGCCTCTTTGAACAAGCAGACAAGAACACACCTAGTTAAAACTTGCAACACAGTGGACGAGGTCCAGCTCCCCACTGAAGACAAGGAGAAAGTCTGCAGATGACTGACCTGAGGGAAAGATCAGCCAAAACACAACAGAAGAGAGCACATAGCATATACCGGGAACACTTCTTGAAATGCGAGAACCTGGACAGTGTAGGACCTCATCTTAATAAAGCCGTTACTCTCAGGAGTAGGAAACATAACAGGCTTTCCCAACACACAGAAGACAGAGACCTAACAAAATGCCGAGATGAGGAAATTTGAATTCTTCCCTAAAGAAAGAACAGGAAGTAGAAGTAATGACCAGGGATCTAATCAAAACAGATATAAGTAATATGCCTGAGCCATAATTTAAAACAATAATCATGGGGCACCTGAGTGGCTCAGTTGCTTAAGCGTCCAACTTAGACTCAGGTCATGATCTCACAGTTTGTGAGTTCGACCTCGCGCCAGAATCTGCTTCAGATTCTGTCTTCCTCTCTCTCTCTGCCCTTCCTCTGCTCACTCTCTTTCTCTCAAAAATAAATAAACGTTAAAAATTAAAATGAAATGAAATAAAACAACAATCATAAGGATACTAGCTGGGCTTGAGAAAAGCACAGAAGACACTAGAAAATCCCTTACTGCAGAGATAAAAGGCCTAAAAACTAGTCAGACTGAAATAAAAAATGCTATAACCAAGTTGCAAAACTGACTAGTGTAATGACCACAAGCATGGAAGAGGCAGAGGAATAAGTAAGTGATACAGAAAATAAAACTATGGAAAATAATGAAGCTGAAAACAAAAGTGAAAGAAAAGTACTGGATCACAAATGTAGACAGAGAACTCAGTGACTCCATAAAGCATAAACATTTGTATCATAGAAGTCCCAGAAAAAGAAGAGAGGGGGAAAGGGACAGAAGGTTTATTTGAGAAAATTATAGCTGAAAACTTCCCTAATCTGGGGATAGAAACAGACATCCAAATCCACGAGGTACAGAAAACTCCCATCAAAATCAACAAAAGCAGGCCAACACCAACACCATTTTGTAGTAAAATTTGCAAAATACAGAGATAAGGAAAGAATCCTGAAAGCAGCAAGTGAAAAGAAACCCCTAAACTACAAGGGAAAAGAAATAAAGTTGGCAGCAGATCTCTACAAAGAAACTTGGCAAACCAGAAGGGAGGGGCATGATATATTCAATGTGCTGAAGGAGGAAAATATACAGCCAAGAATACTTCATCCAGGTAGGCTGTCATTCAGAATAGAAGGAGAGATCAAGAGTTTGCCAGACAGGGGTGTCTGGGTGGTTCAGTCAGTTAAGCGTCCAACTTCAGCTCAGGTCACAATCTCACAGTTGGTGAGTTCGAGCCCCACATTGGGCTCTGTGCTAAAAATTCACAGCCTGGAGCCTGCTTTGGATTCTGTCTCTTCCTCTCTCTCTGCCCCTCTGCCACTTGTGCTCTGTCTCTCTCTTTCTCTCTCTCTCAAAAGTAAATAAACATTATAAATAAAAGAAAAAAAGAAAGAAAGAAAGAAAGAAAGAAAGAAAGAAAGAAAGAAAGAAAAGAAAAGAAAAGAAAAGAAAAGAAAGTAGAGTTTGCCAGACAAATAAAAACTAAAGGAGTTTGTCACCACTAAATCAGCCCTGCAAGAAAAGTTAAAAGAGACTCTTTGAGTAGGAAAGAAGGACCAAAAGCAACAAAGATTAGAGAGGAACAAAGAAAATCTCCAGAAACAGCAACTTTACAAGTAATACAGTGGTACTAAATTCTTATCTATAAATAATCATTCTGAATGTAAGCGGAGTAAATGCTCCAACCAAAAGACATAGGGTATCAGAATGGATAAAAAAACAAGACATCTATATGCTGCCTACAAGAGACTCATTTTAGACCTAAAGACACCTGCAGATTAAAAGTGAGGGGATGGAGAGCCATTTATCATGCTAATGAATGTCAAAATAAAGCTGAAGTAGCCATACTTGTATCAGACAAACTATATTTTATTTATTTATGTATTTTTTAATTTATTTTTGAAGGAGAGAGAGAGACAGAGCATGAGCATGGAAGGAGCAGAGAGAGAGGGAGACACAGAATCTGAAGCATGCTCCAGGCTCTGAGCTGTCAGCACAGAGCCCAACGCAGGGCTCAAACTCACAAACTGTGAGATCATGACCTGAGCCCAAGTCGGTCACCCAACCAACTGAGCCACCCAGCTGCCCCAAAACTTACCTCAACATCTTAAAGACTGAATATGAAAGAACCACAGCTAATATCTTCGATGGGGAAAAACCAAGAGTTTTTCCTCTACAATCAGGAATAAGACAGGGATGTCCACTCTCGTCATTATTATTTAACATAGTACTGGAAGTTCTAGCCTCAGCAATCAGACAACAAATCAGCAAGAAAGAAGTCAAACTTTGTTTATTTGCAGACAACATGGTACTCTATGTAGAAAACCAAAAGGACTCCACCAAAAAATTGCTAGAACTGATACACAAATTCAGCAAAATCACAGAATATAAAATTAATGTATAGAAATAAGTTGCATTTCTATAAACCAACAGTGAAGCAGCAGAAAGAGAAATAAAGGAATTGATCCCATTTACAATTGCATCAAAAACCATAAGATACCTAGGAAACAACCAAACCAAAGAGGTAAAAGACCTGTACTCCGAAAACCATAGAACATTTAAGAAAGAAATTGAAAAGGACACAATGAAATGGAAAAACATTCCATGCTCATAGATTAGAAGAACAAATATTATTAAAATGTCTATACTACCCAAAGCAATCTACACATTTAATGCAATCCTTACCAAAATACCACCAGCATTTTTCACAGAGCTAGAACAATAATCCTAAAACTTGTATGGAACTACAAAAGACCCTGAATAGCCAAAGAAATCTTGGAAAACAAATGCAAAGCTGGAGGCATCACAATTCCAAACTTCAAGCCTTATTAAAAACTGTAGTCATCAAGACAGTATGGTACTGGCACAAAAACAGACACATAGATCAATGGAACAGAATAAAAAACCCAGAAATGGACTCAACAACTATATGGTCAACTAATCTTCAACAAAGCAGGAAAAAAGACAGTCTCTTCAACAAATGGTGTTGGGAAAACTAGATGGTACATGTGAAAGAATGAAATTGGATCACTTTCTTAGACCATACACAAAAGTAAATTCAAAACGGATGAAAGACCTAAATGTGAGACAAGAAACCATCAAAATCCTGGAGGAGAACACAAGCGGCATCCTCTTTGACCTTGGCCATAGAAACTTCTAACTCAACACGTCTCCAGAGGCAAGAGAAACAAAAGCAAAAATGAACTATTGGGACTTTATCAAAATAAAAACCTTTTGCACAGTGAAGAAAACAATCAACAAAGTGAAAAGGCAACCTATGGAATGGGAGAAGATATTTGCAAATGACATATCTGACAAACGGTCAGTATCCAAAATCTATAAAGAACTTATCAAGCTCAACACCCAAAACCCAAATAATCCAATGAAGAAATGGGCAGAAAACCCAAATAGACACTTTTCCAAAGAAGACATCCAGATGGCTAACAGACACATGAAAAGATGCTCAACATCACTCATCATCAGGGAGATACAAATCAAAACCACAATGAGATACCACCTCATATCTGTCAGAATGGCTAAAATTAACAACTCAAGAAACAACAGATGTTGGCAAGGATGCAGATAAAGGGGAACTCTCTTACACTGCTGGTGGGAATGCAAACTGGTGCAGCCACTCTGGAAAACAGTATGGAAGTTCCTCAGAAAGTTAAAAACAGGGGTGTCTGGGAAGCTCAGTCAGTTAAGCATCTAATTTCAGCTCAAGTCATGATCTCATGGCTGGTTCGAGCCCCATGTTGAGGTCTAGGCTTACAGATCAGAGCCTAGATCCTGTTTCAATTCTATCTCCCTCTCTCTCTCTGCCCCTCCCTCACTTGCATGCACACACGCACACATGCACTGTCTCTCTCTCAAAAATAAATAAACTTTTTTTAAGTTAAAAATAGAACTACCCTATGATCCAGCAATTGCACTACTAGATATTTACCAAAAGGATACAAAAATACTGATTCAAAAGGGGTACATGCACCCCAAAATGTTCATAGCAGCACTATCAACAATAGCCAAATAATGGAGAGAGCCCAAATGTCCAGTGAGTGATGAATGGATAAAGAAGAGGTGGTGTATATATACAATGAAATGTTACTCAACCATCAAAAAGAATGAAATCCTGCCATTTGCAATGACATGGATAGAGCTAGAGTGTATTATGCTAAGTGAAATAAGTCAGTCAGAGAAAGACAAAACCATATGATTTCAGTTATATCTGTAATTTACGAAACAAAACAGATAAACACGGGAAGGGAGAAAAACAAGACAGGAAGAGAAAATAAGAGACTCTAACTGTAAAGAACAAACTGAGGTTTGAGGAACAGGAGGTGGGTGGGGAATGGGCTAAATGGATGATGGGTATTAAGAGGAGCACTTGTGATGAGCACCGGGTGTTATATGTAAGTGCTGAATTACTAAATTCTATTCCTGAAACCAATATTACACTATTTGTTAACTAACTAGAATTTAAATAAAAACTTGAAACAAAAATAAATAATTAAAAAAATTTTTACATTAAAGTTTATAGAGAGCTTTTTCGAATTCTCGTACATTTTCAAATTTTAAAACTTCTAAATAATTTGTGTTTCCATGAAAATTTTGTGGAAATTTTCAAATACAGAGAACTAAATTTGTGGGTGTGAAAGCCTACATGTGCCTCAATGGAAATGCATATATGAGAAAAGAAGAAAGCCAAAAAATTAAATATCCCATTTTCCAACATGAGAAGTTAGAAAATGAATATAATAAATTCAGAGAAAGTAGAATAGATACAAAATAGACAAGAAAAAGCCAGAAGTTGGTTCCTTCAAAAGACTTATAACTATACACAACTCTTGTTAACTTGATCAAGCAAAACAAAATTATATATTTATGTACCTTCTTTGGAGAAATGTCTGCTCAAGTTATTTGCCCATTGTTTAATTGGGTTATTTGGTTTTTGCTGTTGAGTTGTTTGAGTTCCTAATATATCTATAAATAACCTCTTATGAGGGGCACCTGGGTGGCTCAGTTGGTCGGGCGTCCGACTGTGGCTCAGACACAGCTCTGAGCTTTGGCTTTGGCTTTGGCAAAGCTCATGAGTTCAAGCCCCACATCAGGCTCTGTGCTGACAGCTTCAGAGCCTGGAGTCTGCTTTGGATTCTGTGTCTCCCTCTCTCTCTCTGCTCCTCCCCAAATTGCACTCTGTCTCTCTATCAAAAATAAATAAACATTAAAAAATGTTTTGGGGGAGCCTGTGTGGCTCAGTCAGTTGAGCATCTGACTTTGGCTCCGGTCATGATCTCATGGCTTGTGAGTTCAAGCCCTGCGTTGGGCTCTGTGCTGACAGCTCAGAGCCTGGAGCCTCTTCAGATTCTGTGTCTTTCTCTCTCTCTCTGCTCCTTCCCCTGCTCACACTCTGTCTCTCAAAAATAAATAAACATTAGAAAAATGTTTTTTAAATAAATAAATAACCTCTTATGAGATACATGGTTTGCAAGTATTTTCTCCCATTCCAGAGGCTGCCTTCTGACTCTGTTGATTGTTGCCTTTGCTGGACATAAGATCTTTAGTTTGAGATAGTCCCACCTGTTTATTTCTGTTTTTGTTATCTGTGTGCTGTTGATTTTATATCCAAGAAATCATTGCCAAAAACAATGTCAAGAATTTTTTCCCCTGTCTTCTCCTAGAAGTTTATGGTTTCAGATTTACATTTAAGCTTTTAACCATTGTGAGTTGATATTTGTGTATGGTGTAAGTTAGGAATCCATTTTTGTTATTGTTAACCTTAATACTAAAACTGCCAGTTATTTTACCAGCAAAAAGATGGGTTTATTTAGGAATAGCAGAGACTTACAATCAGAGACAAGCAAGCTATAGCAAAACCATAGACAAGTCAACAGTACAAGGAGAGAAATACTTTTTTTCATAGGAAAGGAGGGAGTCGGGAATGGCTGTTATAAACAAAAGCGTAAACTGGGAGTTCAAAGCATAGTGGCTTCTCGTTGGCTGACTTGTGACAGTAACTTATTTGCTGGGCTATTGGCAGGGGAAGAAGAAACGTTCCCTCCTTCTACTGGGATAGTAAAGTACTATCTAATGCAAGATCCTTCTCTTCCTGTTATATTTGCAATTGGCAAAAAGTGGTAGGATATGAGAGCTCCACCTAGTGACCTTCCCACTCCATTTTAGTGAGGTTTCCCTCCATTAATTTTCACATTTTGCATATGGATATTCAGTTTTCCCAACACCATTTGTTAAAGAGACTATCCATTCCCCCATTGTGTGATCTTGCCATTCTTTTTTTTTCTTTTTTTTTTAATATATTTTTTTAATTTTTTAACGTTTATTTATTTTTGAGACAGAGAGAGACAGAGCATGAACAGGGGAGGGTCACAGAGAGGGAGACACAGAATCTGAAACAGGCTCCAGGCTCTGAGCTGTCAGCACAGAGCCTGACACGAGGCTCGAACCCACGGACCGTGAAATCATGACCTGAGCCGAAGTCGGCCACTTAACCGACTAAGCCACCCAGGCGCCCCTAATCTTGCCATTCTTATTCAAAGATCAGTTGACCATATACACACATGGTTTTATATCTTGGCTCTATAGTCTGTTCCCTTGGTCTGTATGCCTGTCTTTATGCCAGTTGCCAGTACCATACTGTTTTAATAATTGTAGCTTTGTAGTATCATTTGAAATAGGAAGTGTGATGCCTCCAACTCCTTCTTCTTTCCCAAGATCACATGAATTGCCAACAGGCACATGAAAATATGTTCAATATCATTAACTACTAGGGAAACGCAAATCAAAACTACAATGAGATGTCACTTCACACCTATTAAGATGGCTATTATCAAAAGAAGAAAAAAGATAACAAGTGTTGGTGAGGTGTGGAGAAATTGTAACCCTTAAGCACGATTGGTAGGAATGTAAATTGGTGCATTCATTATGCAGAGCAGTATAGTGTTTCCTCAAAAAATTAAGAATAGAATTACCATATCAGTATCTCAGAGAGTATCTGTAGTCCCACATTTATTGCAGCATTATTCACAATAGCCAAGATATGGAAACAAGTATCCACCAAATATCCACCAACAGATAAGTGGGTAAAGAAAATCTGATATTCATATTCAATGGAATATTATTCAGCCTTGAAAAGGAAGGAAATCTTGCCATTTTGACAACATGAATGATACTGGAGGACATTATGCTAGTGAAATAGCCATTCACAGGACAAATACTATAGGATTCCACTTATATGAAGTGTCTGACATAGTCAAACTTGGGGTGCCTAGGTGGCTCAGTCAGATAAGCGTCTGACTTTGGCTCAGATCGTGATCTCAAGGTTCATGAGTTTGAGCCCCACATCAGGCTCTCTGCTGTCAGATCAGAGCCTGCTTCAAATCATCTGTCCCCCTCTCTCTTTGTCCTTCCCCCACTCTCTCTCTTTCTCTCAAACATAAATAAATTTTAAAAGTGAATTAATTTAATTAAATTAATTAATTAAAATAAAACAAAATGAAATAGTTAAACTCATAGAAGCGGAGAATACAATGGTGATTGCCAGGAGCTAGGAAATAGAGATGTTTTCCATTGGTTATAAAATTTCAGTTATATTAGATGAATAATTTCTAGACATCTATTGTGCTGCATAGTGCCTAAAGTTAACAATATGGTATTGTACGCTTCAAAATGTGTTAAAAGGATAGAAATCTTAAGTGTTTTACCATCAAAAAAAGGAAAACTAAGGGACACAAGGAAACTTTGGAAGATGTTAAATGTCTGTTACTTTAAAAAAAAATTTTTTTAACGTTTATTTATTTTTGGGACAGAGAGAGACAGAGCATGAACAGGAGAGGGGCAGAGAGAGAGGGAGACACAGAATCGGAAGCAGGCTCCAGGCTCTGAGCCATCAGCCCAGAGCCCGACCCGGGGCTCGAACTCACAAACCGTGAGATGGTGACCTGAGCTGAAGTCGGACGCTTAACTGACTGAGCCACTCAGGCGCCCCAAATGTCTGTTACTTTAATTGTAGTGATGGTATCATGGGTATTTGGATATATCCAAACTGATAAAATTGTACACATTAAATATGTGCACTTCTTTGTATATCAATTATACCTCAATAATACACTTAATACACAGAGAGAGGAACAGAGGGAGAGACAGAGACAGAGACAGATAGAGAAAATCAAGTAGAATATATCGACATGATACAGATATATCATTTTTTAATTTTTTTTTAATCCGTTGCTTTATTTTTTTTTTAATTTTTTTTAACATTTATTTATTTTTGAGACAGAGAGAGACAGAGCATGAATGGGGGAGGGGCAGAGAGAGAGGGAGACACAGAATCCGAAACAGGCTCCAGGCTCTGAGCAGTCAGCACAGAGCCCGATGTGGGGCTCGAACTCACGACCGCCAGATCATGACCTGAGCTGAAGTCGGCCGCTTAACCGACTGAGCCACCCAGGCGCCCCTAAATCCGTTGCTTTAAAAAAAAAATTTTTTTTAATGTTTATTTATTTTTGAGAGAGAGCGAGAGAGAGAGAGAGAGAGAGAGAGACAGAGCATGAGTGGGGGAGGAGCAGAAAGAGAGGGAAACACAGATTCCAAAGCAGGCTTCAGGCTCTGAGCTGTCAGCACAGAGCCCAACATGGAGCTCAAACTCACAAACCACAGACGGTGACCTGAGATGAAGTCAGATGCTCAATGAACTGAGCCACCCAGGTGCCCCTATCATTTTTTTTTTTAATAATGAAAATGCTTAGGGGCGCCTGGGTGGCTCAGTTGGTTGAGCATCTGACTTCAGCTTAGGTCATGATCTCATAATTTGTGAGTTCGAGCCCCACATAAGGCTCTCTGTTGTCTGCACAGAGCCTGATTCAGATCCTCCGTCCCTCTCTCTCTCTCTGCCCCTCCCCCACTTGTGCTCGCTCTGTGTCTTTCAAAAATAAATAAACAAAAAATAAACATAAAAAAAAATAATGAAACTACTATAAAAAAACTTTATGCCAATGAATTTTGAAACTGTAAAGATGAAATAGACAAATTCTTTAAAAAATATACTCATACTTTGGGATATCTGGGTGGCTTAGTCAGTTAAGTGTCTGACTTCCGCTCAGGTCATGACCACGTGGTTCATGGGTTCAAGCCCCGCATCAGGCTCTGTGGTGACAGCTCAGAGCCTGGAGCCTGCTTCAGATTCTGTGTCTCCTTCTCTCTCTACCCCTCCCCTGCTCACACTCTTTCTCTCTCTCACAAAAATAAATAAACATTTTAAATATATATATATATACATTTATATTCATATTTTTTTCTTGAGTGAGTTCTAATAAATTATATATATTTTTAAAGAAGAATGTATAGAAACTTTTAAATTGAGCAAAATTAAACAACATTGTGGATTTATGCTTCTTTAATAAAATTATTTTTCAAAAAAAGCAAAAAAAATATAAACAAAAAAGAAATAGTGATTGTTTCTGGATGAAAAACAAGATAAAGGAATAGGGGTTGGGAGAATAGGTGCAATGATAGATAGGCTCACAGGTATTTATTTTATTGTGCTTTTTAACTCAAATATATGTTACATATTTTATAAACATGTAGTATTTTATAACAAAAAATAGAAAAAAATTAGATTAGTAGATAATATTTTTTTTCTTTCAGATTTGCAATTATTCAAATTAGTTATATATTCACTGTTTGCAAAGATAGGAGCAACTCGTGCTCTAATTCACTGTTGCTGACGGAACTTTATTTATTTATTTTTTAAGGTTTATTTATTTTTTAAGGTTTATTTATTTTAGAGAGAGAGAGAGTGCAAGCAGAAGAGGGGCAGAGAGAAAGGGAGACACAGACTCCCAAGCAGGCTCCAGGCTCTGAGCTGTCAGCACAGAGCCCAACGTGGGGTTCAAACACAAACCTTAAGATCACGACCTGAGCCCAAGTCAGACGCTTAAGCAACTGAGCCACCCAGGCACCCCTCTGCTGCTGATGGAATTTTAAATCAACCTAATCATTTTATAGGGCGCTTTTGCCATATTTAATCAAGCCTTACAAATACATTTTGGCCCAGCAATTTCATTTCTATTAAGTTATTATGGAGACGTAATCCAAGCTGTGTGTATATAAAAAGGTACATCATCTTTCATAGCAGAGTTGTTGAAAGCTAAAACTTGGAAATGACTTAAACGTCAGCAATGAAGTAGTGACTAAAACAATATGGCTATTGATCTATTGTTAGATCTATTGATCTATTGATACAATAGATTATCATATAGTAACCAAGAACTACATGCTAGAAGTAGATTTATCAGCGTGAAAAAAATTATACATCATATTGGTATTGTTAAATGGATTATAGAACAATGTGATCCTATTTTGTATAATTTTTTCACATGCATAAAGGAAAATCCTAAAAAATATATAGCAGAATTTTGACAGTTATATTTGAGTGAAATGATTTTTGGTGATTTTTTTTCTTTTCTTCCTTACGCTTACTTAATGTAAGCTACAAATGTACTTTAGATTCCACAAGTTTATTATCCTGAATAAGTTTAACATTTGTGCTAAATCTACTAGATTTCTCTCATTTCTTTCCATTCCTTGCAATTTAGAAAGAAAACAGTTGTTTCTCTTTCTCTCAGCTTTTATTTACCATTTGCTCTTTGGACAGAAACAAATAATTATTTACTTCCCACTGTAGGCCAGGAATCTGTCCAGGTACAAAGATCAAAACACCATGTTTTCTGTTTTATGGACCTTCCTTCCCTGTGGACAGAAACAAAAAATAATTGGGGCACCTGAGTGGCTCAATCAATTAAGCGTCCAACTCTTGATTTTGACTCAGGTTATGATTTCACAGTCGTGAGATGCAGCCCCTCATCAAGCTCTACATAGGGCTCAGCGCTTGGCCCTGAGCTCAAGATTCTTTCTCCCTCTACCCCTCCCCCACTTGTGTGCATGCACTGTCTCTCAAAAAAATTTTTTTAAGAAACAAAAAATAATTAATAAAACAATAGAAAGCAATCATTCAAATGGAGATGTTCAACAGCACATTTAATAGAGAATGACTGGAGTAGAAAGGCAAGAGGGAACTTTAGATAGGAAGTCTTCTCTTGGGGTTGACACTCAGGCTGAAACTTGAATGATGAGAAGGAGCCAGCCCTGCCTATACCCAGGCAAAGCTCTCTGCAAGTGGAAGAAAAGGCCAGTGTACACATCTCAGACCATGAGCTTGGTGTATTCAAACAACAGAAAGTCCAAAATGGCTAAGAAGAGCAAAAACGGGTCAATGAAGTTGGCAAAACCAAATCTTGTCAGGTTTTACCAATCCTGGTTAGGCAGTGAGGTGGAGTAGGTGTCCATCCCCATCATGCTGTGGTGTCAACCTGCCCAAAGCGTCCAGAGCTTTCCATGAGCTTCTCTTCTTCCCAGGGCATGCACTTACCTCAGAAGACTGGTCAGCATGGGATCTAGCCCCATCCATAACATTCACAAATTCACGAATTCCCTCTACTCAAACCCTTTTGTTGAGTCTGCCCAACCTACCACACCGCTTTCTCACCATAATTTTTTGCCTCAGAGATGGATCATCCCTCTCTACAATTAAGTTGCATACTCCTAACACAATTTTCTACAGTTCCTAGCATGGGATTTAGAACATAGTAAGTATTCAATACCTTTTTTGATTAATTACATTTCTATTCATGTAATTTTTTCATAACCTAGTCAGCTTGGTAACTTCTTCTGGCACATTAAAAAGCACCTCAGATAACCAAAACAAACTTCATAGAACTATTGCATAGCTCTTAAGAAGGCAATTTGAATCTAAAAGGAAGTGTAGAAAGTAAATTGAATTGTGGCATGTTGAAGTATCAAGGAATTTTATCATTTAAAAGAGTCTTGGTAGGGGCGCCTGGGTGGCTCAGTCGGTTGAGCGTCCGACTTCAGCTCAGGTCACGATCTCGCGGTCCGTGGGTTCGAGCCCCGCGTCGGGCTCTGGGTTGATGGCCCGGAGCCTGGAGCCTGCTTCCGATTCTGTGTCTCCCTCTCTCTCTGCCCCTCCCCCGTTCATGCTCTGTCTCTCTCTGTCTCAAAAATAAATAAATATTAAAAAAAATAAAAAATAAAAAATAAAATAAAAGAGTCTTGGTAGAAAAAGAGTACATTCTTTTTTTTTTTTTTTAAGTAATCTCTACACCTAGAATGGGGCTCAAGCTTACAACCCCAAGACCAACAGTTGCATGCTCCACGACTGAGCCAGCCAGACAGCCCAGGAAAAGAGTACCTTCTTGACCAAAGTCTGATGAATGGAGGAAAGGAAATAATTTCTGGACAGCATGAAAGAAGGTCATCAAAACTGAGAAGTGGTTTTAATGTTTTAATTCCTTTTATTGAATAGGCATATATATAACACTATAGACCAAGAATTGTTTAAAGGACTTTACAAATATTAATTTGTTCAATCTTTATAACTTATGAGGAAGATACCTTTAGCCATAAGGAACTGCCATTTTGGTAGGTAAAAAAAAAATATCAGAAATCTCAGAGGGTTCAACTTAACCTCTATTTTACAGATGACAGAATTTAGACATAAAGAGCTAAAGCAATTTGTATATTAGTAAAAAGCAAAGCTAAGTTTCGAAGTCAGGCAGTCTGGCTCAAGAGTGTGTGCTTGTAACCATGTCACGGAAAAAGAAAAGAGTTTACCTAACTCTGAGGAATCACTGATGATTTCAGTATAATTAGGGCAAGAATTAGCACTACTCAGGACAGAATTATTAAATAGGTCATTGTCTTTGTCCATTATCTGGCCCCCATCATTTAAATCTCCTAACATACAGGAACACAGTTTTTGAAAGAACTGAAGTAATTATAAGGCTTAGTTCATAGTTGCCACGTGCACTAGTTGAAAAGCCTAAGAAGCCATACTCCAGTGATCCAAATTCAGGCTGATAAGATTTCTAAAAAACACAAAAATAATTCAAAATAACTTTAGCTCTTTGTTTTCATTTAATGAAGGGCAGTATAGTTTGAAAGGTAAGAGATAGGGGCACCTGGGTGTCTCAGTGGGTTAAGCATCAGACTCGATTTTCAGCTCAGGTCATGATCTCGAGTTCAAGTCCCACATTGGCTCCACACTGACAGTGCTCTCTCCCTTTCTCTGCCCCTCCCCCATTCGTACGTGCTCTCTCTCCCTTTCTCAAAATAAATACATAAACATTAAAAAAAAAAAAAAAAGATAAGAGGGGCACCTGGGTGGCTCAGTTGCTTAGGTGTTTGACTTCGGCTTGGGTCATGATCTCATAGTTCATGGGTTCAAGCCCCACTGAGAGCTCAGAGCCTGGAGCCTGCTTTGGATTCTGTGTGTGTCTCTCTCTCCCTCCCCTGCTCATGTTCTCTCTCTCTCTCTCTCAAAAATAAATAAGCAAACATTTTTAAAAACTGAAATGGTCTTCTTTCTCTGAAAAAGGAGGTATTTTAAAAAGTAAAAAAAATTAAATTAAAAAAAGGTAAGAGATAGACAACAGTATCTCTTTAAAATCCTCTTTTTATCTTTTATCTATTTGTTTCACACACTACAGCTACTCCCACACATCTCACTATAGGACCTCAAAAGAAAAAAAAGAAAAACGCTATCCCTAATAATTTCAATTTTGTCAAATTTCCAAAGCACTTTTCTTCAGATTCTGCATTACAAACCCCAAAACTCAATATGATAAGGGAAGATTCTGCTTAGCACACAAAGCTGGAAAAGAGATATAAGAGGCCAGTACAGAATCTCTTTTATAAAGGAGGGACAAGAAAATGTGGAAATAGTCATATATTAATACTTTTATTCCATCACATTGCATAAGAAAGCACATCATATCCTCCTTGGTTGTGAGCAGAAAATACATTAAGGAATTCTGGAGTTAATTAAACTAGTAAGTAGAATATCCATGGTGCTGTGTTTCATCAGATTCATGTCTGTAGTACAGTCAGGGAATGTTAGAGATGCTTGTCTTTCTTGATATCAAAATTACTTAAAACATCTTCCTGAAACTCGACACCTGACTGAATATTCTCCTCATTGCCACTTTCACCTCTTTATTCCTAAAAGTATAGATGGCAGGGTTCAGAAATGGGGTAATAATTACATCAAAAATGGCAAGGAACTTATCCACTGGCACTGTGGGAAATGGCCATGAGTACACAAAAATACATGGACCAAAAAACAAGACTACCACTGTGATGTGAGCTGACAGAGTAGAGAGGGCCTTGGACAAGCCACCTGAAGAACGTTGCCAGACAATGACCAAGGTGAAGATATAGGAAATAACCAAAATGAAAAAAGTCCCCAGAGAGATGAAACCACTATTGGCAGTGACCATGAGCTCCAATCTGTAAGTGTCTGTGCAGGCAAGCCTAATAAATCGAGGAAGATCACAGTAAAAGCTGTCCAGTTCGTTGGGGCCACAGAGTGGCAGGTTTACAACAAACACAAGTTGGATCAGTGAGTGGATGATCCCAGTGGTCCAGGCCACCACCAAGAGTAAAATACAAGTTCTGAAGTTCATGATGGTCAGGTAGTGAAGAGGCCTGCATATAGCAACATAACGGTCAAGGGCCATGGCAATGAGCAGAACCATCTCAGTTCCTCCAATAACATGAATGAAGAACATCTGAGCAATGCAGCCTTGGAAAGAGATTACTTTTCTCTCCTTGAAAAGATCAGAAATCATCTTGGGAGCTGCAATGGAGGAAACCCACATGTCAATAAAAGAGAGGTTGGCCAGCAGGAAGTACATAGGGGAGTGTAAATGGGAGTCAGAAATCACTGTGAGCACAATGAGGAGGTTTCCTAAAATACCTGTGACATAGAACACAGAGAAAACTAGAAATAAGACAAGCTGCATCTTCAAAGAATTGGTGAGTCCCACCAACACAATCTCAGACACCATCGAATTATTTCCTCCCCCCATGGTTTCAGTCACTTTGGGCTCCAAATTTGCCTGAAAGAACAGGAAAAAATAAGAAATTGGGATTATTGGCCATATCAGTCAAGGTGCCATTAGAGAAGCAGAACCACTAGGAGATAAAATACTAAGGGATTTGTTAGTGATTTGACCTTACATAATCATGAAAGGTGAATCGGCAATCTCTGGAAGTCTGTTGTCTTTCCATCTGATGCTGTAGCTTGAAGTCCATGGGACACGCAGCCAGGAAGAAAAGATGGGTGTAAAATGGAGTAAAACAAAAATAAACTGGAACCCACAAGCAAGAGCTAAAGTTCCCAAGGTCAGACGAAAATGAGTGTCAATGTTCTTTGCCGCTAACCTCAATGGTGTGGATGTATTGAGAAACCAAGGCCTTCACCGCAGAGCTGAACACACAGCTGGCCCACAAGTCAGAGAAGGCCAAGAAGGATCCCAAGTGGCAGTTGCAGTCCTGGCCCCTGCCTCATACCAATGAGATAAGCCAGCAAAGAAATGACAATGTGTGCGAGTGGCAAATATGGCTGCTGTTTCACTTTGACCTCAAAATATTGCAAAAGAATTTCTCTTATAACCTATTGTAGTTGCAAACATTACAGAAAAGGGAATTCTAGAGGACGTAGCTCAATCTAGCCAAGCTGACACAATACAAAGCCACCACGTTGCCTACTTAAAAGAATGTACAAAATTTGAAAATTATCTGTCACCTCTAATCATTTGGTCAAATCATGATCACAGTGGCACCTAAGCAGATATGAAAAAGGCTCTAAATCCATTGGTCCTAATCTCACTCCATCTCCCACCAATTTTCCTCATTATTACTGACTCCATTTAAAATTTCACCATGGGCTCTCTTCTGATGTCAGTAAGCCACTTCAAGAGAGAACTGTAAAAGACTTTAAATAGAGTTTTGGTGAAAGGAAAACGAAGGTGCTAAGTATTATATGCCAATAAACTGTTGCTTCTTCTAGCCCATAGGACTTTCAAAATGCCCAAAAACATATGAAGAAAAACAAAACTTTCAGAACTACAGAAGGAAATAGAAAAATTCTGTTCCAATTTTAGTATATGTGCTGCCAAAGCGAGCACGAAAATAGAGAAATTCTGTATATTTGTGACAATAGTGGGAGAATGAAATACACTTCTTTCAGTGAATAATAGGGCAAACTGACAAAATGTTGGACAGCATATGAAGGTTTAAAAACATGATTAATCTAATTGAATTATATAGATCCCTGTCCCTGATATATGCAGAATACTCAAGCATTTATAGAATATTACAAAATTTTACCAAATGCTATATTATAAAGCAAATCTTAACAAATTCAAGATTGCTACCATGAAAATAATATTCTAGCCCAAAGCAATGAAGGTGGAACCACTAACCAAAATACAGCTAGAAAATCTTCATATGTTTGGAAATTAGGTAATGCATTTTTAAATAACTCTTGGGTCAAAGATGAAATCACAATGGAAATTAGAAAATGTTTTAAACTGAGTTATAAAATATTTTATACCAAATCCTGTAAGATACAGCTAAAGCAGTATTTAGAGGGAAACACATAGTCTAACTGCTAATGTTAGATAAAGAAAAAAGGTTTGAAATTAATTTAAAATTTAATGAGCTAAGTATCCATCTTTAAAAACTAGATAATACAACCACCATACAAAAAGAATAAGAAAGGAAATCATATAGTATAAATTAATGAAATAGAAAACAAAAAAATCTACAAAATCTACCAAAAAAAGGCTATTCTTTAATAAGACAAGTAAAATTGATAAGCCTCTGCTGAAAGTAATCAAGGAAAAAAGAGAGATGGCACATAGGACTAATATCAAGAACAAAAGAGGACTATAAGTAGAGATGTTACAGACGTTAAAAGCCCAATAAGAGCCTATAATAAACAACTTTAGGCCAACATATTCCAAAATTTTAATCATATCAGCAAATATCTAGTAAAACATAACTTACCAAAATTCACTATGCTGGACATTCTAGATTCATTGTCCCTCTTCTCCATCCACCCTGCTCTGTACCTCTGGGAAGGATCTTTAAGGACTGCATAAACTGGGCTCCCTTGCTCTCACTGATGGCTAGTTTTGGTCAATTAGAGGCACTAACAAGAAACAAGAGGCCAGGAAGAGTGAGTGAAAGATAAGGATATCAATCTCCTGACCATCCCCTCCAAACCTTGTGCTTGCAATGTCTGCCTTTCTTTTTAATGGGGCCAGCTCTCTCCCACAAGCATAATTTCCTTTACAGATCCCAGCAACTGGGATGCTTCACCAGCTCCTTACTGGTCTCCTTGAATCCTATCCTCATCTTTCTTTTTTTTTTTTTTTTCTTTAATAGGATTTTTTTAAATTTTTTTAATATGAAATTTATTGTCAAATTGGTTTCCATACAACACCCAGTGCTCATCCCAACAGGTGCCCTTAATACCCCTCACCCATCCTCCCCTCCCTCCCACCCCCCATCAACCCTCAGTTTGTTCTCAGTGTTTAAGAGTCTCTTATCCTCACCTTTCTAAATAGTCTGTTCATTGTTCATCTTCCCTCTATTATTCTACTTGAGTGTGCTGTTTTCTGTGGGAACAAATGATAAAATCGGAAACATAAATAATCCTACAACTGCATTAAAGAGATTAAGGAATTTAAATCCAATTTTAAAAATCTTCCCAGAAATATAACACTGGTTTTAATGGCAAAATCTACCAAAACTTCAAGGAACCAATAATTGTAATTCTACTGACATTGCATAGAAAGTGAGAAAACTTTCTTCCCTACCTTATTTTATGACACTAATATAATGTCGATACTAAAATTTGACCAGGGCAGTATGAGAAAAAAAATTCTTTAGGACAACGTCACCCATGGATTTAGATACAAAATAGATAAAAATAGTTTGCTATAAAGAGGAAAAGTGGGAGGAGGGCAGTAAAGCAGTCTGGGTTCCCAAAAGCAAGCGCTGAGGTGGAGTTTAGGGTACAAGTTGCTCATGGGTGGTTAACACCTTTAAAGGGAAGTCAGAGAAGGCAGGATTGGGCAAAGAATGAAATCTAACTATGATGCAGACCCAACAAATCCCCACCACAGAGAGCTCTGGAGTGAGCTCAGATTGCCCCATGTGGGGTGAAAATAGCTGAGCACTTGTACCTCCCTTCACTCAGTCATCCACCACATGTGGGCTGCTCTGGTGCGACCTCAGGGCCACCTGCTGATGGCACTCCCCACAGCTGGGCAGCAAGTCCCTCCCTAAAGGGAAACCCAGGTGGCAGGGAGGGCAGGAGATGATGGATTCTAGTCTAGACATGCCAAGTGTGAAATGAAAGGTGGACATCCAGGTTTAAGTATCCAGTAGTATTCATGTTTAAACAATGTGGATCTTTTTTTGCTTTTGCCTAATTTGCATACATAAATGGTAAAAAAAAAAAAAAAAGAGAAGAAAAAGCAAGGGATTCTTAACACAAAAATCAGCTGGAGGTTAACTGTAGGGGAACAAAAATAGAGAAACACAGGAGCTTTATAAGGTACTTAAAAAACTATCTTTTAACCTGAGTGATAAGTGCACGGGAGTTCACCTTATTATTTTTAGTATACATATGTTTATATACTCTTTTGTATGTAGAATATTTCACACTTTTTAAAAAATAACCAAAAGAGATGGGTAGGGATATTCCAGAGAGGAAACAGCATATGGAAAGGTACAGAAGTGAGAGTAAGCAAGCAGTTTTGGGGGGAAAGCAATGACTTTTTTGGCTTCAATGCAAGCTGTGTAGGAGAAACATAAGAGATAAAAGGTAAAGATACATGGGAAACAGATTGCAGAGGTCCTGGAAAGCCAGGCTATGGAGGATGAAATACTCCATGATGGAGAAGGAACCATTTGGGGGATTTAAGTTGAGAAATGTTATATATGTAAAGTAGTGTTTTTTTAAAGAAGCCAAGGCTAGGGAGGTGACTTAGAAATCATTTGCATGAATATGATCATTGAAGCCACAAGATATATATGTATCTAGAGGAAGGGTCAAATACGATATGAGAAAAGCCCAAGATTTAAAGTCTGGAAAAAAGAACCAAAAACAGAGAAAGAAAATTTCCAGAAAACCAGAGGGCTCAAGGCTCTAGAAGTCAAGAAATGAGATTATTCCAGAAGGTGAATAGTGTTGCAGTGGAATCAAGAAGAATAGGAATTAATTCAGTGTTTCTGGGATCAAAAATAAGAAAATTGGTATTTGAGGCAAGACCCTTCTAGGAATTCTTCACTAATGTATTTCCAGTGCCTAGAATGTAACACATTAGTTATGCTCAATAAATAATTATGGAATGAATGAATATTAGAAGGAGGAACTCAAATTGCCCAGGATTAAGGTAAAATCAGGTTGTTAATAAAGTTAGTCTATTGAGAGTATACAATTTAAAAATTAACAAAGGAGAAGAATACATGGAGAGAGCCCGAAATGAAAGGACTTTTTAATGATTAAATAAACAGCAGAAATGAGAGTTTCATAGGAACAAATGGGGAAGAATATCAAAGTGCCTAACCACCAGAGGTAATTGGCCATAGGCTCTGGAGTAGCAGAAATGGATGAAATAAAAAATAAAAATAAGGAGGCTTAGCCTTGCAAAATAAAAAGGCCATGTATTGTTCTGAGTCAGGAAGGGAAAAGGAAAAGAATTTGTAAAGATACAAAGAAAAATTATAATAAGTCTTTTTGTTATAGTGAAAAGAACACTGCAGTAGAAACAGGTGAATTTGGACTGTACTAGAATCAGAAGGTCTGCCTTTTAGTGGCTATACTGTCAATAAGTTACATGAACTTTAGATTTTCACACAGATGTATAAAATAATTTCTGCCTATTACTGTCCCTTTTTTCATTTGATCATATCACCATCAAATAAAAAAAAGAAAAGCCCCAAACCAAGGAAAAAATCGTCCAACATCCTGCAGTTTTATTACTTGAAGAAGAAAAAAATCCAAATTTTCCATGATTTACCTAGAATCTGGTTGGAATGGAGTGGGATCCAGGGAAGCAGGGCAGAAAAACCAAATAAGAAATAGGGAATGAACCAGTAGACCAGAGCTTCAAGATGATACAGTAGTGAGGATTAACCAGCCAAAGATCAAAAAATACAAGGGTCTTACAAAATTCTAAGTGTTCCTGGTCCCCAATCTCTGCCCACCCCTGCCCATTCTACAGCAAATTAATACTCTGGAAACACTAGCTATGCCTCTCTACTACTCCAAATTGGAGACTTCCCATTGACTAAAGAACAATCCTGGTATTCTAGGGCCTCTGTGTTTTGGCTCCAGCACTAACTCACCCTGTGTTCTGCTAAATCAGACCCTTCACCATGTCTGAAACTATCTTTTCCTCCTTTTCTTCAAACTATCCCCTCAATAAAACACCCTGCCTCATCTGTCTTGAAATGTTGCTCGTTTTTCACAGTCCAGTTTAAATGCCACCCATTTCATGAAACCTCCCCACTTATCCTAGCAGGAAAAGAAACCTCATTCCCTCTCTTTCCCATAGCACTTCATACTTCTCATAGTACCTTTTGCCCTGCAGTATAGTTACTGTACATGACTCGTTTCCTGTGTTCCCAAGCCCTAGAGAGCAGGACCTCTGCATTATTCATCTCTGTCATCATCCTAGCAGTTTCAGAGGGCAGAATTGTCACTTCTAGGAAGTCAGTGTTTGCTAAATTAATTTGAGTTAATTCCTTTGCAATGTCAACTTAATTGTTTAAAATAAGATAACTTAGAAGATGAAGATTTAGAAAGCATACAAAGAGAAGAACTTGAACAATGGTGAGGGATAGAGAGAAAAAAAAGGATTTAATGATAAAACAAAAATGAAGCAAAGGAGTAAGAAATAGAGAAAGAGCGATGAAAAGAATCACGTAGGAGAGAGAGAAAAGGACAAAGAATGACACTTCCCTCAAGTTCTGAGACTAGATGGAAAAATACAGGAAAAAATGAAAAACTAGTTTACATATTTAAAATTCCAGGAGCCCTAGCCACACATCCAGTAAAAAGCTTTAGAAAGACAAGCTAATCTCACAAACACAAGGACCTGAGTTTTTCCTCTCAAAAAATATTTGAGGGGCGCCTGGGTGGCTCAGTCGGTTGAGCATCCGACTTCAGCTCAGGTCATGATCTCACTGTTTGTGGGTTCGAGCCCCACATGGGGCTCTGTGCTCACAGCTCGGAGCCTGGAGTCTGCTCCGGATTCTCTGTCTCCCTCTCTCTCTGCCCCTCCCCCGCTCTGTCTCTCTCTGTCTCAAAAAATAAAATAAACATTAAGAAAAGAAAAAGAAAATATTTGACAGAAGGCCTCATCTGCCATAGAGAATGGCCGACCTTTAATTTGAAACCAAATTTTCCCCCTTATTCCCACTTCTTTTCTAATGAGACATTTCCCTAAATAATATTCTTCCCTTACTTACCTCTCCACCTCTCAGCTCTTCCTGCTCCAGGCACAGTAATGCAATGTAACTTTCTATCTTCTATTCCCATGGAGTCCAGCTCATGGGGGTAAGAAATTGTGTATTTTTCTCTGTAAGCCCAGCACTCTGGTTAATGTTGAAAACATAACAGAAGCTGAAGAAGTATATTTTTGTTGAATGAAAAAAAATGGATATACAAAACACCCAGATATCAAGGTTTTATGAATCTTTCAGGAAGACCGTGGTCCTTTTAAATTAAATAGAATGTTTGACCTCAGCAATTACTTCAGATTTTTTCTTGTCAGTCATTTCTTGTAGTAACTAATTAAATGGTCAGTGTAGGAGGAGAGAACATGCTTCTTTGGCAAATGCTTGACTAAATTGAATAATTCTGTTTGCACGATCCACTCAGAAGTTGTGTTCTACAACAAAAACCAGACATTAGTACCAACTCTGGAGTGGATGTCTGCTACCAAACTAATCTGACTCGGGAGCTAAATCTAAATATTCCATGCACATCCTAATGTTATTTACACTCCTGTGTGCCTCCTGGATCGCACCTGACTCTTTCACATCATGTTTCTTACCCTTGGATACGTGACACTGAATACCTCTCTATCCCTGTTTAAAGACCAATATAGATTCCCTGCAGAATATTTTTCAAACACTGCCTGTTGACTCAGTTACTCTTCTCAACTCTTTCTCTTCTGGGTGTCCTCTTCTCCTGGACCACAACTGGGTATTTCAAACTCTGATTTAGTTACCACTGGAGATTTCAAACTCTGATTTAGTTACCAGAAAATATCTCAGCCAACAACAATCTGATTGAATCTGTTCTGCTCATCTTTCTCACCCACCTGTTTTCTAGAAGACCTGAAATAGCAGCATCAGAAAAATCACATCTAACATATGGAGCTATTTGAAATTCCCCCAGAGTGGAAAAGAGATAGCTAATTAGCAATACAGAAGGTAGTCAAAAATGGTACCAAACAGCACAGGGAAGACCAATATGCTTTCAATCTGTGCTGGGAATGGTGTCAGAATAAGACTGATTTTCCCAGAGCAATGTAAAAGGAGACAGTTAATGAGTCACCTAGGGGAAGAGCTCCCTCATGAATAAGTTTGATCAGGTTGTTTTTAGTTGGTTTTTGTTTTTGTTTTTGTTTTACCTCAGGTCTTAGGTGAAATCCTAAAATTCATGAGAAAATATTTAATTACCTTTTAATGAAAATCATCTTTACTGTTCTCCTATATGCATACATATAAGACAGACACAAACACACAACCGGATATTTATTTTCTAGATACATGCATTTGGACGGGTTGAAAAAAGAAAAGCATATACCCTGGGGTTTAGAAAATACGACAACCCAAGAAAGAGACCCACCAAAAACTTAAAGACTCCTTGTTCTTGACACCATCCTGAATCTACCTATTCATCTACCTAAGGAATTCATAAATATTCTTGCCTCTAAATGCCCATTGCTCTGCCAAATAAATATTTATAGGATTTTTATGAGATACAGTTATATTTTCTGTCTCACTTGTGGCTTTTGCAGTGTCTAATTATTGCTCATGACAAAATATTTTTCTTTACATGTTCAAAGACCATTGATCAGACTGGTAGAGAAAAGGGTGAAAATATCATGGAGTTCAAAACAGCTAAAAACACTAATTCAGTGTCTCATATACCAAGTTCTGTTATAGATGATAATTATGCAGAAGAAAGAGAAGGAGGAGGAGGACACATGGAATCTCCCTCGAAGAATTCATAGTCTGGAAGTGAGAGAAATGTGAAGAGATATTTTAAATAGAGGATAAGTATAGTATTAAAAACTCCACATAGAAGATAAGTAATAAGATATGAGCAGGAAGTATGAAAAGGCTTTATCAAAAAGGTAATAGTTGTGTGATAGGTGCACTTCAAGCAATGACAGAGGAAGGAGCACAGGTAAAGATATGGAAACCGGAAACAGCAATTTATGCATGGTAGGCTGTGGTTTGTGAAGAGAGCTGAGGATTCTTAGAAATAACTGTGGGCACCATGGGTTAATGAGAGACGACGTGACCAAAAATCACAGATCAGTTTCTTGTCTAAGAGCTCAGAAGGTGAATACAGGGGGGAGATATGGCCACAAGCCCATAGCCAAATGGGATTGTGATTCCCGTTGTGGCTTTTTTTTAAAGAAAAACAAAAATAAACATTTTTAATTGACATATAATTCATTGTCAATTTCATTGACATAACATGCAATGTTTTATTAGTTTCAGGTGTATGACATATTGATTCAACAGTTCTACACATTACTCAGTGCTCACCAAGATAAGTGTAGTCACCATCTGTCACCAAACAACATTGTGACAGTGCTATTGACTTTATGCCCTATGCTGTAATTTTTTTCTCCATGACTTATTTATTTCATAAATGGAAGTTTTTACCTCTCAATGCCCTTTATCTATTTCATCCACCCCCCTCACGTGCCACTCCTCTGGCAACAACCAGTTTGTTCTCTATATTTAAGAGTCTGGGCTTTTGTTTGTTTCTTTGTTTCTTGCTTGTTCATTTGTTTTGTTTTTTAGATTCCATATATAAGTGAAATTATATGGTGTTTGTCTTTCTCTGTCTCACTTATTTCACTTAGCATAATACCCTTTAGATCCATTCATCTGTTGATGGACATTTGGGTTTCTTCCATATCTTGGCTATTGTAAATAGTGGTGCAGTAAACATAGGGTGCATATATCTTTTTGAATTAGTGTTTCCATTTTCTTTGGGTAAATACCCAGTAGTGAAATTACTGGATGGGATGGTATTTCTATTTTTAATTTTTTGATGAACCTCCATAATGTTTTCTATGGCTGGACCAATCAATATACATTCCCACCAACAAGGCACAAGACTTTCCTTTTCTCCACATCCTCACCAACACTTGTTATTTCTTGCCTTTTTGATACTAGTCATTCTGACAGGTGTAAGGTGATATATTTCATTGTGGTTTTGATTTTTATTTCCCTTAATATTAGTGATGTTGAGCATCTTTTCATGTGTCCGTTGGCCATCTATATGTCTTCTCTGGAAAAATGTCTGTTCAGATCTTCTGCCCATTTTTTTCCCTAACTTATTCATTTATTTAAGTAATCTCTACTCTCAATGTGGGACTTGAACTTACAACTCTGAGATCAAGAGTCACACACTCTTCCAACTGAGCCAGCCAGCTGCCCCTTCTACCCATTTTTAATCAGATTATTTGTGATTTTTGAGTTAAGTTGTATAAGTTCTTTATATAGCTTGGATATTAACCCTTTATCAGCTATATTATTTGCAAATATATTCTCCCACTAATTAGGCTGCCTTTTTGTTTTGTTAATGTTTCCTTTGCTGGGCAAAACTTTTTCTTTTGGTTTAGTCCTAATAGTTTAATTTTGCATTTGTTTCTCTTGCCTGGGGAGCCATCTAGGAAAATGTTACTAAAACCAATATGCAAGAGATTACTGCCTATGCTTTTTCCAAGAGTTTTATGGTTTCAGCTCTTACATTTAGGTCTTTAATCCATTTTAGATATATTTTTGTGAATGGTGTTAAGAAAGTGATCTGGTTTCATTCTTTGGCATGTCCGGTTTTCTCAACACAGTTTGTTAATGAGATATTCTTTTTCCATTGCATATTCTTACATCCTTGGTTACATATTGATTAGTGATTACCCTAACTTTAGCCCTAACCCTAACAAGGACCCAGACCCAATGCTAACCCTAAACCCAACCCTAACCAATCCTAAAACTAACGATAACCTTAACACCTAACCAAATACCCCAACCTTCTGGAGAGGTCTCTGAACTGCAAAATACTAGACACGTACCCTAACCATAAAAGGAACCGTTACCTAACTCTAACCTAAACCTTACATTAATCCCGGCAGAGGTTGGAGATTTTATTCTCTGCTGATTCCTCTGATCTGCAAATACCAAGCAAATACCACAATCATAACCATAACCCTTAATGCCTAACCACTAGCCTCTAATCCTAGTTGCTAAAATTGACCATAAACATAACACTAACCCTCTGGAGAGGTCTCTGAATTATAAAATTCCAGTCACGCACCCTAACCCTAACCATAACCATAACCCTAATCCCTAAATTTAACCCTAATCCTAACCCAAACCCTAATCCTAACCCTAACCCCAAATCTTTAACCACTAACCCCTAATACTTACTTTATTGTTTATTTTTACTTTTTTCTTTTATTTATTTCGTTAGTTTTTATTTAAATTTCAGTTAGTTTCAAGTGTACAATATAGCGATCCAACACTTCCATTCAACATCCAGTGCTCACCACACCAAATACAATCCTTAATCACCATCACCTATTTAACCCATCCCCCCACCCACCTCCCCTCTATTAACCATCAGTTTATTCTCTATAGTTAAGAGTCTGTTTCTTGGTTTGTCTTTTTTTTTTTCTCCCCTACAATCATTTGTTTTGTTTCTTAAATTCCACATGAGCGAAATCATATGGTGTATTGTCTTTCTCTGACTGACTTATTTCACTTAGCATAATACTCTCTAGTTCCATCCACATCGTTGCCTATGCCTGAGAATTTTTTGCTTGGATGCTAGTTGTTTTGATTTTTATATTGTTTATTATTGCATTTTATTGTATTCCTTTATGTTTTTAAGTTTACTTATTTATTTCGAGAGAGAGACAGAGCAGGGGAGGGGCAGAGAGAAAGGGAGAGAGAGAATCCCAAGCAGGCTCCAGGCTGACGGCACAGAGCCTGACACAGGGCTCAATCTCACAAACTAAGATCATGACCTGAGCCAAAATCAAGAGTTGGACTCTTAACCAACTAAGCCACCCAGGCGCCCCTATATTCCTTTAAATAGTGTTGGAATTTGTCTTAGAATTTAGGTCATTAGAATCTTCCACTCTGCTTTTTAAACATCTAAGATTTGGTGAGACATTCTCTAAACAATGATTACAAAGCATAAGCAAGACAGAAGGAAAGCAAATCTACCTTGACTGATTCAGTCCAACCCAGAACTACGATTTTGTAAGAAATATGGAAAGCTGTCCATAGCCACACCACCCTGAACGTGCCAGATGTCATCAGATCTCAGAAGTTAAGCAGGGTCAGGCCTGGTTAGTATTTGGATGGGAGAAATATAGAAAGCTAAAATGACTTTTGGGGTGTTCTTAGGTTACTTGGAGGAGAAGAGCCTCTTTGTTCACTATTTTCTTTAAGTAAATGATTGATTGTATTTCCTGAAACACACAGGAGCTCTTAAAAGCTAAAATAATAAACAGATTTTTTTTTTCTTGTTTTAGAATTGCGTTCTACAGAGTCCCCTCAAAATATATTCCAGCCATGGTTATTAACAAAACAAGAGATTAAATCTTTCACATTTCAAGGGCTGCCTATGGTCATGTAACCAGTCTTTTCCTTCCAGAAAAGTTAGTCCCTGAAACATTAAATTCAAGTAGCTAGTTAGTGCTTTTAAAATCATATCAAGACCAAATCTTTTTATACCACGTAATTCGTTTTCCATTTATGTAACAAACTGACTGTCTCACTTGTGTTATGTATACATTGAGAACAAGGGATCAGTTCTGTTTAAATGTCTCTTGTTCACTCTTTAGCTTCAACTCTTCCATTTGAATAAACAAAACATTTTAAAACCTGTTTTCATCTTTTCTGTTATTGCATTGCACATCTCTACTTATTCTCCATATATTTTCTAAACCACATTCTTTTTTTTAACCACATTCTTTTTTAAAAAGAAGAATACAAAGCAGCAGTCTATTAATGTAAAAGCTAGGACTGAATAAAAAATGATTCCTCCCTGGTTCTTGCGAGAGATATCCTATTAAGACTTCACAATCCCATACAAGCACTCTCCACTAACTACTCATTTGCATCTGAGAATGAGAACTTTTTTAATAGCAACACCCTTGGCTATAAGGCTAATACCTCTCTGAAATACCTATGGTCCTACTACCCCTCATAATTCTTCCTGCTCAAGATGGCTTTTTCAAATCCCTTCTTCCTTCTCTGGGTGAAGGGTTTTTCTCTAAGCAAGTTGTATTGTCTTAGGAAGGTTCATGTATTGTTAAGGGAAGAGAAGACCATTTGCCTTCTAACCAGATCCACCTCAGAGATCTATGGGATTATGAATGCCATATCGGATTATTCTAGCATCCCAGGTACTATCCTTGTCCTCCCTTTTCCTCCTTTCCATCATAACAGTGTGAGTCCAAGGAAAAGTGCACCTTCAAGGTTGATGTCTTTATGTATACCTGGCCCACTAATGTTAAATGATAAAAAAAAAAAAAAACTTTATCACTTAACTGTTTCCTATACTTCAAAAATACTTTCATTTTTTAAATGTTTATTTATTTATTTTTGAGAGAGAGAGAGAGAGAGAGAAAGCAGGGGAGGGGCAGAGAGAGAGGGAAACAGAGAATCCAAAGCAAACTCAAGTGCTGTCAACGCAGGGCCGCAAATGCAGGACCTCAAACTCACAAACCATGAGATCATGACCTGAGCCAAAGTCGGACACTTAACCGACTGAGCCACCCAGGCCCCCCAAAAAATATCTTTAAATCATCCCCAAATGATGCTTTGAAAACTTAAGATATTTGGACTGAACTAAATAGAAGAGAAACATTTCCTTTATCTTGGACAGATTTTCTCTTTACTTATTAGATACTTGGATTAACAAAAAGGAGAATGCGGGAGGGGAATCAATGTAATATAGGGAAGGAGATTTGGACTGAGGGTCCTAATTTTGTCGCCTGTATCTGATGTAACCATGTGGAAGTCATTTCATGTACCTGAGCCTTAGGTCTCTCATGTTTCAATTAAGGGGAAAGGGTAGAAAATTAGATGACATATTCATATATCCATTGACAGTCTCTTTCAGGTTTAACATTCTGTATTGTACATAAATATATTTGAGGTATCTGATGAAATAGAAAAAAAAAAGCAGGAGATTTTTTTTTTTAATCTTCAGAAAGGTAACAATTAACTATTGACACCTACTACTGAGTGCCAGCCCTGGGGATTTAGCAATGAAAGAAGCAAATATGTCCCTGCCCTCATCAACTTTAATGGCAGAGAGGAGGACAAACATTAAACAATAAACATGATTCCATTCACACCATTAGTTAATGAGTAAACTGTATGAGCTATGAATACTTTGAATAGGGCTACCTAATCTAATCTGGGCATTAGAAGTTTTCCCTGGGAAACTCATTTAAGCTGAGACCTGACTCAAGGAGAATTTCAAAACATGAAGTATTTTTAAATAAGAAAAATGGGGAAAAGAGGAGACAGGGAAAGAGCGAAATTATAAGGAAAAGAACCCTAAGAAAGTTGAAAAGGAGATAAAAATAAAAATGATATAAGGGATAGCCAAGATATGCATAATATATACGTTGATCTTAGAAATCCCAAATTTAACCAAATGTCACAATTGTCCTGGACATTAATCACTGCAAAAGTTTCTATTCTGATAGGTAAAGTTGTTAATTAACAGTTCTGGATATAAGTAATAATATATTCTACAGAGACTACATTATGTCATGTCATCATCCGAGGTTTTTATTTACTTGGGAATGAAGTACACAGAGAACAAACACCTTCTGTGTCTGAGATGAGATAGGTACTTCCCTGGCTATCAAGAAAGGGACAATGTGCAGCACATTTGCTTACAATGGTAGAGACTGGATGGAGACCTCCTTGCAATCACTAACAGTTCATGTCAACCTCATATATACTCACAGAAAAATAAACTGTCTAGTAGAGAATAGCCCCAAGACCCTCTGTGTGCCTAGTTTACCCCTTTCCGGCTGCCCCCGGCCTCTGACTAGAGCTGTCCTCTCCTGTTTTCCTGATTTGAGCGTCCCAGGAGACTATGGGTCTCCATGGTACATCAAGCCTCTCCTTTGTTTCAAGATGTCTTCAAAAAGAGCAAGTACTTAATTAGGAACTTGAGACTTAAGCAAAACTATGTCTTTAGGAACGTCCATTGTACTCTACATTTACCTACAGATAGACAACCAACCAGAAATAAGTATCAAACCATAGAAAAATTAGGAGGTTCTAGAGTTTATAGCAAGTTGAATACTTGTGTCAATGGAAGCAATTTCAGTTCGTAGCAAAATAGCACATGGTTGATGTGATTTTCCTAGCCTTGATTAGGTAACAGAACATTTCAGGTGTTTAGTATGCGATCTTTGAGGAGATTCTCTTGTGAGTGAAGATACAGATTCTCTTGTGAGTAAAGATGGTCTCTATCTTGCTCACTGCACAGTAAATCCATAGACAGAAATACCACTCTTGTTCTTTATGTGACGAAGGAAAATCATCCAGTAATACCAATGAAGCCGTAAATTGACTGCAGAGTTAATGAACAGAGCCATCATCTAAGTACTAAATTGGGACAATTGGTTAGAAAGTAAGAAAATTGAATTGATTTCATGAACTATATGGAATAGCAATTGAGCTTGAGAAAATAACCAATTAAGCCTAGGAACCAAATGAATAAATGAATGAGCTGTTTCTTCCTATTGCCACAGATCACCCATGTCTTTTTATTTTTCTACTAAAAAGAAGCTCTCAGCTGCTCATTAGACCCTGTTAGAGAGGGGTAGTGTAGCACAGTGGTTTAGAACACAGACTCTAGAGTTAGCCTGCCTGCACTGAAACCATGACTCCATCACAAGTTGCATAACCTTAAACAAGTTACCTAAGCTCTCATTGCCTCAATTTCCTCATCTTTAAAATAGAGAAGAGGGGTGCCTAGGTGGCTTAGTCAGTTAAGCGTCCAACTCTTGATTTCAGCTCAGGTCATGATCTCACAATTAGTGAGTTCAAGTCCTGCGTCAGGCTCCATGCTAACAGTGCAGAGGCTGCTTGGGATTCTGTCTCCCTGTCTCTCTCTCTGCCCACCCCCCCACTCATGCTCTATCTCTCTCAAATATATATATTTTTTTTAAAAAAAACTTTTAAAAAATTAAAAATAAAATAGAGAAGATACTAATGTCTACCTAAAAAGATTCTTATATGTCTTACATTGAGTTAATATGTCTTAAGTTGAGTTAATATTGGAAAATGCTTCAAAAAGTACACAGCACCTATATTAAGTTCTATAAAAGTGTTCATTGCATAGTTAAATGACAATAACAAATCCAAAAATACTATATTTCTTTGACTTTCTTAAGTAGCCTTTTAATTTGTCTCTATCATTTCAATTAGTTTATCATTATAATAAGCATCATCAACACTATCATTGCTAATATTATTATACCAATATGATCTTGGCCAAGCTAACTGCCTCATAACCTATCAGTCTCATCCATATCTATAAGAAATAAATATCATTACATGGAGATACTACAGGATCTCAAACCTAATTTCTAGCTTTCCCCAAGAATCTGTCATAACAGACAAAGGAATTCAAAGTAAGAAAACAAAATAATTAAAAGTAATGAAACAGTTTTATCTATTAATAATGTATACAGGCCTTATGTCAGTTATATTTCAATTTTTTTAATCTATAGAGGCAAAAGAAAACTGACCTTCAAATGGCCATGTAGAATATTTTATACTTTTTCCTTGTTCAGAAAATGTGGGTACTCACAGACCTATAAAACATTAGAGATGAAAAGTAAATTTGGTTATTTTACAGGTTATATCCACATTTACCAAAAATATCTGTAGCAGTTATGACTCTAGGTTCACAAATTCAGGGATACAAGAAATAATGTGTTGCCTTATTTTCTTCTAATCATCTTAAATCTGACTTTGAACCCCATTCTGCCATGCTACTGGAGATATGCACTTCCATCCATTATTTGGGTTCCCAATTCCAAGTTGTGCCAAGATTGTGGGATCTTTTGGCACTGAAGCATGAGAGGGTCAGTCATCTATCCAGACTGCCAAGAAGTCAGTTGCCCCAGTGAATTGTGATCCCTTCCTGTCCAGCATTTCACCTCTTCTGTGCATACTCAGAGCATTGAAGTCTTAGGCTGGGGGTCCTGTGCCTCAGGCCCAGGTTTCTAACAAGCACAAGTCCCATTGACTTTTATCTCCTTCCCGGTCTATAGTATCTTTTATCTCTCTTCATTTGTCTATTCTTTTCTTTTTTTTTTTTTTTTTAATTTTTTTTTTCAACGTTTTTTTATTTATTTTTGGGACAGAGAGAGACAGAGCATGAACGGGGGAGGGGCAGAGAGAGAAGGAGACACAGAGTCGGAAAGAGGCTCCAGGCTCCGAGCCGTCAGCCCAGAGCCTGACGCGGGGCTCGAACTCACGGACCGCGAGATCGTGACCTGGCTGAAGTCGGACGCTTAACCGACTGCGCCACCCAGGCGCCCCTATTCTTTTCTTTTTCTTACCCACTCAGGACATAAATTATATTCAGTGAAGGTAATATCTTATCAAAATCAAAAAAGATTTATAGACATCAAATTTTGTATTTATATCCTACAAAAATATCTGAAACAAGGAATTTCTCAAGGGCCTAGCTAAGCACTTGAATTGGAGAAGCAGAAATAAATATATGGTGGAGTGCCTAGGTGGCTCAGTCAGCTGAGCATCCAACTCTTGATTTGGGCTCAGGTCATGATCCCAGGGTCATGGGATCCAGCCCCACATCTGGGTCCACACTGAGCAGGGAGCCTGCTTAAGATTCTCTCTCTCTCTCTCTCTCTCTCTCTTTCTCTCTCTCTCTCTCTCCCCCTCTCTCTCTGCCCCTCCCCCCCAAACAAACAAACAAACAAACAAAAATCAAAGGCATCCCTGGAAGGCTCAGTCTGACCCTTGGTTTTGGCTCAGGTCATGATCTCATGGTTCATGAGTTCAAGCCCCATGTCAGGCTCTGTGCTGACAGCTGAGGAGCCTGCTTGGGATTCTCTCTCTCCCTCTCTGCCCCTCCCCTGCTCGCTTTCTATCTTTCTCTCAAAATAAATAAATAAAAATGTTTTAAAAATTAAAAATAAAACAAAAAAATAAACATAAAAAGAATTTTTAAAGAAATAAATGTATGGCAAAAAACAAATTAATACTTCCAAAAAATTATCCTGCTACACATCAAACAATTCAATGTAATAGCTTTTCTTATTTGAAAGACTTGGCTCTGAACACCTTTTGACTATTTTAAATTAATCCTTTCAACATCTTTTACAAACAAAAGACTGCCAACTCCAAGATAAGAACCAACAGGACTTGTTCTTAAATAGCCTAACCTAGATGCTTTACCAAGTGGATCTGTGTTATAGACTGATCATTTGTGTTCCCCCCCAAAATTCGTGTGTTGAAACCCTAATGCCAACAGGATGCTATTTGGAGGTGGGATTTTTAGGAGGTGGTTAAGTCACCATTGTAGAGCTCTCATGAATGGGATTAGTGTCCTTAAAATAAGCCAGAGAATGTTTTTCATTCTCTTTCCACCATGTGAGGATACAGTGAGCAGTCAGCAGTCTGCAAACCAGAAGAGGGTCCTCACCAGAATTTAACCATGCTAGCCCCCTGATCTTGCACTTCCAGCCTCCAAACCTGGCAGAAATAAATTTCTGTTATTTAAAAACCACCCAGTCTGTGGTACTCTGTTACAGAAGTTTAAACAAAGACACTGTGGTTTCTAACGGGACATTGCAAAAAATTGGCCAGTTCCTTAATAGAACTATTGTGATGGAGGTTGATTTTGATAGAGTGTGTCTGCCACCTACTGTAATTTTTGTGAATGACCAGCCAACAAGGTGCTTGTACCTAAGAAAAACTTGGAATAAAACTCCATTAACACTGTTCTAAGAACTATAAGAAAGTGCTGCAAAAAATATTGCTAGTGTTTGAGATGGCCTCAGAATTAAGCCCTTTTCTACCTCATCACCAATAAGAATAGAGACAATAAACAAGGTGGTTGGAGGACAGATATCACTTGTGTTAGTGATAAAGCTGGTATCAGAAGATGTTGTATGAGAGATATGAGAGCTACATAAGCTTCCAGTGCTGAACCCCAGATTAGACTCAGCCAGATACAAGCAGTGCTGAACCACCACAACCCTTCCCAAGTGGAAGCCTGTCCTTCTGTAATTTAGCACCTAGAGGAACTTAGAGGAACAAAAGCTGCCTGAGGACAGACAGAGAGGCATGTCCACTTTCCCCCTCCAAATTCACCCAGCAGATAGGGTACAATATCTCCCACCCCCACAATGTTGGGTGAGTATATGTCCATCCACAAGGAAGGAGATGTCAGGAGGGAAGAAGGAATGACCCTCCCACCTCCCATCCTACCACACTCCCTACCTTAAAAAGGCAAGAAAATTATAAATGTTTGAGAATGAATAAGTTACATAAACAGTAATAGTAGGAAGGACAAAGAACTGAATAAAATTAATTTGTAAATATTTCACTGAGTCAGACAACCCATGAGTAATAGAATGTTAAAAGCTCTTTGTTGTGAGGGGCGCCTGGGTGGATTAGTCAGTTGAGCATCTGACTGTTGATTTTGGCCAAAATAATGATCTCATGGTTTTTGAGTTCAAGCCCCAAGTTAGGATCTGTGCTAATGATGTGGAGCCTGCTTAGAATTCTCTCTCTCCTCTCTCTGCCTCTCTCTCTCTCTTTCTCTCTCTGTCTCTCAAATTAAATAAACATTTTTTAAGTTTTTTTAAAAAATTTTTAATAAAAGAAAATCATATTTGGGGATCCTAAGTGGCTCAGTCGGTTAAGTGTCCAACTAAGGCTCAGATCATGATCTTGAGGTTCCAAAATTCAAGCCCCACGTTGCTTGGGATTTTTCTCTCTCCCTCTCTCTCTGTCTCTTCCCCACTTGTGCTCTCTCTAAAAATAAATAAATAAACTTTAAAATAAAAACTTTTTTAAAAGCTCTTTGTCATGAGAGTTCAACTAGCTAAAATATAAAGTACTTAGCACCTGCCTATTTCCACCCTCACCCCCGTTGTGGACTGAATTTTTTTTAAGAGTAGAACAAACAATGTCTCTTCTCTACCTAAAACCGTCCATTGGCTTCTGATTCTGCTCAGAGTAAAACTTAAGACTATAAAATGACCTGCAAGGCCCTATGTGACCTGACCTTTCAGGATCTCCCCCACCACATTTCCTATTACTCCCCCCATCGCTGCACTCCTTGCCCCCCTCCAGCATGCAGGTAGCCTCCCTTGTCAGAGCCTTTTACACCTGCACTTCCCTCTATTTGGAATGCCCTTCTCCCAGATAGCAACATCATTAACTCCCTCTCCTCAAATGTCACCATCTCAGTGGGTCTTGCCTGATTATAACCCCAGTCACCACCACCCCAACCTGTTGAGCACTCTATGCCCCATCCTCACTTGTTTTCTCTTTAGTGCATGTGTATATATATATATATAAATATATATATATATATATTTATATATATATATATATATATATACACACACACACTCACACACACACATACACACATATATAACATATAACATACCACACACACACACACACACACACACACACACACACACACACATATATATATATTAAATTGTTTTCAGAGACAGAGAGAGCATGAGTGGGGAAGAGTGGCAGAGTTGGGGTGGGGGAGAGAGAGAGAATCCTAAGGAGATACCACACTCAGCATGGAGCCTGATTCAATTCCACACCCTGGGATCATGACCTGAGTGTCGGTCTGACACTCAACCGACTGAGCCACCCAGATGCCCCAGATACATTTTTTTATGGTTTTTGTCTGTGTCTCCTCTCATTCATGGCCTCTCTCTCTTTCTCTCTCTCTTCTCCAGGAGAGCAGAGATTAGTCTTCTTTTTTCATGGTTGTATCTCCAGAATCTACAACACACAGCAGAGTACATAGTAGATGCCCAATAAAAGTTTGTGGAATGTGGGGCACCCGGGTGACTCAGCCGGCTAAGTGACTGACTCTTCATTTTGGCTTAGGTCATGATTTCACAGTTTGTGAGCTCAAACCCCATATCAGGCTCTGCTGTGACAGCACACTGTGGCTGCTTTGGATCCCCTGTCTCCCTTTCTCTTTGCTCCTCCCTGACCTGTGCAGGCACATGCTCGCTCGCTCTCTCTCTCTCTCTCTCTCAAAAATAAACATTTTTTAAAAAGCTTGTGGAATGATTGACATAATAAAGGAGCATTTCCCCCAGTTTTCTGTAAGTATGGTATACAGACTATATTCTTTTTTTTTTTTTTTATGTTTATTTCTGAGAGAGAGAGAGCGCGTGAGCAGGGGAGGGGCAGAAAGAGAGAGGGAGACACAGAATCTGAAGCAGGCTCTAGGCTCTGAGGAGAGCCCATAATTACAACAGCACAGAGCTGTTGTCAGCACAGAGCCCAACGCAGGGCTCAAACTATGAACTGTGAGAACATGACCTGAGCTGAAGTCGGACGCTTAACCAACTGAGCCACCCAGGCGTTCCCAGACTATATCTATTCTTAAGTTACCTGTTGTAATTATGGGAAAATGCAGATTCTGAGGCCCACCCCAGACCTCCTGAATTAAAATCTCTCAGGATGAGCCAGGAAATTTTCATCTACCTGAAAGCACACAAGAGTTTGATAATTACTGATCCAGCCCAGCCTTCATTTTATAGGCAGCGCCTGATGGTCAAGCCTACAGAGCTAGATTGCAAGAAACGAGAACTACAACTACCATTTCATATTCATTCCATTGCAAATTTTTTTCATTTGTATCATCTAACATGGAGTTAAGGTCTCAGGGAGAACTTGGAAAATGACACTAGTCTTTGAGGTTCCTACAGGGGGGCCATGCAACGCTAATTAAAATATTCATTTCTGACAAATAGTTGCAAAATGAAAAAAAAAGTAACCAAAAAAAAAAAAAAAGATATGAGTAGTTCTAAACATTATATACAACTTTCAAGAAAATGTAAGTTTTAATAGTGGAATTTTATTTCATTCCTTTGACCCCAAGTTTCCACTACTACATTTCCCTGCTGTAATAAAAAGAGTAATAATTCATCCCAGTGATTTTTAAGTCCCGCTAGGTATTCTGTTCTAGAGCAGCAATAGCAAAAGAAAACAAAGTCCCTGCACTCATGGAGGCAGACGCCAAGGAAACAGGGAAATGGCAAACAAAAAGATAAATATATACTTTAGAGAATACTACTGTGAAAGAAAAACAAAACAAGTTACTGAGATGGAAGGCAAGAGGGGCAGGATGGGAAGGAAGGAGTGGTGCTATTTTATATCTGGGGTTCAGGCAGGTCTCTTTGAGGGGATAGCATTTAAATAGAGATCTAGTGATGGGTACCTGGGTGGCTGAACTGGTTAAGCATCTGACTCTTGCTTTCAGCTCAGGTTATGATCTCACATTTCATGAGTTTGAGCCCTGCATTGGGCTCTGCACTGACAGTGCTGAACCTGCTTGGGACCGCTCTCGACCCCTCTCTCTCGACCCCTCTCCCCCCACCCACTCACCCCGTCTCTCTCTCTCTCTCGAAATAAATAAACTTTCTGAATTCCTGGGTGGCTCTGTCAGTTAAGCATCTGAATTCGGCTCAGGTCATGATCTCACAGTTCACGAGTTCTAGCCCCACATCCGACTCTGTACTGACAGCTCAGTGCCTGGAGGCTGCTTTGGATTCTGTGTCTCCCTCTCTCTCTGCCCCTCCCCCACTCACTCTCAGTCTCTCTCTCTCTCTCTCTCTCTCTCTCTCTCTCTCACACACAAATAAAGGTTAAAAAAATAAAATAAACTTTCAAAAATAAAAAAACATTTTTAATAAAATAAAATAAGTAGAGACCTAGTAAAGGAAGGAAGGTAGCCAAAGCAAAGTTAAGTGCCCTGAGTCAGAAGCAAGTTTGTTGTGAGTCTTAGGTCAGGATTTATAGCAGCAGACTGAGATAAAGATTCATATTCAGGTGATTTATCGAGAAAATGCTCCCCAAGTGTTAACGAGGATGTAAAGGGAATTCTTATGCACTCATGGTGGGAGTGTAAATTAGCGCAATCATTATGGAAAATAGTATAAAGTTTCCTCAAGAGATTAAAAACAGAATTATCATAGGATCCAGCAATTCCCCTTCTAGATACTTATCTGAAGGAAAAGAAATCACTATCTCAAAAAGATATCCACACTTGGTGTCCACTGCAGCATAGTTTACAATATCCAAGACATGAAAACAACCTGTGTCCACTGATGGATGAATGAATAAAGAAAATGTGACATATATAGACACACACACACACACACACACACACACACACACACAGGAATATTATTCAGCTATTAAAAAAGAAGAAAATTTGGGGGCACCTGAATGGCTCCATCAGTTGAGCATCCAACTCTTGATCTCAGCTCAGTTCTTGATCGTAGAGTTGTGAGTTCAAGCCCCATGTTGGGGTCCACGCTGGGCATGGAGCCTATTTTTAAAAAAAGAAGAAGGAGAAGGAGAAAAAGGAAATCTTACCACTAGTTGACAACATGGATGGACTTCAAGGGCATTTTGCTAAGTGAAATGAGTCTGACAGAAAAACAAATACTGTATGATCTTATTTATATGTGGAATATCAAAAAAAAATAGGACTCATTGATATAGACAACATATTATTGGTTGCTAGAGGAAAGGAGGGGTGGGAAAATGGGCGAGGGTGGTCAAAAAGTTCAAACTTCTGGTTATAAGATTAAAAAGTCTTCAGGCACCTTGGTGGCTCAGTCAGACAAGTGTTTGACTCTTGATCTCAGTTCATGGGTTCGAGCCTCGTGAGAGGCTCTGCGCTGACTGTGACACTGCTTGGAATACTCTCTCTCTCCCTTTCTCTCTGCCCCTAGCTTCTTGCTCTCTCTCTCTCTCTCTCTTTCAAAAATAAATAAATAAACATTAAAAAAATAAAAATAAGTCCTGGGAATATAATGTACAGCATGGTGACTATAGTTTACTATACCATGGTGTATATTTGAATATTGCTAAGAGGGTAAATCTTAAAAGAGATCTTTAAAAAAAGTAGATCTCATCACAAGAAAAAACCTTGTAACTACGTGTGTTGATGGATGTCAACTAAGCTTATCATGGTGATCATTTCATAATATATACAAATATCAAATCATGATGTTGTACCCCTGAAACTAATGTTATATGCCAATTATACCTCAACTGCTTAAAAATACAATTAAATTATGTTGTACATTTAAAACTAACACAATGTTATATGTCAGTTTCTCAGAAAGTTAAATTTCAAAAAAAAATGACTCACTGGAGCAGTATTTCCTGAGTTCCTGCAAAAAAAAAAAAAAAAAAAAAAAAAAAAGAGAGAAAGAAAGAAAAAGAAAAGAAAGAAATATTCCCAAAACTAGTCAGGGGAAGCTGGACAAGGCGGGGAGAAAGCCAAGAAAGAGTGCAATCTCATGCAAAGTCCAGCCAGATCCTGCAGGGGACTTCTGGAATGTAGATGATTGCTCACAGTTTAGACTCTTTCCCAACTGGAGTCAAAGGAGTTGAGTTCTCATACTTCTGCAGTGACTAAGAACTGGGGGCGTTGGTGAGGAGGAATGTAAACCCCCAGTCACTTCCTTTGGCCTTTGCCTGAGCAAAGCAGCTCTAATACTGATCTCATTTCCTTTGGCTGTATACCCAGAAGTTACACTAAGTGAAATAAGCCAGATACAGAAAGGCAAATGCTGTGAAATCTCACTTATATGTGAAACTTAAAAAAGCTGAATTCATAGAACCAGAGAATAGAATGGTGGTTGCTAAGGTTTGGAGACCAGAGAGATGGGAAGAGGTTGGTCAAGGGTACAAAATTTCATTTATAAGATGAATAAGTTGGGGCGCCTGGGTGGCTTAGTCGGTTAATCGTCCTACTTCGGCTCAGGTCATGATCTTGCGGTCCAGGGGTTCCAGGCCTGCATTGGGCTCTGTGCTCACAGCTCAGAGCCTGGAGCCTGCTTCAGATTCTGTATGTGTGTGTGTCTCAGTCTCTGCCCTTCCCCCACTCATGCTTTGTCTCTCTACATATCTCAAAAAATAATAAACGTTAAAAAATTTTTAAGATGAATAAGTTCTGGGGATATAATGTACAGCACGGTGGCTATAGTTAATAGTACTATATTATATACTTGAAATTTGCTACAAAAAGAAAAGCTGGGGGTGCCTGGCTGGCTCAGTAGAGCATGTGATTCTTGATCTCAGGATTGTGAGTTGGAGCCCCATGTTGGGTGTAGAGATTATTTAAAATAAAATCCTTTAGGGGTGCCTGGGTGGCTCAGTCGGTTAAGCATCTGACTTCGGCTCAGGTCATGATCTTGTAGTCAGTGAGTTCGAGCCCCACGTCGGGCTCTGTGCTGACAGCTCAGAGCCCAGAACCTGTTTCAGATTCTGTGTCTCCCTCTCTCTTTGACCCTCCCCTGCTCAAGCTCTGTCTCTCTCCGTCTCAAAAATAAATAAACGTTAAAAAAAAAGTTTTAAAAAAATCCTTTAAAAAATAAGCTAACTTTGTGAGATAATGGATATGTTAATTGATTTGATTGCGGTAATCAAGTAGCCATTTCACAATGTGTATATATATATATATATATATATATATATATATATATATATATATAGAATCATCCCTTTGTATACACTATATAGAGAGGGTTTTTATTGTGAAAATAAAAGGCTGGGGGTGGGGGGGAAGCAGTTGTAATAGCCCAAGACAGTCCTTCTAAGAGAGTTGCCGGTGCTGGCTATTAAAAAACATTTAAAAATGTTTCACTAAGGAGTCCAAGAGGATCTAGGCAGAGCACCGACAGGGTCCACTGCAGTGTGTTTAGGAACTAAATGGCTAGGAAGGGGCAGAGGGAATGGCTAGAAATAGGATTGTGATAGGTTTCTAGTATTCTAAAACCCATTTTTTTTTCATTAAGTAACCATTTATTGAGTACCCATAATGTGCCAAATGCTATGCCAGCCCTGAGGATCCAATGATGGGCAATGGGGACACAGTTATTGTGTCCTCTTGGCACTTATAGTCTGACAATGAAAAGAAGCATTAAATTACTCTCAAGCACTATAGGACACAATACAGAGAACATAAGCCAGTTTGGGAGTCAGAGGCTTCTCTGAGAAAGTACTATCTGAGCTGATGCTGAAGCGTGAACAAGTTGTTGTCGGACATAGACTGGGCTGGGGGGGGTTGGTGAGGAGGGAAGTGCTTCAGGAGAGGCAACCAGATGTTCAGAGACCAGGAGCCAAGAAGGGTGTAGTGAATTCAAGGAACTGAAAGAAATTGGCATAACTGAGGCAGAAAGAATGAGTTGGGGATGATAGGAGTGAGCAAATTGAGTAGTAACTAGAGGCCAAATTCAGGATGATATACTGTAATCCAAGGACAGTGACAAGATTTAAATGGGATTTGGCTAACTGGATATGGAAGTGGTGATTGGTCATGCTGGATTTATAATACATATTTCTAAGGAAAACTAAGATTATAAGAGGAAGAAAGTTTTGGGAAAGTGTTTTGCCACTTCATTCTGTTTTCAAATATTAGTATTTTTACTAGTGTAAGGTATTTATTATGCTATTTCAAAAACATCTGAAATCTAAGTGTTATGCAAATATATATTATGTACATAATGTATATATTATATATTATATATATTATATGTATTTTTGTATATATGAGGCAATATGTACAAAATTGTAATAATGGGTCCCTCTAGAAAGTAGGACTGCAGATTTTTTGTTCCTATTTTGCACATTTCTGCACTGAGTTTTTATGAGCATATATTTTTATACAATTATGAAAATGTTGCCTATAATAAAAAAGAAAATAAGAATAAAGGAAGATTGTGTGTGTGTGTGCATGTTGTAGTTACTCTTTTTTTAAAATCTTTTTATTTGAGTATAGTTGACACAATGTTACATTAATTTTAGGTGTACAATAGTAATTTAGCAATTTTATACATTATGCTATGGTCACGAGTGTAACTATCACCTGTCACACACAACACTACTACAATATCATTGACTATATTTCGTATGTTGTGCCTTTTATTCCCATGACTTATTCATTCCATGACTGGAAACCTGTATCTTCCAATCTCCTTCACCTATTTTGCCCATCTCCCCCATCCCTCCCCTCTAGCAACCATCATTTTGTTCACTGTATTTAAGAATCTGGGGGTTTTTTGTTTTTTGTTTATTTTTTGTTTGTTTCTTTGTTCATCATTTCTTTCTTTTTTTGTTTTTTGTTTTTTGTTTTTTTTAGATTCTACATAGAAGTGAAATCACAAGGTATTTGTCTTTATCAGCCTAACTTATTTTACTTAGTATAATGCTCTCTATCCATCTATGTTGTCACAAATAGGATAATCTCATCCTTTTTATAGCTGCATAATATTCCAGTGGGGTGTATATATGTGTGTGTGTGTGTGTGTGTGAGAGAGAGAGAGAGAGACAGAGAGAGAGACAGAGAGAGAGACAGAGAGAGAGACAGAGAGAGAGAGAGACATCTTTATCCATTCACCTATCAGTGGATACTTAGGTTGTTTCCATATCTTGGCTATTGTAAATAATGCTGCAATAAACATAGGGACACATAAACCTTTCCCAATTAGTGTTTTAACTTTCTTTGGGTAAATACCCAGTAGTGAAAGTACTGGATTATATGGTATTCCTATTTTTAGTTTTTTAAGGAACCTCCATACAGTTTTCCACAGCGACTGCACCAATGTACATTCCCACCAGCAGTGCACAAGTGTTCCTTCTTTTCCCACATCCTTACCAACACCTGTTATTTCTTTTTTGCTAATGTTTATTTATTTATTTTGAGAGAGAGAGCAAGGGAGGGGTAGACAGAGAGAATCTCAAGCAGACTCCTGGCTGTCAGTGCAGAGCCCAAGACAGATCTCGAACCCACAAACCATGAGATCCTGACCTGAGCCAAAATCAAGAGTTAGTCATTTAACCAGCTGAGCCACCCAGGCCCCCCTCTTACCTTTTTGATACGAGGCATTCTAACAGGTATGAGGTGATATCTCATTATGGTTTTGATTTGCATTTCCCTGATGTTGAGCATCTCTCCATGTGTCTGTTGGCCATCTGTATGTCTTCTTTGGAAATAATGTTTATTCAGGTCCTCTGCCCATTGTTGTTTTTGTTTTTGTTTTTTGGTGTTGAGGAAGTTTCTTTTTACAGATGAATGCTACCTGGAAATATAGACAAATGACTGAATTAAGAAATCACCCTTTTTGTAGCATTGTGTTCCAACTATACTTCAATAAAAAGAGAGAGATGGGACACCTGGCTGGCTCAGTCAGTTAAGCATCTGATTTTGCCTCCGGTCATGATCTCACAGTTCATGGGTTCGAGCCCCTCATCAGGCTGTGCTGACAGCTCAGAGCCTAGAGCCTGCTTCTGAGTCCATCTCTCCCTCTCTCTCTGCCCCTTCCCTGCTTGCAGTCTGCCTCTCTCTCTCAAAAATAAATAAACATTAAAAAAATTAATAAATAAAATAAAAAGAGAGAGAGAAAAAAAAGAAAAAGAAATCACCCTTTTGTCACCACAATGGGATAATTGACGCAGGTGGGAATCATCAATGGATGCCAAAATCATCAGGAAAGATTGGTAGGAAACATGATGCCTGTGATAGTCTGATTGTAAATAATGGTCTCAATTCTCCTCCCCTCTCTAGCCATGTCTCTTACAACGTGATTTTATAGCTCCCCTCTCAAGAGATGGAGCCTATTTTTCTCTACCCTATGAATCTCAACTGGCCTTGTGATTTGTTTTGACCTATGGAATACGGAAGAAGGGACAGTGTCAGTTCCTAACCTAGATGTCACTCACTTCTACTTGCTCTCTTAGAACCTTACCATCATCATGAGAATAAGCCCAGACTAGCCTGCTGAGGAGATTCAACGTGCCACAGGCAACAGTGAATCAACACTCAGGAGCAAAGCCACCTAGCCAATCCACAGTTGACCGCAGATGCATGAGGAAGTCCAGCTGAATGCAGAACCACCCTGTAAACTCAGCTTAAATTGCCAACCCTCAGAATGCAAACTGGTGCAGCCACTCTGGAAAACAGTATGGAGGTTCCTCAAAAAACTAAAAATAGAACTACCCTACTACCCAGCAATTGCACTACTAGGCATTTATCCACAGGATACAGATGTGATGTTTCGAAGGGACATATGCACCCCCATGTTTATAGCAGCACTATCAACAATAGCCAAAGTATGGAAAGAGCCCAATGTCCATTGATGGATGAATGGATAAAGAAGATGTGGTAAATATATACAATGGAATATTACTCAGCAATCAAAAAGAATGAAATCTTGCCATTTGCAACTATGTGACTGGAACTGGAGGGTATTATGCTAAGTGAAATTAGTCAGTCAGAGAAAGACAAATATCATATGACTTCCCTCATATGTGGAATTTAAGATACAAAAGAGATGAAAATAAAGGAAGGGAAGCAAAAACAATATAAAAACAGGGACGGAGACAAAACATAAGAGACTCTTAAATACTGAGAACAATACTGAGGGTTGCTGGAGTGGTTGTGGGTGGGGAGATGGACTAAATGGGCAAGGAACATTAAGGAGGACACTTGCTGGGATGAGCACTAGGGGTTATATGTAGGGGATGAATCACTGGATTATACTCCGGAAATCATTATTGCACCATATGCTAACTAAGTTGGATGTAAATGTTTTTAAATAATAAATAAATAAATATTTGCCAACCCTCAGAATCTTGAGCTAAACAAATCATTATTTTAAGCCACTCAGTTTTGAGTTGTTTTGTCATGCAACAATAATATAAAACCACATAGATTTGTTACTAATTGCAAAGGTGAAAATATGTGCCATTCAGTGGAGTGATCTGGTGTTGACCACCTTAACTCTCACTGGTGGTAGATAGAACAAGCTAGCATTATTGTTTCCATAGGCAATGCAATATCAAATACATCAAGTATAATTTATTCTTGCCAAAATTGTTTAAGCTGAATCTAACCAGGTCTCTAAACCACCAGTCATGCATATAGGGAAAACAGGAGAAAGAAAAACAGTGATATGGCAGCATGAAGAAATAAGTATTTTATAAGATGATTGGCCTGAGGGCACCTGGGCACTGTGCCCAGAGCCTGCTTAGGATTCTCTCTCCTTCTGCCACGCCCCAGCTCACATGTGTGCATGTGTATGTGCGCATGGGCTCTCTCTCACTCTCACTCACTCTCTCTCTCAAATCAATCAATCAATCAATCAATCAATAAATAAATAAGAGATAATTGGCCTGGACTTTTTAGGAAAGAAAAAATATGTCATAAAAAAAGGAAAGCTAAAGTGATGGAACAGTTCTGGAGGCTGGGAAGTCCAAGATCAAATCACTGGCAGTTTCGGTGTCTGGAGGAAACCTGCTCCCTGGGTCCCAGACAGCCATCTTCTCACTGTGTCCTCACATAGTGGGATGGGGGGGGTGGGCAAGAGAGCTCTTCGGGTCCTCGTTTACGAGGGCATTGATCCCACTCCTGAAGGTTCCACCCTCATGACCCAATCACCTTTCAAAGGCCCCATCTCCTAACACCATTACATTGGGCTTCAGAGCTTCAACATATGAATTTTGGGAAGAACACAAACATTCAGTCTATAGCACCAGTCAACCCACAGACTCATGAGAAGTATTAAATAATTCTCATTTGAAACCACTAAGCTTTGGGATAACATATAACACAACAACGGATAACTGAAACCATATGGTCTTCATAAAAACCCTGTAAGGTAATTGCCATTATTATCCTCATATTGTATAAGAGAAAACTAATGCTTAGGTAGTTTAAATAACTTGTCCAAGATTACAAAGTTCAGAGGTAGCAAAACCAGGAATTAAAATCTACACTGGTTTGGAGCATCTGGGTGGCTCAGTCAGTTAAGCATCCTGATCTTTGTTTTGGCTCAGATCATGATCTCACAGTTTGTGAGATCAAGCCCTGCATTGGGCTTTGCACTGACAGCATGGTGCCTGCTTGGGATTCTCTCTCCCTCTCTCTCTCTGCCCCTCCCAGTCTTGCTTGCTCTCTAAATAAATAAATAAATAAATAAATAAATAAATAAAAATTTTAAATTAAAAAAATTTTAATTAAATAAAATAAATAAAATCTATATTGGTTTGATTCTAGAGCCTGACTCCTAAGTATTATATGACAAAGTTTCTGACCAAGGCCAACTTATGCCCTAGATATTCAGTTATAGAGTAAAAACATTCCTACAGATAATGTATTCAGAACATGAACAAATGACTTTACTGTAGCATTTTTGTCACCTACAGACAACATCTCCAAACCCAGGGCTTTAAAAAAAAAAAAAAAAAAAAAAAAAACACTTTGTCCTGGGGCACCTGGGTGGCTCAGTCGGTTGCGCGTCATGACTTCGGCTCAAGTCATGATCTTGCAGTTTGTGGGTTCAAGCCCCGCGTCGGGCTCTGTGCTGACAGCTCAGAGCCTGGAGCCTGCTTTGGATTCTGTGTCTCCCTCTCTCTCTGCCCCTCCCATGCTCATGCTCTGTGTCTCTCTGTCTCTCAATAATAAATAAATGTTAAAAAAAAAAAATGTTTTAAACAAAACACTTTGCCCTGTACAGCCTTATTAGTGTTCACCCTGGGTAATGCTAGAGCACAGGGGAACACAGAGACTTTTACAAAAAAACAAGCACCCTCCCACAGAGAGTAAAAGGAGGAAGGATATTAATTAGGACCAAACATGAACACTAACATGTGGTCTCAGTTGGTACCATGGTTAAGAAGAAGTCTTTGAAGAAAGATTAAAAACCAATGACAAAAATGATGTTCAGCATCATTAGCCACTATAGGAATGCAAATTAAAACCAAAATGAGATGTAATCACACACCTATTAAAAGAGCTAAAAATTTTAAAGTAGTGACAACACCAAATGCTATTCAGAATGTGGGATATCTGAATCTCCCATACGTTGTTTGTATAACTGTAAAATGGGTGGCCATAGTTTGCCAGTTTCTTAAAAAACTAAACATGCAATTACCATACAACCCAGCAATCACACTCCTAGGCATTTATGCCAGAGAAGTGAAATTTGACTTCTACACAAAAATCTGTACATGAATGGTCATTGCAGCTTTATTTGTAATACCCAAAGGCTGGAAACACCCAAAATGTCCCTCAATAGGTGAATGGTACAATAAACTGTGCTACTTCCACTGCAAGGATACTAATCAGCAATAAATAGGAATGAAATAGTGAAACACATAACTTGGATGGATCACAAGAGCACTATGCTAAGTAAAAAATGCGAATCTGAAAAGTTTTTTTAAAAAAGTCACATGCTGTAGGATTCCACTTATATAATATTCTCAGTGTGACAAAATTGCAGTGATGGAAAACAGATTAGTGGTTGCCAAGAATGAGAGATGGTGGGGAGGAGAGGGGTAGGTGTAACTCTAGAGAAGTAACAGAAGGGAGGGGCAGCTGGGTGGCCCAGTGGGTTGAGTGTCTGACTCTTTTTTTTTTTTTTTTTAATTTTTTTTTTAACGTTTATTTATTTTTGAGACAGAGAGAGACAGAGCATGAACGGGGGAGGGGCAGAGAGAGAGGGAGACACAGAATCTGAAGCAGGCTCCAGGCTCTGAGCTGTCAGCACAGAGCCCAACGCGGGGCTCGAACTCACGGACCGTGAGATCGTGACCTGAGCCGAAGTCGGACGCTCATCCGACCAAGCCACCCAGGCGCCCCGAGTGTCTGACTCTTGATTTCAGCTCGGGTCATGATCCCAGGGCCGTGGGAGGCCCACGTCAGGCTCCACAGTGAGCATAGAAACTGCTTAAGATTGTCTGTCTCTCTCTCATTCTAAAATTAAAAAAAAAAAAAAAAAAAAAGGAACAAAAGTAAACAACAGAGATCTTTGTGATGACAGAGTAGTTCTGCATCTTGATTGTTGTGACTGCTACCCCAATGTACACATGGGATATAATGGCATAGAACTACACACACACATTCTATCAATGCCAATTCCCTAATTTTGATATTGTACTCTAGTCACATAAGTTGTAACCCCTGGGGGAAACTGAGAGAAGGGTATGTGGACTTCTCTGTAATGTTTTTGAAACTTCAAGTGACTTGATAATTGTTTCAAAATAAAAAGATAAGGAAAAAATTACAGTGTAAAATACACCTCAATAAAGTCTGTTTTAAAACTGACAAGAGGAAATGAATATCGTATCTTGTTAATCTCACTTATCTTTTCCCTGGTTCTGATTCTTTTATCTTGTTTAGACCCTATTCTGTGTGTTCTGATTGTGAGCCCAAAAGCGAATTTGTGAAATATGGCATGAAAACGCAGTAAGTGTGACTTTGCATTTAGCCAACAATGACAAAGCCCCAGGCACTGTGTGAGGCCCTGTGGACATGACTAATACCTGAACACATGCTCTGCTTTGCCTCTTTGCACCCCCACGCCTCCCTGCCTCCACACACAGTCCCTAAGCTAGTTCTCTCCCACACTTCATTGCTTGTTCTTGGATCTTTCATCAGAACTTAAATGGAATTTCTGAGAGGAACAGAAAAAGGCAGGAAGCAGAACTCTTTGGTTGCCCCCAGAAAGGAGGAAGGCTCAGGACAAAGAGGGAGGAGGGAATGACTGCAGAGAAACTAAAATTTAGACAGGGGATATGGGAACAGTGGGTGGGCGTGTGTCCCAAGCAAAGGACTTACTGAACAACAGTCCCATAAACTATATTGTGGTGCCAAATTCAAGGCTGTTTATTCTGTGCTGATCTCACTCTGGCAACTCAGATCCCTACCATTATTCCTAAGAAGGATCAGCACAAATCTAATACCCAAGCTGTAAAAGATAGCTCAGACAGTAGTGTTGTCTTTGTAAATACCAAAGACATTCTTTTATTTAGCAGCCTACCATTCTGTGAAGTGCACTGTGAATGCAGATCTCAGAGCAGTCGCTCAGATACAGTGATCAATAGCCATTATTCCAGGCCCCTAGATGTGAGGGACTCACAGAGGAAAAGAGGACATCTGAGATCTGTATCAGCTATTGTGTGAGCTTTTTTTTTAAATCTGAGACTCTCCAACACCAGAAAATACTTATTAAACTTAGGTGTATTCAGCACTATGGTATGCTCAGGGCCACAGAGATGAAATTGCCTTTTCCCTTTGCTCACACGTGCCCTTATGCAGTAAACTCCCCCCCCCTTTTTTTTTCTCAGGGAGTCTGGGTGACCCAGTTGGTTTTAGCTTCCTACTCTTGGTTTTGGCTCAGGTCATGATCTCGTGGTTCATGAGTCAAATGCCTCACGTCAGGCTCTGCACTGACAGTGTGGAACCTGCTTGGGATTCTTTCTCTCCCTCTCTCTGTCCCTCCCTGGCTCTCAGTCTCTCTCAACATAAACTTTAAAAAAAAGCAAACAAAACTTTTTTTCTCATCTCAATCTTATCTTGAGTATTTTTGAATATGCTGAAGTTTAACTGTGATTTCCCCCCCCCCCCCAATCTCTAATTCCCCCAAGGACATCCTGGGTGAACCTAGAATGAAGGCGTAAAAACTGTGCTATCCCTACCAAGGAGAAGTCTGGTCTCTCGGCTCCCAAAAAAAGAATCTGGCTTGGTATTAAATGAGCTCCTTGCCTATTGAGATTTGATAAAATGGACCAATGGTCCTGACTCAAGAATAAGATGGAATGAAGAAGGTGGAATTCAAGTTCCACAACCATAATAGAGACTGTGCCCAACTCACCTTGTGTGTGTGTGCATGCACACATGTGCGTGTCAATGCCTGTGTGTGTGTGTGTGTGTGTGTGTGTGTGTGTGTGTGTTTCCAGCACTTCGTATGGTGTCTGGTATAAAGGGATTATCAATAAACATTTTTTCATTAAATTGAAAGCAGACATGATGGTTTGTCAGGAGAATTCCCTCCTGATTTAAGGCACCTCTGAAACAAATAGAAATACATCCCAAAAGTATATAGGAAACACACTCCTGATTTTGATTTCTCTACCACATGCACAGACTTCTCCAAAATCTTTATCTCCATCCCTGAGCTCCAAATCCACATTTTTAAAAGCCCACTAGACAATGCCTGGATCTGGATGGTGCCTCCCAATAAATATGTCAACCCCAAATCTTCCTGGTCTCCCAAGCTAGACCAGTGGTTTCCAACCTATGAAACAAGCACCTAACAGATCATGGAGTCAGCAGGGTACCAAGTGCAAGTTAATGATGGGGTCAGCCCCAGCCAGGTGCAGGGCACTAAAAGTGCCTCGAAATCAGTCAGCGTTTCACTATCACAATGCATCAGCAATTCTGAACAATGCCAGTGATGAAATACTCCTCCAAAAAAAATATCCAATGAATCCAAGTTTTAAACAATTGCTGTGGTTACTTTCGAGTTTTGGTAATATTTATTTAAGCTTCAAGTTGGACATTTTTATTACTTGCCTTTAATAAACATTGTAATCTGCATGGAATTTAACTCAAAGGACTCTCAGTTGTACAATTGCCCCCAGACACAAGCAGATTCAGTAGCTTTTACCCGCCATTTAGAAAGTTTGCAAAGGTCCAGAATCATTCCAGACTACTTCAGGCACCCTTCATATCTCCGGCCTCTGTGGTACTCTGTATTTCTACATTTAAACAGATTTGACCTAAACAATGATAGCATAGTGATAGTGTCTCAGTCAGCTGACAAAATACCATGGGTGGCTTGAAAAACAGAAATTTATTTTCTCACAGCTTTGAAGGCTGGAAGTCTGAGATCATGGTCCGTTTACAGTGAGGGCTTTCTTCCTGGCTTGCAGATGTCAGCCTTCTCACTGTACCCTCACATGTCAGAGAGAAAGACCACAAGTTCTTTGGCATGAAGTCCCCACCCAAGGGTCAAATATGCTAAGTATACTATGCATGAAGTAATTCCAAGGGATTGAGAAATCAACACAAACGCCAAATGTTATCTGCAAGCATATGTATTTGCAAATACCTGCAAATATCTGCAAATGTTATCTGTATTAATAAATAATACAACTCACATTATATATATGTAGCCACATGCCTGGTCCCTAATTAGTTGACTTCGAGTTAATCAAAAGTAGTATCATCCTGGATGGGCCTGACCCAATCAACTGAGCCCTGTAAAAGAGAGTCTGGAAGTTAGGCTCTCTCTGGTGCTGGCAGTAAAAATCAAATTACCATAAATTCTCCAGCCTCAAGGAAATGAATTCTGCCAACAACTGAGGGGGCTTGGAAGCAGATCTTTGCCTAGTCAAGCCACCAGAAGAGAACATGGCCCTTGCAACTCATTGACTTCAGCCTTGTGAGACCCAAAGCAGAGGACCTAGCTAAGGGGACTCAGTAGCTATTCCCATTCATTTGGAAATTCTGACTTCTGACCTGGATAAACTGTGACAACAGAGGCTGTTATAAGCTGCTAATTTTAAGGCAATGTGTTATACAGCAACAGAAAACCAGTAACAGCAGTTTTTTGTACACAGCAGAATCTCTGACTTCAACTGGCTTAATGAGCAAAGAAATTTATTATCTCATATAACAGGAAGTCCAGAAGTACTTCAGACTTCAATTTGGTTTGTTCAGAGGCTGCATTCTGTCATCAAAGATCCAGATTCTTTGCATCCCACCACTGTGTTACCCTAAGTGATGTTTGATCTTCAGATAGTTGCAAGATGGCTCCAGTAGTCATATAGGTGTCACATTCAGAAACATCCAGAGGATAAAAAAAGAGTGTTAATTTGTAAGGCATTTTCAGAAAGAGTAAGGAAACTTCCCAGAAGCTCCTCAGATTTTCATTCCTGTCTCATTGTCCACAGCCACATGCCCATTCCAAATCAGTCACTGACTGGGTGAAAAGGACTAGGAGAAATGGGGAGAAAAGACTAACATGTCCACTACAACCCTTTAATCAAAGAGTTTACAAAAAAAGGACAGAAGTATGAAATGTCCACAAACACTGAGATTGCTCTGCAATCAGTGATAAGAAATCAGAGACAATGAAGTAATAACATGTCGGAGAGCAGCAAGGAGCAAGAACATTGCAAGAGACATACAAGGTGAACAAAACAAATGATGAGAGAAGAGATATCCACACCAGACCCATTGCCTAAGGGTTTTCCATCAATTCCATAGAATTAGAAATTAGTATCAGGGCGCCTGGGTGGCTCAGTTAGTTGAGTATGTGACTTTGGCTCAGGTCATGATCTCACAGTTCATGGGTTCAAGCCCTGCATCGGGCTCTGTGTTGACAACTCAGAGCCTGGAACCTGCTTCGGATTCTGTGTCTCCCTCTCTCTCTGCCCCTCCCCTGCTCATGCTCTGTCTCTCTCTCTCTCTCTCTCTCAGAAATAAACATTAAAAAAAAAAAAAAGAAATTCGTATCAAAACTTTGCACATCACTGATTATATGTACAATTTAATGACATAGTAATTTGCATACAATTATTATTGCTATATAGGTCTGTGTCCCAAGCTTCATAACTCCTTCTGGTATGGTTACAGATAATTTATGATAAAATATTAAAGGCATAAAAAGTAAATTATATGTAACTATACATTTAATGAATTGCCTGAATTGAAGAACAAGAAATTGCAAAAATATTTTAACTATTCTGGAAAACACAAGATATATAGAAACCTGCTCTCCCTTAAATAGGAGGTAGAAGATACACCTGTATCTTATCATCGCGATGTGGAAATGTTGAGGTGCAGAGCCAACAGCCAAGAATAATTCTTATGGGCACCTGGGTGGCTTAGCCTGTTAAGCATCCAACTCTTGATTTTGGCTCAGGTCATGGTCTCACCATAAAGGGATGAAGCCCCATGTCAGGCTCTGACTCTGCACTGGCCAGGGAGCCTGCTTGAGATTTTCTCTCTCCTTCTCCCTCTGCCCCTCCCCCTCCTTCTCTCTCTCTCTCTCTAAAAAAAAAAAAAAAAAGTAAATTTTTAGACATCTTCATGCACGAAGGTGGCTTTATTAAAGCAGGGGACAGGACTGTAGACTGAAGAGCTGCACTGGGATTGTGAGGGGTTACTGATTATATACTTGGGAGTTGGGGGAGGTAAAGGTAAGGGGAACTTTCCAAAGGGATTTTCACCATGCTGAAGAAGGCTCAGAGCATCCTGGAAGCCTAGCTATTGTCAAGTTAAGGTTGTTTTCCGCTCTAACAAAGCATTAATTTTAAGACAGTAGGGAGTTCCTGGAAGAATGTCTTACTCTCCTTGTCTCAAGTATTTGTCAATGGGGTGCAGGTTAGAAGGAAATTTATCTGCATTTCTTTGCCTTTGTTTCCCCACATCAATCACATTGTACACCTTAAACACTGATGTCAGTGTCATCTCGATAAATCTGAAAACGGTTTTTAAATTTTTTTAATAGGTAAAAGTGAGCTATTCAATCTTAAGAACGTTTAAGAAATAAATCTTGACTAGAATATCCCTTTGTTTCCCTGAGAATGGTGACGCTCTGAAGAATACAGGTAGAAATTAAGAGAGTAAATTATGGGGCAAGGAGGGAGAGAAGGGGATCTAGACAGTAGTCTTCTGGCTTTTGCCTGGTCCCCCTTCCAATGAAAGATTAATGGTGTTCAATGACCTGCCACTTGTCCCCATTGCCCTCAGGAAATGGTGACTGATAGGAATGCAGAAGGGAGAAAACAAGCTGAACCCAAGGCTGCTTTCCACAAGCAGGGAGGTCCCCTTTCCCTTTTTATCGTATTACCACTCTGATTTTGTTACTCGCTGTGGATCTCAAAGTCCACCCCATTTTCTGATCTCACCATTGAGTTTTCTAGGATGATCTGGGGCTTGGGCGTTAAGGGCAGAGGCAGAAGGGGGGCAAACGGAGAAAAAGAGACAAGGATGGAAAAAGAAAGCTGCTGCTGGGGTCGTCCAGCCTTCCCGGTTCCTACTGCCCCTCCCCAGCCGGGCCTTGCGGACTCACGGGAAGCACACGGGCCAGCCTTTTAAGAGCTCGCGGGCGTCTGGTGGACACAAGGGGTCCACCCCGCGGAACAGGAGGCCCCGCTTAGCGCAGGCAGGACGCGGGTGCGGAGAGGTGTGAGGCACAACGCAGCCGCCAGAGGGCACGGGCGCCTCAAGTCCTCCCGCGATGGCGTCGCCACCACCAGGCAGGGAAGGTGGTCCGCCAGCGAGCCCGCGGGGAGAGCGGGGCCCCACCCGCCCCCGAGCTGCGGGCCTCGGCGCACCGCACACAGTTCCTCCATTCCTAGCCGCCCGAGGGCCCCGATCCGCGCTCGGAGGGTGACCTCGACTCCCGGGCGGGGTCGGAGGACGCTGTCAGCTCCGCGCCCATCTCGCGATCCCAAGCCCTCTCCGAGCCGGAGGCCTGCGAGGAGGTGGCGGTGGCCCCGTGTTCCGAGAGGAACGCCCGGAGGCCAGGCCGGGGGTCAGCATACCCCAGCATCCGGCCGCCGCGGAACAATGGCCGGAGGGGCTGCGGCGGGCGCCGAGGAGCCCGGGCGCCGGGGAGCTGGAAGCCCCGCCCCTCCGCCGGCTCCCTGACAACGCGGGCCGGGCCGCGCCGCCTGCTCCCCGCCCCTCGGCGCCCGGCACCAGGCGGGGCCCCGGTGGGAGCGCTGCAGCCGCAGCTGCTGCTCTGCAGAGCGGGGCCCGGGGTCGGGGCCGGGGAGCCCTCGTTCCCACTTTTCTCCCGCCGCTATGAGCCAGGGAAGTCCGGGGGACTGGGCCCCCCTCGACCCTACCCCGGGACCCCCGACGCCCCCCAACCCCTTCGTGCATGAGTTACATCTCTCCCGCCTCCAGAGGGTTAAGGTAAAGTGTGAGCGGTGGGCGTCGGGAGGACTCGTGGAGGTAGGAAAAGGAGGTTGTTTAAAGCCCAGGAAAAGATGGGGATGGGGATCCAGAAAAGAGGTGGGTGAGAAGCGTGGGGGGCGGGAGTTCGGGGGAGCACACGTGGGGGCGGCAGTGGATGGGCGAGGAGTCCTTGGAGAGGGCGCGGGATGGGGCGATGGATAGCTCGAAGGTGTGGAAGAATGGACAGGGCGAGGACGGAGAACTGCAGAGGACCCGGGGGAAGGGGAGACGGAAGATACTGGGAATGCGGTTTACATCCTGCGGAGGCCGATGAACTAGGATGGAGGTGGCGGCTACGGAAAGCCGGCGGTGGGGGTGGGGGCGTACTGAGTGCTTCTCGGAGGCTCGGAATTAGAGGGAAGAGGTTTCTAGACCCAGAGCCTGCGCCCCTTTGGCCATCCAACACCCCCCCCTTTCCCACTCCCCCCACCCCTGCACTGCAGCACCTCCTGGTGGGGGGTAGGGCGGCTTCGAAAGGGGCAGGCTACAGGAAGTGGAGGGCCGCACCAGCCTAGGGGGAACTGGGGAAGGGTGTGGGAAGGGAGTGTCCAAGGTTTCTGCTGCCCTCACCGCCCCAAGGCTGGCTCCTGGGGCTCGGTTTGTTTACCTGCGCTCTCCCTAGGGCAGCCCAAGGAGTCACCCTGGCTCCTGGCAACCCCTACCCTGCGGAATAGGGCCAAGCTCTTGTTTCCCCCATACTCCAGCCCTGGGGGAGTGCTGGTGAGTTGCACTAGTCTGGCCTGGGCCTAAAAAGTGGACCTCTGTGTGTTCCAACTCTACACCTCCCAGGGCCAAAGTAGAAAGAACTGTGCACCTGGCTTCTGTTGGACAGAGTAGCTATTTATGGAATGCGACGTGGGGGGGAGGGACTGTCTCCAGCCTACGCTACATCAAGCACTGTGCTGGGCCCTTCCATAGGGGTTATCATTAAATGCTCTTAACAGCCTTACCAAGTGCCAGGTGCATTTTATGACTTTTAGGTAGGGTGGGGACCAACCGAAAGATATAAAACATTTAGGTCCGATCCTATTAATGAGGCCCTTAATCCTATCTGTTACCCTTTTGCCCCTTACTGGTATCTTCATCTCATTTTGGATTCCAATCCATCTTCTGTTCCCACACCACCTGTCTCCTGATCTGCAGGCGGTGACAGCTCTCTATTCCATCCTTGTGGGAGAAGGGAAGCAGTGGGGAGCGAGTCTCCCAGTCCTGAAGTGGCATTCTCTCCCACCCTTTGCAGTTCTGCCTCCTGGGGGCACTGCTGGCCCCCATCCGAGTGCTTCTAGCCTTTATCGTCCTCTTTCTCCTCTGGCCCTTTGCCTGGCTGCAAGTAGCTGGTCTCACCGAGGAGCAGCTTCAGGAACCAATTACAGGATGGCGGAAGTAAGTGGAGCATCAGCCCCCAGAGACCCTACTTCTCACTTCTCTTCCCTGTTACCCATTCTGCTCCCTCTTTGAGAAGAAAAGGAGGGAGGGTTCTGAAGCTCTGCTACCCATCTTAGGTAGGCAAGATGAGTCAGCCAGGCTCACACCTGGTCCCCAGGACCGCAGCTCTAAGTGAGGCACCCTGATGTGTCCCAGAGGAGGCAGACTTCAGCCCTTGGCAGAGGATAGAGGACAAAAGAAGGGCAGCTGCTTTTCTGGGTGCCCAAGCCTGGGAGAGAGTGAGGGAAGGGACGGAATCACTGCCGCTGCTCATGGCCAGCCTTGCCCCACAGGACCGTGTGCCACAATGGGGTGCTGGGTCTCAGCCGCCTGCTCTTTTTCCTGCTGGGCTTCCTTCGAATTCGAGTTCGGGGCCAGCGGGCCTCTCGCCTTCAAGCCCCCGTCCTTGTTGCCGCTCCCCACTCTACTTTCTTCGACCCCATTGTCCTGCTGCCCTGTGACCTGCCCAAGGTTGTGTCCCGTGCTGAGAACCTTTCTGTGCCTGTCATTGGAGGTGAGAGAGTTTAATAAGAGGGGTAAAGGGGAGAGATGACCACTCTGAGCAAAAAAGGCAAGAATCAGAGATGCTGTGGAGAGAACTGGCCTCCAGGGGGAAGGGAGAAGTTAGAAGGGATACGGACTGATGCTGGCCAATGAGATTCATATGGACACCTTTTGTGAACCAACCTCTTAGATGCTGAGGGCTGGTGCTTAGAGGGTTGGAGGGATCTCTGATCAGTTCCCTAAGGACAATATACAATAAAAGCCAATGAGATTCAAATGGACACCTTTTGTGAACCAACCTCTTAGATGCTGAGGGCTGGTGCTTAGAGGGTTGGAGGGATCTCTGATCAGTTCCCTAAGGACAATATGCAATAAAAGGAGTGTCCCTGTGGCAAAGAGACAACTGAGAAGCATCTCCATACTGTTGAGGGAGTGGAGGGTACAGGTGTAAATGCCCCTGGGAAGGAACCAAATGATTCCTTGTATCCTGTCTGGATCCCAGCCCTTCTTCGCTTCAACCAAGCCATCCTAGTATCCCGGCACGACCCGGCTTCTCGGCGCAGAGTAGTGGAGGAGGTCCGAAGGCGGGCTACCTCAGGAGGCAAGTGGCCCCAGGTGGGTAAGGGTCTGAAGAGCTTCTGGCCTTTTATATACTCCCAAAGAGACTTCTCTCTCCTCTCGCCCCTTCAAGCTACCCCTCCTCATTCTGATCCCTTGTTTTTTTCCCCCAGGTACTATTCTTTCCTGAGGGCACCTGTTCCAACAAGAAGGCTTTGCTTAAATTCAAACCAGGTGAATAAATGATAGTGGGTGATAGGGTGGTAGGAAAAAAGGAGCCCCAGATTTAGAGAGTCTGGACCAACCCAAGAAGTGGAGTGGGATGGCAGGGAAGAGAGATGGGAGACTTCCTAGCTAACCCTGAAAAGTCTCCAGGAGTCAGAAAGAAACTTATCAATGAAATGGAGCAAGGCCAGGTGTTATTTCAGACCTGTCCCAGACCCCAACACTTCATGCCTTCTAGCTATCTGAATGAACTAACCTCTGCCTGGGGGGGTGGGGGGTGGAAATGGGATTCAGGAGCCTTCATCGCAGGGGTTCCTGTGCAACCTGTCCTCATCCGATACCCCAACAGTCTGGTGAGTCTGAGTCTAAGAATGGAGGGTGGGGTGCACAAATCCACCCTAAATGGGAATCAGTGAAAACTTCCGAGTGTCATGGTGGGATGTGCATGTGGGGCTGGGGCGGGGCCTCTGCCCAAAGAGAATGGGCCAGCTCCCAGGGAAGAAAAGGAATGCCTTTCTCCCCTCACCTCTGCTTCTCCTGTAGGACACCACCAGCTGGGCATGGAGGGGCCCTGGAGTGTAAGTCTTGGTGTTGGTTCCTGGGGTGAGGGTGGGGAGCAGGGCCCATCAGAGAATTCCTGGCCCGCCTTCCAATCTCCAGACAAGGCCAATGGACCTTCTTCATTCTCAGATTGAGAGAACTCTAGAGAAGGGCATGCCCATTTCCCTGTTTTGTTCTGATCTCCAGGTATAACCTGGAAGTGCTTTCAGCCATCCCACCTAATCATTCCTGCTGTGATTACAGCTCCTTTTAACTTCCTGTCCCATGTTTCTAAGTGATCTTCTCCATCAGCCATCCCTTCCTGAAAACCAGCAGGTGTGCCTCACCTTTTGTGCAGTCACTCACACCTCTTCCAGCAGCTCTTCCTCAGGCATATGCCTGCTGGCACTCGCTCTCTCTTTCCCTACCACCTTCTGGCCCTTTCCTCTGTCTCCCTACTGCATATTCATCCATCTGACTATGTGGTTAGGAGTCTGTTTTTATATGAATAGGCAGAACTTTCCCACTCCCCTCCTCAGGGTGGGAAGACCCCTAGTTAGAGATTGGTGAGCATCTGAGGTCTCTCTTCTCTTAGACTTAAAGTCCTCTGGCTCACAGCCTCTCAGCCCTGCAGCATCGTGGACGTGGAGGTATGACATCCCCTACCACCCCTACTACCACCATGGGTGGGATAGGGGAATGGGCATCGGCCGAAGGGGATGAGAGTGGGAGTGGTCACCCATAGCTTTGAAGTCCTGATGTGTGTGTGTATGTGGTGTGTTTCAGTTCCTCCCTGTGTACCACCCCAGCCCAGAGGAGAGCAGGAACCCCACCCTCTATGCCAACAATGTCCAGAGGGTTATGGCACAGTGAGTTACCACAAAATATTTCCTGGAGCAGATACACAGGGCATAGGAACCACAAGAGGGGTGGAGGGCTGAGGTTCCAAGGCAAAGATAGGGGAGTGGGCAGTGGGATGGACTCTGAACGGTTGATACTTGGGGTGGGGGGGCGGTTAAAGGGGCCTGGTCTCCTCTCCCTGTTCAGCAGCCCAGACTCGGTAGTGACCCCTCAGAAGAGTCTTCTTCCTTGCTCCCCCTCCATTCCATCACTCTTCATCCTCTAGGGCCCTGGGCATTCCAGCCACTGAGTGTGAGTTTGTAGGGAGCTTGCCTGTGATCGTGGTGGGCCGGCTGAAGGTAGCACTGGAGCCACAGCTCTGGGAACTGGGAAAGGTGCTTCGGAAGGCTGGGTAAGTGACCTTGAACATAAGAGTATGGTCAGTGTCACTTATACATAGAAAAAAAAAGAAGAGGGAGAAATGGGAAGAAGGAAGGAAAGTTTTGTTTTGTTTTGTTTTGTTTTGTTTTTCTTAGTTTATTTATTTATTTTGAGAGTGAGAGAGAGAGAGAATCCCAAGCAGGCTCCACACTCAGCCTGACTCGGGGCTCATTCCCACAACCATGAGATCATGACCTGAGCCAAAATCAAGAATCAGATGCTCAACCAAAAGGGCCACCCAGGCGCCCAAGGAAGGAAAATCTTTTAAAAAATAATAATAAATAAGAGGGAAGGTAGAAGAATTTTTTTTAAGATAATGGAGTAAAAGAATTGGTAAAAAGTAAGGGAAAGATATTTAATAACCCCAGTGAGGAAAGGAGGAATGGCTCTCAAGGGACTGTGAGTGAGAGTACATCTTAGAAAAACACCAAATATGTCTGTGGTGGGAGAGCTGCGGCCAAGGTCGTGTGTCCAGGAAGAAGCTGAGTAAGCTGTCTGCCTTCAACAATTCTGTTGTAGGCTGTCCCCTGGCCATGTGGACGCTGGGGCAGAGCCGGGCCGGAGTCGAATGATCAGCCAGGAGGAGTTTGCCAGGCAGCTACAGCTCTCTGACCCCCAGACGGTGGCTGGAGCCTTTAGCTACTTTCAGCAGGTAAAGGAGCTGGGACACAGAGGCCAGAGCCTGGGCACTGCCCTCCAGGCTGATGTGCTCAGGACTTCAGGACACTATCCAGTTGGCCCCATGGGTGGCCAGTTTGGAATCTGCACTGTTGGATGGCCATCTCCTGAGGTCTGCTGGGGGATTCGTTTTTTATAGAGTATCCAGTGCATTGAGGAACAATGTTTTAATCATTGTGGAAAGGAGCAGTGGAGAACTAATCGGTCAGTGAGGTCCATAAGTTTTTTAAGCTACTTTAGGGATTGGCCAAGATGGAGGACCAGATGACCTTGTGGGGTACCTGTGTGTGTTTCAGGGAAGAGTCATGAAGGTTGGATGGGAAGGTGACCTATGGAGGAGACAACATGGGACAGGTTAGACAGAGACGAGTGGGAGCCTCAGATCTCAGCGATACTTTTTAAAGATAGCCCGTGGCTGCTTAGGGGATTCCTGAACTATCTCAAGAATTTTGGTACTCTGTATATTTCCTGGGACTTAACTAGGTTTTCCTGTTGAATTATAATAATCCCAAAAGATTCTTAAGGTTTGCAAACAGCCACCACTGGCCCCAAAGAGCTCTTTTTGGTGCAAACTGTGGCTCTCAACACCCTCTAGAGAGGGACAGAGTGACCCAGGTGTGTTGATTGCTTAGACTGGGGCAGACTTTCCCTGAAAGGAGCTTCTCTGCTTAGTCTCTAGCATAGCTGAATAGCATGGCTCCGCTGGGGCAGCATCCTCCTTGGGGTTTTTTATGCCGGTGGCCCCCTGTCAGTCTGTCAGACCAGTTCTCCAGCATTGGCTGAGTCAGAAGAGAACCAGTTATTCCAGCTTAGCATATGTCAGAAACTTGGTGGTAACTTCAGCATTCCTGAGGGATTCCCTCACGTTCGTAGGAGATTCCCTAGAGGAGAGTTTTGTCACCAGGTGACTTGGGGGTGGCTTGAGCATGACCAAGAGAAATGCTGGGAATCCTGGTGAGTTTAGGGCTTCGGGTTTTGAGGGAAGCAGACAGAAGATCATCATCCCTGTTCCTGCTGAGAAGAGGGAGGAGCCAAAACCCAGGGCAAGAGGGAGGACACAGGGTTGGTCCTCATACTGCCCTGGTTTCTCTTTCACCATCTAGGATGCCAAGGGTTTGGTGGACTTTAGAGATGTGGCCTTGGCACTGGCAGCTCTGGATGGGGGCAGGAGCCTGGAGGAGCTGACTCGCCTGGCCTTTGAGGTATCAGGAAGGTGGAGGGACGTGTGGTGGCCATGCCTACCCCACCCAAAGGCCTGTATGCACTGCTGCTCCCAGTACCTTCTAGATAGTAGGTGCTGGCTATGCACCGCAGTGCCTCCCTGTCTCACCTACAGAGCCCCAGTGCCTCTGTGTCGCAGCCTTGCTGGGAACAGGGCAAGGGCAACAGCTGTGAAGTTTACAGTTCTGCAGAACGGGCCAGGGTGAGGGTGGCAGGGGAGACGGGGGAGCCTGTCAGGCAGACCTGCAGGGCGGTGTGGGGCTATGGCCTGAGGACAGTGCTTGACTTGCTGTCCCTTTCTGTCCCAGCTCTTTGCCGAGGAGCAAGTAGAAGCACCCGACCGCCTGCTGTACCAAGACGGCTTCAGCACCATCCTGCACCTGCTGCTAGGGTCACCCCGCCCTGCTGCTGCGACTTTGCATGCTGAGCTGTGCCAGGGGGGACCCCACCAGGGCCTCTCCCTCTGTGAGTCACTGCCTCCTCTGCCAGGACGGCTCGGGCCATCATCAGCACAGGCTGGGAGAGGGTGCTGGGGATCCTCGTACAAGAGGTGAGGCTGGGAAGGCAGAGAAGACATAAGCTGGGACTTGAGAAGTGAAGCAGAAAGGAGAGGGACAAGACATACCAATTCCCAAAACGAGCTGGCCTCCCTCTTCCTCTCCTTCCTGGATGGTTTTACCTTTCCACCTTTGCCCTTCTCACTCTTTCTTACCCGTTCAGGTCAGTTCCAGGACTTCTCCCTCCACGATCCGCTCCACGGGAAGCTCTTCAGCACCTACCTGCGCCCCTCCCAGAAACCACATGCCTCATCCCCAGGCACCCCCACTGCTCTGGCCAACGGGACTGTGCAAGCTCCCAAGCAGAAGGGCGACTGAGCGCCTCGACCTCCCCAGCTTGCCTCCGGCCTACCCTGTGCCTCAAGCCCATTTGCTCCTGCTTGATTTTTTTGTTATTGTTGTTTTTTTTAATTTGATTTTCATTTTTTTTGTTTGTTTGGTTTTTTTTTTTGTAAGAAACTATTTTATATATAAATATAAATATATATCTATATCTATTTAAAAAAAAAAAGTAAGGCCGTTACATTGGTGATAACAGCTGGGAACGAAAGGGATTAATGGTTGTAGACTGCCCGTTGGAAGATCCCAAAGGTTCCCAGGGTCAGTCCTCTTGGCCACTGCTGAATGAATCCTCACTTCAGTTGGACTGGACGGAGCTTTTTCCTGCACAGAAATCCTGCAAATCTCACATCCTCCTCTCCTGCTGTCAAACCTTACATATGCACATTTTAACAGGCTTCCTCATGAACCTCTTTTCAGCCTATTCCCTCTTGTTCTGTCCTCATTAGAAATTAAAAAATAGCTGACTACCATTTTACATTTAATAATCCTACTGAGAATGATGCCCCCTCCCGTGGTGGGAGCAGAGAGCTGTGTCAGTAGCAGCCAAGCCTCCACCCTGCAGCTGAGACTAGCCTTAGGAGGGTGTTTTATGCCAGAGGATAAACAGTTAAGTCTCTTCCTTCCAGCCCCTTTTTGAGGCGAGGGAACAATAAGCAACCCCCACGCCCCTTAAAAAGATGGTGTGGAAAATTAATTAGATTCAGAAAATTAGATATCTAACCCAGAGACCTGACAGGTTTAAAAAAAAAAAAAAAAAAATCTTTCCATCTTACAGATTTTTAAAGGGAGATGGATAATGATGGCCTGTCCTGGGAAGAACTGCCAGCTTCAAGTCTAGGCTTTTCATGAGTAGGGGGAGAAAGTGATCACTGGGACTTCTCACTCCTGGAGCTTGTCAGGGAGCCTAGATAAGGCTGGAGGCGGGAGTGGTATCTAGATCCGGTGAATCTGGAGCCACCTCCACCTTCTTTCTTCTTTTCAGCACCACACCCCATCTAGCAGGGAACACGCAAATACACAAGGACACACTGCAAGCATTTTCCAACAACCGGAAAATCTTTATTCTTTTTCCCCATACAACTCCTTTCAAAGGTACTTCACCTCCCACCAAGGGGACCACCTTCAACCTAGCCAGTGTGGCCTCCCTTCCCACACTCACTACTTTTGCAGAACAACGAAATAACATGGGGTTGAGAACCAGTCTATTGGTACGCAGCCAGGGTGAAATCTACTCTGGGGCCCCCACCTTCAAGGGATCAGCAGGTGGGATCGTTTGGTCCTGCTGTCCCCTAGTGGCTGCGCCGTCTTTTCTTCCTTCTGCCAGTAACAAAAGTATCACGCCGCCTTTTACGGGGCTGTGAGGCCCGAACCACCTCCAGAGCCAGGGGTTTCTCTCCAGAGACACCAAGATCAGTAGTTGTCTTATAGGGCCTCTTGTCAGCAGGAGCTGAACTTCCACTGAGTGTTCTCTTCCCAGACTTGGTCACAGGATATGGAGGCTGGCCAAGGCCCCTCACCTCAGCGGAGAGGGAGCTGGATGCTCTCTGGACCCCCTGTCCTCCCGTGGAGGGCAGTGGGCCTGAGACAGAGTGAAGACTGAAGGGAGGCCCCCTGGGAGACAGGCTAAGTTTAGAAGCCAAGAGGTAGGCAAATCTGGCAAGTTCCTCATCTTCCCTCTCCTCCTTCTGCTCTTCCTCCTCCTTTCCTTTGGCCCCATCTGTTGAGCTGCATGTTTCACTGACAGGAGAAGCATCTCTCAGAACTAAGGCATCCCTGGCTACCCATCTAGAGAACATGCTTTCAAGGCCCTGGTGAGGAGACATTGATTTGGGAGTCCCACGTGCATAAGAGTCTTGATTCCCTGGTAAGGGAGCAAGGTCTTGGGGCTTGGATACGTCAGTATCCTCCCTGTGCTCTCCTTGGGGGTCATAAGAATTAACATTTGGCAGGCAGGTATCCTGAATGACCCCTAGATGGAGGCCACAGGCATCTCCAATATCTAGTATGTCGACCTGTTCTATGGTTTCCAACAGAGGAGAGAGGGAATTGCCACTGCTCCCCGCCTCTAGGCTGACCTCAGGGAAGGAGGAGATCCCCTGGGTCCCCAGCATAAAGATATTGCCTTGACATGCAGGCTGAAGGGTTTCTTTGGGAGCCCCCAGTGTGGGGGTGCTGATACTACTCTCCAGCATTGGGGGGCAGCCTTTAGCCCACAACTCACTGGGATCCCCTGTAGCCTCAGGGCTCTGTTCTCTATTTCCTTTAGACCCCAAGGATGGGCTCTTGGCCCTCAGAGGTCTGGGCAGGCTGCTATAGTTTCTCTTGTGCACAGCTGCTGTGCCGTCTGTGCCTCCATGGGGAACTGCAGTGCTCCCCCCTTCCCCAGGTGCTGTGGTTTCTCCAGGACCCAGAGAAATGTTGCCTCTGGAGCCCAGTGCCTGGCAGTCACCCTGATGCTCAGTGACACATTCCCTGGAAGTGGAGTTCACATGGAAGTTCTCTATAACCTCCTCAATCTCTAAGGGCAGCTCCAAGCCCACAGCATCCAGCTCACTGCTCAGCCAAAGTCCTGGACTGAGAGAGGCTCTGTCCCCATCCCCGTCCCCAGTTTCTTTAGGGGAAGGGCTCTGATCATAACTCTGAACTACAGGAGGACCTTTGTCGTCTCCCCACTCTGTCATTTCCTGGGACTCTGCTAACAGCTCCTCCCCTTGAGGAAGCGCTCGGAGCCCCTCTAGCTGCTGTCCCGTCTGCAACCCCACAACCCGCTTTTCTAACCCCTGTCCTTGCAGAAGGGCCAGCCCTGCAAATCCGACATCCAAACTGGGAACCATCTCCAGCAGGGGGCCTTCCTGCCAACAAAGGGGCAGAGTCTCTGAAGTGCTGTCCGATACCAGGGAGTGCCCAGGAGACCTAGCACCTCCCAGGTGGCCATCCTGATGTGGGCATATTTGATCTGTCACCTTCCCAGACCCTCTCCTCTCCATATTTAGGGACCCTCGAAATCCCTGCACAGCTGTAAGTTCTGGCTGCAGGTCCCAGCTGCTGGGAGATGGCAGAGCATTCCCATCTCTGCGCATCCCCCTCCGGCCATCCGGAGCCCGTTTTCCTGGGAAAACAGCCTTTCCAAGGCAAACGGTGCTGTCCCCCGCCACCCGAGGCCCAGCTGAGGGCCGAAGCCGCCCACCTCCATCTTCGTCCTCATCAGAAACGGAAGGACTGGAGTCCGATTGAGCTCCGCTACAACCCGGAGATGCCTCTGCAGCCTCCTCTTCCAAGGCCAGGAGTCGCTTCTGGACCAGCTGGAAGCAGAATGGACAAGCATTGTTCTGTAAATGGTTGTGAGAAGGAGTAGCTGAGGGGGTGGTGAAGAGATGGTACTTAGGGCAGGGAATGGAAACAGGTGGCATAAGTCACAGTATCAAAAACAGATACCGTCGCTCTTTTCTCCCTTCTCGGGCCTTCCTTCCATGCTTTGACCCCTTATGCTCGCTCCCCTTCTCCTATGTTTCCACAATCCCTTGCCTACTTGTTCTGCACCCAAACCTCAATCCTGAAGCTGTCTCCAGAAGCCATACCATCCAAGACCGTGTAGAGTTCGATAAAATTATACAAGCTTTTTATTCTGTTATTCCCTACCTCCCAGGTTTACCTGGGCAAGACTGAGCCCCTCTTCTTGCTCTAGTTCCTCAATTAAGGCCAATGGATCCCTCTGCTGCTCTGGGGACAGCAGATCTGCCAGAAATTGAGGATGAATGACGGCCTCCACCTGGAGAACAGAAGGAAAAGTGATCTGAGTCCTTGACAGAAAGTAACCTGTGAACCAAGAAGCTCTGGAGAAGAAGCCATGTCTCCACCCCTCCTCCCCTGGGGTTGTTATTAACCGCGACCACCACCAGCTATGCACATTCACAACCTAGGAAGACAGTAGGAAGACAGCCTAGCTCCTAACTGCCTCGGGCAAAACCCTAGGTCTTTGGTGCCCTGGTGTTTCCACCCCAGGATCTGTTAGAAACCAGACACCCAGGTCCGACCCACCTTGGAGACAAAGACCTCCTGAGAACAAAGCTCCTCGATGTAGCCTAGGAGGCCTGGATCTGGATACATCCCTTCCTCCTCCTCCTGCTGCTGCTCTTCTTCCTCTTCTTGTTTTCCATCTGACCCCCCGCTGGCCAAGTGACTCCCCACCAGCCCTTCCATGATGTCAGTATACTCTTTCACAGCTTCTGGTGGGATTTCCTTGGGTACCTCAGGAAGCGGAGGCCTCTGGGTTTTGCGCTGCCGCCGACGGGGGGCCCGGGCCTTGGAAGCCACCTTTTTGGGAATGTACGCTAAGGGAAGAGACGGAAAGGAGGAACACAAGGTGGCACAGAGACTGTGGCTTCTGCCTCCCGACCTTGTGTTTGTAAAGGGCAGCAACCTGGGTACACTGAAATGGTTACAGGCTAGATGAGGCCTGAAACGGTACCAGCCCAAAGGAGAAGACTGTGGAGCTAGAAGGTCTAAGAGGATCACTGTATGAGGCATCTGGAAACCTCTGAAATTCCAAGAAGTCCTCTTATCCAGCCCCCATTTCTTAGGCAGATGAAGTATTATGTGCCTCATTCATGGACAGTCTCAATTAGAGACTAGTTGGTCTCCTTGGCCAAGATCAAAGTTTGGGACAAAGGGAAACGGAGAACCCAGCCTCCTATGTATGTCCTGTTTGGAACATCAATGGCACTCCCTGGAGGGAAAGTGACAGAAGCAAGGGCAATGCCTTCCCTAGTCCATGACTGGCTCTGTGTACGCCTCCCTTTGAGCCTTTGGCCCAAGGCTCCTATTTGGAATTGGGTAGCCTTACCTGGCTGCTGGCTAGCCTCAGGGGCCAAGAGCCCTGGAGGATCAAGTTTCAGAGAGGCTGCCGGAGGCAGGCCCTGGGACCCGTTCATCAGCTGCGTGTTCTGAATCTGCATCTCCTCCTCGGCCTCAAACTCCATGAACCTGCAGAGGGTGAGGAAGGCCTGGAAAGTTCTCAGAAGGTCAGACACTGGGAGGGGGTTGCTCACAGATGGCCAGATAACAATTCTGGAGAAACATCACAAGGTCTCCACAAAGTCCCTTATGTGCAATCATCACTTAGGAAGCTTGTTAAGAAAATGAATGGTCTAGGGGCGCCTAGGTGGCTCGGTCAGTTAAGCGTCCGACTTCAGCTCAGGTCATGATCTCACGGTCCGTGAGTTCGAGCCCCAAGTCGGGCTCTGTGCTGACAGGGCTCTGTGCGGACCCTGGAGCCTGTTTCGGATTCTGTGTCTCCCTCTCTCTCTGCCCCTCCCCTGTTCATGCTCTCTCTCTGTCTCAAAAATAAATAAATGTTAAAAAAAATTAAGTAAAAAATACATACATAAATAAATAAATAAAAAGAAAATGAATGGTCTAGAACTTGTAAAGCTTCTCCAGAACAGAACCATGGCTTTCACTTCTATTTCATACCCTATCTCGCCCAGCATCATGGAGGGTATACAGCAGCAATTAATTCAGGCTTGTTGAAGCCAGTCAGGCCTCTGCCAAAGCCTAGCAGGACCCCACCAGCCAGCCCATAGGGCCTGGGGTTGCAATTTAAGGCAGTTCCTACCAGGAGGCAGTACTGAGATCCGAGTCCTCAGCCTTGCAGTGGGATCCTACAAGAGTAATTCTGGGAGATACAGGTCCAGAAAATTTGGGGGTTGGAAATGGAAGCTAAGCTTTGGAGGAAAGAGTTCATCTTCCTTAAGAGTTACTTCTTTAACCAAGGAGATTATCATGGAAAAATGGGGAATATGAGCCAGGAGACAACTCTGGGCACCCAGGACCCTCCTCTGACCAACCTATGCAAGCACCAGGCCCTCCCTGGGATAACAGGGTAAATGATTTCTGTGATAAGTCCTTCACAGATATATACTCTTTCCAGAGGAGGCATGGTCTCAAAGTCTGCATCAATAGCCACTTGCTGCTACCTGGTCAGTGAGATAGGAAAGAACCCGCCTAGTAGGGCTTACCTCCCCATTGCTAGGTCCCTTTAGCAAGGAATTTTTACACCCATTGGGTTCCAACCCCATTCTAAGAACTTCAGTATCAAGGACCTATATAATTCAGAATCTGGAGGAGGGAGAGCTTCCAAGGGACAGGAAAACCCAAGAGTCAAGGTGGTGGAAGCAGTGAGAATCCAGGAGACCCCATTCTAGTCCACACTCCTCCTAGCACCCCTTTGAATAATAATTCCCCCCACACCCAGACTCACGATGTTCAGACCTGACCCCATCCCTCAGCTGAAAACAGTGCCCCTCAGGAGAATGAGGGGTGGTCAGACTCACTTTTCTGCCATCTCATAGAAGATCATCCGGTCAAAGTTGCTGGTATGCTCCCACTCCTGCACAGCCCTTGGCAGTCCCTCCTCCAGGGTCATCGTGGGCTTCAGCCGAGCCAGAGAGCGAAGCACAGGGCTAAAACCCCCACTGGGTCAGTCATGGTCTACAGTGCATGCCCCACTCATCCACCTGTTCTGACAGACACCTCAACACATACCCCCTTGTCCCCTCAGTAGATGTAACTTGCCCCCCAATCCTTGTCACATCCCAACTTCCAGTTAGACTTCCAGACCCCCAACTTTCCATCCATCCTCTACCACACTGGACTTCCCACTGAAATGTTCAAATCGCATGCAAAATCAGATGATTGGCTCTGCTCCCCACCTTTTGAAATCAGCCACCTTTAATTCTCACAGTGCTGTCCTCAACTAAACATTAGGAAGAAAGCACTCATGTTATTAAATTAATGGATTTGTTATAAAGTAGGCAGGCTTACCCCTGCCTGAAGGCTCTTGCTTTTGGAGAAAGGCACTACCTAACCCAAATGAATCTCTAATTAAAGGTTGTGTGGTGTTTTTATTTGTTGGTTTTTAAGTGCTTTTTGCCTCCAGGACACCCTTCACAGTCAGTCAAATATCAATACTCTTTAAGCTCTTTATGATTCATTTTTGCCTTTCTGACTTGCCAGAGTGCTCAAGCACTGTGCCTAGAATCACCTGGTGAAGCTTGTTATAATTACGGATTCCAGCGCCCCAGGATCTAGGGACTAGATTCCTGGGTGACTGTTGCAGAGGGTCTGAACTGCATTGTGGAGGAGACCCTGCCCAGAGCCCCTGAGCATGGAGAGCAGGAAGAGGCCAGGAGTTAGAAATCCAGCCTGCCAGGCTCCAAGAGAACTCAGAGCCGTCTGGAGAAAGCAGGGAGCTGGTAAGCTGATCTACACCAAGGACTTGGGGGAAGGCTCTTGATTTATTCACTCCAGAGTCAGGGTGGAAAGGGAGATTCCTTTAGGTGTTCAATGATGGCGAGAACAATGTACCTGTATTTTAAGTCCAGTAAAATGTGGTATGTGTTACATAGTGGTTTACACAAGATGTTGAGAGTGCAGTACAGTTAGGAGCAGCTGTGGGTCTGGGTGGGAAGAAGAGAAAATTCCCCAGATGGCTGGCTAATGACTCTGCTTGATAAACACAACAGACAGCCTATGACACCTGGGGTCCTTGGCTAAGCGTCCCCTCACGTAAACATTCTGGCCTTTTGTGAATTCTTTTCCTCTACTAGACTGCCTTTTTTTTTTATAACAATAGTAATGACAACAGCAGCTACCACTTAATGAAGCAGTCTCTGTGCCCGGCACACTGCTAGGTACTTCACAGATATGAATTCATCTTCTCAGCAACCTTTTGAAGTAGGTATAATCATCCCCTTTCTAGGTGAGAAAACTGAGGGCAAAGATAGCAAACGTTGGGCCCAGGATCACCAATCTAGCAAGCGGTGGAGCCTAGGCCACTGGTCACTAGGCAAGCTCTACCAACTCCCTAGTTCAACTTGAACTGTGGCTAAAATAGGGACTAGTGGGGGTGGGGGTGGCACACACAAGGTCCTTTGCCAGGCCCCACATCATGCTCCACTCCTCCAGGAAGGCTCAGGGCCCAGCACTCATCCTGCTGGTTTGAACGGCCCAACTCGATGTCGGGTGGTAATAAAACAGAATGGAGGCCCCTGTACTTAGTGTCAGAGACCTCAGCTCCACCCATGGCTCCTCGCTCTATGACAGGGAACCTCTGAGCTCTAGTCTTCTCATCTATAAATGAGGACCACATAAAAATGCCTGCCTCAACCCACAGGTTGTGAGGATCACTTCAGAGAAGACACCTGAAAGCTTGTTATACTCTGGAAAGCGCATAAAGAGGTGTATCATCATCCTCCTTATGCTTTTTCATTCTCACAGCATCTCTAGCACCCTCATGACCTGCCCTCAAGCATTCCCGAATAGCCTAACCTCTCGCCCACCCCAAAGTCCTCCCTGTTGAAAAGCGCTAGGATAATCCATGTCAGATCTCCCCACTTACATAAGAAAGCAGGAAAGGGCTTCTGCATCAGGACTTTGAGATAAATGCCTCCGAGCCAAGACTTTGTAGCGCTGCCAACGTCGGAAGTTCTCATACACACCCTTGGAGGTACAGGAGAGGTCACCCAGTGAAGGCTTGGATTGGGTGGACAAAGGACCTCCTTCTCCAGTTGCCCCATGTGGCCCTGGCCAAGCCTTTTCCGGGGACACAATGGGGGCCAGTTGGGCAGCTGGTGGTGGAGCCCGAGCAGGAAGGCCCGGGAGACCCTCCTGGCTGACCCCAACGGCCTTAGTGGGCAGAAGAGTCTTCATGTTAGTGGCTGTCATGAATCGCGGGGGAGGACCCTCAGGGGCCCCGCAGGGACTGCCTGAGGCAATCCAGTTGAGGGCTGGCTGAGTAAGGATAAAGTTCTGAGTCTGAGAGGACTCAGCCGGCCCCACTTCTGTCTTGACTTTGACAATGACTCCAGCCCCAGTGGGGCCAGGGCCCCCGTCCCCTGTCACCAACAACGGGCTGGGGAGAGCAGAGAGCAGCAGAGGGTTGTCTGGAGAGAATGCTGAAGGCATGGGAGGCTGTGGAGGCAGCTCCCAGGGTGGCTGGTCTGGTGGGCCAGAAGCAGGTGGGGGAAAGGGAAGTGCAGTGAAAGGAGACAGGGTGGCGGTGGCACCAGGTGTCAAGGTTATATCCGGTCCTGGCAATGGAGATGCTGTTGAGACAAAGAAAAAGAGGGAATGGAGTAGGAGAAAGGGAGGTCAGAAGTAGGTCATCAGAGCTTCATTTAGTCCCTGAACCATCAGAGGACTGATTCTCAACAGGTGAGAGAGGGGCTATGGTGGGGAACTCGCATAGTCTGCAAATGTCCCCCAAGTGATTTTGATTTGAGAATTCTCGCACCATAAGAGGTGCAATGACCCTTGGGCCCATAACTCATATTCCATAACATGTGCCACCCAGCATACATCTCTTATTCTCACCCACTCCAAACACATTCAAACCACCTGAGCCCTGCTCCCAGCTACTCTGTGGTCCCTGCCACCGCTCACAGAAGCACTGTTTCCAGGAGAGGGTGTGTGGATTAGATGTCTCGTTTCCAGAAATCTTGTTATGTAACAGCTAGGAATGACTAGAGATAAGGGCCAGGAAATGGGTGAGGGGAGGGCTGTGCAAGAAGAGAGGTTCCCAGAGTAGCTGCTGCACATGCTAAAATTTGGTGATGTAGACTATCCGCGGTCCTGCTTGGAACTCCTAATAGCAGACATTTAGGGTCCACTAGGGACAAGGCACAGACGGTGAAGTCGGAAACACAGTACCTGCTGATGAGAAGCTATGTGGAGTCTAGTCAAAGGGACCAAGGAAAATACATACAATATGTACTTAATTAATCAGGACATGTGTTTCTTAGGATTTTTCGTTATAATAATAGAAGATCATTTTCCTGATTTCACACGACTCTCCTCCCCCTCTAATAAATAGTTTCCAGTGGCAAATTAACGGCACTCAGCTTCCGCTTCCTGACCATGAAGGAGACATGGAATATGAGCAAACCCCTCATCTCAACTACACAGCAGAAGGCCAGGAGTCTTCCATCAAGTGTGGACAGTGAAATGTGTCTGAAGGCCTGAGTTCCACAAAACATAGAAAAACTGAGAGCAACTCAGGGAAGCCCCAGCTCTCATTCTGGTTGGAGTTACCCACCTCCCCTGGCCCTGGGAAATCAAGGAAAACTGCTTCCCTGAACTGGAAGAGAGGCCACCTCTCGGGCAAAAAGGAGTCATAAGGCTCTGAGCAGAGGCACTTATATAGTACCTTCCAGTCTGGCTTTGGGGAGAACATTTCTTTACAGACGAGGCAACAGATAACCCAGCGGAACAGTTTTCCAGCTAAGGTCTCCCTCCATTCACCTCACTCAATAAGATGGGGAGTGGCTCCAGCCTGGTTCTCTCAGGGCAAAATTCTAGAGCAGGCTCCAATCGCATGAAGAAGACACAGGAATTTGGACCTTCCCCTTGAGCCCTCTCTGAGCTATTCGCACCACACATAACCTGGCCACACAAACACATGTTGAAGGCGGTCCCTGTTCCAGAGAAATGAGTTGCTAACTTTCCGCTGAGGGGCTCTGATTTATTTACCTCCCAGGAAGCTCTCTTCATCCCCTAAGCCTGGTGTTAACAGCACAATCTCCTTCCCCAGCCTCCCCAAGACGGATGACTTTGCTGGGGTCTAGTGCTCTCACATCCCTCTAGGTGAACCCCAAAAGCTGGTCCCCAGGTAAAACGTCAAATTTGAATCCCCAAGGATGTGGGCAGGTAGCCAGGACCTTCCCCACCACTTTCAGACTTACCTCCATCTGAAGCCATCCTCTCAGGTTTGGGCTCCAACTGTGGCTCTGTGGAAGCCTCCAGAATGGCCAGTCAGGTCCAGGACCCAGAGAGCAACCTGGCCCCAGCAGATACACAGGGATCCAAGGAAGGGAAGACAAAGATCAGATCAAAACAGAACTAGAATCTAGGACTCGAGGCATTCTGCAGTGGGGGAGGGGAGAGGAGCTGGAGTAGAGGTACAGAGAGATTCCAACGGGCTCTAGTAAGTAGGCGGTAACCAGGAATTCCCTCCAAACCAAAGTACCACAACACAATTTTTGAGTATCTTTTTAGGGCAATTTGTAAATTCTGATTCCCAATACTACAAGTTTTACATCTCGGTTACCTGTACATTTCTTCACCAATATATATAGTTTTGTGCCCTTCAATCCCATCCAGTTCTGTAACTGACTTCCTATTAATAGCAGGCTGTGGCATACGCTTGACTTAATTCAATGTTGGCTATATTTTTTAAACCAAATTCAGAGCATTATAGTCGGTGTACTTAAGGATCAAAGAAACAGAATGTTTGAAATCAGGGTGTCTCAGAAAATCCGGGTTTGATCGGCTATATGCATATCATTTCCTTAAAAAGCTGTCCTGCAGTTCCCTAACAGTCCAGTACCATCAGGTCTGCAGCACAGAAGGTTCAGCCTTACCCTTGGCTGAAAAGCACCACCCTATCAGAAACTGCCATTCAGCCTAAAATTCCAAAAGCAAAAAGTCCTTCTTTTTGTTATTTTGTTTAAATTTTTGTTAATTTTAATTTTTGAAATGGGTAATACATCTGCATGTTTCAAAAGTCAAATTATGCCAAATGTAATATACAGCAAGTCTCCTCTCCCCTTTCCTCTGGAACTGAGTTCTTTCTCTCTCTTTCTCTGTTTCTTCTCTTTCTTTCTCTTTCTTTCTTTCTTTTGTTTTTAGAAGCAAGTTCTTTATCTCAGAGGAAACCAATAGTATGCTTCTTGTGAAATTTTGCATTTTATGCAACTACAATTAAATACAAACTATATTCTTAAAAAAAAGAAGAAAGCCTTCAGGTTTTTCTCGATTATAAAATTAACCTATGTTCCAATGTCTTTGCCATTATAAATAATACTGCAATTATCACCTTTGTAATGATATCTGGGTTCCACTATCATTTTTTAAAAACCAGGTTCCTATGAATACAATTTCTATGTTCTTTTAAAAATTCGAAATAACCCTATGAGGTGCATCTTATTATGCTATTATTAGCTACTCACCACTATTAGAAAGAGCGTTGAATTTGTGGTAGACACCTGAGTTTAAATCTTGGTTTGACCACTAAAATCTACTTCACCAGTTTCATAAAATAACTTCACGCTCTCTTCGCTGTACATAATATCGAATACCCGTCATGCACTCTTTACCGCCAATACTTTGAAATAGGGCGGAGGAACCGGATGTAAAAGAGGGGAGAGAAGAAAACTTTCTTCTTCTACCATAAGGTAAAGGGGCTCTGAATCCTGGAGCCTTTGTTTCTCCAGGCACTAGAAACCCACTGCCTGTGAAATGGGTGTACATCTCGATATAAAGACAGGATTCTATTAATCAGTGTTCAAGCCATATCCATTCCTACCCCCCTCTAATTCCTAGCAGTGTCTTGCACACAGTGGGCACACTCCACCTATCTCAGAACTCCTGCAAAGTTGCAACTGGAAGCCAACTCCTGCAAGGTTGCAACTGGGTTGCAACTGGGCCAGATCCTGCAATAGTTCGCCCCCTTCTGGCCAGCTGGAGAAAGACCTAAATGGACTACATTTCCCGGCATGCCTTGAGAGAGAAAGAGAAAGAGAGAGACTCTTCCGGCTCCAGGGGAAGGAAATTGACAAACACGTGAGACTGGCGGCGGTTAGGAAGAGGTGCAGACGGAATTGGAACTTCTGGCTTCGGTGTGGTCATGTTTCTCCAGTATTACCTCAACGATCAGGGAGACCGGGTCTATACGCTGAAGGTGAGAAAAGAAAACAGGTTGGAAACGGTTAGGGCGAGAAACATGGGTGGGGGAGCGGTTGAGACCAGCCACCGAATTGCCTAGGTGGGTGAGGGGAAGTAGAAAGCCCAGAAACCAGGAGTGATGGAGGCAGGAGTGTATGACTTGTTGATCTAACTGTCGCGTCTCTTGTCTTCCTGTTAATCTTTTTTTTTTTTTCGCGCAGCCTCCTCCCCATCCCAGCCTCTGTCTCCCTTATGACTCCAGGGATTGAGTTTTCCCACCACTCCTGTACTGAGCTTATGTTCTCTTTCTTCCTCGAGCAGAAGCTTGACCCTATGGGACAACAGACCTGCTCGGCTCATCCTGCTCGGTTCTCCCCAGATGACAAATACTCTCGACACCGAATCACCATCAAGAAACGCTTCAAGGTGCTCATGACCCAGCAACCGCGCCCTGTCCTCTGAGGGCCCCTTAAATTTCATGTCTCCTCTGCTACCCCTCAAGAGACTTTCTGAAACCAAGCTCTTCAGTCTGTGAGCCTAGAAGCCTTCTTATCATCCTTGCTCTTTGGAATCGGTTTCATCGTTGCCATTGTTCATGCTTGTGTGAAACAGTCATGGTAGCATACCTCTTAAGGGAACAAGTTTGAATCTTTCCATGTTTTGAATCGCTGCCAGGTTATTAAATTGATTTGAAAGAGCTCTTGTTTTGTACGTTGTGGGAAGAAAGGAGGGAGATGAGAGGGAAGAGCACCTGAGGGGTACAACAAGTGGTACTTGGAAGAAAAACTTCAGTCACTGCAGGAGCGGTAGTGCTGCGCGCGATGGGGTGTCGGGGAACGGGAAGAATGGTTGGGACTCTTCCACAACCGTCAGCATTCACTGAAAAGTACCCCTCTTGTCACTTAAGTAATTCCTTGCCCCTTGAAATGACTTTTGACTCGGAGAAGTTGCTTGAAAAATAACAGCAGCTATATTGTAGAGGGGATGCTGTGAATTGGAAGTCGGGAGACCCGGATTTTCCCCTCTGCGTGCCTTTGAGAAAGTCACTTGTTTAGTCTCACTTTTCTCATTTCTAAATTCTCTTCCAACTCTAAATTTGATAGAGTTCAGTGGTGGATCTTAATATAGCGACAGTGTGTTATAAATAGAACCGTTGTGAGTATGAATGCCTTTATTCATTAAATGAATAATATGCATCAATGAATGCATATTTACTGGCCCTCTGAAAATATTCCCAGGTTTTTCGTTTTCTCCATCAAGGAATTGCCTTCTCACATACACCTAACTTTATTTTCTCCTTGGCAGGCAGCTACTTTGTGGAATTCTACATGGATCTTAATTTAGAAAATCAGGTATGAGAGATTCAAGCAGGGTTTTGCTGGTTTTTTAAGCTACTTTTGGGGTTAATTAAAAAAAAATGCAAGATTTCTTAGGACTTAAGCTGCTCTTATGGGGCAACCGTAAATTTTTCAGCCAATTCATAGTAAAGGGATGATGAGGGAAAATGCTGTATTTAAGCTTTCAAGAAATGCTAGCTTGCTTCTTCCTGTCTTTGTCAAGTTAATCAACTCATTATTTCCCAATTTTCCCATTTGTGGCTTTTGACATTGGATTTGAATACTTAGTGCCCCTGATTTTAAAACTGATTTATGGAGATTGTGTTCTAATTATACAATCTTTTTCTACTGCATCAAGATTCTAGACTCTAGAAGCAGATGTAACTTAAATCAGCATAAATTTGATTTATCATCACTGGTCCTGGAAAGGAATAATTATGTTTCTCTTGGACTGTGATGTCTGACGATCTCAGTAAAAAAGTTAGGGATAATTGTTGACTGCCTAGAAAAAGAAAATCTTTCTACTTGGGTCATAGTTAATAGAAGACAGATGATTGTTGAATCAATTACTTATAGGAATGGTAAAATGAGATACTCGTTTCCTGTCGAGCAATTTTTAATTTCTTAGCCTGTTCACTTCCGGGGTCTTAGCATTGGATCTGAGGGACTTTAAAGTGTTACCCTATCCTGGGGTTCCTGGGTGTCAGGTCATGATCTGATTGTGATGATCGTGGAGCCCCTCATGGGGCTCTGCGCTGATAGCTCAGAGCCTGCTTGGAATTTTCTCTCTCTCTCTCTGCCCAATTGCATGTGCGCTCTCTCTCCTCTCTCAAAATAAATAAAAACATTTAAAGTGTTATCCTGTTAAGGGGATAATGATGGAAGAAATGTTAATTCTGCAAATAACTAGAAAAAGGATCTGCTATGGAACCTTCTTAAGCACCAAAGTCAGTAAATGAATTCTACCAATGTTTTATAATACTGACTGTAATTTTGTTTTTATAAGTAACCCACTACCCACCCCCCGCCCCCCAAAAGGATTACCATTGTTCCATGCTACCTGCTCTGTAAACTGAAATGAAAAGACTTTGACCTGGAAATATTCCTAATTGAAGCAGAGGAGAAAAGGCAGACTGGTTTGAATACCCAGGGCTTTTTCCTTAAGAGAGCCTCTAGATATTAATATCTTCTGAGATGTGCTCAAAAACTGGAGAATTTTAAAAGTTATAGTCTATTGGTAATAGGTAGTATATATAAGTGAATGAAAATACACTGTGGTATGAAACAAAATTGGATGTTGCAGAAATCCACCATTTCTTTATAAAGAGAAAGTCTATGAGATTTGAATAACTTAGCAGGCCTGCCTGAGAAAGACATCCCTCAGGAAGTGAATTTCTTCCTCAGGAAAGCTGTGAACCTGAGTTAATCACAGGCTTTGAAGAGCAAGAATCAAGCTTGAAAGAATCAAGCTTTAAGGAGGTTTACATTTTAAATGGGAATTCTCATTTTGTTACCTGGATATTTTTTATTTTGTGGTTTTGTTTTATTTTTTTATAACCTGGTTCATTTTAACCAGACTTTGGACTTTGTGTGTCATTTGCTAAAAAGGGATTTCCTGGCTTAGGTTTTCAGTATAGTTCTGACCTAGTGCTAAGAATGATGCTTAAACATTTACCCTGGGAGGTATAAGGACCCAGGCAAAGCCAGGGCACAGATTGTTAAATTTAAATGTCTTGTTAAAGCTATAGGAAGTAACTTTCAAACAAAAGCATTGATAAGTCAAAACTTACTGAACACTCTATTCAGGTATTAAATAAACAGGCTAAGAAAAATATTCTGGTGGCAGTAGTAGGGAAAACACTGGGATTGGAACAAAAAAGTATCTCTTATTTTCCCCAGGTTTAAAATTAAAGACATTTTATATAGGGGTGCCTGGGTGGCTCAGTTGGTTAAGCATCTGACTCTTCATTTCGGCTCAGGAGATGATACCAGGTCTGTGGGATGGAGAACTGTGTTGTGCTCTGCGCTGAGTATAGAGCTGCTTGGGATTCTCTCTCTCACCGTCTTGCTCTCTCTCGCTCTCTCTCAAATACATTTAAAAAAAAAATTATGAAGACATTTTATTTAATGGAGCTTTCGGTCTAACTAGAAAGCGAAAAATAGCATTTCCGCTCACCTTTATTGAGGTATAATTGACCAAATTGTATACATTGTGTACACGATGGCATTAACTATGCATGTGGTAAAAGACATTTTAAGGATGGGGGGAAAATGTAGCACAAAATATATATAGATGTGAGGATACAGTGCTGTAAAAACACATCTCAAAAATTTGAGTAAGGGTCATATGTAGGTGTATGGTATGGGAGGTTTGTGATTTTTTTAAAGAAATTATGAACGGTATTCTCAGAGACGCTTTTATTAAAAAGAGATGGGTTTTCAGGTTCTGAGGGCAAACGGCATTGTCTGCCCCACCGAACGCCTCCAGACCTGAGTTTGTGCAACACAGCAGGACTGAAAAGGAAAAGGATTTTTCTCCTGTGCTCGTTGCTCAGGCCCCAACACGCAACTACAATTCCCATCGTCCTCCGGGCCTCCCACGTGTGGCCCCTCAGTCCCGCTGCGACTCCAGCAGCGCATGCGCGCAGCCCTTAACGTCGCCTCGCAGACTGCAGAGGCTGGGCGGGGCTCCTCGGCACTCGCGGGACGGTACCGCCCTCCGACCGCTCCCCCAGGCTTCTCTTCGGACCGTTAACCTCGAATGAGGAACGAGCGGAGAGGGAAGGGAGGGGCTGCGGCGGCGCTGGCACAGCCCGCCGGGCCCGGGGCCGGGGGCGGCGAGGTCACGTAACGGCTGCTCTGGCGTCTGCCCGGGGAGGGGGCGCCCTCCCCGGCAGCCGGAGCCCTCCTGCGCGCGGCTCCGAAACAGTTACCGGCTCGTAAACAACAGCTGCGCGCGCACCCGCATCAGCTGGCGCCGGGATTCAGCACCTGCGACCTCCTCTTCCCCTCATCCCCGCTGCCCCCTCCTGTTCAGCCCGGGCCAGCCTACGGGGCCGTCTCCTCTCTTGCTAGGACCCGAAGGAAGAACGGCGAGGGCCTGACCTGCGCCGCGGCCCTGGTCGCGGAGAAGGCGTCCTCCGGCAAAGGGGTGGCCCGTCCTGTCACACGCAGGAGAAACCCAGCGAGTAGACCGTGGGCTCGATGGACTAGCAACGACCTGCCACGACCCTGAGCTGCAGTCCGAGGGGTCTCGATCCGCTCGCTAGCCGCCCCCTCCCAGATCCGAGGAACCGTTCTGCCCGAAGAGCGGGCGGGCCACCCCCGCAGACCTCTTGGAGACGAGAATCCGCTCTGCCCCTGCATCCTCTGCTCACCCTTTTCTCCTCATTCTCCTGTATCCAGTAGTGTGGGGTATTTTTCTCGTTATGCATGCTCATCTCTCCCACCAGACCCAAGTGGATTATTGGCCTCAAAAACATCGGGTGACTCTCCACACACCTCCCAGCCAAACCTGTGGGGTATTCACCTGATACACAACAGGTGGCCGGGTGTACACCATTTCGCAATCTGATCTGTGCTGTATTCGCCTGATAAGGGTGGGCCTGCGCGCACTTTGCTCAACTAGAACCGTGGGACATTTACCAGATAAAAAAGACTTAACTACCTCGGCGGAAACCTGGGGGTCGAGGGGAGAAACGCTTCACCATCTTCTCTTGAGACCATGGCGCTGGGGCCGCAGTGCTGGACCAGGGGAGATAGCTAGATAACTTTTTTTTCCCCCCTGAAGAAAGGAAGTTACACGAGTTTGGCATCGTTTTGTCTTTTTTCCTCCTTAAATATTTAATGGTAGTGCACTTTCTGGGATAGTCTGTTTGAATTCTGAGAAGGAACTTTTTGTGGTGTAAATCAAGGTTATTGAAGGTTTTTTTTAAGTTATCTTTTCTATTTTGCAATCAAAAGTAGCTAGCGTAGGAGGAAGGATTTTGCGGGGGTTTCCTTTTTTCTTTGTTCTTATAAAGGAAAAGAAAAAGAATAATGCATCCTCCAGAAACCACCACCAAGATGGCTTCAGTTCGGTTCATGGTGACACCAACAAAGATCGATGACATTCCTGGTTTGTCAGATACCAGCCCGGACCTCAGCTCCCGGTCCAGTTCCCGAGTAAGATTTAGCTCACGGGAAAGTGTGCCGGAAACAAGCCGGAGTGAGCCCATGAGTGAGATGTCCGGAGCCACCACTTCACTGGCAACTGTTGCACTGGATCCGGCTAGTGACCGGACTTCTAACCCCCAGGATGTCACGGAGGGTAAGTAGAAACACAGATGACAGGATACTTTCATTACTGACTTATTTATCTGGTTGTCTACTGGAAAGTCACTTTTCCATTATACAGTAATCATCAGGAACCAAGGTACCTCTTTTTGAGATGCCTAAGGAACCCTTTGGAATAATGGTCAGCACAGTGACTCTCGGCAGCAATAATTTGGCATGTGGGAAGGTATATGGAAAGAAGGAAAGCAAATTTATATTTCGACTTCTTCATTTTGCCTCCTTAGAATTGAAATGAGTGTTTTGGTTTACGGCAAATATCAAAGAATTTAATACTTTTTCAGCACAGAGAATCCTAAATGGTGAAATTCAGTGGAGAGCTTTGGGGTCAGAATATTACAGTTGGCTTTTAAGGCTAGTTACCAGGAGTAGTTATTGATCATCTCTTAATTACCGTTTTCGCACAAAGATTTCAGATATTATGTCACCGAATTCTTTGTAAAAAATTATATTTTACAGAGACAGCAGTTCAAGAAGCTTAGCTTACTCAGGATGAGGCTGGTGGATCTATTGTCCTTGCTATCGAATGGAGAAATTGTAAAGAGGCTTTTTAGGGCCTAATTCCCATATAATTTTGTAGAGAGGCTTTTAGGGTCTGATTTCTACATAATTTATTTACTTTGAACATTAGATGGAATGTGTTGAGTCTTTGTAGTCAGGAAATAGTAGTACACAAGCCACTTTCTGACTTACCTTGACCACTACAGACCTTAAGCTGCCTACACTAATTTGTGTTAGCTGGTTTGTAAGTTTTTACAGGATTTAGTGGGAAGAGGTGATGAAAAGAGAGAAAGGAGATGAGAGGTCATAACATTTTTCAGACTCTGAAGTACAAAAGTTTGAGAATTGCTGTACTGCTTTATATGTTTAGTTTTGTGCTAAATTATAACGTAGGTATGTCTAGTAATGAAAATTTCTCTTAAAACTCTTAAAGATTCTTAAAATGGTATTCTACCCAAATTTGAAAACCATAGCTTCAGCTACTGACTTGACATTTTCCGGTGTCAGGAAGTATTGTTCCTCTTAACCGAAAGGGTGCAGGAAACCAGAATGATTTTAGTTCCTTATTTGTGTTTGTGTTTCTGAATGTCTGGAAACAAGGTAGATTTGGTAAAGTTTGTAGTCTTAGAATTCACTTATCCTTGACTATTTTATGGAGATATGGACTTAACTATTTTCAATTTCTTGACACACTTTATACCATGGAATGGAATAAAAAATAATTTATCATTTTCTCTTCCTCCAAATTAGTTCTAAATTGTAGTTTTAGTCTGTATCCATCATACTATATTTAGGTTGTAAAAATACCAGATAAAGACTATAACAGTGTTAATTTTTTTAATGCTGTAATTGTTGTTAGGCAGTTTACAGCTAACTGCTATTAGTCTTGTACTTATATATTTTGGAATTGTATTTTTATTCTGTTTAAAAAGTGAGCTTATTTCTGTAATGTGTTAGCCTTGTGGAACGGGATCCTTATCCAGGCTGTTCTTCCCTTATTTACAAGCATTATTTACAGTATGGAATGGTATCGTTTTACACTACAGAGGTAAAACTGGGGACCTATCTAGGTGAAATCTATGTTGTTTAGATGGGTATACAAGTTAAAGCTTGGCTCTTTATCTAACATACTCCTTAATATGTAAATATTATGGTACCAAATGAAAGAAATTAACAGTCCAGCCATTAGATTGCAATTTCCACTATATTCTCAGGAAACTAGTTCTCTATTTTACTAATGACCTATTTTTTTCTCTGTCTTCTAAAAAATTATGACAACCAGAATCCTATGATATATTTTCCCCACTATTAGAGGGACTGATCAAAAATACAATTATTTCATCTTTGGCTTCTTAATACGCGGATGCCCTTGTTAGATATAGATCTTCACAGGATCCTGTTGTCAAGAAAATCAAGGACATACTAATCTACATTTGTCTCTGGGCTGGAATCAGTATTGGAAAACAACACTGCGTTTTCCGCAAGTGATTCTGTCCTTAAGCTTATACTATACTTCAGAATTGTGTTTGCTATTTTAATATTTAGAATTCTGTGATTTTTTTTTTTTTTGGCCTTTTATATATACATCCTTCTGTGGTTGTGACATTGGTATGATTATCTCTCTTTTCTCCACAATTCCCATGCCTCTCACATTTCTTCCATATATTAGCTTCCCACCTTAAATTTCTTTTCTCATCATACACTTTTTATTCACATTACATTGTACAACCAAGGGGGGCAGGGGTGAAACACGAAGTTTTATATTTCTGTCTGTGTTTTAAGTTTTTCTCCTGTCGGCCTTTTGAGTAGGTAATTCTTTCTGCTATCAAAGTATTTATAATTTTCCTTTCATTTTGTTAAGGTTCCATTAGAGTTTATAGGATTGTGCAGTTGGTAAATAAAAACAAGAATCTTAGACTGTACTTGCTTTTACATGAAGAATGCCTTAAAGATACAGAAGGAACTGTTGAGAGTGGATACCTCTGGTGGGTTATGAAAATAGGGTGGAAAATGGGAACTTTCCTTTACCTAAACAATTCAGAAGGGCATGTACAATTTTTTAGATTGAGGATGTTATCACTTTAATAATAAAAATTTTAAGAGGCATAGCATGTTAGGGAACCTCAGATGACCAAGAATTGAATTCTGAAGAAGAACAAGAATTGAATTCTGGTCAAACTCTATTTTAAAAAATGGGAGGGGAGTGCACCTGAGTGGCTCAGTCGGTTAAGCGTCAGACTTCAGCTCAGGTCATGATCTCATGGTTCTTGGGTTCAAGCCCCGCGTCAGACTCTGCTGACAGCTCAGAGCCTGGAGCCTGCTTCGGATTCTGTGTCTCCTCCTTTCTGCCCCTTCCCCATTCATGATCTGTCTTTCTCTCTCCCTCAAAAATAAATAAGCATTAAAATAAAAATGGGGAAACTAAGGCTTACAGAGATGGTTATTTGTAGATCAGAGTGGGAAAGCCAAGACTGAAAAGTTCAGGCCTCCTGACTTATATCCAGTGCTTATATCATTTTGTCTCTGTCATGATGAACATTATTTACATTTGCCTCGTAACTATTTTGTTATCTTAAACGATTGTTAAAATAATAATACCCAAAAAGGGCAAGGGACATATTTTTATATGTCTTACACAGGTTCTGATACATTTCACCCTTTTACAATTGAACAAATGCTCCCTGAGGCTCTGCTATGTATAAGGCACTCCAGTAGGAATTATAGGAAATATACATATGAGACAGTCTCTGCCTTTGGAGAGCTTATAGTTTAGTGGTGAAAATGACCAGAACACTTCATCCATTTCTTCACCAAACATTTACTGAACACTTCTTAGGAGTCAGGCCCTGTCCTGGGTGTTAAGGATGCAGGAGGACCAAGAAAAAGAATCCCAATAACTGTTATAAGGAAAGTTATGATCTAACAGAGAAAACAAACAAATGTTCCTATAAATTGTAATGCTGTGTGATAAATACAAAAATGAAGATACAGCAAAACACCAAAAAAAGAAAAATACAACAAATTTTAGAATAATACAATAGAAAAATTTAGCAAAGGAAAATGATGAACTGAGATAAAAATGGAGACATTTAGAGACTGGAGGTCCTGATGGAGTAAAGTTGTAGTGAAAGATGTAGAAGGATTAAAGACTGTGTTCAGAGAGTTGAATGTTGGAGTTAATTGTTTCAGAGGTGGGGCAGGTCCAGTGTTAAGATGATCTAATATGCAGCCTTGGGAGTGGGTTTCTGAAGTGGAGTAAAACTAAAATCCATTAAGTCAAGGAGCTCTAAATATACCAATTCCAAGGGTGACTGCCAACAAGTTTTATTGGGGGGCATTAGGTGGTAGAGATGCAAAAGTAATTTAGATAAGTCCCTCCTTCAAAGAGTCACCTTCTGTCTGAAACTTTCTCTGATTTACCCCCACCCCCAGATAAAATAGATAAGTTCTTTATGTCCCTGTATCCCTTATGCAGACTGTTACTATAATACCTATTTCACTTAATTTTGTTGATTTTGTATGTTATCTTTCTCACCTAGGCAGTAAAGTTCTTGGGACAGGAACACAAAGTTGTCTTTGTATCATCAGCATCTAGTATAGTGTGTGATGCCGCATATAATTTGCACTCAATAAAATACATATTGAGTTGAAGATCTTCTAAGCCAAAAAAAAAGATCTAGAAATAGGGACGCCTGGGTGGCCCAGTCAATTAAGCATCCAACTCTTGGTTTCAGCTCAGGTCATGATCTCGTGGGTTTGAGTCCCACATTGGACTCTGCACTGGCAGAGCCTACTTGGCATTCTCTTTCTCTCCCTCTCTCTCTGCCCCTCCCCCACTTGTGCTGTCTGTCTCTCTCCAAATAAATAAATAAACTTAAAAAAAAGGATAGAAATATAAACAAAAATTAAAAACATAGTATGGTAAAGGCAAATGAAATGTACCCACTAGAGCAGTGATGCTTCATCTGGTTGCATATTGGAATGATCTAGAGATCTTTTTAGAAAATACTTCTGCCCCTTTACCAGGGATTCTGATTTAATTGCATCAGTAGTTTTTAAAAGCTTTTCAGATGATTCTAATGTAAAGCCCACACTGAAGACCATAGCCCGGAAGAGAAGCGTGATTAATGCTGTGCATTTGAGAAGAACTTTCCCACCTGATTAGGACTTCACTGTGAGCAGATAGGCACAGCAGGCCTTTCCTTAAATATCAGGAGGTCTTATAGAGTAGAATATTTATCTGCCCATGGAGCCATTACACTACACACTTACGTTTAGTGTATTCAGCTGATCTAGGGTTACATCAGAATAATGATTGACTAAGCAACTTGGGAGAACTAGCTAGTTGTTTTTTTCTTCCCCCATAAGAACATACTTAAAAGTACCAAGTACTTTTCTGTACTTTTCCAAAAAACTTCTAAGTTTTTGCCCCAAACCAAAATAAGTGAATTACATTGTATTGCCAATCAATGACTATTACCCTTATTTTAAATATATTTTTCATATTATACTTGGCCCTTGAAAAACCCAGCGGTTAGGGGTACCAACCCTCATGCAATAGAAAATTTGAATCTAACTTTTGACTCCACCAGACTTTAACTGCTAATAGCCTACTGTTGACCAGAAGAAGCCTTACCAATAATATAAACAGTCAGTTAACCTTTTTTGTACATATTATAGACTGTATTCTTACAATCAAGTAAGCTAGAGAAAATAAAATGTTATTAAGAAAATCATAAGGGATAGAAAATGTCTTTACTATTCTGTATTATTTATAGAAAAAAATCCAAGTGTAAGTGGACACATGCAGTTCAAACCTGTGTTGTTCAAGGGTCAAGTGTATGTGGTTCTTGAATATTGTTCATTTTACTTTGGCACTCTGTGAGCTATGACATTGTAGAAGGTAGTAAGATGGATAGTTTCATAAAAATACATGGATTTGGTACCTTCTTAGCTCATCTGATATCATCCTCTGATTTTATATATATATGTATTTTTTAAGGGTTTCCAGTATTCTCTGAAACATTATGAACATTTTGGTCACAGACCACATCTGTTTTGGTCCACTTTTCCATACTCTACAGCCAATGATTAAACTTTATAATATGCTACTTTACACCACAGGAAGCAATCAGCCAAATCCAGAAGATGGGAAATTTTACTGAATAACCAGATTCTTCAAAAAATAAATGGCATGGGGTGGAGGAGGAATGATGGGAAGAGAGGGAAAGCTGATACAGACAAAAAGCAGACCAACCAAATGCAAGGTGTGGGCTTTATTTGGATCCTGATGTAAACAAGAGTAAAAGATACCTTTGGGGTAATCAGGGAAATGTGACAATGTACTTGGTATTAAATGATTTTAATGAATTATTGTGAATTTTCTTAGGTATATTTAAGACATTGTGGTAAAGTCCTTGTCTGTAAAGATACATATTGAAGTATCTACAAGTGAAATGAAATGTACTCCACCACCCAGCCCCCCCCCAAAAAAAGTTGAGAATATTGGCAAATGTTTATATTTTGAATTGGAGTAAAAAGTGCATGGGGATTCATTTTACTATTTTCTCTGCTTTTGTGTATATTTGAAAATATCTATAATAAAAACTTACAAAGGTTGAACTGTGTGTAAGAAAGCTGCTTTGATAGAAAGGACTTTCTTTTAGAGTCTGTCCTAGCATACTCTATGTTTTGACTCAGCAGTTGGTAAAGTGATGCTTCAACTTCGTGTCTTTTATTTTTGGTAATATCTTCTGTGTCCTCACTAATTCTTTTCTACCAAAGGCCTTATTCTTTGCCTGTCAGTGGCATATTTCTTGCTTCCAGATTCTCATAAACCTTGCTTTGATATTATCTCTACTGGAATGGAAAAGAAGGAAAAGGACACTCCTGGGCACCTTTAAAAGTTATACTTCCCATTTCAAGACTGTTAGAATAAGAGTAATGTTTCTAACGCTGACATTTAAGATAATTTTTAATGACCTATGCGGATGATGTCTTGCTATGAACTTTTGGATTGTAGCTGCCTCTCTTTTTGTCCCCTCTGCCTGCACTCTGAAATAGCAAGACCTTTGTGCAAATTCTTTTTTTTTTTAACTTTATTTATTTTGAGAGAGAGCAAGAGAGAGAGAGCAAAAGTGGGGGACAGGCAGACAAGAAAGGGAAAAGAGAATCCCAATCAGGCTTCGTGCTGTCAGTGTGGAGTCCTACACAGGGCCCAAACTCACAAACCATGAGATCATGACCTGAGCTGAAATCAAGAGTCAGACACTTAACTGACTGAGCCACTCAAGCGCCCCAACCTTTATGTAAATTGTAAAAAAGACAGCCCTTCCAGGCTTCACTAGAGAAGGACAAACTGGATTTCAACCCCCAACCCCTGCCCTTTTGGCGTGACACAGTCTGCACAGCAGCTGCACCTGGTGGGTTTGCTGAATCAGAATAATGCAAATTATATGTGTTTGAGTTCTTGGCGAGGTCTCTTGTTGTTGTTGTTTTCTTTTTATTTTTTGTAAAGAAAGGTGAAAGATTTATGTGATATGAAGAGAAACCAGAGTATGCTGATGGGTTTCTTAGCACATACGAAACTTTGGAGGGGTATATTGTAGGAATTATGAAAGCATTTTATTTTGTGAATGTATAAAACAGCGTGTTATTTTAATGAAGTTTTGTAAGTAAATAGGGAAATAAGAAGATTTTCCTCATTACGATCCTGTGATTAGTGCTTTGGTGTATTGTATAGAAGCCCAGCAATTATAAATGAAGGTGTGAGCACAAAACTGCAGAACATACAGCACACACACAAGCAGACACACAAGGCACCTTGCTTTAAATGCAGAAGTTCCATAGTTGATGAATAATAAATATTATTACCATATTTGCTCAGTTCTAAGGCATACACTTGTCATCTTTTTAACATTTCTGACATTTAGGTGCATTTTACTTTTGAAGAATTTTAAGCTACTGTTAAATCATTGGTGGAACTTAACAGTTAACAAAATTTCAGAATCAAGTCACTATTGTGAATAAATCAATCTGAAAGGCTGTCCACAATCTGAAATTTTGAAGTTACCTTTGGATGTCTACTGAAAAAATGTGAGGGCTGAAGCTTTTTTTTAGTCTTAAAATGGAAGTTTTTGTAGTTGAGAAGCCAGAGATAGAAAACAAAAAGTGTGTATAAGTAATTAAGAGATAAGAGGTGTGTTTGTGTTTGGGTTTTAATCCTAACTTTAGTTGTTGTATTTTTGTTTGTTTGTTTGTGTTTTTCACTTTAAAATTTCCCGTTCTTTTAGAACTGTGTTTCAGTCTCCAGTTTCTTTACTAAATTAGTCAGTGGCATCTTTGGCTTTGCATTTTTATTACTGCATTGCTCAGCCTTATGCTTTTCTAATGGTCTTGAGAAATCCATGCAAGATATTCAATTGGTAGCATTCCTCAGTTTTATGTTATTTCTTTTTTTATTTTAGAGAGAGCACGTGCAAGTGGGGCAGAGGGAGAGAGGGAGAAAGAATATCAAGTAGACTCCGACCTCAGCACAGTGCCCGATGCAGGGCTCGATCCCATGACCCTGGGATCATGACCCAAGCTGAAATCAAGAGTTGGACCCTCAATTAACTGGGCCACCCAAGCACCACAGCATTCCTCTTTTTACAGTCAGAACCATTTGGTTAATAGTTTTAATTTTTGCCCAAGTTGCACCTGAATTTCCTAATTTTTTCCATTTCACCAGACAAATCTACTTTTACTTAGGGGTAAAACTATTCCGTTTTTATACAGCTAGTTTAAAAACAAGAAAACAGTAAGTTTAAAAACTCTTATATTTTGGGGCACCTGGGTGGCTTAGTCAGTTTGAGTGTCCAACTCTTAATTTCTGCTCAAGTCATGATCTCACGGTTTGGGAGTTTGAGCCCTGCATCGATCAGCCTCTGCACTGGCAGTGCAGAGCCTGCTTGGGATTCAGTCTCTCTCTCTCTCTCTAAATTATTTAAAAATAAATAAATAAACTTAAAAAACTTTTTAAAACTCTTGTATAAATATGTACATTATCACTTTGAGGAGCTATGAGAAATTGAACCAAACTGAAATTTATCTTATTTGAGAACATTTTCATTTAACATCCAAGCTTTTATATATATATATATCCAGAAAGAATACTTACTTTCACAACTGGCTAGTTTACATCCTAAATTATTTTTAAAAAATTTTTTTAATTTTAAAAATGTTTTAGGGGCTCCCAGGTGGTTCAGTTGGTTCAGTATCAGACTCTTGATTTCATCTCAGGTCATGATCTCACAGTTGGTGAGATCAAGCCCTGCATCAGACCCTGCTTGGCATTCTCCCTCTCCCTTGTTCTCTGCCCATCCCCCACTTGGTCGTGCACACTCTCACACTCTGTATCTCAAAATAAACATTTTTTTTAAATAAAAATTTTGTTTCTTAGTTTTGCAGTGTACTCATTTCCAATAGAATTCTAAGAATTATTAGGAAATAGAAAACATTCTTCCCTATTAAATGAAAAATCGTGTTTTGATATTTTTCATTTAAAATGAAGTCATTTTCTTCAGAGCTATGATGGGATTTCTCATCCAGGAGAAAATTGAAACTGATAAGGTTAAGTAACCTGCCCAAGGTCATACAAGTAATAAATTGAAGATTAGTAACTTAAACCCAGGTGTGTGTGATTTTAGTATCAGTATCCCTGTTATTACACTTCCTCTACTAACATTAGTTGGCTGTATTGAAGCATTTAGTAAGCAGCAAAGGTAGAGTAGAAGAAGTATGAAAGAAATAGAATTTTTATGTTCAGTGTACATTTTTGCAGTTTTTTGTCTGGATTGGGGACATGAAAGGAAATAGGGGTTTTTGTTTTTTCAAAAGAAGGTAGTAAAATGACATGTTTCCTGAGTAATTTTAAGGTTCTGTGTTCCTAAAAGGAAATCTGGCCTAAAAGTATGTATTTTTTTTTTTAAGATTTTATTTTTAAGTAATCTCTACACCCAACATGGGGCTCAAACCTATAGCCCTGAGATCAAGAGTCACATGTTCTACCACCTGAGCCAGCCAGGTGTCCTTATTTCAGTGTCTTTTAAATAAATGGCTTGCAAATACCCAGGGCAATTTGGTAGTGCTGAATTATACAGTTATTAGGCATGTTAGTTCATCTTCCTGAAAGTTAATATTCGTATTTCTAGTTTCAGTAGATCTACTTGTTTTTTGGTTTTGGTTTTGGTTTTTAGTAATCTCTACCCCCAACGTGGGGCTAGATCACAGCCCTGAAATTGGTAATCACATGTTCTACCAACTGAGCCACCCAGGCACCTCGTGGTATATCTATTTTAAAATGGAGTTTTGGGGGTGCTTGGGTGGCTCAGTCAGTTGAGCATCCAACTCCTGATTTTGGCTCAGGTCATGGTCCCAGGATTATGGGATGGAGCCCTGCATCAGACTCCGTGCTGAACGTGGAGTCTGCTTGAGATTCTCCCTCTCTCTCCACCCACCCACCCCCCCCACCCCCCGTCTTCTGCCCCTCTCTCCCACTTGTGCATACGCGCTTTCTCTCTCTCATGGGAGTTTTGTTGGAAGGAAGGAAGCAGTAACTTCTTTAAAAACAAAAACTTGTTCTCTGAGGTGAAATTAACAATAAAATTTTGTTTTGAATTGTATTTTCATTTTTCTTTATATTTTTAGAAATATGTCTTAAGTTTTGACAATATGTTGCAGTTTCATTTTCTATGCACTGTTCGTAGTGTTGACTAGAAACCTATCTAGCAATTATTTCATAATATAGAATGGAATGTCCTACATCAGAAATGAAATTCTGAGTGAGTTACTGAGTGGTCTATGTTCATAGTGCCAGTGCTACGTTTTTGGTTGGTGATTCGTGGGTCTTACAGTATCTAGGCTATAATCACATTAGACTAATGAAAGAGATGGGCAGCCTTATACAGGGAGTTGTAATATCGTGAAGAAGGAAACAGTGGAAGCTGAGGACTCTTGGGTACGCAAAGGCTTTTGATAATGCCTTCTTTAATATCAGCCAAAATGGGTGATGTAGCTGTCAAATTGGCCAGCCATCAACTATCCTCCTACTTCGTTCTTTTCTTTAGTGAAGATTCACACCTGTAGGTCCTTGAAGAAGTAACTGGGCAAGGTAGTAGTGCGTTGTGCCCTCAAGGTTCTATGTTTACACTATATTGTACTTACAGAACTGGTCTGATGTTGCCTTTTATTATATAGTGAGGTAGATAACATGATTGTGAGCTCCTTGAGGGCAGGAACAGTGTCTTGTTCTCCATTGTATTCCTATTTCCTGGCACATAATGGTCACTCAAATATGTATTGAATAATGCATGGTTTCTTCAGCTTCAGTAAAGCATGAGATTTTCCTGACATTTTGATTTGGAGAAGTCTCTGTCTTTCTTACAATGCAATATTATGAATCCATCAGAAAATAATGTCTGAGGTATTTATTATCTTTCGGTTGTTAGCCCCAACATATGTTATATATTAATCACTGATGCCATTTAATAAAAACCCATTTTCATAGACAATTTTATGTAATTCTGAGATTTAGGGGTTTTAAGTTCTTACTATCCATTGTAGGTGGTCTTCACCAGAGTAATTGATTAACTCTATCATTCTTTCTGTACTTGTCTACATAAGGCAATATTTAGAATTTGGGATCATTTCAGTATTTTAAACCACTATTTCCAGTGTCTGAAGAGGAAAGAGGGTTTGCTGATATATTAAGGAAAAATGTATATATATATTTTCTACTTAAGAATGAGAGTCTGTATACTTTTCCAGCTATAGCTCTAAATTTAAGTAGTGAACTGCCAGTAAAATGTTTACAGTATTCTGTAACACAGCCATGGAGTGTAGTATGTAAATGGTGCTGGTCCATCAGCTGTCTACCTAACCTGTGTGAGGAGGTAAGTTCAGAAATTGAAAGTTTTAAAAAACTTGCTTAGCAGTTTGATAGAGCAATTTTATCTCAAATCTAATACTAAAAATTAGAACTTGTGTTTTGTATATTTTTCTAGTAATTCATAAGATTTTTAGCCCTCAATGAATTCTGAATATAAAGAAAAATATTCCTTTACCAGCAATCATTTGCAAAGCACTGTTCTTTTGAATGTTTGCCTAACCTTCTGAATGATACCTCATGAGGTAGTGTTTCCCTACCAGTGGCCCTTTAAAGCCTGAGTAACTGAATGGGGTCATGGAGTAGGTTAGTCCTTTATGCAAGTCTGATATTTTCCTTAAGAATGCCTGCTCTAACACATGACCTCTTTCTTTTCTTAATATTTGAAGGTAAGTTAAAATTTTTGGAAATTCTGTGCTTTTTTAGAAGTTCTGTAATTCAGACATTTTAATGAAATCCTATAATTCAGATCTTTTTCCTGTCAAACAACATCTCTTAATAAGATGAATTTATTGTTAGAAAGATTTATAGAATGAAGAGTATGAAGGGTTTACTTCTATGTAAACTTCATGAAGAATTTACGAGGATAAAACATAATTAACCTTTGTTGCTCAAAGTTCATCATAAATTTACCTTAATCAAGAAAATTAAAGCATAATGCCATTTTCTATTTATATTTAGTTGCTGGCTGGCAGTTACAACGATTTGATGAGAATGTCTATCCTAAATATTTTGAAGTAACAACTTACTACATTAGAAGCAACTGCTTGGGGGGAAAAAAGCAACTACTTGGAAGTAGATTCCACTTTCTTTACTATTTGTTGTAAAAACACCATTTGTAATAAAACAAATGCTGTAAGCACAAAACTGTCAATTGGTTACAATTTTAAAGGCTCTCTCAAGTGTGGCTGGATCTCAATAGTAGATAAAGCACTCTGAATGGTATCTTCAAACTACAAGAGTTTAGGAGAGATTCATAAGATTTGAAGCTGTTTTCCAAATCAGAATCCTCTTTTCTTTCCACACCATCCCCATCAAATGTGTGTGTGTGTGTGTGTGTGTGTGTGTGTGTGTGTGTGTCTATGTGTCTGTGAAAGAATTCTGTAAAAAGGTGTAGACAGATGAGTTAAGTCTACATTGTGTGTGTCATGGGAGCTATTGTTCTATTTTATATTTTTCCAGCTTTTTAATAGGATGCTGGTACCTTTGATCAAGCTCTAGTTGCATTTTTAAGTTTTTTGAAAGAATACTATTTAATATGTTACTAAATCCTTAACATCATATCTAAAAACTGCTCTCAGGAATGGACAGAATGACATTTGGTAAAACTCATGTATTCAAAATGTATGTGGCTTTTTAATTCCAGGGATTTTGCTTGCTGCTTCCTTATAGAAGTTTTCTTGCGTCATGAATTCATGTTTAGCATGCATTACTAGATTCTTAAGAATCACTTCAGCAGGATGTAGTGTGGTTCTAGGTTATTTGTGAGTGGCTTTTGTACAATACAGTTCTCAGGTTCTGAGAATGAAGAGGAAATGCATATATGATTTGCTCTAAAATTGAGTGATGTAGTATAACAGTATAGTACAACCTGGAAGAGAATCCTTATGTTGAAAATAATTTCCCACTTACTTTCCCTTAATTGTTCAAGTCTTTTCACTAAATCTAATTTGTCTTTGTTTTTTTAATAAATGGGTTGAATAAAACAAAATGCTGGTTGTCATGAGTTGTTAGCTCTGATTAAAAATAAGTAATTGGATAGTGTAGAACAGTAAATTGTACTTCCAAAATATTACCCATGGTAGATCCATTCTTCTAAAGAATGGGCATGCTTTTAAAAAAAAAAAACATAATGTCACAAAAAAGTTTTACTGAAACTAGTAATATAAATAATGTATAATATTTGGCCTAATGTACAAAGCACTATGGGAGTAATGCCATTATAAATGTGCTTTTGCCCTAGCCTGGGCTTATGTCTTACTACTAAAAAATACCATAGGGGCGCCTGGGTGGCTCAGTTGGTTAAGCTTCCAACTCTCTGTTTCGGCTCAGGTCATGATCTCGAAGTTTCGTGGTTCAAGCCCACGTCAGGCTCTGTGCTCACGGTGCAGAGTCTGCTTGGGATTCTCTCTCTTCTCCCTCTCTCTCTGCTCCTCCCCTGCTCATGATGTCTCTATCTCTAAAGAAATAAACTTAAAAAAAAAAAAAAGATTTGAAAAAAACTATAGTTTTTTTTAAATGTAAAACTAAATATTTCAAACCTGTATGATTCATTTCAAACAGCATTCAACACTATAAAATCAAAGTACAGGACTAGCATTTATGTAACTGCTTAAATTTTACGTGAAATGGAATTTGACCCATAAGTGCTTTGCTTTATACTCACACCTAAAGATCTTTATAAAGATTTCAGTGAACTTCAATTCATTGTATTTTTTCCAACATTTTATTAAGAAAATTTTCAAACATACAGAAAAATTGTAAGATTTTTGGTAAACAACCATCTTTATCCTCCAGATGCTACAATTAACATTATGCTCTATTTGTTTTACCACATATTTATCCCTTCCATTGGATCCATCTATTTTTAAAGCATTTCAAATTAAGTTGCGGGCATCAGTTATGCTTCAACTCTAAACACTTTTGTATGCATATGATTAATATGTAATATATAACTTAAAATGTTTTTGAGATTCATCCATGTTGTTGAATGTATCAGTAGTTTGTTCCTGGTTATTGTTGAGTAATACTCTTTTGTATGAATATACTACAGGTTGTTTATCTTATTGATGGATAACTTGTCTGTTTCCTATTTGGGCTGTTATGAATAAAGGTTTATAAACATACTTGTTTGAAATTTGTAAAAGTGGCACCTGGGTGTCTCAGTTGGTTGAGCATCTGTCCAACCCTTGATTTCAACTTAGGTCATGATCCCAAGGTTATGGAATTGAGCCCTGTGGTCGTGGAGCCTGCTTAAAATTCATTCTCTCTCTCTCTCTCTCTCTCTCTCCCCCTCTCTCTCTTCCCCTCTCCCTCTGCCCCTCTTCCTTGCTCTTTCTCTCTCTCTCTTTCTCTCAAATGAAAAAAAAAAGACAAAATTTATAAAAAGCTGCCAAACCTTTTTCCAAAGTGGTTGTATTATTTTATATTCCCACCAACATTTGCTCTACATCCTTGCCAACAGTTTTAATGGTGATTTTAATTTGCATTTCCTGAAAGCCAATGATGTTGAACACTTTTTCCAGTGCTTATTAGCCATTTATATAACTTCCTTTGTGAATTGTCTATTTAAATCTTTTTTTTATTTTGTATTGAGTTTTTTTTCTTATTGAGTTGTAGAGGATTTTTATATATTTAAGATATAAGTCCTTTGTCAAGTACATGTTTTATGAATATTTTCTCCCAGTCTCTGACTTATATGTTTATTTTCATAATGGTGTCAGTTGTTTGTATTTTTTCCAGTGTTTTATTATGAAAATTTTCAAACATACAGAAAGTTGGAAGGCTTTTATATAAGTGAACACCTTTACACCCACCACTCAGAATCTATCATTAACATTTTATTGTACTTTTCCTAACACCTATTTATCCATCTATCTTATTGCATTTCATGGTAAATTGCAGATATCAGCTCACCTCTCCCAGATACTTCAAAATGCATATTATTAGAATTCAGTATTTGTTTGTAGCTTTTTTAAAAATACACTTATTGATTGATTGATTGATTGAGAGAGAGAGAGAGAGAGAGCAGGGGAGGGGCAGAGAGAGAGGAAGAGAGAGTCCCAAGCAGGCTCAGCACTGTCATCACAGAGTCTGATGTGGGGCTTGATCTCATGATCTGGAGCTTATGACCTGAACTGAAATCAGGAGTCGGCCACTTAACCAACTGAGCCACCCAGGCACCCCTGTAGCTTTTTTTTTTTTTTTAGGTGAAGTTTTCATACAATGAATAACACTAATTTTAAGTGAACATCAGCTTTTGATGAATGCATACACCTATGGAATCCTAACTTCTAACAAGATGTAGAATATTACTATCACTCTGGGAAGTTTTCCTGTGTCCCCCTTCCCCCAGAGGCAGCCCTTGTCCTGGTTTGTTTTTGCACCATAGATTAGTTTTGCCTGTTGTAAAACCTCATATAGTGGGTTCATATATTGTGCACTCTTTTTTTAAAAAAAAATTTTTTTTTAACGTTTATTTATTTTTGAGACAGAGAGAGACACAGCATGAACGGGGGAGGGGCAGAGAGAGAGAGGGAGACGCAGAATCGGAAGCAAGCTCCAGGCTCTGAGCCATCAGCCCAGAGCCCGACGCGGGGCTCGAACTCGCGGACCGTGAGATCGTGACCTGAGCTGAAGTCGGACGCTTAACCGACTGAGCCACTCAGGCGCCCCTATTGTGCACTCTTAAGGCTACTTTTATGTAGCGTGATGTTTTGATATACATTCAGATTGTTGCTTGTATCACTGAGTCATTCCTTTTTTTATCTGAATAGTAATCTTTTGTATGAATACATCATAGTTGGTTTACCCATTCTGCTATGGATATACATCTGGGTTGTTTCCAGTTTTTGGTTATTGTTAATAAGCTGTTATGAATATTCTTGGACAAGTCTTTTTGTGGGAATATGTTTTCATTTTGGGAGGATAAATACCTAGAAGTGCAATTGCTGAGTTATAGGGGAGAGTACTAGACTTTTCCCTAAATTGGGTGAACCAATTTACGCCAATATATAAAAGTATCTTTTGTTTAACATTCTCACCAGATTTGGTGTTTCCAGTCTTACCAGTTTTAGCCATTAGTGTGGATATGCAGTGGTACTTCACTGTGGTAGTTTATTGATGTTTTTATCTTATTTATTTTTTAAGTAGTCACTATGCCCAATGGGGGACTCCAAATTACAGCCCCAAGATCAAGAGTTACAGGCTCTTCCAACTAAACCAGCCAGGTGCCTCCATTGTGGTAGTTTATTGTATGTTAAATAGCGTTTTCTTATATCCTACCTTCCCTATCTAATCACTGTCTACACAGCACTGCCCTCAGCTTTACCAGAACTGCACCCCCTCCCCAGCTTTTTCTGTATTACTTTAACTTTGCCTTCAATTTTTTTTGCCATTGCACTTTTATCTATAGGCCACTCTAGGAGAGAACTATTTTAAAATTGCTGAGCACTGTGGTATCAAATCATCGAGTTTGGTAAATAAATACGCCTATCATAGGTCAACAGGAATGTTTTGCCTTCCTACTTGTTTGGTTTGCAGATATTTTTAGAGGGGAGAGGTGACAGGATAATATTTTTACATAGACTTATATGCACAAGCTGTACACAGATGTATAACACAAGTCAATGTTCTTATCCATCAACTGTAGATTAGCCCTAGTTCAACTCTCTTTTTATAATAAATATGAAAGGCAAGATCCTATTGGAAATATCCAGTGGCACTGAAGAATTTGGAACCCAGAATCTACTATTGAAATTTTTGACAATTTGGTAGTTAAGTTCCTTTGAATAAATTAGTAGAGTAGCTTCCTGAGTTGTAAGTACGGGAAAATCACCCAAGGCACTACCACACTTAATTTTCTTTCAAAAATAAAATAGTTACGAAGACTTCTTAGGTGATAAACTTTTTTTTCCCCCATATAGTAGTAACTTGCAATCTTGGCTGCTTGTTTGAACCATCTGAGAGTGAGAAATAGGGGAGCTTTTAAAATCCTTATTGCCCAGGCTCTACTCCAGAGCAATTAAATTACAGTATCTGGGATAGGACCCAGGCATCAGTATTTTGTAAATTTCCGCAGGTGATTCCAGTGTGCAGCTAAGATTACAAATCAGTGCTACATGGGAACCCATGAAATAAAATTTAGGGGCGTGTGTGTGAGTTTTCTTTCTGTGAAACTTCTATGTTGCTTACTAACAAGGGTATTACAGGTTTTTAGGTTGGGCTTTGCTGTTTACAAACTCTGTGACTTTGGGCAAGTTGCTTAGCCTAATGTTTCTGTGATGATTAAATGAAATCATAATGAAAAGTTTTTAGTGCAATGCAGAGTACAAAGTAGATCTTTAACAACTATTGGTTTCCTTTTCTTTTAGAAATGGTATAGGAATAAATGAGGATTATAAACTATCATTCCTTCTTTGTTAAATTTAGTGCAGCCTTATATGTCAGGTGTTACTAACAACAAAGCCCTTATATTCTATCATCAACATAGAAGTTACCACAGGGCTCAATGTACTGAAGTCCCTTATCAGTGCAGAGATCGACCTCATACTCTATAGTTAAAGCCATCAACTGAGCACTGGACACAGTTATCTGATAAAATATACCAAGATTTAAATATGTTACATGTGTTGAAGGAACCATACACCACCTAATCAGAGGGATTATCTTGAATTTTTTTTCTTTAAAACACGATGTTTAAACTCTGTACAAAAAAAAAGTCTGAACTCTTTAAAAATATTTTGCTCTTTTAAACAAACTTGGACTTCGGGGAATATTAATGTCTTTTCTTGGAAGTTGTGGTATACACTACAGTATCTACAACTATGCCTTGTATAAAATATGTAGGCATTCATTGAATACTTGCTGAATGAGTGTTCTCATCGGAACCATAAGAAATTACTATTTTTCATATGCTTTGAAATAAAGCAACAACAGAAGCTTACAAATAGTTTGTTTCATTTCCTAAATTTATGTGGTGCCAGTTTCTCTTTAAAGAGGAAAGTTTGTACAATGAACTGTTCCCTAATCTTTCTCGTGTGAAATGTGAGGGCAGAGGTTGAGATCACGACGTGCACATAGGGATGGAAATAACTTAAGTGAAGGGAACGAGCGGGTGAGCACACAGGGGGCGGCAGGTCATGAATTCTGCCCACTCGCAGCTTTTGGCAGCTCTGGAAAGGCGGCCTAAGAAGTTCTTGGGATTCTTGAGCTTAACAACCATAAGCAAGGGGTGGAGTGCCTAATCCTTTCGAGTGAATGATAAACACTGTGGAAGGCGTGTCTTCCAGCGTTCCACTCCCTTGGGGCTGTAGGTCACGTGAGCAGAAAGTACTTCCCTCTTCCCAGCCTTCGTCTCCCGTAGGCAGTGATTTGAGTGCGAAAGGGGCACAGTAAGGAAGAGGTAGGTAAGGAAAGTAGAGTGGAGGGCAGTGTAACTACAGAAGGAGCACGGGATTTCTACGTGTAACAATGCCACACTTTACCGTGACTAAGGTGGAGGACCCAGAGGAGGGGGCAGCAGCTTCGGTCTCCCAAGAGGGGGCGACCAGCTTAGCAGAAATAAAAGCCCTGATTCAGCATTCAGATGAACTAGGTGAGTACTCAACTTGGGAGCTTCTGGAACCTGTGGGGTCTTTCATGAAAGAAATGGTGACTAAAATACTAAAAATATCTCCTTAAGGATGGAGGGAAAGTATTGTGGTTAAGGTGTTTTTCAGTCAGCTGTTTCACTCCTTTGTGTATCTGATAACTTCTCTTTTTTTCCCATTCTGGTTTATTTTCCCCACAATGAGTTCTGTGTTCATTACCTACAGGTGAAATTGAATCGGTGGCAGTGTATGAGAAGAGTTTTCAAGCAAAAAGAAAGGCACAGTAAAAGTTAATTATGCCAAATTTAAATTTTACCTTTTGCTGAGTTTAAAATATATCTGGAAAAGCACATAAGGGGGGAAAGCATGGCTCAGTAGTTTTGTACAGTGGACTCTGCACTTGTGCCTTCTCAGATTATCCAGTATTTTGCCTCAGTTTACCAGTTAAACATTAATTCAGTAGCAAATGGTCTAAGAATTCTTTAATAAAAGAAGTACAGTAGGTCATTATGGTGACTAGCATAACATCAGGTTTAGTAAATTTGATGAATGTCATTATCCCTATTATTTTCTCTAAATGGTAACAGTTAGAATTGCTGGCGGGATTGTGGTTTTGAATTTTTAAACATGCAATTAAAATGTTAGTTAATACTATATTAAAGATAGAAGTAGTTTGAAGCCCTTTATTTTTTTAAGTCTATAAATTTCACAAATTGTCAAAAAAAAACCCTTCTCTAATATATGAATAAAGGCTAAGGGAATAAATAATCTCTCAAAATTCCATGAATCTAATTTTTCCTATAGCAAGTAAGACATCATAATTCCTTTCTGTAAACTGTTTACTGTCTTCTGTCTTACCACGCCTGTATGAATTTTTAAGAATCTCTAACGTAAAAACAAAGGACTACGAAAAACATTCTTCTTGTTTATTTTTTCCTTTTAGTGAGAAAATTTACTTGGGGGAGATACGATTTTATGGAAACTGCCAGGTTGTTTTCATTTTGCTGAATAGTCAAGGGTGGTAAATTGAAAGTAAGTTTAGCCTACTTTGAACTTGATTCTCCGCAACTTTAGCTCAAAGAAGTTAGGTTTTCTTCCCTGGATTGTGTGTGTTTGAAGTTACACTTTCTTAGTTGTTTACGTTTGCTGCCGTCAGATTTTAATCCCTTTAGGCTTTTGGCTTTGCTTTTGTCTTAATTAATTTCACAAGATGTAAACAAGTGAAGTCTATCTGTACCTCATTTGACTTCTCATTGTTTTTTATTTCCTTTCTTCACCACCTCTATTATTTCATCCTTACTGGTCCCATCATGTTTGGTGAAATCTGCTTTCCTCGGATTACAGCAGCGTTGAAATCATTTAAACTATTAGCAACCACCTAGAAGAGCTGTAAAAATTTTGATAGCAGCCAACTTTGTAATAAAATGACATTGATAGGTTTAATTTATGTTTTTCATAGTTATTGCTTTGGGCAAAGAAGTTACAGATATAATCTAACTTGAATTTAATAAGGCTTTTTATTTTGGCGTTTTCCATGACAGCCCGAAAGTGTCCACTTGAATGAACTATTGTTTGGTAAGTGAACAACTGATGGGAATATATTACCTAAACTGTATTTTCTTTATTGTAGGGTTAAATTAGAGGGGAAGGAGGGAAACATATGGGAAAAACTTAATTAGAAGGGTTTTTTTGTTTTGGGTTTTGTTTTGTTTTTGGATTCTAACATTCTTGATGATAGATGGTGTTTTGGGAGCAGTTGCTTGAAATGTAGTAAGTTTTAGCCCCTTGGTCTTCTGAGTTAAGTCTCTTAAATTGATTGTGGTTTTGTGGCAAGCTAACACTAGCCAATTGTATAACCAGTCACTTTTTTAATGTTTTTCTGTCTGTATCTGTGAGGAGAGAAAAATACGTAGTTTCATATAAATGGAACATATTTAGAAAGCAAATCATTCTTTACGATGTGTTTTTTCAGAGGTGAGATTTATTTGAACTAGGCATATAATTTGAGATAAAATAGAAATATGAGTATAGATATAATCTAAACTAATTCTAAGAAATACATTAATCCTTGGCATGCTGGCTACCAATCTAGTAGAACCTGCTTAATTTTGTTTTGTTTTTTTTTTTAATTTTTGTTTTTTAAGGTTTATTTATTTTTGAGAGAAAGAGAGTGGGAGCAGGACAGGGAGGCACAGAATCCGAAGCAGGCTCCAGGCTCTGAGCTGTCAGCACTGAGCCCAATGCGGGGTTCAAACTCATGAGCCGTGAGATCATGACCTGAGCTGATGTCACCTAAGCCACCCAGGCGCCGCTGCTTAATTGGTTTTGAAAGGAAAAGCAGAAACTCAGACTTTCCCAACTAACATCTTTCTTGACTGCTTTCCTCTTTCCCTATCCAGTTTAGGTGCCCCATCCTATGTTTTCTCAGCAACCTGTCCATAGGAATTGTATGAACCATCCGTATTACAATCCATATTACAATCACCTGTTACACTTGTCTCTCTTCCCCCAGTAGGCTAACTGTAGTTCTTGAGGATAGAGACTTTGTCAGACATTTTTATATCTCCGGATCCAGGTGAATTGCACACAAGAGCCTATTGAGTGAATAGACCTTTTTCCTGCCTTTTTAATTCACTAAACACCTGTTCAGTGCAAATATCATGCCAGGTGTTTTACCTTCTTTTTAAGGCTACAAATGCCTTAAGATCCCCACCAAAGGCAGCAGAATGGCTTTGGAGCCAGAGACCTGGCTTTGAATCCCAGTCCTACTAATTATTACTAATTAAAAGTAGTGATAATTTGTATTAATTATTACTTGAGTGACTTTTGGGCAAGTTATTTAACTTCTCAAAGCCTTACTTTGCTCTTTGATAAAACAAAAGGATATAGTAGGAATAACAGTACCTACTTTACATGGTGGTTGTGAATTACATGGGAAAATGAATATAAAGCGCTTACTCCATGAGTGACACAGCATTCAAAAATAAGAGCCATCTTTTACTTACTGTGATTTAGTCGTTTAATAAGAGCAAAAAGAAACAGCTTTGGGTACCAGATGGGGAGAATAATAATACTGCCTACAGGGGACCCTAGATGGGTATCTCAGAGGATGAGAACACCACTGATTCTTGAAGGGAGATCTAGAGAAGATTACAAGAGTAAAACAATAGCAGGTATGAGAGGAAGGTAGAGAGCCTGTGCAAAACAAAAGTTTAAGGCAGTTAGCACATTGGACATAAGGTGAAGAGGGCTAAGAGATGAGACTACTTAATGAAGGATTATCAGTTTCATCTTCTCCTCACTCTGTGGGAATAGTGGGTGTTAATGCCTTTTTAGAGCTACACCAGGCTGTCTGTGGACAGTAAGTACTTGCCTCGAGCAACATGGGAGTAGTAGCAGAGGCAGTATTCAAACTTGTAAATTTTATGTGCTAGTTTTTTAAGAGTAAGTTACTTTATATCTTCATGTTCATGTGTCCACAGGATTTCATATGTCATCAGATCTGTGATGGGTTTTATAGGAGCAACGCAATTGAATTTTACTATTTATTACATTTACTTAATCAGGTGTAAATGTTTCATTCATTATGTATTTAAATGTTTATTGAGTTTGTTAAAGTGTTTCTCTGAAATAATTGTTCTTCCCCTCACTCCTCAGATCTTCTTATAGTGTCTACAGATTAGGCAGACTTCAGCTACTGAATTTACTTTCACTTGATATACACAGATAGCAGATTGAAGATTTCTCCTTTCTTTGAAATAGGATTCTAAGGAAATGTTCAGAAACACACTTGTAACAGAAAAGGAAGGAACCTATATTGGCATTGAATAGCATGTCCAGATATTAACTGTCAAGTAATCCAGATGGTATGCGAGCATACTATGAGAGAGATTGTGTTATATAGAATTTAAATTTTATTAACCCACAAGAAGTTAGATTGCTATTAGTTCTGCTATTAGTGCTATTAGTACTTTCTTTACTGACTAACACTGAAATAAGTTGAAATAGACAACTGAAGAATTTCCTTGTATTGATTTAAAAAAAAAAATCTTTTCTAGGGAACCTGGCTGGCTCAGCCAGTAGAGCCTGTGACTCTTGATCTCAGGGTTGTGAGTTCAAGCCCTGTGTCTGTGTGGAGCCTGCTTATAATAAAAAATTAAAAAAACCTTTTCTGTAGTAAAGATTTAAAGCTTTTTTTGTGTGTCCTTTTAACTATTCACGTGGGGCTTTTACAAAGCCAAATAACAAAAATTCACATCTGCTGTCTTCATATCCTCAGATATTAAGTTTAAAAGTTTATTAAGTTTAAGTTCAAAAGTTTATCCTTTTTATTTAAAAAAAATTTTTTGTTGTTTTTGAAAGAGAGTGCGGGAGCAGGGGAGGGGCACAGAGAGAGAGAGAATCTTCAGCAAGCTCCACACCCAGCACAGAGCCTAATATGGGGCTTGATCTCATCATCTTGAGATTACCTTAGCCGAAATCAAGAGTTGGATGCTTAACTGACTGAGCCACCTATGCACCCCTCAAAAGTTTATCCTTAAAGGTGACTCAGTGAGACATGTTTTTCTGCCTCCCTTCCTACCCCCTTATATTCCATCATCGTCAGAAAGAACACCTCCCTGAAATACTTTGCCAGTTCTTTTTACTATGTATTTTTATGCTGTACCTGAGACCTTAATACAAGAATACAAATTTGATTCTGAGTCTTTTCAGTTTTTTTACATCTTAAAACTTTGTTTAGATTGCTAACCTTTATATTACACTCTGGCAATATTGAACTCTTTCATTCCCTATTTCAGTATTCTTATCACCAGTTTTTTAGAGTCTTTCCCCAATTTTTCCTTGCTTAGTGTGCAATCCTCTGTATACCATCTGCTGCTTTTGCCCAACAGGGGATATACCAGATTGGAACTGATGTGATTCTGTAAAGATAAAATTTCTCCAAAAGATATATACATTCTTACTGCTTAATATTCTTATAATCTATACTCAAAGCAGCATTTAGTTTAGGATTATAAAAATGTTAAGTGTAGTTGTAGCATATTGTAAAATACTCAAAGTTTTCAAATTTCCGACTGAATTTGGATATTTGGCATACGTTACAAAAATAGATTGTAAGCTGATAAACTTTAAAGACTTTAGCATTTCTTGGTTTTGCCAGGTTGAAAGTGGCAATGATTTTACACTACAAAATGTCATCAACATTACAGTAGTAATTGTTGAGTACCTATTGTATGCTAAGTGTGTTACAAATATTGGCTTATTGAATCCTGACAACAGCCAAGACAGGCAATCATTATCACCATTGTATAGGTGAGGGAATTTAGGCGCCAAGAAATTAGATAGGCTGTTGAAGTGATAGATGGAGAATTCAGACTAGAATCTCTGTGACTCTAACGCCTTTTTTCTTTTCACCACACCACATTATCCCTCTAAACAGACACATTATTTGTTTTCTCAACTAGGCTGTTCTATTTTCTCAGTAGTTCCTAATTCCTGTTAGGTTCTAAATCTTTTCTGTGTGTAGTTCTCAAAATTAATGGAAAGTTACTTGCTGCTTCTACGTTTTCATGTGCTGGATTTTTTTTTTTTTTAATTTTGTGTAGAATATTTCCAAATGTAGAATACTCTTACAAATGATGCTAAAAATTGAGAAGTCTGAACAAGCAATGAACCTGGTTTACTCTAACAATCCTTTACTAGTCCTCCACTCCTCAGATTTCTTTTTTTTTTTAATTTTTTTTTTTTAATGTTTATTTTTTTGAGACAGAGAGAGACAGAGCATGAACGGGGGAGAGACAGAGCATGAACGGGGGGAGGGTCAGAGAGAGAGGGAGACACAGAATCTGAAGCAGGCTCCAGGCTCTGAACTGTCAGCACAGAGCCCGACGCAGGGCTCGAACTCACGGACCGTGAGACCATGACCGGAGCCGAAGTTGGACGCTCAACCGACTGAGCCACCCAGGCACCCCGCTCCTCAGATTTCTAAGGAGATGTACATTTATCAGTGAGATAGGAATAAAGGCTTCATTAAAAACCAAATGTTAATGGTGGGCATAGGGAGTTAGTGAAATAATTTTAATATAACTTTTAAGAATATACTGAACGTATGAAAGATGGGTTTATTTTAGTGTATTAGAAAAAGTTACATTTTGGGACGCTTGGGTGGCTCAGTCAGTTTAAATTCCGACTCATGTTCTTATGGCTCATGAGTTCAAGCTCATGTCAGGCTCTGTACAGACAGCTCAGAGCCTGGAGTCTGCTTCCAGTTCTGTATCTCCCTCTCTCTCTGCCCCTCCCCTGCTCACACTTTGTCTGTCTCTTGCTCTCCAAAGTAAATAAACATTGGGGCAGATGGGTGGCTCAGTTGGTTAAGTGTCCGACTTCGGCTCAGGTCATGATTTCATGGTTCGTGAGTTCGAGCCCCCGTATCGGGCTCTGCTGACAGCTCAGAGCCTGGAGCTTGCTTCAGATTCTGTGTCTCCTTCTCTCTCTGCCCCTCCTCCACTGTGCTCTCTCTGTCTATCAAAAATAAATGTATAAAAAAAATTTTTTAAAAATAAACATTAAAAACAAAAAAAGAAAAAGTTATATTTCTTTTAATGGATCTTATTCTTAGAATGAAGCCAGGTGAAAACACAATTCTATTTAGAGAAAAATACTAACATAGGTAGAACATAGTAAAGATTGACTATGGTTGCATGAATAGTGTAAATGATTTTAATCTATTCCAAGCCCTCATATAGTGAATTAGATATCCTTTCTTTTCCCATGGGTTCTTTCCAATGTGACCTCTAACCTTTTGGTGACGAGATTTTTTTTTTTTTTTTTTTTTGGGGGGGGGGAGAGAGACAGAGAGAGGGAAAGCAAGCAAGAGCAGGGGAGATGCAGAGGGAGAGGGACAGAGGGAATCCCAAGCAGACTCCCCACCGTCCGTGTGGAGCCTGACTCGGCTTGAACTCAGGAACCGTGAGATCATGACCTGAGATGAAACCATAGGCTTAGCGGACTGAGCCACCCAGGAGATTTTGATGGTGATTGTGAGAATACTGAGGGGTGCCTCGGTGGTTGAGTCAGTTGAGCATCCAACTTTGGCTCAGCTCATGATCTCACAGTTTGTGAGTTTGAGCTCCACTTCAGGCTCTGCACTACAGCACAGAGCCTGCTTAAAATTCTGTCTCCCTCTCTCTCTCCTCTCCCTGGCTTGCTCTTTCTCAAAAAATAAATAAAAATAAACTTAAAAAAAGAATGGTGAACCTATAATAAGAGTCCTTTTACAAAGCTGTCTTTCTCTTTTCCCATCTTACTGCCTTTGTTCATATGTTTTTCATCTGAACTCTTCTCCTCTGCCTTCTGCTCCCTGTCTACCACAAAAATTTTGCAAACCCACATCATCTCAAGACCAGGCTCATACTCATTTCCTCCAAGATGAATTGCCTGATTTTCTATCCCAACTTTGATTATTGCATCAATCCACATTGATCAGCACATATACTTTGCAGTGTGGCCCAAGCTTGCAACGGCTTTATAATTGTATCTTCAGCTGTATTATGAATTATATGAGGGCTAGGGATAGTGTTTAATATATTTTGAAAATTATATATTTTTATTTTATTATGGAAAATTTCAAACCTACAAAAGCTCAGTGACTTTCTGTTCATACCTCTTCCCTGTTGGTGTTTTACTTTACTTTTAGATGTTCTTTATATTTAGGAATGTCATCTCTTTGTGATATAAATTGCAAATATTTTTCCCAGCCAATATTTCTTCTAAAGTTTTTTTTTTTTTTTTTTTTTAATATTTATTCATTTAGAGGGAGAGAGAAAATAGAATCCCAGGCAGGTTCCATGCTCAGCACAGAACCCAACGCAGGGCTTGATCTCACAACCTGAGATGGTCACCTGAGCTGAAATCAAGAGTCAGATGCTTAACCATTTGAGGCACCCAGGCACCCCTCTTGTAAAAAGTTTATTGAGGTATAATTGATGTAAAATACACTGCACATATTTAAAGTGTACATTTTGGTGACTTTTGACATCTGTATATACCTCTGAAACAGTTATCATAACCAAGATAATAAACATTTCTGTTGCCTCCAAAAATTTCCTTGTATCCTTTTGTAAGCCACTTACCTAATTCTGTGCCTGGTCCCCAGGCAACCACTGATCTGCTTTCTGTCACTGTACATTAGTTTGCATTTCCTAGAATTTTCTATGAATGGAATCATACAGTATGTACTCTCTTTTGACTTTTACGTAACAGTTACTTTTACAATTCATCCACCTAGTCAATATCCTTCAAGTCCAAGTAACATTAAGATCTTCCTTATTTCTCAGAGCTTAACGTTAGGGCAGTAGTTGAAAATGATAGAACCCACAGATGTTTGGACTTAACAGAGTCTTTAAAAATTTTGACCTATTTGTCAGGATTTGAACGTTTTTAGTATTAGTCTGTAAACAGACCTTCCTTTTCAGAGTGGGTTCTGGGAAGGTGAAATCTCGCTATCCCTCTGTTCCTGATTCCAGCCTGTGTCTGCCTTATTTGAGCCAAATGGCCCCTGGATCCAATGAACAGTTAGGTGCAAGTGAGGCCTGGGCTTTGTGGGAGCTCTATCAGGGAGGGGTGGCAAAGGACTTGTTCCTCAAGGGCTGGTCAAGAGCCTTGGGGTGAGGATAACAATGGCAGCTCCAGGAAAGAGCTTGGTTTGGTAGAGATCCATGGACTCCTGGAGGCGAGAAGAAAGGGACAGAACCAGGGGACTGATATCTCTCTGTTTCCGAGACTGGGAGATGTAAGGATACCGGAGAGCTGGGAGGCTTCCTCCTGGGCCTCCGCAAGGCTGTCATCTTGCCCTCTGGACTGTCCCCTACGGGCATAGAGCCTGCTTTGTCTGTCCATTCTCTTGAGACTGCTACCACTTACTTGTGGTCCTCCAACAACGAAACCTAAGCTCTTCTGAGATCATAAAGGAAAAGAACCCATGTAGGGAAGCCAGGCAACCAGAAAGAGAAAAATCACTTAGAATAAACAATGTGGTAGACTAGCTAAAGAGAAATGCTGGGGGAGACGGTAACTTGAATATGAAAATAATAGTATTTAAGGAAGTTCAAGTGAAATACAAAAAAAGACTTCACAGAGCAAAATATGTGATTTCGCAGCTAAATACTTATTATCATCTGGCTCTCAATCCATGCACAGATACTTTTTTATCTAACTATCTTCACTAAAATGTAAGCATTGTAAGCGCAGGAACTTTTTCTCTTGCATACATTGCTAATCTGTTGTCAACACCCAATGCATAGAACACTGTCTTGCACATAGTAAGCACACAGTGCATAATCACTGAATAAAGGAGTAAGTGAATATGATCATTTATTGGCCTGGGAGATCAAAAAGAAGAGATATTACATAGCACAAAAATACAAAAGATTGAAAAAAAAGATAAGAAATTTGGAGGGTAGATTCAGAGCACCTAATGTGGTTTATATTAGTTTGAGAAAAAGGAACGAATGGAGAAGCACTAATTAAACAAATAGAAAAAAACTTCCTGAGTTAAAGACTTCAACATGCAGAAAGTAGTTCCAGGGAAGACGAGTGATAAAAAACATACTTAGGGTTATCCTGATAAATTTTTTGATATCTACGGATTCATCTTAGAGGCTTCCAGATAAAAAGGATGGTATACCTATGAATTGTCAGACTGGCATCATAATTCTAATCCACAGAACTGGAAATTAGGAGACAGTGGAAGAGTGTCCACAGATCACCAAGAAAAAAAGACTGTTAATCCCCAACCCCTATTTCCAGTGAAGATATCCCCACTATAAGGGGGAAATGAGTTACATAGTATGAGAAAATTTAGAGAATATGTTACCACTTTAACCCCTCTGAGAATATTTAGGAAAGGTTTTTAACCAAATAAATGAGCCGGAACAGAGATCACAGGGTGAAAGGAATAGAAATAGTAGAATGACAGACTCTCCTGGGAATGTGTTGTGTAAATGCTAACCAAAAGGGACATGCTTCAGGGAACAATAATTACAATGTAGAAGTACTAAATGAGTCAAAGCAAAACCTCAAAATTGTGTGTGGGGGGTGGGGTAAAGGGGCAAAAGCTTTCCAAAGGGAGATGAGGAGAGGAACAAATACTAGTAGGCACATGTAAAGCTGTTCAACATCATTAGTCATCGGGAAATGCACATCAAAACCACAATGAGATACCACTGCACATCCACAAGGATGGCTCTAATAAGAAGGTGGACAATAACAAGTGTTGACAAAGATGTGAAAAAATTGAAGCGTTCATATACTTATGGTGGGAACATAAAATGGTATAACCACTTTGGAAAACAGATTGCCAGTTCCACAAAAAGAAATAGTTACCATATGGCCCAGTGATTCTACTCCTAAATATGTACCCCCAAAGAAATGAGAGTATGTATCTACCCAGAAACTTGTATGGGAACGTTCATAGCAGCATTATTCACAGTAGCCAAAAAGAGAGAAATAACCCAAATGTTCACTAATTAATAGATAAATAAAATGTGGTATATCCACAAAATGGAATATTATTTGGCAATAAAAATCAGGTTAAGTACTGATACATCCCATAGTATGGGTGAACCTTGAAAACATTACGCAAAGTGAAAGAAGCCAGTCACAAAAGACCACATTTTACATATTCCATTTATATGAGATGTCCAGAATAGGCAAATTTAGGAAACAGAAAGTAGTAGCTACCAAAATGGTAGCTGTGGACTGAATAATGTGGGGGAATGAAGTGGAGATTACTCATGGGTATGGGGACCAAAATATGCAATTAGATTGTGATGATACTTGCACAACAGTGTGAACATATTAACATTGAATTGAACACTTAATGTGTGAATTTCATGGCATGTAAATCATATCTCAATACTTTTTTTTTTTTAATGTTTTTAAATGTTTATTTTTGAGAGAGGAAGCAAGAGCATGAGCGGGAGGAGCAGAGAGCAAGGGGTACACAGAATCTGAAGCAGGCTCCAGGCTCCTCGCTGTCAGCACAGAGCCGGATGCAGGGCTCAACCCACAAACCGTGAGATCATGACCTGAGCTGAAGTCGACACTTAACCGACTGAGTCACCCAGCCCCCCCTCCTCAATAAAACTTTTTAAATAAAAGGACGAAGTACCAATATGTGCGAAACTTGCAGGAATCTCCAAGGCCTTGTGCTGAATGAAAGAAGCCAGTCTCAAAAGGTTATATACTATAAGATTACATTTATGTACTTTTTAATTATGGAAGATCATGACACATTTATTAATCAAAACATGTTTGTGTGCATGTGTTTATTCCCATACATACTATAAAAACAATGTTTCTTAAAATTTCACTATACAACATTTACAGCAGTTGTTTCCATTTTAACTTCTCTTTATGTTTGAAAATTTAGAAAATGTTAAATTTAGCTTGCATTAAGCAGTTAACCTTTGTGACATGAAATCAGTACAGGGTCTTAAAATATCAGAAACGTTTACTGTATCCTCTTAGTCCACATAACATGAATTTTTAGCTCCTTAGTTCTTAGCTCTTTAGCTCCTTAGAATTTGAGTGTTTGTGTCAATTTCCTACCCTCCTTGTTAAAGAGGTAGTCTATATGGATAGGCTTGGTCTTCGAATACCATCTATTAAAATGAAGGAAACATGAAATATGTTTTTCTAGGGTGAAATAATTTGGGTCACCCACAATGCCAAAGAAGGATATAAGGTATCAAGAGTCTTGAATGTTCGCGACAATCCCCAAATCCTAAGTAAGAATTATTTCTTGGTGAGATTTTTCTGTTTTATTAACTGTGTAAGTTCTGCCCTCTTCTTTGTGGATTTGGCTCGGGAAATCATCTTTCTATGATACTGTGGGCTTTTACTAAATCTGCTTTCTGCTATTATGCTTGCTGTCTCCCAAATTTTACTGGGTGTTAAAATCACAACTCTCTTCTTCATAGATGAGTTCTTCAACTTTTGGTGGGTTTACTCCTATAAATATATTTCCTCAAGGGTCTCTATTAATCTAATGTTTATGCTTAGCATACACATCAGAATTTGAAGGATGTTGCTGATGAGCATCCAGCACTGGCGGCAGATCTGCCTGTCTAACCTAGTGTCTCCTGCCACATCTTCTGCCTCTTAGGGCCCATTGCCCCCCAGTGCCATCAGTTTCTCCACTGCCAGCATCCGGTTGTCCCTGTCCCTGCACCACAGCAGGCCCCTGCTCCAAGAGTTGGGCTTGCGTGGCCTCAAGTCAGGATGAGACTTGACTGGGCCTGGTTCTTGGTCTCCTCCAGCCTCAGCTACTTGCCTGCAGGCTGCTGTGGTCTTGCCACCTCTCTTTAAACCAAGTCTGATGGGTCAGAGGGAGGATTGCTAAATGAATTATCATACATTTTTTTCAGGGCTTGGGTATAGTGTTCTCTGCTCCCATTGACTCTGCATTTTTACTACTTCCCATCTTCCTTCCCTTTCTTTCCCTAGTATCTAGTTTGGTTGGGGAAGACTGCGTTACAGCATTGCAGCCATAGTTCTTTCAACGATTTTTTTTTTTCTCTGTTTCCTTCTTTGGTTGCACTTTGTCGTGTTCACTGTTATTTCCAGGACCTGATCTCAGTTCCTCTCTCTTTACATTGACTTTTAGGAAAACATATCCTTTATCTTCAACTCTGTGTTTTTATGATGACTTTAAAATTTTTATTTCCATCATTGACTTTTACTGAAACTAGTCCTGAATTTCTATTGCTAAATATTTTTCTTTGAAATCAGCTCATCATCAGTCAATTAACATACATTGAGTATTTTATAGCATGTACCAAGCTCTATGTTACAAAAAGCTCTAATCGTCACAGCAACATCAAAACAAAGTTCTTGCCCTCAAAGCACTTAAAATGGGGTAGATAGGACCCTGCCCCTGCCCATCCCCCACCCCTCCCAGTGCTCAACCCTCAACCCTCAACCCTGGATTGACTCACTGGGCCTCCTCTCATTCTCTTTTCCTTAAAAACATTTTTTTTCATTGAGTTTTTACTCTCAGTCTTGGCAGCTGTGTTGCTGGGGTGGGGACACGGGGATGGTTATCTCACAGCTATGAAAATTGGTGCCACCATAGGGGCGACGGGTGGCTCAGTCAGTTAAGCATCCAACTTTGGCTCAGGTCATGATCTCACAGTTTTTGGGTTCGAGCCCCGCATCAGGCTCTGTGCTGACAGCTCAGAGCCTGGAGCCTGCTTCAGATTCTGTGTCTCCTCTCTCTCTGCCTCTCCCCCGCTCATGCTCTGTCTCTCTGTCTCTCAAATAAATGTTAAAAAAAAAAAGAAAAAAAAAAATTGGTGCCACCAAACATTACCATTTCCAACTTCAACCATACTGTTAACACTATTCAGAAATTCTTCTAAGTAATCCTAGTTAGCCTCCTTTCTCTCAAGTTCTTTCTCAAGAAAGAAATATTTGGGAGATGCGGGGCTCAAATTCACGGACCACAAGATCATGACCTGAGCTGAACTTGGACACTTTTAACTGACTGAGCCACCCAGACGCCCCTAGAACATTCCAACTTAACAGCCTCCTTAAGACTGAGTTCAAACTTCACTCCTTCCTTAATGGCTTCTCTGTTGCATTCTTCAGAGAATGTAATGTATACACTCTCATATCTCTTTGTGCCTCTTTTATATAGTGTTTTAATCGCCGTTATATAATGGTTTTACCATATGTGCTATAAATCCTTAAGGGTAGCTACTATGTTCTGTTGTTTGTGTATCCCCGGTGCCTGTCATACAGTCTTGACACTTACAAGTGCTTAGTAAATATTCTTTGAATTAATAGTTGGTTAATGAAAAGATCATACGAGACAGTATATGCCCAACAGTTCAGAAGAGAGTTAAACCTGATAGAAAATTAAACCTCAGGGTAGGCCTATGCCAAGAAGCTCTTGAGTTGGCCCTTTGAAGGATGTAGAAGTCAGGTAAGTAGAAAAGAAAGAAAAGGAAATTTTCAATGGAAATTGGTTTAATCAGAGATGTGTATTTCTAGAATCAGGGCTCACAAAGCATTCCAGAGTGTGGAGCAGAGGGTTCATGACTAAGAACAGCAAATGATAAAGTTAGAGAGAAGTAAGACAGTGTTAGATTATAAACAGACCTGAAAGCTAGGGTGAGGTTTTTGGAGCTCATCCTGTAAGCCAAGGAATCCAAACAAGTAAACCAGTGTCTATGTATTGGTATTTAAACCAGTAGCTTCTGCCATCGCCACCCTCATGCCTGGGCTGAGAATTCACAGTAGGAATAGAGGCAGAACCTCCAAAGGCGCCCCTTTCCTTTTCTTGGAGGGACTTGAACCAGTACCGCTCACATTATGTCTCAATATAAATAAGTGAGAATGATCATTTCTTAACAGAATGGTTGGGGACACCTGGCACAGTCATTAGGAGAACTTTGAAAGTGTTTTGGTTTTAAAGCAATGAAGCAACCTGATAAAGGCAGAATTTTAGGATTATTAATATGAAGGAAAATGCAGGATTGTTTGAAGATGGGAGAATTGGTGGCAGGGGGAATAATTGATCATCGAAATAAGCTATTTCAGTGGTCTGGACTGGAAAGGATGAGAATTTAAATGATGGCAGTGCAGTGCAAGAGATTGGTATAGAAGCCACAATTGACTGGATTTTTGGCTAATGAGGGAAGGGGAAGAATCAAAAGTTGGTAACACATATGCTGACCAGTTCTTCTTACCCATTTGGTTTTTTTGGGGGGGGGGTGGTCAATGACAACAGCATTCTTCTTTCCTGTCAATTTACATGGATGTTACATATTCGGTACACTATATTTGTATGTATGATATTATAGGCTAATATATTCTATATCATTATGTGTTCTATTATACACTTAATATTATATAAAGATATATTATTGGGTATAATAGTTCCTATTATATTTCTAGAACTTCTCCATTATCTGTGTCCTACCTGCTAATCCCTCTGTCTAGAATGTCTCTCCTCCATTTCTCTCACCCTTTTGCTTTTTGATAAACTATCCATTCTTCAAGATTTAGCTCACGTATTTCCTTGACACCATCCCTGACTGCTTTATTTTGTTTTCTTTCCTTTTTGATTCCCACAGTATTTGTACCTACACTTGAACAATTATTTTTATTGTTTCATAATTGTTTGCACAACTCCTCTCCAAACTTCTTGACAAGAAAGGGTCATCACTCTTTTGGTATCTGTAGTGCCTAGCACAGTACCTAATATATGGTAGGCAAATTTCAGAGTATTGGTTGAATTAATAATAACAGCTATTCATTATTGCTATCCTTTTTTAAAAAAAAATTTTTAATGTTTATTTACTTTTGAGAGAGAAAGAGAGCGTGTGCACACAAGTGGAGGAGGCGCAGAGAGAGGGAGACACAGAATCTGAAGCAGGCTCCAGGCTCTGAGCTGTCAGCACAGGGCCCAGTGCAGAGCTTGAACCCGTGAACTGTGAGATGATGACCTGAGCTGAAGTCAGATGCTTTGCCCACTGAGCCACCCAGGCACCCCTCCTTATGCTATCCTAGAGACCATGTTAGAGATGGTTGTTAGCACATGGATATGTTACAGTGGTCTGATAACAATTACGCCTGCCTGTCTCTAATAATTTGGCATCCATTTCATTTTGCATATTGCATTTATTTCCTTGTCTAAAACACTGCTTTCATTTTGAGACTTCTATGTAGAGAATTTCAGTTGTTTTCCATCTGCTTTAGACTCCCAAGACTTGCTAATATGACCCAACCCAAAGCAGACCATCCCAGACATGTGCCATATTTATTCTCCTCCTGTGATTTTGAGTTCTCCATGATTGTTTTTTAAAGTTTATTTATTTATTTTGAGAGAGACAGAGACAGCATAAGTTGGGGGAGGTGCAGAGAGAGAATCTGCACTAGTAGTGCAGAGCCTGATGTGGGGCTCGAACCCACAAAACCACAAGATCATGACCTGAGCCGCGATCAAGAGTCGGATGCTTAACCAACTGAGCCACCCAGGCGCCCAGAGTTCTCCATGATCTTTAAAGGTTTTAAAAGATCTACTTAAAGCTGATACTTCCTCGATCTATGTTGCTCCTCTACTTCTTTGGAACCTTAACAGCACTAAAGGCTATACCACAGGTTATTGGCTTTACCTCCTTGGGCAAATCATTCCAGCTTTCTCTGAGCTAGTTTCTTGTGGAACATGGGAATAATTTTTCCTCAGAGGGTTGCTGTGATTTGGTGTGATGAGAGTAGAAAATGTTCCCTTAAATGGCGTCATTTAGAGATTGCCTTTATAATGTTTCCAATTTTATGTATCATCTTTGCATTTATTTAATGTTTTTTCTTCAATTGAGTGACTGATTTTCTAGTTTCCTTTACAAAAGGAACTTTATCATTAAATGAAATACCAGAGTGCTTGCCACTCTATAAATAGAGAATAAACTAAAAATAGGTATAATATAAATGGCAGTAATCTTGCTAGATACTGTTGCCAAGCAGAGGCTCTCAGCCTGTCAAAAAAAGAGATCAAGGAGAGAGTTTCATCTTACTGGGATAAGTTATGTTTTTTAATGATCACTGTGCCACACATTAGATACCTATTTTTCTGATTTGTAATTATTGCATAAATACCTTGTTATGATTTCTTTTACCTTATTTTATTCCTAATATATTTTTCTGGATAATGAAGGGTTGACTATATTATTAATACTCATTCTTGTACCTACGTTTTATGGCCAGTATCATGTAATAGAAAAATCAGAATCCAGGTTCAAGCCAGTCTTTGAAATGTACACTCAGTATATACCTTGGCCAAACTGTTGAGCACAACTTAGCTTTTGCTTCTTTGTTTGTTTCACAGAATCATCATGGGAATCCAATGAAATATGGGAAGACATTTTAAAAGCTGTTAGATGTTACTAAATGTGAAGTACTACTACCATTCTTTCTTTAGTTTCTTATTTTGAACTTGACCCTTCAACTAGATTGTGAGTTGTGAGCTGCTTCATGTCAGGAAATACCGTACACTCATTCTTTTATTCCTCACAGTATCCAAACACAGTTTTAGGTGTGTTTAAAACTTACTGAGTTACATTATTTATTCGAATAGGAGTCATATTAGTAAACTTGTACTGGGAATGTAACACAGACGCTCCTAGACAATTACTATTGTAATCATTTTATCAAAAAATTCCAAATCCTATGTTAATGCATATTTAGCCCAAACTATAAATGTATTAAGTTTTGAAATAAGACAAGTGACTCAAACTATTAGTATCACAATTTTTAAGTCAGTGTGTAGATCAGTCCAAGGATTCACCTGTATTAACTTTTGCATTTTTCTAAGTACTGCTGTACTGCAAAATGTTTAAAGTTCTAAGAAATATCCCCAGCTACCTAAATTCTAATTTAATCACAGTTATTTCTCTTAAGGGTCATTCCATGGCTCATCTCAATTTCCTTTTTTTGATTATTATTATTTTTTTTTTTTACTTTAGAGAGAGAGTGCAAGTGTGGGAGAGGAACAGAGGGAGAGAGAGACAGAATCTCAAGCAGGCTCCATGCCCAGCATAGAGTTCAATGCAGGGTTCGATCCCACAACCCTGGGATCATGACCTGAGCCAAAATCACGAGTCGGACACTCAACCAACTGAGCCACCCAGGAGTCCCATCATCTCACTTTTCTTAATAGTTACCATTTAATGAGCGTCTACACTCTGTAGTCCTCACGGTAATTTTATGTAGCGTAGTATTCCTGTTGCATAGATAGTAAATTACAGCTAAGGAATACTAAATCATTTTGGCAATTACATGAATAGCGTATACAGAGCTAGGATTGCACCTGAGCTTTATCTGCTTCCAGATCCTATGTTCTCTTTTCACTGTGCCTTGTTATTTGCTCCTGAATAGCTGCACAGCTGTCACAGTATGCCTCCTCTGACCCACTCCACTCAAGATCGCTCTTCTCCCAGTCTCCCACAACTCAGGAAACGGCATCTCTTTTCGTCTCCTTGCTCTTAGAAAAATCTTCGACTCCTTTCTCCCCTCTGCCCCCAGTCCCGACCATCTCCAGTCCATCAGTATGTTAACCTTGTGAACCCTTCCTTTAAAACATACCCAGCCTCTGACCACTTCTCAGCAGCTCTGATAATTCTGACCTGATCCAGGCTACCATTATCTTTCTTGGACCATTGCAAAAGCCTTCTATTTCCTCTTCCTCACTTGCCTCCTGCAATCTGTTCTCCAGACAACAGCTAGAGTGATTGTGTTAAAGCATAAATCAAAACCTCCCAATGGTTTCCTAGCTCACGCAAAGTAAAACCCAAAGTCCTTAATGTGTCCTACAAGGCCCCATGTGATGTATGCCTCCTTCTCCACCACACACGTCCATCTCTTATCCCGTGTCCTATCACTTTTACCCTGCCACCTTGCTGTTCATTGAACATGCTAACATCACCTGCTTCAGGGTTTTTGCACTATTTCCTGCCTGGAGTGTTCTTCCTACAGATACGTGTATGCCTAGATGCCTCACTTCAAGTTGCTGGCCAAATGTGAATTTATTATTTTTTTTTTTTAATGTTTATTTGAGAGAAAGTGTGCACATGAGCGAGCACGAGTAAGGGCGGGGGGTGGGGAGAGAATCCCAAGCCAACTTGACACTGTCAGTGCAGAGTCCACCACCAGAGGGCTCAGCCTCATGAACTGTGAGACCATGACCTGAGTCAAAATCAGGAGATGGATCCTCAACCAACTGAGCCACCCAGGCGCCCCCTGAAATACATTTTTAATTTTCTTAAGTTTTTTTTTTAAGTGTATTTATTTTGAGAGAGAGAGCAAGTGGGTGGGGCAGAGAGAGAGAATCCCAAGCAGACCCTGCACTGTCAGCACAGAGCCCCACACAGGGCTCAAACTCATGAGCCATGAGATCATGATCTGAGCCAAAGTCGGACACTTAACCGACTGAGCCACCCAGGTGCCCCATGAAATACCTTTTTAAACTCAGTATCTAAACTAGTACACAAACCATCCCCCCTGCTGATCTTTTGCATTCTCTTACTCTGCTTTTTTGGTTTGTTTTATAACTCCTCACTCTTGACATATATGTTGCTCTTTGATCATGTAAGCTCTTGATGGCAGGGATTTTGCTACTGCATTTCTAGTAATTAGAATAATGTTTCATATGTAGAAGGTGCTCAAAAAATTTTATTGAGTAAAAGATGAACTGTAGATTTAGAGTAACATGGACATTGTCTCTAAAGACTAACTTAAGAGTTCTTCTGGAAGATAACATCACTCTCTCACCATGGATTTCACCATCTTGAGTACAGCCATTACCATGTCTTCCTAAGATTTCTGCAGTAGACTCCCAGTTACTTCCCCCATTTTTGCTCTTGTTCCTTCCACAATCCATTCTTCAACCAGCAGCCTGCATCTTTTAATTTAACCGGACTTGTCTTGCTGCTATTTAAAACCTTCCCAATGGGGCGCCTGGGTGGCTCAGTCGGTTAAGCATCCGACTTCGTCTCAGGTCATGATCTCGCAGTCCGTGAGTTCGAGCCCCGCATCGGGCTCTGTGCTGACAGCTCAGAGCCTGGAGCCTGTTTCAGATTCTGTGTCTCCCTCTCTCTCTCACCCTCCCCTGCTCATGCTCTGTCTCTCTCTGTCTCAAAAATAAATAAAACGTTAAAAAAAAAAAACAAAAAACCCTGTCTTACTAAAAAAAAAATAAAATAAATAAAACCTTCCCATTGTTTCACCTCACTTTAGAGTAAAATTTACACTCTTTACCACGGTCTGCGATACTCTGGCATGTATCTGCTACCTAGTTTGAAGACTTTTTTTTTTTTTTTTTAAACCACTTTCTTACTCATTGTGCTTTAGCTACATTAATGTTTTGCAAACATGCCAAGCTTATTCCCATCTTGGGCGTTTGCATGGCTGCTTCTCTGCCCTGGTCAGTCGTCTTCAAGATCCTCACATGTCTGTCTCCTTTACATGTAGATCTCATCGTAAAGGTTAACTCCTCAGAAAGTGAGGCCTCAGGCCATTACTGTCCAGCCGATCCAAAATAGCCTCTCTATTCACTTTTGTTTTATTTATTTATTTTTATTTTAGAGAGAGAATACACAAGCAGGGAAGAAAGAGAGAGAGTGAATGAATGAATCTTAAGGAGGCTCCATGCTCAGCACAGAGCCCAACACAGGGCTCGATTCCATAGCCCTGGGATCATGATCTGAGCCAAAATCAAGAGTTGGATGCTCAACCAACTGAGCCACCCAGGTGGTCCTCTATTTACTTTTTGGCTTTTGATAAATGTTATAAAGAAAATAATCTTGATTATTAATTTTCTTTTATTCTTTATCTTCTCATGTCTGCATGAGAACAGAAAATTTGTCTTTCTTATTTACTGCTTAATCTTCAGCACATAGAACCATGCCTAGGACTTAATTAGTCATATACTTAAAATCAGTGAATGAAGATTTGTAATGGTCATCTGGGCACTTCATAAAAATGCAGAATCTCAGGTTTTTCCCATAAGATCAAGTTATTAGGGTTACTTATGTGACCCAATTTAGCAAATAACTCCAGATGATTCTTTGGACTGGGCAAATTTGGAGGATACTGCTTTAACAGAACTATTGCTAAGTAAGTGAATGAATACATGAGAATGATAATTCAGGGAGTTATCTTTTAACCTTAGTATATTGATATGAGTGAGTTGAATGTTTCCCAAAGTGTATACAATAGAAAACTAATTACATAAGATGTTTGATGAAAAATGAGTTTTGGTTTTCTGATGTATTTAAGAATGCCAAATATTCTTCTTTTGGAGATTAGGTAGACAGTCATTAGCGTATTGAAGCGTCTGAGAAATTAAACATTATAGGAAGCTACTTGACTGTTAGATATATTTGCCAAGTTATTTACCATCCCTGCCCCCAATCATTTTGTCACCAAATCTGTATTAATATACTAGGAAATATACACAGTACAAGAAGTACAGTCCTTGGTTCCCTGCTACCATAGCTTATTCTCTCCATGGCTAGCTGTCGACACAGTTCACTTGCATGACTGATAGTTTGGACAAAACTGTAAGTCCTAGCAGAAATTATCTATTTTGGCAGAACTATATTCTAAATACCTTCTTAAAATTATGTTCTTATTATAATAAAAATTCAGGTAAGGATCTTTTGACTGTTGGATAGACTAGAAACATAAAGAACTAATGATTTATTAACTTTTGTATGCATTACTTTACATTTCCACCTTACAGCTAAATTATTTCACCAAGATTGTTTTATGTTTTTCACCCATCTATTTATTTAAGCCCAGTTAATCACATGTAAATTTTTCTATGTCACTCTGGTCTCATTGCAGTAAGTTCAAAATGTATATAAGGAGGATATGCTTCTTCAGATTTTACCTTATTTCAACTTGTTTTCATTCTTGGGTTCCCCACCACAATAAGTAACCATATAGACAGGCAGAATCTAAGTGTGAAATGTTAGAGTAAGTGTTCTGTTTTTAATCAGCTTTGCCTAATCCTGAGTCAAAATAGTTTTTCTTGGTGCTAAGAAACTTTGGTTTTTTGAAAGTTGGAGTCCAGAAAATTAAAGAATGTGTTAAGACTGGTGCTTTCAGATATTTTGTATCCTGAAATAGGTTTTTGAAGTGTGTCTAGATAATATAGACAGTAGCATAATAAGCTAATTGTCCTCATGTGTATTCACTTGGTCATGCCCACTTCTTTTTCTAAAATAATTAGGCCTAACAGTTCCCATTATTGATTGTGTTTTTTAATGAAATTACTAATTCTATCTTTAGTAAAGACTAAAGCCTACACTGAGTTTTAGATGCAAGATACAAGCTAGCTTTTATTTGCTTCAAATTCTCTACCAAGAATGGTAGATGAAGTGATTAAAGGCTATTGCTATGGGCAAACCAAGGGAGACAATTAGGCTCTTCAGAAAAACTATTTACAGAGGCAGTTTTGCAAGTGAGTACCACCCACAATCATTTTTCTCTCTATTCTTTAAGGCATATGGTAAGAACCTAAATAAAATCTCCACTCTTTACCATTTACCCAGGATAAAATATATTGAGCAAGTGCCCATTTGTAAAACTACTATATCATTACTGTTACAAGGAAATACTTTGAGGTCATTTTTCTGATTGCATTTACTTGTGAAAAGGTACATGTTTCTATTTCAACTGCCATTTTGACTGGTAGAGTATCATAGGCTTTTGAGTATAATGTGGTGTATAACCTTTTAAGTTATAACCTATGAATAGCTTAGTTTATGAAGGCCATCAAATGTAAAAATAGTTACATTATTGGCAAGTTGTTTCTATTGCAGGAAGTAATTCAGTTTTAAAATAAATGTCATTTTGAGTAACGTATAGGACAACTCCCAGTCTTCGGCAAACTTAGGTGTGCCCTCACCAGACGTAGGCAGGAAAAATATCAAATGGGAGAGTTCAGACATAAGACAATAGAAAGATGCCTAGACATATCTCAGAGCAGTGTTACCAGATTGATTACACAATTTGGATTACACACTCAGAAACACCCCTCAACTTAAACCCATTTACTAGTTCTGATTTTTACATGCATGGCTAGTTTCATTCTAGTAGGTTCATGAACCTGTTTACTCGTAGATTTGCCCTTGTTTCAAGTTTTACATGTATCAGTGAAGTATTTGCAGGTTCTTGGAGGTTAGTCTTCAAATTACCAAGTAAGTATCAAGTAAAGGTTGCCCTGCATTCCTTCAATTATAAAAAATTAAAAACAAAAATCTAAGTTGAATAAAGAACTAAACAAAACACTCATTTCTATTCATCTCAAATACAAGAGGGTGTTCAAAGGAAGAGTCCTGGCTTCACTAGAAAGCGTACATACGGCATGTGTGCACAGCTCAGAAGGCAAGGAAGTAGATAGTGTAGAAGGAGGTAATGTTTAAGAAGAAAATCATTTGTTTCCCCCATCTAAAATCATACCTATTCTGCCTGAGTTATCTGAGTTGTTCTTCTATTCATAGATTCCCTGGCAATTTCAAATTACTTGTTTTAGGCTATTATGCTTCATTTTCGGACAAAAAAAGTTAGAATTACAGAGTATCAAGAAGCATGAACATAAGTTCCCAAAAGATCAAGACTGTCTCTGTGACCTTTCTCTTTTGGCAATAGTGTGCCATGTCTTTGGCCACTTACTAACCAACCACTCATCTTCTCGACTATAAGTATTAAGAGGTTCTCACCTTTGCTCCATCCTGGCATACAAAAAGGCATTCCCATTAATGACAGCATCTGGGAATCAGAATCTTTTTTTTTTTTTTAAATACTCTTTTGGGGCGCCTGGGTGGCTCAGTCAGTTGGGCGTCCAACTTCAGCTCAGGTCATGATCTCACAGTTTGTGAGTTCGAGCCCCACATCAGGCTGTGTGCTGACAGCTGAGAACCTGGAGCATGCCTTGGATTCTGTATCTCCCTCTCTGACCCTCCCCGGCTCACACTGTCTTTTTCTCTGTGGAAAATAAACACTGAAAAAAATAATTAAATAAATAAATAGGTTTTGGTGATTTTGTTTTTTTATTTATTTTTTAATGTGTGTTTTTAGGGGGGAGAGAGAGAGAGAGGGAGGGAGGGAGGGAGGGAGGGAGGGAGAGAGAGAGAGAGAGAGAGAGAGAGAGAGAGAAAGAGAAAGCGAAAGCAGGGGACGGGCAGAGAGAGAGAGGGAGACAGAGGATCCAAGGCGGGCCCCAGGCTCTGAGCTGTCAGCACAGAGCCCCCTGCAGGGCTTGAACCCATAAACCATGAGATCATCACCTGAGTTGAAGTCAGAGGCTTAACTGACTGAGCCAACCCAGGCACCCCTGGGAATCAGAATCTTGAGAAGGGTTGTTGGTATGGTTTTAAGGAGAAAAATAAATGATGCTGTTAGCTCCTCTCCAACTTTTCCTTTGGAATCACTAGAATAGATGTAGATGATGACCATAGTTCTTCTGGTTCTAAAATTCTGTGATTCTTTCTCTGTTCTTCTTTCTTTGCTACCTATACACCTGCTTCTCTGTATTGACAGGGCCTAATTTATCAGTTATATGTGTGTGTGTTATGTGTGCATGTATGAGAGAGGGAGAAACAGGATCAATCTAATACACTAATGTACTATAGAACTGTTATTCCTGCTTTGTCTTATGTGCAAACCCATATTGTTTATGTATATGGGAAATAAGATGAGTTTAAATTTAAAAACTTGGCAACCCACTTGATGGTATGTTGGGGAAAATATCTGAGAATATCTCTTTTTCAAAACCAAATTAAGGAAGAAAATCTAAAAATATATTTTAAAATGTTCATATAGAATTTGAAACTTCAGTTGTATCAATCAGGTTTCTTTCCTCCTCGATCAAAGTATGTGCTGTTCATCAGACCAGAATTTGTTAAGGATTCTGAGTGATTCTTTCTGTCTGGGATGCTTAAAGTGTTATATTTAATTATATGTAAAAAACATTTATGAGCACCATTGAAAATATTATTTGAATTTTGTTTAAAACAGTAATTCTAACTCTTTTTTGTATCTGGGACCTTTTTGGCAGTCTGAAGTCTACACATTCCTTTTCAGAGTAACCTTTTTTAATGTGTAAAGGATTATACACACATATAAATATATAGGTATAGCATTAAAAAGAACCCTGTTAGGGACCCCTGGGTGGTTCAGTTGGTTGAGCATCTGCCTCTTGATTTCGTCTCAGGTCGTGATATCACAGTTCAGGAGTTTGAGCCCCGCATCGGGCTCTGCACTGACAGTGCGGAGCCTGCTTGGGATTCTTTCTACCCCCCTCTCTCCCTGCCCTTCCCCCATTCACACATACATTCTCTCCCTTTCTCAAGAATAGATTTTTTTTTAAAGAACCCTATTATATTCAAATACAATTATCAAAATATTAAATTCATGATCTAATATAAGTGCTTTTTTATCAATGCATCGAAAAAGATCTAGAAGCCATTTAATAACTACCATAATTTCAAAGTAGTATTGCACCTAAATCATATTATGAGATACATGCAACAATTATAATGTGATATGAAAATATCAGATATTTATTGTTAACAAAAATCACAGGTACTTTTATGTAGTTTGTTGCTGACATCATACTTGGAGAAAGTACTAACTTTCCCCCCATAATTCACAGACACCCTTCACCTAAAATTATTTCTGTTTCCCAGACACAGGGAAGCCAGATATAATCCTCATATCTCAAGACACTTAATCTTTGAGGAAACTGGAGCTCAAAGTCTTCCATATTTAGCCCTTAATGCTTTTCAAGCCTTTAAAATAAGCAAGTGGTTAGTTGTTAAATGGTGATTGTCAATATCTCTTGCATTAGGAACTTGGCTTATTGCCACTAGTTCTATTATAGATTACTGAAGAAACATATTTCTAAAAGCTTGTTTAGTTATTTTATCATGAAGTCGAATCAGGACATATCTAGTAATGAGTGCTTTACTTATGTCTTGACTTTGAGCTACTATGGCCATTATGTTCCTTTGTCATTAAAGAGAAAATGTAGCCCATGTCGTAAGCCCCGAATCATCCTTCTACTTTACGGAACTATTTTTGCTTGGTCAAATTTGTGTGATTGTTTTGTTAGTTTACTTTTTTCTGGTTATTTCTTTTTAAATGGAATTATACAATATTTGTCCTTCTGCTTTTAGCTCATTTCCCTTAGCATATTTTCAAGGTTTGTCCATGTTGTAGCACGTATCCGAATTTCATTTCCTCTTTATGGCTGAATAATATCCCATTGTATGATATACCACATTTTTGTTTATCCATTTATCTGTTGAAGGACACTGGGTTGTTTCCACTTTGACTAATGTAAACAATGCTCCTATACACGTTGTCATATAAATATCCGTTTGAGTCCCTGTTTTAAGTTCTTTTGAGTATATGCCTAAGAGTGGAATTGCTGGGTCTCATGGTAATTCTGTTAGTTAACTTTTCAAAGAAGCTGTGTGATTATTTTTTAAAATAGTTTATTCTGTTTTTATTATCCATTCATTAATGTATTTTGATCACTAAAAAACTTTTGGTTTTTGGTTTTTGGGGTTTTTTTTTTGCTTATTTCCTTGGTTGACTTTTGTTGCTGATTTTTAAGAAATTATTTGTTTTGGTCATTCATTTTTTTCTTTTCTTTTCAATTGTTTGTTTTTCAGACCCGAGTCAGAACTCCATCACAGGGGAACACAGCCAGCTGTTAGGTATAGTATTACTATGGGATTGACTTTCTCTACAGTCACCCTTTTCCTGCTTATACTAACAGACATTACTCCCACTTCTAATTCTATTTTCTATCCTCTCTTCTGCTTTTCACTTCTCAACATTTTTTCCTGGTATTTCTGGTCCTAACTTGATAAGTTTTAGGAAACTACTTGTACAATTGATTGTTGAGCCTCAATGTAGTCACATATAAAAGTAATTTACATGGTTCTGTGTTAAAAAAAAAAAAAAATCTGTAGGGGCACCTGGGTGGCTCAGTCAGTTAAGCGTCTGACTTCGTCTCAGGTCATGATCTCAGAGTTTGTGAGTTCAAGCCGCACATCAGGCTTTGTGCTGACAGATCAGAGCCTGGAGCCTGCTTCGGATTCTGTGTCTCCCTCTCTCTCTACCCTCCTCCACTCACACTCTGTCTCTTTCTCTCAAAAATAAACAAACATTAAAAACAAAAAATTTTTTTTAATCTGTAAAAATTAGATCTTTTTTCCAAGATAATTTTGTCAAGATAACTATAATATTCTATAAGCTTGGGCTTTGCAGCTACTTTGCCCTTTTTATTATTTTTCTTGGTCTTTAATCACCCTCATTTTAATTGCTGAAAGTACTTCATAAATAGCATGACCTTAAGCTGTAGAAGTTGATGCTCCAGTTCTTTATCTATTAAATAAGTTTTGGAAATAAATTTATATCTTCTAGTTATCACATATTTAAATTTCAGTAAGCTTGTAATTTAATAGGTATTTCACAGCATCACAAGACTGATAAAAAATTAAAATAAAGAAAGGAATCATACTCTGGCGAGGATTCAGACAATAAAGAGTATATGTACAGAAAGTAGAGTCCTCTAAATTATCTCTTCTCCTCATACCTTACCTCTATCCCCTGAGGTACTTATTCTTGGAAATTCTCTAGAAATTTTTAATTACACATTTTCTTACCATCTATGACTATCTTTTTTCCTTTTTTCTCCATGGAGTTATACTCTACAGACTATGACTTCCTTTCTTTGACTTAACATTTTACCTTGTGACATTTCAGTACATAAAGATTTGCCTTATTCCTCTGTTTTAGAATAGTATTCCATTGTATTCCTGTACTTTAATTTTACACAGCCAGTTCCCTATTCTGGACCATTTATTCCCAGGTGTTTTACTGTTAAAAATTATGTTACAGTGAACATCTTGTACATATACTCTTGTAATCTCATTGCCAGTATATTTGAAAGAAAAATTCCTAACAGTAGAATTCTTTGATCAAAAGGAATACCTGTCTTCAAAAGGATACATCAACTTAGACTTCTACCAATTAGGAGTGTGGAAGCATACTTGGGCTCCCTATCATAAAAAGTAGATAACCAATCTTAAAAAAATTTTTTTCTCTAGATGAAGATGGCATGTCTAGTTTTTATTTGTACTTCTTGAATTATGAATGAGGTTAAGTGCTTTTTAAATACACTGACAGCCATTTTGTATATGTGTGTGTCTTGATTTGAGGCTTACTTTTTGTTGTTAGAATTTTTGTTTGTTTTTTGTTTTGTTTTTGTTGAAGTATAATTAACATACAGTGTTACATTAATTTCAGGCATATACCGTATTGACTGGACAATGCTATACATTGCTCAGTACTTGCCACCATAAGTGTAGTCACCATCTGTCACCATACAACGTTATTACAGTATTATTGACTATATTTCCTATGCTATACTACTGATATCCATGACTTACTTGTTTTATAACTGGAAGTTTGTATCAGCCTCTTTTTTTTTTTTTCCTATTGAATTTAGAGGCACCTGGGTGGCTCAGTCAGTTAAGTGTCCAACTTCAGGTCAGGCCATGATCTCACGGTTCGTGAGTTCAAGCCTTCTGTCGGGCTGTCTGCTTTTAGCACAGAATCCATTTTGGATTCTCTGTCCCCTTTTCTCTCTGCCCCGGCTCCTGCCTCTCATTTGCATTCTTTCTCAAAATAAATAAATCTTTTTAAATGTCAAAAGAATTTTAAATCTTTTTTAAATTTGCATATAGTTGATATGCAATGTTACATTAGTTTCAGCTGTACAACATAGTGATTCTGCTTCTCTATACTTTATGCTATTAATCCCCTTTATCTCACCCATCCCCCCACCCACCTCCTCTGTGTCAACATTTGTTCTTTGTTTTTAAAGGTCTTTTGTTTGTTTGTTTTCTTTTTATATACAACTTGTAAGTGAAATCATGTGGTATTTGTTTTTCTTTGCCTGATTTTACTTAGCCTTAGCCTAACGTCCTGTAGGTCCACCCATGTTGTTGCACATGGCAAGATCTCATTCTTTTTTATGGCTGACTATTCCATTATATATGTATAGCACATCCTCATCCATTCACTTATCATTAGAAACTTGGGTTGCTTCTGTAGTTTGGCTGTTATAAATAATGTTGCAATAGGGGCACCTGGGTGTCTCAGTCAGTTAAGCGTCTGACTTCAGCTCAGGTCATGATCTCACAGTTCGTGAGTTCGAGCCCCACGTCGGGCTCTGTGCTGACAGCTCCAAGCCTGGAGCCTACTTCAGATTCTGTGTCTCCCTCTCTCTCTGCCCCTCCCCTGCTCATGCTCTGTCTCTCTCTGTCTCAAAAATAAATAAAAACATTAAAAAATTTTTATAAATAATGTTGCAGTAAACACGGGTGAGTATATCTTTTCAAATTCATTTTCCTTGGGTAAATACCCAGTAATAGAATTGTTTGATCATATGGTAATGCTATTTTTAATATATTGAGGAACCTCTGTACTGTTTTACTCAGTGGTTGCTCCAATTTACATTCCCACTAACAGTGCATGAGGTTTGATTTGAGGCTTATTTTGATTTTTACATTGCTGAACTTTTAGCTCTTTGAATAGTGCAGAGCAGCTATGTAAAATATAAGCTATCAAAAAGTTGACAGTAAGGAAAGTACTTGACTTGTTTGCTCATTACAGGTTCAGAGTATTGAAGAAACTGGGATACTCCTTTTCTGATCTTTCTCTGTTAAGAACCTAAGTTTCTGGTGATAATTCTCATTTGTTTGAGAGAGTTTATGTGCAGGAAGAGTAACTGACACCCTAAGCGCTCCATAAATATTTTTTAGGTAAATGGTTTGACATAAACATATAGCTAGAAATCTGATCACAAGGGTCCTAGCCTTGTGATATTGGGGTTGTCACTCTTCTCTTTTTTTTAGACTTTTATATTGGATAGTTTATTTAGACTGTTCAAAATTATTCTTCTCTGTACAAAAATTTCATATTTGGATCAGGAATGGTTAAGATTTCATTGAAATATTTAGGCAGACCATGAAAAGTAAATTTTCCCCCTAAACTATTAAAAGAATTCTGTCTCTGATACGTGCCGACAGGTAGAGGAGTTTGAGGGTAGTTTATCTTCTGGCCAGGAACATGTATGTAATAGAGGTAGGGAAGGACTTAGCTAATGAAGTGGGCAGTCAGGGGAGTTGGTATCATTCCAGTGTAAGCTGGATTTTGTTTCCAATGAAGCACTTTAAGTAAAAGATAGTAAACAAATTGTGGGCAAAAAGAAATAGTATATGATTGTGAAAAAGACTTCTCTTAGTATTATTAGCTGAAAACCCTAATATCTGCTAAGAGACTACTACAGACATTACTCTCGTTTGGCAACCTACATTTGCATTCACTTTTAAACAAACCTGGGAATGTGTCCAGAGTCTTTTCGCTAGATTCTCAGGTGAGTTCATCCTGCTACCCTGGGTTCTCTCTCCGAGGTTCATTAGATAAGATTATGTTCTTCCTTCTCATGCTCTTAATAACTACATCTTGTGTGCCCCATCCTGAGTTAGCTTCTTTGTTTTCTTTTTTTCCTTTCCTTTCCTTTTTGTAAGCTCTACACCTAATGTGAGGCTTGAACTTATGACTCTGAGATCAGGAGTCACATGCTCTACTGATTGAGCCAGCCAGGTGCCCCTTTGAGTATCTTTGTTTAAGCTACAGCCTCAAAATCCCTCAAAGCCTGGTTTATTTTAAAAAAAGAAGAAGTTGGGGTGCCTGAGTGGCTCAGTCGGTTAAGCAGCTGACTTCGGCTTGGGTACGATCTCACGGTGTGTGGGTTCGAGCCCTACGTCGGGCTCTGTGCTGACAGCCCAGGGCCTGGAGCCTGCTTCAGATTCTGTGTCTCCCTCTCTCTCTGACCCTCCCCTACTCACACTCTGTGTGTGTCTCTCTCTCTCTCTCAAAAATAAATAAATATTAAAAAAAAAATTTTAAAGAAGTTTGCAGAAGACGGAAAGGTGATTTTTTGGGGTTATATTTTCTAACCATCTTATAGTTCCTCAGAGAGGGCATTGGTAGTTTGAATTAAAATCTTGCCAGCTCTCTATAAAAATCTTGGTTAGGGGCACCTGGAGGGCTCAGTGGAGCATGTAACTCTTGATCTCAGGGTTGTCAGTTTGAGCTCCACCATATATGTAGAAATTACTTAAAAACTTAAAAAAAATAATCTTGCTTAGGATAATTAGGCCTAGTACGTTAAAAACTACTTCAATTGCTTTGCCTGCTGAGTGGAATTTATAATAGTATCTTTCAGACCTTTTAAGTTTCTTCCTGTCAGTAGGGAGCAGTTATTTTAATGTATCTATTGTTGGCACTGACTCATCAGATCTCTTACAAAACTTAGGGTTAGGCTGAGGAGATGGATGGAAGAGTAAAACTGCTGTTGTGAGAAATAATTAAGCTGTAATGAATTTTGCTGTGTATATGTGTGTGTAATTTTTAATTTAAAACATTTTAGTAAACAAGTAAGCAAATGAGCAGTGGGCCCTGGCATTTTTACAGCAATTTTTACCAAACACCCAAGGAACAGTAATTCCTCTTCTACAGTTTCTCCCAAGGAATAGAAAAACAAGTAAATACTCCCCAACTCAGTTTGAGGATTGCATAACTTTGATACCAAAACTTAACAATGCCAGTGTGAGACAAGTATGGGCCAGTTTTACTTATGAATACAGATACAGATGTCCTAAATGAAATATTTGCCATCTAAATCAAGCAATATATTTTTCTAAGTTACTCCTGACCAGACTGGGTTTCTGCTAGAAATACATTGTTGGTTTACCATTAAAGATCAATTTTTAAAAAAAAAATTTTTTTTTTTAACGTTTATTCATTTTTTGAGACAGAGAGAGACAGAGCATGAATGGGGGAAGGTCAGAGAGAGAGGGAGACACAGAATCCGAAACAGGCTCCAGGCTCTGAGCTGTCAGCACAGAGCCCGACACGGGGCTCGAACTCACAGACCGTGAGATCATGACCTGAGCCGAAGTCAGACACCCAACGGACTGAGCCACCCAGGCACCCCAAAGATCAATTTATATAATTCAATGTATTAACAAAAAGAGATTAAAGGATTAATCATCTTAACTGACGCAGAAAAAGAATTTCATTTGAAATATATCCAATATTTAAATTCATGAGTTCATATTGAGACTTTAAAAAGCTAATTAGTCACCATTGGAGTATTCTGGTGAACCAAGTTGGTTAATAAAGGGAAAGAATGAAGTATTTGCCTTGCTTTTAACTATATTAATGGGTAACCAAACAGTATATTAGAGGGAATATCTCTTTATAAAAGTATTTCAGCTAGTAAGTTAAGGAAGAATATCACCATTTTGTAAGCCCTCATAAATTAAAGGATCTAGGCATTAATCACCAACAGTTGCTAGTATCTCAGAAAGAAAACCTCCTGACAGAAGATCAAAATACCACTGTGAAGGAGTTTTCCTACCTCTTCCTTAAAAATACTGGATGTGGTTAAGCCTCTAGACCTAATTAGCAATTTATAGGAACTACAAAAATAGAACAACATTTAAACAACATCGTATGGATGTCATCATCAAAATCAGATACCCTACTGAACACAGGACATGGTTTCTTCAACAAGTAAATAGTGAAGAAAAAGAGAGTAGACGCTTGACTTAGGAGATACAGCAGTCAATCATACTGCATGCCTTTTATTTGGCTACTGATTGAAGCAAACTATAAAATCAGAAACATAATTTGTAACATTTGAGACAACTTTCATGTTCACACAGTGCATAGTTCAGACCCAAGCCTGTGCCAGAGGAAATTAAGTACGTTTACTGCTCTTGTTCTGCCTAGCTCAGACCAGCAAACATCATTTGACGAGATCAGGAGACTAAGGGAGGAATGTGAGATTTATTTATCTTAGCCCCCAATTGTAGTATAGTGACAAATTATAAAAGCAGCAATATGGAGGTAATTGCACCACAAGAATAAAGTTTTTATAAAGAGCAAGACATTTGATATACCATTTTATGTTTACCAAAAAAAGTATGCCATAAAAAATGGAAATCTGAAATTTGTAGTAGAATCAATGGCACTTATCAGTTTCTGTTTGACTTGTGCAGTGAAACACCAGTAAGTTCCCAGTAATGTTAGCATTATCTGGATAGTAAAATGGGGAAAAACAAAACATAGTGATCTGTTGGGCTGTTTAATTGATAGTGTCAGTAGGTATCCTTCAAAGGAATCCTCTTAGGATTCTGGATAATCATAAAACAGCCCTAGGACATGCATTTGGTTCTTAGTTCCTGCAGAGTAAAACTTACTTGTTATTCAGAAACTCTAGAATTTCCATTCCATTTGGGATTTCCTGAGGTTACAGTAATGACCCAGACTTCTGAAGGCTGTACTTTTGAAACCGCATGATTTCCCACCAAGAAACTGAGATTGAGAATTGATCCATGCCTTTCAGTTAACCACTCCTGATGAGAACTTTGTTCCTTGCCTGGAAGGCCTTGATCTTTCATGATTGACCAGGATCTCTACGGGACCCTCCCACTCCTACCACCACCACAGGTAGACCCTAATAAGATATAATCTTGGAGGCATCATTGGTCTTGTAAATGTAGGCAATGTTTCCAGGGATATTTCTTCCATCTCGAAATAAACAAGCAAATGGAAGTTGGACCAGAAACATCCACGACCAGAGTGTCTAAAAGTTAAGGTGGTTGCACCTGAAACTTGAGAATACAGAGGCCCTGAAAGAGGTGCCATGGCTGCAGCAAGGGGAGCCAGAGCTTTTAGGATGTGGCTTGGACCAGTAGGCAGCAGGATGGGGCAGGATTGTTCTGAAGCCAGATTTTTATAGCAACAGTATTGTGAGACTCTTGAACCAGCAGGAAAGTAGGATGTTGGATCTGGGATTCCTAGTCACATAACCCTTAAGAGGGATAAAGTGGTTCTGAGTCTGGGATACAAAACTATCAAATGTTTTCATCAGTAAAAGGTGCAGTTAGATGAGCATATTACCCAGAAATGAAAGACTGTTTAGAGAGGAGAACAAATGGAACTTGTAGGAAAAAAAAAAAAATAGTTATTGATACAAAAAATAAAATTAACGGGTTATAAACAGGTAAAAGGGGTTTGTGAACAGAACAAAAGGAAAATTACACCTAGACATATCTTTAATGATGCTGCAGAACACCTAAGAAAAGATCTTGAGATCCACCAGAGGTACAGATCCTCCCCGGAACAGCAGAATGACAGAATTCTCCATAGCGAAACATATAGCAAATGATGTCTTAAAGTGTTTGCAAAGCTTTTATTATCCTAGAATTGTGCTTGGCAAGATACTCAGTAATAATTAGGACAAAATACAGGCAACTGTTGCTAAATAAAAGCCAAGAACGTTTCTCACCGCAAGACTTGCTCCAAGCTAGTGGTTTACAGCTGAGGACAATTTTGTCCCCGAGGGGACATTTGGAAATGTTTGAAGACTTTCATGATTGTCACTGCGGGAGATGCTACTGGCCTCTAGTGACTAGCAGCTAGGGATGCTCTTAAACGTCCTATGATGTAACTGTATGATGTACTACAACAAATACTTATGTGGCCTTGAAATTTCATGGTGCTGAGTTTGAGAAACTCTAAAGGAATTGTAAAGAAGGGACCTCAAGTAAAAGGGAAATGATCCCAGAAGAACAGTGACCTTGACCTTGACCCAAGTCACTGTTTGTCTCTGAAATATTTTTAGTGTCTTACTGTGTAGTAAAATTAACTACTAGAAATATTGGACAGAACAGTAATATTATGTGAATCAGAGGACAGTTGAAACTGAAGTGTTCAAGTGTGTTGTTTGTGAGGATGACAGATTATTGATTAAACTCACTTAACAGTTTAAGTAACATGTGGTAAAATTTCAAAAGTAATTACTGAAAAAAATAAAATGTGGAAACTCCAAAAGAGGAAGGAGAACAAATGGAATAAGGGAAAAACAAACCAAAAAAAATCCAGGGAGAGGGGCATCTGGGTGGCTCAGTCGGTTAAGCGTCTGATTTTGGCTCAGGTCATGATCTCACAGTTCATGAGTTCGAGCCCTGAGTAGGGCTCTGCGCTGACAGTTCACAGCCTGGAGCCTGCTTTGCATTCTGTTTCTGTCTCTCCCTCTGCCCCTCCTCAGCTTGTGCAGGCACGCGCTCTTGCTCTCTCTCTCTCTAAAACATAAATAAATGAACATTAAAAGAGAGAGAAATCCCAGAGAGAGAAAATGAGAATGAATCATAAAAAAAGACCAAATAGAAATTTTAAAATCCTGTCTTTCCAGTCGCTCTCTCCTTTCCTCTCTGTTTCAGCCATGTTACTCATTCTGTTTTATGACTGCATTAAGATTGTTTCTGCTTTAGGATTTTTTAAAATTACTGTTCCCTCTGCTTGAAATGCAGGCTTTTCCTGAACATTTTATGTCAAGGGTGTGCTACAGCCAGCTCATACCAACTCCTGAGAACCAATTGTATGCATCTCTTCCCAAAACCATTCTCAGTGACTTCGCATTAGTAGTTTATTTTATTTTTTTATCTGAGAGAGCATGCGAGCAGGAGAGAGGGGCAGAGGGAGAGAAAGAAGGAGATTTTTTTTTTTTTTTTTGAGAGGGAGAGAGAGAATTTTAAGCTGGCTCCACTGCCAGCATGGAGCTCTTTCTCACAACAGCGAGATCATGACCTGAGCTGAAATCAAGAGTCAGATGCTCAACCAACTGAGCCACCCAGACGCCCCAACACGTTAGTAGTTTCAAATTGGCATGTGTGAGTATTTACACTGTGGAAATGGACAACCACTATAAATCAGTTTTATGTGTGTGTGTATATGTTTTTAACTGTCTTCTGTGACTTCATATACACACAATGAAAGCAACATCTTTAACTGCTCTGTCTATTGCTGTATCACCAGGACCTAGAACAGTGCCCAGCACATCATAAGAACTTAATAAATGTGGGGTGCCTGGGTGGTACAAGTCGGTTGAACGTCCAACTCTTGATTTCGGCTCAGGTCATGATCTCAGGCTTCATGAGTTTGAACCCCACATCGGGCTATGCCCTCAGTGCAAAACCTGCTTGGGATTCTCTCCCTCTCTCTCTGCCCTTTCCCCACTCATGTACACTATCTGTCTCCCAAAATAAATATTTTTTTAAAAACCTAATAAATGCTTACTGAATTAACTGAATAAATGGATTACTTAAAAGCGGTGATAATTTTAAGCTGTGTCATTCTCTCTTTAGAATTTTCCGGAACCATTAGAGGAAAAGAATTACATTTTCTTTTTTTTTTTCCTTCATGTTTATTTTGAGAGAAAAAAACCGCGTGCACAACAGAGAAGGAATGGAGAGAGAGGGAGACAGAGAATCCGAAGCAGGCTCCATGCTATCATTTTCCTGTTTTGTTTTGTTGTTGTTTTTTTAGTAACTTTTTATTGTGGAAATTTCCAACGATATTGAAAAGTAAATAGAATAGGATAGTGAACCTCCATGAAGCCATCACTCAGTTTCAACAATGTTGAGAATCTGTTTTCAATCCCCACTTAATTTTTTCCTGGAATATCTTAAAATTCCAGACATCACATGATTTTATTTACTTAAAAAAAAAAAAAGTTTAAATTTATCTGTTTCAAAAGTGGGGTTTTTTGGGGTTTTTTTGTTTTTGTTTTTGTTTTCTACATTTGATTAGAGTCAGGATTCTAACAAGTTTCACACCTTGTACTTGGTTGGTATGTCATTTTAAGTCTCAAATTATGAATTCTGCTTTCTTAGTTTATGCCATTTATTTATTGAATAAGTCAGATTATTTGTCATGTAGAATTTCTCACATTCTGAATTTGGTGATTGCAGCATCTTTGTGGTGATGTTTAGCATGTTCCTCCTCTGCTTTGTTTTGTTTGTTTTGTTTTTGTGAACTGATAGATTTAAGAAGCTTGATTAGATTCAACTTCCAGTCTTTTGGTAAGAATACGTCATAGGTTGCACAGGGTACTTTTTATTGTATTACAGTAGGGGTTTGTGTCGTCCACTTTTAACAAGCAGTGTTAACATTGATCATTGAGTTCCAGATCACCCCGATCCATCCATTATAAAGTTATGTCTTAGCCTTTCATCTAAAGGTTTTAGCAACCATTGATGATGATTGCCTAGATGCATTATTTCATTAGGGGTTGAAAATTGGTGGGGTTTTTTCCCAATCCATCTACATTTAAAAATTTTTTTAATTTAAATTTCAGTTAGCATACAGTGTTATATTAGATTCAGGTGAATCAGTATAGTGATTCAGCAGTTCTGTGCATTACTCAATTCTCATCATGATGAGTGTACTTTTTTTTTAATTGTTAAGTCTGTTTGTTTATTTTGAGAGAGAGAGAGAAAAGACTCTGTCAACGCAGAGCCCAGTGCAGGGCTTGATCTCACAAACCATGAGATCATGACCTGAGCTGAGATCAAGAGTTGGACCCTTAATGGACTGAGCCACTGAGGCGCCCCATTATGAGTGTACTCTTAATCCCCTTCGTCTGTTTTCACCCATCTCCCTACCCAACTCCCCTGTGGTAACCACCAATTCTCTGTAGTTAAGAGTCTGTTTCTTGGTTTGTCTGTCTCTTTTTTCCCTATGCTTGTTTGTTTTGTTTTTTAAATTCCACATTGATTAGCTAGAATGTTTCTATAATGAAGAAATTTTCTTTAACTTTTTCATTACCTAGAAATATAGTTGGTACAGGAAAGACAGGATAATTGCTTGATTCTTTCCATTTATTGTTTTTCATATATGTTGTTTTCTTAGTAACTTGCAAAAGGTGACTAGTTGTTTTTTTTTAATATATTGGATATTTCACATACTTACTTTTCAATTCATTGCATTATTTATTTTTAGTGCTCATATTATCCCATTTTTAGCCATTAGGGATCCCATCAGGTTGGCTTTTCTGTCCTTTGACATGATCCAGTTATTTTCATAGCTTGTTGACTGTTTCCCAAACTTACATTTAAGGTTATAGGACTTTAAATTAATTTCTTTAAATTTTATATTGATGTCTATTTTATCAATATTTAAAGTGTTAGTTCTTAATGACATTTATATATTTTTTTATTTTCTCTCTTTCCTACAAGGTGATTAAAATTATATAACTCTTACACAATACAGAACCAAAGCTAAGGATACAACACAAACTTTACTGTGTTAGGGAACCCAGTCTCTTTATCTCTCTCTCTCTCTCTCTCTCTCTCTTTTTTTTTTTTCTTTATAGCTAGTTCACCAAATGTTTGTGGGATGAAAAAAAATATGTGGCAGGAGTTTGTACAAAAATAATTCTTGGTTACATGACCTAATGTCATTTTTTTTTTGTTTTTTTGTTTTTTTACCTAATATCATTTATAAAAGGTTGGACATCTGTAAGTAGAGGGCTTTTGCTGCCATTGTTCAACAGCGATAGTGTATAAAGGTATTATATACTAAGGACTCAATAAGTACTTTTTAAAAAAATTTTATTCTAGATTTGGGTGACTTTAAGTGTAGGGTCTCTGTAGGTTAGAATCCTAAAAGAATAGTGTGTCCAGAGGCCTTTGTATTAAGAAAAGCAATGACCTATGTTTACCTCTTAGAAATTTATTTTTGCTCCTTTTCTAGAGGGAACCACATTCTCCAAGCAACGCTAATTGAGTTCTCCCACTCTCAGATTAAAGTTTGAATATGAGGGGTGCTTAGGTGGCTCAGTCATTTGAGCGTCTCACTTTGGCTTAGGTCATGATCTCACAGTTTGTGAGTTTAAGCCCTGCACTGGGCTCTCCGCTGTCAGCACAGAGCCCTCTTCATATCCTTTGTTCCACCCCCACCCTCACCCCTGCTCCTTCCCTGCTCTACTTACGCTGTCTCTCAAAATAAAAAAATAAACTTAAAGTAGTTTGAATATGAAAATGGGTTCTGTTGATACAGAGGCAACATGAAGTTATTTGGTGCTGATACTTCTTTAATACCACTGAGAAACTGACTTGGTTTACTTTTTTTTTTTTTTTCCAGATGATGGGCATAATAAGAAAGCTCGAAATGCTTATCTCAATAATTCCAATTATGAAGAAGGAGATGAATATTTTGATAAAAACCTGGCACTCTTTGAGGTAATATTTGGGAGAAGACTAGGGCAGAGATTTCAGGAATAGAGATTTCAAGATCGCTGTTTTCTATCCCATTTAGTTTTAAAACAGTACAGCCTGGATAATTTTAAGAATTAATTGTTAAAGTATAATACTTATTATAACTTGTCATTATAGTTGATTTATTTATGTAATCTAATGATCACTTATAAGTACCATTAAATCAAATTTCTGAGTATTGAGGAAGAATGTCAACATTCTTCCTCAATATGGGGGACCTTGCTATCTAATTCAGCTAGGATGTGAATATTGCATTATCTACAAAGTGTAAAATAGTGAGTTTTTCAATCTGTGTTTGGGAGGACTATCACTTACCTTAGAACTACTAAATCAAAAATCAGTGTAGGAAGTAGGCTGCTAGATTAAGAGGACCTTGTAGGTCTAAACCTGAGACCCTACAGACTCTGACGGCATCTGCAGGCAGGTTCTTGAAAGGAACCTACTTTAGTCCCGCACTGCCTTTGTTTCTGGCTTTGGACAGTGATGTGAATGTTAGTTCTCTCAGCATACTTATCTCTTAAATGATATTTTCTTTCAGCTTACTTGAAGAAAAGATCTGTGGTGAATATTTACTTCAGTCACAAAAGGTTTTTTTCTTTTAATGTTTATTTATTTTTGAGAGAGAACACAGCTGTGCGCACGAGACAGGGAGGGGCAGAGAGAGAGGGAGAGAGAATCTCAAGCAGGTTCGATGTAGGGCTCGATCTCACAAACCACGAGATTATGACCTGAGCTGAAATCAAGAGCCGGACCCTTAACTCACTGAGCCACCCAGGTGCCCCTCAGTCACAGAAGTTTTTTATTGAGCTATCCGTATGTGCTGCAGTAAATAATAGCCATAAATTTTGTTAGAATGTTGGTAGCCTAAAGAAAGGGGCACTGTAGTTAAAAATAATATTACCAACATTTTTTACAAGGTTACAGCTGTCTGTAGGGGCCAGTGTGATTTTATTTTTACTGTAAAGTTAAGCTATTAGAAAGAATCCTAAAGCTTTTTCACTTAAGAATCTTATAAGGATTCATGTATCCCTGATTAAGTGATATTTTACCTTGGGAGGAAAATAAAGCCTCACTGATGAATTGTCTTAAAATATTTATCTGTGAAATATTTTCTTATTTAATTTGCAGTTTTCTGATACATGGGCCATTTTGGTGCTTATGCTTCCAGTGTTCTTCATTACTCATTTCTTCCATGTTTACGACTTTATAGGAAGAAATGGACACAAGACCAAAGGTATCTTCTCTCCTCAACCGTATGGCCAATTATACTAATCTGACACAAGGAGCGAAGGAACATGAAGAGGCAGAGAACATCACTGAGGGGAAAAAGAAGCCCACCAAGGTGAGGCCTTAGGATAACAATGATAAATAAAAAGAGTCCCATATATAAGAAAGGAGGAACTATCCAGGGCATCACTCTGTGCTCCGTAACTATTGAATGCTTGCTTTAAGCCAGGCACTGTTCTGGGCACCGGGGCCATAGCAAAAAGAGAACATACAATGTCCTGCTCTCATGCAGTCTGAATTCTGGTATGAAGAGATAGTTGTTAAACTGTATATTACATGTTGATAAATGCTCTAACAAAAATATAAGCAGGGACAGATAGTAGCTACACTTGTGGCATATCATAGGCAGAGACTTGTCAGATCACCATGTTGTACGCCTGAACCAGTGTAACATTGTGTGTCAACTATACTTCAGTAATTAATTTTTTTTAAGGCAGGCTAAAGAGACTGCAACTGGCCAGCAAGAAAGCCAGGGCAGAAGGGGTTGCTGTTGGAGAGAGGTTAGTCAGGAAAAGCCCTTCTGACGGTGATATTTGAGCAGAGACCTAACCAATGTGAGACAGTGAGCCTGGTTGGGAGAAGACCGTTGCAGGGAGAGGAAATAGCACTTCAGAAGAGGAGTGTCCATGCCCATCTGCTGATGCCATCTCTCTGTGGTCAAGTGGTTGGGTTTTTCAAAGACTACATTTCAGTTTTTCTCAAGATGAAAATACGGAACAAGGTAGCTTCCTGGTTGTTCAGGAATGAAATGACCCTCAGATCTTCATTTTACCAACTGTATTTACCAGCTACTATGAAAGATTTATACCACATTCTAAAGGAATTCCATCAAGTCATTATTCAGTTTAGATGAAAAGGGAAAGCTGATAGCTTCAAACTACAGAACATTTTAAAAGGGGGGGATTGTGGTCAAATACTTACGTAAAAACATATGGGGACCTGTGTAAAGTAAAAATGTATAGTTCTAGGACTATTAAAAAGTATGGTGATTGACATTTATTAGATGGAGATTTTATATGTGCCTCTTCTAGGATATTCTGATTATCTCTGCCTAATAATTAATATGGTAGTTGGGAGCAAGTTTTTATACACAAGTAAAGGGATAAAAGCATGGCTTCTAGATGACTATATAATTTTTCTTTTGTCAACTTTCTTTCCAGACCCCTCAAATGGGTACTTTCATGGGTGTCTACCTCCCCTGTCTACAAAATATTTTTGGAGTGATCTTGTTTCTACGCCTTACATGGGTTGTGGGCACGGCTGGCGTTCTTCAGGCCTTCGCAATCGTCCTTATCTGCTGCTGCTGTGTAAGTCCTGAGTTGGCTCTTAGAAATCACCTGGGGGGCGCCTGGGTGGCGCAGTCGGTTGGGCGTCCGACTTCAGCCAGGTCACGATCTCGCAGTCCGTGAGTTCGAGCCCCGCGTCAGGCTCTGGGCTGATGGCTCAGAGCCTGGAGCCTGTTTCCGATTCTGTGTCTCCCTCTCTCTCTGCCCCTCCCCCGTTCATGCTCTGTCTCTCTCTGTCCCAAAAATAAATAAATGTTGAAAAAAAAATTTTTTTTTAAATAATAAAAAAAAAAAAAAAAAGAAATCACCTGGAACGTCGCAAGAGCTCAAGATTATATGCACTTGACCTGTTTGAGAATAAAACAAAGGCTAGTAGGGGAAGACTCATGATCTCAAAAGGAGAGATTATTTTGATATTAAAATCTGAAGTATTTTCAGTTATTTAGGGCCCACTCTTCACTGCTTAGATCTATAATATGATGTACTACAAATTACAAAGGAAGACTTCTTTCTGGAGGGAGTAGGAGATGTAGTCCTTGACTTCAAAGAATTCAGAATACAAACCACTTGTATTGATGGCACCAAAGTTGTGATAGAAAATGATGCCACACTACTCCAGTATAGTATGGAGGAACAAAACGGATTGTTGTTTAGGGTGAGGGGCGTTTGTTTTGTTTTCAAGTCTCATCTGTTCTCCCTTCCCTAGAAATTCAGGTGTGTTTTCCAGGTCCTCTCCCCACTGTACTGAGAACATTCTGATCTTCCTTGAATTTAAACTCCTCTTATGCATTATAAGTTGATTATTATAAAAAATGTATTTTTTTGTTCTGTTACCTGCTGACCTCTTTTATTACTATCATTATTATACCCTCCTTGTGCATTAGGCTCACTGAGTACATACAAAGCAGGATAAGCAGAGATAGTTCCTATCATTAATAAATTAAAATTAACAGTACTACCTCCCCCCCCCCCCTCCCCGCCTTTTTGTTTTCTTAGTCTTAAAACTTCAAGGTCATGTTTGGCTCCTTGGTTACCTCTCACATCTAATCAGCTACCAGTGTCAATCAAGTCTCCCTCTGAAATCTCTTACCTACAACCCTTCCTTTATATTCCTGTTTTTTCACTGAACTGTAATAGCCTATTAACAAGTCACTCTGTCTTCATCTGCTCCCTGTCTGCAGTCCATTCTATACTCTGTTGCTCCCAGGCAATGTTTTCAAAATATAGTTTTTATTAGTTCAGAAGTCTTCAGTGGTTCCCTTCCTTACTGAATATTGTTCTTGTAATATCTAGTCCTTAGTCAGTTTCCAGTCTGTTTTCCAAGTTAACTAGGAGACCAGGGTGAGATCAGGGGTTTCTACTAGCACCTAACCTACTGATTATGACATAGAACCATTTTAACAGAATACTCAAGATGATAGTAATTTGACTAGTGCAATGAGTTGAACCACATCATATTTCCATGCTATTAGGTATGACATCCAACTCCATCCATAAAGTATGTAGAGTTAATTATTCAAACAGTGCTCTGAATTCCACAGATGGGAAGATAGTACAGAAATGTCATCTTTATAACAGTAACAGTCTTCTCCTTTCACTTCCTTTACAGACAATGTTGACTGCTATCTCCATGAGTGCCATTGCCACTAATGGAGTGGTGCCAGGTCAGTTGGCTAAGATTGCATTTCAGGGATTGTCAACAATTACTGTATGTTTATGCTGTGAAGCCAGAGGTGCAAACTTCCAAGGAACAGAATACTATTTAGTCTGTTAGTCATAGGTATTCACACTCTTTGACTTTAGAATACATTCTTTAAGTCTCTTTATGTCCTAAACTAGGGGAACCTCACTCACTGTTGGTGGGAATAGAATCTGATACAGCCACTTTGGAAAACAGTATGGAAGTTCTTCAAAAAATTAAAAGTAGAAATACCACATAATCCAGTAATTTCATTTCTGGGTATTTACCCAAAGAAAATGAAAACACTAGATCAAAAAGATATAGGTGCCCTTATGTATAGTGCTGTATTATTTACAATAACCAAGATATGGAAGCAACCAAAGTGTTCATCAATAGATGAATGAATACAGAAGTTGTGGACACATACACACAAAATAGAATATTACTCATCCATCAAAAAGAATGAAATCTTGCCATTTGCAACAACACAGGTGGACCTAGAGATCCACTCATGCAAATGAAATAAGTCCGAGAAAGACAAATGCCGTATGATTTTACTTATATGTGGAATCCAAATAAATAAATAAACAGACAAACAAAAACAGAGACTCATAAATACAAAGAACAAACTAGTGGTTGTCCAGGAAAAGAAGAGTAGAGGGATGAGCAAAATAAGTGAGAGGGAGGGAATAAGAGTTACAGACTTCCGGTTATAAAATAAATAAGTCATGGGGATGAAAAATACAGCATAGGGAATACACTCAATAATATTGCAGTAACGTTATATGTTGACAGATGGTAACTGCACTTACTATGGTGTGCTTAATGTACAGAATTGTCGAACCACTATGATGTTGTACTATACCATTTATTAAAGTCAACCATACTTCAATTAAAATAAAAAGGAAAAAAATCTCATCATGTTCTAAGCTAGAAGTCTTAATTTGTATCACATTCCTATCTTTTAGTTAGGGTATATATTATGGGGCTATCTCATGCCTGTAGTAAATATTCCTTGATATTTATCTAAGTAATACTGACAAGTTGAACTAGTTGGTGTGGAGCATTAGCTATGCAGTATATTAGAAAGGTTTTATCCTTTATTTCCCGTTAGCAAATATACTTTTTATCAAAACATTGAGAGTTTTCAAAAGCTTGAAGCATTTATTCTTCTTATTTATGACTTTGTTTACATTCTTCTTACCGGTGTACTTTCTTTATCCTGCTTACATTCTGTTTTGTCTTTTAGCTGGAGGCTCATACTTTATGATTTCCCGGGCCCTGGGCCCAGAGTTTGGTGGGGCTGTTGGCCTCTGCTTTTATCTTGGTACCACATTTGCAGCAGCCATGTATATCCTTGGTGCCATTGAAATTTTTCTGGTGAGTAATGGCTTAATTGTGGTCTACAGTGTAGAAAAGATAGAGATTTGGATTTATTTTGTTGTTTGGTAGCAAAACTTCTGAGAGATCCGCTGTAGAATCAAACAAGTGATTCACTGTTAACTTGTCATTGACTTCCTGTTGTGAGTATAAGTCAGAACGGTTGAAAGTATCCACTGCCTGCCTACTGCTTCCCTTCCACCCATTTACTAACACTCTACCCACCTCACCAAGAAGTGAAAGTTGTGAGGCAAGACACACTAACAGAGAAAAAGTAAAGTTTATCTTTTGTCATATCTTTATCCCCCCAAAATAAAATGTTTTTCATTTCTTTATTCGCTGGATTATTATTTTTTTTTTTTTTTACTGTTTAAAATGATAGGTAAGTAGGAATAATAAGGTAGGACTTAAGATAATCATTATAATTATTTTACATAACCCTTTGAATAAATTATTAATGCATTCTTTGCTGTTTCCTTTGGGAAAGGCAGATATTCAGAACAACATGTAGCCTTAAAAAAAAAAAAAAATCAATGCTATCCAGTTTTTGCAGGAATAGGTTAAGTCTCCAGTCATTTTCTGTCTTAGCCTTTCTTTACTTTGTGAAAATAAATGCAAACTACAACAGCCCTTTTACTCGATGACTATAAAATGACCTCATTTTCTACTTCTTTCACTTAACAGGTATATATTGTGCCCCGAGCTGCCATCTTTCGTAGCGATGATGCACTCAAGGAATCAGCAGCTATGCTAAATAACATGCGTGTCTATGGCACCGCGTTCTTGGTTCTCATGGTATTGGTGGTATTCATCGGTGTACGCTATGTGAACAAGTTTGCCTCACTTTTCCTGGCCTGTGTCATTGTGTCCATCTTGGCCATCTATGCTGGAGCCATCAAGTCTTCTTTTGCCCCTCCACACTTCCCGTACGTGTCTGCCTCTTACCGGCCATCATTACTGGGTAGTCATTGACAATATCTGGTGATGTGACCACTTCAAGTACAATTTCACAGTGTCCCTGAGATTTCACTTGTGGATAAGCTCAGTTAGCATCTAGGCAGGAAGCCTCCCCGCAAACTATGTCATGTCAGTCCTCTTCCTTATGTCCCAGGCATAGAACTGGCAGCTGTAACCATCATTTGGATGTAGATACTGAGTTTTTTTTAAAACCTCCTTATAAAGGTTGTGCTTGCTTAAACTATTCATGAAGAGCTTTACAAAGAATATAGGTATTACCGGCAAGCTTTGTAAAGTAGTCAGAAGTTGGATTCCTGTTATTAATGAAATATCAAGAGAGTCAAAGAAACCTTAGCTCCTATTTAAATATTTGTAATTACCCTTTTTATTTTGCTGTTAATATCATAGCAGACTTTCTACTTATAAAATAAAGAGGAATACATGTCACATTTGCATATATATCTCTCTAGAGAGATTGTATTCCTTACCATAAGTAGTACAAGTACATTAAAGTATATTTTTTGAAGTAGCAATGGATTTGTACAGATAGGTGACTCCCAGGTCACCTGTTCTCTGTTTGACTAGTGGCATAGGGACTAACCACCACTGAGTGTTTGTAATCTTGCTACAGAGATTGTCTTTAAGAAGCATCTGGATTATCAGGTATCAAACTTATCAGTCCTATGTTCATTAAACCTGATTACAGAAAAATAGTTTTTTCAAGATGAAAAGACAGATCCATAGAGATTAATGACTTGCCCAAAAGTTAGTTAATGGCAGAGCACAAACACGAACACTGATTTCCTAACTCCTGGTGCAGTATTTCTTCTACTGTGCTAAATGATGTCAGTGATAAATTCCATCATCAGTTTTTAGTCTGCTCATTTATGGGCTACAACTAGCCGAAAGTACTGAAGGCTACTGGATGTCTTCACTTGAGAAATTCCACTTTGCCTTAAGTTCTTCTTTGATTCTTCTCTCTTTTGGTGGGGAAAAGGTCACGATGTGTGGTATTTTCTTTAAAATATTCCAGCAAAACAAGACAGAATTCCCTAGAGGAACACTAAACAAGACTGTGCAGTGTTGAGTTATCAAAGCTGAGTAATGGGTACATGGCTCATTATGCACATATGCTGTCATTTTGCAGATTTGGAAAGTTGCTTTGTTCCTCTTGAGAGTTACTTTAACTGTGGGTGTATTGTTCTTTTGTTCATATTTATAGCTCCGGGTTAAAGAAAAAAATAAAATCAGCAGTTATTATTTGTAATATCCTTAAATACCCTCACTCCCACTGGGTCTAGGCTTACGTTCAAAAATAGTTTTGTCTTAGGCCATAGTGGGATGTGCCTTCCATTTCAGCCAAGCTGTTTTTCTCAAAACGGTAGCCAGAAAGTTTGACCTTTAGCAGAACATTTTCAAAGGGGTTTTTAGGAACATAAGGCTTTTCTAGGCCAAAAGAATAGGGGAAAATTTTTTTTGTCAGAAGAACAAAAGGACTCTGAGATTCTTTTAGGCCTAACAATTGGTTAATAACCTAGAAAATTTGGAAGATGAGTAAGTACTGTGTCTTCAGATAGTTTTTGTATTTGAATTCTGTCACTACCACTCGAGCAGACTACTTTATCTCCCTAAACTTCAGTTCCTCCATCCACAACATGGAAATACTCATGCATATTTTGTGAGATGGCTATGAGGATTAAATTGCAGAAAATTTAAATCCCCATTTACAGAATGAGTCAGTAAATGTTAGCTCTTTTCCTATCCATGACAGTAAAAGCTCTTAGAGATGAGGTGGTTTTGTTTTTTTTTTTTTAACTTTGCTAATCTAATTTACTAACCTATTTCTAACCTATCTTCTTTTCTTAAACGTTTTTTCCCCCTTGCTTCATCTTTCCCTCTCTTTTCACTTAGGGTCTGCATGCTGGGTAACCGCACCCTTTCATCAAGACACATTGATACTTGCTCTAAGACCAAGGAAATTAACAACATGACAGTACCATCAAGGTTATGGGGCTTCTTCTGTAACTCAAGTCAGTTTTTCAATGCCACCTGTGATGAATACTTTGTTCACAATAATGTCACTTCAATCCAGGGCATTCCTGGATTGGCTAGTGGTGTCATTACAGGTAAGTTAGGAGGTGTTTGAACAAGTTTTTTATTTGTTTCTGAGGAAAGTGGGCCTTTCAATCTTAGACTCTTCTATTGTCCATGACGCCTCACCGCCATTGTATCACTTCCCTGCTTAAGCTCAGCACACAGCTCTTAATTCAGCTTCTTTCTGCTTTTCTGTTAGTGAACTTCTCCATTTTCAGGACTCCTTGCAGTGTTTTCTGTTAAAATTTGCCACCTTTAGAGAGTAGAGCTAAGCCAATCGCTTTTTCAACTGGGATAAAGTAATAAAATATTCTGTGTTACTGTAAAGTTGCCAATGTTCTTCCCATAGTGACAGCTAGAATGGAACTATTTCAGTGTCCCCACATGCACATGTGTGTTTTCCTAACTCAGCCCGATTTCTGAAGCTCTTTGCTTAAGTGACTTTTTTCTTAAATGTTTGGTCCACAATTTCTTTGCATGTAAGCAGGTTTACCCTAAGGTTTTAGAAATAGCATTGATTATTAATTTTTAGAAAATAGGCTTTGCGGGGCACCCATATTTAGTCTGATTAACTTTTACTAATTTGCATTTGTAAATTTAACTGCATTTGTATGTACCAAAGCCTTTTGTAAAATTACATTTGAACCATTTGAGAAAGAGCATTAGGTTTTTATGTGTGCTTTATTATGTAATATATACATGTGCTCATGTAGAAACAAACGTACCTTCAAACACTAGAAATGAGGAATCTGATTTAGAATGTTGTTTAGGTAGAAAATTAATTACCTTCTTTCCATACTTCTGTTGCTTATATACCTTTTTCTTCCCACTACAGAGAATCTTTGGAGTAATTACCTACCAAAGGGAGAGATCATTGAAAAGCCCTCAGCCAAATCTTCTGATGTCTTGGGCAGCTTAAATCATGAGTATGTGCTTGTTGACATCACCACCTCTTTTACTCTTCTGGTGGGGATCTTCTTTCCTTCTGTCACAGGTAAGCAGAAGGGCTGTTATCTATTTTAGAAGTTATCAGACCCAGAGAGTGATTTTTCTTAAGACACAGGCTTCTCAGATACCAGTCTTTGGTATCAGTATGAGTATCAAAGTGTCCAGGAACTAAGAAATTAACTTGTTCTTTTTTCCTTCTCTAAAGGTATCATGGCTGGATCAAACAGATCTGGAGATCTGAAAGATGCTCAAAAGTCTATTCCCATTGGCACTATCCTCGCCATCCTGACCACCTCCTTTGTCTGTATCCTTGTCATGACTCCAATTTGAGTTTTAGTCATAGGCGCATCTGTGGAATGAGGGCCATCAATATTTTTATCCTAGTAATAAAGATGTCTGCTTTCTATCAGCTCACTTCTCACTAGATAATCTACCCACCTCATCTCTAAAATTCAAGGAAAAATTTACAATAGTGAATCTGCCAACTAATTTTACTGATAGAAGAAATATCCTATGTGTCTGCTTTCTATTTCAGAGGGTTAGAGGTCAGTTTCCTTGACTCTCAGTGTTGTAGATTTAAGCAATGTTGTCCTTTTTGGTGCCTGTATTGAAGGTGTTGTTCTCAGAGACAAGTGAGTAGTTGATTTCTTTGTAATATTTGTGTGTCTGTCTTCCAGTATATCAGATCACTGCCCCCAAGATGGTCATAAACTCAAAACCTAACCTGAGGTTTATATCGTGACTAACAATTAGAAAATATATGTATATAGTTCCCCAAAAGGTTAGTGAATAATAAGTACTAGTTACATTGTTATAAATGAGATGCCATGAATATAGCTCTTTCATGAAGTAGTGAATTTGTCTGAATAACAAGGACTTGTCTGTAGTACATTAAAAGCTGTTGGAAAACTAAGACCAAAAGTAGAGGAGAGCACGTTAAAAAAACAAACAAAACAAAAACTTTGAAGTGTCTCTAGCATCTCTTTCTAGCATCTCTTCTATGAGATATAAGTATGTGTCTGTTTAGCATTCTAAATAAAATCTTGGAATTTTCTTCATTTTGTTTATGAAGGCTGCTGGGTGTTTTTCCTTTCCTCACACCTATGAGCAAAAAACAAGTTTTTGTAAGAGATTCTTAGAAAAATCTTTCCCCTAAATCTGCTAGATCTCTTCCCATTTTCCCCGTCTGGAGGAATTACAAGCCTCACCATTCACCCTTTCTCAAAACAGAAATGTAGGTGCCATCCTAGACTTTCCCCAGTTCCCTCATCCAGTTGGTTTCTAAGCCCTGTGAATTCCACCTTTCATCTTAATAGATCTCCTTTTCGCTATTTATCCCCATCCCTTTGCACAGACCTTCAGGATCTTTTTCCTGGATTATTGTAATTACCTCTCTTTCAGTTTTATCACCTTCTAATCCTTCTTCCATGCTGCCACCAGAATGATTTTTCTACAACACAAAATGAGATCATACAAACCTTCCTGCTTCACAGCCTGCCAAGCCCATTACTTCAGTCCGGCCCTGTTTACCTTTTTCTCATGTCATCTCCCATCATTCCCTCATAAAGTCCACATGCTCTAGCCATAACTTGAAGTCAAATATGCCTTGTTTCAGATTCCCATCCAGCCACACATTTGTCTGTGCAGTTTCCTTTGCTTAGAATGGGTAACTCCCACCTGGCAGCCACATGAATCTTTGAAGACTAGACTAAATGTCTTCTGTCCTGTGAAGCTTTCCCATACTTACCCAGCAGAGATACCCACTCCCCTCCTTGTTTAGCCGCTACAGTATTACACTTACCATATATATGTATTGTAGCTTTTGATATCACTCTCCCTGACTAGATTGAGTTCTTTTAGGACAGGAACCCCAGTAAATAATATATACATATTGCTGACAAAAATAAGTAGCACAGTTTACTATTACTATACTATTGTCACTGAAAATATATGGGTTCATAGAGGTTTGGTAAATTACACCATAATATAAAAAGTATTGAAAGTGTAAGCTGGAATACCACTTTGGAAAACTGTTGGTCATTGTCTCCTAAAGTTGAACATGCATATACCTTATGACCTGGCACTTCCACTGCTAGGTAGATCCAACAGAAATTCATGCACATGTGCGTTAAGAATCATGCACAAGAATTCTCACAGCAGTATTATTACTAATAGTCAAAATCTGGATATAGTTCACACGTCATCAGTAGTAGAATGGATAAGTTATGTATTCATGCAATGGGAAATCAGAGCAATGAAAATAAATAAGACACAGCTATATATACACCCACACAAAAGGATGAATTTCAGAAAGTTAAGTGAAAGAAACCAAGCACAAAACACCTATATTGTGTTTCATTTATTTAAAGTTTAAAAACAGGTAAAACTACATAGTATTAACAGGATAGTGATGCGGGAAGGGCTAGTGATAGCAAGTGGGCATAAGAGAGACTGGGGTTCTGGCAGTTTTCTACTTCTTGACTAGTAGCTACATAGATGGTTTGTGAAAATTTATTGAAATGTACATTTGTTTTTTGCACATTACTTTTTGTGTGTGATTCTTAATAAAAATGGTTGAAACCAAAAATAAACAGATGAGATGCCATGTTTCACCCATCAAATTAGTATTGACTTTTAAAATTTTAATATAAGGCTGGTGTGAAATAGATACATACTATAAAACTTAAACCTTCATATACTTCCAGTGGGAATAAAATTTATTATAACCTTTCTGGAAAGCAGTTAGGTAGTGATTTTGAAATATTTTAAGATATTGAAATGCGATTTCATCCTTTTTATTGCGATGACTACCTCTTAGAAATCTGCCATAAGGAAAAAAAACCTGAAGTGAGAATGTAGATATGTGCACAAAGATGTTAATCACATTATTTTCTATAATACAAAATAACCACTAGAGGAATAGACTGTGTAAATTATGATGCAATATTATTAAAACCACTAAGATTTTCATTCATAAAGAGCTTTTCATGACATAGGAAAATGTAAGTTTAAAAAGAATATGGAATTATAGGTATAGTGTGATCTCCTCTATATTTTAAAAAACATAGTAAAGAGACTGCAATGTACAAAGTGTGCTAAATATTACCAGTTATGTTATCATGATGGATTTCCTCCCTGCTTTTTATTTTTTGTATTTTTCCAACTTTTCTGCAAAGAGCAGATATTTTGATATTTTGAAGGGAAAAGCTATAATTGAAGCTTAGCTTATTTTCTGGCTCTTCAGGTTATTTTTTTAATATAGGTTAATAATTAGCCTTTTGATCAAATCTGCCCACCTTTACGTTTCTTAATTTTCATGTCTATCTCAATTCAGTTCTCTAAAAATTATAAATAGAAAAAAATTGGGTGATATTTTTCTAGGCTTTCAGTCTGTAATTACTTCCCAGTTAAATTTCCCCACTCTGATTTCTCTCCCAGGTTTGGGGATGCTGTGAAAGGTAATCTTGTGGTGGGTACCTTATCTTGGCCATCCCCATGGGTGATTGTTATTGGCTCCTTCTTCTCCACATGTGGGGCTGGACTTCAGAGTCTCACAGGTGCACCAAGGCTGCTCCAGGCTATAGCCAAGGATAACATCATACCCTTTCTGAGGGTGAGTAATCTTTCCCATGCCCTCTTCTTTTTTTCTCAGATTTTATGAGAAACAGTGTCATCTTCATATGCTTAGGAATTATTAGATCATATAATACAAAGACCTGGGTTTTTAGTACAAAACCCTCTAAATCTCTATGAGGGGTGAGTTTATATGTGAGTGGGTAAAGGTATTTTTAAAAATATCACAGTTGGAGTTTGGGTTTGGGGTTTTTGTTTTTTGTTTTTGTTTTTTTGAGAGAGAGAGCGTAAGCAGGAGAGGGACAGGGAGAGGGGAATGGGGAACAGAGGATCCAAATCAGGCTCTGCGTGCTGACAGCAGCAAGCCAAAGTAGGATGCTCAACCGACTGAGCCACCCAGGCACCCCGAAATATCAACAGTTGTTAACACCATCATCTTTCATATATCTGAAACTGTAACATGGAAGAGTCAGGGAGCATTGACTCAAACACTCCCCACATTCCTCTGTCTGATATTTCCCTTCTCTGTACAGGTTTTTGGTCACAGCAAAGCCAATGGGGAACCTACCTGGGCTTTACTTCTAACTGCCGCCATTGCAGAGCTGGGAATCCTTATCGCCTCCCTGGATCTTGTGGCCCCAATTCTTTCTATGTAAGAGCTAGTTCCTCTCTTCACTTTTTCTTGCTTAAATGATAATAATACATGTTGATTTCCATCAGGTGTATAACAGTTGTGGTAAAAGAGTGAGCCAAGTACTGGTATAACTTCACCTAAATAGTATATATTGCTAAGAAGTTTTGTGTAAGGCTTTTATAAATTGTCATGGTTTCTTCCTACCTGCATAACTTGAAAAGTTCTTTGCCTTCCTTTGTGATTCATCATCAACTGGTTGTAGTTTTTACTGCTACTGTTAGGTTGGATCCTTTAGCTGGGACTTAGTGATGACTTAATACCTACCTGGCACTGGGCAGCATGCTAGGAATACAGAGGTGAATGACACAATCCTAAGAAACTGATGATAGATAAAGAGACCAGTGATCTTTGTACAGTGTGATGAGAACTGTGGTAAAGGTGAACAGCGTCATAAGAACTCTAAAGGGAGGCACCTAAATGGACTGAGACTCAAGAAAGGTTTACTACTTGCATCTTGAAGGAGGACTGGTGATTAACTCAGCAACTGGATAGTGAGATGTCCCAGGCATGGAATGTGTGTGAAGGAACTGAGGAATGAGATAATGTAGCACATCTGAGGATTGAAAGTAGTTTGGCTTAATAGAATGGAGGGTGCCTGTTGTGAGCTAGCTGAGCAGAGAAGTAGGTAGAGCCAGGTCACAAAAGACCCAGAACTTTTACCTGGAGGGAGGGAGTGATCCTTTGAGAAGGATCAATTTTTATTTATGGTTTAGAATGATCAATTTGGTATAAAAGATAAGTGTAAAGGAGGCTAAAATTGAGCTGGGAATGAATGCTAACTGGAAGCTTATTTAACTAATCCAGCAAGGAATAAATGAGAGCCTGAACAGAGATAATAGTAATAGAGATGGGAAGGAGGGAAAAGGTTTAGAAATGTGTAAATAGGTAGAATCCACAGGACTTGATAAGTCAATTTGGAACAAGGATGCGTAACAAAGAGGACACTGGGATTTTTCCAAGAACAACTGGGTAAAGAGTGGTTGTGTCTTCACTGAAGGAGAACACAGGAAAATGAGCAAGTTTGTGGGGAGAAGTTTAAGTTACTCTACATCCTAGTCTTAATCAGGGGTTAGTGGGCTAGAACAGAGGCTTAAATACAACACAGGTCTCCATTTAAAATAACGCCCAGTGGCTTCGTCAGTTGAGCATCTGACTCTTGGTTTTGGCTTAGGTTCTGATCTCACAGTTCATAGGTTCCAGCCCCACATTGGGCTTCATGCTGACAGCATGGAGCCTTCTTGGGATTCTCTTGTCTCCCTCTCTGTCTCAAAAATTAATAAATAAACTCAAAAAAGTAAAATAACCCTTGAAGAATCATTTTACAGTAATATTCATGCCTCTTACTTTGTTTAATCTGCCAGGTTTTTCCTCATGTGTTACCTCTTTGTGAACTTGGCATGTGCCTTGCAAACATTACTTCGAACACCCAACTGGAGACCCCGGTTTCGCTACTACCACTGGTAAGTCTGCTCTTTTTCTTCTTCTTTCCCACATTTGGAGAGAACCCATCATTGAACTAGGAAACTAGGAGATTCTGGGTTGTCAATATAATTTTTCTTGGTCAGCCATTCCATACTGTTGCGACTTGCAGTGCTTACCTGAATTTCCACCATCCTACCATGTTTTCTTCATAGGTCACTTTATAACTTCTAACACCCACTTGAGGATAAAGATCAAAACTATGAAATAAATATTTCCAGCCTGCTGCATTCTTCAGGTTAAACCAACCTACCCTTTGCAGATCTGTTTTCTGTTTACCTCTTAGCTAAGCACTGGACTTCATCCCTTTCTATCTTTATTCTCATACTGTCATCCATTTTCATTCTCAAACTCTCTTTTGACAGTTTCATTTAGCAGGTAAGAGCACGAGCTGTAGAGTCAGATGACCTTAGCTTAATGTCAGCTCTACTGTTTCATAGCTTTGTAACTTTTAACAAAGCACATAACCACACAGAATTCAAGTTTATTCATTTGTAGAATGGGACTGATGGTATTACGTATCCCACAGGGTTGCTTTGAGATGATCTGAAGTGCTCAGCACAGTGCCTGCTACGTGGTGAAACTCTCAGTGGAAACGTCACTACAGCCGCTACTGCTGTGTTGGCATCTCCTCAGTCCTAAAGGAGTCATTACGCTTTTCGCTGCCATCCCATCTCTTCCTCATTTCTTTTCTGTCATGGCTAAAGGTTCTCTAATAGGTCCCATATGGACCTGTTGCTACATTCCTCTTTGCTTTTTCTTTGACCCTTTCCTGGCTTTACTTACCAGTGATGAGCAGTAATGTGACCTTTATCTGGCAGAAAATTAGATCCTCACTGATTTTATCGCCTCTAATCCAATTTCTAGCTTTAACCTTAATCAAAAGTTCACTGTGAACTTTTTTGTGTTGCTATTTTGCTTTTGTTTTCTCTTTATCCTGTTTTTACTGGAGCCTAATCTTTCCAGATTGAGCTCTCCTGCTCATTCTTTGAGATTCATCATAGAGCTAAGAAGTTCATTCTATACACAGAAGAACTGCAATAAACATGATTGTTCACCTAATCTATTTGCTTAAAACAAGCATTTTATCATTCTCTGCCATGTTTCTCTTACGTAAAGTAAGAAAACTAACACCAGCTTTCCTTCAGTGGGTTCTACACGTATGCTAATAAACATTCATAAGGTAAAGATCAATATCCACATGAAATATCTACATGAAATACTTTTTTTAGAGATCATCACGTTAATAATTCTGACTATATGCCCCTCCCTGTTTCACCTACTAGGTATTAATTATCCTCACAACTACAGATAACTTTTGTTGAATCATGGTTATTTATATGTTTTTCCAGCAATGGGACACATCAGCACAAAGGATGGTTTGGGCCTCAGCACAGGCCATGATAAAACAACTATAAAAATTGAGAAAAATCATTTAGAAACTTTTATAGCAATTTGACATTGTCATAGCATCCAGGCATATAGTAATTTTTCTAACAAATCCTTTTTATTGGATTTTACAAAAGTTCACTCTGCAATATATTAGAATTAAAAAATTAATAACAATTTCTCACCAGTTTGAGAAGCACCTCTAGCATAGGCTTCTTTTTTAGTTGCTTAGGAAAGCACTTTTTTCGTTTGTGTTTTTGTTTTTAATTTTCTAGGGCCCTCTCTTTCATGGGAATGAGTATCTGTCTGGCTCTGATGTTCATTTCTTCCTGGTATTACGCTATTGTAGCTATGGTGATAGCTGGTATGATCTACAAGTACATCGAGTACCAAGGGTGAGTTTGTGGATGTGACCTTGATTACTGATAAAAGTATCCACACCAACTAGTTTGGTTAGAGCCAGCCCAATGGAAATTGCGTTAAGGATCCAGATAACCTCATTCGTCTGTAACTAAATTTTGTATCCCCGACTCTCCTAGCCGTCTTACAAGACACAAGCTTACAGATACAACAAGGGGAACCTATTGAGAAAATATGAACAGATCAGTGAAAAAAAATGACTAAAAGGACATGTCGAAATAATAATGATAAGTATGAAAGTATAACACAAATATAAATATTTTTGCTTATCGCCTCAGTCAAGGTATTGTTTTTGAAATGAAAAAGAAGTTAATTCTGAAAAACTGTAACAACTAAGACTTCAGTAACAGTTTCCAAAAATTAGGAGTAAATAACACTCTGGTTCAGAAGATTACATTGAGTTTCGCCTTCTCTCCATTATTTTCAGAGTAAATTGAACTTTGGGTCTGCAGTCATTTTATTCTCCAAATTGCTGTTTTACATTATTGCTTTTAACAGGTACATAGAAGGACAAATGAGTGATCCTTCCAGCCTTTATTTTGAACTATTTATTGTGCAGTGCAGTCCATCACTGAAGGGCAGTGCGGATCTGCTTATAGCGGGTTCATTATGTTAATAAAGAGCATTTAGTTAATATGAGTTTTAATTTTCTGTCTTGTGCATATGTTACTTTTAGATAAAGAAAAAATAAACTTTATGTTTTGAAATTGTACTTCCTGTAGTCTAAATCTGTCTCTACTCTTTTCTTTTTTTCTCCCAGAGCGGAGAAAGAATGGGGTGATGGAATCCGTGGGCTGTCCCTCAGTGCAGCCCGATTTGCTTTGCTTCGGCTGGAGGAAGGACCTCCACACACTAAAAACTGGAGGTAAAGAAAGCAACAGAGCCTAGTGGTGCGGTGTTTGGCACATGGTTAACACACCCAACCGTGCGCTTCAGGATGACAGGAAAAGGAATTGAGGCGGCTCAGAGAACTGGTGTAATATATCTGTTTTGAACAATTCCAAATCCTTCATCTTGATTCCCTTTTCTTCTTGTGGTGTCTGATCTAGACTTCTACCATTTTTATTGTTTGTTGCAGATTGATCAATCTGCAGTGATACTGGGAGGATTCAAAATCACTATACCCTCATCCTGTCCTTTCCTTTCCTTTAATCTCTCCCTTCTGCCCAGTTACATGTTTTATCCAGATCTCCTCAAGTAAATGCTAGAATCCTCATTCTGTTCCCCAAACTGAAAGTCTTTTCTCCTTCCCCACCCCCCTCCTGCCAACCTCTTTACAGGCCTCAGTTGCTTGTATTGCTGAAACTAGATGAAGACTTACACGTCAAGCATCCTCGCCTCCTCACCTTTGCTTCACAGCTTAAAGCAGGAAAGGGCCTCACTATTGTGGGCTCTGTTATCGTGGGGAACTTCCTGGAGAACTATGGGGAAGCTCTAGCTGCTGAGCAGGTAAGAAAGAGTCAAGGCCTACTGACTTAGTGGAATGTAGCTTATGGTTTTGTGATGTAAAGTTATAAGATGTTGTATTTCTAAATTAATCCCTTTCCTGAGTGATCCAGGTTGTTTCCTTCTTGGTGCTTGCTTTCGAACAATCATATTCTCCCAAATAATAAGATGAACCAGAAAACAGTAATTTATTCTTTCCATTTAGAGAGCATTACTGGGGCGCCTGGTGGTTCAGTCAGTTAAGCATCCAGCTCTTGATTTTGGCTCAGGTCGTGATCTCAGGGTTCATGAGATCATCGGGCTCTGTGCTGACAGCATGGAGCCTGCTTAGGATTCTCTCTCTCCCTCTTTCTCTCTCTCTGCCCCTCCCCCCTTCAAAATAAACAAACATTTAAAAATAAAAAGCACTACTAAACTCTTAAGATTATTAAGGCTGAGCACTGTTTCCAAACATTGGTTGAGTTAGGCCTCAGAGAGGTCCTTTAAATAAGTCTGTCCCTTGAACTGTGGAGATGGTTCTGGTGACAACGAAGAGCGGTAAACAACTTTTTTTCCTCCTTAGCAGTCTACATGGTATTGTGAGCAAGATTCCTTTGCTTTACTTCTGATTAACTGCCAAGTATTAGCTCTCCTTAAAGAAGAAAGCAGTTTTCACTCTAATGCTTATTATAATTGATAGAACCAACCCTGTTCGGACAGATGTTCAATTACATTTCAAAAATTTTACTGGGTTGCATTTTGGAATACTTGGAAACCCTAAAAACTAGAAATAATGAAGAAGCATTAGTCCAGGATGATAAATATAAATAAAAAGCACAGGATTGGAAATCAAGAGACCTTGCTTATATTACCCTAGCTAGCTACACCACTGATGTAATCTGTGCCTTTGGGAAAATCATTTCTTCTTTCTGCACCATTATTCCCTTCACCTTTCCACCGGGAGAGCAGAGTAAAAGTAAATGAAATATTATCTCCAAATTGGCCTGAATAAATAATAGTAAAGCAAAGACAAGTGTCATCAATAATCATTTTTAAAATATCAAAAAAGATACAGAAATAGGAGAAACCAAAAAGAAAACATACCTGAAAAGAAAACAAAATTCTTAAGTGAAACTGAATCATCAGATTGAATTTCTAGTAATATGAGTCAGGGTATCATGGCAATTGAGGAAAGAAGGAGATCATGTTTACACTCACCCTAGTCGGTTAAGAAATAATATTGAATATTCGCTTTGTGAAGACCCCTGTTCTTGATTTGTCTTGTATGTTACGGAGAAGGAAAAAGCAGAAACTCCCTATAGTCAACCAGCAGTATATGTAGTAAGCATTTAGAGAAAAAGGCAAAGGATAATGAAATTCCATCGGATTAATTTTAACTTTTTGGACTTTTCTGTAGGAGATATGGTCTGATGCAGAGTTTGTTAAAGAGGAGGAGAATATAATAAGGAGAAGAGTAATTAAAAAAAAAAAAGGTTCAGCGTGAAGCAATTCAGTGTTGAGGTTCTCTTTTCCAGACCATAAAACATCTAATGGAGGCAGAGAAGGTGAAAGGGTTCTGCCAGCTGGTGGTGGCGGCCAAGCTGAGAGAGGGCATTTCCCACCTCATCCAGTCATGTGGCCTTGGGGGCATGAAGCACAACACCGTGGTGATGGGATGGCCTAATGGCTGGCGCCAGAGTGAAGACGCTCGAGCTTGGAAGACTTTTATTGGTACAGAACACTTTTCATTTTATCCTGAGGGCCCAAAGGAGGGGATAGACCTATATCCCTGTTACCTTAACCCCACCCCATAGCCTCCTAAAGTGGAGACTGTGCCATTGTTGAAGCAGAGTATTATAAGGGCACGTAAATGACTGCTAACAGTAATAACCTTACGCTACTCACCCCTCCACCTTTACCTTATGTTCATGAATTGTTTATCTCTGTCATGTATTATGTTAGGAGTTATTACTGAAATTGCCATATTTTCACTTACGATCTCCTGTCATTGACATTCTCACAGGAATTGGAAGGATCGTCTTTAATCAAAATCTCCAAAATTCACATGTCCTGCCTCCTCCCCAGAAATGTAGTGATCAGAATATATCTAGTAACATAAATCATGGTTCTGAATCTAATTGTGTTATTCAGGTTTTTCTCAATGATTCTTGTTGCTCAATGAGGTATAACCTACTATGTAAACAGAACACCTTGCTTAAAGAAGTGTAAAAAAAAAAAAAAAAGTAAGGGCACCTGCTTCGCTTAGTCAGTTAAGTGTCCACCTCTTGGTTGCAGTTCAGGTCATGATCTCATGGTTCGTGGGATCAAGCCCCATGTCAGGCTTTGTGCTGAGAGTTCGGAGCCTGCTTGGGATTCTCTCTCTCCCTCTCTCTCTGCCCCTCCCCCACTCGTGCTCTTTCTCTCTCAAAATAAATAAACTTAAAAAAAAAAGTGTAAAAAAAAAGCATTATCCTTGGGGCACTTGGGTGGCTCAGTCAGTTAAGCAGCTGACTCTTGATTTTGGCTCAGGTCATGATCTCATAGTTCATTAGATCAGGCCCCATGTCAGGCTCTGCACTGGTAGCTCAAAGCCTGCTTAGGATTCTCTCTCTCCCTCTCTGCCCCTCCCCTGTGCTCTCTCTCTTGCTCTCTCTCTCTCTCAAAATAAATAGGCAATCTGACATGGTGGGAAGCAAGGCAGGCCTCTCTGTTGATCCTGATTCTGTTTTCTCCCTAGGCACAGTTCGAGTGACAACTGCTGCCCATCTGGCCCTGCTGGTAGCTAAAAACATCTCCTTCTTTCCCAGCAACGTGGAGCAGTTTTCTGAGGGCAACATTGATGTGTGGTGGATTGTGCATGATGGGGGGATGCTCATGCTCTTACCATTCCTACTTAAACAGCACAAGGTATTTTAGACACTTTTTGAAAAAAGTCTATCTCCCTTAATTAAGTTTTGTCCTAGTTCACTAGACAGATCCTTCCTCTTTGATTCTATAGTGTTGGGGCTTAGGATCAGAAGAGTTGGGGATTATTCTTAGCTTTCCCATGATCCCAGTTTCAACCTTATGAGAAATGGTTTTGTAGTTGGTACCTACCTATTTCCACATGAAATTCAGCAAATTAATAAAGTTCTATATGAGCCGCCGGAAAAACATTAACAAATGAACACATCTGTTAAAAAAAAAAAAAAAATACCAAAGTCTCTCAAATACTGGAAACCTACATACAGGTGTATGGGTGTGTGTGTGTATCTCATATACATGCTCAGGGAGACTGGGTGGCTCAGGCAGTTAAGCATCCAACTTCGGCTTAGGTCACGATCTCACTGTGAGTTGGGGGCCCACATGGGGCTCTCTGCTGTCAGTGCGGAGCCCGCTTCGGATCCTCTGTCCCCCTCTCTCTGCCCTTCCCCCACTTGCACTTTTTTTCTCTCTCTCAAAAATAAAAAAATAAACATTATAGATATGCTCATCCTTTGGTAAGACTAATTAAACTGAAATTAAAAATAGTAAGGGGCGCCTGAGTGGTTCAGTCAGTTAAGCGTCCAACTTTGGCCCAGGTCATGATTTCACGGAGAGTTCGAGCCCTGCGTCAGGCTCGATGCTAACAGCTCAGAGCCTGGAGCCCACTATGGATTCTGTGTCTCTCTTTCTCTCTGCTCCTCCCCTGCTCATGCGCTCTCTCTCTCTCTCTCTCTCTCTCTCTCTCTCTCTCTCTCTCTCTCTCCCTTCAAAAATAAACATTCAAAAAAAAAAAACTTAAAAAAAAATAGTTAGCTATTATAGTCTCTGTGGTACCATCAGTATTCTACCTGAATACAGCACCCTCTTAAGGTATCATATATCATCTTTTGCCAGTTTTTTTCTTGTTAGGAAATTAAGAACTTCTTTAAAATGTTTTAAATGTGTTTCTTAGTCAAGCTTTTGCCCCAGTACCATAATTTAGCAAGTAAGAAACTGGAAACAAATACCCTGATACTACAGCAAGGTTGTCTAAAACAAAAAATGGCTTGCATTTTAGGAAATAATTCTTTTTTTTTTTTGCCTTCTTGCCTCTCACTTTCATTTCTGTACGGTAATTTCTCAGGTGTGGCGAAAATGCAGCATACGGATCTTCACAGTAGCCCAGTTAGAAGACAATAGTATTCAGATGAAGAAGGACCTGGCCACCTTCCTCTATCACCTGCGCATTGAGGCAGAGGTGGAGGTGGTGGAGATGGTGAGAAAGGGTTTGAGATCACAAAGACCACCCTTCCCCCACTTCCTACCCTGTCTTCCTAGAGCTTTTTCTGGTTTGGGAACTTGTTCAGCTGCAAATGTGAATTAATCCCTTAGTTCCAACAAACCCCTAATATAGTGATCGAGAGAAGTAGACTATGTATGTGATGTGTATTTGGTGGTGTTTTTAATTTTTGCTTTCTTGGTTGTGACACATTCTTTGTATTTTGGCCAGATTCTTGTCTGCTTAATACAGGTTTTTTTTAATTTTAATTTATATACGCGTGGTAAAGTCACACATAGCTTTTTGTTTTGTTTTGCTTTAATAACCTGGCAGTAAAAAAAAATTTTTTTAAAGTAGAGTTTGTGCTTTGGAAACATATGTAATGGTTAGCTTATGGAAGACTCTCAGGGCTTCTATATTTGATCTACAGTCCATAAAATTACATAGCTCAGTGCCTGGACAAAACAGGAGTGAAACTTAGGTTGATGTTGTGATACTTTCTCTGGTTTAGTGAGTGGAAAAGAAAACGTATGGCTGATCCTTGTTTCTCCTTTGTGCTTATTGCCTATGCTGCGTGTGATGCGTGGCAGCATGACAGTGACATTTCAGCTTATACTTATGAGCGCACCCTGATGATGGAGCAGAGATCCCAGATGCTCCGGCACATGCGACTGTCCAAAACCGAGCGGGACAGAGAGGTGAGACCTTCCTGGATTCAATGAATCCTGGCCCTGTGAAGTCTGTCACTGAAAGGGATGATCCTCTATTGTTCTCCTAGGATGACAGATTCTTTCCTTCCCACTTTATCAGTTCTTCCACTGTAACCCTACATTATTGTTTGAAAATAAGTGAAGCTGAAGCATGAGAGAGATTTGGGTATAGAGGTCATAGCTGTGTTGGGCCCTCCTCAGGCACAGTTGGTGAAAGACCGGAACTCAATGCTGCGATTGACCAGCATTGGCTCTGATGAGGATGAAGAGACAGAAACCTATCAGGAGAAGGTGCACATGACTTGGACAAAAGACAAGTACATGGCATCCCGGGGACAAAAGGCCAAGTCGATGGAAGGATTCCAGGACCTGCTTAACATGCGTCCGTAAGTTTTCCAACTCACAAGCTTTTCACATAACATGGTATCCCAGTCAGTGGCACACATGTGACTTTGCCTGGATACACAGGATAAAGTCTGTTCATTCCACACCAAATCCAGCCATCTCTGTTATTTCCCTCTGCATACCAGCTACCAGTTAACATTGTACACAAGCTAACCACCCTTCTTCCTCACCATGTTCTGTTCCCGGCATAAAACAAGCAAACGTTGAATGAGAAAACCCAGGCCAGAATATTAAAATAAAGAAATCATTTGTTCATTGCATTATTCATAGTCATTGCAAAAAAGCTCTGTGTCTCAAGGTTTTTAAAGTTAACTGTATGTCTAGCTTTCTCTTTGCCTTAACCACCTCTATTTCTCCCTTCCACCTGCCCAGGGACCAGTCCAATGTGAGGAGGATGCATACAGCAGTGAAACTCAATGAGGTTATAGTTAACAAGTCCCATGAAGCAAAGCTTGTTTTGTTGAATATGCCAGGGCCACCTCGAAACCCTGAGGGTGATGAAAACTGTATCCTTTCCAAGAGTGGAGTTATCAGTAAGGAAAATCTTAGCCTGTTTCTTAGATGAGACCACTAGGTAACCTTAAAAGTCATTGTCTGTGCCCACATTTCCCTCTTGAGGAGGGAAGGCTGTTAAAAGTCGTAGGCAAGGATTCTTACAAAGTAGTGAGAGTAATCTCCTTTTGGGGAGGTGGGTGTATATGTTCTCTCTGAACCCTAAAGAGACTTTATAGGTGGTAAATTTGCATCATGACTTCTAATATTTCATGGTATAGAACCCTTTCTGACAGTCCTAGAGACAGAGTACCCACATCCTTTCTCCTTTTCAAGCTCTACCCACTTTGCAAAGCTCCTGTGGATGGAGTTAGGGGAGAAGCAGTGGAGTGGAACCTCCTCCAAGGGGAAAAAAGAGATAAGGGTTTTTCCTCAGACCCTCATCCCAGGATTGTTTTCATGGGGCCCCTTCAGAACGGCAATGGTGTAGACTGGCCCGTTTGCACCAGTACCACTAAGCAAAAAAAGATTAAGAAAAAAAGAATTGGCAGAAAAATCTGACTTGAGCAGCTTCACTTAGAAATTACTTGGGTTCTCTCTAGCAGTCTTCTAAGCTGCCCTGTTGTGACTTTTTCTTCTTTTTTGGCTTATTTTGCTATGTGGTATGAACATGTTATTTGTGGTTTTCCTCCATTTTTTTAAGTAACGTTTAGAAAAAAATCTAACAAATAGAGATCTTGTATTATATATGCAAAGGGACTAGATTCCTGGATTATTTCACAGGGTTAAATGGACTCCAGAGTTCAGATCTCTCCAATTCTTAGTATATAGTAAGTAAAACAAGCATGTTGATTTTGCAAGTTTGTAGTCAGATAAACCCAGATTATCATGTCAGGTTATAAAAATGTGCTTTTCTCCCACCTGTTTGTCTCCTTGACAAATTCTGAAGACATGGAGTTCCTAGAAGTGCTCACCGAGGGACTAGAGCGAGTCCTCCTTGTCCGAGGTGGTGGCAGTGAAGTGATCACCATTTATTCATAATCTACTCCTGAGTGACTCTGCTTGGCCTCACCTTTCCTAAAAGGCTTCCATCCTTCGTGGAAGTGCCAGCTCTTTACTACTACTCCCATCAAGTAGGCCTGGGTTCTGTACACATCACACTGAACTCTTGACAGGCTGAGCCTCAAGTACTTGTGCAAAAAAAGTACAAATAGTTCTGCTCTTTGCTGTCATATGATCTGCCATCCTTACAGAAGAAGCAAATATTCCCTCAACATTGGAACACTGGTCAAGTCCTAAAAGCCATGTCTGTCCCAGTTGAAGTCAAGTTAGAATTAACAAGCTAAACCAATAAAAATGAATTGGCAAAAGGGATGCTAGAAATTCAACTGAAGACCGAAAGCAAGTACAGGTCCAACATTAAAGGGAAGTCTCAGAAGTCATGGTCCAGTGATGACACCATGGGGGTAACAGCCAGAGGACACAGCTTCATCATACTAAAGAAATCACAGCCAAGTATATGGGGACCTAACATCCTTGTGGAGATAACCTGTGGCAAACCAAGATGAAAACCTTTTTTAGCTAATTTTCTTTACTGAATCCACTGTTCTCCAGGACTCTGATTTTCTGTTAGGGTACTAATATACAAAAACTGACACATGGCTGCAGCCTTTACTTCTTCCTCCAAAATAAGATTCTCCCCAAATACCGGGTTTAAGTACATATACTATGTTGGTGTATATATATATGTGTGTGTGTGTGTGTATACACACACATATATGTAGGTGTATATATATGTATATATATGTGTGTGTGTGTGTGTATACACACACATATATGTAGGTGTATATATATGTATATATATATGTGTGTGTATATATATACGTATATGTGTGTATATATACACGTACACACACACACATATATATATCAGCTGGTTCTCAAAATCGATTCTGTGGTTAAGATTGTAATACAGGCATTATTATCCTGGAAATTGTTTTTTAAAGTTGGAGTGGAAAATTTTCTTTCAGGTTGTGTTCAAATGGCCAAATTAAGGTAACTCCAAATGGTAGCTGTTAAGATCTACTGAAACACAGTCTGTGGTTACCTATGCGACAAGGGCAAACATTAAAGTTGTTATCTAGGAAACCTAGATGATGATGCATAGTGCCCAACAGTTTCTCCTCTCCCTTTTTTTTATGCCCTCTGGGTTGGTAGGCAGGCATAGGTCAAAAATCAGGAACAAACACTAGGAAGACTGGCTGAAATCCTTCCCTAAAAGCGTTGGACTGTCTTTTAAAGGGGGAATCTAGCAATGGGATTTGAAGTTCCAGAGCCATACTCCTTCCATAGTGCCAAAGATTGAGCTGCTGCTCCTCTCCCTACCTTCTTCACTAAAGTGGCATATGATTGGCATTGGCCTGATTCAAGAAACTTCTCTTTGACTAAGAATCCTGTGGACTCATTTCCAAAGCCATAGCAAAGACTTGAGGCACTCACCTAAATGCCCACAATATGAGCAGTTTTCTTTTCTCAATTCTATTCTTGTGACTGCAGAAACTTGGCTCTGAACTAAGAGTATCCAAGCCAACAGTCCTCTGCTATAACAGTTGTTTTCAGAAAGCTCTAAATGTGTCAAGGAAATACTTGTGCAAGCTTAGCTTTTTATTTGCTCGTTTACTGGTCATTAAAACACCTGGCTTTCAAGCATAGGGAAACCACCTTGAGTAGTAATTGCAAATATGTGAAATGTTCATTTCTTTTATAGGATAAGTACTTAGAGAAACTATCCTAACTGTATTCATGACTGATTTTGAATCACTTTATTAATGATAAATAGTGCCACTCTTTTTTGATTACCCAATAGGATTTGGAGGAAGCAAACCTAGGTATCAGCAGACTATTCATTTGACTGTTACGGGGCAGAGGAAAACTCTTCAGTATGGCTTCAGAAATTGAGTCATTTTGTTCCCTTTGCTCTTTTTTCAACCTCAAGACCCAGTCAGGGTAGCAAAGCAGACACAATCTTTAAGTCTTTTTCCTGCTCCTTCCTGCAGAGGGTAGAAGCATTGTTTACAGTTTCCACCGTAATACTCCATTGTTGAATTGAGTCCACAGTAGTGGAATAGGTTCCTTAGGACCCAAGATATTGACACCCCAGTCTTTAAAGGTCAGCCTACCCAGGAATTCCTCTACATTTACACACATCCTCTGGCCAAAGTAGTTGATCTTTTTTTTTCCATATAGAAAAAATATGGGCAGAAAACAAGGTTTTAGAAGAGCTTTTTGTGGTTGGAGCTCTATAAGAATCTTTTAAAAGGGATAACGGAGTTAGTGGCTACTAATACAGCCGCTACTTCAGCCCTTAAAACATACAATCACCATTATGTGGGAAAATGGTTATTAGGCCAGATTTAAACTCATCTCCGTCTAGAGCATTTCATGTCCGTGTGTTGCTTATGTTGTTTGTCTGCAAAGTGTCTTGTCTCTTCTAATCACTGCAAATAAAGCAATACTGAAAACTTGATAAGAGAATGCACCTTAGGGGAAGGGGCTTTTATGTTTCAAGAAGGAAGAGAAAGGAAAGACCTCTTCCTGCCTTTTGAGTAAGAGTCAGCTTTTAAGTCTCAGCTATGATTTACCAGGGCAGATTATGACAATATCCATTCTCCAGATGCTGGCCCTCTGCCTTCTAAAGCTATCCTAAAAGCTGAGGCTTGAATTGCAGCATCTGCTTGACAGATGCCAGGTTCCTCTTGGCAGGGGAAAGATCATTACTGTGTATCTTCCTTTGCCTCAGATGGCTGTGGCCCCGACTATCCCGCCAATCCTCACGCCCCCTACATGTGTTAAAAATCCATTATTGTGGATATTAAAGTAGCGATTACACTGTAAGCATATTTACGTGCCCTTTTTGTCTGGTTTATTTTTCTTTTCATCATGTATAATCTGAATCCAGCATTAGTTTCTTACATCTTCCACAAATGTCTCCAACAGAATTTTTATGTTCCAGCTTGTGTTAAATAGAAGTGAAATATTAAGGAAAATAGATTTAAGGGAAACTTGTACAACTTTTTTTTAAGCATTGTTCTCGACCATTTAATTTATTGAAAGGAGCTGCTGCTGTGGTTCTCGATTTAGCAGCGGCCATTCTTTTGTTTACATAGAGTTACAGTTTTATTTGTTGTTTTGCTCTGTACTGGAAACATAAATAAAGTTTTCTACATTATTTTCAGTCAAGGGTTGTAGTATGGTTTCTTTGTGTGTGTAGTGATACATACTTGTCTTTCTGGGCCTCACCATGGAGAAAAGAGAGCTTTGGGTTCTTGTTGGCATGAGTGATCATGTGAAGAGTTAGTATGTGAAGGAGGAGCCACTGGACATGAAAAGGTTGTAAATGGGATCCTGATACAAAGGCACCAGGTACTTCTTTCTCAGGTTCACAGAAGCAGTCCACCACCACTGAACTCCATCCTCTGAAACAAGAAAAGGTGAAGGGTTGTTGAACTAACTCCTGGAATCAAGTACAGTTACTTTATTTAGTCACAGGCTCTATTTCACTTTATCCTTAAAAAATAACAACTTCCAAACTCCCAAGGAATCTTATTTCTTAAAAAATAAGCTCTAGTACCAACTCAAATCCTCCACCCTCAAATGGGTCAACTATTTACAACTGCCCCAAATTTAACTTTTCTTTTGGCTTACCTCAGGGGGCTCAATGAAGGCTAACCAATCTGATGCATGTGTAGGCAACAGTCCCATTGACTGGCACTTATAAACAGCCAGTGCCAAACCCATGAGGTTTCCAATGAGATATACCAAACCCTGCAGAAACTTCTGACTTGAACTTTCTAGCATCTTGAAAGCTGTTGAGAGAACAAACCAAGTTTTTTTTCCCCAATATGAATCAGGTCATTTATTAAAACAATATAGACCCAAAGTAAGAGAGCAAATAGGACCACTGAAGGTGAATAAAAAACCATGATAAGTTCCCTCCCCTCCATGCTGCCACCATTATCATCACCTCCCTGTACGCCCCCCTCCACCCCACTGGCAACTAGCCAACAGCAGTACTAAAGATTTTCATGAGTTTCACCTAAGAATATGTCTCCAATTCTTAAAACTTAAGGAAGGGTTGTTATATCAAGAATACTTACTGGCTGAAATGGCCATAAGTGCCTGAATGGGCCGCCAAGCCATCATACACACCATCATAGTAGGGAAGATGGAGATAGTATTGCCTGCCATGTACATGATGAAGAGGTTCATGGGAATCTGTTTGAGGGGACCCAAGGCGATATCCCAGCAGCGCTAAAACAAACACAGTTTTGTTTTTTTTTTTTTTTAACGTTTATTTTTGAGACAGAGAGAGACAGAGCATGAACGGGGGAGGGTCAGAGAGAGGGAGACACAGAATCCGAAACAGGCTCCAGGCTCCGAGCTGTCAGCACAGAGCCCGATGCAGGGCTTGAACTCACGGACCGTGAAATCATGACCTGAGCCGAAGTCGGCCGCCTAACCGACTGAGCCACCCAGGCGCCCCAAAACAAACACAGTTTTAACTGATGATCTGTATCCTCCGTCCCACATTTGTCAGATCACTGATGTTAAGGTGAAGTGAACACAATTCCCAATTCTGCGCTTCTGAACCGACTCCTCAGTTCCACCACTTTTGCCCTTCTCCATGTTGCCACAAGAAGCTTTCTCTTCCACTAAAGATAAGGCATCCTCAACATTTGTAATATTTTTCCCCATTGGTTTTCCAGATGTTATTTTCCCCCCATGATCTAACTAAAAAGAAAGACTTCCCTACTTTGGTTCTTGTACTTCTGCATCTATCATTGTCCCATCTACAACTGAAGAAATAGGTAAATCCACAAGATGGGAGTTAGCACATCACAATCAATAACTAAAAAAACAAACTGACAAATCAAGATATTGAAGTCCTGGGGGTGCCTAAGTGGCTCAGTTAGTTGAGAGTCCAGCTTTGGCTTGGGTCATGATCTCACGGTTCATGGGTTCAAGCCTCGCACTAGGCTCTCTACTGTCAGTGCGGAGCCCGCTTCAGATCCTCTGTCCCCCTCTCCCTCAGCCCCTCCCCTGCTCACATGCTCTCTCTCAAAAATAAACATAAAAAAGAGGAAAAAAAAAGATACAGAAGACCTGAATGACATTAACTTAACCCAACTGACATATACAGAACATTGCACCCAACACCTGTAGAATTCACTTTCTTTTCAAACACACTTGAGACACTTAGAAAAGCTGACCACTTGCAGAGCCATGAAGAAAGTGTCAGCTCACAAGAACCCAAATCCTACAAAGCATGTTCTTTGCTTATGATGCAATTTAGCTAAAAATCAGTAACAAAAAGAAAACAAAACTCCCTACATGTTAGAATTAACAAATGTATTCTAAATAATCAACAAATCAAAGAAGAAATTAAATACGTATTAGAAAACTATTTCTCTTTTAAAAATTTTAAAAAGCTTTTATTTTAAATTCCAGTGAACATACAGTGTAACATTAGTTTCAGATGTACATTATAGTAATTCAACACTTCATACAAGATGCTCATCACAAGTGCACCCAAATCCCCATCACCTATTTAACCCATGCCTCCACCCACCTCCCCTCTGAGTCTGTTTCTTGGTTTGCACCTCTCTCTCCCCGCCTTTTGCTCATTTGTTTCTTAAATCTCATATATGAGTGAAATCATATGGTATTTGTCTTTCTCTGACTTATTTCTCTTAGGATAATACTCCTTAGCTCCATCCACATTGTGCTCGGCATCTATTTCAAGAAGTTAGAGAAAGGAATAAAGCCCACAGAAATGAGAAGGAAATAAAAATGAGAAAAGAAATTAATGAAATTTTCTTTAAGTAAACAAAGCTGAAGGCATTTTTTTTGAAGATTAATAAAATCAATACTGGAGAGCCTGACGAAGGAAAAAGAGATATTTTACATTGTGAATAAAAGAGGAACATCTCTATAGTTCTTGCAGTGTATTAAAGTGATCATATTATGAATTTTGGGAAATGGATAAATTCCTAGAAGAACTACCTAACAGCATAATATATTAGATTGAAATTTTAAATAGTCCTCAAATTGTTTAAGAAACTGAATCTTTAATTAAGCCCAGCTGGTTTTCCTTGGAAAATTCTAAACATTTTAGGAAAAAATTAAGCCAATCTTATACACACTCTCAGAAAATAAAAAATGATCATTCTGCAACTCATTAAATGGGGCCCCATAAATACCAAAACCTGACAAGGACATTATGAGAAAAGTTTATAGATTGATATTACTCCTGAAACTAAATGTAAAAATCCTAAACAAAATATTAAGTAAATCTAGTAATAGAAGAATATTATCACTATGCATTGAGCTTATTCGTGTTAAAAGAATAAATGGCCATATTTGTAAGCAGTTCCTGATGTGTCACTTACATAAAAGATCACTTATCTTGGAGTTTAAAGATCAAACCATCCATACAACAGAAGTGTTCTAAAGTATAATAATCTACCTGCAAAATCAGGCCATTTTAATACTTTCATGTTACTCATAATACTACAATTTGATGTACCAAGATGAAAAGTGATATACTTATCAAGAAAGGCACTGATACCAGCTGTCATTTTCATGTTGTAAAAATCACTGCATTTCATGAAATGAAGATCATTTGGTATTGAGCAATATTAAGGCTGAGATGAAAAAAAGTGCCAGGTTGTGTTCTAGCTGTCAGGAAACAAAAATCTGCTCTCCTGGAGCTTACCAACATAAAAAAGACAGTTGATAAAGTAACTCTATCATATACATGAATGATACGGGAAAAATATAGGAATTAGGAAAGGATAAGTAGGAAAACAGTATAGGGAGTGCCATGAGTAGGCTTCACTAAGAAGGTAATTTTTTTTTTAATTTTTTTTTTAACGTTTTTATTTATTTTTGAGACAGGGAGAGACAGAGCATGAACAGGGGAGGGTCAGAGAGAGGGAGACACAGAATCTGAAACAGGCTCCAGGCTCTGAGCTGTCAGTACAGAGCCCGAGGCGGGGCTCAAACTCACGGACCGTGAGATCATGACCTGAGCCGAAGCCGGACGCTTAACCGACTGAGCCACCCAGGCGCCCCTACTAAGAAGGTAATATTTGAGAGACCTAAAGGAGATGGGAGAGCAAGTCATAAAAGTATCTGGGGGAAGAGTATTCCAGGAAATGTAGGAAAGTCTGAGATGGAAGCCTGCCAGGTATATTCAAGAAGCAGCAAGGAGGCCATTCTGACTAGAGTGGAATGAAGAACAAAGGGGAAAGTGACAGAAGATGAAGTCGCTCAGACTCGAATGATAGGTAAGGTAATAAATAGTAATAAGTAACAAACTTTCTCATCTGTTGTGAGGATAAAGCCAAAAGGATATCTGACACATTGGTTGTGTCAGGGAACTAGAGTTGTGGTTGTAAGGGAACTAGAGTAAAAGGAGGGCTTCAGCTGTTAGGCACAGGCACCAGTAGATAATTTCCACCTACTTTCTTACATCGTTCAAACGCCTTTTGTTTTTCCAACTATTAAGCACTTTTACTACTGTAAGTTAATCTCAATCAGCTTATCTACCAATATTGGGGTTAAGACTCCTACAGTAAGTCAGTCATATGCTGCCTAGGAGAGGAGGGTGCGTGTGTAGGTCAGGACTGGCCTAAGAACTACTGTGACATCTATACCTCTGTACCTTCTCCACCAGAATCCGGTCTGTCTCCTGCACGCTGGTATCAGGCACTTGCTTGTCCAGGTAGCCAACAGGGTACAGCGAGTCTCCCTGGCCACCGCCCCGGTCACTTCGGCTCCTAAAGAACCAAAGCAGGAAACTAAGGCTGCAGCCTTCCACACTTCAAATCCCACATTTCCTGTTCTATTAATCATAGGAACAAAGAGCCTCAGATACACCTACCCAGATTAGACCAAGCCCTCTCGTGGGTTAGTCAGACCTCTATCTATTACATATAAACATCCTTTGATGTTTATTTGTTATATTACATATATATGTAATATGTTTTATTACATATAAACATCCTTTGAACATTAGAAACTTCCGCGGCAGAGAAGCCACTAGCTCCCCAGGAGTCGTCTTTATGCCACCCGTCCTTTTCAGAGAGTTGTGCCTCAGAGATCAGTCCCTATTCCTCTGCGGCAGTACTGGGGTGAAGGCTCTGTTACCTAGCTTGGCCGCTGCTCCTCACCTGCTGCCTCCTCCAGGCCCGCTCAGTTCAATGGCCCACTTGAAGCGCCGGCCTCGGTTAGCCACCAGGCTCCCCTGGGCCGTCATGGCAACGGCCACCTACCAAGGCTGCAAAGCTCCTCACTGTAAAGCGGGCCGGGACCCAAGCCCACCGACACCCGCTACTTCTCTGTCTTACTCTTCAAGCCCGCTTCCGGCGCGTAACGTAAACGTCACTTCCACCCGGAAATTGGCGGACGGAGGGTGGAAGAGAGAGTCCTTGGAAGTGCAGAAGGTGGGTGTCGTGAAGGTCAGACCGTACTTAGCTCCGTAAAACGACCCCCGAGCGCTTCCTCCTCTCAGAAGAGGCCTTTTGTGTGTTCCCTGACCTCTGAGGTGCGCTTTGCAGAGGGAAAGTCCTTACTGACCCTGTTAGGAATTGAAGCCTAGAAATCCTTCTTGAGCTCCTACGCTCTCCCGGGAAGACAAGATTCAAATCTGCGTTAAAACCTGTATTCACCACGGGTTGAGTGACCTTGAGCAAGTTATTTAGTAGCTTCCGAGTATTGAAAATCCCCGCCATGTCCCAGGAGCTTTGTGTTGAAGAAGTCACGTTAACCCTGCGCGGTAAATAGTCCTATGCTCATTCCGCCCAATGCTAGGAGGCAGTGTAGAAGTGGGAAGGCTCGTGGGCCTGAGATACAGATGGCCTTCTTTTGAATCCTGGCTTCTTATGTGACTTTGGACAAGTTAAATCTTTTGTGTTTCAACCTTTTCATATGTAGAAGTTGGATAATCTGCCTACTTTCCAGGGTTCTGAGGTTAAATGGAGTGCCCGCTACGTATGCATCATTTTTTTTAATTAAAAAAAAAAAAAAAACACAATAGTGATTGGATTTTGTGTTCAGTTGTATACTTATATAATTTAACCTGATGTTCGATATTTAAGTTGTTTCCCGTTTCTACCCCTTTTATAACCATTGAATGTGAACATTCTTGTGTGTGTTGTATTTCTTTAAGTTGAATACCTAGAAGCACAGTTGCTGGATCAAAGACTATGCACATTTTTAAGGAATTTTCATTTTAAATGCTCACTAGCAAAATCGCACCCATTTGCATTCCACCAGCTTTATAATGTGTTTTAATTGGTGGTTTGAAAATGGTACTGTATTTTTAAACTTTTTTTTCTTTGACTCCCAAGTTACTTGATATAGTTGGCTTAGGGGTGAGGGAGGAGGAGGAATGAGGTGAGAATATAATCAAGAGCTAAGATTGAAAAGGGCCAATTAAAGAGTTTGGACCCTTGAAGATGATGCTGATCCGGAGTCGCTGAAGATTTCCATCCCCACTTCGTTTTCTGGTTTTAAAAGTATCGTGTGTTCATAGACTGTTTGAATAAGGTAGTAACAAGAAACACTTTTCCCCTTCCAATTCATTCTAAAATATTTATCTGATCTTAGGAAGACTCAACTTGTGGATTGCTTTCCTGCTTTTTTTCTACTTTTCTGCCTTTATCTCTTATCTCTGATAAACCTTTGAGATTCATCTCAGACTTCACAAGGGTCTTGGCCCTATTGGGCAATCTTCTTTGTCCCCACTGTAATCTGCGTAACAGCACTTACTGCATTGCATTTATGTTTGTTGACATCCCCTGAGCACATATCTACCCCCTCTCTTGCTGCACCCTGCCCTAAATTCCTTAAAGGTAGGAGGTATGTGTTAATTATATTTGATTCCACTGCCTAGAACATGATGTATTGAATAACTGTTTAGTGAATGTGAGTAAATTAATTGAAAGTAAATATAATACAGAACTGAATATACTATAATTACATTTATGTGAAAAAATGTAAAAACTAGAAGGGAATACGTTTTAGAACGTTATCTATTGTATCCAATTAATGGTTTTCATGGATTTTTTTTTCTTTTTTTGAGTTCAAGTTTCTTTAATAAATTGTAAAGGAGCACTTTTGAAAACATTGTTAGTCATTCGAATCATATATTCCGTCCCTTTTAAAGTACTCCCCCACTTACTATAAAAATGTTTAAACTGGAACCCAAATCGAGGTTGCTTTGGCCTCAGTAGGTTAGTCCAGGTCATTTATTCCTTTATCCTAGGAATCCTCATAGTGTAATTTGCTAAAACGTGCTCCAAAGAACATGAAGACTGAGGTGAACAATGAGACTGAACTGAGAAAGTGTTCCAAGGTCAAATACACTTGAGGAAAACTGTAGATGATATTCTGCACACACACCCTAGAGGGTCTCAGAGTGATGAATATAACATATTAAAACCATGAGAAATGATTCAGTAATGAATCTTCATTTCCCATCCACCTAAATAAGAAGCCCCCCCTTTTTTTCCTTATCACACCTATTAACTTCCTATGGAGTCATTGTTCCATAGAATACTTTAGAAGTCTTGAGAAAGATGAAGGTACTCCCTGACAAGCTCTGCTTGTTGTTGTTGTTTTTTAAGATTATTAGAATACCATGAGAAGTAATAGATCCTTTATAGAAATGGAATTTCAAGTTGAATTTAAACTTGAGGACTCAGGGTTTTTTTGTTTGTTTGTTTGTTTGTTTTTACTAATTATGTTTTGCAAGAAAAGTCAAGGGAAACCTAAATTCTGATCCTGACTCCAAATGAACTCCACTTTGAGTTAGGAACTCTTGGCTTTAATTTCTTCATCTCTAAAATAAGGGACTTCTAGATGACTTCTAAGGGTAACTTCTAATTCTAAAATACATTTTTTTTTTTTCAAAAACATTTTGCATATGTGGCGCCTGGGTGGCTCAGTTGGTTGAGCGTCCGACTTTGGCTCAGGTCATGATCTCACGGTTCCTGAGTTTGAGCCCCGTGTCTGGCTCTGTGCTGACAGCTCAGGGCCTGGAGCCTGCTTCGGATTCTGTGTCTCCCTCTCTCTGCTCCTCCCCCACTCATGCTGTCTCTCTCTCTCCTTCAAAAATAAAAAAAAACATTTAAAAAAACACTTTGCATATTATTCTTTCATAGACGTAGAAAAAATGATGAACACATAAAGGAGTAATGGGATTTCAGATAATTTTTTTAAATTGTGCTTTCCCATACTCTTCCTAGTTACCTGCATTGTGCAGGTACCATTTTTGGATTTAGAAAAAGTATAAATGTTAATAATATGACACATTTCCAAACCTAGAAGCATAATGGTTCTCTGTCCCGGATTCACAGGAGAATCACCTTGGAATCTCTTTAAAAATATTGATGCCTGGGCCACACTCCAGAGATTCTAATTCATTTGCTTAGGGTAGAGCATGGGTCTACTGTGTAGCAAGTACTAAGAATCACTGACCCAGAGCATTTTGCTGCTCTAAAACGTTTGAACTTAACACAGTAATTTAAGCAAACAGTCAGTGGTTTCTGAGAGCCTCCTTGTATGCCTCCCACTGGACTAACCTTGAATAAGACAATAATGGAAATACTCAATTTGTAAAAATAAATCTTAAACTTCTTTTGTGACTTTGAGCAAATACGATTTTAATTAAAGAAACTGAGAAGACCCACACCATGATTCCATAGGTCTTGTGAGTTGCCTCAAGTGACTTTATATTTGGGCTATCTACACAGTTTTTGTATTTGTTTTTGAATCTCACCGCCCCCCCACCACCACTTGAGGCGTCTAAGATGCTTTCTGTTTCTAATACTATATGCCATTTTCTGAGCAGTTGCATTTGGATTGAAACTTGAAAAGGATATTTTTATTTATTTATTTTTGTTTATTTATTTTTTTAATTTTAAGTAGGCCCCATGCCCAACATAGGGCTCAAAACTCACGACCTGCAGTCCAGGAGTCACATGCTTTACCAGGGCGGTGCCCCGAAGAAAAAAATTTTTTTCTAAGTTTATTTATTTATTTTGAGAGAAAAAGAGACAGCACGAGTGGGAGAATGGCAGAGAGAGAGGGAGAGAGATGATCTCAAGCAGGCTCCGAGCTGCCAGTACAGAGCCCGATTCGGGGCTGGAACCCAGGAAGCTGCGAGATCATGACCTGAGCTGAAACTAAGTAAGACACTTAACCGACTGACCCATTCAGGCACCCTGAAAATTTTCTATTCAAACAACCAGATTTGCAAGAATGGATCTCTCTAAAGGGGAAAAAAAAAAAAGCTTTCATAGATAATGTCTTACATTCTGGGGTATGCCACTTAACAATGTCTGTACAATAATTGTTCTGCTCTCTTCCGTGGTCCAACCAGCTTCCCTAGTATGCTGTTCTAAAAGGTCCTAAGACTTTTGGTAGCTTCCATAAAATGGGTTTCAATTGCAAATCCCCAGTTTATTTGTGTTATTTAACTCTCCTATCATCCATCACTTCTGAAAAGGACCACCTCACACTATTTTATTCAAGATGCGATTTATTCCGTGTCAGTAAGAGTCTTAATGAGAGGAAACTTTTTTCCTCCATTTTGTCTGTTTGCAATTTCAAACCCCTTTAGTGTAAAAACAATTTGGTGGGGAGTGGGGAGCGGTAAAATACTACCTTCCTAGTTGGGTTTCTGCGTCATTTCTATGTGGATTACATTTTTTTTTTTTTTTTTTAATTTCTGGTTTATGGCTCTGCGGGTGTCATGAAATACCGCTGTCAGCAGTGACATGAACTAGACAGTGCTGGGAGATGTTGGCTAGTAATACCATTCTTCCCTAACAATTACCTTTTTTTCATTTCAGGAGAGCTGTTGTGCAATTCACATTTTAACAAGTTCCCATTATAGCACTTCCCTCCAGCACTTGCTTAGGAAACTGGGAGGATTGCCATTCCCACAGATCTTATTAAAGGATAAGAATGACAACCATAGCATGAGTCATGATGATACATTACTGATGGCCCAGGATGCTTCTTCAAGCGTGATTACTTTGGATTCATTCTGGTGATTAATTTCAGGTATCTTGGATGTGGGCTAACTTGTCTCTACATCAGGTATCTGAATGACCAATGCAGGTCCTTTATGGCACTTTTTCCTATGTGCTAATTTTTAAAAGCCTCAATTGGTTCAGATATAAGCACTGCTTTATGGCCTGAATTTTTTGGAAGGAAGATTATTGTGCACTGAATGTTTATGTTTCCCCTAAACTCATGTGTTGAAGCCCTAACACCGACATGATAGTATTTGGAGATGGGGCCTTTGGGAGGTAATTAGGGTTAGATGAGGTCATGAAGGTGGGGCTCTCATAATGGGATTAGTGTCCTTAGAAGAAACCCAAGAGAGCTCACTATCTCACTCCACCATATCAAGACATAGTGAAAAGGTGGCTGTCTACAGGCCAGGAAGAGGGCTGTCTTCAGTAATTGAATCAGCCAGCACCTTGATCTCAGACCAGCCTCCAGAACTGTGAGAAAATCTATTTCTGTTGTATAAGCCACCCAATCTGTGGTATTTCATTATGGCAGCCCGAGCAAATTAATGTGAGAATTAAGTAGGATTCAGAAAAATTGAATAAGTACCTTTTGGTACTTGGAGGCAAAGTCGTCCCCTGAAACATAAACATAAATGGAGGGGTGTTTAATTTGTAGGAGCTTATTGTGTAAATGTAAACATACTCAACACTGTCCACTGACTTTTTTTTTTTCACCTTATCTTGGATATCTTCCATATGTGTCACTCAGTTTTGCCTCATTTTTTTAAAGGCTATAGAGTATACATAGGATAGGATGTATGATAATTTAGTTAACCAGTCTCCAGTTGATGGACATTTAGGTTGTTCCCTTTTGTCACTATTACAAAACATGTTGCTGTGAACATCCCTAGGGACCTTGTCAACATGGTTCTATAGGAGGTTTGTGGACTAAATTATGTCTATAGTCTTGTAGTAAATTGAATAGCGTCCCCCCAAAATTCACATCCATCTAGATGGAAACTCAGAACATGACTTTTTTTGGAAATAAGGTCTTCACAGATTTAGTTAGTTAAGGTGAGGTCATATTGGATGACGGTGGGCCCTAAATCCAATGACTCGTGTTCTCATAAAAAGAGAGGAAGACACACAGATAAACAGGGAAGAAGTCCATGTGATAATGGAGACAGAGACTGGAGTAATGCAGCTACAAGCCAATGATTGCCAGAGCCACTGGAAGCTCAGAAGAGGCAAGGAAGGATTCCTCCCTAGAGCCTGCAGAGAGCATGGTCTTTGGCAACACCTTGATTTTGGGCTTGTGGTCTCCAGAATTAAGGGAGACTCTATTTCTGTTGTTTTAAGCCACCCAGATTCTGATACTTCATTACAGGAGCCCTAGGAAATGGATACAAGTTTCTTTCTAAAAGAGGTCCATTCAAATGAATCCAGCTAACAACCAGGGCTAGCTAGCTTCAGTGGGAAAAAAATATAACAAGTAATAAAACAGTATTGCCAAAGCTGCCAAATTAAATTCTAAACTTTCAGAAATTTGCATGAGAAGTTTTATTCAATTTCCTACTTGCTTATGATTAGTTCCTGTAATAAAGTGATTTTTAGAAATTAATTACAAAAGAAGGACAATTATTGTATAAAATGGAAAATGCAACTAACCCAAAAAAGGTAATAAATCATACCATGGAAACAAAAAAAAATTTTTCCCATAGACATTTTGAGTTCAACTCTTCCAGACTTTTTTGATTTATATTTACACTTACTAAGACTATACGGTTTTATAACATGCTGTTTCATGAAGAGCCATGCTTTCATCTTTTAAAAAGGCAAAGAAAAAAGTATGGCTTAATCTTTATTTCAATGTTTTTTAATGTCTCTGATAGCTCTTGCCAGATGTTCAGGCTCTGTTGCTCCCATCCCACCCTGACCAAGATCACGAGGCACCCACCAGACTTCCACACTCCTCTCCACCCAACCTGTAGCTGGAGCCACACCCCATCTCCCAGGACTTATGCTGGTACTGCTACTCTTTCTAGATAAGAGTAATTTTTTTAGAATATTGGCTTTCTCTCCCTTAAAGGATTCAGAGTTCAGGTAAGTTTGGGCAGCACTGCATATATCTTTCTTTTAGAGATTTACAATTCATGTTAGTATTTTTTTAAATTTAAATCCAAGTTAGTTAACATATAGTGTAATAATGGTTTCAGGAATAGAATTTAGTGATTCATCATTTACATATACCATCCAGGGCTCATCCCAATGCATGCCCTCCTTAATGCCCATCACCCATTTAGCCCATCCCCCGCTCCCCTCCCCTCCAGCAACACTCAGTTTGTTCTCTGTATTTAAGAGTCTCTAAAAAAAAAAGAGAGAGAGAGTCTTTTATGGTTTGCCTCCCTCTCTGTTTTTATCTTATTTTTGCTTCCCTTCCCCTGTGTTCATCTGTTAATGTTAGTATTTTAAAGACTGAAAAGTGCTATAGTAAAGAAATAACTTATTTAATATTTGTTTAATCCAAAGTTGCCAAACTTTGTGGCCAAGGAAGACTTTTTCTTTTTCTTTTTTCCTCTTTGTTCAATCTACCAACAGCTTATAGAACTGGTATTGTGAAGAACAGAGCTAATTTGGGGTAGGAACTTGAGCCAGTTTAGGTTCAGACTCAATTTTGTCACTGTAGGAGTAGTTTTGCCTTTGCATCCAGCTCCGAGAGGTGGACTTCAGTCTTGCAATCTTCCTACTGCCTCCATCTCCTGAGGCTGGGGATCTGCTTTCCTCTTTCACGTCTCCTTTCCATGGACATTATCCTGCTTCTGATTATTGCTGTCCTGCCCATTTTGTTGCCTTCCTGCCTGCCACCCTGCCCTTGAACTCCCCTCTACAAGGTCTGTTTGTTATGAGGCACCAGCAGTGTTGAGCCCCCTAAACAACGTCATGGCTGGGTGTGTGTTGCATATGGCATAGCTTTCAGATGCCATGTACCGATTACCAGGCCATCAGCACCACAACAGGTCTGTCTTCCCACCACTGGTCCCGCTGCTAGAGCTGGTGTAATTCCAGGACTCTGCTTTCCAAGGCAGCACTCAACCATACTGTGTTCTCTTGGAAAGATCACTGAACAGGTAAAGTTCGGAGTTGGGGGATATTCTGCAAAGAGATACACAATCAGTGCACTAGGCACTACTGAAGTGTTTTACATAGGTTACCCTACTTCCCAGCATCCCCCAGGGAAGAATATTATTATCTCCACTGTGCAGTTAAGGTAAAAATAGAGCAGAAAGGGTCCAAAAGCAGTGATCCAGGCTTCTGATAGAGATGAGCTTTGCTCCAAGGCTAGTGTTCTTTCCACTCTAGGATGCTGCTGTCTACCATCTTCCAGTTGGTAACAGTGTACCCTAGTTGCTGGAAATCTACTTGGGGAAGGAGGGAAATAGTCTCTTGGGATTCAGAGTTGAAAATCTATAAATAACAAATGTTACCTGCTGTCCAGCTCTTGAGTTGTACCAGAGAGCTGCATCAGAGACTGTCTTTTTGGTTTTGTTTTTTAAATTTTTTTAATGTTTATTTTTGAGAGAGAGAGAGCGCGAGTAGGGGAGGGCAGAGAGAGAGGGAGATACAGAATCTGAAGCTGGCTCCAGGCCCCGAGCTGTCAGCACAGAGCTAAACGCAGGGCTCAAACTCATGAACTGCGAGATCATGACCTGAAGCCAGATGCTCAACCGACTGAGCCACCAAGGTGCCCCCAGAAACTGTCTTAACAGGAGGATCTCCTACTACCCTACAGTCCCCACCACTTCCACCGTCCAGCAGCCCTCAAACCCCCCTCTCCCCTACCCCACCCCCTTGCCACACACACACACAAACTTTGCTGCTTCTGAACCACGGAGGGCATTGGTACAGTGGTGGTGATTGAAATAATCATAAACCTTGTAAACTGGGAGCGAAATCTCTTTTCCACTGCTACTGCCTTATCTGAAATGTTCCCTAATGCCATTCCTTCCTTCCACAGTCTACACAGGAAGGTGGGGAAGGGAGGAGCAGAAAAAAAAGGGATTGACTTCCCACTTGGACTGCCAAAGTCAAGTGCCTGGAATTTTCCAAAGGCTGTGAAGGCTGAGCAGTGGATGCAGTTATTTATGGAATGGATGAGCTATTGCTGTCTTGTATTTAGGTCTCTTTAGGCATTGCCCTTCGTCAGTCTGCACTGATGAGAATGACACACACCACAGTAAAAGCTGTGGCTCCCTGAACCGCTGGCGTGAACTACAGCACTTTCATACCTAAGGTTCTTGCCAGCAGTCCCCCCTCCCTCCCACCAGCCATCTTGTATCCTGGTGAGGGCTTAATCCTCCTGAAGTACTGATTTAACCATCGAGCTTCCTGGCTCCATGTCTATGCATTTTTTTTAACTGACATTTTTATTATGCGCATTTATATTAATTGGCATGGATTGACTTATATGACATTTATTATAAAAAACAGTTTACAGAGTTGTAGGTAGGATATAATCTCACCTCTGTTCCTAGATATAGTTACATTTGCATAGGAAAAAAACCCCATATATTCAAGATGGAAATAGTGCTTATTCATGAGTAATAGACTTCTAAGGGTTTCTAGTGATTTTTTTCTTTCCCCAAAACCTTTGCTTCATCGCTCCAGATTTTCACAACCTGTCAAGTGACCACATACGTTTTTAGGCTTTGCTCTTGCTACCCTGCTTGTCAAAAATCCTCTTCAGCTTGTCAGGCCTGGTTCAAATCTTCCTCCATGACACCCCCACCCCCACCCCCACCCCAGCTGTCCAGTTAGAAGTGTACATAAGACTTTGCATGAGTGTTCTTTTCTCACGCGGGTGCTTATGTTCAGGGTGTATGCTATGCACTGTCCCTGAATGACATCCATACCCTGAAGCAGATGGGGTGGGGGCAGAAATGCTAACTCAGCTGCCTGTTCATTCAGATAGAAGGAATATAAGGTATTCAGAAGGAAGGAATAAGAGAATGACCAGAGGAGTACTTCCCTCAGACACTGCTCACTGGGAGGGCTAGCCATGAACCACCTTTCTATGCACAAGGACTCGTGCAGGGATAATAAAAACATGTATGGGATGACCTTTATTTATTTATTTATTTATTTATGTAAGTAATCTTTACACCCAACATGGGGCTTGAACTCACAACCCTGAGATCAAAAGCCACATGCTCTACTAGTGACTGAGCCAACCAAGAGTCCCTCTTTTTTTTTAAATCCATAAAAAGAGAAAAGCTTGATTGAGCGCCAAGTGAAAAAAATTCAATTTTGGTTGACTCAAAAGTGTCAATGAAGAAGATGAACCTGCAGTCTCATCGCTAAAATGTATATATTTCGAAAGTTGCAACATGAAGGCAAATCTCTTTATTTTCACTTTAAATTATGTCGACACCAGGCAGCGACATGAGATCTATAGGCCAGGGCTGCTCTTCACTGGTATAACTTTAGAACCTGAGTCTGGGGATGGACTGCCTGAGACACTGTGCCCTAAGAAGACCTAGAAATGAGAATATCGGGATTCGCCTCTGGCCTTCAGACAACCCGAGGCCTTGTTTTGGCTGACATCTCTCTGTGTTAACGCAGCACATTCCTTGAGTCCTAGGACTCCGTTATTTGTCTTCTCTCAACATCCAGCCTCCCTTGAGATAAAGTCCCATGTCTTACACTCTTCATCCTCTTCCGATGAGGGCCCCACCGATGCCTTTTGTGGGTTATCAGGAAATTCCTGTTTATGATGGTAGTGATGAAGAAACAGCTTGAAAGAAAGTGACTTCATCCATGTGCGTTGAATTTTTTTTTTCTTTAAAATAGCACACCTACTTAGTGGAGGTCATACGCAAGGAATGTTCTATGTTGCAACACCCCTAGAGCCCAGGGGTCCTGCTCCCTCCCCTCACTCACCACACTGGCCTCTCTCAACAGTCCCACCTGTTACAGGTGTGGCCACACACATAGGCATGTGCCTGCTTGTGCTTGGCTCTTAAAGGCATTGCCAATGCAAAATATATCTTAAAATATTTCTACCACCAACCTAAAGTAGTGACCCACTCACCATTACTTAATTTTTTGTATTTAGTAGGTAAGGACCCAGTTACCAGGGAGGAAAAATATATTGCTTTTATCATCTAATGACATCTTAGTTCTGATTAGTTTATCTGTGAGGCCTCTCATTGCTCTGAGCTCCCACAGCATTTAGGATATACCTTTTGTCATTGCACTCACCACAGTTTATTCGAATGATCTCTTTCCCTGTTTATCCAACCCCCTAGGAGCTCCTCTGGACTATCTGTAGCAGCTGATGCAATGTCAGCCTTGTACATGGTAGGTCCTCAAAAATATTGCTGAACCAAACGTAAGCAACCCATGCCTTAGGCAAGCCCTGGAGAGTTCTGGAAAAAAGAGCCCCACCCCACCCCCCCCCCCCCCCAAGAGTGGAGGAATGTAGTCTTGCAGTGAGAAAATGTTTTTTCAAATACACCACTTGATTGGCTTCTGCAAGGGCTCCCATCACAATTTGATTAACCTTGACCAGTGGCTTACCTTTGAAGATGGGTACACTCTGTGTCTACTAAGATGAATAGAATTTCCTCAGTAATTAAAAGCAGGTGAGGGACAGACCCAACCCTAACCTCATATTCTAGTGTTTCCAGTCCCAGAGAGACTGAATTTGCTTTCTGGGATAGGGTTTGCATCAGACATATTTCTTGTGTTCTTAAGAGTCTAACACAGAGTCTGACACATATTAGGAATTGAAACATAATAGCTAATAATTATAGAGTGCTTACCATATGGTAGACACATTCCTCTAAGCATTTTATATGTATGAACTCATTTAATCCTCACAACTATGAGACAGATACTATTATAATCCCCATTTTACAGATGGGCAAACCAAAGCACACGAGAATTTTTATGACTTGTGCAAGGTCACATAGCTCCAGAGTCCATGCTTTTTAAATACTTTGCCTTAGTACCTTTAAATGCGAGTGAAGGAATAAATCTCTCCCTGCACCATACTTTTATAGCAGATGTTTTCCTCTCCTGGGACACCACTTAAGGCAGTCTCCCCCACCAGACTGTCACTAGCTCAGAGTCATTCTTTGACTTTTGTCCACCCTCAGTTCCTAGAGCTTGACTGCTTGCCGCGCCATAGCAGGACTACCGGGCGTGCGCGTGGCCACCAGGGGGCACTATGGGCACACGTCCTCTTCCCTCCTCCCTCCAGTCCTGCGCGACCTGAGGGGGGGCCGAGCCAGCGTTGGGCGGAGCCTGGGAGAAGCGTCAAGGGGGAGCTATCCCGGCGGGCCGCGCGCGCGGCCGCGTTTGAATGGCTCAGAGTGGGGCTCGGCCCGGGAGCCGAGGGACGGTCTAGGCTGACGGGCGCAGCTCGTCAGCGCCGGGGCAGGGCTGAGGTGCCACGGTACCATGAGGCGCCGGTAAGTGATGGCCGGGACTGTGCGAGCCCGGCGCCCGAAGATGCCGTGCCGAGGCCGCGCGTCTCCTCCGGTCCGGCCGCGCCCTGGGCCCACCTGCAGGCCCCGCGGCGGCCTCCGCTCGGCGGAGCCCGGCGGCGGGGCTGCGGGGTCGGAGCGTGGGGAAGGGCGGGGCGGCGAGACCTCCGTTTCCCGCGAGTAGCCCCTGCCCGGCCGCTGCGGGAAGGGTCCGGACCGCGGGCGCGGGAGGCCAGCTGGGGGTCGCCGCGGGGCCGGGCCGGGAGAGGCGTGGACGCGACCAGCTGTCACTTATTTATCTGCGGGTGGAGCCGACATCTGCACGCCGGGGAGGGGGAAGGACGGAACGCGTCTGCGGCGATCTGTTTGAGGGCTGGTTTTCCCGAGCCGCCTAGGCCGGGCCTTGGTATTTCCTTATATTCTGACGGGTCCTTGGTTCCCTGACAGATAAGCTTTTGTTTAGCAGGACAGAAACTTGACATAACTGCATACGAATTGCTGATTGCAAGTTTAAAAACCTCATTGTACTTGCTGAAAAGTTGTTCTGTAACAGTACCTAGGCTTTTACCACGCTCTTAAATTGGCGTAAATATGGAGATAACAAAGAGTTCAGTTGTTTTTTTGTGGCTTGTAAAGTTCTTTGAAAACAGAGGTGTCTATGTCAGTTTCTTTACAGATTAAAAGGAAAAAAAAAACCAGTAACAAAAATTAGGTGTGTAATTACCAGTTTAGCACTAGCAAAAAATCTGAGAAACTAGACCACCTAATAGCTTCAACTTGTGTAAATAGTTGATTCTGGGTTTTTTTGTTTGTTTTTGTTTGAACCTGCTTCAGACTTGAATCAGAATTTTATACGTTGAGGCTTTTACTGGGCTAATAACTAGCACTGTAGTGTTAGCGATGATAAATATTTATTTTGGGCCTTCTGGGTGTTAAGCACTGTTTGAGAGCTTTGCTTTGTGATGGGTACTATTATTATCCCCATTTTGACAAAGAGGAAACTGAGACACAGAAAAGTTGAGCAACTTGTACTAGGTTACACAGCTAATACATTTGGGACCCAAGCAGGCTGGCTTTGTGCTTTTACCTATGCTGCCTCCTTTATATGTGGCTTTTTTTAGTTTACAAAGCTCTTTCATTTACTTCTCTTAACTGGGGATATAAAATATGTGAAGTGTGTTTGTGTATATATGCATTCACACACTATTGAGCTCTCTGCTTTTGTTGACCATACGTAAGTTTTGCGTACTGAGCAAAAATTCTGTTGGATATTTTAAGATAAATGGAGTTCATAAAGTTCATGTTTGTGTCGTAGTTTATAATGTTAGTTCCTTTGTATCATGTCCTGAAAGTGTAGAGAACAACAGTTTGAAACCTACATACTCTTTAAAATATACCTTTATATATTTTTATTCTGAGAATTTAATTGAGTGGTTACTCTGTTCTTGGAATGATTATACTTTCAGCTCCATGACAAGAAATAAAGGTTCAAAAAAAAAAATCATTTCATAAGAAATCAGCAGTTTGTGGTGATTTACAGCAGAGCAGTTAAATTTCATTCATCAGTTATCAAGCTTTTGATTGTCTCTATGCCCAGCAGTGTTAGGTACAGTTGGTTATACAAAAGAAATGTGCCAGGGCAACAAACCTTAGTTGGGATGTGAGATTAACAACAACAATATAAAATACTCTTCTTTAGTACAGAGGGTGTATGGTGAACTGAACTGGGCTGATCGGTAATGCTTCTGCAGAGAACCAACACATAAAGGATGGATCTAGGGCATTGAATAGAAGTGTGAATGGGGAATTTTACTGAGGAAACAGTGTGTTCAAGGACTTGGAAGTGAAAAGGATAAAAAAAATACTGATTCAAAGGGGCACATGCACCCCAATGTTTATAGCAACATTATCGACAATGGCCAAATTATGGAAAGAGTCCAAATGTCCATTGACTGATGAATGGATAAAGAGAATGTCCATTGACTGATAAATCGATATATATCTATATCATATATCTATCTATATATCTGTATCTCATCTATCTATTTATATAATGGAATATTACTCAGCCATCAAAAAGAATGATGGCAAATTTGCAACCATGTGGATAGAGCTAGAGTGTATAATGCTAAGAGAAATAAGTCCAAGAAAGACCAATACCATGTGATTTCACTCATGTGGAATTTAAGAAAGCAGATGAACATGAGGGAAGGGAAGGAAAAATAAAATAAGATGAAAATCAGAGAGGGAGGCAAACCATAAGAGACTTTTAACCATAGAGAACAAAGTGAGAGTTGGTGAGGGAATGGGATAATGGGTGATGATGAGTATAAAGGAGGGCACTTGTGATGAGCACTGGGTGTTGTATGTAAGTGGTGAATCACTAAATTCTGCTCCTGAAACCAGTGTTAAACTATATGTTAACTAACTTGAATTTAAATAAAATCTTGGGAGGAAAAAAAAAAAGACTTGGAAGTGAGAATAAAAATGATTTTTCTAGAGAACAGCGAACCTGATCTATTTGGAAAGTTCCTATTGAGAAAAATGAGATTATGTGGGCAGGACTGAGGAGTGTTGTATAAGACACATATGGCAGAGAAGTTTAAGTTTAACGTATATGTATATACACAGAGAGATGATTTTGGAAGTTTTGAAACTTATATCAGTGGCTCTCAACTGGGGACAATTTTGCCTGCTTTGGGACATTTGGCAGTGTCATGGCTGGAATGGGGAGAGATGCTAACTAGTATCTAGTTGACAGAGGCCATGAGTTCTGCTGCTAAGCATCTTACAATAGGACAGCCCCTCCATTAGAAATAATTACCCCAAATGTCAAAATGTCAGTGGTGCTGAGGTTGAGACCCTGTTGTGAGTTGGTTGTTTATATGGCCAGCTTCTGCTTCCATGTGCTGTAAAATAAGTATGAATGATGAATTTTAGGAGCATGAGTACAAACAATATTAAAGCTGGGGGAAGCTGGCTCAGAGACCTCAAGAAGGAGGCTCTGGTTGGAGTCCTCGAAGAAGGGGGAGATTGTAAGGAAATAGGATGAGGGCAATGAGAATGACAAGCAGTGATAAAATGAGACAATTATTTAAATAACAATTTTTCCTAAGTTTGAAAATAATGTGTGTTCACTGAAAATAATGCATGTTCATTATAGGAAATTTTGGACATGTAGAGAGTGAAAAATTAAAAGCATTTATAACCCTCCCACTCCCTACCCCAGGCAGAAACAACAACTGTTAAACATTTTCATGTGGTGATTTTTCTCAAATCTTTTTTTCAAATCTTTTAAAAAGTAGGACTATACATTTTTCTCCCTGTGGGTTTTTATTGTTTGGTGTGTTTATTTGTTTGACTCAGCATGTCATGAGTATTTCCCATTCCTTGAAAAATGCTCTTTTTAATGGTCACAATCTTTTTTGGTGTGTGTGTTCTTTTGAAATTGGGAATTTTGCTTATATTCCAAAGAGACACTTTGAAGGAAGAAATAGAATATGATGACTGATTAACTATAGAAATCAATAGGGGTAAAAGTCAATGGTATCTCCAAGGTTTTAAACCTAGGAAGCTAAAAGAATGGCAGGGCTACTGAAATAAATCGGTTTCTCATAATAATTTGGGGGGGAGGGGCAGGGGATTCTCATAATAATATCCATCTTAGGTATGTAAACTGCCATCACAGAGACCCATAAAGAGATTTTAATAAGGACCTTTGCTGCCTATCAGCTTACATTCTTCCTAAAACTCTTAACAATAATAGTCTTTCTTTGTGTTTTTTTTTTGTTATCTTTGTTTTTGTTTTTGTTTTTTTTACCTTTTGTTTTTTTGTGCTAAGCTTATTTTTCAGTTCCTAGCAAGTTTTCCTTTTTCCTCTTCTTGAAAAGTTTTTTAATAATTTACTTTCTATTAGAATACTAAATAAGGCTCAGGTTTGTTGGTCATGAGTCTTTGAGAGATTAAAGGACTACTTGGGTTTTTTGAATGTATAGATTGGTACAGTTTATAAGCAAGAGGTGAGTATAACTCTTTTCTGGAGGAGGAGGAATTATCTTTAAAAATGCTTGCCAAGGGGCACCTGGGTGGCTCAGTCAGTTGAGGTCTGACTTCTGGCTCCCGCTCAGGTCATGATCTCACGGCTCATGAATTCGAGCCCCACATCAGGCTCTGTGCCGACAGCTGCAATCCTGGAGCCTGCTTTGGATTATATGTCTCCCTCTCTCTGCCCCTCCCCTGCTCTAGCTCTTGCTCTCTCTCTCACAAAAAAAAAAAAAAAAAAATATATATATATATATATATATATGTGTGTGTGTGTATTTATATATTTATATATAAATATACATAGTTATATATATTTTTTTTTTATGCTTGCCCAGGGGCACCTGGGTGGCTCAGTCAGTTAGGCGTCAGACTTCAGCTCAGGTCAAGAGCCTGCTTCAGATTCTGTCTCCATCTCTCTGCCCCTCCCCTGCTCGCTCGCTCTCTCTCTCTCTCTCTCTCTCTCTCTGAAATATAAAAGATAAAACATAAATAAATAAATAAATAAATAAATTTTAAAAAATGCTTGCCTAGAGGTGCCCAGGTGGCTTGGTTAAGTGTCCAACTCTTGATTTTGGCTTAAGTCATGATCTCTCAGTCTTGAGATCATGCCCTGCATTGGGCTCTGTGCTGAGAAGTGTGGAACCTGCTTGGGATACTCTCTGTCCCTCTCTCTCTCAAAATAAAATAAAAAATTTTTAAAAAATGCTTGCCCAGTGCCTGATAACATCAACCCACTCAATATTACATTACTGTTTTATGAGTCATTATACTTGTTGATCTATATCAGTTTAGTGCTTTCTGGAAAATGTATTTTAGGGAAATAATTTTTTTTAAAAAGCTTAAAACTAATACAAATGGTGCCTTTACTGGCAACATACACTTTTCAAATTGGATAAGATATAGTTTGACTTTGCTGGATTCAAATGCTGTGTTTACTACTCTGTGCTTATGTCCGAGTATCTTCTCTAATATCCATTAGTTTTGTGTTCCCATCTTTGTTCTTGGGACATAATGAAGGTAGAGATGGGAGAAAGAGTCTTCTGAAAGTACCCTTAGTTTGCTTCCCCTTGACCACCTCACTCTCTTTCAATTTTTAAGAATAATTTTTTAATGTTTATTTTTACTTTTTTTTTAATGTTTATTTATTTTTGAGAGAGAGAGACAGAATGAGAGTGGGAGAGGGGCAGAGAGAGAGGGAGACACAGAATCTGAAGCAGGCTCCAGGCTCTGAGCTGTCATCACAGAGCCCAATGCAGGCTCAAACTCATGAACCATGAGATCATGACCTGAGCTGAAGTCAGATGCTTAACTGAGCTACCCAGGCGCCCCTGTTTATGCTTACTCTTGAGAGAGAGAGAGACAGAGACTGTGTGAATGAGCGAGGGTCAGAGAGAAAGGGAGATACAGAATCCGAAGCAGGCTCCAGGCTCTGAGCTGTCAGCACAGAGGCCGACGCGGGGCTCGAACTCACTCACGAACTGCAAGATCATGACCTGAGCCGAAATCAGACACTTAACCAACTGAGGCACCCAAGCACCCCTCTCTCTTTCAATTTTACACACTGCCTCAAATTCTTTTTGCCTTGAACAGTCATCCAGGAATGCCCATGCTAGCATCTCTTCTCACTAATCTTAAAACAGGCAGCTTGGTGTTACATGGGAAAGGCATTAACACTGCAAGTCACAGTTCTAAGCTTCTCTCTCCTGCTGGTGACTGAGTGTTCTTGGGCAGATCCTGTAATCTCATTTGTAAATTGAAATTATCTCCAAGGTCCTTTCCAGCTCTAAGAGTCTGTGAATCTGTGAAGTATTTACTTTTCAAGGGTAATTGCCTCTGCTGAGACTATTCTAAAGACATTCTAAGATGTCTTTCACATCTTAGTGTGCATTAATTAGATGATACCTCCCAAAGGCATTTGTAAAAGCTACTCCCATGTAATAGGATTGGGGAAGAAATTTTAGAACGGAATTTAAGTGCCACTAGCATATAAGCTTCAGGAGGGCAGGGATCATTGTTCACTGATGTTTCCTTAGTGCCAAGAATGGTAATTAGCCTGTAACATGTACTTAGTATTTGCTGAAGGAAGGAAGGAATGGACTGGTGTTGAGGAGGACTGCACAGATATTCTGAGTATCTTGAAAGAACTTGGAATACAAACCAACAGGATTACAACCTAGTCTTTCCTAGAATGTAAAAATAACCTACAAGTGGTGGTAAAGCATCCACTGTTCACTTGGTTACCTTTCAGAACTACTAAGTAATTACTGCCCTGATTGCCCTTCATACTCAATAAATGCAGTTTTGTCCATTACCAGATCTTACTTTAGTGCCAGCTTGACTTTTGAGTGTGCCTTTTACTCTTATTTGCAAAAACCTATGCCTTGCTTATTCCTTACACCACTTAATATCACCAGTAACAGTATGTTTAATGTCGTAGCCAAAATAAATCAATAGATTGATTAAAATTTGTCCTCTCATCCATAGAGGATTCATGGCACAGCTGTTGGAAATTAGTACTCTTGGCATTCCTGTTCCAGTCATCTTAATTCTTACTCATATAGAATAATCTTCAAGAGGGGTGGGTTAAGCGTCCAACTTTGGCTCAGGTCATAATCTCACAGTTCGTAGGTCTGAGCCCTGCGTTGGGCTCTGTGCTGACCATGCAGAGCCTGGAGTCTGCTTCAGATTCTGTCTCCCTCTCTCTCTGCCCCTCCCTGGCTCATGCCTGTCTCTGTCTCTTTCTCTCTCTGTCTCTCTCTCTCTCAAAATTGAATAAACAATTTTTAAAAATTTTAATCTTGAAGAAAAGTTAAAAGAATTTTAAGTTTAAGTAATCGCTACACCATCGTGGGGCTCAAACTCATGACCCCAAGATCAAGAGCTGCATACTGTACTGACTGAGCCAGCCAGGTTCCCCAAGAATAGTTTTTAATTATGTGATTCGTACACAAAGCTTCTCAGTAAGTCTGTTTTGTCTACAAAATTAAGTCCAGGTTCCTAACCCAGTATCGAGGGACTTCTGCATTTTATCCAATCTACTTTCTAGTCTGTTTCCTCCACAGTGACCTGGACTGAGTAACTATTTAGTTATTTGAATAGTTGGGGTAGATAATAATGAAACAACAAGCCGGGTTATTCTCACCTAGGAAGTATGTTTCCAGGTAAGAAAAGGCTGGTAGGTATGCCTGTACAGGGTGACATTCATTATTTGGGGGAATATTTACTGAAAAATAGTATCAGGAACAAGAATTCTTTTTTTTTTTTTTTTTAATTTTGTTTACATTTATTCATTTTTTGAGAGACAGACAGAGCACAAGTGGGGAGGGGCAGAGAGAGAGGGAGACAGAATCTGAAGCAGGCTTCAGGCTCTGAGCTGTCAGCACAAAGCCCGACGTGGGGCTCGAACTCACAAACCGGGAGATCATGACCTGAGCCGAAGTTGGACGCTCAACCAACTGAGCCACCCAGGTGCCCCGGAACAAGAATTCTTAAACTCCACATAAATATTTTTTTCTCTTCTTGTTGGCAGACCTATTTGGAAACTAAGTAATAATTAGAAGGAAATTATTTATGTATATTTAGTGGCATCACTTGACTACTTAGTGTGACTGACTACATTATTCTGTGCCCACAGCATTGTTTAGATGGTTTATCAGTCTGGATGGGCTGTTTTACAGTAACAACCCCCAAATCTCAGTGGCTTCAAATAACAAAGGTTTACTTCTCCTTGATTCATCTTACATGTGAGTTATCTGGGGGCTCTGCTCTATGTTGTCCTTGTTAAGGAATATGGACAGATGGAACTTTACTCTCTGTCCTTTTGCTGCTTGCCATAATAGAGGGATGGTAATAGAAGTGAATCACACAAAGTGGCTCCTTATTTCACTGGCAAGAGCAAGTCATATGACCATTACCTAACTTCAAGATGATGGGCAAGTGTAAACCAATCATGTATCTGAAAGGAGAATTGGAATGTCATGGCACGGTTTTAATGTTTACCACAGTTAGGCACTCTCCCCTTGACATTTTTAAATATTTTGTGACTCCTCCCAGCCTACCATTATCTTTCATGGTCTTTTTTTAGATAGGTTCCTTCATTCAGCAGCTGTTCATTAAGCACCAATTCACTATATGCCAGGCACTATTCTAGATAGTGAACATGATTCCTGCTTTCATGGAGCTCACAGTTTAGTGGGAGGATGTGGACAATAAGCAAATAAGCTTGCTTCAAATAGTGATGAGTGTTATGGAGAGGGACAGATACAAGGTACTGGCATAGAGAATAGACCCCAAGTTGGTGTTATTTTTGATTGGGTGGTCAGGAAATCCTTTTGTGTGAGTAACATTTGATTTGAGAGGCAGTAGCCCTGAGAGTATATGGGAGGCATATTTTAAGCAGAAGGAATGGTTTGGCCACAAGATGGAAATGACCTTGGCATGTTTAAGGACAAAAGGCCAATGTGGCTGGAGCATTTAGGAGCAAACAGATATAGTCCAAGGGAGAGATGATGGTGGTTTTGTCTAGGATAATGCTTCCAAAAATGAAGAGAAATGAAATAGTTTGGGAATATGTTATAAAGCAGAATCAGTGGATTCGAAGTAGGGAATTTATGAAAGAGAAAATAAGAATGAGTCTTTGGGGCTTTCAGCAACTGGGAGGATGATGATGGTTCATTTTATTTGATTAGGAACAGTTGAATGTGATGGGCATTATGGAGGGCACTTGTTGTATGTTGTTGTATATGTAAGAGAGGAATCACTAAATTCTCCTGAAACCAATATTACACTATATATTAACTAATTAGAATTTAAATAAAAATTTGAAAAAAGAAAATAAAAGGAACAGTTGAGAGGATCAGATTTGAGAGGGTGGATATTAAGGGCTCTATTTTCAATATGTTAAGTTCAAGAATAGTTGACTATAGAATTGACATCCATATGGAGCTGCTCACAGGCAGTTGGAGGTTTGAGTTCAGAGTTGAGAATCATTGAGAGGAGCGATTTTTTTTTTTTTTTAATGCGGTTAATACATTAAATTTGGTTACAGTTCAGTTTTGGACCTGAGTTTCATTATACCTCATTAAGGCAGTGTGGGATTTTTATGCTGGAGAAGGGTGCTCTCTAAGAGATGGGGGCATTTTCAGATTTCAGTATATATTCTAATTTCAGCCCAGGAGACATAGTGATAACAAACCACTGTAATGGACAGGGAGTGTGTGTGGTAATCCTTGCACATGTTGGAGTGTAAGAAAGATTAAGAACCATTGTTATAAAAGGGCTCTAGCATCATCTTTTGTTGATTTCTTTGTTTAATTCTTAAAGGGCAGTCTACCCTTATTTGTAAAGTCTTAGGGAGTACTTACCCTGTTTACTTCAAAATTAGGCACAAGTGTTACAGATTTGTAACCTTAGTCCAAATCATGAAGATAGAACATTAAAGTTAGCTTATGTTAGCTGGTCTTTTTTGGAGTTGTATATCTTATTGCAATATCTTTTCATACATAGTCTATCTTGAAAGCATCAGAAATACATTTAGTAGCTAAACAAGGGGTCAGAAAGGATCCTTAAGGTGACATTGTTTTATATATGTTTATAAAAATTTCTGAGTTTAAAAAGACAATTAGAAAGGATTATTTTTCTTCCCTATGAATATTTCCAGAAAAAGCTGGAATATTCTAAGAGGGAGAAGAGAGTTATTCACCAAAACATGCTAAGATAATCATCTACTTCGCTTTGGAAACCCTAAGTCTTCCTAAAGATTCATGTGTTTGTGTAGCCATTGAAGAAGAGATGTATATTATATTATCAATACATTTTATTGTTTTTTAAAAATATTTTATTTTCATGTTTTTATTTAAATTACAGTTAACATACAATGTAATATTAGTTTCAGGTATAGAATTTAGTGATTCTTCACTTACATACAACACCCAGTGCTCATCACAAGTGCCCTCCTTAATGCCCATCACCCATTTAACCCATCCCCTCACCCACCTGCCCTCCAGCAACCCTCAGTTTGTTCTCTGTAGTTAAGAGTCTATGGGGAGGGGAGGTGGATAAAGATTTTATTTTTAAGTAATGTCTACCCTCAACGTGGGCCTCAAACTCAACCCTGAGATCAAGAGTCACATGCTCTATCGACTGAGCCAGCCAGGAGTCCCATTAACAATACATTTTAACTTAGTTAAAAAATAATACTTGCCTTTGGGGCACCTGGATGGCTCAGTTAGTTAAGCAGCAGACTCTTGGTTTCTTCTCAGGTCATGATCTCATTGTTTATGAGTTCGAGCCCCACATCGGGTTCAGCTCTGACAACATGGAACCTGGTTGGGATCCTTTCTCTCCCTGCCTGTCCCTTCCCCTTTCCCTCCCTCCCTCCCTCCCTCCCTCTCTCTCAAAAATAAATAAACTTAAAAAAAAAAAAAAAACTTACATTTGATACAAAATCCAAAAGCCTGAAAGGAAAAAGTCTCCTTCTCACTTCATCCCCCAGCTACACCTATCCTCTCTCTAGAAGTGACTTTTGTCCCCATTTTCTTGTGTATCCTTTCAAAGGAAGTTCAAGGAATATACAGGCAATCACTCATGTACACATTTAGTCTTTTTGTTTTTTAATTTTTTAATGTTTATTTATTTTTGACAGAGAGACAGACACAGTGTGAGCAGGGGAGGGGCCGAGAGAGAGGGAGACACAGAATCTGAAGCAGGCTCCAGGCTCTGAGTTGTCAGCACAGGACCAGACGCGGGGATCGAACTCACGAACAGTGAGATCATGACCTGAGCCGAAGTTGGAAGCTTAACCAACTGAGCTACCCAGGCACCCCGACACATTTAGTCTTTATGTAAGTGGTAGCATACTTTTCTGCACCTACCTCCCCCCACATGCCCACTTTCCAGTTATAAGGCATTGAAAAAAATAAGTCTGTGGGTCCAGAACTATTGGTAAAGATGATGATAAATAGCCACCAAGTAATCAGAATTTAGCTAACTTCCTTTTCTCATTATTAATACCAATCCCTTAATGTAGACTACTCAGTGGACTTAATTATTAAAAATAAGGATGAGGTGGTGGGAATGGTAATTCCCACTTAGCATCAATTTTTAAATTTTCGTTTCAGGGTAACTCAGTCATAAGAGAACTGGAATTCAGTTTGGTCTAATTGACTGAAATGATATATTATCATCTTGTATCCATTGAATCTGCAGAAATCTGTATTTTCATGCTTGATCTGCCTTCCTGAATTTGATATTATTTCTCAAACCAACCTTCCATGCATGGCAGACTGAGTTAATAGAAGATGGTGTGATAAATCATCAATGCAGCAAGTAAAAAGCCCTTAGGATTTATTCTGGGTCCTAGGGGTTTTGTGTTGTTCTGAACATGGAATCAGAACAAGGGTACTTAGTTTCATGATTTGAGTATTTAATATCAGGCTCTGATAACTTGGTAAATCCATTTCCTCAATAGGAATAAACCTAGCAAGTGCATTAGACATCCAGGTAATTTGATGGGGCACCATTTCCCTGGGTGGTGCATAAATAAGTACTGCCTATGTTTATTTCTGTGCTGCTTTTTCTTCTTCTCCATTGTTCTTCACCTCCTACCCACCAATCCATGCCCTATGTAATTGAGACATTCTTTCAAAATGTTAGCCCTCATTCAGATTAGAATCTAGAAGGGATTAAAAGGCTCCAAACAAAACTAATCAACAGAATGTATCATTTTTCTACCGGTGTACTAGTGAACATGCCATTCACTTTGTCACTTTTTGAGTACAAGTGTCTGCAGTCTTTATAAGCCACTCCACCCCCCCTTGTCCAAATGTGCCTTTAAGAAATCATGGAATTTTTTTTTTGGAATCTGGCTTGATATTAAAGTACATGTGTTTACTTCTTATGATAAGTTGTGACTGCTCTACACTAGGTCACATAATCTGTTCAGCCCAACATTTGTTTTGGACACCCCTGTAATAGTTATGAAAATAAATTTTACACATTAAAATTTAGTGAAACTCTTCATTGAGAATCATTGGGTGAGTCCTGTTGGACTAGAAGCTGTTGTTACTCTATAAAATGATTCTTTTTTCTTTTTTTAAAAAAAATTTTTTTAATGTTATTTATTTTTGAGAGAGATACAGAGTGCGAGTGGGGAGGGGCAGAGAGGCAGGTTGTACACAGAATCCTTAGCAGGCTGCAGGCTCTGAGCTGTCAGCACAGAGCCCGATGCAGGGCTCAAACTCATGAACCTTGAGATCATGACCTGAGCTGAAGTCGGATGCTTAACCGACTGAGCCACCCAGGCGCCCCTAAAATGATTCTTTAAACATACTTGCTTTAAGGGGCAGCTGGGTGGCACAGTCACTTAAGCCTCAGACTCTTGATCTCAGCTCAGGTCATGATCCCACAGTTCATGAGTTCAAGCCCTGTATTGGGCTCTGCGCTGATGGCACAGAGCCTGCTTGGGATTCTGTCCCTCCTTCTTTCTGACCCTTTCCAGCTGTGTGCTCGCTCTCTCGCTCTCTCAAAATAAAAAAATACTTAGTGCACACACGGAGAAGAGGCAGAGTGAGAGAGAGAGGACTCGAACCCGTGAACTGTGAGATAATTACCTGAGCTGAAGTCAGATCCTTAACTGCTGATCCACCCAGGCTCCCCTAAGCCACTTTTTTCTATTTAATAATTTAGCTCAGCAGTTTTTCCCCTTAAACTATTTGGTAAGTCATTGGACATAATTGCCATGCTTAATATATTTTATTATAATGGCTTTTCTGTGTTTCTCCCACTATGAATATTGTGAAGGTGAGAATTTTATAAGAGGAAAAGTTGGGAAGTTTAAGGGTATGAGCAGAAATGAGGCAGGAAACTAGTTGCCATAATGTAGCTATATATAACACCAAAATTCATCAACTTTGAAGTGATTCAGGTCACTGAGTTTTATAATTTTACAATTCTTTTGTGTTCCTTTACATAACAAAGACATGTGTTTTAAGGCTTAAGAAACTAATTTATCACTTCTTATTAAGGTATTGTCTTATGTTAAAAAATAAACTTAATTCTTTTATTTAAAATATACAGATCTTTAGGGGCACCTGTGTGGCTCAGTCAGTTAACCGTCCGACTTTGGCCCAGGTCATGATCTCACAGTTCATGAGTTCAAGCCCCGCATCAGGCTCTGTGCTGACAGCTTGGAGCCTGGAGCCTGCTTCGGATTCTGTGTCTCCCTCTCTCTCTGCCCCTCCCCAGCTCATGCTCACACTCTGTCTCTGTCAAAAATAAATAAACTTAAAAAATAAATAAATAAACAAAATAAAATAAAATATACAGTTTTTTACTGTAGAAAATTGATACAGAAAAATAAGCTGAAGAAAATGATTCAACCTTAATACCGTAAAAAAATAAACAGGAAAAAAGGATTCAACTGTAATACCACTCTTAATAAAGAATTTTTGTCCTTTTGGTCTCGTGTTTATTTTTTTCCTATGCTACATGTACGCATACACAGAAACCTATAACACAAGTAGGAACTGGTATTAAAGTTTGCTGACACCATAAAGCATGTTTCTTATACGAAAGACAACTTGCTTCATCGGTGATGTCTATGTATATATAACTTAATGATAGCTAACATTTATAGAGCGATTAACCATGTGCCAGACATCGTGGCAAGTGGATTATTTTATTTCATCCTCACAGCACCACTCCGAAAATAGGAGGCTAAGTAATTTGCCTAAGATCGTGTAACTAATAAGTGGTTCAGGCAGGACTCAAACCCAGGAAGTCTGACTCTAGGACTTGTGTTTCCCTGTTATGACATACTGCCTCGTCCTTTCAGTTTAATCACCTAAGAAAAGTACAAGTGCATACTACTGCTTTCACATGCAAACTAAAACATGATCTTCTGTAACATCTGCCAAATTTGTAAAGGCAGAAATTGATAATACAGAATCTTCTGTCATCAGGGGTGCCGATTGTCCATCTGCCCATTTGCCAGGCTTACACGGTTGCCCAGCTTAGTAAATATGCTGAAATTTAAAACAGGAGTTTAAAAACATTGTTTCTGTGAAAACTAATTGGAATGGTTTAGATAGACTACATGAAGGCAAGTGACTCAAAAACTTCATATCAACTTGGGTGTAGGTTAGAAAGCTAAAGATAAATGAAGTAAAACCATCACAATTTAGAATTTTGTACTGATAATGCTTTGTGAGTGTCATTAGTTTTTGGGCCACTTGAAAGAAACCCAAAGTAGGAATCATTGATGCGTATGCATCATTTTAAGGTACATGTGTACATCTCTCTTTTGAATCTCATTTTAAATGATTTTTTGAGTAACCACTATCCCAGTCACATTATATGAAATATTTTTATCATATATTTCAAGAGCTCTATAATCGTATTTTTTGACCCACTTATTTGCTTATCTAGAGGAAGTAATCTATTTTGTACAAATATATTTATATCCACCAAAGTATTTTCTGTAAAAGCAAAAATAAAATTCATGTGATAAAATAATATGCATTTAAATAATTTTCAAAAGACTTTCTAATATGTAGGAAAATATAATGTTGATGACACAATGCAGTATATAAAACTAAGCTGCTTGGCAGGAAAAGCACCAGAATAATATTGGTGGTTGAATTACTGGTGATTTTTTAAACTTGACTTATTTTAAAAGTAATACTTGTGTGAAATGCAAAATTTTGTATAAAGAGAGCATAAAGTAAAAAATTTCTTTACTGTTCTCCACCTTTGTGGTTCACCTTTGTAGAAGCATTCAGTGTTTCTTGGGATATTTTAATGTGAGAGAGATAACTTTTATTCATGTTTATTTCTCCCTTTTATGCAACACACTTCTTCTGTTCCCAAATCCAGGGATATGGAGTTAGAGAGGGACAGGACCCAGACTTCCTGCCCACATCTGTTTTTGTTTCTCTCTTTTCCCCCCTCCCCTTACTTTCACATTACTCTTGTTGAGACAAAGTTCACTGCATCTACAGTCATTGAGGGGAACACTACCTCTAGCCCAAAGAGCAAGGACATGCCATTTAAACTATATTATTGCAGAACATTGCTATATATATTTATATATAGCCCACAAATAAGCTTTACTCATTGAAGTACTCTAGTATCTTATCTATTTCTTTTAACTTATGGAAATATTTAACCATATAGAGAAACAGAGAGGATGGTATAATGAACATCCCAATTACCCAGCTTCAGCCATTATCAGCGTTTCTTGTTTCAGTGATTTTCCTGTACTCTGTGCAAATCCTAAATACCTCTTTTCATCTGTATGATGTATGTATGTAGATGTATCTCTAAAAGACTCTTAAGAAAATAACAAAGAAAGATAAAATACCATTCAACTAGAAGTAATTAACAATGATTAATAATACTTCCTTACTCTCATATTATTGCTGATAGAAATGCAAAATGGTACAATTTTTTAAAAGTTTGACAGCTTTCTTGAAAAGTTAAACATATACTTACCATCATCCCACTCCTAAGTATTTATCCAAGAGAAATGAAAGTATCTGCTCATGCTAAGACTCGTACAGGACTATTCTTAGCAGCTTTATTAGTAATAGCCCAAATTGGAAGCAACCCAAATGTTCATCAACAGATGAATGGATAAAGAAATTTTGATATATTCACAGAATAGAATACTGTTCTGCAGTAAAAAGGAATGGACTATTGATACATGTAACAGCATAGACGATTACCAAAATAATTATGTTGAGTGAAAGAAATCATACCTCCCTCAAAAAAGGAGAATATACTATATGATTCTATTTATGTAAAATACTAGAAATTGCAAACTAATGTATAGTGACGGAAAACAGATCAAGTGGTTAGGGAGGAATTATAAAGAGGCCCAGGAAATTTCTTAAGATTATGGATGGGTTCCCTATATTGATTGTGGTAACGGTTTAATGGGTATATATGTATGTATGTGTACAGAAGTACACTTGAAATATGTACAGTATATTATTTGTTATACTTTAGAGTTGTAAACAATTCCTTAATATCACATATTCAGTCAATACTCAAATTTCCCTAATTACACATTTTACCAGTTTTTTTAAACTAGAATCTTAAGCAATGTCCATACGTTGTATTTGGTTGATGCAGTGTCTTTTAATATATTGTTTTCTCTTCTTTATTTTTCTTTCTTGTGAAGTATTTGTTGAGGAAACTGAATTTTGTGTCCCAAAGAATTTGTGTTTTCTGGATTTTTAAAACTATATATCCCCCACGATAGTGCTTAATAGGCCCTCTTTGTCTTCTGTATTTCCTTTAAACTGATAGTTTGTAACAGACAGTTGAAACTTGATTATGTTCAGGCTAGATTTTTTGGCAAGAATACTTAATAATAGTGTTGTGAAGTGTATTTCCTGTTGTATCACACCAGGAGGCATGTAATACCTGATTTTCTCCTTGTTTGTGATGCTAAAGTTGATAAGTGGTTTGGATGTTGTCAGTCTGATCTGTTCTTTATACAGTTCCCCATCACCATCTGTATGTTTTTGCTTTGTATTTGTGCTCAAATTGAACAACGATTTCTGGAGAAGAACTGAAAATATAGTAAACAGGAAAGCTCTAGATTCTGATTTTTGAGTACCTAAGAGTTTTTGCTGTGGTTGCTTAGCGAGCTTTCCCTCATTTCATTTGTACAATTTCCTTTGTGTCTTCAGGGATCAGATCAGGTATGACATAAAATATATTTCTGGATACTTTACTCTCAGATTAGAGTCACTGCTGCTGCTCTTTTAGCAACCTGTGTATATATTTCTCTTTTATAGCACTTATTTTATATTTGTTGACTTTTTCTTTTCTTCCCCACTAGGCCATGATCTTCTTGAGAAGTAAGATGTGGGGGCGCCTGGGTGGCGCAGTCGGTTAAGCGTCCGACTTCAGCCAGGTCACGATCTCGCGGTCCGCGAGTTCGAGCCCCGCGTCGGGCTCTGGGCTGATGGCTCGGAGCCTGGAGCCTGTTTCCGATTCTGTGTCTCCCTCTCTCTCTGCCCCTCCCCCGTTCATGCTCTGTCTCTCTCTGTCCCAAAAATAAATAAAAAAAAATGTTGAAAAAAATTTAAAAAGAGAAGTAAGATGTGTACTTCTTACTCATCTCTTGACACATATAGGCGCTCAATAAATGCATGTTGAATTGAATACATGTGCTTTCTTTAATCATTTAAAAAATGAACTTTAAAATACTAGTACTTTGTGATGATATTTGTTCTGGAGGATATACGCATATATACACACACACATACACGTCTGTGTATATATTTAAATTAAGAGTTGTTGAATTACCTTTTAGATTGTGTAACTAAGAGGCGCCTGGGTGGCTCAGTTGGTTAAGTATCCAACTTCAGCTCAGGTCATGATCTTGTGGTTTGTGAGTCCAAGCCCTGCTTTGGGCTCTGTGCTGACAGCTCAGAGCCTGGACCCTGCTGCAGATTCTGTGTCCCCCACGCTCTCTGCCGTTCCCCCACCTGCGTTCTGTGTCTCTTTCTTTCAAAAAATGAATAAACATTAAAATTTTTTTTTTTTTTAGATGTGTATCTAAAGGTGTGAAATGCAGCCCCTGATCAGGAGAATCTCATTTTTCAGTCTAGTTGGCAAGAGGAGACACACCTGGATCAGTTAGTTTTCAGTCATGTCTTACATTTAAACCCTCAATTATTTATTAATTGTTAAAGTCCTAAACTATGTGATGTTAATTTACTAAGTGCCATAAAAAAGTGGTGAAGGAAGAGATCAATGAAGATAGGAATCAAGAAATAATACGGAGAGGAAACTTTGAATTCAGTCATTTATGGTCAGAGGCCATGATGGAATGGAAAGGGACATTTCTGTTTCCATAAAAGAAGAAACATTTCACTTCCATAAAAATGAAACATCAGGGGAGGCAGGAAGTATTTTTAAATTTTTTTTTTTTAACGTTTATTTATTTTTGAGACAGAGAGAGACAGAGCATGAACGGGGGAGGGGCAGAGAGAGAGGGAGACACAGAATTGGAAGCAGGCTCCAGGCTCTGAGCCATCAGCCCAGAGCCCGACGCGGGGCTCGAACTCACGGACGGTGAGATCGTGACCTGAGCTGAAGTCGGCCGCTTAACCGACTGAGCCACCCAGGCGCCCCTTTTTAATTTTTTTTTTTTAATCTTTTTTTTTTAACGTTTATTTATTTTTGAGGAGGCAGGAAGTATTAATAGCAAAACAAATGAGACTTAATGTTATAAAGTGTTTTCTGTGTTTAAGGATGCTTACAATGAGTTTAGAAGTGCATACCCTTTTCTCATTTCCTTTTGTGAAAGCTTTTTTTTTTTCATTTTTTTTTTAATGTTTCTTTATTTTTGAGAGAGAGAGAGAGAGAGAGAGAGAATGTGAGTAGGGAGAGACAGAGAGGGAGACACAGAATCTGAAGCAAGCTCCAGGCTCTGAGTTGTCAACACAGAGCCTGACATGGGACTCCAGCTCACAAACTGTGAGATCATGACCTGAGCTGAAGTCGGATGCTTAGCCTACTGAGCCATCCAGGTGCCCCTCCTTTTGTGAAAGCTTTAATGTGGTTAGTTTCTTACATTTTCATCATTTTCTCATACACTTAACAGCCCTTGATCCTTCTGTAAAGTTCCAATGTTAGTTCTCTGCTTTCTGTCTTCAAAGTTGGCCTACTGCTTTGAAATCACTTTAGTCAGTTAAAATATTCTTTTCTTAAGTTTTGACAGTTAGGTAATTAACTTATTTACCCCCCATTCTCTTTATCCTAGTTCTTCCTTTATTTAAAAACAAAACCGGAGTGCCTGGGTGGCTCAGTCGGTTAATCGTGTGACTTCGGCTCAGGTCATGATCTCTTAGTTCGTGAGTTTGAGCCTCAGGCTCCATGCTGACAGCTCAGAGCCTGGAGAATGCTTCGGATTCTGTCTCCCTCTCTCTACCCCTCCCCCGCTCACGCTCTGTCTCTCTCTGTTTCTCAAAAATATATAAATGTTAAAAAAAAAAAAAAAGCCACCAAACTGTTTTATTGTCTGCAGGTTTTCTTTTACTTTTGGAGTGGGGCAGGATAAATATGCAAACATCTTTGTTTTTAAAGATGAGGAAAATGAGACTTAGTTATTTCTAAGGTCACATAGCTAGTTAAATAGGAAAGCTAGAGATTTGAACATGGGACTATTTGACCTAATCTTTTAGCTACACTAAACTTTAAGGTTGGTTGAGTCTTTAATTTTTCACCCAGTTAGTGAGTTTTGATAACTACTGCATGGTGAGCAAAAAAGCTTCCAGAGAGCTAGGAGAGACCAGAGAAGCCTGGAAGTCTTTGCAGATTAAGCTTTTAGCTCCCACTGGCCTCCAAATGAGAGCACTCACCCTTCATCATTGCACACAGAGGACACTGAAGGCATCTCCCATACTCAGGGCCAGACAACCCACATAGATGAGTAGAACATGGAGAGAGCCAGAAAAGTGAGCCTTAGTAATCACCAATCAGAACAGTACATATTTCAGATACTTGGAGCAGAGCAATGTTTCTAGAATGTTCACCACTGAAATATGGACCAATTTCCTGGAGGAAAAAAAAACGGATGGGGGCTCCTGGGTGGCTCAGTCCATTAAGCGGTTAAGCGTCTGACTCTGGTTCAGCTTGGGTCATGATCTCAGGGCTTGTAGGTTCGAGCCCCACATCGGGATCTGCCCTGGCAGCCTGCTTGTGACTGTCTCTCTCTCTTCCTCTCTCTCTGCCCCTCCCCTGTTTGCACACGTGTGCTCTCTAAATAAATAAATAGATTGATAAATAAATAAGCTTAAAAAAAAAAAGAATGGATATGGGCCTAGTGAAACCACATTTCTCACTTTTGTCAAGTGAGTGTCAAGTGTCCAAGGAGCCTAATGAAAAGCTATGAATGACTTGCGCTCTGCACCCCAATTTTTTATTTTCTTATTTTTTTTAATGTTTATTTTTGAGAGAGAGTGGGTGTGGGGGGGAGAGACAGAGAGAGAGAGGGAGACAGAGGATCTGAAATGGGCTCTGCAATGACAGCAGCAAGCCCAATGCAGGACTTGAACTCAGGAACCTGAGCTGAACTCAGACACTCACCCGACTGAGACACCCAGGCACCCCCACCCCAATTTTTTTAAAGTCAGGTTATTGAGGTGTCATTGACATGAGTTTTGACGTTTGCAGAGTTAAATGTGTTTAGTCACTACCACAGTCAAGGAATAGAACACGTAGGGTGCCTGAGTGGCTCAGTCAGTTAAGAATCCAACTCTTGATTTCGGCTCAGGTCAGGATCTCACAGTTCATGAGTTCAGTCCCTCCATTGGGCACTGTGCTGCCAGTGTGAAACCTGCTTGTGATTCTCTCTCTCCATCTCCACCCCCCCCCCCGTCTCAAAATAAACAAACAAACAAACAAAAAGAAATAGAACATGTCCCTCCCTACAGAAGGTTCCCTCTTGTCCTTTTGTGGTCAACTTCTCCCTTCTTCGAGACTCTGGCAACAGTTGCTATTTTTCTTTCCCTATCATTTTGCCTTTTCGAGAATATCATAAAATGAAGTTGTATGGTGTATGCTGTTTGGAGTCTCACGTCTCTCATTTAGCATAATGGGATTGAGACATATTCATGTTGTCATGTGTATTAGTAACCTGTTTCTTTTTATTGCTGAGTAGTTGATAATTTTTATGGAACTACAGAAAATCCAGTCTAGGAATGTAAACCTTTTAACTAAGGCGGGTGACCATATATCCCAATTTGCTTGACAAACTTGGTTTATGCCTATTGACCCAGCATAATTTTTTTCTAAATTTATTTTCAAGTTAGTTAACATATAGTATAGTCTTGGCTTCAGGAATAGAATCCAGTGATTCATCTGTTATATGACACCCACTGCTCATCCTGAAAAGTGCCCTCTTTAATGCCCATCACCCATTTAAACCTTCCCCCCAACCACCTCACCTCCAGCAACCCTCAGTTTGTTCTCTGTACATAAAGTCTCTTATGGTTTGCCTTCCTCTCTCTTTTTATCACATTTTTCCTTCCCTTCCCTTGTGTTCATCTGTTGTGTTTTTCAGATTCCACACATGAGTGAAATTATATGATATCTGCCTTTTTCTGACTGACTTATTTCACTTAGCATAATGCACTCTGGTTCTATCCACATTGTTTCATATGTCAAGATTTCATTCTTTTTCATCACCGAGTAGTATTCCATTGTATGTATATACCACATCCCTTTGTCCATTCATCAGTCGATGGACATTTGGGCTCTTTTCATAATGTGGCTATTGTTGATAGTGCTGCTATAAACATTGGGGTACATATGCCCCGTCAAATCAGCATTTTTGTATCCTTTGGATATATTCTTTGTAGTGCAATTGCTGGGTCATCCAGCATTCTTCACAGAGCTAGAACAAACAATCCTGAAATTTGTATGGAACGAGAAAAGACCTCACATAGCCAAAGTAATGTTGAAAAAGAAAACCAAAGCTGGAGGCATCACAATTGCGGACTTTAAACTGTATTACAAAGCTGTAATCATCAAGACAGTATGGTATTGGCACAAAAGTAGACACATAGATCAGTGGAATAGAGAACCCAGAAGTGGACCCACCTGCCAACTAATCTTTGATGAAGCAGGAAAGAGTATCCAGTGGAAAAAAGGCAGTCTCTTTAGCAAATGGTGCTGGAAAACTGGACGGTGACATGCAGAAAAATGAAACTGGACCACTTTTTATACCATACACAAAAATAAATTCAAAATGGATGAAAGACCCAGCATAATTTTTAATAGTATTTCCTTTCATTCTCAAATATGTCCTGGTTTGGTTGATAAATTATATGGTTGATATGATACGATCATAGTTTACTTGCTCTGCAGTGTTGTCAGATTTGCCTTCCAAAATACCAGAATTGTATATATTTATATTTATTAGAACTATTGTGATAATAGCAGTAATTACTTACATGTAATCTCATTTTGATTTCAACAGCATCCCCATTTTGCATTTGAAAAAACAGATTCAGAATAGAATAAATGACCTGCCAAAAATCATGAGCTAGAAAGTGATAAAACCTGCATTGTCTTATCTACATATTCACCATTAATCTCTCCTGTTACTTGAGGTGCAGTAGAGTGTGTTAGTTAAGAATGGAGGCAGTGGTGACAGAAGGCCTCAATTCCAGTCCCAACTCTTACCATTTTTTTGCTGTTTGACTTTGGACAAATTATGTAATCTTCTTGTGCCTCAGTTTCATCATTTATTAAAAGGGCATAATATGATATCTGCAATGTCTATGGGTAGCATATGGTAAATTTGTACTAAAGGCTACCTATTATTTTTTAATGATATCGTTATTTGATTAACACCATTGCAATGGAACTTCTGTCCCTCAACAAAAACCTCTGTTCCCACCATATTAAAAAAAAAAAAGTGGGGAGCATTTTGCTCTTTTCTCTTTCTAATTAAAAATAAATTATTAATCTTTAATAATATGGTACCCAATTATGAAAGTCTTCAACATTTAGATAAATAGTTTAGTTTTGGGTGTAGTAAATCAATTCCACAAATTATGTTCCTTGGAACATCTGCATCTTTCAAATTTTATATGTATCAACATTTTAAAAAGTAGGATGGTGGCCAAGTTTGGGAAGCAGAGTGAAATAAGATTATACAGGCTTCTCAGAGCCTTGTTAATGTATTTAAGTAATTCCCAGAAATAATTTAATATGCAGCTTATCCAGACTTATGTGAACAGAGTAAAACGTCTATTAAATCTATGTGGATACTCTAAACATAATTCAGGAAATCCTGTAGTAAACAGTAAGGAACTACTGGAGATATGGGGATTTTGCCATGAACACTGTAGGTTGTAAAGAATGATTTGCAGGGACCAGGAAGGGAGGGTGACAGGAAAGTCAAATAATTGTTATAGTAATTTGGGCTTGAAGTGATAGGGCTGACAGTGGACAAAGTAAGGTCAGAATGGATCCATGAAATATTTTGAAGAAAGATTCAAGAAGACTTAGTAATCCGTTAGAAGAAAGGAGAGAGAATCAAAATAAATCCTAGGTTTTTATTTGGGAGAAGTTTGATGCCAGCTAGGCATGTGGTAGCTAGGCAGGGCAGTTAGTTGGTTTGACATTGGAAGAGACTGAAGAGGTTTGTTTTAGATGTGTTGATGTGGACCAATCAATGCCAGATCAGGAAGCCAAATAAATAGGAGTCAAAAGAGAGACTGGGTTTAGAGAAATAGCTGAAGCCGTGAAAACATGGTTTTTTTCTTTTTTTTTTTTTCTTTCCAATTTTAGTGTAGAGATAAAAGAGTTGTTGAAGGAAAAGGAACCAAAAGGGTTAGTAAGGGAGCAAGGAGAGTCAAGGTACTGTAGTGCTTTGTCCTATGAATAGAAAAATTGTGTGTGTGTGTGTGTGTGTGTGTGTGTGTGTGTGTGTATGTATTGGGGGTACAGTGAAGGGATGAAGAAGCTAAATGGTGAGGAAGAATGAGCAGAAGTCTTTAGACTTGGCTGGGCTGACCTTGATATGAGCGTCATCAGTGTTATATTATAAAAGTCTCCCTTATAAGCTTCAAGTGACTTTGAAGATGTAATTTTTTTCAAATGAGAGGACAAAATCAAGGTTATAAAGGGTTAAAGAGAAAATGGAAACTAAAAAGCACTCATTGTAGAAATTTGGCAGGAAAGAGAAGTAGAGAAAGGGTATAGGAGTTGATAGAGGAAACCTGAGCATGTTTGAAAGCAGAAGGGGAGGAATCAGTTCAAAGGGAGAAACTGAAGATATGGGGGGTAGGGAGGGGGGAAGCTAAGTCCCAAATGAGGTGAGAAAGCAAGAACTGAGAAAATTAGATAGCATTGCCCTAATTTTGGAGAAGTTAAAATAGATCTTTCCGATGGAATGTTACCTCTCTGTTTTGGTATTTATACCTTTTTCACTCTTTTACTATAAGGGAGTTGTACAATTAAGCTGCTTTTATAAGACAGTGACCTCATTAAGTTAAAATATTTATTCAAATTATGAAATAATTCATGTTCCTTGAAGAAAGTAGAGAACCCTGTAAATGAAGGGGAAAAATCACCTGTAATTTCACTAGCAATAAGTAACTTTTGTTAGTGGTTTGGTAGAGTTCTTATGAATACATTGATCATTTAAACACACACACACACACACACACACACACACACACACACACACACACATAGCTTTTGAAAAACCAGGATTATGAGAATGCAAGATGGTGCAGTCACTCTGGAAAACAGGATGGAGGTTCCTCAAAAAACTAAAAATAGAACTACCCTACGACCCAGTAATTACACTATTAGGCATTTATCCACAGGATACAGGTGTGCTGTTTCCAAGGGACACGTGCACCCCCATGTTTATAGCAACACTATCAACAATAGCCAAAATATGGAAACCGCCCAAATGTCCATCAATGGATGAATGGATAAAGAAGATGTGGTATATATATACAATGGAGTATTACTCGGCAATCAAAAAGAATGAAATCTTGCCATTTGCAACTACGTGGATGGAACTGGAGGGTATTATGCTAAGCAAAATTAGTTAGAGAAAGACAAAAATCATATGACTTCACTCATATGAGGACTTTAAGAGACAAAACACATGAACATAAGGGAAGAGAAGTAAAAATAATATAAAAACAGGGAGGGGGACAAAACAGAAGACTCATAAATATGGAGAACAAACTGCGGGTTACTGGAGGGGCTGTGGGGGGGGGGGTGGATTAGATGGGTAAGGGGCACTAAGGAATATACTCCTGAAATCATTGTTGCACTGTATCCTAACTAATTTGGATGTAAATTTTTTTAAATAAAAAATGAAACTACAAAAAAATAACAATTAAAATAAATAAATTAAAAAAAAAAACAGGATTACACTACACGTTTATTTTTTTTTAACCTGCTTTTTGTAATGCCATTCCTTTTTTGTCTTTTTTTCTTCAATTTTTTTAATGGTTTTATTTATTTTTGAGAGAGAGAGAGCTTGAGTTGGGGAGTGGCAGAGAGAGGGAGACAGAGAATCTGAAGCAGGCTATGCTCCCTAACCTCTCAGCACAGAGCCTGATATGGGGCTCGAACTCATGAAACGCAAGATTACAAACTGGGCCGAAGTTGGACACTGAACTGACTGAGCCACCCAGGCACCCCAATGCCATTATTTTTTTAACCTTCTTCCACTCACAAAACATTCTTCGAAAGTAGTGTTTTTAATATTCCATTGTAGACCCTGATCCCATTTGGATCAACCTTAGCATTATCAATTCCCTTTTTAAACCTTGTTTTTAAACCTGATCCAGATTTCATTTTTAAATGTTTGTGCTGCATATACCAAAGCAGTTATTGAGTGCCCGGTAGCTGAATTTAGGTGGAGGGAATCTATATCCCCAGGTCCTTAAGATTGTACCAGAAAAATCTCATCTTTACCTTCTATTCCTCTCCCCTTCGTTGAAATTTTGAAGAAAAAAGCCCATGTTCATCCTTCCCGTTCATTTTTATGTGTGGCTGCTGTCTTATTAAGAAACCTGTGAGTTTTCTTTGAGCCCTGTAAATCCCCTGGTGGGACTTAGAAGAGAGAAGAAAAGCTTACCCTTATAGGGTAAGGAAAGGATGGGAAGTAAGACTCCCGTTTTGGTTTATGTTCATTTGTCTCTCTCTTGTCTCCTCAGAAGAATTAGTACTACCATCTCATTTGCTTGTTTGCCTGTTCAAGATTGAAAGTGTTGACTCTCATGTGGGTAGGAATGCGTTGCATTCAGTTAATGAAAATAAAGATGTGGAATGGCATGGATTTTATGCCCTACATTCTGTCACTAGCCTAGCGTCTTTGGGTTACTTGATCTCCTGGGTTTAAAAAAAAAAAAAAGTTAGGCTGAAGCTTTAAATTCTAAAACCTCTTTATTTTTTATTTGTGTATCTTATTATTATATGATAATGGTTATAAACAGTTTTCAACCTCATGACTTGGGGTTGAAGTCAAGCCCTTTGTGAGAGGAAGTCTGTGGTAGTGATTGGAGGAGAATACTTGATACCAAGAATATTAATTATTGTAATTCTTTGTTCACAACCATGCTTCGCTTTTTAAGAAGAGGAATGAAATTGCCTAGTGATATTGCAGAGTTAAATACATTGTAAGTAATTGATATACTGTGGTGTATTGATGTAAAAAGAAAGCTTGAATTAATTTGATCTTGAGCTGTAAGAAGTTATTAGAGTCAAAAGTCCAGACGTGTTTCATTCTTGTATGATGAGTTTTTCTCACGTTTCATTCCTGTATGATGAGTTTTTCTCTTTGTTGTGAGTAGGTAGGGAGTATGTGAACACGTAGAGCTGTTTAATCTCTTAATTTGGCAGCCATTGTAGATGAATAGATCCCTTTTCATCTTTCCGATAAGAGATAACTACTGTATGAGGGGAATTCAACCCTCCAACTCCTTCTACCAGAGTTTGTTCTATCTTCTCAAGAAAATACCCATAACAGTCACTGTTTTATCTTTATTTAAGAAAATATGCGCCATATCCAATGTTCAGAACAATTATGGGTAAAGTTAGTATTTCAGTCTCAGTATCTTCTAACCCTTGCTTTCATTCCCTTTAGGCCTTGTTTCATTTTATTCCTTTTGAATTAAAAGATTATCCTTTCTGGTTTCTGTAATCATGGTCTTCATCCACTCTTAATTTTATTTCAGATTATTCTTTTTGTATATTAGCAAATAGCACTGTGGAAACACCTAGGAGCCTCAACAATTGCTTTAAACCGTCTTTTTATCTGAAAAAAAATTCTTAACATGCATTTATTTTTTGAAAGACAGAGGCAGAGTGTGAGCAGGGGAGGGGCAGAGAGAGAGAGAGAGGGAGACACAGAATCCCAGGCTGTCAGCACAGAGCCTGACGTGGCACTCGAACTCACAAACTGTGAGATAATGACCTGAGCCAAAGTCAGACACTTAACTGACTGAGCCACCCAGGCGACCCACTTTAAACTGTTTAGTAGCACTATGAAATGCTCTGGAGGGGAAAGGATAATCTTACATTATTGCCCAAGAAAGGTAATAGCAAATGTATCCGATGTAAAGCAAAATGGACTCTGTAGTGTAAAAATCCTTTGTAACAAAACTTTACCAATTACACTTTTGATAGTGTATTTTTTTTTAATTTTTTTTAACGTTTATTTATTATTGAGAGACAGAGAAAGACAGAGCATGAGCAGGGGAGGGGCAGAGAGGGTGAGACACAGAATCCGAAGCAGGTTCCAGGCTCTGAGCTGTCAGCACAGAGCCCAATGCGGGGCTTGAACTCGTGAACCACAAGATCATGACCTGAGCTGAAGTGGGATGCTTAAGCAACCGAACCACCTAGGCGCCCCTTGATAATTTACTTGTTAAAGCTTTATTGAACTATAACTTATATACCATAAAATGCACCTGTTTTAAATGTAGAGTTCACTGATTTTGAGTATATGCAGAATTTTAGTTATCGACCACAGTCTATTTTTAGAACATTCCATTGTCACCGTCACTCCCAAAGAAGCATTGTGTCCATTTGCAGTTATTCTCACTCCTACCTCAGCCCTAGGCAACCATTAATCTACTTTCTGTCTGTGCTCTTTATTTTTATGGATATTTCATATCAATGAAATTACATAATATCTCTTGTGTTTGTCTTCTTTCACTTAACTGTGATGTTCATACATATTGTATAGCATGTATTATTTTCATTTTTATTGTTGAGTAGTATTCCCAACAGATAGAGCACATTTTGTTTTTCCATTCACCAGTTGGTAGACATTTGGATTGTTTCCAGTCTTTAAAAACATTTTTAAAAATTTATTTATTGTGAGAGAGAGAGAGAGAGAGAGAGAGGCTGTGTGTGGGTGCATAACCTGGGGAGGAGCAGAGAGAGGGGGAGAGAATCCCAAGCAGGCTCCATGCTGTGTTAGCACAGAGCCTGACGTGGGGTCAAACTCACAAACCGTGAGGTCATGATGTAAGCCAAAATCAAGAGTCAGACACTTAACCAAATTAGCCACCCAGGTGCCCCATGGGTTGTTTCTACTTTTTAGCTATTCTGAATAATGTTTTTTTTTTTTTTTTTTTAATGTTTATTTATTTTTGAGACAGAGAGAGATCATGAACAGGGGAGGGGCAGAGAGAGAGGGAGACACAGAATCTGAAACAGGCTCCAGGCTCTGAGCTGTCAGCACAGAGCCTGACGCGGGGCTCGAACTCACGGACCGCGAGATCGTGACCCGAGCCGAAGTCGGCCGCCTAACCGACTGAGCCACCCAGGCGCCCCTGAATAATGTTTTTATCAACATTTGCATACAGGTCTTTGTGTAGACATAAACTTTCGTTTTTCATGAGTAAATATGTAGGAGTAGATTTGCTGGATCATATGGTAAATCCATATTTAACATTTCAAGAAACTGCCAAACTATTTTCCAGAGTCACTATACCATTTTACATTCCTACAATAATGTAAGGGTTCCAGTTTCTCCATATCCTTCTCAACATTTGTTATTATATGTCATTTTTATTATAGCCCTTCTCATAGTTGTGAAATAGTATGTCATTGTGGTTGTAACTTGCATCATTAGTTAAAATGGCATGTCCTTGTTCTGCTGTTGTTGGGTGGAGTTTTTTGTCATTGTTGATTTTATCCTGTTGGTTGATGGTTTTGTCTTACAGCCTTGTTGAATTTGTCTGTTTGTTCCATCAGTTATCTGGAGGAGATATTGAAATCTCTAAGATTATTGTGGAATTTCCTGTTTCTCCTTTCAGCCCCTTTCAGTTTTTGCTTCATGTATTTTTCAGCTGTCTTCTTTGGTACACACATATTTAAGATTTCTTTTTTTTTCTTTCTTAAGATTAAAAAATTTTTTTTGTTTTTTTTTTTTTTTGTTGTTTTTTTACATTTATTTGTTTTTGATAGAGAGAGACAGAGCATGAGTGGGGGAGGGGCAGAGAGAGAGGGAAACCCAGAATCCAAAGCAGGCTCCAGGCTCTGAGCTGTCAGCACAGAGCCCGACGCAGGGCTCGAACTCACAAACCTTGAGATCATGACCTGAGCCTACTGAGCCACCCAGGAGCCCCTAAAATTTTTTTGAATTTATCTTTATTTATTTTTTGAAGCAGGCCATTTATTTATTTATTTTTAAGTTTATTTATTGAGAGAGACAGAGACAGCAAGAGCAGGGGAAGGGCAGAGAAAGAGAATCCCAAGCAGGCTCCACACTGCCAGCTGTAGAGCATGATGTAGGGCTCAAACTCACAAACCGTGAGATCATGCCCTGAGCTGAAGTTGGACGCCCAACTGACTAAGGAACCCAGACACCCCTTACAGTTTAATTATCTTAAATATTTCCTCTCTGTGTATTTTGAACCACATCAGATTGTGTTATAATTTTTGCTTCAACCATCAAACATGTTTACCATTTTCTTTTTGTCTTTCTGATGTTCTAAGATTTCTTCTTTAACTTCCTTTTACCCGAGAATGTCTTGGTTTCCCCTTCATTCCTGAAGGATTTCCTCTGCACATAGGATGCTGGGTTGACAATTCTTTTAACTTGGCAAATGTGCCATTGCCTTGTGACTCTCCTTCAGTTACCTCCATCTCTTCTCTCATGAGCACCACGTTTTATTTCGTTTATGTAGAAACGTCTTCCCTTAGCCTGCTCTCCTGCTTCAGTGGTTGTCCTCTACTCCTTGTGCACAGACTTCACTCATCCTGGAATCTTCCTTCATAACCATCCTGGGAATTCCCTTCTCCTCTTTCCTGTTGGATTTCCATTTCTTATATTTCTAATTTTTGTTTTTCACTTCTCTGATTGCTACTGCAAAGAATGTTTTTGGAATTCTGAATGTCTGAAGATATCTCTGTTATACTAAATTGGTAATTTGGCTAGTTATAAATCTTAGGTTCCTTAAGAATTTTGAAGGCATTGTTTTATGTCATGATAATGTGTGACCTGATTGGGGTTTTAGGGTTTACTGTTTGTTTGTTTGCTTACTTGCTTCATGTTTTCAGCTTTTCTAGTGCCATGAAATGTGACAGTTATGTGCCTTGTAGGTCTATTTTCATGGACCATGATGGACCTCATTGTGTTTTTCAATGTGGAAATTCATGTCCTTCAATTCTATACAATTTTCAGTTATATCTTTGATTTCTTCTTTGTTTTCTCTGTACTCTTTCTAAAATTCCATTTATTTGGGTGTTGCTTCCTCTAAGCCAATCTTACCTATGTTTTTCCTATATTCCAGGAGATACCCTCAAGTTTCTTTTCCAACTTTCTGTTGATTTTTTTTTTTTTTGCTATCTTATTTTACCCTATTTTAAATTTCCAAATTAAATTTTAATTTCTTTGTTGGTTTGTTTTCTGTCTCATTTGTGTTTCATGTATGCAGTTTGTTCTTGTCTCTTGAGGGTTTCTGATAGTTGAGTTTGTTGATATAATTTACATAAGATAAAAATTCATCCTTTTTAGTGCATAGTTCTGTTAGTTTTGGCAGGTAACTACCACCATAATCAAGATGTAAAACAGTTCTTTGGGGACTTTGACCAAAACTGATGTCAGTATTTTTAGATGTGTGAATGTGTAGGTATGTATGTTTTCCTCTGGGCTTGATGAGAGTTTCCCAAAGAAGGATTTTCTGCACTCCTCCTGGAGTGTATAAGGCTGGCTGCGAGAGGCAAATGGTGGAAACGTTAGATCTCAGTATTTAGTATGTAAACTTTCACTTGATTCCCTATTAGAATATATTCTTCTCCTTCATTTCTGCTTGGTATTTCCTATCCCAGGGACTCTGGTTTAAATTTTCTGTACTGTAAAACGTTTATTGGAATGGGGAAAGGGGTCTAGGGATCTAAATGTTTCTTAAATGGATATTCAATCATTGATTAATGATTGCTAAGAATAAGAATAAGAATAAGAATAAGAATAAGAATAAGAATAAGAATAAGAATAAGAATCTACTTATTCTTAAGCCTGCATTTATCCTCACTTCTTGAGGTCCTCAATATTGCCAACTCCTAAACCTTTGGGGGATTCTGCTTTAAACCTTTACTCATTGCTGATTTAGGGTTTGGCTTTGTCAGGTCTGAAAACTGCTTTGCAGTTTTCAAAATGTTGTTGCCATTGACTCGACTCCTCTTTGTCATTATGAGTTTTATGCCTTTAAAAATCCTTTACTATCACTGTAATGGGGTTTCAGGGAAGGGTAGAAATAATTGCCTATGTTTAGTCATTATCTTTAATAAGTATCTCTACCTTGTACGAAAGATCCTTTATGATCTAGCTTCTATCTCTCCAGCCTCATTTTTCACTCTGCTGCAACCCACCTCCAGCCTAAGCTCCAGTCACATGCATCTACTTAAGAGATTGCCAAACAAACCGTGTTGCTTCATGCCTTTCAGTTCTGTTCATGCTATTTTTTCAATGTGCTATTTATCCTTTAAGTCTCTCCTCAGGGAAGCTTTGCTGCCTCACATGAGTGTCCTGTCAGGGTGTTTATCGTGTTACTGCAATTATTTATTTTTTTAAAAAGTCTCATCATAGAGGTTTTTTAAAACATTTTTTTTAATGTTTATTTATTATTGAGAGAGAGAGCGCAAGCAGGGGAGGGGCAGAGAGAGGAGGAGACACAGAATTTGAAGCAGGCTCCAGGCTCTGAGCCGTCAGCACAGAGCCTGACGCGGGGCTCAAAACCACAAACTGTGAGATCATGACCTGAGCCGAAGTTGGACGCTCAGCCAACTGAGGCACCCAGGCGCCTCACATCCTAGAGGTTTTTTAATCTGAGGTTACAGGTAGAAAGGATGCCCAGGGATTAGTGGCAGGAGATCATAGAATACCCTGAAATTATTTGCACATTTTTGTGTGTTTGTGCGTATTTTTGGAAAATTGTCTAAGGCAGATTTTCTTCTAAGAGGTGCATCAGAAATGCTGTGGAGCTTTTTTAGAAATATAATTGCTTTGGGCTTTACTCCAGAGATCTGCTGAGTTACAGTCTGAAATTAAGGCCCAGAAAGATATGTTTTCTAAAAGCTTCCCAAGTGATCCTTGAGAACAGCATCTCTGGTCCATCATCTACATTAATTCCAGGGCCTGGCATATATAGTGAATGCTCAGTAAATGTTGAAAAAAGGAACGAGGGAGGAACTTGTATTCAGGTCATGGGCTGAAATAAATTTCTTATGTGAAACCTGGGTGCAAGTCAGGAAATCAGTAATTTATTCTGTTACATATAGGAAGTAATAGCCTCTATTTCCTCCCCCTCTTTGGATATAATTGAAGAACTGAAAAATAGTGGAATGGCTTTCCAAAGGGAGAGGAAAGCTCTGGAGACCTAACTGTAAGAATGAAAGAAAAATTTAAGGATTAGACATAAAACAAGTCAGATATAGATATAGATATATAGATATAGATATAGATATAGATATAGATATAGATATAGATATAGATATGGATATGGATATGGATATGGATATGGATATGGATATGGATATATATATAGTTTGATTTTTATTCCTCTGGCTGCTTATAGTTGTATTTGACCCACTGATTTTGATTCTAAAACTAGACATCTATACATTTGGATGTCATTGATACTTACTATATAGACCTGATTTCATAACCTATAAATTTAAATTTAATATATGACTAGTGATAGGGCAAATGTGGAGATTGACATGTTGCATTGGCAAAAAATATATGCCATATTATTGTTTACTGGCTGCAACTAAAGAATGAGAACAGAAAGAGCCTAATTTCCTGGAATGCCCTGCCTTGTGTTTCCTCTGTTTAAGGTTAAAAAGTGTATAAATTAGAACCATGTCCTCTGCTTTACTCATAAACCTCTTTTACATAGTGTTGTATTTTTATGTGTCTGTTAAGGAAATGATCAGGCTCTTTTGCTTTTTGTATTTTCTATTTATTATTTTTGTTTTGTTGTTTAGGTATTTAAGAGATTATGGCAACTGAGGCCCACAATGTTAAAAAACGAACCTTTTGTAATAATATTGAGGATCATTCCACTGATCTTCCTAGAAAAAGGATCTCTAATTTTACTAATAAGAACATGAAGGAGGTAAGTGCATGGTTTCTAGGAAATGGGTGAGAGAGTATCTTAATCTGTTCATGGTGCTATAGCATAATACCATAGACGAGATGACTTATAAACAGTGGAAAGTTATTTTTCACAGTTGTGGAGACTGGGAATTCCAAGACAAAGGCCCTGGCTGATTTGGCATCTGGTTAGAACTCATTTCCTGGTTCATAGTTGTCTATCTTGTCTGCTGTCTTCACATGGTAGAAGGGGCAAAAGAGCTCTCGGGGGTCTCTTTTACAAGGCCTCTAATCCCATTCATTAGGATGACACCTCATGACCTTAATCGCCTCCCAAAGGCCCCACCTCCTAATATCATTCATTTTGGGCATTAGGATTTCAACATGAATTCTGGGGAGACGTTGTCATTCAGTACATCAGATAGTTTACACTGTTAAGTCTATGGATAGTTTTGATTAAACTATTTAAACAAAAGGAAGGTGACCATTTGCTTAGTCTCCCAGAATTAGGTAGAATTAATGAAATACTGAAAATTGTTTATATTCCAAAAGCTGTAAAAACTTTATGGACAGTATGCTATTTTTGATAAGATATCATTTAAATATGGTAGTTTAATTTTAAAGAGGAATCCCAGAGGTGCTTTTGGTTCACCACTGCAAGGCTCATTCATGCTGATAGAATTTCTTTTAAATGATATTAAAAGTCAGTGTACTTTAAGTACCATGCAAATATATGACTAGTGACCTAGAAAATAGGGAGATGAGTATGTTGCTTTGTCAAATATACCTACATAGAGTATTGTAACTAAAGATTGAGACTACAACTTTAATCTGGAAAATTTAACTATTAGATTTCAGATTTGTTGATATCAATCACAAAGTTTACATAGCTTCACAAAAGAACTTTAATATGCTGTTAATAACTATATCTACTTTTATTTTTCAGGTTAAGAAATCTCCAAAACAGTTGGCTGCTTACATAAATAGGTAAGAGCTTCTTTAAATTTTGTGGGAAACAGAAATGTTGAAAGCTGGGTAATAGTGAAAATAGGGAAAACATTAATTATTCTCTAATATTGTTATAAGTAACTATTGTCAAACAGCTCCTTTGTGCCAGTCACTGTGCAAAACACATCAGTAATATCTCTAATCCTTACAGCAATCCTACTAGAGAGGTATCATTGCCCCTAACAGTTGATGAGAAAAACTAAAGATTTGTGATTAGTTCAGGGTCATATAGCAGAAAGTAGTGAAAATGGCATTCATTCTCTAAAGGCACTTTCTACTAAACTACTGGTTCTCAAAATGTGATCCGATAACAGTGGGGTTCCCTGAAGCCCTTTGAGGGAATTTGTGAAGTCAAAACTATATTCATAACAATAACATTAATTCATCGTTTTCATTTTTACACTCTTACCAGTGTACAGTGGTTTTCATATTTGATACCACTGGAGACTGAATGCAGAGTCGGATATGAGAATCCAGCTGTCTTCTGTTAGTCCAGATATTAACGATTTTGAGCAAATAGAAAGAACAGTGCCATTCTTCTTACTATATTTTGTTTTGTTTTGGAAAAGATAGGATTTTTCTTTTGCAAAATACTCTGTGTTAACATGTGACAAGCTTATTATTTCTTAAATGAATCAATAAGTATTCTCAATTTTAAAGTCTGATACAGTAAATATCAGTAGATATTGGCCACATAAAAACATTCTTTTGAAACTTCAATAATTTTAAGAGTTGGAAGGCATCATGGCCAAAACGTTTGAGAATCACCATGCAAAACTGTGAGATTTGCTGTATTGTGTTTCATCTTATTTAAACAAATTAAATATACTTAAGTCTAATCAGAGTATTCTTTTGTATAATACATTAAAATATATTTCAGATTTGCACAATTCAAACTAATATTTCATTTTATTATTTTTCTTTGTAATATTCCATTAAAAAAAACCTTTTTTTTTAATGTTATTTATTTTTGAGAGAGAGAGAGGACAGAGCGTGAGTCAGGGAGGGGCAGAGAGAGAGGGGACACAGAATCCAAAGCAGGCTCCAGGCTCTGACCTGTCAGCACAGAGCCCCACAGAGGGCTCGAACTCAAGAACCACGAGACCTGAGCCAAAGTCGGACGCTTAACCAACTGAGCCACCCAGGCACCCCTGTAATATTTCATTTTAAAAGCATCTAGTTATTATGCCTTTTCAGTTTCATTTGGTATAAAGTATTATTTTTTTCATCGCTTTCTAGATAGTTTGTAATTTCCTTTTTATTTTCCTCGTCAATCTAAGAGTTAAGATTTTTTTTTAATTCTATTTTCTTCTAATTTCAGTGGATTGTAATCACAAAATGTGGCCTATTGAATCTTTCTGCTTAAAAAGTTGTAAAGGTTTTCATGTGGTTCTTTTTCATTTTAAAAAAATCAATTCTTTTTACAGAACAGTTGGACAAGCTGTGAAAAGCCCAGATAAACTACGTAAAGTGATCTATCGCAGAAAGAAAGCGCATCATCCTTTTCCAAATCCTTGTTATAGAAAAAAACAGTCCCCTAGAAGTGGGGGCTGTGACATGGCAAATAAAGAAAACGAACTGGCTTGTGCAGGTCACCTGCCTGAAAAATTACGCCATGATAGTCGAACATATTTGCTTAACTCCAGTGATTCTGGTTCTTCACAGACAGAAAGCCCATCATCAAAATATAGTGGGTTTTTTTCTGAGGTAAGTCATTTATATGAGGCTAACTTTATCCTATTATACTATTGGCTTTTTCCTTTGTCATATTCTGCTAGCAGAGTAATTCACTGCGCATTGAATTTGGACTTGAGTAATTGTAACTCCCTGAGCCAGTTTTCTAGATTAATCAAATATGAATCAGTAGTTATTCCATTTCGTTAAGTCATGATATCTGAGATAGAATGAAATGATTGACAAGCTTCAATAAATATTCAAAATGGCAAGTTGACCAGTAGAAATTTAAAGGAAAGGAAAAGAAGAAATCTTGCCTCAACAGTGGACCACCAAAGTCAGTTATCCAGGAACATTTTGTTTGACTCTCAAAATTACCATTGGAAGCTTCATTCAGGCAAACCCCCTGAGATTTGCTGCTTTTCTAGCTCAGGTAAAGTTAGTTGTTTGAACAGGTTCAAGGGAATATTGGGTGATAGAAATACTCTAAAATTGGATTGTGATGATGATTGTATAATTTTATAAATTTATTACAAATTGTATTGTATTACATACTTTCAGTACTTGAGTTTTATGAAAAACCACCTCAAAAACAAAAACAAAGCAGCTTTCTTTTAAAAATCATCATTTGCGGGGCACCTGGGTGGCTCAGTTGGTTAAGTGCCTGACTTTGCTTAGGGCATGGTCTCATGGTTCGTGGGTTAATGCCCCACGTTGGGCTCTGTGCTGACAGCTCAGAGCCTGGAGCCTGCTTTGGATTCTGTGTCTCCCTCTCTCTCTGCCCCTCCCCCACTCATGCTCTGTCTCTGTCTTCAAAAATAAATAAACACTGAAAAAAATAAAATAAAAAATAAAAATGATCATTTGAGGCGCACCTAGGTGGCTCAATCAGTTGAGCATTCGATTCTTGGTTTCTGCTCAGGTCATAATCTTACGGTTTGTGAGCTTGAGCCCTGCATCAGGCTCCACAATGACAGTGCAGAGCCTGTTTGGGATTCTCTCTCTCCCCTTCTCTTTCTGTCTGTCCCCTGCTGGTGTGCTTGCTGTCTCTCTCTCAAAATAGGCTTAACAAAAAAAAAAAAGGAAATTTCACAAATAAGTTCTTAAAAAATAGTCATTTGAAGGAATAGTTTGATAAAATTTATAAACATGAGTTTATAATTATTATCGCATGTGTATTGTATATGTTGTAGAAAATAAACTCAAAGGAAAAACTTATTTATAATCTCAACATTTGGAAATAATCACGTTAAATTTTTGATGTATCTTTTTCTCTTCATGTTATACATGTTGCTTGATTACTTGATTTTTAAGTTTAATAAATTTGGATTTTTTTCCATGTAATTAAATAATGGTTCTCCAATTTTTTGATGGATACGTAACATTAACTTCTTTTACTATGAGTTGGTACACTTAGTATTGTTCTATCTGGCATGACAACTTGAAAAACATTTTCTGTGGCATACAAGCAGAAAATCTTTTTAGATTAAAATGTAAATGAAAATGAACATTGCACTTAGGATAATAAATACAGGTAAATAAGAAGAGGGATGCCTAGGTGCCTCAGTCGGTTGATTTCAGCTTGGGTCATGATCCCACGGTTGTGGGATCAAGCCCTGCATCAGGGTCTGTGCTGAGCATGGAGCCTGTTTCTCTCTCTCCCCCTCTCCCCCTCTCCCCCTCCCCCTCTCCCCCTCTCCCCCTCCCCCTCTCCCCCTCTCCCCCTCTCCCTCTCTCCCTCTCCCTCTCTCCCTCTCCCTCTCCCTCTCCCTCTCCCTCTCCCTCTCTCCCTCTCCCTCTCTCCCTCTCCCCCTCTCCCCCTCTCCCCCTCTCCCCCTCTCCCCCTCTCCCCCTCTCCCCCTCTCCCCCTCTCCCCCTCTCCCCCTCTCCCTCTCCCTCTCCCTCTCCCTCTCCCTCTCCCTCTCCCTCTCCCTCACCCTCTCCCTCTCCCTATCTCTCTCTCTCCCTCCCTTTCCCTCTTTCTCCCCCTTTCCCTCTCTCTCCCCCTTTCCCTCTCTCTCCCTCCCTCTCCCTCTCTCTCCTTCTCTCTCCCTCTCCTCTGCTCACACACACATGCTCTTTCTCAAGTAGAAAATAATGATAAGATAAAAGAAAGATGGAAAATTAAACATTGTTAAGTAAAACCATACAGTGGAATATTATTTGACCATTATAAAGGAGTGAAGTACCAATATATATACTACACTATATATAAACCTTGAAAACATTATACTGTGTGAAAGAAGCCATATCAAAAAGGCTAACTGTTGTATAATTCAATTTATATGAACTGTCTAGGTAAAGTCATGGAGTCAGAAAGTTGATTAATGGTTGTCAGGGGCTGGCAAGAAGGAAGAATGGAGTCCAGGGTTTCCTCTAGACATGATGAAAATGTTGATTAAAACTGATCATGATAGGGGCGCCTGGGTGGCTCAGTCGGTTGAGCGTCCAACTTCGGCTCAGGGCATGATCTCATGGTCCGTGAGTTCGAGCCCCGCGTCGGGCTCTATGCTGACAGCTCAGAGCCTGGAGCTGCTTCGGATTCTGTGTCTCCCTCTCTCTGACCCTCCCCTGTTCACACTCTGTCTCTCAATAATAAATAAACGTTTAAAAAAATTAAAAAAAAAAACTGATCGTGATAACAGTTGCACAACTCCATGCATGTACTAAAATCTACTGAATTGTACATTTTAAGTGGTTAAGTTTTATGGTATGTGAATTATATCTTAATCTGTTATTTTTTAAAAATGGATCTAGTTGTTCCAGTTCTAAAATTAATCTTACAGAAATATTTGTACAAGTGCATATAAGTGAAAAACAAGGTTTTCAAAAACACGATATTGTAATATTTTAATTTTGTATATCTAATTTGTCTCTGTCTAGAAAATGGTTTTTTAAAGATACATACCAGTCTGTTAACTGTGATTAACAGTTAACATTTCTAGAGAGTGATACTAGATTTTTTGTGGGCAGATAGAGATTATTCACTTTTTATTTGATACAGTCCTGTGCTATTTGAACTTTTTACAACAGGAATGTATTAATTTATTATATAAGAAAAAATGAATTTAAATATTGGTCATGACTGAATTTTTGTGGTTTCCTTCTCATGTTATTCAGTTGATAGTGACTAGCCTATACATATTCACTTTTTCCTTTAATCCACATTATAGATTAAATCCCAGGCTTATAGGTGAGCTAAATATAATTTATTTTATAAATTGGTGAGATTTAAAAAGAAAATGGTAGCAAATAAAAAGTATTGATAAAAAACGTACAGGTCCTAAATTTATTCAGATCATTTGTTTACTATGTTTAACTGTAACATTGCTTTGGCAGGGGGCTGTAAAAGGAGTCACCTCGGCATAATTTAAAACTATGTCTACCAGAATCATTTAATTGAAAAAAAATGGTTTCATGTCATGTTTCAATGAGCTTTTTAACAAATTAGATTACTGCCTTTCAGGTTTCTCAGGACCATGAAACAATGGCACAGGTTTTGTTCAGCAGGAATTTGAGATTGAATGTAGCTTTAACGTTCTGGAGAAAGAGAAGTATAAGTGAACTTGTAGCCTATTTGGTGAGGTAAGTGTGACCTTTTATGCTTTTGTTCAGTTAAAGCAATTTCCAGTGTTTTGTCTTGAAGTGCCTCTTTCTTATGTTATACTGGCTAAAATTTTAAACTTCTTATATTTAGCTTCACTAGTAACAATATAGTTTAAATTACATTTATCACCAATCTAAGAGTAAACAAAATACAGAAAACCATTGGTTTCATCATATTGAACAAAACTATTACCTTCTCTAAAATTTTTACAATATAAAACTAAGAGATACCAGTATGGGGAGAATAACCTTTTAAAAATCCCCTTTGAGCAGGGCACCTGGGTGGCTCAGTCAGTTAAGCGTCTGACTTCAGCTCAGGTCATGATCTCGCGGTTCATGAGTTCGAGCCCCGTGTCAGGCTCTGTGCTGTCAGCTCTGAGCCTGGAGCCTGCTTCTGATTCCGTGTCTCCCTCTCTCTCTGCCCCTTCCCTGCTTGCACTCTGTCTCTGTCTCTCAAAAATAAATAAAAACTTCAAAAAATTAAAAAAAAAAAATCCCCTTTGAGCGAAAACTTTAATCATGGCCTTTTTCAGTGTATTCAAGTCTCTTCTCAAACAGTACCTTAATGAGGCCTTCCCTGACCAGCTTATTAAAAAACATTTCTTGGGGCGTCTGGATGGCTTAGTTGGTTGAGTGTCCGACTTCAGCTCAGGTCATGATCTCACAGCTCAAGGGTTCAAGCCCCTCATTGGACTCAGGGCTGACAGCTTGGAGCCTAGAGCCTGCTTTGGATTCTGTGTTTCCCTCTCTCTCTGCCCCTCCCCCGCTCTCGCTCTCTCTCTCTCAAAAATAAATAAACATTAAAAATATATACATTTCTTCACTCCCAATCTTTCTGGTTTTATTTTTTTTCCATAGCACTTACTACTATCAACATGCTGTATATATTTTACTTGTTTGTTTATTGTCTGTTTCTGCCCTCTCCCACATCCTACTCTGAAATACATGTCCTTTCTCTTTGTTTACTGCTGTATCCCCAGCACCTGGCTCATCAGAGAGACTCAGATCATTTGTTGAATGAGTAAATTTCTCAAAAGCAGTGTGAAGGGTATAAACAAGGAAATCTGTTCTCTAAGCAGTTTTGTACCCACAGGATAGAAGATCTTGGAGTTGTCGTGGATTGCCTTCCTGTGCTCACCAATAGGTAAAAATAATATTTTTCAGAAAAAAAGTAAGTTTAAATAGAAGGGCAGATGACCTGTTGATATTTTTACAACTTAGTATTTATTTTAGTTTACAGGAGGAAAAACAGTACATCTCACTTGGCTGCTGTGTAGATTTGTTGCCTCTAGTCAAGTCCTTACTTAAAAGCAAATTCGAAGAGTAAGTGCTAATCTCTCAATTCACTTTTCTCTTTCAACATCCTTGATTTTGTTTCTTGCGTGTATATAGTGATAGATTGAGCTACATGAGACATGAATGGTGTCTGTTTCCAGAGAGCTTTTAATCCAATTAGGAAAAGAACATGAGATGACTGAAGAATAATTACAAAAGCATCTATAAACAACTTACATAAAATACAGCTTTTGAAAGCAGCAAAATAAATTTTTTAAAGGGGAAAGTGTGTGTGTGTGTGTGTGTGTGTGTGTTTTGAAGTGGGAGGAGTGTATCTTTTTTGGTAAAAGCTTCTTGGGTGAAAGCACTTGAATTTTGTAACAAAATGTCATTTCAGATATATAATAGTTGGTTTAAACTGGCTTCAAGCAGTCATAAAAAGGTGGTGGTCAGAACTATCATCCAAAACAGAAATTATAAATGATGGGTGAGTATATCTTTAAAAATAAATTCTGGCTACTAAAAATTTTTTCAGAAAAGCGGTTTGATTAAGCTAGGTGATAATTCTATTCCATGATCACCATTAAATAATAATTTATTTTCTTCATTTTCAGAGAAATAATAAATTGGAATAGTGTTCACATGTGAAAATTACATATGGAAGTTGAATTCCAGAGCCTAGTAACCCCATGTATCTCCTTTTCTGGCAGAACCTTACATGTGATTTTAGGAGGAAAAAGCAAAGCAGTGATTTAACCCTCATATCTGTTATAATGAGTAAGGGAGGAAGAGAGAGAGGACTTTTGGTGGATTAAGTATTGAGGCACAGAGATGGAAGCATCCTGTAGCGTCTTTTGACTACCTAGACATTAACCTGAAAATTCAGTTGGATGATTATGTACTATAATTATCATAATTTGAATATTGCCTTGATGTAAAATTCTGTGGGTGTTCTACCAAATGAGCCAGATTATCATGAAGCTGCAAAAAAATATCCCCCCAACAGTTTGATTAAAGTCCATAATTTTCTCTTTAGGCTCTCAAAAATTTCCCACTTTATACCCAGGAAGAGGTTGTCCAAATGCTCCAAGTACCTAGTTTTATTTCCTGCTTTAACAAATAAGTAATCTTTTAATTTCCATAACTAACAAGTATCATTGCAAAGAGTTGCTTGGCTTCAAACGGTACAATTTTCTCCGATAAATACTTGAAATCTTAAAAACCTGTGTTCATTAAGTATATTTACTAAATACGTATTCTTATATTTGCATTTTCTCTCTTTTTTTCCTCATAGAAATATTCAGATTTTAAAGCAGCAATTAAGTGGATTATGGGAACAGGAAAATCATCTTACTTTGGTTCCAGGATATACTGGTAACATAGCCAAGGTAATCAACATTTAAGCTTATAAAGTTAAGTTTGGGGAGGCTGGGTGGCTCAGCCGGTTCAGCCTCCAACTCTTGATTTCAGCTCAGGTTATGATCTCACAGTTTGTGGGTTCAAGCCCCACATCAGGTTCTGCACTGGCAGTGCAGAACCTGCTTGGGATCCTCTCCCTTCCTCTCTGCCCCCTCCCCTGCTTGAGCTCTCTCTCTGTCAAGATGGATAAACTTAAAAAAAAGTTAAGCTTAAAAATCTGTATTTAATCTTAATTAAACATTAGAAATGATGTACTAGTATTATGCATTCATAAATGATGTCTTTCAAATATCCAATACAATACTATTCAAATAAGGTCTAAAGTTAATTTCATATTTGTAAATGCTTAAGGTCATCTGGATATGAATATAACTTTGACAAGGGACACAGGAATTAGCCTTTCAGTGTGTTTCAGATACAGCTATGGAAATGATGCGCTAGAGGGAATTTAATGAACTAGTTCCAATTAGAGAAAAAGTTAAGAACCCAAGTTAGCAAGACATCTGAAAAGATAGTCACACACAGGAAGCAAGGGGTGAGGAATGTAATCATATGATTTCAGGCTTATTTTTTACTTGGTTTTTGCAAGTGTCCTGCTTTTGGGGAAGTAAATGTTCCAATCACAATTAATTTGACATTGTTATTTATTTGCTTGTCTCTTTTTTTTTTTTTTTTTTTTTTTTTTTATTTGCTTGTCTCTTAAAGGGAAAGATATGTTGCTAGTTTGGATTTTAACATTTAAACTCCAGAAACCATTAGTAATTAAAATATAAGTGCAAAAAAGAAGTCACTGTTAAGAAATATTTGCACCTTTTACTGGGCATAGTGCTATCATAAATGGGCATTAGTCAAAAATATACAAGCATTCTTTAGTTAAAAAAAAATACAGTATTCTAAATAAGAGGAATTATGTTGTGGATTTACCTGTAAAATTCTCCTTGGATACCCTCAGAAAAGAAGCAAAACGATGTATCAAACAAGTGTGTTACCACTGTGTATAATTTTACTCTGTAGAATTCTTAATGATGAAAATCTCATAAAAATCAGTTTTCCAGTTTTTGGTTGTTTTAGTTTGTTGTTCTTTTGATAATGGAAAAATGAAGTAAAAGTTGATAGAAAATGGAGTAGTTACAGAACATACATCATATATCACCTTGTTCTGGAGGCACCTTGCATTCTTGGTAGTAGTACTGAAAAAATATTACCTCCTTAGAAATTTGCTTTCAATTAGAATTTTTTATAAAGAGAGAAGCTTTATTGTAAATATAACTTTACAATACTGTATTTATTATTGAAGACAATATTGAGTGATTGAAAGCTCTGTGAAGTTCCTTACCCTATGATAAAACCTCTTTTACAATATTAAGCTCTCCACTGTAATTTGTCAAGGGTGGGAATCAGAAAGGCTGTCATCACGCTGGCCTGTGGTTTATATGGTGCTGAAGGAATTGCTGGGAATGATTTAATGATCTTGCGTAGCTATAAAAGCAGAGTTGTTTGATCACAGGAACCAAACACTCAGCACTTAATAGACACTTACTGAGTATGTACTGTGTGCCAGGCCCTGTGCTAAGCAAATGCAGCTAAAAGTTGAATAAGACCCATTTTTTTACCCTCAAAAGATCACGAAAGGAAGCTTAAGCAAATCAAGTGACAAAAAAAAGAGAATTGGATGTGTTTATGTATATTTACTGTACCTGCTAATGGAATGTTTTGTTTTTTTTCCCTAAGGATGTAGATGCTTATTTATTGCAGTTGCATTGAGAGACTATCTACTAAAAAGAGCATTTGATTATTCAAAACGTCCCCAGACTAATATTTCCAAAAAAATAAAAAAAAAAAAAAGTCTCCTTTGAGAACTGTGAACTGTGGAAGAAATCAAAACTTTTTTTTTTTCTTAAAAAGCCACACGTGAAACCACTAATGAAACCCTAACACTCTGCTTCACATTGAAGTGGAAAAATGTACAAAAGGAGCAGCTTCAACTTCAATGAGGTGAAAGTGCACTATGAAGATTGTTCCCCTTTGCTGCATTTGGGACTTATATGGTTATTTGGTAACATTGTTTAAGAACTACTGGGTCTTAATGCAATACTGCATAAGAATATAATTTATACTATGTCAGAAAGAAGACAGTACTTATCACTAGGAATCACAAAGACCAATCATCGTTACTTTTTTGAAGATTGTGTTTTATAAGAAAACACTTAAGTGTGTGCAGCTATTTTCTTATTTCGAAAAGACTTTGCAAGTTTAAAACGTCATAGAAAATAATCAGTACTAGAAATTTGTTGTCCACACTGAGATACTGTGTATACAAGATGCCTTAATTATTAATAAGCCAATGTATATGATATGAATATCTGTTTAAAAAATTAACATCAAACATGCTCTGGCATGATAAAATCATGGAATTAAATCAGGGGTTTCCATTCATGTAGAACGTTGTTGCTAAAACTTACTCCATACCATTTTTAAAACTTGAGAATATTTTTAGTATCTCTGATTTTTCTTTGCCAGAATCATTGTGTCATGTATGTATGTGTTATTCCTATATAAAAGAAAAGGTGAATATGTATTTGTATGAATGCTTAACTAGAAATGTCCGTGGAGTTAGCTAATTTATATTCACTTTTTATTGTATATAGATTTCTAATATTTTCAGTTCTGTATCATTTAAGCTTTCTTCATTTGAGTAAATTCACTAAATATTTCTATTTTTTGCTTTTTTAAATTCTTTTATATGACTTCTAGTTCTTTTTCACTACTCATGTTTTAAAGAATTACATACAGTGCTTTAGAAATGTTTACAGTTAGTGCTGACCTTGTGTTTTAAATTCCAACACTTTACATTACTACCTCCTCCAATGGTTGGTATGAAATGCCAGCAGACTGTGTGAGGTCTTTTTTTTCTTTTTTTAAGTATATATCTACCATTTTTAGTGTCCATGAACCCACTTCTGGAATGTCTTAACAGCTATATATCGCATCTTGAAAGTGATTGGGGTTTAAATACCACTATTGGTGGTTCATGCATCATCTCATCTTTATAAGCCTGAGAGGCATCTGAGCAGATTTTTAGTAATTGAATTTCTCTGCAGTAATCTTTCAAGCACTTGAATGTAAATCTTTAGCATTTATCCAGTTAGCCACTACTGATGTGAATTCCAAACAAATAACTTTTTTGCTTTAAAAATGTTATGTTTTACTGAATTCTCTATTTTTTGTGTAGCTGTATTTCATATAGCTATGCATTCCTCACAGTGAACATCCATTTTTGGTTATTTTCTTAAGTCTTTAGAATAATTTAAGATTACTGCATTTCTGTGATTTGAGAGCTGAGTTATTTAAGCATATTGTTTTTCAGGAGGTGGGAATTTGAATCGTAAACCTGCGTCATCTCTGTAAAACCTTAAGATGTTGAAATATAACCTTTCTTTGTTCCTATTCCTTTAGTTACCATTGTCTTATCTAACAGTTTGAACCAGTTAACTCAGTTGGAGCGTGGTGCTAAGGAGGCTAAAGACAGGAGTTCAGTCCTTTCATAGGTTCACTAACTTGGCACACTTACACAGATTCGTGGCTACATATTGCAACTTCCTTAGGTATATGTCTTTCAAATTCAGGTTTTAGTCACAAGGAAGATGGGGTGTATAGCTTAGCATCAACCTTTCACCTCAAATGGAAAGACAACTCAAATAATTGGTATATGTGATAGTATACACTTCTAATATTTAAAATAAACAATATTAATCATGTAATATTAATACTGTAATTATGTCACTATAATTTTCTGTGGGTAGGATCGTTTTCTAAACACTATCTTGTAAAAATCAAATTTTAACAAATTAAAACATAGAGTAGGTAATATCCTGTTAACAGTGAGTTCTTGTGTCTAAGTTTGGGTTTGTTAAAGGAGAATAGAGAACACTTCATTTTATGTACTCGGAGCTATATAAGGCAACAGAGTCTTTAGCTCACAAATATTCAGTAGCACACACCCCTAATTTCTGTTCTTGGCCTTTGCAGTTTTTGTTAGTACCTACCCTTCTCAGTTACTGAGTTATGATTAGTATTATTTTTACTACAGTTTTTAGATTTTTGGGTAAAAGATGTTAAATAAGTAAATATTGTTGAACACTTTGGTTGCTGTTAAGTTTTTCTCATGCTATTTAATCAGAACAGTGTTGATCTCCAGAAAGAGCCAAAGAAAGTGTTTACAAAATATTTTGGCTGTTGTATTGACCTAGATTAGGACAATTGGTGTCTGTCATTGCTCATTTGTTATTGTGCTGCTAAGAATTATACAGAACCGAGGGACTACCCAAGGTCTCTATGCCTTTTTACCTCTTCTACCTTCTTAGGTGTTCTGTACTTGATGTTGCTAACTTTGCAGGTCTAAGGACAGGAAGTGTATTTAGGTGATAGAGGGTTATAATCAAATAATTTGCTTCCACTAGGGATAAAGTGAATGGATTTTGTAATGAATGGTCATGATCAGAATAAGGGTTAAAAGTTAGGAAGCAAGCTTAATCAGATTTTTTTTTAATTTTTTGGCAGTAATTTCAAAAGTAATTGACACAGATTATTTACTTGAATCCTGAGATGTGAGGATTTGAACATAAATACTGTATCCACTTTGGGGAATCAATAATATTAGCACTAAACCCTCAGGGCTACTGAGGAATTAATGCCTTTAAACATTCTTGCTACTTACTATGTCCTAATCTTAAAAATGGTCATGTGGATTCAGAGCTACCTTTCTGTCCTTGAAATAGTAATTTTCTCAAACTTAGAACATTTCTTTTTTTGGCAAGTTGTTAATTTAACTAACATTAATGGAAAACTAATTTGAGTAATGATTATTAGCTATTAAATGCTGATAATAGGAATCATATTTAAATATTTAGTTTCTTAAATAAGTTAAAGAGTTTGACAAAGCAAAATTTAAGTTAATATTTTAGCCATCATTCCCAGTTATCTTCCTGTTTAAGAACAAGATGGTAATGTCAGTTGCCTTTGTTGATTTAAAGAAAGAAAAAAAAATCACAAGCAGCTGACTTGATTGATACATTTGGATGCATTACTTATCTTTCAGTACGTTTACTTTCTTATTACTTCAAATGGAAATAGTATTGCTGGACATTTGTTGGCAGGTATTTACTCTTATTCTTCCTCCCTTAATTTCTAAGTCTGACTATGAAAACTGTCATAAAATTTGTGACCAGCTATTCCCACTCATTTCTTATCCTGTAACAAGAATATAGAATAAAAAGTTCATCCCTGAACACTGTATTTCTAATTTGTAAGATAGCTTGATTGATTCAGTAACAGCACCAAGTATAACAATAAAAACAAACGCTGCATATTATATGCGCAGTATCATGAGTATATTTTCCAGTGCTGTACTTAAAATTATATTTAAAAATTTTTTTAATGTTTATTTATTTTTGAGAGAGAGACAGAACGTGAACAGGAGAGGGGCAGAGAGAGAGGGAGACACAGATTCCAAAGCAGGCCTCCAGGCTCTGAGCTTCAGCACAGAGCCTGATGTGGGGCTCAAACTCACAAGCTGTGAGTTCATGACCTGAGCCGAAGTCAGATGCTTAACCAACTGAGCCACCCAGGCAGTCCTTAAAATAATATTTAAAATATTGTAGTCATGGGGCACCTGGGTGTCTCAGTCAATTAAATGTCCAACTTCAGGTTATGATGTTGCAGTCTGTGAGTTCAAGCCCTGTGTGGGACTCTGTGTAGACAGCTCAGAGCCTGGAGCCTGATTCGGATTCTGTGTCTCCCTCTCTCTCCTTCCTCTTCCCTCCCTGCCTCCCTTTCTCTTTCTCTCTCAAAAGTAAATAAATGTTAAAATATATATAAATTATACTCATATTGTTCTCTGGGTCAGAGCATTGACCTAACAGCATCTGCTAAAATCAAACTTCAGTAAAAATTAAGTACAACAAACGAAATGTAGTATATACCACAGTATTTTCTCTAATAGACTGTAATTAATTGTAAAACACAATTACTGTGTACCAATAGTTGTATGAAAGGGCAGCCCCAGACTGCCAGTATTTTTTGTAGCAAAGCTTGTTATATATTATTTCTTTGATAAACAGAATTACTGTTACCTAAACTGCAAAGTTTTCAAATGATAGATGCCAGCAGTCTAGATGAGGATCCAGCCCCAAGTACACTTGAACTAGTATTGATTTTTACTTATCCTTTACAATATTCTGTATTTTCATTCAGATTTAAACCAGAATTTTTTTTTTTTTTAATGTTCTGAACCTGGCCAAGACTTTTGTCACTACAAATTTATACCAAGTCTGAGAGTAGTTATCAAAATATTTTCTAGGATAAGAAAGAGTTGTCAGTGGGACTCCTGGAATACACTGAATTGCCAGAATTACTTGCTTCTAGAATTAACTGTGTTGTATTTATCAACCAAACCTGCAGCATGGAGCCTGGATCAGAATTGGACCTTACCTTCCAGAAGTCAGGAGGAGAGTTGGCATTCATTTACTTTTCTGCTTTGATTTTAAAAGAGCAAGAGAAAAGAAAAAATTTCATTAGCCCTTTGTATAAAATTAGTTAAACTAGGTGAATGAGGACCTAACTCCCCTCTCAATTGCCCTGAAGTACACTCATCAGTTCCTTTGTATATAATTGTATCTTAGGCTCAACAGCAAGAGAAGTGAAGGTTGATATTTTTCCTTTAGGCAAATTCTGAAGCTTACAAAAAGGCTTAGAAGAGGCCTATCTTTCCCTGTAGCCATCCAGATTCCTTTTCCTCTACTTAGATAAGAAATCAGTAAAGGGTACAACCAACTCACTTTTCAGTTTCTTCTTTTGAAGGCTCCTCTGCCTGTCCTTTAGGCATTGGTTGGTGTTCAAGGTTTTGTTTTAAGGTCTCTTCTCACTCTACCAGTTCCCTGAAAAACATTTTTATTGCCATGGCTTCCTTTACTATCTACATTAAGTATTCTCACTGTAGGGGTAGAAGGGAGACAATTTTTTGGTCAAATGGACATGTTTTTTTTTAAGGTTGTGAAAACACTGAACTGTGTATTTATTATTCTGAAATACATATCTTGCCCTAATCTCTCAGCTCATAAATTATATATGTAGCTGCCTACTGGGAACATCCGTTGGGACATCTTTTAAGCATATTAAATTCAGTATATCCAGAATTGACCTCATTCTCTACTTCCACTCCCCTCCCTTCTCCCTACTCATCCTCAACTCCTCTCCAGGGACACAAGTTATTCTACTTGGGTCCTGGGTTTCCATTCTCATTGAATAGCCCTAATATCAACAATTCTCAAGCCACAGAACTCCGAATCATCTGCAGATCACTCCTTAAATCCTGTTGGTGCAACCCCCTCAATTTCATTTTTCTCTCGCTCTCCACCTCTCCTGCCATTATCTTAGTCTGTATTATTCCAACAGCCTCCTGACTGGTCTCTTGCATTGGTACTATATGTCTATATGCTATCCTCCACACACTCTGCCCCAGAATAGTCTATAAAGCACAAATTTTATACCTTAAAGGCCTCTTAGTCCAAATGGTATGATTTACAATCTGTTGACCACACCTCCAGGTAGAATGAACTTGTTTGAGTTTCTGGGAAAACTGTAAATGCTAAAAACGTTTTTTGCAAATGCATGGTTTGCCTGAACATTCTTCCCCAAATTCACCCATTTCTCATTTCTTAACCTTCAGGTCTCAGCTGAAACAGTTTAAACACCTCTTAAAACTGTTAAAGGTATCTGCTACACACTCATCTTAACCCTCTTCTCCTAACACTACTAATGTATCAGTGTTTTCTGATTGCTAAGTCTTCCCAGCTATATTGATAACTTAATGAGGCCAGAGACTGTGTTCTCTGTCGCCTCTCCAGTACCGAACATAAAGCCTGGCAAGCAGTAGGCATTAATTCTTATGAATAAATGCAAGGATGTGGCACCTTTGGGCATACATTGTATGAGGGAGTAATTGAATAATCCAAAGCTATTTGTGGTAGCAGCTAAACATAATTTTAGAAGAAAAATATCCAGTTTTCTTCTCTCACTTTTTGTTTTAGGAAATTGCTTTATATATGTTCATGCTACAATAGAATAAAACCTTAGCTAAAATGTGTTTGATTCCTAAAGGTTGTAACATTTGTTTTTCTATTGTATGGTTTCTGCATTTTCACACAAGATCCATGGAAGAGAAGGCCATCTATGGGGTGCCTGTGGGACCATCTATGGGGGGCTCGATCGGTTCTCTTGATTTTGCCTCAGGTCATGATCTCACAGTTCATGGGTCAGGCCCCCAGGCCGGCTCTGTGCTGACAACATGGAACCCGCTTGGCATTGTCTCCCCATCTCTCTGCCACTCGTCCCTTTCATGCACGCTCTCTCTGTCTCTCAAATAAATTTAATGTTTAAAAGGGAGAGGACCATCTATAAAGTGCATAGTGAAGGTATTTTCGTGTAATGTGTAAAAACATACATTTTCTTGGAATTTAGGGCGTCTCTTTGGGGTTTTGTGTTTCTCTTCAGCTTTTATCTTAAAATAATTGAGAATCATGTGAGGTACAGTATTTTTCTCCTATAAGTTTCTTTTTTAAATTACAAAAGAAGTTCATACTTATTTTTAAAAATATCCATATCCATAATGTCATCCACATAGAAGAACCAATGTATCTGTCCTTCCATATTCTGTGCACATGTATATTTTTAGTGCACATATTTAAACATTATATACTGATATTTGGCATCTTGTTTTCTACTTTCCATACACTGAAAAAGCTTGAAGGTAACTGAAAAACTTTTTTGCCTGTTTAAGCTATATGTTCTGAGCAGTTAATTTCTGTAGAGAAATTGGAAGTAGTCAAAGAATTTTGAGAATTACTTTTGAAGCATTCTTAGTATAGGATTCTGTTTTCTTTGACCATTGCTAATTATTACCTAATTTTTAAAACATTTAACATTTTAAAAATGCTAACATTTAAAAAATGCTAGCAAGAGGGCTTATAAGAAAAAACAATTTCTCTATTTTGAAAAGGAATAGGTGTGTTTAAATGATTTTAAGTAGGGGCGCCTGGGTGGCTCAGTCGGTTAAGCGTCCAACTTTGGCTCAGGTCATGATCTCACAGTTCATGAGTTCGAGCCCCGCGTTGGGCTCTGTGCTGACAGCTCAGAGCCTGGAGCCTGTTTCAGATTCTGTGTCTCCCTCTCTCTCTTCCCCTCCCCTGTTCATGCTCTGTCTCTCTCTGTCTCAAAAATAAATAAACATTTAAAAAAGTAAATAAATAAATGATTTTAAGTAATTAGGAACAAAATTTCAACTTCCGTTGTAGTGTATTTCTTCTAGCCATCAAACAATTTTCTAAATGAGGTCACCCTTTATTTCTGGAACTGATAATGTTAATACTAGGACTATTGAGTCAGTATAGAACTAAGATATAATTTTTAAGATTCAGCCCTTTTCCGAATAAATCAATTCCTAATAAACTGACTCTCAAAATATTTTCTAGACTCTAATGAAGTGCTTCTAACTGAATAATTTTCCTAGTGACTAATTTTTTTAAGATTCTATATTCTTAATTAAAAAGTAATCATTGCATAGTGTTGTGGAGGAAAGTCACATAATGCTAGAAATAGAGAAAAATGGTAAATAACAGGTGAATAATAGGAAGAGAGGTAGGTAAAGCTAATAATTATACACATACTCGTATGTATTAAAAATGTGAAATTCTCCTATGCCTGGGATCAACCTATTATCCAATGCTATAATCAACCATAAAGATTATTATATCTTTATATGGAATAAAAGGAGGTGGATTTTCTTATAAATGGGTGTATTAATGATTTTTGCTGAATTCTATAGCATATTAGTGTTTTTATACTACTAACTAGGTAAAATTCCTTGGTCTTTGTTAATTCTAAGATCGCACTTTACATTGGCTTGCTTTTACAACCATTTAAATGTTTGTTTTATTTTTAATTTTTTTTTTTTTTTGAGAAAAAGCACATGCACACACAAGTGGGGGAGGGGCAGAGAGAGAAGGAGAGGGGGAGAGAGAATGAATGAATGAATGAATGAATGAATGAATGAATTCTATGCAGACTCCACAGCACCCGATGTGGGCTTGGACACACAAACCTTGAGATCATGACCTGAGTCAAAACCAGGAGTCAGACACTTAACCAACTGAGCCGCCCAGGCACCCCTAAATATTTGTTTTAAAGAACAACAAAACTTTATTCTCCACATTATCTGTAAAAACTATTGGTGATTTGTCCAGGTATAGTTTTGTTTGAACTTACTTAGACAATTAACAGTTAAACAGATCAACAAAAATTGTTAGCACCCTTCTAATTAATGATTTTAAAATGATTTATTTGGTTATTTATAAACTTTAAAGATAAATTTAATTACAAGTGACTATGTAGCAGTTGAAACAAAATAAACCTAACATGTTAGGCTTTTAAGAACATCTGATAGTATTGATCCAGGGCCATGAACAATTGTTGCCTTAGTCTAATAATTCAACCATTTCTGCTTTTCAGAATTTATGTAATTAATGTGTGTAATGACTTCATCCTACAAATCTTCAAAATATGAAATAGCAAAAGTTTGCTTTAATTAAAAAGCTTTTGATGATAATTAGAAACTATACTTTGGTAAAATTATTCATCTGAAGTATTTTTCTATAAATTATTTAAATACTGACATAAGTTGGGAATTAAATAACGAAAGTCATAGCAGTTACGATAACTGATGTGTGTTTGCTGTAGTTTTCAAAAGAGTAACCAGTGTTTTAGAATAGCGGTATTACACTGTTTATCTTAAAGTTTTCTTGGGCAAATGATATACTTTTGTAATTTGAACTAAATGAAAATAACATGACTTTTTCTGTTACCGTTATTAGGTAGTGGGACCTAATAATTCTCTAAAAATATAAATTGCTTTGGGAGGAGTCAGTTACAAGTTTTGTGTTTAAATGACATAAAACTTAGTGCTTTTTCTTTTAATTCAGCTGTCGACCAGTGTGATATTTGAGGAACTGCATTGTATCCTTGAAATCAAATACTTCAATTAAAAGATATTTATAAAATATACACGGCCTCCATGAGCTGCTTGTAGCAGCTGGTACACTCCCATTTGTTATACCACGTGTGGTGTGAGTTTCATGTCTGCTACTTGTATCTCTTGATCAATCTTTGTAGAAAAAAGTGACAGCTGACTATATAGAAGGAAGAGCTTCCTCAGTTACATCCTAGTTATATTTATTAGCGGTGATCTAAGTAAAAGAATTCTCTAACACTGATAGTTTAGAAATAAATGTATACAGCCAAATGTTGACAGATCCCAAAGAAATATTAGATTCAATATTTAACAATTAGGTCATTAGCAGGTATATTGTAAAAACAGAGCCTCAAAATTAAAAGTTGAATCTATGGATTCTTTCCCTCTTTTTCAAGTGAGACTGGTAGAAATTTGTCCTGTTAATCATTTGATTATACAGCTCTCTAAAAGTCATATTTCAAGTTAAGTTTCCCAAAACTTTTATTGGAAAATTAAGGAGGTGGTTTTGTGCCCCAATGAATGCTAACAGGTATGATTGAGACTCTGTGTAAAGTTCTCTGTTTATGGCATGTCATTATTTCCTGCTAAACGGAGACATTAAGCTACTAGATACCCAGTGGGTTATAAGGTGTTAACTGGTTGAGTTAGGGAGACTCTCCATAATAGATTACTTGCTATATGCTTGTTGATCCTATGCACAAAGGTTAGGTACAGTCTTCAAAAGAATTGTTGTAAGATACTAAATGTACTACAATTCTAAAGCCATACTATTAAAAAAAAAATAAAAAATAAAACCATACTATTGGGAAAGACTTTGGAAGCCCAGAGTTCTTATTTATACTTTTAGGAAGACTGAGATCTAAGCAATCTCATAGTCAAATGCATAAGGTGCTACACTAAACATTTTAAAGGTGTTTTTTTTTTTTTTCTTTCTGTACCGCATGTTATTCTATTTACTAGATAATTGGTTGCAAAAGAGGGAGTCTCTTTGCCCTGGTGTTAAGTCACTCCAGCCTTTATAATCAAAACTCAATAAACTTAATAGGCAGTTTTGTATACCCTGTTTATTTTTAAATTAAATACACGATATTCATACTTACATACTACCTTATTATCCACACTGATGTCTTTTGAGAATAGTGGCATCAAGTGGGTTAAGGTACAATTTTCAAGGACATTTGCTCTTTCCATGCTTTTCCTGCATATTATGACTTACATAATGGGTAGCTGCTAGGAAGTTTTCCTTACAAGACCTTGAGCCAGAAGAATTCTGATTACACCATTTCCAGATCATCGTAAGCTTGTTTTAATGTTTTTTTACAGCTTTATTGAGGTATAAATGATAAAAACACATCTTTAATGCATACATTTTGATGCGTTTGGGTATATACACAGATGTTTACCCGTGATACCATGACCACAAAGCAATACACGTATCCATCACCTCCAAGGTTTTCTTGTGTCCTTTTCTGTGTATGTGTGGTAAGAACACTTGCCATGTCTACACATCAAAATTTTAGTTTAATATAGCATTATTCACAATAACCAAGATAAGAAAGCAACCCAAATGTCCATTGACAGATGAGTGGATTTTTAAAAATGTTTTATATACATACAGTGGAATATTATTAAGTCTTGGGGAAAAAGTCTTACCATTTGTGACAACATGGATGTCTTTGGGAGACACGTTAAGTGAAATAAGTCACAGAAAGACAGACACTACATGATTCCACTTTCTTGAGATATCTAAAATACGTTTGTAGAAGTAGATAATAGCATGATGGTTGCCGGGGATGTGGGGAGGGGGAAACCAGGGAGTTGTTCAATGGATATATAGAAAGTTACATTTATACAAGATGAGTGAGTTTTAGAGACCTGCTGTACAACATAGTGCCTATGGTTCATAATAATACCTTGTTAAACCATCAATACCTTTGGAAGTCAAGGTGAATCCTCCATTAAAGAAACAAATATACATGTTTACTAATAGTAAAATTGGGATTTTTTTCACCTTCCTTTATGATACTTTGCCTCTTTATTTTCTTCTATGTGCCACATACACGCTTGTTTGTATTTAATTTAGATTGTAAGTCTGCTAGACAACACACGCCCTCAATTCTCATGTCCTGAACCATACTGAGTAAATGGCTGTTTGAGAAATTCTTTTTTTTTTTTTTTTAATTTTTTTTTTCAACGTTTTTTATTTATTTTGGGGACAGAGAGAGACAGAGCATGAACGGGGGAGGGGCAGAGAGAGAGGGAGACACACAGAATTGGAAACAGGCTCCAGGCTCCGAGCCATCAGCCCAGAGCCTGACGCGGGGCTCGAACTCACAGACCGTGAGATCGTGACCTGGCTGAAGTCGGACGCTCAACCGACTGCGCCACCCAGGTGCCCCAATAAATTCTAAGTATTTGTTTTTCATTTTTTCTTTTCTGAATTGTTAAAGCAACATTCTGAATTGCTACTTTTGGCTTTCCAGGGCAAAGTCACAGTTTAATTGTAAGTTCTATGCAAAAGCAAAACTGTAGATCCCTTTTGGGTTTCTGATGCCATTATCTTTTATAGAAAAAAATGATAAATTATGTAAAATCATAGCCTTTAAATATGCCTTCTCCCTGTGATACCATTTTAGCTAAAATACCATTTCCTGGCGAAACTGGCATTGTACAGCGGATATGCAATGCCTGCAGATTACATTCCTAATGCAGAGATAAAACCATATGTCAAAAGCATGCCCTTCTAGGGGTGTGGTTAGCCCAAAATAAACACAATCCCTGAACTTTCTCAAATGAAATTGCTGAACTTCTAATTCCAAAGTTGCATATGTTCTGGTAATTTGAGTTTTTCCTTTTAAGAATTCAGAAGGAAGCTGTTCCTTAGCACAGGCTGAGTCACAAGTAGTGTGACAGAGGGAAAGAGAGGACTACAACCAGGGAATCTTGAGTTTTAAACTCCTAAAAACAAGCTCAGAGAGATTACCGGGTGAAGTAGGTTTTACTCATGTGGATTAGGATAAATGAGTCTGACTTCAGCTCAGTACCCCAAAATAATAATTCGTCCATGGTAATAAGTCCTCAGCATACTATACAACTTCTGCTTTGACACTACAGAGAAAGAGTATCTTGATAAAGCTATGTCAAATTCGGCTTGGAAGGTAAGATTTAGGCAGTATATCAAACTAGACCTTTTTATATTTGTGAAGGCTGGGCCGAAAGCTAAGCTACATCCTTAATAAGCTTAGCTCTTTCACCATAGTCTGACCTACCCATTTTTTGTATACTTAAGATATTAAAGGTGTCAATAAATATACAACAGCTAGTTGGTTATAAGCTTTGAGTTTCTATAACTATACAAATATAACACTTTATTTGAACAGGACTCAGTAAATTCATTGCCTTCTAACATGATTAGCCAGGTCACTTGATTCAGTATGTGATTTCTGCAGTACTTTTAAGGAACATAAACATTCCTGTGAAGCACCAGCAAAGCTGTAATCATATCCCACAGGAACATTTTTGACTCCTACATTTAAATCTTGACGCCCACTCATGAGCTACTCCAACGTATTTTACCTATTTACCAAAGACTATTTGCCCAAGTCAGAGATTTATAAAAATCTGGTGATTTTTTTTCTCCTTCCTGCCTCCAAGTTTTTCTCCCAAGAGTTATTAGTGTTGGCAGTTTTACTTTAATAAACATTTTCTAATCATTTGACTTCTTGTTGACATTGAACATATCTGTGTGTTATTGAAGATCAAAGATAATGATAACACAAATATTTAACTCTTTAGAAGTCCTTGCTGTAATTGAAGGCCCTCAGAAGAGAAAGTTTCTAATGGTGATGATGATAGCTAACATTTACTGAATACTAATTGTGTGCCAAGCAGTGATCTGAGTACTTTATAGGTATCAACTCAATTCGTCCTCAACAGCATGGTGGGTACTATAGTTCTTATGAGGGAATGGAACTACAAAGAATGTAACTGACTGCCTACATCTCCTCTCCTCTCCCCAACCCCCATAGTATCCTTACAATGAACAGGAAGCTAATTTCCCTGGGAAATCTATTGCCAAGTACACGTTTCACGAGTGAAAATCAGTTTCACAAAAGGCTCCATCTTTTGATCACAGAAAGCCCCAGGATGAGGAATCAATCATTCCATTTTCTGCCTCTCCCCCCCAAAAGTGAATCTGGAGACTGAATTCTGAAGTTAAACAACCATTTTCAAGAGTCAATTTATTACTGTCTTCTCCTTCATTTGGACACTATTTACTGGTATGCTAGGTGTTAATCAGACTTGCTCTCTGCCCTCAAAGCAGTTTCCAACTTCAGCAGTGTGTTAATTTAGAAATCTAGGACTTTATGGGCTCACAGAGGAAGAACATCTAAACAGACTTTGGTAAAGGAGACCTTAAGAGATTTAGGGGCACCTGGGTAGTTCAACCAGTTGAGGACCCGACTCTTGCTTTCAGCTTGGATCATGAACCCACGGTAGGATCAAGGCCCAAGTTGGGCTCCACACTGAGGTTGGAGTCTGCTTAAGATTTTCTCTCTCTCCTGCCCCTCTCCTCCTCTCACTCTCTAAAAAAAAGAAAAAAAAAATCATAGAAATAGCTATCCCAAGTTGAAGGAAGAGGGGTAGGGGTAACTAGCTAGCTTAGCTGAAGAAAGGCAGTCTGGGCAAAAGAAGCAGTGTGTTTGAAGGCATTGTGATTTGAAGCAAAAGGTATACTGTGGAAGGTGACAGGAGAGTTATATGAGGGATCAGATCAAAGGTTTTGTGAGCTCTGAGAATAACATTCCAAGTCCCTAGATTTGGGTTAATGTTCATGATTCGAAGCAAGTAAATGCATACAAGTTTATGTTTCAGGCAATTTATTCTGGCAATGATGTAAAGTTGCAGGGGGCTCAACAGAAGCAGGAAGCTCTATGAGAAGACTAGGGAATGACCCAGGCCTGTAAGGGAGAGACCCTGAACTAAAGCAGAGGTAATGGACTAAGAACAGAATGAGAGCGAGATTAACATGGACATTGTAGAAATAAGTAAATGACTGGTGTTCCAGTTATCCATTGCCCTGAAACATTGGCATTATCAACAAGGTTGCAGAATACAAGATCAATATACAGCAGCAATGAAAAAAATTGAAAATGAAATTATGAAAACTCCATTTACAAAACACAAAAAGAATAAAACACTAAGAAAGAAATGAAACCTGGGGCTCCTGGGTGGCTCAGTGGGTTAAGTGTCTGATTCCTGGTTTCAGCTCAGGTCATGATCTCATGGTTTCATGAGTTCAAATCCCACATCAGGCTCTGTGCTGACAGTGCAGAGCCTGCTTGGGATTTTCTCTCTCCCTCTCTCTCTCTCTCTCTTTGCTCCTCTCCTGCTCACTCAGTCTCTGTCTCTCTCAGAAATAAATAAATAAACTAAAAAAAGAAAAAATAAATGTAACCTAACAAATATACTCTGAAAACTACAAAACATTGTTGAAAGAAATTAAAGAAGACCTAGAAAAATGGAAAGATGTCCCATGTTAATGGTTTGGAATACATATTGTTAAGATAGCCATTCTCTTGAAGTTGATCTACAGATTCAATGCAATCACTCTCAGAATCCCAGCTAAGTTTGCAGAAATTGATAAGCTGATTCTAAAATTCATATGGAATTGCAAGAGAATTCCATTCATATGGAATTTGGCAAGAGCCAAAACAATCTTGAGAAAAATAAAATAAAATTGGAGGACTCACACTTTGTAATTTCAAAACTTACCACAAAACTACAGTAATCAAGACAGGTTTTGGGGCACCTGGCTGGGTCAATCAGAGAAGCACATGACTTTTGATCTCAGAGTTGTGAGTTCGAGGCCCACGTTCAGTGTAGAGATTAAATAAAACTTAAAATTAAAAAAAAAAAGATAGGTGGTTGGGAATGCAAGCTGGTGCAGCCACTCTGGAAAACAGTATGGAGGTTCCTCAAAAAACTAAAAATAGAACTACGCTACAACCCAGCAATTGCACTACTAGGCATTTATCCAAGGGATACAGGTGTGCTGTTTCAAAGGGACACATGCACCTCCATGTTTATAGCAGCACTATCAACAGTAGCCAAAGTATGGAAAGAGCCCAAATGCCCATCGATGGATGAATGCATAAAGAAGATGTGGTATATATATACAATGGAGTGTTACTAGGCAACCAAAAAGAATGGAATCTTGCCATTTGCAACTACGTGGATGGAACTGGCGGGTATTATGCTAAGTGAAATTAGAGAAAGACAAAAATCATATGACTTCACTCATATGAGGACTTTAAGAGACAAAACAGATGAACATACGGGAAGGGAAATAAAAACAGGGAGGGGGACAAAACAGAAGAGACTCATAAATATGGAGAACAAACAGGGTTACTGGAGGTGTTGTGGGAGGGGGGATGGGCTAAATGGGTAAGGGGCACTAAGGAATCTCCTCCTGAAATCATTGTTGCACTATATGCTAACTAATTTGGGTGTACATTTAAAAAAAATTAATTTAAAAAATAAAAATAAAAAGACAGGTGGTGCTGGCATAAGAATAGACATAGAGATCAATGAAATGGAATTGAGGCTCCAGGAAAAAAAGCCCTCACATTTATGGTCAGTTGGTCTTCCACAAGGGTACCAAAACAAATGGGGAAAGAATAGTCTCTTCAATAGATGCTGCTGGGACAATCAGGTATCTACATGCAAAAAAAATGAATTTGAACACTTCATATCACCTACAAAAATTAATTTAATGGATCAAAGAAGGGCACCTGGGTAATTCATTTGGTTAGGCGTCTGACTATTGATTTCAGTTCAGGTCATGATCTCACAGTTCATGAATGCAAGCCCTACATCGGGCTCTGCACTGATGGTGCACAGAGCCCACTTGGGATTCTCTCTTTCTTCCTCTCTGCCCCTTCCACACTCACATTCTCTCTCCCTCCCTCTCTCTCTCTTAAATAAACCTTTAAAAACAAGTAAGTAAATAAATAAAATGAATCAAAGTCTAAAAATATAAGAACAAAAACTATAAAATATAAGTGCAAAGCTATAACACTCCTGGAAGAAAACATAGGTATAAATCATTGGTCTTAGATTAGTAAGTAGTTTCTTAGCTATGACACCAAAAGCATAAGCAACAAAAGAAAAAAAAAATCGGACAAATTGAACTTTATCAAAATCAAAACTTGTGCTTCAAGGAACACTAGCAAAAGAGTGAAAAGTAACCCACCAAATGGAAAAAAAAAAACTTTTGCAAATCAGGTATCTGATAAGGAACTTGTATCTAGACTATATAAAGAACTATTACAACTCAATAATAAAAGACTACCGAATTAGAATATGGGCAAATGATCTGAATAGACTGTTCTCCAAAGAAGATATACATGGTGAACAAGCACAAGAAAAGTTGCTCAAATCATTAGCTACCAGGGGAACGCAAATTGAATTCACAATGAGGTATCACTTTATACTCACCAGGACAGCTATAATCAAAAACACAGATATGGGAATGCAGGCTGATGCAGCCACTCCGGAGAACAGTATGGAGGTTCCTCAAAATACTAGAAATGGAACTGCCCTACGACCCAGCAATTGCACTACTAGGTAGGCATTTATCCAGGGGATACGGGTGTGCTGTTTTGGGGGGACGCATGCACCCCAATGTTTATAGCAGCACTATCAACAGTGGCCAAAGTATGGAGGGAGCCCAGATGTCCATCTATGGATGAATGGATGGGGAAGATGTGGTGTGTATATACAGTGGAGTGTTGCTTGGCAATCAAAGGGAATGATATCTTGCCATTTGCGGCCTCGCGGACGGAACTGGAGGGTGTTGTGCTGGGTGAGATTGGTCAGTCAGAGGAGGACAGGTATCGTATGACTTCACTCATATGAGGACTTTGAGAGACAGGGCGGATGAACATAGGGGAAGGGAAACAAAAGTAATGTGGAAGCGGGGAGGGGGACAAAACATGGGAGACTTGTGAATGTGGAGAACGGACAGGGGGGTGCTGGGGGAGTGGTGGAGGAGGAGGGAAGAGCTGGATGGGTGAAGAGCACTGAGGAATCTACTCCTGAGGTCATTGTTGCACTATATGCTAACTAATTTGGATGTAAATTAAAAAAAAAAAACAAACAGATGATAACAAATGTTGGTGAGGATATAGAGAAATTAAAGCCCTTTGTACACTGCTGGTGGGAATGCAAAACAGTGGGGCCACTATGGAACAGTGTGGTAGTTTTTCAAACAATTAACCAGAGATACCGTAGGATGTAGCATTTCTGCTCCTAGTTACATGCAAAAGAAATGAAAATATATGTCAACAAAAATACCTGTACATAAAAGTTCATAGTAACATTTTTCATAATAACAAAAAAGTGTGTTGTGGACTGAATGTTATCCTCCCACAAATTCATATGTTGAAATCCTAAGACCCAAAGATGACGGTATTAGAAGGTGGGGCCTTTAGGAGGTGATTGGGGCCGGAGGCGGGAGCCGTCATAAATGGGATTAGTGGGCTTATAAAAGAGACCCTGGAGAGCTCTCTTACCCCTTCCCACAACGTGAGGACACAGTAAAAAGACAGCTATCTATGAATCAGGAAGCAGGCTCTCACCAGACATCAAATCTGTTATGGCATTGATCTTGGACTTTCCCAGCCTCCCAAACTGTGAGACATACATGTTTGTTGTTTAAACAACCCAGTCTATGGTATTTTTGAGTAAACAATCCAAATCCCATCAAATGATAAATGGATAAATAAAATGTGGTATATCCATATAGTGGAATATTACTTGATAAAAAAAAAAAAAAGGAATGAAGTATTGATGTATGCCACAACACGGATGAACCTTGGACGCAGTATGCCAAGTGAATGAGGCCAGTCACAGAAGACCACGTTGTATGATCCCATTTATATGAAATGTCTAGAACAGGCAAATCTGGAGACATAAAACAGATTATTGGTTGCCTAGGGGTGGAAGGTTGAGTGGGAGGATTGGGAAGTGATAGCTAAAGGAGTTAATATTTGAAGGGTGGTGGTAATGAAAATGTTCTGAAATTGATTATGGTGATGGACACATGACCATACAAATATACTAAAAGCCACTGAACTATACACTTTAAATGGGTGAATTACATGGTATGTGAATTATATCTCAATAAAACTGTTTTTTAAAAAAAACAACAACTTGGTGGCATTAAAAAAAAACCCAACTTTTATTATGCTGCTCACAATTTTGGGAGTCAGGAATTTGGGCAAAGCACAGCAGGAACAGCTCATATCTACTCCGCTATGACTGGATCCTAAGCCGGAATGACCTGACTGGCTAGCGTTGTCCAGTATGGTTCAACTGTGGTCATAGGCACTGATGTGCTGAAACCAGCCTGCATCAACTTCTTGGAAAAACAGCTGTGCACATCCCAACTCTGCCTTCCGTGGCATGACGTGATAATTTTTATCAGTCCTGGTGGAAATATTTACACCACAGACCCTGGAAAATGCTATAAATCAACATTTCTTGATTCTGGTATTGGAGCAAGGTAACAAAGAAAAATGAAACAAAACGGCAACAGAAGCCTTTCTAAAAGAAGCCACCAGTTGATTCGTGCTTTGTTGTTTGTCTGGTTTTAACTGAGGTTTTAACCTAAGGGATAAGCTGTTAACGTGTGTCTCTCCCTAAAAGGGCAGAATGAAAATTAAGACTAGCACATTCTCATAGAGCAGTAAGGCAGCCCTCTAGCAGCCTGCATCATGGGTTTTCCATGTGACATTGCCATGTGACCCTGAGACAGGGAAACTGAAAGGACTCCATGGAAGATTGCTTTTTTTGCTGCCTCTATTCTTGCTAGGACCTCCACCTCCACCTTATACACGCCTTATATTTAAGATAACGTACGTCCTCCTTGTATAGGTCAAGGAGTCAATGATTTCTCTGGAGTCCAGCACAATAGGTACCATCTAAGGAGAGACCTGGCAAGGTCATCGTGTACGTTTTTCAGACCACTGACTCATAAGCCCCCCTGGTTCCAGGGCATCAGTGACTTATGGAGGACAGCTAAGTACTTGTCTTTGTTTTAACCAGTCCCTGGATGCCTGAGAAGACATGTACACCAGACCACAGTCCTCATTAAAACCCCAGCCCCAAAGCAAAGATGAGACTCACTCTCCTTTTCTTTCCAACTCTTCCAAATGCTGTCTCTGTGTGGTACTCTCTCTGTGTCTTCAGTGAACTCTGCTCTCACTTCCTCTCCACTTGCATTTGATTTCTATCCTGTGAGAAGTCAAGAACCCTTTTGGCTGGTCCAACAGGACCCCTCTGGGTCCTCGGACCCAGCCAGCCTGCATCAACCCTCTATTTCAGAAAAGTAAAGGTCTATAGTACCACAGAGCACCATGAAAATGTCACAGGAATCTGACATTTACCCTTCAAGGACAGCAATTGTAATTTCAAATATTTTAAATGTACAGTTTTTCCAATGGGAGGGGTATATGAAATCAGCACAGCTGGGTCCCTTTGGCCATACTCTTGTTCATGTTGGGAATGAAATCTTTTGGGTTGATCTGTTTAGAAGTTCCTACTGCTTTACTTTTCCTGTCCAATTCAACACCAAAGTTTGGGAGAGTATGAACTCTGAATTATGTTTTCAGGTGTGTTGTGACCAACAGAGTGTTATGCACATAAATGCACAGGTGTAAAAACATATCTTCATTGAAAAACACCCTGTTGTATGTACCTGCTGTGTACAAGGTTTTGCGGACTCTAGAAGGAAGCACACAGGAGAAAAATCTAAATAAGTAGCATAAAGCATATGGAGGGAGGGGCGTGGTTGTGTGTGTTACTGTTTTTGTTTATATTTTTCTTTTTGGTGGATGCGGTTGGATAGACATTGGTTACTTTAGCCTGAGGGAATCTGGGAATCTCAGTCTGCAGTCAAATTAGCGATTTCAGGCAGTATATATCAAATGCCAAATTTGTTCAAATACTTTGTAAGCTTATTGTGGATAGAATGTCTTCACCTTTGTCTTCTAATTGGAATAGTTTTATTACTGACATAAACCAAAGTAATGTGCTCTTCAATTTTACAGTTAATTGGGATTAGATAGGCTTTAGAAAGACATGGAGTGAAAGCACCAACACCTGCAGTACAAACAGAAAGAGCCTAATCCTCTTTAATTTGACTCAGAACCTGCTCAGATTTAATCAGTTTACCCCACTGCTGCTAGTGACCCAATTAGACCTTGCAACCTCAGTGTGGTTTTAGCAAATTTAGAAAATACCACCGGCTACTATTTGGGATGGTAAAACTTTTATACTTTTTAATTTTTATTTGTTTATATATATATATAATTTATTGTCAAGTTAGCTAACATACAGCATATACCGTGTGCTCTTGGCTTCAGGGGTAGATTCCCATGACTCATCACTTACATACAACACCCAGTGCTCATCATAAGTGCCCTCCTCAATGCCCATCACCCATTTTTCCCTCTCTCCTGCCCCCCCCACCATCAACCCTCAGTTTTTCTCTGTATTTAAGAGTCTCTTGGGGCGCCTGGGTGGCTCAGTCGGTTGAGCATCCGACTTCAACTCAGGTCATGAGCTCACAGCTCGTGAATCCGGGCCCCGCGTCGGGCTCCGTGCTGACAGCTCAGAGCCTGGAGCCTGCTTTGGATTCTCTGTCTCCTTCTCTCTCTGCCCCTCCCCCACTTGTGCTCTGTCTCTCAAAAATAAATAAATGTAAAAAAAAATTGTTAAGAGTCTCTTATGGTTTGCCTTCCTCTCTGTTTATAACTATTTTTTATTCGTTTCCCTTCCCCCATGGTCTTCTGTTAAGTTTTTCAACTTCCACATATGAGTGAACACATATGATGTCTGTCTTTCTCTGACTTATTTCACTTAGCATATTACTCTTCAGTTCCATCCATGTTGTTGCAAATGGCAAGATTTCATTCTTTTTCATTGCTGAGTAGTATTCCATTGCATGTATATACCACATCTTTATCCATTTGTCAGTTGACAGACATTCGGGCTCTTTCCCTAATTTGGCTATTGTTGATAGTGCTGCTATAAACATTAGGGTCCATGTGTCCCTATCAATCAGCACTCCTGTATTCTTTGGATAAATTCCTAGTAGTGCTATTGCTGGGTCATTGGGTAGTTTTATTTTTAATTTTTTGAGCAACCTCCACACTGTTTTCCAGAGCGGCTGCACCAGTTTGCATTCCCACCAACAGTGCAAGAGGGTTCCCCTTTCTCTATCCTCACCAACATCTATTGTTTCCTGAGTTAATTTTAGCCACTCTGACAGGTGTCAGGTGGTATCTCAATGGGATTTCGATTCGTATTTCCCTGATGAGGAGTGACGTTGAGCATATTTTCATGTGTCTGTTGGCCAGCTGGATGTCTTCTCTGGAAAAGTTGTCTATTTATGTCCTCTGCCTATTTCTTCACTGGATTGTTTGTTTTGGGGGTGTTGAGTTTGGTAAGTTCTTTATAGATTTTGGATACTAACCCTTTATCTGATATGTCATTTTCAAATATCTTCTCCCAGGCTCCGTACCTCAGGGGTTACAGGGGTTAGAGCACTGGTCTCGTCAAATATCTTCTCCTATTCTGTTGGTTGCCTTTTAGTTTTGTTGATTGTTTCCTTTACTGTGCAGAAGCTTTTTAGCTTTTTTTTTTATTTTTTTTTAACGTTTTATTTATTTTTGAGAAAGAGAGAGACAGAGCATGAGCAGGGGAGGGTCAGAGAGAGAGGGAGACACAGAATCCGAAACAGGCTCCAGGCTCTGAGCTGTCAGCCCAGAGCCTGATGCAGGGCTCGAACTCACGGACTGCGAGATCATGACCTGAGCCGAAGTCGGACGCTCAACCGACTGAGCCACCCAGGCGCCCCAGAAGCTTTTTATCTTGATGAGGTCCCAATAGTTCATTTTTGCTTTTGTTTCCATTGCCTTCGGACACATGTCAAGTAAGAAGTTGCTGTGGCTGAGGTCGAAGAGGTTGCTGCCTGTTTTCTCCTCTAGGGTTTTGATGGTTTCCTGTCTCACATTTAGGTCTTTCATCCATTTTGAATTTATTTTTGGGTGCGGTGTTAAAAAGTGATCCATTTCAGGCTTCTGCATGTTGCTGTCCAGTTCTCCTAGCACCATTTGCTGAAGAGACTTTTTTCCATTGGATACTCTTTCCTGCTTTGTTGAAGATTAGTTGGCCATACGTTTGTGGGTCCAATTCTGGGTTCTCTATTCTATTCCATCGGTCTTTGTGTCTGTTCTTGTGCCAGTACCATACTGTCTTGATGATTACAGCTTTGTAGTACAAGCTAAAGCCCAGGATTATGATGCCTTCAGCTTTGGTTTTCTTTTTCAACATTCCTTTGGCTATTTGGGTTTTTTTGTGGTTCCATACAAATTTTAAGATTGTTTGTCCTAGCTCTGGAAGAATGCTGGTGCTATTTTGATTGAAATTGCTTTGGATGTGTAGATTCCTTTGGGTATTATTGACATTTTAACAATACTTGTTCTTCCAAACCATGAGCATGGAATAGTTTTCCATTTTTTTGTGTGTCTTCTTCAATTTCCTTCATAAGCTTTCTATAGTTTTCAGCGTATGGAACTTTTGCCTCTTTGGTTAGGTTTATTCCTAAGTATTTTGTGGTTCTTGGTGTGATTGTGGATGGGACCGAATCCTTGATGTCTCTTTCCGTAGCTTCATTATTGGTGTACAGAAGTGCGATCATTTCTGTGCATTGATTTTATATCCTGCGATTTTGCTGAATTCATGGATCAGCTCTAGCAGTTTTGGGTGGAGTCTTCCAGGTTTTCCACGTAGCGTATCATGTCATCTGCAAAGACTGAAAGTTTGACTTCTTTGTGGATGGCAAAACTTTATGAACCTACTTGCCAGGTTGTCTTTGAGGCGGGGTTTAAGAGAATGACTAAATCTTCTCCCTTATCTCTTGTAACCAAAAACTAGAGGGATCTTTCCAACATGCCACCATTCATTTCTTGATGTGAAATTCTTTAGTAGTTGTCTATTGTCTCAGGATAAAGTGCCTTGACTTGCTTGACTCCTCGTGTTCTTGGCTTTGCTTTCCTCTCCAGCCTCATCTCATCTTGCCATCACACACACATACTTACACATGCACACTCCACCCCTGGGAGCCAGTGCACTCTTCAGCCAGTATGTCCAAACCACTTGCATTTTCAATTCCAAGCTTTCAAACATTCTGTTCCCTCTGCGAAGAACTCGCCTCCCTCCCTCTCTGCCTTTTCTGTCCAGTCACCCTCCCCAACTTCTCTTAAAATAATTCTCCCTCGAATCTTTGAGTCCTCCAGTTTGGTTTACGTCAGGGTACTCCGTATTTCCCCTGTCGTGGGACATAGAATAATTGAGTGTACTGAATTTTTACCTATTTACTTGTCAGCAGCTTCTCAGGCAGGATCAGTGTAACATTTATCCCCACCTCCCAGCTTTGTATGTCCTAAATAAGAAACGTATGATACAAGGGCATCTGGCTGGCTGAGCCAGAAGAGCGTGCAACTCTTGATCTCGGTGCTGTGACTTCAAGCCCCACGTTGGGTGTAGAGATTACTTAAAAATAAAATCTTAAAAAAAGAGAGAGAAGAAATGGTCGATAACACATTTGTCGAGTAAACGAGTAAACAGAGGAACAAAGGGCTACTGGGTGTTTTTATTAAACTAGAATATTCAGATAAGACCCAGGTGCCTGTGTTTATCAGGCATTCATTCTTGGCTGTAGCCACCAGGTAACACCTGTTTTTCTATCAAGAGACAATTCACTCAGCAACAGAGCGCCTGTAACAGGACCTAGCTGTGCTGTCAATGAGCACATCTGCAAACCCTCTGTTACTGCCTGGGATTTGCTGCCTTACACATGGATCATTGATTGTGAGACTGCCTATTTTGTTGCAGATTTAATGGCAGGTGGTTGCTCAATAAGGTACCCAACACAGTGCCTTTTACAGTTTCATTGTTTGATAGATATGTGCTGATCATTACGATAAAACCCAGGGGGCTGGCAGCAGCTGATCAGGATCTGGTGTGAAAGTTATTCCCTCACCGCACTGGTTGCTCCTCTGACTGGTTCCCAGAGAGGAATGTGAGTACAGAGCTTAGCGATGTTGCTGCCAGCACTGTCTGCCTCTGTTCAGGGACTTCACCGTCAGCTTCTGAGCCTTCTTCTGCCCTTTCCTCACCCCCACCCCTACCCATAGAAAATCATAGTATCTGGAAATGAAAAGTTATTCCTATAGAAAAAGATTAGGGAGGGGCGCCTGTGTGGCTCCGTCAGTTAAGCATCTGACTTCGGCTCAGGTCATGATCTCACAGCTCATGGGTTCTGTGCTGACAGCCTAGAGCCTGCAGCCTGCTTCAGATTCTGTCTCCCTCTCCCTCTGCCCCTCCCCCACTCACGCTCTGTCTCTTTCTCCTTCAAAAATAAGTACATATTAAAAAAATTAAAAGGAAAAAGATTAGGGATATTTGAGAATAAGAGTTGGGTAAGTCTGGGATACTGAGATTGAACTGCTCTATTGGAAATAGAGTTGTTGAAGATTATTTATCTGAAAACTATTCATATTCATTGTAATTTAATGGGTCAGAGAACTCCAGCAAAAAGAACAATGGTTAGTGTTGTTTACTGATTATGTTACCGCTTTTCTGCCTGGTGTTAGGACATACGCTTCTCACTACTAAAAAACTAATTTATTTTTTGTTTTAGAAAAGCATCCCATTTTGAGGGAAAGCTATGGTGTGGAGTATGAAAACAGTCATCCAAATCTTGGATTTCCATAGCTTGTGTCTGCTGTGTGGTCTGGAATATGACACAGGCAGCCCGTATAGGGCAGTAATTTCTTTCTTTAAAATCATATCCCTGTGATAATAGGGGAGTTAACTTCGAAATGATATAAACAAATGAAGAATGAAAAGGACTAGATAAAATGACCGACTTTAAAATAGATAAAACATTGATTGTAATGTGTATATAATGGAAACATGTATGTTTCATCCTCCCATGGAACTAATCTATGGTCACAGAAAGCTCATTAAATCGATCCTATTTCTAATCCTGCATTAATCACAGTAGGGTCACACTAAAATCATCTACTGATTAGTCATAATAATAGTGCTTCCATTTATTGGGTGCTTTCCACATACCTGTAGCTGTGCTACATGCTCACTCATATTAGCTCATTTATTCTATTTATTTTAATTTTTTTAATGTTTATTTATTTTTGAGGGAGAGAGGGAGACAGAGTGTAAGCTGGGGAAGGGGCAGAGAGAGAGGGAGACACAGAATCCGAAGCAGGCTCCAGGCTCTGAGCTGTCAGCACAGAGCCCGATGCGGGGCTCGAACTCACAGACCCTTAGATCGCAACCTGAGACGAAGTTGGAAGCTCAACCGACTGAACCACCCAGGCACTACCCATATTAGCTCATTTAATCCTGATAACAACCCTGTGAAATAAGTACTCTAATTCCATTTTTTTTTTCCACCTGAGGAAATTGAAGCTTGGCAAAGTGAAACCAGTTGGCCAGGGTCTCACTGTTAGTAATTGACGCCACCAAGATTCAAACCATGGTTTCACTCCAAAGCCTGTTTGTGAATTCTGCACCGCTATACTTTTAAGGGTTGAGTTGGAGCTAAAGAGAAATTTGTTACTAACCTGATGTATGGACATCATAATTCGGCTTCTGGGTATTTGCTAACAACAGCCACACAGGAAGTATTCTGCTTAAAAATAGAGCTTGGCATTTACATTATACTTGGTTTTCTGAAAGCTTTACTAGACTACTTATTTAATGCAAATGCTTTCTCCTGAGCTAGGTCAAACTTGGGGTGCATCAGAATCACGTGGGGAGCTTATAAACCTGGAGATACCCAGGGCCCCATCCCAGACCTACTGAGTCAGAATCCTCATGGGCGGAAACCAGGCATCTGACGTTTAATAAGCTTCCCAGCTGATTTCTGACACATAGAAGATTGAGAATCACTGAGGTCTGTGAATGGTAGGAGGACTTTCTTCAGGAAGGATCATTCTCAGGTTCATAGTGTTACTGAGGGCTTTACAGGAAGCTTGGGAATGGCTAAATTATAATACATAAGTTTCAAACCATCATCCTGTCTAAGTTTATAGACTAATTGTCAATTGACAACCTCTATGATATGACCCATCACAATGGAACTGATTGTCACCTCATTTTTCTTTTCCCTGCTGAAAAATTGTTTGGTAATAATAGCTAACACTCTGTTTTGTGTGTGTTCGGGTAACCACTATGAATAAAATCTCAAGCAGTTTAACACAACAACTGTGCAGACTCTAAATAAAGAATCACAAAACCCCAAGATTAAAGTCAGCATGTGCAGCCATATGTTACTTGAATTCTCCTTTACGGCATCTCTACCAAGTGGCTAAGTGGCCTATTCCCGCTACAGAGCTGGGACTTCCTGGGAACAGTCTATTCCTTCTGACTTAGAAATTCTTCCCTTTAATTGGGTGAAATATATTTCACGAGAGCTTTCATACTTTGTCCTAGTTCTAACCCGTCTATCAGAATGTTTCACCCAAATCAGCCAAAACCTTTGCTCAAGAAAGCAAAGGTTGCTGATTGCTGTTTTCTAGAAGTTCACAGGATGTCTTTACTGTTTGACATGAGTTGTTGTTCCATGGCCAGTTTCTCTGTCAGGCTATTTTCTGATAGAGGCACTTAGAATTATAGGACTTAGACTAAATTAATGATTCATATTATTTAAAAAATAATAAATTTTAGAAGGCACTCTTCAGGATGAGCACTGGGTGTCGTATGTAAAAGATAAATCACTGGGTTCTATTCCTAAAGCCAAAACTACACTGTATGTTAACTAACTTGAGAATTAAAAAAAAAAAAAAAAAAAAAAAAAAAAGCTAATTTTTTCCTCTGCAAATATAAACAAACAAACAAATAAATTTTTGTAATTCTATATAGAGAAACTCATGGGGGCTATTTAAATATAGAGGTCCAAAGGACAGAAAAAGGAATGTGATCTTACATTTTCTCAAAGCATTCTAAGTGTTTCATTTTATATTAATATCTCTAGTATGATACGTTAGATGTAGCCACCAGAATTGAAGCTTAAGATGTTGTTTACTTTCTCTGTGAGATGTTCAGGATCTTCTAAAAAGCTGGTGGGTGTTAATAGGTCTCCTCTAAATGAGAAATATAATGTACTCCAGCTTCCTGTGATTGCTTTGCTCCTTTGAAGCTTGAAAGGAAAAGAACATTTATGTGTGTGTAGTACCCAAGAACTACCCAAGAACTGCCTCTAACATTCCTTTGAGGTGCATGTTTCCTTTTCCTCATCCTTTCTACAAACCAGAACTTGAGACCGTCATTTTTCCAGTATCCTTTTCCTGGGGCCAGAATGAGAGGCCACCGTTCTCCTCTGTCTCTCCTGATACTTCCAGACTTTTGACCTTCTAGCATAGATCTCCTTTCCTGAAATCACTGTGATCTCTTTTTGTGGCTCTTAGCCAGCTGAGATATTTTCCCACCCCCTCTTTAGCATCTGGTTGTACCCACACTCCTATCATCATCGATGACCTCTTCGACATGCATGTTGATTCTTCAGATGTAAAACAAAGAACAACAATAACAGAAACCCACTTCTGGGTCATTTGTCTTTATTTTATAAGAGAACAATATGAACGTGTAGACATTCCCTGACAACTGAAAGTTACACTGTGGGAAATTACTTATCTGTTTCAGCAAAAGGGACTGAATGACATTTGGAACTACAATAATGCGTGTCTTAAAGTCTGGTTTTTGGAAAACATGCATGGATTTGTACCACTGAACTTCCTAGGGTTAAGTCTCACACAAATTAACAGATAAACTACACTGGCAGTGATTTATAATTAAAAAGAAGAGCAGCAGTTGAAAATTATGACCAACTCACAGCACTGCTGATGCACTGTTTCAGACAGCATCCTGTCTGGAAATTGTAGGAATTCTAACTATCTGACTGCTCATTAACTGTGGGAGCTCAGCCGCCTGCCAAGTATTGTATGACTGCCAGGAGTCCTCATGGAATTCTGATTTAGAGTCTTTGGCAAACCAAACGCCAACTTATGGATTAAGCAAGGTAGGCACAATGCCTAGGGCCCAGGATACTTTTAGGAGCCCACAAAAATATCTTAATTTCTTTTATTTTTTTTTACCCCCCCCCCTTAATTTCTTTAAAAAAAATTTTTTTTTAAGTTTATTCTTGAGAGAGAGAGAGACAGAGCATGAGCAGGAGAAGGGCAGAGAGAGAGGAGGAGACACAGAATCCGAAGCAGGCTCCAGGCTCTGAGCTGTCAGCACAGAGCCCGATGTGGGGCTCGTACTCACAAGCTGTGAGATCATGACCTGAGTTGAAATCGGACGCTTAACCGACTGAGCCACCCAGGCGCCCCCTACTGTGGATATTTTATATAAGTGAAATCATATAATCAGTGGTCCTTTTTGACTAATTTCTTTCTCTTAGCATAATGTTTCCAAAGTCCATTCATATTAGAGCATGTGTCAGTAGTTCATTCCTTTTTATCGCCAAATAATATTTCATTGTATGGCTATGCCACATTTGCTTATCCATTCATCAGTAGATGTACTTTGAGTGTGTTCACTTTTTGACGATTAAAAATTATGGTGCTATGAACGCTTGTGTACAAGTTTTTATTTGGACATATGTTTTCATTCCTTTTGGGTATATACTCAGGGGTAGGATTGCTGAGTCTTATGGCAACTCTAGGTTTAACATTTCAAGGAACTGGCAGACTATTTTCAAAGCGGCCACACCACTTTATATTCCTATCAGCAATATATAAAGGTTTCAACTTCTTTACATTTTTAACCAATGCTTGTTATTACCTGACGCTGATTATAGCCTAGTATTTGTGAAGTAGCATCACATTGTGGTTTTGATTTGCATTTTCCCTGGTGGTTACTGATGCTGAGAATCTTTTCATGTGCTTATTGACTAGATGTATTTCTTCTTTGGAGAAATGTCTATTTAAATCCTTTGCCCATTTTTAAATTGGATTATTTGTCTTTTCATCGTTAATTGTATGACTACTTTATATATTCTAGATACAAGTCCCTTATCAGATATATAGTTGGCAAAATGTTTCTCCCGTTATTTGAATTATCTTTATACTTCCTTGTTGGTGCCCTTTGAAGCAAAGTAGTTTTTAATTTTGATGATATTCAAGTTATCTATTTTTTTGTTTGGCTATTTGTCCTTTTGGTGTCATATCTAAGAAGCCATTGCCTACCCCAAGGTCTTGAAGATTTTTATATATTCTTCTAAGATTTTTATAGTTTTAACTCTTATATTTAAGTATTTGATCCATTTTGGGTTAATTTTTGTATATGGTGTGTGGTAAGGGTCCAAATTCATTCTTTTGTATGTGGATATCTAGTTGCCCAAGCACCATTTCTTTAAAAGACTATTCTTTCCCCATTGATTTGTCTTGGTACCCTTGTCAAAAATAATGTGAATGTAAATGTGAGGGCTTATTTCTGTACTCTCAATTTTATTGCATTGATGTTTATGAATGTACTAGATAAAAATCGAAAAAAAAAAACCCTTTTGTACAACAAAGGACATATCAACAGAGTGAAAAAGGCAACCCACACAATGGGAGAAAATATTCGTAAATCATATATTCAATAAAGAGTTAATATTCAAATATATAAAAAGTCCTATAACTCAACAATAACAACTATCTTAAAAAATGGGCAAAGGACTTGAATAGACATTTCTCCAAAGACAATATGCAAATGGATAATAAGCATATGAAAAGATGCTCAGTAGTAGTCATAGTCCATTTGGGCTGCTATTACCAAAATACCACAGACTGGATAGTCTATATTCAACAGAAATTGATTTCTTACACTTCTGGAGACTAGGAAGTTCAAGATCAAGCCACAAGCATGGTCTCATTCTGGTGTGGGCCTACTTCCTGGTTCATAGATGGCCATTGTCTTGTGTCCTCGTGTGGTGGAAAGGGCTAGAGATCTCTATGGAGTCTCTTTTATAAGTACACAGATCCCATTCATGATGGCTCTACCCTCATGACCTAACCACCTCCCAAAGTCCCCACCTCTTAGTACCATCTAAGAGTTAGGATTTCGACCTATGAATCTTGAGGGGACACAAACATTCAGATCACAGCACTGGTTATTAGGGATATACAAATCAAAACCACAATAAAATACTGCTTCTCATCTATTAGGAAGGCTATTATTAAAAAAAATTAACAAGTGTTTCATGAATATAGAGAAACTAGAACGCTCGTCCATTGCTGGTAGGAATGTAAGTAAAATGCAGCTGCTGTGGAAAACAGTATGGAGATTGCTCAAAAAATTAAACATAGAAATATCATATGATCCAGCAATCCCACTTCTGGGTACATACTCAAAAGAAGGGAAAGCAGGGATTCGAACAGATGTTTATACACCCATGCAGTATTAGCAGTGCTATTCACGAGAACTAAAAGGTGGAAGCAACCCAAATGTCCATCAGTGGACGAATGCACAAAAACAATAGTATAAATATGCAATGGAGTATTATTCAGTCTGAAAAAAGAAGATTGTGACATTGTGACATATGTTACAACTGGGGGGAACCTTGAGGACAGTATAGTAAGTAAAATAACCCAGCTACAACAAGATGTATACTGTATGATTCCACTTTTGTGAGCTAGCTAGAGTAGTCAAATTAATAGAAACTGAAGGTAGAATGGTGGTTCCCAGGGGCTGGGGGCAGAGGGAAATGGGAATTTGTTTAATGAGTATAGAGTTCAATTTTGCATGATGAGAACGTTCTGGAGATTGGTTGTACAATAATGTGAACTTACTTAACATTACTTAACTGTGCACTTGAAAATGTTTAAGATGGTATATTTCGTGTTCTGTGTATTTTACCACATTTTTAAAAATGTTTATTTATTTATTTTTGAGAGAGAGAGAGAGAGAGACAGACAGGCAGAACATGAGTGGGGGAGGAGGGTGTGGCAGAGAGAAAGACACAGAAAGAATCCAAAGCAGGCTCCAGGCTCCAAGCTGTCAGCGCAGAGCCCAACGTGGGCTTGAACTCACCAACAGTGAGATTATGACCTGAGCTGAAGTCAGATGCTTAACTGACTGAGCCACCCAAGTGGCCCTACCACAACTTTTTTTAAAAGACGGTAAGATTCAAATCAAGAAGATCCAGTTTTTACACATTATGCACAGATGTACTTAGAGGGCTATTGCTTTTATAAACGCTGGTGCGTATGTCAGACAGAACAGGGATGTTGCAAAGAGGGTTTAGAGATACCTTGTGTGAAACTGGAGTTCAACTACTGTACTTCTCAAGTTCTGTGACTGGTTTTGGAGCCAGTCCTTTAGCCTAGGTCCCTGTGGTGCATTGAACATTGCTATTCTGCAGCCACAGGCCAGTGAGAAGCTGGGTCCCTCAGGCCTAGAGAGCCCAAATGCACAGAGGGTAGTGTTACATAACTCCTTCATTCTAACACTTTAGCTTCTTATTCACTGGTGTTCAAGCACAACAACTAACAATATTTATGTTTTCGTGTTTACAAAGCAGTTTCTTTAGGGGCGCCTGGGTGGCTCAGTTGGTTAAGTGTCTGACTTCTGCTCAGGTCATGATCTCACGGTTTGTGAGTTCGAATCCCTGCATCAGGCTCTGTGCTGAGAGCTCAGAGCCTGGAGCCTGCTTCAGATTCTGTGTCTCCCCTTCTCTCTGCCCCTCCCATGCTCATGCTCTGTCTCTCTCTGTTTCTCAATAATAAATAAGTTTAAAAAAAAAGTTAAAAAAAAACACAACAAAGTAGTTTCCTTAGAAGTTCTTGGGATGTTGAGAATTTTGCCTTTTTTTCTTAATATTAAAGATAATTGTTTCCTCCTCATGCTTGTAAGTTGTTTAGCATTATCTTCACACTGCTCCAATTTATTTTACTTATGGTTTTTTACAGAATTTGGTGGAAGGGATGAGAATCTAGAGTAAAATGGAAAGTGAAATCTCTCCATTGTGATTTATTTTTGCAGGACATGAAGGCAAGTTAGATGCTTCTTGGACTCCCTCTGAGAATGGTGGATGACGCATCCCATTTCAGACGACTCTACAGGCAACTTCAGAAAGCCAAACCTGGAGTCCCAGTGGATGATAGGCATTTTTAAATATTAAGGAAATTGGCTCCAGTTTACTTGAGTGAAAAACATTAGCTGATCTACTTGAGGTAAATGAAGTTTGAGAACTCAAAGGACAAAAATCACTTAAAGTAAAATAGCAGGGTGTTTGGGGATCAGCACAGCTGATGTTTTCCAAGCATTCGGCTACTATTACTCTATGTTTTAAAAATAAACCTGTTGAAAATAAATAAATAAATAAATACCCATTGGCTTAAATATAAGAGAAGCAGCAAAGGGTATGATCCTCATTACTTTGTAGTCACAACTTATAACCTATTACCTCTTCTATAACAATCAATGTATAAAGAATTGTTTGAAAAAGCACCTTGACACTGAAAGATGCTGACAAGCAGATTACTGAGAGGGAGGAAGAGATCAAAACCACCGTCAAAGATGCCACTTTAAGTGATTATGAAAACTCTAGATAAGGATGGCAACAGGTTTTTTTTGGCTTATTCATTAAGAATTCAAAGAAAATTCTATTATATATTTATAGTAATGTTAGCTAGCTTCTCCCTTTATTTTTAAAAATAGGTTTATATTTTTGTAATTTATATTTATATTGATGAAACACTTATATTACAAAAATATTGCCAAAAATCAGAAACATAACACTTTTTAAAAAAAGAAAATACATACCACCTGTAAAACCCAGACTTAACCTCTGCTGGTACAATCCCCTATTTATAAAAACGCTTTGTGTAGTTTTTGAGTTTTGTGTCTGTCCTTATCCTTGTTCACCCCCTTGTGGCCACGCTATGAAGAAGCCAAGAGCCGGGCAACAAAAAAGGAAGAGAGAAAAGCAAAGGGACTGGATAATAAACTGATGACCTCACTTTAACAGTATTTTCCATAATTGAGATAAGTAGGTCTGCCTGAAATCTATATTGGCCAAGATATTGGCAGGAAATAGATGCAAGGCTTGAAGGGGTTATTGTAAATGATCCCTTCATTACAGTTTCTTGCAAGTATGGGCAGAAGTAAGGGAAACTGAATAATAAGGTGTCCTCCATATACCTCCTATTGGCGAACCCAACTGGAAGCTCCCAGAGGTCAAAGGAACCAAGTTTTTGCAATCCTTCAAGATCCAGCCTTCCAAGGCACAAAGCAGAGTAGAGGCTAGAAAGTGGATCTGGCTGGGCAAACAGAGCAAGTCCAGTGCAAAATTTTTTTGAAATATTTCATTATAAGTATAGTTTCTTTTATTAGGCATCAGTCCAAGGGATACATTATGGAATAACTCTTGTATACAGTTGAATACCTATGTAGTTCCTGTGGTCTACCTGGAAAACACCAGAGGTCATAGAATTTCACACCGCCAGAAAGCATTGTTTAGGCTTCTCTACTTCATCTATGCTGTAAAAATATCAGCCTTGCATTTGAGGGGTTCAAATCACTGGATTGTTTGGTATTAGAGTGACAATAAGGTAGGGGAAAAGAGAAAAGGGATGCAGCGAGCTTAGTTGCTGTTTGCAGCTGGTCCTCTTCCACTCTTTGCTCCCTGTAAAAAGGAAACTCCCCGGTTCCTACTTGAGGTGTGAAGACCAACACGGATTACTTATTAATCAAATTGAACATGTGTCTAAGACACCAACAAAGCAGGGTCACCAAAAATATGTGAATTATCAGAAAATTTGGGGATGAAGCTATTTTTATTTCAGCATATTTGTAATTTTTGTGTCATTTTAGAAAAGTGAAATTTTATTTCATAGTTTAGAGTATTTTTGAGGCGTCGTGGTAGTGGATAGCGTTGTAGCACAGGATAACCTTTTTACAGTAGCCCTGCTTCTTCCAACGGTCAAATGTGAAGAAATGGCTACATTCAGAGGGAAAGTACCTCCAATTGGCGGTTGCTGATGCTCAGGACACTACAGAATATGCTTGGCCCCAGCTGCTGCCTCTCTATCTCTTGCCAGGTAGAGACTCATCTCTTGTATCCCTTTCCCCAATTTTTATTTTTCTTTGGGAGGCCAAGTCTAAAGAGTTCACAGGGCAAAAACATGCACTCCCTTCGATAATCTTCAACAGAGATTTGTAAGAGACGGCAACGTTTATGGCCAAGAGAAACCGGGGGCAAGTTCCTTCCCTTTGTACCATCAAGAAAATGGAAAAGATTGGAGCGGATGATCTCTGAAATCTCGGTTTAGCCCCCATGATCAACATTGGCAGTCCCTCACCCCCAACGCTGTTATGTTTACGGTAAAGCATTCAAATCAGAACGAAGGATGTAGTACCTGATAAAGGTCCCTCAACTCTTGCTTTTTCACCAGAGGCAACCCTTAGCAAATAGTTCACGTATTTTTCTAGCTGTTTTCTATGCCGAAACATTATCTCCTTTAAACATACAAATGGGAGACTTCATCTCACACGTCTTAGGGAATCTCTAGAATTTCTTCTTTTTTTTTTAGAACTTTTTAAAAAATATTTTTTAATATGTATATATTTTAAATGTTTATTGAGTTTTGAGGGAGAGAGAGCGCGAGCAGGGGAGGGGCAGAGAGAGAGGGAGACACAGAAGTCCAATCATGTTCAGCCTCTGAGCTGACAACATAGAGTCGGAGGCAGGGCTCAAACTCAGGAACTCTGAGATCAAGACCTGAGCCAAAGTTGGATGCTTAACTGACTGAGCCACCCAGGCGCCCCTTTTTAGAACTTTTTTAAACGCTCTCTTCTGGGCCTGTTTCTCCAGAGCCAGGGCCTCATTTGCAGACACTACTTCAGATCGTCGTCGCTTTCAGTCTTAACGTCTTTTACTCCAGCGCGACCCCGGCTGCCACAGCAACACACTTCACCACTTTCACTTTGTGGGGGGGCCCCCCTTTCCGAGGCACTTGACACTTTCCTCAGACCGCATTCCAATCTCGAGCGCGGGGAGTTCGCGGAAGTACCTTGCCTCATTTCCGCCTCGCAAAGCGATTGGCCCAAGAGTCCTTCCCTCGGGTTTGAGCCCACAGCTCGCGCCAAGACCCGGCGCGCAGTGATGACGACATCGGGCCGCGGCGGCGACGACTGGGAGACTGGGAAGGCTTCCGGGGCCGGTCTGGCCGCTGAGAGCCGCTGTCATGGCGGCCATTCTGTGGGGCTTCTTTTTCGTCCTTCTGCTGTTGCTATCAGGGGATACCCAGAGCTCGGAGCTGCCTGGGGCTACGGCCGATGGGTCAGGAGGGATTGGGGTCGGCATAGGAGATCGCTTCAAGATTGAGGGACGTGCGGTTGTTCCAGGGGTGAAGCCCCAGGATTGGATCTCGGCAGCCCGAGTGCTGGTAGACGGAGAAGAGCACGTCGGGTTCCTTAAGTGAGCATCCTGTGGGCAGCGGGAAAGAGGTTGGCGTGGAAGCCGGAAGGGAATTCCCTCTAGGAGAGCCAGGTGTCAGGAGCTGACGACGTCGCTGTCGGAGGGTGAAGGGGCGGGCGCCGTTAGCGGTGTGTGCTGGGAGACCTTGGGGGGGGGGGGCAACCCGACGCTTTTCCCCCCCGTTTCCCCCTCACTCTACTCCCTGGACCTCGGAAATGAGGATGGCAGGTGCTTGCCCCCGGGCCAGCGCAGTGGGGTCAGTTTTCTTCAATTCCATTTTTGCCACATACGGGGTCGACCTCTCTTGGGCACTGGGGACAGGTGGGCCCCTTGTTTGTCTCATGCTGAATTCTTTGCATCTCATCTAGCTTCCATGGAATCTGGCCTTTTTTTTTTTTTTTTGCATTCGTTTCAGTCTTTTGGCAGCTTGATTTGTGTAGAAAGATGCTAAAAACAAGTGGGAATTCTCAAAGCCCAAAGGGACTTCTATGATGGCAAAGATGGGAGGCTAACGTTGCCGCTTCTCAAATTAATGGGCCCTGAAGTCCCTAATCAAAGCACCGGTTTTTTTTGCCTGGAGGTGGGATTGTTGTTCTTTTTTTTACAGTTGAATTCATCGAGGGATTTGCAACATTACACTTGCTGGTATTTATGTGAGACTGGGGTTTCTCTACATTTGCTTATAAGCTTCTGTCTTTTCTAGCTATTAGCAGAATAGGATTTCAGCCTATATTAAAGGACCTGGTGAATTTATTAGCACTCCAGTTTTGCAGCAGCCTGCTTTTCAGATGTTTAGGCACAAATGTGATGTTTTGTATCTTTCAATCGCTTCTTGGGAGGTGAAACTACAAACTGAAAGAAAATATTTAGGAAAGGAAATGTTTCTCTGATAGGTTTGTCCATCAGCAAATGATATTTGAAACCCAGACAACTTAAATGTGGACACTTCTAAATCTGATTTGCAGATATTCAGATCATCCAGGTGCTGTTGAATGAGAATTTGAATCCCAGATTAATAGATAATGACAACAAGGTTACAATCAGTATTTTGATGCTATTTGTCTTTGCGAATCTGGTATTCTTTAGAGTTTGCCCTAAGTAATGATGTTTTAATGAAAAAACTCTCTTAAGCCTTGGAAAACTAGCCTAAGTTGACCATTTGGCTTCTCTTTTCTGCAGTATATAATTACTTTAAAAACCATAAAATTTTTTTTTAATTTTAAAATAATGTGTATGCTGTGGCACCTGGGTGGCTCAGTTGGTTAAGCCTTGGACTCTTGATCTCAGCTCAGGTCTTGATCTTATGTTTTTTTAGTTCAAGCCTGGCATTGGGCTTCACACTGGGCTTGAAACCTACTTAAAAAAAATTAAAATATGTATAAATATTCTGTTTATTGAAGAAAACATAACAAGTTAGGGGTAGCAAGCCTTAACATTTTGTTGTATATTTTGCAGTCTTTTTGTAATCATATGACCTGTTTTTAATAGTAAAATATATAGTACTTTGTAACCTGTTTTTTTTTTTTTTCCGGTTAATATTTTGTGAGCAGCTTCTGATACCATTTCATGTTCTTCCATTTGTATGTAGAAAGCTTAAAATTAATGTGAGGAGCTTATGGTGGGAAACTTGTCCAAAGAGGGATAGGTAATTTTTCTTGTACATGTTATGCATAACTAGCATGCAGTTTTATGTTTGTTGGAGGTGGCATCGGTCTTGGCTAATGGAGATGAGGGGAGTTTTGACTGAGGATGCTTCGTGCCACTTCTTGCTCTCATCACTGTGTACATAAATCATAATCTATTTAGACATCTTCTTTTTGGGGTCATTTAGGTAGTTTTCAGTTTTTTGACATAGTAAAATTCTGCACGATACTTTTTTGGAACTTTTTATTATGGAAAATTGGAGGCATACGCTAAAATAAACAGTAGTTTAGTGAATACTTAGGTACACATCCCAGTCTACCATTTTTTTTTAGTGTCTCCTCTGTACTTAATTTTTTTCCCTGGAATATTTAAATATGACCCTAAACACCATATAATTTCACGTGAAAAAACATAATTATGTGTCTCTAAAAGATAAGGGCTTGAAAAAACCCCCACAATACTATTACTGATTTAATAAAGTAAATAATAGTGCTATAACTTCATCTAATACCTCGTTCATTTATCTGAAAAATGCTTTTATGTATTTAAATCAGGATCCAACAAGGCTTACATATTGCAGAGTCCATTTGTAAAACCAAGTTTTAAAATTTCATTATAAAATTTGTATATTATCTTTCTAAAGTAAAATATTTACTGTAGGTTGAAAAATAGATTTGCTTTTTCCTTTGGGCAGTTCTGTTATTTGCATTGCACAGTCATTGCTTTAATTAATTTTTTCTGGACCTAGAAAAATGCTTTGAAATTTTGTTCACTGAGGGTCCTGTGAAGAAGCAGAAGATACACTCAAATTAGAATAATTCCAGGAAAGTCGAATGAAAGGATTAAACAGTATAGTCGTGGTGTAGGGAAACCAGATTTTACAGTACTCTAGAGTTTACAGCCTCAAGGCTATTATCACCTCTGAGCTTGAAGGATGTAGGGGAAGTAAAGTTTACTGGGACGTAGAAGAAAGGACTGCCTTGAGAGGAGCAGTGTCACTTGACAAAACAAGTCACAGGTGGCTTCTCAGGGAGAAAGCTGGGGAAAAATATGCTAAGCTCATGTTCTTTCTTTCCTTCCTCCAGTCTGCAAAGAGAAGGGTGGAGAGTGGGTCCGAAGGGCAAATGAAAGACATCCAGCCCAGTAATAAGTGAACTTGATGTTTTACTTTTTTTTTTATGTTTATTTATTTGAGAGAGAGTGGGGGAGGGGCAGAGAGAAAGAGAATCCCAAGCAGGCTCCACAATATCAGCACAGAGCCCGACGAGGGGCTTGATCCCACAAACTGTGAGATCATGACATGAACTGAAATCAAGAGTTGGACGCTTAACCGACTGAGATTCCCAGGCACGCTGGTGTCTTTATTTCGATTCTGTTTTAGTTTAGTTTGTATTTTGAAGTAGCAAGGAATATGTTTTCCTCTTACATTTTAGTAAATATTGTGCATGTTGCAGAATCAATTACTGCTTTAGCTTTGAGAGAGTCTAATGATTTAAGAAAGATTATTTAATATATTATGCTGAGAATTATCTGATAAAGCCAATCCTTTTAGGATCATTTGTTTCCTAAAACAGAAACTTCTTTTTCCTCAGAATGTCAGTTTTCATTATCAAAACAAATTAATTTTGATCTATGAACCTGAAATTATCAGCTCTTGATGGGATGGTTTTCTAAGTCTAGAAGACTTAGAAGAAATCATTAAGGAAAAGGCAGGTGGTTTTAACTACATAAACATGTTAGACTTTTAAAAAAAAATTTTTTTTTAACGTTTTATTTATTTTTGAGACAGGGAGAGACAGAGCATGAACAGGGGAGGGTCAGAGAGAGGGAGACACAGAATCTGAAACAGGCTCCAGGCTCTGAGCTGTCAGCACAGAGCCCGATGCGGGGCTCGAACTCACGGACTGCGAGATCATGACCTGAGCTGAAGTCGGCCGCTTAACTAACTGAGGCACCCAGGCGCCCCTGTTAGACTTTTATATATCCAAACTAAAGTAACCAAAGTAGATGGGAGCTATTTGTAACAAGTGGAACAAATGGTACTTAATACCCCATTTTTTAGAAAGAAAGACAACAAAATGCAAACAAAAACTAGAAAAAAAAGCCATTTATTTTTAAAAATCAATTAATTTATTGTTTAATATACGTCCAAGTTAGCATATAGTGCAACAGTGATTTCAGGAGTAGATTCCTTAATGCCCCTTACCCATTTAGCCCACCCCGCCTCCCACAACCCCTCCAGTAACTCTCTGTTCTCCATATTTAAGAGTCTTTTATGTTTTGTCCCCCTCCCTGTTTTCGTATTGTTTTTGCTTCTTTCCCTTATGTTCATCTGTTTTATATCTTAAATTTCTCATATGAATGAAGTCCTATGATATTTATCTTTCTCTCACTGGCTAATTTCGCTTAGCATAATACCCTCTAGTTCCATCCACGTAGTTGCAAATAGCAAGATTTCATTCTTTTTGATTGTTGAGTAATACTCCATTGTATATGTATATATATACCATATCTTCTTTGTCCATTCATCTATCAGTGGACATTTGGGCTCTTTCCATACTTTGACTATTGTTGATAGTGCTGCTGTAAACATTGGGGTGCATGTGCCCCTTCAAAACAGCACACATGTATCCCTTGGGTAAATACCTAGTAGTGCAATTGCTGGGTCGTAGGGTAGTTCTATTTTAATTTTTTGAGGAACCTCCATACCGTTTTCCAGAGTGGCTGCACCAGCTTGCATTCCCACCAGCAATGCAAAAGAGATCCTCTTTCTCTGCATCCTCACCAACATCTGTTGTTGACTGAGTTGATAATGTTTGCCATTCTGACAGGTGTGAAGTGGTATCTCATTGTGGTTTTGATTTCTATTTCCCTGATGATGAGTGATGTTGAACATTTTTTCGTGTGTCGGTTGGCCATCTGGATGTCTTCTTTGGAGAAGTGTCTATACATGTCTTTTGCCCATTTCTTCACTGGATTATTTGGGTTTTGGGTGTTGAGTTTGATAAGTTCTTTATAGATTTTGGATACTAACCCTTCATCTGATGTGTCATTTGAAAATATCTTCCATTCCGTCAGTTGCCTTTTAGTTTTGCAGATTGTTTCCTTCGCTGTGCAGAAGCTTTCTTATTTTGATGAGGTCCCAGTAGTTCATTTTTGCTTTTGTTTCCCTTGCCTCTGGAGACGTGTTGAGTAAAGTTGCTGCGGCTGAGGTCAAAGAGATTTTTGCCTGCTTTCTCCTCGAGGATTTTGATGGCTTCCTGTCTTACATTTAGGTCTCTCATCCATTTTGAGTTTATTTTTGTGTGTGCTGTAAGAAAGTGGTTCACGTTCATTTTTCTGCATGTCTGTGTCCAGTTTTCCCAACACCAGTTGCTGGAAGAGACTGTCTTTATTCCATTGGCTATTGTTTCCTGGTTTGTCAAAGATTAGTTTGTGGGTCCATTTCTGGGTTTTCTATTCTGTTCCTTTGATCTGAGTATCTGTTTTTGTGCCAGCCATTTTTTTTTTAATTAAGAAGTTGTTGCAGGGTATTGCAAAATGGGAACCCTAATACTGTAGTAATAATGTAAAGTGGTAATTTCCCTTGAATGAAGATATGGCTTCAGAATTGGAACTGTGTTCCTGTTATATCACTGTCGCATAGAAGGAATTAGAAGTATTTTCTATGTCAGGATTCTTTGCTCCTGTGGAGTGCTCTGGGCTATTTTCAGAAGTCTGGCAGTGTGATTATGGAAGCTGAAGTGTAGGGACAATTCTTGCCAGTTTTTTGTGGGGTTTTGTTTGTTTGTTTTTTCTTTTGCTAATTGCTCTGAACGTCATTTTGGGGGGAGTTGATTTAGGAGTTAACATGATTTAAAAGAAGAATACAAGCTATTGATCCAAAGTGTCTAAATACGATTTTCATTTTTCTAGGACAGATGGGAGTTTTGTGGTTCATGATATACCTTCTGGATCTTATGTAGTAGAAGTTATATCTCCAGCTTACAGGTTTGATCCTGTCCGAGTGGATATCACTTCAAAAGGAAAAATGAGGTAAGGGTACCTGATGTAGTTTTTACTAAAGGATAGACTACTGAATACCTCCTATATTCCTTTTGGGTTTTATAGTTAGGATTGAAAAGTTTTCTCATTTAAACTACAGGTATTCCTTAAAACAATTAAAATATCCTTATATTGTTTTTAATTAAAAAATTTTTCTCACTCTGTTCCCCCTAAAATATCCTTATATTGATATGTGTGTGTGCGTGTATGTGTGTGTGTGTGTGTGTGTGTGTGTGTGTGTGTGTGTTTTGAGAGAGAGGATGCAAGTGAGCAAGAGGCAGAGAGAGAGAGAGAGAATCCCATGAGGGGGCAGAGAGAGGGGTGGGGGAGAGAGAGAGAGAAAAGCGGCTTTTACCCAAAGCAGGGCTGGTGTTCACCTGAAGCAGGCTCACCTGATTGGGACTCAAACTCACAAACTATGAGATCGTGACCTGAGCTGAATGAAGTCAGATACTTAACGACTGAGCCACCCAGGTGCCCTCCTTATATTGTTTTAATCTGTGCATTGATAATATTATAAAGTTGAACTTCCTCCTTCTCTGCTTTAAAATTTATTTTAAAGCTCCTTTATATGAGTATATAGAGAAGAGGCAAGATTACCTACTATGAGAGCAAAAGCCCTATAGAAGTTGTAATTGAAATGGGATTCCTAAAGTGGGAAATAATTTAACTTTTCTAAATTAGAAATATTAATCGTCCCCTGTTTCTCACTGGGATATTTTCATAATACCCTTAATACCTATGTAATAGTTGTATTGATCTAGAAATTTCTACAGTTCGTTCTTTCTGAAATATTTAGTGTGCAGTGGAAATTTGGTTTTATTTGAGAAAACTGATTATATTGTAAGTTTATATCTATGTGAGGATCATGATAAGAAGAGAAGAAAGGGCAGTATCAGAGGCTGGCAGACTAGGAAAAAATTTCAGAATTTCTAAGTAGATGAACACATGCTTTGAAGTTGAGGAGAAAAGAATGCTGGACAAATTCAGGCTGTGTGTGGAATACCACAAATCCATTTGCAGTTGGAATCCGTTGTATAGATGTCCACAGTGTTCAGATTCCTTCTGTTGTAACTCCAGTTTATTGTTTTATTTTTTTTTTTTATTGTCCCATGCCAGTAGTTGTCTCTTTGGCCTAATGACCAGGAAATATATGAAACAATTTTATTTATTTGCTTTTTTTTTCTAGCTTTATTGAAGTATGATGGCACATATGAAAGAATTTTGAGTGGTTATGTCTCTTCTTTGCAAAATAACTCTTTGTTGCAGTAATAAAGCACAGGTCTCGCAAAGGCAAAAATAATTTTGGGGTTCGAGGAACTCTGTTTTATGACTGACCTTTTTGGTATATGTTCCAAAAATATTTAGGTTGATTTGTAGAGACTCCAAGTTGAGCTGATCTAATAGAGATATGTTCAGTTAGTACCATAATATTTACATTGGCATTAATGTTTATGCCTAAAATGTTTTCTTCTTTCTTTGCCTTTTTTGGTTTTTTATGGACATTGAAAGTTTGAAAAGTATAATATGTAAATATGGTATAGTTCACATAGAGTGAGCCACACGTAGAACTGTCTCATCCTTTATATCAGCTGAATATTAGTCCATTGATGCTGATGCCCATTAATGGACAGGTAGGGGTTTTTTTCTCCTCTTTTAACATGTGTGGTGAACAGAGATGATTATTTGGTAGTAATTTAAATTCTTGACATTATCATGAAACTAATGATGCCACTAAGAATACATTCTTTAAAAACAAATTACTTTCCCCCCATTTGAAGTTAAATTGTTGTCTTAGAATAGTCTAGTTTGTCCAAATTCTAATCGTATTTCTTGCTGTTGGCTATTTAGAGCAAGGGTGAAGCTTGAACTGAAGGTAATGTCTTGTAAATATGTTTATAAATATTTTTTGATAGAATAAATGAATTGTTTCAGAGTAGATGAACCTTATTAGGTATCAAATTTCTCATGTCTTAAAGGCATAAAGATTTTTAAGGAAATATATAGGTAAAATTCTAATGTTAAATTTAAACTTTAAAGGACTTATGACTTTGTATATATTTTAGAATTGGAAGCTTGGAGATGGGTGGGTGTGTTGATTGCACTATACTTATATGCACATTTAAGTTTTTTTTTTTAATATTGAAAACAGTACTGGAGGAAATGAGTTGTTAAAAGGGGATATTTGTCTGTTAACACCTATAATTTTTATTTACTTTTGCTCTGAATTTTGCATTAAGTAGTTTAAGCAAATAGAAATATTTTTCTGTATATAAAGTTTTTTGCTTTTTGCTTTGGGTAAAGAGTACTTCCTGCTTTAGCATTTAAGGACTGGTTGCAGCAGTGGGATTCATATTCTCAGTTCCATTCCTGATGATTGGATGCCTGAAGCATAGGTAAAAAAACGAGGCTCTTATAATTTTAATAATTGGGGGTGGAACAAAATAGAGAGCAGAGTGGGATTCATATAAAATCCTCATATTCTTGACCAATATTTTGTAAGCATGCATGGTAACATGACAGACATTTCCTTTTAAATATATAGCTCCCAGAAGAGCAAGGGAAATCCCTGGGGGACAAACCATAAACCACTTTCCTACCTGGGGGTTTTGATATTCTAACCAAAATGCTTAGATTTTATTAGCAGTATGTAGGTAAGAGGTAAGCCTTAGGCTTGCTTTGGGCGAGAATTAGATCTAAGACTCGATTCCCCCTTTGACTCTTGGCATTAAAATCCACTAGTCTCCCAATCTAGCCCTGGCCTTTTGAAGGGGAAAATCTCTCCTGAAATTTGATAGTCACAGTCCTCCCTCACTGAAATTTGCGGTGTGAACTTATTACTTCCTGCATGATCCAGAAACTTTCAAGCTGTGCAATTAACAAGATCATCCCTGGTCATAATCCTGAACTCCTGGTGAAGACAAATGCATAAACTCTCTGTAGGGAGATATTCTCTTTTCAGGCCCACACATAAATAAAATTATCAAATACCCAAGAAAACAATGTACATTGAGTCAGCAGATGAATTAGATATATAAGAACCTTATATAACAGGATTATTGGATATGGACTATGAAATAGTTTAAAGTATATTTAAAATGCCTAAACAAATAAAAGATCTATTGTTGTAAGAGTAAGATACTACAAAAACAGACCATTGATATTTGAAAAAGAATAAAATAGAACTTCTACAATAAATACAGGCTTTGGAATACAAAATTCAATGCATATGTTAAACAACTGAACAGAGGTTTGGTGAACTGGAAGACAGATAGGAAAAAAGTTACCCAGAATACAGTACACATAAAGGAATGGGCACTGTGAAAGAATTTAACAAGATGCAGAGTAAAAAATGAAAAGGTCTAGAGGCACCTAGGTGGCTCAGTTGAGTGTCCGACTTTGGCTCAGGTCATGAACTCACGGTTCGTGAGTTTGAGCTCCACATTGGGCTTGCTGCTGTCAGGCTGTCAGCCTGTCAGCTCAGAGCTGGCTTTGGATCTGGTCTCCCCCCTCCCCTCCCCTGCTTGTGCTCTGCCAAAAATTTAAAAAAAGAAAGAAAGAAAAAGTTCTAACTGGTGTCAAATAGAAGTTCAGGGAGGAAATGAGAGAGAAAAGAGGAGGTAGTTTTCAAAAAGTAGACTGGAACATGTATGAACATGTTGAGAGTTTCGATTAAAATTAGTGACATCTCGGGGGCGCCTGGGTGGCGCAGTCAGCTAAGCGTCCGACTTCAGCCAGGTCACGATCTCGCGGTCCGTGAGTTCGAGCCCCGCGTCAGGCTCTGGGCTGGTAGCTCGGAGCCTGGAGCCTGTTTCCGATTCTGTGTCTCCCTCTCTCTCTGCCCCTCCCTCGTTCATGCTCTGTCTCTCTCTGTCCCAAAAATAAATAAAAAACGTTGAAAATTAGTGACATCTCTGGTGAAAATGTAGTGTTACCTATGGTACTTTTGCAGGACTTTCTTAAATCATAATTTTTTTCTGCAAAATTTTAGACTTAAAAATTGGGTGTGCTCATTAATGCATATCTCAGACAGCCAAAGAAATAAAATACAACATTTTTGTATATTTATAACAAAATTAATTTATTATTAAATATAATCAAAGAGCTTTAGAGTTAGAAGAATTCTAAAAGAGCTTTTGATATATCCAGAGAAGAACTTGTCTAGCCCCACAGGACTAGGTAATAACAAGAGTTACAGCTAGAAACTAAGTCTCTCTCTCTCTCTACATTTTGCTAAATATTTTAGAAATACAGATAAAGCTACTTTAATCCAATTTTTAAGATCAAAAGTTTAGATGCCAAAGCATTTTAGAAAAATGGTAATTTTAAAGGTAATTATAAGGCATTGTTAATATAAGCAGTTCTTTTAACTAGTAATGTTTTTGATAAAATTACTGATGCTTTTTTCATGTTGCTTCATCAGAGCAAGATATGTGAATTACATCAAAACATCAGAAGTGGTCAGACTTCCCTATCCTCTCCAAATGAAATCTTCAGGCCCACCTTCTTACTTTATTAAAAGGGAATCGTGGGGCTGGACAGACTTTCTAATGAACCCAATGGTATGTATCAGGCTACAGTTAAACATCTTTACAAATCTCTAATTTGAATCTAGGAATTTGAAAATTTCTAGCCCCTCTGAGAAAGAAAGCTGAGGTCAGATTGTTAGATGAAAGGATAATTGTGAAGTTTATTGATTTCATAAAAATAGTAGCTTTAGGAATACTAATGAAAAGAATATGGTGAGAATTGCACAATAGATTTGATATTGAAATGTGCAACAGGAATGGGATAAATACTTATTTATGATGAAATGTTTTAAAATTTAAATGGAATAAGAGTATGTGGTAAGTCCCATGGAGTTAGCAGTCTCATCCTTCATACTACCTGCATGTAAGCTCACTGATGAATGTGCCATCATTTATTAATCAGCTACTATTGATGGCTTGAGTAAGGGTCTTTCTCCTTTTTTCACATGTGTGGTAAACAGAGAATTTTTTCTGTGGTAATTTAAATCCCTGGTATGAAGTGCTCGCTTCGGCAGCACATATACTAAATCCCTGGTATGAAAATGATGTTATGGTATCCATTAATAATAAATCACTAATAGAATACATTCTTTAGAAACAAATTGACTTTTTTTTCCTGCTTCTGGAAGTTGAATTATTATCTTGTAATTGTCTAAGTGGTGATCATAGTCCTTGCTGATGGCTATTTAGATCACAAACAGGAATATTTGGGGACTGTACATTTTTTGAGAGGAATAAATAGTGCCTAGAATCTGCTATCAGGAGTAAAGAAGCAGGAAGGTAGAGTGGATAGGAGAAACCAGCAATGAGGTTCCAAAGTTTATTGAGAAATAGATTCCATGTTCTCATTTCTGAAATTCATGGAAACATATACAGTGCTGAAGCTTCTAGGTCATTTTTCAAAACTAGTCACCTAGTACTATATTGCAGTCTTGAGAGAATGTACATTAAACGGGCAATATAATATTTTCTTCAAGAACCATAAAGTCATCTGGAAAGAGACCAGCTGGGTCGCTATTCCCAATGCCAGACTGCAAATTGAAGAAAGTGAATAGATAGTTACGTTTGCAAATGGTTTGTGTTAAAACTGTAAGCACAAATATAAAGCGAGGTGTCTATAAATTCCAAATCCACATAGATAAGGCTCTTCTCTACAGTAGTCAGACATTGATTAGCGCCTGTATCATACAGGCTGAATGAGTAGATTTGAGGTGGTGCTGCTAGGTTTATTCTATATATAACATATGAATCTTTAATTTCATCATGGGTTGTTAAATGCAGATTTTATTCTGCCGTTACAGGGGAAAAACATTTTCTGGATTTCTTTTTTTCTTCCATAGGTTATGATGATGGTTCTTCCATTACTGATATTTGTGCTTCTGCCCAAAGTGGTCAACACAAGTGATCCTGACATGAGACGGGTAAGGTGATTGCCCCCACTGTGAATTTTTGAACCATATTCCAATGCCTGAATCATTCACTGTGGCTGAATGGCTTTGATTTTTTAGCTTTATCCTAATTCCCAAGCCAAATTCATTCAGAGGTTGTATTAATACAGTATTATGTTCCTGGTATTAGTTAGTTGTTTCCATTGGACCAGATAAATTCAGTTGGTTCTGCCTGATAAAAGCCTGGGTCTCTTCGTACAGCTAAAACACTGCTTAGTACTGCTCTCTTTGTGCCTCACTTGTTAAATAGTTGAAATGCATAATAATCCTGGTAGTCCAATCCAAATAGTTTGCAAAATGATAGCTTCTTACAATTTACCTTTACTTTACAAAACTCTTCAGAGTACACATTTAGTTTATGTGTTCAGACACACACGCACACAAATTTGGATAACCAAGGGAAGAAAATAGAATAGCGACTTCCAGACTCTTTACCCCCAAATTATACTGGTTTGGCAATGGGCAGAGGATTGCCAAATAAGATGCTTCAAATTTAGTGCCACTACTTTGTGTCTCTGAAATACTGGCTTCCATAAAATCTTCAGAATTTTTTTTAAACCATTGTTTTTCTTCCACCTGGAAATGATTAACAAATACCTCCTGAGTTCTAAGTTTTTCCACTGTATGTAATATATTGATGTGTTGACACCTTATTTTTGCTGAATGAGCATTTATTAATCAATGTTTAGGTTATGGATACTGGGGATACAAAAATGAATTGTATATCATCCCTGTTGCCAATGAGTTCAGAGTCAAGAGTAGGAAATAGCATGGCTTTATAAAATACTTTCTCTTGCTGTCAGAGGATTGTGGGTGTATGGGTGAGGGAGTGTATTTGTGTTTTAAATGGGAAAATAAGATATGCATAAAATAAATAAAAATACTTGCTGAGGTAGTAGGTGATTAAGTTCTGTAGAAGGCAAGGCATTTTATTCCAAGCTGGAACAGCAGAAAAAGCTTCATGATTAAAGAAAGTTTTAAGATATTTCATAATGTCTCATTGCCAAATTTGACATCTTTGCTTCAGTGTTGGTCAGAAAGTATACATCCTATGTAATCCTGGTATCTGTTAAGCCAGGTAACTCTCTGTGGCATCAATAGAAGGAAACATTAGAGGTCACATTGGATTAAAAGTTCATTCCTTGCAAAGTGCTTTGCACATAGTAAGCAGTATAAAAAGTTCTTTATTCAAGAGCTTCAGAATTGAACAGATTAAAACATAGATTTGATGATATATTTTTGCAGGGTCTCAAGACTTGTTACAATATATATTTGATTATGAGGGCATGTTAACTTTTTTTTCGGGGGGAGCATGTTAACATTTTTGATTTATGCTTATAATGTTTCTTTTCCTGTCCATATCTGTAAAAGCACATTCTCCTTGAGAACCCATGTATAAATTCTACCTTTGGAGAGAAAGCCTAAGCTAATATCCTAGTGGTGTCCAACTTTACATGAGAGATAATATAATATTTGCTATTTTTTCCATGTGTGAACTAATACTATTTTAAGTTCATTTTTGGAATGTTACACAAAATTCATATGTAGCATATATTACATCAATATTGTTGAAGGTAGAACAATACTTTATTGATTGTTGGCTAAATAGAGAGAGGACAAAACCTCAAAATAAAAGTGCCAGATCCTTATGAGGTCCTGCCAGTGACTTGTTTGTAACATTTTTATTGCTGGCTTTAGATGCTGTTAAGGTCCATAGTAGTATTCATAGATTTACTACTAAGGGCCTTAGGAATTAAGTGTTGGAAATGCTGTAGTTATTTTCCGAACTTTTCTAATAGCCTTGATATATAATTAAAGATTGATACTCTTTTTTTAAATGATTTTTTATTTATTTGAGAGAGAGAGTGCGAGCAGGGGAGGGACAGAGAGAAAATCCCAAGCACGCTTTCGTGCTATTAGCACAGAGCCCCACACAGGGCTCAGACTCACAAACCATGAGATCATGATCTGAGCTAAAATCAACAGTTGACCACTTAACTGACCGAACCCCCCAGGCACCTCTGATATTCTTATTTATATGCATTTAAAGAAAGCATGAGTTTAAGAAAACACTCATTTAGGGGCGCCTGGGTGGCCCAGTAGGTTAAGTGTCCAGCTCTTGATTTCGGCTCAGGTCATGATTTCACAGTCATGAGATCGAGCCCCCTTAAGAGTCTCTCCCTTTGCCTCTCCCCTGGTTGTGTTCACACTGTCTCTCTCTCTCTCTCAAAAGGTAAAAAAAAAAATTTAAAAAGGAAAGAAAACACCCATTAAAACAGTAAGAAAGCATTTTTATTTATTTATTTATTTATTTATTTATTTATTTATTATTATTTAATGTTTATTTTTGAGAGAGAGAGAGAGAGCGAGTGAGCAGAGGAGGGGCAGAGAGAGAGGGAGACACAGAATCCAAAGCAGGGTCCAGGCTCTGAGCTGTCAGCACAGAGCCCAACATGGGGCTTGAACTCATGGACTGTGAAATCATGACCTGAGCCAAATTCGGCTGCTTAACCAACTGAGCCACCCAGGCGCCCCAGAAAGCATTTTAATCAGAAAACATAAAATAACGGGCACCTGGGTGGCTCGGTTGAGTGTCCACCTCTCAATTTTGGCTCAGGTCATAATCCTAGGGTCATGTGATTGAGCCCCATTTCAGGCTCAGCACTGAGCATGGAACTTATGGGACCTGCTTAGGATTCTCTCTTCCTTTGCCCCTCTCCCCACTTCATGGTGTCTCTCTCTCTCTCTCTCTCTCTCTCTCTCTCTCTGTCTCTCTCTCTCTCTCTTTCTCTTTCTAAAATTAAAAAAAGAAAAGCATAAAATGAGATGACAGGAATATGGTCACATATAATAATAGAAAGTACTGTTTATGAAAACATAAGCCAAATCAAACCCTAGGCAAGATTTATTGGACATTTATTAAAGGATCACAATGCTTAGTAGTATAAAGGAGGTATGAAACATGGTTTCTAAAAGGATACAGGAGTGCTGATTCATAGGGGCACATGTACCCCAATGTTTATATTTATAGCAGTGCTATCAACAATAGCCAAATTATCAAAAGAGCCCAAATGTCCATCAACTGATGAATGAATGAATCAAAAAGATGTGATTTATATACACAATGGAATGCCACTCAGCAATGAGAAAGAATGAAATCATGCCATTTGCAACAACGTGGATTGAACTAGAGGGTATTATGCTAAGTGAAATAAGTCAGTCAGAGAAAGACAGATATATGTTTTCACTCATATGTGGATCCTGAGAAACTTAACAGAAGACCATGGGGGAAGGGAAAGGGGAAAAATAGTTTCAAACAGAGAGGGTGGCCAACCATAAGAGACTCTTAAATACAGAGAACAAACCGAGGGTTGATGGGGGGAGTGGGGGCGGGCAGGGCTTGGGGAGGTGGGGAAAATGAGTGATGGGCATTGAGGAAGGCATTTGTTGGGATGAGCACTAGGTGTTGTATGTAAATGAAGAATCATGGGAATCTACTCCCAAAGCCAAGAGCACACTATGTACACTGTATGTTAGTTAACTTGACAATAAATTAGGTGAATGAAAGAAAGAGAAAAGGAAGAAAGAAAAAGAAAGAAAGAAGAAAAGAAAGAAACATGGTTTCTGAAGTCCTATTGGGTATAACATTGCTGAGAACCAGTAGCTCCTACTTGTTCTATTCCTCTTCTTCCTTGATGGAAATATTAGTTGTTAAATGACTTGAAGGATCCCAGTGCCTTTTGTATTATTGTACTTTGTCTTCTTGCAGGAGATGGAACAGTCAATGAATATGCTGAATTCCAACCATGAACTGCCTGATGTTTCTGAGTTCATGACAAGACTCTTCTCTTCAAAATCATCTGGCAAGTCGAGCAGCGGCAGCAGTAAAACAGGCAAAAGTGGGGCTGGCAAAAGGAGGTAGTTGGACAGTCCAGAGATAGCATTTGCACAGACATGGCCACACTGGGTGACATCCAAGCCTTGAGGGAAAACCGTGAAGCAACTACCTGTAAACTTGAGTCATCCTTAAAGTTGATCTCTTATAACTGTTGTGTGTGGTAATTCTTTAGCACGTGTTTTGTACTTGGTACACAAGAAAACCCAGCTTTCATCTTGTGTCTGTATTAGGTCAATATTGATGTCACTGAATTAATTACAGTGTCCTATAGAAAATGACATTAATAAATTATATGAAGTTCTATACATTATGTATATTAAAATGTCTTAATCCAGAGATAGAATTATCTTGTCATTTCTTCTTTACTTGATGTTTCTTTTATTCCAGACAGCTTTGTTCTTTCATTATATGAAGCTTGAAATTGATCTTTCCTATCTAAAAAGAAGTGGTTGCTATTTTTAGAGCAGCATGAACCATTGGGTTTTTTAATGGCCAGACCTTGAAGATTATCAGCCCTGCCCTGCATTTAACATTTCCTGATGTTTGAGGTCGAACCAAATTCTGATGTCTTAATTTGTGTTATTACAGTTAGTTTCAGAGTATGGATATATGAATTAGAGTAGATGTTACCAGTTTTTAAGTTTTTGTTGCCATCATTGGGATTCATTGAGTATCAGCTATGTGCTGTACTTCAAGGAGGGATTCAGAGATGGAGAATGTCAGTGGCTGTCCTCAACAGAGCTTATTATGGAAAGAGGAAGCCCAAATAGTAACAGGGAATGCGTAGCCAGGGGAAGGAAGTGCAGCAGTAGGAGAGCCTTTTGGAGACTAAGGATGGAAAATCAACCTTAGAGCTCCATGTTGTAACGTTGGTAGTGTAGCACAGGTACCTTTTAAATCCTCTCATCTCTCTCATCATTGATTTTCAGAGTTGTTGGAATGTAAATATTACTTTCCAATCAGGATTATCTCAAAAACTTTATGTCAATAAGTTATAAAAATTTCATACCTTTTGTTTTTAATTAAAAAGGAACTCAGACTGTTATAGTATTACTGTAGTAAAGGTCTCCTATTCTCTTCTATGATAAAGAACTCCCCTATTGCTTTCTTAAGGTTATTAAGTCTGCCAGAATGACAAAAAAATATTCCAAACTCTTATTTACCCTTTTGTAGTAGGTACAATTGTTCATTTTGAAATGAGGTTCATAGGTTTTCTTTTAAAGACATAAGCTTTGATACAGGACATTTTATTAGCTCATATAGTGTTTGTATTATTATATGCTAAAGTTACCAAACTGGTTAAGCTATGAATGATTAAGGGGGGAAACTGGGCAATGGTAGAACTAGGTAGGTCTTTGGAAATGGAGTCATTTATTGAAAATAACTTAAATATTAGAATGCTAGTTGAATGAAAGTTGCAATTTAAAGGAGACAGGATATAGTGAGAGTCATAGTTATATGACTGGAAATCATCTTGGAAAAATTTGAAAATTTGGGGTGTCAAAATTTGCACATAGAATATCTAATGACCAAAAAATTAAAAAGAACTTTCAAGGAAATTATTTCATATCTTAATTAAGAAAGTTTGTGGTTATTTTACATAGATTCTAAAACCATCTGAATATAATATATATACATCCCTTATATTGTGGAATATTATTATATCAGTTGTATATGAACATCTTATCTTTGCATGGAACCTTCGTCAAATGCTTATTGTGCTTACAGGTGAAGAAATTATTGTATTTTATTGGACAATATTGGGTTCAGTGCAAAGAGACTGTTTAGCTGCTAACTTGCATTTTGTGACTTTGGGCAAGTCACTTCCCTCTTTGAACCATATTTTATCTTGTTCATTGTTGTATTTCCAGCATTGAGCGTATATATAGGCACACAATAAATGTTTGTTGAATGAATAAAATAATGGGCCTTAAGTTTCCTCATCTGTAAATTGAAGGATTTGGATTAAACCTGTAAATTCCTTTTCAAGATCTAAAAATCCACTGTAGTTCTAACCTGGTCCTATTATTTCCTATCCACAAAAACCATATATCAGTGCCAAATTTTTTTTTTCCCCACTTCCTTTGATTCTTTTTGCTGTTATTCATCATTTGGAGGCAAAGTAATATTTTGCTCTTCTTTAGGGCCTTTCTTAGATTCAGTTTACATATATCTCCTAAATACAAGCTTTGTGTTTTAAAATTTTTCACATCTACTAAGTTAAACCTGAGTAGTGACTTTATGCAAAACAGATCTTTGTTGTCGTTTCTTGCCAGGAAGTCCTGAGTGCCCGGAATAACTTCCAGGGAGGATCCATACCTCCTAAGTTTTCAAGCAGTGTTTTAGGAGTCAAAACCTCAGGACTCACCTTGAGTCTGGTTAACATTTTGAAAAGATTCAGGATTTTACCTAGCTTGCCCAGAGTAGCAAAATATCTTATTTCTCTCTTATGTTTCCTCTAATGGGAGAGAAGAAGCAACCATTCACCATATTTTTCAGTAATTGGAAAGCTTTCAAGGTCCCGATGAGCAATGTCAATAATGTCATTTAAGTGGTCACTCAAACTTTCAGGAAGTGCTCAAAAAATCTATTGAAAATATTTTTATTGAATATCTTAGAAAATTAATCCAACTATTTTTATTTTTGTTTATTGGCTTCCAAGTTATGTATAGACCTGCTTTTGCATGTTTACAATTATTTATGTGCCACTTTGTATTTAAACCCAACAAAAATTCTAAGTACTAATCTCAAGGGAATACAATAGAAACTAGTGGCTAAATCCTTTAGTTCAGTTTAAGGAGTATGTTGAAACAGGACCTAGTTGTACTGTGCTCTTTTAGCATTGTATATATGATTGTTGTCATCATTTAGCATCAGATTTTTTTTAGTTTGTAAGGTATGTGAGAATAAAAGAACTATTTTAGAAAAAAAAAATCCTCCTAGGGGCCCCTGGGTGGCTCAGTTGGTTAAGTGTTGAACTTTAGCTCAGGTCATGATCTCATGGTTCATAGGTTCGAGCCCCGCATTGGGCTCTGTGCTGACAGCTCAGAGCCTGGACACTGCTTTGGATTCTGTGTCTCCCTCTCTCTCTGCTCCTCTCCTATTCACACTCTGTCTCTCAAAAGTAAATAAAGGTTAAAAAATTAAAAAAAAAAAAATCCCTCCTCAAATAGCCTCAAATATTAGCTTATCTCTTTTTTCTTTGTAACACAACTTTATTACAGGAGTGTAGGGGAACTGAAGCCATTCATGATGGCTACAGTCCAGTAGGATTGAGCCAGCCAGGCTAGCATGCCTGAGAACAGGGAGGAGTAAATTAAGAAGGTCAAGTAGTAAATAAGAGGAATGAGTAAAGGCATAAAAACTAGCTGTGCACAGCATTTCCAACAGAGAGCGTTTGATAGGGCATGTAATTCCATTAAAATTTAGTAAACTAGTAACTTTGAAGATTCATAAGTGTACCTCCTCAGGTAATTTTGAAATCAAGTTTTCCATATATATGAATGTAATGTACTCACTTTTAATGAGCTCCTACTACATATATTTGAGTATTTTAAAAACACTTCTAAATAACTAATTCTTTTCTAAAAAAATTAGAAAATATTTAGAATTAAATGATCATGAAAATTCAGCATGCAGAGTGAGAAATGGAATCATTCAGAAGTGTTATGAGATGATCCATAAAGGACCGTGAGAAGATGTATAAGGAAAGCTTCCTTGCAAAAAACTGCTATCATGGAGTCTTGTGCATTACACATAAGAAAGAAGGAGAAATACCATTTTGCGCTCATCTCTCCGCAGGACTGGATGGACCTGCCTTCCCACCCACAGCTGGTTGGACTGAGGGTGGGACTTCGCCAATCAGTTGGGTGGTACTGGATCAGAGAAAGTAGTAGGTTGACCCTGAGCCACAGGTAAGCAGAATCAACAGTGGAATCTACCAAAGTAAGGAATCCGACCCACAAAGAGGATAGCAAATGCCCAGGTAGGAGACCATGGTGACCCCCAGGGAAGGATGGAGAGAGTAGCTGCTGGATAACCTTTCAGGTGCATGGAGGCACACTTGGTCTTCTTGCAGTGGATTCTGTGAAGGCCTCTTGAATCCCTTCCCTCACTGCCTCTGCCCTAACCCCTTACTTATCAACTATCCTGACGAGGTGAGTCCTGTGTGCAGTTTTATCCTCTATAATAGGATACTCAAAGAAGGCTGAGAGAAAACGTGCCAGTGAGTGATACTCATATATTGGTTCTACTAACCTCATGACTATATCAATTAGATCTAATTTGGGAAGTATTGAAGGGTCTGTAATTTTTGCAGTTTGGTAAAGAGAATGCTGAGGGGTTCTCAAGTGCCTGTTAATCCCTTTAAAGCCAATGCTAATCAGCTGTGTACCACTCCATGCGGTCTGAGAAAGGAAATGGACTTAAATCGCAGCAGAAGGAATTTGTTGTGAAGAATTTCTTGGCACGGTAAACGAAATTGTGAAATGCTAGTGACTATGAGATTTGCTTTTCTTGGAGTTAACACACTGGGCAAAAAGTCACCTCTGAGGATGGCTTATATCTATACCCACCTGACAGTTCCCTATCCCAAAAAGTGAATTCTTTTTCCCCAGAATGTGAAGGACGGTAAGATAGATATTTTAATGGAGAAGGAAATGAGACATACCAGCAAAATTGGGCTGTGGAGAAGGGAGAGGAAAAACTGAAAATAAGCAATTTCCTTTCTTTAATGTACATCTATCTGTAGGGTTGTCATTCACTTTGCCCCTTGTAACTGGCTCTCCCCTGAGCACTGGGTGCAGCCCACAGGAGTATTCTCTCAGCAGCTGCGTTTGTGGCAGGTGGCCCTGCTTTTATGGGTATTGCTGATTTTTCTAGGAAGAGCATCTCACCCAGATTAGGCTGACGGCTGTTCCTTGAGAATTTGAAATTAAAACCGAGAGACTAGAGAAGAAATGGCAACGTATAAACTTGCAAGGTATTCATGGCTATGTATTCTGTCACACACACAAAAAGGGAAAACAGTTCCGAAGAGAAAAAAATAGAAAGGAACAGATGCACAGAGAGGAGCTGAAATGCAAGATGAATTTTGAGAACCGAACCTTTGTTCAAACTCTTTCCTGAGATGCCTGTGTTCTTGTCCCCGGGTTCCATGGAGCTCTGCTGGATCTTAAAATGTAGTGTTTCTGTGTTTTACTGTTCCAGAAGTTGTACAGTAGGTTTCTGTCACTTGAATCCAAGTGTCCTCATTTACACACTTTTCCAGAACTGACCAAAATGATCTCCAGCCTGCTGAAAGCCCCTCCTTTTCCCTCAGTCAGTGCCAAATTGACCGTGTTGCCTCCACGTCCGTCTTGAATGAATGGGTCCTATTGCTAATTTTCGGACCTTGGGAGAGTTACTTAACCTTTCTGAACCTCAGTTTTATCATGTGTAAAATAGGTCAAAAGCTTCAACTGTAAAATGGGGGAAATAACTGCTTCATGAGTAGAACTTTTCAGAAAACTTCGCAGGTATTATTTAATATCCACACCAACCCTATGCGTAAGTCCTCAGTAAAAGTTTGTAATTATTAGTATTTTCATATTTCAGATGAGGAAACAGAAGTTAAAAATTTCCCAGGCTCACCAACTGGTCCCCTGGTGTGAATCCTGCTATTTCCTCTAGGGCTTCTCACAAGCTAAACTAAAAAACTAAATATTTCTATACCCATAACCAACACGTAGATATACATCTATTCCAACTTGCCACCCTCTGCCTGCGTTTATTGGCATCATCTAGGGACTTGCCTTTCTCCTTCCAAACACTTCTCAGAGAGAAGCGTGGTGTAGTTAAGAGAAATTGACTTCCAAGAGAAAGCGGTTCTAGTCCTAGTCTCTAGTGCCTAGAGCTTCCAACACCGTGAGCCTAAAGATCTTTCTAAAGGCAAATCTTAAGGGTCACCCCCCTATTAAAATCCTTTGTGGACTCTCTATGGATTTTAGGTAACCCCCCACCCCCATTCACATTTTCTCCAGACTCACCTCTTGCACTTCCTTCCTGCATACATCTTAAGTTTTCCCACAGTTTACTGGATGCTTTATACTCCCTTTCACCTCTGATCTGGGCCTTTTCAAGTATTTCTTCATCTCAACTCGATGCCCCACCCCTATCCCATTCTCTTGTCTACCTCTTACATCTTCTTCAGGACTTAGTGTAGAAATTACGTTTGACAGAAATCTTCCAGATGCCCCCAAAGCTTAGATAAGAGTCTCTTTTCTGTCCCCCCCCCCCCTTCCTGCCTGTGCTTAAGCCATTAGAGCTCCTCAATTTATTGGATTGTCTTTTTACTTCTCTGTGTTCCCTCTCTGGACCCTAAGCTGCTTGGACTGTAAGGCATTAGTAATAGTCCTGTCCTCAAGGAAAGGTAGAAGGAATCTTAACTTCTCTTCTAAAATAATTCTGCGGTGGCTGCCATTTGCAACTGAACCTAGCTTCAACTTGCATTGTTGGGATCACAACTCAAATCATTAGGCAAAGATAGAGATCAGAGACTCATGGTGAATTAAGCTTCTTCTCAGGGAACCACAAAGATGGTTCCCCCCTCCAAAACCCAGAAACTTTGTCTTGCAACTATTTCCTATGTTAAGGTCTGCACATTCTTATTTAGTCAAGAATATATGCGAAGCATCTATACTATTGAATGTGCCAAGGGTTACTGGGTGAGAGAACACAGTTATGGACAAAATAGCATGATCTCTGGTTTCAGAGCTTAAGAGTTTAGTGGGAGAAATTGACACTAATCAAAACACATACTGATGTGTAATGAAAACCTTGATAGGTACTCCAAGGAAAATCCAAGCTGCCAGAAAAACTTATAACATGGGCACCTGGATGGGAGGGTAGAAGGCAAATGCAGTGACCTGTGAGGTAAGATGAAAGACTACGTGGGAATTAAGTAGGCTGAGGCTGAGAAGAAGGGGGATAAGAGTGAGGAGCTTCCCAGCCTGAGCTGAAGTAGAAGGGTGGTAGGCTCCAGAAGGAACTGAAAGAACAATGTAGATAAAGCACTTCCAGAGGAGGAGAGAGCACCTGGACGCCTGGGTAGGCAGAGGCCACCTGGAGGTGTCACAGGCCTGAATTTGCCTTATCTTCCCTTGGACATGCTTGCTCCTCTCGGGACAGATCATGAGGGAGAGGCCCATGTGTGGCGTTCCACAGTCACCTGGCTATGACTTATTACTGATAATCAGTCTGAGCAAACTGAGGAACATGAAAATCATCGCCCCAAACTCTTTAGTTGAAATATCAGGGTCCCCCAAATATTGAGATAGTATGTTAATTGGAAGAAAAGAAGCCTGGTCTTCCCTCCTGCCTTGGTCCCTGCCCACATTTGGCCCTACCTCTAATCTTTAAATGATGTAGTCCAGCAGAGGCTGGCATGAAGATGACTTCTCTTTCCCCTTCATCCTTTTTGGAGTTGATGGGGATTGGTTGGGAAGGAGTTTGCTGCTCTTCTTCAAGATCTCAGAGGGCTCTTAGTTCCTGGTAGGCTTTTAGCCCTCCCACTCTGAACTAGCTGCCCCCACCTTGAATTTCAGGCTCTTTTCTGTCCTCCCTACTTCAAGTTGTATGTATAAAATTGATGTGTGATTGTACGTATTTGGTTTTGCAGGATCCTACTGACTACTCTAATTTGTGCGTTCTTACCTGACCTCTGCCCTTGAGAAGAGGTTGGATTATGGAAGAGGAGGATTGGGCTATATCCAAACAGGGCAAGGCTCCTTTCTAGAAGGCATATAATCTCGGCATGTAGCCCAGGAACTGGGAACCACATTGGAAAAAGAGACCAGAGGATTGTGCTCCTGAGAGCTTCTAAGTAGAATACTGGATATAATCCACATTCATCTTCTCATTCTTCACTTATCATCTCTCTTCAATCATATAAAGGTCTAACCTGTGCAGTTCAGGTGCAAGCTTCCCCTTTTGTGCCAAACAGTAGGGACGAAGAAGCCTGGAGAAGGGAAACTTTGGTGCTTGGGAAGGAGAAGAGCCTTCAGCCATCACTGGGCTGATTCTCTGTACTGTAGTTGTTCTGTAACCCACTCTGTTAGTCCGTGTTCTTGGGGAGCAGGGTTCCCATGTATCCCAAGTTTGAACTCACAAACTGTGAGATCGTGACCTGAGCCGAAATCGGACGCTTAACCGACTGAGCCATCCAGGCTGCCCTAAATAAATAATTTTAAAAAGAAGAAAAATAGGGGTGCCTGGGTGGCTCAGTCGGTTGAGCGTCCGACTTCGGCTCAGGTCATGATCTCACAGCTCGTGAGTTTGAGCCCCGCGTCGGGCTCTGTGCTGACAGCTCATAGCCTGGAGCCTGCTTCTGCTTCTGTGTCTCCCTCTCTCTCTGCCCCTAACCCACTCACATTCTGTCCCTGTCTCTCTCAAAAATAAATAAACATTAAAAAAAAATAAAAATAAATAAAAAAATACGTCTGGGAAGATAGATAGATAGATAGATAGATAGATAGATAGATAGATAATACTGGTAACTATCCTATGCCAGTCAAGACCACTTTGTCCTGCCAGGCCTCTTTGAGGCAGTTGAGGACACCACGTATCTTCTCAGTAGTGACCCTGAAATCCTTCCCATTTGATACTACCCAGCATTGGTCTATAGTTTGTCCATCTATAAAATAGGAAAGTGTTTTTCTCGCTTGGTTATTGTGTGGGTTGAATTGTGTCCCCCCAGAATATTGGAGCCCTAACCCCCAGTATCTCAGAATGTAACCTTATTTGGAAATGGGATCTTTCTAGAGGTAATCAAGTTAAAATGAGATCTTTAGTGTGCCCTAACCTAGTGTGGCTGGTGTGCCTATAAAAGGGGAAATTTGGACACAGAGACAGCTAGACACAGAGGGAAGATGACATTGAAGAGACACCGGGAGAAAAATGGCTACCTACAAGCCAGGGAAGGCCGGAAGTTACCAGGCCCAGAACAGATCTTTCCCTGGGGCCTTCCCTAGCAGCATGGCCCTGCTGACACCTGGGTACCGATTGGATCTCTGGCCTCCAGAACTGAGATAACACATTTCCATTGTTTTATGCTACTTAGTTTGTCGAACTGCAGCCCTAGGAAACAAATATAGTTATTTAAAAAATTAGGCTGTATAAGTTAGAGAAAAATATCTCTGGATAATGATTGGTTCATCTCAAAGTTCAGAACTGTAGAGGACTAAGCTGTATTGTGTGCATCTATCAAAGATGAAAAAGAACAGAAGTAACCTCTTTCTAATCTAGTTATGGATGGGAGCTCCCCATGTTAATTGAAACCTTGAGATTTTCTGCTTAGGAAAAGCTTGAGTCGCCAGATATTTTCTGCAAGATCTGATCATGAAAATTGCTGGACCATACGTAGCAGTTCTGTGAGTTTTAAAAAGTGTATGTCTATACTTGGAAGAAAAGACTATAAGGACAGACACTGAGAAACCTAGCAGAGGTTATAGAATTGATGGTAGTTTTTTGTTACTTGCTTATTTATTTTCCAAGTTTTCCTTGAAAATATGTATTATTTTATTAGTCACTATATTATTAAATATAATAATGATAAAACAAAACCTAGAGGGCACCTGGGTAGCTCAGTCGGTTAAGCGTCAGCCTGGATTTTGGCTCAGATCATGATCTCTCTGCTCGAGCCCCCACTGGGGCTCTGCTGACAGTACAGAGACTGCTTGGGTTTCTCTCTCTGCCCCTCCCCTGCTTGTTCTCTCTCTCTCTGTCTCTCTCTCAATATAAATAAATAAGCCTAAAAAACAAACCCAACAACCTAGTATCTTATTTTTTGTTTCAGACTCTCCTGCATAGGCCCTACTTCTGGGTATAAAGGACCTGTCAAAAGGTGTTCAACCACGGTGATCTAGTTTTTTAGGGAGAAGAATGGTTCTCCACATTCCAGGTGTAATCTGTACTGTTTCTTCTTTGCCGTCTTCTGGCTGGTGGCTTTTTCTTCTGCAGCCTACTGTACCATATAGTAGGAGGACTTGGCTGTAGTTAGCATATCATGGTCAATAGCTTCATGGATTGTAATGGAAAGTGGCTGCACTGTAAACTTATCCTTGGGTATATGTGGGACTACTAAAAAATAAGCACAAGCTCCCAGCTACTGATATTGGCAATAAGTGGGTTGAGTATGAGTTGCTCTTTGCTGAAGATAAGAGTCCCCATTCCTTTAATGAGGACACCATTGCAGATACATTTATGCAAGATAGCTCTCCGTAGAAAATCATTGCCAACGCCTGGGAGTGAAACTTTGGAGAACTGCCCTTAGCAGGAACATAAGGGCATTAATGTCTAGAGACATTAAGTATAACAGGCAAAAGACTGACACTTAAATATTCACATTAAAGTCAAAGAGGACACATCCAGCAGGGTAAATTACCCTCCCAGTGAACTGTCTTGTCCCCATCTCCTTTGATGAATTAATGTGGGTGCGGGGGAGATGCTACAACCTTAAGTTTATTTGTGATGAGGCAAAGAAAGCCAAGGTCTAGCTCTGCTTACTGGGCTTGACCATCATCCAGACTTGTCTACATTAGTGTGCCTTATGGCAGTCTATTTCTCCAAAAAGTCCTCATCTTCTTATACTTGAATAAGCCTCATACCACCAGATGCCCTTGATGGTTAGTGACATGGAGCCTCACACGGGCTCTGTGCTGATGGCACGGAGCCTGCTTGGGGCTCTCTTTCCCTGTCTCTGGAAAATAAATATGGGTATGTCAAAGGGTCACAGGAGTCATCTGGAAGGGGCTCTCAGTGCTTACATTTGTGACAATTTGAGCACTGAAATAATGACAGTAATGGATTTTAACCAATTACTAAAATGAGTTCAGGAGTCTATAGTATTAATAAGTAAGTAAGCAAATAAATAAATAAATGGAAAAAGTCTTCCTTATAGTAGAATGCCATCCATTTGGCTATTATTATAGAAATAACTTATTTGGGTGAGAATAATAAGTAGATGCTGCCATTATTGGGTGAAAACCCATAAGAAATTTACATAGAATCAGTCTCTTCCTTAAAAAATTTTAATTGCAGAGGGAAAAATAGTACATCTATAGTAGAGAAAACTGGGGTGGGTAGGCAGTGGGGAGCACTTTAACCAAGTAACCAATGTTAACATCACCAGTGATGGGATAAAAGATCACATCCTCCTGATGTGATACACTGAGGACACAATATCCATTTGTGATATTCTTGCCCAAATCAAAAGTAGCAGACAAATTAAAACGAATCTAATATGGAGATACCAGACAACCCCAAATCGATGGAAATGATGATTTTTTTTTTATTAGATTGAATGCACTCATAAATGACCATGTCATGAATGACAATGAAAAGCTGAGGACCATTTCCAGATTAGAAGAGTTTAAAGAGATGAGAACAAAATGCAATGTGTAATATTGAACTGGAAAAGAAATTCTTATAAAGAACATTATTTTGGACAACAGCCAAAATTTGAGTATGCAATGTATTACACAGTTATGTAATTATGTATTACATAAAAATATTGTAGCAATGTTAAATTTCCTGATTTTTCAATATTTGTGTTGTGGTTATATAAGATAATCTTCTTCTTAAGAAATAGCCACTGAAGTATTTATTTATTTGTTTGTTGTTTAACATTTATTTATTTTTGAGAGAGAGAGACAGAGCACGAGCAGGAGAGGGGCAGAGAGAGAGGGAGACAGAATCTAAAGCAGGCTCCAGGCTCTGAGCTGTCAGCACAGAGCCTGATGGAGGGGCTCGAATCCACGAACTGAGATCAGGACCTGAGCTGAAGTTGGACGCTCAACCAACTGAGCCACTCAAGCAGCTACCTGCCCCCCACGCCCCACCCGCCAATGAAGTATTTAGAAGTCAACGGACATGATGTCTGCAACTTCCTCCAAATGGTTGAGGAAAAAATACGTGTGTACACACACACACACACACACACACACACAGCACAAATGTAACAAAGTGTTAACAATTGGGGAATGTGGGTGAAAAATAAGGAGTTTAAGGAGTTTTTTGTACTGTTCTTGCAGTTTTTCTTTAAGTTTAAAATTATTTCGAAAAAAATTTTTGTTTTTCTTTTAAAGTTCCTTCTGGCTCCTTCCCTGATACTTAAAAAAATTTTTCCCTTTCTCCTCCCACTCACAATCTGGATTCCTTATTGGGCAAGAGTGCACATATTCTCAAACTTTCCTGGTGAAATGGTGTGGGGGAGATGGAAATTAGAACCATTTATAATGGAAATGAATGACTGGGGCACCAGCTCTGAGTAGCTGCAGAGGAAATGCTGCTGTTCTGTTCTGCTGCAGGGTCTGCCCTACGTCCCGTGTCCTGGAGGGGAAGGGAAGAATTTTAGTCACAGGAATCTTGTCATCATTATTTCAACTTCGTTTAGTCATTGGAAGCTGAGAGGAAAGGGGGAAATCATAAAGGTAGCAAGAAGGACCTGTATCCACACTGTCTATCAACCCCCCCTGCTTCTTTTTTTTCTTTTCAAGTTTTTATTTAAATTTTAGTTAACATACAGTGCGATATTAGTTTCAGGAGTAGAATTCAGTGATTCATTACTTACATACAACACCCAGTGTTTATCACAAGTGCCCTCCTTGGTACCCATCATCCATCTATCCCATCCGCCACCCACCTCCCTCCATCAGCCCTCAGTTCTCTGTCTTTAAGAGTCTCTAACCTGTCACCAGGGGCAGCTGGGTGGCTCAGTCAGTTGAGCTTTCTACCGCTTCAGATCCTCTGTGCTCCTCTCTCTGCCCCTACCCCACTTATGCTCGTGCTCTCTTTCCCTCTCAAAAATAAACATTTAAAATTTAAAAAAAGATTTGCAACAACGTGGATGGAACTAGAGGGGATAATGCTAAGCAAAATTAGAGAAAGACAAATATCAAACATCATATTTCACTCATATGTGGAATTTAAGACACAAAATAGATGAACATAAGGGAAGGGAAGCAAAAATAATATAAAAATGGAAGGGGGACAAAACATAAGAGACTCTTAAATACAGAGAACAAACTGAGGGTCGCTGGAGGCATTGTGGGTGGGGGGATGGGCTAAATGGGTAAGGGGCATTAAGGAAGACACTTGCTGGGATGAGCACTGGGTGTTATACAATGAATCACTGGAATCTACTCCTGAAATCATTATTGCACTACATGCTAACTTGGATATAAATTAAAAAAAAATTTTTTAATAAAAATAAATAAAATTTAAGAAAAAAAAAAAAAAAGAGTCTCTAGACCCTCCCTTCTTAAAAGACCAGAATGTGCAAATGTGTGTAGGATCTCTCATATAGATGGATCTATCAAGCTAATTTGAGACCATTTTCTTTCTTTTTTTAAAAAACACTTTTCATTTTTATCTATTTATTTTTAGTAATCTCTACACCCAGTGTGGAACTCAGACTCAAGACCCTGAGATCAAGACTTACATGCCCTACCGACTGAGCCAGCCAGGCACGAAGACCATTTTCCTATGTATGTATATTTATTTTTTTAGTAATCTCTACACCCATATGGGCTCGAACTCATGACTCTGAGATCAAGAGTTGCATGCTCTTCCTTTTTTTTTTTCTTAATGTTTATTTATTTGTGTGTGTGTGTGTGTGTGAGAGAGAGAGAGAGAGAGAGAGCACAAAAGGGGGAGGGGAAGAGAGAGGGAGACAGAATCTGAAGCAGGCTCCAGGTTCTGAGCTGTCAGCACAGAGCCTGACTCGTGGCTGGAACTCAGGAACAGTGAGATCATGACCTGAACCAAAGTTGGACACTTAACCAACTGGGCCACCCAGACCCCATGAGTCACATGCTCTTCCGACTGAGCTAGGCAGTTGCCCCACGTTTTCTTATTTAAACACTTTCCATTAGACTAGTGTACGGTTAAATTTCTTTAATATCCAGAGTAATACTAGCACGATACAGAAAAAGCAGCCTAGTCCCCACATCGTTAGTTGTAATTCCAGTATTTACAGTAGACAAGTGGATATTCCCATCCAGAGATTAGGTACAGATTTCACAGTTACAAAGAGGCAAACATCAGCATTGCTGTCAAAGGACATTTCCCTAAAGGAGCACAGCAGAGTGAAAACAGATTCCTCGACAAGCTATCAAATTCACAGTCAAGGAGAAACAAGCCACAATGTTAGCAACATAGCAGCATTCAATAGGTGACGAGTCAAAGCTGTACACAGTTTACCATAGACAGAGCTTGGGAGACTGGGGGCATAAAAAGCCTAAGATCCGAAGTGAGCCCGCACCTCACCAACCCACCCACCCGCCAGGTCCCTGTAGTTTACAATTGGATCTGTTCATTCCAAGGGCCCTACCATAGGCCCTATTCTAAAGAATAGTTTCTCCTAGATTGTTTTGTTTTGTTGTTTTTTGTCTATGTCAAGGGGTGTTGGTAGTCTGTAAAATGGGCTGCCTCCCAAATCCAATGACAAATAAAGGAAAGCATAGCCCTCTCAGTTTCACAAAAGATAAACCCAAAAGGCTAAGTCCTAGGCAATTGTGGCATATGAAAAATGTGCCCCAGTGTTCCTCCCCTCCCCCACCTCTGCATTCTTTTGCTTGAATTAGCTCGTGTCTCTCTCTGCTGTGAACAGTAAATGCCCAGTGTTGGCTCAAAGTGCTCTTGGAGGGACTTGCGATTTTGTCAGGAATGAAAGTCTTAAACTAAAAGAATCTACTGTCTATCTAGAGCTGGTAGAACAGGTTTGCTTATGAAGTCACACCCTGTTAGCATCATGTAGGCCTGGGAGCCTCTCTCCTGGAGAACTGAGCCAATTAATTAATATTCTTTATGAAATTCTTGGCGGGTGTCAACCTGCCCTTCACAAAGTCTCAGCAGCTACATTGCTTCTAAAATGTTTCATCTCAACGTCAAGTCCCCATAAGGGTGGGGGAGAGACCTGGGTGAACCTGTGTGTCCCGCCCTGAAGCCTTCTTGGGATCTGGTTTAACAGACTGATTGCTTCTTCTGTGGTAGGGGGAAGTTCTTTTATACTCAAGTACATATGTAATTCCCAGGACAACTAAAGCAGCTACTTATACATCCCCTTAGCAAATGAGATTGAATCACGACTGGCCTACGTTAAGTGAAGTCTGGAGGTGTTAAAACACAACTGCAGATGTTGTCAACAGGTTAGATAATGGGGTTCTGTCTGACGGGAGAACTTCATCTCTAAAACCCTGTGTTACTACACTGACACTTTATTAATTGTATGCAGTTTTATAGTTTCCATTTCTTGCACATTGGTTAATTCTCAGAATTTTCAAAAAAAATTGTTTATATACACTGTTTATATACATAGAAAAGAAATTCCAATCAAATTTGGTTTTTGATCATTTTGATACTCTAATGTGTTATGTTGATAACTTCTATTTTTATTTATTACTATGATATACATTTTGTTCTTAAAGATGAGGCTTTCATTTAAAACATTTTTTTTAATGTTTTTATTTATTTTTGAGACAGAGACAGAGCATGAGCAGGGGAGGGGCAGAGAGGGAGACACAGAATCCAAAGCAGGCTCCAGGCTCTGAGCTGTCAGGACAGAGCCCGATGTGGGGCTCGAACTCACGGAGTGTGAGATCATGACCTGAAGTCAGACGCTTATCTAACTGAGCCACCCGGGCGCCCCAAGAGGCTTTCATTTTTAATGACTGTCGCCAGCTTCGCTGGACCTTAACTGTACTTTTCTGAGCTTCTCATCTTTGATGGTGAATTTGGAGATGAATGAATAAGTCATTTCTGAGCCATGATTTGAAAGACCTATAAAAATAAAAAAGAAAGAAAAAAAGTATTTCCCCCCCTGCTGTCCTCCAAATAGCACTTCTGGCTGGAGGCTGCACGGTGACCTGCTTGAGCCTGGCTGTGAATTGCCTCTGGATGAGGGAAATTGGGGGCTGGTAAAAGAGTTTTGGAAGAAGCTCAAAAGCATGGAGTGAAACCAAATTTGTTTTCTACAGTTTGCCTCAGGTTTGCCTTGTGAAGAGATTAGAAAGCAAGGCCTCTGAAAACAATTAAAAGAATTGTGATGAAATAGCCCAGAGAAGACCTTTATGCATGAACAGAGCATGAATAAATAGGCCCAAATAGTCACAAAATAGAATATACAATATCTGTTTAGATGAAAGGAAAAAAAAAATCCCATTGGTAGAAACTAAAACAGCTGCAGAGGCTTGATCTTCTTTATTAGTAGAGTAGAGGCCCCTCTATCTGACTGGGTGGGATCAGGTTTCAGTCCAGACCCAGGATTCTTGGGGAAAGGATGGTTCCATGGAGACCAGCAGGGTTTCAGTGGGTACCAGGAATTGGCATCGGTTGTGAAAGCTTCACTCAGATGTAGGGACAGAAGAACGTACCACAGTACAGAACACATAACATCGGCATGATACTGATCAGTTTATAAAGAAATGGAGTCTTAGACGCCAGTTGAATATCACTCTTCTTAACAGGTAACACTGACTTACAGTCTCCCGATTCTCACTGACAGGAGCCAGCCCCACAGACAGACACATATTGCACAAAACCTGAATACAGGTTTCCACAGGGAAGGTTTCCACCCAGTCCCTGCTGCTCTGCAGAGGTTAGGGGACTGAAGTTCCCTAAGTCACTGTTCATTGTGATCCAGTGTTCCTCCCGCTGTGGAGGGACACAAGTCTGTCTCCTCACTTCAACAGCAAACTCCAGTGGCATCAGGAGACCTTGGTCATAGACAAGAATCATTCAATATGGCAGCACTTGTGGCAGCTGTGACTCCTCCCTTTTGGTGACAGATCTGAAGCCTTTACAAAGTCCTCAGGTGCTCAAAATGATATATGTCTTTTTTGAAAACAAATAAGCCAGAATCAGCCCACCCGTCCTCAGAAGAAACTGACCATGGTCACTCTTTTGAGAGGAGTTGTTACTTTTCAGGAGAGCTTGCTGTTCCCCTGCCAGTACGGCTTCTCTTCTACTTTTTTCTTTTTCCATCGGCAGAGAAGCAGCATCTTAAAGGTCTTCCTGAAGGTTCTGTTGCAGAGGGCGTAGCAAATGGGGTTGACAGTGCTGTTGACATAGCACAGCCAGTAGCCCAGGTGCCACAGGGTGACTGGGACACACTTGTCACAGAAGGTGGAAACCAGGACCATGATGTTATAAGGGGTCCAGGTGATGATGAAGGCCAGTAGGATGGCACTCAAGGTCTGGGCTGCTTTCCTCTCCTTGACAAGGACCATTCTCTTTCGTTTGGTCATTTGGTGGCTGAGGTTGGGATCCAGGCCTTTCGCTGAAGGGTCCTTGGACACTGGGAAGGAGCAGGGCATGATTTTCAACTTGTGACAGCCGTTGTTGGTCTCCTGGGTCCCATCAGCTTTTACCACCAATCGGAATTTATAGGCCATACATTTGTGACTCCTGGGTCTATGAGCAGCACCTGGGGACAAGAAGTATTTTTGGGTGTCATAGTCCTTTTTCTCAGTGTGAGCTTTCACAAAAGTTTCCTTGGGCTCTTCAGCACTGAATTCCTCCCTTGGGCTTTCCTTGGCCTGACTCTTGTAGACTACTTGGAAGACAGGGTCACTGGTGGGCTTGTCCTCATCCTCTGAGGAAGGGTAGCTACTACAGGTAGTGAGCTGCTCGACTTTGGCCCACTCGGTGCTTGGGCCGGTGACTTGGGATGGCTTCCCAGTGGTGGAAGTGCTCCTGCGGGAGGATGACCAGGAGGCTTGGTTCCTTTCCCTCTGGGCCAGTGTGGGTCGAGGGCAGCTAAAGCAGGACCTCAGCAGAGCCTTATGAGCTGGCTTTCTTGGCTCAGCTTCAGCCATGGAGTCAGAGCCCTGGAGGTCAGCCAGGTCCTTGGTTCGCTTCTCTGTTTCCCGGTAGATTCGGCAGTAGAGGATCGTCATGACCGAAACAGGGATGTAGAAGGCAGCGATGGCAGTGCCGAAAGTGATGGTGGGCTCAGAGAGGAACTGGATCTGGCACTCATCTGGTGGCACTGTCCGCTCCCCAACCAGGTATTGCCAGCAGAGGATTGCCGGGGCCCAAAGGATGAAGGAGATTAGCCAGGCCAGGCCAATCATGATGCCAGCCCTTTTTGGGGTACGCTTGGCCCGATATGTCAGAGGTCTTGTGATAGAAAAGTAACGGTCAAAACTGATCACCAGAAGGTTCATGACAGAAGCATTGCTGGCCACATAGTCCAGTGCAAGCCAGAGGTCACAAGCCAGACTCCCAAGCACCCAGCGTCCCATGAGGATGTAGGTAGTGTAGAGGTTCATGGAGAAGATCCCAATGATGAGATCTGCGCAGGCTAAGCTGAGCAGGTAATAGTTGTTCACTGTCTTCAGTTGACTATTGACTTTGAAGGAGATCATGACTAAGACGTTGCCCACAATGGTGATCAGGCTTACCATAGCAGTCACAGCTGCGATGGTGATGACTTCCCACAACCCATGGCGTTCCAAAGGCTGGTGATTTACTGGGGTGTCATCGACAATGGTTGTATTGTGGTGAGATTCTCCTTCCATCCTGGTGCAAGAATTTACATTAGGATTAAGTCTTGGGTTCTAGACCGTCTCTTTTCTATCTCACCTCTTCTTGGCCAGCATCTGGAAGAGAGGGAAGTATATTAGCTCCGTTCACCAGCACAGATTTTTCTCCCCACCCATTGTTTATCATTTGAAATGGAATATTAAATGTTGTCACACACATATCCAGAGCAAGATGCTGAAATCCCTGAAGTTTTTATAACATTTTTGTAACCACATCATCCCTTTGCTTGTTACAAGTACCAGTGCCTGAGAGCTTTTTTGGTGCTTGAGGCTGTTGCCCTCTTGTGGTTGCAATAGGCAATTTAAAGAAGAGGGCTGGGAAGACAAGGGGGAAGGGAAAGGAAATTGGGTAATTTGGGAACAATAAAGAGAAGAAAGCAGGTGATGTGAAGTTACTTTATATTGCAACAGCTTCGAGGCCAGAAACTCGTTTTCAGGTTCCCAGTGGTAAGTACCTATTCTGTCATGCGCTGGGGAAAGAGACAGGTATTATCTACTCTATAGTCTGATTACTAAACATTATTGAGTTTAATTACAAATTCAATTATTAAACATTATTGAGGTACTGCTGTGAGCCGAGACTGTATTATGACACTCCTCCCTGACTTAATGTACAAACTCTCCTTGCATGCACCTGGTTTTCATCTAGAGGGTTTGAAATTGGACCCACCTGCTGATGTTGACCCCCCCACCCCCCATCTATTCTTGAGCTATTTGTGATGTAATAGAAATGGTTTAACTTATCTTATTTTCTGATTACAAAGTAATATTTTCTTGTAAAATTTCAAGCAATGTCAAAATGTATAGCTTGGAAACAAGCTTCCTCTGACTCCATCTTGCAAAGGTAACCAATGCTTTCTCCTTTGCACATATTAACGAACAGTTAAATACAATTATTTTTGAGTGGGTGACTTTTTAAAAAGTTTATTTATTTATTTTTGGGAGAGAGAGAAAGAGAGTGCATGAGCGTGGGGGAGGGGCAGAGAGAGAGAGAGCAAGAAAGAAAGAAAATCTCAAGCAGGCTCCGTGCCGTCAGCACAGAGCCCAGCTCGGGGCTCCATCTCACAAACCAAGAGATCATGACCTGAGGTGAAATCAAAAGTTGGAGGATTAACCAACCGGGCCCCTAAATGGGTGACTTCTTAATGTTTACACTCTGAATTTTGTTTTTTACCTAACAATTCATCATGGACATTTTTTTTTTTAAGATTTATTGTTTTTTAAGTAATCTCTCCACCTGAAATGGGGCTTGAACTCACGACCCCAAGATCAAGAGTTGCATGCATGTCCCTCTGACCAAGCTAGCCAGGTACCCAAATGGAGATCTCTTGTATCAGTATGTCTATTGGATCAAAGCTCTTTTTTCATTTTAATGACTGCACATTATCCCACTTAATGGATGTAATATAATTTAATCAACACTCACTGACAAATTCCAACTTTTAAAAGTAAAAGGAAAATTTTCTTTTCCAGATTGAACATCTATGTACATGATAAAAATCTTCAATGGGTATAAAAATGTAAATGGTAAAAGATAGGTCTTCTTCCCATCTCTGACCTCCAAGCTTCTAATCCTCCTTTTGTGGAGATAACTACTGTTACCAAGATTTCTTATCATTCCTTCCAGAGATATAATATGTGCAATATATATTTGATGATATAGGAAAAATACCATTAATTTTTTTTATTAAGTAATCTCTACTCCCAGTGTGGGGCTCAATAAGAGAGCCTCTGAGATCAAGACCCTGAGATCAAGAGTCGCATGATCCACCAACTGAGCCAGCCAGGTGCCCCTGAAAAATACTATTTTAATTGCAAAATTCCAGGCAGCGTGATATGATGAAGGGAGAATCTTCTTGATGACCCCTTCAAAGCATGCCATGTGGGCAATCACTGCTCTGCCTACTGACCAGTCCTGACACTTCTATTTTTATAAAGATGACAAATTTGTGAACCGTTCTGGATTTTCTTGGCTTTGTTTTATATTTTCAACTGCATGTTTGGATGTTTTTCTAATGCCTCAAATTCCATATGGAATTGAATTGATGACATTGTCTTGTGCCATAAACTAGATTCTTCTGACTTTTTGATCTTGTACCCTTTTCCTTCACATTCGAACGGATGCAGTACAATTTACCCATGAAATATCCCTCATATGGGTCCCTTTACGTTCCTGCTTCTATCACCCAGGCTTAGCCTTGTGTTACCTTCTACTGATAACCCCTTGCTGTTATTCATATTCCAAAGAGGGCAAAGCATGTCAGATGCCAGGTCACTAGACCGACTCCCTAACACCTGAAAGGCACAACCTGAAAGTTGCTCTACACTGTACAATTCTCTGAGCAAATTCCATCCCAGGCTGTCTCTAGTTGGCAGATCTAAGTCTTACAGTGCAAGAAAGGACCCACAGAAATTCCTTCTGGTCTCCTTCATTCTATCTTTTTTCCTTCCCCCAATAAATATGCATTGAATGTCTTTTCTGTGACAGACTCCAATGGTGGGAGTACCGTGGAACAAGACACTGGTGGGGCTGTAGATAAAGAAGCAGGTAATAAATGTAAGGGGGCGGCACTGCATGCCACAGGGTACATGGAAGGACATGCAACCCAATCCCGTGAGGGTGGGGGAAACACTTCTTGAGGAAAAGATGTCTAAGCTGAGACTTGAAGCATGAATGGGCTTTGGCTAGGCAAGGGGGATATGTAGGGGTGGGCAGGGGAAAGAGTGTTTCAGTCTCGGAGGGGACAAGCTTATTTGTAGTAAGCCCAGAGGCAAAAGGAGATTCCAAGCTCAGTATCACTGGTCGTCAGGGAAATGCAAATCAAAACTACAATGAGATACCATCTCATGCCTGTCAGCATGGCTAAAAACAACACACACACAAAAACAGATGTTGGCAAGGATGTGGAGAAAGGGGAACCCTCTTGCACTGCTGGTGGCAATGCAAACTGGTACAGCCATTCTGGAAAACAGTATGGAGGTTCCTCAAAAAGTTAAAATAGAATTGGGATGCCCGAGTGGCTCAGTCAGTTGAACCTCAGACTCCTGATTTCAGCTCAGCTCATGATCTCACGATTCATGGATTTGAGCCCTGTGTCGGGCTCTGGTTCTCTGTCCCCCACGTATGCTAGCTCTCTCTGTCTCTCTCTCTCAAAATAAATAAATAAACTTAAAAAAAAAGTTTAAAAATAGAACTATCCTATGATCCAGCAATTGCACTAGTAGGTATTTACCCAAAGATGCAAAAATTCTGATGCACCCCGATGTTTATAGAAGCATTACCAACAATAGCCAAATTATGGAAGGAGCCCAAATGTACATTGGCTGATGAATGGATAAAGAAGAGGTGGTGTGTGTATATACATATATATATATGTAAATGTACACATACACACACACACACACACACACACACACACACACACACAATGGAATATTACTCAGCCATAAAAAAGAATGAAATCTTGCCATTTCCAATGACATTGTTGGAGCTAGAGTGCATTATGCTAATAAGTCAGAGAAAGACAAATACCATATGATTTCACTCATATGGGGAATTTAAAAAACAAGACAAATGAACAAAGGGAAGAAAAGAGAGAGGCAAACTAAGAAACAGACTCTTAACTATAGAGAACTGATGGTTAATGGAGCTGAGCAGGGGAATGGGTTAAATAGGTGATGGGGATTGAGGAGTGCACTTGTCATGAGCACCGGCTGTTGAATGGAAGTGTTTAATCGCTATATTGTACACCGGAAATTAACATTACACTGTATGTTAACTAACTGGAATTTAAGTAAAAACTTAAAAAGACAGGAGGCATCAAGCTGGAGGAAGCCAGAGACATGAGAAGTGAGACTAGAGAGGTTGAGGGGGTGGGGTAGGAGGGACAGGAGTGGACTTCAGATCAAAGAAGTCCACCTTCTGGGAGAGCTGTGTCAGCTATTTCTATTTCCAGACTCCCCATCTGCTCTGAAAGTAGTCCCAACATCCAGGGTGTTGAGGGAGATAGTCTGGAGAGAAGTAATAAAATGAACTGACTGATGATTTTTTTTCTAGTCAAGTCTTCAAAATAGAAATAAATGGTGTTTTGGAAGGATTTAATTTTTCCACCTAATTTTATTGGAAGGTAGTGAGAAATTTATGAAGAGTTCTGGGAATTTGGGAGTGCATGTTCTCCTGTGAACGCATGTGTATAACTAGGGGCTCATGCTCTCCCATGTGTTTCCTCATTTGTAAAAATAAGGAAGTTTGACTAATGGGATGCAAGATACATTTTCATGATTTTGTATATTATACAGTGTGATGGTTAATTTTATGTGCCATCTTGGCTGTGCTACAGTTCCCAGTTGTTTGGTCAAACACCTGAGACTAGCTGTTGCTGTGAAGGTATTTTTTAGATGTGACTAACATTTAAGTCAGTAGACTTTGAGTAAAGCAGATTATCCTCCATAATGTGGGTGGGGCTCATCTAATCAGCTAATGGCCGAGTTCCTTCTGTCTCCAGATTACCTTTGGATACAAGACTACAACACTGACTCCTGCTGGAATTTCTAGTCTTTTAACCTGCACTGCACATTTTAGACTTGCTAAACCCCACAATCCTTAAAAATTAAAAAAAGTCTCTCCCTGTCTCTCTCTCTCATAAAAGAAATAAACACTTTGATAAATGGGGTAAAGATCATTTATAGTGGCAACGTGGTCTCTTAATCATACAACTGAATCTGGCAGTGGGCAGTGTCAGGTTCAAAACCTACCTCCAGGGGTGCCTGACTGGCTCCGTTGGGAGAACATGCAACTCTTAATCTTGGAGTTGTGAGTTTGAACCCCATGTTGGGTGTAGAGATTACTTAAAAAATAAAATCTTTAAAACAAAAAAACCCCTAGTTCCACTATTTACTGTATGGCTTTGGACATGTTACTTAACCTCTTTAGGTCTCATATTTTTAAACTTAGAAGTGGGGATACTAAGAGTCCTTATTACCTCATTGGGTTGTTTAAGGATTAAACGAGATAATCCTCAATAAGTGTTTCACATAGAGCCTGACACAGGGGAATGTTCATTACAAAGTAGCCATCCCGCAGAAGGACATCAAAATGACTTTTCCTTTTGTGGGAGAGGGTCTGAGGCATGGTCTACTAAGGGACAAAGTGGTATAAAATGACAAGACAATACTCTCACAACCTTGAAGTGGCTGTTTTAGATGCTTCATGGTGCTAATGATACTTTCCCCTTTAGTTTTGGTAGTTGTGCTCCACCTTTAGGGACAGAACGAATTGTTCCCATCCACTAAAGCAGAATAACCTTGAAGAGAGCCAAGTTAACAGTCTTCTTCAAAGTCTGCTCATTAGATACTTGATTTAAAAAAATATATGATTGCATAGTCAAAGAAGCTGAGAAAATACACTATAGTATATAAATCTCACAGAGATTCAGAAGACACATGAGCCCAGAGAAGGCTGGGAGGTCCTGAAGTCAAGGACAGTATTGAATTTGATTTAACACAGAGGTGGCTTCGAGTGTAAGATTTTTTCAGAGGAACAACTGTTAGCATCCTGTGGCATCCATGGAGCACAGCTGGGAGATGCATGTTAGTGGGAAACAGGCTGAACCAAGAGTATGGAGATCTGAGTTCACATTTCAGCTAAAATCTTGTGATTTGACACAAATCTCTGGGCCTCAGTTTCCCTACATATAAAATTAAGAGATTGGAATGAATGATTTGCCGTCTAAAATGCTTTCAAGCTCTCCCTATAGACTCGCTGTGGGAAATACTGGACAGTATAGGAATTTTAGACCTCCGCTTCCCTCTACTGTCAGCCAGAGAAACAGCAGTCAGCCGCCGTCTGGAAGTTAGTGCAGTGTAAGCAGCTCTCAGCGAATTTGGAGTCCTCAGGCTTCTCATCTGTTAAGCTAGGGTAACAGTATCTGTTCTCTCTTATCTTACAGATATGTTTTGAGGACTCCCAAATGAGGTAATGTAGGGAAACCACCACGTCCTATTCTGATGTCGGTTTGGGGTTGTAATTATTATAAAATGAAGGGTTAGTCTAGGTAAGTGGATCTCATCCACCGGCAGCTCATTAGAACCACCTGGGAGCTTTTGGAAACTACTAATGTCTAGACCCCACCCCAGCCCCGTTAACAGGTGTCTATGTGGGAGAGACTTGGACATGATGTCGTTTTGAAATTCCTGAGGTGATTCTCCCCTGAAGCCGGGGTGGAACACTAGTGGCCTCTCTAGATCCTTGCTACTCAAGGTGCAGTCGATTGATGGCCAGGCACCACCCTGGAGCACGCTGGAAATGAAAAAGTCCCCAGGACTAGAATCAGTGCTTCTCAAAATGTAACATGCTTGTGCATTACCTGGAGGATCTAGTTAATCTGCAGAAGAGCAAAGTTTAAAATCCTACATTTCATCATCCCCATATCAACAGCTCCTGAGCATTCTGTCTATGCTGCTGACCCATGAGATGTACTTTATTTATTTATTATTATTATTATTTTTAATGTTCATTTATTTTTGAGAGAGCAAGAGAGAGACAGAGCATGAGCAGGGAAAGGGCAGAGAGAGAGGGGAGACACAGAATCCGTAGCAGGCTCCCGGCTCCGAGCCGTCAGCACAGAGCCTGATGCCGGGCTCGAACTCATGAACTGCAAGATCATGACCTGAGCCGAAGTCAGAGGCTTAACTGACTGAAGTCAGAGGCGTTCCTGAACTGTACTATGAATAGCCAGACAGAGGATAATTGCTGATCTTCCTAGAAAAGGGCAACCATAGCTTTATACAGGTGCTATTAAAATTGGAATTTTCCAACTGAAATGTGCAATAACATTTGGATCCCCCTCTGCCTTCCAAGGACATTTGAGTTATTTTTATTTCTCCTGTTTGAAATTAATACATACTTCCTTACCAGGTTTGCTTCTCTCTGTTCTTTCCATTCCCCCCCCCCCCACCCCCACCCCTGCCTCATGTTTGAAAGGGTGATCTTTCCTGATTCCTAAGCTGGTGGGAATGGACAGATCTTGTCACAGTCAAAGGCATATAAGGTAGGGACATGAGGTAGGTTCCATGACTTGAAGGATTGATTTTTTTGTGTGGGTGATAGTTGAGTGTGAAAACTGAGTTTCAAGCGTAACAGTCTTCCAAAATAAACATTTGAACCTTTAAAAGGTTTTTGAGTAAAAGATTATGTTTATGGAGGAGTAATTCTTGTTTTGGGGGGTTGTGGTGGTTACTGGGGGAGGGGGTGAGAATTCTTCTGAGCTCTTTTTTGGTTACTCAAATTTTAAAAGTTCCCATTTTCCACAACTTTATGGAGAGTATGTTTATTTCTAGGGTGCTAGCATAGGCAGAGAGCAGTCACCCCTGGTTTATTTTCCACCCCCAAATAGAAGACAAACCCAGAACAATGAAAGTCTCCTTGTTCCCAACTTTGGCACATTGCTTCTTGCTTCTTTGCTATCAGTAAGTTACAAAGGAAGGAAACCAACATAAACACCAAAAGAGGTAACACAATGTGTCAAATTAATTCTTTTCCTTGCTGGTGGCCTTGATGACTTCTGAGGTTTTGCATGAGATATGCTTAGACCTTGCTTTTCTGAAATACGTTTTCTCTGAGAAGCTTTATGTCTGAACTATGCTTTACTGTTTCTATAGCAACTGCAGTGGAAAATGTCAATAGCATCTACAATCTAGTGATATCAGGACATCATCACAACCAGCTCAGGTTGTTATGCAGAGTATTCATGAGCTGATCTTCTCCCAACCCCTTCCTTTTCAAGGATAAATCGAGAGAAAGTAAGCTTAAATACAGATGACAACATTGGGTTAGATGTCAGGAAGAACTTCCAGTGATGGAATGTAGGAGTAAAAGAGGTTCTGAACTTACCTTTTTTGTTTGTATTTTAAAGTAGGTGTATCTAACCTCTTTCAATTAATAGAATGCTGTCCAAAGATTTCTGGTGATTAAGAAATGACTTCTTAATGTTGTTGAAGCAATATCTGGGCCTGAATTTTAATGCAATGCATACTCTTTTAAAATTTCTTTTCTTAGGGTGCCTCGGTGAGTCAGTTGGTTAAGTGTCTGTCTCTTGATTTTGGCTCAGGTCATGGTACCACAGTTCATGAGGTCGGGCTCTGAGCTGACAGTGCAGAGCTTGCCTGGGATTCTCTCTCTCTTTTTCTCTCTGCCCCTCCCCTGATCTTTCTCTCTCAAAATAAACACACTTAAAAAATTTTTTTTTTTCAGTTTACTTATTTTGAGAGAGAGAGAGAGAAAATGAATAGGGGAGGAGCAGAAGGAGAGGGAGAGAAAATGAGCAGGGGCGGGGGAGAGAGAGAGAGAGAGAATGCCTAGTAGCCTCTGCCCTCTGTGCTAAGTCCCATGCGGGGCTCTATCTCATGAACTGTAGATCCTGACCTCAGCTGAAGTTGGATTCTTAACCAACTGAGCCACCTAGGCGCTCTGTAAATAAATAAACATTTTTTAAATATGAAAAAAATAATATTTAAGAATATTTTTGAGAGAGAGAGTGCGAGAGAGCATGTGTGTATACAGTGGGGGGGGGGGGGGGGAGGGGGGTGGGAGAGAGAGGGAAAGAATCCCAAGCAGGTTCCGTGATGTCTGCACAGAGCCTGATGCTGGGCTCGATCCCACGATCCATGAGATCATGACCTGAGCTGAAATCAGAAGTCGGATCCTCAACAGACTGAGCTACCCAGGTGCCCTATGTATTTATTATTTTTACTTGAAGTATAGGTGACATACAATATTATATTAATTTCAGGTATACAACATAGTGATCTGAAAGTTCTATATTTTCTGAAATGCTCACCATGATGAGCATAGTTACCATCTGTCACCATACAGAGTTATTACAATATTATTAATAACACAGTAAGTTCTAATTTTTTATTTTTATTTTTTGTTTTTAAGTTTTACTTATTATTTTAGTAATCTCTATACCTAATGTAGGGCTTGAACTCATGACCCTGAGATCAAGAGTCAGATGCTCTTCCGACTTAGTTAGCCAGGCGCCTTTCCCCCACCCCCATAATAAGTTTTTAAAAACATATTCTGTGTTCACCACTGTGCTAGATTCCAGGGGGGCATATAAAAGAGATATACAGTAGTCCTTGCAGTAAAGGAGTTAGACATCTATAGTTCTAAGAAAAAGAGGATAGAAGAGTGAAGTCGTGCCTTTATACCACGACAACGTGACAGAAGTCTTAGGAGCACATCAAATGACTGTGTTTTCAGAGTAAGACAGGAAGACGGGTGGGACTGCTTTACAAGACAGCATCAGCTGGAGCCATTCGGTGCGTGCCTGTGCCCCACCACGCCTTGGGGTTGCCTCTGCGGGTCGGAGCTCCTCCTGCTGAGACCAGCCTTGTCTTGTTGTTATCCCAGTGTGCTGGATAATATCATTTCCTGTGTGTGCCATGACATGAAACGGGCTGGGAGGTGCTGCCCAGACGGGTTTATGTGAGAATCTGGAAGTCCGGGAGCTCCGGACGGTATTGTCCAAGTCTTCCCCCTGACAGACTTAAAGGCATGACGAATGTATTTATTTTTGCGTTCTGAGGGTAGTGTGTTGTTCCGGAAGCGGCAGCAAGACAGTCCGTGGAGGAGGGAGTTATGAACTGTATCAGATGAGGTGCATGGAACAAGAGCCTAGGACCGGGGCCTGACGATCGGACTTACTTACATGGGGATCCGGGACAACCCTGGGAGGTCATTTGGTGAGATGGTGATGGTGAAGGCCTCGTGGAGCGGATTAGTGAACGGAGGACGCTGGAGACAGTGCTGCAGAGGACTCTTCTGAGGAGCTTTGCTATAGAAATCCATTATGAAAATGGAATAGGATATGGGGCCAAGAGTTTTCTTGTTTTTGTTTTGTTTTAGAGAGGCAGAGGGATAGCATATTTGCACGCTAATGTGCATGATCCACTGGAAGGTAAAAACTGCCGAGCAGGACAGAGTGGGGGCAGTTGCTGGAGAGATGTCCTCGAGGAGGTGAGCAGGGATTGGACTTAGTGCAGTAATAGAGGCCCCGGGCTTCACACGGGAGCAGAGACCCCTTTGTAGTAACCTGGAGAGGACACGGCAGGGCAGACGGGCACTGATGTAGGTAGTCTGTGAGTAATGGCAGTGGAAATTCTTTCCTGATTGCTTTCATTTCTCTGTGAAGTAGAAAGCAAGGTCAGCAGCTGAGAGTGGGGATGAAGGGAGAGAGAGGGAGGGAGCAAGTCGTGAATCCTGTATGTTGGGAGTTTGCCCCATTCATTTTCGCTTGTTCTGCGACTAGCTTTAGAGGCCTGGGCACTGTTGTGACCTTACAGGCAGTTCACTTGCTCTTATCTTTTTACCAGGTTCCAGACTGAGGATTCTGGGCTGAAAGGAGAGTTCCTGGCCAGATTCCTCCCCCTGCAGTCCTGGAGCACTTTCCATAGTGGCTGTGGCTGTTCAAAAACATCTACTAGATACAGAGACCGCTTTTGGAGAGACCTTATCAATGTTCTCCAGTTTATATTGTTTATATACTAAGCATCAGAAATCAACAAAACTAGAAAATCTGCCTATGAAGAGAAGAATCAGGAAGATGCATATCCCTTGAACATTTATTTGCAAAGGGACAGTGTTTTTTAATTTTTTATTATTGTTATTTAATGTTTTTATTTATTTTTGACAGAGAGAGAGACAGAGCATGAGCGAGGGAGGGGCAGAAAGAGAGGGAGACACAGAATCTGAAGCAGGCTCCAGGTCTGAGCTGTCAGCACAGAGCCCGACACGGGGCTCAAACTCACAGACCTCGAGATCATGACCTGAGTCGAAGTCACTCAACTGACTGAGCCACCCAGGCGCCCCTTTAATTTATTATTAAAAAAGAGTTTTAAGTCCTATCATAACATCCACTTTTATCAAACAGTGAGAATGTATAAGCTCGGGCTAGGAATTAGGTTTCTGGGTGATATTTGAAGGCTGAAATACTACCTTGATTCAGTGGTTCTCAAATTTGACCATGCATCTGAACCCCTGATGGGGATGGTTGTTAAACCACTGATTGCTGGGCCTCATCTCCAGTTTCTGATTCTGGGGTTAGGCCTGCAGATTTGCATGTCTAACAAGTTCCCAGGTAATGCTATGCTGCTGGTCCACATTTTGAAAACTATTGCCTTAAGCAATTAACTGCCTTTTTTTTTTTTTTTTTGTAATAAATCAAGTCATGTATATTAAAAAATATGCAAATAGTGCAGTTTATTTTCTTAAAGAGCCACCTATGTAATTCAGCATTTTCTTTTTGATATCTCATGAATGCTACCTAAGGGAAAACTGAATTTTTTATTCATGCAACGGCATACATTTAAAATCAGGAGTATCAAGTGAAAGCAATAGCAGGAAAAACCTTCCTTCCTTTTGTTATTTATAAAATCAAAAGGTCTCTGGGTTCTTGCAATGCAAGAAATTTTTTTTTTTTTTATCCTTGATGATCTCTTTACCACGTGGATCAGAATCAAATGAGGACAGCATACTCAACATCTTAGAAGAACTTCAGCTAGAGGTGTCCTTCCAGTTAGGAGGGGTTAGCAGGGAGATCTCAGAATTCTCCACATCTAGGGGCGCCCGGGTGGCTCAGTTGGTGAAGCATATGACTCTTGGTTTCCGCTCAGGTCACGATCTTCATTTGGTTCCTGAGTTCCAGCCCAGCGTCGGGGGCTCTGCGCTGATAGTGTCGTGGAGCATTCTTGGGATTTCTCTCTCCCTCCCTCTTGACCTTCCCCGCCTTTCTCTCTGTCTCCCAAAAAGATAAATAAACATTAAAATACAAGAATTCTCCATATCTAAATACTCCTGGCTAAATTAAAAAAAAAAAAAAAAAAAAAAACAACTCAAAAGGACAGAAGGGGAAGGGGAGTAATATAGGCTCTGGACCTCTGGTGGCATCCGCAGCATAGACTTAAGAACACAGATTCTGCAACCAGACTGAATGGGTATAAATCCCAGTTCTGTCATGTATAAGTTTGAGCAAATTATTTACAAAACTTTGCCAATTTCTGTGGTGTGCTTGAAACTGTGACCCATTTCAAGCTACCAACTTTGTCACTGAATGTAAAATTAGGATGAGATAATGTACCAAAACATTGTAATTCTTGGCTACACAGAAGATGGGGGTCCAGGCTGACCAATGTAGTCTTAGAACAAGCCTTTCTTATCTGTTTGTATCTTCTGTTAGCTCCTCTTTGGTGCACAGGGAAAAGGATACATTTGTTGTTACTATTCTCATCTTCCTGTTTAGTGTTCAGAGGTGGGACTATTGAATTTGAGAGTTTAGCATGGGGATGAATAACTTAATCCTGGGTGCTGACAGTCCTAATTTCACAAATAGAGACATGGAAAAAAATGGGGAAAATAGGGTCTGGGGGAATAAAAAAAAGGGGGAAAGGCTGGAGATCAGTGGACAAGGAAAAGAAAAAGTTGATGTACTGTGTAAGACATAACAGTGTCCACTAACAAAAAATGTTAACTATGAAGACAACAAATTAACACAGAAAAATATAGAATATGATGTTAAAAAATACTGTTATGCTGACAACCTTCCCTGACACATCTCCCTCCACACTGTATTCTCTCTTGACTAAAGGCATCATTAACTACCAAGAAAGAAACCTGGGCATCACCTCCAACTTCTCACCCCCCAGCCCAATTACAATTGGACAAGGGGTCCTATCAATTTTCTCATTATCTGCCTCCTCAGCTCTCAACTTAATTTAGGCCCTAATCATTTGTGGCTGGGACTGTTCTAGTAGCTTCCTAATGGCTCTGCCTAGAGTTTGAATGCTCCTCTACAGAATGATTTTCTGAGTGTAGTGGTTAACAACAGAAGCACAGACTGCCTTAGGTTCCAATCCTTCAATTATGTACTAGCTGTGTAGTCTTGGATGTTACTTAGATTCTTGATCTGTAAAACCGGGCCAACACTAGTACAACCTCCTAATGCTGCTGTGAGGTTTACATCAGGTGTTATGTAGGATGTACTCAGAACTGTACTCTGAACTATGCTCTGCATCACTATATTTAAGATTTTTTCTTTCCAATCCTTCAGTGGTTCCTTCTGTTTAGAAAGCTCCCAGATCCCACTTATCAATGAGGCAAACTCCTGCTTAGCCATCAGGCCTTTGTTCAAGGTCGTATTTCTCATGAGGCCTTGGGCTATTCATTTAGGCCTAGTTTCTTTCTTCCTTTGGGCCTTCACCTTGAACCTCCCACTGCACTCAGCACTCCAGAGCAATCATCTGTTTAGAGGGTTATCCTTACAGAAAGCAAGCTACTCAGGGAGCCTGGGTGGCTCAGTCAGTTAAGTGTCTGACTTTGGCTCAGGTCATGATCTCATGGTTCATGAGTTTGAGCTTCTCATCTGGCTCTGTGCTGACAGCTCAAATCCTGGAGACTGCTTCAGATTCTGTCTCCTTCTCTTTCCGCCCCTCCCTGGCTTGCACTCTGTCTCCCTCTCTCGAAATTAAATAAACATAAAATAAATAAATAAATAAATAAAAGAGCTTCTTGAGGGCAGGGATTGTTTTTTGTTTGTTTTTTTTTTTGTAAATCTCCAGGACAAAAGCAGTGTGGCTGGCAAAGGGAAGACGATTAGAAGCAATGAACAGTGTTAAGTACATATGGATATAAAAAAGGACTGAGAAGAGGGGAAAAAAAAAACCCAATTGTTTTGCTATGCTGATTGGATGATGGGAGTTTTAGTTAGCCCTTGTTTATTCTATGTGGTTTCTGTAATACAAAGTTAAAAATGGCTCCCATGTATCCATATGAACAATTGCCCTTCTTCTCCTGGTTAAAAAAGTAGACTGGATAAATAAAATGGACTACCACTTAGCAATAAAAAGGAATATAATTATTCAATCATGGGTAAGTCGCACAAGTTTCTACTAAAGAAGTGATGACAAACACACACACACTGAATAGAATGTAGTGAGTCCACCTGAGTTAAAATGCCAGTTGTACCGCATAAGGCAAATTGTTTAACCTCTAGGGTTGCTTCTCATCCGCAAATAAGAGTGACGCTAGTATCTACCTAAAAGGGCTGCCAGAATTAAACACTCAGGTGCTCAATAGGTGTGGGCTAAAGTAGTCATTATTACAGAAGTTCTTGCAAGGACTTCAGAGCCCTTCCACTCATCACCAGTTTTGCACTGTGCTATCCCAGCTGCCTGCTGCAGTCCACACCTCTCACCCGAGACCCCCCCCACCTTCTCCTCCATACCTCCTCCTGAACCCTGAGTTCAGAGTAATTTTAATAATTATACACATTCATGCTTGATAATTAAGAGATTAAACGGGGGAAAAAAGGAAAAATTAACTCACTGGGAGTCCCACCTTACCGTTAATTAACCTCTGCTTACATTCTGGTATATACTTTTTAGATTTTTTTCTAATGCAATTACACTCATATAATTTTTTTTTTTTAACAAAAACGAGTTCCAATTATACAAACAATTTAACCCATCCATTTACTTTACTTTATAACCCGTCCTTGAGCCACGGTCCCTTCGCCAGACCCACCGAGTCCCCCACTTCCCGCTCCCACCAGTGGGCCTTTCCTCTGAAGCCCCAGCCTTCCCGGGGCCCCGGTTCCGGCCCCACCTGCCAGGCCCCGGGCCGCCCCGCCCCCGCCGCGGCCGGCTTCCATCCCCGGCCCCGCACCCCGCGCTCGCCGCCACCGGGGGCCTGTCGCTCGCGGCTCCTGCGAGCGACCTGTTTCCGGTGGGGCAAGGGCGTCTCCGCCGCGGCCCAGCTCCGGCGCGCTCAGCATCGCCGGCGGCGGCCAGATGCAGGCGGAGCGAGGAGCTCGGGGCGGCCGCGGACGCCGGCCGGGCCGCGACCGGCCGGGCGGGGACCGCGACCGCGAGCGGGCGGGAGCCGCAGCGGCGGTGGCGAGAGGCGGCGGGGACGGAGGCGGCCGCCGGGGTCGCGGTCGGGGCTTCCGCGGCGGCCGCGGAGGGCGAGGAGGAGGCGCCCCGCGAGGCGGCCGCCGGGAGCCAGGAGGCCGGGGCGCCTGGGCCAGAGCGCCGGTAAGAGGCGGCGGCTTGTGGGGTCCGGGCCGCGATTTCGTGGGATTAGGTCTGATGAGGCCCCGCCGCGAGTCAGGAGCCGCGAGCGGCTTGCTTGCCGCTCGCGAGCAGGGTGGCGGCGGCGGCACCTGCGCCTGCGCGGGACGGGCGGAGGGCGGCGGGGGCGCGCGCAGGGTGCGCACGTGGCGCGTCTGGGGCTGAGCCGCCGGTCGTCTCCCCGCCGGGGTGGCGCGGGAGTGGCCGCTCGGAGGGCTTCCCCAGCCTGCCCAAGTGGTCCGGGCCGGGATGGCTAAGAACGCCGGGGCCGAGGCTGTGTGTCAGGGTTGCAAGGCTAGCGGGCTTGTTGGTTTCGGGTGGAGTGTCACCGGTATTGACCCTTGAGGTGTGGGGGTGCGGCCAGCGCTTGGTCTGGAGGAATTGAGACTTGGGCAGCCTTACAGTATGGGCAGATGTTCCTGTTACTAGGGGGGCAGGGATTTTTTTTTTTTTTTTGATCTGTTGTGTTCACAGTGCAAGGTCTAGCACACGGTAGGATAATAAAGGTTTCCTGAAAGAATGCCCACCACGGAATGGACTCTATAGGATTTGGGAACAGGATCAGATACATAGTTCTCTCTCTTCTTTTAATAGCATAGTTCTTTTATTACACAAGTGTCGGAATCAGGGGTCACTGGCCTTCGTATTTAAAATTTTTTAATCGGGAAATGTTTCTGCAGTCGGGTCTGAATTTTAATAGCAATGTGATCGACCTTATTCACACGTTAATAGAACGGCACTTAACAGCTTGGAGCAGGGCATGATAGGGGGCAAACTTCACTTATCTCCCAGCTAAAGGGGTTTGAGAACGGTCTTTTAGGAGCTGTTATTTTAACATTTGTACTGCAAAACGTACCTGTGCGGCACAGTGCTTGGGGCATCACTGATCCTTGGAGCCACCACCACTTCTGCCACTGTTACCACTATCATATTTTCAACCCAAAACTGTGTATTTTTAATTATTGTGTGCATAGATTAAAACAAAATTTTGGTTGAGGCAAAATTTCTTGTTACTGAAATGTTTGGAGTATTTTAAGGGCATAGAAGGTTAAGATGTCCCTAAAGGTAGTAATTGTATACCGAAATACAGAGCTTGAAAAAAAATTAGAAAACTTAAAATTAAGTGTAACATACTTAACCTGGTTAGGATTAAAGTAGGAAATAAGTAAAATTTGAGGTATGAAGAAATTCTTAGGTTCAGTTGGCAGGAAATGATCAATGTAGTGCACACTGGCAACACATTTTATCCTCATAACAACTGTATACCGTGGACTCTTGAACAACACAGGCTTGTGGGTCCACTTACATGGGGATTCTTTTTCTTTTATAAACCAGTATAGTCCTGTTAATGTATTCTTTTCATTATTTTCTTAACGTTTTCTTTTCTCTAGCTTACTTTATTGTAAGAATACATTATCTAATACATATAACATACGAGTTATGTGTTAATTGACTGTTTACGTTATTGGTAAGGATTCCAGTCAACAGTAGGCTATTAGTGATTAACTTTTGGGGGAATCAAAAATTATATGTGGAATTTTCCACAGCACCCCTATCCTAGGATATGTATAAGAATCAACTGTATATATGTTGCATATATATATATATATATATATATGTATATATATATATATATATATGTAGTATAACTTTGTTACAACTTATTTTTTTAATTAAAAACATTTTTTTTAACATTCATTTTTGAGAAAGAGCGTGAGTGGGGGAGGGGCAGAGAGAGAGGGAGAGACGGAATCTGAAGCAGAGACGGAATCTGAAGCAGGCTCCAGGCTCCCAGCTGTCAGCACAGAGCCTGATGCGGGGCTTGAATCCACTGACAGTGAGATCATGACCTGAGCTGAAGTCGGACGCTCAACAGACCGAGCCAGCCAGGCGCTCCATAACTTATGTATTTATTACAACTTTATTTTTCTTAAATTTTTATTTTTTATTTTTTAGAGAGAGAGAGAGACAGAGTGCACACGAGTGGGGAAGAGGGACAGAAGGAGAGAGAGAGGCTCCACCCTCAGCACAGAGCCCAACGTGGGGCTCCATCCCACAACCCTGGGATCATGACCTGAGCCGAAATCAAAAGTTGGATGTTCAACCGACTGAGCTACCTTGGCACCCCACAGCTTTATTTTTTAACTTTATAACAACTTCATTTTATATCTATTGTATATATAAAATCTTCAGTATTACCAATTAAAAATCTTCATTTTTAATTGACTTGCCCAAGCTTTTATAGCTAGTGGCAGAGCTGGAATTTATACTAAGCTGCTCTTGACTCAACTCTGTCTTATCTCTTACATTTTTGTGAACCAGTCACCTCTTAACTGAGAGCAAGGTAGATAGATGCTCCTTTGGCTGCAGGGATCATGTTTTAATAGTAATTGTAGTAATGGTACCTTTGGTACTTACTACAATGTCTGACACATAGGCGTTTCATAACAAGTGTCTTTAACCTGATAAATTGAGTGAATGAAGGTGCTTCTATCTTACTCATCTCTATGGAACTAAATTGAGTAAAATGATGGTATATTGTTTTGAGAATGAATAATATATATTTTTTTTATTTTTTTTATTTTTGGGACAGAGAGAGACAGAGCATGAACGGGGGAGGGGCAGAGAGAGAGGGAGACACAGAATCGGAAACAGGCTCCAGGCTCCGAGCCATCAGCCCAGAGCCTGACGCGGGGCTCGAACTCACGGACCGCGAGATCGTGACCTGGCTGAAGTCGGACGCTTAACCGACTGCGCCACCCAGGCGCCCCTATATTTTTTGATTTATGTTAATATTGTAACCTATTAAAATTTTGGGCTTTGATCCCTTTTTGGGATCGTCTTAAAAATCCCATCTTAGGGGCACCTGGGTGGCTCAGTCGGTTAAGCGTCCGACTTCGGCTCAGGTCATGATCTCACGGTCCGTGAGTTCGAGCCCCGTGTCGGGCTCTGTGCTGACCACTCAGAGCCTGGAGCCTGTTTCAGATTCTGTGTCTCCCTCTCTCTCTGACGCTCCCCCGTTCATGCTCTGTCTCTCTCTGTCTCAAAAATAAATAAACGTTAAAAAAATTAATAAAAAAAATCCCATCTTATATATTCTTTTGGGATTTTTTTTTTCCCTGCATAGTTTAATGATTCAGTGTGTCAGCATATGTAAATGTGTGGCACAGAGCTTGGGACATCACTGATCCCTGCAGCCATCACCACTTCTGCCACTGTTCCCACTATCATCCTATTTTCAGTCAAACCTGGATAAAGAGATGTTGGAAGGATTTCTTCCTTTTGGTTTGGTTTGTGATCTCTAAGTCCTTGCACTTCTTAGATTCTGAAGTACTATTCATCTTTAGGCTTGCTAGGAATACCATTCTTGGTGTGTAAAGATTAAGGGGGACAAGATTGATTGCCCTGCCTGAGGCCTCCTTGCTCTCCTATTGCATGTTGATTTGTGCCCCAAATGGAGAGTAATTGAAATGATCAGAAAGAAAGAACTTCATGATAGAGGTTTAGCTGTGTGAGGATCAGTTAGTTACCTAATTCCATAACTTAATGTTGTTTACACCTTTCGCTTTCTACTTTATTTTTTTAAGTTTATTTTTGAGAGAGAGAGAGAGAGAGAGAGAGCGTGCGCATGTGCGCGAACACAACTGGGGGAGGGGCAGAGAGAGAGAGGAGATGGAGAATCACAAGCAGATTCTGGGCTGTTAGCTCAGAGCCCCTTGCGGGGCCCAAACTCACAAATTGTGAGATCAGGACATGAGGCAAAGTCAAGAGTCCTAAGTTTAACCAATTGAGCCACCCAGGCACCCCTGTTTTCTATTTTCGACCACTACATACACGTGGCTTGTTAATGAAAATCAGGACAAAATAAGACTAAACAAGTACCAGACAAGTAATTCTCCAAGGGAACTTTACTGAACACATTGGGTCTGCTAGTCTCTTGCACTTAAATCATTCCCTGTGTAGATCATATGAACCCTAAGTTTACGGAGTTTGGGTAAGCATATCATAAGGCTAATTATCTCCATTGAATATCTATCTACTTGAAGCATGACATTGCACTGGTTGTAGTCATTAACTTAAAGCATACTAGGATTTGTTAGTATTATACTTATCTTTTTATTTTTTTATTTTTGAGACAGAGCATGAATGGGGGAGGGGCAGAGAGAGAGGGAGACACAGAAGAGAGAGGGAGACACAGAATCGGAAGCAGGCTCCAGGCTCTGAGCCATCAGCCCAGAGCCCCGTCGGGCTCGAACTCACAGACCGTGAGATCGTGACCTGAGCTGAAGTCGGACGCTTAACCGACTGAGCCACCCAGGCACCCCTTATCTTTTTTTTATTAGTTTTTTTTAATGTTTAATTTTAGTTTTTTTTTTAATTTTTTTTTTTTTAACGTTTATTTATTTTTGAGACAGGGAGAGACAGCATGAATGGGGGAGGGTCAGAGAGAGGGAGACACAGAATCTGAAACCGGGCTCTGAGCTGTCAGCACAGAGCCTGACGCGGGGCTCGAACTCATGGACCGCGAGATCATGACCTGAGCCGAAGTCGGATGCTTAACTGACTGAGCCACCCAGGTGCCCCTGTTTTATTTTAGTTTTAAGAGAGACAGAGTGTGAGCAGGGGAGGGGCAAAGAGAGAGGGAGACACAGAATCTGAAGCAGGTTCCAGGCTCTGAGCTGTTAGCACAGAGTCCAACGCTGGGCTGGAACTCAGGAACTGTGAGATCATGACCTGAGCGGAAGTTGGTACTTAACCAACTGGGCCACCCAGGCATCCCATATACTTATCTTTCTGATGAGCTACTAGCAGAGAGGAACTCAAGGCCTATCGGTAGTCCTTGGATAACTCACAATTAGGAGAGGTTAACTAACTTATCCATTATCATGCAACCAGAAAATTACAGAGCCTGGATTCAACCCAAGCATTTTCGTTCCAGAACTGTTTTTTCCACTGTGTCCCTAAGCTGTTTCTAGAGTGATTTGAGATTTGAAAGGTCAAGTGTGGCGGACTGTTGTATGATTCTTTCACACACCTTTGTTTTTCTGATGTTCCAAAATGGTGATCAGGATTGAAGGTAACACTGATGCCGTATTTGGTTATTGTGGATGTCAGCAGATCTTTGCTTTCTTGCTTCATGTTCAAATGGCAGCTGCTTTTAATCATTTTTAAATTATTTATGTCCAATTAAAGATAAGGCAGCTGTTTATAGCCACATTAAGGAGAGTAAGAACTTGGAGGTAACTTTTTTTTTCTGACCAAACTTTTGCTTTGCAAACAAAAATATAAATGCTTTGCCTGAATAGTAATTAATCCTAGATGCCCTTGACATTTTCATTGCTACTATTTCAGTAAAAGGGATATCTCTGACTTTGATATTCAAGTTTACCGTGAACCTGGAGGAAGAAAAGATGTCAAATCCAAGTTGCTGACAGGTTTCTATAGCATTTGCTCCTTCATTGTTGCTGAAAGGAGTGCCCCTCATTGTGCCAGCCAGACAGAGATGGAGAGTCCGTTAAAGCTCACACTTGATAGCCTCTAGGCTGTATTTCTTCCCTTTTCACAAAGCCTGACGTAAATTCACTTAGACACTGAATGTGCTCAAGTGTCCTAAAAGAAAATTGCTTTCAGAATAGCTCTTGGTAAGGGGTGCCTGGCTGGCTCAGATGGTGGAGCATACATCTCTTGATCTCGGGGTTGTAAGTTTGAGATTAGCTAAACATAAAGTCTTTAAAAGAAGAAAAAAAAGATTAGTTCTTGGTAATCCATGAAATTGGCCCTTTCCTCTGCTGTAGACCACTCCTCAAACACGGTAACTACTTTGCTAATAACGTATACTGTTTTGAGATCTGTTTTTCTCACTGATCATTCTATCACTTACATATTTTTTACATTACAATATTTACATTATTGACACTTTCTGCTGGTATTCTGCTTAAAGTTTTTTTGATAAATTATCTATGATATTGTACTTTAACATTTACAGTTAATACTTTTGATCATTGGTTCATATAGTTTCAGAATGTAAAGTTTCCAGCATATTGTTGATTTGACATTTTAATTAATTGTATATTTGACATTTTAAATAGAACTGTCGCATCATTCTTATACCTGGATGGAGTCCAAATACTATAGTGGTTTGATATTCACCATCATCCATTTAAGAATCTCACATTAATAAACTTTTCAGCAGTGAGAAGATTTACATTATTTCTTATTCTTTTTATTTTGTGTTTTATTTTATTTCAAAGTTTCTTTATTTATTTTGAGAGAGACAGAGGCAGCACAAGTAGGAGAGGGGCAAGAGAGAGAGAATCCTAAGCAGGCTCTGCACTGTTAGTGCAGAGCCCAATAAGGGGCTCGAACCCACAAAGCCCTGAGATTGTGACCTGAGCTGAAACCAAGAGTCGGACCCTCAACCTACTGAGCCACCCAGGTGCACCTTATTTTATGTTTTGAGTCCACATCTTCCTAGAACTTCATCTAATATATCTTCAAACTTGAAAAGCTTTTAGCAATCACTTCTGCTGCTTCCCTGTAACAAATTTTGATTTTTTAAAAAAAAGTCTCATAACCTTAAGGGCTTGGATGTAAATTTTTTTCTTTTAGGTTAAATTGCGATTATACTGATTAATATACAACTTATTTTGATTAGCAGTTGTTACCCATAAAGGTAAAATTTTACTGTAAATGCATCTCATTTTAATGAGTTTAATTAGGTATCCATGGATAAATGTGGCTTATTGCCTGAACGAAATAGGATTCAGTGTCAGTTCTCTTCCCAATTAGATTTTTATACATGTAAGCATGAGGTCATGGTTGGAGCTTCATCATATGTGTCACTCAATTCTTTGAATACCTTTCTAATTCTATATCAAAATAATTATAAAAAAATTGTTTTTAATGATCTGTCATTTGACAACTGGATTAGGTTCTCTTTCAGTTTTGTCTAAAGCAAGGAATTGGAACCTTCCTGGTTTGCGGGACTTGTTACTCAGTCTTTAGAATTATACTCTCTCAACATCTGTACCTCTATTGAAAATTATCCCTTTGCTTGGGGCCTCAGGGAACGCACGACAGCCAGAGTGAGAATGGCTGAGCAGGGGTCGCCCGTCCTCAAGCGCTTTCTAAGACTGTTTTCAGTTGAGAGTATGGACACTGAAGATCTGAAACTTAATTCCCTTAAGAACTCCTTGCTCATAACCTTTTGAAAAATCTTCCTGAACCCCCAGGTGTATAGATACTCCATTTTGGGATTGTTGACTAAGAACACATTACTTACTCTTTTATTATATTATTATTATTATTATTATTATTATTATTATTATTTTAAGGATGATAGTTATTTACATGTATTTACCCAGAGGGATTTATTTATTTATTTATTTATTTATTTATTTATTGGCGGGGGCGATGCACCACTTGTGGAGTATGGTTTCCAATTGTTGTCATTCTTAATGGTGTTTCTGTCTTTGTTTTAACTGATGCTCAGATGGAAAATGGCAAGCTCATAATTCTAGACTACCAGGATCTGTTTTCTGGGGAATTAGGTGCTAAGCCATTGGGCTTTCACTGTTTTCTCCAGAAAAGTAATGATTATTTTCCACAATTCTGGGAAAGTGAGGTTTCCAGAGGCCTGGTTAGGTCATTTGGTCCTACCCACACCACAGCATGACTTTCTAGACTTGGTTTTTGTTTTTGTTTTTGTTTTTGTTTTACTTTTTACAGTAAACTGTACCCCAGACATGTGGCTCAAACTCATGACCCCAAGACAGAGTTGCATGCTCTACCAACTGAGCCAGTCAGGCGCCCCCCCACAAAGACTTTTTTAAAAAAGAAATTAAGTGGTTGAAAATAGATTTTCTATTCAGATGTCACTGTTTCCTGATGTGCTTTGAAATATCAAAAGGAGAAATAAGGACCATACTGACACATACTTATTTCTATTTTATAGACACTATAGATACTTATTTGTATTTTATAGACATTAGATTCATTCTTTTTGAAATTTTATTTTCTTTTGTTAGAAGCCATTTGCGTGTGTGTGTGTGTGTGTGTGTGTGTGTGTGTGTGTGTTGAAGTACCAAGAACAAATGCTTTAATGCTGTTAATATTTTTTCTTTTGGGATGGAAATAATGTCAACAGTTTTGTTGGTCTCAGAATTTTTTATAAAGGTGTCATGGGGCAGTGCGTGGAAAATTGATATAGATAATCTTTCACTTTTGAGTGGGTGTCGAAGGATGTTGACAAGAAATACAAATCGATGTGTTTAATTTTATCCCGATGTTGCTAGGAGGCTGTTTTAGAATTTGACCAACCTGATGTCCATGAGCCTTAAATTTGCTTAAAAGACAATTTCTGTAAAAACAGCACTCCCAGGGATACTGTTTCCTGCAATCCATATCATGTCATTGGTATATGCAAACAGTAGGAAAATTAAAAAAACATGTGGGAGATTGATAGAATGAATTCCCTGTTGTACATATTTAATCCTCTCTTTGGGTCCTCTTTCTGTGAAGGACTGATACAAGTGTGTCTGATCTATACTTTTGTTGTGTGAGAGATAGGGGGAGTGAGTGCACATGCATGTGTGCGTTGAGTGGGGGCGGGGGAGGAGAGAGTGAGAGAGAGGGAGAGAGAGAGAGGGAGAGAATCTCAAACAGGCTCCATTCCCAGCACAGAGCCCAACACAGGGCTCAATCCCATGACTGAGATCGTGACCCAAGCCGAAATCAAGAGTCGGACGCTCAGGCGACTGAGCCACCCAGGTGCCGCTGACCCATCTTCTTTAGTACCCAGTCAAACTTGTGTTGAAAGATAGCAAGCACATTTTAATATTAATTTAAGCAAGGCATCATTGAGATGACAGGACTGTTACCAAAAAGTCACATATATTCTTGGATTATCAGTGCCATGATTCCTCCATTTATTTACCTGTGGGAAGTTACTAATGTTGACAAATGTGATTCATGTGTGATTCTGTGAAATAATTAGTCACCATATTTAGGTTTCTATCATCTCTGGCTTGAAAGGATCATTAACAGTTACATTTTGGGAAAATTTAAAATACCTAGTATTCACTATCACAGTGTAATGCAGTGCAGGTGTCATTTAAGTGGTAGATTTGGAGTCTGTGGCTCTGTTGTTCATCTAAAGGTCACATCCCAGTAGCTGGCTTCATGATATTGAGTACTAGGATATTTCATCCCCACTTTTTCATTTTTCTACAAGGCTGATAATAAAATAACATGTCTTTGTGTAATATTTGGGTTCATTAAAGCTTAGTCTTACTGAAAAGGGCTTAATCCCTGTCACAGGTATATAAATCTCAAATCCTTCCAAAGAGGTTATGAGTTTTCTGGGAGCAAAGCTTGATGACAAATGAATGTTTTTCTGAAGACAAAGCTCGGCTTCCTATTTTCCCTTAACTAATCTTCACTTCATTTTCAAGTTGTGTTTTGGTTGGCTGCTTCTTTATTATGCCAGTATGAATTTGCAGAACAATTCCTGTTAAGTTTTAAAAAACATTTTTCTTGGAGCAGCTGGGTGGCTCAGTCAGTTAAGTGACCGACTGTTGATTTTGGCTCAGGTCATGATCTCAGGGTTCGTGAGACTGAGCCCCACGTCTGGCTTCGCACTGAGAGTGCGGTGCCTGTTTGGGATTCTCTCTCTCGCTCTCTCTACCCCTCCCCAGCTCTCTTTCTAATAAATAAATACACATTTTTTTTTTTTAAAGTATTTTTCTCCTCTTTACAGCCAAGAGAATCATTAAATTAAGAGGTGACCAGAAAATGTTATTTAAGAGCATGTATTTTGGGGTGTCTGTGTGGCTCAGTCAGTTGAGTGTCAGACTCTTGGTTTTGGCTCTGGTCATGATCTCACGGTTTATGGGATCAAGCCAGCATTGGGCTCTACGCTGACAGCATGGAGCCTGCTTGGGATTCTCTCTCCCTCTCTCTCTATCCCTCCTCTGCTTGCTCATGCTCTCTTTCTCTCTTTCTCTCAAAATAAATGAATAAACATTTTAAAAAAAGAGCGTGTATTTTATATTCACTGGAAGGAGAAATTAAGTAGACAAGTTGATTTTTCATTTTATAATATGGAAGTAGACTTCAAAGGGATGGTTTTTAGAACAGAGTTGGCAGGGATGGGGTCTCAGGTTTGTGCCTCATCTGTATTCCGGTTGGCTTCTGGCAGTCAGGTAGGGGAGGGGTGGGAAAGGGCTGTTGAAGCTTGAGGATGAATGTTTGCTCTGGTGGATGGCACCACAGTGATTTCATACAGAATGGGATCTCTGAAAGCTTAAGTGTTAGAATTGAAGAATTACAGACAGAGAGTGATTATTATTTCAAGATACTAGTATAAGTTTACAGACGCATGAATGAGTAGGGTATACCTCCTCAAAACCTACTCAGTATTCTGCCTTTTTTTTTTTTTTTTTTAGCTCTCTTTTCCTTTTTCTCCTCTCTTTATCTTTTCCCCCCACTAGTGTTGCATTTGTTTGTTTGTTGGTTTATTTAGTAAGCTTCACACTCAGAGATCAAGGGTCACGTGTTCTAATAACTGAGCCCACCAGGTGCCCTGTGTTGTTATGGAGAGAAATCACATGGTGGCCAGTAATGTATGTTTCGGAGTCTAACAGAAACTGGTTAGAATCCTACTCTCCAACCCCCCAGTTACTAGTTATATCTGAAAAGTTGCTTAAGCTTCCTGAAACCTCAGTTTCATCACCTGTAAAGATGATTAAGAGTGTTCACCTCACACAGTTGTTGTAAAGAGTGAATTAGGTGAACACAATAAAAGGCAGTTTTTACACTTATCATGCCACTCTGCCGCCCTCCCTCATTCGGGGTCTTCTCAGAGTGCGAAGGTCAAATGCAAAACTATACACTCATTCACATGTAACACATGAACACACGCACACACATATATAGAATATTTAGAATTTATATTACTTATGAATATCTTTTATTCATTTAAAATTTCCTTAAAAGCCTTGAAGCATGTAGTCTCCCAGCCTTTACTGAGGGGCTGCTGTGTGTGTGTATTGGGGCATGTGTTCATGCTCTGGCAGGAAACTTGTAACTCTGCCTTAACCTTTCCTTCCTGCTTGTGTAGAGACTCAAGGTTAGCCAGAGGTAAGAGGTCATTAGGGACTTCTCAGATCTTTTCTGGGCATGCCCACAGTGACAAATTGCACAAATTGCACAAATTGCACAATTGCACAAATTGCACGCACAAATTGCATGGCCTTCTAGAGTCCCAGGGATATTCCGCAGTTTTACAAAGACCTCTTGGACATCTCGTTCCCCAGTTTTAGTTTATAAGGTGTTTGTTTGTTTATTTATTTTTTCAGTCTCTTTTGAGGCCCACCTGTTATCACTGCCTCAGGCAGTCGTGGTTTTAAACTTTTGCTGCTAATTGTCTCTCACGAATTCCCTGATGATAGGACTGTTCACACGGAGTGAGCTCTGAACCTGGTTGAATAAAGACAAGACCCAAGAATGGAATTTTTCACAGAGCTGCCAGAGAGGTCAAATAGTGACAGGTCCCTGTGGAGGGGACTTTCAGCAAGCTTTTCTTCCCTCTTCGGTGGTTATAAGGCTGCTGTTTTTCATGTCACCATAGTTGTGAGCCTGTCGGGTTTCAAAGCAAATGCAAAGTTTGTTACTGCAGAGATGAGAATGGGACAAGTTGCAGTTCTTAGAGATTTAGCTGTTTTTCTTCCATAAACTCTCCTTGGATTGTTGTAAGTCTTTGGTTAATTTCCAGAGTTCTTGGTTTTGGCAGTTTTTGTCAGTGTTCTTGTTGCTTTTGCAGCAGAGTGGATTTTCAGGGGTCCTTACTCTGCCATTCTGGGAGTATTTCTGTTCTCCTTTATTTTATTTATTTTAGAAATCTTTTTTAATGTTTTATTTTTGATAGAGAGAGATGGAGAAAGAGCGAGCAAGCAAGCAGGCAGAGAGAGAGGGAGACACAGAATCCGAAGCAGGCTCCAGGCTCTGAGCTGTCAGCACAGAGCCCGATGTGGGGCTCGAACTCACAAACCATGAGATCATGACCTGAGCCGAAGTCCAACACTCAACGGACTGAGCCACCCAGGTGCCCCTGTTCTCCTTTATTTTGATGCAGCCATTGCTGCTGTTTCTAATTGCTAGAAACTTCTCCCTTTGTTTGAGACAAATCGTATCTCCCCTTCCTCTTTTATGTGTAGGCCAGCCAGAGTTTTGTTCTCTGGAACAACAGAATTTTTGATTGAGCCAAAACACAGAATTCTCTTAAGCCTGAAAAGGTCATGGGGGGTGGTTTCAGTGTTTAATATGAGAGATTTTTTTTTTGTTTTCTGAAACTGTCAACTTGGAATGGATCACATATAGTAAGAGTATATTAAGAAGGCAAAAACTAATGATTTAGTTATTTAGGCAAATTTGATATTCCATCATTTTGTAAGACTCTTTTCATCATTTCTCTGAAGATTTTGGCACCTAATTTATAGTTTACATTCTTTATTACTTTCTGGGTGACATCTACTTATATATGATTGATACGTACCACATCATGATTTTCACTATGTGATTTCTTTAATTTCAAACTTATCTAAAGTATGACCTCTCTCAACATGCCTTGCTTTGTTATGAAAGTTAATCTTTGTTTCCATTCCTCCCCTTTTGTATCAGTGATACACGTATCTCCTAAATCTATAAAAGTTTTACCTATTCTGGGGCGCCTGGGTGGCTCAGTTGGTTAAGCATCCAACTTCGGCTCAGGTCATGATGTCACAGCTCGTGGGTCTAAGGCCTGTGTCGAACTCTGTGCTGACAGCTCAGAGCCTGGAGCCTGCTTAGGATTCTGTGTCTCCCTCTCTCTCTGCCCCTCCCCTGCTCATGCTCTGTCTCTCTCTCAAAAACAAACAAACAAAAAGTTTTACCTACTCTCCTGTTAAATGATAGAAAAATACCAAGAAGAAAATAAAAATTACCTATAATATTACCACCTATAAATAACCACTGTTAACATTATGATGTACATTTGTTTTCCATATAAAACTGGAAACAGGTCATGATAAGACTTTAAAGGGAAAAAAGACAATATTGTACTTATGTAAATATTATAAGAGCTATGCATGCATTAGGATCCTAAAAGGATATAAATACGTATCAAACTATTAACTGTGTTTGGAGTGGGAAAAATACAGGGATTATGTGGAACTTTTTAATCTTTTTTTTTTTTAATATGAACTTACTGTCAAATTGGTTTCCATACAACACCCAGTGCTCATCCCAACAGGTGCCCTCCTCGATACCCATCACCCACCCACCCCGTCCTCCCACCCCCCATAAACCCTCAGTTTGTTCTCAGTTTTTAAGAGTCTCTTATGTTTTGGCTCCCTCCTTCTCTAACCTTTTTTTTTTTTTTTTTTCCCTTCCCCTCCCCCTTGGTCTTCTGTTAAGTTTCTCAGGATCCACATAAGAGCAGCACTTTCACCAATAGCCAAGTTATGGAAAGAGCTTAAATTTCCATCAACTGATGAATGGATAAAGAAATTATGGTTTATACACACAATGGAATACTACGTGGCAATGAGAAAGAATGACATGTGGCCTTTTGTAGCAACGTGGATGGAACTGGAGAGTGTGATGCTAAGTGAAATAAGTCCTACAGAGAAAGATACCATATGTTTTCACTCTTATGTGGATCCTAATCTTCTTTTTTAATTCAAAAATTTAAATGTTTATGTTATAGAAAAATAATATGTTCCCCATTAGAAAGAGGATTCTCTGGATATACATTGGTTATAAAATAAGGTGAGACAGGCAGGAAGATGATGCATATAAAAATAACAGGGATTATCTCTAGGTGATGGGACCATGTGGTATCATGCAGTGTGGTCAGTACAAACAGGTTTTCTGGGGAAAGATGATTACTTTAGTTTGGACAGGCTTGATACCTGTCCATTTCTCTCTGTCCACAAACACACACGCTATTTTTTTTTCTTAAAGATTTTTTTAATCTTTTTTTAATTTATTTATTTATTTTTTTTATTTATTTTTGGGACAGAGAGAGACAGAGCATGAACGGGGGAGGGGCAGAGAGAGAGGGAGACACAGAATCGGAAACAGGCTCCAGGCTCCGAGCCATCAGCCCAGAGCCTGACGCGGGGCTCGAACTCACGGACCGTGAGATCGTGACCTGGCTGAAGTCCGACGCTTAACCGACTGCGCCACCCAGGCGCCCCTTTAATCTTTAAGAGTAAATGGTAGTGGGGCACCTGGTTGGTTCAGTTGGTTAAGCGTCTGAGTCTTGATCTTGGCTCAGGTCATGATCTCACAGTTTGTGGGATTGAGCCCCATGTCGGACTCTGTGCAGACAGCTCGGAGCTTGCTTGGGATTCTCTCTCTCCCTCTTTCACTGCCCCTCCCCAACTTGTGCATACGCACTCTCTTTCAAAACATATAAATGAACATTAAACACAAAACAAGCTTAAAATAAAAAAAAAAAAAAGAGTAAATGGTAGACATGATGCCGTTTTACCCCCTAAACACTTCAGTATATATTTCCTAAAGGCAAGGAAATTTCATACAACCATAGAACAATGATTGAAATCAGGAAATTAACATTGGTAGAATACTGTTATCTAACCTTATTGAGATTTTGCCAGTTGACTCATTACTGTCCTTCATCAGGTTTTGAATCTTAAAGCAATGACATACAGATGTATGACAATTAGAGATTATTCCCTATGGCAGTTACCATGGCATCCTGTCTAGTCTGTTTCTGTTATGTTACTGTATCTTAGTTCTCAACAGCCTGTTTCCTGATTTTTTTTTTTTTCTCCAGCCTCTAGATTTCTCATGAATTTTAGGAGCTACTTTAAAATGAGGAAATTCCATGGGGCGCCAGGGTGGCTCAATCAGTTGAACCTCCGACTTCAGCTTAGGTCATGATCTCTCAATATGTTGGTTTGGGCCCCTAGTCGGGCTCTGTGCTGACATCTTAGAGCCTGGAGCCTGCTCTCGATTCTGTGTCTCCCTCTCTCTCTGCCCCTTTCCCACTCACGCTCTCTCTCTCTCTCTTAAAAATAAAATAAACATTGGGGTGCCTGGGTGGCAAAGTCTGTCCGACTTTGGCTCGGATCATGATCTCATAGTTTGTGGGTTTGAGCCCCATGTTGGGCTCTGTGCTGACAGCTCAGAGCCTGCAGCCTGCTTCTGATTCTGTGTCTCCCTCTGTCTGCCCCTCCCCTGTTCACACTCTGTCTCTCTGTCTCTCAAAAATGAATAAATGTTAAAATAAATAAATACAATAAAAAAAATTAAAAAATTAAAAAAATTAAAATTAGGAAATTCTTTCAGGAAATTCCTCTTTTGCCTAAATTAGCCAGAATTCTGTAGTTTTGAACCCAAATTCTACCATTCTATATTTTTCACACTTTACATTTTTCAAAGTCTTACTCCCCCTTACATGTTCTGTTCAAATGTCACTTTTCTCTGTGAAGCTTCTGGTTTTCCTCAGTTAGTAATGTTGTACTTTGTAAACATAGTACTTATTTTCAATCCTCATTTGATTACAGTTAATTATTTACTTGTCATATGTTTGCTTCATTAATTATAAGCTACATGAAGGCCTGTACATGACGCAGCACTGTGATTTTCAGGAAGAGTTCCATTAATGTTTGGACGAATAGCATTGAGAAGGTAGTTTAGAAGGTAAATGGTGCAAGCTAGAGAGAGTGTGTCTTTTTTTTTAATGTTTATTTTTATTTTTGAGAGAGAAAGTGTGAGCAGGGGAGGGGCAGAGAGAGAGGGGGACAGAGGATCTGAAGAGGGCTCTGTGCTGACAGCAGTGAGCCCAATGTGGGGCTCCACTGCGACATCATGACCTGAGCTCAACCAACTAAGACACCCAGGTGCCCCTAGAGAGAGTGTGTTTTTAGGTAGAGTCATTTTGGGAGTTCAGGTCAGGAGAACCTTTATGTTTCATTTGTTTGTTACACTGTTTGAAGTAGCTTCTTTGGGTAGTTGAAAGGTCAGTAGCTAAAAAGAGATTGCTCTCCCCAGGGCCAGATTTATACACAAACATGAATTCACATTGGATTTTATATTCTCCTAGTTCTAGGTCTATTAAACTTTACAATTCAATGCAAACAGTAGATCTTTTAACTGTGAGACTGAAACAGGAATTATAGTATCCAGAGATTTTTTTTTTTTTTTAAGTTGTCTACACCCAGCATGGGGCTCAAACTCATGTCCCTGAATTCAAGAGTTGCACGCTCTACCAACTTAGCCAACCAGGCTCCCCCAGAGATCTGTTATCTAGAGAACCCCTTTTCACCCTTCAGTTCCTTTTTATCTTTGTAAACTCAATTTGTTACATATATTTTTCAAGTTTTATTCTTTGTCTGTACTTTGGATTCCTTGCCACTTTTACCTTTGCCGTTTTCGAGGTCAATTATGAACTAGAAAGGATTTTTTAAAAAACTAATTATATATTCCTGTATTTTTATTCTGATATTTGAAATGTCAGATTTCGTAAGAAATTTTGTGCTTATTTTTGTGTTTTTTCCTTAACTATTTCTTACACTATTAGTGATGAATTGACAAGAGTACATATTTGTTAAATTTAAACTAAAATTTATTTGTAAGAGTGTGCTGTTTATTTTATGTATAGAATAATGGGGTAAGAGAGATCTTTTTTTGACCTAGCAGGGAGGAATTAAAGCACACCAGCATTTTATTAACATTCCCATTACTATTTTATTTTATTTTATTTTTTTAATGTTCATTTATTTTTGAGAGAGTAAGAGAGATAGAGTGTGAGCAGGGAAGAGTGGGGACACAGAATCTGAAGCAGGCTCCAGGTTCTGAGCTGTCAGCACAGAGCCTGATGCGGGGCTCGAACTCACAAACCATGAGATCATGACCTGAGCCGAAGTCGGATGCTCAACCAACTTAGCCACCCAGGTGCTCCCCCGCTCCCACTTTTTTTTAACATTCCTTTATGCTGAGTTAGGTCAGGACCTAACCCAGGGCTGAGCGTTCTTGTGCCTCAATTTTGGTTTTCTCATGAATGATTTTTAAGTTGTTACACACATCATTCTAGGTAAAAGATACTAGCATCATAGCAACATTTTTAAAACCATGGGGAAGGGGCACCTGGGTGGCTCAGTCGTTTAAGCATCCGACTCTTAATTTTGGCTCAGGTCATGATCTTGCGGTTTGTGGATTTGAGCCTGGCATCTGGCTCCCTGCTGACAGTGTGGAGTCTGCTTGGGATTCTTTCTCTTTCTCTTTCTCTCTGCCCGTGCTTGTGTACTTTCTCTCTCTCTCTCTCTGTCTCTCTCAAAATAAGTAAATAAACTTAAAAAAAAAAAAAAAACAACATGGGGAACATAGACAAGTATCCAGTATTTAGAGACATTTACCTTTTTAGGATAGTGGTAAAACTGCAGTGTAATAACAGTAACAATGCAAAGGCCTTTCATATTGATGATGGCTAAGTGTATTCAATGTGTCTCAGCCAATGCTCTCTTTTTTGGAATGTCTTGTGCCTCAAGTTTTAAGTTATTATTATTAATATTGTTTTTTCCGAAAAATGCAAATTGTGGGTTCTTCACAAATTTGCGTCAAAGAGAAGGTGGAAACATAGATTGCTTACAAATGTTCAAAAATCCATGCTAATTTCCTTGGAGATAAACTTCCTAATGCAACTAGGTGTAGAAATAGCCCTTTAAGACTATGTTTTTAAAAAAACAGAGTTGAGCACATTCCGTATTGGCTGATACTCTTCTCTTGGTAGAAGTTGATAGAAACCATAAATGAAGCACTTAGACATTGAAATTTAGCTGGTGGCCCTGCAGTTCTGTAGTTGGCAATTTATTTTGCAGATATGTCTGAACACCTTAGCAAATGTATGGGAGCAATTATTCGTCGCAACAGTGTTTAAATGAAGGAAGAGCTGGAAACAACTTCCAAATCTCTATTAAGAAGGATTGGTTCATATGTTATGGTATGTCTATGGAGGAATGCCATGTAGCTGTTGAAGAATGGGATAAATATGTAAAATGTCCCGCATCGAGGAGTACAGTTACTTAAAGAAAGTCAGTATAATATCTTTCCGTTGTGTAAAAAGAAGATAGGTATCTATATGCAGAAGATATTTCTGGAAGGCTAGATGGGAAACATATGTAGTAGTTACCTTTGGGGAATGAGACTAGGAGATTAAGGAGGATGAGAATTGAGGATTAATGAGGATTATGTCTTTCTGTACTATTTTAATTTTGATTTTGTTACCATGAGCGTGCATCACTCATATGAACATGGAAATAAAAAACCAATAAAATTTAAATGAAAACATTGTTTCTTCAGAGTAGCCTCTAAAAGAAATCCTTACCTTTCTTTCTTTCTTTCTTTCTTTGTTTCTTTGTTTCTTTCTTTGTTTTTCTTTCTTTCTTTCTTTCTTTCTTTCTTTCTTTCTTTCTTTCTTTCTTTCTTTCTTTCTTTCTTTCTTTTTGAGAGAAAGAGAGAGTGTGTGTGTGTGAGCACAAGCAGGGGAGGGGCAGAAAGAGAGGTAGAGAGAGAATCTGGGGTTCCACGCTGGTTCCACGCTGTCAGCACGGAGCCATCAAGGAGCCTGACTCGGGGCTCAATCCCATGAATTGTGAGATCATGACCTGAGCCGAAACCAAGAGTTGTACATTTAACAGACTGAGCCACCCAGGCGCCCCAGAGAAATCCTGACATTTAAATGATTATCAGAATCTCCCTGGGAAAGAGGTAGGCAGTGGTAAATGTAGTTTTCCAGGTGAAGAAATAGTCATTGGGTTGAGTTAGGCCTTTTTAAGAATACAGCCGAGTGGTGGGATTGATACTTGAACTTGAGGTTTTTGATTTCTAGGAGGAGATTTAATATTGTGTTCTGAGTGATCAAAACAGTTGACACAATGAACTGTTTTCTTTTCCCTCCCAGAACAATTAAGTACTTTTCATGTTTTCCCATCAGGCATTAATGTCTTTCTTTTTAATATAGCAAATGGTTAGGCTGTATTTAATTGTAGCTCATCCCTTTGATCTATTGACCTAAAGCTTTCTAGTTTACTCAATATATATCTCCTTATTCTTTGAGATAGCAAAAGGTGGATCAGTAAGATATGAAGATGGAAATTTAAGGTTTTCCACCAAATGGCTTAGAAATTGAGATTTCTCACAGAGAACAAACTGGTGGATGCCCGAGGGGAGAGGAGTAGGGGAATGAACAAAATGGGTGAAGGGGAGTGGGAAGTACAGGCTTCTGGTCGTGGAATGAATAATCCACAGAAATAAAAGGCACAGCATAGGGAGTAGAGTCAATGATACTGTAATAGCATTGTATGGTGACAGAGGGCAGCTACACTTGTGGTGAGCACAGTATCACATATAGACTTGTCCAGTCACTATGTTGCACACCTGAAACTAATGTGACACTGGGTCTCAACTATACTTCAACTAAGAAAAAAGAAGAAACTGAGGTTTCTGCCTGGTATCCTGAAGTCTAGGTGTGTGGTTCTCCCACGCTCTTCTCCCCAAGCTGTGAAAACCATACTTCCAGCCCCAAATTATAGTTCTTTAAACAGAAGAGGTTCCTAGTGGGCTGTGATGTGTGATATTAAAAAGACTGGGAGAGGTGCCTGGGGGGCTCAGTCGGTTAAGTGCCGACTTCGGCTCAGGTCATGATCTTGCAGTTCATGAGTTCGAGCCCCACACCGGGCTCTGTAGTGACAGGTCGGAGCCTGGAGCCTGCTTTGGATTCTGTGTCTCCTTCTCTCTCTGCCTGTACTGCACTTTTTGCATCCATCTGCCTTCTCAATTTCTTATTTTTTTCTCTAAATTTGGGACATCTGTAGCAAACAGTATTAATTCATTCTCATTCCCACTCTCTCTCACTTATAAAACATTTAAATTTGAAAAGCCTGTAAGAGAGCACTTGGTATTAGAATGCCATCATTATAATTTATAATCAATTAAATCATCCTATGGAGGAAAAAAAAAAGTGTTCACAGTGCTGTGTTAAGTATACACCTTCTGGAAGTGCAAATTGCTTAGAAGTTGTGATTAAAGGATTTTTTAAAATAAGCAAATTTAAAAAAACATTTTTTAGGTTTTATTTATTTATTTTGAGAGACACAGAGACAGTGTGAGTGGGGGAGGGGCAGAGAGACAGAGAGGGAGAGAGAATCTCAAGCAGGCTCACCACTGTCAGCACAGAGCCTGACATGGGGCTCGAACTCCTGAAACCACAAGATCATGACCTGAGCTGAAATTGAGAGTCAGACACTTAACCAACTGAGCCACCCAGGTGTCCCAAGAAATGAATTTTTAAAAGCAAATGTGTAAGTGCTTTTTGGCCTAATCAAATAGAGGACAACCAATGTCAAATGAAGTTTGAACTAGATGTATTCACTACTAGGCCCTTGTCCAGCTCCAAAACCATGACAAAATTTCAGGCCCCTCCGAGGCATCACTTGCAGCACAGAGCCTGTGTCTGCTTGCAGCCGAAATGAAACCAGCAACCAAGCAGTTTTACTAGTGAACAGCAGGGGGGGTAAGCAGTCTAACATTTTTCCAGTGGGGGTAACAACATTCATTTCCTGCTCTATCCATTTAATCAGAGGACCATGGAATGCATGCATAGCTCAGTATGTTCAGCCCTTAGCTGAGCAGACTAAAACTACAACAACAGTAGCAAAATCTTCGTAGTGATTGCCTGACTGAGCCACTCACCACCCCAGCAAATGTATGAGTTTAATATGGTGTTACATATTTTATCCTTGACCCAGGAATTTCTAGGTGAAACTGTTGACTGAAACTGACTTGTATAAAGTTGTTTTGTTTTGTGTGTGTTTTTTTTTTTTTTTTTTGAGAGAGAAACAGAGACAGAGTGCCAGTGGGGGGAGGAGGAAGGGCAGAGACAGAGGGAGATAGAATCTGAAGCAGTCTCCAGGCTCTGAGCTGTTAGCACAGAACCCGATGCGAGGCTTGAACCCACAAACTGTGAGATCATGACCTGAGCCGAAGTTGGATGCTTAACTGACTGAGACACCCAGGCGCCCCTGAAACTGCCTTGTATAAACTCCAGATCTGGTTATGTATTATCGTGTTTGTGAAATCTCAATACAGTTTCATTTGTTACTGAGCATTAATGGCTTAGAGTCCAGGGAGAACTATACATACAGAATCAATTTTGGGGAATGAATAGCAAACTGTGGAAGTTGTTCTTTTCTTTTGAGTTACTGGCCCCTTTTGATATACTGACTTTTGTTTGCACTATGTTCTTAATATTCTGGATTGTAAAAAACTGAGTTTACAGTTGCAATTTATGTATGTAGAGACCTGTTGGTACCATAGCCATCTGTATCTCCCTGCTTTCAAAACTAGTATGTCTTTAAATACACATTTATTTTAAAAGAACAAATTGAAGAGCCATCTTTTTTTTTAGTGTAGGAGCTCACTGTATACGTTGTATAAACAGACAGTTGGCTCATGTCCCTCTATATCTGCACATATATTAATATATTAATGAACATGTAAGTTGTATATTAATATCCTACTTGGAAGCTCCTTATATTCCCAGATTTTCCTTTTTGTTTATGGTACTTTATATGACTTAATGGTTTCCTTTAATGAATATTCACTAGGCAAAATAGCTTTCTTTTATTGTTTTTTGACATAAATAATAATTACTTATGGTGTTATGGACTGAATGTTTGTGACCTCTCCCATCCCCAAATTCACATGTTGAAGCCCTAACCCCCAGGTGACTGTATTTGGGCTTGTGTGGAGGTAATAAAGTTTAAATGAGGTTATATGGGTGGGGCCCTAATCTGATACGTTGGTGCCCTTATAAGAAGAGGAAGAGAGACCCGAGTGCCGTCTCGCTCTCTCTTTGACGTGTGAAGGAGATATAGCAGGAAGGCGGCTGTCTGTAAGCCAGGAAGCACCAAATCTGCTGGCACCTTGATCTTGTACCTTCCAGCCTCCAGAATTGTGAGCGATAAATTTCTGTTGTTTAAGTGCTCCCCCCACCCCCCCCCCCGGCTGTGGCATTTTGTCGTGACTAATACATATTAGCTAATTCTCTAGTCATAAATAAATTTTTTTTTTAAAAATGGTTAATATGAAGATTTCAGATGAAGTAAAATAAGAAAACCAACAGGAATTTTAATGCTAAGGCCAAGTATTACTGAAATGAATAGCCCAGCCTGCCTTTGGCTGTAGCTTATATCTTTCAATTCTTTGGTTCCTGATCTTTTGATTCTCTTCTTATTCATGATTGTTTACTCCACACATATGAATAACATTTTTGCCCCCTTTTCCTTTAATTAGCACGTGGTAGAAACACCACCTGATACTGGGTTAAAAGGGCTCTCCCGCTCAAAGCAGGAGAATTCTTTCTGCAGGCATTGTATTCCTCCCTGCCATTGCTGTAATGTATTGTATTGCCACATACTTAGAGGCTTAAAGCAATAGACACTTATTATAGTTCTGGAGTCTGTTTTATAGTTTTGGAACTATCTTATAGTTTGGGAGTATGTGGGTCTGTCCCCTGGGCTAAAATCAAGGTGTTGACAGGGCTGTGTTTTTTCCTGGAGGCTCTACAGAGAATGTGTTTCCTTGCCTTTCCAGCTTCTAGAGGCTGCCACACTCCTTATGACTGGGCTCCTTTAAATTTAAAGTCAGCAGCCTATCATCCCTCTGACTTCTGTGGTCACAACACTTTCCCTCGCTCTCTTTTTCCACCTCCCTCTTCCACTTTTAAGGACACCTGTGATTACGGGCCCACCTGGATAATCCGGGGTAATTCCCTTATTTTAAGGTCAGCTGATTAGCCACTTTAATTCCCATCTACAACCTTAATTTCCCTTCTCTGTGGTCCCAGAAGAGTCACAGGTTCAGAACATTAGGACATGGATAGATCTGGGGGAAAGCCTTTATTCTGCCTTTCACAGGCAGAAAGGGATCTACTTAAGACAGCACAAGAAAACTTGGTTTTGAAAATTTTGGGAGTTCATGTCCGTCAGCTTATCTTTTTCTGGAGGAACCATGCTCTGTGAGTGTTTCTCAATTGTTTAAACCCACGCCCTCTTTTGAAAAACAAAAAATCTCGTGTAGTCGATGGTCAATACAAACATTAGGTTTTTCTCCACCTAAGATATTCACATACCCAAACTCTCCCCCCCCATCGTGAGAGCTAACTATAGTTTGTCACACCTATACTTCCCCTATGTCTGGGCCACTGGGATAGGCTCTGGGATATAGTGTTCACACTTCCGTTCAGATTTAAAATCTGTGTAGTGTTTGCTTTATTCTTATCACCAACTCCATTTCCCCCATAATAGTAATTATTCGATCTTGCTATTGTGAACTTACTTAAAGAGGCCTAGCAAATATTTTGTAAACACGTCCACATACTTAAGTACTAGGTAGCGTGTGGATAGTGCTTATTCAGAAAAAGTAAAAGACCTACAATCTCAATTACTTAGTTGATTAGAAGTTAATTTTCAGTCTCATTCTATCAACTGAAAAAACTCAAAGCAATAGGACAAGGTGATTGCTTTTTGTTGATATGTGGTCTCCAGGCACGTATCCTGCAGGTTTATACACAGGGAGATCGATCTATATCTTTCTATCTACCTTTCTTTCTGTCTATCTCTATAGGTCTATCTCTCTATATGGTTTAAAAAATAGACTTTATAGACTTTTTAGAAGAGCTTTAGATTTACAGAGAAATTGAAAGAGTAGTATAGACAGTTTCCATATATCCCATGCTTAGTTTTCCCTGTGATTAACATCTCATTATTATAGTACATGTGTTACAATTAATGAACCACTGTTGATACGCTATTAACTCTCCATGCCAGTAGAGGAATGTTCCTTTATTGGAATTTGTCTGATGTTTCTTTCATGATTAGACTGAGGTTATGGGTTTTGGGAGGTTGAGTACCGTCACCCTAACATATCAAGTGCACATACTATCATGATTGTTGATGGCTGACCTTGGTCATCTAGCTGAGTTGGTAATTGTCAGGTTTCTTTAAAGTTATGCCCATCTGTCTTCTACACTGTTTTCTGGAAGGAAGTCACTCTCTGTAGCCCTTGGAGATGCAGAATCTATGTAAATTACTTGAAATTCTTCTGCGTGGGAGATTGATCTACCCCGCTGATCTACTCCATCATTTATTTATGCTGGTGTGGACTCCAGGATGTTTATTTTATAGTGTGGGCTATAATCCAATAATCCCATACTACTTAATTTATTTTGTTGCTCAAATTGTTCAGCTTTGACCATTAGGAGGTCTCTCGGTTGACTTCTGTGCTTCTTTGCCCCACCCTCATCAGGGGTGTGTGTGTGTGTGTGTGTGTGTGTGTGTGTGTGTGACCCTCTACCTTCTGGTACTACTACATACTAGATGCTTTAGGTTTATCATGTATATTTTCTGCCCAGTCCTGGAATCTGCCATTTTTCTAAGAATACAGGGTTATATTTTATACTGGATCCGGTGTCTTTGATGATCAGTCCTGTAAACAGTTTGAACAGTTCATTGTATCTACTATTATAGACACTGAAAATAGCATCAACCTACTGCTTATATGTAGTAATGTGTGGTGAGAGAGAGAGAGAGAGCGAGAGTGAGCGAGCACAAACGAGAGTGTGAGCAGGTACGTAAATCCTCATTTTAAAGCTGAATGTCAAATAACTGAAAACAAAACAAAATAACTGAAAGCTCTCTCATGAATCTATTGAGTATGGCTTAGTCAAAGAATTATTTCAAGTGACTCTAAAATCATATTTTGGCTATATATCCCCAGTTGGATAAGTCCTAAGAACAAAGGTACCTAAGAGAACTCTTAAACTACATTCAGTATTCTTAGTAGTGCTGTTAGTATCATTATGTTGAAAATATTAAATATATATTACAAGGTAAAGGAAACAAGTAATTATATTAATGTTGTTAGTAACTAAGATTTTCAGAGTAAGAGAAAAGAGAAACTAATATAAAAATCGCAGCAATTAAGTAAAAACCCTGTAATCTTAAACTTGAAATGTCTGTATGAACTTAGGTTTACTTTTATTTATTTATTTTTATACATTTGTTTATTTATTTTGAGAGGGAGAGAGAGGCAGGGGAAGGCCAGAGAGAGAGAGAGAGGGAGAGAGAGAGAGAGAGAGAGAGAGAGAGAGAGAGAGAGAGAGAGAGAAAGAGAGAGAATCCCAAGCAGGCTCCACACTGAACACAGAGCCCAGTGTGAGCCTTGATCTCTTGATCATGACCTGAGCTGAAATCAAGAGCTGGTCCACTGAGCCACCCATGTTGTCCTACTTTTATTTTTTTAAGTATGTGTTTTCCACTGAAAAAGGTAGAAACAAAAACAATCCTGTTACAGTGAACATTCTTAGCACTTGGATTATAGTTTCTAAATAGCATTCCCCACTTAAAAAAAAAAAAAACCAGACATATTTGAGAAAAGGCTGATTCCAGGTATGGGGCAGAAAGCAAGAATGTTATCAAAGGTTCCCAGGAACTTCCACTGGTTGGGGCTATTTGAGCATCAATAAGAAATAATAAATGCAGTGGATGGAGAGAGAGCAAATGTGAGTTTTTAATGATACTAACCACCCCCCAGCCCTCCACCCCCTGCCCCAGCCTTCTATCTTTGGAGGCTGGTAGGTGACAGTGCACAATTCTGAACATTGATAAAGTAAGGGAAGAGATTTAGCAATTATTCTTTCCTGAATGAACTATATATTTTAGGATAACCAAACAGTTGATGATGAAAGTTGTTTTTTTTCCCCCAAAATATACATTGCATCTAATGCAGAAGAAATGCTAGAATTAGAAAATTGCCATTTTCCAGCTCCTACTGAACTAGTAAATCTAAACAGTAATCACTAATGGATGCTAAACTGGACTGTAATCAGGCCACTAGATCCCGTTACTAGTTTATGGAGATAAGTGGGATAGAAGAACAAGTTAAAGGACAATATAAAGAAGCAACAGTCAAATCCAAAATGTGGGAAATTCTGTGGGATCAATATAGATTACAGGAAACTTACAGAGGCATACTAAACATGGGCGCTGTGTTGGCCTCGTTTGGATCTTCATTCTTAAAACCAAATATAAAAGGAAAGACTTGAGGTAGTTGGAGGATATTTGAACATGGACCAGGTAATGTTAAGGGATTATTGTTTCTCTTGTTAGCTATGACAAAAGCACTGTGTTTATATTTAAAGTTTTTAATAAAAGAGACATAATGAAATAACATGGGTGAAATGACAGATGTATTAGCTCTATTTAAAAATATTCAAGGGGCGCCTGGGTGGCTCAGTCAGTTGAGCATCTCACTTCGGCTCAGGTCATGATCTCACAGTTTATGAGTTTGAGCCCCGTGTCGGGCTCTGTGCTAACAGCTCAGAGCCTAGAGCCTGCTTCGGATTCTGTGTCTCCCTCTCTCTCTACCCCTCCCCTGCGCGTGTTCTGTCTCTCTCTCTCTCTCAGTCTAAGATAAATAAACATTAAAATTTTTTTTTTAAATCCAGAAAAAAATACACTAAAAAGTGTGTGTGTACGCATGTGTGTATTTGAGGAAGCAGGGGGTGATAGATAAAATCAAGACTGGCAAATTATGTGCAGTTGTTGAAGCTGGGTTATGGGTACTTGGGGATTTAGTGTACTGTGTTTGAAGAGTTTTATAATAAAAACACAAGTTCAAAAGCTTAATGTAGTCTTTCAGTTTCTTTTCTTTAGTAGAAAAGAAGTGATTTGGCATTTGAAGGTATTTATGATATATGAGTATTGTTTTGGGGATGGATTAAGTGTGCTTCATTCGTCTTTAAGGTTGTGATGTGATTTTGTATTAACTTTGTGATCTGTTAAGACTATTAAGTGTGTTGGGTTGGGGGATGGGCTAAATGAGGGATAGGCATTAAGGAAGGCCCTTATTGGGATGAGCACTCTGTATTATATGTAAGTGATGAATCACTAAATTCTCCTGAAACCATTATTACACTATATGTTAACTAGGATTAAAAAAAAAAAAAAAGACTGATTGTGAAGTGGATTGGAACATTCGGTTTAGCTCTGAGTCTGAAAGTAATTTTTTTGGTTGAGAGTGAGGGTGAGAAGGATGGTTAGATTAAACCTTGCATTGTTCACATCTCTATAGGTCTGCTTTCCCATCACATTTAGGATAAAATCCAAATTCCTTACCATGCCATGTAAGGCCCTTCATGATCTGATGCCTGCTTACTTCTTAGGCCTCATTACTACACTCTTTCCTCCAAGTTCAATCCAGCATAGCCAGTATAATGACATTGGCTTTATTTCTGATCCTTGGGTGGGGCAGGATTGTTCTCTCCTGAGGGCTTGTGCACCTGCTGCCTGGAACATTCTGCCTTTCTATCCCCACATCCTGACATGGTTTACTCCCTTATCCGTTCAGGTTCTCTGCTTAAATGTTATCTCTGAAGAGATTTTCCTGACTCTTCTATATCAGATAGTGCTCTCATTGTTCTCCAACCCCTTATCGTACTTTATCTGTCTATTATTTGTTACTACCTGAAACAACTGTGTTTTATATTTGTATAACATTCTATATTCATTTTGTTGTTGTGTGATGACTCCATGAGGGCAGGGAATTTGTCTTGTTTACCTCTGTATTCTATGTACATGAAACAGTGCCTGGTGTAGTGTAGTTTTTTCAGAGATATTTGTTATGCGACTGAGGAGTGGATTTTGTGTTTAAGCATGGCATTACTTCCAACATTCTGGAAACATCCACATTCATTTTCTGTTAGCAGCTTTGATTTTCCTATTACAGCTCAAAGCAGTGCAGGGGAGCTAGGTTTAGCTGTGTATCTGAAACTAAACCCAGTCACTGGGTTCCTCTCTGGATATAGTCCTCTAGTTTGCCACCAGTGAAAAGAGCCAGAATGAGTGTAAATGTCTGCCAAAGAAAGAAGCCTCTGACACACACTTTCTTTCTTTGATGCCCTTAACAGCCTGAACCTGTGTAGGTTAGTTTTTCTTGGTCCCTATCGGCATACCTGATGAGCAGCTGTTTACAATAAATAGTGAACCTCCCACCTGGCTTCTTAAGCCTGGTGTGGTTGGGAAGGAAGGCAAGAGACTGAGGCTTCCAGCGAGCAGGAACTAGGAGAGGACAGTGTGCCAGAGGTCAGGTAGGTTTTTTCTTTCCCTCTGTCTTTTTTTTAAGTCTGTTTTTTTGAGAGAGAGAGAGAGAGTGGGAGAATGAACGCCTGCAAGTGGGAGGAGCAGAGAGAGGGAGAGAGAGAATCCCAAGCAGGCTCTGCACTGTCAGCACAGAACCCTACTCGGGGCTCAAACCCGTGAACTGTGAAATCATGACCTGAGCCAAAGTCAAGAATCGGACGCTTAACCAACTGAGCCACCCAGGTGCCCTCCCCATGTCTTTTGTAAGGATATGAAATAAAGAGTGACAGCTAAGACCAGGATAAAACATGTGCACTGTACGTCCTGGTTTTATGAGAATCAGGGATCGGATTTTCTCCATGCTGACTATACCCTCAAGCGGAAGGTGAGAGGCGAGCTAGTGCCTCAGCTAAGGCGTGGAAGCTGCTGGAACGCGAAATGGGAAGAGAGGTGCTGCCTTAGCAGGTAACGGGAAATGGAAGTTACTGGAGGACAGGACCAGGTGAAGTCAGCCCACTAGGTCTTGTTTCTCCTGTGCACTGTGACGGAAAACTATGGACAGATTGATTACCTGAGGACTCGGGAAAGTAAAGAAAAAGTGACAAATTGGGAAGGGAGTGAAAGCGGGGGAGAAACCACCTATGCTGGGGACCAGTGGGGTGAATTTCTCATTTTTCTTTTCTCTTTGGCCATGAGCCAGAGGCTCTCAGAGCTGCAGCAGATGTGCAGAGGGCGCTAAAATCCAAGAAAAAATCTGATCTTTCCTGCCAGAAGAGTAGGGAAATGTAGGCTGGAAAGTGTATACGTGTCTCTCCCTCCTTTTGAATCCTGGAGCAGACCCCTTGGGGGAGCTCACGTGGCTGGTGGTGCTGGCACCTAAAATGCCTTTGGAAATCCTTTTGTTCTGGTCAGGGGAACCAGGATAAGGGGCCCCTGTGGTCCAAAACATGTAAGAGAATGCCCATTTTTATTTCCCTTTTTTTCTCTCTCTGCTTTGCCCTTAGAGGAGCAATGTGGGCAGCTAGGACCCCAAGAGAAATCCCACCTCTGGGCCAGCAGATTGGGAGACTCCTAAGAGGAAAGAGCTGGAAGGGAGGGGGGAGGGTCTTCTCTGTGTCCGGACTGACCTGAAGCTGGGACTCACCCTGAGCTGCACATGGGGGAGCAAAAGCCTTGAGCACTGGGGTGACATTGGAACCATGGCCCATCTGAGCCTAAGCAGATTGGTTGTCTGATAAAAAGGAACAAACAAAATCCTAATGCTCTCCAGAGGATTTGTAACAGGACCCATTGTCTGCACAACTTCATATTCAGGATGTTATTCTGCGTTTAAAATTTCACAATAATCCAGAAAAATGTGACCATTTCTTGAGACAAAAGACAGTCCACAAACGCTAACCCCAGGATGATCCAGATCCTGGGATTACGAGATAGAGACTTTGAAGCAGTTAACACATGTCCCATGAGTTAAACTGTCTTGGAATGAATAGCTATTCTTCTAGGAGACAAATAGAAAATGTGACCTTGGATTAGGCAAAAAATTATTAGATATAGTACCAAAAACATGATCTGCAAAATTAAAAAAAAATTGATAAATTTGGACTTTTCATGAAAAGATAAACCACATAGAGGATATGTGGGCGATCTCTGGACTTTGAGGCTCACAGCAAAACTGAATGCAAACTACCTAAGGAATACATTCTACTCAATAAAACAAAAACAAAAACACCACAGACTGGGACAAATATGTTCAAGTCACATATCCAACAAAGGACTTGTATCCAGAAAATATATAGCATTCCCAAAACCCAATAAGAAATAATCCATTAAAAAAAATGGGGGAAAGATTTAGACAGCTCGCTAAAGAAGATATATCAATGGGAAGGAACTGGCACCAGGGTGTTCAACAACATTTGTCTTTAGGGAAACGCAAACTAAAACCACAACGAGAAATTGCTGTATGACTATTAGCATGGCTTAGAAAAATGGCGGTACCAAATCCCAGCAGCTTCTTATCAAGTTAGACATGCCCTTATATGATGTGGCAGTTCCACTCTTAGGTATTATTTACTGAAAAGAAATGAAAATTCAGGTTTGTGAATGCTTGTGGTGGCTTTTTTATCATTGCCAAAGGCTAGAAATGACCACCCAAATTCTGGAACTGGTGAACGGATGGATACTCAAACTGTGGTACATTATAAGATGTGTCTCAACTTAGCAATAAAACGGCATGAACCAGTGTCATCCACAAGGATGGGTCTACTATGAATGTACTTTCAGTGAAGGAAGTCTTGGAGAGTTGGCCTGATGGAAAATTTTGGGGGTGATGGGACTGTTCTATGTCTTGATTGTGGTGGTGGTTACATGACTACATTTTTTTAAAAGCTTATTTATTTTGGGAGAGAGCAAGAGAGAATGTGTGTGCTCACTCAGGTGGAGGGGTGGAGAGACAGGAAGAGAGAGAATCCCAAGCAGGCTCTGCGCTGACAGCACGGAGCCCAGCACAAGACTCGATCCCACAAACCATGAGGTTATGATCTGAGCCAAAATCAAGAGTCAGCTTAACGGACTGAGTCACCCAGGTGCCCCTACGTGACTACGTTTATCTAAATTCATAGAACTTTGTATTTTACCCTGTGGAAATGGAAAAAAGGAAATAATTGCTGAAGAGCCACCTACTTAAAATTTTTGTCAAATCTTAAAAAGATAAGTACTCCAGACCAAGAGGACTATTATTTTTCATGTGAAATCTTTTGTCAGTGAGGAAGTAGGTCTTCAGCCCTCCACAGAGCTGAAAGAGAGAGCCTGTCTGCTCAGCAGAGTTGTAAATATAGGATTTCTTTTTTCAAGCGAGTTCTGTGCTTGAGCTAATGGAATCTACGCATCTGGATCAGGACCCCGTTCTTATAGAATCTCACTCTTGCTGCTCTGTGAGGGGCTTCAGGACCCTTAGAAGAATAAAAAGAGTTTCCCTTATTCTTTTTTCCCTTAATACACCGAATTGCTGTGAATAAAGCCTGAAGACTGGTCTTGGGGTTGTATTGAAGGAAGCAAGGTTTATCTTGCTGGTGATTGTGACATTTTCTTTGGGACAGACCCTCTGTTTCTCAGGGCCCTCATCGTGTCCCTTTTTATTCCCTAGGGCTGTCTCTGAGACGTAGCCCATTCAGAACTATCTTAATGATATATCACACTCTAGACATTTTCTTTTTTTCTCCCCTTGTCAAAGTTGTGATAATGATGGTGCGTCACTTGGAGGCAAGGGCTCTGAATTTCACATGACTTGAATCTACTCAGTGTTGCCTCCACAGAAATCCCAGTGGGGCTGCTGTTTGCAGGCAGATGAACCTTCTTGTGTGAAGCACCACAAATTGTGTGAATGCTATACAGGGACGCACAGCGTTTTCATTCTGCCACAACTAGAGCCCGGGTCCTAATAAGCTTTAGCTTTTTCAAGTTTATTCCCCTTGAAGGTTTCGATTACGGTTTTAAATCCGCAGGCCTCCTTGTTAGAAAAAAGCAATACTAAAATTTAATTTGTGCTTCCTCCACAAAAGAGTATTGGATGATGTGGTGGGGGATCTCAAGAAGGTGCAATGAGGGGTTGCTTTAAACTTCTAGAAGGGAGGTAAATAGTGTCACACTTGTATAACAGATAGGGCACATGTGATGTTAGTGTTGCCAGCTCCGAGGGAGTTTCACCAGCGTGTGGTCAGTTAGGCCCACCGTGCCGTGTCCCTGCTTCAAGGCCCTTAGCTTGTGTGCTCGATATAATCCTGATCCTGGGATTTGCATTTTGTCCTGGCAGTTGGGAGCTTTGAGAAAATCCACCTTTGTCTAATGCAAGGTAAAAAAGCCTTCTTCCTTCCTTAGGTCTCTTTGCTGCCCTTTCTTTTAATTAAAGTTTTTGCCTCCCCAATGTCGGAAGAGCCTCTTAAAGGTCACACTTGAGAAGAGCTGCAGAAGGGAAATGCAGATTGAAGAATTCTGTCCTGACACGGGAGAAATGGTCTGTCGAATCTGTCTGCCTGTGAAAAGCGCATTTTCTTTCTCTTGTTTCTCAATTTCTCTAAAGTAGCGTGGACCGGAAGGAGTTTTTGCTCGTGTGTAGCCATGATGTCATTCCCTTGATGGCGGAGGCACAAGACCACGCGGTGTAGCCAGAAAAGAGTGTGCCAGCCAAGCGCCTTTCAAATGTCATGCATTGTGTGGCAAAAGTACGTTTCACGATTAATATGTGCACTCATCTTCTTTGCAAACAATGCCATCTTATTCCACCTGCAAAATGTTTGCACTTGAAATCTCTAAATACAATTTTTGCAGTAGCTGTCATTTGATTTCTGTTGGCTTCTCTTTCCAGGGAGCCTGCTCACAGGAGTGCTGTGAGTGCCTTCTGACTTTTCTCTTCGTGTTCATGTGGTTGTGTGCAAGTGCTCTTGAAAATAAAGAAAAGAGCTCAACACACAGAAAAATCCGACCAGTCCCCGGAAAAGAAGTGTTGGGCATTTTGCACAATTCCTAAGGGAAGAATTGAAAAGGAGGAGAAATTCAAAGGAGGAGCTTCAAATGGTAGAAGGCTAGAGAAGGGGAAGCACACGCATTATTTCAGGAGTGTCAGGTCAACCACATGTACAAAACAAGGCTTGACAGACGGTTGGTCTAGTGGCGTCATTCCTCATCCTTTGGTCAGTCTGTGTATGTGGTCGGTCTCACGTGAACCACATGCTTAAAAAAGGAGGGAATTCTGGTAGATCCATTGTTCTCTAATGTGAATTGGCAAATCCAACAGCTTTTACTGGTTAGGGCTTGAGTTTGGCCCTTGTCTAAAGACAGGATGATGAAAGTTACGTGGAGATTAGGTCTCGTATCTTCTGAAATTTGACCTAGTCAGTTAAACTCCGAGCTTTTTTGTCACAAGGAGGGAGAAGATTGTAATTTGGTCAAGGGACCTGAATGCTGTAATGTGTGAAACTTCAGTGTAGGCACACAAATTTCTAGCTGCACATCTGTAACTTAGATCTGTCACTAATGAAGCCGTAGTGAGATTGGCAGTCCATTTGACTGAGTTGTGAGGTGGTAGGAGAAGGGTTTTCTGCCAGATGGTGGCATTAATCTTTTAATTAAGCATAGATTAAGGTTTAGATCGCACCTGTTTTGTACAGTTTCCTTTTTTCACATTTTACCAATTTATCACGAGTTGACATCCTCTTCTGTTTTCGTTTTGCTCTAAGGTACTTGCGATAATTTTTGCAAATGCTCATCAACTCTTTTCAAATTCTGTCTTTTTTTTATTGTTAATGACTATGTGTGTCCCTCTCCTCCCAATCTCTGGCCATATTTATTGCTTTTCACTGTAAGTGACTTCTTACTATCAAGCCATTTCCTCATTCTGTGAACCTTGCTGTTTTAAATGACGAGTATGAATCGGTTGCAGTTGAATAAGCTTTTGTGTCAGAGATTTGCTTTTTCGTATGGATGCTAAATTTTTGGAGTGGGTACATGACCTGTTTCAACTGTATTTCATCTGTGTATATATAATTACGTATAAGGTCATAGCCTATCTTCCAGGACTTCCTTGAAATTAAGATAAATGAATGAGAATGAAGTTTTGAGAGATCAAGAGAGTGCCATTGAGGTAAGAAAGGTAGCTTCACACATCAGAGGATGATTCTGGAATCATTGATCGCTGGCTTGCTGTATTTCTTTTGCCATTTAAACAGTGTCATTGTTTTTTTCTAATGGTAGTCAGGAGTTTTGAATAGAACCTTCACAAAGGCTTTAGAAATGAAGAAACTTAAAACATTATAGAGAATCATTTATTTTACTAAGATTTTGCTTAGTCAGGAGACATGTTTGCAAAAGCACTGGGTTGCATTCTAGGCAGATTGTGATTCTGCTTTTGCTGTTAAGTGAGACCTTGGACAAGTCCTTTTCTGAACCTTCTCTCCTCTCTTGAAGCCTCCGGGCTTAAACCAGATGATCTACACAATACTTTGAGAGAGATAGTATTGTTTCAACCAAATTTTCCATTTGCCTCCATAGATTGACGTCATAGAGCAAGCATGCAAAGGTATTAGAAAGAAGTTCTATTTTAAAGGTAGAAAAAGACATTGTCTAGTAGTAAAACCTCTATTTGGAGGCATAGAAAAAGACTAGATGATTTCTGTTTTTTTTTTAAGTTTATTTATTTATTTGGGGGGGGGGAGTAGAGACAGAGAGCAAGGGGGAGGGAATCCCAAGCAGGCTTCTTGAGGGGCTTGATTTCATGAACTGCTAGATCATGACCTGAGTCCAAATCAAGAGTCAGATGCTCAACAGAATGAGCCATGCAGGCACCCCAGATGATTTCATTTTTTAAAAAAAATCAAGAATCTGTTGACCTGAGAGGCACTGGACTGACTCGGTTGGAAGAACGTGTGACTCTTGATCTTGGCGTCATGGGTTGGAGTCCTGTGTTGGGTGTAGAGATTACTACAGAAACTAAATAAAACTTAAAAGACCGAATTTCTTTTTTTTTTTTAATGTTTATTTATTTTTGAGGCAGAGAGAGAGCATGAATGGGGGAGAGTCAGAGAGAGAGGGAGACACAGAATCCAAAACAGGCTCCAGGCTCTGAGCAGTCAGAACAGAGCCCGACGTGGGGCTCGAACTCACAGACGGCGAGATCATGACCTGAGCTGAAGTCGGACGCTTAACTGACTGAGCCACCCAGGTGCCCCGGAAAGACCGAATTTCTTAAGGAAAAAAAAAAAAAAAAGAATCTATCGACTCTGTTGTGTGTATTAGATGAAGTAAATAGCAAGCAAAAGAATTGTATATGACAACACAATCTTTGTAAGTGTTGCTAGAGTAAATAGTGGTCAGGTAGCCGAACTTCCAGTCCTTTTAGAACTTTTGAATGAGGCTTACTGAGGTCACTTACCTTGATGATTGACCTATTACAATTGGTAGCTACATGGTAACAGGAACATTGCATGAAAAAACTTCAGTTGTAAACGTCCCAAAATAGCTGGTGAGAAGGGACTTCTTTGAGGAAGCTGCTTAACTTTATAGACAGAAAGACGGTATGTATCTCCATGGTGTTGAAAGTGGCATGTGGCCGGGGCCCCTGGGTGGCTCAGTTGGTTAAGCGTCTGACTTCAGCTCAGGTCATGATCTCACAGTTGGTGAGTTTGAGCCCTGTGTTGGGTTCTGTGCTGACAGCTCAGAGCCTGGAGACTGTTTCAGATTCTGTGTCTCCCTCTCTCTCTGCCCCTCCCCTGCTCACGCTCTGTCTCTGTCTCTCAAAAATACATAAACATCAAAAAAATTAAAAACAAAAGCAAGTGGCATGTGGTGGTGGTAACTTTGTCTCGTTTATAGGGCAAGCTGAGCATACATTGTCTGCTTTTTGATGTTAACAAATGGACCAAGGAGGTGAATTTGGGAGATTATTTAGAAGTTGGTGGTTTAGAACTCAGTATAAAGAAGAAACAAGTGTTTTGTCTGTCAAAATAGCCATTTTTTAAAGAAATGAAGCAGCTCACAAGAGGAGGGAATTCTTTAAGTATTTCCATCGTTCATCCTTACAGGCTGTATAGCATTCAAGCACGTGGAGACACTCAGCTTTAGATGATAGTGGATTTGCAGGTTTGATGGAGAAAAGTGTCTTGGCTGGATCAAAAACTCCTGTTAGAAATATTTTAGGGGCACCTGGGTGGCTCAGTCCGTTAAGCGTCTGACTCTTGAATTCGGCTCAGGTTATGATCTCCCACTTCATGTGTTTGAGCCCTCATGGTGCTCTGTGCCGATGGCATGGAGCCCATGTGGGATTCTTTCTCTCACTCTCTCTCTCTACCCCTCCCCTGCTCACGCTCTCTGTCTCTGTCTCTCAAAATAAATAAACTTAAAAAAAATCTTACAAAAGATTTGGTTACATTTCACAGCTCAAGAGAGAAATCTGGCTGAGATACTTTTGACCCAAGTATCCTACGAAGGAAAAGAGGGGAAACCTGTGAGAGCAAACGGACTGCCACAAGCAGGTTACTGAGGAGAGAAGTGACCGTATGAGATGGATATGCAAATGCCCATCAGAGCTGAACTCAGTGCCTGTTTTTATTATGTTGAGTTTCTTACAGAAGTTAACAACAACAAAAAAAGTCGTGTTGATCTGACAGCACCGTGAACTTCAATCTGACAAAAAGCTAGGAAACAGAAAAATTTCCCCAGTTTTGTGTCCACGTAAAGGTTACTGTTGAGATGTGAAGGTGTATTGTTTGAAGGGGAGTTAAGGGCATCTGAGGAGCTGGGAATGGAGAGAAGAGTCGTTCTGACCCAGATTCTCGATTCTGGTAACAAATGGGAATGACTTTTTCATGCCTCCGAGACAAAATAACACCGATGAGGACAAGATAAGAACCTGGAGAAGGGAAAGGATGGAGTGAAGGATTCTGTGGGTTGTTACTAACAACTGCTTTGTGGGTTGGTTTCTGTTTTTCCTCTGTTCTCAGATTCTCTTCAACCTTCCTTTTTTTTTTTTTTTTCTTCTTCATGTGTCGAAGTCTGTCTGATCAAGACTGAGACTGGAAATCTCTTTCGTTCTTTCGTTCTTTCGTTCTTTTGTTCTTTCTTTCATCCTTCACTCCTAGGGGTGCCTGGGTGGCTCAGTCGGTTAAACATCTGACTTTGGCTCAGGTCATGATCTCATGGCTCATGGGATCGAGCCCTGAGTCCGGCTCTGTGCTGACAGCTCAGAACTTGCTTGGGATTCTCTCTCTCCCTCTCTGTCTCTGCCCCTTCCCTGCTCCTTGCTATCTCTCAAAATAAATTAACGTAAGAAAAAAAAAATCCTTTGCCCATCAAAACCTATGGTGGGATTTCTAGTTACATACTTAAAACAGTGAAATTGTATTACAATAAGGAATTTTGGGTGGTTTGTTTTTATATACTTATTTATTATATAAATGCTCCTGTCCTTAGTATCTTTGTCCTTATAATGACAACTTTTTATGGGATTTGACCACGGTCCTTTATTGTTTGTGATTTTCATGTGGAATCCGTTATCCCAAGCTTGTAAAAGAGGGACACTCTTAAGGATAATTTTCAAGGTTCATGGCTCTGGGGCACCCTCTTCTGTTATTTTAAAGTGCCAAAATATGGACCTTTTCACTTGCAGTGAGTCCCTGCCTCCTCACTCTACACCCCTCCCCTAATCTCGCCTTTTTATCCCCGCCTCTGTTCACTGTCTCTGTTCTGCATGGTTTGGATTCTGCCTCCGGCAATTTCTCTTCAGAGTGGAGTTGTGTCCTGTGAGGAGCTTTGCCCAGTTACTTCTGAGAGTTTGTGGGGTCCAGACGTACTTGCCCCTTCAAGCTTTTCCGTGAACTTCCTGTACCTGATAGCTGTCGGTGTGCCTAAGACCCAACATTTCTGGCAGCTGCTCTCAGTGGGCCTTGCCCACTTCACGAGCACCTGCTCTTTGTTTTGGGATGCTCAGGTCTGTCAGGTGCCCTGCTGACTCCCTCTGCTTCCTCTCCTAGGTGCTGGTACCATTCAGGACTTGTGATTCTTGCTGTGTTCCTATCCTATCCTAATTCTTGAGATTCTTGCCCATGTTGGGGGCTTTGTGGAGATAGCTCACCCCCTAGGCTTTTGTGGGTGTGTTCCCTGGAGTTTTGATCATGCCGTCCTAAATTGCTCTGTGTGTGTTTTTTATGGGGAAATTGGGAAGACTAAAAAACCATGCCACTATGGCTACCATCTTCCCGGTGACCTCCCTGGGTTTTGTTTTGAACAGCTGCCATCCCCTGGTTATAAGCATGTCCTTTGCTCACTCTCTTGGGAGCCTGGGAGCTGCCTTCCAGCAGGAGATGGCAGCTCCTGTTTTGCTAGGCTGATCTCAGGTCCCATGCCCATGGCTAGAGCTGAATGATATATTCTCTCAACTCGAAATGCTATCCTCCTCCTTATCTCTGGCTCACAGATACCCTCCCTCTCTCTCTCCATTGCTGGTGCTTTTCCTGTGCTCCTGTGACATCTTATGAATGCACATGCACACATATCACACTTTTTAAAGTATATGTTTGCTTCTCTGTTTGTTCTTAGGACTCTGGCTTCATAAGGTGAGGGGCCTTGTCTTGTTTGTTTTTGTACTCCTCAGTACCTGAACTGGTGACTGACACTCTGTAGCTACTCAAGAATTAGTTGCTGAAGAAATCTTGGCAACAGTGTAGGAATGTTAGCAGGGAACAAAAGCAGTCCTGTCCCCTTCAGATATATTGTAGGACAGACAGATGAAAGATCAGTGCCATTTAAGGAGGGGAGCCTGGGTGGCCTGTTGGTTTAGCGTCCAACTCCTGATCTCAGCTCAGGTCATGATCTCACAGTATGAGATCGAGCCCTGCGTTGGGCTATGGGATGAGCGCGCAGCCTGCTTGGAATTCTGTCCCTCTGTCTCTCTGTCTCTCCCCCTCCTTTGCGTGCATGTTCTCTCTCTCTCAAAATAAATAAATAAACAAAAATTATATTTATAGAAAGAAATGTGTCCAGAGAAGGAACTAAAAATAAAGGTGCTTTTTAATTTTTAATTTTATTTTCAAAATTTATGGTGTGGAGGAGGTGGCACAGGCTTAGTCTCTCTCAGCAAGTTCATTTTGAGTATAACTAAAAAAGATTACTGGCATTTAAGAAATGTAGAGTAAGCAATAATGTTTAAGGAATTGGACGTTTGTGCTCATGAAGGATGCAATATGGTTAATTTGGGTAGAAGACATTATCGCAGTCTCTGGCATAGGGTAGACTGGCCCAGTGTGATTTCCACATCTCACTTGAGGGCAGAGGGTGGACCTGGGCTACTCAGGTTCCTTCCTGTTCAATAATTGTTTCCCTGTTAATTGAGTTCTCTCCCTCTGGTGACTTGTGAGTTTGGGGAGTGTTTTAAAGTCGGCCAAATAACCAACAGCCATTTAATGGTCTGTGAGTTTTCTGGAAAGTGGAAGGTGATGGTGTTAAAACCTCAGTAACCAAGGAAACCAGTCCTGTGCTGGTGGACGAGAGGAGTGGAAATTTAACTGAGGCCGTCAAAAGAAAATCTGGCCATTTCCAGCATTAAGCCCAGGCAGTGAAATCCCAGGGAAGATGGGGCAGAGGCACATGTCCCTGATGTATCACTTGCCCCCTTAAGAGAAAGTGAACTGTCAGGGGCTGTGGTCAAGTTGAGTGTGGTTTGTACACTAAGCTTGCCCAGGAATGCTCAGAGTCTACATGCAGCCCTCCTATCAACATTGATGTGTGTGTGTGTGTGTGTGTGTGTGTGTGTGTGTGTGTGTGCGCGCGCGCGCGCGCGCATAGGAGACGGGCAGAGAGAGAGAGAGAGAGAGAATCCTAAACAGGCTTTGAGATACAGGGCTTGATCCCACAACCCTGGGAGCATGACCTGAGCCGAAATCAAGACTCAGATGCTTAACTGACTGAGCCACCCAGGCACCCCAGATAATTTCGTGTATACAAAATCTTTTAATTAAATGATTTAACAAAGAAAAGTTTTTGCTTGAAGGCCTCTTAGTTGTATCTCTGGTTATCGTACGTCTCTCTATTGTGCGTGTCAATAGATTGGCAGAGCAAAATGCTGACTTTTTTCTTAGATCAGAACCACACCAAGAAGCAGACGGTCTTTATGGTTCCATTTGGTACCTTCTTTACTAGAAACGTTGTTGACATTGACCTAATTCACAGAATTTTACCTGGAGGTTGGGACTTGCAAGGTTGAGTAATTTGGTCGTTTTTAAAACCTTTTTTAGTCTGAATTCTTACATGAAGTTCAAGTTGTAAAGCAGTTAAAATGAAACTGATTCTATTGCCACTTACCTCACCTTTCCACAAGGACCTCGTAAAGGGACCTTCACTAAGTATAGTTTAAAATTGCCATTTAGTCCAATGAAAGTTACTGCAGTCTAATTTCCAAACTACCCTTAAATTACGGCAGCATAAACTCTCAGGGTCTTTGTGATGAGCTATCCCATAGTCTAGCCCTTCTATGGACTGCCGGCAAATGGTAATTTCCTTTCTGTGTCTCCTCTTTTTAGCCAACTCTCCGAAACAAAATAACACAGGTGAGAAAGATAAGATACAAGGACTTGGAGAAAGAAAGATAAGGACTGGGGATGAGTGAAGAGGCCTGGTAGAAGTGTCACTGAGTAGCTGTTTTGAGGATGGGGGTACCACTTTTTCTGTTCTCAGATTCCTCTGTCTCCTCTTCCTTCCCATATACTGATCACAAGGAAGGACAAGAAAAGAAGCTGTAGATAATTCTCTTGTTAGAGAAACACCTGAATTTGATTATGGTCTGGATGACTTTGTCTCCATTCATACTGGGCTAGAGAATTTTGGAGCTCAAATACTGTGAACATTGTTCTGGGCTCGATAGGTAATGTAGATATATGTGCCATATTGCATTTATTGTTTTTTTTTTCAAGTATGATCATGCTCTAATGCATATTTTTATGTAATACACAACGACAAACTTATTAGTTTACTTGTATACTAGTTATATAGTATATATATATATGTTTTTTTAATTTAATTTTTAGCTGAAATTTGGCTTCTTGAAATACTACATAAAATTATTATTGAAAAAATTTCATGTTTTTATTTTGTTTTTGAGAGAGAGACAGAGCATGAGCAGGGGAGGGGCAGAGAGAGTGGGAGACACAGATTCTGAAGCAGGTTCCAGGCTGTGAGCTGTCAGCACAGAGCCTGACGCAGGGCTCAAACTCACGGACTGTAAGATTGTGACCTGAGCCGAAGTTGGACGCTTAACCGACTGAGCCACCCAGGCGCCCCTACAGAAAAATTATTTTTGCTAGCACACTTCTCTAATACCAAAAGCTGTCAGTGAACTCTTCAATTATGATTTATACATTTTTCTGTTGTTAAGAATATTTAAAGTGGTGAAGCATCAGCTGTTTCACAAAATGAGTATAGAAGATAAAACAAATGACCTTAATAGGGTCATAAATATAAAAGTTGGCAATTAGACTTTTAAGTAATCTATTTTAAAGCTTGGTAACATTTAAAAATTTTAAAGTTAAGGTGAATTAATATAATTTTCCAATTTTATACATTGTAACATTTTTGGTTGAATATATTTGACATTATTACCTAATTATTGAAATCAGTTCCCAGTGACTTTCTGTTCAAGAGTTTCCTTAAATTTTCTCTTGTATATCTTTCTATCCTGTTGCCTTTTATGATATAATTACATCTTGTGAGAAACATAGGAGGTAGTTGAAAAATGTGTGATTGACTGTGTTCAACCTCCTTATTAGGAAAGCCATTTCCATATCCCTTACTCCAGCAGAAAGTAAAATAAGGACCTTCAAAAGTTAGGTTTCTGGGGCACCTGGGTGGCCCAGTTGCTTAAGTGCAGACTTCGGCTCAGGTCATGATCTTGCAGTTCGTGAGTTCAAGCCCCACATCAGGCTCTGTACTGACAGCTCAGAGCCTGGAGCCTGCTTCGGATTCTGTGTCTCCCTCTCTTTGCTCCCTCCCCACTCATGGTCTGTCTCTCTCTGTCTCTCAAAGATAGATAAACATTTATTTATTTTTTTTTTTACAAAAAGAATCCTAAGTATAAAAGGCTTTCCATAGGCTCTTGTTGTTATGTGTTGCTAGTAACTTCTCAAGTTTTATTGGCTTATCCAAGGGCTCTTCATAATAAAGATAATCTTTAAATATTCTCTTGGCCAATGGTCGCCCTTTTGAAAGAAAAGGTAAGAGGATATTTAAAAAACAGCGTTGCCCAAACATACTGCTCAGTCCAGTTAAATTAAGCAGATTGTAATTTAATGTAAATTATAGTTGTAAATTAAATAGCAGTATAGCTGCGGTGAGTAAAGCTTTTATTGACTCCGTTGTGCATATGGTACCTTTTTTCTCGTTCTTCTATCCATCATCGAAAGTGGGGTATTGATGCCTCTACCTATTAATGTTGAACAATTCCCCTCGTTAATTCAGTCAGTGTTTGCTGCATGTATGGTAAGCAGAGAGCCTGATACAGGGCATGAATCCATGAACTGTGAGATCATGACTTGAGCCAAAGTCGGATGCTCACCTGACTGAGCCACCCAGATGCCCCTATAATTTTACCTTTTAAAGAATGAGAGAAGAAAGAAGAAGCATAAGCATGTATTTATAACTTTTGTTATATTAGCTTCTTATTTCCTATTGCTAGTTTTGTACATTTGTTTCTGATATTCGTGTTCCTGTACAAAGTCCTGTCCTTACTGCAATACAGTTTTGCTCCCACCCACCTCCTTTGTGCTATTATTGGCAAATATATTGTTGGGCCCATAACATATGGAAACATAATTAAGCACATATTGTTTTAAATTGCTTTTAAAGTCAGTTATGGGAGGAGAGGCTGTATTAGATACGATTTGTAAATATTTTCTCCTATTCCGTAAGTTGCTTTCTCATTTTTCAATTAAGTTTTTAATTTTAATTCCAGTATAGTTAACATACAGTGTTATATTAGTTTCAGGTGTACAATACGGTGATTCAATAATTTTATACATCGCTCAGTGCTCATCATGAGAAGTGTACTCTTTAATCCCCATCACCTATTTTCCCCATCCCTCATCCATGTCACCTCTGGTAACCATCAGTTTGTTCTCTATGGCTAGGCATGTGTTTATTGGTTTGTCTCTCTCTCTGTCTTATTTTTTTTCCTCTGCTCATTTTTTTGTTTCCTAAATTCCACATATGAGTGAAATTGTATGGTATTTTTTTTTCTCTGACTGGCTTATTTCACTTAGCATAATACTTTCTAGCTCCATCCATGTCATTGCAAATGGCAAGATTTCATTCCTTTTTATGGCTGAGTAATATTCCATCATCTGTATCTATATCTATCTATATCTACAGCTATATCTAATTTACCTATATTTATATTTAGATATAGGCATACACACATACACCACATATTTATGTATTTCTCTATTGATGGACACTTGGGCTGCTTCCATAATTTGACTATTGTAAATAATGCTGCGATAAACACAGAGGTGCATGTATCCCTTTGAATTAATATTTGTGTATTTTTTGGGTAAATATCCAGAAGTGTGATTGTTGGATTGTAGGGTAGTTCTATTTTTAATTTTTTTGCCATGTTTTCTAGAGTAGCTGCACCAGTTTGCATTTCCACCAACAGTGCATGAGGGCTCCTTTTTCTCCACATCCGCCCCAACACTTGTTGTTTCTTGTATTGTTGATTCTAGCCATTCTGACAGGTGTGAGGTGATATCTCATTGTAGTTTTGATTTGCATTTCCCTGTTGATAAATGATGTTGATGCCTTTTCATTCTGTTGATGGTCTCCTTTGCTGTACAGAGGATTTTTAGTTTGATGTATTCTCACTGGTTTACTTTTGTTCTGTTGCCTTTGCTTTGGTGTCTAATCCAAAAAATTGCCTAGACTGATGTCAAGGAGCTTACCACCTATATTTTTCTTCTAAAAGTTTTATGGTTTCAGGTCTTACACTCAAGTATTTATTCCACTTTTTTTTTTTTTTGAGCAGCAGCAGGCCAAAGTTTATTAGAATTTATTAGAATTAGAAAGGAAGAATAGTAGGAAAGCTCTCTTTACAGAGAGGGGACACTTGAAAGTGAATGCCCCCTCAAGTATTGAATCCATTTTGAGTTGACTTTTGTGTAAGGATAAGAAAGTGGTCTAGTTTCATTCTTTTGCATGCAGCTGTCCAGTTTTCCCAGCACCATTTATTGAAGAGACTGTCCTTTCCCCATGGTGTACTGTTTGTCATAAATGACCATATATGTATGGGTTTATTTCAGGGCTCTCTATTCTGTTTCATTGATCTATATGTCTGTTTTTATGCCATTACCATACTGTTTTGATTACTATAGCTTTGTAATACAGTTTGATACCAGGAAGCAGGATGCCTCCAGCTTTGTTGTTCTTTCTTAAGATTGCTTTGGGTATTCAAGGTCCTTTGTGGTTCCATACAAATTTTCAGATTGTTTGTTTTATTTCTGTGGAAAATGTCATTGGAATTTTGATAGGGATTGCATTGAATCTGTAGATTGCTTTTGGTAGTATGGATATTTTTAACAACAGTCTTTTAATCTGTGATATAGTGTATCTTTCCATTTGTGTCTTCTTTAATCTTTTTCATCAGGATCTTATATTTCAGTATACAAAATTAGCTTACTAATTTTGTAATGATGTTGTTAACATAATAATGATGGCTTTATAGTTTTCACATCACTTTCATCAGTATTTTCCTGTTTGTTCTGTTTCTTCTGTCTTGAGATTTTGCATATTTTGGCCCAGATCGTTGCAAAATGAACCAAACATAAAATCTATGGGAGTTTTGAAGGTACACCTTTCTCTAAGTTACATCAGATGTCTTCTAAGCTTTATTACTCTTTACTACCCTCTTGTGATGGAGGCTAATGACACCTCTTCTCATCTCTGCAATTGGGTCGGGGGGTAATGAGATCATATTCAGTGATTCTTGTAAGTTGGGGATTGGTGAGTCATTTAGCTGTTGGAGGCCCCAGCCTATTATACACACGTTGTAAATACTAAATGATGGTGAGGGCAGGGCCGTTCATTTTTCCTAGGTCCCCTGCCTCCCATTTCAGGGCTTATGTCACTGTTAGTAGTTCCTCAGGTGTTTCAGATCATCATCCTCTTTAGCATCAAGCTAATTACTCTGCCCAGGCTTACATTTTTGCCATGTATTAGGGCGATGTTCACAAGTTTTGTGCTAACTGGATAAGTCTTTCTGTACTCTGTGTACCCAGTGGACCAACAAAGGAAAATTGGATTTTCCCAGATTAAACCCTGCTAGTATTTTCAGCTCTAGTTCAGTCCTCCCCAGTTCTCATCAGTTATGAAGCTGTTTTCTTTAGAACCTTCCTGGTATTTATTATCTAAACAGGAGATCTTACTCAAGCACATACCTTGAATCTGCTACCATCTTTTAGTTCTGAGAATCTCTCAGGAATGGCAGGAAGCCTGGAGATTTCAGGGCATCTTTGCAATCCCTAGATTATGATGTAGTTTGCCATCTCTTTGTGCCATCAAGGAGGCTTCTGATGATATTTGAGGGCTGTGAGTAATCTTGAAAGGTCAATACTGTATCCTTTCATGAAAGCTTACTAAATTTGATCCAGGTGAGAATTACTGACTAGCGTTAAATCTGTTTGGGGAATTAGAAATTTGTAGTGGACAAAATAATACCATGCAGTCGAGTTCCTAGGTGCAAGGGGGGAAAACCCACCTATAGTGGGTGGATCAGACTTCGTCCAAACTCGTTGGGTAATCTTAGCATTACTTATGTTGGGCCAGACATTTATCACCTGTCCTTTCATGTGGTGTAACATAAGGTTCAGAGCACCATCTATGCTGTATTTTAACTAAAAAATATTTAACTTGACCCCATTGGGCATTCAGATTTTTAGGGCTTTTTTTTTTAATCCATTATTTCCATAAACCATACCGCAAGGAAGCAGCCAAACAAAGGATGGGTCCTTCTGCACCCTACGTGTACTGGTCTCTTCAATAAATCAATGTCTTAAAGATAGAGATGGAACTAGAATCAAAGGGATTTAAGGGACAGTGAGATACAGGGCATGATCTTGAGTAGGATACCAGCTTGGACAAAACCAGCTCTAAAGCAAATTTTTGGAGTCAGACAAATTTGGAAATAGTCTGGATGTTATATGAAATGATATTTTCTGAGATGGAGGGATACAGAATTTTGATGAAAAAATTCTTGTTACAAAAAAATGTATATATAAATAGCGCATATACTTCTAGATGTCTTTCTAAGGTGTTAATAGTGGAACTCCTACTCTCCAGTGATAGGAATGTGGGGTTTTTATTTATCTCTTTGCTTGTCTCTCCTCTTACTTTTCTGCAGTGCACATGCCTCATTTTTGTGTTAACAAAAGCTATCTACAACCTATCTACAGATAGTTTGTTATAATATATTTCACAAGGTTTTTCTTGATGAGGATTTTATAATCTTTGGGATGCTTCTTTGAACCATGACTTTAGATTCTACATGCATCTTTCTTGTTTAAAGTTTAATTTTTTATTATAATAGGACAATTTCAAATACATACAAAAGTAGATAGGATTATATAATTATCAATTGTGCCCAGTTTATTTCCTCTGTACCCACCATTCCTCTCCACCCATTATTATTATTTTTTATTTTTTTAAAACGTTTATCCATTTTTGAGAGACAGAGAGGGACAGGTCATGAGCGGGGAAGGGGCAGAGAGAGAGGGAGACACAGAATTGAAGCAGGGTCCAGGCTCCGAGCCGACAGCACAGAGCCTGACATGGGTCTTGAACTCACAAACCATGAGATCATGACCTGAGCCAAAGTCGGATGCTCAATGGACTGAGTCACCCAGGCGCCCCTCCACCCATTATTTTGAAGGAAATCCCACATTCCTGTCTTTTCATCTAAAAAATGGTCAATATTTTTTTCCTAAATAATAAGAACATTAAAAAAAAACATGGTATGGTATCACTGCAAACAATAAATATATGAAATAATCGTATTCCTTCAAAATAATCAAATATCCAGTCATTCACATTTCTCTGTCTCATAAGTGATTTTTATCTATAGTTATATTGTTAGAATCTGACTTCACATAAGCTCCTGGGAGCCTCCGTGGCTCAATGGTTAAGTGTCTGACTCTGGATTTCAGCTCAGGTCATAATCTCACAGTTTGTGGGTTCGAACCCTGCATCAGACTCTGCACTGACAGTGTGGAGCCTGCTTGGGATTCTCTGTCTCTCTGTCTCTCAAAATAAGTAAATTCACTTAAAGAATAGTAAGAGCTTCGTCTCTTTAAAAAAAATAAGTTTCTGACATTACAAATGGTTATGTGTCCATTAAGCTCTTTCAATCTGTAGGTATCTCCCTCCTCCCCCAGCATTTTTTCCCTTGCAAATTATTTGTTGAAGAAACTAGGCCCTTCATCTTTTATAATTCCTCAACTTCTGTATTCTTCTGCATGCTCTTTTTTTAATACTCAAGACTGGAAGTTGTACTCTTGAATGCACCTGAGCAGAGTTCCCATTTAAAACTTAAAAACTTATTTACTGTGTTTGTAAAATCTGTAAGTGGAAATGGTTGATTTCTATCCTAAAGTCCTCTAAGTTTAAGACTCATATAGCCTTGGGGTGCCTGGGTGGCTCAGTCTGTTGAGCATCTGGCTCTTGATTTCAGCTCAGGTCATTTCATGGTTTGTGAGTTCGAGCCACTCATTGGGCTCTGTGCTGACAGTGTGGAACCTGCTTGGGACTCTCCCCCTCTCTGTCTGCCCTCCCAAAATAAATACCTCTCTCAAAATAAATAAAAATAAGCCTAAAAAAAAAAAAAAGACCTGTATAGCCTTGATTGTTTCAATAAGATGAAACAACTAATGGGAAAGGATAAATTGGGGTAGTAGGCATTAGCCCTATCAGTTACACAAATTTTTAGACAGGAACTTGCCAGATTTCCTTTGCAAAGTGAAAGGAAAAATTTACCCTGAAAATGAATTCAGGACCGTGGTACATTGGGGTCCTTTTGAAATATAATTTTGTATCCTCAGCTTGATCTATAAAATGCTCTTTGTCATGATACTTGTATACTATTTTTTGTTTTGTTTTACTTTACTGCTAAGGCTGTTATGGTTGAAATTTCCACTGCCTGTGTATTGATTTGTTTGTAATGATTGCAGGTTGAAGATGACAGTGATGCAGAGACCTTTGGAGAAGAGAATGAGGAACAGGGAAATTATTCTAAAAGAAAGATAGTCTCTAACTGGGATCGATATCAAGATATTGAAAAAGAGGTCAATAATGAAAGTGGAGAATCACAACGGGGGACGGACTTCAGTGTCCTCCTCAGCTCTGCAGGTATGAATTCCGGTTGCTTGCCTATGGTTTAGTGCTCTGAAAGTTGCATAAACCTCTTATTTATGTTCCCTTTAAAGCTGCATTAAAAAATTTTTTTTATTGTTTATTTATTTTTGAGAGAGACAGAGACAGAACGCGAATGGGTCAGGGGCAGAGAGAGAGGGAGACACAGAATATGAAGCAGGCTCCAGGCTCTGAGCTGTCAGCACAGAGCCCAACGCAGGGCTCGAACTCATGAACTGCGAGATCATGACCTGAGCAGAAGTTGGATGCTCAACCGACTGAGCCGCCCAGGCGCCCCATAAAGCTGCATTTTAGTAACTAGCAATTCATCCTTTTGTCCTTTGGGTTTTAAATTCAAGTAAAGGACAGTGTGTCTAATGGTTTGCAAGGAAAAAAGATGTTTCATTAAGTGGAAGCCAGGGATTCCATGTACTGATGTAGAAGGACTTAAGGCCCGGTTGAAATGGATAAAAGGCTTTATAGAAATGAAAATGCTGAACCATGCCCCTCTAAGTTGGGTAGTCCGAAAACAGAAGTGTTTTCTTTGATATCAGAGGAATCAATGCTTATGTTTATACAAAGCTTTACCAAGCTTCTAGAGTATGTGTTCTTTTCCCTTTTACAGCCAGGAATATGCATATTCGTGGATATGCACGTATTAGAGTCCTGTGTACCTGAACACGAAAACTTTTCTGTTTTGTTTTTGGACAGTCTTCTCTATCAATAAGGTGAAATGCTCATTCCTTCTATGCCCAGCTGTTGTTTTAAGATTGACTCTACCCTGAGCGATGTGCAGCAGTGTGAAGGTGGAGTAGGAGAGTAGTTACAGAGAGTGATGGAACAGAGCTGGCTGGAGAGATGGCTGCTCTCTACTAGAGTGTGGCGTGAGAATCGGAAGGACGAAAGGAGGATGGATTAGTGGTTTTCAGGGGTTTGGGATGGGAGGGTGGGAAGTGGATGCGGTTATAAAACAGCAACGTGAAGGTTCTTTATAGTGCTGGTACAATCTTTTGTCTTGTGGTAGTAGGTAGACAAACCTACACAAATGGTAACATTGTTTAGAACTTAATACACATGCACATGAGTGACTACAAATAAAACTGAGGAAATCTGAAGAGGATTGGTGCTTATATCAATGTCAGTATGTCCGTATTTCCGGTTGTGATATTATAATACAGTTTTGCAAACTGTTATCTTTGGGGGAAACTGGGCCAAGTACATGGGAGATCTCTGTGTGTTTCTTTTTAAAAAAATTTTTTTTTAACTTTATTCATTTTTGAGAGACAGAGAGAGACAGAGCATGAGTGGCAAAGGGGCAGAGAGAGAGGGAGACACAGAATCTGAAGCAGGCTCCAGGCTCCGAGCTGGCAGCACAGAGCCTGACGCAGGGCTCAAACTCACAAGCTGCGAGATCATGACCTGAGCTGAAGTCGGACGCTCAACTGACTGAGCCACCCAGGCGCCCCTCTCTGTATTATTTCTTAAATTTGTATGTGAGTCTACAATGACCTCGACAACAACAAACAGCATAATATTGCCAGGTTAAAAAAATATAAAGAATTGAGAAGCAGAGAAATAAAATGAAAATAATATTTTCAGACAATTTGCTTTGAATTCCCTCTTGCCTCCAACTTTTACGTTGCTGTTGAGTTCCACCTTTCTTTTTTCTCATCTTGCCTATATTCTTGAATGCCCATGCCAGACTAAGAATCATAAAGTGATGAATTCTCTTTGAGCTTAATAGAATAAACCTCTTGAGTAGAAAAAAATTAACACGTGGAGAGAGTAGGGTGAGTGTGGGTCAGCAGAGCGAGGTTCAGACTGGTGTCCTTCTGTTGTACGCTCCCCACAGTGTCACCCTCTCAGGAGAGGTTTGCTGACGGCATCCAACTCATTGACTGTTGAGGGGCCAGTGACTCCTCTTTGTGCCAGTCAGATGAGTACTGCCCTCTTGTCACCTGCATTTTGGCCCCTTGCAGGTTTATAAGCACCTTTCTTCAAGGTGAGAGAAAGGTAAAAGGTGGGCTGCTTAGTTTTAATTTGTGTTAGCTGTTCTGCTAAAGGACGGGGGGAGGGGGTGGAATGGAAGTAGTGCAGTGTGGACTACCTGGTTTTAATTGAATTAAAAGTATACTCGGTTACTAGGACAGTATCTGGCAAGTGAAAGATACTGCCTGAATGTCGGAAGGCGTTTCACAGTTCTAGTCTAACCCGGCGGCTATGCCCAGTGGCTTATGATTTTGACTGTTTATGTTAGCATTTTATTTATAACTTAAAGCCTGGCATGATTTGGCTCTCCTATGTATTTTTCTTGTAGTCTGTCTTTGCTTACTGATTTCTTTCCAAGTAGCTTGTTTATGTGTGATTGGTTTCTCGGGAGATCACAATTGTCCCATCTTCTGACATGTGCTTCTAGCTTTTCCCCACTGTGCTGCTGATGGATCATTTTCTTTTCACCATGTCATAAGCCTGAGAAGAGCTGCCATGCTTTCTTCATTGTAGGAGTAGGGCTATATTAGTTTACTTTTGAGAGATGGAGTACATTCTGTGATCATAATATATATACATATATAAATATATATAAAATATATAAAATATATATAAATATATATATACTAAATACATATATACTAAATATATTTATATATACTAAATATATATATTAAAGATGTATTTAGTATATAATTTCTTTACTAACTACCAAAGTAACCCAAATTAGAAATAACTTATCAACTTTGAAAATTTGATTATCTTAACATTGGACATTTAAGTTCAGTTGATGATGTTACAGTCTTTCCTTTGTCAGTGTTGTTGAATATAAGGAGCACAGACCCCTAAGTTGAACAGATGTGGATTTGAATCCTAGTCTATCATGGTTCTGTCTAACATTAGGAATACTATTTCTCTTAGTATCCCGTGCAAGAATAGTTAGATGCAACAGTGCCTAATTTGATGCTGTCAACATCTTACCCCAAATTGGGTGCTGGTTTTAGTTCTGCTCAATGAGTAACCGTGTGCCTAGAATTAGTATGTATCAGAATTTTTTGTCCATAGAAGCTTAATTAACTACCTTCAGTAAAGTCAAAGTCTAATTTCTTGTTTTCCTTGAATGTTAGACATAATGGCAGTGGTTGCCAATAGAATTTGAAGATCCTTTTTCTGAGAAATTAAAAGGTTTTGGGTGTGGTAGAGCTGATTATTGAGTCTGCTTGTTGAATAACCAATGGTGGTGGTCTTAGCCTCTGAGCATTTAAAAGTTGGTGATTTTAGGTTTCAGGTTAAGTCCTAAAACAAAATTTCCCCCTTTTCCTCCAGTTTGCAACCTATAGTTGCTCATTTGTTTTTCTCCTGCATATCTGTGTCTGCCACATGCCCTGAAGGATGGCCCTTGTTGTCCCTGCGACAGATGACAGACTTCATTTCTCTGAACTTTGAACTGTTCTTTATGCACCCTTTTTTATTCTAGAATCAGCTGTGTGGTGCATACACCTCTGCTCCAATTCTCAAATGCCATTTTGAGATGGACCTTTTGCTAAGAGTACCTCTAGCTTAATGTGTTGTTACTTACCCAGTAGGATTTACGTCTCAACAGTGAATCTTTGAGGACCAGTAATTAAATCCCAAGAGTGAATTTCTACTGCACACACAGTTGGTGTGTGTGCATGTTGGTATATTCATTTAGGAAGGTGGTTTGTCATTTTTCTGTAAAGTTGAAGATCTGGCACTTGTACCCTGGGAAGGCACTCTCGAGAAGCTATGGCGCCGATGCACACACCGGGAGACGTGTGTGCACATTCCTAGCAGTGCTGGTCAGAAGAGCCACGTGAAAGCAACTCAACTGTCTACTAATGGTGGAATGAATACATAAGTCAGTGGATGAGCCGCTGAAACATATTGTGAAGTAAAAGGAACACTACATAGCCACAAAATACCTCCGTACGATTCTACTTACATAAAGTTCACACGCAAGAAAAAAGCAAGCTGTTATTTAGGGATGCATATTTGAATGGTAAAATGGAAACCAAGGAAACGGTTATGGTACAAATCAGGATCGTGTTCCCCTCTAGTAGAGGGGTGAGGGGTAATGATTGGGTAGGGGCATGCAGCAGGTGTCGGTGTTGGGGGCACTTCCTGATGTTGATGCTGATCTATTTTTTGACCTGAATAATGTTTACTTATATTCATTGGATAATAATAATAATAATCATCCTTCTCCTCCTCCTCCTCTTCCTTCTCCATTAATTTATTCATTTTTAGAGGGGGAAAGAGAATCCCAAGCAGTCTCTGACAGAGCCCCACACAGGGCTCAGTCTCACAAACCCTGAAATCATGACCTGAGCCAAAATCAAAAGTGAGATGCTCACCCGACTGAGCCACCCAGGTACCCTGAATAATTATTCTTTAAATCTTACCCATTCTTTTATGTGTCTCTCTACACAAGGAAAAAAAAAAAAGTCTAAAAATGGATTTCTAATGAGAGGATTTCAGTTACCACCACAGACCATGGGGAACATTTTGGGAGAGGCATTCCTTTTTGGCATCCCGAGGTCTTCAACACACAGGTGCCGCCTGCTTTGTTTCAGTCTCTGGCTGAAGGTCAAGGCATCTTGTTTTACTGAGGAAATGGGGAGAGACCATTAGTTTGTTTGAGGTCACACTCTTTCTGGTAGGATTGGGAATCTTCAGACATCTTTTTAGGAGTCTTTCTGTAAGCCTCTGAAACAGACGATCGCGCCTACAGCTTTTCTTTTTGAACAATGTTCTTGCAGTTCTAAGTTATGTTTCACAAGCTTGGAGAATGGTACCATACTCTCACTTATATTCAGGCATAAGAATGTTAGATCTTTAAGGAAGTTTTCCACCCCCTACCTTTATTTTTTTTCCCCAAGTGGTGAGTCATTGAATTCATGCCATATGCTTTATCTACTCCTTTCAAGAAGTCACAGATAACTAGTTAGAAAAATGTGTACAGTGTGAGCAAGAGTGCACTGGGGCAATATTGAAGAGAAAAGGTTTTCCCCCCCCCCCACATGTTTCTGTGCAAGTCTATAAGCTCTTTCCCCCTCTAAAAATGAATAAATTAATGGAGAAGGAAGAGGAGGAGGAGGAGAAGGATGATTATTATTATAAGTTTATTTTCAGTGGAGCAAATAGAAAAAAAATGAAATGATTAGACTACAGTTGGGTCAGTATAGTTGCCCATGCATATTTTCATTTAAAGCTATTGTAGATCTTTCTTCAATGACATTTTATGAAAAATTGATTGGGGAGGAGATTTTAATTATAATGATATTTGATTTTCCTCCCCACCCTTGGTATCCTTTTGCCAGCAAGTAGACTGAACAGGAAAAGAAAGCCTATCGCTCTAGCAGCCCACGAAGCAGCCGGGCAGCTGCATTTGTCCCCATTGACTCAGTTCATTTTTTTTTTCCTTTTCTCATGGGTGTGCATTTTGTCAGTTTTTACTAATCTATTCTTGTTACAAAACAGTGTAGTGGAAGAACCTTCCCTTTAGTATTTGAATCATTTGAAATAACAGAAACAGAACTATGTATGCATTAAAAAAAAACAACCTTCATTTGGGTAACAACAACAAAAAGAGGTTAAACCACACACACACAAAATAAATAAATCTTTCCTTTCTCGTAGCCAGACGAGGAAATGGGCTTAATTTGATTTTCTTTTTTTCAAGCCTCCAGAGATAAAAGCAGCTTGAATACCTAGAAGTTTGTTGGCTAAATTCCTGGTCTCTGCACCATTTTGTGTTTTTGCTGTCGTTGTTTCCATGCCGATTCTCCTTTGTCTGGTTTTACTGGTCCAGCTGCATCCATTTGATCATGTTCCTCATCACCATCCATGTTCACTTTCTAGCCGTGAAACTGTACTTTTCCTGGACAGCTTTAATTCCTCTCCCCCTTCCTTTAAATCTGTGACCTTTTCAAGTTCATTTGTTTAGGGATTCTTGTTGATCCTCCATGATTTTTTTCAGTGCTGTTTTTCCCCCCTGCCTCTCCTAGTACCTCCCACCTCTCTTCTCTGTTCCTTAATTGTAAATTAAGGCTTCTTTGGCTTTATCTAGTGCTGCTTAGCCTTTTCTTTAAATAGCATCATGAAGTCTATCCATTTCATTTCCCCACGATTTGAGAAAAAGAAGTGTGGATCTTTCCAACGGGTCTGATCATCTAAGTCATCCCAAAGTTTCAGCATTCAGTTTTTCCAGAGGATTCATGTCAGCACCTGGAGCACTTCTGGTTTTCTTCTCGTTCTTGTTTGGCATCTGAATTTAGCTTACACCTCATTTTAATCTTTTTTTTTTTTCTTGTTTGTAAAATAATACTCCTTGAAAAGTATTAGAAGGTCTTTATGCTTTTAACCAGTGTCTCTATAAACTTGGGCAAATTCAATACAATCAGACCCTGCAAATATTGATCGTTCCATGCTTTGTGTAATGTTGTTTTCGTTTGAATATTTTGTGCTTGACCTTTATCTTCTAATCCTTTATGTCACTAAGGATTGCATCAGCTGGAAAGGCTTTCATATACATGGATCTGTTTTTACATCATTTTTAATACTCATTGGTCATTGGAGAGATGTTTTGTACTCATCAGAGAGAGGTTTGTGTGGGGAGCTTCTGATGTTGGCTTTATCTTTATTTCCTCAAGTTTTGTGTTGGGTTTGCTCAGTGCTTCCATTATATTAAAATCTGTTGTTAGGCGCTTCTACCTATCGGATTTTAGTATCTCCAGGGGAATCTGCCTTTCATCCAGTGTGATCTGTCCCCTTCAAAAACTTGTCTCATGGAAAATTAAAGTCACTACAATAGTACTTGATTTGATGACAGATTTTGGTCCCAGAGTAGCCATTTTGTCACAATCACCATTTTTGGCACTTGGAGCTGTCTTTCTGGTCCTTGTCCCACTAAGCTGGGCCATAGGATCACCAGCAGTGATGATAGGGTCTCCAGTTCATTTTTAAGAACTGAATGTTTAGCATATTAGATAATTTAGATTATTTTTACTGGAAATATCTTTTTTTATTTAAAAAAAAATTTTTAATGTTTACTTATTATTGAGAGAGAGACACACAGAGCATGAGCAGGGAAGGGGCAGAGAGAGGGAGAGACACAGAATTTGAAGCAGGCTCCAGACTCCAAGCTGTCAGCATGGAGCCTGACGCGGGGCTTGAACTCACAAACTGTGAGATCATGACCTGAGCCAAAGTTGGTCACTCAACCAACTGAGCCACCCAGGCGCCCCTGGAAATATCTTTTTTTAAAGTTTATTTATTTTGAGAGAGATGGAGATAGCGCAATTGGGGGAGGGGCAGAAGAAGAGAGAGAGAGAAAGAGAGAGAGAGAGAGAGAGAGAGAGTGTCCCAAGCAGGCCCTGTCCCATCAGCGCAGAGCCTGATGCGGGGCTCAAACCCATGAAGCCGTGAGATCATGACCTGAGCTGAAACCAAGAGTCCCACACTTAACCGACTGAGCTGCCCAGGCACCCCCTTACTAGAAATATCTTAATGAAAGAATATTAGTGAATTTTTTTGAATGTGACTTGTATTCCAGATACAGTTCTTGTTGTTCAGTGTCTAACTAGCTGCGTCATCGAATTTGCATGCCACGTTCTGATAGCATCTACAATATTCCTCTCAACTGCTGCTGTCTCCTCTCTGTTTATTCTCATGGAGTCATACTTACTTTAAAAAGAGAAATACCATTTATTTTTATTTTTTCTTTTTCTTTTTTCTTTTAGAGAGCATGGGAGAGGGACAGTTTGGGGCGGGGGGGGGGGGAGAGAGAGAGAATATCTCAAGCAGGCTCCATGCTCAGCGTGGAACCTGATATAGGGCTTGATCCCATGACCCTGTGATCATGACCCAAGCTGAAATCAAGAGTCAGATGCTCCATTGACTGAGTCACCCTGGCGCCCCATGAAATATCATCATTGAAAGGGAGGTTTTGAGAAGCAGAGCAAATAAATGCTCATGATCAATGTCCTATTTAAGTGGAAATTGGTAAGTTCTCTTTACTGGCTCTAGAGAGAATACCCTCCTCATTCTCCTAACTATAATTGATACTATAGTAATAATTAATATATTTATATTAATTAATGGTGAAATTTGACATAAAGCTGATATGTAAGGTTTTGTCATGTCAATAAGATTAAGCCTGATTATTAATGCAATTCTTTGTGTAAAGAATACTGAAAGGCAGAATGGGGAAAGTCCAAGCCTTATAATAAAGGCCCCTATAATACTAATAAAAAAAGAGAATAAAAGTTATTTTGGCAAAGCCTTGAATGAAGGTCCGTGGAGAACTCCTTGTAATCTAAAAAGCGTGAAACACATGAATTCAGAGGCTATGAATTTAGAATGAAGATTAATAATCCTTAAGATTGTGATAGTAAAGTCATCTATTCTGGTAAGTGTAAGTGAAGTGTAGTGACTGTATTCAGGCAGTAGAGTGGAAACCACCCTTGAGTGATGGATGTCAGCTGATCCCAGTCTTGATTCTGGTTGTCATTACTAAGTACGTGCTCTTGGAGGAGGTGAAACTCCCGGAAGCTCTTTTTTAAAGCTGCGAACTAGAAATAATACCTGCCTTGCTTTAGTACAGGGTGCTTCTGAGGATCATGGAGAATTACTGGAAAAATTAGAGTGCTACACAAAAGTCAATCATTATTGTATAGGCAAGGAAAGCAAACTGTTGGGGTAGAATATGCTAGGTAAGTGTGATGGAGAGAGAGTGTGGGGGGGGGGCAGAGAGAGAGAGAGAGAGAGAGCGAAAGAGAGAGAGAGAGGGAGAGAGAGAATCCCCAGCAGGCTGCACATTGTCAGTGCAGAGCCTGACATGGGGCTCAAACCCACAAACCATGAGATCATGACCTGAGCCAAAATCAAAAGTAGGACATTTAACTGACTGAGCCACCCAGGTGCCCCTGAAATCAGGCCTTTAACTGGGGCTGTCATTAAAATATCCAAACATCGTATTGATATATATAACTAGAATATAGCACACAATGATAATTAGCTCATTTTTTCTTAGTTTCTTTGTAATATGTGTTGACCTATTTCAGTCTCTGCAACTATAGAGGTGACACAGGGAAGTTGAAAGATGATTAAAAATGGGAAAAGCAGGATCTGTGATGAAAGGTTCATGATACTAAGGAAAAGAAGTCTGAGAAATGATTTAATAATTATGTCATATGTGTTCCAAACCCAAGACAATGGAAGAAAACAAATGTGCTTAACTAAAATGCAGAAGATTTAGATAAGATATTGCTGTGCATTTAGTACATGAGATGTTAACTGGGCATCTAAGGGAGAGTTGGGGATCATCTTGATTGGAAATCTTTCAAAATAGATTTGGTCTCCTTTAACTAGAATGAGTTCAGCAATATTCCTTACTGCTGCATAGGGATGGGCAAGGTGATTTCTCAAGGCTTTTTCAACCTTATAATTCTGTTCTCTGGGCTTCTTGTAATTTCTCAGTAGTTCTATAGCATTTTACCCCAATGTGTTAAGTTAGCACATCTAATGTTCTCAGAAGGGTTAGGCTTAAAATAGATGGGCAAGTGATGTGTGTGTGAATGGAGTCCTGTGGCCATTAGTGACCCTGTGACAGCAGATGGGCCTGAAGCTGACAAGCTGACGGCAGTAAGAGCTACCACTGCCTGAATACCTACCATATGTAGGCTCTGTATAAGGTGTGTCACATGTCCTTTTTTCTATGTCATTGACTTGTGACTGTAACCACAGGGTAGATTTCATTATCTTGATACATGTTGAAACAAAGTCTTAGGTAAATAATTTGTACAAAATTCACGTATGTGCATATCTAATAAACAGAATAAGGAATCAATGTAAGTATACCAGGCTTCAAAGTTGATATTTGTCCCACTTGATACTATCCATTAAAATCTACAAATATATTATTATCTAAGACATACTTTTCTTCTATATTTTTTTTCTGCAAAAGGAAGCTTTATTTACACGTGGTCTGTAGCTTGGGAGAGTTTGCGGTTGGTAAAGAAACTGCCTTTGGGTTGGAAGCAGAGACCCAGGCAGAAGTCTGGAGGCTTGGGAGCTGCCTCTGGGCCTTGAGGGTACCGCCCTTTGGGGTTCCTAGTCCTGTTGAAGGTAAGCCTTCCAATGAGGCCTCACCCAGCCCTGCTGGGACTGGGCTCAGGAGGTTGGTGATTTGTCCTGCTGGATAAGTTTCCTCTTCCTCCGGAAAGTATCTGTCCAGGAAGTCACAGAGATGGGAATCTGTGAGGGCAGGAACTGGTTCAGGATTTCCTCTAGGGCTGCTTCCTTGACACCCAGGGTGTGACCCCACTCATCTTGTGTCAGCTTCTGCATGTCCTAGAAGAGGACTCAGCTGCAGTTCTGGTTTTGTGTAGTCTAGACATGGTTGGTGCCCTTGGATCTCCCTGCCAACTTGTGGAAGAAGTGGACCCTGCCTTCCCAGGCCACACTCTTGCAGTTGTGATAGAAGCCCAAAGAGAGAGAGGTATAGGAAACTCATAGGTGCTGGTAGACTGGGCAGGTAATGGCGGCCCTTACCTTGGTAGAATAATTTTGGTGACTCTGGGGGCTCATAGTTGATTGGAGACAAAGAGATAACCACAAAAAATGGTATTAACTGGTCTGGGAAGCAAGGGATGGGCCAAGAGATGGGTCCTGGAAGCTACAGCTAGAGAGGAAATTGGAGGGTGATCAGAGGCTGGAGTGGGGGAAATCCTCAGGTCTATTCCACCCAACATTGCTGAAGCAAGAGAAAAGCCAATATGATAAACTAATTTGAGATATTTTAGATGGAAAAAAGCCTTTAAATGTACCTTTTCTAGTGGAAATGTGTACACTCAAAAGATTAATACACCTGTAGGATCCTTCATCATGTATTTCTAGCGTACTGTCATACCTGAAATGGAAAGGAAAGGAAGCCTTCATATGATTTGTTATGAGAATACTATAGTAGTCTCAGGATTTTCAGCTAAGAATGGAATGATGTTCATGAAATACCATTATGTACTACTAATTTAGTGACTGAATGTGGTGTACATTTCCAAAAGAGTAGCTGATGATGTCAACATGTTGCTTTTCATAATTTGTGGTGAGCATTCTTCCTGGAAATTAAATCTGCCTCTTAAATGTGTACTTGGCACTTGCAAAAGGAACTTGATGGAGAGCCTCTCAGTCATTATTATCCCTTCAGTGTTGCATCCCTGTGTATTGTACACGAAGGGAAACATTCCATCTTTAATAATAACGCTGCTGGTCTTTTAAAATCATAAAGTTTTACATCTTTTCATGTGCCTGTTGGTCATCTGGATGTCTTCTTTAGAGAAGTGTCTATTCATGTTTTCTGCCCATTTCTTCACTGGGTTATTTGTTTTTCGGGTGTGGAGTTTGGTGAGCTCTTTATAGATTTTGGATACTAGCCCTTTGTCCGATATGTCATTTACAAATATCTTTTCCAATTCCATTGTTTGCCTTTTAGTTTTGTTGATTATTTCCTTTGCAGTGCAGAAGTTTTTTTTATCTTCATGAGGTCCCAATAGTTCATTTTGCTTTTAATTCCCTTGCCTTTGGGGATGTGTCAAGTAAGAAATTGCTGCGGCTGAGGTCAGAGAGGTTTTTTCCTGCTTTTTTCTCTAGGATTTTGATGGTTTCCTGTCTTATTCAGGTCCTTTATCCATTTTGAGTTTATTTTTGTGAATGGTGTCAGAAAGTGGTCTAGTTTGATCCTTCTGCATGTTGCTGTCCAGTTCTCCCACACCATTTGTTAAAGAGACGGTCTTTTTTTCCATTGGATGTTCTTTCCTGCTTTGTCAAAGATGAGTTGGCCATACGTTTGTGGGTCTAACTCTGGGGTTTCTATTCTATTCCATTGGTCTATGTGCACATGAAAAGATGCTCAACGTCGCTCCTCATCAGGGAAATACAAATCAAACCCACACTCAGATACCACCTCACGCCTGTCAGAGTGACTAAAAGGAACAAATCAGGAGACTAGATGCTGGCGAGGATGTGGAGAAATGGGAACCCTCTTGCACTGTTGGTGGGAATGCAAACTGGTGCAGCCGCTCTGGAAAACAGTGTGGAGGTTCCTCAAAAAATTAAAAATAGATCTACCCTATTACCCAGCAATAGTACTGCTAGGAATTTACCCAAGGGATACAGGAGTGCTGATACATAGGGGCACTTGTACCCTAATGTTTATAGCAGCACTTTCAACAATACCCAAATTATGGAAAGAGCCTAAATGTCCATCAACTGATGAATGCATAAAGAAACTGTGGTTTATATACACAATGGAGTACTACGTGGCTATGAGCAAGAATGAAATACGGCCTTTTGTAGCAACGTGGATGGACCTGGAGAGTGTTATGCTAAGTGAAATAAGCCATACAGAGAAAGACAGATACCATATGTTTTCACTCTTTTGTGGATTCTGAGAAACTTAACAGAAGACCATGGGGGAGGAGAAAAAAAGGTTAGAGAGGGAGGGAGCCAAAACATAAGAGACTCTTAAAAACTGAGAACAAACTGAGGGTTGATGGGGGGGTGGGAAGGTGGGGAGGGTAGGTGATGGGTATTGAGGAGGGCACCTGTTGGAACGAGCACTGGGCATTGTATGGAAATCAGTTTGACAATAAATTTCATATTTAAAAATCATAAAGTTTTAGAAAGTTTCATTGTTTTCTTCATCTCTTCATGTATGAGTTGCTAGCTAAGTAGATCATTTATGTGGTTTTCGAATTTACTTTTAGAGTTCTGTGGTGATAGTTTTCTGCCTTCTGTTTATAGAGTTTAATCTTTGTTTTAAACATTTTTTTAAGTTTGAGACAGAGATAGCAGAGTGTGAGAGGGGCAGAGAGAGAGAGGGAGAGAGAGAATCCCAAGCAGGCTCTGTGCTCTCAGCACAGAGCTGGACACAGGGCTCAAACCCATGAAACCGTGAGGTCATGACCTAAGCCAAAACCAAGAGTCAGATGCTTAACCGACTGAGCCACCCGGGTGCCCTGAGAGTTTAATCTTGATACAAATTTATAGTGAAATTTGAGGTGATCATGAATAACTTAAAAATGATTTTTTTTAAGTTTTATTTATTTTGAGAGAGAGCATGAGCAGGGGAGAGGCAGAGAGAGAGAGACAGAGAGAGAGAAAGAGAGAGAGAGAGAGAGAATCCCAAGCAGGCTCCTCACGTTCAGTGCACAGCCAGATGCAGGGCTTGAACTCATGAACGATGATCAGGAGTTGGACACTTAACCAACTGAGCCACTCAGGCACCCCAGTCATGAATAACTTTGAATAACCAAAATTAATAGAATTCTGAGTTTGTTATCATGAATTTCTACCTCCACGGAGGGAGTATTACATGAGTCCCATCTGTCAGAGACAATCATGCACCTGAGCTTTCTTGCATTCTGCTCTTTAGAGAATTGTAGAAACTTTCAGTTTTAGAGATAGAATAATCCTAGGGGATAATTCATTCACCGAATATTTCTTGAGTTTCTAGTATTGTCCTAGAAGTTAAGAGAATGAAACTGAAAAGAGATTGTCTGTGTATATGGTCACAGTATGGTGCAGTTGTCTTTGGCTTCAAACTCAGCTTATTTTAGCAGGCTTGCATTTAGCAGACCCTCCGGTGTGTCGTATATCATGCCAGGCGCTCAGAGTACAGAAGTGCCTAAAACATACTCCCTGCCACTAAGAATATTATTGGAAGAGGCAACCTGTCACAGGTCCTGAGCATTCCTGCCTGATGGACGTGCCAGGAATGTAGGACCCTGATCACTGCCTACCTGGGGCAGGAAGCAGTCATGTGAGCTGGGATAATGTCCCTCCTGCCCCCATCAAAGATCAGGCTCGCTTCCAGTTACTTTAAGAGCAGTGAATCTCCAAGGTTGGTGTTCCTTTCTTGTAACATAATCCATAGCATGTATTACAGTACTTCCACGAGGGGCTTTTTGACATCATCCTCTGAGCTGGAGAGGGCAAGAGGAACCAGTGCAAACAAACATGGGGCTTTGGCTACTACTTTTGCCAAGAGTTATCAAGGCCTTGGTCTGTGATCCAGTAGTTTCCAGTCTTCTGCCAGCATCCATGCAACAGTAATAGGCTAACTTATCTTTCAGACAGGATAAAATCTCAGCCCCTGCATAGTTCTTGGCAAATACCACTTGTGAGGTGATATAGATAGAGAAATGAACAATTACAATATATTCAATTACAACAATTCAACATAGGAGGCACAGAGTGCTGTGGGACAATCAAGGGAGAGCACCCAGTTCAGCTTGGAAAGGTCAGGGAGGCTTTTCTGAGCACCTTGCTCTTAAATCGATCGTACTTGATTGTATGTCTGTTGAAGGTAGATCTTTTTATCCTTAGAGGGTAGCACAGGGCATAGCATATGGTTCACAACTAATAAAGCTTGCAGAATGGATGAATAAGCTATTCTTTGTGGTTTTGGGGTGTGATGTAGTGCATCGGTGGTCCGTTTGTTTGCTATTAGAGTTGTCTCCTTTTTAAGACCTAAAGTCCTGGGAAGATAGTCCTCAATGAACAGCAGCTCACTTTGTAGCCTGATGTGAATCTATTTATTTTTTTTATGTTTATTTTTAAGAGATAGAGAGGCTGCAGGGGAGGGTCAGAGAGAGAGAGGGAGAGAGGGAGACAGGATCCAGAGCAGGTTCCACGCTGTCAATGCAGAGCCTGATGTGGGGCTCGAACTCATGAACCATGAGATCATGACCCAAGCTGAAGTCAGATGCTCAACTGACTTAGTCACCCAGGTGCCCCTTGACATGAATCTATTTAAACAAATGAGGAAAGTGGTCAGTTACAGAATATCTTGCATGTGGATTTATTTACTACTATGTGACCTTAAGGACCAATTATTTATTTTTTGAACTTTTTATTTTCTAAAACGTTTTAGATTTTTCAGAAGTGACAAAGATAGTACAGAGTTACCATATACCCTTCACCTAGCTTCCCTTAATGTTAACATCTTACATAACCATGGTACATTTATCAAAAATAAGAAATTAACATTGTTATACTACAGACTTTATTTGACTTACCCCATTTTTTTTCCCCCTCCTGGTGTTCTTTTTCTGTTTCAACTTAGGCTACCACACTGCATTTATTTACCTGCTTAGTTTCCACTAATTTGTAACAGTCTCTCAGTCTTTTCTGGACTTGATAATTTTAAGAATAGTGGTTAGGTATTTGGTAGAACATCCCTCAATTTGGGTTTTTCTGATGTTTTCTTATGGTTAGATAGAAGTTACAGATTTTGGGGATGATGTGCCTTTCTTGTTGGATCACATCAGTGGACACATGACATCGACATGACTTATTACTGACAGTATTAAGTTTGATCACCTGGTTAAGATGATACCCTCCAGGTTTCTCCAGTGTAAAATTCCTTCCCATTGTCCTCACTAGAAGTGAGTGAGTAGGTCCTACTCATACTCAAGGGGGTAGGAATTAAGCTTCACCTACAAGAGGGAGGAGTATCAAGAGATTTTAGATATAAAGTGAAAACAATAACAGTAAATAATAAATACTTAGGGGAGATACTTTGGGGCTATGAAAATATCTTATTTTTACTTAAAGCTTCAGGGGAACCTGTTCTCTAAGAATGAGGCCAAGAATTGCGTGAGACAAGAGGTAAAGCTATAATGACCAAATAGTTGACCCTTTTTATTTATGTTTTATTGCAGAGCTATAAATGTATGTGCAAATGTATAAGTTTTTCTGTATCTGTGTCATTGACCCTTTTGTCTGTTTCTTTGAAGAGTAGATGCATTTATATTAAATAAGGTTAATGAAGGTAGTACATTTGTGAAACAAGGTAAAACATCAGTAATTGACTTCAATTTCTGCCTCATAAATCGGTTACAAAATGCTTACTTTATCTCATAGCATTTGTTGGCTACCAAGTAAGACGTGTGTGTGTGTGTGTGTGTGTGTGTGTGTGTGTATGCTTAGCTACATTCCAAGTGACTTCTATGCACATGTCTAAAATCCACTGATCAGAACAGCCTCATTTAAAGTTGTGTTTTTATGCAGTGTCACAGTGTCCCATGCAATCAGGTGTTGCAGCCATCCAAAAGGTACCCCCATAGGGGTTGATAGAGGAGAAGGAGGTATGTTTTAGTGAGCCTGCATCCTTGGTACATAGCAACTATTTATTTTATCTCTCTTGGAAGTTGGGATAATTCTAGGGCAGCCATTAGGGCAGGAGTGTTGTCCAAACAGGTGCTGGTCCAGAGAGATGTGTTTTTATGATTCATAAGGGGAGAAGCATCATGAGATTTTGATGGGTGACGTAATCATTTATTTCTTACTGCTGATCTCAGCAGCTCTGTAATCTAAATGTATCTTTGTTTAGATATTTGAGTTTGGTAATACAAAGTCTAGAGTAGTAGTTAGTGCGGCGCTAGATATGGCTAAGGATATGTAGCGCTGGAAAAAATTTGTAAAATCTTAAAAAATACATATGATCAAGATTTGCTAGTGGTTTAGTAGTCAAATTGCATTGGACCATTGGGACTGAGATTTGGCTATTTATTTTAACTATGTCATTGCTTTGCTCCAGAACAGATTTTAGTAATGAGCTATTCTCAGAAATATTTTCATTGATTTCCTCCTTTGATTTTGTTTTGTTTTCTTTCTTTCTTTCTTTCTTTCTTTCTTTCTTTCTTTCTTTCTTCTTTTTTCTTTTTTTCCTTTGTTTTTTTTGGTTTTGTTTTGTTTTGGTTTGTTTTTTTTTGCAGAGCACAGCATTTCTAATTCTTGGGGTTATCAGAGTAAGGTTTGGGTGTGGAAGGGATGGGTTGAAGGGAGAGGGAGAGATCTTGCAGTGATTTGCAATGGAGAAGGCAACATTGTTGTGAAATGTATTGGGGGCCAACTTTTATATTAGGTTGAGCAACAGTCACTGTCTTAATTTGGGGCATAGGGGTAGATGAGGTGTAGGCATAAACAAATGTGTTACAGTTGTTCTTATTTATAGAGCCCCTGGCTGGGTATTTGGTGCTTTATATACAACATTTTAATTTCAAGGTAAATTTGCAAGGTCGGTATTAAACAATTTTGCAGATGAGGCAAATTATGTTCAAGGAACTTAGATATCTTGCCTAATGCCACATAATTAGTATATGACAGAACTGTAATATGAATTTCTATCAGTCTGATCCCCAAACCCATTATTACTCTTTGTACTGAACTGTTGCTGTTCAGTCTGTTGTGTGCACACAGCTGGCTGTGCAGCAGCAGGCTCGATTGGTAGATTACGTGGAAAATGAGTTGTTTCGTAGTTTGGGAATAGTTATTTCCCCCTGCCGCCACTTTGTAGTAAAGCAAACAAATGAAGAACCACACACACAGAGATAGACACACACACACACACACACACACACACACACACACACACACACACACCCTTTTGGCTACTTAAAAAAAAATTATCTTGGATAGTTTGGCACCCTTTGATCTGGTCATGACAGGGGGAACGTTACTCTTATTACTAGCTCCTTGTGTCATTTAACCTGAAAAATCTGGAAAACAAATATGGATTCATTTCACCTATCTGACATGTATTATGACAGAGGTACTCAGGAACTCTAGTATGGAAATTAATTTTCCTTGACAGCTGGTAATTATTAGCTCAAGCAAAAAAGATAATTTGTGTTAAGCTGTATATGCTGTGTATGCGTAAATGAAATTCATCTGGTTTATATTAGGAAACGTGACAAGGCATCACTAATGTTAATATTTTTCATATTACCTGTTGGATTTCTTATTTAGATAGCTTCTCTCCATAATTCTGAGAGAAAACCATGAGGGATTGCTGCCAGGGCTTGGAGGAGCCCTGGAATAAGTTGTGATCATATGATCATCCATACACCCAGTTTAACCTAAGAACGCTTTTGAGCATTTTTGGAACTTGATGATTCTGATTTTAACATAGAGAGTACTTATTTGCAAAGTGTTTCTGAATCCCTGGTTGGTCTTTTTTGAGCTTTGATTGGAGGCTCTAGTGGTCATTTTTGGGATTGACTAGATTTCTTTTTTTTTTTTTTTATAGAAAGAGGGTGCAAGTGAGTTAGGGACAGAGGAAGAGAGAGAGAGAGGAAGAGAGAGGAAGAGAGAGGAAGAGAGAGGAAGAGAGAGGAAGAGAGAGGAAGAGAGAGGAAGAGAGAGGAAGAGAGAGGAAGAGAGAGGAAGAGAGAGAAAGAGAGAGAAAGAAAGAAAGAATGAGAGAGAGAAGTAGGGCTCACCCAGGGCTCGTGTTTTTACCAGAAATGGGGCTCGTGTTCACCTAAAGCAGGGCTTGAGCTCACTTGATGTGGGATTCGAACTCATGAACTGTGAAATCATGACCTGAGAAGAAGTCAGATGCTTAACAATTGATTGACCCAGGTGTCCAGTGTTGGGTAGATTTAACTATATGAGATGTATTGCAAGTTAGTAATTTTCATACTCTCCTTGCTGATTTCATTGGCATATGGTGTAAATGGGATTTGGGAACTAGCTGAGGAAATTGCCCATATCTTGACTGAGAGGAGGAAGTAGTTTTGGGCTCTCTCTGTGTACAGAGATAATGAGAAATGGGCCAGGTTGCGGAGCAAGTTTATCTTGAGACCTCTGCCTCTTTTTTTTCCTTTTCTTTTCTTTTTTCCACTTAGGTTCTTGACTATTACAATGCCCAAGGCTTTTATGTACTCATTTATGCTTTTCCTGTTCTCCTGGTACAGCTCCCAGGAAACCCGTACATGCATATTTAGTGTTTGTACCTGGTAATCACGTTGTATATGGCCTTCAGGCCACAGCTGGAGAAATGGGAGGGAATGTTGCTTGGGAGGAGTCCATTGGAGTGTTCGTGCGTGGGACTATACCAGGACACCTTTGTATATGTAAAGCAACAGGTAAAGTGAGATCATTTTAGAACGGGCTGCTTGGTAAGGTCTTGTCAAGCCACAGCATTCCCAGTGCACTGGTACTTGAAGGGTAGGTTGCTAACAAAAAGGTATTATTAAATCCCTTCTGTGTAGGAGTGTGCCTGTCTGTCAGCTATACAGTATCATTTCTAAATAAGAATGTGCTGCTCCTGATGTCACTTTAAATCACATATCTACATGTTTGATAAGCTTGCACCTTCTCTCTACTGTGCCTGGTTGCTATGAGCCATCATAGTTTACTATGGTGTCAGGCAAGATTCCCTAGGGTGCCAAATTACTGTCAGTTGAGTGAAGTTGGTGTCTTTTTCCCTCATTCTTCAGAACACAGTGTATAATGCACACTATGAAAACAATCTTACATAGTATTTGGTCCAAATCTTTCACTTTTCCGATGGGAAAGCTGAGGCTTGTATAGATTGGGTTTTAACCTAAGGCTGTAGGTACTTGGAGATGAATTGCTCAGATAAGTGTCTTTTCCATATGTTCACAGATAGTGTAGTGCTTGGGTCATCCACTGAATTCAGTTTTTATTTCCGAAGGGGATTGAAGAGTTGATTCCCTCGGTGTTGTGTCCTTTGGGGCAAACTTTAATCAGAGTGGTATGTAGAGTGGAAGTAGAAGTGACTTTTTCAGAGTTTAAAATTGTGGATATTCTCAAGTATATAGACCTTCCTAAACAGGTTCATGTAGGATGAAAAACCTGGAGGGTTGTATAAGCCAAAAGTTCCCACCTATCATCTGCTTTTTGGCCCATCTTGTTCTGCTACCCTTACTCCCTACTGTGACCTGACATGGACGTTTCTTTCTCCTCCTCCTCCTCCTTCTCCTTTCTTCCTCTTCTTTCTTCCTCTTCCTCCTCATTTGCTCTTGATAGAGTTGGGACTTGGGACTTCAGGGTAAAAGTGAATATTACTCCACTGGGTTTTCTGTTTGTGATTTAAATCCTTCTAATGTTTCTTGAGTGTAGGACCCATGGGAAAGGAAAAAAACAGGCTGATGGCTGTTTTTCTCAGACACTGTAGGAACCAATCAGTATAATTTAATTTTCACTTCAGTATTTTTGTTTCCAATTTTAAAATAGATTTTTCTTTTAAAAGTTTTTTAATGTTTATTTTTGAGAGAGACAGAGCATGAATGGGGGACAAGCAGAGAGAGAGGGAGACACAGAACCTGAAGCAGGCTCCCAGCTCTGAGCGGTCACCACAGAGCCTGACTGGGGGCTCCAACTCACGAACTGCTGATGATGACCTGAGCTGAAGTCAGACGCCCACCCGACTGAGCCACCCAGGTGCCCCATGTTTCCCTTTTCTTTTAAATGCCTCTAGATACCTCCTCTGTCTACAAAGGATCTGCCATAGTCTAATACCACAACTTGTTCAGGGGGTGTTTAGGAAATACTATTAATATGTATATACCACTTTATTTGGCATGGCCAGTCTGCATTGGGTCTCTGCCTCCAGAAAAATTTCCTTCTCTCATCATAACTCTGATCCCTAGGTTTTTCTGGATCAGTTCGTTTATAGCCTTAAATAGGAGTGGTGATTTTTGAAATTATCTTTCTAATTTAAGCCTGGCTACTTTAACAGGGAGGACTAGGTTACCCCAAGATCGTATTATTGGAAACTTAGAGTATAATAGAGAACCTGTGATTCTCCATTCGTAGAAATAGTTGAAGAGTTTCAGTGGTGAGAATTTCACAGACATAGATCTAGAGAGGTAACGAGAAGGAAAATATGGCTGGACCCTTGTTTCTCTCAAAGCATCCTTGAGGAGGGAGAGCACACGGGAATTGTGCTCCACGAGGCCACTGGGTTGGGCTACAGCAGCCTGACTGTCAGTCTTCAGTCACATCGTCCTGAATGAAAGAACGTGAAGTTGGAATTTATTGTGATACGCAGTGGTTTATTTGCTTATAAACAAAGATAAAGGGAGAGTAGGGAGAGGTGATTTATTGGAATCTGTTGGATCCTCAGCATTTGTTGAAATGTCACTCAGATGATCTTTCTGTGGTAGCAGTATGTGAGCAACAGTCTCTTTTAAAGTGAGCCTGTTGGAGCTTGTTCTCAGTGCTTATCCTGAAGGCACTGCTTCCCTGTCTTCACTGTAAGGAGTGCAGCCTCTGGGTTCCCTTTGTATGTAGTTATTATTGTGTTTTTTGTTGATTTTTGTTTCTAAAAAGGAGAGTGTGGGGCGCCGGGGTGGCGCAGTCGGTTAAGCGTCCGACTTCAGCCAGGTCACGATCTCACGGTCTGTGAGTTCGAGCCCCGCGTCAGGCTCTGGGCTGACGGCTCAGAGCCTGGAGCCTGTTTCCGATTCTGTGTCTCCCTCTCTCTCTGTCCCTCCCCCGTTCATGCTCTGTCTCTCTCTGTCCCAAAAATAAATAAATGTTGAAAAATAAAATAAAAAAAAATAAAAAGGAGAGTGGGTGAATTTTTCTGGCTGTCCTTAGAGTGAGGAGATTCACATTTTCAACCTTCTTAGCTCTTTGGTACCAACTTGAGCCAAAAGTACATTTTTATTTATTTATTTACTTTTTACAAGATGTTAACTTCGCTATAAATAGTTTATGTCTTTGTGAGTTTAGGTAGGTCTTTGCAACACAAGAAATCACTGGTGAGAACTGGTTTCCTTCTCAAGGAACCATGTAATATTGATAATTTTACTTCTATCCAGGATGTCACTACACCACAGGAGCCTGGCACAGAGAGGGGGTGGGGAGGATATGGAAAAAGAAATTAGTCTATGGGTCTATCCTCTAGGACATTTGCTTCAAAAGTTTGGCTGGGTATCTGAGGTGGGAAGGGTACATATTTCAAAAAAATGTCGTTGTCTCTGTCTTAGTATTTACACTAATGTAAAATTTTTATCAGGAAGATGGTTGTATAATTATGGCTACAAAAGTCCCCTCTCTTCACTTAAAAATCTTAATAAAGATGTATAAATGATAACTGGCTCCTGACATAGTTATCTCAAAGCATAAAGTTGTAAGGTTGTATTTTCTACTGGAGCTTTTCTTCTTTTTTTATAGAGGAACCATAAGAATAATCTGATGCAAAAATGGCAAAAATTGATATTTGTTAAAACTAGGTGGTAAGTACATGGCTATTGGTCAACTGTTTGAAATAATTCATAATGAAATATTTTAAAATAAATAGAATCTCAAGAATATATTTCAAAATATTTTAAAGCATTTTAGGGGGAAAAGAGACATTGCTCACTTGGGAGATTGGCTTCAGAATAAGAATCATTTGAGATTTTGGAATAATAGTTATAGAATTCCTTAGTAAATAAGAAATAGTTTTGGAGATGATCAATGAATAGAAACCAATAACATAACTGGTGGGTCACCATAATTGCATGTTTTTTGGGGGATGGAAAATATTTCCTCTCGAAAAGGAAAGGTTGCTTTATCCAATATACCCTGTTAGACATAACATTTAGTTATACATGGTTTCCAGTTTAAATACTTGAGCTCTGTCTCACTCTCAAAGTCAAGTAAATTACAAGAGCCCACAAACTTGGAATTTAACTAAAGGAAACTAAGATGTTTAGCACAATGTTATAGGTGAAAGAATATTATGAAGGGGGCCTCTTGGTATTTCCAACAATTAAAGTCTGTTGATTTCTCACACTAAATTGTGATTCCTATTATGACAAATTCTCATTGTTTCATTTCCATGCCTTACTTCTTGACTGCAAATGATATAATTTTCTGAGATTTTGTTAATTTTAGTTGTTTCTGGGATATCTTAACCCAAATTATAGATGTTTGTTTATTTTACAAAGAACGGGAGAATGCATTTTTTTGTTTTTCATTTATTTAATTAATTTTTTAAATAAACTTTATGCCCATTGCGGGGGTGGGGGTAGGGGTGAAACTCACGACCGTGAGATCAAGAGTCACATACTATGCTGGCTGAGCCAGCCAGGTGCCCCAAATTATAGATGATGTTTAATCCTTGTTTATCTACTTGTAATTTATTTGAATCCTAGGTCTTGGTTCCTTGATCATTGTTGAGACAACAGAATAATTGAGTAGCATTCTGCATGTCTAAGCAGCAGTGTTTTGCAACCTGTGCCCAGTTGGGCTAGAAAAAGCTATTGCTTGACATAACTCAAATGAGGAGTTTTAGAGTATTGGGCAATGTCTGTATGGAATCAAATACATGTGTTAAATTGGAGAATACCTTTGAAGATCCTCTAGATGGCAGAACAATTACAACAAATATACCTCAGGAGCTGCTCTAAGAAGTGTGGGGAGGGGAGAGTATAGGAGACATGGGATGAGAAGGGGTCTTTCAGCTAGCAGGGCTCTGTGCTTTCTATCTGGATCTGACGAGGTTTTTACATGCTCTAGGTCTTGCTTTTCATGTGCTTTATGTCTTGATGTTTTATCTAAGATCTTGTTTGAAACAATGTAACACTGCTAAAGAAAATGATGGGATGTCAAAACTCAAAAATATCTTGAGTTGTGTACCCAACATCAAACCGGATGTAATAAAGGCGTTCGTCCACGTGCCCTGAGCATTTCTAGAGACTGTAGCTGATTCCACCCCAACACGCATGGTGATGAATTCTAGAACAATGCTGGCCTACCTGAATACCTTCTTACTTTGATTTCTGTCATAGAGTATAATGTGCAGCATGCTTTGGAAGAGATCACCATTGTTGACATAGATTTAACAGATCAATCATGATGATACCATGGTCTCAAACTTGAAGGAAATTTGACTTAGATACTTGTATAGATTTATTCCTCATGCCCAGAGAATGCAAAATAGACGAAAGATATTTAAGTATGTCACTTCCTCCACTCTCATCTTTGAATGAATCAGAAAACTGACTATCTCTTCAATTTCTCTTGCAAAGTGCTTATCCAGATTCTTCTGTAATCACTTTTTGATAGCAAAGCCAATTTAGATCCTTTTGAACAATTGATGAAGTTCTAGATCATAGCATGGTATGGCAAATTTAATTTCCCAGAAAAAGTATAGGGGATAAATTCACAATCCTGTATTTTTACACCTCATGGTCTCACGTAGTATACTTAACAGACCAGATCTGTTTGTAGCTATTATTTCAGTATCACTGAACTCCAAAATGTTTCCAACATGGAGACTTTTCTGTATTTGTCCTATTTTCTCATTACCAGTGAAGCTGGGGTATATTTTAGAATCATCATTCATCCCCCTTTTTGATGAAATTATACTTGAGGATGTATTAAGGTACATTTTCACATTCATTTAACAAAGCTATTGAGTAACGAGTTCTGTGCTTTCCTTGGGAATAATGAAATGTATGAGATGTGGTCCTCATTCCTGAGGTCGTCACCCAGGAGGGTGCAGACTTAGTAGGCAAGATAAATATATACATAGATTAAAAAAAAATGTTTCTTTATTTTTGAGAGAGAGACAGAGCATGAGTGGGGGAGGGGCAGGGCGAGAGCGAGACACAGAATCTGAAGCAGGCTCCAGGCTCTGAGCTGTCAGCACAGAGCCTGACGCGGGGCTCGAACTCGCACACTGTGAGATCATGACCCGAGCTGAAGTCAGACACTTAACCAACTGAGCCACCCACGCGCCCCTATATAGATTTTCAATGCAATGTAACAGGGTATTATAAAAGAGGTGTTACCAGAAGTGCTGTGAAAGTTCCTGGACAGCTCTTCTGTAGGTATTACCACAGGTTACCCACAATTAGTGCATGCAGAGGACTGTGTCCTTATGGCACAGATGAAGGAAGACCTGTAGTGGATGAAGGCTTGGACTAGAACCATGTTATATTCTAAGCCTGATAGATGGAGATTTTGCACCAACCAGCATATTTGGGCTGTTGCACCAAGAAAATTCTGTAGACAGCTAAACGTCTTTATTGGAATAATTGAACTGGAGGCTGACTTTTACTACTCAAAGCACATTATTTAATGCAACCTGTATATAGTGATGAACAATAAACTGGAAGGCCTGGTGTATTCTGATGACAACAGTGTAACCTCAAACTATGAGGTTTATAAAAGTAATGTTTTCTGATTGATCTGGATTCTTGAGTTATTTTGCTAATGCCTCCAGTGCCACGTGAAACATGGAGGATGGCAGGATCGTCAAACAACTGTTGATAATAAACTGGTAGTAATTAGCTAGTATATAGGACTGGATAAATGCTTTAATAATTCTCGAATACACCATTGTTTCAAGCAAACTGTAACCGTAGGTAACAAATGTCAGTTTGCCTTGTAATTATTTATGGAGTTCTTATTATTTTTAACATAGAATCTTTATATAGGCTCTGAATCTAGGCATCTAAGACACACGTGACTGATATTTTGCACCAGGGCTATTGCAACTCATCAAAGGATAAACTACGTGTGTTCAGTGAGTTGTGCTTTGTCCTTTGCAGCTAGAGCTGCCTAAGAGATACAGGAGAGATGGTCTGTATATGTGTGTGTGTTCGTAAGAGGAGCTCTCATGTTTCTTCTTTGTTGAACCCTAACTCCCAACTTATTTTTGCAAATTTTTGGTGACTTTGATAGAACACAGTCATTCTCCTTATTAAAGAGATATTCCTTTTATTTTATGAGTTAATATTTTCTTTTAAAAATTTTTTTAAAATGTTTTTATTTTTGAGACAGAGAGAGAGCATGAGCAGGGGAGGGGCAGAGAGAGAGGGAGACACAGAATCCGAAGCGGGCTCCAGGCTCTGAGCTTGAACTCACAGAGTGTGAGATCGTGACCTGAGCTGAAGTCGGATGCTCAACCGACTGAGCCACCCAGGCGCCCCGAGTTAATATTTTCTTAATGTTCTTAAGGAGCCCCCATGTTATCATGTTAGTTCATATGCTATACACTCATTAATTTAAGTCATGGGATCACTGTATAATTTAGGAGTCCCTTTCTCATTTGGAGAAATTCATTCCTATTTTGGGAGTATTGATAATGTTCTCAATTTCCTGAGTAGTATCAGTATTTCTCTTGGGACCAGGGTGAAATTTTGCACCAATTCCTCTATGTTCTTTTTCCATTATTGTCTGACTGTTGACTGGTACTTTCTTCCCTTCCGTTTTGTCATCTGTGAGTTTTATTAACACGGTGTTTACTCCCTCTTTTAAATTATTAATGAAGTAAACTGTGAAATGGCGCTTTTATCTTTAATAGTTGATGCTGTACAAGTGACAAATGCAATGAAAGCATCCTTCTCTCATTCAGTTCCTGTCGTGTGTCTCTTTAGTGTCTCTGTGACATGACTTGAAATGACACTGCTCGTGTCTCTTTTGCAGCTAGTTCACACTGAAAGGATATAATCTTCTGTTTGATATCACAGCCACTTCTCCAGCTACAGACTGTGATGTCACAAACCAAAGATTATTCTCTCTCAGCAGGAAGAAGCTGGAGAGGAGATGAATCTCCATGATGAACCATCATCCTTATTCAAATTCGGTCATTTCATAAAATTAACCACAATGAGGAGCAAATATACTGGCTAGTTGAATTATCCTTTTGCCTTAAGCTTGAAAAACTTCACCATTATACTGGAATGAGAGAAATTCTTTCAAAAATTCTAAGTAAAAATTTGGGAGTTACAATAATGCAGGTATCTGTAAATACCTTTTTATGGAGTTTAAAAAATGTTATGTAGTGCCAGACCCTTTGAGTTAGATGTTGACATGTGAAAATGAATTTTAAGTATGTTTCTAATTTCAGATGCAAAATTATATTGCTTATTGTTGCAGGCAAAAATGACATACCAGTCTAAAAAAAGCCAACCAAGGCACTGAATAGATATACTTTATTTTGACATATGTACCTACTTTTATTTTCTCATGGTTTAAGCAAAAAGTTTATAACTTTTGGATGATTTGAAATGAGCAGAATCTATGGGTATAGCGGTAGATATCATTGTAAGGATATGGTAGCCAGAATATTTGCTTCATTTCTATGAAAGAATCCAATATTACATAATCATATTACTTTTATGATACTTTTATATAATACGTGGACATAAAATACATTCTGAATTACACAGACGCAAGTAGGCAACCACTGAATACTTCCCAAGAATGTTCAAAATCTCTTTAAGTCTTAAATGTATCAACACAAGGGAAAAACTCCCATAAATAAACCAAATCTTCAGGTACTAACATAAAATTCCTTGTCCATCTGTACTCATGAGATACTGAAGTGGAAGCAATTTTCATTGTTACAAATGATGTGTTAAAAGGTAGTTAATGTTTTTTATTCACTTTTTCACTAAAATGAAGAGGAAAATGTAGATTATTCCAAATTGCTGTAGATTTTTTTTGAAAGCTGTTATTTAAACCTCAGTAATTATTATTCAGAATGAATCATTATTGGGGAAAAAAACCCCTTGATTTAGATGGGAAAGAAAATGAAGAGAAATTGGGACAGATGCTTACAAGGGCTACAGAGGACGAGGGTCATGTCTGTTCACCCATCACCATCATCAAAGTCATGGAAACAAAAAGTCCCTGAACTGGTGTACATCAATAATGAGTAAATAAAATCTAGGAAACTTCACAAGAATAATTTTATGCCCTATTCAGTTCTGTTTATTGGAAGCAAATTGTTTGAGCATAGTAGTGTTAATCTTATATTTTGCCCAAGTTAATTAAAAAACGCCCAAAACCTTATTTATGAGTTGAACTAATGATATTTTTCATTTACAAAAGGTAGGCATATTTTCAAGCATGTCAGCTTGCAAAATAGGATATTATAATAAGGAGAAAAAAGATGCAAAGAATCCTTAAGGATTCAGGTAAGTCTGGATGTAGGTAAAAACAAATATTTTTAGTTAGGGCTGGTATACAAAGGAAGTCATTTGAAATTTCTAAAATAAAGATTTTTCTCTGAGATAAATTGGTGCATTATACCATGACTGCTTGTACATAAGTTGCTGCTTTCCTTTGGTGCTAGAAAATGATAAGTAAATTTCTGTAATGACTTCAGATGCAAATGATGATACTTAAGGTTCTTTAAAGACTGTTTTGAAAAGAGTGAAAGTATCATGTAATTCACTCTACTAATTAAAGCTTTGAAAAAAGGAAAGAATTTAGTGAAATGGAAGAGAAATTCAAATTTGACTTAAAAAAATTTTTTTTGGCAGGTACTGCATAATTACCTCTGATAACTTTCCTTGTATCATCAGATCATTTCTATTGTTAGGTGTGATTTGCTTTTATTGTTTCCCTTATCTCTTCTAAGATAATAGAAATGTATTATTTACTTTAGGGTTTCTTTATGAAAAGATTAAGCTTTGAACTTTTCCTATTGAATTTATATGCAAACCAATATAGTTGAATTTTGCCTAAAAATCTATGTAGGGAATTAAAATTCTGACTGTCCTGTTTTGTGTGTGTGTGTGTGTGTGTGTGTGTGTGTGTGTGTGTCTTTAAAAAAAAAATATATATATATATATATATATATATATATGATAGTCTCTCTAGAAGTCTCATTATGGAGTGATTTCTAGGGAATTTCTAAAAGGCACTTGGACCTTTTAAAATTCTTGGGCTCCAGTAGTTCTTTACATTTTGCTGTTTGGACCATTGATCTGAGGTAGAGCTTTTGTGGTACTAAGACACCAGACATCTTTTTGTTCTGTTGTTAAATCATAAAAATGTCCTCATTTAGTCTGTTAACACAAATATGCCCAGTACTGTTACTGTTAGGGTATGAATATCATTCTACTGTGGTGCTGCCTTTTAGTTTGCTAGAGATTGTTTTTCTTGAGGGTGAATGAGAGTGACATCACAGCTTTTTTTTTTTTTTTTGTAATGGTAAAAATCAGTTCTTGAGCTTTCTTCTTTTGCATTAATAGAAATATTAAAAATGCGTTAATTTTTGTTTTACCAAGTGCCCTGGGAATCAAATTTCATTTGAATATGTTTGGTATATAGCATCTGTGAATGGCTCTCGTGCCCCATTCAGGGTTCTCTTCATGCATGTTTTTCAAGCTATTAAATAAAACAAAATTGGGATTTTAAAAATGAAGACAAAGATGGGACATATCCAATGAAAAATGAATGAGATTTTGGGGATGTTTTTATCTAGTTACGAATGAGTAGTTTTTATGCAGCATAAGTAAAAGCAAGTGTTTACCTCACAAGGCTTAAATCTGCATAAAGCTTAAGGGAAGGTCGCATGAAATTCAAATCTAGTGGCTCGTGCACAGCATTCAGCAGGTTCAGTTTCAGTAGTCAGGATAGAAAGTAATGTTATAAAATTAGATCTTACCTGGCAGTGGTGTGTGTGAAGCCCAATAATCTAATTCTGGCTGGAAATAGTAAGCTTCGGTACCTGAAATGCCTTCTCTACTTGGCTTGCGTGTTTTCGTTCACCACTGTGTTTTATTTCATGCAGTGTCTGTCTGTCTGTATTCCTGGTAATCCTGTAGCATTAGGGCAGCACGCAATAGATGAAGATTCCACTTGAATAGGATTATAGAGAAAGGGGGTGAGTTTTGCCTTTCTTTATCCGGTAACAGCAGTTGATCTGACCACAGACAACTTGAGCGTTCAGAACTTATTAAAAATTCATTGAATGTTTCAGCAGTGAGAAATCCAGGGTCCTTGTATAGATGTTTTTACCTTCTGGAAAAGTTCTGCTGTCCATATTTCAGCATTACACGTGCCCCCGGATCAAGTTGCTTTAAAAAAATCACTTGGACTGGATCTCTCTCGGATCTTCTCTTGCACTGTCTTGCTCTCCTTGTGTTCCCCTTTACCAACTTTTCAGTCCACTGGCTTCCTTTTTGTAGAGGATAAGGGGGTCTCTTCTGTCTTCCTTGTGCCTCTGCAACACATAGTTCTGGGACACTGTTTTGTGAATAGCTAGGGGAAAATCCAAAGAAGGTATGGCTTTATCATCCCTCCGGACAGTTAGCATACTTGGCATGAATGAAGAGCTGATAGGAGCTATTCAAACCAGACAGCAAACTGATGGGATGACGCTTTCATACATAATAAACCCATTAATTACTTCTCCTGATGGACAGCAGTATGCCCTGAAAGGAAAAGAGGAAGGAGCCGATGATCATATTCAGTTTGATAGGTGCTCTCTGAGCAGCCTGTCATTGTGAAGAGAATCCAGGAAGAGCTGCAGCTCTGGAATGTGATCAGGTAGAATGGGCAAGAGTTGTTTTGACAGGCAGTTAAGTGACGAATTTGGGGAGGAAAAAAAGAGCTGAGCAAAGAGGGAGCTGGAATAAGGTTCCAAAATGCTGGTGAAAATGTTCATTGTTTTCCTCCTGTTCATCCTTTTGGCTGGAAGAAAGTACTCTGTATTTTACCTTTGCATTATTTGCAGAAATTCCGCTGAGCTGTTTTCTCATAATCTAGTTTTCTCTAAAGAAGGAACATAATTTTAAAAAATCCCATGGGATAGAAAAATATATTGTGAGTTTTAAAAATTTGTAGCAGGGAAAAGGCTGCTTTTTTGTGAAAAGGCACACCTGTTTTTACATGTCTTGGGCACATGCATTTTGTTGCTTTGGAATAGAACATTATGAGTCATCACTTAGTATAAAATTTTAGCAGGGTGTTTATTTAAAAATATTACATGGAATTCTGAGGAGCTGTATAAAAGAATAGATCTAAAAAGTGTCAATTTTATAATTTTTGTACTTCATTTTTTAAATAAAACAGGATTTTTTTCCTTTCTTACCTTTTCATAGAGTCCTTTCAGGACTGTGTTTCGGGACAATAAATGCTTTTTAAATGTTTTTTAAAAGTATTAAAAACTTCACCTTACACAAAACTGTGAAAAAATAATGTATGAACTTCCATCAACCCATTACCTGGATTCAACAATTACCAAGTTCTTGCCATGTTAGCTTCGTTTAACTTTTTTTCTTAGTTGAAACATTTTAAAGCAAATCTCATTCCATCCTTACATACATTAGCATGTATGGACACCTCACATAACCACTGTTCCGTTATCACACCTAATAGTAATTATAATGAACAGTAGTTAATAATGAGGTTAATTGTTAATAATTCTTCGGGGTCATATGATATCTGGCCTGTTTCAGATTTCTCCTGTCTCAGACATGGTGTCTTGACCAGGTTTTTTTTTTTTTTTTTTGAATTAGAATCTAGGCAGGGTTCATATATTTAGTTGTTAGGCATTAGAATTTTAAACACTAATTTAGATCACATGTAATGAAGAAATAAAATTTAGTTTTATAGCAGTCTTCTATGCACATTTATAATAGGAATATCTAGATAAGAGGAGAACATATCTCCAGAATATTTTCTTGAGCTCTTGCCCACTTAACATTATGCACAGTAATGATAGCTGAAAAGGAATGTAATTTTCTGTGGTTATGACTAGCTGTTGGTTAGGTTCATTACTCTGCAAGTTTTTCATGATTTGTTCTGGAGTATGAGGTCTAAAATTCTGCCCCAAGCTATTGAGTCTACTTTTAGGCTGGGCAAATTCAATCAAATTCCAGGGTCAGTTCTACTTAATTGCTGAAAAAGACCATCTTGCTTATTTACCTTATCAAACACAGTAGAACATTGTTGTAATAAATACTCCCAAGTTTCAAACCATTGATTATTAAACCAAGTTTCAACGTTTGAATGTGACTTAGAGTTCTGTGAAGATCTAAAAATAGAGAAGTAAAAATCAAATGGGCCATTGTGTTGGTGAGAACCAGTGACTCTAATATTATATAATTATACATAATTATATAAATTGTTTTATAATTTTTCTCATAATATCAGGTTTTTCCTTTAGTGTGAATTTTTATTTTCCTGTAAGACTGGAACTCCCAGCTCCTTTTTGAAAACGCAGAGCATTTGGCAGTCTACTTGTGTTTTCCTGGAATGTAGTAACATAAGTTCCTGAAATAACTGTGTGGGGCACTGGACCCCACTGAAATTGGTTCTCATTTGGATTCTCTGTTTCTCTCTGATCCCACCCATTCTTCCTCTGTCTCCATCTTTTAAATTGGCTAGATGAATGAGAATGGGGAAGGTGAAATATGGGGAACCATTGAATGGGCGTAGATGGAACTTCTACCTAGGCTCAAAGTCACTATTGAGGACCATGCTTCCAGTTCTGTGGAAGCCTATAGAATAATACTGCTCTCCAAAGGCTCTGTCTCCTGCTGCATATCATGTTACGACATGATTGTTTGGTAGCTTTGTGTAGCACTTTCTTACATTCTCAAACAATCCCTTTGAAAGCCTTGTGCTTACTTAAATGTTGCTGAACAAGCAGTGTACGTGCTTTATTACCTACCTATGTGCTTTATTGAAAGTTTGTGAAAGAGTTACTATGACCATTATATACAAATAAACTAAAGGAAAAAGGCTTCTTTTTCCTAAGCCATTTCTGTAATTTTCCCCCTTGATCATTTATAATGCAATACCAATATTAGGTGGCATTTTGCAAATATGCAGTTTTTACTATAGAACGCTGTATAATTGGTGACAGAGTGGCTATAGAGGGAACTAGACTAATAGATAAGGAGTATATTTTGGGTATAAGTCCTCACTCTATTTCCAATCATTATTTCCCAGTGCACTAACTATAAACTGAATTAATAGGAAAACAGTGACTCAGGCAGTGACCCTGTAGAGTTCCGAACCAAAGAAATAGGTGCACCTCAGCCATTGTGTGAATCATTTTTTTCCAAAAGCATGGAGTTGTTCCTGTGAATAGTATTATTCAGAGATCTAATTTGTCAAGTAGCTAGTTGGGCAGGTGGCTTGTCTCTCATTGTCCCCCACCCCCATATGAGGGGAAGGAGGGAAAGTCTCAGAAAAATGAACTTGACGTTCTTTCTGATGCATATAATAAAGCACAGGTTTTGTTGTTGTCATTCAGATGTCTCAATTCCCATCTCCCATTTTGCAACTGCCTTTATTCTCATATTTGATCTAAACTCCCATTTCTGTTATAAAGTTGACCAGACAACTTAGAAGTTTCATAGGCTTTATAGATTTTTAAAACACTTTATGTATAATAAGATTAATGATTGTTTTCCTCCTCAAAATTCTTCCTTGCATGAACATTTGGTCCACACCTAGAAGTGTGGTCATAGGTGATCTTGAGCCTTCACAAAACTATAACAGCTTTTGTAAGGAAAAAGAAAAAACAGTCCCCTCTTTATGTTCTCCAGTTCTTAAGTGAGTGGGAGTTGTGGTTAAAGATTTCTTCTGTAGCAACTACCTATTTTTAGGGCAGTTTAAATATTCATAATCTCAACTGAGTGTGATTATTTTTCAGTTAATAAACCAAGAAAAGAAGTTGCACTTTAAGGGAGTATTGTAGAATCATGCAAGCTCTTTCTAGAATACATATATTTTCTTGTTGCTTTAGTGAAAGACATCAAGTCTTTGTTGGCTTACCTGGATCATTCTAGATCATTCTAGCCTGTAAAAACTAACAACTACTTCCTAGTTCGTTACTGGATACATGACAGTGCTCTAGGTCCTTAGAATGTTCAGTGTACCTACTTTCACAGCTTTGATGCAGACTGTTGTTTGTTTTATAAAGGAGAAAACTGAGATGTGGAGAGCTTAAGTAACTTAAGTTGACTTAGCTAGTAATATGTTGAACTGTGATATGAATCCAGGCAAGGTGGTTCCAGAGCCCAGAATCCAGAGAGATTCCAAACTGAGAAAAAAAGATGATGGACCTCTTCCCTTCGAGTGTGAGACTCCTAGCAGAATTTTGAAAGAGTGGTGGCTCTGGCATCACCAACCTTCTACCACAATGAGATCTGCAGATTAAGGGGTACCTGATGACTGGCAGATGATCCTACAAATTGACTATCTTTGAGAAAAAGATACTGAGTTTAATATAGAATGAATGTTTCCTTCTTTTCTTCCATGCTAAGAGTTTATAAAGGGGTGGTATTTTCTTTCATTCTGTTCTTTCATAGTCTCTCAAGTAGATATGCTTTAGAATATTAGTCATTTAAGTTTAAATTAAAAAAAATGTTAAGTACATGTGATGTTAGGGGAGGATGTGAACCAGACTTGTTGGTACTCTACTATAAAATTATTAGGAAACCATTGCTTTCTTCAGATGTATCTCATCCAGATAAATGGATTCCATTTTTATCTTCTTTTATTTTATTTAAAAAAAAATGTTTATTTACCTTTGAGAAAAGGAGGGGCAAAGAGAGAGGGGGGACAGAGGATCCGAAGCAGGCTGCATGCTGACAACAGCATGATGCGGAGCTCAAACTCAGGAACTGAGAGATCATGACTTGAGCTGAAGTCGGATGCTTAACCAACTGAGCCACCCAGGCGCCCCTCCATTTTTATCTTCTTATTTGGACTTTTAAAAATGTCTCCTTTTTAAACTTCTTTAGTTCATTGCTTTACCAGAGCATTCCCCTGTTTCACTCAGCTAAGGCCTTCACCTGTGTCCTAGTTTGGCCCTTTCCAGTCTGCCCTTCAGATTTTGACTTCTAATGAACTGTAGACCACCACTAGAGGTCTCCATACCTCACTTTAGAAAGCTCTGATTTTGTAAATTAAACAATAAATAAATTAAAATGTTTCAAAAATAAATAAAAATAAAAAATAAAACTCCCCAAAAGTTAAAAAAAAAAAAAAGAAAAAAAGAAATCTCTGATTTTATAGGCACAACCCAGTAAGTGGAATAAATATGTTCCCTGGGAGATTAGTTACTGGTATTTCCCTTAAATACTAATTAAGTGCTTCTATGTTCTAGGTTCTAGATTATGCTCTGTTCTGAGGGTAGATTAAGAAAATGGTAAGGTCTCCCCCCTGGAGAACCCTGCAGTCTACTGGGGACACTGAAGTGTGAACATAACGGCCACAAAACTGCGTGTTAGGCATGGCCACATCACATACTTTTAGATCCCTATTACCAGAATCCTTCAGATTTCTAGGCTTATCAAAGTGCCACTAATGCTCTTGAACTTTCCTGTAGCTCTTCATCTATACTGAGATCACTTCTGCTTTCTTGATCAAGCCCGATGATGTGTCTTCATCAATATGGCAGGGAGCCATTCTCTGGGACAGCAGGATTATTTGGGTAGGCTCTGGTTTGTGTTTTCTGATGCCCTTCTCAGCAGCTCTATGCATCTGATCTTTAGGGAACAATTTCATACAACAGTCCACTTCTCCCAATCCCAGGGAACAAAGCAAGCCCCATAACTTAGAGCCTTCTGTATCCATTTTCCTTTACTAGAGAAATTTTTTAGAAAGGGTCTGTGTCCCATTTTCATCCCTGGTATGTTAGGGATATTTAAATAGAGAAGTGTCTCATAGTAACGTGCTTACTAGTAATATGCTTATAGACATATTGTGAATGATCCATGAAAAACTCCTAGCAAAGTGCCTGGGACATCGCTGGCAAGTGTTAAATAAATGTCGGCAGTTGTCATTATTATAATTATGGAACTTAATTTAATTTTAGTGCTGGAGGGGACTTCGAAGATAATGTAGTCCAACCACCCATTTTACACAGTAAGTTTTAGTGCTATTTTCTTTTTCATACAAAACAGTGGAGCTGTTTGGAGTGGTTTTCTCTTACGTAGTGCTATCTGTTTTATATTAGGAAGACCCAAATTTTGGTTCAGTCGTTATCAGCTTAATGGCTATACTAGTTCATAATGATTTTTATGTGGGTATTTTGAACTAAATAGCAATTGTGAATTTTAAAAGAAGTTAAGGGTGAAATTGGAGAAGCGTTAAACAAAATAAAATCCTGGCAATTTGTTAGCCTTTCTTCTGTAACAGTGTTCCAGAGGGAGTTGTGAACATTATAGATTAGTGACCTTCTGGATGGCAGATCTATTTTTTTTTAAGTGTAGAATACTTGAATACTTAGGTGAACAATTATAGAAGAGAAGGTAGCTTGATTTTAGACATAAATAACTATATGGATGACTAGTAACAAGTGGGTTATATTTTATTAGATTTAAAAATGTATTTCGACAAAGTTTACACCTTAAATTCTATTTTAAAAACCTGAATAAACACTAACTATATAAGTAATCTTGGGGACCTTTATGTGAATAGGTCATTTGTCTGAGCCAATAACAAAACTATAGGAATAGATATCATTTCTTGGAATGGAGGAACTTTGGGCATTCTCTACAAGTTGAGACCATTTTCATGCAATGTTTGTTTGTTTTTTAATTATTTGAAAGACAGAGGTAAAAGATGGGTCCCAGGACTGGGTAATAATATATAAAACTGCCTGGGATAAATTCTAGTTTAGAGCTCTATGAGTTAGAAGTGGTAGATGCCTTTTAATGTAGTCATGAATAAGTGAAAATAATCTCGATCATGACTATGTGATGTTATGCAGAAAGATAAGGGGGAAATTAAAGGTTTTAAGCAAGGGCATGCCATGATTTGCTATGTTTAAAATTTTTTTATATGTTTATTTATTTTTGAGAGAGAGAGAGAGAGAGACAGAGAGAGAGAGAGAGAGAGAGAGAGAGAGAGAGAGAGAGAAGGAGCAGGGGAGGGGCAGAGAGAGAGAGGAAGACACGGAATTTGAAGCAGGCTCCAGGCTCTGAACTGTTACCACAGAGCTGGATGCAGGGCTTGAACTCAAACTGCAAGATCATGACCTGAGCTGAAGGTGAATGCTTAACCGTCTAGGCCACCCAGGTGCCCCTGATTTGCTATGTTTTTAAAACATCTTTCTTGAGTCCTGTGTGCCATGGTAAGAAATTAAGAAATTGGTAGAGTAGTAAGGAGATTATTGTAATGGTCTAGGCAAAATATGATGGTTCCTATCTTAGCTTGGGCTGCTATACCAAAATACCATAAACTGGTGGTTTAATCAACAGGCATTTGTTAATCATAGTCCTGGAGGCTGGGAAGTCCAAGATCAGGGTGCCAGCATGGTCCGGTTCTGGTGAGGACTCTCTTCCTGGCTTGCCGATGTCTGCCTTCTTGCTATGTCCTCACATAGCAGAGAGAAGGATGTTCAGGTTTCTTCTGGGGTCTCCAGTGTCATAACCTACCCCTTCCCCAGGCTCTACCTCCTACGCTTATCACACTGTGGGGTTAGGGACTCAACATAAGAATTTTGGTGGTGCACAAACAGTCTGTGACCTAGACTAAGGTAGTAACAATGGAAAAGTAACAGAGTGGACAGAATAGAGGAAAATTTTGGAGGTGTAAAAGGTAGAACTTGCTGATGAATTCGGTGTCTGGATTTGATGGAGAATGAAGGGTTGAGAATGACTCTCAAAAGTCTGCTTCAGTAAGAGGATGAAGTAAGTGGGTGGAGATGCCATTTGCTGAAATGGAGGAAGCCAGATGAGGAGCAGCTTTGGGAAAGGGAAGATTGAGAGAGAGAATATTGAATAGGATGAGCTGTGGATCTGATAATTTTTTTTTCTTTTAAAATTTTTATTTAAATTCTAGTTAGTTAACATACAGTGCATTACTAGTTTCAGGAGTAGAATTCAGTGATTCATCACTTCCATATAACACCCACTGCTCATCATTAATACCCATCACCCATCTAGCCTATCCCTCACCTCCCTCCATCAACCCTTAAGAGTCTCTTATGGTTTGTTTCCCTCTCTGTCCCCCCCGCCATGTTTGTTTATTTATTATTGTTTTGTTTCTTAAATTCTACATATGAGTGAAATCATGGTATTTGTCTTTCTCTGACTTATTTCACTTAGCATAATACACTCTAGCTCCATCCACATTGTTGCAAATGGCAAGATTTTATTCTTTTTGATGGCTGAGTAATTTTCTGTTGTTTATATATACCACATCTTCCTTATCCATTATTCATCAGTTGATGGACATTTGGGCTCTCTCCATAGTTGGGTTATTGTTGATAATGCTGCTATAAACATTAGGGTGCATGTACCTTTCTTAATCTGTATTTTTGTACCCTTTGGATAAATACCTAGTAGTGCAATTGCTGGGTCATAGGGTAGTTCTGTTTTTAACTTTTTGAGAGACCTCCACATTGTTTTCCAGAGTGGCTTCTCCAGTTTGCATTCCTCCTGCAGTTGTCTTGTCTTGTCTTGTCTTTTCTCTTTTTTCTCTTTTCTTTTCTTGTCTTTTTTTTTCTTTTCTCTTTTCTTTTCTTCCCCTTCCATTTCCCCTTCCCCTTCCCCTTCCCCTTCTCTTCCTTTTTATTTATTTATTTATTTTTAATTTTTTTTTAACGTTTATTTATTTTTGAGACAGAGAGAGACAGAGCATGAACGGGGGAGGGGCAGAGAGAGGGGGAGACACAGAATCGGAAGCAGGCTCCAGGCTCTGAGCCATCAGCCCAGAGCCCGACGTGGGGCTCGAACTCACGGACCGCGAGATCGTGACCTGAACTGAAGTCGGATGCTTAACTGACTGAGCCACCCAGGCGCCCCTTCTCTTCCTTTTTAAATAGGTTACACGCTCAGCATGAACCCCAGTGTAGGGCTTGAACTCATTACTCTGAGATCCTGAGCTGACATCAAGAGTTGGATGCTTAACCCACTGAGTGACCCAGACACCCTACACCTGTTGTTTCTCGTGTTGTTTAATTTTAGCAATTCTGACAGGTATAAGGTGGTATCTCATCATGGCTTTGATTTGTATTTCCCTGATAATAAGTGATGTTGGGAATCTTTTTATGTGTCTGTTAGCCACCTGGATGTCTTTGGGAAAAGTGTCTATTCATATCTTTTGCCCATTTCTTCACTGGATTGTTTGTTTTTTGGGTGTTGAGTTTGATCAGTTCCTTATTGATTTTTGGATACTATCCCTTTATAAGATAGGTCATTTGCAAATATCTTCCCCCATTCTGTAGGCTGCCTTTTAGATTTGTTGATTGTTTCTTTCACTGTGCCAAAGCCTTTTATGGTGATGAAGTCCCAGTAGTTCATTTTGGCTTTTGTTTCCTTTGCCTCTGGCAACGTGTCTAGTAAGAAGTTGGTCTGGCTGAGGTCAAAGAGGTTGCTGCTTATGTTCTCCTCTAGGATTCTGATGGTTTCCTGTCTCACATTTAGGTCTTTATGGATCTGATAATTCTTATCTTCTCAAAAACTTGAGGCATGTGAAAGAACACAATCTTTATATATGAGCATCAATATACTCTTAAGTGTTACTTTTGTAAAGAGATCTTTTTCTGTGTTTCACATAATGGTTTTTAACCTCGCCTTTTTTTTTTTTTTGTCTCCACTATTTACATGTAACACATACTCATCATAACTGCTCTCCCTGCAGGTATTTCAGGGAGGTAGGAAAAGAACTGATAAGTCAGTTTCCCTGCATGTGGTGTGATTGGAAAAAGCACTGTAGGAATGAGTATCATGTACTCTTCCACCTCTTCCCCAAACCTGCTTGAGAATCATTTCCTTAAAATCTTCTGTGAATGGCTTTTGACATGTTCACATTTCTTTAAATGCTTTAAAAAATGTATTGGCCACACTGGTTCATAGGTGGGAGGGGCTCTCAGATGGTCTGGGCACCTCCATTTTCTAGGTGAGAATACTAAGCATCTGAGAGGTTGGCATTTACTTAAGAATGCAGATGTTGTGGCTGGTTAACAGGAGGTATGTTGAATAGTAGAACTCCAGGAATCAGAATCCCAGCCTATAATTCTTTCCATGACACATGCTCTTGAATTCTCAATTTCTCTCATAGGAGAAATTCTTATGAATAATACAAAAATGAAGTATGTTTTATAAGAAATACATTTGGTAAGGTAAAAAATTATATTGTCCCTGTAGAGAGATTTTACGTTTACAATTTGATACAGGGTTGATTCTTGAGTCCTTAGTCGAGCAGTTTAACACCTAAAAGTATCTGCATTGTTCTAGGCACTGGATGTATAAAGGTAACTAAGGATAAACTGTTCCCAAGCAGCTGATGGAGTGAGAGAGACAAACATACAAATGAAAAACATCGCCCTTAGTGTGATAGTTATTAGAGCATTTGTAGAATAAGAGGGAACATGGGGCTTCCACATAGCGGGGAAATAGCTAATTTCACTGGGAGAGATCAGGGTGGCTTCCTTGGAGGAATTGTGTTAAGCTGAGTTGGGGGTAGACATTGGCTATGTACTCTTTGAACTACCCTGACCCCCCTGCCCTGGGAGCTAATTTTATTTTTCTTGTTGATCCCAAAACATTAACAAGAGCCTTGTTGTATGCTAAGTGAAGAATATAAGTTTGGGATTATTATCTGTAAAGCATTAAAAATATTTCTAATGGAAGTGGCAAGAAAATCGGCCACACACACACCGACTCTCTCTTCCTCTCTTTAACCCAGGTATTCTAGTTGCCATAACAACCTGATTGTGTAGTGCATTTGCTACTGTGGTGGACATTGTGTCAGCAGGTTCCATTGTAAGCTGCAGTTTTCAGGATTTGAAAATTCAACATCCTATTCACTGACATGACATATAAAATTCCATCTGCTGATTGGCTTTGTTTACCCTTATAATTGAATATTAAAAGTCATTCTCCTCTCTGGTCATGTCGAAAAAGTCCATTTGTTTGTTCAGTGTCTAGGATTCTGCTTCTGGTTGTGAATATTTTATTGCTAAAGGAAATCTCCGTATCTGATCAAGTTATCTTAGTTTGTAATTTGGAAATTGAGGCTCTGAAGGGTTAAATGACTTCCCTATGGAAACACAGTTCACCAGTAATTTAGTAGTTCATCCACTACAGCTCTGATGGTATTGGAGTTCAGCAGCATCTTGTTCTTAGTGAGCTCTCTGAGCTTTGGTTAAATCTCACAACTCATGTAAATATGTGTCTCTGTGTATTTGATGTGTGTCCTGTCTTGTCTAGTAACATCCTTTTGTGTTACACACTGAGGTGTGTAAACTTGTTTGTATGTCTGTCCAATCTCCACCAAGCTGAGCTTCTCAGGGTCGGACGCTGCACTGTACTTACCATGATTTCTCCAGAATTTGCTGGGAAGGATCAGCTCCTCCTCTTCTTCTTTCTTGCTCTGACTCCAGTTCACCTGGCTTCTAATCTTTGTTGTCTGTTCCTACTCCTTTGACCTAATGACCTATTACTGGCTGTTGTAGTCTGACTCTAGGACTCAGGTCCACAGGGGAGCACAGAAGATGAGGACAGAGGATGTAGTGAGGGGGACGGAGGGGGGGTGTTCTAGGTGGAGGGAGAAGCACATGGAAACATCTGGAAACACCAGAGAGCTTGGTGCTTGGAGGGCTGTGGGCTTTGAATAAAGTACAGGGAGAGGTGGGAAAGACGTTAGAGCTGTCCAGGCTACTAAAGGTAGGCTTGGACTGGACTTCCTACTAAGGAATTTGAACTTCATCTGGTAGGTAATAGGGACCTATTAAAAGGTCTTAAGTAGGGGATTGATATGAAGAGATTACCTAAAAATGAAGAGTCTTGGAGACTGAACTATGCATGGAAAAAAAGAGAGGCACAGGTAGATATACATTCTCTGAAGTAGGAAAATGTGAGCACATAGGAGAGAGCAATTATTGCTGCCTGGGGTGTGATGACAGGGAACTTGTACAAAAGAGGTGATATTGCAGCTGGATTTTAGTGGGTAGCTAGGATTACACCAGGTGGGGACGTGGGGGAGATGGCATTTGAGAGATGAGAAGCAGCCTTTGTTCAAACAAAGGATTGGAGGCAAGAACACGCTGGGTATGTTAGCAATACCCTGACTGTGCCATTGTTGGTACAGTGTGAGCTCCAAAGGGGCCCATGGCTTGAGATCAGATTGGATGTGTTGGGCTGAGACCAGGTTGCCAGAAGTTTTGATGCCCTGCTAAGGACTAGAGACTTTATGCTCCAGATGGATAGAAGGGAGCCATGTTGTTTTTTTGTTTTGTTTTGTTTGTTTGTTTTTAAAGCAGCAAGAAGACATTGAGCTGACATAGAGAAATAGCTCTGGCAGTGTAGAGACTGAGTCGGACAAGGTGGGAATTGCCAGCATGGAGCAAAGGCAGGGAGGGAGTGGAAAGGGAGCTTTCCCATTCAAGCTCCTGGGTGGATTATTTTGCCATTTATCAAGGTTAGGAAAATAGGAAGAGGAGACCCATTTGGGTTAAAGATAATATTTGTTTATTATTTTATTTTTTTGGGGGGGTTAAAGATAGTATTTAAAGAATTGTATCTAAATTAACAAAATAATGTGTAATTTACTTAGAAAATGCTCAGGTCCTAAGCCAACATTTTGACAAGTGTTGACAATTGTATACACCTGTGTAGTCACCACCGCAAACAAATAGAATAGTGGTGCTTGACCTTGAGTATGCATCAGATACAGGAGGGTGGCTTGTCAGGCACAGGTTGCTGTGTCCCTCCCTGCCACCCCTCCCCCCCACCCCCAGAGTTTCAGATTCAGTAGGTCTGGGGCAGGAACTTGAGAATTTACATTTCTAACAATTTCCAGATGCTGCTAGTTCAGGGACAGCACCTTGAAAACAGCTGCTATGAAACATTACCATCATCACTCCAGAAAGGCCTCCCCCGCCCCCCCCCCCCCCCCCCCCCCCCCCCCCCCCCCCCCGCCCCACCTGCCCTCCACTCCCTGTCGCCCTCCACTCCCCAGGGAACCTGGCTTGCTTTCTGTCACCATGATTAGTTTGACTGGTCTTTAAAGGCAAGCAAATAGGATTAGGCAATATGTATTCTTTTATGTCTGATTTTTTCCACACAATGTAATGGTTTTGAGATTCACTCATATTATTGCATGTAGTTTATTCCTTTTTATTGCAGACTAGTTTTGATCATATGAATATAGCACAATTTGTTCATCAGTTCTCCTGTCCACGGATATTTCCCTAGTTCCAATTTTGGGCTATTATGAAGACAACTTCTATGAACACTATGTACAAGTCTTTTGGTGGCTGTATGCTTTCATTTCTCTAGGAGTGGACATGCTGGGTCATAGGGTAGATTTGTGTTGGGTTTTCTAAGAAGCTGCCAAATTATTTTCCATACTGGTTATGATGTAACTAGTTGAGTTGTGATTAAATGTTCATTGACTCTTGTGAGGTTGCTAGATATTGACTAGACTGAAGGACTTTTGTCAAAGAAGAAAAGGTTATGGGACGCCTGGGTGGCTCAGTCAGTTGGGCATCCGACTTCAGTTCAGGTCATGATATCATGGTCTGTGGGTTTGAGCCCTGTGTCAGGCTCTGTGCTGACAGCTCAGGGCCTGGAGCCTGCTTTGGATTCTGTGTCTCCCTCTCTCCCTGCCCCTCCCCTGCTTGTGCTCTGTCTCTGTCTCTGTCTCTCAAAAATAAATAAACATTTAAAAAATTTTTAAAAAAAGAAGGAAGGGTCAGGTTGGGCAGGGAAGTTTGACAGACTTAACCTTTGGGGCACACACATAGTTAATCAACAGTGATGCAACTTTTCTCTCAAACCTGAACACAACTTAAATCTGTGGTTGGTCTTAAAAAATGTGGATTAGTATTCATTCAAAGAACATTTATTAAGCATTTATTGTTTGCTAGTCACATAAGGGTACTTGGGTCCCCAATACCTGCCCCAAAGAGCTCACAGATAAAGGAAATTTCTGTCCTTTCAGAAGCTGTAAGGCAATGCCTTAGCTCTCAACTGCTCTTAATTCTAGTTTATTTCAATACCATTACACCAGAAATCCTAAGCACCAGGGGATCATGACATAAGCAAAAAACTCCAAAGCATTTCAAATCATTGGGATAAAGATGGATTTGTTAATCAGTGATGTTAGCACTGGTGGAGTCACCAACTGGAAAAAGAGTGGGATTCAAAACTCATACCATGTCACAGGATCGAGTCCACGAGGGTCAAAATTTTAGTGTAAAATAAAAAAAACCATAAAAGTCTTAGAACGAATCACTGCCAAATTGTTTTGTAATGTCAGAATGGGGAGAGTCTTTCTGAATATTTCACAAAACCCAGAAACCATAAAAGAAAAGACCATTAAATGTGATTACATAAAAATTAAGAATTTTTGCCTGGCAAAGCCATGCCGAAAGACAAATGACTACGTACATGGGGTGGGGGTTGGAGAGAGGATTGTAGCTCCTGTGATAGAGAACCAATTGCCAATGTATGTATAATGAGTTTTAAAAACCTTGTTGAACATGGGCCAAGGCTATGAGCAGACTGTTCACAGCACATGAAATTCAAATGGCTCTTAAACATGTGAGAAGATGCTCAACCCACTCATGATAAGAAAATGCAAATTACGTTAAACCAGAAGACATATTTTCAGCTCTCAGACTGACAGATCAGAAAGTTTGGTGAGATACCGCGTTGGCAAAGGTGAGGATGCGTGGTGTTGGAGACACGTGTTCGGGTCGAAGGAATAACAGGAGCAGGAGGTGGGGGCTCAAAAGTAGGGTCTGCAAGTTCAAAGGGGGCAGGGAACGTAGAGGCAAGCCTGTTGCCAGTAGCACGGAACGACAGCAGGAAACCGACGTCAGGGGAGAAGACAGGGAAACCAGACACGTCCAGGCGAGAACTGGAAGTGCTCATCTGTGTGGAAGCAAACAGCCCTGCAGGGACCAGCACCCCAGAGTGGCACTTGAAATGACTGACCCAGGGTCACCACAAGAGGTTACATTATGCCCAAACATTAAAATGGAATTTTAAATGAAACAGATGTCACACACCCAATAAATGATCATTTAAAGGGATTTCTTTCCCAGTTACCTCAAATGTAAGTTTTAGAGAATACTTTGTATTTGAAGATGCTGAATAAATGAAGTATGTCTCTTACTATTTTAGTTGCTTATTGCCATTGTCAGATTCTCCTACGGTGAGTTATGCTACATCACTGGATGTTTAGGACGATAGTGGCCAGTGAGAGACCCCGTTGTCTCTCTTTGCTTGCCAGGGAACAGCTAACATAGTTACTGACTGGGAGACAGATGAACTACTACTGCTTGATTTTGGAAAAGCAAGTAATAGGCATTAAATGAACAGAATGGTGCTTTTTATTTTTTTATTATTTTTAAAAATTTTTTATTAAATTTTTTTTTAAGGTTTATTCATTTTTCAGAGACAGAGAGACAGAGTGTGAGTGGGGGAGGGACAGAGAGAGAGAGAGGGAAACACAAAATCTGAAGCAAGCTCCAGGCTCTGAGCTGTCAGCACAGAGCCCGATGCCGGGCCGAACTCACAGATGGCCAGATCATGACCTGAGCTAAAGTCAGACACTCAACCGACTGAGCCACCCAGGCACCCCGGTGCTTTTTATTTTTAATTCCCTTTCCCTTCCCTCCCGTCATATTTCTTTTTCCCCCCTCCTCATATTTCTTATCCTTCTTTTATCACTCCTGCTTCATTGCCCGTTTGACTCTCAGAAACCTAGAATTCATGATGCTGTATCACTTTTCATGACTACTTCAGCATCGGAGGCAAAAGGTTAGCCCAGATAACTATTTGCGATACCTTCTGGTCTGGGATGTTATCATTCTCTGCAGCACTCCATGGTTTTAAGCATTGTACATTGTGGATTATGCCTTCAGATTTGATAAGTATTAGGGGCAAATAGGGCACCAAATATTTAATGAGTTTCCTGTCTGCTTACATTCCTAACAAAGAATACAATTATATGCTCAAACCAAAAAGTTACCTTCATTTACATTTTCCTTCTCACAATTTGATTGCTATCTAGAGTTAAAAAAAAAACAACAAAAAACCAAACCAACTAATCCTGTGCCCAAGTATATTTCAGTAGTCCTTCTCAGTCACTAAGGCAAAAGCTGAAGCAGAAAGATAAACTAAGAGAGTACTTCTAATGCTGATCAGTATAGATCCTACAGGATTTTCTGATAGGCAAGACTGCAGGTGTTGTTAAAAAAAAAAACCTGTGATAAATAAGTATCTTCTATGTTGTCTGAAAATTAAGGGTATCATTTTGTATTGGATTCTTGGACAGGTAGTCATTGTCCATTAGAAAACGTAATGACTGGGGAGCCTGGGTGGCTCAGTCAGTTGAGCATTGACTCTTGGTTTCAGCTCAGGTCATGATCTCTCGGTCCCATGGGATTGGGCCCCATGTCAGACTCTGTTCTAGCAAGTGGAGCCTGCTTGGAATCATCTCTCTCTCTCTGCCCCTCCCTCACATGCACATGCATGCTGTCTCTCAAAAATAAATAAATAAGCATTTAAAAAAATGAAGCCTAAAAAAGAAAAAAAGAAAACCTAATGACTGAGAAATATAGATACTGATAATTCAGGTATCATTCCTCTCAACAGTTGAGTGTGTGAGACTAGAAGTAGATGGAGAAGTCTGTTTTACTAATACTGGGAATCTATATGTCCTTGGAAACAAAGCAAAACAAAATAATTCTTTTTTTTTAATAATTAAAATTTTTACTTAAGTTTATTTATTTTGAAAGAGAGAGAAGGTGTGAGTCAGGGAGGGGCAGAGAGATAGGGAGAGAGAGAGAATCCCAGGCAGACTGCTCGCTGACAGCAGAGAGCCCAATGTGGGCCCTGAACCCAAGAACCGGGAGATGATGACCTGAGCAGAAGTTGGAAGCTCAACTGTGACTGAGCCACCCAGACACCCCTGAGTCGTTTCCTTTTTAGCTCCATGTGAACAAGGGTCCTGTCAAACTCGGTGTCCGTGTGGGCAGCTTTCTTCCTAAGGTACTATGTTAGGCACTCAATTACAGTTACTGGTTGATTGACAGACTTTGGCCTGCATCATTTTCCTCGGTGGGACAGTGTCATTTCCACATCTAGTTCAACCATCTCCGAAAATAAGATGAGGTTGAATTGTTGCACAAAAACCTAATGCTTGTTTAATCTGTTTTTCCATTGACGCTGTTCTGGGAGCCATTTCTTTTTTTTTTTTTAAAAGAGTGAATAGTATTTCATCATTTATGCAATTTTGTATCTTTTCAGACATTCATTATAATTTTTTTGCCATGGAATGCATTGATGTCTGACTCAGAGAAGGCTGAAATTGTAACGAATGAGACTTAATTTGTAATCTCTCTCTCATCAGCAGATGCTACAGGTGCTATCAATTATAGAGAAGCATCTACAGATGGGGACGTAGGATACATGTAGGAGTCCTCCTCTAATAGGTCTTGCAGTGGGTTGCAAGGTGTAGTGTGTTTTCTTGGTGCTTTGCCGTGTTGCAGCTCCCTCCACCTGTTCCCCCAAAAACCTAGAGTGAACTTTTTCTTTTTCTTTTTTTGCTTTTTTAATTTTTAAATTAAAAATTTAAAGGCGCCACTCCCGATGTGGGGCTTGAACTCGGGACCCTGAGATGAAAAGAGTTGTGTGCTTTACTGACTGAGCCAGCTGGCTGCCCCTGTTTTTTGCTTTTTTTTTTTTTTTTTTATGTGGAAAACAACTGACTTATTTTTCTCAATGAAGGCGATATTAATATTTCTGCCCCCTCATTTGTGAGCTGCTGTTATCTCTATAGCCACCTTGATACAGACTCTTCAAAAGCTGGGCCAGATGGAGTGAATTTGTTTCTAACATACATCTTTTGTTGCTAGAGCTGCATAAACCCCAGGTGATCTAGAGATCTTGCAGTTGAAATTGAATGGGGTTTTGAGCTACAGAGCTGTGCTTATTTGGATGAAGAACAGTGAATTGTGTGTGGCAGGTATTTAGGAAATTACTATTTGGCATTTGTCTTATCCAGCTTTATAGATGGAATTGAGAGTGATTTCCCTGAAGGATAGAAGCATCCTTCTCAGTGAAGACGCCTTTTTTTTTTTTTTTTTTTTTTTACTTTGAAGTCTATCAATGTATCCTCCTGTGCTATCATGGTCTTTCTTAAACAATTTCTTCTCATAATGATTTTATATTAATTGTATGTGTGGTACTTTACTAACAGACATGGTCTTAGGACTCAGGAAGTAACCTTCATCTTAATTTTTCTTCCACCTTATTTGTTTGGTTGGCTTTTTCTGGGGTGACCCTAACTGGGTAGGTAGGTACCTTTTCCCTCTTATCTGGGAGTAGCTAAGTAATACAATTTTCTTTATTCCTATTATGGAGACGTTTGTCATATAGCATGGAGTGGATTTAATTTTTTTTGAATTTAATCTTTTTAATTTACATCCAAGTTAGTTAGCACATGGTGCAACAATGATTTGAGGAGTAGATTCCTTAATGCCCCTTACCCATTTAGCCCATTTCCCCTCCCACAATCCCTCCAGTGATGCTCTGTTTGTTCTCCATATTTAAGAGTCTCTTATGTTTTGTCCCCCTCCTTGTTTTTATATTATGTTTGCTTCCCTTCCCTTGTGTTCATCTGTTCTGTATCTTAGAGTCCTCATGTGAGTGAAGTCATATGATATTTGTCTTTGTCTGACTAATTTCGCTTAGTATAATATCCTCTAGTCCCATGCACATAGCTGCTAATGGCAAGATTTCATTCTTTTTGATTGCCGAGTAATACTCCATTGTTAGGTATATACCACATCTTCATTCAGTGGATTTAATTTTTGAGGTCACCATGGCTCCTTTAGCTGAAGGAGCACCTTAGAACTTTTTATAGCTTTTGAGCCTGGGTGAACTCGATGCTGTAATGGTAACAATAATCAACTATAAAAACTGTAAGTTTTATTATGTGGCTAAATATGTAAAATTTCACTTGAAGGAAATACAGAATTATCTTAAAAAAATTTTTTTTAATGTTTATTTTTGGGAGAGAGAGATACAGAGTGCTGGCAGGGGAGGGCAGAGAGAGAGGAAGACACAGAATCCCAAGCAGGCTCCAGGTCCTGAACTGTCAGCACAGAGCCCGATGCGGGGCTCAAACTCACAGACCACGAGATCATGACCTGAGCTGAAGTCGGATGCTTAACTGACTGAGCCACCTAGGCACCCCACACAGAATTATATTACATGTGTGTAATTTTATTTATTAATATAATTATATATATATAATATAATTAATATATATTATATATATATTATATAAATAAATATAATATAAATAAAAATATAAATAAAATATATATAATATAATTGATATAATATATTAATATGTGTGTAATTAATATTACATGTGTGTATATTTGTAATACAGATAATTTGCAGTAGCGTTTGGTTACTGATTTATTCATTCTAGAAACATCTGCTGGGCAGCACTGTGTGTTGGGGCACTGTGCTAGGAGTGAGGGGGGCGTTGGTGAAGGTGCAGAGAAGAAAAGTCTTGGTTCCTCCCTTGAGCTTTCCGGCTAGGGGAGTGGGTGGATCTGCATTTATGTGACCAACACCTGATGGAAGTACCTAGAAAGCGGAGAACACAAGAAGAGTGAGTAGTCTGCTGGGGGACATCTGTACTAGGAGTGCTGGTATTTAAGTGATGTGCAGAGGCCTTGTTGGGGAGAGAGAAGGGTGGAGACTAGGAAAGAGTAAGGAAAGACTGGGAAAGGAGAAGGCAAATATTTAAAGGAAGGAGTGATCAATGAGTAAAAAGAGGTTTTAAAGTGCCAGTTGTGGGGCACCTGGGTGGCTCAGTCAGTTGGACGTTGGACCTTGGCTCAGGTCATGATCTCATAGTCCGTGGGTTCGAGCCCTGTGTCGGGCTTGCTCAGAGCCTGGAGCCTGCTTCAGATGCTGTGTTCTCCCTCTCTCTCTCTGCCCCTCCCCTGCTTGTGCTCTCTGTCTCAAAAATAAATAAATAAACATTAAAAAATAATAATAAAGTGCCAGTAATTTTGGCATAGGAGTCACTGTGAGGAGGGCAGATCCAGTGGAGTGGAGAGGGTAGAATCCAGAGCAGGGCAGGGACGAGGGGGTTGATGAATGAGCAAGAAGAAAATGGAGGGAGCCTAAGGGCAGCTTGCTTTAGGAAGTTCATTGGGGAAGAGGCAGAGTTTGAGGGAGGGGCAAGACCATGGGAAAGTTGTGCATGGCTCGTAGGATATTTAAAACTCCTTAAAGTCGAGGAGACTTGAGCTTGTTGGTGAGTTGAGAAGGAATTATAAAAGATGAGATTGAAATAAAAGAAAAAAAGGGTTAATAGTTTGTAGGTCTGAGTCTGAGAGGAAGCAGGAAAGGAAAGAGAATATTAATAATCCTATAGGTCATTTTGTTTTGTTTGTATCTCCACTCTTTGTTCTTCTGGAACCGTAGAGAACAATGTTATGCTCACCACAAACTGGAGACACAGTAGAACATAAAATCAGTAGCTGTCATTCTCAACAAGTGTCCGCTGTTACATTCAGTATGAGCAGGTGAGTTCTGAGACAGAGTGAGTTGGAAACTGTGCCTAGAACCTATGGAATTATTGAGGTTATGTAGAGAAAACAGAGCAGTAGATGAATGCAGGGCTATTTCAGAATTTGTGTTTATTCAGGTAGATTAGGAAGGAAATTTGCTTCCTGTATGTGTGGAGTCATTTGGGCAAAATGCTTACTGCCTTCCAGGAGGCAGGTGTGCTGGGAGGGCGGGCTCGAGAATAGTGAGATGAGAGAGAGACCCTGTGAAGAGGAAAAAGGGAACTAATGAAGGGACTTGAAGGCTTGCTTAGTGTTTATTTAACTTGTGGTTCAGAGACTAATGGCTGTAAAGTATTAGATTGACATGGTCAGAGTATTAATTGTTACATTGTTTTCGGAATGCTGTGAAGCGAATGGAACCTGGGAGGCTGAATGTATTTGTTTCCCTCCGGCCTGGAGGCCTTGAGAAAGGTTTGGGGCTCAAGGCAGGAATGCCACACAAGATGTCTCCAGATGTGGCCTCGGCCAGGGTCTTGCCTCCTCTGTCCCAAGTTCATCCTGTATTTACTAATAGCAAGCCTACTTGTAGTTTCCAGAACATACCATGCGCTCTACCCTTTTACCAGTTGTCTTATCTGATTATACCCCTAATCAACTTTTCCCTTTGCCTTAAAAACTCACTAATCCTCATTCCCTTTCTGAAACTTCCCCCGATGCTCTAGTGCGGTTGGTCAGTCCTTTGTGGTGTCTCTCTACCTTGGACCCATGTTTTCACAATGGTTGTAATGACTTGTTTGGGTGTCTGTCTCCCTTACAACCTTTGAGCTATTCGAGGGCAGAGGCAGTGCCTTTTGTCTTTGAGGTTCAGCACCTAGCATCAATAAATGTTTGTTGAAATGAATTGAGTTGAATTGTCATATTTAAATAATCTTCAAGGGGCGCCTGGGTGGCTCAGTTGGTTAAGCGGCCGACTTCGGCTCAGGTCATGATCTCACGGTCCGTGAGTTCGAGCCCCGCGTTGGGCTCTGCGCTGACAGCTCAGAGCCTGGACCCTGTTTCAGATTCTGTGTCTCCCTCTCTCTGACCCTCCTCCATTCATGCTCTGTCTCTCTCTGTCTCAAAAATAAATAAACGTTAAAAAAAAAAAAATTAAAAAAAAAAAAAAGAAAAAAAAATAATCTTCAAAAACTGTACTTCATTTTATTTTATTTTTTAATGTTTATTTATTTTTGAGAAAGGGAGAGACACAGAGAGCAAGCAGAGGAGGGGCAGAGAGAAAGGGAGACACAGAATATGAAGCAGGCTCCAGGCTCTGAGCTGTCAGCACAGAGCTCAACACAGGGCTGGTATCCATGAACCATGAGATCATGACCTGAGTTGGTTGGACACTTAACCAACTGAGCCACCCAGGTGCCCCAAAACTGTACTTCATTTTAGACACATTCTTGGGGGCTCAAACTCCTGCCATTGTATCCACGAGTTTAGTGATGGGGTTTTTTCCCCTTACATTGTCAGATTCTTTAGGTATTTATTAAGAGCTGGGAAAGTGTTACTTAGAAGCATGATTACTTTCTTTATGATAATTTGTAAAGCAAATTATTAGTTTAGTTCTTGATTCTTTATATCAGTTTTCATAGCAACTGAGACAGCTGATATAGGCAATTAAGAGACATTATTTGATATTCTCATAAGCATATGGGATATGTTTAGAAATAGCATGTGGTCTCTTATGTTAATATCTAACTGTATATATGCTTGAGTATGTTTACATGTATAGTTGCAGAAGATGTTTTTGTCATTCTCGAAAATGAAAAACCTTTTTAAAATGGGTGGAATTTTCATGGATTTTCCACCTAGCAGAAACTCATTATTGCAATATTTGCCATCCATCACAGATAGAACTTAGCTATCATTTTTGTTCCAAATGATTGTTTCCAAGGTAGTCTAAGCAATTACACTTGATGGTTAAATTATTTAATTTTGCAGTCCCCATGCCAGGTATTTCTATTTTCTTTATCTTTTTCTCTCAACCTCTCATGATGGTTTTTTACTTCTTCTGTCCCTTAGTTGGGGTATACCTCTCCGTTTTCTAGAAACGAAAGCGCTTGGAGCGCCCCAGCTGTTAGGCTTTGCCCTGCCTCACACTGGGAGCGTTTGTTTGCTGTTGCCCAGGCCAGCCTCATCTGGTGGACATGTGTCTGACTGCCTGTATTTTCTATCCATGGTTTCTTGGATTAGATGGGAAAATTAGGCTGGAGGGGTTGAGAGTTTTGATCTTGAGTTTATAGCCTTTTACTTAATCTTCCTGTTTTCAGTGGAGCCCCTCCACCCCCTTCCCTAGCTACAGCTAGATCCCTGAGGCCAGGATGCTTCCAGTTCTGTGGTTCTAACCTCATCTGCATATTAGGACCACCTCCAGAGATTTTGAACCAGATTCACAACCAGCCACACCCCATATCCGTGAAAATTCAGATCAGAAACTCTGGTGGGACTCATGTAAGTTTTTTTTAAAGCTCTCCAGATAATTACAATGTGCGGCCGGGTAGGTAGGGACATTGTTGCTTTGACGGTTCCTTCTATATAACCTGGCCCCTCAGTACATCTCAGGCCCCCTACCCCCTTTCACCTTCACCTGCCTCATCACGTCAGCTGCCACACTGTTCACGCTTGGAGTTCGCTTCCACCTTGAGGCTGGTGCACCCACCCCCATCTGTCTGGAATACTCTTTCCCTGGATGTCTGCATAGCTCACTTCTTTCTTTCTCTGATTTCTCCTCTTTAGCAAGAACCACACCCCCTTCCTCTCCTCTGCCCTTGCTCCATAGCAGCGTCTGATCTGTCAATGAGGTACTTGCTGATTCTCCCCCACTAGAAGGGAGGCCCCATGGGGACCAGCCTTAGTTTTGTTTCCTCAAGATTCCTCTGACTGTAAGGACTGCACCTGGCACAGAATAGCTGCTTACTACCAGTCAATTAATTTCCCTAGGTAAGTTACTTGCTGGTGTTGGTGGGAGGGTCCGTTATGTGAGGGCACCGTGTTGGGCAGCCGATCTGGGGAGTCTAACTGCTCTAAGATCTGTTCAGCATCCTTTCTCCTTGCGGCCCTCCCTGCAGCCCGCTATTCAGAGATACCCTTGCCTCATTCCTATGCCTTTCTTCTGGGCTGCCCTTCTAAGGCTCACATTCCGACGGCTGCCTGATTAGTTTCCCCTTCTGCCCCCCACCCCTGATTTGGCTGCTGTCATCTCTTCTCTTTGTATGGATTTATGCTGAAGAAAATGTCTTTAACAGTTATTTTTGTGAGAGTGCAGGAGGGAGCAGAGGTAACATTTGCATTCAGCCCACTCTGTTTCACCAGAAGTTGGGCCCTTCATTAATTCCTGCCTTATTCACTTACAGATTAATTTCTTCCATGAATTTACTGACTACCACCTCTGTGCCAGGCATATATGAATAACATATACAGTTCCTGCTCTCACTGAGGTTGTGTCCTAGGGTTATTAGGAAGTGGTAGATTTGCATGAAAAGGGTAAGGGGTTCTTTTTACCGTGCTTGTAACATTTCTGTAAGTTTGAGCAGGGGAGTGTCGCAGTAAGTTTTGGAACTTCGATTAACGCTGACTGCCAGCTAGGGTGGATGGGTGTGAGGCATGCAAGATTGGAGGGAGGGAGGCTTTGCAGTAAGCCAGAAGTGACGGAGGCCTAAGAGGAGACACCGAGGGTTCAGAGAAGCAGCTTTTCCCATAATGCCCACTTTATCAGTTTCCCTTGGAGGCAGAGCTGTTTCTGTGGTAACATAAGCCACTAATACGCCATTATTAAAGGAAGTAAGCTTGTTCTTATAGACTATGTGCCTCTTGTGGCTGTTCCCAGAGGCGAAGTACTAGCATTTATGACAAAATTGACACTGCAGGATACAGAAAGACCTACCAGAAAGTAACACGAATGATTGCTGTTGAGACAGGCAACTGATTACGGGACATTGCCCAGAACTGAACTCCTCTGGTCTGGTGGATACAACATTAGAATTTGTACTAAAAAATTTCTTTCTGGTTACCTTAGCCATGAATTTTCTATCTTACCGGCTTGCATATTTTTATTTCATTCTTCAGCTTTTGCTCCTTCTTGTTGCTATGGAGAGTCTGTCCCTGCTACGCTAGGCTAATAAGCGCCTTAAACATTGTCCATATATCTGCTTTAGTGGAAGGGCATTTCTGTCGTTTTCAAGTCAAGTGTTTTCTCTTTTAACACTAGGACTTTTGGCTAATTGAATGTTTGCAAATTTACGTTGACTTCCGTCCCTTGTGTGGGTATTGTCCTTTGTGGCTATGATTATGGGAACTTTGTCCAGAGGAACTGTGGTCTAGAGAAAGCCTCTCTTTTCTCCTATAATTTAGCAGGTAATTGAGCGCAACTATGGAACTGGTCAATTCACTGCATAGATAATAGGTTCCCAGCACTGAGCTAACTAAGTAAGTGCAGGGGGTTTCTCTGATCTGCTCAGGGGCAGGGATCATGGCTTCATTAATCCTGATATTCCCTTGCACTTACCGCAGTTTAGTTGCTTGGTAACTGTTGAACTAAGCAGAGGATATGACAGAAGTGGGAGGTTTTGTTCTGGGAACCGCATTCAGAGCTGCACGGGACTTTGAGGCAACCGCATTCAGGATGTGCCTGTCTGTGTCAGCTGTAGAACAAATAGAGTGATTAAAAACATTTTTAACAATTGTGGCAAAAGCACATAACATAAAATTTGCCATCTTAGTCATTTTAAGTGTATGATTGAGTAGTTCTAAGTATATTTACATTATGAGTGAAACAGCTCTCCAGAACTTTTTCATCTTGCAAATCTAAACTTTATTCTTACTGAAAAACACTCCCTTCTCCTCCCTTGTCTCCGGCCCCTGGTAATCACAATTCTACCTTCTGTTTCTATGAATTTGATTACTTTAGATACTGCATATAAGAAGACTCATACAGGGGCGCCCGGGTGGTTCAGTGGGTTGTGTGTCCAACTTTGGCTCAGGTCATAATCTCGAGGTTTGTGAGTTTGAGCCCCGCATCGGGCTCTGTGCTGACAGCTGGGAGCCTGGAGCCTGCTTCAGATTCTGTGTCTCCCTCTCTCTCTGCCCCTCCACTGCTCGTGCTCTGTCTCTCTCTTTCTGTCAAAAATAAATAAACATTAAAAAATTAAAACAAAAAAGACTCATACAGTATTTGTCTATTGGTGACTGACTTATTTCACTTAATGCCCTCAAGGTTCATCTATACAGCATGGGACAGATTTCCTTCTTTCTTAAGGCTGAATAATATTCCACTGTATGTCTACATCACATTTATGTATCCACTCATCTCTCATGAACATGGGCATGCAAATATTTCTTCCAGTTTCTGCTTTCAGTTCTTTTGGATAAACACCCAGGAGTGGGATTGCTGGATCATATAGTCGTTCTATTTTTAGTTTTTTGAGGAGCCTCCATACCATTTCCCATAGCAGCCACAACATTTTACAGTCCCAGCAACAGCACACAGGAGTTCCAATTTCTCCACATCCTCGCCAACACAAAAACATTTTTATGTTAAAACAAATGTATAATGGTATTGAGTCTTACATTTTGAATGAATTTTAAAAGGAAAACAGAAGCCCTCAAGTAAATTTTGATTTTATGGTAGATCCTTTAACAAAAGGAGTACTTTTGGTGGAAGCATTTGAGAAGCCGTGAATTCTAACAGGAGTCGTCAGGATGGTGCAGCTGAGAACAATTCATGCACATCCATGAAGATGAAGAACATCTTCCCAGAGCAGCAGTTACAAAGTACAGTTTGATCTTTAAACACTTAAAACCACAGGCATTTAGTAGGGGAGCAAAATCTTACTGAAAGTGATACATTTGGAATGGGAACTTGAAGGAGGATGGGAAATGTGAATTGACAGCAAGAGGAATGAGCGTTAATGTAAATTCCAGACTTCACACTGTATGACAAAGCTGTATTCATCAAGACAGTGTTGTACTGTCAAAAAAACATAGATCGGTGGAACAGAATAGAGAACCCAGAAATGGACCCACAAACACACGGCCAACTAATCTTTAACAAAGCAGGAAAGAATATCCAAAGGAAAAAAAAAGACACTCTTTTCAACAATGGTGCTGGGGAAACTGGACAGCGACATGCAGAAGAATGAACCTGGACCAGTTTCTTACACCATACACAAAAATAAACTCAAAATGCATGAAAGACCTAAACGTAAGACAGGAAGCCATCAAAATCCTAGAGGAGGAAACAGACAGCAATCTCTTTGATCTCAGCTGCAGCAACTTCTTACTTGATAAGTCTCTGGAGGCAAGGGAAACAAAAGCAAAAATGAACTATTGGGACCTCATCAAAGTAAAAAGCGAAGGAAAAAATCAGCAAAACTAAAAGGCAACTGACAGAATGGGAGAAAATATTTGCAAATGACATATTGGATACAGGGTTAGTATCCAAAATCTATAAAGAACTTATCAAACTCAACACCCAAAAACCAAATAATCCAGTGAAGAAATGGGCAAAAGACATGAATAGACACTTTTCCAAAGAAGATATCCAAATGGCTAACATACACATGAAAAGATGCTCAACATCAGTCATCATCAGGGAAATAGAAATCAAAACCACAATGAGATACCACCTCACACCTGTCAGAATGGCTAATGTTAACTCAGGCAGCAACAGATGTTGGTGAGGATGTGGAGAAAGAGAAACCCTTCTGCGCTGCTGGTGGGAATGCAAACTGGTATAGCCACTCTGGAAAACAGTGTAGAGGTTCCTCAAAAAATTAAAATTAGACCTACCCTACAACCCAGCAATTGCACTACTAGGTATTTATCCAAAGGATACAAAAGTCTTGTTTCGAAGGGGCACATGCACCTCAATGTTTATAGCAGTGCTATCGACAATAGTCAAAGTATGGAAAGAGCCCAAATGTCCATTGACTGATGAATGGATAAAGAATGGATGAAGTGTATGTGATACACACACACACACACACACACACACACACACACACACTGGAATATTATTCGGTGATCAAAAAAGAATGAAATCTTGCTATTTGCAACAACGTGGATGGAACTAGAGTGTATTATGCTAAGCAAAATAAGTCAGAGAAAGAGAAATATATGATTTCTCTCCTATGTGGAATTTAAGAAACAAAACATATGAATGTAAGGGAAGGGAAGCAAAAATAATACAAAAAGAGGGAGACAAACCATAAGAGACTCTTAAATACAGAGAACAGAGGGTTGCTGGAGGGGTTGTGGGGGGGGGATGGGCTAAATGGGTGATGGGCATTAGGAGGACACTTGTTGGGATGAGCAGTGGGTGTTATATATAAGTGATGAGTCACTAAATTCTATTCCTGAAATTATTGTTACACTATATGTTAACTAACTTGGATTTAAATTAAAAAATAGGAGCTCCTGTGTGGCTCAGTCGGTTGAGCATTCGACTTCAGCTCAGGTCATGATCTCATGGCTTGTGAGTTTGAGCCCCGCATTGGGCTCTGTGCTGACAGCTCAGAGCCTGGAGCCTGCTTCGGATTCTGTGTCTCCCTCTCTCTGCCCCTTTCCCACTCATACTCTGTCTCTTTCTCTCAAAAATAAATAAACATTGAAAAAAATTTAATTAAAAAATAAATAAAATATGGGGCGCCTGGGTGGCTCAGTCGGTTGAGCGGCCGACTTCGGCTCAGGTCATGATCTTGCGGTCCGTGGGTTCGAGCCCTGCGTCGGGCTCTGTGCTGACAGCCCAGAGCCTGGAGCCTGTTTCAGAATCTGTGCCTCCTTCTCTCTGACCCTACCCCGTTCATGCTCTGTCTCTCTCTGTCTCAAAAATAAATAAACGTTAAAAAATTTAAAAAAAATAAATAAAATATACTGTTATACGATACACTTATAATAATAAAATACGTACTTATAACAATAAAAAATGCATTAATGTAAAGGAAAATGTGATCTCATAATTAAATAATCATGGAGTTTGATTTTGGGAGCTCATACAGAGTGCTTTCCCCACCCCCCACCCCCATATTTAGTAATAGCTGTAAGTGGATGTAGTAACTGTGAGCTCATTTAATGAGGACAGTTTCAGTGTTTTTATTGTGATTTTTCTCAAGATCTGACCATAAGTCTTCAAATGCCGTAATGATATGTGTCACAAAATTCCTAGAATGGATTTGGAAGACTACTTGATGAAAACACCAGTTTGTTAGCTAGTCTCCTAGGACCAAGTGTTTTTTGATGATGGTGATTTAGGGTAAGCTGTTTCTCCTCCTCCTCCTCTCCCTCCCTCCCTCCTTCTTTCTCGTGGCTAGAAGAAAGAACACTTCCTGTCAAGCAAACAAATATTGAAAAACTGAAGTGTATAGATGGTAACAAAGTCTGAAACTTTTTGCAAGTATCACCCCATATTGTGTGAATCTAAGTCAATCTTTTTTAAAAAATGTTTATTTTTGAGAGAGAGAGAGAGAGAGCTAGCGAGTGGGGGAGGGGTAAAGGGAGAGGGAGACAGAATCTGAAGCAGGCTCCAGGCTCTGAGCTGTCAGCACAGAGCCAGATGGGGGGCTTGAATTCATGAACTGAGATCATGACCTGAGCTGAAGTCGGATGCTTAACCGACTAGGCCACCCAGGCACCCCTAAATCAATCTTAATTCAAATGATGATTTATATTTTCAATAAAAATGTCAAGTAAATTTTTATTTATTTATTTTTTTTATAATGGGTTTTCTTCTTTTGTAAGGAGTATCTTCAGACTTGTCCATTGTCAGTTTTTAAATCTCCCTTCTGGTAATTTAAATTATTATCACTTTGGCTGTATTTTAATTACCTTTTTGCTTTAAAGTTTTGTGTTTTTTTTTAAATTTTCTTAATGTTTATTTTTTTTGAGACAGAGAGAGAGCATGAATGGGGGAGGGTCAGAGAGAGAGGGAGACACAGAATCCGAAGCAGGCTCCAGGCTCCGAGCTGTCAGCACAGAGCCCGATGCGGGGCTCGAACTCACGGACCGTGAGATCATGACCTGAGCTGACATCAGAAGCTTAACCGGCTGAGCCACCCAGGTGCCCCCTTTTTTTTTTTTTTTTAATTTTTTTTAATGTTTATTTATTTTTGAGACAGAGAGAGACAGAGCATGAACGGGGGAGGGTCAGAGAGAGAGAGGGAGACACAGAATCTGAAGCAGTGTGTGTGTTTTTTTTAATGTAAACTGTACCATGACCAAAACTAAAACTAAAACAACCAGACAAGAATGGATGCAAGTTATGGACTGACGGGTAATTAGTGATGTATGAATTTGGACCAGAGAGGTTGGGATAGTTTCTATCCCACTTGACCATATTCTTTGGGTGGTACGTTTCAGGTGCCCATGTCAGAGGGAAAGCTTTACAGTTTGTTTAATTTTGAACAGTTGGGTGTTGGTAGATTAATTTAGTGTTTAACCTAGTAAATGATTGCCCGAGTGATATAGAATATCAGAAGCAAACAACAAAACATAATGAAGCAAACAACAATCAAATCAGTTTCAGTTTTTAGCAGTGGGTGAATTAAATATTACGTGTAAGCACATTCCAAAGTGGCTTCTTTGGAGCATGAGGTTTATAGAGTGTTAGTGGATAATCTATGAAGAAAGGGTTTTGTAGTTACTTGGGTTGAGAAACCCTAGATTAGATAATACAAATCAGAATAAAATTTTCTTTACATTTTATTTATCTATTTTGAGAGGGAGGGAAGGAGGGAGAATAGAGAAAGAGAGAGAGGGAGAGAATATGAGTAGGGGGATCATGACCTGAGCCGAAATCAAGAGTCAGACACTTAAGCACCCAAGTACCCCAAATCAGATTTTTTTAGAGCTTCTCAGAGCCTTTAATATTTGCACATTCCTTGTGAATTGCTCAAGAATGAGGTACAGCAGGCAGCATTTCTGAAACATTTGTGGTATTCTTTTTTCTTAGAGCATCTTGCAGGGCTAATATTCTGTAGAACAAATTGTCGGAAGGATGTGAGGGCCATCTGGATGTGACATCTGTCACCCCAGTGATTGCCAGGGTTGACTGGATGATTAGGCTGGCTAGGTGGGTGTCCCCTTCCTCCCTCACTGGTCCAGGTGCATCTCTCCTGTACTGAAGTTTACTTTGCGGACACTGAGCACTGAGTTGTCCTTGCAATCAGTAACTTGTAGCATTGTATTTGCACGTCAGAACGTTGGGAGGAACTGGAAGGTTGATTGATAGGAGGAAAAATAAGAGGAGGTTGTTTTGTTGAAGTGCTTGGTATTAACTTGATTTTGAAGAGGTAATAATTGCCTTAATGGTTTTTTGAACTTGCTGAAAGGAAATTGAGATGCAGATTTATATTACCTGTTAAGTCCAAATCATTTTTTGTTCACTGTACCACATTTTCCCCATCTGTAGAAAAGGGTTTGTACATTGAACTTAAGAGCTTCCAGAACTTAAAAAAAAAAATCCTTTCATCTTCTTTTTAAGGATGAGAAAGCTGAAGATTAGGGATACTTGTTAATTAACAGTTGATGGCAGGGTTTATATTGGAATACAGATTCCCTGATTTCTAGTTTGAAATTCTTTACCATGCATTTTGTACCTTTCCAGTGTGGTAGTGATCTCTGTCTGTCTCTCTCTGGTTTTAGAGTTTACTTCTGTATGGGACTTTGTCTTTATTTTATTGATCTAGTTTATTCACTTGTACATGTTACTCCATAGATGACAACTGATATTGATTTCTAGTCTGTGATCACACTCCCTAAAATGATGCCATTTTAAACTCTGGCAATATATGAATGATAATTGATTATTAAAACTTGACCAAATTCTGATGACCACATTGTAAATTCAGTGACACTTAAGTGAAGAAAACGGAACAGTGGAAGACTGCCAGGAGGCCCAAGGGATTAGTGCCTGGGACAGTGATGGTACCATTATAAGAAGCAGCCATATATAGTGCTGTGGGTTTGACAGGAAACATGATGTTTTTGGTTAGACATCAGAGCCTGTTTTAAATTATAATTTGTCATTTATTCTGAATATGTAATTTATACATTCTCAATTATAAATAATAAAGTGCTGTTAAGAGGTTCTGTATAAATAGCTTGCAAGCACTTTTGATTTGTGTGAGTTCTTTGTATATTCTAGAACTAGAGGTTAATTTTAATTTTTTTACCTTTTTTTACATTTTGTTCTTTAATATAAGCTCTATGCCCAATGTGGGGCTTGAACTCACAGCCTCAAGATCGAGAGTTGAATGCTTTACCGACTGAGCCAGCCAGGTGCCGTGAAAATATTTTCTCCCTTGAAATGGCCTATTTAAAAAGATGTGTTTGTTTTGTTTTGTTTTTACCATGTACAATTTAATAAAATAAAGCAAAATGGATCTCAAAGATCCTGAGTTGGGTTAAGTGTTTTAAGGATAGGACTCAACATGAACAAACAATAAAAGAAAAAATAGTAATAAATCGGTCCTCATCTGTGTTAGTCTGATCAGGCTGCTATGGCAAAGCACCACAGACTGGGTGGCTTTTAACAAGAGGACTTTCTCTCTTGCATTTCTGGAAGCTGGCAAATCTAAGATCGGTGTTCCAGCACGGTCAGTTCTGGTGAGAGTTCTCTCCCAGGCTGCAGACCTCTGACTTCTCATTGTATCCTCCCATGGCAGAAAGAGAATGGCCTGTATTTTACTTGGGTCATGTGTCTTTTGTTGAACACAACATGTAAATTTTATAGTAAGCAAATTTACCAGCATTTCCTTTATTGTTTCAAGTAGATTGTTTTAAGAAGTTCTTATTTTCTCCTAAGATCTTATAAATATGTTTACTTTTCTTTTCTTTAAATATCTTGATTTTCTTTTTTTTTTTAACCTTTATTTATTTTTGAGACAGAGAGAGACAGAGCATGAATGGGGGAAGGTCAGAGAGAGAGGGAGACACAGAATCCGAAACAGGCTCCAAGCTCTGAGCTGTCAGCACAGAGCCCGATGCGGGGCTTGAACTCACAGACCGCGAGATCATGACTTGAGCTGAAGTCGGACGCTTAACCGACTGAGCCACCCAGATGCCCCTAGATTTTTTGATTTTCATATTTAGTTATTTAATTCACTTGATTTTTTTTTTTTTTTTTTTTTGGATAAAGTAGACATATATATTAGTTCAGGATACCATAACAGAATACCGTAGATTGGGTAGTTGATACAACAAACTTATTTTCTCACAGTTCTAAGATTACAAGTCCCAGATCAAGGTGCCAGCCGGGATCATAGGTTTCTGGTGAGAACTCTTTCCTTGGATTGCAGGAAGTCCTCTCTCTGTGTCCTCACATGACAGGGAATGGGGAAGAAAACATGTGCAGGCTGTCTGGTATCTCTTCTTATGAGGGTACTGATCCCATCATGGGGGCCCTATGACCTCATCTAAGTCTAGTTACCTCCGAAAGCCTTCATCTCCACACACTATCACATTGAGAATTAGGGCTTCAACATAAGAATTTCAGAAGCATACAATTCAGTTCATAGCAGGATTTTATTTTACATTTTTTTTCTATATGGCTATCCAGTTACCCCAGCATCACTTACTGAATTAGCTATCCTTTTCCCACGGATTTAATAATGACATAGGGTCTATTTCCAGAGTATTCATTTTTTTTAATCCCTGCCTTATCTTTAATTGCACTAATACCACACTCTTAATTATTATAGTTATACAATAGAAGCCTTTTTTAAAATGTTTATTTAGTTTTTGAGAGAGAGAGAGAGAGACATAGAGCGTGAGCAGGGGAGGGGCAGAGAGAGAGGCAAACACAGAATCTGAAGCAGGCTCCAGGCTTTGAGCTGTCAGCATAGAGCCTGACACGAGGCTCAAACTCAGGAACCACGAGATCATGACCTGAGCCAAAGTTGGACACTCAACCAACTGAACCACACAGGCCACCTTATAATAGAAGACTTAATATGTGAGAAAGCAAGACTCCCAATTTGTTATTCTTTAAAACTGTCTTGGCTCTTTTTGACTATTCTACCATGTGGATTTCAGGAATGGTTTGTTAAATAATACACGCACATTAACAAATAACCCTAGACTTAAGGATTTTGTTTGGATTTACATTGTATTTACAGGTGATATGGGGAGAACTGACTTCTTTTTAAAAAACATTTTTTTTTAATGTCTTTATTTTTGAGAGAGAGAGAGAGAGACAGAGAAGGAAAGAATGTGAACAGGGGAGGGGCAGAGAGGAGACACAGAATAAGAAGCAGGCTCCAGGCTCTGAGCTGTCAGCACCAAGCCCCACGTGGGGCTCAAACTCACCAACTGCAAGATCATGACCTGAGCAAAAGTTGGACACTTAACCCACTGAGCCACCCAGGCACCCTGGGAACTGACTTCTTTATGATAGTAAGTTTTCTTATCCATGATGATGGCACATTACTCCATTTATTCAGTACTTATATATTCCTGAATGAGATACTATAATTCTTTTCCAAACAGCCTTTGACGTACTCTAATATATTTATTCTTAGGTGACTTATAGTTTTGTTTATATGGTACATAGGATTTTTTTGTCAATTATATTTGCTCGTTATCAGTGGAACACATTTGATTCAGGAGCCTTGGTGAATTCTCATCAATTCTTAACACTTTTGCATTCTCCATGCCGTCTGTGTACAAGGCCAGTCTTGTTTCTTGGTATCTACTTCCTGCCCCATTGACTGCTTTTTCTGATCACACTGGCTTTTGCATGATGTTAAAAAGAGGCAGGGATGGAGGGGATCCTTTTTTGTTTTTTACTTTAGTGGGAATAATTATAAAGTTTCTCCATGATGCATAATGTTTGCCGTAGATTTTTGTTAACTTACTCGCTTAAGAAAGTTCTACTCTTACTTTTTTTTAATTGTGAAGGTGCTTCATTTTATGATTCTGTTTTCAGGAAATTAAGTACTTACTCTTTAACACATTTCTGGCCTGTAGTATTACAAAACTAAATGTGTGAACACGTGATTCAGTGAGAGTAGCTTTTTTAAAGTTCATTTATTTATTTTGAGAGAGGAGAGAAAGAGAGAGGAGGGGGAGGGGCGGAGAGAGAGGGAAAGAGAAGAATCCCAGGCAGGCTCTGCACTGTTAGCATAGAGCCCCATGTAGGGCTTGATCTCCTGAATCGTGAGATCATGACCTGAGCTGAAATCAAGAGTCAGATGCTCAACCAGCTGAGCTACCCAGGCGCCCCAATATATTTTGCAACTTTTCCAATGCAACAATATTTAATCAAAATCTTCCCAGATCTTATAATAAGGCTTCTTAGAGTGCCCTTAAATGAATATACCATAATTCAAACATTCTCCTATGAAGGAGGTTCTTTCCTATCACAGTAATCGACTGTGACCTTGTGTATATACATCCTCACTTACTTGTGTGAGCTTTTTTGTGTGATAAATTCTCAGAAAAGAATTGCTATGCCTCAGACTTCCCATGTCTTGGAAATTATGACAGAGTGCTTTTTTTCACTTTAAGTGTTTCAGAACTTTCAGTTTGTAAATCTCTGGTTCAAAATAGGAGAAAATGTCGCCATCAAAATACAATAACCATGTCTGTAAATATTACCATGAAATCATAGCATTTTAGTGGGTCCCCTCACTTCTGAAAGGGGCCTTTGTGACCTCTGCTTCAGTTCCCTTTCTTTATAGGTGAGTAAGTTGAAAATCAAAAGTACTTTCTGGGATTTGAGATGGGCATGATTATTGTCAAAGTAAAATTTGAAACCTATAATGTGCCAGGCAGTGTACAATCTGCTTTATGTGTGTGATTTTACCTAATTCTTACCTAACCCTGTTAAGCAGGTTTTTTCCTTTACCCTTTGCAGTCTGAGGAAACTGAGGTTTAGGGTTTAGGTGAGTAACTTCCAAGTTATATAATCACAAAGTGGTAGAGCTGGAGTTTGGAACCTCAACTTTCTGATACTAGAGCCTGTGTTATTTCCACTAAGTTACTTCCTTTCTGAGCTACCGCATAACCAAGATGTTAGGTAAGTGCATCATATTCAGATTGTTTCTGTGGTGTTTTGACTTCACAATGCAGAGTTAAATACATCCGTAATTTACCAGTTAGTCTTCCTTCTTAGTGTGGATGTTAATATGCTGCTGAGAGTCTACCTAACAAAGAGGTTGCAGTGAAGGGAACCAGCTGATACTTGTTGCCCCTATGTGGCTGTCCAAGGTCATTTTGAGATCGATCCATCTAAAAAACAAAACCAAACTAACCTGGAGATAGTGGCTTCCCTCCCACAAGTTCTTTTCTATTTCTTTGGGTTTCTAAAAGAATTGTTTGACATAGAGCTCCTGAAGATTTTTTTAATCCTGTTGTTTGAATTTCACTAGGTATTTTGGGTAAGTAATAGATTGAGTCTCAACCATGAGAAAAGAGGGATTTCTTTAGTAATGAAAATGCCCGTTCTTACACCAATCTTTTAGCATTATGTGTTTGTCCTCTCTTTTTGCTTATGCTGATTTTTAATTTTAAACATGTTTGATAACTGGGATCTAAGCTGGTAGGTCTGTCTTAATAACTTGTGACCCAAGTCTCTGTTGAAAGTGGAAATCCTTATTAGCTGACTTGGTGGTTTTGTGGTTTTTTTTTTTTTTTTTTTTTTAAATCAAATAGCATTTTGAAGGAGGCCTCACTGCCATTTCTTTCAAATACTTTTTTTAAAAAAAAGTTTATTTATTTTGAGAGAGAGAAGGCACGAGTGAGGGAGGGGCAGAGAGAGAGAGAGAGAGAGAGAGAGAGAGAGAGAGAGAGAGACGGGGTGGGGGTGGGGAATGAATGAATCCCAAGCAGACTCTGCACTGTCAGCACAGGGCTCAATGCAGGCTTGAACTCGTGAACCATGAGATCATGACCTGAGCCAAAGTCAGACGCTTAACCGACTGAGCCACCCAGGTGCCCCTCTAATACTTTTTGAATCTTTTCTGGCATCGTGGGGGGATTTAAAGTTAAAAGTTATGTGTGGCCATGAGAGTGTATTGGCTATACACATTTAATAGTACTGTGTACTTATTATTGTGTTTGTTCTGTCTTATGATTGTTATTATTTTTATTTTAAGAAAAGAGAAATCATCTCATAAATATCTCAGCAAGTTTGGATCTTTGAGGTTATTTTGGAGATGGAGCCATGTGATTCATTAAGAGTAAAGATTTCCCCTTTTATAGATGCCTGAACCCTAAAATAGGTAGTGTCTTTACATAATTTAGTTGTAGTGAACTGTTTTTTGATTTCTTTTAGCTTTTAAAAAAGGACGGTTTCTCAAGGAGACCTTCATCGCAGCCAGTGTTAATGTATAACGTAGTCATGCTAAAAAAGTGACTAAATTGTAGGTAACATCTCATCAGTATAAAGATAACTGGAGAATGGGGTGAATCTGGGGGGAGGAAATAGTCATTTTAACAGAATTGAATCTTACAGTTGAGAAAAAAAGATGGATTTTTTTTTTCTTTTTTTTTATTCTGTGTTTCAGACTTGCCAGGTTTACAGCCATTTGCTGGAGATCTGGATAGGATGTTCCTTTGTGCCCTAGTGATAACTGGCTTCCTCGTTGGAGCTCTCCATCTTGTAATGATGATTGAAATACTGAAGGCTTTGTTGGTGGCCACTGTTTAGTTGTCCTGGGATGGCTGAAAGATTTCTCTGCAGCTCCACAGGAAGCTGGGCAGATCACTCAGACCTAACCACCGTCTCTCAGTTCTTTCTGAACTTCACAAGCTGTGGCTGCTTCTGAAAGATCATTCTACTCCAGCAGTGTGTAGAGCAGAGACAAGGGCTGTGAATGTGTTCCACTCCTCTTCAGAGACACAGAGTGGTTGTGTGATGTTGTGATTCATAAAAAGAGATACATGCATTTGATCTTTGTCCCCATTTCTGGTATAGAGCTCCTAAAAGCCTTGGAATTTCCTAAGTGCTATGAACTGTATAAGTGTCTTTTATTATGTTAATAAGGTGACTTTTGGACCACACCTAAGGATAGGGGCTGGTTGCCTGGAGAATCAACTGTGTGATTTGAGGGCTGGGACCTAGCTCTGGGGAGAGGAGAAAGCCTAGAGGTTGAATTGATTGCCAGTGGCCAGTGATTTCATCAGTCTTGTCTATATACGGAAACCTCCATAAAAACCCAGAAGGACCGGGTTTGGAGAGCTCCCTGGTAGGTGACATGTGGGGAGATTTGGGGAGACAGGCATGTTGAGAGAGCACCGAAGTTCTGTGCCCTTTCCATACCTTGCCCTGTGCATTTCTTTCATCTTGCTCTTCCTGTGTGATGTGCTTTGTAATTGACTGGTGATCTAGAGAGAAAAACTTTGCTGAGTTTAGTAAGCTGTTCTAGTGAATTAACCTAGCCCGGGGTGGGGGGCAACCTGGGAACTCAGATTTATAGCCAGTCTGTCAGAAGGACAGGTGATAACCTGGACTTGTGATCGGCATCTGATGTGGAGGACAGTCTTGTGGGACTGAGCCCTTAACCTGTGGAATCTTTTTTTTTTTTTTTTAATTTTTTTTTAACGTTTTATTTATTTTTGAGACAGAGAGAGACACAGCATGAACGGGGGAGGGGTAGAGAGAGGGAGACACAGAATCGGAAGCAGGCTCCAGGCTCTGAGCCATCAGCCCAGAGCCCGACGCGGGGCTCGAACTCACGGACAGCGAGATCGTGACCTGAGCCGAAGTTGGACGTTTAACCGACTGAGCCACCCAGGCACCCCTAACCTGTGGAATCTAATGTTGTCTCTGGGTAGATGGTGTCAGAGGTGAGCTGACTTTAGGACACCAAGCTGGTGTCAGAAAATTGGTTGGTGCTTTGCAAAAAACCTCTACATTGATTGGGTGTCAGAATAATAGGTTGGGACTTGGTTAGAGGAACCTTGGTGATTCTGGAGCTGCCAGGTTATGAGAAGGAACATGATTATTCTACATTTTCCTTCATCTCAAACACTGATTACTCATGTTCTGTCTTGTAAAGGCAACGTTTGAGGTGGTGGCTTTCAAACTTTTCATACAAGATCCAAGTAAAAAATAGTTCATTTTGCTACCCTCTCCAGAAATAAAAGATTCGTGAAATAAACCTTTCATTCACTATATGCAGTGGCTTGGATATATTTTATTATTTATTTCATTGGAAAACACTGATGCCCATTAAATTGATTTAACAAACCACTAATGTGTGGAGAGTTGCAATTGAAAAATAGTTCTGGATTAAGGAGACTATCATTTTTCTTCATAGTTGCCTATTATTCCTTTTACGGTTTAACTTTCTTATAGAAGTAATCTTCTAAAAATGTGTACAGTGTAATCTCATTGTGTATCAAGTTGTCCTGGGAACTGTGTCTTCCCTGTGCACACACGTAACTGACGAGGTTACTGTATGACTTTTTAGCATGTGTATTCACTGGTAGAAACGCAGACTCCAAAGTATTTTGTTGATTTGGAAATACAGTTAAAACCTTGCCAAATTGGGTATATTTTATTAAGTAGCATATATTTCCAGAAGGGCCCGAAGTTCTGAAAATGTGTTGTTTTTCTTCAGATTTCTGCTCATTGGGATCAGTAGATGTAGCTTATTTGTAACACCTAATGCTACTCTTAATGGTGTGCATCTTGATCTGGTAAGATGTACTTAACCAACTGGACAATTTTCTAATTTGTACACGCCGGGAGTGCGTTTAAGCTAACTTTACAGGATGCTGGGTAATACTTCTCTTTGTGATCTATTTCCCTGGAAATCATTGCCGTCTCAGAATCAGTCCTATGCAAGTGAGTGTGAAGATTCTGGACATTTTATTCTTTCTGTGATCTCTGTGTCTCTCTTTGGTTAGTGGAATTATTTTGACTATGAAGCACTGTTTTCTCTGTTGCAAATTAGCTCTACTTCTAGCGGTGAGAAAGATATCTTTGAACCAATTGGATTTCGTATTCTGCTTACTACGTGAATTCTAATGATCGAGCTCTTTATTAAGAAAAGAAAGATGAAATTGAAAATATTTGAAATGGAATACTTGGTTTTGCTGTAATACTGTTTATTTTATTTGCAAAAATAAACTGTGCTGAATATTTTCACTAAATATGAAAGTGAAGGGGACCTTTTAAAAGGTTTCTTAATTTGATGGTTATGTGCTGATTGAAATAGCTGCAAAAATAAACCCATACAGATGGTCCTATATATGGAATTAAATATTTCAACTTTGGAAGGTTTTGGAGAGCTGCTTCTCTGTAAGTGAAGAGGGATAATGGTTTATGATTCAGGCTATAGATAATGCACTCATTGTTTATACCTACCTGTCGTTGGTAGTCATTCTGAAAGAAAAGCATGGGAAGTTGTAACTTCTTTTTATTCTTAAGGAGTAGGTGGGTGGCTTATGCCCCTAAACTACAGGATTTGCCTTGAGAAGACAAGGGATGTTTAAAAATCATGAAACCACGGTTATCACGATTATCATGCAATCAGCCCTCGGCACTTCTTAAATGGTAACAGATTACTTTTTTCTGAGAATTTTATATTTAATGTGATAATCTTGCTTTGGGGTCCGTCCATAGTGACTATTCTTACAGCACTTTACAGTTAGCAAGAAAGTATTTGTAGGCTGCTTCATGCAAAATGAAGAGGGAATATTTGGCTCAGTCTTTGAGCAAAGATTTATGGATTGTAATTTATGCATATTTTATTCATGCTAACATTCTCTTGCAGGAAAGTCTCTCTGTGTCCAGGACATGACTTTTACTTGGCTTAATTAAACTGGGCTTAAAATTAGTTTTTAGTGAATAAGCTGTCTTGACAAATTACTAAAGTAGGTTCTTTGTTGGATGGACCCAAAATAGTACTGGTGTCATGCTGTGCTTTCTTGTCTTGAGTGGCTCTGTGTCAAGATGTCTGACCTTCTCAACTTTGGAACATAGTGTTGCTCATGCTGAAAAGATCAGGAAGCCACAGACAGAGGAACAGAGAAAGATAGTAGAAGCTTATTTGTAAAATGATGGAAGGTATCGGTTAGGTTTTTTTTTTTTTTTTTTTTCCTGTGGACTTACTGTGTCACATTAGGACACTTTTCTAATCTGATCCTCAAGCTGCTGGTGCATTTACAGAACTCCTTTGGTCTCAGGCAGACAACTGATTTGAGCACTTGGGAAGAACGGACTGGATGGGGTGGTGGTTTTTAGCAGCAGTTCCGCGAGTGATAACGGAGCATATTTGTACTCATCAGTCTGTTATCATATACTTCTTATTCACCTCCCCAGTAGTTTCATGCCTTATGTTCCTATTTGTTCTGAATAAATTTCCCTTCTCAGATATGTAAAGATTAAACTGATCTGCTTCACTGTGTATTTAGGGACACTGTGTTTCCCATTTATCACCTGCTGCTAATCTTTAGCAGTAAAATTGGATTGACATTTGTTAAAGGGTGTTTTGATCTATCTTTGAAAAGGGTAGTAAAGAGTAATTAGTCACAGTAATGGCTTTTTATTTTCATTTTGTGTGCAAATTTAGGTTGCTGAAACAGATTCTAATGTTGTAATGGTGGTAGAAAATTCTTTCCTTAGTTTCATGGTTTGTTTAAACACTTGAAAGTCTGATGAATCCTGATCTCACGGGTTTGTGAGTTCGAGCCCCGGGTCGGGCTCTGTGCCGACAGCACAGAGCCTGGAGCATGCTTGGGATTCTGTGTCTCCCTCTCTCTCTCTGCCCCTCCCCCGCTCATGGTCGGTCTCTCTCTCTCAAAACTAAATAAACATCAAGAAATAAAAAAAAAAAAATCTGACGAATCCTTGAAGCATTTGTAAATTTAGCAGCCGTGAAAACTAGCCGCCTTTTCATTGGTAGCTCCCAGGGCTGGCACCAGCTCCAGTCCTACACAGTGTTTTTCTATTCTTCCTTTGACCCAGAGGTTGGGCTCAACCCTGTCAGTAGAAGGACTGTCTACAGCTCTGAGGTTTGGGCCACTCAGTTGAAATCAGCACTCACGATACAAAGTCAGGGCATTGGCAGTGTGACTTGAGACCAGGATTGACGTTTCTGTGCCTCAGTGACTAACAGTCAACACGAAGTCCTGGGAGGGAACAAAATGTGTGTGGGAAGCAGACTGCATCAAAGGACAGGTAAGACTCTGGTGCTAAGCTGATAGAACATGCACATTTATATGCTGAGCATAAGTGATGATTCTGGGTCAGGCATCCCATTCTGCCCCTCTGTGCTTCTAAAGCCCCACCAAGAGCAAGGCTTCTCTCTTCCCCAATCAGTTGCTTCTTGGAGAGTTCTGACCAGGTTTACCATTCCCCATCATTCAGCTTCGAACTCTTGGGCTGTTTAGTGTATGTACCCTTCAGCCCAGATCTGCTGGCCACCATAGTCCGGGCCTAGGATTCTCTCTGGGCCACCTTCCCTGCCAGTTCGACACTCCTCCTGCCTCAGTCTGATGTCCCACTTTACCCTTGTGTCTTTGTGTCTGTTGTCAAACTTAGGGACATCTCTCCAGTTTCTTTCATAATAAGAGTTGTAGGATTTCAGAGCTCTCAAGTTTTCTTGTGTAGAGGCTCATCTTGGAATCGATGTTCTTGTTTTAGTGGCAGTGGCTTACCGTGAGTTTTATGGGATAGTCTTTTAAAACAAAAAAAATTTTTTTTTAATGTTTATTTATTATTGTGTGAGAGAGAGAGCTTGAGCAGGGGAGGGGTAGAGAGAGAGGGAGACACAGAATCCAAAGCAGCCTCCAGGCTCTGAGCTGTCAGCACAGAGCCCAACGTGGGGCTCGAACTCATGAACTGTGAGATGATGACCTGAGCCGAAGTCGAACACTCAACCGACTGAGCCACCCAGGCGCCCCTGGGTTAGTCTTTAATAATAGTTCTGCTACATTATTGAACAGAGAGATCTTCCATTTTGACTAAGTGTTGCAGAGAACTGAAGCTTGAGCCTACTGTTTTACTTGTGATCGTCTGAAGAGTTTTGTATGGATTTGCTTCTGCCTTGATACATTTTGAACCTTGTCTCTTCTCCACTTCCCACAAACATCATCACCGGGTCTAGCAGGACACATAGAGCTCCAGCCCTGTGTATTTGTGTCCTGATGCTGAGTAAGTGGATGCAGTAGGAGTATTCCCAAAAGGTCATATGCCTTGATGGCTAGCATGACAGAAGTGACTGCATACATATGTCCCACTAAACCCAAATCAACCATGTCCCCAGCACAAATTCCCTTTATCTAGATCTCCCAAAGGCCCACCAGAGCTACCCCATTGAAGGGAAAGTGTGAAGTCCAAGTGAGAAGACTGCTCTTAACAGATGGTAGTTAAAATATCTTTTGCAAGTTCTAGAAAACCCTATGACCATGTGAACACATTGCTAGACCTCCCAGGACCTTGGAAGGAGCCTGTGCAAGAGAGGAGACCTGAGCATAAGTTTCATTTGCTTCGTAAAGTGTCTCAGGTGATGTCTTACCTTCCATGGTAGAAAAAGATCTCTGGGTCCTATCTGAGTGCAGTTATAAGTAATGCATGGAAGGAACCTTTCCAGTATGCTCAGTATGGATGTCTTTTGTTTTTCCTATTGTAGGAAAGCTGTGGAAAAAAAAAAAAGATTCATAGAAGGGAAGCTAAAATGAAAGGGGGTGATAAATAGGGTTCCTAAGAAAACACGAGAGTTCAGACTGTTTAGCCAGACAGAGGACAGGTATTTAGAAGTACTTAATTTTACTGGGTTTTCTAGATTCCAAGAAGTACTTCTTTTCACATTTTAAATGTTTTTGGTCAATGTACACTTCACAGATGTATATAGGCAAGGTTGTAGTGTTTCCCTCTTCCTCCCCTCTGAAAATTTATTTTATTTTATTTTAATTTAATTTATATGCTTTAGTTAATTTATTTTTTTAATTTTAGAGAGAATATGAGTGGGACAGAGGGGCAGAGAGAGAGAGAGAGAGAGAGAAAGAAAGAGGGAGAGAATCTTAAGCAGGTTCCGAGAGAGAGAGAGAGAGAGAGAGAGAGAGAGAGAGAGAGAAAGAGGGAGAGAATCTTAAGCAGGTTCCACTGAAAAGTTATTTTAAAACTAGTAATACACAGGAACCTGGGTGGCTCAGTCAGTTAAGTGTTCAGCTCTTGATCTCAGTTCAGGTTATGATCTCATGGTTCCTGGGTTCAAGCCTCACATGGGGCTCTGCACTGACAGTGAGGAGCCTGCTTGGGATTCTCTCTTTCCCTCTCTCTCTGCCCCTCCTTTGCTTGTGCATGCTCCCTCCCTCTCTCTCTCTCTCTCAAAATAAATAAACTTAAAAAAAGAACAGATGATACAAATGAAAACGGTGTCTTGCACATAAAGTCTTGCTACAGAACGACTATTGTTCACTATCTTCATTTGCTAAAAAAGGAATAATTTAGAGAAAATGGGTTAAATAATACAGGAGAGCTTGAGACCCCAGGAGTGCTTTCTTAATGATAATATTAGAACAGTGCACCAAAAGGAGGTATAGAATTTCAGTCTCTGAAGCTGTATAAAATATGACTAAGAGCTTTTCATTTTAAATACACTGGGAGTTGAAATCTCGCCATGGTTTGGAATTCTTCCTTTCACTTAAGAAAGACTCAGAATAGAATGAACTTTGCTATAGTACCTTGTAGACAAAAATCTCCTTAATTATGTCCCTCATGCACTGCCATCTTACTAGTTTATATTATTCAGCTCTCACCCGGCGTGTTTGCACAGGCCTTACTCTTAAGTATCTTTTTTTTTATTTTAAATTTTTTTTTTTAACGTTTATTTATTTTTGAGACAGAGAGAGACAGAGCATGAACGGGGGAGGGTCAGAGAGAGGGAGACACAGAATCTGAAACAGGCTCCAGGCTCTGAGCTGTCAGCACAGAGCCCAACGCGGGGCTCGAACTCACAGACCATGAGATCATGACCTGAGCCAAAGTTGGCCGCCCAACCGACTGAGCCACCCAGGCGCGCCTTAAGTATCTTACGTAGTTAACACCATTAACCTCCACGCCGATGTTGAATGCACTGCCTTCTAATCTGACGGCCCCAGAACTATCACAGCCCTGTCACTGCAAGGGCTGGAACACCAGAGAAATTAATGACTGTGGGGCAGTCTCATTCTTTTACCCATTTCTTCTAATGACATGCCATCAAAGGCATAATTTGAGAGACGCTTGGATGTAAATGGGACTATACACTTTTTTTTTTTTTTTAATTGGAAGATTCTCAAGGAATCCACTAAAGTCTTCAGACTTAGTCCTGGACAGTGACATGTACCATGTAACATGTTTTTATCTGCAGAAAGTTCTGCGGGACAGCACTGCTCTTAGGAGTTACGTTAGATCTAACAGCCTCTGTTGACTACTTAATAATCACATATGGGTCTCTAGGGTTTGAAAATGACTCTGTCCCCTCCTTTATGTAGAGCTGGCATCCAACCTGAATTCCCACATCAGTCCTGCATTTCTTCCAAACTTGGTGTCAGACTTTCATAATCACTTTAAAACTTGTCTGCATTTTCACTCCACTGTCTTCCCCTATCTGAAAGCACTCCACTGTGAGCCCTCTTGCCACCTGTCTAATTCATACCTCATTTCAACTTACTTATGCTCCGTATATGCTGCTTTATATTATTGAGCAGCTTTTTGTTAACTTTTTGGAAAACAGGGACCAGACCGATCCCTGGTTCTCTGAATACGCTTTTGCATTCAGTAAATGCTTAGTGGACATGAAGATGGTCCGCATCACAGGTGGACAAATTGCCACCTGAAGAAAGGCCAAATCTGGCCCATTCCCTGCTTTTGTAAATAAAGTTTTATTGAAATGCAGCCACACCCAGTTACTTACTTATTGCCTATGATTGCTTTTGCATTGTGATACTGAGAAGTTATAGCAGAGACCAGGTGACTGGCAAAGCCTAAAATATTTACTGTTCAGCCCTCCACCAGAAAAGATTTTCCTTTCTCTGCTCTACATTTGCAACACTTCAGGCTTTCACAACCGCATGTCTTAGAACTTGGAAGTCACAGAAAAAATCAATTAATATGCCTAAGTGAAGTAACTGTGATTACTCTTCATTAATGCATCTGCTTGAGTATTATTATAAGGTTGCATATAATTATCATTAACATTATGGGAGTTAAACACATGTTTCAGGGATGGAATAAATTTCCAAGTGCTCATTCCTTCAATTGGTAAAACAATGTTTGACTAAATCTTACATTACTAATTCTTTTTTCTGCCTAATAAGGTTGTTTCATTGAGATGGAACAAAGCATGGTAATTACCAACCTTATATTCCCTTCTTTTTAGCTTATCTCTTTTTAGTGTATTTGCCTTGATCTTGTAAAAACATTCTAATCATAGTATAAAATTTGCATCCTTAAAATATGTGTTCTTAGGTTAACTCAAAGCATCAGATTTATTTAAATTAATATTTATTAAACATATATGATACTGATTAGAATACCTATAAATTCAAATTCAACATTGATTCATTCTTTTTTAAGTATTTTGTTTTACCTAAAAAAATTTTTTTAAATGTTTTATTTATTTTTGATACAGAGAGAGACAGAGCGTGAGTGGGGGAGGGGCAGAGAGAGAGAGGGAGAGAGAATCTCAAGCAGGCTCCATGCTGTCAGCACCAAGCCCGACACGGAGCTCAATCTCACAAACCATGAGATCTGAGCTGAAATCAAGAGTTGGACGCTTAATTGGCTGAGCCGCCCGGGTGCCCCAACATTCATCCCTAACAAAACTTTGATTGAGCTTTGTACAGAGAATTGTATCTTAAGGATTTGGCCACAGACCAGTAACAAAAAATTAAAGTATCAGGAGAAAAGCAGAATCACATTTCGTGAAATAAGCAGTTCAGAAGAAGTCTCTGAAAACACGGAGGGTAAGACTATGAAATCAGATTCACAAGAATCCAGTCTTATTCCTCATCAGCCTTGACCATAATGACCAACAAATGGTCCTGAGACGTCACAAAACATGGTGCGGACAGGACTGTGGTCCCACTCCCCGGGTCCTCTCTGGCTGCATTAGGATGCTGTGGTCCAGGTTAAGGTACAAAGTCTCTAAGGAATGCCTGTGGTACATTAGGATGCTGCTTCTCTTAGGAAGCATTTCCATTTGTATTCTGGTAGCATAAACAATTTATGTCACTTATTTCCCAAGGGGCTGTACTCCCTAAAGTCAAGGATTCCAGATTTGTTTATTTATTATTATTGTTAAATTTTTTTTTACATTTATTTATTTTTGAGGGACAGAGAGAGACAGAGCATGAATGGGGGAGGGGCAGAGTGAGAGGGATACAGAATCTGAAGCAGGCTCCAGGCTCTGAGCTGTCAGCACAGAACCCACTGTGGGGTTTGAACTCATGAACTGTGAGACCATGACCTGAGCTGAAGTTGGATGCTTAACTGACTGAGCCACCAGGTGCCCCAAAGATTCCAGATGTATTAACCATAACTAATTCTAGACATATTAGGTATATCCTGCTAAAATGATTCCATAGGTAAGGACTCTTCTGCTAATAAACACCGTTAGATTTTTTTTGTCAAGCAATCTGACACTAGTTGTTTATAAGGAGCATTGACCAGGCTAGAACTGACCTCTTTCTTCCCTAGGAACATTTTCACACCCCAGTCCTTCCTGCTTTGCAAAAGGAGAAAATGAATTGTAGGCTTACTGCCAACCATTTCTTCCTAGTCTCTCTCTCCTTCGCCTTCCCCTCTTCCCCACTTCCCCCACTACCCACCACCACACCCCTCTTCCCCCCTCCCCCCCTTAGAGACTCTCATGCTGTGGAAGGTGGAGAGGGAGGCAGACAATACAGCCATGTCAGTTAGCCTGTGTCCTGAGTTTTTCGTTTGTTCTTTTTTCCTAATGTTTATTGAGATTTGTGGATGTGCCTAAATTGAGTGTGATTCTTGTACTTATATTTTCAGAAAAGGAACAGAAGTGTCCAAGTGAATCTTTCTGAATTTCAGTCCTCATTATGTCATTGCTTTTTCAGTATTCTTGGTGCCATTCCTTGGGGTGTAGTTTAAATATCTTAACCCACCCTTTCAAGGCAATTCACAGTCTGGTCCCAACTTATTCTTTACAACTCTCTTGGTTTTAATTTTACTAAAGAATCCTCCTTGACAACAAGGTGGAACCACCCTTACCTTCAAGACATCTATCCTTCCTGTACCTTTGGGTGACTTCTTTCTTGCTTGCTCTTATCACCCAGTCTATCTGAATGTAACTCCTCTCTCCACTCCAAATTAAATCTCACCTGCTTTGCCAAACTGTTTTTGGCTATCAGTTTATAGCAGGCTCTTTTATTTTACTTTTAAAAAAATGTTTGAGTATAATTAACACATAATGTTATGTTAGTTTCAGGCGTACAACAGTGATTCAACAACTCTATCCATTATGCTGTGCTCACCACAACTGTAGCTACCACCTGTCACCATACGAAGTTGTTGCAAAATCATTGGCTACATTCCTTATGCTGTACCTTTCATCCCGGTGACTTACTTATTCCATAAGTGGATACCTAGTAGGCTCTTTTCTGAAATACAAGTAGTTACTGTTTGTGTTTGTCACCTGAAACTTGCTTGTCTTTCTCCCTAATTAGATTGTGAGCTCTGAAGGATGGGTGCTGTCTCAGGTACAGAAGGTGCTTAGGTACAGTACTGCCAAAATGAGTCTGCATCTACTAGGAGTTGATCCATGTGTCAAGAGACTACTCTAACAATAATAATAATACAAATATGGGCAAGGTCATCTTTTTCAAGTTGGTGAGATACTTGTTTTCAGTATGTGGTTTTGTTTTTAAAATCATACCTATCAATCCTGTGTGAGGCCAGCACTCAGCAGCACAGTGGGTTAGGGTGAGGACTCTAGCCAGTACAGACATGAGGGGGCACCAGAATCACACATATCTGGCCCTCAGCAAGTTACATAATCAATTCCTCAATTTCCTCTTCTGTAAAGTGGGGGTAATAATTGTATTTACTGCATGTGGTTGTTGTGAAAATTAACTGACTAATGTGTGCAGTACATAGAACAGAGCCTGGCACAGAGCAGAACTGCTGCTGCTTTTTGCTGTTACTGTCATTGTTGAAGTAGGAAAACGAACGTTTTCCTTTAAATGTCCTAAAGTGAAAGTCCATCTGAAAGACAGGTTGTTAAGTTTTTTGGGGAAGCTAGCTATGTCCTCAAGAGATGTTGACTATTTGAGGATGAATTCTGATGCCAGGAAATTTGTGCTACCTAAATGTAGGAAATCTCAGGGTGCACTTATTTCCAGATCAGCCACATTTTCTATCACCGAGATCTTGTCTGACTAGGACAAGTTTTCCCTCCATTAAGCTATCAGAGCCCAGAGGTGGTAATGAGGGAAATTGCTGATGCTAGCTTGGCTCTTGCAATAATAATGAGCAACTTCAAAAGAAGAAGGATAAGTACAAAGTAACAGGCTCTTGGCTTTTTTCTTTTTCTTTTTCTTTTTTTTTTACCGGTAAAAAGACCTAGTGTAGAGAGTAATAAATAGGGGAAGGAAAGAAGCATGTGGGTAATGGATCTATATTCACTTTAGGTAAGGAGAAGTGGTAAAGGAGGGGAGTGTCTCAGAGCTTATAAAGTGTATTTATCATTCTGTAAACTTCTAGGAATTCAGTAACAGTCACTTTATAAATGCAGAATGTGGTAAGGAGGATAGGTGCTACCAGGTCAATTAATTCAACGAGACTTTTCTGATTAGTCTTTTAAGAGCCAGATTTTGAAACTGTGACTCTTAGGAATAGAAATGCGTATTAACTAGTGAGATGGAATGTTACTTTCGTGTAGTTGTGAGAGGAACACAGACATAAGTGGTTAAAAGTAAGATCCTGTTTTCCTATCAAATCAGCAAATCCAGATGAGAAGATAATGTTCAGCATGCAGTGTAAGAGGCACTCTGATTATGTGGTTAATGGCAAAGTGAATGGATAAAACCTTTAGTTAAAGCATGATAGCAATGTGTTTTTAGATGTAAAAGAAAAACAAAACAAAACAAAACAAACCCTTGCTCTCCCTTCTAATGAATTTACTATTTTGAATCTACCAGAGAAATAGAGGATCATCACACTTGTCAGAATGGCTAAAATCAAAACCACAACAGGCAGGTATTGGTGAGGATGTGGAGAAAAAGGAACACTTGTACACTGTTGGTGGGAATGCAAATGGGTGCAGCCGCCATGCAAAATAGTGTGGAGGTTCCTCAGAAAATTAAAAAATAGAACTACCCTATGACCCAGCAATCACACTACTCGGTATTTACCCAAAGAATACAAAAGCACTAATTTGAAAGCATACATGCATCCGTTTGTTTATTGCAACATTATTTACAATAACCAAGATATGGAAGCAGCCCAAGTGTCCATCAACAGATGAATGGATAAAGAAGATGTGTGTGTGTGTGTGTGTGTGTGTGTGTGTACTCAGCCATAAAAAAAAAATGAAATCTTTGCAACAACATGGATAGAGCTAGAGAATATAATGGTAAGTGAAACAAGTCAGTCAGAGAAAGACAAATACCATATGATCTCACTCGTATGTGGAATTTAAGAAACAAAACAAACAAGAAAAGGGACAAAACAACCGAAGAAATAGACTCTTAACTACAGAGAACAAACAGAGGGTTATCAGAGGGGAGGTGAGGGGGGGATGGGAGAAATAGGTGAAGGGGATTGAGAGTATGCTTCTCTCTCTTTTTTTAAAAAAATTTTAAATGTTTTTATTTATTTTTGAGACAGAGAGAGACAGAGCAGGAGCAGGGGAGGGGCAGAGAGAGAGGGAGACATAGAATCCGAAGCACGCTCCAGGCTCTGAGCTGTTAGCACAGAGCCTGACACGGGGCTCAGACTCACAGAGTGTGAAATCATGACCTGAGCTGAAGTCGGACGCTTAACCGACTGAGCCACCCAGGTGCCCCAAGAGTATGATTCTCTTGATGAGCACTGAGTAATACACAGGATTGTTGAATCACTATGTTGTACACCTGAAAAATAACACTGTATGTTAATTATACTGGAATTAAAATAAAAATAAAATTAAGAGACATAGAAGATCAGATAAATAATTATACATAAGAAAGTTAATTGAATCATCATTTGTTATGAAAAGATGGAAACCATCAAAATTTCCACCAATATTAGAATTACTAAGTTGTGTGGTAACCATAAAAGGGAATATTATACAGCTACTGAGTTTGGATTGGAGAAGAATATATAGTAAGTTTGGACACATTGGTGATTTAATATTGACTTTAAAATGGTATACTTAGAATGTGTATATAATTCATACAAAGTTATAAGCACAGGCCATGACTGGGTGAAAATACAATGAGGGGTTATCTCAATCTGGTTGAATAATGCGTAATTTTAGATTGCTATATATACATTATTGAATTTTTTAAAAAACTGTATTACTTTTTTTATACTTAAAAAATGTTTAATGTTTATTTTTGAGAGAGAGAGAGAGAGAGAGAGAGAGCGAGTGAGTGAACGGGGGACAGGCAGAGAGAGACACACACACAGAATCTGAAGCAAGCTCCAGGCTCTGAGCCATCAGCACAGAGCCCCACGTGGGGCTCAAACCCACAAATCATGAGATCATGACCTGAGCCGAAGTTGGATGCTTAACCGACTGAACCACAGGCGCCCTAAAAATGTGTTACTTCTATAATTAGAAAGAAATGTTATTAGATAATGAACAGCTATTTTCTCATGTCACCTGAGCCCCCCATTTTAGGGCTCTCTAATGGCCCAATGTCCGTGTAATCTAACAAAGGCAATGCCAGCACTAAGTCTAGCCTGCCATGAGACAGGTGTTCTATAAATGTCCCTTGATTTAGAATTCATCTCTAGGAAGGTTGGACCTAATGATTTTGCCTTTCTCTGTCAGCAACCAAAAAAAATAAGAATCGTAATAGAGAGTGTTACTTTTTTTAAAAAATTTTAGTTTTAGAGAATCCTAAGCAGCCTCCATGCTTAGTGTGGAACCTGATGTGGGGCTCAATCCCACGACCCTGAGATCATGACCTGAGTCGAAATCAAGAGTCAGAGGCTGGACTGACTGAGCCACCCAGGAGCCCCAAGAGTGTCACTTTATTTTTTTTAATGTTTGTTTGTTTATTTATTTATTTATTTATTTATTTATTTATTTATTGAGAGAGAGAGAGAGAGAGAGAGAACACATGTGCACTCCCATGGACAGGACAGGGACAGAGAGAGAGAATCCTAAGCAAGCTCGGCATTATCAGCACTGAGCTTCGTGCAGGGATCTCGATCTCATGAGCTGTGAGATCATGACTGTAGGCAGAACAAAGAGTCAGACGCTTAACGGATTGAGTCACCCTGCCCTGTGTCCTTTTATTTTTTTAAGCTAACATTCAGAGGGGACTAAGATGGCAGAGCAGCATGGAAGTTCTCAGCTTCTTTCATCCCTGAAACACAGCTCGATCAGCACCAAACCTTTTTGCACACCTAGGAAATTGATCTGAGGATTAACACAATAATCTGCCTAACTTGAGGCACAGAACTCGATAGATAAGTGGTGCAGGGAGGTGAACTGGTGGAGAGAGAAGCTGCAGAGGGTAGGGAACTGATTTTGTGGAGAGAGGACAGAGAAAGGGGGAGAGTGTGGCCCATGAGGAGAGTACAGGAAAAGCACTCCCCCTGAAAGTAACTGGAGAGAAAGAGAGAGAGAGAGTGGAAACACTCACAAGGGACTGAACAAGAAATGTGCTCCCCAACACCGTTGATGGAGAGAAAGGAGAGGGTTTCAATACCATTAGGACTCTATAGGAGAGCACAGAGTTGGAAATTCTGGAGCTCAATACCTGGCAGTGCTCTGGTGTGGAGGAAGGGTGAATCCCCAGGGTGAATCCCCAGGAGCAGGCAGCGAGGTCTCAGGGGTTCATGGGGCACACAGGGAGAAGCTGTTCCCCTGCTTGGAGGGCATTTGGTAGAAGCCATATGGCCTCCCCATGCCAAAGGTCCCAGCAGACCCTGGAGAACAGCCACGTTTGCTGGTATTGGGACAAAGATGCCACAGTGTGTTGAACCCTGGCACCAGCTCTGTGTTGTGATTGTTCCTAATCTCCGAACCTTTGCCGTTGTGCAGTGGTACAAACTTTTTCTGGGGCACCTGACCAAGGCTCAGTGAGACCCTTCCCCCGAGGGTCAGAGTGGGTCCAAGCAGCACGGTCCTCAGAAATGAGGGGTTTGGAAACACAGCCCCATCTGAGATAGAATTCAGGAGGGAGGTACCGCCTGGCAGGCTGGCAACTTAGACATGGACAATGTAAAAATGGGCAATGGACAGAAGCCTGAGGCAGAGGAGGGATGCTTGATTATGAGTGGTTAAGAGTACAGAGTTCCTGTGCCAGAAACTAGGAAGCTGGGTGACACCATTATCACCTCTTCTGGGAACGCATGTATGCACGCAATGCACGCCGGACCGATCCACCCTGGTAAGCTAAGCAGCGCTGCCTAGTGGAGAACAGAGACTTTACACCAAGCCCCACCCAACTGCGCCTTCCAAGAACATGTCCTAGACCACCACAAGTCTCTCTACCTGCTTAGTGTACGGACTAGAGAGTGCTTCATAGTTTGAGTTCTAGGAGACATGGGATGTAACTTCATTCGGGTTTCATCCTGTTTGCTGGTTCATCTATTCGTTTTCTTTCTTTTTCTTTGCTTTTGTTTAAATTGTTTTTTCTTCTTTTCTTTTTCTTGGATACAGAAAAAGAAAATTTTATTTTTATTTTCCTTTAAAAAATTTTTTTAATTCTTCTCACTCTTTTTAATTTTTTGTAAATTTTGTATTCTTTCACTTTCTTCATTTTATTTTATTGTATATGTTTTTAAATTTTTCTTACTTTTTTTTTCTTTGCCTTTTTTCTCTATTCTGTTAAGCTTCTTTCAACAACCAGACCAAAACATGCCTAGGATTTAGCTTCCTTTATTTGATTTTTTTGTGTTTTTAATTTTTTAATTTTAATTTTATTAATTGTTTCTCTTCCTCCAAAATGACAAAATGAAGGAATTCATCCCAAAAGAAAGAATAGGAAGAAATGACAGCCAGGGACTTAATTAACACAGATATAAGCAAGTTTTCTGAACTAGAATTTAGAATCATGATGATATGAATACTAGCTGGAGTTGAGAAAAGCATAGAATCCCTTTCTGCAGAGATAAAAGAAATAAAATCTAGTCAGGACAAAATTCAAAAGGCCAGAAAGGAGTGGCAGGATATATTCAATGTGCTGAATCAGAAAAATATGCAGCCAAGAATTCTTTATCCAGTGAGGCTGTCATTCAAAATAGAAGGAGAAATAGAGTTTCTCAGACGAAAACTAAAGGAGTTCGTGACCACTAAACTAGCCCTGCAAGTAATTTTAAGGCGGACTCTCTGAGGGGAGAAAAGACAAAACAAAACAAAACAAAACAGACCAAAAGCAGCAAAGACTAGAAAGGACCACCAGAAACTCCAACTCTACCAGCAACATAATGGCAATAAATTCATATATTTCAGTACTTGCTCTAAATGTCAATGGACTAAACACTACAATCAAAAGACATAGGGTAATAGACTGGATAAGAAAACAAGATTCATCTATATGCTGTTTACAAGAGACCCACTTTAGACCTAAAGACACCTTCAGATTGAAAGTAAGGGAATGGAGAACCATTTTTATGCTAATGGTCACCAAAAGAAAGCTGGAGTAGCCATACTTATATCAGGTAAGGTAGATTTTAAAGTAAAGACTGTAATAAGAGATGAAGAAGGACATTATATCATAATTAAGGGTTCTATCCACCAAGAAGATCTAGCAATTGTAAACATTTATGCCCCCAATGTGAATGTACCCAAATATATAAATCAAGAAACTCATTGTTAATAATACCATAATAGTGGGGGACTTCAACTCTCCACTTACAACAATGGACAGATCATCTAAGCAGAAAATCAACAAGGAAGCAATGGCTTTGAATGACACACTGGCCAGATGGACTTCACAGACACATTCAGAACATTTCATCCTAAAGCAGCAGAATACACATTCTTCTTGGGTAAACATGGAACATTCTCCCAGAATAGATCACATACTGGGACACAAATTAGCCCTCAACAAGTACAAAAAGATCAAGATCATACCATGCATATTTTCAGACCACAATGCTATGAAACTCAAAATCAGTCATGAGAAAAATTTGGAAAGGATTAAACATCCTACTAAAGAATAAATGGGTTAACCAAGAAATTAAAGAAGAAATTAAAAAGTACATGGAAGCCAATGAAAATGATAACACAACACCCCAAAACCTCTGGGATGCAGCAAAGGCGGTCATAAGAGAAAAGTTTATAGCAATCCAGGCCTTCCTAAAGAAGGAAGAAAGGTCTCAGATACACAACCTAACTTTACACCTTAAAGAGCTGGAAAATGAACAGCAAATAAAGCCCAAACCAGCAGAAGACAGGAAATAATAAAGATTAGAAATCTTTATATCATTATATATTTATATCTTTTTATCATTGATATCAAAATAAAAAACAGAACAGATCAATGAAACCAGGAGCTGGTTCTTTGAAAGAATTAAAAAAATTGATAGACACCTAGCCAGATTGATCAGAAAAAAAGGAAAGAACTGAAATAAGTAAAATCAAGAATGAAAGGGAAGAGATCACAACCAATACTGCAGAAATACAAACAATAATAAATTATTATGAACAATTATATGCCAATAAATTGGGCAATCTAGAAGAAATGGAAAAATTCCTAGAAACATAAAAACTACCAAAACTGAAACACAAAGAAATAGAAAATTTGAACAGACCCATAACCAGTAAAGAGATTGAATCAGTAATCAAAAGTCTCCTAAGAAACAAGAGTCCAGGGCCGAATGGCTTTCCAGGGGATTCTACCAAACATTTAAGGAAGAGTTAGCACCTATTCTTTTGAAGCTATTCCCAAAAATAGAAGTGGAAGGAACTTCCAAACACATTCTATGAGGCCAGCATTACCTTGATTCCAAAACCAGACAAAGACCCCACTATAAAGGAGAATTACAGAGCAATTTCTGTGATGAACATGGATGCAAAAACTCTCAACAAGATACTAGTCAACCAGATCTCACAATACACTAAAAGAATTATTCACCATGATCAAGTGGGATTTATACCTGGGATGCAGGTCTGGTTCAATATCTGCAAATCAATCAATGTGATACATCACATCAATAAAAGAAAGGACAAGAACCATATGATCCTCTCCATAGATGCAGAAAACATTTGACAAAATACAGCATCCTTTCTTGATAAAAACCTTCAAGAAAGTAGGGATAGAAGGATCATACCTCATGATCATGAAAGCCATATATGAAAGACTCATGGCTAATATCATCCTTAATAGGGAAAAACTGAGAGCTTTCCCCCTAAGGTGAGGAACATGACAAGGATGTTCCCTCTTCCCATACATTCCAATACAGCATAGTATTGAAAGTCCTGGCCTCAGCAGTCAGACAACACAAAGAAATAAAAGGCATCCAAATTGGCAAGGAGGAAGTCAAACTTTCACTCTTTGCAGATGATATGATAATCTATATGGAAAACCCAAAAGATTCCTTCAAAAAACTTCTAGAACTGATCCATGAATTCAGCAAAGTCGCAGTCTGTATAATCAGTGCATAGAAATCGGTTGCATTTCTATATACCAATAATGAAACAGCAGAAAGAGAAATCAAGGAATCAGTCCCATTTACAATTGCACCAAAAAACCATAAAATACCTAGGAATAAAACTAACTGAAGAGGTGAAAAATCTATATACTGAAAACTATAGAAAGCTTATGAAAGAAATTGAAGAACACACACACACACACACACACACACACACACACACACACAAAATGGAAAAATATTCCATGTTTGTGGATTGGAAGAACAAAGAGTGTTAAAATATTGATACTACCCAAAGCAATCTACATATTCAATGCAATCCCTGTCAAAATAACACCAGCATTCTTCACAGAGCTAGAACAAACCATCCTAAAATTTGTATGGAACCATAAAAGACCCTGAATAGCCAAAGCAATCCTGAAAAAGAAAACAAAAGCTGGAGGCATCACAATTCTGGATTTCAAGATGTATTACAAATGGAACAGAATAGAGAACACAGAAATGGACCAACAAACGTATGGCCAACTCATCTTTGACAAAGCAGAAAGAATATTCAATGGCATAAAGACAGTCTCTTCAGCAAATGGTGCTGGGAAAACTGGACAGTGACATGCAGAAGAATGAACCTGGACCAGTTTCTTATACCATACACAAAAATGAACTCAAAATGCATGAAAGACCTAAACGTAAGATAGGAAACCATCAGAATTCTCGAGGAGAAAGCAGGCAAAAACCTCTTTGACCTCTGCCACAACAGCTTCTTACTCCACATGTCTCTGGAGGCAAGGGAAATAAAAACAAAAATGAACTATTGACCTCATCAAGATAAAAAGCTTCTGCACAGTGGAGGAAACAATCAGCGAAACTAAAAAGCAACTGACAGAATGGGAGAAGATATTTGTGAAGGACATATCAGATAAAAAGTTAGTATCCAAAATCTATAAAGAATTTATCAAAGTCAACACCCAAAACCCAAATAACCCAGTGAAGAAATGGGCAAGAGACATGAATAGACACTTTTTCAAAGAAGACATCCAGATGGCTAATAGACACATGAAAAAAATGCTCAACATCACTCATCATCAGGGAAATACAAATCAAAACCACAATGAGATACCACCTCACACCTGTCAGAATAGCTAAACTTAACAGCTCAGGCAATGACAGATGTTGATGAGGATGCAGAGAAAGAGGAACCCTTTTGCACAGCTGGTGGGAATGCAAACTGGTGCAGCCACTCTGGAAAACAATATGGAGGTTCCTCAAAAAATAGAACTACCCTATAATCCAGCAATTGCACTACTAGGTATTTATCCAAAGGATACAGGAGTGCTGTTTTGAAGGGGCACATGCACCCCAATGTTTATTTAGCAGCACTATCGACAGTAGCTAAAGTATGGAAAGAACCAAATGTCCATTGACTGATGAATGGATAAAGAAATGGTGTGTGTATATATATATACACATACATGATGAACTATTACTCAGCAATCAAAAAGAATGAAATCTTGCCATTTGCAACAATGTGGATAGAACTAGAGTGTATTATGCTAAGCGAAATAAGTCATTCAGAGAAAGACAAATATCATATGACTTTACTCATATGAGGAATTTAAGATACAAAACAGACGAACATATGGGAAGGGAAGCAAAAATAATATAAAAACAGGGAGGGGGACAAAACATAAGAGACCCTTAAATACAGAGAACAAACTGAGGGTTGCTTGGAGGGGTTGTGGGTGGGAGGATGGGCTAAATGGTCAAGTGGCATTAATGAGGACACTTGTTGGGATGAGCACTGGGTGTTATGTGTAGGAGATGAGTCTTTTGATCCTACTCCTGAAATCATTATTGTATGCTAACTAACTTGGATATAAATTAAAAAAAGAAAAAAAAGGAAATGATGAGACTGAAAAGAATAGACATGTTGGAATACCTCGAAAAGAGAAATGCAATGTTGATAGCAAATGAGACATTAAAAAAATAATTCAGTAGAATCTCTAGGACAAACAAGCCACATAACAAAGGACTTAAAATGGCATATCACTTGATTCTTCAGGCATTATGATATAAATACTGATAATTTCCTATAAAAATATTAAAACTTTATTGGGAAAATGAGAAAGGGAGGTGGAAGAGTAGGCAGAAGTGCATGTCTAAAACTGACCAATTAAGAAATAATAAGGACAAAATGTTCAGAAATATGAAAGTAACTGCCTAAAAGGATAAGTAATAGCATTACAATTGATAAAAGTATTTGTCTTTTAAGAGCAGGATTCAAGTGCAGTGGATTGGGGACTGTTATACTCTTTTGTTTTAAATATGGGGCTAATCAAGCAGACTTGAAAGAGAAAGAAAAAAATAAAAGAAAGCTAAAATTCAATGGGAGGAATTATGGTCACAATAAGTGGTGGAAGTTAGACTTTGTAGAAAAGCATTAAAAAATTATCAAGGGCAAACATGAATATAGCTGTTGAAAATTGAAAAATGACATGTATTTAGGAATTAATCATCAAACATTTATTGAATGTCTTTTATGTACTTGGCACTGTGCTAGAGATCCAAAGATGAGTCAGATATGGCCCTTGCCCTCAAGTTCAGAGTCAAGTGCTAAGAGACATACACATGCGTGAGTCATTAAGAGACCGTATGGTAAGTCCAGTAGCAGAGGAATGTCCAGGTTGTTATGGTGACCAGAAGAGGGACGTTGATTGAGGCTGGAATGAGTAAAAGGAACTCTGTCTGGAAGGGGATGATGAAGAGAAGATTGTTAATTTTATTTTATTATTAAAAAACCTTTTTTAAAGTAAACTCTACTCCCATTGTGGGGCTTGAAAACTCATAAACTTGAGATCAAGAGTCGCATGTTCTATGGACTGAGCCAGCCAGCTGTCCCTATGATTGTTAAGTGTTTTTTGTTTTGTTTTGTTTTGTTTTGTTTTGTTTTGTTTTGTTTTGTTTTGTTTTTGAGAGAGAATGAGGAGAGAGGAGGGGAGGGAGAGGGGCAGAAAAGAGGGAGGGAGGGAGAGAGAGAGAGACAGAGAGAGAGAGAGGGAGAGACAGAGAACATTAAGTAGACTCTACACCCAACACAGAGCCTGAATCTGGACCTGATCCCACAACTGTGAGTTCATGATCTGAGCCGAAATCAAGAGTCAGTGACTTAACTGACTGAATTACCCAGGCGCCCCTCGTTGTTAATTTTAAATCAGTATGAGTGAACTAGATGAAGGAGAAAGGGAACGATTATTCCAGAGAGAAGGAAAAGCAAGAGCCAAGGCATAGAGTAAAGACCCATCCCCATAGAGAGGGGTGAGGGAGTGCCAGTTACTGGAGTGTAGAGGCAGAGAGTGGTAGGGGTCAGGCTGATGATATAGGTATGGAGCAGTCAATAGTGCCCTCAGTGGTATCCTAAGGATCTTAGACTTTATTTTTTACTCAATGGCCATTCACGGGCTTTAAAGCAGAGAGTCCCAGCAATAACACTGCTAGGAATTTACCCAAGGGATACAGGAGTGCTGATGCATAGGGGCACTTGTACCCCAATGTTTATAGCAGCACTCTTAACAATAGCCAAATTATGGAAAGAGCCTAAATGTCCATCAATGGATGAATGGATAAAGAAACTGTGGTTTATATACATAATGGAATACTACGTGGCAATGAGAAAGAATGAAATATGGCCTTCTGTAGCAACGTGGATGGAACTGGAGAGTGTTATGCTAAGTGAAATAAGTCGTACAGAGAAAGACAGATACCATATGTTTTCACTCTTATGTGGATCCTGAGAAACTTAACAGATCCGTGGGGGAGGGGAAGGAAAAAAAAAAAGAGGTTAGAGAGGGAGGGAGCCAAAACATAACAGACTCTTAAAAACTGAGAACAAACTGAGGGTTGATGGGGGGGTGGGAGGGAGGGGAGGGTGGGTGAAGGGTATTGAGGAGGGCACCTGTTGGGATGAGCACTGAGTGTTGTATGGAAACCAATTTGACAATAAATTTCATATTTAAAAAAAAAAGCAGAGAGTCACCATGAAATTTGCAAATTAGGAAGACACTTGGCTACAGTGTAAGGCATGTGGCTTATAGGTATGAATGTAAAGGCAGGAAGAGGAACCAGTTAATGGCTGTTGCAGGAGTTGACCTAAAACATGAAGGGAACAGGACAGGAAGAAGGACGAAGACCGATAGTGGGATCGATAAAAGTAGGAAGGAAAATCCAGTATGTTTTAATACCAGTTTGTTAAAAGAATTTTTTTTTGCCTCGTATAGACAAAGGCACATAGAAAATCACGACTGTAAGGACTTGTTAAGACTCTAACATCACTGATGTTAATAGTGATTCTTTTTAGGTTGTAGGAATTCAGGAACCAATGCCTTTTTTTCTTCATGTATTTTGCTTTGAACACGGATTACTTTTATAATCAGAAAAGGAGCATGTCCTTTTAAGAACAGTAGGAGAAACATAAAAGAGAGTACTGGGGTTAAGATAAGTCGGGTTTAGGGATCAGACTGCTATAAAAAGGAATACCATAAAGTATTGACAAAAAATAAGTGAAATGCGGCAATCACAAAGGGACCAATACTGCTCGATTCTACTCATGTAAGATATTTAGAGTAATCAAACTCAGACAGCAGTAGAATGGTGCTTGCCGAGGCTGGGGGTGGGGGGGAAGTGGGGAGTTGTTTAATGCATAAGGAGTTCCAGTTTTGCAAGATGAAAAAGTTTTGGTTGCACAAAAATAGGAATATACTTAATACTTCTGGACTGTACATTTAAAAATGGTTAAGATGGTAAATTAGGTTATGTGTATTTTACCATAATTTAAAAAAATGTGTGACAGGGACACCTGGGTGGCCCAGTGGGTTAAACATCCAATTTCCGCTCAGGTCATGATCTCATGGGTTCATGGGTTTGAGCCCCCTCATTGAGGTTCTCTCTGTTCCCCTCTCTCTGCCCCTCTTCCGCTCGTGCTTTCTCTCCCTCAAAATAAATAAATAAAGTTAAAAAGAATTTTTTTTTAAAATGCAGGACAAACCTTCATTTTATGGTTATCTCTGGAATACTGCTGCATATAGAAGCAGAGATACATCATGAATCCAGGGGTAGGGTTTTGCTGGCCAGTGTAGAAAGGTAGTGGGGGGTGCTGGTAAGAGTGATTTACATGGTCAGTTAGTTCTGGGATAGGGGATAGATAGGGAAGGAATAAGAGGTTAGAAGGGGCCCTTGAAGAGTAGGTATGTTGGGAAGATGCTGAGTTTGCAACCAGAGATGAGTTTGTAATCAGAGAATAGGAAATAGAAGTTGAAATACATTCTGTGGAAGTGAGACTTAGTTACGTTCATTGTAAATCCAATTCTCCTGTTAGAAAGGAAACTCTTTAGAGGCTGGCTGGAATTACTCGTATTTGTACTTTGTAATAGTGGAGGGAATGCGACTAAATATTGACCAAATATGCTCAATAAAATTCTTTATCAGTTGAAGAATGTGTGTATATTGAGTCTCACATATTTGGAAGTTGCATCCCACACATCAAAAATGCTTTTTGCCTGCCTGTCTTTTCCTTCTGTGGTCTTACTCTGAGCCCCAGATTGCTGAGGTGTTTGCCAAGTAGGCTCAGAATTCATATGGTCCATTACCATCCCTTCTTGTTTTCTGTCTAAGGGGAATTGGTATTCCACTGAGATTTAGGGGAAATATTACGGATGTTGACTGCATCCTGTAGCTTCTGACTTAATTAATGGCTTTTGGGTAGGAGTTGGGCATTTCTATTTTAAGCAAACTCCTGGGGTGATTCTGATTCACCCCAGACTTGCACAACTACTACTTGGGAAATACCAATTTTGTCTTTCTAACGTCAGAATGACCTTGCTGTATTTGCCTTTGCTATGTAAACCATTACCCAAAGTTGCTAGACTAGTTAAAACTATGTCAGAGGTACCCAGAGAAGTTTGGAGTAGAGTCTGGAATTCATTTTCTTCTTTTACTATGAAAATGCATGTCAGCAGGATACTAATATGGGCCTTTTTTCTTAAAAATGCAAACAAAGCAAAGGTATGCGCTATTTCATGTGTTAGATGAGAAGTCAACAGCATTAACCTCCCTTTAAAAGTGTAGATTAATTTTCTCCACATTGAGGAAATAGTCATTTGAAACCATGTTATTTATAAGAAAAGCTTAATTATGAAAAGGATGCTATAATTTAAAAGACTGTGAAGACATAACATGCTTCATTAAATTTTGTGAAATGCTTTTTCTTTGACACAAATTATAGCAATGTTTGGCCTGTATTGTCTAAATTATTTAATAAACAAGATGTAGAAAAAAGTTGCTAGATTTATATCATTATTTGGATTTTACAAGTACAGAGTACGAGCCAAATGAGCTTAAATTTTATGGTCATTTAAAAGAAATTTCAAGAAGCTTTAAAAAATTGATTAATGTTTTCCAGGACTGCCAATAGCATTTGCTTTTATTTTCTTAGATATGTGTAAGAATTTGCTTTTATGTCAGAAAGGTTAAAATGAAACATATTCATTCTTTTTGTTGTTGTTGTTGCGTGATTTTATTGTAAAATAAAATACAGGTACAGAAAACCATACCAAACAAATATATAGTTTAAAGAAGGCAAATACCATTGTAATTTACCACCTGTGTCAAGAAATATAACGTTATATCTTCGGGTCCTTCTTTGTACTGAGTTTGTAGTAATTATTTCCTGTGTTTTTATTTTTTTATTTTTTTCAGTATATGAAGTTTATTGTCAAATTGGTTTCCATACAACACCCAGTGCTCATCCCAAAAGGTGCCCTCCTCAGTACCCATCACCCACCCTCCTCTCCCTCCCACCCTATTTCCTGTGTTTTTAAAAAATAGTTTTTTTTTTTTAACGTTTATTTATTTTTGAGACAGAGAGAGAGACAGCATGAACGAGGGAGGGGCAGAGAGAGAGGGAGACACAGAATCGGAAGCAAGCTCCAGGCTCTGAGCCATCAGCCCAGAGCCCGACGCGGGGCTCGAACTCGCGGACCGGACCGCAAGATCGTGACCTGAGCTGAAGTCGGACGCTTAACCGACTGAGCCACCCAGGCGCCCCTAAAAAATAGTTTTATCATGTAAATGTAGCTCTAGACACTATAGGTTAGCTAATTTAAAAAAAATTGATCTCTTTGTAAAATCTTTTAATCTAGGGCAACACTGTTCAATAATGGGAGCCACATATGCAATTTCAAAATTTCTAGTAGTACAAACAAGTGGAGTTAGTATTAATATATTTTATTTAACTAAATATATCCAAACTGTTACAATTTCAACATGTAATCAATATACAAATTGTGGAGATATTTTACATTCTTTTTTCTGGGAGGGGTACTAAATGTTTGAAATCTGGTGTGTGTTTTACACTTACAGCACATCTTAAATTATACTGGATTTGGCCGGTTGGAAGCCCCTTTTAGCTGGCTCCTCTGTACTTGTAACTTGTGTTACCCCTTTTTTTTGATACTTCCTTACTTTGTAACATTCAGGATTTTCCAAACTCCTCTTGTACCTGCCCTGTCCCAACCCCAAATCGGCCATTTCTCTCACGAGCCCGGGTCCCTTTTAAAGGGAGTGGTTTAACAAACTAAGATACGGGTGCTGGGTATGTGCGTTGCTCCTGGGGTGCCTTTGCTAGGTGGTCAAAGCTAGGGGACACATGCGTGTGTGTGTACATGTGTATGCGTAGACTGATACATACACATAGAAGCATGCACACAGGTTCATGTATACATCTCTACATACTTTTTTAAATATAGTAGTCATGCATTCACACCAGTACTTCCAATTCCAGTCTATCCCCACAGGTTTCTTTCTTGCCTTCTCCTCTTCCATACATATTTGTATGTTCCTTCTTTCACAGTGAGAATGCTGGAACTCAGCAGTATAACTCATCTGATGGAGTTTCCACTCTGCTTATCCCATTTACCACTGCAAAAAACCCAAACTTCCTAGAAAGAGCTGAGGATTTATTTGCTGTTTTCACCCACAATTCAGAGTATATAGTCACATACGGCATTTATAAATTTCTTGAATTAGTTCTTCCTCCCTCCCCCTTTAGCAGGGTTATGGTATTCACTTGAAATCCAAAGGAGTATGTTTGTTTGTTTTCAGTTTTAGGTATTTCCTCTCCTACCCACCGTTGCTGATTTAATTATATGTATAACAGTGCCATCTTCCGAAAGTTGACACTATGTAAGAGGTACCCAGAGAAGTGTCCCTTCCTCCTATATCTCTTACACTTGGCTTCCACCACCCCTTGTAGGTAACTTCCATAACCGTTTTCTAGCTTATCTTTCATACATTTCACGTTGTCATGATGGGCATATATATGCTTTCTTATTTTCTCTTCCTTCTCACATACTATATCCAGAACAGGAAAATCTATAGAGACAGAAGGTACATATGTGTTTGTCTGGGGCTGGGAGACTGGGGGCAAATGAGGAGTGTCTGCTGATAGGTACAGGGTTTCTTTCTGGGATGATGAAACTGTTCTAAAACTGTGGTAATGGTCGCACAGCTCTAAAGTTACTAAACACCATTGAATTGTGAAGTTTAAATGGGTATGTATAGCATGTGAATTATATCTCAGTAAAGATGTTGTGTGTTTTAATACCTAAAAACATTTTTTTAATGTTTATTTTTGAGAGAGAGAGAGAGAGAGAGAGAGAGAGAGAGAGTATGAGTGGGGGAAGGGGCAGAAAGGGAGGAGTCACAGAATCTGAAGCAGGCTTCAGGCTCCAAGCTGTCAGCACAGAGCCCGAACTCATAAACCGTGAGATTGTGACCTGAGCAAAAGTCTGACGCCCAATTAACTGAGCCACCCAGGTGCCCCAGATGTTGTGTTCTTTTCTTTTTTTTTTTTTTTAATTTTTTTTTTTAACGTTTATTTATTTTTGAGACAGAGAGAGAGCATGAACGGGGGAGGGTCAGAGAGAGAGAGAGAGGGAGACACAGACTCTGAAGCAGGCTCCAGGCTCTGAGCTGTCAGCACAGAGCCCGACGTGGGGCTCAAACTCACAGACTGCGAGATCATGACCTGAGCCGAAGTCGGACGCTCAACCGACTGAGCCACCCAGGCGCCCCTGTTGTGTTCTTTTTTTAAAGGTAGCATGTTCTATGTACTCTTCTTGCACTTTGCTTATTTTACCTTCAGCCGTGTCTCCTGGGAATCACTTCACATCAGTTCATAGAGATCTTTACTGTTTTGAATAATAGCTGCTTAGTACTCTGTTGTGTGTACATAGTTTATTCAGCTCTTCTTCTGTTCTTGGACATTTAAGTGGCTTTAAGTCTTCTTCAATGATAACTAGTACTGCAGTGAATAAACATACGCTCATGCTATTGGAGACTTCAGAGTACATCCCTAGAAACAGGATCAAAGGGAAAATGCACATGTGGTTACTAGATAATGCCATTTCTCTCTCTCTCTTTTTTTCATTACTTAAAAAAAATACACTTTTTACTTTGGAATAATTTTAGATTTACGGAAGCATTGCAAAGATAGTACAGAGAATTAGTGTATATACCCTTCAGCCAGTTTCCCTGAATGCTAACGTCTTACATAACCATTATCCTTTTGTCAAAACTAAGAAATTAACATTAATACAATATTATTGACTACATTATAGATTTCACTGGGATTTTACCAAATTTTCCACCGACATCCCTCCCTTTTTGATTATTGTGTTAAGAAAACATACTGTGACATCTACTCTCTTAACTTTTCAAGTGTATACTTAAGTATTGTTAACTATACAATTGTATTGTCATAGAGCAGATCTAGAACTTTCTCATCTTGCATGACTGAGACTTTATACCTGTTGAACAGCAACTCCCCCATTTTTCCCTCCCTCCATGTCCCTGGCACTCACCATTCTAAGTTTTCACTACTTTTAAAGGCATGACTGCATTTGGTCAGTCACAGCTAATTTATAACATAAACCCAGTTCTTTATTGAGCCTGTTCTATTTCGCATTCCCACCAGCAATGAATGATTGTGTCCTCCCATAGCCTTGGCAACAGCCTTCATTATCAAGCTTTTCGATTTTAGCCAATAGGAAGGCTGGAAATTTGCCAAATGATGGCTAGTATCTCCTTGTGATTCAAATTAGCATTTCTCTTATCAGTCAAGTTGAATATCTCTTCATATTTTAAGGGCCATCTTTATAATCTTTTTGTGAATTGTCTTTTCATTTTTCTGTAAGATTTTTATTCTTGTTCTTCCTCCATTTTAAAAAACTCTTTGCATATTAGAGGTATTAACCCTTTATTTCTGTTGTATGTTACAAATATTTTCTCCCAGTTTGTTTTGCATATGTACAAGTTTTAATTTTATCCATTCCTCTTAATCCCCTTTATTTATTTCACCTATCCCCCACCCCACCCGTCTCCTCTCTGGCAACCACCGGTTTGTTCTCTGTATTTAAGAGTCTGTTTTTTGTTGTTGTTGCTGTTGTGTCTTCAAGAGTGTTTTTGCTGTCGTTGTTGTTGGTTTGTCTTTTTCTTTGTTCATTTGTTTTGCTTCTTAAATTCCACATATGAGTGACATCGTATAGTATTTGCCTCTCTCTGACTTTTTACTTAGCATTATACTCTCTAGGTCCATCCATGTTTTGGAAATGGCTAGATCTCATTCTTTTTTATGGCTGTATAATATTCCATTGTGTATATATACCACATCTTCTTTGTCTATTGATCTATCAATGGGCACTTGGGCTTCTTCTATATGTGTGCTATTGTAAATGATGCTGCAATAAACATACAGGTGCACGTATCTTTTTGAATTAGTGTTTTCATTTTCTTTGGGTAAATGCCTAGTAGTGTAATTACTGGAACATATGGCAATTCTATTTTTAATTTTTTGAGGAACCTCCATACTATCTTCCACAGTAGCTGTACCACTTTGCATTCCTACCAACAGTGCATGAGGGTTCCTTTTTCTCCATATCCTCACCAACACTTGTAAGATTTTAGCCATTCTGATAGATGTGAGGTCATATCTCATTGTGGTTTTGATGTGAATTTCCCTGATGATCAGTGATGTTGAGCATCTTTTCATGTCTGTTGGCCATTTGTATGTATTCTTTGGAAAAATGTCTATTCAGGCCGTCTGCCCATTTTTAAATCAGATTATTTGGGGTTTTTTTTTTTTTTGGTATTGAGTTGTTTAAATTCTTTATGTATTTTGGATATTAACCTCTTTGTAGATATATCATTTGCAAATATCTTCTCCCATTCAGTACATTGCCTTTCTGTTTTGTCAATGGTTTCCTTCACCGTGCAAAAGCTTTTTATTTTGGTGTAGTCCCAAGAGTTAATTTTGCTGTTGTTTCCCTTGCCTTAGGAGACATATCTAGAAAAATATTTACCCAAAAAGCTTTTATTTTTATGTAACCATACACATATGTATGTATATATATTTTGTATCTGGATTTGATTTGATTTTTTAAAATATTTGTTCATTTTTGCGCGCGAGAGAGACAGAGCATGAGTGGGGAGGAGCAGAGAGGGAAACAGAATCTGAAGCAGGCTCTAGGTTCTGAGCTGTCAGCAGCTGTCAGCACAGAACCCGATTTGGGGCTTGAACTCACAAACCGTGAGATCATGACCTGAGCTGAAGTCAGATGCTTAACTGACTGAGCCACCCAGGCGCCTTGATTTTTTTTTTTTTTAAAGTGAGCTCCACACCCAGTATGGGGTCCAATGTGGGGCTTGAACTCATAATGCTGAGATGAAGACCTGAGTTGAGATCAAAAGCAGGATGCCCAACTGACTAAGTCACCCAGGTACCCCTGGACTTTAAATCATAGCTGGAAAGCCTTTCTCTGTACTCATGCTATAGAGGGATTTACCTACATTTTCTTCTAGAACTTGTTTCATATTTTATATTTAGATGTCTGATGCTTTGGAGTTTATTCTCCTATACAGTTTGAGGGATGGATTTAACCTTTTTCCAAATAACTATCCAGTGGTACCAATCCTGTTTGTTAAAAAGGCAGTCTTTGCCTCAGTGGTTTGAGGTATCTCTCTATCACATGGGTCTATTTCTGGACTTTGTATTCCATTGGCATGTCTGTATGCGTGTGCTATGCACTGTTTTAATCAGAGGCTTTTAAATGTGTTTTGATTCTTCTCACGGCTCTTTAGAGTGTGTTCTTAGCTCTTCTTTTGTGTTTATTTTTATATTCGAACTTTGTAAAGAATCAATCTACCACTTATAAAAGAGCTCAATCCTGACTTGGGGGGATTTCATTAAATACATACAATAACTTCAGGAGAGCAGAGATTTTGCCTTCCCACTACTTGTCTGTAAGTGTAATTCCCTTCCCCTCCTTGCTACTCTTTGTGCTGCTGTTTACTGCTACAGATGCTAATGCACCCCGCCTTACAGTGTTGTTATTTTTGCCTTAAATATCAGTTGTCTGGTCAGGAAAGAAGAGAGAAGAAGAAAAATGGTCTTTTACATCATTCACATACTCCCCTTTTCCAGTGCTCTTTACTGATTTCTGTGGATCCGAATTTCCATCTGGTACCCTGCATGATTTTGACATGTCCTTACCAAGAGCAAGGGCTAGCTTTCATTTCAAGCCTGCTTTCATGTTCTTGAAGTGGTGGGAGAGGACATTCTTGCCTTGTTTCTGATCTTATGAGGAAAGCACTCAAGAAAACTGAGACCGGTTATATTTGTGATCATTTCTTATGACTCAGTGGGCTGATTTTCAGCTTTACGAGAAATGTGCAAACTTTGATGACTTAAGGTAATTGGTAGAGGAGGGAGTTACCGAATTAGATCTCGTCCCAGAATCCCCATGCTTGCCACTTCGCACATTGCAAGTCACCCCACCATGAGGCGTAGGAGATACTGCAGGTAATTTTAATATTAGATTAAGCAAAACATAATTAGGAATGTAAATCTGCCCAAAGCCCCTTATGTTCTGTAATGTGCTGTTCGGTCCCAAATTAATGATGTTTCGGTTGGCTCTATTATCTTCTTCATTAATAGAAAATTGTAGTGTTAACTCCTTGAGAATTAGTATTACTTGGGATGAGTATGACTATTTCTACTCTCCTTAAAACCAATCCATTTTAAAAGTTTAACATTTGGTTTCAGCCTTTAAAAGTAGGCATGGGGGCGCCTGGGTGGCGCAGTCGGTTAAGCGTCCGACTTCAGCCAGGTCACGATCTCGCGGTCCGTGAGTTCGAGCCCCGCGTCAGGCTCTGGGCTGATGGCTCGGAGCCTGGAGCCTGTTTCCGATTCTGTGTCTCCCTCTCTCTCTGCCCCTCCCCCGTTCATGCTCTGTCTCTCTCTGTCCAAAAATAAATAAAAAACGTTGAAAAAAAATTAAAAAAAAAAAATAAAAAATAAAAGTAGGCATGGCTGCTCGTTTTTTTTTTTTTTTTCCTCTTATGTCATTTACATGGTGATCTCTAAACCAGCATATCCAGTCAGTCTGAAAATAGGTGCTAGATTAATGTTTACTACTGAATTTTAGAAAGTTCCTGCCCAATATGGACTTTAGTCCCTGGCCTGTAGGGAGTCCATTTTTTCCTTCAGCCATCAGTGGGAGTGTGGTACGCATGCTGTTGCGTGTCACAGGTCTGGTTGCGTTGATGGATTTGTTCAATTAGGAGTGGAAGACAAGCTTATCCCTTGAAAGAGAACATGAGAGAGCTAAGATTAGAACAGCTAAGCACTTCAGATGGGCAGAACTTCAACTAAGGTGCCCTCTCAGAGAGAGATTAGATTACATGTATGGCAACACGTGCTTGGTAATGTTTGATATTGTACTTTTGCCCTTTTACCAAATATTGCCCTTAATATTCTAGATAATGATTTTGTGAGGATCTCATTTAGATGCCCATATTTAAATAACTTGTTCTGTGAATATTTAACATTTCTCCAATTTTTTTTTAAAAGAGTTTTTTTTTTTTTAAATAAACCTAATTCTAATGATTACTGCTCCATAACTGAGAATTTTTTTAATAGGAAGCAAGAACCACCACTCTACATGGGACACTTTCCAACTATGATCAGTTAAGTTTGTAAGTGGTAAACAGGGAGCAGATGTAGAGGACACTGATACCGTCTCTCTTCTAAAAGACGGGCATGTATTCCTTCACTCAAACTTAACAGTAGGTCCATGAAGTAGATAGTGTAAAATCTTGTTTTACAAATGAGGAAGTTAAGAGGCATTAATTAACTTAATTAAGGTCACAGAGCCTCTGGCTTGTGGGGCTAAGCCTGAGACACCTGTTTCTTTGATTTCTATCACTTCAGGCTGCTTCCAAAGACCCACACAGTTTATGGATTGCTGGGCACCTATAAGTGGCACAAATCTTTCCTGAAGCCTCGAGTTCCTTCCCTTTCCCCTCATCAAATCCAGTTCTTGGAAGATCCAGCAGAAGAATAGTGAACTGGCTTACATTTCAACTCTTGTCTTTCTCTTGTGTCTTTCTGTCTGTACCTCTCTTGCTATATAACTGAACAGGAGCAAAGGAACTATGTGCATCACTGGCTAGTTGTCAGCCTTTAAGTAATGGGAAGCTTGCTAAGATGATTCTTAACTGCTCTTCCAGTTTTCTGTAATTTATAATGACAAGGTGTCCATCTTTTCATATTGCCAGGTAGATGAATATACAGTGACTTTTCCGTGTTTAAATAATACATGCCTTTGTTTTCAGAGCTCTGTATTATTGACCATTGTGTTGAGCTCTTGAACGGTCTCAGTTTGTGGCTCAGAAATTCTTATTTTAAGACTCTTGTCCGGAGGGTGCCTTAGATTTCAAATGTAGTTGATGCTTTTAACAAAGAGATGCTCTCCCATGTGGCCTTGGTGTACTGAATAAAATGTGTCTCTCTCTTTTTAAAAGAAAAATTTAAAACATTTTTATTTATTTTTGAGAGAGAGAGCGAGAGAGAGCGAGAGAGAGAGAGAGAGCGCAAGCACAAGCAGGGGAGGGGCAGAGAGAGAGGGAGACACAGAATCTGAAGCAGGCTCCAGGCTTTGAGCTGTCAGCACAGAGCCCGACGCAGGGCTCGAACTCACGGACCGTGAGATCATGACCTGGGCCGAAGTCAGATGCTCAACCCACTGAGCCACCCAGGCATAGTGCTGTGTGAAAGGCTCTGTAAAATATTTTACCAGTTACATGTATCTCATCAAAAAGAAAATGGGGACTCCTGGGTGGCTCAGTCAGTTAAGCACCCAACTGTTGATCTTGGCTCGGGTTATGATCTCTGGTCAGTGAGTTGTAGCCCCAGTTGGGCTCCACCCTGACAGCATGGAGCCTGCTTGGGATCCTCTCCCTCTGTCTGTGTCCCTCCCCCTTTCATGCGCATGCTGTCTCTCTCACTCAAATAAACAAACAAAAAGAAAACTACAAGCATAGATGAAAATAGCTAGGGATGCTGTTAGGTTTTTGTGTGGGTTCTGGCTCTTCTCCCTTGTTCCTCAAGAGGCGTCAGCTCCAGCTTTTGTCCGCTGCCGTTATGGTGCTGTCTGGTCAGCAGAGCATGTTTTAACCATGTGCTTTGCCTGACACCTAACACGGCAGTGGCACAGGGGTGATTTCGATGCTGGGACCAGGCTTTGTCCCGGGAAGAGTAAGGAACCTTTATTTCACATCTGGAAATATCTCTGAGGGGAAATTTTCATGGGTTAGATTCAGAGCAGTTCAGTTTTGGGAACTGTTCTCACTGTTTTGGCTTCTCCCCTGACTCCGTGTTGTCATGATGATTCATTGGTTTAAAGCTGCTTCTCTTCCCAAAGAGCTCAAAACACTTTAACAGGCAATTTCTGCTCCTGGTATCTGCCCTGAAGTGGGCAAGTGGAGAGCTGAAGTGATGACCAGTGGGTAGGGGCAGAAGAAGGGATGGGTCTCCTCCCGCCTGGTTAGGGTGGCCGTTCCTCTTGGCTAGACCCCAGAGCACTCCATCTTTCCAGATCTGTCTCCCGAGGAGTAAAGGCTCCGGCCCATCTGCAGAATGTTCTTGTGATTCCAGCCTCCTCAGTATGTCCAGTCAGGCACGTCTCCTCCTGGCCTGGTGAGTAAGGCTCCCTTGCGTGAGTTGGGCGTTTTAGGAGGCACATTCTCTCTGTGTCACTTTGTAGTACCCTAGAGCAGAGATTCCTGCCAGTGCCTCGTGAGAGAGGAAGCCCGTGCTCAGCACCACGTTAGCCGTGGGGTAATTGAACACACACGCGTGGTGACACTGGCTTCAGGCCCCAGTTACGTCTGCACAGTTTTCGCCTCTGTGGCCAGTGTGCTTACGGCACCAGGGACAACGCCTTGCGGATAGATAGTGGGTGTGTAGTAAATGTGTTCGCTTCATATTATTTGGATTTCTCTTTTGTTCTCTCCTGCTGGTGATGTCTGAGTAGACACTTTAATTGTTGTCCAGCAAGGTTCACAGCCACCTCACAGCTTCTCACCTCGTCGGTTTTTAACACTCCCTCCAGCTCCCCACTGACAGATCTCCGAGAAAGGAAAGGAATGTGCACCCTTCACAGATGCCAAGGGGACCCCTGAAAGAGACTCATTCTAACAGCAGATGTTTTTTTTTGTTTTTTGTTTTTTTTTTAATTTTTTTAAATGTTTTATTTATTTTTGAGACAGAGAGAGAGACAGAGCATGAGCAGGGGAGGGGCAGAGAGAGAGGGAGGCACAGAATCGGAAGCAGGCTCCAGGCTCTGAGCTGTCAGCACAGAGCCCAACACGGGGCTCGAACTCACGAACTGTGAGATCATGACCTGAGCTGAAGTCGGATGCTCAACCAACTGAGCCACCCAGGCGCCCCTCTAACAGCAGATGTTTTTAATGCTAAAACGAAAAAAGAAAAAAGCCCTAGATATATGTGGTGTTTATAATTTTGTATACCTGGTAAGATTACAGTAATTTTAGTCATTCTAAAATTGTTTCAGTTGAAAGGTGAAATACTTGGATGATTTTTGTAAGCAAAACTTTTTAATGTTTATTTTTGAAAGAGACAGAGTGTGAGTGGGGGAAGGGCAGAGAGAGAGGGAGACACAGAATCTGAAGCAGGCTCCAGGCTCCGAACTGTCAGTACAGAGCCCGACGTGGGGCTCAAACTCACAAACTCTGTGAGATCATGACCTCAGCCGAAGCCTGATGCATAACTGACTGAGCCACCCAGGCACCCCAATATTTAGATGATTTTTAACTGGTGGTTTGATGAGGGTAGGAACAGCCGACAATTTTATCATCTAACTGAAGTTCTTTTTCCTTCTAAAGCCAAGTTGCTAACTCTAAGGAACAGTGTGCTCGTAGTACCTACAATTAAGGAGCTCTCACCTTTATATACAGTAATTTTGTATCTTATAGCAAGCATTATTGTTAACGGGAAGAAAAGATTCTTGCTTTCTTATTCAGACCCTGAACTGTTAATATGTCAGTATTTATTCATGTTACTACTAGTGCCTTAATAGCATAAATAGTATAAAATCACTTTATTATCACAAATGGGCAGGTTTCACATGACAGTATTATGTTTTGGTTTTTTTTTTTTCCCTCTGCATATTTTAATTTTGTCTTTCTCCCTGAATTGCCAGCCTATTACCTAGCTTTCTTCCTCTGTCTAAGGTAGTAAACACAAATTGCCTTCTTCCTTCCTGGATGTGGAGGTAAAGATGTTTCTGTTGTATACCTTTCTGAGGACCCTGGGATCCTGCAAAATTGCACACTAAAGTAACAGGAGAAATAGGGGTGGGAGCAGCCCCCCAGAGCCTATGCAGCTTTGTAACCAGATCACTCACAAACTCAAGCACCAAGAAAATAACTAGTACTTGGGGAGATAATTTGAGGGGCAGCCCAGGCAGGTACTCCGAGTGGCAGAAGGCTGCCGCAGGGGCTATTAAAAATGTACGAAACCCTTTGGTCTCTGAAGCAGCTTCAGAATTGAACAAGAATTACGTGAGGGAAGCTGGTCATGCTTCAGATCTGTGGTGGTGTCACCCCAGACCCACAGACTGCTGCAGTCTGGGCCGGCTTCTCTTCTCCCCTCCAGCAGCCCCCTTTGTGAACCAAGACGTAGACCTCCCGTGTTGGTCCACTAACTGGATTATTTGTCTTAAATTAAAAAAAAAAAAACGATTTGCACAGAAGATTGAAACATTCTAAAATCCATTCATCCATGAATGAATGAACATGTATAGACACACAAAGGAATATTGTTCAGCTTCAAAAGGAAGGAAATTCTGACACATGCTACGGGATAGATGAACCCTGAAGACCTTATGCTGAGTGGAATGAGCCAGTCACAAAAGAGGACAAATACTGTATAATTCCATTTCTATGAGGTTCATAGAGTAGTCAGTTCCCGGAGGCAGAAAATAGAATGGGGGTTTCTGTTTACTGGGTCCACAGTTTTAGCGTGGGAAGATAGAAAGTTCTGGAGATGGGTGGCATTGATCGTTGCCAAACGAGGTGAATATACTTAATGCCACTGAAGGGTACACTTAGATTAAAAATATTTTTTGTGGTATATTTTACCACAAAAATCACTTTTGTGGTTTATTTTACCACAGAAAATTTTAAGATTGATTTGTAAAGTGTACATTGTAGCAGGGGAAGAAGTCTTTTATCTGCTGTGTTGCAAATATTTCTCCCACACTGTCATTTGCCTTTTGACGCCAAAGTTTTTGACTCTACAGACACTTTACACTTTTGGAGTCATACGCATTTTGTAGTATGTTTATAAAGGTCTTCCTCACTTCTAAGGGTGTAAAATATGTTTTCTTCTAGCACTTACACTTTTTTTTTTTTTAATGTTTAAGTCTTTGCTCCATATAGAATTCATTTTTTGGTGTTGGGAATTTTGTGGCTTAGGACAGCGTGGCAGGGATATTACCAAGGCTTTATTATTTTCAAGGTTTATTAGGACTTCAGAAAAGCAATTTTTGCTCCCTGAGGCTTAGGAACTGTTGAATTTTAACTTGTATGGTTGTTGGAATGGAGAGGTGAGGGGAATAAAAGACATGAACTCTGTGCTACTTGATGAATGAATTATGAGGACTTTTATAACATGCTGGCCTAAAGCAAAGTCACATTTCCTTCCTTTTTGACAAGCTGACTTAGCATTTTTTTTTATGTGAAAAATATGGAGCAGAGAGGTTAATAAAGTCCCTTAAGAGACAACATCTCATTTAAAAAGCATAATCCAGGGGCTCCTGGGTGGCTCAGTCAGTTGAGTGTCCGACTTCAGCTCAGGTCACGATCTTGCGATTTGCGAGATCGAGCCCCGCGTTGGGCTCTGTGCTGACATCTCGGAGCCGGGAGCCAGCTTCAGATTCCCTGTCTCCCTCTCCCTCTCTCTGTCTCTTCCCCCACTCGTGCTGTCTCTCAAAAATAAATAAAAAATAAAATATTAAAAAAAAAAGAAAGCATAATTCAGTTTGGAAGCAAAATAACTGACGTTGGTACCCCAGGCTTTCCTCTGAAATATTCCCAAGGCATGTCGTGGTTGCTGGCCTCAGGTGGCTGCCCTTCCGAGTGGAGAGGAAAGCAGGTGGCTTCATTTTCCATCATCTGAGGCTCCGCTCCGAGGAGAGGCCTGGTGAACTTAGTGCCTCGCAGGTGCCAGCCGAGAGCTGGATTTGGACAGGCAGGGACACGTCCTGGTGGCATCTGGAATTTTGATTCTGGATCGGAAGCCGTCCAGATGCCAAAATGGGAGGACACCCCAAGTCTGTAATCATTTTTCTTTTCACCCATGGTTTGCTGGAAAAGTGTGTGGACATCGACAGGAAGAACTGGGTCCTAATCCCCGCTCTACCGCTCACTAGTTGTTTGACACCGGAAAGTCAGCTAACCACTTTAGGCCTCACTTTTTGTGTGTGTAAAATGAGGCAGTTGAATCAGATACAGTACAGCCCCTCAGATAGCTCCAACAGTCCGTGTGGTGCGCTGGCCCAGAGGGCTTCTGTGTCCCGTGGTGTAGGTTCCGTTTCCTCATCAGTGTGTTCCTGCCCCTGCTCAGCCCCACCCATCATGCAGACACAAGAGAGCGGGCACACCCATGCTTTCTGGCGGAGCGGTCCCTGGAAACTCGGACCTACCCTTAGGGAGCTGAGTGGCTTTGCGTTTTGCCCTTAGTCATTTTCTTTTGGTTTGGGCACTTGGGTTAATAAAATCAAACGTAACAACTTACTGTGTGTCTTCATGGATGTATAGAGAGTAATTCATATATAAGAAGTGCTGAGAATCTAGACATACATGCAAGGAAGACAGTGTACTAGAAATAGAGGAAAGAGAACATGCTAAATTATATGCCAAATATAACGAAGGGTGTTGTTGTTTCACTGGGGTCAGTGTGCACTTGGTTGGATCGGGTCCAGGAGTGAAATTTCATTCTCTTTTTCCTGACTTTGAAAGAAAGAATTCCTGGAGGAGGTGAGTTTGGATTTGACACTGAGAGACGGTTAAGTTGTGTGGGTGGTACTACAGACGTTTACTTAACACTGAATTCATGTCAGACACGGGGTAGGTGTTTTACATATTATTTCATTCTGGAAACAGCCCTACGGAAAGAGTGCTACTATCCTCATTTTTCCATTTTCCAATGAGAAAACTGAGGCCCAGAGAGTTTGGGTAACCTCCTCAGGTTTTCACAGCAAGTAAGCAATGAAAAGCAGTGATCTCTGACCTCAAGGTCCATGGTTTTTCTATATATCATGCTGTTTTTCATTCTTTTAGAATCACTGAAAATATACAGTCTCAATATTACATATATTTTTACTAAACGTGTCTTTTTACATTGGATCCCATCTGTGCTTTGAGGAGATTTATAGTTAATGAGGTTATCTAATGCCAAAATTTGGCCAAGTTAAGTGGATCAAGATACCGTATCAATCAAGGTCTTAGTCATAAGCAACTGATAAGAAGTTATAAGAAACTGATTTCGGCTAATTTAAGCAGAAGGGGAATGTATTAGAAATACATTGGGTTAGGTGCTTGGGTGGCTCAGTCGGTTAAGCGTCCGACTTCGGCCCGGGTCATGATCTGATGGTTCATGAGTTTGAGCCCCATGTCGGGCTCTGTGCTGACAGCTCAGAGCCTGGAGCCTGCTTTGGATTCTGTGTCTCCCTCTCTCTGCATATAATTTTTTTTTAAAAGAAATGCATTGGGTTGCTCACAGCCTCTCTGGAAGCATCTGAGAACCAGGTTCAAGCTTGAGGGCTTGGAACAGGCCTCCCGTTCTGTTGAAGAGCTGACCCCGTGAGGGCTTGCTGCTGGTGCTCTGCCCAGGACACTGCGGTTTGTACCAACCCCTCCAACGTTACCGACCTTTTAGAAGTCGGTTATAGTTGCTCCCACCCAACACTAACAATGGAATTTGCATGCTCCCTTATTCTTGTCATTGGTTTTTGACTCAGAAACTAGACATGAGTATTCATGATCAACATGGCCAGTGTGCGTGTGTGTGTGTGTACCCATGTCCTAGAGCAAGAAAATTAGAAAGGGAATATCTGCCATTTTCTCTTTGGTAGTAGGAAGAGGACTCTACTTCATAAGAAAGGGGATTCAGATCTGGTGGCCAAGAGAATGATAAATGGCTCCTGTAGGTGACAGTTGCTTTAGCAATTCTGGGAGGTTGTTGGCAGCAAATTGATCATCAAACCATAAGACAGAATGCTAAAGATAAACACATAAGATTTAGGCAGGAATTATTTTACCTAAAGTAAAAAAAACAAGCACAATTTGGGTTTAAAGAAAGTAAAATGATATTGACTGATGAATGGAAAAATAAAATGTTATAAATATATCCATACAGTGGGATATCTCGAATAGAAAGAAATGAAGTACCAATACATATGGGTACAGGTTTCCTTTCAGGGTGGTGAAATGTTCTCAAATTGATCATGGCAATGGCTGCACAACTGTGTGAATATACTAAAGACCATTGAAATATTAGTATAAGCGAGTGAATTGTATGGATGTGAATTATATCTCAGTAAAGCTGTCATTAAAGAAATAAAGTGAAGCAGGAAACTTTAGGAAACAAGGCTGTCAATTGAGGGGCAGGAAAGGCACCGAAAATATAAATCGTGGCTTACCTTCCATGATCTCTATTTACTTTTTGAAATCTAGTTCGAGGGACTACACTGAGACTCGTTGTAGCCCGAACCCTGGGAAATCTCTGAGGGGAAGGAAGGAGAGGTGTCTCATGATTCCTGATGATGGGGAAACAGTAGGCTTGTCACTGGTAATTAATAGTTGGCCGGTGTTGCCATTTATGAAACTGAACAATTAGAAGTTAGAATTTGATTTAAATTTGTTAACTGTAGCTGAATGTCAAGTTTTAGACCTTAAAGAAATTATACTGTGATTGAAAGAAATAGGACACCAACCTGATATTTTAATTGACTTATCTGGCTATGCACTCAGATGTTTTGTATTTAAAATTAAAAAAAAAAATTGTTTTTCAGAAACGCTATCCACTTTTCCACACTAGAGGTGCTGAAATGTCAGACAGTTGAGAACATGTAGGCACAATGTAGCTTTGTGGGAGAGGTGACCTTCTAGATCCCAAAGGGTTTCAAGGACTCATTTCTGTAGAGCAATTAAAATTGCATAGTCCTAGAAAAGGGCTTTAGAAGAAAAGGAGGAAGGATTCTTAAATACAGACCCAGATGCTAGGATGAGAATACATGCAGTTATTGTGACCTTGGCATTCTCGCTGTGAATGTCTGCACAGTTGCTGTCAGTTACGTTCTCTATTCTGTGTACTTGTTTGCACATGACTTTCTTCTTGTATGTGAAAAATAATCTCAGTATGGTTCAAGGATCTTCAGCTTTGTCACCGAAAAGAATGAGTTGGTTTGTACTCGGGGAACACTTTCTTGGGGAAGAAGAATTACCAAGATTAAGAGAACAGTTTGTCTACAAATTAGAAATCTTACAAAATTTTGTATGCTAGCTTGCAAGTTAACAATAGAAAAGACCTTTACTGAAGTGAATAAATATAAACAATTTGAGTTAAGGTTGCATTTTCCAAAGGGAACCATATTTTAGCACATGAATGAAATAGATTACACATCGTAGCAAGATGTTTGGGCCCCTCTAGCTGTTTCTAGTTTTGGTATTATATATTTTCTGGATCAGTAATTGCTACCTGTGTGATGTGGACAGTCCAAGGAAATAGTCCAGTTCCTATTTTTGAGATATAATTTGTATACAGTAAAATTTACCCTTTTCTGGTCAGTTTTTACAAATGTGTGGTCTGTGGCCACCACCACAGTACCAAGATGCGGTACTTTTCCATCGACCCAGAAACGTTCCTTGTAACCCACTGCAATCCCCTCTCCGTTCTCCCAGCCCCTGGCCGCCTCTGATTTGTGGGTTTTGTCATTTTCAGAATGCCATATCAATGGAATCTTATAGCATGTGGCCTTTTTGTGTCTGGCTTCTTTCCCAGTGCATAATGCATTTGAGACTCATCTGTGCTCTTGCAGGTATGAGTATGCTCCTTTTTATTGCTCATCGAGCTAATTTTTATTGAGTGTTGTTATGCATTAGCTGTTGTGCGAATGCTCCGGCGATACAGTAATGAATAAGGTGGGCACTATCCCTACCGTCTCGGAGTTTGTGGATCAGACAAGTACAAAAAGAAAGAGTATCATTAGTGCTGCAATGGTGCAAGTGCAGTGTATCATGGGAGCACAGAGCAAGAATATTTAACTCACATTTGAAGGATCATGGAAGCTTCCCAGGGGAGCTGCTGCTGAACTCGAGACCTAAGGATGAGTGATTGGGCTGCAAGCAGGTGATGGGAGGGATGAATTCAGACCTGTACCAGCTCATGAGAGTTGGTGGTGAAAAATTCAGGAGCTTTGCAAGCTGGTTGTTGAATCACTGATAGCTTGACATTGGTCATGGTGAGAGTATTTATACCACTGATAGTGTTAAATACCTCGAATTGGGAAGTTGTTTTCTTCTTTAGACAGTCTCCTTGCACACCACACTGGATGGACAAGCATTATAGTCAGGGGAGATTGTTAACTGTGAAAGCAAGAAGGAGCATGGTGTTTCTGCAGAACTGAAATAAAATCAGTAGGGCTTAAGTGTAGAGTGTTGAGGGGAGAACTGACAGCTAGAGAATTAGGTGGGGGCAGATCGTATTGGGGGAGGTAAGCCGTATTAATAAGCCATGATGTCATTTTCTTATTTTAACATCTGTGTCAGTTCTGGCTTGGTTTCAATCGATTGATTATTCTCACTGGGGAGAATTATTCTCCTGCTTTACATGCCAGGCAGTTTTTGATTGTACATCAGAAACTGTGAGTTTTGCCTTCTGTATTCCTGTAAATCTTGGGTAGTTTTGTTCTGGGACACAGGTAAGTTTTACTTGGACACAGTTTGATCATTTCGGTCATTTGTGTAAGATTCTTTGCTTGGGACCAGAGCCATGTTTAGTGGAGAGTTAATTCTTCCTACTGTTGGAGCTAAGACCCTTTGAATTCTCTACTGGATGCCCATGAATTATTAAGTTTTCTAGTCTGACTGGTGGGAACAAGCACTATTCCTTGGCCCTGTTTGAGTATCAGGTAGGTACTGACTGGTTCCTGTAAATCCTGGGTCATTTTTTTCTTGACCTTGAACAGTTCCTCACACGTTTGCAGTGATCACATTCTGGTCAACATTTGAGGGGGACCGTCTCGAGCTCCCGAGAGTTCTCTCTCTCAAGCATCCTCCCTGCTGCAATTCTCTCCTGAAGACTCTATTTACCTCATTTCCCTGGATTCTTACTTCCATGTTCTAATTTCAGGGAGTCTGCCTGACTCTGCCTAATCCCCCCTAGATTTTTAGGCTATTTCAGGTGAAGGATAAGTTGGGTTCCTGGTGTTTCTGCAGAACTGAAATAAAATCAATATTAAATAAATCAATGAAATCATTGATTTTATTACAGCTAAATAGTAGCTCAATCAATCAATCAATCAATAAAATCATTGGCTGGACCTAATATCAGTGGAGGGCAATTAAAGAGAGGTTTACATGGGGGCTGGTGGGATCAGATTTGCTTTTTTTAAAAGCAGTTTGAACTAATTACAAGCAGTTTGAATGTAATTCAAACTGAATGTAATTACATTCAGTTTGAATGTAATATAGAAATAGATTGAGGGTGCCTGGGTGGCTCAGTCGGTTAAGCATCTGACTTCGGCTCAGGTCATGATCTTGCAGTCCATGAGTTCGAGCTCCGCCTTGGGCTCCATGTTGACAGCTTGGAGCCTGGAGTCTGCTTTGGATTCTGTCTCCCTCTGCCCCTCCCCCTCTCCGCCTACTCTGTGTCTCTCTCCCTCTCAAAAAATAAATAAACATTAAAAAAAAATAAACAGATTGTTTTGCTTACCTGTTGGGGTTGCTGGGGACCTGAAAAAAAAATTTTGGAGTTAGGTAAACCAGCTACAGTGGTAGCGCAATAATTCAGTTAAGAGACAGTGGTGACTGGGGTGCCTGGGTGGCGCAGTTGGTTAAGCGTCCCAACTTTGGCTCAGGTCAGGATCTCATGGTTCGTGAGTTCGAGCCCCGTGTCGGGCTCTGTGCTGACAGCTCAGAGCCTGGAGGCTGCTTCGGATTCTGTGTCTCCCTCTCTCTCTCTGCCCCTCCCCTGCTTGTGCACTCTGTCTCTCTCTCAAAAATAAATAAATATTAACACAAATTAAAAAAAGAGATAGTGGTCACTGAAACTAGGGAATCGTCAATATGGATTAACAACAAGTACACATGGGAGAGGTATCTGTGAGGTAGAAAATGTGAACCAAACAGGAACCATAACAATGGAAAAATAGTAGGGTAAGTTTCAGCGACAACAAATCTATTAAAACTCGGTCGGATCTGATTAATAAAATAAAAGATATGGCATACTGCAGAGGCCGAGTAAGTATGAATTCAGAGAGGATGCCCACCAGAGGTCAAATCCAGAAACCTGAGTATGGATATGAAGAAACAGTGACATTAAGCCCTTGAGGAAAGTTGAAGAAAAAAATGCTTTCAGGAAAGGAACATTCTCAGATATTGCGATGCTATAGAATTGGGGCATCCAAAACGTGGCCTGGTTTAGTGTCCAGATACCACTTTTAATCACATAGATTGGGCATAACAATTAGCCTGGAAAAATTATGTGGAAAAATGGATAGTTTAATAATCAATTAAATATAAATTAAACAAGAAACCTTACTTCGTATACTTAATGAATATACGAAATAAGAAACCTTATACTTATTATAATTGTGAACATAAGTACAGAAGTTATTGATAAGGCTTTGGGGAAAGAAGTGAATTAATTTAAAATGTCTTCTGCCTTTTAGTAGACATATAAGTATAGTATAAATTCCAAGAGAGCAGGGACTCTATTTAACCTTCGTATCTCCAGCTTCTAGTCTGGCATGATAGCAGGTACTTAAATACATGTGTAAAAGTGGGATGGACACATTTTAAGTGTATTCAGGTTGTATTCAGTAGATCAGGAGAGCAACATACAAAACTAGTTTCAAAGTATATTTTTATCTTTGGACCCAATAATTGCAGTTTCCAAAAATATCTGTCAAGAATTAAAAATGCCAAAAACCTTAGCATTACGTTGAAGTATGAACCTTGAAGAATTAGCTGTGGGATGAAATACGCATTTGACAGATTAAAAAAAAATTTTTTTTAAAGAGATACAGACCCCATTATTCCAACTATGCGTGTTGTTTCACTTTTAGTTAGATTTCTTTTTAATGTTTTTATTTATTTTTGAGACAGAGACAGAGTATGAGCAGGGGAGGGGCAGAGAGAGAGGGAGACACAGAATCTGAAGCAGGCTCCAGGCTCTGAGCTCTCAGCACAGAGCCTGATGCAGGGCTCGAACCCATGGACTGTGAGATCATGACCTGAGCTGAAGTCGGACGGGCGCCCAATCGACTGAGCCACCCAGGCACTCCAACTTTTAGTTAGATTTTTGGTATTCGCTGCCGGTGGAAGGATAGCAGTTCAGTTGCTTGCCTGCAGTCTTTCCTGAAGCGGCATCTCTTACCAAAAATGAGGAGTAAGATCCTGAGAAAGGCCTGTCGGTGCCTTCATGTTCTGTAACCACACTCTCCAGAGCAGGCTCCTTCTGGGGATCTGAGCTCTGAGAAGAGCTATTTAAAATTCTTGGCTTCAGGGTTGTTCCGTCTTCCCACTCTTTTCTGTTTGAGAAACCTTGAGAAGGAACTCGGTATCACTGATGGAACACTGTGATCATACCCTCTTCCAACTGCTTCATTGATGTATTGCACATTTGGTGTGAGCCAGAAGTTGCTGATCAGAGGTGCTGTTTAAGCAAAGAAAGGCTCCCGTGGGGTGCAGACTTCTTCCTGCTGTTCCAAGATATCTCAGGCCATCTCTGTTTTCCTAGTAGTAGTGACCACAATTTTTACTCAGGAAAGATAAAGCACAAAAAGAACAAAAGTAAGTTTCTAAAGGATTTATACGAAGTCTTTATGTGTTAGGAAAACTGGCGTAAAAGCAGAGAATTCTCAGAGAAATACTGCTTTCTAATACAAGCAAGGCAACTTTGTGTGCATCTCGTCCAGTAATAAAATTTCCCCTGGGGATCAATTTCTAAAACTTGCTTCCTCATAACAAAGGACATCTTTAAAATTTATTGTTTTTAACGTTTATTCATTTTTGAGAGACAGAGACACAGTGTGAGCGGGGGAGGGGCAGAGAGAGAGGGAGACACAGAATCCGAAGCAGGTTCCAGGCTCTGAACTGACAGCACAGAGCCTGACGTGAGGCTTGAACCCACAAACCGTGAGATCATGACCTGAGCCGAAGTCAGATGCTCAACCGACTGAGCCACTCAGGCACCCCACAAAGGAAATCTTTTAAAGCGATGTTTTCTAGTAAATATTTTAGGACTTCTTCCCTTTTTATTTTGTATTATTTTTTCCAAGTTTGTTGAGAATTGACAAATATATATATTTAAAGTATACAGTGCAATGATTTGAGACACAGTTGCATTGTGGAATGATTTGTTTGCTGTGAGAACACTTAAGATCTGCTTTCTGCAACTTACAAGTATGCAACAAAAATTTATTTCCTCATAGTTCTGGAGGCTAAAAGTCCAAGGTCAGGATGCCAGTTTCTGATGAGACTTTCCTTTCTGACTTGCAGATAGTTGCCTCCCTTCTCACTGTGTCCTCATGCAGCCTTTCCTTTCTTACACTCCTGGTGCCTCTTCCTCTTCCTTTATCCCCAAGGTAGGGTGAGATCAAGGGTCACGTGCTGTACTGACTGAGCCAGCCAGGTGCCCCTCTCTTCCTCCTCTTACAGGCCCACCAGTCTTATTAGGACCCTGCCCTTATGACCTCATTTAATCTTAATTACCTCCTTAAAGGTCCTCTCTCCAAATATAGTCTCATGGAAGTTAGGGTTTCAATATATGGATGTTGCGGGGGAGGGGAGCAGGGGAGTGGGCCACTGTCCAGAACACAAAGACTTTTTTTTTTTTTTAACATAAACACAGTACCATTATCACACCTAAGAATAGTAACAATAAACCATATCAAATATTTAGTCAAAGCTCACCTTTTCCCAATTACCTTATAATTTTTCTTAATGTTTATTTATATTTGAGAGAGGGAGAGAGACAGTGCACCAGCAGGGGAGGGGCAGAGAGAGAGAGAGAGAGAGAGAGAGCAGGAGACAGAATCTGAAGCAGGCTCCAGGCTCTGAGCTGTCAGCACAGAGCCCGACGTGGGGCTCGAACTCACAAGCCATGAGATCATGACCTGAGCTGAAGTCGGATGCTCAACCGACTGAGCCACAGGCGCCCCAATCTTATAATTTTTTTTTTATTAAAGCCTCAAAGTTTTCTCTTACTGGTAGTCTGTGGGAATGTCTTTGTATTATTTAATGTGCGTTTATTTACTGTGTTCTCAGCATCGTTCTAAGCACAATGAGGAGCTGAGTGCCCGTGTCAGAAAACCGTAAGCTGAGGTGAACCTCAGTTTCTCCAGTGAGTGACCACACGACAGTGCCAATTTCCTTCACCTCACATGATGCCTGACTTCTAGATACAATACAGTGTTATTAACCATAGCTACCATGCTGTACGTTAGGTCCCCAGAATTTATTCTTTGTATATTGGAAGTTTGTCTCATTTCCATCTTCCCCCCAACCCCTGAACCAACATTCTACTTTCCGCTTCTGTGAGTTTCTTATTTACATTCCACGTGTAAGTGAGATCATGAAGTGTTAGTATTTCTCTATCTGGCTTATTATACTTAGCATAATGCCCTCCAGGTTCATCCATATGGTTGCAAATAGCAGGATTTTTTGCTTTTTAATGGCTGAATATTCCGTGTGTGTGTGTGTGTGTGAGATCTTCTTTATACATTCGTCTGTTAAGGACTTTCAGATCGTTCCTATATTTTGACTATTGTGAATAAAGCTGCACTGAACATGGGTGTACCAATATGTCTATGAGATCCTAATTTCATTTCCTTTGGCTGTGTATCCGGGAACGGGATTCCTGGATCATATGGTAGTGCTATTTTTAATTTTCTGAGGGACCGCCATGCTGTTTTCTATAGTGGCTGCACCAATTTATACTCCCACCAACAATGTAGAAGGGCTCCCTTTTCTCCACATCCTTGCCAACATTTGTTATCTCTTGTCTTTTGATACTAGCCCTTCTGACAGGTGTGAGGTGATAGCTCATGGTGGTTTTGATTCGCGTTTCCCTGATGATGAGTGATGTTGAACACTTTTGTGTGCACAATGGCCATTTGTTTGTCTTCTTTGGAAAGATGTGTATTCCGGTCCTTTGCCCGTTTTAAACGGAATCATTTGCTTTTTAGCTGTTGAGTTGTATGGGTTCTTTAATAAGTTTTAGATTTTAACCCCTTATCAAATATATGATTTGCAAATATATTCTCACATTCCCTAGGCTGCCTTTTCAGTTTGTTGATTGTTTCCTTTTCTGTGCAGAAACTCGTTAGTTTGATGTGGTCCCACCTGCTTTTGTTGCCTGTGTTTTTAAGGTCTTACCCACAAACATCTTTGCCAAGACTGATGTCAGAGAGCCTTTCCCCTTTCTTTTCTTCTAGTTTTATGGTTGCTGGTATTACATTTAGATCTTTAATCCATTTTCAAGTTAATTTTTGTGAGTGGTGTAAGATAGGGTCCAGTTTCTTTGTTTTTTTCTTTTTCTTTTTTTGCATGTGGCTATCCGGTCTCCCCAATATCATTCTTTGAAGAGACTTCCCTTTTTTCCATTGTGTGTTCTTAGTGCCCTTGTCTAAAATTAGTTGCCTACACACATTTTTTCCTTTTTAGCAATCATGTTCATAGTCATCAGGTCATAAATTTGCACCATCCACTTTCCTTGGGTAGTGGTAATTATTAAAATGTTTCATTTTGAGATCCATTTGAGAAAGTTCCTTTTCATTTTTCTCCAGTTTTGAGGGCAGTGTGAGAGAAATTCCAGTTGATGGTCTCTGTGTCTTCTCTTGCCCGCTTGTTATTTATTTATTTACTTATTTATTTAATTTTTTAGTATTCATTTATTTTTGAGAGAGAGAGAGAGAGACAGAGTGTGAGAGGAGGAGAGGCAGAGAGAGAGGGAGACAGAGAATCCAAAGTGGGCTCCAGGCTTTGAGCTGTCAGCACAGAGCCTGACGTGGGCTCGAACTCACAAACCGTGAGATCATGACCTGAGCCGACATCGGGTGCTTAACTGACTGAGCCACCCAGGTGCCCTGTCTTGCCCATTTGTTTTTAGTCGATGTCTGTGATTTACCATAAGTTCTGAGTGCAAACATAATTCTCTATTTTATGTTTCTGCCCTGTATTTTTGGCAAGCTTCATGAAAATAACATGTTTAATACTTTTCCTTATTTCTTTATCCTCTACCCCCTTTATGTTCTATAGACCATATTTATATGGTCTATAAATATATATTAAATATATATTATTCACATAAATATACATTGTATATTATAATAAATATAGGTAATATATAAATATAAAATACATTATATATCCTATATATATTAAGTAATATGTATATTAAAGTTTTTTCCATCTTATTTAAGTAATCTGTACACCCAACATAGGGCTTGAACTCATGACCCTGAGATCAAGCATTGCGTGCTCTCCCGACTGAGCCAGCCGGGCACACCTAGACCACTTATATTTATTTGCTGATATATTTTTTGTACGTTCACTCATCTGCTTATTCCTTCTCGAATGCATAGATGTACACATTATTCATACAGTGAAGACACATTTGCTGTTTACTGTGTGCCAGAAACTGCACTAGTCCCGGAAGTATGTGACAGTGAAGAGATCTGGCTCTGACAGGTACAGTACTTGAGATAATCACGTTAGCGAAGCTGTCTGTGAAATGCAGACGTGATTTTGGCTTTGTGTGGAGCAAGGTGGTGTGGATCCTCCACGAAGATGAGATCGCTGTGTACCTCAGTCAAACCACTGAACACATACTCTGTTGTGACTCCTTTTGTTCCCCTCAAGGAAGTGGAAAACACTTGCAGTATCGAGGAACAGGACCCTAGGCTCTATCAGTGAGGCAGCACCACCACCGGATTAAGATCAGCGTAGTCCAACGTGAAGGGCACTTGGGTGGATACATGTGGCAAGGTGGATTCTGTGAAGTTTGATGTTGCAGAACACTGGGTGTGTAGGTAGTCGCCTTGCCACGCTACTGTGCTACGAGTAGAAAGCCACCCCTTTTTTTTTGTATGTCATTTTCACAGCCAGGCTTTGTGACCACCCCCCACACCTGCCCCCAGTAATATTGTATGCCAGATGCTCTATATACATAGGTGGTGAAAAGGGGCTGTAGTTGCTCTGTAGGCCTCAAAGGTCATGACCCAAAGAAGATTAAAACCACAGTTTGCACATATTCGCTTTAATTTGTGATGGGAAGGCAAAGCAAAAAACTTGTAAAATTCGAATTACTCTGCCTATCATTTGGCCCTTTAAATCGTAGCTCAGTAGAATGATACTTGAGTGTTTTTCAAAAATAAAAATAAAAAAGGAAAGACAATGTCATGGGAGAAGAAGGCGTGATGGATGCTGATGTTTTTGTTTTGTTTTGTTTTCCATGCAGAAACACATTTCATACTCACTGGGTTGAATAGGATGAAGGAGAGGCAGAGAAACAGATCATTTGAGGTTTACACTGATTAGAATGTGAGAGGGAGACTCTGAGGGACAACATGATGTTCTTAATGAGCCTAATATTATTTTAGAGTTTTCAGCTGAGATCATAATGTGTGTAAAAACAACAAAATAAAATAAAACAGACTTCGTAAGCCAAGAATGGAGAGGGCAATAAAAGCCAGAAATCTGCTGGATGCTAACAGTAATGATCTTGGTATTGGTTAGAAATGGTTTCATTATACTGATTTAGATTAAAAGGCCATCGTTATTTGGATAGTGAGATCTTATATAGTTATCATGTGAAGTGTTTGTATCGCAACAGACAAAAGATGCCCATTTTTATAGTTTGTTAATAAAATAGATTTTTTTAAATTAGAAATTTAGAAAATTGGAAAATTAGAAATTAGAAATTTAGAAATTTAGAAAATTTAGAAATTTAGAAAATTACAAAATGTTTTAAATATAAAACATGATCCCTAAATATTTTCTGAAAGATGTATTTTCAAGTATGTACAAATGAAGATAATTTTTTTTTAAATATGTATAAGAGTACATCTTACTTGAGCTACTGGAATAGGAAAAAAGAATTCCATGCCCAGTGGGTGGCTCCAAGTCACGACCCTGAGATCAAGAGTTGCAGGCCCTACTGACTGCAGCCCTTTCTGCCCACAGGTCCTATCCCTGTGCTTTTATTTATTTTGTTTATTAATCACCTTTTTGCATCAAAGATGTCTTCAAGGATTCTTTCTTGGCCATTGGCTCTGGACCAACCCACCATCACCCCAAAACTTCATCAGATAGGATACAAGCTCCAAGACGGCACAGACTTTGTTTTATTCACCACTGTATCACCCACATCTGGGACTGTAGGATAGGTGGTCAATAAATGTTCAGCCAGTGTATGAAAGAATGAATGAAATTGACAGCTGAGAAAATGGAGTTATCTAAGATGAAACTAGAACCTAGTCGTCCCAACTTTAATTACTTTTATTTTTTTTAAGTTTCTTTCTTTATTTTTAATGGTTATTTTTGAGTGAGAGAGAGAGAGAGAAGGAGAGTGAGCGAGTGGTGGAGGGGTCGAGAGAGGGAGATGTAGAATCTGAAGCAGGCTCCAGGCTCTGAGCTGTTAGCACAGAGCCCGACGTGGGGCTCAAACTCAGGAACTGTGAGATCATGACCTGAGCCGAAGTTGGATGCTTAACTGACTGAGCTACCCAGGTGCCCCTTACGTTTATTTTTGAGAGAGAGAGTGTGCATGAGAGTGTGCACACCCGTGAGTCGGGGGAGGGGCAGAGAGAGAAGGAGAGAGGGAACCCAAGCAGGCTCTGTGCTCTCAGTGCGGAGCCTCATGCGGGCTCCAGCTCAGGAACCGTGATACCGTGACCTGAGCTGAAATCAAGAGTTGGATGCTTAACTGACTGAGCCACCCAGGCACCTCTCCCAACGTTAAATATATCTTATTTCTATTATGTGATTTGCTTTTACTCTTCATGGTTGTACAGAAAAAGACAACACAGCAGGCTTGAGGCTGCTTATCCAAAAGAAAGTCCTGCTTGCAAGGTTGGTTGGTGTCTGGGAACTTGGAATTTGGGAGGATTCTTACCATTCTCCAAACCAATCAGAGTGGCTCACCATGCCTAGATTGTTCATACAGGCTATATAGTTTATGTTGGACACCTGCTTTCCTTTTGCATATCTGGAATTTTGGAGCAGGTGTATGGAGAGAGTGCTTATGTGCTCAGTTCCCAGTAAGAACCCCGGTACCAAGTCTTTAATGAGTCTTCCCTGGTAACACGTGTTGTCATATCTCATTGCTGGAGGAGGTAAGCACTTCCAGTGGGACTCCACTGGGAGAGGACTCTTGGCTGCTTGTGCCTCTGGACTTTCCCCGATGCACTTTTTCCCTTGCCTGATTTTGCTTTGTGCTTTTTTGCTGTAATAAATCATAGCCACAAGTACAACTATATGTTGCATCCTGTGAAGTCCTTCTAACAAATTACTGAGTCTGGAGGTTGTCTCGGGGCCCCCTGACACAATGGTGTTGCTTAGCATGCTCTTTTGGCTCATCAGTGCATTACAGACATCCTTCCGTGTTAGTTATACAAGCCTGTCTCAATCTTTTTAATGGCTGTGTAGTGTGCTATATTAGGAACATGCTGTGAGTTATTTAACCGTTCTGTTAATGAATATTCAGAATGATTCTGGTTTTTCACGTTTATAAATAGTGCTTGTACACATACACTGGGTTCTAAAAGTAGATACGCTTTTGTCCATTTTGATAGGTACTGCCCAATTATCTTTTTAATTTTTTTTGAATGTTTGTTTTTATTTTTGAGAGAGAGAAAGAAACAGAGTACAAGTGAGGGAGGGCAGAGAATGGGAGAGACAGAGCAGACTCCAGGTTCTGAGCTGTCAGCACAGAGCCCGACACGGGGCTCGAACCCACAAACTGTGAGATCATGACCTGAGCCAAAATTGGATGCTTAACCAACTGAGCCACCCAGGAGCCTCTGCCCCATTATCTTTTTTTTTTTGCGTGTGTGTGAGATCTGCTTGTTTCTTTTTATTTATTTATTTTTTAATTTTATTTTTTTAATTTACATCCAAATTAGTGAGCATATAGTGCAACAATGATTTCGGGAGTAGATTCCTTAATGCCTCTTAGCCATTTAGCCCATACGCCCTCCTACAACCCTCCAGTAACCCTGTTTGTTCTCCATATTTAAGAGTCTTTTGTGTTTTGCCCCCTCCATGTTTTTATATTATTTTTGCTTCCCTTCTCTTATGTTCATCTGTTCTGTGTCTTAAAGTCCTCATGTGAGTGAAGTCATATGATATTTGTCTTTCCCTGACTAATTTCGCTTAGCATATTATTCTCTAGTTAATCCACATTGTTGGAAATGGCAAGATTTCATTCTTTTTGATTGCCAAGTAATACTCCATTGTATATGTAGACCACATCTTCTTTATCCATTGATGTCATCCATCGATGGACATTTGGGCTCTTGCCATACTTTGACTATTGTTGATAGTGCTGCTGTAAACATTGGGGTGCATGTGCCCCTTTGAAACAGCATACCTGTATCCCTTGGATAAATACCTACTGGTGCTATTGCTGGGCTGTAGGATAGTTCTAGCTCTATTTTTAATTTTTTGAGGAACCTCCATACTGTTTTCCAGAGCAGCTACACCAGCTTGCATTCCCACCAGCAGTGCAAAAGACATCCTCTTTCTCCACATCCTCGCCAACATCTGTTGTTGCCTGAGTTGTTAATGTTAGCCATTCTGACAGGTGTGAGGTGGTATCTCATTGTGGTTTTGATTTGTATTTCTCTGATGAGTGATGTTGAGCATTTTTTCATGTGTTGGTTGGTCATCTGGATGTCTTCTTTGGAGAAGTGTCTATTCATGTCTTTTGCCCATTTCTTCACTGGATTATTTGTATTTTGGGTGTTGAGTTTGATGAGCTCTTTATAGATTTTGGGTACTAACCCTTTATCTGATATGTCGTTTGCAAATATTTTCTTCCATTTTGTTGGTTGCCTTTTAGTTTTGCTGATTGTTTCCTTCACTGTGCAGAAGATTTTTATTTTGATGAGGTCCCAATGGTTCATTTTTGCTTTTGTTTCCCTTTCCTCTGGAGACATGTTGAGTAAGAAGCTGCTGCAACCAAGATCAAAGAGGTTTTTGCCTGCTTTCACATCGAGGATTTTGATGGCTTCCTGCCTAACACTGAGGTCTTTCATCCATTTTGAGTTTATTTTTGTGTATGGTATAAGAAAGTGGTCCAGGTTCATTCTTCTGCATGTCGCTGTCCAGTTTTCCCAGCACCACTTGCTGAAGAGACTGTCTTTATGCCATTGGATATTCTTTCCTGCTTTGTCAAAGATTAGTTGGCCATACATTTGTGGGTCCATTTTCTGGGTTCTCTATTCTGTTCCAGTGATCTGAGTGTCTGTTCTTGTGTCATGCCCAATTATCTTTTTAAAAGGCTGTTCCAATGTGCATTTCCACTAACAATGTAAATGCCCCATGTCTCCACATTCTTTTTTTTTTTTTTTTAATATGAAATTTACTGTCAAATTGGTTTCCATGCAAACACCCAGTGCTCGTCTCAACAGGTGCCCTCCTCAATGCCCATCACCCACTTTCCCCTCCCTCTTTACCCCCCCATCAACCCTCAGTTTATTCTCAGTTTTTAAGAGTCTCTTATGGTTTGGCTGTTTCCCTCTCTAAGTTTTTTTTTCCCCTTCCCCTTTCCCATGGTCTTCTGTTAAGTTTCTCAGGATCCACATAAAAGTGAAAACATATGGTATCTTACCAACCCTGTTACTCTTTTAAATTTTTATGTCTCATGGTCAAAAAGTGAAATGGCCTCCTATGGTTGTTTAAATTTGAATTTTCTAACAACTAGCAATTTTGAGCATCTTTTCCTATGTGAGCTTAATCTGTCTATTTTTATGTTTTGTTCTCAATTCTGTTGAGTGTCTTTTCTGAGTTGATTTGTAGGTGCTGTTGGTGTACTAAGGATTTCCGAATTTTGTCTTTTTTATGTTGCTAATTTTTTTTTTTTTTTAATATTCAAGTCAGTCTTTTTCTAATGTTTGTAGTGTCTTTTGCCTAACAGAAGTTTTCAGTTTTGAGTAGTAAACTCTGCTCATCTTTTCCTTTATGGGTTTTCTGAATATCAAGTCTTGCTTTGAAAAGCACTACCCCATTCTAAGATAATAAAACTATTCCTTTCTGGGGGCGCCTGTGTGGATCAGTATCCAACTTTTGCTCAGGTCATGATTTCATGGTTCATAGGTTCAAGCCCCATGCCGGGCTCTGTGCTGACAGCTCAGAGCCTGAAGCCTGCTTCAGATTTTGTGTCTCCCTCTCTCTCTGTGCCCACCCCCATTCCCGTGGTGTCTAGTTACATATACCCCTTGTCACGAAGGGTGGCCTTTTATGATTGCTGGATCTGACACTCTTGAGTCAGATAAAGTTTTTACGTGTAAATGGTTACCTGTTGTTCATGGTGTTGGTGAAAACTCTGTCCCAGGCTGAACATTTACCCTGACCTCTGTGGAGTCCTGCCTGGGCACCGGTGGCAGGAGCAGTTGAGAGAGAGCTCTGGGCTTGGGTTGATCGTCTTGAGTCAGAGTCATCAGGTCCTTTTGGATCTTACTTGTTTAAGGTCATGTGGCCTCTCATGCCACACACACATCATGATTCATAGTCCTTGATAAGTGGAGCTGCTTTGAGAACTTTAGGAAGTCATCTCACTACATGTGAGATGTCTCCCTTTATGTTGATGACCCTCTGCATAAGGCTGATCTCTGTCTGCCATTTTATTCTGGTGTCCATTTCGTGGCGATTTTTTTCTTCACATAGGTGGATAGTGTATATTTTGATGTGGTTTTTGGTTATTCATTGCTTAAGTGTCTCATTGTGAAGCCAGTCTTCTATGGCCTTCATGCCATTAGGTGATCATAGGCCCAGCAACCAAACCAAGAAAGGGGGAAAGTTAACTGTGTATTATACAAGCTATCAAAACCTTTTAAAGTTTGAAAAAAATAGGTAAACTACATAATCGAAGCTTTCTCTAAAGACAGTTAAGTTACCTTGAAAGACTACATCTATAAATAGAACTATCAGCTTTTAAATGTCACATATAACTGTTCAAGAAAAAAATCTACTTCCCATTTGGCAGCCGGATGGACCTCTTCAGAAAGAAACCAAAGGAAAGCACTGCCAGAATTTATTACATTTGAACAGCTTTAAAAATATAATGGGTTTAGAAACATTGACATTTCAAATAGCTGTTTTTTCCCCTCATTTACCACCAGAAAAGAGAAAATCTTTTAACATCTCCTATAAAAAAGGGTGATAAAAATTGACATTATATTTTGTAACAAAATACCACTTTACAATTCAATTACAATTCTGACATAAAGACCATTTTAGCAATAATACATTTTCACAATGATAGTTATAAATAAATGAGCATAATATGGATCACTCACTAAAATTTAACTTGAGAACCTGAGTACAATTGACTGGACATAGGCATGTGGAGCAGCAGAAAGGAGTTTAGGTTCCCGTCCCTTAGAGTTAGAAGCCCTGCATTAGTGGGAGGAAGAGGGCTGCCTATTTGCCATATTCAGCAGAGGAAATGAAAGGACCAAGCCTGTAGACATTGGGATGCTGTAGGTACTGCGGTGGGGGACCCATGTGTGGTGAATGCATGAACCCTTTCCTTCTCTTCAATGTGTGAAACTCGCTGGGGCAAGAGTCATCCCGGGGCACCTGGGTAGCTCAGTAGGTTAGGCGTCCGACTTTGGCTCAGGTCAGGATCTCGGGGTCCGTGAGTTCGAGTCCTGCGTCAGGCTCTGTGCTGACAGCTCGGAGCCTGGAGCCTGCTTCTGATTCTGTGTCTCCCTCTCTCTCTGCCCCTCCCCTGCTCGTGCTTGCGCTGTCTCTCTCTCAAAAATAAATAAGGATTAAAAAAAAAATAAAAAGAGTTATTCCATAAGCCCCACAAAGCAGCCAGCCCAGAGCATTATAATTCTTTCTTTAGAAATCTCTAATTATGCACCGCTTTTTGAAATTTCTTAGGACGGAGTTCTGAATTTACTTTGTACACAAATCTGCTTCTGTTTGTGTCCCATCTCTAAATTACAGAGATGGGGAAGCGGCATGGAAAGTGACTGTCTTCTCTTTTACTTGCTACCCCCTTTTCCTTGGAAAACAAAAGTTCCAAAGGGGATACAAACATCCAGCCATTTCCGTGGGTGATCATGAACTAATCTGTTCTCATCTGAAGAAAAGCTTATTGTCAGTTAACATTTTGGATGTTATATGATGTCATTATTGATGACAACAGGTTGTGTATTAATCACTTTTTAAAAAAACTTTCCTGTGTTATTACTTATGTTAATTTCACTACTAAATGATGTTACTGATGAGCAATTTTAGGATCTGCTCATCTCCTAAACATTTCAGGAAAAGAGTAGTAGGCAAAAAGTATCCCAATATCTGGGATACTTTCCTCCTGTCCAGATAACTCGAAAAGCCAACATTACACCCTTATCTAAAATTGGATTCTGTCCTTATAAATTTTAATTAATTTTCTGATTTTAAAAGCATCCTTCCAGAAAATTCAGTTGTAATCTGATCAAGCCTCTAATTCTAACACCCAGTTTATAGGAAATATAAGGAATAAAAGAACAGATTAGATAATATGAAAGTACAAATCAGTAAAATCCAGGAAGTGAAAAAACTGACAGGTCAAATGGTCTGGTTTCTTCAACAAATAAATTATGAATGCTAAAGATATTTAAGGGACACATCAACTAAATGTCTTATGGGTATTTATTTGGATTATGATTTGAATACACCAGTACATCAGATACAAAAAACAATCTCCTGGGGCATCTTGGTTGGGCGTCCGACTTTTGATTTTGGCTCAGGTCATGATCTCATGGTTTGTGGGTTCGAGCCCCACACTGGGCTCTGTGCTGATGGTGCAGAGCCCGCTTGGGATTCTCTCTCTCCCTCGCTCTCTCTCTCAAAATAAATAAATAAATGTAAAAAAAAACAACAAAATAAAAACAATCTCCTCACCATCCCTCCCCAGTCCACCAGAGAAACCTATGCATTTTATGGAGATATTTAAATATTATGTGCATATTTAATAGTATTAATTTATTATGTAATCACTGCCATTTTACATATTGTAATATTATTGTTGTTATTAAAAAGACACCTTAGGGGCGCCTGGATGGCTCAGTCGGTTAAGCGGCTGACTTCGGCTCAGGTCATGATCTTGCGGTCCGTGAGTTCGAGCCCCGCGTCGGGCTCTGTGCTGACAGCTCAGAGCCTGGAGCCTGTTTCAGATTCTGTGTCTCCCTCTCTCTGACCCTCCCCCATTCATGCTCTGTCTCTCTCTGTCTCAAAAATAAATAAACGTTAAAAAAAATTAAAAAAAAAAAAGACACCTTATACTTTAGGGGTAGATGCCAAAATTTAAAAAAAGACATATTATCTGGTTGATACCAGGCTCCAGATGGGGCTAAATTTGCATACGTACATGCTTAAGATAAATTAGGCCCTTAACTTGCTGAATTCTGCCCAGTGGCATCTCTTGGAAATGCAGTAAACATGAAATGGAGAAAAGCTGGTTAATTATGTCACAATGATTGCTAAAACTTGTCAAATGGAATTGGTAAACAGATTCCACTGGTTCCTTGCCTAGCCAAAGTTTCTCCTATAGTCGTAGTAAAAAGAGAAGATAATTCTTCCTTTAAAAAAGCAGCAGTAAACCCAACATTTATTACCCTCATTCTACTCCTAAAACATAAGAAATACACCAATGGTTTAGAGCTATTCCTCTGATAGTGCACTTGTATAAATTCTACGTTGAGCTTTGAAACTTTGAAGAAGTGTTACTACTTTTGATAATACCCGTGAAAAGCAAAATGATTATTTTGGGTATACAATAAAACACAAACATGATCATCAAACTGAAAACACTGGAGTTGGCATCCAAACAACAGGTGTTTTTTATAGATAATCCACTGATGTTCCTTTAATTTAACCATAAGTGTATTCTGAAAAGTGTTAAGTAAAGCTTTTAGGAAGTCAGTCACATTTTAAGGATGTCAAGGGATCTCAGTACAGATTTCCTCTGCTATCTGAAAGCAGAGTGTTCCTATGAAAGCTCTTTGAAGCCAAAATGTTGTCAAGCGATGAGCATTTCTACTTTCTTAAAGTTTGCTTTACGCCCTTTCACTTTTATGAATGACCTACATTAGTCCCTGTTCTCACTGAAAGAAATTGGAAGAGGATTTTTGCCTTTACAAAAAAAAAGCGATTACCATACTATTTATTGTAGGTCTTTCGTAAATGTGGAGTGGCATAGTGTGAAATTCTGGAGAGTGAAGGATACCTGTATTTATGTGAGCTCACGAATCCTTTGGTATAATCCGCAAGTTACTCAGTTTATCAAGTTACTGCCATATAGTTTTGTGTTTTTTGTGTATCAGATTTTTAAAAAGACTCCGTATTCGAGATGTGGAATGTAAACTTTAAGTTAAAGAAAGCCAAGTGCACTGTAAGGCACTTACATAATGAGAATCAACATCCTTACTACTGACAGCCTTAAACAGATCTACCAAGGCAACTTGTGACTTTCTGATAAAAGTAATGTATATCATTTATATAAATAATTCCAGGACCCAAAAAGTGCTCATCAAAATATGTTCAGTAATAGCAAATACCAAGGCTTCTGAACACATTGTTTGCATTTCTGCTTCATAGTGCTGCACGTAAGTGTTGAACACTCTTATCATCAAAATAAATACTGGCATCTATGTGAAGAAAAAAAATAGCCATGAAATGGATCCCAGCAGGCCTGGGAGTGCCGGCCTAGGCCAAGGTTCATAGTTAGGGATTGGTTCTGGAAAGGTGCTGTTCAAAATAACTGTGGTCTTAAATAGCTAAAGTCTAGGAGACAGGGTTAAGTACTCAGTGCCAGATACCAGGGTTAGAATCTGTGGGCCAGTGAGTAAGAACAGAGACCCAAGAGACTTAACACTAACTCCCTCTCTGCTAATCTGGACAGGTGACAGGGATTCACCATGTTATTAGGTGAGGTGTATACTTCTCCCCGGTTTCGTTCTGTCCCACTATGTTTCCTTTTCCCTTCTGTCACTAACTATTTAAAAGTCTGTCGCTCTCCAGATTAGCGACTCTGGATATTAATTAGGAGGAAATGGCATGCTCGTAGGCATGGAGATTTGTCTGTTCCCAAACATTTCATAGAGGTCCCACAACATTTTTCCCTGAGTTAATTACCAGTCAGGATAGCTCCTCCAATTCCTTAGCTTCATGTTTGGGTTCTAGGTTCTCAAGAATGGCTTGGAGAGATGGCATATAGCCACGGTAATGTTAATTAGAATGAGCTATTATCCTATGTGGACAAAGAGAACTTTTGTATCTTCTACCCTCTATGTTTTGAAGGTGACAATTTGGCCCTGCTGTTTTATTTTATGTTATGTTATGTTATGTTATTCTGTTTCTGTTTCTGTGTTTTTGTTTTGTTTCGGTTTGTTTGGGTTTGGGTTTGGTTTGGTGTTGTCTCATTTACTCTGTAAACAGCTTAAGGATAATCATCACTTGAGAGTTAGTATGTGTTTAGGTATTCATGTAAAATGTGCTTAACGGATACGTAGGACGAATTGAGTTTTGCTAATAAGCCTGGCTATTATTGTGGACTACAGCGCTGAGCAGTAAACCTTAGTAACTGGTTGCAAGTGTTGAGTCACGTGAAGAATATGACCCACCTTCTCTTCAGTCATGTCTTACCTCTTCACCCCTCACCACACTTGAGCCATCCTGGCCTTTCTTCTGCTTCTCGAATGGCCAAACTCCCTTCTGTCTTTGAGGCCTCTGCTCATGTTGTTTCTCTGGGGACATGTTGCCCTGCCAAACTCATTCCAGGTGTCCTCAAAAACCAGAATTGGGAAAGTTTAAAAAAGAAAACCAAGAGGAAGAAGAAGTTCAGAGTCCCTTTCACAGGTTCTGTGTCGCCTACATGAGTTGACGTCAGTAAAAGCAGTTGGCTTACAGTCTCTTCTCTTCAGCTTGGGTATTACTAGTGCTTGCTAGAGATGCTCAACTGAAGATTTTATGGAGAATATTATGTTTCTGAGAAATGAATTTGACTAGGAAAATCCTTATATGATTTTCAAAAGAGGCTTTATAGAATCTTACAAATGAGAATAGAAGCTGGAGGAAGAGGTGTCAGCAGTTAAAAGGTGTGAGTTTGGATTTTATACTAAGATGTGAATTAGTACCAGAGAGATGGTTTCAGTGAACTGAGGTACAGTAAGAAAATAATCAGACAAGTCAAAGATAAGACAATAGGAAGACTTGTTAATTCTTCACTTATGAGACTCTGGCATACGTTTAGCAGGTAAACAACAAATTGAAAGCAATCTCATATTCCTGATAGAAATGAGTGTTCAGACATTTTCTCCAGCAAACAGCAAACAGTGTCCTCTGAGGGTGTGCTTTGAGCCCTCTGTTCCATCGTCGGATTGCAGTCTTTGGTGCTTTTGATTATTTGACATTAACCTTGATGGAGAACTCTTCATTGCAAGAAGAAAACTTGGGCAGATTAAGGTAGAAAATAACCATGTTTGAGAGACATAAGTAATAATAAGGGTAGATTGATTTTCAAAATAGTACTCAGTATAGAGACAGGAAAATGAAACAATAAGGAGCAACGGATGATAGGCCACGGAATTCAGGCAAGGTTTGACTCTGCTAGGAGACCACATTGCTGAGTTTCAAAGTGAGCTTTGGAGAGTACTGTAGTACTAGTGGGATTGTGCTTTTTTCTGTATTACTGCACTGAAGTGTGTATGTGTGTGTGTGTGTGTGTGTGTGTGTGTGTACCTAAGCATCATTCTACAGGTGTCAGGCTATTTTCCAGGTAATGACAGTTTGACGTTGGCCTTGTTCTTCTTTCTCATCTCTCTCTGGAAGTGAATTGTGTGTCACTATAAGATTACTGATGGCATTAGAGGGCAGTCTACTTGAGGTATTAGTCATGGAACCTTTGATTATTTGTATGATGGTTTTTGCCAACTTTTGGGTGTCAGAAAGGCTATAAATAAAGTACAAATAAGCTGTTAGGTGGACTTAATCTTTTTTCCCCTTAAGTTTATTTATTTTGACAAAGCATAGGAGGAGCAGAAAAAGGGAAAGAGAGAGAATCCCAACCAGGCTCTACACTGTTAGCACTGAGCCTGACGTGGGGCTTGAACTTGTGAACTGTGAGATCATGGCTTGAGCCGGAAGCAAGAGTTGGATGCTTGACCGACTGAACCACTCAGGCATCCCTGGGCTGAATATGTTAAGTAAATCAACACCATAAGCATATCATTATGTGTATATAGGCATCAAACAAGAAAGGGACAGCACAAACCCTTCTAAAGGTTTAGGGAAGGAATTTAACCCTCCTTTTGTGTGTGTGTGTGTGTGTGTGTGTGTGTGTGTGTGTGTGTGTGTTTTGTGTAGCCCCTTCTTGACTTGTTCAACTCCAGATCTGAGAGCCAGGAGAGCAGGGAGCGTGTCTTATATATTTATATTATTAACACCCAATAGTGTTTGGCACATAGTTGTGCTGAAAATTGTATGAAAGAATGAAAAAGTTACTAAGTAAGTGAATTGTTACTCTTGAAGTTGAAGAAGTTACTAAATAAATGAATTGTTACTCCTAAAGTTGTTAACTTCACATATGCCCATTTCCCCTGAGAAAGGTAGTAAACTATTTCGGTAAAATTCTTACATTATGCCGGAAACTAGAAATTTATCCTACACTTACCTCAGATCAGAATTGGAGAAAAAAGCTGAAAGGCATGTATTCTCTAAAGTTAATTTTAACTACAGTTTGAGAAGTTTGGATGTTACAAGCATTTCACTGAAATAGAGACAACTCACACTTCAGTGAGCACAATCACTACCCTAGAAATTGACCCTTACTAACTACCCCTTGAGTAGGACCTTCTGATAATTTGTCAGAGAGGGTACAATTGACCCTTGACCATCACAGGGTTTGGGTGCCAACCCCCCGTGCAGCTAAAGGTCCATGTATAACATTTGACTCCCCTCCCCAATTTAACTACTACTGGCTACTGTTACTGGAAGCCTTACTGATTATGTAAACCATTAATACATATTCTGTATGTTATGTATATTATATATCATATACTTACAGCACAGTAAGCTAGAGAAAAGAAAATGTCAAGAAAGTCATGAGAAAATATTTACAGTATTGTATTTATTGAAAAAAATCATAAATGAACATGTGCAGTTCAAAACTGTGTTATTCAAAGTCAACTGTGCTTGCTTCCCCATCCCATACTCATTCTCTTTCTCTTCAAACCCCTGATTCTCATCTGGGCCAACAGCCACCTGGGAAGAAATCAATTATCCCACATTCCTTGTAGCTTAATAAAACAATATGCTACTGCCAAAAGAGAAATAAGTGGAAATGTTCTGTGGTGGTTTCTGGGAAAACATAACTGACAGATGGTGCATGCCTTTTGCCCGTTTTTCTTCAAGTCTTCTTGGATCTTGCTGTCTGGAATTTTAATGGGACAGCGGGAGCCCTGGTAATCATCTTAAATCATGGCGAGAAGAGTCTTCATAGGAATGGCAGAGCAATGAACTGGAAGAAACCTGGGCCACCATGCCAGCATTTGACTGCCTAAGTGTTAACTTCATTTGGTTGATAGAGATATAACTTCTTATCTTGTTTAAGCCATAAATTCGTAGGTCTTCATTACACACAGCCAGACCTAATCCTAAGGGACGCACTATTTTACTACAGGTCATTGTAACATCTTAAGATTCCATTGTTTGGCTGAGGATTGGTCCTTCATTTCTCTTACTTATTCTGCCTTGTCTAATCATTTGCTTCCATCTTGGAATTCTGTGCCAGGGTTTGATGTTGGCCTTGTTTCAGAAAATAATTGATCTTGAGGCGCCTAGGTGGCTCAGTCAGTTGAGCATCCAACTCTTGATTTCAGCTCAGGTCATGATCTCATGGTTCGTGGGTTCTAGACCTGCATCAGGCTCTGTGCTGACAGTGTGGAGCCTACTTGGAATTCTCTCCCTCTCTCTCTGCCTGTCCCCATTCCCACACTCTCTAAACAAACAAACAAACAAACAAACAAACTTAAGAAAAAAAAAAGAATTGATCTGACAGATTTTACGAGATTGTCTACAATGGTACAGGGTTAATACAGGATATTCACCAACTATTTTGTGAAAAACAGCTAGATTCTAAATTCCAGAATGTCAGCATCATCCTTCTCTCATAAAGCCTAGAACCCTCTTAGGGTACTTGAGTGTATTTGGCTTTTCCTTCAACATAATCCATGCAGATGGGAAAGCCACATTTTAGGGGCATTGGAAAGATAGGCACATCTTACTATGTAGTGCTCAATGTGGATATTTGATGCTCAGGGGCTTTTGGGGCCCCACATCTGGTGAGAAAGCTAATTATAGGTCACTGTTGAGCAGGAGGAGAGATTTTTCTTACCTCTCCTGTTATTTTGGCTCAGCCTAACTTTTTTATTAATCACTGTAGTGGCTTGTATAATATTTCTCACAAAGAGTTAGCTGTTGCTTTGTTTTGGGTAAATATCAAAGTGTTTGACATCTACATCTAGAAAAGTTCATCCATGGGAGCTAGTCTAGACATTGGGTGGCAAAGATTTTTTTATGTCCTTTAAGCTAAACTGTGGGTCATCTCTGGTGTGATCTGTGTCAGCCTGTGGATTTAGGATCCACCTTGACTTCCCAAATATCTCATAGATGAGAATAGAGAAATTCAGAGAGAATAAAAGGGTATATTTCATTTTCCTATAGCAGCCATCGTGATGACTATTTGGACTTACTCTCTTTCTATGAAGATTGTGAACTTGTCAGCCTAAGGAGTTCATTTGTGATTTCCCAGAGACCTATGTCCTGGTTGAGGGCATATTCTCAGGGCTGTATGGCAAATGTGATCATGATAAAGAGCCAGGAAAATGGAGCTTAAAACTAAGTATTCATTCAGAACTAGTGATATATTCCTCTTGCTTTCTAGACTTGGTTTCTGAAAGGATGCACTGCAACTTGGCCACTTGGGCCAGTTTTATGAGAAAGAGCTCCAAATACATAGGACAGATGTCAGTTATGGGAATTGGCTGCCACTACTGAATTAGTAGGTATTACTAGACTTGGGCACATCTTCTGTCTTTTGCGCTCACTCTTCATGTACACCTGATGTATATTGTTGGAACTGGGAATCTTAGTGGGTTCTTATTGCCCACATAAAGGTCGTTCCTTGTTATCCCACCTGAACTTCCTCTGGAGAGCTTCATGGTTGTATTAAGTGCTTTCAATTTTTTTGCTGGTGGGGCTGAAAGGGTAAGCTTATAATCCAAAGCTGTGTTATCTATGACTAGATGGTAAGCTCTTTGAAAGCATATTAATATGGTACTGTGGAATTCTAACAAGTGTAGTGTCCGCTTTGTTACTGATTCTAAGACTTGTGTTAGACCAATTTGGGAAGGAAGGCAGAGTGAGAATCCTGGGTATTGTAAATACAGTGACGGAGTTGGTCATCACCTTTATTTCTCCAGTGCTATCATTAGCAGAATACTACCATTAACAGAGTTCTGTGAAACTGTTTTATTTTTAAAAGTCGTATTGTGGTTATTTAAAGGAACCCCTGAAGTAATCCCTTTCCTAAAGTGAAGAATTATTTACTTTTGAGTTTGAATTTTCATATCTTCCAACATGTCAGCTTGTCTAATGTTAGTATATCAAATGTCATAAATATTTGTTACCTGTTTTTGTTCTAGGAAACTCAGACAGCCAAGAAGCCTAGTGGAAATAATTTTATTAATTATAGGTGTAATAACAAATGGTAGGACTCAAGAGGTGTTGGTGTTCAGCCATTAACTGACCATCTGGTTTTGGTTAGACCACTGAGCCTGTCTAGACCTAACGTTTCTCTATTCTTCTACAAAGGGAGGGTTATAATGAATGACACCTATGGTTCCGTGGTCCCAGCCTATGAGATCTATGCATATTTTGTCTTAAATGCGTTCTGAGAAGGTCTTCGCCCTCAAGAAATTTTAGCTTTTTTTTTTTTTTTTTTTTTTTTTAAGATTTCCTTCTTTGTGGCTAGTGGCTAGGTTCCAAAAGTAACATGTGCTTGTTGTTTACAAAGGAAAATTCAACTGGAAAATGTATTATGCAGAAAGGAAAGTCTCCTTTAATCCCAACCTCTGAGAGAGAATCATTCTTAAAATAGGTATATAATTATCTTGGCTTATTTCTATGCATATATTAGTATTTTTGTGATATATACATATGTGTATATAGCATGTGTGCATATGCATATTGCATGCATATATATCTTATTTATGCTGTACTAAAACTTGATTTTTTCAGGTAGCAGTTGAAATAATATCTTTGCACGTCAGTACATATAGTTACCTTATTTTTTTAATTGAGGTGTGATTGACATGTAATACTATGTTAGCTTTAAGTGTACACCATAATGATTCAACATTTGCATGTATTGTAAAATGATACCCACAAATCTACTTAACATCTGTTACATAGTTACAATTTTCTTTTCTTGTGATGAGAACTTTTAAGATCTACTCTCAGTAACTTTCAATTATGCAATACAGTAGGATTAACCATAGTCACCGTGCTGTACGTTACATAAGCTACCTTATTTTTCAAATGCCTCGTACAGTGTCACTAACTGAATATTGGAGGCACACCAAAATCATATTTTGGCCAAATGGTCAAGTGGTACGTCATATTTAGCTGAAACTAAAGCTAAATATCACTGTCATAGAATGGATGTCTGGAATACAAAAAAAAAATCTGAAAACTTAACAGAACTTAAAATTTTTTAATAAAAGGTTATAGTAGTCAGATTTAATTTTGACAATATATATTCTCCTTTTTACCTGGTGTTGGGTTATTCCTGCAGTCACTATAATATACTACACAGAGTATAGTACCGCTGATATTAATGTTGTCCCTCAGCAACTAACCTCGTCCTCTCCAATAATAACTAGGTAATAGTCTAGGTAAAGACTTACAACCTCATTAACCACTGGCCTTGGAGATTTGTGTGACGATCAAGAGTTTAATGGAAGGAATTTCAGAAATTGAAGCATTGTGCACTGCCAGAAACATACTCTCTCGATGTTTTTAGGAGCATACTTAAGATTGCTGCCAACACATATATCCAACTTTCTAATATTTTTGTTGCCTCATACAATTAGTTATTTGAAAAAAATCTGTCATTAACTTTGGCTCTAAAATTGTGGCAGTAAATTAATGTGGTTGACTTTCAAGATGTAACAGAATTGTTTCAATATCACGTGTATCTGTATCTTGGCTTTCCTTGCATATACACCAGCTTCCCCATGATTTCTGCGATAGAATGATACGAGACTTCTTATACGTTAGAAAAATGTGTATTCTCAAAGTATATCAGTTTCGTTTAAATCTGCCCCCTGCCTTATTTAGCAAATTCTAGTGAATAAATCATGTTCTTAATAAGCTATCATTGGATTTAGCAGGCCTGTGATTTTGGCATTCTTATCAAAGTAGAATATTAGGGGGCTTTTGTTGCTCAAGCAGCCTGTGTAACAGGTACTGGCTCTTCCTCCATCTTGTTTTAGGGTTTTGTGTAAGTACACAACAAGGCAGGCCCACAACCTCTTGTAACTCATGAAATTAGTCTTTGGCTGAAGGAGAAGGAGGAGGAGGAGGAGGAGGAGGAGGAGAAGGAGAAGAAGGAAGAAGGAAGGAAGGAAGGAAGGAAGGAAGGAAGGAAGGAAGGAAGAAAGAACGAACAGCACTCCTTTTATGCTTTCTAGTTCTGTCCATTACACTGTGCCTTAATTACCATCTGAACATACAGTGTGACCGAAACTTTGAATGCTTACAGCTCTTGAGACACCCATGTTTGTTCATTGTCAACCACAGTTAGCTGTCACTGTTCATTGGTTTCTACTTTATACTTCTCCATCTGGACTCACCATGTGAGTGTGAGACCAGGAACTCTTCCAACAAGAGAGTAAAGCAGGAGCAGGATTGAATAGATTGTTAAGGAACTGTGCTGTCTGTTTGAGAGAGTGTGAGCAGGGGAGGGGCTGAGGGGCCAGGGTTGGGGGGGGGAGGTAGGGGAGGGAGGGAGGGAGGGAGAGAGAGAGAGAGAGAGAGAGAGAGAGAGAGAGAGAGAGAGAATATCAATCTGAAGCAGGCTCCATACCTAGTGCGAAGAGCTGGACATGGGGCTTGATCCCACAAATCGGGAGATCACGGCCTGAGCCGAAACGTAGAGTCAGACGCTCAACTGATTGAGCCACCAGGTCCCCTGTGCTGTTTTACTTAAAGGAGGTCTACATGTCCAAATGTCTGATGCACAGGGTAGAGGAGTAGCACATTTGGTACTATCACCATTGTTTTTGTGCATGTTGCAGTATAATTGAGGAAGAAGAATTTCGGTAACACCTCTTCCAGAAGCACTCTTGAAATGCTAAGATTCATGATTTCCACAAGTCTGGATACTCTTTCACCTTCAGTGACAGGATCAGAGGGGTTGGCATTCTTTTGGAGGCATTTGAACAAGCTTATTTTTCAATGTTGGCCTCTCTACGATTTATTTATTATAATTTTAAAAATGTGTTTTTTGAAGTTTGATTACTGTAAGCAAATTGTGTTTTCAGCATCTCATTTTCCTCAAGCATTTTCTTCTTTGTATTTTTTATGTGTACATTTTATATGAATCATGATGACTTCGTGGATGTCATTGTGATTTTGTAGATTTTCCTATTCTTAAAATGTTTACATTGCTCAATTATAAAATCCATGTCTGATAAGTCAAATATCTTAACCTCTGTGGATCTTTTTAGGGTTTTATCCCCCCCTCCCCCCGTCACCTTAGTTTTTTGTTACCTTGGTCTCCTCTCCTGATATGCTTGATGGTTTTTAATGAACTCTGGACACTGTTTATGAAAAATAGTAGAGATAGTTTTAGGCTATTGATAATGTCATTTTCCTCCAAAAAGGATTTACTTTTGCTTCTTATGGGCAGAATCAGAGACTGAGATGATTTATAGCTTTGCCTCAGATTGTGGGAGGTCTGGCTTATTCCTACTTCATCCCCACCATTACTCCTTCTCCTTCTCCTTCTCCTTCTCCTTCTCCTTCTCCTTCTCCTTCTCCTTCTCCTTCTCCTTCTCCTTCTCCTTCTCCTTTCCCTTCTTCTCCTTCTCCTTCTCCTTCTCCTTCTCCTTCTCCTTCTCCTTCTCCTTCTCCTTCTCCTCCTTCTCCTCCTTCTCCTCCTTCTCCTCCTTCTCCTCCTTCTCCTCCTTCTCTTCCTTCTCCTCCTTCTCCTCCTTCTCCTCCTTCTCCTCCTTCTCCCCCTCCCCTTCCCCCTCCTCCTTCTCCTTCTCCTCCACCTCCTTCTCCTTCTCCTCCTCCTCCTCCTCCTCCTTCTCTTCCTCCCCCTTCTCTTCCTCCCCCCTCCTCTTCCTCCCCCCTCCTCCTCCCCCTCCTCCTTCTTCCTTTTAATGTTTATTTATTTATTTTTGAGAGAAAGCATGCAAATGGTGGAGGGGAGAGAATCCCAAGCAGGCTCCATGCACAGAGCTTGATGGGGTTCAATCTCACAACTGTGACCTGAGTCAAAATAAAAAGCTGGACACTCAACCAACTGAGCCACCCAGATGCCCCCCAACTCCCACTTCTAATATGTACTCATCAGGGCTCCCATGTGAATGTCTTGGGTTTTCCAAGATTCTTCCTCATCCTTGGGCCCTGAATTCCAATTTTTGTCTGCCCTGTACCATAAAACTAGCAAAAGCGCTCTGCATTCCCTGGTTGTTACTTTATGCTCAGTTCTTCAGTTTCTCAGGACCACCTGTGGGAATGAATAAATGCCTCAAAGGGAAAAGCAGTTCTAAATGTCAGGCTTACCTCCTTAGCTTCTCTTCTTTCTGAGACCTTTGTCGCTTGTGTGCTAAGTGGCTCTTTTTGGCCTAGTGTTCCTAAGCTGTTCTCAGTAAGAGGATTGGTTTACATCAAGCTATTTAGCCATTGTTGGAAACTTACCTGTATTTGAAAGTGAATATTCAAATATTAGACAGTCTAGCATGCCTTGTTTGTATTACTGATACCTTGTGCTGGTTATATATTATTCTATGCAGTCTTAGCATCATTTATAATGATTATAGCATTATTTATAATAGCATTATTATATAGCATTATTATATATTATATAGCATTATTTATAATATAGAAGTTCAGGAATGCCAAAAATAACAGTGAATATGGCATTCAGATATTTGGTCAAGTTTTAAAAAATCTACCAGATTGATTTTTAATTTATTCATATATGTGTATGTATATAATTATATATATAATATATATTTATATATATTAGCAAATGGTATTTCTTATTTTCACTCCTTTTCCTCTTTTTCTACTAGGTGGTTTATTCTGGTTGATTTGCAGAAGCTCTTTGTATGTAAGAGATATTAACCCTTTGCTTATATGTGCTATAAATGTTTATCATTAGCAAATACTGCTACATTTCAGATTTATTGAGGTTTTTGGTGGCCTTTTTATAGCTCTTTTTAAAAACTAATGTCACACAGATATTTATAAAGAGAGTACACAGATACAATCATAATATATATGTGCACATACTCATATCTATATATACATAAAAAACCTTATTATATCATTCAGATCCTTTATTGTCATAATTTTTGAGGGATCAAATTGATTTGCTGATGACTAAGAGTATTAACTTTACCCCTTCTAATAGTGGTGTTCTTGGTCCTTTTTGCTTTTAATTTGATCTTGCCAAATGTTCATATTTCTGACCCATGTGTTTTGGAAATGATGGGGGTAGTATAGGGTCTAATTTTATCTTTGTCTCTTTAATTTTGAATTCTTCACTTCCTTTTTCCTCTTTTAATTTAGAAGAATGGATTCTATGGTTAAGTCACCTGAGAGGTATCACAAAAGAGTATAAATATGATATGAATGGGTAGAAGTGTGTGGGTCTTCTAGACAAGGGGGGAGGATTGAAAATGAAAGAGCCTAGGATAGAATATGAAGTATGTTTGGAACGTGAAAAGAGGTCGACTCGAGCAGAAAGTCTGAAGAAATAGGAAGCAAACATGGGTTATTGAGGGAGGATCACATTTTGGAGAATCCTGAAAGCTAGGGAGAGAAAGAATTCTTCATGTATAAATTAGATGTTCTTAATGCAGATAACCAAATAAGTATGCATTTACAAAATAAGCCCTGTGTCAAAGCTTGCTGTCCAGGATCATCTTTCACGCTTGTTTATGCTGATCTTACGTGTTCATTTTCCTTTATTCCACGAGCTCAGAGCAGCGCACCAGGACTCACATGAACTAATTTTGTGCACCTTCTTTGAGTTTTACTTTGCATGTGACATTCTAACCAGGTGAGTTTTAGAGTGATGGTTGAGGACGGTCACCTCACCTGAGAGAGATAGTAAAAGTCTGTCATATCGTGGGTAAGTCTAGAATTTCTTTCCTTCAATTCGTTTCTTCTGCCTTTTCAGCTGCACCTGCTCCCCAAATCATAAATCTCTGTTTCCTTGCATACATTAAGCAGATGAGATGAAAATGTGCTAAATACGAGTAGATGGCCATGTCTGCAGGCCTGAACTATTTTGTTGCCTCTCGAATAGCATGGAGATGGTGGCTTACTGAGAACTGGGTGAAACGGTGAATGATGGCACCAACAATATTTTCAAGGGCACACACAGATTGCTGTGTAAGGATGTGGAAGCCAAGAACTTCAACTGAATGATGTCGCCGAATTCAGGACAGTTAGCTCTTTAGAAGTGGCACTTTTATGCCAGAGGGGAAATATAGAGAACTGAGCCTTTTCCTTTGGCTTTTGCATAAAATTGTGGGTTTTTTTTTCTTCTATCTCTAGGGGACTCATTCTCTCAGTTCCGCTTTGTCGAGGAGAAGGAGTGGGATGGTGAAGCGTCGTGTCCAAAACAGGTAAGATGGTTTGTCTCGAATGCGGGTTGGCTCTGCTCAAGGCTGGAGACTAACATCCTTACATTATTGTTGAGATAGAGTCTCCGTGTAGAAAAGAGTAGTCATTCATGTACAGTTTAGTCTCCGTTACAGAAACCGTTCAGAAAATGTCTGGGAAGCTTAAATTATACAGGTCTTTGAAGCTAGAGTTCACCTTTACACCTGGCCATCTGTGTGAATTCCTCACATAGACTGGGCTGCAAGGTAGTGAGTTTATAGTCATGATTTTTGTGTGGATTGCTCTGCCATTGGGCCTCTCTTCTTTCCCTTTCTGTGAAACTTCCCCTTGGAGTTGAAAAGTAATTTTTTCCCCCTCATACTGCTTTTGGTATCAGGTGAAAAAAATCCTCAAGTTTATAGCTTTAGATAACTCTTTATCTATAATTAGAAGAATAAAGCTATAAAAATAATGACAAATATCACAGAAGCCTTTCAGCGAATCCAGAAAGGCCAACCACCTCATTCGCTTTGTGTTCGTGCCATACTTCCATCCCAAGGAGTTTCGATTCTTTTCCAAGTGGGATTTGACTGATTGTTTCCATATGAGAGATGACAGGTGTTCTTAGCCTTTTACAAAGCACAGAGAATGAGTGGTGGCTTGTCATGGGCTCCCTGACTCCATGGCTAGGGCATACTGTCTGGTACAATGATTACACAATCTGTCCACAGCTTCAGGCAGGTGGCTGAATAGCAGACCTGAAGCCCAAGGGTCGGGCACCCTCCTCCCCATTCTGCTGTTAGCTCTGCACACATGCACACTGTAAGTGGTTCATTTTACCCCTGGACTGGTGTGATGTCTACTTGTTTGGGATGGGCATTGATTTACCACACTGTGCGGCGGGGGGTGTTACTTATAAAGTGACTGCCTGTCACTTTACATAGGGTATGTATTACCCCATGGAGAAAGTAGGGAATTAAAACTATTTGTCTGCTTGAGTCGGTGTGGGCAGATGCCTGAGGTGCAGTTTAGCATTCTAGGACAAATTGCAAACAGATAACCTCTCACATTTCAACTCCTTTTGGGCCGTGTTGACTCTCAGAGAATGTTTCAGTTATCCCGAGGGTTTCAAATAATCCTAAACTTCTTCATTCATCAGAACACTGAGAACTTGTTCTTTACTAGATATTTTATTAGATGCAGCCTGTTCAAAGGTGAACCAGCCAGAGACCGTGCTCGTGCATTGCCCTTAGCACGGTGGCTGACCTAAAGTAGATGATCAGTAAATATTTTTGTAATGAACGAAAAAGCGTGACATAAAATAAGTGATGTCATCAGTGAATGAAGATAATACGGTGGGGACCACTTTGGGCTGGCAGGGATGGAGAGCAGCACCCGGGGAAAGAGATCGGTGGCTGCGTCTCGGCAGAGGAGTGTGATTCTGGGGGGTCCTGTCAAGGGAGGAGAGCTGAAAGACCGGCCGTGCTGAGAGTCAGGATGTCATTGGGGTGCAGTGTTCCCAGAGGAGGGGGCTTCAGGGGTTGTCCTGGGCCAGTTAGTACCAGCAGTTTGATGTTCATTTTCTTCTGGGGGGAAGTTTAGCATGTGGGTAAGAGCACAGACCTTGGAGAGACACGCCTGAAGGTGGGTGTATCTTCGTTCTAGGACTTGGGTTGACTTGTTTCCTTCTCTTGTGTTCTCATCTGTCAAATGGAACTAATAATAGGATATAACTTGGGGTTATAATGATGGTTTATTTCTATCATCTTCTGCCTTTTTCTAAAAGGTCATTTGTAATCATCACCTGATATATCTGTAATTTTTTGTTTGTTGATAGAATTCGGCATTTTATGTGGACTGTGAGTCATTGGTTCGTGCCCTTCAAGAACTGCCTCTTTCGCTCCGACTCAATGTCGCTGCTGAATTGGTCCAGGTAAAAACCCCGATAGCATCTTCCAGCCAGTGTGGGTTAGGGCAGCAGAAGAAAAAACGAGTGAAAAATATCCCTCTGCAGAATGTCTCTCAGTGAGCTTTTCCTTTCGTAAATCTGAGGGTTTTGTATCAAGGTAGCATTTTGAAAAGTTTTAAGGGAGAATTAAGTAATTTTTAGAGTTTTTTTTTCTTTTCTTTCTTTCTTTTTTTTTTTTTTAACATTTTACATTTGAAACATTTTGAAGGATCAAAGGTAATGGAACTGAATGAAATGTAAAAAGATAAAGTCTAGCTGGTATTTTACTCACAAACTTATGTGCCAGACTCTTTGTTAGCACTAAGGGGTGATCAAACAGACATCGTTCCTGCTCTTTGGAGCTTAATCTGTTGGGAAATTGGAGTATCAAGCAAGTGACCCAATTGCGTTAAGTCCTACGAAGGAGAAGCCTAGTGTGCTGTGAGCATACGTAATAACGAACCCGATCTACTTTGGTGTGCTTAAGAATGCCTTTCCTGCAGGAGTGTCTGATTAGCTGAGATCCAAAGTAGAACAACGTCTGAGTTGGAATTTAAAGAAGAGTGACCCAACTGGATCTACCTTGGCAATACTGCTCATAATGATAATAGCAAGGGCCATTCTGGCTGCAGGATAGTGGAGAGTGGACTAGGGAAATAGGCAGAAGTGTCTGGTAAATGTGTGTGTGCGGGCACGTGGTGGAGGAGAGTGGAGGAGGGGAAGCAAAACAGGAGGCCGCTGCACGGGTCCCATGGGATCCCTGTGTGATCGTGTTGCTGGGGCTAGGGTGATGATGGTGGAGGTGACAGAGAGCTTGACTTTACTTTTGAGCACCTGTGGGTAAAACTGGCAGGACTTGGTCAAGTACTGGAAATGGAGAGCAAGCGAAGAATTGTTCTAGGCTCTGCAGCTTGTGCACCTAGACGGTGGGGCAGCATCAGGAAAGGCGAGGTTGGGACATTACGGGTTTGTGCCTCTGAGATAGCAAAGTGCAAACAGTAGTTGGATAGAGAAATTGATGGTGCAGAATTAAGGGCTGAAAACATAAATGTAGGAGACACCAGCGTAAGACAGCAGTTGAATAATGAACTGAGACGAGGAGACCCAGTGGATGATACTAGAGGAACTTGAAAATGTTAATTGTGGCTCCACTGAATTTTTTAAAAAGCGAAACCCTGAGCAGTCCTAATTGTGAATAGAATCGCGGCAACTAAAATGATCAGCTTCATTCTGCACCTGAATGTGATGCTACGCTGGAGCAGATGCACAAATTGGTTACCCACGCGGGTTGAATTCAGGGCTGGAGGACAGTTAAGGGCAGGGCAGAGAAGTAGAGAGGACGGCATTTGCCTCTAAGGGGGAATCGCCATGGAGCTTTAGAAGTGTTTGGGGTTTTCTTATGGATTGGGAAACCACTGCTGTCTCTGCTGGGTGTCCAGAGATGTTCCAAGTCCCGCCATGCATCGTTGGGTCCCCCAGAATGAGAAATGGTTGTTAGCACTACACATCAGGGTAGCACTGAGATGAAGGTGATGGGGCCTCAGGACTTAGGGAGAAACAGGAAGCGCTGTGAGCATTTGAAAGTGAGGGTGTCGTATCAGTGGAGGCCTTAGAAGAAAGGTATGAAACAATCACAGGAACTTTGAAAACCCGGGTCCTAGTTTTAAATCTCACCCCACCCCACCCAGTGATGTAGAGCAAACTGTGTGTGCACATTTGAATTACTGGGAGAGTTTAAAAAGCAACACCAGACACCCAATCCAGAACAAATTCAAGGACTCCAGGATTATAATGAAAGACCACATCCCAGCTTTATCTTGCACACTGAGAATGATGAATATTTATGTGTCAAGCCATAGTGCTCTGAAAGCCCTGAGGGGTCATTAGCAAGCTGGATCTGCTCAGGATGCTTAAATGCAGGGACAGGTTTGCCAACAGTAGTTGAACCTCATTCTCCATCTACCCACCCTGCTGCCATGCTGGTCACCCCATACCTCCCCGCCTCCCCACCAGAACGGAGCTTCTCAGTCTTCGCTCCACATTACAGTCCCCTGAAGAGTTAACTTTTGTTAAGTCATTACAGAAAGGTGCACGCATAAGTATGTATAACCATGGAATCTGCATCCAGAGCAAGAATCAGAATATTGCCAGCACCCCAGAAGCCACCCCTCCCTCGAGTCACTACTGCCCTAAAAACTACTATCCTGATTCCTAATACTAAAGATTAGTTTTGCCCATTTTTGTACTTTTTACGAATGTAATCGAGTATGTTTTCTTTCCTGTCTGGCATTTTTTACTCAAATGTTAGCAAGCGTCCCTCTTATCTTGGGGAGCTTGTCCCTTCACCTTTCTTATTCACACATTGATTGGCTGATTGCTTCTCGGTGCCTTTTACAGATGTTTATGTCCTCACAGATGGAAGTATACATACATTCATATAGACCTGTGGTGCTGCCAGCTCTCAGGGCAGTTATAGAAAGACATGGCCCTTTTGATTTCAACTCTGAGTTAGCACACAGTGGAGGTGGGGCAGAGGGGGAGGCCCAGCCCTGTTGTGTTTCAGTGAGGTCTCCCATGTTTTAGCCCCCATCAGTAAGGAAGGGTGCTGGGGCAGGGCCTGAATTCGAGACCCTTTGTGGACTTGCTGTCTGGATAGAATTAGCCATTGCCCAAAGTTTGGCTTCCTTTGTTTTTGTTTCTGCTTAAGCAAATGTGGCAGGACTCAAGATTTTTTTAACTCTTTATGCTTCTCTTTCAGACCACCCTTCCTTTAGAGCTTCCTCAGGTGAAACCAAAGAGAAATGATGAAGGCAAGGGACGAGGGATGCAGTTAAAAGGGCCCTTGGGGCCTGGAGGAAGGGGGTCTGCTGAGCTGAAGTCTGTTGCTGCTGGCTGCCCCATGTACCTGGGTAAAGATAGCCCAGGTCCCACAAAGGGTTCCCGGGAACCCACTGGCCCACTGCAGTCAGCAGCAGGCCCCTTGGAGGAAGAGTTAGATCTGCTGCTGAGTTTAGATGCACCTATAAAAGAGGGAGAGAACATCTTACCAGACCAGACATCTCAGGACCGAGGATCTGAGAAAGATGGGGAGGTGGCCCCAGAAGAAAAAGGTATGGCTTCCATTTGATTCCCTATCCCTCTTCCTGTTTTTCTGCAAACAGCCCCACCTGCGTCCCATCCATACACATCTCCATCAGCGTCTGACATCGATCTGCTGTGGTCCGTGGACATCTATTTCTGTGCTCATATCCCCACTTCCCCCTGAGCTGACCTTTCTGACACCCTTCCTCCTACTCGATACACCCGGCTTCCAAAGCTGCTACCTGCCTGACTGCAATATTAAACCCGAGGCTGCAGATTGAACTCGCGCTATAAAAAGGCATTAAGCTTCTGGTCCTCAGCTGTGCATCAGCAGGCCTTTTAATCGACTATCTGAACAGGCCAGTTAACCAACTCTCCAGACTTCTTGCTTGCTATTTCGATCTTATTTTTTACAAAAGAGCACTCCCTCCCTTGTGTGCGCTCTGCAAGACAGTGGCCCGTCTGATAGGGAGAGGCCGAGGGTGACTGCTGCATCCACACACTGCCTTTGAGAACCTTTGAAGACTTTCCAGGAGTGCTACAATAGTCAAAAGAAAACTGAGCTGTTGGTCTTTTTTAAGAAACTAGTGAACGGTAAAAGGCAACTTCAGAATAACTAGAGGGGCAAATCTCTACCCCATTTATTGTGAGGATATTACTGTAACTGATTGAATAACAGAACGTTTCCCCTTGTTGTAAGCAAACAGGTAGGGCTGACTTCTGTCATGGAACAAGCCCCAAGGCAGCCTTAACCCTCACTCTGGGGACCAATGTGCAGTTGTTAACACTGCTTTTATTTCCCCAGCTCCTGCAGAGCCCTCTGTGGTGGAAGAAAAGAACGTGGAACCGGAGCAAGCAAGTACATCAAAAACTGTTACCGAGGAAGAGCTTGAAGACTGGTTGGACAGCATGATTTCCTAACGTATAGAAAGAAAAACGAAAAAAAGTGCCTGAAGCAAATTTTGGTGGCCTTGTCAGCAAGGGCGGGCCCAAGGCTGTCCTTCCAGAACAGCTGGTTTACAAGCATGCCCCACGCCGTCAACGCTTGCCGCGGTACAGCCTACCTCTGTGTTCCACAACATGAGACTATACCTTTAAGAGGCTCCTTGCATTTGTTCTCTGGCTTAGTGATCTAGTAGATCCCTTAAGGGCAGGGGATGTTAGGGCTCTTGTTTCCAGCCTCCTTCCTTTCAATGTTTATGGCAGAACAGGTGCTGCTGATAGACACAAGCAACAAGGCATGCATTTGGCCCAAATAAATGAACGCTGGTGTGTGGACTTCCTTTCTTTCCTGGGTGGGGTTTTAGGCCATTTGTGTCGTGTCCCTCTTCCCAGCTGTCCCAGTGCGGCTGCGGAGTCAGCCGCAAGAGGTGCAACGCAAGACGCCAACACCAGAGAGTGGGGTGTATTACTTTATTGCAGTGGGCACTTCCTTTGATTTAAGGAGATTCACCTAAACACAGCAGCTCCACTACTTACAAGGGGACCAGAAAGCAGTACTCAATTTGGCATAAGATTGAACTTTTTCTGGATTTTCAGTACAGTACTTCTAATAACAGCAGTTGACAAGCTGTTACTGGAAAAAAAAATTATATGAATAACCTTCAAGTGCAGTTTCATAAAGACAGAAGATCACAACTAATTAATGGAACTATGTCCATCTGGGACATAAACATAAAAAATTTGCATAGCTATATCTAAAGAGATTTTTTTAAGGCACTTAATCGATATTTCAGTGTCGACAAAGTGTGTTTTTTTTTTTTTCTATTTCTGTAACTGCTTAAAGCTTTTCAAGCTGATTCTGAATACATTCACTAGCAAGTACCATGGGAGAAATTTGCAGTTAAAATGATTTTTGTAGTTCAGATCATGAGTCACTAGTGGATACTGTCATGTGACATTCAAGTGTGTAAAATTTCAGGTACAGTCTGTTGAAGACTTCATATTTCTAGTCCTTTCCTCAGTGACTGCCATTGTGACAAACCAGTTCCATTACAACTGAAAAACTTGAAGGTATTCAATTATAGTTTCCTGGCTTCTTTGCCCTCTTTTCACATTTTGAGAGGTTGTCTCCCACAGGGCTATGTCCATTAGGCACAAAAAGCCAAATCAATTCCACGATCTCACATATTTTTAACAAACACTTTCTCATAAGGGAGGCATTTAGAATATGTCACATTTCAATTATTTTGCAGAACTGTAAAAGGATTTATTCCACTGGAAGTTGTCCAGAACTGTGGAGTTTCTTTCTGATTTATCCAAGCTGATCTTCATATTGTTTCCGAAAGCAGTCACCAGCTGGGAAGAAATCCCAACACCTTTCTTGGTACATCTTCCAGACATAAGATTCCTGAAACAATGGGAACAAAGGGTACTTCTTTTGAAACCACAGTAAGCTAAAACCTGCATTGTTTTTACTCTGTAGATATCCCTTTGGGAATGGTGGGGGGGGGGTTCATTTATATGAGGCCCAACTAGAACCTTCTTCCTTGCTCTGTTCCCAGCCTAGACTATTTTGAGAGCAAAACGTCATTCCCTACCCGACTCCTCCTTCCTTCCCCCGCAAAACTCACAACACTGAACACCATGCAATGATTGCCAGTAAATTGCTTAAAGATCTAGAAATAAGCTCATTCTATGCCACTGGTACTTGGTAGTAGGCAGAATAATGCACAATGAGGGGACAGTGAGTGCTAGCTCGGGCAGACACCTGGGGCACTGAAGGCAGATCCAGAACCAAGTGCCTCACAAGTGTGTGAGCTGTGAAGTTTTCCTACAACTCTGATGATGTTGGAATACTTGATAACCTACCTTCTTTTCCCTTGTTCTCTATCTTTGCATTTCTTTATCCTAGTCACAGAATCCCTTTTGACACATACTTTCACTCATACTATCCACACCTCCACATTCCCTGCGTCACCCACACATGAGGTGGTTATCTTTCTCAGGCTGTCTCTCAAACCATTTTACTCTCTTTGTTAAGCCGCCCACTCAGCTTCTCCTTGTCTTTTTCTCTGTAATGTTCTCCCCACCTCCAGCTATTCTACTCTGAAGCAGTAACCATAAGGGTTTAGAAAATGTCAGTGTTAGCTGGGAAGGATAACCAGAAAGTCTTGAGGAATAGACGGGAGTTGCCTTAGGATGTGGGGTTTCTCAGGTCACAAAGAGATGGCAGAATAACACAGAGGAAGAACGCATGTGAGACGCTAAGGGAAACATCGGTCTACTTCAGACATTCGATGCTCTGGTGAGTCTCAAGGCTTCTGAAAAGGAAACTCAATGCAGGGCTATGATTTTTTTTTTTAAATCAAAGAATTATTTTATTATTTCTTTTGTTTTAAGCTCATGCCATTTTCTTTTTGTTGTTATTACAAAAGCAATTTAAATCATGACCGAAAGTCAGAAAACGTAGCCAAACAAAAAAACCAACACTCATAACCCACCAGCCAGAGAGACAAGCATTGCTAACACTTCTGTGACAAGACTTTCAGACCATTTTCCTCACTGGCTATGAGTTCAGGTAGCAGGGGAAGAGTGGTGTTTTGTCACATGTTTTCTAATCCAACGTAATATATTTAGTCAATCTAATTCTAAGTGCAGAAAACTCTAGACTGCAGGGCTATGATTCTTAAGATATTTTATTTCTCACCTGACCCGTGTGTTCTGTTTCATCTTTGTTAATCAGATACATCAGGAAGAACCTGGAACAAGAGAAAAAAGGTATAAGTGAGAAAAAGACATTAGTTTGGTTACTCTTTGTGAGGAGAAATTCTTTTGTCCCTAAACCTTGAGCTAAGACAATTTATGAGGAAGCATTTTGGCCCTCTTCTTAAAAAGCCCTAAACAACCAAATGGTGACTAAAACGCTCTTAATAGGTGAACGTAGAACTGAAATGACGTGTGTGTGTAAGGATAGGTCATGGAAAAGGTAGAAAGTATTTAACGTCCTTAAGTTGCTGCGACTCTTCCAGAAATAGTTTTGTTTGTATTATGGATACCCGAGAAAAGTCCACGTAGTCTCACTTGTTCTAACTGTGATGGGTCTGAGGTTTGGGTCTGTTTTTCTGGAACACACAAGGATCCATGGAGGCGGGGGCTGATCATTCAGCTCACAGTGCATGATCTCAGAGACCACTTCCAAACGAGCCAGTCTCTTGCCCTCTGAGTATAGGACTGTGAGGCTGGAGGCGGGGAGGACCCGGGCCCCAGATTTCACATCCTTGGGGGTGTCCTTAGGGTTATAGCTTCAGAAGCTATGAACAGATTTGGTTCCTTTCTCCCTTTTCCTTGATCAGACTAAGAAGAAGGTATGGCCAGTAGCTTTATGAGGTCTGATACCCGGGCATGTAGGACATTACTCCTTTCCTCGCACACTTATTTGACAAAGCACTGTTTCTAGGGGGAGTTTCAAACATGAATAAGGGGGTTCTCTCAAGCTTGCTGCTAGAGCTGCACAGAGCCAGAAGGGACATTGTTACAATACATAGTGCTCTGGGAAGACGTAAAAGCGGGCCACATAGCACCATTTGACATTCCTCTATTCACAAGTCCTCACAAATGCTCCCTTTTTATAGAAGGACATCCATCCCAGTCACCTCCATTGAGATGAAAACTCTTAGAATGAACAATCATGAATACTCACGACTTGTAGGGTATGCTAAAGTTTTTTTAGTTTTTGTTCTCGTTAGGATTTTTTTTAATTTGTGTTTTCGTCTTGAACTCACATTCTAGGGAAAAAAAAATATGTCTTTGCTACTTCTCTTTAACAATAACACCTTTCCCAAAGGCTAGGGCTGTTCCATCCTCAAGAGAGGTTAGTTTTTCCGCAACAATAAAATGTTGACTCGGGGAAGAGCTAAGCCAGGGAGCGGCTTTTTTTCTTTTCTTGAAAATGATCACGGAGAGAAGCTGTATAGTCAGGTACTCTATATTCTCTAAGGTACAGGATTCGTACACAGTGCATGGCACACAACAGGCTCTGAATAACTTGTTCTTGAGTGAATGCTCTGCCTCAGAACAAGTCCATACTTACTGGAGCTTCCAGGGGGCCAAGCTCTAGGTGCTGGGACACCCACACCCACAACTATCCCATGCTTGCAGAGCTCATATGTTCAAGGAGAGGACGGGCAGGGTGAGGCCTGCAAACTGACCATGGAATCCAACAAAACGCAGGGTGCCAACCGCCCTGATGGAGGCCCCTGTGGCGTGGTGGGAAGGCCTGACCAGAATGGGATCACCGGAGAATGGGAAGAGAAAAAAAAGGGAGGCGGTAAACACAGACATTTTAAGTTTTGCTGGAAAGGAAAGAAAGAAGCAGGGCAATAATAGCTGGAAGTAAAAGTAGGGCTGTAGCCTTTGTGCTTTGTTTAGGATTTTCAAAGAGAATGCATGTATGGTGATAGGAAAAGTCCAGTAGAGAAAGAGAAATGGCTGTAGCGATGTATGGGGTCTGATCCTGGGTGGAGGGGCTGACCGTGGCTAGCAGTAGGAACGGCCCACAGCCCCCATCTGTCAACACCCGGGAGAGGCAGAGAATAGAGACAAAGGTGCAGGCTCTTGGGGGCTCCTTGAAGTTTTTTCCTAATCACCTCTCCTTTTTCAGAGGAATAGGCAGAAATGGCACCCACAGAGGGGACACTGAGGACACAACTGTTTATTTTAATCTGCCACTCCTTCCCCCGGCCACTGGCCCCTCCGTTGATCAAGGGTACTCACAAATAGTTGGCTAAGTTGTGCTCCTGTAAGGTGTGTGTTTCAAAACCATGAGGGGTCGTGTCAAAGTAGTCATTGCCAATCCCGCAGATGAAACATTTAGTCTAAGAAGAATAAGAGAAGCAGTGAAGGCATTAGCAAACATGACATTACAGGTGGGAGGAAAGAAAGGGGTGATGATCTCTGACTGAACTGATAGCCAATGAAGGATACTTCTCTCCTTAATGTGTCGGGCTATTAGTCGTCTACTTCACAGGGTCCCATACCTAGCTCCTTGCTAGCTGAGGATGCTTGCTCCTGCCCAAGCGGGGGACGTGGTGAAGGCACCAGGGTGGCAGGCTGGGGATGGATAGGGTAGGGTGCAGAGGAGAGAGGGTGGCACAGAAGAAATGCCCAGAGCTGGCAGACAGGTGCAGGGAGGGAACAGGGCAGGGAAGGCAAACAAAACTTTATTGGTAATTTGCCTAAAATTTGTCTGGCCCTTGGTAATAGCAGACCCTATTATTTAAAAAGTCCCTTTACGGGGCACCTGGGTGGCTCGGTTGAGGGTCGGGCTTCGGCTCAGGTCATGATCTTGTGGTTCGCGAGTTCAAGCCCCACAATGGGCTCACTGCTGTCAGCTCAGAGCCCACTTCGGATCCTCTGTCCCCTCTTTCTGCCCCTCCCCCTCTTGCGCTCTCTCAAAAATAAAGGTTTTTTTTTTTTTTTTTTTAATGTTTTACTATAAGCTACAAAAATAGAGTTGGAACTAGCCGAACATTACCTCCATATCTTCTCGCACCTGTTCCTGCTGGTCTCTTAGCTCTCCAAAAGCATCAATAATAAGACCTGACATTTTAAATACAAAGACAGATAAAGTGTTTAGAATACTCTGTTTAGTGGCTCAGGGCAGTGGTTCAATTGTTGAGGCCACAGTGTTTTGACAAAAAGTGAATTATCAAGGCTGATTAAAGCAAAATCAGAAAAAATAGTTGGGTTTTCAAGTGTTGCATCCAGGCTAACCATTTCTCATTGTTCCTCTTCCTCCACCTTCCTGCAGTATTGGATGCTAACCACAGACTTCGTGACCCACTTGGCTCTCCCCTAGTCCTTCCCTGTTCTATGTTGCTTGGCCATTCCGTTTCCAGTCCTGTGGGCTCTTCCTCTTCTCTAGCCCCTTAGGGAGTGATGTAAATCAGGATTCCTCTTCAGGTTCTTTGCTTTTGCTTCCGGAGCATCTCCTCTCCATTCACATCTTTGATCACCACCACCAGCACTGATGTATCCCATTTGTACTGTTGCATTCGTGTTTATTTTATGTGTGCTTATTATTCATTATTTCTATCCTATTCCATTCCTGACAGGTCTCTTGAAAGACTTACTACAGTTACCCGCTTATTAGCCCTCAACACCCGCATGTTTATAGGTAGCTCAACTTGGTGTGACTCCAACTAAATTCATCATCTTCCTCTAATTCCTGACAAGTTGTTGACTACAATAGCAGTACCCCTCCCCGCAAAAGATAAAAAAACAAAACAAAACAAACACGTCACTCTCTCATAGCTCCTTTCTCTGCTCCTTCCCCACCCTAATGCCTGGGAAGAAAAATAAGGGCAGGAACCATGAGGCTGTGGGACAAGACTAGCCACAGGAGGGATCTAGGAAGCAGAAGGAGAAGGAAACAACCAGAGTGGGGGATAATAGGGGGGAGGGGGAGTCCTCCCGTGGCATTCTCAAGTTTCTTATGTCAGTGCCCCTATCTTTGGCTCTATGTACAGCCAAATCCTTGCATACAGGAGATAGTCAATAAATATTTACTGAATTAACAAGTAAATAAATGTCCAAACCTCTATACAAAATGTCACAGACACAGAGCAAGAAAGAACTAGATCTAATAAGCCCTGTTCATATTTAACTGGCAACCCTACCTTGAATGATGGCCAGCAAGATGACAATGACAAAGAAGAAGAATGTGATGTCAAAGACAATGCGGTACATTTCGTAAGGATCACCAGCAGGGTCTTCAATTTCGTCGCCAATGCCGCCTCCTGCTCTTACTCCCACATACATGTGGAATAGGTAACACTAGAGAAGAACAACAGTGGCAATTCAGGTAAAAGTCACGGAGCTCTGTCTTTAGCAAGATGGTCCGAACCTTCACCTGCGCGAGGCAGGACAGAGCCCTCTCCAGTGATGTCAGTATTCTGCTGCCAGCTGCTGTCCTCTGCACCCTCTGGTCAGTGTGCGGTGTCCAAAGGTGGAAAGACTGTGGGTACGTGTAGCCTTTAAAAGATTTTTTTTAAATGAGCAGATAATAAGTTTTGAACTATTTGACACCTGTAAGAGAATTCATGTAGGAAACGTCTAAGTTAAAACACCTTTGGACCCTGATGAGCATGCTTTTGCCAGATGCTCATTTTCCCTCCTTTAAAGTTGCAGCCTCCGGAAAAGGCCTCCTCCTACTTCCACATCCTCTGTGCCCCCAGGAGGGCAGGGATTCCTACAGCTTCTGAGAGAAGGCGACTTCTGCTCCTGTGCTGCATGGGTCATCCAGGGCAGGGATCTGCGTGCCAGATCCTAGAGCAGGGCGCCGCCCCCCACCACCATCAGTCCTGCCTAGAGGGGTGAGGTTCAGAGGGAAAAGCATGGAGATAGATGCATGCTGGTCACAGTGATGCTCTAGTGACTGTTACATTGCTGTCTGATAGGGGTACCTGTCCCAAGAAAGCATAAGGTGAGTCTTTGGCCAGAATGTTACCTGTATTAAATCACAAGGTAGGGTAGTTCAATGTCACGTGTCCCTGACACACAGTGTTTGCCTGAAATCTCATCATTAGGAACATCTACAGATGCAAGTGTCGCTCTGCCAGCTCCCTGGGAGCTGTGTTCTTCTTGCCCACTAGTGGCTGGCCTGACAGGAACCTTCTGCCCCGCCAGCCTGCCACTCTCATTTTGTCAGACTATAGCAGCTGTTCTGGAAAAAAAAAATCCCCTGGGGCTTCCGGAAATAAATTGGGCACCAGATTCATGGGACTACACCCCTAGATTTCCGAGACAAAGAACCAAAGCTTGACTTCCAAGAAATTTAGATGTGTGTCTGTCCACATTCAGATACAGGTAATTCGCATCTTTACCACAAATGTAGGTGACAGAGACCCTCTCTGCAGTGTGCTCTTTCCACCTAGGTGTAGGTGAGTGCTCCCAAACCCTGTTTCTTTCCATCCCTCTGTCTTTCCTGGACACTTCTCCCTTTCAGAGATGTGGATTCTGCTCTAGTCTCTGTTGTCGCTGTGACTCTCCAGTTCCTCCCTACCCAGGGAGGACAGTGACCAGCTGGCCTGCGGAGGGGGGGGTCTCACCGTCATCATGTCGTCACACTTCATATCAGGCTCATCGTCATCTTCACTTTTGTTGTAGAACTTGCGGAAGAAGTTGAAGGCCACCACGGTGTAGAGGTAAACCACCACAGCCAGGAGACCCACAGTCAGAACCAGCTGCGAGCAGGAAAGAGACAGGAGAAAGGCGGTGGGTCTTCTCCACCCTCGGAGGTTCTTGGAGACCCCAAGGAAACAAGAAAGGGGACAGAGGAGGGGGTAGGAGCGAAGGTTGCTCTACTGCAGGTGGAGAAAACGGGCTATGGGGAGAAGACAGTAACGCTGAGGGCTTGTGGACTAAATTCATCACCTCCAGCATCTCAGAACATGACTGAATTTGGAGGTCAGGCCCGTAAAGAGGTAAATGAGAATGAGGCATTTAGAATCAGCCCCACTCTGATCTAACTGGAGTTCTTACAAGAGGAGGACGTTAGGACACAAAGAGACAGCAGGAGCTGCAGGCACAGAGGGAAGAGCAAGTGACAAAGTAAGAGGCCAGCCAAGTGTAAACTGAGGACAGAGCCCTCCGAGTCTACCCCCACCTTGATCTTAGACTCCCAGCCTCCAGAATGGAGAAAAGATACACGTCCGTAGTTTCCTTCCATCGTTTGGGCCACGGCCTGGTTCTGTTACAGCAGCCCTGGCAGACACATACCTGGGGATGGGACTGGGCTAAATAATCTACGAAGGCAGTTAGGACTGAATAGAAACTGTGCTAGGAGGAGGTTCCCTAGGTTTTTTACAGAGAGAGCAGGGAGCTGAGGCTTCACGATCTGGCTTCCACTCCAACGCTGCTTCTAAAGAAATTAAAGGTTGGGGCTCTCTCTCTGTCTCTCAAAAAATGAATAAATCTTAAATTTTTTTAATAAATTAAACATTCTTTGGACTGGTGGGTGTCCCTACATTACACGTTTTCATAAATAACCATGAGTGGAAAAGTGTGATAGCTTTGAAGTTAGTATAAGAATTATTTATGATGGTTTAGCAAAGTGACATTTCTCATCATCAACAAATCTGCCTAAAACCTTTGCAAGGGCACAGGGCATGCTTATTTCCAGGCTTCAAGAAGTACCACAAATGAGGACTAGGCAGGACCTGCTCATCTGGCCCATTTGACAGACTGGAGGCTGAGCCGGAGCTAGGAAGATCACAGTCTTTATGAATACAAGAAACATATTCAGAGGCTCCTTCGAATGGTGAATAGTAACTTAGCAAACCGCAGACCTCACAGAATGCAGTTCGTTTTAGAAACAGACAAAGAACCTGGGCTTTGCACCAAGGAAGAAATGGCTAGTTCTGCCACTTAGCAGCTGTGTGGTCTTGGGTGAGACAGCCTCTCTAAACGTCAGTTCACTCATCTGTCAAGTGAACATAACATCTACCTTACAAGGTAGTTGTGAGCCTGTCATAGTACTTGGCTGATGGCACCCAAAGCTGGGCATGTTGTTTTGTTTGTTTTTTACAATCTTGCCAGAGTTTATTCAGCAAGCCCATATAAAAAATTCATTGTTTCCCCTTTCCATTTAAGGTACAGTTTTGCGTAATGCCATTAAGCCGAATCAATAAAAACTGAAGTTTCAATATCTGAGTAAAGGGGAAGAAACGAATTCTAAAAGAGCATATCGTAATACTGGTTTTCCACAGATCACCCTTTAGGAAACACTGCCTTTATAGGATCAAACTTCCCAAGACACACACGTAAAAATACACAATGGCCTTTCTCCCAGGAACCTATAGGGAAGCATTTAGCACGCTAAGCAAATACCTACATCACAGTCCGTCATAACCTCCCCAAACTTGAGTTGTTTGAATGCGGCGGCAAATTTCTACCTCTAGCTTTTCTCTGTTCTTTTTATCTTCAACTAAATCGAGAAACATTGACTGCTGCTAGTGCCAGAAACCTAGAAGAAACAAACCACCCTAATACTTGATGACCTAGCACCTTTTATCTTTCAGAAAATTTTTTGAGTATCGTTGACAATGGAACACTAGGTGCAGGTGTACAACATAGTGATTCGACATCTCGGATACATAAATGTAGCTACCATCTGTCACCATGTAATGCTGTGACAATACCATTGACTACATTCCCTATCCTGAGCCTCTTATGACCATGGCTCATTCATCCCATAACTGGGAGCCTGGACCCACAACTCCCTTCCCTCTGGCAAACCACTGGTTCTCTGTATTTGTAGATCTGCTTCTATCACCTTTCACTGCAGAACAATTAAAGGTCAATTTGACTTTAGTTTTTTCTGGTTGGAATCCCTATTTTTTTTTTAAGGCACACAAGATGATTTAATAGGTGTACACATTGTAAAATGACACAGGTTAATTGACAGATCTGTCACCTCACACAGTTACCATTATTATCTGTGTGTGGCGGGGCGGGGAGGGTGGTAAGAACACTTCTGATCTACTGTCTTAGCAAATTTCAAGTATATGAGACAGTTAACTATAAGCACCATGTTTTATATTAGATCCCCCAAATCTATTTGTCTTATAACTGAAAGTCTGTACTCTCTGAGCAACACTTCCATTTCCTCCAGCCCCTGGCAACCATCATTCTACTCTTTGGTTCTAGGAGTTCAATTTCTTTCGATTCCACATATAAGTGAGATCATACAGTATTTGTATTTCTGTGTCTAGGTTATCTGACTTAGCATTAATGCCATCAGGGTCCATCTATGTTGTCTTGAGTGCTATGGTTTCCTTTTTTTTTTTTATGGCTGATTAATATGCCATTATATATACATACCACATTTTCTTTACCCTTTCATCTATTGATGGACACTCCGGTTTTTTCCATATCTTGACTATTATGAATAATGCTTCAATGAACATGGAATGCAGACATCTCTTTGAGATAGTGATCTCATACCCCTAAGTAGGATTGGTGGATCATGGGGTAGCTCTTCATCTAATTTTTTGAGGAATTTTCGTATGGTTTTCCCAATGGCTGTACAAAGCTGGGCACGTTTTAAGTTCATTCTTTTCTCCCTCTCCTACACAAAGGTTTAGAGACATGAGGGAACTCCTGCCTCACTTAGGAAGTTGCACTTAATGAGGAATGAAATGCTAAAGAGTTTGAATTTGTTGACAGAAAGAGCCATTAGAGGATTTTAATCAAGGGAATGACCCTGACAGCACTGTAGAAGACAGACTAGACACTGATGAGACTGGACATAGCCATGACTATAGACAGATATAGATATAGACATATATGTGTATATATATATGTAGAAGTCATTGCTTCATAATCAGAAGCATGTAGTTTCCTGGGAAGTTTTCTAAATACATAGCCTACTTACCAATCCCCAGGGAATGTATCAGATTCATGGAGGAAAGGGTAAACCTAAAAAGAGTCTCCAAAGTGATTCTGAGATGCCCATCACCTGCTTTCCTCCCCCCTTTCCTGAACATTTGATTAAATGTTCAGGGTTTCTAAACCAAGGTCTTAGGGCTCTTAAGTGATGGCCACAAGTTTGCAAAAACAATCTAGTAGTTCACGTGTTTGGCCAAGAAATTTGTACTATACTCTATGACCCACAGTTGTCCACTAGCATACTACCTGTTGTTGGCTCCCCTCCCCAATCTGTATCGAGGCCCCTCCTGTTCTGCATCAGGATAAACCCAATACCTGTTTGCCGTTGTGAGTTACAGATGACAGAATAGTCCTCAGCGTCTTGAAGCCCATTGCAATGTCTAGCAGATGGGCAGCAAAGAAGAAGTTGTTGTAGTGGCCCAGGATCGACATGGTTGTATACCAGGCAAGGTAGAGAAAGGACTGTGGAAACAGAGGCAATTTAGTAACTTTTCAGGCATTCCGGCCTCATGATGGGCCCATTAACCCCCCCCCCCCCCCCTTTTTTTTTTCTCATCTTTGGGAACAGAGCGAGTGAAAGCCTGTCTGCCTTACACTACTGTTCCCCAGGTATGGTGAAGGCCCTCCATCTTTCATAAGCAATCACTGAATCTTTCTTGGCACCCCCTAGCGTGTCACCCGATGGCATCTAATGACATCCCTGGCCCTGTGGCACAGAATCTCGTTTTTCCAGATGCCATACTCACGTTATCAGTAAAAACAACTCCCAGCTTCCAGATATGGTACTTCATGTCGATGGAACTCAGCCTAAAGGGGGACAAGTAATTTTAAAACTTATAAATGTCAGAATGCAGTTAAGTGTTTAATAAGGGGAAAAATTCAGTTTTTTTCCTCTCAGGTTTAATAATCTAAATACAGCTCTGAGTTTTGCAAGCTGTATGTGTTCCCCATGAGACCGAGAATGGTTGAATCATACATCCTGAAATTTTAATTAGTCTTTCTCTTTCAGCTCTTTGAGGCATAAAAGCTGATAGGCCTTTCCATTTTTTAAGGCAGCATTCTCCCAATATGTTAGAACCTAGAAGAAACTCCTAAGCCAGACCAGAGCCTGAGACCACACAGACATTCTGCAGTTCCTTCCTCTGGCATGCAGAAGAGGGCTGGAAAATCAAAGGATCCACTACGGCCAGACTTTGGATTTAAACTCCTAAGCTCTGTACCATGACACCAGAGAGGCCACCTCTGCTTTGCTTTCTTCTACTGGGCTGAAATCAAGGGCATTTTTGTCCAAACCTAGGAGTTCAGCAATGCGTTCTGCTCCGTAGAGATCACCATACTTGTTAATCACCTAAAGAGAGAAGACAACAGGGTGGGTTTGGGCCACTCAACACCATCAGTGTTTTCTCTGGCCCCGAGGTCTTCGGAGCTTTGCTACACTCTGGGCTCTTTCAAGTGACTGATAAAGACATGATTCAAAATGCAAAAGGAAAAAATAAAAAAAATAAAATAACATTCCCCGCCCCCCCCCCCCCCCCCCCCCCCCCCCCGGAGAAAACAGAAGTGACAGAGATAGGTGAAAAACGTTTTTTTCAAGCTGGTATCTTTTTGGAGCAGAGAAAGAAACTAGTATGCAGAAAGCAGTGATTGTATTAAGCTGTTTAGGGCAGCTGATTATAGCAATGGAGCCAAAACCTACATATGCTCATAAAAAACCCTTCTGTGACTTACTCTTTTTGAGATACCATCATAAAAACAACATCAAATTTATTCATGTTTGTAGATGAAGAACTTAAAAAAATTTTTTTTTAATGTTTCTTTATTTTTGACAGAGAGAGAGACAGAGTGCGAGCAGGGGAGGGACAGAGAGAGAGAATCTGAAGTAGGCTCTAGGCTCCAAGCTGTCAACACAGAGCCTGATGCCGGGCTCGAAATCGTCAACTGCGAGATCATGACCTGAGCTGAAGTCAGATGCTTAACTGACTGAGCCACCCAGGCGCCCCTGTAGATGAAGAACTTAAAAAAACAAAACAACAAAAAAAACCCCTACATTTCTTTGGTGGTCATGGAACTCTCCCCATCCCTACCCCCCACTCCCAACTGACAAGGCCTACCTTTCTCTTTACAAACTTGTCCCAGTAGTTACTAGGAAAAGATCTGAAAAACAAAATAAAAAAGGGAGATTCTTAGCATCAAGGCAAGCACATCAAGAAGCTTTGCAATCTGTGTCTGGATCTAGGATCTCCTTGGGTTTTGTCCTGCTCATTCGAGAATTCAGACTGATTGAAAGTCAGAGTCCCCACAGGTCAGATTTATGGTTTTGCTTCTTTGTGTTGACTTCTGGAATACTGGAGAGCCACTCTGCATTTTCTCCTTCAAAAGTATGGTAAAGAGCCAGAAATTGTGGCATCAGACTAGACAGAAGCAGATCCATGCCTCCTGATCCCAGTATAACTGCAAACAAAAGCCTATAGGAAAACACATGCATTCAACCTTCCTTCACTGAGTGCCTAACTTCATGTTGGTACCTGGGGTAGCTGATAGGGATATAGTGGTGGAAAGTGTAGACAAGGTCCCTAACTTCATGAAGTTTCCAGTATGGGAATCATCTTTTGTTCATGTATGTGGGGTTTTTCTTAACCAGAGCGCTCATCCACTCTATTTTCCATTCCCATGTAACTCCTGTGGGGTCTGCTTTTCTCAGGGAATTAGACCCCTCTTGTCTTTTGGACGTGGTCCCCTCTACCATACCATCCCTAACCCCTCAGAGGCAATTTCTGCCCTGAGCCTAGGAACTCATACCAGCTCCACTGCAAATTGTCATTGTTCAAATTAAGGAAGGACTGTCACTTTTGGGTAGGTTGGCAAAAACCATTTAAGATACTTTTCTCCTTTCCATCCTGAAATCGATCTTTCCTGGGAGAGTTCATTGTGAGTCTAGATTGCAGCCAAGGAACCTCTGACCCTTGGTGCAGGCATTCTTACTTCTGTTTTCCTTAATCTGAGTCCTTCTTATTGCCTGTGGAACATAACAGTCTCTTTTTTTATAAAGACCACCCAAGCTGGTGATAAGGAAGTGAGGACATCCCTCTCTTCATGGGCCTCTCAGAAGAACAACTGTGAGCAAATGCCACTTCTCCCTCAACAAACAAGCTGACAATCTTTAAACATTTTTTTCTGTAGGGAGGGGGGAAAGGGGAAGCAAAAGCAATTTCTTTGTTTCAAACATCCAAATGCCACTTAAAAGCAAAAACAGATGCTGGGGTTACAAAGTAAACTGGTAATAGGTTTTATCTCTGGAGGCATGCAAGTGATTATTTTCATTTTCTTCTTTGTACATTTTTCTACTTAATTTTTTTCACGTATTACATTTAGAGCCTAAAATAACCAAAGCAAATAAAAATCAATCCAGGCTTCCTCTGTCCACACCAATATCTCCTTTCTCTTAAATCCTTTATCCAAATGGATAACATACAACTTGGCCTTGGTCACATTTGGTCCTTAACATACAACTTGGCCCTGGTCATATGTGGTCCTAAGGGTAAAATTCCACAAGTGATGCCACAGAGATGCTGACTGAAGGTTCCAGGCAAGACCCTTTCACAGACATGATCTTACCTTGGTCTGGGTATTCTTGTCCCCTGACTAGGTATGTAAGCTCCTTGAAGGTAGAAAACATAGTTTTACTTGATAATATACGTATTTTTAAATAATATCCTTTACTTAAAATCTGAGGTAGATGGGGGCGCCTGGGTGGCTCAGTTGGTTAAGCATCTGACTTCAGCTCAGGTCATGATCTCGCGGTTTGGTTCGTGAGTTTGAGCCCCATGTCAGGCTCTGTGCTGACAGCTTGGAGGCTACTTTGGATTCTGTGTCTCCCTCTCTCTCTGTCCCTCCCCTTCTCATACTGTCTCTCTCTCTCAAATAAACATAAAAAAATTTTTTAAATGTCAGGTAGATGACAGGGCCTTCAGAAGGGAAATGCATAAATAAGTGCTACTTCTATATATGAATGGTCAAAAAATAATACAAGATGCTCAACCTCTTTAGAAATCAAAAAAATGCGCAGTGAGATGCTATTACACACCTACTGAATTAGCAAAATTATTTGAGTTTCTTAACAAGTGTAGCAAAAAGGCAGAGAAGCAGGAACTCTCATACAGTGCTGGTTGGAATGTTAATCAAGACAAACACTTGCATACCTTACTATTCAGGAAATTCCTTTCCTGATTTCCATTCTAGAGAAACTCTTTTACTTGAGCATCGGGTATAAAAGTATTCATTGTCCCACTGTTTATAAGAGCCAGAGACTAGAAACAGTTGAAATATCCACTGTCAGGAAAATGTATAAATACACGATACACACATGACAGGTACTTATATAATGGAAAATGCTACAGCTTTGAAAATGACCAAACTATGGCTACACACATCAACCTGGGCAAGCTCCAGATGCACTCCTGAATGAAAGATTTCAATGACAGTATAATGCATGTAGCATAATTCCCTTTACATAAAGCTCAAAATCAGTTGACATGAAACAATGGTTCCAGGGACACATACCTAAGAGGTAAACTATATACTAAAGCACAAGAATGAATATCACTGAAGCCAGGAGAGTAGTTAAGTGGGGGTTGGGGAGAATACGATCAGAGAGAACATCCCGGACTTTGAAGCTATCAGCAGTGCTCCATTTTTTAAAGTTTGTAGTTCATTAACAATATAAAAATAAAATAAGATTGCTCTCTGACATATAGTTAACTGTAAAAAGTAGGTTACGTGTATTGTGGTGCCATTACTGTGGAAACAAAGATTCATCCATCTAAAATTTTTAAAAATGCTATCTACACATTTCTCTACTCATGGGCACTGAAGCCACTTCAAATGAAAAAAAAAAATCAACAAATATCCTTGTTGGAACGTTTTAGTGTAATTGTCTTATTATCTCCTTAGATCCATTCATAGAAGCTGAACTGCCTTTTTACTGAGACTTTTAGGCCACATCACCTGTGTCACATATACAAGCATTACTGATAACTGCAGAAAGCTGACCAAAGAATCATATTATTTAAGAGTATACAAAATTTCTGTGATGTGATGACAAAGGGTCAGAAATTAGGCCTCGTGTTTTCCTTTTTTTTCTTTATTCGAGCTGACTGGCACAGACATGGAGCAGGGGACAGGCTTTTGATTTGCATGCTCACTTCTTTTCTTCCCCTTTCTAGAGACTATTTTAAAAAGCTCAGCTGGGCCTTTACAGAGCTGCCTCCCTCAGTGTGCCTGACCCTCTTTGGATAAGGAGCAATTTTCTTCTCCCAGGGTCAGAGTTGCTGTTTGCAGACATGCATATTTTAATTGGCACAGCTAAGGGTTTCAACAGTCCCCTCTGTTTACGTATCTCTTTTCCTTCAACACATTAATTTATCTTCAAACTCTCATTTTCCCAGTTGGGAACACACTGGCATTACCTTCGCTAATGATGGCAGCCATTTTCTGAACAGGTAGGGAGAGGGAATGACCAACAGCTTGATGCCTACCACGTGCCAGGTGTATTGTACCAAGCATGTGACATACACTCATTGATCCTCCCAGACTGCAGGAGGTCGTAGGTATTCTCATGGCTCCGTTAATGAAGAGGAAATCAGGGTCTAAAAGGCTTCATTACCTTGCCCCTTTCACAGGCAACTAAGTTACAGAGCTGACCTGGTAACCCGCCTCTGCCTGTAGAATCAATAGTCTTTCCCATCACAGTACTAATCACATACATGCCCATCAAGACAGGCTTAATGACACAGGTAGTAGCACCCCCAGCCAGATGGCTCTTTTTTTAATTATTTAAGAGACAGAGAGAGAGAGAGGCGCACAAGGAGAGAGACAATCCTAGGCAGGTTCCATGCTCAGTGTGGAGCCTGACATAGGGCTCCATCCCACGACCCTGGGATCATGCCCTGAGCTGAAATCTAGAGTCAGACACTTAACCAAATGAGTCACCCAGGTGCCCCCTGATGGCCCTATTCTAACTGCCCAAGGAACTGCCTATCCATCGACATTGGAAGGAGCTCTAATACTATCCAGGCTACTTTTTTGAGACAACTTCAGAGTTGGTGCCGAGGCAGGACTGCTGTGCAGCATAGGTGCTCTGGAAACAGATCAGATGATCTCAGAACCTCTGGGTCAGGGAAGCATTCTGTATGACTCGAACATGAAAACTACTTAACACTGCACTGGACCATCTGTTCTTAGTTAAATATGCTCATCACTCCCCGACAGCCTCCAATCCCCCACTGAATGCATAGGGATACAACACCAGCGTTTGACGGGCAATGGGCTATTTACTAGGAAGGCGGTAGAGAAAACACGTCCTAGAAACCAAAAAAAAAAAAGGCTTCTATTAATCAGTCTCCAAGGCTGGTTAAGAACATGCCATTCTGTTTACAGGACAGACGCCTTTCCCTTTTTGGGATGGAGGTGAGGGGACACTTACGGTGTGTTGATTACCAAGCGGTCCCACTGCCCCTTGATGTCATCTTCAGATGGCTGTTCAGTGATATACAGGCCATCGAACTCCAGCTTCCTGGCAATTTCTTTTTCTCTTTTGAACACCACCAAAGGGACCTACGAGTGGGAAGACACTGCTTACTCAACGCAGGCTTTCTAATTCAAGCACCCTCTCCCAAGCATTTCTCGCAAATTAACCTTTCCCATTTGAGGGGGCAGTAATCTCTTATTTTTGAAGTTTATTCTTTTTAGTAATCTCTACACCCAACCTGGGGCTCAAACTCACAACTCTGAGATCAAGAGTCTCATGCTCTACCAACTGAGCCAGCCAGGCAGCCTGGGGGCAGTAATCTCTTTGTAGTAGGATTCTCAGGGTGCCTAGTTGTGGGTCCAAAGTCAAATCTCTTCTCACTCCTTTGGCTAATATGTTTCCTTCTCCAAAAATCTGGAGCCACCCTCATCTTGGGCCACCCTTTAAGGTTTGGGTTAAATAGCTTGTAGTAATACAAACTGGACTCCTTGACCCATCCTGGGGAGAAGGCCATATTTAGACCAGTCCCTGGGCCAAATGAGTTAGGTACCCTATGACTCCTAGGCTGGAGTTGAAACATGACTTAGAAAGAAAATGAACTATTCTAGAATGGATTGCTCAGCCACAGAATACCATGGAATGTTCCAGCCCCCTTCAATGGCTAGGGTCATACTGATCTCATGGCACTGACGTGTGGTTAATGAAACATGGGGGTTTGCTAGCAGGGATGAGAGGATTCACTGGGCTGTTATTGAAGTTTTCTTCCTGAGAGGAACACAGTTATTGGTTTCCTATTATCATTCCCCATTCTCTTACATTTGGAACTTTGAGTTTAGCCTAGAGATGGTGGCATGGCTATGGTGGCCTACCACAAAAAAAAGTAGAGAAGGAGGGGAAACTTGCTTCAACCATCAACAGACATACAATAATTCAAATAAGGGACAGAGTTAGTGAGGTCAGAGGGTGCTACTGAAATCCTGGGAAATGAGAATTCAGAATAGCCAGGGCTCCTGTAGCCAGGAAAGCTTAATGCAGACAGAGCCAAGGCTTCTCATTCAGCTGGAAAGCCACTGGTTACTTGGCAACATCCCTCAGGCTTTGGTCTCCAAACGGGTTCTTCCAATAACTCTTTCTCAAAGCTCACGGTATCTATAAATACCCATGCTATTCCCTTATTTCCAAGGGAAAAAAAAGACAAAATTTAGACAGTGATTTGTAAAGAGTTACTTCTTGCCCTTTTTATCTTTAACGTAACAAAACAACACCACGGAAAGAAAAGACTAATGACAGGAAGGTGGCAAAGGCTAATAATAGGCATTGCACCCTGTGAGGAACTGATGATCGCTTGCTAGTTAATGGATGATGTGGGAGGGAAAGCAAAGATAAAGCTACTCTGACTAATACCTGCTATATTGTGAAATGACTCTGAATAGTCATCATCATCATCATCATAATCATAATCATAATACTACCAAGTTTTAGAGCAGTACTCATCTCTGGAATTCGAAGCATTCCCCCCTTCAGTCTTCTAAGGATTTGTATATCCTTGTAAGTAGGACTTCCACATCTTTATTCCCTAGATAGTGTTTACCTTGTGTTTTCTCTAGGTCACTGGTATACCTGCACTGAATCCAACAAGCTGAGCCCTAGGATGGTAAACTAAGGTAAACCACTAACACTCTAGTGGTTACTATGTTTGTGTTCTGGGTCCCTCTATACATTTTAATTCATTTAATACTCCCAGCTACTTTTAGGGGTTGTGCTATTATTATTAACACTCATATGTACAGAGGAGGAGATAGGAATGGTGAGGTTAAGTGGCAGAACTGTAAGTCCCACCCAGGCAGCCTCCAGAATGTGTGCTCTCATCATTACAAAAGAGTCCTTAGCGTGGATTAGAGCAAGTGGTCTCCCCACCGGGGTAGCTAGACTTCCCACATGATACTACAGTTCCTGGGGACGAAGAGAGGGCCACAGAGATAGGAATATATGTTTGGGACTCTTCCCAGGAGAAGATGGCTTAGTGTATGGCCAAGGAGACTTCCTACTTACGAAACAAAATGTAATGAGAAAAAAGATGTGGTATAGTAGCAACAGAACCAGACTTAGAAAGCCAAAAATACTATGATTCACATGAATATATAAAGATTCATATAACTATAGTAGTGTCTGAAGATGGCTCCCGTGAACTATGTCTCCTCATATTCACGCCCTTGTGTGGCTCCCCCTCATCTCCTGTGCAACAATGAATCTGGGCTGACCCTGTGACTTTCTGTAACCACCAGAAGGCAGTAAAGTGACACTGTGACAGTTCTAGGCCTAAGCTTTAAAAAGGCTAGCAGCTTCCGTTACTGTGCTCTTTTTGGAAAACCCCAAGCCGTCATATGCAAGAAGTCCAGCTACCTTGCCGGAAAGAGCATACAGAGAGGCCAAACGGAAGGGGGAATGCTCTGAGTCTATACGGAGAGAGAAGTCCAGCTGCCCCAGCTGAGCCCAGCCTTCCAGCTGTTCCCTTGACAACACTCCAGGTGTGAGAGTGTGCCATCATGGACAGTCCAGCCCAGCTGAGCTGACAGATGGTTGCTGGCACAGCTGCCTTCACACAGAGCAGAGGGATTGCTCAAATGTGCCCAGCCAAGTCACAGAATCTTAAAAAGTGATTGTTATTTTAAACGACTAAGGTCTCGGGAGGATTTGTTGCACAGCACTAGATAGCTGAGACAGTAATCCATCAGTAAGTTTACTTCTGACATCTGAAGTAGTTAAAAACCAATAAATTTTGAAAGGTGAAAAGCATTTTTGTAAAATTCCAACATAAGTTCCAAGATCAGAAGCAGCTCTCATTACTAGCTGCATGTGTGACTTAGCATGATGACTCTAATCCTATGAAATTCAACAGGAAGTATCTGAAAAGGGACTCCCGGAGTAAGGCTTCTTACAGTAGGGTGTGAATACAGATCACCCAGGAGGGCATGTTGAGTCGTAGCTTCTGAGGTAAAAGGCCAGGGGTGGGGCAAGATTCTGCAGTTCTAACCAGCTCCCCGGTGATGGCACTGCCACCACTCTCTGAACCTCAGGCTACAAGCCAAGTCCTGGAGAATAAAGGGCTCGCTGGGTTCAAAATGATGCATCTTCCCCAAGGAGTCAGATTAGATTCAGAGTAGCCAGCAACTCACCTTCAGGCAGTAATAGCCCACCACACAGACCAAAGAGATGATGGTGTGGATAATGGCCAAGGCCCGCAGTGCTGGCGCCATATACCCAGTGCTCTCCTGTAGGACGAAGAACACCATCGCTTCTTCCTCTTCCTCATCATTAAAGGAATTCCACAGGTTTGCAATGTCCTCTGTCTCTTCTTCCAAAGGCTCTTCAGTGACCTGGCCCAAGACACACACTTTCTTACAAACATCAGAAAGTACCTCTGCCAGTGGGCTCTCCCCCCATTTTTTCAGACTGCTAGCATATGCTATACACATGGTAGTAATGCAGCATTATTTGCTGAGGGAATGAGGTTTTAGGTAACTTATTCCTAGGAATCTCCAATGTCTATCATAACTACAAAGAAAATTTCCGAGAGAGAAATACTATCTCTTGAAAAACAAAAAAAATTACAAGAGCTGGGGTGCCTGGGTGGCTCAGTCGGTTAAATGCCCGACTCTTGATCTCAGTTCAGGTCTTGGTCTCAGGGTGGTGAGTTCAAGCCCCGCATTGGGCTCCGTGCCCAGCACGGAACCTACTTTAAAAAGGAAGAGGAGAGCTTTACTACATGTGCTATGATCCCTATACCACAGGAGGTAATTTCTGAAATGCCGTGGCCTGGGAGGAGGCGAAGACACGAACGTGCACGTGCACAACTGCATGCGCATGTGCTTGCACATAGTCGACATTTTTTCATTCTTTTTTTAGATGCCTTTGACATGCATGCCTTCAACTGCCATTCTTACACAGATGGCTTCCAAATGTACACCTGTGAGGCTTTCCACCTGCATTTCCATTGCCTGCTGGCTACCTTCACCTGGATGACTGTCTGCGGTCACTTCAACCTCAGTATGTTTAAAGCCAAGCTTTGCTACATGCCCCTCTACAGACTTCCATTTTTCCTCCACAGGCAAAGTGCCGGACCATAGGCAAAGGAAAGCCATTATTAGTTCAATCTAGTGGCAGGTTGATGTAGATTAAAGCAAGATTTATACAAATCAGATTGATGGTTTTAGATAAGGAGGGACAGAGGCAAAAGTTAGAATAGCCAGTTAAAGGCTATGTCAGGAATTCAGGACCTAGCATTCATTTATTCATTCCACTAACATTTATTATGTGCCTATGGTCTACAAGACCCACTTAGCAATGTTCAAAATCTTTATTTATCTTGATTAGTCTCTTTTCCCATATCCCCAAACCAACTACTGTTAATTCTTCCTTCATAATAGTTCTAACATATGGACCAATTATAACGGATTTCTGTTACCTTATCCTTTAAGGAAAAAGACTTGTATTTACTATTCATTTTGAAATGCATTATAGTGCCTAATACAGGGTCTAGAATATAGTAGGTACACAACAAATATTTGGAGAATTTATTAAGTAATGACTAGAACAAGCCTAAACTATGGAAATGACGCCCTAACTGGCCTTCCTTGCAAGCAGTGTCTCCATTCTTCCAAATGTTAAAGAGTATATCCTTTTTGGAAGCCAGGGACTTAGAGATTTCCTTAGATATTAGAATTTCTGCTCTAATTAAGGGCATAAGTTCTATTCTGATTTTTAAAAAGTATACAGTATAGTGAGCAAATAACCCCCAAATGCAGTATCACCTTGTAAAAGAGCAGGATGAAGTTGATAGCGAAGGCTACAAACAGAGCGAGGAACCTCAGGTTGTAGAAATTCCTGGCCAGGTAATGCTGAAAAGGAAAGGACAGGCAGAAGTAGAAGAGTTCTGGAAGGGAAAGAGACCTTCCTTCCCTCCAACAGGAGACCTTTTCTGGTTAGAAATTTACACGGGACTGGCCCTACTCCTTGATAACCACTGTACTAAGACAGTGCTGGACTTCTTATGACTTATTTGGGGAGAAACAGGAGCCATTGATTTAGAAAAGTGGCTCAGAATAATGCTAAAAGGAACTCTGCCCTGGTTTACCCCTCAGGGAATCAAAAGCCTAAACAGGTCACTAGCAGAGAACCGAAATGCTGCTGTTAGGGTGCGTGAGTGCATGCGCGCTCTATGCAGACAGTAAGTCTGTTTACAAATGATGAGTTTTCTACGCCCAGAGAAGAGCCCTGCAGCTCCCACCCTGGATGTAGCCAGTCTGTGGCCTAAAGTCTTTGTCCCCTTGCAAGTCACTGCCTCTCCCTCTGCCTCTCCCCCTCAAGGTAGCATTCCCATTGCCATCTTCCCTAGAAAAATCAGCACTTGGGGGCACCTGGGTGGCTCAGTCAGTTGAGCTTCTGACTTTGGCTCAGGTCATGATCTCACGGTCTGTGAGTTCAAGCCCTGCGTTGGGCTCTGTGCTGACAGCTTGGAGCCTGGAGCCTGCTTCAGATTCTGTGTCTCCCTCTCTCTCTGACCCTCCCCCATTCATGCTCTGTCTCTGCCTTAAAAACAAATAAAAATTTTAAAAAATTAAAACAAAAAAAAAAAGAAAAATCAGCACTTGAGGACTGGAATGATAGCAGTTTGGGAAAAGCTCTCAGTCTCTCTGTGTAGGAGGCTCTCACCAATGGTGTTGGGGAAGGTGTTATCCTGACCATCAGCAGCTGCACCTCAGTGGGCAATTTGTCAGAGAAAGGACATTACAAGCTATGCTGAGGGCTGAATGCAGGTGGAATAACAAAGCTTCCAAGGAGTAACAGGAGAACCTAACATAAGAATATTCTTTCTGCATCCCAAATGGTCTGGCCGTTTCTGAGCTCTGGACTATGACAGGCTAAGTGAGCACATAACACACGAGAGCTCACTGGCAGAGAGCACAGGGCATCCAGTGCTGGGTAGAGGGGCTGGAGCACTTGGCTTTCCCCAGGCTAGCCTCTTTTCCTTTTCCTCCAACACAAAAGGAAACAACAGATGAATGAGAGAAGAAAAGGAATGAGAGAAGAAAAGGAATGAGAAAGACAAGGAAGCATAACTAAGCAAACAGTGAAACAGAATCAGTGACCACTCGTCTGAGGTCTGCACCGGGAGCGTGGCCAGGCTAGAGTGCTTACCAGTAACTTGGTCTGATAGATTTCCAACCCTTTGAAGAAATTAGCCATGAAGGCTTCAGGCTTCTCAACTTTCTGGCCCCGTCGCCGCTTCTTCTTCTTTGTCACTTCTGCCCACAGGACGTCAGCTTGCTCTTCCTCCTTGGCCGTACCCTCCTTCTCCCCATCTTCCATGCTGTACGAACAAGAAGCCCACTCAGCACAAAAGGGCAGCAGGGGGCCTGGCCCAGATAGGGAGACTACATTAAAAAGAAATCTTGTAATTACTCCTTGAGGGTGGCAACCTCAGGTCTGTATCATTCCACAGTGCCTGGATGTCAACTTTGCATTTAATGAGCTGTGCCCACTTGGATGAGTCATAATCATGGGCATGTGTCAGTTGTAAATATGTTTGTAGTCTTCTTAAATTCAGCTAAACATTTTTTTTTAACCTTCAGAAAAGTTGTCTTTAAAAATTTTTTAAATGTTTATTTTTTAGAGAGAGACAGACAGAGCATGCGTAGAGGAGGAGCAGACAGAAAGAGAGAGACACAGAATCCGAAGCAGGCTCCAGGCTCTGAACTGTCAGCACAGAGCCTGATGCAGGGCTTGAACTCACGAACCATAATATTATGACCTGAGCTGATGTCGGACACTTAACCAACTGAGCCACCCAGGTGCCCCGAGTCCTTTACTTTCTTAGACTGCTGGAATTAGTAATAGTACCTTTCTTCTAAGCTTGTGGTAGGAATTAAGTGAGATGCTGTATAAGAGATCTTAGCACAGACCATGGCATGTAATACGTATTCAGTATCTTAGCACCACCATCAGCATTATACAAAGTTGCTAAGTGTGGGTATTCAATAATTTGTTTGGCGCGATGGTGAAATTCTGGTCTATTAGTGCAATCACAAAGTTAACAAGACCAACAGAATGTGTTTCTTGTATAGCTGGGGTAAAAAGAAGTATGTCCAGGACTTGTACAGTATGTGTTTCCTGCATTAAGGGAAATTAAGTTTTCTACCTACCATTGCAACAGAACAGTAGGTGCTATCAAGAGCTATGTGCTGTAGCACCTCAAGTAGACGAAGCTACCAAGAACTTACTCTGTCTTCTCAGGCTCCACTTTTCCTTCTACTTCATGTGATGCTTTCATTTCTGCTGCCTAGACAAAAATAACAATCAGGTAAGTTTTCCTCAAATTAAAGAGATCATGGTAATGAGCCATAAATGGCATTGGCCATTTTCATCTCCTTGGTCACAAGTCCTCATGGCTTTCTCTCTTCAGAATGTCTCTGCTCTTCTCAGGATCACAGGACATAAGTGTCCTGCTCCGTATCAAGCTACTCTGGAGAAATGCCAACACAAAGACTTCAAACTCAACAACTCAGTCGTCCTTATTATTCAACTCAGAGAGAAAACCTGTGTTAGGACCCCATGGCCCTGGTCCTACTGCCCCACGTGGTCAGGGTGAGATGGGACACAGATCACACCGGGTCCAATCCAGAACCTGCTTCCCCCAGGTTCCTGCCTTGTTTTCAATCCTTTTAACCACCACAATCCCTCTGAATGGTGACCATTGCACTTAGAATAAAATTTAAGCTCCTCACTGAGGCCTGCAAGGCCTATGTGATCATGGCCTTTCTCTCCATCCTTGTCTTGTACCACTTGACCTGTTGTTTACTACACCCAAGCACCCGGACCTCATTTTCTTTCTTGGTACATTCCAAATCCTTCCCTGCACCAAGGCCTTTACACAAGCCATATCCTCTGCCTGAAGTATGACTACCCTCGTCTTTCCTGTGCCTGTCACCCTTCAGGACTTGGTTCAGATGATGTATTTTCAGAAGTCCCTTGGCCATCCTATTCATACTAGGGCCCACATTCACTTTGTAACACATGACTTTGTTCCTATCTTTCAGCATGTGTCACAAGCAATAATTATTTTATTGATTTGTTGTCTTCTTCCACTAGAAGTTAAGCTGTTTTAAAGCAAAAATTTTGGGGCGCCTGGGTGGCTCAGTTGGTTAAGCGTCCGACTTCAGCTCAGGTCATGATCTCGCAGTCCGTGAGTTCAAGCCCCGCATCGGGCTCTGTGCTGACAGCTCAGAGCCTGGAGCCTGTTTCGGATTCTGTGTCTCCCTCTCTCTCTGACCCTCCCCCGTTCATGCTCTGACTCTCTCTGTCTCAAAAATAAATAAATGTTAACAAAATTTAAAAAAATGTTTTAAAGCAAAAATTTTGTCTCTCTTGTTAACCAATGGATACCCATATACTAAGAATACAGCCTGGCATGTAGTAAGCCAAGAATGAATCTCTATTATGTATCAAACTCTGTCTGGGGCCTGGGGCTACATCAGGGACCACAACACAGTAAATAATTTTGCACCAAGGCCTATGGCTCTGATGCTTCCATCCCTGACTCTCCAAAATTAGGTGCCAGTTTTCCCCTATACATTTTCTTTACCTGGCACTCCTCCTTCCTAACATTTTTCATGCTTGTACTGACTTCCACAATGTCCTTTTTTCCCCACTAAATTATAGGGATGATGCACTTCTCATTCACCATTGTATCCTCAGAGTCCAAAACAGTGAGAAGCACATACTAACTATTTAATAAATACTAACGAAATGAATGAATAAATGTTGTCTTTGGGCTCTGATGTCTTTGTACTTCTCTCCACATTGTTTTTAGGGCCAGAATGGTGCTGTGAGTTGGATGCTGCAGTGGAGGGGAACACCCAGAGCCTTCCATGACCAAGGGGACTCTGAATTACTGTTATTCCCTTAATCTAGTCAAATGATCAAAGTACAAATTGGATAGTGGGTGCATCTCAAAAATAAAAATGATGCTAAATCATATGATATCATCTGGACCTTTTGGGACACGGCAGAAGTATTGTCTCAAAAGAAAGGTCTCTCCTTATGCTTTGTAGGTTTCTCCCAGTATCCGAATGTTTGCTTTATACTTCACTTTTATGAAAGACCTCCATCAGTACCTGTTGATGCTAAGTGAAAGAAATCCAGAAAGGATTTTTGCTTTTATGAAATGATAAACTTTTCTTTGCTTTATGCCATTTCCGCTTACAAAAGGTTTTTACAGGAACGCTCTGATTTGGATAGTGAAGGAAACCTACACCTAGTTTTCTATGCTTTCGGCTCACTGAAGAAACCTGTATGCCTAAGAACTAACCTTCTAACAAAGATGTGGAAGGCCATCAGGTGTGAACTCTACAATGTCAGCTGAAGACCACTCAGCAGCAAGACCCTGAGACAACCATCTGAGTCTTGCTTTCCCCAGAGCTGGAAACTGCAAGATCAGGATATGGGAGAGCTGGTATCTGCACGATGTTTTCCTGGGGAATTGGTATCAGACCTGACTGCAAGTCTATTTCTGGGCATAAATAAAGAGGACAGAACAACTTATGCTTACCTGTGCTCTCCTTTTCTTCTGTACAGTACTCTCTAGTGTAGGGGGTTCATCCTTGCCAATAATCTCAGAGAGATCACCCAAACCCACTTCAGGCCCATGCTTTAAGCCACCTTCTTTCTTTGAGCGGAATCCAAAGAGATCTGACATGATATCTGCATCTCCTTTCTCACCCTTGACGAAGTGGACTAGTTCCGGTGTAATACCTGGCTCAGTCACCTCTGCCCGCTCAGCCTCCATGGCATCGTCATGGATACCAAACTGGGTTGGGTCAGGCATGTCACCCAGGATCTTGGTCACTCTGATGTTCTTTGCCCCTTCCACTAGGCCCCCTCCAAACACTGTGCTCCAGAGGATCTGAAAGATTCCTCCCAATATGGTGAAGAACAACTGGAATAGCCCCACAAATAACATCCAGAAGAAAGAGAAGAACACCTTCACCAGCTCCTTCACGGTCATCTTCTTCACCTTCCTGTACTGCTTCCTGAAGTTCTTCAGGGTTGCCTTCTTCAGGAAGTTGGCAACGTTTTTCTTCACTGAGGCACAGGCCATGGCAAATGCAGAGGCAGACTCAAAAGACTTGTCATCCTCCTCTTCCCCCTCAATTTCTAACGTGTAAGAAGAATCTTCATCTTCCTCCTCCTCTTCTGGCCTTTCGGCTGAGTCAGATTCAGAGATCTGAGACGCTAACTGCATTTCAAAGATGGTATCCTCACAGAAGTTCACAAACAGTTCCATCTTTTCTTGCTCTCCACCTTCATTGACCACATCAAAGATGAACTGCCGCTTAGATTCCTTCACCTGGGGCTTCTCCCACTGGGTTCGACTGGATTCACTGATCTCAAAATAAACGCGCTCAATTTTCTTGGCCCCGCCCATGATCTCAATACGTCCTAGGTAGGGTTCGAAGTAATTTAGTACACTTTCTGCTGGGTCCAATAGGCACTTAAGGCGAGAATCATTTGGCATGTGTTCGGAGAGATTTGTCAATAACACTGCCACATTAAACCCTATGTCCTTGGCCGGCTCATGAAACCGGTCTACAAAATCAATGTAATTAAACATATCATTCTCATCAGCTTCTGCACATGAAAGGAGAAAGTCGATCTCTGACTGTGTGTACTGTTTTTGCCCTTCCATGGCCTTCTGGAATTCTTTTTTGGAGATAATCCCTTTACCATCTGGGTCATATTCTTTGAAGGTGTCTGAGCTGGTTAGGTCTTTAAGTTTCAAGAACATGTCAAAGAATTTCAAGATCATTTCTACATTGGTAGATGACTCTACCAGCGTGTCAACCATCTGCTTGCCAATAGTTCCATTTACCACATTCCCTGTGAGGCAGGTTCAAAAAGACATACAAATATATAAATAAACCCAAGTCATCATGTAACTGGTCAGGTAGCTACCTCTAGAAGAGTTGTATGTCCAATGAGTCGGCTCTTTTCTGACCGTGATGGTTTAGAAATGGGTAGGACGGAGCAGCAAGCCATAAAGACTACACCACTAGGAGCCAAGGGGGAAGAAACAAAGGGAAGAAGGAGATGGCCACGCCAGTGCCTTTTATCTGGCCTGGGGCCTGGGAAGTGGTTTCATTATCAGATTATTGGGGACACATAGGGATAAGTGGTGCCCCCTTATCCCCTTAGACCTAGGAGGGTGCCCAACTAGATGGCTGGCATACACACTGGCAGCCAGATGTACTGAAAAGCAATGGGGAGAGGGAGAGGATAGGGAAGAGCAAAGCTTGGAGGTTTTCCCCAGTTCATTCTGGCTTTCCTATTGATATAAAATGAGTTGGTTTCAGGCTCTGTCCATCAGACCATGTGCCCCTCACTCATTTTTTTTGTTTCTGAAAATTTGGCTTTCTAACCAACGTCATACGGCATCAATGACCTGCCAGAAGGACAATCTGCGTGATTAGTATGGTTAGTGCTCAGACCAATTACAGTTGTGTGAATGCCTAGTTATACCAAACAGCCCAACCTTCCAGGAGGGACAGAAGCATCACCACCATGTCCTGAAGGAGATCCAAGAGTTCCTTCAGCAGCTCGATCTGATTGGAATCCTAGAACAGAAACAGGAGATACCCCTGAGCTATCTGATCCCTCAGCAAAGTACAGGGCAGTGAGCAAGAGCCTGCTCTGGAAAGGTTAGGTGAAGGTTGCGTCCATTGTGAATGTGGACGTCGTATCATCCACTGTTTGGAGCAATGGGGAGGCTCACTGCTGCAGGACTCATCCAATAGAGCTCTTTTAGTTTCCCTTTTATCAGCACAGTGTGGCAGAGACACCACTTGTTGTCCAAAACTATGGAACAACCCAATCCACTGAAGAGGCATCAGTTATCTCTACGAGTGCATGTTGTTCTTTATACTGGCGAATTATCAGGTGAGCTTTTGGGGAATACTATTGCAGTCCAATTAAGGTGTCAAGGTTATAAACACCAAGTGGGTTCTCCTTTCTTTCTGGATTAATTTAGGGTCTCCTGATTCTAATTGGTGGTGATCTGGCTGCCACTGGTCCCTTAAAATGTTATATAATTGAGGCTATTCCTCTGGATGGTTTTGATACTAGTCTGTTTGGTTTTCACTTCAGCATTGCAGACGGGGCATTGCCAAGTTACCCCTCTGTTTTCAACTCTATGTCACAGAAGGAAAATAATCCTTGGAAGATAGGAGGTGAGTAGTCTCAGGGTGAGATTAAAAAATGCATTCTGGGCCACACTTCTTGTACAGACTCTCTCTCTCCCAAATACACAGTTCTTTGTCTAGTCTTTCAATCAGAAGGATTGCCCCCTCTTTGGTGTGGGTCATAGCCATACACAGAATATCACAGAAGTGTGGAATATTAAGAGCTGGAAGAGACCTCACATCATCTGTTCTAATTCCCAACATTTCATAGATGATGGAACCAAACACCAGGAAGGGGGAGTGACTTCCTGAAAGTCACCAGTGAGGAGGTTGCAGGGCCAGGCTCCCGTCTCCAGAGCCTCTGCACTGCACTGCCCTGGCTGGGCTGACAGGAGTGGACCTATTACTGCCAAATTAGCAGCGCTCCCAAGAGCTCTCTCCTCCCATTAAGGCCAGAGTCAAAAGGGGAAAAATGAAAGGGTTAAATAGCACATTCCAGAAGAGAGGAGGCAGATGTGACAGCCTTGAAAATTTTAGATACACATTACTTAAATTAATGCTGCAAATGTTACTCTAATCAGCCTGAAACATATCCTGAAGTTCTCCCTCATGGGTTGCCATGGAGAGAAGTGATCGACAACCACATACACTACATTTATTTGTTCATAATAAATGCTCTGAGCGATTCTGATTCATCTTGCCAGAGAGATGGGGAGTGAGAAGGAAAGGCAGAGAGGGGGAGGGAGGGGAAGCCAAGGTAAGAGAGAAGGGATGTATGAATTACAGAGACATGCAGACATTTGACAGACCCAGACAGGGCTGATAGATTGTCATAAATTGACAAAACAGTGACAAGGAAGCATAAAGGATTAGCATCATAAAAAGCAAGTGTTGAGGCAATTATGAAAGGACAGTTTGGTGGGACACAAGGAAGGAAGCTGCATCCATGCAAAACCTGTCTGGGCTCCCCCCCCCCCCCTCCCCAACTCCCCAGGCATTCCTTCCTGTCTCCCATTGAAGCCCTCAGTTTTAAAAGTGAGATCTAATCTGCAAGGCTTTTCTAGCCATTTGATCAAGCAGCCACATCCACACGGGGGGGGGAATACCAAGGGGTGGGGACTGATTTCACATTTCACACCAATGACACAGCAGGGAAGGGCCACAGTACCTGAGAGAGTTTCATCTGCATATTAGCAAATACGTGCAGGAAGCCGACCACTGCATCCCACAGCCTGCTGTGAGCCAGGCTCTGTTGGTTCCCAATGCAAGGGCCCTATGGAAAGGAGGGCATGCTTATTTCACTTAAACATTATGAGCCGCTCTGCAACTTGCCCTAGTAAGCGCATATGACACCTGCTTCTATTAGCAGATAGCTCTTTCCAAAAGACATCTATTTTGTGGGTCAGTATTTTCCCAAGGTATTCCTTTTTGCCCCCTATTGTAGGAACCTAGACCTACAAAACACCACTAGGAATTTCACAGTGCAGTGATTTTCAGATATTTTTGTGTTAGCTTCAGAATGCGTTCTTCAAATAAAATACTACAACAAAGAACATGATTTAAGAGTTAAATGCTCTGGTTGATACAGGACTGAAAACCCGTCCTGCCCACCTCTCACCTACGCCTTGGCCTAAGAGGGATTCTGAGGAACTTCAGGCTTCCACAATTTGAAAAGCAAGCCCTACTGTTTTCAGTCAAAGCTATACATAAAATGCATGATCACATAGCTATCAGGTAAAAAAAAAATGTGGATAATATTGCTAATGTTCAACTGCCTTTAGGGTATTCATATCATTAACGTAAACTTTAGATGGAATATCAGCTCTACCTTTTCTGAAAGCCAAACATAGAGGGATGACTTCATTCCCAGTTTGCATTTTCTGTTAATAACCTTTCCTCTTTTTACATTATTGAATCAACACTTAAAAAAATAAACTGTTTGGAATTCTTCCACATGGGAGATTTGTCTATTCTTTCTTATATATTTAGTCATTTATTCACATTAATATGGACTTCACATCTTCATCTTCTGCTTTGGGTTATCATCCAATACTACTTTATTTATTTTGTCACTCAAATTTTTCCAGTTTTGGCCACTGGGAGCTCTTTCAGTTGGCTCCTGTGTCCCTTGGACATAACCCCATCTTTTTTTTTTTTTTTTTTTTTTTGCATTTCCTTGCACTATAGGATTCTCCAGTCTCATCCGATAGATTTCTTGCCCCAGCACTTGGACCAGCCCTTTCTCTAAGAAGCCTGGTTCCTCTCACTGGAGAATGGTATTAGAAGCCATTAGAAACCAGCTAGTTGTGCTTGCTTCTACTGTGATGTCATTACTTTAAGGCCCTCTCAGCTGACAGAGCAGCAGGTATTTGTGTATACAAAATATATAGAAATGTTTCTATCTGCATTAGTATTAAGTTGAGCATGAACTTAGCATACTGATGTAGCCAACTCTAATGCATTTCCACTGGGGTCATCTAGCTGCTTCTCCTTGTGTATCTGTAACCTTCCATTCACCAGGGGGAAACCTTGCCCCTGCCATTTAATGACTGCTCACTTCCATTATATATGTAGAATGGGTACAGAATTATTAACACAAGAAAAACTTTAGCAACTAAAGTGTTCATGTACAGTTCCTTTTGCCTTTGGTCTTACAGTCTGTATTCATTTCCAAAGTTTCTTAGGTCAGTATCTTATTCCCCACCCCTTCAGGGAGATCATTTTTTACATTTTTTTATACACTTAGATTCTTCTGTCATTTTCTGCCTTCGTTTCTCATTATTCACTCTTCCTTATAGTTTATTTCGTTTTTATCCTTTAACTCATCTCCAAATCACTCTTCAAAATAAATTTCCAAAAAGAACACATGTAGCATCTAAAGTTCTAGAAAAGCCTTGGCAGAATGTCCAGGGGAGAGGGCAGCACAAGAGATATTGCCTGCCTTCCTATGTCATCTAAGCTTGTTGAAAAAATCATTGTTCGTGTGCATTTGGTGTCTGATCCGTAGAAGCCCCTAGATTATTTTTGGAACAAAACCAGCTGTTGTAAGAAACTTACATTCACCAAAAATAAGCTTTTTTTTTCCCTTTTGGGTTAAGTGCTCCAAGGGAAATTCTGAAGATTAGAATGGGTTCCACAGAGAGCAAATCAAATGCCTGTCAAATCTGTTCAATGCCCTTCACAGGTATTTCACATTCTGTCACCCTTCAGATCAGTCACCTGCTTCTACGTTTCTCTCGCCATGTTCTTACAATCCTTGAGTAAAACAAGGGCTGATCTCTCCCTTAAAATATTCCTTTTCAAGTTGATAGTTCTGTATGTAGTTTAATAAGCAAATATAATTGGAGTGTGCTGGTTGGCTCATGAGATGGTTTTTAAAATATATCTTGTGGGGCGCCTGGGCGGCTCAGTTGGTTAAGCGGCCAACTTCAGCTCAGGTCATGATCTCGCGGTCCGTGAATTCGAGCCCCACGTCGGGCTCTGTGCTGACGGCTCAGAGCCCAGAGCTTGTTTCAGATTCTGTGTCTCCCTCTCTCTGACCCTCCCCCGTTCATGCTCTGCCTCTCTCTGTCTCAAAAATAAATAAATGTTAAAAAAAAAGGTAAAAATAAAATAAAATAAAATAAAATAAAATAAAATAAAATAAAATAAAATAAAATAAAATAAAATATATCTTGTATTACATCCCAGAGGACTATGATATGGCTACTGATATCATAGAAAATTATGCCGGAGTACACCCTGTTTTTACAGTTGTTAGACCACTGTAGGCAATGACCACAGGCTGTTGTAAACAGAGAAAGAGCACTGCAAGATCTGAATGTTCAACTTGAAATTCATTTCTAGACTTGACTGCCACTGGACAGAGTTTATGTGCTAAGTTACCTTTTCCACAGAGTGAATTTCTGAGAAACTAGTAGGCTGTCATAAATTCTGTTTTTGATCTAAAGACTCAGGATAACCCCATTTATACCTTTATTCCTTCATTCTATCAATTACTCCACTCCATTCTCCATGCTTACTGAACACCTAGGATGTGCTGCTTGTGCTAGAAATGAAGAATTTTAGATTGAATGAGAAATTTTCTGCCTGCAGCAAGTTTTCAGTCCAGAAGGGAAAGGAAAACGTAACTAGATAAATGCAGAGTAGGACAACGCTATGACTAGGTCACGGAGAGGGAGATTAACTATAGCTTCTCATAGAGGGTAGTGCTGTTGGGAGTTCTCTCGTACAACTGGCTCCTATCTGTCGATAAATATTGTCAGTGCTAGGGCCAGATGCACAGTCCATATATGCATCCAAATATTCTGTATGGGATACAGAACATGAGAATGTTAAAAATGTTCTGTTTTCAGGCATCCATTCTATAGCACATACCTGGATGTATTCTGTAAGAGAATTGAAAATCTGCTTCGTGACTGCCAGAGCTTTGGAAAAGTTGTGCTGTCCAGATTCATCAATGATGTCCTTCCCTGAATAATACCAGTAGAAATCACTGATTGATTCCTAAGAATAAACAAGTAGAGTTTAGTATTTCTCAAATTTCAGTCCGTGATGCTAAACCCAATGTTCAGGAAGAGTACAAGAGAATCCTACATTTCCATGACCTCTTTGTAGAGATAGAAACCCAGGACTCGGGCCACCTGGGTGGCTCAGTCAGTTAAGCATCCGACTTCTGCTCAGGTCATGATCTCATGGTTCATGAGCTTGAGCTCAGTATTGGACTCTGTGCTGACAGCTCAGACCCGGGAGCCTGCTTCCGAGTCTGTGTCTCCCTCTCTCTCTGTCCCTCCCCGACTCATGCTCTGTTTGTGTCTCTCAAAAATAAACACACATTAAAAAAAATTAAGAAAAAGAGAGACTCAGGACTCTGAGAAAGCGCAGACATATCTCATCCTTAGCGTCTTTTATGTACATATACCCCTTTAAAAAAGAACAGATAGGAAAGAGGATAGTGTTCAGCTGGACGTTGGTGACCATGATGTAGGACAACTTACTCACAATGAAAAACATACATTAAAGGCAATAATGATTATCATCCAAAAAATGGGCACAATGGAGGCAACACATCAGCTGACACTGTTAGGAGCCACGTATCGTTCTGACTCACTGCATACGTTTAACCTCTCCATCTTTACTGTCCTAGGAGATGGGTGCTACCCATTTTACAGATGAGAAAATTAGAACACACGGAGGTTAAACAGATGGCTCCAGGTCACAACTGTAAGCTGCGGAACCAGGGTGAAGAGTCAGCAGAGAGAAGAGAGAATCTTTTTATGCTTGTGTAGATTTTCCTGATATTATTTGGAATTCTTTCCAACAGTTGAACCGAGTGACTTCCTAAGCACAAAGTGACTTCTTAAGACTCATTCCCACCCTCGTCTGTACCTCTGTTTCCTAGTAAAAAAATCTGTTTTCATTCATGCATTTCATTCATGCATTCAATGCATCCATGCATTGTGGCTCTAGGGCACTGCGGTGAGGTTTTCACTGGCAAAACTGAAGTAAACCAGCATTTTATAACAGATGATTTGATATTTAACCAAGTTCCCTATTTCAGTCTTCAAACACACATATTTAGGTGTTTGACTTCCCCTAAGTGTGTGGACATAAATTATAATCCCTTTCTTATTGGGGCTTGACTGTACGTGGGGCCTTCCCTGACCCCATGGTAACTGTGTTCAGCTTCTGGAGACGTACGTGAGCCCTATGCCACCATCCTAGACCCACTCACCTGCAGACGCAGGAGGTAGTCCACGGTACTGATGATGACATTGACAGTGGTGGTGTTGCCCATCTGAGTCCGCAGGAAGTTCTGGAAGTCTGAGAACACCAGGGCTGGGTCAGAGCCTGTTCCCAGCATGCCGAGGGAGCTGGGCAAGTCCCCTCGGCTGAACTCAGAAGAGACGTGCTACGTGAAAAGCCTTACACAAGGCCATCCTGTTTGGGTCCTGGCAGGTCCTGCAGGACAGAGTTCTGCCCTGAGCCCCCCCACCCTGGTGATGCCAGAAAGTGGACTTAATGAGCCCTGAGGGACTTGACAGAAAGGGGAGGGTGTTTAGATTCACCATCTGAAGCTTCTGGAAGCAACTTAGCCTGGGTGGCACTAAATAACATCAGCCCTGACGTTAAAGTTCCTTTTACATAAGGTGTTTTTTTTTTTTTTTTTTTTAGGAATGGATTAGCTGTCGTCCTTCAGCCAACAGCTGGTTGTATTAAATGTGGCATCCTGAGCTGAATCATAATTTGGCACCTGAATGTTGTTTTCCTTTGACAAATCAATCTGTTCCACTTACCACTGTTATGTCCTTCACAAAGTAACTGCAGGAATCTAAAGAGATCTCGTGTAAACTCGTCATTCTGGAGTACTTTTTCACCTTGAAAACAGAATACTGGTGAGCATTTGTTTGGCTTCTCAACACAGAACACTTTCTGATGCAAAACAGCAGCAAAATTGATACAGGGCCTGTGTCAGAACAGTTCAGAAAGGGAACTTTAACTGCAGGGGGGAAAAACCCGATTAACCTGGAGCTGAGGCCGCAAAATGCAATGACCAACAAAGCTAAAATGTTCAGCCCCCCACCCCCCATGCATTTGTGAGGAAAACAGCTAGGCTAAGGGCAGTAACGGTTCACAGTCCACACCCATGCTTTACAGATGGAAGACAGTTCCTTAATTAGACATTGAACTGCTGAGTTAAGCTTCACATGCAACCACCAAGCCTAAAATGTGTCCGCACTGCAGCAACTAAGTAAGGTCCCTGGGGACTCACATACATGGTACACAACTTGGGCCAGAAACTCAGACTTACCACGCTCACGGACAATGACTGGGGATAAGAGAAAAACAGAAGAATGAAAAGTAAGAAAAATCATAAGGACCATGATAAACTGTGTCTAGTTAAGATTGGCTCTATGGACACATCCAGCCTTTATCAAAGCTACCGGTGGAAATATTGTGCCGAAAGTGAGCACACCCTTGCACGTTTAGATGCACCGAGCAGGGGCTCTAACCAGAAATAGTTAACGAAGAAATCAGGAAGAGAATGGCCTTCACATTCATTCGTTACTTACGTGTTCCTTCCTCAGTAACCATCCCCAGGCCTTCAGCTTTATTCTGCCTCTCAAATGCATTCAAATCAAGGACACTTGTAACAGACAAGAGGAAACAAGGTTCAGGGCTACGCACGCCGGGAAAATGGATTTCTAACGTCACTTGTACCTATTGACTAAGAATCTTGTCATTATATTACCATAAATGGCCTAACACATTACAGTGTGGTTCAAAGTGTGACAGTTCCCTGGATTTGTGCCAAGCGGTGTTGTCCAAGGACGCCCACAGCTCACAGACATGCACGGAGAATGGTCAGAAAGAGTTACAACTGCCCTTGTTTGTCCAGTTTGAGCCCTTTCTTACGCGTGAAAATTTAGAAAGGTTTCTCAAGTAGAGTTGGAATAATCTGCTTCTAAGAGCTCCCAAAAGAAAGTTGACTTTAAATTGCACTAATTAATTCTCACCTCCTGCATTTACCTATTCTGAGAATCACAAGGAACGGTAGTTTTTAGTGCTCAGAATGAACATTGATGGAAAGGGCTACAAATTTCAGATTTCAAAGGGTCACACCCTTTTAGAATTGTTGCATCATTCAGAAGCCAACAGTAGCTGGATGAAGCTTTCGGGGGGCAACGGTGTCCGTAGTATTCCTGAACCTGTAATAAGCTGGCCCTTTTTTTTTCTTGTTCCCACACTTTCTCCAAATTTCTCAGTCACAGCCACCACCAAATCCTACTTAGCCAGGAGCCACGAGCACCACCACAGAACTTGATAAAGAGGACAATGTATAATCATATTATTTCCAATTAGGACTCATTTTAGTTCTGTGACAGGCTCTAACTCCTTCCCGACTCTGAGAGACTTTACAGAACATCATATAAGGTCTCACAAAAATCTAGCTGTTAGGGTAGCTTGTGGCTGAGTCCTTTAAGAGTCCACAAAACTTTGCCTTCCTTTTACCACTGGGCAAAGGAAATGACCGTTGGATTGGAAAGACATTAGGGAAAAATCCAGCATTTCTTCCCCCTTTTAGGGAGCCACAGATCTTCTGCAACTTAGATACATTTTAAAGAGAAAACAGTGGGGCGCCTGGGTGGCTCAGTCGGTTAAGTGTCCGACTTCAGCTCAGGTCACGATCTCGCAGTCCGCGAGTTCAACCCCCGCGTCGGGCTCTGGGCTGATGGCTCAGAGCCTGGAGCCTGCTTCCGATTCTGTGTCTCCCTCTCTCTCTGCCCCTCCCCATTCATGCTCTGTCTCTCTCTGTCTCAAAAATAAATAAACGTTAAAAAAATAAATAAATAAAGAGAAAACAGTGAAAATTCCTACTGCCATATTGTTGGTTTTTCTCAGATCCTGCTGTAAACAGGGTCTTCTCAATAACATAAAACCATCCTTCTATTTGGGTTTTGCTGTCAAGGGAAACAGGGCCTTTGGACATAGCTGCTTTAAAGCAGCAGTTCTGATTCAGCAGACAATCTGGAGACATTTCTGACCCTTACAGTGTTCCAAGCCACCCATTTCAAATGTTTTAACTTCTCTGTTTCAATATTTTACAAATACATATTATTTTTATAATCAGTAGAAAAGCATAAAAATATCCTAAAACTTCTGTGAGAACTCAGTTGGCTTCTAAAGGTATGTCACTTGTCTCTCCAAGCCATCATTATAAATGAGTTTAGTAATAGGAAGTATTACAGACTACTAAGAGAACACTCAGAAATTTAATTGAGAATTTCATGGGCAATATGGAACTGGACTGCCTTGATTTTTGGCATCTCTGAGTCCACATGTACTATCTTACACTGAGTGGGTCAGGTCGGACACTATCACATTTTCTTTTCCTGAGAGAGGTAATAAATGGGTTGGTTATTGGTGGGGGAAAAATGGAGCTCAGTATAAGGGATTGTACTGCAGCTCAAATATGCTCCCTACAACCCCTGGGTGCGATATTTACTCCATCAAAGAAGATTAGCAAAATTATGAACTCCACCAAAAGAATGTCCATCCTGCAAATTTTTAAGTGCAAAGCCTAATGCTCTATTTTTAAGAATATTAATTAGAGGAAAATGAGCTAGATAATTATAACTTTGCTTTCTTTTTTTTTTATTTAAAATTTTTAATGTTTGTTAATTTTTGAGAGAGGGAGAGAGAAAGAAAGAGACAGAAAGTTAACAGGGGAGGGGCAGAGAGAGAGGGAGACACAGAATTCGAAGCAGGCTCCAGGCTCTGAACTGTCAGCACAGTCTGATGTGGGGGGGGGGGGGGGGGGTGCTCAAACCTACAAACCATGAGATCATGACCTGAGCTGAAGTCGGAGGCTTAACCAATGAGCCACCCAGGCACCCTTCTTTTTTTTTAAAGCTTACCTATTTATTCTGAGAGCACATGAGAGAATGAGCTGGGGAGGGGCAGAGAGGGAGAGAGAGAGGGAGGGAGGGAGAGAGAAAGAGGGAGGCAGAGAGAGAGAGAGGGAGGTGGAGAGGGAGAGGGAGAATTTCAAGCAGGCTCCACACCATCAATGCAGAGCCTGATGTGGGTCTTGAACTCACTAATTGTAAGTTCATGGCCTGAGCCTAAGCCAAGACTTGGACGCTTAATCAACTGAGCCACCAGGTGTCCCAACCTTGATTTCTTTCAGAATGAGTTGTAGACAATACATATGAATCTTAGAGGATAAACTGACACTTTCCTTGGAAAGATTGCTAGCTTGTTTCCAAAATGAGCAAGTATGGTAACCTTATGACCTTTGGCTACACATTGTTCATTCGTCAGGGGGTCAGCCATGAGGTGACGCTTACACACATGGTAATAAAAGTGTGAAGTTTAATGCTTTGGTTTTTAGGCTATGGCAAAACATTCCTGGGTTAGGATGTCCCTCTGTCGAAACGGATCTGTCAAAATATGTACCCACCCCATACTTACTCAGGGTCCAAGAATTGTTAAGGATGAAGATTAACAAAGTGCCTAATGGGTCTAAGGAAAACACAGCATTAGAGTGCTAGTGAGGTATTCCTCCTCTTTTTCATTCTTTTCTGGATTGACTTTTATGAGGATTTATGTTTAGGCGAAACACTCAGCTCTGAGAAAAACAACATACCCCCAAAAAGGAGGTAAAGGTAATTAAAAAACCGAACCAGGTGTGTGTGTGTGCAATGGAGATTACATTTTCCCTTCTGTATGCTCTTTGAACGTAATCTTACAGACTGGAGGAACAATCCCCATCCTTTTAGCTTTCTAAGGCAGGTAGGTCTTTCCTCAACAATTCCTTGACAAAATATTCTATTTTGTGCTCCTCCTCACCCCATTCTTCTTTCTTCTGAACAGAAAAAAAACGCTATAGGTGGTTTCCCCATATTTACCTGCAAGACTGCATAAGGCCGGAAAGGCTTTGAAAGAATCCAGCATCCTTTTTCTCCTTTAGGTAATCTAGCATTTTCTATAAGGGAGACACATTTTAAAAGGAAAAGCAATGTAAATTATGCCACAAATACTGACCCTCCCAAATGTTGTGGAGAAATGCCAAGCCCAGTCACATAGAGTCATATCCAGGTGGTTTGTAATCTTGGGTAAGCATTAGAACCACACAAACCTTTCCATGTGCCTGAGCCCCACCCTCTTGTTATGGAACCAGAATCTCTTTGGATGGACATTTTATTTTATAAAGATCCACTGGCATTTGTGCTAGGGCAGTATAGGAGACCATGGGCATTCACAGATTTACTGTTTAAAGTCTCTCCCATTTGGGAACAAGCACCAGGACTGTGCTCAGTATGGTACCCTGGAGCAAGGAGCTTAGCCAGTAATGAACCCAGTTGAGAGTTCACTGTCTTTCACAATCAGACTTTGTTACCTCTGTTCTCTGTTACTGGGAAGGCAGTAACTTTGTCTGAACATCATAAAAATGTAAAAAAGAAAGAAAGAAAAGAAAAGAAAAGAAAAGAAAAGAAAAGAAAAGAAAAGAAAATCAACTGATGGGGTGGTGACGGAAGAGAAGAGAAAGTGAAGGGTGTCTTAGAAAATGGAAGTTCTTTCGTGACAAATTGGTTTGGGAAGAATGAAAGGCTGGGAAAAATTCTGTACAATAATGGTAGTTATAAATCTGGAAGTGCTCACAGGCTACATCTCTCTGTGATGTAACCCTCACGAATGCCAAGAGTCTTTGAAATGTCACATTCCTGGGCACACAGATGATTTCAGGCAGAGCCTGGAGGGTCCTGGAGACACCAGAATCTTCCTGTCTCCTTCGACCAGTTTCAACTCAGATTGTTGAATGAGTTCCATGTGCCAGGAGCTCCCCATTAGGCTTCCGTGTGTTCTCATTTAATGCGTGGTGGCAAGAGTTTGTAGTTGCTTCATTCACTGCCGTACCCTTCATCCCAGAACAGAGGCTGACCTTAGTGTTGTCAGCAATCACAATACAGTTACTGAATGAACGAATAAACAAATGAATGAATGGACAAACAGGTGTGTGAGGTTTATGAACTCCACTTAACCGACTGGGCTCCTTGCTCATGGGAAGACAGCTAATACATAAAATGATTAAAATAAAAACCTAAGGCTTAGAGAACTTCCTTCAGAGCCTGTTTGTACAAGAAATAAATCATCTGATGATGAAAAAATTAAATGTTTTTCTCTTTGAACCATGGATAAACCCTCTTTATCAAGCATACATTTATCTGTAGCCTCCTAGCTCCGGTTTTATCTATGTTCCCAGCTACTCTGATATAATTGGCCACTAAGGGCAAAACACCAGCACAGGTGATTCTGGGTGGCTCCCGCTGTAGCAGAGCCAACACCTCTCGCCCGAAGTGTGACAGCTGCCAACTGGGGATACCCTGGGAAGTGTGCACTACCAACTGTGAGTCCCCAGTACCTGTTGTACACCAGCGTTGCCCCCATTCAGAATGGCGATCCCCAGCTTCAGAGTCTCAACCACCATGGGGCTCATCTCACCTGCCATGGTGAAGATTCGATTGAATTACCAAGGAAACAGAGGGTAAATCACATCTACTGGGCTTTGTTGGGACTCTTTAATAATGACTTTGTGGCACAGTGTGCTATCACTGTGGTAGCTACAGGGCCCATCCATAAATCACAGAATCACCTTTGCTGGCACTTATCATCTGGAGGACCATCTCTGCAGCCCCACGCTCATGCAGTCGAGCTTGTTGGTAGAGGGTTTTCTGCTTTTCCATTTCCTTCTCCTGGAAAGAAAAAACAACCACAAAAAACAAAGCAAGGGAAGATTTATTAATCCTCAGGCAATCTGCCATGGTAAGGTACACTGAGGGAGAGAATCTGCTTAAGGAAGGCAACACATGTAATTTTGAACAGAGGAGACATCTGAGGTTGGTTTTCAGACACTATTCAGCTTTCCAAAACTGCCCATCCACAATTCACTCCTATGGTGATGATGAATTTCCCACTTTCTGCACTGGTAGGAAACATAGCCCATTCCCCTGTAATACTATAATTATAGGAAGTGACCCCTGGTGAAAATGTGTTTGTTTTCAATGTTCCAACATACAGTGAAAACTGCTGAGGGCTCAGGTGAAGCAAATCTGCCTGAATGTAGAGAACACCCATTTATCTAGAATGCTCAGGCCGGGGCGCCTGGGTGGCTCAGTCGGTTGAGCGTGCGACTTCAGCTCGAGTCATGATCTCACAGTCTGTGAGTTCGAGCCCCATGTCGGGCTCTGTGCTGACCGCTCAGAGCCCGGAGCCTGTTTCAGATTCCGTGTCTCCTCTCTCTCTGACCCTCCTCCATTCATGCTCTCTCTCTGTCTCAAAAATAAATAAACATTAAAAAAAGTTTTTTTTAGAATGCTCAGGCCACCATTAACAGAGACTTTACCAAATATGGAATCCTAGAATGTCAAGGCCTTCCAGAACTATAATTATAGTTACTTTCACTGTTGTCTACTGTGTCTATAAAAAGGGTACCAGTAAACTAATAGGGTTTTTATCTTGGGAGACTCTGAGTCCTGCATGCCTCAAAATCAAAATTGCTAGTAATTACATTTATAGAATAATAGTGCAAAAATCACCCTAGTGTCTCCATTGGTTTCAGCTTTCATGTTTAGACGTTTGAATTTGTCCTTCTCTCGCTCCTGTTGCTACCATATTTGAGTAGGAGTACAAAATTTCCCAGAAGACCAAACCCGTGGGGGGGTTTGTGGACTGACTGGGTGCCTGCTACTTTTCCTTAGGCTGGAAGAGAGACAACAGAACCATGGCTAACGCATGCGCTCCATGCACGCAGACCTGTGTGCTTGTCACCAGATACACGTGGTGGGCGAGCCACATGGTTAATGTCAGCACCCACCTCTGAAGGTCTGATTGTTGCTTTTGGCTTTGGAGGGTGGCCCTGTCTTCAATCTTAGTAAAAACTTACTTCAAATGTCTTTTCCTTGTCTTCCTCTTCTTCTTCGTCCTCCCCACTCTGACAACTCTGGATTCCGTGGAACAGGGAAAGGAGGAAACAAGTTAAAGATAAGCCTAATAAACAAGACTGTTCTACTGTGCAAGGGCAGGGGACAGGATGTAATTCACACGCACCTCAGGACCTCAGCACTTTGTAAGCCAAGAACATTTTGACCACTGCAGGGCAACATTCTACTCGAAATGTCATCTTTGCAGCTACCAAGGGGTTCAGAAATGAGAAATGGGAACACCAAGCTCACAGAGCCAGCAGGGACCTACCTGGTTTAACCACAGACCTGAACTCTTCCACCATATAAAGTTCTGGTGTAAAGGGAGGCAAGAGTGCAGGGAGCTGTCCCTTTCCAAACAAGAGCTCGGGGCTTGGCAAGAAGACTGGAGACACCTAGGATGCGAATCCCAAAGTGCTCCTTCTCATCATGACCCTGTGGTGCAGCAGCTAAAGGAACAGGTGCTCCTGTACCCCAACTTATCCCTCTTTCTGCCTGATGTGAAGGTTTCACATTTGAGAAGGAGCAATTCCCTTACCACTCAGCATTCTGGAGGCCACGGTCACTCTACGTGACATAGGAACAATGTCACTCTGCCTCTGCCAGAGCACAGGCTCTCATTCCAGTGTCTAAAGCCTGTTTCCAAATGTACTGAACTTCCTTCACCTACAGATGTGTTTGAGTTTTTGGATATGTTCTGAACATTGACTGAAAATGCAAAGACAGTCTATACACCTAAACTCCATATAGCTGGCTTGGAACTGCCGGGTGAACTGAGCCATTGGCACCCACTGTTTCCACAATGCTTCCGAGTTTCCTGAGGGGGATGGTGGAATGGTTTGCTAATGTCACCCCTATGGCACATGAATTGTGCAGTGCCTGGAGTCCATGTCATGACCAAGTCCTATGCCCTGCTGTTCAAAATGACAGTTTTCGTGTGTCTGAAGAGGCAAAGGGGAAGAGAGAAAGACTGAGACGATGAGAGCAGAAAACTCAGGTGTACCTTGGCCATCATGCTGGAATAGGAGGTGTACAAGAGGTCGTCTTCCAATTTGCTGGAAAGAATGGAGGAAATATTTAGCAGGCTCTTTTTTGGACTCAGCAGAAAAGACTAAGAGCCACAGAAATCTTAAACTATATGTACTAGTGAGTGAATGAACAAACCCCTTCCCCCACCCGGATTCTTAGAAACCGCTCTGAAAATCTGCACCAGCATTGGCTGATGGTTACAGGGATCAAGGTTACAGTTGCAGGCTTCTCTTCAGCCTCAGTGTCTCACGTTATGACGAGAGGGCTGTGGCTTATGTAGTTTCCCCGGATGGTTCTTGATGGCCAACAACAGGGCAGCCAGGAAGAACTGTTTGAATCTGGCACCCCTTTTCCAGGCAGTGCCGTCTGTGGGATGGAGGTGTGGGGCTGGTACAGTCACTCCCGGTGCTTCTGAGAAGCAGGACGCTCTGCTGGTGCTGACCTCCTCTCTGTGAGAGCATTGCGGCTAAAATGGAGAATGATCTGATGAAGTGGGTCTGGGTGCTTGTCTGTCTCCTCCTCCTCCTCCTCTTCCACCTTGGGGCATTTCTACACAAACCAACGCAGACACGTGTTAGGCATGGACCTCAGCACAAGCCACACAACCACATGCGAACAAAGAGAAGGGAAAGCGCAAGGCACACAGTGCGTCAGATCAAAGCACAGAGAGAAACCACTATGTCGTATGTTTATCACTGGACGAGAAGCCCTTAAGGATGCAAGGTTTGGGACGTAAATATATATATATATATATTTCCAGCCAAAGAAACATTGCAATTCTCAATTCCAACCAAATGAAAGGAAAAGCAAAAGCCTGACCACAAGGGAGGAGCTACAGACTCCAGTGAGCAGAAGTCTCATGCAAGCTCTGGGCACCTGAGTTCAGGAGGGAGGCTCTGGACAGCTCCCCGAGAGGCTGGACCTCTCGGTCAACACTTGAAAGTTCTCCTGGAGAGGTGGGCTGGAACTAGGGGTGGGGCAGGAGTTATAAAACACCGGGGCCATTTGGGGTCTGCTAACTATCCATTTCTCTCCTAACTTCACTGCTGATTCTAAAATCTTCTTCCTGAATGATGTCATCCTGGAGCTCCAAGCCTGGCAGTTTCTCCTCTTTAACTCTTCTCAATCTCCTCTTATGGAAAAGGAAATAGCAGCTGATGCAAGAGGTGGGAGTTTCTAGCAGCGGCAGAGCCCGCAGGGCATACCATATTCAGTAAATTGTGAGAGCTACGCAGGCTGCGTGAATGGTTCTGAAGGGCAGGGCTCACTGTCAAGTTCACCCTCATCAAGAAGCTGGGAAAACTTAAGAGCCGTCATTCTCACTGATGGGAGTAGAGGAAAAGAATGAAGGGCATAAAGACAAATGGGAGAAAAATGGGAGAGAAAGGATTAAAAGCAAAAAAGAGAGGAGAAGGAAAAGAAACGAAGGGAGACAGGGAAAGAGAAACAAAAGACTGGATACGAGAAACACAGAACAAGATTAACAGAGAGACTAAGGGATGAGAGAAAAAATAAGCGGGGGAAGTAAGGGGAAAGAGAAAAAAAGAACCATGGGTTGGTCAATGGAATGGAGGGTTTATTTTTTGTCTGAACCAGGACGAGGCTCTGTGGTGCTTCTGCAGTCAGCTTTTTTCCCCTTGCATGTCGTTTTAAGTAGTTTTAGAGCATGAAGTCTGTTAGAGACGGGGCATGACACGTTTTCTGAAGGGCCAGATACAGGAATGTGAAATGCAGGAAGGGGATTTGGATGTGCCTTCCCTAAAGCAGAGCTACTGGCCAGAAATGCAGAGCCTCGGCTAGGACGGGGTGGCCTCCTGCAACCAATGGTGCTCAAAACTTCACTTAGCGTGAACTTTTCATCGCATGGCTGTGCATCCCGAGAAATATTAGTTGTTAATAATGATGATGAGGATGGTAACAGTAGCACCTCCAAGTGAAATTCATCCTCTGGCTCCTACGACCATTAGCAGGGCCTCCTCTGAGAATTTACACAGTTAGTTCCTTCCCAACGGATACATCCGATTCTTTGTGAATGTTTAACTGTTACAACACACACACATGAATACAAAAGTCAAATTCATTCACACCCATATCTGCTTCCAGCTGAGTCAGTACTTACAGCCAAGTCCTGTACTAGTTTCTCTTCAAAGGAATACTCCTCTGTTTCTATCCAAAATCTCTGATAGCCATGGAGGAAGAGGTTAATGGAGCGGTGCCTGAGCGGAAGGGGTGAGAGTGAGGTCAAGAGGGATCCATGGCACACCTTGTTTTAGTTTGGGTGGTTAACGGTTAGTAAGCAGAACAGACTTTTGTACAATTCTTGCCTTCTGATTGGTCAGGGCAGCCGGAAGTACACCAGAAGCATTAATTTCAAAGAAACCAGAACCCTCTAACATGCCAGTTCCCGAATGTCTGGAACACCTTCTGAATGAACTAATCATGGTTAGTGGGGGGAGCTGGTGGTAACTGAATTCCTACTCTGGTCACGAGGGGTCTTTATCACATTTCTCCTCTAATGAGAAATGATTCATTGGGCCAAGACACAATCCTGAAGTATCTGGTTAATATGGCAACGTGGTTATCCCTTTTGGCCAATAACCTGTCCAGGTAATCCCATTTAAGTAATGCCGACGGCGAGTGGTGTAGCCGCAGATATATCGAAAGCAGCAAAGCATGGGTCCTTTGCAGTGTCTCCAAGCAACGACACCTCCAAGGTGCTCCGGCTTTTGTTAGGAAGGCAAGACTTGGGTGTGCTATGCTTCGAGCACCACTTCTGTATGCCGCATGGACTCCAGTGGTGGCCCTGGAACACTGAGTAACTGTCAAGAGCCACCTACTCTCTAAAAGCCAGGACTGACTCCTGGGAATATGGCACTGAATCGTGGTTAACTGATTCCCAGAGGTGAGGATAGTGGTGAGAGGGAACGAGTAAAAAAATAAGATGCAGGTCAACATCAGAGTCATCTAAGACCTGACCTTGGTTTCTGGAAGAACACAACCCTTGCCGTCTTTCTTCGAATTCTGACCAATCAGAGGTCTTCTTAAAAATTGTACAAATTTGTGTGTTTATGGTAATGTTAAATCATGAATCAAGAAAGGAGGAGTGTGCAGAAAGTGAGTGGGTCTCTCCACAGGTTACATTACCATTAAAATGGGTATAAGCCTGTCATACTGAGTTTTTTCATTAACCTTTTCCAGCCAAACCCGTTGAAAGGTGGTCAGGAAGAAATTGTTAATTTTGTGTCTGGAGAAAAGCACACAGGTTGTCTTTTAAAAACTAACATCAGAGAAACAGTTTTCACATAATAAAATAAATCCCTTTAGCCCTTCCATCTGGAAGACTCCATGCAGTTTACATCATGACAAGGTGGAGAAAGAAGTGGTCTCCACCACCAGCCTCTCCGTTTTTATTATTGTTGTTATAAAATATACCTACAATCCTCCATGCTGGGGAGAAATCCAAGGCAAACTCTCTAAAAAGCTGGGTTACAGGTGGGCCTGGCCACATTTCATCAAAGACACAGTGAATTCCTGGACTTAACTGTTCCCTGTACAGGGGTAGAGAGGGTTGCTGAAGGAGCAACCGAAACCTAAGAGGACGCTACTAACATTTTCAAAGGATTTAGGAAAAAAAATGCTTGTTTTGTGAGATTTCATTTCTGCCTGGCTGGCCCTGGAGACATGTGCTGAGAACAGAGTCCTCCCGGAGACCCAGTTAGCACATGAGGCATGGGCCTCTACCACAGAGGAAAGCCGATGCCTTTGGATACTTCACCACTTCTAGGAAACAGACAAAAATCCTGTGCATTTTTGCCTTCTCTACTGGGCTATGAATTTCACTTTTCTGCCAGGACTTTAGTGGCCTTCATACCCACGACTATTTGACTTAAAATTTTGGCTTCTCATTCATGAATTCTACTTCCGAAGACACTAGTCTGTTTTCTCAAGAGTCCTGGAGGACCAGGTGTGTGCCTCAGAGGTCATCAATCTTCACTATCTTCAAAGACCCCAATGGGAAAGCTCAGGAGGCCAATTGGCTCAACACAGGGTCACAGAATGAATGATGGCCAAGAAACACAATCTGCTGAAAGCAAGTGTCAAGCCTAGGAATCGTCTGTTAGCTCATAGTCCAAGGGAACATTTATTTACACTCAGAAAATGCCTTTCCAAGTCAGTTTATTTTTCCTGACCAGGTGAGGATGGTTCATACTGATTTGCAAGCTGATGAAGCAGAGGCTGATATTCTATCACCAGCTTTGTTTACTGGTCACAGGCCCGACCTTGTTGACTCTGCAATCAGTCTGAGGATGGGAGAACCGCCACATGGCCAATGACACCGAGTCAAGTGTTAGTGGTCAACGTTTATCCAATCTGCACTGATACTCTGCCCTGTGTTGAGGGAGTACATTTCAGAAAAGCCTTCACATATTTTTGACTGCAGAGTATAGACTGACCACATAGATAAGGCAATATGCCCATAACTGGCCTCTTACGACATCTTTAGCCAGTGCCCTTTCTTCATCTTGAGGGTGATGACACTGTGTGCAGGGATTCTCAAGTTACATTTCTGTAGCTGATGAGGAAACAAAGTAATTTTGGGGCCATCCAAGTACCTCAGTATAGATACATTGTTTGATCTGTTGATGGATTCTGAGTAAAGCATTTTCGAGACCCTCCTTTTCCCAGGGTTCCTTTACATCCTCACAAAGAATCCCACCTCAGTAAAACTAAGAGCTTCCATATGCTAACTGGGCTGACTTTAAGGTGTAAAATGGGGAGTTAAGGCAGGCATGGGGCACTAGGGAATCACATGTGTTTTCAGTTTTTCTGCTTACCTTGACTGCCTTAATAGCCCATGATACTACATGCAGACTGTAAGGGCGCCATTTATGGAAAACTCCATTGGAAAACTTGGATCATGGGTGTTCGTGCCACAAGGGAGCACAGCTGAGGGAGGAAACCTTAATTCCCATTACTGGCTCCCATGCCAGAAGAATATGACAGAATACTTACCTGGGCAAGTTGTACAGAGGGGCCATCCTGAAACAGGCCACCACTGCCCGTTTCCGCTGCTTTGATAACAGTTTGTGCCAGACTGCCTTCTTGGACCTCAAAGGCTGTTCGACCTGAGAAGACACCACAAGGGTAGGTGCACACCAGGCTAACTGGGTGGCACGAGGGAGTCACCTGCAGCTAAGGCTTCACAACCCTGCAAGAGTTCTGATTTCTCAACCACAGCCAGCCAAAGGTACCCAGCAGCAAATTATTCAATTTTTTTTATTGTTTATTTTTGAGAGAGAGAGAGAGAGAGAGAGACAGAGTGCGAGTGGGGGAGGGGCAGAGAGAGAGGGAGACACAGAACCCAAAGTAGGCTCCAGGCTCTGAGCTGTCAGCATACAGCCTGACGTGGGGCTTGAACTCACAGACCGTGAGATCAAGACCTGAGCTCAAGTCGGACGCTTACCCAACAGAGCCACCCAGGCGCCCCTCAGGAGCAAATGACTCAGTTTGTGGAGGTCTTAGGTTTTCTGCCTTCTCCTGTTTTTGTATGTTTATTGCCTAATAGAAGGTTTACAAATGGGTAGGGGGATTTGAAGGGGTCATTGATCTAAAGGCAAAAATTTGTAAAAAAAAAAAAAAAAAAAGGAAAGAAAGAAAATAAAGAAAGAAAACCTCTGAGGGAAAAGCATTGAGGAATCTGCTACCACCAGGCACCAAGATGACATGTGGAGGTGAGCTGGGATGATACTTGTTCCTGGTTTTGGGTCTTATGATAACATTAAAAAAAATTTTTTTTTTTACTATTTACTTATTTTTGGGAGACAGAGAGACAGAGTGCAAGCAGGAGAGGGGCAGAGAGAGAGAGAGGAAGAGATACAGAATCTGAAGCAGGCTCCAGGCTCCGAGCTGTCAGCACAGAGCCCAACACAGGGCTCGAACCCATGAAGCAGGATCATGACCTGGCCTGAAGTCGGATGCTTACCCTTAGACTGAGCCATCCAGGTGCCCCAAGAACACTTAACTAAGAGCTGAGTGTAGAGATCAGCTTTCTAGTCTCCAGGGCAGTCTAGCTTCCTCAGTCCTCAGGGCAGATGTGCCTTACCTGCTCCAGATGGAAGACAGCTGCGGAAATTCTCTGTACACGCTCTACGGTCTTTTCTGGATTGGAAGGTTCTTCACTCTTCAAAACATCTTTGTAGAGGTTCAGCTGCCACTTTACTGCTGGGTCATCCGACTGCAAATTAAAGCACACAGGAGGTGAGCAGCACCTCTTGCACTGAAAAAGCCTTGACTCCTCACGTGGTTTCAGAGCTCTTCTGTTACTGCTTCTTTCTCATTTTCTCTATCATCTTCACCGGAACATTGTAGATGCTACATAGAAACTTTGTATTCTAGCCTGTATCTCTTAACTGGTCCTATTTCCATCCCTTTCTATCTGTACTGCATTCTAATTTCCTGAAATCAACCTTCCAATTCATAAATTTTCTTTTCAGCTGTGCCTAGCCTGTTTTTTGACCTACAAATTGGATTTTTAATTTTAATGAATGCTTTTAACTTTTGTAATCACTACGTGGTTTTTGTCAATCCCATATCTACTCTCCTTAAAAAAAATGAAAGAGCAAGTGTTGCTTTATGGCTACCATAGCTATCTTTAGCTCTTTAAATATTTATCAACCACACTAATTTTTAAATTTCTTTCTACAGTTCCTTAAGCTTGAATTCTTCTCTTGGTTACATCTTCTGATTCTCTAATGATGTGGATTTTCTTTCATGTTTTTTTTGTTGTTGTTTAAACATGACCTTGTCTTCAGGTGGAGTTTTATTTATTGGCATGTTAGCCTGTATTCTAAGAGGTGGAGAGTCTCCAAGTGGTTTTAGGGTTGTCTCTATAGGAGATTTATAGGTAAGGTTTAAGGCTAATTTTATGTAAGTTTCTTGCTCTGCATTTGTGCACAGCATGGGTAATTAGGTCCCACACTCTTCTTCATTGAAGGCTATTAACAACCCCAGCGTCTAAGATACATATATGGTTCAGAAAGCTCTATTAATTTTCCCAGCTGCATCAACTTCTCCTCATTCCTGTGATTTACAGTGTCTTGTTTATCCTGGCACTTGGGATATCTTTTTACTGCCTTTTTGTGTAGCGTATTTTCCCCACTATACCCATATGTTTGGGGTAGAAAGAAGTGGCTCTTTGTGTCAGCCTAATCCCGCATCTTAGGGAGTATTCTGCCTGAGGAAAGAGTTGTTCAGATTCACAGGCCTGGAAAAAAAAATCTCAGACAGCCTTTAAAATCCAAGTGGTCCTCCCCGCCCCCCCCCCCCACCCCCGGTTTGTACCAACTCCAAATCTCTAGATCAGGCTGTGCTAAAACTCCCCCACCCCCCACGTGTCCATTTCACTGTTGAAGAAGCCTCACAGTCAGTAAATTTTGAGACCTGATCTAACCCCCCTGCTATGGCTGGATGTTTATACATGGCAGGTGGGAAGGCATGCTTCATTAAATGCCTCTTTGCATCCTCTTTGTAATAGCAAAGGAAAGAACAAAAATGAAGGGCGAACCCTACACCCCCCCCCCGCCCCTCCCCCCAACAACAACAAAAACTAAACGCAGAGAGCTAGTCCTACCACTTAAACATCAGTACTGGGAGACATTTTTTAGAACACGTTAGAGAGAACAGGAGTAAACTAAATGGGAGGAAGGCCCCCTACAGCCAGAGGGAAGCCTGCATGAGTTCCGTCTTCCTGCCCCATCACCTTTTCCTGCAGGTGCAAGTTATTCCGCACATGTTCTTTCACCTCTTCATCGGTATCCCTCTGTGGAAAGAGACGTTCAGTTTTATTCCTAGAGGTCACTATGGAAATATAAAGTAAGGTGCAGGGATGTATGGGCAGCATATGGGCAGTTTTCCTGAGATCTTTTTTTTTTAAGTTTATTTATTTTGAGAGAGAGACAAGAGTGAGCAGGGGAAGCAGCAGAGAGAGAGAGAGAGAGAAAATCCCAAGCAGGCTCTGCACTGTCAGCTTGGAGCCCGACACGGGACTCAAACTCAAGAACTATGTGATCACGACCCAATCGGAAGCCAACAGTCGGATGCTTAACTGACTGAGCCATCCAGGCGCCCAGCTGCAATGTTTATTATAAGAACAAAAGAAGAAAAATTATAGACTTGTCCTAAGGGCATGTGCTCTCAAACCAGTTTTTTAAAAAAATTTTTTTAATGTTTATTTTTGAGACAGAGAGAGAGACAGAGCATGAATGGGGGAGGGTCAGAGAGAGAGGGAGACACAGAATCTGAAGCAGGCTCCAGACTCTGAGCTGTCAGCACAGAGCCCGATGCGGGGCTCGAACTCACAGACCGTGAGATCATGACCTGAGCCGAAGTCCGACGCTTAACTGACTGAGCCACCCAGGCGCCCTAAACCAGTTTTTTTTTTTTTTAATTTATTATTTTATTTTTATTTTTAGGGACAGAGAGAGAGCAAGTGGAAGGGAGGGAGGGAGGGAGAGAGCGCGAGAATCTTAAATAGGCTCCATGCTCAGCACAGAGCCTGAGGTGGGGCTCAATCCCACAACCCTGGGATCATGACAAGAGCTGGAATCAAGAGTCAGATGCGCAACCCACTAAGCCACCCAGGCACCCCCAAACCAGTAAAGGTGAGAGTGTATCGCCTGTGTGCACCTTGGTTTCTGTTCATCTGTCGCCCTGGGAAGGAGAACTAGCCCTTCAGGCTCTGAGGAGCTGCCACCACCAGTATTCCACACTCAGCCAGAGCAGACGGGGGACTTACATAGCTGTATCGTGACTTTGCAAGGGAGATTAGCTCCTGATCGCCTGGTGTGCACATATTCAAACCAATGGGCAGCATTTTCTTGAGCGCAGCCACGATGAGAGAGGTCTGGATGGAGTACAAGTCTCCCCTCCGCTTGGTCTTCTTCCGTTCCTGGTCCTGTCCTCCAGACTAGGAGATGAGGTTGAAATAAACAGAGGGGCTCAGTGATTCTGAGAGGAACGGCCTCCTCTTGGAGGCAGCCTCCCTCCTTGTGGCCCTGTCAGTACAGGGGGAGCGGGGGGCTCAGTACATGTCAAAGCACAGTGAGAGGAGTGTGTGAAACACAACCGGGTGGCCATAAAGGACCAGCACTGGTCCTGTGCCCTCTCCCTGTGCACATGCTCACAGAACCACGTAAGTGGACACACACCACGGACACCTGCAGTCTTGGCTCACTCGTTTCCGGGCCCAAATGAACAAATAAACTGGTGTCTTTCCAAAAGAATGGTTTGATAACTGATGAGATGACTCCAGGAAAGAACTGAGAATCCTGATGCTGGGGCATCAGTAAACACACTGAAGACGTTCTATGTTGAACTGCTCTGTTGCCAAGGCTGAAGCCAGTGTTTTGGAGCACCGCATCCCGCTCAACCTCTACCCCGAGGCAGTGCAAATTCTCACCGGAAAACACAAGTCCCAAAGTAGGGCTGCTTTGGGATCTGGCAGGGGAAAGCTCGGAGAAACACTGAATAGAACTCCCCCAGTCTGCGAGAGTCCACCCTTCTTTTGCTTAAACTGAATCTACCCAGTGAAGTCCACCCACCGGAGTAGTAGGTTTCAGAAGAGTTCAAGGTTCTGCACTGAGGCTCTCAATTGAGAACCCTCAGTGTCCCTGACACATGGCCTATGGGTAGACTCAAGGACACAAGCCCTGCAGCGACTGGATTTTTGTGAGGTCAGCCTCTGAAGGAGCACACTGTCCACCTGCTACCTCACTTGCTAGACTTTGCGTCAGTTGGGCAGGTGCTTAATGGAAGTGTGGGAATGTCGGAGAGCCAGAAGCAGGGGCTGTGGAGGGAAAGACACATGGAGCCCAGTGAAGCCTGGCTTTATGAGGTGCCTGTGAAATGTTTGCAGGAATCAGGGGCCAGTACTGTGGTTTATGACGACATATAGACACAGGGCTCTGGGAGCAGCGGGAGGCCAGGGGCCTCTCCCGGAACTGGCAGTGTGAGACTTGGGACCCTGAGCTGGAGCAGAATTCATCTTAGGAGGCACAGGTTTTCTGAGAGAAGAGGAGGGTGAGAATTAACACTGCCTTGGGACTGATCTCTTCAATTACTTTAAATTACCTTTAAAGTATGAAAGAGGATCGTCATTATTAATGGACACTCTTAAAATGGATGTGATTGCCTTCACCCAGCCTGTGGTGACTGTACCTTCAGGTGGTTACATGACAGCAACCACAGCGAAGCTCCTGGCCAGCAAAACTGAGGCCGGCCAAACACCACCAATTCTGCTGGTTGCAGGGCACCTTGTGCTGGGTGCTCCAAAACAGCAGGTCAGGCCCGGGACAGCAGGGGGAGGGGGTGGTCAGAAATAATGAGCAGTGGGTAAGAAAGGAGCCTAAGAGAAGGCAGCTTCGTGTGTTCCAGAACATGGTGGAAAGTGAAAGCTGGCTCCCGCAAAGACCGCGAAGAGTTCTATCATTTACTGAGTGCTTGCTAGGTTCCTCACATGTTCTACCATCAGGCATAGAATTCTAAAGGTCGTGCCTAAGGCAAAACTCCTTTACGGTCTACATTCCCCTTGAACATCATCCATAAAGGACAGAACCTGGTTTTGTGTCCTGTACTACGAGGTGCCCTGTACATATAAATGTAAAAGGTAAATAGTAACATGCAGTATGCAATCAAGTAAATATGCAAAATGTAATGAGGCGGATTTGATACCTGAGTCAAATAATTTCTTGCTCGCTCTATTTTATTTGGCCAATCTCATGGTGTTCTTGTTATAAATGCTGCATGTGTGATGTGACTCCAATGTGCCTGCTACTTAAATAAAACATTTCTAATCTTCCCAATAACTCTGATACACAAACAAGTCCGTTATATAAGTGAGAACATGATGCTCAGGGAAGGTAAAGGATTTTTCCAAGGTCATACAGCAGGTGAGCATCTGAGTCAACATCCAGACCCAAGTCTACCTGGCCATGGCTCCATTTTCCCTCTCTAACTAAGGGCTAGTGACCTAGCTCTTGCACGTCTCCTTTTCTCTGTCACACAGCCTAGGGCAGGGAGCTTGTGACAATGGCAGCAGACACACATTAATGAACAGAGAGAAATATTTCCAGGTTCTCATCTGTATGGGTCACTGGAAAGTCGTCCCAGGGTTTATTCCACCATATGCACACTTCGTGCAAAAACACATGGTTATCTGATTTCAGATCTTGAAGGTGAGTCATTGGAAAACTCTTTGGGTCAAGGGAGCCTTGCATAAGAGGCAGAGGTATACAGTGTGAAAAACCTGGGGCCACTGACAGCACAGAGGACTCTGCCCCTGCATGGCACAGCAGAGGAGTGAGCCTCCTGGGATCTATGCCCTGTCGGCATCCCTATCTCTGTCAGTGTGCTGGCTGCAGAGTGGGCAGCTGGGGAAGGGAGCAGAGATAGCAAGGAGACCTCGGTTAGGGTGAGGCTTGGCTGGCTTCCCCGGCTTCCCCATTCCAAGGGTGGGTAGGCCTACATTCACTCTTTGACGGGCAGGTGTCTTCCCTGGAGCAGGCCTGGGGGACCTCCAGGTGGGAAGATCCATTCTGTACCACCCCCATGGTGATCACAGTGCAGAGGGTGGCCAGAGCCTGGCACCTCTAATACTACGACAGAAAAGACACGTCATGCATTTGACCTGTACCTTTACTTGCATGGCCTGTGTGGGAAGACAAAAGAAAAGAAACAAGGAGAAGAGTCAGTCAGTAAAAAGCAGGGGTCCAAGGCATAAGGTAGCACATGTTAGTCATAGCTTCTTAGCCCCCATTTGTCAGCCAGCACAACCAAAACTCAACAGTTCTGGAAGCCAGTCGAGCATGGCATGAAAAGTGAGTGGGAGGTTAGTATGGAGGTTAATTTGGTCAAGAGGACTTACACCCAAACCAAGCAAAACACCCTGAGTCAAGTTCACCTTGAAGATTAAACTCCCTGAGCGTGTGCCACTCAGACCCACGTGGGCTTCTGGTCTGGCCGCCCACACGAACCTTTTAGATCTAGAGCCTTTCCCCTCCCCTTCCTCCCTCCTTTCACCTGGGTGGGCTGTAGATAATCTGTCATGTAACCAAAGACCCCATTTTCTTTCTTCCTTCCACCCACCCACATTATCACCTTCAGCAGATCTGTGGTTGGGAAAAGAGAAGGAAGAACTGGGCTAAGGGGCAATGTGTGTGCTTCCATGAAAAGGAGGTTTGCTAACAAGAAGTCCTCTAGGGGCACCTGGGTGGCTCAGTTACTTAAGCGTCCGACTCTTGATTTCAGTTCAGGTCAGAGCCTGCTTGGGATTCACTCTCCCCTCGCTCTCTGCCCCTTTCCTGCTTGCACACACGCACTCTTTCTCTCAAAAGAAGCAAACATTAAAAAAAAGAGAAAACGTTTAAAAAAATAAAATAAAAATAGGCAAGCCTGCACCATGTGAAGTTCTTATCCCCACTAAAAGGTTAAATGAAGGCAAGTCAACCCAACATTAGGTATTAGGGGGAAAGGTGAATTTCTGCAAGCCAGTCTGAGAATGAGAAATCAAGAGAGAGAAAGCGAAGGAGGGAAGGCAATGAGAGGAGGGAGGAGGATGGAGGAGGGGGGAGGTGGGTAGGGTAGAAAAGAGTGAGAGAGGGAGGGGAAGCCCTCCCCCACCCCCAGGGGGAGACAGAGAGCTGGAGAGAGATAGAAAGGGGGACAGGTAGGGAGAAGGGGAGAAAACGGGAGCTGCACAAGAGCAAGGGGAACAGAGACTAAGTGAGAAAGGTGGGCACTGGAGGGAAGGAGGAGAGACTGGAGTAAGATAAGTCTGAATACCCTTGAAAACCTCAAAGATGAGCTCACAACTCTTCTCTGTCCTTTTTCAATACACCAAATTCACACTCATGGGTGGAGAGGCTTTAAACAATGAGGCACTCTAATATTTCCTGCCTTCCAACCCTTTTTTACTCATAATCTTGGGCAAGAGACCCACATTTCTTGGGCTAAACACGTTCTAACTTACCATTCCCCTCCAAGGAAGCTGCTGCCATTTTTACAGAAAACAAAACAAGTTTAAAAACAAAACAAAACAAAACAAAAAACACTTGCTCAGCTTAGTTACATTTAGCTTAACACATATTTGCAAACTGGTGTTATATAAAGAAAATATACAATGAGCTCTCCAAAACAACCTGCTTTCGCTGCCAGAAAAGGAACACATCTTTGAACCAATCTTCAATGAATCAAGTATAAATAGTGTGGCCCACCGTATATTTTGTTTCTGCCTCTTTTCCATTTGCAATGGCATGTGCAGTGTGTGTAGGCATGCAGCATTCGAATACACAGATCTCTGCCAACAACCGCCATATGCACTGAGGCCAAGTTCATTTATACAACACCAGAATTCAGTTAAGAGTGGAGATAAAAGCAAGCACAGGTGACCATTCAGATTAGGTAGCAGAGAGAACATCTAATTTCAGGGAGGAAAAGGCAGTGGAGATTGAACTCATAGTAAGAATACCTCTTCCTCATTCTCTCAATATGTAGTTCTACGTCCAAAGAATACCAGAAATGCCTATGAGTTGCTATTTATTGGAGGCATGGTATCTCTCCATCTGAATGAACGTGCTGCATTTATCTCTATCCTAGAGATGAAGTTTAAAGCTGACTTGTAAACATAGCATCCTGGTAGAGCTCGGAGGAGGCAGATAGTAAGCTCAAGCCCGTTCTATAGATTGGTAAACCGGGGTCCAGAAGAGTTACGTGGACGATGCAAGGCCAATACCTTTAGTCAACAGCTGGGCCAAGGGTAGGACTTAGCTTCCTTTCAGTCTCTAGTCCTACTTACTACTATACTTTGTGTCTCAACTGAGGCAACAAGATCAACAGGCATATTTGTCACCCTAAGGAGCATGGTAAATGTTATTTAACACCTGTGGCCTGTCCTCACATTCATCACACTGTAACGTTGACCCTTTTCCATGTAGCTCAGGAAAAACTGGCATCCAAGGTCAAGGGGAATTAAATGAAAGTGTTTGCTCCTACAAAGGAACCTTATCAAAGATGCACAGATTCTGAATATGACCATCCTCTGACAAGACAAACATGCCCTTTTCCTTATTCAGCAATATGAATGAACAGAATTTCCAGTTAGTTTGTTAGTAGGTTAGTTTTGAAATGTCATCCTCTGTCACCTCATCTCTTTCCAAGTGTAAACCTAAGGACTCTAAGTAACCACTCAACACCGGAGCATTGAGATGTCTTTGCCATTTCTGCTCATCTGGGATCCAAATCCTTATACCAGAGTCATTTCCATTGCTTTGCTGCCATCCGCTGACAATAACAATGGGTGCTAGCTGGTTCAGTGCTGAGCCCGTGGATCTAACCCAAGGTGAAGGTACCATAAAATCTATCTGGGGTTTATTGACTTTCTGTAGATGGGTGGAGCCAAAGGAGAGCCAGTGATGGCTGTAAGAAGGCTCTTCAGAGGGAATTTAACATAAATGTCCAAGGATCAGGAGTCTGAACAATCTTATCTTTGTGTATCTCACATGAGCAGCAGACACGTTTGTCAGAAGTTGAATGCAAAATGAATTTTGGAAAATCAAATAAAAATCATCTAAAGCACAAAAGGATCCACCTTATATAAAGTTCCTGTGCAGCAAAGATTCCTCTTGAATATGAACATATACTTCTGATCTCTCTACTTTGTATATGCACAATTTTATTTGTCAAACTTTATTCAGCAGTGTATACCAGATTCTAAACTCTAAGGGTCAATTTTTGGATGCTGGAAGAAGTGTGAGTGTCAGCGTAGCTAAAAGATAGAAGGTTTGGAAAGTTCAGAGAGACTTCAGCTAACCAGAGCTAGGCAAACATGGTGAAGTTTTGGGTGAAGTTGTCATTTTTCGTTGTTATACTGGCCCCTTGTCTGCAGTTTCACATACACAGGTCTTCATCCCAAAAGGTTATTTGGAAAGATGCTCCAAAGGCTTTGCTACAAACCCAAGACTGTCATCTTTCCAGAACCGATTTTCACTTCTGAGGGTCCCCATGCACACTCCACCTTCATGTTCCTCAAAGGCAGTACTGTACCAGCAATGAGAGAGACGTAATCTCAGGTATGTCACTCATACTTGACATATACAATCAGCCCTCATTGAGGCACACTTCTCTAGGGAACAGAGTCAAGAGTAAGCCATAACAGCTGGTAACAAAACATCACATTGCATGTATGTATTTACACCTGAACGAGTCTGTCTGAGAATTCTTTACAAACACAACAGCAAAGCCTCCCTTTGCAGAGCTGACTCAAGAGGAGCTGGGAGTGCAGGTCCCCATCGTGTATTCCTGCTACACACCTCCCTAGAAGTGACTCTTTTTCTCAGATATCTGGTATGCCCTCTTTTAAACATTTCCTGCGGGGAATGGACAAATGTTTGGGTTTCTGAATGCAACCCACATGGAAAATAAACAGAAGGCATTAAGAGGTCAGCACAACTGAAATCAAACAGCCGCTGGACGTTCCAGAGAGGAGGAAAACAAGCTTACTGTGAGAACAAGTGCTACGGAAATCTTCAAAGCAAGGTAATTTCCTCGTACCTAATCAAAAGGTGGCTCTAGGCATGTGCAGTTTGGCAGCTTCACCACACAAGAAGTAGTTCTATTTTCAAACAACTAACAGCAGCTTCGGTTTTGGAGACCTCTCGAATGCCTTAGGCAAGTCTTGAAACTTAAACTTTTTGACACACAAGCAGCTATTTATTCATAAAATGTGATGACCATGCTTATTTGGGAGCAGTTCCTTCTGGCTCATTCTCAAAGAAACAACAGTAGAGACTGTTGGTTTTTGTGGTTTGACCTAAATGCAGTATGGAACTAATCGCTTCATACACCCAAGATACATAGCTTAGGGTCAAGATTGAAGAGTCTTTGGAATTGATTTCTATGGACTTACTTTCGACATCTTGCTTTTGCTGTCTCCAGTTAAAAATGCCAAATTATTAATTTCATTCTGAATCACAAAATTTTGCTCTTCCCTCTTGAAGTTCTAAGTGGGGGGCGGGGGAGAAATAAAAAAGCCAACATTACAAGAATGTTTTCTGAGGTCTGTACCTTTCACAGCCATCTCTAAATCCAGGGCCCACATGTTCCTTACGTGAGATTTGCACCACAGGATGAAGACCTCTGCCACCATGCGGAAGAGCTGGTCAGAATCAGCATCGGGACTTTTGAGCCAGTTCGATCTGAAGTAAAAAGTAAATTGATATGCATATGAAATTCAGCAATGATTAAAAGAGTCACACTAAAAATTCTATCAACTTTGGGTGTGTACACTTATCCAGATAAAACTACATTCCCACCCAGAGGCAAACTTCAGAGAGACTAAATATCAGTACACTCCTTACATGCTTGTAGGCATGTAATTAATTGTAGATATGCTGAAGGACCTACAATAATCATTTCCATCCTTACCAAAGGATTCAAGGGTTATCTTAGCAAACAGATGTCAGAGAACATTTCAATTTTGTCAAGGGTAGTTTTTTTTTTTCTTTTTTTAAACAGATGAGGTGATTAAGGTTACACTCTGTTTTGGGACAGGCCTCCTTTAATCCCTAAGGCTAGCAAGACTAGACTTGGTCACTATAACACCTAATCTTGTCATTGACACTTGACATTGTCAAGCCTCTGAAATATGGAGCACTCTAAAACCAGTTAAGGCCTCACACCCTTTCTTCTCAAAGCCAATTTTATGAATGAAATTTGTAAGGCAATAGATTTTCCACTGCTATTTTAAGTATATAGGCAGAAACCAAACATTTCCTATGTCCTCTGAAATGGTTTAGAAATTCCCTATTTATATAATATGTAATATAAAATTTGTAATACGTAATATATATATTTATATATATGAAATTTATATATAGTCATTTCATTTTTTTTCTTTTTCTTTTTTAATTATAAACCAGCCCAGGTTAAGAATTTCACAGTGGTGGCAAGAAGGCAAAATTGCAGAAGAATTCAGTCACTTCTTACAAGTTGGTGTATCCCTAAGTATCTTACATATTTGAGTTTAATTATATTTTGAAAGGGCTAGATATTGCCGTTTTCAAATATCGGTGCAGAGTAACACAGTACAAGTTAAACTGTCTACCATCTTTCTTTGGTTAAAGAAAACTGGTTCTCATGAATGCTCTGAAAAATCCAATGTCCCTTATTAGTGCATGCAGAGTAACAGCTATCAAAAGCCAGTTCCCTAAGCCTTGGGACATTGCTCTGAATTGCCGTGGGCAGCCTATACCTTCTGCCCATTCGTGGAGAGCAACAGGATAAAGAAGAAAGGTGAAGACTCATGAGGCCAAGACTGTCTTTGGACCCCTCTCTCAATGCCTTACTGCTGAGGCTGAGTTTCAGCCTAATAGACATTCTTGTCTCATCTTTCTTGGGTTCTATTTCACTAGTCTTTCCCGTACATGGCAGACATTATAGGTTGCCTACCCAAAACTCATCCTCCTCTTCTTAGGAGCAAAAGCCCATTTTATTCAGGGTGGCATTGTGCCCTGCTGAAGACCACATTACCCAGCCTCCCTTGAGGGATAGCTACTATGTAACTAAGTTCTGAACAAAGACATGGAAGTGGAAACTGCTGGATGGACCTTCTGGAAAAGCTCTCTAAAAATGCCTCGGATAGCTGAGGATGCCTGTGCCTTTCCCCTGTTGCTTTCATGCTTCCTGTCTGGAATGAAAATATGATGGCTTGAACTCTAATTGGCACAGTGCATCATAAAGTAACTTCAAAGATGGAAGCCAATGTTAAGTATGGAAAGACAGAGGAGTTAGGCTCTCTGATGAGGAGCAATCATACTAGCCCTGGAAACCTTTAGATTTCTTTTATGTGTAGAGATTTAACTTCTCATTTCTCTAAGCCACTGTAATCAGGTATCCATTATTAGCAGCCAAATGCAATCCAAACTTGAGGCTTGAGATTGGTAATGCTTTCTGATTTCATTCATATGATTTTTCAGGAGTGCTTTTTCTGGATCAAACGTCAACTTTGGTCACAACTGCCAGCCATTCATTCCTCAGTGTTTAGCTTGAAATGAGCTTTGTAAGTGTGCACTATGCCCTGAGTGGGAAGAGGTGAGGGGTCACATACCATCCTGCCACGGAAAAGGAGAGCCACAGGGCGTATGGGCAGCAGGGGCTCTGCAAACAGGTGAGGTCAATATTCCCTCACAGGAGACAGAAAAGGATTCTGATCCCTTCGCCTTCATATAGGAATGCAGTTTCAAGTGAATAAATTTTGTTTTCAATACCCTTCTTCTTCTAGGAGGCAAATCTTCACTCTCTATTTCTAGTGAGGTCCTTCTCTCAGGTTTAGAGTGCTAGGTGTGAATGAAGAATACCTCATTACATGTTTCCCCAGGCACACAAACTCTCTACCTCTCTCAAATCAGAGGAAAATGGTATTGGATAGAAGATCCTGACCTCACTCCTCCTATTTGCCCTTCTCCTTTCTGCCCCCAGATGAGGCAACCGGGCTCATCTCCTGCCTGCTCCCAGTCTCCCAGAATCCAGATCTCTCTCAATATCCAGACACCTGTCCTTTTGGAGGTACCGAACTGATATATAGGTTTTGTTTTGTTTTTTTTAATCATCTGCACTGTGTGCTGCCAAAAGGCAGGTGGAACATTCTAGGCTGTAGGTGGGGAAGAAGATTGGTTTTAGAGGCAATGGGGGCGATGGCTGAAGCAACCCCAATGGATGAAATTACCGAGCATGTTAACAGAAAACAAGAAGAACAGAATAAAATCTTGGATGACTTCAAGAGTAAAGAGAGTGAGATTTTCACTTTCAAACTGACAAGTTATCAGGTTTTCGAAGAAAGTAAAGCCAGTTATCAAGCTTTCAAAGAAAGTAAAGCCATGCTCCTATGTCCATGGTCAGGTTGTCGGAGTTAGAGCTGAGGGCTTATCTCAACTTTATTCCTAAGCCTCCTGCAGAGGACACAGCCCGAGGCAGTCACCGCACAGCATTTACTCAGATTCCCTTCTGTAGTCTGAGAGATGGTTTTTCACCCCAAGCTGCACGTTTAAAAGTGCTCATTTTGTGTTCCGAGTGTTCCTGATTGCCAGAAAGGAGGCTGAGAAGCCATTGACTCTGGTGGAGAGATATGTTTAACCTGTGCTGACATATGTCCTGCACAAGGAGATAGCCAGCTATTTTGCCCAGCTCTGACCACACTATACCTGGAGTTCTTGCTTATTCTGTATCAGCTTTGGACTGAAGATTAATGAACAGAAGCTTCTGTTCAGAACAGTGTTCCAAATGGCAAAGAAACTTGAAACATGGCCATGACTGGGCCGAAGAAAGTAGAAAGGTTTAATGTGACCAGGAAGAACAGGGAGGAGGACAGGACAAGATGGCTCTCTTCAATATTTAAAGAGGTGCCATGAGAGACTGGAACAGTTTTGTGAGAAAAGAAAGGGGGTATTTATTCATCCAGTTACAGGTAAGATGAAGTGACCCCTCTTCTTCCTGCCAACTCCACACTCCCATAATTCCAAGCCAGCAATTCTACTGGTGAAGAAAGTACTCAAAGAAGGTAAAGGCATACACCTAAGAAGGAAGTATTTCTAAGCTAGGCTCCAGTGGCCCTAACGTTCTCTGGTGCTCTGTGAAGAACGGGCTGAAAAATCGGGATGAATGAATTAATGATGATCTCAAAGACTCTCTGACATTGCCATTTTTAGCAACTGTCAAACAGTGTGTAAGGAGAACACACTCTATCTTGAGTTTGATTGTCAACAGTGACAAATGCAATTAAAGAGCTATTCCAGGAGCAACCTTACTCTGCTTTCATTTTTGTTTTTACCTCACACTCTGACAAATTCCCTCTCTAAACTGCTAATGTCATTATACCATCGGAAATGACGAAAACGATGATCCTCAAACCAGAGTTTGTTTTGCGAGAGTAAGGTTTCCCACAGACAGTTAAGGGATTTTATTATGTATATAGTAAATGTAAAGCATTTATTTCGAAAGGCTAAATATAATTAATTATTTTAAACAATAAGCACAATTTGCCTTCTAAAATAAACGCTAAATGGGCATATCCAGACCTATTGCCTGCCCATGACAGAATGGCTTCCAACCCAAAAGTTAGCTATGCTCCCCCAAATAGTCCTAAGTCCTTTCAATACCTACAACAGAGTATTTTAAAATTAAACCTTTTCAAATTTACGTGTTAACGACTTTAAAGAGGGCGCAGTATAATAAAAATCCATTTGGTCCTTGCTCTCCCCTAGGACTAATAATCCTTTGTTCTTCTGCTTGCTCACAGACATTAGCCCCCACCATGTCCTCACCTTCCTCAACATGCTGCTGAAATTCCATGGTCAATCGTTACGAATATTCTCTTCTATACACTCTCAACTCCCTAACCTATTTCTCTTTGTCATACTCACACTGCAAAACCCCGACCTTGGTTACATCCAACGCTTTTCCTACTCTGGGCCTGGCTCTGGGATGAACTGGCTGGAGAAAAAGACAACCTGGTGATGGGTCTCACTTTAAGTTCATGACCACAGATCTCAGGTGGGGCCCTTAATGCTGCCTGGCAATCACATGACACTGTTCTGACCCATCTACTCTCTCTCCCTCTCACTGGCTATCACCACACACTTTCTCTTTACTCCTCAAACCTCCAAACATCTTCTCCCCATCCTCAATATCAGCTGATGATCCTGCTTCCTACTTCACTGAGAAAATGGAAGCTATCAGGAAAGGACTCCTACAGACCCCAGACATAGTGTGTGTGTGTGTGTGTGTGTGTGTATCTGCCAGCATCAGCACCTACACTCCCTGCCCCCCCGCTTGTTGTTGTGGATAAACCATCTAATGCTGACCCTTGCCTGTGTAGAGAACGTTGCGTTAGAAATTATCTCTCTCACTCTTACAAGATAAATTTCCCCTTCTCTACTAGATCATTCCCACTAATGAAGAAACAAGCTGACAAGTCTCCCATCTTAAAAACTCTTCTTTTGACCTTACTTCTACCTCTAGTTAGCATCCTGTTTTTCTGCTCCTCTTTGTAGTAAAATTCTTTGAACAAATTGTCTGTACTTCTCTCTCCAAGTCTTTTTCTCCCATTTTCTTCCAACTTACTCCAAAGAGGCTTTACTTCATCTCTCCATTCCAACTGCTCTTGTCAAGATCACCAATGACCTTCATTCATCATCCTTCCCTCCTGGAGACGGTCTGTGAAGTTGGCACCCAGGACATACCATTCTGTTGGGTTTCCTCCTGTCTCATGGGTTGTTCCTCCTCAGCCTCTGCCATCAGTTCCTCCTCTTCTGCCTGACCTCTTGATGTTGGAGAGCACAAGGGCTCAGTCCTTGGAACTCTTCTCTCCCCCCACAATTCTTTCTCTCATCCAGTCTCATGTTCTCCAATATGTTAATGACTTCCAAATTCCAATGGCTACAACAGAACTCTCTCCTGAACTCTGGACACATATATTCAACTGCCCACTCAACATTTTCATTTTTATATTGAATAGGCAACCTAAGTGTAACATATCCAAAAGTGATTTCCAGATATTCCCCTTAAAAAATGTCTGTACCCACAATCTTCTCCTACTCAACTGCTGGACGTTCCATTCTTCCATTTGCAAGAATAATCTTTGACCCTCCTTTCTTCTCTCATTCCCAATTTGGAAGTCCTAAGGGCTCTAACTTCAAAATAGACTCAGAATCTGCCATCTTCTATCAACCTTTATTGCTACAACCCTGGCTCCAACCATCAAACTTTTTTTATTGTGGTAAAATACAAAATTTGCCATTAGTGACATTTAGTACATTCATAAGGTTGGGAAGCCACTATCATTATCTAGTTTCTGAACATTTTCAGGACTCCAAAAGGAAACCCCAATCCCATTAAGCAGGTGCTTCCTGGTCCCCCCTCCCCCCAGGACCTGGCAACCAGTAGCTGGCTCTGTCTCTAAGGATCCCCCATCAGCTCTTGACTGGATCATTGTGAACCTCCCAACTGGTCTCCTCATCCCCCTATTTGCCTCTATGCTGTGCTCAAAAAGTGAATCTGATCACATCACAGAGTAGCTTAAAGCGTCCACCAACTTCCCTTCTCAGAATAAAAGCCAGAGTCTTCACACTGGCCTCTAAGGGCCTACACTCTTGGCCCCATATTGCTTTTCTGACATCTCTTCCCTTCCTCCCTACTCCTCACTCTCCTCCACCCCAACATACTCCTTCCTCAGGGCTTACTCCACATGTTCCCTCTTCCTGGGAATATAACCCTTCTCAGACCTGCATGGTTTCCCACTTCATCTCTTTGCTCAAGTATTGCTTTCTCAGTAACAGTATATCTATCTATCCATCCATCCATCCATCATCTGTTTAAAATGTTTATTTATTTTGAGAACGAGCAAGAGAGAACACATCAGTGAGCGGGGGAGGAGCAGAGAGGGAGAGAGAGAATCCCAAGCAGGCTCCATGCTGTCAGCACAGAGCCTGACGTGGGGCTTGATCCCAGGAACTGTGAGATCATGACCTGAGCTGAAATCAAGAGGTGGATGCTTAACTGACTGAGCTACCCAAGTGCCCCAGTAACATTCTATTTAAAACTGTGACTCCACCCACCTGGGGCACTCTTAATTCTCCTTAACCTTGCTTTGTAGAATTTACTTATCTAAGTAAAGTATATCATTAAGTATGTAAGTACTTATTTTGTTTATTGTCTGTGTGCCTTACTTTCCTACCACAATGAAAGCCCTTAGGCCAGACATCTTTGTTTTGTTCACTCTTGTCTGCCAATGCCTAGAACAGCACCTGACATACAGTAATATCTGTTGAATGAATATGTGACAGAACAGTGGAGGGGAAGAAGTGAGTTACTTCTGCCCCAATCTGACCAATTCCTTCTTAGCTACAGTAGCATGTGAGGATGGAAGGGGTGGCCATGTCATTGACCATATGGAGTCGCTGCCCAAGGAAAGCGCAATCCAGAGGTCCTACACCCGGAATTTTCTCTTGGAGGGGCTGGGGTGGGTGGGGGTAGGAGCCGTGACTCCCTCTCTCATCTGTAACACAACCCCACACCACCTTTCTACTCTGTGGACAGGCTGCCCCAGGTCTCCCACATACCTGTTGTTGTCCACGTAGCGGATGAGCATGGGGTAGAAGGCGTAGAGGTCTCTGCAGAGGACTGCAAACTCATCCAGGATGAGGAGCTCCGCCTCCTGAGTGTCTCCTTTGGTGTCGGCCTTCAGCTGCTCCTCCTCCTGCACAGTCTTCACAGCCTTTTTCTTCAGCTTCTCCAGAGTTGGGATGAAGTGGCTTTTCAGCAGGTCCGGCCTGGCTTTGCTGATGATTGGCTGGGCATACACTGTGTTTGCAAACAAAAAGCCTCCCCCTCATTTCACACATTACAACAATTAATAAAAGGAAAGAGGTGATCCTGAAAGGTGAGGCTGTGACAATCCATCAACTCAAGATAGCCCCTGACTCTTGTTCCCTTCCTTAGTGGCCCGCTTGCTCTCAGGAAGCCACAGGTGGGGAATGGAGCCACAGGACAAGGTCCCTATTCCTGTTCTGCTTGTCTAGGCCACAGGGAGCCCCTGCCACCCCTGACCTTCTCAGGCATGCCTGCTGTTTGCCACACCTCTTAGCTCCTTATCATAGTCTTAGCACATTCATCCTGGTTTGGGCTTACTAACAATATTACCAATTCCTTGAATGGAGCCTTTTCCCCCTAATAACCAGCTCTGTGCTGAGCCAAAAGTAGGCACTCAGTGCTATGCTTTCTGGTTATTTTATAGAAGAAACTCCTGTTAAAAATATATTAACCCACCCACAGTTCTCACTCTCCAATGTTTGAAAACTGCCAACTCGCTGCCTGGGGGGCTCCTCTGGGTCCTGAGGAAGCTAGATCAACTAATTATCTGGTATAATGAATGGAGGGAGAGGTTGGGGTGGCCACCAGAAGTCAAAGAGCAGATACAGTAATCAGTGGAACTTGGGACTGTGATTCTGGGCCTCTTAAAGAGCAAGATAAAACTTATGTGTCGTACCCTTTTCCTTAAATGGAATATCCTCTTGGTCCAATTCATTATAAAGATCAGAATCAGAGTAATTATGAAAGAAATAAGTGAAATAAAATTAATAAGAGTCAAGAATCAATGCCAATGTGCATGGTGTACGTTTTGTGCATTTCAAGGTTTCTTTAGCTTGGGGCATTTCAACCGGAAATAACCTACATTCTGGCACTTTTTCTTTTAAATCTGCCTTATTTTTCACTTTCACAAAAATGACCATTACAGAAAAAGGAGACGAAGGCAGCTTTTGCTGAGATGCATCAACCGAGAACCTGAAACTCAGCGCTTTGAGAGCCATTCACATTCTATACGTTGCCCTGCCCGGAGGGTTACTTCTGCTTTGGACCCGTAATCAGAATGGCTATTCCAGATGTGGGTGAGATGGGGTTACAACTTAAAATCACTTTTTTTTTTTTGGTGCCAGCAATTAAGTGGCCTGAGATATGGATACCCCTGTGGAGTAACAAGTCAAGTTCAACTGCCACCAGCACCCCTTGTGCTGTGACATCTTTCCTCTCTGCACCTCTAGGGAGCTGAAGGAGCCTGTCCTTCCGCCTGCTTCTGTCCCTTAATCCCTCATGAATTACAAATTAGAGCTTCTCAACAAATTGCCTTGGGGTTGACAATGCTCTTGGGCTAATGGGTCAGAAAGGAACCTCAACTTTATTTACTTATATTGTTCACAGAACCCTGCACCATCTAGTAGCTATGGGCACCTATAATATTGATAATTCCAGTCTCGGTTCATTTCAGAGACAGGAAGGGGGTAGGAACTTTTCTTCCTTGGTCTTGCAGAGGAATACCTTCTCATTTGCCTGGGAAGATAAATATCAAGGTTGGGTTAATAGCTCCCTTTGGCCCAGTCACTGTGTCTCCTGATCCAGGGGATGGCATGGGTGAAAATGCCACCATGGAGCTGTCTACACTGTAGGTTGATGAAAGGCAATGGCTTCCCCTTGGCTTCTGTCTCCTCAGACTTTGCTTTGACAAGAGGACACTAAATATTCATGGTTTCCTGACTGTGGGAAGTATGGTTATTCATTTTCCAAGCCTTTCCTTTTTTTTTTGAGCTTGCTTTAGGAACAGAAAATCAGCTAACAAAATTCATTAAAAGCCTATTGCATGCAAGCAGTTCTAGGGGGACACAGATATAATAAACAAAAATCCCAAAGTGATGCTGCTGTGAAGCTAAATTAGAGAGTGTCTTAGAAAGCATAACGTGAAATACAAATGCTAGCAATCTGAGTACAGCTCAGATGGGAGTGAGTTTTCTACATGTACAAAACACACAGAATCACTTACCAGGAAAATATCCACAATTATTACTGTAAGAGCAAACGGGAGTCTTAAGTACCAAAAGCAAATAAAGCAATGAACATCTGAGTCAGGCAGAGTGTATCGAGAAGGGCTTCCTGGAGATTCGAGGGACTTGGCTTAGGTGAGGAGTGGGCAAGAGGCATTTGCTCAAGGAAGCTCTCCAGGGGAAAACCTTTTTACTGTTAAATAGCTAAGATGGGGAGGGAGACTAGTTTAAAGATGGACTAAGATGAAAAGAAAACACAGGCACCCTGGCCTTGTGCCGGGGAAAAGAGGCATTTGTGGTACCTGCGATGCGCTTCATCCAGGATGCCTCGTCGATGCCCAGGTTGTTGTTGATGATTTTCAGAATGTTTCCCAGGATGACACTGAGGTGTTCAGAGGTGACCTTGGTGCACCAGGGCCCCGTGCTGGGGGGCAGGTGCTCTGGCCCCCGCTCCCACCAGTAGGACAGGTAGTTGCACAGCATGGGCAAGATCACCTCGATGACGTGGGGCATCTCCGTGTACCGGGCCCCTGACTCGGCCAGGTCGCTGATTTCCTTCATCAGGCCTTCCAGCTGAGGGATGTCAGGACACATCTCTTCCACTGTGTCTGGCATCCCCAGAACTGACCAAGAGGGTACAGGAAGAATACAGGGACAGTAATTCAAAAGCACAAATAATGCAAACTTCCCTGTCTTCCCCACCCTTCCTTTGGTCTTGAGACATTAAGTTTCCACCCTCGAGCTCCAGATGAGTGAGCACTGGATATGGGGGAGTTTCTGTCCTCAGGTGTTTGTGTAAAGATGGTGGCCTCCAGAGGCTGGATTATCTTCCCAGATGCCATACTCAGGATAGAACACTTCAACTTAATGCCAAAGGAGCATCACAGACAGATGAGGGACATTTCCTAAGACTTCTCTGAGATAAAGCCAGTCTCTTGACATCTCCCTCTCTGCCCTACTGCATGCATAGCACAAAAGACAATACTAGAAGGAGAAAAGCAACTAATCTGTGTTTAGTTGAAAACATGTAGAGTTCAGTCATCTGGATCTCTGTACTGGTTAGAAAAGGAAAAGAAACCCCTCTCATCAAATATTCCTTCAGCTGGACCAGAGATAACATTACCTTCCATAGGTTGAAATTTGGTGGTGGTGGTGGGGGAGATTGTATTTGAATTAATTTCTGCATTTCCAACAGAAGTTATTGATGACCTGTGCCAAGACTTCCTGTCATGCTTAAACCTTTTTGTTTCTGAAGGCTTCTATGTGAGGAAGAGTGATTAAGCCCCACCTTTTCCTCACACTGAAGACTGAGGTCACTTCGCTGAATGCGGACAGACAGGATGATGTGGCAACAGATGGAGTTCAATGTGAAATTGAGGAAGGCTGTCAGATACAAGAATCAAAAACAGAAGCAGCCAGGAGATATCCATCCTGTTCTACAGGGCAGACAAGGAGAGACTGGAAGCATCCTGAGGTTCTTAAAGGGTGAGAAGATTAGCAGGGACTCTGAAAGCAGAGCAAGCCCACAGCTCTGTCTCCTCCCCTGCCCCCCATCTGCCTACTTCACCTGGACCCAGGACACACATCCTATGCAGACTCCACCCACAAGCCAAACTTCTCACACTGCGGCCAAAGCATCAGGCACCACAGGGGCGAGGGAATCTGAGAAGCCACAGGAAAACGGGGAGCACTTTTCTGGAACATCAGTCCCACTAGATGAGTCGAGGAAATTATTTTTGATGCTTGGAGAAAAATGCGACGTTCTCATGAATTTCAAAGGACAAAGTGGAAGACTTCAAATAAAGTCTTATCTTTTGTGAATTGAGTTATGCCTGCAGGCCTTTTGCCATTGCGGTTACCGCTGGCTGGAAGTCTCCCTTCTCTATCATTTAGGTATATAGGAACTGAAGGGTTAATGAGTAAGAGAGGTCAGACAAATTCTGTGGCCTTTAGAAATACTGGTCAGTTGAAAGGAACCGTTTTGATTTCTTCCTTGATTGTACTTTTCGGAGCAGAGATATAGGACAATGCTGGCCATCGTTGGAGACACTAAATCTGCACCTGAGACAAGTGAGTCTATTGGATGGCATGGACTGTTGCAAAGCAAATGATACGCAGGAGCCTCCCTGCTATGGAGGAGGCCCCATGAGTTCCTAGCACTCTTTGCTTAGTGACGACTTTTTGCTGCTATCACTGTGGCTAAACATCTCTCTTCCTTGAAAGTCCTAAGGGGACCAATGTCCTTTAAAATCCAGACAATTCTGGGCCCCTGGGTGGCTCAGTGGTTAAGCCTCTGACTCTTGATTTTGGCTCAGGTCATGGTCCCATGGTTCCTGGGATGGAGCCTGGGGTCGGGCTGTGTGCTGACAGTGCAGAGCCGGCTTGGGATCCTCTCTCTGTCTCTCTCTCTGCCTCTCTCTCCCCCACTTGCACTTGCCTGCTCGCTCTCTCAAAATAAATAAATAAATAATTAAAAAAATTAAAAAAAAAATCCAGACACTTCAAAAGGATTAGTAGCATGAGAGCCAGAGAATGTGACACTCCTGTGATTTGCAAGGGAAGGGAATTATAAGGGTCAGACATGGCTTACTGCCAGTGGTGGTCATGTGCAGAGAAGAAGTCTAGTCTGTGGACACTGCAGCAGAACAGCCACCAGGGGCGACATCAACATGGGGGTCTGGAGGAGCCTCACAAAGTAATTTTACACATACAAGAAGTTAGAGACCGGGAAGTCAAGTTGTAATTTTATATACACAAGAAGTTAGAGACCGGGAAGTCAAGCTTTTTATCTTGAAACTCTGCACGTAGAACAGTGCCAACTGCCACAGATGCAAGTGAAGTTTACAACTATTGGCCGTAACATTATAATTAAGGCAGCTCAGGGTTTGTGTTTAAATGTCACACAGACAATACATCACCATGGACACTTTCTTCCCCTACCTAAGAAAAGAGTTGCTTGAGGGTGCTGCACTGGCATCATTATAATGACCTTTAAAAGTTATTTATATGTAATTGGCCCTTGAGTGAAAGAAACGTTTCTGACTCAGATGGTGTTTTATACTCCTAATGCCACATAACAAACCCAAAGAATGAACGCTGCTGAAAAACAGCCTCGGCTCGGTCCTATTAGAATCAGACACAAGGGGTGCCTGGGTGGCTCAGTTGGCCAAGTGTCCGACTGACTCTTGGTTTTGGCTCAGGTCATGACCTCACGGTTTGTGAGTTCAAGCCCACATTGGGTTCCGTGTCGACAGCCTGGAGCATGCTTGGGATTCTCCGTCTTCCTCTCTCTCTGCCCCTCCCAACCCACACCGTCTTTGTCTCTCTCAAAATGAATAAATAAACTTAGGAAAAAAAGAATCAGGCACGAGACTGTTGGAGTTATCATTAGAATATACTTCCCTTTCATCTCTAGATCAGTGGTTCTCAAAGTGGGGTTGTCCCACCAGCAGCATCTGGAAACTTGTCAGTCCCGATCTCCTGAGTTAGAAACTTTAGGGGTAGCATCCAGCAATCTTTGTTTTACTAAGCATTCTGAGTTAGCTTCTCAAGTCAGATTTTCTCCACCAGGCAGCTCTTTCATAAGGCGGCATGGGAGAGCACCACCTCTTTGTGTAAACAGACATCTCACACGGGACCTGGGCCACCGCTCTCTCTGGACGACTGCTCCAATAAGGGCATGGAAATAAACTGGCTGGTGACTAGGGTATCTTGTTTGATAATCTGATTAATGGACCACTGCCGCCCATAACCAAAGGTTTATCTAACTTTGAATACCTAGAAGATACTAGTATTCACCTTTTCTAGGCCTATCTTAATTTCTGGATGAATCAGAAAATGCTCCAGGGTCTTACAGAAGAGTTACTAATATGAGGAAGTGCTGGCAAAACACCAACTGTCCATCAATAGAGATGTCCCATTGACTGAAGCCTTGAAAAATCAGCTCATATTTCTAAACCAAAGGCTCACATCGTTTGTCACCCTATACATTCCTCCCCCACCTTGGTCCCTCGGGGCCACTCACTTTGTATAATGAATGAAGTCTGCTTTCTTAGGGTCCATCAAGCCTTCAGTCATTCTCTCGCTCCAGGCTAACCTGATTATCCCAGAATACATATTCATGTATGCTCTACTTTTCAAGAGCCGCACTGGTCAGCATTCCCTCTGTTGATTAACTGAATGATGGAAAACATGGACTCAGGGGACTGGGACACATCCCACAGTGTGTCACTGATGGATGAAAAACTGTGTCATCTCTAATCACACCCTTCTCTCTTTTTCTCCCTGTGGAGTATGCAATGATTTATATTTATTTTTTATTTATGGATATGTCTTACTAAATAAAGGTCAAGTATTTAAAATAAGAAGGAGGGGCGCCTGGGTGGCGCAGTCGGTTAAGCGTCCGACTTCAGCCAGGTCATGACCTCGCGGTCCGTGAGTTCGAGCCCCGCGTCAGACTCTGGGCTGATGGCTCGGAGCCTGGAGCCTGTTTCCGATTCTGTGTCTCCCTCTCTCTCTGCCCCTCCCCCGTTCATGCTCTGTCTCTCTCTCTGTCCAAAAAATAAATTAAAAAAAAAAAAAAAAAGTTGAAAAAAAAAAAAATAAAATAAATAAAATAAGAAGGAACAGGTTTCTAATTGCCCTTGAGAAGAACAACGGGACAGAGTCATTCCCTTGCTTACCAGAGCCCATTCAGGGTTTCCCCCATCTTTGTCAAGTTCTGATTTTACCCTCTACTGTACGTCTATGAGCTGAAGAGCGGAGAAGGCCTATTTCCCGAGGCATAGCTCTACACCCTGGTCAAACAGAGACACAGGACTTCCTGAATCACAGTTGGGGCAGATCAAACACCTAGCACTCTCATGAGTGGGCCCATATCCCTTTGGAGCCGGGGAGGAACACTTTACCTGGCACCTGCCTACAGAGGTCACAGCTCTTTCTCAACATTACCAAAGCCTGCTTAGTGGTTGAGCTCCTATGTTAGCTGCAAGATGTGACTCATTTGGTATCAGCAGAGGGTGGAGAAAAACAAGGTTAGAGATCTATTTTTGCTAGTCTTAGAAAGGGGAAAAAGGGTAAGGTGAGGCTGAGAGGGTTGGGAAATTAGAGATTTCACATGAGACTTTGGCAAGCTGAAGCATCTGGGCAAGGTTTTCTCTTGACTCAATCTGGGAACACTCCTCTCCCCTGTATTCTAGCTCAGGACCAGAACTTTATTAAGTGGCCTTGTCTAAACTGGCCTGGTTGTCATTTCTGGGGACGATGTGCTTCTTTTATCTGAAGTATCAAGAACAAGTGGGAATAAAGCCACTGTGGCTTAGTACTCTGTATTCTTACATGCAGAGAAGAGAGTGACAAAGGAGTGTAACATGAATGCTTACTCTCCAAACTCTCTTCCTCAGGATCTCATATCAGTTTGAAAAGGGGGCTTGACTATGATGAATTGCTACACAGTTTAGTCATCTACTGATACTGTAAATCAATATTTTAAGAAAATATTGGTTCTTAATAAGATAGGCTCTGGTCTGAAATGGCTATGTTTTTTTCTTCAGCAATATTGATTAGGACCATAGGTGTGGTAATTTTTGCTTCATGTTACATCAAATTATCATAGTTCTTTCTAGTTGGAGTCCAAGTTTCATTCAAGCTCCCTTGGAGTTCCTTTGTTCTATTCCACTGACTTCTAGTAGGATCACAGTTCATCCATATATGAGGACTCTCGATCCTAACTCCCCAGCAGCAGGTGTATAACCTGCCTTGGATTCCAGTTTCAGGGTGTTTTAGAATATGGGGGGGTGGGAGGTGGGGAACTTTTTCTGTAAAGGGCCGGATAGTAAATATCTGCAAGCCAGACAGTTTTTTCCACTATGAGTTAACTCTGCGCCTATGGTTGAACTGAAGCAGAATGTGCCACTCAAAAATATGCCTCTTTGGCATAAGGATTGTTTGGGCTGATTTTTTTTAAGAATCTACAAACACAGGAAGAAGCTCTGAAAAGAGAGAAGTTATCCTTGTGTAAGAGAAATCTAAATTTTATAAAGGAAATTTACATTAGAATGGGGGCGTGTACCAGGAAGTGAGCTATTTACCAGAGATCACCTTTTCATCTGAGAGACTCAACTACAGGGCAGGGCACACGTTTACCAAATGTTTCTACTTTTTCCCTTTCTATGAATTGTCTTCCTCCTTTTGAACTCCCAGAGCCCTATCCCTTTCCTTAGCTCTGAATGGGGTGTCTATAATTCTCAATTGTTTGGCTGCATTTGGAGTCTCATGTCTTTGTGGGGCTCCTGTAAGTACTCGTATATATATAATTAATTTTTTTTCTCCTGTTAATCTCTGTTTTATGGGTGGGGGCCTCAGCCAAGAACAATTAACAGTAGAGTGAAAATGGGGTGCCTGGGTGGCTTAGTTGCTTGAGCATTCGACTTGGGCTCAGGTTGTGATCTCACAGTTTGTGGGTTCAAGTCCTGCGTCAGGCTCTGTGCTGACAGCTCAGCGCCTGGAGCCTGCTTCAGATTCTGTGTGTCCCTCTCTCTCTGCCCCTCCGCCACTCATGCTCTGTCTTGCTCACAAATAAACATTAAAAAAATTTTTTTAATAAAGAATAGAGGGGCACCTGGGTGGCTGGGTCGGTTGAGCATGCAACTTCGGCTCAGGTCATGATCTCACTGCTCATGAGTTTGACCACCACATGCGGCTTTGTGCTGACAGCTCAGAACCTGTGTTTCCCTTTCACTCTGCCCACCCCCTCTCGTGTTCTGTCTCTCTCAAAAATAAACATTAAAAAAAAAAAAAAAAAAGAATAGAGAAAAAATTATTTTCCTCTCCCCCACATGGTGCTAAAGTGGCCACAGACAGTATGTAAATGAGGTGTGAGCATGTCCCATTAAAACACTATTTACAACAATAGGCAGCAGGGCCAGATTAGGCCCATAGCCATAGTTTGCCTACCGCTGTTCTAGAACTTAGTGTGTCAGTATTCCCGTTAATTTCTCTTTCTTGTACAATCTCAATCCCCTCTGGTGTTTTTCTATGATTTTCTATGATGATAGATAGCATGGGGTCATCCTCTTTAGAAACACAGCCTCTCCCTGGACTTGGAAAGTATAATTAGGTTACTAGTGCACATATGCTTCTTCTGATGAGGATCTGGAGAGGAACCGTGATAAAGTGGTCATATCCCCAGGTGCAGAAGGGCACTTGAGACCCAGGGTAGACTAGAAAGCCTAAGGTTTTAGGATGGAAGGGATTTAGAATCCAACCACATTGTATGGAAGAGGAAGCCAAAGTCCAGCGTACTTTGTTATACGTACTTGCCCAAGCCCATTTTTCTAGTAAGATGGAGACATGCCACATGTCTTTGACCTCCTCTCTCCTCTCAGACCACATAACCCCAAAGTTCTACAAGGCTGCTGTTCCCTGCCTGGGTGGCCTTCCTTCTTGGATGCTCTCCTCTCAACATATGGATTGATGACCCCTGAGGGATGATACTTACTAGACCTCTCTCTGGGGGTTTTGGTGTTGAAGACTGAGAGTGGATTGTAGCGGTTAAGAGTGGGCTCCAAGAATGCCACCGGTATGGCAGCTGCCAGTGAGGCCAGACATTCTCCAAGGGCAGGACGTTGCCTGGAAACAAAGAAGTCCATTTAGAAGTGGTACCACCATATGCTGGCCCCATGCACTGTGGGCCAGGCCCCTTTCCCAAGATGTCTCATAGATTACTCTACTGGACATCCTTGGGTCCTGGGGTCAGCAAGATTACATACACTTTTCCCTCCCCATCTTTCTCTGGACACCGATCAATGGCATAGTCTCACCACCTGGAAACTGGTTCTTAAGTGGCTGAGGCAATATAATAACACACTATGTAGCTTTGTTCTTCTCTCCCAGCATTTCTGAGACCAAGTTTTGCAGGCATCCAAGCTGAATTTGATCCTCTCTTTGTACTCAGAATGTTTTGAAATCATCTGTGTAAGTTCTCTGTGTCTATTCCCTGCTTTGGATGGAGCCAGTGTCCAGCAGAAGGAACAGTAGACAATGGGCCAAAAGCAACAATAAGACACAAAAGAAAAACCTGCTTTGCAAGAGAAACGTCAGATCCTAAAGCTCATTGCTTGATTTAGAGGAGAGACCTCTAATACCTGTTCCTTCTCACAAATACTCTATACAAATATGTGAGGGTCCACCATGTATAAAGCTCTGGGTCTCAAGTCTTTCTGTGAAACAAGCACCCAAACAAAAAGTGCTTAGGATTCCTTGTTCAGATTTCTAGTTCTCCAACTGAAAGAACTTGCCCTTGCCTGCCTGCTAACCAAGTCTGCAAGCCTAAGTGATGAGAACTAGCCACTGGCTGGTCAAAGCAGGGCTGGTACTGAGATAGTGCTTCCCTTTCCCAGGCCTGGGCTTAGTCTTGGAGTTGTCCTGGCTAGCCTTGCAGGTCCTGCTAGTGAGACAATACAGTTACAGTGCTGTCTTGAAGGGTCCTGTATGGGCACAGACACCTATTGCTTTCTAATGAATGAGAGACCAGGACCATCTGTTTTTTAGTCGTCAGTATCTTCTGTCAATTACTGGCATTGGATGACAGTCAGACTACAAACCTGTTATGTGAGTTACACATGTGATGTCAGTTCCCAAATAAGGAGAAAATTTGAAATATTTCTTCAAACAAAGTAATACTATGAATCCTTTGTTAGACCATGACACAGATAATTAGTGGGAGATGCAGACAATAGGTCTTTAATTAAGGATTGGATGGGGCTTACAGTGCTCCAACGTATCTTGTTTGCCTTCCTTTGCATCTGACCAAAGTGAGCGCTGATGCTGTGTATATGAAGCCCACTAGCAGAATCCCTGGGAGCTGAAGTTATCCATCTGTATCTTGGGGGAGGTTCTAGAACCATCATGGGGGAAAACTGTCAGCTAGAGAGGGTGCACTTGGAGTCAGGGGCAAATGCTAACCCCGCACTATTGCAGTTCTGTGGAAACAGAAAGGCATTCAGCTCAGGGTTCCCTTCAGCTCCCCAACAAAACCAGAATCGAAGGCCATGTTAATTGCCCTTGACTGTGATAACAGCCGACAATTCCAACAGCACCAAGAAGCCAGAATGTCAAAAGTGTAGGCTCTCCGGATGAGTACAACAAGCATTTACTATGGGGTGGGGGATGGTTAGGGAAACCATTGCTCACTGAGGAGTAAGCCACATAGTTTGAACCTTAACCTTTGTCTTCCAGATAGTGAAAGTCCTTCTCCTTAGAACCTAAAGCAATGTGATAAAATAACATATATTTATGGTCTGATTATTAGAATTAGGACCAACTAATTAAAGCAGAGAAAGAGACCCACTTGAATTGGATTATTGGATTAAAAATGTGATCTTAATTGTTCATAAAAAAAATAACTTGTCATGGCTATCTGGGGTACAGTCAGAGTCTGCAAGGGGCAAGCGTGAGGGGCCAAGAACTGCCTAGATGCAATGGGGAACCTGTTGGACTGGAGGGAGAAGGGAAGAGAGAGAGGAGGGGGAGGGTGGGTGAGTGAAGGGGAGAAAGCAGTCTTGGAACCCACCCTCCAACTTCCATCCAGTTACCAAACTTAGGGAAAAAAGTCATCCTTTGATTAACTTAAAAGACAATATATGTGGTTTTAATCCTTGTCTTCTACCTTCTTCTTAGGCTCAGCTTTTAGGGGATTACCTGACAGCTTGCTTATTAGCTCCGAAGTGTTTGAGCAGGTAACTTTAAAGTCAGCCTCCCGCAAGCAAGCAAGAATGTCCTCAGTCAGGCAATCACTTTAGGTGATGGCACAGACTTATCCTTTTGCTGGAGGTCCGACTGTGAAATGCCCCCATCCAGGGCCGCTCTGGAGACAGAACAGCAGCCCTCAGACAGAACAGGTCCTCTGTGTCCTGTGTCTGGAGCTGCCAGGCTCCAGTGGGAGGCCACAACCCTGCTGGAAGGGGAGGGAGTGAGAACTGGGCTTCTCTGTGGGGCGCTTCGCTTCACTTCTGAGCAAGCCTCAGGGCAGTCCTCTTCCCTCAGCCTGCACTCCCTCTCACTACCACTTCTTCCCCCATTATTTCTCTTCTTTGCTGAGCTCAAGATGGTGGACAGGCCCAAGAAGAAGGGCATCATTTTACCTTCAGGCTTCAATGACCAGCACCCTGAGTGATAACTGAGGGGAGCGAGGGCCTGGGTATATCAACTATGAGGATATGCAAGTGGTGGCCGTTCTTTTCAATTAAAAGCCTCACTGTTTCTACCAACCACAGTGGCCACTGAGGAGAAATACTCGATTTCCTCAGTCTTGCCTTTCGAGGAGGAGGAGGAGGACATAAGGTGACAAACCATGAAGGTGAAAGAAACACCACAGGGAGAGTGGTGATGAAAGAAAATCTGGGCGAGCATCAGGATGACAAGGGGTAAAGTCGAATCTGAGCACAAAGTCTACTTGGCCCAGCAAGATGAACCTCGGAAAACAGCTGGTCCTCAGCTGCCCCGGTGATAACTTGACCCATCATTCTTCTCTTTTCTCTTTCTCTCATCAAAAAAGTCCTGATCTCACAAAAATAGATTTCTAGAAAGTTAGCCTGTTGGCAAAGGAACCCTTGGGGCAAAAGACAGTTTTCCAGTGTTGTGCTGCCTCGGGGACATGCATTCCCTGTGTTCTCTGATATTAATTACTGACAAGCCTGAGCCTCAACAAGGCTCACAACAGGGCATTTTCTAGTCTAGGGCACACAATGATGCTAATTAGCCATTCAGCTAACAGGGAGGATAAACACCAGGTCTCCTGGGTCAGCTGTTAAAAGTTCTGTAAACGTAAAGCCCAGAAGTTGGCCAATTAATGCTGCAGGCTTTGAAATAACAGAGTGAATGACCTTGGCCCCCAGACTCCTAGAGGGACTGAGCAAAGTCCTGCTGTTATAATGCTTCTCTAGTCATTAGTGCCCCCCCCACCCAGGGGGAAGGGTGGGTATGGACCAAGCAGAGCAAGAGCTATGGAAGCATCTACAGAGCAACCAAAGGGTATACTTGAAGAATTTGTTCACTGGATATGGAACCTACTTTCCCTTTCCCCTTCAGTTCTTACTGCCCAGTACAGTATTTTTCATATAGAACTTGGTCAATGGTGTCAGATTAAACAGAGCGCAATTTGTATTTCAATGTTCGTTACTTTCTAATTTGTTAAGTTGCAGGCTCTCCTCGTCAATCTCTTGATTTTATTTTCCATGGGTCCAGATCTTGCCTCTCAAATGTCTATTGTTAGGGATCCAGGCAGAGCCACAGTTATCACGGTAATAAGAATTATGCCTTGCACATATCTGGAGCTTTACAGTTTCGAAAGTTCCTTCGTGTATGTTCCCAAGGGTGCTAAGGAGAGGAAATGATATGTAGCAGAGGGACAGAACATGGAGGCAGGCCACAGTTCTAGAACAGCAATACTAGTCTCCTCAGAGGTTTAGGGAAGGTGTTCAGGGTTTGGTCAGAACCAACTGGTCAAATGGGGAAGGGCAGGAAGGAAAAAATCTCTCTCAAGTGTGAAGGGAAAAAACACAGTTTTCATTTGAAATAAAATGGAGATGCGATGCTTAAATTGATTTCCAAGTTTCCTTTCTTGACCAACCCCCCTCCAATGTTCTGTGATTAGTCAAAGTATCTCCACATCAAAGAAGGCAAATATTCTCCACAGTTAAAAGCAGAAGAGCCTTGGCCCTTTGCTGAAAATTTGTTGAAGACGGCTTGTCAGTGACCTCATATTGTCTCAATTAGAAACTATTCGAAAAGAAAGGTCTCTATTGTGTTTCAATGCCTTTTTCCTCTTTACAATCAAACTATCACTGAGGTGCCTAGAATCTTCCATCCACAATGTACACTCAAGCTATAGCTGGAAACCAAATATTTAATGGTTCCCTTGCAACCCTGCCACGTTCATTAGCCAAGGAAACTTCAGCAAAAGGTGGCAGAGAAATGGGAAGAAATCTGAATCCACGCTGAGATTAGAAAATGTGTGATTAACGTCAAGTCACAAAGTAGGGACCAAATCAGGTGAGGACACTGAAACTGAAACATACTTTCTGGACTAACAACAGAGTATAGACGTCTCTGGAAGTAAATATGGGGATTCTGAGGAGTCCAGAATATGAACTTGTGCTTGAAACAATTAGGATTAAGGGGTTGAGCAAGCCCTGGGACACCTGCTGGGTGTGTTGGGCCAGGTTCGTACTGCAGAGTGATGCAGGGCAGAGTAGGAAAGAAGTGTGTACATGCCACTTGCCATTCCTGTGACCTGGGCTCCTAGTCTGGAAAAGCCACTGGCGGGGAAGTAGAGTGGAAGAGTGAGAAGTAACCTGTTCTGTAGCTGCTGACCCAAGTCTGCTACTGTACATAGTAGGTGTTATACATTAAATGACTACACAAAAGTCCTATGTCTACAGGATGCACTAAAAATTTTACCTGTGACCTGTGCGTGTACGTGTGTATTAGGGGAGGTGGTCTGGGGTAAGAAAAACAGTAGACTTTTACCTTTATATACTCAGTACTGTTCGATTTTTTTTAACAAGTATGTCTTACTTTCACAATATAAGAAAGTAAATAACAGTCATTCGTAGTGATGGCATCACAACTCTAGGATTTTAAATGTTCAATTCCTCAGCTGCTCTGCTGAGAGGAAGGGGGTCCACTTTCATCTAGGGTCTTCCTCTAGAAATGGCTTCTACTAACATGGAGTATAAAAGTCCGGCACCGATATTCACAATGCTGGAGCCAGCAGATATGCAGTAAGACTGTAACAGATCAAGTATAAAACATCATGAAAAGCAGCCTTTTTCTGGCCTGACATTTCAGAGTTGACTTTTTGCAAGAGAATAATGCATAAGCTTTTCAAAAAGGTGTACCAAGAAACATGAATGCAGACAGATGTATGTATGCACACACATATCATTGGAGAGAGTAAGAAAAAGTATTGAGAAAATATTTACAAATCCTCAACACAAGAAATTAAGGATACCTTCCTTAAGGTGAAATTCAGTATTAAGTGTATTTTTTTATTCTCTTGTTAATGAGATATAAAATACAGTTAAAAGTTTTGTCTTCCTAGGTCTTATTCCTAACTAACAAAACTATGCATGTCTTCTCTAAATCCATAAGGAAAGCTACGTAACTGGGGATGAAAATCATAATGAAAATAAGTGGTTGTTAGTTCTTCAATTAATTTCTTGAACTCTGGACTCTATTTGAAAGCTGTGATCTTAGGGCACCTGGGTGGCTCGGTCGGTTGAGCGTCCAAATACAGCTCAGGTCATGATCTCACGGTTTGTGGGTTTAAGCCCCACGTTGGGCTCTGTGCTGAAACCTCGGAGCCTGCTTCGGATTCTGTGTCTTTCTCTCTCTCTCTCTCTCTCTCTCTCTCTCTCTCTCTCTCTCTCTCTCTCTCTGTTCCACCCCCCACTCATGCTCTCTCAAGAATGAATAAACATTAAAAAAAAATTAAAAAAAAAAAGAAAGCTGTGATTATGAAGATAGACATTTCTTCAACATTTTTTTTTTTTTTTGTCACTAGTGCATGATGTGACAGAGCATGTTTGAAAGGAAAAAAGTCTTCTAAGGATAAGACTAAGTCGAGAATTTGGTTAATACTGTGTTGATGCTTCTAATCTCCGTGGATTGAAACGGAACAACACAACACGGAGCATTTAATGCTAAAAACCAGGGGGTCACCAAAGGCCTCCACTGCTCTGGGCATATTTGGGCAAGCAAAGCTGGAACCCCAGCATCTCTGCAGATCAGCTTGTTCAAGATTTCTGAATAGCATTTCTGCTACCAAAATGTGCCCTTGTTTAAAAGTATAGCTAATCTGGCAGCCGTGAACAGTAAAGGTCCACGGTTGTATCACAGAGAAACTCATTCAACACGAAAGTAACAGCCTCCTGTCCCTTGAGCTTTTCTGCAAGCTTTAACCACAGGAACTCTGGAAGCTATTTGGAAGCTGTGAGTATGAAGAAAGAGACATTTCTTCAATGTTTTTTGGTCACTAGCACATGATTTAGCTTGGCTATACACTATTGCGTCTCCAGTCACATACACTGACTAGCTATCTGTTACAAAAAAAAAAAAAACCCAAAACCAAAAACAAACAGAATTCAACTGAGTAAATCTGAAGATCTCCTTGGCTTAAGTGAATCATCCTAGCTAGCAACATCCTAGCTAGCAAGTGCTGGGGGGTGCTTGGAGGAGATGGTACAAAATGGAGAGTTTTTATAAGAAGGAAGAAGGATGGGACAACAAAGTTAGAAGCAAAAAAAAAAAAAAAAAGACTGTTCCAGGCTAGAAACTTTCCCTTAAGGGGAAGAGAAGGGGTCTTACCACACAGTTTACCTCATCTTCCTTTAGGGTATGGAGAGGGCCCCTGTGACTGATTACCTCATTGGCACCTATCAGAAATTCCTGACTTACAAAAGGGTGGCAAGAGAGGTTTAAACCCCTCTCTTGGTACACCCTGGAATGCTGAGCTGCCTAAGAAAACTGTACGCAGGGGTGAAGACAGTAAAGGCACAAACAATGCACGCTACTGATGAGCTGTGGCAGAGTATTTCAGAGCCAGAGGACTGAAAACAGCATATGCGTCTCGAACTCGGGTGGATAACCCTAACTACCAAAGTAGAACAAATTGAGGCTTGTCAGTCATAACAAATTGCCAAGAGGCTGTGGACACATACCTTACCTCCTGGCCTCCATAGTAGAGGGCGGACCCTACCTGACCGTAGGCGGTCTAAGGACACTCCATGTATTCTGTTATTTAAAAGCAAAACTGTAAGGATCTTTCTCATTTATAGATGAATAAACTGAATAATCAAAAATGAAAAAAAAAAAAAAAAGAAAAAAAGAAACTCCTGACTTACAAGTTAAGATATATATTTCTGTGGGACGTTGAAATTGCAATTAGGTTAGGCAGTAAGCCCTTTTTGGTGCTTTGGCTTGGCCCAATTAATACCAATTTTGGCCTGTGGTTCTCTTTTTTAACAAATCTTCACAGAGGTCATAAATCTCAAAAGCCTTCCCATGTTTCTTAATATAGCCATAAACACTGAATGGCCTGGGCTCAAAATCTCCATCCTGTTTCAGTGAGCATTTTGACTTTGCCGTATTAAAAAGATGTTACTAAGGGTTTCAAGCCCGTAAGTAACATTTTTCTAAGCCCTGAAATGTGTCATCCTCTTCTGTTCACTAATTACCTTTCAACGTAGATGTTCTTTCCGGTCCCAAGGGAGTAGAGGCTGCAGAGTATGTGGTAGCATGAAATCTGCACATCACCTACTGAAAAGAACAAACACGAGCAGTCACTTCTAGGCTTCAGTCCCAGCTCTTCACCTCCAGCACATGGAAAGGGTCCACCAACAGAAAGAATGTGCTGGCATCACCCAAGAGCTAAAGCACATGAACGTGTGCCCCCCACCCCCGGCCCTCGCCCCCCCCCAACACATGATAGAGCCCTTTCTACCAAATGGTAGCTACTGAACAGAGAGAGAACCCACTGACAGGAAGAACACCCTCCAATGAGCCATCCCACTTCCTTTGGGGACTTTTGATATGAATCACACTGCTTCCAGGGAAAGAAATCATTTGACCAAGGAGATCCACAAGGGTTTTTTTTTTCCCCAAAAGAGGGAGACACTATGGTTAAATTTTACACATAACAATATTTCCTTTCTTGGAAAGGAAGAATGCAAGAAGTCTGAAGTTTGAATGAGCCTTTTGTCAATTTCCTAGGAAGGTAGGCAGAACATCCTGACCTCTTTAGAGACAGAGCAACGTTTCTCATGTCCACCTGCATAAGTTCTCTGACGGACATTTTTCACAAAACGGTTCAATCACATCACGATTTCGCCAGGTTTCCTGAGGGAAGGGTATGTTCCACTTAGGAATCCACAGAATTTAATCTATAGGCTACATGCTCCTTTAACGCCTGGAACTCATAATAAGGCAGGGATTAAATGAACACAATGAGAACTAATTTAATTTAAAATTTTCAACAAGTAAATGCATTGTTTCCATGATGTGAAATAATGAGTTTGGATGTTCCCCTATTCCTTTGCCCTCCTCCATGGAAATAACTGATTTTTAGTTGTTCAGGGATATAGAAGTCATAGCCTTGGCTATGGACAACTGTTTAAATTGAATTAAATCATGCGCCAACATTTAAAGTGTGAAACTGAAGCTCGGTGGCAGAGTATTTGCACTAAGGGGCTCTATGTGGTACTAAATGCAAACTGAAATAAAACCAACCGACTATGGTCTCTTCTGAAGGCTCAGATAATGAAATGTTAGCAGCTTTCCTTTGCTCCTGGTATCCAATGAATAAATTAGGGCTTCTTAACAGGAAATTTGGTATCTGAAAAACCCTGGGAGCAAACCTATATCCCCTACTGGATTACTCAGATAACCTTTTCAAATTAAGTGGGAACACAACGGCTGACAGCTAAGCTAGTGGGTGGAAAATTCTGGTCCTCAATAACAGTGGAAAAAGATGAAATATTATATACTCAAATTGGGGGATTTCTGCCCCTGTAAGTACCTATTACTCCATTTTTAAACCTAAGAAGGAGAAAGTATGGAATAATTATCTCTATTCCACTTTCTTTCTTTTTTTTTTTTTTTGAAGATTATTTATTTTGAGAGATACAGAAAGAGAGCGAACAAGCATGTGCGCAAGTGGGGAGAGGCAGAGAGAGGAGAGACACCCAAGCAGAGCAGAGTCCAATGCAGGGCTCAAACCCACAAACTGTGAGATCATGACATGCACTGAAATCAAGAGCTGAACGCTTAACTGACTGAGCCATCCTGGCGCCCCTCAATTCCGCTTTTAAGGTTAATTCAAGCAAATGAGTCACACACCCTTTTTATCTGGAGCCATGTGCATATAAATCCACAATAGATGGCAATCTGACTTACAGAGTAAATCCACCCCGAACTGATGCTGAGCAACATGCTCAAAGATGGACGTCAGGATGGGGAGCAGAGCCACCGTGGTATAGTTAATATTCTGAGACACGCCTTTAATCTGTGTTCTGGAATGCGTAAACTTCCCGAGCTTCAGATTTTCCGAAGTCTTCTCTAAGTCTTCCGCCGCATTTTCAAAGAAAGCTCGTAACCCAGCCTTCACCAGCTCTGAGCCTGACTTCATGACAGTCCTGTAAGCAAACGATGTTCAAAACCAAAAGCACAATCCTAACCTCTGGCCGACCCCCTTCTTGAAACGGGTGACTTGTAGTTTAACCTGGGCAGACATTTGACACCCTAGTCACCTGACTGACATGGAGTCAGGGGAAGAGGAGAGAGCAGTTAGCATCCAGGAAGCAAGCTGGGTCACACAATCCCAAAGGGGGCTAGCAACTGGACAGTGTTGTCTGTTGGAGGGAGTTGGCACTCGACTCTTCAGGAAGATGTGGAGGAGAGTTTAGAAAGAAACCGATTTTGGTCACTTGCTATTAATAGAATGTCCCAGCAGGCTATATTCCTCTGTATATTTCTAATTGTAAGGAAGGAGAGGTGAGTTTTTCTTACAGTTCACTATGGGATGAGTAACTTCTTTAAGGAAAGAAATATTGGCTCTCTCCCATGATGCAGGACCTCTCAGAACAAAGAAATAACTCAGCTTAAGCTTACGTTTCTATTAGCTAGCAGGGATGTCCTAGCTTGGAGAAGGACATTTTTTGTTTCCCACACAACAAAAGTTTATTGAAAAATAAAGTTCCCCCTAGTTTTCTCTACAACTGTGGAAAACAAAGCAGTGTTCTCTATGCCGGTACAGTGCACTTGGACAGCAACACCTTATGTGTAGAATCCTGCACTACGTCACCCCAGAAGCGAACAGGAGAAAATGGTTGTACCAGGAGCTGTTTGGGGACACAGACGCAAATGGCCATTAGCTTAAGGACGTCAAGGTTATGACAGCAACTACAGTAGAAAGGGTGTCACCATCTCCTTTGGCATCGATTATCCTGCTCCTGTCCTGTTAATACTTGGGCATGACAGTGAGCAAAATGCTTCCCAATTTTTCAGAGGGAGAGAGACAGAGCATGAGTGGGGGACAGGCAGAGAGAGAGAGAGAGGGAGACACAGAATCTGAAGCAAGCTCCAGGCTCTGAGCTGTCAGCACAGAGTCCGACATGGGACCTGAACCTACAACTGTGAGATCATAACCTGAGCTGAAGTTGGATGCTTAAGCGACTGAGCCACCCAGGTGCCCCTCCGTATTTCAGCATCTTATTCACAAGATTATGACAGGCTTGCTTCAAGGACAGATGCTTTTTATCTCCAGAATTTTCAAGGTCATCATCTGTCCTAGCCCCCCGCTCCCCCACCGCTAACCAGAAAAAGAAGAAGAAAGAAATGAGGTAAGTGAGGCTTGCTCCTGGACTGTAAGGATTAATGAGCTATCTTTCTAACTTTCTAGTCTTGGGTTTTTGTCAGGAATGATTATCAAACACGCTGACCTGCATTGAGAAAAAGGGGGGGGGGGTACTCTCCCAAAGGCAGTCCACATGCTTCTGGAAATTAAGATTCCTCATCTCAGGTGCACAGAATTTGAGTCCCCTGGGGTGCCTTGGTCTGATCTGCAAACTTGCACTGTCCTAATACCTCCATGTTTGTTTCTAGGGTTTAGACCCCTAAAATCTCTTTTAATTATGCTTAACGTTTTTTTTTAAATTTTTTTAACGTTTTATTTATTTTTGAGACAGAGAGAAACAGAGCATGAATGGGGGAGGGTCAGAGAGAGAGGGAGACACAGAATCTGAAACAGGCTCTAGGCTCTGAGCTGTCAGCCCAGAGCCCGATGCGGGGCTCGAACTCACGGACCGCGAGATCATGACCTGAGCCGAATTCGGACGCCCAACCGACTGAGCTACCCAGGCGCCCCAGCTTAACGTTTTTTTGATAACCAGTCTTAGTTTGTAGTAGATTTTCATCTTGTGGCCACTCTCTTAGTTGGTTTCTCTCTTCCTCATATCGTTTTGGGAAGTGCGTCATCCTCCCAACTTTGACAAGGGCTCTACTCAAAGAGTGTGTTCAAGAAAGTTCCCTGTCTTTCCCACTACTTCTCATTTTCATCTCATCAGATCATTTATGTTTAAAAAATTTTTTTAATGTTTTACTTTTGAGAGAGAGACAGAGCATGAGCGGGGGAGGGGCAGAGAGAGGGAGACACAGAATCGGAAGCAGGCTCCAGCCTCCATGCTGTCAGTACAGAGCCCGACATGGGGCTCGAACTCACAGACTGAGATCATGACCTGAGCCCAAGTCAGATGCTTAACCGACTGAGCCACCCAGACGCCGCTAGATCATTTATGTTTATATTACCAGAACTTAACATGTACGTTTGTTAAAATTTCCTTTCCCTTTCAGCCATCTTTCCTGCAAGACCCTCAGGTCATGGGTTTAAACCTATCTTTGCCTCTGATCTTTTTATCACACATCCCCTGCATTCCCCTGCTTGGCTGCTTTGGATTCAGAGTGTTATGGTTCCCTTCTCCCAGGATGCTTGTGGCCTTACCACCTATCAGGCAGCTCTTCCCTTTTTGTGGATAATGAGGTATAAAGCGGCACTTTGCTATATTATATACTTTATCTTCTGAAAGATCAACTTCTCAGGAAGAGAAGACAAGAATTGATCAAATGCTCAGCTTTTAGCGTGCGGTACACACCCTGACAGTGGCCCTCCATCATGTGAACTGAAAGATGGAGAGTGCTAATGTCAGGTGAAGATTCATCTCTTCCCTGTCTCCCCTCCCTCTCCCCAGCTCCTGCAGAGCTGTGGCACATCTCCTCTTCTGTACAATAAGTGAGAAGAGAGGGTCACAGAGGGAGTCTTGAGAAACTACTGGAAAAAACTGGGCAGACTTACCTTGTGTCAAGTGTCTGAGCTAAGATGTGAAGACAGCTCACCATTGTAGTAGAATCACTTCCTAGAACAAAACAATATCACTGGTGACTCCCCAAACCCTTCAGCCTGTCTTTTTTTTAATGTTTATTTATTTTGGGGGAGAGCATAAGCAGGAGAGGGGCAGAGGATCCAAAGCGGGCTCTGTGCTGACAGCAGTGAGCCCGATGCACGGCTCGAACTCACGAATCATGAGATCATGACCTGAGCCAAAGTCAGACGCTCAACCTACTGAGCTACACAGGTGCCCCCAGCCTATCTTTTAAATGCAATCTTCTCATATGCACAAACCACATCCCGGCATAATTAACCATCAACACTAAGAGTGCCAGACCTATGTGCTGGGACAATGCATTTATCTTTGGCCTGACACATACACTGTTTGATGGATGTTAGAGGCAGAGCTTAAAACATTCATCGGTGTGGAAAATTTGAGCTGTTGTAGGGGTAGAGAGGTCATTTATCATACTTCAGATCAATTTTCTATGGCAAATTTAGGTGACACCTTAGTCCTAAGGCTCAGGTTGTCTGTAGGCACCAGAAATAAAGGCAAAATGCAAGTGAAGGATAATTACAGGGAGGAGTGAGGCTTTGAGAAATACTCCTCTTCACTTACCAAAGAGGGAAATCCTGTGTCGAACAAGAGCAGCGAGTTTGCAGAACAGGCTGAAGCAGAAAAGAAGGCGAGTAGGAAAGGCACAGAAATCCAAGGTCTTACTCATACCCTCCCTACCCCAGGCCCCCACACTTTAAAACAAAGAGCACAGAATGACCCTTGAGCAAGATGCACTGTGTTCCTCTCAAAGGATCCTCTGGACCACATTAGAAAAACATATGCTTTCCGGTTCCATCCATGTTGCTGCAAATGGCCAGATTTCATTCTTTCTCATTGCCAAATAGTATTCCATTGTACATGTAAACCACATCTTCTTTATCCATTCGTCAGTTGATGGACATTTAGGCTCTTTCCATAATTTGACTATTGTTGAAAGTGCTGCTATAAACATTAGGGTACAAGTGCCCCTGTGCATCAGCACTCCTGTATCCTTTGGGTAAATTCCTAGCAGTGCTATTGCTGGATCATAGGGTAGAGTGTTATGCTAAGTGAAATAAGTCAGGCAGAAAAAGACAGATACCATATATTTTCACTCATATGTGGGTCCTGAGAAACTCAACAGAAGACCATGGGGGAGGGGAAGGGGGAAAAAAAAGTTACAGGGAGGGAAGGAGGCAAACCATAAGAGACTCTTAAATACAGAGAACAAACTGAGGATTGATGGGGGTGGGGGAGAGGGAAAAGTGGGTGATGGGAATTGAGGAGGGCACTTGTTGGGATGAGCACTGGGTGTTGTACGGAAACCAATTTGACAATAAATTATATATAAAAAAAAGAAAAATGTATGCTTCCCACTGTCTTGTGGGACAGTCATGAAGGCACCTTGGAGGCAGCCCCCACCCCAAAGAAAATAATCCTTCTGCAACAACTAGAGTATTTTGCAGTAACAAGGTTACTGCCAACAACCTCTTGCTATACAGTCCCATGTGCTAAAACATCCATTTGTAGGACATCCAGGAGTAAATGAGGGTTCTGAAAGGGATCATGCTTTTCCCACTGTTGCAATGGATTGCAAACCATTTTGCAGCCTTCTCTGGGGGTGTGAGGCTTTAGTTGGGAGGTGGGGAAGAAGGTGGCAACAGAAGAAAATTAATGGTTCAGGCACAGGGGGATATGATGTTGAATAAAAACATTTTAGGATATTGCTTTCCTCTGTCATTTCCTATCAGTCTGTGGGCCTGACCGAGTAGCTGTCCTCACTGTGCCCTGGGAAGTTAGGAAAGCCCATCTGCTATGCTTTTGTGCTTTCTGACCCTACTCCACCCTTTCACCCATCTTTTCTACCCCAGAACCCCTTGGAGGTCCAGCTGTATCTTATCATTTTACTTTCCATGGTATCTAGCAGAGAGCCCTGTGCAGTTAGAAAAGAGCTCCATAAACGTATGTGAATATGCCATGGATGGACCCTTGCCCACTACAGCCGTAATTTGGCCTGAACTGCCAGTAGTTCTTGGGGAGAGAATGCTCAGAACTCTGACACTATGTGACAGTGGCACAGCTAGACAAGAACTTTGTAGTCCCTTGAGAAAGCAGTCCTTGCTGGTGGAACGGAAAAGGGAAGTTAGAATAAAAACACCTGATACAGGCCAAGGGCTTCCAAGGCGAGATTGAGCTGAAGTCCTTCCCAACCTCTCACTCATAGCTTGTCACGGGCTCTCTGACCCACAACAGGGGCAGAAGTCTTTTCGGGGACAGCTCAAACTGAGAAGAAACACATCCTGAGTGTTGGTGGAGATCAAAACTTGCTCGCCTTTATGTACTGAAGTGCTGAATCACGTATGTTCACTAACCGGAATTTAAATAAAAACTTAAAAAAAAAAAATAACACAGACTTGCTCACTTTTAAGTGGCTTTCAATTAATGCCCTGAGTCTACTGGGCTGTTGACTAGAAAATCGCAGCCAAAGTTGCCCTGTGGTTAGTCATCTGTTCTTGCAGTGGGAATAATTTGGAAACCCTGGCCTAGTGCTTCAGAGAACTCAGAGTAAGTTAATAGAAATCTGACAGACTGCTAATACGAAATTAAATAACGGACTGCTTTTTTGTGTTTCTCATCGTGTGTACTTGTTTAAAAAAAAAGTTTATTTTTGAGAGAGAGAGAGAGAGAGAGAGAGAAGAGAGAGAGGGAGAGCCAGAGATTCCGAAGCAGGCTCCATGCTGTCAGTACAGATGTGGGGCTCGATCTCACCAACCATGAGATAATGACCTGAGCTGAAATCAAGAGCCTGATGCTTAATAGACAGAGACACCCAAGTGCCCCTCACTGTGTCCACTTAAAAATAAATTTAATGTTTATTTTTGAGAGAGAGAGAGAGAGGGCACATGTGTGCAAGAGAGGGAGAGGCAGAGAGAGAGAGGGAAACAGAGAATCCCAAGCAGACTCTGTGTGGACAGCAGAAAGCCTGACCCGAGGTTCAAACTCAGGAACCATCAGATCATGATCTGAGCTGAAACTAAGTGCCGGGCACTCAACTGACTGAGCCATTCAGGCACCCCTCATTGTGCCCATTTAAAAAAAAATTTAATGTTTATTTATTTTTGAGAGAGAGAGAGAGAGAGAGAGAGAGAGAGAGAGAGAAAGGCAGGCAGACACAGAATCTGAAGGAGGCTCCAGGCTCTGAGCTGGCAGCATAGAGCCCAGCATGGGGCTCACACACACAAACTGTGAGATCATGACCTGAGTCGAAGGCTGATGCTTAAGCACCTGAGCCACCCAGGCTCCCCTCATTGTGTCCATTTTTAAAAGACATGTATTTGATAAAAAAAAAAAAAAAAATCATGGAGTTGGGGGAGGGGGATAGCCTGGAGGAACATGAGTTCCGTGGCTCTACTCTGACTAGCTGGGCTGTCCTGGTGAAGCCACTTAGCTGCTCTGGGTATCACTTTTCTCACCTGTAAGTAGACAGGTATCACAAGATCCTCTTTTTAGAATTAGAATTAGGGGCTGATAAACTCAGATATTTCTGGTGAAAAGCTTCAAAGTGGACGCATGCTCAGTACGAAGTAACATTATTTTTAAAAAGTGCATTTTTAGAGAGACAGAGCGAGCTCGCACGCACGTGTGCACCTATGTGCACGAGCTGGGGAGGGGCAGAGAGCCAGAATTCCAAGCAGGCTGTCAGCACAGGCTTTGAACTCACGAACCCGTGAGATCATGACCTGAGCTGAAATCAAGAGTTGGCCGCTTAATTGACTGAGCCACCCAGGTGCCCCAAAACAACATTTTTCAAACTAAACCAGACGGTTAGGTCGTTTGATCCTAATACTAACCTGGCTCCCCTGGGCAAGTCAGAAGCACTTGCCCAGGCATACCAAGGCCAGTTAAGTTTTCAAAGGCCCCCTCTTGTCCCCTAGGGGGCCCATAATTTAAGCAGAAGTTCTTAGGCCAGTGTTATGAGGGGCCAGAGTCCCCAGGTGCTTGCCCATCTCAGAATTTGCAAGTGATAAATTAGAGGGACCACAGGGAGAGAGTGTGGTAGCACTGGCGAAGGGCACCAGATGCAGAAGAGGTGAGGCAGAGGTGAAGGATGCGGACACGAGGGGTCTGGAGGTGGAAAGCATTTGGTGCAGACACAAGCGCTTCTGTGGGAGGGGAGCGAGCACACGATGGATTTGGAAGCTATTTGCGAGGCTGATCAGATCCAGGTTGCATTCCAGCCATGACAAATGGTGCCTGGCTGAACAAATGTTACATTTCCATGAATTAATAATCTAACAAAAATAGATGAAGAAGACAGACACACCTGCCCTCTGTTGGATTATCAGAGTATCTCACTCTGCCTCTCATTTCTCTACCTTCTTACAAAATACACCAGCTAATCCTGAAAAAATTTACGAAGTCTTTGGTCGGTAACTGACGCTACGGGTATCTCATTTTGAAAGCGTGGGCTTCTTCTTTCTTACTAAGTGAAATTAAGTAATGACTGTGCAGAAAAAATGGCACTCAACGTGGATAGAGACGACTCTCATTCTTGCCCTCACTTACTCCCTGGGTCACTTCAGGCACCAGCGTGAACCTGACCAAACCTCAGAGTCCCTATCTGCAAATTGGAGAGCATATACAGGCAGTTCTTAGAACACTGTGAGGTTTCACAATGATATTTGCAAGAGTTATAGCCCATTTGTGTAAGTATGAAAAATGATCTCACTGCTTAGCCTTGTGTTTAATAAATGTTAGCTAAATCCTAAGGTTGAATATCCTCACAAGGATGATGGTATTTAACAGCTGGGCCTTTCTAAAGTATATTGTATGCTGTTCACCATCAACGGCTGCTAGGGAAAGAGTTGACTGCTTCCGTTACAGTTCTTAACTCTGCCGTTTAGAAGTCTAACCCATTCCTTGTCATCCTAAATCACATATGGAGAAAACCGGAGGCACGGTGGAATTCATCTTTTAGCCTGCTCATAAAGCACTCCCTTTGCTCTCCTCTCCCTTGAGGTATCCACACGTTACGCCTAGCGGAATGAGGACGAAGGCTGGTGTTCCAGATGCATTTTTTTTTTTCCTATTAGGAATTTAAATTGAATTATGTTGCTCTAGATTTCAAATATCAGATCATCCACAATAAGACTTGTAAGATCTGATTCTTTAAAACAAATTTAAACTTAAAAAGCCTGTAAGAATGGGATGGAAGCCAGCATTAATCTTGTTTCTTCTCAACGTTGTGTGTTTGCTTGTCCAAGCTTCAGAATTGACTTTGCCTTTTTCTAAATGTTATTTCAGGATAAAAGTTGATCTGAGTATATAAAATTTTCCCAAGCCCTACTGATACATCCAAACAGTGCATTTCTCTTGGTTGCCAAAATAATACACAGATAAGTATGAATATAATTACTTTCAAAACCAGGAGGATAACCAAAACCTCTGTGCTGCCAATCATCAGATCACAGTTCATTTCTCCGAAGGATTCGCCATTTAGTCTCCAGGAATCTGGGGTTTTACATAGGTCACGTCAGCACCATGACCTTGTCATTTGTAGACTCACCTGGCCACCATTTCTTTCTCCTTATGGGAGGCATAGCCACTGCTGCTGAGGGGTTTTAGAGGGGATGACAGGAAGTAGAGGCGGTGATTGGTGAAGTACTGGTCAACCAGCGGGAGGAGAACCTAGAAAATCCACCATAAATGAACTTCTAGAAAGTTCATCAAAGCCCCTCCTTCAGTTCCTTTGAAAAAGTTCATTTTCAGGGAGCAAAAAGCCTCTGAACACAGGTCCTGGAATTTCCAGGAATCTCTACCCAGTGAATTGCAGTTTCCAACCCATTTTCCTCTTGTACACCTCAAACCAGAGGCCTTGGGGATATGGGAATGGAGAAGGTCACTGACTGACTGAGGGTCCAGAGAAATATGCATATGGCCCTGAGCCAGTATTTTCAGGATAGTCTGGTAGGTCATGGTACTTCTTGGGCACGGCATCCAACAGGGACACTTGGGGAAGGGCCTACCACTTTCAGCCTTGAGCCTTTATGTCTCTGTTTCTCGGGCACAGTTATCCCAAGGCCTCATGTGCATACAGGCCTCTGAGTAGGGTTGTTTGGAAGAGACTGCTCATCACTGGTACCCAAATTCATCCTTCTCTTCTTTTAGCAATAGAAACCCCCATGTTTTAGGTGGGCATGGGGTCGCCCAGCTACAGAATGCATCACCCAGATTCCATGGTGGCTGGGTGAAGCTAGAACAGCTGAGTTCTAGTCAATGGGACAGATCTTTAAGAGAGAAGGGGCCTGTCCTCCCCTTTCCCACTGATGTGACATAGGTGAGCCCATCTGGACCCCATTGACGTACATCACACTTGAGGTGATGGTGGGGCACCAGGAGGACAGTACCAGAGTCCCTGGATGATGGCATGGAGAAGACCAGGCTTCCTAGCACCTCAGTCGACCTACCTGCCCCCGGACTGTTCCACAACAGAGAAATACATGTCCAGCTCATCAAAGCCAATGGAGTTTTGCCTATCTTTGTTAGATTAGCTTAGCGGACACCCTACATTGTACAGATTCTAAGAAGACAGTAATTTGGTTAAATGCAGGGAATCACTTACTTTGGCAAAGAATTTGATCTCCTGGTCATGGGGAGACTTTTCAGTTTTCCCACTGCTGACAATGGCTTCTACAAAGACAAAAATAACACAAAGTTGGCCATAGTTAAAACAAACACAAAAACAACCACAGCATTTTAGACACAGAGCAACTTTCCTCAGGGTCATGGAAAGGCCATTTCATTTTTACAAAATATCTCGTATTTTACAAAGTACTTTATAGCTGTGTTGGCTAGGTGTTTCTTCTGTCAGTTCTCTAAGCTGTTTTAGTGCCCTTTCCTCTACTTTGTTGATGAGAAAGCAGCTTCAGAGAGGTTGAGTCATATGCCCACAGTCACAAAGCAAAATAATGGAAAAGTTAAAATAGGATGAATTATATGAAAAAAATGACAAGTGGCTCAAACCCTGAAACCAAGGATGAAACAGATTTTTTTTAAAGAGGGGGACAAAAATCTCAGCCACCGTTTCCCCCCCAAAACCTATGATGTCTCAATGAATTACGAACAGCTACAGTATGAAAGCATCATCCCTTGATAAAGGAATACCACATTCTTTTTGAGATTATGAAATATTAAGGGAAGCACACATTTGGGGGATATTTCACAATGATACTTACCCAAATGGGCAATAAACTCTTGGGCGGAATCAACATATTTCAGGATCTTCTTCAAAAATTTATAGGCAAACCTCTTTTCCATGGAGGAGGCATCCAGCTCCATATCCTTCATACCTCTAGGTTGGAAATGGGTAAATCCCAGGAAGTAACAGAGATGACTATGTGACTTCGGAGCATCAGCAATCCTATCTGTGTTGACTTTACTTTCCAAACGTTAATGGTTATTCTGGCCTAGTGACCTGCTTTGTCATTTGACTGATTCCCCTTGCACTTGGAACCTGAGTTTATGAGCACCCAATACCTGCACTATGCTAACGTCTGAAAAGATTTTTCAAAATATCTTTATCATTCATTCAACAAATATCGAGCTGGGGATAAATCGGAGAAGCAAACAAGATCCCTGCCTCCATGGAACGTACAGACTAGCTGTAAATGGACACAAATAATATATAGCACAAAATATAAATTACGTGGAATGCTAGAAGCTAGTAAGTTTTGTGAAAAAAGAAAGATTAAAGCAGTATGAAAAGGCCCAAGGTGGGGGGGCAAGCAGACTGTAGTGTTACATGGGGCCATCAGTGCTGGCTTCATTGGGAGATGACATTGGGGTAAAGGCTTGAGGGAGGTGAGGAGGTGAGCCATATAGACATCTGGGGAAGGAGTTTTCCAGGCATATGGACTGGTGGTGCAAAGGTCCTGAGGCAGGAACATGCACGCCGAGCTGAAGGAATATGGCAGATGCTAGTGTGGATGGAATGGATGTGAGCAGGCAAGCAGAGAAACAGGAGGTGGTTAATAAATCATTAGGGCCCTACGGGCCATCCTTAGAATTTTGCTTTAGCTCTGAGATGAGAAGCTACTGAAAGTTCTGGATAGAGGAATGACTTACATTACAAATTACTTTAATTGCTAGGTTTAAAACTGATGGTGGGGGGCAAGGGTTGAAGCAGGTGCCTGGATAGGAGGCTCTTACAGGAATGATGGTAACAGCATGGAAGGGGCGAGAATGGTCACATTCTGGATATCGTTTAAAGCAGAACTATCAGGATGTCCTGAAGGACTGGATGTGGGTTGGGGGAAAAAGAGGAGTCAAGGCTTTTGGGTTGAGCACCAGGAAGAATGGGCTGCCGTGGCGTGATGGGGAAGCTGAGGATGGAGCAGTTCAGAGATACGGATAGCGGGAAATGAGTTCTCCTTACTGACGGGGCTCTGGCTTCCTTGCCTGCACACCCAAGTGTCCTCTGTAGGGGCTGGCGCATGGTAAACAGCTACTAGGCTATGTCTGCTGAGTTCAACCATCCTTTTCATTTCCCCCCTTATTTCCTTGATTTCCTTTTTAGTTCTGGTAAACAGGAATTTTTCATTTCTGTAAGCAAGTTATTTATCAGCAAACCACAGCGCACGTTCCTCTGGGTGTTAAGAAGAGGATTAAAACGACGAAGGGAGCGTTTCTCAAATGCTTCCCCAGAGGTGGTCTCCTGCTGTCTGACCTTTCCTGCTTCACAATATGGCAAATAAGTTTTGCTATTTTTTCACAGGCGCTACGAGAGAAATATTTGTATGGGTTTTTATTTTTTATTTTATTTATTATTATTCTTTTTTTTTGGCCACTCTGTGGCAAAATTCTGTAGGAGACTAAAACAAGAAACAGCAGTTGGCTCAGCAAATGTTTCTTTCAGAAGGAATGGCTATATCAGATAGGAACCCTGGCTTGTTTTGTCTCTCTTCAAGGGACTCAGCGAGCATGACTTAAGGAGCAAAGCCCATCAGTGACATCTGACCAGTGAGGAAACAGGTTCTAGGTTCAAGCAGCTAAGACCCTATTCATATATCATCCTCATCTAGATCATTCTGACAAGCACAAGTTTGCAATAAAAACTCAGGAAATCTTGATGCATTCAGTCTCCTCAGTGGTGCTGTGTCTTCAAAGAATCTGTTCTCTGTGTTCAAAGACTGTTTATGTCCATTTTGCTCACTATTGCTCTTATGTAATTTAATCAAATATTGTCTAAAACAAAAACAAAATAGAAATTTGAAGACAATTGCTGATTCTGTGAGAACTAGGCTGCACATTTTGGAAAGACATGAAACTGTGTTTCCAAATACGTTTCTGAAATAGGTATGAGCGAGATAACTAGCTGTAGAAGACAAGAGAGGAAATTGAAAAAAAAATCTATAAGGGGGCACCTGGGTGGCTCAGTCGGGTAAGTGTCTGACCCTTGATTTTGTCTCAGGTCATGATCTCACAGTTCAGGAGTTCGAACCCTGCGTTGGGCTCTGCGCCGACAGCCTGCTTGGGATTCTTTGTCTCTGTCCCTCTCTCTCTCTCTCTTGCTCTCTCTGCCCCTCTCCAGCTTGTGTGTGCACATGCTCTCTCTCCCCAAAATAGACATTTTTAAAAATCTAGAAGATACTGCACTTCTATGGTTTTGTATATGCCGTAATTCTTGCCGTTCTGCAAAGAAGCCCAAGTCCCAAAGGTCTGATGATGCCCTATGGATATGCTTTAGAAGGCCAATCGATAAAACAATATACAAAGAGAAGCTTCGGGGGCCTATAGCACAAGATTTGTGAATGAATGAATGTTTATATGTTTCAATTTCAAATTAAATGTTTAAGGTGTACATGTATAATTTGTCATGATTCTTTGCTATAACTGAGCTTTAAAAATTGATATTGACTGGTCCTGTTTAGGTCAGAAAAGATGGCTTCATGCTCCCCAATAAAAGTTTTCTCATTTCAGAATACTGACCATTATCCTGTCTCCTGTCTGTTTTGCAGACAGGTGATTAAATACCTGGGGAAGGAGAGACCACGTCCACAAGTCCTCCCTGCCCCCCTAACATCACCTGGAAGATGACTTACCTAGAAACCACGATGCCGTTCACCTGGAGGAATTTAAACAGGTCCTGTGCCTTTTCTCGGTCCCTGAACTTCTCCTTGGCTGTCAAGGTGTCATATGGTACCAACAGAGGGTGACTGCCGCCACCTGGGGACAAGAAAGTGAGAGATGACCAACTCTTTGGCCCTTCCTTTGCACTTCCGGGAAAATGTACCTGCCGCACCCCCAGCTCCCCTCCTGCAGGGGGCACCGGGAACCTGGCTCACCTTTGCTCTCCAGCTCCAGCTTCTTCTTCTTGGCCCAGATGTTGTGATAGTTCTCGGCCACGACCTCCACCATTCCCTGTGTCCCACCAAAGAGACAACAGTCAGAGAAAAGCAAAGAAGAAAAATGGGTCCATATCTGCTGGGCTGTTTCAGGCAGCCTCGGGAACTGAGCACCACCAAATGCTAACAGCACATCGCGAAGTGTCTCCCATCATTAATTAGTCTGTGTTTATGCACCTCATTAGTTTTTATAGCTTCCCCTCCATACAGAAAACAGCTTCTAATTCTGTCCTTCCCTTATAACTTATTATCCTGGCAGTCTGATGCATTTATGAGACACACACATTTCCATCTGAAACTGAATTCTGGCAGGACTTGAACATTTTACTCCTGACCTGAAACAGGGAGATGGCAGTGGGTGTCAGGATCCCCCCAAAACCCTTACCTTAGCAGGCTAAAAATAATCACATCTTAGAGAAATGGCTGCAAATACAATTGTTCAAAGAGAGTTCATCTTTCTAAGGCTCAGAAAATAGTGACCTGGAATCAAGGGTGTACGTTGGAAAGACACTTTCTCTAAGGTCCAAAGGGCTGGTCTGACGGACTGTCTGGGGAGTATCTGCCCTGGGTTGGGGCCAATCCTGGCCACCGATGTATGCGGGAGGGGAGGGATGGGAGGAGGCAGCTTGGGGCTTTTAATTTCATCCTCTTGGTTGTACGCCCCTGAATTCTGCACCAACATGGGGCACTCAAGTGAATCTTCCACAGGACATGAGATATGCAAGTGCCCTTGCAGCTGTCGGCACCTGCTGGGACCAGGAAGTCACCCTCACCCCATTGGGGGCTGCTCCACGGGCTTTCTCCTGGCTCTTATTAGTTTTGTTCCAAGTTTTTTTTCCTCCTAGCTGTTAGTTCTGTGTGTTGATACAGTAATTTGCAGTTTCTTCCTCCTTTTAGTGAGTCATTACCTGTGATGATGGCCCTGGAAGAAGTACAAAGCCTGGCCTGCTTAGATAACCGGTTTATTCTACCCGAGACTTGCCCTGTGGCCCTTGCCCAGTCTGGTTCTTTTCAATTCTGATATTTCAGTGGTGACATGTTCTAGGCTTTCTCCCCTCTCCTCACTCCTTTTTCATTTATTTTAATTTTTTAAAGAGCCCTTCTCTCCCTAGGGTCATTATTTTTTTTTTAAAGATTCTTTTTAAGTTTATTTATTTATTTTGAGATAGAGAGCACAAGCAAGGGAGAAGCAGAGACAGAAGGAGAGAGAGAATCCAAAGGAGGCTCCATGCCGTCAGCAGAGAGCCTGATGTGGGGCTCGGTCTCACAAACCATGAGATCATGACCTGAGCCGAAATCAAGAGTTGGATGCTCAACCGACTGAGCCACCCAGGTGCCTCCTCACTCCTTTTGAACAAAACTCTTTGGAGGGTAATATGTCCTGCACTTGGGGGCTTTAGAAAGCAAACTGTTCTGGAAGCACCAACACTGACCTGGAGCTCCCTGGAGAGCACAACGTTGGAGAGGTCCAGGGGAGCAGGACTGTAGCTGTTGCCCTGGGAAAGCAAAGGCAGAATCACTGGGTTTGCCATTATTTTCCTTACTCTTATCAGTATCCTGACTTCAGCTACCAAAGATGTATCCCCGAAAGATCCCCAGGTTTCATTGTTGGTAGTCCTCGCCCCTGACACACCAGGGACAGATTTCCCAGATTCTCTGGGGGTTCCTCACTGGCCCAGTGTCGGCCCCGGGAATGCTGTCATACCTGGCTGGCCTGGGACACACTCCGAAGCTTCTCATTTTCCCGCTGTTGCACCAGGGCCTCTCCCTCTTTGGTCCTCTCCACAGACCAGCCCACAGCCAGCATGGTTTTCAGGGACTCTCTAGCAGGCCAGCGGTAAATTTCCTTCTCCTGGAAGAAAATCCAGGCAGAAGAGCTTTGCAGAGCACGCCCCTGCACTATGACAGGCCTGACTCCCTGGAAAGTTGCCCCCACGGTGGACATGGTTGCAGCTGGCTCCAGCCTCCTCTCTCACTAGGTCCAAACACCCTCTGCGGCATTTCACCTGAAACATGTCATTGTCAGTCTTTCTAACGTTTCCAAGTGCAAGACCCTATAGTCTCCTGCCTCTGGAGGAAACGTACCAGACATTATCCACAGTTTATGGATAAAGAGGAGCAAGAATAGGAGAGTGACTCCTCATGCTCTAGTCACTGTTTCAATTGGGACATGAGGGAATCCATCTGCACAAAACTCTCGTTTGTGCTTGGGAAGTAGAGTTTCTTAGATTTAGAATTCTCTTGAGCTCTGCACCATTTTACAAATGGCCAGTACACCTACAGAGATACATATGCCATCCTTTATGTGTGACATAAAGCTGAAAGCTTACGAAGAACTCTTATTGATACCAAGATAGGAATTCGGAATTGAGTTGAATCAGATTTAATAATAATAATAATAATATCATCTCAAAGACACCTGTCCATACTTCCCTAGGGGTCCTTCTCTCTACTCCCTTCATCTGTCACAACTGGAAGTTATTTCTACCTTAGTTTTCTCCAGCAATTCAATGCTTCCCCAACCCCAAATCCCCCACGTCAACAGTCTGACAAAAGCCCTTCCTAGTCCTGTTGCAAGTGAATTACGAATGCATTTTGGCTCAGCCTCCAAGGGCTAAACAGTGCTTCTCCATCTGGTGGGTGCTCAGGGCCAAAGAACAGAATGTGAGGATGGGCTCCTGGAAATCGGTCCTTGAGGGTCTTGCCCACTGGTGAGTTTCTGAGGAGTTTATGTAAACTTGAGAATGAAATGTGCCCTGAATTCCTCTGACCACCTGATAAAATTCTCAAGTAAGGACAATCAGCATGGCCACTCAGTGCTACCAGAGGCGAGTTTCCTACCTTTTCTGTTAATGTCTTGAAAGGCCTTATCAGTGGATGGGTCTTCACATTTTCATCCAGGGAAATTCCATATTTCCATCCATTCTGACTCTGTAGAAATGTTCTCAGTTCAAATATCCTTGGCATCCAAAGAGCCCTCCTATATGACCCAAATCCCAGCTTCTATTTTCACTGAACAAATGGAATAATGGGATGTGACAGAGCTTGAAAATTCCCCTCCAAAATGTCTAATTGATCCTTTAAGGCCATTAAGCTCTCTGCCCCCCTGGATTTTGAACTCTGCCCCCTTTATTTCTTCTTGTTTCAGCAGCTGTCCTCGCTGCTTACTCGCTTGTGTTTCAGATAGAAGGATGTTTCAAAAGACCCGAGAACAACGCTTCTCAGGTCAGGGTGTCATGTTCACAGGCAAGGAAAGAAGTCAAGGCTAAAGGCATCTGAGGACTGGTCCCACTGCCCACTGCTTGGAGGAGGCTGACCTGACTTGCATTGCTTGTCTGCCAACCCTAGGGAACAATTGTAGCAAGGCAGGTCTTCTAGCATCAAAGAAGTTTAAGAATTTCAAAATCCATTCAACAAACATCAGCTGAATGCCTACTACATTAGGTGCCAGACTCTGTCCCTGGCACTGGGGATACAGAGGAAAGTAAGAGCCCCTGAATTGTCGTAACCTCACAGTTCAAAGACTCCTGGATGTTCTTTCTCAGGCTCTGCCTCAGCCCATGCATTAATGTGTATGTTTCTCAAGTTTCTGTCCCTTCTCAAAGGTACACCCTCCCTGGTAGATGTAATCCAGGCCCACAGTCCATAGGTGGCCTAATCTCAAATCAGGATTGCAGCCCAGATCTCTTCCCTAATTTTCAAACATATTTAAGTTCCATTTGGATGTCCACAGGTACCTCCTCACATGCCTGAAACAGAACCCAGCATTTTACTCCTCTAGGGGGCCTCTCCTCTTGGGTTCCCTGGATCTCAGTGAATGGCACCAGCTACACTCACTTTCCAAGCCAGAAGTGTGAGAATCTTCCTCGATGCCCCCTTCTTCTCTGTACCAGCTCATATTATGTTCAACTTCCCAGACATATTCATTTGTCTGCCTCTCCCTAGCTTCCCTGCCAGTATTTTAGTTCAGGCCACCATTGGCTCTCACCTGGAGTATTACAATAGCTTCCATGTGGTCTCCCTGCCTCCAGTCTTGCCACCTCTCTGTGGACTCCATTTTCTACACCACTGTCAGGCAATATTTATAAAATCACCGAGATCAGGGCACTCTACTGCTTTAAGATTTTCTGACCCCGATCTGTCATCATGGTAAAACCCAAACTCTTTGTGGACTCTAAAGCTACGGCGAGATCTTGTTGACCCTTCTAGACTCATGTCTCACCCTTCTTCATCTGCTCTACTCTGTGATCCCACCATATTGAACTATGGTTCCTTAAAGCCACCAGATTCTCTCTTGCTTCTCTGCTCCCATCTGCTGCTCCCATGGACTGCATTGCACTTGTTACCCTGTGCCTGAACAACTACCTGTCCCTTATCATATAGCAGAGATGTCACCAGCTCAAGGAAGCATTCCTGGACCCCCACTGTTGACTTAGGGACTCCCCTTATGGGTTATGTGCTCTAACCCTGTGCTCATTCCCACAACCTGTATAATGGCTGGCCTATTTTCTTTATCCCACAAGAGTGTGAAGTTCTTGAAAGCAGGGGAAAAATGCTCTTTTCTTTGTTAGATGATCAACGCCCACTTGGCAATGGTGAGCAAACATGTTTCCTTATAAACGTGCTTATAGTCCAGTGGGAGACCGAGAGAGAGATTCATCAAATTCCACACCAGTAAACATGTAGTCAATAACTGGTGAAACTGTTTAATTGTTATAAATATAAATATTAATATAAATATATAAGCTGCTATGAAAACCATGAAGGAAAAGAACAAGATGCTAAGAGGGCCTTTATCTGAGAAATCTGGGAAAGAAGTGTCCTAGGAAGAACTCACATGGGGATGGATATTTGAAGGATGAATTGGTAACTGGTGTTTGTTTGTGTGGGTGCAGATGGGGACCTGGCTCAGAATGAAAGGGGTTTCAGGCTTATGTAGAGTGTGCGTGCGTGTGTGTGTGTGTGTGTGTGTGTGTGTGTGTGTGTGTGTGAGAGAGAGAGAGAGAGAGAGAGAGAGAGAGAGAGAGACAGACACGCTAAAAGGAGGGGATGAGGTTGGAGAGCAGAGGGCAAAGGGAGAGAGGAGGCTGGAGATGGCAGCAGAAGCCAGATTAGATAGTGTCCGCTATTGGGCGATGTCTGGGATTTTGGCCTTTGTATTAAAAATGGTTAGGCTATTAAGGGATTTTAACAAGGAGGAGGGCTGGACTGGAAAACAGCGGTAGAATATGACTAAATTTACATACTGAAACTAGCACTTGCCAGCAGCGTAAAGGACAGAGTGGAGAAAATGCACGTGGGCAGACTAGTTAGGATGTTACCACCATCATCTGGGCAAAAGATGACTGTAGCTTGGACTAAAGCCATGGCATAGACAGACATACACAAATTCAAGAGAGACTAAGGAGGTAAAATCCACATGGATTAGTAATGGATTGGATACTACTTTGGATTCATGGAGGTGTCCCTTTCCCCTAATTCATAGGCTGGCCAAATGGGCATACGTGAAGACCTTCTAGAGCAAGGGTCAGCAAACTGGAGCCCTTTAGCCAATCCACCCAACCCCACTTGCTAAATACAGTTTTATCGGAACACACTCTTTCATTTATGTGTTACCTCTGGCTACTTTTGTGTTGCCACAAAAGTGATGAGCAGTTGTAACAGAGACTGCTTGGCCCGTAAAACCTAAAATGTTGACTATCTGGCCCTTTATTTCATTATTTTAAAAAGTTTTTTAATGTTTATTTAGTTTTGAGAGAGAGAGAGAGAGAGAGAGAGAGGGAGAGGGAGAGGGAGAGAACGAGAATGCACAGGTGCAAGCAGGGAAAGGGCAGAGAGGGAGACAGGATCCAAAGCAGGCTTCATTCTGACAGCAGAGAGCCTAATGTGAGGCTTGAACTCATAGAACCATGAGATCATGACCTAAGCCAGAGCTGGATGCTTAACTGACTGAGCCACCCAGACGTCCCTCAATCTGGCTCTTTACAGAAAAGGTTTGCCAACCTTTGCTCTAAAATCATGACATATTAGCCCACTCTATGGTTACGAGGGTTGTTGTTATCACCAGCCCCAAACAGAAACTGATCAAAGGAAAAAAAACTGACCCCAGATCAATGCAGAGGCTGAGAGAGCGGCTAAATGTGCCCCCTCTCTAGGGCACACTGCTCGGAGGTGGTTTTCTGTGGCTCTGCAGGGGAGACGGGTTCACTGCTACATGCTCGAAGCCGCAGCTGAGCAATGGCCCCAGTCCTCAACTGGCGGCCCACAGGAATCCTGGATGTCTTTGGCACATTCCTCCCACTTTGCCTGCCAGCATTAAAGGGCTGACAGAGCAATTAAACTCATTAAGCAGCCTGACCTCATGTGGTGAGGAATTTTAAACACCAGATGGACAGGCTTATTAATAAGGGAGTGTCTGGAAGTTCTACGGCTGCCTACCATGGGAAGATGCGGGTCCTCCATAAAATGAAATGCAGCTTGCCGACAAAATACAAGGGTAAGGCTTTCAACTGCACTTCCCTTTTTCCAATGCTACATTCAAAGAAAGAATTTCACGAATGCCTCCTGCCCCATACTATGCATTTATGTCAAAATCACATGCTCGGTGCAAACTCCAGAAAATGCAATGTTTAGAAAAGAGTTAACACTCCCAGAATCAATCATTTTCCTGAGAAATACAAAAAGCAGCACCAGCCACTGCTGCTGCCTATTTCTCCGACCTCCACCATCCCTGGGAAATTGCTGCTCAGAAATAATGAATTCTCTTGGCATGGCCAGTCTGTCACTTAGACAAATCAGGCAGATTTCCAGGATTGGACCCTTTAATGTTCTTGGGCTGTTTTTTTTTCCCCCTGACAATTGTCAGTTGGATGATAATCCCTACCTTGTCACAGGCCCATTTATCATGTGAATGCTCCGCGTACTTGGTGACGATGTACTCCCATTTTTCAGGCAAGGAAAAACTGAAATGAGAAAAAAAAAATTACAACCTCCCCAAGCACTTCAGCTGGATGTACTGAAAAGATGGCCAGAACCAACGATCAGCTGGCAGAAGTTGGACGGGAGGGACCAGCTAACCCAAGGCTGAAGCTGGATTCCCAGCTGTGAACTTCATGGCCTGTCCATGCTGGGTCACAGACACACACCAGGTCTTATTGGAGGACATCACTGTAGGAGCCTCTGCTGCACAGGTGACCTCCTTCCAGCTGCTCAAGATTCCATTGGCTCCTGTGCCAGATCTGACCTGGGTTAGACAGTGAAAATCCCCTTATCCAAAGACACTGCCTGTAACCTCACCAACTCCAATCTGGGAATGCCAGAAATGGATAGACAGAGAACCAAATGTTACAAAAGACTGTCTACTTTTTTGGATTCAGAGACTCATGTTTAAATATTAGAATTTGGTTAGGAGAGCAGACACTTGTTTCTGTTAGCCTGGCAGCTTCTGTCCCATCTAGTGGTAAAAAACAAAAACAAAAAACAAAACAAAACAAACAAAAAGCACCCCCATTTTCCTTTGAGGAACAAGCCTTGAATTGCATGGAGTCTTATGTGAACAGTCACCAAGAATGGACATCTGAGTAGGCCAATCAGACTCACTCTCCCTGGAATTTGAGTCTTGAGTTGTTTGAGGCCAGGGCAGCAAAGTCTTTGAGCTGATTCATCTAATGGGGATACTACATTGAAGGTTGTTCATGTCATCACCCTGCCTTGGTTCCTGTGCTTCCTGAGGCCTGGTTGGTCAGCTTTGCACTAGGTTTTAATTATAACCCTGTATCCTTGCAATCATGTGCTTTTCTGCTTAACTTCTAGCTCCTGTTACTTATATTTTTTGGAGAACCATACAGATGCCAGAGGTATATGTGAAGAAATCAGAACTCTCAAGATAACATGGAACCCCACTCATCGCTAGCAAACAATTGTTAATGTATATCTCAAAATGTTTATAAAGGCATCCAAGTGATTACACCATCTGTCATTCCTTCAGTATGTTTACGTTTTCACAAGGTAAAGTTCTCTGAAGTCAACACCTGCGTCTTTTGGGCTCTAGCTTGGTACTTTATCACACCCCTTACCTCTTTTTTACAGCAGGTTCAATTCTATTTCCTGCCATCCACTTGCTCAAGGCTCCATGTGATAGGATGTGTACATAATTTTCCCGAAGGTGAATTTTATACATTATCAAAGCTGACGGCCCCTAGGAATGGCTCAAGCTATGCCTTTCCTATGGGAGCTACTGTCGCAAACCACAAGTCTAAGGGGCTCTTACAGGATGTCTTGATTTCCCTGTTCAATCTAAAGCATTTTTAGAGCTCTTCATTTAAAATGCACCCGGACATGAAGACTATATGACCCACAACACATAATCATAACTAGGAAAGAACTGCCAGAAGACAAAATTGGGCATATGTTGCCCAATATTTTATCTGTGGCCTAATCATCGCTAGAGAGGAATGCTGGGGAACCAGATGGAGGAAGTAAAAGACACTATTGTAGGGTGATTATAAAATTCCAGCATCCCTTGGCATGGCAAAGAGTGGGTCCAGTCTTTCAAATAAGGACCCCATCCTGTTCTGTCACTCACACCCTGAGGCCTTACTGGAGTTCAGCTGAGTGTTATTTATAGAGTTATTTTGATGTATAATGCTATTAGAACTACAGAGGCCTAATTCACAAAGAATGATGATTTTTGTCAAAAAATTCATTAATAAATTAATTGCATCATTTGTCAGCGTGGTTCTTAACAATGCCTCGGGTGACATTTATTTGTGGAAAGCATTAGTCTCTTATAATAAATAAACCAACCCCCGAAAGGAAAGCCCAGAATATAATAATACAGCACATAATCAGATATGGATGGATTAGACCTTCAGAAGCTGACCAAACCCAGTGCCTAACTTGACTTGTAGCGTGTCAAAGAAAATGATCCGCAGGATTAGCAGGACAGAAGGAAGAAAAGTTCATAATCCTCGCTACCTTCTGAAAGAGAAACACCAGCCACTGGCCAAAATGTCGACTGGCTTAGAGATGATTCTGGACTCACTTCATGGTGTTGATGGGTTTGGGGTCAAAGTTGCCATCTGCATCCACTGAGATCTGTTTCTCCAACGTGGCTGAGATTCTGGTATCTAAGTAATCCGGTGGTAGCGCCCCAGCTATAGCACTGAGACAAGGAAGGGCCATTCGGAAAAGGTCTGGGTCATACTTCTGTGAGGAAAGACAAAGACCATGATAGCACAGAGATGAGAACTAGTGCCGCCCACAGGGAACAACTCATCAATTAGCTGAAAAAAATAAAATGCTTGCATTTGTCCAGATTCACCAAAATGGGGAACATCTATATCCTTTGATGCTTTCTGGTGGAAACTTAAGGATCCTTGGAAGATCAAACGACAACCCGTAAAGCCCTCAAGTCTCCATTTGCTTTAAGGTGAAAATCCTTTAATCAAAGTTTAAATCAGTATCTCCCAAATAGTTAATTGCAAGAATATCTAAGGATTACGGTGGTCTATAAACTTGCCTACCACAGATGGTTATAGACCCAACCTGTGACTGGAGAGGACAGGAGAAGCTCTGACAGTCCTCTCTGCAGCTGATATGGGTCTTATGTTGGTATCCTCAGCAGACGGCTCAATATCACATCTGTTCTCTCTTGAATGGGGCCCGGAAGAAATTTCAGTCAAATAATATGGGGTTAGGAACAGTTTTTGATCTACTCCTACTAGACCAAAAGAACACTGGAATAAATAAAATTTAAGTGCAGGTGAACACCAACTGGAGCTATCCACAAGCTTCAGACTGTGGTAAGAAAGCCAGACTTACTCATTTTCCACCTTTAAAGAGGGCGACCTCAAAAATCGAAATAAACTGGGCTAAGGGGAGTGGAGACAAGTCTGACAGTTTGAACTGTATTTCAGTCAGACTGTACAGAGGCCTCTTACTCAATTTTCTCCTCAAGCAAGTGGCTGTGAAGAACCTTCCTCAGAATGGTATGTGGTCTTTTGAAAATCCCACATCTCAACATCAGAGCAGCTGTTGGGGATTCTCCTCTACAACTGAGCTTGGTAAAGACTGGCTAACAGGGGCCCACACAATGTCAGGAGGAAAGGAATGACAGTGAGGGTAAGTCATCAAGACTGAAACTAGGAAATATTTTTCTAATTTGCTCTGGAAGTCCTTCTCCTGTGTTTTAACTTTGTGAGTCTGACAGGTTATTCAACTGCTCTGAGACTTATCCTCGTCTGTGAAATGACGATTAGCATAGCTCCTGTTTCACAGACTTGGGTAAGGATGGTGTGATATACACTTGGGAAGCAACCGGCTCTGTTCCTAGCATGTGGCAAAGGCTAAAAACATTAGCTATTATTATTCACAGGCATTTATTACTCATTGGTTATCAAGGTGCTCCCTCTTTGTTCAGAAGTACTGCCATTACCTTATGGGAGAGGGAGTCGAAAATCCCCCAGAAGAGCTTCTCCGTCAGGTGCAATTCCTCCTCCACAGCTAGCCCGTAGCTCCCCCATCCTGAAGGCAGACAGTAATACTTCCAGCACTGTTCATAGTGATTTGTCAGAAGCTGGGAGGTTTGAACAGGATTGCACCAGTGGGTGGGGTACGGAAGATCCACAGGCATCCGCAACATGCAGGGGAGAACACAACAGCAGGGGGCAGACATGAGAGTGAAACCAACAGTTGAAACAGTTGGGTTATCTACAGAGAGGCCCTCAGACACCACTGGGAATGGTCTGCTTTCCTGCCTAATGAGCTCTAGCCGGAGCTGAATCCACCTGATTAACTCTTGTGCCTCCTAATGTGCCCCCAGCAGTTGCTGGAAAATGGAGAGGAACTCTTTCTGCTTCAAATGAAGTAGTTGCTATCTAACACTGCAGCCACTCAAAGGTGGGAATAATTTCTTCTGAGACATTTGCTTATAAATCTAGAAGACTCTGAGTGATGCTGATATGGAGATGGTGAGGAGCACCCCGAGGGGTCTGAAGATTTTCTCTATACTGATTACTGCCCATGGCTTCCTTGCTTTTCTCTTGAGCCTTCTGATGGCCCAGCCGTGTTACAACAGTTCCACATGTGGCCAGGAGAGGGCAGAAGCACAGCGCCAAAGTTCCTATCCCAACAGGTGGAATCCACACCCTCTAAGAAAAATCCCGCTGGTCTAAGAAGTAAAAGCGAGTTTACTGAGTGCTACTGATGCTGCCTCCTCAGGGACCAGAATCCAGCTGGCAGTACAGGCCTGCTGAGGAAGCAATGCCAGGTTGGACTATGAAAACCATAGTTTTCAGCTAAAATGCTTACTGGGATTAAGATTAGAAGAATAGCCCTTGGAGGGCAGTGGAATCTCTGACAATATACAAGCTGCTTTCTGCCTGGCATGGAGACAGAGGACTGAACTGAAGGCTTCTAGGAATTCTGTTTATCCCAGTAAAATGCTTCTGGAAATCCTTGGCTTTGCCAAATTCTGAGAAAAAGGAAAAGTTCTGTTAAAGTCACCAGGCAGAATTTTCAGGTGTGGCTAGCCACTGCCGACACAATGAATATGCAAATACGGCAGGTACCTCATAGGTGAAAGTTAAAAAAAAATTTTTCTCTTGGGTGGGCAGTTGATTGTGGTGCCCTCCCACCCAGGCCCAGATGCTCCCTGTGCCAGTGATAAAATTATTGTAATTTATGAGAAAATCATGAATGAGACAACAAATAGCTCTATGGCTCTTTCTACTTTACATTCATAAAGGAAAGCAGGTAAGAGTTAAAAACAAACACAAAAGAGGGTTTGTTCAACAGGAAAAAAAAGGCACAAAACAGTATGGAATAGAAAAAGGACAATTTAGTTTCTGTACTTGAATGAATAATCACAAGGCCTTCAAAGCTTTTTGAGATTGGATACATTCTGAAAACGTAATTAAGGCAGGAAACTGCACAATCCAAGTCCCCCTCATTAACTTCTGCTAAATAACACGTAGCCAGTGGAAAGCAATTAAAGAAAATTGGAGCAGTTAATGATCTACTCTCTGCAACCTGGACATTCAGATAGGGGTGTGATAGGGTGGGTTGTATCTTTTTAGCCTTCAAAAAAGTAAAACTCATTGAATGTATATTTTTCTCCAATTGTGAAGCCCTCATGTTTTTCAAGGCAAGTTTCTGTGCCGTGGACTGTATTTCTGCAGCAATAAAGAGGTTTACCTTAAGAGGCATTTTGCAGTATTCGTTGAGCTGCGGCACATCAAAGACAAGACGTCGCAAGAGTTGCTGTAACATCGAAGGCCTCAAGTGACTGCAGTAAGAAATAAGAAAGAATAGAAAGGTAAGAAAATGATGAAAGAAGGAAGAAAGAAGAAACACCATATACCAGAGCTAAGCCTCAGAATAATTAGCTCCTAAAACAAGATCTTGGGTAAATCACGGTCAATGATAACACACTTTAAAAGTAAGTACAGGTGATCCTTTCACAACATGGCAGCTAGGGGTGCTAACCCCTCCAGCATATAACTTTTGACCCCCTCCAAAACCTTACTAATAACCTACTATTGACTGGAAGCCTTACCAGTAACACAAACAATTGATTAACACGTATTTTGTGTTATATGTATTATATACTGTACTCTTACAATAAAGGCAGCTAGAGAAAATGTTAACAAAATTATAAGAGAAATATATTTATAGTAGTGTATTAATTGAAAAAAATCCACATACAAGTGGACCTGTACAATTCAAACCCGTGTCGTTCAAAGGTCAACTGTATATTTAAAATATAAAAGGGGAATGTGTGGCTAACGAAGTGAGATACCTAAGGTAAAGTCTAATCACCAGGTGATAAGATGTCCTAGAGTCTATGCACCATCAAAATATAGTTACAGATTATGTACAAAGAATATAATAGAAAGAAGGTGCAGTTGATTTTTACAGCCATCTCTAAGGGCCAACTGTCTCCTTGAACTCTGCAAAGGATGATGGAGTTGACCAGTGCATAGGTGGAATCTGAGGCCACCTACTGGTGTGACTGCAAGGGAGTTTAAGACCCTCTGAGTTACTATCCAATCTCTGAAATCCTCATTATTGGAATCATTTCTTTAGGTTAAGGCTCTGTCCTCAAAAAAAACAAAACAAAACAAAACAAAACAACCCTCCTTAAACAGGCAAATACTATAATCAATTAGCAAACAATTTATCAAATTATCGAAGAGTTCATGGCGTTGGTAGTTGGTACAATTCTGAAATAGAGAAAGGAGAGATAAACAACACTGATTCACTTTTATTTTTAGATTACCAAGGCTTTTAAAAACTGAATGGAATCTCCAAATTCTCTGCACAGAAAAGTGCCCATATACATAATTTAGCATGTATGTTCAGTTCAAGACCTACTGACTTCCAACCACGGATGCACAAGGAGCCATGGAGGCCAAGTTAATGACTGATGTTAAATGTTGGAATGTCAGGAAAGAAATCCTACAAGGAGAATGGATGCGAATGGAGATGGACAAGAGAACTCATCTGGCTGACAACTTTTCCAAGAGCCAGCCTTGTGATAAAAAGTCCTGGAGTAAAAAGTGAAATATACAGCAAGTAAATGGCCTTGTCTCTAAATCTTGGAATTATAATATAAAATTCATTACTAATTATTGCTTTTTTTTCTAGGTAGCCCTAGTTGTCCCAGCCCCCCCCCCCCCCCCCCCCCCCAGTACATAGTCATCCCTTGTGTGATTAGGAAACCATTCATTCAACAAGAATAAGGACCATATCCAGCGGGCCACTACAGGGACACCTGCTGGGCCTATCTCCTGGACATCCCAGAGCAGTGGGTCTCAATCTTGGCTGTATTATGGAGGCACCTGGGGAGCTTCAAAAATTGTAAGCCTGGGTCCCATTACTAAAGGTTTGATTTTGGGGGTTGAGGTATGGCATGGACACTGGATATTTATTTTGTAGCTCCCTATATGATTCCAAGGCAGAAAACACTGGCTTAACACAGCAAATCAGCATCTGGACCATATTGCTGAGACCTGCTATTGGAAGGGGCCTTCTTCCTTTGACCCTATCAGACTTGACAGTTTTCTGAGGATCCAAGTCTCTTGGGTTGACTTTACCCTTTGTCCTTGGTTGCTCTGATACCTATCTGCAGTGGTGAAAACTACTGCCCTTAATTCCCCACTGGGACTGGAGATTCCTTCTTATCTTTGCTCCAGGTTCTTTGAGGCTTACAGGTAGGCTGCTTTGATTCACACTCTTACATCTGGTCTCTGTGTAAAGGTCCACTCACTTAGAGAAGGAAAAACTTGGTTTCTGGCTTTTAGGAACCAAAACATTAGTTCTTAATCTGAATACTTAAGGCCTGAAAGACAGTTTCATCTTCTGTTCCACCAACCCTCAGGGCAAGAGTCTGAGCTGTGCCCCCCATTTCTCCATAGTGAGAGATGAGACTCCATGCAGAGGTGATCAGCAAACTTGAGGTAAGTGGGAGTCCCCGCATAACCTAAGAGGAGATGTCTGGGGAGACGTTGGTGTATGGCTAAGGCCTGGAAGCTTCCTTAAGCTGGAGTCACCAGTTTTTCAATTACACAATTAAATGCAGCTGACACGGACGCACACATGGAGGTGAAAACCACAGGCCAGGGTACTTACTTGCAAATGGCAAGCAAACATTCTTCTATGGTGTCCCTCTGGGCTTTGGTGAGGGAACGTCCCTTGGAAAGCCTATATATTGTCTGGAGTGTAGAATCGATCAAAGAGGTGTAGTGTTCTGCTCCGGCAAAGAGAGGGGCGCATCTTGTGAGGAGCGGAAGCACAGCAGAACATAGATACCTATTTAGTGCGAGTGCGGCCTCTGTGGTGCTTAGGGAAACCTAGGAAAGGGAATTGGGACACTGGTTAATCTCCTTGGGAAAGACAGAGCACAGCTTACCCTGCGTATGGAGATCCTGTCTAGCCGGTTGGAAAGCTTACGCATTACAGTGTTTCACAGTAACAGAGTGAACAACTCCCTACCTTGTCAGCAGACCTACTTCTCTTTTGCATTTTAAATGGAAAAAAAAACAGGTTAAAAGAAAAAAATAAACAGAAGGAAAGCAAAGGCTGGCTGGTCCTAACTCATTCCAAATGACCCACGAGCATCTGTTCCCCTCAAAAAGGGATCCTAAAACCTATTAAAATCAGCCGATGACCAGTCTAACCCAACATTCTTCATGTTTGCAAAGTCCAACTGCCAAGCTACTATGTTATTATTCTGTCTTAGCTCTTTTTTCTCACCTTGTGCTGAGAAGGTGTCACCTCACTTGTCCTGAGGTGATTTTGAGATTAGTAAGTGGCTACTGGCCAAGCGAGCCATCAAACCACTGGTTTTGTGACAGGTTTACAGAGAGAAAGTGGAGCTGTGACCTTATCACTTAATTTATGAGCATTGTGAGCAATTCACTATCTGATAAATGGCACGAGGGTAGAATTCACTAAAGAGAACCTACCTTTGATGGGAAAAGGGTACAAGGAACATAAACTTAGGACTCACTCAAAAACTCTGCTTTAATTCTCACTCAGTGTTCTTTCTCATTCACTTAGGCTGGACACAAGGCAGGCCCAGTTACTGACATTTAATCAAAGCATTCTTAGCTACCATCTTTGAAAACTAGGCAACTTCAGAAGAAACCTTGAGATCCACAAAGATAAAATCTTATCGTTATTTCCTGTGATTATCAGAGCCATTGTATCTGTAACACATTTTCTGTAAGTTATGACATGATAAACTGTCTTGAACTGTACACATTTCTGGGTATTCCTATTAATTATCAAAAGTTTGTCTTTGATAAGATTTAGTAATCCTACTGAAAGAAATAGCAAATCTTTCACATTTATCATTTTGGTAAATAGAGTTGTCACAATGGGGAAGGACAGAGCTTTGATTCCAGTGGTTTAAAAGTTTTCAAAAGAGAATGCATAAAAATGCATGTGTTAAGGAACTGAACGTTTAGCTTATTTTGCTGCAGATTGTGCCTAGACAAGCATATGATTTGAACACCAAATGGAAGAACAGAATTTGCTGTTTATTTGACCTATAAAAAACCCAAATGCTTTGATCAGGAACCTTGGGAATGTCCCCAAAGTGAAAACAATTACCATTTTTTTAATCAAGTAATTTATAGAAAAAACTCCAAACAAAAGTAGCTGTGGAAGCAATGTTTTAATTATCCAAAATGATCATATGTCCCAAACACCTTCAGGAATATGTCATTTCTTAACACCATGCCAAAAATAAGAATGGATCTTCCATTCAGATTGGGACTTGTATTGCTTCCCATTTCTGGGTGATCCTATACATTTGTGAGTAACCCATTCAAACGAAATCCATCCCATTTAAGGTACTAGCTAGCTGACCACCCATCACAGAGCTCAGACTTCTATCTCTATTGGACACTAGGTGGAGCCTTTGAGAGACTTTATGATTAAGAAGACCTGCATCTTCTGGCTCTCCAAAAAAGTAACCCTACATTGGCAAGATGTTTTTAGACTTATGCTGATCAAATTGTTCTTTTCTTCTTGGACCCAGGACTTCTGGTGCACTGTTTCTGACTTGGACAATCATGCTTCTACGCTTTATAACTCCTGGGGCCTCCTGTCTTGATGTCTGTTGATGTTGGATTACTATACTTCACCCTTGTCTTTCAAACTTGGGTTTGACTTGGCCTCTGGTCTTGACCTTGCCGTGCCCAAAGCTCCAAAACTGCTTGGCTTGGAGATCATCTTTCCTGATGGTCAGTGCATGAAACTTAAGGAGAGTGGGAAGAGTATTTCCAGCCTATAATGCTGCCAGCCAGACCTTTTCATAAGCAACAAGCCCTGGTTCTCAACCAAGGGAGATTCTGTCCCCTAGGGGACATTTGATGCTATCAGAATTGGTTTTATGGGTGTGCTACTGGTATCTAGTGGGTAGAGGTCAAGGGATGGTGCTAAATATCCTATAATACACAGGATGTACCCCCACACCAGATAGTGCCAAGGTTGAGAAACTTGCAACAGAGGAATCTGGATTGAATATGTGAGGTCGAGTTTACCTACATTTAATTCTCTGGCCCAACAAATTAAGACCTTCCATTTCTTGGTACTTCTATTTTCTTACCTTTAAAGCCGACTGCTAACATGTAATCAGTGAGGAGATAGAAAATAATCACTTTGAAATCCAATGTTACTAACATACAATGATGGAAAAAGATAGTTTTCCTTATTTTAGCCACTTACTGTATCTAGAGAGGCAGAGGCTCTTAAGTCAGGTAAAAATCCAACCTCTAGCAAGTGGAGCAGAAAAGTTTGATCCTTAATGCCATAAACACGATCCAAGAACAGCACCATGGGTGCCTTGTGGTCAGGGCAGAAGTTGGCTGCCATATCTGGCTCGCTGACCGACCCATCTGAAAGACACACAGAGAACGTCATGGCCCCTTTTCTATCTCCACAGACTCAAAGGCCACACAGAGTGTGTCTGTCTACACGCCTTGTTCTCCTAACAAGCAACAGGAATACAGTATCGTGCGGCAGCCAGCGGATACTCGCTTGGAACAGCCGCTTGCTTACATTTCAGGAATTTTCTTGAGCCAGTTGTTAGACATACTCATTATCAACAACTAAAATTTACAATTAAGTAAATTATATTTAGAAAGGTGACAAATACTCAAAACGCATCACCTCCTAATGACTTTGCTATCAATTATATTCTTGAGGTTATTTATATCGGTTTTATTTGCATGTTGGAAATACAATACAGTGGTGTGCTATGTGCATTCTCTTTCCAACTCCGTGGCTCAGTGACACACACTGAGAGCTTGAAATGGACCATGGTGAGAGTACTTACACCACACAAAATGGGCAAATGCCAGGAATCGGGGCTTGGTTTTTTTGCTTTGTTGACTGAAGACAGAAGAAATGAAGGGAGAAAATGTAAGGGAGATTAAGAGGATGTCTTGTTTGTAGCCATTACATCATAAATAGCACATAACTGAGGAAATATTCTCTTAGTATTTGGAAACTATTATCTGATTTAGGTGAAATTGAGGACAGATCTTCCAATAATTCTAATCTTACTTTAATACAAAAGTTCAAAGGTGAAGTGAGGAATACCATGAAGAAAACAAAACTGCTTGACTTAGAGAATAAAGACAGGAGTTTGAAAGTTTGTTAACATCAAAAAATAGGAAAAAGAGCCCCTAAATGATCAAGCTAAATCAGAGCATATTTACATACTGTACTTCATAAATTACCTTGAGAGCCACAAAGGTTTAGTCCTATCCAGCCCAGAGCCTCATTCAGCGCAGGGATCAGTGCAGGGCTCTGGTCAAGCAAGGAGAGAAGGGGACCTTCCCAACAAGAAGCTATCTGCCTCTGCTGAACACCAGGGGGAACCAGATCTGAATGGCGAGGCTGAATTAATCTCTGAGACTCATGTTCTGAGGAACATTCATTTTATAGGATACTACTAAGTGTTTTGTGCTCAAAAAGTTTGGGTAATTCTGAGTTTGACATTTCTTTTATCATATGTTTTTTCAAAGGCTCTACAATTTTTGTTCTTCATGATAAGCACAACATTTTCGAGATTGATATTACCAAGACTGAGAAGTAAGAGACCCACAAAGATCAACAATTAGCTATCCATGAACAAAAACAGCACTGGGAGAAGCCAGGAGTCAACGTGAGAAACTTCAGTAACACAGTGGAACAAAAAACCTGAGAATCACTGCACAAGAAAGTAAGGATACATTTTGCCGGCATTATCCCAGGCTGGCACTGTTCAGGGCCAAGCAGGAGCTGCTCATCTAGAAAGAGTTCCCTTCACTGGGTAAAGAGAATGGGGTGAACAATCATCTCCTTTACCTTTTGGGGAGCTACATGAAGGATACCTTCTGTCTCACCCCAGCTAGAGCCCAGTGAAGGGAGAGGTCTCAGGAAAAGAAAGAAGGGCAAGGGCCACTTGTATCAACCAGGCAGTGGGAGTCACTGTGGTCACCGGTGACCTGCTCTGCAGAGGACCCCAGCAGCTCTTGCCAGTGAAGAAACCAACATCCAGCATTAGCCACCGTGAAACCCTGGCAGGTTTCCCAGGTTTTGTGTTTGCAGATGCCCAGCCACCTGGGTCTTTTCTCACTCCCATCTCTCTCAATGCCAGAACCCTGATCTGCATTGGCAGTCAGTCCTGGGCTCTGCAGCTGTACTGATTCAAGATGCCAGCCCAGACCCTTGCAGCTGATACCCACCATCGTGGGCACACTTGGGAAGACTTCCATCACTGGCCTCTGTTTCCATGCGTACACCCGTGGTAAGATCCTGCGGCCACGGGAGTACATGCAGACAACCGGGGCCCCGTGCAGACAACCAGCTGCTTGTGGGCCCAGCTCTGGCCTTGCCTCCGGTCAGTGGCCTGCACTGCTGGGCTCATCTCAGCTGGCACCTTCAACTGTGAACTTGCATCTCACTGGCCTGAGTCTTGTCACTGGCTACCACTGCTGTGCACCTGTGGTGAGACCCTGCAGCCACAGGCATGCATGCTGACAGCCAGGGTCCCCGCAGGTGCTAGTGCCTCCATACAGTTCACCCTGATACTTGCTGCTCACCCTGGCTCCTGCCACTCCACGTGTGTCTGCAATTGGCCTGTGCCACTACACAGGCACCTGCAGTTGGTCCCTGCAGCAGAGTGTACACATCACCGGCTCCAGCTACCACCACTGCCTACCTTCTTCCTAGTTGTTAGATATGGACTTCACTGCCGAGGATCCCAATAGCCCTTGCAGCTACTGAGGATCTCCAGCAGGACTTGCCAAGGACCGCATAATTATCAGTGTGGTGGACCGCAGTGGCCTGAGCTGCCAAGACGTCATGCCCCCCAAGCCCCAGATCTAAAGCCAAAGCACACATCTGTGCTTGGTGCCCTGTCCCACGAGATCTGGGGTCACAGCACACTCTAACACGCCCCCACCTGCAGGTGAGGGTCTTTCCTTACCAAAGTCAGTCCATGAAGTGTGAAGGGGCGACTGCTTCTCCCAGGGTGCAGGTATCTGTGCAAGGCTATAGGTATCACAATAAAGAAGGGAAACAGGACACCACAAAAGGAACACAGTAAACTTCTAGTAATCGACCCCAAAGACAATGGAGACACATGAATTACTTGGGAAAGAATTCAAAAGAATTATTCTCAAGGTGCTCAGAGGTCAAAAACATAAAGAAACAAACACAAATTTCGCAGCTCAAGAATACAGTGACTGAATGAAAGAATTCATTGTGCAGAGCACTTCAACACCACCCTGGCCCAAGCAGAAGAATCCATGAAATTAAAGGATCATTTGACATTTCCCATTAAGGGGAACAAAAAGAAAAAAGGATGAAAATGAAGAAAGCCTATAGGATTTATGGGACACCATTAAGAGGAACAATCTACGCATCATTCAAGTCCCACAAGGAGAAGAGAGGGCAAAGAAGGAGAAAGCTTATTTAAATACCATTGAGATCTTCCCAAACCCAGAGAGATCTGTGAACATCCAAGTTCATGAAGCTAATAATTTCACCTTTTAATTTCAATCTGAAATGATCTTTTCCAAGACCCATTATACTAAAACTGTCTAAATCAAAGGCAAAAAGAATTGTAAAAGCAGCAAAAGAAAAAATTTCACCGACACCAGCGAACCCCCATTAGGCTATCGGTATGTTTCTCAGCAGAAAAACTCTGCAACAAGCTAGGAGAGATGGGATGATACATGCGAAGCGCTAAATGAAAAAAACGCCAACCAAGAATACTTTACCTAGTGAAGTTGTCTTTCATAAGTGGAGGTGAGAGAAATACCTTCCCAAACAAACAAAAGCTGGGGAAATTCATCACCACTAGACCTGCCTTACAAGAAATGCTGACAGAGTGGCGCCTGGGTGGCTCAGTCGGTTGAGCATCTGACTTTGGCTCAGGTCATGATTTCACAGTTCATGGTCCTGAGCCCCACATCAGGCTCTGTGCCGCCAGCTTGCTCAGAGACTGGAGCCTGCTTCAGATTCTTTGTCTCCTTCTCTTTCTGCCCCACCCTTGCTTGCGATCTCTCAGAAATAAATAAGTGTTAAAAAACAATAAATAAAAAAAAAAGAAATGCAGAAAGGAGTTCTTTTTCCCCCCCCATTTATTTATTTATTTACTTATTTAAAGGGAGAGGGAGTACAATAAGGGGAGGGGCAGAGAGAGAGGGAGAAAGAGAGAGTCCCAAGGAGACTCCATACTGTCAGCACATAGCCTGATGTGGGACTTTATCCCACAAACCATGAGATCATGACCTGAACCAAAATTAAAAGTCAGACACTTAACTGACTGAGCAACCCAGGTACCCCTGAAAGGAGTTCTTCAAGCTTAAATAAAAGGATACTAAACAATAACATGAAAATATAAAACACACTGGTAATATGGATAAATATATAGTTAGATCCAGAATACTCCCATACATAAGGAAGGAAAAAAAAAAAAAGAACAGAAATAAATAAGGAATGGAAAAGACACTAAAATGATCAACAAAACTAATACCTGACTTTTGAAAAGATAAAGTTGATAAAGATTTAGCTAGAATTACCAAGAGGGCTGAAATAAAGAAAATTATAAACAAAAGAGATGTTATAATGGATACCACACAAATATAAAAAAATCACAAGAGACTATTATGCTTAATTATGCACCAACAAATTGGACAACCCAGAAAAAATGGATAAATTCCAGACACACAGACCAATGGAATACAGTTGAGAGGCAGAAATAAACCTATGCATATATGGTCAACTAATATTTGACAAAGAAGCCAAAAATATTCAATGGGGAAAGGACAGTCTCTTCAAAAAATGGTGGGGGAAACTACATATTCATACTCAAAAGAATGAAACTGGACCCATAGTTACACCACTCACAAAAATTACCTCAAAATGGACTAAGGAAATGGAAGACCTGAAACTGTAAAACTCCTAGAAGAAAACATAAAAGGTAAACTCCTTGACTTCAGTCTTGGAAATATTTTTTTTTGTATATGACACTAGCAGCACAGGCAACAAAACCAAGAATTAATAGGTGGGACTACCTAAAAGAAAAAACTCCTGCACAGCAAAGAAAACCAACAATGAAGCGAAATAGCAACCTACACAATAGGAGAAAATACTTGCAAACCATCCAACAGGGAGTTAAAATCCAAAAGACATAAGGAACTCAGAGAATTCACAAGAAAAAGACCCTAAACCCAATTAAAAATGGGCAAAGGACTTGAGGGGTGCCTGGGTGGTTCAGCCGGTTGAGCATCAGACTCTTGGTTTCGGCTTAGGTCATGATCTCAGTTTCATGAGTTTGAGCCCCATGTTGGACTCTGCTCTGGCAGCACAGAGCCTGCTTGGGTTTCTTTCTCCCTCTTTCTCTGCCCCTCTCCTCTTGCACTGTCTCTGTCTCTCTCTAAACAAACACACTTTAAAAAAATGGGCAAAGGGCTTGAAAAGACATTTTTCTAAAGACATGAAAATGACCAACAGGCGCTCAAGAAGGTGCTCAACATTACTCATCATCAGGGAAATGCAAATCAAAACCACAATGAGCTATCACCTCATACCTATTAGAATTGCTATTTTCAAAAAGACAGGGGATAGCAAATACTGGCAAGGATATGGAGTAAAGGAAACTCGGGTGCACTGTTGGTAGGAATGTAAACTGGTGCAGGTGCCATGGCAAACAGTATGAACATGCCTCAAAATAATTAAAAATCGAACTATCATATGACCCAGCAATCCCCCTTCTGGGTATACTCCCCAAGGAAACAAAATCATCATCTCAAAGAGATATCTGCATCTGTATGTTCATTGTGGCATTATTCATCAGAGCCAAGACATGGCAACAGTCTAAGTGTCTGTTGATGGATGAATGGATAAAGAAAATGCGCGCACACACACACACACACAGGAATATTAGTCAGCTATAAGAAAGAAGGAAATCTTGCCATTGGCAGTAACATGAATGGACCTTGAGGACATTATGTTAAGTGAAATAAGTCAGAGAAAGACAAGTATTGTATGGTCTCACTTATATGTATAATCTAAAAACACTCAAATTATAGAAACATGGAGTAGAATGATAATTACCAGGTCATAGGGGAGGGAGGGTAAATGAGCAGATGCTGGTCCAAGAGCACAAACTTTCAGTTATAAGATGAGTAAGTCAGGGATCTAATGGTATATATAGCATGGTGACTAAGTTAACAATACTGTATTATATCCTTGAAAGTTGCTGTGAGAGTAGAGCTTTAATACTCTCAATAGAACAACAAAAAAGGTAATTATGTAAGGTCAAGGATGTGTTAACTAAACTTATTGTGGTGAACACCTGCAAAATACACACACACACAAAATCACACTGTATACTTTAAACTTACATAATATTATATATTGTAGCTCAATTATGCTGGAAAAAATGTGATATATCCCAAGGCATTTCCCAAACTTATATTACTCCAAACTTCTTAACACATACAGCAATTAATGTTTTCTACAAAAATGTTCTGTGTAACACCAGTTTGGGAAACACTGTAATAGTCAGAGTCATGTTATCTTTTCAATTCCTCCAACTGCCAGGAGGAAACTGCCTGGATGGCAAGTGCAGTGACATGGAGAAATTGAATCCTTTTGGGAAAGTATAGGTTTTGCAAAGCTAACATTGATCGATGCCAAAGGTCATCTGGCAAGTAGCACTGGGTGAAAACCTCTTTATGTCCATGGACATGAGGTTCACGGGGCTGTGGTGGAAGGGAGCCTAAGTCAGGCCCTAGCCGTCTGCTGCCCACCTGGCTGCACAATCCGGGGACACTGAGGCAAAGGAGAAAGAAGGCTGAGGTGAGAGCTTTCATTGGTTCCATTCCATCAGCTTCCTTCCAGAGGGTTAGAGCACTCAGAGGACTGTGAGGTCTAGACTGGCCCTCCCCATGGGGAAAAGGGTACAGGAGTCTCCGACAGCAGACCAGAGGAGACAGCAGCTAGCTGGAGCCAGGAGGAGAGAATTCCTCATTGCCAGAAAAAGAGCAACCTTTCCCAGTGCTGCCTGTCCCATGAGTAGGAGCCTGGAAAGACAGGCTACCTACCAGTACACAGTCCAGCCCCTGAGCGAGTGGCCCCCTGGGAGACTGGCAGAACTCAGCCTTCAGCTGCTTCTCTTACCTTTGTTCAGGGAAGGCAGCTTCAAGGGGATGCTGATGATCCCAACCAGGTCCTCAGTGGGGACCAGGGAGCGCAGGATTGACCTGATCCGGATGGCTTCCCCTTTTCCTGTCTGGATAAGCTGCAATGCAGGGTTGGAGAATGACATAAAGGAAGTTCCCACACCCCTCACCACCCCACCTCCAAACCTCTGGCAGTGAAATAGTTCTCCTTAAGGGGTCGGTACACTCCTGTATTTCTCTAATTGCCATAGATACTTATGGCCATGGGGAAAGAAGGGAGCTTTCTCTTTTGATTTTCTCGAGGAGGTGCTACTGAGGGAATAACTCTGAACAAGGAGGTCACTCGATTCCTTTGCTGTGATTACAGTGGTTATGCAGTTATGGGATCAAGTCTCTGCAGTAAATGTGCAGGCTGCTGGGGATTTTCAGTGTGACTGCAATACACGGAATTCTCAGTGGCCATGACAGAAGTGTTGACATTGTGGCCACAATTCCAGACTTTAGAATTCAGCTAAAATATAGAAGTTACTTATGAATTTCACCTTCCTAAAAGTTTGATTAATGCTGGGGCTGGGGGTGGGCAAGAGGTATTGATAGAGAATGTCCTAGAGAATGTGAGTGTCTAAGCAGAGGTATCCCGAGATGGATAACCTGATCCATACGATCATGAATGAGCCAACCAGTGTGTACAGGTGCATATCCAGAACATGAGGACAGTGGGTAAGCTTCTGAGAACAGGCTCTCAGCTGCAAACTGAACTGTTACGAGCTCAGGATGGAATCTGCATGGGTGATGATGGCTCCTCCCCTCCAACCACCACTTATAGAGTAGGAGCCTGAGGGAAGGGTGCTGAGAAGGGTTATGTGTCAACTGTCAAGCCAGAGGGGCAGTAAGGAAGGAAGGAACTCCTTCCCGGATGGAGCAGCTCTGATGGCTTACCTGTCCCACAATGCCGTCTTCGTGAGAATAAGCCAAATGTGTAACTTGCTTTCTCAAGTGATGGCCAGTGATGAGGGAACTGACACCTGCCTCATCCTGCCCCAAGACTGTAGAACATGCTAGTTTTTCCCTTCCTCCCTTTAAAGCTTCAGTTGTTGAAAGGCACAAAAATGGAAAGATGGGCTTATGTGGATGAGGCTGATTTATCACAGTAGGAACCGGAATCCTCAGTTAAGAATTCTGATCAGGCTCCCTTAGCAAGATTTAGATTTTCTTCTATGCACAGTACTTTTAACCTGGATTCTTCCACATTGGGATAGTTTCCCTACCCACTTGTAGATGGATTTGCAAATGGGCTAGACTGTGTTTTAGGCAGGCCCATGACATACTGGAAGAAAGAGAAGACTGGATACTTTAGTGCAGTGTCCTAACCTATAGGTTGTGACCAATTAGTGGGCTGTGAAATCACATTAGGGGGTTGTGACCTGCATTAAAAAGCATGAAGTAGATTAGTATAGAAAAGAAAATGTTAGCGTGCAGTGTCTGTAGGAATGGTAAATTTAGTTTCTGGAATATATATATATATATATATATATATATACACACATATATATGTATATATGCATATATATATGTATATATGCATATATACATATATATGGTGGGTTGCAAGGTAAATTAAATTTCTTACTATGGCTAAAACAATTTTTTTTTTTTGGTCAAAAAGTTTGAAAGCCACTATTTTAATGAGTTCTGTCTTTTGTAAGAATTAAAAAAAAAATACAACATATCTATTGTTAACCTGTCAATGACCAAATACACAGTCTCATCAACACTAGATACCACTGTTTATATTAACCCAATTTGCATTGCAAACCACGTTTGAGAGATACCCTGGCTTAACCCAAATGCGGTGAGCAGTGCAGGAAGAGGCAGGCAGGCACCGGAGGCTTGAATGAGCAAATCAAACAGTTCTTTTAAGAAATGACCAAGTACATTTTTTAATGAAAAACTTTTTAAACTTTTCTATTTTAATAGAAAATGGAATTATTTCCTCCTTTCCTAATCATGTGAGGCCTTATGTGAAATAAGGTCACTCTCGCTCATCCCTGAGCAGAGGTGAAAAGGGAAGAGGAGGAACATAACTTTTTAGGACAGAACTGGAAGCATGAGAAGTCATCCCATAACAATAGAAGCATCTATTTTTTTTTTTTTCCTTTTGCCTGCAAAGTTTACCTCTGGGAAATAATCACACATGAGCCAGGGAAAGAGACTGCCTTCCTGGTGCCTAACACCATGGGGCATTGGGAAAAGAGGATTTTCCATGTGGAGTGCACCAGTGGCCACAGTCAAGAATCAAGTTGGTCACATTCTGGACAAATTGATGGAATGGAAACATAATTTTGGGGGGGGCTTCTAAGACGGAATATGTGGAGGATGTGCCCAACTAGCGCCACAGAGAAATCACACAACACAGGGACTTGCTCAGGAATCATTCCTTAGAAGGCTGCGGCATCAGCTATGAGAGGTGGAAACTACTCTAGTAGCTAAAAGGAACTGAGAGAAATGCCAGAGACTGAAGAAGAAATTACGTTCAGGAAATCTCCAGTGCTCTTTTGCTCAAGCCCCTCAAAGTTGCCCAGTGGGAACTCACATGCATTTCAGGAGCACAGCGGCCCAGGAGATCTATAAGGGCTGAATAGAAAGACATAATTGCATTGCCCATGTGCACGATCTCTTCTTCATATTCACCGTCCTCCGTGCTGCGGAAAGAGAACCAACATGGGGAAGGTGTGAGGAAGCCTGGCAGGTGTGGCCATGTTATTGGACATGAACTGCAGGACAATGAAACCCTCTGCTCATCCTAAGGATCACATATCCTTTCCCTTGGACACCCTCCCTCCCAACAACGTGGTTTTACTCAGTAAGCTCAAAGGACCCAAATGTTTGTCCACAGAATTCCTAGGTCCTCTGAACTTCAAGGCCTAAGTACTGACATGAGCTGATCCTGCAGACCCGTGGAGTGGAGCAGGATTTCCCAAAGTTCCCACCAACTCTTCATTCCATTTTCCACCCTGAACGTGCGTGGAAAGCATATTGGAGTAAGTCCATGCCCTGGCTCTGTTGGTAACAAGCTGTATGACCCTGGCCTCTGTTTCTTCTCATGCTACACGAGGAAGGTGGAGCAGCTGATGTTTTGGGTTTTTTCTAATTCTACCAGATCACCTACCAGAACAAATAATAAGCAAATGAACCCCAACTGCCTAGACAGGTACCCCTATGGGGTTATACCCACTCTCTAGATTCTGGGGTCTAATATAGAGGCTATAATAAAGGAAAGGGAACTGGTCAATACACAAGGACAAGACAGTCCACCAACCCACCAACTACATCCTGAACCCTTAAATACTGGGATTATTGATGCTGTGATTTTTCACATTCTACAGCTCTCTTTTTCTCTCTCTTTTTTAAAAATTTATGTATTTATTTTGAGAGAGTGAAGTGGGGGGAGGGACAGAGAGAGAGGAAGAGAGAATCCCAAACAGGTTTCCTGCTGTCAGCACAGAGCCTGATGCGGGGCTCGAATTCATGAACTATGAGATTATGACCTGAGTCGACACCAAGAGTCGGACACTTAACTGACTGAGTCATGCCGGGGCCCCGTGCAGCTCTCTTTTTTTACCTGAGGAATCAAATCAAAACACTTTTGGGAGGGAAAGCGGAGAGTACTACCTCTCTGCAAAAGTGAGGTAAGGGATGAGGCACTGAGGTTTAAGCACTAAAGGGAATGGGCTGGAGGGAGACAGTGGCCGTAACCTTGGCCGGTCCAGCCCTTCGTCTCTGCAGCTTCCTCCTGTAGTGATGCCATAAGGGAGGCACAGTGGGGGCTGAAAGAGCTTTTAGATGGCTCGATCTGCCAGTTGGTGTAAGAGAGAGAATGGAAGAGGAGACATGCAAGGGGTGGGGGGAAGGTGACCCTGATCACTAGCCTTACTTGGGAGAGTCAAGATGGCAGTGTGCTTGACAAAGTGATTTAAAAGGTTTTAACTACAACTGTAAAGAACCTGTGCTTTCCCCACTAGGGAGAAGCTATGGACACTTCCTTAATAATCCATTTACTGACAATATTTGGGAGCTCACCAATTGTATCAGGCCCAGAAGGCAATTCCATTCACTTACACTTCTCTCTTATATCCCTGAGAGGGGAGGTCGAGAGCTGGGTTCTCAGAGATCTTAATGGCACCCTGCATGGCTGCCAATAGACCGTTTCCTCCTTCACCTCGCAAGGCTGGGCCGAAGCACTCTGGGCGTCTGATGAGCAGCTTGACCACGACGCTAGCATTTTCTTCCACACTTTCACCTAAGGAAAAGGGGCATTATTTCCTTTTCATTGGAAGGGACACCCCCAATTATTTCTAACTGATGAGGTGAGAAGAACAGTATTGGATTGAGTGTGTCACTTATTCTTAAAATTAGGAGGTAATACTGATGGAGAGAAAGAGGAGCTTTGATAAATTCGGTCAAAATCTGTTTTCTGAAGCATTAAGATTAACCATCATAGAACAGAATCTGAGTTTTAAGTTTGGGATTTTTGTACTGTGATTCTTTCGCTACTATTTTGATCCTCAGAAAGCAAGTCTTCCACAGATTACTGATTCAGTCACAACTGACTTAGAGGACAAAGAACCTGACATGTTTACTACCTCCATGAGAAGCTGCTAAAACGTATCTCCTTCCTTCCTCCAGAAGAGGTAAAATGTTAACTTAAGCTGACATACTTCAATTAACATCCAGGGAAATAACATGGTAGCCCATGAACTGTATTCTCACGGACTATTAACACGTACTTCAGAACAACCAAGTCTGTGTGGATGGACAACAGACCTTTCTGAAATTATTTATCCAGCTTTATCCAACTTGATAAAACGGCCTTGGTTGTTCCTAAGTACCTCTGTGGGAAGCTGCAGGTTGAAGAACTGTATTCTGCTGGCATTTCTCTTTGGAAGAACATGGACCACTGAGACAGGGTTAATTTCCTGAGGCAGTGATTAAGCAGGGGAAGTGGAAAACTTAAGGGAGGGGTCCAGCCAGCGCCCCTCAGAGAGAATACTTGGTACCAAAAGCGGTTTTTGCAGCTTGTTCCAACAGCTTCATGAAACACACTTCCGGTCTCAGATGAAATCTTAATTTGTGTTGAGAAATTCTCTTTGGGCTAAGGCTCCGAGCAAAGACTTTTTTGATGTTGTGTATTGGATGAAGGCTGACGAAAAATTTTTCCATGAGATCATCAGATATTCTCGGAGGACTGAGTTCTAGAACAGAGGTTGTCTCTTGATACACTGCTGTGTTAATTATTTATTCTCGCATCAAAGTACTTCAAATCCTAGCAGGCTAAGTCAATAACTATTTGCTACCACAAAGTTTCTGTAGATCAGGAGTTTGGGAATGATTGAGCTAAGTGGTCCTGGCATGGGATCTCCCATGAGGATGCTACCAAAATGTCAGCCAGCACTGCAGTCCCGCGAAGGCTTGACTGGGCATGGAGTACTGGCTTCTGTGCGCGCGCGCGCGCGCGCACACACACACACACACACACACACACACACACACACACACAGAGCTGTTGGCAGGAGGCCTCAGCTCCTCACCATGTGACCTCTCTGTGGGGCTGCTTGAGTGTTCTCACCACATGCCAGCTGGCTTCCCACAGAGGAAATGATTGGAGAGAGTAAGGCAGAAGCCGCAATGCCTTTTACAACCTTATCACATACTGTCACTTCTGCCATATCCTATTCATTGGAAGTGACTCACTGAGTCCAGCTCTCACTCAAAGGGAGAAACATCCATCTTTCGGAGGGAGATGCACTGAAGAATTTAGAGACATATTTTAAAACTATCACAGGAGTTCTGTTTAATGAAAACTTTTAAGAATCAACTTAGAGGCGTGTTGTAAGCAGAGCAGAGCATTAGAATGGGAACTCAGAAGCCCTGGCTTTCATTCCAGCTTTTTAGCAAATCAGTGTGCAAGTATGCATGGTGCACAATCTCCTTGGGTCTCACGTCCCTGTTGAGATACTCATGCAACTTCTAGTTTTTTGGAGTCAATCTATTAGTGTAACCTCATACAGAAATTTCTCCCTCATGTCCAGAGAATCAAAGGGGCTGAGCTTGCTGTCCCAGGGCTTCAGATTAGCTTGTACTCAGCTCTCACGTGAACTCACACCTGAACACACTTGATTTGACTCATGGCTCCAGAGAGCATACAGTACAACCCAGCTGTGGTCCTGGCCTAGAGCTCAGCCTGCTGACATCCTCTTCTCATCCAACTGTCTAAAGTACAAGTAAAATTCAAGATTATAAATATACACCATGTAAGTTTTAGAACTGTGTAACTGGATTCAGAAAAGTTTCCATTACACTGAATTTAAATAGTCCGCTGGCATGCATTTACTGTTTTATAGCTCAATCCTTCACAAGACTAAAATTCTTATAAAGAGGCTTTCCTCTAGCCAGATTATGGAAAGGGACTAAATGTCCATCAACTGACGAATGGATAAAGATGTGGTTTATATTTACAATGGAATACTACTTGGCAGTGAGAAAGAATGAAATCTGACCATTTGCAGCAATGTGGATGGAACTGGAGGGTATTATGCTAAGTGAAATAAGCCAGGCAGAGAAACACAGATATCATATGTTTTCACTCATATGTGGATCTTGAGAAACCTAACTGAAGACCATGGGAGAGGGGAAGGGGAAAAAACAAAAGTTACAGAGAGGGAGGGAGGGAAACCATAAGAGACTCTTAAGGACTGAGAACAAACTAAGGGTAGACGTGGGGGGGGGGGGGGGAGTGGGTGATGAGCACTGGGTGTTGTATGGAAACCAATTTAACAAATTATATTTTAAAAAAGAGGCTTTCCTCCAAGTTCCATCTAATATATAAAAAAGAATTTGATCTTATTAAAACAGAATCCATGTGAAGAAAATTCTTAGGAGATGGCAAAAGGGCACAATAATCACAGTAATGGTATGGTGGAAAGAATCATTGAAGGAGAGAAACCAAGGAGATGTTCAACAACGTTGAGCAACCTGTGGAAGATACAACAATGATGCCAAGTCCTAAGGCCATGTTTTCCTATGAGTCAACTATGAGTCAAACCTAGCATTTATATTTGATACAGTTTAATACAGGATATAGGAGGGACACTTAAAGAAAAGCACCAGGAAAATCAACATATTTGAGAGCAAATAATCTTAGTTATAGATACAACTCACAGCTCACTACTTTCAAATGTTGTTGGCCTCTATAATTTACCAGGTGTCACTTATATCCACACTCCCAGTTGTCACATTTTTCATTGTAAGAATAACGAAGCTAAAACTGTAAAATTTTAAGTGTCAAAAATGGCCAAAAACCTCCCATCCTGTTATTCAAACTTATTTAAATATCATACTCTGATTCTTTCAGTTCTCAGGGTGGAAACACTTGTGGATCAGCCATGATCTTTACCAGCATGCTGAAATCAACCTAGCTCTTCTTGCCACAGCGATCAGCATCATGGACTTAGATGGAACATGGACCACCATGTGCAAGAAAATGTGAAAAACTAAGACCATGGGTTCTATATTGAGCTTGCTATTGAAATTCATTCACCAAATTAACCTTATTTTATCTGAATCTCAGGGCTTCAAATCTAAGCTAATTGAGTGAGCTGCTACAACTGACCCAGGAAGCCATCTCTTGATTACTAAATCTTAGACGTCTGTGGGGGATGCAGAGAGCAACCTGCAAGAGGAAGGAACTGTAAGCAACCATTGTTGCTAATTGGAGAGAGGACCAAGGAAGAGAATTTCCAATGGCTTCAGAAGGTAGAGGAGATGGCATAATTAGGAGAGAGAACATTCTATTCCTAATTACCTGTAGCTCAGCAAACCAGACTGTCAAACAAATCCACTGTGGGGAAGCTGAATACTGACCTTGAGGGCATTTTTTTCAGGGAGCAAGAGATCTGAGGTAAACTAGTTTTGCCCAGGGGCTTAAACAACGTTTTTACTTGAGGTCCAAAATGAATAATGAGCTTAATAACTGTGTGAATGTTCTCAGTGCCTTTCTTCAAAGGCTCTCAATGCTATCTTTACATTGCTACCTTCTTTTCAACATTCCTGAGAAGTCAGATGGAAATGGCTGTGATTCTCCCCCTATCTGACCCTGAAGCAGTCATTCTCACCACAGGGATGATTAGTATTATTGCAATGATTTTACCTACAGTCCATAGATTTTCTTACTCTCAATATTCTAACTACAGTCCTTGTTTCAAATTCCTTTGCCTGGAATGCCTTCTTCCTTCTCATTACCCTAACATAAACCCTTGACCTAGGTAGCTCCCATTCATCCTTGGAAGCCCTAGAGGACCTGGTCTTCTCAAACACCCTGCTCTCTTCCTGTAATCATTGAACACAAGTATAATTAATAAATTGTTTGTATTAGTTTGTGTCTGTTTTTGTCACCAGATTGTCTATGTAATAAGAACAGAGCCTTATGTCTGCATTATCTAACCCTGTATGCTCAAGCATCTTGTTAACATCTGACACATAATAGGCATTCAAAAATATTTTTGAATAAATGAACAGACTCCATTGAGACTCAAGGCAGAGACTTGAAATGACTGGATGGAAAGTTTGACAGTCACTATCCATTACTATATTACTAGATCAACTGTCAGCCTTTGTTTACAAGCACCTGGGTTGTTCATTTCTTCAGATTTCAATTAGTCTTAAGAAAAAGAACATATCCTTCATCAAGTCATACTGTAGGAAGAACGAACACTGGAGGCCTAGCATGAATGCATCTAGAGTGTCTTAACTTATAGTATCACAAGGTAGGGGCGATGAGCAAGACCCAATACCTTTTAATTGTAAGTGCCAACTTTAATACGGTTGTCGGCAATTTGCATGAACCAAGTCATTGCAAGTGTTTAAGATATACGATCTCCTCCTTAGGGCTTTCTAATCTGTGGAGGGAGGACCTAGGGATAGGTCAATAAACTACTATGGCAGCCAGAGAGCAAATGAGGAACTGTTTGCCCATTTGGTCATTAATTCAACCATTCAGTAAGCCCACATTACTTGCTAGTCACTGATCCAGGACCAGTGGACAAGTATTGTAGAAGATGGTCAAGCCTAGACCCTGGAATGAGATAAGTGGAACAGAGGAACTCTACCTGGTCTATATACCTGCAGCAGAGCTTCTCAAATATCTTGCAGATAGTGCAACAGAGGCCAATTAATGCCTTTCTAAGAGTAGAAACCGGGAAATCAGTTTCTATGCAGCTGAAGTGGTCCAGGTGGAAGATAATGATAGCTTGAGGTAGGATGTGGCCAGTGAAGATGGAGAAAAATCAGTCGATGGCTTTCAGGTAACTTTTAGACATTGAATCTACAGAATTTTAAGTGGATTGAATGTGGGGATAAGGAAAAAGTCTGAAATAAAGATGCCACCTAAGAGTTTTGCAAAGTCAGTAGTGCTAGCTAGGGGGATGGGGAATCTAAGAGAACAAGTTTAGGGTAGATATACAAATTAATCCTTAAGATGTTCAAAATTTGAAATGCCTATTCATCCTTCAAGTAGAAACATCAAGTAGGCAGCAGGTTACACAAGTCCGGGGCTCAGGGAAGAGAAAAAAGGATGGGAATGTACATTGGGGGGATCACGAGCAAACATGTGGAATTTAAAGCCAAGGGACTGAATGAAAACCTTGCAGGGTGGACTGGTATAGTAGTCCAGAAATTTTAGAGACTGGTATTTAATGCTAGAATCATGCTAAAATGTTGCCCATGCATCTAGAGTTTGGATCCACATGGCTTTTTCATGAAATATGTTAAATAAAATTTGCCTAAGACTGAAACCTGGAGTCAGAATTGAGGTGTGTTCTAATAGGGTAGAGTCCACCTTTTAAATATGAGCATTCTCACTGAGTTAATGAAAATCAATTTGTGATGGGTAGGATCATTATACTGCCATTTTGTGGGAATAATGTTGATGAAGCAGCTTTAGCCTGGTTTTACTATTTCAGTTAAAATCTACATTATGTAGGTATCAAACTTCATTTACCATCGTTATTAAGAAAATGATTGATAAAGAATCCATATACCTATGGATTCAGGACATTTGGGCTCATGCCAAAATGCTCAGCCAGCACCACTGCTGGGATCCCACAAGCAGCAGTGGGGGAGAAATGCTGAATAATTTACTTAGCATGAAAATAACAAGGCCAAACAGCTTTTCACCCCAGTCAGATTTCCTCATTTTGGTGCTCTGGGCATTTGTTTGCCATTGGCTTCTTTATGTGAGTAATTTATTTTCTATTATTTGTGCTGTTTTGACCATCTATCTCTGGGCGTTTATAGTTTCACTTTGAGTTTCTATAGATGGAGCCACATTTCCTTGTCTTTGTCACTATGAGCCTGTCCTGACCCCAATGACCAGTTTCTTTCTTCTGAGGCACAGAGATTCAAGAAGGTCCATTGCGAGAATGAGGAAGGTGGGGTAGAAGAGATTCTACATGTCTTGTAATTGGATAGAAGCTATAACTCAGACGTTAAGTACCCAACCCCCAGTAGCCATATCTCATTTGTAACCCATATTGTATCTTCTCTCACCACAACAGCCTGAAGTGTCTCCTGAGTAGAACACTGTGATGTTGTTTATAATCGTCTTCAACTGTTATGTAAATCTTTTACTATTGGTCAGTTTTTCAAAAGTTTGCTGACTCTTTCCAACTGTATTATTTTTTTTTTTAATTTTTTTTTTTAACGTTTATTTATTTTTGAGACAGAGACAGAGCATGAACGGGGGAGGGTCAGAGAGAGAGGGAGACACAGAATCGGAAGCAGGCTCCAGGCTCTGAGCCATCAGCCCAGAGCCCGACACGGGGCTCGAACTCACGGACCGTGAGATCGTGACCTGAGCTGAAGTCAGACGCTTAACCGACTGAGCCACCCAGGCGCCCCTCCAACTGTATTATAAATGTGAGCATAAGAACAATGTCTAACACATTTTAATCCTAATCATCCCTCGTGTTTAGTACCAATCACACCTAAGAGTGGTTATTACATCCTTTCTGACTCTAATAAATACATGGATGGAAATGAACCGGCTGATTTTTTAAAGCATCTTTATCTACTGTGCCCTTCAAAGGTACCATGCTACTTGGTGCTTTTGACTTTAAAATTTTTTTCCAGCTTGAGATAAAATTGATATATAATAAAAGATTAATGTTTCCTAGTTCAAGCCAATCAGTATGCTCTCACCACACTACTCTGTTATACTATGTCCATTTGTTTCTCCAAGATGTTGTTCAACACTTGCCTTTTTCCCCAGGTATTCGTAGATTCACTCTACCAGATTCCAATATGCACTGTCACTTTTGGCATGTCAGTAGACCCATGTGTCACTCTGTAGGCAGGTATGGTTGATTACAAGGTTTTTAGTAATTATTCCATGTACGTTTCCGATAATTCCACTTAGGTTTGCTCTGTTTCCTGCTTTATGACGTCAGGGCTTTTAGGTCATGTCTCTTATTACATCTCATAGCCCCTCACATACGCTTCACGTGTCACATAATGGATCCCCAAGTTATGTCCACTGATGACAAATCTTCCTAGGGAAATATTCAGCAAAGCTAGGAATAGTGTGTCCCTCACAACTAAGTTTATAGCCTGGGGAAGATATCACTAAAATACTCCAAGGACTCAAAAAAAAAAGCACAAAATAACTGTCCCTTCTTCTTGTGGATTGGTAAGACATCTTCCTTCTTGGAATCTACATTAGGAAGGGATTAATCAGATACCTAGACAGAGCTGTGTCTAGACTGGTTATAAAGTTTACAACTGCTGGGTAAATATAAACCTCTCAACTTCATTACTCCCACAGTAAAACACAACTCAAGGCTTCTGAGCAACCTAATAAAAAAACGGAGAAAATTATAGCCTCAAGAAGTTCTTTTAAAGACAAATCTTGTTTAACAAGATTTAAATCAAACATTAAGAGAGACTAGGAAAATAATGCTAGAATTTTCCAATTCTATTATTTTGATATGGCAAGAGCTTTTGATTTGGCTTAATTTAAAAAAAAAAAACAAAACATTAGTGCCAAACAGTAATTAAATAATGCCACAATTTTTGAACATCTCAAAGGAGAAAACACTGTTTCTCCTTATTCATTCATTAGACTACACTACCAAGACAATACTGCACAATAGTTGAGTAATGTTTGGACTCTTGGGCCAAATTGTTCTATTTCAAATCCTACTTCAAACCCTGCTTTACATCCTACTAGCTGTGTGATTCTGGGCAAGGCACTTAATCCTTCTAAGCACCTGGGTCTTTCTCTATAAAATGAGGAAGATAACTATACCTAGGATTTCTGTATTATGTAAGTTAACACATCCCAATTTTTTAAAGTTATTTATTTTGAGAAACAGAGAGCAAGCATGCAAATATGGGGGAAGGGTGGGAGGGCAGAGAGAGAGGGGGACAGAGAATCGGAAGCAGGCTCTATGCTGACAGCAGACAGCCCAATGTGGGGCTCAGACTCCAGAACCATGAGATCATGACCTAAGCTGAAGTCAGACGCTTAACCAACTGAGCTACCTAGGTGCCCCCAATCCCAAAGCGTTTTGAACAGTGCCTGGCACATGGTAAATGCTCAGTAAATGTCAGCTGCTCTCATCACCACCATCATCCTCACTAACTCTATCATCACTCACTACCACTCACCACAGTAACCCCTACCCCCACTATGGCAATCCACCACCCAACCATCACATCCCATCATCACCCACTGTGACCACCCACCATCACTCATCACCCCCCACAACCATCACCGCACTTCTCATCACTAACCACCACCCACCTCAATCACCCCAAAACCTGCTATGACCACTACTCAACCCTCATCTCCCCCATCAATATTACCCCTCACCATCATCCAACATCACCACCTGTCACCACCCACCATTACCCATCATGACCACTCTTATCATCTACCATGATCACCTATAACACTTTTATCTTTCACTGCTGTGTAGATGCCACAAAAGGGCTGGGAAGTCCTTTCTAATCACCTTTTAGACATAAAAACTTACAGAGGGCTTTGAGACTCCCAAATAATCCATTTATGAAAGTCTTTCCATTTCAAATGCCCTAATACTCTTGTAAGGATCATAAACAACAATGACAACTAACATGACTGCAGGCTTACTATGTTTCTGGCACTGTGCTAAGTTTTCCACAGATTATTTCATTTAAGTCTTAAGACAGCTCTGTGAGGTATATACTACGGTTATCTCTACTTAACATACATAAAAAAACTGAGGCTAGGAAAGTTTTAGTAATGTGCCTAAATTTACAAAGCAGTAAGTGTTGTGCACTATATTTGCTCCTCAGACACTCCATTCTCGGGCCCAAAGTCTTCCATAACACTCAGCTGTTTTTAAAGCACTCTTGCTCCTTCTTTAAGGCTTCAATAAGATTCTAACTTTTTCTTTCTCATATGTTCCATCTCTCCGTTTTTCATGCTTTCCCCTGTGACAGTCTACTCCCACCGTTTCAACTACAGATCTGCAAGTCTATTCAGTCCCAATCTGGTCATATGAAACTAGCATACATCAGTGTTGGAATGTGGGCAATCTAGATAGGTGCATAGCCAGTGGATTCCTTTACCTTCATAACCTATGTAGACAATCCCTCTAAATGACTCATAAAGCTCTTGATCTTGAAAAGGTGGCCAAGATGAATAAACGAGTCCTGCCTTGATTTGGTTTGTGTCATATAGTCTACTGAGATAATTTAGGGAGACTTATGAATCCTTAAAATACACTTAAAAAATGTCCCTATTACCATAGTACCTCTGAATTATTTCTGGACACGTGGTCCAGAATCAGATAGATTTGGATAGAAAGTGGAAGAGATTATTAGAGGACACGCTGACACTGGCCTCAGAGAAAATAGAATTCAGCAATGATGGTGAGGAACAGTTAGGGACACTAAAGAGCACTCAGAGAGTGGCAGAAGACAGGTGATCAAGCATCTGACTGGATGAGACCCAGGGGGAGAAACCAGGACAATGGAAATCCTTCAAATATTAAGAGTGGAGTCTAGGAAGACAAGAAGTAGTGCGGGGATGAAGGGAGATGAGAAAAGCACACAGGAAATCAGTGATCACATTATGTCAATATATTCCGAGATAAACTCTTATACCTAGAACACTTGGCGTGATTGCTTATTAGCTGTAATCCCTCTTTGCAATCGTGTAAATAGCCAAGCTGGATTTGTTAGCCTGGAACTCCAAACTTGGAGAAGGGAGAAGGATCACAATTCTGATGTGAATATACGCAAATTGGTATTAGAACACAATCTTGGGAGACAGGGCACATTTTCAAGAAAGTAGCCCACTTAAATTTTACACAAGATTCAGTACATTTTACTTGGGCAACTAAAGAGGTTTTGTCCACTTGGAATTCGTTATAAGTGGGAAGTGACTTGTATGAGAAGAATAGTATTTAGGGTTGCCACAGAAATATTTTTTCTCCTGGGAGTTGAGCTACCTTTTATAGTTACTCAGTTATTTTTAATTTTTATGCATGTATGCATCCATTCATCCAATAGTCTGAGGATCTGAGGGCACACCTGAGGTTAGCTTTGTGAATAAGTGAGATGAAGCTATTAACAATCCCCTGTTTTACTGATAGAAGAGGTACAAAGCAGTGAGAAGCTCTAGCCTTCGCCTTTATTTTCTTTCTGGATCTGGTGCGAGAGCTCAACACACTGTCCACCAGATGCTGCTCTTGGTCCTTGTCTGGCCTGAGATTGTCCTGTCCCCCACCACCTGTAGAATCTATCCTACTTACAGGTAGGAAGAAATGCAAAGGATCTCTCTTTCCTTGTATGTACCCAAGTTTATGCTATCCTAGGTCTGAAAGGCATGAAAATTTTGGGACTCACTGTTCACAAAGACGGCAAACCTCAGGAAGGACAGGTAGCGCTCCCCTTCGATGGGGTTCCAGCCGACGTCAGGGTACCCTTTGGCTAGAAGCATGGGGCAGCTCTGCAGGCCACAGCCTGCCAAGTAGGTCACCACCTGCCAACAACAATACAAAAGTAAGTGTCTCAGTTTTTACGAGACAGCTGTGAGGCCTACAGAATTCTGGGAACAGAAGGGCTTTCGTTTGCCTAGAAGCTAGAGAGAGCCCCAAACTTTTAATAATTAAGTTTGAAATCAGAACTTCCAGTTCATTGTTTCCAAATAGCCAAGACAGATTGTCACTGTTATGTAGGAATATGCCATGAGCTCAGTTCCCTGGATTTTCCAGTTCTGGCAAGAGGGAACGGACATATTTTAAAAAAAGTTTTATGTATTTATTTTGAGAGAGAGAGAGAGAGAGAGAGAGAGAGAGAGGGAGGGGTAGAGAGAGAGGGAGAGAGAGAATCCCAAGCAGGCTCCACGCTCCTGGCACAGAACCCGACGTGGGGCTTGAACCCACAAACTGGGACCTGAGCCAAGATCAAGAGCTGGACACTCAACACACTGAGCCACCCAGGTGCCCCAAGAGGGGACTACTATTTAAACATAGGCCTAACTAGGGGGTCTCTGGGGAGATAATGGGTCCAGGTGGGCCATGTTCATTTGGCCATGGTATTTCAAGATCAAAATATTGAGTCACTGGTTGACTCTGCGTGGGCCCTTGACTAATTGGGGCTCCCTACTCAAGTTATGCATTAACAACTGTTGTCTCAAGTCACAAGCCAAATGTTAAGGTTGGGGTGGTGAGTGAGGGGCTGTGGCCAGTTAAGACCTGGGATTGGTAGTGTTCTCTTCACTTCCTGGGTCACTGGATATCAGCGCTGTGATCTTGTAGAGTGTTTTATGACTTGCCTACTTTTTAGAAGATGTCAGGCAAGAAAAAGTGCCTAGCAAATAGACCTTTGCTTGAAATGCAGTTGCTATTCTAATTTAGCCTTTATTATTTTATGTGTACAAGGAGAAGGGGAGAATCCACTGGGCTGTAAACTCCTCAGTCAGGAATTTGTATCTTTTTCATTTTATGATTCCCAGGGCTCAGCACATAGCAGATGGTCAATCAGTGTTTTTCAAATGAATCATGTATTTGCTGAGGTCATATACTCCAAGTTGTTTTGTAAGAACAATGGATCTAAGTCAAAATTCAGTAAGAAACAATCATCACACCGTTTCCTTCTTAAACCAGTAAGGATACTATTCTGCTTGGAGCTTAGATTTGATTTGGCCTTTAAGATGTGAGAAAAACATCAATAAAGGCAAGAATTCGGCAGTGTCTTCAAGGTTACAGGTGCAGGACATTTCACTGGCCGCTGAAATAAGCACCCTTGCGTGTCTGTGTGCGCGCGTGCACGACGTGTGTTGGTGGCGGGGCTGTTGCTCAATCTTAAGGGACCTAATTTCTGTTGTGATCAATGGCAAGGAAGAACTGTGGCATTTACCTGTCCTTTCCCCTCTCTCCTAGGAACCACACTTGGGTGATTTCCTGACACGGGTCCCAACAAAATCTGTGGCCCTGTGCTGAGCCACCGGGACCACCTGAAGAAGCCTCCCCCTCACAGATGTCCCTAGGTCCCCATTTCTTCCCTTTCCCAGCCTCCTGGGCTCTCCTTAGCCCATCTTCCACCTTCCAGGGGAGACTTAGGGTCTTTGTCAAGTGCTGTCATTTCCAAAGCTGAGCTACAGCTGAGGATGGGCAATGAGTCCCCATCAGTGTAAGGTGGCACTGTCCTAGTCTAAGAGAACCATCAGCCACTTTCTTATCCAGGGTTCAGTTACCATCTCACCACCTCAAACGTGGAGTTCTTGACTGGTGTTGCAATGTATGCAGAGCAGAGTTTGACTAAAGTCTGTCTCACCAGAAGCAGACTAGGAATATTCGTGGCATTTGTGGAACAGCTATCACACAACGTACTGCTGGGTGGCAGAGCGTGAGTCCGGGTGTGTATGGGAGGGGGTGTGTCTTGTCTCTGTTCTCATCAGTTCTTCTTGCTAAAACCAAGATGTGCTTTCTAAAATACAAGTCATGTTGTGTCATTCCCTGTTTAAAGCCCTCTGATGGTTTCCGTTGCTCTTGGCTCTACAGAGAGGTCCTGTAATATGACAGCTGAGAGCACGGCCTCTGGAGCCAGACCCCTGTGGCTCCTGGCTCCGACACTTACAAACCCCATGACACTGAGCACATCAACTAGGCCTTAGTTTTCTCTCCTATAACTGGAGGCACTAACAAAAAGGCATGTTCTAAGGGTTATGTGAGTTAATTCAGAGTGGGACCTGGCCCACAGTGATCCTATAGGAGTATGAACTTCTATGGTAACCATTATGGTAGCATCAAGCCCAATTCCTGTCTCCCCTCACTGTTCACCACTCCCCCCACACACCCCATGATCCGTCACACCCACCTTCCCGATTCCCAAGCATACCATGCTTTCCTCACTGAACCTCACACATTCTTGACACGCTTTTCCCGATGGTGAGGCTTCTGGCTTCCTACTCCCACCTCAGCTTGTCACTTTCCTGAGTGACCTTCCTGATCCCCTGGTCAGGATTAGGAACTCTTCTTCCATGCACTTCCAGACCCACTACTCAACGGATGACCTTTAACTTGTTCCCCTCCCCCCTCACCAGACCAGTCTTCGTACTGTAAATCTTGGCAGCCACTCAGTCAAGGAAATAGCCCTGAGATGGAATGGGGAAAAGATGGTAGGTGAATCAGCCTCCAGTTATCACCACCAGTGGGAGCACACTTCACAATCCCAATGTGGGGCAGCTCAGTTTTGCCTCATTTGTACAAGGATAGGACATGTGGGTGTTCCTTGTCCATATATGGATAATACAGTTTTCTGTCATGTTTCTTTCTTTAGTGTGTGAACTTAAAAATTCGATGACATAGAACTTTATTAGGATCTAGGTCTCTGGTAGTGTTCCATGGAGACCAATGAGGCTGGGCCTCCACATACAGACAGCACACATATCCAGATATCTATGTCTAAGAAGTTGACTATCCCTGCCCATGGGAGATTCTCTGCTCCTAATTATCATACTGCTGCTGGTTACTCACTTTCTACCACATTTTCATGGAGCATTGAGAGGTTCTGATGGAGACCCAGCCTTTGGTCTGCATTTCCTTGTCCTGGCTGTGCTATAAGGCAGGAGAGGGCAAGCACATTGCCTCCCCAGGGCCAGTTACCTTCTCAAGGTCTGGTTCCTCTAAGCCCAGGGCTAACTCGTTGTTGTCCATCACGGAGGAAGCTGCCACATCCAGCGGGGTAGATCCCCTCATCGAAGGGGAAGCTGAGGAAGGAACAGAGAAGGAGAGAGAAAAGGGACAGAGGCCGTCCAGCGCTGAGCTGAGGGTGCAGTGCACATTCATGGCCAGGAGAGGGCAGCAAGCACATTAAACTCCCATCACCATTCTGAGGGGGCTGCCTGCCCAAGAACAGAATTTGTTATCCCGGTCCCCATACTCATTATTAATTTTGACTATGGATTAAGTCAGAAAATCAGTGCATGTAATTAGCAGGGACCATGTATTTTCAAGTATTTTTCTAACATGATACTTCTTGGAGCTCTGCTGTGGTGATCAATCAAACGGTAGTGATGTCACTTAACCAACTAATCTCAAACGAGTTGGTCATTTCTAGAGCCACCAACCAGAGTTTGAGAATAGCCTCAAACAGCATTAGCTCATACAGTTACATCAGGTCACCAACGTTGTCTTTGATTTTCCTTTGGTTATTATGCTAGAATTCAGAAAAACTTTTTTATAAAAGGTTGGGAGTCCGAGGTTGCATCTGATAAATTGGAAACTCCAGCTTTCAGATTTCACATGCATGTATGAGTGGTTTTGTGTCTTTCACAAACTCATTTGGTTTACATCCAGGACAGTGAGTAAGGCATATGCACCGTGTTGCTTTTCTAGTGGTGGTGGTGATGGATTTACACTGTCCACAGTTGCTCTTGGCCAGTCCACCTCAAAGCTTAGGAGAGAGGGATGCAGCCTTCAGCCAGCCCTCCAAGAAGGGGTTGGGTCTCTGACCTTGGTCTCATTAGCACCTCCTTGGTCAGTGGAGTGGGCTGGGGGTGGGGGAGCGGTGTCCCCAGACTATATCTATAATTTCAGGCAGCATTTCATGAGCCATGGGCCGCCGGTCCCAAGGAAGACAAGGGAAAAACTGTGTGACTATGCCAACGCAAATCTGTCACCAGTTCTGGGTGGCAGCAACATCTCTACTTAGGTTGGACAGCAGAGGCATGGTATCATTATTTCATTTATTTTTAGATCAGGCAGCTTCCTTCTTCTATTTAAAAATACCTTAGCAGGTATGTCACTTCTTTCGCTTTACCTCCTAAGTGGCCAGGAGGAGTGTCACCTCCAAGCCCAAATGTGGAAGTGATAACATGACATACCTAGGCCAACACTGCTGTTCTCCAACAGGTAACTCAGATGCTCAAACATGGCCTTCTGATTTTGCCGGCTAATTCGACAGAAGTAGCAGAGGAAGCGGCAACAGCTAGCAACCATTTTTGGAAAGGCAATCTGTAGGGAGAAAAAGGAAATGTCAAGGAAAAGAATCTATCATGAGTCCTTTCTGAGAAGTCTGACTTCGAAGAGTCTTACGGTAGGCCATCCACTGACCCCCACCTGTCAATACGGGTGTATAAGCTATGAACAGTTTGCAAAATGCATTTCGTCCTTGCTTCTAGTTTTTTCTAAGACTTATTCACAGGAGGGACAGAGAGGGGACACACCTGAGAGGAGGCTTCCAAAAATATTGAGAGCTAATTATAGTTCCTGAAGTATCTTCCTTTCAAAGGAAAAAGAGGTCAAACAAGAAACCCAGACACCCTCCGATGTCACATGAAATTGCACAACCCTACATCACACTATTGTTTCCATCCGGGAAGGGAGCAGACAGAACTGTGATGAGCAGTTCCAGAAAGGGAGAGGAGCGATCATGATGAGAAGGTCCAGAAAGGGAGATGAGTGATCCTGACAAATAATGCCCAGCATTAAATCAAACCTGGGTCCTCTGGGTAAAGGCTGGTCCCCCCAGAGTTGTGGGAGCCTGATAAGCATTTCCCTCTCCGAATGTGAGCCTTCCCCAATTGCTTTTTTCTTCCCTAGTTACTTCTGTCCTTGACTACTGCTCTCCTACGGGCTCCCATAGCACTTGTAATCTGATTCATACAATTTAGCACTGAGATGCCATCTTATGTTACTGCTGATTGTACTTGGCTTCTCTCCTTAACAAAGTAATTAGCATCTCTAGAGCCTGGCCACATCTTAGTTTTGATCCAATAATGCTCAATAAATGGTGTCTACGTTTAACCTAGCTCTGGATCCTAGAAAGCCCTTGATTTCCCCTTTTAGAATCATGGGGGTGGGGTGCTCTCACAAGTAAGGGCCCAAAACCTATATGCTACCTGCTTGCTGAGGCATGCAGGCATTTTCTCAGGGCTCTTCTGGAGAGTCTGCTTTTCCAAGGGACCAGAAGGAAGTGAGTGAGAAGGAATGTGAGTTTGGCTTTTGTTCTTCCTTCATACCCCCAACTGTCCATACTGGTGGAACTGCTTTGGGAATCATTCATTCCTAGGACCCTGGCCCTCTGGAATTTCCAACATTTGAAAACATCCCCCATCTACTGTCTTAGGACCCTATCTCTGACGACCCCACATAAGCTAGAATAAATGTCCAGGGGGCTCCCCCTGACAGCAGGCTTGTTATGGGGGACTGGGAAGGAGAGCCGACATCCTCAGGAGCTTGGCACAGTGAGGAAACACACGCACCCCTGAGGGAACACTGCCAGGATTGTTATTAAGATCTTGTTCTCCTTTAGAACAGCATTCTCCTGACACAGCACAAAACATAGCAGGTTTCTAAGTGGAACCCACAGGAACTCCATGTTGGAAGGAGCAGGGCTGCAGAGTATGTATGGGAAGTAAACTTAGCAGGTGAGCAGCCTCGTAGAATGAGCGGGGAAAGCTCTAAGCTTCAGGAGCCAGAGCGCCTACACTGGCTGGATTCCATTCAGCAGCTCTGTCCCATCCCTTGGCTGTTTCCTGGCTTTATGCACATCCCTCCCTCTCCCTGGGAAGAGGAACTGAGACAATGGACACCAGCTATTTGTATGTGAACAAGTCACCACATGCACCTGCCCAAGTCAAGTTCTGGCCTAAGTTCTCCTGGTAGCATTACCTGAGACTTCTCTGTCCCCAACACGTTCACCATCACCTCCATCACTGTCTCGTGCATGCCAAGGACTCGCATGAGGTTGGGATGCTGGTAGAACACCTTGTTGTTCATAATGTCTCTAGGGTAAAGATTGGACAGGCTTCAGCACTTGCTTCTATCAGTGGTATGAAAATGCAGGCAGGAGAAAACACACATGCACAAACACACCGGGGGTGGAGTGACGCAAGCTGAAAGGTAGTAAGAAGGTACCAGCCAGGTGGAATAGAAGTAGAATTCCTTTTTTTTTTTTTTTAGCTGATAGGAGTATATTGTACTCTTTTACTTCCATTAAGTACTTTATTTTGAAACATTTCCTTCTAATGACATTACACAGTTGTCCTTTTGTCTTTTTGCTTGTCATAGCTTCAGAGAGCCTGAATCACTGGATTTCTCTTCCTCCATGTGCTCAGTGTCTTTTTTCCCCCCTCTCGTCCTTATATCTATGTCTCTATGGACTTCAGTTTTTTTTTTAAATATGAAATTTATTGTCAAGTTGGTTTCCATATAACACCCAGTGCTCATCCCAATAGATGCCCTCCTCAATACCCATCACCCACCCTCCTCTCCCTTCCACCCCCCATCAACCCTCAGTTTGTTCTCAGTTTTTAACAGTCTCTTAGGGTTTGGCTCCCTCCCTCTCTAACCTTTTTTTTTTTTCCTTCCCCTCCCCCATGGTGTTCTGGTAAGTTTCTCAGGATCCACATAAGAGTGAAAACATATGGTATCTGTCTTTCTCTGTATGGCTTATTTCACTTAGCATCACACTCTCCAGTTCCATCCATGTTGCTACAAAAGGCCATATTTCATTCTTTCTCATTGCCATGTAGTACTCCATTGTGTCTATAAACCATAATTTCTTTATCCATTCATCAGTTGATGGACATTTAGGCTCTTTCCATAATTTGGGTATTGTTGAAAGTGCTGCTATAAACATTGGGGGGTACAAGTGCCCCTATGCCCATCCCCAAAGGCAAGGGAATTAAAAGCAAAAATGAACTATTGGGACCTCATGAAGATAACCAGCTTCTGCACTGCAAAGGAAACAACCAACAAAACTAAAGTGCAACCAATGGAATGAGAAAAGATATTTGCAAATGACATATCGGGCAAAGGGCTAGTATCCAAAATCTATAAAGAGCTCACCAAACTCCACACCCGAAAAACAAATAGTCCAGTGAAGAAATGGGCAGAAAAAATGAATAGACACTTCCTAAAGAAGACATCCAGATGGCCAACAGGCACATGAAAAGATGCTCAACATCACTCCTCATCAGGAAAATACAAATCAAAACCACACTGAGCTATCACCTCAAGCCAGCAAGAGTGGCTAAAATGAACAAATCAGGAGACTATAGATGCTGGAGAGGATGTGGAGAAATGGGAACCCTCTTGCACTGTTGGTGAGAATGCAAACTGGTGCAGCTGCTCTGAAAAACAGTGTGGAGTTTCCTCAAAAAATTAAAAATAGATCTACCCTATGACCCAGCAATAGCACTGCTAGGAATTTACCCAAGGGATACCGGACTTCAGTTTTCTTAATGATAGGGCTGTACCCCTCTCTTAAAGGTAATTGTACGTTAGGTACCCATGACATTTCTGGACCGCAGTCTTCAAAAAAAAAAAAAAATGAAATTAACAATGAAATATAAAAAAATTTATGTTTAAATTGGTCACTATAAATTCACATAATAATGCTGCAGGCAAATCAAAATACATAGGCAGCCTGTGATGTGGCTGTGTAATCCCTTACGGGGTGGTTTCCCTCTGCCTGTACCCTTTCCCTTGAGTGTTGCAGCTGTCGAGAGGAGACACCACTAGGTTTTACTTGCTGCTATGTCTACTGCGAGAGTCAGGGGAGAAGCTAATTCTATGGTTTTCTTTTGCCATAAAATTCTCTTTGTTTCTATTACATGATTCAGCCTTGGAAAGGAATTTGAAGAATGCATGCATCCCACCCATGCCCCAACCCGGGGATCTTCAGTCTCTCTTCTGGGCCTCAGTGATGTTCCTTTAGTTTGCTGGCTCCAGGGTGGTGGAATGGAATATCAGGTTCTTGATTTCAAAAACATTTTTTTTAATTTTTTTTAACATTTATTTATTTTTGAGACAGAGAGAGACAGAGCATGAATGGCGGGAGGGTCAGAGAGAGAGGGAGACACAGAATCAGAAGCAGGCTCCAGGTTCTGAGCTGTCAGCACAGAGCCCGACGCGGGGCTCGAACTCACGGACCGCGAGATCACGACCTGAGCTGAAGTCGGACACTTAACTGACTGAGCCACCCAGGCGCCCCCTGAAATTTTTTTAATGTTTATTTTTGAAGGGGGGGAGGGGCAGAGAGAGAGGGAGACCCAGCATCTGAAGCAGGCTCCAGGCTCTGAACTGTCAGCACAGAGCTGGACCTGGGGCTCGAACTCACCAACAGTGCAATCATGACCTGGGCCGAAGTCAGACACTCAACCGACTGAGCCACCCAGGTGCCCTAATGAGTTCTTGATTTTAATCAAGTAACATCATGGGCTGGTCAGGTAACTTTTTTGGGCTTTGGTTTTCTCATCCCCAAAATGGAACTACGCCATTGAATTAAATTAAAGGAAATCTTTTTGATGTCTAAAATGCTATCTTTTAGATAGCATAGCTTCTAAGAGCCACGAGCTACTGTTAGGGTGAAAGGTGTCTCATACAACTGACAAAACTGACTCCCTGGGTCAGTCCCAAGCAAAGGGAGGGATCCACCCGCAATACCTCAGAGGGAAGTCTCAGAAGAATTCCAGTCAAAAGCCCAGCTGCTCAAAACCTTTCTCTCTTGTTGATTTGAACGCTCTCCCTTCCGCTGAATTTTTTTTCACTGCCACCCTGGAGCGATTTTCTTCAGACACAAATGAAGTAACTGCCTTTCTCTAAGACTCCTCCCCACTGCTTCTGACAATGTCCCTTCACCTGGGGCACACAGTCAGATCTCTCAGGTTACCAAAGGGGACGAGACACCGAGAATGGTTTTCCACGAGAAGTGAGATCAGGATGGCCGGTGGGGGGCGGGGACGGGGGGGTGTTTATGCGGTTTGATTCCAGAACACCTGCAGAGCAAGGTAAACCAGCTTTTCCTCTTGAAGTTCTTTGGAAAGACTCGCACTGAACTATGAATGACCTACCCCAGCCCATTGATCATGAGCAGCTCCTCTTCCTTGCCCATCCTGACACTGAGGAGGCAGCGGATCTGGCCCAGGGCAGCCAGCAGGCTGATGGTGTCGCTCACGGAGGCCTGACTGATGGTGTAGGTCTTCCGCAGCGCCTGCAGCAGCTCCCCGATGCTGTCGTACTGCCTCCGGAGGAGGTTGAACATCATCCGGACCAACTCCGCATCCTGGATCTGGTCCTCCTGAGCCCAGCGGATCATGGTCTGTGAGATGAGCTCCTTCAAGGTCGCTAGAGGGACAACACAGAGGACCGGTACTGTGACTGTCACGGCTCCGGGAGAGCTGGGTAGCTCAGCCACTCCATTCAACACTAAGACAACATCAGGGGTCAAGGTTAAAACATTCTTTTTCTAAGGGTGGAACACGGCATGCAGAGAAATGAAATATATCATCAAAAAACATATATGTGAGCCATACTCCAAGAAAAAGGTATCTCCATTTTGAATTCAGGGTGCTAAATATTTTAATTAAATGAAGTTTGAATCGATATTGGAAATAAAAGACTCAGTAAGACACTGTCCTTGTTTTTAGAGTGCTCACAAATCAGCTCTTTACATTTTCATTTTGATTTTATGAAAAACAACTTTTACCTTTATTTTATAATGCAACGTAAGAAATACTACAATGTGCAAATGCCATGGGACAGAGCTGCGGGAGTGGGGGGGCAAAGGCATGAGAAGATGACACTGGTCACTGCATCTTTAGAGTCAAGTGATATTAAGCATTGGATTTTCTCTACCATGGATATTATTCTCCAAGCACTTTAAAAATACCACATACCACAAACTGAATAAACCATGCCGTTGATTCTAGACCTTGAGAAGATATTTTGGCTGACATACACATAGAGCTACGTTAGGAGATGCAGAGAAACAGATGAAGAGCGTTTGGTTACGTCTGAAGACTGCACTTGGATATATGACTATCACCTCCTTGTTGTGACTGTGTTGCCCTGGATCTTTGGCAGGGGGTCAGCTAACAAGGCATCGTGACTACTTTGGGAAGCATCAGGAGAAAGGCCAGTATGGCGTTGAGTTTAGAAGCTCACACTGGTTACAAAGAAAAACCACTGGCTTCACAGGTAAAGGAGAAGTCACTGAAGTGAGACTTGAACCAACTGTGGGACCTTCAGAGGTTGAAGTGAGTGGCTTCTGAAAAGTGCTGGCTGGCACTGTGAGGGAGCATAGTCAGCAGGGACATGTAGGGGTACCAGGGTGGCTCCGTCAGTTAAGCGTCTGACTCGTCATTTCAGCACAGGTCACAATCTAAAGGTTCGTGAGTTTGAGCCCCGCATCAGGCTCTGTGATGACATCACAGATCCTGTTTGGGATTCTCTCTTCTCCCTCCCTCTTTCTCAAAATAAATAAACTTAAAAAAAGGTAAGAAGGGAGAGGCAGATCTGAGGTGGAGGACAGGATGAAAGAGGGCCTGCCAGAATGGCTAGGAGGGCACTGCTGTCCCCTCACTGTGTCTCACACACATACACACTTCCAGAAAATGCCATGAGAGGAGTGAGAAATGCTGCTCTGAAATAACAATCGCCTCCAAGTCTGGCTCTGCCTATCACATTCCAGAAAGGTATAGATGGCATCAAGATCCTTCATTTGGACCTGGTGATAAAGGCAGAGCTCAGGGGACCATAAAGGTTACTCGGTCCATCAGTGGAGGCATTGGGAACAAGCTCAGAGGGCTGCCTTTGGTAGCCTGCACCACTTCTAATAGTCAAGGTTCTTACCTCCATGTCATTATATATGGCAGATGTCTGCTCTACATACAGTCTTGGCTCATCATAAGGATATAAAAATAGAACTTGGTTACCAAAGCTTCACAAGAGATGGAGATGTAAAGGATGAATTTAACTTACTGCTGGGTCTATCAACCCTGTGGGTGTTTCAGGTTCAGACGAGAGACAGGCTGAAAAACTTAAAAAAGGATACCCAGAGCAGGGAGAAGCAAAGTTAAAAGATGTTCCTAAGAGATCTCACTAGGCAGGGATTGCTGACTAATACCTGTTAGGTTAGGTAATATCTCTATCCTCTGGGGAAAAATAAGTTATTTATGGGCCTGGATGGGCTCGTGTCAGGAACTTGTTTCCTTGCTGGCCAAATGTAAGAGGTCCTGCTTCTTCTAGTTAATAGTCACAGTAAAAATCAAAGCATGACAAAACCATAGACACTTCAAGTTTTTCCAGTCCTGTAAGTCTAATTCCTCCTTAAGCCTACATTGTGATCATGGTTTTCTCTCCACTAATAACCAAATTCTCTGCTGGGATAATAATCACAGTCCCTGCCACACACGAAAAACAGCAACCAGAAACGTTAATCAGCTCAAGGACCATCCTCGTTTCAACAGGGAGGGTTACAGAGTCATAAGGAAACCAAGTAAGGATTAGCTTTCCCTTGACCTGGCTTTCAGATTCATTTCAGGATTCTGGTGAGTGCTTAGCCACACACTGATTTAATAATTCAAATCAACGTTTATACAGAATGGAACATTCATAGCCAAACACCTCTCTAGAGGGCAAATGAGAAAGGAGACAGCTGTTTACTTCAAAGAGTAGAGCAGAAAGCACCCCACAGGTTCTCTGTCCAGGTCAGCCTTCTAGTACGTATGAGAGAACGGGATAAGCCATTATGTGTGTGTGACCAAGCGGAAGCTCGGTTAAAATACAAAAACAAAACAAAACAAAAAGAGCCAACAAAAAACAACAACAAATAACAAAACAAAACGTGGCCCCAAGACCCTGAAAGAAAAAGCAAGACTCATGGTCATGTTTTGGATGGACAGATGTCATTTAGTGGAAGGCATGACATTGAAGACCATTCTTGTAGGACGGGGTTTCCAATTGTGAGACCGAGGTCCAGGAAGGGAGAGGAAGAGTAACTACAAGAAGAAAGAAAACTTGGGAGAGGTGGCGGGGGAGGAAATATCCCCACAAGAGCCCTGGAAGCATAGCATCTTTGGTGGCCTGACATATGCTAGAGACCCAGCAGCCACCAAGCAAACTTGGCTGAATTGAGGACTTTCTAGTCCTCTGAACACTTCTGGGCCTGAGAAAATGGAGTTGGCACCCCTGGCAGTGATGCTATTGAAAATTCCTCAGATTTTAATTAGCTCCCATGAACTAGCTGCAGAGTAGCACAAATGTACCGGGGTCCAGAGTTTAAAAAGAATATACTTTCTAGCGTGTGGTATGCTCTCCATATACAGCTGAAGATTAAAATAACTAATGCGTATAATAATGTCTGGCACATACGTGAGCTTAATAAAGGTTAACTATTCTATCGATATCAGTCTTTGTAAAAGTGTGGGCCACAGACTCTTAGGGATCCCAAGGCCCTTTAGGTGGTTTGCAAGGCCAGATGGATTTTCATAATAACTCTAAGATGTTTTTTGCCTTTTTCACTGTGTTGACAGCTGCCCTGATGGTGGAGAAGCATGGTGGGTAAAAAGGGGTGGTGCCTTAGCGGGGATCTAGGCAATAGCACCACACATCAACCTTTACCAACACATCCCCAGAAAGATGCTCAGTTTCACGTAAGAGTGTCCTATAGGGAATATAAAAAATTTATATTTCATTAATAACAATTTCGATGTACATCTTTCCAACCTCCTGCGGGACAAAAAGGGAAGTATGTGCACAGCACATCCCCAAATGAAAGGTCAGAGGATTTCGTGAGGAGAAGCACTTGTGTGGTGGCTTGAGTTATGAGCTAAACTGGCTGCTCATTTCGTGGAAGGCTATTTTTAATGAAAAGAACGGCAGACAAACTGGGCTGGTTAATCAGACTTGGGTGAATGACAGACATGTCTTTACAAATGAAGGAAGTAAGCTCATCACTTCAAGGAAAACAACGGATGGTATCTTTTGCCAGTAATATAATCTGAGCTTTCAAGTAAAAACCAGAATTTTAGAAAACGTTTATCTGCACAGTGAGTGTGACAGCTTCCCAGTACTTAAAGGCCTTCTCATTACATCGTTGATGTTAACAAATATGATTTCTAAAATATTTTATAATGAAGTATGTCAACACTTGGAAGTTCTGCATAACTTGGTGAGGCAATAATTTCCCTATGACCAAACCATGACGTTACGAAAACATTCAGGGGTAAAAGATCCTTTCAAGATCAAAGACACACCACTGAGTTTTCATATAACCAAGTACAAACATTTCCTTAATGAGGTTGCAGGTTCTACATGGCAGTGAACTTTTGAGAACCTACTACTTGTTGAGTTTTGATGTAGTATCGAAGAAGACTATGCGCAATTATCTGAGAAGGTTATTAAAATACTCTCCCCCTTTCCAGCTATATATCTCTTTGAGGCCAGTTTTCTCCCTATTTTTTAACCAGGTATAAGAACCCAGCTCATCTTCTATTATTAATCTTCATTAGAGATTTACAAAAATGCACAACGTCACTCTTCTCCTTATTCTTGTTTTGAAAAATTAAATCATTTCTCACAGAAATATATTATTTACATAACATGTAATGGGTTGTTTAAAAACGTTTATTTTGAGAGAGAGAGAGAGCACGCACGCATGCATAGGGGAGGGGCAAAGAGAGAGAATCCCAAGTAGGCTCCACGCTATCAGTGCATAGACCAATGTGGGGCTCGAACTCACAAACAGTGACATCATGACCTGAGCTGAAGTCAGCTGCTTAACCCACTGAGCCACCCAAGCGCCTGTAGAGCAAAGCTTTCTGTAGGTAACAGCCTGGATTTCCAGTATTAGTGAGAGTAACGTCATTGCTGAAGGGTCAGCTAATGTGGGGCTAAGAATTAAATGCCTCCCTATCCTACAGCCCATTTCTCTGTGTGCCCAACTGTCCTGGCTACCAAGGCCAACCAAGGCCCTGTGGCCTCGATGTGAAAGCCACCCACCCCGCTCCTTGCTCTGGAGATGACGGATCTTGAACCGAAATCGATATAAAGAGGGAAGCACCTAGAGCCCTTCAGGCTGGCAGGGAGCCCCTCGGTGATGGAGGAACAATGGCCAGAATCCTTCCTAACTGCCAAGATTCAAATGGTTCCTTAACCCTCATTTATTTCTCAGTATGAGGTGTCTCACTCACCTTATTCTCACATTTCATCTACCTCCTATCCAGAAATAAATATGGACGGCTTCCTAAGCTGTCGCTTTCCCAGTTCAGACCTGAGATATTTGATTACAATCACACAGCCTAATGGAACAGGGCTCCATCATAACTGGACAGAAAGCTTTGCTTTCTGATCATGGCCATCACCTCAACATAGACCCTTCTGTACAAATCAATGCTTTCCCAACTTTCTGGTCTCAAGACCCCTTTTACACTCTTTAAAAATCATCAAATCCCTCAAAAAACTTTAATTTATGTGGAATATATCTACCAATGTTACTGAGTTACAATTTAAAACTGCTGTCAGCATGGAGTCTGCTTCAGATCCTGTCTCCCCACCTCTCTCCACCCTTCTGCTCACTCACTCTCTCTCTCTCAAAAAAAAGAAAAAAAGAAAGAAAAAAAAAGCTCTGCTCTGGAGTCACTGTGTACCTGGGCCTCAGGACATGGCTCATTTGCAAGTTCTTGCTGTCCTCATCTTAGCAGTGGAGTTAACTCCAATTGTATCAACTCCTAACGAGCTAACTAATTGAGCGCTGTTTTCTGTTAAGTGCCCAACACTGAGGTAAGTAGTCTGTATGAAACTATTTTGAGACACAGGGATTACAGGAAGTCTCTTAGTTGGGGAAACTAAATACATGTGTGAGGCATTTAATGAGGAGTAACGAGCAAGATAATGGGTAAAACTGCATTGTCCAAGACATTTAGGAAACCAGACAATTCGTAGAAAGCCACAATTTCTCTAGTAATACAAAAACTCAAAAGAAATTAAAAACATGATCAGATCTTCCTCTCTTACTTTTTTCCCCAATGGATCCTTCATCTAAAGCTCTTCCCACTTCTTGAAGAGGTCACATTACACAACGACTAAAGAAGCAGGGAAGAAAGAGTTCTAACATAAAGAGGGCCCCTCCCAGGGATGCATGAAGTGATCTGATGGGAAAGACACCACCCTTGGCTATGGCTATTTTGGAATGCGGTCTTTCAAGAGCTGATCCATACAAGTAGTCCCTGTAGTAAATACTTGTATGTTTTTCTATCACTGGTGGAATGCCAACAAATTTGGTAGGACCTTCAAACAGCAAAGGGAGTCAATGCTTGAGATATATTTAAACCTCTTTCATAACCACAAATATATTAACAGCAGTTGCAACTAAATACTGATTTCATTTCTGCTGCTTTTCTAAGCTCATCTTTGGAAATGCTGGCCTTTAATAACTAAAAAGACATTTCAGTATGCATAAGAAACATGACTCCTGAGGAGGAAAGACTCCAGGAGAAAGGTAAGGGTGAAGTGGGGAAGTTAACTCTACTGTTTGCTATTATGTACGGCCTCATTTTATTCCCTGACACATGCACACACCCCCAAGTACATGTGCCTCATAACTCTACTCAGAACCCCTACCACAGGGGTGTCTGGGTGGCTCAGTCAGTTAAGTGTCTTTTTTTTTTTTTTTTAATGTTCATTTATTTTTGAGAGAGAGAGAGAGACAGAGCATGAACAGGAGAGGGACAGAGAGGGAGACACAGAATCCGAAGCAGGCTCCAGGCTCTCAGCTGTCAGCCCAGAACCCGATGTGGGGCTCGAACTCACAAACCATGAGATCATGACCTGAGCCAAAGTCAGACACTTACCTGACTGAGCCACCCAGGCGCCCCTAAATGTCTGACTCTTCATCTCAGCTCAGGTCTTGATGTCAGGGTTGTGAGTTCAAGCCCTGTGTTGGACTCTGCACTGGGTGTGAAACCTACTTTAAAAAATAAAAAAAGAACCCCCGCCAGATGTAATAAAGTTGCTTCCACAGTCTTTGCTACCATTCTAGGATTTTTCATTCACTGACTTACCTGTTTCAAAAAGGCCTTGTCAAATGCACTAGATGGTTTAGCTTAGGAGGTTCTTTGTTCTTATTTCAGAGAGAGAGAGAGAGAGAGACAGAGCGCGAGAGAGCACGAGCGCACGAGAGAGAACAAGTGGTAGACAGGGGCAGAGGGAGGGAGGAAGAGAGAGAGAGGAGAAAGAGAACCTTAAGCAGGCTCCTAACATAGGGCATGATCCCATGACTCCGGGGTCATAATCTGAGCCAAAACGAAGAGTCAGACACTCAACCGACTGAGCCACTGAGACGCCCCAAGCTCATGAGGTTTTTAAACAGCTACAGTGTTCTTTTCAAAAAGAAAACACAAGTGTAACCAAACATTTGTTTTGTGATGAGATGTGAATCCTACCAAACAGAATGTCTTAATGAAGCTAGTCATGTACATATAGTTCCCTTGATAATTATAAATGGCTTCATTTAAGAAATTATTAACATTCTAACTTGCCCCACTTTTGTAATTAGTGTAATTAGGGATAGTCACAGTTAGGCAATTATATCAGATACACAATCTAGAAACTGCATTTTAAATAATTGTTTAGGCTAACTCAAAAATGAAATATTTCTAAGGTACTGTATTGTTTAGGGGAAACTTGATGCCTGAAAGACACTTTCAAAGAAAAATAGCTACTCTGCTACTTGATTTCTGGACTAGCCAGACATTACTTACAAGAAAAAAGGATTACAAGTGGCCTTAAATTAGAGCTAGTCTTAGTACATCAGTGCAGAGGCTCAGCTATGATTTATTGTTAGGTTGTTTACTGGTCTCCACTTGTCATTCTGTAACCTACTATTGATCCTCAAACCCCAAGCCTACGTTCTGTGATTCTTACAAGAAGGTTCCCCAGAGTTACCCACTATATTTGGCGAAACGCTTCTCTAAATGATCAAATTACCAGCTTCACAATTGCAATTCCAATTCCAATGAGAAAAAGATCATCTATTCTCATGGTACAGGTTTAAGTTTTTAGGCTACTGAGGTCTGGAAAGAATCTTTCCTTTTCATCTCTAAATTTAGATCACAGTCCAAGTGGCCATCGTGTCCTGAAATACATGCTTATTATCAAAGAGCAGATGTTGGCCACTGGCAAAGCAAATCCCTGAAGCTTACGGATCCCAAACCTAAGCTGGTGTTACATTTCTGTGAGTGTGTTTTTCCATCTGGGTCAGTTTGGAAGAAAACATCTTCCAATTATGTTGACAAGAGGGAGCAAACACAATTGCACTGTACTTAGTTTCAACTTAGAAAGCAATTTATAATACTCGTGCTTACAATGGGAAAAGAAAAATAATTATGTGAATCTAAATTACGTGCACTTATTTTTAAATTCTAGGTGATTAAAAGTCAGCTTGTGCTATGCTGTAAATGCTCTGGAGGCATTAACAGGTGGTAGATCATTTCCAAGCATAAAGAATGCGTGTATTTTGACCTCTGCTTTCTTCCCCTGTGGTGGGCTGAAGAATGACCTCCCCAAAACGTTCACCTCCTAATTCTCAGAACCTGTGAATATATTACCTTAGATGGCAAAAGGCTCTTTGCGTTTGTGATTAAATTAAGGGCCTTGAGATGGGGAGATTATCCTGAATTATTACTCAGGTGGGCTCAGGATAATCACAAGGGTTCTTCCAAGAAGGAGGCAGGAGGGTCAAATTCCTAGAAGGAGCTGTGATGACAGAAGAGATTGCACTGGTACCATTGCTGGAAAGAGCCACTAGTCAATGCAGGTAGCCTTTGCGATATGGCAAATTCAAGAAATGAATCTTCTCCTAGAGCATCCAGAAGGAATGCGATACTACTAACCCATTTTAGACTCGTGACCTCCGGAACTGCGTGATAATAAATTCGGATTGTGTGAAGCCATTAAGTTCACGGTAATTCATTGCCGTATATTAGAGAACTAATATACTCCCACTGGTACAAAGTCCTGGTTGAGAATACTTGAAGCTCTCCAGATCAGACTGGAGAGGCTCAGTGACCAAGCTGCTACAGAAGAGCTCACAGAAGCTGGGTCCTGAGAGAGATCCAGTTCTGTTTTTGCTGAGGGAACCAGAGTGACAGGGCTACCAACACCTTGAGGTCTGCCTGGGTCTTGCCCAGAGCTTGCGTCAAACCAGAACAACATTAAATGCAGAAAGCACCAGGGGCGCCTCGGTGGCTCAGTCGGTTGAGCGCCAACTTCGGCTCAGGTCACGATCTCGCGGTACGTGAGTTCGAGCCCCGCGTCGGGCCCCTGTGCTGACAGCTCAGAGCCCGGAGCCTGTTTCAGATTCTGTGTCTCCCTCTCTCTGACCCTCCCCCATTCATGCTCTGTCTCTCTCTGTCTCAAAAATAAATAAACGTTAAAAAAAAATGCAGAAAGCACCAATTGCACAACTGCTATGGCCCATCAGATAATATACACAGAGTGCACAGGGCACGTTCCTTAGTTCCTGTAACACAGCTTTGTGGCCTCTACTCTCCCTCTGGACGTCAAGAGCTAGAACCACCTGCATTCCAGCACTAACCACTGAGTAATGGAAGATGACAGCCATCATAGCATCATGAATATTCCTAACCATGTATCAAGAATCCATTTGCTCCTTTCTTTAAAAAAAAATTTTTTTAACGTTTATTTTTAAAGAGAGACAGCACATGAGAGAGGGGCAGAGAGAGAGAGAGAGAGAGAGAGAGAGAGCGGGGGGGCAGGCAGAGAGAGAGAGGGAGACACAGAATCTGAAGCAGGCTCTAGGCTCCCAGCTGTCAGCACAGAGCCCGATGTGGGGCTGGAACCCATGAATCGTGAGATTATGACTTGAGCAGAAGTCGGATGCTTAACCGACTGAGCCACCCAGGCACCCCATCTCCTTCTTTCTTCTTAACAGAACTTGATTTTGCATAGCTATCTGCCTCTCCCTCTTAGGGCCCATGAACACTGACCCAATCCCACTCCACAGGTAGGCTCTGCTGACATCCATCATCCAGCACATTTTATTTTCTAGGTCATGCTCAATGGTTCGTAAGCTGGCCTGCGACCAAGTTCTCCAATCAAAGGTAATCTCAGAATCCTTGCTTCCAATACCTGGGCAGGAGAAATGGTCTTGCTTTGCCCTTGGACACTGAGGCACATGGATATGAGGCCGAGAGTTGCAGCCCCCACCCTGCTGCCAGCCCGAGGGCAGAGCTAAAACAGGAGCAGCTGTGGGAAGAAGGAGCAAAGCCACGGGTTTCACTCAAACCGCTGGCTGGCTCCGTCTCTACCTTCCAGGTACACCAGTCCAGGAAGTCTTTTACCAGCTACTCTACCGGAGTTGGATTTTCTGTTCTGTTTTGCTGCAAACATCTGAAATAATAAATGTGGAGACCAAGTTCTTAGGACTCACACTTTGTATATCCGCTTCAGAAGCTGGGAGGCATACCAACCTCTAAGTACTGGAACATTACACTGAGCGGTATTTCACGGAATCCTTATCTCCCTGCCCCCATGAGGTAGGGACATCATTATTCTCATTTTGCAGACAAGGAAATGGAAACATATGGAGGTTTAGAAACTGGCCCAACATCACACTTAGTAAATGACAGAGCTGGGATCCAAACCTCGGCTGCTGGAATCTAAACTCATCTACTTTTCTGGCTGAGAGCTGCTTACTTTCTATAGCTTCACAAAATCCGGAAAAATACCTATCCTTATTACTGCTTTAAATTTATATTATACTGCCTAGATGCTCTTTTAAACAATGATGTGGATTCAGAAATAAATAAAATCATAAAGCTTTGGGTCTTTTTGTAGCTGATGCTGAGCTAGGAAGATTATTCACATTCCCAGAGCTTTGATCTCTTCACCAATAAAATCAAGTTAACAAAAGAAAGTTCATGCTGAAGGAAATGAACGGACAGCTGATGTAGTGACAAGAGTGCTGGCTTCTTTGTTCCGGCTCTGGCTGTGTTACCTTGGTCAAGTCACTTTACCTCTCTGCATCCCTATGCATTTCTACCAAGTCACAGGTGGCTTAATACTCTAGAACTCTATGTTTACCTGACCTGTTGAGCTATTGGAAAGGGTTGTACTAATTTATTAAAATGGCAAATTTTACCGGGTTCACTGGGTTAAAGCAATGAGCACCAAGAATTTTACCCCCATCTTCTAGTGCCCACCTGTCATATCAGGATGTCACCCAGCTTGCTTTTATTAATAATAAAACTGGAGATCAAAGAAATAAAACAAAATCTTAAAATCCAGCGGTCACTGACCATAGCAAATGGCCAGGGGCTGAGGCATCACCGTATACCATGAATCACTCACATGGGGGAGATGAGCGGTGGGAGCTTGATGGCTCTTTTGACGGCTGTCTTGAATGCTGACAGAGAAAGCACCTTTCCCCCGTCAGGGCTCCGAGAGTACAGTAACACGCTCTTGATTTAGTGGGTAAGACTGAATATGAAGGTCTCATGCCCTCTGTGCTCTGTGCCCCAGAGCTTCCCTCTGGGCTGAAAGTCTGGTCTGCTTCACAAAGTGGCCAAACACCTACTATTTATTAGCAGCGAAGGTCAGGGAGAAAGTTAAACTCATGGACTCTGAGGATACTTGGAAAATTCATCACGCTAATTTCTCTGTGCCTTCCTGGGGCCTCCCTGGCCCAGGAGGTACAGTCAGTGCCACTTTTGCTTAGTTTCACTGGAACGAGAGTATTACCGGGATCGTGGAGGACAAGACGAGGCTTTCTGGAAACCTGAAAGGGAGAAGCCTGTAAAGACAGTCTGGAGCACTGTTCTTGGAGCTGCTCCTTTCCCCATTTACTCATCAGGACACTACTGCCAGAGACCCAGCGAACGGCGTGCGATGGTCCAAGGCCGGCCCCAGACAACCCGTGAGGGCACCCAGCCTCCCTTCATCCGAGCTCTGTATTTAATTTTTGGATGTGTACACCTGTCTTCTCTATTGGCAGGGGAATAGGGTACAAGTTCAAGCTGCCTGCTAAAACATGTTCTTAGCACAGAAATTATAGCCAATGTTCACTAAGAGCTTCCTGTGCATCAGACCCTGTGCTAAATGCTGTACCTGAGTTATCATTTATTCCTTTTTGGTTAAGGTAGACATTTGGTTGATTGATTGATTGATTTGGCATGCATGAGCAGGGGAGGGACAGAGGGAGAAAGAGAATCTCAAGCCTGACACCAGACTCCATCCCACCACCCTGGAATCATGACCCGAGCTGAAATCAAGAGCCAGACACTCAATGAACTGAGCCACCCAGGCGCCCCGTCATTTATTCCTTACAACCACTGTGTAAGAGAAGACAGATGTGGCAGGGACCGAGTTTCCCCCACAGTGAGGGCCATGTTAGCCTGATCCTCACTCTATCCCTTCTTTAGGCAAAGAAGCAGTTCAATTCAAGAAACAAACCTGTAACTACTAGTTACAGGATTCCTGTAACTAGGGGGTCCGCCGAGGCGGCCATGGCAGGGCGTGCTGCACGGGACAAGCAGCACTGGAGATAGCGCCTCGTGCCTCTAGGCACAACTGGTGTGAACCCCACAATCCCCCCCAGTCAGGCTGGCCTGGCTGCCCTTGAACGTGGCTCTCAGGGAAGGCTGTGCGTGGATGGCCACATGGCTGATGTATATTTCTGCTAAACCCGTTTCTAAATTTCCCTCCTCAACGGTTTTCTGCCTTGGCCAGAGCCTCCCATCGGGGAGAGTGGAGACAAGCGTGGAAGCAAAGTGCTGCACCCCCAGGACCGTTTCCCCAGCCAGCCGGACACGCTGTCGGCACCCGAGGCCGCCCCGCCAGCCGCCAGCGCACTGGGCTTGAGCGGCGCGGCTGGCTGCTGCCACTCCATCTCTGCTGCCCCCTGGGGTCTCATCCATCATACGGAGATAATTAGCCTGTTGTTTTTGGAATCAGTCAACCAGTCTCATAATCACTTTCTCAAAAACATTCCAGAGATTAAATGACCAATGACGACGCCGGGGAGAAGAGCACAGAGAACAGCTGCGGCTGCTCACGTGTTTGGGAAGGAAATCCCTGACACGAAGATGGGGCGGAAACCGGACAGCGAAGGGCTCGGGGCCCTGAGGTCTCTGTCTTGACTCTTCTAGAAAAGCAATCGAATCATTTTTATTTCAGTTCCTGTGTGTATTCAGTCTGGAGAATAGACCGAGGATGAGGTGAGCTATAGACCACACGTCCTCAAGGTCTGTGCTCCCCACCCCTGTCCTGCCACCCCCACGGCCCCGTCCCAGGCACCCCTACACGGTGCTCTGAAAGAGTGTGGGCCCTGGGCATGGAACATGATCCCAGTCTGGGCCAGTTCTAACTTGGTGTAGAAACCTTGTCCAAATTATTTTGCTTCGCTCTCCATTGCCTGACATGCAAAATGGGAACCTGGCTGTCACTGAGCCTAATTGTTTGCTGCAAGGGGTAAATCAGGTGAGCTAACGTGAAGTGTCTACCACAATGCCTTGTGATTATTTTAGGTCTACTCCAGTAATCCAGGAGATTTCTTCATTTTAAGGTCAGCTAATTAACAGCCTTAACTGTGTCTGCACCCTAAATTTTCCTTTACCATTTAATCCATAGGCTCCAGGAATTAGGACGGGGACATTGTTGGGGCCATTATCCTACCCACCACACCATCCTTAATTCAAGTCCTTGGAGCTTCTCATCTAGAGCACTGCAATGACATCTCATGGGCTCCATGCCTCCAGTGACCCTGCACTGGAATCCTTTAGATTCCTATCCTGCTAAAGCAGAATTAACTAGTATGTGATACAGTGCCTGAGAAATGGTAAGTGATTACCATTTTTTAAATTTATTTTTGAGAGAGAGAGAGGGAGCGTGTGCTAGTGAGCACAGAAGCAGGGGAGGGGCAGAGAGAGAGGGAGAGAGAGAGAATCCCAAGCAGGCTCTGTGTTGTAAGCACAGAGCCCGACGTGGGGCTTGATCTCACCAACTGTGAGATCATGACCCGAGCTGAAATCAAGAGTCAGACGCTTAACTGACCGGCCACCCAGGCATCCCCAAACGTTTTAATGCCAAATATAGTTAAAATTAAGTGCATACTCTATGCCAGTCACACTTAAAAATACTTTGAATTTTTAACTAATTTAATCTTCATGTCAACTAAGTAAGGTATTAGTGCCATGTCCATTTTACAGATGAGACAACTGAGGCACAGAGAGGCCATCACATGCTCAGTCTTTTTTTTTTTTCAACTTTTTTTTTTTTTTTTTTTAATTTATTTTTGGGACAGAGAGAGACAGAGCATGAATGGGGCAGGGGCAGAGAGAGAGGGAGACACAGAATCGGAAACAGGCTCCAGGCTCCAAGCCATCAGCCCAGAGCCTGACACGGGGCTCGAACTCACGGACCTACATGCTCAGTCTTACCGAGATTGTGTGGCAGAGCAAGAATTTAAGACCAGGTGGCCTAAGTCTAGAGCCCTATGCTCCTAACTACCTCACTACTGTTGAGTAAATGAATAATTTAGTCCTCAAAGACCTTTCATAGTCACTGCCTGGTGGGGGGTCGGGGGGGGGGCACAGGATATTATTATATAAATAATATGGATGGCAACTAGACTCAGGTGACAATGGTTTGAACTTTTATGCCACTACTGTGTGACCCTATAAAGTTGCTTAGGATTAAGGAATTTCAGTTTTAAGAAGATTAAGAAACTTCACTCTTCAGTTTCTTCAATTAGAAAATAGGAACAAAATCATCTACTTCAGCTACTGCCTATTGTGAGAATTACATGAGGTAACAGAGAACTGCTTCACCCAAGGCTCAGGACACAGCGGGTACCATGTAAATGTTAACCCCTCCCTCCCTGCAACTGGATACAAGTGATAGGTCACACTCTAAGGCTAACTGTAGTTGAGTGATTGGATTTTCAAGCCACTCTGTCCTAACACCATGCTACTACCCTCTACCCCATTCTTTTCCTTTTAGAATTCAACCAACCTCAACTGGTTGCTGCTCCTGGAATATGACCTGAACTTTTCTTGTGGGGACCTTCACTGAAGCTGATCTTTTCATCAACAATGTCTGTCCCTTCTTGGGGGACCTGGGTGGCTCAGTCAGTTAAGCACTAGACTTCGGCTCAGGTCATGACCTCACGGTTCGTGGGTTCGAGCCCCGTATCGGGTTCTGTGCTGACAGCTAGTGCCTGGAGCCTGCTTCGGAGTCTGTGTCTCCCTCATTCTCTCTGCCCTTTCTTGGTCCACACTCTTGTCTCTCTCTCTCAAAAACAAACAAACACTTAAAAATTCTTCTAAAAAATGTCTGTCCCTGATCTTCTCTACTTATCTATGTTCTTTATGGACATTTTCCCAATTCCTCCTCTGGCCACCTCCTGTATCTTATCTGCACTTTTATTCTACCATAGCCACACTCATGATTACATTGAGTTTCCTGCCCACACCCATTTCCTCCTTCGTTCAGAAGGTCCTCATTTTCATCATCTTTACGAGCCTATGACTAACATATACTGGAGGTCGGAAAGGAAAGATTTGTGACAATGAATTAAATGTGGCACAAAGACCCAGTGAAGAAAACAAACAGGGACACAGACATTCCATGTAAGGCAGAAGGTCATACAGGCCCCGTGAGAAGTTAGGTGGAATGGCTGGGGCAGAAGGATGGAGGATGAGGTTGAGAGAAAGACTTCACAGAGGAGGTGTCTGTGCATGTACATCATGGGGAGAGGCTTGTGGGACAGAATCTGAACAGGCTTACAAATATTGCCTAAGTGCCACAGATGCATCTATCACTGAATTATCTCACTTTGCGTATTTGTGCTGGGCTCCAGGACTTATTTTTGTAGTGAACAGTAGGATTTTCCCTTCCTCAGCACTCAGTAAGCTGCAGCATTTGGGCAGGAGAGAATTTCGGTTTGGGTTCTTAGGCTGTTCGGTAATGGGGCAAGAGTGGACACAAGTAGCAGCTTTCTTTGTAGAGAGAAGATAATGGAAAAACCTCCATGCTTCGGGAAGGCATTCAGTGAATGAGAGAGAGAGGAACGCACCAACTTGGAGCAGGAAAGTGACAGGTGATCTTCATTTTGTTAATTTCAGAATTTAGCGGAAACAGCGGGTTGGTCTCTTCTGGAGGAGTAACTCAGTGGCAACACATTTATATTCAAGAAACCTTGCTTAAACTGTCATGTGTGAGAAGCCCTGGCTCTGAACAGGCAAAAGATTTTCTCGGGAATTTGCTGGATTAGGATATGCCAGAGAAATGTGACTTAGTATGGCAGGCTGCTACTGTTGGGTCTTTTTTACTTCTTCATTATCATATGATCTTTTAATAAAGATTGTAACAGCTTTCATCAACAATATGGCTTAGAGTTAGTTTAAGCAGATCCTTGGAACTCTGAGCCAGCTAGCAGGATTCTCATGAAGCTCAGGACCCTGTTGATTCCTCTTTTCTAGAAAAAGTGAGGTTTTCCTGCAGGTCAGTTGGCCAACACCAACCGCTCGTAGAGGAGGAAGAGTACCACCTACCCTGAACCCTCCGAGTGCAGATCTTTGGCTTGGTCAACTTGGGCATGTTAGAATTCTGACTTCTGCTAGGTCACAAGCATGAGTTACCTCACAGGTGCAGTAACCAGATAAAAAGATGATGGCTTTAAAAAGCCATTGGGTATGCCATAGCTATGTCGGAGGCTTCACGGGACAATGGAAAGAGCACGGAACCGGAGCCAGAAAACGTGAAGCAAGCCACGGCTTTACTCAGCTCAGTTACCTTGTGCCAGTGACATTCAGTCACCTGGAAAGTTTTCTGGAACCAGGGAGTGGTGGCAAGAGTAAATGAATGAACAAGTATCCCTTCATTCTTCAGAGCCCTATTTTCATCAACTACACAATAGAAGAATGAAAAAAAAAACTCCAGTAATAAACTAATAACATGTGAAGTACTTGAGGAATTGTCAATTCCCTATCCCATGCTATTCTCTGTAATTTCAGGATTTTACCAAATGTAAGGGTAAGAACAGTCACGTAATAACGTGGACAAAGTTACTAATACTGGAAAGTATTTTGACCCTTTTATTGCAACTGGCTATGTATTCAGAAACACTGTCTCCAATTTCAGTGGTGTGGCAGTTAAACCATTCCCAAGATTTTCTCCTCATATGTCAGGCCTGTGTGAGAGGCTTTATGTCTCTGGAACATTTGGAAGAGGACCCCCATGGTGACAACTAGACACTCTTGACCACCTTCATATCTATTTCTCGAAATCCAGGATAGGACATTTAGGACACAATATGCGAGCCCCTCACAACTCTCCTTCTGGAAGGGAAGCAGCATGAGGAGAAGACGTGAACTCTCACACTGGAGCGACCTTGTTTGCACATTCTATCAGAACAGGCAGAATATGGTCTTCCAGCCTGAGTCCCGAGGTAGCAATCTGTGGAGCCTGGACACCATTCTTAGAGTTAGGGAGACTTCACACAGCCAAGTGATTTCATCTGACTGACTCCACTTACCTCACATGAAATGGTCACCTTGTGGGACCCCTAGTGGTGACACATTATATTAGAAGCATCCACTTCCAAAATAGACTCACAGCAGGTAATATGGGTCAGCTCAGCCTATTTTTAGTTCTGCTTTGGCAGTAACCACAAAGGGAATCTAAACTCATTTTTGTGCTTTTAGAATCCTGCTGGCATGCCCTTATCAAAGTCCCACCCATAGAAATATGGTGATGGAGAGCACTGATTAAGGGTTGGCAGTATGACTGCCAAGTATCCTATACTCTTTTCCAGAGGTTTTAACACTTGTGCTGAAAAAATGGTGAGGATTCTTTCCCTTCAGAGATATTCTGACAAAGATGAAAGGTCAATAGAAAGGGCAATAAGATGTATGAACCCCAAAGTAGAGTTCTCAGATAAACCAATCACAGCTTGACAGTCTATTGCTCTAGTCTATGATTTGAAAGCATGTTTTAAAATGGTTAAGAATAGGGATGCCTGGGTGGCTCAGTCGGTTAAGCATCCAACTCTTGATTTTGGCTCAGGTCATGATCTCATGGTTCATGAGTTTGAGCCCTGGATTGGGCTCTACACTGACAGCACAGAGCCTGCTTGGAATTCTCTCTCTGCCCCTCCCCTGTGCTCTCTGTCCCCCTCAAAATAAATAAATAAACTTAAAATGGATAGGAATAGGAACAAGATAAAAGGCAATTATGTTAAACCTCAGAAGTTCCTTCTTCTTTAGACAAATGAAATATTTGCAGAATTTTGGATGGAAGAGCATATTGATTATATATAATACACAGTCTTCTTCTTAAAACGTTAATGGTTTATGGACAGTACACTTCCCTACAGAACAAATTATAATCTTGTTTCAACATGAGTCACAACGGTAGGAGTCACATCTACTGTAAGGCTTAGAGAAATGAATTTGGACAAGGTTTGGGATTGTTGAAAAATGGAAGGTCAAAGTCCTCTAGGATGCTACATTATGACAATCATTGCCAAAACCCCCAAAACAACCCCCAAAGCCCACATCCTATTTCCTTTACTCCCCTCATATTATTATTTTTCCTCACTGGGGCAATTTGCAATTCTAAGGAAACATTGCAAATGATTGAAACAACAATGATTGAAGGACGGAGACCATGGAAACCTAAAAGAAAGAACAGAAATCTGTTTATAGGCATTTTTAAGCAGACAGACAAGAGCAGAGCCAAAGTAACAGATCCCTCAGGTTTCAAAAGGCTCTGAAAGTAAGGTCTTTAAATTAGAAAAGCATAGCTCCAAATACACAGTAACCACCACCAATTATAAAAGAATGCCCAGATGTCTCCTTTGAAGCTTAGACAGTCCACCTCTTACACAGCATTTGTCAGAAAGCCAATTCTCTTCATTATGTCAAAGAAGAGCACTGTGTCAGGAGGATTGAAAGGCATGGTCACTTACTAGGGCATCTCTCTTCCTCCTCTGTTGGCTGTTCCTTCGCAGGCTTGGGAGGGCCTTTGATTTTATACACCAAGGCACGGAGTTTCCCAGCCCAGGATGTGTCTTCCTCCTCCTCTTCTTCCTCCTCCAGGGGAACACCTATCAAGTCACAGAACAGAGTGAAAATCTTGAACAGTACATAAAAATAACCACCGTAAGATTGAAAGAACATAAATCTCTGCTTCCTACCCTTCTGGAACTTTCTCAAGATGCTATAGGCAGCCTCCCATAATTATTTACCTACAGGATGTCTTTTTGGAAAGTATTTTAAAAAGATAATTCCTTACATAGAAAAACACCAAGTAATTTCAAACCCTAAAATCAACTCTTTTTTTTTTTTTTTGAAGTTTATTTATTTATTTTGAGAGAGAGAGAGAGAGAGAGAGAGAAGGAACAAGCTGGCTCTGTGCTGTCAGCACGGAGACTGATGCAGGGCTTAATCCCATGAACCATGAGTTTATGACCTGAGTCAAAACCAAGAGTTAGCTGGATGCTTTAATTGACTGAGCTACCCAGGTGCCCCTAAATTTAACTTATTCTAACCTGTACCCTAAAAGGGCTCTAAAGCATCTAGAAAGAGTTAACATTGAGTCATTTCCTATGCAAATGCCACTTATTTTCCATATATTATTCAATCCATCCATGTACAAGCAGCACAAATGCTGAGAACAATTTAAAATCAGCAGTTACGTATCAAAGGAGGGACTGCAGGCTTACAATTGTTATTTAAAATAGTTATGTATTAAAGTAGGGACTGTGGTTTAGAATTGTTAAGGGCATACGTTATCATATTTATATCACTGCAAAAGATAAGAAGCAAAGGAGATCAGAATCTTGGTTCACCTGGGAGCAGAGTCCAACCATCTAAGTAAACTGGGTGAAGTTTACACAAGTTATCAGTTATTTTCCTTCTTCAGAGACCCTGTTCACTCTCTTCTATTTCAACAAAATTTCTTCTTGGTAGAAGGAGTTTCCACCATATATGGATATGGCATATATGCCAGAATTATTTTCTGTATCTTCTCTGACCCCAGTAGTCCAGGCAGAATCATTTCTTGAGCAGTTAGAATTGTACAGTTAACCCTCGAACAATGCAGGGGTTAGGGGCACCATTCACCCACACAGTAGAAAATCCACATATAACTCTGACCCTCTACAACTTAACTATGAATAGCATACTCCTGATGGGAAGCCTTACTGATAACATAAACAGTCAACTAACACGCATTTTTAAATGTGATATGTATCATATATTCTTATAATAAATTAAACCACAGAAAGAAAATATTATTAAGAAAATCATAAGGAAGAGAAAATACACTTCAAGTACTGCACTCTATTTATGGAAACAAAATCCCGCATTACAAATGGACTCACATAGCTCAAACCCCTATTACTCAACAATCAAAAAGAATGAAATCTTGCCATTTGCAACAACGCGGATGGAACTAGAGGGCATTATGCTAAGCAAAATTAGTCAGAGGAAGACAAACATCATATGACTTCACTCACATGTGGAATTTAAGATACAAAACAGATGAACATAAGGGAAGGGAAGCAAAAATAATATTAAAAAAGGGTCAACCGCACTTTTAAATACAAAACTGTCTTCCTAACCCCCACTAGCTTCTAATGAAGGAATAGGGAACAGACTTGTCTTTGATAAAGCTTTCATCTCAGAAGCTCACCACAGTGAATGAGAAGGTCCTCATGGAAGTCATATAGCTCCTCTCGGATCTCTTCTGGGCAGGGGCAATTCTCTCCCAGTTGAAAGTTAAGAAGCATGTTGATCTTTGAGGGACAAAGAAGAATGGGTAAGTGGTTCTCGGTGTTGGCCAAAGAACTCAGATCCTGCCTTAGACACCTAACATTCTTTGCAAATTTTATCTACCTCAAACTTTTTTGTAAAGATGACCATGTTTAAAAGTAGCTTTCACCTTTTCTCTGATTATAATGGTAATTTATTAACTGCACAAAATTTGGAAATACCTAAAGAAAACTTACTGTGATCCCACTACCCAAAGATAACCATATTTAATGATACTTAGTTCATAACTTCCAGGCTTTATGTATATAGACTGAGAGCATGCATACTCTAGATAAACATTTCTGAGGTCAGATTTCCCACTTAACAATTTATCTTGAGCATTTTCTTTTTTTATTGATTGTTAACAGGTACACTGCATTTCATCATAAGATGAATAGCAATTGGTGTAAAATTAATCACATGTTAAGAAATATTTAAATTGTTTCCATTTTTTTGTTCTTATAAATAAATAAATAAAGTTTGTTGGAATTTCCTTATAACTAATTTTTGTTCACATCTCTGATCTTTTTTTTTTTTTTTTTTTTTTTTTTTTTTTTTTTTTTTAAGGATAAACTCCTAGAAGCAACATGACTGGATCAAAAGGTTTGCACATTTTAACGGCTTTCGATAGGAATTGCCAAATCACCCTCCAGAAGGCTTACAACAATTTGCATTTTAACCAAATTTATTCAAGAGTGTGTATTACTTTGCCATCTCCATTACAGTAATGAGAGTTAACACATTTTCAAATATTTTCCAATTTAATGGGTAAAAAATGTCACATCCCTGTTGCTTTAATTTGCATTTAATTGGTGAGGTTGAATTTTGTTTTTCCACACATAAGAACCATTTTCATTGCAGTATTTTATAAATTTCCCATTCATGTTCTTTCTCCCTTTTTCTGTTGGGTAATTTTCTTTTTAAAAATTAATCAGGAGGTGTCTGGGTGGCTTAGTCCGGTAAGCCGCTGACTTTGGCTCAGATCATGATCTCACGGTTTGTGAGTTTAAGCCCAGCGTCAGGCTCTGTGCTGACAGCTCAGATCCTGAAGCCTGCTTCAGATTCTGTATCTCCCTCTCTCTCTGCCCCTCCTGTGCTCACACTCTATCACTGTCCCTCAAAACTGAATAAACAATAAAAAATTAATCAGTATTTTGCACATCCCTAGACTATTAACTCTTTGTAACATGTTCTCTAAATATATTTCCCAGGTTTTAGTGAGGTTTTAACTTTACCTACAAAAAAAATTTTTTTTTTGACATGCAGGTTTTAAAAGGTAGTTAAACACTCATCTTTTCCTTTAGTTTTGTCTCAGGGAGTCTTAACTGTTTTAATGCCATGGACCACTCTGACGGTCTGTTAAAACCCACCTGATTACTGCTTAAATTAGTATTTTGAATACGTAACATAAAATATAGAAAATTACATACAGAAACCATTATATTGAAATTTAGTTATCAAAAACCATAAAAAAGAAATCTGTGATATAGTAACATGTACTTGTTTATTAACCTATTGGACAAAAAGATCTAGTGGCAGTCTCATATCCACTGTGATCTTGAAGTAGTGATGAAGTAAATGATATTTCAAGGTATGATACTCATTGTGACACAGTATGAGAAAATGTGCTATTTCTGTTGTTGCTGGCAAAGTCAGCATTAGTATGTGCTCGGCAGGATTAACAATTCAAAGAAATGCTATCAGAGATTAATGAAAAGTTGGTAAGGATGTGGTCATTCATTTCCTGGTCAGATTCCAGGATGTCTCAATTCTTTCCAAAGACCCACGACCCCAAGGCAGTGAATATTGGGAGGGACTGAAACAATAACTAGGGGTGATGTTCTCCACTTTGCTCGCCTCAGGCAGCGTAACCTGAACACCAGGTAAAGATACTTTCTCCTTCTGTTTAGAATTTCTACATTAAAAAACGTCACCATCTCTTTTATTAAACCACGGAAAAACCGTGTTTAATGTTGGTAGGAAGACGCTTATTTAAAGCTTCTACTGCAAACAGTTTTTTTGGAAGTTGGTGGAAGTGTTGCCTGTAATAAAATAATATCCATAAAATAGGTTAGGAAAGTAATTTTTGTGGTTGTTCCCCAATGTTAAATTATGGTAGTTACATCAACATAGATTGATAGGTTGTTTATGAAATAAAAACAAGATCTGAGGATCTAGTTTCAGAGTCAGAAAATTGAATTCTTTGCTGAAAGATCTTGCCGTAGGTGGAATACTTGGGAAGCAGTGGCCCACCAGCCAGCAGGTCAGAAAACCAAAAGAGGAGTGGGGCACCTAGGTGGCTCAGTCAGTTTCCTGTCTGACTTTGGCTCAGGTCATGATCTCACTGTTCTGAGTTCGAGCCCCACATTGGGCTCTGTGTATACAGGTCAGACCCTGGAGCCTGCTTCAGATTCTGGATCTCCCTCTCTCTCTGCCCCTCCTCTGCTTACACTCTCTCTCTCAAAAATAAACATTAAAAAAAAAAGTGGAGTGAGCTGAACTTTCTGCTGCACAGGGCATACCCTTTAATGATGCCTTTTTTACCTACCTACTACTTGCCTGTTTATCTTTTAAGTTTACTCATTTTGAGAGAGAGGCAAGGAGGGGCAGAAGGGGAGAGGGAGGAGGGGAGAGAGAGGGAGGGAGGGAGAGAGAGAGGGAGGGAGGGAGAGAGAGACAGAGACAGAGAGAGAGACACAGAGACTCCCAAGCCCAAGCAGGTTCCATACTGTCAGTGCAAAGCCCAGTGTGGTGGGGCTCAAACTCAGGAACCACGAGACCATGACCTGAGGAAAAATCAAGAGTTGGTAGCCTAACCAAATGAGCTACCCAGGTACCCCAATGATGCCCTTTTTATTTTATTTTATTTATTTATTTATTTATTTATTTATTTATTTAACGTTTTATTTATTTTTGAGACAGGGAGAGACAGAGCATGAACAGGGGAGGGTCAGAGAGAGGGAGACACAGAATCTGAAACAGGCTCCAGGCTCTGAGCTGTCAGCACAGAGACCGACGCGGGGCTCGAACTCACGGACCACGAGATCATGACCTGAGCCAAAGTCGGCCACTCAACCGACTGAGCCACCCAGGCGCCCCAATGATGCCCTTTTTAAAGTCAAAGGCTTACTGACTGTGCCTGGCTAATATGCCAATGACCACTGGACTAATCTTAGTTTTACCTACTTTTGTACTTGGTTACATCCCCCAAGTATATGTTTTTTTCATATCTCTGATCTTATATAGATACAAGGCTGAAAACCTTTACTTTCTCCTCAAAGGTTACAGAAGGATGAGATAATCGCATCATTGTTTTAAAATTCTAATTCTTATACACCCAATTTTCCACGTGATTTTGCATTGCTATCCCCTGAAATTGATCTGAATCCTCCTTTGTCCATACTCAATTTCGAATTATTTAGAGAGCTCTATTGGTCGGTTCCTTCTAGAAATGAACATTCTGTGAGGGGTGGTAGGTGAGACAGCTGAATTTGATAGGAATTAGTGTCTTTTCTTTCATTTCATTCCTAGACCAACATCATCAGTATTACCTGGAAACTTGCTAAAAGTAAAAATTACTGGGCCTCACACTACAGCTACTGAATTAGAAGCCCCAGATCACCAGTCTGTTTTATTAAGCCTTTCTGGTGATTCTAATATCCGCTCAAGAATCATTTAGTCTAACACATTAGGGAAGAATTTCTCAAGTTCCATCTGAAACCAGTCTGAAATGATTGCCCAGAGGAGTACTGGGAGGGCTAAAGGAGGAAGTGATAGCAGGCCCTGGGGACAGCAGAAGAGAAGGTAAGGAGGTAGCAGGTGAGGTAGGAGCCAGCATGGCCCTTCCAGGAGCCAGGATAGGATCAGTAGCTGTGTCCATGAGGACAGTGTTAGATAAACAGTGCAGGTCTAGCTAGGTTAAGCAGATGTCTCAGAAAACATACATAAATTCTACTCACCAGGTCACTGGCAGAAGGCAAAAGAACCTTCCAACACTGAAACTAATGATTCCACTTACAGAATGTTTACCATATGACAGTATCCCACTAAGCAATCTAAAAAATTATCTCCTGGGGTCCTCCCTAGAAGGGAGGGAGGGACATACAAACATCCTCATTTTGCAGCTGAAGCAAGGGAGACACAGAAAGGCAATTGCCTAAGGCCACACAGCGAGAGAAGGGGGAGCCAGAAAAGGAGCCATGCATCACATTGTTCTTCCTGCCCATTATTCACAAATAGGAGTCAGCATCTGCCCAATGAATTGGGAAATGTTTGCACAGGTTGCCAGTCCAAAAGCAGCCTGACAACATTTGGAAAGCCTTTAAGAGTAATCCAGGCTCACTGCGCTTCCCTCAGTATGGTATGAATTACCTCCTCCCATCAATTCAAAGGGCCTTCTCAGTTTGCCTCCAGGAAAGCGATGATAAACTTTGCCTAGTCTTTACAAGGCCAGCATCATTCAAGTGAATCTTTTAAAAGCCAAGATATGTGGTTCACTTTTAAGTCAATATAAATATCTATGTTCTACCAAATAGGTTAGGAAAGTAATTGGACCAAGTTGTACCATTAATATCAAATGGTGGTAATTATACCTGACAACAGTTTATGGATAGACTGCTTATTAAATATAGAGAAGATGCAAAGATCTGGTTTCAGAGACAGAAAGCAAATTTCTTCACTGAAAGATTGTCTGTTTTGAACACTTAGGGAGCTGTGGCCAAGCTGCCTGCAGGATGTACATGGGAACAGGGGGACAAATGCCAACTATGTTCTGCAAGGTGTCCCGCCCCTATCTGCCAGTTACTCACCGGGATTTTGAGTCTTTTCAAAGCAGTCTTCCCATATGGGCAAGGCTGACTGCAAGGTGGGGGTACTGTACAAAAAATGAAGACAATCCCTCACAGAAGGGACCTCACTTGCCCAGTCCTGTTTTCCTCGCTTCTGGGGGCTGGGAGGCTTTGTGAGGGTCTTGGTCACAGGGTAAGGGGCTTCGGGCACTTAGCCAAGGAAGCCTGTGCACCTGCTCTTGTAAGTCAGGAAACGTCGACCATGCTCTCTTGATCTCTAATACAAAGGAGTGACTTCTGCAAGGAGTGGACAAACATTCTTCTAATGGTGGATCCTTGCTGGTGTGGAAGCTGGGTCGTGACAGTGATCTGGTCTTTGACTCAGTGACAGGGCACCGGTAGGAGCAAGCAAGGGAGGAGAGGAAGCCCCGCCCCATGTGCACTTCTGGATGGGTTATTTTCCCATCTGAGATGATTGGCAGATACTCCTCGCTGCCATTAGCATCAGACCAGGCCTGTCCCCTGGCACTGTGCTGGGTCACTGAATGGCCCACACCTCTCACGGGTGCCCCAGGCACATAAAGGTTTCACGGGCCCTGCTCTGTAAGGTTCAAGTTCACCCCACTGGCATGGAGGCTCAGGAAGAGTTTCTCACCTGCTCCTGGGGGGGTGAGCGGAACTCCCTGGTTTTCCGGGCAGTCAGGGCTGCAGACATGTTCAAGGCCTGCATGAGCTCGTTGTAGCGGAACTTCTGATTTGCCTGGAGCTTAGAGACATAAATGTCGCCAAATGCCACAATGGCCTCCACTCGATGCTGCAGCTCACAGTCACAGAGATAGCTGAGGAGCTCACACATCTGCAACCAGAGCGTATATTTATGCTCATTTAACAACACTTCATAGACATTGGTGAAGCAGCTAGTATCCCCATTTTACAGAGGCTAACACTAAGACTTAGGCGCTCTAAGTGACTTGCCCAATGTCACACAGTGACCACAGAGCCGTTACTTGGATCCAAGTCAGTTTGAACCCAGCCACCAGCCCTTTATCCTAAGGACAGGAGAACAACAGGAAAACGAGCTCCCCAAAGAGAATAAACCTGCCCGTGTGAGAACGGCATTCCTAAGAGAATTCTTCCCTGGCTCTAAGCTCCCCATGGAAACCAGCACTCAACTGCACGGGAGAGCTCTGGTTCCTTCCTGACATCTTCTGGCTCCAGATGATGGGAACCAGAGACTTCTGTTCCCCTCTCTTTCTTTCTTGTTTGTTTGTTGGAACTGCTTTGTCTGCCACCAGTTCTTTCGGACTGTTACTAGTCCTGATCTTATCACTACTTGCACTTTTCGCTAATAAGAAAAACAGCAGCCAGAACTTATTGAGCTCTAATCACCCGGCTCTGTGTTAGCCACTTGCCAGACCTGTTCCTTCAAACCTCAGTGTGTTCCCGATACTTGTATTCAGGCATAAGTTCTACGAACCCATCTCCACGTAACCCCTTGCATGACTAACAGACACTCTCCAGTCTGTCTGGGCAGAGACAATAATGCCCCTGGTGTGCTCTTACCTAGCAGGCTAGTCTCTGGCGTATCTGCAGGTGACCTAGGACCCAGAGCACATGCCCATCACACTTGTGATTACAGTTATCACATCTGATTAGAAGCTGTATGTGCCAATGAAATAGGAAAACTAAATTGAAAGACTAGGGAACATTCGCAAAAGGCTAGTTGTTTTTTTAAAAAAAATACTCAAAGTTGGGTGTGAGTTAGACAACTACAAAAAATTGGGGGAAAATCATTAAAATCTACAAGTGTTCTGCACTCAGGTTGCTTTCCAATTACCTCTAAATCCAGTCTATCTTCAAGATACCCCCAAAACTGGCCATCAGGCACATCACACTGTATGTGACAGGTGTCATTTATGCAAAAGAAAGGACTCTACATGCCAAGCAGGGACTCACATGGAAGAAAAAGTCTCAGCTCCACATCCGAAGAGCACATTCATGTTTTAATAAAAATGTTTAAGGTATCTATGTAAAATTTGTTACGTATCTCCTCTACATACAACATTTTGATGAACTGACAGCTACCAATCCCACCACATTAGGTAAGAGAGCTTCATTTGGAGATTCTAACACAGTTTATGATAAAATATATTTCATACCGTATTTTAATGATAAAAGTGAATATTACGTTTTATTCAATTATCATCCACATTTTACATATTGTGAAGCGAAGGCTTTGGGAGGCTACTGACTTGGCAAGCCTGTAGAGCTGCTATGTGGTCGAGGGATGCCCGAGCCAGGCTGACTTTGTGGAACAGACTGTACTGCTCTGTCCACTTTCATTTCTCTTTTCTCAGTGCCCAGAAGACAATAGTTATCATCTTCAGCGTATCGCTGCTGCCAGCTTCCCTCTGGTAAGACTATGTCTTAGGAAACGTTGCGGCTTCCTAGGTGATGCCAAGGGGGCAGCTCGAAGCGAGCATGCCTCTTCTCCTCAGCTCAGACGGCAGTTTGTTTGCATGCCAGGACAGCACGTCTACACAGGCTTGGTGATCAGTACATGGCAACAAATGAGCCCAAGTGATGAGCATGGCCACCGTATGAACCAGTGTGGTCTTTTCCACAGCCAAAGGCTCTTCCTCCTCCTTTCCCGACAGGGGCTCAAAGAGCAGCCATTTAGTCCCAAAGGGTAAGAGGTAAGATGAGGGCCAATCCATCACTAGTTCCGTAAAAACAATTCTAAGGCACGTGCCTTATTGATAAGGGTTAGCACTTTTCTCTTGACTTTGGGAGTACATTTCATGCCAGAGAAAATCATGAGCAGTGAATGCTCTCTATCTGTATTTCCACTACACTCCAGGTTTAGGCCAGCACCCTCAGTCCCAGCCTTAGCTCCAGGCTGCACTGTCACCCTCCCCCTACACTTTGCAAAGACAGGATCTTTGCTGCCCTGAGTTACCTGCAGCTTGACGGACTCTGGCAGTCGGGTCTGCAGTAAGCCTTTGACTGGAGCCTCCTTGCCGGCCTTTTCTCCGGCCTCCACTGCCTTCTCTTCCACCTGGGTCACTTCCTCCTTCTCTGCTCTGTTCTCAGTCTCCCCACTGTGCTCCCCAAACACAGAGGGATCGATCAGGAGGAGGATCTGCCTGACGTCATCGTCATCAAACACCCCCATGACCAGCAGGGTCCCGATGAGTTTCAGCACAGGCACAAACTGGAACTCTACAGACCCACCGACAGGGTCCCGGATGTGAGCCCCGCTGTGCTGCACTGCCTCCGTCAGCATGCTCAGTGCCTTCGTCTTGAGAATCTCCAAGGGGATCTCAGGGCTCTGCTTCTGGTGCTCCTCACTGGTCACGACAAAGCAAGGGGTGGAGAACCTGAACCCTGGCTTGAGGCACGTTCTCAGGCCCACCCCAGGCAGCCCGTGCCTCTTGGACTCATCTGGATACAGGCGGATTTTTCTGGTGGTGCTGGTGATGGGGATGATGTACTCATTCTTCATCATTAGCTTCCTCTCCTTAGCATTGGCCAGATGGATGCTGATGAGCAGGTCATAGAAACCAGAACGAAGGAGGCCAGGGAGGTACTTGTTGTCAATGGCGTAGAACAGCTGGGAGAGATCCACGTGGCCGCATAGGGCGTAGGCCACGCGGCTGTTTCCCAGGGCGCACACTGCACTGTAGAGTCGCAGCGTGTGGTAATGGAACTGCATCAGGTCCTCCTGCTCACAGAGCTCCAGGACATCCACACACCTGCGGATAGGACAAGCCATCAACCACTCCACGGTTGGAAAAGAATACGCCAGAGCTCAGCAGAGTTCTTCTCTTTGAATCCCCAGGGATTGCACCCAACTCAATGAGGGCAGAGGGCATAGAAGGATGAAGGAGCCTCTGCCCCCTCCTCCCATACAGGTTATCATTCCTCTCTCAGTTCTGGTCCTTATCCCAGTTCCTGATAATCCTCCCTAACTCAACGAGTCTCAAAAGTCTGAAAGACTTAAAGACATGGATTCCCAAATATGAAAGTGCTCCTTATTAAGGAAAACCCTCCCAAATGGAAAACTGAAAAACATTCAGGTGTGTGACAGAGGTGACTTGGTCCTCTTATTTGTGGGTAGAAGGGGATCCTCTGCTCCCCAATACAAGAGCCTCAGGCATAGCTGAAGGGGCACCTGGGTGGCTCAGTTAGTTAAGCGTCTGACTTTGGCTCAGGTCATGATCTCACGGTTCATAAGTTTGAGCCCCTCGCTGGGCTCTGTGCTGACAGTTCAGAGCCTGGAGCCTGGTTTGGATTCTGTGTCTCCCTCTCTCTCTGTCCCACACCCGCTTGTGCTCTGTCTCTGTCTTTCAAGAATGAATAAACATTAAAAAAAATCAGAAAAAAAAAAAATGTAGCCGAAGCCCTCTGTCAATCCACCACCCACATCATCTGTATAATCTCCAAATCTACCGTCATCCACAGGGCCTTCCCTCCCCTGAAAACAAACACACCTGCACTCTTGTCCTGAGAGAAAACACTTTCCAATTTGAGTTCAGTTGGCAAAATCAATTCACTTTCTCCTTCCTGACTTTAGAAGCCCATTTACAAGTCTGTCTTGCTCCCTCATTTTTTTGGGGGGGGGGGTGGCTCAGGGCACAGCCTCTGATCCTTGCTTAGATTTTCTGTTTTGTCTTGCTCCTCACCATGGATCTGAGGATCCTTTGCAATTGGCATACCTGGCTGGACTCCTATTTGTTTCTTGCTCCTTCCCTATACCAGCCTGTCTTGCCGCTGTCCATGACCCAGCAGAATACCTAAATGGGAGCTGTGCAGCTATCAAATCCTTCCCCCTGCTCCCCCATTACTGTATGTTTTTAGTCCAACAGATCAAGGGGTGATAATAGGCTAACGATAAAATTTCTTTCTTTCTACATATAGAAACTATGCTAGTGTAGGGGCGCCTGGGTGGCTCAGTCGGTTAAACGTCCGACTTCAGCTCAGGTCACGATCTCACGGTCCGTGAGTTCGAGCCCCACGTCGGGCTCTGGGCCGATGGCTCAGAGCCTGGAGCCTGCTTCCGATTCTGTGTCTCCCTCTCTCTCTGCCCCTCCCCCGTTCATGCTCTGTCTCTGTCTCAAAAATAAATAAATGTTAAAAAAAAAATTAAAAAAAAAAAAAAAAGAAACTATGCCAGTGTAGATTCACCTACACAATTCCATTTATTTCTCCCTGCAGTCCTCTGGGCGGTCATGTATTTTATGTATCATGAGGAAACACAGGTAAGTTATAGGAGTCATTTACCCAAGGCCACAAGGCTAGAAAGTGATAGTGCTGGGATTAAACCCAGGCCATAATCCAGGAGTACTTCTTACCAAGAGGAGCCCAGGAGCCCATTCTTGGTTCTCTAGGCAAACTAGGCATGCCTCATTTTCTCCCTTCTTGTCATTAATGACATATATTTCAGGGTCACGTTACACCTTTTAATTAAAGGGATAGAAACACTCCTGACTTCGGACACTCAGAGAGAAGGCCCTGTGGGAGGCATATCGTAGTGGATATTCTGCTGTTTCTAAGTGAATAATGTAAGTGAGGAAGGAAAAGAGACACTGAGGTTTTTGGGAAGAGAGCAGGGCCCCTGGCCAAGGGGGATGCTGCTCCTCCCCTTCTCCTGCCTGCCTCCCAGGCCTGCCCCCTCCTCTGTGGGTCCCTCTACTACCTGTTCTCCTCAGGGATGTGGAGTGCCATCATCTGCAGGGGCTCCAGGCACTGCACCACCCAGCCATGGCGCTCGCTCACCCGTTCCGTCTCCACCTTCAGGAAGCTGCTGGGCATGCGGCTCCAGAGCACGGGCTGGATGGTTTGGACGTCCAGCCGAGGTGGACACTGCGGAACTGGGTTCTTCTCTTCACTCTTAAATATGGCCGCCGACAAGGGCATCGCATTCTGGGGCAAGGCAGAAAAGGCATTCAAAGGGAAAGACAGGTGTACTACAGAGATGCTCAGTTGCTGGATAATGCAACATGGCCCACGATAACCAATATGGTGAGTATGAACTAAAGAGAGACAAATCAATCCGGAGACCTTTAAGGCTTTGCCAGCCTTAATTAAAACCTTGCATGATGGGTTATATTAACATTAAGTAATTCTTTCAGCACCCAGTACAGGGCCTGGGTGAGAATGGATTCCCTTGTTTTCTGGGGCTTAGAAAATTTTCCCCTAATGGTCAATGCTGCCTTCTTTTATCATAGCCATTGGATGAGGAGGCTGACCAATACCTTCAGCTTCCCAAGTTCAAACTGAAACAATGAAGTGCTCGTGGGCTGCAGGAAGACTGCTGGAAACACTTTGGTATTGGGCTCCACCTGGAAACCAAAACAAATGGAGGTTTGCTCAGAATTATAAAATCACAGATGGCTAAGTCATTGGGTGCATTCATCAACACCCTCATTCTAACCCTAGCTGAAACAGGACAACTCCCTGGCGGGTCATTCTCTACTCCTCAGAAATTCTGAGACCTGGTGCTTCTGGGAGTGCAGTCACTGCTCTCCACCTTATTCCTGCCCCCCGCCCCCCCCCTCCGCGCCCCCCCCCCCCCCACCGCGACTTGGGGCTGAACAATCCCACAGTCTTTCATTTTCTCTCACTGATAACAGTAGCCAAAATCTTCCTCCAGTACTCAGGACAGTCACACGTGGGGAGCTATTAACATACCACCAAGGGTAATGCCTGCTTTTATTCACGGAATGATGTGATTCCTGGCTCGTCATAGAGCAGGGAGACACCTGGCATGCAGGTGGCACCATCATTCGTCACTCCTGCCCTCAGGAAGTCATCACTGAGGGTGGTGCAAGGACTTCAGTGTTATTTCTGAAGGCAAAAAGGACTTTGGGGAGGCAAGCCCAAAGGGCGTCATAGGACAGGGCTTTTCAACCTTGGCACTACTGACTCTTTCGGCTGGGTGGGTAACTCTTTGTTGTAGGGCTGTCCTGTGTGTTGTAGGACAGATAGCAGCATCCCTGGCCTCCACCCACATGTCAGTACTACTCTCCACCCCCAGCATAGTCATGACAACTAAAAAAGTCTCTGTTGATTGCCAGATGTCCCATGAGGGAAAAGCACCCCCAGATGAGAACTGCTGTTTTATAGGCAAGGGCTTCCTTGAGATAACATAAAGAGGCTGCTTCCAGAACCTATCTCCTTTTCTTAGAACCTCTCCTTTTTCTTGGTTCCTCTGGACTTCTCTGTAACCCCCTTCTCTTTATGACTCTAGAGCTCACCTTAAATAGTGTAGGATTCACTGTCTTCCAGCTGCCACTTAGATGAAGTGTGTGAATTTATTTATGACAGTAGGGGCTCCACTTATCATCTGCCCATGTTGATGAGCTTTTTAAAAAATGTTTATTTGTTGAGAGAGAGAGAGAGAGAGAGAGAGAGAGAGAGAGAGAGAGAGAGAATCCCAAGCAGGCTCTACTCTCAGCATGGATCAATTTCACAACTGTGAGATCATGACCTGAGTAGAAATCAAGAGTAGGATGGTCAACCGACTGAGCCACCCAGACACCCCTGATGTAGGACCACTGATGAGACTTGGAGACCATGGAAACAGAAAGGTGACTTTAATTCTATCAACTAAAGTCCTTTGCCTTTAAGTAAATTCAGACATTAGGAAATTCTTGCAACTCTCTTGCAGTTAGGGAATGTTGAGTATCCTGGACACACTCTAAGGTGGCCCCCAGGGAGACACTCTCTCCTACAATCCCGTCCCCAGAACCTGTATCTTGTTTCTAACAAATAGAATATAGCATAAGGGTGTAGAGATTGCTACTCCCTTGATTTGGTTACGTTTTGTAAGACTGTGTTCCGGTAGACTGGAGAGAAGGTTCTCTACCTGGTGTTGGAGAAAGAAGCTACCATGGTGTAACAGAGCCTGTGAAAGGCTACATGACAGGAGATTTCAGGGGGGTTCATGGGACTGGGAGTGCCCCTGGATGCAGCCATCAAGAAAGGGACCCTGAAACCTACAAACACAAGCACCTAAATTCTGCCAACAAGGATAGGACATGCCTTGTCGGCATTGAAGATGGAAGAGGCCACGTGAGAAGGAATATGGACACCTCTGGGAAGGAAGGGGAGGGAAGGAGAAAAGAAAGCAAAGAAGAACGGACCTCAGAACCTTGGCCTATAACCACAATGGATCCTGATGACAACCTGAATGAGCTTAGAGTGGATTCCTCCCACAGCCTCCAGACAGAGGCAGCTCAGCCCAGCTCATGCCTTGACTTTGGCCTTGTGAGAACCTGAGCAGAGAACCCAAACTTACAGAACTGGGAAATAATAAATGTATGTGGTTTTAAGCTATTAATTCTGCGGTCACTTGTTAAGAAGCAATTAAAAAACTGAAACAGTGGCTTCGCAGCCAAGTTGGTCGGTTTGATAACAAAAACTTAGCAAGCACTTACTAGGTGCCAGGTCCTATGTCAAGCACGGGGACAGCAACAGGCATGACAGATGGCCTCTGTCCTCTAGGAGGTGACATTCTGGATGGGGAGCTTCCATTTTTTTTTTAAATTTATTTTTGAGACAGAGAGAGACATAGCATGAGCAGGGGAGGGGCAGAGAGAGAGGAGACACAGAATCCGAAGCGGGCTCCAGGCTCTGAGCTGTCAGCACAGAGCCCGATGCAGGGCTCGAACCCACAGACCGTGAGATCATGATCTGAGCCGAAGTCAGACGCTTAACCGACTGAGCTACCCAGGCGCCCCAAGGGGAGCTTCCATTCTAATGTTAGGAGCAGTGAGCCCAGATTTGAGGCTGCCGTGGAGTGCCATGAACCTTTTTTCTATTTAAGGTACCTTTTATCTCTGGCTGATCTCTTTTATCCTTGCAATAATAGACATTTTATTTCTGATCACGTGTGAAGGTCAGGGCATAGGAACTGGCCTGAATTGAAAGCTAACCCCTCTCGTAAATCTGAGTCTTGTAGCTGACTCTGTTCTCAGAGCAGTGTGGCTGGGGTGGCAATAACCGAGTATCTCTTGAACATACATTTTATTTCTCATTTCTCCCATGATTACGTAAATTAAGTGCGGCAGAAAGAGATTTTCAAACTGCACAGCAGTATTTAACGGGGAAGTCTAGAAACATGGTCTGAGAGAATCCTCCTCTCATTATTTTGGTCACTGGTCCTTTCTGAATAGAAAGCCAGTATATAAATATTGCTGCCCTGTTCCTCTTGAGATAATTGAAAAATGAAAATGGCTATGGCTGCAGAATAATAATCATCCCACTGCCGGGAGACCAGATGCATGGCTGGACACGCTGGTGTCTTGTCTGGAATGAAAAAGGGGTTGGCCGGGTGTGAGACACCTGAGGGCTCCTGTGCTGAGCCCTGGCACCATCCCATTCACGACAACATGCCTCTGGGCGGGACGCAGGACTGGGGCCACTGAGCAGGGAAATCAGGATTCGTACGCACGGAGTGGAGGAAGGCATCTCAGGAGGTGGGTTGGTGCCAGCGCGCAGCTGGGAGAAGACAACGGACCAGCCCAAAGTGACCTAGGAACTACTGGGCAAGTCAGGATACCAACAGCCACGGCGTCCTGTTGTCTGTTGTGACATTTCCTCCTGCCTTATGGGCTCTTCCCAGAGGCAGGCAAGTCACTGCTGCTGTGAAGGCCAGGGGCTGTTTATTTATTTATTTAGGGACTGCCGAAGCCCGACTAGCCTTCAGAGTTATTAGATGCTTTAGAGCTCTCTGCAGCTCAGGGAGGACCCTTCAGTCAAACTCATTTCAAAAGTTAATGGGAAAAAGCTAATGGATTCTGAAGGACGGCAGTAATGTATATAAGCATTTTCTCAGGGGGCTGGGGAGTGGGGAGTGGAATCATGAGAAAGCACCGGAAGAATAATAGGTTACTTTCTGCCTCAAAGCCTGGTTTTGCAAAGGCCTCTTGCTGGAAAGACAGGTCCCTCCGGCTGCCCAGCCAGGCTGTCGAGTGATGTTCTTACTTTTTCCCAGGAGGACAGGGAGGCACACAGACTGGCATGCATTGCAGGAGATGCAGAAGGGGAGGTGGCAGATCCCACCAAACCCAGAAAGGGTTTGGTCCATCCGTTCTTGGCCACCAAACAATTCAGACTTGGGGCTACTCCGTCTCTCCCCGCCAGATGCCATCTCTTCAAGCACAAGGCAGACAAATGGCTGCCAAGAGGCTTTCCAGCCTGGAGGCTATAACATGGGGCTGACTGTGGAATCTGGGGTTTTAGCCATTTACACAGTAGTGGGATGCTTTTCATCTGCTGTAGTTAGCTAAAGGTCCTTAAACACTGTGCATGTTACTGTTCTGGTCAGAAACCTTCAAAAGCTCCTCAATTCCTATCAATACCTCCCGGTTTTTCCAAATGAATTTCTCCCCCCCCCCCCCAAAAAAAAAAAAAAAAGTAGCTCCAAATGAATTTCTCCCCAATAACCGCAGAGGCCCACACTATGGTGGCCATTGTTCCTAAAACGTACCTTATGATTCCCTATCTCCATAAGGATATCTCCTGTGCCATTCTTTAAATCAAGGTTTCTCTGAAACGAATATTTCTCTGACCACTCTCAATGGAGAGAAGCTCTTCCTTCTCTGAACTCAGATGACACTCTTTGTCCACACATCTCTATTCTACCTTGGAGTATCAAATAGGTTTAACAGAGAAATTTAACGCCTGAAGTTAGCCTTTTCCAGATATGCTTTGTAGAACTCCAGACTTCTAGAAAACTACTATGTATGTTAAAGTAAAACAAAACAAGCCAAAAATGCTTTTGGTTATGTAATATGAGAAATGCCTGGTTAGACAGGTTTCTTTCTGAAGTATTTTTTCAAGTTGTCCTGCACAAATGTTCATTGCCAATGTCAGAAGCAGGATATGATATGTGGCATTTCCCAAGCTTACCTGGCCATCAAGGATGAAGATCCTGCTTAAGAGAGATAGGGCTTCTTGTTAATGACAGGTAAATCTACTTGTGTGTAACTGAGGGTTTTCCCCATAGTTCTATCAGAGCTTACAGTCAATGAAGCAGAGAAACACATTACTCATATAAATGCAGTTTTAAAAGATCCTGTAAGGAATTCATAAGGAATGAGAATAGCCTTTTTGCAAAAGGAATACACCTTGGCAAACGAGTCTGTTTTTAGGAGTCTGTATTTTGAGCACAGAAGTTTCCTAAAGCAAGGAGTATCTCTGCTCCCCTTTCAGATTTTGCATCTTATAGAGCACAGGTAACATAAAAGTTGCACAAGAAATGTTCATGGAATAGATGAATACCCTTTTAGAGACCATCACCAAAGAAAATCCTTCTTAGCTTGTAGAAAGATGACCAGGACATCTGATCAACCAATAAAGAACAATACTTTCCCCTATTTTCCCCTCTGTAGAAAACCAAGCCATTTTGTTCTTGTTTCTTTCCCTCGATGGCTTGTGAACCACGTGGGCTCCTCAACCCCATCTGCTGTGGTCGGGATGCTGATGGAGAAGAACGAGGAGCAGAGCCACAAGCACGCAGGCTGGGGATGCTGCTGTCTTGGCCACAGAGCCACCCTTACCTGATAGCAGGTACCGAGCTCTCTCCCATTGGCTGAGAAAGACAACATGCCCATCGCCAGATCCACGAGGCAGCCGATCTCCAGGTCCACGTTGCTCCGGCTTGATCTTTGCGAAGTGGCCACAATATCCCCGCCCCAGACCATGTAGCAGTTGCTGCGTTTCACGCTGGAAACCAGAGAGAGAGGAAAAAGCACAGAATCTGGACTGGGGCAGTGTGCAATCAAGGCTCAGGAACGAAATGCCCCAGAAACCTTCCAAAGAAGTTTTCCAGTCAGCACCCAGCAATTTTTTTTTCCTTAAACACATTCATCCAGCTTCATCCTAATTTTCTCAGACATGACCACTCAATTTAAGGATGTGGCAACCTATCAGAATACTTTGGTCCAGAGAGCACGATGTTTTGGTAACTGTCTCCCGGCTCAACGTCAATTCACCTTTCTGAAATGGATCATGGGGATGGTAGTATTCCCAACTCAGAGATCGGAGATGGGGGCACAGGGAAGGTGACCACCACGGAAAGATTTATACAGGGATTTGGTATAAGAGGCACAAACAAAACTCTGCAGTGTCAGTGAAAAAGGCTGTAACGCACTTGAAAACTCAGGCACGCATTCCTTAGGATGGCAGACTCAGGCTTGCTTGCAAACTAGGTCACAAGTGGTCTGATGCCCAACTACGTCCTTGACCTACACAACCTGGCCCTACCCTAGAGTTCTTCTCCCTGAAGTCTTCACCAACTACCAGCTTGGATGCCTTTCTTAGCTGGCTGTCTACCTACCCCCACCGTGTAGACTCCATCATAGGCATTTACATTCAAAAGCCAATAGTAATAACCAAAGAAAGGCACTAAGGCTCCAAAGCCTGACTCCTTAATTAAGAGATTTCAAATCCTGGGTAGGCTTTGGAGAAATTAGTGGCAGAGGTGATTCTCAGAGCCCGTCAACGTGGCTGTGGGCAAGAGACAGATGATTTGGTCTCCTTCTACTAAGCCCAGCCCTGATGTACAATGCCTGAGGAATCAGTTGTTTGAAGTACCATAAAGTGCTTTTTCTCAGGCTAAACAAGAGCATGACTCTCTACCTGTTGCTTTAATGCAGTCCCTTTAAACACCTAGGGTCAACCTGATTTGACCCTGGGAAGTTAAAGCTTTGATTAGAATTCTCCAAGGTTCTTTCCAGCTCTAGAAGTATATAATTTCCTCCCCTGAGACCAGAAATCCCCTTTGTCAACATACGCTCACCTCCTCTCCTACTCCCTCTCCTTTGGGGGACCAGTGGGGCCAGTTTCTCAGTGTGAATGACCCTCAGGCAGAGCCAGTGCAAACTGCCCCTTCCAACAAGTGACAGCCACAGCGAGATTTCCATACAGGTTAAACTTAAGCCATGCTATTACTGCCGTTCAGTGATTAGAGTCCCAAGTACATTGATGCCTACTGCAGAAGTCCATTGCTAACATACTGAAGTGGTGGGAACGTGAAGTGACATGCTTCGGTCATATTTTAAAGGGGCCAAATTTGAAATTCCTCAAAACATCAGACATTGTTCCTGTATTTACTTCTTATTGTGCAAGACAAAAAACTAAGAATTACTGAGCACCAACTATCTACTGGGTCTTGTTCCAGATGCTAACGAGTCACTTTTCAAAATAAATGTTGTCACTGAGGCTCAGATAAGTGAAGTCATCTGTCTGGTGTGGCACCATCAGCAAACTTGAGTAATAAACCCAGTTGGGATGGACACGTCAGCTTTTTGTTCTCCTGGCTCAAGAGCAAAGTCTTCTGACTTCAGTCAACTGCTTTCAAGTGCTTTCCTTACCAACCCAACAAGATATTGGATGCTGTTTGTAGCGTCTATTCTGGGTCTTGTAATGTATAAAGGACATTTAGTAATAGTAGTAATGTAATGTGTTTATTCAGTCCCTGGGTCAAGACATTGTTTTAGGCATTTTTCCAGTTATTTCCTCATTTAATCCTCCTATCACTCCATGAGACTGAAACTATTATCCTCATTTTATAGGTGAGGAAGTTGAGGCCCTGGAAGGCTAAATGGCCCAGGACGTCCTGGAACTCAGTTTAAAACCCAGGCAGTTTGCTTCCAGAGTCTGTGCTCTTAACCACCTACCCACAATGGTCCTGCACGATACAGTGATTATAAGTGACCTTTCTGGTCACCAGTGTTTGATGACCCGGTAGCATCTAAAGAACACTGCCTGCAAAATGTTCCTGACTTGGTAAGGATAAAGGTCAGCTTGCAAAACAACCTATTATATCTCTAAACATGTCTGTTTGGCAAAGACTCTATTAAGTCTCACTTGGGTGGAAGTAAGGCATGGTCTCCTGGGTCACCTCTGGGGCACTGCTGGCTGGAGATTCTTTCCCTGGTGGCAATCAACCCTCAACCCTCCTCTCCCCCCTCAATGGACCAGGGGGAAGGCCTGAGTGTACCTAAAACCTGCTTTCCCAAAAGATCTTTACGTTATTGTTCGTGAACTTGCTGTATCTCTTTTATGTTCTTTATGTTTTCAGACACTTCACATTCTTAGGATGAGGAGTTCTGAGTCTATCAGTTGCTATGTGATGTGGTGCATCTTTGTATTTCTTCTGAATTGACTTCTTTCAAGCACCCAGAGGTTTTTCTCTGTCTTGTTCTGATGTTGCCGAAATTGGGGCTTGCCCAGAACGCACAGAAGAGAAGTGTTTGAGAGGGGGCACAGACTTCCAGCTGTCCATTTGTATCTCCTACTCCTGGGTCATTTTTTTTTTAAAGTTTATTCATTTATTTTGAGGGAATGAGAGAAAGCAAGCAGACGAGCATGTGCGAGTGAGGGAAGGGCAGAGAGAGAGAGAGAAGAGAGAGGGGAGGGAGAGAATCCCAAGCAGGCTTTGCACTGTCAGCGCAGATCCCAACACGGGGCTTGAACTCACCAACTATGAAATTGTGACCCGAGCCAGAATCAAGAGTCGGACGCTTAACCGACTGAGCCACGCAGGTGCCTCCATGGGTCATGTTTGATACCGTGATGGAATTATCCTCCATTTTCACTAATACACTTCTGCCATAGTACTGCCTATTTAGTGAAGGATTTTAAGCCTGTGCTTCACTTTTCCTTTTTCATAGATACTGGGATGTTTCCTTCTTTTGGGGTGTTGGGTGGAAGGGAAAAGAAGACAGCTGCAGGGAGAGAGTGAGGAGCCTGGTGGCTGGCCCTGCCCACTTGGAAGCCCCCTTACCTTTCGTGGACCCGGCCTCTTTCATCCCCTAGAGTAACAGTCACTGTGCAGTTTTTACTCAGGTCAAACTTTTCGCTGTACAAGTGATAGTCCGGAGTGACCCATCCGACCCAGACGCAGGAGGGGTCCTGTCCAGCGAAGATGCGGATTGCATAGTAGCACTGCTGGGGAGAGACCACAGAGGGGAGTGAGTGGCCCCTGGTGGGGGGGCCAGACATGACAGAACAAATGCAGGAGCCCACGTGGCCCTCCTTCCTTAAAAGGCACACACTGCTCTAGAGCTGGACTGCACTACACTCCAGACTTACGACAGGCTAACTAGAGAATCTGCCTTCCCTATTTTTCCCTTTTGTGTGTGCTTTAGCATGGAGACAATCGAGCATTTAACCTATCAGGGGCAGCCGTTCAGAATGGCCAGCACAGAACCCTCACCCTCTCCTGGGCACTGCCCTTGCCCTCAGAAGAGAATAGTTGACAACTTCTGCTGCCCTTTCCACTTCCACAGGGACGTCCAAAGTATTTTTTGTGGTTGTTTTGAACGTCTTAAAAAAGATGCTGTAAAAGCAGCAGCTCACATGGTGGCCGAAGGCGCCCTGTGTGGCCATCAGGCTCAACGACAGGCAGTATTGAGAATTACAGCAGTTATTGGCTGGCATCGCTATCTGAAACACCACGCTATGACACTAGCTAAACCACGAGGTAAGTGACTGCTTCATCACGTGCCTTGTGAAATTGAACACATTTATTCTTAATGAAGTTACTTTTATTTGGAGCCTGTTGTATTTTTTTTTTTTTTTTTTTTTTTTTTGATTAGGAGACAAAAGGGTCAGCCAGTCAAACGGGGGCTTGAATCTCACCGCCAGCAGCTATTAACTGTGTGCCTTGGGCAAGCCATTTGTCCTCTATGTGTTTCAGAGTGCATAATATGGTCCCTCTTGTGGGGATGCCGTGGGAATTAAGTGGGAAGGTGACTCAATGCACACAGTGTAGTACCCTGCACTTCCCGTGACTTCCTGATGATAGTTAACCTACAAGCTTGTGGTTGCAGGATAAGTTTATAGAAGGGATGCCATGGGGGGTGCCTGGGTGGCTTAGTCGGCTAAGCATCCGACTTTGGCTCAGGTCATGATCTCGCAGTTTGTGAGTTTGAGACCCATGTTAGGATCTGTGCTGACAGCTCAGAGCTTGGAGCCTGCTTCACGTTCTGTGTCTCCCTCTCTCTGCCTCTCCCCCACTCACATTCTGTCTCTCTCTCCCCCCCAAAATAAACAAACATTAAAAAAAGTTTTTAGAAGAGGTGACATGCATTTCTTGCAAAGAAACGTTTTTTGTCAGGTGCTAAAGAAGGATGAGAGAAAGAAAGACATTATCAAGTGTTGCTTTCTGACTACTGTCGAGCTATATAGAAAAGAGACCAACATCAGTTTCCATCATCTGGACCATTCCCTGCTCATACTTCTCACTTGATTGCTTTCAACATTATTGCTGGCACTGCTCAGAGACATGGGAGAGTTGATTCACAGAAGTTTACACACAAGAGCAAACAAGAGGATTAAATTAAGGAGCCCCCCCCCCCCCATGTTCATTTCAATCAGAAAGGCAGTACTGGTCCCTGGTGGCAACTGGGCACAAGTACACCATGATGCACAATTAGAGCTCCAGGTGGAGCTTCTCTTTTGTACTAAACAACTGTCTTTCTTTTCCCCATTTGAGAAATGTTGGAGTTGTGTTCTGGAAGCATCAAGATGGATATTAAAAGGCACAGTAATTGGCAATTAAGGAGGATCTCTAGATAGATCTTTGCTGTAAGGGGCATATTCCCAGGCACAACAAAGAATCGAATCATGAAAACCATAATTGAGAACATTTACTTACTGTTGTTGTATGAGAGAGTATTTCTTGCATCTGTTTCCTGGGGTGGGGGCAGGGGGAGGAGATAATCCATGTTTTAGTTATTCAGCTGTACAGAGAATTCCACAATTCAGACAGGCAATTAATCTACCTTTAATGATGAAGGCAAGGTTAGAAAACTATTTTCTATACACGAGTGATCCCAACTGGTCTTGGGACTTGTGCATTTGTAATCTGCTACCATAAGCCAGGACTGTGACTTGTTACTCTTGTCTCTCAGCCCAGATGGTAAGTGAGAGCTAGGGAGCGGTTGAAGAGACTGAAATAACATAGGCAGGGATACCTCTCAATACCTTGTCCTGTTCTTTCAAGCAGCTGTACTTGTTTAAAGTTGGGTAGATACTGAAACCCTAGAGGCAACCCAGACAAGACAGCTCTAGATAGGCAGACATACATCGATGATTAGAAACAGACATTAAAAGAAAGAAATACAGCAAGGAACATATATATTCCTTATCAGGAGGGAAGAAGTCTTAGTACTCCTAAGTCACATAGCTGCTGGGCTGGACACTGGCCACAGTTATACAAAGACAGTAGTATTTGCCTTGAGAAGCTTTTAATTTCACAAAGGCAACAATTGCACCCTCTTATGCACCTTCTATTCCAAAAACATAGGATTTGTAGGCTGCAAGGAGGCTAAGGACCCAGAGGGCTCAGCAAGAGTGCAAACTTTTCCCCTGGATGTGACCCTGTTTAGCTTGACTGGTCCTCTAATTATGCACTGCACAAACACACACATGCATACCTGACTGAAAGTGGAGAGAACCCTACCCACGTGTTCCAGTTGTACCCGGATGAAATAGGGGACACCTGAGAGGCTCAGCTGGTTAAGTGGCCAACTCTTGATTTCAGCTCAGGTTATGATTCTATGGCTGTGCGATCGAGCCTCACATTGGGCTCCACACTGACCATGGAGCCTGCTTGGAATTCTCTCTCCCTCTCTCTTTGCTCTCTCTCCTGCCCCTCCTCTCTCACTCTCTTGCAAAAATAAATAAGTAAACATTAAAAAAAAAAAGAGGGCGCCTGGGTGGCTCAGTCGGTTAAGTACCCAATTTTGGCTCAGGTCGTGATCTCATGGTTCGTGAGTTTGAGCCCCGTATAGGGCTCTGTGCTGACAGCTCAGAGCCTGGAGCCTACTTCAGATTCTATGTCTACCTCTCTTGGCCCCTCCCCTGTTCATGCCCTGTCTCTGTCTCCTTCAAAAGTAAACATTAAAAAAAAAAAAAAAAGAAAGAGAAGAAACAGAAAAATGGAAAGCCAACTTTACAGCACACACGATGAGCACCTCTGAGAGTGGGAGGCCTTGCCCTCACCTTTTCTGGAATGCGTCACTGTCCAAGCAGGGGCTGTGGCTGAAGGAGGAGTGGCATTCGACGGGCATGCTCAGGCGTAGGTAGATCATGTTGGCATTGCTATTCTGTGTGCCGAATGTCTTGTGGGTCACCTTGAGGCATGGAGGGCTGTCCATAGTGCCATCTATCCTCACAACCTGGAAACACCATGGGTCCTTACCTGACACACCTGATGGCCCGACCTTGACCTTGTCCCTCCTTCCTTCATTGATATTTCATATGTCATGGCTTTCTGTGAACTATAAAAGTTGTCACCAGTGATAACCAAACCTTATTCTCACTGTTCCTCGGATCCTGCTCCATACAAAATAACAGATCTGCCTCTGGCTAGAGAAATTAAAGATTTAAAAACACGCTCATTGGGTTTTCTGCAAGATCAAGGGTGGCGAACAGGTATAACAGAGGTGGTGGTATCTGAATGATGCAGCATGGCATCTGCTGGGGATGACCTTTCAGTTCAGGGGGTAAGTAGCTCAAGAAGAAGATGCTTCCAAAGATTTCCTTTGTCAGTGGGCAAGTGGCTATTTAAGGAAAAAGCAGAAAGCCCAAAGCTTGACAAGACACATCACAGCTCCCTTGGAGGGGTTGTCTCCCACCCTGTGCATTTCTCAGCCCTGCCCCAATCACAGCCTAAGGGTTGAAGTGCCTGTAAATACTGGGGAAATTCCCAGGGTGCCTGGATGGCTGAGTCAGTTAAGCGTCTGACTTCAGCCTAGGTCATGATCTTGCAATTTCTGAGTTTGAGCCCCACGTCGGGCTCTGTGCTGACAGCTTGGAGCATGGAGCCTGCTTCAGATTCTGTGTCTCCCTCTCTCTCTGCTCTTTCCCTCCTCATGCTCTGTCTCTCAAAAATAAATAAATGTTAAAAACATTTTTTTAAGTGACAATAATAATTAAAAAAATACTGGGGAAATTCCCAGCACTGGGGCACAGCATCTCAAGGGGTGGGGTTGGAGGAGGAATGATCAAAACTGGGTTTTTTAAAATGTGTGATAGGGGGTGCAGAGGAAATAAACTAAGAAATAATAAAAATAACAACAACAACAACAATAATAACAATAATAGTAATAATATTTTTCTTAGGTCTAAGCATTCTAGAGAATAGTTCCTATCCTGGGGTGAGTGTGCTTACATATTTTCGTGTGGTTTGTAGATGGTTCTAATAGGGTCTCTAGACTCCATCCGTTTGTCAAACAGGTTCATTAGTTCCAAAAGTTTATGAGCCAGCTTTCTAAGGTGCTGATCATCAGGTAAGAATCAGAGAAATCAAAGTCTCTGCTATTTAAGACTATGGGGACAAGTAGAGGACTAAGTGTTGGTGCCTATTGGGTTTGCATTGGAAGGTCAGTTAGGAGAACTTACCGCCAGGTGGAAGCAAGCCACTGCATCTTGCCTCAATGGAGCTGATCTATCTGACTTTGCATCAGCCCCCTCACCCATCTCCTCACCCCCCATGAAAAAACCACTGTGGGCACAGGCAAACGGAGCCACGTAGATGTTCACCCAGCACCTTCATCAGGCTTCTTACAACCTCTGGCTCTTCCCTACTCCCTCCTACAAGATGGGGGCATCATAATCAACTACTACATGTCGGTCTGAAATGCTGGAAGCAGAAACTATCTGGGTCTAAAAGACATTACATTAGGAGCAAGAATTCTGTCTAGGACATATCGTCTCGAGTATCAGTAACAAACGCTCTCAGGAAAACAACAATTAAGGTCTTTGGATACTGTATGGATATTGCCACAGCAATGCAGGAACATCTGGAGGATACACAGTAGCCCAAAGGCTTGGGGACTGATCTGCAAGGATGGACGTGCGAGGTGGGCGCCATTTGTAAGGTGCCACTGGGCTGCCCCGGTGAAGGTGGCCACGATTACAGCCCTGAGCGCCAGCCGAGGAGGTGGCTGGGAGGCTGCCAGGGCATGGACTTAGGTAAGCAGCTGCCTGTTGACACAAGCATTAGCAGGAGCTTAGGGCCTTGGCCCACCTGCCCTGCCGGGGCCAGCCACAACGTGTAACATTACCTCTATGTGCGGATGATCCTTTGGCACGTTGACAAATGTCGGGAGGCGCTTGCTGAACCACATCGCCACGTCTCGGTTCATGTTGACAGCAAAAGGCTCAAAGCCCTCTTGGAGGCCGCACATGGTATAAAACTTGAAGGTACTGGCATCCATCCCAAGATTCATGCGGCCGATCTGAGACAGTCCCAGAGAGCAGATGGGCACGAAGCCTGCAGAATGGCGGGGGAGAGCCTGCTTCAGCCCATGGGACCAGCCTGGAAGCTGTGAGGGAGTCAGACCCTGGCTTATTCAACAGCTCTGAGTCCCAGTAGGAAACAAGGGACACCATCCTTGGTCTTTCTTCCTGGCACACAGACTCCAACAACAGGAGGTCACACGGAGTCTGTGGCTGCTGCTGGTGTATGGGGAAGATACCTGAATTTGGTTCAAAATTATTTGGGTGGGGGGAACCATCATTCAGCCTAGATTATTCTTTTTTTTTTAATGTTTATTATTTGAGAGAGAGAGAGACAGAGTCAGAGAGCAAGCAGGGGAGGGGCAGAGAGAGAGGGAGACAGAATTGGAAGCAGGCTCCAGGCTCTGAGCTTCTAGCAAAGAGCCAGACACAGGGCTGGAACCCACAGACTGCAAAATCATGACCTGAGCTGAAGTCGGCCGCTTAACCGACTGAGCCACACAGCCTTAAGATTATTCTTAAGGTGTTAATAAATATCAGCTGGAAAAGTAAAACCAGTAAGAGGATAAGTAAAATTCTTTACCTATGCTTTAGTTAAAAGTGAGATTAGGCCATGGGAAATTTTAAACACTGCCCCAAACGAAACAACACAAGAAGCCTCAAGAAGGACTTAGTACCCAGGGGTGCCTGGGTGGCCCTGTTGGTCGAGCGTCCGACTTGGGCTCAGGTCATAAGCTCGCAGTTCATGGGTTCGAGCCCTGCATTGGGCTCTGCTCAGAGCCTGGAGCCTGCTTCAGATGCTGTGTCTCCCTCTCTCTTTGCCCCTCCCTGCTCATATGCTGTCTCTCTCTTTCTCTCAGAAAAATAAAAACATTAAAAAAAAATTTTTTTAAAGGACTTGGTGCAAATAGCCTAACGTCTCAGTGCCTTCCAGTGAAATGAGGAGTCTAACAGTTCTTCCCGTTTTGAGTCTAAGAAGTTTTACATGCTAACAACGACTCTGTTGGTTTACAAAATACTATTTACAAACTGCCATACCCCCAGCCTGCTGTTGTGGCCCCCACCCGAGCAGGAGGTGACACTTCTAGCAGGAGCCATGGGAAGTTCCTTCCTCCCCTCCTATGGCTACTGTCTCTTTCCAAGTCACTCCTGCATCCCATCATGTTAAAAAACTGCCATGCAGAATATTCCAAAGCAGAGGTTCAAACTGTTTGCTGTTCTTGTTTGTGGGCTATTTATAAATCATAATTGTGGACCAACAAATCAGCAGGGCTGGGAAAGCACTAATTATCCCTAGAGCACTCGGCAAGGGAGGAAGGGCTCTGAGGCCGGTGGCTAACACAGGGACTGGAGCCCCCACAAAGAAAACTGATGTCACTCCTAAGACAGGAGTGTTTATTTCAGGGGAAATTTAAAGGCCAACTTTGGGAGAATTTACATTCCACAATAAGAGGTTTTGTCCATAGACATCAAGGACAAAATTCACTCCTAGAGTCCATGCTTATGTATCATTACCTAAGTCACAAAGTGTCTATGTAGACGAGCCACATACGTGAAAAGTGAATCCTGCACAAGCTAAGAAACTACGAACTCATTTAGGACACTATTTGATACCATCTAATATCATTTCAAATAAAAGAGCTTTAACATAATGCTAGCAGAATAAGGGTGATGTTTATACAGAAAGCCTCTGCTCCAACACACGGAGGACTGAGAATACACCAGTGGCCAGGCCCCTAGGAAGGTAGATGGGCAGGTCAGATAAGCACCCACTCATGCAACCTCCAGAACAGGTTCTATGCTTCTGGCATTTTTGCGACTGGAAACCATCTCCTTTCTGCAGACGGGGATGTCTATAATTAAGGAACCCTTGGAAATCTGATTCCAGTGTGGAATGAGCATTGCTTATTAGCAACATTTCTTGGGTCCCCACTGAGACAGAGGGCTCTGGTTTGCACTATGAGAAGATGTAAAGGAAGGAAACTATCCTGATCCCAAGGTGCGTATACAAACAGGACAAAACTGGACTAGAGAGCAGTGAATGTTCTGCTGTAAAACACCACTGCTCCCATGACCGCACTTTGGTTTCTGCTAAAACGGGTAACATAACCCAGAAAACCATCACTATAGCGGTCTTGGAGCCATGATCATGAAGCAGCACAGCCCTGAGGTAAGCAGAGAAAGGGCATCTCAAGAAAACCTGTCTTCTCTACTGACTTGAGTGGTGGAACGTACGAGCAGTAGTCACACAAGCCTAAGTGGGAAGAAGCGGGGCTGAATGAGTACTTCGGAATAACTCAAGTCACAGGAGTAACTTCCTAGTCACAGACCCACTGGCAACGGGAGATACATGCAGAAGGAAAACAGGTAATGTTTGCATGAGGCCTTTTTTTCTGTGGGGCTTGGGCTTCTCCCCATTCCTAAGCTACCAGCAAAGCAGACAGCACTTTACTGAGGACAGAACTGGAGACTTGAGGAGCTAATGGACATGACCAAGGTCATGAGAAGGGCAAGTGACAAAATGGGACAAGATCCCACACACTCTGACTCATAGGTCAGCTGCCAGTCAGTGTGCAAGAGAAGGGGGGGGAATGTTCCAAGGGATGAGTGCCCCAGCTTTAAATAGCAGCCATATCCCAGGGCAGAGTCCCATCCCTCCAGGGCAACAGCCCTCTACACAGGGTCCAGCTAAACAGAGCACAAGAGAAGGCATGGCCACAGTGGTCATGGATGTGACAGCAGTGGGGGAAAGACTGTTGGGCACCTTCATGGGACCAAGTGGGCATAGCCACGACAGCTCTGCAACACAGCAGAAAAGAAGCTAAGTCCAAGGTTTGGGTCAGAAAACAGAAAACCGAGAAAGGACCAAGAGCAAAGATAAATCCTCATAAGGTGCCAGCACTTTCTCCAGGGGAAGAATACTTGATATATTCAGCTGATAACTGAACCCAGTGAATCAGTTCCCTCCACCTGGCTGAGAGGCTCTAGCTGATGATCTTTCCATTCCTGAAAAGTCCTTTTCATGAGGCATTAAAATGTCATGTAACTTTCTAATTCTGCCTGGTAGATAACGGTGGGGGGCGGGGGGACGATGATAAACCACAACAGCTAATGTTTATCAAATACTTTCTAGGTGTTGGGCACTGGGCTTAGCGCTCTGCTGATTCGGCTCACTGTTATGCCCATTTTGCAGAACAGGAAACTGAGGCTTAGCAAACTGGGTAACTTGCTCGAGGTCTGTCACCTGGTAAGCATGCAGAGCCAGCATGTGAAAAAAGCTGCCAGAGAAGCGGTCCAGAGCAAGTAACTGGGACTGAGGCCAGGATGCCTGGCTTGCTAATTCTTATCTATAGTAACTTGCTTTGTGACTTTTTCTTTACTTTTCCTAAGTGTTAATTAGTTGAGCAGTTTGCCTCTAGATAAAGCAACTGCAGACCCACAACCACCAACCACTGTAGGCTCCTTACACGAAAAGGGCTACCTCTCAAGCAGCCACATGGCTTCCTGGAGTAAATCTGGATAACAAGGTCCATTTGGTAAGGCCACATGGCGTTCAAGTGAGCAATGACTCTCACAAACAGGGGTTTGTACTTTGCACACAAATCGGTTAACCCCTAGCTTCAAATGAGACTGGAGAAGTAAGTGGACAGAAAAATAAAGGGGAAAAGAAATGCCCCTCCACATATGCAGCATCATAGATGCAATGTGGTAACGTTTTTGAAAAGGTCGGAGGAGAAGACTTGCACATAGCCTTATCTTGAACCAGGATATGCATGGAGTTCTTGTTCCAGGAGAGGAATGCCAGAACACAGACATTTACATCCTGCCGAGGACTCCAGGTTCCAGTAAGTTTTGTATCACGAGGCCTCCTGACTAGTTCTGTGATTAAAAAGAGGGAGAGCCAGGGGGGCATGTTTCAATTATTCAGGACCCTGGAAAGAAACTGGTTCCCTAGAAAATCTAAACCATGGCCCCGGTGTCAATCCATTTTAAAGCTGTGGAAAGACACGAGAGCAGCTCACTAACAGTAAAGGAAAAACGAAATCGTGGAAAGAGCTGGTTAGATGAGTGCCCAGGCCCCTCCTTGGTGTTTCTGAGAGTCTCACCACAGTAGCATGTGTTTTACCCATTCGTTTTCATTTCTTGCTAAGCCTCCTAAAGATGGAGTCCAAGGACAGCCCGGAGGTAGTCACGAGACTTGCAGCAAATGCTGCATGTTCCCTGCTCCAACCACTTTCAGAACCATAGCACCCATCTGGAGAGAGAACGGCAGGGACCCCTTGGAACCAATGTGGCTTGCATGTGGATGGCAGTGACGCCTCCCGCAGGTAGGTTTCATCAGCCACCTACGGAAAGAGCTGCCAGCAGAGCTGGGGGATCTGTTAAATCCTGATGGGCCAATGGCAGGAACAGCCCGGGAGGCTGTCCCTGCAGACACCGAAGCTCTAATGGAGCAGTTTGTCCCTCAGGGGAGTGCCTGGCAGAGAGGCAGCACAGGGGACCAGCAGTAAAGCCTCATTCAGACGCCACATTCTGAGGTCTAACAGGATGCTCAGAATCGTATTTTCTTCTCCTCTAAATGGAATAAAAGAGAAGACTGATCGCAAAGGTTTCACCAGGGAAGCTTCTGAGCTTTCAGATGCTATTAGGTGACAATGCTGAAAGCTGTAATGGTCCAAGGCAGGGATCAGAGTAGGGAACAATGATGAGGACAATTCTAATGAGGCAGATAAGAGTATATCAACTCAGGATGCAGAAGAGGACAGAGGTAACAATTTATAAATAAGCCAGCGGAAAACAGCCATGAATTAGAATGCTTGTCCCCACTCTTTCACCAAAGGACTGGAAACTTCCCACCAGCACAACTATCACTTCAGGAAGGGCCTGAATCAAGGCTGGGATGCTGGTGACCAGAATAGAAGCACATAGGGAATTTTGCTTTATGGAGAGATACTGTGTACAAAATGCTTTGTTTTCAACAGATGCTTTTCCTAACAGCTCCAGGCAAGAATCGCTGCCTCTTTCCCCCTTATGCAGAGAGCAGAGAGATGCTAGAAGGGTTATTCTAGGCCTCTGGACTATTATTATCAAAGAATGGCATGGCGACTTCCTTTCAACTGTCCTTCTTCAGACTCCTGAGCCATCACAGAAGTGAAAGAGCCTTCCAATTAACCTTGTCTCTGTGTTATTAAAGTGCAATACAATATTACAGCATAATATGTGAATATATACAATTCTATTATAAAATAGCTCGCTAATAATAGACTTTGTTATTCTGAAGGTCAGATCATGTCCCTGTACACAAAGGGCCCAGGAGGCATTTTTTTCAATACAACACAGATGATCTCTAAAAGCAAAGTTACCCTCAAAACATCCCTCTTCTTTACAGTATTCCTCTGCTGAAAGCCTCCAACAGCTCCCATGCCCCAGAGAGTGAAGTCCAAGGGTGCTTGGCCCAGATTAGACAGCACAAATTTCTTGAATGTAAATACCAAGTCTTGGTATTTGAGACTGTCCTCTGTACCTTCTCTATCTTTCCAGTTTCGTCTTTTATAAATTCCAGACACAAATCTTCCAAACTCTCCCACCCTTTCCTGAAGTTTCCTGATCCCACACTATTACTCACACTACTCATACACTAGTATTATTACTGCAGTTATATTCCCAGAGGGGAACACCCTGGCTCCTTTGAGGTGGGCATCTGTCATATTCTTTATTTAACATCCAGTTTTAATACTGCATTTATGGAATTGCCATCTGTATTAGTCGTTTGCCATTTCTAACCTACTGCCTTGAATTATTACCTTTTCAGAGTTATGTGTTATTTATTGTTACAACTAGAAAATGAGCCCCTTATGGGGCGCCTGGGTGGCTCGGTCGGTTAAGCGTCCGACTTCGGCTCAGGTCATGATCTCACGGTCCGTGGGTTCGAGCCCCGCGTCGGGCTCTGTGCTGACAGCTCAGAGCCTGGAGCCTGTTTCAGATTCTGTGTCTCCCTCTCTCTGTGACCCTCCCCTGTTCATGCTCTCTCTCTGTCTCAAAAATAAATAAACGTTAAAAAAAAAATTAAAAAAAAAAAAAAAAAGAAAATGAGCCCCTTAACACTGCTATGGCTTGTATTTTTATATATTTTGGACCACTGCTTTTCATGCTTTCATTTGTATGCAAACCCCTGGGGTCTGTTGCCACTAGTTTCTGGTCCACTAGGTCTGGTATGGGACTTGAGATCCTGCATATCTAACAAGTGGGCCACACTTTGAGTGGCAAGGCTTTGAACTTCACGTCTAACTGCACAACACACAAGATTCTTATCCCTTCCTTATGTGGAGCCAAAGCCTCATAGGTAAGTCAACTCCCCTAGTTCGTACACAGTAGAGCCAGGACAAGTTTCCTCCTCCTTGGACTCTTTCTACCTTAGGGAGCTACTTTCCTAGGGGATGAGTCTCAATCTTCTAGTTCTTCCTTTTCCTCCTGGCCTCAAGAAGAGAGCACTGCATGTAGTGGGTACCAGGCAGGTATCTGTTTTCTAAGAACCATGTCAGAAGGCGGATATTCTACGCTGCCCTCAGGTCCACGTCCCCATTTCCTCTACTTTGCCTCTGAACCAGCACAGAAACATTTCTTTCTGCTGGTGACCTCTTTCCCAAATGTCTCCAAAACCACGAATCTTTAAGGCCTTGATTTTAAACCTTTTTGGCAGGCATTAAAACGTGACCCCACCTGGCTTTAGTCATCCTGTCTTTCTAGGAAAATACACTCAATTGCAAGCTTTCTGTTTCCCTAAATACTTGGCTCTTAGAAAAATCTTTGAAGTTCTCTTAGAGTACAGTTATATACAGAAAAGAGGTGTCCATAAAAATCATGAAAGTGACTTATAGAAACTCTGTTAGTAGAGAATTGTTTAAAAAAAACTCTTAGTAGAGATTGTTAAAAACTCTGCAAGTAGAGAATATTTATTTATTATATATATACAGTGACACGTATTTCTGCTGCTCTCACCTATGTAGTTCTATTCTTTTTAGCTTTCTTGGTGAAAAAGGTTTCTTTTTGTATAGTGTTGGAAATTTAGAGCCAGCCAGAGCCCTCATCATTTAGAGAGAGGGAGATGAAGTTTAAGTCCACCCAAGATGTCCTAAGTGGAGAGCAGTAGAGACAGGAGGAGAGTGGCCTCCCACCTTCTCGACTATTCTGCCTCATCCCCATCTGTCATGAAGATGGCAGTGACACAGCGTCAAGCATAGGGATGTACGTACAGCGGGCACTAAGTCACTGCTGGAGAGTTTTATATCCAGGAAGGATGTTGGAACTTCTTACCGTCTATTTGTCTGGTATAGACGAAGGCAGCGAAGCCCAGAGACGTCAAGCCGAGACTCTCTGGGAGCCACAGCTTGTTAGGAGCGAGTCAGCTGACTCAGAGTCCAGTGCTCCTTCTCCTATATGCAGCCAACGTTTGCATATAACGTAGTGAAACAGACAGGAAGTAAGCGCCAATTGCTCCTTCATGTAGCTGGAAGCACCGTTCTGACTGACGTCTATTCAGGGCCTTTAATAAGTGCAACTGTGCTTGGGTTTCAGAGCATGTTTGAATTTCAAAATAAATTATATTTCATTCCAGGGAACAGCTACGCCCAACTTTTGTGTTTCAATGGTTCTCATCAAAGCATCAAGTTCAATTACACAAACATGCAGACTGACATTTCAAATCAGAATGAAAGGACAATTCTTTAATTCATTGTGTTTTCTATTCTGCCAGGGACATGAGTCCACACGCAATTAGCATTTCGTTTGTAATGCTGGGAAACTTTAACATGCCATGCCGCAGGACAGGGAATCACAGGAGAGCTTCTTAGTTAATCTGGAAGTTCAGAACTGACATTTATACCAACTATTGCCATGCTCTTGACTCTTCAAAAATGACAGTAAATGGGTTAGTCTTCACCACCAGGGTTTTAAATATGTAAAGGATGGCCCACCCTAAATAAGGAGGCAGATGAGCTCACCCAGCTCTCCCTGGATTTTCCCTGAACTCATGGAGCTGGAACGAGGGGGCGGGGGGGATGGTAGACTTACCATTCTCAATCTCATAATCAGCAAAGGCAAGTTCAGAGCCTTTGTTGGTAATCAGCAGCTCCCCATTCAGTGTGAAGATCATTGAAGCATCATCAAGGTTAATCATACATCCAACCACATCTCCTGGCTGCCACGTACGTCCAAAATACCCACTGCCTTGATGCCAACGCTGGCCCTAGGAAATAAGACTCCAGAGCTTAGAGAACTGGAGGTCCTAAAAGCTCCCATGCAGCTAAAGAAATGCCTCCATGAGGAATTTCTCCTAACTGGTACCTGGTCTCTACAAAGTACTCACCTCTCTACCAGGGACAACTCACAGGGAGGAATGATCTGTCTTACAAATAAATGAAACTGAGTTACATAGGCTCATCAGAAAAGGTAGCCACAGTCTCCCAACACCCAATCAGCTATGACAGCAAACAGAACTCTCTTGAGGACAAAGTGGTAAGATTTCCTTACATACTAGCTGCAGTGTGTTCTGGGAACCTCCTTCAGAATGGAGGCAATGGGCTCAAGTTCAAGGGCAGGTATGGAAGTTACAGAAAGGACTTGGGTGTATAGTCTTCCCCTATACCAGAGCAAAAAGCAAAGTGACAATCACTAGGTAATGATCACTCAATGACCTAAATTAGCCAGTGACGGTGGTGACTCACTTGGAAGCCAGAGATTCAGACACTCAGAACTTCCAATTGCTATGGAAATGTTTGGAGAAGAAAAACTCTGGGGACATGTGGACACGACCCAGACTCACCCTGCTGCCTTCAAACACAAAGGCTTGATCATCGGCTCCCAGCTCAACATCAGGCCGACAGCCCGGCCTGGCCCAGCCAACGCGCATGTCTCCTCCGGTCACCACCTCAAACTCAAAATACCACTTTCCAGATCTCACTGCGTAAGACCGCTCTACCCGGAAAAATCGAATTTTATCTATGCTGACTTTCTCCACAGCTGGGTCAGCTATTGTAAGAAGGAAAGGAGCAGAGGGGACAGGAAGTAAAGAGAGAACACAGGCCTTTAATAATTAGGTAGCATTCCTTACAAGAATTGCACAACAACAAAGACTGACAGACCTCCTGCTACCCAACATGGCATTTTGTTCATAATACAATCATCACCATGATCATCATATCTTAATCAGAATACAAGGTACATTCACTGAGTGACTACTTTCTGGTAGATCCTTTAGAAATGATATCCAGCAACAATTCTATGAGGTCAGTTAATACGGTCTTCATTCCACAGATGAAAAACTGAGGCTTAGAAAGGTTTACTTGTTCAAAGTCACAGAGCCAATAAACGGAGGAAAGTAAGGATATGAACCCAGGTCTGTCTTACCCCAAACCCATCCTCTTCATTACTTATAATAGTGACCTAATTTGCCTCTAGTCCCTCATTGGGTTTGGGATGCCAATGACATGTTCATCAGTTGTGGGCTGGTGATTTTAATGAGTTGTAGAAGTCAATTTAGAGATGAGATGACCTGGCCCAAAAGTAAGCTGAGAGTCACATGTTTGGTAAATAAGAGAAATAAAGATTTCTCGGTTTTGTGACTAAATACCCCCAAAAGCTCAGCCATGCTGGAGGATCGCTTATTCCCTCTGGGACTGGGTCACAGAAGTGCTCACCATACAAACTCATCACACAGTTTAAACATGGTTCTTTCTCCTTCCTCCTCCCCTCTCTTGTTAAAATACACCATTCTGTTTAGTGCTCTTTGGTACCAATATCATTTCTAAGAGTACATGTTAGACTTGTTCAAAGTCAGCATATCTGCAGAAGTAACATTTCAGTCGTCTGGGACCAGAATGAACAATCTCAACTCGTTACCTAGTTCTTGGTCTGACGGCTCAATGTTATAGCCATAACCAACAAATGTGCGAACAGCTTCACGAAGGCTGTCCCTATTGGACTTCTTCGTACGCTCATCCAGTAATGCGTACGGCACCAGCCGGGGATTTCTTTTGTTCTTCAAATCCTACATGAAGCCAGACAAAAGAGGCTCTGAGAAAATATATTTCATCTTTACCAAGAGCTTGTCCACCTTATATGTTCTGAGCCACCATCCCGGCTTCCTCATATCCATCCACCAGCCCTTCCCCCAGCACCTTGATATTTAGCAATATACTCATTTACTACTTCTCTTCAGGATTAAATGAATATAAATGGCAAGTTTCTGCTATTAAAAACACATTTTAATAATGCCAGCCTGTGAATAAAGTGAAGTATCCTGAAATTGGTTAGAAACCTCTACTCCCAAGGCAAGGCAGGTGGGGATTCACCTAGTTATTCCCCTATGGAAGATCATGCCGTGATTCAAACCATTAGAGTCTCCTCACAACAGTCTCTTAACAGAGAAACAAGATAGATAAACACCTATGTTCACAGAGAAGCATCAGAAAAGGTGGCAGTGCCACAGTGGGTCCATTTCATTATAGAAGGCACACATTTGTATTGGAGACCTCCTCAGTTCCTTAGGGAGTACTAAGAACACAACGGCCAATGACTGCAGTGATAAGTCATCATCAACAAATATGCCTGCCATGCTGTTTTGAGTCTCCCTTACCCCATTCTGCCATGGTTTCCATAGTTGTGGTCTTCTTGGCTTCCAGACATGTGCAGAGTTGGAGACTCAGGCATAAATAAACAAGTGTACATACAACTACCCCTGACCTTCCCTGATGGTACCCTGGATACTTAAGGAAATGAAAGAACACTAAAGGAGAGTTGGTTTGTCTCTAAACTCCATCTAATTCCTTGCCAGGCCCTGGTTCTGGGGCTGTCTCCTGTGCAAGCCAAGGACCCTGCCCACGAATTGTGGGCAGAGGCTAAGGTAAGGGGCATAGGCTTCTTGGCAGGCTGGTTTGCCCCTCTCCTGAGCTGGGCTCCCCTCCTTTTCACTTTCAGTGGTAGATGCCTGGGACTGACCCAGAAACACTTCTGAGCTGTAATGCTGAATTGTGGAAAGCTTACCTTGGCCTTGGAGAGTGGCATAAAAGCTCAGCTCTCCACAATGCCAACAAAAAAGATAGGGAATGAGGCAAGATGCAGCCAGTGGGCACACACACAGGGAACATGATCGCAAGTGAGCCAGATTAACAAAGGAAAGGTAAGCCTATTCATTTCTACAAAATTGGAATTATGCCTGGAGTTAATGTCAGTGTGACCATTACAAATCCCATCCAGTCCCGTGATTCTATAAATAACGAATGCACTGAGGCATGACGGACAGAGTGCAAGGGCAACTTCCATCTTCCAATCTAATACCCACCAATGCAAAATGGCATTTTGATGGATGATCACATCCCCTAGTTTTTCCAGCAGGCTTACTTAGTACTTCTCACCTGTTGGATGCCATAGGTCCATCCTTGTTTTATTCTGTCTTTGGCCCAAACATTATGTGCATTTTCTGCAAGCTTATCCACCAAAATTTCTTGAGGAGGTAATAGCTTCACATCAGACAAATCCAAAGGGGCTGGCTTGTAGCCATTGGACATCATATAGCTATAAGTAAACAAAACAAAACATATACTTCTATATATACATACACATGTGTGTATATTCCAGATCTTAGACCCATACCAGATTTTAGACCAGCAACACATGGTAAGAATGCTATGAAAATAAGGCTACAGTCTCAGGTTCTACCCTTTGGTAGAATGAATTGTCCAGCTCTATTTCAAGTCCTTAGATGAAGCCCCTAATCCACCACCCTTTTTGCCAATGCACGTCACAGATGACACAAACTGCTGGGCAAAGTGGATCGTCAGTGCAAACCCAGCCTTATTTCTAAGAAAGCTACAAATGAGGGGCTACAAATGCCTGACAAATGAGGGGCACATTGAGTGTGCCGTGGTGTTACCGACAGCTCCTTCAACTCACTTCCAAAACAGAAAGGGTTACAACTGGATAGGCAAGGACAGGACCTTGAGCCAAATGGTTTCTTATAAATTAGTAGAGAATGATCATTCCACCTTAGAAAGCTAAACCTTTACTTTGGGAATTAAACAAAAAATCAGGACATCAGACAATGTGAGAGCTTGAGGTGACCTTCATGGTTTGCTCTTCGGTCCAGGAGCCACAGCCTCAATGGTCTGTAATTTGGTAGATAATGTGAAGATGGGAAAAAGTGGAGTATGAGGCCCGGTAGATGTGTGGCATGAATGGAGAGGACCAGGGTACATGATGGAGTGACTCTCAAGGAGAACAGCTGATCATAGCCACGTAGGAACGGGAGTCTGGAGGCGCTGAAGGCCCCAGGGACACCGAATGCCCAGATCAAAGCCAGAACCTGAATGTGATGACTTATAGACCAGGAACTCCCTCTACACAGTAACTGCTGAGCAGTGTGAGAGGCACGGTCTGCTACAGGCATTAAATACTGCCCCTCATCTACCTTCTTGGGATGCCCGATCTTGGGCAGAGTCAACATGTGCTGGCTGTTGAGCACTGACCCCAGCAGTCTGGTCGGCAGGCTCTGCACCTGGAGTTGCCTCTGAGAGGGAGGCTTAGCAGCTTAGGAGTTTCACAGGGAAGATGGGGAAGAGAAGCATTTGATTAAAGCTGGCATTGCCTTGGCTCCTAAGTAACTGGGACACCTGTGTGTGAATGCACACGCACCCAAGGCTGGTGCACGTGAGGGTGAGCAAGCAGTTGAGCACAAGAATGTGCCATGAGCGCGTATCTGAATGTGTGAGAACATGTGACTCTCCAGGAATGTACGGGTGAGAGAGAGCATAGGACATAGACAGATTTAGGGGCCGAATTAAATCTTGGCAGAGACAACCGTTTCCACAAAGGAATTATCAGGCTGGCCCAATGCCAGAGGAGTGAGTCTTTTCTGTGGCTACCAACCATTTTTGAGCTCCTGTGCCAACTGCTATTCTTACAGACCGAAGGCTGGGTAACCTTCTGAGTGTCGCACCTCCCGGCTTAGAAGTAACAATAGTAGCGTAGGTCCCAGGCAAAGGAGCAAAAAGCGGGAAAGCTTGGAAACACTCATATTTCAGCAGACTTCTGTCTGGGTTTACCGTACAGTCGAAGTAACTGGAAGAACTGTGCCCTGCCAGTGCAGGCCTGGATCTGGGGCCATCACCTGCCTTTGCCCACGGGCCTCCCATCCTCCCAGTTAAAAAATTCAGACTGAAGCATGAAAGTTTTCGATCATTAAAAAAATCACTTACTTTTTGGGCAACTTGACTTTCTTGAGATCCTCCCCAGCAGCTGGATTAACATGAGCAATGTGGCACCCCAGGGCCAGAAGGGTTCTGTGATGTAGCAGAGGGAGAGGAGAAGGGTCAACTTGCTAAAAGACAGCAAGAACCCTAACCTGCATCTGAGCTGATCAACAACCATGGTGTATGTGTTATTTACTATGCTAAGTCCTTCAGTGGCATGAAGAATCACCATCTCCACTCATTTATCAGAATGCGTCATGTTTTCAAGGCAAGAGACATACCTTTACAGTGTAGTTATAAGGCATTAAATCACCCACTCACTGTTTAGTCCACATTCAATTCGATTCAGCACTCACTTTAAGGTTTCCGTTGACATTTGTAGGTTATAATTCTTCTCAGTTTCAGGCAGCTTTGAAAACTCCACAAGACAGGGGTGTTGTCTTTTATTGTCATCCCGTGTCTAGGTGACAACATAAGAAAAACATAATTTAAGTTTTGACAACAGGCGCTGCCCCGGAAAACAGAAAAGGACACACTTTGAAACATGGCCCAGGCAATCCATATAGGGCAAGACAAACACAGTTATTTGCTGATAGGCAAATAGACCATCTCTCTCTCTAGCAAATGACACACATCGTCCCCAAGTTGCCAGCGGCTTGTGCCCTGTGGATTGTTTCTACTCAAGTGTCTGTGTTCAGAACATACTCTCATAGAGAAACAATTTTACACATGGTAGCCATGTTCCTGCCTACCCCAAATTCATGGAACCATAATGCCGCTGCAGGACAGCATTCTTTATAAGGGACTACACAATCTGTCCAGGAGACACCACTGTCCCAACAGAAATATAAAGTCAGCCACAAATGTGAACCACATTTATAATTTCAAGTTGTCTAGCAGCCACATGAAAAGAGCAAAAATAAACAGGTGAAATTAATCCTAATGATATATTTTAGGAGCACCTACATGGCTCAATCAGTTAAATATCTGACGCTTGATTTTGGCTCAGGTCATGATCTCATGGGGTTGTGAGTTTGAGCCTGCATTGGGCTCTTGCTGACAGCGCAGAGCCTGCTTGGGATTCTCTCTCTCCCTCTCTCTCTTCCCCTCACTTGCTAATGTGCACTTTCTCTCTCTCAAAATAAACAAACTTAGAAAAATATTTAACCCACGATAAAAAATATTACCATTTTAGCAAGCCATCAGTATAAGAAATCATTTCTGAGACAGTTTATAGGAGTTTCTCACAGCAAGTCTTCAAAATCCAGTGTATTTTATAACTACAACACATTTCAATTCAGACCAGTCGCATTTCAAGTGCTCAGTAGGCATTTGTGGCTCACGACTATAGTATTGGATAGAACAGATCCAGACATTAACTAATTAAGTCATCCAACAAACATTTGTCAAGTGTCTGCTATGTGGTAGGCACTGAGCTAGACATTAGGAGTTCAGTGGTGAGCCAGGATAGCCCCAGGCCCATGAAGAATACAGTCTAACGGAGTAGAGAATAGTAATAAAATAACCGTAATAATAAATGTAATATTGCAGCTGTGAGTAGTTCTCTAAAGGAGAGGTCTGTGGTGTTATAAAAGCACACAGCAGAGACGTAGTCATCTAGAAGGAGACTATTTTACGGTAGCTATATCGATACCAGTCAGTGTTAGAGTGCAGGGACCCTTTCAGTAACTAAGCTGGAATGTTCACAATTTGAGGGTGTCAGGGTCATAGGCAGCTTCAGAACTCACCTATCCTTATGCCTTCAGACATGACCTTACACAAATCACCCAACACAAAGTCAGTTTACATCCTCTTTGAAAAATGCTTCCTAGCACAAGAGATTCTGTAACCTGAGTGCCTATTAATCTTAGTGATATGTCTGAAAACAGTATTAAACAAATTCTTATTCAAAACAATGAATCAGCCTCTTTTCGCCCCCCCCCCCCCCCCCGATGAAGAGAGGACAGCTTTTTTCTGAAGAGGAAAAGGGGATGTGAGGGTTCTAAAGGAGGTACCTGACAGTGCCTGATATCCCCCGAATGAAGGAAGCCATTTTCAAGTAAGAAGGGAAGTGAACCCCCAGTTCTGTCTTCTCAGAGCTGGCCTCCCCCACACCCTTGACTGTGCTTAGATAACTGAGTAAAGCTTGGAGCAAAAGCTACACAGAAGGCGGTAAGAAGGAGCAAGTTTGGGCTCATGCGGTTCTCTTCCTCATTCGAGTCTTTCGAGAACCCTCCCCAGGTGACAAGGCAATCCAATCCTCCTCCCCAGCTTGGCCCCTGGAATGCATACCTTGCCAAAAGTCCAGCCAAGCTCTATTTTATTCATTCCCCAAAGTTCGTGGATGTTTTCAGCCAGTCTGTCTCGGATCTTCTCTAGGTGAGGTGGCAAAACCACCTAAAAGGAAAAGGAACAAGTGTGAAATCAGCAGTATACGAACCGGCTGTACTGAAATCTAACATAAAATCTACGTGGATGAGGTGCCGCAGTTGAATTCCCTACACGTCCCCCAGGAGAGGCTGCTTGCAGAGGCTCCTTCCCAAGAGAGGCTGTACGATTCCAAACCACTCTGCTTGACCCAGATGCTTCCAGAGATTCCTTCCTCTCTGGGCTTCCTTTGTCCATCCCTTCTCAGTCTTCTTTGGAGATATTTGTGTTGTGTGCTCTTGACATGTGAATGCTTCCCTGGGCCTCACCTCCCCTCTCTCTATGCTCTTTCCTTGGGAGATCACACCCAGCCACAGATGATCACTCTTAAGTGCGTATGTCTCCAGCCATGGTCTCTCCTGAAGTTCAGACTTACAGTTCCAGCTGCCTGCAGGATTTTCCCACTAAGTAAACCCAATATACCATTCAAAACTGAAATCATTTCTTTCCTTCAAAACCTTTTCTCTTTCTGTTTTTCTCTTTTTGTTCAGTGGTCCACCATTGCTTCTAGTCTAGAAGTCATCCTAGTGTCTTCCCTCTGGGGTATTACTTGGACCCCCAGCCCCATTGGATCAATCACAAAATCAATCATGTTCATTTTTTTAAATGTTTTCACACCCAGCATGGAGTCCAATGTAGGGTGTGAACTCATGACCCTGAAGATCAAGACCTGAGCTGAAATCAAGAGTAGGACGCTTAGCTGACTGAGCCACACAAATGCCTCTGATCGTGTTCATTTTTGAAGCATCTTTTTGAAAGGCTCCCACCTCTAATCACTCAACCTCATTATTTTCTCTTTGGACCATTGCAAGACCCTCACAGTTGATCCCCCCAACTCCTGACCAATCTACCCTCTGCATTGTGACCAGAGTGAAGAGTCTACAACAATAAAATCACATCAAAACACTTCCTGGGTGTCTGCAAGTGTTCCTTGAACTCCTAAGACACAGACTAGATGTGTTAACCAAGTATTGAGTGTCCTCCTTCAGTTTTTCCACCATGTCCTCACAAACACATCCTTGCCAACCTTTGAAATTACTGCAAAAGATCACACTGTTTCACAGTTGTGTCTTTGCATATGCAGTCTTCACCTTTATCCATTTCCCCAATGATACACATAAAATGTGCACACACACACACACCCCTCTACACCACAGAGCAGATGACAAAGACATTCTCCTAGACCAGGCTCCAGATGGGGGTCTCTGAGCCCTTTTTCCAGCTAGGCTCTATCCTTGGGCCTTGGTCTCAAGACCCCAGTTGGAGAAAGTATCCTGCTAAATCAGTTTGGTGAGAATCTACCACCCTTGATAATGGAACAGCCCTCCACCTACTTCCTTGTCTGATGGAATTTCCTTCTCCCTCACCATCCTCCAGGTGATATCAGATCACTCTGGCCTGCCTACAGACAGAATCCCGGGAGGTCAGTTTAATAAGAATCCATCCCAACCGCTGATGCTTCTCTTAGTAATTTCTCTTCCATTGGCTTTCACCACCTCCCCATCTTGCTCTCCTTGGCTCTAAAGCCCCAGTTGTTCTTGTATTCAGAACCGAGCCCAGATCTACACTGGAGATCCTCTTCCCCTATTTATGTAGCTCCTAACTAAAATCTGTTTTTACTGCTGTAACTGCTGTCCAGCTCTGGTTTTAATCCCCACACCCTCAATATGCATCCTTCTCAATTTAGCTCAAACGTCCCACCTTTGGGAAGTCTTCCCCAGTTACCTTCACGGAGAGTTTCTCCGTATTTTCCTGGCACTTTGCTCATATCTCTCCACAAAGGTCATACAACTGGGGGACCAAGTTTTTTCTCCTTTCCTTCCTCCTATGTTTTAAAATTTACTATTACTGCTTCTGCGGCAATAATAGGTCTTATTCCCACGTTTATCCATTGACAACTTTTAAGCAATGGGAGATTTCATATAAAAATTCAGATATCTAGTTTGCTTGGAATATCACAAACACTGGACCCACACTTTTGCCTGGTAACCATCAGCTGGAGCTGAGAAGCAGTTTCTGAGGGCTTGTGCACTTGACATACTTCACTTCTGTATCACCTGCCTGGCCCTTGCAATGCCCCCTCTATGACAATGGTTATTAGTATTTCCACTATTTACAAAAATCCTGATTTTTTTTTTTCTTTTGAGGCATGGTAGCTTCTGGATAAAAATTGCTTTTGGTAGGGGCGCCTGGGTGGCTCAGTCGGTTGAGCGTCCGACTTCAGCTCAGGTCACGATCTTGCGGTCTGTGAGTTCGAGCCCCGCGTCAGGCTCTGGTCTGATGGCTCGGAGCCTGGAGCCTGCTTCCGATTCTGTGTCTCCCTCTCTCTCTGCCCCTCCCCCATTCATGCTCTGTCTCTCTCTGTCTCAAAAATAAATAAATGTTAAAAAAAAAAATTAAAAAAAATTGCTTTTGGTAAAAAAAAACAAAAACAAAAACGTGTATCAAGTAAGTGATGTATATGAGATCATGGAGGAAAATTACAGTAACATATTTAAACTATCTGTTATAATCACTATTTGACTTTCAACTAAAGCCATTAAAAAATCAACTTAATGCAATTATAAAAAGGGCAACATTAATAAGTGGCATGTTCTTTCAATAAGGAACAAAATGGGGAAAATTATTAGCCAGCAAATTATAACTGTATTTGGGCTTTGTTGGTAAACCCAGAGAATCTGTTTAAACTAGGTTTTCCTTAGGAGATCATGGACTGCAAAGGGATTTCCATGTGGGAGGAACCAATGTGGGAGACAGTGTGGAACAAGGCCTCCACAAGTAACCCCAAATCATAGTTTCAGGGACCTCAATTGGTTACTACCTGGGGCAGAGTAATGCTGGCTTGCTAACTGCCTTAGGGTGTCTGGGGCTGGGCTGCCTGGAGTTGGTCTCCTTTTTGCCTGGGTTCAGCCAGGGGCTGGGATGCTTCAAGCCCTGGGTACTGTTAGTGCCTCAGGACAGGGCTCTAGTCAGCAATATTTGGTCTACAAACTGGTTACCATGCTCCAGGGAAAATGGAGTTGACTATCCATATATATGTTTAACTTCTCCTTTGATAATAATTTCATAGAATAGTAGGTTCTAAAAAATTAGAAGGTCTCCTTCGAGATAATAAATTGTACCTTTCCAAAGAGAACTTCCCTATTATTTGATTTCCTGGGAACAAGTCCCTAGTTCCAAGGTCCATACAAATTCAATTTTGGGTCCTGACATCAAAGGTTTTTCTGGCCTGTTGATTTGTCTGCGATCTTCAATTTTCAAATCTTCAGTTCTGCACGTTTAGACACTCTTTCCACTCTCTGGTCAAGCCCTCCTTCCCACCCTCATCAAAACATCCCCCCCCCCCCGTTTTTTTGAGGCCCACTTCTTCCAGGAAGCCCTTCCTACCACACATTTCTGATTATTTAGTGAGGGGTGGCACAGACAAGTAGGTACCACGTTCATGCTCTTTCCTCACTTGGGCCCTAGTGGCCTTGCATCCATGCAAAAGCTAGTTTCGTTCTTTGGCCCTCAGGCTTTGTATCTAGATTACATAGGAACCAGAGGATCTGATTTCTAGGATCATCTCTGGCTCACAAACTCCTCCCCAGTTTCCCATCAACCTTCTCAACGCCAACTACTTTCAAGGTGCCGCACCAGGCTCTGTGAAGCAGGCAGAGAAATGCTGCTTTACAGTAATTTTTATGGGAATTCACACATGGGAATTTGCTGCAGGAGGTAAGAAGCAAATTCACCAACATGCGCGCATAGCTGAATGTAATAGGGTCACATAAATATTATGGGAAAATAACATGCTGGAGACCTTCTACAGGTCAAAAGAGCTATATTTCCAAAAACTACTAACCCCTTGTGCCTCAGAGACAAGACCCCATTGCATTTATTTTTCCCTAACAATGAGAATAGCGATTTGAATAGCACCAGTGTGGAGGAAATACTCAAAGCTGTTGTTTATGCCCCGTGTCATAAGCTTGTGAGTGCGTCCCTCTCAAAAGAGGCCCTGGAAAGGCAAAGAAAATGTCCGTTTATCAGCACCTTCCCCTCATATATACCACCTCATTTCTTTCAGTTTTATCTCCAACTCTTCTCCTACACACTCCGCCTCCTCCAAGTATCCAGCCACAAGAGAATATTTATCACCACCTCTGTTGTTTTGAAGTTTAAATTCCAGTTAACAGCATAATATTAGTTTCAGGTGTACAATACAATGATTCAACACTTCCACACAACACCTGGTGCTCACCCCAAGTGTAAGCCTTAATCCCCATTGCCTATTTAACCCATCCCGCACCCACCTCTCCTCTAGTGACCATCAGTTTGTTCTATGTAGTTAAGAATTTGGTTCTTGGTTTGCCTTTCTCTTTTTCCCCCTTCGCTCATTTGTTTTCTTCATTTCCATGTATGAGGAAGATCATACGGTATTTGTCTTTCTCTGACTTATTTACCTTAGCATAATACTCTCTAGCTCCATCCAGCCGTCCAAATGGCAAGATTTCATTATTTTTATGGCTGAGTAATGTCCCATAATTTGGCTCTTATAGACAATGCTGCTATCAACATCAGGGTGCATGTACCCCTTTGAATTAGCATTTTGGCATCCTTTGGGTAAATATCTAGTAGTGCAATTGCTGGGTGGTAGGGTAGCTCTCCACCTGTCCCTACTTTGTGTTTCTACTTCTAGACCCTTACCCTATTCCTGTTACTTCACCTCTGCATCCCTCCCCATTTAAGCTTAATAAAGGCCCTGGTTGAATTCTAGCCTAACTAGACTTCTAGAAATATTCTAGCCTAACAGGTGTCTCTAGCACTTACTTGTGCATACTGTTCATTTTGCATTTATTACATTCAGGCTTAAAAAATAGCACATTTGCTTTTTACCTCCTTAAGTGGGTTGTGAATTCCCAGAGAATACTGCATATTTGCACCTGTACCTCACAGGGCCTTGCATGTAGCAAGTGATCAACTTGTCTGGGAAATCCTGAAAGAGCTCAACGTATGCATATGGTGGAAACATGAAAAACAACAGTTGTTCACATCACATGATAATAAAACTGAATGCATGACAGGAATGGTTCAGAGGCAACAGAGAGAGAAGGATTTAGCCCTAGGATTTCATCTGCCTGGGTTGCCTGCTCAAACTTACCTGACTGGTATCTATGGGGCATGGGATGAAAGAGGCTTGAGAGAGGAACTGGGTGGTACCCAACAGATCTCTAACTCCTTCAGCATCGCGTTTATATTCTTTGACGGGCTCCAATCTCATCTTTTCTTTTGGCAGTAAGGCTTCATAGCAAGGGGCATAGCCAGAGGGAGGCAGGAACTTAAATTCTCCATGACGTCCACCCATCAAAAAACGCACTCTGTACCATTTGGAAAGACCAGGAAGAGAGAGGTTAAAAAGAGAAATCCCAGCCTCGATAAGAAAACATTCAAGATGAACTACCCGTCCCCCGTCCCCAGCAATTATTTTGTGGGAAAGTGCCTGAACTCCGATTCAGTACAACGAACATCCTGAAGTATGCAATAAAGCATTGGGGAAAACTCTCAGTCTATGATCCTCAGGTGACCCATGTCAGCTAAGTTCTTAAAAAAGTTAATTCATACATAAATATCACTAGACTTTAAAAATTACGTTTTTCCTGGAGTGCCTGAGTGGCTCAGTTGGTTAAGCATCCAACTCTTGATTTCAGCTCAGGTCACGATCTTGCAGTCATGGGTCTGAGCCCTACATAAGGCTCCAAATTGAGCTGAGCATGGAGTCTGCTGAAGATTCTCTTTCTCACTCTCTCTCTGCCCCTGCTCATTTACTCTTTAAAATAAATAATGTTTTTCTTTACCCTAGTAGACAAATCATCATTATAAATATTATTACTAGACTATTGAAAAGAGTAGCAGTGATGAGAAGGACATTATTCTCTGACAAGATCATGTTAAAATTACAGCATGAGGACTTCAAATCTTTTTACTTGAGGGACATTACTCACACATCAATTTTTAAGATGCAGGCAAAAGATGAATGCCAGAATATTAAGCACAAATGGTATATATGCCAAGTGATACCCTGCAGAGGCTGCAGTTCCCCTAAACAGCCATACGAGGGCGACTCTGAAGAAGCAACAGCAGGCGGTCATAGCCATAGGCAGCCAAATAGGTATGAAGTGTTTGTGCACTAGGGTACCAGTGCCTTTCTCAGGGGCACCACCACCCTGCTGGCATCCAGGCCTGACACTCTAGTCCACTCCAGCAGTGCCTACAGAGACCTCCCAGAAGGGGGAGAGGCACATGGGGGCTCACAGTGATGCAGGCACTAAATTTCCAGTATAATGAAGTCTTTCAATATGTTAATTCAGCATCTGGTTGCATTTCAGCCATATATATATATATATATATATATATATATATATTCGGTTAGGGTTATAGGTACACCCCAAAGCTATCCCTGCAAAGAGGAGAGGGTGAAAGTGAACTATTTCAAAACGATACTTTATATTCTCCTGGGTTTGTAACAAGAAAGAGAGCTTTTGCAGATCAACTTTAACTTAATGAGAAAATATGACCACAGTTTTAAGTAATTAAAACATGATGGGGCGCCTGGGTGGCTCAGTCGGTTAAGCGGCCGACTTCGGCTCAGGTCATGATCCCGTGGTCTGTGAGTTCGAGCCCTGCATCAGGCTCTGTGCTGACAGCTCAGAGCCTGGAGCCTGTTTCAGATTCTGTGTCGCCCTCTCTCTGACCCTCCCCTGTTCATGCTCTGTCTCTCCCTGTCTCAAAAATAAATAAAAAGTTAAAAAAAAATTAAAAAAAAAAAAAAACATGAAAAGATATGTAGCCCTGCAGGGTCAACACTAATATCACACAGGAAAAATCAGTATATACACATAGCCTCTGCATGCAACCCTCACACCCTATTCCCTCCATTTAACAACGAGTGATCGAACCCATGTGACTTGCTGTTCTTTGCACTGGAGACTTGGCAACAAACAAAGACTACAGTGTCCCTGGTGTCACAGAACAGGGATCCAACTAGAAAAACAGTCATAATTACTGATTGGGAGATATCGAGGAAGGAATAAAGAGGGCGATGTGAAATAACTCAGGAAAGAGGGGAGGCTCCTAGACTGGAGTCAAGGAAGGCCTCTCTGAGGAAGAAACATGAGTTAACCCTGTGGACTAAAGAGGAGCTAAGGAGTTTAAAATCTGGAAGAGCATTCTAGGCAGAGGCATGACATGTGCCAAGGTCCTGAGGCAGGAAAGAGCTTGGGTGCAGAGCCCAAGGGGCATGAGGTGAGGTGGGAGGGTGCGGTGCTAGATCAGGTAGGGTCTGTGAGTCATGGCGAGAAGATGAGATTGTATTCCAGGCAGGAAACTTCTGAAAGACTTTAAGAAGAAATACAAGACTGTTCTAGCTGCTGTATGTGGACAGGTTAGCAGACCATTTAGCGAGTATTTGGAGGCACCAGACACCCAACTAGTCATGGTGGGAGGTGAGGATAATCGGTTGAGCCAATGTGATGATGGACAAAATGGAAAGCAAAAGCCAGATCCCATTTTTGCTTTGGAATGAGGACAGTTCGGGACTGCTGAGGGAGTGAGGGCATGTTTGCAGGGGGCTGAGATATGTGGCGAAGGGTTATGACCTAGCAAAGCCCTCACAGCAAGACTCTCCACCAGGCCTCACTTTCTTTAACTAGAATGTTCTGGTAGGGCAGCCTTGCAAGAGAGTCTCAGTGTTGGCTGAGTAATCATGACTGTGGAAATAGCCTAATTATGAAACTGGAAAATAAAACTCTTTCCAAGTGGGAGACATTAAAGTTTTTTTTTCCTTCCCAATACAAATTCTTTATCCAAATAGCATTTTAAACAATGCTGTTTTAAAATTAATTATAGAAATCATAGGACATCTCCCACTTTCCCATTTTCAAGTACTAAACAATGATATAGAATTAGAACCACAATTGTCCCTTGTGGATGTTCCTACATTAAACGTTACGTAACAGGGCATGCTATATGGGTATTAAGAATATGAACGATGACATTAAGACAAAATTGAGTCATTAGCCTGAAATGTTACTAATTTAGTGAACCTTCAGGAAATAATGACTAAGCCTTGAAATTATTGGTTGAGAACTTCCCGATTCAACTGAAACACAGCAGATTGTGTTACTGACATATTGAAACTGTGGGATAGAACTAGAGCTTTTTGAGCAAAAAAGAGAGTGTAGGACATTTTTTTTTTTGCCTCCCTCTTCTCCTTGAGCATCCTTCCTGTGAGAAGCTGAATGCCCAGGAGCTTGTACAGCAAGGGTATGAGTATTCTTTGTTACTCACTAGTGAATAGATTCCAAGAACAAGTAAATGATCTCCTATGAGGTCTTCTGGCTGGACTTAATTATTCATGAGCTGTCTTGCCAGCTCTGTTTAGTGTTAAAATTTCTCTTACATTTTAAAATCTGCCATCATCTTCTGGATAGAGAGCAAATCAAGAAAGCACAGAGAACATAAGGAAAACCATCATTTCTGGTTTTATACTCCGTTATTAAAAAGAGAATAATTTGGTTATAAATCTTCACCTCATCTCCTCTGATGGCCACAAAAACAGTAAAAGGAAAAATGTACATAACCAGAAATTAGTGTGTACTGTTCACTGAAGCATTTGTCTCCAAACGTCATTTCCACTGTCATCAGTGGGTGGAAGGAGTGGTCCTGGGTTGCTTCCAAAGACCTGCCAGACAGAAGCCCTGCTCTCCAGCAGGGACTGGACAAGACCTGTGCCAGGTACACCCGCGGTCCGTGGCTCCTTCCTTCACTACCCGCAGTGCCTGGGAAGGGCTCCAACAAACGAGCACTAACAGTGGTGGTCCTCCTCATACCTCTCTCCGCGAGATCCAGACTGACCACGTCCAAGGAAATACCCAGAGATAAAATGCAGGGTTGAAGGGGATAATCAAAAGAAATGCCTGCAACCCACTTTAATTATCTGAAGATATTAAAATGGGATTCCCCCTCTTAGAGTTTTAGCAGAGGTCCCAAAGGCAGATAAATCAGAGGATGCCAGTATTTTCACATCCTGAAGTGAGATGCTAGATCCACTACGAAGATCCATCCAAAAACTTATGAAACAAATGCAGCTGTAGTCTACCAGGTGCCTGCACCCTGATAAGAAAGGTAAAGAATTCATTTGGAGAGAACTGTCAGGGAGAAAAGGCAGGGAGTTCTCTCCTATCTGAAGTCAAATGAAGAGTGCTGTAAGAACTATTCAGAAGCTTTCAAGTGCCCCCCCGGAATCTAGTGAGGGACATGTTTGCCCGGTGACAGGCAGAGAGGGAGACAGAGAGTGAGAGAGAGCACGAGCGGGAGAGTGAGCGAGCGAGAGTTGACCTCAAGGGAAAGAGCTCCCTTCTGCTCAGGGCGGGGCCAAGAACTGTGTTCCTGGAAGGCCAGACTCCACAAATGAGTCAGCTGTCAGCCATTTCAAAAGGAAGTATGCCCCGAGAGGCAAATGACTGATCAGAGATCAGAAAGGAGGTGAGCAGGGGAGGTGGGAGGCCCCGTGTGCGGGGAGGGAAACGTATGTAGAGTAGGGCTTGGGGTCAGCCAGAAGCAAGCAGCCAGCACAGGTGGTGAAGCCTGTGTAAAAAGAACTGCAGGGAGATGCTTCGAGATGCTCCAGGCTGAGGCTCCAAGGAGACCACAAAGGCCTCAAACATCAACTGCATACAAATCTGAGTTACCTTCTAGCCAAATAGATGGGATTTTCATATGGCCGAGAAGACTGTTCTTATTCTTAAAAGGGGCAATAAAGGTTACAGAACGGGCAGAAGGGCTTATCCAGGGCCAGAAGTCCAGAGCATGGATGTAGAGGGTAGCAAGAAAACAACAGAGTGACAAATAACTAGTCTATTTCTTTTCATAAATCTGGCATCTGGCACTGAAGGTTTATCATTTAAATCCTTTTTCCAATTAGGATGTAAATCTCTCTTCTCTAGGTGTTATTCTTCCCTGCTTCTTGGGTTCCACTGAATCTCCCAGCCTCAGAAAATGTTAAATTTAAAAATAAAAAGGTAATTTGAGAATTGAGTTCATTCAGATTCATTCTTCTTGATCCTTGGATTTTTCTCTACATTAATGGATTTTCAAATCAACTTAATTAATCAATTTAATCTCTTTGACTAAAGCACCTGTTATCTTCTGGAATTCTTCCTAGAACTCAGGACATTCCATCAGCTCTTAAAGGCGGTTTTCCTCCTAAAGTGATTAGAGTAAGCGGGTCCTTAGATTCTTCTGCCTCCGACATGAGCAAAAGCTTCCATAAGAGTCTCCAGGGAGTACTGAGATTTTTTGGGAGATGTGGGGGAATTTTTTATTTACTTGACTGATTTTGAAAACAGAGAAAATTGTATTGAAAAATCCCTGCTAGCATTTTCAATTCAGCCTTTTGAGATTTAGACATTGTGGCTTTCCCATTTGCAGAAGGGACCAGACTACCTATTACAAGTTCCCAGATTTGAAAGACGGATCCACAAATAAAAACAACACAGTAAAAATCAAGACACGGCTTTGTTATGCTCCAGAAGGATGACTAGGTTTCCTTATCCACGGCTTACTAGCAAACGTGTGACGTCACTTGAGTCTCTCTTCCTGAATATCTCATTACTCTCATCTGCTAGTGAAGCTCTCCCAGACAGCGGGGAAGGTGTTCCAAAGAAGAAAAGGATACAGGCTGTGGTTAAGAGGACAAAGAATTAATGAGCTTTGGCTGACCTGAATTCAACTCGTAAGTCGTGATTCATAACCGCATCCTCTCGCTAAGACGGGAAAACAATCTGAGTTATGTATGTTCCCACATTCATCTTTCCTTCTGGCCAGTGTTTGATGAAAGCCCAGGGCAATCATCATGTTCTCCACAGAAGTATATTTATCTCAGTAATAATTTCCACAGCATTGACCACAGCAAGCTGGAAATAGCTAAGCTGTTGGTTACCTGAATTTTAGCCAAGGCTGGTGGATACCAACAGAAAACAAACAGCAACCACAAATACCAACCACCTTTGGATATTGTTGCTTTTATAAATTAGCAAGGGCCGGTAACAGAGCTATGTCAGACCATTAAAATAGATCTCTGGGAAGTTTAACTATGTCTATAAAACATATTCTACTACAGCGATGAACTCATCCATTTTCTGAGAAACAAAAAGTATCACCCAAATCACGATATCACTATACGTTTCACTATACGTCGTGGCTTCTGCGTCATGTTCTCCACGTGCTTCACGCCATGACGCCATATTGCAGGGAGAGACTGCCTTTTAATGAGGGCTTGCTGGCATTTAAGTAAGTCAACCTTTTGGGTGGTCTGCAAGGTACACATGCCTCATCCTAAATTCTGTCCTATAACAAACTGTGTTGTCACACTAAGGGCCTACTGCATGGATAGTATCCACACACAAACCCCACAGAGAAGAAACCTAAGGAGGCACATTCATAATAGTTAGAAAAGAGAGCACATATTGATTTGTGGATTTTGTTAGTAATTACTCATGCTGCCTTTGACTTCACTGTGGATAAATCTAATTGAAAAAGATTTTTTGCTCTTCAGTGACTGCTTACAGGGACATCTTAATCAGGTATTATTAACAACATAGTTTGTAACTATACAAATAATTATGGGGTCACAAATTCATGACTGTGACCTCAGTAAAGACCAGTGAATAGGAGGAAATGGGGCTGTAAAAGAGAAATCGAATTTAGAAGCCACACCAAAGTTGAAAATAAACATGAGAGACAATTCTGAATGCTTCTATGACAGGAGAAGGACCTCTTTCTAGAATGGCATAATCTTGTACCCTGCTGGAAGAGACACAATACAACCAAGCAAGTATTCTACTTACTATATTGGTAAAATAGTAATTTCTTTTCAATTGTCATAAATAAACACACACACACACACACACACATATTTTATAGGAGAAACAAAGTTTTGTTCTTGTAGTTTTTGAATTTACATTGTGGGGAGTAGTATGATCCTTCAACACGTAGCACTGCTTTCAGTGGGTCTCAGCATTTCTGTTCTGCCTTCCTCACCCTGACCACTCACGATGGAACGTGGCACAGGACCGAGGACCAGAGGACTCAGTTGCCTAATCAACTGTGTTATTCAACATATTTAATTTCAGTGAGATACTTTAATTAATTTGGAATTAACATCTTGGTTTCTCTCTCGCTTTCTGCACAGCCGAGTGAAAGTAGTATAGAGAGACTTCTGGGTTTCAGCACCAAATCCTAGTTTACCAGTTGATGTAAGAGTAAGTACTCGTATACTGATCCTCTTTGCTCACAAATAAAAATCAGTCCATTGGCTACTCTTCAACACAAGACCAGCACTGGGAATGACTGAAGACATCATATAAGGGGCTGAATGTACTTCAGTAAAATGTATTTCCCAAATGTGCAGGCAATTCCATCTCTCTTCAGATCATATTATGTTCTGAGAACCAAAGACAGGAATATATCAGAGGTGACATTTTCCTGAGAGAAAGGAGGCCTGAAAGACATCAAGTCCCAGTCATTAGCTTGCCACTAATTCAGGTGCTTTAAGCAAGAGGCTCTCATAGCTAAGGTAACAACTTTTCAAATCAACACATCTGGACCCTTCAGTTTCTTAAATTCTCTTACCAGTTTTGTGCCTTATAAATGGGTTAGACAACTCATTTTTCCTATCCTGGAACTTTGCTTCTCTTTTTCCTGGGCACTCAGAAGGCTGCATGCCCTGCTGTCCCAGACAGAAGATGCTAGAAGCATCTTCTACATGTGGATACGGTGGAGTCGCCCATTTCTTTACCTGCCAGCTGCAGTTCTTTGCCAAGAGATTTCAGTTTAAGTCCTCACCAAAAAAAAAAAAATAAATAAATAAATTCACACACTTAAAAATCCTATCTCATTTCTCTGAAGGAGACTGGATGGATGAGTTCATGATTAAAAATCATTAGGCAACATACAAGATTGGATGTACTGATCTCTAAACACAAACTACTTAGATACCATTAAGCCGGCACACTAAAAAAGGTCGTTTTCTCCAGAGATCTGACTTCTAGCTAAGCCCTTGTCTCAGATGAGATGCTTGAGAAGTAGGTGTACTTGCCTTGAAAATAAGTAAAACCCAGCGAGTGGGATGTGGTCAAAACCAACAGAGAAGAGAAGGGAAGGGAAGGGCAGTGATGCTGGGTGACCAAGGCCATTAGCTACCTAGGCCAGTGTGGTCCTGAGAAGTGACTGCTCAGAGTGATCTTGTTTCTCTGAAGAAGGTACTGAGTCAACAGGTGGATGACCCAAACGCTGTTACATCATATGTAGATTTCTGCTCATTCTCTTTCTTCCTGGGCAATCAAGTGGGGAGGATGTACAGTGGAACATGTGCTGGTTCTCCCCCGACTGCCAGGGGTCTCTGTTCCAATCAGTTCTCTTTGGGCTTACAGTGTCTCTGTCTTTCAATAATGCTCCTGGTTTTCTAAATGCTTCTTATGGATATCAACGAAGAATGGGATGTTATGCCACGCTTAAAACGGGAGAACTGGAATGAAATTCTAATGGGTATGTCCTCAGCAGACAGAAACACAGATAAAGAACTCACAACTCTAGAATACAGTCCCTGGGGCAGACACAAGATTCGTTGGCTTGCAACAGTGCTGAGTAGATTTGCAGCCCTAGTAAGGTTTTACTATCATTGTTCTCCTTTTGTTAAAAGAATCTCAAACAATGGTAATGTTTAATTTAAATTTATTATATCCATCGACATCAACATGTTTATAAATATGTATATGTACTGAATACTGTATCACTATGTGTGCAAACATACATTAGCTTATGTGTATGTTGCATATCTATATATGTGTATACATACCATGTGTATTTGCATATCTGTGTCAAATTCCCAAGGTTCAATATCATTTCCAAAGGATAATTCTTTATTTCTAAATTATTTAACTGAAACAGAACTGAAATTTCATCCTCTATTAGAAAAATATATCAGCATGTCTTGCTTTATCAGTCTACCTGAGGTGCTGAGGACTATCACAGTGCTATCACTTTGGAAATCCATCCCTCAGATGCTCGCAGCTCTGAGATGGCATCTTTGTGGTCCAAGCTCGAAGTGTCTGCTCTCTACAACTCCCCTCCTTTTATGGCCCTTTCCAAGGGCTTCAATGGAAACCAGTTTGATTCTAACTGTGTTGATTCTAGTTTTCCACTCATTCTATTGTAATCTCTTTAATAAGCAGGGATTGAGAATGATTAAGAAAATCTTGGGGAAGAAGAGTCACAATGGGGTCTGTCTTGTCTTGACATTAAAATATATTGTCAGACTAAAATAATTAATACAGCATCCAACTGGTATAAGGAAAGGGGCAGAGCAACAAACACACTAGTTAGCCATAGTATGTAGAAAACAGCTTGTATAGTATAAATTCAATTTAGTGTAAAAATATTCGGATATATGAATAAAAAGGTAATAGGGTTGTCTCCAGGTTGTGCAATTTTGGGTTCTTAGTTATTTCCTTGATTTACATTATTTTTGTAAAAGGGAAAAACAAAGAAACGACAGGAAAATAAAGCTAAGTGTGAAAATGTAAATCGTAAACTCGGAAAAAAGATTTGAAACGAATAAGGCAGTATTTTAAATAGTCTTAACATACAAAACATTGAAATTCATACCTGATAGGCAAAGAACATAAAAAATATTGGGTTGAAATACTATCTAAGAACCGTAAGCATTAAAAATGCTTAACCACACAAATAATCAAATAAATAGAAAATTAAAACTTTAAGTTACAATTTTCTCAAATTAGCAAAGATTAAAAATAACCCATAACAGTAAAAGTTAATGAGGACTCAATCAGTTGGGCTTTCCCATATGTTGCTTTAAATAATACTACAAGGCCCAAATCCTTTATCTGAAATCTGGAGTTGTGTTTCAGACTTCAGAATTCTTTAGATTTTAAAGAAAGTATACATATTATGTATTAAATACAACCTCTAGACAGGTGAGGGGCTGTACCCCTTAATCAAACACATTAATATTTCTAGAGTTAAGCTTGTAAATATTCAAAAGAAGAGGAATAAATGAAAGATTAAAAGCAATCTCATTTCTGTTGATGACAGTTTTGACAACAAAATGAGTTTAGGTCAGACTCTGTGGTGAAATGAGTTATGAAAAAATTCATGGGTTTCAGAACTGAGCCACCCAGGCACCCCTACAAATTTAGACTTTAAAAACTTCATAGCTTTTGACCTACTTCTAGGAAGAACTTAACAGATATGCAGACAAAAGAGTTATGCTCAAGGATGTCCATCATAATTTTATTTATAAAGATAAAAATGGAATTAGCACAAAAGTCTAACAATAAAGTAATGGCTATATTATGGGACAATCAAATAAAAGGATATTATATGGCTATAAAAATTGTTTTTGAGGAGGATCCTTAAGGAGTCAGGAAAAGGCTCATTATGTATGGCTGAATGGAAAATAATGAAGACATAAAACTTCATATTGAGTGTGATGTCAATTAACAAAGCCTCATGGGGTGCCTGGGTGACGCAGTCAGTTGAGCGTCCAGCTCTTGATTTTGGCTCAGGTAACAATCCCAAAGTTGTGGGATTGAGCCCCACGTTGGGCTCCGTGCTGAGCGTGTAGCATGCTTAAGATTCTCTCTCTGCCCCTCTCTCCTGCTCACGTTCTCTCTCAAAAAAAAAAAAAAAGAAAAAGAAAAAAAAAACTCCCAAAATGTGTAGAATAAAAGACTTGAAACTAATAGCAGAGATTATAGTTACACGTTGGGATTGTGACGTTGTTTTATTTAGAACTGTATCTTATAAATTTTTAATAATGAGGATGTCATTTTTAAAACAATTATTAAAACAAGCATCTACATAAGATTGATGTTATTCATCTTCTTATTTGAAGACATTACAAAACCCTTGGTGGTAGGTAGGTATTCAATGACTATCTACGGAGTCAGTGATTCTGGATTGCTCTCCTGCTTTCACCATCATTTTGGCGGGGGAGGGGGGGGTGGGGGGCAGTCTGGCTTATGGTGTGGAAGTCGTAAGGGACACTCCCTTGCTCCCTGGCTCACACGAGTGGTGGGGAGGTGGGCTAACAGCCACTCCCCATGAAATCACAGCCATCACTTACTTGACACCTGCTGAGAAGCTCACCACAGGGAAGAAGAGCCCATCTGTGTTGAAGTTCTCAAACATCCCCTGCACAGGCTGCCCGTTGATGCGGAAAGAGATGCTGGGCACCCCGAGGTCGAGGCAACAGCTTACCACGTCGTCTGATCTCAGGAGGTGCTGGTTGATGGAGGCCACGGCTCTGGGTATGCGGCCTGGTGAGCAAAGAACAAGAAGGCGTTGTGGGACTCTAGAGAAGGCTCTCACAGTGGGAGGTGGGGAGGTATGATGGCACACAGGAGGTCTGGATATGCTTCTGCATTTGCAATTCAACTTGGCTTTCCCAGTGTGAGGGGAGCAGTGAGAAATGATTTCCGGAGCTTGTGAGTGGGCAGCCCAAAACGAGAGGAGTCTCAGAGGAAACTGAAACTGCCAGGAATGAGAACAAACATGAATTCAACCCCCTCAGTGTGTGTTCAGATTCTGGCCCGGTGTCTGAATTCACGAACAGATTGCTTTGCTGGTTGTGGGTCCTGCAGTGTGAGGGCGCGTGTGTGCGTGGGTTTACTCTCAGATGCCCAAAGATCTTGCCCTCTTCCATTTCCTGTAAAAGATATGGCCACTCTGGCACTGGACGCAGGAGCCATCAAAGTGAGTAACAGCAAGGTCATCCAGCCATTAAACTATGCAGCATAGTTTACTTGTTCTAAAGAATTCTATTAGTTCATATAAGCAGTGAAACAGAGGGTCAGTTGTACACTGTGTTGATGATTTTTGTCATTACTGTGTATCTCTTTAATAGGATGATTTATCATTGTCTGACCTAACTTACAGTCATGAGAAAATCACCTCTCGGGATTTTTGTGTCACACCATCTCATTCTGGAAGTTCTAAAAGCAAATTATCCTAACTCCCTCACCCATCTCCCTACCACGGTTACAATTCTATTGGCAAGAGAGCAATGAAGAGGCAGAATTTAGGTATTAAAATGGACTTTCAGGCAACAAAAATTATAAAAATGTATCTTATTTTTTGATGACAGAATACATATTCATTATAAATGTTCATTATATACAAAAATATAAACAAAGAAAAAAATGTAACTCAATAAAAAATGCTTCCACTTTCACACACACATACACACTTTTCATCCATTCTAGGATTCTGTGGGTTTTGTGACTTTTCTCTACCTATTGTATTGTAAATATCTGATTGTATAATGGAATATTCACTAGAAACTGCATTTTAATGGCTTCATCATATGCCATAAGGTAATTAAAAACCCCTTACGATGGGTACGTGAGTTGTTTATAAATTTTGTATGCATATCTATACTATATAATCTTTCTAATCTCAGCTATGAATTATTTAATGTTTCCAGTGGTTAATGCTATTCTAGTAGGTTCTAAATTAAGTGGTGGATTTTAAAATAGCGAGGGGCACCTGGGTGGCTCTGTTGGTTAAGCAGCCGACTTTGGCTCAGGTCATGATCTCAGAGCTTTTGAGTTTGAGCCCCGCATCGGGCCCTGTGCTGACAGCTCAGAGCCTGGAGCCTGTTTTGGATTCTGTCTCTCTCTCTCTCTCTCTCTCTCTCTGCCCCTCCCCAGCTGTCACGGTCTCTGTCTCTCTCAAAAATAAATAAACATTAAAAAAATTTTTTTTAAATAGTGAAACTACTACACTATCCTTAATAAAAAAATATATACTAAGTATCTCCTTCTGGTTATTGTGGGCAACTGACAAAACCATATTGTATTTCCCCCCACCCTTGTACAAACGTGAACGAGACTCTACGTGGTACCAGATACAAGGCTGCGGATCAAGGACTGAAGACCCAGTTCCTGCTCCTAATAAATCCATAATCTGGTGGGAAATAAACATTCAAATAAAGAATTACAATTCAGTCTAGTTAATGGAATGAAGGTGTACACAAGGTGATGCTTCTAAGATACAGGAAGGTGCCAAATCAGCCCAGGAGCATGGGACAAGAGTCAAAGATCCACTACATAGAAAAGACTACTTCTTATAGAAGAATAGTTTATACAAAAGGATGGAGGAGACCTACCTGTGTGCGGCAGGTGTGGGGATGGATAGGAGCTTGGGGAGTAAATGCAGAACACAGCCGGACTGGACACACAACTTGGATTGTTTGCACCACACACAAAATAACGTACGCAAGGCACATAAGCCTGAGACAGCCCCAGACTCGGTTTTTGTAACCTTGCTTCATTCCTGAGAATGAGGAACAGGTTCCTTTAAAACACAGCAATCTAAGCCAAATTCTAAGACTGCAGAGGTTTGACACCTTTCCAATTTCTCTGAGGATACCGAGGGCTCTTGGTTCCTTTTATGGAGTTGAGGTATCCCAGGTCCCAATTATCTTTTCTCCCTTATCATAATCAAGTCTGTTATGAAAGGAATCTATGATATTAAAACTCAGCCAATCTTGCTACAACGGTCTCATTCTCAGTATTTCTTATTTTCACATTAAAAACCAATCTTTTCTGCTTCAGTTGTTTCTTTCTCCTTTAGTTTAACTTCTGGATAATATCACTGTAGTCATTTGAAAAAAAAATCCCAAGAGATTTCTGTGAATTTGGGAAAACCAAGAAGCCACTGAAACGCTCGGTTGGTCAACTAGCTTTATTTTTTTCAACGTTTATTTTTGAGAGAGACAGAGACAGAGCGTGAGTGGGGGAGGGTGCACAGAGAGAGGGAGAGACAGACAGACAGACATGGAATCTGAAGCAGGCTGCAGTCTCCGAGCTGACCGCACAGAGCCCAACACAGGGCTTGAACACATGAACCACGAGATCATGACCTGAGCCAAAGTCGGACGCCCAACCAACTGAGCCACCCAGGCGCCCCGGTCAACTAACTTTCAAGGTATTCAGATCCTTGCTGGCTAAAAATACAAATGAGAAGGTCCTTTACTGTTCTGAGACTCACATAAACTAGGACAAACTGACAGTGTTGAATTGTGATGCCAGCGCCCTCTCGTCCTAGCTGCTCAAAGTGCACTGTTGGCTTCCCTGCCGGCCAGAGCCTCGGCCAGTAAAGACAGAGAGCAGCTTTCACGAGGGATACTCTTCATCTACAGCAGTGCTTTGATGCCATCGGAAGCTGAGTTCCAAGCTTTATTTAGCCCTTAAGATGCCATAGTTGCCAAGTGCCTTCCCGAAGAATGGTAGCCGAGAGCATTTCTCCTGTCTAGTTCCCTCCCTTGGTGGAAAACCACAACCAGGATGAGCAATTATACCCTTGTGGTAAACACCACTGCCTTTTACAAAACTCCTTTATTCTAAAAGAATGGGCACCGAGTAGAAGATCATCAGTAGGCCAAGTGAAATCATCGTTTGAGCCTATTTTTAAAACATATGCAGAATACAGAGTTGGGACTGATACTATCCAGAAACTAAAGGGAGACAGTGGATAATTACTGGATAGGAAGCATGTACTTAGTGATTACTTACAGCAATGGTTTGGGAAGTCTATTGGAACAAAAAAACCCCATTTCATACAATATTCATGTTATAAAATATCATCTGATAAGGTATATTTAGTTTTAAAATGGGAGCAGTGTGAAGGTTCTCAAACTAGAAAACAAGGGAATTGTGCAATGGCTTTTACACACTGTTTTATAAATCTGTTCTCATCTACAAGAAGAAATCTCTAACCCCATGAGGGCTTTCAAGGCTCCAAATGATTCAGAAGGGTCCTGTACCCCACATTTAAACAACATACTTGTCCTTTAAATTGCTCTGTAGTGAGGTGGCATTGTGGTAGGGAGCAGAAGCGGATCACAGAGGGCTGAGTTCAATACGAAGTCTTTGTCTGTTACCTGAAGCTGGGCATGTAATTTTACCAGAAAATCAGATTCCACCTCTATAAAATGGGTACCGTGTTGTCCACACTATTGTTGTTAAGAGTTGTTTGTAAGGTACCGTAATTATTCCCAGGACTTCAATGAAACAAATGACTGATGTCCTGTATGCCACTCAAAAGGTTTAGCATGTAGCAATAACTAGGCATTTCTAGAACCAGACTCTCTGGGCTAGAGTCCTGGCTCTGTCACTTAATGTGTGACCTTGGGCAAATCACTTACCTTTGTCAACTCAAGTTTCTTCATCTGTCAAGTGAAAATAGCGTCATGAGATTGTTTGAGTTTTGGATGAATTATTCCCTAAAGAGGGATTAGAAGCGTGCCTGACACATCATAACCCACGCTAAGTACTATTATTGCTTTTGTTTCTGAAGCTCTAGAAACTTTAATTACTAGGCTAACAGTAGAGAAGAATGCCAGAATGCTGTAGGAATGTCTTTGGTATTATGATGAAAAAATAACACTATGGAGAATCATGGCATTGAGGGCTGAGTCCAGAAAGAGACTCGAAAAGTCACTGTATTGAGTTAATAAAAATGAGTAAGACCCTTTTGTGAAGAGAATGCTCAAAAATAGTCACTTTCAAGTATGTTTCACGTATGTGACCCTTTAGAACAACCAACAGAAGGGCTAGTCCATAGAAAGAAAAGCAAAGGAGTTACAAAGTCTAAGTCTCTATAATCCTAGCCACAGCCCACCCAAACAGGCTGGGGAGTCCTGTAGCCTCTCTTTGTCTGAATAAACTGCCCCTGGCTCAGAGGCCTGGGCCTACCTTAAGGTCCCAGGAAGATCAGAAAGGCCATTCCAAAGCAGCATTGTAAGATAAAGGAAAATCTCACTTTATCATAGGCTGCACATCTTCAAATTGACCCAAGGACACATTCCTGCAGGATTTAGCCTCTTCTGATGAGTAATGTAGGCAACTGATCAGCATTTCCACTGCCCAAGGCACTGCAGAATTTGGCACTATCATGCAAACACAAACACTCTGGCATTCGGAAGGAGAGAGGATCCAAACACGTAGAAATGCTGGTGTTCTTTAGCCACTCCTTGGGTCCTCTTCACAGAGCAGCAGCAGGGCTGGAAGGGTCTGAGTCACAGTGGGGTGTGCCTCCACAGCTCAGGGCTGGGACTCATCTCAGGAGGGAGACAGGTAAAGACCCTCTCATACAAATGCGATTGTTGAGCTAAATGATTTAAATGTTTAAAAAGCCAGACATCATAATAAATCAGGAAATGCAATTTTACCCCATTCATTTCCTGCATCACTTATCACTCGGGAAGGTAGATTCCTCTGCTTATTCCAACTGCACAAGGGGAAAAGGTATTAAAAGGGAAACGTAGACAGATTTCTTTCTGTGAAACTGTCCTCCCAGCCAGGAACATACTACAGGCAGCTCTGAGTCGAATTCATCCCAATGGCAGCCCCAAAAGGCTACATGAAGGCTATGTCAGGAGAGGGAAAGCAATGCCAGGACCAGAAAAGAACCCATCCTCGCAAAGGAAACTCCCAGTGGCTAAGCTGACTCGGGAACCTGTTAGGAGGGTTAAGATGGGGGATAGATCTACAGCTGATGCTTGAAAGTGGCTTCACAGACTTTGGTGGCTAAAAAGACCCATGAAGACTGCTTTTTCCTTACATAGAGAAAAAGCTCATTCATCATCCCAGGAGGTCACCTGAAACTTCCCTTCCTGCGGTGCCTGGGTGACTCAGTTGGTTGAGTGTCCGACTTATGCTCAGGTCATGATCTCACGGTTTGTGAGCTCAAGCCCCACATCAGGCTCTGTGCTGACGGCTTGGAGCCTGGAGCCTGCTTTGGATTCCGTGTCTCCCTCACTCTCTCTCTGCCCACCCCTACCCCCAGCCCCCGACGTGCACTCTGTCTCTCAAAAATAGATGTTTAAAAAAAAAAAAAATCTTTTCCCATTCAGCATGGGACTCAGGTATTCCCCTGAGGATGGGCTGCTCTCCTGGTCTCCAGTGAGGTACCCACAACTCTGGATATGGTCTTTATGATTACAGTGGACCCCACAGACAACGAGGGATGGGAAATCGTATTTACTGGGTAGCTAATATGTCATGAACTTCATGTTCCTTACCTCATTTAAATTTCATAAGAGCCTATATATTTTCATTTTATCTGAGGAAACCAAGTCTCTGAGCCCAGGATAAAAAAAAATCAGTAAACAGAAGCGCTGGGATTCAAACCCAGGCACAACTCCAAAGCCATGCTGTTTCTTCTTGACTTTTTCCAGTGACTACATGTTAGGGGCACTATAATTCCTACCAATAACGACAGTATCTACTGTGATTTATTTATTTATTAAAAAAAATTTTTTTTTAACGTTTATTTATTTTTGAGACAGAGAGAGACAGAGCATGAACGGGGGAGGGTCAGAGAGAGAGAGAGAGAGACACAGAATCTGAAACAGGCTCCAGGCTCTGAGCTGGCAGCACAGAGCCCAACAAGGGGCTCGAACTCACGGACCGCGAGATCATGACCTGAGCCAAAGTCGGCCGCTTAACGGACTGAGCCACCCAGGCGCCCCTCTACTGTGCTTTAATAAGTACATTAAAGATTAGTTTGAGGCAGTAGCTTAGTTCATACATACAGATGAGTTTAAAGTTAATGGACTTGGGCATTTATATCTCAAGGAAAAGGAGAAAACTTGTCAGGAGGAGTTCCCAGTAGGTCTCCCTAGCCACCCTCCCTTACATCCTGCAGTAAGTTGGAGTATTGTTTCCGTTTCATTTCTTCATCCAACAATTATCCTTTCATCAGATAGTCCGAGATACAGTGGTGTCCTGGTGGGAGTCATTAACAGAAACCTTATTTCTTCAACTGGAACACATGTTGGCATATTTACCCGCAGTGCCTTCTGCCAGATATATGTTCCCTGTGCGCTGGCTGGGGAATTCAGAATGATGCCAAACCCAAGGAAGCTTTGTGTTTTAATGAGCACGAGACGTGTCAATCTTGTTGACACTGGTCTCTCCACATCTCATCAGATGCTGAGGACTGAGGGGGTGAGGTTCTCTGAATGTACCTATACGGCATTGTATTACTAAGTGTGGGTCATGTTCAGAGAGCCACAACCAGCTCTTGAAACGCTGAGTCCCAAGTCCCTTTCCCCTGTCATCTATCACCAATCAGAAGGGCCACTGCTCGTGATGACTGGTGTGGGCTTGGCGCATCTGGCTTCCCAGTCTTCTGCTGAGAAAGGACAAGAGGGATGACGAGCATGGGGCATGCTCCAGGAACGGTACACAATTAGATGGATGTTCGAGTTCTGAAATGCAAATGGCAACCTTTCCCGGATGCCCTGGCTTCTCTGTCTTTTGACTCATCGATGTATTCATTCCACAAATTTTATGAAGGGATCCACTAAGTGCCCCACACAGTGCTACAAAATCTGGGAAGGACTGAGTAACACTTTTCCTCTGAGCACGGTTAGTTTCTCTTTGGAACAAGGGTCCAGTTTGCCTCATCCAACAGTCTAGGTGTCCTCCGGATTTCCTTAACCAGTCCCCAGGCAGAGTTCCCTTCAGGTGTAACCTGGGATGCAGTTGTAGCTTGGGTGATGGTGACGAGATGGCAGGAGAGGAGCAGCTATCAGCAGGCAGTAGGGGAATGATGTTGTCAAGCCAATCCCGCTCATGCCCCCTCACAGATTCCACCCTACCAAACTCAGGAGATGTAGATGTGAGTAAGCATAAGAACTCTTTCTTTTTCACTCACTTCCTCGGAGACAGCTTTCTGAGCACTTCATGACATGTGAGGCTAACCCACATCACAGCCACAGTCTGTACAGCCACAGACACAGTGGCTCCGTGACCCAAGAAGGGAAGATCCACGGTCACTCCCCATGAGGATGGCACTGGCGAAGGGAAGTTGGGAGGATAAGAGAACGACAAGACAGGGCTTTCACATCACTATCACCCATCATTCTGCCGTTTTTCACCTGCCTTTGTCTGCACCACACTGTCCCCTGGGACACACAAAACAGAGATTTTTTTTTTTTTTCTTCCCACAAATGATCCAGGATACATTTATCAATAAGTAAGTGGACACCATTCCTAAAAGTTTTTAAATGTTTATACTGAATATACAACAGCACAAAAAATTAAAAAACCAACCCATGCCGACCCGCTGAAAATACATACCAACTGTAAGATATGGAATCAGAGCCCCAGGTGACGGTTTTGGCCCGAAAGTGAAGGGAAAAAGGAAAATGTGATAGGTTACATAGTTCCCAGTTACAAAAGAGAATGTATAGGTTTGTGTTGTACAGACAAGCTTTTCCGTAGTACTGGATTTGGGGAAGAATGCGTGTCATCGTTTCTTACGTAAGAGACATGCTTACATAAGTGATTTCTATAAGGGACACAGTGACCCCAAATACAGTCTCACAAAAGATACAGGTACAATGTGCTGTGGACAACAGAAAGAACAGGTAAAGCTCTAGTTCTGAGGGAAAGCCTAAAAGTTGGCCTTGCATTTTCGTCTAGGCAGAAGCTAACCCATTCCTGCGGGCACAGGCCATGGATATGCTTGGGGAAAGCGTAAGTGGAGTTTTAAAAAGGAAGTTGCACTCTTTTATTTTTTTTTAAGCGATTGACATTTAGGGTGTGCCCGGCACTGATCCAGGCATTCTGTCAAGTGTATCATGAAGCAACATGTTGCACTGACATAATGATGGACTTGTAGTCAGATCTGGATCCCTCTCAGCATGACTGTAAATAAACTACTTAAACATCTTTGTGGTGGTTCCACATGCGTCACATGAGGCCAATATCATGAACACTGGGGCGCCTGGGTGGCTCAGTCGGTTAAGCGTCCAACTTCAGCTCAGATCATGATCTCACGGTTCGTGAATTCGAGCCCCGCATCAGGCCCTGTGCTGACAGCTCAGAGCCTGGAGCCAGCTTTGGATTCTGTGTCTCCCTCTCTCTGTCCCTTCCCTGCTCGCTCGCTCTCTCTCAAAAATAAGTACACATTAAAAACAATATTATCTTGTTTTAATAATAATAATATTATTATGTATGTTTAATAATAATATTATCTTATTATCATTAAGGGGTCATTATATAAATAAAGTGAGGGGAAAAATGTACAAAAGGTATGTAAGCTTCCTGTAAGGTCCAGTAAACAAAAGGTATGTAAGCTTTACTGTAAGGTCCAGTAAACAAACGCTGAGTCTCTTTCCCGGTTTGACTATATAACCCTTAACATCCTAGGCAATAGTGATGCTACAAATACAGTCACTGAGCTTGGGAACAGTTAACTGAGCCACACTAGATCACGCAGCTGCAAGTAAGTGCCAGAGTCATGGTGGCAAAGCAGGACAGTCTCATTTCAGATCTGATGTGCTTTCCACTTAACCCTCTAATTAGCTGAGACTTTTGAGTCTGCATCCTTTTGACAGAAAGTGACCACCGCAGCTTGAACAATTCAAGCCTCGATCATCTCCAGCAAGGGAAAAGGGGCCAGAGCTCTGGGAAGGTACTCACCTGACCAAAGGTGAAGGCCATCAAAGCCATAGGAATACAGGTCGTCTCCAACACCGTTGCCTCCCCATCCTTCTCCACCTCCAGGGTACGGAGCATAGCCTGAGGAAGAGGCCCAGCCCACCCGTAGGTGTGTGGGCTCAGCTGTTAGGAAGGGGTCCACTTGGTCTATGATCAGCTCAAAGTACCATTTCTTGTACTGTGCCGAGCCCTCAGCAACTCCCAGGAAGATGTTTGGCCGAATGCTGAAATTGAACACGGGACAGGTGGCAGCTACAGACTCGGAAGCACGGAGATAAACAACAGCAAGCAGGTTGAACTGGGCCACAGGATGCACTGTCAACTGAAGGCAAGAGCACTTTTGTGTTTTTCATAGGATTCTAAAATAGGAAACGCTTAGAGCTTCTAACACTTGATCGAGTTCTCAGTGGGAGGTGTCAGGACAATGTTAATTCTTTTTAAAAATATAAAGAACGTCTCCTTGTTCCATTCAAGGCAAGCAGTATTTACTGAGTGTCGACCATGGGTAAAAGATGCTGAAAACGTCATAGAAATGCATAACCATAAATCCTTGTGTCTTTCTGTAAGTGGAAGAAGGAACTTAATCAAGTTCCATCTCCTGGGAAATTGGTTCAAGCTCCCCCTATTCCCACAGTGGCAGCTTTGTCACCTAAGCATAACTAGTAACAGTGGCCTCTTGAAAGCATTAAGAAACCTCTATTTGAAATAAGCCAGACCAGGGGCACCTGCGTGGCGCAGTTGGCTGAACATCTAACTCTGGTTTTGGCTCAGGTCATGATCTCACGGTTTGTGGGATCAAGCCCTGCATCGGGCTCTGCGCTGAGCAAGGAGCCTACTTAAGATACTCTCCCTCTCTCTCTCTGCCCCTCCCCCACTCGTGTTCCTTTTCTTTCCCTCTCTAAAGAAAGCAAGCAAGACAAACAAAGAAAACGACATGGAACTACTTACAGGTGGAATCTAAAAAAAAAAAAAAAACAACGCAAAACTTCTCGAGAGCAGAAAAGCAGTTGCCAGGGGCAGAGGTAGGGGGTGGCAAAAACAGAGGTTAGAAAAAAAGTACAAACTTTCACTTATAAGATGCATATCTTAGGAGGATACAACGTGTAACATGGTAGCTACAGTTGGTAACACTGTATTGCATAATTGAAATGTGCCAAGAGAGAAGAACTTAAGGGCTCTCTCACACACAAAAAGGATAAATATGTGAGGTGACAGATGTGTTAATCTGATGGGGCAAATCCTTTCACAATGTATATCAAATCATCATATTCCATACTTTAAATATCCTTTAACTGTTTGTCCATTATACTTCAATGAATAAAGCTGAAAAAATTCAATTGAAGACAGAAGAAAAAGGGAGAAGGGAAGAGAAGCCACTCTTAGCCAACTTTGATAAGGGCTGGAGGACTTAATGTATCCAGAAAGATGGTTAAAAGCTTGGGACAAACCATTTAGAGTTTTCCTGGTTGGAGTGCTATTCTTAAATATCTACCGTTCTGGGCTGGAGCTGCATCCCATTTTGGGTGGGCCAGGAAAAACCAGGTTGGTACCAAAAGAAACTGTGTGGATGGCTCAGTTCTGTTCTACTCTCCACAGTTCTTTCCTCACCTTGTAGATTAGGGAGTGGGCCTGGGTAGAAGATAGCTCGATAACTTAGGCCTGCCTAATGTAAGTCCCATGAGTTCACATGACTCACATGTGGCTGCACGTGTCGATCAGCAGGCTAGGATTCTGTGTGAGCCCATGCTTTTCATCGTGGCCTTCACAGATAACCTCGAATGCCATGTGCCAGAGGATGCAAGAAACCATAGTATCAACATGGGGCATCCATTCTATTACAAGATTTTGAGGGGCACCTGGGTGACTCAGTCAGTTGTGCATCTGACTTGGGCTCAGGTTTGATCTTGTGATTTGTGAGCCCCACATCAGGCTCGCTGCTGTCAGCCTGTCAGGGCAGAGCCGGCTTCGGATCCTCTGTCCCCCTCTCTCTGCCCCTCCCCTGCTTGCACTCTCCCAAAAATAAACATAAAATTAAATAAAAGAAAGAAAATTAAAAAAAAAAATAAAAGCAGGACCAACGCAATAGTGCTGGAAGTATCCAGGAGCTGAGCTAGGTTTAAAAAAAAAAAAAAGATTAAAAAAAATAAAAGGTGGTATATTAAAATAAAAGTGAGGGGGCGCCTGGGTGGCTTGGTCGGTTAAGCGTCCAACTTCAGCTCAGGTCATGATCTCACGGTCCGTGAGTTCGAGCCTCGCGTCGGGCTCTGGGATGATGGCTCAGAGCCTGGAGCCTGCTTCCGATTCTGTGTCTCCCTCTCTCTCTGCTCCTCCCCTGTTCATGCTCTGTCTCTGTCTCAAAAATAAATAAACGTTAAAAAAAAAATAAAAGAAAAAAGGGAGTATGTTACGAAGAAGTTACAAGATCTGTACTTAACTGTAACATGAAACATGGTAGACCACTTCGGGTTAAATGCTCTGGCCCTCAGGTGGAACACATACTCTCCACTGTCGGCTACTTCAGGGGAAACGTTTAAAACCCTGTGAAAAGGGCTGGTGTACAGGGCCCTGAAAAAGCACACATCTGCCCAGTGTCATCTTATGTACCCACTTCGCCATGGAAACCGTCGGGATGCAGCCCTGGAGTTCAGATCAGCCCTCTTCCTTTCCTGTCTGGAAACAAGATGGACACTGTGGAATGATGAGAGTGGCCTCACCTTGTCACGTCGTTAATCAGCCGCGTCTGCAGGAGCAGGTTTCTCCGGGGCAGCAAGTTGTCACAAATCAGATTCTGGTTGGCTCTCACGGCGACCCCATTGCAGAGACAGAGGGAGCACAGCACATCCAGAACCTGCAGCAGGACACAACCCACAAAGCCTTAGGACCACCTGGAGGGCACAGTGGGCAGGACCTGATTGCCAAGACATAGGAAGGAAGCGGGCCTTGTCAAGTGGCGAGGGGAGGCTGGTGGCAGGTGGGGGGACCTATTCAGAGTCAAGGCCACCACACCTTCCTCACCAAGAAAATCAGTGAGCAATGCTGGAGCCTGCTGCCCCTGGGGGACACGAAGCTGGGTTCCTTCTAGCCCCTCTGCCCTCACCTTAGGCCCCTTCCCTCTCAACTATGCATGTGACCTGTGATCACTGTTCTGTGAAAACAGGTGGGAGTATGGGCTGTGAAGACAGACTGTCTGGGTTAATATCCCAGCCATGGCAGGACTAGGGTCAGATGAGGCATCTGGAGCACAAAATCCAGGCCTGACACCCTCTTGGGAGTCGTGCATGAATGGGGCATGGACCCAGAAGGACCTGGAAGGTCCTTCATTGGCATCGAGGCTAAGTTTATGCTCCCGCCCAGCCTTGGAAACCCCCTGCACTATGATCAGTAGGGACTCATAGCTCTTCATGAAAGGTGCTGTTAAAGAGAAAGCCACAGGGGCGCCTGGTTGGCTCAGTCGGTTAAGCGGCCAACTTTGGCTCAGGTCATGATTTCACGGTCCGTGAGTTCGAGCCCCGTGTCAGGCTCTGTGCTGACAGCTCAGAGCCTGGAGCCTGTTTCGGATTCTGTGTCTCCCTCTCTCTCTGACCCTCCTCTGTTCATGCTCTGTCTCTCTCTGTCTCAAAAATAAATAAACGTTAAAAAAAAAAATTTATTAAAAAAAGAGAAAGCCACAGGCCCCAAATGGCATCACTTGGGTTAAGGTCCCAAGTCAGTAAGCCAAGACTTAATACCTAATCTAATTGTAGTTTCAAACCCCTAGGAATGTAACCTTTAACCAGTCAGTATGGGGATTTCCCGGTCAGCAATAGGAAATTGACTGATAGATCCCTTCTGTTCCCAACAGGAGGATGACCTTGCCTAAAACAATGGATTCTTTGCTAGTAATTTCCTTTTCCCCCCACCTCCTCTCTTCCTTTCAAAGACTTTCCTTTCCTGCAGCCCTTTGGAGCTCCCCTCTACTGCTAGATGGGTTGCTGCCCGATTCATGAATCGATTAACAAAGCTAATCAGGTCTTTAAAATCTCCTTGAATTTTTGTTATCTAACAGCACTCAGCTTTCCATTTGACCAAGGTCCCTCACAGGCAGCAGGCTTGCGGAACCTCACATAGGTCAGTAGAGAACACAGTAGGGCAGATTCCAGTTCCTGGGTCTCCTGCTGTGATATCCTCAAAGTTCGTTAAGAGACACTTCTATTCCTACTAATGGTATTCAACAACCTTTCACCCGCTCTCCTTCTCTCCTAGAGTGAGAGCAAACCTTCCAGAGCCCAAGTGTTCCCTGAACCTATGAGACCAGCCACCAAGCCACCTCTGCACCTCTTCATTTTCCAGCTGCGTGGGAAGTGGGAACCCAGCCCCTGGCTTCCTAGCCACAGTCTCCTTGTGCCGCATCCTCTCTCATTCAGATTTTGTGTGCCTAGATCAACAGAGGAAACTGTTCTGGGCCAGGCACTGCTCTCCCCTGTCTCCCCTACAGGGAGGTGTGTGCAAACGGCAGTTGATAAATAATAACCGACAAGATTGTGGCAGCCACATTTCAGTCTTTCAAAGTGGCCACTAAGACTCGATGCTTAGTGGGGTTGGATGAATTCAGGTTGTTGGCATTAGTATCCATAATTCTCACAAACCAATTTTCTACCTGACTCCCTGAATGTCAATTTCGTTCCAGATAAATACAAAGCACATTTATGGGACAAGCAGAAAAGAATCCCAAAGGCAGTTTAATGGAGAACTCTTACCATTCCCACTCTGTGAAACATATCGACTGTGGAACTAGAAATCCAGAGGATAATTTCTCATTCTAAGGAAAGAGCCACAGATGGCCAAGAAATTAAATACTTATCATCCAGCCTATCAGACATTTTCATCGGTTTTGCCTTTGAGTGACGGCTGCGGGAGCCTTGCTGTCATAGCTAGAGGGACAGCAGAGCTTAATTCCCATCCAGCAGGAAGAGCAAGGAGAAAAAAGGCTCTGTGAGAAGGACCTGCCTAATATAATGTCTCACTTATAAATAAACAATGCCAGAAAGCAACGGGGCTGACTTGTTTAGGCTTTGTTTTAGCAGGCCTTTCTTGGGGTAAAACAGGGCAACGTGGCCAGACTGCCTATCTGAAAAGGTTTAAGTGGGTTCCTGTCAAGGTGACGGGAACGTAGACAAGGCCAGCCCACCACAGGGGACCCACAAGCATTGTGCCTGGGGGTCATCTGTACTTAGGGAGAGGGAGTATCTTCGTGGCCTCTGAGAAATGTGGCTAGATGTGGCAGGCACGAACGAGCAGTCACCAAGCTCCAATTCCTTCTACTCCACAGCCCACAGAGGCCCCACTTCCCAGCCTACCCGGCAGTTTGTGGGGTCATGTGACTGAGTTGTGGGCAATGGAAAGCGGATGGACATGACCTACATGGCTTTCAGGCCTGGTCCCTAAAAATCTTCTACACAGTCCTCTGCGCACTCACACTCTCCTCCCAGCCAGAAGTAGGGGTCCCGGGGAAGATGACAAGGACATCACCTAGCAACTTGCCAGAAATGCAGGTGTTTAGGACCACTTCCTCTGCTCCCCTCCACTGCTCCCCACACCAGACTCACCAGCTGAGAGTCTTCATTTGAACACAAGGAGTAAAGCACACTGCCTTCTGCAAAGCCTTGAGATGGAAGGAACTCGTGTCTCCCCTGAGTGGCCACACAGCCTGAAGCCCTCCCACTGACTGGCCTAGGGTGGTGATGGGAGCAAAGATACATCTTCCTAGTAAGAATCTGGGCTGTCATAGGAGTTAGGCTTCTCTAATCTATACACTGGCCCAACTAGAGACTGTCCCTGGCTCGTGTTGTGGAGGTCATTGGCTTCTGGCTGTCCTCCTTTTCAGACCCCACATTTCATTCAAGATCCTCTCTGTCTGCTTTTTATTTCCACTAGTCTCTACCCCCAAACAGAGGCTTATGTGGAAATTCTCCTTCAAAAATAAACACCTATCGTATATCCATGGAAACATCAGTTGGCTGTTGCATTTTGCCCTTCAGCTTATATCTATAAAAACAGCTCCATGCTAAAATGCAATTATTCTGTATAAAAGCTGTAAAAATGCTAATGGTACTTATTCTGTGATTCTTCTTATTGAGCCCTGTATTTGAAAAATGAAGATTTTTGAAGCCCCTGAGGAACAGATTTTTTTTTTCTTGCTGCAGAGGCGAACTGGGTTTCTAGAAAGGCTTCTCTATTGCCTTGGCTGCCCGGGGGCTCAGAGATAATTTCATGGAGCTACTATAGCAACTACGTGGGAGTTAATGGTATGCTTCCCTGTGTTCTGTCTTCCCCGTAACCCAGGCCAAACCTCCAATTCTGGTGTCTACTTTTTTGGGACCAAAGTTGTTACATTTTACCATATATTTTTCTCATTGGGGGCTCGAAATCCTCATAAAAATAAAACATATTTGTGACTACTGAGGAGGTTTGGAGTAAGACAGGCTTGGGGGCAAGTAAAAAGGGCAGATTTTATTTTTATTATTAGATGGGAAAATTAGAGGGCGACTTAAAATGTTCCAATTGTTCTTTTCACCAAACAAGAAAACCAGTGCTACTGACATAGTGTGTTTCTTAGCTCTGATAAGCCAGCCATCTGTTGGATGAGACAAGTCCCGTCCATATGGGTGAGCTTCCATCCAAGGTGAGATGGGAATGTATTCTGGCTCCATTCATTGCTTTTACTCATTTAGGACACCCTCAACAAACACGTATTAAGTGCCTGCTATGTGTAATGTATGAGCTTGGCACTGTGAGGAATGAAAAGTTGGTCCCTGCCCTGAAGGAATGTAGAGTCTGTGAGAGCAATCTATGTGCAAACATGACTACAGTGATAGGTGAAGCAGAACCACCAAGGAATGGAGGGCTAGTGGTAGGATGGAGGAGAGGAGATCACATCCAACTGGTATCAGAGAAAGTTTCCTCGGGGCACCTGAGTGGCTCAGATGGTGGAACGTCAGGCTCTCGATTCCGGCTCCGGTCACGATCTCACGGTTTGTGGGTTTAAGCGCCACGTCGGGCTCTGCACTGACAGTGTGGAGTCTGCTTGGGATTCTCTCTCTCTTTCCCTCTCTCTCTCCCCTCGTCTCTCTGCCCCTCCCCTGCTCACATTCTCTCACTTGCTCTCTCTCTAGACATTAAAAAAAAAAAAGAAAACTTCATGGAGGAGTGGCATTTGAATAAGTTTTGAAGGGCAGACAGAATTTTTCATGGGTGCTGGAAAACCAAGAAGTGAGGAGATGTGGAGATTTCAGCACGAGTCAAGGCACTGAGAGGTCGAGGGGCAGAGAGCATTCGGAGAATGGTCTTTTCACTCCAGAGATTGTGTTCTTTCCCTCGAACTTTCTGACCTCCATTGGATCATGCTTTAGATGAGTGGCAATGCTTTCCACGTCAGGGAGAGAGCTAACAAGTGAAAAATCTTAGAGGCTGCATTAATTACTGCCACCACTGTATCTACTCCCGTACTAAACCTGTGATTAGAGCTGGAACAGTACAAAAAGGGGTTCATCAAACCCATGAGATGTACAAACCTTTTTTTTTTTTTAAAGAAAAATGTCACGACCCTGAAGACCACAGATGGGCCCACGGGGGAGTGCAAACTCCAGTCTCAGAAACCTTTACTGGTCTAAAAATGCCTTCTAATTATGAATTCTTCACTGTGCAGTTTTGTTTTTAGAGAACTATAAAAATAAGAACGTGCAATTAAAAATATTCTCCCGGAACACGTGGACCCCAAAGAACATGTTCACAGACGGCAGTTTGAGAAACACTGGAAAGAATATTAAATGCTGAGGGGGGAGACTCAAAGTCTGGTCCTGGGCTGTCGTGAACGAGTTGTGTGGCCTCTGGCACGTGACTTAACATGTCAGGGCCCACGTCTCAGCCTTGTTTCTGCCACCGACAAGTGGAAATAACAATGCTACGTCATGGGGTCATACTGAGGACAAAGAAAATGCACGGGAATGTGGAGGACAGCACCTTGCATTTGTCAAATGCACAAATGTTAGCTATTGTCGTCGTCATAATTGCTGTTGCTATTATTGGGAGAGCTGTGAGGTGCTTTGTGCTTCTAAAATTCTATGTATTTTCTCGAGTACTTGGGTGGCTCAGTCAGTTAAGTGTCCATCTTTGGCTCGGGCCATGATCTCGCGGTTCATGGGTTTGGGTCCCGCATCGCCCTCTGTGCTGACAGCTCAGAGCCTGGACCCTGCTTTGGGTTCTGTGTCTCCCTCTCTCTCTGCCCCTCCCCTGCTCACATGGTCTCTCTCAAAAATAAATAAACATTAAAACATTTTTTTTTACTTCTATGTATTTTCAGCCACTATCTTCACGGAAAACTAAGTGAATAGATCAGAGACATGTGAAAACCCACGACTGGAGAAAAAAGAGCAGCATGGAGAGCAAAACATTACCTTGACATTTTCCAAGCAAAAAGAAAACGTCACAGCAGAAGTCTGGCCTTCACTCTGCACATTCTTTATAAAGCTACCACAAATAGCTCTATTTGTGATAGCTTTATTGATGATTTGAGACAGATTTCTCTTTGGAAATAAAAGTTATCCAGATAATTTCTAAGGGAAGGCCTGAATTCATGGCAAACCAACGTTCATCCAAAAATCTATCGAGAGACAAAAAAAGGGATATCCTTGAGGAGGCTTTTATGTACCGGTAACATACTGCCTGAACTTTTCCAACATTGCCGGAATTTCTCAGTGCCTTGGCTCCCAAAGATTAAAGACCGCCCTGCTACTACACTCAGGTAACCTATCAGAGCAGGTAGTGATTTGTAGCAAAGTCCTTCAGCTTACTGGCCTCAGATTTCTCAACTGTGGAATGGGCAGCATAGTCATCAACTCGCCACCAAGCGACATCCATTAAATGCTCTGTAGCTCTTGGCTGAAAGAAGCCATAACAAAGCTGGTTATTCGTGAAGTGTGTTATGTGGTCTGACCATAAAGATGACCCAGGAGCAACGAAACAACAGCAGCTTTTCTCTAGCCAAAGGGCTCTTCCTGACATCTGCATGTAGCTCATGGCCCAGACCATGTGTTTCCTGGGTGCTTATCAATTACTCTTATTATGCTTTGCTGACAGGAGAGAACATGTCGGAGCATACAGACGCTGGTCTGATGCTGGAGCCTCATGCCTGCTTTTCATTTACCCCATTTGGGAAAGCAATTCCAGGCCCCACATATTTCTTTCTCTTCTTTGCCAAGCAATTTCACAGATGCTAAGGACCATGGCTTTTCTGCTTCCTAAGGAAGGCACAGCTAAGCAATGCTGCAGAGGCTTATTCTCCTGGACACCCTGAAACGTGTCTCAAATAAGCAGCGCCCCCCAATGATGGGGAACACAGAGGGCCAGTGACCAAGCTGAGTTTTCGTCGCTGCAGGAGCACAACTGCGGCCGCTCATGTCATCTGCTCTTGAAATACACCCTCTCGGCCTTGGGGTACCTGCCTGCTCACTAATTAGGGCAGGAGCTCCCCAACCACGGGGCTGATGTTGAAGAGTCGGGAAAAAACATATTTTAATAGACTTTCCCTGCAAATCGGTGTCTTCAACACATGATTCCGTAAAAACAGAGATGACAGAACTTTAAGACCCCTAAAAAACTGATGGAGCTTTCTACCTTAGCAAATGAGGTAGCACTGTCTCCATTGCGCAGATGATATAAACGAGGCCCCAAAGCACACAGCTGTTTTGTATCTGTGCTCTTGCTTGCTCATGAGCAAAAAAGTAGATTCACTTCCTTCGCTTGGTGCGACTCAGGGTAAATCTGATTTCATTTAATAACAAGCCAGTTGCCAAGACTTTCTATGCTATTTTGATCTGATTTTTGTGTATCTTCTTTCTACAGCTTGGTATTAGCTGTTCCACTACTAAGTTCCTAGACCCCAGGGTAGGTCTTGCACTCATCCCAGCCCAGCACCTTATGCAGTCGGCTCCATGTTCAGGGCTGAAGGTGATGGATGAGCTGGGCTTGTGAAGCTGGTGGAAAGAGAGAGAGGACCTCTAAAACCCAGTGTGACAGTTTGTCTTGGAGTGTGCTCCTAGGGCAGGAAGTGTCTTTCAGAACCTCCGTTTCCCAAGGTGTTTTTCTTTTCCCTACCCTCAAATCAGAGCCAAGAAAGAGACTAGTTAACATGCTCTCAGTAACACACACTGGTGATTAAGCAGCAGGAGAAGTCCATCCCTGTTTGGGTTCTTCTTTCTGACACCCACCTTGTGATTCCGCCCATGCTTATCCAACAGGGAGATGATAGACTTGATGTGACCCTCTGCTATCAGATTTAAGGCTTCCGGGCTTTCAGTCAAGATGCAGTGCAAAACTTCCAAGATACCTGTATAAATGCCACAAAAATCGTGTGGATGTTAAAAAACCTGCAGAACCGACCGTACTTCGGAAACCTGAATTATAAGTGAAAGGACCATCCTGAGGGGACAGAATATTATCAGCTCCTTGAATGTATTAAATATTTCCAGCCAGAAGAAAGACTGCAGCCATCTCTGGTAGACTTCAGGAGCCTCTGGGGCCTAAGAAGTCTGTGATTTAGAGAGGATATTTCCTTAGGCACTAACCTCACCTTCCTCTTTCTTAGACAAAGACATGATCCTTCTATGTCAAGACATAGAGAAGCAGCAAGTACGTCAGAGAACGACAAATACTATATGATTGCACCCATGTGTGGAATTTAAGAAATGAAACAAAGAAAACAAGAGACAGAACAGACTCAAATACAGAGAACAAACTGGTGGTTACCAGAGGGGAGGTGGGTGGGGGATGGGTGAAATCAGGTCAAGGGGATTAAGAGCACACTTATGATGAACACTGGGTAATTTACAGAATTGCTGAATCACTATATTGTACACCTGAAACTAACAGAATACTGTATGTTGGTTACACTTCAGTTAAAAAAAGAAAAAATTGTAGAGGAGCAGCAGTAAAATGGAATTCTTCACTTGGTCAGACCAAGCAATACTTAATTAAAATGGCGGATGCCCAGTTTAGTATCAATTCTAGAGGTCCTTCAAGTAATTTAGAAAATATTGTGAAACCAACAAAACTAAAAGGCAACCAACGGAATGGGAAAAGATATTTGCAAATGACGTATCGGACAAAGGGCTAGTACCCAAAATCTATAAAGAGCTCGCCAAACTCCACACCCGAAAAACAAATAACCCAGTGAAGAAATGGGCAGAAAACATGAATAGACACTTCTCTAAAGAAGACATCCGGATGGCCAACAGGCACATGAAAAGATGTTCAACGTCACTCCATATCAGGGAAATACAAATCAAAACCACACTCAGATATCACCCCACGTCAGTCAGAGTGGCCAAAATGAACAAATCAGGAGACTATAGATGCTGGAGAGGATGTGGAGAAACGGGAACCCTCTTGCACTGTTGGTGGGAATGCAAATTGGTGCAGCCGCTCTGGAAAGCAGTGTGGAGGTTCCTCAGAAAATTAAAAATAGACCTACCCTATGACCCAGCAATAGCACTGCTAGGAATTTATCCAAGGGATACAGGAGTACTGATGCATAGGGGCACTTGTAACTCAATGTTTGTGGCAGCACTCTCAACAATAGCCAAATATGGAAAGAGCCTAAATGTCCATCAACTGATGAATGGATAAAGAAATTGTGGTTTATAGACACAATGGAGTACTATGTGGCAATGAGAAAGAATGAAATATGGCCTTTTGTAGCAACGTGGATGGAACTGGAGAGTGTGATGCTAAGTGAAATAAGCCATACAGAGAAAGACAGATACCATATGGTTTCACTCTTATGTGGATCCTGAGAAACTTAACAGAAACCCATGGGGCAGGGGAAGGAAAAAAAAAAAAAAGAGGTTAGAGTGGGAGAGAGCCAAAGCATAAGAGACTCTTAAAAACTGAGAACAAACTGAGGGTTGATGGGGGGTGGGAGGGAGGGGAGGGTGGGTGATGGGTATTGAGGAGGGCACCTTTTGGGATGAGCACTGGGTGTTGTATGGAAACCAATTTGACAATAAATTTCATATATTAAATAAATAAATAAATAAATAAAAGAAAGAAAGAAAGAAAGAAAATATTGTGAGTGTTCCTCGCCTAAGAGTTTTTCTAGGAACCACCCCAGAAAGTATTTTCATTTTAGATGTACTGGTGTATCAAGCAAACTATAAACTCACTAAATAAAGTTTATCTTTGCCTCTTTACTCAGCACACTGGATGGTTTTCTCTGTGAAGGGAAGGCTTAAGAAACACTGACTGGTGCCCCTGCAACCTGGCACCTACAAGGGTAACACACCATGATGAAAATATAAGGGAAGTAGTTGGCCAGTATCTTTATTGGTTTTATTGAAAACACTCCCCTTGGTTCCGGTTTTCTCAAGGTTTTCATAAATTATTATGAAATGTAACATGGCCCATGGAGGAGGCACTGAAGAAAAAACAGGGGCTTGAGAATACATAGGTGTAGGTGGATAGACCTTAGGGGAGCCTTCCTTTGGCCTGTCCAAGTTCAGGCCACCTCTGGACAATGAAAACAGCTTCAAAACCTTTTAGCTTTTCAGAGAGGGGTCTGCAGCTGTCATGTTCTCTCATCGCTGAGGAAGCCAATGGTTGAGCTTCACAGCCCAGTTACTTAACTTACCAACAACAACCATTCTCTTGGCTCAAATTCTCTGTGAGTCATCAGGAAGCATTATAGATAGATGTCAAGGGTGACTTAGCGGGACAGAGGACCATCATTTCCTCCTATCCCATGTCATCCTTCAGTCTGCTTCTAACCACAACAGGATAAGCATGTTCAGAGAGGGTGTAGAAACCCAAGGAAAAAGAACTGCATGCAGCAGGTAGGAGACCACTGCCTGGGTGGGGGGCAATGAAAGGATCCAGGGGATGGAGATAAACACACAAAGTGAAAAGTGAAACAGAAAAGGAAATCACTGAAGTCTGGATTAGAGTGGTTAAATAAAGTCACAGCAACACCAGGAAGATTCAGGACCTTCTCTTTGTCGAAGTAATCACTTGAGGATTGCTTACACCTCAGTGGGAAAACAGAATTATTCAAAGATACAACTTTTATTTATTTATTTTTTTTCCAGAAAGAAAAAATCCCACCTTCTTCAGTGGTTTCCTGTGAACACTTACCTGAGGAAGATTCTAGTCTATCCAATTTGCTGATTAGCCAATCAAGGTTATTAGAGAATTGAGCACAGTTGTTTCTGTTTCCACGAATGAGAGCAGCTGCAAACAAGGACACATTGGAACATGTAGGTTAAAGGGCAGGAGGATGGGCATAAGAACTTGGGAAACTGTTAAGCACAGCATCTGCTTAGCAACTGAAAGGAACTGTGTGTAACCATCTTCCCCTTCCAAGCCCTTTGATACAGTTGTTCCTATACTTAGCAAAGTGAAAATCTACCATTCACTCAACTATTCCAGAGAATCTATGTACCAAGCACCTGTCTACTTGCTGGGAACAGAGCAGTGGGAACACAGCAGCAGATACCTGGTTGGTTACTGGTTTAAGAACTCCATTCTTTGCACTGTCTTCTTAAACCCAGCTACAGAGTTGCTATTTTTCAATGCTAAAGGGAGGCATCCCAGTGAAACAGCTGGAAAGGTAGGTGAAACTAACATGCAAGGGTGCCTGGGTGGCTCAGTCCGTTGAGTGTCCGACTTCAGCTCAGGTCATGATCTCACCGTTGGTGAGTTTGAGCCCCGCCTTGGGCACTGTGCTGACAGCTCAGAGCCTGGAGCCTGCTTCGGATTTTGTGTCTCCCTCTCTCTCTGCCCCTCCCCTGCTCACTCTCTCTCTCAAAAAATAAACATTAAAAAAATATTTTAAAAACAAACGAACAGGCCAATAACTGCAAAACAGGAAACTCTAAAATACCTAAAACACATCAGCATATGACGAGGGTTCCCAAAGTATGGTCTGTGGAGGCCAGAATGCTTCACCTGAGAACTTGTTAGAAATGCAAATTCTCTGGCCTTATCCCAGATCTAAGGATTCAGAAACTCTGGGGATGAGACTGTTTTAACCAGCCCTCCAGCTGATTCTGATGCCTGCTCCAACTTGAGAACCACTGGTAGAGAACATTGGTAAGGGTGGGAGAGAATATGCTGCCAGGAGATTTTCACCAAACTAGACCAAGCAACCTTCCCTCCACAGGCCTCTGCAATGAATCCACCTAAACCACTGGTCCCATGCTCTTCATGCTGTTGGTTTTCAAAGACAGGTTTCACAGATGCTTCAAAGATACCTGGATGAAGGAAAAGTCTTCCTGAGGACCTCTGCTTTGTACCTCCACGGTCAGAGGAGGGCTGGATTGAGTCTGACCCCCCAAACCACTTTCAGGTCTGCAGCAGCAAAGGGGTTAAGCACAGGGTGCTGGAGTCAGGCGGCCTCACACCGTAATTCCTTCCCATACTACATGTATGACCTTGGGTACGTTACGACTTTGTGAGCATCAGTTTCTTCGGATTCATGACTAAACGGTTAACAGTGCCTATCCCTGAAGGTGTTGTTGGGCAGATCAAAAAGATATTCTACTGTTTGGCAGAAAAGCTCAATAACTGCTTGTTTTTGTATAATTGCTGTTGAGTTTGAGCATACCGGTACAAAGTATGAGAGTTGGAAGGGACTTCACAATGTCACACAGAATGGTGGTAGTCCAATCAGCCTGACCCTCGACATCGAGAATGGGTCCAACCTGACGTTGCTGGTTCCCCTCTGGCCTGCTCAACTTTCTATGGACTTTCTCTTATGGGACATACACTTCTGAGCAAACCCCCAAATGCTGCCTTGTCACCATCTCCAAGCAACTACCGGTGGCTACCTTCCCTTTCAGGCGGATACTGTCTTCCACTGCCTTCCTCCTGTAGCTTGCTGGCTGGGCCCTGTGGTGGCACTGGTTAGAGCAGGCCCCAGGACATCACCCCCACTGGTGTTGTGACAGGAAAGGCTGGGCGCTGAACCTCCTTACTCCCCGCCTTTGTCTCCCTTCCCCCCCACTCACCCAAATGAAATAATGAACAGGCCAAAGTGGCAGGAATCACGACCAACCAACAAGAGGCCAGGGACAGGTCAGGGAGCTGAAAAGAGTGACTGTCCTTCAAGTGCAAGTGCCCGAGTCTAAAAGTGGAACGCACTGCAAACATATTCTAGTCTTGTTCCCTCATTTTATTTAAAAAAATTTTTTTAGGGGCCCCTGGGTGGGTCAGTCGGTTAAGCGGCCGTCTTCGGCTCAAGTCACGATCTCGCGGTCTGTGAGTTCGAGCCCCGCGTCGGGCTCTGTGCTGTCAGCTCGGAGCCCGGGGCCTGCTTCAGATTCTGTGTCTCCCTCTCTCTGGCCCTCCCCTGTTCATGCTCTGTCTCTCTCGGTCTCAAAAATAAATAAAATGTTAAAAAAAAATTTTTAAATATTTACTTTTGAAGGAGAGAGAGACAGAGTGTGAGTGGGGAAGAGGCAGAAAGAGAGAGGGACACACAGAATCTGAAGCAGGCTCCAGGCTCTGAGCTGTCAGCACAGAGCCCGATGCAGGGCCTGAACTCACAAACCACAAGATCATGACCTGAGCTGAAGTCAGACACTTAACTGACTGAGCCACACAGATGCAACCCCTCATTTTAAAGAGGAAGGACTGGGGGCACCCGGGTGGCTCAGTCGGTTAAGTGTCTCTTGGTTTCTGGCTCACGTCATGATCTCACAGTTCCTAGGATTGAGCCCCAGGTCAGGTTCTGCACTGACAGCAAGCAGCCTGCTTGGGATTTTCTCCCTCCCTCTCTCCCTCCCATGTGCCTGTGTGCACATGTGTGTTCTCTCTCTCTGCCCCTCCCGTGCATGCGTGCTCTCTAAATAAATAAATAAACTATTAAAAAAAATAAAGAGGAGGGACTGAGGTTCGGAGAGAGTAATGACCGTCAAAGGTTGTACAGGTAGTTTAGGCAGGGCTGATCACAATCCCCTTCCACTCGCTGCTGCCTTCTTGCTCTAAGTGTGGAAAGTACACTAAGTTGCTGGCGAACAGAATGAACAGTGCTGGGCTGGAATCAGCCGGTTAACAAAAGGTGTCCAAGGAGTGAGGCCGGATCGGCGATCTTGCACAGACACCCTTGGAAATCCTCCCAGGGAGAGGCTCCAGGGGTGTGCTTACCCAGCAGTTTGTATAGCAGGCGCAGGATCTCTTTCCAAGCCATGCCACTCTCCTCCCTTGCAATTCCTGCAAAGTGCGCCACGCTGTTGTAGATGTTTAAGCGATCGATGCAGTTTAACACAAGGGCCAACATTCCCTGCGAAGGAGAGTGGGGGAAAGAGTGAAAGCCCCTGAGAAAGCAGGAGCCTTTTGTTCTTTTCCCTCCCACGTCATTCACCTTTTAAAGCTCGTAATGCTAATGTGCTAACAGACCTTCACGATCTTTTTTTCCCCCTAAAAACACAATGTACACATTCTTATGCCTCTGAGACACATGCGGCATCCATTTGGAGCATGAGTTAGCGGTTTCCTCGTGGCGGGTTTGCCCCCGTGTGATTATCTCAATCTAAGGACCTATCACAAGAGGGAGCGTGAATGACTCTCACAAAAGCTTGCTCTGTGTCTGGTGGGAAATGGTTCTGACTCACCCAGAAACAGCCCTACATATAGTTCTTATTTTCCTGTCAAATGTCAAGTGAGTTCAGGAAGTTCCATTCAGATGCACAAAGAAAACCAAGCTTGCTTCCTCCCTCTCCCCCTGGCAAAAGGGTAGGATTAAGAGACAATAAAATCAAAGTGGATTTTTAACTACTTTTCTTCTACATTACAATACTACGCCGCCCAGTGAAAACATCTGTGCCTAGTTGTTCTTAAAGACATACAGTTTCAGTAGCCTTTCAGGCGTAATGTCCCCAAAGCCAGTCTGCTTCGATCAGAAGACTGAGCAGGGCCAGTCTTATATTCCAGGCCAATGACTTTGGAAATGCCCAAGGGATAAGCCCTGTCCCCAGAAATGGTGGCCCTTCAGGGGGGCGACCATGACCTCTTACTGTCAAATCATCACGTCAGTGTTCAAAGAAGGCATGTGACCTAAGGTCCCGCCTAACCAAGGACAGAGGCAGAACCCAAGCCAGAGCCCCCGCCAAGTCCCAGGTTTGTTTTTCCTTGCATCCAGATCCCATCTCTGGTGACTCAGATGCTCAGGTTCTAAGTCAGACCTGGCTCTTTACTTGTTACCTTTCAAACCAGCTCTTCAGTCATTTCCAAAGTGGCAGAACCTGGCCATGTGTATTTTTTCAAACAGGTTTCTAGGTAATTCTGACATCTTCCAAAATTTGGGAATCACAGCCAATGGCATGCTCTAATAGTTGAGATTTAGTAACAATAGATTTGGGATACACACATGCACTGTGGCAACAAAGCTCTCAAATACAGTTTGGTTTGAGTGTGCCAATGTGCACGGTTACAACGTACATTGGTAGTGTAACCCGGTGGGGTGGACAGGGAAGGTTGGCTTCTATTTAATCCTTTTCTTCCCAGCTTCCTTCCTTTCTTGTTCTTTCATAACTACGTGCATGCATGCACACAAGGCTCAAGTGCAATCACAGGGATGTTTTAGCGGCGGACGCAAAGAGAATCGCGATGTTCAATTTTCTAGACTTACTTCTTCCTTGAAAAGATTCTGTCTGTTCTTAAGTGAGCGGAGCTTGTTCTGTTTGTCTTCGTGTTGCATCTCCTCCTCCGGGGGCTGGAAGTAGGCGATCAGGTCCTGTAAGGTCTGCAGGACCTCTTCTATCGGCAGGGTGATGGGGGCCGCCGTACGATTGTTTCCACTAAAGAACACAAGACGGACACGGACATGGACGTGGCTCAGACACGGGCCTTCAGGCAGCGTCCCTGACAAGCACCCGCCAGATCCTGGCTCTTACCTGCCCCACATGGGGCGCAGCGCACGGCTTCCTGCAGCAGTCACTCAGGGAATGACCACAAACTGGCGGTTGCCAACCAACAGACAACGGAAGAAAACACCTGCTTCGATTTTCAGGCCATTTCATAAATAAAGGGAAATGACCTGTGGCCGTCTGCCACACTTTTTCATTTTTAAAAGTAAAAACAGATTTAAAAATCATAAACTTATTCACTCATGGTTGTTTGGAACTATCACAGATTCTTCTTGGAATAGGTTAAACATAGGGGCGGAAGGGCTTCTATCACTGGGTCTCTCCCTCCATCTGTATTTTTGTCTTCTCTCTCCATGTATCTTTCTGCACATTTTTCATGACTCTGCATGTGTTTTTCTCTTATAGGTTTTATGCATGTGCACTCACACACCAGCTCCCCCTTCCTCATTTGTTATCTCCTTCGGACTTCCTCTGTGTGCGCTCTGTCCTCATTCTCAACAACCCCGCCCCCATCTTGTGACATCCTTCTCTCCTTCTGTCTTCATGTCCCTCTCCCTCCTCAGTGTTACCCTCCCCACCATCGCTCTTTCTCTGTTGTGATCCTTCTATCCTGAATCTGTGTTTCTGACTCTGTCATAATTTTTCAAAAAGTCTTGTTATTAAATCCTGTCAATGCAGAGAGACCACAAACCTCCACAGATGGCAAAATAAGCCCTCATTTTCCCATGTCCTTGGCAGGTACACTGGTGAGCCTTCTGGAAGGTAAAGGCTAAAAAAGAGGAAGGGGGAAATGGAGCCAGCCCCCGTGTAAATGCATCATGGCCCCAGGGGACTGAGAATTGGTGGAATGTATAAATAATGTCATGGCTTTTCCTTGGGTCAATTTCTAAGGACTTCTCCTTGAATTTACAGTGAACTTAGTTATATATTAACCTGGACACATGCTAAGAAAAGACTGTTATCTAGGCCTGAAGCAAAGGCTTAATAAGCCCTAAGAGCCCTCAGCTTATGAAGTGACAATTCCAATTTTGTACATAAAAATGACAAGTGTTGGGGCGCCTGGGTGTCTCAGTGGGCTAAGCATCTGACTTCAGCTCAGGTCATGATCTCATGGTTCATGGGTTCAAGCCCCACACTGGGCTCTACACTGACATCATGGAGCTTGGTTGGGATATTCTCTCTCTCTAGCTCTCTCTCTCTCTCTCTCTTCCCCGTCCCCCCCCCCCCCCCGCCTGCCACCCCCTGTCTCAAAACAAACAAACATAAAAAAAAATGACAAATGCATGCAGTAAGGACAGAACACCAGTGGATTACAGGCAGGGAGATCCTTCTCATGAGTGTGTGCTCTGGACCGTGGAGGTGCTCAAGGAATGCTAATGACTATCTGAGATATTATAGTATACCTGCTGTGAGGACATGAGGTGAAGGTTTGAGACTACAAAACCTAATTGGGAATGACTTCCCAGTTCTAGATTCAGAGAAAAATGAACATAGTCTCCCCAGTATGTTTGGTCCAGTTGCAGAGTCCCCTAGCCCCACCTGCCCCCCTTTATAAAAACATTTTAATTCTACTAGAAACAATGACACCAGTTCAGTAAAAAGTGTGTGATTAAAATAAAGATGAAAACATACAAGAGGTTTGCTGGCATTTTGTAGTTTGAAAGGGCAACTTACAGGGGTTGGGAAACCCAAGTTATAGTCAATGCCATGAACATGTGCTATCTGGAGTGCCTGCTTCTAAGCCTCTTGGGCTTCACTTTCCCCCTGGAAAATAGGAAAGGTACAATCTACTGTTGCCAGGGTCCTTCTGGGTCTAATTTTTTCAGTGGGTTCTCAACATTCGATTGCTTTATCTTGTCCTTTCAAGACACCTCAATATAATAGTCTTCCGCTGGACTAAGGCAGATCCCCCCCTTCCCTCAAAACAGAGCACATACCACATGCCTGGCAGTGGGGAAACAGACATGACCTCTGAATGGCTTCAGGGCGCTCATGTTCTACTCCAGAACCTTAGGGAGGAGGCCCAGATGTACCAAGAAGGATAGGGACAAGATGATGTCTCCATTCAGAACTAACTACAATGGTACCTACTTTATCCCAGCCATCTTTCACTCCCTACTTCAGCCACTGCCCCACTACCTTCTCAGATCTTTCCAAGGACTTCTTTTGTTTAATTCAAGTACAATCCCAGGGATTCTGAATATTTACCATACTATTACCATAACACAACTATTTATGTATTGTTTCGATCATAAGGTTAAACTCAGGACAGCTGGGCAATATCTTCCCGTCAGCAGGATTTCTGAGACTCCCTCACCCCTCACATTGTTCATCTGTCCTATTGGACAGCTCCCAGCAACTGACCAGAGGATGATGAGACAGCACAAGCCAACGCCAACCTTTCTTCCTCATTGTTCTTTCTTCTTCCTTCCCTATTAATTTAACTTTAATGTGTTTTTTCCCAGAAGGCCACCCCCTGTCCTTCTGGCTTCCACTGTACACAGCATGTTCTGTTGGTTTCTCAAAAGAGACAGGAGAGGAGAAACTTACTCACAAATGATTTTTTATCCTTCATTTTCCAGCTCTTGAAAATTTCAAGTGCTATGGCTTTTGCAGCCCCCTTCGCTGCTGCATGGGTTTTTCAGTAGTCCTCCTTTCTTCCAAAAAAAAAAAAAAAAATCTTAGGGCTTGGAGAATCCAGAATGTCCCGCATTGAAGGGGAAACATCCAGAACAGCTGAGTGAGGAGCTCAGGAAATCCTCTCTCCCACAAAATAATGATAAACTTGGGGTAAATCATCTCAAACAATTGTTTTAGGACTCTGGAAATTGACCAAAGCCATACAATAAATTGAGACTGATCGACTGATTGACTGATTTATTAAATAATGAGCCTCAGTAAGAACAGTAGGAGTCTATGGTGTTTCAGTCTGAGGCTGTTTCCATGCTTTCTTCCAGCTTCAGACCAAAGAAGTTCTAACAAGGTGGGGTAGACAATGAGCAAGGCCACACATGTGCTCAGGAGGTACTGGAGAGGGACCTAGTTACCTACTCATCTCTGGCCGAATATGAGGTTTTGTACAAGCAGAAAGCAAAATCCAGGACAGACCTAAAACTGCCTGAACTCTGAATGGGTCATCTAGCCCACAAGCAGTTCCATCAGCAAATACTTGTAAGAAATATTTACAAGACAACCAGGCTTGCCTTCTAAGAAAGACTAAGGGAAGCCCTTCAGGCTGAAATAAAATGACACCAGACAGTAAGCAGAATCCACATCTAGGAATAAAGAGCACTGGTAAAGGTAATTGTGCAGGTAAATATAAAATATGGTATAAACATATTCATTTCTCTTTTGTTCTTATATTTTAAAAAACACAAATGGATAAGAAAATAATGATAAAACTGGGCTTATAACATATGGAGATGTAATATACATGATAATATTATCACAAGGAGGAGGAAAGTAATACTGGAGCAAAGTTGCTTTATTTTACTTAAGTTAGTATTAATCCGAGGTGGAGTGTTAGAAGCCCAAAACAGAGTGAGTTTCCTAGAGCAACCACTAGGAATATAACTCAAAAAAGTAGCCAAATAAAAACAAACAAACCAAAAAACCTTAAAGAAATTAAAATGGTAAACTAGAAAATATCTATGTAACACAAAAGAAGGCAATGAGAGGAAGAGAGGAAAAAAGAACACGAGATCTATAAAAATCAGCAAAATGGCAGGCATAAATCCAACAATTTGAATAACTACATTATCTATAAATGGATTACACACACCAATAAAAGGAGGACACTTGTCAGAGCACATAAAAATAAAAATTCAGTGTATGCTCTCTATAAGACCACTTTATAGATTCAAAGATACAGGCTGCAAGTAAGAGGACTGAAGAACTTACACCATGCAAACAGTAACCATAATCTGCATATGAGGCATCTGGTGTGGCTCTACAAAACAGACTTGAAGATAAAAGATGTTCACAGAGAAAAAAGGGAAATGTTCTGTAACTATGGAAGAGTCAGTTTATCAGGAAGATATACCTGTTATAAACATATAACCACGTAACAACAGAGACCACAATGTATGAAGCAAAAGTTGAGAGAATTGAGGGAGAAACAGACAAGTCAACTTACCAGTGAGAAATTAAACACCCTATTCTCAGTTAATGTAACATCTTCTAATGGAACTGTATTAATGAAGGGCAAAAACCATATGATCATCTCAATAGACAAAGAAAAAAAGATTGTCAAAATCTAACTCATTCAAGATGAAAGAAACCTCTCAACAAACTAGGAATAAAAAGAGAACTTCCTCATCCCAATAAAGGGAATTTATAAAAACCCTACAGTTAACTTCATATTTAATAATCAAAGACTGAATGTTCTCCTGCTAAGATCAGGAACAAAACAAGGATGTCTGTTCCTTCCACTTTGATTTCACATCATAGTGGATGTTCTAGTCAGTGCAGCCATGAGGTGGTGGTGGGGGTGGGTGGGAAGAAAGGGCATCCATACTGGAAAGAAAAAAATAAAACTTTCTTCATTCACAGATGATATGACCCTTTATGTAGATAAAGCATGCGTGTGCGCACACACACACATCCACCAGAATAATAATTTTCAATTAAGTCACAGGATATATGATGGATATTTTAAAAACTCAATTTCTATATGCCAGTATTATTTATGCAGTGAAAAATCTGAAAAGAAATTAAGAAAATAATTCCATTTGTAGTAGCATCAGAAATAAATACTTAGGGGGCACCTGGGTGGCTCAGTTGGTTAGGTGTCTGAGTACAGCTCATGTCATGATCTCATAGTTACGGAGTTCAAGCCCCACGTGGGGCTCTGCGCTGACAGTTCAGAGTCAGAAACCTGCTTTGGATTCTGTCTCCCTCTCTCTCTGCCCCTCCCCCACTCACACTCTGTGCCTCTCTGTCTCAAAAATAAATAAACATTAAAAAAAAATACTTAGGAACAAATTTTACAAAAGCAGCCCAAGACTTAAACACTGAAAACTGCAATACCTTGCTGAAAGGAATTCAAGAAAAATAAATGGAGAGACATTCTATGTTTATGAATCAAAAGCCTCAGGATAATTAAGATAAAAGTTCTCCCAAAATTGGTCTAAAGGTTCAAAGCATTCTCTATAAAAATACTGGCAGGCTGTTTTGCAAAAACTGACACCTTTACCCTAAAATTTATATGGGAATTCAAAGGATTCAGAAGAGCCAATAGAATTTTGCAAAAAAGGTACAAAACTGGAGGATTCACTGTATCTGATTTCAATACTTACTACAAAGCTATGTTCATCATTTTGGCCAAATCACAGGTATGAAAGCCAGTGGAATAGAACTGAGGGTCCAAAAATAAACCCTTATATTTACGGTCACTTGACTTTTGACAAAGGTGCCAAGGCAATGTGATGGGGAAAGGATGGGTCTTGTCAGCAAATTGTACAGGGACAACGAGGTATCTACAGGATCCACTTAAAAAAATAAATTTCAATTCGTATTACCTCAGACCGTGTATAAAAATTGATCCAACATGCAACCTCGGCCTAGATATAAGAGCTAAAATTATATAACTTTCAGAAGAAAACACAGGAGAAAGTCTTGGTGACTCTGGGGACACCCAAAAGCACAGTCCAGAAAAAAAGTTATGTCATGTAGGACTTCACCAAAATTAAACCTTTTGTGCTTCAAAAGACATCATTAAGAAAATGAGAAGAAAAGCCACAAACTAAGAGAAAATAGTTGCAAATCATGAATCAATAAAAAACATGCATCCGGAAGTTAAAAAAAACTGTCAAATGTCAGCGTGAGGACAAACCACCCAACTAAAAAAATAGGCAAAAGCCCTGATTACATTTTACTCAAGAAGAGATACGAATAAGCACATGAAAAGATGTTAAAAATCATTAGTCATTTTGGAAATGCAAATTAAAACCATAATGGGATACCACTTCATATCCACTAGAATATATACAATCAAAAGTCAGACAATAAGGATGTGGAGAAACTGGAACTTTATATATTTCTGTGTGGAGTGTCTAATGGTGTGTCTACTTTGGAAGGCAGGTTTTCAGTTTCTTAAAAAATTGAACATACCTACATGTCCACTGATGGATGAATGGATAAACCAAATGTAGTATTTGCATACAACGTAATATTATTCAACCTTAAAAAGGAAAGAAATTCTAACATGCTACAATATGAGTGAATCTTGAAGACTTTGTTAAGTGAAATAAGCAAGGCATAAAAAGATAAATATTGTAGGATTCTAATTAAGTCAGTCAAATTCACAGGAAGGTTGAATAATGGTTACCAGGAGCTGGAGTGGGGGGGGGGGGGCTACGGAGGGGGGAGGGGAAGGGAGGAAATGGGGAGGTTTTTTTCATGTTTATTCATTGTTGAGAGAGACAGAAACAGAGAGGGAGGGAGATCATGCACACAGGTTGGGGAAGGGCAGAAAGAGATGGAGACCCAGAATCCTAAGCAGGCTCCAGACTCAGAACTGTCAGCACTGAGCCTAATGTGGGGCTCGAACTCCCGAACTGCGAGATCACGATCTGAGCCAAAGTTGGATGCTTAACCAACTGATCCACGCAAGCGCCCCAGGGAGGTATTACTTAATGCATATGGAATTTCTGTTTGAAATGATGTAAAATTTCTGGAGACGGATGGCGGTAACTGTTGCACAACTATTTGAATTTAGTTAACATCACTAAATGGTATACTTAAAAATGGTTACAAAAGTAAATTCTATGCTTTGTATATTTTATCATAAAAATATTAAAATGTTTAAATGAGTTACATATGACTTTGCAATTCCATTTCCTGATATTTACCTAAGAAAAATTAAAATATATATCAAAAGACTTTTACACAAACATCCATGGAACCATTACTGATCATAAGCAAAAATAGAAAAAAATCCACTGTTCCTCAAAGGGTACACAGAAAGTGAGGTGCATCTGTACCTGTCTGTTCATCTCTCCCTATAGATAGATCTCTCTATACACACGTGTATGTATATACACAATCATACATACACATACGCAGACATTTATATGTGGATGTGTATTATGAGATACACATACACAGGAACACTCTTCAGCAATAAGAAGGAACAGAACACCCTTATGTACTACAATAGGGATGAACTTCAAAAATGTAATGCTAAGGGAAAATCTGGATCCAAGGACTACATATCGTATACATTAACTTATAAATGTGTTAAATTGAGACCCAAACCAGATGACTGGTTGCCTAAGGCTGGGGGTGGGAACTGATATACACTGCAATGGGCATAAGCAATCTTTTGGGGGGACTGGAATGTTTTAAAAGTGAATTATGGTGATGGTTGCACAGCTCTGTAAACTTATTAAAATTCACTGAGTTGCATACTTAAAAGGATGAATTTTATGATATGTAAATTATAGCCCAATAAAGCTGCTTAAAAATAATTTTCCCACTGTCAGGTATGTAACTCCCACTGACTTTTTAAAGTAATAGCTTTATTAAAATATAATTCACATATTATACAATCATCTATTTAAAGGGTGTAACTCAGTGGTTTAATGGTTTTTAGTGTATTTATAGAGTTTTGCAACCATGGCCTCAATCAATTGTAGAACTTTTTTCATCAGCTTCGACCAAAACTCCACACCCGTCAGCAGCCCTCCCCTTGACCCTTACAACCAACTTAGCTCTAGGCAACCACTGATCTACTTTGTCTCCACAGAACTGCCTATTCTGGACATTTCGTATAAATGGACTCATACCACAAATAGCATGTATCAGTCCTTCATTCCTTTTTACAGACCAATAATATTCCATTGTACGGATATGCATAAGGCACATTTTATTTATCCATTCAGCAGTTCGTCATTTGGGTTGTTTCCCCTTTTTGGCTATAATGAATAATGCTGTTTTGAACATCTGTGTCCAAGTTTTTCAGTAGACGTGCTTCATATATCTTAGGTATATACCCAGGAGTGAAACTGTTGGGTCACATGGTAACTCTATGTTTAACCTTTTAAGGAATTTTCAGACAGCATTCCAAAATGGCTTTAACATTTTACATTCCCACCAACAGTGTATGAAGGTTCCGATTTCTCTACATCCTGTCTCACACTTCTTATTAAGTCTTTTTAATTATAGTCATCCTTGTGAGAGCAAAGTGTTCTCTCACTGTGGTTTTGATTTGCATTTTCCTCCTGGCTAATGGCTCTGGCCATCTTTTCATATGCTTATTGGCCATTTGTGTATCTTCCTTGCAGAAATGTCTATTCAGATCTTTGCCCATTTGTAAATTGGCCCAATTGTCTTTTCAAGGTTGAGTTGTAAGAGTTCTTTATTCTAGATACAAATCCTTTATCAGATGTATGATTTGAAATATTCTTCCCCATTATGTAGGCTTTTTCCCCCCACTTTCTAGATGGTGCCCTTTGTAGTAAACAAGTTTTTCATTTTGATAAAGTTTACATACTTTTTGTATGTATTGTTGCTTCATATTTTGTATTTTGTTGCTTTTGTTTTTGGTGTCATATTGAAGAAACCACTGCCTAATCTAAGGTCATAAAAATTCAAGCCTTTGTTTTCTTCTCCCGGTATTTATGGTTTTAGGTCTTACAGTTAGGTCTTTGATTCATTCTGAATTAATTTTTGCATATCTATGAGGCCGGCCAGGGACTTTTAAGACAGACACAGGGGCAGGGTTTGAGAGAACCAAGAACCAAATAAAGCCATCCAACCTCTAGGGTCATGGTTCTGGTGACAGTCCAGACTACACAGAAAACTCTTGTTTGCACACAGCTATGTTTTCCTGCCTATACCAAGCTATTCATTCATATTATACCCTTTCTATGAAGAAGGGGAGGTGACACAGCATGGCACAGAAGGGAGGAACCACTTTGCTCAGGGATCACAGGAAACCAGTGGCAGGGCCACAAGCAGACAGAATGGCTGACTTGAAGGCCTCAGCTCCCTTCGGCGGTAGGAGTACCTAACTGTCTTCCTTCCTTTGTCTGCTTTAGTCACAGGACCCCCTGAGTGGTACTGGGAACATGGCCAACCAACCAGAGGTTCTATTTCTCAGCCTCCCTGCAGCAAGGTGTGGTCACATGACTAGTTTTAACTAGTAGAGTTCAAGAAAATGTGATCTATTTCTGGGTCCTATATTAAAAAAAAACCTCTTGCCCTCCGCCACTTCCAATTTCTTCCCCCACACCCTCCATTCTTTTGGGGTTTTTTTGGCAGTATGCAACCTGAGAAATGGTGCCAGCAAGCTTTTTTTTGATCATGTAGATGAAGAAAATATAGCAGGACAGTTGGTCTCAATGGTGTTGAATATTAGAATCACCTGGGGAGCTTTAGGCAAAGCTAGAGGTGGAATCCAACCACAGAGATTCTAATCCAATTGGTATGAGATGCCACCTTGGCATCAGGGTGGTAAAAGCTCTCCAGAGAAATCTAGTATGTGGCCAAGGGTAAGACCTCTATTCCAGGGCAGTGGTTTGTAAACTTTATTATGCTTCAGCATCAACTAGAGGGCCTATCAAAACATGATTTTCTGGGGGTACCGCTTCCCAGGTGTCTGATTCAATACGTCTGGGGTGGAACCTGAGAATGTGCATTTTTAACAAGTCCCAGGTGATGCTGCTGTGCTGGGTCAGGGACGCACTTTAAGAACCTGTAAATCTCAGGGCAGCAAGATAGAAGGAACCTGAGCCCCTGGAGCCAGACCTTGCCTAACCTATACTATTACTTAAAAGAGAAATAAGTGTGTATCTTGAATTACAACGGCAGCTTAGCCTATATCCTAACTGACACATTGCTTGGATCACATTATTCCAACAGGAAAAGTAAAGGCATAAAATTTTTTTCTTATTTCATGCAAATTCACACACACAATTTAAGCCCCCCTGGCTTTAGAGATATTCTCCTACAAAAAAAGGACAGTTTGGAACACTGCACTGTTTACAAAAGAATCCATTTCTCATGGTAATTGGTGAACACAATCCACAGCGTTCTGCATTGGCAGCATTGTTTCGGCATCCAGGGGATTATGATCCAAGCAGGCAGTTCAGTTACTTTTCCCATTTAGGTCTCAGCCATAGGTGGGTAACACAAGGCTTTCAATGCAAATCTACTTGGATCAAAAACCATAGCAACGATTCTGAATGATGTAGAAAGCTTTTCTCAATAGCACGGGAGGGTGTGGATCTGTTTCTCCCCTCTTCACACACTAATACTGAAGGGATTTAAAGTGCTTTGGCAGTCTTCACTTAATTTTCTGGAGGAGACCTTGGGTATTCATGACACCAACCTCAGTAACCAATGGGGCTCAAGCATCTGTTGGGCAGAGGGCGAAGGTGGTAGGAGGTCATTTGCTGGGAAATAAGATTCGGTCCCAAGCTCTCTGTGGTAAAACTCTTTGCTGGTGTTTAATAATTTCCTGAAAACTTCAAGTATTGAAAAGGGAGTAGGGGTAGGTAGGACTGGATGGCCACAGAGTAGAAACTCTCAGATAAAGGGAAGGAGCTTATGTACCTTACAAACTGGCTGAATAAGGCTGTCGTGTTCCGGATGATCCGAGCAGCCTGGGACTCCTCGCACTGGCATCTCTGCAGTGTTAGCCCGTCATCCATGTGGCCTTCCTGATGGAGTATGACCTACCCGCAGAGCAAAAGAACCAGGGCTGTTTATACGTGACTCCATAGCTGGACAGTCAACTTTTCTTGCAGTATTTATTTACCTCATCCCTTGTATTCCTTCCCCCCAACCAGGTTCCTCTGGGTCCATTTGAAAATGGGACATTAACAAAGTTATTTTGCCCATAGTCCCTATTACTGACCTATGAATCATTCCTGAGACACAGTGCTTTGAGGAAAATAAAATTTTATGTGCTACTATGGTATGAGTTACAGTAAATTCCTTAGGACGGCCAATTTGAAAAGGTGAAAACATATTTTATAATAGATTTTTCTCTTGAAATCAACACAAAAACTTACCCTTGGAAACGGGAAAAGTCACTTTGTTCAGAGTCTTTTTGTCCAGAGATAAATTGAGGAAGAATAACAAGTTAGACAGAAAACTCTACTGGGTTAACAGATCCTCTACTGGGATCAGGCTCAGATTCCCCTCCTGAAGGATAGCTACAGTTGACTGTACAAATGGGGATGCAGCTCAAGGTCTTAGTTTGCTTCTCATGGAGGCTAAGGAGGGGGTTTGAAAGCATAGGCTCTGGTATTAGTTGATGTGAGTTCCAGTCCTACTCTGCTACTTCCCAGCTGTGTGACCTTAAGCAAGTCACTTAACTTCTCTTTGCTTCAACTTCACCATCAAATGGACTTATAGGGTTGTTTTGAGGACTAAATGATTTACATGCAAATCACGTAGCATGTTTCCTAGAATCTAAGAGGTACTCAATGAATACTTGTTATAAAGGGCAGTGTATTACTGATTTCAAATCAGTTATCTAAAAGCTAAATATACATATTGATCACCAGTGACATCAGGATACAATTCTGGGGCAGGACTAGCAGCTTTAAAGATGGAAGTCAGTGGCATTTTCCCTTGAAAGGATCAAGTGTATGCAGATATTAACTGGGGTGGTTTGAGTCTGAGTCAAGTCAGAGTTAAATCCTAATTAAACTTCCTGACATGGTTTCCTCTTGATGTGAGTGAAGAGAGACCATTTATAAGGTTTTAGGGTGTGGGGCAGAGTTAAATCCTAATTCAACTTCCTGACATGGTTTCCTCTTGATGTAAGTGAAGGGAGACCATTTGTAGGTCCTGGGGTTTGGGGTGGGGTCAATTAAATAGAACATGTAGCTCTATAAAATATCTTTAGTAAAAGCATTTTGGTCTCATTTTTATTATTTTCTTAAGTTTATTTATTTATTTTGAGAGAGAAAGAGAGAGCAGGAGAGGTGGGGAGGGGCAGAGAGAGAGAGGGACAGAAGAGAATCCCAAGCAGGCTCTGCACCGTCAGCACTGAGTCCAACATGGGGCTCAAATTCACGAACCATGAGATCATGACCTGTGAGCCAAAATCAAGAGTCGGACACTTAACCAACTGAGCCACCCTGGCATCCCTGTCTTTCTCACTGTTAGCTCAAAGCAACTTCTTTTCCTTTCCACGTGAAAATCTGTCATTATTTGTCCTTCTGAAATTGTGTCCTACCTAATAGAATGAATTCACACAGGAAGTAGAATACTGGCTTACAAAAGTTTATGTTCAGTTTTGACACAAGACTTAGCACCGCATCTAGCTTAAGTGTTAGCAAAGGATACTCTTAGTATTGGATTCACCAACTGTTTCAGAACTACCCTGTCAGAGCTTCCCAGCAACTGTTTAAGCATTTCGATTCGGCAATATATTGCCACTAGGTTTACTCTGGCCTCAGTCCCAGTATTCGGGTCTCTAAAGGCCAAAATCCTTAGATTTTGCTTGTTCAGATACCACATCCAAAACGGCCAGCCAAACAAGAAAGTAATGAGAAATAGGGGGGATGCAGCTGTTAGAACACTCTTACTATGTGCCCTTTTGATCACCGCAGCCCAGTTTCTCCCGGAGGAATCCCATGACCCAAGAACAGACAGCAGAAGCCCAAGATGGGAATGGGAAGGAGGTGGCTTCCTTTAAGGTGAGTTGCCATTCTCTAGGTTTTTTTTTTTTTACTGTCTCTGTTTCCCACTGGTTTTTCTAGGTTCCCGATTTGTTTTATGAAATACTTAACACAGATTTGAATATCCTTTGTATTTTTGGAAAGAAATGTAACCTGCTCTTCACAAAATAGAGCAGGGCAGCCCTGCCTGAGGCCGAATATTAGGACATCATTTTAGAGAGTTTCTGAAGGGACCTCCCAAATTCACATGCACACTGCAGCAGTTCAATACATATACAGACTATGGTCCTGGAAGAGAAACGCAAGGAGAGGCACGATAAGTCACCAACTCAAGGTGGGATCTCTCCTGGTTAGCAGGGTCCTTTGAGTACGTCTCCTCCCATCCAGAGCTATTGCCAAGATCCACAAATTCCACCCTTTTTAAATGCCATCATTTCCTTAGTAGGAGTGAAAAATTGTGGAGACTCTAGATAATATTATTGTACTCTGCAGAGGATTTAATTTTCTTCTGATAGGCTGGTAGGATAGATAGGTTTTTGGCATCTGTCTTCAAGGTGCCCTTCTTCCAAGGGTAGTTTCATACTCCTGAGGTGGAGCCCTTTTGGGATTTAACTGAAAGCCTACTGTATTTTCAAGGGCTGGTCCAATCTGAGGGATCCTGAACCCCAACCTTGGCCTCCCTAGTCCTGTCATTCTGTTGACATCTCTGCTGTTCTCTTGTCCATCATAGCTGCAGACTTCTATTACTGTCCTGGCTTCACAGCCCATCCATGGTCAGCTTCAGGGGAAACTGCACATAGAATTTCAGGTTCATGTTTCTAGAGTTCCCTCCATTCTAGAACACTGGCCTCTTAAGTCCCAGAGACCCTGGCTGACCTCCTCTCTCATCTGTCTTCTCCAGCCCAATGAGGCCAACACAAGCCCCCACCTCCTTGGTGCCACAACTCAGAAAATATGCTGAGGAGCAAGAAGAGACAAAGGTGTGGCTCACTTGGCATAGCCACATTCCATCTGGGACCTTTAGAACTCATGCCCTGGATGCTGAGGCCTTCAAATGGTTTTGTTGTTGTTGTTGTTGGGTTATACAACCTAGTCAGTATAACCTACTCAGTCTGGCTGGTTATTTTTTAATTTTCTCTCTCTTCTTCATAATTTTAGTTTCACATTTCTGGATATCTTCTTGGTATGTTTTACTTTACACCAAAGTAAGTTATTGCCTTAAGGTTTGCTTCCAACCTCCTCTCCTACAACAACCTCCATTCTGGGAAGCTTTGCATTACCTGCACTTTTGGGTGATAAACCCAAGCTACAGTGGACAATGGCTCCTAGAATGCCATTCTAGGGTTCCTTGACTACCCAAACGGGTGTTTGGTAAAGAGTTTTTTCCAAGAAAACTCATGCCCTTGGCATCTATTCTCTGGTCCCTAACAAAAGAAAACTGTTACAACAACTTTTTGGGACAAAGATGTGGTGCGTATCCAAGCCAGTTTCCCAATGCAGCCGGCTGTGATGGGCCACTCCAATCTGAGTGCTCTCTGTGGATACCCTATCAGTGCACACGATCTTTTCTTTCTGCATGTTGGTTCCTGTGGGCTTGTTATCATGCAATCTGCATTTTCTCTGTAGCAATTCTATTTAGTCTCTATATCATGAAAATCACACAGAAACTCAATTATCCACTTAAATGAAGAGAGCAATGGTGTGAGTAATCCCCAAACAGCGTATCACCAAGAGTTACTTAGTTCAGGTTTTTTAGAGAGCATTGAACAAACTCTCCCCCTTTATCACAGATTTGCCATGTATTTAACTTTTTTTTACCCTTGCACTGAATATGGGGTCAAAATAACCAATTAGGAAGTACAATCTGTCACAGAATAACTCTTCAGAATAGCAAAAACAGTGTGAAGTAAACAAACATCATGTTCGCCTGATTCTCCTGATCGCTGCTCTTGCCTACTTGCTTCCAGTTCAGTGGAAAATAATTCTGGACAACCTTCGTGAGCCTCACCTTTCTTTTCAGAGGTCCAAGGCGGGAGGTCTTGGCATCTTGTGCTTTGTAGGTCACCCACAGACCACTGGCTATGTGCTGGACAAAGCAGACGGAATCTCCATATTTGATTTCTGGAACTCCCATGCCTTCTATATCCCGCTTGTGACTAGAATCCAATTTCTCCTTGATTTCCTATTTCACAGAAAATGAAACAAAGGCATGTCTGATTAAATAGAAATGCAATATATGAAACACATCACCTATGCAGAATTTGTCAGCCAGGGAACCCATTACCAAGATCATCATGATGTGCCTGTCCAAGCCAGGATTTCGGAAAGGCTTGCTTCCCTTAGCTGCTGTTAACTGTAAAGTCAACGGATTCCAAGTTTCAGCCACTTTAGTAATTACTTAAATCCATGGGGAAAGGAGGCAGCTGGTAGGGTCTCTCTTTGGTTTTGATTTTATAGAATTCTCCACTATTATTTTCTACTTTTCTTATCCTGACTGAGACACCTTAATAGTAATCAACACTTTACAGGCCAATTAACTTATTTTCGGCAAGTTGTATCCTCTGTAGTTTCAATAGTCACCTGATATAAATTCCCAAAGTCAGGGCTTTAAATGTATCTGTTAACAACATATAAAAGTCTTTTCTAAAGATCAGCAGAGAAAGCAGATTCGTGGATTAGGTAGTGGCTACTATGCTGTCCTTGTAATCTTGTAACCAGTATTATCTGTCTCTTATGGCCTCCTCAGTAGTGTGTTGCAGGCAATGGGTTTCATTCTTCAATTACCTCTGTTTCACTACAGTCTTTTCTCCAGTATGGAAAAAGGAGTTGCTGCACATCAGTTATCTGTCTGGTGACAAGCTGAGGTGCCTGTCAAAGACGGAGTCAGGAAGCAGACCTGGGGTGCATGGTAACTCTGTCCCCTCCTCATTAATCAAGGCCTCTTGATGGTTCTACCCGACTTCTATTTCTCCTCTACATCTTGCGTTAAATTGCTCATTTGTAAAAGCCATTAGCTAGACAGCATTTTGGATTTTTTTACAAAATAAAAAATGCAGCATGCCGTTCCCTCTGCTTGTGACAATTTTACTCTTTCTTAACGAAGGGACAAATAGCACACAAGTACAGAGCTCTTACCAAGTGCAAGGCAGTGTTCTAAGTTCTTTACATGTATGAATTCTTGCCAACAGCTTTGGATGTAGCTACAAATACTATCCCAGTTTTTCAGAGGAAAAAACGAAGATACAGAGAGATGAATAATTTTCCCAAGGTCACTCAAGAATTAGTCAAAGAGCCAAGATTTTTTTTTAATGTTTTATTTATTTTTGAGAGACAGAGAGAGACAGGGCATGAGCAGTGGAAGAGCAGAGAGAGAGGGAGACACAGAATCCGAAACTGGCTCCAGGCTCTGAGCCTTCAGCACAGAGCCCGACATGGAGCCTGAACTAATGAACTGCGAGACCATGACCTGAGCCAAAGTCAGATGCTTAACCAACTGAGCCACTCAGGTACCCTGAAAAGAGCCAAGATTTAACCCATGAGGTTCAGTTCCAGAGGCGCCGTTCTTCCCCACTGTTCTAAACTCCTACTCATCCTTCAACACTCTGTTCAGATGCCACCTTCTCTGTGAGGGTCAAGTAGTTTCTCCTGCTGTATTTCCCCCAGCACAGTCTCATTCCTTTACTGAGCACTTAAGGCCATCACAGCGTAAATATGCTTGTTTATATGACACTTTACTTTTGCCAGGCTACAAAACAATCAAGGGCATGGCCAGATTTCAATTACTTTTGGATTCCCAATACAGAGAATCCAGCACCCATCAATTAATTAATATATGTTAAAGAAATGTATACATATATATACACACACACATACACACACACACACACATACGTATATATATTGCTAAGTCATTTTTTGTTCAAATATATTTTTTCATTTTGGTCTGATTTCTCTTCCTTCAAACCTTCCTAACAGCAAAATTAATTATTTTGTATACCTTTACAGGATCATCTTGAGCAATGTTAATACTTTACAAGGAAACTCTTATTTTATAGGTACGTTGAAACTCTGGCTGGATTTTTAAATATGACATTTCTCAAAATGAACATTTCTAAAGGAACTTATCTTTGATTTTATAACAAAAGACAATGGGAAAACAGAATCTGATATATTAAGACTTCTTTATGGGCAGGGGGTCAAGAATTCATTTATTTTACAAAGCAATGGATACTTGATTTTCATTCCAGAAATATTCCTAATTCTGATGCAAAGTTCTCCTCTCTAGTCTGTTCCCTAAAGCATAGATAATTCGGCAAAATAAAATAATATACACTACAACTGTTAAATATGAGTAATTATGCTGACTGCCAAGAGCTCACAGTTAAAATAGTGCATGTTCCCAAACTATCAATGACTATGGTCACTTCATTCATTTTCTCACTTTTTGTTTATTTAAATATGACTTTGTCAAAAGAAGAGCAATACTGGGATCTACTTTTTCTAGAGCCTGAAATCAATGGATCATTACTATTTATAGAATAGGGTATCTCTCTGCATCTTTGGTTTTACAAAACAGCATCTATTTCCAGAGTTCTATGGTGGTCACTGTAGTGGCCACTGCTAAATTAGAAGAAAAACAGGAGAAACAACAAGAAAAACTAAGACATGGAGACAAGCCAGCAATAAAGAAAACCTAGGGGCACCTGGGTGGCTCAGCTGGTTGAGCGTCCGACTTCAGCTCAGGTCATGATCTCATGGTTTGTGAGTTCGAGCCCTGCGTGGGGCTCTGTGTTGACAGCTCAGAGCCTGGAGCCTGCTTCTGAATCTGTCTCCTTCTCTCTCTGCCCCTCTGCACTTGTGCTCTGTCTCTCTGTCTCTCAAAAATAAATAAATGTAAAAGCCAACCTAAGCCAAACATAAATGCCACTGAGGATATAATAAAGAAAGGAGAGTGATCCATGATAGAGATGCCTGAGTCAGCTGAGAGCAGGTTCGTGATCTTCTGATGTGAGCATGCGCAAATGCTCCCCTCTGTTTTCACTGGAATATGGCCCCATATGCACTTAATCTACTGCTGCAAATGGACTCTTCCTAAATGACAGGGCTAATCCAATTACTCCTTTGCATTAATTCCCTAATTCCTATAAGATACAATTTTCATTTCTAAAGTTCATATATACCATATACTTATATCAAATTGGACTATGTTCCTTTGATACATTAAGATTCCCTTCCCCTGGGTCTTTATGGACATTACACTTTCTGCTTGGCAACCCCGTTTCATCTCTGCATCTTTACATCTCATCCATCAAGCCTTTCCCAGATCCACCTTTGCATTTTCTCTGACCTCATGGCACTTTTTCTCCCCTGTCAAGGCTCTTTACAATATTCTGTGAATCCTTTGCTGGCATGCTTCCTGTCCCCTACCAGACTGAAAACTCTCCAAGGGCAAGACTTGAATTTGCTTGTCTTTGTATTCCATACTATGCTGTGCTTAAAATAGGTTGCAAATAATTTCCTTTTGTTTTATTGGTCTGTGGACATCAATTTGCTGATCTCCATCAACCTTCCCGGTGTTAGATGATGAGCTGATTCTAAGAAGGAATAGGTTACTTGACTTAAGAGGTGTTGATGGATCATCATCTTCTCCTGTCTCCACTGAGAACTTCTTAATGAAATGGTCATGACCACGTCACAAGTGTTGAATAAATACCTGGTTTAAATGATTAAGTTGCTGCTCTCCAGAATGATTTAAGATTGCTAGAAGGACAAGGAAGGGAATTGCAACTAGGGTTTGTCTAGCACCTACTTAGAGCAAAGTATTTTGCTAAGTACCCTACAATGGCAATGCCATCATGTGAATTTACCAAGGATCTACACAGTGATATGTATTATCCATGACACTTTAAAAACATTTTCTCTAAACCTTTCAGCAGTCCTTTGGTTTTCCTTTTTCCTACTCTACAGATGATAAAACTGAAGCTTACAGAATTTGAGCAATTTGGTCAAAGTCCTATAGCTAGTAAGTAATAGAAAAGAATCTAAAATCAAGTATAATTCCAAAGCCGGTTTTTCATTTGCACATAAGTTTTTGAATGGTTACCATTAGCACAGCTAAGTATTAATTGTATTACTGTTTCAGTTGTTTAAAGGTAATTATAATGAAAAGGTTGAAAGGTTGAAAATATATGCATTTATTTTGTGAAAAAGTGGCTCTGGGCTCATATACAACTTAGAAGTCATACATACAAACCAATAATGATAGCAAGAGGATATGGTCTATAGTGAAGGTGCAATTGGAGTTTTGGAGAGAGAACAATCCATTCTGCCTGAGAGTTAGGGATGAATTTATGTAAGAATGACACTTGAGGTGAGCTTGGCTAGGAGTGAGAAGCGAGAAAGAAAATAAGGGGACTGGATTCTAATAAGATGGGTGTAGTGTGGCAAGGAGTGTGGCTGAAGTTCAGGAAGGGACTTGAACAACAAGGACTCTGAACGTTGTTATCATAGGTACATGTTTCTCAAACTCACAAAATTAACAGACTTTCTCTAGGTAAAGAGGACTTTGGACAAGCTCTAATTCTTACACCAGGAGTCAAAGGGAACATTGGTGCTTGCATAATATGGACTGTTAAGAGTCTTACAGTAAAAAGCAAACAACAGAAAAATCTGTTGAACTCTGTGTAATGCAGCCAAACTGCTTTTCAAAAAAAAATTCCTAAAATTATTGTTTGGAACACCTCTTGGGAAAAGCTAGTGTTGGCAATGGAAAGCCACTGAGAATTTTAAGCGGGGGGATAACACAGGGTTGCATCTTAGAATAACTGTTCCAGCAGCAGTGTGAATTATAGATTGAAAAGAAACAAGGCTAGAGACAGGTGATTTTTAAGCTATGACATCAGTATTTAGCATATCTGGAACAGAGAAGGTCCTAATTCATGTTTTTTAATTAGAGTGAAATTTGTTATTTGACATAATTAAACTGCCTGGGTCCAGAGACAACAAGAAAGTACCTTTCCAACAGACTGTAATCACCCAAAAATGTTTCAGAGGAAAAGCAAATGTGGGAAGGGGAGACCCATCCATGGATACTGGGGTATATCATCAAAAAAGTCCTGGCTAGCCTGGCTCCTTCCTAGGCGTCTCTGGAGAAACTTTGAGAAACAGCCTTTGGGTTCACTTGTCCACAAACAGAGTCCTTTTCTCAATTTCTAATCTAAAATATAAGGTCTTAGAATGGCTTTAAAGAAATCACACACTTTCAGACACCGCTTGGAACCTGGCTGGGTGGGAGGACTTCACTCCCACTCTACAGTGTGCTGGGTGGGGGTGGAGGGCGGACCAGACTCGTCTGCTGCATTAGGGAAGGTGCGTTTCTCCTGGGGGCTCTTCCCTGTCTTTCTCCTTTAATTCCTACACCACCACCAGGAGGGAGTCAATACTACCGCCATTTTGTGGATAAGGAAACACTCCCAGGCCACTTTCCTTGTCTCACTGAATCCGCACAACAACCGTTTGAACCACACTTCCTCACCCCCATTTTCTAGACAAAAGACATTAAGGATGAACAGCAAACGGGAGAGCCAGGATTCACACTCAGGTTTTTTACACCCACTGTTTTCCTTGACTGCTTCTCTACTTGGTCCACTTTGAACAATAAAGACTTGAGAAATCATTGGTTTAAATTTTAAAAATACATGTGTAGTTTATTTGAAATGAAATACAACTGTTGTCTCTAGATATTTGAATCTTAAGGTAGATGTTTTCTCCTAGCCCTTTTCTCTCTTTCCCCTACTGATAACTCAGTGAGGAAGGAGATCAAGCAAAGGGGCTGGAATAATCAGAGTCAATGTTTTCCTAAGGGATGTGCCATGAGCCCAGCTGCCATCTTGATTCAGGCCGCCAAGGTTAAAGGGCACATGAGGCTAGTCTACAGAGATGCTTTCCATACACATCAGAGAGAACAGTGTACAGTTTTTAAAAGACAGGGATTTTTTAGAGCCCGGGTGACTCAGTCGGTTAAGCATCCGACTTTGGCTCAGGTCATAATCTCCCAGTTCGTGGGCTCTGTGCTGACAGCTCAGAGCCTGGAGCCTGCTTTGGATTCTGTGTTTCCCTCTCTCTCTCTGCCCCTCCCCTGCTTGTGCTCTGTTTTTCTCTCTCAAAAATAAACAAACATTAAAAAATTAAAAGAAAAATAAAAGACAGGGAAGTTTGGCCAAGAACACAGTGCTTAGTAGATATTTGATCATTGCTGACTAAACTGAATTTAGTGTTTAATACACTGAGGAAAAATTTCCTCCAATCGGGGACAATTGTAGTTTTGTTTCCTTATGCAATAAAATAGGCAAACTCTGAGATTCTATCTTGACCATTCAAGACTTACAGTACAATCATTAAAAATAACTCTAAAATAAATGGCTACATGTGATAAGCCTTGCTTTAACATTACTAATTCCTTCTTCCCCAAGAGGAATAAAGTGTTGTAAACTGATGTGCAGACATGACAGCTAAATAGACAGTATTGCTATGCCAGAGAAAATATTAAATCACATTATCTGGCAATCCTTGGGGAATGGCTTTGCAATGTCAAGACAATGGGGAAATGATGTGAAATCAAGTTCACAGAAATTTGACTTAGATGTTCCAAATAATGAATCTGTCTGCTTGAATGTTTATAGGGAGAGTATTCTGATCCAAAATGATTACACAGTGATGGCAGGATAATTCTATGAAGATGAGGAGGGTTAAAATGAAATAGATTTTAGCCTATCTTAGAGTGTGACCACATTCATGTATGCCTTCAGGAAGCAATCTCCACACTTACCACATGCTACACACTGTGCCAGGTGCTGGGGTGCAAAAAGGGGGGCATATGTGGTCCTTGTCATCTAGGGGCTCCCGGTCCAGGGACTGATGGCTGTTACAGAAGCATGAACAGGGCCCTACTGGAGGACAACGGAAGAGCCCTCCTTCTGTAAAAGGCATGGGACACTGGTCTGGAAGGGTGAGAAGGAGTTCATGAGCGGGGGTGTGTAGGAGGAGTAGAAGGCATTCTAGGTCCAGGTTTAGCAGTGAGAAAAAGTAACATGTTCAAGGACTGGTAAATATTTAGCATGCCAGCGCTCAAGGCAACTGTGAGCCAAGTGATGTAGATAAGATGGAAGGGCAGGGACTGGATCTTAACCCTTTGTGACAGACCTCAAATGAGGGGCAACCAGAGTAAGACCGTGTCAAAGATCACACAGAGAGCAGATGGGAGTCAAGGCCAGATCTCGGTGACCTGGAAGCCATCCTCCATCTTACACCACTTCCACATTAAAGAAGTAAGTTGTTGGGGCGCCTGGGTGGCTCAGTCGGTTAAGCGTCCGACTTCGGCTCAGGTCATGATCTCACGGTCCATGGGTTCAAGCCCCGTGTCGGGCTCTGTGCTGACAGCTCAGAGCCTGGAGCCTGTTTCAGATTCTGTGTCTCCCTCTTTCTCTGACCCTCCCCTGTTCATGCTCTCTGTCTCAAAAATAAATAAATGTTAAAAAATAAATATATGTTAAAAAAAAAAAGTAAGTTGTGATGCTGCAGTTCAGGGGCAACAATACATCCCCGACCTCCAGGTTGATTTGGATCACGCTGCTGAAGGAGAGGGAGAGAAACTGACCAAGATCACATGCTGCTCATTATTCTCCATGCCTCAAAGGGCTTGCTCGAAGGCCTCGGTTTGATTTCATCTGAGCCAATGACTGCAGCAGGTGTTAGTTTTGAGCACCTTCCACGAAGGCTCAGTCACACCCCTGTCCTATCCATGTGTACAAGATTCACAGGGTACCTGCCACTTCCTCCTAAGGGCAGCCTGTTAAGGATTTTAACATGCACCTGCAGCTGTTCCATGGTCCCCAATTTAGGAGTCATAGCTGTCACAGGCTAATGAAGCCAGACAGGAACACGGGGTGGGAAGCCCATCAGTGCCAAATGACTCACAGCTCAGCTAACCCAGTGCTTCCCTGAACACATGAGCCCAGAGTGTCCCTCCTGGGAATCTCTTTTTCTGTTTCCTAGATTCTCCAACATACAGAGGGGATCAGATGATTACCCTCTTAATCCTATTCACAAAGGCACAAAGGACACAGAATCTCCACCTCTCAGCCTTTCCACTTAGTTCCCCCAACCCCTGTGCCACCACCCAGATCCTGAAATGGTATCTGAGACTACTGTCTGCCATCTGTTCCATCACATAGCACCTATAGCAGGCAAGAGCTGGCAAGATGGCTCAATGGCTCTCACACCATTCAGAAACAGAGCCAAAAGTCTCTTTCTGCGGGGAGCCTCACTACTCCCCAGTGAGGGCAAGCACACTGGAGCGTGCATTGAAGGGAGAAGAGCCTGCACCAAGCAAGGTAAAACCACGTTTACTAGGGAGGAATTGAGCCTCCAGAGCAATCAAGGGATTTCTAGTGTTCTTCTCCCAAGAGTTCTTTACATTGTGTATGGCAGAGCCATGTGTGCTCCATACATTCCTGCTTATGGTATAGCTTCACATTCTAAGATGCCAGATGCTCTGCCCACACAATGTCCTCAGGAAGCCCCGATCTCCTGGAGGAGCACAGCTGTATCTTGGCCTGCCATGGAACGTAGGTCATTTTAATTTCAGCTCCTTCCATGTTAAAATGAACATAGCTGGGCCAAATACTGCTGCACTGGGAGTTATTTAAAACCTTTAACATAGTGACTCCACCGAAATGTAACAACATTGCCAAGTGCATAGGACAATGTGACTCATGGGTGACTTTTACATCCAGCTCTGCTAGGCTGGCTGTCCCCATGGTACCTCGATGACTTTCAGCCATAAGCTGCTTGCCTCCATGTGCAGAGAAATGGAGGGACTTGGGGAGATAAGAAATGGGCCTTTTGAGGATAAATGTGCTCACAGGCCAGAAGTGGTGCCAAGTGGAAGGAGTCTCTACGGTGCTCTGAGTTTTTCTGGCTCTCCCCAGAGACCATGGAAAGCACCAAGCCATCCTATACAAGGTTGAGCCAAGAAAGGAATGGAATGCAAGAGTCCCCTTGGAACAGGATTCTGCCAGCTGCCTGGAAGGCCACCTGAATGTCTGCTATAGTAAGAAAAGCCCCTTCTGAAACAGTAAAGACCTCAGTGTCACAGATCCATCCAGCTCAGCCTATCTAGAATGGGCTGAGGGGATCACGGTAGAGCACTCAAGGAGAGAAAAAGCCAAGCTGGCATTCTTAGAAAGGCATTTACTTGGTCATCTGCTATAATGAATCATTTTTCCCCCAGATTTTTTTTTTAACTTCCCACATCTGCTGTTGCCCCCTACACCCCATGTCCAAGTTGTGTCTTAGGGAAGAATATGATCTCGCTTGTCTCTGTTCTTCAGACTTTTTTTGTTGCTTTGTTTCACTGAGTTTTTAGCAAGTTACACCGCCATAAACAACTTCCTGGAGACCGAAATGTTTTGCTACATAGATATATGTTTATATTTAAAATCTTTCTTTTGCTGGCAACCCTAAAAAACTTAAATAAAGGTAACATAAAGGAGATATGGTCAGAAAACCAGAATGAAGTTCAAGGAGCCAACACAACATTTAAGGAGAAGCAGATGGAAGGTGATATCTGAGAAAAATTTAGGGTAAGAAGTTTATATATTTTAATGTTTGAAATAAAGGTGTGGAAATAGCCTAACTCTGATACATGGCCATTTGGGGAGAAAAACCTATATACCAAAGAGATTCTCTGCCTATATAGACTCTGGGACCATAAAAAAGAAGGAAAAAACGAGTCTGAGCCCCCTGCTTCAAAGAAGGGCAATGGTGGAAGACTGTCTTCCTTTGATTCATTGAGAAGTTGAGCTGCCCATGGAAAATTCATCTGTCAGCTTCACACCGAGTCCTACATGAACAGAATCATCAACCACCCCTTCCTGGAATCGTGTTGGGAACACAAATCAAGATCTATTTCTGGAAAAGAGCAAAGAACAAAACTAGAGATGAAACCCCCAAAAGAGATGTCGAACTGTCTCATTAGGAGGTGTAGGCTCCCTGATAACTAGGCATGCATCTGTGCACAGCCTTTCTGATGCTTGCGTGATCTTTCCAGAACAATCGTAAAGTGACAGAGCATCCAACTCTCTGTCAGAAGTTAGCTCAGCATGCAATTCTGACCATCCAACTAGATCCAGCTCTGAGTTATGCAGAGTTAAAACCTAGCTAGACGTTAAGGATAGAAAGAAGTCTTTAAAAAACAGATGCCTATATACACATCAGAAGGCAAAGCTACATGTTGCAGTTAACCTAACTACCAGAGGGTCTGCTTTTAATGGAGGTTGGGGATGGACGGGTGAGAGCTGAGAGAAGAGACAACCTAGGAAAAAGATGAAGAAGGTACTGGTGACTTTGTATAATACAAATAACTGCAAGAAGAGGTCATGTTCAGAATTATGTCTTCTCTGCATCTTTCTGAAAGAGATTGCCGCCTTGCTTTAAACAAATATAGCATTAAAACTTATGCTTCCATGTTCTTATTGCCTTATAGGACTGAAGCATATGTTTCCAAGTATTAAAAACAACTTAGAATATATTAAACAACATTTTTCATTAGCCTCTGAGCAATAGTGCCCATTCCTGTGATCCTTCCCCTATACACTCAATTCAAAAGATGGAAGAAGAAAGTGTTTATCAGAAGGCTGAATTTCTTGTTCCAGCCCACTTTCTTTTCAGCCATAGTGCTTTCTGGAAGTTTCAGAGCTTTCACTCTTAAATGAGGTCAAAGTCGACTTCATCACACCTTACCTTGGAAGCCCGGAAAGAGAAGGCTGTGGACTTGGTGTCTGACTTTGCCCGGTCCTGCAGTATAAGGCCTTGGTCCTCTGTCAAGGCCAGGTAGTGGCCTGTGGTGAGATGCCGGAGGCGGAAAGCCTGGCCCCATCTGATGTTACTGCCACTCCAACTGGGCAGATGAAACAGACAAGAAACTGCATTTACACAAAACTATGTCTATTTCAATATTTCTCCTGTGCTTTCTTCCACATGCTAGCAGACTTCTAAACCCTCTTCCTTAAGGGACAAAGCACTCGTCTCCTGGCTTGCTTTAGGATTTCAGGTCTGCTGACAACTCAGCATGGTACTTCTCTTGTGGCCTCTCTTAACACCAATGAGGAGGCATCCTTGTGCACCGTTGGTGGGAATGCAAACTGGTACAACCACTGTGGAAAACAGTATGGAGTTTCCTCAGAAAATTAAAAGTAGAACTACCCAATGATCCAGTAATCACACTACTGGGTACTTAGAACACAAAAGTACTAGAACACAAAGAGCACAAAAATACTAATTCAAAAAGATACATGCAGCCCTATGTTTATTGCAGTATTTACAACAGCCAAGACATGAAAGCAATCCAAGTATCCATCCACAGATGAATAAGTATGTGTACTTATAATCATACATATATACACACACCATACCTTTTTAATAACACACACACACACACACACACACACACACACACACACACACACACAAGATGGAGTATTATTTAGCTATATAAAATGAGGTCTTGCCATATGCAACAACATGGATGGATCCAGAGGGTGCAACGCTAAGTGAAATAAGCCAAAGACAAATGCCTTATGATTTCACTCATATGTGACATTGAAGAAACAAATGAACAACAACCAAGAGACAAAAATAGACTCTCAAATCCAGAACAAACTGGTAGTTCCTAGAGAGGAGGTGGGTGTGGGTATGGGTAAAATACATCAAGGGGATTAAGCATACACTTACCTTAATGAGCATCCAGTAACGTATAAAATTGTTGAATCATATTGTACATCTGAAGCTAATATAACATTGTATGGTAATTATACTTCAATAAAAATAAGGGAAAAAAAGGAAAAAAAAAGAACACCAACAATGATGATGATCTTGGGACAAGACAACAATTTAATGCAACTGGAAGTCTGAGGCTTCCAATTTTTCCTTCACTCCTCTGAAGTTTCTTGATATATAAAAACACGTGAAAAGAATACCTTATAAGGAAAGCTCATTTCTGGGAAAACAAAGTCATCTCTGATGTGCTATCTCAACTCAAACATTCTACTACCACAAAGAATCCCATCTTTAAGAGAAATAGTAAAAATATTTGTGCAGTTTACACTTGCCAGGGAGAGGCAGAGAATAAAGAAGCGTGTGTGTGTGTGTGTGTGTGTGTGTGTGTGTGTGTGTGTATGTATTTGTGTTAGAAGGGGATACATTTTGTGGAAAAAAATAAAGCAAGGTTAGATGATTAAGGTAAGAGAGACCTCGTGTTTGAGTGGAAACCTTTCGATGGACCTACATCAAAATGTTGGCATTCAACAAAAGTCACCGTAAGTATTTGGGGAGCACTTATCTACTGAACAACTGAGCTCATTATCTTTTAAGTTAGAATAAAATCTCATGGTTATACCTCTGGGGAAATAAACAACCTTAACTGAAACTATATATACATACCTATTTTGACATTTTAAAGAAGTCCATTAAGCAAGAACCAAGGCTTAATTAATATCCTGAGAATGTGAGTATGTTATTGCAAGCATTTTAACAGGGCTGGGAGAGAATACAAATGCCCTGAACCAGCTAACAAGTGGGTGATCCTTAGAACCAGTATTCTTTAAACCAGAAACTTCCAAAGAGTTGTTCTCAGTAAAAAATTTAAATGTATCTGTGTGCATAAGTTCTAATATTTTCTTCTGATTTCTACGGATTAGCTTGAAGACTACCTTGGAGGCATATACCCTCACAAGAGAGACTTTCACAATGAACATATATTCAGGGAGAGACTGAGCAGGGAGCCAGTGGGAAAGGCTGACAAGGAAAACCAAACACTTTTCCCTCCTCTGTTATCCCAAGCAGTTCATCTCTAGCCTAACTTGCAATCCCTCTCAGCAAAATAACAGCCCAGAGATTACTGGATGCTGCTTTGTACTTTGATGTTTGGAGACCACATGTTTTTACTCAGGCACCCAGCTCAAGTCTCAGCCTCCTGTTTTTTCCACCCCAGGTACAAAATTGTTTCTGACAAGTCAGGTAAATACGGTTTTCCTCACTGCTACATTTGCAGTGATGCTTTAGTCTTCTCTACCTCCTGCCATCACAACCACTATTTCTGTCATTTAAAGCTAATGTTCCACTGGAGCCAACCATACTACTGAGAAGAGAAACACTACCTGGGTTTCAGAGAATCTGTTCAAGAAAGCAAATGGGAGAAATACTTTGATGACTTTCAGCAGACATATCCAAGCTCACCTTTTATAAACCGGTCACTGCAAGGGCAGTAAGACCTGGGGGCTGGGTTCAGGGCAGCGAAGTCCTCTGGCTTCAGAGTGTGTGTGTGTGTGTGTGTGTGTGTGTGTTACTGTTGTTTGAAAACAAACTCAGGAAAATTTCAAAACTTAGCTCTGGGCCAAGGAACTTTTGAGAGTTTGCCAGGTGATGTGGAACAAATGAAGTATTTAAGAAAATGGAGAGTATAGGAAAAGAAAATAATCACGAAAAGAGCGCCACCCAAACCCTCCATTACCTTATCCGAAGGGGTTCCACTCTCCACAGAGATCTGGCTCGTGTCCCAGCTCCCCCAGCTTCATAGAATATCCTCCTGTGAGCAGAGTTGGAGATTAGCTCCTCTGAGCTTGACACTGATCAGCACCCGGGGAGGGGACAGCTCCCGGCAGAGATTGTTCAAACCCTGCCGCTTTTCTAAGCCCTCGTAGAGTCAGCAAAACTAAAAGCTGAGTCAAAGAGAAGAACAATTTCCCAGTCTCAACCTCTTAGGAGGGAAAAAAGGTGCTATGGGGGAGGGAACCGCTCACCACAGCAGATAATGGACACTCATGGACCGTCAGGGGTATGATGAAAAGGAACGTCTCCATTTGCACAGTCAAAATAGCCTAATCACTCACATAACCATCAGAACAGATACCAAATGCTCCAATTCTTTTAGGTTAAGCTCTTTGATGTAGTTTTCCATCTCTTAAAAAATGTATTTGTACTTTTAAAACATATATACAGTACAGTATGAATTCACTTCCATTATTCCAGGAAGTCCAGAACAAAGCTTTATGCTCAATTGCTATAGTGTCCATAATTTTATCACTGTGCTGTTGTCTCCTTTTCTCTATTAAAGATAATCTTTTGATGTATTTTTAAATAAAGTTTTTTATTTTGGAGCAATTTTAGGTTTACAAAAGTTGCAAAGACAGTAGAAAGAGGTGTATAGTTTCACTGTCTCCTAATGTTATCTATACTACACATAAATGTATATGCTACATTTGTAAAAACTAACAAACCAACATTGCTATGTCATCGCTAGCTAATCAAGGCTTGCCTTGGATTTCAGCAGTTTTTCCATTAATATTTATTTTCCCGTTCCAGGATCCAATCCAGGAATACCACAATGCATTTAGCTGTCCTGTCTCCCTTGTTTCCTCTGGCCTGTTCTTAGTCCCTCCTTATTTTCCATGACTTTGACAATTTTGAGGAGTAGTGGTCAGGTATTCTGCAAAATGTCCCTTGATTTGGGTTTGCTTGATATTTATCTGATGATCAGTAAACTCTATTTTTCAAGCCATACAATAGGGACCAACCTATCCATTTAAGTTAACTATCCTTGTTGAAGAGTATGTCTCATGAATAGTGGTCCCAGATTACCTGGTATACTGAATCCAGGCTCTTTTTGAGAATCTTGTGACCTTAGATCAAGACTGGTCGTTTAATTGCATTTAACTGCACTAATTTAAAATCCCACCTCCACCACAGAAGGTTTCTCTATACTACAACTGAATCACTCAAGCTCCCCGAGGATCTTGATCTAGATTTTGAGACAACAGGTAATTAGTAGAGATGAGGAGAAATGGGCAATTATTATTTTTTATCTGAATAAGTAACATCATTATGAGTTGGTTGAAAATAGTGGCTTGGGAGTTGGGCAGACCTCCGTCTGACTCTCTTAGGTGTGTGACCTTGTCAAGTCCCTTCACAGCTCTGTACGGAGCTTTGTTATCTATAAAATGAGCCTGATTCAGGACTTTAGTCACAGAAAGGTTGTGAAAAGGTAATGTGTTTTTTAAAGTAAAGGACATGCACAAAAATATTCATAGATGAATTTACCCAAAATTAAAAAAAATTATTTATTTTTGAGAGAGACATAGAGCATGAGTGGGGGAGGGAAAGAGAGAGAGACAGAGACAGAGACAGAGACAGAGAATCTGAAGCAGGATCCAGGCTCTGAGCTGTCAGCACAGAGCCCAACATGGGGCTTGAACTCACGAACCGTGAGATCATGACCTAAGCTGAAGTTGTACGCTTAACTGACTGAGCCACCCAGGTGGCCCCAACCAAATTTTGTTTAAATACAGATGTTATACGGGTGCCTGGGTGGCTCAGTCGGTTAAGCATCCAAGTCTTGATTTCGGTTCAGGTCACGATCTCATGACTCGTGAGTTCGAACCCCACCTCGGGCTCTGCACTTTCAGTGCAGAGCCTGCTTGGAATTCTCTTTTTCCCTCTCTCTCCATTCCTCCCTCACTTGTGTACTCTCTCTTCAAATAAACTTAAAAAAATTTTTTTAAATACAGATATTTATGTCAAATATAGAATAACACATTACATGGCACAGAAACACTGAAATGTTATGTTAATAGTGGTTGCCTCTGGGTGGTGGGATTATAGAACACATTCTAAACCTTGTCCAAATGTATATGGAATCAGGAAACACACAGTAAATATTAAGAAAGAAATCCTGTGTGACTTGAGAGCTCTAACTGCCCAGGTGTCTCTGTGCCAAGCCTAGAATGGTAATGGCATTGCGCTGACCTCCTACTCACCCACACTTGCTGAGGTTTTCATTTATGTGTCTCCCCACTCAGGACTGGAAGTGTCTCTCGGGTGAAGAGGGTGGGAGCAGCTCACCCCAGGTCACAGGGTTACAGAATTCTCTCCCTCTGACATCTGAAGAATTCTGGAAGGTTAGTCCCTCCCACCTGGGAAACTTGAGGGCAGCCTGCTCCATTTAATCTTGTAAGGTTACAGAGGTTGAAACAACCTGTTCTTGTTCTATAAGACAATTACCCAAGGAGAAGTGTAGAGTGGGTGGTGAGCTGAGGCACTTTGAAAGCTTGGCTGACAGCTTAGCCTCAGCTTTAACAGGTTAAGTGACTTACCCCAGGGTGCTTGACAAGCCAGAGGCACAGCCAAAGACCAGATCTCAGAATGCGAGATTGTTACTCTACCCGGCCTGGTGCTTTCAGGCTTTAGAAGGAATAGAAATGATTTCCTCTCTAAAGTCAGCACCCTCACTCTGGAATCACCTGCACGCCTTCATGGCTGCTGGTGTCTTTTAGTGAATTCTTGATTCCCTATTCCTTTGTTGTCTCCCAGATTTCAGTATCCCTGGCCATCCTGGCCAGTTCTGAGGATTTTCCTGACACCACAAGACAATGACGAGGTTGCATCCTCTTTTGATTGAGACCCGCTGACACAGAATCTCAGGTTGTAGTATAATGAATAGCTGCTTACTCACCCCTTCATGCTTCCTTATGAAGGAAAGGGATAAGGCTATTTTACCTGTAAAATCCCCCCCCCCCCAAATACATATTAGATCCTGTAGAATCCTCAACCAAGGGAAGGTCACCTTTGTCTTATTTCAACGATGGCATGCATGCCTGCTTCAGGATGCCATTTGGGAAATTCCTCTCCATCTGTTTCACTCTTCCCAGCACCTCCTTTCAAATATTTGTACAGTCTTTCCTTTTCATCAGGCTCTTGTTAAAGTACTCGCCAGGAATGGCCACCAAAAGGTGGGCTTCTCCAAGCAGTTTCTGCCCAGGCTGCTACTAATTTGGTTCAAATTTAATGTGTGTGTGTTGGGGGTTGGTGGGCGGGGGGGAGGGCAGATCAAGGGTCATGCACAAGGTTATCATTTCTTTTTTTCCAAATTCCTGCCCTTTCAAGAAGAACTGGAATAGGAAGAAAGAACGAGTTCAGATGTATTCCACCTTAGAGGTAGCTGACTGCAAAATTCCTAAAATTTCAGGTCTTTACCCACCTGCAAATCTTCCCTTTAGTGCAGAATATTTAAAAGATAGTACCTGGGCTATTGCATCATTTTACCATTTAAAATCAAGAAAAAGAAAATCACCATTGCATAGAATCACATGACATTATTTAGGGTAGGGAATCCTTAATTCTAAGGAAATTAGGTCAGCCTAACACCGTATCTCAGAGATAACTGTCAGTTAACTGGACCAATGCCAGGGAGGAAGTCAGTGAATTAATTAGCCACTTGCCACAGGTCTTTACTTTATGCGTCCTAGACAGTGTTCTGGGTCACATCTGGTTCCCATGGAGAGCTATTCAGAGGACAGAGCAAGTAGGAAGGGATTCAGCACAATAGGGATACATACTGCCAATGCATGGTTTCTAAGACACACATTAACATGTTTGAGCACACTGCTCTGCTCCTGAAGGTCCTTTTATAGTTCATCGGATCAGGAACAAGCACTGGTGGGAGTGTCAGCAGCCTGGCTTCTAAGCTGCCACCTGAAAGCAGCCGGTAAGTGACCTTTGGCAGGAGCCTGAGCTAGAGGATCTCTTAGTTGTGAGGACTTGATCCCATGTGTCAAATGAAGTAAAAGAAATGCAGTTAACAAGGTTCCCACAGGCAATTCACAAAAACATAGAATGTATTACCACTGGGAGATCACCCCCTGCTGTCACAAATTCCACCTAATTTGGATCCAATTTTATTTTTTAATTATTTACCACGTTTCTATAGTTACAGGGGTCAAGCTTTTTGGACTCTGTTCCTTTGGTGATCAACAGGCTACCAAGGGACACTGCAGAATGAATTTAAGACCTGGATTAGTATCGTCTATCTCCTGGTTTTGAATTTTTGAAAAGAATTTGTTGAGGAGTTAAGCAGAGGATCACAGAAAGCATCACCCTCAGAAGTGTCATCTACATGTGTCCCTTGGCACCATCCCTGCTAAATCTAGCTCCTGTTGGATACTGTTATTTGGTTTCTCCAATCCTATTTAGTAATAAGCAAAATGAAATCACCAAACTCCACCTCAATTACTTAGCACCTGAGAGGGGAAAAAGAGAGATGATCTGCCTTTGAAGCGCCCAGTGAATGAGTTAAGTGCACAAACTCACTAGAAAGATTAGTGGGTGCTTCAATCTACAACGAATGCTACCAGAAACTCCTCAGAGAAGCACTTAAAGAAAATGAAGGCACTGGGAAGCATTACAGAACTGCTTGCCTAAGAAGCAACAGGTGTGGCCAGGTACTCCTGTGCTTGAGCTCCAGGGCACTGCCATTCCTGTTTTACAATACCACGGCTGGGTACAGTTGATGTCCACTGACCAATGCTTACAGAATTCATCTGTGGATTAGTCTGAGTCACCCGAGACTGAAACACCTAGGAAAAGGATGATGCTATCGGCTTACCTGTGCTGGGAGTCATTCTGGTCTGTAGATGGTATCGTCAAACACTCATCATGACCATGGAAGAGACGTACTACATGCCCACCAAGTAGGTAACCTGTGAGAGAATTATATTCTACTATGAGCTGACGGGAAATTTAATAATGAGAACACCAGGTTTAAAAAGGATAAATTCACACAGCATTGAGTCAGTTATAGAAAACACCAAGAAAGAAGCATTTGGAAAATGGCAGATTCCATGAATTCTGGCCTCAGGAAGGAAAGACAACAAAGTCAAAATTCTTTGTTTTATTTGAGAGAGAGAGAGACAGAGAGAGACACAGACAGACACACACACAGAGAGAGAGAGAGAGAGAGAGACAGAGACAGAGACTCCCAAATAGGCTCCACACACAGCACAGAACCCCATGTGGGGCTCGATCCCACAACCCTGGCATGATGACCCAAGCCAAAATCAAGAGAGTCGGAGGCTCAACCAACTGAGCCACCCAGGCGCCCCAAGAAAGTCAAAACAATTCTAACATCAAAAGTTAAATAGAATTTCAGAGATGAGCAAGTCCAACATCAAAATGTAGGGTGAAAAGTGTCGATTCACATCATTACAAGGAAAATTATGTTGCTAGTATTAGGAAGGGAAGGATTTTCTAGTTGCTTAGGATGAAAATACATCCAACACAAAATTCCTGGATAAGCTCTTACAATCTTGATGTGTCCGTTTTGTGGCAAAATCCCAATCAAATTGCAGCCATGGGGAATAAAGAGGAAGCTGGGAAGGAGATCAGCAAACTGTTACTAAGAGCTGTCGTCTTCTCTAAAGAAGACATCCAGATGGCCAACAGGCACATGAAAAGATGCTCAACATCGCTCCTCATCAGGGAAATACAAATCAAAACCACACTCAGATAGCACCTCACACCAGTCAGAGTGGCCAAAATGAAGAAATCAGGAGACTATAGATGCTGGAGAGGATGTGGAGAAACGGGAACCCTCTTGCACTGTTGGTGGGAATGCAAACTGGCGCAGCCGCTTTGGAAAACAGTGTGGAGGTTCCTCAGAAAATTAAAAATAGACCTACCCCATGACCCAGCAGTAGCACTGCTAGGAATTTACCCAAGGGATACAGGAATACTGATGCATAGGAGCACTTGTACCAAATATTTATAGCAGCACTCTCAACAATAGCCAAATTGTGGAAAGAGCCTAAATGTCCATCAACTGATGAATGGATAAAGAAATTGTGGTTTATATACACAATGGAGTACTACGTGGCAATGAGAAAGAATGAAATATGGCCCTTTGTAGCAACGTGGATGGAACTGGAGAGTGTGATGCTAAGTGAAATAAGCCATACAGAGAAAGACAGATACCATATGGTTTCACTCTTATGTGGATCCTGAGAAACTTAACAGAAACCCATGGGGGAGGGGAAGGAAAAAAAAAAAGGTTAGAGTGGGAGAGAGCCAAAGCATAAGAGACTCTTAAAAACTGAGAACAAACTGAGGGTTGATGGGGGGGGGGGGGGGGAGGGAGGGGAGGGTAGGTGATGGGTATTGAAGAGGGCATCGTTTGGGATGAGCACTGGGTGTTGTATGGAAACCAATTTGACAATAAATTTCATATATTAAAAAAAACATATATATAAAAAAAGAGCTGTCTGAGGGGAAGCTGGCTTTCAAATGCATTTGACAGACACAGATAAAATCTGGATGCCCATCCCACAGCACCAAGGGGTGGCAAAATGACATTCCAGTATCCCACAGTGGGTGAGCCACTACCGATAAGCACTTAGCTTTCAGCTTAAGGAATCTCAATAGCCACAGAGTTCCAAGATGTATGGAAAACAATGAGCTTCAAGTGCATGATGACCCATTAGTGTTCAAATAAATTCTGAGCCTTAATTCAAAAAACATACTAGGAGCAGGACTCTAGTCTGAGGTTTACTTGTACGAAGAAAGCAAAATTTGTAAATTTGTTATCACTTTGGGTAAAAAAAATTCTCTAGGCCAGTCTGATCTCAGGAGACATATGGACTTAATATATGTTCAATGTCTGCATCAGGACTTACAAAAAAAAAAATCACACAGCTATATCATCTAGGGACTACCGAAGTATTCTGGGTGTTGAATTAACAGTAAGAAAGAGAAACATGCCAAAGGAGAAAGGGCTGTTTATCAACGTATTTTGTACAGGGACAGTGTGATATTCCATTGTTCACTTTTTTTTAACCAGGCGTGGCAAGTTCTTCTTAAACTTTCCTTGAATATTCACAAATCCTTCCCCAATTTTCCTCTACCTTACTATACTAAGAGTTTTACTTGTACAACCTCTTTTGCATTAAAATGATTCATGATATACTGTAGGGTAAATCTTAACAGCCAATTTATTTCAAAAAATTAAAATCTTCCATGATCATGCTCTTGATTAACCTCTCGGTCATCTCATGATGGTGAGGCCACGCCCCATTTGGATCTATCCTTTGCAGTCCTCAGGCTCCTCCAATCAATATTCTAGTCACACAGAAAATCGCCAAGTGCTGGTGCATTATGGCTCTTCCTAATTGAAATCTATGAGGGCAATATTCAGGAAAGAAGGGTCATGAGGAGGATCACTTATGCTCTCAGGGCTGAAGTGGGCTTCTCACCAGGGGATGCTGAGAGGGCATTTTCTGCAGGGCCAGATGACTCAGGTGATGAGCTTTCCAGGCTAAATTACAAGGGCACTCAAAACTTCGATAAGGACCTTTATTATGTGATTTGCAAACACTCCTTAATTAATCTCCACAAGTTGTCTGTTGGGACCGGGAAATAATTTTATTCCTCCAGTGAAAACGAAAAATATGGAGAAGAGTCAGTCAAGACTCTTCCTTCAAGAAGACTGAACCCCAGTTTCTTGATTTCTTACAGAAAGGCAATAACAACAGACTCAGGGTAGTGAGTTAGTTTCGTTGTAAAAGAAGAGGGCTAAGCATAGCCTGCCTTTTTAAAGCCTTCCACGAGTTGCGGACAGAGTTAAAAATCTGTCATTTCCTGACTATTCGGCTACAACACGATGCCTTCTAAAACTGGAGCATTGCCTTGACACCCTTAGGTTTCCCTCTATTTTCAAACATGTCATCATAGAAGGGCATTCCCAGTTTGAAACTACTGGGCTCAAGATTAAAAATCGGATTAAAGCCACGGTAGGAGTATCTCTTTAAAATTCTGATCTTGCTGTAAGGTGCCAAAATGTAATATGATAACCTACAGGGTCACTGGCATTTGATTATTCTGCTCAGCTGCAATACTACCCATGGATAAGGTAAGGCCAGTATATTAATTCTGTAACTTGAAAGGTGCATTGACTCTGCCGGCTCCAAGAAATAGGATATGTTGAACAAACTTTGAGGATCTTACTTCCAAGGGAAGAATAAAACACTGAGAACATTTTGTTATTGTGAAATGGCCCTGCAAAAACACAAGTAGAAACAAATGACCAAACACACTTTTATTATAGAGAAAGTCCTTCTTCCACCTGTCTGGAGAGATAGTAACAGTATCACCTTCTTGGCAAATAATCTCTTCCAAGACTGAAGTGGCTGGGACCTATACACTGATAACTAGTAACCATAAATGAAAATGAGAAGTCAGCAGGAGAGGAAAAGTACATATCCAAATCCTGCATGCATAAGTACTAAAACAATGGTGGGCTCTAAAGGATTAAAAGATGTTGTCAGGAATGTCCATGTAATCAGAAATCAGGACAGAAAATAATCCACACCCACATCAGAGAAAGACATTCAGGTGGACTAAAATAATGCTAGCTGTGTAGCAAGGCATTAGGTAGGAGCTGGGAAGCAGCAGAAAATGTCAATATATACAGCTCAAGACAGACTGGAAGCTGAGGGCTGAATGCATATTAAAAAAAGCACACCTTCTTCGATGCTACTTCCTGAGCACGTGGGATGTACATTCCAGAGTGTTTGCATAAAAGAGGCATCCACTTGTATGTTCCCATTTGATACGGAGAGATGCTGCAGCAGAAACAGAAATGAGACATCCTTTAAATAACCGGCCTGGTCCTGGCAGAAGCAGCTCACCTAAAACCGCAAGGATTGAGTTAAAGAATCTCACTGTCATCAGGCTCTTTCTGCATAGCCTGTGGGAGACTGCTACACCCAATCCAGAAGCATGCTTCAAAGGGGGACACTTCCTTCAGGGAAGAGGAAGTTTTCTGCCACAGAGGAGGCAGACAAGTGTTGACTTCATCCCCTCAGCTGGATCCCCGATTCAACAGGAAGTCATACAATGTCTGTTCTTGCTGGGAGAAGAGAATTCACAAATGGGAACAATTACTCCAGCATTTGTTCTAGGCAAAGTAAAATCTACTGGCAAGACGGGTGCTGAGAAGCTTAAAAACTTATCTCTAGACACTTCTCTGATATTCAGACACCCGAGGGAGCCTAACACTCATCCCCAGGTGCAAAATCTCACCGTCATCTTTCAACCACTGTGACATCCCATTTGCCGAAAGCATTTTAAATTCTCCATTCCTCCAACATAAGCTTATTTTCCTAGATCCTATTCTTTTTGGCTGGTTCACTGGACAAGAACTAAACCACGTGAGAAATTCAGAGTAATAGTAGCTCACGTTGGTTTTCTCAGAAAGTGCTCAGGGCATTTTGGCAGAGTTCGATGGACCCAGTATCTTACTCTGAAAGGATAACTAACAGTTAAATTCCAGGCCCCATGAGAATGTGACAAGGGAGAGAATCCAACCACCTCTCCAGTACACCACGTACAAGTTTAACCTACCCATCCTATTGTGGCTCAGTTCGCCTTGGCCATTACTTCCTAAAGGAAAATATTCTAGAAATGAAGAGATGCCTGGTAGGAAGTACTTACAAGGTATCTTTCAGAGGACACGCTGACGAGGATGAGGTCATCACCAATTCGAACTTTCTCTCCCTCGGATCTCTGTTTGGAAGCAGGATGTATGGTCCACCAACAGGCTTCTCCTACATAAATGCTCCTTGAGTTAGTCATTGCTTCATGGAAACCAGTGTCCCTAAGTCAGTCCCTCATTCTCCTTTCTCCTGAGAACAATCCCTCAAGCACACATGTGCAAACTCCAGACCTCAATTTCTATTTAGCCCCATACCTGCTCGACTGTCTTATCATTTTCATTTTTTCCAGTGACAGGAAAACAGAGTTTGGGAGAGAGTATTGGAATCCAGAAACTACAGAAGCTTTTGAGTATTTTTAATACATATAGAAAAATGTTTTCATCATAGGTACTTACAAATCTTTAAGAACTGACTTCATGGGTCTACTGGCTACTTACACACTTTTATTTTTTGCCATACTCTCCCTGAAATTCTACTGAAACGTGAGTAATTCTACTTAAAACATCAGAGATTTTCAAAAGGCCTGAATCTACAAAGACTCAGACAACAGGTGAGAAGTTCATAGCAAAGAAGGAAAATGGACAATTTGGCAAAAGGAAAGCAGACAGATGCTTTCAGCATAGACAAGCTAACACCCAAGTCCTTAAGTAAGAAAAGGGAGAAGTTGATCTCAAGAAATAAGGTCATCCCTACTTTGAATTTCTCAGGAAATCTCTGGAATGGGAGATAAGTTACTTGCGAAGGTAGCAACAGAAGATGGGCTTGAAAGCAGGAGAATTGGCTAAAAGCTATAAAGGAACTTTTATCACCTGGCATCCTTCTCTATACCCAGCACAGCCAGATGACCCCTCCTTCTCTACCCTACAGAAGATTAAGAGTTAAATCCATGGAATGACCAACCATCAAAGTTATGGTTTTGTAATACCAAGCACTGTCAAACAAGAAAGTAAAAACTATTGCTAAAAATAGAGAATCGTTAACATTTTATGCCCTGATTAGTAAAGCCCCAGCTCCTTTCCCTGGGCCTCTATTCCTCATACACCAGCTGTGATCCTAAGTCTTCTCCTCACCTCAAATCCAAGGATTCCTCTTTAGGGAAGCCCAACCACCCAAGATAAAAAATACTATTGTCTGGGCATCTCCAGTGAAATGCGTAATCCTTGACAGATTACCCAAAAGTAAGGCTTAACAGATGGCAAGCCACAGCCACACATTCAGGGCTTCCGGTCAGCTTTACTGCCTTGACCTAAACATGAAAGGACACCAAGGATCACCTGACATCTGAGCCAAGTCACTAACATGAATGAGAAGAACAAAATAAACACTGGGCAAAGGGACTTGGAGAAAACAAAGATTATGGAGAGTCAAAGAAAACTTTTAAAAATTCATATAATTAATCATATCAGATAAGAAAAAGTGTCATTCATGAAATGGCAATGAAAGTGTCCAGGAATGATCCCTTTGGAGAAAAACCCTTGTATCTTGAAAGAGAGAGAAAGAAACAAGAGACTTTTAGGATAAAGTTGAAAAACTCTCCCAAAAATAATGAAGAGAGGGGCACCTGGGTGGCTCAGTCAGTTAAGCATCCGACTTTGGCTCAGGTCATGATCTCGTGGTTCACGAGTTTGGGCCCCGTGTTGGGCTCTGTGCTGACTGCTCAGAGCCTGGAGCCTGCTTCAGATTCTGTGTCTCCCCCTCTCTACCCCTCCCCTGTGCATGCTCTGTCTCTGTCTCTCAATAATAAATGTTTGAACATTTTTAAAAAAAAGAATGAAGAGAAACATTAGAAATAGGAGTAAAGAGATAATCAGAAAACCAATCTACCAGATTTTCAGAAAGCAGGAACAGAGAAAACAAAGTGAGGAATTAATGAAGAAATAGTATTAAACATTCCCCAAAGCTGGAAGGCAAGCATTCAGACTGAAAAAGCCCACAGAGTCCCTACCACAGTGAAGAGAGACTCACAAAAGGGTCCATTCTTGTGAGACTTGGAACAAAAAGGATCCATGCCCAAACACATCACTGTGGAATTTTAGACAGAAGGGCAAAAGAGAAGATTTAAGTAGCGCTCAGAAAATATAAACAGGTCATACACAAAGGATTGAGAATCTGAATGTAGGTATCTCAGTAGCCAGGCCTTAAGCTAGAAGAAAATGAAGAAAGCCTTCAAGATGCAGAGGAAAAATTTATTTCCAATGTAGAATACTATGAATTACTTGTGAAGCATGATTTAAACTTCTTAGTTGATGATTTACCTCCCATAGATCTTTTCTGTAAAAGCTACTGGATAATGGGCTCCACCAAAGTGACGTGGTAAACCAATGAGGGAGAAAAACATGAGATCCAGGAAACATGGAGTCTAGGAGAGAGGCCAAGGACATCTCCTAGATGACGGTGGATGTTTCTATAAGAGGACACTGATAGAACAGCCAATATGATTGAATCCCATGAGGGGAAAGTTTCAGTTCTATAGAACAGTTTGAAATGAATGAGCGATTGGGTCACAGAAAATAAAGCAAACGATTCTCTCAAAAAGCCTAAAGTTATTCTACCACTGTCAGCAGAATGAACGTATAGGACTTTTCCCATTACATGCTCTAAGACTGACAGCTGGTTTATATATAGTGGCCAACTTACAATCAGTGAGTGTGGCATTTCACTGATTTTGTAATTATCAGCAAAGGTGGACAATACCTTAGAGGAAATTATATTTTAAGAATAACACTTTAGCTGAAAACAAAGCAACCTCAAATCAAATGCAAGTATAATCTCATTTTAAGAGAAAAAGCATCATGGAGCCCACTCTTGTGCTTTGTACAAAAATGAGAAGAAGTGGAGAGGCAGGGCTTCTCCTCAGGAATTCTCAGATATCCCTGAGCACAATGCAGAGATGGCAGGCACACATCGTTAAAACTTCATTTTTTTCCCTCTAGATCTGTAAAATCAGACAATCTGGATCATTCCCTTATGAAATGACACAATTTTGGAACAACATGTAATTTTGCCCTTTGGCTACCCAACAATGGAACTTCCTGTCATGGTATGAAAGATTGTATTCAAATTAGACTCTTCCTGCAGTGTGACCTAGGATGTTTTCTCTTCTCTGGCCTTTGTTCCTATCCTTTTTCCAGGCCTGGGGTTTCTGCTTTAGAGCAGGTTCTACCCAACCTTCTTCCAGCAAATTCTCATTCAGTTTGAGCTAACCTGAAGTAATTTCTGTCATTTGCAACCAAGAATCCTGATTGATACATAGCCCAACCTGTAAGTGGAGCAGATATTCCATATACATTGTCCTTGAAGGATGGTCATATTACCTATGAATATCTCCAGCCACACCGAGCACCCTACATCCCAGGGCCAGCTGCTATGTTGCTGGATAATTGCAGATATGGCAAAGTAGTTTTTTTCATTGAGGTGAAATGTGTTTCCTTTCAACTTCTATCCCACTGCTCCACTAGTCTATGGAATAACCCACAGCAAGTCAGACCCTTCTGTGACACCGTAACTATTAAGTATGTATAGTTATGTTGGTCCTCTCTTTTTCATTTCTGGTTTCCAGGGAGAATCTGCATCATGGTCACCACCTTTCTTAGCATCCACCTCCTGACTGTCAGCATTTTTGACTGACCTCAAAACACAACAAAACACAAGCCAATGTTTCCCAAAGTATGTGACTGTGGCGAAAGCATTATGTTGTCCTTCATTCTTAGTTACTATGTCTCCATCACACGTTGTTTCTTTCTTATTCCCCTAAATTTTTTCAGACCTATTTCTTGACCCCACTGGTTGCTTGGTTTGGAATCCCCAATGAAGAACTTATTATTCAGTATCCTTCTCAAAAGCCCTTAGCCCAAGACCCAAGTGAACAGGAGATCTGGGAACGTTGACTTACCTGTGGCATGTTCCCGTAGACCTACATCAAAGGCAAGTTTATCTGTCTGGGATCTTGATGTGGTCAAACATGTTAGATACTGTGAAACAAGAGCAGATGCTAGTGAAGTCATACTCTTCTATCAGGTCTTGGCATCTCACCACTAGTTGGCTTCCAGTTGTCAATTTCAATACTGAACTACTGTATAAAGGGCTCATTTACTGTATTCAATGGTATAACACATTTGAGATATACTTTTAATAGTATATTTAAAATCTCAAAGATGTTCTTCTCTGGTGACCCAGTGATTTAACTTCTAGGACTATATGCAACAGATATAAGTTTGAAATTAATATTTCAAACATATTTAATATGCTTTAGTTCAAAGATACTGAGAAACTTTTAAATTGGAGACAATATAAATGCAACGTCTACAACCAACAATAACGGAAAAGTTAATAAACTTTGGTCCTTCATTTTATGAAATATGTTACCATTAAGAGTATTTATCCAGAGTATGTAATAGCATGGAACATATGCAAAACAGCACAAGTAACAGGTACACAAAACTTAAATGTCTGGCAACTAGGCTAAAAGGAATTACACCAAAATGATATCTGAAGTTCTCTTTGGACAGTGAGATGGACCATGATGATTCTCCTACTTCTATTTATTTTGGTTTTCAAACTTTCTATGAGCTTCAGAACTTCTCAATGTATATGGGATCCACCCCCCCCCCCCAAACCCCTGCCACCGATTATAAAAATGCATGTGCATGTAAAACTTAACATTGATATTTAAAATAACTTAATAATGGAAAAAAGCCATGGCCTGTTCCTTGCCCCTTTACTGGCAGGCACAGTGGCTGATCTTAGAATCAAACTGGTTGGCAGATATGCACTTGAAATGTGGTTTCTGAGTTCTACTTCTACTTCTCTGCAACAGATAAATGGAGAATCATTGCATTGTCCAAAATCCTCTGTCACAGGCTTCATTCTCAGAGGTACTCCTAAAAAGAACTAGCTAGTAGAGAGTTTATGTTAACTGTGAATCCAAATTTTTCTGGGCCTGGGGGACAGTAAATATAATAATAAATCACATAATCCTTCACATCTCTACCATGCTTTTAGCCCAAGTTGTCAAAGCCATGAGAGGCGTGCTGTTTGAGGTTTTGTTTAGTCTGTTCAGGTAGGAAAAGAGAGGTATTAAGGTTTTATTTACCCTATGGATAAGCACCAGGTTCTGAAAGATACATGATCCCATCTCAGTTCTAGACATCATCAGGATACAAAGTTTCCCCACCCTCTAAATGTCCCCATCTCCTGCTCCTATAACCTTCCATTTGGTCACTTTTGTTCTCTGTCCTCTGCCATGAAAGACTACAACAGAAGAATGTTCAGGCTGAAAAGGTCAACTTCTTACCGGTCCTCAGGAAGGAAAAAAAAAAAAAGCCGCCATAAATAAATTATTTAAGAGCCAGCTGCAGCTCCTGCTGCCAATCTGACAGTTCAAGCTTTGAGATGAACTGTGAGCATACTGCAGGTGTAAATGTGTGAAAACGAAGTCTTGAATTAATGTAACATTTTCCACTTGGGCCAGAGAAAGAAGACGAGCCTCCCTTACACTGATACAAGTGACGATGAGCAATACAGGGATGGAAGCAAACAGGATTAGAGCTGGCACGTGTTACATTCGACTGAGATCACCATAGTCTCCTTAACGTGCCCTGCAAAAGTTCTACAGTATCCAGATTTTTCTAATTATATTTACTTAAAACTTGAACACTTTTTCTCATGTTACACTGAGTTAGCACCATTTTGGTTAGTTCCGGTCCCAGACCCCTAATTAGTTACAGCTCAATGAGCTTTCTGTGACGGCTTTGCTCCTTATCTTCCTACAGCCTCTGGATTAACATAATACCTTCCAATTATTCCAGGACTGAAGGCAATGGATACCATCCCATTTCTGTTAGCTAGCAGAAGAGTAGAAATTTCATAAAAATCTCATTTGATTTTTCTTCTCTGTTGGTTACCCTTATATGCTTAACGAATTATTTCATGGTTTATTTCTTCATCAGTTGAACAAATATTTATTGAGCATCTAGTATGAGGCACTGTCCTTGATAGGGTTAGGTTTAGTTAAATTAAAACAAGAAAAGACAAGGTCCTTTTTCTTCCCAGAGTGGGGAGGAGAGTGGTTAGACATTAGGCAAATACCTAATTGCAAAATGAGTAAGTTATATGAAGAAAATGCAAAGCAATAGTGTGCTCTAATTATTTACATTCCAAATTACTTGTGTGTTAACATAATCTAGATGCTTGTTGGTTTCCTATACTTCCTCCCCTCTTCATCTTTTTTCCTCCTCCTCGAATGGTGAAAGCGGACATCCAGATGTGCTTACCATTCCGCTGAAGGAGTGCCGCAGGAGAATCGCGTGGCCATATAGCAGGGTCCTGTGGCCACCCCCTTGTGCTGCCTGTGGGGAAGGACAAGGAAAAATGTCGGCACGGGCCGCTTGTGGCCCCCTCTAGAGCAAAACAAGACAAGAATTCTGAAAGACAGACTACAAAGAAAGACCCATTGCAAAGCTCCCCAAGAATTCATTCTAGAAGCGAGTGGCCAGCCTATGGGCGAGGGGGAGACTGGTGACCACAGCCATGCAACATCCTTGGGAGAGGGTGTGTAGGGCCAAATCTGTTCTTAGAAAAGTCCCCTGCCCAGGATGAGCAGAAACCCGAGCTGTTCTACCAGAGAAGCGTGTAAATGAGATAGGTACTGCTTACCTTCCTTTGAAACTTCTCAGAAGCATTCGAGAGTGAGAGAGAGAAACAAATGTAACTATAGCCTAGCGACAGAAAGGCAGCTTGGGGGACAGGCATACGGTCACATTCTGTGCCCTGTGGTCTTTTCCCTTCAAGGCATGTGGCCTTCTGCCCAATCATTTAAAGGGGTCCTATTTACCCAGATCTCACCATTGCAGACAGCTCTGAAATGCAGGACTTTCAAAGGGCAACCAGCAGTGCAGAAATGGACCCATCAGCTGCAGGACCATCTCGGTACCTTCTCTGCCACCCCAGGTAGCTCCACTTTGGCTGTTCACTCAGTGGCAACCCACCCAGTGGGAGAGGCACAAGCAAAGAGACAACTCAACATAAAGCTGCTGTGTCTGCTTCTTTTTCCCTTCATCTGTCTGATTCACCCACCACGGTCTGAACCCAACAGTACATGATAGGAGACAAAACTATTATTTATTGTCGTTATTCCTGAGTTGGTAACATGACAACATTGAAATCCACAAAGAAGTCCTAGAATTTGTTGGTATCTGCTTTTTCGACCTTTTGCCTAAATCCCTTCCCCATCCTATTACCCTGCCCTGAGACACAGTCAAATAATTTTGATCACACATACCCCTTAGGAAAAGATGTTTCAGCATAGGACCCCATCTCTAAATATGCACAAGAAACATCCAAAGCCTGAGATGAAAGTTAATCATAACGAGAAATTCTAACATTTTCCTTCTATATGCCAAGAGCACCTCTTAGGCACCGAATATTATTTAGACCTGCACACCAGCAACCACAGGGGCTAGTGTGAGGTGTGGTCATCTCCTGTGCCTACCCTCCCTCAGAGCAATGAGCAAAGAAGGCAAAAGCCGGTGGTATGGAGAGAAGGCACAGGTCTGAATAATAAGGTCTGGAGTAATTTTATTTCAACTCTATTTGGATTAAAAGAATTGCTCTGTTGAAGAGATAACTTTTCATGTCATACCAGGAGCCTAAAGAAAAGAAAAATGATAGATGGGGTATCATGTTTTTTAAAAAGCTGATAAGTATATAAAAAGGTGGCTGCACTTTCCTCACAACTGCAGAGATATTTAAGGGCTCCCCAGACCTTAATATGGTGGAGCAACGAAATGTTCTTTGTACTATTTCCGAATTGCTCAAAATCATTCGAACTAACTTTAGTTGCTGTATTTCCAAATGCGTCAACAGCTACGTTAAAAGGAGTCACACCCAATCATTTCCACAGCCTGTCCGTCTGCTATTTTCCCTATTTTCCCTCCTGAACCAGTCCGATGTCTCAAACCGAACTACTGATGAAATGACATGTCCTGGTGTTAACTGTGGGTCACACCTTTGTCTTTGTTCCCATTGACTCAGTGAAGCATCTTAAAAGGAGCCCAGCGTCGCTGACCACAAAAAGTGGCACCCAAGAGCGTGTGTTCCCCCTCTTCTCTGGCACTGCTGCAAACATCTCCTGGCCCTCATAGCCTTTATTATGGAACCAACAGAAAAGCAGAGAGATGAAGCACAAGTGTCCCACTGGGACTGAATGGGGCAGCACCATGAAGAACACAGGAGGCTTTGCATCCCGATGCCTCCCTCTGCCACGGCAGTGCCTCGTTACACTGGTGGGCATCATCGATGGGTTACAGCAGAAGCTGCTGGACACTATTCCTCTGTGCTCGCTCTACCAGGCCTGGGGTGGAACCCGGGAACTGGTGCTTCTAACAAGCTCCAGGGGACAGGACCCTCATGTTGCTGGTCCGGGGATGACATTTTGAGGGCCACTGCTTAAGGAATGATCAAGCTTCAGTGCTTGCCAGAGTAGAGGCAGAGGCTTTGTCAATCATCATCCCGGTGAGAGCTCCTATGGGTACACACCATGGGTAGGTGCTTTCCAGAACATCGTGGCTTGTCATCAGGATTTTTCCAGGGAGGAATGATTGCCCCCACTGACAATGTGAGGAGTTTGACCATATATCCTACGGCTGGATGTGGATGGTGGTGGTAGCAGTGGGAAGTGACCTCACGGTCAATTCAAGAACATGAGCCTATTTTGCTCTAGTTTTTATAATATATTAATTTGCCTACCGTATACAAAACCAGTGTAAAAAGCAACCAGGAAAGCAGGAGAGAAAGATACTTCCTTAGCTCTTAAAGGAAGGTGAATTGATACAGCAGGGATTTAAGGAGCCCTGAGCATACAGCAGGCACAGAACTATGCAAGGTGTTATACGTGAACTATCTCATTTTAGACTTGCAATTAGTGCTGTGGAGTAACTGTAGTCATTATCTCCATTTTTCAGCAATGCAAACTCAGGCTTTAAAAGGTGAAGTAACGTGCTCCAAGTCATACAGGTTCCAAATACAGAGTTGGGATTTCACCGTACGCCATGTTGTCTCCATCTTGGTAGTCTGGTCTAGAAAGACTCGTGTAAAAAAAAAAACAGAAAACAAAACCATGTTGCAAATAGGAAACAAGCTGCCTGTTTAAAGAGGTGAAGACAAGGCGCATTGGAATAGACTCGAAGGGTAAGAAGGGTGTTGAGGGATAGCATTATTGAAAAGGTAGACCCTAACAGGTCAGAGTGTTGACAACCAGTGAGGCTAAGAACGAGGCACACACACGAGCAGAGGCCTGTTGGTGGAAAGTATGAAGTACACACGGGGACCAACAGATGATTCACTGATTCGTTTTGGGGTCAGGTGAAATGAAAGGGAACACCTGGAAAAAAATGAGGGCATAAGTACAGGGCAGTCAGATTATGGACAGCCATGATTGTTCCACTGCTAACGGGACGCTAGTGTAGTTTTTCGTTTTTGTTTTTCTTTTTTTAACTGGTGTAGGTTTTTAAAAGCAGAGGGTCACTGTCAAAAGCATACCTTAGGAAGGTAACCCTGATTGCACAGTGGTGGAAGAGCTGGAGGCGTCAAACCCTGGGATAGAAAAGATCATTCATTCATTCATTCATTCAGTTCCTTTGACAACAGTAGAGTGTGGAACCAAACATCTGGGCGTCACCCTTTACTCACTTCTCCCTCTCATACTCCACAGTCAAGCCACCTCTGGTGCCATCTCTGAAATACATTCTACACCCAAGTTCTATACCCTGCTGCCAACACCAAGGACGCAGTATCCACCTCCTGCCAGGCTGCCTGGTACACACCAGGACGGTAATAATGGTGCCCTAACTATGTTTCCTGCTGCAGCCACACCCCCTCCCCCTTTTATAGTCTGAGCCAACATGGCAGCCGGAGCCATCCTTTTAAAACTCTGTTACATCATGTTACTTTCTCGCTCAACTTTCCCACAGGCACTCCCTCCCATCCACTGTGGCTCCTTTTCACACCTACAAGTGCAATGTCCTCACCATGGTCTCCAAGACCCTGCATCAGGACTTGGCAAATCTTCCCTATAAAAGACCAGACAGGGGGCACCTGGGTGGCTCAGTCGGTTAAGCGTCCATCTTCAGCTCAGGTCAGGATCTTGCTGTGTGTGGGTTCCAATCCCTCATGGGGTTCTCTGCACTAAGTTCAGAGCCCACTTTGGATCTTCTATCCCCCTCCCTCCTCTGCCTGCCAACCCCCTCTCTGTGTCAAAAATAAACATTTTTTTTAAAGAAAAAAAAAGACAAGACAGTAAATATTTTAGGCTTTTCCAGGACACACATGGTCTCTGTCATATAGTCCTTTTTAATTTCAACCAACTTTTTCAAAACCGAAACCATTCTTACCTAGAGGGCTACCCATAAACAAGCCACAGCCTGGATATGGCTGCTGGCCTTGGTTGCTGATCCCTGCCGTCCTTGATCTGGATCCTTTGTACCTCTCTGACATCACGAGCGTGCTCTCCATCACTCCCTCTGCTCTAACCACACAGGCCCCCGCTCTGTCCTTCAGACAAGTATGCTGCTCCCCCCTACCACAGGGCCTTGGCACATGTGTTCCCCTCTGCCTAGAATGCTCTCCCTCTAATATTCCTGTGGCTCATTCCCAGGCTTCATTCAGTTCGGCGCTCACATTTCTCATTTGGAGAAGCCTTCTCTGATCACCCTTCCTAAAGGAAAAATCACCCTTATTCTGTCATAGTTTGCTATCTTATTTCTTGAGGCATGTTTTATTAGCTGATATGAATTCATGTTATTTCTGATATGTATCTATCCTCCTCTACTCCCCAGGATATAAGCTTCATGAGTCTGTTGTATTCTCTGCCACAACAGCACTTTTATCAGTGCCGGGCAAACAGTAGGCACTCGTTCATATTTCCTGAAGAAATAAATAATAATTACATCAAGTGGTCCTTTTGTCTCCCTTTTATGGATGGGGAAAGATAAACTTTCCCATTACTGGCTTGTAAGAGGTGAGTGGGGATTTGAACTTGGATCAAACTACAAACTCTACTAACTCTTTCCACAGTCTGACTCTACTTTTGGACTAACATTCCAGGAAGGATGTATTACGGTACACTGAAGACTGCATGAACCTGCTCACAGGGGATTCAGACCGCAAGACTCTGAGGCAGCATTGGGATGGCAGTCCTGTCCCTCCATGAGTGGCCTTAGCTGTCCCCAAACGGCAGGAGGAGATTATGTGGTACCACCTCACAGCACGGGGGTGGGGCAGGGTAAACCTGGGAAAGGGCCCTGATGCCACATCCAGAGGAAAAATATTCCACTGGATCATTAATTCAATTGTCTTGCTTGTATTTTATTTCTTTTAAGTTTGTTGATTTGTTCTGAGAGAGACAGACACAGTGCAAGTCGAGGGGCGGGGGGAGGGGGCTGAGAGAGAGGGAGAGAGAGAATCCCGACCAGGCTCCACACTACCAGTGCAGAGCCCGATGCGGGGCTCAAACCCACGAAGCTGTGAGGTCATGACTGTGCCCAAACTAAGAGTTGGATGCTCAAGCAACTGAACCCCCCAGGTGCCCCTCTTGCTTGTAATTTTAAACTTAACTACATTACTGACATTTCTTTTGGTGGACACCAGAAAACACTGCCTCCCACTAAGATAAACCTGTTATGGCCACAGAGGGGGAACAGTGATTCTCTCTAGCCACACGTAAGTATTTCAAGATATTTTAAGCAATCTTCTTTTCCAATCTGGAACCCCAAGTTCCTCTTTGGGGACCCCAGGCTCTGGGAAGGCTCCTTGGTGAATGTCACAGAACACATGAAGGCTTCAGTTGCCACCTTCCTAGGAAGTTTGTAGGGCATGAGATCATCTGTTGGATGTGCCTGTGCAGGCTTTCATTTTCCTTTTCTTCTCTATCCCACTCTGTTCTACTTTTAGGCTATCAAATAAAGAAAGAAGCCTTTCTAGAAGGTCACAGAGCAATAGTTTCCGGACAGGCTGGAGGCCCTCCACAGTGCCCAGGACGATTACATTTCCTCAGATACAACTGACAACTAATAATGATGCCATATAAGTAAAAACAAACCAACTGAACACCCCATTAACCTAACAGTACCCCTAACAGTACAAACGAAAGCAGGTAACTCAGTACTTTCAGTAAGAAAACCGTTAAAGATTCTATTCATAACTGATAAAAAAAAAAAAAGTAATAAATTTTTCAGGAATTTACTTAGAGGAGTTAAACCTTTAGAATGAAACCACAAACCTTTATTCTATAAAATGTAATTTGATTTGGTGAAATATTAAGGTGTACAATGAGAATACCAATATTGGTAAATGCCTGTTCTTCTAAACTTAATTTACGGATTTAATGCAGTTTTAATAATTCTAATGGAATATTTTGGAATTCAGCAGAGTTGCTAAAAATTCACCAGGAAATAGAAGCAGTAAGAAATTTTTATTCTCGGGCACCTGGGTGGCTCAGTCAGTTAAGCAGCCAACTTCAGCCCGGGTCATAGTCTCATGGTCTGTGGGCTTGAGCCCTGAGTCAGGCTCTTTGCTGACAGCTCAGAGCCTGGAGCCTGTCTCAGATTCTGTCTCCCTCTCTCTCTGCCCCTCCCCCACTCACACTCTGTCTCTCAAAAATGAATATTAAAAAAAATTTTTTATTCTGAAAAGGAGCTAAGTTTTAGCAAATGTTGTGAAGTAAAATTAATTCATTCTGGTATGGTTCAAAAAGAAGAATGTAGCACAATCTAGGCAGTCCATAAACAAGTATCAAGTATAGCATGTGATAAGACAGATTTTTAGTACAATGGGCAGGGGGAGGCATGATTATTAAACAAATTTCTCGGTGATATGTGACCAGCAAATCAGAAAAGCATTCAGTAAGATCCACAGGAAATATAAAAGATTCTGGATGGATAACAGAATTAAATATTTTATTTTAAAATTAAATTCTAGAACTAGCACATAATAGAATAGTCCAGCATTCCTTTACAGAGCTAACACTTATGTATGTTTGAAGTAACAGATGCGCTCAAAGGCAACAAAAACCAGATAAGATTGTACAAAGATCACTGGACTTCAGAACACTGCAAACACTGAATAGATTTCAGAATACTTTGTATCACTGTGACAAATGGGTTAACATCTTGTTGAAATGTAAGAAAAAAACTAAGCCTCAAGTAAAGAAAAAGGCAAAGGAGATGAATAAATGATTCATATCAGGAATAAAGTTAAAATATATGGAAGGGACTTTATCTCTTCTAGTAATGAAAGGAGTGACAATTAAAGAAAGCATTTTTTAGACATCATTTTATATCAACTAAATTTGCGAAACTGGGGAAAACACAATGCTGTCTGAGCTGCAGTTTAGCTGGTGTGATCCCGTACGAGGGGACACTGGAGCACAACTCTTGCATGGCAATGTGGTAATACATAAAAGAGCCATAAAGAGATCTGTAGCCTTTGCTGTAGTCATTCCACTTCTGGGAGTAATTCAAGACGAGCAAAGAAGTATGCACCCTGTTGTGATAAGAGCATTATAATGGAGGCAAACCAAACACCTGGAAAGAGCCTAAATATCCAAAACAAAAATTGTGTCTCGAAGTCATGGGGTTCTTTAGGAAGTTCTATCCATAGCCATTAAAGAAGACAATCACAGAGGCTCCCAGAAACAGAAAAATGTGTGCAACATGCCGCCCGTGAAAAAGGCATAATGCAAAATGCCTTCGACTGTTATGCATCTGCAAGAACGATAAAGAATCTAAAAAAAATGAACTAGTCATTTGGTTGGCTGCGGAACCATTTGAACTTTTCCAAATTTTTCACCCTACTAGCCTGACATTTTAATAAAAAAACGCATTTGTGTTGGGGGCAAAAACCGTTGCATGTGTTTAAAGACATGGAATGCTACAAAAGTGCTTTGTCTCCTCATGACAACTTAAGTTGCTCAAGGATGTCATTAGCTTGCCAGAACTTTCCCTGCCTGAAGGGCTGATGGCAACACACAGCAGGGGGCCTTCTTTTTGGCACTAAACCAGAGACTAGCTGTTCCCTGGTGTTAAGTGGAAACACCAGGGAGGAAGTCTTTAGCCAAGACCCCTCTGACTCCCTCCTCATTCCTTCAGGCCCAGGTCCAGACTCCAGAGGAAAAAAATCTCTCACTGCAGAAAGTCACTTCTGCTGGGATCCCAAACACACTCGTTCTTCTGACTGCTCTTTGAGGAACCTTCACCTTGGATTCCATCCTGATTCCTGGAGACTCGCTTCCTACACTCTTCCATGCTTCCAAGGCTGCCTCCTCCCCTGCATCAGATTCCAGGCCCACCTTCCCCTATTGTCATAGGCCAGCCCATTACCCACCTCTGACCAAACTCTCAAGTCCTCACTTTTCTAAAAGGGGTGGGGAGAGAGGACTGGGCAATACTTCCAGAGCTCAAAGGACAACAAAGGAACTGATGGGCATTTTCCAAACAGGTCTGAGATTGTAAACTGCTGGTAACAGGGACAACTTTTGTTCTTTAACAAGTTAAGTAGCCCATTAAAATTTAAAAGGTGTCACCCGGGGATGGGAGGCCACATGCACAGATTAGTTTGACTTATGTTTTAAAGTCAGAGTTGGAGGGGGGCACCTGGGTGGCTCAGTTGGTTAAGTGTCCGACTTCAGCTCAGGTCATGATCACACAGTTCATGAGTTCGAGGCCTGTATTGGGCTCTGTGCTGACAACTCACAGCCTGGAGCCTGCTGCAGATTCTGTGTCTCCCTCTCTCTCTGCCCCTCCCCTGTTCATCCTCTGTCTCTCTCTGTCTCAAAAATAGATAAAAACATTAAAAAAAAATTTTTTTTAAAAAAAGAAAAACCAACATTGGTACATGTTTTTGCTGACCAAAAGAAATATAAAGGGGATTTTATATTTATTTCTCACACACATCTACATAGGTTATCACAAACTGTGAGATTATGACCTGAGCTGAAATGAAGAGTCAAGAGTAGGAGGTGTAACCGACCGAGCCACCCAGGCACCCCAAGGGATAATTCTTTTATTTTGACAACTTGATTTTCTATTTGTAATGGGATGGTGCATATGCACCCGAAACTCCTAGTCAGAGGAGGCTAAACCACTGGCTACAGAAGGCCACACCTTCAGGAAAGAATCACCCTAAGGGGTTTCCCCCATAAGAAATCCTTCAAGTGAGTCTGGGGCAACTCAACCAAGACAGCACAGGCCTTTAAGGTAAATGTACTTGAAAAGAAGCCATACTCTTGGCATTGCTCGTGGGCCTCTCGGGACACCGTTAAAAACTGAAATAATGCAACAATTTTAATGAAGTATAGAAAAGAGGAGGAGGGTGTGGCATCTGACAGCCGTACTTCCCCACGTTCAGTGATCATGGCAGTCTCCCCAGTTGCCTTTCCAAAAACACAGGCCCACATGTCAGAGGCTGTGAGGCACAACAGGACCCCCAGAGAAAAGGCTGACTCCGGTTGGCTGAAAGCCTACGGGAGTCACTGCTCCTTCTGCTAATGCTCTTGCAGCAAGGTAAGCAGGGGGACGGGATTTCAGGGAGCTCCGCCTCCCACACCCTCACTGCTTCCCCCTCCCATCACCACGTGTGACAGGACTGAAGAGTGCAATGTCCCAAAAGCTTTGTATAAAATCAGGCTATCGTCCTTTCCTTCACTCTTCAAGTAGGGAGAACACAATCCATCCCCAGCCATGTACCATGAATGCCAAATTTACCATTCCCACAGTTTATAATTCACTCAATTCAGCCAAGCCCTCCTCTTAGCAGCACACAGAATTATTTTTCTTGGGTAAGAAGATTCTGGAAATCTCATTTTTGTTCAGGTCATTAATTTCCCAGCCACATGGAAGTGTTTCAGGACATAAAGATGAAGGGCCACAGCCTGATTTGAGAACGTTCTGGGTCAGGAGCGCCCTCTCCAGCAATAACCTGTACAGCAGGGAGCTATTCTGTTTCAGCAAAAAGCCCCTCCGACACAGATCTGGCCCAAATCTTGCACATAGTTTGGTAAGTGAAGTCTGAGAGATGGCTCATACGGGCTGTGGTGGGGCTTCTGTGGTGACCCGGAGTTCATGAGTTCCTACGAGAATTTTTAAACTTCTAAGAAAGAAGAGTCCCTGCATGGTGTACACGTAATCCCTGAACGCACGGCTGAAAAGACCTGAGAAATCTCCTGTTAAGTCTCTAAAAATAAGTTTTTGATCCATGAGAACCTATGTAGGTGTGTATAACCATTTCCCTCACTCCCTCCCAATCTGAGGAGTTTGGGAAACAAACCAAATTACTCTGTGAGGTTCCCACCAGGGCTAGGATTTTACAAACACTGATTGTGCAACAGAAAGATAACCATTCTCCACGGAGGAGAAAGAGCCTGTTGTTGGGATGCCTCCAATTCAGCACAGGGTCATTCTAGATACACCCGTGCTTTCCTTTGAACATAGATGTCCAGGGAAACCAGACAGCCAGAATGGCAGCTCTAACACGTGTTTATTTTTATGGTGTCTTTTAAGAGAGCAAATTGACAGGAGGTATCTGTCAGGGTATTACCGACATTTAGATTGATGGCAAGTATACTTTGGAACGAGGTGAAGCAATTATTTTTTTCTCTGAATTAATGTTTCCCCCTCTATCCCACAGCTGACTAACACAGTTCTAAGAATCTGACATTGCCAAGCTCATTCTTTACATAAAAGATCCCCAGCAGTTGGATTTGTTTTCCAGTAACTGCTCTGGTTTTTTATTTCAACCACCTACACATCATTCATCAGGCCTCTGATGAAATGGCAGACCAGTGGCCACATAGGGTCAAGACTAAGCACTCTGTCCAATCATTGCCTTTCATCCAAGGTAACATATACTGAGTATTTTCCACCAAGAGTTTAACATCTGAAAGGTCAGATTACCTTGGCATGAAAAATTGAATATGTCTCTAATCTACTATTTCTCTAGGGAAAAAATAGGAATAAGTTTTTTTCACAAAGCCACTGTTGAGTCCTACTGTGTGCAAACACTTCTACCCATGAGGGCTATGAGACAGAAGATGAAATCAATTCTATTTTGCTCTTTGATCCTCCTCCCTTTCTCCTGCACTCCTCAACCTATTTCTTTTCCTCTCTCGGATGCCCTTTCACATATTCCTCATATTGGCCTCATATCTGATCTTGCTGGACAGAGATCAAATCCATCCTGCTCTCTATATCCATACAGCAAGCCCAGGGCCATATATCCAAGCAAAACAAACACACAGCCTGATCTGTTCTTGAAGTATATGAAGTGGCCTTGGATGGAGAAGCCAATTCCTAAGAGTTCTGTGTATGTGTGGACCTGTGTGAAGATAGGAAACTAGCTGCCCCTAATACTATCTGCCCACAGACCATATTCTGCTCTGAGAACCACAGCACAATTCTTCTCAACATCTTACAGACTGATGCTAGACAAGTAGTTTTCAGTCCCACCTATCAATCAGAACCACGGGTAGAGCATTAAAAATGAAATCAAAGCAAGCCAAACAAACCAAAACCCTACAGCATAAAAGTTTGGGCCATCCCCTAAGATTCTCATTCGGTAGGTCTGTGATGGCCTGGGCTCTCAGGTGGCTCTGATGCATGGCCAGCCTGGAGAGTCACCCTTCTGGGGTTTCTCAGTCACACTGGAGACTTCTCCTGAGTCATCTGTATGGTATTTACAGTCAGCAAGTACTTCCCTGTTCTCTGAATTGTCTTTCTGGACGAGGGACTGATTTGCCTGTTAGATTTCTCTAGAACCCCACGGAAGCAAAGAACAAATATCGTTGTTACCCCTTGTCCTTGATAGCTTTAATCAAACTAAAAATTGCCTCTCTGCCTCTTAGCTCTGCTGCCATATATGTGGCAGATGGAAAGACAAAAATCTCTACTATAACATCTCTCTGGGGAGTCCCACTATCATCACCCCCAGATCCACCCATCTTCACCATGTTGCAGGTCAGCTAGATTCTTCCTGATATGCCTCACTCACATTCTGGACCTCCTTCCCCACCAGCCTGGACTCTACTGGGCCTGGAAAAAGATCAAGTTCATGGCAAAGGACAGGTTAGGGGGAAGTTCTTTTACTTTTCTGCTGTTACCACTGGGTCACTCCTCTCCCTAGTCAGTCATCTCTGCTGTGTTTTTACTCTGGCTTCTGTGCTTCATCGGTCCCCTGCCCTTAAGAGTGCACAGCATCCCGCATCCTTATTTACAACATGCTACTTTTCTGTGTCTGCAAGGTTAGCGTCTCTTCGAGGTGTTCTGACTCATGTAACACTTGAGCAGTACTATTCACATGGCTGCTGTCAAAAGCCCACTTTTCAGAGGTCTAAGTGTTCCTGCCCCCAAGTAGCTCTCTGTCAAGGAGAACAAAAAGAAGTCTTCTCCGCTGATCTGTGAATGAAAGCTAGAAATTGGATGGCACAAGCACCACTGGATCTATTTTTCTCCCTATTGTGCAGAGAGTAAATTCATCACACTGACACTGGAAGGATAACCTACGAAGACTGACAAGTAAAACCCAACTTCCCTTGAGCTGCAAGAGAAACTCTATGGGCAAGGGAAAGGAGAGATATTAAAATTAGCAGCAGCCATTTGTCGGAGGAGGGGAGCAGCTCAGAAACATGGAATATGGTTCACAATTTGAAAAATATAACCAAAAAACAAAACTCCAACTTCAGTTGTGCTGACCTTTGCCTCCTTTGATGGCTGGAGAAAAATCCATCAATCAATCATTTCCCAATGGGTTTGGTAGTTACCCTAATGTGCTGGCTTGGTACTCAAAATAACATGACAAGCAACAAACAATAAAGCAAATAAAGAAAAAATAAAAAGATCTCATTTTCAATAGCATCAAAAACAATAAAATATTTAGGGTTACGTTTAACCAAGGAGGTGAAAGTTACTTACAGTGAGAAGCATATGACATTGATGAAAGAAACCAAAAAAGACACAAACCAGATGTAAAGATGATACCCTGTATTCATGGGTTGGAATAATCCATGTTAAAATGTCTACACTACCCAAAGTTATCTATAGATTCAATGAAATCACTACTGAGGTTCCAATGACATTTTTCACAAAAGTAGAAAAAACAACTTAAAATTTATATAGACCCACAAAAGACCCCAAATAGCTAAAGCAATACTGGGAGAGAAAAACAAAGCAGTAGGCAACACACTTCATGATTTCAAGCTTTATTATAAAGATAAAGTAATCACAACAGTATAGTACTGGCATAAAAACAAATACATAAACCAATGGAACAGAATGGAGAGCTCAAAAACAAACCTACGCATATACAGTCAACTAATATTTGTCAAGGGAGCCAAGAATACTTGATGGAGAAAACACAGCCTGTTCAATAAATGATGCTGGAAAAACTGGATATTTAAATGTAAAAGAACAGAACTAGACCCCTGTCTTAAACCACTCACAAAAATTAACTTGAAATGGATTAAAGACTTAAATGTAAGACCTGAAACCATAAAACTCCTAGAAGAAAACAGAGAAAAGCTCCTTGATATAGATCTTGTCAATGATTTTTTGATAGGACACCTAAAACACACGCAACAAAATGAAAAAATAAGCAGGACTACATCAAAAAATTGCACAGCAAAATAACCAACAAAGTGAAAAGGCAACCTACAGAATGGGAGAAAATACTAACAACTCATGCATCTGATAAGGAGTTAATGTCCAAAATGAATAAGGAACTCAAACTCAGTAGCAGAAAACCCTAAATAATCCAACTAAAAATAAGCAAGGGACACAGTTATCTTTCCAAAGAAGAGATGAAAATGGCCAAGAGATACATGGAAAGGTGTTCAACATCATTCATCATCAAGGAAATGAAAATCAAAACCACAGTAAGATGTCATCTTACACCTGTTGAAATGTCTATCATCACCCCGTACCCCCTGCGCACCCCCCAAAAAAGATCAAATGTTGGCGAGGAGGCAGAGAAAATCAGTACCCTTCATGTACTGTTGGTAGGAATGCAAATTAGTGCAATCACAATGGAAAACAGTATGGAGGTTCCCCAAAAAATTTAAAATAGAACTACCATATGATCCATCAGTGCCATATCAGGGTATCTATCCAAAATAAACGAAATTACTATGTTGAAGAGTTACCTGCACTGCCATGTTCACTGCAATGTTATTTATAACAGTCAAGACATAAAAACAACCTAAGTGTCCACTGACAGTTAAAAAAGTTGTGGTGTCTATATACAATGGAATACTATTCAGTCACAAAATGAAGGAAAATCCTGCCATTTGTGACAACATAGATGGACCCTGAGAGCATTATGCTAAGTGAAATAAAACAGAGAAAGACAAAACTATATAATGGAATCTAACAAGAGGCAAACTCCTAGAGAAAGAGATGAGGTTTATGGTTACCAGAGTGGGGGTTGGGGAACGGGGAATTAGGTAAAGGTGGTCAAAAGGGACCAACTTCAGTTAGAAGTCAGTATTGAGGATGTAATGTGTAATATGACTATAGGTAATCCTGCTATATGGCATATTTGAAAGTTGCTGTGAGAGTAAATCCTAAAAGTTTTCATCACAAGGAAACAACAATTTTTAATTTATATGAGACAGTAGATATTAACTAAATTTACCATGGTAATAATGTTACAATATATGTATGTCAAGTCATTATCCTGTATACCTTAAGTTTATACAGTGTTGTATGCCCATTTTATCTCAATAAAACTTAAAAAGAATATTGCAGCTGATCTCTGCTTATTACTCTTACATCTTACAGACTGGGAGAGACTGTAGCTAATGTTCCTCAGAAATCAGAAGAAGCAAACAGATAGTTATCTAAGAAAGTCAAGTCCAAAGTGAGAGGCAGAGTCTGAGAGACAGATTGACTGACTTGAACCGAGGCAGCTATAAAAATTCCTGGTGACCTCTCCCTGCCTGTTAATCAATATGCATCTATAACTGTTTCTGCAGCTTGAAGAATCAAGGAAGTTCTTCTTTAATATCCTAGACAACAATGCCATGAAACCAGAAGACAGAAAAGGAATATACTAGGTACTCCGTCAGTGTTTTTTAAATATAGAAAGCACAGTGCAGTCAATATAGGTACAGGCGATAGGAAATCTGTTACCTTAAAGGGGAAAAAAACCAGTTTAATAAGAGCTCACGTAAGGCAGGAAAAATTGAGAGGCTGGAATTACATAGGAGATACCATTGTGACCCTTATGGTCTTCAAAAACAGGAAGTACCATTAAGATGCTTGAAGTAATCTCTCTTTTGGTATCACGCTAATATCTCCTCCAGTAGCCATGGCAGAGGCTATGAAGTATGCCTCCCCAACACCAGAGTTTGGTCTCTGACTTATTCCCCATGAAATGGAACCACAGTTGTCCAAATTCATGTGTGTGACAAAAGAATTAAGATGGGTCTGGGCCACCTTGTTGCCATGTGGGAGCAAGGATATTCTCAAAAACATCAGCTGTAATATTCCAAAGGCTAACGTGTGCAGCCTCTGACCAAGCAGAAGGGATCTGGGCATCACAGAGAAAATGACGACTGTATTTTGGAATATGCAGGGTATTTGGAGAGAGACATGGAAAATAAGATGATACTAAAACAAGGACAGCCATGATACATTGTGAGGAAAGGTCACTGTAATGTACAGTTGAGTTTCCAACGGTCTTCAAGTCTTCTCAGTTCAAATTATGATAGTCCTATATTGATGTTATTTTTCAATGACTAGATTATAAAACAAGGACACAAATTAGAAAGACTGTTTAGGTGGTAGGAGAACTCTGGATAACGTGTTTGGCCCTTGCCACTGATTTGTTAACATGGTGACCCCCGCTGTCCCTTACTGATGAACTACCATGGCGATTACCTTTACAAAAAATCCATTCTGAAAAACTGTAGGGGCTCCATCTGGGACAGAATGCTGTGCAAGGTCTCATGGACTATAAACTGGACTTTCAGGAGCCGGGTGGCCCTAGCATCAGAGAGGTTGGGGACACTGGGGGTAGGGTGTCATCTCAGCCTGCCCCTGCTCTGGATGGGCAGGGGACGTGTGAGGAAAAGGTGGATTCAGCCCAAGACTCCTTTCCCAGATCAAGTGACTACATTTAGAGTAGATCTTATAAACACTTAAGTCTCTTGGAGGGATAGACACATGCACGTTTGATAAAAACTGGATTATTTGGGACTGGATATACCTGTGTTTGTGCTACAACCTGAAGATAAATTACAAGTAGCTCTTATTGGATGAGACATAGGTAAATGTCAAGGATGGAAAGGTCTTGATTACTTTGGCACATTTCTCAGGACACTGCAACTGCGATATCACTCTTCAAAAGAAGAGACTGGAAAAATTTAATACAAGAAATGAAAATAAAGTCTGTTTTTCTTCTGTTGGAATTACATTTTAGTAGATTACTACAGGGGAAAATAAATCAAGAAGGGCAGATACATAGATTCTTCTCATACAGAGGATAAGTTTGGAAAGACCAGTGCAAGTTGGGGAAATGCTGAGTGATGTCAGCAAAAAGAAAAATACCAAGGTTCATTAACAGAATTAAAATTAAGTTAATATATATTTCTAGAAGTGTACAAGTCCATGAGTGCTGAGGGACAGACAGACAAATGAGGGAAAGGGACCAGCAGGGCTGAGGAGTATTTTGCATTCCTGTGAGCACAAAAAATTAGGTGAAAGGAGTAATCAGTTGGAACTGGACCTCTCAGAACCAGGATTCAGCAGAGTGAAGTCACCATTCCTGGTTGCCATAGGAACAGCTCAATCTAAAAAAGTCTAATAAAAAATTACAAATGAAGTAAATAATGTTAGAGGTGAAGCAACCATGGCCTACGTAGCACCACTTGGGAGAGATACAGCAAGGAGTTTATGAGGGATCTGGGCCATAGGTAAAGATTGGGGTTATAAGACTAGGAAATGAAGTTCATTATCAACAGGTCAACCTGAGACTGCCTTCTTAAGAGGGCTTGGAAATACTGCCATCCTACTGTTTCTCCTACCAACTTCGACAAAAATCATGGATTTGTAGATCTCTATCTCTTTACCCTCCATACATCCAAGTGGCTGCCAGCAAGGAGTAATAAACAGGGAAATAGCAGTTGTTCATCCTCCTGGTGACCCAGGTCAATCACCTGAGGTCAGAGAAGTGTGGCTCCTCCTACTGAGACTTGCCCCCAGGCCCTTTGCATCACCCTGGGGGCCAGGCCTGCCTGGGTGGGGTGTGGGAGGAGAACAGGCAATCAACACCACCACAAAATTTACAACTTGGAGGAGAGCAAGAGATTCTGAAATGCATCTTGCTAAGTATTCACCCTCCATTCTCACCATTATTGGAAATCTCTAGAAACACATGAATGGATCCATTTCAAGGCTGAGAGAAAGAATAGGAGTATGAGATAGTATACCATGCCAGGTCATCATTTCCCAAATTTGTACGAATCCTAAAACTGGATAAGGGTTTGCAACAATGTCCCTTTCCCAAGCTGCTATGGGAAAACCCCATGAAGGCAGGTCATAAAGTTGCCAGGGTCATATCATGGGCAGACAGTTTTATAGACTACTGGGGCAAAATACCTGCTTCTCTCCCCTCTGTCACTGGGCAAGAATGGCAAGTAGAGAGTGCTACATTAACTTTGAGAGAGTCAGTGCCACCGCGTTCTCAGCTTGATTAAAGGTGCATTAGTAATTGCACTTCAGTACCTGTACCCATTGGTAAGATAAAATTTGAAGATTTCTGGACCCCAGCAATAAATCACAAATTCCTAATACCAAGTCATAAACTTACAAAAAAATAAACTATTTAAATATATACACAGAAGTTTTTTTTAAAGTACTGCATTCAACTTAGTTTTCTAAAATCTCACCAAGAGCCATGGAAACAGGTATTTTCAGGAACAGTCCTCCCATGAGTTCCCATCATTGGTCCCAGACCACCCCGACAGCAGGATTCAGGGGAAGAAGGCAGAGGAGGCACCTTCTTATGCCAACTCCAAAAGGCAGTTCTTCAGCAAAAACCTGTTGGGTGCTGGCCACACGGACATGGGAATGGCCCTTAATTCATTCTTTAGAACAACATCTCCATTCTTCTGCCTGCCACCCTCCACCTCATCAAAGTAGATAAGCAGCAGAAAAATGGGGGCAGAGAACCCAGCCTCCAGCCGCACATCATTAATGACAAGGGAGCAGGCCACTCCTATTAACCCGCCTCTTCCACCTTTCTCTCCATAACAAACACAAAGGATGCACATAACCAGTGTCTAGAAACTCAGAAAATCCCTCCCCCACCCCCACCCCCTCGCAACAGAGGTGAGACCTGGAGTTATCTATCCACCAAGAAAGAGAACTACAACCAGCAAGGGCACCAACCCTCTGGGTTTCATCAGAACAGAAGTTTTGTAAAGCCAAGAGCTTTCAAGCCAAAAAGGTGTCTGGTGTTTGAGTAAAACTACTTAGAACCTGGAGTTCATAAGAAGAGGTCTTATGGGTTAAAAAAGTTCAAAAGCTGCTATGATTTCAACATCAGGAGCAAAAGTGATAATAAACATAGTGGCCAGTTTTACATTTTGCCCAGTAAGGGCACTTTTTTTTTTTTTTAAAGAAGAAAGCTATCACCTACATGATCACTATAATTTCAACAAAATGAATGAATCGATGAATCAACAAATCAATAAATAAACCCACTTGATAACCATCATCACAAAGACATAATCACAGAAAATAAAAAAGGTAGACTTTTCCATTCATAAAGTAACCTTAATGAGACAATCCCTACATTGTTATTTTCTTGCTGACTTGCAAATCATTTTTCCTAGGCAGACATGGGTCCTGGCACAGTGCCCTATGATGTTTAAGAGCCACTACTGAAGGGGCAGGTGCCTGGGGTGAATCAGTCAATAAAGTGTCTACTCTTGATTTTGGCTCAGGTTGTGATCCCCCGAATCAAGCCCTGGGTAGGGCTCAGCACTGACAGCGCAGAGCCTGCTTGGGATTATCTCTCTCCACCCTTCCCTCTCCCCATCCCTCTCAAAATAAATTAATAAACTTTTTTTTTTTAAAGAGCCACTCATGTAGCTTTGAGGCCACATTTTGCTGACAGATGGACAGAGCACCAGCAGAGAGAGGCAGTGCACAGGCCAGAACTCCCAGCTCGTGCTGGCTGGGCACTTTTCCCTCTCCCACCAGCCTGGGTATTGGCACAGCAAACACCAGCAAAACCAGAAGCATCCTGCCATTCCTGCCCTCTGCAGAGCAGGGGCCTTTTTATCCCAAGGGCCCCCTACATCTTGTAGTTCTTATTCTTGCTTTCCATCGGTTCCACTTGATCAAAATGCCAGGTTCTTCCATTCTAAAACCACACCGTTGTAATGGTAGGGTGGGGGTGCTAGCAACAGGGTTTTTTACTCCACTGAGGACTGGAATGCCAGTTGAGATCTCTGGAACCAAGACAATTTTTCTTCACCAGAATATCTACATAGGTGCTTTCATTAAACTTTCATGAAAGGGAAATAAGCTGGAGGCTTTTCTAGTTCATTCGGTTCCCCCTACAAATATATAATTTAAACGCTGGTAGCTGTTAAAAAGTAAATTACATGATCAAAGGAAAAGTCTAATAAATAAACTGAGAGGTTTCTATTCTCCCAGGATTTCTTGAATTTCAAACGTGCTTCATTTTTAAGAGGTAAGCAAGGGTTTTAACCCAAAACATTTCCCCTAAATTCAAATATCATTAAAAAAAAATTTTTTTTATGTTTATTCATTTTGAAAGACAGCACAAGCAAGGGTGGGGCAGAGAGAAAGGGGGACACAGAATCTGAAGCAGGCTCCAGGCTCTGACCTGTCAGCAAGAGGCCGACGCAGGGCTTGAACTCACGAACGGCAAGATAATGACCTGAGCCGAAGTCAGACGCTCAACTGACTGAGCCACCCAGGCGCCCCAATTCAAATGTCATTTGGAATTAAAACACGTTTCTAAAAATGCAGCTGAAATCCATTTTTACAACCCATCTCTACCCCTGCCCCCCAACTAAACAGTTATTTTTTAAAACCTTCAACAAAATCTTTCATCAACACCCCCCACGAGAATGCAACTATACACTTAACAGTATGGGCTAGAGAAAGCTTAGATGCCCCAATCCCTCCTCACTCCTCTAAGAAACTTTAATAAAAATGTTTAATTTTTTATTGCAAATTAAAATGTAAGAAAACACAACACGGCACGAGAAATGACCTTTGGTTCAGCCATGGAGAAAAAGCTCAAGCTTTCTAAGATGACTGAGGTCATTACAAGACTAGACTAACAGAGCGTCAAATGTCAACAGCAAGAATGGCAAGAACTCCAGGGTTTGTGTGACATTAGCAAGGCTGAATGTTATCACATTTGCAAAACACCACCAGGATCGCACAGCCATATCGATTTTAAATATGAGGCACCCGACTCAGAGTGAAAACATTTCCCCCAAGAAAAGGCAATTCCACCAAAGCTGAAGCACTATATTCGGGAAAGAGGAGGAGGATTTGATCCTCTGGAACTTTAAAAATTCATTCTATGGGTTCTTTCACTTGAAAATGCTTCTATTCAGGATATGAAGAAACGTAAAAAGCTAGTTAACCTTAATGGTTGTTCCTAATTGTTGAAATTAACATTTCATTCTTCTGCTGGTTCATTTTGGGGATTGGATGAAAAAGGGAGAGACCATTCGACTAGCTTTTTCCATTTTTACGATGAATTCCAGCCCTACGGAAAAGCAGAACTGGAATCGCATCATGGCACCAGAAGAGAGCGGAAGCACCGAGAAGCTGGCATTGAGGTAAGGCTGCACACTTCTGTCACTTCACCAAGTTCAAGCCTATGGCCACAGGCCATCCAGACCACATGCAGAATAAAAAAGGAGACTTGGAAAACTTTTCAACGTCTTAAAGGAGGTAAATGACTCCGCAGGCGACCCATTCTCCTAATTGCAGAGTGGCAGTTTAACAAGCTGCTTGACAATTAATTTTTAAGTATGCAGCCACGTCTAATTCCACAAGATTGAAGTGTGTGGTGCACAGGGTGGTTTTTTTTTTTTTTTGTTGGTTGGTTTTAATTGCAGAGGCACAAATAATGGAGATTGCTCTGAACACTCACACGTGAGAAGCTCAGTTCATTACAAATAAGCTGGCGTCGGTTGTCCATTCAAAGTACACGTATATTAAAAGAGTGAAGGGGCGCCTGGGTGGCTCAGTTGGTTAAGCGTCCGACTTCAGCTCAGGTCACGGTCTCACGGTCCGTGAGTTCGAGCCCTGTGTCGGGCTCTGTGCTGACAGCTCAGAGCCTGGAGCCTGCTTCCGATTCTGTGCCTCCCTCTCTCTCTGCCCCTCCCCCGTTCATGCTCTGTCTCTGTCTCAAAAATAAATAAACGTTAAAAAAAAAAAAATTTTAAAGGAGTGAATAACATACCCATTCCGATAGGTCACTGAGCTAGCAAAATCAAAAACAAAACAGTAAATGGATATTTTAGTGTATGAAATTCTTGCAAAAGCTTTCAAGCAATTTGAGGAGTCAACAGATGTTTACTGTAGGAAAAAGAAAAAAAAAAACAGTGAGAATAAAGGGGGTGGATTTCCCGCCTAGTATGTGGTTATTTGAGCTAGAAGTTAAGCAGTGGCATCAGATGTAGAAGTTTGTGTTCACTTCTTCCCCCTGGTACAGTGCTGGTGTCTTCAAGAAACTAGCAAGCAGCATGCTACAGCCAAACTTTGTGGGCAGCACTTTTTCATAATTACATTTATATAAGAAAATCCAGGGGCACCTGGGTGGCTCAGTTAAGCATACGACTTCAGCTCAGGTGATGATCTCATGGTCTGTGGGTTCAAGCCCTGTGTTGGGCTCTGTGCCAACAGCTCAGAGCTTGGAGCCTGCTTCAGAGTCTGTGTTTCCCTCTCTCTCTCTGCCCCTCCCCTGTTCATGCTCTGTCTCCATCTCTCAAAAATGAATGTTAAAAGAAAAAAAGAAAAAATCCACCCAAACAAAAGGGTCAGTACCCACATCAGACAAATTTCAAACTTCTTTTTCTTTGAAATACTGCAAACAAGCATTTGGACTTTCTTTTAAAACCAAAGAGGTACTTTCTTGCCATCAACTAAGGTCTTGTAGATGGCATATTTTAACTGGATACCATGTTATCAAAAGGCCAGTTCAAAAATGAATTATGAGTTGTCTGCATACTTTTTCATAACCATCAGCTTATCAGAGAAGCATTAACATCCATTATATTAGCATAAAATCCTAAAATCATAGCGTAACATGTGAGAGAATTGTAAGAAGAGGAGAAAAGGAGCAAGAATGGTGATATACGTTTCGTGACAATTTGGTCTGTGAAAAAACATATTCAAAACCTTAGTTTGAAGGCCTCTCGTTATTATTTAATTTCTGAAAAGAGCATCTGGCTCCTTGAAGAAAGACATTGTGTCAAAACTACAGACTACATCCCATATCCGTCCAAAAGAAAATTTATAGGAGATTCAAAAAAAAAAAAAAGATTAAAATTATAGAGTCATCACTTTATGCTTTAGGGGTGCTGTCTTAGGCAGAGTTTCGAACATCCTTTGTTCACATGAAGGTAGAAAGAGAATGAGCACATGGATTCAAATCTACCTAAAATTATGGGAGCCGGGTCTCAAAAGCAGTGGCTAACACAAACAGGTTAATATTTCCACAGCTCATCAGTGATGGGCTACATATAGTCACTAGGACACTCCAGATGAAGTGAGTGGCAACGCTTTTCCTTGGTGCAGGGCAACCTCCGTAGGCAGGGGACAGGTCTCTTGCATCCAGGTGGTGACAAATAGTTAAGAGCTGGTGAAACCAAAGCCCAGAGGAGGTAGGAGATTTACCATAGTCAGACTTCCGGTTGGTTAGCAGAGCCAGGATGATGCCTAAACTTCCTGCCTCCCAGGTTCCTCCCCTAAACAGGCTGCCTCTAGGGAGCAAATCTGAATGAACTCTAATGCCGGACAGATTTGAAAGAGTAGTTTTTTGGTTTTTATTTTTAATATATGAAGTTTATTGTCAAATTGGTTTCCATACAACACCCAGTGCTCATCCCAAAAGGTGCCCTCCTCAATACCCATCACCCACCCTCCCCTCCCTCCCACCCCCCATCAACCCTCAGTTTGTTCTGTTTTTAAGAGTTGAAAGAGTAGTTTTGACATATAACCTCCCCCGGGCTTTTGCATGTAAGCGTTATTCTGCCCAGTAGAGGTAGTTATGTTTTTAAATACAAAAATATTATTTTTGTAGAAGGTATGGACAACCAGCTGTAAGGGAAAACAGAAAGGGAAGCATCCAAAATCAGAATGTTATTTTTTCTTCACTTCCAAAGAAAAAGCAGGGGCAAGCCAAGTAAAAATGTAATACCGTGGCATCCTGTTCTCACTAATGAGGCAGTAGACAGGGGTAACATTCCCAAGATGAAACAGACAGGCACTGGCACTGGGGTGGGGGTGGGGTCAGAGTCCCGAGGGTGGGCACCGAGGAGGTCCCTGGGGACCCTGAAGTAGTGGCTTTTACCAAATCGTGCAAAGGAAGGTCATACTTGAATACCTAATGGGGCTGTTTTGGTGTATCCTCGCTCCCCTGACTTTATGGCATATGAGGGCAGATCCTACGACTTACCGGATAATACACGCAGAAGTGACTGTAGTTTTTGTCCAAAGGAAAGCTTATGCACTATTGCAAAGGTGCAATTAATGCCTCTTGTTAGATTTGATTCATGAAATGATTTCTCTCTTTTAAAAAATGTAGTCTTTAAAGAAAGGTCAATGGGGATGAGGTTTAGTTAGAACTGGGTACATCATTCCTCCATCTTGTTCCCTCTCCATACATATACCAAAATACATTCTCATTCTGGCTCTTTTCTGACAAGTATGAAAGGAAGGCAACAATCTCAGACTGAGAGGCTAAATCTCGATGACGGGGTATCCCTTCCCTTCTGTAACACAGAAATGGTGTGAACTCATGGCCCCAGGAATAAAGGGGTAAGGATCCTACTAGCCTTCTTCATTCTGGATGAGTTCAAGATTTCTAACTCTGGGCACAGCTTGAGTTCAAACTTTACTCAAGGGGCTCCTAACTCCTCTCATCAGCACCTGGACTGAAAACAGATGTGAAAACACATCTACCAGATTCTAAAGACTGACTTGTTCTCACTGCAAATTTCTGAGGGATGGTGGGATTGAGGGCTCAGAGGGAGATGGTAACATCTCTTTTAGTGCCATGTCCTGCTGAAAGTGGCTGGGTATTTCATATACTGTAGGTCCAATCAATCAATCAAAAATGTTAAAGCATTTTAATATTTGTATGCAGGGATTCTATCTCAAACTCCAGTCATTTAGTTGGCCACAGGGCCAACATGTGTCTCTTGGTAATTTTCTCCTGAATAAAATCAGATAGGATTTAATCACAGTCAAATTGACCCATAGATGAATTTAGCTAGGGTGGACTCTGGGGGCACCAAACATTCTCTGCCTCCAAATCCTCATCATTTATTCTCCTTTTCAACATAAAGCTGGGTCCCACATGCTACTTGCTATAGCTACAGACACTTCAATAACAAACTCTATTGTTAAACAAAGCTGGACACCTTTGTTTTCTTTATTAGCAAGGGGAATTGCTGCAGAATTATAAATCCTTGCAAAAAGACTTCTGTACGCTCATCATGTGAATAAACAAACAACCAAAGTCATTTTTAAACATGTTCAGTTGCTGCACACCAGTGAACAGACACACCACACAAGGACCAATTTATGGCTAGAAGGAAAAATTACACTCTTCAAAGCATCCCATTTGGTGGCAGTCATGATCATTAGTGAAAGTAATATCTATTTAAAAGCAGTAAATGCCTATTTCCAAACAGAATGGACTGGCATACAAAGGAAGCGTCATCCCACTCAAGCATCCCCAGGCTTCCCAGAGAATCATTATGGTCTGTCATGTTAACTCACTTCCTTTTTTTTTTCCCCTCTCCTCTTTTTCTTTTTTTTCCTCTGCTGAGTATCATCATCTAAAATAAAATTAAGTACTAATAGTAAATGTGCACAGCAATCACTTCAGGAAAGCAAAACAATCAGACTCAAGAGGTTATATAAAAATACTCTTTCTCATGGTAAAGATCAAGAGCCCAGATGGAATTGTGACAACATTCCAAGAGGGTTACAGGAGCTGAGCTGAAGCTGTTATCCAGGTGACTAATTAAAAGAACCACCAACAAATAATAACGTCTTAATAATTTCAAGAGTACCATCTCCCATCTATCTGTACTCCAGCTCCCCTTTCAAGTCCCTTCCTTCCAGCTCTAAAATTGCTAGTCAAGGATGATGGTGAGGATAATAATAAATGTGTCAAGATGACAAAAAACTATTATAGTCTCTGTTTGGTAAAACAGCACAAAAAGGTGACATGACACACAGGAAATTTCAGAGTCTGACCCAACATGGGGATCAACGAATATTTAGTAATAAATACTGTGTATCATTTATTTTGGACTCAAGTTTTCAAAGAGAATGAATCACCCAGTAAGATTTAATGTACTGGTTTTTGAATATGGTAAATTAAAGATGGCCCCTGAAATATATAATTCTATTGAGTAAACTTCTCCTACAACATGGCTGGTCTTTAAGGTAGGTCTTATTTGTATGCTCCAAAACTAAGTAGTCACTGTTACCAAGAGTCTTCATATTCTCTTCAGAAAATGAATTGCTATGTATGCTTCTTTAAGACAGACCAAGTTAAGACTGTAACTTAGGTCCACGGCAATAAAGAAGAGGAAGGATTACAACCAGAACTTCTGAATGTACTTTGTCATGCTAAATGAAAGAGTCCTTTCAAATACACTTTTTACCAAATCTGGATAAAAGAATGCCCAAGAGATAATTCTCCAGTTAACATAGCATCTATCTTCCCAGTTTCTATCCTTGGGCCGTAAGTAGGCAGAGTCTAGCTGATCTTGGTTGAAACTCAAAGTGGTACTATTCCAAATCAACCAGCTCCTCCTCACCAAAGAGGTCTATAAATGATGAGTTGTTAGTTTTGGAAAAAGAATGAGGAATTAAAAATTGATTTGTTCCACTGAGCTGAAGGGCATATGTCTATGGAGGAAAGCATGGGTACTAAGGTCAATGAGAGGGGGAAGTAAACACAGACTTCAGTGAACATCCAAAGAACAAAAACTCACCTGTGTTAATGCTCTACAGTACAAAACAAAGCTATTCTCGGGTGGCTGACAAAAGCATCTTATTTTAAACCACAAGAGTGAAGAATCACAAACACTGGTGTTAAGGACCCTAAGAAACAAATTAAACATTCTAATTTTATAGGTGACAACACTATGGCTCCAAGAGATGATAAGACTTGTGTAAGATCACATTAAATGCTGGAAGATGACCCACATGTAAATACCGATTCCATTGAGTCTATGATCATCATCTCTTTTACCATAAAGGACACATTTCCTTATTATGTATGAGTTCATTTGAGTCAAGTGAGAATAAACTGTGCTAGGTACTACAAATTGTTCCTATCTACATGCAGTTTACTCCCCAGTACAGGATGCAGAAAATTGGACTTGCAGTTACAGTACAGAATAAGAACTATTTACTCCCTGTTGCTCAAGCAAGGGCACCCATCCCAGACTTCTGGGGTCAATAAAGGCTTCTCAATAGATCTAATATTCAAACTGGTTCCTTGAAGGCAAAGTAGAGATTTTACAGGGGCAGAGAAACAGGAGGAGGAAGCTGTTCTAACAGGAGGGGGTAGCAGACACACAGGATCAGAGGCAAAACAGTGCTGCTATGTTAGAGGAAGTGAAAGGAATTCAATATGGCTGGAACACTGAGTGCCTGGGGGGAAGTGGTGAGGGACAGGGCAGGAAAGGTGAGCAGGGTGAACAAATCCAGAAAGCCTTTTTGCCTAGTTAAGGAATTTAGACTTTTTCTCAAGATAATGGGAAGACAAAGAGTTTTAAAACAGGGAAGTAAAATGATTAGATCTGCATTTTGGAAAGAACATTAGGATAGCTCAATGAAATAGAATGGCAGCACGGGGGTGCATGTGTGGTTAGGTATAAAAGAAACCAAAGCAGTTAGTAAGCTGTTGGTGTAGTCTGGAAGACAGGATAGTCATCTAGTGCAATATCTGAGGGGGATGGAAATAGATATTTGTATTTGAGATATTCAGGCCACAGAATTAAAATACCCGATGATAAATAGATACAAATTGATGTGGGTCATTTGGGAAAGAATCAAAATTATTCTGAAGTCTGTGGTCAAAGACCTTCTGACACGGGAGCTATGGAGTACAGTCCCTCAGTTTTATAGTCAGGGACCATTCTTCTAACAATAGAAAGTCAAGACAGCTCTATATTTTTTCATCATGAATGAAACTGTGGTGTCCCGGAAGGCAAAGACTGAATTCTACAGGATACTTCATTGGGGCAGTCATAAACCTCTGATGAGACTTTCCCAAGAAAAAAGAACTGCCCAACAAGCACCCTCCATCTCAACGCCCTTCTCACATTTTCTGGCGGATCATGGGTTAGGAAAGAGGAGTAGGTTCAATGTCCTATGGCCTGCATATGCAGCGTAAATGGTGATATCTTCCGTTTTCTGGTGGACGTTGGTTAATCCAAAGGAAGCAGGATTAGGGGTGGTCAATAAAAGAAATCAAACACAGAAAGATTTATGTGGATCAGCTCAAGGTCCTAAGGTTTTCCAGTTCAAAACTGGAGGAATGAAATGAAGTATGTACTTTTGGGCTACGGTGTGTCCCAATCCCCATTTAGGATGTAAATCAGGTACTCACCCCTTCGCCGCCATTTTCACCTGTATTGGCAAGCATTTCCTGCAGAGCTCTCACAGAGAGGGACTGTTCCAGCACAAAATTGCAGACGCAGAGATCTGGAGGAACATACTGTGGGAATAAAACCAGAATGAGGATACCTACTCATATCAGTAGGGGACCAATCACCCAATAACATCTCAAGGGCAAAAAGCCTATGAATCAAAGTGACAGGTGGGTGGGTGGGTGGGTGGATGGATGAATAGGAATATAAAAGGTAGCCTTCTCTTATTCAAGTTAAGATGGGTTTCAAGCTGAATTCTAAAGGATGAGGAGAAGAAAATGTCTAAGTCTCAAGGAAACAGTGACCAAGATGTCAGGAGCAACTTCAGTGAGGCTGGTAGTACAAATAGAAGAACACACATACAGCCTTGCCGAAGAAGGCAAAGTAAAGATATACTGATCTATACTGATGCCTGAGTAGGACCAAAGGAAGAGGGCCACTGAGATATCATTCACAATAATTTGTAAGAGGACAGTGGACACACCACAGTGTGGCTCTAGACAGTAGTGACACGATAGGTAATCTATTTACTTGTTAAGAAAACCTGGATACTGGGGTGCCTGGGTGCCTCAGCGGGTTGAGTGTCTGACTCTTGGTTTCATCTTGGGTCATGGTCCCACAGTTTGTGGGTTTTAGCCCTGCATCAGGCTGTGCACTGGCAGTGCAGAGCCTGCATGGGGTTCTCTCTCTCTCCACCCTTCCCCTGCTCGCTCTCTCTCTCTCTCTCTCAACATAAATAAAAGAAAAAGAAAAAAGAAAACCTGGATGCTGCACTATAAAAAGGGGCATTAGGGGGATTAAGAGCTATATAAATATAATTCTGAACAAGAAATGTCCAGAACTAAAAGAACTGATGGCCCCTACAACAATCATTCTAATTTATTATGTGCTCCAGTGATATTAATATTTGTACTTGTTCTGGAACATTTCTCAACAATAGTTAAAGACAGCCTTTGCTGCATACTGACTAGTAATAGCTAATCCTCACTGACTATTTTCTCTGTGCCAGGCCCTGTTTTAGGTGCTTTGAATATATTAGCCCATTTAATCCTTACAACCACCCTGTATGATAGGAATTATTCACATTCCAGTTTACAGCCAAGGAAACTAAGGAACAGAGAAGTTAGGTCACATGCCTAAGGTCATGGCTTCTATTTGGCAAAGTTGGATTCAAATCCAAGCAGTCTGTCCCCAAAGTCTATATACTTAACTCTACACGATTCTTGCCACTGATGGAAATATTAAAGACATTTTTCACCACTAGGATGTTTTCAATCAGCAAATATTTAAGTATTACATTTATATAAAACACAGTACAGGGTATTGAGAAGGATACAAAGACATTGCTCTGTAGGAGCTTACAATCCAGTTTCATGATATACCATCTTCCTTAGGAATATAGCTTATAATCACTTTGCACGCCAAGCCTTTGTTTCCTACGGGATACTGGAGAACACTGACACTAGGAGAGGAGAACAGGAATGAGGAATGAGGGCCAGAAGTCACCAACAGCTTATGTCTAACAGTCAGACAGGTAGAACTGTTTCCATGGAGCTCCAATTTAAAAGATCAAGCCAGCCTGCTACTAAAGCACAGATAACCTCTCTGACTTCAACATTTTCTTTTTTAAAATAATGAAATGGTAATCTCTAAGTTTCCTTTAATTGGAGGCATTTTGTATACTCTTCAGCCCTCTTCCCAAACTCAATGTCCTCAAATAAAATGATGTTCTACTTGGGCCTATTATCTCCCTTCATTAAAGTTTGCAGACCCCCAGGCCAAGAATGTGTAACCCTATCCCATTTTGAGGACTTTTCCACTAAGTACGTTTCTCCTCAGGGTCCCCATATTCTGAAATCTTAAAAACCTAGTCTTCCTAGAATTATGGTATTACACAAAATTGCCCAATTCTTTTTATGAAAGTTATGATAGGAGAAACTACCAGGACACTACAGCTTTTATATATATATATATATATATATATATATGTATATATATATATATATATATTCCTCGCTTTGTTTTCAAAGTCTGTTCTTGCCGCAGGTAATTAACTCATCTGTATGGGACTTGAGCAAGCAAGCAACTGTTAATGCAGGGCAGAGCGTCATGTCCACAAAGGGCTTCCGGAGCACAGAGAGCAACATTTTAAGCAGCATACAGTATGATAAAGCATTTCCCTAAAGGCCTTACACCATAAACATATCGCTCAGCTCAGTTTCCCCAAATATGGTGCCATCGCAGAGAATTTTACAGAGATTTTTTTTTTTTTTCCACCACTTTGTCTACCCGGATCTCAAGTCACCAGAATAGGAAGCAAAAGGACCGGAGTTTAAGTGTTTATTCCTCTTCACTAAAGCATGTGGTTTGGAGATTTTCTATTAAGGAAGGTCTGCAGTTACGGTTGGTACTTTAAAGGGCACTTTTTGGCTAATTCAACATTCACTCTCACTTTTACAACCACCATATCTAGCCCACTCTCCTTTGACAAAAACTTTCACAGTCCTCAGAGCTAGAGATCCCGCCCTGACAGGAGACCAGGGGATTCGAAGTCCCCCTTCTTTCTCTCCTGCGTCCGGTCCACAGGAGCACTCCCCCAGCACTGCCATCATCTATTCTGATGGAGGACCACCAATAATACGGAGACTAGACATGCCAATTATGATTTTCTTTTCCTTCCAGATATTAAAAGCCCTAAGGTGGTCATGACTTAACTGCTGGTACAGATGGGCACACTGAAATGCGACAGAGAGGGCACAGGGAGAAAGCACCTCAAATGAGAGCACTGTACCTGCACTGGCTTACACAGTTTCCTTACAGTTCAGTGTCTCTACCACTCAAGTGTGGCCCCTTCCTGGAGCCTACGCTTGGGGATAAGTTCACCCTGGTCTAACAGCACACAGAGCAACACGTGGGCAGTGGCAAGGGAGAAGACGGGGCAACAGGAGTATCTGGAGGAAAACAAAATGCAAGTAGTAACTTGTAACATAAACGGAGTCCAGAGCACAGAACCATCTGACCTGCTACCTCAGCTGCCATCCTTAATTAAACTCCACACAGGCCTCAGGTCCCACCTCCACGTTCTTTAAGAATGAGCAAAGGCCACTCGTCCATCAAAGCTAATTTGTTTGCAGCGAGCAAGTCTCCTAGGAGGTCAGCTCATTGTCTCTGTGCTCTGGAGCCTGTGCCTCAGTCACTCTGCCTGGCAGGCATGCGGCATGTGTTTACAGATTCTCAGCACGGACAGAAGGGCTCTGTTGACATCTGTTCTGAAATAGCTCTTCATCTCTCTTCCCAGCCCTGTCCTTTGCCTGGAGACGCACTCCATTCTCAAATGTCCTACAGAAAACCTTGAGATTCCAGGGCGCAGAGAAAGCCAGGAACTAGGTATTAATTTAGCTCTGCTATGGAAAGTCAAAGAAGGGAAGGCCTACGGACTTCCCATTTTCCATAAATCTATGTAACATCTTCCTCACTGCACTCAACATGTTTTTTTCTGGGGCTCACTAAAACCAAGATGGTGGCAATCTGATAAGCTCATTGTTAAGTTCACATAGCATTTTTCTACCTAGCACCTCACAACATGCTCTCAGCACGGTGCTAGCTTGTTCTAGCCAAGCTCTGGGGGATATGAAGAAGGGAGTCAGTTACAAGGAGGGCTGTCACCCCTCTACTACACTGTTAACCACACTCTGTTCCGGTTACAGGATTCTTTATGCAGTACGGTCTATTTCACTAGATTGTGGGAATCTTGAAAAATCTGTGTCTTTTTCTATTTTTGGTATCCCCAGTACAAAAAAGAGCAAGTACTCAACTTCAGTCTTCTTGAATTGAGTGTGTCCTAGAAGACTACCTGAGAGTATGTGGCTCATGGTGGCTGTGGGTTCATACAAACTGTACTGAGCACTCACCTGCCTGGCTGGACCCTTTCCCCAACTGTTTCATTATCTCGGCTCTTGTTCAACTTCTCTGTTTATCCAGTTCTCACACGGTCGTGCCTTAATGATACCCCCTAGAAATGTTATCAATAGCTCTGAATTAAAATACAGGTCCTATTAGTTAATAGTGAATACTCTAGCATAGGAATGCCTGAGGTCCTGTAACTGTTCAACTGCTTATTGGTTTAATGAGGATAAGCAGGTACCTTAGTTTCTCTGTGCCTCAGTTTCCTTATCTATAAAATAGAGACATTATAGTAACCACTTCTCAGAATGACACTTTTTGTTTAAAGAACTTCAAATAGGGTCTGCTACATAGAAATAATAAATGTCAGGGGTGCCTGGGTGGCTCAGTCAGTGAAGTGTCCAACTCTTGATCTCAGCTCAGGTCATGATCTCACAGTTCGTGGGTTCAAGCCCTGTGTCAGGCTCTGCACTGACACCATGAAGCCTTCCTGGGATTCTCTTTCCCTCTCTTGGCCCAGCCCCTGCTGTCTTCCTTGCACTTGCTCAAAATAAACTTAAATAACATCAGATATTATCCATCACAGAGCAGTGAAATCAAAACATCAATAACTCACTTAAATGTTCATTTATACATCTAGTGTAGTTGAAGTTCTTATTTTGTTTAAGGATAAGGCAAATTCCCCACCCTTCAAGGTTGTGTGGTCAAGGGGGGTATCAGGGAAGCCAATGGACAATTTCCAAAGTAGGTTTTGATAGGCCCAGGGTGAGTAAGAAAACAAGTGAGGAAGCATACAGAATTTAACGTGACTGAGGTGGAAAGATGGGAAGGAGTGGGGGAAGGGGAAGGAGAGGGAAGGAAACAAAGGGAGGTGAGAAGTAAGGCTGAGGAAGAAATAAGCATTAGACCAAGAGGATCCTGAGTTCTCTTGTCAAGGAGTTTGGACTTTATCTTCAGAGCAACAGAACACCATTAAAGGAAGTTATGCTGAAGGTCATCTAACCAAACTTTCAGCTTTGAAAGACCATTGTGGATCTAGTCTGAAGGAGGCTAGACCAAGGCAGAGAAACTAATTACGAGGTTGTTGCCATAAACTGGTTATGAGGTGAGAATAGCACAACTTACAGTAATCACACCGGAGATGGAAATAAGAGAATGAATTTGGAAAATCTTGAGAAAGTAGGAGAGATAAGACCTGATGATCAGTTGGATATAGGAGATGAAAAAGGCGAAGACAACAGGTGTTTCTAGGATGAGAAAGAGTGTAAAAAGGGTAGGAATCAGCAAGAATAAGCCACACCAAGTATCCTAAGAACCACAGAGACCGTAGTTACACTTGGCAAATTGTCCACTGGACTCTCCCTTTTGGGCCAACAGAATGATGACGGGAGAGTGGCTGCGTATGGGTATGCCCACAGACGTCAGCAGAGTAAGGCTCATCTGGGAAAAGAGTGGGAATATGCGAAAGTAACATATATTCTCCATAGGAGAATTCATCGAGACCCAGCCACCACAGTCAGCTCAATTAACCTCACTTTCCTTTCCCATGTCCATTTAAGCCGTCAGCCGGTATTAGGAGAGCATAACAACATTCAGTACTGCACTAGCTGCTGTGGGGAACAAAAGACAAAAGGCAGTGTTTCTGTCCTTTAAGGAGTTTTTAACCTATTTGAAGAGACATCTACTGTACATGAAACTCTATAAAACAATGCAAAAGAGAATATTCAATGCTAAACTGAGGGGTATGAGTGATACTTCCTGCAACACACACAGCCTTCTTAGCAATGTTGTGATTAGGAAAGCCCAGCCCAGACTGGAGGTTGGCCTCAAGAAAGTTTTTGTGCACAAGAAGTTCCTGGCACATAAAAAGAAACACAAATTTTTGTTTAACAACGCACAAGATGCGAGAGTTATTTTTTCCATTTTCTTGTGTGTATTCCTCTCTTCTGTTTATAGAACATTATGTTTTTTTAAATTTTTAAAAATCTTTTTATTTATTTTTGAGAGAGAGAGAGAGAGAGAGAGAGAGAGCACCAGCGGGGTAAGAACAGAGAGAGAGAGACACAGAATCTGAAGCAGGCTCTAGGCTCTGAGCTGTCAGCACAAAGCCTGACAAGGAGCTCGAACTGTGAGATCATGACCTGAGCTGAAGTCGGATGCTTAACTGACTGAGCCACCCAGGTGCCCTCCTCCCTTCTGTTTACAATTCCATTAATGAAAGCAGCATTTTTAAGTTATGAGCTTCATAGAACCTCTGTCTTTACTTTGCTTTTTTCACCCAACTCCTTAAAGGAAAAGGTCAAGCACTTGCAAGTATCATGAGTCAGTACAGGGAGGGCACAGAGAAAAGAGAAAGAATAACTTCTGTTTACTAGTTTTTCTACATATACCTCCCACTCCAGTCCCAGGACTGAGCAGTTAGATGCATGAGCTTGAGGCTGTATTATACTTATGTGCTGATGAGTTTATATGGACTCAGCCCCACTGCAATGGATAGGCCATTACTAATTCCAGTTATCTGGAGGAGAAGTAAGGACTGTAAAAACAGAGGCCAAAACTAAGTAGTCAGAGCTGAAGTAGCTGAGCGAAGTGCATCTCACATTCTTTGATCCACATTATGAAGAAATCAGCATAGCCAGTGGGAAGTTCTTGGGCAGATGGTACAGAAGCATCCAACCAACGATAGGTCTTAAGGTAGGAAGTAAGGGACCCAGACGGTTCATTCTTTCCTCTGGGATTCCATGTAAATGGGGCCCAAAGAGTGAGTATATTAATTGCATAAGAATCTGAAACTAAGCTAGAATGTTGGAATGTATTTGACCTTCCATTTTAATTTTTCTTCTGTTATTCCTTAGTGTTTAACAATTTTTTTGAAGCTCTGGCCTGTTTTGGCTTGATTACATAAATTGAGCAAAGAATTTTGGTCTACAAATGAGCCAAAATATTAAAGCAAGGTGCCTCAGTATGGTCAATGGGACAGTAATAGGGGCAATAAAACAGGAGAACCACAAGACAGAAGCAAAGCTGGGGGCAAAGCAGAGGGTCCTTGATAAGCCAGCTCTCACCAATAGGACATTTCTATTCAGAAGACTTGAAACTTCTGAATTTTATTAATGAGGATGGTATCTCAATTATTACCTTCATGCTCTACTCATGCTGCTTGAGGTAGCCTAGTCCAAGAATAAATATGGCTCGTGGTTATTCTCATAGCTGTAGATTTAAAAGTGTGAATACAAAGGAAGTCTATTTCTTTAGTCGCACTATGTCTGCTAGAAATAGGCAGAGGTAGAGCCAGTCCCCAGTGGCCTGGTGTCTATTGTGTTTGTTCCATTTCACTGCACCACCTCAAAAAAAGACTAATAACCATCACCCTATGATGGCTTGATATAGTCCTAACTCAAAGACCATCAATGAGAAGGCATCCCTAGCCTCCTGGCATAGAAAATTAATCTCTCCTCTAGAAGATGTTCCAGTTGGGTGCAGAGTGGCATTGGATAAGACCAATTCTCCATGGGATAGCATCAAGATAGCCAGAGATGGCATGCGTAAGCTTGAATTTCAGGAGTTTTAAGCACTACACAGACATGATCTCATCCACCTACAGCAGACATGAGCTCATTTGTGGACTTCCTCTCTACTATTGATAACACATAATTATTTGTATTGTGTTTATGCTTCAAAGACAGAACTAGCCACCAACCAAACTAACACCCACATCTTGTCCCAAACAGGTTTAAGTATTTACACAGGTAAGTGCTTTTTAAACCTATCTTTGCCACCTCTGCTAAGTTTTTGATAGATTATAATGAAAGAAGTTATACAGTGAATGTTTAAATCTGAAGATGTTGCCTAGTATCTGGATTTCTATGAAAATGGAAGATGGTTTTTACAATTATTTTAGAGGCAACTCAACTGCAATACAAAGGAATTAGGTAAAACTTACATGGGTAAGTGGAGAAACAAAAATAGAACCCGTATATATATTTTAACTATATCTACTTACTCATCTATATAATTTTACCAGAAATTGTGAATTCTTTATATATATATATTCTCTCACTTAACTCTAACTTCAACCCTTAGGGAAAAGATTATAGCCAATTTACAGATAAGAAAACAGACTCAGAAAGGCTAAAACACTTCCTCACAATCACACCCTGGAAATGGCTTTTCAATTACCAATTTCAAACTCAACTCTTTCTGACTGATCCTTTGCCCCTTCTCCTGTAAAGAGAAGATGCCATCCCTATGCCAAGCTTGCAGAATTTTCCTATGCTTCCTCCTCTCAACTCTTATACTTTAATAAGAAGTTAAGGGCTTCATATTAGATTCTTGACTCTCTCAGAAAGAATTCTCTATTTTAGAACGGACACTGGGAATACAAAGGCTATGACTGCAGTTAGGGAGACAATCAGGGCTCAAGAGCTTTGTAAAACTGAGATTTCTGGCAAGAAAGACCATACATAGTTCCACAATCTCAGACTGACTGACCATGTAAGTGCTGTCTTCCAAAAGGCAATTCAATTCTGGCCATGAGGGGGCCGGTTTCCACCAAGGATATGTATGTGAAGATTATAAAAACATGTACATATGCAGATTGTAGATATTTTGAGGGAACAGACTTTGCCTGTCTGTGTTAAGAACTGTTCTCATGAAACAAGGTTAAAAATGTGTACAAACTTAATTTTTTCTTTTCTTTTGTTTTAATGTTTATTTTTTTTCAATATATGAAGTTTATCGTCAAATTGGTTTCCATACAACACCCAGTGCTCATCCCAAAAGGTGCCCTCCTCAATACCCATCACCCTGCCCCCCCTCCCACCCACCTCCCATCAACCCTCAGTTTGTTCTCAGTTTTTAAGAGTCTCTTATGCTTTGGCTCTCTTCCACTCTAACCTCTTTTTTTTTCCCTTCCCCTCCCCCACCCCCATGGGTTTCTGTTAAGTTTCTCAGGATCCACATAAGAGTGAAACCATATGGTATCTGTCTTTCTCTGTATGGCTTATTTCACTTAGCATCACACTCTCCAGTTCCATCCATGTTGCTACAAAGGGCCATATTTCATTCTTTCTCATTGCCACGTAGTATTCCATTGTGTATATAAACCACAATTTCTTTATCCATTCATCAGTTGATGGACATTTAGGCTCTTTCCACAATTTGGCTATTGTTGAGAGTGCTGCTATAAACATTGGGATACAAGTGCCCCTATGTATCAGTACTCCTGTATCCCTTGGGTACATTCCTAGCAGTGCTACTGCTAGGTCATAGGGTAGGTCTATGTTGGTGGGAATGCAAATTGGTGCAGCCACTCTGGAAAACAGTGTGGAGGTTCCTCAAAAAAAAATTAATGTTTATTTTTGAGAAAGAGAGGGAGAGAGACAAAGTGTGAGTTGGGGAGGGGCAGAGAGAGAGGGAGACACAGAATCTGAAGCAGGCTCCAGGCTCTAAGCTGTCAGCACAGAGCCCAATGTGGGGCTTGAACTCACAAACCATGAGATCATGACCTGAGCTGAAGTCGGAAGCTTAACTGATTGAGCTACCCAGGCACCCCAAAACTTAATTCCTTCTATTTTAATACTTTGCTATGATAAAAGAATAGAAGGTCTTTCTGAATATAGACACAGACTATTTAAATCAGATAAGTTCCAATTTTTGCTTATATTTTTGCCAACAAAAGCCATTATATGTAAGTGGTAAGGTACACACATTGTTTTAAAAATTTTAAGTAATCTCTACACCCACCACAGGGCTCGGAATCACAACCCCGAGATCAAGAATCACACCCTCTTGTGACTGAGCCAGCCAGGTGTCCCTGAAAAAATTGAATAATACAATTGGAAAAAATTCTTTTTGGGAAGAGGAGGAAGAGGTCATTATCTCTGAAAAGAAGTCAAGAAGCTCCCTTCTGACTGATGCCTGAGGAGTCAACTATAAGAATGTGACACTCTCAGAATCCACCTGTTTCTAGATGCATCTTTTTTTTAATGTTTGTTTATTTTGAGAGAGGTTCGGGAGGAGCAGAGAGAGGGAAACAGAAAATCCCAAGCAGGCTCTGCACTGTCAGAGCAGAGCTCCACATGGGGCTCCAACTCCCCAAGTTGTAAGATCATGACCTGAGCCAAAATCAAGAGTTGGACACTAAATCGACTGAGCCACCCAGGTGCCCCTAGGTGCATCTTCATTGCAGAGATGAGGGAGTTGCCCTGGAAGAACTGAAAGCCATGGAAAATCACTGCTGCAGCAGAAGGAGACTTACTAAGCAGAAACACCCACAGCCATGGGTGAGCAATGGCAGCGTGTGATGCTGTGCTGGCCTAAGGTTTACTCCAAGACAAGAGCATGAAAAGGCATGGAATAAGTTGATAATGTGCAAGGAAAAGGGAGAAGTTTATCAAGTTATAAAAAGGTGTTGATACTTGGGGCGCCTGGGTGGCTCAGTCGGTTAAGCGGCCGACTTCGGCTCAGGTCATGATCTTGCGGTCCGTGAGTTGTAGCCCCGCGTCGGGCTCTGTGCTGACAGCTCAGAGCCTGGAGCCTGTTTCAGATTCTGTGTCTCCCTCTCTCTGACCCTCCCCCGTTCATGCTCTGTCTCTGTCTCAAAAATAAATAAACGTTAAAAAAAAAATTTAAAAAAAAAAAGGTGTTGATACTTAAAAAAAATAAATAAAACAAAAACCTTCCACTGGCGATCTAAATATTTACTTAAGAAGACCACTTGTTGAGGCGCCTGGGTGGCTCGGTCGGTTAAGCGCTCGACTTCGGCTCAGGTCATGATCTCACAGTTCGTGGGTTCGAGCCCCATGTCGGGCTCTGTGCTGACAGCTCAGAGCCTGGAGCCTGCTTCAGATTGTGTCTCCCTCTCTCTCCGCTCCTTCTTCACTCACACTCTGTCTGTCTCTCTGTCTCTCTGTCTCTCTCTCTCTCTCAAAAATAAACAAACATTAAAAAAAAAAAAAAAGAACACGTATTGAAATGACTTCTATGCCAAGGAGATGCCACTGCCACCTAGAAGCAGGACATCTAAATTGCAGGACAAATATCCTTTGACAAAAATCTCGCTGAGAATGCCAATCCAAACTGTGGAAGAACTAAAAACACCCACAACCACTGTTTCTATGCCCCATCTGTGAAGAATCCAGATATTGGCTGTTTAACTGACACTGACCAGCAGACACAACACAGTCTAGCCTCTCTTAGGGAGAATGTTTAGTGAAAGCAACAGCTTCAACATCAACTATCCTTTTGATAATACTCAGAGATTTCTCTTAAGAGCTAACACAAATAAGCCTGTTCTGGAAGAATTTATGCAGAAATATGGTGGGCCCAAGAATCTCCCGGGTAAGAGTGCTAACATTTCAGATTCCTGGGACCCTTCTCCAGATGGGTACTTTAAAAGAATATTCCAGGTGACTTTGAAGCAGGAGGTCTCTGACCCCAGTTTGAGAGACACTTCAGAGCAACAGGGCCAAAGAAGTAAATTCGGGTCCCTAGAAAGTAGCTGATTCTCATTCTAAATGCTTCCATAAAGAATTCAGTTCATCAAAACATCAAATTTTCTTTCAAATGCATAACCCGGTAATTTGAAATCCACATGACTGTTGTTTTTATAATCTTGCCTGATATGGCCCCAACCAAAAGTAACATCTAGGTGTCCAGGACGCCTATCTTCTGCCAAGAATCAGTTGTTTCTGGCACAGTTAGGAAGAATGTTACCAAGGGCTTGGCAAAAATTAGTGCTGTGAAGCTGGTGTTCTTTAAAATAAGGAAGAAGGGGCAGCCAAAGAACCAGAGACAAAACGCTGGGCAGCTGGCTTATAAAAACTGCCTGCTGGGAAAGAGCATAGCTGACAGGTTGGATGGCTGGTTTGGTTCTTGATTGAGCCAAGTTTTTCCCCCTGGCCGGCATGGTCAGCATGTTAGGAAAGGTGCCAAAAGGTGGAGACTTGGAATACTTGCATCTGGGGGGAAAAAACAAGCTGTGGAGAGGAACAGCAAAACATACCTACTGTTTATGGACAGAGATAACCAAAAAAACAACTCTTTATATGGTCCTTAAAAAAGACAGCCATAAATAAAACTCTTCCTTAATGAGTGGGACAGGTAATACAACAAGGTCTGTGGATAAATAAAGAGACTCTAAAATCTCTAGTTTTCAGCGGGAGCCTACCAAGAGAAACACACTGTTATTCTCAAGAGCTTGTGTATCAGAAAGATAGTAGAGATCAGCAAAGAGGACAGGTAGCCTGTCAGCAAGGAGATGAACTCTGTGCACGTCCCATGTTCCATGAAGAAGTTAGGGGCACACACATCAGCTAGAAGAGGAGCACAGGGTACAGGATGATGGAGTTAGAATGAGATATGATGGGCAGAAACACCAAAGGATAAGGTAAAAAGCCGAGGGGGCGGGCTGGTAGGAAAGCCTAGTCTCAAGCTTGATTTACTTTAGTGTTGGTGGAAGGAACATGGACCAGCACCGTATCAACCATGCATTCCTCTGTATTTCACTTGCTCCTTCCTCCCTTTTGCACGATGACATGGTTGCTAAAGAGTTTAGAAATCATGATGAGGCTGCTCTTTATTACCAAAGCAGTGGTATTCAACAGCTGCAGAACAGAATTTGTGTCTCTTGGCCTTTTCATTACATAAGAGGAAGGGGACAGTTGAGAAAAGCATTATGAGGAACCCACGGGAGTAGAGAAAATGCCAAGCTGGACCTGAAGGCTGACAGGGAGAACAGAAACACTGGGTGCTCGAAGCGCAGTTCCCTAAGGTGCATCAGCTCCATGAGGCTCATAGACTCAGGATCTCAAGTGGGCACAGAGCTCATGGATGAGGGGCAAGGACAACAGCTTGGCTTTCAAATGGCTTGCCTTTTTTTTTTTTCCTAATGCCGCCTTCCCACTCTCAAATTGAATCCAAATTCCAATGTGGAAATGCAGCTTTTAGTTTTACCCACGACACGAAGTTTTTGCTTTGGTAGAAATAAGCATATCACTATAAACTAAGTTCTGAATTTAAAAAAAATTTGGCAGCAGTATATGGACAGATGTTTGTAACATTTGCAGTTATAAAAAGCGTTTGTGATGATAAGTAACAGTGGTAAATATTCTTTGCCAATATGGAAAAAGTACTTTTATCCCCTTATAGAGACCAAGACCCCAACCATTCTAACTGCCTCATAGCATCTGAGCTAAACTACTACTATTAAATGCTCACATTGACAAAGATTAGCACTACATGCAAGGATTAGTACCACATACCCTCACTTCCAAGGGGACATGTAGTACTCAGATATTTTATTTATTTTTTTATTAAAAACTCTTTTTAATGTTTATTTATTTTTGAGACAGACAGCATGACCAGGGCAGGGGCAGAGAAAGTGAAAGACACAGAATCCAAAGCAGGCTCTAAGCTCCAAGCTGTCAGTACAGAGCCGGATGTGGGGCTCAAACTCACAAACCATGAGATCATGAACTGAGCTGAAGTCAGATGCTTAAATGACTGAGCCACCCAGGCGCCCCATCACAGGTATTTTAAAACATGTACATACAGCAGGGAGTCAGCACTGTTAGTGGCTGCGTAAGTTAAAAACATTCACAGGGCACTGAGTGGCTCAGTCATTTGAGCGTCCAGCTCTCATTCTCGGCTCAAGTCATGATCTTATGGTTCATGAGATCGAGTCTCCCTTCAGGCTCTGTGGTGACACACAGAGCCTGCTTGGAAATCTCTCTCTCTCTGTCCCTCCCCCACTCTCGATCAAAATAAATAAATAAACAAGAAACACATTCACTTAATAATAAGCACTGCTTTAAAAAAAACAATAAAAAATAAACTACTGGAACTGTACCAAAAGAAAAAGCTCTTGCACAGCAAAGGAAACAAACAATAAAATTAAAAGGCAACCTACTGATTGGGAGAAGATATTTTCAAATAGTATATCCAAATAAGGGGCTAATACACAAAATATATAAGAAGAGTATACAATTCAACACTAAAAAATATAATCTGATTAAAAAATGGGCAGAAAACGTGAATAGAAAATTTTCCAAAGATGACATACAAATGGCAAGATACATGAAAAGATGCTCAACATCACTAATCATCAGGGAAATATAAACCAAAACCACAATGAGCGATCACCTTCCACCTCTCAGAATAGCTAGAATCAAAAAGATAAAAAGTAAATGTTGGCAAGGATTTGGAGAACAAGGAACCCTTGTGCACTCTTGGTTGCAATGTAAATTGGTGCAGCTACTGTGGAAAATCATATGAGGGCTCCTCAAAAAAATTTAAAACAGAACTACTATATGATCCAGCAATTCCACTACTGGGTATTTACCCAAAGAAAACAAACAAACAAACAAAAACTAATCCAAAATGATACGTGTACCCCTATGTTTATTGCAGCATTATTTACAACAGTCAAGATACAGAAGCAGCCTAAGTGTCCAATGACAGATGATGGATAAAGAATATGTGATGCAGACACACACACACACACACACACACACACACACACACACACACACACAACTATTACTCAGCCATAAAAAGGAATGAGATCGTGCCATTTGCGACAATATGGATGGACCTAGAGGGTATCATGATATTATGTCTTATTGTGAAATAAGACAAATAAAGACAAAAACCATATGATTTCACTTATATGTCAATTCTAAAAACAAACAAGACATACTGTAAATACAGAGAACGGATAGTTGCCAAAGGGGGGGGGGGTGGGCAGTGGAGAGATGGACAAAATGGCAGATGCAGCCTTCCAGTTATGGAGTAAGTCACAGGGATATAAATAATAAAACTAAGCACTACTTCACTAGAGAGGTAGTAGAGAGGCCTATTACCTCCTTGGGTTAGGTCTTCTTCGATAATGTCCTTCCTACCAGGAAGCATGAGTTGGACAATGACAAAATGCTACTGATCTGTGAAGATCTATTGGATCTCATTCTCTCCAAAGGTTCCCTCACTGAAGTCACTAATCCCTTTCACTCAGGGCATGAACCAGCTCTGATCAACACAAAGAAACCATTAAGAGACTTGGTCTCTTTCTACCCGAGCCCAACCCATCACTCAGCACCTAGTAAAGCTGGCCAGGAAATACCATGTCCACAACTGCCTCTGCTCAACCATTCAAGGTCACGTGACTGTGCCATCACTTGAGTTCCCTTCCTCTCAGCTCTGCCCAGTAACTAACCCAGGTTACTAAGATTCATCATCAACGATGAGGATGGGGAATAGGTGTTCCAGGGAAGATTATGGCCTTTGCTTTCCCCTTCCCTACTAGATAATCAGGAGTTACCTCCATTACATAATGGTTGAGTTAACTTGGCTCCACTAGAGACAATGAACACATTGATAGAAACTGACGGAGCAATGACACACCTCAGAAAGCAAAGTCTTGGCTCACAGTGACCTAAGCAAGGCCTGTCAAGACCCTATAAAGATAAATGCTTCAAATTATCCAGTTGCTCTCCAGGGGCATTTGTCCTTATGTTCTCCATGAGTAAGATGGAGATGAAAGTCATGTTTGGCGTCCTATTAAACTTGTACACTTTGGGAAAGAAGTAAGTCCATTCATTACTATAGCAACTGGGAACTTTCCATAGCAGGCTGTAGGGAAGTTTGAATGTGATGCCAATGAAACCAAGGGCATGGATTTGCTTCATTTTGTGATGACATCTACACACTAAGCTGGCTAGCTACTTTACCATCATTTAGTTAAACGTTGAGGACTGCAACTGGCACTATTTCTGAAAGTGTAGTCTGAGGACCACTTGCCTAAGAATCATACAGAAGTTAAGAAAAATAAAAGCAGAATTTCTGGCCCTACCCAAGACAAGGATGGGGATGGAAGACTATGCTCATTTAAGTTTGAGAAGCATTGCCCTTCTGGGTGAGGTCTGTGCCAAACCCCCTGAATGCTGGCCAGGGTTATCATCTTTGAAGATAAAACATTCTTGACATAACTCACTTGGGAAGCCAGGTAGTGAGCAAAACCACAGTGCTTAGTTTTCAACTTACACAGTGATCAGAGGAGGCTGCAGAAACCTTCTCATGCACATCAAAAAGTTCTCATCTTTCTTGGCTTATTTGTCACCAAAATTCATCTTTAGCTGTTTACTAGAGGTTTTCTTGAATGATAGATAACACTAAGGCTTCTTTGTTGACTCAGTTTCAGAGCTTTCATTAATTTCTAAAAACCCTCCCCATGTTTAGGTAAAAGGAGTTAAATGGTTTGGACCCAGATTGCATCCAAATTTCTGTCTCCAGTGACCGCTCCTGGGATGAAAGAGGTGGGCTAGAGATTATTCCCCGATCTTCGCTCTGAGGCAGGAGTAAACCTGATCCACCACAAAGAGATGACAATCTCTTCTGCTGTGAAGTAGAAATATCTTAGGATATAGACTGAAGTGCTCAAGTAGGGCTTGGGGCAAAAATCCTTGATGAAAGTGCTTCAATAAGAAATGGATCATTAGGTCAAAGAGTTTTTGTCAACCACTCCATAGCTAAAAAAAACCAAACAAACAAATAAACAAACAAAAAACCCCAACTGTTTGAGAGAGGCTTACAAACAGCTTTATTACACCAGCTGTTTGCATCTTCTAAAGATTTTGGATAAAGCTCAGTTGAGTTTAAGTGAAAAGGAAAGAAAATTATTTGAAAACATCCTAACAGAGAAAGCCGCTAAATCCTGGAATGGCTGAATTAGGGACACTTTGTACTCCTTCCCTGAAAAAAACGTGGAAGAACAAAAATACGCTCACTCTCCAGTGTGTTTTAATTATTTAAAGTCACCTATTTGTTGCATGTCAGGAAATGAATAACCAACAAAATGTTGTTTGCAAAGGATTCATACAATTTTTTCCATTCCTCTTGTTTGTTCAGGGTCACTGTTAAAAATTTAGAATGAAGCTTTAAAGAATAAACTTGTTGCACAAATTGTTGAAAAGGAGAAGATGTCAACTTAAATGCCTGGAAATCTTAACTTCTAAAACAAATTTAAACATTTCCTTTACAAACCTCTCCTCATAGGATGGTCAAAAATCAGACCTGAGAGGTTATCTTGTTTAACATCTTACAGCACGCTGGAGAGAGAACAAAACCACTTCTCTCAAATCTCCATCCAGTGTTCTTTAGAAATGGTTCAGTCTGTGAACTATCAAGATGTCCATAACTTCAAAAGATTACACAAAAGGTCATAATCATGACTTAAGTTTTATCCTCAAGTTTTACAATACCCATGGGAAATAAAAATGATACATAGATACGGCTTGGGTTCTTAAGATTCAAGTTCTAACACAAATGCAATGCATCATGTTTCTTCCATATAAAAGCAATGAATGAAAAAGAGATACTAATTATATCACAAAGACTTGCTTTTTTCCCCCCTGTGATTATAGCAAGTTCAGGAGTTGATGCAGGAAGAAAAATACTGCTAATCGAGATCAAAATAGCAGCTATTAGGTCTGAAGAGCAAAGTACTAAGTACTGCAGAGGTGCCTGGGTATGACTAATACCTATTCTTAATTCACCTGGGGCCATTTGCCTACTGTGAACAAGTAAATGACAAATGAACAGTAGAGCTCTGGTGCCACTTTACACACTGAATAAATTTTCTTGTGAAGATTCCCACCACTAAGGTACAGACTGTCTTTAAATAAAAACAGGGGACTTGTTTTTCCACAAGCAGTTATCACAACAGTATTAATAACTCAAGTGGGAAGGTGAACAATATAGATGAGGAAAGATCTTGGGGTTAAAAGATTGGACTTCTTTTTTTCCTTTTTAACGAGGTCCTCAGAGCAGCAAATGACAAATGCATTAATAAACCTGACCTGTGTTACACAGGACTTTGATGCTATTTCTTTGGATATCTGTTTCCCTTCTCATCTCTTGACAGTTAGAAATAGCAGAGCACGAGGCTCCACGTGGATACAGAAGTAAGAATAAAACTTCCTCAAAGAAAATAGTTTAGCTGCTAATTGAGAAGAACTGGAGCCATGTTTTTCAGAATCTGATCATAGTTAGGCCTCTACCCTAACCCTTCAACTGGGTGAATTCATGGATGGCCCAATGTGAAATGAAATTTGTTTTCCTCCCTGCACAAAACAATAATAGTGCCTGGCCCAATGTCAGCAATAACCTGATGTAGAGTAGCCACCCAATGCAGAGAGCCTACCCTGCTCCCCACCAGGACCCCACCCGAGGGCCAGCTCACCACATAGGCATGACTGTACAGAATACTCCTACCGATTCTGTTCACCTGCACATGTTAGACAGCAAGGCTTGGCCATGAAAACAGATCCTCTGACAGCTAAGAGAAAAAGAAGGTCTCATCTAACAGAATGAGTATCCAGCCTCCATTTCCTGCATGCCACTGAATGGCCACCATCCTCCAGAAGACTGTAGGCTAAGCCCACAAAGGCTGTCACCTTTGTTTTCTTGGACAACTGCCACAGTGTAAATTCTCTTCTGTGTTAGTTTTCTTCTTCTGTATGATCATTTCCTTAATGCTCTCACCCCTCCAATCGCCTCACTCAGCCCTTTCTCTCTTCTAGAAAGTGTACTACACAATCAACATGTTCCATCATTCATCCTCTGCCTTCTCTCTGAATACTGCCTGGACACATGAAACCCAGCTACTCCCAAAAGACACCACTGCCCTTGGAGAGTTCCCGATTACAGGATGCTCATTCTCTGATACCTCAGGTGACCGAAGATTAAGAGGTAGGCTCTGTGTCCTTTCCCACCAGGACTGTCTCTAGATCATTACTCTTCTTAAAGAACTTAAGAAGAAGAGAACTTACTCTTCTTTAAGCTTCCTACTCCTGGTAACATCATCCTCCACTCCCTCCCTGACTGGTGTTTGTGTATTTCCTGGACCTGCCCTTCACTGAATTCTCTGGCCCCTTTTCATTCCTACTACTGGTAATTTGAACATTGACATTTTTATTTGTTGAATTGTGTCCTCTCAAAATACACGAAGACCTAACCCCCAGCACCTGTGAGTATGACTATATTTGGAAACAGGGTCTTGGAAGATGTAATCAAAATAAGATGAGGTCAGTAGGGTGAGACCCAATCCAGTATGACTGATGTCTTTATAAGGAAGAGGAAAATACCATGTGAAGACAGATACACAGAGAAAAGGACCATGTGAAGATGAAGGTAGAAATTTGGGTTATGTGGTTATCAACCACAGAATACATGGGACTACCAGAAACTGGAATGGGCAAAGAGGGACGCTCCCACAGAGGCTTTGGAGGGCTTATGGCTCTGCCAAAACCTGACTTCAGATTTGAGCCTCCAGAGCTAAAGGGAATCAATTCGGTTATTTCACACCACCTATTGTGTGGTAATTTGCTACAGCAGCCATAGAAAACTAATGTATTATATGAATAATCTATCATTTATTATGGCCTCTCATTTATTTTGCTTCCTTCTTACCAATGATCTTCTATACTCTAATTCAGCCACTGTCTCTCATGGTCAGACATAGGAATCATGTTTTCAACCAAACCACTCTGCTCTGAAACCTCTAACATAGCATTTATCTTCCAGTGTGCTTTCTTATTCACTCAGCTGCTCTCATTACAGTCTTTATTTCTTATTTCTTTTCACTACCATTCAGCTTAAATTCCAAGATTTCAATGGCTAGCCTCCCAGACTCTCTTATCCCTTTGTCATTTATCACACTTACCTGCAACACTTTGACCCTGGCTGAATTAACTCTCCTCTTTTTTTCATGCCTGTGCTGGGACTGCTAAGGACTGCGGAAGAGGACATATAACGAATATCGATAGCAACAAAAATTCACGGTCACCAACTTCAACTGGCCCCCCAATGCTAGGCCCACACACTGCTCAGCAATCCTACACTCATCTCCAGGCAGCTCACTTTCCAAATGCATAAAATCTACAAATCTACTCTCATCCCTGCCTTCTTCCTTCCTATTTAATGGCACAGAAGTTCTTCCTTTACTTCAAAGTGAGTTCCTCCTCTGTCCTTAACACCAGCCTTTTCCACTATACGAGCAATTTTCACAGCAGACCAACCCCTCCCTCCCCTGTATCCCCTCCTCCTTCTCCACTGAAGTTCATACACGCTTATGTCTTTCCCATTACAAAACTCCCTCCATCCTCCAACCCTCCCCAGCTATCACTATCTCTCTTTTAAAGATAATCTGCATGAGCTGCCTTTGTTTTCTAATTTCCATCTTACTCTTCATTTCCTCTAAATTGGCTTCTGCCTTCAACAGTACATTGAAAGAACTCTCACAGAGACTGCTGCTGGCCTCCAGGTCACATCTTATGGACACATTCCATCCTTATATTACTTGACCTCCAGGTGGCATTCTACCCTATTGACTATGCCCCTTTCTTGACACTGCAAGTGTTTTCTGTGGCACAGACATCACATATGCCTGTTTTTCCACTGAGCTCACAGGATGCTCCTTCTCATTCTATGTGATGTTACTCTTTCTCTACTCACTTTTAAATATTGACATTTTCTGGGCCTTCCCACTTCTTAATCCACCTAATTTCCACTCACTGTTATAGCTTGGTTTACTAGCCGTATGCCAGTATCTCTCTTTTTTTTTAATGCTTATTTTTGAGAGAGAGAGAGACAGACAGACAGACAGATAGAGTGTGAGCAAGGAAGTGGCATAGAGAGAGGGAGACACAGAATCTGAAGTAGACTCCAGGGTGTGAGCTTGCAGCACAGATCCTGATATGGGGCTCAAACCCACAAACCGCAAGATCATGACCTGAGCTGAAATTGGACATTTAACTGACTGAGCCACCCAAGCACCCCTTAAGCCAGTATCTCTTAAATAATATCTCCATCCCAACCTCCCTTCTGAAGTCCTGATCCATGTGTCCAGATGCCTATCAAAGTTTTTTGTGTCTCTTACTGGCCCTTTGAATTCAACATGTCCAAACCTTAGTTCATAAGCTCCACCACCACCCTCTGTCCTAACTTATTCCTTTTCACATAAATTCCTTTCACTAAATAACATGCCATCTACAAGCAGCTAAAGCCAGTAACTCTGGAGTGACACTTGACTATTCCCACCTTGATTCTTTAGTCATCCTATGCATTCTGTTAGCCTGAATTCAATTTTATCAGCCCTTATAAGTTCATGTTTTCGTCTAACAAGAGACCCCTTCACATTCATCTCCTGTCCTTGCTACTTCAAAATCCCCTTGCCTCCTCTTTTCTTTTGCATATACCAAAGCTACACTCAATTTAATCCCCTCACTAATAGTGCCATCTCTTCTCCATCTTTTGCAACCTCAGTCTCTTTCTCTAGAGCCACCTGCTTCTTTGACTAGAAACATGCTTGTGTTTCTCAGTGTGGAAACACCCCTCGATCCTAGATTCTGCTTTAACACTATTTTCTCTTCTTCTTTTTAACATTCAACTGCTCAAAGAGTAGTGAACACTAAATGATGAGGTTCTGGTTCAGGTAAGAGTGGAGAAGCTTACAGCAGAATAACCCTCCTAACAATAGCTATTATAAATTCTGAACAACAATTTTAAAAAATTGCTTAAAGGCACTGGAGAGCAACCTAAAGCTGGAAGGAATAGGACTCTTGAAAGATGGAAAGCCCATTAAGTGATATCCACATTTCATTAAATTTTCCCCTGTGAGTACTCCCCTGTTCATAGGTTTCATGGGGGACAGATCTCAGGAAAAAAAGCTGCTATGGAGCCAGAGGCCCGAGTTTGGGCTCTCGGAATATAAAGAAATTGACGAGAAGAATGCTGGAAAGAACAGAACTGCTATAGATGAAAACCCAAAATCAGCATACAGATTTTTGGCCAACTCAACTGTACAGGGCAGCATTTCAAGTATCCAAGGGAAGGCAACAGCTGGAATGCTAAAAATGGGTGAAGGTTTCAGCAGCTACCCAGTTTTAAAGTTCAGAATTTGGTGTTCAAGTCTTGCTACTTAGAAGGGGTTAGGAAACACTCCAGGATTTTCATGAAAACCCAGAAGGGCTACATCTCAAGACCAAAGGCTATATTCTAGAACTAAAAGCAAAACCAAAATAGACTAAGCCTCTACAATATCAAGGAACTCCACCAGTAATTTAACTGTCTGCTAGAATAAAATGCAATACTCTTCAGGGGAAGAATACAAATGGTAACAACTACAAAATAGCATCTACAATCTTCAGAATAAAATTACTAGGCATCAAAATAAATAGGAAAATGTGACTCCTAATCAAGAGAAAGCTCAGTTAGTAGGAATAGACCCACAGAGAACCCAGATACTGGCATTAGTAGTCTAGTATTTAAAATAACTATTAGAAATACATTAATTTATAGGGCAAAACCGGAAACAATGGAAGAAGAGAATGTTTGGTTATTATGTTAAAATTTAGAAATGAATGAAGAGAAATTTTATAATTAAAATATACATTATCTGAAAAAAAATTCACTGGAGGGAGTCAATGGGACATTTTTATTAAATGAGAGTATCAGTTAAAATAAAGACATGCCAGTAGGAAATATTCAAAGTGAAGCACAGGGAGGAAAATAGTTGGAAACCAGCCATTTTAGTGACCTATGGAACAACATGAAACAGTTTAATTTGTAAGTAATTGGAATATACCAGAAAGAGTAAATGTGGCAGAAAAAACATTTTAAGAAGGAATGCCCCCCAAATTTCCAAATATTATTAAAAACAAATAAAACCACCACCAAAAGATCTATCAAGGTTAGCAAAACCCAGGCAGGACAAATGCAAAGAAAACCACCCTCATACGTAACCATTCAAACTGAAAAACAAAGATGTTCTGAATTTTTGTAAAGATTAATCCCAGCTTCTTTTCTGAACTTCTGTTTTATATAGTCAGATGCCTATTTCTTCTTGGATGTCTTACAGTGCTTTTGAATTCAACATGCTTAAAATCAAAGATAAAATTACTAAAACCTGCCAGAAAAAAAAACTTACTACAAATGGAGGAATCCTAAGAAGAATAGCTAACTTTTCATTTAAAAATCAAAGGAGATTGGAAGACAGTAAAACACCATCTTTACTAGTGATAAAAGAAAAAAAAAATCAAACCAGGATTTCACAGAGAAAAATATCCTTCAGAAATAGGGACAAAATAAAGACATTGTCAGTGAAAAAAAGCTGAAGAGAGTTTGTCATCAGCAGACCTGTACTACAAGAAATGATAAAGGACATTCCTCAGGCTTCAGGAAAATGCTACCAGAAGGGAATTTGGATCTAGAAGACTGAAAAAAAAAAAAAAAAAAGCACTGAAAATGGTAAATATATGAGTATATAAAATACTATTTTTTCCTTTCCTTAATTTCCTTAAGGGACAACTGACTCTTTGAAACAAAAATAAAGTAGTGCATATTATGTAACTTGTAAAAATAAAACGCATGACAATAATAGCACAAAGGATAAAAGTTAAGTGGAATAATATTAATCAAAAGAGACGCCAAGAAGCTGAGGACTTATATTGTAATCCTTAAAGTAATGACTAAAAAATAATACATAGAAGTAGAGCTAAAAAGCCGAGAGGAGACAAAATAGGATAACAAAAATATTTGATTTATCCTAAATAAGGCATAAAAAGATGAAAAGAATAAAAAACACAAAAAACAAAAGGAAACAAATAGTAAGATGGTAGACCAAATCCCAACACTATCAATTATTCCAATAAATGTAAGTGAACTGAACACTCCAATAAAACAGCAGAGATTGCAGAAAGGGGGAGGAGCAGCATATTAACTATATGCTATTTATAAGGGACATGCCTCAAATATAAAGATATAAAGACATAAAAGAATTGAAAACAAAAAGATAGATCATACAAATAGTAAGTATAACAAAGCTTATGGCTATGTTAATATCAAAGTATACAATTAGATAAAGGATAAACAGGAACATTTGATAATGACAAATGATCATTTCACAAAGAAAATAAAAATCATACACACACACACACACACACACCTAAGAGAGCTTTAAAATATATGAAACAAAACTGACAGAACTAAAGGGAGACATAGACAAATTCTCATAGCTTTTAACACTTCTATCTCAGTAATTGGTAGAACTTATAAATACAACTCAGTAAGGATACAGAAGATTTGAACACCATGGTCAACCATCTTAACATTCATAAAACACTATCCAGCACACTTGTTGAAAGTACAACAAATAGAATATTAAGCAAGATAGACCATATGCTAGGCCATAAAACAGTCCTAATAAATTTCCAAGAATTGAAATCTACAGAACATGTTTTTTGATCATATCAGAATTAAATTAGAAGTCAATAACAATAAAAATCTACATCTCACTGATTCACCTTATTTTTTTTAAAAACTAACCACTCATTACTTAATCCTTTTCATCTCACTCACGCTGACTCTCATTAATATTTCACTTTAATGGTCATAAATGTCCTGCTGATCCTCAAATCCAGGCCTTTGAAATATTTATTCTCATGCTATACACAAAAGTAAACTCAAAATGGATTAAAAACCTAAATGTGAGACCTGAAACCATAAAAATCCTAGAAGAGAACACAGGCAGTAACTTTTCTGACATCAGCTGTAGCAACATTTTTCTAGATATGCCTCCTGTGGCAAGGGAAACCAAAGCAAAAATAAACTATTGGAACTACATCAAAATAAAAAGCTTCTGCACAGCAGAGCAAACAATGAAATTAAAAGATAACCTACTGAATGGGAGAAGTTGTTTGCAAATGACATATTCAGTAAAGGGTTACTATCCAAAAATAAAGAACTTCAACAACTCAATACCAAAACACCAAATGCAGTAAAAATGGGCAGAAGACATGAACAGACATTTCTCCGAAGGCATACAGATGGCCAACAGACATATGAAAAAATGTTCAACATAACTCATCAGCAGGGAAATGCAAATCAAAACCATGATATAGAACTCACACCTGTCAGAATGGCTAAAATAAAAAACACAAGAAGAAACAACAAGTGTTAGGAGGATGTGGAGAAAAAGGAACACTTATGCACTGTTGGCAGGAATGTAAATTGGTACAGCTACTGTGGAGAACAGTATGGAGGCTCCTCAAAAAATTAAAAATAGAATCACCATATGATCCAGCAATTCCACTACTGGGTGTTTACCCAAAGAAAATGATAACACTAATTCGAAAAGCTATGTGCACCCCTATGTTTACTGCAGCCTTATTTACAATAGGCAGTTATGGAAGCAGCCCAAGTGTTCATCAATAGATGAATGGGTAAAGACACTGTGGTATTTATATACAAAGGAATATTATCCACACACACAAAAAATGAAATCTTCGCCATTTGCAACAATGTGGATAGAGCTAAAGAGTATAATGCTAAATTAAATAAGTCAGTCAGAGAAAGACAAATAACATACAATTTCACTCCTATGTGGAGTTTAAGAAGTTAAAAAAACAAACCAAAAGCAGACTCTTAACTATAGACAACAAATTGATAGTTACGGGGGCGGAGGGTAAAGGAGATTAAGAGTACACTTATGATGGGCACCAAGTAATTTATAGAATTGTCAAAATCACTATATTGTACACCTGGAACAAATACAATACTGTATGTTCACTATACTGGAATTAAAATAAAAATAAAAGAAATATTTAAGTAATTCAATATGTGGGTAACTTAATTCAGTCAAACAATACTTCTTGGGGACCTAATTTATGTCTGAATCTATACTAGGGATAATAAAGGCTATTGCCTAAAAAGCACTTGGGGGTGTGTCAGGCACTGTTACAAGTACCTTACAATTGGGAACCCATGTAACTGAATCCTCATAACAATCCTATGAGATGATTATAGTTTTCAAGCAGAGGAAACTGAGGCAGGTTAAGGTAAACTCATTGAACCATAGTCAGACAGCTGTTAAGCGGTGGAGCCTGAATTACCAGCCCAGGCAATCTTTCTCCATGGTCCAAGGTCATGTTTCTTAACCACTGTCTTAACCACAATCTTCAGTGCTAAGAGCCTGGTGGAGGGGAGGTAAACTATTGCAATTCAATGCTGTAGATGTTCGATTCCACATTCACAGTGTTTCTATGCCTTATATCCCAATACAGAGGCACTCAGTCATCTGCTTTATTCCTCCAACAACTTAATTTCAAGAAAATATCTGATTATGCCATTTATACTAAAAAAAAATTACCTCTAGAAATCTAATATTGCTTCATGTGCTCTCTCAGAACATTTGCATTTTAATAGTTCCTATTTGATTTAAACAAAATATGTATTTCTAACTTTGGAATGTCAGGCATTCAGAGGACAGATGCATGAAGGTTGTGGGAGGGGGTATGGAGATCTGCCCAGGTAGTCTTAAAATCTAACCACATGGAGAAATATGGCTTCTTTATCCTTAAGTTGGATCTGTGATACTCTTTATCGCTGAGTACTACAGAAGTAGTGATTCAAGTTTAGAATGAATCATCTTCAGGAATTTACGTAACTTTGTCTAAATTCTTGTATCTTTCCTCTCCATAAATGAAATCAATATTTGCTCCATAGGGATATAAAAATTAAATGAGAGCACGTAAGCGCCCATTGTAGTACATGGCATATAGCACATGATGCCTGATAAATGTCAAACAAAAAGATCACATCTTTCACCTATAAGTATCTATTACATAACAAGAAAGTTTTTTAAGCATGTTTTATAATAGTTTGGCTTTTCATAAGATCTTAAGTCCATAGAGAATACTACCCTCTAAAATATCAATCAGAAGTTCAAAGAAAAGTGTACAACCTCAGGGTGAGCCTCACTCTCTGCAAATTTGCACAGGCTTAGTTGTTTAGAAGTAAATAGTAAATCTATTCTGAGCTAAAGATAATAAAAATAGTAGAAAATAAACTATTTTTAGCCTAGAATTCTCTCTTCATTTATGCCATCTACATAATGATGTTTGCACAATCACAGATGTTTAATCCTGGGTCTTTAGAGCCTATCCAACTTTGCAGAAACCAGAGCAGACTATTCTTCCTTTTCAAAAGAGGGGGTGGAAAACAATAGGCTTAAAATTTCCCCTGGAAATTTTCAGTTTGAAAATTGGATTTGAAATTGGATTTTTCATTTTGAATAAACCATGGTGACAGAGACCATTGTTACCCAACAGAGAGGCACAACTTCATTCTGAGACACGGAGTGTCTGAAGACTTTGGCTAGGTCACTGATTTTGAAAGGGCACTAGGGTGGGGCACCTGGGCGGCTCAGTTGGTTAAGCATGGGACTATTGATTCAGGCTCAGGTCATGATCTAATAATGGTTGTGAGCTTGAGCCCCACTGGGCGTGAAACCTGCTTAAGATTCTCTCTCCCCCTCTTCCCCTCCCCTGCTCGTTCTCTAAAAAAGTAAAAAAAAAAAAAAAAAATTAAAAGGCGCTAGGGTAAGTTTCCCCTCAGCAATTTGTGTTTCATCCTCATTAAAATCTGTGAAACAAAGCTTGGTGTGTTCAAATCGATCTTAACCAAAAAGTGCCCACATTCTTATTTTTTGATGACCTATATATTTAAGGAAGGTCGAAGTGAGGATTTGGAAAGGTGTTGGGGTTCCAGACACATCCGACAAGGCCACAGTCATGAAGTAACTGCCATCAATGAAGAATACTATGGGATAAAGCTTATTAAATTGTTTTTTCCTTATGCATGAGAATTTGACCTTCAGTTAACTGTCCAGTTTTGTTCTTGGACAACCTGGTAAAACTGATATGTGAATTACGTCACTAGGGAACATTGCTTACAGTGAAAATGATCCCTGACTGGCAGCCTGAGTCTGTACTGGGAAGACACCATTACCCGATGTAGGAAGCTATAGCTTTGCAATTCCCCAAGTGTAAAGACTTATAGCTGGGAGGTGGTGTCCTTTGTGGGGCCCCCAAAAGCCATGCCTGTGGAGTTGTTACAAGAAACATTGGCTCCTGTGGTCCATGAGGCTTGTGAGCCATGGTAACTCTCATACCTGCCTGATGTGGACCTCATCTCTTTGCACTTGGCCTCATCTTGGGTGGGGGATTCAGCAGCAAGGATTCCCACAGGTGTGCCTGACACTTCCCAGCAGGCAAGCAGTGGTTCCTGCCCTAATGCACATACTGGTGCCAAGCAGTGTGTGAGTTTTAGGAGTTTGGATGTTAAGTTAAACCAAGTAAGATCCCCTTTCCCCAGCTAATGCTGTAGATACAAAATAGATAATATGGATGAGAGGAAAAGTAGTAAATTCCTGGGAATACGTTTTCCACTTAAAAATAGCACTCAATAAGCAATTGCTGTTACTGATCAAATAAAGAAGCAACATTTCCTTTCCATGTTTCCTGGTTTCTGGTTATAATTCTGAAACCTTTCTTGTAAAACAGGGAGGACACCTTTTAATTCCTGGAGCTGTGCATCTTTGAAAGGGAAGTGGATTAACAGTGCTTCCATCTGTTGACATTTGCAGTTTCAAGAGACCTTCAAAGAAGCGTGGGCCACGGCAAACAGAAAGTCACAAGCGCTCTCCCAAGTGTTCAACAGTCTCCATGTCTACACCAAGTGTTGGTGTACTTTTGCTTCCCATTCTTCTACTCTCTCACCCCTTGTTTCAATGTGACCTCCTTTTCATAGGGCTTGTACATTAAGAATACCTTTTGAGAACCTTATCTCATCTCTTCTTTCTTAGAGGTGTATCTTCTCCTTAGAATTTATCTCAATTTTATCTCTCTGTGGCTCACCTAGCTTGAAATACCCTTGACTGGGAATGCCAAGGTCACTGGTGGCTCTGTAGCTGGTGATAAGAGTGCTGTTTGAGGTGTGTGCCTCATGCTCAGTGCCAGGCTTGGGAATACACCTTCTCATTTCACTGCACCACCTATGTTAGCTTCTGAGAACCTAAGAATAGCAAAGGTGGTTGTGAAAGTGGGTAGTAGAGAATCAGAGGAAATATTTAGTGAAAAGGGAGGGGACAGGTCAGAAGCAGTGTGCACAGCTGTAGCTGACTGTGGGAAAGACTGAAGCCACAGAAAATGGCGGCCAGCAGGCACCTCCCAGGAATGGTGACATGAAGTTCTAAAGACTTTATCCTTTCCATGAACTCGACCCTGTTTTTTTGAGAAGCACTCACGATGCAGTTTCCTCATAGTATATATACAAGAGACACATATTCATGCTATGATAGTGGGCATGTCAACTGTGACAACTGGTATACCCTTTGGGGAAAGTAGTTTAATACTGCTCATCCTCCTAACACCATTAATTTTTCTCCTGGATATTTACTCTAAAAAGCAAAAAAACTAACAAAACCACATACTTTTTTTTTTTTTTTTTAAACCACGGAGACCACATAGCTTTATGGAACTGGCTAAAATGTTAAAGGAAAAAAAAAGCGGAATGCTTACACGTCAACTCTGAGTACAACTCTGAAGACATACAGGTGGCATGTGAACAGAGGCTGAATGAAAAACACATGAAAATAGTTGTGACAAGATGAGTAAGTTATGATATGTTACATCTCTTTTTCAGTCTTATTACCTTGTTTTCAATTTAAAACGAAAAATTAAAATAAGGACACTTAGTCAAGTGGGTGTTAGGAAGGACATTTTCTCATCCTCAAATGCATTTATGCGTGGTATGGGTTATTTTTATTCCTGGGCGATACAAAATATTCTCGGGTTAGGATATATAGTTTTTCATCTGGTTTAGACAAGGTTCAATCATAATAGTCAATGAGGAGTCAATAGAGAGTGTGCTACGCACTTCTTAGGTATTAACTCATTTAATCCTAAGAAAAACCTCTTTAGGTAGTTACTATTAAATTCTCATTAAGCAGGTGCAGAAACTAAGCACAGAAAGGACAAGTACCTTGGCCAAGATCCCGGCTTAGCTGGTATGTGGTGAGAGACAGGACTCCAAATCTGACAGTCTGGCTCCAGAACCTGTGCCCCAAACCACTGCCCCATGACCCACTCAGTGGATGACTAGAAAATGAGACCACTGGTTTTCAGTTTAGGCCAATGCTCTTTCCACTGCACCAGGATGTACCTCATCTGGCAGATGAGGAAACGGAAAGCAAGGTTGAGCGACTTGCCCGTAGTCACATGACTAGCTAGTGGTTGAGGATTAACTTCTTGACTTCTAATCTACTCATCTTCCTATTATCCCAGACGGCTGGGAATGAAAAGAAAAATATCTAGCTAAGGACAAAAGCAAATGAGAAAAGACCTCAGGGAAATCAAGTCTAAGGCCTTTAAAAAAGACAAAAACATCTTCCTTTTCTCTCTGCCACTTATTTTAACGGGACTCTGTCCTTTTGGCACTGGTCACACATGTCACTGATCGATGTTTGAACTCAGGGATTGGTGACCTCCCTGGGAGGGCACAACAGTGATGGAGAGGACAGGGGCTTCTGGGACATGCTGTCTTCACAGTGCACATCTGGTGTTCAGCCACACCATGCATGTCTGTGTTGTAGATGTTCATGTGGAGAAACAGCATGCTAATCCGGTGGGCCTATTGGAAAATATAGTAACCATTTTCTGTTTTAAAAAAATGGCTCTGTGAGGAGGGTAAGATGGTTAGCTGTATGTCAGCTTGGCTCGACCATAGTACTCTGTTATTTAACCAAACACCAATCCAGGTTTTGATGTGAAGGTATTTGATAGATGTGATTAACATCTATAATCAGTTGACTTCAAGTTAAGGTGATGACCCTTGATCATGTGGGTGGGCCTCACGCCATCTTTTTTTTTTTTTTTTTTTTTAACATTTATTTATTTTTGAGACAGAGAGAGACACAGCATGAACAGGGGAGGGGCAGAGAGAGAGGGAGACACAGAATCGGAAGCAGGCTCCAGGCTCTGAGCCATCAGCCCAGAGCCCGACGCGGGGCTCGAACTCGCGGACCGCGAGATCGTGACCTGAGCCGAAGTCGGACGCTTAACCGACTGAGCCACCCAGGCGCCCCTTAAGGCTTTAAAAATAAAAACCGAGGTTTCCTGGAGAAAAGATATTCTGCCTCAAGACAGCATCAACTTCTCCCTGAGTTTCTACCCTACTGACTTGTCGTATAGATTTTAGACTTACCAGACCCAATAATTGCGTGAGGCAATATCTTAAATCCATCATCTCCCCATCCACCCACCCATCGAGAGAAAGGGAGAGATCCCACTGGTTCTGTTTCTCTGGAGAACCCTGACCGATCTAAAGGTTTGGCCAGGACCGCCAAGTATGGTGATCTCGCCGAGCACACGGATACACTTGACAGATCACGAAAAGTAGAGACAGTCTGAAACTGGAGGAAGAAAAGGTTTGGCTGAAGAGACAGGACATTACATGCCACCACGCAGGCAGGGACTAGAGCAAACACTCCTCTCTGCCCCCAGGTCACAGTGGGCAGGCAGGGGTAACGATCACAGGAGCTCGGCACAGTCTGAACTGAGAGCAGTGGGCTTTCCATGAAGCTCAGGCCCAAGCACCTGGGAGTCCTGGTAGCCATAAATGACAGCTTAGAGTACAGAACCCGCACGGAGGACCTTTAGGAATTAACAACACAAAAAGGTGTTCTGGGAATATGAAAACAACCTCTTCTGTGACAGTGACCTCAAAGCATCACTGGTGTCCTGGGGAACACAGACAGACAAGGCACCACTAATTCTTCGCTGCTCTGGATTCCTACTGTTCCTGGGCTGGGGAGAGTCACATTTTACTTCCGATCTGCTTCCCATCTGAAAAACAAATGCGTCCTTTCTTTCTACCTTCTTCCTCATCACTCTCAACCTCCTCTCCCTGCAGCTCCTTCCCCTCAACGACTGCCTGGGAGGTCAAGGGAGAAGGTGCAGGGCAGGCAATCAATCCTACCTTGGCTTCTGAAGTGGGTTCCAGGAAGCACAGGCGGTTTCCCAGGCCCTCGGCTGCCAGGCAGAACTTCCTCTGCTCCTTGTGAATGTTTGCGATGCACTGGAGAACCACTTCATCCTCCTGCCGGCAGAACAGAGACACACGTGCAAGTGAATGAGGGGCTGCCTTCCCATGTGGAACCAGGTCCCCAAGTCACCCTGCTATATTGTCATCACGTACACCAAGAGGCACATACTTTTGAGCATGATACAGAAAAGGAGAACATATGGCAGTACTGAACACCTCCCCTGAGTACTCTGAACTCTGGGGTGGGGTCAGTGGGTGCAGGTACATGTATGTGGAACGCATGTACCCCACACCTCTAGAGCACGAGCCTCGCTTCTGAGGTGCAGGAAATGCACACAATCCGGCTGAGCAGCCAATTCCAACACGTGAGCGGACATGAAAGTAAATCTAAGCCATCTCCAAATATATAATAAGAACAGAAAATTGAGATGAGACTGAGGGGGAACAGAGACAACAGCAGAGATCAGACAGAGGTGGGGTTCGTGCAGGGCAAGTCCGTTGTGTGTGAGGCTTGGAGGAAGCAAGAGACATGTTGTTGGGGGACGGGGGCCCATGTAGTGGGTAACACATTCGCCAGAGATGACAGAAGGAAGCTGTGGAGGGTGACAGGAAATGGGTTTCAGACATATGGGAAAGGAAGCTCAAGAGAAGCCTTGAAGCTTGAGATTGGAGGGAGGAGGTGAAGGTCAAGTTGAGGAGCCACTCTGAATTCCTTAAGGAGGGGACCTCCCTCCTATGCATCACTCTCAGAAGCAACCCTGCTGAAATTTCAGAGGCCTTGTTTGCATGGCATCCCTCTTGTTGATCGTCTAGAAATGAGGCCAACCTCTATTTACACTAACATGCTCACCTCTCGCACAGTCCTGACCGAGGCTGAGAGGAAATCATTTTCCTTACAGTTTCTCCAATCTGTTAGTCTATGTCCCCACTCTCTCCCACCACTCAATGTTGGATTGCAAACATCAAAAAGATTTGCAGGTGTGGTTATGTTAAAGGAGTAACCAGAGGAAGGCCACTTGAAGCTTCCTCCTTAGCAACTGCTCTCCAGTTGCCTGGTCTCACCCCCGTGTCCCCCGATTTTAGTGTTTGTCCCAGAGTATTGGACAGTCAGATTAAACAGAAACAGCTTTTCTGAAAAGGGGTCTGCGATGTGCATAGTCATGTGGAAAAATAAAATCCTTCTACCTGATGGGAAGATAAAGAGATCGAATAGTAAGAGATCCCACAAAAGAAGTCTGCTGGTGCCCAGAGATTGGTCAGAAGCTATAGGAAACTATAAGAAGCCACAAATCACAGACATATGAAAAGAATATGGAGGGGAAAAAAAGTTTCACACTTCTACTGGCACTGGAATGTCACTGTTCGTCATTAAATTGAGTCACTAATAAAAAGCCTCCGCTTAGAGTGCAGTCAGAATTCATGGTCTTCACTTGAATTGAAGCAGAACAGAACTCCAGGATGGCACTACTCTCAGAATGTGGATTCGGTGAAATTTCTGAAGAGAAACAAGTTTTCCCCCAGCTGGAGTCTCCCACAGATCCTCAGGGGGGAAGAGGTGATCACATCCTCCCCAAGGGCACAGGCAACAAGGGAGTACTCTTAATTGTCAAAATCACTGAGGGACACTATGCGCATTGCAAAATGGGTCATGAGACTTATGAGGTCTGTACTTCAAGAAGCAGTCCTCAAAACACCTAATTTTTCTGTCCCAAATGTTGAGAGGACCCCCTACTGAGAAATATTTAAATATGTCCCACCTACATACCATTTGCCAACCAAACAATAGTCATTTAGAAATCACAGGTGTGTGTTAAGGACTAGACTTTTCATGAGCTGGTAAAAGTCGACAGAATTTTCTCTTCGACTTGAGTTGAAGGTACGTCTCTGCATGACCTTATTTCCCATGCCCTTTCCACTCCAACGTGCCCAAACCACCTTAGCTTGACTTGGCATTAGCTGCCTCTCTGTCTTCTGAAACTTCCCCGTTCTATAACTCACATCCTCATAAGCTAGGCTGCCAGTCAGCTAATGCAATAAAAAAAACTTGCCCTAGCTCAACAGCTGTCTGCTGAGGAGCACTTGGCACAAACATTTTCCTAGGTCCGCACTCTGGGTGGCACACAGATGGGTGTGAGGCTCTGAGCCAAGTTTACTGTTGTCCCAAAGCTTTCCCTTTTTCCCCACATGCTGTCTGGAACCGGATGCTCCTTGCTGACCTGGCTTGTACCTGCCTTCATTCCAGGCGGCACCTACCATTCTCCACAAACCTCCATCAGACCAACATCCTGAGCCTTCGAGTACCCGACACTGTCATCTTTGCACCCAAGTTTCATTCAGAACAAGTTAATCCAACCCATCACATCACATCTTCTATGCCCTAAACACAGACCACAGCCCCTCCAGTTACCAGCCCTCCCTAGTTGACTCCTTCCTGTACTGATGTACATTCTCTTCTCCCATTACCTCTCTCCCTTTGTCCCTTTGCTTTAAATCAAATCTGGGTATTTACAGAAGGTACCATTTCCAAGGAACTCCCTGTCACTCACTGGAGGCTGCAAATTCTTCCATCTTCTTGTAACTCCCCTCCCATCCCTCAATGCCAAATTCAGATAATCGCTCTCCTACTCAGGTCCAAAACTCTTCAATTTCGAGGTATGTGACAGCCAATCTCCACATCTTCTCAAGTCATCTATCAACATCCTACTTAATTCTCCCACCTTTATCTGATTCTTAACGACCATCACAAAGTCTGATCATTTTGGTATGAATTCAATACACATTTTTGACTACCATCCAATGACAAAGCATTCTGCCAGGATACTGCAGAGCATACCTCGTTTTAGAAGACAAGATCAGTTAATACTGGAGTAGTGGAGTTGATGTCTGAAAGGCCAGCTCCTGGCCTTTCTCCCTGCCACCTGAGCCATCATATCGACTAATTTCAAGGTTCACGTGGATAATCTCTTCCAAGTGAACACCTTGACCTAATTACTTGCACAGTTTCAGTAACACGCTATGCGTAACACTCCTTGTCAAAACCTACAACAGTTCCTATTCTAAAATCCAGAACTAGACTATCTTACTCCGAACCAGACTATCTGGCTCTATGAACCCAAGCCTCTCTTTCTTGCTTTCTCGTTCTCTTATGTTCATTGTTCTTGCTTTCCCTCACCAAAACTTCTGATTCCCAATTCCTAGAGAGCCCTGCCTTCTCTTCCTCTTCACCAGGAAGAGAAAGGATTTTTTGATAGAGAAAGTAACACAACTCTGGGGTTTTGTTCTACTATCAACTTATGGGATTCTTTTTCCAGTAATACATTTTTGGCTTGTTTGAACTCTGGTTTCACTGGAACAAGATCATAAAATCTCCCCTCTTTGTAGAACTCACAACAGATTCAACTCAGTCACGATCAAATCACCTCCTCCCCCTGCCATCTATAAGACAAAGATAAAATAAAGAGGAAAGAAGGGTTAGGTCAGAGGGCACAATAATCAGTAATGAAAAGACTTTTTAGACCTACCCTCTCAACTTAAGGATGAGGGGTGCACCTGTCTTAAGTCCCCAAGAAATACCAAAGATCACATAAGCATCTCTGGTTTTCCACTCACTATGTCAAAAGGTCTCTGCTCCCTTCCCTCGCAGGTAAGTTCTTTCCTCTGTCTCTACCCTCATCTCTCCTCCATTCCTACTGCCTTCCCATCTCTCAAGTAAGTCTTGTCCAGCATCCCTGAAGTTCTCCTCCTTGAAACTCTTCTGTTCCTTTAATCAACTGTGTTCTCCTGTCTTTCTGATGGAACCTTCCTATGTCCACTTTCTCCTGGCATTCCTTCACATAGGGATCACCTAAGGACTGGTCCTCATCATCTTTGCTTAGCAATCCCATCCATTCTTCAGGCTTCCAGTTTTATTCTGATTAGTAGTTGGACCATCTGTATCTCCAACCTGGTGGCACTCTAAGGTTCCAAACCTCCACTTATCCCTGACTTTATCCAAATACTCATGCTCAACACTGCAAACCGACATGTCCCAATGAACCAAAAGGTACATTTCCAGCCTACGCATCCTTTTATGTTGTCCATGTTTGTTAGTGACACATACAACCTCTTGGCAACCCAGGCCCAAATATCACCACCTCCTGTCTGAGTCTTCCCTCCTGCCTGTCCTACAGCAAATGGGCCAGAGAAAGGACAGACTGGAGGTCTAGAGATGAAGACAACTCAGAGCATTCTTCCTCTGATCTATTTCTAGAGGCACAGCTCTGACCTTACCATTTGTCTGTTGAAAATCTATAATGGCTCTCTCTCTCCACTGTCCACATAGCAAATACAAACTCCTTGAGCCAGCATATGAGGACCTTCACTTTCTGACCTTTTCCCCCCAACTTCTTCCCTGTCGAGTTCCTTCACCTGTCTACCCTCATATTCTTACACAATCACTAACTCTAAAGCTGCCCTGATTTGCCATTTTTCCATGTTCATATATTGCCTATTCTCCCAAGTTTAGCTCAAGTGCCACATTCTTTTATGAAGCCTAAGTAATCTCTCCTCCATCCAAATTGCCATAGCAATATCACCATACTCTTGCCTTATGTTTGTTTACATGCACTGTTATCCCCGACTCTATATTTTGAAATGGCTAACATTTACTGATATTGGACTGTATGACTGGCACTGTGTTTTATGAGTAATAAAGCTTACTTCACCCCAACACTATGGTGTAGGTACTGTTTTCACCGGCATGTCACAAATGAGGAGCCCTACACAGGGTAGTCAAGTAACTTGCTTATGGTCTCATGGTGGTGAGGGGTAGAGTCTGGTACCCAATCCAGGCAGTCTGCATCCATGCTTTCTCTCCCATCTCTCTCACAGCTGGCTCTGAACCCCTTGAAGGCAAGGTCCATGTCTGGTTCATATTTATATCTATCAGGATACTTGCTAGCATAGTGCCTTATGCACAATATACATCCAGTTAGGATTTATTCAATGTATGTGTTTTTTACCTTGTAATCTAAATTATAAAAGCACAGAAAACTGTTTCCCCATATAGGCTGGGAACATAATGTGTTTGGTAAAAACATGTTGACTGATCAAGATATGGAATCAGATTTAAAAAAGATTTCTCTACTCTCACCCATGTAACAATAATTATTCCAGAAAAGGTCACTTTTCTATTGATAAAAATATCAACTATTCATTCCATACCAGACACACTGCTGAGATTTCCCCCTAGATTATTTAACATTAACAACAACACGACCATTTTAAGAATGAGGAAACCAAAGATCAGAGGAATCTGGCAATTTTAAGAAGTGAATATTTAAGGAGCAGTCATTAGGTGCCACCATGTCACAGCATCTCAGTTAAGTCCTTACAACCATCCTGTAAAGAAGATACTAATATTCTATTTGTAGATAACGATATTAAAGCACACAGAGGATAATTAATTTGCCTAATACCACACAGCATGTAAATAATAGATTTTGACCTTGAACCTTAGGATTATCTGAATCAGGAGGCTGTCCTATTTACCATAATGCCCAACAGTCTCCCAAGAGACTGACCTTAGTAACAGGTCTGAATTCACCTATCCCTGACTCTAAGGCCCGTGGTGATCCTGTTGATAAAAATAGGTAACTCCCAGCCACCAGCCCTCTCACATGGCCATACAATGTTGACAAGTAACCACATCACAGAGCACGATGCCATAGAGAATAGCCAGAGACCTAAAATTCAAATAAAACAAAATTTTTCTGTGCTCCATGACTTAACACTGGAAGGAGTGTACGTCATCCCCAAACTTGTAACATAGGGGGAAGAATGATTAAAATCCAAGGTATATCATATGTCAGCATCCTTCCAAGCTATGTAGTTCATAAGCGCCAGCTATTCCTGTCATAGATTCAGTCTGTGGTGGTGTTGAGTGATTGTCCCTGAACAAGGATATACAGCCTTTGGCTCTCTTTGCTTAAATTTCATGTTATCACAGGTCATCTCTGACAAAGTAAGTTTCTTTCTATACTCCTCTAGCTAAAGAACCTTGAATTTGAAAATGAATGGAGCTTGCCTATTCTATCTCTACTGCTTCTTTCTTATACCCTTGGCTCCTGGTCCAAGGGTCATGACAACCTTGTTTGGAGTTCTGTGTTGATGGCTGGGGGCACCTTGGCTCTCCCTCTTCTCCCTGGGTCATTTGCAGAGAACTCTTTGGGACAAAACAAAATGGCTGACAGCTCTATTTATGGTAGATCATTAGGCAGCTGATGACAGCCCTATAGTTAGATGGGCACATCACTGATACTAAGAAGCTCGTGAGCAGAGAGCGCATGGGACGGAGCGCAGTCCAGCAGATTTCATGGTCCACATTTAAGCGCAGATATTACTGCAGAGGAAAATCCATAACCATTTATTCAATGCTTTAAAGAGGAAGATGTGTCCTAGCCACTCATCTTGAACATCAGACACTATGTTAGGAAACAAACCACCTACTAAATATATGCAGACATGGGTGAGAGAGCTCATTCTCAGGATTTACCCCTACAGCATCTCTTCAGTGAAAAATAAGTAGGCTTTTGAAATGATGAGACCATCCCTAAATTATTTCACAAGTATTAATGGCACTGGTGGTCTACTGTATGTCCTAAACATCAATCACTCTATTTACTTCCTCAGATTCTAACCTCCTTGAAGGCAGGAATGTCTCATCTCCCTATGAATCCTCAGTGCCCTTCATAGTGCCTGGCACAGAGTAGAAAAGTACAATTATTTGTGAATTTAGTGAACAAATCACATAGTTTGAAAACAACAGCATTAACAAAATTGCTGATGCATAAAAAATTCACATAAAAATCCTTCTGCATTTCTTTACTTGTATAGTCTAGAATGCCAACAAGGAAATAGTGGGGAGCATATAGAAGGAACTATGATATCCTGCTTCCACAATGGCCCCATGAGACATACAAGTATTTTTAATCCCATTTTAAAAATTATGGATCTAAAGGTTATAGACTGAGGGAGGAGGCTAACTAGTCCAATGTCCAACTCACAGAAGCTGACATTATATCGTGTCCCTAGAGACAACCCTTCTAGGGTTTTTCTGTTGCTGTGGTCTGTTTTTGTTGTAGTATGATTACACTTTTGAAAATCCCCATTGTTTTTCCAATCTCTCCAAAATTAGGGATGGTTCCCATCTCTCATTCCTTACTACTCACCGATTGCTGCAAAATGCAGTAAAATGGAAATCTTGGGATCCAAAGAGAGAAAGTTGATATAGTTTATCATTCCTTCCTTCTTGGAATACTTTATTCATTTGGTTCATAGGGTAGACTCTCTTTTGGTTTTCTCCTCTACTCACTAGCAGATCTTCCTCAGTCTCCTGGGCTAGCATCCTGCCCTACCCTCTCCGCCACTACCAGCAGGGCTCACAGGGTGTTCCTTGGAGTTTCCCTCTTTACCTGCGCTCTCTTCCTTTGTGATCCCATTTGATTACATGGCTTTTAAAACCATCAGTACACGAATGACTCCCAAGTTCATATCACCACCAGCTTAGACTTCTCCTCTGAACTCTAGCTTATATCTCCAGTTGTTCTAGTATCTCCAAAATCCAACTCCTAATCATCTCCCCTGAGAATGTCCTTCCCAAAGTCTTGTCTGTCTCGGGACATGGCAACTTCTTTAGGGTCTCAGGCAAGAAAATAAATCAGTAGCTAAAGTCAACAAAAATATCTGCACTTTCTAGATGACAGCTATTCTTAACTACTACAAAGGGGTATTTCTACCATGAGGTGCTCTCCTCAGCATTTTGAAAATTAAAAAAAAATAAAACAGGATAATTACTACTTTTATTAATTTAGAGCATTTGAAGTATAAAAATAAAGGCCTTTTTAACATACTATATGTAAAAAATAAAATAAAATAAAAATATCAGAGTCCAGAGTGCCCAGGTGGTTCAGTAGGTTGCGTGTCCGACTCTTGGTCCCAGCTCAAGTCGTGATCTCATGGTTCATAAGTTCAAACCCCACATTGGGCTCCCTACTGTAAGCACAGAGCCTGCTTCAGAGCATCTGTCCCCTCTTTCTGCCCCTCCCCCTTCTCAAAAAAATATATAAAAAACCTTGGAGTCCTATTGATTCCTTTTTTTTCTTCTTTCACCTCACATCCACATCAGCAACTAATCCTACCCATTCTACCTTCAGGATGGATCCAACTGGACCACCAGGCTCAGGCCATCATTTCTTGTCATGATTATTGCAGTCACCACTCCTGTTTCCCATCTTTTCTCTACACCTCTTCTCTGCCCCCAGATAGAAGTTTTTAAAACCTGAGATATGTCACTCCACTCCTCAAAACCCTCCGGCGATTTACTGTCTTATTCAGGAAAAAGGCAGAATTCTTACTGTGGCCTATGGGGGGCTAACACCTTCCAACAACCTCTCTATCACCCTTTGCTTGCTCACTTTCAGCCACACGAGCCTCCTTGGAAGAGGCCCAACTCTTGAAGCATGACCTTCCCTCACACGCTTTGTGCTTGCTCTTTCCTTTGCCCAGAATGCTCTTCTCCCAGAGGTCTGCAGACCTCCCACCCTCACTTCCTTCAGGTGTCTGTTCAGTGTCTTCTCATCAGAGGGGCCTTTCCTAATTACCCAATATATAATTACAACCTCAATCCCACTCTGCGCTTCCCATCTTGCTTCATCTGCCTTCTTGGCCAGCGAGGACTGCCTACCTAAGAATATATATTTCTTAGTTGTCTCCTCCTTCGTTAGAATGTAATGAACCGTACCTCTTAGACACAGTTTTTCTCCTCAATGCATCTCCAGTGCCTGGAAAAGTGCCCAGTACATGGTAGGCGCTCCAATGGTCACTGAATGACAGCCTAGTCATATTGTTTCATATTAGACACAAGAACTTACACCTTCATTGCACCCTTCTGTTGCTTTATAGGAAGTGATCTAACAGTCCTCAGACTCAGCTGGAATTGTTTGCTTATGTAGGGGACTGACAAGCCATAGAGTCACCTGTAGCCTCCAGGGCCCTTTCTGCTCCAGCAACTGGAAGGCATGTTTTGCTTGCTCTTCATAACTTTTCTCATTGCTGAGAAGGCAGAGTTTGGAGCTTGACTGTAAAATCTATTCAGTGTCACCCATGGGTTGGTCTCTCTGGAACTTACAGGAATAGGGCAAAGGGGGAAGCCTTTCTCTACATTGATTAGTGGGACAAGCAGGCACCAGGGTTTACACAGGGATTTAATTCCCCCTCAGACAGATCATGCTGCTATTAGACATGGAAGAATGCAGTGGCCTGTGACATGTTTGTCTAGAAATAATGGCCAATTATTAACACTTACCTATTCTCATAGGACAGAAAAATAATGATCTAGTTGGTACCAAGGAAATTTCACAGGGAGGTTTTCTATAAAATTTTATGTGCGATGTTGGTATTTTGAATACTTCTCTCCCACCCAGTGAGAACACACTGGGTGAGTAACCATACCCAGGTGCATGCCCTTACCTCTTTGGTTTCTTTTCTTCTTTAGGCACATCAGCCAGGGTAAAATATGAATGGGAACAAGCTAGAATACTAAAGCAAACATGGTGTTCAGCGTCTAACCTAAGAGGTGTAGCAAGGGTTGGTAATACAGTTACTGTAGGAAAGTATAGGTCTCTGGAACCAACACTGATCTGAACCTAATATTAAAAAGGGGATCTAACCAGGACACTTCAACTTCCCATGTTTACATTATGGACGCTGATGAGTTTGCTCTGTGTCTCCATCCTCATGCAGTCTGAGCACTGTAACCCGAGAACCATGCAAAGGGCATCCAATTCTGATTCTACCATGGCACTACTGAGACCTGGACAAACCATGCAATGATAAGCCACATTTTTATGTTATTAGATCTATTCTTTAAGTAAATTTCCTTTTTTTAAATCATTGATTCTTGGATCTTCAGCTTCTGAATTGAGGTATAACACCTTCCCTGGGTCTTGCAACTCACCCATGACAGCCCACCCACTTGTAGCCCACCACTTGTTAGATCTTCTAATAGCATCTAGGATGAGGGGTGAGGGCCACAGTACTGTCTGCTTTTGGTTTAGGGAAATAAACTAAACAGGGAGATTGTTTCTACTAGCATAATGCTTTCTTATGCTACTTTCTGGAATTTTCCCCTTTAAGATTTTTAGCAAAAGTAAATGACACTAAAATAGCCAACATGAAGGACACAAACACTCTTGTGTGCATAATCAATCCAATTTACTGAACACGTTGTAAAATCCAAAAGCAACGACAAAGCATCTAGCAATTTCCATACAAAATCTAATAGCTAGGGAACACTGTGCCTTTTTCAGAAAGGATGCTTGATAAAGTTAGTAGATTGTAATGAAATTTATGGGCTGACATTTAGATAGATAAGTCTTTGAAAATAGGTCACTTAAAAGCAAAAGAAGTGTTTTCATAATTTAATGGTGCTAAAGCCCTATGAACTATCCAGGACTACTTTCAGAAAGACAGGAAGAGAGGGAGGGAGGGAGGAAGGAAGGGAAAGAGACATAGAGAGAGAGAGGAAATGAACCCATCAATTTCTCCCAGCTCCATTCAGGATTAAGTCATAAATTCACTCAAGAAATATTTGTGTGCCTATTAGTGTGTCAGACTCTGTTTCATGGACTGGGGTACAGTGATGAACAAGACGGGCCACACATCTACCTTTCTGGAGTTCCCATCCTAAGTGGATGACTATCCTGTAATATACATTGACTCAAATGGGTTTTCAGTGGCGGTGGTTTGCAGACATGATATAATCCAGGACCAGAAGAATCTGAGTGAGACAGAGACAAGAACTCAGGGATGTTTGAGCTATTTCTCTTTCCTCCCTGATATTTTTTCTGTCCCATGATTAGTGTTTGTTTCTATCAGAAACTATCAGTTACTTCTCTGCACTGTAACACTTGGATTTCTGATCTAAATCCCCTTAACAGAAATTTTCTGTTTTGAAGCCAAGAATTACATCCTTCTCATCTCCATCTTGTTTGTGTTGTATACTTAATACCTACCATATGGGGCAAACATGTCACAAATGCGTCAAGTTAAAATAATGAAGTTTAGGACAAATAGTGGATCAAAACATTGGGTCAAATCTGAGTAAAAAGCTGTAGACCAAGAGTACCCAACAGTCAGGAATCAAAACCAGACACTGTCAGAAAGATACCTACACTTATACGGTCAATTAATTTATGTCAAAAGAAGGCAAGAATACACAATGGGGAAAAGACAGTCTTTTCTATAAACAATGCTGGGAAAACTGGACAGCTACATGCAAAAGAATGAAACTGGACCATTTTCTGACGTCATATACAAAAATAAACTCAAAGTGGATTAAAGTGGATTAAAGACCTAAATGTGAGATCTGAAACTTAAAACTGGTAGCAGAAAACATAGGCAATAGTTTGACATCAGTCTTAGCAACATTTTTCTAGATAGGTCTCCTCAGGCAAGGGAAACAAAAGCAAAAATTCCTATTGGGACTACATCAAAATCAAAAGCTTTTGCACAGTAAAAGAAACCATCAACAAAACAAAAAGGCAGTCTATCGACTGGGAGAAGATATTTGCAAATGATACACCTGTTAAAACGTTAATATCCAAAATATATAAAGAACTTCTACAACTCAACATCAAAAATCAAATAATCCAATTAAAAATGAATAGATAACCTGAACAGACAGTTTTCCAAAGACATACAGATGGCCAACAGACACATGAAAAGATGCTCAACATCACTTATCGGCAGGGAAGTGAAAATCGAAACCACAATGAGGTATTACCTCATACCTCTCAGAATGGCTAGAATCAACAAGTAAAGGTAAGTGCTGGTGAGGATGTGGAGAAAAAAGGAACCCCCATGCACTGCTGATGGGAATGTAAATTGGTACAGTCACTAGAAAACAATATGGAGGCTCCTCAAAAATTTAAAAACAGAAATACCCTACGATCCAGGAATTCCACTACTGGGTATTTACCCAAAGAAAACAAAAGCACTGATTCAAAAAGATATATGCACCCCTATATTTATCGCGGCATTATTTACAACAGCCAAGATATGGAAGAGGCCCAAATGTCCATCGATAGATGAATAAAGAAGATGTGGTGTATCTACACAATGGAATATTATGCAGCCATAAAAAATAATGAAATCTTGCCATTTACAAGAACATGGGTGGACCTAGAAGGTACTGTCCTAAGTGAAATAAGTCAGAGAAAGACAAATACCATACGGTTTCACTTGTATGTACAATCTAAAACACACAAAGAAACCAGCAAAAACCAGACTTAAATACAGAGAACAAATTGGTGGTTGTCAGAGGGCAAGTGGATGGGAGGATGAGTGAAATAAAGGGGATTAAGAGGTACGAATCCCCAGAGCACCTAAGTCATGAAGATGAAAAGTATAGCATAGAGAATATAGCCAATAATATTATAATATGGCAAGCATGGAGTCATGAATAGAAGTGTTGAATCATATTGTACACCTGAAACTAATATAACACTGCATGTTAATTATACTTCAATTAAAAACAAAAACAAAAACCAGACACTGTTTGGGATCCTAAGACTCACTTCACGAAGAGACAGAGGACCTGTGAAAGCCAAGCAAAGCCTGTTTCTCGAAACGGGAATTCTCCTTGACACATCCCCTGGTGGCAGGGTTCAGCCTTTATTGCTCAGAGTCAAATCTGAGGTGAAATTTGGCTACCGTGTGCAACCATTTCCCACACTTCAGGATTTCAATTCAGCAACGCTCTTCCTATCACAAATCTGTGAAACTATAGCACTAGGGAAGGTGTGTGGCTAGAAGACAACTTAAATATAAGGAAGCTCCGCCAGGCACTGGTTTATATACTTTGTAGTTCATACAATCCTCAAAAATCTCCTCTACCTCTCAGTATACCCATTCTACAGGTGATGACACTTAAGCGCAGGCACACAGGTTAAGAAACTGCCCAGAGCCAGACAGTTATTTCTTTTGGGCATCCATTATTCATTCATTTATTAAGTATTCATTGTTTTGGTCTATTATATGTCATGCACTGCCAGGTCCTGGGAATACAAAAATGCATCAAAGCTAGTTAAGTGAGGATTTAAATCCAGTTCTGCAGGTCTCCAAAACCCAAGTTTTCCCCCACTGTATCAAGGCTCCTTTGTGAAGAAAGCATTTCAGTACCTTCATAGGTGCCACCACTCCTGCTGACTGGTGCTGCTTTTTCAATTTCTCACCTTATTGGGGCTGGAAAGGGGTAGGTGTTACAGCTGGAAGGCTTTAATTGAAGGGTAGTTGCCTCTTTCTTAAATAAAATACAATCTGTTTCTTGATCTTCTGTCAAGTGAAAATACAACTTCAAGCCCCAGGACCACTCTCTCTGTCCACCAGGTACTAACTACCCCCACCCCTGTGCACTACCACACTGCTGCCCTTAAGCCCAGTCATAAAAATCCTAGAACCCCCTCATTCTATGAACAGGCCTATAAAATGCAATGCCCTCCTGCAGCAAAATCCCTCGGAGTTCTTTGCCAAACCAAAATCTAGGGGTGCCTGGGTGGCTCAGTCGGTTGGGCGTCCGACTTCGGCTCAGGTCATGATCTCACGGTACATGAGTTTGAGCCCCGCGTTGGGCTCTGCACTGACAGCTCAGAGCCTGGAGCCTGTTTCAGATTCTGTGTCTCCCTCTCTCTCTGACCTTCCCCTGTTCATGCTCTGTCTCTGTCTCAAAAATAAATAAACATTAAAAATTTTTTTTTAAAAATCTAATGAAAACCCAATAAAATTAAAAGCATAGGAGATGGGGTCAGTCAATCTATTTGAGCCTGATTGCTTGATTCCTATTGTTACAGAGACTAAAATTTATTCCATATCCCTTAGATGAAAAAAATTCCATATTGGCTTTTTTTCTAAATATAGTAATGGTTCTGAATCCCTATATACAATCATTTCAATCTCAGTCACAGCTAGGAAAGTTTTCCCCTTCTCGGGTCTGTATAATAATCTAAGGAGATTTATACAGTCCATAAAGTTTGGAGTAAAGCAAGTGGTCTTCAAGCCCATCAAGATGGCTATTAATATGCTCATTATCCAAGCATGTGTGGTCCATTTGATGGCAGGTATCTTCTACTTTTTACCCTTCTTAGCCACAGAGACTGTGGTCCCCAAGATCTTGACGTTCATCATCCTACCATCTCCCGGGTACAAGTATACGGACAGGGTTGCAGATCTCTGCTACCTACGAAGCCCCCTACAATGCCCTTCCCTGCTGCCTCTGAAATAAGACTTCTCTAGGTTTGGTCTCTTAGCCTCATCCTGTCCAACCCTCAGGGCCCATCCCCAACTAGGACCACCCAGATTTTCACCTCCAAGAGACTTTGGGAAATAAGTGTTAGATCACTTCAGGGCAAAAGGAAGCCCCAGATATCCAAGGCACAAAGTTCTGCTGGGCTTGGTGAGAAAGAAAGGAGGAAACAACTCATTTTTATGTTACCATTTTTTCCTGGCTATCTCTCATTTTGAGGAGTCTATAGGAAAAAAAAAAAAATCTAATTCCGCTGTAAAGCAGTGGGGCTCAACCATATATGACACAAGAATCATATGAAGTACTTCTAAAATATACTGATTCCTGAGTCCTACTCTAGTCCAAATGATGGGAATCTCTAGGGAAGGGTGCTGGGTGCAGGTATGGAAGGTCTCTCTGGGTGACTGATGCACAGTGAAGATGGAGACCTCCACAGACTCCAGGCAGAGGGGATAGCTGGGGGGCCAGAGGAGGCTGACACACACTCTGATACAGGTCTGGAATCACAAGAGAAAAGAATGGAGTTTTAGATATAACAGAGGGTAAGTAAGTGGGGAATGATCAATTGTTGTGGTTCTCATTTTCTTTTAATCAAGGATCCAAAGACTAAGTCACTGCTGATCCAAGACCCTCCAATCACCAAAGGCTGCCATCTGTGGGTCCCTCACTAGGTGTGCTCCTCTAGAACATGGCACAATTCTTTTTTCTTTTCTTTTTTTTTTCTCTAGGCCTTTATAATATTGCCTTGTGGGATTTGAACACAGGGACTAAGAAGACAATCTATCAGCTATAAATCAATCACCAAGAAAAACTAGTATCTTACAGACTTCTCTAAAATTAGGGAATCTGATCTTAAAACGCAAAACTAGCCAAGTAGTAAGTTATTGAGTGTTCTCTATGTACCCAGCACTATCTATGTTAGAGTACTTGTGGGTCCTTCCTTTCCTTTCTCCAGCCCACTCCCAAACCTTTTCATGACAAGGTTTTCTGACAATGACTTTCTGGTAACTTCAAAGAACAGCATGTAAAGCTATTTTGAATGAGAAACACTTTTCATGTTCCATGAAGTGCTTCACAGCCAAGACAAAGAGGTCTCAAAATGTAAAAGGGACCTTTTCATAGCTGTGGAGAGGCAGATCGTGGTGGGAAATCAAAGTCTTTCCATCTCTATAATAGTACATTTCCTTCTCAATGGGAGGAGTCAGAACCCCTAAACAATGCCCCAAAGTTCTTATGTTTCAATCTGACTTTATCCTTGGCACAGATGTTCTAGCTGGAAACAGGGAAAGCAACTGTAGTCTTCTTTCCAAAATGTGGGGAATGGGTATGGTTGGTATCCCACAATGTTAAATAACTCATGTGACTTACAAGTAAACGTATTCCAAATACAAATTTGAAATCATGCTAATCTATAGGTAGTCACCCAGGTGTTGAACACGAGCAAAATTTGAGTCACTATGTAACATTTATGGCTTCGGGGATTAAGAGCCTTACGTTTTACAACTTTAGGTTGTAACCTGAGTCAATTTAGAGTTAAACATCAGTATCTGTTCCTTTTGTATAAAGCAGATCGATGATACAGAAAGGCCTGTATTTTATCCCACAGTTGCACCTAATTGTGGCTTTGATGATTTCTGAGTCAGCCTTCACTAAAACCATACAGAGCAGATCACACTAGCAATAACCAAAAGCACTATCCATCTCCACCAGCAAAATCCAAAGCAAGGGTTCATGACCTCACTCTTCCTGCATTGCCATTATCAGGTTCTCCTGTGCAAAATACACCTCTGAACCAAGATAAGGGAAGGAAAAATGGTCTACATGGAATCACAGAAAGTTTGGGGGAAAAGCACTTTGGGAGTGACTGAATCCAAACCTCTTGGGAATTCATCCATGCAAACATCAAGACAGAAGTTCAAACCCCTCTCCTTATCAGGGCAGAAATTCACATGGAAAGCACCAAAAAATACCATAAAAGCCAACTAAATGATGTACTAGTATTTTCCACACTTCTCTTTCTCACTAAAAACCTCCTCCGTCATGTGCTTGCCTGCTCTGCTTATCAACAGTCTGTCCACTAATGAGGAAATCCTCTTGTATTCTGCAAGATCAATTCTTTAGGCCTTATCAGAGCTAAGTAGCCTGGGGAGTTCCGAGCAGAAAGGAAATTTATTATTCATCTGCAAATATGAGAAGGGCTGATATATGGAAGATGGCAACCATCTATTTTCCACTGAAGTCGGAATGAGACAGGCTAGCCCTAAAAATATAGCAGCAGAAATTGAAATGAGCTATGAGAAAGAACTTAAGAAAACCAAGGGTTAACCACCACCATAAATTATCAAGATTGGATTATAGCTTCTTTACAAACAGAATACAGAACAATCTTCTCTGGGATGTTGAAAGCATCTTGTGATTAGAATTCTGTAAGAACACGCTCTATGGAAATAGCCATTTAAAAAAAGATTATTTTTGGTCAATTTACCCAATGTGAGAGTCTTGATACTTGTGCACTAAAGAGCTTGAGCTCCATGAATGCATAAACTGTGTTTAATTCTCCTTCTACTGTTTAGCATGGCATTATGTGCAAATAAACAGGCAGTAAAGTATTTCTGCTGCTCTTTAACAAGGTAAATAGCTTTGCCTATTACTTTTCTCTAGAACCAATACCCAGGATTCTTGGGGTCTGTCCCTGTGACAATGTGACAAGGGTTCATCCATTTGATCAATGATGCACGATATTATCTCTGCTCCTGCAGCCAACTGCTTTCACTTTAGGTCACCAGCAACCTCCAATTTGTCATATCTAGGGAATATGTTCCGACCTTGTCTTTCTTGACCTCTTTGTGTGGTAATGGATATCACGAATCTCTTCATTTTTCTGGTAACAATCTTCTCTTTGGGCTTCTAAGGCATCACACTCCCAGCTGATGTCCAATCTTCTCACCTGTCATTCAGCCCCCCATAAGACTTGTGAGTTGGCAGTCCTCAGACTCTGTCCTCAGGCCTCTGCTCTGCTCAGAGTATTCACCAAGTGACTGTATCCAACTCATCGGTTTCAACCCATACTTCTTTCACTGGTGACTCCTCAGTCTTTCCTGAGACCAGTCCCCTATGTTAAAATGACGGCTGCTGGTCATCACCTCTGTTTGGATGTCCCTGACACACTGCACTCTATCTAAAACTCATCTTGCTATTTCTCCTTTCTCAGACTTATTCCTTCTGCATTCCCTGCATGGGGGACAGGTGCCATTATTCACCCACACACCCACTGGCAGAAGCCTTGAAGCCATCCACAGTTCCTCTCCCTTCTATATCCACTCAGAATTTTCTTTTCTTCCCTCCTATTTCCACTGCTCTTGCCTCAGTTCATACCCCTAGGATTACTATAGTAGCTTAGCACACTTGGACTTCTGTGCCACTCTTCTCCATTAACCCTCCATGCTTTCAGAGTGACATCCCCAGAAGAGCTCTGAGCAGTTCACTCCGTTCCTTAAAGCTCTCCAGTGGTCTCTCCAGAACTTTCAGATTCTGTGGAGTTCAAGGCCCACCCCCCCCCCCATCTGCCCTCTTCTCTATAGTCTTGGTCCCTACCTTCCCTCACCAACCTTCACCCAAACACTAAACTTCAGCCGCCTGGAGCTACCTGCTCATGGACCATGTTTTACACTGACGTCTGAGCCTTTAGTTGGCCTAGAGTGCCTTTCTCTATCACACTCCTCATTTTCTAAGACATCACACATGTCATCTCCTCTGGAAAGCTCTCCCTTATCCCACTATGCTTCCATAGTACTCCCTGCATGCCTCTGGCACTACACTTACTAGCCTGTACCCCAATTGTAGTTTTGTCTGCCTCCCTTTGCTGGTTATAAGATTCCTGAAGATGGAGACTATGTCCGATCCATCTGTGTGCCTAGAGCAAAACCTTGCACCTAGGGGGTACCCAGGAAATGCCTTATCAGTGGATGGCTGAGCTTAGCTGGCCCAGGATTTTAAGTTAAACTCGGTGTGTTATACAAGTATAGTCACCACTTCCTAGTTTTTATTTGTTATGCCAGGACAATGGATGGGAAAGCAGGTGGGAAAAAAAGGCCAACTTTACAAGTAAAGAAGTAACAGGCTGGCTTAAACAAAGTCTTACCAGCAAGTGCCTCAATAACCTTCTCTGGATAATTTGATTTTAGAGTTCTCAGCAACCACGTAACTCCTGTTTCTTAGCCTTCAAGTCTTCTCTTGACTGGAAGCTCCTTGATGTTGGGAGCCATGTTTTCCAGTACTCCAGTATCTTCTTAGTTCTTTGCCAGCTGAACTTTCAACCTCAGAAAGAACTGAGGGAATAGACCAAGGGGGATGTTCTCTGGCCTCCAGTCCAATTCTCACTAGGCCTGTTCAGATTTTGAGCATTTGCCAATTTTCAGGGTTAATTCCACTCTCCTCTCCGTGCCACACCCCCCCCCCCCCCCACCAAGTCTCAGCCTGACATGAACCCAGCCACTCCCATTTCAAAATGAGCCAGTCATTTAAGTGTGGATCCTCAGAAAGGACCCGGTGAAAATGGAAGTCTGTGTCTGACTCACTGTTCTTCTCCGACTGAGTCAAAGGGTTAACCATTTGTTGTGTAGTCTGGGTTCACCATATGTTTGCTCCTCTGAGGCTGATACTTCCTTTAGAGACAACATTTCTTTTTTTCTGATTAAAAAGGTCATGAACTGAAACCCGGGTGTGTTCACTATTGCAGAACACAAAGACAATGCAACAGCACCTGCTCGTTTTCCAAGTACAATGGCATTTGTGGTATGACGGCTTAGTCAACATCTGCATAAGATACTTATTTTTAGGGAAGCTAAATTGCTACTCTTTATACTATACCACTTGGCCTTTTTGCATAAAACCTACAGAGGTGTCCTGTGTCCCACTTTAGACTTTTGTTTTATGGACAAGCAATAGCTATGGAGAACTTTCTCACCCAGGCAATTATGGAAGCAGATGTTGTCTCTTTCTACCACATGCCATGCCAGAATTTTCATGGGGAGATTGCTCTAGAGGAGCAATATATAAAAGTCCCCAAATAGCTAAAGGTAACCACTAGCAAAGCTGGAAAAATCTTATGGAATCAGCTGCATCTGGGCAAGGATCAGCGATAAATGGATAAAGAATGCCTAAAAGCTATATAAATCATAGTTAAGATTTGTTTTTCTGTAAATCTTGCTTTAAGGGGACACTTAACCTTCTTAGGCCTCAATCTGAGTTAACAAATGGATGTTCTAATAAAGGTTTTAGTTTATGTAGAGCTTAGAAATACAACTTGTTGCTTCAGTATATTCTCTTTTGAAGCTATAACCCACAATTCAAGTCGAAGCCCCTAAGAATGTTGGTTCAATAGCAGCCAACCTCACTGGAGTCTTCGAAGAGGGGGGAGAAGATAGAGTGCTGTTGGCTTTGCTACAATGGAGATTTTATCTTACAAGTTACACATTTGGAAAGCTAAAACCTCTATTGGCACTAACCCATTGCTGGAGGTTTTTATGTAATTATGGTTAAAGCATTAAGATTTTTTTTAAGTCTGTCTTGTGCATTGATTGATTTCACTATTTCAATTTTCATATAAATCCATTCCAGAAGAGTGGTGAAGAGTACCAGTTTCTGAAATCAGATGGGCTGGGTTGGAATCTTGTCTCTGCATCTAGCTATGTAGTCTTTGACAAGCTTTATTAACTTCTTGCCTCAATTTTTTATTTTTTTTTTTTGCTTGTGAAATGGGAACAGTAATAATTTTTTTATGCATTGTTTGAGGTTAAATGAGTTAGTAAATATAAAATCCCTGAAACCATAGTTGCACATAACATTCACTAGATAACTATAATATTAACAAAATACTATTATTTAAGAAGCCCTTTAAGAATAATCAGCATTCACTTCCTTATGTTTCCTTGTAACAATAGAATTGTTTGATTTTCACATATATTTCATTGATGTCTCCAAAGTTACAGCTATGATTTACAAAGAGAACTTGAGCCGATTCAATGGGGGGAGGGGGGTGATGTTAGTTGCTTTTGTGACAAATGAGATGCTCCTTTAAACCTAAACAATATAAAATTCCAACAGATTACTAACCCAAACCCATTCTATCAGCCCTACTTTTGGAAGGTTTAAGTTAAAGGAAAATGTCTTGTTTCTGTCCTTTAATAGATGGTCAACATGCTGGGTGATCACGAAGACTGACCCAAATGAAAAGACACAAACTGTTCCATTTACCTTCTGCCCCGACCCATACCCCACAAACAAGCCTGCCTATTTACTCCACCTAAAGGCTGGATCTTTCCCATTCTTTGAAACCAGTTCTAGTACTGGGAAATAGGCAAATAAATATGAGCTAGGACCCCAATTTCTGCCCATCTCTCAAGTTCTAGTTGGTTGCTGGAGTAGAGGTCCTTTCCTGTCCTTCCACCAGACATTGAGTGCCCTGGACAGCCTAAGTCTGTGGTGGCTATTTAACAGAAGAGGAACCAAAAACAAATTCCAAAGTCCCCAATGAGTACTAATTAGATTCCTCACTGGCTGCACAGCTTTGGGTAAATCCTTCCTTTTATGGGCCTTATTTACAAAACGAAGTTAAAAATGTCCAAGTCAGAGACTGCTATTGGAAGTAACACAATCGTGCATGTACATGCATTCTATGAACTGTGAAACAGTACAATCATAACAAATACTGATGATCCCAAATCTTGGCCTTTGTTTTTTAATCTCCCAGTGTTCCCGGCCCTATCATGCTTGCTGTGTCACCTCCAGTTCCTCTCCACACTTGACCTCTGGCTTCTAGATCTTCTCAACGCTTCCATCCAAAAGCTGGCAGGCCCCTGCAGATGCCGCAGATGCATTAATAATCCTGCAGTTAACATAACCTGCTTGTTCACCTCAACAAATCTGACGTGCAGTGCATTTTTCTCTAGTGTTTTTTTTTCTTTTTTTTTTTTTTTTAACGTGGGCTCCTCTTTTCTGACAATCCTGACAACTTCCAACAGAGCTATGCGGCCAGTGGGCACTCTCTCCATTCAGTTTATATATTAAAGCCTCTACCAGGCAAATGGGCTGGTATATGAGGGTGGGGAGGAAGCAAGAGGAGGAGGAGAGGGTGCAAGACTAAATACAGGTAATGACTGATGGCCACTGCTATCTGCTGGGGCAAAAAAAAAAATGAAGCCCTATTTACTGAGTGTCTAATATGTACCAGTTCTATGTCAGGCACTTTATAAATACTAAGTCATTCAATACTGACAATAAACTCATATGCATATTACAGATGAGAAACTAAGAAGGCTCAAAGCATACGCCATTTATCCAAAGTCACACAGTGGTGGAGACGAAATGAGAATTAGGTTCTGCTGGAATGGATGGAGGGGAAAAGTCACCTCATCTTTACTTTCAGCCACCTCCATGTGTCTCCAATAAGAGCCACAGGGCATCTTATTTCTGCTTGTTTTGGAGACCACTGCAAACATCAGAGGGGATGGGAATAGGTACTGGAGGCTGTAAGCTGGAGAGTCACTAAGTAGGCCTTCTATCTTGGGGCAGTAAGAAGGACTGGAGTAGGAGATGCTGAGTACTGCTGTTTCCTGTGGTTCAGAGCATGCGTTCTGGAATCCTTTTCCTTCCTGCCATCTACACGTGCATGTGAACTGGGCATGACCCAAATTTCTGCTTGGCAGGACAATCAGGGAGCCTGGACTGAGTGCTTCTGCAGAGATAAGGATCCTGCAGGCTCAGCAGTCTGAATAAAGACTACACATGTAGTCCGTAAGTGGATGCTGTATTCAAACAAAGACTAGGGAGGACGAGAGCTCTGTCTACTAGTAGACAATGCCACCCTGCTCCCCACGGTTCTGTCTCAGCACCCCGGGCTCTGTACACTGATCCGCAGAAACATTTGACATGGGGCAGCCTGAGACGAGGGCAGGAGATGGAGTGTTTTTGCTGCCTGCACAGCCACAGCAAACGTGACTTGGGGCTTGGTGGCATCCAGTCCCTCCCCTCTCTGCCTCTGATCTAGCCTTAGGAATCAATTATGCGTTATAAACTCGCGATCAGGCTCTTGTTTTCCCAAATCAAGTACAGCCAATGGACTCAAGAACTAATTATTTCCCAGGACGTGCTCTTTGTGCAGAAGGGCGTCTCAGAATCTCAGATTCATGATCAGACACCTGAACTCACTAGCCTCTGCTTGGGTGGGGGCACGGCAAGTGATGCCCCTGGAATTCTTCCCTTTGAAGAGTGTTCCTGCTAAGATGTCCACAGAACTAGCTCAGAGCTGCAGCCTTATCTTCTCTCTGGGTCTCCATGCTTCAGTCACAATAAGGGCAGTGGAATATGGATTGAGAGGAAGGAAATGACTAATTTGTGGATAATTTGCTCCCTAGGAGGGACCGGTAGAACTGCCCCAAGCAAAAATTCAAAATAGTTTTAAACATACTTCTGGATGTTCTCCCACCTCATTCAGAACCTGTTCCATTTCCTCAACTCCCTTTTGTCACTCTCCTCCCAGAATTTGTCTTGATGCTTCCCTCTGGCTGAATACCTTCCCTTCACTCCAGCAGGAACAGCCAGTCTTTGGAACGAAGATTTGAGCTCTGGAGTTACGGATCTACTCCTACACACACAGTCAAAACGTCCATGCTTCCAGTGTTATCACAAAAAGCAATCTGATTAAACCTCAGGAAACTGTCAAGATTCTTCCAGGTTTCATTAGGGCATGGGGGTTATTTTTACAACACATGGCACTGCTACATTTGAAATAGGTTACCAAGAAAACAAATGTATTTCTGTCATGTGTTCAATAACCTTCCCCCACTCATGGTATGTTATGCTACAGACAACCTCTCCAATGGCCTCCAGTGATTCACACCCCTGTATAATCCCTGCCTGCCCCCTGAACATGGCGAGACCTAGTGGCCTCATTCTGACAAAAAGAATACAGCAAAACCCAGTGTGATGTCACTTCCAAGATTAGGTCACAAAGAGACCGGAGCTTCCATGTTATGCATCCTCCCTTGCTCTTTCTGGTGGACACCAGCTGCCCCATATAGAGAGATCCATGTGGTCAGGAACCGCTATCTGTTGCCAACAGTTCACAAGGGCCAGTCACTGCTAACAGCCAGGTCAGTCACCTTGGAAGTGATCCTCCTTCAGTCCAACACTGAAATGACTACAGCCCCTGATGACACCTAGACTCAGCTTGAGAGAGACCCTGAACCAGCAAACTCCGCTAGGCTGCATCCAGATTCTTGACCCACAGAAATTGGGAGATCATAACCGATGTTTGAAACCACTAAGTTTGGGGTACTTTATTACACATCAACAGGTAACTCATTACTCTGAATCACAAGTTCTGAGCACTGAAATGCCTCAGGACATTCATGTCAGGCCCTAGAGTCACAAATATCTGACATTTGTACCACTATTACCTCCTCCCCCCTTTTTTAAAAGTTTATTTCAGAGAGAGAGAGAGAGAGAGAGAACGAGAAAAAGAGAGAGAATCCCAAGCAGGCTCTGCACTGGCAGCATGGAGCCCAATGCGGGACTCGAACTCAAAAACCGTGAGATCATCACCTGAGCCAAAATCAAGAGTTGGACGTGATGTGACTGAGCCACCCAGGTGCCCCCACCACTTCCCTTTCTGGACCTGTGGGAGGTGTGGATCATCCATCCTTGTGTTTCTCTCCTCACACTCCAGGCAGCCACCTACAATCAACTGGAATGGGCAACCAAGATAGAGCCCTTTGTCCTCAGGCTCCGGTCTGTCACAAAAGTGTCATCACCTCTGTCAACTAATGAGGCCCAGAATCAGCTTCTTCAAGACCTTGGCTCCCTTACTCTCTTCTCTGCTTTACTTTAAAAGTCTAACTACACTGGGGCAGTAAAAACACACAAAAAAATTTGTGTTTTGATTTCTAGATAAACCTCACCTTTGCTCTCTCAGCAAAAGATCCCTCATTACTTTATCATTGTGGAAATACTTATCCGTGACCAGAATTTTATGTAAATTCCTTATTTCATCACTGTTCAGCCACTTTCAAATCTCACTTGCAATGTTCCTTCTTTGTTCCCTTCTTCAAAAATATTCATCTCTTCCTCTAGAAAGTCTACAATAGTCTCCCCTGGTCAGGATGTTTTATAACTCACCTAGAAACATGAATAAAAGATTGGCCTCCTTAAGTCTTTCAAGGTTCTTTTCGTGCTCAACCGGTGCATCTTTTCAATGGTGCACCGGGTTGCCTAGAGGGAAGGGTCTGCTGTTGAGTCTTATCTATTCTTAGTCCCAATTAAACACGACTTGGGTAAGGAAAAGGAGGAGGGGCAAAAGGCAATGCTAAAATTCAAACCTTTCCTTCTAAAAGAAATGTCAGGATAGAAAACTGGCTCCACTTTCTCCTGTGGTTAGCTGCTGGGAAGAATTCTGCTTCCCTGAGAGGCGGTGCCCACAGTCAGAGAGTCCCTCTGTGGAAGATTCAGCCACCTCCAGGCAATGGGAACCAAGAGAAGATGGGAGGCAGGAACCTGAAACCAGCTTAGGAGGAGATACAACCTCTTCACAGGATTAGCTCTGTCCTATTTAATTCCTCTGTCAAAGATATCCAAGTTGAAACTATAATGCAGGACAATTTTCATTAAGTCAGTAATTTCTCTAAAAAAAAATAAAACAAAATAAAACGTATTTGCATAATTACCTTACCTTTGATACTTTTTAATTTGGGGATCTTGAGCAAGTAACTTAATTCACTGAGCCTTTGCTTCCACATACTCAAAGTGAGATTTTATAGAGAGTATAACTCATGGTGAGTGCATACGAAACAGTACTTATTATGATTATTATCTACTGAAGTAAATAACAACAGAAAGTTGTGATCTGAGCTTTAGAGCCATGTTGAACAAAAGAACTTTCTGTGATGACGGTAGTGTTCTAAAATCTGTGTTCAATACAGCAACCAGGAGACATGTGTGGCTACTGAGTACTTGAAATGTGGTTAGCCTGAGGAACTGACTTCTTAATTTTATTTTAGTTCATTTAAATTTAAATACCTACATACGGCCAGTAACTACCATATTGGACAATGCAGCTTTACTTTTGATTGTCTGCATTGACCAGAAGGCCCCACAAAATATAACCTTGACGTCTTAAGGAGTCCAAGAGCCCAATATTGCTCTGAAGAAAGCCCCTTGTAAATGGGCATGGGATGGAGAGGGAAGTCCTTGCAGGCAATGATAGTGCATCTGACCTACAATTAACAGGATATTCAGTTCCAGTTCTGAAGACTACTGGTCATTTGTACCCTGTTATCATTACCTAGTCACCCTAGTGGCTACTGGCTGGATGAACTCAGGGGGTTCTCTGTGTGAAGCTAATAAGAATATGGGAATTTAAAATAGTATCAAGTTCCAAGCAATGAACAGATTAGCTATACTGATGCTATGTGAAATATGTAAGTTGTTTGCAAGCTAATATTAACATCTATGTATCCTTCATCTCCTTATTTATGGAGCACTCACTACATGCTAGGCTAAACACCAGAGTACAAAGTTAAAAAACACCATTCTTGACCTCGTTTCTCTCATTCTAGTCACAGTTAGAGACAAAAGTAAACAACCATGGTACAGGGTGAGAAGTAAAATAAGGTGAATTCAAGAGTGTGATCGACTCCATTTGTTGGAGACAGAGCAGAAAAGCTTTCTCAGAGCAGGAGGCAGCAAAGCAGAGTCACAAAGGCACCGCACAAACTGCCATCTCCAAAGTGAGTTAGACAGGGAAGGGCGCTCCTGGCAAAGAAGTCTATGTGGAACCAGACATCTTTGAAAAGCATCAACACTTCATGATTGGCACTTAGGAAGCAAATCTGGGAGGAATAGAGAACAGTGGGGATTAGAACACAAAAGACCATCCCACAGAATTTAAATCTTATCTCCTAGAAAATGGGACACCACTAAAGGATGTCAAATAGTAAAGGAACATTGAGATTGGGGATCCGATCTCTCTGATGCTGTGTGGGAGATCAGAGGGAGGGCAGGACAGGAGGCATGGGGATGTACCACAAGACCTATGCACCAGTACAGGGGGTGGGTGTGATGGAGGGGAGTCAACAGTGGTTAACAACATTAAGATACTAAAAGAAAGGCTGGAAGCTTCCACATTAGAGTTTTTTGGGGGGGTTAATATGATTGAAATACTTTGATGAGCTTAATTGTGTTCCCCCCAAATTCATGTTTAAGTCTTGACCCCCAGTACCTCAGAATGTCACTATGAGAAAGAACCTTTAAAGGGGTTACTGAGGTTAAATATGGGGTCATTAGGTTGGCCCTCAATCTAATATGACTGGTCTCCTTGTAAGAAGAGGAGATCAGGACACAGACAAGCACAGAGAAGTCAGGTGAAGGCACTGGATGAAGACAGTCATCTATAAGCCAAGGAGAGAGACCTCATTAGAAACCAACCTTGGTGACATTTTGATCTCAAAGCCCCAGCCTGCAAGCCACGAGAAAGTAACTTACTTTCTTTGAGCTACCTGGGTCAGTAGTCCTTTGTTACAGCAGCCGTAGCAAACTAATACAAACATAGTATGTCTACCTTTACACCAATTTCCACCCATATAAAGTGACATTGGCCTTTATTATAAAGCTTCCATATCTGGGAGAGTAATGCTTGAGTTTTCTTAGGTCTTAAATTTAAAAAGAATTTTTTTTTTACTCCAATCTCTTTCGCCCAGTCCTCATGAGAACACGAATTTGAACAAGTCAGGAAAATAGAAGTTAGTGAGGCCAATAGAAATTAAAGGCATTTTTCTCCAGGTTCCAGAAAAAGATTATTAGTTCACATTCTAGAAAGCTCTCACAGAGAAAATAATTACGAGTGAGAATATTGAGAAACTAGCTCCACTAAAAACCCTACTCTGGACAACAACACTGAAGCCACTCCTCAGAGTTCGTGTACCGGGCTTAAGGGAAACACATCTACAACATCTCCTAATAAGGTGCCTCAGGGCCCTAGAACCTTCAGAATCTCAAGGCTCATCTTCATTATATAACTTAAAACACTTTATAATGTCATTTATGACAGCACAAAAAATACACCAAATTTCTTCTTTGGCTGTGAAATGTATAAATCCAGTATCCCAGTACCAAATAATGATGAAGTTGATTTTTAACTCGTATCAAGACAATACTCATTGAATTCTTCCCTTGAATTTCTTAAGTCTCAAAAGGGCTTTCCTGTCTGTGTGCACACGCATGTGTGTGTGTGTGTGTGTGTGTGTGTGTGTGTGTGTGTGTGTGTATTTATTCTTGTGGTGAAACGACATAAGCAAAGACGGGAATTCACATTATCTGAGACCGAAAGACAGAGGCAGGGTCTCTGTACTTTAATGATGTTTACTAAACCCTAGGCCCACCACGTGTCTGCTACCTTCCCTAGAGGGGACTTCAATCAGGAAAAATAAGATGTATTTCTCTCCTCAGATGGCTAATAAGCATTTCAATGTGAATAGGCCAAAGACTAACCTTTTCATTTCTTACTGTCTTTGTCAATACTGCAAATAACACCATTCACGCAGTTGTTCAAACCTCAAACCTAATACTAGTTTTTTTAATTGGGGCATAATTAACGGTGCTATATTAGTTTCAGGTGACAATATAGTGATTCCATAACTCTATACATTACTCAGCACACTTCATAAGTATATTCTTAATCCTCTTTATGCAAGGTTTATTTCTTTTAAAAAATTTTAATGTTTATTTTTGAGAGAGAGAGAGAGAGTGAGCTTGAGTGGGGGAGGGGCAGAAAGAGAGGGAAACAGAATCTGAAGCAGGCTCCAGGCTCTGAGGTGACAGCACAGAGCCCAACGCAGGGCTCGAACCCACCAACTGTGAGATCCTGACCTGAGCCCAAGTCAGATGCTTAACTGACTGAGCCACCCAGGTGCCCCTCCAAAGTTCATTCTTGATTCCACCTTCCCCTCACCCCTCTATCAGTCCCTCAGAAGCTCCTATTGCTGCCACCTCCAAACACACCCTGTCTTCCCATGTCACGGCACCCTCGCTGCCCACTCAGGCCCAAGCTCTCCCACCTCTGCTCTGACCATGTCAACAGCTTCTTCATTCACCTCCCTGCTCCCTTCTGCTCTCCAGCCTGGTTGACATCTCAGCAGTCAAATGGAATCCTTTCAAGACATAAAAGATCATCCCTCTTCTCTGCTAACCACCCTTCAAGACTCTGGATTTATTCTGAGAAAAACTGGAAACCCCTTGTCTTGTTCTCCAAGGTCCAACGTGAGCCATCCACTGCCTTCATCTCTACCTCAACTGTCATTCACTGGGACACACACAATGGCCTTATGTCCTTGAAAGTGACAAGCCTTTCCTCTTTTCAGGGCTTCTGAACTGACCCTTCTCTCTGCCTGTAAGGCTCTTCTGCTAGCTCCTGCATGTGGCTGGCTCACCCACCGCTTGGGTATGAGGCTGGAACCGAAGTGCTGAGACTCCCTCCCCTTTACCCTCTCTCCCCCACCAACAGTATTTCAGAGCACCTGCCACAGTCCATCTATGCACGTGCCTTCTCATTTGGCTCTTCCCCATTGCAAAGTCGGCTCCGTGAGGGCAGGGGGGTGTCTTCTTCATCCCTCCACCTCCTACCACACTCTGCACATGGCCAACGCTCTGTAAGTAGTCCCCAAACAAACGTGACCTCGGAGTGGGGACCATGGCTGTTTCACACTGAACCCGGCATAATGAGGTACTCTCCTACTGCTCTGAAATTGCAATTAGCAAAATAAGAATCACTTTTAATTTTTCTGATTTTCACAAAGCAAATTAAAATGCAGATGGGCTAATTTGAGGGGCGGCTGCTAAGAAAACTTCCTGTTCTAACAAGCTTCCCGCTCACATGGCCAAATAATCAGTGTCACTTAGCTGTCTATACTGAGTCTGTGATTGCCTCCTGGACTCAGCTTTGAGCAGAGACCCCATTAGTAGCTCATGAAATAGAACACAACTCCCACCAGAATTTTATTATTGTGAATCCCAAGCTGGTTCTCCAGACTAAAAATTTAATTTCAAGAAGTGGTAACCACAAAGTCCTCAAATTCATTTCAGGCACACCGGGCACCTTGCAATCATCACTGCAATATAACCCACAGGGTATAACATAACTCAATTGCATATGATGGGGGCCTCCTCCAGGAACTGTCGTGTGTTGGATGGAACAGATCTTTCAAGCCGTCCTATGTGGAACCCCAGGTGAACTGTCAACACAGATGCTGAAATCACCAAAGATGATAACAGGAGCTAAATGAAGGCAGGAAAAAAAAAGGAATCCTAAGGAAAATATAATTAAGAGTATCCCACTACTGTGTGCAGATGGTTGAGGCATATGCAGTGAATTCCTGAATGAATGAGTAAGCTGGACATGTTTCTTTTGTGTCTGCTCCATCAATTCCAGAGTCTGGGGTCTCCAGGTCTTCTGAAAACAATAAAGGACTTGACAGACAATTACTCCTCTTAATGTCAAACCTTCTTTCCCACTTTAGGTAAGTAACACTTTTGATGTGATATAGTCTCATTATCATCAGGAGCTGGTCTCTATCTAATTTCTCAGGGGAAAAAAAATGGGCTAATATCTTTTTAAGTCAATTATAAACTTTTGCTTTGTTAAACAGCCCATACTGAACATAATTTAGCCCACTGTTAATAACAAGGCTCACTGTAATCAAGTTAAATTATTATTTTGTGCCCTTAATGTGTCTGGTGGCCTATTTTAACAGCTCAAGGGCATCACCCTTTGAATTTTTCTGACTTACAGAGTTTGGTTCATTTTCTAGCTGTCGACTAGAAATATTTTGCTTTTGTTTATACAGCTTATAATTCCCCTCCTTTCTCCCACCTTCCAATGTGCTGTGGTCTAGAAATCCTAACTACCAAAACAATCAGAACAATTTTGACTTAAGGACAAATACACTTTGATTATGGCCCTTTTCAACGTTTTTTTTTTTTTTTTTAATTTATTTTTGGGACAGAGAGAGACAGAGCATGAACGGGGGAGGGGCAGAGAGAGAGGGAGACACAGAGTCGGAAACAGGCTCCAGGCTCCGAGCCATCAGCCCAGAGCCTGACGCGGGGCTCGAACTCACGGACCGCGAGATCGTGACCTGGCTGAAGTCAGACGCTTAACCGACTGAGCCACCCAGGCGCCCCGATTATGGCCCTTTTCAGTGAATAAATATGTGAATTTAGTGTTTTGGCTTTGTGGCATCTATTTTGCCTGTTCAGAGGCTTTTGCTTATTATTAGATTACCAATTATTACATTTTAAATGTCCACAGATAGTGGATACGTGACCTCCAGATAAATTATTACTATGGTTGAAACTTTCATCTAAAACCTATTTGGCTTAAGAAAAGGAAATAAGTAAAATATGACATTTCCAAGCCATGTGCAACCTGCTGATATAGTCAGGTGGTTATAACCTCTGGTGCTAATTGTCTTTCTTATCAGCATCACTATTATCAAATGTCACTTCTTTGTAAACTCACTGCCCTATTTAGTTCAGTCAGAAGCATCACAGAACACCATCTCACACTGAAATCCTTAAATCTAATTCTTCTTTGAAACTAAAAAAAAGAAGTTTTAGAAGCAATGAAAGCACTAATGTATAAAGCAGCACGGTCAAAGGCGGAGGAAGTCTTTATGTTTTTTAGGTTTATTTATTTTTGACAGAAAAAGAGAGAGAGTGACTGTGAGCAGGGGAGAGACAGAGAGAGAGAGAAAAAAAAGATAAAGAATCCCAAGCAGGCTCTGCCCTGTCAGCACAGAGCCTGACGTGGAGCTCACAACCCATGAACCAGGAGATCATGACCTTACCCAAAGCCAAGAGTCAGATGCTCAACCAACTGAGCCACCCAAGTGCCCCAAAAGCAAAAGTCTTTAAACAATGAACTTCTATAGCAAGACAATTAATTTGAAAAATTAATTCTATGATTACAGAGTTTTGAGAAGATATGAGAGAGCTGGTTTGGTCAAGTGGCTGAGAGCATGGGCTCAGGAACCAACAAAATGTGTGGGTTTGAGTTTCCATTTGTATGAGCTTGTGTGACCATCGGAAAATTACTTCTCTCCCTTTGCCTCTATTTCCTCACCTAAAAAATATAGTAATGGCACCTACTCATCAGTTTTTTGTACAAATTAAATCATTTGCTATGTTCCTGGAAATTTTTAAGTGCTACAGAAGTACTAGTTAAAACACCTTTTATACAAAGATGATCCCTACCAATGGATTTTCGGTCCAAATGACATTTGTTAATGCCATTGCTGAAACAGATGGTCAGAAAGCCAGAATGAACACTGTGCCAAACAGAGAATAAAATGGTGTGCAATTTCCGCTAGGTATTCTTAACCCTAACTGTAGCACGACTGCAATAAATCAATTCGGTGAAGAGTACTATAAATTTAATCCATAGCACTCAGCTTTGTTCACAGCCTGCCCAGAATGATGGCAGACCCTCACCACTGAAGTGACCCTGAAGATGTGGCTGGCTGAGCACAAAGTGCTTGGTAATGACAGAAACCATTCAGCTGTGCAACGCGTGTAACAAGGGGAAGAAACCACTGCTACACAAGGGCAAGTAACTTGAGAAATCCTTGTTACCACCACCAGAACAAGCCAGGGACAAGTCGGCCTGCCCCTGAATTCAGAGCTCTGGGCACTTGTTTGTTTGCAGCTCTCCTAACTTCCTTTCCTTTTTTGCCTTCTATGTACTTGGTAAAGTGCATTTATTAAAATGCTCTCACTAGGGGGCGCCTGGGTGGCTCTGTCGGTTAAGCAACCGACTTCAGCTCAGGTTATGATCTCATGGTTGATGGGTTCGAGCCCCATGTCAAGCTCTGTGGGCACAGCTCAGAGCCTGGAGCCTGCTTTGGATTCTGTGTCTCCCTCTCTCTCTCTGCCCCTCCCCCACTACTCATGCTCTGTCTCTCTCTCTCTCTCTCTCTCTCTCTCTCTCTCTCAAAAATAAACATATACAAAAAAATAAAAAATAAAATGCTCTCACTAGGTCTATTCAGTACTACTTCTCAAGGTGAATTTCATGGACCATCTACATAACATTCATCTACAAGTTGAAAAATTCAGATTTTAGGGCTCTGCCAAGTTGAAACAGAATCTAATAGGGATGGAACCTGGAATTTTAGAATATTTAAAAAGAAACCCAAAAGATACATGGAGAGGCTATGTTGGAGAATCACTTTGATACCCGCACATTTTAAAGTCCTCATGAATGATATTTAGGATCAGATAATTCTTTGTTATCAGGGCTGTCCTATGTGTTGTAGGATGTTCACCAGCTTCGCCTGCTTCTACAGCAGATGTCAGTAGCACTACCAACATGCCCACTGCAACAACCAAAACCACCTCCAGACATTGTCAACTGTCCCCTGGTGGGTAAAACCACCCCTGATTGAGAACCACTGAGCTAGTCCAACCTCAGACACACACACACACACACAGGAATATCACTCGGCCATAAAAAACAATGAGATCTTTCCGTGTGCAACAATATGGATGGACCTAGAGGGTGTTATGCTAAATGAAGTAAGTCAGACAACGAAAGACAAAACCATATAATTTCACTTACACGTGAAATCTAAAAAACAAATGAACAAACTAAAAAACAGACTCTTACATATGGAAAACTGGTAGTTGCCAGAGGGGAGCCACGTGGGGGGATTGGTGAAATAAAGTGGATTAAGAGGCCCAAACTTCCAGTTATAAAATAAGCCACAGAGATTCAAAGTATAGCATAGGGAACATTGCACGTAACAAATAGTGGCTCCACTTACTGTGGTGAGCATTGAGTAATGCACAGAATTACCAAATCACTGTATTGTATACCTGAACCTAACATTATCAATTATACTTCAATAATCTAAATAAATAAAACCACTTAAGAACATAGGAAAAGATAAAGACTACTCTCATTCATTAGCATAAATTAAAAAAGAATAACTGCAAACTGAATCCAGTAGAGAAAAAGATAAATGATGATAATAATAATCGAGCACATTCTTGGGGCGCCTGGGTGGCTCAGTCGGTTAAGTGGCCGACTTCGGCTCAGGTCATGATCTCGCGGTCCGTGAGTTCGAGCCCCGTGTCGGGCTCTGTGCTGACAGCTCAGAGCCTGGAGCCTGTTTCAGATTCTGTGTCTCTCTCTCTCTGACCCTCCCCCGTTCATGCTCTGTCTCTCTCTGTCTCAAAAATAAAAATTTAAAAAAACGTTAAAAAAAATTTTTTTAAATAAAAAAAATATATAAAAATAATCGAGCACATTCCAACAATTTTAAGTTGGGTATAACATCAGAAAGTATATTTATGTACTCGATCATATTAATGGAATAGAAAAACCATATGATGATCTTAATCGATGTAGAAAAAGCATTGGAATATCAACTCACAAAAAACAAAACCTCTAGTAGACTAGGAAGTGAAGGGAACTTGCTTAAGTCATATTCAATGATAAAACACTGAAAGGATTTCTTTAGGAAAATTAAAACTAGTCCTGTATAACCACTATCATTACTATTCAACATTGTGCAGTAAAATACAGCAAAAGACAAAAAGGTTTTCCAGACTGACTGCCCCAGTTTGCATTCCCATCAATAGTACAAGAGGGTTCTCCTTTCTGCACATCCTCACTAACACCTGCTGTGTCTGGTGGGGGTGATTTTAGCCATTCTGGCACGTGTAAGGTGATACCTCATTGTAGTTTTGATTTATATTTTCCTAATCTAGGATGTTGAGCATCTTTTCATGTGTGTGTTAGCCATCTGGATGCCTTCTTCAGAAAAATGTCTCTTCATGTCTGTTGCCCATTTTTAAATTGGATTATTTGTTTTTGGGTGTTGAATTTGTAAGTTCTTTATATGTTTTGGATACTAACCTTTTATGAGATATTTCATTTGCAAATATCTTCTCTATTCCATAGGCTGACTTAAGTTTCGTTGATTGTTTCCTTCGCTGAGCAGAAGCTTTTTATTTTGATGAAGTCCCAATAGTTTATTTTTGTTTTTGTTTTCCCTTGCCTCAGGAGACATTGACTGTAAGAGGTTAAGGACTGTGTTCTCCTCTAGGATTTTTACAGTTTCATATCTCATGTCCAGGTCTTTAATCCATTTTGAATTTACTCTTGTGTATAAGAAAGTTGTCCAGCATTATCTACAATGGCCAAATTATGGAAACAGCCCAAGTGTCTACTGACTAATGAATGGATAAAGAAGAGGTAAATATATCACACAATGGAATATTACTCAGCCATAAAAAAAAAAAAAAAACAATGAAATCTTTCCATTTGCAATGACCTGGGCGGAGCTACAGAGTATTACTCTAAGTGAAATAAGTCAGAGAAAAACAATGACCACACCATTTCACTCATATGTGGAATTTATGAAAGAAAACCAAGGAGCCAAGGGGAATAAAGAAAAAGAGGGAAACCAGGAAACAGACTCTCAACTATAGAGAACTGATGGTTACCAGGTGGATGGAGAGATGGGTCAAATAGGTGATGGGGATTAATGAATGCACTTGTGATGAGCACCAGATGTTGTATGAAGTGCTGAATCCCTATACTGTACACCTGAAACTAATATTATACTGTGTATTAATTAGAATTTAAATAAAAACTTTACAAAATCCATTATTTGCAGTGTATATAACTTCTTGCCTAGAAATCCCACATGAATCCAAAGAGAACTATTGAGAATTTCACAAGGTAGCTAGTTCTAAGATCAACATCCAAGAAGGCAAAAAGTATTCCTACATCCCAGTTGTAAAGGGTTACAAAACCAAGAAGATTTAAATAAAACAAGAAGGGGGTGCCTAGGTGGCTCCGTCGGTTAAGCATCTGACTTTGGCTCAAGTTATGACCTTTCAGTTTGTGAGTTCGAGCCCTGCGTAGGGCTCTGTGCTGACAGCTAGGAGCCTGGTACCTGCTTTGGATTCTGTGTCTCCCTCTCTCTCTGCCCCTCCCCTGCTTGTGTGCTCTCTCTCCAAAAATAAAAATTCAAAAAATCAAAAATAAATAAAACAAGAAGATATAATAAGAGGGGGAGAGGGGAATATAATACCGAAAGATTAAAAGAGCTGTATTTTAATTTTGAACGTTGAGCTTCACTTCTTGACCATAAATCAACACGTGACCCAATCACTTGCATTCCTACTTCAATTTCAGAGCACCCACAGAAAAGACCTTCTAGTTTGTTTTATTTGTATCCTTTTGTTTGCGTAAGTCCTTGGAGACTGTAGTTTACTGTTTTATGGGCAAGAGTGTATATTTATCTGACATAAAGGGTAATGTGCTATCGATTCCATTCTTTTAGTTATGTTTTTAGATCTATCAATTTCAGAAGAAAATCATAAGCCTTACAGACATTAAAAAAGACCTGAATAAATGGACCATGATCAAAGATAAAAAAGAGAATGTAAAAAACGTCAATGTCCTCAAATTGATCTATAAATGCACTACAGTGCAACAATAAGCAGCAAGTGTGTGTTTAACCTGATAAGTTAATTCAAAAAATTATATGTATGGAAGATAAAAGAGTAATAGCTAAGACACTTACAAGAAGAATAGTGAATAAGGGAGGAAGACTTGCCCTACCACACAAAAACACTCTTTTAAGAAGTTCTAGTAGGGGCACCTGGGTTACTCAGTTGAGAGTCCAGCTCTTGATTTTGGCTCAGGTCATGATCTCAGGGTCAGGGGATCAAGCCCTGTGTTGGGCTCCGTGCTGAGTGTGGAGCCTTCTTGGGATTCTCTCTCTCCCTCTGTCCCTCTCCCCAATTTGCACGCTCTCTAAAAAAAGACAAAACAAAAACTTCTACTAAGGGAATGTGGTGCTGGGGCTGAGATAAGCATCTAGACCAATGGAAAAGTACAGTGCAGGAATAGACCACTGGCAGATCCCGTGAGTTGGTTCATTCAGTACTTATTTCAACCCCATCCCTCTTGCTTTTGTACGTAGTGGAGGCTACTCAAACACTCTAATCCCTAGCCTCCTTTTAGCTAAGGGTGGCGTATTTAACAGTTTTATATGGTATGATTTAGGCATAAATCATCAGGGAAATTTTCTCTTCCTGAAAAATTACAAGGGAATGAATTAAAAAGATCAGGTTTACAGTTCCCTCTCTTCTTCCTGACTTGAACATAGATACAATGCCTGGACATCAGCAGCCCTCTTGTAACCACAAGGAAAGTTAAGCATGGCAGAGTTGTCATATAAAAGCAGTTCACGGGGCGCCTGGGTGGCGCAGTCGGTTAAGCGTCCGACTTCAGCCAGGTCACGATCTCGCGGTCTGTGAGTTCGAGCCCCGCGTCAGGCTCTGGGCTGATGGCTCGGAGCCTGGAGCCTGTTTCTGATTCTGTGTCTCCCTCTCTCTCTGCCCCTCCCCCGTTCATGCTCTGTCTCTCTCTGTCCCAAAAATAAATAAAAAACGTTGAAAAAAAAAAATTAAAAAAAAAAAAGCAGTTCAGGACCTTGACGATGCTGTTAAATGGCTTGCCAGCCTCAACTACTTTCCCCAGACTACTTACTAGATGAAACATATCCTGTTTAACAGGTAATATAGTCTATTCCTTATAATCAAACAGAACGTTAACTCACACATACACACAATCTTGATATTGACAGAGGTCCAAGTATCAATCATTACAATCAGTGATGCCAAGCCAAATGGTTAGCCACCTGAACAGACTAGATTCCTCACTTCAGAACTCAACAACAGCAATCCCAGGGGTTATTTTTTTAAGCTTAAAAAAAACTGAGTTAGTTGACACACATTACATTAGTCTCAGGTGTACAACACAGTGATTCAACAAGTTTATCTGTCATGCTATGCTCACCCCAAGTGTCCCTACTGTTTGTCACCACGTAATGCTATTAAAATGCTATTGGCTATATTCCTTATGCCGTGCCTTCTATTTCTGTGACTTACTCATTATGTAACTGGAAGCCCATAATGTAGCGACCACAATGTAAGTAATGATCACTTACGTAAGGAACAATTGAAAGATCACACATCTTGAAAGACTAATACATCAGATTGCATTAAAATTAAAAAATACAGCTTCATCAAAAGACAGATAAAATAACAAGACAAGCCAAAAATTGGGAGATCATTGTAACATATAACCAACAGCGTAACAATCATAATGTACTCAGTAAGAACTCTTACAAACTATTTAGAAACTAAAGTAACCCAGTATAAAAATAGGAAAAATCCATGAGCAGCAATTCCAAAGAAGAAGGGAACACAGATGTCTGATATATATACGAAAAAGATGCCCAACCTCAATGCTAATAAAAATTAAGGACACAATGTGACACCATTTCATTCTATCAGATTTGAGAAAAAAAAAAAAAAAAAAAAAAAAAAAAAAAAAAAAAAAAACCTCTAAGAAAACCAGTATAGCAAGGACGTAGAATAAGGAGGATTTAAACATTGATGGTGCAAATGTAAATTGGTATAAGCCCCACTCTGCAATACAATTTGGCATTATATGATACCGATAAAGATGCACACAGCTTAGGGGCGCCTGGGTGGCTTGGTCGGTTAAGCGTCCGACTTCGGCTCAGGTCATGATCTCACGGTCCGTGAGTTCAGGCCCCGCGTCAGGCTCTGTGCTGACAGCTCAGAGCCTGGAGCCTGTTTCAAGTTCTGTGTCTCCCTCTCTCTCTGCTCCTCCCCTGTTCATGCTCTGTCTCTCTCTGTCTCAAAAATAAATAAACGTCAAAAAAAAAAATTAAAAAAGATGCACACAGCTTATTTGACCCATCAATTCTCACCTCTAAATATAAACACTGTAGAAATTCTCACCCACATACAAGCATGTGTATAGTAGCACAGTTTTGAAATAGAGTGTGTGCATGCACGCGCACACACACACAATCCCAAACTCTCTGACAGAATAAAATCACTGTGATAAAAGTATGCATTGGAATACCACAGAACAGTTGATAACTAATAGGAACGATGATATATATATCTCAGCATAAATGAAACTCAATAAAATTGCAGTAGAGTATGGAGTGTGATACCATTTATATGAAAATTTTAAAAAGGAAAAAAATAATGTTTTAATAAACACTAATGTGTTTAGAGAAATATATATGTAGCAAACCCTAAAGAGAAATGACAAATAGAGTTATTTGGTCAGAGGTTATCACCAAAGAGAAGGGAGAGGAATACAATTGGGAAGAGACACTCAGTTATTTATAATGTCTTGTTGCTTTAGCTGAATAGCAAAGACATGTGTTCCTTTTTATTTTTTGTACCTCACAGACAGGTACTATTTATTTTTATACGAATACAGTGTTTTGTAAAATTGCCAAGGTTCTACATCAAATCCCGTTTTCAAAAATCTTGCCATGAAATTGGTCACTGCTCTTCTGTTATCAGAGGAGATGGCTTTAGGGACATGGAAATATGATCAAGAATAAATGGATTCAACCGAATTCCAACACCTTCTGAGGTATACTCTGAGATCTCTATGTGCAGATGACAGAGAGCTCCCCCAGCTAAAATAAGCTCTAAGCACCGCATCTACGATACATCGGAGGTGATTTGCAGAACCAACTTCTGAAGCTGTGCCTGGCAAACAATCAACAAACAAGTAGTGAATTTTACCATGGGGGAGCACAAGACAGTATTTTTACTGAAAAAATAATCCATATTCGACCAACTGCCTGATGAGCTTTCTCTCTGGCACAACTTAGAAAAGAGGACTTGATGGGGCGCCTGGGTGGCTCTGTCAGTGAAGTGTCTGACTTCAGCTCAGGTCATGATCTCTTGGTTTGTGAGTTTGAGCCCTGCATCAGGCTCTGTGTTGACAGCTCCGAGCCTGGAGGCTGCTTCGGGATTCTGTGTCTCCCTCTCTCTGCCCTCCTCTGCTCACACTCTGTCTCTCTCTCTCAAAAACAAATTAGCATTTAAAAAACATTTTTTTAAAAGAGGACTTGATGACGGGGCCCCTGGGTGGCTCAGTCGGTTAAGCGTCCGACTTCGGCTCAGGTCATGATCTCACGGTCCGTGAGTTCGAGCCCCGCGTCGGGCTCTGTGCTGACAGCTCAGAGCCTGGAGCCTGTTTCAGATGCTGTGTCTCCCTCTCTCTCTGCCCCTCCCCTGTTTATGGTGTGTCTCTCTCTGTCTCAAAAATAGATAAACGTTAAAAAAAAAAATTTAATAAAAAAAAAAAAAATAAAAGAGGACTTGATGACAACACAAACTATTTCTAAAGACATTGACCCAGTGTGGTATTGCCTAGAAAAATAGCCAACAAAATGTCAACTATCATCAGGAAAGGCACAAAGTATTATCTAGTAATTCTGGATAACAAGGGTGCTTGGATAACATATGGTACAGTGTGTGCAGTTAAAATTGTTGCACTTGAAAATGAATTCATCTGGAAAAGATTCAAGAAGATTAAGTATAGTGATCAAGGGGATGTGGTTGTGTTCATAATGAAACACAAGAGTTTGCCCATCCGGAAACTAAGATTTCAAAAGGAGTATGACTGAAATATACCAACTTCTCCCCAGGTGTGAATGAGACATTTTAAAGCATGAGAGAAGGAGGGGGAAATCAACATAGATGGACAGCCTGCAATGTACTCAGCTACTAACTTTGGTGCTTTTTCACCCATGTTCATTTTATTTTTAAAATGTAAGAATTTTTTTATAATCATGTGAAACTCATTACTCCAAAAGATGCTACAGAATACATAAAAGTAACTTCTTACCTCTTCTTGCCCTTACTCATCACTGCATTTATTTCTCTACACATCAATCTTCCCTGTTGTTTTTTAAACTCTCTGAGAGTACCTTTACTTCCTTTTCATCTTTTATGTCCAGCACATAGTATCTGAGACAAGCTTTGGCACTTAATATATAAAGTGAAATAAGGGATGAAAATCTTTAGGTAACTCCAAATGTGCACTCATGGTTTAATAATGGAATGAAGGATTTGGGGAAGACATGCCTGACTTAGATACTTAGGTTTTTTAAGTAGCCTTCACAACCCAACACAGAGCCCAATGCGGGGCTTGAACTCACAAGCCTGAGATCAAGACCTAAGCTGAGATCAAGAGTTAGATGCTTAATCAACTGAGCCACCCAGGTGAACCTGATACTTGGGTCTTAAAAAAAATTACACAAGGATGCTCTTCTGTAACAATGGATGTCCTATAGAAGAGAGCGAGATGAGCAGTGTGTGTGGGGTGAGGGAGGGGGTAGTGGTGGTGGTTGTGGTGGGGAGGCTCCTGGGTCCAGTCCCAAGTGGCAGTTTTATGCTCTATACACACTAACAGAACACACACCTGAGTATACACAACATAAAACCCCAATCTATACAGCAGATAGCAAGGACTTAGAAGGTCTCCTATCTTCTTCCTCCCCAGTGTTTGCATGGGTCCAAGACTGATGAAGACAAAGGTCAATACAGGTTTGGGGCAATAGACAAACCAAGTGAAAGAGTTGATCAATAAACTGATGCAGCAAACATGATAGGCATTTTTTCCAGGGTTATAAGACAAGATTAATTTAGGCCAAAGAGTTGGAATTCTATGGATTTTTCATCTTCACTTGATATAAGCTAGACACTGCAAAACTAATTAGTTCCAAGTGGGATTATCAGAACTATAAAGAGCTTCACATCTAGTAGAATATAAGTGGCCCACATGATGAAAAACTGAGGCGAGATGGTTGACTATCGTAAGACTAGTTCCACAGTCACCTGAAAACCCGACTTAAATGCAGCATTGTTACAAAGCTCAGGAGGGATGATCTTAAGTGACAGGAAGCTTTAATAGCCCAGAGGGAAGAAAAATCTTGGAACAGCAATTTTCCTCCAACAGATGATGCGAGGACAGGAAGGGGGCTGGCAGGTTAAACGTAGGTGTATTGTTTTGAAAACTACATTTATGTAGTTCAATCATATCTTTTGTGCTCTGAAGATATCAAGCTGTTCCGTAACTAAAAGCAGACATTTGGCTTTCTTTCGGCTGTTCTAGTCCTCTTTTTACATCAGCACCTATGATTTTTATGATCCTCAAGGCGACTACTTGTGACACTCATCTTGGCTTTCTCTACAAACTCATTCAGCCACGAAGTGAACATGAACTTACGCTCATCTGAAACTGCGTAATTAATATTTGTGAGGCACCTATGAGGTAAACCACAACCAGCTGTTACATTAGCATTTTACAAGGAGCCAGATCTGCAGGCAAGGACAAGCATTCTGAGCGAGGGTAACTTGTACTTAGCAGTACAAAGAAATCCTATGTGCAGTAAGTCAAGTTGTTTGTTATCTAAAATATGCTGACTGGGGCGCCTGGGTGGCTCAGTCGGTTAAGCGGCCGACTTCGGCTCAGGTCACGATCTCACGGTCCGTGAGTTCGAGCCCCGCGTCGGCCTCTGTGCTGACCGCTCAGAGCCTGGAGCCTGTTTCAGATTCTGTGTCTCCCTCTCTCTCTGACCCTCCCCTGTTCATGCTCTGTCTCTGTCTCAAAAAGAAATAAACGTTAAAAAAAAAAAATTAAAAAAAATAAATAAATAAATAAAATATGCTGACTGACCACTGATGATGCAAAAACCTCCCCTGGCCCCGCACACTTCCCAGTCCCACCACAAAAGGGGCAATGCTTTTTGTTTTAAGCTTTAAATTAGATCAGTGATACATGAACACATACTTAAGTCTTTTTGGCATTTCAGAAAACGCTGTCATTTTCCATTCCTATCGCTCTCTTCCCAAAAGTAAAAAATGGGTTTGCTTCCTCTCAGACATACCTATACACACATATACATATGCTCCCATCTATGTGTGACTATACGTAAATGAAACTTACATATACACACATATGTGATATATATGATATGATGTCATATATGTGATATATATCATATATGTGTCACATATATGATATCTATTATATGTATATATGTGTCATATATGTATCATATATGATATGTATACATACAGAAACTATGTGGTAGCTCATAAAAGACATACTTGTCAACTCCCACCATCCCCCCCCCACACACTCAGCACATCTTGGAGATTCTACTGTGTTGGGCTGCAACAGATATAGCTCATTCCCTTTCACTGCTTCATAGTTAACCTCTGAAGGTATTAAAGTACCTCTAAGTACCTCTGTTATTTGGTAATAGGCTTTTTTTTTTTAAGAGAGCATGCACATGAGCAGGGGAGAGGTGGGTAGGGGGGAGAGAGAGAGAGAGAATGAATGAATGAATAAATGAATGAATGAATGAATCTCAAGCAGACTCCACATTCAGCACTGAGTTTGACATGGGACTTGATCTCACAACACCAAGATCAAGACCTGAGGTGAAATCAAGAGCTAGACGCTCAACCAACTGAGCCATCTAGGTGCTCTGGTAATGGACACTCTTATGCTTACCTCCTGCCAAGTACACTGAAGTAGAAACGCATGGTCGGATAGATACTTGCACCTCACCTTCTAAAGGGCTGCAGCAATTCAGTCCTACCAGCCATGCATGAAAGGCCCAGTGAACCCCTATTCCCACCTACTTGTGGCATCGCCAACAGTTTTATTTAAGGCAGCTCACTTTGACCTACTCTTTTCTGAACCTCTCAGTTGAATCATTTTTCTAGGCAGGAATAGGGAAGGTGGGTCTAAGAAAATGAAGACATAAGAAAGTAATTTATACTGTCTTCTTAGGCTGCCAGCAGTTGATGAGCTTTCTAGCAGGCACAGCTCTCAACACATCTATGCCTCCCCCTTCCTTGTTTTTCCTGACACTGGTGGGAAACCTCACTCATTCATTTGCCCATGTGCCCCTCTCTTAGACCAACCCTAGGTGTATCCAGCCTGAAGGCCTTATGTGCTCCATACAACTTCTGGCCGAGGGTGTTGTAGAGAGCCACAGAAATGTCTTTGTCTCATGCTACTATTTCTATTTCCTGAAGGAAACCCTAATAATGAACCATCTTTTGAAAAGCAATCTTATTTATGTCATATAATATTTAACAGAGCTTTCTGTCCTTCCAAAGCCAACTGTCATAGCTACTCAGTCAATACATAGCTTTCTAAATTATTCATTGAATTTTTGTGATTTTTCTACACATCCTCAAAAAGTTCTCAATAAATCAATTTAAGGAAAATGTACAAAGGAGGAAGTCCCTTAAAATAGTGTTTTGAGAGAGGATGGAGTGTTGGGAAAGCGTTCATAGTTCTGAGGAGTGTTTCTTCTCTTCAAAGAGCTTCATTAAAGCACAATGAAACCATTAGTGACATCAATGGCACATTTTAACCAGTAAATTAGACAGCAACATTAAAAGCTCGAAACTGATCATCAGGGTTGGCTCCCAGAAGCTAAGAGGAAGAAAGGCTAATCCCGTAGCACTACATCCTGCAATTTATTATCTCTGATTTTTAAACCTTTCTCAGAAGAGGCTCGATTTATTACTGCAAGGAAGGTAGTTTACAAGAAAATATTTAAATCTTTCTGAGCTATATGACAACTCTTAGTGCTTACAATACTTCACTAAGATGGTGTACTCACTGGGCTGAAAAAAAAGCTTTGTTTTTTTCTGTCTTCCTTGCAAACTTCCACATTCATCCATAGTAACTGAGCATAAATAAAATTGTAACTTCTTTGGGGTCCCTGGTGGTATAACTCTTAGAAACACTTAGTCACTTTGAAAGATTAGCTTCCCAGGCCTCTTATATTACCTGTTTCAACAATTATTCTATGGTAATGTAGAAAACAAGAAGGATCAGAGTGGGGGAAAAGGAAAAACAAACTCCTGCAGTGTCCCATCCCCAAATGTAAAGTATTGTTTATTTCTCAAGATGGTGGAGCCACTGACCGTTCTGATGACTGAAAGACAAGCTTCTTACAGAGATGATGCTCTTGAAATTCTCAAGGTTCAACAATAAAAGAATTTCAACAGCTTAAGGGAATATAAGTCATCAGATATTCAAATTGCAGTCAGGTATGGGGCCCTATAAGCTCAGTTATTTATAAGACTTTAGCCCAGGACCAGGTGGCTTCACCTATAAATTCTAACAAGTATTCAAAGAAAAATTAATGCCAATCCTTACCAAACTCTTCCAAAAAATAGAGGGTAGACATTTCCAAACTTATTTTATAAGGCTAGCATTACCCTAATGCCAAAACCAGACAAGGACACTACAGAAAAAATACAAGCCAATACTCCTGATGAATACAGATGTAAAAATTCTCAAAATATTAGCAAACTGAATTCAACAATACATTAAGAGGATCGTGTGAGGGGCGCCTGGGTGGCTCAGTTGGGTAAGCGTCCAACTTCAGCTCAGGTCATGATCTCATGGTTCGGGAGTTGGGGCCCCGCGTCCAGCTCTGTGCTGATAGCCTCAGCCTGGAGCCTGCTTTGGATTCTGTGTCTCCTTCTCTCTCTACCTCTTCCCTTCTCATGCTGCCTCTCTCTCACTCTCTCAAAAAATAAATAAATATTTTTAAAAATTAAAAAAAAAAAAAGAGGATCGTGTGAGTGGGATTTATTCCAGGAATGGAAGGATGGTTTAATATCTGCAAATTATCAATGTGATAGCATTAAAAAAAATGAAGGATAAAAAGTATAATCATCTCGGCAGATGCAGAAAAAGCATTTGCCAAGGTTCAACATCCATTTATGTTTTTTTTAAAAAAAACTCAAGAACATAGGTATAGAGGAAAGGTACCTCAACATCATAAAGGCTATATGTATATGACAAACCCATATCTAACATCATATGTAACAGTCAAAAGCTGAAAGCTTTTCCTTTAAGATCAGGAATAAGGAAAGGATGCACACTCTTGCCACTTTTATTCAACACAGTACTGGAAGTCCTAGCAAGAGGAATTAGGCAAGAAAAAGAAATAAAAGGCATCCAGATCAGAAGTGAAGCTGTTATATTTGCAGATGACATGATCTTATATATAGAAAACCCTCAAGACTTCACCAAAACACTACCAGAATAAACAGATTTAATAAAGTTGCAGGATACAAAATTAATATACAGTATCAGTTAAATTTCTATATGCTGATAATGAACCATCAGAAAGAAATTTAGAAAACAATTCCATAAAAAAATACACATGAATAAATTTCACCAAGAACACAGAAGATCTGTACACTGAAAACCCTAAGACACTGATCAAAGAACTGAAGACAACACAAATTAAAAGATACAGTATTCAATCGATTGGAAGAATATTGTTAAAATGTCCATACTAGCAAAACAGAATACAGATTCAATGCAATCCCTATCAAAACCTCAATGGCATTTTTCACAGAAATAGAAAAAATAATCCTAGAATTTATACAGAACCACAAAACACCTTGAATAGCTAAAACAATCCTGAGAAAGACTAAAACTGGAAGCACCGTGTCTCCTGACTTCCAACTATATTACAAAGCTATAGTAATCAGAGAAGTAGGGTATTGGCATAAAAACAGAGAATAGAGAATCCAGAAATAAAATCACACATACATGATCAATTAAATTTATGACTAAAAAGCCAAGACTATACTATGGGGGAAAGGAGAGTCTCTTCAATAAATGGTCCTGAGAAAACTGAACAGTCACAGTTAAATGGATCAAACTAGATCTCTTATACCACACACAAAAACTAACTTAAAATGGATTAAAATCTTTCATATAAGACATGAAACCAAACTCCTGGAAAACATAAATGGTAAGCTTCCTGACATCCATCTTGGTGATTATTTTTTGGACCTAACATCAAAAGCAAAGACACTAGAATTTACAAAATACCCAAGAGGAACTGTACCAAACTAAAACACTCTGCACAGCAAAGAAACCATTAACAAAATGAAAAGACAACCCAATGAATGGGAGAAAATATTTGCAAATCCTATCTTTTAAGGGGTTCAATAACCGAAATATATAAAGAACTCAGACAACTCAATAGCAAAAACCCCCAAATAATCCAATTAATAACATGGGTAGAGACATTTTTCCAAAGAAGACATACAGAAAGTCAACAGGTTCATGGAAAGGTGCTCGACATCAGTAATCCTCAGGGTAATGTAAATCAAAACCATAATGAGATAGACATTTTAACAGGTGTGAGGTGCTATTATCAACAAGACAAAAGATCACATGTGTTGGCAAGGATGTCAAGAAAGCAGAACCCTGGTGCACCGTTTGTGGGAATGTAAATTGGTGGAGCCACTATGGAAAACAGTAGGGAGGATCCTCAACAACTTAAAACTCGAACTACCAGGGCGCCTGGGTGGCTCAGTCGGTTGAGCGTCCGACTTCGGCTCAGGTCACGATCTCGCGGTTCGTGAGTTCGAGCCCCGCATCAGGCTCTGGGCTGACAGCTCAGAGCCTGGAGCCTGTTTCAGATTCTGTGTCTCCCTCTCTCTCTGCCCCTCCCCCGTTCATGCTCTGTCTCTCTCTGTCCCAAAAATAAATAAACGTTAAAAAAAAAAATTAAAAAAAAAAAAAAAAAAAAACTCGAACTACCATACGATCCAGTTATTCTACTTCTGGATATTTACCCAAAGGAAACAAATACACTAATTTGAAATGTTGCCTGTACCCCCATGCTTACTGCAGTATTATTTATAATAGCCAAGACAAGGAAGCAACCTAAGCATCATGGATGAATAAAGAATAGGTGACAGGGGTGCCTGGGTAGCTCAGTCGGTTAAGCGTCCGACTTCAGCTCAGGTCACGATCTCGCGGTCCGTGAATTCGAGCCCCGCGTCGGGCTCTGGGCTGATGGCTCGGAGCCTGGAGCCTATTTCCGATTCTGTGTCTCCCTCTCTCTCTGCCCCTGCCCCGTTCATGCTCTCTCTGTCTCAAAAGTAAATAAAACGTTAAAAAAAATTAAAAAAAAAAAAAAAGAATAGGTGACATATATACCATGGAATACAATTTAGCCCTAACAAAGAAGGAAATCTTTCCAGTTGCAAAAACATGGATGTACCTTAGCATTATGCTAAGTGAAATCAGAGGGAGAGAAACAAATACTGGATGACCTCACTCCTATGTGGCATCTTAAACAAAACTACTCATAAATACAAAAGCACTGATAGATGTTGCAAAAGTATGGGCAAAACGAGTAAAGGCGGTCAAAAGGTACCAACTTCCAGTTATCAAATAAGTCCTAGGAGATAATATACAACATGGTGGTTATAGTTGATACTATATTGTATAAATCAAAGTTGTCAGGAGGGTAATTCTTAACAGTTATCACCCAAGAAAAACATTATAACTATGTGTGGCAATTAAACTGACGTATTCTGGTGATCAATTCATAATATATACATACAGTGACTCGTGGTACACTTGAAAGTAATATATGTTGATTATATCTCAATTTTAAAAAACTTAAAAACCTAACATGGTATGCTACAGAATCCTATTAACAACTCTTGACTTTTTTATTAAAATACTTCCTCTAATCTACAACTCATTATTATTCATGTTTAAAAATCAAGTCATGAAAAAAAAATGACTTAATTTGGTCTGATTGGGTGAATGCTAAAAAACAGTAAGAAATCAAATAGTCTTAGAACTGGAATGTATCTGAGAAGTTCTTCTGTTCATCTTCCTCTCAAGGAAAGGAGAAAAATCCCTGAATAAACTTAAAGGCTTTGCTTCCACATGGGCATTGTATTTTGCCTTAAAATGGATGTATGAAGACTAGATATATAGATTTGAGATGTTTTGTTTTTGGTGTTTATTCAGCAATAAAGAAGCTTTTGTTCATTCAAGATATTTGGGTACGGATTAAAAGCTTCAAAATATACATCTCCATTTCTACACACAAAAAGACAATTTTCATAAAGTTAAGGGAAAGTAGGATCTTTCTTGGGGCAGAGCTGGTTAAACCTGATATAGTGTCCAACATTATTAATTACCAAGTGCTCACGTGTTAAGTGTCATTTCATATGCAACCAGCTTATTTACTCTAATGCAGCGCAAGAGATGGAAAGAGATGTATGGGAAGAAGGAAACGTACCACAGTTCCGACTGCCTGATGAACAACAGGCTCACCTAGAAATTTCACATTATTCAAGAATATCAAGATGGTCTTCTACTACTGCAAGACAAAGACATCAATCTGTGCCTCAAGCAACAAACTCTACAAAGATAATGGACGATATGTGGCAGCATATTACAGCTGATGGCTGAGGCTGACAAGGGAGAGGTGGTGAGGAAGAGACCTCTTTGACTAAAAGGGGAGGGGATTTCAGAAAGGTTTCACCAAGACAGCATTTCCTACGTGAGCATTTCTGGTCTACTCAAGACCTGCCCTGTGCTACTTCCTTGGGATCAGAGCTCCCATCCAGAATGACTATCAGGAAAAGGGGACAGATATGCAGCCATGATACTTATTTAATGTCAGGCTGCAGTTTCATGTTTTAGAGTAGTGAATCCGGACCTGTTTCCTTTCTACCTCTGTCTTTCATTGTGATGCTGCTGATTGCTGACTGGTCCCATCTGGAGATGTGTAGCTGATGGCTAAGCGTTCATTTCAGAGAGCCATGAATAAACTTTCAGTGACCCACTACCATGCAATATCCAGTTTCAGAAAATAAAATATAAGGGTTTTTTTTACATCCTTACCCCAAAATGTATTTTTCAAGGAAAAAAGAATACTAGTCATAAATATAAAGACAATACTCAAACACACAAAATTGTAGCTATGAGCAGGAGTTCTCTATTGCTAACTACTCATCATCACAGTTGAATGTTTTAAAATCCTTAATCAGAAATATTTTATGATATTGCTCTGTAAAATGAGATTAGGGCTAAATTCAAGAGAGTATAATATTAAATTTTGATACTACTGCACTTGTATAATGGACACCTACTGACTCACATAACCATACACTTAAAACACTCAAGTTTAGGGGCACCTGGGTGGCTCAGTCGGTTAAGCGTCTGACTTCAGCTCAGGTCATGATCTCATGGTCTGTGAGTTCAAGCCCTGCATCAGGCTCTGTGCTGACAGCTCAGAGCCTGGAGCCTGCTCTCTCTCCCTCTCTCCCTGCCCTTCCCCTGCTCATGCTCTGTCTCTCTCTGTCTCAAAAAGAATAAAAACATTTAAAAAAACACTCAAGTTCAGTAATTTGCTGGATATTCTCCTCTGGACCCTTATATCCATCAGAGGCACTATCTAGCCAGCAACTATGGAACCCAGCAAGTAATTGTTGAACATGATTGAATTTTTAAAAATGATAGCTCTACGATAAACATTGAGGTACATGTGCCCCTCAACAATAGCCAAATTATGGAAAGGGCGCAAATGTCCATCTACTGATGAATGAATAAAGAAGGTGTGGTATAGATACACATGATGGAATATTACTCGGCAATAAAAAAGAATGACATCTTGCCATATGCAACAACATGTATGGAACTAGAGGGTATTATGCTAAGCAAAATAAGCCAGTCAGTTAAAGACAAAAATCCTAGGATTTCACTCATGCGTGGAATTTAAGAAACAAAACAGATGAACATAGGAGGACAGAAGGAAAAATAAGATAAAATCAAGAGAAGGAGGCAAACCATAAGAGACTCTTAAATACAGAGAATAAACTGAGGGTTGCTGGAGGGTAGGTAGGGCACTTGTTGGCATGAGCACTGGGTGTTACATGTAAGAAATCAATCACTAAATTCTACTCCTGAAACCAATAGTACACTATATGTTAACTAACTTGAATTTAAATAAATGCATTTTTAAAAAATGAGACTTGAGGATCCCAGGACTGGGTTTCCAATCCTGGTTCTGCCACCAGTCAGCTGCTAATTTACTCAACTCCTACAAGTCTCAGTTTTATCCTTGTTAATTGTGGATGATAAGGAGACAGTAGAGGGTCATTGGGATGGTTGAATACAATTAGATACATACAAAAGCCTTTAATAAACATGCAACCTTTGTGTCATTTTTGTACCTACTAAGCTGCCTTTAGTACAAAAAGTGCACTGTTAACAGTAAGAGGCAGGCAAGGTGCCACTTCCAGGGGCAACTTTTGTTTTTTCTTAAGTTTTATTTATTTATGAGAGTAAGAGCTCATAAACAAATGGAGGAGGGAAGACAGAGAGGACGAGAGAGAATTCCAAGCAGGCTCCACCCTGAACCCATGAAGCGTGAGATCATGACCTGAGCTGAAAGCAAGAATCAGATGCTTAACCAACTGAGGCAACCAGGCACCTCCAGGGGCAACATTTTTAATGACTAAAAAATGTGGAACAGTGCCTGTAGCCTACTATCATTCAAACTCAGGAACAAAAAGCCCATCCTTACTTCCAACATCCAACATCACCTCAAATCTCAAAGCAAGGCTAAAGCATATAAAGGTCCACAGTGGATGCCTACAATTGCCACATTTTCATAAGATAGAAGAAAAAATTTCAACTAAGTAATTTCAAAGATTGGAAATAGTATTCCAAAATGTTAATTCAGTTCCTGTTACTTTATTATTCTCTTTTGCCTTAACTGTCAAGAAGCTCAGAACAAAGTTTTATGTCTAATTTTAAAAAGAATGCTTAGTCTAAGCTTTTTGCTTTAACTTTTCTCCTGACTCACACTTCTTCCCCCTTCCAGAAGAATGCTACTGAATTTGTAGCTTTTATTATACATTCAGAGAGATGGGGAGGCAGGTTATAAACAATGAGGGAACACAGCAACACATTTTCTTTAAAGAGGAAAAAAAAGAAAAGACAAAATTGTGCGTCTCAACCTAGCACAACTTGAGACCAAACAGTGAGAGTCAGAAAACCCTTTGCAGACTGTCACCAGCACAGGGTTATTCTGTTGAATGTTTCCTTCTGAACTGCTTCCTACTGTGATCCCCCTCTGGACTTCTTTGCAAGCAGCAGAATTTCTCTGGTCTCTCTAGTTTCAAATTTCACCAGAAATTCAAGCTGCTGACTCAAGACTACCAGTGGCCCCATCTACAAACCAAGGAGGAGGAGTTATTTTGGAAATAAAATGATGGTATGAGGAGTCACAGTTTCCTAAGGCCTTTCCAGAAAATAGAGACCACAATTCCTCCTACTAGATTTTACATTCCTCAAAGCCACAGGATAAGCAAGAACATTCATCTTGAGAGCCTCATTAACAGAAACATCTCAAGCAATTCTCTATCTCCCTTACGGGGACTATTAAGTGACTTACAGAAACTGGGTATTCAACAGAGTTGTTGAATAAATAATACACTGTCGAGACCAACAGCAGCAAGTAAGATTCATCCATGGTTCACTGTTAAGGCATCTCTTCCAATGACCGTATGATCACATGAAAAGACAGGGAACTTTTAAGATGCAGAAATTCTACCCACAATCCTAACCAGCCACGTTAAGCTAGACAACAAGGAGCAGGGCTGGTTTCTGTAACTGACGTGTGTAGGTTAAGTAATTCCCTATTCACATTTTGATTGAGCCCCCACAGTATGTATGATATAGATAATGAGATAAGAGGGGACCAATGCAAAAACATCTTTGTGACAGCAGACTGTCATCCTTGTGACAATTGCTGTAACAGTGATGTGGGAGCCACAACCCAGCTTGGCATACCAGGCAGGGCTTCACAGGAAAGGGATTTTCCTATAGGCATTCAAGCCAAGGACAAGTTCCTTATATGAGGTTCAATCAGGCAGAGGGAAAGAGCAGGCATGAAGTTGGTCACATGAATGTGTCTGGTCTATACTGGCTGGTGGCTCAGGCAGGCAAGGAGAAGGGGTAAGGCATAGTAAGGGATCAAACTAGTAACTTGGACTGCAAAGGACTAACTGCCAAACAGCTGAACTTGGTTTTGGTAAAGTAAAACTCCAGAGTAGTTCAAGAAGAGGAGTTCCATCATCCAGTTTTCGGAGCGGTAAGTCCGTAGGCTGAATAATACGAGCCCAAGTTAATAATTACTGAGCATGCTCTGTGTACCACGCATGGTACTAATGTGTTAACGGCTCGATGTGCGTTGTCCTTACAATAGGCCAGTCAAGTAGGCACTATTTTACGGGCAGGGACAAAGGGTTTAGTGAGATTAAAGGACTCGTCTGAGGGGCGCCTGGGTGGCGCAGTCGGTTAAGCGTCCGACTTCAGCCAGGTCACGATCTCGCGGTCCGTGAGTTTGAGCCCCGCGTCAGGCTCTGGGCTGATGGCTCGGAGACTGAAGCCTGTTTCTGATTCTGTGTCTCCCTCTCTCTCTGCCCCTCCCCCGTTCATGCTCTGTCTCTCTCTGTCCCAAAAATAAATAAAAAAACGTTGAAAAATTTAAAAAAAAAAAAAAAAAAAGGACTCGTCTGAGATGTCATAGCTAGTAGTGGCAAGCTGGGACTCCAAACAGGGTCTGATTGTGATGTGTGCGCTCTTAGAACGAGAAGGGGAGATCATAGCCATGGCCCTATACCAGCCCAGAGACAAGGAAGGTCTGAACCAGGGCAAGGAAAGTGGAACTTGCATAGCCAGTCATACTGAGAGAGCTGGGAACTGCAGTTTCAGTAAATTGATCCTGAATTCATTAGAGAGTATTGCAGAATCAAAGATTTGCTTACTCTAAAAACTTGAAAGAATGCAAGTATAAGCCTTACCTTGGAAACCTAAGTCTACAATCAAACATGATTTTGTATGGAAAAACCAGAAATACTTATTTTAAGAAGCCTCATGAACAAAAGGGTCTTCAAAGCTTGGTATTATGCACTAAAAAACACTTTTGTGTATCCCAAACCTAGTGTGCATGAAACCACAATACGATTCTGCTTCCCACCCACTAGGATGGCTATAATAATACAACAGCAACAACAGAAGGAAAATAACAGGTGTTAGCAAGAACGTGAAGAAATTAGAACCCTTGTAGATTACTAGTGAGAATGCACAGCCACTATGGAAACCCTTTTGGTCGTTCCTCAAAATGTTAAACATGGGATTATTATATGACCCAGCAATTCCCCTTTCAGGTATATACTCACAAGAAATGAAAGCAAAAATTCAAACAAATATTTGTAGGTCAATGTTCACTTTAGCATGGTTCACAACAGGCAAAAGGTAGAAACAACCCAGGTATCTCTCAACAGATGAATGGACATAACGTGGTACATGCATACAATGGAGTATTATTCAGTTATAAAAAAGAATACATGCTCCAACACAGATGAACCTTGGAAGAATTCTGCTAAGTAAAATCAGCCATACACGAAAGGACAAAGATTGTATGATTCCACTTGTATGAAATATGTAGAAGCGGTGAATTCATAGATACAGGAAATAGGTTATCAGGGGATGGGGATGTGGGGAGAGTTTTTGCTTAATGGTTACAGAAAGTCTATCTGGGGTAACAAAAAAGCTTTGAAAATACAAAATGAGAATGGTCATACAATATTGTCAAAGTACTTAATGCCACAGACTTTTATACTTAGAAACAGTTAAAATGATAGGGGCACCTGGGTGGCTCAGTTGGTTGAGCATCGGACTTCAGCTCAAGTCATAATCTCACAGCTCGTGAGTTCGAGCCCCATGTCAGGCTCTGTGCTGACAGCTCAGAGCCTGAAGCCTGCTTCAGATTCTGTGCCTCCCTCTCTCTCTGCCCCAACCCACTCACATTCTATCTCTCTCAAAAATAAACATTAAAAAAATTTTTAAATAGTTAAAACGATAAATTCTATGATACACACACGCGTGTATACACACCCACACACCCACCCACAATAAACAATTTCCCCTCAAAGGTCGGGGGAAACTAATGTTCAGAGTTTCTTTTACTATTGCCAGAGGGAATAAATGCAACCTTTCTTACCTAGAAGATCTATATCCAACTTAATTCCTGTCCTAGGTAAGGATGACAACATAGACAAATGAATGGAGAACAAGAGGCTTTTCAAGTGTGCTATTCAAAATAATTCAGTGGCTTCCTACCACGTACAGACTAGTATTTAAACTATTTTACAGAGAATACAAGGTTTTTTCCTGATCCGGTTCCTACTTACCTGTCCAAGCCCAAGCTCATCTCTCACATTGTTGTTGCTCTCTAGAACTTTATTCTTCAGCCCCAGAACATGCCAAGTTCTCCCATTCCTGTTTTCCCATGCTGTTCCATGTGCTTCGAAAGGACTCACTCCCCCAACTCACCTTTCATCATCTATCCAAAGTCTAATCAGTCTCCCTTCAAATTTCATTTCCATGAAGCTTTCCCCAGACTTCTGAGGCTCCTCCACCCGTGGTCCATTAACTATTTATCCTTCTGCAATAGCAATTTTAATAGTCTAATTGCTTATCTGCCTGTCTATATTCTACCATTATTCTGTTGACAACAAATATGCCAGTTTATTGCTCTCTGCAGGCACTAGTATTCCATAAGTGGTGTTTTAAAAAATGGGAAAGACAGTGAGTCCAGCACTTAGCTAGGGAGTAGAGACTCTGATCCCCCAAATTCTAAGGAGCAGTCAGTCACTCATCGGTGCTTCTCTAATATCCTTCAATGGACACCAAATTTCAGTATGAATACCATGTATTATGTAAAAAATAAAACAATCAAAACCAGAAAAGCTGGAAAGGACCACCCATACCCATGAGACTGTCCAAAGTCCACACCATTTGGAACCTGAGGAAGTTTTCTGCGAAGGCAACTGAAAATCAATTTATTGAAAATGTGCTCCAAGTGAAACAGAATTGCCCCATCATAAAGATGCACTGAAGACGCATTGCAGTGAAGGGAAACAAAATCTAAAGGCGAAGAAAAAAAGTGTTAGTCATCACCCACGACTACTAACCTCAAGTGGTGGGTACTTTGATTGTTTTTGTCACTAAATATATCTGTTTTCAAGCAGACCTTCCACATTTTATGCAACTACACAACTCCTTTAAAATCTACCAAATTTTTGGTTCTGCTTCTGAATACATCTGGTAACTGGGTTATTCTAATGCTCTACCTAACTGCTGTAATGGATATCAATATGGGATCTTCCTGTCACCAGAAGGATAGGTTTCTTAAAAAAAAAAAAAGGTTAGCCAACTGATACTGATTGATGAGTTTGATCAGCATGATTAGGGCTTCATGAGTTTAATTAAAAGTGAGCATTTAGTCCTTCGGGACTGATAATTCCAACATTAGGAATGCTACTGTCCAGGCTTACTTCTTTATGGCTGGCATGGTGGTTATATGAAGACCTCTTCACAGCTACCTCTTTCTTTCTCCCCTCCAAGACTGTCTGGTTGCTGCACTCCACAGATTTCCCCTTTTGCCATTCAGCTAATTCCAGATCTATTCAATTTTTTATTATCTACAACTTCCATTTATATCATTTCTTTTGGAAAACTCATTCCGTATCTCTAACAGCCAGCTTTAAAGTAAACTTCTGACCACTTGTAAGTTGGAGTCTACTTAGTACCCCTGGCCTGATTAGACAGGACTCACTACTGAAGATAGATTTACTGAGTTTCTACCTCCCCTGTGCTACTCTTGTCTTGCTAACAAGACTCTATTATTACCAGCATGCTGGATCCACTGTAGAACAGAGAATTAGGGATGAATATCAAAATGCTGTCCTTCTGCCTTTCTGGAATGTCTTTTTATCAACAAGCTAAGGAGAAACCTACACCATTGCTTCATTATGACAACCCAGGCCCCTGCCCAGCACTTGGAAATGACTGGAGTTCTGGGTCTTCTCTCATCAAGGTACCACTTGACACTGCAGCAGGAACCTTGCTGGTCTTCAGAGGCATTCCAAAAAGAAAAAAGCTGGACTCTGCTGTGATTGAGTCCCCAGTGGCCTAGCTAAGAATTTTACCTAAAGGTCATGTCACATTTCAACACAACCTCAAAGAGGCTTTTTAACATGCTCATTTCAGAAGGACGTGGCTTGGCCAGTCCTAAGGCTCACACATGCCCTTCAGCAAGTCCAATTTCTAAGTCCTCACTCAGATGCTCCCCATCTCTCACATCCAAAGGCCAGACCCTTTGGGGGAAAAAAAAAGATGGTGAGGCCAAGAGAGCTCAAGTCCTGCATTTCAACTCTGGCTCCCTGACTTAATCCCATGTGTGAACCTGGGACTGTTATTCATTCCTCTGAGCCTCTGTGTTCCCAGTTCTCATAGCATTCATACAAATCTTTTATATTTGAAAAGTTTGCCAAAAAAAAATAGTACTACTAAAAAACAATCCTTACTAATGTAAGGGCTAGGAACTCCTACTTTACTAATTACTAAGATTGAGTCACAAGTTTGGCTCTCCCAAATCTGCTGTCCATATATCTGCTCTATTGGCTGGACTGGATTCTCCTTGCATCCATTCCATTTAATTGATCCATGTTACCTCCCTGGGGAGCTCTGAGAGATTGAAAAAAAAAAAAAAAACAAACAACAAGTAGAGTGCAACTCAGTGGGGTCCCAGAGAGACTGAAGGCTGAGTGAGGCCAAGCCCATAGAAGCAATTATGGAAAAAACAACAACAAAAAAAACCTCCTTGACTTAAAAGTTTTTAAATTGCCATTTTTGCAAGAATAGGTTCTGTTTATTCTGTAAATACAAAAGAAAAAAGATAACACTATTCTCTCAGGATGGATGTGAAAAATGATGGTAATTCAAAGCCTTGCTTGCCTCCAAGTCCTTTTACGTGGTCACCGCGTTGTGTTTATTGTACCAAGGAAAAGACTTTTCACAGCCTTCTGGTTTCAAAATGAGATGTCCTTCTCATGTTGGTCTGTTTTTAATTTATTGAATTGTAAGCATAATCTTCTGGGCACCAGCAATTCTGTCAAGTGGATGGGCTCAGCCTGATCACTGAAGACCTTAGAAATAAGGAAGAGAAAGCTGACACCTATTTATAATACCCCCGCTCCAGCCCTCACTCTCCTGTAATTAAGGTGTTGGATTTATGGAAGCTCCTTTTTTTACAGGTCAGCTTTATTGAGATATAATTCACATGCCATACCAGTCAGCCTTTCCAAGTGGACAATTCAGCGTTTTCCCGTATGTTCACAGAAATTGTGCAACTCTCACTACCATCCACTCTTAGAAGAGTTTCATCACCTCACAAAGAAACGTCATGTCTATTAGCAGTCACTTCTCCCCAGCCCCTGGCAACCACTAACCTATCTGCTGTCACTGGGCATTCGCCTACTGTGGCCATTTCGTGTAAGTGGAATCATACAGGATTTGTCCTTTTGTGACTGGCCTCGAAGCGCCTTTTCAATCTCCTCTGGTGCCCTGTTCCCTCTCCCCTTCCCTTGTCTGGTACATGCCTTAGGGTTCTCCCCTACATCCTCTGCTCCATCCACTCTCCACTCTGTGTCTGGGGAACTTCATCCCCTCAGTCCAAAGGCTTGGATTCCTCAGCTGAAGGCTCAGAGCTTCATCTCAAGCCTAGATCGCTGTACTGGGCTTTTGGTCCCTACATCCACAGCTTCCTTGGCATCTGTCAACTTCTCACAGACAATTCAGAGGTGTCAAAAAGCAACTCATGGTCTTCTGTCATCCCTCAAAGCTACTCCTCCAGAGTTCTTCTCTCACACTTACTTGGCTTGCAGAACCAGAAACTCAGACCTCATCCTCAAAGCTCCCCTCCTTAGCCTCCATATCTGGTGACCAAGCCCTGGTAAGTATTTCCCAAACCACCCAGATTACTTCTACCTCAACACCATTCTCCTAGTCAGGCCTTGAGGTTTTTTTGTTTTTGTTTTGTTTTTTATTTGAGGGAGGCAGAGACCGTGCGAGTGGGGGTGGGGGTGGTGGGCAGAGGGAGAGAGAATCCCAAGCAGTCTCCACACTGTCAACGCAGAACCCAATGCGGGACTCGAACCCACAAAACCACAAGATCATGACCTGAGCCAAAACCAAGAGTTGGACCCTTAACTGACTGAACCACCCAGGAACCCCCATGTCTTGATTTTTACATTTATTTATTTTTGAGAAACAGAGTGAGACAAAGTGTGAGCGGGGGAGGGGCAGAGAGAGGACACACAGAATCTAAAGCAGGCTCCAGGCTCTGAGCAAGCGGTCAGCACAGAGCCTAATGCGGGGCTCGAACCCACAGACTGTGAGATCATGACCTAAGCCGAAGTCGGACGCTCAACCGACTGAGCCACCCAGGCGCCCCATGTCTTGATTTTTAAACTGGAGTGTGAACTAACTCCAAGCTGGTCTCTTAGCCTTTAGTCTTATCTCCTTCCAACCTATCATTAGACCCACAGTGACTGACCCAGAGCAGCTCTCCTCAGAGAGACTGCCATGCGTAGGCCCTTCTGCGTGCCTGACACAGCATGGCCCTACCTAGCCTCTGCCTCACCCCCATCTCACCAGGAGTCATGGTCACTGGAACATCAGCTCTCACTGTTTCTCCTCCAGCTCACTTGGATCTTGCTAACTGCCAGATCTATGTTCTGCACAGAGGGAACAGCACCTGAGTGCCTCCTCTCGACCTCCCCAACCCATTTGTGTTGTTTTCCCTGGCTAACCCATTAGTCTTCTAGTCTCCTTTTCAAGGCAATTCTCTAAAACAAAGCACTACTCCCACGAGGTTAGGGACTCCTCCTTTGTTCCCATGACATACTACTGCAATCATAGCTTATTTCATAGAATTTGAATCTTCTGTTTACTTTCTTCTGTCTCCCACTCAACTGTAAGCTGCGACAACAGGGGCTATATCTGTTGTTCACCATGATAGGGGGATAGGTCATTTATTATATTATTCAGCTGATACCCTCAATCTCCAGCACACTAACTTCCTGGCACAATACAGGTACTTAAAAATGCCCCGAGCATGACAGCTTACCATTTTGCAACATATAGGCCATAGGCAGCGTAGGATTCCATTTTACCAATGGTAGGAATCAATCCAGAATATATTTGCTTTTTAAATTTCTTCTATCTGGGAATATTTCATCATGGGGCCTCACCAAAACCAGATTCCTTTCTTACAAGGTGCCAAAAACAAAAAACAAAAAACAAAAAAAACAAACCTACGTAAACAGCTCAAACATCAGTTTAATTTTTTTGATTTTTCTTTCTTTCTAAAGAGAAGGATAAAAACATGCTGTCCATTCAGAGTCCTGATTCCAGCACTCCACCTGTCCTGATCATTTTTGTTGAAATGGACTTCTTTGTGTTTTCACTTATAAATAAAATGAAGATGATAAACCACACCTTATTATGTTCCAAGAATAAGAAGAGATGTGAAGGTACCATGACTCCGAAAAGAATGACCTACAAGAAATCAACAGATCTGCCTTGTTCTTCTATGTCAATATAAAAATATTAGCCCAACCTCAACACCAAGTAAGTAATGCTACACACAGGAATGGATTAAGCCCTGTGGAAACATATACACTGGGCCCTGAGCTTGAGACACCCAGGTCACCTGCTGAACACCCACCTCCCTGACACTGATTCTTCTATCGGTTGCCCAGATGCAGGTAAGAGAAACCCATTACATTTTCTTATTTTGGACCTAATGGATGAGCAACACATCCGTTTCTCCTTTTCCATCCTCCATGCTACTCAAATTCTTGAGAACAGGGCTGGATTCTCCAAAGGAGAAAGCACGATTAGGGTACTACATTAAGGATCACTGTGGAAAGTCACCTATTGTCTGATAAATTCATAATTATAGGTTGCTTCTCCGTTCTCTTAGAGGCACCATAACAGTCTTTTAATTTTAATTTTTCTGGTGGAGTGAAGGACTTTCAATCATTTAGGAGGCCAGCTGTGTTGTACTTCAGCTGCAAAATATGAAAGTTCTCAAGTGTGCTTGGCATATATTCTGAGTTGAAGCATAACACTGCTTATGCAGGCAAAATGTCCTTGTGCTGCAGATGCCTAGTAGTGACATGGGGACTTTATACATATGTAGTCCATCGACACCAGCTTCTTCACCAGTGAGCACATGCTGTATCACTTTTTCTTTGTTTCACGTCTCGTTGATTGAATGGGCACCAATTCAACTTAGAACCATGCCCCCACGGAATCTTAAAATTAAAAGAAGCCTTGGCAATAATCAGTTCTAATGCCTAAGTTTTAGAGAGCAAGTAAATCAAGCCAGAAGGTTGTCTTTTACATGGTCATACTGTCAGGTAAAGCTACTCTTTCCATTAAGTTTGATAGACCCCTTCTCCATCAAGACATTTCATTTCCTTACAGATTTTCCAACAAGTCTAAAGGACAGCCCAGATTTTTAAAAAGTGGGGTGGGGAGTACAGGAGCTTCATGTTTATAATTATAGTCAGTGGATTCCAGCATCCAGGAGTTTGCTTCATGATGGACAGCCCACCTCCAATGGCCGATACCAACTTTCCTACTTCAAATGGATTCCCCACCTAGTCTAGCAAAGTGGACAGCCAGAAGAAACAAGACTTAAACCTCTAAGATGCTTGTTCCAAGATGAAGAATTTCAAGTTGGCCGTGCCCTGTTACCAAAAGAGATAGAACAGAAGGTTTCAGCAACCTCAATTTCTCCATGGTGGCTTTTTCAAATTTGACTTCTTTCCTTTAGCTGCAGATTTCCAGCCCCTGCTCATGTCTCCTCAGGAACCTTCCCCCACTAATTATCCCCTTGCTCTTCTCTCTCTCCTTGATCCTTCCCTCCTGCCCACCGTAAGCCTGAGTTTCCCTCGCTATGAAACACATGCAGCAGGATGACTATGTCCCACCCCCATGCGCTCCCACCAAAGGCTACTCGTCCTTCTGTCTCCCTGCATTTTCAAGCTGCTGTAAATAAATAGCCATCTATTCTGACAGCTGCCTCTTCTTTATTTCCATTCACTCACACACTTCCATTCACTCATTGCATTCTGGCTTCTGCCCTCCCTATGCCAGCAGATTCCCCAGATTCCCCAAAAGCAACTCAATTTCCAGACCTTATTTTTTGTACCATCTGGATACTTGGTGAATGTGTCCCCTTGTCTGATCCCTACTCCCATTGTCTCAAGTTAAGGCCCTCATGTCTTTTGACAATCACCTTATGCCTGATTTTCCTGGGCAGAACTTCTGTCTTTGTGTTTCTTGGAAAGTTATACTGCTTTTAGAGCTAGGTTTTTTTTTTTAAGGTTTATTTTTGAGAAAGAGACAGAGTGTAAGTGGAGGAGGGGGAGACAGAGAGGGAGACACAGAATCCAAAGCAAGCTCCAGGCTCTGAGCTATCAGCACAGAGCCCAACAGGAGGCTTGAACCCATGAACGGTGAGATCACGTCCTGAGCTGAAGTCAGACACTTAACCAAGTGAGCCACCCAGGCACTCCCAGAGCTAGTTGTTTTAAAACACAAATCTGGGGTACCCGGGTGGTTTAGTCAGTTGAGCATCTGACTTTGGATTTCAGCTCAGGTTGTGATCTCACAGTTCATGAATTTGAGTCCCCCACTGGGCTCTGTGCTGACAACATGGAACCTGCTTGGGATTCTCTCTCTCCCTCTCTCTCCACGCCCCTCCCCACTACTCTCACGTTCTCTCCCCCTCAAAATAAAATAAACTTAAAAAAACACAAATTTGACATCACTTCTGTTCAAAAACCTTCCATGAAGTACTTCTCTAGACTAGCTTATCTTATAAACCATATCCTATAGGGTCAAGTCCGGTTTCTCCAACTATCTTTCCAGGATCATCTTTCTGTGCTTGTTTTCACCCCTGGCCATACTCAACTCTGCTAGAACCCTCTTTGCCCAGCTCTTTCACGTCTGTCTTCCTTCACACTTTTCTCAATACCTGGAATATGTGGTTCCCATTTTCTCCACCTGTTCTATTTTTGCTTTTCTTTTCAAGTCTAGTCCAAATGCCTTCCCCACTCCCTGGCTTGAGGTGGTCATTCCCGCTCTTGTATCTTCTGTGCCTCCAAAGCATGTGTACACTCCTCTATTACAGCACTTAACATACTGCACTGTGATGATTATTTTTAATAGAAGACTATCTCATCTATCAAATAGCACGGCTCCTCCACTAGGAATTAACAGTTCTCTACTCTGGTTTCAAAGTTCATGTGCATTTGGAAATCACACTTGCTATAGCATCTAATGTTCATCCTTGGAGAAGATGGCTAAAATACGATGAACTCTCGCCCAAGACATAAATCTTCTGCAAATCCTCTACATCAGTGAGAAGATATTGTGGACAATACAAATGTGCTTTAACCAAGTTTCCTGGGAAAAGCAAGCTACCTTACTTTTCTTAAAGGGTTTATGAAGACCGCTCCCAAAAGCAAAAATGCCAGAATTCAAGAGGTTGCAAGAATGCCTCATTTTTTCTTCAAAAGAGTCATTTTATATACAAAAAAAAAAACATCATTGCTATTGAAAAATCCTAATTATCAAGCCGTTACACTTGTCTTTCAGATTCAGAGATGGGCAGATGATTCCTATCCTCAAAAGAGCACAGCAATTAAATGATGGAAAAACCAGGGGTGTCTGAGTGGCTTAGTTGGTTGAGTGTCTGACTCTCAAATTTCAGCTCAGGTCGTAACTGCCTCATCATTGGATTGAGCCCCACGTTGGGCTCCATGCTGAGCATGGAACCTACCTGGGATTCTTGCTTTCCCCCTCTGCCCCTCTCCCCTGCTCAGCTCTCTAAATTAAAAAAAAATAATAAAATTAAAAAAATAAAAGATGGAGAAACCAGCCTATGGAATCTTCTATTTTTTAAAGTTTATTTATTTTGAGAGAGACAGAGCAAGTGGGGGAGGGGCAGACAGAGAGGGACACAGAGAACCCCAAGCAGGCTCCACACTGTCAGCTTGGAGCCCGATGTGGGGATCGAATTCACAAAACCACGACATCATGACCTGAGCAGAAACCAAGAATCAGACACTTAACCCACTGAGCCACCCAGGCGCCCCAAGGAATCTTCCTTCCTTGAACAGAATCCTGTTCTCCTGATCAAGACAACCCCAGCTGCCTTCCTCCAGGAAGACTGGCTTTCCTCCTCCTTTTCCTGACACAAATGCATACACACTTGGTTTTCTCCATTTAACAAGCAAATCTGTTTGCAAACAGGAAGCTGCCAAAGTGGGAGGGTGTGAAACAGGCAAGCCGGAGGACAGTTCTGAAAATGCATCTGTGGAGCAGGAGCTGGATTTAGCCACACTGCTCAGCTTCAGAGATACTACCAAACCCAGGCATCCACTGTAGCACAAGAAAAGCCTTGAGTCCCATCCTCTTGAGCCCTGGTGACAGACTCTAGGCCCTGAAGGCTTTCCTCTCCTTTCCCTGGAGGGCAAGGAGACTTCTGCCAACAAACGTGGATAGTTGGTTGGGGTGGCTACAAAGTGATCCTACTGGTGATAACCAAGTAATTTGATGAAAACCCACATACCACCACCTGCTGCCTCTTCCAAAGCCCTAAAGAGAGCTGGGGGTTCTGCTGTCAGCTCAGTCCCCTTGGAGGAATGGCATCAAAGACCAGATCCAGCTTGGGAACATACCTCTGGCATTTGGAAGAGGTCACCAGCAAGTCAGTGCCCAGAACCACCCGTGGCCTTCCCAGCCTTGGCCAAAGGGGCTGTTAAATGGAAAAGGTGCATTCCTTCACCAGAAACCACGTTCTCCACCAGCCCATAACTGTGTCTGAAAGGAAATGGATCCATTTCATGTCAACAATCACATTCATAATCTATTTGCCTAAGTGACTATTCTAGTAACTCTGAAACTATCCACTAAGGAGCCCAGTGAGTGGCAACAGCAGGTGTAGCTGACACACAGGAAACATAAATTTGATATTCCATTCACAGTAATATGAGATTTCTTGGCAGGCAACTGTGACAAATTCTTTCCTGGGGGTTAATTTGGCCCTCAAATGTCTTCGTGGAGCTGATTACTACAGAAAACATCCAAAAGACAGGACAGACCATACATTTGCCAAGCCTCTGATAGTTTTCTCCCTATTTCTCAATGCTTATTGCCAAGGTGATGGAAAAATCCTCACTGTACAAAGGGAAGAGACCTGCACAAAACCATGGTTTTCGAGTGAAGACTCAGCCTCTCAGAAAGCATGGAACCACTGCTACCCCCCGCAAGGTCTTTTGTGTGTGAGCAGTAAGGGAGATCCACTCTTAAGGCAAAGTTGATGTGATTCAGATTTGGGCGGCTCTGTCCAATTAGTAAATAACTAGAAAATAATCATTTTGATGACAGAGCGTGCCCAGAGAACAGGTGGTGCTGCATCATCCCCCTGCATGTATCCTGTGTAACCAATCTTTTATCTCATTCCTTCTCATGGTCGCATGTGGTCACACGAACTTCTCTCTCTGTGTACATCTGAATGCAATGTACACATCTGTTTGCTTGGATACTTGCAGCTACAAACACCTGCTTTCCTAATTCTTTTTAAGTAACCTCCACAGGCAACGTGGGGCTCGAACCTACAACCCCGAGATCAAGAGTTGAGTGCTCTTCCAACTGAGCCAGCCAGGCACCCCTTCTTTTCGTAACTCTTAAAGGCAGGCAACATATTTGCCTGCATCCCTTAATACTGCAGAGAGGCCAAGGTGATGGCTGAGCTTTGTGTAGATACCATGACGATCTATTATTTAAGTTTCGTCTGCTTATCTTGTAGCTTTTCTCAGGGGCTCCGCTAGACAACTTCAGCTCTAGGGAAGCACACTTTCTAACAGCCAGAGCGAGAAAAACCCTGGCATAGGGGGCTGAGAAGTGATGCACCCACAGGAAGCCAGCTTGTAAGCCAGGGACAGAGAGTGGCAATGGTGTCCCACTGCTCCCTCCACCCACGGCCATGCTGTGCAGAGCCCACGCCATTCCTAGCACTCTCAAGTTGAAAGAATTCACAGTGGAGAATTTCTCTGAGAGGTCTACACTGAATTCCAACTCTCCCTGACAATTAGACGAAAATAAGGCAGCCAAGTACACAGACTACTCGTTGCTTTCTGAGTCCTGGGCTTTCTTCACCTGATAAGTTTTTCCTCTCGGACCCATTACAGACAGCTGATCTTGTGTTTGAATAACGAAGATGAACTTCAGTGACCAAAATTTGTCCAAACTGGTAACAAATCATTTTCAACATTTTGACACATAGTGAATAATTAATTTCTACCATGGAGGTTACCTGCCTGTTCATTTCAATTCATCTCCAAGGATTCCAAATTAGGGAGCGTTGAGTCCCTCCAGTCAAATGTTCTGAAGAAGCAAAGCATGGTGGTTCACTTATTTAAAAATACATGAGGAGCCGTAATGCCACCGAGTCTGATGAGCTAGCAGGTCAGGCCCAAATATCTGCGTAATCAGTGTTGTGACATGCATTCCCCACGTGACTGCATTATACGAGACAGTCCCTCTTGCATCATTTATCACTGTACACAGAGCCCCAGATTGTGTTTATGCGGCGAGATGTACAATTTTTCCAGGTTCAAAGTCAAACAATGGAAAAGAAAAAAGGAAAGACCATCTGTTTTAACTTGATTTCTGCATTTGGGGGGTTTATACCTTCTTTGGACTGTCTCAACTAGCAGGGACATGATTTGAATCCCAGGATCACTGGGCCCTGGCTCTTTTAGTAGTCTCTCAGGTTATAATTCTCCATTCCAGGCTTTTTCAACCTACAAGATAAATTCTTGATTTCCTCCCAGAGGTGGGTCTTAATTCATCTGTTTTTTTAGCCATAACTATAATTCCAGGAGTGAGAAACTCCTAACTTGGAAATAAAGATGGAATTAAAGGACCAGATTTTCCCTTCCGCCTGCAACAGAAAAGTAGGACAAAATACTATATATGAAACAATGGTTTTCAAGACATAGGGCATCAGTTAATGAAGAGAGAGAGAGCCATACAGCTGGCCCAGCTTCCTGCCCACAGCATGGGGAGGGGAGTCTGAGTAAAGGAGACAGAGCTGAGAATCTGGAGAGACCACAGTGGCAGTGTTCAAAGGACAGAGTGCCAGAGAGGACAGAGATGCAAAAAGGGGACACTGCGTGGTGTTCTGAACAGGAAGGCCTGTCCCGTATTTCTAAGTAGAATACAGTTACCTGGTCCATTGGCCAAGTCAACTGGGTAACTGGAAATTCTCTGCCTGTCTCAGTGTTTACAGACAGAAAGGCCACTGGTTAGTAATCAAAGTAATCAGAAAGTGAACCACAGTTGCATTATGAAAAAGTGATGTTTACCTTTTTTTTTTTTTTTTTAAACCATGCAAGGAGTGGATTTTGGTCACATTTGTAAGAAGCATTGTTCCAGGCATAGATAACTGAGTAGATGACTAAAAATCCTAAAAATCCATTTTTCATTCTACAGAAGCAGCAACTGAGGTCCATACCTGAAATATTAAAGTTTATGTTCTGCCCAGTAGGCTCACTGGATAAAATATAGGATGGGAGGCAGCATCTGGGATGTACTTAAAAGTTGTTTCTTTGAAATCCAAGCTTAACTGGGTTTCTTTTTTTTTAATCTGGCAATTCTAGTTCAAACAACGCTACACAGAATAACACTACCAGGTTTGACTCTCTTGAGTCAAAGAAAGGGGAAAAAGAAGGGGCGTCTGGGTGGTTCAGTTGGTTAAGTGTTTGACTCTTGGTTTTGGCTCAGGTCACCATCTTGTGGTTCATGAGTTTGAGCCCCTCAGTCCCTCATCGGGGCTCTGTGCTGGCAGTATGGAGCCCGCTTGGGATTTTCTCCCTCTCCCCACCCCCCTCTCTCTGCCCCTTCCCCACTTGTGCACATGTGCTTTCTCTCTCTCTCTCTCTCTCTCTCTCTCTCTCTCTCTCTCTCTCTCTCTCTTGAAATTAATAAACATTAAAAAAAATGAAAGGGAAGAAAAAGAATACACACTCTGCAGGAACAACTCAGATGGTAACCATGTAACAATGCATGACTCATCTGACATCCAATGGCCACATGAGGAGTAAATGCCTTTCTCCAGATTCTAAGCTCGTTTTCTACAGACTCCACCAATTGTATGTTACTTACTCTCTTCCACTTCCCTGGATCAAGGTTTCTAAAGCTATCCAACTTCATCTAATGACACAAAATCAGAGTTAACCAACAGGATTGGTACCAGGTGAAATGGCAGGTCACCTCTTCAGTGCCTTCCCATCTCCCTCAGAGTATCAGCCAAGGTCCCCATGGTGGCCTCTGAGACCCACTACCATACCTGCTGTTCCTCTGTCACACCAAACACAACCCAGCTCAGGACCTCGTACTTCCTGTTCTTTCTATCTCAAATTCTCTCTGCAGGTATCTCTAGGCACCCTCTCTCTCTCTCTCCTATCAGTTCTTTGTCCTGGGAGGCTTCCTCTTGGCCTCATGCACAGCCTCTCCTCAATAGTTTGTTCCATTCCTCTTCTGACATACAGATTTCCTGGCTTATTTATTATCATTCTCTTTCCTGTCCTAGAATATATAATAGGGCACAAACTTTACTTTGTTCATTGATGTAGCCTCAGAACCTAGACTCAAACCTGACATATATTTGGAATGAACATTTGTTGAGGGCATCAATGGATTGGCCCAAGGTTATTCACCATTGCACCCGGAGTCCCTCCACCTGACAGCAAACTTTCAGCTATGTCCAAATTGATTCGTCAGAACACAGAGCTGGAGACTATTGCCTGAAGCAGACAAGGTGGCTACACTGACTGCATTATTTGAGGATTTGCAGGGCAGGGCTGCCTGACCCCCAAATAGAGAGCCTCTGTCCACCGTTTCATGGTAATTTTTTATTCCTTGACTCTTAAAAGCTTCTCTTTGAAAAAGTCTCCAGTGTCCATGTTCTTGGGAGGCAATTAAATCTCATTTTCTCAACACTTTCAGTGTCAGGCTGATATGAGCAGATCACAGAGATTTTGCGGAAGCTGAATGAGGGCAGAGGTGAGGAAAAACAGTTGGAGGATTCCTGAGAGGGACCGGAACGTCCGAAGGTCCCAGTGTCTGGCCAAAGGGAGGTGGTCTGTCACCAGTTGATCCACTCTTTGAAGCTCTTTCCTCCCCTATCACCTATCCAAGCAGAGAAGGTAGTGATAAGGAAGCATTTCTTTGGGGGCACCTGGGCAGAAAGTCAGTTGAGCATCTGACTTCAGCTCAGGTCACCAACTTGCTGTTCCTGAGTTCAAGCCCCACATCAGGCTCGCTGCTGTCAGCACAAAGCCTGCCTGGGATCCTCTCTCTCCCTCTCTTTGCTCGTCCCCCACTTGTATTCTCTCAAAAATAAACACTTAAAAAAAAAAAAAAGCAAGCATTTCTTTGGCATCCAATGACATTATTTCCATATATCCATGACAAAGCACAGAATGTGCTCTGATGAATCACTGATGCTCTTTCCATCCCAACCCCCTGCTACCATTGTATCCCCTTTCCAGCCACAGGAGTGAGCAGGTAACTCAGGGTAAACTGCCAGAGTAACATATCCTTCTAGGTACACTGCTTAGTTCAAGGGTGAACACATGACCTAAACGAGGCCACCAAGGGTGCTTTTCAGACTATGAATACTTGAGAAGAGAGACACACATTCTTTTCTCCAGGATGGACAGTGTTAGGGATGCTATGGGCCTGGAGCCATTCGTAGGCCTCCCTGCCCCCAAAGAGAGAATCTGCCTCAATGTGTAACAGAGGACAGTAGAGCCAACCAAGGGAAGCCAAGTCCTGATGATATCATCTAAATCTTCAGATCAACTCGGACTGAAGCCAACCCTGTCAACTAGACTATTCGGTTACATGAGCAAATAAATTTCCCTCTTTGTAGGCTTATTTGAGTTGGGTTTCTAGCATTTGAAACTGAATGAACACCATTAACACACCTCATTACTACCCACAGGCCTCACATATTTGTCAGTATCAGAGAAGCATTGGTCTGTCAAATGAGCTGACTGCTATGCTGTCTACAAGAGAATGTACGTAACATATAATATACACAGGTTAAAAGAATATATCTGCATACCAAAGAGATTTCATGGCTCTCCAGATTTGCTCAGCCCTATTTCTTTCTACAATGAAAACCAAGATAAACCTCCCAGAGTCCCAGAATCTTATTTTTGGTCCGTAATCATACCCAAATAACTCAGCTAAAAAGCCTAAGAAACATCCCTAGAGAGTGGACACAAGACAGTTTATAAGGTCACATCTCACCCAGTTAAACCATGCCACATACTTAGTGTATCAGGAGAGTGGTTTAGAGCCACTGTCCCCGATGCCAGTACCGTGGCCTTAAGGAATGAAAACTAGCCATGGCTGCTTGCTCAGAGTGCTAAGCTACCTCCCAGCCTAAAAATACTCACCCAAGATGACCAAATTTTTTGTCAAACATGTACAAGAAAAACAACCGTTGATTCAGAGAACACTATGTATTTAAGTATGTCCATAAACATCATCTCACTGGGGCTTTCTGAACAAGCTGGAAGTAATATTGCTCTTACCTTCCAAATGAAACAACTGAGGCATGTGGAAACATTGCCACTTGCACAAAGATCACACAGCTAGTGGCAGACCCAGGACATAAACTCAGGTAATTTAATTTAAGGATTCATACTCCTCTCATTCTGCTTCCAAGTTTTCCCAAGAGATAGCTCCTAGGGTACCAGACATCAAAAAACAAAAAATAAAAAAAAACACAAAAACCAGGGGTGCCTGTGTGGCTCAGTCAGTTACAACTCTTGGTTTTGCATCAGGTCGTGATCTCACGTTTTCGTGGGTTTGAGCCCCACATCAGGCTCCACAATGACCGTGCAAAACCTGCTTGGGATTCTCTGTCTCCCTCTCTCTCTGCCCCTCCCCTACTCAAACTGTCTCTGTCTCTCTCAAAATAAGCTTAACCCCCCCCCCAAAACACACACACACACACACACACACGCAAAAAGATTTTCAACATAAATTAGAAGTGCAGATGAAAAGTATACACTCTAAGAAAGAACAAAAATTAGCCTACAGTTTTCAAAAATCAGTTTCAGTCCTGTTCATACATTATGAATTTATTATGAACTTTTAATTATTTTCCATTTGTGTTAAGACTTTGTTATGGTAGCTAACACCTTCCATAAGTAAGTTTCCATTTTGTTAGTATGTTAATTGTGCGAATTAACTATTTCAGTAACAGTAATTGTGCCAGGAACAACCAGATGGCTAAAGAGAATGGTCTAGCCCAAGGAACCTGAGCTTTGAGATCAGATACACTTATAGATAGTTTCAGATAACAGCCACCCCTATCTGTGTGACCTTGGCCAAGTTCCTTAGCAGCTCTGAGGCCCATTATTTTAATTAAGAATGGGTAAATATTTACCATTTAGAATTACTATGAAAATTAAATGAGCACACAAACATGTAAATGTTCAGCGAATGAGTTCTTTCCCTTTTTTTTAATGTCTGTTTATTTTTGAGAGAAAGAGAGAGACAGAGACAGACAGAGAGCATGAGCAGGGGAGGGGCAGAGAGAGAGGGAGACACAGAATCCAAGGCAGACTCCAGGCTCTGAGCTGTCAGCACAGAGCCCCACGCAGGGCTCAAATCCACAAACAGCAAGAACACAACCTGAGCCAAAGACGGAGGCTTAACTGACTCAGCCACCCAGGTACCCCAAATGAGTTCTTTCCCTTTGAAGATAACCAATATGTTTCATCATTTATAGTCAACAGTCTATGTGACAAACAACAGCGCAAGCAATATTTTGATTTTACATCCTGTCATCATATCTACTAATAAAAGGCACAGCTCCAGATGCAAGCTAACAGTTATTTTACTACCACATCACCCCTGAAAGGGAAAGGCAAACACTTGTGAAAAAACAGGAACATGTGGTCTGCTATTACAAGGGAGGAATATCCATACAAAATAACTGCTTGTCTCTTGAGTTGACAAGATATTCCATATGTGTTTTGGCAATTGCATTTTTTTTTTTTTTACAGCTCCTCTAAAATTTTGGCTGGCTAAGAGCCTCTCTTCTGGTTTTAATTTGGAAACCATCCAGAATTTATGTAGAGAACTTGGCCAAACGGAATGATAGGTAAAGGTATTTTGAAGAAATCAGAGGAACAATGGACTTGATTATAGATAGTTTCTACTTAACCATTTATTTTCAGCGTTGGTAGGTTATGGACACACAGCAATCTTGAATTAGTAGCTACAAAGCTGATGGGATACAAAATTATAACTATTTACTTTGCTAAGAAAAATGATTCATTTTATATTTTATCAAAGTACACTAATTTAAAACAATGTAGCATACATGTTTACCGAGAGTTCTGTTGTCACAGAATTCTTATTCTACGGTGAAATTTACAATTGACCTAGAAGAATCTTCAGAGATTTCATCAAGCCTACACATACTGAAAGACTCACATCTTCATTTCTTGCATACATGTATACATATTCATAGACTAAGGATGTTTATATTTAATATATATCAGGCATATACATTACTAGATAGAAGGTACTGTTGACACTTATAAAGTATTTCAATTCATCTCTGATTGCTAAAAACATCTGACATCCACCAACAGTAAAAAAAAAAAAACCAAAACAAAAGTCAGCATTTCTCAGTGCAGTCTTGAGTTAGCTTCATGGTTTTAAACATATATCCTATTTAGAGTTTAAATTTGCTTACTTTCAGAAACCCAAATATTTTGTTAAAGATACTGGCTCCAAGTTTAAAAACAGAAAACGCACTATCACAAACTGGTTTAATTGGCTACCTATGCACAGTTATCAAGAATATACCAACATCAATAGTTAAAACATGCTAAAAAGCTCTTTCATCAGTTACTGGGTTTCAAACCTCTTTATAGAGTCCTGGTTCAGAAACGAAGTCTTTAAGATTCCTCATGTCCAAATCAGCCATCCTGGCCACTCACTCATTTCTATACTGCTGCACAATAAACACACAATCTAAAATAAAACACCAAAGTGAAATGCCATTCAATAATCCTGGGTCTTGTCATTCATGGTGGACTTGTTCACTTATGGCAGGCTCACGGCCGAGGCCAGCACTGCCCACCCATATCTATCTGTGGTAAGCTCACCAACTGCCCTCATCTCTGCAGCTGACACCATGGTCAACCTAATTAGTCTTGGCCCTATCAGGCATATGATTTCATACCAACCAACAGCACCAAGTCCTACCAAGACAGAACACAAACTTGATATCTCAGCAGTGAGTCTTCTGAGTCCTTGAGTAGCTGTCCCTAGGCCCGCCCCCCCGCCCCCCACCTAAAGGCAGTTCTAACTGACTGCTCTTAGTCTGTGCAAGATTTATACCGAATGGATCATCCTCACAGCTGGCAGCCTAAGTCTAGCAAAGCTGTTTAACATGTCAAGTTCAGCCTAGTATTAACAAAAACAACAGTCTGTCTAGATTTCCAACATGAATCAGGCACGAAAGTAGAGGTCTGGGTGAAGCTGATGAATAAAGGATATTGACCCAAGGCAGACTGTACAGAAAAGAAACAGAAAAGAAGTTACAAGTATGCATGGCAAGTATGACCAACACCATACAACTGGTCGCACTTGTCCCAGGTTTGATGCAACTGGTTTATGAAGGCCTCCTACTTACCTTCAAGCTTTGGGGAATGAAAATCAAATTAGGAACTAAATTCCATTTTCATTTACTCATCGTACCACTTCATTGGGGCTATTTACTGCCGTTACTCATCTATAAAATGCAAACTGTTATGGTCTCCTTGTTCTCTTACGGTAACACTTGTGAATCCATCAACCACAGAGTCAAGTATGAATTTAGTAGGGTCTTATAAGCTCTTTCCTGATATTCTATACGTAAGTATCTCCAACCAAGAAAACATGCTTGAAATACAACATTTAAACTAATTTCTATTCCCTGTCCCTGAAGCCAACCTCTTCCTAAATAGCTTTAACCATTTCTGCAGACCATTTTTGTAGATGTTTTGTTTCTCCATCCACTACTTTATAATAATCATGGGGAAGAACTTCATCTTTCTCTATGAGGATAAACTTGGGCCTTGCATCTTTTTAAAAAAGCACTGTTGAAATTAATGTTCACTTAGAAAATTTGGAAAACACAAAGGATAAAAAAATAAAATTAAATCACTACAGTCCCCAACCCAGAGATAATCACTGTTAACATTTTGGTAGACATTCTTTAAGTGATTGAGACATAGCTTTGAGAAAGAGGAAGAGAGAGATCATAATTAATTACAAGATGCTATCAAATATGATTTATCCTTATAATAAATTATCAGAGTGGAACACATAAGATGTATCTTTTTGTCAAAAAGATTTAACAATGGAAAATAATTTGTCTTAAAGAAACAGGCCAATCTTATTTTCCATGCAACATCACACAGAACGTAACTCTTTTGTAACCCATTTTCTCAATTAAATGTTATGAACATTTTTCCATGTAAAAAATTATGCTACAGGTCAGAAATTCTAGAATTTCCAGGATTTCTACAGCATCATTTAAATGGCCATATAATGTTCAGCTTGGGGGGTAGAAAGAGCTAAATACAATCTTTTGAAGGCCTGTTGTAGGATTTTTACCAGATGGCTTAAATGTATACAATATGTTTAGTGCACTTGTGAAATCAGACACCTGAGACAAGAAAGTTATGTTCATCCTAACCAAGGACATTATTGCAAAGATAAAATTAATTTTTTGAATGATCCTTAGGAGTTAAAACTGCTCTATGAATGTAATATAGAAAGCACTTTCCTAGGTGTCCATCAATAGATGAATGGATCAAATTGATATATATATATATATACACAATGAAATATTATGCAACCATAAAAAAGAATGAAATCTTGCCATTTGCAATAACATGATGGATCTTTGAGGGCATTAGGTTAGATAAAGTAAGTCATAAAAACAAATACTGTATGAACTCTCTTACATAAAGTATCTAAAAAAAAATAGAGAACAGATTGGTGTTTGCCAGAGACAGGGGTGGGGGCAGTGGAAAACGGTTGTCCCAACAAGGCAGAACTATTTTTAAAACCTCATAATAGCTGAGCAACCGACTTGTTAAATGAGATTCTCTAGGGACATACCTTTCACATGGTGCAGATAAGAAAAGCATTAGTTCATATTTGGCCTGAGGTTCTTAATACCTTTAACATGTCCTGATAACCAGAAAATATCTCTTGGAGAGCCGACCGTTATTTCAGGGTAACCAGAGGGCAGTGAGTTTTGAAGGCATGCTGCTGGCCTTGCAAATCATTTATTTAGAATGTACCTTCCCACGGTGCCTTTGCTTTAGGTGATTATGATCGACTCAAATGAGTAGCTCAGAGATCAGAAGGAAGAAAAGGATACGAAAAATCCAAGAACACCCTTTGAATGGTAACTTAGCAATACCACTCCCCATTGGAGGCCAATTCAGGAGCCTTACTATGGAAGCCTTTTTTTAAGGTTAAGAAAATCAAGCACCCTTACTCCAGCATCTTACAAAATTGCCCCTTTCCCTTACCTTGTTCTGCACAGATGCCCAGGAAAGCCAACAGTCTCCATGAAGGAAGGTATGATTAGTGACAGAACTCAGCCCTCCATAGCTGTCACAGACCTCCAGAATGGGAAATGTCTCAGAGCTTCACCTGCTTTCCCCCAGCGGATGAACACAACATTGTGAGGACCAATCAATTACCTTCATCACTAGGAGTGAGCTTTAGAGGAAAAGAAGTTACAAAAGGGCAACCCATAGGGTGTGTGGGAGGAAGTTTTACCTCTTTGCCTTGGTGGGAGGTAGGGCTGCTCATTCAATTTATTGCTCAAATCAACACACTTTCAAGAGTGAAAAGGTGAACTATCAACAACTACCTATGGTTACCTTAGTGTTAAGACCTGCCTTCATGCGTATGAGTCTCACAAATTTAACTTTGTATGGAAGAATTCAGACACAAAAGAATACATACCCAATTCTAGTTGAATGAAGTTCAGAAACACGCAAAACTTCTCCATGGTGTTAACAAGGCAGGGTAGAGTTTTCCTTAGGGGATGGCATAAGAAGGTGAGGGGAAGGAAGGGTAACACGAGGGATTCTGGTAATTCTGATCATCAATTTCTCAAACTGGGTGGGGTATAGACTTTGGTAATTCATCGAGCTGTTATGGTATGTGCACTTTTCTGTTTGTCCTACTTCATTTTAGAAATTTAAAAGGAAGCCTTCGGATTTGATTGTACATGTAATGTGTACATATGTGTATATACACCTATTCCTATAGTTACAGTTGTAACCAGCGATCGCCATAGATACAGCTTTCTTTCAGGTTTACTTTAGGATCTGCTATGTCACTTTTCTCCTTGCCTGTGGGGTTGGGAAGGGACAGGTAAAGCAGCTGTGGCCCAGAATCAATTCAGGGTATCCTTTTGAACACACAGAGAGCGAGCTTGGTTCCAGATCAACTGATTTATTACATTTTAACAACGCAGATCTTAATAGCACTGTAAATGTCTGTAAATTAACTAATGAGCAAATACAAACAGTGTCACCTAAGTCTCACCACAGTGTGGCTCTATTTCTCAGGCAAAGAAAGACCTAGAAAGAGGAGGTCCCCGGTCAAAGGTGACACCAGGATTTGGCACCAGGTATAATGGGTTCTAAGCCTATGCTCTTTACCATGAAGCCTCGTGATTCTGGATTTACATATAATGCTACAGTTCAGAAAACTAAACCTTCAACCTAGAGAACCAAGAGAGGTCAGCACAACCTAGGAGGTCTATTCTTAGTATGCTGTGGGCAGGTGACAGTCCCCACAGACACCAGGTACCTTGGCCACCAGAGACGCCGATACCCGCCTGTGTGAGCAAGGCCCCTCTGGGCCAGGCTTCACAGTCCTTGGAGGTAGGCACATGGGTCAAGTCTGCACCACCTCTGACCCCCTCCAGGGGGTGGTCCCTGGGGCTCTCACTCCAGAGCGGGTGGTCCAGGCCCACTGTGCTCTGTGGTCTCTGTGCTTCTCAGGGCTCCTAATGCTGTCACCCACCCCCTCACTCCCACAGAAGCCGACCAAAGCCCCGGCTGCCTGCGTGAGAACCGCATGGAGAAAATCCCTCTCCCCAAAATCGATGCACAGAGAAATCTCTTGTTTAACACAAAGTTGAACTACTAAAGATCAATCTACCACCTGAAGTCCTTCGGCCAGGATAGCACATTTTAGCACTATCGAATCTTTAGTGACCTACTTGTTAACCCCTTTGACCCCAAGCCCCAATTTTCTGACTGTGCTATTGCCAAACACCATTCACAGAGTTGACAACTTATGTTCTCAACAGTAAAGCTATCAGAGTTACAAGTTCCTCTCACTGTTGCTACACTAAGGTACAGTACCCTTGGCAGCCATCAAGTCTGTGGATGAATGACAGTTTCTAATTACATAAACCTGTCACCTTTGCTTTGACCCCTCCTAAATGATCTATACATCTCTGAAAAAACAAGTATTTTCAAAAAAGGTATTTCAACAGTTTCTGTAAACACTGTCTCGCATTTTCATTAAGGCTACTTTTTTCCTCTAAACCTACTTTGTTGAGAGTTTTTATCATGAACAGATGTTGCATTTTTGTCAAATGCTTTTTCTGCATGTATTGAGATGTTCGTATGATTCTTATCCTTTCTCTTACTGATGTGATGTATCACATCGATTGATTTGCCAATACTGAACCACTCTTGCATCCCTGGAATAAATCCACGTGATCGCAGTGAATGATTGTTTTCAATGTATTATTGGTTTCAGTTTGCTAATATTTTGTTGAGGATTTTCACATCTATGCTCATCAGAGATATTAGCCTATAGTTCTCTTTTCCTTGTAGTGTTTTTATCTGGTTTTGGTATCAGGGTAATGCCTGCCTCATGGAATGAATCTGGAAGCTTTCCTTCCTCTTCAGTTTTTTTTGAATAGTTGGAGAATAATAGGTATTAACTCTTCTTTCAATGTTTGGTAGAATTCAGCTGTCAAGCCATCTGGTACTGAACTTGTGTTTGTTGGGAGTTTGATCACTGATTCAATTTTATTGCTACTCAAAGCTACTTTAATCTTTTAAAGGATCATTCTTTTTAAAGTCCCAAGTTGAGGATTTTATCTTGATGGGACACTAGAGAATGAATCGAGATAATTATACAGATATTATATTTGATATATCAGGCTCTTGACAGATCACAGAATCAAACGTATTATGTTCCCTTCCCTTGATATATTAACTCCAATTTTTCTGCAGATACTATTCCTTCCCCTATTACAATAGTATTCATACACTGTATCAGGCTTAGTTTCTTCACCAAGGAAAGAAAAGAGATTGGTTTGTGTTTTTGGCCATGCAAGCATTACTCTTCTGGGTTTCCAAGTCTATAAAAGGGACTGAAGGAGGAAGGTGCCTAAGTGTTCTTTCCTGTGGGATGAGTTATCTATTGGTGAAAGGCAAAAATCTCCCTAGGACTCTAGACTCAGATCATCTGTGATCTCACTAACAACAGTGAGCCCAAACACTGGGGCTAAATCCCTCATACATGTTCATGTATAGAACTGAGGGGTGGAGAGAGGCAGGGGTGGGGGTTGGGGACTAGAGATATCCAAAGGCAGAGAAAGAGCTGCTTCTGAGAGAGATCACTAATGGCAGTCCCAGACCCCATGTGATGCACCGAAGTTTCTGTCTGTCTCAGAGTTTTAAAAACCTGAGTTTGTGATCAACAAATAGGAAATCAGAAGATTTCATGTCATATTCTGCATTTACAGTGCCTCTTGAATCTCTCTGGTCTCAAGTGCCTTCTCAGCAACAACCATCTGGAGCAGAGTGGCAAGTGTTCCCTGTAGGTGGGTCACCAGTCTTCCATTTTCCTATGGTCCCCACTGCACTCCTAGGGTTTCTTACACTGGCCTGTCTCACTCCTGTGTCATCCAGCTGACCATGTGACCTCTGCCCTGGAGGGAGAGGAGCTCAGGGGTTGAGTTGCAGAGCTTGTGATAAAGTCCCACCGCTTTACCAACAAGCAAGTGCAATGGCTCTCAGGGAGGCAGAAGCCAGAGGAAGACCCTAGAGGTGAAAACCGTGACTGTGCCCACTGAGGGACAGAACATGCCACAAAAGGTGCCAGCCACAGAACACGGAAGGGGTTAGAAGGTGCACCACTCCCCATGCACCTGGCTACTTTCTGACTTTTAACCTGAATGAGTGCGGTCCCCAAAAGGCCCGTGCAGGGTGTTTCAAGTGCATGCACTGCTCTGGACCAGAGTAAGTCCAGCTTTCAGAATTACTCAAGCGGGTCAAGAGCAGACTAGAAGAACACTTCAGACCACATCTGCATCCCTCCAGAGTCCCTGGAAAAGTCCTCAGTGCTCCGTGTCTGAGTCCCTGAATGACAACACAGGTGGACAGAGTCTCGCTTTCCCTCATTCAGGCCAGACAGCCACAGGGGACAGGCCCCAGTGGGACAGATATGAACTCCTCTGCAAGGCAAGCTGTCCCCAAGATAAATCACTCGGCTAACCAGAGGAGATGCAACAGGCGGGATCCTCCAAGTGAACCACGTCCGTGTTGGGCACCACACAGAGCGGCCAGATAGGATTTCTAGGATCTCTGACAAACGTGGGGCTCCAGCTACAGAGGAAAGACTTAGCAGAACTCCTGCCTGTGTCACTGGCAGCCCATCAGTCACTGAGCCCGGCCTGGATTCTATCACCAGCTCAAATTTTATGCTCCGCCAGTCTTTCTGGGTTTGCCTGTCAGTCAGCAGAGAGCCCGGCCTGACATTCAGAAATGCTCACTGTCGAACTACCTCTGTGCTTTGCATTATGCAGCAGCTGTTGGAGATAAAAGGGCCCCGGATGGGTTCCATTTCGAAGTTTCATTTTTAAAGAAACTATCACAAACACAGCAGTGCTCCAGGAGCTACATCTGAGAAAAAAACAAACAAAAATATCATCTCTGCATTAGAAGTACCTTCCCATTATCCATCCACTGCTGGAGGTAAGGGCTTGAGCTAGATCCTCATGTTTGTGACCAACATGAAAAGTCACACCTTGATATGTGCACAGCTATGAGGGTAAACAGTAGTTTCTCACCATCAGAACTTAAAGCCCCCTGCTTTATGCATTTGAGCAAAACTTCTTGTTTTTCCTCCAAAAATTATCTCAATGACACAATCCTTGGAGAACACCTGTTTTCTAGCCCAGGGGTGCTGAAACTCTGGGGAGCTTGGAAAATCCCAATGCCAAAGCTGCACCCCACACCATAGCGGTTAAACCAGGGCTTCTGAGACCCAGACAACAGTATTTTCTACAATTTCTCATGACTAGCAGGCTACTAGCAGTCTGCCTCTCCCTCCCTTTCAAATTCCAAATTTATTTCCATTAATCTCTCAAAATTGGCTTTCAAAATCAATTTCTCTCCCTCATGTTATTGCCCTACCTGGTTGCTACATTATTTGGAAATTAGCTTGACTTGCAAAAACACAGAATCAGCCCATCTTTGGTTGGTGCAAGCCCCAGAGATTCAAAGATGAGCTTTTCTATACAGCATCGTTTCAGGATCAAATTAGTTTGCAGCTTCAGCTAAGGATCTCATGCAATGAAGACAAGAATTCGTCCGCTGAAATCACAGTTCGCTTCACAGGATAACACCCCAAAGAGACACTAAAGAGAAAATCAGCTCAGCAGCCAAAGTGAGGATGGAAAAAAACCAAGGTTTCTCCCAACCCCCACCCTGCACCCCAGGCTTAAAAAAAACAATCTGTAATGTGGGCCCCCTTAACTGCCTGCGAAGTTGGAAAATAAAAATCAATTGTGTCTCTCTCTGACCACTGGACCCAGATTACTACGTGCTCTGATGTGCCCATGTCTCTTTTGAGCTCTGTAGAAAATATCTTAATGTGGAACAACAGTAAAAACTCTGTGTGTGTTGTAATGCGTTTATTGTCCACAGTCTCAGCCCATTGTAGGGTCGCCACGGTGCTCACATAAAGGGATGTTTTGCTCTGGGTAGGGGATACTGCCTTGCGGTGTTCAACGTGTGGCCTTCCACATTCCCAACGTGGCAAAGGAGGATAATAACACTTCAACTGATTTTCCAAAGTCACAGGAAAATGGAGAGGTAACCTGCACCACAAGAAGTAAGACAAAGGCACAAATTTTGGAATTAGTAAGAGTCTGGCCCTGCCAGTTACTAGGAGCTGATCTGTGGGTCTCAGTTTCCTCATCTGAAAAGGGGATTGCAACATCTATCGCTAGGGGTTGCTATGTGTAGTAGGAGATACTACACTGAACACCTAACATAGTCTCTAGCACATGTCTAGCACATTTAGCAATGTCTCTTGCTCTGTAGTGGTGTCTTTCCCTGGGATAGATGAGGAAACCATCAAGGAAAAGCCATATGGTGTGCTCCAAGGATCCAAGATAGTGAGCTTGCCTGGTTTGGAATTCAAGCTTATCATCCTGTACCAGTGGCCAACAGAGGCTCGGAGAACAGCCAGACTGGAAATGTGCCACACCTAAAATATGTAATGGAGAATTCCTAATCCTGAGTCCTACCAATCACCTCATGTTAAAGGTCTCATATTGTACCTCAACCGTAATTGGTTTGAATGGGCTCATTATTAAATTCTCAAAATATGTAACTGCTTCCCTCCCTATGAACCACACATTTTTCTTCTTTTCTCCTTCTGTTTTTATTATATGGTTCCTTCTTCCCAGAACCAGCTTAAAGAATGGTGCATTTTCACATGTGCTATGCAGGTTCTCATCATGGTTCCTGTCATCTTTAGAACAATGCTGCCACAGAAAGAAAACCATCACATTGACGGGAAGGTTAGTGGGTATGGAGAAAGTTCACTTGATATTTATGCTAAACTTCTGAAAACAAGCAATGACTATGATACAATATTCCCGTTTTCTTTTGTTCCTGGAGAGTTTCAGTCCCTTGAGTCAGGTCAGCTATTAGGTTCTACCTGTTAATACCCACCTAGCAGAATCGTTTCCTGAAAACACGTAAGCAACTGCAAAACCACACAGTCCGAGGCAAATGCCGCCAGGATCCCCCCTCTTGATGGAGATGGCTCCCTATGGTAGAGGTCAGGTGTTACCAGCCACCCACCCAGGGTCCTTAAAAGAGCCTGTTTTCAGTTTCTGACTGTAGGCAACATTTTTCCCACCACCACCGCTACATGTTGTGCAATTCACTGCTCTTGCACAGTCCTGAAACATACTTGGGCAACAACTGCATCTATATATATGGTTTTATGTTTTCCTTCTATTCTCAACATAGGACACAATTATAAATTCTCTTTGCTTCACTTTCATCCAGTTGGGTTTCTGACTATAGCAGATGCTGTCGGCAGCCGGCTCCTATCCCCTCAACACCATCCCAGTGGAGGCTGAGATTTTGCCTAAGAAACTCACCTCGCCACAGGAGCCTGCTAAGGCCTCATGTGGAAAAGACTAGGAGTATCATGGAGTTAATGATCCAGGGAGAAGTCTTCCAACAAGACAGAAGGGAAATTAGTGAATAATTATCCAATTCCTCAGCTCTCAGAATACCTGAGTCCTGTGCTATGCAGTATCTGAGGCCCTAAGCAGGACAGAGTCCCAGCTGCCCACAGGGGTAACCTGCTGTTCATTCTCCCTGGGTTGTCTTCCTGGCCATGTCTGCTAGTTCCCCACCCCCTGCCAACACTCCCTGCGATCACCTTCCCAAGGAACAACTTGTACTCCAACCTCGCCAAGACATGCTTGTGAGTCAATCTAACCTAAGACAATGACACGTGCAATGAGACCAAAAAGGTTCCCCAATGCAATGAGACGAAGGGTCTTCATTCCTTTATTCAACAGAGAGGGTTTTAGTTTTGTTCTGTTTTTTGAGCCTGGCCCTGTGCTAGGTTCTAGAGCTGCAACAGTTAACAAGGCAGACACCCTTTTTCTCATCAAATTTATAGTCTAACAGAGGAGATGGTCCTCTAACAAGTTAGAATCTAATTGATGGAGGCTATCAAGACCATGTGCAGAACACAACCAGAGTGTATAAGGAGACCTATCTACGTCTGTGAGAAGAGTTCCCTTTGGGAAGCAGCTTTCAGCCAAAGGCTAAAGGGTGGATAGGAGTGAACAAGGTAAAGAGTGCGCAAAATACTGTCCCAGGCAGAGGAAACCGCATTTATAAAAGCCTTGAGGCTTAAAGAAACAGTGCTGCACAGAGATAACAAATGGGACCAGAGTACTATCAACAAGCCTGGCCCCCTCTTCTAATCCCTTATGAGTCATCAAATTGTTCCAAGCATCCTAAGAAACTGAAAGGACTACGTAATTCCACCTGGGAGTTAAAAGAAAAACTTGACACACTATTACTTAACTCCTTTAATGGCTAATCAATTCTACCTGTTTGGTCCAGCCCTCAAAAATTTAGTTACATTTAGGGACACCTGGGTGGCTCAGTCGGTTAAGCCACTCAGTCGGTTAATCTCTTTGTTTTCAGCTCAGGTCATGATCTTGCTGTTTGTGAGTTCAAGCCCCACATCGGGCTCTGGGATGGCAGCGTGGAGCCTACTTGGGATTTTCTCCCACCACCCCCCCCCCCCAACCTGTCCCCTGCTCATGCAGTCCCTGTCTCTCTCAAAATAAGTAAAAGTAACCAATTCTTTTTAAAGTTTAAATTGCATCTAGAACCAGGAAATCTCAGGGCTCCTGCATGGCTCACTTGGTTGAGTGCCCAACTCTTGATTTTGGCTCACATCATTATCCCAGGGTCATGGGATCGAGCCTCACATTGGGCTCCATACTGAACATGGAGCCTGTTTAAGTTTCTCTTTCCCCAACCCCCCTTGCCCCCTCCCCTGCTCACATCCTCTCTCCCCCTCTGCCCCTCTCCCCCAATCTTGAGAACATGCTGTCTTGCTCTCTAAAATAAAGTTTAAAAACAGGAAATGTTGACATTATTCGAAAGTAAAATTAGTTGGCTAATGAAAAGTACCCTCAGCGGAGGCATACCAGGTCAGAACAGTTGGACTTCTAGTGCTTTGTTAGAAGAGTTGTTTGAGAACTATTCTTAAATCTTTGATACTGTGGTCGCAAAGAGACGTGGGTGGTTAAGGAGGGATGAGAGACAAGGGGAATGATTAACTTATTTTCCTTCTGGTCCCAAAGATGACCACGCACCCATAATGAGAAATTCACTAGAAGGATTCATGGGACTCAGCATATACTTGTACTCTAGTCCAGGATTTATTACAGCCACACAGTAAAAACACACAGTTGGATCATAAAAGGAAAAGACAGAGGCAGAGAAATCAATGCCAGGCTTCCTTTTATCTCTCCCTCTTCTGAGGGGATACACATGAGTGTGATTCTTTCTTGGGCAACTAACAGTGCAATAATATGTGTAACTTCTTCCCAGGGATCCCAGTAGAGACTCAGTACCCACTGTGTTTACTGGGGTATGGTCACACAGCACCCTCTGCCTAGCCATGTACTATTCTAGATTCCCAGAAGTAGACAAGTGTTCTGTATAATCACGTTGTTTGTGCAGTCTAGACACCTCAGACCACTCTTACCCCTTAGAGAATGTTAAATGCCAAATTCACATGCCAGCCCCAGGCCAGACTTGCAAGTAGGTCCTTCTAAAGAAGGCCAGAGGTCTGCTGTGTTCATTCTTTTCTGAACACCTACCACCCCGGGGGAATGAGAAGTTGTGAAGATGAATGGACTAAATTTTCTTTTATTTTCACTATCATAAGATCCACAAATAAAGATAAGCAACTTAGTAGAAAGTTTTATATAAATTCTCTTCTGCAGAAACTTGGTCCCTTGAATGGTTTGGAGAAGTCAGTGTTATGTAGTTCAGATAGGGGTGCCTGGGTGGCTCAATCAGTTAAGCATCCGACTTTGGCTCAGGTCATGATCTCATGGTTCGTGAGTTCGAGCCTCGCATCAGACTCTGTGCTGACAGCTCAGAGCCTGGAGCCTGCTTTGGATTCTGTGTCTCCCTCTCTCTCTGCCCCTCCCCTGCTCACATTCATTCTCTGTCTCTCAAAAATAAACATTAAAAAACAAGCAGCTCAGATTAAGGCACCCCCAATTATGCAGACATTGAAGCCAGTCGTGGCCCAGCCAGAAGAACAAGCTCACCAAAAAACTTATTTTGTAAGTTTCAAACAGACAGTGCAAATAAGCTATACTTAGTGACTGTTTTCCTTTGAAAAGCACATTAGATCACCTCTTCGGGCTCTCACAGTGAGACTTTGCTTGGAATAAAAGTACAGATTTCCAGCAATAAAGCCAACTCATCTAGTGACATAAAATCCATTTACCACAAACATAAACTGTGTTTTCAGCAATAACTTACATACCTGAAATGAGAGAAACTGCAAACTGATCAGCAAACCCTAAATAAATGGCCCTCTTCATTGTAACTCTTTTATAGCCAAAGTGACCTTTCTTAATGCCAAGGCAGTATATTTATAGGATCCTATTTTCTCATATAATTCACTGTCACATTACATTTTCATAAATATTTCTGAAAGGTAAAACAGCTGCATCTGATAATAACCCATAAATACTAAACTGTATCCTTGAAAGAGCAATGTATAAACATTAAATAAAATTTTACAAAGAGAATCATTCACAATTTTCACACAAAATACCTATTTTGTCTGCATAGTACCTTTAGGCCTCTATGTATATTTTATGAAAATTATAATCCTATTGTAGATCTATTTTCAGATGTTTAAACATATGTAGGATAGTTCTAATACATGTCTGTTAAAAACTATTCATTTTAAACAATTATATGCATTGGTTAAAATCAAGTAGTCAAAGAGCACCTGGGTGGCTCAGTCAGTTAAGCCTCCAACTTCAGCTTAGGTCAGGATCTCACAGCTCGTGGGTTCGAGCCCCACATCGGGCTCTGTGAAGACAGCTTGAAGCCTAAAGCCTACTTCAGATTCTCTGTCTCCCTCTCTTTCTGCCCCTCCCCTGCTCACGCTCTGTTTCTCTCTCTCAAAAAAAAAAACATTAAAAATAAACTAAAAATAAAGGAGGGATTTATAATAAAATGTTACAGCCCCTACCTTATCATATCGCAGCTGTTTTTAATTCCCCAGTAGCAGCCATTTTTATTTGTGTTGTTTTAAATTTTTCTGATGATCTCCATTTCAGTAAATATCATTTTAGATATTATCTATTAAGTATTTTAGATTTTTTCTGTGTCATGAGACACTTTGTCTCTCCATTCATTGTCCACCTGTTACAGGTAATACTTTACTTGCTCTCCTGAGAATGAACAGTTCTAGTACCTTTATCCTCCCCCTCCACTTCTCTCAGCTTCTGATTCTGAACTGCTGTTGTTTATATGTATGCTTCTACGTGTAAGATTGAGACCTTTCACATGAGGTTCTGTAGCCACGACTGTGTTCCATGCTTTGTCTATAATTCTAAAAGTTGAAATCAATACAGTTATCTATATAATGATGACTCCATAAATACTGTTCACTCTTAGAGCTAAATGATACAGCATGATTATATCTCCTTTCTGTAAGGCTTTTTATATTTCTAGTTGTCTTTCGTTTTCTCTCTTGCGATTGTATCACATTCTTATATTGTCTAAGGAATCTAAAGTAGTAATATATCTCTGGAAACTCATTCCTCTAACTATCCCTACTTGGATACCTTCTTCCTAAAGCACTATTTTCTCCTGCTCCAATAATGACTAACTGCTACCAGTCAGTACAACCTAGCTGTCATCCTAGGACTCTTTATTACAGTCTTAGGTTGAAATTATTATTTCCAAGATTCTACCTTTTTCTTTTTTTTCTTCCTCTCAGAACATATCTGAAAATATCTGCATTGTACATTTACACTTGCGTGATAGTTTTGCTAACAGAGAAATCTAAATGGAAAATAATTTTCACTTGAAATTTTATTCTATTAAAGTATTACATCCCTTGTTGCTATGATTCTTGTTCCTTTGTGGGTGGCCTGCTTTTATGTTTTGTTTTCTTCCTTAAGAGGCTCATAGAAACTTCTCTTCCAGGTTTTCAAAATTCTCAGAAACAGTGTATTTTCTCTGTAAATCATGTCTTATTCATTTGTGCTGGACATTCAGTGAATCCTTTTCTTCTGGCTCTCCAATTTTAGCAAACTTTCTGAAAATATTTTGATAGTTTTCTCCCCTCTCTTGTCTCTGTTCTTCCTGATTCTGCTGGATTTATCCTCCAGGATTTATCTTTCTATCTCCTATTTTCCACCAATGTATCTCTTTATTTTATAAGAAATCACCTTAACATTATCTTTAACACTTTCAGTATTTTTTTTAGATCAAGTCACGTTAAATGTTGTTTGTTCCTTTTGTTAGATCGTCTTGTTTTATGGATGCATTATCTATTGCCACTTTCCTGAGAATCACTGGGGAAAAAAAACAAATACCTGCTCTCTCATTCTTTATTTCTGTTTTCTATGAGGCCATTTTACCTGTCTATTCATCTTTTTTCTCCCCTCAGGTTTTCTTCAAATATCTGGTTATCCTTGCTTACTCATATAAGAATTAAGCAGTAAGAAGCTTACAGTCACTTCAAATCTTCAGGATGTCTACTATCAACAAACAGAAAATAAAAAGTATTGGCAAAAATAGGGAGAAATTGAGATGCTCGTGCGCTATCGGTGGGAATGTAAAATGGCACAGCTCCCATGGAAAACAGTATGCGGAGGGCGCCTGGGTGGCTTAGTCAGTTAAGCTTCTGACTCTTGATTTCAGCTTCAGTCATGATCTCAGTTTGTGGGATTGAGTCCCATGCTGGGCTTTGTGCTGACAGCATAGAGTCTGCTTGGGATTCTCTCTCCACGCCCCCCTGCCCCTCCCAGGCTCACTTACTCACTCTCTCTCAAAATAAACATTAAACAAATTTTTAAATTTAAAAAAAGGTCAAAAGAAAAACAGTATGTGATTCCTCAAAAATTAAACTTATCTTATGAACCAACTATTCCATTTCTGGATATATACCCGAAGAATTGAAAGCAGGGTCTGGAAGAGTTATCTGTACATTCATATTCATAGCATTCACCATGGCCAAAAGGTAGAAGCAATGTAAGTGTCCATCGATGGATGAATGGATACACAAAACGTGGAATATATACACACAGAGTATTATTCAATCTTTAAAAAGGAAAATTCTGACACATGCTACAACATGAATGAATCCTGATGCATTACACAAGTGAAATAAGCCAGTTACAAAGACATCCTGTAGGATTCCACTTGTATAAGGTAGGGAGTCAAATTCACAGAAACAAAGTAGAACACTGGTTGCTAGAGGCTGAGAGGAGGAAGAAATGAGGACTGTTGTTTAATGGGTATAGCGTTTTAGTTCTACGTGATGCAAACTTTCAGGATATGGTTGCACAACTCTGGGAATATACTTAATAATACTGATCTGTATCTTTTAAAATGGTTAAGATGATTTAAACAAACAACAAAACAAAAACCTGACAGCGAGCTGGACCAGAAGCACTAGGATCCTGCCCATTACCTTTTTAGTAATTAGCATCTCAGCCCAGGCTAGTAGGATTCCAACTGGACTTGGGTGTACCGGTTCATGACACTTTTATCAGTTTGAGATATGACAAGAGTCAATATTAATATTGTGCATTCATAGAAACCTTTCTCCCCAAGAGGATGGGTTTCCTGACACCCTGCCAGTCGTTCTGTATTTGGAAATGGTTGTAATCACGGGAAAACAAAGGCAGCAAGGAATGAAGGGTCAAGGAGTTGCAGAAACTGATCAGGATTCTTTATTCCTATCTTCTTCTAGGAAGGTATCAAGCAAGCAAGGGGGGTGGTGTAGCAAGGGACAGAATTTCATATGTAAATAAAATGAAATGCCACCGACTTAGAAAAATTAACATAGAAGGTACAAAGATTCTTCTAAGGATTTCTGTTTTAAATCCATGAATTCTCTGTTGCTGGAGAAATAGGTTTTTTGTTTTACAAAAGCAGACGTTTTTAGAGACAGAAGAGGGCACTGGTGTCACCACATTTCTTGCAAATTGTTGACATAAAGGCAAGTCATTCCTACCCCCAATCAGTATTACCATAGAAGCTAAGTATTTCTGCTTTGCCATTCAGATTTTAAACTCACACTGAGGTTTGGTTTGGGATATGGGAAGACAGGGAGGCACTTTTTACTTTCAAGGTCTCCTCTCTGAATACATAAAAGTAGCAGTAGAGGCAGCTACACAACAAGAGGACTTGAATCACACAGCTCATCATTCAGCTACAAATCATCAGCCAAGCTTAAGTATCCTGGCATTTATAGGGATAAAAAAAAGAATATTTCCATTGCCACTGTTAGCAAAGAGAACAGATTTCTTCATCTTCTACAAGGAAAAAAAAATTACCATTGAGCACCTGGCTCTAACTCAATTCTGCCAAGAGGCCCAGAAGTAATCAATAAACACTTATTAACTAATCACATAGTCTCTCACTTCTGTGAGTAAAATGGCAAGTGTTGTACAAATCCAGAAAATAAACAACCCTTAGCACAGAGGAAAAGGAAGGGAAATAAGGAAATAGCTCAACAACTAGTTTTACATCAGATTTCCCAGAGAACAATGTAGCTTTCTTCTTTCTATGCCTGTGGGTACCATCTAAGTGGGGAGGGGGGGAAAAGGCTAATGTATTATAGTCATAGTTTACTATTCCTTCCACAGTTCCCCTTTACCTTTAAATGCTTACTAGAAATCAATCCCAATCAACCTTTAGAAAATCATTAGTCAAAACAAATGCAAAGTAGTTAATTTGTGTCCACAATCACAGGATTCAGAGAATTATTCACATAATTCAGGCAAAACTCATCCTGATGCCCATGGCCTGCATTATTTGGTATACTAATGGGCCTTTCCCTCACTCTACCCTTTTCAAGTGCCTAGAGAGGCAGATGACTGAGACTGGTGGGCTCTCTGAAGGTTTAAAAAAAAAAAAAAAAAGTACAAACAGCCAAGCCATCGTTCTTCAGTCCGGGTCTAAAAACTGTATCCCACGCATGCACAATGGAAGATTGTCAAGCAAGACCATGATTTAAGACATAGGAGACACAACTTACTTCTGCATCAACAGGGGCACAGTGAAAAAGTTGCTTTGGTTTTTCTGATTTGGGGCCACACAACTAGAGGCTTAGGTAGATGTGCACAGTTTGGAAGGCAAGACTTAGACACAGTAGATTCCATGAAAATGCTTCCTGTTAACCCATGGTATCAGGTGTGAAATCTAGAGGGCAATCTTTGGAAAACACCAACAGGGACCATCAGTCCTCTTAGTCAAATAATACTAGTTAGGATATGTGACGTATTCCAAAACTGTGACAGCTCTCAAAACTGCATCCATTTGGCAGCAGGGGAGGGAGGCTCATCTTCCTATGTTCCCTCTCCAGCGACAGCAAGTAGCCAGTTCCCTTAATATGAACCTGGCGGCCACTCTACACTCATCTCTTCTCTTCTGTGCATGTCCTAGAGTTTCAGACGTGCTCATATATTCTCTTTTTCCATCCTACCTGATCTTGACCCCGCGGCTGCATCCCCATCCCCTGGGATTCCTGCAAGATCTTCCAACTACTACTTGGTCCTCCTGCCTCCATCAGGTACTTCTTGCATCTCCTTTCCCCACTATTGTCCTGACATCTTTTCATTATGTGATCACATCACCTCCTTACTGAAAATCTTTTGGACGTGGCAAGTGCTTCTAGGTTCTAGGTTCAAAAATCCACTCATGTTTGGGGCGCCTGGGTGGCTCAGTTGAGCAACCAACTTCGGCACAGGTCATGATCTCCCGGTTTGTGACTTCGAGCCCTGCGTCGGGCTCTATGCTGACAGCTCAGAGCCAGTAGCCTGCTTCTGATTTTGTGTCTCCCTCTCTCTCTGCCCCTCACCCACTCATGCTCTGTCTCTATCTCGGAAATAAACATTTAAAAAAATTTTTTTAAATCTGCTCATGGGGGCGCCTGGGTGGCGCAGTCGGTTAAGCGTCCGACTTCAGCCAGGTCACGATCTCGCGGTCCGTGAGTTCGAGCCCCGCGTCAGGCTCTGGGCTGATGGCTCGGAGCCTGGAGCCTGTTTCCGATTCTGTGTCTCCCTCTCTCTCTGCCCCTCCCCCGTTCATGCTCTGTCTCTCTCTGTCCCAAAAATAAATAAAAAACGTTGAAAAAAAAAAAATTTTTTAAAAAAAAATAAATCTGCTCATGTTTTAACTAATTTTTTTTTAAGTCAAGGTAATACAGATGCAAGTTTAAATGTTTAAGTATTATCAAAAGATATACAATAGTCAGTTTTTCACTCTTTCTAGATCCTGAGTTCCTACTATTAAAACTTTATGCATCACAAAATTTTTCTATGTGTGTGCACACATAATACATATATAATTTTACTGTTTTTACTTAATTTATGTTGAAGATTATATCCTATAAACACATATAGACCTATATTCCTTTGCATGGTATTCAACTAAGCATATAAACTATGATGTATTTAATTAGCACCTTTCTGTGGAGATTTATGTTGAATTTTTGTCTTTTACTCTCAAAACTGCCATGAATGCAAAATCAAGTCGAAATACTTGGGAGACAAGTTCTTTAGGAACTGGCTGCTGCCTACACATTTTGTTTCATTTGCTCCACTTCCCCATATGTAGTCTTCCTTCTGGCCACACCAAGCTACTTGCAGTTTCCAAAAACATGGTCCTGCTAGGTTACATCTTCCGGTCATGTCCTCTCTGCTCTTCTTCGTCTGGCCAACTCCAACTCCTCTTTTAAAGGTACTCAAATTTTATTCTAATTCTGATGCTCCTCCTTCCCCCTTCTGAACTCATTTGATTCCTGTGCTACGTTGTGTTCCATGCATTCTGGAAATCATCGTGATACCTGCCCCAGCACTCAAGACATGAGACAGATGAAGGAAGACCTATAACAAAGCAAAATAATAGAGACTTGGAAAGAAAATGGAATGAGGCCTTTAAGAGCCTGAAGGAAAGTCATGGAGTAGGACCCTCTATGGCAGTGCCACGCTCGCCACCAATGAACAGAGCTCCTACAGGACAGAGAGTACGGAGGTGGGCAAGCAGGAGTGTGCTCATGGGAGACAAACATCAACACACAGCAGCCTGAATTAAGTGATCCATGAGTTCTACAGGTACTACAGGAGGCCAACTGACAAACAGAAGCTGAGGTCTGGGGCTCTCAATGATATTGAGGAGTGACAGAATTGCCCTGAGCCTTGAAGGAGAAATTACACTGAGAGGAACCATCAGGGTAGAAAAAATGCTATGAGCAAACATCTGGAGGCCAATCAAGCTAGGGTAGCTGAGGTCTGCAGAGGAGAGCAGGGAGGTGGAAAGAGGGCTGGACCAAGGTTTTGGCGACTGGTGGTCTAAGCCTGGCTCCTTCATAAATTAATTCAATCAATATTTATTGAACCTCTGGCTGTTCTGGGCACTGGTGACAAAGCAGTAAGCAAAATAAAAATTTCTGACCTCCTGGAGCTTCTATTCCCAGGGTTCTAGTGACAACTGCCAGTCTAACACAGAGCAAATCACATCACTCCTATACATCTGCCTCCTAGATCTGTAACACATGGGCCTTGGACATTTTTCCGATCACTTGTCTCTCTAGTATTGTAAGATTAATAGGAAGAGGTTGGACATGTCGGTGCATTGTGAGCTTAGTGAACTAAGGAGGTGGACTCCATCTGGACAGTAAGGGACCTCTGCTGAGCTGTGTACAGCAAACACTCTCAAGGTTCACAAAGTTTCGGAAGATTGGTCTGATAAACTGAAGGCTGAAGAAAACACCGGAAGCTGGAAATAATTTAGGAGGTATGTGATCCTTACAAGGTGAGGAAGGCTCATACATAAATCCTAAGGGTCAAAATCATGGGCAATAGCACAGATTTGATAAACCATGAATAAGCCACTTCTTCCTAAAACACTGGCTCTATTAAGCATCTGGCTATAAAGTCTTCATTGGCATGATGCTAAGATGAGCAGAACTGATCAACAGACAGCTTTCAGGCTCAAGACAATTTTGGATCTCTGTAAGACTGAGCTTAAGTGTACATGTGCCGCTTCGCAGGCTCCAAAGAAATACCCTGTTTTCCAGAGGAATACCATACAGCCTGTACCAACTGTCAGACACTGCACAGGGTATGGCTCGACAATGCATGTAAACGTGGGTGGCCCATTGCACAAGATGAATGAAGCCCAAGTAACAGGAGTGGTCTCCCCAGCATTCTGATACTCCATACAATGTGGCATATGCTATCTTGAGCCCTCTCCCTAGAAAATTCTATAGTGCTTATCATCCTAGTAGTTAATCGCTCAGCCTTCTCTAGTGCAGCCTTCCCGTGCCTAAACGAATTTTAGAAGTCAAAGATAAATGCTCCCTGCCAGAAAATGCCTTAAAATAGAATGCTGTGAGGATTTCCCTGGAACGAGTGATAGGCACTTACTTAAGTACCTCCATCTCAAGTTCTACCTCTTGCCTCCAAAAGCATACACTCTGGTCAGTTCCCCTGCCAAACCTGGGGGTGCTAGGTTACCATTATAGAAGGTCTTCAGGGAGAGAAGTCACCAGTGTGCAAATCGGAAAACTCCAGGACTCCAGCTCAGTACCACTCTTCTTGACTTAGAAGTTCCATGGGGTGAGTAACACACTGAAGTCTAGAACAGCAGGACAGTTCAAGTCAAGTGGACTTCGCTAACAGAATAATGACAAAACTTGGGGCATCTGGGTGGCACATTCGATTAAGCCTCCAACTCTGGATTTCGGCTCAGGTCATGATCTCACGGTTCCTTTGAGCCCCACATCCGGCTCCGTGCTGACAGTGTGGAGCCTGATTAGGATTCTCCCTCTCTCCCTGCACCTCCCCCACTCAAGCTCCTGCATGCTCTCTCTCAAAATAAATAAACTTATAAAAATTTTTTTAATTAAAATAAGGACAAGGTTTTTAATAAACAGACCTCAAACCAGATTTTAGTGTCTGTTCTGTCCAATACCCCCAGCATGGCCCTTCAATTCCATTCCTTTTAGACTCTAATAAGGAACAGACTAGTCATCAATAGTCACGTGTCACTTCCATTTTTGGAATAATGCAATCTTTCAAATTCTTGACAACCGTAGCGTTTTACAAGGACACAGGCAAGCATTTCTCCAGTTTTATCTGATTACCAAGCAGTAACTAGAAGAGCTTGTTCTTTTTCCTGACCACAAGACTGTCAGGATTTGCTGTCTTTTACCATCTCTCTCTTACGGGTGTGGAGAGATGGACCTCCACAGGGGTAGTTTACCCACAGTCAGAAGAAAAGGAAACCTTTGCCATAACCAGGACAAAACTTGCACTTGGATTAAACGTAATAGTAAAACATTTTCTTTTACTTTCTGTTCTAATGCTTCTGACAAGTCCAACAACTACTTAGTTACAAAACATCTTTCTAGTTTATTCCATAAAGCAACACTAAGTATTCCCTCCTCAACTGCTTCTCATTTACACAATGGGTTTCATCAGAGGTCACTGCAAACCAGCTGTATCACCAACCACTTATCCTCTGTCACAGATGAAGAGAAAGCTTTAAAATACCTACAACCCAAGGTGCCCGGGACTAGAAAGCCTTTAAAAAGTCTGCTATGGATGGCTTCTGACCACTTGACATTTCTCACGGGAAATAACACTTACAAGTATAAAGCAGAGGGGGCACAGAGCTGTCTCAGTTTTGATGTTCTGGTTCCTCCAAGAATTCCCAGGATCTGCGGAGCAAAGTACTGAAAGGTAGCAGGAGGGAGAAGCTGAGGTAGACCACTCCCCTAGATCTAAATACTTCCAAGTAATTCCTACAGTTCTCTATGAATGTACATGATAATAACCATAATTTATTAAATGCTTATTCTGTGACAAACAGTATGCAAAACTATATGCTATATTTTATGTATATGAATTCTTCAAATTCTCACGGCAACCCTTTAAGTATTATTGTCCATCACATTTTACAGATGAAGAACCTGAGGTGTCAGGTAATGTATATGACATGCTCAAGGTCATTCATGTAGTAATGGGGCAGCGATGGGTTTGAACCTAGAGGAATCCAGCTCTAGAGCATACATTTAATAGCTCTACTATAAAGCCTCTCACAATGACCATCATCAAACTCCACCTTGCCCTCAGTCCCAATTTCTCACTGCCCAGAATCACCTGCAGCAGACACAGTATGTTCATCAACCAAAGACTACATGTCCCAGCCTTCCCTGCAGTTAGGTTGGGTCATGTGACTGTATGGGGGCCATTAGATAGGCGTGGAAATGACGTGAGCACGTCTAGGCTGGACACTTAAGTATCTCGTGCAGTCCTTCCAGCTTCCTCTTCCCTGTCCAGGGAACCTTGGAAGGTGTAAGTTCCAGATAGCTTAGTTTTAAGATAGAAGCAGCCCAGGTGTCCTAGTCATTGCTCAGAAGAGCTGCTCAGAAGTGCTACCTAACTCACACCAGGTGGTGATGTGAGGAAGAAATAAACTTCTATAGGGTCAAGTCAGTAAGATTTCAAGATTGGCTTTTAACTATGAAGGAGCCTAGCCAGTTCTGAGCACATACCATGTAATTTACTTCAGGTTTTAATTATTAGGGCCCCTTATTGTCTACATCTGCCTAAATGAACCTGCATGCTCCATACTGCTTTCCTTGGCTCCCTACACTACCAAATCAGTTTCTTGATCTAAAAGGGTAATGTGGTTTCTGCCAGATTTCTTTCAAAACACTACCTCATGTAAGGATAAATAGATCAATGAAACACAATAGAGCGTCCAAAAATAGACCCACACATACGTGGTCAATTGATTTTCAACAAAGGCACCAAGACATTCAATAGGGAAAGTCTTTTCAACCAATGCTGCTAAAACTGCTTACATGTAAGAAAAAAAAAAAAGAACTTCAACTCCTCACTCTATATACAAAAATAAATCTGAGGTGAATCATAGACATAAATGTAAAATAACCACAGAACTTCTAGGAGAAAACAGGACATTGGAGTAGAAGAGAATTTTTTAGATAAGGAGAGCAAATGCTGTGGTATACCATCTGGGTTCCCTACATCAAACCAAGACCCTCATTCTCCCAGCTGCAGGTGCTGACAGTTGTGGCTCACAGCTGAGTCTCTCCTCAGATGTTTTCCTCAGAGAAACATTGGATTGGGGATACAATGACCCGCCCTCTCTGCCTCAGTTTGGAACAACTATGAAGGGTTATCCCATGAGAAATGAAACATATGCTCACAAAAACATTTAGTCACAAGTGTGTGTAGTAGACAAATTCTTGACAGCCCCACAATGGAAACCCAAACGTCCACCAGAGAATGAACACACTGCGAGATAATCATACAAAGACTACTACTCAGCAACTAAAAGCAACCAACGACTGAGCTATCCAATGCCGTGGATGCTGATCTTAAAACCATCAGGTTGAGCCAAAGGAGCCAGACACGTAAAAATGCATATGGCAAGATTCTATTTATATGAAATACCAGATCTGGTAAAACTCTGATACTAGAGATGGGAAAGTTGTGGTCTCTGCGGCAGGGAGGGGGAAGTTGCCAAAAAAAGTGGCAAAAATGAGTTTTCTGGGTAGACAGAAATGTTTCATATCCTCATTAGAATGGTGGTTACATAGGTATAGGCAGTGATCAAAACTCATCAAACCATACGCCAAAGCTCTGTACTTTTCACTTCACGAAGATATCTCAATAAAAAATAATGTTTGTCTTGCATCTGAGCTTGTTCCCTCACCCCCACATGTGTGCAGGACTCTCGAGATGGTCAATCCACTGCAGGGGATTCAAAGAGTGGTTATTAACACAACTCCTGTCTTCAAGTCTCAAGCCCTGAGACCTCCCTCCTTGGCTTCCCCTGGAACTCTGCCCCTCTCCTTTCATTCTCCCCTGCACTTTACCTGGCTGAATTTCCTTCCTCTTAGGAGCTTTAAGGTTCTTTGAGAGCTTCCTTCCTCGTGTACTCTCCATCTCACTGTTTTACAACTAAGGAATCAACCTCTCTTCCAGCCCCAGACCAGGGAAGACTTCACAGTGATAACAGCAGTAACAACAATAGCCCTTTCTTGAGTGCTGACCATGGGCCAAGCGCTATTCTAAATACTTTGCTTGCAGTCTTTGTTTGGGATGCTATAACAGAATACCATCAACTGGGTGGCTACTAAACAACAGAAATCTATTTCTCACAGTTCCGGAGGCTGGGAAATCTAAGATCAAGGGGCTGGCAGACCTGGTGGCTGATGAGAGCCCGTTTCTTGGTCCACAGATGACATCGTTCTTGCTGTTAACCTCACACAATGGAAGGAAGGAAAAAGCGCTCTGGGATCTCTTTTATAAGAGCACCAATCCCATTCACGATGACCCCACCCTCATCATCTAATCAGCTCCCAAAGGCTCCACCTCCCCACGCCATCCACACTGGGAGTTAGGTGGGGACACAGGAATTCTGGGCGAACACATATCCAGTCTACCGCATATACATTATGTCACTTAAATATAACAATCCCTTAAAAGTAGGTATTACTACCCACATTTTACAGATGAGAAAACAAACAGAAATTCTGTAAATTATCCACATTCATAGAGCCAACAAGTGAAAAACCGAGGAGTCAAACCCAACTCCGATTCCAAAGGCTGGATCCTCTCCATAGACACTATTGGCTTCTGACACGTATTTGATAAAATATTTCTTACTTGAATAAAAAAAAATAGCTGTGCTTTTAAGAATGTGATAATTATAATGAATATGCAAGATATTTTTTAAAAATAAAAGCAGCATTTGTTTTTTGGGTTGTTTTTTGTTGTTGTTTTGCTTTGGTTTGGTTTAGAAACAAGTGGCACCCAAGCTGCAAGCTTTGATTTAGGCTGGGTAAAGCCCACCTCAGGTCATGGCCATAGAGCAGCAGAGAGCAGCTGCTGAATATTCTCAAGGGCTCCGGAACACTTCCAAAATGCTCTGAACACATGCTATCACCATTACATTTCTCTTCACTGGCTGTTTAGTGTAATATACTTCACTTGCTCTCAATTATAACACTACCATTTCATTTGGTACAATTTTGCTGTGGATTTTTTTTAAACCCCAGTGAGATTCAATTCAGGCCAGCAGATACAAATTCAAAGAGTCCCAAAGGGGCATGTTTGAGCTGGTGCGTGAGAAATCTTTCTTGATGCCATTATGTGCGGATATTTTCCACTTCTCTTTATTAGGGGCTGCTTGAAGCAAAGAAGACAGACAGCACTGACCATGACTCATAAAGGATGGGATGCAGCTGTGTGTGTGATAATATAGTATATATACTATATATAATCATAGAGAAGGGCAGGTGCTATGGAAGCCACTGGCTAAATGAGGGATGAGCTTAGAACTAGTTACATGTCAGTCAGCTGGGCACCTAGCATAGTTGAGAGTCAATTATTCAGATACTGGGGGCCCAGGATCTGAAATTAACTGTTTTCTCTCTTCTTTTTTTTTTTTTTTTTTTTTTTGTTACTTATCTTCTTCCCTCTAGTTATGTTTTCAACATTTTGCTACTGATCAGCTTCTCCACTGGAGAGTTAACAGAGAAAATACAAAGATAAATTAAACCAGCCAATTTTGTTTTCAGACAGAATCTGATTCAAGGCATTGTACAAGAGGAAGGTGGTTTACAGCATCAAGTAAAATAAGATTTCTGTAATTTTCTATACATTTCAATTACTCTTGATAGTTGCTGGTCTCTGTCTTTTCCTACTTTGGCATATTTAAAAAATGGTTTTAACTTCTATTTTATCTGTCTTGTACTTTTACAAAATATCATAAATACTGGCAGCTGTTAGGGAAAAGGCATGCGTCGAGTTAATCCCTCCGTACTGGGGAGTCAGAAACAGATACTAAGTAGGACCAAATCCCTTGCTGTTTGCTCAATCCCCCTGAGATGCGTATTGTATTTTAAAGGTTGTAATGTCAGAACTTTCAGCTATTTTTAAAAGAAATGTTGTTTTCAGCCTCTCAAACCATTTAAGCTGCTTATCAATTAAGCTGTTAGGGCACTTCAGGATGTACTCTGCTCTGAGAGTGAAGGCCGCTGCTGCGAAGGTAGCACCCCACAGCTCACAGGGGTGGGCGCCCCGTCCGGAAAAACACCGTTCCCTGTCTCAGTCTCTGTGCCAGTCCCAAGGCCAACTACGCCTTCACGGAGCCACGAGAGCTGTGCGCTGCCTTTTCCTCACCACGTTCACTACTGACGGCCCTCAGTTTAATCATCCTGGACCTATTCAAGGGCATGCGATTTAATTGTTGTGGTCTGCCGCAGAACTGAGTGCTGTGACGCCTCTTACTTGGGTTCTGTGTCATTTAAAACATATAAGCATATAAAAAGCAAGTCAGCTCCTGGAAACTTATTCTGGAAAAAACAAAACAAAACACAGAGCAACTATTGCATCAGAATCTGACAAATGCCTAGAAACACATATTGAGATTCCACTCAGTATGGTACATCACCACTGCTGTTATTTTTCCACAATAAAAAAAGATAAAAAATAAAAAAGGGAGATCATTTACTGTACCAGGCTCTTTGCATGCTTTATTTCAGTTGGACTTCACAGCAGCCTTATGAAATAGGTAGTAAGTCCATTGTACAGACCCAGAAATAAGGTTCAAAGAGGTTAAAGCACTTGTTGAAAGTCTGTCCTCTGGTAGGTGAACTAGGAATGAATACAGCACATGGTCTGGATCTTCTCCGGCATTTATACAGAGATAGCAGAAAAAGAAACAAGTAGGGATCTAAGAACACTACGTGGAGACGTATTCCTAAGACAGAAGGGGAGGAACAGGACGCTCTCAGTCAGCCACCTGCAGATGCTGATTGGTGAATTCAAAAGAGACCAGGAAGGGGAAGACCACCATGATCGGCATAAACCCACGATCCCTGGGAAACTAACTGCAAGTGAATGGGTCACTGAGTAAATTCGCTGATAAGAGCAATGGCAGAAAGATACTATGACCTTCATGAGAAGTATGAGGTCAGGTCTGCTATTGACAACAATGTCCCCCAAAATTCATGTGGAAGCCCTCACTCCCCGGTGTGATGGTATTAGGAGGCTTTGGAGGTATAAGGAAGTTTAGATGCAGTCATGAGGCTAGGGCTCTTTTGATGAGATCTGTGTCCCTACGAGAAGAGACACCAAGAGCTTGCGCTCTGTCTCTCCCTCTCTCTCTCTCTCTCTCTCTCTCCCTCTTTCTCCCTTGTACCCCCATCCCCTGCCCATCATGTGAGGACGTGGCCACGGACGTGGCCACAGACGTCTGTCTGCAAGCCAGGAAGAAGGCTCTCCCTGGAAACCAACCATGCTGGCACCCTGATCTCGAACTTCCAGCCTCCAGAGCTTTGTGAAAAAAGGTCCATTTTTAAAGCTGCACAGTTTATGGCATTTTGTTATGGCAGCCTGAGCAGACCAAGCCAGCGTCTGTCCTGCAAAGGATGCATAATCCAGATGGGGTGCCCATGTAAACACAGGGACGGTGACTAAGGCGTGGGCATCTAATGTGTTAAGTTAAAATTCTTATGATTTTGGAAAAAGCACAATTTTACACAGACTGGAGTAGTCGGGAAGGCCAATTAGGAGTTGAAACTTGAGCGGAGGTTTAAATCATGAGAAGAGACAAAAAGGAGAGAGCCTCACGGGTGGGAGGCTAGCACAGGCCTAGCGATGAGGAAAAGAAGAGAGCGAAAGGGTGCGTGTGAGGTACTGCCTGGGCCCGTCAGTGTCTGGGGAAAAGCAGCAGACACAACGTGAAAGGCAGGTTCTTCGTGATGAGGGGAGGACCTTCACCCTGTTTAAATTCTGTACAGGGCAGAGCGGACAAAGCCCCGCTCAAGAGGCAGCGACACCTTCAGACTGGGAGCGGCAATGGTATCTCTTCGCGGCATTGATGTGAAGATGGAAGGGAACGACTCACGCGAAGCAGCGAACACAGTGCCTGGCACAGAACGAACATCAACAAGTGTCAACTGCCATTGGCAGAGAAGGTTCGAGAAGGCCAGTGCCTCGTTGGCTACGGTGAGTAAGCCTCGACTGAAGCCCTCCAGGCCTCAGCTTCTTGGCAGAAATGCCCAGCAAACAATCTGGCCAATGCTCAGGAGGGCTGCAGAGAGCCAACCATCATGCTGGCTCAGCTCACTGACCCTCCGCAAGCTCCCCACCTCACCTCACTGCAGGCGGCACACTCATTGCCAGAATCTAGAACCCAGACGGAGCTAGTCATAGCCCTTGAGGTTTCAGGAGTTGCCGCATTTCCAGCTTTGTGCTGCCCGAGTTGGAGGATCAATCACTGGTTCCCGGGCAGGGAGGGGGGAGGAGTACTCCTGCTCGATGGCAGCGAGGTCTCTGCTCTCCACGTCCCCAGTGTCTTGTCTGCCGAGAGGCAACTGACTCCAAGCAGCAGAAGGAGCTCTGGACTTGAAACTGAAGGCCCGCGAGGCCACTTTCCAGCTGAGCAACCTCTGTGCCTCGGCCCTTTTAACTCCCTGCCTGTTCCCCCATTCATAACACAGGACAATATACTCCCCCAAAGAGCTGCTGCAGGATCCCACGTGAGACAATGTGTGTGATTGTTTTTGATAAAGAAGTTGCAAAATAATATTAAATAAAAGAAAACTATCTCTCCTAGATTCATTTATTCGTGGATCCAATATTTCCTGAGCACCCTCCATGCGCCAGCAACTGTTCTTGGAGCTAGGGATCAAATAGGAGACAAAGCAAAACAAAATCCCTGCCTCACGGTCCTTGTATGCTAGGGCCCATAATTCCCTAGGATGTAGATGGTAGACAGTACGGCAAAGCACCCTCTCTAAAAGCTACTACTCTTGTTAGGAGTTATCTTCATTTCCAGCGTCTGACGTCCACCTTCCCTGCCTGTCTACAGTTGCCTTGAACCTAGACTTGGCCTTGGCTCCAGATCCCCCTCTGGTTCCTCTGGATGCTTTGTGTGACTTGCTTTACTTGACTATCTCCATCCTGGCTCACAGTCTCGCTTGCCAACAGCCTGGCATGACAATTCCCATAAAATGCCCCACTGGAAAATGGAAGACCAGGCACATGTAACAACTCCAATAAGTTTATTTTGCATCTGGACCATACTAGTGATTACCTATGTGAAAGATGAGAACCACAGCCAAGAACTGAGAGCACTCTTTATGGCCAGCTGGGTCCTGTCGGCAAGCAGCACAGTTTGCCAGCTGCTTTTCTCAACACATCTGGTATTACGGTTCTGGACTTCGGAGTTCTGAGTCAAAGAGGGTACCATGGGAATGATCACTATTGGTTTTCTGACATCATGATTACAGGCCTCAAAATAGCTCATCAGTAACAGAGTGAGAGGTGGAGGTGGAGAGACCAGTTGGAAACCATGTCAGAGGGTGCAGAGTGAAGGGTTCTACCTACTCAAATCTGCTCAGATGGAAACAACAGCCATTTTTGGAAAGTGTCTCCGTGCATGGTTTTTATAGCAGCAGGTAGAAGGAAAAGCCTTCAGCTCCTAAGACACACTTCCAAGTCAAACCAATTTGGTTGCCATGGTACCAAGGCTCCTACAAGGGGGGAAAAAAGATGCATTTTCAAACACTGTTGGAAATACTCAAATAAATGGCAGTGTGATGGCTGAAAGTGCCATGAGGCCCCTTCAACCCAAGTGAAAAACATACTCGGATGAGCCCTTTCTCTGTGCTAGGCACATTCCATCAGGTTTGGGATGGATGCTGGGATGAACAAGATACTGTCTTAGAGCTCAATGGGCTCATAGTCAAGTTTGGCAGAGAAACACTTCACAAAGAGAGCTAATATATAAAGCAGAATGTGACAGCTACTAAAGGAAAGGTACAAATGTCTGTTCATTTCTTTACCTATTTGCCCAAAAAATATTTGAGTCTAAGCTCTCTTAAGGAGTTTTGAGTATCCAGTGATAAGAAAAATAAACAGGATGCCTTCCTTTATAGACTAGGGTAGGAAGACACATGAGCAATAGATGAGAGATTACAGATAAATGATGATGGAGATGATAGATCGCTAGATCAATTGATAGATTGATCAATAGATAGATCGATAGACAGGCTGATAGATAAGGGATTACAAAGTGATGCTTGCCATGAAGGTAACAAATAGGATTCTGTCCTATAGGTCCTCCTCGAGTACCGAGGTAGGAAAGGTATTACAGTCGGAGGGAGAAGGGTAGGCTTCATGGATGAAGGCAGCATGTGAGCTCAGCCATGGATGATGAGCACATTTTAACAAACAGGGAGAGAATGAAGGGCATCCAGGACAAGAAAGTGAACACAGACACAGAGGTGGAAGCATACCAGTGGTACTTAATGGACCGGAGAGTGGCTGGGTTTGGAGCATGGGAAGGAGTACACTGGAAGGAGGAAATGAACAAGGTCTATGCTGGGACAGCAGAATACAGTGGTTAGGACTCAGTTCTGGAGCCAGACTGCCTGGTTTGGCCACTTCCTTTGGCAAATGACTTAACTTTTCAATGATTCGGTTTCCTTTTATGCAAACTTGGGATTATAGAGTTATTTTAAGGATTAAACAATTTTACACAATTCCAATGTGCAAAGTAGTATCGGAACAGAGCAATACATATTACGACTCAGCAGAAAATGGTTGCTAACAGTGGGGAGGGACCTTCTAACAGTGCCAGTAGGAAGCAAGAGCTCACTCAGCCCCACCCCCGTGCAAACCTTGGGAAATGTTCCTGATGATGACTAAAAGGCCCCTTATTCCGAGGTGGATCGAGGAAGGTAAAGCTTTCAGGACCCTGCATTCCTTCAGATTTAAATCTTCTCTATTCAACCTTGCTCCAAGTTTGGGCCTTAAGGCCTGTGTCTCAGGTCTCCAGGCACTAGACCCACCAATACCAGATAGAGGCTTCCTGCCACTGCTCTCCATGCCAAAGGAGCTGAGCCACTGCTGAGGGCAGAATGCTGTGGAGACAGTGTTCTGCGAGGTAGAACAGGAAACACACTGTGTTTCTCCGGGGAGCGATGTCTCTCACTGGGGTAGTGCAGCCATTTTATACTGAACAAGATCTCTGAACTGAACACCACTAACATGGGACCAGGAAGTTTATCTATCCATCTCACCACTTCCTGTGGTCACAGCTAGACGCCCTCACGAATGCCTCAAACACCAAGCAGGCAGCAGATGTGGGCTGCACAGAAAACATGGGGACCATGGCAAGTGGAGGCTGGCTCCCCTCTTAGCTACAGGGCTTGCAGGGGTTCAAGGGAGAGATGCAAAGTGGTCAGCCAGGCCTCAGGATAAAGAGCCGGCAGGGAAAGAGAGAGAGAGGAAGAACATTGGAAAAGGGAGACCACACTCTCACTCTCAAGCTGCAAAACCAGGACATGACCCAGAATCTAGACCAACTTATATATTTGGATGAGCTGAGGTAATTCAAACTCAGTAGGAATTTGTTCCTTACGCTGAGTTCCTCATGTCTTTTTGTGATTTATCTTTGTGAAATGGTAGCGAGGCTGGATCTCCAAAGGGGATGATTAGGCAGCCTGAGCAAAGTTAAAGGGTTTTTGTGATTTGTTGGCAGAAAACAAAATATGAATGTAACTGGAGTTCAGTTTAAAAATTAAATAACTTCATACAAGTCATGCGTGTAAAGTAGTATCTGGCACAGAGCAATGTATCTTTCCCCTTCCCACCTATACTCCTAACGATCCTTGAATACATGTATTATGGAAAATATGTCCTATCAACAAAGTGAAGGAAAGCTTCCAATGTGGAAGATCATTCCCCGCAGAGAAGCCACACAACTTTATACAAGTCAGCCTTGATTTTCCCATCTCCAAAATGGTGAGCCTGACTGGGAAATCCCCGGGGTTGCTTACAACATACAGAGTCTAGGAACTTAAGGGATTGTGTTTTCCTCAGATCTACCGACATCACTACTGGGTACACGGTTTCAGGGATACGGAAGCAGTCAGAACTTGATAATATTGTACTTAGACATAAGAAAGGGCTTAGTTTTGTTTTGTTTTTAAATCATGGCATACGCAGGCATTGTTTAACTTGTTAAGAGCAAATCCCCTTTACTGACAACCTTAGTACCAAACCAGGAATTGTGTTCATCAAAGATGGTCCTCATGCAGCCAAAGCTTTGTTTTCTCTTTCTTCTTACCACAGGGTTATTCTGCATACATGTTCTCATGACTGGAAGAGCTGTATTTGTTGTAGCATGTCATATTGCTCAGATCGTTTTAGTAATTCAGAGTTCCCCACCCTTTAAATTAATTCAACTTAAGTAATATCAGCGAAATGGTGGTATAGGCATTTAAAACACCTCTCCCATCCCTGAAACGTTAATTTGAACAAAAATATCTTCACAAGATCTAAGGATTCCAGGTGAGCACTTGGATAAAGCACAGAAATAAGAAAAAACACATTGAGGAGGGTAGGAAAGATAGATTCACATTACACCCTCCCCCATGCCTGGGCAGCCCAGCACTGAGAGAAGAAGCCTCTCTGTAGAAGAAAATGAAGTGGGTGCCTGATTTCACTGCAGACCCCAGCACTGGCCCACCCTACCGCCAGGTTAACTCTTGAGACCCTAAGTGGCTCCCAGTATGTTCCTTTGAATCCAGGCCCCCACACATCCCAGCACTGGCCTGATTTCACAGGCAGCTCTTATGGCTTCAGGTTCCCAATCAGCTCCTACAAACCTAGGCTCCAAGTGGGCACCCATGAATACAGGCTCCCAGATGGGCCAAGTGCTGGTCTTACCACTGTGGCCCGAGGCTCCTGCCAGATTAGCCCCCACAGAACTGAACTCCAACTAGATTCCATGGACCTAGTCTCCCTGTCTGCTCTAGCACCAGACTAGCCCTGGAGACTGGATCCTGGGAAACTGGCTCCTGGTCTGTCCTAGTATCAGACCAGCCTCTAGATACCCAGGATTCAGGTCTTCCCATGCAGACCTGGGCCCATCACTAGAAACCCAAATGCCAAGTACACTCCAGTGATCACAGTCTCCAAGCCTGACCCCATGTACCTAAGCATCAGGCCTACCTACCTGCTGGCTGAGACACCAGACCTGCCCACCCAAGGACTCCAACAAACTCTTACAAAAAGTTAAAGAGGAAGAATAGTCCCAAACTCATTTTACAAGGCTAACATTACACTGATAGTAAAGCCAGATAAGAACAAGAAAACTATAGGCCAATATCCTGGATGAATATAGATACCCAAATTTTCAACAAAATACTATCAAATCAAATTTAATAATACATTAAAAGAATCAAACACCATGATCAAGTGGTATTTATCCCTGGGGTGCAAGGAAGATTGAACATACATAAATCAATAATGTGATATACCACATTAATGAAATAAGAGATAAAAATAATATGATTGTCTCAATAGATGAAGGAAAAGCATTTGATAAAATTCAACATCCTTTCATGATTAAAATTCTCAACAAATTGGGTATAAAAAGAATGTACCTCAACATAATAAAGGCTGTATACCACAAATCCATAGCTAACATCATACTCAACACTGAAAAGTTTGAAGCTTTCCTGCTAAGATCAGGAACAAGACAAGAGTGCCCATTCTCACCATTTCTATTCAACATACTACTAGAAGTCCTATCCAGAGCAATTAGACAAGAAAAAGAAATGTAATCCATTCAAACTGGATAGGAAGAAGTAAAACTGTCACTGCAGATATGATCTTATATAAAGAAAATCCTAAAGACCCTACCAAAAAACTGTTAGAACTAATCAATGAATTCAGTAGAGCTGTAGGATACAAAATCAATATGCAAAACTCAGTGGTATTAGTATACACTAACAATGAAATACCTGAAAAATAAAGAAAGAAAACAACCCCATTTACATTAGCATCAAAAATAATAAAGTTCTTAGAAATAAATTTAACCAAGGAGATGAAAGATCTATACACTGAAAATTACAAGACAAGGATGAAAGAAATTCATGAAGACAAATAAATGGAAAGATATCTGTGTGCATGGGTAGAAGAATATTGGTAAAATACCCATATCCAAAAGCCATCTATAGATTCAATGCAATCCCTACCAAAATTTTAATGACATTTTTCACAGAAATAGAAAATCCCAAAATTCGTATAGAACCACAAAAGATCTGAATAGCCAAAACAATACTGAGAAATAAGAACAAATATGGAGGCATCACAATTCCTGATTTCAAGTTATATTACAAAGTTATAGTAATCAAAACAGTATGGTACTGGCATAAGAACAGACATAAAGACCAATGGAACATAATCAAGATCCCAGGTTAAAAATCTTGCATACACAATCAACTAACATTTGGCAAGGGATATACAACACTCAGTGAGGGAAAGGACAGTCTCTTCAATAAACAGGTGTTAGGAAAACTGGATATACATATGCAAAAGAATGAGATTGGGGCCCTACCTTACACCACTAATAATAATTAACCTGAAATGGATTAAATACTTAAATGTAAAATCCCAAACTATAAAACTACTAGAAGAAAACACAGGGAAAGGTTTCCTTGTTATTTGTCTTGGCAATGATATTTGGATATGACACCAAAAACATAAGCAATAAAAGCAAAAATCAACAAGTGGGACTATATCAAACTAAAAAGCTTCTGGGCCACAAAAGAAACAATCAACAAAATGGAAAGGAAACCTATGGACTGGAGAAAATATTTGCAAAGCATCTACTTGATAAGGAGTTAATATCCAAAATGTATAAGAAATGCATTCAATTCAATAGCAAAGTAATATTAATAATAATAATAATCTGTTTAAAAATGGGCAGAAGATCTGAATAGACATTTTTCCAAAGACAAACAAATGACCAACAGGAACATGAAAAGGTGCTCAACATCATTAATCATCAGGGAAATACAAATCAAAACCGCAATGAGATATTACCTCACACCTGTCAGAATGGCTATTACCAAAAAGACAAGAAACAACAAATGTTGGCAAGGATGTGGAGAAAAAGGAACCCTGTTGCACTGTTGGTGGCAATGCAAACTGATGCAGCCTCTGTGGAGGTTCCTCAAAAAGTTAAAGATAGAACTACCCTACAATTCAGTAATTGTACTATGGGGTATTGAACCCCCAAATACAAAAACACTAATTCAAAGAAATACACGCACCCTTATGTTTATGGCAGTATTAGTTACAATAGCCAAACGATGGAAGCAGCCCAAGTGTCTATCAATAGATGAATGGATAAAGAAGAGTGGCGTGTATATATATAATGGAATATTATTTGGCCATAAAAAAGAATGAAACCTTGCCATTTGCAGTAACATGGATGGAGTTGGAGGATATAATGTTAAGCAAAATAAGTCAGTCAGATAAAGACAAATAACATAGGATCTCACTCATATGTGGAATTTAAGAAACCAAACAAATGAACATAGGGGGGAAAAAAAAGAGAGGCAAAGCAAGAAACAGATGCTTTTTAAAAAATGTTTATTTATTTTGAGAGAAAGAAAACGTATGTGTGTGAGTAGGGGAGGGGAAGAAAGAGAATTCCAGGCAGGCCCTGTGCCGTTGGTGCATAGTCTGATGTGGGGCTTGATATCACAAACCGTGAAATCATGACTGCAGCCAAAGTCAGAAGTTTAACAAACTGAGTCACCCAGGTGTCCTGTAAGAAGCAGATCTTCACTACAGAGAACAAACTGATGGTTACCAGAGGGGAGAAAGGTGAGGAGATGGGATAGATAGATGATGGGGATTAAGGAGGGCACTTGTTGTGATGAGCACAAGGTGATATATGGAATTGCTAAGACACTATATTGTATATCTGAAACTAATGTAACACTCTATGTTAACTATACTGGAATTCTTAAAAAAGAGAGACAAGATAGCAAGTGTAGGCGAGGATGTGGAAAACAGGGAACTTTTATGAATCGTTGGCGGGAATGTAAATTGACTAAGTCACTATGGAAAACAGTATGGTGGTTCCTCAGAAAATTAAAACCAGAACTACCATATGATCCAGAAATCCCACTTCTGAGTACATATCCAAAGAAGATGAAATCACTGCCTCAAAGAGATATCTGCACCCCCATGTTTATTGCAGCATTATTCACTCTAGCCAAGCTATGGTAACCACCTCAGCGTCAGTCAATGGATAAATGGATAAAACATAATGTGGTGTATATATATATGAGATTCACTTATATGTGGAATCTAAAAAAGCCAAACTTATACAAAGATAGTAGAATAGTGGTTACCAGGGGCTAGGAGGTGGGGATAATGGGGAGATGTTGGTCAAAGGTTATACCTTTCAGCTATAAGATGAATAAGTTCTGGGGATCTAATGTATAGCCTAAAACTATGGTGAACAATACTGTACTACATTTTGAAAGCGGTTAACAGAATAGCTTGTGTTATCAACGCACCGACAAAGAAATGGTTGTTATGTGAGGAAATGGAGGTGTTAATTAACCTTATTATGGTAATCATTTTGCAATATACACATGTATCAAAATCATCATGTTGTACACCTTAAACTTTAAAAAACATTTTTCTTAATTTTTGAGCTCAAAATAAAGAATTTTTTTCTTTTTTTTAATGTTTATTTATTTTGAGAGACAGGGGGAGGGGCAGAGAGAGAGAGATTCCTAAGCAGGCTCCACGCTGTTCAGCACAGAGCCCGACGCAGGGCTCAGTCCCACCAACCATGAGAACTGAAATCAAGAGTTTGGTGCTTAACATTCTGGGCCACCCAGTCACCCCAATAATTTTTAAAATAAACTAAAATCAACTGTACAAAAAGTTCTGAAGGTGAATAGAGTCAGAAAAAGATTATCCAGGGGTAAAGGACAGAGGCCAGGAAGTACAGAGGTAAAAAGGAAGAGAATGGGAAAAGGGAGAATTCAAAGGAGATAAAGATAAAGTTTCCACAGTTCTTTCGTGGCTATTTATTTTCTGTATACTTTCTGAACTTTCTTCAGAAATGCATTGTGACAGAATTTAACATATGGTAGTAAATGAACTACATGTTTTCTGATTTGATGAGGATCACCACTAGGAGGTATGATAGCCTCTGGCTGCTGAAACTAATTTACTTACAAAAATAACAATCATGTGTGTTATTTATTTTTCACAGATCTTAGGTTATCTGCAATGTCTCCAGTAGCATTCAAATGAATGAAGGAATAAAATGTTACACTCCCAGTGCTAGAATGACCTCTCTGGTATCAGATATACCCATTGTCATCCAGATACCCTTGCATCCCTCTGAAGATTTTGGGGGCTTGTTTCCTCCTATGATAATCCACTCCATCTTAGCTATTCGAAAAATGCTTCCTGGGGTGCCTGGGTGGCTCAGCTGGTTGGGCGTCCAACTTCGGCTCAGGTCATGATCTCACGGTTCATGGGTTCAACCTACATCAGGCTCTGTGTCTGTGCTGACAGCTCAGAGCCTGGAGCCTGCTTCAGATTCTGCGTCTCCCTTTCTCTGCCCCTCCCCAGTTTGCGCGCTCTCTCTCTCTCTCTCTCTCTCTCAAAAATAAATATTTAAAAAATTAAAAAGAAAAGAAAAAGAAAAATGCTTCCTTTGCGGGGGTTCAAATCCATCTCCCTCATTTCCTACCAATGAGCCCCACTGTTCCCCATTTGGACCATGTATAGCAAATCTCTCATAGAGCAAAACTCTCTCGTATTTTAAGTCATTAACACCATCTACTATGTAGCTCCAGGCTCCAGTCTCCCATGGATCTAATGGTTTCCTGTAGCTCGCAGTGTTCAGGCTGTTCAACATCCAGTCATTTTCCTAGCAACCCCTCCCCCAGTTTGTGTCTATCTAATTGTTCACATCAGCTCTTCATCAGACACACCACAATGTTGACTCACTGAATTTACTGTCCATTTAAAACTGCTAAGTCTTGGGGCGACTGGGTGGCTCAGTCGGTTAAGCGGCCGACTTCAGCTCAGGTCATGATCTCGCGGTCTGTGAGTTCGAGCCCGCGTTGGGCTCTGTGCTGACAGCTCAGAGCCTGGAGCCTGTTTCAGATTCTGTGTCTCCCTCTCTCTGACCCTCCCCTGTTCATGCTCTGTCTCTCCCTGTCTCAAAAATAAATAAAACATTAAAGAAAAAAAAATTTTTTAACTGCTAAGTCTTGGGGCGCCCGGGTGGCTCAGTAGGTTGAGCATCCAACTTTGGCTAAGGTCATGATCTCACAGTTCCTGAGTTTGAGCCCCGTGTCGGGCTCTGTGCTGACAGCTCAGAGCCTAGAGCCTGCTTCAGATTCTGTGTCTCCCTCTCTCTCTGCTCCATACCCACTCATGCTCTCTCTCTGTCTTAAAAATAAAATAAAAACATAAAAATAAAATAAAATAAAATAAAATAAAATAAAATAAAATAAAATAAAATAAAACCACTAAGTCTTATTCACATGTACTTCTGCTGCTGGTTCTCTTAGGTTTTTTGAAACTAAGTGCAGGGCCCCACATTAATTCATATATAAATTTATCTTCTTAGATAAGGCCCATTATTCCCAACTGTCAAGATCTTTTTTTTTTAATTTTGCCATCCAATATATTAGTTATTCCTGAAAGTCTCATGACATCTACAAATTGAAAAGCATGCTTTTTAAAACTTTACCTAGTTCATTGATCAAACTGTTTGCAGCCCAGGATCCATGTCCTTTATTTATGGGCATTAGCTACAAACACAATTCTGGTATCATTCACTATACATTTCTCAGTCTGCTTCACAATACTTTCATAAGAGACCTTAGTAAATGCTTTATAAACTGTAAATATATATGTGAAACACTACCCAAATATTAAAAAATTAAGGAAAATCAACTTCTCTGAGATGACTGATTTTGGGTAAACATAAACTGGCTCCTACTTACCACTGATAACTTTTTCTAATTTTCACAAACCAACCTTTTCATAATCTATACTAAAGAACTGCATGGAATTGATATAGAACTCATTAACCTAGAATCTTTATCATCTACTTCCTTCTTTTGTACATCTGGAACTCTTACCTCTCTTCCCCAGTCTTGGGTGCCTTTCTTGTCCTTCCAATCTCTTAAGATTCTATAGCAAATTCAGTGATCTCACCAACTGTTTCTTGATCACATAGGATATAATTCATCCAGGTTAGAATCCATGAACTCTCAATTTCTGTTATTAATTAATGTTCATTCTCTCAGTCTTAAGACAAAGATAAGCACCGTGGCGCCAAGGAGGAGGTCTATACAGACTGTCCCTCCTTATTCCTTCTGCACCAACCTAACTAAAATAGCTTCTAAGGTTGCCATTATTTTTCACCAGCATCAGCTGACCTAAACCCTCAGCCTTTTGGGTACCGTTCTTACACATTGCTGTTACTCTGTCATACATGTCCTTCTGTCCATCTTCAGTACGTGCTCTCTTTGTCTCTTAGCTCTTGAGAAAGCTCCCTAAGCATTCATAGTTCAATGACAAATGATCTCAATAATGAAATAAAGAAGATATATTTCTTAATTTTTCTTAAAATTTTCCTTTTCTTCCTTGTTGAGTTCATTTGCAGGTGACTGAATTACTTTTTTTAACTGAGGTGTAATTGATATACAATATTATATTTGTTTCATGTGTACAACATCCCAATTCAACATTTGTATACATTGGGAACTCATCACCACAGTAAGTCTGCTTACCATCTGTCACCATACAAAGTTAATACAATAGTACTGTTTCCCCATGCTGTACGTTACATCCCCATGACTTATTTATTTTATAACTGGATGTTTGTTCTTCTTGACTCCCCTTCACCCATTTCACTCTCCCCCAATCCCCTCCCCTCTGGCGAGCACTACTCTATGTACCTATGAGTCTGGGTTTCGTTTGGTGTGTTTGTTTTGTTTTTTAGATTCAGCATCTGTCTTTCTCTGACTTATTTTACTTAACATAATATCCTCAAGATCCATCCATATTTTTGCAAATGGCAAGATTTCATTCTTTGCTATGGCTAAGTAGTATTCCATTGTATATGTATACCACATCTTCTTTATCTATTCATGTGTCAATAGACACAGGTTGTTTGCATACCTGGGCTACTCTATATAAGGCTTTAATGAACATGAGGGTGCATATATCTTTTCAAATTAATGTTTTCATGTTCTTCAGATAGATACACATAAGTGGAATTCCTGGATCATATGGTAGTTCTACTTTTAACTTTTCCCTTTTCATACTGTTTTCCATAATGGTTGCACCAATTTATATTCCCACCAACAGTGCACAAGGGTTCCCTTCCCTTCATATCCGTGCCAACACTCGTTATTTCTTATCTTTTTGGTAACAGCCATTCTGAGTACTGTGAGGTGATCTCAGTGTGATTTTGATTTGCATTTCCTTGATGATTGGTGATGTGGAACATCTTTTCATGTGCTTATTGGCCATTTGTATATCTTCTTTGGAAAAGTGTTTATTCAGATCCTCTGCCCATTTTTTAATCAGATTATCTTTTGTTATTGAATTGCATGAGTTTTTTATATAGTTTGCATATTATTCTTTTACTAGATATATGATTTGCAAAAATTTTCTCCCATTCAATAAGTCGCTTTTTCATTTTGTGGGTGGTTTTCTAGGTTGTACAGAAACTTTTTGGTTTCATGTAGTCCCGTCTGTTTATTTTTGCTTTGTTTTCCTTGCCTTTGGGGTCAGATACAAAAAAAAAACATTACTAACACAAATGTCAAGAAGCTTACCACTTACATGTTCTTCTAGGAGTTTTATGGTTTTGGGTCTTACATTCAAGTCTTTAATCCACTTTGAGTTAATTTTGGGGCATGGTGTAAGACAGTGGTCCAGTTTCATTGTTTTGCATGAATGTCCAGTCTTCCCAACACCATTTATTGAAGAGACTGTCCATTCCCTATTGTATATTCTTGTCTTCTTTGTCATAAATTAATTGACCATATGTGTGGGTTTATTTCTGGGCTGTCTGTTCTCTTCCACTGATGTATGTGTCCGTTTTTATGCCAGTACCATACTATTTTGATGACTGTAGTTTGTAGTATAGTGTACTTTCTTGGTAGTATTATAATTTGAAATCAGAAAGCAGGATACCTACAGCTTTGTCCTTTTGAGTTACTTTTTAAGACCTCCCTAACATTACTGAACCCTCTTTCCTGCTAGAGTTGGATGCTATGGAGTCACATCTACTGCTTTTTCTGACGTTTCTGAAGTCTGCCGTGCTCAAGTCTAGTGGTCCCTCTGCCTAGTCTTCTTTAATTTTGTTCTGATGAACTCTACGGATAGATTCACTTTCTTCTGTAATGCATTCTTCTCCAGCTCATCATTCTGGGTCTTCCTTGTTGGACAGAATTCTGTCTGCCTCATCACTTCTTCTATATCTTAGGAAATGACTTTTACAGCAAAGCACATCAATGCGTTGTCTGCTGGCACTCTGTTCTCTAGATGAATGAGTCTGCCTATACAGGGCCAAATATTTGAAGTCTCCCAATGCTATTCTATCTTGCATTTCTCCCAGTATTATGCCCATGGTTTCACAAGCTGCTAACAGAAATCATGATCTGGTTAAAATGAAGATTTAGAGGAAAGATACAGATGGGAAACACAGGGATCCTGCAACGATGTGCTCATGAGTTGTGCAGAGAAGGAAGTAATTTTGCTTAATCATTTGTTTTCAGGTAATCATAGATCCCCTTTGCTCTATATGAAATACAGAGAATAAGGAGAGGGAACAGGTTTATGCTGAGAAGAATCAGTTAACCACTGAGAGACATGGTGTAGTGATGCACTGTCCAAAAAAATATGACAGCAACCATACATGTAAATTTTCTAGTAGCCACATTAAGAAAAGTAGAAAGAGACAGGTGAAATTAACTTCAATAACATTTTATTTTCACCCAATATATCCAAAATATTATCATTTCAGCATGTGATCAATGTAAGAAGTTACTGTGAGATACTACACATTTTTATACTAATTCTTTGAAATCTGGTGTACAATTCCCACTTACCATATATTTTCATTCAGATGCTATATTTTCATCAGAAATACGTGATCTGTATTTACAGTTGAAAAAGTAGATTCTTATATCCAAGTTGTTCCAAACATAGTTTAAAATTTTTCCAATGGCCAGATCCAGTATTAGTTTTAAAATTAGCCAAATTATGGAAAGAGCCCAAATTGTCCATTAACTGATAAATGGATAAAGAAGATGTGGTTTATTTATACAATGGAATACTACTTAGCAATGAGAAAGAATGAAATCCTGCCACTTGCACAACCTGGATGGAACTGAAGGGTATTATACTAAATGAAATAAGTCAGTCAGAGAAAGACAGATATCATATGTTTTCACTCATAGGTGGATCTTGAGAAACTTAACAGAAGACCATAGGGGAAGGGAAGGGGAAAAAACAGTTTTAAACAGAGAGGGAGGCAAACTATAAGAGAACCTTAAATACAGAGAACAAACTGAAGGTTGATGGTGGGGGGGCAGGAGAGAGGGGAAAATGGGTGATGGGCATTGAGGAGGGCACTTGTCAGATTGAGCACTGGGTGTTGTATGGAAGCGATGAATCATGGGAATCTACCCCCAAAACCAAGAGCGCACTGGATACACTGTATGTTAGCGAAATTGACAATAAGTTCTATTTAAAAAAATAAATTAATTAAATAAAATTTAAAATTCCATTCCTGGGGCGCCTGCCTCTTGGTTTTGGCTCAGGTCATGATCTCACGGTCCTGGGATTGAGCCCGGCATCAGGCTCCACACTGACAGAGAAGAATCAGCTTGGGATTCTCTCTCTCCCTCTCTCTCTGCCTCTCTCCCCCCACCTCTCAAAAATAAATAAACTTTAAAAAAAAATTAGAATATCATTCCTTAATTGCACCAGCCATACTCCCAAGTGTCCAATAGCTATATGTGGCTGGTGGCTACCAAACTGGACAACACAGTGTAGAGATTTTAAGTGTAATAACCTCTCTTTTAAGAAGAATTACTTAGGTTCAACATGGACTAGTAATTATTTTTAATTTTTTGAATGTTTATTTTATTTTTGTGAGAGAGAGACAGAGACCGCAAGCGGGAGAGGGGCAGAGAGACAGAGGGAGACACAGAATCCAAAACAGGCTCCAGGCCTCGAGCTGTCCAGCACAGAGCCCAGTGCGGGGCTCGAATTCAATAACTGCGAGATCATGACCTGAGCCAAAGTCAGCGCTTAACCGACTGAGCCACCCAGGTGCCCCAACACGTACTAGTAATTTTTAAGCTAACATTTCATGATTTAGAAAATGCAAATTGACAAAAAGTGATGTATTCAGCAATTCTTTTAAACAACGTCCTTTTAGGGACGCCTGGGTGGCTCAGTCGGTTAAGCGTCCGACTTCACCTCAGGTCACGATCTCGCGGTCCGTGAGTTCGAGCCCCGCGTCGGGCTCTGGGCTGATGGCTCAGAGCCTGGAGCCTGCTTCCGATTCTGTGTCTCCCTCTGTCTCTGCCCCTCCCCCGTTCATGCTCTATCTCTCTCTGCCTCAAAAATAAATAAAACGTTAAAAAAAATTTTTTTTTTAAATAAACAACGTCCTTTTATGCATCACAGTAATGCCTACATATATTTGAAAAAATACCAATACCAGTATCTCAAGAGAATGTATTTGTTCTTATAAAAGCAGCACACACACCTTAGTACACATGTGGATTTGAAAACTCACCATAGTAACTGCTGCCATATCCCAGGGGCCCTCATGCCACAAGCTAGAATCCACCAGCCAAAAGATCTCCTGGACCCTAAAACGGGGCACTCGAAATCTGTATCGGTTAAAATGCAAGAGAGAGCCCTCGAGCTGTTATTCACCTTTAGCATACTCATAACAATTAGTTATCAAACGTTAGCAAGCCAATAATCTAACACAGAACCAAGACGTTTTAATTGGAAGGAAGGAGGGGGAATAAAAGAGAAACCTGGGACCAGAGGCCCCACTGGCTAAGCAAGCCTCCCTGCAACAGAGAAAGAGATGAACACAGACGATGGTCACTACATAAGCTACGCACTTTCTCTCTGCTGCCTCAGGCTGACTGATAAACACAGCACCCTTACAATGTGCGCTATATTTCCATTTATTCACTGAACCAGTGTGCATGGAGATGCCACCACCTGTGGATCATTGTGTCGGGGAAGGGGCAGCTAGGACAGGACGAGGACACAAAGAAGTATCCAGTTCACACCCTGTCCTAAAGCCATGGCCTTTATTCTCTGATTCTCTCACAAGGTAGAAAGTATCAATGGCATAAGGGAAGTGAGATAAACTCTACAGGAAATACCCTGACATTTCACAGGAAGAAAATATTAATACTGGTTGGGGAAATTTGGAGGGGAGGGGATGATTTTGGTATCCGGTCTTAGACACTGAAGGATGGTCACAGACTGTGATGTTCCAGGGAGGGCATGAAGTCTAGTGGAAGAAGACACATGGAAAAGCAGTGGAGGGAACACTGAGAAATTCCACTCAATTAAAACACTGTATGGGTGAAAGAGACAACTAAGATTGGCCAGGAAGGCTGAGGTGAGCCTTGGCTGCCAGGCTAAGAGTTAGGCTCCATTAACAAGCATGCTGGGACCCACAAAGGCATTTGAACACAGGGTTTAGACATATGTACATATTTATACAAATGCGCAGGTTTATGCTCATGAAATGATTGATGATGATGATGACGATGACAACTAGCATTTATTGAGCAGTTATGTGTGCCAGGCTCTGTTCTCAAAGCTTCACAAGCATCATCTCATTTCATCCCTCCAACAACTCTACGACGTAGAGGAGAAGGGAAACATCAGGCTGTTCATTTTGGAACACAGTGACACTAGAGAGAACAGAAGACAAAAACACCAAACAAGAAATCCAATAACACATGCCAAAGAGAGTTCTCACTTACCAGAGTTCTAGAGCATTCGGTACAAAAAATAAAAGGTGACACACCGCAAGAGGCAGGAGTAACAGGTTCTAAATAATACAACATTAACCTGTCGGGTTCCCCTCCCATGGAATACTGTGGAGGTGGCCCAAAGAAAGGCAGGCCTGGCTGTGAAGAGATAACAGTGGCCAGATGGCCCCCCCCTCTGGAACCAACGTGCCTCAGCTGGGCTTCGCGGGTAGATACCTCATGGCTTCCACGGAACACTGCTCACAAGGAAGATGCTCCTTCTCTAAAGCATGGTTCCCTAACAACAAACATTCAAAGCATCTGGGAAATGCTACAATGCAGATTCCTGGGCCCCATCCCAGATTGATTTGCTCCAAATCACTGAGGGTAGGTTTTGGAAATCTGTGTTTTTAATCCACCCCAGGATTGTTGCTCACATACTGGGAACTGGGTACCACCAGCTCATATACCGGCCGGAAGAAAGTTTCTTTCACCTTTGTCCATTCTGGCTCCACTCCTCAAAAGGCGTAACAATGAACATGCCCAATATTCATTCTTCCTCACCCTCTTCCCTGAACTCTAGCCTGCTGCTTCCGCCAAGTAATTCCCACACTACTAGAATGGAGAAAAACCATGCGTGGGCGGCTGGTTTTATTCCAGTAATGTTCTTGCAAAAACTGCATTAGCGTATACTTGCTCGTCCCCCTTCCAATTAGGCTGTAGCTTGCTGAGGGATTCTATCCTCTATAATACTTCCATGTTACTTGTTTAGCAAGCACCCAGGGGAGAGTCCCAGGGGAGAAAGAAAATGGCTTCTTTACCAAATAGGAGAACCTGGATCTAGTGTCTATTTCTCACCACATACATGCAAGGTGCAGTAGCAAAGTTACACCAGCCCAGCTGACGACCTGCAGCCAAGTCCGTGAGCACTGTGGGCCCCAAGTGTGCGCAGGCTAAGAAGCCTCCAGCTCGTGGGGAGCATGCCATGTCCTCCAAGTAGAACAGATCCTCTACAGCAGCTTTTCCCTCAGTACAACCACTAGTGCTCTATGCTCAGAGAATCTGGGGCAAGAAGCAGGAAAGGGAGTCGAGAAAGAAGGGAATCAAGGAGGAAAGTGGGTGTCCAACCCTGGCCCAACCGCATTCTACTGTTCTGTACCCAAGAGCAGAGAGCTGGCCACTCTGAGGCATGTATGAGACTCTTTAGCTGCCTTGAACTATAGAAACCTTCAAGGAAAGACTCAAAACATAGGCACTTTGGAGTTGAACAACCCACATGCAAACCCCAGCTCCACCACTCACCGAGTATGAGTTCTTGGGAAGGTCATTTATCTTCTCTAAGGTTCCAATTCACATTTGTAAAACTCATTCAAATACAGTAAAACCTTAGATTGTGAGAAACTTGTTCTTCGAGTGTTCTGTAAGATGAGCAAGCATTTCTAATAAATTTTAACTTGATAAATGAGGAATGTCTTGTGTTATCACGAATAATATGTGACACGGAACATCACATGATCACAACTGAGCCAATGGTTCTTCTCTCTCTTCTCTCTCTCTCTCTCTCTCTCTCTCTCTCTGTCTCACTTTCTCTCTTGCTGCAGGATTGTGGGTGATGATCTCCCATGTTCAATGCTCGGTCTCAGGGCAAGATGTTTGGCAGAAATCAGTGATTTTTCAGAATGTTGGAAGATGCCCCCAACTGGCACTATTGCATTTTTTTGTCAGTACCTATGGACAGTCCTTTGCTTTTCCATATAAGAGTAAGCTTAGGAATGCTTTGCTTCATTCTAGGTCAAGCTGCCTGCAGATACAGACCCTTTCCTCTGCTGCCTTATTGCCAGTTACATTAAATACGGTATATGACAAGAGTTTATGAATACTGTACTGTAGCCAACATCCATGCAAGCGTATACAGTGGCCCCCATAGAGAAAAAAATTCCATTGAGCCAACAGATAGCAATGATACAGTTAGTGACAGTGAAAGTCGTCCTACACAGTAACCCTCCTCTCTCCTGTCTCCCTCACACCAGCCACAAAGATTTTCAAAGGTAAGTGTAGGTTAATTGGTTATTTTTCTTTATATTTTGTATTTTCTTTATTGTTTTGTATAATACTACAGTATTATAATAATTTTTGAATACGAATATTTTGGGTTGTGGAACAAATCATCTGAGTTTCCATTATTTCTTACGGGGAAATTCACTTTGATACACAAGTGCTTTGGATTACAAGCATGTTTCCTTCCAGAACTAATTATGCTCACAAACCAAGGTTTTGCTGTACATGTGAAGCCACTCTTAGATATTTACAAGAGAGAACTGAAAATATATATCCTCAAGAAGACTTGTACATCAATGTTCATAACAGCTTTATTCATCACCGCCAAGGACAGTAAACAGCCCATATATCCATCATCAGGTGAGCTGACAAAGTATGGTACATCCATTTAATGCAATACTTCTCAGTAATAGAAAGAAACAAACTACTGGGACACACAATAACACAGGTGAATCCGTGGTTTACATTTGTATCATTGCACTGAGAAAAGTAACCAGACACAAAAGAGTACATACTGTAGGATTCTATTTATATGAAATTATAGAAAAGACAAACCTTAACTATAATGATAGAAAAGAGATCGAGATCGACTGGGGCTAGAGTGGGGCAGTGGGCAGGGATTTACTGCAAAGGGGCAAGAAGAACTGTTTTATCTCATGATTGTAATAGTGGTTACAGAGGTTTATACATGTGTCAAAACTCATCAAACTATTCGTTTAAATGGGTACATTTTCAGAAAGAATGAAATCATGCCATTTGCAGCCACATGGATGGAACTGAGGGTATTATGCTGAGTGAAATAAGTCAGTCAGAGAAGGACAGATATCATATGTTTTCACTCATATGTGGATCTTGAGAAACTTAACAGAAGACCATGGGGGAAAGGAAAGAGGGGAAAATAGTTACAGAGAAGAAGGGAGGCAAACCGTAAGAGACTCTTAAATACAGAACAAATTGACGGTTGTTGGGGTTGGGGGGGGGAAGAGGGGAAAATGGGTGATGGGCATTGAGGAGGGCACTTGTTGGGATGAGCACTGGGTGTTGTATGTAAGCGATGAACCATGGGAATCTACCCCCAAAACCAAGAGCACACTTTACATACTGTATGTTAGCCAATTTGATAATAAATTATATATTTTTTTAAAAAAGAACTGTAAAACAACATGAAACAAAGAAAATAAAAATAAAAAATAAATGGGTACCTTTTATTGTATTTAAATAACATCTCAGTGAAGTTTATTTACATGCAGCACTGCCATGTGCTAAGTACTGTTCTAGGCACTGAGATACAATAATGAACATAACCAAGTCCTTGCCCTCATTAAGCTTACTGCCTTTTTTAAAAAATTTAAATTCAAGTTAGTTTACAATATAGTCTTGGCTTCAGGAATAGAACCCAGTGATTCATCTCTTATATACAATACCCAGTGCTCATCCCAACAAGTGCCCTCCTTATAATGCCCATCACCCATTTAATCCATCCTCCCACACACCTCCCCTCCAGCAAGCCTCAGGTTTTTTTCTGTATTTAAGAGTCTCTTATGGTTTGCCTCCCTCTGTGTTTTTATCTTACTTTTCCTTCCCTTCCCCTGTGTTCATCTGTTTTATTAAGTTAAGCTTACTTTCTAAAGAGAGGAGACAAATAATCAATGCATAAAAATAGATTCACTTCATTGTGATGAACACCATAAGCAAAATAAAGCAGGGTAAAGGCATAGAGAGGGACAGAGACACTATTTGAGATAGCGAGTCAGAGAAGGCCTCTCTGAAGAGACATTTGAGCAGAGCCTTCAAGGAAGGGAAATAAAGAGAGAGAGGAGAAGAAGGAGAAGCGGGGGAGAGGGAGGACATCTGGGGACCAGCATCCCAAGTACAGAGCTGTGATGGGTGGTTGAGCAGTGTGTCTGGGAAGGTTCTGTGGCTGAAGCCAAGTGAGCAAGGCTGAGAGGGGAAGACTGAAGACTTGATCCTGCAGGGGCTTTGAGGACTATGTGAGGAATTTGGAATGAAATATGTTCATTTCATTTCCTGAGTGGTGGCTTTTGTTTGCTGTTGTTATTTTGTCTTCTTTTACTGAGAAGGAAAATGATGTGACATGATCTGATTTATGTTTTAAAAGCATCAGGCTGGGGGCCTGGGTGGCTCAGTCGGTTGAGCTTCTGACTCTTGGTTTCGGCTTGGGTCATGACCTCCTGGTTCCGTGACTTCGAGCCCCACATCGGGCTCCGCTTGGGAGTCTCTCTCTCATTCTCTCTGTCCCTCTCCCACTCACATCACGTCTCTCTCTCAAAATAAATAAGTGAACTTTAAAAATAAATAAATAAATAAATAAATAAATAAATAAATGATAAAAATAAAAATAAAAGCATCAAGCTGTTCACTCTGTGTAGAAGAGAGACGAGTGAGTAAAGACAGCAGTTATGAGGACTGTGGTAACCAAACAAGAGGGGACAGTGACCTGGACTGAGGTGTGACGGTGAAGGTGGTCAGGGTGAATTTGGGGAACAGAGAGTATCTACTTCATAGGGTAGTTCTGAGAAAAAAACCTGAAAAGTGCCTCGTACACTCAAAATACCTGAAAAATACTTAGGATACTCGAAGCACCTGAAACAGCGCTTAGAATAAATAGTACTTAGAATATCCTATGGAAAATAGAAATGCGCTTAGAATATTCTAAGCCCCTGAGAAGAGCTAAGAATAGCACCTGGCCCATAATTAAGTACTCAGCCAGTGAGTTACGACTATCCCTCCTATCCCTGCTGTGTGGTAAAAGAACAGCCCTCATCCCTTGGGAGAAGGAAGCATTTCATTCTTTTTGGCCAAAGGGCTGTGAGTGGGTCCTATTTTCACAACTTTAATTACTTGCAAAGGGGCTGGGAAGCAAAATTTATCAAAGTGTTAAAATTAAGTTAAAACAATTCCTCTTTCCCTATGATGCTATTGCCCTTGCTTCAAAAGTCATTACAAGGAGACTAGGTAAAAATTCTTGTGAATATTACTTGGGGGCAGGAATTCAGGACTTCAGCTCCATCTCAGTCCCGGGCTGAATCAAGCAAGTCACCACGTTTCTGCTGCCTTTTTTTTCACATTAGCACAACAAAGAGTTTTATTTGTGGAGACAGGACTGAATTTGATGCATTTCAACCTTGTCTAAAGCCTTCTCTTTATGGGTCAGCTAGAGATACTGTCAAATTTTAAGTATGCCAAATAGAAGCGGAGAGAATTTGCCAGTAAAGAAACCCTGGGCATGTTTTCCTTCTGCTGCTAGAGACGGAGACCACAGGTAGCAGATCACAGTAGTGCCCCAACCCCTGGCGTGCCCAGCACAAGGGCCATGCTTGCGCCCCACGTGGCACTTTCTGGGGGCCTGGTAGCTCGATCCACCGTGGAGTTAATCCATGAAGTCAGCATTATCATCTGCATTTTACCAAGGAAGAAAGCAGGGCTCAGAGCAGATTTCTAAGCTGTCAGTGGTCACTCAGCCAGGATCTGGACCCAACCTGACTGCATCTTCTTTCCATTACTTTAACTGCGGGCATAAAAGGAAGTAGTCAAAAGCAAAGTGTCCCTTGATGTTGTGCAGTCTTTTGCCCCTGGCAGTTTCAAATATCGCTTACTGGCTGCATTGGTGTAAAAACAGCTTGGACACAGCCTTCTTTCCAGCGAAGTTTCCCATCTGGTCCAACACAAGTTTCTTGTAAGATACTTCTCATCTGAAGACCCAAAACATTATCTGATTCAATGGTTATAGGGAGGAGTGGAGATGCGGACAGCACTGCATGTTTGTTCTTAAACGGTAATTAAAAAGGCTGTGCGAGTGGCTCAGTCAGTTAACTGTCCCACTTTGGTTCAGGTCATGATCAGTTCAGGAGTTCGAGCCCTGTAACTGGGCTCTCTGCTGTTAGCACAGAGCCTGCTTTGGAGCCTCTGTCCCCCTCTCTTCTGCCTCTCCCCTGCTTATGCTCTCTCTCTCAAAAATAAATGAACAGTAAGAAAATAATAACAAATAAAAATAAAATAAAATGGCAACTAAAAGTTAGTAAAAGGAGAGGTTATTAAAGTATTCATAAATGAATTCTGAATTTTCTAAAATTTTCTAAATTTATTTATAAATATGAATGCTCTTTTTAGGCAGACATTATGAAATAAAATAAGGGGCGCCTGGGTGACTCAGTCAGTTAAGAATCTGACTCTTGATTTTTGGCTCAGGTCAAGATCCCAGGGTCGCAGGATCGAGCCCCCATCTCAGGTTTCACATGGAGCATGGAACCTGCTTAGATTCTCTCTCTCTCTCTCTCTCTCTCTCCCTCCCTCCTCTGCTCGTGTGCTCTCTCCCTCCCTTTCTCTCAAATAAAAATAAAATGAAACAGACTAGGTTTATAGATTATTGATATGTTTATGATTTATTATTCAGTTTAAGTCCAGTGGCCTATTGCATGCATTTAAATTTCAGAAATAAGCAGTTACCAGATTTTAACAAAAACATTCTCAGATTTGCTAATAGTAAGCCCCCCAGAAAGATCCTAGTGCTTCTTATATAATGAACACAAAAGACTCCTTACATAAACTTGTAACAATAGCTTTTATAAACTATTTTTGATGAACTGTGACTTACAACAATCCATCATTCTAATTATTGCTTTGGAGTTAAAACTTTGGTTGTTCGACAACCTAACTATAACGTTTACTGAAGTTAATGAATCCATAAGCCCATGAATTTATTATTATTTTGATTGCACAGGCATACCCCGTTACTTTGTGCTTCACTTTATTGAGGTTTGCAGATAATTGTGGGGTTTTTTGTGTGTGTTTGTTTTTGTTTTTTGTTTTCTTTTTTCAAACTGAAGGTCTATGACAACTCTGTCTTGAGGAAGTCTATGGGCACCGTTTTTCCAACAGCACTGGCTCACTTCACGCATCCATTACACTTTGGGAATTCTTACAATATTTCAAACTTTTTCATTACTAGTATATTTATCATGGTGATCTGTGATCAGTGATCTTTGATGGTACTACTGTCATTGTTCTGGACACCACAAACCGTGCCCATATAAGCCCGCAGACTTAATGTGTGTGTGTTCTGACCGCTCCACCGACTGGCCGTTCCCCCATCTCTCTCCCTCTCCTTGGGCCTCCCTATTCTGCGAGACACAACAATACTGAAATCTGGACAATTCATAACCCCACAATGGCCTCTAAGTGTTCAAGTAAAAGGAAAGTCGCACATCGTTCACGTTAAATCAAAAGCTAGAAATGATTCAGCTTAGTGAGGGACACATGTCAAAGGCCAAGACAGGCCAAAAGCTAAGCTTCTTGTGCCAAACAGCCAAGTTGTGACTGCGAAGGAAAAGTTCTTGGAGGAGATTAAAAGTGCTCCTCAAATGAACTCACAAATGTTAAGAAAGCAAAACATCACTAATATGAGGAGAGTTTTAGTGGTCTGGATGGAAGATCAAGCCATTCCCTTAAGCCAAAGCCTAATTCAGAGCAAGGTCTTAACTGTCTTCAATTCTATGAAGGCTGAGAGAGGTGAGGAACCTGCAGAAGAAAATTCTGAAGCTAGTAGAGGTTGGTTCATGAGATTTAAGGAAAGAAGCCATCTCCATAACAGAAAAGTACAAGGTGAAGCAGCAAGTGCTAATGCAGAAGCCAGAGCACATCATCCAGAAGAGCTAGCTAAGCTCAGTAATGAAGGTGGCTATGCCAAACAACAGACCGTGTAGAAAAGCAGCCTTATATTGGAAGAAGATGCCATCTCGACTTTTCTAGTTAGAGATGAGAAGTCCACGTCTGGCTTCAAAGCCTCAAAGGACAGGTGGACTTTCTTGTTAGGAGCTAATGCAGCTAGTGACTTCCAGTTGAAGCCAATGTTCTTTTACCATTCTGAGTAATCCCAAGACCCTGAAAATTTATGCTGAATCTACTCCGCCTGTATTCTATAAATGGAACAACAAAGCCTGGATGATGGCACATCTGTTTACAGCATGATTTACTGCATATTTTAAGCCCACTGTTGAGACCTACTGCTCAGAAACAAAGATTCCTTTCAAAATGTTACTGCTCATTGACAATGCACCTGGTCACTCAAGAGCTCTGACGGAGATATACGACGACATGAATGTTGTTATAATGCCTGCCAATACACATCCATTCTGCAGCCCAAGGATCAAAGAGTCATTTCAACTTTCGAGTCTTATTTGTTAACAAATACATTTTATAAAGCTATACATGTCATAGACAGTGATTTCTCTGAGGATCTGGGCAAAGAAAATTGAAACCTTCTGGAAAGGATTCACCATTCTAGATGCCATTAAGAACATTTATGATTCACAGGAAGAGCTCAAAATGTCAACATAACAGAAGTTTGGAAGAAGTGGATTCCAACTCTCATGGATGACTTTGAGGGGTCAAGACATCAGTGGAGGAAGTAACTGCAGATGTGGTGGAAACAGCAAGATAATCAGAAGTGGAGCCTGAAGATGGGACTGAATTGCTGGAATCTCATGATCGAGTTTTAATGGATGAGGAGTTACTTCTTAAAGATGAGCAAAGATAGTGGTTTCTTTTTTTAATTTTTTTAACGTTTATTTATTTTTGAGACAGAGATAGAGTATGAGTAGGGTAGGGTCAGAGAGAGAGAGGGAGACACAGAATCTGAAACAGGCTCCAGGCTCTGAGCTGTCAGCACAGAGCCCGACGCGGGGCTCGAACTCACGGACTGTGAGATCAGGACCTGAGCCGAAGTCAGACATTTAACCAACTGAGCCACCCAGGAGCCCCCTTGGTTTTTTGAGATGGAATCTATCTACTCCTGGTGAAGATGTTGTGCAGACTGTTGAAATGACAACAAAGAGTTTAGAATATTCGATAAACTTAGTTGATAAAGCAGCAGGAGGGCTTGGGAGGATTGACTCCAATTTTGGAAGAAGTTGTACTGTGGATAAAGTTCTATCAAACAGCATCACGTGCTACAGAGAACTATTCATGAAAGGAAGAGTCAGTCGATGTGGCATATTTTATGGTTGTCTTATTTTAAGAAATTGCCACAGCCACCTCAACCTTCAGCAACCATTGCCCTGATCAGTCAATAGCCATCAACATCGAGGTAAGACCCTCCACCAGCAAAAAGATTAAGACTCACTAAAAGGTCACATGATGGGGGCACCTGGGTGGCTCAGTCAGTTAAGCATCTGACTCTTGATTCCGACTCAGGTCATGATCCCACAGTTTGTGAGTTTGAGCCCCAAATCAGGCTCCACACTAAGAGTGCACTGAGAGTCCTGCTTGGGATTCTCTCTCTCTCTCTCTCTCTCTCTCTCTCTCTCTGCCCTAACCCTGCTCATTCTCTCTCTCTCTCTCTCTCCCTCTAAATAAATAAATAAATAAATAAAACTTTTAACAAATTTTTTAAAATATTTTTACAAAAGCTCAGGTTAGCATTTTTTAGCAATAAAGTATTTTAAATTATATGCATTTCTTTTAGACATAATGTTATTGCACACTTACCAGACTACAATATAGTGTCAACATAACGTTCATATGCACTGGAAAACCAAAAACTTTATTGGCTTGCTTTATTGCAATATTCACTTCATTGCCATATTTGCTTTACAGTGGTGGTCTAGAACCCATCGCATCTCCAAGGCATGCCTGTATTCTTTCAAGTGAGTGAAATGAACTGATCTCTCCTTTTCCCTACACAATGTTGTCCAGCAAAGTTATCTGATTTTTGCTTCTCCTTCTCACCTTTGCCTATAAATAGCTCACCTATGGCAATTCCAGGTTCACCTGTCTTCTCTAGGTCCTTCGTCTCCAGCTCTGCTGGCTATCAACATGGTGAGAAGCAGGCCCTAACACCCCACCAGTCTAGATAACTGGTCCCGACTAATGGAAGAAAACAGATAGAAAATTCCCACTCGGTCTCATCCAGCTAAATATTTAGCTTCCCTGGGTTTCAACTCCACTACTAACTCGTTATACAAACTTCTTGCCAATAATACCTGCCATGTATTGGATGCTGTGTGCCAGCAGCCACTGTCAGAATAAACCACCTACACATAAAAGAGGGAGAAGAGGGTAGATAACTTGAGTCCATAATACTAGGCTGCTTCTCAGTAGCCACGGGGCTGACTTCTTGCATGGTTATTCTGTGCTGGCACCTATGGTGAGGAGCTTTGTGTGTATTTTCTAAATCTCACTTAATACCCAAAATAAAACTATGATGTGTATATATAATCATTTCCATTTTACTGAGGAAGAAACCAAGATTCAGAGTAAGTGACTTAACCCTTTTCTATACCTAATTTTATTTATCTTGATATGTTCTTAACTATCATTTGTTTCTTGCATCTGTGCCACTGCCTATGTCTATAGGGAAAGGACGGATTCAAATTCCGACTTCTGAGCCTACCTTCAAAGTGGCGGCCAGTAAACCAGTTGTCAATTCAACATGAATCCACCCCCACCTACTTTTGTTTTCCTCCCTTGTTTATACAACAGTAACAATCATAACAACTGAAATTTTGATAGCACATCACAAAGTATGTCAGAATACTTCATTGCTATCCTTGTGACAATGCTGTAAAGTAGGGAGGAGAGCTCTTCTGTTTTATGAGATAAAGGATCTTGGGTTTCGTTGAGGTTATATAGATTGCCAGAGGTCAAGCATCTTGTAGGAGGCAGAAATGAGACTCTTAACACAGACCTTCTCCCTTCAAATTCCAGGCTCTTTCTGAGAAACCATGCTGCTTTACTTAGCTTCCTCGAGCCTCATTAAATGCATGACTCAGAAATCTATACTCATGGTCCTTATCTATCTTCCAAATTCAAATACAACTCTGCTCTCTATCTGCCGAGCATCTCCATCTGAATGTCCGAGCTGAAGGTCTTATCCTTTTGTTTTCCTCATGGTATCTACAACAGGGTCCTGCATAAAGTAGACTCTTAGTAACAGTTTTGAATAAATGAAGGATCTTAAAGAAAGAAGGGGAGAAAGTCCAATAACTGTGCTAGGTGATGTAGCGGGGAGTTGGACAATGTAGGGGCTGGGAGACACCAAGCTCTCCCCCTCTGCATACAGATGAGTGTCACTGGCGTCAGTGCAGCCCAGACCAGGAGACCAGGGGTGGGAGGCAGCCATTTCCCCCTGGAAGCTCAAGTGATAAAGGGCTGCCACAGTGGGAGCAACACCAGCCTGAGAGGTTTAGACACCCTGGATGTTCCACAACTGGACTCAAGGTTCGTTCTTTAAGATTCCATGAGGAGGGGCACCTGGGTGTTTCAGTCAGTTAAGCACCCGACTTCAGCCCAGGTCATGAGGTTGAGCCCCACGCCTGGCTCTTTGCAGACAGCTTGGAGCCTGGAGCCTGCTTCCGATTCTGTCTCCCTCTCTCTCTCTTCCCCTCCCCCATTCATTCTCTCTCTCCCTCTCTCTCTCTCAAAAATAAATAAACATTAAAAATGATTCCATGAGAAAATATGCCAGAAGAGAAGCCTGAAGATAAACATCATGGCTTTGATTGCCCTATGGTACCCACTGCAGGAGCAATGCTTATCAGCAATGTGAGCCTGCACAAATACCTTAAAGTTTCTGAACCTCAGTTTCCTCATCTATTCAGTAGATATGAGAATATGTGCCTGATAGGACTGGTAGGAAGCTTGTAAATGAGGTACCATATGATGCTAAATAAATATCAGCTATTATTAAAACCACAAGCCTTATTCTTCTTGCCAGTGAATGATTGCAAGTTAGAAACCTTCGTAATTAAATATTGAAAACACAATCTTCCCTAATGCCATGCTTCATTTGGAAGATCTAAGGATGACAAGCCTGCCCAAAGCAGCTAATGACATGACCTTGGCTGTCAGGGTACACGGTGAATGCTCTGAAAGGTGGCTCTATCATAGACTGGCCAATGAAGTCCAACTACTTTATTTGCGAGTTGCTAAGGAACTTGGGGATCACAGGAAAGGGTATGCTTCCAGATAAGCCTTAAGAAACAATTCCTTAAAAGAAAGATTTTCTTCTCTTATAGAGAGTATATGAGAGAACTAGAGGGAAGCTATACTTCCTACCCCTACTCCTATGCCACAACCTCCCGCCAGGCTCATAAAGCTGATTACATCAATCCCAGAGCAGTTTGCAAAGGAGATGAAAGGACTGGCAATTCCTGAATAAAAAGAAGTCAAGAACTGCATTATGAATTGATACTTGACACTTAGCAGGTTTTTCTTTTTTGTAAAGATGCTCTCATTTACAGGATTTGAAAAGACTCTTGATATTTCTCCATGGGTTGGTTCAAGGCTTTATGTGTGACATTAGTCGAAATGTTTGCACCTAATGTGTACAGTTTGCAGAACGCAAAGCAAATAGGAGGCAACTGCTATATCAGAAGTGGGGAGGGGCAGGCCCAATTCCAAAGAGAGAATCAGAACTGAGTGGATAGGAACACTAACAAATGGGCATCTTATTACACGGTTCCTTTGCACACGGTTGCTTGGCAGGTGCTGCAGAGAGGCTGAATTTAACAGCTGCAAGGTCAAATGCATCTCTAAGGCATTCTCAGTGAGGCCACCTGTATCTGAGAAAACCGGAGGGTAAATATTTATCTTGGGCAGTGACAGCAAACACTCATTAAATTTTACATATGCCAGCTCCTTTTGTTGTAGAAATCAAACCACTTGCCAGAGTCATAAAGGGGACGCCAGGAGTCAGGAGGTCATGTCCACCTTTCCTTTGACTCTCGGTAGCCTTCAGATGAAAGGACAGCCAACCTGCTTTTCAAAGTCCTTTCAGAGGGAGAAGTCACTGCTTTCCATTTCCCAAGGCTATAAAGTTAGAAAAGTATTTCTTTTATAGAAGCTAAATCTCCCCTACCAGGAAAGAACTCTTTTCCACATAGACATTATAAGAATGGGATGTGTTATTCTAGAGGGGATGCCTTCTTCTGAGGTGCCTACCCTGGTCCTGCCAGAAAAAAAAAAAAACACCAAGCTTGCCTTAGATCTTCTATTAATGGCGGAGAAAATTCCTGTGCAGGAGTTATACACAGAATCACCGCAGCAAAGAACTTTAGAACTACGGAGAACCTTCACGTTACGTGAATCCAATCCCTGACTTTAAAGAGCGGATCATCCCTGACCAGACTGACCCATCCTAAGACAGGGACAGTCTTGGGCAAACCAGTGTGGTTCACTGACTTACCCCCCAGTCAGGTTCAGTCCATCAGCAAGTCTACTCAGCTCTGCCCCCCAAATACGCTTTAGCTCTGATGCCTTCTCTTCAACTCCACTGCCACCACCTGGTTCAAGCTATTTTCCAGCTTTTCCTGTCAGTAACTCCCTAATACCATTCCCTGGTTTCCACTCTTGTCACCCTAAAATTTCTCCTGTACCCACTGTCAAGAAAAATCTCTTCAAAAAATGAATCAAATCACATCAATATCATCCTTAAAATCTTTCGGTTGCTTCCCTTGGCAAATAAGAGTAACAGAAATATCTTACCACGGCAAAAAGGGGACTTGGTTCTACACTCCTATTTCCCTCCAGCCAACTTAGGCTATTCTCACTGAAATTCAGACTAAATAAAAAATACACCCATATACCTTAAGGGAGTGAAAAAGATGAAACAACATTGGATGTGCTGCTCTAAATCTTTCTACTTGATGTAACAAATACCAAAAGAAGGCCTCGTACACTAGGTTCTTCATTTGGGGGAAGCACTTTCAAAAGAAGAGCTTATGTTAGGTCTAGGGAAGCTTTCAAAGCCTATATAGTATATGTCATATACTAAGAGAAGAGCAAACAGGCCCACAAATTCCTGATACATTATAAGTGAGACATCTGGAATTGCTTCTACATATTTTCTAGAAATGATCCAGTTAAAGCTTTAACATTGACTCTCTAAATCACCACCATGAATAAACAGAAGTGGGAATAGACTTCTGCTTTAAAATTTGTTTTAAGTTTATTTATTGATTTTGTGTGTGTGTATGTGAGAGAGAGAGAGAGAGAGAGAGAGGTGGGGGAGAGAACATGAGCAGGGGAGGGGCAGAGAGAGAGAGGGAGAGACAGAATCCCTAGCAGGCTCGGCACAGTGAGCACAGAGCCCGATATGGGGCTGGAACCCACGAACTGTGAGATCATGACGTGAGCTGAGATCAAGAGTTGGACGCTTAACCCACTGAGCACCCTGGAATAGGCTTCTGCTTTAAAAGCTAATTGTAGTAGCCAACTTTGAACTTACTGAGAGTAATCAAATACTTTGACATTAAAGCTTTTGCTTTAATAATATCTCATGCACTATTAGCTTAAAGAGTATAAGATCCAAAGTAACTAAGGCACAGAGATATATAGTACCGCTACCTTTTTAAAGCTACATAGTTTGTAATAAAATAAACAGAGCCAAAACTAAGCCCCAAATCTCCAAAGATTTTATGCATGTACCTCCCCACAGCTTCAATCTAGTTAAGTCAACAAAGAGAGGCTCCAAAGTGTGGTGTGCAGCAGTGAGAATCTAGACCAACAGTTATCAAAATAGGAAGGGAAGAAGAAAGCACTGGCCGTATCAGAACAACGGATCTTGTCTACCACCAGAAGGTTTCAACCCTAAAGCTACTCACTGAGAGTAAAGAAAATCGTGATAAAACTAACAACACATGAAAGACACTGTTAGGATGAAAAAACAAGTCACAGGATGGTAGAAATATTTTGCAAAACACCTAAGACTTTAGAACTCTTAAAACTCAATAATATTAAGAACAAGCATATTAAAAATGGGTGAAAAATCTGAATAGTCATCTAAAGAAGATATACGGATGGCAAAAAGTATATGAAAAGATGCTCAACAACATTTGTCGTTAAGAATTACAAACTGGGGGGTACCTGAGTGGCTCAGTTGGTTAAGCGTCTAACTCTTGATTTCGACTCAGGTCATGATCCCAGAGTTGTGGGATCGAACCCAGTATCAGGCTCTGTGCTGACAGTGAGGGGCCTACTTAGAATTCTCTCTCTCTCTCCCTCCCCCCACCCCCCACCCCCGTGTCTCTCAAAATAAATAAACTTAAAAAAAAAGAACTGCACATTGGGGTGCCTGGGTGGCTCTCTCAGTTAAGCATCCTTAAGCATCCAACTCTTGATTTCAGCTCAGGTCATGATCTCACAGTTCTGAGATAGAGTCCCAAGTCTGGGCTCTGCACAGGGAGATAGAACCTGCTTAAGCTTCTCTTTCTTCCTCTCCCTCTGCCCCTTCCCCACATGCGCGCATGTGCGCGCGCGCGCACACACACACACACACACACACACACACACACACACACTTTCTATCTCTCTCTCAAACAAAAAAGAACTGCAAATTAAAACAATAATGAGATGTCATCCTGCACCTATTAGAATAGCTAAATCCAGAAAACACACACACACACACACACACCCCCCAAATGCTGGCAAGAGTGCCAAGCCATAGGAAATGCAAATTAAAACAACAATGAAATAGCACTACAAACCTTTAAAACGGCCAACATCCAGAACCCTGGCGATACCAAATGCTGACAAAGATGTGGAGCAATGGGAACACTCCTTCACTGCTGCTGGGAAGGCAAACATGGTGAGGCCACTTTGGAAGACCATTTGGCAGCTTCTTACAAAATAAACATAGTTTTACCATATGATCCAGCATTTACACTCTCAGGTATTTACCCAATTAAGTTGAAGCTTTATGTCTACACAAAAACTTGCACATGAATATTATTTATGGCAGCTTTGGTCATAATTGCCAGAACCAGAAGCAACCAAGATGTCCTTCAGTGGATGGATGGATAAACAAACTGGGATACATGCATCCCATGGCATGTTATTCTCTGAAAAAAGAAACAAGCTATCAAGTCACAAAAAGATATGGCGGACTCTTAAATGCATATTGCTAAGTGAGAGAAGCCAGTATGAAAAGGCTACGTACTGTGTGATTCTAACTATAAAACCTTCTGGAAAAGGCAAAACTGTGGACCCACTGAGATCACTGATTGCCAGGGGTTCAGAGGGAGAAGAAGAGGGATGACGCCCGTGGCAATTTTAGAATGATGAACCTGTTCTGCATGGGACTATAATAGTAGATATATGGCATGGTGCAGCTGTCAAAACCCACTGAAATTCACAGCACAAAAAGTGAACTTTAATGCACACACATTAAAAAGGTCATTTAGGAGACCAGAAAACATCAGGGAGGACTGAAGACAATGACAAGAGAATCTAAGCGTATTACAAATGTATGAAACAACCTCGCTGAAAGGAGTGAGAAAAAGATACTAAACTACTTAACTTGGAAATGAATGACGTCTGTAAGACTAAAGGCAAAATGAACTGCACATCGCCCTGTACTCCAGTTGATTAAATTGTTTAAGTTAATTAAGTGGCTTAAGGTATGGATTAACACCTCTGATACTGCCCTAGACTGGACTGAAGACTGAAGACAGAACCTGAAGCTGAACCATTAAGTCAATGGATGGTGGGTGGTGGGAGGCAGGTTTCTCACTGTGGGAGTGAAATTTAAAGATAAGCAAGGGGAGAGCCTGGAAAGATCCAAGTGGTGATGGATTTGGAGACATCAATAACCACTCATGTTGAAATTAATATAAATATAGATTACTACATACAGGTTAGAGATATAGGTACATCCAAAGCTTAGTATACACACATATATATTTTTTTGCTCTGTCAGTAAAAAAGGACCTGAAATAAACACCACGCCGGTAGCAACAGGCAAACCAGCACCTAGAACTTGGTTTGTAACACCATGCTCTAATCAAGGAGAAATGGCTGATTCTTGGACTAGGCCAGGGAAGATATAAGATGAGTTTGGAGCACCTGCTGGTGCCAGGAGATAAGGAAGTGCTAGAAAAAAAAAATGAGGGAGATATGTCAAAGAGATACAGGAGCCAAAAGAAAGAGCCCCCAGTGACCAAAGCTGGAGCACTATGAGCAACAAAATAAAGTCATAGTAGATTATAATGCAAGGTATAAAGTACATATCCATGATTCCGCACTGTGTTAAATAAATGATTGACTAAATTAATAAAGGGTGAAAAGAGACAACTCTCGTGCAGAACACTTCCAAATAATGTATGTAGTTATTCTACTCTCAAGGAGGTAGAACATAACCCCCTACTCCCTAAATGTGGGCTCTGCATAGTTTACTGTGGAAAACCTGACAAACGCTCCATAAGCCCGGTGATCAAGGTCAGCACCAAGAGTCATAAATTACATTGATAGCATGTATCTTTGTTCTAATGTGATGAAAATGGTACTTTGCCTCTTTGATTCTCCTCCCCCAGACCCAGAACCTCACCCTAATCATGAAAGAAACATCAGCCAAATTCCAGGAGAGGGACATTCCACAGCATACCTGATGAGTACTCTTCAAAATTGTCAAGGTCATCAAAAACAGAGTAAGTCTGAGAAACTGTCACAGCCCAGAGGAGCCTAAGGAGACATGATAACCAAATTCAATGTGGGCTCCTAGATGGAACCCTGGTACAGAAAGAGGACATTAGTTTAAAACCAAGAAGATATAAACAAACTGTGGACATTAGTTAATAATCATGTATCCAGGAGCACCTGGGTGGCCCAGTCAGTGGGGCACCCAACTTTGACTCAGGTCACGATTTCACGGTTCATGAGTTCAAGCTCTGACAGCTGGGAGCCTGGAGCCTGCTTCAGATTCTGTGTCTCCCTCTCTCTCTCTGCCCCTCCCCCACTCATGCTCTCTCTCTATCTCTCTCAAAAATGAATAAAGATTAAAACAAATTTTCTTAAATAATAATGTATCCATATCGGTTCATGAATTGTGATAAATGGACCATAGTAATGTAAGATGTTAATAAGAGGGAAAACCGTGGCCAGGAGGAGGGAGTCATACGGGAACACTGTACTACCACCTGCTCAATTTGTTTTGTAATTCTAAAACTCTTCCAAAAAATAAAGCTTACCAATACAAACAAAAAACCAACAACACTGATTTGTGTTCTAATGTGCTATTTTGTAGCACTTTCACAAAGAAAGCAACACAATTATGTTGGCTGCCTCTTGCTCTTTCTGGCGTCCTACAAAGAGAAGGTCACAGGAGAACCTTGCTTACCAATTTTTCTGATGTCAACAGGATTTCTCATTATGGCCAGATACCACTGCAAACAGGGCATTTGGAAGAACTTTGGAGTTCTAAAGCAGTTAAAAGCAAGTAGACTCTTATGTGTGGGTATCAATATGTGACATATTTCCCTGGCTACAGCTATTCAAGTTAAGGGGTGAAGCCACTATACTCCCCCACAAATGCTTCTGGGGTTCCCAGTCTTGAGGTCCATGGGTTACTACCACACTTTCGGTGCAAGTGCCATTTAAAGATTCAGGCAAATGGGGGTGCCTGGGTGGCTCAGTCAGTTAAGCCTCTGACTGCTGATCTCAGCTCAGGTCATGATCTCACAGCTTGTGATTTTGAGCCCCACGTGGGCTCTGTGTTGACATTGTGGAGCCTGCTTGGAATTCTCTCACCTTCTCTCTCTGCCCCACCCCACTCGTGTTCTCTCTCTTTCAAACTAAATAAATAAACTTAACAAATATATAAAGATTCAGGCAAATAATTAGGAGAGGATATTCCCCCTTCATTTCAATGGCATTGTTGTGAAACCACTGAAGTCAGTATATAAGGACAATAGAATGTCATATGATCAGCTACGCCTCCCTCACCCCGACACACACACACACAGGGTTTTGTTTTTTTTTTTATTTCTTATATTCCAAGAATCACCTGTCACTTTTATCTTAAACAGAAAGGTCAATATCCTTTAGAGGTTGGTATAATACTGTTTTAGAAATAGAAAAAAGGGGCGCCTGGGTGGCTCAGTCAGTTAAGTGTCCGACTCTTGATTTCAGCTCAGGTCATGATCTCACCCTCCATGAGATCGAGCCCTATGTAGGGCTCTGTGTTAACAGTGTGGAGCCTGCTTGGGATTTTCTCTCTCTCCCTCTCTCTCTCTCTGCCCTTCCCATGATTTTACTCTCTCTCTCTCTCTCTCTCTCTTTCTCAAAAATAAACACAACTTTTAAAAAATAAATAGCAAAAATGTAGTAGTTTAATATTATGATAAACCCATTCAATAGAATGCTATATAGTCTTTTTAAAATAAATCTACTAACATGAGAAATATCTAACATAAGTTTTAAAAAGTTACAAACTGAGTGTAATATAATTGGATTTTTATTAAGAAATGTCATATGTTAATATATTCAAAGGAAACCGGAGAAATGTACTCCAAAATGCACTTCTATATAAATCCAAACTACGGAGGGGTTGTATGATAAAGGATTTTTACTCTTACATATGTATTTTTGTAATGTTTAAACTTTTGTAAACATAGCACATTAATTTCGCAATTTGAAATTTTTTCAGGGGGACCTGGGTGGCTCAGTTGGTTAAGCAATCGACTCTTGACCTCAGTTCAGGTCATGATCTCACGGTTCATGAGTTCAAGCCCTGCGTCGGGCTCTGTGCTGACAATGCAGAGCCTGCTTGGGATTCTGTCTCTCCCTCTTTCTCTGCCTCTCGTGTGCACGCGTGCATATGTGCTCTCTCTCCCTCAAAAACAAATAAATAAATATTTTTTATTTTATTTATTTTTTTAAAAATTTTTTTTTATGTTTATTTATTTTTGAGACAGAGAGAGACAGAGCATGAATGGGGGAGGGTCAGAGAGAGGGAGACACAGAATCTGAAACAGGCTCCAGGCTCTGAGCTGTCAGCACAGAGCCCAACGCGGGGCTCGAACTCACGGACCGTGAGATCATGACCTGAGCCGAAGTTGGCCGCTTAACCGACTGAGCCACCCAGGCGCCCCAAATAAATATTTTTTAAAAAAGAAAAATTTTCAATACTAAAAATTGTGTATTTCCTTTTGAATATCATGTGGCCTGAGGCAATAAGGTGCTGGCAATTCAGGGCTGAGTTGTGTTCCCTTCCCCTTCGAGTTCTGCCAGGACCCAGGCTGGGCCCATGCAGGACAGAGAATGAAGTCTGAGGCTCTCTCCTTAGCCCTATGATTGACCTAAGTTACACACCACTTTCTCCTGTGTTCAATCCATATCTAACACTCTGTCATGAAAACATTCACTTTTCCAAGAACCACAGGACTTCTGAGCTGCAAAGAACCTTAGAGGCATCTCACTTAGCCCTCCATTAATTGTAGAAATGCTCCATTGAGTCCCTGGTGGTTATGCCCGGCCTAGACACAGAGACAGCACTGCCTCGTGACAGCCATTATATTCTTAGGAGTTTTTTGATACGTCCAAAAGAAATTCTTTTTCTTTTTTTTTTTTTTTTTTTCAACGTTTTTTATTTATTTTTGGGACAGAGAGAGACCGAGCATGAACGGGGGAGGGGCAGAGAGAGAGGGAAACACAGAATCGGAAACAGGCTCCAGGCTCCGAGCCATCAGCCCAGAGCCTGACGCGGGGCTCGAACTCACGGACCGCGAGATCGTGACCTGGCTGAAGTCGGACGCTTAACCGACTGCGCCACCCAGGCGCCCCAAGAAATTCTAAATGCTGCTTAAAAAGTACAGAATAGCCATTCAACGACATCCCAAATAGCCGTTTTAATGCTGTGCCTAGCACAATGCATATTATGTGGGGTGGCTACTCGATTAATATTCATCGAATGCTGGAATGGATTGCTGAGAGCAGGTAGGTGAAGTCAGCCCTGCTCTTTTACCTGAGTTTGTATCACATATAAACTTGTGAAAAAGCGATGGATTCAAAACCAAGATACACGAGTGCTGTTTCCACTTGTGCTGTTTATCAGCTGTGCAAATTTGGGAAAATTATTTCACATCTTTGAACTCCTCTTTCCGACCAATAAAGGATGGTACATTGCAGCAATAAAATTCTGAGAACAAGCTAGAGCAGCAGGACTTCTGCCATCCCATATGAGTACTCGTGCCTAAGCCCAGGGCTTTTCAATTATACTTATTAAGTGACTTTTATGTTTTGGTCTCTTATTTTATATATCGACTCACATCTCTGTCCCAACCACTTCAGGTCTGTAGTGGCTGGAGATTCAATAATGCAACTGAAAGTAGAATGAGCTGAAAATAGATCCTTTTGTCTAAAAGAAACCATCTTCAAAATGTTTATATTGTTATATTCATCAAGAGTTTTTTCACCCAGAACCAGTCTCTAACAGTCAAATGGAAATATTTGAGAAACATTCTGTAGGCAGTAGCCTTAAGAACCACCTAGAAAAAACACTCTGCCTGAGAAAATAAACACAGTTTTTTTCTATATGAACTGGCTGTTTCCAAAACTTCTTTCAGGAAAAAAAAAAAGTCCTTTGCTAAGAATTAATACAGAAAACAAGCAAATGAACTGAAAGCTTTATTAGGGAACACCTGCCTGTGTGGATACAGCGATATGGACTTAAACCGTCAACTGGTCAACACTGGAAAATACTTTGTGGTAAGAAATGACCCTTCGTTACTCAAGTCAGTGTTACCAAAACACATTTGTTCAACCATCGGGCAGATTTTGGTGCTAAATAAAAGCTGTTCAATGAAGACAACAGGGGAGTTTCCTTTTTCAATGCAGGTTTATAGGATGAATTGGAGCTGAGAGCAAAGAGCTTGCATTCTTTGGCTCACACAGACCGGTAACTTCTCGTTACTCTGCAGTAATGCTGCTTTGCAAAGAGCAACAACAAAAATTCCAGCAAGTGAATGTACGATTTTGAATTTAAGCTTGCAACAGCATTTCAGGACTTTTCCTCCAGTGCGGAAGTTTCTGAATCTTCAAATAAGACTACCAGAAGCTGCCATCTTTGGAATTCTTAACCTTTCTCCATTCTACTAATCACCGCTCCAAAGCCAGAGAGGGTCAAGAATTACTACTATATAGGAAAACTGCAAGCACCCAAAACATCTTTCTGAATCACTAAGTGGTCAAGCTGTCTGCAATTGGGCTAGATAATCAGCGACCCAAGCAAAAACCTGCTTCCATTCCTGGAATGGATCACCTCTCACTCAGTCCTTAACTTACTTGTTCTGAAAAATGGAATCCAAACAATGGGGACTGAGTATAATAAGGCACGGCAAACTATTCTCAAAATATCAAGATGTGCAGATAGGAAATAATACTAAAGGAAAAGAGATGTTTTTCCACTGATAGGAACAATCTCTTTCTTTGAGACAGTGAAAAATAGGCAAGGGTGATCACAAATCACTCTGGAGATGGAAAGGGCTGGAAAATTCAAAAGATGGGCAAGTGTGAGCATCTGGAAAGTCAAATGAGGGATTGGGGGAAGCAATAAATAAACTCTCTTGTGTGATTCAGCAGGAGGTACCACAAAGTAGACAGTACAAAGGGAAACACAAATGGGGGTGTTTTTAGGACTGTAAAAGAGAAAATGAATAAAAGATAAAGGTTTTTATTTTGCATTTGACAACAGAGGGCAGATGAGGAAAACTGGGAGCCTGTGGGGGGAGCAAAGAGCCACCTCTATGCTTTTAAGGAACTCATAATTTTCAGAGGACCTATGGAAACAGATTCTCTTTACTTACCCCATTACCATGTTGCAAAATACTGTACTCCTAGTAAATACAGGGCCATATATTGGCTCATGGCTGCTTTCTGGTGGTGAGAAGATAAGAAAATCATGCTCCCTGATTCCAATTTCTCATTTCAATTATCAAAAAGAGCTCTGCTGTGAACGTTCATTTCTGTCTTAATTAACTGGAGCAAGACAGAACATTAAAAACAACCGACTCTGTTTTGTTCAAGGCCTTTTATTTACTTCTCCCCCTTTAGAACGTCAGGAGGTGAGAGACTGTACCTAGAAACCTCATCACAGATGGCAATTTGTCCGCCAACATTATCTATAAGGAAGGACCTAGGGGACAGAGTTTGAACAAAACTCCTGAGCTATGAGCTTGATATCAATAAGAAATGCCTTTTTCCTTCAGAAATGATTTTGAGGTTAAGTCTCAGAACATGGCTGTGAAATTCACAGTTCGTTTACAATAGCAATGTGAACCAGAAATCCGAGAAATAAACTCAGGTAGCTGGAGCAAACTATAAACAAACAAACAAACAAACAAATAAATATCATGCAATTCTAAAGAAAAGCATCTTTGTTTCTGGATTTTGAATCCTGGGGAAGGAAAACTCTGAAAGAGGAAAATGATACAAACTGGCTTTAACCACAATAAACAAGATCACTAGTGTGCATGCAACTAGAGACCTGCTTTCCTTGAAAATGACTTATTAAACTATTGCAGGTTATGGAAACTTCACCTGTGAATACATTTTTCACTCCTTGCTCAGTGGATATCAACTGGTTCAAAGCAGATATGCAAAGGACAACTGCCATCCAGGGCTGAGATCTTATAAGAAATTAACACTAAATCCCCATTCAGCTGAGAAGAATGAACACGTCTCAACTTTCAACAGGCAAACAAATTTCTTTTATGGGTGCAGCGTGCATCGTCTTGTATTTTTTCCCCCCAATTCATAAAACCTGAGTTTTGAGTCCATGCAACAAATCCTTTTCTAAACCCCAGACCAGAGAAACTTACAGCCGGCAGGGGCCAGAAGTCAGTGAAGGCTCCCGGCAGGAGCGCTTATGTAACATATGCCGCCCTTTCTAAATGCTGAAGTAATCCACCCCTGGCAGCTGTGGGGGTCAGCCCTGCTGCTCCACTGAAAAGCAAACATCCTGCCCATCCAGTCCCTTGTCAATTCTCTTACCTCCCCCGCTGAATCAGTTGTTTATCATGCTAAGGAGGTACAGAGCCCCTGGACCGGCCAGGTGAGTGAGTCTTAGACCTAAATTCTTGTTCCAGCACTGCCACTAATTTGCTGCGTGGCTTTGGGCAGATCATCCTGAAACTCCAGTTTCCTCCTCCGAAAAAGTTATGACTCTGGTCTAGAAAGGACTTACAATCTCTTTGAGCTCTAACGTCTTTTTTTTTAAGATTTTATTTAAATTCCACTTTAACATACAGTGTAGTACTTAATTTCAGGTGTACAATATAGTGATTCAACACTTCATACAACACTCGGTGCTCATCACAAGTGCCCTCCTTAATCCCCATCACGTAGTTTTTTAAGATTTGATTTCTAAGTAATCTCTATACCCAATGTGGGGCTCAAACTCAGAACCCCAAGATCAAGAGTCACGTGCTCTTCTGACTGAGCCAGCCAGGTGCCCCCCATCACGTATTTAATCCATCCCCCCTACTACCTCCCCACTGGTAACCATCAGTTTGTTCTCTATAGTTAAGGGCTCTAACATCTTTTGATTTTTTAAAATCCTTTTTGGAGAGAAAGCAGTGACAGGGTTACGGCCCCCCTACAGACTGTGGACATCACACTGAGGAAGTGAAATTCATCACTGGATTCCTTTCAGCATGCTTGGGCTTCCAGTATCAGCCTTTTCAACAGGGTTTCCACAGAGAAGTGAGCTTTAGTGACCTAAAGACATCCCTTCCCTGTGAAAATGCATCCCTTCCTATGCATCTAGGTTGGTACTAGTTATATACAACCTTTAGAATTGAGAAAACAGCCACTCAGATCAATTTCCAGGTTGCATGGTTCAGATGAGGAACCCCATTTGAGAAAGGCTGTAAGATTTTGCCACAGGATCATCATAAAGTGTTAAACTAAAAGGGCTGACTAGATCGCGCTTTTCCAATGGTTCTCAAAGTGTGGTCCCCAGAGCAGCAGCAGCACCTAGAAACTTGTTTGCATACCAAGTCTCACTCACCCCAATCCACTGAATCAGAAACTCTGGAGATGGGGCTCAGCATCTGGTTCAAAAAGCCACACAAGTGATTTTAATACATCCTATTGTTTATGGATGTTCTAGCCCTTACAAGTTCATTTTCAGTAGAGGACTACAGGAGTGCAGGAAAAGTCACTTGCCCAAGCTCAGACCTCTAGTGTCTTGATTAGAACTCAGACATCATGGGGGTGCCTGGGTGGCTCAGTCAGTTAGGCATCTGACTTTGGCTCAGGTCATGATCTCAGGGTCCATGAGTTCAAGCCCCGCATCGGGCCCCATGCTGACAGCTGGGAGCCTGGAGTCTGGTTCAGATTCTGTGTCTCCCTCTCTCTCTCTGTCCCTCCCCCACTCACATGTGTGTTCTCTCTCTTAAAAACAAATAAGCGTTAAAAAATTTTTTTAAAAAAATACAGAACTCAGATGTCATGGACTGAATTATTTCCTCCCTTCAAATTCATATGCTGAAGACCAAACCCCCAATGTGACTGTATTTGGAGACAGAGCATTAAAGACATCATTAAGATTAAATAAGATCATAGGGGTGGGATCCTAATCCAACATGCCTAGTGTCCTTATAAGAAGAGGAAGAGACACCAGGAATGTGTGCATACAAAGGAAAGGCCATGTGAGGACACAGGAAGGAGATGGCCATCTGCAAGCCCGGGAGAGACGCCTCAGAGAAGCCAAACCTGTCGACACCCTGATCTTGCACTTCTAGCCTCCACAACTGTGAGAAATAAATTTTTGCCATTTCAGCCACCCAGGCTGTGGTATTTTATAGCCCTGGCAGACCATTACATCAGATCTTCTGACTCTCTGGACAGGAATATTTTATTTTAATTAAGTGAGTTTCGAATTCTGAAACAAGCCTCCAACACCTAAAGAAACAAGTGAACCTCCAGGAGGGGCTGGCTGTCCCGTCGGCTCAAGCCCCTGACGACGTGCACAGGTCAGACACCGCTCAGAAGGTAAGTTCTCTGAAGCTGCAGCCTGTATAATGGTTTTGCCATGGTGATGTGAGAGCCTTCATAATAAGGGTTCAACCTGTCATCTTTCTTTCCTCTTCTCCATTGGGCCACAAAAACAGTCCACCTCTGGTGCTCTGTGGCTCAGATAATCCCTCTGATTATGCTGCCTGGAATCCCTGAGGTCACCTTTGACTTTTATTATTTAAGTTTTTGTTAATGTTTATTTATTTAGTTTTGACAGAGACAGAGAGAGAGTTGGGGAGGAGCAGAGAGAGAGGGAGACAGAGAATCCCAAGCAGGCTCCAGGCTGTCAGCACAGAGCCAGATGCGGGGCTCCATTTCACAAACTGTGAGATCATGACCTGAGCCGAAATCAAGAGTCAGATGCTTAACTGATTGAGCCACCTACCTTTGACTTTCTTTTATTCCCTCATCTCCCATCCATCAGATAGAACCCAGTCCTGTTCATTCGGTCTCTAAGGTACCTTTCAAGTCCTCTGTCTCTTCTCTACCTGATTGCCACTATTTTCTATGACACTTGTATCATCTCTTACCTGGACTAAACCAGAAGGCTTATCACCAGTCCTCTGGTCACTGGCCTCACTCTTGCAAAATCCTCTCCAAAATACGGTCATAAATCTTCCCTTCAAAGATCTCAGACAAGGCTCTTCCTGGTCTTATCTGCCCTTCCAGTCTGGCCCTCGGCCACACCCCAGCAGCTCTACAGACTGACCGGCAGCATGCTTCTCCAGTCCTGGCCTTGGCCTGCTCCTTCACCCAGGAAGCCCTCTTCCCCCAGCTCCCCTCCTCCATCTGCCAGAGGTAGTGGCCATCCTTACTTTGCCGGTGTTCCAGTCAGTCTCTTGCTTTCCTTTACTGTTGTGCTACCTGCATATGTACCCATAAATAATATTGTTTAGTTTTGCTTGTTTTTAAGAGAAACCAAATGTTTGTAGGTTTTAAAGACTTCCTTTTTTTCACCATTATGTTCACATTTACTCACATTGTTGCAGGTAACTATAGGTAATTCATTTCACTGTTCTCTACAAATGTATACGAATATACATATGGTAAGCACACGTTTTCATTCTATTGTTGACGGATGTGTGGGTTGTTTGCAGTTGCTTTGTATTATGAACATGCTTGGACACATGAGTCCACGCATGAGTGCAGAGGCTGTACCTAGATGATCTGCTGTGCCCCAGGGTATGTGTACTTTCAACTGTCCCATGTTAACAGGCAATGCTAGGTTGTTTTCCAAAGCAGCTATACCAACAGACAGTCATGATGTGCTAACTTTTTTATGGATCAATAAATTCAGTCTGAAGATATTTTGCTTAGGATTTTGCATCTATACTGAAAGGTGAACTTGGTAGTTTTCCTTTCTTAAATAATCTTTGACTGATTTTGGTGGAAAGGTGGTACTGGCCTCATATATCCATTGGGGAGCATTTCTACTCTTCATGCTCTTTTATTTTATTTTATTTATTTATTTATTGAGAGAGAGAGAGAGACAGAGACAGAGACAGAGTGTGAGCAGGGGAGGAACAGAGAGACAGGGAGACACAGAATCTGAAGCAGGCTCCAGGCTCCAAGGTGTCAGCATGGAGGCCGACGCAAGGCTCAAACTCACAAACCACAAAATCATGACCTGAGCTGAAGTCGGACACTTAACTGACTAAGCCACCCAGGCGCCCCTCTTCATGCTCTTTTAAAAGACTTTGCAAGATTACAATAATTAGTTGTTTGATTTGTTTGTAATTGTTGTAGAATTTGCCTACAAAAATTACCTAAACCCTGGGTCTTTAGAAGAAATTTTTTAATACACTGATTCATTTCATTTAATAGTTTACAGAAGCAACCGAATTTTCTTTTTCTTCTTGAATCAGTTTGGACAATTTACACTCTGTTAAGAATTTGACCTAGCACCTAAGTTTTCAAAATTCTTGGCACAAAGTGGTTCATAATTTCTTATCTTTTAAATCCTGCCATATCAGAGATTCAGTAGTGATGTTTCTCATATTGTTTACTCATGCCTTCTCTTCTGTGTTACAACAGTCTTTCCGGATGGTGAGAAGCCTCATTATCAGTATCGCAACACAAGCTTCATGTGCATTCTTAGATTCTCTTGACCAGGTTTCTCTCTCTGGCTCTTACACACAGCCCACCTATGCTGGATACCAACCCCCTCCCCTGTCAAACCCAGATGACGGCCGAGCGAATGTGCTGATGGGCAACATGCTCCACCCTTGGACCGTTCACTGAGCTTCTGCTACTCTTTTTTAATCTCTCCTGGCCCTGGGCTTGTACCTCCCAAATACAAAAGTACTAGAGACCTCAGACCTTACCCAAGGTTCTGCTTTCCAGAGCACCCAGACTAAAACAGTCTTTTAAAATAATCAGATTTTGGCTTTGTTTTACAGATTCTTTATTTATTTCTGCTCTTCTCTTTATCATTTCCTTCCTCTTCCTTTTGCTAGGTTTATTCTGCTTTTTTGTTTTGTAAGCTCTTAAGTGAGATGATTAGTCATTTATCACAACCATGTTCTTCTTCTAGTATCAGTCATTAAGGCAGAGGTCAGCAAACCAAAAGTGGCCCAAGAGTTTTTTGTAAGTAAAGTTTTATTAGAGCACGGTCACAGCCATTCGTTTTCATATTGTCCACGGCTGCTTTTGTGCTACAGGAGCAAAGCTGAGTTTTGGTGCCACGGTTGTGATGGTAAATAGTGACATTTTACTATTCCTTTACAGAAAAAGTTTGCTAGCCTCTGCTTGAAGGATATAGATTCTTCTCTAAGCATTGCTTAAGTTGTACCCCATGAATTTTGCTGTTAGTATTTTCATAACTCTTCTGAACTTAGTGTTTTCTCAGATCCAGTATGATTTCTTTGATTCACAGGTCATTTAGAAAGTGTGTTCCTTGGGGCGCCTGGGTGGCGCAGTCGGTTAAGCGTCCGACTTCAGCCAGGTCACGATCTCGCGGTCCGTGAGTTCGAGCCCCGCGTCAGGCTCTGGGCTGATGGCTCGGAGCCTGGAGCCTGTTTCCGATTCTGTGTCTCCCTCTCTCTCTGCCCCTCCCCCGTTCATGCTCTGTCTCTCTCTGTCCCAAAAATAAATAAAAAACGTTGAAAAAAAAATTTAAAAAAAGAAAGTGTGTTCCTTAAATTTCCAAACATATGGGTTTTTTTCAAGGTCATCTTTTGGTGACTGATTTCTAATCCAAATTGTTCTCTGATGAGAGAGTAGCTTTGTATGATACTGATTTTCTAAAATTTTTAGAAATTTTTACTCCTGGTCTAGTACATGATCACCTTTGAAATTTTTTAACGTGTGCTTGAAAATAATATGTATTCTGTAGTTGTTGGATGTAGTGTCTTATTACTTGTATCTTTCAAATCTTTTAGATTCTTACTAATTGCTTAATCAATGAATTATCGAGAAAAGTGTTAAAGTCTTCTAGTAGATTTATCAGTTTCCCCTGTAGTCAGACCATTTTGGCTTTATTAATACACCAATGAAATCTTTTACAACTTCCAGGTGAACTGATTTCATATGAAGATAAGCAGTGTCACTATTCATTTTGTATAATATTTTTTAAAGTTTATTTTGAGAGAGAGAGAGAGGGAGGAAGAAGGGGTAGAGAAAAGGAGAGACAGAATCTGAAGCAGACCCCCCACTGTCAGTGCAGAGCCTGACACACGGCTCGAAATCACAAACCTTGAGATCATGATCTAAGTAGAGATCAAGAGTTGGACACTTACTCAAGGAGCTACTCAGGTGCCCCTCATTTCTGATAATATTTTTGTTTAAACTGTTTCTGTGTCTTAAGTATGTCTCTCATAAATTGTATATAATTGAGTTTTTGTTTTTGATTATGTATCTCTCTGAGAATCTCTGACTTTAACTGGATGGTAAGGCCATTTGATTGATTGTAACTATTGCTAGATCTGGATTATTTTGAGCATCTGATTTTGTATTTCTAATTTGTCTTCTTTTAGATTGACTGACATTTTCCCCACTATATTTTTTTTCTTCTTTCACAGAGGTTTTCTTTCCTTTATTTGGAGGCAAATTTAGGAATTTTAACTTGCATATTTAACTGAAAATGTAAAATTAATACCTTTACCCTCCTACAAGAATAAAAGGATGAATTCTTTATCATCAATCACCTCCTTCCTGATTTATATGCTATTATTGTTCAAAATTTTGGATACATATCAAGTTGGAATCAGAAAACTTAATGTTATTGTTTCACACAGACTTGCTCACCATTTTTCTTTGTTTTAGTTTCATTTTGTTTTTCTCACCATTTCTTCTTTCTTCTCAGACCCTCCTTCTGGAATCATTTTTATTTCTCATACCACACATCCTTTAGTTAAGTCCTGTTGGTGGCAAACTTTCTTAGAGTTGTTTTGTCTATAGAGGTTTTTATTTAGTCTTTGTTCTTGAAAGATCACTTCACCGGACATCTTATTTTTGGCACTCAATATGTAAATATAAATGTATGTTGTATACGTGTTTTTTCATAGCAGAATTATTTAGGTATATAGGTATTCAAAATTACATAATTACTATATTTAACGTATAAATATATATTGTCTGTGTGTATTTTTTGTAACAGAAAAATAGCTAGAAGCATTGTCATCACTAGGTGAATCAAGGAACTACGAGTCTGTTTCTAATTTGCTACCAACTAGTTAAACTATTAAGAGTCTATTTTATTTTCTAGTTAAGAGTCTATTTCTAATTTGCTACCAAAAATTACTTAATTAAACCAGACTATGCTTCAGTACATCTTCCTAAATGTGGAATTAGCTAATGATCTACTTTATAAGAACATCAGCAAATTAAAACAGCTATAAGATAAGAGGTGAGATGAATTTCAGGACAGGTTACTTTGCCTTAACTGTGTGAAGGTACATAAGGTCCTAAGCATCAAGAATATCTGTGTGTATGTGCATTTTCAGTAAACATTTTATTGCATTTTATTTATTTGAGTTAGGGGACAACCCAATGTGACACCAGTCTCAAGAACATTATAAAACATATTTGAAGGAGAGTGAATCAATTTTAAAAGATTATTCTTCCAAAGGTTCCAAAGTGTGTATGTCTAGAAAAAAAAAATTAACTCTAATGTATTAAAAAAAAATGCAGTAGGATAAAGAGGCTGAAAACCTTGAACACCAACCTTTAAAATAGGTTCTCTCAACTCTTCTCATAAAACTTCAAAAGTCTCTGTCACTTAAGTGCTCTGCTCCTGGGAGGGCAGGTGCCCGGAACAGAGGTGAGGTCTCTGCCATTATAGAAGACTGGTGAATCTGAATGCACTAAATCAAATGTACCCTCCTCTACCCAAAATAAAGCCAAAACCCAAACAGGCATATTAAAGCACAAAGATGCCATAAAAGACCCTGAATAGCCAAAGCAATGTTGAGAAAGAAGAACAAAACTGGAGGCAACATGCTTTCTGTTTTCAACCTACATTACAAAGCTACAGTAATTAAAACATAAAAAACAAACACACAGATCAATGGAACAGAATGGAGGGCCCAGAAGAAAACCCATACATATACAGTCAATTAATTTATGACAAAGGAGCCAAGACTATATAATGGGGAAAGGACAGTCTCTTCGATAAATGGTGTTGGAAAACTGGACAACCACATGCAAAAGAAGGAAACTGGACCACAGTCTCACACCATACACAAAAAAATTAACTCAAAATGGATTAAAGACTTGAACTTAATACCTAAAGCCATAAAACTCCTAGAAGAAAACACAGGCAGTAAGTTATTTGACATAGGTCTTGGCAATGATTTTCTGAATCTGACACAAAGTAAAAGCAGTAAAAGCAAAAATAAACAAGTGGGACTACATCAAACTAAAAAGCTCCCACACAGCAAAGGAAATCATCAACAAAAAGAAAAGGCACCGTGCAGAATGACAGAAAATATTTATAAATCACATATCTGATTAGGGGCTAATATCTAAAATATATACAGAACCCACACAACTCGACAGAAAAAAAATCTGATTAAAGAAGGGCAGAAGATCAGAATAAAAAAAAAGACTACCATTTGTCAAACTGTAAGAAACAGATACTGTTGTGATGGCAAAATATTTTGATGTTAAGGAATATTGAGAATATTCAGAGCTGGAGAGCAAGCATTTATGAGTGTGGCTCCAGCTTCTAATATACAATGCATGCTCTGCTTCTGATCAAAATGCACCAAAGTGGAATACTTCTACACTAAAATGAAAGAGCCTGATGCAAATGTCCTCTCAGAAACATCAATTTCCTTTTGTCATCATCAATTCTTCACTCATCAAACAGCTTAATGAATTTTAAAACCCTGCATATATAATAGTTTGAGCCAAGTACATTCTCCCGGTAAATTTGAAGCCTGACTTTGTAGTTTTTATATAAATCTTTTGGAACTTTTATTAGCATCACTCATGTCCCTCAGTGAGTGACTTCCCTGGGGACATAAAAATGTTAGTTTCTTAGGGGGTGAAGTTCAATATTTGATGCTGACCCATTCATGGAAATCGAGTCTAGAATTACATAACAGCTCTTACCGCTAGAGAAAAAAAATTTACCATCCCATGAGCTTGACACATCTTCCAGAAATCTCTAAGTCAAGGGGAGGGAGTGGGCATGGGAAAGAGGAGGAGGCAGGAGACCACCTCTGAGCTTGTAGAGCAGATCTGGTAGGCAGCTACACAAAGCCAATTCAGGGAACAACTGGGACTGCTCTGACCTTGTGTGTCCTTTCATGGAGCCCTGCTGGCCTACATGGTTATTCCAGGGCTAAACTCTACCTGTACTTACAGATATTTCCAGAGAAAGATTGGAAGAAGAAAGCTAGAAATGAGGGAGAAGCATCTGAAAACAAGGGAGAGAGAGAGAGAAAAAAATGTAAAATAAGCGACCAAGGGATGAAGGGAGAGAGAATATGTAAGCATGAGAAGGAGGAGGGAAAAAAAGCAGTCTTATGGGGTTAGATGTATTTGAATGGATGCCAGATCTTAGTTTATAAAAAGCTGTAAAGCGATTCAGGCATTGGAATGGCAACATTAGATCCACAAACCAAAGTCCAAGATGACAATTACACCTCTGTAACATCTGGAAAAGAAGGCTACAGATTAATCTTAACTGAAACATGGGAAATAGGTTTACTCATAACCACATATATGCAATGTCCCCAAAACTACAATGAAGCTCTTGATGAAAGCAAAGAGAATATTATCTGGGGCATTCACTTCAAGGACCCCATGTAGAGTAGTGAGAGAGAGGGCTCACCTGAAGGTGAAGTATAGGACCTGAGATCTGAAGAAAGGAATGTAAGAAGGGATAACTGAGGACTGGGAACAAAAAAGATGCTATGGGGGATGGCCCTCTTCATTAAGCAGATCTACAAGGGAACAATGGTAAGTCTGAAAAGAGATAGAAGAAACATCCTAGAAAGGTAAGTGCAGTTGTGGACAGAGCTGTGATCACACCCCACAAAGGGAAATTGATGATACCACACAGGTGGACACCAGAGGTGGAGTTTAGTTAAAACACAAGGTATCAGATTTCACATAAACTTAGGTTTCCTCCTGTTTTCTCCATTCTGCTTTATTAGGTTGTTCTATAAAGGTTTATTCAGAACATGCCATAGGCTGTGCTATGTTGGCCATTAGAGATACACCAGAAATAACAATAAAAACCCCAAATCCCTGAGTTTATGGAAAAAGACTCAGTTCCATCAGAAGTTCACACTGTCTAGATGAATGGATAAAAAAGATGTGGTGTGTGTTATGTGTGTGTGTGTGTGTATATACAATCACTCAAGAAATCACTGTGCCACTGTGTATGTGAAGCAGCACTGACTGGAATCCTGAGAAATCAAACTAACTAAATAAAGAAGACCTTGCACCCTGAGAGCTATTCAGTCTTGTGGAGAAAGGGAGATTTATGTACCACAAAACAAAATTTGCACAATATGATCAAGTACCAGATTATTTAGTTCAGACCACAATAATTATCAATTATTTTGCAGTCATGCTCCTCACTAAACTTCTAGCAAAATTTTAAACAAATAATCTAAATGTGCTGATTTGAATTCTATCTTCTGTTTCTCCTCAGTATAGGATGTGACCAAATGGTAAGTCACAAAAGGGCAAGAACCAGGGTAGTAAGGTCTGTAATGTCTATTCAAGAAAGCGTTGCACCATATTACCACTGTGCCTTTAGGGGGCTTATGTGCTCCACGGACAAGCCATGGCCTTTGGCAGGAATGCAGGGGCCAAAGTTTAACAGTCTGAGGTATAAGGGACACCGCTGATACTTAACAACCACAGTCCTCCATAAAGCCTTTAAGTGCCCTTCAGGGCTAATCAGTTTCTATTTTCTAGATGTTCCTGAAGTACCTATTTCTTTTAATGTCACCACAAACCACCTGGCCTGAGCCAAAGTAAATCACCTTTTGTAGCTGCGGAATAGTCCTCATCCCATGAAGACAGGTTTAGGTGCAACATGAGACCCTTCTTTATTTCCATTCTGGGGCCAGGCCCATTTCCCATCAGTGGATGTTCTGCCTCACCAATGGTCTCACGCATCTGGGGTCTAGTCTGCAAACATGCAGTTGCTTAAGTGGTCTGTGTTTGTCCTTAAAGGGCCACCTAGATTCTCAAATCATCAGACATGCAACTGTGAACTGAAAAAAACAATGCAAAAGCATCCTTACAGAACCTATATATCCTACTTTACCAAAACCTTGCTGCACTAAATTAACATAAGCATATCTTTGGAAATCTTTAGGATAAATTATATGTACGTTAGCTAGCTCTCCATTACCTAAAGAAAAAAGGCCAGATCATCTTGACTTGCTCCCAAGAAAGTTTTCCAGTCTCATCTCCCAAAAGCCTTCCATGTAACCCCTATGTTCCAGCCTTTATAGTTCCCTGAACATGTCACAGACTCTCACACACTGGGTTTTACTTTATGATGATCCTTGTATCTGAAATGCCCTTTTAACTACATTTCCCATCTACCAACACCTTATAGAACCCACCCAGTTCAAGTGCTCCCTATTTTCAAATTTTCCTTGACTCCTAGTCAAAATTAACTATCCCTTCCAGGGTTTGTAACTTTTACCTTTATTTAACACATCCTTTGTCCTATTTTACTGTTAATTCTTTAGATGTCCAAACTGCCCTATTACACTTGAAGATCCTTGAGAAGAGGACTGTGTCTTTAATTCACCTTAAATCTTCTCCAGCCCCTAGCATGTGTCTTTCACATAGTAAGCACTCAACAAATGCCTGTTGGGTAAAGGAATGAATGGATAACACATAGGATCTCAGTTTCCTAAAACAAAAATTCATAGATGATTGTCACGGGTCCCTACCTAGCTATAAATGTCTCATGATTCTGTTAGAAAGGGATTAGCTCTGATTTAGCTCAGATTTCAGACAGTGAAAAACAAAACAAAACAAAACAAAACAAATAGTCCTCAATACACTCATATAAAGAAAGAAAGAGGAACCTCATCACAGTCCTATTCGGGACCTACAGAAGGAAATTTCCAAAGAAGGTCCAGAAGGAGGTTTTAAAGGAGGACAAGCACTAAGAAGAAACAGGGATAATAAAAAGTAAAAACAAGATGAGCGACATGAAAGTCATAAAGTACAAAGCCAAACAAAAATCAATCTTGAGTTATCCAGTAATTTGAACTAGTAATAAAATGACTTTCTTTCATCTGCAGATGTTAACACTGGCTAAGTTTTGCTTTAAATCTGCAGGTTCACATGCCAGTAGAGGAAGCTGGTATGTGCTGTTGATAGCACTCAAGAATCTCACAGAAATAAAGGGGCATATGGAGTGGTTACTGGTCTGTACCTGGTACAGATTAGAGATTTTAAAACATAACAAATCTTTCCTAAGGTGGAAAAACATCAAAATAACCTCTTGTTTCTCAAATAAGCATCATTTTGCAAACATCTAGAAACACAAAAACTACAAAAATATCAATAATTAGCAAACTGGCATCAAAGATATATAGAGCACATATGTGTTTCACATGTATGGCGTCGTCCCATATCCACTTTCTATTTCCAGAAGGACCCAGAAATGTCCCATGTGTATGTTTGGTCCTGAGAGTCAGGCACACATGTGTGTGATGGCAGGGCCATTCTTATTTCTCAGTGTTCATGGGCTGACTTCATATGAGCCACTGAGGTCAGAAACTGAGACATTAGTCCCTGTATCCCCAAGCCTGGATGATTCCATGGTAACATTGGGTTTATTTTCGTGATGACACACATTTTGCCTACATCAGTGTAGAATCACTCCTCTTTAATGAAACACACTGAGTTCCATCTAAGATACTGGCATCTACAAAATAACAATGGGGTGAAACTTATGAAATTAGTGATGCTTAGCCTCTTTCTCCTTATATTTATCCTTTAGGTGCCTTTTTTTTTTTTTTTTTAATGTATCCTCCCTTTTTCTATTTCTCTAGGAAATCCAAAGTTACCTACCGGGTACTGAACCTGCCAGTGCCCTAGTGACCATTCCTTATCTTTCAACCCTGAATGCCACATTACCAGATCAAGGTGTTATTCCTGGACAATTTGATAATCCAGGAGCACGTACAGCAACATCTAAATCCACTCCCCCACCCCCAGACAATATGTTTGCCTTGGAGATAATGCCTTAATCTCCAGGAGTATTTTGAATGTCAGGGATTCCATGTACCTTGTCATATGTTGAGAAGGATGTCTGGAGCAAAAGGACCATATTTTCCCCAATGACATATTATATACCGAACTTATGGGCTAGAGAGAGGTTAACCCTAAATTTCTTTGACTCTACAACCCCAGTAAACCTGCTTTTTAAAAAAATTTTAAGTCTATTTATATATTTATTTTGAGAGAGAGAGAGAGAGAGAGAGAGAACAGGGGAGGGGCAGAGATAGAGGGAGAGAGAATCCCAAGCAGGCTCCATGCTGTCAGCACAGAGCCCTTCGCAAGGCTCGAACCCACGAACTGTGAGATCATGACCTGAGCTAAAACCGAGAGTCAGACACTTAACCAACTGAGCCACCCAGGTGCCCCTAGTGAACCTGCTTTTTAATTTTCATTTGATTTTAGCAGTTTAGACTAGACCTAGGAGCCTCCCTGGCTTTGTGAGTTATTTGCCTTCCTATGTGTATTCTGAAGGCCTCATCAGGACATGACCATGAATACCATGCACTTAGCACAACCTGAGACCAGAGCAAAACCTGGGGATCAGTCAACATATTTGCCATCATCTACCGAACAGCTGGGGGTCAGGCGCAGGTTCCTGTTTTTCGTTAAAAGCGAGACTTGGGACTGCAACCTTTTCATTCACGTGTTCAGAAAATCAAGCAGAAACACATGCACACCCACAGGTTTTCATTTGGCTAAGTCTTCCGAAGAGCAGGTGGAAGAGCTATTTCTATTTTTTCCAATTAATTGAGTTAGAAATTGTAGTAAACAAACAGTTTTAAGCGCATCTTCTACCCCCTAAACAGTTCCCCTATCATGAAAGAGCAGCTGCTACGGGATCCCAGGTGGCTGGTTGAAGCAGTGGCTGAGCATGGGTGCCGGGGCCATGGCAAAGGGAGTCTCAGCCACTGGGCAGTAGGACCTACCATTAAAATACACACTATGTCAAATCGCAGAGTATAGCACGGAAAACAAAATACGCACAGTATGAGTAGGTTCTGTGCTCATGACAGTTCCACAAACATCACCATATTTAACTATCTCAACAGCTCCGTGAGAAGCTAGTAATATCCCCATTTTAGAGATGAAGAAACTGTCCTGACAGTTTAATAGCTTATAAATGACAAATACAGAATTCACATCATGATCTCACTCTGAGCTCTTAACCACTCTCTTAACAGACACTACAGGTGGCGATCTAAAAATGGTATGTGGTACCAGAGAAACCATCAAGTTTAGGGTCAGTAAGAAGAAAGAAAGAACTATGATACTCAGTTCTTTTTTAATCTTTTTTTTTTAAAGATTGATCTGGCTAGGCACAATTTATACTAATTATAGTCATTTATGTGAATTGTACAATTATGCCTAATTATGAGCCAGTACAATAATATTTATGTATAAAATTAAGTAATTCACAACTTTGATCTTAAATTTATTTGATTATAATAGTGAGCTTTATATATACATAATCAGACTTCACCGTTGCCCAGTTTTTAATATGCACGTGCAACATCTTTACAGCGTTTTATATTTTATAAAGTATGATTTCTGAGGACATCGTCAAGTGCCAGACATTATCAGATTTTACAGGGAAGGAGGCAGCGAATAGTAATAAAATATGGCCTTGCTCTGGAGAATCTTGGAGTCTGGTCATTTCATCCTGACCCCTCCCTGAGAATTAGTTATGATTTCTACCATTCTATATATTAAAAAACTGAGGCTGGAGTATATGAAATAGATCATCCATACAGTTTAGTTTTTATTCACAACTAAAAAAGTGAAATATATTGCTGTTCAAACACCATGATTAAACACCAAGAACAATTGCTTCCTTACTTTAAGGAAATCAAAAGCCCAACCATTCTCTATTATTTGGGGAAATGTTGCTTTAATTCTTTTAATTAAATTTCCCAACTACTTCGCCCAGTTGTTTTCGGTTAAGTTTTCAGATCTTCTTTTTGAGTGAAAACAAAGAGCCAACTAGGGTGATATTATCTAGTCAAAACGAAGGTGCCATTAGCCAGCCCATGTGCGTAGACATCCTATACACCTGTCACTGACAAGAAGTAGAGTATTTTAACCAGGTAAACATATACTCTCATCCAGGGACAGGAAAACTGTTAATAGGGATTACATAGCCAACATTATCCATTTTAATTCCATGGAAAGCAGAGAAAGAAAAGATGGGAATAATGTTTGATAGGAAAGGTGAGAAGCAGATGATTGGACCACTCCCCATAACAGGACCCTCCAGAGAAGAGGACACCAAAGGATGTAATAAGAATCAAGCTTTACTTTAGGTTCATGCTTTGCATCCTTAGTCACGAGAAGGGATCGAGAAGGTGCATAGCCAGATCCTTATAGTGGGATGACCTTGTATTGCTGAAAATACAGTGAATTCTCAGAAAGGCATATTTCCACATTTAAAACATATGTTGAAGAAAAAAATCTCCCCAAACCAAGGATGAGTTGTCTGTGTTTAGGAGTCTCCAAAAATCATGTTGCCCATTCACTTGTAACAAGAGGCTTTGCAAAGTGGGCACTTAAGAAATGACCCATCCATCTGTGCTCCTGAGGTCATGTCCATTCCAGGTTCACTGCTAGTCACAAGGCCTGATCATATTATAGGTAAGCAGAATGCCAGGAATCAAGACCACAGAATGATCACAGGGCATTGTCCTTTTGTACTTTTCAACTCTAAGATGAACGTGCAATGGGAGCCTGAGTGGCTCAGTCGGTTGAGCGTCCGACTTCAGCTCAGGTCATGATCTCACAGTTCGTGAGTTTGCCCCACATCGGGCTCTGTGCTGACAGCTCAGAGCCTGGAGCCTGCTTCGGATTCTGTGTCTCCCTCTCTCTCTGCCCCTCCCCCACTTGTGCTCTGTCTCCGTCTCTCAAAAATGAATAAACGTTATTAAAAAAAAATTTTTTATAACGTTTATTTATTTTTGAGACAGAGAGAGATAGAGCGTGAACAGGGGAGGGGCAGAGAGAGAGGGAGACACAGAATCCGAAACAGGCTCCAGGCTCTGAGCTGTCAGCACAGAGCCCGACGCGGGGCTCGAACTCACAGACCGTGAGATCATGACCCGAGCCGAAGTCGGACGCTTAACCGACTGAGCCACCCAGGCGCCCCTAAAAAAATTTTTTTTTAATAAAATGAACATGCAATGACATTTGGAATAGCTAGTGTGCCTAATGTCAATGCTGATGCTGTTTGTTGGGACAGTATTAGTAGCTAATATTTGTTGAGGACTTATTAGATGCTGGGCACTCTTCCAGGCACCTAACACAGATTAACACATTTAATCCCCACAACAACCGTCTGGGACAGACACTATTATCACTCACATTTAACACATGAGGAAACAGGCACAGAAGTTACGAAACTCCCCAAGGTCACACATTTTAGTAAGAGTTATTTTAGGACCATGGAGTTACAGAAAACTTAAATTAATTGTTATACATTGATCTGAAATGACTGATACCCTTGCTACCTCAAAACAAGACTGAGCCCCCTCGTGACCTCCAGCAATGGAGGCAATAAACGTTAAGATATCTTTCTTATTCATCTATGTAAAGGCCAGCAACGTGGTCAGGGCCAGTGAGTAGCTGGTCAATAAATGTCGAGGGGATACCCTGCTTACTTCAAATTTCATGATATCTATATCCATGTGATCATTTTAAAGGGTTTTTAAAGGCTAGCACAATCTGAATTCATTTTGATGATCAAGTCTATCATTTATTAAGCCTCTTAATTTATCTTCCTGCCCATCTGTCTTTTATGCACTGTTATAAATGATACACTGTCTTTTATGTTGACATTCTCATCCAAGGACCTTGATGTGTATTGTGAGCCTCATCCTACTCATAAAAATATTCATGCATCCTGGGCAGCTTATGCACTTAAAATGTGAGAGTTCATCCACGCCTGCAAGCTGGCGAGCAGCTCACAATCCTGCTGCAGGGGTATTTTGCTTGGCTGGAAGTGTTCAAGAATTTTTTACCTGAATGTGTACATCAGGCCCACCTCCCTTTGCAAATAAAGCCTGATTCATATATTTAGTTACCTGCCTGGCCCCCAAAGTGTTTAAGTTTGTGATGTTAAGATACTTGGGGATTCAGAACAGACTGAATATAAAGCCCTTGTATTCCTGGAGTGTAGAGTCTATGACTCCCACTTTAGGTTGATAGGAACCTTTTAAGGTAATTGGGCAACAAGGCAACTTTCATTCCAAGCCACTCCCTCCATATATACATACCTCATTTTCCTAGAGGAGACCCAGAGTCCCTTCAATCCTATTTTCAAGGCATCCCTGAGATATAGTCATTATCACCATGCCTTGATAAATGGATGAACTAAAACCCAGGGAAGGGCAGACAATCCTACAGCATCTGGTGACAGAAATGCCACCAAATAGAGCAAATGCTTTAGCTCTGAGTTTACCCACTGGACCGCGGTGTACTCTGTTATGTTTTTCATCTTAAAATTCCTTTTGCAAAGAAATGAGATTCGTTCAAGATACTGCTATGGTTTATTCTTGGACTCCCCTTTTCTGGCCAGCCTAGACAGAAGAGAGGTCGACTTGAGGGTGGATCACTGCTATAGTTCAGAACAACAGCCACGTGTCCTGAATGACAGACAATGATGATCACAGACAGATGCAAGGGCTCATAAGGGGCTTACACTCCTCCAGGAGTAGCTGCTCTATTTTGACTTGACCTTCAGGATTCAGCTCTTGGTTCAATGTGCAGTTGTGGCCCACTGGATCCCCTGCATTGTTTTAGCATTATTTAAAGTCTGGATCTGGTCCACAGCATAGAGTACAGCTGTCCCAATCGATACTTCTTACAGCGTGCACATTTATGTGCCAGGGATGGAGAACTTTCCATTTCTTCCCGTAGTCCCATTGACTAGCTCTCTCTGCTCAAGCCCATTAGAGAACTCAACTGTGAAATTATCAGAGACGAAATGCCAGGCCCTGCCACTGGTCTGTTGAGAAGCATGGACCTTCCAGGAAGAGCCTTTTCTATTTGCTCTTACTGGGAGACAGGCAGCTCTCCTTGGCATCCTCCCTTTTTTGCAGTAGGAACTGGTCTAAGTTGGTTTCAGGAACTCTGCGGCATTTCCTTGGGATAATGATGAGCAACCTATCAACAAACACGATCATGGATAATGGACTTTTGTCCCTTGAATGCTTTTCTACTTCAGGAGGGCAGCACCTTAGCTCTCACCTTGATGGAGAGTCACCTCATAAAAATCTGAGACTTTCTTATTCTAACCATTGCCTCTGATTCTGAACTATGAAAAACAAAGTATTTCGTACACCAGTCCTGGTTCCAAGTAGTGCTCTCTCCAATGCCTAGCCTGAGGTTGGTCACTTTGTCTCCTGTAACTCAAAGCTTCCTCTCCTCTGATCAGAAGCCATAAGTGGATAAAGAGGAGCATTTCTGTGCCAGCAGCCCCAGAGTCCAGACTCCTGTGCCCTAATGCTTCCTCTGCCTACTCAGGGCTTCCCAAGACCCAGTGCATGTTCACTCAGGCTTGTCCCTCTCAGTAATGTTCCCAGACGCTCTCATCTTTCACTGATCCAATTCCCATTCCTTCAGGAACTGGCTCTGCTTGGCTGTTAATGATGCTAATCATTAATGGCACCCGCTGAGCTCACAATTTTGCATTTCAGTATTTTGATAGAGGGCATTTCTTGAGTGAATGCCTCATTCCAAAGACAGACTAGGAAAGCAAGCCTTCTGTACGTGGGTCATGTCCACACTGACACCAACCCAGATTTTCAGTCTCGCGCTTCCTCTCAAACTGTGCTACCTTGCTCATCACGCTGGTTGGTTCCTGCAGCATAAAACCACACATAAACGGAACTCCGTAGAAAAACTGTTGATGGCCTGCGAGATTCTGCACAGGCAGCAGCCGCTCTGTCTCCAGAGCTCTCTCCTGACTCCTCTGTACTCCTCAAGTAAGCAGCAGCAAGCAGCTGTCACCCCAGAGGGGATGGCTCATGTTGAGCAAAATTTCTGAATCTCTCTGTAATCTGACTTGAAGATACAATGCTTGCTTTCCTTCTTCTTGGGCATGGAATCCAACAAAAAGAAGACCTCCTCAAGTAGACAAGCCCCTGTGGGGGCCGGGAGACCGGAAATCAAGAAGGAGCCCACTGCCTAAAGAGGTAGAAGGTGAAAGAAAAAAGGGGGAAGCCTTGTGTCTCAGTGCCTCCTACCTGCAGGGCTGCGACCCGCCGAAGAGGACAACAGCCCGGTGTATTCCTGTAGCATCAGCAATGTGCTCCGGGCTAGAGAGGGGGAGAGGTGCATGTGAGGAGAGGAGGCACAGCTTTTATTTTTGAATACTGCATCATCAGTCTCAGAGCCGATCTGAACTTTGTTTTCTAACAATCAGGAATCAGAAATGACATAAAGAGGGGGAAAAATCATCTTGGCACCTCACAGGGCTCCTCCCAGGAGCAGGGTCAGGACCAAGTGCCAGCACTTTTTCCTCCCTGTCTCTGAACTGAAGAGGTGCTAGGATGGCAAAGCTCACGGAAGCAAAGGAAACTGCAGTGGCTAGAAATGTCTTTGTCCCTAAAATACCCCATCGGCTTCCGAACAAGAAGATGGCTGAGAGGACACCAGAGCCCCGAAGACTGGACGTGGCTCCCTGGGGAGAAGTGGTACCCGGCAGCCTCAGCATTGGCTGGGCTCCCACCACAAAAGCATCTGCTTCATCCAGGTGCGGCCAAAAGGAACTTTCCAACGGCCCTGAGTCCCCAAACAGACATGACTGAAGCAGCAAAATCCAGAGGAAAAGCAGGGCTGGCTTCATAGAAAAGCTGGTCCCAACGCTCTGGGGGAAAGGAAGAAGGGGCTCATAAAAGAAGTGGGAGGGGAGAAGGAGGAAGGTAGCTTTGAAAGGAAGAGAAATGGAATTCAATAATAAAAGGTGGTCCTGTGGGAAGTCGTAGCTTTGGTAATTTTCTGAGAGGGCAAAAAATAACTCTGAGTGTTCTGTCTGGTGGCCGCAATCCTGGGGGCCTGCCTGGCCTTTTGAAGGCTCTTGCACCAAATGACTTGCCTTCTCAATCAAGCCTTTTAGTCAAATAACTTGAGGTAAGTTGGTGTTTGCTTTAGCGGGGTAATTTCCCAACACCGGGGCTGAGCCAACACTGGAGACAGTGTAACAACTCTGAGAAGAGGGTGAGACCTGTGGCAAGGGGCATCGTAGAGAAAGAGAAAATGAGTTGCTTTTTCAACAACAAGATCTGGTCACAAGTAGGGCTGATGTCCTATGCAAGAGACACACGATGAGGATATCCTACAAAACACACCCTTGTCTCTCATTTGGGGTATTGCTAGAATTACCAATGCCTTTCATTACACTTCTGTGAAGCCATGAAAGCAGATTCTATCTCCATACAGTGGTGGAAATGAAACCTGTTTTCTTAAATGACTCACTCAAGGTCACAGTGAGCTTTGTCTGGAATTAAGAATTCCTGCTTCTATGCTCAGTTTTTTTTTATGTTTTATTACATTTCACTCCTACTGGATAAATCTTGTATCAAGGGTAGCTTAAAGACCGAGTTATAATCGAGAAGGGTTTACAAGGCTGTGGAAGGGTGGGAAAGGAGCTAAAGGACTGGTTTCTGAAGACACAGGACCTCTTCTGCCTACACAATGATATTGGTAAGAATCGTTCAAAAGGATCCCAAGTCATTAGAAAATGTGGCTTCTGAACTCAAAACTCTTTACGTAGTAAGGTAAAGGAAAAACCGAATTAGGACATTAAAAAATCCTTCCCAGGAAGGAGTGGAAACAAATGATCACAAAACAAGCAAAAGAGACAAATAAATACAGACAGACATAATAAGATCTACTTTGATACAAACCCTTTGAAAATAATTATCATAGTATTTTACTCTCCAGATAAACTCCTCCCATCCTTTTTTCAACACTTTTTTTTCCTCAGATCAGTCCTAAGGAACGGGAGAAATATATTTGTTTTTCCTCTAAACTAATAATGGGAAAGGAATGAATTGTTTGAAAAACGTATTGCACTGAAGTGTCTTTATCCTGTTACCAATCATATCAGCATAAGACAAAATACGCACAGACGTCAGAAACACCTTTCTTCCATCAGTCACACCTTCAACTGCACACCTGTTCTTGGTCTCACTCCTCTTGCACAGGCTGCAACACATTCCAAGTATTTCCAAGTTCACGGTCACCATCACCTCGTGACCCTGGAGTTCGGCAGCTTCAGATCCCTCAGGACAACCCCTGGCTGTGGGCAATCAGTACCTCGTGGGTGGGAGCCACCCCTTGGTGAGGATGCAGCCTTTCTGATGCAAGTTCATTTCTTTGAGAGAAGGACCTTGCTTCCTTTTCATACACACCACCCCCCGCCCTGGGGCATTTCCCTGGAAAGGAGGTGACACTGGGTGTCCAGCCATTCCGCTACAGCTCCTTAATAAGATCAGCTCTCCAGAGCCAAGGGGAAAGAGACTGGGAATGTGGGAAGTGACGCAAGAAGGCCCAGACTGTGAGGACAGTCTGAATTCTGTCATTTTAAACATCAAACCCAACTCAGCAGGAGAGCCCAGCTCTGCTCACCGACAGCATAGGCCTGGGTATCTGGGTCTGCATTCTAACGCTCCCTCCATTACTATTCACTGTCACCCTGAGACGCTGTGCTGGAAGGAAGAAGTCATGCATGTCTACCTCCCTCCTCGAGAGAAAGCTCCCGAAATCAAGACAGTGGCATCACGCAGTGGCCCCGGGAATGGACTCTACCGAGGGGAGAAACAAGCCAGAAGCTATAAACCACCAAGCGCAGGTTCACAGTCCTCCCAACCTGGGACAAGGTGCTGTGGAGGGACTTGGGCTCACACTTGGTGCCACAGCTCAAATTCAGGGATCTGTCCTAGTCACCCCGTAGGGAGGAGCCCAGACCACATGAGCTGTCTTGATCTTCAGCACAAATGCCTTCTCCTGTCCCTCGAGAGCTGCAAATTTAGACAGAGGACAACTTTCTACAAGGAGGGCTAAATGAGGCATCTATGACCAATCTTTAATTGAAACTCAGGGAAACACTTGTCTCCCTCACTTTGAGTTCTGTTTCAGTTAACTCTGTGGTGGCGAGGGGGCCAGCAAGGAGAAGCTGTGGGGTTTTTAAAACAACAAGCTGAGGTTCGGAGGTCTTTCTTTCTTTCTTTCTTTTTCATTGGAAACTGTAGCCAAAGGGAGGTGGGGGAGCAGAGAACAGCTACTCCCTGGCACTCTCTGAGCCTGGTATAGAGCCAGCCGCTCCAACCGTCTGGAGATACGGTAATTGTCACTCCTCTCTCACTGTAACTTCTTGCTTTCAGATGAGTGGCTGGCAGGTTTATCTCCTTCTGAGCAGCTTCGGAGCCACGTCAGTGACACCGGCGACGTCAGCAAGAACAATCGGAAGGCAGGATGATGCCACTGCCAGCAGCAGCGGCAGGGAAATTTTTAGCCTTAAAGAAAATTCTTCGGCTATCTGTCTGGCTGACTCTCTCTCTCTCATTGACTTGAATGACTGCCAATGATTTTAGAAGGCCAGAGAGGATATGTAGTTTTACACAGTCAGGTTAAGGTTTGGGGTGCAAGAGCATTTAGTTTACGTGATGTGCTTGCACTTCCAAACCCCTTGTGTAGGGACTGTCCCTACCTTGGAGAGAATGGGCTTCAGATGTACCAGAGGATGCAGCAAACGTGAACACCACCTCCTAGCAAGTGTCCAAAGCCCCAGTACACACACCTATTGTGATCACTGCAGTAATCCTGGCCCATTTCATGTTACTGATAGCTCCAGCTGCTTTTATTTTTGTCACTATCATAATAAACAAGATACCATAACCACCGACAACTTGACAGACCCTCAACACAGTGCTATTCTTTGGTCTATTTTTTTAAGTTTATTTATTTTGAGAGAGAGAGAGAGAACCAGTCGGGGAGAGGCAGAGAGAAGGGTACAGAGAATCCGAAGTGGGCTCTTTGCAGACAGCAGAGAGCCCGAGGTGGGGCTCAAACTAATGAACTGTGAGATCATGACCTGAGCTGAAGTCGGACGCTTAACTGACTGAGCCACCCAGGCGCCCCATGGTCTATTTTTTAAAAGTAGGTTTAAAAGCCTCTGCTGTCTGGAATGGCAATCCTCAAGTTCTTGGTTGCAAACATAGGATTCTTCTCCATCATCAAGTATCAACCACCTTCTGGTCCAGGACAACATGAAGGTTAGGAGGTATTACATGACTGACAAGTGGCCAAAATGCTTTAAAAGATATTGTTTGGGGAAACGCAGCAAACTCTAAGGTAAAGGTAGGTGGGGGAGTTCAAACCCAGGCATGTTCAAAGGTGAGAAAATCCTACTTCTAGCTCAGCCCTGGGATTCCTGACTCCCCTAAAAGCAGTCAAAATTCTGTGCGAATCAAAACTGATGGTGGTCAGTTTTGCAAAAATAACTGTGTCTAATTCATGGATATATAGAGAAGAGTGTCACAGGTCAGAAAGCAGGAGTTCCAGTGGCAGTACATTCTGAAGACCACAGCCTCTGGAGTAGTGCTCAACACCAGGCTCTGGTGGGGATTTAAGTGAACGTTATGTAATGACGAGCATTAGTAACTCTCTGGGCAACCATGGCCAAGTTACCTGATTTCCTGTATCTCAGTTTCATTGCCTATTTCCCCACCCCTCCCCCCAATAAACCACAGATGAAGATGTTCACAGGGTCACTGAAGAACACGCCTAAAAAACACTCCAGGCGATTACTAAGAGGAATAATAATGCCACATGTGAAGTCACTCACTCCCATGGTTACTTCCAGCTCTCCCTGGAAGCCATAACTGACCTGCAGTACATCTGCAATAGAGGTTCTTAACCTGGGTCCTTGAACCCTGCAGGAGGCCACGAATAGGCATTAAAAAGAGCCCAACTGCTCTCATCTCTGGGGCAGGACACCCAAGACATACACAATTTAAGAACCATTGCTCTACAGTAAGTCTTGGTTATAGGCATACCAAAAAAAAACCCCACTTACACCGCCTGATGGAGAAGAAATGTCAGGGAAGGTGACCACAGAAGCCACGAGAAACACAGAGGGTGGAGATCTCAAGAAAACCACCAGGATTTCACCTCGACCCTCTCAGCCCTCTATTCCACACTGACCCAATCTGTCAGAAGGGGATTTCTTCAGTCAGCAACGTCTACAAGATCATTAATAGCAAGCAGAAGAAACAACTGATTGAGGAGGACACAATACACGGAGTACAGGAGGTATCACCCAGCTAACATCAAGGACACCTGTTAGAAGGAAAGCTTGGGGATTCCACAGGGTTTTGGAAGGAACGGGCAGCTTTACAACAAAAGGGCTGTGAGAAGCGGCCAAATGTGAAGCCGTCTTGAGCTCTTGAATGCAGTGTGAGAGATGAGGAGGGGGTCTGGATCCAGGATGAAGAAACGGATAATTCTGTAATATCAGAAGGTAGCATTAGTAGCGTGGTGGGTCCCTTTAAGTCTCCCAAATGAGACTCCCAGCCCTGATAGAGGAACCATGTTTGGAAGAGAAAGTCAAGGGCTTTGGAAAAGGGGAGGGAATGGTCCAAAAGAGGGACAAGACCTAAGCTATGATCTTCAGAGACCAGGTCAGAAGGGGGGCACTTAAAGAGAAGGAGAGAGGGAGAGGGAAAGAAAGAATTTCATTGTAATTCCTGAGAGCTAGACAGCGCATTTAAAATGATCTAACACTTATGGAGCAATTTACAGTTTGCAAAACATTATGACATTCAGTATCTCATTTAATCCTTATCACCCTGAAACGCTGGTTATATTTTCTCCATTTTACACAAGAGGAAACTGAGGCAAGGAAGGGCGGATTATGCGACTTGCTCAAGGTCACCTGGCTTAAATCGGAGCTGGGACGCACCTCAATACCCCCCACACCTCCCAGCTGTAGTCGGCCTCGAAAGGCTTTCAGTTAACTCCTAAGGGGCAAGGTTGATGTGGCTACAATAGATCCCCGCCCCCCAGCCACTTCCCCTAAAATCTGGGGCGGAGCAGCGCCCTCCGGTGCCAGGAAGGGGACCTGAGTGACGCGGAGCCACAGACCGGGGTTTCCCCGTCCTGCGGGGCTCGGGAGAGCAGGCAGCAGAAGCCGCGGCTCCTACACTCTGGGCAGTCAAGTAACGCTCCAGCAGCAGCTGCCGGTTCGGGGCTTAACGTGCCAGGGGTAGCGCTGGGTGAATTCCCTTCCGAGTGATACCAGGAGTGGGACCGAGCGCCTGCGCCTGCTTCTCGCACTCGGCTCCCCACGCTCGCCCCTACCCCGCTGAATCTTTCTGGCGGTTCCCGGGCGCGTGGGGGCACCTCGGAGGAGGCAGGGGGCTGGGGCGGAGTGTTGCGGGGGTGGGGGGGAAGAGCGGACCGACTCTGGGGCGAGATCTTCCACTTCTGATTCTCCAGGTTAGGGCAACCACGAGCAAACCCTGGCTGGAAGTTTGGGCATCAAAGGTTTCGGATCAAGTAGCAAGTTGCCTGGACAGCAGTAGAGGTGGAGGTGGAGGTCTGGGGTGGGGGTGGCGGTAGGGGAAGTAGGGGCAGGCAAGAGAAGGTGCCCCTTCCCACACTAACGCTGCCGGCCCCGCGGGTGGGTGGCTGGTCCGCCTCTGCAGCCAGCGGGTGCGGAGAACGCGCCGGGCACCTGCACCCGGCATAGGGCACCCGGCGCAGCGCAGCCCCTCCTCGCCCCGCTCCGCGCTCCTCCCCACCTGCCCGCCAGCTCGCCCCCGCCGCGGAGACTCACAGTCCTCAGGAACTGGATCTCGTCCTCGCCTCCTTCTCCCCCTTCGGCCATGGCTCCCGAGGCGTCGGCGGTGCCCCAGCCTCCGGCGCCTCTGCTTCCCCCAGCAGCCGCTCGGCGTGCGCTGGCTGCTGCTGCGCTCTTTCTCCTCCTCCTCCTCTTCCTCCTCCTCCTCCCGCTCCTGGCTCAGCCTCAGCAGCGCCGAGCTAATCCCCGACCATATAGGGAGCTGGGCTAACACTCCACTGCACTGCAGAGCGCCAACGCCAACCAAGCAGCCCGCCTACCCCTCTTCGCCTCTCGCCCCAGCCAAGTGCGCGGCGGCCGCGGGCCGGGCGGAGAGCGCAGCGCCCAGCGCGCGGAGCGGGCGGGGGCGGCGCCGGGACCCGGGGGGTGGGGTGCGGTGGGGCCTCCCCCGCACACCGCCGCACCGCGCCGCGCGCCCAGCCAAGGCGCGCGCTCCGCAGCGACGAGAGGGTGCCCCCTACCCTGCTCCGATTCACAAACAAAGGCCAGTTGCTTAGCTCCAGCATGCTGAGACTGGGCGTCAGAGCCCTCTCGCTATTCCCACTTTGCCCTCGCGTGTGTGTGCGTGCGCGTGTGTGCGTGTGTGTTTGGGACACGAATGCGTTGCTCCAACCCCAGTGTGTTGTTCGGACCCCCAACCGAGGACGGCAGAGAGAGGTGTGCCTACAATCTAAAGAGAGGCAGGGAGAGAGCCGGTGCAGTGAGGATGGAGGGTGGCTGCCCATTCATAACAAAGTTTGCAACTCCTTGGATAGCCCTTTCCTCACCTTGAGAGAGCCCCTTCTCCTCTTCAAATCTAATGAGTACATTTTACTAACCCCCTATTATTGCTCGACAGATTAAGGGCTCCCGGTACCTCAGGAAGCTTCTGGGGCTCCCCATTCCATTCGAAATTCAGAGGTCAGGTGGCATCAGAACCCTTCCTCTTTGCCAAGCCCTCATGTAAACTTTAGGTGCAGTCCTGTGGACTCTAAAAGGGATACAGGAGTATATGCCTCTTCCAGGTCCTTGGGCTGCTGACATGCCACCCAGCCTTGGGTGGTTTTCCAGGGTTGGGGGCTGTAGGATTGATCCTGGCTAAAGCTGAGGGTACAGGGTGCCACCTTCTGTCTGCTGGCCAGGAAGCTCCAGGGTAAGGGAAGTATTCAAGAGAAGGGGCTCTAGGAAGAGATCCAGACCTAGTATGAAGAGTAACCAGAAGATGTATGGGTGACAATTCTGGGCTGACGGTAGCAGAGGACACTAGAAACCCTAACGGATTTCACAGCTGCCTCGCGGATGACCTCTCTTTTGGTTCTGCCTAAAAGACCTTTTCTGAGCTCCAGTCCCACATTTTCTACTGGACATCAGAAATGGTGGGGCACCGGACTGACTCAGTCCGTGGATCGTGAGACTCTTAACGTTGGGGTTGTGAGTTCGAGTCCCATGTCGGGTGTAGAGATTTCTTTAACATCTTCAAAAAAACCAAGAAATGCTAAGAAAAATCATGTTTTTCTTAAATTGTACCCAAACTGCTTCCTTCTAGAGCTACATCTTGGCCCTCACACCTCTCCTGAAGCCTGCCCAGAATCATTCAAACCCTCTGCACACTGTAGCCCTCCACCTATGGGAGGGCACATGTCATGGTCCCTTCTGTAACCTACCATCCACACTTCCCTTCTTCTGGCTGCACCCTCTTCCCCCTCACCATTACCTGTGGCATGGTTTTCAGAGCCCATGTTATCTTTAATGTATGAGCATTCCAGTTTGTCTTCTACCTCCTAGATTGCAGTGCTCTCCTCTTGTTTTTGGACAATCTGTACACGCTGCCTCATAGCCGACTGGCTTTGAAACAGTACCAATGGTACCTATTAGGATTATGTTTAACTAGAATTTCTAGACTTTTGTGTTTTGTTTTGTTTTCTCTCCCACATGAACCCCTAACGCAAACCTTTCCTGTCTTGGCCATGTCCGAGTACTTAAGTACCAACTTTAAAAAAAATTTCTTCTTAATTTATTTTATTAACTCCTGCCCCTATCTGGTCCTTTAAAATATTTTTGAATCTAGGGCCACCTGGGTGGCTCAGTCAGTCAAGCGTCTGACTCTTGAATTCAGCTCAGGTCACGGTCTCACGGTTCATGAGTTCGAGCCCCATGTCAGCTTGGGATCCTCTCTCTCCCTCTTTTCCTCCCTCCCCTGCTCACTCTCTCTCTCGTTCTCTCAAGACAAATAATAAACTTTTATTTTTATTTTATTTTATTTTTTTAACGTTTATTTATTTTTGGGACAGAGAGAGACAGAGCATGAATGGGGGAGGGGCAGAGAGAGAGGGAGACACAGAATCGGAAGCAGACTCCAGGCTCCGAGCCATCAGCCCAGAGCCTGACGTGGGGCTCGAACTCACAGACCACGAGATTGTGACCTGAGCTGAAGTCGGACGCTTAACTGACTGAGCCACCCAGGCGCCCCCAAATAAAAAACTTTTAAAAAAAGATATTTTCGAATCTATATTATGCCATCCAGAGTGCTAATTATCACTAAACTATGATGTGGTGTACTTTTGGCATACCGCTAGATCCCATCTCCGGTAATTTTATATTTTTGTTTATGATTATTTAAGAGGTAAAGAACTTTTCTAAATATATTATTTTGCAGCTCAAATATCTTCTTGTTCATGAGGAGACTACAAAAGCCTTTTTCACATACTCTACTGAAACCAAGATACATAGATGGGATACTACTTGCTTTATCAGTCAAACAACTCCACCAAAAAAGGAAATGGAACAGAAGCATCTAACACCATGATACATCTACTTGGATTCCTGGTGATCCTTGCATTTCTTTGGTGTGCTCAAAAGGGAGCTGCTTAATTACCCAGTCCAGGATTTATTCTGGGGCTCAGCCTATAGTTTCTCACCCTACGGTTTCAGTTTAAAGTGTGGCGAAAGTTGACATTCACCTCTATGTGAAATCCTCTTCCATTCTCTAAGATTCCCCCCAAAATCATCAATAATTATGCTGTAGTCGGGTAATCAAATTATTTCACCACCTTAGGATTCAATTCATCCAGGTCTGCAGATAAAACATTGATTATGACAGCCAAAATCCTTGACCTCAGGGATAGATAGCTAAATGCTGAAGGAGTGTGAAGAAAGGAAAGAGAGAGAAGACAGGTAGGTAGGTTGGTAGACAGATTTCAGACACTAGACTTTGATGTTTGTTTTTTTTATTAGTTCTCCCATCAAGTCTAGGACAGAATAAACTAAGGTTAAGTTACTTGCCTAAACTTACACATCTGGTAAGTGACAGAGCTGGCATCCAGACTTGGATTGCCTGACTCCCAGCCTAATACTTTTCAGTACTTTTTACACTGCACCACCTTGCTTCTAGGACGGTACGGGGGGAAAGTCAGATTCATACACCCCCTCCCCACCACCCTATGTCCCCCACATATGAAGTTTACTCCTCCATACCCTGCATTTTTTTTTTAACATTTATTTATTTTTGAGAGACAGAGAGACAGAGAGTGTGAGCAGGGGAGGGGCAGAGAGAGAGGGAGACACAGACTCCAAAGCAGGCTCCAGGCTCAGAGCTGTCAGCACAGAGCCCGATGCGGGGCTTGAGCCCACAAACTGTGAGATCATGACCTGCGCCAAAGTTGGACGCTTAACTGACTGAGCCACCCAGGTTTCAAACACTTTCTCTGATAGAGAAAGACATCAGCCATTAGCCATCAGCCATCACCTTTAGTGAGGTGCCCACAGAGCAATAAAATACTTTTGAGATGCTTGAGTTGTTCCAAGCCAGCCCTGCCAACCAACAGCGTTTGAACATCGGGGTGCTGTGCGGCCAATATCAACAGCAGCTGGAAAGCACATAGTAACAACCTTATGCCTATGGGGCCAAACTAGAAATTTTTCGTTTTTATCTTTTCAGCACTTCTATTCCTTTTCCATATATAATTCTTAAAGGCTTGACAAAATCAGAAGCCTTATTACTGAAATAAAACTCATGTGTTTATTTCCCCTCTGGCAGATTCTCAAGTGAAGTATTTGGTCCTGAGGATTTTCTCACATAACAGGGCTTCTTATAGGTCTTTTACCAGCAAGATTGATACAGTTTTAAACATACTAAAGAGGCCATGGTCACATAATTCAGTATGTCATTTGCTATGCTTTCTAATGGTGGTCAATTGCCCAAGCGGTGTTAATGAGGCTAGGGTTGTGGACTCAATTCCAGGAGGGCCAGTTAGCTTCACTCTATTTGCTGGCCAAAGACCCTGGCCCCTTCACTCTGGCCAAGAATTTCAAATCTTTGCTGGTTTAGCCATTTGTAAGGCAAGCCTGAGCCTGGTCACTCACTGAGATCTACCATGCTTGGAGACACAGAAGTTAAGAGTCCACAGCTGATCAAGATAAGCTTTACCCATCTTGCTGGACTCTACACAACATTGAATCTGTCTTCAATATCCCTTTCAGCTTCACCTCCTAATAACAGCAGTCATCTGTTTGTTGAAAACACATTTCTTCGGTTAATCGCACTCATGACTTTGGTCTGCCTTGACTTAGGCTCCACTTAGGGGAAGTAGAAAAGGCAATGATTGGGGTGCCTGGGTGGCTCAGTCGGTTAAGCGTCTGACTTTGGCTCAGGTCGTGATCTTGCGGTCCGTGAGTTGGAGCCCCGCATCGGGCTCTGTGCTGACAGCTCAGAGCCTGGAGCCTGTTTCAGATTCTGGGTCTCCCTCTCTCTGACCCTCCCCCATTCATGCTCTGTCTGTCTCAAAAATAAATAAATGTTAAAAAATGAATGAATAAAAGGCAATGATGGAAGAACTGTAGAGGTGAGGGAGCTGACCTCTGCTAGCTGCCATCTTTTTTGACACATTACCATATCCATAAGTACTATCCATATACTGACTGAAGATTTATTTTTAGAAAATAAAACCCCACCTTTCTGTTCCTTTTCTTCAAGTATTCAAGCATTTAAATTGTAAGCTCTGTTACTGGTGATAGGGTGAGAAAATACTGTCACCAGCCAAGCTCATGAACAGAAATCATTCTTTTTTTTTTTTTTTAACGTTTATTTATTTTTGAGACAGAGAGAGACAGAGCATGAACGGGGGAGGGGCAGAGAGAGAGGGAGACACAGAATTGGAAGCAGGCTCCAGGCTCTGAGCCGTCAGCCCAGAGCCTGACGCGGGGCTCGAACTCACAGACCGCGAGATCATGACCTGAGCCGAAGTCGGACGCTTAACCGACTGAGCCACCCAGGTGCCCCCAGAAATCATTCTTAAAAGGACACCTGCTTTTAATTTGGTACCAATAGGGAAGGATGGCATACACACTTACAGAAGTCTTTTTTTTTTTTTTAATGTTAAGAAATCATCATTAGTTCCCAAGATCTTTGCAATAAAACTACTAAATTGATGTATCTCTTTGGTCCAGTGAAATGGAAGCCATACCAAAAAAGCCTTGAATTCCTTTCTTCATTAGGGAGGGGACAGGTACAAGAAAACATTTTTCTTTTCTTGATGTTATCCATTTAGCTCTCATAAAAGGCACAGACATAGCAACACTTAACACAGGCAAGGATCCACAGCGAAGGATATATCTCCTGCAGCCAAACACATAGAAATGTCTCTTTTTTTCCTGACACCTTAAGATTGGAAGATTACATAATAAGGTCAAAGTTAATACAACACCCTGGTGAAAGGCTCCTGAAACAAAACCACTGAAGGAGGGGCAGCTTCTGAGTGTTAGCAAAAGCCTGGGAGGCAGATCTTCTCCACGAGGTGCATACAGGGAGCTGATTCATCTCCTGGGTGTCTCCACAGGGACCAGTTTGTTGAAACAATAGATTAAGCCACCAAGCAGTAGGGTGGCTCATTTGCAATTGCCTCCAGGTCAACGCCTGTTTAACCTCTCGAGCTTATTGTATAGAGCAAAGGTCAACATGAGATAGATGAGGATTTGAGTCCTAGATAAGACTCTACAATTCAAGGATTGCCTGACCCCGAGCAAGTGGTCTCAACTCTCAGAGCCTATTTCGTCTTCTGTAAAATGGGGGTTAAAATACCTGCTTCACTAGGTTATTTTAAGAATTAAATGACTTAGTGATATAAAATAGTGATTAAATGACTTAGTGTAAAAGTGCTCAGTGCAAAATCCTGAGATAGCTCTTGAAGATCGTCCCTTCCTCCCCCTCCTCCTTTGTACTGGTTTCCAATGCCTGCCCTTCGGGTCTGTCTATGCTCCTGCCTCTCTTAAAGTTTCATTCTCATTTGACTTTTCCTGAGGCCTTTACTCCCCCCCAAAAAGCCACAATGACCCTGATTTCAGGAAACAATTTCCTGCCCCAATAAGAAAACATTTTAGGCATGTCTCATGCATTGCAAGTTAACTGTGAACACCAATACTGCCTTTTGGTGTTTGTTTCCTAGGAAGTTTTATTCTGAGCTGTATTATGTCTGCATCTTTAATGAGAAATGTATTCTGTTGCTATGGCATATTGAAATTCATGCCTTCCTTTGGAAGGTGGAACTGTCCGTGCCCACCTGCCTCAGGTTTTCCCTAGGGCATTATGAGATTGAGATCTAGGGGATTATGAAAGTATAGTTAATCAGATAATTCTCACACTAAACTCAACGCCTTTGATTTCTAATTTCTGCATTTTAATTTTTCCTGCAGTTCAGAGGCACAGATTTATTGAAGCTGCTGCTAGCAACAATTTGCTCTGACCCGCTGTACAGTTTTAATAGTCCTGCTGAAATAGGCGGGTTTATAGTGGGAAGGAAATGAATGGAGATTGGTGTCATTTATTTCAGGTGCCAGGGTAAGACCCACATTTCCGTAGGTAACAATTTAGGTAAAAAATGTTTCTTCTGGTTCTCGAGTATGTTTCTACGGCCAACCTGGGTTCAGTTTGTCTCTACAGGCTGTTCTGAGCAGATCTCATTTCCAGTATCTCTGAGCTGGTAAAATCTCCTTCAAAATGATTTAAGGAATTTAACAAAGCCCAGCTTCTTTCTCACTACACTGCCAGGATGCACAATTTCCTGTTGGCATTCAGAACTCCACTGTCCTGGAATGTGAGCTCTACGTTTGAAATCCCTGTGCAATATGTCACTCCGGCTGACAAGTACGGCAGGACGCCCCCAGATTCTAATAAGAGCTGGGGAGACAGGCAGTGCTGCTGAGGAACCTGTTACTCTCACCTGAGATCCAAATAAAAGTCAGACTTTTTTTCTTAATATAATTTATTGTCAAGTTAGCTAACATACAGTGTATACAGTGTGCTCTTGGTTTGGGGGGTAGATTCCCGTGAATCATCGCTTCTATACAACACCCGGTGCTCATCCCAAACTCGACCTGCTACGTTCAATCTAGAATTGAAGAGGAAATAGCATTTGAGACCAGTGAGTCCATGGACCGGTAAAAATTGAGAGAAAATGTTCTGCAGTACCAGGAGATTGCTGGTTTTTTATGTTGCCGTTTGAGCACATTAAAAATCCAACTGCTGGGGTGCCTGGGTGGCTCAGTCAGTTAAGTATCTGCCTCTTGACTTCAGCTCTGGTCATGATCTCATGGTTTGTGAGTTCAAGCCCAGAGATGGGCTCTGCACCGAAAGGGCAGAGCCTGCTTTGGATTCCCTCTCTCTCCCTTACTCTCTGCTCCTCCCCTGCTGGTGCTCTATCTCTCTCAAAAAAATAAATAAATAAATAAACATGTAAAAAAATCCACCTGCTAATGCCCATGACCATTGTTTTATAAAAGATAAGGCCATTTTAACATAACAGTAGAAAGGACAAGTCTTAGAATTAAAAATAAACAAATTTGACTTTTTTTTTTTTTAATTTTTTTTTTTCAACGTTTTTTATTTATTTTTGGGACAGAGAGAGACAGAGCATGAACGGGGGAGGGGCAGAGAGAGAGGGAGACACAGAATCGGAAACAGGCTCCAGGCTCCGAGCCATCAGCCCAGAACCTGACGCGGGGCTCGAACTCACAGACCGCGAGATCGTGACCTGGCTGAAGTCGGACGCTTAACCTACTGCGCCACCCAGGCGCCCCCAAATTTGACTTTTTAAATAACTCACTACATAATGTGTGTGTCTCTCTCTCTCCTTCCCTCCTTCCTTTGCTCTGAAGGAGATGAAAACATCATCAGAGATCAGTACTGGTTTGAGAATCACCAATAAAGGCAATCTCATTTTAGGATGAGGAAACTGAGGCTCTCTGAGGTAAACTAAATTAATGAAAGCTGGGACTAAAGCCCAGATCTCCTGGCTCCTCATCTAGTATTTATTTTCTCTGACTTCTTTGTAATGGAATTCAGGGTAATGGCCCAGAGGTACAGCAAGATCCTGGAGTATCTTCTTAATCATCAAATATAATTATGCTATCTTCTATCAAGTTGTGATATTAAGTGCTATGGTCTAATTCTTTTAAAAAGCAACAATACATGTGAGGAGATTCTCTAGTGACTAGTTAAAGAACTTGTTCCCTGGGGCGCCTGGGTGGCTCAGTCAGTTGGGCGGCCGACTTCGGCTCAGGTCATGATCTCACGGTCCGTGAGTTTGAGCCCCGCGTCGGGCTCTGTGCTGACCGCGCAGAGCCTGGAGCCTGTTTCGGATTCTGTGTCTCCCTCTCTCTCTGACCCTCCCCCGTTCATGCTCTGTCTCTCTCTGTCTCAAAAATAAATAAACGTTAAAAAAAAAAATTAAAAAAAAAAAAAAGAACTTGTTCTCTAAGGGATTATTCAGTAGTCTTTAAAGCCAATAACAACAAACAAATAAAAAAAAAAAAAAAAGAAACCAGAAAGTTAAAATTGAGGTCACTCATAAAGATTCCTCATTAAACATTTATTATACATTTAAACAGAGGTTTGGGGACTGGTGGAGCCCATATTTTGTGGTGATTCTAGAATACCCTTCACAAAAGTAAAAGATTGATTCACTAAATTACATGACTTACACCCTGCATTTCTCATTTTCCATACCCTTCTTCTTCTTAGTTTCTACCTCTACATTCTAGTCTCTGGCCTCAAAGGTTAGGAGACACATCCTGAGCACTGCATTTTCATTTTGGTCCTTGTTCTCCAAGTTGACCCTTGAGGTATTTCGCCCTGTCGATTAGTCACTATTGCTTGGGACTACTGACATCCTTGGGGCCCATTCTTGGGGAGTACCATCCTGGCTCTCCTTCTACGTCTCTGCCTCCCTTGACGACTTCCCTTCCTCATTCGGACATCAGACATCGACATTCCCTAAGATTCCGTCCTTAGGCTTTCATTCTCCATCAACTCAATTTTTCTCCTCTCCTATGACTCCCACCGCAGCCACCACCACTTCTAAGCCCACATCATTTTATCAACTCTTCCAAGTTCCAAAGTCACTTTCCTAACTACATGCTGAATATTTCCAACTGTGTGTCACCATTTCTTCAAACACAACATGACTAGAACAGAATTCATTACACAAGTTAGGGCCTTCTCTACTAACCTTCCTTCTCCACACCACCTGACTTCTCCTGACTTGTCTCTCTCTCCCTATCTCGCCCTCCCCCCTCCCCCATCCCTGTTATAGGTACCATTCAGGAGCAATTCCTGGGAACAGCGATACCAGCAAGGGAACCAGCAGAAATGATGAGTGCCACTCGGTCAAGATACGAGGACACACTGCTTCTCCCTGTTGCACTGCCCCTCCTCTGGCCTCCAAACTGAGCTCGGTATTGGAAGAAACAAGTAACATCTCCAATAAAAAGTCACCTCTAAGGGGGCGCCTGGGTGGCTCAGTCGGTTGGGCAGCCGACTTCGGCTCAGGTCATGATCTCACTGTCCGTGAGTTTGAGCCCCGCGTTGGGCTCTGTGCTGACCTCGCAGAGCCTGGAGCCTGTTTCGGATTCTGTGTCTCCCTCTCTCTCTGACCCTCCCCAGTTCATGCTCTGTCTCTGTCTCAAAAATAAATAAACGTTAAAAAAAAAAAAAATTAAAAAAAAAAAAAGTCACCTCTAAGTTGTCCAGACTTAAAACATTTAAAAGCAAAGACAGGATTCAGGAGTTAATGAAAGAAAAGAAGCTTTGCCAAGGACTTCCGGAGGAAGCTATGATTCTTACTCAATGGGCAGCATATCTACCTGGATCAACAAATTTCACTCTCTTCATCAGGGAAACCTGTGCTTTGAGTCCTGCCACCGACACATATTAACTTTGTAAACTCAGGTAATACAATTAACGTTGCCTTGCCTCCAGTTCCTTATATGCAAAATGAAAAAATGAATAAAAAGTTAATAGGGTGGCTGAAGGATTGAAGGAGTCAATATCTGTAAAGCTTTTAGAATCATGATCGGTAATGAACAGATGTTGAGTTCATGTCTGGTTTCCCCAGAAGCAGACCCTGAAACAAGGATTTGGGAGATGATCCCTGGAAATACTTATAATGGGGAAGTGAGGCAGGGAAGGGAAGGGAAAGCCATCAAGAGGTAAGTTACCAAACCAGTTACCACTATGAGAAAGTGGAGCCTGATCTAATAAGCGAACTCTGGGGGTCCGTGAGGAACACCCACCTCAGAGTCACCCCCAGAATGATAAGGAAGCTGGGGTATTTTCATACCATCTCTAGTCAGTGGCTGAAGGCTGTTCACAGGGGTGCGACTTCTCTGGTCCTTCCACCTGCTCTGGCTGCCAGAGAAAGCCCTCAGGCATTTGGAAACCTGGCTGGCAAGTACCCCACAGTGGTAGGGCCAAAGGAGATACATGAGGACCTTGTCTGTGCTCAATAAATATACTATCATCATCATCACTGAAGTCAGAAGGCCAAACAGATGAAAGCCAGGCTCTTCTGGCTGAAGCCTACTGGAGGGAGAAGGGATTATGGGTCCAGGATTTGGCACTGGGAAGCCAGTTCTCTCATCCTAGGTGACGTACCTGAATCACCCCTACGGAATCTCAGAGATCCACAGAGTAGTTTTTTTGTTTTTTTTTTTTTTTTATTTTTTAAAAAATTTTTTTTTTCAACGTTTTTTATTTATTTTTGGGACAGAGAGAGACAGAGCATGAACGGGGGAGGGGCAGAGAGAGAGGGAGACACAGAATCGGAAACAGGCTCCAGGCTCCGAGCCATCAGCCCAGAGCCTGACGCGGGGCTCGAACTCACGGGCCGCGAGATCGTGACCTGGCTGAAGTCGGACGCTTAACCGACTGCGCCACCCAGGCGCCCCCACAGAGTAGTTTTTGATCACAGTTCATAGCCTACTACTGGGAATGAATGGAAGAAGGTAAAAATCCACTTCTATCCTCAAGGAACTGCAACTTAGTTTTAGAGACAAACTATAAGCTTAGGACTATAACGTAACTGGCAAAGGAGGTTAGGACTTACTAAGTGTCCAGTAAATTGGAGCGGAAGTTGTTTGGAGAAGTGAGATTGCAATTGGCTGGGACAATCAGAATAGGCTCCATTGATTGGATTACATAGGATTAAACTAAGCCTTATAGGATGATTAGTTTTCAATTAAAAGAACACAGCCATGGTAGAATTTCCAGGAGGTAGCAATAAACTGATTGGGTCCAAGAGTTTCCCTGATCTAGATGCTGGCTGTCAATGGTGAAGGCCTGGGGGCCAGGCCCCCTGCTTAACACAATCCCTCAGTTATCCTGCAATTGCAAAGTGATTTTGCTAGTGGTGATGCCCGTCTCCTAAAACTACCACTCCCAGGCAGATACAGCTTTCAATCTCTCAAAGGCTTCACTGACCATGCATTTTAAACACTGTGTCTAATATCATAATAATAGCTACAACAACTTTGTGAGGTAGGTGTTTTTGTCACCATTTTAGAGGTGAGGAGGCTAAACTTGGATTGGCACCCTAGTGTATCTGATTTCAAATCTAGACCAAATCACTATGCTTTGATGCCTACGGTTCAAGCAAAGAAAAAGAGCTCTTAATTGCTTTAAATTTGGGGTCATCAAATCAGATCTTGCACACTGATCCCAAGCACTTGTATTTATAGGCTGTCTAGTCTCCCTTAGTGTCAACACAGCTATAAGAACTCTTTCTAAGGCTACATTTATCCCAGCAGCTGCTGCAAGCTTATGGAAAACAAATTGGGAAGGGACAAAAGGGAATAAATTGAAATCCATTTGAGTGACAGCTTTCTTACCGTGGCCAACAGATGGTGCATTTGTGGCATTCTTGGATCTCTAGGAGTGGAAGAATTCCTTGAGATCGGAGTTCAGCCCCATTTCTGCAAAATTGCAACCCTTATTTAGTACCCAACATTCCATCTGTCCCCATTTGGCAGGTTTTTTTAAATCAAAGGTATTCATTACTTGAAGCTTCCTTTTGCTATAACAGGTATGTTAGATACATTCATTCATTCCTAATAAGACAGCTTAGAGAGGTAGAGAGGGTAAAATATTATCCTTCATCTACATGTAAGAAAAGGGAGATGATCAATAATGACCCTTTAATTTGGTCTTTCCTTTTGCAGACACCCCGCTCCACCCACCCCAGTCAACATCCTCAGAGAAAAGGCTCTCCAAGATTCTGGAATTGATCACAGCAGATGCAGCCTTTGCTCAGGATTCTTTTTAAGTGATGGCTCACCAATCCCTGAAACCAGAGGTGTTCTCCACGTTTCAGCAGATAACTCCATGACCAGGTGTTAAAAATCCTGGGGTCATATCGCATCATAATGAAAGGGATCAAATATGAAAAGAAGGCTGTGGAAGACATTTCCCAAATACTTCAGATCTTGTAGGATATTCTGGGCTCGGTGAGGCACTGGGCTCCCTGGGACCACCTGTGTATGTGGACGTGCTATTCCAAATTTAGAAGTGCATGCAGCTAGCAGGAGCTTGGGAAGTTAACATTGAAAATTTAAGGCCAGCTCCCTAAGGGACAGCAATTAGTCTCAATTGCCTGATGGTGACAATGCATGTTTCTCTAGAGGAATATACACAGTGATCCTTCCCTAAACTTATGATGATGATGATGATGACGATGATGATAGAAAAAGTAGCAGTAGCCAGCTAACACTTATTGTGTGCTAGGCACTCTTTGGCTGTTTATATATATTAAATCACTTAGACTGAGAGTAGTTCTATGCGGTCAGTATTATTCTTATTGTCTACATTTTACAAATCAGTTAGCTGAGACATAGAGTTCAAGTTACTTGCCCAAGGTCACAAAGCTAATAAATGGTAGCATTTAAACTCAGGCTGTCTATATTAGTTACCCGTTACAGTATAACAAATTATCCCAAAACTTAGTGACCTAAAACGATACTTATTATCTCATAGTTCTGTGATGCGGGAATCCTAATTTGGCTTAGCAGGATCTTCTGACTCAAGGTCTCTCACAGGCTGCATTCAGGATGTAAGCAAGACAGCTAGTACCGAGGCTTTACGAGAGAAGGCTCCACTCCCAACATCTCTTATATATTTATTGACAGGTTTCAGTTCTTGGTGGGTTGTCAGACTGATGCTTTAGCTCCTTTGTGAGGAGTTCCTTGCCCTGAGTTCCTTACACATGGGCTTCTCCATAGGGAAGCTTATAACATGATAGCTTGCCTCATTAGAACAAGTACATAAAAAGATTCAGAGAGAGATTGAAAAGTGCTACCAAGATGGAAGTCACAGTTTCTTATCACCTAATCACAGAAGTGACATCCCATCACTGCCATATTCTGTTAATTAAAAGTGATTCACCAAGTCCAACTCATACTCAGGAGTAGATAATACAAAAGTCGTGAATGCAGAGGGCAGGATCACTGGGGGCCATCTTAAAGGATGCCTCCCACACAGTCCGATATGACCTTAACCAAGAGAGGAGAGAGCTCACACATTTTCTCTATGGTTAAATTCAGAAGACCTCAATCTATCTCAACAAAGAGTATAAGAGTATAGGGCTGGGGAAGTTCTAGCCCAGAGGCCAGCTCTAGCCAGGATCTAGAGTTAATTGGTTTCAAATCACTTGAGCCTCTAGAGTTATATTTCCTTCCCTGGAAATCTCTCATAGCTATGGCATTAACTCTAAGTGTGAGGAAAACGAGAGTTGTGAATCATAATTATTTTTTTTAATTCCTACTTTAAAGTTAGCAATGAGAACAGCTTACCTCAGGAAGTCACTCTTCCCTCCTCCGCCTCTTGTCCTTTGTCTTTCCCTCTATGACTTTGTATGTCTCCCTGTGGTATGTTTTGTATGTCTCCACTTTCATACTGGTCTCTCCTCCAGTCCTGTCCCACTGGACCAGCTTTCTCTTCCTATCTTCTTATTGCTCTGTACTTCTCTCTACCCTTGATCCTTCTCAGTCTCTAGGTTGCGTTTATATTTTAATTTATAAAAAGATTTTAGGATGGGGGGGCAGCCCTGGGTGGCTCAGTCAGTTAAGCGTCCAACTTCAGCTCAAGTCATGATCTCCCAGTCCATGGGTTCGAGCTCCACGTTGGGCTCAGTCCTGACAGCTCAGAGCCTGGAGCCTTCTTTGGATTCTCTGTCTCCCACTTTCTTTGCTCCTCCCCTGCTTGCGCTCTGTCTCTCTCTAAAATAAAGATTAAAAAAAATTTTTTTTTAATAAGAGAATTACAAAAAAGTTTTTAGGAAGGAAAAGTCCATCAAACAAATTCACAATAAGGTGGTATGATGGTCAATTTTTTGTGTCAACTTGCCTAGGTGATAGTACCCAGTTGTTTAATCAAACACTAATCCAGGGTGTTGTGAAGGCATTTTGCAGATGTGACTGAGATCTACAATCAGTTGACTGTATGTAAAGGAGATTATCCTGGATAATCTGAGAAGGTCTGATGCAATCCGTTGAAACAGATTTCCTAGCAGAAGAAGAAATTTTGCCTGTGGTCTGTAACACTAGCTCTTGTCTGAGAGTTTCCAGCTTTCTTGTCCTGACATTGTGCCCTACAGATTTAGGACTTGCCTAGCTCCCACAAGTACATAAGTCAATCTTTCAATGCATTTATATAAATATGTGTATATTTATTTATTTGAGTGCATGCACACATGCACAAGCAAGGGAAGGACACAGGGAGAGAGAGAGAAGGAGAGAGAGAATCTTAAGCAGTCTTCATGCTCAGCAAGGAGCCCAACTCGGGGCTCAACCCTGGGATCATGACCTGAGCCAAAATTAAGAGTTGGACGCTCAACTAACTGAGTGACCCAGGCAACCCTATGATCTTTATTAATATAAATATATATGTGTATATATATGTGTGTGCGTATATGCATGTATGTGTGTATAAATTTGGATCTAAATCTAGATATGTAAAGAAATACAGAACATGCTGATTCTTTTTGTCTGGCAGGATCCTGAATGACATGGGAATGTCCAATAGTTGGGAATGTCCAATAGTTCTGACAGCGATCTTTATAGCATTTGGGAGAGGGAAGCATAAAAGAATTGAATAGCTCAGAGAAGTGAATTTTCATGTTAAAAGAAGAATCGAGTAACTTTAAGAAATGAATTTTCAGAGCTACTTTTTTTTTCTAGATGAAAATTATGGATGTCCCTCAAGTAATACCATGCTGGCCACCACTTTGGTCTGAAATAGTCGCCAATAATATCCTCTTCAGACTTTTCCAGCCATTCTTCCTGTCCCATCAAAACTTGTCATATTTTCCATTCTCTTAGGGCACTATTTGCTAGAAGTGTTCTATTATTCTGTTTGATTCACATTTATGTTCCTAGCTCTGAGTCTTGCACATTTATGCCACTTAATATAGGTTTATTTAAAGGATGATTGATGAGGGGCGCCTGGGTGGCTCAGTTGGTTAAGTGGGCGACTTTGGCTCAGGTCATGATCTCGCGGTCCGTGAGTTTGAGCCCCGCATCGGGCCCCTGTGCTGACAGCTCAGAGCCCGGAGCCTGTTTCAGATTCTGTGTCTCCCTCTCTCTGACCCTCCCCCATTCATGCTCTGTCTCTCTCTGTCTCAAAAATAAATAAACGTTAAAAAAAATTTTTTTAAGGATGATTGATGAATTTACATGTAAACAGGAGCATTCAATGTCTTTTTTTTTTTTTTTGCTTTATTTATATTTTAAAATTTTATTTTAATTCCAGCATGGTTGGTGTGCAGTGTTATATTAGTTTCAGGTGTATATTGAATCTCTTGGCCTAGGAAGGGTTAGTGAAAGGGAAATACTTTGAGGCAGGAGCACCTATACTTGATTCTTAAATCCTATAACTTGGGTATCTGCCTAATTGGCTACACAGTTATACTACATTTCTGTGTCTGTACCCAAACGTGGTCTCAGACAGATGCTAAGCCATGCAAGCCACCTGTGCCCATACTCTACATAAAGATCACTGATCTCAAAGTGTGGTCTGAGGACCCCTAGAGGGTCCCAAAATACTTTCACAGGGTCTGCTAGGTCCTCCTTTTCCAGCTACATAGCTGTATAAGACTGTATTTTCTTCATATACTTCAATCAAGACAACATATCACAACAGATTACAAACGAAGAAGCAGACACAAGAATCATGTTCTCTTCTATTAAGTCATCCATCCATTAGAGAGATTTGAAAAAATGTAAAACAATGCCATTTTTCTCACTAATTTGGGGGGAAATGTAGTTATTTTTCATAAAATATGCTACATGCAATGAGGATATTATTGTTACTTCAAAATAACTATAGATTTAATAAATAACTTTAAAATTCTATGTTTTAATTTCTAATATGATCATCAGACATCATCTACATAAACAAAATCTCTTTGTGTCTTCAATTTTTAAGAGTGTGAGGAGGAATCTGGGGCACCTGGGTGGCTCAGTCAGTTAAGGGTCTGTCTTTAGCCGATGTCATGATCTCGCAGTTTGTGAGTTTGAGCCCCGCATCAGTCTCTGTGCTGACAGCTTAGAGCCTGGAGAGGTTTCAGATTCTGTGTCTCCTTCTCTCTGTGCTCCCCACCCCCCACCCTGCTCTCACTTTCTCTCTGTTTGTCTCAAAAATAAATAAAGTAGCAAAAAAAGTTGAAAAAAAAAAGTATAAGGAATCCTAAAACCTTAAAAATGCTTAAGAAACTGTTGCTAAGGATCACTGATTGTGTTTCTTCTGGACCATGAAGCACAATGTCCCTCTAGGGGTGACTGGTTGCCCCAGGAATTGGGAACAATTTAGAGTGACATGCAACCTCAAGTCTGTCCCATTTGCTAGTCGCCAAACCCACATCAGAGGTCATTTTCATATTCCTTATGATCTTCTACAGAGCCCAGCAGGACCATGAGCACACAAAACACACTCTGTAAAGTTTATTGACTGATTTTTATTAATCTTCAGTTCTGCAAGAAGTATTAATTTAGAATAAGGAGATAGCTGCCACATCGCTCAAGAAGCGTACTGTCAATCTCAAGGGCTAGAACCCAAACAGTTTGGGAGACCTGGAGCCTGGAGCCTTTCCTTATTAGCCCATGGAGTCACTGAGTCCAGGAGATTCTGATGTTTTCCTTTGGTTAGAGAAACAGGCAGGATAGGATTGCAGCTTTATAGCCTGGGATCTTAGAGGAACAATGGATAAGTGACTGGCAGTATAGAACTCAAGGTACTACTGGTACACATGTTCTATTTGAGTACAGCCTTTAAGGGCAGACTAGAGTATGGTTCCAAGCACTGAGTCAGAGCTCATCTTACTGGCTGTGAGATTTGGAGCAAATTTCCTATTTGCTCTGTCAGCCTCAGTTTCCCTATCTGTATAATGGGAATAATAGTAATAGGACTTGAAATGGTTGTGGTCAAAATTAAATGATGTGATGTATAGCAAGACCTTATCATGGGTGCCCAGCACAACAAAAGACCTACAAAATATGGCTAACTACTATTATATAGCTAATATTTCTTTGTATTAGGCAGAAAAGCGGGGCTGGGAAAGGGACTTTCTGTTCTTATTTGGTAGTTAATATTTAATATGCTAAGCACTAGAGAGACCTATCGTTTCCCGCAGTCCTTGCTGAGAATGGGAAAGGAAAAAACAGCTCTAGTTTTGTTTCTTTTTCATTCTCAGAAAAAGCCCGAAGTTGGAGGAAAAAGGGAGGAAGGGGAGGTCGACCACTCATTTACTAAAGAAAATGTGCTTCCACTTTGACCTGCTGTGTATGAATTTGCAACAATCCCCCTTCATTCCAGCAAGATCCAATTTGTGCTTGAACCCAGGCGCTCCTCTCGCTGGAGCAGAAAGGGCATGGGTTTGACTGGGCAGCGTGTCTGTTTGCTATGGGTCCTTGGGCTGCTGACTAAGTCTTGGGACAGAGTTTGTTTTCAGGTCTGGAGCCAGGAAAACATACCCCTTGATGCACACATATTTGCAGTGTGACACATGGCTTGGAAGCCTATCACATAGACTGGAGCGGCCGCCTGATTTGTTTCCCAGGAAAGATTGTCTTCATGAGATATTATTAGGGATGAATGCTGTGTGCGATGTGCACCGACTGAGGACAGTAGCCACCTAACTTCAAAGGCTCCCCCCTCTCAGGCCCCTGCAAGCTGGGCTGTGCCAGCCATAGGCCCAAAAAAGATCTTTCAGCAGGGAGGGGACTGTGACTTGCCCAGTAGCTGCATTTGAGAATCAAAGGGCAGATTTCAGGGAGTGATAGGATGTTTGTCTGGAGAAGGGCTTGGGGACTGCTTTCATGTGCCGCTGAAGGAACAGAGAGCAGCATGAATTCTGATTGAATGGTTGGCTCTGGTGTATGCTTGAATTAAAACCAAAGTAAACAAGAAAACACCTGCCACTTAACCAGTGATGCACTTGGCACCACAAGAGGCAGACTAATGCGGGGGGTTGGGACAAGAGGGTGCTGAAAATGTCTTGGACCAATCCACTTGTTCTAGAAGATGGTGCCAAAATGCTAGAAAAGTTCTTCTGCAAAGAAGCTAAAAAGAATGCAGATTATGTCACCAGAAGAGCAAAATGCCCAGGAAAGGGTATAACAAAATGTTTTGTTTCATAGGCTGTTTCCATTACTAGCTGACAAAGAAGGAGGAAATGGCTTTCTACTTGTCTGGTAGGAATTTGGGTAAGACTATCAGAACTCTTGCTGTAACAACAGTTGGGGGGGGGGGGGTGGGGGACAGGGAAGCTAATGGAACATGTGCTTCAGTGAATTTTTTTTCCCCAGTAAGCTCTACACTCAATGTGGGACTTGAACTCACAACCCTGAAATCAAGCCTGCCTCTACAGACAGGCTCCCCACCTGGGGGCCTATATGTTAGGAATGGTGCAGGGCCATCTACAATTCCAGGCAGTGAGTTTCAAACACTGTCATGCGTTATTTTCTACATAATCTTTTTACCTAAAGAAGCACTTCTGTTATGTTATTACCTCTGACAGCAATGAGGCAATAGCGGGAATTAAAAATAATCAAGATGAGAAATAAAATGTCACGCGCGTAGTGAACAGTAAATAAGTTCTTAATGAATGAAACTGGATTTTTAGAAACAATGAAGTACGAACAGGGAAAAGTGGGAGATTGTGGGCATGCTTATTTTAATTTTCTAAGTATATGTTCTTGTTCTAAGTATATGTTTTCAGCAATTTGTAGCTCACTCCAGATTCTAAATCGCCCTTCCTGAGATTCACACCTCTACAAAATTAGGTTAGGTCGCCCTCTGGTGGCATGGAGCTAATCTTTCTTCTCACAAAGTGTATCTTCTGTTACCTCTACGATAGAAGTTCAGTATTCTGTTCTACAGCGTTTCACATAGAACAAATACAAACTCAACTTTGCAGAACGAAGAAATCGTAAGCATCTAATTATGGTTCCTGTTTAATTTCTTGCAAAGAGTTCAAAAAGCAATTTGGGATCTTGAAGAACTTAAGGAATATTTACTGCACTACTATATCAAAAGAGGTGTCTTTAATAGGGATTCTGTATTACTGAGATTAATTGAACGACTATGTTCAAGAGAAAAGAAAAAAATTTAGTAATAGAGTTTCAGTAATTGTCCAAGCAACAAGATTAATCAATAAACATTATTCTAATCTTGATACTGTCATTATCTGGCTGTGTGTTTTTGGATTTCACTAGATACCCCAATAGTCTTAAAACAAATTTCCTGTTATTTTTCTTAAACCACCTCCAACATAACTTGCAACCCAAATATTAATGAAATTAATATTAACTCAATATTAATTCTCTCCAGGAGACTGTAATCAGCATAGACTCAATAATATGTACATACACAATATAAAGATAATTATAAAAATAGTAAATGCATAGGGAAATTTTCCTCTGATTATTTGGAAGACACTGGGAAATATGGCAGAAGTAAGCATTGAGGTTAACAAGTTATGGGCACTGCTATGAGGAAAGAGCCTCACAGCTAATTTCAAGCTCAGATTTTGGAGAAAGAGTCTGTGATGAAATGAATCCAGTTTTGGTCAGGGACTCACACAGGTCTATATAACTGGAGCTGTGAATAGGGTGCATAGGATGGGGGTGGGGGCAGATAACTCAAAAGATGTCCAGGACAAGCACAAACTCATATCACTCTTAAAAAATTGAATTACCTCTTGCTTTGACTCTTTTTTTTTTTTTGAATTTTTTAACATTTATTTTTGAGAGACAGAGAGAGACAGAGTGCACGTGGGGGAGGGGCAGAGAGAGAGGGAGATATAATATGAAGCAGGCTCCAGGCTCTGAGCTGTCAGCACAGAGCCCGAAGTGGGGCCTGAACCCACCAACAGTGAGATCATGACCTGAGCTGAAGTAGGACACTTAACCGACTGAGCCACTCAGGCACCCCTTGCTTTGACTCTTAATAAGAATGTGTTTATGCCATTGTTGTTGATAATTAATGAAGTACATATTTTTCATTTATCTCATTGAATTTAGGTAATATAACTAAAGCTATATTATTCAGTTAACATGTTCTAACCCATGCCACAAAAAGGTTTTATGGCCCTATAAAGATTTCTTACAAGGAATGTGGCATAGTATAAAAAAAAATTAATCTAAGATAAAAATGCATCTAAGCCTTAAATGTCTGCTATTAAACTCTATATTGGGGGGGGGGGGATTTAAAAAAACCTGTTTTTAATTTTTAACCATTTTTCATTAAAAATTTTTTTTTTTGAAGTTTTTACTTATTTTTGAGAGACAGAGAGAGACAGAGCGCAAGTGGGGGAGGGGGCAGAGAGAGAGGGAGACACAGAATCTGAAGCAGGCTCCAGGCTCTGAGCTGACAGCACAGAGCCCGACACGGGGCTCGAACTCATGAACCACAAGATCATGACCTGAGCTGCAGTCAGACACTTAACCGACTGAGCCACCCAGGCGTCCCAGAAAGTCAAATTTTAATGAGATTTGAAACAGGAACAAAGATTCATTGATGGAGTACTCTTACTATGTTTTGCCTAATATTTTTGTATTTCCGGTATCTTTAAATTCATACATTAGCTATTTCCTCTGGCATTGCAAACCAGTAGGACTGTTAGTTAATGTCCATTTTATTAATTAGAGGAAAAAAGTCAAAGGATTTCTTAAGATCACAGAAAACCTCCTTAAAGAACCCACATGGTTTTTGTTTGTTCCACCCATCCATCCACCCATCCATTTATTCATCAGATATCTATGGAGCAAATCTGTATATTAAGTATTTAACCTCATAAGAGTAGCAACGGTGATTAGGACGTAATATCCCCGTATGCAAGCAGTTTGCAGTATAGTAGCCAATCAGAAAACTACATGTATAAATATAGAAAACAGGCTGAAATGGCTACTCTGGAAGTTCATAGGATTGGAATTTCAGATACTAGAGACAGCTTAGAAATTATGTAGTCCAACTTCTCTCCTAGCATATAAATGCTCAATAGAATATTTGGTATCCAGGATCTTTTCTTAATACTTAGCATATATATTAAACTATATATATATATATATATATATATATATATATATATATATATAATATACACACACAGAGTATATAACACTATATAAAGGGTGTTAAGATCATAGAGATGTGTATACACATTATATATATATATACATATATATGTATATATACACATATATATACATGTATATATATATATGTATATATATTATAATATATATATAAATCTTCCCCTAGGTTGTATGTTCTCCCAGAGAGGCACTGAAAATCTTTCTGCATTCTGGTTTGCCTTCTTTGGATTATATTTTTATTATCTGTATATATGATGACCATATTGGATCTGGAGTATAATGGGGCTACTTTATCTCATGATATTTGTTATACTTCTACTAATGAATTATACAAAAGTATGTGCTTTTGTAGCATCTATATTATACTTAAAGTCAACTAAAGCCCTAGTTCTTGCTGTTCCAGCCATCATCCTGGCCAGGGGAAGCATGGTCTGTGATGGTGGGGAGACAGGGACAAGGGAGCGCTAGTTAAGGAAATGCCTCTTGCACTTAATGGGTCTCCAGACAGAATCTGGGCATGTGGGCAGAGGAGTAAACAAGGCTGCTTCCTGTTCTGGGTTTGGGAACCCAGGCTAAGGATAAAATCAAAATAGAAGTCCTAGAGGAGGGCAGGCCAGAAAGCAAGAGAAATTTAGAAACTTAATATCTAAGGAGTAAATTGAGATAAAAATCAAGATCCATATTGAAATGGCTTCCATAAGGAACAGACGAGGATAAACAAAGTTTCAGAGGTGGAACCCAGAGAGGTAACTTGAACCAATTTTTTGTCTTCCAGGGGTGAGCCCCAAGAAGAAGAGGAAAGTATTAGGAGGACAAAGCCTGTTCCAGGATCTTTACTTAATCAACATTTACTATGTGCCATGCTCTGGGCCAAGCGCTAGCTATCAAAGATGAAGAAGACCTATGTCCAGATATCAGAGTTCTCGCAGCTCCTTTGGGAGATGGACATAGGCCATCTACCTCTTACATACTGTGGTTAGTACAATGATGGAGAACACACAGGGGCCACAGAAGAGGACCAAAGCCCCTAGGGAAGGCAGTGGTCTCATAGGATACAAAAGAGTTGAGCAGATGGAAGGAATGGGGAAGGACTTTCTAAGACAGAAGAGAAAAGTCAGGTGAAGCCCCAGAGGATGAGAAGCAGCTCGTGTAAAAAGGAGCTACTTGTAGTTCTGTGTTGCTGGCCTGTCAACTATAAATCACTGTAAGCCAGATTTTTCCTGTCCTGTACTTGAGAAATTTTGTTTAGAACCTAAGTAAAGGTCTTTACATTGATCAGTTTTAATATTTATATTCTTTGCTTTCCCCTTTTATAGTAATCTTAGAATATTCTTAAAGTATCAAAGGTCTATATTCAGTGTTTCCCCAGGCTACAGATACTGCAAAATGTGATGAACGTTTTTTCTACCTTCCTCCTAGTCCTTGATTGAAAAAAATTAAAATAAATGGTTGACATGTAGCACCAAATCCAGAGCCCTTCAGTATTCTCTAGAGGTGTCCTGCCAAATTGACACTGATCCAGCAATCAATAGCCCACACATATGGTTGTTTAATTAGCTAACATTCTGCAGTAATAAGAGCTAGCATGGCTATTTATGGCCAGGAATGGCAGGTTAGGATAACTTGGAAAGGATCCACATATAAAAGCACACCTGCCAAAGGGGAAGCCTGGCATCAGAAGGCAGATCTGCACGTCAATGCTAGAAAGAACCCAGTCAAGTATCAGCCAGTATCTGGAAATTATGTTAACAGACACTAATCAAGTAATCAACTGGGAAAGGCAAAAAATGAGAACTACATAATGGAATGGCCTTGATCTAAAAGGTGAATGGGCAGAGTGGTAGGGCAGATATTTGCACATCCAGGGGAACATTTAGCATCAGGAAAACAATCTATGATCTCGTGAAAAGTGTTGGTCAAGTTCATGGGCAGAACTCCAATTCCCAGGGGAAGATATAGTAGGATCGATGCATGGTGTTAGAGTTAATAAAAGATCAAGAATGCAACAAAGATAAGTAGTACAGTATAGAAGGCCAGTAAGAACTGGGTCTAGTTACCAGAACTTGGACACCTAGTGGGGACTTGGTTTCAGAAGCAAGAAAGCGGACTAAAAAGGCAGCAGATACAGAGCTGGACAGGCCACAAGTGTGACCCAGACTAGATCCCCTGATAGCCTCCGAGTAAGGCTGAACCTGTTGTTGGGGGATCAGTGGTTCAACATTTAGGGGGAGGAGAGCTCCAGAGGCCAGGAATCTGTATGTCAACAGTAATAAGCTGCTTATATTTCTACACCTTGCTCACACTGTAAGTCTTGGTCACATGCCTTGCTCAGTTGGGGATGCCTCTATTATTTCCCTGAGTCTTTAGTCCTATGACCTTATCACAGAAGGGGATGAGATTATGCTGACAGAGCTTGCCCTCACTGTGAGAGGCTCGCTTCTGGTGATTGCTTCCTTCCTTTTTTTTTTTTCTAAGTGTTCATAGACTTGTGTTTCATAATCCATCCTAATTTTGCTGGGGATAACATAAAACTCAAAGAAAGCCAAAAGAAGTCCCATAAAGGGAGACAATGGTTCTATGACTGGGGAGAAAATATGGACAGTTTCAGGTGATAATTGCATTCACTCTGGGGAAACAGTGAAGGGTCCATATCAACTGGGGAGATGGGAGTGGAGAGAACGATCCAGTATGAAGGAGCATCTTAAAGACAGTCAGAGATGATATTAGACTATGTAGTCCAGTCTGGCTGTGGTATAAAAAGTCAGATTGGAGAGAGGAGCAGTCAGATCCTTGAGGCCAGAGAATATGAACTTTCCTGGGGATGTAACAGGCAGTGACTAAAGGTATTTTCCTGGCCAGGTTGGAGCTTTATTTAAAAAGAGTTATATTAATAGTGAGAAAGCATCAAACTCCAAGTAAGGAGTACTGTATAAAATAACTGGCCTGTATACTTTAAATTATTACTGCCATGAATGACAAAGACAAATTATTCCAAAGTAAACTAAATAAACATGACAACTGAATGCAACAGGTGATTTGGGGATTTTTTTTTTTTTTTTAGCGCTAAGGGAATTGTTGGGATAATTGGCAAAAATCTGAGTAAGGTCCATACATTAGAAAATAGTATTGTGTCAATGTAATTCCAGATTTCAATAATTATATCATGGTTATGCTTGAGAATGTTCTTCTTTTGGGAAAAGGTACACTGAGGCATTTAGAAATAAAAGGACATATATCTGAACTGTCAAACGGTTCAGAAATGAGGATATATAGACATGTACATGTACGTGTAATGTGTATACTGCTACACACATATATATATAGTGTGTGTGTGTGTGTGTGTGTGTGTGTGTGTGTGTGTGTGTTCCCACCTACCTATTTAGAGAGAGAGAATGAAACAGAAATGTGATTAAATTTTAATATTTGGGGAACCCAGGTGAAAGGTATTCTGGAATTCTTTGTATTTTTCTTACAACTTTTCTACAGATCAAAATTTATGTCAAGACAAAAGTTAAAAGAAAAAATAAAACTCATAATGTAGTGATGGAGTGTAGTAACTGCTTACGAGGCTCCCAAGGTGGTAATGCAATTGTCTAGGTGAGAGGTGATAAGCACCAGGTGGTGGCAGGAATAGACGCAAGAAGGAAGAGGCATTCAACAGGTAAAGGTTCCTGTATTTGGCAACTCAGTAGGTATGATACAGGAGCTCAGACTACTTGGAGTTTTCAAGTCAAAGTGCCAGAGTGAATGACATCAACTTCATAGTTGGAAACGTTTGCTTAATGATCATGGTGGAGAATTACTGATAAGATTGCAAAATAAAAACTATAATTTCAGGAAAGAAGCATGAATGGAAAAGCATGGACTAAGATAGACTGGTTGAACATGTAATAGGTAAGTTGAACATTTTTTGTTGTTGTTGAAGTATCTAATTAAATTTAATTGTGGCCCAGCTGGTAAATTTTTATTTGTGCAACCAGCCAGAAAAGAATCACATTAGTGCTTGATGAAGATGAAAAAGTGCTGAATGCTGAAAGGTAAAAAGCAAGCCCTGTAGTGGTGAGATTCACTTTCACAAGACTGCAGGCTCTGGGCTGCCCTATCTGCTGGGATGCACAGCCCTCTCATTGAGCTTGGAATCCTGCTCAGCTCTGTGTCATTATCAGGTCACGCATGTGCCTGGAGCTTCCGGGAGCTGCCCTCTTGTCTGTGCTTTCACATCCTGAAATGTTAAGCATCCATCCTTTTTGCTCTTCCCAACAATTTCTTCTCTTATCAACTATTGTGGTAGAATATATTATTTGTTTACAATTCCTCCTTCCCACCCTTGTTCACCAAGTGGACTTCCCCACTCATTGACTCTGGGCTGGGCCATGTGGAGGAAATGACGTGTGCAAGTTCTAAGCAGAGTCATCACCTGTGTCTGCTTTTGCTTCTTGTCCTTCCATCCTCTGCCAGAACCATATGCCTTAGATAATGACTGTTCTCTCAGCCTGTTCCATGTGGATCCAAACCCCACGCCCCAATCTACACAAGCCCTATCAAGCCCAGCCAAACCAAAGCAGAGCCACAGTTGGCCCAACAAACATATGATAGAGAAATAGAGGTTTATTGTTGTAAATAAGTTTGGGGGCCATTTGTTACACATCATAACCACAACAAAAATGATGAATAATTATTTGTCTCTTGTCTGTTTGGTTTGTAGCTTTTCTCTCTGCTGTTGAGTCTGATGCTTCTGGAGCCTTCTTCCGAACTGAACTCTGACTTTTCTGGTCTCTGGCCTATATATAACCATATATCATGGTTATGTTTGAGAATGTTCTTCTTTTGGGAAAATGTACAGTGAGGCATTTAGAAATAAAAGAACTGTCTGAACTGTCAATACTCCTTTCCTCCATAGATCATATGGTTTCTGGTCACCCTACCTATAACTCTGACCCATATTGGCTATCCCCTTGTACTTGCATCCCCACTGGTGTCTTCAGGCCCACAGATTAGGAAATAGGCACAAGGTAGGCAGTGTTCAGAACACAAAGGTTCTTATCTATGTGAAATTCAGTTATTTAGAAAGCTGTCCTCTTTACAACACAATTAAAAAGGAGTGAAATATGATTGGAAATGGTGAAGATCATAAATTTTCCCACAGTTTACGCCTAAGAGTAGAAATGTATTATGCAGAGGACAGTTCCTCACTCAAAAACTGCATGCTTTGATATTGCATACATTTGCAACAAATATGGTTATATGGTTTTCAAGCATACACCTGATTGGAGGAGAAAAGGAGTAGTGAGAAGGAACAGCTGACCTATTGATGGGAAGAGAGGAGACAAAAGTCTGCACCTGAGTGGTTCAGTTGGTTAAGCGTCTGACTCTTGATTTCAGCTCAGGTCACGATCTCACGATTCACAGGATCCAGCCCCATGTCAGGCTCTGCACTTACAATACAGAGCTTGCTTGGGATTCTCTCTTTCTCTGCTCTTCTCCTGCTTGTGTGCTTGCTCTCTCTCTCTCTCTCTCTCTCTCTCTCTCAAAATAAATAAACAAACAAAAGAACATAGAAGAAAAAAACAAAAAGCCTGGTAGCAAGTATTCCCGTACACCATAGGACATCTTAGTAGTGTAGTAGATAGAGATCAAAGTAATTGCTGGAATTTTCTTTTAAATCTGCATTTGGCTATCTGAATAGAATTGTTTTATGAAAAAATAGTTCCACAGATATATGAAAAGGTGCTCAACATCACTAATCATATGGGAAATGCAAATCAAAACCACAAAATATCACCCTACTCCTGTTAGAGTGGCTACTATAAAAAATATGAGAGATAAAAATTGTTGATGAGGACGTGGTGAAAGGAACACTTGTGCTCTGTTGGTGGGAGTGTAAATTGGTGCAGCCACACTGGAAAACATTATGGAGATTCCTCAAAAAATTAAAAATAGAACTACCATATGATCCAGCAATTCCACTTCTGGATATTTATCTGAACAAAATGGAAGCACTAACTTGAAGAGATACATGCACCCCCAAGTTCACTGCAGCATGATTTACAATAGTCAACATTAGTCTAAGTGTCCACTGATGCATAAATGGATAAAGAAGTGGTATATATACAATGAAATATTATTCGGCCATAAAAAAGGAAATCTTGCCATTTGCAACAACATGGATGGACCTTGAGAGCATAATGCTAAGTGAAATAAGTTAGAGAAAGACAACCATACGATCTCACTTATATGTGAAATTAAAAAGAAATAAAAACAAATAAACACCCTAGTTCCTAGACACAGAGAACAGATTGGTGCTTGCCATTGGGGGGCAGTGGGGGTAGGAGAAATGAATGAAGGGAGTAAAAGGTAGAAACTTCCAATTATAAGATAAATAAGTCATGGGGATAGAATGTATAGCATGGTGACTATAGCTGGTAATATATTGTACATTTGAAAGATGCTAAGAGAGTAGATCTTAAAAGTTCTAATCACAAGCAAAAAAGGTATATAACTGTATGTGGTGATGGATGTTAAGTAGACTCAATGTGGTGATCATTTCATAATATGTACAAATACTGAATCATTATATTGTACACCTGAAACTAACAGCATCTGTCAAATATACCTCGATTGAAAAAAGGTCTCAAGTTAGTGGTATCTAATTGTCAACGTACAGCCAAGCTTATTCGGAATGTTAGCGGTAAAATATATCAAAACTGAAACTCTGTTCAGTTGAATGTCTACTAAGTGACAAGACCTCCATGTTTCACATCAGGGTTTAAAAGGGTGGGGGCGCCTGGGTGGCTCAGTTGGTTAAGCATCCAACTTTGGCTCAGGTCATGATCTCACAGTTCATGAATTCGAGCCCCACATCAGGCTCTCTGCTGTCAGGGTGGAACCTGCTTCAGATCCTCCATCTCCCTTTCTCTCTGCCCCTCCCCTACTGGTTCTCTCTCTCTCTCTCTCTCTCTCTCGAAAATAAACAGAAAGAAAGAAAGAAAGAAAGAAAGAAAGAAAGAAAGAAAGAAAGAAAGAAAGAAAGAAAGGAAAGCAAAAAGAAAGAAAGGGTGGGGGCAGGGCTGGGCTGCGGTGAACATTTGTAAACACAAAAGCAGTCCTCCATGGCCTCATTAAGCACAGGAAACTGGCTTAGCATCCACTTTCATCAGTTTGCATGTGCCATTCTCCCCACTGTCCTATCTCCCCTATATCCCCAACCTGTGCTTTCTTTGTTAGCCAACTCCTTCTGGTCCTTCTAGTCTCAGCTTAGAAACCATCCTCTGGGAGACTTTCCCTCACCAACTCCTCCTCCCCAATTTGGTTTTAGTGTCCTCTCTGGTGCTGTGACAGCATCCTCTACCCATTCCTGTCATGCATGGCCTCTATGATGCTACTTTGTACCCATCCGTTTAGAAAGAGGAACCGTCACTCACTGGCTCCAAATCCATGAAGGCAGGTGCCGTGTCTGTCTGGTGCACCACTGGCTCCTTTGTGCCTGGCATGTGTATTTGTTAAATGAGTAACTCCAGCTAGGTATCTATATCAGGGAATCTGCATTACAACCACGATTACGAAATAAAAATACTTGTCATATATTATTCTGAAAGGAAGAACATTGAGCTACCTTAAGTCAGATGGTTGGCGGCTCTTAAAGGTGAGGTCAAGGTTTTGGACAAATTCCGCATGCATGGCCACAGACTTCATCTTGGGTTCTCTAAATGTGTCTTTCTCACTGGTGTTCCCTGGTCACAGGATGACTCTTTGTATGTGTGGTGGTTCTTCCCATCTATTGCAGTGGATAGCAGCAAAGGCCTGGGGAAGAAAGAAGGATGAAGACAGTGCAGATTCAGGGGTGCCTGGGTGGCTCAGTCTATTGAGCATCTGACTCTTGATCTCAGCTCAGGCCTTGATCTCAGGGTCGTGAGTTCAAATCCCGTGTTGGGCTGGGCATTGGGTGTGAAGCCTGGCAGAAAGGGGCCTGTATGCACCCAGGATTCACAGTGATCCCCAGGGGGTCTAGGAGACATAATTGGACCGAAAGCCTCCCACAAAGAAAAACTTGTGAAGAGGATCCTCTATCAGACACCCAATCGAAGGCCGTTTCCCTGGGAAAACAAAATGGCCTACAGCTATTGCTGATTGCAGGTGAGTGGTTCTAATTTTGGATAAAAGGTCAGAAAATTTGAGAAGATGTGAGTAGGCGGACCTAACAGTTTGTTAGAATGGAAACTAGAAGCTTACAGGTCTAGGCTCTAGTCTGTTTTTTTTTTTTCCCACTAATTTCTTTTCTTTCTTTTTTTTTTTAAATGTATGTTTATTTTTGAGAGAGAGAGAGAGAGAGTGAGAGGGAGGGGGGGAGGAACAGAGAGAGAGGGAGACACAGAATCTGAAGCAGGCTCCAGGCTCTGAGCTGTCAGCACAGAGCCCGATGTGGGGCTCAAACCCACTAATGGTGAGATCATGACCTGAGCTGACATCGGACTGAGCCACCTAGGCGCCCCCTTTTCACTAATTTCTGTGTGTACTTAACACAAATCACGTTATAATGTCCTCATCTGTAAGCAAGGTAAGCAAGCAAGATTTGGTCTCTGTTGTTCCCTCTGGCTTTCCCTGCAGTTCTCCCCAGTATAATGTATTCATCATGATGACTAAGAGTTATTAAGAAAAAAAAAATAGTACTTGTCTGGAGAAATACTTAATGAAATGGGAAAGGGTTCATGATATACTTTTAAGTGAAAAAAGCAATTTATAAAATGGTATGTAGTGTGTTCCCAATCCATAGAATACTCATACATATGTGTGTGTGTGTGTGTGTGTGTGTGTGCGCGCGCAGGTAGGTATTAAGGGAAAATTTACACATACAGAAAAATTACCAGACTAAGACAAAGCAGTTTATTAGCACTGGTGGCCCTGGAGTTACTGCTATTTTATTCTTGGAGTGTTGTTGTATTTTACAATTTTTCAGTACAGTACAGGTTTTACATTATTAACTAGAAAAAAATAATTTTTGTGAATATTTTCTTCTGATCATTACATTAATGTATGTACCTTCTGTGGAGCTTATTTTGTACCTATGTCATTGGAACTAAAATGATAGTTACTCTCTCTCTGCCCTTTCCCTTTTTGGTCTCTTGCCCTCTCTCTCTCTCTGTCAAAATAAATAAATAAACATTTTAAAAAAAGTAAAAAATGGGGTATGTGGCGGTTCAGTTGGTTAAGTGTCTGACTCTTAATTTTGGCTCAGGTCATGATCTTATGGTTGTGAGATCGAGCCCCACATTGGGTTCTGTGCTGAGTTAGAAGCGTGCTTGGGATTCTCTCTCTCTCTCTCTCTCTCTCTCACAAAAGAAATAAGTAAACATTAAACAAAAACCTTTTAAAATGATAGTTGACCAATTGACTATATTGGAGCTTTGTCGCTATAAAGTGAGCCGTACTCTGTGAAAATAAAATGAAAGGCCTGATCCATTCTATTCCAAATTACTGGAGTTCAAACACCAGTGAGACCTCAGGCAAGCCCCACCCAGCCTGGAACTTAGGAACTGCACTGACTGCTGAGTCTCCTTCCTCCTGAGCTGAGGTCTGCAGTCCTCACTTGCCAGCAGCTCCCACTTCCTTCCTGCCCATTGCTTCAGCCTTTGCATCTTCTACGCACGTAAATATCGAACAGTTAGTGGAACAGTTTGACCCTATCAGCAACCAGCGTCAGCCAAGCTGGTGAGGAAAAATCAAAACTTGAAACTAAATTGGGCCAGGACAATGGAAGTTAAGAGGAGACAGCTTTGTGATGTGAATCCAGACCAGGAGGCAGACACTCTTTTGGCACGAGAAGCGTCAAAAGTGGAAGAATAGCACCCACATTGGGAGATGCCTTTTTCTTTCTTTCTTCTTTTACGTTTATTTATTTTTGAGACAGAGAGAGACAGAGCATGAACAGGGGAAGGGCAGAGAGAGAGGGAGACACAGAATCCGAAACAGGGTCCAGGCTCTGAGCTGTCAGCACAGAGCCCGACGCGGGGCTCGAACCCACGGACCCTGAGATTGTGACCTGAGCCGAAGTCGGACGCTTAACCGACTGAGCCACCCAGGCACCCCGCCTTTTTCTTTCTTTTTAAAAGACTATGATATTGAAACAAACAAACAAACAAACAAACAAACAAACAAACAAACATGGCAAGCTGCTTCCTGGAGTCTGACCTCCTCAGTGGCGTTCCTTCCCTGCCCTACCCTCAGAACTTAACGCTCCTCCCTCTCTCTTCTCAGCTCCAGAAGCTTCAACAAGGCCAGTGGTATGATACTAACAGCTGGAAGGCTTTAGAAGAGGCTGGGGGACCTCTCCCCCAAGAATACATCGAAGACCACAAGGGATATTGAAGAAATTAATCATCCATTGCTGGAGCCAGAAGAATGAGGAAGGGGTAGTGGATATTTGTTGCTCATCCCGCAACACCAATTTTATTGAAGGTAGTTTAACTACCTTCATCTTTGTAATTCTGTCACCCTTGCCAGCATTTCGCTAGGAATAGCCTAGTGACCAAATTCTGTGGATGAGAATCGAAGGAGTCGGCTGAAGGCTTTCAGGAAAACACAGGAAGAAATTGTCTCACTTCTTCAAGACATTGTTATATCTGCATGTCACTCTTGGAGTTGCCTCAGTCATCTCTACCAGTCTGAAAATTAAGAGAACACTAATGATAACAGATCAGAGAGATGAAACAAAACCAGGGCTCTAGTAGCATGGTTGAACCACTGAAACCAACAAGCTTGAAGCCTCTGGACTTCTAGTTATGGAAGATGGCACATGTCCTTATCGTTTCATCCTTAGCAGTTAGGAAAGAGAAAGAGGTCCAGAAAGATTCACTAAGGGGTGAGGGGTACATCCACATGGCATAAACTTAAAGGGTGATGGTGATGCCTGAGCTTATGGATGGGGAAGGCAGTGAGATTTGGGTAGTTTGGGTCCACCCAGCCTTTTGCCTCCCTGACTAAGCATACTTTGTAAGCAAAGCATAACTGAAGAAAAGAACTTTCCTTGGGGTTTCAGATGTATTTATTCAGCTAATGTAGCAGGGTTACAAATCACACAAACTATATCCTTCTACGTACAAAGAACGTGTAGTTAATTTTCTATAAGCCTAAACCCTCACTAGGTACCGGAAACACTTACTAATTAACTTGCTAATTAAAGTTTCTGTCTCTTGCGGTTTAAACAATCTCCTTTTAGTTAAGCTATCAGATTATTCAAAGTTCAGTTTCTTTGCATGGCTGGCATAGATCATGGATTTTGAATGACGCAGTCCCCCTGGATAAACTCTCAGCCTTCCAGAGAGATTCTCTACACCTCTTCTCCTTCCTAAGGGTTGTGTGAGACAGCCTACTGGGTTCCTGCAGTGGATGTCCTCTGGGGGCTTGATGGTTTCTGCTATAGTGTGGCTTGTCTGATCTGCACCCTTAACTGTGAATCACTGTGGTGTGGCCCATCCCAGGCCTTTTCAAGTCATGTCCTGGCACCCATCCCCTGGAATCTGTGGTCCCAGACGCTTCATGAAGACCCCTCACATAGGAGTTCTTCGTCCTGCTGATGCCCCGGCTCCCTCAGCACTTCCCCTCCCTTCAGCAGGGCACGTAGGCATCTCTGAAGGCAAGATGGGGCCAGCTGGGAGCCCTGAGCACGGCCCCATGCTTGCCTGACCAGTCAGCTCACTCTGCTCCATCACTCTGCTGCCATGTTGGGTGTAGAGCCAAGCAGTGAGGCATGGCTCCCCAAGAAGCCAACAGCCTCCTCTAGGCTTCTCCCTGGGAAGCAGCTCTAAACCCCAGGATTGTGGATGCCTCAGTAGCTACTTGAATGTTACCACACACTCCCACTTGCTCAAGGCTTGGGGTACAGAAAAGAAGAAAATGCCTCTGGACTTGACTCCCTTTCATCCCTCCCCAAACCTGAAGAAGATGTTGAAACAGGCTTATCACTTCTCTATCTTGTCTCACAGGGCTTCCCCATCTAAGACTCTAAGATCAGCAGCCACTGCTCTGTTAAAGAAGGGCACTCTGGAATTTAGAAATCCCTTCTCTATTTCCATAAAATTTTGCTTTTAAGACTTTTGAATTTACTAAATTGCTTAAGCAAATCACCCCACATTTGAAATTCAACTGGCCCAGTTTTTAAAATGCAGTTTTAATCTTTTTCTCATGTGGTACAATGAACCTCAAGGTTGCTTAAAGGCAGGAGGCCATAGAGTATCAGACTTAAAAAAAAAAATGACAATAAATCGATTCTATCAATTTGTCTAGATAAAGTTATGTAATTATATATCTACTATACACTATCATATAACACATAATTTATGTATATATTTAATTACCACACTTGATATTAGGGAATGAACAGGGACACTCAGGTGCAAGGGGCCATCACACTAGCTACTTAGTAAGACACACTGCCCATTCTCACCCCTCCTTTGCAGCCCCAATGCCGAGATAAGAAATGCAGGTTATCTGGGCCTTTTGATCACCTATAAATCCTTTCTGAATGATTTGACAAATAGTTAAAGTTAGGCAGATTTTTATTTCTCTCCACTGTTACATTAAGGAATTAAATCGAAAATGCTACAAGATAATCTTTGAATAAATACTATTTAAATGAAGGGGGGATTGATAGCCGTATCTAATTAAATCTCCACATAGCTTAGAAAATAAGAAGGCCATGTTTGTTGGGGAATTGCAATGGGAAAGACCCACTGTCAAAATCAGCACAGCAACAGCAAACCATGCACTGAACTTGAGATACCACTGGCCCAACAGAGTGTATGGTCATAACACAGGGAAAAGCCCCTACTTTTTCAGTATGGAAGGCAAAATCAGCATTTGATGATGAATGTCCATGCTGATTTCTGAGTCTATCTTTTATTTTTAATTTTTAAATGTTTCTGTTTTTGAGAGAGAGAGACAGAGACAGAGCATCAGCAGGGGAGGGGCAGAGAGAGAGGGAGACACAGAATCCAAACCAGGCTCCAGGCCCCGAGCTGCTAGCACAGAGCCTGATATGGGCTCAAACTCATCAACTGTGAGATCGTGACCTGAGCCAAAGTCAGATGCTCAACTGATTGAACCACCCAGGTGCCCCAATGAGTCTATCTTTTAAACCAGGGTCTTTTTAATTTTTTTAACTGCAACCCGTAATAAGAAATACATTTAAATTTCCTGTGATGTACTTTACTTTGATCTATTCCGTTTTGTCATAGTCCATTATGTTTTTTCTCTTTTTTAATTTTTAATTTTTTTCTTTTTTTAAATGCTAGTAGCGACCCATTAAATTGATGCCATGATCCACTAGTGGACTGTAGTTTGAAAAATGCACACACTACCCTTAAAAAGGTTTCTCAAAGTGTGACTCAAAGAGCTCCTACTCTCTTTCCTCAAACAGTATATCATAACCTCCTGGGGCTCTTATTTTAAAACGCAGATTTTTAAAAAAAATTTCTTTTCTGGACTCTGAAAGCGAATATAGTCGCCTATGTCAGTGGCTCGCAACCACTATTCTCATTCTGGTGGGGGCCTCAGGTTAGGACAGGATGATCACAAACTATGGGCTCTGAGGAGGAAGGCTGGACCAAAGAAGGTAGCCTGAGCTTAGTGCAGAAGACTTGGCAGACACAGCCCCTAAGAGCGGGGGAGGCTGCAGGACAAATAGGCCAGAGATCAGAGGGGGAAAAGCGGAAATGTACTGAGGAAAGCAGAACAAGGGGAAGGGCTGAGCCTTCCTGGATTTGCAAGTGCACAACAGAGTACCAAACGAGGTCTGCTTAGGGCCCCTCTCTGAGGATGCTCAAAATCAGAGTCTGAGACTGGGGCCTGGGATTCCGATTTAAATAAGCTCCCCAGGAGGGTTTTATGCAAATAGAGTTGCAGAGACATTGCCAGGCACAAATCGTGTCATTCACTCTCCCAGAAGGAGAAGATTAAAATTTTCAGCTGGAGCCACGGAATAAATGTTTAACACGCAGCCATCCACCAAAGTGAGGTTTCAACACTGTCAATACAAGGCACGCTTGCTTCCTTTGGTGGGGTCTTCCTTCTATCGCCTACCATAGTTTTCAACAAAATATTTGGTTTTCTGTAGGAACCCCAGTCATTGGTTACAGTTGTTTAATGAAATTCAGATCTGCTTCTCACAACCAGGTGAGACACAGGGCGGGCATCCCCCCAAGGACATGTGAGCGCAAGCACATTAGCCAGACTGAAGGTGGATTTTTGAATGGGATGACTTTAAGGGTCAGCCAAGATCTGAAAAAAAGATCATCTTCAGAACCATATTAATTTTGAACGAAGAAAATGTAAGTACCAGGAAGATGGATGCTCATGTTTGTTGAGTGCACCCTCTCCCTACAGGCGATTTTCATGGGATACTGCATTATTATCAAAATATTGCGTGGTAATCATGGCATTACAGCAAGCGGAACTAGTCGGGTGAACCTAATGCCCACTGGTGATGGATGCATCTCAGCCCCTCTCTGGGGACACAGCTGCCTCCAGGTCAGTAGGGCCCACTCTTGGGGGGGGGGCACTTTCTATGCTGCACATTTTGGAGACACACTGCTGGTATACAAATCTCTGTATCTGGGGCGCCCGGGTGGCTGAGTCAGTTAAGTGTGTGTCTTCGGCTCAGGTCATGATCTCAAGATTTGTGGGTTCAAGCCCTGCGTCTGGCTCTGTGCTGACAGCTCAGAGCCTGGAGCCTGCTTCCGATTCTATGTCTCCCTTTCTCTCTGTCCCTCGCCTTCTCGTGTTCTGTCTCTGTCTCTCAAAAGTAAATAAACATTAGAAAAAATTAAAAAAAAATAATCTCTGAATCTAACTTTTCTTTCTCATTTATTATAAAACAAAGTTTCAACCCTTCTCCTTCTGTTTTTTTTTAATTCAATTTTTTAAAGTTTATTTATTTATTTTGAAAGAGAGAGTAGGGAAGGGGCAGAGGGAGAGGGAGAGAGAGAATACCAAGCAGGCTCTGCACAGAGCCTGATGTGGCGCTTGAACCCACAAACCATGAGATCATGACCTGAGCTGCAATCAAGAGCTGGATGCTTCACTGACTGAGCCACCCAGGTGCCCCTCCTTCTATTTGCTTAATTCAGAAAACTCATACAAGCAAAAGACATAAAATTAAAAATACCCTCTTAGAGACAACTACTACACTGGTGATTCTTCCAGACTCTTCTGTCTTCATCAATTTCTCTGATCTTTTCTGAGCACAGCAGCCCTAGTCCCCCCATCCTCAACCTGGGGTAGGTCCCAGCTGTGGGAGAGGAACCGGGGACAGGGCAGAGAGGCAAAGCAGAGCACGTAGTTCAACACCTTCTCGGGAAGACTGTGATGTGCTAAATAGGACAGCAACAGTCTGAGCAGCCTGAGGTGTGCTCCACAAGAAAAACAGACTGAGGGTTGCTGGAGGGGAGGTTGGTGGGAGGGATGGGTTAAATGGGTGATGGGCATTAAAGAGGGCACTCTTCTGGATGACCACTGGGTGTCATATGTAAGAGATGAATCACTGGGTTCTACTCCTGAAGCCAAGACCATACTGTATGCTAACTAACTTGAATTTAAATTAGGAAAAAAAGTCCCACCGTGGCAAAAACTGTGAGTTTGAGTTTGCATAGCTTGTGTTCTCTTATAATGGAAATTCCTCATGAGCTGTCTCCTGCTCAAGAAAGCAGAACTGGAAGGTCTAGAGCAAGGTGATAATTACTGCTGGTATTTAGGGACCATTTATCTATATGTCATCAATCACTGTTTGAATATTTGAGTGCCCACGTTGTTCCAAGAACTTTTCTACACACTGGAGACATAGACATAAACAAACAAACAAACTACCCGCTCTCATGAAACTTCCATTCTTATGTGGAAGCAATGATATGAAGTCAATGATATGGAGAGTAACAAGGCAGGAAAGGGGGCTAGGCTAGTGGAGAGTAGGATTTTAAGTACAATAGCCAGGAAGGCCTCCGAGCAAAGGTGACACTTGAACAAACACCACAGAAAGGTCAGGGAGTGAGCCACATGGATATCTGGGTTGGGGGGAGCATTCTGGGCAGAGGAAATATTAAGTGCTAAGGCCCTGAGCAGCCACAATGGCTGGACAGGAGGAGGGCAGAGGGTAATGGGTGGAAGGAAGGGCCAGTTGGTGTTGGGTCTTTTTTTATAGGTCACTATAATGACTTTAGTTTTTACTCTACAGTCAAATGGGAAGCCTCTGGGTGTGGGAAGTAAAAGAGTGACACATTCTGATTTCCTTTCAACAAGGTGCCTCTGGCTCAGACCACTAGGAGCCCTGGGCAGATGGGAACCTAATGCCATACTCTAGATTAAAGGCAATCGTGACTCAGACTGAAGCAGTAGTCACGGAAATTGCGAAAATTGGTTGGCAAGTTTGGGACATGTTTTAAAAGCAGAGCTATTGGGATTTACTGACAGGTTGGAAGTGGGGTTCAGAGAAAGAGAGGAGTCAAGGTCAATAGAGCAAGCAGAAGAATAAAGTTGCCTTTTCCTGTGACAAGAAAACTGTGGGAGAAGCAGGCAGTGGGGGGAAGCTTGGGGGCTCAGTTTGGATATATTAAATCTGCGGTGCCTATTGGATGTAAAAGTGGAGATAACTGTCCTGCTGGCATACATCGAGAACTGCCAGCATATAAGATGGAAGGCGGTCAGAGAGCTGGGAGATGAAGGAAAGCTCGCATCAGAAACTCAGCATGAGAGCCCAGTGAGGCGGAGCAAACCGAGGCTGGGATGCCAAGGTGAAGGAGAAGCAGAGGGGTCGACCATGCCGGATGACACACACAGGCCATGGGAGACCACTGGGTTTGGTGCTGCAAAATTATTAACAGCAGCTTTGGTGGAGAGCTGGGGGAATGAGAGCTTGATGGGAATGGTTTCAAGATAGGAAGGGAGGAGAAGAATTGAAAATGCAATAGACCAGGGCACCTGGGTGACTCGGTGAAGTGTCTGACTTTGGCTCAGGACGTGATCTCCTGGTTCATGGGTTCGAGCCCCGCATCAGGCTCCGTGCTGACAGCTCAGAGCCTGGAGTCTGCTTTGGTTGGATTCTGTGTTTCTCTCTCTATCTCTCTCTCTCTGCCCCTCCCCAGCTCAAGCTCGCTCTCTCTCTCTCTCTCTCTCTCTCAAAAATAAATAAATAAACTTAAAAAAATTGCAATAGACCATTCTTGCTGGAAGCTTTGCTCTAAAGGGAAAGAGGTAAATGGGGTAGTAACCAGATGGATGTGGAGTCAAGAGACAGTCTTTTTATTTGTTCATGATAGGAGAAATTACAGTTTGTACGCTGATGGGCATGATGCACTAGAGAAACAAGGACCAGGGAAGAATGAGGAACAATCCTGGTGTGGTGTCCCTGTACAGAAGAGAGGAGAGGGCTTACAGAAAGACGTCCATGATGCCAGGAGGGGAGGCACAGACGCTGATTACTGAGTTGGGGCAGTGGTGGGAGCGTATGGATGTCCTCTGATTGCTTGTGGGTTCATAGTGAAGGAGGAAACAAGTCATCAGCTGAGAGTGAGGATGGCAGGGAGTGTAGGAGGTTTACAGAAAGGGGATCACAATGAGGAGAGAAGAAGAATTGATGGATGAAAGCAGTGCACCCTTGCTCTAAGTGCTTGCATTAACTCATTAATCCTTATAAGAGCCCTGTGCAATAAAACCCGCCTCCTCATTTATAAATAAGGGGACAATCTGATGAAATGAAATAGATATGCCCAGTAAAGTGAGACATCATGAGAGGCAAGCCTCACCAGCTGAGAGCAAAAGCAAGGAGTATGTGGCCAATAGACTCACCTTAGATTCCAAAGACCTTCAAGGGTTGATTTTTGTGTATCCTTATGATTCATCTTAGTCCTCCTAACTCAGTATCAGAGACTTCATTCCATGCAATAAAAAGAGTCTCAGTTAACACAGTATTAAAATTAAAGTCTGAAAGTTGACCCAGCCCTCTCTCCACCGGTCAGATGGTATGGCAGGAGGCAGACGTTCCATCTACAACTAACAGGCCATTTCTGGGCCCTTCTTGCCTCTTGGATTGAATCCAGTTAGACTTCCCCCAAGCTAGCATACTTCTGGTTCTAGCTCAAGAACTATTTTATTATTTGGCATCACTGTCCAAAAGCATTGCATAAGAATGACAAATATGGTGGTAGAGACTGGGACCTTTTTTTAGAAAAAAAAAAAAAAAAAATGAAAGAAGCTATTTTAAACAAGTTAAAGAAAATTGGGATATTTAGCATTTTGGTCTTTTAAACTGATCATGTTTGCACGAACCACTTCTCTGATTCTAACTTGAGAAGACATTTCTGTGTACAACTCAATTTACCAATTAATAAAAAGTATTTTCTTTTCTGTCCCTATTCATTGTTTTTCTGTGGTCCCAGACTTAGAATTTTACCTTGATGTAAATATAAATGGTGACAGCTGCTGATTGTGTTGACATTCAGTCTAGTTCCAAATACTTTAATCAAAAATATGTGTAACCACACATAGCTGCCAAGCGTTAATTAAAATAATGTTTGTACCATCTTCCCAATTTCGAGCAGTAACTATGACTTTGGTGTATGTCTTTATATGTCTTTATCAGAAAAGGAAATATCTATTTTCTGGTTCTGGAGGGATACATGAGGAAAGGTAGTGCTCCATAGCTTAGAGCAGTTCTGACACTAAGAGCCCCCCCCCCCCATTCAGATTCCAGTTTTGAGACATCAACCCAAAGAAACCTGAATTTGGTTTGAAAAAGGTGTGGGTTTTTTGGGCTCACTTTGGTCTAGATACAACGATCATAATTTTTATAAATAAGGCATGCCAACTTGACCTGATGTACCTTTGGAGAAGAGCGTTCTTTTGCATGAACTAAAAATCCATATCCTTTCTCTTCATTACCATCTATTTTCTGGATTTCAAGCTAAATTGGAAGCAATTTAGCTGACACCATTTAGATCCATCTCTCTTAAAGAACACTTTTTTTTTTTTTTTTTTTTTTACTTACAGAAACCCTATTCGCTATATAAAAAAAAAAAAAAAAGATAGCACTCACATTGTTTGGTTCACATACTGATGTGAGGACATGAGCAAAAGAAAAAGCAAAAAAAAAAAAAAACCCAAAGAACCCCCCTCTTCTATTTAATATAAGTCGTTTTTATACTAATAGTTTTATTTATGACATTTTTCATTAAGAGCAAGATAGATTTTGTACGCACCATGAAAGAATTCAACTATTTTGCCTTTGGGATTTACCTGAAGGGAGCTTTGGCCACCCCTTTCCACTTATTCCTACAACAAATACTTATTTAATGCCTATTATGTCAGTCACCATATTAGTAATTGAGAATACAAAATTAGGGAGGATGCATGCTTAGAGGGTATACAGCACACTCAGACAGAAATATGCCTTGTTAAGAAGAAATTCTGTAAGGAAAAATTCTTACCTGGTGGACTCATTCTGATAACCTGGATATTGATTACCTTTAAAATTTTAAATAGGTTGAATTGATTGCGATAGCTATTTCTGATAATAGTTGAGAGATTATTTCTACTTTTTGTAAAATTAATTAAAGGCTCTAGACTGCCTGAACTCACACTGATGAACAAAAACAATAGTTTACTGTTCAGTTGAGTATGGCTTCATAGTAGATCAGTAAAGGGACAAAGTTAAAATGCTATCTCATGGTGTTTACGGATTAAATTTCAATATATCCTTACTACAAATTAGTAAATTATTTCTCTTCCGCTCTGGACTCTTCTTCTCCCTACTCAGGGACCATGCTCAGACCATACTGGTCTGGTCTTAAAGTCTATTTCCTTGTATCAGGGTACTTGTTGCCAATTTCAGAGATTCTGATTTTTGATTTGTAAATGTGTAGGTCAGATTTTATGTAACAGGTTCCCCACCAATTGTACTTCTTAGGAGATTTGCTTTGTTAAGTAAGTTTAGCAAAATGCTTGCCAATATATACTCATTAACTAGGAATAGGGGCTCGATCTGCATACTGCTGATGCTTTCTATCCGTCTCTATTCTGAATGTTCCTGAAGCCTCTGTAGGAAAAAATAACATACGGGTTGCATTTGAATTGGAAAAGAATTCTCCCATTGCACAGAAATTACAGGTGGGACAATTCTTCTTTCATCTCTTAACCTTTAACCTTAACCCTTCTGTTCAGAGACTGTCAAAACTCTAGGGGCTCATGTACTACCAGGGGTTATACATTTGTGAGGAAGTGTGTACAAAATACTGTGCGATTAAAGATGGGGTAATTGCTCTAGGGGTTGGAGGTTCAAGGAAGACTTCAAGGAAAAAATAACATACGGGTTGCATTTGAATTGGAAAAGAATTCTCCCATTGCACAGAAATTACAGGTGGGACAATTCTTCTTTCATCTCTTAACCTTTAACCTTAACCCTTAACCTTAACCCTTCTGTTCAGAGACTGTCAAAACTCTAGGGGCTCATGTACTACCAGGGGTTATACATTTGTGAGGAAGTGTGTACAAAATACTGTGCGATTAAAGATGGGGTAATTGCTCTAGGGGTTGGAGGTTCAAGGAAGACTTCACTGAGGAGCGAAACCTTGAGACAAGATTAGACGTTTGTTTGTCAGGGAAAGAAGTACAGAAGGACTTTGAGATAGAGAAGAGATGAACTTTCATTACGTTCAGCTCAGTAATTATTATTTTTTTAATGTTTAATTACTTTTGAGAGAAAGAGAGAGAGAGACAGAGACAGAGCACGAGCGGGGGAAGGGCAGAGAGACAGAGACAGAATCGGAAGCAGGTTCCAGGCTCTGAGCTGTCAGCCCAGAGCCCAACAGGGGGCCTGAACTCATGAGCCGTGACATCATGACCTGAGCTGAAGTCAGAAGCTTAACTGACTGAACCACCCAGGTGCCCCTCAGTAATTATTTTTAAGAAATCATAACCTAGTTTATTCTCCTCCTATCGTTAAAGATGAAGGTTAACCCTGGAAAGTAATTTAAGACTGTTCTTCAACTTCCACTTTCATGCCTGTTTCATCCCATAAAGACCGACTTTCCTGAAAAACTATTACACTCCTTTTCACATCAAAATGTATCTGCCCTGCATCCTCCTTCACCCAGGACATTTGCCACAGCTTTCCAAGGCAGCAATTCTTTATTTCAAAAGGTCTGAGATAAAACTGTAATAACTGATCATAACTGATATGGTACTCTCCCCAGAAATAATAATATTTTAACAGGTTGCAAAAAAGGTTTACTGAAAATTGATGAATCTTTATTTGTAGAATTTTTGTCATTTTGGTAGAATGGTGGGGATATATTTTAGTACAGTCATGTCTATTATAATGGACAAAATTATGTGAGATATTATTCATCCTTTGAGTAATCAGACATTAATGTTGTCTCTTAGCCGTGGTATTCTTTGTTCCATTTGCCCTTTATAATCAAGATTGTATCTTTCCCAATCCATGATGAACTAATTTCACTAAAGCTGGAATATCTTTTTGAGTCTTAATTTGTTTTAAACCTAGGAAGAGGAAAGGCAATTTTAGAAAAAGTACAGAGAAGCATTTTTACTCATTCAACTGAACAAGATTGCATTAAAAGTGTGTTTTTCTGTTGTAATGAGGCTTAAAAAATGGTAATTTACCTAACTTTTTTCATTTCTATAAAAATCCTTTCATCACTGTTCTGGTCCCCCCCCCCCCCCCCCAAGTAAATGAAAATCTAATGGAAATACATTAATTAAATTTTCCAATAAGATTCTGTAGCTGTTGGCCCTAAACTCTAGGGAAATCATAAGTCCCTAATTACAGCTTATCAACTGCAATTGAGTCTTCCAACTATACCCTACATGTACTTGAGAAAAGGAAAAAGAGTTGCTAACAAATTTTAGGCTCTTTCTATGGCTGTCAAGGGACTGCTAGCCACCTATGGGAGAAAATCCTAACCCACGTTTGGGAAGTCTTTATTATATAGTAGCTCTTATTTTCATGAGATAGACTCACGATTGGGTTCTTTGCGCAGTGACTCTTGTGGAGTTGGGCTGGTCTTAAGCACAATGGCTATGACTGTCCTTGCTGACCCTGGGTCTATACTGTAGAGGCTCTTGCTGTGCATTTCACTTTTCAAAAGCCTTAGTTTCAATTACTTGGGAGTTGAGTACTCAGGGCAAGGCAGGGAGTGGCCTGATAATTGTTACTATAAAGCAGAGAAGCAGAACAAAGGTGGGATATGGTCTTTACTGTGAAGGACTAGGATAGAGTGCAGGAAGTTGAAGGGCTGATCCAGCAAAACTCTTTGGAGCCATGCTTGGAGCCTACTATGACAGTTTTTAAGCTGGAACCTTTCAAGTGTGACTGCTCTTTCTTGTTTATGCGGTCCATCCAGTCAGTATATGTAAAGAGACCTCTGTTTAACTTCTTCTGATTGGGTCCCTTCTATTGTGGTATCCATGAACTAGAACACTGTTTTTGTTTTGTATCTAAAAGGATTCTGAGGGGCACCTGGGTGGCTCAGTAGGTTAAGTGTCTGACTCTTGACTTCGGCTCAGGTCATGATCTCATGGTTTGTGGGTTCGAGCTCCACGCTGGCAGTGTGGAGTCTGCTTGGGATTCTCTCCCTCCCTTTCTTTCTGTCCCTCTTCCGCTCTCTTTCAACATAAATAAACTTCTTTAAAAATTAAATAATTAAATAAATATGTAAGTAAATAAATACGTACATACATAAGGAAACAAATAAATAAAAGGATTCTGAGCACCTCACTCCTGGTTTCTTGCTTCATCCTCATGTGACAACTGACTGACAACATTATGATTATCAATAGCTATGTAACAACAAACCACATCCCAAACTTAGATGCTTAAAACAGTTATATATTTTTTCACACAAATCTACAACTTAGGCAGGGCCCAGTGGGAGTAGCAACTCTGTTCTCCATAGTTTAACTAGGGCTGTACAGCTGGGGGCCAGAGGACTTACCTTGAAGATTTCTTGCTCACATAGCTGGAAAGTTGGTATTGGCTATTGCCAAGGAGCTCAGCCAGGCCCAGAGGCCCGATGTTTTGATTCCTTTCCATGGGTTGCTTGGGCTTCCTCAAAGCATGGTGGCTGAATTCCAAGGGAACCAGGAAGAAGCTGCATGGCCATTTCTAGCCTAGGAAGACACTCAGGGTCACTTCCATGGCATTCTATTTATGGAAACAGTCACAAGTTCAGCCAAATTCAAAGAAGAAGAGATTGGGACTTCTCACTTGATAAAGAGCGATTATTATGGTCATCTTTGGAAAATGTAATTTGCCACTGAGAGGCACCCTGTTCATAAGGTACTTGACACCCTGAATTCTCTCTATCCAAGTTCTCCCAGCCTTCAGGCTTCTGATTCTTTCATGGAACCTTCTGAATACATATACTTCAGCCCCCCTCCAAACCATTCTTTAGGAAGCAACTGCCTAATGAAAATGTAATGTCTGACTTGCTCTTTTAAAAATTAATTTTAAGTTAGCCTGTAGATTAGTTTACTTTTTTTAGAATTAAGCATTGTGGAAATAATTTCACAGGTCCCTTGAACACTAAGATTGTCACTCTTTCTCTCTGTAGCTTAGTCTTAAGAAGATTATATGTAGGGTATATATTAGGTACTATGGAGAACATTCCATGCAACGCTTGACTTATACTTTTCAGAACACTGATGTCATTAAAGACAAAAGAAGGCAGAATTGTTTCATGTAAAAGAGAACTAAAGAGGTATGACAACTAAATGCCGTGTGTGATCCTGGAATGGATCCTAGAGTTAGGAAAAATGCTATAAAGAACACTGTTGGCACATTGGCAAGATTCAAATACTATATAAACAATAGGCATTATGCAAATATGCATTGAATTTAAATGAGTTTAATTTGAATATATTTGAATTCCAATACTTAGAGTGGCTTCATGGACATTATGGCAATCATAAAAATCAACATTTGTTTTTATAAATACATCCCCACCATTCAGCAGTGAGGCATGGTCACGTTAGGCAAATGAATGGAAAACGTTTAATGAAATACCCTCCCTAAAATAGCGAGGACCTTTTAGTGATCCCAGCAGCAATGAAGTACAGGGTTTCCCTGCCTTCATCTGATTTTCTTCCCAACCAGGAGAGCCTCCCACCCCTGTAGGCAGTATAGAAATGAGCATCCTTGTGACCCCCTTTGGATTCAGGCCTTTGCCCAAATCTTGTCAGTTCCATTACAATCCGTTCCTTCACCTGCCCAGTTCTAAAGTTGGACAGGCCCCTCCCACCTAACTTAAGTCCCCCATTCACTCTGGAGAGTCCAGGCTACCGGGCAACCCTGAGTCCAAAATCCTCATCATCCTTTTTCCTCTCAGTACCAGCATCAGGTTGAGATTTCAGTCTCTCCTCTCCCAAACTACCCAACAGCCATTCCAATCTTATCCTGTCATAAATTCTAAAAATATTATTCTCTAATTTTATTTTTTACATTTATCTTTTTGAGAGAGGGAGGGAGGGAGGGAGATAGAGACAATCCCAAGCAGGCTCCTCACTGTCAGCGCAGAGCCTAATGCAGGCTCCATCCCATGAACCATGAGATCATGACCTGAGTAGAGATCAAGAGTCAGACGCTTAACCAACTGAGTCGCTCAGGAACCCCAAATACTAAAAATTTTAAATATTAAGGGCATCCTACTTATTTCATGACAAGCAACCCCCACTGCTACCTTTCTGTGGTCCACAAAGTTCGTACTCACCCCTGGCTCCCTCCAGGAAAGATAGAACCCACTGACTCACCAGTCCTGCTGCCTCCTGGTCTCCCCCACCAACCCTAGCCACAGCCACTTTTCCTCTCCTCCCCTCTCCCAGCTGTTTGTTATAAGCTCAGTTTGCTTTATTTCCTACACATGTGCAAGGACAGGGGCTGTTAAAAAGAAATGGAGGGTGAGGAAAGCGAGGAGAATTAGCAAACATAAGAGTCACTATCTTGAATGGGAGGAGAGAAAGAGACGGGACATGTTTATATGTTAACTTTTTTCACTCCCATCAAAATAGGAAGTCGTAAAACACCACATAAAAGGCAGGAATGAACATTTTCACTGTAATCAAAATGCAAAACAGATATTTCTTTTTCTTTATCAAGTCAGATCTCTTTCTGAACTCACCTTTTCAAGAGCAATGAGATGCCCAGTTATCACTTTATTTCTGTGGCTTCCTCCCATTGCCATCCACCTCCTGTGTTACACTAGGATCCTGAGCTTCCACCATCCAGAAAAAGCCAGAGAGAAGTGTTAACTGTTGTTCTTTACCCTACCAACATTCTTCCGGTACAGGCTGCTGTGAGGCCCCAAGAGACAGCCATGGGGCTCCCCTGGCCACACCCACTGGACCCGGCCCCTCCCTAACAGATCTTTGCAGGCTGGCCCTAGGGGCTCTCGATGCTGCTGCTTCAGGGACTTGTAACTTAGGGCCCAGTCTCCACAGGCATTCCCTTGGCCTTTGCCATGCCCAGTCTTATTTCTGGAGCTCTAGAAGCAAAAGGACCCCATTTTCATGTCGCTCACAGAACCCACAAGTCAGGTGTTGCCCAAGCCTTCAGAGATGGATTAATGTAAATGAGCAACTTGAGTATAAACCAATAGGGACTGATGGGGACAGCCCTGAACTGGAGAGTGAACATTCTATCTAACAATAGAGCCAATGCTATCATATTTGAGCTTTCGAGAGGAACTGAAATTCAAGATTTTCACACACAATCTCCTGTTTTAAAGTTGTTGGCAACTAACAAAAAAATTATAGGGGTGCCTGGGTGGTTCCATCAGTTAAGTGTCCGAGTCTTGGATTTGGCTCAGGTCATGATCTCACTGGTTTGTGAGTTGGAGCTCCACTCTCAGAGGAGCTTGGAATTCTCAATCTCTCCCTCTCTCTCTGCCCCTTCCCCGCTTGCTCATGCGCTCTCTCTCTCTCTCTCTCTCTCAAAATAAATAAAAACTTAAAAAAAATTATAAACAAGTGTGGGTCAAGCCTAACATGTCTCTGGCAGATATGAGACCCCTCACTGGCAATTTGCAAATTCTAAACCTCAGAACCAAGTGGATTTCATCCCCCCATTGGAAATGTGCCCCTTCCTATTTCTGCTTAAAGCCATGCCTGCCATTACCTTCCCATTTTGGCAAATCCAGAGTGATTGCTTCAACAGAACAGCACTAGATTTGGATTAAGGGGAAAAGTCTGTCAGGGGATTGCCTTTTGCTGAAGGGCTAACCCTCCTTCTTTCAGCTGTTAACTGTGAATATCCCCTGGGGCTATAGGGACCTCAGACATCAGGACCCCAAACCCAGCTGTCTTTCCTTTGTATGCTTTATTGTGAAGCATCCCATAAGCATAATATAAAAACACATGTGGAGGGTTTAAGGACTAATAACTAGTCAACACTCATGTACCCAGGCTAGAAAGCAAAATATACTCCAAAAGCCTTCTGTACCCTATCCTGATCTCATCCCTTCTCTTCTCCAGAATATTAACCACTATTGAAAATTGTATGAAAATTATTGCCTTGCTTCTCTTAACAGATTTATTACCTATATATGTATTCTAAGATACATTGTTTAGTCTAATCTACCTTGAACTTTATATATCTCAATTTAGAATGCATACATTCTGCCTCTTTTGGTCAATATTGTGTTTAGGGGTGCCTGGGTGGCTGAGTCCGTTAAGTGTTGGACTCTTGGTTTCAGCCCAGGTCACTGTCTCGCGGTTGGTGAGTTCAAGCCCCGAGGAGCCTGCTTGGGATTCTCTTTCCCTCTCTCTCTCTGTCCCTCCCCTGCTCACTCACTCTCTTTGTCTCTCAAAATAAATAAACTAAAAAAAGTCTATACTATTATGTTCAGGGGATTCAACAATGTTATTGAGTATAATAGTAAATTATTTCCTCTGCTGTATCTCACAACTTATTTCTCCATTCTACTGTTGTTGGACATTTGGATTGCTTCTAGTGTTTTGCTATTAACACTGCTGTGTAAAAATTATTGTGCATTCTCTCCTGGGGTATATGTGCAAGAGGTTTTCCTTTTAGAGTATGTTGTGTAGTGAGATTACAGGCGAGTAGGATGGGTGCGTGTTCTGTTCTGCCATTTACAGTTTTCCAAAAGTGGTTTTGCCAAAGTGGATGTTTTCTCTAAATTGTTTTCCATGGTTATTGTGCCAGTTTGCATCCCGCCGACAGTGTATATGATTATTGCTTACATATGAATTATTTTGTTGTTAAAAAGGTCTTGTTGCTGAACATAAATTACTAGACCACACCTAAAACTAACTGAATTGTTCATTTTTTCAGTGAATCCACTGAATACAAAAAGCAGTACACCAGCAAAACTTTCAACACACCCTATCATAGGTTGCATTACAGAGTATAAAGCAGGTTTTAGAGTTTTCAAGAATCCTATGTTGTCATTATTTTTATCTTAAATGACTCAGTGTCTTACAAATAATCCAGGAATTCTTAGTAGGTATACCTATCCCAGATAGTAAGAATATCATGAGAAAAGGTTTTTTTTTATCATGGTGGGTTGAAAGGGATATTTTTCTTTTTTGATGATGATGCCATTCATTATATTTCCACCCAAGTATTACAACCTTTGATGACCGATTGTACAATTCTGTTACTTTCTAAACAACTCTCTCTTATGATGTAGGAAATTTTTATTTTATCTATTAGTTTTGATTGACAACTTAGTCTTAATGTTATACAAAATGCAAAATAAATGGCTCTCAACTAAGTCTCAAAAGATTAGGGGCGCCCAGGTGATTTGGTCAGTTGAGCCCGACTTCAGCTCAGGTCATGATCTCATGGCTCCTGAGTTCGAGCCTCTTGTTGGGCTCACTGCTGTCAGAGCAGAACACCCTTCAGATCCTCTATCCCCCTCTCTCTGCCTCTCCCCTGCTCGCGTGCATGCACTTGTGCGTGCACTCTCTCTCTTCCAAAAATAAATTTAAAAAAATTTTTTAAGTCTCAAAAGATTAAATTTTTTACATATTTGTATGGAAAGCAAAGAATGTAAGGTCTTTGAAAACACATATTAAATCTAAATTTTTGGTCTTCTTCCAGATATACAACCCACTGATTGAAAACTAATTCTTCTTAATCAGAAAAGAGTTAATTCCTGACACTGCAACAATTTGTCTTGCCATGATGTGATATTTGTAGAAAACTAAAATAACATAATAACAAAAACCCTTCTGACTTGTGGGATTTCTAATGAAAAGGTTAAGACTGAATTCTGCAGACATGTAAATTAGCATAGGTCTCCTCTATAGCCTCAGGTACTGGAAGAAAACAGGAGCTGTTCTCAATAAAACTAAGCTGTTGAGAATACAAAGTCGGAACTCAAAACAGTAAATAGAAGCCATCAAATCTTTGTTTACTTAAGCCAGAAGCTTAGAGCTCCCTGGTGAGCCATTACCAGTGTAACTGCTAGGTGTAAGGGAGGGCCATAGGAAATCCAAACAGGTGATTGTTTTTAGACTTATTTTAAAAACAAGAGGTGTTAAAAAGTCTTTGTCATCCTGACACATGATATTATTCTTTCTATTTGCTAGGAAAACGTGAATGGAACTATCTCAAGGAAGAAAGTACTTAGGTATATATTCACAGTGAGTGTTTCACGTACACGGATTATACACTGCATGGAGATTAGCCAAGGAAAAAGAAACATGGTGCCTACTCTTAAAAGTTTATATCTAGGGGTGTGGGAGAAAAAAACGAGTTTATATCTATGGAGACCCACACTTTCAAAGTATCTTATATGCCACAGACTGATCCAAATACACTTTCTTAATTCAAAACTTGATGTCCAAGGGGTTGAGTAACTTGTCCAAGAAGACCTCACATCTGGGAAGTGGTGGAGCAGGTATTCAAAGTCAATTCGGTCTGATTCCATAGCCAATTGTTATGCCCAGAATTCATGATCCCCAAAGACCACTAGGGAGCCGAGTCCGATGCAAAAGCAAAGAGCCTTTATTCGAGCTAGCTCGAGCACAATCCCCTACCTGCACCGATGCAGCGGTGAGATACCAGGGAAAGAGAGCGAGTTTCAAAAGGACAAAGGTTTTATTGGGGCCTAGGGGCAGTTGGTGAGGTAATGGCTATGGCCTCAGCCGATTGGCTGGGGAAGGGTCCTGGGGAAGGGTCCGAGTCCTGTTAGGCAGGTAAGGGAGGGGTTACTCAAGGGGAGGAGGTGTGGTCAAGGTGAAGGACACAGAACAAGATGGAGCTGGCCGGCGTAGGCCCGCCTTTTCAAATGTTCTTATCCATGCCACCCAAACACACTAGCCCTCTCAGATCTTTATCTATTTGCTAGTATTTATATTCCTAAGTCCGTATTTATGTTTACTTACATCTGTATCATCTGGAACTATAGATTTAACACAAAACAGTGGAAAATAACTTAATATCAGCACTACTTGAAAAATGAATAGGAGAATAGGACTAAGGGAATAGGACTAAGGCCACGATGACTAGTATAGTCATGAAAATTTGGGGCTTCAAATGTGTTTTCGCTTCTTAGTGTCAAAGCAAAAAGGCAAACACAGTCACTTCCAAAGTGCATGTGGTCTACTTAGAGCAATAAGCTAAGAAGGGTTCATGTTGGAAGAGATCATGGAGAGGGGGAATTTGTGCAGAGTCTTTACGGAAAAGGGAGTGGCAGTTTGGTGTAGAGAATATGTTCTTCATCAGTGATTCTCCAGCCGAGGCAACTACTGCCCTGGGACGTTTGGCAGGAGCTTTCGAATTACATCCCTGATGATTGTAGATCAGCCTCATGGGGGGGCATGGCCCTCTGTTGAGAATTCTGCTATGGTGCACTGTGCTGTTAATAACAGTGTGCTAATCAGGATGTACAGTTGAGAATCTCTCAGGTGTAAGAAAAGGGAGGATAACACCTGTTCTAGATAAAGGGAGTGCAATGAGTCCTTCATTCATTTATTCTAAAATCATTTGGCATCATTCCGTGTGCAAAGGTAATATGAGACAGAAAAATGGAGCATGCACAGTGTTGGAGAACAGATGAGAATTAAGTGCTCCTGAGTGCCACACTGGTTTAAGAGCTTCACGTATATTATTTCATTTAATCTCCACCACAACTTTGTGAAGTAGGAGTAATGCCCATCTCACAGGTCAAAAGACTTGGGCTCAGGGAGATCAAGTAACTTGCCTAAGGTAACACAACTGTGAAGTGCCAGGACAGAATGAAACTCAGGTGCTTTCTGTCCCTAACTCAGCCTACCTTCTACTCTCCATTTTCTAAGCCGCCCTCTTCTTGAACAACTCCAAGCGGCACCGTTCCCTTTGAATTATGTGTAAATGGTTCTCCTGGAGCTCAGCTGGGGAGGGAAATCAGAATGGCTCCGATTAAAATATACTCTCTCAAGTGGTTTACAGCCTAATTGTGGGGTAAACACCAGTAATGCACATTCCTAGAAACAATATAAAATACCAAAAGAGGAGAACAGAGGTTGGAGGGATTAATTCTGATGGGACTGGGGGCTTGGTATCTGGGAAAGTGTAGAAGCAGCATTTGAAGCGAGCTGAGAAGGATAGATAAGATTATGACAGATATTGCATGGGAGATATTTCTTGGAGACACGGTGGTATGTTCTGTTCTATAAGGCCTTTCCAGGGACTGAAGATTAGTACGATTCAGCTGGAAAAGGTTACATTTACATCATGGAGGAGTGAATTGAGTGTAAGGGACAGAAACGGACAGATCTGAAATGCAAGTACACACCTTCACTGACCTCCAATTCTGTACACTGCCTCTTCTCTCTCAGAGAATCCAGAATTGCTTAGTAGAGTGACACTGGTGTGGGAAATCCCATCCAGGGCTCCAGTAACTTACAGAACATGAGGAGGGGATTCTGAAGGAGTAGGCAGTGGACTCAAGTCTCCAGACCCAACACTCCTCTTTCCTTTGTCCTGCTCTACCTCCCTATACTCCATCTTTGAAACATCAGACCTTTTGTTCCCAATGTCTTGGCAGTGCCAGTTGAGGGAAAATAAAGGAGTTTGTTTTGCAGCTCCAAAAATCCAATTCAGTGGGAGTGAGAGCTTTCCTGGCCCATAGATAAGACATCTCTGATTCCTCCTGGCCTGCTCTCAAGCATTTCTACCCCGTAGCCCTTGGATGCATTAAAGAGAAAGGCATAATTTGGATTTGGGCGCAGCAGCCCTCACATGTATCACAAGGAGTTGGTGAAGGAAAAGAAATGAGAGTGATCTCAACTTCCACTAGGCCCAGGGGTTTGGGGAAAGGAAAAAATGTGTTCCATAGAGCTGATTCCCATTTCACAGGGATTTACCCCGTGTCCAGAAACGTGTTCCTAGAACTTATTGCTGTGTAGGAAGAGATTGAAACTGCCCTGAAGTTCTGAACTCTGCTCCCATGCTGCCTACAGGGGTGATGTTGAGCTATGGCCACCCCCTATCCCTACCCACTATGACATGCTGCCCCACCCTACTGGAGAGGATGGGTCTGGTGATATGGGGAGAACCCAATCAGCAAGGACATACCTTTTCTGAAAGTTCTGACAATCAGTTGGAGATCTCAGTGGGAACTGAAGAAACCTCGTTTGGGAAGAGAACGGTGAGTTTAGAGGGCATCATCAAAGGCTGGCATGCCTTGTGTGTCAAGACAGTAGTTAAAAAAAATGAAAATGCAGGATGGCTATGAAAGGGGAAGGAGGTAGGAGAAGGCATTAAAAAGAGAATTAAAGCCAAAAAGCTTTAGAGAGAAGAGAAGAGAAGGGAAGAGAAGAGAAGAGAAGAGAAGAGAAGAGAAGAGAAGAGAAGAGAAGAGAAGGGAAGGGAAGGGAAGGGAAGGGAAGGGAAGGGAAGATGGAGCATGAAAGGAGAGGGGAATTTGGAACTCTACTTTTCTTAGATTGGTTTCAGTCCTGAACTTTCGTTTTTGGGGCAATCGTTAGGAGACACCATCCCTGAGAACCCAATATTTGTTTCTTCCTGCTGGTAGTAGTATTCTGTTGTCCATGCTGCTGTTTTTGCTGCTATTTTAAGATCAACTCAGCCTGTAACATCTAGAGCTTGTTAGAACTAGGATGGCAATAGACAAATTTCAGGCAGCCAGCTTTATGGCACCCTCTGGCTCTTCTCTATCTTTCCTCCAAGTTTTCCTGGAGTTCTGGGTTAGAAATAAACTCTCAGTGCATTTGCCATTAGATCTAGGCTTGAGTACTTTTAGTGCTTTACCTGTGACTGGAAAAAGGTAGTCCAAGAAAGGGAAAGGTAGCCAAAATGTGAAAAATTGTGAAAACAGAAAAATTTCTGTGCTCTTGGGGGATTTGTTTAGGCAATTTTAAGTTAAAACACAATCTGAATTACTGGAATTTAGTAATCCCGGAAAACAGAGGGGTCTAGAAGGCATGGGTCTCTTCTTGGCTCTGGCTTGCCTGGTCAAACTTTTGCCTGCTCCCTCCTGGGCCCGTGTGGGGCAATGTTACAATGTTGAACATTAGGGGCTATGTTTCTGTAATAAATGTTTGTGTTAACATTTTAGGAAACCCACAATGGAAGAAGTTGGACAGGACCCACTGGATGATGTGTAAGTAATAAGGATAATAATAATAATAATTTAAAACGTTCAGTAGGGGATCTGCATTTGGAAGGGTCTCTGCAGCAATCCAGTAAGGAAGAAAACCTCCATTGTGCAGGACATTATCTCCTCAAACCTGGATGGGAGGGAGGGAGATGGGGCGGGGGCTCCCTAGGTAGAAAAGGCTTTGGTTTCAGATCTTTGGACTTCCTCATACTATGATGGGGTTTTTAGAAATGGTTAATGACCCAAAAAGCAAACCAGTCTTATTTGGAGAAAGGATCCACTCCCATCCCTGCCCCCCACCCAGTCCGTGTGCCTACTTGACTGGGGTAGAAAATAAACTCCCTGTAACAAAAGGGAACTGAAGAAATTCCTCTCCCTCACAGATATTTAAATGCTTTATAGGTATATCTTAGATTCTGCACACTCTAAATAAGATTTTTTTTTTAATAAGTTGGAGCATAGTTACCTGTATGAAAAAAAAAAAATTCTTCTGCCTTATAAAAGCGTTGTGTTTAAATGTGTTCCATTTATAATATTTAAAATTAAACTGTGATTTGACTCCAGGAACTTATTTTATGCAAAACACTGTAGAAATCAATTTATCATGGAAAATTACAACACAGGGCTGCTTAGACATAGTAACACCAGAAGATGGGAGGATAAATGAGATTACCAGGGAAATCTTCTTAGGGCCCCTCTGTTTTCCTGTCCTGAGTTCAGTAATTAAGACAATTTTCCTATAGGCAGGAGATGATGGAAATACCGAAATTAAAAGTCACAAAACAAAACCTTGACTACCTGAACTTAGACCTTGAAAAGGACCTGCAGAGACTGGATGAGGCAAATCAGGTTCTTCTCAGAAAAATTCAAGAGAAAGAAGAAGCTATTCAAAGGTCAGGCTCTGCAGTTGGTGAGGCAAGGGCTTCTCCTCAACTGAATGGCCCTTGGAATAAAGAAGGTGGGAGGAAGGTTTCCTTTTTTCTCGGTAAATCTTGGTGTGTTAAATTCTGAAGCATGAATTGTGACGCCCCCAGAAGCCTTTATGTATAGATGTTTGCATTATGTTTCCACATCAGGCTGACGTTGAATTGCCAGTGCATTTGGCAATCTCTCTGGTTCCCTGAGACCTTGGCAGTGGCCTCCTAGGCTAGGGTGCTGGCAGCTTCCTTATGACTGATCCACACTTGGGTGACTTTTTCAGTCTGGAAAGAGAGACTGCCCTGTCACTAGGACAAGCCAACGAGAGGGAGGAGTTGAACCATATTGTATCTGAGAAGGAGGAAGCCCTGAGGAACCTGAAATCAGAGACAGCAAAGCTGGTAAGGAGGTGTCTAGAAAAGGATCATGTGATGCATTTCGCTTGCAGTCTGCCACTGCTCTCTCTCTCTTTCCCAGAGGATCATCATCTATGGTTGTTTCTGTGTCTGGAGAAATCACAGCTGTTTAAGAGAGTGCTCTTGCTCTGAGAATGAAGTGCTTGGCATGGGGGCCCCAGGCCCAGGCTTTGTTCCCAGATCCTCTGAGTGGGGCCAGAGTGCAATTTTCCCCCTTCATGCACTTATCCTTAAGCCCTATTTTAGAGAAGGGGGAAGGGGAAAGTACCAGAGTAGAGCTGGTTTATCCCCATTACCTCTTCCTTTCCACAGGAAAAAAGCAACAAGGTTCTAGGCAGGAAGGTGGTGGAGCTTCAGAAGAAGGTAAGGTGGGCCACCCTTGAAAGAGGCTCATTTCTTAGGAATCCAGACAGAATCATCTGAACTCCTGAACTCCTCAGTCAGAAAGACCAGAAGGTGCAACCAGCTAAATGTGTGTGTTCCCTCCCCTCTGCCACATACTGGATCTCTTAGTGAGTCTCTTTGATTCACAGCCCCATTTGTTCCCTGGGATTACAGATCTGGTGAGAGAGCTAAGGGACTGTGGAAGGAGAAAAGATTTTTCCCTCCTCCCCCATATCCAAAGGATTCTGCCCCCCTTTCCCCTCCCTCTCTTCCTCCTTGCCTCCTTGTGCAGCCATGTTCATGGCTTATGGGAACAGAAAGGTATATCCAAGTAGCCTGGAGTCAGACAGCTCCCATAGCAAGAAGGAGACACTCTTCTATCAAGCTTCTATCTGAGATCTAAGTTAATTTACCGCCATTCCCTAGCCCTGAGACCCCAAAGTCTGCCACTATCCCAGATTTTTAGGTCTGTGTCACTCAGTCCACAATTTTGGGAATGGTATTTCAGATTTCAAGGAGAGTTAAGAACACTGGCCTTGATAAAGAAGCCCTAAAGCAGATGTTGGTAGAACTGAAGGTGAGTAGAGAAACAAACCTAGGGATTTTCTGGGAGATGTGTGTCAATTCTAGGTTTGGGGCCGAACTGCTTTCAAGGACTCTCCCAGGCCAAGTATGTCTGTGTGCTTATCAGAGGTGCCAATGTCTTCTGTCCCCTCTACTTTACTTCATGGCTTATGGGACATTCACAACATAATTAGTCAAGTAACTGCAGAGTTCACTGCAATGTCATCCAAGCAGAGGAAGTTGCTCCAGAGAGCTCATCACCCATCAGTCAACAGAGCACATGTTCTGAATGCACATCAGGACTTCCAAGAAGTTTAGGATCTAAATGACACACAGATATAGATGTTCAAGTAGGATAAGAATGCTGACTTCCATAATTATATAGAGATTGTCAATAATCCTCATTTTCCAACCCATGGCTCATAGGCCAAAAAGGTTTTATTTTTAAAATTCACTTTATGTTTCTCTTCTATTAGAGGATAAACCCAATGAAGGCAAGAGTTTTTGTCTATGTCATTCACTCCTGTTTCTCTAGTTCCTCAAACAGTGCCTGTCACATATTAGATGCACAATATTTGTTGGGTGAATGCATGAAGTGGATGCCCAATAGAGGACAGAAACCCTATTGGGAAGCTTTCTGCAGATTTATGTGGCAAATATGGCAATTTAGCTGAGACCACCATACCAGAGCCCTACTGCCCAGTTTTTCTGTTTTGCTCTGTGATTCAGACAGCATGTGAGTACTCCCTATGGAGAAAGAGAAGGAGAAAGAGGCCAGGGAGCTTTGGTCAGTGGGGCTAGAGGAAGGAGGATGGTAAGGCTCAGAGACCGGGTGGTCAGATGACCGATGCTTAAATGCCAGCTCTGTCACTGGGTGACTTTTAAAGTTAAGCACTTGGAGCTCCTGGGTGGCTCAGTCGGTTAAGCACTCGACTCTCAATTGGTTCATGAGTTAGAACCCCACATCAGGTTCTGTGCTTATACCACAGAGCCTGCTTGGTATTCTGTCTCCCTCTCTCTCTGCCCCTCCCCTATTTGCTCTCTCTCTCTCTCTCTCTGTCTCTCTCTGTCTCTCTCTCTCTCTCTGTCTCACACACACACACACACACACACACTATAAATAAAAAATAAAACTTAAAAAAATTAAAATGATTAAAGTTAAGCACTTAATTTCTCCTTGACTTTGTCTCCTCATGTGTCAAATAGGGCTGACGATAGTGTCCATTCTAGTTTGCTATAATATGTCCTCAATCCCTCAATATATGATAGTCATTTTTATCATATTTTCTGCTGGTTTGGATAGAGGGTGACCATTACCCACTTGCCTTCCATAAAAGAATGCTATTAACTTTCTGCTGTGTTCCAGGTGAGGCTACAAAAGTCAACAGAATCCTGTGCAAAGCAAGAGAAGGAATTGCTCAAGGTAGAGGCAATGTCTCCTCATTGAGTTTTTGTCCAGGATATAAATGGGAGAGAAACCCAAAGATCTTAGAAATAGGACAGCTTGAGGCAGAGGATGGGGAGGAATAAGAACATCCAGCAGATGAATTTCTGATTCACATGCAGGTGAAGGGAAAGAGAGCTTATATTAGAAGTACTGCTTTTACCATTTCTTAAACATCCTTTTACCTCTAATACTCAGAATACTATTGTCGAATTCCAAACCTAAGTGTCCTGAGACTTCTGTTTTACCTGATAGGCATTCAACAGCCTGGGCAAACCATTTTTTTCCCCTCAAAATTACACCATTCCTGCTCATGAGTGATGAGATCACTGCTCTGTGATGTGCTTGTTTTCCCTTAAAGGAACAGGTTGCTAGGTAACAAATGTCCAGTGTACCAGTTAGGGTCCCAGGGAGCAGCCTAGGCTTGGTTCTGATGAGATTTGTTAATGTTCTTTTCTTTCTAGATAGAGGGCGACTACCAATCTTTGCATCAGCTCTGTGAGGACCAGGCCCTCTACATAAAGGTACACTACCTGCAAGGGCAAGTCAGAGTAGAAGCAGAATTTCTCCAAAGCCGTGGATTCCTTAATTTCTCATTAGGATAAAATCTGCCACAGGGAAGAATGCCTTTTATACAATAGAAACCCTAACAAAACAGGTGTATGTTAAGTATTTACTTTGTGTCAGGCATTGGCACATACGGTATTTTTTTCTGGTAACTTGTCCAATAAAACTATGGGGATGATATTATTATGATCAAGAGGACACGGGTTTAGAGGAGTTAGGTAATGTGCTATGGAAACACAACTAGTAACCATCAGAGATGGGATTTGAATACAAGCAGAATCCAAAGAGAATATATATATATATATATATATATATATATATATATATATATTTTCTAGATATCTATCTAGCCACAGTATGTATGTGTGTTTGTGTGTGTGTGTGTGTGTATATATATATATATATATATCCATCTAGCTACAGTATGTATGTACATGTGTATATGTGTGTGTGTGTGCATATATACATACATATATATATATATTATATATATACATATTGTAGATATCTATCTAGCCACAGTATGTATGTGTGTTTGTGTGTGTGTGTGTGTGTGTATATATATATATATATATATATATATATATATCCATCTAGCTACAGTATGTATGTACATGTGTATATGTGTGTGTGCATATATACATATATATGTATATGGTGTGTGTATATACATATATGTATATATGTATATATGTATAAATATATCCATATCCATCTAATCACAGTATCTCCCAACTTTTATTAGAACATTTCCCTACTTGTGTGTGTACACTCATGCATGCACCATTTGGAATATTAGGAGTTAGTCTTAGGAGAATCGTCAGTGACATTGCACTGAAATATAGGGGAATTCTTCATTATAACAATTTTTTTTTTATTTCCATGGGAAGAAATACCAGGAAATTCTGAGACAGATGGAAAAGGAAAAAGAGGTGCTTCTTCTTGAAAAAGAAGTGTAAGTTTAGAAAATGATGTCCCTGATAAGTCCCCAGGATGTCTTTGAAGGGCAAAATGTTTCTCAAGCCAGTTTTTGGGGTGTGTGTGTGTGTGTGTGTGTGTGGTTTTTGTTGTTGTTTTTATTCTTTGCTTAGTGCTTTCTTTAGGTCATAAAACTATTTTTCTATGCTTTGCCCTAGAATTTTTTTACTATTTTACCTTTTACACTTAGATTTGCATTCATCTGGAATTTGTTTTTTATCTATAGTGTGGGGTAGAGATCAAGATCACATTTTTCTGTGTGGATAGCCAAATGACCCAGCACCATTTATTTCAGAGAACATCATTTTCAGTGGTGCCTTGTTTTATAAGTCAGGTAACCATACATGTGTGAGACTTTGCAGTTTCAACCCAACATCAGAGTTATGACAGGGTTATTTTTCATTGATTGTCTTTTTTCTTGAAAATGGACCACATTTCCCTGGTTCTTTGTATGTTGAACAGTTATGAGTTTTGAATGTTGAACACTGTGAATGTTATCAAGAATCTAGGAAATAAACCATAGATATCGTATGACTTAGAAAAGCACCTTTCACCAGTCTCTCAGATTATATAATATCATTCCTGGGTCTGATCTTTTTCGCCCAGATTCAAAGCCCAGAACAACTCCTCCCAAATACTGAAACCTGGGTCAATTCTGGTAGAGACCATCCAAAGCAACATGGTATGTCTTCCGTGTCCCAAACTGGAGTTTTATTTTATCCCTTCCTCTCCTGGCTTCTCTCTCCCTGCTCCCCACATCCCTTCCCCTTTTTAATAAACCTAGAGTTAGGACATAATGAAGCTTGGTACCTTGTGCTACACTTATGGCAGCTAGGAAGTGGCAGTCGGGATTCAGATCCAGGTACCCTGACCCCTGACTCCTGGGTGGCTCTTAGTCACCCCACTACACTGCCTCTCTGTGACTACATGGACAGGCACAGCTGTGGCTTTTATTGCTTCCCATAGGAGAAGACCATCATTAAGAAACAGAAGAGAATCTTTTGGTACAGGTAAGTGGTAGAATCTTGATTTTTAGCTAGTCTAGGCTCCATTCACTCTGTAGAAGCGAGTGACTTGGTCAGGACAGAAGGAACAAGGATAAATACACCCACCAACCAGAAAACATCAGGCAGTTCCAAATTTCTTCCAGCCCTTCCTTCCTTCCTCAATACCAGGTTATGCAGAACTTGGTGGGTCGAAAAAGAAGCTATTTCTTCAAGATGAAGACTGCAAGTTGCATTTTACTTTGAATTCCTGTTCTTATGGTCCTTGGTATGACTCCTTTCTATTTTTCAGGTCCTGAACCTGATAATCTCTGCTATACTCTTTGCTGGAACAACAGTTCAGGATGCATTAATTTTCTCAGTTCTCTTCCTGTAGACTGTAAAATTTTAGAAAACAAAAGTCACCTGAACCCTCTGTGCCATTTCTTTTTTAATTTTTGAAACAAGGAGACTAACTCTGAAATGTTCCATGTGACACTTTAAGGAAGAGCTTCAATTTATGACATTTCAATGTAGTTGAAGACTGAAGGCCTTAGGTTTCAGTGCAAAATTTTCTTGGGAGCACATAAGAAAACACACACACATGCACATCTTGTATTGTTCAACTTGGTCTCTTTTGACACTTGAAAGAAAAACCTGTCCTAATGATGTTGCCTGGATGTTAATGTCAGAGATGTCCAATCCCATTTCAAGTTCTAGAACGGCTTACTATAGTAGACCTGAAGAAGGCCACCGGTCATGTGTGACAGTCCTGAACATTTTCTGACAACCCCAAAAGGCCTGCCTCATATGTAGGACCTGGAAAATCTCCTTTTGCATCTCCAGTTTTTCTATATGGACATCTATTCTGTTGGAGGGCTTACTTACCAGGAGAGCCATATGAAATTCCTAACTGCTACATCAATATTTTTCTGCCATCACCTATCCTCTACCCTCATCCTCTGTGTCTCCATTCCCCATCAGTTTTTCCCAAAGAAAGCAACTCGGGGCGCCTGGGTGGCTCAGTCGGTTAAGCGTCCGACTTCGGTTCAGGTCACGATCTCGCGGTCCGTGAGTTTGGGCCCCGCGTCGGGCTCTGGGCTGATGGCTCAGAGCCTGGAGCCTGCTTCCGATTCTGTGTCTCCTTCTCTCTCTGCCCCTCCCCCGTTCATGCTCTGTCTCTCTCTGTCTCAAAAATAATAAAATAAACATTAAAAAAAAAATTAAAAAAAAAAAGTTTACAAAGAAAGCAACTCACCAGTTATTTATGAGTGTAAGCTTCACCTCCTATAGTTGGATCGTGGGCTGTCTCTTTCCCCCACACTAACCAAGAATGTCTCTTTGCAGACATTTCAGGCGTGGTGTCTTCATGGTCATGATCTTCATTAGGCTGCTGGGCCATGTGCTTTTCCACCTGCAGTACACGAACCCAGACCTTCTTGTGGATGTCCTACCCATGGTAATCAGCAGGGACACCCTGAAGAGGCTGAGGGAGGTCTTACTTCCTTTCCTCACTCTAGAGGTGGAAGAAGTTCTACCACATTAGTCGGAAGTGATGTGGGGGGCTCCACACCACACCCAGTGGAGAGGGGGACATGGCTGCAGTCCCGTGTCAAGGATGGGACAAGAAGGAAGTGGGAACCTTGACTTGGACATCTGACCTCTTCATTTCATTCTCTTCCCTTACTTTCCCTTTGGAGTGGCTCTCTTTCAAATAAAGAATATGTTTGACAAGAGTTCACTGTGTTGGGTCTGTGAATTTGGCCTGTGAGTCTGGGGGCCTCCTTAAGACATTCAGTTTCCACCGGCGTTTTGAGAAAAGTTGCACTCAGAGTTAAGAAACTCCCTTCCACCAGTACTTCCATTCTCTGCTCCATATTAAAGAAAACAGAGAAAAAAATCATGCCTTCATTTGTGACATTCTACACTCACTCCCTCTGGGGTGGGCACAAAGGCCCTTCAACAAGAAATCAGGAGGTGGATATAAGGCTTGCTTTCATTCCATAGTTTAACAACACATTGTCCTTCCTAAAGCTCTTTTATTTTTATACTATGCTATATATTATAGGAGTGGGATGTCCTGGAAAGCTGACCTCTTTTTTTTTCCTGTACACACACAGTTACTCATTCTCAATTGAGAAGAAAATTACCCGAAAGTTCAAGTGACCTATGAAAGTAGTATATAAAATCAGCCAAACACGATTTTGTACCTACCTGTCATTCAAATCCTCATTCAAATGCCATCTCACCCATAATGTCTCCTCCGATCCCTCCGGACCTGAGACATCTTCACCTACCTTCTTCCTCACGTTCCTCTCGTGCCTTTGGCATCTCCTTTCTTGTATGCAGTCCTCAGGCTCTTGCTTTTTGGTGACCGCTTGTCCTTTCAAGACCATTCTTGATACAGGCTTTAACTGAACTTCATTTGCAGGGCAATGTTGGGATGGAAGAGATACACTGTATGTTTGCTTTGACTATAGACCTGACCCTGTCCCACCTTTTCTTTTTGAGGTCTGGGGAGGAGAGGGTGAATGGTCTCAGACTGTCTCCTAAAAAATGAAAAACTGATCAACAGCACCCTCTTGTGGCCATATAAAAGCTCTTTGCATTTCAGCGGGCGTCTCCAAAAAGGGCAGGAGCATGATCAGCGAGTTGAAGCAGAAAGATGGATCAGTTGTCACTTTGGGACAATTCTCTTTATGAGGTCTAGTAAGTCCAATTAGCATTCCTTAATTAAACAAATACTTATTGAGCTTCTTCCTTGGACAAGGTAGTGCTCTAGGCACTGGGGTTATAGCAATGAATAAAATACAAAAATCTCTGCCCCCATTCTAATGAGTAGAGGTAAATAATAAACAATTAAAATGTAGAATATATTTTAATATATATAAATATATAAAAATATATATATTTTATAATTTTATATAAAACTATATAATATATAAATTATATAAAATATAAATTTATATAATTTTATATAAAATTTTATATATTTTAAAAAATATATATTTATATATATAAAATATAGAATATATATAATATAAAATATAGAAATATGAGATATTGGGTGCTATAGAAAGCTAGGTGGGGGAGGAGGAAGGGAATTATGGGGAGCAGCAGCTGCAATGCTCACTTGAGAAAGTCCCATTAATGGCCAAGACCTGAACAAAATGAAAAAGCCGTGTGGATGTCCAGAGTGGGGAGGGGTGGTGGTGTAGCATGGCTGACAGGGAGACAGCCAAGTACACAGCCTTGAGGTTGGAGTGTGCATTTGAAGTTCCTCTGCTGATTCCATGCTCATATCTTTGTAATGGTCCCTCCATTAAACTCTTCATTGGAATCCTCCCAGTTGAATTCTGGTTCCTGCCAGTACCTTGGCTGATACCATTTATTGGCCAGAAGGATTCCTTAGGCTGGAGGGTTTCAGTATTTGGATGATTCTATGACTATAGGTGTACGTGAAGAAAATAGCTGCAATTGGCCAAGAAATGCATAGCCAGAGTATTACTTCCTGAGCAGTCTCCAGTCACGCAATCCCTCATAAGTTCATGGAACTCCTAGGCTCTCCTCAAGCACCAAGTCCTTCCCACAGATACATCCTAGACAGACCTGGGAGCATCCTAATATTCAAGACTGGCTACGAAATCTGAACTTGGGAAAATAAGGACATAGTAGGCCCATACTTACAGTCAGCGATCCAGTGGGGATTTGGAACCTTGAAGTTGTGTTAGAAATCTATGTTGCAGAAGTGCCAGTGGTCTTTTCTGCCACCCAGAGAGCCTCCCTCCAACCAGGACACTGGCTCCAGAAGGGCCTAGATGGCATTCCCAAATCTGGGAAGGAGAAAAGGGGTTACTGCTGCCTTAAGTGAGCAGTGGTGGCCTGGACGTCTGACTTCCAGCAACTGGGAGTTTACCACCTCCCAGATAGCCATCAAGTTCTGAAAGATTTTAACAAAATAATACAAAGCACCTATTATAACAAGGGGCGCATGGTGGGTATTTAACTAATGTGAGTTTCCTTTTCCTTATATGAGAAAAGTTTGTCTTTACCTAGTAGTTCATCTTAGTTCTTATAAAGCTACACAGTAAAAATAACGGTTTCTGTCATATTTTAGTCACCAAAATTGAACAGCCTTCTGTTTTCCAAAAGAACATTCCCAGGTCCTTTAAGCAGTCACATGACATGGCTTCTAGAATTGTATTATCTCAGATACCCTCCCCTGGACACCTACCTACCGAGCTGAATAGAATACTACAGATGAGGTCTGACTGACAAAGTACGGTGGCCCTATTTATTCTGAACAGTTACTGCTTCCCGAGAGTTCATTAGCCATTTTGGCAGTTGTAACAAAGATATGTACTTGGAGTCAACCAAGATCCTTAACCTTTTTGAATATGAATTATTCTTACTCTACATCGCCTTTGTTTTGTATTTGTACAGATTAAGAGATAATACTAAGCGCAGGATTTACCATGTGCTCAATTACTTTTTTTTTTTTTTTTTTTTTTTTTTGGTTTGGTTGCTTCATTCAAACCCTGATTCTATGAAGGAATTGATTAGCCCCTTTAGATGCCAGAGACACCTGGTAGAGTAGAAACTGCTGAAGCAGAGAGGCTTGGGTGTGAAATCTCCTTTGGCCTTGTAATAATTGTTGACCCCAGGCAGCTAGTTAACCCTTCCTTTAAGGTAGCTAATCATTCTCTCCCCCAGGAGCCTGTTACTACAGCTGCAAGTTCTTTCAGTATTCTGAATGGAATTTCTTTGGGTCTAGAGGCTTGAATTCAATTAAATGGATTAGGTACCCTCCTTATATCTTCTCACCTATCTTAAAACTTAATTACCTATTAACTGTTTCAGGCTATTCTTTTTATCATGGGAAAGATCAATTTCCTTGATAGAGAGGGCTGATGTGAAACAGTACTCTTATCTATTAATATTATACCCCATGCCCTAAGGAGGGGCCTATCTCTTTCATTTCTCCTGTTCCAAACACAGCATTGGAAATGTCTTGTAAAAAATGCACTTTGTAATATCTTTTTGCAAACCCCAGTGTTGTCTTGAAAGAAAGCACTGAATATGGAGTCAAGCCTTGGACCCTGGTCCTGGTCTTTCTGTTACTTATCTAATTTTATACAAGCCACATATGTTTTCTGGGCTGAAAGTTGATTTCTGCATGCTTTCTAAGATCATTTGTGCTGACATATTTTGATTCTATGGACTACTCCACCCACATCCTTGCATAAGTGAGAAATAGCCCTTGAGTAGCCTTCTCCAAGCTGGTCAGGCTTCAGCCCTTACAGCGATCTTAGCCCTTTCCTGGCCTTTCCTCTTTCCCAGGGCATCCATCTGGAAACTGGAAGTGCTTTCATCACTTTTTCTTGTCAGGAGTCTCAGTGGGTGATACTCCTGTAATTCTTACCATCTTCAGATGGTTTCTTAAGATGTTGCTTAAGAATGTGTAAAGAAGTTTGGTTTAAAGGCTTCAATCAACAAACATTTACTGAGTTCCTAGTATGTGCCAGGCACTGCACAATAAATGTACTGGAAGGCAGAGGTGAAGGAGGAATAGTTCAAGAAATAAGCAATGAACGATGCTCTCAAAGACTCTTGATTTTGTGGCAGATTCTAGCACTCAACATCAAGGTTAGACGTAACTCTGAAGCTTCTCTGAAGTATAAATGCTGACTTAACTGGAGCTCAGAACTATCAATAGCACAACATATATTGATCATCTACTATATTGCAGACATTGCTAGATATGGTCTTCATTTCATAGTTTGGTGAATGGCCTGGGATTATCCAGTTAGCAAATCGCAGAGCCAGGGCTCAGGGGCCATCTCTTGACTCCCCCAGGACAGTTGCCTTTCATGTCTCAGATGTAATAAAGACCCTCAAAGTCATCTCCCAATCCAATATTAGTCTTCCTAATTAGTTGAACTATTGAATCAGTTAATTGTAATCAGCTACGTATTTTCCTAAAGTTACTCTAGAGATCAAGTATCATTCCATTCACTATGTGAAATTTTACTTTGGAGCTTAATTATATTTCTAGTTTCATGATTCCAATTAAAATTAAAAATGCTTTGGATAATGCCTTAAGGCATTATGGGTCTTTTATACCTTCGTATGAATACAAGGTGGGAGAACTGGATTTTATTGGGGGGCTGCTGAAATATTAAGGCCACAGTCACCTGCAGGTGGGTGAGGGTGTTGAATTGAGGGAGGAGTAGGGAAACTTAAGTAATTATTAGAGCAGCTTTGCCTGAAGGGGTCTTGAGAATCCTATGTAAAAGCTTCAATTCTCACATGTAGCCATGTCACTCTCATGTTACAGCTGTTACCATTATAAAATTGGACCTAGAGGGACTCCAGCCCATCCCAGGGGTGCCACTGTCCCCTGCAGGTTGCTCTTCTGTAAAGCTCAGTTGAAATGTTCATAGTGGGTCTTTCCCCCGCATTCCACATATTGAAAATATTGCTAGAATTTTCCTGCTGCAAATGTAGGTGGCTAAGAGATTCCTTACCTTCCAGGCCAGTTTAACCTAGAATTACATTGGCACTCAACTTTAAACAAAACCACATGGCAGTTTAAACTTTCTACAGGTCACACTCAGTGTTGCAGTCTGGAAATAAGAGGTAAATCTGAGAGTAGGTGCTGAAACGTCCACCCACCTCTCCAGGCATGGTGTGAGTATCTCTGATCTAGGAAACTGATGAGTCTACATGAGCCTGGAGCCTAATGCACTAGTGACTTCCTGTGAAATGGGAAACCTATCTCTTCTCCTTGCCTTACTGGGAAGATTACTGTAGACCAACCTTACAAGAAAAAAATTTCAATTCACCAAATTTTAATGTCCCTCCTGCCTGCGCTACTGTGCTAGGAAAAATAGGCACAACACAACACAATTGTGCATTTCATTATATAATTCCTACTTTGAAAGAGTTTATAACCTATTAGCAAGGGAAAAAGAAAGTGCTCAGTAACTCTAATGTAAAGAATGAAGGTACTACCAATAAGAGGATACAGAGTGCCAAGGAGGCTCAAAAAAGATTACATCAAGGACAGGAAGGAGCTAATGGGGGAGGTGTCACTTGATATAAACACTAACAGAGAGATGGCATTTCAATCCGTGAAGAATGCAGGAGGAAGAGCTTCCTAACTGAAGGGAGGGGAGGAATGATAATCCCATAACTCCCCCAGGCTTTTACATAATCTAAACTGCCCAGGGAGAGGACAGAGTTACACAAATCCTTTGAATATTGAAAGAAAATTCTCCCAGGAGAGAAAATCTTAAGAGCAGCTTCCTTGATTACTGATTGTTGAAGAGACATTGTTAATTATTCACTTACATTTGGTACACAAGAAAGTTCAAGATGGAGTCAATAAATTTGTACCTCCAATGGATTAGATTTCTGGGGATTAGAAGAAGAGTGTACCAGATAATCCTGAGGGCCCTTTATTGGTTTGCAAATTGACCCTCATACACAGAGGGCAAGGAAAGACTGAAGAGTCAAGTCACTCCAGATCCATAGGTGACTGCTAACCAGAATCTTAAAAGTTTGTATAGAGATTTGAAGCAGGTTCTGTGAAATACCACATCCAGATGATCTCAACAACACATGGCTCTTTCAAAGTGACGTCCTTGAGGCAGCTTCTACTTCAGGGAAAGCAGGTGGAAAGCACATTCCAAGGACGGGGCAGCAAGGAGCCACCCATTGCCCAGTGCAGCACATGTGTCATTAGTGGTCGAGTCCTCTTGATGACCTCCTCCAGCACCCTCCTAGGTTAAACTTCCTAAATTTAAAATTCAAGGCCGGTGATTCCCAGAAATACTCAGAACAAAGTGACACATTATTTAGTAAAGGAAGTGAAAAGAGAAAGAACATTTTGAGGGCCTGTGGAAGAGGAATCCAGTTATTTCCTTTACACCAGAGAGTGTCAGTCTTAGTTATACATTAGAGTCACCGGGGATATTTGAAGATCTTGGTGCCTGGGCCCTAATCCCAGATTGATTTCATTTAGGGGCACTGACGTTTTTGACATGTCCCTGGTTCCTCCCAACTCCGCACCACAGATGATTCCAGTAAACAGCCAAGGCTGAGAACAACTAGCTCTAAAAGTGTTTACAGTAACCTCCAGACTCTTTGAGCAAAGATGGGGGGGGGGGGGCTTATTTCCAAATTGGGTAAATAAATGAGGAGAGGCAGGGACATTTCTACATAAGAAGAGAGTTTCACTTCAGTACGAAAGCTCCCATTCTGCTTGTCCTTTCTTTGTATCTATAACTGCTTTGGCAAATTTCCCAATCTTTGGGTTTACATTTGCTCTTACCTCCTTTGCCTTGATAAGATAAGTCTCTTTAGCATATTGGGTCCTTTCTATTCCATGGAAAGAGTATAGAGATCAGGTAAAGCAACAACTTGCCCCTTTCCAGATGTGGGAGGAAGAAGAATGGCCCTGCCAAGGTATCCACATCCTAATCTCTGGAGCCTGTAAATATATACCTCATAGGAAAGCCTGTAAATGTGATAAAGTTAAAGATCTTGAGATGGAGAGATTATCCTGTATTTTCTGAGTGGGCCCAATGTAATCACAAGGGTTGTTACAAGTGAACAAGAATGGAAGGAGTCAGAGTTGGAGGAGATATGAAGCCAGACGCAGAAGTCAAAGAAATGGAAGATGGAAGGGGGCTGTGAGACAAGAAACACACACAGCCTCTAAAAGCTGCTAAACATTTTACACACATTATCTTACTTAGTCCTCCCAACATCCTTGTTCTATAGGTCTTTTATTACCCCTTTCATGGAGGAAGAACCAGAATCTCTGAGGGGTAAGATTGATATTTCTTAGAATCTAGAATGTCACTAATTATAGCATGCGCCATTATATTAGGTGCCACGTGGAAAAAAAGACACTGCAAATTAAACAACATGTCATCAACACACACCATTTCTAATTCTAAGTCAAAAATCACAAAATGAGATACAATCTTCCATATGATAACTCCTATATTGCCTTGTAGAAAAATCAAGTGTTAAATTCTTTTTTTAAAATTTTTTTAATGTTTATTTATTTTTGAGAGACTCAGTGACAAAGTGAGAGCAGGGGAGGGGCAGAGAGAGAGGGAGACACAGAATTTTTGAAGAAGGCTCCAGGCTCTGGCCTATCAGCCCAGAGCCCGACATGGGGCTTGAACCCACGAACTGTGAGAGCATGACCTGAACAGAAGTCGGACGCTTAACCGACTGGGCCACCCAGGCGCCCCAAGTGTTAAATTCTTTAAAACATGTTTCGCTTTATTTTTTATTTTTATTTTTTTAAATTTTTTTTTTTTCAACGTTCATTCACTTTTGGGACAGAGAGAGACAGAGCATGAACGGGGGAGGGACAGAGAAAGAGGGAGACACAGAATCGGAAACAGGCTCCAGGCTCTGAGCCATCAGCCCAGAGCCCGACGCGGGGCTCGAACTCACGGACCGCGAGATCGTGACCTGGCTGAAGTCGGACGCTCAACCGACCGCGCCACCCAGGCGCCCCAAAACATGTTTCACTTTAAAAAAATTCTTCTCTGGAGCCCTTAAAGCCGCACTGCCCAGTACGGTAGCCACTAGTGACATATGCCTAGTCCAAAATGAGATGGGAAGGAGGTGTCGAACACCTTAGACTTAGTATGATCAATAAAAGAAAGTTAAATATAGAAAAAATTTCTATATTGATTACACATTGAAGTGATAATTGTTTGGATTTGTTGGATTAAATAGGATAACATTAAATTAATTTTACTTTTTTCTTTTTCCTTTTTAATGTGGCTTCTAAAGATTTAAAACTACAATGTGGCTCATGTTCTATTGCTATCGGGCAACACCGCCTTAAAGCATGTGGGTAGGGGCGCCTGGGTGGCTCAGTCGGTTAAGCGGCCGACTTCGGCTCAGGTCATGATCTCGCGGTCAGTGAGTTCAAGCCCCGCGTCGGGCTCTGTGCTGACAGCTCAGAGCCTGGAGCCTGTTTCAGATTCTGTGTCTCCCTCTCTCTCACCCTCCCCTGTTCATGCTCTGTCTCTCTCTGTCTCAAAAATAAATAAATGTTAAAAAAAATTAAAAAAAAAAAAAAAAAAAAAGCATGTGGGTAATCTGCCTATTTGGTAAAATAGCACAATTCTGGAATGATGGGAGTTGTGTGTGTGTGTGTGTGTGTGTGTGTGTGTTTCAGAGCAGAAAGGATGATGTGCACAAGATCTACAAGGTTCAGGCAGGGTGGGGTGTATGTGGGTTATTGGAAGTGGAAGGGGTCAGGGCAAGATGCTCATTTATGTATTCACTTTGGAATATGTCACTTTTTAATTTATTTATTGCATTAAAACATATATAACATAAAGTTTATTATTGTAATCATTTTTAAGTGTATTAATTCAGTGGCATTAAGTATATTCACAGTGTTGGGACGCTTGGGTGGCTCAGTTGATTAAGTACCTGACTTCGACTCAGATCATGATCTCACGGTTTGTGAGTTGGAGCCTGGCATTGGGTTTTTGCTGTCAGCACACAGCCGGCTTCAGATCCTCTGTCCCCCACTCTCTCTGCCCCTCCCCCATGCTCGTTCTCTGTGTCTCTCTCTCTCTCTCCCCTTCCCTCTCTCTCTCTCTCAAAATAAATAAATAAACATTATTTAAAACATATATTCACAGTGTTTTTCAACCATCAACCCTATTCATCTCCAGAACGTTTTCATCTTTCCCAACTGAACTCTGTACCCATTTAACAATAATTTCCCACTCTTTCCTCGTGTCAGCCCCTGACAACCATCATTCTACTTTTTGTCTCTCTGAATTTGACTACTCTAGATACCTGACATAAGTGGAATCATACAGATCCTTTTGTGTCTGGCTTATTTCACTTAGCACAATGTCCTCAAGTTCATTCATTCCTTTTTAAGGATGAATAATAGGGGCACCTGGGTGGCTCAGAGGGTTAAGCATCCAACTCTTGATTTCAGCTCAGGTCATGATCTTAGGGTTGTAGGATCAAGCCCCATGTCAGGCTCCATGCTGAGTGTGGATCCTGCTTAAGATTCTCTCTCTGTCCCCTGCTCATGTGCTGTCTCTCAAAAATAAAAAAAATTAAAAAATGCATTTTAAGGATGAAAAATATTTCATCACATGTTTATACCACATTTTGTTTATCCATTCATCTGTTCCTGGATGCAATGTGTCCCTTTGCACTTGCTATGTTACTTATAATTGTTCTACTTTTGTTGAAGGGCTTTAGCTCTGATTTATCTCATTTTCTTTTGTAATTGTCCAATGGAAGACTTCTGGCATAGGGGCTCTTAACAGATACCTTTTAATGAACTGAGCCATTTACAAATTGAACAATTTTTTAGAAAAACCAGGAGCACACATTCTCTGCCAAAATGTCAATATATTTTGACAAGTTAGAAGAAACTTTGTTAACAAATAATTTGTCATAAGTTCTCCCTAACATGACAGTTCTATTGGGTCCTGAATTCTTGTGATAGGATTTAAGTTTAGGAACTTAGGGCTATTCTGCTATAATATTTATCCAGTGCCTCCTGTCTACAGCCTTTGGAAAGTAGACATTCTACAAGATTACTTGGCTCTAGTGAATCTGTGCATAGCAAACCAGGAACCAGGATGCAAAAGCCTTTCCCCCTGCAATGTCTCTCCACTGTCCTCTCTTAACAAAGCTTAACACTTGGCCAACTGACAAAGGAAAAAGGAAAAGTATTTGTGGAGCCATGATCCATTTTCACAGAGCAGGCAAAAAAGGATGAATTTGAAGCTCAGAGTCAGTAGTCTGTAACTGGCACAAAAACTTAAGACGAATGGTGGAGCAAGACCTATCCAGCATGATAGGCTGTGCAATCCTACTCTAGCAGGCAGGAAGGGAGGGAGTTTGTTAGGACTGAAGGATGAAATGTCTAGTGATATGTAAAGGAATATTTGTTTTTTGAAGTCCCCAAAGATGCCTTTGGGACCTGAAATGGATAGGAGAACCCTGACTCCAGTAAGACAAGTGTTTAACACTGTTACCTGAGAAAGATCATACAGTCCATATCTCATGCCCAGTGCTGGTGACACCATATATGTTCCTTCAGCAAACATTTAATGAACATCTACTATGTGCAAGTGCTACTCTAGTCACCAAGGCAACAGTGGTAAACAAGGCAGTGCCTGGCCTCTTGGCCCTTAAAACAAGACAATGGATATGGAACAAAACAACAAACTAGTAACAAGACAATATACAACAAAAAAATTAAAACATATGAAAGACAATATACAGGAAACACTCCGGGTGATGTCATAAAAGGTAACAGGAGAAGGGTCAGCTGAATTAGATGGGGTACACTGGAAAGGTTGATCTGTTGAGGTGGCATTCATGTTGAGAACTAAAGGAGCTAGGTATGCAAGGAGCCAAGAGAAAAGCACTCCCAAGAAGAGAGAAGAGCAAGGGCCAAGGCCTCAAAGCCAAATTAACTGGCTTTGCTCAGAGTGTTGGGTGTTGGGAGGAGAATGAGGTGGGGGGAGACAGAGAGGCCAGGGAGGGGAAGCATCCCTTGTCAACAGCTTGAGTATATTAAGGCCAACTCACACCCCTGCAGCAGGCAGAGGTGCTGACAGAAAGAAGAGCCCTAGGGTCCCATAAAGAGAAAGAGAAATCATCTGAATACAATGTCTGTGAATATCCTTGGGATACTTCAGCATGGGTGGTATGATATCATGCGTCTGTAGTCCAGCTTCAGCTGGTACTCCAAACATGAATGCAGCTGGCCTCGAGGGTCAGCTAGCATCGAATCAGAAAGCTATGCTCTAAAGGCAACAACTACATGCACTTCTCTTATCTATCACTCAATGGATACTAGAAGCTTGGGTGATGAAATGAATTTCAGAATGAGTTGTATCTACAAAATTAATGGCTAGTTAGCATGTCTGAATGTTAGGAAACTGGCTCTTACTGGTAAAATTAAGGGTATGCAGTTGGGCAGACCGGCCAAAATATTTTTAATATACTCCCTATTCATGCATGAACAGAGAGTATAGGAATCCAATGAGGTATACAGGCTATACCATATGTATGGAACTTAAGGCTTGATTCCAAATTCGTTCTGTTTCCAGCCACTGAGGATTGCTAATCCATGACCACTTCCAACTTCTTAGTGACTACTATATTTGTTGTTGTTGTTGTTGTTGTTGTTGTTGTTGCTACAAAAGAACCTAAGAGAGTCTGCATGACCAAATTGGCTTATATCCATTTGCAACACATTTCTCTAGTGACAAAAAACTGGCACCAGGCATTTAACAGAGAACAACTGGAGGAAGCAACTTTCTTTAAATACAGAGGATTCTAGATTTCAAATTTGAACATAACTAACTGCATGAGAGCATGGACATTTCCTGCAATTAGCAGGAAGTTCTCCAAAATAAGGGAAAGTCCATCCCAGAGCAGAAGGGGTATGCACAAGAATAGTAGAAGTTTAGACAAGAGGCTCTAACACCCTTTCGACAATGTTTCTAGTACGAAGAGAACTGAAACTGACACTTGGGAGGGCCGGGCACAAGTGTGGACATGTGAACTGTTCTGGAAGTACGGACAGTGTTCTTTCCAACCATTCCCACGAGTCTTCTCTATCTTATACCCTTGGTGGCTCCTAGAATTTGGGGCTGTGAGCAAATATCAGGCCAGGCCCACCTCTCAAGACATGAAGGAAAATATTGTCTTAATACTTACTCCCTTCTAACTCACCAAATAAGTGAGAATATATTTGTGACAATTTCTGTAGCCTCACCCATTCTTATACATTTTTCTACAAAGTTCTTTCAGTCATGTTTTAGAGTAATAAAAAAAAATAGACCAATGAAGAAAGTCAACATTACATATGGAAAAAGTTAATTCTAGAAGGTTAAGTGGGAATTATGGAATTAGAATTCATATTCTTTTTAGGGTGCACCTATAGAGAAGACCAGTAAAATAATAACTGGGACCTAGAGCTGACACTTCCTGAGATATTAAAAAGTCAAAGGAATAGAAATTTATGGAGGCCTTGAGAATGTTTCTCAAAGACTTTAATAAAGAGAACCTAATAAATCAAGGGTGCAAGCTCTGAATGGATTTCCATACTCTATCCTCTTGTCCTGCACACATAAGACTAAGGCAAGTCTGTTTCTGGAGAAAGGACTGTTCTGATGGCCAAGGTTGGTTCAAGCACTCCTGATGTCCTTGCAGAACCTCTCTTGGACTGCCTGGCAGTCTAGGATGCTTTTACCCAACTTTCCTTCCCTCATCCTTTAGTTGTAGTCAAACTGACGTCATAGTCTGATTGTTCTCCCAACTTTTTCTGGCTCCCTCCCCATTTTCTCTCATATGCGTGTCACCTAATAACATTTTTGCATGTTTAATCACATTTTAGTATCTGCTTCTTGAAGGGCCTGGGCACATAATTCTTTCTATCATTTTTCTCCATGTGGGAAAATAGACATAATTAATTCAAAGCCAGTTCCTTCTCTCTTAGTCCTGGAGGTCACTAAAATCTGGGTGGAAATGTGTTTACTTTGAAAGCAGGATGTATCTTTGGTGATCCTAATCTGATGTTATTAAAGTCCAATAAGTGTTTCTCTTTTAGAAACAAGAACATAATCTACTTAGATGATAAACTGTAATTCTTAGGAATCTCCTTGAATATTTGCAAAGATTTATTTTTTTAAGTTTATTTATTTTGATAGAGAGCAAGAAAAGGAGGGGCGGAGAGAGAGAGAGAGAGAGAGGAGAGCGAGAATTCCAAGCAGGCTCCATGCTGTGAGCACAGAGCCTGACATGGGGCTCAATCCCACAAACTGTGAGATCATCATCTGAGCCAACACTAAGAGTCGGATGCTTAACTGACTCAGTCACCCAGGCATCCCGAATATCTGCAGAGATTTAAAACCCTCCAGATATAAGACAACCACATCATTATTTTCATAAAACAAATTTCCACAGGAGTAACCCAAGTTTTTGTTTAGCACTTATCCACAATTAGGTATGAATGAGACCTTAGGAATCTTTTGTTCTAACTTTCCTCTTCTCCTCCCCTCCCAACCACTTTTTTTTCAGAAGGGGAAATTTAGGCCCAGATGGAAAAAAAGGGCTTGCCCAAGGGCTCACATGCTGTTGGGTCTGAGACCAGTTCTGACACAGGTGCCTGAATGCTCAGCACTGTGCTGTGGGCACCTGTCTATGATGCTTCCAGCTGAATGGGTCTCTGAGCAATGGGCAAGCATTCAAGGGAAACTTTGGTCCACATTGTGAGTGGCCCCATGCAAATTTGGGGACATAGTAATGACAGCAAACTAAGTGTTATGGGAACTTGAATTCTTGTTTAGTCTCTCCTAATAACTGCTGCTTGGCATTGTGTAATTCCTGTGGCATCTTTGGATCTTAGTCTTATCTGTAAAATTTTGGTGTCAAACTCAATAATCTTCAAGGACCTTTCACTCTTACATTTGGTGTCTGTCCTTGGCAGACTACATGGGGAAAGGGGTTGCCAAATGATTAAATACAGAGTACAGCCAAGGGAAGTCATGGATCCAAGGAATATTTGAGCCTTACACTTTAATATAAATATATAAGTTTTTAACAAAATTAAACAGTAGTGATTTCAATGCTATCTATATACAACCCAGCATACACAAGCACACAATGAAAATATCCCAAAGTATCTCAAAATTACCCAAGTAAGTTAAACTCAAACTGAAAACAATTTGCTTTACTCTCGCCTCCATAGAAAATTATCCAACAGGGGCGCCTGGGTGGCTCAGTCGGTTGAGCGTCCGACTTTAGCTCAGGTCACGATCTTGCGGTCCGTGAGTTAGAGCCCCGCGTCAGGCTCTGGGCTGATGGCCCAGAGCCTGGAGCCTGCTTCCAATTCTGTGTCTCCCTCTCTCTCTGCCCCTCCCCCGTTCATGCTCTGTCTCTCTCTGTCTCAAAAATAAATAAATGTTAAAAAAAAAATTAAAAAAAAAAAAGAAAATTATCCAACAAATCCTGTTTGACAGTCATTTTTTATAAAGAACCTATCAGTTCACTAGCCTCTTCAAATGTAAATTCCTATTAGAGCTAACATTTGGCATCATATGATCATTTGAGAATAAAATTGCTATTGCCTGGTTTGAAATCATCTTAAAAATTTAAGTGGTGAGGGGCTTCTACCTGGCTCAGTTAGTAGAATATGTGATTCTTGATCTCAGGGTCATGAGTTCAAGCCCTGCATTGGGCGTAGAGATTACTTAAAAAAAAAATCGTAAAAAAATAAAAATAAAAAAGTGTTTTGCCTGTGTTCACGGAGAAAACCTAAAGCTGTTTATTTCATCTGTAATTTTAGGTTCTGTGCCATGAGTTTTTTTTTTAAAGTTTATTTATTTGTCTATTTTAGAGAAAGAGAGAGAGAGAGAGAGAGAGAGAGAGAGAACAAGTGGGGGAGGGGTAGAGAGAGAGGGAGAGAAGGAATCCCAAGGAGGCTCCATACCATCAGCGCACAGCCAGATGTGGGGCTTGAACTTACAAGCTCTGAGATCATGTCCTGAGCTGAAACCGAGAGTTAGACATGTAACCAACTGAGCCACCCAGGTGCCCCATGTGCCATGTTTTGATTGCCATATATGTTGCCTTCTCTTTTCTTGTCTCCAAGAGAAAAATTAAGTGGTTTATGGTTTACTAAGATCGTCTCAGACAGTACGCAGTACTGGGTTGTACTGTTTGTCATCTACCTGCCCTCCCAGTCAGCTATCACCCTCTTCTACCTGCTCTGGAAGTTAGCTTGTATGAATGGTGTCAGTAGAGCTCTTCTGGACCAGTAGCGCTGGCTGGGCCAGTAAGTGAGGACCAGCCAATATGAGCACCTATACGACATAAAGAGCAAGGAAAGTGAGAACAGGATATTGATTCTCATGGCTACTCCCTGAAAGGTTACTTGTACCTGGCTGTCCCTCAACCAGGATCAAACAACCCAGCCCTGCTCCTCCCTGGTCCTGATAAATTTTTGTCTCTCACTTTGATGTGTGGAGATGAAAGTGATCCACTGGACTAGGCAGTTAGGAGATCGTAGTTGAATTTTGCCAGAGCACTTCTGTGATGCAATGGATGAGAAGCCCGGAGGAGGAGTAGAGGTAGGGAGGAGCAAGGTTGGCTGTGGAAAGGAGAGAAATGGAGGAAGAGATCCTAGGGGAGTCTTTTTGTTTGTTTGTTTTGACTGAAGTACAAATGACCCATGTTACATTAGTTTCAGATGTACAACATCCTGGGGGAGTCTTGGGGAAAGAGACTTGAGAATGTTTATGACTGAGGATGACTGAGGAGAATTCAAGCATAACTGCACTGCTGGTAGATGGACAGAGACTAGATCAAAGGCATGGTTTGGGGGGAAGCATTTCACTTGAAATGTTTGGGTTTTTAAGGAAAGAGGTTAGGGGGCCATATCCATAAACATACCATTCAGGGTGTGTGTGTGTAGGGGAGTTGATGGAGTTACTTCCCGGGAATTTCTATGCTTCCTGTGAGGTAGGACACCAAAGTCAACGAGTCAGATGAGGTGCTTTCAGGACAGAGTGAAGGTGGCTCAGCTGAGGCTGTATGTTGTGAATCTCAGTGACTACAGATGAAGAGACTGCTCTCAACAGCACAGGCATAGAGAGGGTTAACTGGGATTGGTCTGGCTTTGTGGGTTTTGGCTGGTGGTTGCAGGGAAAGCACATGGAGTAGGGGTTCTGACAAGAGAATTGACTGTGGGGTCAATTAGTGACTTAGTGATGAAGGATAGTATGGTAACCAGAAAGGTGTGGAGTAAGAATTTCATAGGGGCTCTGTGAAGATTAAATGTGATAGTCAACATACAAAACACTGTTAGGAACTCTGCAGGCTGGCTCTGTAATTTTACTCTACTTACAAACTAACAGTTTGGCCTGCCATAGGATGCTAGCAAAAGACATGGGCTCCTAGGCCAGAAACAAAGAAGTTTATGACCCAGGGCAAAAGCAGTAGCCAGAGCCTCCTGCTCATTTGCCTTGGTTGTCTAGATCCCCCAAGGCAGAGCCTTGAGTTCTTGCCACACTTAGCAAGAACACACAGGCATGCACAGAGCAGATCACCTCTTCCAGTAAGTATAGTGTCTGGCAGATAGTAGGTTTTCAACAAACATTAGCCATAATTAGTGATCATGTTCTTATTCATGATTAAATTGAATCCCAGTTAAAATTCAGGGAAGGTAAATGGAGGAGACAAAGATTTATAGTCAGGGGTATAGATCTTTCATTAGCACTAAGAGACTTGATATTAAGCTCTGGCAAAATGAAAACTCTGGAGTGTTTGACTTATTTGTAGATCAAATGTAAAGAAAATAAGAACTAGAAGTCTTTGAATAAATTTGTTATAGAAAATTATTCTTTTTAATACTGCCTAAGTATTAAATATGAAAGTAGTCTTACTGAATGATCTATCATAGTTGCTAAGTCAGGAAATGAATGGGTAAGCTGTGATGCTGCTGAGGCCAACTACTCAAACCCAGGAACCCTGAGGTGGGGGACAAGTCTGGAGCATAGCCCTTGGTTGGGTGTGCCAACGCTGTTGCTGAAAAAACTCAGATAAACTTGTCACAAGAGAAGACAATAACTCAATGGATGAGAGTTTGGAAAAGAGAAAGGGAGAAATGTATTTCCAGTGCAAGCAGATGGGGGAGGTGGCAGGGTCAAGCCTTGACAATCGACTTCTCCACCAACAAGATGGACACCCAGAGGTTACGGGAGAGGTTCAGGTGGGTATGTGCAAGTGAGCGGGCAGAAAACACTGATCATGCATGGGGTCGGTTTGTGTTCAGCCCACGATCATGGGCAGGGAAGGGGAAGTGTAGGGGGTGGTCCAGGCATTCTGTTGCTATTAGGGCTTTTATGGTCTGCTGGTTGGAATGTTTCAGTCATTGCAGAACATCTTTGTCAATGCCTCAAGAAAGTGCAATAAGAAATGAGCACAATGGGTTTTAGCTACAACATGAGTTAAGCAGTCTTGTCTATTTCTGGCTTTAATTTTGGGGGTCTATAGTTGAGCAAGAGGGCTTGCTGACAGTAGAACACAGGATGAAATGACTAAAGTGAACCAAAATGTAGTCACATTTCTGAAAACACAATGTGTAAGAGTGAGGTACAGAGAAAGAATTACAAATGTGGCTAAGAAGGTAAATCTTCATTACATGCCGCTTACCAAAAAATTCAAAGGGAAACAAGTGGATAAACAAAACTGGAAAAAAAATTTTCCAGCATGATTCCAAAGTCAAGGGAATGGGCTGTCAGTCGTTTTGACTGACTTCCCCCGACAACTAAAATGAGATCTTTTGTGATCTATGATCTAATCTGAAGGTTATATAAAAACATACACACAATACTTTCAAACCCAACCACCAGCTCCTTTTTCTTGGATTTCCTTTCCAACCACACAAGATGATAGGGATCCTTTCCACTCTGCTCTTATAAATTGATCTAGTCCATACTTTTTCTTGCCCCTTACTCTTGAATGTCAACATCTTTATACGATTGAGAAGGCATTCTCAACCAGAGAGTTTCCTTATAATTGAATACTCAATGAAACCATGATCCTTTATGTGCTCTGATATTAATCTTAATTGAGAGGCCATTTTCTCAGGCTCTCTGGATGAGAACATTGGTTCTGGAGGGTACTGGGAAATGCTTTTGTTGACACGGTGAGATTGTCCCTCCCTAAACCTCTTCCCACTTTAAACCAATGTTCAGGGTCTATGCCTTAGTACAATCCATAATTACTGATCTAAAATTATTCAGGGTTCTTTTCTTTTTTAAGTTTATTTATTTATTTTGACACAGAGAGAGAATGAGAGAGAGAGAAGGGGAAAGGCAGAGAAAGACAGGGAGAGAGAGAGAATCACAAGCAGGCTCCGTGGTATCAGCTCAGAGCCAGACTCAGGGTTCAGATCTCACAAACCCATGAGATCATGACCTGAGCCAAAATCAAGAGTCAGATGCTGAAGTGGCTCAGCCATCCAGGCACCCCTCAGGGTTTTTCTTTTTACTACAATTAAAAAAACATTTTTCAAAAAAGGAAACCAAGCACAAAAACAACACAGAATTGTTTCTTGAGATAGGCCTGGATTGCAATGTATTTTCCTCTCAGGACTGCCTTCGCTGCATCCCAAAGCGTTTGGATTGTTGTATTTTCATTTTCGTTTGTTTCCATATATGTTTTAATTTCTTCTCTAATTGCCTGGTTGACCCACTCATTCGTTAGTAGGGTGTTCTTTAACCTCCATGCTTTTGGAGGTTTTCCAGACTTTTTCCTGTGGTTGATTTCAAGCTTCATAGCATTGTGGTCTGAAAGTATGCATGGTATAATTTCAATTCTTGTAAACTTATGAAGGGCTGTTTTGTGACCCAGTATATGATCTATCTTGGAGAATGTTCCATGTGCACTCGAGAAGAAAGTATATTCTGTTGCTTTGGGATGCAGAGTTCTAAATATATCTGTCAAGTCCATCTGATCCAATGTATCATTCAGGGCCCTTGTTTCTTTATTGACTGTGTGTCTAGATGATCTATCCATTTCTGTAAGTGGGGTGTTAAAGTCCCCTGCAATGACCACATTCTTATCAATAAGGTTGCTTATGTTTATGAGTAATTGTTTTATATATCTGGGGGCTCGGGTATTTGGCGCATAGACATTTATAATAGTTAGCTCTTCCTGGTGGATAGACCCTGTGATTATTATATAATGCCCTTCTTCATCTCTTGTTACAGCCTTTAATTTAAAGTCTAGTTTGTCTGATATAAGTATGGCTACTCCAGCTTTCTTTTGGCTTCCAGGAGCATGATAAATAGTTCTCCATCCCCTCACTCTCAATCTAAAGGTGTCCTCAGATCTAAAATGAGTCTCTTGTAGACAGCAAATAGATGGGTCTTGTTTTTTTATCCATTCTGATACCCTATGTCTTTTGGTTGGCGCATTTAATCCATTTACATTCAGTGTTATTATAGAAAGATATGGGTTTAGAGTCATTGTGATGTCTGTATGTTTTATGCTTGTAGTGATGTCTCTGGTACTTTGTCTCACAGGATCCCCCTTAGGATCTCTTGTAGGGCTGGTTTCGTGGTGACAAATTCCTTCAGTTTTTGTTTGTTTGGGAAGACCTTTATCTCTCCTTCTATTCTAAATGACAGACTTGCTGGATAAAGGATTCTCGGCTGCATATTTTTTCTGTTTAGCACACTGTAGATATCGTGCCAAGCCTTTCTGGCCTGCCAAGTTTCAAAGGAGAGATCAGTCACGAGTCTTATAGGTCTCCCTTTATATGTGAGGGCACGTTTATCCCTTGCTGCTTTCAGAATTTTCTCTTTATCCTTGTATTTTGCCAGTTTCACTATGATATGTCGTGCAGAAGATCGATTCAAGTTACGTCTGAAGGGAGTTCTCTGTGCCTCTTGGATTTCAATGCCTTTTTCCTTCCCCAGTTCAGGGAAGTTCTCAGCTATAATTTGTTCAAGTACCCCTTCAGCACCCTTCCCTCTCTCTTCCTCCTCTGGGATACCAATTATGCGTATATTATTTTTTTTTAGTGTATCACTTAGTTCTCTAATTTTCCCCTCATACTCCTGGATTTTTTTATCTCTCTTTCTTTCAGCTTCCTCTTTCTCCATAACTTTATCTTCTAGTTCACCTATTCTCTCCTCTGCCTCTTCAAGCCGAGCCATCGTGGATTCCATTTTGTTTTGCAATTCGTTTAAAGCGTTTTTCAACTCGTGACTGTTCCTTAGTCCCTCGATCTTTGTGGCAAGAGATTCTCTGCTGTCCTGTATACTGTTTTCAAGCCCAGCGATTAATTTTATGACTATTATTCTAAATTCACTTTCTGTTATATTATTTAAATCCTTTTTGATCAGTTCATTAGCTGTTGTTATTTCCTGGAGATTCTTCTGAGGGGAATTCTTCCGTTTGGTCATTTTGGAGAGTCCCTGGCGTGGTGAGGACCTGCAGTGCACTTCCCCTGTGCTGTGGTGTATAACTGGAGTTAGTGGGCGGGGCCGCAGTCCGACCCGATGTCTGCCCCCAGCCCACTGCTGGGGCCACAGTCAGACTGGTGTGTGCCTTCTCTTCCCCTCTCCTAGGGGCGGGATTCACTGTGGGGTGGCGTGTCCCGTCTGGGCTACTTGCACACTGCCAGGCTTGTGTTGCTGGGGATCTGGCGTATTAGCTGGGGTGGGTAGGCAAGGTGCACGGGGGGTGGAGGGGCAGGCTTAGCTCGCTTCTCCTTAGGTGATCCACTTCAGGAGGAGCCCTGTGGCAGCGGGAGGGAGTCAGATCCGCTGCCGGAGGTTTGGCTCCGCAGAAGCACAGAGTTGGGTGTTTGCGCGGAGCGAGCAAGTTCCCTGGCAGGAACTGGTTCCCTTTGGGATTTTGGCTGGGGGATGGGCGGGGGAGATGGCGCTGGCGCCTTTGTTCCCCGCCAAGCTGAGCTCTGCCGTCCGGGGGCTCAGCAGCTCTCTCTCCCTTTGTCCTCCAGCCTTCCCGCTTTCCGAGCAGAGCTGTTAACTTATGACCTCCCAGACGCTAAGTCGCGCTTACTGTGGGAACACAGTCTGTCCGGCCCCTCCGCTTTTGCCAGCCAGACTCGGGGGCTCTGCTTGGCCGGGGAGCCGCCCCTCCGCCCCGGCTCCCTCCCGCCAGTCCGTGGAGCGCGCACCGCCTCGCCGCCCTTCCTACCCTCTTCCGTGGGCCTCTCGTCTGCGCTTGACTCCGGAGACTCCCTTCTGCTAATCCTCTGGCGGTTTTCTGGGTTCTTTAGGCAGGTGTAGGTGGAATCTAAGTGATCGGCAGGACGTGGCAGGACGCGCTGTGAGCCCCGCGTCCTCCTACGCCGCCATCTTCCCAAAAACAACACAGAATTGAACACAGCTCCACTAATTTGAGTCCTCTGAAGTTTATCATTCTGGCCCAAGTGACTTTATTTCAGATTAGCAATTTGGGGCCATCTCCAGAATCTGGTTTGTGAAGGATTTGGACCACCTGATTTAAATTTCAACTGGATTTGCTAGATCAGCTCCATCAGGGATTGTTGGTGTGGTCTAAACCCTAGGCCTTGGGGCTGAATGTGCACATTTGTCAGGCTTATCTCTAGGCAGATCCCAGGCTCCTGAGAGCTCAAAAAGGTAGCATCTCCCCTTAGACATTATTATGAAGATAAAGGGAAAGGAAGAGGGAGTGATCCTGACCATCAGAATAAAAACTCTTGGGGGTGTCTGGCTGGCTCAGTCAGTAGAGCACATGACCCTTGGTCTTGGGGTTGGGAGTACAAGCCCCATGTTGGGTGTAGAGATTACTCAAAAATAAAATCTTTAGGGGTGCCTGGGTGGCTCAGTCTGATAAGCGTCTGGTCATGATCTCACGGTTTGTGAGTTCGAGCCCTGCGTCAGGCTCTGTGCTGACAGCTCAGAGCCTGGAGCCTGCTTAGAATTCTGTGTCTCCCTCTCTCTCTGCCCCCTTCCCCACTTGCACTCTGTCTCTCTTTCTCTCAAAAATAAACATTAAAAAATTTTTTTAATAAAATAAAATCTTTAAAAAGATAATAAAAAAATTAAAATTAAAATTTTTGCCTAGTGGTAAAAGCTCAGTGATGGGACTTTATACATATACAAAAGAGGTTTATTTTTAGGAAATTTCAGCCTGCTATTAACTCTATGTAAATGTCATTTGTTAATGTGGGTTTTTTTAAAAACTCATAAGCCTCCCCAGTCATTTCTTCCAAGAACTCAGGTTGTAAAACCCTTTTACATTAGCTTAATCTCTTTAATTGGCCAAAGATAAGCCAATTAATTAGCTTATTGAGGGAAATTATTGAAAGAATGAAACAAAACAAGGAGCTTCCTCTCCACCTCTCCTGTTTTCTTGAATTTAAATATATTTTATATCAAAATCGAGTCTTAAGTCTCTATCCTTGTTTTATAGTTTAAAATAATAAGGATAAACAAATTGCAGAAAGCTACCTTAAACCAATGTTATGCAAATCTCTAAAATAAAGGAAAGGAGATTCTAAGGGTTAAGACTGTCTTCCTATGGATTAATCTCTTCTCTCCCTCTCATATACTAGAATTGTTTAAGATAGGGTTGTTCAGTTCATGTGCTCCCTGGCCAGGAGCCAATGAGTCTGTCTGCCAGCACAGGTGCCAGGTGAGTAGACCAAGTAAGAGAATAAATCCAGTGATTAGCAGAGACATCTGGTCACCTTAGTCCTACCTCCATGCCAGGTGTGAGCTTGTTTTAGTCCTTTGAGGTATAGTACTTAAGAGATGATGCCACAAAATAATTGCATTTTTGTTAATGATCACATTTAGTAAAACAGCTGGCCCGTCAACATTTTAGGAACACACTCTGACTGCAACAGAGAGCGAAGCCACCTGCTGGCTTAAAGGCGGCAGTGCCCAGTAACAAGTATAGATGGGAAGGTCTAGAATCAGGTTCCCATTAGGTGTGCCTTGCTCTTGTTCCTGTTTTCCCTATTCCACAGGGAATCATAAGGTCCAGCTCAGTAGGTAGCATTGTCTTCTTTCTGGCTAGGAGCATCCTCACACCTCACATGACTCCGGTATCCAGGCAGTAGATGCTTCTGTGTTAAATGAGAAAAACTTAACTGAGCAGCTTGTCCTAAGGAAGGACTGTTGCGAAATCCATCCAAAAATCCACTGAGTACAAGTGGTATCTGTTGATGTTATCTGAGGTGAAGTTGAGTTACTAAAGCAGTAAGCAAAAACAAGAAGAGGGCAACCTGGAAGGACTTTAATGTGTATTCTGGTCCCTAAAAAAGCAGGATTAGCACCAAAGAGAAAAATCCCAGGAGCCTTGGCCCCAAAGCATGTTAGTACTTGTTTGCGCATAGCTGTAGTATAGTGGGTTGAACCCTGATCTTGAAATGAAAGACCTCTACCCTAGTCTTAGTTTTGTGGCCTTATCTCAGATTTTCTCTCTGAGTTTTAAGGAGGTGATAAAGATCAAATGATATAACTAATGTTAAAGCACTCATGTTCTGGAAATGAAGAGATGGCAAATATTAATGATTGATGGGGGGGGGGTACTTGAAGGTCTAGAAAATTACATATAAATGTGCCACAAACCCTAACAATTCTCTTTTCCTTCTGAGTAGCTTCTGAAGTACCTAAAACTATCTCTCTAGATTTCCACTTAGCCCTCCATCCAGGTACCTCTACTTTACATCTTGCTCTTGATTCCTCATCACTTTCTACTTCCTGCCCAGGACCTTTGACTGATGCCTCCAGGAGACCTCTACTTGACTCTGATGTTTGCTTTGCCCCTGGACATGCCCCTCGTTCTGTGCCTTGCCTCCCACACTCACCAAGTCAGAGAAATTCTTATGGTCCCAGCTGCCTGAACATCCTGTTGGCTGGGAAGGATATTCCTGAGATCAAGTTAAGTGTGGCTAACTCTGGAGAAAAGAGATTAGGGAGACTTCTGAAAGGCAAAAATCGTAGGACCAATAAATTAAGGTTTCCTAATCCATACAAGAACTCCCAGAAAAAAACTTTGGTTTCTTTCTTTCTTTTTTTAAAGGTTTTACTTATTTATCTCTACACACAACATGGGGCTCAAACTCATGACCCCGAGATCAAGAGTCACATGCTATTTTGACTCTGCCAGCCAGGCACCCCATTGGTTTCTAAAATTATATAACCTTAAATACTTTTTTGGGTACCTTACACAAATATCAAGTCAATAGTGTCCACAGCAAATGTTCTTTGAATGTAGGGTCTGAATCATATTTGCTTAGCCCCAGAGACTAGCACATTGCACAAAGCATGGTAGGTTCACAGTACATGTTTGTTGAATTAAATCCATTTCTAACTTGTGTTTGTGTTCACTCAGAATTATGGAAAAGTCAGGCAAACTGATAGAAGAATAATTGCCTATAAAAAAAGCAAAGTTAAGGGGCGCCTGGGTGGCTCAGTCCGTTAAGCGGTCGACTTCGGCTCAGGTCATGATCTCACAGTCCATGAGTTCAAGCCCCGCGTCGGGCTCTGTGCTGACAGCTCGGAGCCTGGAGCCTGTTTCAGATTCTGTGTCTCCCTCTCTCTCTGCCCCTCCCCCATTCGCGCTCTGTCTCTCTCTGCCTTTCAAAAATGAATAAATGTTAAAAAAAAAAAAAAAAAAGCAAAGTTAACTGAATTTAACCACTATCTCTTCTTACATTCTTGAAGGGAGGGAAAGATAAGTGAGCAAGCACTGACAGAATAATAAATTGTCACTATCTATACAAATTCAGGAAATCCTGGGATCAAGTTTTGGAGAGAAGCAAGATACTATTGGCCGTTTTTAGAGACAGGGCTTAAGTGGAGAGGGAGACAGTGTTGAAACCATTAGCGTCCAAGACATAATTCACCAAATCACTTTGTTCTACTGGAGTCGTGTACATAGAAGATGTGGAGCTTCCTGGAGATCACCAGCCCTTGTGTATGCACATGAACTAAACTTCTAATGCTGGGATCACAGACAGCATCTTGGAACTCTATATGTGCTGGTCCCTCATCTTCAGTGAATCTCACCTTCTAGACACACATGCACTCACTTACTCGCTCACTTGTGCTTACACATTCAGATCCCTGAGTGGTTCTGGTTCAAGAAGAGGTACACAGGTATCTTATTTTCCAGAATAATGTGGGTCCCAAAGTAACAGTGTATCTGACTGGTTATGTGTATATGGAATTTTTAAAAATCTGAATAGTTTAGGGGGCCCTGGGCGGCTCAGTTAGTTAAGTATCTGACTCCGGCTCAGCTCAGGATCTCTTGGTTTGTGAGTTTGAGCCCCACATTGGGTTCTGTGCTGACAAGTCGGAGTGTGGAGCCTGCTTCAGATTCTGTGTCTCCCTCTTTCTCTGCTCCTCTCCTGCTCATGCTCTGTCTCTCAAAAATAAATAAATGTTAAAAAAGTTTTTAATCTGAATAATTTAAAACATATTTTATGTATTTTATATATATATTATATATACAATATATATATACATATATATGTATATATATATGTTATATATATATATGTTATATATATATATATACATATATATATATATATATATAACATATATATATATCATATATATACGAAACCAACTCAGGGGACACCTGGGGCAATAGGACAGGAGATGGTAGGGATGTGGAGCCTAGTGGTCTCATGCCCATGGAAAAGGCAGCTGCTACTTAGCCCCAACCATTTGTTGGAATGTAGGTTCAGTATTGCCAGAATTTAGATTGCTAAAGGAAGACAAAAATCTGGATTTTATTACATTTCCTGATTTTTAGCAGACCAACCTTTCCTCAACAAAGTATATTATATATTATAGCTCCTTAACTTAGGTTGGTTCTTAATTATTTTGATGGCTATGGGCTACCTTTCCAGAAAAATAAGCATAAGGACACAGGCACAATTTTTTTTTTCATGTACATTTAATTTCAGGAGATTTATAGATCTGCTGAAGGAGAACATTAAAAGCCTCATGTAAAAATTCTCTGGATAAGGAATTTGTGAAGAATACTTTTACAGAGTGAATCATTCCATAATCAATCCACTGACACATGCATATTTTAAAAAAGAGGTTGCAATGCAAATGCCTGTGAGAGTTGGGTAGGAAACTGAAATGAGTGACTCAGGAGGCACCTAGGGCAATAGAACAGGAGATGGTAGGGATATGGAGCCTAGTGGTCTCATGCCCGTGGAAAAGGCAGCTGCTACTTAGCCCCAACCATTTGTTGGAATGTAGGTTCAGTATTGCCAGAATTTAGATTTCTAAAGGAAGGCAAAAATCTGGATTTTATTACATTTCCCGATTTTTAGCAAACTAGACTTTCCTCAACAATGCTTTTAAAAAATTTTTTTAAATGTACAGGGGTGTGTTGGTGGTTCAGTTGGTTAAGTGTCTGACTCCGGCTCTAGGTCATGATCTCGTGGTCCATGAGTTCAAGCCCTGCATCAGGCTCTGTGCTAATGGCTCAGAGCCTGGAGCTCACTTCAGATTCTATGTCTTCCTTTCTCTCTGCCCCTCCCCTGCTCACACTCTGTCTCTGTCTCTCTCTCAAAAATAAACATTAAAATTTTTTTTCAAAAAAATTTAAATGTATAAAAAAGAAGAAAGAATTATACAGTGAATACTTATATACTCATCAGCTAGTTTCTATAGGAAGCATTTGGCTTATTTGCTTTATCACATATTTATCCATCTATCCCTCTACCCATCCATGAGCCCCTCTTAATTTTAATGCATTGTAGTGTGAGTTTCAGACATCAATATACTACCTCCAAGACACTCTGGCTGCCCTTTTTGCTTTCTAGTTTGATCTATTTTTATTCATTTACCTGTGCGTGTGTGTGTGTGTGCATGCGCACATGCACACCCATGTGTGTGTTTTAAATGAAGCTTCTACATCTGAGCTTATATATTCTGGGATATGAAGTGGTAATTAAAATACTGCTACACTGCTGTGGGTAAGACAAATGCTTGATGGCGTTACATGGAAACTGTCATGGGGTGTGCATGAAGCGGATTAGGAGTGATTTGGGAGTTCAGAAGCCATTTTTTGTCCAGATCCAAATCTGGGAGTTATTCTTTCTACCTACAGTGGCAGAATAAAAACTATCATTCCATGGCCACAAAGAGATTGCAAAACGCTATAGGAGAAGAAGGCAATGTGAACAAACTCAACAACCACTGACCAGATGAAAAGGTATGCAGAGTATGGAGACAGAGACAGATGGTCATCTGAAGGACCACACAATTAGACTAGCTGTTACCATGGTAATTAGCGGCAAGTATTTTGCTGCTTATATTGGAGAGAAGAAGCAAAGTCTTCATTAAATAGCAAAATACAGACAATAAAAGTAAAATGGGCACAGCATAATCATGTACTGGTGGTATCTCATGCATTGTGCCAATAGATTGCTAAGTGCTTGCTACAATGAAATTTAAAAATTTTTTTTAATTTTTTTTTTTGAGAGAGACAGAGACAGAATGTGAGTGGGTTAGGGACAGAGAGAGAGGGAGACACAGAATCCGAAGCAGGCTCCAGGCTCTGAGCTGCCAGCACAGAGCCTGACGCGGGGCTCAAACTCATAAACTGCGAGATCGTGACCTGAGCTAAAGTTGGATGCATAACCAACTGAGCCACCCAGGTGCCTCTACAATGAAATTTTTACAAACCAGAAAAATGAAATTAGGAAGTGGGCACAGATGAGGAAACTGAAGTTCAGAGAAATTCTGTATCTTGAAAATCACACGGTTAGGAAGTGGCAGAACTAAGCTGTGAACCCTGGACTGTCTTGCTCAAATATATTCTCCTAACCAAAATATTATACTGTGAAATCTCAAACATTTCCAAATATTTCCAAACGTTCCAAACATTTCCAAATATTGGAAACAACTCTTGGGAACGGGAGATGGCTAGGATCAGCTACAAGATTTATGGGACCTGCTGCAAAATGAAAATGCTGGGTCTCTTGTTGAAAAGTTAAGAACTTCAAGACAGTGACAGGAGAACAGCAAAAAAAGTGTGGGGATCTTCCACCCTCAGGGCCCTAAGAGACTGCACAGGTTCTACCCCCATGAAGGTAGACTAGGACATGCCATTAAATATGGAGCTGAGACCCACAGAAGTTCATTTACAGAACATGAGCCAGACAAAACAAGAGGAATCCAGTGTTGACCAGAAGAGAGAATGTGTTTGGGTTCCCCAACCCCTTTGGTCAGCCAGAACCGGAAACTTATCTAGGAAACCCACTTTAGCATGTTTGTATGGTGCAAATCTATGGGCAGATAGATTATATAGTGAAATGTATGTAGAATCAAGGCACAGTGTGCTTCCAATCTTTCTCGATTCATCCTTTCTTAAAGTTCTCAAGTTAAACTACTCCAGCGTTGTTGCAGCGAGCTCTCTGCACTCCCTCCTCACCCTTGCTATCCAGATCCTGGTGCACCACTGGGTGGAAATAGGTCAACCTCCCTGCCCCATTCGTGCACCTCCTCAGACCTCCACACAGATGCAGATTTTGGTCCCAGGGGACACCACATATGCCTGAAGCCCTCACACACCCTCAATCACAGTGTTGATCTTCTGAGATCAAGATCTGTTTGTGCAGAAGAGACATGAGGATAGAAGGGAGGCCAGTAATTCTGTGCAGATGATGCAGGCTAGTGAACACAGCCCTCCCAAGGCCAAATGAAGCTGTCAAACCTGTGTTCAAATCGTTTGATGTCCCACTTTCCCACTCGTCATCCTTTTCTTCTTGGCATGGAGCCTCCTCGTGAGGTCCTTGATTTGGGTCCCACTATTCCTTACCTCAGATTGGCCCGTTTTCCATCAAGCCCTAGACCTCGACCCTTTTCTCCCTTCTCAACAAGTCTTAGCTGACTTTCTCTTTCCCTCGGGGCTGTCCTATGTGATTGGCCACATAGATAGGAAATGTATCTCATGCATTAATATAAACTAAGACTAATGGCTAAAAAGGATGAGGAGCAGGGAACAGTAGGTACCCAGGTTGAATCTTTGACAGAGGTATCTCCAATGGAGGGGCTATTTCAGCTCCCTTTAACTGACATTAAAAATATCATACTTATTTTACTGAGAGGACAGTCATGCTCTCCATGAAGCAAGTGAAAAATATTTGTTCACTCTTTAATGAAAACTTAAATACTATACTTTTTGCCAAACACTGAAGTTTAAAAAAGGATAATGAATGTTGTTGAAGATGAAGTGTACCTGACCCCCATATAGTGCAAGGGTACAAACTGGTGCATACTTTCTGGAGGGAAATGTGACAGTTTGATGGCGATGATTAAACTATGCATGTACACGTGCACACACGCGCACACACACACCTTATATATACACACGTTGTATATATACACACATATTATGTACACATATACATAAAATATTTGAAGGACTTGTATAAAGGTCAACAATGCCCTGTGCAGGCTGGCCCTGCCTACCTCCCCGGTCTCCTGTCCCACCCTCTCCTTCTAGCTCTGAGTCTATTCACACTGGTTTCTCCCAGTTCTTCAACACACCCCATGTTCTCTTCTGCCAGGGAGCCTGCACAATGTTGTTCTTTCTGTTCCTTTTTTTTTCCAGTGACTCTTCATCCCTCTTCTGAATAATCTATTTCTGCTCAACTCTCAGATCTCAGTTTAAATGTCACCTCCTCAAGAAGTCTTCTTAGACCACTACTCCTCTGCCCCCACTTCCTAAGTCTGGACAGGTTCCCTTATACTCTGCTTTTAGGGGCTGCATTCCTTTCCATGGAGCGCTTAGCCTAGTAAATTATGATATTCTCCTTTGTGTGATTGTAGTATTCATCTGTCTCCCTTTGTGCGCTACAAGCTCAAAGAGAGCAAGTGTATGTTCACCTTTCCATTCCCAGTGCCTAAAAATGGGTCTGGTATTTGAAAGAAGCACAAGAAATACTTGCTGATTAAACAAATGAATGGTGAGATTACAGTCAATTTTATTTTCTCCTGTGCCTTTCTTGTATTTTTCACTTTACAATGATCATGTGATTCTCTTATAATAAAAAGAAAATCATAAAAAAAATGGTTTTTTTCCTTCCTTTGAGGCTGCAGCTGTTCTCTGCAGAGCTTGCTGTCTTTGGCACTGAATCTTCTGACCGCTACCTTCCTAGGCTAGTTTCTGCCATGGAACAGGATTAGGCTGCATTGTCTGAAACTCTGCCCCAGATGGGAGAATTTTTCCCTGCCCATCACCTTTGGGTTATTCGCCACAAAGCAGGTGATTGACTCCTGCTGTTATCTCCCTCCTGCCCCAAGGGGTACATCCTGGTGGCTTTCATGACTCAGCAAAAGACCCTTTGACAAAGCTACGTGCCAAGCCTGCCTTGCCAGCTAATGACAAGACGGTGGGATTTTCCTGAATTCGAGTTCTGCTGTTGTGTGGGAGGAAAGATCTCTTGGCAAGAAACCCTCACAAGTCACTCCCCTATATTCAAGAGAACTATAGTCATTATGACTTTTCCTGTTGAGTCAAACCTAAGCGTTCTCAGGGAATTAATGAGTGAGTTAATGGTTTCATCCTGACACTCAAGTACTTGCTTTCTTCCTATAAACTGACAGCACAAATGCAATTATGGTTGTAGCTAAGTGAGAGTAATGTCTCCATATGGTGCTTCAGGTGGTATTTAAGATATTTTTAATACTTCTGTAGGCAAGTTAAAAAAAAAATCTTGTCAGTCTGCAAACATTTTACCAGCCTCCACAACGCTCACCTACACGTGGTAATGTCACAAGGATTTGTCATTTAAAAACCTTTTTCGGAATGGGTTGGGGAATAAATAAATAAGGGTGGTACCTCAGAAGAGACTGAGCCCCCTCCATCTGAAGAAGTACCATTTTGGTGGCTTGAGTAAGTATTTTCCATTGTTATTTAAGTGCTGACTTTTCCATGGCCTGATTTATCTTTTCCCAGGCTGTGAGCCCACATAAATGACAAAGTTGCAGCACAGAGCCTTGTTTCTCTGTGTCTTGGATCCCTGGATATGCTGCAGAGATCGGGATTTTGCCACTAAGTATTTTCAGGAAATTCGTGGGTGAGGAGTAGCTCCTGATTGATAGGATAGCTCTATATTAGGACAAATGTGGCAGCAGGCAAGTTGCATTCATCTGACGTTGAGATGAAAAGCTGATTACACAGCTGAGGGCAAATGAGGTGGAAACATCTTGGAGATTAGGTTTGCTCCCAGTGTCCTACATTTCAGAGGGATGTGATCATTGGTTTCATGTTGAATGTCTCCTGTGAACAGCCTTTCTCTCCCACAGACTGTTTTTCTGAGGGTTGAAATAAATACAAAAATCTATCCTGGAGATTTGCATGTATATATTTAGCTCAGTAGGAACGCAGAGGAACATCAACAGTAGTGGTCCTGTGGCAGGCGTTCTGGGATAATTTTGTCGTCCTGTATCCGTGGTAGATGATACACTGAGGTCCAGGTTGGTTAAGGTGATTTGAGCTGGGGATGTAACTCGTGAGTGTGATTAAACGTTGGGCCATTTCTAGAATTTTGTGTTATGCTGTCATATTCTGTCAGAGCCTAGTCCTTCTCTGTGGGAGAGCAAAGTCCATTCCCCTGGGACGCTCACCGGGGTGTTCTTCTTATCTGTCTTCCCTTCACACTCCCAGAATTCACTCAGTGTCTAGTCCCTATTTTTACTGAAGCTGGTCTCTCCCTGACAGGTTCTACAGAACCTGTTCCCTGGCATCAGCTCTTGGGTAAAAGCAACTCCTTGCTTCTGACTGGTCACACAATGGGAAGGTGGGCCACGGGCCACATCCTATCTCTTTTCCAACCCGGATTAGAGTTATTCCAAATGGAACTACCAAAATGTGTGTGCGTGTGTGTGTGTGCGTGTGTGTGTGTTTTCTCTGCTTCAGTTTTACACACATCTTTTGATTTTCTAGGTCACACATTGAAATCGCCCACCTCAGGGAAGGACAGAGATTCAATTAAACAAAGCAGATCACTTAACACATGCAAGGCAGTAGAGGGGTGAAAAGGTAAACCACAGTGGATGGCAGGAACCATCTTTTATATTTTCTTGGTTCCAGTGAAAAAGTAGGGTACTTTGATAAACAAACTGACTGAATTCAGTATTTTAAAATTCACAGGCATTGCATCATATATTTTAGAGAGGGGTGCATTTCTGTTCAGATTATGAGAGACAGCAGAGACAGCTTCTTCCGGTAGGAAGGCAGCATGGTGGTCTGCCGCAACGGGGGCTTCTGGGTCAGAAGGATTTGGGATTAAGACTTTTCCTTAACTGGGAAAACTCAAGTGACTTACTGTTCTTTCTCATCTGAGTTTTCTCATCTGTGGAATGGGGATAATACAGATCATGCTGGGTAGCTGTGAAGACTAGCAATTATGTTTATAAAGTGATGTCTTCAAGCCTGATCCAGATTTGTGTTCTCAACTAGCTGTGCTTCATTGAGGTCAGAAAATGGGCTTTATTGAAATGAATATCCCCAGAGTCTAGTACAGCATCCAACATATATTAGGCCCTTATTAACTATTTATTACATGAGAAGCACCTGTAACCCTAAATGCCTACACCAATAACCTGTTAATTAGTGTGCACCTTTGTATTGATCTGTAACCTTTAGCTTATTTATATTTTGTCTTTATAAATAGCTTCTTTGGGAAAAGTTTTCTTCTTCTCCTTCCCCTCTAAACCACTTCCTACATATTCCTCCCTCCCAACCTTACAGTAAGTGCATACGTCCAGGTTTGATTCAAGCTCATAACATCATTTATGAATCTCTTCAGAGAGCTGCTTTGGATTATCATCCCCTTTTTTTCCCTCTAGGACTAAACTCTTATGGCCGTGATATTATTTTGTCGGTTTACTTTAAAAGATTCCTACACCAATTAAAATCTAGTTAGACTTAAGCCCCGGGAAAACTTACATACTTCCCATCAATATCAAATCACAGCTCGTCTGTATGAGCAAAACTGACTTAACAATTGCTCCTAACACATTGCAGGGGTGATGCTTCACTCTTAGAAGTGTTTCTGCAGTCAGTTTCAAGAAGTCACTATTGTGGGAACCAGGTCCCTCTAGGACAGTTTTTCAGGAGCAAAACAAACAAACAAAATTTAAAAGAAATGAGTTGCGTTAGTTCTTCTAATTGACAGTGATGTGCTTTAAACAAAAGTACTGACCTAGTATTGACCTGCTCCTAATAGTGTGGCCCTGGGACAACTACTTGATCTGAGCCCCAGTTTTCTAATCAATAAGGTGGAATTTACATAAGGTAGATGTGCGGATTGAATAAGATAACTACATATAAAGTGCCTAGCAGTGTTTGGGGAATATTATAAGTACGAATAAGTCAGTTTCCATAAGCTTATTATTTCCAGAAAAAATTGAGGGAAAAAGCACTTTAAAATACCTTCCTATTTCCCCCCCATGTTTATTTATTATTTGAAACAGAATCTGTTCAGGGTAGATTTCTAAAGTAAGAGAAACATAAAATTTGTACCTATCAGGGAGCAGATTAAAGGCAATGCCCTTGTTTGCCTACCCATTTGGAACAGATGGAAATGGCACTCAAATCAAAGACCAAATCACTGTATCATGAAGACCTCAAATCCTGTTATGAGAGGTTTGGAGGCAGTTCGTCCCAGTAATGATTAGATACTTATTCAGGGGCAAAATAGTTTGGCCTTGACCTCAAATGTACACTGACTCACCAGCATAGGAACGGTAGTGATCTTGAACTGTGGTTTTCCAGCAAGCGGGCAGCCTTCATTGTGAGGTCCAATCCTGTTGACCTCCTCCTCGGCTCTCCTTTCCCGGACCGTCGAGGCCCTACTTCATTTTTTATCTTTGCCCTAACTTATTTGGCTCTTAACTACAAGTAGTCAAAGTATTTATCTAACAGTGATTCTGGTTAAAGGGCCATTTGGAGGCCTAGTTGGGGCATGGGAGAGACTAACACAAGGGTTTTGCATTTACATGAGGATCCTATTTCTTGAATTTTCCTCCTTTGCTCCTTTAAGCACTTATTACCGAGAATGGCTAGGCTGGGGGTGCAGGGGCAGGGAGCGATGACCAGACCACTGGAGCGGCAAAGCCTCGCGGGATCTCCGTGGCGTGGAACCTCAGGAACGGTGAGAATCATACACCTGCTCCCTTCCCCCCATCGCTGCGACCAGCCCAGAGCGTGCGCTTTGAGGGGCCCCGGGCGCCGGCGAGCTGGGGGCAAGGAGCCGAGGGATTGGCTATTGCCCTCGCTGTCCACCTTTGACCTATGCTAACAACACGGCCTCCAACCCAGCCGCCCGGGCTTGAGTTGCCCAATAACCTCACCGCGCCCTAGCCAGGCCCAGCGGCTCCGCTGCTGATTGGGCCCCGTCCCTTCCCGCTCCACCTTGCCATCTGCCCGCCCCGGGCGCCGCTGCACGTTTCCATTGGCCATCAACCCTGCCTATCAGTCCACGGCTCACCTCCCCCAAACAGCCGGCCGAGCCGGCGCGTGCTAGGGAGGCGGGGCCTCTGGGCTGGGGGCGGGGCCGGGGCGGGGCCTCGGCCGAGGCTGGTGCAGCGGTGGCTTTGGGCTCTGGTTCTGGACTCCAGCGCAGCATCCTCGCTGCAGCCGCTACGGCTGGCTGCTGCACTTGGTCAGGTAAAGAGAGCCTTGTCTGTCCTGCTGGTGGTCTGCTCCGCCTCTTCTCCCTCCCGACCACAGGCTGTGTGTTCCGCCTCTCGGGGCCTCGGGGCTCTCGGAAAGAGGCATCGAATCCGTTTTGCCCCGTTACCTTCCTTTCCTCCCCTTCTGCGTCCGTTTCTCAAGCTCCCCAACCAAGCGGTGCCAAAGTCTGTTAGCGGGGCTCCCCGGGTCACCCTAACGCTCCTCACTACAGAACTGTCGTTAACTCTCAGGTCCCAGCGCCCGTGTGCAGTCTCCTTCCCAGCTTGGCACAGGAAGGGTGCAAGGGCGGGCGTGGAAGGGAGGGGTGCAACGCTTCATTTTGAAGCTGAATGTGTTTAGTTCACAAGGGGAATACCTTAGTGGGGTTGATTTGGGAACGTTACCTGCTTCAGGATGATGATTGGCGATGACTAGAAGGATATCTGTTGGTGCTTTGTGCTTATATTTATAGGTGACATTCACCATCACCGTTTTCTTCTTTCACGAACATCATCATCACGACCATCACCGTCAACATTTCTTTTCCTCCATCAGAACTCTTCAAGTTCTGCAAAGGCAGGCTCTGTTCAGGCATGTAAGTGCTGACTCCCCCAAATAACAAGCAGTGCCCTTGCCCCCTAAGGCCAGAGCCAAGTCTTCATTTAACTCAAGGCCAAGTAGCTGGGAGTGGGGTGTGAATGGGGAGAGTTTCCTTATCCCTATTTGCCGTGGAGATTGCCACAGAAAACCCTTTGCTTTAATCATCCACACTGCTGTTTGCTGACTATGGAGAGTTTGACATTGGCAGTCACACAATCTGATGGACTGAATGCAGAGTCCAGGACCTGGGATACAGGCCTGTGTAACACGGGTGCTTCAGCCACGGAGAAGGGAATGTCTAGACCCAAGCCTTTAAGACCTGATGAACTAGCTTAGCTCTGACTTTCTTCCACAGTGGCTCCAGCTGTACTAAAGCACCATCCTTGTGGGCATATGCATCATGTGCTATGCTGCCTTGGGGGATCTAAGTTCCTGAGAGAGGGAATTATGTTGTCTATAGCAGGTAGCATCTTATGACCACAGGATTGGGATTCAGCAGCCATTGCTTAGCTTTTCAGGGCTTAGTACAAGATCGCTTGATGCTTAGATTTATTAACCCCTTTTCAGGAGGGGAAAACAGTGCAACTGAGAGTTGCATACCAGATTAACTGTCATTGTGGAAGATATTGCTTTAAAAGTGTTTAGAAGTCCCAGGTCTTGGTCAGACATATCTAACCAGTCTCCTTTCTCTTACCTGTGGTTATAGCCCCATAGTAGGACCAATGAATTCAATGCCTTTAGATATACTGCAGGGTGGAAGGAGCAGTGACCTCACTGGAGGGAAACAATGAGTAAAAGTTGGGAGACAGTATATCATAATGGTTAAATCCATAAACCTGTCATATGAATTCCAATCCTGGATGAACTACTTACTAGCTGAGTGATTTTGGCAAGTCATTTATTCCCTTGAACTTTAGTTTCTTATTTGTAAAATGGGGGTAATATTTCCGGCCCCATAGAAGAAGTTGTAAGGATTAAGTGAGAGAGTATAGTTAAATGCTTAGTAGTTCCTGGTACATAGTAAGTGAGGAATGACTGGTAATCATTCTTGATAATACTTGCCAACAAGGATAATAAAGGCTAGTGTTCTATCCCTAAACATGCATCCCCCCCATGGCTTTTTACATCCCTTTTAGTTCTTAAAACTGATGCTAATGGGAGATGGCAGCTTTGAGATTCCTCATAGGACTCCATGTTAAAGGGATGGCACTGATTGAAGCCACTTGTGTTTGGACAGACATTTGTCTCACCAGCCTGCACAAATGCTTAGCAAGCTCTTTTAAGACGCATTCGAGATGCAGCTTTAGTGAAGGTTTCTGGGCCTCTGGGCTTGTCCTAGGCTGCTCCTTTCTCCTTGGCTGTTCAATGCCCTGACTTGCTAAATTGTGCTTTTTACAGAATCACTGTGAATGCACTGGCTTCTGCCCAGGAGAAGCAAAACTGCTTTTCTTCAAATATCCCTGGGAATTGAAGAAAATCTAACTTGCTAGCATGGGAGAACCTGTGTTTTACAATATTTTTCTTCTCTAAGAATGACATACTGTCAGTTGTATCAGTTAGGATCCTTTTCGTTGTATGGGATAGAAACCTAGCAGAAGCAGTCATAAGCAAAAATGAACATTTTTGACTAACATAACCAAGCCATGATCACACTATAATGTCTTCATGAGAAAGATAGTCCTGAGATTAAGAATTTTTTCTGGTTTGCTAGCTTGATTTCTGTGTCTTTGTTTCTATCTCTTTCAATTCTGCTCTTTTTTTTTTTTTTTGGCCTTATTATTTCCTCTTCTTTTTTCTTAAGTTTATTTATTTATTTTGAAAGAGAAAGAAAGCACGAGTGGGGGAGGGGCAGGGGGAGAGAGAGAGACAGAGAGAGAGAGAGAGAGAGAGAGAGAGAGAGAGAGAATCCTAAGCAGGCTCTGTTCTGTCAACCCAGAGTACGAGGTGGGGCTTGAACTCATAAACCGTGAGATCATGACCGGTGCCAAAGTTAAATACTTAACTGACTAAGTGTGCCCCTAGCCTTATTATTTCCTACCACAGATGCTATCCTCTCAGTGTCTTCTTAGGCTGTAGGTTCACATGCATCTAGCTCCATAAGCTAAGGGTGGCTCATGTTTCCTCTAGCTCCACAGAAGAACCTCCAGAAGAACCATGATGGATTAGTACTCGGTCACAGGCTTAACCCTGCCTGGGTGGAATGTGTTTGCTAAGGAATAGCATCCTGTGAGTCCTATCATTGTCTGGGAGTGGATCTCACATCCTAGTCTTCTTCTCTCTCAACAAAAAAATTGGTAGAGTTGTCCCCAAAGGAAGAGAAATGGGAGCAGGCTGGAGCTTGATGTGATGATAAGGACTCAGGAACCCTTCTTTCCTACCTCATGTGTGGTGATTCAAAGTCTAGTTTTATGTTAAAGCTTTGGACTTGAGCATGTGATCCCAGGCATTAATGCATTTTAGATGATTTTGCCTTTAATTTTTTTTTTTTAATTAAAACCTTACTTGCATAATTGTGAAAATTCGCCAGAGATACTTAATAATATACAGTGATTCCAGTCTTGGTAGATCATGTTTGGGGGTTACTCATACTCTCTTGTTGGGGCTTTGTTTTACCAGGAGCCATTATTTTTAGAGGTGCATAGTCTCTGTGTTAAAAATCAGCTTTATTCTCAGCAGGTCCCAGCCTGTGTGTTGACAGAGTTACAGCCATTAATCTGATTTGCTTGATCTTGTAGAGATGCTAAACCATGGGAATTGTATCCTCATGGAGTAAATATGAGCTTGCACCAACAGGCTGGCCTTGTGAGGGAATTGAAACATCCCTGTGTTTAACATCTGAGCGGAAGTGCTGACAAAGCAGTCGTCTGTATGTCCCGTAACCTAATAATTACTAAAGTGGGAAGGATGGAAAGAAGGCTGTGAACCTTCCTTAACTTGTCAACGTATAAAAACAAGTCTGTAGGAAAGGGACCATTCCCTCCCACTTAGGTTTCTCAAGTTTTCTGGCTACATGTAAAATATGCCCCTGAATAATGTGTATTTTGCATTTAGGCTTTGAAAGTATGGTGCCGTAGTATACATATGAGGCTGGGGAGAGGGGTAGAAGACCCATCGGTCTTTCTTTTGAGCCAACTAACCTTGAAACGACCTCTGTAAGTCACCTCTGCGGGAAGCAGGCTACTGGATAGGTTTTTTGATCTTGTTCTTGTGTGTTTTGTTTTGTTAAAGCTAGTTCATCTATTTCCTTACTTTAATCAAAACTGACCTGTATTGTGTTCCATCTTATTAGGGCTATACCTATTTCTCCTTTCTGAAGTGTCCTAAATCATTATTAAAGACGAACATCATTCAGATTAAGCACTTTTTTTACCTTGGTCTTCTGAGTCACAGGCTATTGTGGGGGATATTTTTGAGATAGGCAGGACTTTCTTTCTTTAAAAAAATTTGTTAATGTTTATTCATTTTTGAAAGACAGAGAGAGACAGAGCACAAGCAGGGAAGGGGCAGAGAGAGAGGGGGACATAGAATCTGGAGCAGGCTCTAGGCTCTGAACTGTCAGCACAGAGCCCAGCGTGGGGCTTGAACTCACGAACTGTGAGATCATGACCTGAGCCAAAGTTGGATGCTTAACCAACTGAGCCATGTAGGCTCCCCAGGACTTTCTTTTTTAACAAGAGAAAAACAGAGTTTATTAGCATGTATATCGTGCTTACACATGGGAGTATCCAGACATGAGTAGCTCCAAGGGGTGGTGAGAACATGTGCTTATACATAACGTCTTAGGCCAAACGAATAGGAGTTGGGGTTTCTGGGTGGGGGAGGAAAGTTATGGGAAGTTACCCAAGAAAAGTATGGTTAAACAAGGGTTACTTAATAAGGTTTGTTATGCATATTTAAGTCAGTGCCTTCTCCATTAAGAGGAGTTATTAAGAGTTTTCCTCTTCCTGGCATGGGAGAAGGAGACACATTTTACAAGTGGAGATTTTCTTTATTTTTTTAATTTTTTTTAATGTTTATTCATTTCTGAGAGACAGAGAGAACAGAGCGTGAGTGGGGGAGAGGCAGAGAGAGAGGGAGACACAGGACCTGAAGCAGGCTCCAGGCTCTGAGCTGTCAGCACAGAGCCTGACGCGGGCTCGAACTCACTGACCTTGAGATCATGACCTGAGCTGAACTCGGACAGGACACTCAAGGGACTGAGCCACCCAGGTGCTCCGAGATTTCCTTTATAATGTACATTTCATTTACAAAAGGAAAACTTGTAAACTTGTGCTCCTTTCTTTTTCCTTTTTTTTCTTTTTTTGTTATAGCTTTTACTACATCTTCCTGAATCTCAATGGCTGTTAGCTCAAACTCACCCATATGTCAAAGAGGCATATTTTTGGGTAGTATATTCTGAAATCTCTCATTCTGCCCTTTGAAACTTCACTATTTTTTCCAGGAAGTTTCATTTAGCAATAGCTGAGTTGGTATATAGTTCTAGAGAGATTCAGGTTTGCAGGGTAAGAGATCTACAAAGGGAGAGAGAGAAAAAGAGAGAGAGAGAGAGAGAGAGAGAAGGAACAAGGATGAGAAAGCAGAAAAAAAAACCCACAAATTTAAATGTATTGCCCCATCTCATTAAATCAGTCTCTCTATTCTGGGAATAGGTCAGTCTAGTTAAACAGTTATTTCAGGAGGCAGTAGTATAGGTAGGAGTCAGGTGCCTAACTCAGCCATCTGTATGGTGTATGCAATCAGGCATTTAGTAGGGGGCATTTCTGTGGAGACAAAAGAAAAACAAAAGTTAATGGTTAGAACAAACTATAAGCCCAGTTTTTGACTCCAGAGAAGACTTGGTTAATAAGATTTCTAAATGTTGGGCTTATGTCATCCTTCAGTGGTGGAGTTAGGACAGGCAGTGGCAGTCTGATGGTTTGCATCCTGCTTTGATTTCCTGGTTTGCGGTCTGAATGTCTCTGGCAATGGCACTGAGTGTTCCAGTGAACCTTCTGAGCGGCCTTATATAGCAACAAAGGTTGGATAAGGCAAGACTTTTTAATATTCATGTTGGTCATCAGGATCTGGGTGTTAATGGACAAGTAGCGGATGCAGCCTGAGGGTGGACCGGGGAAGGCAGATAAGGCTAAAGAGTAGGGCAGGAAATACCGCCATATTGCCACTGTCAAGGTGCTGGTGCTGACATGCCGGGGGGAGCCCTCCGGTACATGTTTCTGTGAAGTAAGCAACAGAGAATGGGAGATGACGTGAGGAACAATGTTTAATAATCCACCCAACACAGCAGTGTATGGCTGCTCTTCTTAGGGACTGTTGCCCTGTTTTGCCCCTATGAGTATCTGTCCACACTCAGGCAGGCTCAGAGGCTTTATCCGATGATTTCCCCTGTGACACATGGAAGGAAAAATACAGATGTTTCAGAGAGAAGGGGAACCTGTCTACTTCTGAGGAGAAGCTCCCTCTGATGATCCTCTCACCGTGGTAATTTGGGAAGACCATAAAAGTTTCCCAAACCTTGACACTGGCACAAATGAAGTTCCAATGAAATTCTCTGCAAGAATAGTATCATCTGTGGCAGAAAGGAAACCCTTCTGAGTGGCGCTGAGACAGTGCTGTCTCATGCTCCCCAAGATAGCTCCTTCAGGTGTCTGGGTTTCTTTCCGTATTACAGAGCAGCTTTTCTCCTCTTTGATGTTGTAAAGATGGCTGAGTTAGGACAGAGAAAGGATTTTAGAATTACAGTTACTGTCCTAGCATTTAACGATCTATGTGTTTGGGCCCCTGGAGACAGTAACTAAAATCTTCATCACCATTTCCAGAGGGCACGCTCATCTTGCTGCTTTGTTTTGTTCACTGATTGAAAGCCCATCCCCATGGTCTTCACCCTGCCAGTGCTAATAAAGCCTATTTCTCACCTTTACACCATGGAGTCCATATAACTTGTTGATGTTCTTCTTAGAGTAAAATGTCCTCAAAGTCTATCCCAAGGGCAGGCAGCAAGTGTATTTCCTCTCTGATGCTTAATGCAGGAGATTTAAGCTCCTTCCCTTGGTTACCTAAGCTGTCAGTAGGTACCTCTGTGCAGTAGGTAAGTGGTATCTTATCTCTCCTATAGATGAGCAATTCAGGGATCAGAGAGGTTAATATGGTTACTTAAAGGTATGGCTTTAAATGGAATCTCGGTAGTATTTATTGTACCTGTTGGGTTTGCATTCTACCCTTTGTCTGTGCCCTAGTAAGCCACAGAGAACATTCCTGGCTTTGAAATTTTTTAAACTTCCAAAGCAGGATAAACCATAAATATAGTGCAGTATTCTGGGTATGGATTTAGTGAAAAGCAAGAGTTGCTTTTTTTAGGCATTAACATGATTACCCTTTCTCTTTTTAGATAAAGACAGCCACTTTAGAAAATTTTCTAGGCCTGGATCATATTTGGAAAGCTTTGCAAATAATTTTTTAAAAGCCCACAGGTCTGCAGAAAATGGAATTCATCTACAGAATTGGCGTCTGTTCTGTCCCCATTTGCCAATGTCCTCATCTCCTTTTATCTCTGTTTCTGCAGTAGCATCCTCTACCTTCTACCCACAGGAGACAACTGGCTTCTTTCTGACCCACCTAATCTCTATCACAATAAATATGAGTAGAACATAATCACACATAATAGGGGGTATTGTCCTTCTATTAAAGTCACTTTCTGATTTGTCTTAAGCTGGTCCTGATTTCCTTTAAGCTCTGAAAACGTAGATCACTTCTAATTTTCATGATTATTTGAAGAACTGAAACTCCATGATACCCTAGTGTCATAAGGGAAACTGGCAGATTGAAGGGGGAAAAAAAACAAACTTACTGTTTTCTCAAGGAACATTACCTTATTTCTTACTCTATAGTTCTTGTGCCCAAATTATTCTCTAGATAGTTGACAAGATTTTTTTTTAGTCGTACAGTGGAGAAAACTGAGATGGGGAGACAAAAAAGTGACTTGCCCAAGGTCACTCACGGTCAGTGGTACAGCCAAGAATAGATCCAGGTCACCCGACTCCCTGGGCTTTGTTTATTACATCATTCAACTTCTCTTGAGGAAGTAACAGCCCTGCCAGCTATAAAAAAATGAAAGGACAGTCAACGCTCAGACTCTGTTTTGGGGACTTGGTCTTTTTTTTTTTAATTTTTATCTTTTTCCATTTTTGCTGAAAACAATAGCTGCCAAATTGTTCACTATTAGCTAGATTTTAAGACCTTAGAACCAGTGCAGAATTTGATAAGAACAACAACATTCTGTATCTACAGTCAATAGCACTGGATTGTACACTTAAGTTGTTAAAAGGACAGATCTCATGTCAAGTGTTCTTACTAAAATAAATAAAGAATTTTAAAAAGATAAACACAATTCTGATATCATAGTGACAAACTAGGCAAATGACAAAGCAAAAAGTAAAGGTGGCTGAAAACTCTAGAGTGGTTGCATATGGATCTTGTGCTCAAACCACATCCAAGGACAAAATACACAAAAGAGGGAGGAGGGGCATATAGTCGAATTTTAAGTCTAAGACACTTACCTCTAGGGTGGTGTGGACCCAGGGGAATCGCATCAGGAAAACTAAGGTCATCAACAAGAAGAGAACTAGAAAAAAAATTGTTAAGCCAATTTTTATAAAAGAGGGCTTTTAATATTACAACCAGGATACTGATGTACAAATTTTGCTACTTGGAAAGGATGAAGTCAAATTCACAGAGGGCGAGGAAGCAGAACTAGTCCATTCTTATTTTGTTCTTATTTTGCTTGCTGTGTTTTCTATGCAAGTGCAGCCGGTGAGAATCTCCATCTAAAAACATAAGTATTTAAAAAGTATCTCATCTCATAATTGTTTTTTTCAAATCATACTCTGTTTTGTTTCAAGCCTCTTCCTTCTGGAAAGGTAGAAGACCTACCCTCAGGCCTTTTTAGGGTCACACCATTCCCCAGAGTTGTATCAAGGCTCCAGGGTGTTGGCACAGCGGGGCAGCATCGGGGGGAAATGCTCTGGTCCTTGACGCATCTGACCACACAGGTTACATGGTAGTGCCGTGTTTCTGCTCACATAACTCGCTCAGTTGCAGGTATCCAGGTCATCCTTGGGCCACAGAAATATTTAGGCGACATATCCTCTCATCCTTCTACTTAGATGTACCACACACAGCTCTGGGGGCTTGTGGCCTCTCTGGGGACAATGCCAGAAAGCAAGGGCTGGCTCCTCCCTCCTCCTGGGTTTATAAGCCTCCCTCCCTCCTTTTCCAACAGCAGGAGGGAGCTAATTCTTCATGTTGCTTCAAGGCTCTTTATGTCCATAAACTTTATTCCTTTTTTACCTCCTTCAATAAATTCCCTATGTTCTTCTAAGTACTTGGGATTTTGGAAAACAAAATCCAGAAATATTCGCAGGCTATTTCTCTCTCTTTCTCTCTTTACCTTCTACCTCTCCTGATGCAATGAACACCACTTATGATATCTACCTTATTGGGACTCAAGCAAAAGGGGAAAACACAGGAGAAATAAAAAGAAATAGATTAATTACCTTTTTTTTTTTTTTTAGAGAGAGAGAGAGAGAGAGAGAGAGAGAGAGAATCCTAAGAGGCCCCATGTTCAGTGTGGAGCCTAAAGCTGGTCTTGATCCCACAACCCTGGGATCATGACCTGAGCTGAAACCAAGAGTCAGATGCTCTACCAAATGAGCCACTGAGGCAACCCCAGATTGTTTTTGATCATTCTTTTTTTAGAAATACAGTGATTTGAGATATCTGTCTTATTCACATCTATTTCCCTTTCTCTGAAAATGGCCCCAATATGTAAGTATGGGCTCCATATACATAAGAACATGTACCTGGTCAGGGTTACTTAAACCAGGGATAGAAATCTGACCCAAGCTCAGCCAATCGGATTCCATAACCCAAGAATGAGAGTTTAGGACTGAAGGATGGCAGTGAATAGGAGTCAGTGGAGTTAAGTCACAGCTAGAGAAGTGCTCCAGGGGGAGGGCCTTCGAGCCCTGTCCCAGAGGCCATTGGAAGATTCTGCCTCCTGCTCTTGGCTTTTCCACCCTTACTTTGATTTCATGAATTTGCCCACGAATTTCATGAAATTGGATCTGCCTCCATTTTTGTTAACGTAGCCTAAATCAGGTTCAGTTGCTTGCAACCAGAAGAAATTCAAGATTGCAAAGGCAGAAACACATGATGATGAGAAAATTGAAACTCAAGATAGGTGAAGAGATAGTAGATAGAATCTAGCTATTTAAGATGTGTTCATCTAATGATTTAAAGGGATCATTGCAAGAATTATGTCTGTGATTCTGGAACAACTTTCAGCATTTTTTGAGGACTTTTTTTTAAATGTATATTTATTTATTTTGAGAGAGAGAGAGACAGAGACAGAGACAGAGACAGAGAGACAAGCATGAGCAGGGGAGGGGCAGAGAGAGAGAGACACAGAACCTGAAGCAGACTTGAGGCTCTGAGCTGTCAGCACAGAGACAGATGTGGGGCTCGAACCCATGAAGGTGAGATCATGACCCAAGCTGAAGTTGGATGCTTAACTGACTGAGCCACCCAGGTGCCCCATGGACTTTTTTTTTTTTTTTAAACTGTGGGCACTGCTTTGTAGTAAGGCTGTGAACACACTAACGAACAGCCAGATGATGTGTGGGGTTTTTGAGAATGGAAGTGCTTCCATCTGAGGGCTTGCTAAAGAGACTGGGGTGACTTTGTCAAGATGAGGAGATGTCTCAGGTGTTTAAAGGGCCCTTGGACAGGAGAGGAGTTGGGTTTACAAACTCTGGTAGTAAGGACAAACACCAATGGAAAGGTATTAAGAAGTGGATTTTGGCTCAGAATAAGGGATTTTTTTTTTTTTACACTTATCACTGCCTTAAGGCCATGAGGTTTCCTTGTGGGCTAGAGAACAGTTTGCTATAGAAGAATTCAAGTTGAGACTGGACAGTGGTCATTCACAAAGGTTATAGTGAAAGGGAAACTCCAGAATTGGGATAGAATGGATAATTTCTATGCTGTCTCTAAATCTAAGATTCCATAATTTTCCCTATGAATTTTGTCAACTCCTAGACTAGAAAAATGCCAACCCACAACTTGACAGAATGTAATAGGAGTTAAGGCATTTCGAAAATACTGTTTTATCAGATTTTTTTTCCTTTATATGAAAAAAACAAAACAAAACAAAAACACCCACAGGCTATATCATATCATTGAGAGAAGACATTTTCACAGAGAGAAATCTGTACTGTATCCGTACTGTACTGTAATCTGTACTGATAGTGATTAAAGTCTTCACAGCCAGGTGGTTCACTGAATGGAAAACATTTCTGTAATATTAATGTAATCATGCAAAACCCAGGGAATGCTGAATTCCAGTGTCCCTAAATTTCTAGGCTACATGAACCCAAATAGACTTCTTGAGTTATTTTACAGAAGAAGTCAGAATCCCAACTCTTTTCCCAGACCTTTATAAATGAGAAAGATGTTACCGTGGCACCTTTTGTGGGACTGAAACAGGCAGTTCAGATGTTTTATCCACCACTCCCCAAGACACCACACATTAGCCAGTCCCTTTTAACAACCGTGTAACCATTTGTGTATTTTAGATTATTATTCTTAATTAGAGGGTAAGCACTGGATTATTCTAGTTTGTCATTTACCGCAGCAAGCAGATGCTGACATTCAATAATCATGTCTTAAACAAGAATGGACAAGGAAAGCCACTTAGTTTGAAATCCTGGTAAAGACTCCCATCAGATGTAGTCCAACATGAAGATTTTCATAATCCCTTTTATAATCTCTCACTCTTCATGTAAAAACCTTAAGAAATGCAAGCATACATATAACCATTCATTAGATCTCTATGTGCTATGACTTTTATAAAGAGCATTCAAAGGAATCCAGTCTCTTTTGCTTTGCAAATTGGATTCTCAATTCATTTTAAAGACACCATTTGCGATATAAGTAAAAACATATTTTCTGTCTATTTTAGAGTCCAACTTGAAAAAAACATAATCATGAATGTAGGGTGTGAGGTAAAATCGTTTTAAAAATCATTTCTGGAAATGTAAAAAAAACAAAAAGGTACAAAGAAGGAAATAACAACGATCCATATTCCCACTATATTTTGTATTCCATATTCCCTCTGCTTTTGGGAAACACTTTAAACAATTCATGTATGTTGATTATCAAGAATTCAAATAAGGCAAAAAGTTACAAAGATGAGAATTAAAAAACAATCATCTCAAATACTACAGTTCTCATTGTTAACCTTAGATGAACATCATTTTATACATCTATCTATAGCTATCTACTTGTCTATATGGATGGATATTTAGATAGAAGTGCTTTTATAAAAATAAGTAGAGATGCTATTTATAACAAAAATTATTTTTAAAAAATTTCAAGCAATTAAAAAAATTGAATTGAAATTAAATAGTCTAACATCAAATGAATGTATCTCATTTCAAGATATATTATTTCCTGAAAAAAGTCTCTTTATGGCTAAAGTATCATGAAAAGTATTAAAAAGCTGGAGTCACTGTCATTAATTATATTGCTGTTTTTATGAACTTTGTTCTTTTTTTTTTTTTTTTTTAAATTTTTTTTCAACGTTTTTTATTTATTTTGGGGACAGAGAGAGACAGAGCATGAACGGGGGAGGGGCAGAGAGAGAGGGAGACACAGAATCGGAAACAGGCTCCAGGCTCCGAGCCATCAGCCCAGAGCCTGACGCGGGGCTCGAACTCACGGACCGCGAGATCGTGACCTGGCTGAAGTCGGACGCTTAACCGACTGCGCCACCCAGGCGCCCCATTTTGTTCTTTTTTTTTTTAATGTTTATTTTTTTTGAGATAGAGAGAGAGTGTGTGTGTGTTTGTGTGTGTGTGTGCGCGCGCGTGTGCACACGCATGAATTGGGGAGGGGCAGAGAGAGGGAGACATAGAATCTGAAGCAGTCTCCAGGCTCCTAGCTATCAGCACAGATCCTGATGCAGGGCTATAACTCATGAACAGGGAGATCATGACCTGAGCCGAAGTCAGATGCCTCACCAACTCAGCCACCCAGGCGCCCCTGAACTTATTTCTTTAGACAGTTTCAATTGACTTCCTTTTTTTTTTTTTTTTTTTAAAGATTTTATTTTTAAGTAATCTCTGTACCCAACGTAGGGCTTGAACTCACAATCCTGAGACCATGATTTGTATGTTCTACCAACTGAGCCAGCCAGGCACCACAGTGACTTCCTTTTTTGGAAAGATTAACACTTTTGAAACTTCTTCTCCATTTCCTCTTACCACCTCCTGAATATTGTTAAATGTTTTATTATTTTTTCATTATTCAGGTTATGTGTCCCCTTTTGCTTTGTAGATATATTTTGAGAGTTGTTTAGTGGTTGCTCTATGCTTAAATGAATCGAACGCATACAGCTCTGGGTGTGATATCTTTGTGCTTTATTTTCGGTTATTTTGATAAATAGTAACCCACCAACTTAACACAATCATTCATAATCTCTGATATTTAGGGTCTAAAACTGTGTAAACCACTATCATTCATCATGAAAAAATTGTTGAGTGCCTGTTTGGTGCCAAACATTGCTGAGGTCTAAACTCTCAATGTTAAATAACATATAATCTCTGCCCTTAAGAAGCAAGAGCAACCGGGGCTCCTGGGTGGCTCAGTCGGTTAAGTGTCCTACTTGGGCTCAGGTCATGATCTCATGGCCCATGAGGTCAAGCCCCGCGTCGGGCTCTGTGCTGACAGCTCAGGGCCTGGAGCCTGTTTCAGATTCTATGTCTCCCTCTCTCTTTGACCCTCCCCCACTTATGCTCTGTCTCTCTCTGTCTCAAAAATAAACGTTTAAAAAAAATTTTTTAAAGAAGCAAGAGCAACCAAAATATATTAAATTCCTAGTGTGTTAGCTCCATGAGAACTGCTTAATTATTTCTTTATCTGCTGTGTCCATTATAAGGCTGGGTATTGCATAGGCTCTCAATTAATACTTGTTTAATTAAGTGGGACTTTATGTGCTGCAAACTGGGGTAAGCGCATTGAAAGCTATACCTGGGGTGCCTGGGTGGTTCAGTCGGTTGAGCATCTGACCTCGGCTCAGGTCATGATCTCACAGTTTGTGGGACAGAGCCCCACATCTGGCTCTGTGCTGACAGCTCTGAGCCTGGAGCCTGCTTCAGATTCTGTGTCTGCCTCTCTCTCTGCCCCTCCCCTGCTTGCTCTCTCTCAAAAATAAATAAACATTAAAAAAATTAAAAAAAAATTTTTTAAAGCTATATCTAATTTTATCTTAACAACAAACCTATTAGGTAGGCATTGATTGTCTCTTTTTATAGATGAGGAAACCAAATCTCAGTAAATAATATCCCAAAGTTATATGATAGGATTTGACCGTAAAGTTCATTCTTTTTTCATGACACCTGGCCTGCATCATTTATGCTGGAAATAATGTAGGAAAGAGGCACGTGAACTACTGTTTATAATACATGGGTAAGAAGTACAATAGTATATGTACCGTCTAGAGGCTAAAGGGCTGTTTGGTGTGGAATCTCCACTCTATCATTTTTTCACTATCTGACGTTGATCAAGCTACTTCTCTGAGCCTCAGCTTCCTATCAGTAAAATGGGATTAACAGAGGGAGGAGTGAATGAAGTAACTCAGGTAAAATGTGTAATGCCTGCCACCAGTGCTCAAGAAAGAGTAGCCGTTACCCCTATTTTTACAAAGTTCTCTGGATGCTCGAAGGAAGGGATAGTTTTTCCCCCGGATTTTCAGGGGAGGAGACATTTGTGCTTGGGCTCTGCTAGAAGCATAGGAATTTATCAGGTCAGAAATAGACAGCATCATGGCAGAAAGAGAAACATGGATCATAGGACTGGAGACCTTGCCGAGATGCACCGTATTTGCATTACCCTAATTAACTCCCGAACCTTCCTTCCTTGGCTTGCACATCTCTGGAGTGTCCAAACAGGAGTATCTGTGTTTAGAAAGGCCGACTTGCAAATAGACTATCGTATCTTACTGGACCATCTTCCCACTGAGAAGGTGAATTCATCAGTGTCTGTACAGCTCCGAGGAAACGTAAGGTGACGGGACTTTAGGACTCCTGGTCCAGGAGGCCAGGGGCCATCCCAGGCCAGCTTCAGAGCCCTTGTTGGTTCTGAGAAGGAGCCTGCAGTCTGTCTGATATTCTCGAACAGTGTTTCTCAATCTTTTTTTTGTTGCCCCTCTCTTTAGACTTTTCCCTAATTGCCTCCCCATCATGAAATGTTAGTACCATAGATAAATTGCCTATGTGTTATGTACTCTATGTTTATCCCTACTTCATACACTCAAAGAGTGAGATTTTTAACCCTCTCCCAAGAACCACTATGAATGAAGCAGGCTTCAGAGGGATTTCTCAGGTGGGCTGCTGTTCTGGAACTGACCCGAAACTTGAAGGCTCTAACCGTTGTACCACAAACAGCCACTTGCACGATGATTCCTTCCAGGAAAATAATCTGGGCTACTGCACCAGCTTCCCATCTGGATCCGTTCTCTCCCTTTCACAGTCTATTTTCCGTATAGCAGCCTGAGTGACCTTTGAAAAATGTAATCAGATCGTGTCTCTCCCCAACTTAAAACCTTCAAGTAGCTTCCCCTTGGACTTAGAAAAAAGTGTGGATTCTATTTCATGGCCCCGAAGCCTAGCTGATATGGCTCCCATCCACCGCTCCTGTCTCTTCTGGTGCCAGCCTATGTATAGGGGAGGGTCTCCCATGGACAAAGGCCATCGGACAGAAAGTCACACATGTTTTCAGCGAGTAGCTCTCGGGGTGTGCAGATCTCTGCTGAGAGGACAAGGGTGGGCCCTGGCAGCAGTGGCCATGACACTGGAAGGGCTCAGAAGAGGGGGGTCTGGAAAGACTCCTCTGAAGCACGTGAAGTGAGGTGAGGGTCACCTCTGTGCAGAGGAGACAGCATGTGTGGAGCCTCTATCGTGGGAGGGAGTGGCCTACATGTGAGCCACTGACAGGTAACTGGCTAGGGCTTGCTTGAGATGAAGCTGGAAGATGTGGAGGTCCAATCCAATAGGGCCTTTGAGGCCAGGTTAAGGGCCAAAATCTGTTTTAAGAGAGAGAGAGAGAGCCATTGAAGGGTTTTGACTAGGTGATTAGCTACAGAGGTGGTAAGGTCAGATTTTTGTTTTGAAAAGATTGCTTTGGTTTCAGTGTGAACAGCAGGCGAATGAACACAGACCAGTTTGGAGGCATTAACGTGGTAGGGTGGCTAACCAGTACTGGTTTTAGCTCACACTGAGAGGCCCACATCCTGGAAACGCCTCAGTCATGGGCAAGCTAGCACAACTGGTCATCCTGCACGGTGCAGTCATGCAGATGAGAGGTTCTAGTTGTCTTATGAAAAATGCAGGATCTTCTCTTCCCTCAACTCATTTCAGAAGTAAGAGGATCAGCATCATGATTCCCTTTTTCAGAAAGCCCCTTAGAATTGGCTTCCCCAAATATACAGACAACACAGCAATACACACACACGCATGCACGCATGTGCAATTGCTTCAGGTAAGCGTGGATTGTTTTCTCTACAACAGGCCTGGTGGCATCATGTTTTTGACATCTCGAAGCCTGGAGCCTGCCCAAGTGAAGGTTGATCTAGGTAAGAAGGTGGACAAAATCATTGGCGTGCCTTGTACTTCTGCTCACTATCAAGCTGCACCTTGGGCCTGGGCTCCTATGCAGTCTCTTCATCCCCACTATCCTGGTCACAGCTTTGCTTTCCTTCCCTAGTCCCAGGAACGCTTGTTTTTTGACCATGCTGTACTACAGAGCACTTTAGTATCTGTCAGCTGCCCCACAATAAAATAAATATCGTCACTCTTAGATCTCAGAACTGTCTCTGCACCCCCTTATCTAACTGTTCCCACTGTTTTCTAGTTCACTAGGTAGAAGACTTTTGTTACTAAACCATCAGAAAGAATTGAGGGAGGAATACTGCTCCTTCTTCTGTAAATAGCTAACGGGGCCCACTCTGTGTCAGACACCACTTTAAACACTGGACATGTACATTTACTAGTATTTGTATTAATAAATGGATGACACATTGGGCAGACTTTTATTAAGCACCCATGATTTTCTAATTAATCTCTCAAGCCCAGGACATAGGCCACAACCTGAAACAAAGCTCTTCCTTTCGTGGTGGTTATGTTCTACAGTGTGGAGGGGAGAGACCAAGAAACCAGTGTGTGTGTGTGTGTGTGTGTGTGTGTGTGTGTGTGTATAATGTGGCAGGTGACAAGTCCCTTAGACATATCAGGGTAAGGGCTGGAGAGTGACATGGCCTTGGTGATTCATATCGAGTCACCAAGGAAGACTTTTTATGAGGCATCATTTGAGTGGACACCTGAAGGTGGCTAGAGACTAAATCATCAAGATTTTGAGGCAGTTCAGGCAAAGGGAACAATTTAAAATTGTTATTTTAAATATTAAATATTTTAATATTTTATTTTATTAAAATTGTTATTTTAAATATTAAAATAATATTTTATATATGCATATATATACATACACACACACATATATATATTTGGCTTATGGTTGAATCTTGGAATCTAGTCTTTCATTTTTTTTTAGGCATTGTTCAAAGTGTCATAAATCCATTTACCCCCCTTGCTCAGTATCTTCAAACTTTTAAAAACCTCTCTTTTCTTCACTTTCCATATTCCCTACTGTCACTTTCAATGACCTGTCATAGAAATTTTGGTACTCATCAAGCCATTTACTCCCTGTTTTTTGTATTTTTTGTATTTTTCTCTGATTGATACATGTTTTAGTGACAGAAAGCCAGTTTTGTTCCTGATCATGACTTTTTGTCTACCTAAATTGTTGTGTTTGCTAGAAAGTAAACTCAGGCTGTCATTAAACATTAATGCTGGCTACAAATAATAATGTGCTTGAATTTTCAGGCAGAGACAGGTCAGATTTATATCTTCAGATAATGGTACTTCAGTGCACTGTTTCCTGAATATCTTCTATCTTTATTACATGTACTGTAGGGAATACAAAGATGATGGTGATGATGATAGTACCTCTCCCTAGGGAGCTTTTAATCAAGCAGGAAAAATACATCACAAAGGCTAATTGATGGTAGGAGACGGGGTGTATCAGGATTCTACTCCTGGATAGTATAGATCTGAAACACAAAATGATAAAAATAGTTACTGATATAGCCCCTATGTGTATGTGTACTAGGTATAGGTTTAGCAGGTATCACTACCGACTGTATCTGAGGCATGAGAAATTGAGGCACATAGAGTAACCTCATAGTCATCTGAGGTTACCATGCTAAGTGGCGGAGCTGGGATTTGAACCAAGGCAGTATAGGTCTTAAAGTTGTGCTAAGGGTTAGGAAGGAGGGACCCTCTGGGCCTCAAGACTGTGAAGCATGGAGCCCAAGAACATCTGAAATCTGAGGTCATGGGCACAGTTAGGATGGAGTCAAATATTCTGACAGACAAGACTAAATAGATTTTGAGAGCCAGAGCAGGATGTGGAGACATTATAGGCTGCTTTAGGCTGGTGAGAGCATAAGAAGGGCCGGGAGTTGAAGATTTTTGCCTTTGAGGTTGGGCCAGGGAGGAGTGATTAAAGTACCTTTTCAGATGCTACATGTTAGGTTCCAAATAAGGCGTTTGGATCAAAGGGAGAAAAGGCTTTAGAAATGCCAGGGTTGAGAGATCACTTGTCCTGGGTCTCACTTAAGCTAGCAGTGAATTTTCTTTTACAATAGAGGTGGAAGTAATAAGCCCTGATTAATGCATTTCTTTTCACCCATGCTAATTTTACATTCAGTGTTACTTGTTTTCAACACTTCACTTGTTTTCCTTACGCTCCTTGTATTACTGATTAAAGTTTGGTTTTGTCTCCCTACTTGTGAGTTTCTTATGCCATTTTCTTTGCCTGCTTTGACCCCTTTCCATACCGTGGTATCTTTTGGCTTCAGAAGTCTGGGTTCTGATCCCACGTGTGCCCTGAATTCACTGTCTAGCTAGAAAAAGAATTTGGAGAGCGGGCTCCATTTCTCTGCAAGAGGGATTGTGGAATTGCACTCTAAATAGGGAGAACCAAAAACTGTCTTAAGGATGAGAACACTGAGGTACAGAGGGGTTGAGTGGCTTGTGAAGAAAGATCGCTATTAGTGATTGCCAGAGCTGGACTCGGTCCAAGCCTTCTCACTCTGAATTCATTGTGTTTTCCCCGGTCTGCACTGCCTGGGGGGGAAACCGTCTCACATGAAGACTGATCAGACCCGGACCAGTTGCACCAGGGGGTGAGTGCTCCATATTCTTTGACTTAAAGGAGAGGAATTAGTGAATAGCCTGGGTTGGGCTCTGTGCTGACAGCTGGGAGCCTGGAGACTGCTTCAGATTCTGTGTCTCCCTTTCTCTCTGCCCCTCTCTGCTTGCACTCTGTCTCTCTCTCTCTTTCTCTCTCTCAAAAATAAACACTAAAAAAAGAAAGATTCTTTTCCTTTCCAAGAAGAATATATACCATGAGATTGACAAAAAATAACACCACCTCAGGATGGAAGTGGTTCTCAAGGCCAGTTCATTCAAACACCTAGCCATTCATGGAAAGGTTAAGTCAAGGGGACCTGGTAATGGATTGGAATCTGAAAGTGGGAAGATTTTAAGGAGGACCAGTAGGTCTGTGGAACTGGATGGTTAATCATTTGATTTCCTCAGAATCTATCGACATTCATCAATATGCGCTTGAAAATGTCCAACTCTAGCAAGCCTTCTAAAAAATCCATTCTATTTGGAGGACTTTGATTTTACCTTCTTTGGGATGAGATATGTATTTATCACTGAGTTTCTTTTCTTTTTTTTCCTTTTCTGTGTTATTTGCTTCTTCTTTACTCTTTGTAAACTTAATAACCCAGCAATCACTTGTTTGTGAGTTGTAGTGAGGCCCCATTAATAATAATACCTTACTGTGGCGAATCTTGAATTTCTACCTCTTCACATAGAACTTATTCTACCTCTGAACCCCTCCCTCCAACCCCCCAGTAATTTCCTGGAGCCTAGCATCTGCTCAGCAGTCTGGCTAGTCATACCATCCTCCAGTGTCATCCTCACTGCACCTTGTCTTGGCCTCTGCTGCTGTCGCCCTCCATCAAAATGACACTGTGCTGAGCACAGCAGCCTTGTCTAATGGCCTATTTGAGTTCTTAGGGCACTGAAGAAGATGGTGCTTGGGGAAGAACAGCCTCTTTTCCAATCCCAGGGCCCAGGGCCCTGAAGCAGGAGTTGCTTGGTTTCATACACTTACAAAGTCTTTTATGAACACAAAGAAATTTCCTACCTTCTTTCTTCTGTCCGGGTCAGATATTGTCCCTTTTGCTCCATTGTCCCCATCTCTCTTAGTCCCCTACCCGCAATTTCTCCTCTCTCTCTAGATTTTCATAACTAAATATGTCCCCTTCTTTCTTACTGTCTCTCTAATCCCCAAAACTACTCCCTGCGTGTCTACTCATATAATAAGCTCCTTGTCCGTCAGTTTCACAAAGAGGTGGACTAGATATTCCAGGCTGGGATCAGGTGGGTCAGCCGCGACACAATAGCTTTAGATTGATGTGCTTCAGCTGCTCCATCATTTTTCTGTGGGTTATATGATGTTGTTCTTTTATCAGAAAACCACTGGGAAGCTCATCCTCATACTTACTGAATTATTTCAGTGATGAGACTCCCCGCCTCCACTCTCTTCTCTTCCTCCTCAAAGTCACAGTCTTTAATTCTCCATCCTTTATATTTTCTCCAGCCTTATTGAAATTATTTGTTTTCTTTCTTCTGTCTCTCCATTTTGAAAATCCTCTCTTGTGAGCTCGAGTATGGATAGAGTGTCTTCCAGGCCATCCTACCTGAATGTGATGTACTGAAAGGACATTGACTTTGGGGTTAGACTGACCTTGTGTTGAAGCCCAACTCCACCACTTCCTTCTCATGAACTTCATTCGTGACAATATATAAAATGAACATAACAACTCTATGAGACAAAAGATAACTGCTTCAGTTAAATGAGTTATCAATTGAGGAATTTCTAACTAGGGTCAAACCACATAAGCAGTGTTGGTCTGCTCTCCTTCTTCCCTTTTTTTTTTTTTTTTTCTCTCTCATCTCTTGGTGACAAGTTGCACTTAGCTGTGCATCTTGCTGTGGTTCATCACTGCATGTAGATCCATATAACACTCCTGCAGCACATGTTGTGCCTTTCCTTATCTGGCTGTCCTTCTTCCAGGTGAGTCAGTACACCAGTGGCCTTTGCATCAGGTTCATCACGGAACCTTGAGAGGTAGTATGTGGGTTGACATTTAGTCATAAAACCACATGTTCCACCTCTTTGTACCTCTTTGTAATGGTGTCATACTTCACTAATACTGTAAAGTCTCTGAGTACCTTAGATGTATAACACAGGTCTCCCATCTGAATCATTGTTTTTTACGTGTAGTACATCATGGTGGCAGCTAATGATATTAATGCACAGTTGTATAAACAGCCTCGTGTCTAAATCTGTTTGTGAATGTGTTCATTGTGTTCATTTTACTGAAACATTTTAGGATTGAAGACTAACTAACTATCATTATGGCTATATTAGTAGCATTTGGGGTCTGACAAGCAATTGAGACAGAAGAGAAGGAATGGGGAAATGTATTCTTTAAAAAAAATTTTTTTAATGTTTATTTATCTTTGAGAGAGAGACAGAGCACAAGCAGGGGAGAGGCAGAGAGAGAGGAAATATGGAGTCCAAAGCAGACTCCAGGCTCTGAGCTGTTAGCACAAAGCCTGACATGGGGCTCAAACTCATGAGCCGTGAGACCATGACCTGAGCCAAAGTCATATGCTCAACCAACTGAGCCACCTTGGTGCCCCACATGTATTCTTTTTTTTAAGTTTATTTATTTATTATTAAAGAGAGAGAGAGAGAGAGAGAGAGAGAGAGAGAGAGAGAGAGAAAATGAATGACTGGGGGGAGGGGCAGAGAGAGAGGAAGAGAATCCCAGGCAAGCTCCATGCTATCAGCATGGAACCTGATGTGGGGCTCGGTCTCACAAACTGCAAGATCATGACCTGAGCTGAAACCAAGAGTCGAGTGCTTAACCAACTAATTCCCTGAAATTATTTATGTTATACATTGTTGGTATTTACTGAAATATTTAATATTTCAAAGCATGCTTTTTGGAAGAATAAGTGGAATACTGTAGTGTTGTTTTGTTTTGTTTTGTTTTGTTTTGTTTTGTGGCTCAAATAGACCCCCCCTAACACAACCAAATGGATGTTTCTCCTGATGATGTCAGTCCCTTTGAGAAAGATTTTCTTGGTATATCCTGATCTCTTAATCACACAGATTCCTCTCAACTAGAAAGTCAAAATATCCTGCAAGTAAAGTTCACTTTAGGGACCATTGTTACTTAATCCAAAGACAGGTGTATTTGATAGTGTGCTCCCTAGTGGCCTCATCTGATTCAGATTTACTTTGCATTTGTGAGACAGAAATTTGTGCCAGTTGCAACTTTTTATAAAAGGCTATAAAAAGTGATAGAACCCCAGACCTTAGTTTCCTTATCATTCTGTATTCTAACTATCATCACAGATCTGTTTGCTGTACCCAGTATTTATTTGCTTTTATTTCAAACTATCTTTGAAACTGGCTACAGGCAATGTAAAATTTTCCTGATTTCAGAACCACGTTCAGAGTCCTTTAGTCCCAAGAGGTTCCCTTGTGTGCTTTTAAGGGGGAGAGACTGAGAGACTTACCACTCTTTATTTTGGGAATCAGAACAACAGCCATTTGTCTCAAAATGCATTTTCATTTTTTTATTGTGCATATTTTTTCCTCTGTCCTCCTAAGCAGTTTTAGCAACCTCAAATTCAAATATGTGTTTATTAAGTTGTTTTATGTTTTTCAAAGGATTTTTTTAATATGTTTTGAATCCTAGGAATATAAGAGAGTTCTAGAAGCAACATGAGGCTGCTATTACAAGTTATCCAAGGCAACCATCCATATCTCAAAGCTTTGAGCTTTCCATCAGTTTCATAAATGCATATAATGACCTTCACCTTTATTCTTTCCAAGCCTACCATAGGGATAGCTGTGATTTTTAATTTCTGATATAATAATAGCCTTTTTATGTTTTTGCCTTTCAATTGAAATCAATTAATATATTGTTGAGAATGAACTTGTGGAATGATCTGGAAATGCTTTTTTTATAAGTTTATTTATTTATTTTGAGAGAGAGAGAGAAAGAGAGAGAGTACGTGTCTGAGCGCACATATGTGCAAATGGGGGAGAGACAAAAAGAGAGGGAGAGAGAGAATCCCAAGCGGGCTTTGCACTGTCAGCACAGAGCCCAACATGGGGCTCAGTCTCACGGTTCATGAAATCAGGATGTGAGCTGAAGCCAAGAGTCAGATGCTTAACTGACTGAGCCACCCAGGTGCCCCTGGAAATGCTTTTAAAATTGCATGTACATGGTATGAAAGAACTATTAAACATCTGTGTGATATATTAACCTGCAGGAATTGTGCCCATGATATTGTTGCACAGAGTAGTAAAAGTGTAAGTGTCAATCATATGGGGAATTCTTGGAGCAGCCTGGTTTTTTAAAGGAAGATGTGAATTGAGCCCAAGATTGTATTCTGTCCTTTGCTTTGGGTCTGACTGCAGCTACTTTGATATAAAGGGTCTGTGTCTTTAAACCTGTTGAAGTTAGGGATAAGATAATTACCCTCTGTGGCTGAGACTTTCTTTTAAATTCAGATGGCAAACAGATTAGTTAGATGTTGAGATAATTCTCTGGAAAGCTTCAGCCTCCTGCCAAAGGTAGAATTTGGTTTAAATGATTGAGCAAACGTAGTTCCAAGGGTCCATACCCACAGCCAGGCCCCTGATCACAAGGGGAACTGCTTCCAAGGAGTGAGGCTGGGGGGAGTTCTCTGATACTTTTTATTACATTTCCTGAGGTAGAAACTTACTGACATTCGGTCATAATTCTCTTACTTGAGGCAAATTTAATGCTGATATTCAATTTTAACCTTTCTTATCTCCTCTGGGGCATTTGTGGGTAAGTCTTTCTTTAGGTCCTAGTGGAAATATTAAGCCGTGAGTACTGGTGTTCTCTCAGGACAAAGTGGAATTCCTAGCAAGAATTTTGCAAGTATTACATCTTCTTTTTCTTTGCTGCCAAGTGGAGAATTGATATTCTGGCTAAGGGGTAACATGATGTTTTAACTTGCTTAATAGCCATAATCTGTTAACCATCATTTTCTGAAGAGGAGATAAATAATCCTTACGTAGAAGTGTTAGAGGTCTCTTGAGGGTCTCCCATAATGAATTCATGATCTCTTCCTAAAGTTTTAGGAAATGCAGTGCTTTGTAACTTCTACATGCAGACTTTTAAGACAGACAGACTTGGATTCAAATTTCAATTCTGTGACTCAATAACTTTGTGACTTTGGGCAAGTTGCTTAACCTCTCTAAGCTTATATTGCTCTCGTGGTTAAAATGGGAGAATTACTAATAGCCATCTAGTAGGACTATGGGAATCAATGATGGAGGCATAGGAGACACTAAGCCTAGTGCCTAGTAGTGATTAAGGACTCTTGAGGTCGGCCAATATCTGCCTCCTTCTCTTGTTCACATTCCTCTTTTTTCTCCTTCTCCACCAAGTATGAATCCACCTATTTTAGTAGCACACCATTATCTTTAATTTGACTGCCTGTCTCCAAATTGTTAACTTCCTGCCTCTTCGTTGGTCAACTAAGGAAAAGCAGCTTGCCAGACAGCAGTGGTGATTCTAGCTGTTTGTGCTGAAACAGACATGAACGCTGCATCGGCATGCAGTGCTGGGCTACTCCATCCCTTTCTGGGCAGATCCTTGTTGAACATCACTGTATTTAGGGTTACTGGTACTGTGCAGAAAACATCTCAAAATGACAAACTCTCACGGCAGATTTTATGAACTGACACTGGATTCAGATGAACAGGGCCTTCTTCCATCGCCATGGTAAACGTGTGTTGGTGAGTATTTAACACCGGTATGGCCTCCCTCAACAAGAACAGCCAAGCAAAGAGGAAGCAGATGCACCTTACAGAACCATTGCTTATAAATTATAGTCCCGTGTAGGATCCTGAATATTTAATCAGAGAAATCTTCTAAAAATCATATTTAAATGAAAGATCTGTTCCAAGGAGTGGCTTTGAGCCCACTTGCTTTCCTCCGTATAGTACTACATGGCATTTAAAGTTCTGTCTAGGGGCGCCTGGGTGGCTCAGTCGGTTAGGCGTCCGACTTCGGCTCAGGTCATGATCTCACGGCCTGTGTGTTCAAGCCCCGCATCGGGCTCTGTGCTGACAGCTCAGAGCCTGGAGCCTGCTTCGGATTCTGTGTCTCCCTCTCTCTCTGACCCTCCCCCGTTCATGCTCTGTCTCTCTCTGTCTCAAAAATAAATAAAACATTAAAAAAACTTAAAATAAAAAAATATAATAATAAAGTTCTGTCTAGAGGTGCCTGGGTGGCTCAGTTGGTTGAGCAACTGATTTTGGCTCAGGTCGTGATCTCATGGTCCATAAGTTTGAGCCCCACATAGGACTCCATGCTGACGGCTGTGTTGAAGAAAAGTGGTGAGAGTAGACATCCTTGTCTTGTTCCTGATCTTAGGGAGAGGCTCTCAGTTTTTCTCCATTGAGGATGATGTTAGCTGTGGGTTTTTCATATATGGCCTTTATTATGTTGAGGTATGTTCTCTCTAAACCTACTTTACTGAGGGTGTTTATCATGAGTGGACACTGTACTTTGTCAAATGCTTTTTCTGCATCTATTGAAATCATTATATGTTTCTCATCCTTTCTCTTATTGATGTGATGTATCACATTGATTGCTCTTTGAATATTAGACCACGCTTACACCCTAGGAATCAATCCCACTTGATCGTGGTGAATGAGTTTTTTGATATATTGTTGGATTTATTTTGCTTTTATTTTGTTGAGGATTTTTGCATCTGTGTTCATCAGGCCTGTAGTTCTCTCTTTTAGTGTGCTTTTATCTAGTTTGGGTACCAGGGTAATGCTGACTTTATAGGATGAGTTTGGAAATTTTCCTTCCTCTTCTATTTTTTGGAACAGTTTGAGAAGAATAGGTATTAACTCTTCTTTAAATGTTTGGTAGAATCCACCTATGAAGCCATCTGGTCTTGGACTTTTGTTTTTTGGGAGTTTTTTGATTACTGATTCAATTTCCTTGCTGGTAATCGGTCTGTTCAAATATTCTATTTATTCCTCCTTCAGTTTTATATGTTATATGTTTCTAAGAATTTATCCATTTCTTCTAGGTTGTCCAATTTTTGGCATATGATTTTTCATAATATTCTCTTACAGTTGTTTGCATTTCTGTGGTATTGGCTGTTATTTCTCTGCTTTCATTTGTGATTTTGTTTGAGTCCTTTCTCTCTCTCTGTCTCTCTCTCTCTGTTTTTGTTTTTTTGTTTTTTTTGATTAGTCTGGATAGAAATTTATCAGTTTGTTGATTTTTCAAAGAACTAGCTCCTGGTTTCATTGATCTGTGCTATTGGTTTTTGTTTGTTTTTGTTTTTTAGTTCCATATCGTTTATTTCTACTCTAATCTTTATTATTTTCCTCCTTCTGCTAGTTTTGGGTATTATTTTTCTTTTTCTAGTTCCTTTAGGTATAAGGCTAGGTTGTTTATTTGAGATTTTTCTTGCTTCTTGACGTAGGCCTGTATTGCTATAAACTTCCTCTTAGAACCACTTTTGCTGCATCCCAAGATTTTGGACCATTATGTTTTCATTTTCACTTCTCTCCATGTAATTTTTGATTTCCTCTTTGATTTCTTGGTTGACCCATTCATTATTTAGCAGCATGTTACTTAATCACCATGTATTTGTGCTCTTTCCAAAACTTTTCTTTGTGGTTGATTTCTAATTTCGTATGTTGTGGTAAGAAAAGATACATGCTATGACTTTAATTTTTTTTTATTTGTTGAGAATTATTTTGTGGCTTAATATGTGATCTATTCTGGAGAATGTTCTATGTGCACTTGACAAGAATGTTTATGTGGCAGACCTTTAAACAAGAGTGCCCTCCAAGCACCCTGCCTGTCTTTATTGCTCTATAAAATGGGTGAGCCATTGTCCATTGAACAGAAAAGCCTATTTTAACCCCTTATTCTGTCTAGTAAAAAAAATTGTTGTTCGAGAGCAGCTTCCTTAATTTAGAAATGTAAATTAACTTAATATATGAAATGAGTTTTCTGATTTGATGTTCTCAGAAAAGCAAACTCCAGAGAATGAGTTTGCATATTTAGAAAGATACTCCTAGGGGTGTCTGGGTGGCTCAGTCGGTTAAGCATCCAACTTCGGTGTGGGTCATGATCTCATGGTTCATGAGTTCATGCCCCACATCGGGCTCTGTGCTGACAGCTCAGAGCCTGGAGCGTGCTTCATATTCTGTGCCTCCCTCTCTCTCAGCCCCTCCCCTGCTTGTGCTCTGTTTCTCTCTCTCTCTCAAAAATGAATAAAGATTAAAAAATCTAAAAAAAAGATACTCTTAATTTATAAAAGGAGGCTACCTTTGTTTTACCAAGAATTTACCAATCCCACTTTTGTGAGATGCCGTGTAGTCAAACATTGGCCGTTGGACCTTGAGCATTCAGTGAGTAAGAATCTCATATATACATATTCCTTTTTTTAAATCATAGAGAAGGGGTTCATTTCCTCAGTATACTCATCTGTCTCCCAAAGATGATGATATAAGCCAGATAGTGACATGAGCCATGGATGTGTTGAAGATCTCAGTATGTTATATTCTCAAGAAGATCACGTGGAAAGCTGATATTTGTTTATCTTTATGTATGAAGCTTTGAAGAGGTACAGGAGAGGTGAATAAAGGATTCTCTGATGTCTATGGGAAAATCTTCAATGCTCACACCTTATAGCATATCTAGGTAGCAACTAATAAACAAACACAAAAAGGAGCCCTTTTTCTTATCCTTTGATAATTATCTGTGGCTATTGCTAGAAATTTATTACCCAAAATAATTCTATTGACCAAACTTTGGCCTCTATTTTATTTTTGTAAAGCTTTGCCAATATGTTATAATAATGCCTAGCTTGGAGTATTCGTAGTTTCTTAGTCAAATCAGGGTTTTGAAAGGTACAAATTTTGCCTTTGAAGTATAGACTGATTTAGTTCGTTCTTTCTTGTGACAGTGTAAGAATACAAAGAAAGTCATAAAATTATAGAATTTTTATGAAGAAACCAAAAATCATTGAGATAATATGTAAACTCTTTCAATTTTACCGCTCTCACATAATTATCTTCTTCCCTTTACTTATCCCTAGTCTTTGAGCATGAAGCAACCTCCTTCTTATCAAGACTTACCCTCCCTGTGTGTCCTCTGGCTCATGTCCTTTCCTTCCTCTGGTGCCTTCTTTCATCTGTTGTCCTATATTTTATTCCATATTTTGCTTGTATCATCAATATCTCCCTCTTCACTACCTCCTTCTTCTCAACCTAAAACCATGCTTAGATTTCCTTTCTTAAAACAAAACAAAACAAAACAAAACAAAACAAAACAAAATAAAAGTAACGACAAGGACAATACCTTGATACTTGTCCAGGCTACTCTTATTTTTTTCTCTTAACTACCAGCCTCTCTCTTGCTCTTTGCAATATACTTTGGTGTCCTCTTACTCTACTAAAATCACTGTCTAAAACTCTGCCTGTAATTTCACCTTCTAATTTATTTCTTTTTTAATCTCTTTACAGAATTTTATGTTTTCCAGAGCACCTCATTCTTGACTCTCTGATCTCTTTCTACCCCATTCTATTCTGACGTTACTCCTAGGTACATCTTCTTAACTTTGTACGGAACAAACTACTTCTTTGATCAAAACCCATCCTTGTCTTCCCATTTGTGTAGGAAGTTAGCATTAATTTCCCACCAACCTGGATTCAAATCTTTTGACAGTTTTTTGTCACTCTTTCTTGACTTATCTCTCCTGACATATGTCTTAAAAGCAGGCGAAGAGAGTACTTCTTCCCTTTGTACATGTTAGCAGATTTCTCAGTCTTGTATAATGCCTCTCCTGGAATTCCCTCTTTTAAAATCACACCTGTCAAAACCTTATCCTTTAGTGTGGAGCTATTTCAAATGCTTTCTTCTTTTTGAAGGATTTTCTGATCCCACAAACATGATGTGTCTCTCCTTTCTTTAACCTTCTCTGATCTATTCTTTGATGTCTTATAGAATCTCTTTCTGCTTTGTATTGCAATAATTTAGCTAGTGGTTTCTATTCTTCTATTCTTACAGTGTGGTAGAGATTTTTTGAGAAAAAATACCTCTGGGGGAAAAGAGCTAGAAGGTTATTGCAGACCTACCTTTATTTTCATATCTTCTATGTAAAGAATAGTACTATTGCATTCCATGGGTGTGGGTTGGAAGGAGATAGACAGGCACTAACTTTTCCAAAATCACACACAAGAGGCAGAATTCAAAGCTACCCAGGCCTGGATGAGCAATGGGAGAGAGTTGTAATTCATACCCAGAGACACTAGCTGTACCTGGAGGAAGGCTACCCAAGAGGAACTGGGGTCTTCAGTAGAGGCTGTACTAGGAGGGAGGGAGCCAGGGAATAAATACGAAATTTCTTCCATTTTGCATTTCAATCTGCTGCTGGTATTTCCTGACGTCTAAACCCAGTAGAAGCCAGAGTGCTAGGGAGCTTGTTGAGTCAGTCTCTTGGAGTTTAGAGTGGTGTGTAGAAGGGTATAGCCTGAATCTGAATGGACAGATGGATAATTTCCAGTTTAATAATGGAACTTACAGATAATCTATCTTATCAGTATTGGGCTCAGATGGAATCATAGGGCATTACTTTGCCAATGGCTAAGCAAATAAAACTTTGCATTGGCCTTCTAGGGCCAGAATCAATTATGAAGCTGACAGTAAGCAGACAGGATGGCTGCAGCTAATTCTTGGATCTTATTTTAGGCATTGGTGAAATATGTTATGAGCGGTGAATAGCATCTACTAAAAAGACAATAATTTCCCATTATGATGGGGTGCGACAGATATTTCCATTTGGGGTAGAGTGAAATCATGTACTTGCTTATTGGAAAAAGACTTAGGAAAGAAATCACCACAGCGGTGTTGTCTTGGAGAGACTGTCAGTCTGGAGTTTGCCAGAGGAAATGGAAAGCATGAAGGGTCCCCAGGAAACAAAGTGCTTTTACACTGAGCATAACCAGAGAAGGTTACTTTGTAGGCCAAATTAAGATGTATAATTTAGTGTGTGGAGCCTGCAGAGCTGCTGTATTTTAGTCAAAGCAGAGCGAGCCAATGCTGCTTGAAATAGTCCTGTGAACTCAGCATGGAATTATAGTGTTGGTGTATCTAACCACACTCCACATTGCTTTCCTTGTTATTTTGCTTTTTTTTTTCTCCCAAGACATATAGTTGGGTTTTTTTCCCCCTGGTTTCTCAGATGGAAAATATGCGTGATGATTCAGCACGGCCCTCTGATTTGCTAATGGGTTATTGCACAGAAGTGTTTGCCCTGCTCTGAAGCCTGCCTTTGCCATGGTGCCTGGGAGATTGCTGAGGTTGAAGCTCCTTTACTCAGGGTATACTTTCTTTTTCTTCAAAGAGGAGTTTTGTGGTTTCTCGGCTAGCTAGTAGGTGTCACCAGATAATATTTTGAGTTAGTGAATCGTAAACTTAGAGACTAAATGTCTCATTTCACAAAGGAAAGAAGAAAATACTTGAGGGGTATTTATCCACATACAGCACTGTCAGGGATGCTAAGCTGATGGCTGAATCCTGACAGTCTTTTCTTTGGTTGAGAGATCCCGGGGAAAAGTGTGGATAGTTATTCTGTGCTCCAGAGACAGCCCTGTAAATGTTCATTAACAATAGTGGAGGATGGGGGCGCCTGGGTGGCGCAGTCGGTTAAGCGTCCGACTTCAGCCAGGTCACGATCTTGCGGTCCGTGAGTCCGTGAGTTCGAGCCCCGCGTCAGGCTCTGGGCTGATGGCTCGGAGCCTGGAGCCTGTTTCCGATTCTGTGTCTCCCTCTCTCTCTGCCCCTCCCCCGCTCATGCTGTGTCTCTCTCTGTCCCAAAAATAAATAAAAAACGTTGAAAAAAAAAAAAACAAAACAAACAATAGTGGAGGATGTGCATAACAATTTTGATAAAAGTAATTTCAGGGGCACCTGGGTGGCTCAGTCGGTTAAGCGTCCGACTTGGGCTCAGGTCATGATCTCGTGGTCCCTGAGTTCAAGCCCCGCGTCAGGCTCTGTGCTGACAGCTCGGAGCCTGGAGCCTGTTTCGGATTCTGTGTCTCCCTCTCTCTCTCTCTGACCCTCCCCCGTTCATGCTCTGTCTCTCTCTGTATCAAAAATAAATAAAACATTAAAAAAAATTAAAAAAAATAATTTCAAACTGCAGAAGAGAATGGGGAAATAAGAGTGTCTGAAAATGTGTGTATTCTTTGCAATAATCTATCTTAAATTATTTAGATTTTGGATATCCAAAATTGTAGCAAAGCTAATTCTGAAACTCACTTTCTAATATGAAATAATCTTTTTTTTTCTTCCATAAATTTCCTCTAAGATGCCCTGTGGATGCTAAATTCAGGCAAGTTAGATTGTCTTTGTGCCACTGATGTATCAATACCTGTGCTCTTGTGCATTCACAGGAGAACCTTGTCCTTTTCAAGCAACTCCACGTTATAATTAAAACAATTCACTTCTCAATCCCTACCTTTCATTGCAGAAATGTCTTTTGTTTCATTTTTTTTTGTTAAATGGTAAGGCCTAGAGAGAGAGGTACTACGAGTACCACCCCTATTTGCTTACATGATCATTGGAAACTCAGAAATTATGAACCGATAGCATGAAGAAGCCCCCTTGCACCTGGATTTGGACCCACAGAACCTGGTAGAAGAGTATTTTATCTTGGAAACAAGGTACAACTTTACAACATTGTTTTAAAGTTTAGAATTCCAAGAATGGGATGCTTTTCTTTTATAGTTGGTAGGGACTTACTTTGCTATGTATCCTGCCACAAGCCACATGACCAATGTTGCAGATCTACAACCCCAAAGTCACCCCTTTTATCTTCTACACTGTATCACCTGATCTTTAGTTGAAAGGTTCATCATAGTACAACACCATGGCTATGACTTTCACTGTTTTTGCCCTTTCCTCTGCAAAAGAAAATGTAGCAATAGAGGGAAAATGCAACAGGTCTTTAAGAAGAGATGATACGTGAGAATGAAGCGAAGAATTTAAAGATGTAACTGGGTATGTGACTCCTGTTATTGTCAAGGAAGGGAGGAAGAAAGGCTTGCTTATGTTATGGAAGCTGTCTGGTGTAATCTAACACTAGTGTCTGAGACATGGGTTCTGGTCTCAGTTTGGCAACACTGATTGAAAGATGTTAGAGCTAGGGTTTACAGACCTATAATAAAAGCATAGTAAGAAGTTAAATCACTGAATCTTAATTTCTGTAGCTACAAAATATGGAGAATTATCTTACCACCCAATCTTTTTCAGCTTTGCGTAGTCTTGTTTCCCTCCATTTAGCCCTTAAATAGCTGTGTTTCCAGTACTCTGTTCTACAACCTTTGTTTTTGTTTTGTTTGTTTTTGTTTTTGTTTTGGTCTGTCTAAAACTGTGTAGTTTTCTTGAGTAAATTTCATCCAAGCCAGTGACCTTAAGTGCATACCATACAGGTTATGACAATCTTTGTTTTTTAATTTATTTTTTATTAAGTTCTTTAAAGTTTATTTATTTTGAGACAGAGACAGCATAGTGGGGGAAGGGCAGAGATAGAGCGGGGGAGAGAGAGAGAGAATCCCAAGCAGGCTCCGCACTGTCAGCACAGAGCCTGATGCGGGGCTTGAACTCATGAAACCATGAGATCATGACCTGAGCCGAAACTGAGAGTCAGACACTCAACTGCCTGAGCCACCCAGGCACCCTGACAATCTTTTGTTTTTTAGTGGTGTGTGTAGACCATTTACATTTAATGTTAATTGTTGATACGTTTAGATTTAGGTTTACCCAGGCACCCTGACAATCTTTTTTTTTTAATGGTGTGTGTAGACCATTGACATTTAATGTTAATTGTTGATATGTTTAAATTTAGGTTTACCATTTTATTATTTACTTATGTTTGTTGCCTCTTTTTTGGTTCCTGTCTTTTGTTTCCCCTTTCTGGTTTTCTTTTGAGTTATTTGAATGTTTTTTTGTTATTCCATTTTAATATATCAATTGTATTTTTCATTATATCTCTTTTAGTGGTTGCTCTAGGGACTAAATATGCATGCCTAACTCTTCACAGTGTAGTCAGAATTAAATTACCATTATACTTTACCGCATCTCCTTAATGTTGTAGCTGTCTCGTGTATTATATGTACATATATTGCAACCCCACTGAAAATGTAATATTTTTTGTTTTCAACTGTTAAACATTGTTTAAAGAACTCAAGAGAGGAATAATACTATATTTACACAGATATTACTATTTCTGTTGCCTTTTCTTCTTTCTTGATGTTACAAGTTTCTTACTTTTTTCATTCTCTCTGAAAAGCTTCCTTTAGCAATTCTTTTAGAGCAGGTCTGCTGGCAACTAACTCTATCTTCGTCTGAGAATGTCTTTATTTCACTATCATTTTTGAGGACTATTTTAGCTGTATATAAAATTCTGGCTTAACACATCTTTTCTTTTAGCACTTTGAAATGGTGTTCCACTTTCCCTTTCTCTGAGTACTCTCAGTCCTCCTGGCACTTGTGGGTTGACCAGATGTGTGCATTTTTTTTAACCTTCATTTTTATCACTCTTTATCTGTCTTCCTCAAGGAGGTTCTGTTACAAAACTCTTTTCTCCTTTCTCTCTTCTGCCACTCAAAATGTACTTTTCTGTAGTTTTTTCTTATTTAGAACTAGTTATAAAGTATCTGAGGAAAATAATTCCCAAAGGATATCAATGATGAATAAGTGGTTACTGTGTTACCCTTTCCCAGGGGGAATGTCGTTTAGCCACGGAAGTCTTGAAGACTAGGAAATGCTTGTTTTGTTGTATTACAATGTGAAGTGTTGTAATACAGAATTCTAAGCTCCATATTTCTTGGTCTGGGGGAGAGGAGGACGTTAGCCACAAAGACATTCCTGGTATTCCTCAGATCTCCGGAGAGAACAGCTACCTTCACTGCTTATGTGACTTTTCAGCTCCATTTTTTGGTAAAGACATGGAAAGTCCATACAAGGCCAGCAGTAGCATATAGATATTTGCTTTTTGTCTGTCCTTCCATTTGGCCTTAAATGGGCAAGAAGTTGGGAAAATGACAAACAGTCTTGATTAAGACCCCTGAATTAATTAAATTTCAAACTTAAAAATTTTCGCTTTTAACTGTTTTGGCAAAGATATGTGAGTTGTATTCAGGAAAGACTCCAAATTTGTGGCCTAATACCTTTCCCTTATACTGGTTTAAGTGAAATAGATAATTAATCTCAAATGTTAACAAGTACTTTTTGGAGATAAAAAACGTTGACTCATTTTTGCAAATATTGCAAACACAAGTTCTTAAAATGTCTATGTTTTCTAAGGATCTCAAAGTCCCTTTTCTGTGGGATTTCTGGGAGGTCAATTAGCTGTGTTTAATAGAAAAACACAAACTGAAGCCTAGAGAAGTTGACAGACCTGCTCTAGGGTATATTGTGATTTCCCTTGTGGGGAAAAGGAACTTTTGTCTTAGGGCTGAAATTAGAGCGCTCTCCCAACCCTCGGCTGTAGAAAAACTCTGGTCCAGGGTGGGATGGGAGTGGGGAAGAGGTTGCAGTCAGCTTTCTGGCTGGTGTGAGTTGAGTTGGTTGAGGCCAGCCAGAGAGGAAGGGTAGGTCATGACTATGCTTTGATTGATGTTGGCTTGTGATTTATACAGTCTGTTACACAAGCTGTTTTCTTCCCCTGTTCTTCTACCAGGCAGTCTTGTTGCTGGAGATGATTGTCAGCTGCTTTCCCTGCCTAGCCACCATCACATGCCCTACCACCGGAGCCTGGGAAGCCTGACCACAGACCAGCATCTCCAAGGCATGAATAATTAGGTAGGCATAATGGAAGGCACTCACTGCACCCTCCAATTGCGTAAGCCCATTACTGAAGTCTGCTACATCAGCTTCTATCTTCCAAGGGGGGAAGTCAGAGGATTTTCATACAAGGGCACTGTAACTCTAGACAGATCCAATAAAGGGTTTCATAACTGCTACCAAGTCAGGGAGGGGTCAGACGTCATCAGCCTCAGCCTGCAGCCGAATGAACATCCAGGCGACATATTTTTCAAGCAAACTCCCACAAAAGACATTTTAACTGAGCTGTACAAACTCACAGCAGAGAGGGAGAGACTTCTGGCCAATCTGCTGAGCTCAGACCACATCCTGGGGATTACGATGGGGAGCCAGGAGGGGAAACTACCGGAGCTGTCCGTGAGCCTGGCCCCTGAGGACGACTGTTTCCAGAGTGCTGGTGACTGGTCGGGTGAGCCCCCCGTGGGCTGTCTCAATAAGAGGAGCGCCCATGGGAACAAAAAGCCCCGGAGGTTTGGTGGAAGGAGAGGAAGCTTTCAGGTGCTTCCACAGAAGAGGACCAGAAGAAAAGGGCGTGGGGGCCAGGAATCGGCTCCTCAGATGGGGAAGGACCAAATCTGTTCCAGTAACTCCCTTCCTATTTCTCGAACAAGGCGTAATCTTTGGCTTCTAGAGGAGAAAGGCAACTTGCTCCCAAGTGGGGCGTTCACGTCTACCGTACAGTGGAGAGGGAGCTGTCCCCCAGAGATCCCCAGTGTACTGGATGCCAGTGGGAGCTTCAGGAAGACTTCTGAGGGCACTGGGTTTGGAAGAGGAGGGCTGCCCCCTGACTGCAGCTCCACAGAGCCAGGAGATGATAGTGGTGCTAGAGTGCCAAAGAGGGGCCCACGCAGGCTGGCGCACCAGCAAACAGATTTGTCTGAACGTCATGAGGACCCTGAGCAACATCCAGAGGCAGAAAAGGGCCGGAGGGAGAAGTCTGGTGAGCGTACATGCGGGAAGAAGCCTATTTCCAAAGTGGTGGCCAAAGTCCAGGACCTGTCCACTCAGGTGCAAAGAGTAGTTAAAACACATCTTGAGAGTGAGGAAAGCGTTGCCATTTGCCCAGCAGCCCAAGCTGAGTTTATACCCAGAGCGGACTTGTTCACCCTCCCTGGAGCCGAGGCCGGGCCTCAGGGTTGCAGGTGGCCGGGCACGGAGCAGCACGGAGACAGGTCATTGCAGGCATCAGACAGGGAACATATCCCAGCCAGCGCCGAGGGGGCTGTGAACAAGGTCCTGCTGAAGGTGATAGAGAGTGAAAAGGTAGATGAAGCCACCGAGGGGAAAAGGCTGGGCTTCCCCCTGAGCATGCCAGCCACCCACACCCTCCCAGAAACCAGAAGCAAGAGGAAAGCTAGGATGCCTCTGAAGGGTCACAAAACCTTGTTTCTGGATCCGCCCCCCAGTGTAGGCCCTGACTGGTCACAACCCGGAGGCGATGAGAAGAGACCGTCCCCCCCAGCCCTGGCAGCCCTCAGCATGCCGCTGAATAATTCATCCTCTCAGTCCTGTGCATACACACGGATGTCACCTGTTCCCTCGCCTCCTTCTCCAAGGCTTCCCAGCCCTCGGCAGCATCACAGGGTCCTCCAGCTCCCTCCGCTGCCTGGTGAGAGGGAAGCGGCTCCCGATGACTCTCCTGGCAGAAAGAGCAGTACTTTCTCTGGGTCCTCCTCTGCTGACACCTTGGAGCCACCAACCTCTGCAAAGGTCACGGAGACCAAAGGAGCCAGCTCGACCTCCCTTGGAGCAGGCCAACCTCGCTTGGCATCTGGGGAACCTTTGGAAAAGAGCTTGGGGCCCAGAAAGACCACAGCTCGGCCCCAGTACCAGTCACCTCCAGGTAAGTCCCCGTGTGAGATACTTTGCATCTGTTCTTTGGCGGCTCACAAACTATAATCTGCTCATGCTCTTTAGAGCCTGGCTACTTAACCAGGTGTGTGAGTTCACGTTGAGGCAAGAGAAGCGGGAGTGACCTAGGAGAGTGTGGAGACGGTGTAGATGGTGCTGACTTACAGGGTCAGGGGTCTAAGTGGCTCCCAGGAGCAATACTTTGTAAACATTTTTGAAAAATACTTTATTTTGGCATATTCTAAAGCTGCCTCCATCGTTGCTTACCTCAGGACTCTCAAAGGAAACAGGGACTAGCAGAAAGAAGTAGCGACTTGTCTCTGCCTTTGATGCCTCCGCTGGGTAATTGGCCCCTTGACCTAAATTCTGCTGTTCATGCTGCTGGAGTAGCTCGGGTTTGTTGGGATTCCCTAAGCAGAAGGGGGAAAGCGCGACGTGTCTGTTGTTACAGGTTTTTCGTTTTTGTTTTTTAATAATCAGTTTTATAAGCATCATTACTTTATGACAAAGACTTTCTTTTTATACTAGAAGAGGGATGAATTCAGTCTCTCCTGTTGAAGAAACTTGGTTCTGATTTTCTTTCTTTGTTTCCTTTAACTCTTCATTTCCCAAATGGGTATGAAGTAATGTGTATTCTATTTTACTTATGGCCTATTTTACTGTTATGTTTTACTTGTGGGTCCTAAAGAGCTAATCTGGCTTATGTGTTTAATGTGATTTAAAATTTTACATGAAAATAATTTTAAGGGTTCTATAAAGCAGATTCAATAAGACCGAAAAAGACCGTGTATAAAAAGCGCCTCTCCAGTATTCCTTACATTTATTTGTCCAGGCCAACGTGGCCAGGGGCTCAGGGTTTCATATGCCGCTGTGCAGGTGACGGAGTCTTTTCGAGGGGGGGGGGTCCTCCCACAGCATGTGGTCATTGCTTTGTCCGGGGAATGGGTCGTAATACGATATATGGTCTCTTCGAGGTTAGAGAAAACCTCATGCACAATTTTTGAGATAAAAATGTCCATCTAGGAAAGAGGAATTTCAACAGCTTTCTGTTTGTCTGACTCTTGACATTTTAAAAATTTCTCTAAGTCATTGATCCAGGCGTGGTTCTTTATGAACATGGGGTAAATGCGTTTGATCTTGTGTCTGTGATATATTGATCTTATTTTGAGAAGACTCGTTGCTTTCGTGACATAACTAATATGCTTCACCAGGAAAGCCGTATAGAATTACAGATTTTATATCATGTATCATAGAACCCTAATGATGAGAATTCTCTCTCTGTACGGATGCTGGAGCCTTTGAAATTCTTGGAAAGGGAAGTCTGTGCAGTTATTAGATGAGTGACTTCTGGAGGCTTGGGTGTGAAATAGCTGCTTCGACTCTAAAGATTCTTTTCAAGAAATCACACCAAATTCTAGGATTGTGTGCGTCCCTCATCCAGAAACTGGGCATATTTAACGTTGAGCTTCAGTAAATCTTTTTTTCCTGATTAAGAATTACCCTTTTATTTTGTTGCCGACTTTCTGTATGAAAAATATTATAACAGCTCTGTTGTATCTGTGTCAAGGCAGGCACACGGTTTCTATGGTGACTGACCATAAACCCACTGAGGGGTAAGTTCAGTGGGTGGTCACACTCTCCCTTGGCCTCTCTATACAATTGCTCAGAACCATATCCTTTACTTTGGCCCCAGCCTTCCATAGCACTTTAGGAGCCAGTCCTTAGAATCATTACAATGTTCTTTTAACCTTATAAAAGAAGGAATTGGAAAGAAGGAGGATAGGAGTGGGAGAGACTGCTTCTTCCGGTATGGGTGACTTCCCTTCTGCTGGGACCTTCCTCTGAGGCCTCCAAATATTGTCTCTTGCTGTCATCCCTGGGAGGGAGTTCTTCAGATAGTGGGTCTTTGATTTATATCCTATGGTCCTGTGACCTTCTCCCTCGAATTCCCCTTTTATGTGGTCATGAGTTCTCTTCATATTCTGGGTCCTTCAGTGACTTTCGGCTGCCCGTGGGTCCATATATGGGAGAATTTTCCTGCTTCCAGCTGCCTTTCACTTTATTTCCCCTGTCACTCTTTCCCAGCAGAGGCCTCAGACAGTCCCCAGCAGCCCTGATGGTGGGTGGAGGGGGCAAGGGGGTGTAATTCATTTACTATCACTGCACCGTGGCCCTTTATCTGAGTCGAACTCCCACCTGTCTCCCATGTTAGCTATTAACCAGGTTGAGTTTATGGTCTGTGGACATTTATTTCCTGTGGAAATCACATCTAGGTATTTTATTGAAGTGATGTGATTAAGATTATTGAAAGCTCTCATTAACTGCTCAAGTAAGAGATTAAGTCTGGCAAAAGTAATCAGATCTGTTTCCAGTTGGAGGACTCTTTAGTGTTATGGGCATGTAGTAATTCTCAGAAAAGAGTGAAATCTGCTTCTCCTTCTCACAGGACTAAGAGTTAAAGCCAGTATTACCATCCACAGAGGAAATAGCATGAAGGTGTCACAAAGGCTACTGGTCCACCTCCTATTTGCTTTGCAGTTTTCTTAATTCTTCATTCCAAGGGCTATACACAGGGATTTCTTGTCTGGTGGTGATATGATCAAATAGAGAATATACTAACAATGAACGGTGGCCAGATTTGTCTTCTTATGCCCTCCCCTCAACAGACACATTGCCTTCTCCCCACTCTCCCTTTGGGATTGGTTTTATAGTATTTTATTTTGGGATGCAAACTGCTGCCGAGTGTTCCCAAGCCTTTGTGGAATGGGGTATTTTCTCAAACCTAGAGGGACTCTAGTGGTGCTAACCTACACAGTGGTATCCTTGAGGCTGGGATTCATTTCTGTTTTGATGGCTTTCTTTCTACCTTTGATCTGAAATAGACCCTTTTTAATGCCAGAAGAATCACATGGAATTTGGCTCACCACACTTAGGAAAACGCCCCGGATTTCTGTGTGCTCCTTGGCAACCTCATGATCTTTGTCCCCTGATTGAAGTCACTGAGGCGGTGGTAGAAGTAGATGCCCCAGGCGTAGTTCTGCTTGAAATTGTGAGTCACTTGATCGATTCTGGGGCCCATCAAAAGACATAGTTCATGTCAACTGATTAGGAGTTGAGAAGAACACTTGGAATAGTTGTTTTGATATCTGATGCTACTTTCAAAACTTCTGTCTCTGTAAGTGTTTTTTACAAGGAGTGGATAGAAATTCTTCCACAATAATTCTAAGGTTTGATACAGTTCCAGTAAAAACGTAAAGACACTTCATAACATTAATGGGCATATGCAACCATTTAAGATCACTGCAGAAAGCATATAGTGCACAGAAAGTTATCTGTAATTCATGTTAAGAGAGCAAATAAGATTCAGAAATTACATATATCATATCATATCCGTATAAAACAAATATAAGAATTAAACAAGAAACACATTGCTATATACTTTTAAGAAAGTAAGGGGGTGGCGTTTGAAACTATAGGTAACTTTGACCTAGCAACCCTACATTTTGGAATTTGGTTTACATAAATAGATGCACTAGTAAACATAGATGCATAAGGGTGTTTACCGTAGTATTGTTTGTGGTGGCAAAAATAGCTGAAAAAATTTGAATGTCCATCAGTAGAGAAATGGGTAAATAAATTCTAGTACATTTCTACTGTATAGTATTATGAGGCTGTTCAAAGTGTTGAACTAGATCTGTATCTATCTAGCAAGTTGCAAGGTAATGTGTAGCATGCTTGCAGTTTTTGTAAAGGCAAGTATCACCCCTCTCCACATATGAGTGAATACATGTTTGGTATGAGCTTGAATATCATGGAGACGGGTGTAGAAAAAGATTGACCAGGCTATTCACATTCTTTATCTGGGGGAAAAGCATGGTGAAGGTGGGGAATGAGGTAAAGGGGAAGGATCCAGAAGCATTGGGGAAGAGAATAAATTCTTTTCTTTTCTTTTAATTTTTTTGTTTTTTAACGTTTAGTTATTTTTGAGAGACAGAGAAAGACAGCACGAGCCAGGGAGGGCCAAAGAGAGAGGGATACACAAAATCTGAAGCAGGCTCCAGGCTCTCAGCTATCAGCACAGAGCCCAATGTGGGGCTTTAACCCACGAACCATGAGATCCTGACCCGAGCTGAAGTCAGGCACTTAGCCGACTGAATCACCCAGGTGCCCATGTAACTTTTCTTTGTATATTTTTACATTACATCACTGGTTACAGTAGATGTATCACTTTTATGGCTTGTAAAGAGTGATTGAAATACTTTTAAAATGGTTGTCTTTTATTTATTGAAGTATGGTGGACATATATGTTATATTAGTTTCAGGTGTACAACATAGTGATTAGAAATTCTAGACATTATGCAATACTCAGCAGTGTAAGCACAGTTACCGTCTGCTGCCATACAACATTATTATAATATTATTGACTATATTCCTTATGCTGTACTTTTTATCCTCATGACTTACATATTTTATAACTTTAAGTTTGTGCCTCTTAATCCCCTTCCCCTATTTCATCATATACCTTCTCCTTTTACACAGTGATTTAACTACCTTCTAAAGAGATGGCTCAGTCGGTTAAGCATCTGTCTGTGGCTCAGATCATCTCACGGTTCATGAGTTCGAGCCCTGCATTGGGCTCTCTGCTGTAATCACAGAGCTGGCTTCAGATCCTCTGAAGCCCCTCTCTGCCCCTCTCTGTCTCTCTGCCCCTCCCTCTCTCTCTGCTCCTCCCCTGCTAATGCTCTCTCTCTCTTTCTCTCAAAAATAAATACTAAAAAAATTTTAACTACTTTTTAAAGAGAGAACAAATGCACCTAGCATGATTACATATGTGTGTAGTAGGATTATAACTAAAGTACCCTTTCCCGTATTTTCCCCATATCCTTTAATAGGGCGAGAAGCTCAGCACTGAGATTACTTTGCTACTCAGGGAAATGCAGTTTGCTAGTGAGCTGGGAAAGCTGTGCCCACAGAGGACTAGTCTGGCAGGGAGGATTAGGACGGGATGGAGCATTATCCAGAAACCAAGAGAAGAAGGAACTTTATAAAGGCTCCTGCTAGAAAAGGTCCTGATAGGGAATAGATACCCCCGGGCCTGAGGTTGCGAGCAAGGGAAGCAGTGGTCACTGGAACCCAAAGAGGGGAGCTTCACAGAGGGGATCACATGGCAGCAGCAGTGGCCTCTGGTAGAGGCACCTTGCAGAGAGGAAGTTGTGGAAATGAATATCCTGGCCATTCTCTCCTTTGATCTTCTGCATGGACACCTCTAACTGAATCAGCCAGAAGGCAGAGTGTAAGGGAGCCGATGGATGTGGTCTGCAAGGTCAGCCTTCCAGGGCTAGGAGCAGGTGGAGAAGGGCGGAGAGTGGATCTGGAGGGGCAAAAGGAAGACAAGATGATGCAGATAGGTGAAGACCAAGAAATGCAGGAAGACAGAATGGTATTTTAAATGAGCAACACGGTAATGAAGGCTGTATGGTGGATGTTTTGGTACAAAGCAGCGGTTATCTTGGTAATAAATGATAATTGCACCTTTCATTTCTTTGTCATATGACCTTCATACCTCTAAATTTAAGTACGTTGACTGTTTTATTGTGAAAAATTCAAAAATAGAGGAAGTAAAAGAATTAGAAGATCTTGTGATACAGGTTTCAGTCCATGGATTTAGAAAAACTTATCTGTTTTTTAAAAACGAAGCTCTCATACTTAACAATGATTGATATCACATTGTGTTTGCTTGCTTTTTGTGAAAAGCACAAAAAGAATTTAAAAATATCTGTCTTAATTATTGCAAATTAAGAATAGCTCATTAGCATATGAAATATGAAGTAGATTTTCTACCAATGAACAATTTGTATTTTGAAGTGAATTTCCATGTAAAATAAATGATGGGTGTTTCTCTCATTCAAATCCTGTTTTTCAAAAGACAGGATGTTTCAGAAGCCAGGACCAGGACCAAGATTTAATGTTTTAAAATCCTGAGCCAGCTCTATGTATGTGAATTTTTCCCAGATTAATATCCAATTGTGTTTTGAGGATAGCACCTTCTATTGAATTGTTTTTCACCTGTTTCTTTTCTATTCATGGATTTGGAGCACAAGATTTAAGGCCAGGGTGGCAGTCTGCAGTCCCCAGCCACACACATCCATCTAATGTAATTCTAAAGACACGTAGAAATGACAGAATTAGTTCTGTGATTAGAAGTAAGAGCCATGAAAAATCTAAAAGAGAAAACCATTTTTTAGAATAGATACTTTTTTTTTTGTCACATAATTCAACCATTCAGCTTCATAGCATTATTGGTTAGGACATTAAAAAAACAACAACAAGCTTTTAAGGTGGTAATTGTATCAAAAGCGTTTTATCAAATTGATAAAGCAAAGTACTGAATTTCAAAGGTGTCTGTTTTGTTTTATTCCTCATGGACTCTTCTGGGAGAGATTCCTTTCTGAAAACAGTAGACACCTCCTGGGCCTACTTTCTTCCTCTTGGTAGCTCCATCAGGTAAATGATTGCTACTGCCTACTTTACTTTATCTTCTTTCTGATCACTTACAAGAACAGTGACTCCCATTAGATAGTTCTTAAATACTGATGCAACCATATTACTTAGTAAATTTTTGTGGCCTCTGGGCTGTGATATTAGGCCATACCATCCTCCTAGAGTTTCTCTGTGTGCCCTGGTAGCTCAGCCTCCTGCTGTGGCATGTTCTGGAGTTTCTTCACTCTTAACAGGAGGCTCTTCAAGCTTTTCCCACAGTCATGGATTGTTCCAGTATGTGGACCCAGATGCTTTCTATATGCCCCAGAGCCTTACAGGAAAGAACTGGAAAGTAGGTTAGAATTGGGATTCACACATGTATAGGATATAGAGGGACTGTGGGGTCCTTAAAGGATATTGAGCAATAGAGAAGAACAACAGACAGTGGAAGGAGAAGAAGCATCATGAGAGAATAAGTCTGGGCCCAAACTGTGTGCATAGACGTTTCCTCCTCTTCCTACAAACGCCCCCATACACCAGGGGGAAGGGGCTCTGGCATGAAGGGGAGGAGTAACTTTGTCATGAGAAGCCCAGCGGTCTTGCAGTGAGTGTGGAGGAGCTGTTCAAGAGAGGCAGGAACTTTCCTGCTGAGCCAGCTTCAATAGTCTGGAAGAGGTTGTTAGAAACCCAAGGGCAGAGAGTGACAGAGCCACAGAGCAGAGGGTGGCAGGAGCGGCCAGGCCCTTGAGCACGGAGACCTTGTGAGACCAGCGGAGGCCATAGCTGATGAGGAAGAGCCTGAGGAAAGACTGGATTTCACACTAAGCAAGTGAGTGGGGGCTTTTGACATTGAGGTTCAGATTTTCGTGACTCACGTGACATAGTTTTATCCACGATGAGGCAGTAAGTTGGATCATCTGGGTTTCATGTATGTTCCCTAAAATGTTATGATACATGTTTTTTGCTTGTTTGTTTTAAATCCAAGTTAAAGTTTTGAGGTTGAATTTTGCACTTGGAGGGAGAACCCAAAAATAATCCTGTGGTTGATTAAAGCTGTTGTTTTCCAAGTTAGCCCAGAGGAATTGCGGAGAGAGTAAATAACATGTACAGCTTGAGCATGAGCATAGTCTCTCCAGGATTCAGACATAGGTCTAGGCATGCCTGGGTAATTAGATGGTTAGAGCTGTCAAGAGGCTTTAGCTTGAGTGCTCAGAGGACGGTCACAGGGCAGGGCTCATCCTAAGGAAAGCAAGATTTGAGGCACACGAGCACGATACCCGCCTCAGGGGGTGGGGCAACACCAAAAATAGCATAACGTAAGTCCTGTAGATTCTCCGCTGACCCAGCCCCCTGGACTCATGCCTGGGTTGTAGGGAGAGAGGGAACTACAAGAAAAAAGCACTGTGAAAATTGAAAGGGAAAGTTTACTAAAATTACCTTAAGATGTTAAAGGCAGGCTCTACACAAAAGAGTGTAACAAACTTGTGGATGAAGGGTCCCTACTCCAGGTGCTGTTGGAGCATGCACAGCATGACAGGGAACAACAACAACAACAACAAAAAGGCCTCCTCAAGGACAGGAAAGGTGTCACATTCATCATTATTTACCTGGAATCAGGTTCAATAACTGACACATGGAATGGATTCAATGAATGTTTTTGTTGAAAGAAAAAGGAAGAGTGAGTTAGAGCTGGTGAATGATGAGAAAACAAGATTTGCAAACTGGTAACAGGGACAAATTTGTCCCATTTGTCTTATGCTAAACAGAATGGAAATGGTTTCATACCATATTAGGTGATTACTATCATAGTATTTTGGTAGATGATGCTTTATTTTTAAAGCAACATTAAAACTATTAATCTCTGCATAGATTTAGGAATCAGAACATACCCAGAGGATGGGAATGAAATTAAATTTGTGAAACACTTCACAAAGCCAAGTGTTTTTGTGAACAAAAAACCTCTTAATTGGAATAACTTTACAACATGATTGATTTTACTGGAACAGACCTTTTTTAAATATTAAAATGAGACTTACTTTACTCCCGAAGCCAGTTACTGAAGGATAGTCAAGTGATTCAATTTGAAATGGAAACCAGAGATGGCTTACGGTTTCATGTATTTTGCTGGTCACAGATTAACCATGTTGTGTTATGTGTGAACAAAGACCAGCACATTTTCACCAAGGTACACTTTACCACCCAACATGCTGGTGAAATAGAAGGCTGGGCATGTTCTCATAACTCTTCTGAGCTGTGATTCATAGGGTCCCTAAATGGCCCACTTGCCGGGTGCTTGACACCCACCATTGAAGTTTGCCTTCTGTGCGAAAGAAAGCAATGTTGCTAGAATGGTTGTGTGTTATGCCAATATAATTTGAGGCTGCGTGATTGATTTCCAAAAGCTACACACAAAACTAAGTCATATCAGTTTGCCCATAAGGCTCCTGTTATTACCTAGAAGAGCAGAATCCTTAAAGAATGGGTTATGGGGCAGAGTTCTAAGAGTGGAAGCAGAAGTCAAGACCCAGAAAGGAATGGGCAGACATGGCATGAGAAGTTGAGGCCCCCAAACCAGGACAGCAGTATGGTAATATCAGGGACCTCAGTTACATCTGAAAATTCCTTTGCCTTTGTCATACAACTTAACTGAATCGTGGACGTGCCATGCCATCATCTTCACCAGGTTCTGCCCTGCTCACTCAAGGAGAGGGGATCATTGCAGGCATGTCCCCCAGGGAACAAGAATCTAGGAGACTATTTTGGAACTCTGCCTACCACAGTATCCTTCCATTATCTAGAATTTTCTTTTCCTTTTCTGGTCTTGTCTTTTGCTTCTGCTGTCAGAACCCTGTGCCTACAACTTTCCCTAATGTAACACAATCTGTATACACAATGGGCTTTTGATTTCCATTTCTGGATCATATATCGTCCTACACTGGTTAAGAGGGTGTGTGCCAAAGTTGAACATTTTATTGTCAAACCCTAGTTCTGCTACCTACTAGAAGATTGACAACGGCCTCAGTTTCCTCATCAAAAGGGGAGTGATGGTAGTATCCACAGAGTAGATAGTATAATAACTACTTGTGGCATGTTGTAAGGGTTGAGTGATATGCTATGCTTAAAGGGCTTGGCACAATGTCTAGCACATAATTCTCCAAAAATGTTCAGATATTATTAGTGTATCCTGTCTCAATGTTTGTATTCATATATGATTTCTCTACATGGGATACCCTAATAAATTGGTAGGCACCCTTCAAAATCCATCTTAACCTTGCGTGTGCAAAATGTCAACATCTGTGTAATGTCGGGAAGCTGAGGTATATAAGGAACTCTATTTGTAACTTCTGTAAATCTAAAATTGTTTCAAAATAAATAGGTTTTTTTTAAAGTCCTAAGTGTTGTCTCCATTATAAAGCCTTTTGATTCCCCTCATTGTGGAGTGAACACTTTCATTCTACTCTCAGGAAGCTTTACATATGGTGTTTATCACATTGCATCATGATTGTTTGTTTACATGTCTGTCTAGAATATAAAGTGCATGGATGCAGGGACTAACTTTATTCATCTTTCTGTCTCTAATATATAGAGACATGTCTGATATAGCTTACCAGCATATGTTATGTAAATGCTGGCTCAATAACTAATTGTTGAATGAATTTTTTTTTTTTTAATTTTTTTATTTTTTTTTATTTTATTTATTTTTTTTTTGAATGAATTTTTATCTTTCATGCACAAGAGATTTATCAATAGCCAAATGATATGTGATTATAGGAACCAGTGGGAGGGTCAGGGTGGTACAGAACAGCAGTTTTCAAAGTGTGGTCCCTGGACAAGCAGCATTATTAGCCATACGTGGAGACTTGTTAAAATGCTGTTTCTCAGGCCCCATCCCCCAGATCTATTGAATCAGAAATTCTGGGGGTAGGGGACAAGGTGTCTATGCTTAACCACTTTCATGGAAACTAAGATTGAAAACATAAACAATTATACTAATGTATAGCTATGTTACATGAATTTAGAATCTTTTAAGTACAAATATTTTATTAGAGCAAAATGACATAGATGAATTATCCTCAAGAAATAATTGAATTTAGGGGCTCCTGGGTGGCTCAGTCGGTTGAACATCTGACTTTGGCTCAGCTCATGATCTCATGGTCTGTGGGTTCAAGCCCCGCATCAGGCTCTGTGCTGACAGCTCAGAGCCTGGAGCCTGCTTCAGGTTCTGTGTCTCCCTCTCTTCTCCTCCCCCACTTGTGTTCTATCAAAAATAAATAAACATTAAAAATTTTTTTAAAGAAATAATTGAATATCCACTTAGCCATATTTGTGATGATTTTGAATATTACAGAACTTACCAGATATAAGGATCTATGCACCTGTAAACATGTACAAGTTTTAAAATTTTGTTAGCCTTCTGCCAACCAATTATTGTGCATTGCTTTAATACAGGAAAGTAGAGGCTATTCTTGAATATTTTCCTGTTTAACATTTGTTGCTGTGATCACTTTTTTTTTTTTTTTTTTACTGTTAATCATATTAACCATCCTGGCATCAACACAGATGTCTTCAAATATCTGCCAAGGCCTGCCAAGTGCCAGCTGCTGCCATGTGGTCCAAGGTGCTACTTCTCCAAATCGTAGTTAAGTGTCCATTAGGCTTTCAGTACGTCGCTTTTATAATCAGTTCCATGTTATCAGCAAATACTGGTGGAGTCATAGGATTTTGACTAAGTAATTAAAATATTACAATCACACATCTGCAGCTTTATTCTAAAAAGCAGTGCTACTATTTTGTTATCCTCTTTCCAATTCTTTAAGAACAAGTGTCTTGGAAAATCATATGCTAATATGTGACTAATCTCACCAAAAGCCTGAGTCAAGAAAGCATTTGCCTCTTTGCCACAGAAGTTGTTATTTGTTAGCCTCTGTGTTATTGGAGAAAAATCACTTCCTATGTCCTTTGGGTAGTATTTTACTTTCAGAGATATGGAGGCTGCCCTTTTAGAACTCACCTGCATTTTGAAACTTCAGTTTTCTTCCTTTTCATGTGAAACAGACCATTCTTTTTTTTAAATTTTTATTTAATTTATTTTTTTAATTTACATCCAAGTTTGTTAGCATGTAGTACAACAATGATTTCAGGAGTAGATTCCTTAATGCCCCTTACCCACTTAGCCCATCCCCCCTCCCACACCCCTCCAATAACCCTCTGTTTGTTCTCCATACTTAAGAGTCTGTTATGTTTTTGTCTCCCACCCTGCTTTTATATTATTTTTACTTCCCTTCCCTTATGTTCATCTATTTTGTATCTTAAAGTCCTCATATGAGTGAAGTCATATGATATTTGTCTTTCTCTGACTAATTTCGCTTAGCATACTACTATCTAGGTCTATCCACGTAGTTGCAAATGGCAAGATTTCATTCTTTTTGATTGCCAAGTAATACTCCATTGTGTATATTCAGCACATCTTCTATATCCATTATTCATCAGTCGATGGACATTTGGGCTCGCTCCATAGTTTGGTTATTGTTGATAATGCTGCTATAAACATTGGAGTGCATGTACCTTTTTGAATCTATATTTTTGTATCCTTTGGATAAATATCTAGTAGTGTAATTGCTGGGTCATAGGGTAGTTCTATTTTTAATTTTTTGAGGAACCTCCATACTGTTTTCCAGAATGGCTGCACCAGCTTGCATTCCTACCAACAATGCAAAAGAGATCCTCTTTCTCTGCATCCTTGCGAACATCTGTTGTTGCCTGAGTTGTTAATGTTAGCCATTCTGAGGGGTGTAAGGTGGTATCTCATTGTGGTTTTGATTTGTATTTTCCTTGAGCATTTTTTCATGTGTTGGTTGGCCATCTGGATGTCCTCTTTGGAAAAGTGTCTATTCATGTCTTTGCCCATTTCTTCACTGGATTATTTGTGTTTTGGGTGTTGAGTTTGATCAGTTCTTTATAGATTTTGGATACTAATCCTTTATCTGATATGTCATTTGCAAATACCTTCTCCCATTCTGTCTGTTGCCTTTTAGTTTTGCAGATTGTTTCCTTCACTGTGCAAAAGCTTTTTATTTTGATGGGGTCCCAATAGTTCATTTTTGCTTTTGTTTTCCTTGCCTCTGGAGACCTGTTGAGTAAGAAGTTGCTGCAGCCAAGGTCAGAGAAGTTTTTGCCTGCTTTCTCCTCTAGGATTTTGATGAATCTTACATTAAGTTCTTTCATCTTACATTTAGGTCTTTCATCCATTTTGAGTTAATTTTTGTGTATGGTGAAGAAAGTGGTCCAGGTTCATTCTTCTGCATGTCACTGTCCAGTGAAAACAGACCATTCTTTACACAACTGTTCAGTTGAGCTGAATTGGGGAAGAAGTCCCTGTCTTGAAATCAGGAAACCCAAGTTCATACCCCATTTCTGTCAATTCCTGGCTACAGGTCTCAGAGTAAGAAACCACTTCTCCAACTCTCACACTTAACAGCAGGTTATTAATAACACTCTTTCAGTGATTACAAATGGCAGCCTCAAAAAGAATAATGACTTGTGAGTTATCCTTACTGAGCCCAATAGTCTCTATGCCAAAGAAGCCTAAAAGTAGGTGGACATTGTCTGCAGACTACATTCTGAGAAGATGCATTTATATTCTTATTCCCCAAGGGTACTATTTACTGTCACTTTTTCCAGATGGGGGGAATTGTGAAGGGTCACAACTTTGCCAACTTTGTATTTCACGGCAAATAGTTTTGGCAATAGTGAGAACATGATCAGTTGAAAACAGGGGTAAGAATCAAAAAGGTCTGTAATGGTGTTGGTGACAGCAGTAACAAGGGATAAATTCCAGATCACTGTGGACTCAAAGCTAGATGAATCTGATTGGGTTTTCAGTTGAGGGGAAAAACAAAGCAAAACAAAACAGAGTCAAGGATCATTCGATGTTTCCTGTCCCAGGTGACTAGGAAGAAAACCACTTTATTAAAACATGCTAGGTCTGCAGCTGGGCAAATAGTTAATCAGTGTACTTGTCTTGAAATGTAGAAGGGTATCATGGGCATGTCACAAGACTCATCACTGCCCACTGTCCTCTTTCCTTTCAATATCTTGTTGGCATTCTTTTTTTTTAATTATTTATTTTTAGAGAGAAAGAATATCCCCAGCAAGCTCTGCTTTGTCAGTGCAGAGCCCAACGTGGGGCTCGAGCCCACGAACTGTGAGATCATTACCTGTCCTGAAACCAAGAGTCAGACGCTTAACTAACTGAGCCACCCAGGTGCCCCTCTTGTTGGTGTTCTTAATCAACTTCACAGAAAAACTTGAGTGGAAAGAGGTGTTAGATGACAGAATCAAAGCTTGTTAAATTCTTCCTAGGCTAAATTCTTCCTAGGCTAAATGTAATAAGATTAAAGTCAAGAGGATACTAGAAACATCCTGCATTTAGTTTAAAATATCCACCTTACAAGCAAAGGACATAAGAGATTTCTGTTTCAGCTTTAGTTGACAACGTAATGATTCTGAGCCAGTTGGGTCCTGTGGCTGATTCAAAGAAAAAGCTAGGCTATTTTAGTAATAGATATTCATATCAAGGGAGAAAATGTGCTACTGTACTACATATAGTCTGACATATCTGAGGTTTTGGGTATAGTTATTGCTATGTATTTGAGGAGGGTTGTTGACAAATTGGATTATATGTAGGGAGCAGGAAGGAGACCTATCTGGAAATTATATCATAGGAAAGAGAGTCCGAAAGAATAGTGAATCAAGGGTGCCTGGGTGACGCAGTTGGTTAAGTGTCTGACTTCAGCTCAGGTCACGATATCATGGTTTATGGGTTCGAGCCCCCTGTCAGGCTCTGTACTGACAGCTCAGAGTTTGGAGGCTGCTTCGGATTCTGTCTCCCTCTCCCTCTCTCTGCCCCTTACCTGCTTGTATTCTCTCTCTCTCTCTTTCTCTCTCTCTCTCAAAAATAAATAAACTTAAAAAAAAAAAACAGGGAGCCAATAAAATTAGAAAGAGGATACATGGCAGAGGCTGGGTGGTGGATACTGTGTGTGCCACCCAGATCCTCCTATCTGGATCAAGACCCCAGTTTCCTTAGCTGCTGGGAGTGTTTGTTGCTGGCTGACAGCTAACAGGTGATTTCTGCCCAACGGGGCTGCCTTGCCTGAGCTTCCAGCCATTCCTCAGGGACAGCCCCACCCAGTGCCTAGTGTGGGTGTGAGAGTACAAAAGCCCGGTTCTGTTGCCTTGTGCAGGACAACTGTGAAGGGCCATCCCAGCTTTAGGATTTAGTGATCAGCTGAGGCCTCTGTTGCGGCCGCATCTCCTTCCTGGTCCCGCTTCCCTTGCTGTCTCATCAGAATTGTTCTAGAAATCTCTCCCCACTAAGTCTTCTCCATGGGATTCTCTGCTCGGTCTGTCTTCCAGGGAATCCTACCTGCAACAGCTGACATTACAAAGACTGGGAAAGGATACATTATTCAGTACATGATGTTGGGACAATCGATTATTCATGTGGGAAGAAAAAAATAAAGTTGGAACTATCTCATGTACAAAATGTATTTCACGTGGATTTAGAATTGAAATATGAAAAGCAAAACTTCACCGTTTTTAGTAGAAAATATGTAAGGATTAGGAGAGGGTTTCTTAAAAGCACAACCTATGAAGAAGATTTGTGAATTTGTCTATATTAAAATAATATAAAATTTAAATTAAGTTAAAATCACTTGACTATGACAAATGATATCATTTTTAAAAATAATAGGAAAAGCTAGGAGAAGACGTTTGCAGCACTTACGACTAACAGATTTAGCATCGAAAATAGATAAAGAATTCATATAAATTAATAAATGGAAGGGAAACTGCCCAGGAGAAAAAAAAATAGGCGGAGAAGATAGTCAATTTGCTTAAGAGAAAGTCTGAATGATGAATGTGTATACAAAAGTATATTAAGCCTCATAAGCAATTAGGAAAATGACAATGAAAATAAGATCCTAGTTCATACACATCAAATTGGGGAAATTATTTTAAATTTGTTTTATAACACCTTCTCTTTTTAAAATTCATTTCCTCTTCCTTCCTTTCTCTGCTTCTGTGCCTTTGCACATGCCAGATTTCCATATGGACTACTCATCTGTCAAGACCTAGGGCAAAGTCATCTTCATGCAGCTCTCCTAACCTTCCTGTTCTGAGTTAAGATTTTCCCCCATATATATTCCAGATAGTGCTTTGTGTTTGTTCCATTTAAAAACACTTTGCATTGTTGTAATTTTTTGCTTATGTGTGAGCCTCTGACACTAACTAGATTATGGGCCCCTGAATGGCAGGAATCACGTTTATCTGTATGCTCCTGGCATTTATCATAGTGCGTGGCACTTGACTGCTAAATATATGTATTGGATGGGTGAATGAACCAGTTCCTTGCCTCAGTGGCTTTTCCAGAAAATCAGACCCCTTCTAGACACAGGCATGAAGAGTCAAATGCTCTACAGTGGTTCTTAGTTTGCTTTTTGATGCATCCTCTAAAATTAGTTCAAGATAAACTAATTGCTCATCACCTGCAGTGGAGCGTATGGTTAAATGTGGTCTTTACCCTCAGTTTAATTAAAGAGGATATGCAGAAAGCTGGTTCTTTTTATCATAGGTGGAAAGTTGCATAGGGACAAAATAAGTATTGTTTTCCTTTGTTATTCATTCTTTTTTCTCCAGGCCTATTGCTGCCTACTGGTACTGTCAGGATTTATTTTTAATCCTGAAAAAATGAAATAAGTGTACTTTGGCTAGAGAGATAAAATATGTTGACATACTAAAAGAAATACATCTCCCTTAGGAAATCTAACTGTTTGGGAACATACATCCTCAAGGCGTTTGAAAAATTTCTAATCTCTTTTTTAAAAGCCAACAGCAGTGCTACAAACTCCAGATGAGAGCATATGATTTAGTTGGTATTTGTCAACTCTTACAGTGCTTATGAAATATTAAAGCTGGGAGGGATCCTTTGGCCCAGTGCCTTCATGGTACAGGTAATGAAAGTAAGGTTCCATCTAATGTATCATAATAGTTTAGTGATAGAATAATCCAGATCTCCCACCTTCTATTTTGATTCTTTCCTTTTCTCCATATACTGTCCCAACACACACTAATTTGGTGGTAGCAAGAAAATTACTTGGATTTTCAGGGGCTTTGGGTTATAATAGCTACTTAGGTATTTACTTTGAAGTTCTTGAAATTTCCCCCGTAAAAAATTGCCTGTTGGCCTTTGTACCATTAATAATTATCTTTCATTAGCACCTAAACTCAAAGGGGTAGAGCAACTCCATTCCAGACCAGTATAACTGTTTGGGCTCATGGTGAATATGGAGTAAGAGGTAAAGATTTATAAAATAGATTAAAAATTTACTTGCTCATTAAGTAAATTATGATAAAGATTCTAAGTGTAATAATCTTATGTGATAATTGAAATAAAATTAGTAGTATCCCTGGGCTTCTATTTTCTCACTGGTGAAATGAATAACTTGGAATAAATCAGAGGACAATAAATCTTTGAGGATCTTTTACTTGTAAATATTTTGATTCTGTGACTGTAATAACAGAGGATTCACCCAGATTTTGCTTGCCTTGCAATGGTAACTAATGCTTGAAGTGTTTTTTAACAAAGAAAGTTTTCTTCATTTTTTTTTTTTTTTGGAAAAGTTACCTATGACTAAATTGTTGCTTTGTTTTTCTGAGAGGTTCTCAGGAATCTCACTCATTCATCTCCATATATGTGTTTTCTGTCCTTCATTTACTTGGTAAGACTATCATTTTTTGAAACTAAATTATTTAGTTGTTCAAACCATACTGCTTCTCTGTTCTTTAATTTAATTTTTTTTTATGTTTTTATTTTATTTTTGAGACAGAGACAGAGCATGAGTGGGGGAGGGTCAGAGAGAGAGGGAGACACAGAATCCGAAACAGGCTCCAGGCTTTGAGCTGTCAGCACAGAGCCCGACGCGGGGCTCGAACTCACAGACGGTGAGATCATGACCTGGGCCGAAGTCGGAAGCACAACCGACTGAGCCACCCAGGCGCCCCACTGCTTCTCTGTTCTTGACCAGATGCATGTAGTGTTGGAAGGAGGCATCATGGAAGAACACAGGTAGTCATTACGTATGTTTGAATCTGAATTCTGCTGCTATGGGCTAATGCAAGTTACACAACCTTTTAGTTTCTGTTTTCTCTGCTCTCCAGTGTGAATCACACAATGCATCTCATAGGGTTCTTATGAAGAGTAAATAAGATGCCAAGCACAGTGTTGGGCACACCATGTGCAGTCCATGCCATTAGGATGTATCAAATGCAACTGCAAGTGTCAGTGAGCCCCCTTGTTCAACTATAGAGCTCAACAGTTCAAACCAGAAACAGACAAGACCCTTTAACTCATACTCTAACTAAAACCCGTTGTGCTCATTTCTTATTGCACTTCCTTGAGGCATTGACTAAAATGTTTTGCAATGACTGGATCATTCCAACCCCTAGACCAGAAAAGCCCTGATAGCAATAGAATGCCTAGAAGACCATCCCCAGCATGCGCCCTTCCTTGCCCACGACCATAGGTTGAACACACTGACCCCACCCACGATGGTGTGTTTTCTGTCTGCTCTCTTGCACATACCTCCCTGAACTTCTCCTATACAACTGTAGGTGTCTATCTTGTGAGTGGAAAGGCCCATTGTTAAGGCTTGGGACTATCACCTTCCCTGGCTGCCCACACCTGAAACAAATCTTTCCCTTTCTCTTTTCCAAACCCTCATCTATTGAGTTATTGACTTTTTTTGTGATTAGGTTGACTGTTTGCTTGGCAACAGCATTGGTACACCCACTCAGGAGCTATACTCTACCTTTGTCTAGCCCCCTTGGGGTTCCTGGGATGGAGCCATTGGTCTAGCACTCACTCTTCCATTTCCTGAGTTAGCGGCTGTGATAGATCAATTGGTAATACAACTAGTACTAAAAGTTCTCTTTTAGGTGCTGACATATTCTTTTCCCTTTGATCTCATTGAAGCCTTAAGTATTTTGTTGTTCTTGTCCTGTAGTATGTGTTTCAAGAACTTACTTTTTGATCGGATGTTAAAAAGTCGGTCATAATTTGATGTGCCAGTGAAGATAGGAGTATATGTTCCTGATTCCACTTCAAATTTGCTGCTTCCTTTCCCCACCACTCCACTCTGTAGAAACAACATCACAAAAGGGTTGCTGGATTTCTATAAAAGTCTTTGGAAAAGACCAATGGGCAGATTTTCTATTGTGAATTTCTTTAGTAGAGGGTTCTTTTTCATGTTTGCATTCCCAGCACCCAACTGGCATAAATAAATCCAGTAATGAACATTTGATAGAGCTCATGGGAGGAAGAAAACCTCATTACAAATTCTCATGATAAAGATTTGGTACTTAAAAGGAACTTTAATCAATCTCATAAGCAGAAAATAATTTTCTGCCCATATTCTTAATGTTTCTGATATAGAGGAATAACAAAAACCATTGAAGGCTGCTTGGGACCAAGCAAGGGATGTTCACGGTACTTGAGCAGTGAATGAAGATTCCGTACCAGACTTGACCTCACCAGACACTGTTCTCATACGCATCCTGGCAATGGGTTTTCGGTTGGCTCTTCATAAAGAGGATCTAGAACTTTCTATCAAAACTCACTGTATTGTTTATCATTGATAATTTGTTGCATATGTTTATGCTTAGGTTAATATGCACTGAATTGCATATAGTTCTTCAATGTTAATCAATTCTTTTATTGTCACCATAAAGTCATAACCTAAAGAATAGCCCGTGCCCTAGGTAATGTTATAACAGATTCAAAGGCCTTACCTAACTGTTGTAAACAAGATTTTGATGCCCAGGACAAGTGAATAAACAGTGGCTCTTACAGAATGCTGCTTTCACAAGGATTATTTCTAACCAGGTGTGTTATGCATTATACCAGACCCAGTGCTTTTTTTTTAAGTGAGTGTAAGAATATTAAAAACTGCTAATAGCAAAATAATTTTTTCCAGCAGTACTGTTTATTGGTTCAACAAATATCGCTTTGCATTGTTGAAGCATTTCATTCCTGTCTGTGAAAATCCTTATCTAAAATTGAGTTTTTGATCAACGCCCCACTGCTGCCCAGAATTCATTATTACAACTCAAAGCTATTTTTTATTTTTTAAATGTGTATTTATTTTTGAGACAGCATAAACAGGGGAGAGGCAGAAAGAGAGGGACAGAGGTACCCAAGTGGGCTCTGAGCTGACAGCAGCAAGCCCGATATGGGACTTGAACTCACGAGCCATGAGATCATGACCTGAGCTGAAGTTGGATGCTCAACTGACTGAGCCACCCAGGCGCCCCTCAAAGTTGTTTTTCCCCTCAACGGTGAAAATGTTCTCTGTTATGCACAGTTTAAATGATCTCTGCTTACACATTCCAGTGTGTCCTCTCAAGCTCTCCTACTCCTGCATTTCGACAGGAGAGTCTAGATTAGAGGAATCTAGTCACCATAATCCACTGACTGCCAGAACCCAGCTCTTCTCTTCTCCTTTCCCTGGGCATCGATTTCTAGAACAGCCAATAATAAGGTTCGTAACACAGAGTGAATGAGACATGGGGAGTTAACATTTGTTATAGCGTCCCCAACGGTGCTAGGCTAATTACATGGAATTTCATTTCACGCCAAGCAGTCTGTGCTTTTCCTACCATCTCGTGCCTGTGTGGGTGCAGGAAAGGAAATGAGATTAGCTGAAGGAGGGCTCTGGAACAGTACAGTCTTTGGCTTCAGCGTATTTATCCTTTGATTTTTTTTTTTAATTGTTCAATTAGGTAAATGCCCTTTTGTGACTGAGAAGGTCATTTTGCCACTTTGCTTAAAGTCTAATCTACCAAAAGGACTTAAATACCATCTATGCTTTTTTAGATTTTTAGGAATTGGAGTTTATTCTCAGCAAGCAGTCTCCTTGCTGTCTCATTCCTGTCACTTTTTTCTATTAGATCCTGTTTAATTCCCAAACAACTTGTTTTGTTTTTCCTTGGTTCATGGGTACCATCCAAACAGCAGCCTGCCCAGCTGGGGAACTGTTTGAAAAGCAGGCGGCTCCTGTTTGGTGAGTGCTAGAGGACATTTCAGCTGGGATCCTAGATGCTGACAGGTGGATTTCAAGACAGCAGTAGCTCCATATACCAGACTTGGTTGTTTGGAAACGAAATCATTTTCCTCATCAGGTTTGTAGGCATTTCCTGGAATAAATGTTAGGTTATGGAGGGTTTTATTATACGTGGGTTGAGTGTGTGAATTGACCACTGTGATCAAAAACTGGGTTCCAGGTATGAGGCTTACTGAGGAATCTGAGGAATTATTTTTATTCTTAGGCAAAAAAGAGGGATCCATGAAGTTCCAGTTGACGAATGTATGCTTTGGTATAAAGGTCATGGATTATTTTTAAATGGTTTAAGAATAGGTAAGGTAGGGGCGCCTGGGTGGCTCAGTCAGTTGAGCGTCTGACTTTGGCTCAGGTTATGTTCTCATGGTTAATGGGTTCGAGCCCTGCATTAGGCTCTGTGCTGACAGCTAAGAGCCTGGAGCCTGCTTTGGATTCTGTGTCTCCCTTGCTCTCTGCCCCTCCCTCTGCTCACACTCTGTCCCTCTGTCTCTCAAAAATGAATAAAACCATTAAAATGTTTTTTAATTTAAAAATAGGTGGGGCACCTGGGTGGCTCAGTCGGTTAAGCGGCCGACTTCGGCTTGGGTCATGATCTTGCGGTCCGTGAGTTCGAGCCCCCGTCAGGCTCTGTGCTGACAGCTCAGAGCCTGGAGCCTATTTCAGATTCTATGTCTCCCTCTCTCTGACCCTCCCCCGTTCATGCTCTGTCTCTCTCTGTCTCAAAAATAAATAAACGTTTAAAAAAATTAAAAAAAAATAAAAATAGGTAATATTTTAAAATGTAGGTTCCAAACATATGAAAACGTATATCCCAGATCTGAGTTTAATATTTAAACCTTGATGTTACCACATAGCCCCATCTATGGGGCTATAGAATATTCTTGCCAAAGAACTGAATCTATAGGTAATCAGACATCCAGGGCTTACTTCCAGTTCACAGGAAATATAGAAACCAGAGGGATAAATTAAGCAACACCATGAGCAAGCAAACAGATAAGTCTATACATGGAACCATACTATGTTTTTTTAGTTGAAATATAATCCGCAAATAACATTGTGTAAGTTTAAGGTATACAGTGTGTTGATGTGATACATTTATATATTGCAGTATGATTTACCACCATAGCATTAGCTAACACCTTCATCACATCATATAAGTATCATTTCTTTTTTGTGGCGTGAACAATTAAGATCTGGTCTCTTAGCAACTTTGAAGTTTATAAAACATTAAACAAAAGAGACAGATTGGGGGCAAGGGGACAGCAGACTGGTCTGGCAAATATATGAAAGAAACATAAGAGACATAGCAACCAAATGTAATGTATGGACTTTGTTTGAAATGTGATTAAAATAAACCATCTGTAAAAAGGTGTTTTTGTGACAATCAGGAAAATTGAATATGGACTAGATATTTGATCATACTGAGGAATTACTATGAAATTTGTCAGGTATGCAAATGGCATCATGAGTATCTAAGTAAATGGTTGTAAATGTGTGGCCTTGACAAGCATCACCAGCATCACCTGGGTATATGTTAGAAATGAAAATTCTCAGCCCCACCCCAAACCTACTGAGTAAGAAGGCCTGGGCATGGGGCCCAGCAGAACTATGAAAATCATTGACATAAAAACATAACCATGTTTTAAAATAGATACATACTGATGGGGCGCCTGGGTGGCTCAGTCGATTGAGCGTCCGACTTCGATTCAGGTCATCATTTCATGGCTCCTGAGTTCTAGCCCCATGTCAGACTCTGTGCTACAGCCTGCTTCAGATTCTGTGTCTCTGCCTCTCTCTGCCCCTCTGCTGCTCACACTTTCTCTCTCTCTCTCGAAAAATAAATAAATATTAAAAAAAAAATTAAAAGAGATACATACTAAGGCATATAGGGGTGAAATGATACAAGGTCTGGGAATGTTTTCACAATACTTAAGTTAAAATAAAGAGAAGGATTTGACGAAACAAGTGTGCTGGAATCTGGATAGTTGTTGTTCTGGGCTAATGCACTTGTGTGGCTGCATTGTAGGCTTCTCTCCCTTTTGGAAATTTGGAAATATTCCTTAGAAATTTGGGGGAAACCTTACCAGACATACGCACGCACATACGCGTGTACACACACACACACACACACACACACACACACACACACACACACAGTAGACATCCTTCTCATACAAAAGAAACAAGCAAAACTTGGTTTTAAGTTTTATAAAAGCTTTCATCTTGCCCCAGAAAACTGGCTTTTCGTCTTTGCTTTGCCACTGATCACTTTACTGGGCACTCTTGGTAAGTCGATTTCCCAGGAACCTCATCATTCTTACCTGTGAGACAAAAGAGCTTCAGTATGTGATCTGTTGTGAAGGTTCCTCCTAGCGTGCTGTTCTTGATACCCTGTGCATTCAGGTGAGGGGTCAGGCTCCTCAGAAGCACTTTTGTCCAGTCTGGAGTGTGATCTGTGGCTGAGTGCTGTCTTGAGAGCATGCTCTCCCCCTCTCTTCCTCTCTCCCTCTTCTTCTCCCTCTCCCTCTTTCCCATTCTCTTTCTGTCTCTGTTTTTTTCTCGGACTTTACATCCATCTCCCATCTCGAGGGACAGCAACATTCTCTGGGATGCCCGAGGCCCAGGCACACCACCCTCTGACAATAGGTAGGGTATGAAATTGCACGAAAAAATATCCAGGAACTTGAAATATGGGGTGACTTTGAGGTTAGGTCAGAGATGGTGAAAGCCCAGAGTAGAGTTTGGGACCTGTTGCTTTTAGCGTTTGCCCTGAGCCTTTTCTCCTGCCTTCACCCCTGCAGTGGCCGTCACCTCCTTATAAACAGAGAGACAAAGCTTAGTGGTATAAGTTCTGAGTGAGTTTGGGAGCTCTAATCGAGAGCTCTCATACTTTAAGAATCCCATTGATTCTTTTTTTTAAATTTTTAATGTTTTATATATATTAGGGAGAGAGAGAGAGAGAGCATGAGCAAGGGAGGGACAGAGAGAGAGACACAGAGTCTGAGGACAGGCTCTAGGCTCTGAGCTAGTTGTCAGCACACAGCCTGACGTGGGGCCCGAACTCACGAACCGTGAGATCATGACAAAGTCGGATGCCCAACCCACTGAGCCACCCAGGTGCCCCAAGAATCCCATTGATTCTTAAGCTGTGTACCAAGTTTAATGGAAAGCAATGGTAGGTATCCTCACTGCTAGGAGGAGTCAGGTTATCTAGTAAGCCACAAAACTGCGGAATTGCTTGGCTAATTCAAGCTTCTGTTTGCTCATGCTGAACATGTAGACAAGAGGAAGACTGTCTCTCCCTGGGGAAGGTCTTGGGGGATACCCCAGGTGGTTCTTGGGGAGGGAATGGCAAAGGAGAAAATGATAGGAGCACAGGAACATGATGTGTGCAATAGGCGACACATGGCATTGGCAAAAGGGAAGGAAAATGAAACAGGAGGAAGCTAGTGGGAATGAGGAACAAGATCTGCAGAGTCCAACAGCCAGGAGTTGGTGATGCGTCTTCAGTCTACTCCTCTTTAGGTTTCCTGATGGAAATCTAACTCCCACAAGTGCAGGCAATCAATGATAGTGTTCCCACTGACACAGCAGTTCCTGGAGGCCTTTCCCCAGTGTTGGCATTTGTTCATTTGCTCTTCTCCTGTTCCTCCATTCCTTTCATTTTTCTGTGTTGACTTTGGCCCTGTCTGCTCCTTAGCAAACAGATTATGTCTATAGACATTGGCAAAAAACAAACAAACGAACAAAAAAAACAAAAAACCCCCCCAAAACAAAAAACAAACCAAGCAAACAAAACCAATAGCTGCAACAGTAGTTGTTTATTAAGCACTATGTACCAGGCACTGAAGTGAACACTTGATAAATATTATATTTCATTTGAGCGACTGTCTGTACAATAGTCGTTATCCCCATTTTACCAACGAAGAACAGAAAGTCAGAGAGGTGACGTTGCAGGGTCACTCAGCTAGTAAGTGGCAAAACCTAGAGTTAAACCCAGGTGTGACCAACTGCAACTATTGTCCCTCATCTCTGCACCCCATTACTGTACCTTTTTTCATTGGTGAGGAGAATGGAGTGAGAACCTGGAACCAGAGAGGTAGGGCAGTCTGTGAAGCAGGCCACATGGTAGAGAGCTCCTGGGGCTCCCCTAGTTGCCCAAGACCCATAAACACATAGAGAGGTCATTCCCCAGTATAGAGACCCATGCCAGCATTTCACATGGCCATGTCAAAAGGAAATATATTGTTTACTTTTAGTAGGATAATTAATTTATTGATTGGAGTATGAACAAAAATCAGAATCTTCCCTTAGGAATAAACATGGATGCTAGGATACTTGCTTGGTGATATCATTAAACATTGTCCCTTGGGCTCATTAAATGAGGGTTTTCCTGGAACGCCTGGGTGGCTCAGTCAGTAAGCGTCTGAGTCTTGGTTTCAGCTCAGGTCATGATCTCACAGTTTGAGCCTTGTGTTGGGCTCTGTGCTGATGGCTTGGGATTCTTTGTCTCCCTCTCTCTCTGCCCCACCCTGGCTTCTCTCTCTCTCTCTCTCTCGCTCTCGCTCTCACTCCCGCTCTTAAAAATAAATAAACATTTAAAAAAATCAAGGTTTTCCTGATCAGTCTTGTCATGCTTGCTCTTTGGTGTCTATGTTAGTTCAGAATCATATAGGTTTCTGTTTTCTTCTTAAGAGTATATAGGTACCCTTTTCATTCAAAGTAGGCAGAGAGAAGGAAGATAGAATTCCAGATGCTTGTAAACTCCTACCTTGCATATCTCTGCCTCTCAACTAGAAGAGGCAAATGTGGTAGAGTGGTTTAGGTGGTGTGGCAATGGTGAAGGGTCTCACTGCAACAGGAAACAGGGAAAGGCAGAGTTAGCATTGGCTGAAGAAGCTGTGGATAAGAGCCACCAACTGCACCATTTACATCAGTGGAGAGATTATCCACATGGAAAATCAGTAAGGAACCACTGGCCTTAAGTGACACATCATACCAGATGGACTTATATTTATACAGAACATTCTATCCAAAAACAGCAGAATACAAATTTTTCTTAAGTGTACATGAAACATTCTCCAAGCTCCTATGTTAGGCCACAAAACAAGTCTCAATAAATTCAAGAATATTGAAATCATATCAAGCACCTTTTCTAACCACAATGGTATGAAAGTAGAAATCATTTATTAGAACAACGCTGGAGGGGCACCTAGGTGGCTCAGTTGGTTAAGCATCCAACTCTTGGTTGCAGCTCAGGTCATGGTCTCACAGCTCTCTTTCCCTCTCTCTCTGTCCTTGTGTCTCTGCCCCTCACCTACTTGTGTGCTCTTTCTCTCTCTCAGAATAAATAAACATTTTTTGAAAAGTGGGGGAGTGCTCCTGGGTGGCTCAGTTGGTTAAGTATCCAACTCTTAATTCTGACTCAGGTCATGATCTCACAGTCGTGAGGTGGAGCCCTGCATCAGGGATTCTCTTCCTCTTCCTCTCTCTGCCCCTTCCCCACATGATGTTCTCTCCCTCCCTCCCTCTCTCCCTCCCACTCTCTCTCTCAAAAAAAAAAAAAAAAAAAAAAAAAAGCAACCCAGGAAAAACTACACATATGTGGAGATTAAACAACATGTTACTGACAACTACTGGATCATAGAGCAAATCAAAAGGGAAATTGAAAAAAAAAAAAAAAACCCTGGATATAAATGAAAACAAATGCAACATACCAAAATCTATGAGACACAACAAAAGTGGTTCTAAGAGGGAGGTTCATAGGATTACAGGCCTACCTGTAATCTCAAGAAATGAGAGAAATCTCAAACAATTTACACCTGAAGGAACTAGAAAAAGAACAAGTGAAAGCTAAAGTTAGTAGAAGGAAGAAAATAATAAAGATCAGAGTGAAAATAAATGAAATAGAAACTAAAAAGACAAAAGAGAAGATCAGTGATTCTAAGAGCTGGTTCTTTGAAAAGATAAACAAAATGGACAAATTTAGCTAAACTCGCCAAAAAAGAGGGCAAAAAAATAGAAATAAAGTCATCTTAATTGGAAAGAAAAAAGTAAAACTGTGACTGTTTGGTGATTGCATGATACTCCATATAGAAAACCTGAAAGATTCTACTGGTAACTAACTGTTAGAATCAATAAATGAATTCAGGAAAGTTGCAGGATATAAAATTCATATATGCTGTTGCATTTCTATACATTAACAAACTATCAGAATGAGAAATTAAGAAAAAAAATTCTAAGGCACCTGGCTGGCTCAGTTGAAGAGCATGCAACTCTTGATGTTGGAGTTGTGAGTTTGAGCTCCACATGGGATGTTGAGATGACTTAAGTAAATAAAACTTTAAAAAGAGAGAGAAAAAAAAATCCCATTCAAAATTGCATCAGAAAGAATATAATATCTAGGAATAAACTTAACCAAAAAGGTGAATGACTTTTAACTGAAAACTATAAGACATTGATGAAAGAAATTGAAGAAGACACAGATAATGCAAAGACTTTCTGTGCTCATAGATTGGAAGAATTAATATTGCTAAAATGCCCATACTACACAAAGCAATCTACTAATTCAGTGCAATTCCATAAAAATTTCAATAACATTTTTCACAGAGGTAGAACCACAAAAGATACCAAATAACCAAAACAATGTTGAGAAAGAACAAAGCTGGAAGTGTCATGCTCCCTGATGAAACTATACTAAGGAGTTTTAGTAATCGGAACAGCATGATATTCGCATAAAAACTGATATGTAGATCAATGGAGCAGAATAGAAAGCCCAGAAATAAACACACACATATATAGTCAATTAATTAATGACAAAGGAGCCAACAATATACAATGGGGAAAGGACAGTCTCTTCTATAAATGGTGCCAGGAAAACAGGACCACCACCTTATACCATACACAAAAATTAACTTAAAATGGATTAAAATAAGGATGGATTGAATCTAAGACTTTGAAAACATAAAACTCCTAGAAGAAAATATAGGTGGTGATCTGCTTGACATTATTCTTAGTGATATTCTTTGGATCTGACTTCAAAAACAAGCGAAACAAAAGCAAAAAATATCAAACTACATCTAAAAACTAAAAAACTTCTGCACAGTGAAGGAAACCATCTATGAAACAGAAAGGCAACCTACTAAATGTGAGAAGATACTTGCAAATCACATATCTGATGAGGGGCTAATATCCAAAATATATAAAGAACTCATACAACTCATAACAAAAAAAAAAAACCAAACAATTTGATTTAAAAATGGGCACAAGATACGAATGCACATTTTTTCCAAAGAAGACATACACATGGCCACAGGCCAGTGAAAAGATGCTCAACATCACTGATCATTAAGAAAATACAAATCAAAACTACAATGAGATACCACCTCACACCTGTTAGAATGGCTAAAATTAATAACAGAGGAAAACAACAGGTCTTGACAAGGATGTGAAGAAAAGAAACCCTCAGGAACTATGGGTGGGAATGTGAATTGGTGCAGCCACAATGCAAAACAGTGTGGAGGTACCTCAAAAAATTAAAAATAGAACTGCCATCTGAAGTATAATTGACATACAATATTATATTAGTTTCAGCTGTACAACATAGTTATTCAACATTTGTATAAACACTGCAAAATAATCAGTTTCTAGGTATATATCCAAAGAATATAAAAACACTAATTCTAAAATATATACACCCCTATGTTTATTACAGCATTATTTTCAACAGCAAAGGTATGGAAACAATCTAAAGTATCTGTTGATAGATAAATGGATAAAGATGCTGTATATATACCCAATGGAATATTACTCAACCATAAAAAAAGAAGGAAATCTTGCTGTTTGCAATGACATGGATGAACCTTTAGGGTATCATGCTAAGTGAAATAATCCAGACAGAGAAAGGCAAATCCCACATGATTTTACTTATATGTGGAATCAAAAAAACCCAAAATGAACAAACAAAACAAAATAAAACCCAGACTCATAGACACAGAGGACATATTGCTGGTTGCCAGAGGGCAAGGGTTTGATGGGGGCAAAATGGGTAAAGGGGATCAAGAAGTACAAACTAAGAGTTTTTATAATACAAGTGTTTATAATACAAACTTATTATAAAATAAGTCATGGGGATATAATGTGTAGCATAGGGAATATGGTCAATAATATTATATTAACTTTGTGTGGTGACAGTGGTAACTAGACTTATGGTGGTGACCATTTCGCAATGTATACAGACGTTGCATCACTATGTTGCACAGCTAAAACTAATATAGTATTGTATGCCAATTACACCTCAATTTTAAAAATATGCCAAAAAGAACCACCAACTGCAATATCTGTGGATACGCATTGCTGCTTACATAGAACTTCCACATGTGTTATCATTAGATCCTCACAAAAATCCCCATGAGGTGGGTGGCTATATTTCTCTATGCCTTTTAAAAAAATAACTTATTTGGCTTATGTCATACCTTGTTCCAGAAAGGATTTGAGGGATTTGCATTGAATATAGCAGATAAAATGCATTTACTAAAACAGATGATAAAACATTCTTCTAATAGGGTTGTATTGATCTGAACAAATTTTGGATCCAAAACACTATGGAGCCTTCAACATGATCCTTGCTCTGTTTTCAGGAGGACATAATTAGAACATTGTTCAACAAGAAAATCACTTGCTTAGACACTTTCATCTTGAAATATCATGGTTTAAAATTCGGAAGCAGGAGTTTAAGGAGTATCCCGTACTTTCTATTTGTTGGTTTGAAACCTTGGAAGTTCCCTGGGTGAAATCTGTGACTGGGCCCCATACATTGAGGGCAGGGAGAGACCGAAGAAAGAGGCAGGCCCCTCCAAATTGGCAGGCAGTGGGTTTAATAAGCAAAGGAACTTAGGGATGAGGCTTGTCTTCCATGGCCTCAAGACAGGTCGATCTCCATGCCTGCCCACCTGAATCTTAAAAGTTTATATAGAGACCTTAACTGGGCTTAGTCATGTGTACCATTCAGCTGGTCTGAAAAATACATTGCTTTCTCAAGTCTGTGTCTTTGAAATGGCTGCTAGCATGGGAATAGTAGGCGGATGTACGTTCCAAGGATGGGGATTGGGGAAAGGGAAAAGGAGCCTCCGATTGCCTGCAACCTGCGATCCTGTCCTCTTGATGGCCTCCAGCATTGTTCCTATTTGAAATTGTTCCCAAACACTCTTGTCTCTGTTTATGCTTGTGCTTCTTTGTCTCTGTGAGTATGCAGTATATATGTACACAGATGTGTAGTTTTCATATTCTCCCAAGAGATGTAAACCTTTTCAAGACCCTTTGCTTTGTGTGTGATTCCTGTGTGTGAGTCCTGTCCCTGAAGCAGGGAGTCCACCTCCATGTGACTGAGGATGGAGCTAAGATGCAGAGGGTGACTCACTAGGAAAATAGCAGATGGAAGATGTTGATGTTGAACGACCTGTCCTCCCTGCTTTACCACGTTGCCATGTCCCCTGTGGCCATGGAACCATCTTCTCTATACGGTGACAGTGAACACAGCTGACATTGTGATCATTTGTATTTATATCTGAAGGCACTCACAAATCATTCATTGATTCAGCAATATTTATAGAGGTCTTATCATGTCTTCATCACTGGGCTAGGTATAGTGGACACAGCAGTGGACAAAGTAGATCAAGGAAAGAAAGGTGATCTCCATCCTCATGGAACTCACATCTGTTCCAGAGGGGTGATGCCCAAAATATAAAGTAATCTATAAGTTCTGTACTGTTAGCAGAGCATATGTATGATGGGGAGAAACAAGGCTGGAAGCAGGAGAGGGAGAGCCTGAGTCTGATCCATGGTTTTATGGACCACAGAAGAGGAATTTAGTATTGGTATATAATGCACAATGATAATTCTATCCAGTCTTCAGTAATATACTTTAATAATGTTGCATAACCCCAAGGAAGTAACCTAATTGATTCCAGTAGCATTCCATGGAGAGAGTCACCTCTTACCATAGACCTTGCCAGCTAAGCTTTTGGTTTCTGCAGCTTTACTCCTGCCAAGAGGTCTCCTTATTCTTCAGGGGGTTGCTTTTCTCACATTTCAGAAGGACAGTGCATACTTATGTCAGGTGTGAAAGGGATCTTTCCTACTTGATGCCAACGACAAGAAGCACTAGGGAGGGCAGCCTGACAGAGCAGACATTCTCCTCTCTAACTGGGTTATCCTGTGCTCTGGCTTATCTTATTGTGAGATCTTCCTACCATTGTTCAGTTTGTACCAACATTCAAATTCTCTATCTTTTCAGGGACACATCTTTACAAAAGAGAGGGGGTGAGATTCCAAACACTCTCAACACTTTGCACTGGCTTTTGAAGAAAACTATGTAGACAAACTTCAGGGACAAGGCCCCCCATATAGTTGTGTGTTTAACATCTAGAGTGCTTACTGGTCTTGTGCGCAGGTCAAATAGCCCATCATTTGAATTTTAATACTTCCAGAAAACTTCCCTGGAGGACCATAAAAAAAGTAAAGAAGGAGGGGGATTGGAAGGTAATTTGAAGGGAGAAATCCAGTAAACAAAATATTTCAAATGTAGGCTGTCTTTATTTTAGCTGCAAAACACTGTGACTCAAATGTATTTTTTTAAAGATTTTTTTAAAAAAAGAAAAGCCAAGATAACAGTGTCAGAAAGGTTAAGCAACTTTTCCAGAGTCATAGTTTTCTTTTTCCTTTCGGTGCCTTTCCGTTTAACCTTGTGGCTGACAGTCCAACAGTTGGTTATGAAGCTGTCACAATCCACTGCTGTCTTCCTAATGTCAGCAGCCAACCCACTGGCCAGGTGCAGGGTGGGGTTGTGATGCAGCTGGAGCACTTGTTTTGAAACAGTGTTTGCACAGCGAACACACTTTTTAGACAGAGACTGTCATTTACTGGGTAGTTTGGGGTGCTCGACCTATTAGCTTAGTGATCCCCTCTTGCACTGCTTCCAGAGCCCTCCTTGAGCCACTAGGAAGCAGCCTTGCCATTTGGTTTTTGTCTCTTCTTTTAAACTTTCTGCCAATTCCTATAACCCCACTTAAAATTAGCGGAATTACTGATCTAACTTGGTAATTTATTAGGTCTATTTATTATTTCAGAGAAAGCAGTGGTTTCCTTGCTGTTTTGCTGTACGGTTCACAAAAGCTTTGTGGTTTGATGATAGTCCCTTGAACTAATGTCTTGTCAACTGCTTACATAGGCTGGAAGTAAGTGTACCTCCTTGTGCTCTTCGGAGCTCAAACAAACTGTCTGGTGTATGTACCCTTAGTTATATTTATTATAAAACTTGTGGAAAGGTTAATGGCTCCCTTCTTTGTCTCAAACACATGTGAACATGCCCCTGTGGCTTTAGGATCCTTTGAAGAAGGCATCAATACTCACAGTTGTTATTACCCATTATTGTAGAAAATTAGGGATTGAGAAGGTATAATCTTCCTACCAAGAAGATCATCTAGCTTCATCTGTATTCCTAGGACAGAGTTCCAGTGAGATGAAGCGACTTTCCTAAGGTCAAGTAGCTAGTTGGTACCAGAACCAGGATTAGGACAAGGTCTCTGGCATTCTGATTAATGTACTTCCCTCCACAATGCTGTGATCCTGTGTGCATTCTTTTCCCCAGTCATTTATAGTCTTAGACCTCATGGGTTCATATTGTGAGAGGTTGGCCTCCTTAGAGATCATGTGTTCTAAGTCTTTCACTTCACACGTGGGCACACGAGGGAAGCCTAGAGACTCTAAGTGTGTTGCCCAGACTCATGGGTTTTAGGTGCTTGGAACTGGGACTAAAGGCCAGGTCCTCTGACTCCAAGTCTGAGGCTCCTTCAGCCAACACCCTGCTTCTCCGTTGATGGCTGTGCCTTGGAGAGTGTTTTAACTCAGAACCTAAGGACTCCTATGAACTCAGTTGCATAATCCTCTCTTAAGAGTTGTACTTTTGAAGGATGCACACAGTTCCACATTAATGATGGCACCTAACACGGGAGGCAGAGGGACGCTGTGCTCTGCCTCCAGTTCCCTTTGTGATTCTGTTGACTCATGGTCTGTCGGCTCAGCTTTCTCATGTACAAAGTGAGGGCCCTGAATTAGATGTTCCTGATGGAGAATTCTGTGGTTCTTTCCCAGATGGGTATGTTTCTTTGTGTTTTGTCCAGTAGAGGGGGGTGTGTGCTCACAGACCAACAGCCCCCTAGGCTCTCCTCCAGGTTGGATTATTGTGGAGACCCACAGAGGGTGTAGAGAAAGAGATGCAAGTCTGGGCAAGACACCATGTGGGAGGAGATGGAGTGGCGGTGGAAAAGCTGAGGTGGCTGGGCTGCTTGGAATTAGCAGAGGAAATTGAAGGTGTTCCTAGGAGACAGATCACGGGGGCCCTGGCAAGTTTTTTTAGGTTGATATCACACCAAGAAGAATGATAGGCTGGGAAGCTGCAGGTTTGAACGCTCCTGTTGGAATTTTACCCTCTGCTCTTAGATGTGGTTAGTATCCTGGGTGTAAGATAGCATGATGTCGTGCCAGCCCTGGTCTAGGGCTCCTTTTCCAAATGGCATAATGTGGGCTACATTAGGAAGAAATATAACATCTCCTTTCGGCACCCGCTGCAAACAGGTAGCTTCTGCATACACGAAGCCTCTAAGCTGAGGTCTGGGAAAGATCAGCTGACAGTCTTTCATCTTTAGTTAAGGTCGTAGACCACAGTGGATCACAGTGGAGTCCCAAGAAAAAACGAAATACCCATTTCTTCGGTACAGAGTATGGAAGCACAGGAAGGAATATTTTTGTTATAGGCTTAGCCAGAGAAGTGGAAGCTGTAGAATGATTTTGGAGAAGTACTGCTTTATTGAAAATAACCAGCTAGTGATATTTTGGACTCTCAGGATTGAGACAAGCATATACAGCCAGAAAAGGAAGGAGGGATAGCAAGAGAGGGAAGGAGGGACAAGTTTTGGAGTTAGAGAGTTGGTGGTGGGAATGAAGAAAGGAAGAAAAAGAAAATTCTTGATTTTCTTCTTCTGACCCAGCTGTGGAAAATGTCATTTCAGGTCCCTTGCCTAACTGGTCTGAATGATTACCCTGGGTTGCATAGGTCGTTTCAGGGCAATTCCTAGGACCTGAATGTCCTTATCTCTGTTCTTTCTTATAGAGTGGATCTAGTCAGGCATGGGAAAGTCTTGATAACAGGATTCATCTGATCAGTATCTTTCTCCCTGGAACTGAAAGAGCTTTTCTTACGTCTGTTTAAGTAACCTTTAGGGGCTGGAAGAGTTTCTGTCACTTGAGGCTGGATTACCCCCACAGGGCATTTATTTATTAAGGGTTGACTGCATTTCCCCTCCTTTTCCATGCTTTGCCCTGCCCACCTTCATCAATTTCCTGGTGCCCCACCCTCGTGGCCACTCAGGCAGTTGCCTTGAGACCATCGCCTGCAGTGAAGTGTTCATCTGCTATGTAAAACTCACACTGGTAGTTGTGTCTGTGAAGGATCTTCCTTGGGGTAAGGACTTGGCATTGTGTATCTTGTTCACAATCGGTGAGAAATCATGTAGAATATATAGTGATGTGATCCCTGCCCCATAGGAGCCAACCTGAATATGCTGTTGGCCACGCTGACACACGGTGAATGAATATACTGACAACCAGTTATCTTTAGACACTTTTCAGAACCTATTTCCATCTTCAATGACATTGATTTGTTCAGAAAGAGCACCGTAGACGTCAATAAAAACAATCACCATCCTCACCCTTGTTTCAATACGACTCGGTAATTTGCAGTGTACTTGAACAGATATCTTATTTGATTTTCCCACCAACCGCCATTGCAAGAAATGGAGGAACTACAGTGTGGTAGACAGAATCCGATAATTTCCTCAGCCTTCTGGAATAAATTTTTTTTCTCTGATTAAAAAAAATTTCATTTGGTATATCATATATGTGTTTATATGTCTCATTATGGAAATTTTACATATATATCTAATTATAGAAAAGTTTGGAAGCACATCAGTTATTTGAAAAACTAATAAATAAAAACTGCCCAATCCTACAAGTCTAAAATAATCACTAAATATTATTGAGAACTTTTGGGGCGCCAGGGTGGCTCAGTCGATTAGGTGTCTGATTTCGGCTCAGGTCATGATGTCGTGGTTCACGAGCTCAAGCCCCGTGTTGGCCTCTGTGCTGACAGCTCTGAGGCCTCTCTTCTCAGCTTGCAGACGGCTGCCCTCTTGTTGCCTCTTCACATGGTCATCTCTCTGAGCACTTGTATGCTCCTGGTGTGTCCTAATCCCCTTTTATAAGAACACCAACCAAATTGGGTTAGGGTCCATGCATGTGGCCTCATTTAAACTTAATCCCTTCTTTCAAGGCCCAGTCTGCAAACGAGGTCACATTCTGAGGTACTGGGCAAGATTAGGGCTTCAACACAGGAATTTGGGAGGAACATAATGCAGTCCATTATGTTACTCTATACATATTTTTATTGTTTAGTATCTGACATGCTCGTAGATGAATAAGAAGATACTATTTACATTCCGCCCTCCTACCTTCTGGGTGAGAGTTCCCTCCTTTCTGGCCAGAGGTCTGAACAACAGAAGCAGTCTGGTATCTTACAGAATGTGAGACTGGGAGTCAGAGCGCTTGGGACCCTACCCTGGCTCTGCTGGTTCCCAACTGGGTGACCGCCTCTGGCGTCAGTCTCCTCGTCTGTAGAATTGGGATAACACCTACCGCAGTAGCCAGTTGTGACACTGGATGAAGTTATGCATATGGGGGCGTGTAGCATAATGCATGCCATGAAGTAGACATCAGAAAATGCCACTTTAACCTGTCAGTTGAAAAGTATGTTAGAAATAAGAAATATTTCACTTTAGTGACAGGGAGAGCACAAGTATTAACAAAGCCCTAAAGTCTCACCATGGTCATTTATACACACTGCTACTCCAGCCCCACATTTCTTTCAGCTCAGTTAAGATCAGCAGTTTACAGGGGCGCCTGGGTGGCTCAGTTGGTTATGTGTCTGGCTTCGGCTCAGGTCATGATCTCACGGTCCGTGAGTTTGAGCCCCACGTCGGGCTCTGTGCTGACAGCTCAGAGACTGGAGCCTGCTTCGGATTCTGTGTCTCCCTCTGTCTCTGCCCCTCCCCTGCTCATGCTCTGCCTCTCTCTGTCTCAAAAATAAATAAAAACATTAAAAAAATTAAAAAAAAAAAAGAAAAATTAGCAGTTTACATAGGGGAAGGGAAGGAAAAATAAGATAAAAACAGAAAGGGAGGCAAACCATAAGAGACTCTTAAATACAGAGAACAAACTGAGGGTTGCTGGAGGGGGTGTTGGGTGAGGGTATGGGCTAAATGGAGGATAGGCATTAAAGAGAGTACATGTTGGGATGAGCCCTGGGTGTTATATGTAAGTGATGAATCACTAAATTCTACTCTTGAAATCATTATTACACCATATGTTAACTAACTTGGATTTAAATAAAATTAGGGGCACCTGCATGGCTCAGTCGGTTAAGCTTCTGAGTTCGACTCAGGTCATGATCTCTCGGTCTATGAGTTCAGGCCCCACATCATGCTCTGCACTGACAGCTCAGAGCCTGGAACCTGCTTTGAGTTCTGTGTTTGTGTCTCTCTTTGTGCCCGTCCCCTGCTTGCGCTCTGTCTCTGTCTCTCTCTCTCTCAAAAATAAATAAACATTTTTAAAAAAATTAGCAGTTTACTAATCTTTTTTTTGTTTGGAAAAAAATATGACTGATTACTTTAAGATTTAAGCCATTTATTTATCTATAACCTACAAGTTCCAGATTTCACTGAGTGATTTCATGTCTTACTCCAAAATTCTGGCAGCCAATTGCAATTGTGGGGTTGCCTCGCTACTCTTTTCATTATGAGTTGTGTTTCTTGAGCTTTAAACTGTGTCTTTACATACAATATGATGTCTCAGTGTAATGCTCATGATAACTTCTGTGAGGTAGGTGTTTTATACATGGACCTTGAAACGTCATAGGAATAAAAATTCCCCTGTTCAGACGTGGAGAGTATTTTTACTGATGACCAAATGGCAGGCTGTGGCAGCACGGATAGAAGCCGGTGAATCTTTAGGATCCTTCCAGAAGTGGAGCCCATATTGCTGGTCTTGTTGAAGTTAAGTGTCATGGCCAGATTCTTAGCTGATCAGCTTCTTGTTGCCTCCCTCTGAGGATGTTAAAAATTATGCTCTTTGGTCGTTTACAAATCTGCTTTTCAGTGTCTTTTTCCAGGTCGAGTTGTTTGCTTTCTGTTTCTCCATCGTGCTTCAGTGAGGCGTCTCCCCTGGCCTCATCACTACGCTCTCCCCTTCTTTCTTCTCCCTGCCTTATTCCTGGTTTCTGTTCCAACAAGCCTGTAGCATACATCTCACTTATTGTCCTTTCTTCCCGTCTCCAGACCTGCCTCCATGTCTGGGCATCCTGCCATGACCTGCTTCTCTGTCTCCTCTCCTACCGCTGCCTTTCCCCCTTCGGTCTCTGAATCCTCCTCTAGAATGAGCGGAGGAGTGAGATCCCTTTGTGACACAGCACTGTCTGATCCTCGTTACCCTTCCAGGGAGACCTAGGGTTAAGGTCTTGGATCTGTTGCACCTACTTCTCCACAGACACTGCTAGTGGGTGCGGCATCAGTGTCCGCAGAAGCATCACTACAACAACACCTTTCTGAAGTCATCTCCTGGGCTTGGGAGGGATAGCCTCAACCTGAGGAGGAAGTTTCACTGCCCTGGCCAGGGGACGGGGGGGGGGGGGGGGGGGGGGGGGGGGGGGGGGGGGGGGGGGGGACGGGGGGGGGATTTTGATGGAGTAAATGAGAAGGAAACTTTGGCTGGAATGGAGCTGGGCTGAAAATACTTTCATTTCAACTTTTATGCTGGTTGAGTTGCTTTAGGACACTTGCACATTTGGCTTCTATTTAAAAAACATTTTTTTAATGTGTATTTATTTTTGAGAGAGAGAGAGAGCGCATAAGCAGGGGAGGTGCAGAGAGAGGGAGACACAGAATCCAAAGCAGGCTCCAGGCTCTGAGCTGTCAGCACAGAGCCCTATGCAGGGCTCGAACTCTTGAACTGTGAGATCATGACCTGAGCTAAAGTCAGATGCTTAACCGACAGAGCCACCCAGGTGCACCTCCTGGCTTCTATTTTAAAAGGCTCACTGGTGTTTAAAAAATCTTTATTCAGGGGGTGCCTGGGTGGCTCAGTCGGTTAATTGTCCGACCTTGGCTTCAGTCACGATCTCATGGTTCATGGGTTTGAGCCCCATGTCAGGCTCTGTGCTGACAGCTCAGAGCCTGGAGCCTGCTTCGGATTCTGTGTCTCCTTCTCTCACTGCCCCTCCCCCACTCATACTCTGTCTCACTCTGTCTCTCAAAAATAAATAAATGTAAAAAAAAAAATCTTTATTCAGTTTCATAAAGACAGTTATCCTTGGATTTCATTTAGTAAGCAATAGCGATCTGTTTTTGTTGTTTTGTTTGCAGTTAGATCTGGATTTATTTATTAACTTATTAGTTCTTTGAGTCCATCCCTCAAGACTATGGTTAAGTAGATGGTCCATGTGAAGACAGAATTGAGTTGGTTAGAGGGTCTTAGGGTCCACTTTGAACCCAGAAGAGCATTAATCATGGCATCACTGAAAATTATTGGATATCTGTGATTGGGTCCGGATGACCCAGGCAACCATTTGATTCATTTTGAGATCATAATCATGAAGGAAAACAGGTCGAAACTGACCTCCTTTCTGTTTGAGGGAAGGTGAGCTGTGAAATCTCCTCATTGCTCCTTGTGGACAGGACTTGGTCCCCTTTGCCTCTCCTGCCCCAGCTCCTAATGCTCTATGTGTCTTTTTGCAGCATGCATCTTGCAGCTTCCTCAGACCCATGCATGTAACCATGTATGCACTCTCTCTGCAGAGCCAGCCAGCCAAGGTGCTTCTTTGTCAGAAAAACCACTTTGCCTTTAATCAAAATGAAGCATTTATCCCACTCCACAGTTACACAGCCACGGTTATTTATGGGTATCAGTTTTCCTTCCCAAAGTTTCGGAGCCAGAGGAGTCACCAGGAAGGCACATCCAGAAGAGTTCAGGTTTCACGGCCCTGCAAATTGGCGGTTATAGCAATCTGTCTTCCTCTCTTTCTCTGGTTTCTGCTCCAGCCTGCCTGCAGCCTACATTGCTGCTGTTTTGCCCTCTCTTCCTGTCTGCTACGCCGCCTCCATTCTGGGCATGCCGCCAGGGCTTGCTGCCCTCTCTTCTCAGCCTGTTTCCTGCCTCTTTCCTTTCTCTGTCTGGCCTATGGGGGGATGAGCCAAATGTAAGAAGCCCCAGCTAAATCCGGAGGACTTTCTCAATGGGTTTGGGAGGTTGATATATGATAACATTGGCCACAAATCATGTAAATACTCAGCCGATAAGAGATGTAGAGTGGGCCTGCCTTGAAAAACTGTTGGATATTGTAGGCATCGACTCTCCACGATCTGTACCCAGCTTCCTTTCCAGCTTCATCTCACGCTCTGCTTCCCTGCATGAACGCCGCCGTGCCTGAAGGCCCTTCGTTATTCTTGAGTCCTCTGTGCTGCTCTTTCAGACGGCCTGCCCTGCCCGTGGCGTCCTTCTGCTTCCTCTGCGTCCCACCCTTGCCCATCCAGGAGGCTGAACCCCTCCCTCATCCTGCCCCCTTTTCATTGTCACTTCCTTTGGTCGCTCCGTCCGTGTCTTCCTCCTCTGCGTCTGGGAGAACTCTGCATCTCTTCCCACGGAGCTTAATCACACACTGTGTCTGTAATGAGGATGGAAGTGTCTCGTGACCGGGGATAAACTTCTTTTAGTCAGCAGCTGCGGCAGCTGCCTCTGCCAAAGCGTAACGTTTACACGGTGCTTCATCCTTTGCAAGGTCCTTTCATCTGTGTTATCTCGTATGGTGTTGAGAATTGCACTGTGAGATCGGTATTATTATTATCATCTTGTGTATAGATTTTTAGAAGCCACTGTCCCAAGCTTCGTGACATATTTCAAAGGAGAGCCCTTAGCCATAAATTATTAAAAAGAGATAGGTTTGACAAAGAAATTTGGCATTTTCAATGGGCTATAAATAACCAGTCAATCACACTTGGGAAGTTAAACATTTAGACACTTACTATTAACGAGAAGCTTCCTTGATAAACTCACACGAAGAAAATCTCAGTCACTAAAACTGTGGGAAGTGGGAACTTTTATGAAAATTTCACTCTGCGAAGTTGAACACTTAATGAACCCTATTCTTATTTTGTAGCTATAATTTAGATATCCAAATTCAAGAAGTATTTGAACACCAAGTGCTACTAATTTGTAAACCTCAGTATCTGCTTTAAATAATTGTTTACATGTGTTATCCTAGTGTCTTGGTACTTACAATCCAGGAAAAGTCTTTCTCCATTTAGAACTCATTCTTCGGGACTGAATTTTAAAACAAAATTACTTTCCCAAATGACAATAGTTAACAATTATTGACAGGATACTATGTGTCACATGCTTTCTATGTATTATGTCTAAACCCTTCAAGAGTCTTTGGGAAAGGTTATTTATTGCCTCCGTTTTATGGAAGACAAAAATTAAGCTTAGAGAGGCTAACTTTCTTAAGCTGAGTACCCATAGCTAATAAGTGTTGGGTCAGGGATTCAAAATCTTCATTCCACTATATCATGTGGCTTCCCTGATAAATCTTATTGTATAGCCTCATGCTACATTAGAGAGAGTGGTGATACAGAGAAACTCAGTCCTTTTAAGTTATGTCAAAATTCCATGATAGAGTAAAATTGGGCTTGAGAAGACGTTTGGTATATTCCAGGCATATAACCTCCTTGACTTGCTTCTGATTTCAAAAAAGTCAAAGCCTCAGAAGATGAGAGTAGGACATAGTAGCTTTAACATTTGCCTTTATGGCACGCAGGGCTCCCTGATTTGTTTCTCCTTTCAAATTAAAAAAAAAAAGCTAAGCAATAAAAATTAAGCCCGCTTTTGCCTTTTCCCCCCAATCTAGTATTGAAATGATCTTGTGTAAAGAACATAATGAAAGGGCAAAAAGTGCTTGGAGTGTAGTGTTTGCTTTATGGATATTACTTCCTTTGCTCCAAACTTTGTGGATTAGTTTCTGAAAATGAAAGCAACTGTCTCGGATTTGTCCTCCAGAATACCAATTATTAGGGTAGACAAAACAGACACTATAAGATTTAGGCAATACTTGTATGTGCTGACGGTGAAGACCGAGTGCTTTTCTCAGCCCAGGCTACATATTAGGATCATTTGAGAGCTTTAACGAAATCCCAATACTCAGTCCCAGGTGGTGAATCAATAAGGCCATTGCAACTGACTTCACCTGCCATGTGATAGGGCCATGGAAAGCATGGAAAGCATTACTGATGAAATGACAAAGGTGGGTGAAATGACCAAAGGGATGTACAAGGGGACACTTGGGTGGCTCAGTCAGTTAGGCATCCAACTTCAGCCCAGGTCATGATCTCATGGTTTGTGAGTTCAAGTCCCATGCTGACAGCACAGAGTCTGCTTCGGATCCTCTGTCCTCTTCTCTCTGCCCCTTCCCCTCCCCCAAATAAATAAACATTATTTAAAAAAAACCAAAACAAAACAAAGGGATGTTCAAAGGTATTCTGTACTGGACAAAAACTGTGAGTGGCACAGAGAAGCTATAACAGCATAGCAAGCTGGCTACCTCCATCTTATTTCTATGTGTCAGAACTGTTCTACAGCGGGCCCTCAATGTTTTTTCAAACCACATGGAATTAATTGTCCCTTTGTCTTGTAATGGTACCCCATTTTTCCTTTGAGTAACCACTGCTCACTTCCTCACTTGATGTGATAAGAATGAGGCTGATCTCCTGGATTTAGAGGGGATCATGGGATCCAGGACTGGGCAATGGGAATTCACATCACCTGGCTTCTGTGATCAGTTCAGGGATCATCACATTTCCAAGATATGCTATGGAGAGTGATTCTAGGTCTTTTTCTCTAGAAAAAGCTGGGACACTTTCTTAGTAACGATGAAAATGAAGCCAGAAGGGCATAATTCTGAAGCTATGCTGGACCATCTTGACTCCACGATGGGAAACTAGAATCAAAAGGTGTAGAGATTCCTTATATGATCTGAGTACCTAGATTCCACCATGCCTGTACCTTGGACTTTTTGGTTATGGGAGCTAATAAATTTTAAGTCAGTTTAGTTGGATTTCTGTCACTTGCAACATGAGGAGTTCTAACTACATCTCCTCAGTGGGGCCAAAAGGCCAAATAGAGGAATAAATATGTTGATACTGGGGCAAAGAGTCATGGAAAGGTCATATCTTTCTTGGATATCTAGGTCTGTGTTAAGTACATATCCCATCAAAGAGCTACCTTTGTTTGACCAGCAACCTTCACCATATCTCCAGCCCAGGTGTATTAGATTTAATTTTTCTACTTCTGGGATAGACAGATTCTAGACCTTATTATTTATCTCTTGAAGACATGTTCATACTTAATATGCTATGATACTACTACTTTGGGGAACTCTTGCCACATACAGTGATCATTAGTTTTGTGTCATGTATTCATTCAACAAATGTTGATTCAATCAAATCCAGATCCTATATAGTGTAAGGGGGCCTTGAATGCCAGGAGAAGGAGTGTTTACCTTATTTAGTAGACCATGAAGAACCATGGAAGTCCTTTGAGCAGAAGGGTGATATGATCCCAGCTATGATGCAGGAAGATTAACCAGGGAGTAGAATGAAGGGTGGCAAGAGATTAAAAGAAGGAAGGTCAATTGGGGATGATTGAAACTGATGAGAACTCAAAGTGGAGCTGGAAAGAAAAGGGAAGATATGAAAAACGTTGTACAAATAGATCCACAAGGCTTAACCAACTGGCATTGAGAGAAAGAGAGGGGTCTTGGTGATTCCAAAATTTAAGGCTCAGCTGCATGGCTCTGGATATGCTGCAAACCCATTTAGGTGTGTGAGCATAGAAAGATTATTTAATCTCTCTTGGCCAATCTTTTCACTTTTAAGCGACATTAATAGTAACTGTTTAACAGGGTGTATTGAGCAACACCTGTAAAGTGTTTAGCTCAATGTCTGGCACATAGTGAAGGCTAAACAGAAATTTCCTTTATTAAGATTGGATAGCCTGTACTATGCCAACCTTCTACCATCCTTCTACATATAGGAGATAAGATTCAAGAAGCTCCTTCTCCTTTCAGATTATGTAGCAAGATGATGGCAGCAGTCAGAACAAAGACCCTAAGTCGCAGCTCTTTAGAGGGGCACACTTAGAGTGGGACAGGCCAGCACAGGTCAATTCAGCATTTAAGGATTTGACACGGACTTTACGCTTTCTCTTTCTCACATTGTATGTGTCATCAGTGACTATTGGATTCTCATGCTGCTGCATTATTGAGTGGAACTGTTTAGAAGGTGATGTCAGGATGTATCTTGGCTGTTTATCCTGTTGTGTTTTATACACTCAGGATGCCTAGAAGGCACACATGAGACTTGCTGTGGGATAGCATTTTAAAAATGAACCTAATGTACGTAGCCTACAATGAACATAAAGTCTATTCTGAACTACCTTATATTCCCACTATGACATGTATTATCTTATTTATTTATTTAATGTTTGTTTATTTGTTTTTGAGAGAGAGAGAGACAGCATGAGCATGGGAGGGGGAGAGAGAGAGGGAGAGAGAAAATCCCAAGCCGACTCTGGCTGTCAGCACAGAACCCACCGGTGGGGGGGGGAGGGGGTGGTACTGGATCCCACGAACTGCATGATCAGGACCTGAGCCGAAATCAAAAGTCAGATGCTTAACCAACTGAGCCACCTCGGTGCCTCTGACAGGTCCTTTTTAGAAGAAAATTGTTACTATGTGACTGGATTTAAAAATACCGTTTCTTCTGGAAGAGCACAGCTACTTGATTACCTGAACCTAGAGAAGACATTTTAAGAAAGGAAAGAAACAAATAGAATTAGAATATGGTACGAATGCTTAAGAATGAGGCTTCTCAGCTTATTTGCTTTTCTAGTGAAGATTTTCAAAATCTTTTAGGTGTCACATGACCAAAAGCATTCTACTCCATTCTGCTGGCAAGATATTTGTTTTTTGTTTTTCTGTTTGTTTCTCTGTTTAATTAGCTGTAAAAGTCTCCAGGAACCCTTTCCTGCATTTCCAGAATATTATTATTCATTTGTTATTTTCTTTGTCGGAGGCCCTGACGATACTATCAGCCCCTTGAAAGCAGGGACTGTATGTTGTTCACATTGTTTGCTTCAGTACATATTTGGTAAGTGAAGAAAGGAATAAATTAATAGAAAAAACAATGAGTAAGTCAAGGTCTATCGTTTGCTTGTTTTGACTGTAAGTCTATGGCTTTCTTTTTCTTTTATTTTTTTTAATGTTTATTTATTTTTGAGAAAGAGGGTGTGAGTGGGGGAGGGGTAGAGAGAGACACACACACACACAGAGTCCAAAGCAGGGTCCAGACTCTGAGCTGTCAGCACACAGCCCAGCGCAGGGCTCGAACTTAGGAACTGTGAGATCATGACCTGAGGTGAAGTTGGACACTTAACTGACTGAGCTACCCAGGCACCCTAGTCTTTGTTTTTAAAGTAGAAAAGCAATCCTTGTCAACCATGTACTTAATTCAGAAGTAAGATAATCGACACAGGATGTCCACATAAGCGGGATACTAGGGCAAAGCCCACTAGAAATGAGAGAAGAAAGCACTCCTTTTGGGCTCTTAATTTATACATGGTCCAAAAAACTGTAAATGATAATGCCATTGAATTGAATATGACACTGAATCTCCCAGGCAGTCTGAGGGAGCAGGGGTGCCAAGTAATCAGTCATTCTGATACTCAAACTCAGACATAGGCATATGGTCGAAGTCCCATTTGTAAAACACTTTTTGTTCTAAAACATGGGCCCACCACTCCGTCTATTGGTAAAAGGCCAAGATGTAATTTTTCTGTTGAGCTAAGGCCTTGGAGAGAGTGGGCTGTTGTAATCAATGGGTGATTATATGCATTGATTTCTTACATCATCTAGCCGTCTTTCTATAGGTCCCATGCGGAATGGTTTCCAGTTCACATTTGTGGGTTATATGGATAAAGGCAGGCTAGTGTCCTACAAGTAAAACCAAAGCCTCTGCCAAACAGTGATAAGAAGAAAGAGGGGAACTGATTTCCATCCAAAGCCGCAGTCTCACGATACAATCAGCAGCTCAGTGCATAGATTAACAGGTTTATTTCCATAAGTAAGGAGCCCTAGATCATGTAAAAAATGGGAAGTAGGTCCAAAAGGAATATTTAAAAACCATATAGAGCTAAATATATAAGGATATTTATTGCAGTGCATAGGAGAAAAAGAAAAGAAATACCCAAATGTCCAGTGAAAGGAGACTGGGTAAAATAAATTTCTGTATTGGGGTGCCTGGATGGCTCAGTTGGTTAAGCGTCCGATTCCAGCTCAGGTTATGCATGATCTTGTGATTCATGGGTTCAAGCCTCGCGTGGGGTCTGTGCTGACAGTTCAGAGCCTGGAGCCTGCTTTGGATTCTGTGTCTCCCTCTCTCTCTCTCTGTCCCTCTCCTGCTCGTGCTCCTTCTCTCTCTCAAAAATAAATAAACTTTAAAAAGAATAAATTTCTGTATATTCTTACACATCTTTCCATAGAAATGGATATATAGTCAGTTAAAAGAATGCTGTTGATATATATATGAACTGAAAAAGGGCATTGACCAAAAAATATTGGAAGAGGAAAAGGCAAACAGAATAAGCAGCAAAATATGGTCTGGTATCACTATACATGTGTATTCATACATCCCTACACGTAACAATGGTAACGTCAGGGAGTGGTGACATGAGATATTTTTTCACTTTGGCACTGTACAATTCTATACTGTTTGACTGTCTCACAATGAACTTGCATAGGATTGCCAGCATTGATAACCTCTTTCCTCCTGGTGCATAAAAACCAGTACACTGGCTAGCCATTCTACGTGGACAGTGTGAGCACTGTGTGTGGTCTGATCCATTGATGGGAGATAGTGGTCGCCTTTGGAAAGGGTAAGGAGGGGAAGAAAGTAACTGCAGTTAGCACATCTGTGATCTTTAGCTCATGTGCCATAATTTGAGAACATTAAATAATTTTTATTTGATTTATTTTTTTGTTTTTCGAAGTCTTAGAACAAAAGAACAGATTTTTTTTCTTTTCCTGAGAGGTGAAAACAAATTCTCATTTTAGCATGAAGCTCTCTGTTGGTCAGTTGGATATGTCCTTGGAAAGAGAGGTCAGAGTCCTGAATCAAACTGTGCCTTCAGCCAGCACTGTGACCTCAAACTGAGTCATTTAATCGCTAATCTCTGTTTCCCCACCTATTAAAGTGGATAGTAATAACCCTTTACCGTCGCATTCTTGAGTGGGGTGTTGTGAACCTTAATAAGATCATGTTAGCAAAATGCTTTGAGCTCTTTAGATGAAAGATGTAATATAAACACAATGTCTCATTAAGATAATTATACAGTGGGTTTTTTCATACTCCAAGTTTACGTCCCAGGCTCAGTGTAGTGATGGAGGTCATTTTTTTAGGGGCAGGGAAAGAAACTGGCTTTCAAAATCTGGAAATAAAATCCCTAACACATTTTGAAGACAGCTATAATAGAAATCATTAGTTTTTAGAAATGGGAGGGCGGGATTTGGTTTTTGAGAGCTAATTCTAAAAGTGAAAGCTAAAAAATTCTTAAGTTTCTGTATTTCATTGGAAACGTCTTTTGAAAAGCAAAGGGATCGCTTTTCCTATTCCCTGAAAGAAGACAATGAAAAGAAGCTCTCAAAGAACATCGTTGTTATTTTTTTTTTTTAAATAAAGTTTTATCATTAATATGACGATAAGGTGGTGAAACCAGTCTGGCCCACTGTGGGTAAGGAAGGTTGACTCATTAATGCGTGGTGGAGTCTCTTCCCAGGTGGCACTGTACCAGTTGGCTCCTATGATGGAGCCAGGAAAGTACATCCTTCACACATTCCTTCTTCTCAAGCTGCCCTGAGATCCATCCATCATGTTTGCCGCAGGCTCCCCGCCCTTTGGCACCATGGGTGCATGCTACTACTATAGCCCAAGACATGGACAGTCAATTCCAGTTCCCAAGATTTGGAAGTGCCGACACAGGAGGTCAGTAGCGCCAGAAGAAGGTAAGCTTGAAAGCCAAAGCCCATGCTCTTGGTTGCAGGTGGGGAAAGAAGAAAGGTTTCTGTTCAAAGTAGGAAAAGTAGTGTAAATCTATTCAGATGATCAGAATTGAAATTCCTCTTTATGCAATGAATGTGCTGGTTTTAAAGGGCTCAACTATGAAAGAATTCTTGGTGAAAGGTCACTTTTTGGCATAAGACAAGTTTGTCCGGGTGTCCTCCAATTGTATCCTGCAGGACTACTGATCTCAAATTTTAAAAATCATACCATCTGAATATTAATACGTTCACTCAATTATGTTGGAAAAAACCTAAGTATTAGTGTGTTTATCCTTTTTTTTTTTTTGTAAAGGAAGGCTTAAGGATAATCTTCATTAGAGAGATTATTTTCATCATAAGGGCTCTGGAGTATGAGTGTGACTAATTGTATTTTCAAAATACAAAGATTGGATACAGCTCTTCGAAGATAGATTGATGTAACCAAACGCTGTATCAATATCAAGAAATATTTAATCTTCATTATTTAGCCAGAGTAGGTGAAAACACTTTGTATTTAATTTTTAGTATGGATATTAAAAAATACTCTTTGCGTTTAATACCTAATATGGACATTACTAGGATGCAAGAAAGAGCAATTGTCTGATTTCTTCTTTCCTACAAGAACTGTCTCTCATTCCCATTAAACAAATTTTTGTGGTAGGGAGGTAGACACTTTCTAACTTTATATTCACATTAGATAAATTACCTAGGAAAAATAAGTTATGTAGAATAAATTGATTTCAACCTTAAGGGGACATTGACATTTTTTACTCTCCCATTTCTTTCTATTTGCTGATGCTCATTTGAAGCTATAATCTCTATCTTCCTGGCTTGTTCTAATCTTTTAGATGGACTTCTTAGTATGCCCTTGAGAATCTCTTTGTTTGGAAAGCGGGGGCCATCAATGATTCCAAACAGAGTGGATATTAAACTGTGATGAAAGTTATTAATAAAACAAATGAGAGAATTCCTTAACTTATAATTGCTTAGTGGGAACTAGTAATTAAAACAGAAGAAGCTCAAGTTTCCCATGAAAGATATTAGGCAATGAGTCAAATAATTTTAAGTTTGCAAGCTATGTTTTGAGATCTAAAAACATTTCTTAAAGAGACACATGCACACATATTCACATTTGCTCAGGATTCATATGATTTCATTTTATGACAAAATCAGAGTCAGTTTAGAAAACGTTTGTCCAAATTCACAACACGTTGTATCATTATTTTGATTTGAGGAAAAGAAGATTTTCTTTCTAGGAACGTAGAGGAGAGTATTATTTCCCTTCCCTACTATCCATGCCATCACCAATAATCTAGACTAGATAAAGAAGAGGCATTTGAATACAGGGTAAATCTGAATTTTATTTCTAGTTCAAACACTTAATTTGTTACATGGCCCTGAGTATGTTTCATAACCATTGTTTTGCTATAGTGGTTCTTCCTTTGGGAGGTAAAGTGTGCCCTTTCCGTCTCATCAAAATGGTACAAAAATGTTGTTTACAGTATGGTAACTATCTCTGGTAGATGGAGGTGAAGCACATATCAGAAATTAATGTTGTTTACTTATTGGAATCACAGAACAGTTATTAACTTTAATTTCTTGTTCTCTACACCTATTCATTTTTTGTGTGTCTATTAATTTGTGTCTCTGAAGTGGATTCGACAAATTATTGAGGTGCAAGGAACAAATATTGAATTCAATCCCTAGTTGAGATTTTCTAACAGCAATTGTCAAGGTTAAATAATTTGGGGGATGTGGAGGAGAAGCTGTTCAGTAGCGTACCCCAGTTAAATAAGAATACTCCAAGAAATGAATGCACCTTGTAAAACTCATGGCCCCTGTATTTCTCAAAATTCTAGTTATCAAAGTGCAACTATGGTTTCTAAAACTTCCAGATTTTAAAAATTACTCTTACATAGTTGCAGGATTTCTGCATTGTCTTCTTTACAGCAGGAAATTACAAATGCTTTTGTTGTTATTGCCAGAATCTGAGGGCGTATAGCTTCCAGCCGTGGCACCTGGATTTGTTTTCGTTCTCTGTCTTTTGGAGTGGGGGTTGGGCAGTGCTTAGACCTGGTGGAGGAGAGTAAGGTCTTTGCCAACATTCAATAGTTAAAACAGTTTTTCCTGTATTAATCATCTAGAAACTCTACTAGTAAAGACCTGTCCCCCTTTGACTACTGGAATATTCCCTAAATTAGATCTCTTATTTTCTCCTTGCACTATACTTACACCTCTCTCTCAATATATGTCACTCAGACGCCTGGATCTGAGGCTAAGTCTAATTTCAAGTAGAATATTCCTACGTGTTTTCAGTATCATCCGTTTGCTCAGCTTAAAGGTAGGTCATTGACTTTAGTGCCATATTTCATTGATTGTGATAGTAAAAGTCATAGCAGTAGCATCGGTGGTAATAAAAGTATTAACAACCATTTATTCAGTGCTACATAAAGTACCTTAAATATTTCATACCGTTTAATCCTCACAAAACTCTTGGGGAATCTCTATTATCTCTGTTTTATAGACAAAGAACCTGCTCAAATGGATGTCAAGTAACCTTTCTGAATCTCCAAGGCCTATACGTTTGCCACCGTTGTATATCTTTTGTGAGAAAAAAATTCATATCTGGTATTATTTATCTTTGTAGCTTTTTTTTTTTTAATTTTTTTTCAACGTTTTTTATTTATTTTTGGGACAGAGAGAGACAGAGCATGAACGGGGGAGGGGCAGAGAGAGAGAGAGACACAGAATCGGAAACAGGCTCCAGGCTCCGAGCCATCAGCCCAGAGCCTGATGCGGGGCTCGAACTCACAGACCGCGAGATCGTGACCTGGCTGAAGTCAGACGCTTAACCGACTGCGCCACCCAGGTGCCCCTATCTTTGTAGCTTTTAACCATGTTTGGGCCTCAGTATGAATTTTCCTTCTACAAGTGCTTTATCACAGGCGGTTTTGCTGGGAGAGGTTGGAACGGAGTGCCAAATAGTGAGCAGAAGTAATTTAATTGTGGGAGGCTGAATGCACATCTAGATTTTTCTATGTTTTGTCCTTGGGTGAAACAAGAATTAATGTGAGCCAAGGATACTTTGAAATAGCTACAGGGTTTTTCCAACCAGATGGAAAGAGAAAATTAGGCTTCCTAGTCTATAGATGAACTCCAGTGAAAAAGTTAATCTAGGTCTCCATTTTTTCCTCTGTAAAATGGGGATTCAAGTGACTAGGGCTAAGGAATATCACAGGTCTAACCAAACACCAGGGACATTGCTAAAATATGGAATCCCCCCTTTTTTCTTTTTTAATGATTAGATCTCTAGTCTTCCTGTATATGCCTTTAAGGTGAGAGACTCCCATCCCCATCCACCCCAAGAAAATGAACACAGCCCAGAGCCACCTGAGAAACTTAGTGTTACTGTTATTGCAAGCAGGTGTGTGAGAGACTAGTTGCAATGAATAGCAATGCAAATGAGTCTGCTGGTAGAGGGCCATATTGGAACCTGAAGTTAAGGTCTATAAAATCACCAGATCATAAAGGGTAAAGAACCAAGCAACAATGCAGAAAGGGAACTCATAAGTGGTAAAGAAAAACATGGCCAGAAGCAGCAATATGGAAGCTGAGAATAATTTAGGGATTTGAGAGTCAAAAGTAGGAAGAGCAACAGGTGAGGAGAAAACTGGTAAGCAGTTGCAGATGCATACCTGATGCGGTGATGTCCCCAGTTGGATTTCAGGTGCTGATTGCATTGTAGCTTGTGGGAGAATCATTTGCATTTAAGAGGCAGGGGCGAGGTGCTGAGGGGGGCTGTCAAGACATCAAGTCTCTCCCACATCAAAACATTTCTAAAAAAAAATTGTTTTTCTGTGACTTGGGGATGAAATCCAGTCTCCTTAACAAGGCTGCACACATGTCCTTAACCACCTGGTCCTTGCCTGTCTTTTCCATAAGCAGCCCACGTTCCAGTCATATTGAAACATGTGCCATCTGTTGGGCACACATTCTTTTATGTGTACATGTCCTTCCTGATTTGTTGAGCTAAATCATTCTTCTAATATCAATATTGTGTATCTTGATAAGTACCCCATCCCTGACCCCCAGCCCCAACCAGTCCCCTTGGGACTGCCCTAGGTGGCTCTTCCCTTTATTCCCTTACTACTCTCCTTCACACATTTACATTCTAGGAAATGTATTTACTTCTTCATTTTCCTTATGGGATGCTGGGCTCCTTAAAGGCAAGGACTTGTCTTGGTTATTCTTTGTATTACGTGACTCAGTGCCTCGCACACTAGGTGCTTAATCAGTGTTTTGACTGAATGAATGAAGTTTTGATGACCTTGTAAATATTACTTGTTAAATCAATACACTGATCATGCATTGAATTAAAGATGGGCACAGGTCACATACCTTCCCAGCTATGTTCAGTGACCTGAGCCCTGAATTTTTCAGTGGCTGGTTGACCATTAACTATAGAGATGTTTGCATCTTTTCAATCAAACATGGATAGGTGAAGTCAGGGAGAAAAATGAGATAATTTCCGGAAGTCAAAGATCTTAACATTTATCAGCGAAAGTAGGATTGTTTTCTTTCTTCTAATTGTAGTACTTTATGGGCATTTGGGGGGGGGGGTGCCTTCATTCGTTCAAGTGATGAGAAATACAGGCTTTATGGTTCAAGGAAGAGATGGTAGCGGCCATTCCTTTTTATTTGGTGGCTGTGACCAAGAAAGGAGCGTTGTTGATCATGTGGCAGGGGAAGGAAATCTTAAGTGTTTTGCTTATGAGGCAAGGAGAGACTCACGTTTGCGTGGTGTTCTTGGGGTGTACACAAACAGGCGGCCGGATGACTCAAATGGTTGAGCCCACAGTGACTTGTTCCAGAAAAGGAACAGATGTGACAGAGGCGGGCTTCTGGGAATCCAGTGACTGCACACTACATGTCCAACTCTGTCGTGAAAATTTCTTTGCAAACATTCAGATTTTCATTTCTGTGTATTTATATTTAGGTTCAGGAAGTGAGAGGCCAATTATTGCTTCTTATATCACTGAAGTTAAACTCTTTGGAGAGTCCTGGGCTGCTTAATTTTTCCTCGTTGGACAAACAGGGCTCACAGGAGTAATACCCCACAGGCCTGGACTGAGCAGAGGGTGTAGAGCCCCTGTCCTCACTTGCCCCAGATAAAGGCCAGACAGCAGCAGTGGGGTCCTATGGAACCTTCAGGTCAGAGTAGTCGCAGAGGGAAACTGGGTTGACCTTCTGAACAAAACTATGTAAAGAGCAGGAACGTAGGAAAGAAGTAAGAAGCCAGTTTAGGAGACCATGTATTGAAAGCTGACAAGGGAGGATCTTGACTTGGACTTGGGGGAGCTGAACCTGGAGAAGTTCTTGTACTAAAGAGTAGGCAGTTGGCTGTTTATCTGGTTTACCACCCTTACAGGTAAAAAGCATGAGGAGAGTAATCAAAGGGACAGTAGAAGCAGTTTTTAGTCAGGAGTTTATTATTATAGTAAGTTCTGCTTTGAAATGTGGTGGTACCTCAGGGACCTGAACTATAATAGGGGGTAGTCCAGAAGGAATCAGGGCTGGAGGAACTGACCTGGCCATGGGGCTGGCTCTTTAGGGGGAGCACCAAAAATCCCATACACAGTGGTCAGAGTGATGCAGTAAATCTGTGCTTGCTTGTAGCTGGTAGTATCATCCAAGGGGCTCCTGTAAGAGTGGGGAGAGTAGGAACAGAATGGAGACAGTGGTACTATTGAAATTGGGGTATGGGGTGGATGTAAAGGAAGGTGCCTCAGCGTATTGACACAGGGTGATTTTTCCGTTTCCTGCAGGAGCCCAGGTATAGACTGGAGCATGACCACAAAAGTTGGGTAAAGAAAGAAAGACTAGAACAAAATCCACTGAAATAGTATAATAGTCATCCCTGAATATGGGGACTATGGCTGACTGTTTTTTCTTTAACTTGTAGATATTTTCTAAATCTTCAATATAAGCAAATTCTAACTTAATGAAGAATAAAACAATATTTTTTTTAAAAAATTTAATGTTTATTTTTGAGAGAGACAGAGTGAGACAAAGTGAGAGTGGGGAGGGGCAGAGAGAGGGAGACACAGAATCTGAAACAGGCTCCAGGCTCCAAGCTGTCAGCACAGAGCCCAACGTGGGGCTCGAAGTCATAAACTGTGAGATCATGACCTGAGCTGAAGTCAGTCACTTAACTGACTGAGCCACCCAGGCACCCCTAAAACAATATTTTTTTTAACTGGAGACTAGTTTATTAATTCATTTCTTTAAATTGAAGTATAGCTGACATATAGTACTATATTAGTTTCAGGTGTACAACACAGTGATTTGACAATTATGAGCATTTCAAAGTGCTCACCATGATAAATGTGGTTACCGTCTGTCACCAGAGTTATTACATTATTGATTATCTTCCCTATGCTGTACTTTTCATCCCTGTGATTTATTTATTTTATAGCTAGAAATGTGTACTTATAAAAGAAAATTTTTTTAATGTTTACGTATTTTTGAGACGGAGAGAGAGAGAACATGAGCAGGGGAGGGGCAGAGAGAAAGGGAGACACAGAATCTGAAGCAAGCTCCAGGCACTGAGCTGTCAACACAGAGCCCCATGCAGGGCTCAAACCCACAAACTGCAAGATCATGACCTAAGCCAAAGTCAGATGCTTAACCAACTGAGCCACCCAGGAGCCTCTACAAATGTGTACTTCTTAATCCCTTTCACCTGTTTTACCCATCTCCCCATTCCACTGTTTTCTGGGAGTCATATTTGTTCTCTGTATTTATGAGTCTGTTTCTATTTGGGTTTTTTTGTTTGTTTTTTGCTGTTGTTTGTTGGTTTGTTCATTTATTTCATTTAAAAAAATTTTTTTTGCATGTTTATTTACTTTTGAGAGAGAGAAAGTGAGAATGTGAGTCGGGGGGAGGGGAGAGAGAGGGAGACACAGAATCCAAAGCAGGCTCCAGAATCTGAGCTGTCAGCACAGAGCCCAAGATGGGGTTCAAACCCATGACCCGTGAGATCATGACCTGAGCTGAAGTCAGACTCTTAATTGACTAAGCCATCCAGGCACCCCCATTTGTTTTGTTTTTTAGATTACATATAAAAGTGAAATCATATGATATTTGCCTTTCTTTGTCGAACTTACCTCAGAATAATATCTTCTAGGTGCATCCACGTCATTGCAAATGGCAAGATTTCATTCTTTTTATGGCTGAGTAATATTCCATTGTGTATATATACATACCACATCTTCTTTATCCACTTATCTCAATGGACAGTTAGGTTGCTTCCATATTTTGGCTGTTGTAAATAATGCTGCAATGAACATAGGGGTGCATGTATCTTTCTGAATTAGTGTAAAACAATACACTTTTAAAAAGGTAGATTGGAGGGATCTTAAATTACACTGGCTTCATGGGGCTTCTGGGTGTCTCAGTCAGTTAAGCATCTAACTTCAGCTCAGGTCATGATCTCACTGTGAGTTTAAAGCCTGCGTTGGGCTCTGTGCTGACACCTCAGAGCCTGCAGCCTGCTTCGGATTCTGTGTCTCCCTCTCTCTCTCTGCCCCTCCTCTGCTCGCTCTCTCTGTCTCTCTCTCTCAAAAATAAATAAGCATTAAAAAAACATTTTCAAGTTCCACTGGCTTCAGAGATTTGCTTCATTTTTATTAACTACTAATGAAAAGGATAAGATGCTTGGATAGTTCAAAGCAATAGATGATTCAAACTTTGTAGTGGCCCTAAGTTACAAATGCACAGGAGTACTCATTTTGTTTAACTCCTGTGTGGACATTGACTGAACCCCGTGTCCAGGAGCCAGCTGTCCTGTGGAGAAGCATATGTCGGAAAGTAAGTAATCCATGAACAAATGATCACACGATACACAGGTCGAGCTTTGGGAGTGAGGCATCCAACTTACACCAATAAATTTGAAACATAATGTACATATGCCTTGGGGGTATTAAACATTTTGATTACACTTTGCCTGTAAAGATTTTGTTTCTTCACCCCTGTACACTCTGCGGCACCATGAAAAAATAAAGCCATTTTCTCTATTGTCAAAGTGCCTAATAACAAAGGTTTCATTAGCGCCTCTCTGCCTTTAACTTGTTCCTTGGACACCTATAGCGCTGAGGGCAGCTATAATGTGGAGGCTAAACCTTTCTGACAATATAAACACAGTAGCTATAGCCCTCGGGATTTGTATCCTTCTGCTCTGAATGCCCTTCCTTTTTTGCCATCATCACTCATCACTTCCCAGCAAACCACATTCATGGCATCTGTCTGTATACTCCTAGTACTTAAGTATTAATTATTATGCTATTACTTAACTTTTAGGTAAAAGCTCTAGGAGAACAAGGACAATATCTTAAACTTGTGTTGATTGAGAAGCAATGACTGTTACCACGTACTTGATCAGTACTAAGAAAAAAATACCAGATGTACAGGTAGAACATGTGCCAGTCACTTAATGAACTGGAGTTTGATTTTTTTTTTAATTAATTAATTTTTGGGGAGAGTGGGCATGAGCGGGGGGTGGGGCAGAGAGCGGGGGGAGGGGGGGACAGAGGATCCAAAGCCGGCTCTGTGCTGACAGGCTGATGGCAGCATGCCAGATGCAGGGCTCAGACTCACGAACCATGAGATCATGACCTGAGCCTAAGTTGGATGCTCAACTACTGGGCCACCCAGCCGCCCCATGAACTGGAGTTTTTGTAACCACCTTGTTGCCTCTGATATCATCAGAGTGGTTTTTTTGTGTGTGATAGAATTTAAATTAACACTGGTATCTGAAATTCTTCCCCACATGTAGCCAGTGCTCTTTCATTAGGCATCTCCAGGGAACCTTTTCATTTTATTGGATTGCTCTCCTTACTACTGGTTTAATGGAGTAATAACAAATTCTTTTTTTTTTTTAATTAAAAGGATCATATAAGAAAACTACTGCAGAAAACAAAAAGATGACAATAAAAATCTTCCATAATCCATTTCTTTTCATAGAGATATGTATTTTAAATGACTAAGGTTATTTGCTTTTTTATATACTTCATACCTATCTAGGATTTTTTTCAAACTTTTTATATTTCTAAATGATCTCACTAACTACAGCTTTATACTTTTAATGGTTGATAATCTTCTGTCATGCAGATGAATCATAATACCAAATCCATTTTTAGACATTTAAATTGTTTTCAAGTTGAAACTAATAGAAACTACTGTGGTTCATCTTTAATCACGTAGCTTTTTGTTTTTATTAAATAATTTCTTTAAATTTGTAGAAATACAGGGTGCCTGGGTGGCTCAGTTAGTTAAGGATCTGACTCTTGGTTTTGGCTCAGGTCATGATCTCACGGTTCAAGAGATTGAGCCTTACGTTGATCTGTCCCGTGCTATCAGCACAGAGCCTGCTTGGGATTCTCTCTCTCCCTCTCTCTCTCTGCCCCTCCCCTGCTCACATTCTGTCTCGCTCTCTCTCAAAATAAATAAATAGACTTTAAAAAATTGTAGAAATATAAGAAGTAAAAACATACAAATACTTTGTCTGTGCTGCTTTTTTTTTCAAAAAAGTTATACCAATATATAATTTTACCAACTTATGTAAAATGGTAACTCACAGGTCTGAAAAAAAAAAAAAACTTTATGGAGATGCAATATACATGCCATACAATTCACCCATGTAAAATGTACAATTCGGGATGCCTGGGTGGCTCAGTCAGTTGAGCGTCCAACTTCGGCCTAGGTCATGATCTCACAGTTCGTGAGTTCAAGCCCCACGTCGGGCTCTGTGCTGACAGCTCGGAGCCTGGAACCTGCTTCAGATTCTGTGTCTCCCTCTCTCTGCCCCTCCCCCACTCATGCTCGCTCTCTCTCTCTCTCTCTCTCTCTCTCAAAAATAAATAAACATTAAAAATAAATAAAATAAAATGTACAACTCAACAGTTTCTGCTGTATTCAGACAGATGTGCAACTATCACCACAATCAATTTTCAAACAGTTCATTATCCCCTCTAAAAATACCATTGTTACTGGCAATCACTCACCATTTCTCAATTCTCTCCAGCCCTGCATAACCACTAAATTACCTTCTGCCTCTACAGATTTGCCTGTCTGGACATTTCCATAAAAATTGAATCATTCAATATGTGATTTTGTAACTGGCTTCCTTCACTTAGCATAATGTTTTCAAGATTTACCCTTTTTTTGCCAAATAATGTTCCATTATATACATATAGTACATTTTTAGATCTATTCACAAGTAGATGGACATTTGGGTTGTTCCTATCTTTTGACTATTATTAATAATTTTGCTATGAACATTCATGTACAAGTTTTTGTGTGGACATATGTTTTCATTCCTCTTGAATATAAACCTAAAGTGGATCTGCTGGGTCATATTGCAATTCTGTATTTAACCTTTTGAGAAAATGTACCAGATTGTTTTCAAAGCTGTTGTACCATTTTACATCCCCGCCAGCAATGTATGAGAGTTCCAGTTTCTCCACATCCTTGCCAACATTTGTATTATCTGCCTTTTGGACTTTAGCCATCTTAGTAGATATTAAGTGGTATTTCATTGTGGTTTTGGTTTGCATTTCACAAAGTTCTTTAAAATTGTTTTCATATTTTAAATGACCTGTATAAGATTGAAAACATTTTACAACATACATTAAAAAAAAAAACAACAACAGTGTAATTTATAGAGGACATATGCAAAGCACCATGGAAAACACAGAAACGAAACAGTTCTGGGGCACCTGGGTGGCTCAGTTGGTTAAGCTTCTGACTACAGCTCAGGTCATGATCTCACAGTTTGTGAGTTCAAGTCTTGCATCGGGCTCTGTTCTGACAGCTCAGAGCCTGGAGCTTGCTTTAGGTTCTGTGCCTCCCTCTCTCTCTGCCACTCCCCTGCTCATAGTCTGTCTCTCTCTCTCAAAAATAAATAAATGTTAAAAAATTCTTTAAAAAATAAATGAAACAGTTCACAGAATGGAAGGGAAATATGCCATCAGAAATAAATATAAAGTAAGAAATGGCATACCATAAAAAAGTTTAAAACTAACATTTGATAGCTGTTTATAATTACCTAGTACTTATTCACATGTATATCTCATTTACTCTAAATAATTATTATCTTAGGTGCTATACAAAGACAACTATAAGAAAATGTAGAGGAGCTGTCTCTAGGACTTCATTAAGGTTGATAAAAATATACTGTATGCCCGAGGCATTAAAAGTTATTTTAATGTAGAAAATTTTAGTTGATCAAAAATAGTGACAAGTTGTCTCTATCTTCACTGATAACAAATAGAAAATGGCTGAAGGAATACCAGAAGGATTTTAATTGAGATTTAATAATTTTAAAATAAAAGATGTGTTAGTCATTAGAATGCCTTGATTTGCACTTATAAAAATCTATTCTGAATATAATTAACCATTAAAATCAAAAAGAGAAGAGAAGTGGGGTGCCTAGGTGGCTAGGTTGGGCATCTGGTTTCAACTCAGGTCTTGATCTCATGGTTCTTGGGTTTGAGCCCCGTGTCATGCTCTGCTCTGACAGCTCAGAGCCTGGAGCCTGCCTCAGATCCTCTGTCTTCTCCCTCTCTCTCTGCCCCTCCCCCGCTTGTTCGTTTTCCCTCTCTCTCTCTCTCTCTCTGTCTCAAAAATAAATAAACTTAAAAAAAAAAAAGGAGAGAAGAGAAGTGTGAAGGGCTATGGGTGCATATCTTAATGATTTTTTTTTAACGTTTATTTATTTTTGAGACAGAGAGAGACACAGCATGAATGGGGGAGGGGCAGAGAGAGAGGGAGACACAGAACTGGAAGCAGGCTCCAGGCTCCCAGCCATCAGCCCAGAGCCGGACGCGGGGCTCAAACTCACGGTCCGTGAGATCGTGACCTGAGCTGAAGTCGGACGCTCAACCGACTGAGCCACCCAGGCGCCCCTCTTAATGATTTTTTAATGTTTATTTTTGAGAGAGAGACAGAGTGTGAGCAGGGAGGACAAAGAGAGAGAGATACAGAATTCGAAGCTCCAGGCTCTGAGCTGTCAGCACAGAGTCTGACACGGGGCTCGAACTCAGTAACCGTGAGATCATGACCTGAGCCGAAGTCAGATGTTTAACTGATTGAGCCACCAGGCATCCCTAATGATGTTTTTTGGAGTGTGTGACGGAATAACTCTTCTCAGAAAGTGATATTTCTGTTCTATTAATACAGAATTTTACTTTTTTTAATTAAACAGTATTCTATGGCCATTATAGAAAAATAGAGAGAGATTTATAAGTATAAGGAAAAAAAAAACATTCCATCATCATGGCACACAGAAAAATTACTCTTAAAATATACATTTCTGTCTAATTTTTTTTACCTTGCTTAAATAAACTTTGTATACTCATGAAAATACATAATATTTGGCTTAACAGGTATAAACCTTTCCCCATATTTTTAAATATTTTATAAAATTATTTTAATTATTATGAACTATTCTGTCCAAAGAACGGGCCATCCATTCATTATCATTTACCTAATTTTGGACATTTGGCTTATTTATAATTGTTCAGTGTTTTAATAATGTAACAAACATTTTTGCATAATATTATGTTTGCAGTTTTAAAGAATTATTTGGCAGTGGATTCCTAGGAGAAGAATTACAGTGTCAAAAATATGACTACTCTCTATATTTTAATATGAAATTGTTCCTCTAAATTTTACTCATCTCCCATCGACAGAGTATCCATGCACTGATTTTATTTATTTATTAATTTATTTATTCAGCAAATATTCAGTGGGAACTTGCTAGGTCCAGGTACCACGTGAAGTGCTGTAGCTAACTTAGGGAACGTGATAGGTTACGTATTTTCAAGGTTTAAACTTTCTGATTTGATGGGGTCACAAGCCTGACTAGAATAATCAGACATTAACAAATATTTTAGTACATTTGCTACTAAATCGAATACCCATCTTTATCTTGAATAAGGCCTTGAAGCATACTCTAGACTGACTATGGATCTTTCCCTTCTTGACTTGGGGGGTAAGGAATGGATTGCAAATGATTTCAAGTTATGACAAGTTTGCTAGGTTGTTTGGTTTCTTCTTGGGTTAATTATAGGTCTTGGATTAGACTAGACAACTCTTTCCCTTTTCTGGGAAAAGATTGATTGTCTGAAGGATTCATATTGGGAGGCAGAGTGGTAATCAATATTGTAGGCTGAGGTCACTGACAGGGGCCAGAGACAATAATGTGTGAAATTTAGGATGAATTGCGTTTTGGGTTTTGTCTGGATTTACTAAGACAGGGGAGTTGTTTGGGCAAATGCTGCTTCTTTGGAGTCTCTTTGAAGTGACCATCTAATGAATCAAGGAAAGGGCAGTTAAATACCTCTCAGTGAGAACATCAAAAGAGGAGCAGGATATAGTTACATGTCAGGAGCCAAGGGCTATCAGTTGACCTTTCTTAAGAGTGCGGAGAGGAATTTGGATGGTTGGGAAGTTTTTGTTATATATGACCTTTTCTATCCTTTCGCCTTTTTTTCTTCTTTTTCTATCTTTAGTGTCTCTAGGCCTGTCCTTGCTTAATCAATTCAATAGCAGAGTTAGGGAATTAGAAAATAAAAGCAATGTTTTATTAATGACAAAGACTCAAGTGTCTTCCAAGAGGTAATCTCATAATTTCATCACTCAATATATCTTTTCTTGAAGGGCAAGGTAAGAAAGATAATCTCACTCTCTTATAAAAAGGCCTTTGAAGTCATCTCCTTCTCTCTTGTACACCATTATCTCCTTTCTCTACTTGTGGGAGTTAAGAGATACATAGCTGATTCATACTTACTGAGTGTTTCAGCATATCTTTCAGCCTTATGTGGTTTCCTCCCCTCCACCAAAACTTTTGCAAAAGCAGCAACTGTTTAGTTAAGTTATCTGATTGAGTTTCATATCCCTTCTGTTTTCTTGTTACACTGACGAAGATGCTAGTGACTAAGAACTGCCAAAGAATGAGCAGACAAAAGAAGAATCAGAAGGCTTAGTTAAAGGATGGCAAAAACAAGGCACACACCCTGCCACTCCTCCCTCCTGTGTCAGCAAAGGCATTGCCAATCAATCATAAGACTCTTTCCCACTGAGCCTGAACATGGCTTCAGAATTCTTGCCAATGCTGCGTTCTAACCATTCAATCCTGGTAACAGAGCATCCAAGCTGAAACCTAATTTATATCTATTTAAACCTAACTTCGTCTGAGACTAAGTAATTTACATAGTTCCAGGTAAGTATTACAGATAAAATACTTCAGAGGGAAATGTGGGAAGAGGGGCAGCGAAGAGAAGACTTCTTGGCTGAAAGGATATTTTAGCAGAAACCTGAGTGATATGAAGAAATCAGCCATGTGATGATCGGAGAGACAGAATTCCAATAGAGGAAACACCAATGTAAATGCCAGAGGAAGAAGTGAAGTTGTTTTGCACATAGAACAGCAAGAAAGTTGAGGTGGCAGGAATGCATGAAGTTAGTAAGGGAGAGAGTAGGAGATGGAGAGAAGGAGGTAGACAGGGTCAGCTTAGGTGAGGTTCTTTAAGGCCAGGAATTGCCTTTTTTAAAATTTTATTTTATTTTATGTATTTATTTTTTTTAACTAGGATGGAAAGCCATTGCAGGGTTTTGATCTGAGGAATGGTGTGAGATTTTTACAAGATCCCATGGATGCTTTTGGAGAACATTATAGGGGATAGGCATGGAAGAAGGGAGAAGAGCTGAAAGATATTATTTCAGTTGGTCAGATCAGAGTAGATGGTGGCTTAGACAGGGTGTTAGCAATATGCCAAGTGGTCAGGTTTTGGATACTATTTGGTGGTAGAGCAAAATCATCTTATTGATAAAATGTATGTGGAATGCAGGAGAAAGAGAGGACCCAACGATGAAGCACGTTTTAAATCTTAGAAACAGAGTGAAAATTGATGGAAGGTTGAGGATGTAAGGTTAGGAGGAAAACCAAGAGTTTGGGAGGCATGACAGCCATGCAGTGAGCAGTCAGTGCCTGCATGAGACTGGAGGGAAGTCTGGGTGGAGGTATAAACGTGGAAGTCACTAGAATTTAGATGGTATTTAAAACTTTGAGATTGAATGAGGTGACCAAGGAAGTGAGTAAAGATGGAGAAGAGAAAGGGGCCCGGGGCAGATCTGGGGGGGACTGAAGCATTTAGAGCCATGGTTCTCTGCTAGGTAACACTTGGCAATATCTGGAGACATTTTTAATTGTCACAACTGTCTGGGGAGGAAGAAGAGGTGTTCCCGGTAAGTAGTGCATAGAGGCCAGAGATGCTGCTAAACACCCTACAATGCACAGAATATCCTTCCACAACAAAGAATCATCTAGCACCACCCCTTCCCCCCAACACCCACCTCCCCCTGTGTAAGCAGTACTAAGATTAAGAACACTGATTTAGAAGTAGGGAGACCAAGGAGCCTGCAGGGTGACCAAGGAGTGAACAGTGAACTAGGAGGAAAACTTCCAGAGTGTTGAGGATGTGGTTTCTAGAAAGGAATTTCAAGGAAAAGTGTGTTCAACTCTGCCTGATGCTACCGAGAGGTTCCATGGAACGAGGATTGAGACTTAGCCACTGGATTTGAAGATTTGGAGATGCTTCCATAGGATTTTAGGTTTCTTTCAAGGCTAATAGATTCATACAATGGGATTTAGAAATTTTTCTAAAACTGAGTACATGTTAAACAAAGCTGTCCCCCCACCTTTTTGTGTTAAGCCATAGAGGCAAGGCCAAATGAAATTTGTGGTATTCTCATTGCTTAGCCTTTTTGTGTTTGTTAAGCACTGATGTAAACTAATGGACTCTGGAAGAAATAGAAGAGAAAGTAAATAGTATTTATTGAAAGAGAAAACAGAACGTAATTGTCAGTCTCTAGGTATCCCAATATTATGTAAGAAAACACAAATTTAGTCAAGATTCCCTGTTTATCCACCTAATTGCAGGGCCATAAACTGTACTGTCTTTCCCCCCATTCATTACTCATTTCAAGTCATTCTTGACTTTAGCCAGCATTTCAGCCACTTTGAATTTTTCTTGGGGGAGTGGGGTCCCCAAGAAAGTCCAGAATAGATAACATTATGAGAGTCTTCTGCTAACCTGCTAACCTTCAGACTCCTCTCATATCCGACCGAATCCCCAGTGATTCTGTTTCCCTTTAATAGGATAAATCATGTTACCTATTAATCATAACCCCACCTTCTCCCCCCGCCCTTTTTTTTGCCTCTTTCTGGCAGGAAGAGCTCAAAATGACCCAGAGAAAGTCTCTAATTCTGGAGGGGACCCCTGCCTCCCATGCCATGCCTGCCCAATGGGAGCACATCCTGAGCATCCAGAGCACCTACAGCATCTGGCCTAGAATTGGTAGAACCAGAATAAAAATATCTAATATTAACACCTCAATTTTTGGTCCTTTGTATCCAGGAAGTGAAAAAGATACCATCATTTATTGGTCCTCAGGTCAGAGCATGTGCTTCCTGTTTGAGACTGTCTAGGAGCTTACAAAATGCCATCTCCCAGGACAGCCCCACCATCTTTGAGAACCCTTGAGGAGGGTCAGTCTACCTTCTGCTCGCCATGGAAGCCATCACAATGAGATTTCAACATTCTTCTTGCTTTTTCTTTTAATGGTGCAAATAGTAAGATTCAAATTAACAATGTTTTAACAGTATAAATATTTTTTTTAATTTCTATGAAGAAAACAACATCGGGGCGCCTGGGTGGCTCAGTCGGTTAAGCGGCTGACTTCAGCTCAGGTCACGATCTCGCAGTCCGTGAGTTCAAGCCCCGCGTCAGCCTCTGGGCTGATGGCTCAGAGCCTAGAGCCTGGAGCCTGCTTACGATTCTGTGTCTCCCTCTCTCTCTGCCCCTCCCCTGTTCATGCTCTGTCTCTCTCTGTCTCAAAAATAAATAAAACGTTAAAAAAATAAATAAATAAAAAAGAAAACAACATCATATCCCTTCAACAAGGTAGCATCTTTACTAATTTACATCAAATTATCTTTTTCTCCTTTGTTATTTTCTCTTCTCAGTTAATTCAGACTATCCTTGATTCCATCGCAAATCACAAAATTATTTTAGGATCAAATTAGCTGGATTTCATTGCTCCAGGAATAACTTGATACATATTACTAGTTTCCCTAGTAAATGTATTTTCATTTCCCTTCATTCTCAATGGTTGGAGCCATCTTGTGTATAACTTCTGTTTTAACTGTGTTGAATCCTCTGGTATGTCATTTCCCCCTAACCTCGTACTAGGGTGGTTGTTGTGGCTTTCCCTCTACATCCCTCTCATTAGTAGATAGAACTGTCATTTCAAATAAAGGAAGAGAAAAGAAATTATTTGGTGCTTCCATTCATTAGCAACAACTCACTGCAGTGGGTCATACTACTATTTTAAGTGACAAATTGTGAAAATTTGGCAAGGAAGTCTACTTCTGTGTATATAAACAAAATGTAAACCCGCAGTAAAACTCTTACTCCTGAAATACTTATCCGTGCAATACAATTCAGCCAGTCTTCTTTGCTCTTTCAGAAGTCATTCCTGACACTCTTGTTCTTATTTATAATTTTTCAGCAATGCTAGACTCAAAAATTCCTATTCTATTATTTGTTTGGTGGAATCATTCCAGAGAAATGAACTCGAATATAGTGATAAGTTCTTTTTGACTGAAAAATATATAATGAATTCAGGTCTATTCTTAGTATAGATTTAGCTCACTTTATGGATCAGTTGCTTTCCTGAAAGATTTGCTTATGAAGTTACTTTTCTTTTAGTAAATTGATTTTTCTACTGACATGCATTTTAAATCAGAGCTGTGTTTTTCTGGTAAGACAATAGCCCCAGGACATAGTAAAATCACATTTGAGCTAATAGCAATCCCCTCAGGAAAAAGGCAATTTCCAGATAGTGATAAAATGCTAAAAACAAGTCATTAAATTGAACATGATTAGGGTTAATTTTATGTTTGACCATATAGATTCACAGCACAAAGGATTATACTGTAATTAGCTGAACAAAACATTTTGAAAAGATCCTGACTTTTCTCATCTTCTATATGAAAACATGAAACTCATTTTGGTGGCTTAGGGGTTTTGTTGTTGTTTTGTTTTGTTTTGTTTTGTTTTGTTTGGGGGCATATTATAGTTTAAAGGGTGAATGAGAAACAACAAAAATATTTCCAAATGAATACAACAGAGTGTGAACCATCCATTGAACTTGAAACCCTTTGGAGAAATGGAATTCTTTGCTGTTTTTCCTTTTGGCCGTCCACAGTGTCTAATTCAGCACTGAACCAAGAGGAATAATTTTAAGAGCAAGGGTCTATATGGTGTTTATGGCATTTAGTTTCTCACATTTTCATAAATCATACTTTTATGGACATCTTATTATTTTTTTAATGTTTTTATTTATTTTTGAGACACAGACAGAGCATAAGCAGGGGAGGGGCAGAGAGAGAGGGAGACACAGAATTTGAAGCAGGCTCCAGGCTCTGAGCTGTCAGCACAGAACCTGACGTGGGGCTTGAACTCACAGACTGGGAGATCATGACCTGAGCTGATGTCGGACACTTAACCGACTGAGCCACCCAGGCGCCTCCTGATGGACATCTTGTAATATCTCTTTATAATAGATCTTGAATAACAAAATGATTATTCTAGGATAGATGCGCACAAGCCAATTTTCATCGGTTAAAGGATAGGAACATGTGTAACTTTTTAGAAGGTTAGAAAGCAACTTCTTTTTTCAGTTAAATTTTTTTTGGAGAGAAAGCGAGCGGGTTAGGGACAGAGAGAAGGAGAGAGAGAGAGAGAGAGAGAGAGAATCTCAAGCAGGCTCCAAGCTCAGCACGGAGCAAGATGTGGGGCTCCATGCAGGGCTCCACATCATCACCATGAGACCACGATCTCAGCCGAGATCAGGAGTGAGACATTTAACCAGCCGAGCCACCTAGGCGCCCCCAAACTTCTTGTGTAAAGAGCCCAATAGTAAGTATTTTTGACTTTGCAGGCCATAATGGGTCTGCTGCTGCTTCTCTTCGTCCTCCTCTCCCACCCTCACTCTTTACCCCTCCCCTTTATCCTTCCGCTTTTTGAAAATGAAAACTGCAGGGGCACCTGGGTGGCTCTGTCAGTTAAGTACCCAACTCTTGATTTCTGCTCAGGTCATAATCTCACACTTTCATGAGTCCGAGCCCCATGTCATGCTCTGAGTTGACAGCGCAGAACCTGCCTGAGATTTCCTCCCTCTCTCTCTTCTCTGCCCTTCCCTGGCTCACACTCTCACTTTCTCAAAAATAAATAATAAAAATAAAAAGTAAACTTTAAAAATGAAAAGCTGCAAAAACCATTCTTAGCTCAGAGGCTATGCAAAAATAGCCTGTGTACTGTTTTCAGCCATTGGGCCATTAACTGTCAACCCCTATTTCAGATATATATTCCCAAATAGTTCTGCAAGGGTATATTCCAATTTACTCTTTTACCAGGAATCCTGGAGAGTATTTGTTTCATAGTAGCTTCTTTCTATCCTTTTAATATTAATATGAGGACATTCATTCTATACTCTTTGTTCTATAATGTTTTTCAAAGTATATAGCTTTAGATTTACTACTGTTTTGTTTTGTTTTTTGACTATGGAAGCTTAATACTCTAGATCTAGTTCAACCATATTCTATGAAAGAAACTCATTTTGTAAGACACTGAAATCAAATACATGCATCTCTAATGCATGAGAGCCTAAAAATGTGCAAGTTGGACTCTTAGCTTCCTAATGAAACCATGACCATGTTTTCTAGTGAAGCATTTCTCCTTAGGGTGCTAAGATTCAAACCCAGTAAGCCCAAGGTTGCAAGGATAGGAAGCAAAAATTATGCAAGTGATTTATTAAGTTTAGTAGTGTGAGGGCTAGTTTACCTTTGGTTCCCAGACCTATATGTTCTGAGAGGAATGGCACCATATTCTTCCTACTAGTTGAAAGCATACACTATGATTCTCGGGGTAGTTGCAGAGATTTGTGCCACCGTCAAAGATTTGAAAGATGCAGGGATGCTGATTTATACCATACTCCCGTTTAAATTCTCTTTTGGCTAGTGAGAAAACAGATGGCTTTTAGAGAACGACTGGATTCTTGTAAATGTAATTACATGGGAAGCAGTTTGCAAGCGCTGTTTCAGATACGGTATACTTACTGAATATATCAACATAGCCTCTGGGAGCTAATATGCATTTATTGATTTAGAAAGTGCTTTATTTTCATGCCAATCAATCTTCATCTGAAAGGGACAGCAGTGTACCATTATTGTCTTTAGGGCAATGACAATTTACCTTTTCTCTATTGTAATATAATCTGAAAAGAGTCTGATCGTTTTGATTTCTCTCAAAAGGTTACACTGGCCCATTATATTGCTGCTGTTATTCTAACTGGGTATGGTGAGCATCAGGTAGCAAGCACCCTAGATGCTTTAGTAATACACAGACATGCTACAGGGTAGGAAATAAACACCATTCCTGATACCAATTACTCTATCAGTCAGAGTCCTGGGAGAAAATAGATGGTACATTCAAAAGGGATTAAATAACTGAAAATAACTTAATGAAGAGATTATGTCCAGACCAATTAAGAAAGCCATGGACCATATCATGACCTGAGCCAGAGTCAGACACTTAATTGGGTTTGAGAGGTTCCCAGAAACTAGCAAGAGCAAAAAGCCATTACTAGCCCTAGGCCAGAAGAGGGAAAGGGCAGGACAGTATTACAGGAAGCTAGTAAGGATTGGAGCATGGAAGAGGGTTATGTAGCAAGAGATGTGGTTGCCGAAGAAAGTAGCCAGCACCAAAATCTTGATACAGTAGGTATGGAGTGACACAACCTCTTTCTTCTTTTGCTCTCTGCTTTCTTGCTTTTTGTGTTAGATGTTCTACTCAGCTGTCTTGTGATCACTGGTTGTCTGTACGTGTTTAAGGTCTGGGGACTAAAAATCTGACTGGAAGCTCTGAGTGCCCATGAAAGGGTATTTATTGCATTTGATATTCACTGTAGAGTGATCTGGGACAGCAGTTTATGGAGGAACTGAAGGCAGTGTTAATATCTCCAGGTTCTTTCTCTAGAGCTAGTCTTATTTCTTCCAAAATAATGTTCCAGTACCTGTCTACCATAGAGACTAAAAGTGTTCTGGAAGCCTAATGGGGCAACAAAGGCTAAGACTTCAGCATTTAGCATTCAAGAAGAAGATGGTTACTGAATCCTCTGTTTTCTGTGAGTTGACCATATATCAACCGTGCCTGATATCCCCTAGTCCAGGAAATAAATAAGATGTTGACTAGTATGGAAGAAGAGCCATCACTCAGTGTTAAGTAAGGCTATAAGTTTTCCTCTGATCACTGCTTTAGCTACATCTCAAAGATTTTCTAATTTCCCTTATGATTCTTCTGTAAACTATAAAGTAATTTTTGAAGTATGGAGTCTAATTTCCAAATATTTGGGATTTTCTAGATAGTTTTCTGTTACCGGTATCAGAATTTAATTCCATGTATTAGCAAACATATTTTTTATGATATTGATCATAAAATTTATTTTCAGATTTATTAAGACTTCTTCTTTGGCCCAGTATGTGGACAACTTTGATAAATTCCATATGCACTTGAAAAGAATATATATTCTGTAGTTATTAGATAGTGTATCTCATAAATATCAATTAGGTGAAATTGGTAATAATGTTTAGTTCTTCTATATTCCTACTGATTTTCTCTCAGCCTATTCTATTAACTACGAAGACAAGAGTATTGAAATCTCCAAATATGGGGTGCCTGGATGGCTCAGTCAATTAAGTGTCTGACTCTGGCTCAGGTCATGATATGGTCCATGAGTTTGAGCCCCACATTGGACTCTCTGCTGTCAGTGCAGAGCCTGCTTCAGATCCTCTGCCCATCTCTCTATGCCCCTCCCCAGCTTGTTCTCTCTCTCTCTCTCTCTTTGTCTCTCTCTCTCTCTCTCTCAAAATAAAGAAATAAAGGGGCACCTGGGTGGTCAGTCGGTTAGGCGTCCGACTTCGGCTCAGGTCATGATCTCACGGTCCATGAGTTCGGGCCCCGCATCGGGCTCTGTGATGACAGCTCAGAGACTGGAGCCTGTTTCAGGTTCTGTGTCTCCCTCTCTCTCTGACCCTCCCCTATTCATGCTCTGTCTCTCTCTGTCTCAAAAATAAATAAATGTTAAAAAAAATTTTTTTTTTAAATAAATAAACTTAAAAAAGAGAACCCCCCAAATATAATTGTGTGTGATACACACACACACACACACACACACACACACACACACACACACATACACACAAAACTATCAGAACTGGACCAGTTCTGATAGTTTTGCTTATGTATTTTGAAGTTCTGTTACCAACTTGTTACCAAACAAATTTAAGACTGCTATTTCTTTCTAATAAAGTACTCCTTTATCATTATGAAACTTCTTTCTTTATCCCTGGTAACATAACTCATTTCAAAGTTTATTTTTGTCTGGTATTAGTATAGCCACTCAAGCTTTCTGTGATTAATGTTTGTATGTATAACTTTTTCTATCCTTCTACTGTTAACCTATTTATACTTTTATATTTAAAATGAGTTTCTTGTAGATAGCATATAGTTGATTCTTACTTTTTTACCCAGTCTGATAAACTCTGACTTTAAATTAGAGTTTTTAGGTGATTTACATTAAAAAAATTTTTTTTTAACGTTTATTAATTTTTGAGAGACAGAGCACGAGTCGGGGAGGGGTAGAGAGAGAGGGAGACACAGAATCTGAAGCATGCTCCAGGCTCTGAGCTGTCAGCACAGAGCCTGAGGCAGGGCTTGGACTCTAGAACTTTGAGATCTTACTTGAGCCGAAGTCAGTTGCTTAATCGACTGAGCCACCCAAGCACCCGAGGTGATTTACATTTAATGTAACTACCAGTATAATTGAGTTTTAATCTAACTTCCATTTGTTTTTTTTCCATTTTATGTAATTTTCTATCTTCTTTTGGATCAAGTACTTTCTAGGATTCCATATTATATCTACTGTTGGATATACCATTTTTAAAAACTGGTAATTCTACAATTTATAATATGCAACTTTAATTTATCACAATCTATTTTAAATTATACTGCTTCACATAGATGACTGACTTCTTACAACAAAATGTTTCCATTTCTCCTTCTTTGACATTGTGCTATTATTGTCAGCATCTCGTATCTACGTATGTTATAAACCACACAATATATTATTTTTACTTCAGTTAATTATATTTTTAAAAAACTTCAATAATGAGAAAACCGTGTTGTGTATTAACTTATATGTTTATCATTTTTGGTGTTTTCCAAATTTTCTTCTGATTTTTTTTTTCCTTTGCCGGGAAAATATTAACGCTACTTGTGGCCTAAGTCAGTTGAAAATGAATTGTGTAGCCTTTAATTGTCTGAAAAAGTCTTTATTTTCCTTTCATTTTGGAAGATATTTTCTCTGGATGTCAAATTCTAAGTTGACTTTTTAAGTCTGTTATCTTTCAGGACTTTAAAGTTGTCATTCCATTGTCTTCTGGCATCATGTTCAGACAAGAAGTCTTTAATTATTCTTTTCTTTGGTTTTCTATATAATATTCTTATTTTCTCTGACTGCTTTTATAATATTCTTTTATCAGTGGTTTTCAGCAATGTCACTTATTATGGTTTTCTTTATGTGTATTCTCCTTAAAAGTTTGTACTTTTTATCAAATTTTTTGAAACTTTCAGCCAGTATTTCTTTAACTATTTTCTGTCTCTCCTAGACCCCTGCTTCTAATTTTACATATGTTAGACTGCTTGACAATATCCCATAGGTCACTGGGCCCTATTAATTTTAGTCTAGAAGTCAGTCACCTTTTCACTGTAAGCCCGAGGAATTCCCAGGCTCACTTCACTTGTTGTACCTCTTTCGAGGATTATAGTCCTCCACTGCTTACTCTCAAATACCTAAAAATAGTTGTTTTCTGTATTTTGTTTCGTTTTGAGTCATTTATGATAGGAGGTTAATGCTAGGCTCTGGGTTCAGAACCCAGTTTTCCTACTTACTGCACGACCCTCGGTAAAGTTAACTTCTCTATTTCATTACTTGTCTCATCTTTAAAATGGGATTACTTTAAAAAAAAAAAAAAATGGGATTACTTTAAACCGACCTTGCATGATTATTGTGAAGATTCTCAATAATGTGTAATGTACGTAAAGTGTGTGACACATAGTAAATGTCCCATACAAAGGACATTACTCCCCCTTAAGAAAATAGATTTGTGGGGAGAGAAAGTGATAAATCAGGCCTCAGCTAACGTTATTGGGCTACAGTGCAGGGCTCCTCCTTAGTACTAACGACTGGTGGAGGAAGGGAGGTAGAAAACCAGTTGCCTAAGACACCTTGGCAAAAGGGGACCATTTAAGAATCTGGCTGTTTCAGGGCAGCCACTATTTAGCACTGTTGAGGAACTCGTCCCTTTAGTTTCAAATCATTGATCGGTCAAGATAATTTCCAAACGTCTCTGGTTAAAAGGACAAAGGCTATTAGTAGACAACTAGATTGGCGCCGTTAGCTCTGTGAAGTCAATTGTGGGTCAAAACAGCTGGATGGAGCTAAGGCTAAGGTGGGAATTGCCTGTATTATGCAGCAATGTCTCTCAGAATTTGACATCAGAAAAATCATTAAAAAAAATTTTTTTAAGGTTTATTCATTTTTCAGAGACAGAGACAGAGACAGTGAGGGGGGGGGGGTGCAGAGAGAGAGGGAGACACAGAATCCGAAGCAGGCTCCAGGCTCCAAGCTGTCAGCAGAGAGCCGGAACTCACAGACCTTGAGATCATGACCTGAGCCGAAGTCGGAGGCTTGACCGACTGAGCCACCCCGGTGGCCCAGCATCAGAAAAATCTTGATCAGCCCTGAAGGATCAGTATGTTTTCTCCTTTTGATAATATAAGTGAAATAACCAAATGCTTTTTCATTCTTGCTTTGTTTGCCAAGACACTCAAAGTCCTATTGTGTTCTTAATCTCTTAAATGTTTACCCTTAATTTGGCATCTTTGCCTTTTTTTTTTTTGTCTCAGTCTTATTATGCATCTTCACGTTTTGTGACTCCTGAGATTATTTCATTTTAGAAAGAGATTTTTGAAAAAAATTATTCATTATATATTTTATAATCCAAGCCTTAGTATTTTATAGTTGTTTTTTTTTTTTTTTTTACATGCCCCTCATGTTAAGACAATTAGTAATTATGTCCTCTCTTCAAGAGTTGGGTTCCCCATTGCTGTAACCATTCTTATAATAACTGGAACAATGTGACATAAAACAGAAAAATGTGATTCAAATTTCATTCTCGTTCTTCATTTCAATAATAGTTTTTGTTAAAAAGCAAATCTATTCCTTACGATCAAACATACCAAAATGGGTTGTTAACTCAGGCATTTGAAGTACCAGCATTTAATTTCCTTAGCATTTACTATCTGAGAATGCACATTGGTTCTTAATGTCTCCGGGAATACTACAAACTTCCCAATGTGATCTTTTCTTGATCTCTTCTGCATCAAACCTTGTTTAGAAGCATCTGTTCCTACCTTCTTCTATCCATTCTAAAGCAAAGTGACTCAGCATTATTTGTGCTACTTTAAATACACACCCCTGTTTTTCATGTGTTAAAATATTCAGTATAACTAATAGCCACAAATGAGTTTCCTGACTTCAGCAATGTTCGTCTCTCATCTAACATTGGTATTCTTTGCAGGAAAAGATCATAGAATTTAGTGTAATAATAATCCTAGGCATATATATTTATATACCTCCTTAAAATGCTACATGATTTAAAGCAATGCCTATAAATAGTTTCATTCATGGCCCTAGGCTCATGTGTTTGACTTTAGGGATGATGTGTCATTGGATGTCTATGAAATGCCCTGAGGAGCTGCTCTTTTGGGAGATGATCAGCCACTTACTTGGAGCTTTTGCATTTGATGACGTGAATTCTACTTTTAGGACTTAAGCAGATTTGGGATTTGCTGCATTGGAGTGCTACTGTGAATCCTTATGAGCATAATTTTTCTTTATCTTTCTGGACAGAAAAAAAAAAACAAAACAAAAAACAAAAACCAACCAAACAAACAAAAAGCCCTTAACAAGAGTATGTGATGTTTAATGTACCCTCTGAATACAGGTTTCTTTTCTTAAAGCAGGGATTTTTTGCATCCCCAATCAGTCTGTCACCCCCAGCCCAGGTCAAGTTTCCTAGAAGAAAACAGTTTTGAACACAGCTCACTATCGGGCATGTTATTATTATTTTTGTTTTATTAATGAGGAAGTAAAGATTCAGGGGGTTTAGTAATGCCACTAAGTTCAAACAGTTAGTAAAGGTCACAGTCAGAATTTGACACCATCTGTCAAACCATTCACATCTACTTCTTACTCAAACCTCAATATTCGAATCTGTGGATCAGCAATAATGTCCTTCTCTAAATAACATAAAAGATTTCCCTGGAACCTGGATTTTAGTTTTGCCTTGTCACTAGGTGGGTATGTTGGAGAGATCACAATCTTCCTGGGTTTCAGTTTCCTCAAGTGTAAAATGAGCAGATAGGAGATATACAAGATCCCTTCTAATTCTAAATTCTATTTCATTTCATTTGAATTTAAGCATAACTTTAGAAATTCAGACATTGCATTTGTTTGATGGATATGGATGCTTTCCTCAAAGATTCTGAAATTGATACAGCCTACTGCCCATTCCTTCCTACTTCCTGATCTGCCCACAGCCTTCCCCTGCCTTTGTCCACCTTCCATCTCCACCTGTCTGCCCTTGCTCGTATATTCTCCCTCCGTGTACTTCTCATCAGGAGAGTTAGAGGCTGGGAAGGATAGATAAGGTGCTCTCTCAGAATTATAGCTACCTATCTGCTTAGTGACATTGTATCATTTAACATCATAAGAAATGAAAATGGGGCAGTGGGATTGGGAAGTGTTGATCTCAAATTGACAGATACCAGCCACGAGACTATATTTTTGCCAAAGCTCTGTCTTCCTAGATAAAGGCATGAATAATTACACACAGGCCTACACCCTCTTTACAAGTACTTAACGATGTCACTTTCCATTAGCTACACATCTAGATTGCTGTCTCTCTTGCTTGTAAGTACATGTTTGAATAACATAACGGAAGACAACCTGTCTACCTTTACATATCAGTTCTGATATTCACGGTTGAGGAAACTTCACCTCTTTGAATATATTTTAAGTCAAGTATGATGGATGGCCTTGGGAACTGTAGCATAGGAACAAAAACTCATGAGAGTCTCAGGCTAAGGTTTTTTTCCCCCGCTTCTCCTTTTGGAAGCATACGACCACTTCATCACTGCTGTCAAGTGAGGGCTCAGTGTGACAGGAAAATTGAAGGAGGAAGGCTGAAAGTCACTGTGATTTTGTTCCTTAGGGACTTTTGTCCAGATCTGATGATATGATATGTTTTCAAACTTCTCTTTGGAAGTGGATTTATATATCTATTATATACACACATATATTCATACTCTTTAGATAATTAAAGACAATACCAGCTAAATAAGGTTAATTTTTCTTTTTTTTATGGTTTTTTTTTTTTTTTTTTTTTTACTTATTTTTGAGACAGAGAGAAAGCACAAGCTGGGGAGGGGCAGAGAGAGAGGGAGACAGGAACCAAAGCGGACAGTAGAGAGCCCGATGCAGGGCTCAAATTCATGAACGATGAGATCATGAACTGAACTGAAGTCAGATGCTTAGCTGACAGAGCCACCCAGGCGCCCCAGGTTAATTTTTCTAATGAGATGTAGTTTGTGTGTGAATCTTGGTATGAATGAGGAAATGGATATGCCATGAATTTTTGCTTGATTTTCTAAAAACCTGATATATTGAATAATTGTTTTTAGTAGGAATTACAAAATATATATTGTAGTCATTAAGCCCTCTCAGCTGAAGTGGTTTAAAGTTTTTAACAGATATAGTGCTTCTGGTGGGGACAGATGATATTTCAGTAAATAAACCCCAAATCTCAATAGCTCGCAGCAAGTATTTATTGTTCTCATTCATCGTCCTAAGGGTTCGTTGGCCGAAGTTCACTTGATCTGATCTGGGTTGGTTCCAGGCAGCAGGACTATGTCTGGGTCTTCTCTGTGTGTCTAATTTGGGCTCCCTAGCACGTGCTTATCTCATGCTGATGCCAGAATATAGAGCAAGAGGGGAGAACATGAAATGCCTCTTAAGGCCTTGGCTCAGCATTGGCATCTTGTCCCATTGCCCACATTCAATTGGCTAACGCAAGTCACAAGGCCAGGTCCAACGTTCATGGACCAGAGCAAATATACAACGTCTATGCCAATGGGTGGAGCTACAAAGGCAACCAGAAAAGGCCTTGGGTGCATAATTGTAATGTGGGGAGGAACTGAAGAAGTGGGAACAATAACCCAATGTACCTCGGGTAGGGACACTTACTCCATTTTGGAAAGATGAGCTATGGAGACTGCTTCCAGTTTTAAATGGCATATTACCTTTCCTTTCTGTCTGCTTCTATTGTGTTGATAATTGACAGCAAAACCCCAGTCTGATGTTGTAGGTTAGCATCAGGAAGTGCAGCTCATCATTTGAATGGTTGGGAAAAGCACAGACTTTCAAAGTGGTCCCAAGGTAAGTTGCCCTTCCTGTACTGTGACTGTGCTCTATGTTGTATTAACAGCGGTCAGCTTTGGAATTAACCTGTGTGCATGTGTGGTTCATCAAGCTGTTGAAATGTCTTTGAGAAACAAAACAGCCAGTAAATATTGATTAAAACACAGACTTATAATATGCACATGGAAGGGAAAGACATAATTGAGTTGAGGAGACTGTTTTAAGCTTTTTGCAAAACGTCCAATGAACATCTAACACCTCAAAATCTATTTGTGTCATAAAATAAGATGACATTTGACTATTTGACGTAATATACTTACCTAATTTCAGGTAATGTTTCTCTCTTTATTACGTTTATTCAGTTGAAGAGAGTAATGTGGCCACTACCAATTTCAATCAATATGGACATGTGCTTTATTTTTGACTGTTCAAAAAACTTGTGTTGGTATTATTAAACTTCTCTCTTCAAAGACTTACTCTGTAAGTTTGTCATGTCCTTTCTAATGGTGAATTTGTCATTTGCACCTATTTTGTCAGACTTTTGAGAATAACAGTTTTGTTACTTATTTCTGCCCTTGGTCCTTTCCTGTCGTCCTGATCTTGACCAAAATTACTATGTGTCACCTTTATAGCTTGTGCGTTTCCTTCTTAGGGATATTGTCTGGTTAGATATTAGACATTAAAAAATTGGCTTTTTAAAAATTATCTCCAAAACGAAATTATTTTTCATTGTTTGTGCCTAAACTTGATGTTGTCTAGCCTCTGCATAGAGAGTGAATTGGGCTGCACTGCGCACCTTAACGAAGCGTTGGTTAGCCACTACAGGGTGTGGGAGTGTGTTTGTGTGTGCATCTGCATTTTATCAAGGACACTGGGTCCATCATGCTATCGTGGGACTTTATCGCTCTCTTATACCTAAATGATGAACTTCCAGTCACCAGACAATGTGCCTTTGATGACGTGGCTGTCTTGCCTTAGATATTGCATATTATGTTGTTTGTGATGTATGTATTATGTTTTATGTTGTTTTATTAATCTGTGTAAACTTTATCCAAAGTCATCAGCTATCCTCCCCCCCCCCCAAAAAATGAAAAGTGGAGGGATTTTAAAAGAGGGATGTGGTTAGTAATTAACACATTTCAGAGTACACCAATAAATTTAAAGAGGTTGATTTCCTCTTTCTTGCCAGGTTTAAACAGAAATATTCTAGGAGAGGGATGAGCCTTATAAATGGAAGTTAAACGGAGCTTTAATCTCTCCATCTGGTAAAGCACAGCCAGCACTACCTTCCTCTCAGGGTCACTATAAGGATAAAGGGGAGGGAGGTGCTTAGCAGAGTGCTCCTCTCTGAGGTTCTTTTAGGCAGTAGCCCTTTTCTGTGACTTCTGAGAGGAGTGGGGACACTCTGCAGCACGTGAGGCCCTAAGCAAAAGCCCAGGAGATGGTCTGTCTAGAGAGTAGGTTGCAAGGGGCATGTGGAAAGGGTGAGGCCGGGTGAAGAAAAAGACCCTCTTTCTAAATGAAGGAAGAGCCTGGTTATGCCTTTCCAGACACCCTGTGTCTGCAGAGGAGATGCCTGAGGTCTTGAATTCTTATTTTCTTGGTAGCTACAGAAAAGTGTTTTGTCAACAGTCTGCCAGAGGGCAACTGTAGAGACACTGTGATCTGTGTCACCTTCCCCTTTGACGTGTGATTGGAAACCAACCAACTGAACAAGCAAACAAAAAGCAAAACCTTGGCTGTTTTCAAATTTTCTTTCTTCTAAAATTCTACCTTAATGTAAAGGATAAGTGTGTTACCCCACAGTCCTTTTGCTAGCCAACTTAGTCTCAGCTCAAGTAACTTGTACGTCAGGTTTTCAGTATGGCAGAAGTGGTTGGCTGGCTTTCACTATCAAAGAGACACTATTACAAGAATTATGTGTAATATACCCCATCATATACCCAGTAGTGATCTCTGTTGCCTAGTGCACTGAGCCTAAACCCTTCTGCCTAGTTGCTTAATATTTTGCCAAGGTTGCTCACTAGGAATTAAGAGAGGCCTAGGAACTTGAGAGCTGCGTGAGACTTTAGAGGTGATCTAATCTAGTGTTTTCCAAATTATGTTTCAGTGGAGTACTAGAGACTTCCAACATGCTTAACAGGTATCCTTTAAACGGATTCTGTGGTCAAATGAGTTTGGAAAACACCATCACACAGAGCTAAACTCTTTTACTAAAGGGTGTTTAAAGGTCTTTAATATGGTAACATGAACTGTGGCTCCAAGGGATACAGCATGCAGCTTTTCTCACACCATTTGACCCTGAAGTCCTTTTGTTGTACAACATGTATTGCCATTTCAAGAATGCCAGGCAGTAGCTATATAATCTAATTATTATGAGCCTGACTTCTAGTGTTTAACTGCCTGGGTTCAATGCCTGGCTTTACCATTTATTGACCTTATGATCTTGAGCAAACTGCTTACCCTCTTTTGTGCTTCAGTTTCCCTGTCTAAAATGCGAGCACAAATTCTACCTGTCTATAGCGTTACTTTAAAAGTTAAAGAACAGAACTGAAAACAGTACCTGGCACGTCCTTGACTATTACCATCCTAACGTAGTTTAAGTAAAAACAAGCTTAATACCCTCATTCCGGAGCTGAGGAAAGTGAGTCCCAAATAGTTCACTCATGCAGTGTCACTCATTCAATAAGTGACCAAGTGCCAATATGCATCACACACGATATTTCTGTCCCCAGAAATAAAGGCGAACATGGGGCAGTTCCTGTTCCATAAGAACACCCACACTAGTGACTAGTGACTTGGCTCAGATAACACCTTTTAGTAGTTAAACCAACAGCTCAGGCCATCCAACTTCTGTCCCTCCCTCTCATCCTCCAACTCTGTTCTGAAAGAGAATGATCTGTATGGCCTGGATTGGTAAGCAAGGATAGTGACCATAGAGAATAGCCAATAGACTTCTCTTTTTAAATTGCATATGAGGGCAAATGTTTTAAACTCTTTGTTAGTGGTGATCCAGAAAGAGTAATCGAGACAGGCACTTTTGGAAGAAAGCAAACTCTAAAAACACACCCTAGAAAGGAATGTAGGAGGTAGTATGAAATGGCCCATATACGAGACCCCAGATATGGCTCGCTTGGTGTTTTTCTTGCTACTGTGTCACTGATGGTCTTCTCTGGTTTTGTCTAGGCATCTCCTCCGAGGGCTTCCCCCGGGACTGTTTCAGTGAGCAGACAGCAAGTAGAGACCTTCCCAACAGGGATGGAAGTGCATGGTTCCTGGGCTATAGAGCAGGACCAGCCTGTCCATTTCTGCTCCACGAGGAAAGGGAGAAGCCAAACAAAAGCGAACTGTACTTGGATCTCCATGTAAGTAGAAATCTTTGTGCTTGAGCTGTGATACTTTGCGGTCAACTGAAATGTGTTTAATGGAAATTGTGTTTGTAAAACTGCTGAAGCTGCATTTTGTGGGGAGGTCATTATCTAAAAATCAGTCCATGGCAGAAAACAGATATACCTCAGTGTCTGAAATTTGTGCACCAGAAAGTGACTGTGTTTAGTGTCTACCTGAATGTTTTCAGAGTGCTCTCCTCATATCAGCTTTGCCTTGTTGTGGGAGTACTTGTTTGCTGCTTGCCACCTGTTAATATCATTTTTCTAAAAAGTTGAGAACATGTGTTAGCCAACTGATAGGCTCTGAAATCTCCAGAGCAATGCCAATAGCCTGTCTTCCTGACACATTCTAAACCTTTCTTTCTCTCCAGGTGCTCCGTTAACAGGTGAACAAAGCAGTAGGCTGGGTTTTAGCTCCTTCCACGTTGTAGATGGCCTGATAGAGTGACCAGACTGTCATGATTGTCACCACATTTCTCTACCTTTCAGTTTCTTTTCAGAGATGGGGTGAACATTAGGAATCCAAGAAGGGCTTTTCTTTCTTTCTTTCCTTCTTTTTTCTCCCTTTCTTCCTTTCTTCCCCTCCCTCTTCCTTTCTTCCTCTTCCTCTTCCCTTTTTTCCCATTAACTTTAATGCCCATTGGCAAGCTCGTGTCCTTGATTCCTTTTGATACCTTCCAGTTCATTATGTTCAGGCCCAGAAAAAAAAACCCAGCGAACCTTGTGCTTTTCATAATTATAGTCGCATAGTCACTGGATGCCACTTTAGAAAAGCATTTGACATCCCAGTTATTGGAAAAGGAGGTTTGGAATGAAGTTGAAAGATGAAAAATCTACAGCCTTTTGTGAGATGAGATGGAAATTTGTAATGTTTTTGGTTTTGTCTCCCTACCTTCCAAAGTTAGGTTGTGCATCTTGAGATGTGGTCAATGAAAGCAGTGTAACAGTGACATCTATTGGTCAGATTACTCTAAATTGCATTTGCTGCTACCAGAAGCTTGGGGTCTAAAGGTGTTGCAATGGATTTGTGTGTGTGTGTGTGTGTGTGTGTGTGTGTGTGTGTGTGTGTGTTTCAGAGCTTTTATTTATTTAAGTAATCTCTACACCCAGCGTGGGGCTTGAACTCACAACCCTGAGACCAAGAGTCACACACTCCTCTGACCAAGCCAGGCAGGTGCCCCTGAAATGGATTTTGAAACATCTGTGTTTTTTAAAAAAATGTTTATCCGTTTTTTTAAACACATTGGCCAAACTATGTATTTCTGGTTTATTTAATTTTACTTATTTCAATTATGAAAATCATACACAATCCTTTTCGAAAATTTGAACTATGTACTAAAATTGAAAGAAAAGAAATAACCCATAATTTCAGCAGGCAAGGATACCAACTGTTAAAATCTGATAAATTTTCTTTGTATTTTTCAGAGAAAAATATGACTTTTTTTAAATGAGAGATTTTTTTAACCTACAAGCATAGATTTTATATGTTTCCTCCTTTTTTTCTTTCCTTTTTTTCTCTATTAATTACTTTTACATTGCTCATCCATATTGTTACATATCGTTTCTAGATGTATTTTAAATGAATGTTCTACATTCTAATATTCTACCAATATATTCTAAATCTGAAATTTTTTTAAAAATCATTTCTCTATTATTTGATGTTGACGTTGTTTTCAATTGTAGAATAGTCCACAATTTGGAAATAGATGGCACTACCCAACATATAATTTTTCCTATACCTCTTCTCCTCCCACCAATATTAAGGACCATTTCTTTAAGATAAACTTGGGATTATTATTTGTAAATACAAGTAAATTTAGGCTTGTGATTCATATCACTGCCTAAAAAAGGTCTTTTTCCTAAACCAGCCTTTAATGGCTTATATATTTACATATTTATAATATTTATGCATTTATAAATATATATATCATATATGATATAAAATTATATTGGTATATAAATAATTACATAAACATATGATAAAATATATAAATATTCATGTTCCTTAGTTTCCATTAATTATAATTTTTAAAAATTGGTCTGCTTTCTTTAGATTGTTTTCCACATCAGTGGTTTTTACACCTTGGGCCCTAAGGCTCCTCACCTCCAAGCCCTCTACCCTCTTCAGACAGTACAATTTAACTCCTATGTTTTGTTTATTTTATCATTATTATTTTTTAATGTTGATATTGTAAGTAAGATTTCCATTTGAAGGGGTTCTACTCAGTAAAAGTTTTGATCACCACACCCGCTTGCAAGGAGGTCTTTCCTCTGGGAGGCTTTCAACAGTAAGGTCAGGGAGGCATGTATTGCTGTGTGATACTTGGATCAGTTTTAAATGTTAGACGGGACTACTCTGTTTTCAGTTCTGGAACTGATTTGCAGAATTAGCATCAGGAAGTTGCTTTCCTCAGCCTTTTTCTATAGGTAGGCTGCTTCTCATTAGTATGCAGAGGTGATAGCTAAAACATTTAATTGGTGGGAATTTGACACCCAGAAATCAGAATGGCCACTGGCATTAGGGCTGGAGCTACAATTAAATTCCTTAAGTTCTCTTATGCAGCCATGAATTAATTTTGTTGTTGTTGTTATTGTGTAGAGCCAGAGAGGAAATATTATTTTAGGCTTTGGGGACCATATAGTCTCTGTTGTAACTACTCAATTCTTATGACAAAACAGCCATAGAGAATATGAATGAGTGAGTTTGTGCTCCAATAAATGTTTATAGATGCTGAAATTTGAAATTCAGATAATGTTCACATGTCAAGAAACATTCATCTTTTGATTTTTCCCCCCACCATTTAAAAATAAAAAGATCACTCTTAGCTTATGAGTCATCCAAAAACAGGCGGTGGGTCAGATTTGCAATTTGCCAATCTCTGCTCTAGCCCAAGAGATGGAGATCTCCTTCATTTCCACTCTCAGCTCAACCACTCACCAGCTATGGGATTGTGGGCACTTGCTTACCTTCAGTTTCTTAATCAACTGTGTTTTGACAGAATGGAGAAGAGTAGGAACAGATGAAACAAAGAGTCTTTTAGCTATAATATTAAATTTCCTGATTCTGTTGTAGGAGCGTAAGTCAACCCAAGCAATACCAATATGTGGTAAACGGGATTTATGTATTTATTTATTTATTTATTCATTCATATGTTTATTTATTTTTGTGACAGAGAGAGAGAGAGACAGAGAATGAGCAAGGGAGGAGCAGAGAGAGAGGGAGACACAGAATCAGAAGCAGGCTCCAGGTTCTAAGTTGTCAGCACAGAGCCCTACGCGGAGCTCGAACTCACAGACCGCATTATCATGACCTGAGCCGGAGTCAGATGCTCAACCAACTGAGCCACCCGGGCGCCCCAAATGAGAATTATTTAAAGAAAACAAATAGATCTTAATATGCTCAATGAGAAATCTTTGTCCTAATAGGTGGAACCATGTCACAACTCACGTTGCAAGACCAAAATTTGTAGTCTCCTAACTCTATTTGAAGGCTCATAGGACTTTCTGTGTCTCCAGTACTATCCTTCCCTTCTCCCTGAGTTTTATTGATGTATCTTGACATATAATATTGTATAAGTTTCAGGTGTAAAACATAATGATTTGATAGAAGTATAGGGGCGCCTGGGTGGCTCAGTCAGTTAAGCGGCCGACTTTGGCTCAGGTCATGATTTCATGGTCCGTGAGTTCGAGCCCCGCGTCGGGCTCTGTGCTGACAGCTCAGAGCCTGGAGCCTGTTTCAGATTCTGTGTCTCCCTCTCTCTCGGCCCCTCCCCTGTTCATGCTCTGTCTCTGTCTGTCTCAAAAATAAATAAACGTTAAAAAAAATTAAAAAAAAAGAAGTATATATTATGAAATTATTACTGTAACAAGTTTCATTAACATCACCTCGCACAGTTGCACATTTTTTTATTTTAAATTAAAAAAAAATTTTAACATTTATTCACTTCTGAGAGACAGAGAGAGACAGAGTGTGAGTGGAAGAGGGGCAGAGAGAGAGGGAGACAGAGAATTGGAAGCAAGCTCCAGGCTCTGAGTTGTCAGCACAGAGCCCGATGTGGGGCTCAAACTCACGAACTGTGAGATCATGACTTGAACCAAACTCGGACGCTTAACTGACTGAGCCACCCAGGTGCCCCAACACATTTTTTTTTCATGCGATGAAAACTTTAAGATCTATTCTCTTTGCAGCTTTCAAATATGCAATACAGTGTTGTTAACTCTAGTCATGATGCTGTACATTACATACTCAGAAATGATTAATCTTTTAACTGGGAGTCTGTACGTTGTGACCACCTTTATCCATTCCCTGCCTCTGGCAATCTGTTCTCTGTTTCTGTGAGTTTGGTTTTTTGTTTTTTTGTTTTTTGTTTTGTTTTTGTTCTGCATATAAGTAAGAACATAAGGTATTTGTCTTTCTGGTCTTATCTCATTTAGCCTAATGCCCTCCAGGCCCATCCTTATTGTCCCATGCCGTGTTCATCTTTTAGTTACTGAACTGTGGGAAAATACAGAGGTTCCTTTGGGGAATCGCAGGAGGGGAGTGAGGCTGGCGTAGAGTAGACACTAGGCAAGCTCAGGGTACCATCTATTTACCAACCAGTATGTATTTCAATGTTAAAACATCCAGTGCTGCTGTCTTAGTGTCACTTGGCTGAATGTCAACCAGACTGCTGTGCAGAGAGGTTCTGTTGGGTGATTATCTTCTAGTCCCGCTTATACAAATTCTGTGGACCATTCTGGTTGGTCTGCGAAACTCCTGAAAGACTAAACTCAACACGCAGTCAGCTCTACTTTTGGGTCATGAGATAGCTTAATATTGTATAGGACATACTTCTAGTGAAAAAATGTTTGTTTTTTTGTCTGAAATTCAAATTTAACTGGTTGTCCTATGTTTTGTTTACTGGATCAAGCAACCCTAGGTATCAATTTTGGGGCAGCATCCAAATGCACCAAATGTGTGAATTGCTCTGGTGAATTGCATCTGTATATGATAAAACTTTGGTCATCCCAGAGTGCCCATTTAGAGTATGAACATTACAAAGGTAGCCTTAAAGGGCAGTATCTTATATACCACCAAACTAGGAGCTATCATCAGCCATGTTCCTCAGTTTTTGGTATACCTTGAACCAGATGTGTCAAAGGCAACTGATTATGGACAGACTAGAGAGTAAATGGGGTCTAACTTCTTACAGTGAGTGAAGTTTCTCAAAGATTCCATTTGAGAGGAATGTTCACTGATGAAGTTTTGGGGTGATGGCGGGGTTGAGAGCTGATGGCCAAGAAATAATTCTTAAACACATCTTTGGTGCAAAAAGGTGATTTTATTAAAGCATGGGGACAGGACCCACGGGCAGGAAGAGCTGCCCTGGGGTTGTAAAGAGTGACTAGTCATATACTAAGGAATTGGGGGAGGTAAAGACAAAAGGGAGGCCTCAAGAGGGACTTTGATATGCTAAAGAGGGCTCCTAAAATACCTGAGGCCTTGCTATTGTCAAGCTAAGGTGGTTTTCCTCTAGTAAGGCATTCACTTTAGGATGGTAGGGGGTTCCTGGAGAAATGTTCTACTCTGTATTTGCCTCAAGTATTTGTCAATGGGCTATAGTTTACAAGGAAATTTAATTTTACCTACCATTTCCTTCTTGCCTTTGTTCCCCACATCACTATTGAGGGGAGGGTGACACTAAGGGCTCTAGGAAACTGAGTGTATAGGTTTCTGGAGATTAGGCTCTTGATAAAATTGTCTTTTTCTTGTAATTTCTAAGATATTTGTAAACTGATGGAGACTCACTATGATCTCTATCAGTTAACTCTTTGTTTTCCCCTTTCCTTTGTTCTTGGGCAGCCAGGAGTACCTGAGGAATATCACACGCATCCCACCGTGTGTGTGTGTGTGTGTGTGTGTGTGTGTGTGTGTGTGTGGTGGGGGTGCTATGCTAGCTTGTGCTTGACCCTCAGCTTGCCTTATGGGTTCCCACATCATATCCCCCCTGAGTAATTTTGATCACTAAATCTTTAAGGTTGCTGAAGGTGGAAGGTCTCATCTTCTGTAGCTTCTTCGGGCTGAGTAGGGGCACAGGGATGTCCCTATCTATGGCCAATATTGATCATTTGGGGAACATATAGAGAAGTTACAAAAGGCAGAAGCAGCTGAATCCAAGGTGGACGTGTATGAACCTTCTTGAGTAGCAAGGATTATCTGTTGGCTTGAAGTTATTGTAGTGATGGAGTCTTGGCCCTAGGCAGAGACACATGGGAGAAAACAGCAAAATGTAATTGGAATGACAAGAAAGAAACCGCAATAAAAGTACTTTGGTAGTTGACAGAAATGCTCCAGTCCAAGAGTTTAACCAATCATTAAAGGAAAGAGAGAGAGACTGTTTGAAGCACCAATTGGAGTATTCATGTCAGTTAGAAATCCAGAAATATTTGCGTGGTCATCTGGAATGTATACATAGCATTTTGTTTTTATGAGAGTATAAGTTTCCACCTTGTGCAGCAGTTAAAACATCTAATGCCGTCCTATTTTGTATGCATTTGAGTTATTCAGTATTTAGTAATAGAATATGACGTTATTTTGAGAGTCATGTAAGGCCTTAACTGTATAACATGTGGTGTTTAACCATTATATAGACTGTTTTGTTTAGTGAACAATCAGGTAGTTAATAAGGCATTTCTTTTATAGAAACAAGAAAAATATAGGTTAATAGTCTGAGCAAATTACAAACCCAGTGTCTGCCCGTGATAAGATTTTTAGATGTCTGGCTTAAAGCCTCTTCAGATGGAGTGGAAACAGGCAGCAGGAATCAGATGTTTTTGGGTTTGTGCGTTTGTTCTTTTTTTTTTTTTTTTTTTTTTTTGGTTTGTGATTCAAATGTCTGTGGTGATCCTTTTGAATGGCCCTTTGTAAGAAGGAACAGTAGAAATTGGGGAAAGGAGAATGAAAAAGAAAGGTACAACCATCATAAGAGAAGTATGAGGTCTTCCACACGTTTACAGGAGTAAGAAGGAAGATTAGTTTGCCCATTGGTTTTCTATGAAGGAGGCACAGGAGCCCTGTATTTTAGATACAGGAGCCCATGAAGTGTGCTCCCTAACTTTATTCCTGGGGGAGTACTTAATATGACCCAGTAGGGGCCCTTCCATTTTGGAGTTAAATCCCCTGCTGTGTTAGACTTTCAATCCTTTAAATAAACCAGGTCTTTTGGGTTTATATGGGGTGGGTTTCTAGGAACTGTCCTATCAGGTTTAGGGAGGATATGGTTTGCACAGAGATTTATGAATTAACCCGGTCTTAAGTGAATAATTTAATAAGGCACTATAGTCTTTATCTATTGATAGGTCTGCAGTGAGAAAATAATTTTCATAGACAATTGTTGGGGTGAATCCATCCCATTTTTTAGTTGTTTAATTATATGCCCATGAAGTTTTTTTATTATCCCCACAGAAAAACAAGCACAGAAGTTTGTCTATACGTGAAATATTGTGACACATTTTCCAAAGTTTACCTCACATTGTCTAGTTTAGGCAAACATTTAAAGACAATCAGAACTAGAATTTAACATCTATAAAGGTACATTATTGAGACATCGTTTTTTTCTCTTAAAACCCTCATTACCAGAGATAGCCAAATCAAGACTAATTTGTTTGTAATACAAGTCCAGTTTTAATAAACTTGGCCTAATTATTTACATAAGGTCAGCAAGAATAGCGACTGATCATATAGATCTTTTACAATTTGCTTTGCTGGAACGCTTTATAAGGAATCTAGATTCAGGCTTTTAGTAGCTTCTCCAGGCCAGAAGCCATGCCAAGTACTTGCCATCAGACGTGACTGCAATACATGAAGATTTGGGCAAATTCCTTTCCATGAGGTCCCCAACATATCATGAGGTTCCTGCACCTGCCAGGAAGTGATACTCTTTACTCATCTGGTAAGGCTGCTGGGACCTCTGTAAGCAAGGTATCAGGCCAACATTTCCAAGGGGCTTTATGGCTCCATGTTTCATAAAGTCAGCCTTAGTTCCTTAGAGCTATATGGTCAGATCTGAGTCTATGCATGACTCTCAAATATGACATTCCAGTCAAAGCCTTGGTAAAATAACCAGTATTTCCAATGGTATCCTGTTACAAGAAGAAGATTCTTATTGAACTCACATAAGTGATTATGATTGCCTTAAAAGAAAGAACACTCACTGAGAGTTTTTTAATTTTAGAGGGTTCAGGTAGAGAGAAATGTTAAATACTCCAGTTTGTTCACAAATGAATACTTCGTCACATTCCTGTATGTCATAGATGAGCAAGCGTTTAGAGAACCAGCAACACTTTAAAACAAAAGTGGCAAAATTATAACTGTGTCCTTCAGTTCATTTAGTCCCATGTTCCTAATTCTTGTTCAGTTTGAAAGCAGCTTTTTAGTTCTGGCAATTCTTACCCATCTTAGTATTGATCTTAAAGGTATTGAATACCTGTATCTGTCATGGAAGTCCTTTTTACAAATCTTGAAGATGAAACACATTTAGTATGAGCATCTGAATAATTATAAATGACAGAAATCTCAGAAATGGACATGGTTAACAATCTGATGAGAGTTCATTCTGATGCAATTGATACAGGAAATTTCATCATCTCTGTGACACCTAACACCTTGATAATCAGAGTATCAAGTGATGACCTTATTACCAAAACATTAAAACTTCAGGAATTGCATTTATATTTGAGCAGTTATAGCATTTACCCAGACAATATACTAAGGTTTACCATTTTTTTTTTGACAGTGTTTCCAGAGTAACTTCACATACCAAAGAAGGCCTAATTGGTCAAAAATTCATTTACAATTTAAATCCTGGGAAATTTGTTAAAACCTTAGAAAGTTATAAGGCACATCCTAAATAGATTACAGATCATTACTAATCTTAAAACTTTAAATCATTTGTTTAACCAGAGTGGCAATGAGAGATCCTAAAGGCAAATATGTAGGGTTATATAGTTGTTAGCAAAACTTAGCTCCTTTAACATTGAGAAGTTTTGACTAAGTAATCAAAGGCTTGATAAAGACAAAACAGAAGCTTTGGTTTTCTCAGCAGACAAAAACAACAACAACAACAACAACAACAACCCTTTGTTTACATTTTCTTATCAAGAGCAGATCAATGGTCCAAGAAAACTTTGTCTTTTGAACAGAGAAAAACAGAATCCATTTCAACTTAGTCCGTCCTGACCACACATGAAATTCCTTTCCAAAGAGTTCCCTTCAGGAACCTTCTACAACTTTCCTTGGCCTTCAAATTTTGTCCCAAGCCATTTCTCTCCAAACAACCAGTCTCATTTAGGACAAAATTACTTTCTTTTACCTTCAACAAAACATGTATTTCCATTCCTTCTATCTTTCTTACACATTTTCTACTTTTTTACATAGAGTTGCTTTTATTTCCATCAGTCTTAATTATATTTAGCAGAATTTTAACTCTTAGAGACATTAGTCCCCAGTGAAAACTTAGTAACCAATTGAGAAGCATCAAACCAGAATTGTTTGCATGGCAAATTCATGAATCAATTATCATATTTAAATAGAAATCCCCGTTTATGCCGATCATCAAGTTCAGTTCTTACGCAATTTTCCACACTTCCCTGACATCCAGCTGTCCTCTATATCCACTGTAACATAATGACAAATCTCATAGCATCTCAGATTGCTTCATAAAACTAAAAGAACTTGGCTTGCTCATTGAACTCTTAATGGCTAGTGGAACTGTGACACTCACTTCTCTTTGATCTTGATCCTTACTTTATTGTCCTTATTTCCTCTTTGTCTATTCCAACATGTACTAAATAGTTGTGCATATAAAATTTGGACTCTTGAGAATGTATGGACTTTTAAAGCCTGGGAGAACATGGAATAGAACTGAGTTTTATAAAAATACTGAGAAATTTGTCTAGGAATTGTATTTAAATGAATTGGAAACATTGCAGCGGAAGTATTTTATTTGGTTTCCCTAAAATTCAGGCAATTGCTTTTTTGCCTCCTTTGAATGAATTCCACTTTTTCAGCCTCCCTTTTCTGTCTTGAAACTACAGCTCTAGGGGCGCCTGGGTGGCTGTCGGTTAAGCAGCCGACTTCGGCTCAGGTCATGATCTCGTGGTCCGTAGGTTCGAGCCCCATGTCGGGCTCTGTGCTGACAGCTCATAGCCTGGAGCCTGTTTCAGATTCTGTGTCTCCCTCTCTCTGACCCTCCCCTGTTCATGCTCTGTCTCTCCCCGTCTCAAAAATAAAAAAACGTTAAAAAAATTTAAAAGAAAAAAAAGAAACTACAGCTCTATGTGTACTCACTGGACTGAGTCCTGCGAGCTTCACATGGTCTCTTTAAAGCCTGCTCTCCGGATTCTATATGTATCATTTATGTTTCATGTGTGTATTTCAGAAAAGCATTTTTCTTCTCTCTCCAGGATACACATGGACATTTGTGGTTAAAACGACAATCCCATATGACCCATTTCGAGTTTTAAAGGAAGTAGTAGCCTTTGCCTATAGAATGCTCAGGGGACTCCTATGTTAACGTGAGGTTCCAGTGTGTATGGCCTAGTTGTTTTTCTCTTGCCTTTTGATTTTTATAGGCTTTAATTAAGCCATCTTGATTTATTATTACCATTATTTCTAAATTGCATTAAGGACTGCAGCTACTCCATAAATGTCCTGTGTATAACATATATCATAAACTTCCCTCTCCATCTACAGAAAGTAAAAGACCTTGATTCTGGGAGCTGTTAAAACATTCTTTCAGAATATTTCATGATACTTTTTAAAGCATTGAAAGTGACAGTCATGCTGTATATACTTTGGTTTAAATGCCAAATTAAAATGATGTACAAAAAGGAGGCAATAGTGAGTATATGTCATAACTCTGGGAATGTGATTCTTTCACCCACTGATCCCTGCAACTAACCATACTCTACAATGACAGCCACTATTTATCGAATGTCTTTGGTGATGAAGCAAGCACGGGGTTAGGAATATTAGCACATTCAGTTCTTAGTACAGTCCTATGAGTTAAGTATTTTTCCAATTCTATAAATGTAGATACTGGTTCAGAGATGTTAAGGAACTTGCCTCAGTGACACAGCTAGTATGTGATAAGTAATTTTCGTATTGAACCCAAACACGTCCCATTTCAAAGCCATAACTCTTGCCCCTCTTCTCTTTGCCCTCCCATTAACTGTGTTTGAAAAAATAGGATCGTAGCTGTGACAACGCCTACCTTACTTTTTCCTTTGTAATTTTAATGCATTCACACTTGTTTCCATATTTGTCTCTTAAAATGACTAAATTATGAGTATTAACTTAAAGCAATCATCACTGATCAAATCAGGGCTCATAACCTTTGTTTCCCTTCTGTCCTCGGCAAATTCTTTCTAGCTTCAGTAGCCAGTTGGGTCTGGTAATGAGGTGATCTATTTTGCCTCCATTCTGGCTTTTCCATTTGAAGGAGAACTATTACAAATACTATAGTTTGGCTTTATGGTAATGAAAAGAATGAACATTAAGAATCAGATTGATCCAGTTCAAATTCTGGCTTTGCCACTCATTGGTTGTGTAATCTTAGGATTGACCTAATTTCTCTGAACCTCAGTATTAACAGCTATAGCAGTGTCCAGTACAGCAGTCACTAGCTATAGGTGGCATTAATTAAAGTTAAATAAAATTTAAAATTTAGTTTCTCAGTCACACTAGACACATTTTAAGTGCTCAGAGGCTACCTGTAGCTAGTATCTACTGTTTTGGACACACAGATAGAGATCATTTCCATCACTGCAGAAATTTGCACAGGACAGCATTCATCTATAAAATGGGGTTAATGATACTTTTCATGGAGCTATATAGTAGGGTTAAGGAAGGCACGAGAAACCTTGCATAAAGGTGCCCACTCGGGACAATATAGACCTCCTAAAAAATGCTTGTTCTCTTCCCCTTCTTCTGTCATGCATGCTCTTTTCATCCACCTTCATTTTGTTTTAGGTAAATCCATACCTGCCCTAATTTTTTCTGTTGCCTCATTTAAATATAAAATTATTTAGAAATAATACCTGGATCTTTGGTGTTTGAACTAATATTCTCAAGATAACTTGATAACTTTTACCTAAAAAAAAATGTAAGGAAAAGGCAAAGATACACAGTTATGGCATAGCCAATGGCTATGTAGTTTTACTATTGGGGAAGAAGGAGAGTATAGGCAGGAATAGGTTACCTCTGGTTTATTAGATTCCAGATCTTCACCTAAAAGTGTTATCAAGAGCGACTTTAGCCACAATGAAATGCTTTCTTTATGGACTCCATGCCTTCTGAAGTGATTGTCCATGTGGAGCATAAATATTATTGATTTTGGAAAAGCTCAAAACCTTCACAAACATGTCCCAAGAAATTGTGTACCTTAAAGAATACTCCTTCTCTCCCCTCCCCTCCAGCTTCATGGCTAAATCTTGGCCTTTCCTTTTCCCTCTTACATTATTTTATCATGGACATTGAATCCATTTCCAGAGAACCTTTAGTACTGTTTGGTGGAATCAGTCTTAGAAATATTTGATAGTAAGACCCTACCCATTTAATGTAATAACTACTTCAGCCTTGATTTGGTATTTGTAAGAGAAAGGAAATTTTAAATGAAGTAACGCCTTTGGAGTCTAATGACTTGGCATACAAGCAAAAGAAGAAAATGGTTAGTGCCCTGCTGGAGTTGACCTGGGTACTTTCCCAGGCCAGCCACTGTCTGGGAGCAGCCCTTCCCCCAAGTGGGCTGAGGTCACAGTGCTTAGGGATCACACTTTTGGGTTTCAGCAACAGCGTGTTATCAATAGACTCTTGAGAAAAGGATTTTCTTGAGAAAATCCAAATTCGTGTGTTTTTGTTTGTTTATTTATTTTTCTGAAATGATTGAGTTGGTTTAACAATCATCTTGGAGCACAGGAAAAGGATTAAAGAGCATGATGAACTTTGTCTCCTACAGTGGCCACCTGGGAGAATTTTAAGGTAATTTACTCCCTTCAGGTAATACAGATGGGAAAAACAATCCAGAGCGTATTGGCCCTAAAACATTCCAAGGAACCCCTTGAAAGAATTTTCTTTGATGCTCTATTCACTCTTGGCACAGATGTGGCATGGGTGGGTGTTGTATTTAGTAGGCCTTTCTATAACAAAGGATCCTGTTCAGACCAAAGGGCCCCTCTGCCCAAGTGCATATTTAGGAGGGAATTGGGTGGGGCAGCTTCCTGCATGGGCTGTCAGTTCATCAGTAAATACTTGTTTCATATTGGCAAGGCTAAAAAAATCTGTTCGATGCAGGTTGATGGCCCTAAAACAGTTGTTACTTTGCTATGAAAATATATCATACCTATGTGGTACCTACTATGTGCCAGGCATTGATGAGAGTGTCAAACTTATTAGTTCACTTAATGCTCCTAATAACCCATGAAGTAGGTACTTTTCTTATTGCCAGTATGCTGGTGAGGAAGCTGAGGCATAGGTTGCTTGCCCAAGGTCAAGCTTCTTGAAGGAGAAGAGTAGGAGGTAAGCCCAGGACCCAAGGCCAGGATCTTAACTGTGCACCCTGCCCTGGTTCCTGGTCATTGAAAGATCACATCCACACTGCTCTCTCATTTGCTTCCATCCTGACAAGTATGCCCCAGTCTCTCTTTCTGACTTTCAGAGTTTTCTAGTTTGTTACTGACCTTCAACTCATTTTCCCCTGGAGATTTGGTACTGCTCAGTGGAACCAGTCTTAGAAACATTTTACACTAAGACTGCTCAGTGGAAGAAGGCCTTAATCACTGAGACCGGCCCTCGCAATAGGGCAGGTGCAGCCTATTGCTTTTTGGTTTTTAAACAATTAGTAAAAACTGCTGCGGGCCTCTTGTGGGCTGACCCAGAGGGGCTGTTATAAGTTTCGTGTTAGTGGGGAGAGGGAAGGCACACCATGAAGTCGGGGAGGATGCTATGAAGCAGCAATAGAAAGAGAAGCCTAAAGAGGTCTCTGGCTTGGTCTTGTACTTGGTCTCGTGACTCCATTTCCAAGATGTGGAAAGTGAGCATAAGGAGGATGCTGTTCCGGAGGAAGGTAAGCTCATGGGCCAGGGCAGTAGGAAGACCGGAGGTGAACAGGAGTCAGGACACCTCGTTTCCTCTCTTGTTGCTCATGTGAGCAGTGTGAACTGGTGCCAGTTATTTAGCTTCTCTTGATTTCAAATGGCTTCTTCTTTAACACAAGAATGTGGAACGAGTTGATTTCTAGTATTTCTGAAGTCCCGTTCAGCTTCCCAGCAATTTGATTCTACCCACATTCTTTCATAATCCTCAGCTCCTTTCACGGGATGTCATTAGTTTGACAAGTGGCTTTTTTGAGTGCTTGTGATGTCATAATTTCCTCAGATCTCACTGTTTGTATCAGACTTCGTTGAGTAAGTTAAAACACCCTTCCTGGACCAAAAAACCCATCTCTACTCATTACCCCACTCACATCTTTATCCACCACTGCCTGCCTTCCTTTCCCCAGTCCACTGGTATAAACTTGTCTTCTACAGAAATAGTTTCTCTACCCTTACTTACCTTTAGTAATTTTAACTCCCTTCTACTTTTCTCCAGCAATTGTCACATGAACCTAGTTGAACCACTTTAGAAGCTAGAAGCAATTAGTCATTAAAAACAGGCCCAGAACTTGTAATAAATTGGATAAGAGAAACAGGAGAATCATGTGGCCTGATGCTGTGAAACTGACCTCATTTGCTCTACTTTTCCCTTGCCTTTCTGGGGTTTTATGAGAATGTGGGAGGGAGTTATCTAAACTGAATGATTGGGTGGGGGATTCCAAAGAGTAGAGGGTGGGAGGACTTTAGGAAGTTTTTCTTTTAAGCAACGTCCAATTTCTGCAAATTGACTTAAAAAATGCTTTTTAATGCTGATTCCTCTAACCTTATGAGAGCCAAGAAGGTTGGTTCTACTGACTGGTCTCAGGTGATGTGCCTTTTTGTTGCAACCACCCTTTTAGGCTTATCTCACCAGGTGTCTGTGGGACTGATGTTCTTATTACCTGAGGTACAGTTGCCTTCAGCCTCAGTCTGAGAGGATGGTGAGAAGGGAGAAACATGGACAATTCACTAGTAGTAAATTCTTCACACAAATATATGTTGACTTTTAAAGTAGCTGGGTACCAATTGTTTTTAACAAATAGTTACAAAGAACATCACATGGGTCAAGTGCTAACTGTTTTAACTCGGTTGTCTAAGGTGAATCATTTTATCTGACCTTTTGCACAGGTATAGCTGTTAGAAGGCTTAAGGGCCTTAAGGTTAAAACTGTCAAGGAGCATGAGTTTCCTGTCCCCTTTTAGCTAGACTAAGAATCAAATGAACATGAGACAGATGAACAGGAGAAAATCAGATTTCATTTTGTAAATACAGGGAATCCACACAGACATGTAAATTCCAAAGACAGGCAAAATGAGGTATGTATGTCATCCTAAACTGGGTGGAGGTCTGGGACTTCAAAGAGAAGGAAGGCTATTCACAGGACAACACGAGCAGATGTTTGGAATCTAGAGGTTTATCTTGCCATACAGATGGGTCACTCAGATAAAATTTATCTCTGGTAATAGCCATTATACTGGGAAGAACCCTCAGTTTAGATTTTCCTATGTAGTGAAGAGAAGGGCAAAAAGTTTTTTCTGAGCCTGCAGGATCTCCGTTGCCTTCAACACAAAATAATCTTCATGCCAAAGTGGCCCATCTTGGGGTGGCCTGCCCTTGGCCCCTACAGAACAAAAGAGATTCAGGAGAAAGTCTTGGCTTCTACCGGTTTTGTGTAGTAGGTATTCAATAGGTATTCATCACAGAATAAGACACTGAGATAAATGATGTTGGAGAGAAGTGATTATTTTTCCTCCTGAAAATGTTAAAGCATTAAATAGACTCATTTTTCAAGACCAATCAACCAATTTGCAGGCTTCTTAAAAATCCTAGAACAGAGCGCAGGCAGTAATGTCTCTGACATTGGCTGTAGCAACATTTTTCTAGATAGGTCTCCTGAGGCAAAGGAAATATAAGCAAAAATAAACTATTGGGACTATGTCAAAATAAAAAGCTTCTGCACAGTGATGGAAACAACAACAACATTAAAAGACAATCTACTGAATGGGAGAAGATATTTGCAAATGACCTATCTGATAAAGGTTTGGTATCCAAAATACATAAAGAGCTGATACAACTCAATGCTCAAAAACAAATAATCCAATTAAAAATGGGCAGAAGACCTGAACAAACATTTCTCCAAAGAAGCCATCCAGATTACCAACAGACAATGAAAAAATGCTCAACATCACTCATCTTCAGGGAAATGCAAATCAAAAGTACAATGAGATAACAGCTCACACCTTTTTCATTATAGGTAGAATCAACAACACAAGAAAAAATGTTAGCGATGATGTGGAGAAAAACCCTCTTGCACTACTGGTGGGAATGCAAACTGGTGCAGCCACTCTGGAAAATAGTATGGAGGTTCCTCAAAAAGTTAAAAATAGAACTACTCTATGATCCAGAAACTGCTCTACTGGGTGTTTTCCCCCAAAATACAAAAACACTAACTCAAAGGGATACATGCACCCATGTGTTTATTGCAGCATTATTTACAATAGCCAAGATATGGAAGCAGCCCAAGGGTCCATCAGTAGATGAATGGATAAAGAGCTGGAGTGTATTATGCTAAGTGAAATAATTCAGTCAGAGAAAGACAAATACCATATAGTTTCACCATGTGGAATTTAAGAAACAAAACAAATGAGTAAAGGAAAGCAAGAGAGACAAGCCAAGAAATAGACTCTTAACTATAGAGAACAAACTGACGGTTACCAGAGGGAAGTTGGGTGTGAGGATTAAAAAATGTATTTATCATGATGAAAATAAAACGATTTAAAAATTTTGCAGGCTTCTTATTTGAACATTATGGTCAAACATTTTTTTGATTTCTTAAATCACCAGCAATAGTCACATTTCTAATGGTCTGAGAGTCAATATTCAAACATCTATTTGAAATACCATGCTGCTCTCTCTTACTTCTCTTTATTATTTAGATGGTAACTGCTTGCTTTCACTTAGAATTGTTTTAGGTCCAGGGGCACCTGGGTGGCTCAGTCGGTTAAGCATCCAACTTCAGCTCAGGTCATGATCTCACAGCCCGTGAGTTTGAGCCCCGTGTTGGGCTCTGTGCTGACAGCTCAGAGCCTGGAGCCTGCTTCAGATTCTGTGTCTCCTTCTCTGCCCCTTCCCTGCTTGTGCTCTCTTTCTCTCAAACATAGATCAACATAAAAAAAGAATTGTCTTAGGTCCACTGGTTGCTATTCAAACTGAGTCTCACCTATTTACCTTCATGTGTCATGAAAGTGGAGGGCTGGGGTTTTCTTCATCCTTATATCCCTGGAGCCTGGTATGTAGTTGGTGCTTAATAATTGTTGGATAAATACATCTTTGTAACAGAGTTATGCTTCATAAATGAAGGAGGGTTGTATGGGGAAAGCTTTTTAATGTGTTTGACTCCAGGGGGTTCTGTGTTTTGTCTGTGACTAGTACACAAGCCAGCTAGGCTTTTTTGCTTGATTTTTATTTTTTCTAATCAGCCACTCTAGATTTTCCCCTAAGTTACAAGGGGAAAGAATGATCATTCTCACATTGTTTTGTGAAGTTCATCTTCTGTGTCATCTCAGAGGATAAAATACACTTTGTGTCCTAGTGAGAGACTAGTAGTTTAATTTCTGGATTGTTCTCTTGGCCATGGTTGCTTAACAGTTTTGTTTTGTTTTTTTTTTAAGTTTTATTTATTTAACTAATCCCTACACCCAACATGGGGCTCAAACTCATGACCCCAAGATCGAGTTGCACACTTTTCCGACTGAGCCAGCCAGGCGTTCCCATGGTTACTTAATTTTTAAAATAAACCTAATACCTTACTTACCTCTAACCCAGGGACTGGGATCAAATCATTTCCTAGGACTCAAGACTTGCCACAACTTCCATGAAATTGTATTGGCATCCGTGTGTATTGAGAGAATGCTGAAAATCTTAATTCTGCTCCATACTGTTGTATAAAAAGGCCAACAACCTTTGGGGGACACTTTATGTCCCATTTCGCCCAGATGTGCTGGGAGTGCTCAGAAACTTATTCTCGAAACTGATAGTTAGGTCTGAGAAAAATAGAGCCTCCAGTTAAAAAGGTCGACACCAGGGCACCTGGGTGGCTCAGTCGGTTAAGCGGCCGACTTCAGCTCAGGTCATGATCTCACGGTCCGTGAGTTCCAGCCCTGCCTCGGGCTCTGTGCTGACAGCTCAGAGCCTGAGGCCTGTTTCAGATTCTGTGTCTCCCTCTCTCTGACCCTTCCCTGTTCATGCTCTGTCTCTCCCTGTCTCAAAGATAAATAAAACGTTTTAAAAAAAATTAAAAGGGGCGCCTGGGTGGCTCAGTCGGTTAAGCATCCGACTTCGGCTCAGGTCATGATCTCACGGTCTGTGAGTTGGAGCCCCGAGTCAGGCTCTGTGCTGACAGCTCAGAGCCTGGAGCCTGTTTCAGATTCCGTGTCTCCCTCTCTCTCTGCCCCTCCCCTGTTCATGCTCTGTCTCTCTCTGTCTCAAAAATAAATAAACGTTAAAAAAAAAAAAATTAAAAAAAAATTAAAAAAAAAAAAGGTCGACACCAAATAGGTGTCACGTCTCTTCCCCACACATCAGTGTTGGACGGTCTATATGTTGTTAAGAACATAAGACTGATCTTATGATTTGATGTGGTGATTCCTTTTCTCCTCATTCTTGCAGAAGCAGAAGTCTGATTTTTATCAAAGGGCATTTCCTCTGGACAGGAAACTGTTCTAAGACTTGAATGGTGCCTATGAAGCTTTCTGTGTGTTATGGCGGCCTTTTGATAATCCCATACATACTAGCATCAGGAGTGAGTGGGAAAGTCTCCATTTAGACACCAGGTCAAACCAGGGGCCAGGAAGTGCTGTCTTAACTTTTCCATAGGGATTGGTGGGATATTATAATACGTACCCTTTTTGTGTGAGGGTTCCTTTTGAACACACTGCTAGAAATGTATTGCAGTCAAAATTTTTCAGTGTTAATACTTATTGGGGAACATGATTCAAGTCATCAGAGTGACATTCACGGCTGTTCCCTGGTGCACATCAAGTAAGACTGCCGTTTTGCACAAGAAGCTTGTGGCTCCAGCTTCTATTTTGCAGAATAAATTGCTGTTGGTGTTTCACACTTGGGCTCAATCTTCTTGCAGCTTTGCTCAGAGGGCCGGTGATTACTCCTAAGCCAGTTTGACTGCCATGATCCAGTACAGTAACTTGTCCATCCCAGGTGCTTAGTAAATGCCTGCTGACTGGACCAGATTTGAAAAACACTGAGACCTTCAGGTATGACAGGAAGCTGTCCCAAGAGGCAGCCATGCAGCTAGGAAACAGAGCGGCAATTTTTCCACGTCCTTCGTTGCCAAGTTCCCAGCATATGATCAGAGTGTTGGAAACTACCTTGCTCTGATGGTTGGTGGTGATTTTGTCTGCCCTTCTTGTTTTAGGCAAATTGGGTCTGTGATAGAAACCTGACTGACAGAGACCTTTCAGATGTTTTGCCCTTTGGGGGAATGTGGCTCCTTGGGGACCTTTGATAAATAGCTTTGCCTAACAAGGCAGGTTGTGTGTTACCTTGTATCATGCCAGGTTTCACTTAGTTGGTTGGATCACTGAAGCAGAGCGGGGTGCCCTTCGGCCATCAGGATTCCTAAGGAAACCAGGAAGTCAGAGCTGCTGAGCAGAAGCCTGGGGTTGGCACAGAGCGTGTGGAGGGTAATCATTCCTGCTAGGGCTGGGGCTGTTTACTCTGCCCGCCTAAGGCTGGTGGCCACTGGGCGTGGTGGGCGTGCTTGCCTAAGTACCTGTTTGTAGAACAGTGAGACACCGGGGCAGAGCTAAAACAGCAGTAATCTGAAACCAGTTGTGTTGGTTCCCCACCCCCAGACCCCACCAGCTAAAATCTGCATTCCAGATGAAACCTGCAGGGAAGCGGAAGAAAGCATTTAAAAAAAAAAAAAAAAAAAAAAGCTTTGAGAGCTGTAAATCAACTGCTTTTGAGAGAGTTCTTGGCATTTTGAGATCATCTGTTTCCCTACTTTTATTTCTTTGCTCTGGGCTTTGTAAGTGGCTGTTGATCTGTGTGTGCTGCTAGGTTTTTTGGCCTGGATGGTGCACAGGCTTCTGACCAAAATTTAAAGGGCAAAAAGGAAACGTTTCATCATTTTTCTGCTGATTCACTTTTGAATTTCTTGGGCTGATGCGGGGGGGTTGGGGGGGGGCGGGTTGAGGGCTGTCAGGATCTGCTGGCCAGCTCAGCACATTCGGGAGCCTCCCTTGCTCGCCAATGAGGAAGTTGAAAACTATCGGGAGAACTGCAGGCAGGCACTGGGGCGGAGCTCGCAGTGAAGTCCTGGGCCGGGATGACCGGGGCAGACTGACTTTCCCTACGACAAAACCCCTTTTGTCCACGGGAATAAATACGGAAGTCCCAGCAGAGCAGCCTCCCCAGTCCGTGTATAGTAAGGTGCGCAGCCGAGGCTGCGTCTGGGCATTAAGCTCTTCGGACTTCTTACAGCTGGCCCTGGGCGCACCATCCTGGCTCACACCGGAAGGAGGACACAGCCAGTGACCTGAAAGAGACCAAGTGTGCTTGCTTTGGGGCGGAGTCAGGCTGCCGGGTCCTGTTGCTCTCTCTGTCCTGGAAGTTCAGAGCCCATGGTGTGGATAAACTGAGACAGTAGGGAAAGTGACAAAAGCCAGAACTTGCACCGGGGGCATTGCAGAGACATGGAGGGCGTCGGAGACTCTCTGAATGGCAGTGATGAGGTCTCAGAGCCAGAAAAACCTGAAGCCAGACTTGAAGTGGCTCAGTCGATCCTGAGCAAGTTCTCCATGAAGACTCTGTTTGGGTTTACAAGTAAGCTCGAATCTGTGAAGCCTGAAGAGGAAGACGCAGTCCTGAAGGCGTTCCACAGTTTGGTCCTGGATCCAATGCCTCAGCTGGATGATCCCAGCCATGGCTCCCATCCACAGGAGGCAGCGGCCCAGGTTCTACCTGACCTGGGAAATGATGGCAAGACTGCAGGGGCGGAGACAGAGTCTGAGGGAAATCAGAGCATCATAGCAGACGCAGGGATTTCTCTCCTGGGTCAAGAGCCTCTTCCGCTCAGTACTCTGAGCGTGAACAGAGACGATGTCATTTTGGTTCGTGGGACTCTTGTGAACACCACCAGTGATTCTGACTCTGATGATGGTGGCCAGCAGCCAGAAGAGGGAAGCAACACCAGTCGCCCACAGTCTCCCAGTGTTGTAGCTGAGCCATCTCAGGAGCCCAAAGAAAAGCCACGTGATTGTGGGGAAAATAGTATCACTGGGGAAAGGGATGATGCAGAGTGCTGTGCAGAAGGTCCTCAGAGGACCCCATCCGAGATAAGTAGCAAACCCGAACCTGGTGATGGTGGTCTTCAGACAGAGCACAGCCCCGTCCAAGGGCAAGCTGGAGAAGAAAGTTCCCAAGATCCACCCGCAGTAACAGACCAGACCTTGATTGTTGGTGTTGCCGAGAATGCCGCGTCAAAAAAAGAAGTCCCTGGGGAGAAGGCATTCCAGCTTCCAGCCTTTTTTAGTGGACTTCGTGTGTTGAAGAAAGGGGCTACTGGCGAGGGAGGGAAGACCATCACGGAAATTAAACCAAAGGATGGAGACCTGGCCTTGCTCAAATTGACGCAACCTGTTCAGAAGTCCTTAGCGCAGGCAGGGCCGCAGACGGTGAAGACTGGGGAGAAGACAGCTGACCCAAAGGCCACTCCCACTCTCCTGGAGCAGCTCTCTCAGCTGTTCATCCTTGACATGCCCAAAGCAGAAGTGAGGGCAGGAGACCCTGAACAGCCCAGAAAGGAAGAGATGGGCTGCGGTGCTGCCCAGGAGAGCCAGAGCGGCCCCAGCGGAGCCCAAACTCAGGGTGGAGAGGTCAAGCCAAAGCCTCCAGAGACCGCCCTCGAGGCCTTTAAAGCCATATTCGTTCGTCCCCCCAAAAAGGGGACCACAGCTGACACCTCGGAGTTGGAAGCTCTCAAGCGCAAGATGAAGCATGAGAAGGAGTCCCTGAGAGCTGTGTTTGAGCGATCCAGGTCAAGGCCAGGGGATGGCCCCTCTGATTCCAAAAGCGTATGTAGAATTGGGTTTTGTGTTTTGTCCTAAGATGCAGTGAAACCTGTAGTTTTCAGGTTTCCTCTCAAAAGCGAGTCCCAACTACCTATTGTTAGTCTCTTCTAGGTGAAGAGGATTAAGATCAAATCATCCTTGTAAGGGGTAAGGAGTGAAACTGGCGTTTTCTGTCTTCCTTATATTTTTCTGGAGTGTCATAAAAGGGCTATACATAAAGATGTGTGGGTAGGAAAGGGAAACTGTCACTCTGAGCTTAAGCATTAATAGATGTTCTTATAAAAACTAGGCAGCACGAGGCTGCGATGCAGGAGGGAGAAACAGCCCGGATTTCCTCACCACCTAATTATACCTCTGCAAAAACTATATTTTAACTTTGAAAGTCTGCCATTTGGCGACATAGGTGTTTGTGTTAGGATTAAAATGTCCCCGTGTTGGTTACAAGGCACCCTGATCACTAGGTTTAGATTGAGACCCGGTTTTAATTCTAACTCTGCCATTTCTTGGCCGGGTGACCTTGGTCCCCTCTGAACCTCCATCCCCTCGTCCGAGTAATGAACGGAATAGCCTTCACCTTACAGGGCAGTTGTGAAGATTAAGTCAAGTTAGTACCCGGTAAGCACCTAATTAGTGAAGGCTGCTACTATTAAGAAAATTAATTCAGGTAATTCATGAAGACTAGCAGACACCTGTCTAACAGATCCTAAAGGTTCACGAGAACCGTGAGTAGAATTTTAGTGTCAACTCAGCATACAGTTATCATCCCCTCTTATATACTTGATCAGTAAAGATGTTAAAATTTTTAAAATCTTTGGAAACATTCTTAGGCTGTAGTTAAGAACTAAACGCGATATAGCATTCTCCTAGTTGTAAAACTCAACCCCTATAAAAATGGCTTGAGTATGAAGGCCATCTCATTTATTGAAAGAAAAGGAAAGGAAAACAAATTGAAATCAGCAATGTGTTGTGCTTAGAGAGGTGTATCTTGACCTACAGCTGAGTTGTTTGGGATTTATCTATTAACATTCCTATAAATGTACCTGATTATAGTACATTTATATCTATGTCTTCAGTTCAAAGTTTGTGATTTCTTTTTAGATAGTTGTATGATAAACATCATGTATTATTTGTTGTATCACACATGGTCTTGAGTGTGTGTGTGTCCCCCCCCCCCCCCCCCCCCCACAGCCTCCCAACTGATCACTTTACCTTTCTGGAAAAGGGTCATTCTGGAGTGAGAAGTTTCAATTACAGTGAATGAGTGCAATGTGCAACAGGCCATTAAAAGTGATTTTAGGGTTAGAGTTAGCATGTTTTCAGGGATTAAATGGCATTGACCACATTTCATTTAACTTTTTCTTTCCCCGCTTTTCCACAGCCTGACCACAGCCCCACTGAGCAGGACGATAGGACTCCCGGCAGACTCCAAGCTGTCTGGCCACCCCCAAAGACAAAAGACACAGAAGAAAAAGTGGGATTGAAGTACACCGAAGCAGGTAATGGGAAAAGAAGCCAGGTACCCAGAAATGAATCCTTTGCTGCAGTGGCTTTTAGTGCTACTTCAGTACTCCCAGAATTTGAGTTTTTGTTTCGCTGTTAAATGTAAGATTGAAGCCTTTTCTTTTGGGTTGTGCTGTTAAAGGGAACCTTTGCACAGTTATCATTAATGAATCTCTCAGAGATGAAAGGTGAATGCAGTGGAATGAATGACGGGGGGCCAGGTGTGTAAAGTAGGAGAACCTTTGGGGAGCTAACCGAGCAGGTAGATTACACATTCCTCAGGAAGCAGGTGGTATTCTTCATACTGTTGTGAGCTGGCGGGGTTGCTGGAAGAGGCAGAGTATGATTCTCCAGAGCTGCAAACCGATTTGTTGTTTGTCTTTGAGAATGCTTTTGAGCTACAGGAACCTTGTGTGGAGTGAATGTACAGAGGCTGTATCAGTTACTCTTTCACTTTTGTTACACAAAGCTTTATTTAATGCATGGCCAATTTTAAAGCAATCTAACTCTCTGGAAACCTTCCCAGGAGCTTTGCTTGAATATGTTAAAATGGAACGGGCATTTAGATATTTTTACTCTAACTGGAAGGTTCACAGGGGGAAAAAAAAAAAAGTAGAGGATGGCGTATCTTGATTGAATATATGTGTTTATGTATCTTGGATGAAAGCTCTTTGTTTTTGTCCTGATATTGGAAGATTATCTATTCAGGTTCATATTTTGCTGGTTGTCTTCGGATATGTGTGTACATGAAGATCAGTCTGTTTACGGAAAAAGACTTTGCTTCCTATTCACTGATAAACATGAATGGATCAAATTTGGGGTGGTTTAGTAATATGTGGGTTTTCTGCAGTATCTTAAATTACTTTAGTGATTGAGAATACAGATATATTTTAAGTTGGCAGATGAATCTTCACTTCTACAATCTGATGGCTTTTAGCCTCCACTTACACAATTGCAAACTTGTGGCTCTCGCAAGGCATCAACTACTTCATAGCATTTTTTTTTCCTGTAGTGCTTGACTTACAGAATGAAAAGTGTCATAGCCTCAGCGAAAAAAAATATATACAGCTGTTCCAGTCTTCTTGCCTGCAGTTGATTTTTTTCCAGAATTGGAGTGTTGGTGGTTGCAATAATTGAACCACCTACCAAGTTCTTTCTCATGATCTGGCACAGTTTGAACAATTAAAAGTGCTAATGTTTGCTTTCATGGAAAACCAGAACACTGAGAGTTCTGATTCCTAGTTCATATTGGTGATCCAAGTCTTGTTCCTGTTGGTGTGTTGGGGCAGTCTTCTGTATAATGACGGGCATTTGCTGAGTAGAGAAGTAACTAAATGTCATACATGGCTTTCTAATCCACTTCAAGTCCTATTTGGGGGCATTTATACCTCTACAGAGATTCCTTAGTCCATTTCCGGAAAGTCAGAGGAACACTGTAGTTGACCTCCTCAGTGGCTTTCCCAGTCTTGGCTTGTCATGAAATGTATTCTCACAGCTTCCTGAGGTCTTGGATGAGATGGGGGGTGGGAAGTACCCATAATAGTGGGGCTCCTGGATGAGCTGTGACAGTACAGTGACCCAGAGGGCTGGGTATTGTCCGAAGAAGGCCTCCCAAGTCCCCAGCCGGTTCCCACGGGTGGCAGCACTTTCTTCCCATGCTGCCAGGTCTGGTGCTGCACTTTCTTAGAGGCTTCTAGGTGCTCCTTACTCTCCTGATGTCCTTTCGGTGGGTGTCAAAGAAGATAAAGTGCCTGCAGTTACCTATTTTTTACCCCATTACTTGATCTTAGCGTAGGGTTGCCTTGTCATTGATTGCTAATTTTGAGGAAGCTATAGCATTTTCCTTGTGATTTTCTTAAACTGTTGTTGAGAAAACTGGAGCCTTGTAAGCATTTGGTGTATTGTTTAAAGCATTTTATGTTGTTGCCATTGGTTTCCCTGCCTTGAGGGAAACCTACAAAATTTGCCACTCGGCAGAGACACAGAAACCGTGAGATTAGATTCAGGATATTTAAGGTGTTTGAAGTCTTATGCTTTTATGTCTTCAGTGCTCTTTATTTATCCTTAGGTGTATAAGACTCTAGCATTCCTATTTCAAGTGTGTTGTTGGAATTCTGTGCTGTGAACATTTAAGCCTGGTCCTTGGCAGAGCTGGGAAAGAAATGGTGTTTTTCATCATGAGTCCTACACTGTCCTTGTGCCGCCCTCAGACCCTTCAGACTTGCTACTGCTTGGATTTTCCTTTATACAGAGTTTATCATTCATTGATTTCCCCCCGCCCCCCCACCAAGGTCTTAAGAGATCACCTAATTACCATAAGTTCACCTTTTGTTCAAGGATAAAAAGAAAGCTGGTATCAGAGAATCTGTCCCTTTAAACTATGGCTTCTGGAGCTCTCTAGTCCTAGGAGGGTAGCTGGAGCCCACTGCTAAGAGGCTCTCTGCCACTCCCAGAGCCATCAGCATCATTTATAGTTAGTGACACTGCAACTACCTTCCTTGGCAGCTAAAGCCCATCGGAGCCTCCAGGGCCATCCTGGTAACACTGTGCCCACCATCGGGGGCTCTTCCACTGCCAGTGTTTGAGCTCTTGGAACTTCGGTGATGTGCCAGCTAAGAGAATCACCAGCACCCATCAGAGCCATCGTGCAGGAGACTTGCTGCAGGTGCTGGAGTTGACCTCTTCTGCTCAGTGAGCAGCCCCAGTGTTAACTCATTGGGCCTGAATTGCTCTACTCAAATAAGAGCACATTGCTTTCTGCCATCTCCTGTGCTGTGCCCTCTTACCTCATTGTCTATGCAGTCCTGCTTTGTGTTTGGGATGCCTCACACCTATTGGGAGTGGAAAGAGCATTTCCCTCCCTATTCCTGGAAATTGGGATTGGGACAGTCTGACTGACAGACCCCATGTTCTTCTCAGAATGGTCTTTCCTTCTTTGGGTATAGGAGTTTGCTGTTGAAACAAGCTTTGTGGGATGATCTTGGTTTTGTGTTTTGTTTTTGTTATTTTTGAGGAATCTCTTTCAGCGGGCTCCTCATAGCCTTAGGAGGTTAATCAACTCACGTTGATTCTGTGCCACTTGACTGTGCTGCAAGACCAGAAACATCTGGATGCCGGTAAACTTGATTAGCTTTTGAAGCTTGAGGCAAAGTAAGACTCAATCACAGCAAAGTGAAAAGGTGTGTTGTGAAACCTAAAAGTGTATACCTTTATATGTAATGTGGCGAAAGCAATTTGTTTCTATGAGAAATAGACAACCAGTGCTCTCTGCTATTTCTCTTCTAACATGCTGTTTGGTACATGCTGAAGTTATATAAGGGTAAGTAACTTGCCCAGTTTTTGTTGTGTTTTTTTTTTAAATATTTTTATGTTTGTTTATTTTGAGAGAGAGAGAGACAGAGAGACAGAAAACACAAGCGGGGGATGGACAGAGAGAAGGAGAAACAGAATCCAAGCAGGCTCTGTACCATCAGCCCAGAGCCCAATGGTGGGACTTGAACCACAAATTGTGAGATCATGACCGAGCTGAGATCGAGTTGGACACTTAACCAACTGAGCCACCCAGACCGCCCCCGTAACTTGCCCAAAGTCTTAAATAAAACCTGGAAAAAAAAAAAAAAGAAAAAAAATAAACAAAACCTGGAAAACACAAGGATCTTGGTACTGTGAATGGTTGAATCATAGAGTTAACATAGGGTTAAATGTTTTTTTTTTCTCAAATATGAAAAAAAATGTTCTAAATCATGTTAGGTCACTTTTATTTTCTTTTTTGCTTTGTGAAGTTTCTTTGGTTTTTTTTGTTTTTGGGCAATTACATATATTGCTGTATTAACTAGGGTTCTGTCAAGAATCAGGTGACCAATTCGGGGCACCTGGGTGGCTCAGTCGGTTAAGCGTCCAATTGTTGGTTTTGTCTCAGGTCATAATCTGGAGGCTTCGTGGGTTGCAAGCCTTGCATTGGGCTCTGCATTGACAGTGTGGCGCCTGCTTGGGATTCTCTCTCTCTCTCTCTCTCTCTCTCTCTCTCTCTGCCCCTTCTCAGCTTGTGCTATCCTCTAAAAAACAAAACTCAAGAAAAAAAAAAAATCCTCTCTCTCTTTCTCTCTTTCTCTCTTTCTCTCTTTCTCTCTTTCTCGACTCTTCCCTTCTTCTCTTCTCTCTCTTCTCTCTTCTTTCTCTCTCTTCTCTCTCTCTTCTCTCTCTCTTTCTCTCCTCTCCTCTTCTCTCTCTCTTCTCTCTCTATCATATCTTTCTCTCTCTCTTCTCTCTCTCATCTTTCTCTCTCTCTTTCTCTCTCTCTTTCTCTCTCTCTTTCTCTCTCTCTTTCTCTCTCTTCTCTCTCTCTTTCTCTCTCTCTTTCTCTCTCCTCTCTCTCTCTCTCTTTCTCTCTCTTTCTCTCTCTCTCCTCTCTCTCTCTCTTCTCTCTCTCTCTCTCCTTTCTCTCTCATCTCTCTCTTTCTCTCTCTCTCTCTCTCTTTCTCTCTCTTTCTCTCTCTTGCTCTCTCCCTCCCTGGCTTGTGCTATCTCTCTAAAAAAACAAATAAATAAAAACAAACAAATAAAACATTAGGTGACCAACTCAAACTGGATGATTTGATCCAGAGTTTGTTAGAAAGTCTTCACAAAGGTGTGGGCAGTGTTTAAAAAGGCACGAAGAGCTGGAGCAGTGTCTGGCACCACTAACAGTGAGAAGCTTTTAAAGCCTTAGACTTGAAGGGGCAAAGGGTAAGAGGAGCCACTGGGGAAATCCAGAACTTCAGAGGGAGGCTGAGTGGCGATGTGGCGAGGGCTACCCGACAGGAGCTGTGGCCCTCAGTAGAGGGATGGCAGCCAATCTATGGTGACTTGACAGGGAAGGATCTGGGAAATAAATAGCTGGACTTTGTTCTTGGTCTTGTTTCCCACCATTGCTCCCAATGGCCAAAGACAAGTCAGAGGACTGGGAGCCATTTTACACCATTCCTTTAGGACAACGAGGCCCAGAGTAGGGCACCAAAGGGGGACGTGTGGATTTGAAGTAAAAGACAAGTTACCCAGCAAAGTTATACTCCTGGCAGGCTCCAGGTTAGAGAAGTTTGTAAATCTCCTCAGTCAGCATGGAGAATTGGCATACGTTTATCTCCGTTACACTTGACCACACAGGGTTCTAATACAATGGCATGAAGAAATAGTCCTGGATTTTTTTTTTTTTTTTGGTTTTTTTGTTTGTTTGTTTTGCTTGTTTTTAATACTGTGGGAAGATTAGGTCTTCTGCTTTAATTAGTTTCATAGAAAATATAATGGCCATCATTCAGAGCCTTGTTCTGTAATTACCTTCTTCGCCTTAGTGTAGATACTTTGTTTACTGATCTAAGAAAATCTTCTCTAAGTGTTAAATGTTTCCCTGTATTACAAAAGAAAATAATACATTTTGGAAATAACCAGAAATATCACAAAGCAAAAAAAAAAAAAAAGTCTCTAATTCTGTTTCCTAGAGAAACCATTGCCAATGTTTTGAATTCTGATGGGCCTATGTGAATTGAATACTTAGAAACTTTTTGATCATCTTGTATAGTCTGCTTTCACACTTGAAAATGTGTGCCTGCATTTTTTTTTATTGACTGCATTTTAACAATGATTATATTTATAGAGATAGGGTTTTTCAAGGTATTTTGAGTTACATAAAAATGGAAATAACAGTTCTGTAAATATTTTTGTTTGTAAACACTTAATTAAGATACATTCCTTGTGGTATAATTGTTAAATGTAAGAGTATATGCCTTAATGTCTTCAATGTATATTAATTGCCAAGCTAGTTTCTTATATTTCATATGAAAACAGTACTTCTGAAACACTGAAAACAAGTTTCTGTCTTTATCATTTGCTTTTAATTTCACTTGTGTCTGGTGTGAAGGCATTTTAAGTATTTGTGTATCATCAAATCTATTTTCATTTTATTATATAACTTTTCTTTTTTGGTTGAAGACCTCTCTTTGGGGCACCTGGGTGACTGAGTTGAGCATCCGACTGTTAATCTCAGCTCAGGTCTTGATCTCAGGGTTGTCAATTCAAGCCCTATGCAGGGTTTTGTGTTGGGCATGAAGTCTAGTTAAACAAGAAAAAAACCTCTCCGTACTCAGATCATAAATATTTTCAAATTTTTTAAGTGATATTTTCCCTAACTTTTCCTTTCTTCTTTATTTCTATTTTACCTCAAAAATTCGTTTTGGTGCATAGCTTAAGGCAGAGATCTAAGACAACTTTTTCCCCCCTAAATTGCTACTTTTATAGTAGGCTCCTGTAGTGACTGTATGCAAAATTTGGGACTGTTTGGGGCTTTCTGTTTCCTTATGTTTGTATTTTATATGGGTATCTTAATTATTTCGGCATTAAACTACATCTCAGGCTCTGTTTTCAAATTTTTATGGAATTTTTTTTCAATATTAAAAAGAATCTTTTGGCTTGCTTATTCTTCCAGAAAATCTCAGTTTACCTTCGTTTCAAAAGGATCCATTTGGGATTTTTGCTGGTAATTGCACTGATGTATGAATTAATATGAAGGTACAAATGAGAATTGAGATCTTGAAAATGCTTAGGATTTTTATTCAGGAACATATCTTAAGCTGTTGAAATTTTCTTCTTTGACTCAGTAAAAAAAACCATTGCCTGAATTTTTTCTAAATATATTCCGAGGCATGTATTTAAAAAAACAAAACAAAACAAACAAAAAAACCCATGACATGAATTTGTGTCTTGTGATTCGTTTTTCCTAAAAGTCAAATGCATTCCTAAGAATCTACTGGCTTAAGTCACAGCAGCTCTGAGGCCAGGACTAGACTGAATGAAGGCCACATTTTGGACTGACTGATGCCTGATATCAGGGGAACCTTACCTCTGTTTTACTCTGGTTAGTGATTCTAAATATTCTGAGCCTCCTTCAAAAATCTAATGAAGGTAGAAAGCTATGGAAAAAGACACTGCAGTGAATTTTGCATATATTTCAGCCTCTCCTGCCCCTCCCCCACAACCATCCCTGGACTTGCCCCCCCACTTCCTTGTCCCCTTTGATACAGGTGCTCAGGCCAGAGCTGGCCTTCCTTTCCTGCTCCTCTCCTACTTTATGTTATGAAGGATGGCCTGAAATACATAATTACTTATCAAGAAACTTAAAAAACCTATTATCATGGTGTGTGCCTCAGCATCCCAAGAAGAAATTAAGTTAACGTTTGTGAGTTTTACATAAAAATGGCATTGTAGGTTAAAGTCCCTGCCAGTTTCCCAAATACTACCATCTTTTTTTTTTTTTTTTTTTTTTACCCACGGAAGGAGAACATACAAAGAAAAGCCCTCGTGTTTTGTGAAACAAAATGAACTCTGCTTTCTTGGTTTCTCTTCCAATGTGCGTCTGGAAGAGCTCTTTTCTCCACTGGCTGCAGCTCAGACCTGGCCTGGGGTGTGGGTGATGGCCTATGGATGGCCCTGCAGAGAGTGAGCACCATGGCTTTTGTAGAAAAGAGGACCTAGCACAGCGTCATGGTTCCTGCGAGTGAGCAAGCTGTCAGCGTGGGTGGCATTTCTGGGGGCTTAAACCACTCAGAACCTCAAAGCAGCTCAGGAACATCCCTCTATAGAGTATGTTGGTTCAGATAGGGAAATAACCCATTCCTCAACAAAGCTCCGCCCAACTTCTGGTTTGTTGCTAATTTGGGTTCCCTTGGTTATAAAGGATAGAGCTGTTCGCTACCCTTCCTGGTGAGTCAGATATCCGTGCCTCACCAGCAAGGGAGAGCTATAAATATCTTTGAATATTTTATTGGCCTACTGTACTTTAAAAAACTTCTCCATTCATAGCTTACAAGCTGCATTAGCTATGAGTAGATTTTCCTTTAGTGTCCTGTATCTAGATACATCATCCCAAGTATCTTCTTTCACAGTCTAGGCAATAGATTTGTTCATTATGTATTTTATAGGCCTTTGTCACATGTCACCATCACTTGCATGGAGTTGTGGTGATAGCCCAGAAATTGGAAGCTGTACAGACTAAAAAGCAGGAAAGTCTTGCATTTTGTGCCTGTAGAAATAGGGTGTCCTGGGAAACGAGAGGTGAACCTAATGTATATTAGGCTTCCACTTGCTACATAGATCGGTGCCGTAGAGAGGGAAATGGACTCTTTCAATACAAATGAGAGCTAAAGTTTGATGTGAAGCAGAGGGAATCCCAAAATGTGGACCAGCAACTTGGCAATCTCCTATTGTGTGCCAGGAAATATTAGTAAAGGTCTGGTTCAGGGGAGTAGAGACAAGAGATTACAATATAGAACCTGAAATTTTAGAATATTAAAAACTCAGAGCTGCAAACATTTTAGAAATCATTTACTTCATCATACTCCTTTTACGTATGAGAGCCAAAGAGGTTATGACTTCCTGAAAGATACACATAATTAACAAAAGCTGGAATTAAAATGGGAAGAGAGGAATGGCTGCTTCCAGTCAGGGAGGGGATGGAGAGTGATGGATTTTTTTTTTTTTTTCCTGCCAATATACTGACATTTAAAGATCCAGAAAGGAAAACACATGGGGACCAGGAGCATTTAGAATTATTCTGGTTCTTTAAACAAAAACAAAAACAATGGGACCTGAGTGAGTCAGTCTGAATAATAAAGGAAATCCTAGGAGTACCATATCAGCTCATAGCCACAAAAATTAACTAAGGTCATTTGATGTTGCCTTTTTGACTCCCAGACATTTAAAAAGGGAAGTTTTAATGGTATTTTTAGTGGTATCGAAGGCTCACTGAAGCAATTAAAGCAAAAAATGCTTCTTAAAAACAATGCTCTGGTTTGCGGAATCTTGCAAAGTTCAGGTAGAGCTCGTTTTGGGGCCAGTTTGTGTATACATGTACTTGATCGTAAGAGATACTTGAACACTTTTATGTTAATGGTTGTATATTTAGTAGTTTTATTGTGTCCTGGAGAAAATAAACTGAGCTCTCAAATCTACTTTGAAGCTTCTTTGGGAAAACAAGAATGAAGTTTGTACCATATCTTATGCAACACCTTTACAAATCCCTCCTGCCGATATTCTTCTTCTTCCTTAAAAACTTATCCAGGGGCACCTGGGTGGCTCAGTCAGTAAAGTGTCCGGCTCTTGATTTCGGCTCAGGTCATAATCTCACAGTTCATGAGATCCTGACCCGCACTGGATCCCTGCCTGGTGTAAAGCCTGCTTAAGATTCTCTCTCTCCCTCTCCCTCTGCCCCTCCCCTGTTCTCATGCAAATGTGCACATACGTGTTACATAAATAAATGTTAAAACAAAAACCCACCTATCCAGGTGGCCCCATTTTTCTTCTCTTTCTCAAATCTCTATCTGTTTACAGCTTGCTGAGCGTTCTTTCTCTGGCTTCTCCACCAAGCAGCCACTCTACATCCTGCCTCAGCATCTTGCCCTGTGGCCCCTCTTGTTTCCTTCCTCTTGTCCCCCTTTAGTGGGCTCATAGCCATCAACCACTTCCATGAAGACAGAGCTCTCACTCCTTCATAGAAAGCAGCTATAAAACTGTAAAAATTTTCCTCCTCTGCAGAACAAATGATTGTTTTCCTGAGAAATAACTAACCACAAGGTTTCAGTGTCTAAACTCTGGAGCATTTCCCTCCAGATAAAGGGAGACTGTGGCTAAGAGAGTAAGAACATACAATGAAGAAAGAAGACGGTCTCGAGACAGAACCAGAGGAGGGAAATCTTGTGGACACACCTAAGTTAGGAATAAACCTTTGATGCAGGTTTCATGAGTTTGTGCAAGGTGTGGACTTGAGTGTGAAGCTTGGCTCTGTTCTGTAGTAGTTGTGACCAGAGTTGATACCTCGGTTATAAAAGGGAGGACAGGGGCACCTGGGTGGCTCAGTTGGTTGAGTGTCTGACTTCAGCTCAGGTCATGATCTTTCGGTCCGTGAGTTCGAGCCCCGCGTCGGGCTCTGTGCAGACAGCTCAGAGCCTGGAGCCTATTTTGGATTCTGTGTCTCCCTCTCTCTCTGCCCCTCCCCTGCTCATGCTCTGTCTCTCTCTGTCTCAGAAATAAATAAACGTTAAAATTTTTTAAAAAATTAAAAAAAAAAGGGAGGACAATGATAATAATTGTAAATAACTATAGTAAAGATAAGCTGAGATCATTGTGATGCCACTGAATTATATTGACTTTTTTAAGGCCAATTTTTATTGAAGTGTAACATATATATGGAAAAGTCAAATTTTAAGTGTATAGCTCTGAGCTGTAACAAAGAGAACCTGCAAATCCGAAGCCCCCAACTTGCCCCCTTCCAGTAACCACAATTCACTTTTCTTCAGAAGAAACCACGATCCTGCTTTCTAACACTATAGATACGTTTCACCAGCTTCTGACCTTCATATAAACCGACTCGTTTGTGTCTGGCTTCTTTCCTTCAACATTACACTTTGGAGAACCAGACATGTTGTGTGTACCTGTAATTCAGTTATTTTCATTGCCCTATAGTATTTCGTTATATAAATATATCATAATTTATTCTAATGATGATGGACACTGGTGTTGTCCCCAGGTTTGGGCTGTTAGGAATATGTTGCTGTAAACTTCCACATACATGTCCTTTGGTGCACATAGGAACAATTTCTCTTGGGCGTATACTCAGTAGAACTGTTGGTCACAGGGTATGTCTGTATTTAATGTCAGTAGATGATACCAAGTTTTCCAAAGTGATGGTAACACAGTTTTTTTTTCTTGTACAAATGCAGCCATGGAACAAACCCAAATGTCTGTCATCAGGTGAAAGAGTAAACAAAGTGTAGTATGTACAATAAGTAATAGGATACTTCTGGGGCTCCTGGGTGGCTCAGTCGGTTAAGCCTCTGACTTCAGCTGAGGGCATGATTTGTGGCCCATGAGTTTGAGCCCCACATCAGGCTGTGTGCTGACGGAGGCTGGAGCCTGCTTCAGATTCTGTGTCTCCCTCTCTCTCTGCCCCTCCCCTGCTCATGCTCTGTCTCTCTCTCTCTCCCCCTCTCTCAAAACTAAACTTTAAGAAAAAAATTAAAAAAATAAAGTAATAGGATACTTCTCAGCAATAACCACTGATACACAGCATGGATTAATCTTTTATGCTGAGCAAAAGTAGCCTGATAGGACATCATACTGTACATTTCCATTTGTCAGGTTTTCTAGAATTAGCAAAAGTAATCAGTCAAAAAAATCACATCAGGGGTTGTATATGGCTAGAGTGGAGGAGTTGACTGCACAGCAGTGTGCAGGAACATTTTGGCGGGACATCTGATTGTGAGGTTGAACCCTGGGATTCATTTGTCAAAACTAATCAGACTGTACACTTAAAGTTGAGCATTATATCATACCTCAATGAAATTAATTTAAAAAATATTCTTTAACCAAATACTATCCTTAATCATTTCCAAAGCTATATTTACATATAGGCTTACTTACTGACTAACCATGGGTCCTGTTCTACAATTACTTTATTTTATTCTCAGTAATTTTCCTTTTTGATTGGATTTTTCACTTTTAAAGCTTTCTAATGTTACTTTCTTTTTTGTTTTCATGATGGTGACAATTTATACTCCAACCACAAGTACATCACAGGTCTGAGTGTTCCATATCTTTGCCAACATTTGGTGGTGTTGGTCTTTCTAATTTGAGCCATTCTGGTTTTTTGGTTTTTAAAATTTTTTTTTAATCTTTATTTATTTTTGAGAGAGGGGGACAGAATGTGACTGGGGGAAGAACAGAGAGAGAGGGAGACACAGAATTTGAAGCAGGCTCCAGACCCCGAGCCATCAGCACAGAGCCTGATGTGGGGCTCAAACTCATGAGCTACAAGATTATGACCTGAGCCAAAGTCGGACACTTAACCGACTCAGCCACCCGGGTGCCTCATGAGCCATTCGGGTTTTAATTTGTGTTTCCTGATCAAGCATTCTTTGATACGCCTTTTGGCCATTGGATGGATATTCAAGTTCACTGTTCATGTCACTTGTCGGACTTTAATAGGTTGTCTTTTATTATGTTGTGAAGAAGTACTTTCTATCTGCTGCATATGAGCCCTTTGGTTACTTGTTTTGAAAGTGTTTTCTTCTGCTCTGTGGGTTATCTTTCCTCTCTCTCTCTCTTTTTTTTAAGTGTATTTATTTATTTTGAGGGAGAGAGAGAGAATCCCAAGCAGGCTCCACGCTGTCACCACGGAGTCTGACTTGAGGTGAAACCAGGAGTTGGACGCTTAACTGACTGACACCCAGGCATCCCTATCTTTCCTCTCAATAGGGCCTTTTGATGAACAGAAATTCTCAGTTTTAGTACAATCTTGTCCTTATGGTTAGGGCATTTTGAGTATTCTTGAAGTAACCTTTCCCTGACTCCGTCATGAAAATATTCTTTAAAAAAATTTTTTTTAATGTTTATTTATTTTTTAGAGAGACAGAGAGACAGAGCATAAGCAGGGGATGGGCAGAGAGAGAGGGACACAGAAGCTGAAGCAGGCTCCAGGCTTTGAGCTGTTATCACAGAGTTCAACATGAGGCTTGAACTCATGAGCCGTGAGATCATGACCTGAGCTGAAGTTGGACGCTTAACCAACTGAGCCACCCAGGAGCCCTGAAAATATTCTTTTAAGTTATCTTAAAAAGGCATTAGTGCTCTTCATTTGTCATTTGGACCTACAATACTCTGGGCATTGATTTTTGTGTATGAGTTGAAGGGGAGTCAAGTTTGTTTTTCCCTTACCCGAGTTATCTTGAATATTTTCCTGAAAAACCCACCTTCCCCTGACTGTACCAACTTTCTATTCTGCTCCACCATTCTCTAAGCTTGTCTAACCTTGTAACAGTTTAATACTGTGTTAATGACTATAAATTTGTAATAAGTCATGGTCTGCTAGTGTATAGTCTTACCTTGGTTTTCTCAGCTCCCTGTATTTCCATACATATTTTAGAATTTTTATCAAACTTGTTACAATTTTACTTACATTGACATCTTGACAATACTAAGTTTTTAATTTCATAAACAAACCTTTCCACAATCAAATACTTACTTAGATACAGTCTTCTCTAATTTCTCTCATTGTTACAGTTTTATCTTAGAGGTTTTATACAATTTCCTTTAAACTCAAATTTATTCCTAAATATTCTCAAATTTTTGATGCAGTTGAGCATAGGTTTTTTAAAAATCTAATTTCTGACTTTTTTGTTAGAATCTCTCTCTTACTAGCTCTCTCCTGCCTTTGACCTTGTATTCAACTTTGTATCTTGCAAACTTGCTACCACATGGTGGTTTTTATTATGTAAAAATAAGATCTTTCCATGACAGTACATGAAAAACATTTTCATTCTGCCTCGTTTTTTTAATGGCTGCAGAGTACTCAATAAAATAGTAACTGTAACTTATTGAACTATTCCCTTATTGATCCTTTTATTACTTAGAATCTTTCACTGTACAACAATTTCATGAAAGCATTGTCTGCATCTATGTTGTGCATACTTGTAAGTACTTGGATAGGATAGAAGCAGAATTGCTGTTAGAATCCTTGCCACTTTTAACCACTGGTAGATACGGCACAATTGCCCTCTTAAAATATTGAAGCAATTAATACTAAACTGAAACAAGAATGTCCGTTATTCACACTTCCCCAATATTCATTTAATTTATGCCAACCTGATATTAAAAATACATAGTATTGTTTTTAATTTGTCTTTTTCTGATACATCGTTGGACATCTTTTCATTTTACCTTTTGTGACTTCCTTTCTGCTTTTCTTTTTCCTTTTATTAATTGGGTCCTTAGTCTTTATTCTTACTGACTTGAAGGAGCTTTTTATATATTAAGGGAATTAGTCTTTTGAGTCACATATGTATTGCAGTCTTGGTCTCTACTTTGCCACGTTGTTTCTCTTCTGTCGTCCTTCCTTACATGGAAATTTTATGTTTTATGTAGTCATAGTCCTATATTTTCTGGATTTGTTTTTGGTGATGGTTTTAAAGACTTCCCTAACCTAAACTTTAACAATATGTATGCTTTAGCTGACACACACCTACATATGTTTGGATTTTTTTTCTTTTTCAATCTAAAATTTTTGTGTATGTTTGGTATAGATAAAGGTATGTCCAGCATGGCTATGTGCTGTAATGATTAGGGAGCTTGGGCTGTGGAATCTAATGTCATGGGGTTGAATTTGAGGCCTCAGCAATATTGAAGCAAGTTAATTACCTTTACTGGACAAATTACTGGGCAAGCTGATTATTTATGCTTCAGTTTCCTTGTGTGTGTGTGTGTGTGTGTGTGTTAAAGTTATTTTAGTAGTGAATGAACTAATGCATTTGAAGATCTTAGTACAGTGCCTGGCACATTGTGAAACCAAAATAATGTCAGCTGCTCTTAGTTTTGTTTTTGTTCCGGATGGTAACTACGTGCTCCAATACCACTTAATAAATAATTATTGCTCCGCAGATATGGAGTGCCAACTCTCATATACATAAACTCCTTTCTGTAGGCCGACCTATTTCTAGATGCTTTAATATTTTTTGTTACTAGGTTTATCTAGGCCTTGTGCCAATTTTTATGTCTTTGCAGCTGGTGTAAAGTTACTTAATTGCCTGGCAATTCAGATCACCTTTGTTCTGTTTGTCCATCTAAATTTTGTTTGGGTAGTTGTGTATGTACACTTCTGTAGGTGAACTTGAAAGTCAGTTTCTCAAGGTCTATGAAATGATCCCACTGGAATTTTATACTATTATATTTAATTATATTAAGTTATAGATCAGTATAAGGGGGCCTGATAATACTGATCTTCCCAGGGCGCCTGGGTGGCTCAGTTGGTTAAGTGTCCAATTCTTGATTTCGGCTCAGGTTATGATCTTGTGGTTGGTGAGACTGAGCCCCGCATTGGGCTCTGCATTGACAGTGGGAACCCTGCTTGGGATTCTCTCTCTCTCTCCCTCCCTCTGTTCCTCCCCACCCTCCGGCCCCTCCCCTTGCTCTCATGTGCTCTCTCTCAAAATAAATAAATAAACAATAAACAAACAACGAACAAAACCTGAGTCTTCTTATCCAGGAACATAATTTATCCTATTCAGGATTTTAATGTTCTTCAATAAAGTTGTACAGTTTTCTTAATAGCTGGTGCACATTTAAATTTCTGCATATTTGATTATAAATAGGATCCATTTCTCATTATGTTTTAAAATTGTTGGCATAACAAAGTGATTTCCATATTTCTAATTCTAACTTTATGCTTGTATTGGTTCTACTAGTTTTTCAGTTGAGAGCCTTGGATTTTTTTTTTTTTTTAGACAAATCACGACAATTTATGTTTTTTAACTGTAAAATATGCATAATGTAAAACTTACCATCTTAACCATTAAAACTTTGTTATTTTATTCATTCCAAAGCATTTTTTCACACTTTGTATATGTAATGATTTCCATAATAGACGAATAGGCATTAACCATTTTAAGTACAGTTCACTAGTTTTAATGATGTTCATGGTGAACAGCAGATCTCCAGAACTTTTCCATTTTGCAGAACTGAAGCTATACCCATCACAGAACTCCTGGTTTCCCTTATTCCCTTAGACTCTGGCACCCGCCTCTCTACTCTCCGTTTCTATGGACTCTATGGAGTCCTTAAGATTCCTCTATGCTGTAACATGTAGCAGAGATTCCTTTATAAGGCTGGGTAATACTCCATGTATATACCTCATTTTGTTTATCACACACCTATTGACGGGCTCTTGGGTTGCTTCTCCTTTTTGGCTATTGTGAGTAGTGCTACTGTGAACACGGGTGTTCAAATACCTCCTTGATCCTGTTTTCTTTCAGTTCTTTTGGGTGTAAACACAGAAGTGGGATTGCTGGATCATATGGGAGTTGTATTATTTTTTGAGGAACCCCCGTACTGTTTTCCACAGCCGCTGCATTTGTTGCCCTACATGCCTCCCAACAGCACACAAAGGTTCTGGTTTCTCCATGTTATTGCCGACACTTGGTATTTTCTGTTTTGTTTTTTGTTTTTTTTTTTTTTAGAGTAGCCATTCTGATCGGTGTGCAGCAGTATCACATTTGTGATTTTGATTTGCATTTCTCTAATGATGGGAATCTTCATGTGCTTACTGGTCACTTGAGTATCTTCTTTGGGGACATTTCCATCCAAATGTGATTTTGATTTGCATTTCTCTAATGATGGGAATCTTCATGTGCTTACTGGTCACTTGTGTATCTTCTTTGGGGACATGTCCTTCCAAATCCTCTGCCTCTTTTCAATCAAGTTTTTAACAGTAGAAAATGAAACATAAGTTGTTACCTATCTTTTTTCTCGTCCTTTTCTACTGCCTCGGCCCTCCAAAACAAAGCTGGAAAAGTAGTGAATAGTACACATTGTTGTGTTATTCCTGATTATGTAGGCTTCCTTCTAATGTTTATAGTTAGGCCTTATTTTGGTTGCCTATTTGTGGCCAATAACCTTTATGAAGTTAACATTCTTTATAGACTGGGCTTTCTAAGTGTTAATATCACAAAAAGAAATTTGAATTTACCATATTAAAATGAAGGGCATATTTATTGAAATGACCATCTGATTTTCTTTATTCTGATTATCTAGTGATTACGTTTCAGATTTGTTAGTGAGGAACTATCTCAGTATTCTTGGGATCGTCCTATGTCCTTATGATGAAATACTGAATTTGATTTGCTGATTTTCTGCTTATTTTAAATAAGGAAAAGTCTTAGCTGAAAGTAATGAATTTTGTGAATTTACAATAAGGGAAACTAAAAAACTATGGAGACATTTCTTATATTTTAAGTAGCAAAGTATATGATAACCTTGCAGCAAAACCCTAGATTTGTTAACATAGAAATGACAACCAAATGATTTTCAGATGATCTGCCCTTTGTTTCAGATGATTCTGCCCTTTGTTCTCTTTTCCTAAACGTTAAGATTTCTTCCTCAGTGTACCACTAATCAACATAAGTAGAAGAGAGCTTTGAAAAAAACTGCTATTGTGTGTTGAGCTACATGCCATAGCTAGGATGACTCCTAGGGGTTTCTCTGGACTTAGAACACATTCTATCTTGTGTTGTAATCTTAGAAGGTGCAGGTAAATGGCTGTGACATCAGAGTTACTCATGCTCCTTAGATTATATCTAACTCTGATTTAGCAACAATCTAGGAGATTATTAGTGTTGAATTCATTGATGTTATTAATGGCACAATTACAAATAATGTATTCATTTAGCAAATGTTTACTGAGCATCTATTATGTACTGGTAAGCGTGATAAGTGCTTGGAATACAAAGATGAATAAGATAAGATCCTTGAACTCAGTCAACCCCCCCCCCACCCTTGTTTGTGGAGAGGCAATAGGTAGGCAAAAAGAGTAGGGTGGGAGAGAGGTGAAAAGTACACAAATAATTACAATAAAACATTCTATGCCCTGAGTAATACATATAAACATATATGTACATAGATTATGTATACTATGTATTTATAATGCTTATAGTAGAACACATAGGAAACTATGATCAATCCTCTGTAGAGTAATTAGGATGGGCCTTCTGAGCAAATTTGGAAGACAGTAGGCTAGGATAAGTCAGCTGGAAGCAAGGTGGACCAAACATGCAGAGGAAAGACAGAGCAGGGTTTGTTTGAAGAAATGCTAGTAGTTTATTATGACTGATAGATAAAACAAAGGAAATGATATGCAAGGTTGTTAAGCCTGTAGACTTGGAGGAAGCCAAGTCTTTGAGGGAGAGAAATTATATAGGACCTTAGGCTATGGATAATGGGGGGAACCACTGAAAGGTTTTAGGTAGGGGAATAATAGGACCACATAGGGATTTTGTAAGATTGCTCTAGAGGTATTGAGGGTAATTATGGAACAGGGATGGAACTGAGAGTTGCTCTGGGCAAGTAGGAAGACCAGTTTGGAGTTCCTTGTAGTGGTCCAGAGGCTGGATGATAAAGGCAATGATTGCTATCTTCTTGTGAATGGATACATTAAAAAATCTTTATTTATGATGCTGAATGATTATGGTTGTTAGAGTTAAAAATCAGTAGATACTTTTGGTTTCATTTTAGGTGATGACTTAAATACATCTTGCTAAACCTATTGCCAGGACTGTTAAGAGAATAAAATGAGGTAATTTCAATTGAAATCTTCTTTTTCCCAGCCTTAATAGCAATATATATTAGCCTTTATTATGTCGATAGGTTACCCGATTTGTAGATAAAAGGCGCTCAGCTCTAAGTCAATCTCCCTGAAATTAACTCACATAAAGTCGGTTGCCTAAAACCATTTTACCTAGGTTAATATTCTCAACAGTCTGTTTCTATATGAAACAGTTAGTAATTGTTATGATGGTGACACTCAGACAAAATAATGCACTGCTGGATCCCCAGGGCCTCTATAATGAGCCACTTTCTGAGGACATCAACTGCTCCTTCCTTGCCAACAAAATCAATATCCTAGCTTTTGAACTTGGTGAATTGTTTACCTCTGCCTTTTACCCCAAACTTGGAGCATTGCTTCCTTTAGAAAGCCTTGGAATCCCACTTTCTTGGGGAAACTTTCTGAAATCCTTGGCTTCCAGGTACTGCTTATGGGGGGGGGGGGGTGTCTTTTATTGTGGAATTTTCAAATCTTAATAGTGTTAACATTTTAAGTGTTTATTTTATCCCCCAGTTAAGTCTTTCCCAGTCTTGAGTGTGTGTGTGTGTGTGTGTGTGGGAGGGACAATCTGGGAGCCTGCTAATTCAGATATCTAGGGTAGGGTCCATGAATTTGCCTTTTTCACAAGATACCCAGGCATTTCAGAGTAGCATTCTTGAAACTGGAGGACACAGAAGTATCTTCTAAGGGTTATAGTGGGGGGATAGGTGATTTTGAGAAAATTTCCAAATTCTTAGCTTTCCTTAGTGTTCTTAATTTAAATGAATTTTTCATCTAATGTATAAGGAAAAGCTGAAGTCTCACCTATACTAAATCTTGCTATACCTTTCTCATGTATAAAAACCTCCAGAGTATCAAAGGATAATTCCAAATACTGGTATCTGGGAAACCTTTAGTAGAGCACCAAAAAACAAAACAAAACAAAATCTGTTCTGGCCATTCCAGTAAAAGATACATTTCCAGTTAAATTTTAATGTTTAATAATCACATTAAAGTGTTTTCATGTACGAGATATTAATAAAAATTTTTGATAATTCAGTTCAGAAGTAAACCTAGAACAGATATTCTTGTGATCCTAGAAACTTCTATTTTTTTTTTTATTTTTTTAAATGTTTATTGGGGTGCCTGGGTGGCTCAGTCGGTTAAGCGTCCGACTTCAGCTCAGGTCACGATCTCAAAGTTTGTGAGTTCGAGCCCCGCGTCGGGCTCTGGGCTGATGGCTCAGAGCCTGGAGCCTGCTTCCGATTCTGTGTCTCCCTCTCTCTCTGCCCCTCCCCCGTTCATGCTCTGTCTCTCTCTGTCCCAAAAATAAATAAATGTTAAAAAAAAAAAAATTAAATGTTTATTTATTTATTTTGAGAGAAAGAGAGTGTGCAAGCCGGGGAGGGTCAGAGACAGAGGGAGAGAGAGAATCCCAAGCAAACTCTGTCTGTACTGTCAGTGCAGAGCTCAACATACAGCTCGAACTTAGGAACCGTGAGATCATGGACCTGAGCCAAAACTGAGTTAGTTGGATGCTTAACCGACTGAGCCACCCAGGTGCCCACCCCCAGGAAACTTTTAAAAGTCAAATTATTTTTATATTTGTATCTCATAGAAATTAAGAGAGTGAGTAATAATAGGCATTCAAGCACAGAACTATATTACTTTTGGGTAAATTCCAAAAAAAAAAAAAAAAAGGTAGAAGAAATTGAAGTGTCTTGAAGGATGAAAACGAACCATGTAAAATTTCCAAATGTTAAGGCGGGGTTTGTTCGTGGCCTTTTTAAACAGATAATGCTGAGTGGCAAGTCTTGGTGCTATTAGATTCCATTAGCTACATTGAAAAGTATAACAGTTTTATTTTTAAGATCTCGATATTGACAAACTCTCCAGAATCTGTCCTGTGTAACTGTTTAAACTTACAATGAAAAATTTTAGATTGCAATTTCAAAATGTGTGAGGACTATGTTATTTCTGGGGGAAAATTTCAGTGGTTGCATGAGCAAAAGCATTTGAAAAGCACCTTTCTAGTTTACAGTTTGAAAAATACTGTGTCAGACTCACCTGTGACCAGGTTACAATCGTAGATGATGGGAGCTGCTCTAGGAATGATAATGGACATGATAATAACTGACACTTATTTAGTTGTGAGTGCCAAGTGAAAGTGGCAGGTTCATTTCTGCAAAAGGTGTCAGTAGTGTTTGTCTTTCCAAGGGCATGGCCAAGCTCCTTTCCCTGTGGCTTACTGCCTGGTTTTCAGTGGCTGTGACTGGAGCCTAAGGTTAGAAAGGACAGTTCTCTCCCGTATGAGCCTGCTCAGAAAACTTGCTCCTCACCCCAGCTCCCCCTGCACCTGCAGAGTCAGCTGGTCTGTACAGACTCTGAGAGGAAGCTCACTCACCCTCAGATGAGCTGTGGGGTGTTTGCAGGAGAGCAGGAACGTGGCTGTGTCTACCTGGAACCAAGAGATTCTGTCCTGTTGTGCTGTCCCTGGAGAACCGTCCAGCTTCAGTGTCTGGGGTATGAGCTGATCTTCCAGAACTCTGAGACTGATTCCTGAGAGATCAGCAAGAAAGGAGTGCGGTTTCTGTCTTCACTTTATTTCTTAATTTCACTATGTGTCAGAAGTGATATAAGTCAGTTACTGCAAAGTTCAAAGTCATTTAAAAAAAAATAGGTGTGAATGGTTATAACCCTGATAAGATACATAGGACAAAGAACAGAAGGAAATACAGCAAAATGTGAACTGTGGTTATCTTAAAGGGGTGAGTTTTCCTTTGTTTCCTAAGTTCTAATATCAAATATAAGCATGCCTCTATTGTCATGGCAATTTAGAAATCTTTTCTAAATTATCCTCTCTGAGAGAGTGGATATTAGGCATTCATAAATGGTACAAATGGATACTCTGCCCTTGTATTAGAAGAGGGAATTCCGTATTCTACAGATAATAATGAATATTTTACATCTGCCAAGACACATAGAAATGAACTAAATGCTATACGTGAATTAAATAATTAAATTTTAATACTTATTGTAATGCAATGAAGTAGATAATTATTTTTAATTTAATGATGAGACTACTGTGGCTTAGAAAACTTGAATACTTTTCATGGTCTTTACAAAGCTAGTAAAGAGAGGTGCCAATTCTTGAGCCCCGGCAGTTGGCTCCAGAACCAGTATTTTGTGCTATTAAACTGACATTTCAGCTAACAACATGCTGTTTCCTTTCAAGATAAATAAAGAGACATTTCTAAGAAATGAGGATTCACTTTGGAATGAATGGAAAGAAATAAATATGGGCTATACAGTGATAATGAGTGGATAAAATCTCATAACATTGTGTTATTTTTTTAAGGGTTATTTATTTATTTGGGGGGGGGAGGGAGAGAGTGTGAGTGGGGGAGTGGTAGAGAGAGAGAAGGAGAGAGAGAATCCCAAGCAGACATGGGGCTCAATCCCATGAACCATGAGATAATGACGTAGCTGAAATCAAGACTTGGATGCCTACCTGATGGAGCCACCCTGGGCGCTTAACATTGTGTTCTTAAATTTTGTGTGAAGTGTTTAACATAATAGACACTCAAGTGAGAGTGTGTATTTCAAATAAAACTGTTCAGTGGTAGTGCTTGAACACTTCTACATGCCAGGCTATGTTTTAGACATTTGAATTACATCAGTGAATCAAAACAGAAGAACATTTGTGCCTTCAAGGAGCTTGCATAGAGATGGGGGGGGTGGGAGCAGGGGTGATATAATATATAATTATTATAATTATAACAGATAATAAAGAATTATGGCAAATAAATCATATATTAGATGGCAATAAATGCTATGGGAAAGAAAAGCCAGACAGGAAGCATTGAGACTGTGGTAGAAGGTTGGTTGCAGTTTTAGATAGAGGGATTAGGGTAGGACTCAATGAGAAGGTGACATTTGACCAAAGATGTAAGGCAAGAGAAAGAGATAAGACAGTGCAGGAGAACAGCCAGTGTGATGACTGAGTACAGGATGTGTGCGGTGTGGTCTCTGTAACTGGAACAGTTAAGCCACCAGCCGGAAGAAGTTCTTAGACTGGGGTCTAAGGACCTCTAAGGGGTCTGGGATAGAATTCAAGGGTTTATTAACTTGGATTAGAAAAAAATTCATTTTTATCTATAATAACAACATCTAACGGAAACTGAACATTTCTTTCAATCATGAACGTAGGCAAAAAAGCTCTAACTTACTAGAATCTATGACCTTGTCAGCAATAGAAATGGCACATATTATCGCATTACATTATAGCTGTTGTGGGTATCTTAAAATATGGTTTTGTTCATCAACACGTCATATCAAAATTATGTTAGTAATTAGGCCTCCCACCAGCTCTTGTTATTTAATGTACTAACAAAGGAGTACATTTGTTACTGTATTAAAATAAAAAATATTTTGACAAGGGAGTTGGTTTCCTTTGTAATCTATTGTATTTTACTTTATACATTTAAAAATATTGTTCTGAGAAAGGGTCCATGGACTTTGCCCACTGCCAAAGGGGTCCATGACACAAAGCAAAGATTAAGGAACGCCTGATGTGCAACATCACTGGCCACTGCAGGACACTGTTTGACACTGGCCTCTGTGCTGAGAATGCAATGGGAGCTGGTAGAGAATTTTAAGCAGAGCAGGACATGATTGACCTTGTGTTTGCAAAAACTCTCTTTAGCTGCTATGTTCAACTACAGACTAGGGCAGGGGTGAGGTGGCAGGTAGACCCAGGGTCACAGTTAATGGGTTATCACGGTGATTCAGATAGGAGATTGTACTTGCTCAGGACATGGTGGCTTGGACTACGGTTGTAGCAATGGAGACAGTAAAAGGTGGATTCTAGATTTATCTTGGAAATAGAACCATCAGGATTCAGCGATAGGTTGGATATGATGAAGAATGGTTAGGGATGATGTTAGGGTTTTTGACTTGAGCAATGGAAGGGTCAAATTGCCGTGGACTGAGGGAGAAGATTGGATGATAGAGGTAAGATCAGGCATTTTTTTCTGATGTTAAACTTGCGCTGTCAATTTGACATGCACAACGAAGTGTTAGCAGGCATTTGGATAGGAGTGTGGAGCTGGGGGGAGAAAGGTTTCTAAGCTGTAGATATACATTGGGAGTCATTGGCACATATAAAAGTTGGTGTTTAAAACCCAGGCTGAATGAGATGCTGAGTCTAGATGGAACAGGGGAACCAAGAGTGATCCTGGGGAACTCCAGCAGGAAGATGTTGGTACAAAGAATTGGAATCAGCAAAGTAAACCGAGAAGGAGTGTCCAGTGAGGTAGCAGGAAAACCAAAAGATCATGGAGTGCTGCATGCTAAGTGAAAAAAGACATAACAGAGAAGGACTGTGCCAAATGGTAGAGCAAGCAAAGTAAGGACTGAGAATTGGTCACTGAATTTAGAAACAGAATATTGGAGAGTACTGGGGGAAGGGGAGAAAAAGTTCAATTTGGAGTGACTTGAAAAGAAAATGACAATTGGAGATAGTATGTAGACAATGTTTTGAGGGTTTTTATTTTTATATTTTATTTTATTAATTTAATTTTATATATTTTATTTTATTTATTTTATTTTATTTTTTGAGAGACAGAGCATGAGCAGGGGAGGGGCAGAGAGAGAGGGAGACACAGACTCCAAAGTAGGCTTCAGGATCTCAGCTGTCAGCACAGAGCCTTATGCAGTGCTTGAACCCATGAACTACAAGAATATGGCCTGAGCTGAAGTCAGTCGTTTAACCAACCTAGCCACCCAGGTGCCCCTTGAGGTTTTGTGGTTTTTTTTAATGTTTATTTATTTTTGAGAGAGACACAGAACGTGAGTGGGGAGGGGCACAGAGAGAGGGAGACACAGAATCTGAAGCGGGCTCTAGGTTCTGAGCTGTCAGCACAGAGTCCGACGTGGGGCTCGAACTCATGAACCATGAGATCATGACCTGAGCTGAAGTCAGATGTTTAACCTACTGAGCCACCCAGATGCCCCTTGAGTTTTATTGCAATAGGACAAGGTTGGGGTAGTAGTGGGTAAGGCATGTGGAATTAAAAGAAGTACTTCATTTTGTCCTGAAAAGGATGGGAAAAATAATAGCATTTTTTATGCCAAAGAGAGGGTTCCAGTGGAAGGGGGAAATTCGATGTAGGAAGAAGGAAGAGATGCTGGAGTGCTCTTTTTAAGTACGTGAGTACGGTAGAGAACTTGTGTACTAACAGAGAGGTTGGCTTTGGTAAGAGTGGGGAAAATCCTCTGTAGTAATAGATACAAGGGCAGAGAATGTGGGTATCAATGGTGCTTGGTGGGAGGATGTGGAAGTTCTTGTAGGGGCTTCAGCTTTGTGAAGCAGGAAGCAAAGTTAGCAGTTAAGAGTAAAGATGAAATGATAATTAAAAAAAATTTTTTTTTAACATTTATTTATTTTTGAGACAGAGAGAGACACAGCATGAACGGGGGAGGGGCAGAGAGAGAGGGAAACACAGAATCTGAAGCAGGCTCCAGGCTCTGAGCCATCAGCCCAGAGCCCGACGCAGGGCTCAAACTCACGGACTGCGAGATCGTGACCTGAGCTGAAGTCAGACCCTTAACCGACTGAGCCACCCAGGCGCCCCGAAATGATAATTTTAATAACGGCTTAAGATCCATACCTGTGTGCCAGGCACTGTTGTAAGCACTGTATGAATGTTATCTTCATGACAACCTTGTCAAGCAGGAATCCTCATTCTCTCCTTTTGTGAATGAGGAAACAAAGACACAGACCGTGAAATAACTTGACCCAGGTCCCACTGCTTGTGAGTGGTAGAACTAGGATTTGAACCAGGCCTTCTGGGTCTAGAGTCTGTTCTCTCAGTCACCGTGATACCTATTGCCAAACTGACCTTCCAAAAGGTACTACGCATTTCTCTTTCTTAACCAGGGACCCTCTGTGTGCTACAAAATGAATTACTGCACTCTCTACCTCCAAGTAGACAAAGATAAAATGTTTATTTACCACATTGCCTGGTTCATAGAGGGTAGTCAATAAATGTGGATACTAACAAAGTTCTAGCAGCAGTAATTTTTTATTGGCAATGATGAGTTCAATATTTTATGATCCTATTGCTTTTCAGACAACATTTTGATGATTTAAAAGCGTTTCATGATTTAAAAGTGTTTTTCAAATGGACAAAAATAGTATCTTAAGCTTTGTTAATATTTCTTGGATTGCCAGCAAGGTTGAACACTTGTTGACAAGTTTGTAAGACACGGAAACAGTGACTCTGACTTTGTGTTTCTATGACATCTGTTCCCACAGTTACTGGGGCAGTGAGCTGTAAAGGGAATGCATGGATTCGTGAGCTTGACTTCCAGCTTACTGGCTGTGAGAGCCAAAGGGGATGGACCAGGCAGAGGCCGGATGGCTGGATGCAATCTGGATGCTTGTGCAGCTGTCGCTTCTCTATAAGGAGCAACTGTGAATGTGGCTCCAGGAGTCCCCTTCATGAAATGAAGCACATGATGACAATTGGAAGGGGGAAGGAGTAAATGTTGCTAATGATGAATGGATACAGTGATGGCCCCATGGAAAAAACCTGTGGATGTGTGGGGATGAGTTGGTGCTGATGAGTTGGTGCCATGAGCGATGGATTTCAGGAAACCACTAATTGGTGTGGGTCTCCCGGAGAGGACCGTGTCTGAGTCAGATCTGCTTTGTGGAATGTGAATCCTGAGGAAGTCCGTGTCCTCAGGCTCAATAGCGGCAGATACTCCATAATGCTGGCTCCTTCTGGTGGTGATGGCAGAAAGCTTAGGTTGGTGTACCGTGATGTTTTTTTGTCCTTTTCCATGAATACTGAGCTAGTGTGGCATTAAGAGTGGAATTTATAAGCAGGCTCTCTGGTTGCAAATCCCGGTTGTATTCCTTATTACCTATGCAAAAGTGGGCGAGTACTTAATCTGTTTCTTGCTTTACCTTTGGGGACAATAATAACAGTACCTCCCACATGAAACTTTTATGAGGATTAAATGACTTACAAATCTATTTCACTTAACATGTGATACACATTTTCCAGTTCTGGAATTATGGTGTGTTTTACAATTGATGACATTTTATAATTATTGGTAGCATTTTCTTCTTTCTTACTGGTACATAAATACCAATGAATCTTAGAACCAATGGGTGTCTTTTTTTTTTTAATGTTTATTTATTTTTGATACAGAGAGAGACAGAGCATGAACGGGGGAGGGTCAGAGAGAGGGAGACACAGAATCTGAAACAGGCTCCAGGCTCTGAGCTGTCAGCACAGAGCCCGATGCGGGGCTCGAACTCACAGACCGTGAGATCATGACCTGAGCCGAAGTCGGCCGCTTAACCGACTGAGCTACCCAGGCGCCCCAATGGGTGTCTTGTATTTGAGGAAATATGTATTAGAAAAGCATTAAACATGGCTTGGTAATAGGAAATGCTACATAAGTGTTATCATTTATTTGGTTTTATAATCACAACCAGATCCTAAAGATCCCACTAAACCCATGAGGATATTTTTTACTGCAAGCTCCTTATCCTTGTACTGTGGGAGATCTTAGAAGTAAAACAAAAATCTAGATAAATCAGAATATCAATTCGTAGGGAGTCATGTGATCTTTTGGTCCTTTGTGGCTTCAGGGATGTATTATGTGACTTTTAAGGCTACCTTTTCTTGTTATACTCCTCTCTTGACCTCCCAGGTCATACCCTCTACTTTCCTTTAATGACCATGTAGATAACCATGTGGACCATAGCTGGTTGTATCTCCACGTGGATAATCCATTTCAAATCCTGGCTTCACTCCCTTCCAGTGGTATTCTTTTCCACTTCAGTCAGCTATACTCTATATCCTCGACCTTATTTTTATCCAGGAGAGCTTTAATTTTGAAATTGAATGATAACCTCTCCATTTCTGTCCATCGCTTCTGTCATTCCAGTTTTCCCCTCAGTTCTCCAAAAACACAGATGCCTTCTCTTCCCCAGGGGCTTGACTCCAAACATCTTTATTTGTGTCCATCAGCCTTTCCTGTCTTTACTTCCTTCTTAGGGCATTGAGATTCTGTCTCTTCAGTCACATTCTTGGTGACGTCCTTGATTTCTTTATCACTTTTTGTAGCACCCAGCTTATAAAACCCCAGCCCTGGAGAGATTCAAATATTTGTTTCTTCCTACCACAATCTGGGCTCCAGAAGCTGTTGGGGAAAATAATACAACTGACTGTCCAGGCTCTGCCACTGTGACCGTGGTCTTTGATTGCAAACAGGACCTCCATGCTGTCTCCTAGCTCTGATCTATGTTCCTGGTCTGTGCCCTTCTGTTCGCAGCAGGTGCTGCAGCAAATACTTGCCACCTCCTCCAAAACTTCTAGTTCTTTCCCTCTCCCTTTGCTGTGAACGTTTGACCTCATTTCAAAGCCATAAAAAGCCTTCAAAGTATGGTAGAGAAACATAATAGAGGTAGTCAGGAAACCTGTCTTCTGCTGAATAGCCATGTGACTCCCCACCCTGCCCCCCAGTCTTAAATGTGTTTTCACCTGCTGATGGAAATGCTCCGTGCTATATAGCAAATGAGTCATTTTATTTGAATATTAGATTCTTGCCATGTACTTGGAGGGATGGAGGACTGAGATTCTTCCTCGGAGATTCTGTGACTTTATGATTTAAGTTTGTCTCTTAAAACTAGCTTTCCTTTGCAGAAAAAAAGATTACTTCTGACAGTGTTATTTCTTTAGGTGAAACATGAACATTCTCACTTGTCATAAAAACCAGGAAGCCGTGTGTTCCCTTTTGTGATGGTCAATTTATGCTTTTTCTCTATTATTTTTGAATTTGTGAAAATTTCTTCGTGTGGTTTGACCTATCATTCCAGCAGTAAGGAAGAGGAAAAACTCAAGGAGTGTCTGCTTCCTGTAATAATCAATCGAGACTTGGCCTTGAATCTCAGACTCAGGTTTCGGGGAAGAAAGATGTGTTTCCTAATCAGGTGCTGCTCTGAAGAGTGGGTTGGGGCGTGTTGGCCTTGCAGCCCTGAGAACTCTGCTGCCAGACTGAGTTAAGCATTGCTATGAAATGAGCTGATACCTTCTTATGCTGCCCAGATGGTGCATTTCTAAATGATAATCTGGCAGGTTACATTGGGATTTACCAGTTAAGGGGGATTGCGTAAAAGATCTTGCCTTTTTTTACGTCTATTTTTTCCCATCTGCCATCCCTTCTATGTGTTCCCAACATTCGCACATTGTTTCTGGATGCTAGAATTTCAGGGGAACTGCAGTACAGCAAGGAAGAACCTAGTTCCTATGTAGTAGCTCTTGGCTCAGTACAGAATTAGCTTTTGTGGCCTCATTAGCTTGGAGGAGAGCTTGGAGTTAGCAGCCAATGGAAGAAGATGCTTTTTACAGTCGAGATCGATGTGGCACTTTCTAGCCTTGCCAGACATCATTGTTTGGGGATAAACTCACAAATGCCGTGGTTGTCCACCTTGGCTGTATATCCGAATCGCTTGGAGTGCTGTTAATCCCAGTGCCCAACATGCATCTCATACCAATTAAAACTGTCTCTGGGCTGGGAACTGTGCATAAGTAGTTTTTAAACCGCCTACATATGAGGTGATTCTATTATATAGCCAAGGCTGACAACCACTGAATAAGGCTTTATGGGGAAATTAAACTGGTTGGCTGATGGACAATTTTGGCATTCCCAAATGAGCTGGTTGTATCTCCAGTTTATCTTTGCCTGTTTTTACTTCAGTAACCATGTAGCAAGATCAGCGGTGGTCAGCTGTGCATGACTAATTTTCCAAAGTGTGTAATAACCCATGAGTAGTGACTGTATTTTGCCTGTGAATCCCTGTAAGCTTCTCTTCATATGCTCCTGTCAATGGTATTCTGAAGTCTCCACAAGAAGGGAAAGTGGGTGATGGATGTATTTGTGTGTATGTGTCTTGTCTCTATTTTAGTATGTTAGTGTTTGCTCTATTTACTTTGAAAACTCAGTAATTGACTTCCTCATAACTTTTGGTGAGAAATTATGTCAAAAGATATGAGATGTCTGGAACCAGCGTTTCCGGCTGGTGAGAAGACTGGCATGACAGTTTCCATCTGTGTACATACATGGTCTCCCAACTTCTATAAATTCCCGGCCCTTTGAATACAGTTCCCACTACAAACGCTTCGAGATCCTAAAGTAGGATTGCCAGATTAAAATATGGGATACCCAGTTAAATGTGAACTTCAGATAAACAATGGATAATTACTTCATATAAATAAGAGTTAAATATTACATGAGCCAGACTAAAAGATTATCTCTCATTTATCTGAAGTTCACAGTTAACCAGGTAGCCTGCGCTTTTATTTTCCAAATCGGGCAACTGTATGGAGGTGTGGGCTGGATGGAGGGCCAGAGCATTACCCAGTTTTTCTGGGCTGGGCCTCCTTGATGTGACCTTGCCTCTTACCACACTCGTTCAGAGAAGCTGCCGCTCAGCTTTCCAACCCAGACTCTTAATTTGCTGTCTTCCTCTGTCTCATAGGTTTTCCCACCCCTGGCATTAGGACTGAGAGATGGAGGCTTGAAAAGAGCCACAAAAAAATCAATGATTAAATTCTGAATGGTAGGAGCAATGTGAGTGAAGACCTTAAACCTCCAGGCAGTAAAAGCCCTGTGGCAGGTGTAGTATGTTGCATTGGAGTACTTTTCCACCATTTAGGACTTGCAAGTGTCCCGTCTCCCTTAGAAACCTGGGCAGGAGGCCTGGCCTCCTGGGTACTTGTCTGGCCTGGTTTACTAGAAAATTCCACTCTCAATCAAGCTGAAGCTGGCTAGCTTTCACCTGCCTCTCCAGAGACTGACCTTCACCTCTGTCTCCTGAGGTTCGTTTTGTTGGCCTGAAATAAAGGGCTCTGTCAGTTGAGGCAAGGCACAAGGTAAAGAGCCTGGAACTTCTGGTAAAGTTTTCCATCAAGACAACTAATGCTTACACGTGCCACGTGAAGAGAGGTGGGGTTGGGGGTGGGGGTGGGGTGGGGGCAAGGAGCCTGTGTGTATTTTTCCTCTGGCTAGTACTTTGTATATTCATTCTGTTTGAGGTGGGCAATTTTTCTCACTGACTATAAAGCTCAACCTAATCTTATGTGCACAAAGTCTATCTGTGAAGTTTTGGAGGTGTTTATGATCATTTATACAAGAAATCCTGAATCACTTGAAACTAACAGAAAAATAGCAAAAAGTATGTATTTGTCTACCATCTATATCTAAACATTTTGCCAAAATCAGACTTTGAAAAGACAATGTTGAGGCCCCTCTCATGATCCTCCTTAGTCCAGTTTCTCTGTTTGTCTCCCCAGAGATAGCCACTTTCCCAGAATTTGTGTGGCAGTCACCACACTGCAGAACTACAGTAGGTGCCATTCACAATCAGCATGTCTGTGTGTTCCTAGGCAAGGTGTAGCATGGGTTTTCTAAACCTGGACAAACGCTGTCAGTGTAGGGGCGCCTGAGCGGATCAGTCAGTTAAGTGACTCTTAATTTCCATTCAGGTCATGATCTCATAGTTCCTGGGTTCGAGCCCTGTTGTCCAGCTCTGTGCGAACAGCATGGAGCCTGCTTACGATTCCCTCCCTCCCTCTCTCAAAATAAATAAACTGAAAAAAACAGTATCAATGTATAAATTTTGACAATTATATTATTGTAAATAATACCAGTTTTGTTTCTTTTTTCCTAATTCTTACATCTCCTATCTCCCTGCCTTGTCCAAGACCTCTAGCATAATGTACGAAAATAATGGTGACAGTGGGCATTCTTAATCTTGCTTCCTGAAGTTGCACCATTACATTTGAAGTTTGCTGAGAGTTCTTGAGAGATAACATGAATTTGATTCCCTTCTATTCTAAATCGACAGTTATTTTTTCTTTCTAAAATCAAGAGTGAGTGTTGAGCTTCATTATTGTATTTTTCTGTGTCATCCATATCGTGTAGAGATTTTGAGATACGGTTTTTCTCCTTTGGTATATTGAGGTAGATGTCATTGATAAATTTTCAGATGACATATAATTCTTGTGTTCATTGAATAAAGTCTGCATTGTTGCATGGTTTATTTTCACAAATCACTGAATTAGCTTTGCTAATTTTTTCTTTTTTTTTCTTGGTGCATCCTTTTTTGTTTTTGTTTTTTGTTGTTGTTTTGTTTTGTTTTGTTTTTTGAGACAGAGACAGAGCATGAACAGGGGAGGGGCAGAGAGAGAGGGAGACACAGAATCCCAAGCAGGCTCCAGGCTCTGAGCTGTCAGCATAGAGCCTGACATGGGGCTCAAACTCACAAACTGCGAGATCATGACCTGAGCTGAAGTCAGACGCTCAACCCATTGAGCCACCCAGGCGCCCCCATCCTTTTTGTTTTTAATTGCATTATAGAACGAGAACATGGTCTGTATGATGGCCTTACTTTGAAATTTTTAAAGAGATTTTCTATATGAATCCTCAGTTTTTGAAAATATACGTGCCTGCAAAGGATGCATATTGTTGATTTGTTGGGTTCTGGGATATATTAATCAAGGTCGTTAATTGTATCAGTTACTGTTTTTATCTGCTTGATTTATCAATTTATGATAGAGGGATATTACTTATCTCTTATTTTACTTGTCAGTCTTTGCTTTAAATATTTTGGAGGGAACATGTTAGTTCATTTAAGTTCATGATGATACCCACCACCTAACTTAAGAAATAAAACTCTGTAAGTACATTTGGAGCTTTCTGTATGCTCTTTACCACCCCCCTTAGGTGAAATTGTTTATTAATCCCATGCACTTCTTTATACTTGGGTATAAAATCCCAAACAATATATAAAATGGTTATGTGTTTTAAAAGTCAGGGGCGCCTGGGTGGCTCAGTTGGTTAAACGTCCGACTTCGGCTCAGGTCATGATCTCGCAGTTCATGAGTTCGAGCCCCACACCATGCTCTGTGCTGACAGCTCAGAGCCTGGAGTCTGCTTCGAATTCTGTGTCTCCCTCTCTCTCTGCCCCTCCTCCTTTTGTACTCTGTCTCTGTCTCTCTCAAAAATAAACATTAAAAAAAATTTTTTAAGTATAAATGGCATCTTACTGTGTGTATTTTTCAGTGACTTTTTCTCTCAGAATTATTTGTTAGATGAATCTGTGTCAGTATGTATAGCTCCTTATTCTTTCACTTTGATGTTGGCATAGTATCACTTTGAATATAGCATTCAGTATTTGCTTGTCTGCACTGCTGATAGAAATTTAAGTTTAGGGGCACCTGCGTGGCTCTTTCAGTTGAGCATCTGACTTTGGCTCAGGTCATGATCTCATGGTTCATGAGTTCAAGCCCCACATCAGGCTCTGTGCTGACAGCTTAGAGCCTGGAGCCTACTTCAGATTCTGTGTCTCCCTTTCTCTGCCCCTCCCACTTGTGTGCGCATGCTCTCTCTCTCTCTCTCTCTCTCTCTCTCTCTCTTAAAAATAAATGTTAAGAAAAACATTTTTTAAATTTAAATTTATTCCCATTTTTCATAGTTAGAAACAATGTTTTTGTATATGTTCTTTTTAACATTTGTGTTCATATGTCAATGTTTCACTAGGGATAAACCTTAGGTAGAATTTTTGGTTTTATTTATGTATACCTTTAAATTTAATATTGACAAAATGATCTATTTAAAGCAACTGTAACAATTAATACTCTCATCAACAGTGTGTGGAATTCTCATTCTTCTTTCTTACCAGCAGTTAGTATTAGCAGACTTTTTTTTTTTAATGATTCTGAATCTGATGGGTGTGCCATAGTACCCCACTGTAGTTTTAATTTGTACTGTCTTGAAGACAAGTGAGTTTGGCCTTTTATATGTTTGTTAGTTATTTGGAGCTCCTCTTCCATGAATGTACTGTCTATTTGCTTATTTTTTATGACTTCTCTTCTTATTTCTTTCTGGTACTTGGATGTTAGTCTTTTGTCAGTCATATGATTTGCACATGTCTTTTCTCTGTGTACAGTTGATCACTTTCTAGTGACTTCTTTCAACATCCATCATTTTTGTTAACTAACAAAATGTTTTTAATGTTTTTTTATTTTTGAGAGAGAGACAGAGAGTGTGAGTAGGGAGAAGCAGAGAGAGAGGGAGACACAGAATCTGAAGCAGGCTCCAGGCTCTGAGCTGTCAGCACAGAGCCCGACGCAGGGCTTGAACTAACAGCGAGATCATGACCTGAGCTGAAGTCGGATGCCCAACCGACTGAGCTACCTAGGTGCCCCTACCATTTTGGTAATTTTGATGAAACTGAAGTTTTAAAAAATGTTTTGTTCTTTAAAACATTTTTCTGGGGGTGCCTGGGTGGCTCGGTCAGTTTAGCATGGACTTAAGCTCAGGTCATGGTCTTGTGGTTGGTGGGTTCAAGCCCTGCATCGGGCTCGATGCTGACAGCTCAGAGCCTGGAGCCTGCTTCAGATTCTGTTTCCCTCTCTTTCTCTGCTCCTGCCCTGCTCACACTTTGTCTCTCTTTCAAAAATAAGTAAACATTAAAAAAAATAAAATTTTCTGAACCCCAATTTTCCTTTATGCTTTTCTCTTAGGCTTTTCACATTTAGATTTTTAATCCATTGAAACTGACTCTTGTGTATGGTTTGAAGTATGAATACTTACTACATTTGGTTTTAGAAATAATGTATCCTTTCCCCATAAGTTTCATTGTACCCTCCAATCACACATTCATTTTCCATATGTAAGTGGCTCTATTTAGAGACTTTATGTCCTATTTATATGGTCTATTTTGTTGTTTTTGTACAAAGTTCCTTAATTATGGCTTTTTTATTATCCTTTTCTTGTTTTATGCTGCTGTTTTAGTTATTCAGTGTTATCTTTTATTCACAAATTATTTCTTTGTGCCAGTTTATCCAGTTCTTAAACATATAATTTCAATGAGTATACCACACACACATATGTAAATACTTATAATATACACACTTAAAATACACATGCACACATATATGCACACATATATATGTAAATACTTATAAATTCTTTAGTTACCTATTACTTCTTATATAATTTTTCATAGTGTGCTGGTACTATCATCGTTTACAATGGTTGTTTATCTTGGTGAGGATTCTAAACATGGCAAAAATATTTTGAACATGTTTAATACTTAAAATTTGTGTTGTGTGATTTCATGTTTCCATACTTGATTTTGTTGCTCGTGTTGACATTTAGCTTTCTTCACATGTACCAGAGCCTTGTTTTGAAGGCTCCTGGTCTATAGGTTGCTTTAAAAGGAAAAAAAGAAGAAAGAAAAGTCCTCTCTCCCCCTTTACACTTGTCTATTTTGCATTTGTCTCACCTGGTCTTTGCAAGGCCTCCAGACCAGAAGCTGGTCTTACGGTGGTGTTTTGGGGTTCCCAGTCTAAAGTGGATGAGAGGAGATGGATGCCTGTTGCAGATCTGTTTGCTGGGGACAGGGGTCAGCAGGGTTTGCGTCTGCTCTTAATCCCTGTCGCTATTCTCTAGTTCAGACCCGCAGACAGCAGATGATAGCAACTCCTTCTGTCTTCTCTTTACCTACCATCTGGGAACCTCTCTCCCCTTTTTCTAAGCTGCAAGGCTGGCTGGCTCTGCTTTCCTTCCATCCCCCATTCCTCTGCAGAAACCTAACTCCAGGCCATCCTGCCTGCCTCTGGAACTGGGGCACAGCAGGCCCAGAGCTTCAGGCCCAAAGCACCACTTGGCTGTTCTGCTCCACTTCTGTTTCTCCAAGATGTTACTCTGTTTTGGTTCTCGCCTGTGACTTCTAACTCTTGTTTTATATTAAAGATGTCATTGTTATGCAGGTTTCCGAGGGATTAAAATATATGAACCCTGTAACAACTGGAAGTCTGTTGGGTCACTTAGCTTTTTGGAAACGTAGTTGGAAATAACCCTTATTTGTTCCAATTTTTCTCATGTAGGTATGTCACACGAGCCCATCTTTCGTAGTAAAGAAAAGCATTTATTTCACATCTCTGGTCCACCCTCCTCCCTCCCTACCTGCCCACCTCTATGGAACCTTTCAGATGTTACTATGCCCCTGGTAGCCAAGTGTCAAGTTTAAATATGAAGTATGGTGACTGCCACCTACTGGCAGTCATCAGGTACTTTCAGCTGTGGCCTAAATTTTATTCTGACAAGTATGTGCTTCTGTAGATTTGTTTCTTGGCTTTCAACAGAACATAGATACAAAGGGAAATACAAGTCTTAGGGAACTTATGTTCCTGGAGTTCTAAACTGCTTAGCATCTCCCCTTTAGCAGAATGGAAAATAAAGGTAACAGAAGATCAAGTGAAAAGGCAAGTTATCCAAGCACTTGGAGCCAGAATTTGATTTAGTAGATATTGTCCCCATGGTGAGCTGTTACCTTGGGCATCTGGGTAAATTCAGTTCACAGAGTAGCCGTGAATTTGCTGACCTTTGTACCTATTTTATACCATCACCTCAGGGCATAACAGCTCAATTGTGGAGTATTAAAGAATATACATACCTTGATTGCTCCCTACCTCATTTTCCTCTTCCCTAATCCCCTTTCTGTCTCAATTGGTTAGTGAGACTCCGCCCCAGTCTCTACAACAGTATGAGTCTCCACATAGTAAATTTGGCTGGAAAATTAGCATATTTATCAGCTATTACTGCCATAATGCTGTATAACAAATCATGCTAAACTCTAGTAGTTTTTAGTAACAACTTTAGTAATGTATTCGCATGGATGTAAAGATCATCTGTGGTTCAACTGAGCCTGAGCAGAAAATGGAGGTGCAAGTGGATGAATATTTGCTGAGCGGTGTCCCAACCTTTGACGCCTACATGTAAAATAAATGAATGAAATCAATCCTTTAAAAGAACAAAAGCTCACTGTGTTAATACTTAAGTGTAAGTGGAAAGCAAGCTTCTAAGACATTTCAGAGAGGTGCACCTGGATGTGCACTGTTCATTTTCTTGTACCCACTGCCTAGTTCAGTGCCTGGCTTGTGGAGATACTGAAGCGCACGAACTAAGCTACCAGGCTTAGTGAGAAGCTGGTGGGCTTGGAGAGTTGGGTTATTTTTCCCATCTTTTCATACTGCCGTTTTTATGTATTTGCGGGAGAAAATCCTAAATGCTCTTAACCAAGGAGAGCTATTGAAAGTTACAATTCCCAAACTCATGAGATTTCTCCCAGCTATTGTCCAATCATGTATTTTTCTGATAATGGAAACTAGTCCTCTCCTTTTTATACATATATAGAACAATATAATAGCTAGATTCATTGACTATTGGGATAATTTCTACATGGCCCCATCCTTTTTGAAGAGGTAGGATGGATGTCTATCCAAAATTTGATTCAGATCCATTCAAGACGGATGATTCTACACATACATACACCATGCACAAAAGAGGGCATGAAAAACTTTATTGACTAAAATAATGAGACTTCTGGGGGAGAGCAAGGCAGGCCTCTGAAGTTGGCTGGAAAATGCCTTGAGAGAGGAAAAGAAGGAGACTGGCTTGGGGTTTCACACTGTTTAAGGGGATAGGGTTGGGCTGAGGATCCCCACTTGTGGGCAGTGGTTTGTGTGGTTCTAATTTACTTAGTGTCAAAGAGTTTGTATTTAGACTGTCCAGATGTGGGGAAGAGGGGAATAGGGAGAGTTAGTATCAGCAGTCCAACATCAAAAAATATAGTTGGGCTCCTTATTATATACTTACGCTGTGATTGTTCAAAGCCCACTGATAAAGAAGTGTTGTGTTGACATTTCAGGTGATGTATCTGCTGGCAGCTGTTGACTTTGATTATACCCAACTTTTGCTCTGGGCTTAACTGACTTTGAATCTTCCTCTGTTGTTTTTTATGGATACCAAGGCAGCTATCCCTTTCCCCAACTGCATAATTACTAAATGGTTTATAGGTACCTGGAGAGGAAACAAATCTAGAGGACCTACTGTGTACCAAGACGAGGCAGTACACTTTGCCCTCATAAGCACATTAAATATGAGAGCTCAAATTTGATTTTATTCTTAAATATTCATGTAAATGGTCTGTGCTTTTGCCATCTATGACCAGCACCAGTTAGAGATGGTTGGGCAGAGTTTCCCCATTTGTTTGTGGATAACTTTGAATGTGTATTCATCTGTCAGTAATTACTATGTTTTCCCAAATGACATCCTTGATGTACCAGCTCCATGATTTGGAGCGTACATTTATACCATTCTTACTATTTTAAAAATTTAAACTTTTTTGTGTTGTGTGGGGCTTTTAGCGTGAGTAAAAGTAACTTTAACTTCAAAAGCAGTAGCTCTCAAACTTTAGAATGCATCCCAATCACTTAGGAGCCTTATTAAAACATCCTCTGCATTTCTTACTGAGTCTGGGTTGGTCCTGAGAATTAACCTTTCTAAGAAATTCCAGGTGATGTTTAGTTCCAGGGACTAAATTTTGATCAACCTAATCTTATATCGAAAATATTCATGAAATCATGGGTTTTATGTGCTACATTGATTTTTTTTCTAACATATGTTAAAATATTCAACTGTTAAAGTCTAGCTGTCTATTACCAAAAGAAATGACCTCACTGGTATGCATGTAAAGCTTTGAAAACACTGACTAAATATTCTCCAAGTATAATTCTTAGGAAGAATCCTTTGCCTTTAAGATTGAAGGTGTGTGCTTAAACTTGCATGTAGCAATGTGACGCAGTGGGTAAAGCCACTGAAAGGCAAAGGCAGTGTAAATTAGAATCCGTGAACAGGAAGAGAGTCATGGTTCTCACCCATGAGGGAGATCAGGAATTCTCTAATTCCCCAACTCTGTCCATAACCCAGTTCTTCCAGTGTGCGTGCGTGTGTGTGTGTGTGTGTGTGTGTGTGTGGGTAGGTAGGAAGGGCCTTGGATACGCATGACAGAATATAAATGAAAACCAGATATAATCATAAACTGACAGCTGCAGTTCTGGAAGTCCCCATAGAGAAAATAGATGAATCATAATCACATCACTTGATGGGACTAGCCATTGTAACTCACACTGTTCATGTTAACCCCAGCTTTTCAAACCTGCCTGGGATTAATAATATCTCAGGCCCCTTTTAAAGATTTATCGAGTTTACTAGTGATTCTTCTGATCAGATGAAGCCAGCAACCTTTAATTTAATTACCTAGGAACTTTGAGTTTTGGTTACTCTTGAAGCTTACCCAACCATTAAAACAACAGCAGCAAATAAACAACAAACTGTGCAGGGTAAATGTCACAGGCTCTTTGGGACTGAATGAACTTGTTGGCACTTAACAAGCGTGCATTTTGGGAAAAGGTCAACCTTTGTACCTCAGTTTCTGCAAAACGGGTCTTGATATGGCAGAATCTGCCTTGTAAGTGTGATATGAAGGTGAAATACATTAATCTGTGTAGAGTGCTTAGAACACTTCCTAAGAAATAGCATTCTGTTAACTGTATCCGTATATAATTAAGAGAAAGAAACTCATCAGTATGAACTGTAGCGCTGTTCACTAATGCCTCCCCTGTTAGCGAGATCATCTTTAGTTCTGTTACTGGTCAAATGGAAGGCGCAGCATTCTAATGATACCTGGCAGAAAGGCTGTTTTGTTGTGAGCTGATAAAAAAAAAAAAAAAAAAAAGGTTTGTGCTACAAAAGGGATCCATACTAATTAAGTATGGATCTAGACTAGAAAGTATTTATTTTTATGGAGGGAAATTTTTTAATGTTTATTTTATTTTTGAGAGAGAGAGAGTGAGAGCAAGCAAGAGAGAGAGAGAGAGAGAGGGCAAGCATATAAGCAGGGGAGGGGCAAAGAGAGGGGGAGACACAGAATCCAAAGCAGTTTCCAGGCTCTGAGCTGTCAGCACAGAGCCCAATGTGGGGCTCAAAATCACGAACTGTGATATCATGACCTGAGCTAAACCAACTAAGCCACCCAGGCTCCCCTATGGAGGGAAATTCTTATATATTTTTCCCCAAATGTTGAGTCCTGCCAGTCAGGATCCTTTTGCCTATTTCTGTCTTTTCATATAATGTATTATTTTCTTAAAATAAATAATTTTTTTTTAAAAGAATGCAGGGGCGCCTGGGTGGCCCAGTCGGTTGAGCGTCCGACTTCAGCTCAGGTCGCGATCTCACGGTTCGTGAGTTCGAGCCCCGCGTCAGGCTCTGGGCTGATGGCTCAGAGCCTGGAGCCTGCTTCCGATTCTGTGTCTCCCTCTCTCTCTGCCCCTCCCCCATTCATGCTCTGTCTCTCTCTGTCTCAAAAATAAATAAACATTAAAAAAAATAAAAATAAAAATAAAAGAATGCATTACATGTATTACTCAAAAGCTTCTTTTTTTAGGCTAGATTAATTGAATTTTTGTTAATTTCCTTTGGGGCTAATGTAGCTTCAAAGTGGTCTGCTTTTTTCAAGCCCTGATAGTCAAAATCTTAATTTCTCCTTTTCACACACTATTACCAGAGCTATAGAATAAAGGTGAAATTCTCTTTTTAACAAAAACATCCTTAAGTCTTGATTTGAGACCTCTGCCCCACCATCCTTACCTGCAAGAGACGGGAGCTCTACTCTTGTATTTGTAAACTCAAAAAATGTGGAGGGAGGGGTCTGCCACTAACAAGACATATTTGAAAACCACCAACCTAGCTTAGACTCATTGTTCTGTAACCTTTATATTCTCTTAGCATTCTCTTGTGAACTCTTGACTCAAGCCTTCCACCAGTGAAGACGTTATCTTCTTCCTTCTATATCTCGCCCAGAGATCCTATTTTAGCATCCTTGTCAGTGATGGGGAGGTGTTCTTTGCCATTTGTAACACTGGGACCATTGGCAAAAATATTTAAAGAAGAGATGAATCATGGTTTACTGGCTGTTAGCTTTGCAATGGTCTCCTTCACCCATCTGTAAATTAGTCACAACTATATCTGTCACACCCTTACAGGTACAATTTACACAAAATGAATCATTTCAAAATATATTCTGTGTAGTTTCTATTTAGAATGTAGATGTTATTTCCAAGGGGCATTGGTTTTGCAAGAAGGTTGGTTTAGCTAAAATTCCTTTGCGTGCTTTGTAGAGGCTTGGGATTGATTTTATTGTTATTATTATTATTATTATTATTATTATTACTCTTTTTTTCTTACATTGTAATGTTAGGTGTACATAAAAAAATGATACAAAAAACATAGAGGTTAAAGAATAATTTTCCATTGAACACTCATGTGATGCCACCTTGCTCATTCATACCCCCACTCAGTTCCTCTTTTCCAGGATCCCACCATTATCCTGACTTGTGTTACTATTATTTGTTTTCCTTTTATAGTTTTTTTCATTTATGCGTAGCCAGGATAAGGATTGTTGGGTAGGAAGGTATGAGTAGCTTCAATTTTATTAGAAAATGCCAACTATTTTTTGTAATGATCATACCAGTGTGCACTCCTTCAAATTGTGTGAACATTCCGTTGTTCCACACCTCCACCAACACTCAGTTTTGTCAGACTTTGACTATTCCTGACTACTAATGAAAATGAGCACTTTATAATATATAGTTACTTGTGTGTTGTCTTTATAGAGTGCCTATTGACATTTTTTGTCCAGTTTTCATTTTCTATAGTTGTGTAGGATACACGCACCCACACACCCCCACGCTCCCCACACACTATATCTTTGATTACTTGTTTCAAGTGTCTTTTCCCTCCCTTTTTGCTGTATTTTGATGAAAAGAAGTTCTTAATTTTAATGTAGTCCATCTTATCAGTTTTCTTTCCTTTATATTTAATGCTTTTTGAATCTTAACATTTTTCCTAACTAATTATAAAACTATTATGCTATATTGTCTCATTAAACATTTGTAATTTTTCTTTTTACAATTTAGCTTTTAATCAGCTTAAAATAGGTCATTACCTAGTATAAAGTTGGGATCCAGTTTTTAGTTTTCCATATGTCTATCCATGTTTCCCAACCAATAATTATTAAAAAAACAAAACAAAAAACAAAAAACTCTTAGTGTAAACAAAGATCTTCCATGATATTTCTGTCCTATCAAGTGACCATGAATTCATGGTGTCTTTTTGGGCCCTTTATTCTACTTTAATTATGTTGTGATAATTTAAAATATTTCCTATTAGATTGTAAGGCAAGCTGTCTTTATATTTTCAAGTTTCTTGGCTCTTACTGCCTTTTTGCACATCTGTGTTTCAATATAAATTTTAGAATTAACTCCTTAAGTTAAAAACCCAAAACCCCTAGAAATGTTTAACAGGATTGTACTGAATCAACATCTTTACAATATTGAGTCTTATCAAAAACATGGCTTGCTCACTCTGTATTTCTTGGTAATACATTTCAACATGGTGTTTCTATTTTCTCATGAGGCCTTACATATTAGGTTTTTCTAAGTACTTGGTATTTTTAGGGGTACTGTGAATGTTTTCTTTTTGAAACTGTTGATGGTATCAGGATTTTTGTATGCTGATTTTATATCCAGCAACTTTACTAAACTCCTGTATTAATTCCAATATGTTATCTGCAGGCAACCATTCAGATTTTTCTAAATACATGATCATAGTAAATAATAGTTTTATTTTTTCCTTTTTATATATAAACGTGTGTGCATGCGCATGCGTGTGTGTATGCATATTTTCTTTTTTCTTGTCCTGAATCTGCTAATACCCTTAGGAAAATAACGAATAGAAATAATAGTAACAGAGGCACCTGGGTGGCTCAGTTAAGCATCCAATTCTTGATTTTAGCTCAGGTCATGATCTCACAGTTCATGAATTCAAACCTGGCAGCACAGAACCTGCATGAGATTCTCTGTCTCCCTCTGTCTCTCTCTTGCTCTCAAAAATAAATAAACAAATAAACTTAAAAAAAAAAAAACAATAGTAGTAATAGGTGTTCTTGTGTTATGCTGAATCTCCTAGGGAAAACATTTAAAAGTAAAATATTTGATACAGATTTTTTTTAATTAACATAGAATTAACTTTTTCTTTTTGGTGCATAGTTCCATGAGTTTTAACTTAGGCACAGATTCATGTAACCACCATGATAGTCAGGATAGAGAAAAGTTAAATCACCCCCTGAATTCCTTTGTGTGCTGCCCCTTTGTAGTCAAATACCACCCCCCTTCCCCATCTCTACCCTGTGGCCACTGCTGCTGTGATCTGTTTTTATCCCTATAGCTTTGTCTTTTCCAGAATGTCATATAAATGGAATTAAACAATAATAAGCCTTCTGGGGCTTTGTCACTCTGTACAATGTCTTTGAGATCGATTTATGTTGATGTATATATCAATAGTAATTCCTTATTACTGCTGAGTAGTATTCTACTCTATAGATAAACCATAATTTGTTTATCCATTCATCCTTGAATTATGTATGTTTTTTAGCTCTGCAACTTACTCATCTTTCTTGAACAAGAAAGCTGCTTAACTTCTCTGTGCATCAATTTCTTCATCATTTATGGGGATAACATACCTACATCATAAGGTTATTGGGGGGAGAAAAAATGAGTCAATATGTATGAAGTTCTTAGATAATGCCTGATACGTAGTGAGCGCTCAATAAATGGAATCCATTAATATGGTTTTTATATTGGTTCCATATGGTTTATATGGTTATTATATTGTCTCCAATATTAGTAAAGATTTTGAGGTAGAAGAAAACTGGACAAGTTCAAGGAATAGCAAGAAAGCCAGGGTGCCTGGCAAAGACAGGGGGAGGTATATAGAAGCCAGGTCATGAAGGGCATTATGGGCTACAGTAAGGAGTTGGAATTTCACTCTAAGCCCATTGGAAAGCCTGCGATGAGACATGGTCTGGTTCATGCCTTTACTAGATCATTCAGGCTGCTGTGAGGAGAATGGGGTAAGGTGGTGGTAGTGAGAGCAGGCAACCTTTTTCAGGGTATTGCAGAGGTCCAGGGGAAAGATTGTGGTGGATACTGGTAGCTGGTGAGTGTGGGGATGGTGCAAAGTGGTTTGATTCAAGGGATGGCTTTGATGTAAAATTCCCAGAACTTGCTGATGGAGTCACAGCTCAGTGTAACACATATCCCATAAGAGCATTGGGGTGGCCATTTATAGTAACAGCAACACTCCTCTCCTGTTGTGGCTTTACCAGAGATTTCTCTCATCCATTTTTGAATTCACACCTAAGTTTTCATGCCTGATTTCTGAAATCCACTTGAAGAAAAGAAAAGTCCACTGCTTTTTTTTTCCATATATTTTTAATGACTTCTGACTGCTTCTTTAGTACTTACACTCACAACTCCAAAGACATTGTTAAGAAAACAACTTATCCCATGAAAATATTTCCTCATAGCATTTGCTTTGTGGTCCTCTACAGTCTGTATAACTCTGTGACCCCACATTCGTAGTCATTCTCCTGGAAATAAAGCTGTCCGAGCTGCTTCATGTTTAGCCAACGGGATGGTAGTTTTAGTCGTTGGCTGGAGTTCTGTGTACACTTGGGATTTCTTGTTGGAATAAACATTATTAGACTCAGGCTAAAATTGGACCAGAAATTTATTTTTGTCTTCCTTTCAACCTCAACTCACCCTAGATTTTCTCATCCAAATGACAAATGGTCATGACTTTCCAAAGTGATCTAAAGATTAAAATCAGCCCTGGGTGCTTGCTTAGCCTAGCATTGAAATGGAGATTTTTTTTTAAACAGTTAAAAATAGAGTTCTCTGATCTCACATAGAAAGTTTTATTTCCTGTGTGTCTGCTCTTAACACGTCTGTATTTGTTCTATGTACTGCCTTAACTTCCAACTCCTCCTTAAAGACAAGCACCTAATCCAGTCTTTATCTGGAACATGCTTCATGCTTTTTTTTTTTTTTTTTTTTTTTTTTTTTTTTTTTTAACCCTATCCTTTCTGCTTCATTTGGGGCTTCTCGTAATTCAAGGTTTGCCACATGGAAGGAAATTTCCTTTCTCTCCTGAGCTACTTGTCTTATCTTGCCCCAATTTTCAACATCTCTCATCAGGTTAATGTCAAACTGTGGCATTTATTTACTCAGTTTACTTGCAGGAGGGACTCTGGAGTCTTGGAGATGCTCACTTGAATTTTGTGCATAATTGTGTGCTTCTTTGTAATTGGCTTCTTTTGTGATCTTACAGAATACCAAGCTGCTATTTTACACTTGAAGAGGGAACACAAAGAAGAAATTGAAAACCTACAGGTATATCTCTTTGATTCTACTGAACTGGTTATGTGAGACTGATACTTAGTTTTCTCGTGTACTGAAGTAAATATTCCCCTTTTTGTTGCCTTATTTACCTAGACAGCATCTACAGCTGGCACCTGACAATGGGCACTGCGTTTATCCTGGGGAGGGAAGACTTGAACTCCATTTTTAATATAATTGAATTCCCATTTTTAAGAAATGCCACAAGTGTGTTTGATTGGGAAAAATGTTATACTTGGAGAAAATATTGGTTGTATTTGTAAAACAAGAAACAAGATAGAGTATTTGGACTTTTACTGTTCATAAGAGGTCTTTAAAAACATATTTTTTCCTAGGCACACTCAAGACTCTTGTTTGGCTTACTCCCATTCATGTATTTGTATCCGTCCATCTCAGGACATCCCTGCAATACGATGTCATGCAGATCAAGGCACTTAGGGAAGTGACCCTAGTAGGATACAGGGTGTGTTGAGTCATCCATTTTCTATCCCCAAGGAGGGCTTGGAAAGTGCTGACTTGATCCTACTTTGTGGAGCCCAGAAAGACTGAGGGATTTACTTCCTCCCACTATGTAATTGTCATTTCCTTATGTTTGGTCCTTGCTTGCGGTGCCTATAACAGGAAGTGGTAGAGTTTTAATCAAATAACTAAATATTGAATCAGGCACTGATTCTAGTTTACTGATGGCTGGGTTGACCCGTACCTTAGAGAACAATAGCCAAATTTAAATAAAACTTGGTGTTTATTCAGTGCTCATTACTCGCCAATTTAATGAATTTGTGGATCAAATATTCTTCTTTCCAATAAGTGATAATGTGCTTTTTAAAATAACTGAGGCTGTGTGTTGGATTATATGTAAAGCCATTGCAAACAGCAAAAAAAAACATTATTAAATAGGTCAGATGGTGTATAAAGTCAGCTCGTTTTAAGTAGTTTGGAAGAGGAGATGAATCCATTTCACAAAGAAAGAAAGAAAGAAACAAACAAAAAAATGGAAAAGTACCTCTGTCTCCTAGGGGGAAATGGAGGCCCTTAGCTCCTTTGTTGCAAAGTGCTCTACAGAGACCTCTCTTTCTTCTTCTTTGTTCTGGTGTGCAAAAGATTCTCAGCTGTCTCAGAAGAAGTGAAATGGGGATTAATTTAAGAAACAGATTGCTAAAGAGGGTAGGCACAGAAGTGACTCTGTGAGCAGAAGTTTTGTGAAACAGCTCAGTTTTAAGTTAACACTGGCTTCCCCAGGTTGTAGGGCTTTGATAGCTAAATAATATTTACAGTAACAGCAGGCTCTTACTGTTTTTGAGTTCCTACTTTGTGCTAGGCATTGTTCTAAGTATATTACATGTATTATCTTGTGTTATTTCCACAAAAGTCCTATGATTTACATCTCAAACTAAGACAAGTTTGGAGGGATGCCTGAGTGGCTCAGTCTGCTGAGCATCCAACTCTTGGTTTTGGTTCAGGTCATGATCTCACAGCTTCCTGGGTTCAAGCCCCACATTGGGCTCTGTGCTGGCAGCATGGAAATTCTCTCTCTCTCTCTCTCTCTCTCTCCCCCTCCCCCACTCATGCTGTCTCTGTCTGTCTCTCTCTGTCAAAATAAATAAATTTAAAAAAATAAATAAATAGTTGGACAAGCAAAAGAGAAGAGTAAATGGAAGGGGAAAAGTATTTTGGGATCATGTTTTCCAGTTAAAATAAAGGTTAAATCAGGATATGATCGACAACAGTAAAATTTAAAAAAGTGTTCCTAATTATGCCGTAAGTTTTCTTTATCTGTGAAAGGATTATCTGTTCTTTGCTTGGTATCGTAAACTTAAATTCTTTTGTCCAGTATTTGTGATTCATACAAAATTGCTGAAACCCTGTGGCCATGGCACACTACTGCCCTGGGTGGGGGGGGGGGGGGGGGGGGAGGGGGGCGGCAGGGGCAGTGTCCCCGATCTATACACTTACCTGTGGTTTGGAACTATTCCATCCATCATAGACTGACAACCTTCAATAGGAAACTGACAACTCTTATCCCTGATCTGACCTAGAGAAGTGTTTGGGGGCAAACACAGCATTTTAAAGATTGAATTAGGAATGCACATTTTAAAATATGGAGGGGTTTCCAGCTGTCTCTTAAAAAAACTAGAAAATCTGGCAGCAGCGGCTTACTTTTTTTCTTGCATGACTTAAACAGGCTGCAGTCGAATAAGCAGGTGCCTACTTCAACTGTGATACATGTTCTCCAGTTTGCCACTGTCCCCACTCTGGGCCATTTCATCTGCCTGTCCCCTCATCACTTTAATTAACCCCCCCATTCTCTGGGAGCTGAAATCACTAGATTGGCAGCAACACCACATAGAACAGATGCGGTTGATAAAAGAGACTATAACCCAGCCTGGCTGTGCTTGTGTGTGCTCACTGAACACCATCTCTACTTGCTTTGTTCCACAAAGAAATGGTCACACCTGTTGTCATAGGACTAGTAGAAGATAGTGGGTGACCGAGCTGTTACTTTGATGTTCATTTCCTTATATGTCATTTCCATCCACAGCCCGCATTGTCCGTTAGGTTTCCTTTCTCCATTTACTGGTCATGGAGAAGTCACAGGTGTTTCAGGACTTCTTCAGCATGCCTTTCTAGAATAAGAAGGATTTCATGCTTAACATATACAGGAAAAGTGATTCATTGTGTCACTCCCTACAAGAATTGATGTGTATCACCTTCAGATTTTTTAGTTTTTCACAGACTTTATTAAAATTTTTTTTTTAACATTTATTTATTTTTTTTGAGACAGAGACAGAGCATGAACAGGGGAGGGGCAGAGAGAGAGGGAGACACAGAATCGGAAGTAGACTCCAGGCTCTGAGCCATCAGCCCAGAGCCTGACACGGGGCTCCAACTCACGGACCTCGAGATAGTGGCCTGAGCTAAAGTCGGACCCTCAACTGACTGAGCCACCCAGGCGCCCCAGTTTTTCACAGACTTTAAAGAAATGGCATGATTTGATAAACAGAGAACCTAAAATCAGCTGTCTGGTTTTTTTTTTTTTTTTTTTTTTTTGAGAATAGATTGGTAGAGAAGTCACTTAATTATTCAGTTTTCCCACCCACAAAATGGAAACCTTATCACCTAAAATAACTTGACTAGAGGTTGACCTTTCTAGTCTAGAGTCCCAAGGCTAGTAAGAGGGAGGGAGTCTGGAGTCTGTAATCTCATCACACTCTGCAGTGGAATGCTGCACTGCAGAAAGGGCTCAGGGCTTAGTCCTAGAACTGGCTTGTCAAAATGTGTAGGGACTACATGCACATACCCCTTACATTCAACAGCAAAGACTTACAGATTATTTGAATAAAATCCGTTCCCGGCACCTAAGTTTTACACACCTTCCACGGAAACTGAGAGCACTTAGCTGACTCAGAGCTCCAGTAGGAGAGTAGTGGCAGAATCAAACATTTTTTTTCTGACTTTGCTATTTTGTGTCATTTATAATGTAACCACAGCAAATTCTTCAATTTTGTCCAAGTGTGCCCACCATTTAGCAAACTGTACTTTGAGAGCTTATGATCACTTCATGACTCCCAGCATCATCCAGTTCATTTTTCATTTTTGGATAGTTCTGTGTTCCTTCATTTTTGAAAAAACAGCACTTACTTCATAGGTTCTCACTTACCTGAGAAATTTTTGCCTGGGTAGCCACTGCACAAGTTCATGACTATTGGGTAGAAATCTAGCTCCAATCTGCTGTTTTAAGAAAGGCACATGATAAAACTAATTCTCCCATGGTACAAATAAAGAATTCTTTGAGATTCCTAGGATCAAGATTTTTTTGAATATGTTGACTCATGTTATCTTATCTCAATGTATAATCCACTTCCTTAAGTTCAAGTTAAATTCTTTGAATGGTTTTATTACCCTTTTTATACATCAAAGTCCTGTTTGTTAATTTGCTGATTGTAGGCATCTTGGAAAGAGCAATGATTTTTTTTTCCCCTCTGTTTTTGAAAGTACCTAGCAAAGTGTTTGGCACATACATGATGCTCAAACAGTTGTTCTTTTTTGAAAAAAAAATTTTTTTTCACATTTATTCATTTTTTTTTAAATTTTTTTTTTTAACGTTTATTTATTTTTGAGACAGAGAGAGACGGAGCATGAACGGGGGAGGGGCAGAGAGAGAGGGAGACACAGAATTAGAAGCAGGCTCCAGGCTCTGAGCCATCAGCCCAGAACCCGACGCGGGGCTCGAACTCATGGACCGTGAGATCGTGACCTGAGCCGAAGTCGGACGCTTAACCGACTGAGCCACCCAGGCGCCCCTCACATTTATTCATTTTTGAGAGACAGAGTGTGAGTTGGGGAGGGACAGAGAGAGAGAGGGAGACACAGAATCCGAAGCAGGCTCCAGGCTCTGAGCTGTCAGCACAGAGCACAATGCGGGGCCCGAACCCACAGACTGTGAGATCATGACCTGAGCTGAAGTCTGACGCTTAACCGACTGAGCCACCCAGGTGCCCCTACAAACATTTCTTCTATAATGACCTATGACTGAAAAATCATAGTAGGGATTTGATTAAATTTAGGTACTATGTGCCAACCTTTGTTTTTGGCATTTAACATTAGTGGTATGAAGAATAAATGTAGAAATATAAGCTAAGTAATAGATTTGTCACCATTTTACAGATAAAACATGAGGCTCCCAGAGACTGTGACTTGTCAGAAGTCCTAGACTAGTAAGTAGGGGAACTTGAATTTGAATCTACCTACACCTGTCTGGCTTTGAAGCTGTTACCCTTTATACTATTCAGTGCAGCATTAATGGAAAGAACATTGGATCCAGAATCAGAAGGTCTGGATTTGTGGTCTTAGGTCTGGGTGATGAACATTGTCAACTTCTGGCAATGCTTTCAGCCCATTTTCCTAATTTCTAAAATGAGAGACTAGGCCATATAATCTCTGATAGTGTCTTTGGATTTTATTATTGACCCCACCATACTTAAAAAAAAAAAAAAAAAAAAGTTGGGTTTATCCATCATATTGTCCATTCAGCCTTGGGGTTCTCCAATTCACAATCTTCACAATCTCTAAATCCCTATTAGTGACACACACATCCTTTATTTCTTTTCGTTTCTTTTGGAGGTCCCCCTTTCTAACATGCTTGCCTCTGTGGAGCAGTGTGTTCATGTTTCAGTAATACTCTGTATGCTAGCTTTCTAGTGCTTTTTCAGATGCATGACTCTGTGAGGGATGCAGCTTCTAGAATGGTAAATGAGCCGTCTGTAGGAGGGCCAGCTCTTCTTTATGACAGGAGTGAAGTGGGAACGTGGCATGGCCATGGCTTCCTTGGCTCTCTGCTTCTTCAGTTTTGAAAGTTGGAAGGGGATGTGTGGGGGGGCTGCAGAGAGGGGGAAAATGCATGCCCTCTGTCTGGCTTTTCAGGAGCTTGGGATAATTTAAGAATGTTGTTTTTGATCATCACTTAAGCAATTTGGAAGTAGGTGCCATGGAAATGACAGGTTGTTTTATCTCTTTTTAACTAATGTTCTTTGTGTTGTAGGATAGAAGAAAGAACTAGCCAACATTGACCTTTTCTTTACGGGAACCCTTCTCATTTATCCCATTCATCACATGCGTAGTCCATAACTGAGGGGAAGCTTGACTGAGCGATGGCCTCTGGCAGGCCCCTGCTCATTGTGCAATGCAGTCACATTTCTAATATGGTCACTCCCGCTGTGAAATGATCCAGGGACAGATGCCAAATGAGACATTAACTTACATTGTACCTTGTTGTCCCCAAGAGAACCAAATGGTATGTTGGCCTCCATTAAACAAAACTTGTAGACTTCCTTTTCTGTCTCCAACCCACCCACAGGCCCGTTCCTAATAGTTTACACATGCTGTTGACACAAAGTTGATTACAAACTACACTTGAGCTGATACAGCTAAACTTATAAAGATACATAAATCCTGTGCCTTTTCCATTTGTTATGTTCTTTGTTATCAACATGATACATTTAAGTGTGTTAGTTCCTGGAGAATACTGTGAGGGGAAGGGAGTGATTTGTAGAGGGATAAACAAAAGCTTCACAATTATGAAATACGATGATTTTATTGAGCCCTCGTGGTATTCCCCTAAGTGCTGATATTAGTATAATTCATTACTGAGATGTCAAATAAGAAAACAGAATTTAAAATGTTGAGAAATATTTTAATTCACTGTTTCATTGTGGGTATATAATACACTGTTAGGCGTTTAGTAGATCTGCTGGTTTACCGGTGTTAAGATGCTTCCCGGGCCTTTGGCTACCTGGAAGCCCACAGGTATATTTGGAGTTTAGTTTTGATGGAAAACACAAAGCAATTAATTCCCTGGCCGACTTAGCGGCCCAGGAGCCCTTTGTCTCAGGCTTCAGGATGCTGTATTGCCTGACATAATTCAGTTATTCCATCAAGTCATGCTCACTGAGAGAGGGACACTGGGTGCAGAATGAAGAATGTGTGCATTACTCATTTGTACCATTGAGACTGATGCTGGTTTTGCACACCTCCTTCATGTACCATCAACTCCAGTCATCCCTCTGGATTCTTAAATGATGAACATGAGTCACTCATGGGGGCCAAGACAGTTTTTCTTTCTTTGGATACTTTATATATATAAATGTAAATGTAAATGTAAATATAAATATATACACACACACATACACACACACAGTGTTTTATTAGTTTCAGGTGTACAATATAGTGATCCAACAATTCCATACATCACCTTGCGCTCATCACAAGTGTACTCCTTAATCCTCATCGGCTATGTAACCCATCCCCCCACCCCCCTCCTCTGGTACCCATCAGTTCTCTGTAAATAAGAATCTGTTTCTTGATTTCTCTCCCTCTCTCCCTCTCTCTCTTTCCTCCCCCTCCCCCTCCCCCTCCTCCTCCCCCTCCCCCTCCTCCTCCATTTGCCTTTGCTTGTTTGTTGTGTCTCTTAAATTCCACATATGAGTAAATCATATGGTATTTGTTTTTCTCTAACTGACTTATTTCACTTGGCATAATACTCTGTAGCGCCAACATTGTCATTACAAATGGCAAGATCTTATGCTTTTTTTGTGGCTGAATATTATTCCATTGTGTAAATATACACCACATCTTCTTTATCTATTCATCATTCGATAGAGACTAGTTTGGCTATTGTCGATAATGCTGCTATAAACATGGAGGTACATGTATTCCTTGGGATTAGTGTTTTTTTTTTTATTTTTATTTTTTAACATTTATTTATTTTTGGGACAGAGAGAGACGGAGCATGAACGGGGGAGGGGCAGAGAGAGAGGGAGACACAGAATCGGAAGCAGGCTCCAGGCTCTGAGCCATCAGCCCAGAGCCCGACGCGGGGCTCGAACTCACGGACTGTGAGATCGTGACCTGAGCTGAAGTCAGACGCTTAACCGACTGAGCCACCCAGGCGCCCTGGGATTAGTGTTTTTGTACTCTTTAGGTAATTACCCAGTAGTGTGCCAGATTGTAGGGTAGTTCTACTTTTGACTTTTTGGGGAACCTCCATACTGTTCTCCAGAGTAGCTGCACCAGTTTGCATTCCCACCAATGGTGCAAGAGAATTCTCTTTTCTCCACATTCTTACCAATACCTACTGTTTCTTGTGTTGTTGATTTTAGCCATTCTGACAAATGTAAAGTACTATCTCATTATAGTTTTGATTTTCATTTTCCTGATGGTGAGTGATGATGAACATCTTTTCGTGTGTCTGATGCCCATCTGTATGTCTTTGGAAAAATGTCTATTCATGTCTTCTGCCCATTTTTAATTGGATTATTTGTTTTTTGGGTGTTGAGTTGTGTAAGTTCCTTATATGTTTTGGACACTAGCCCTTTATTGGATATATAATTTGCAAATATCTTCATTTCTGTAGGTTGCCTTTAGTTTTGGTGATTGTTTCCTTCCTCAGGAGAGACACCTTTCTTCTAGAAAGAAGTTGCTATGGCCGATGTCAGGGAAGTTACTGTGTTCTTTCCCAGGATTTTCATGATTTCAGGTCTCACATTTAGGTCTTTAATGCATTTTGAATTTGTTTTCTGTGTATGGTGTAAGAAAGTGGTCCAGTTTCTTTCTCTTGCATGTTGCTCTCCAGTTTTCCAGTATCATTTGTTGAGGAGACTATCTTTACCATTGGATATTCTTTCCTGCTTTGTCAAAGATTAATTGACCATATAGTTGTAAGTATTTTTCTGGATTTTCTATTCTGTTCTATTGACCTAGGTGTCCATTTTTGTGCCAGCACCATAATGTTTTGATTACTACAGTTTTGTAATATAACTTGAAGTCCAGAATTGTGATGCTTCCAGTTTTGCTTTTTTTTTTCCCCCCAAGATTGCGTTGGCTATTTGGAATCTTTTGTGGTTCCGTACACATTTTAGGATTATCTGTTCTATGCTCTCTGAAAAATGCTCTTGGTATTTTGATAGGTATTACGTTAAATGCATGGATTACTTTGGGTACTGTACCTATTTTAATTATATATTCTTCCAATATGTGAGCATGGGATTCTTTCCATTTCTTTGTGTCATCTTGAATTTCTTTTAGTTGTGTTTTATAGTTTTCGGAGTACAGATATTTTACGTCTTTGGTTAGTTTTATTCTTAGGTATTTTATTATTTTGGGTATAATTGTAAATGGAATTGTTTTCTTAATTTCTCTTTCTGCTGCTTCACTGTTGGCCATAGAAATGCAACAGATTTTTGTACATTGATTTTTCTATCCTGTGACTTTACTGAACTTGTTAATCATTTCTGGCAGTTTGTTAATTTGTTGGTGATCTTTGGTTTTTCACTATATAGTATCATGTCATCTGCAAGTGGTTGAAAGTTTTACTTCTTCTTTACTGATTTGGATGTATTTTTTTTCTTCTTGTTGTCTGATCGCTGTGGCTAGGACTTCCAGTACTATGCTACATAAAAGTAGTAAGAGTGGACATCCTTGTCTTGCTCCTGACCTTCAAGGGAAACATTTCTGTTTTTCTCCATTAAGGATGATGTTAGTTGGGGAGTTTTCATATGTGACCTTTATTATGTTGAGGAACGTTTCTTCTAAACCTACTTTGTTGAGGGTTTTTTTTTTTTTTTTTTTTTAATCAGGAACGGATGTTGTACTTTGTTAAATGCTTTTTCTACATCTATTGAAATGATCATATGATTCTTATCCTTTCTCTTATTAATGTGATGTATCACCTTGACTGATAAGTAAATATTGAACCACCTTGTATCCCAGGAAAAAATCCCACTGATTCTGGTGAATGCTTTTTTAAAAGTATTGTTGGATTTGGTTTACTAGTATTTTGTTGAGGATTTTTGCATCCGTTTTCACCAGAGATAGTGGTCTGTAGTTCTCTTTTTTAGTGGTGTCTTTATGTGGTTTTGGTATCAGGGTAATGCCTGTCTCATAGGATGAATTTGGAAGCTTTCCTTCCTTTTCTATTTTTGGAATAGTTTTAGAAGAATAGGTATTAATTAACTATTCTTTAAATGTTTGGTAGAGTTCGCCTGTGAAGCCATCTTGTCCTGAACTTTTGTTTTTTGGGAGGTATTATTAATTATTATTATTATTATTATTATTATTTATTCACTTGCTTTGCTGGTAATTGGTCTGTTCAAATTTTCTACTTCTTCTTGTTTTAATTCTGGTAGTGTATATGTTTCTAGGAATTTATCCATTTCTTCTGGGTTTTCCAATTTGTTGGCGTATAGTTTTCCATCACATTCTCTCATAATTGTTTGTATTTCTGTGGTGTTGGTTGTTATTTCTCCTCTCTCATTTGTGATTTTATTTTTTTTGAGTCCCTTTTTTCTTTTTCTTGATAGATCTGGCTAGAGATTTATCATTTATGTTCCTTATTTCAAAGAACTGGCTCCTGGTTTCATTGATCTGCTCTATTGTTTTTTTCAGTTTCTGTATCATTTATTTCTGTGCTAATCTTTATTATTTCCTCCCTTCTGCTGGTTTTAGGTTTTATCTGTTGTTGTTTTTCCAACTCCTTTAGGTATAAGGTTAGGTTGTTTATTTGAGATTTTTCTTGCTTCTTGAGGTAGGCCTGTATTGCTATAAACTTCCCTCTTAGAAGGGAAGGTTTGCTGCATCCCAGAGGTTTTGGATCATTGTGTTTTTATTTTCATTTGTTTCTGTGTACTTTTTAATTTATTCTTTTATTTCCTGGTTGACCCATTCATTGTTTTGTAGCCTGTTATTTAACCTTCATTTATTTGTGGTCTTTGCAGATTTTTTCTTGTGGTTGACTTCTATTTTCACAGCATTAGTCAGAAAAGATGCATGGTATGACTTCGATCTTGAATTCGCTGAAACTTTTTTTGTGGCCTAAGATGTGATCTCTTCTGGAGAATGTTCCATGTGTACTTGAAAAGAATGTGTATTCTGCTATTTTAGAATGGAATGTTCTGAATATATCTGTTAAATCCATCTAGTCCAGTATATCATTCACAGCTGTTGTTTTCTTGTTGGTTTTCTGTTTAGATTATCTGTCTACTAATGTAGGTGGAGTGTTAAAGTCCCCTATTATTGTATTACTCTCAAATATTTCCTTTATGTTTGTTATTAACTGTTTTATGTATTTGGGTTCTTCTATGTTGGGTGCATAAATATTTACAGTTGTTATATCTTCCAGTTGAAGTTTCCCTTATGATTATGTAGTGCCTTTCTTTGTCTCTTATTACAGTCTTTGTTTTAAAGTCTATTTTGTCCGATATCAGTATTGCTACTCTGGCTTTCTTTTGACATCCATTTGTATAATAGATGTTTCTCCATCCCCTCACTTTCAGTCTACAATTCTAAAGTCTAAAATGGGTCTCTTGTAGGCAGTATATAGAGGAGTCCTGTTTTTTTTTTTTTATCCATTCTGTCACCCTATGTCCTTTGGAGCAGTTAGTCCATTTACATTCAAAGTAATTATTGGTATATATTTATTCTCATATTATGTTATATCTCATATTATTTGTTTTGTGGTTGTTTCTGCAGCTTTTCCCTGATCCTTTCTTGTCTTTCTTTCATGGTTTACTGATTTTCTTTAGTGATATAATTGGATTTCTTTTCTCTTTATTCTTTGCGTATTTATCAGTGTGTTTTTTTTTTCTTTTTTATATATGGTTACCTTTGGGTTTGTCTATAACTTCTTTTGCATATAGAAATCCGTATTAAGTTGATGACCATTTAAGTTTGAACCCATTCTTTAGTCCTTTCCTCCCCATGTTTTAGGTATATGTTAGTATTTTACATCCTTTTATTTTGTGAGTTCCTTGACTGATATTTTATAGAAATGTTCGTTGTGACTGCTTTTGTGTTTCCTACCTTCATACTGTAAGTTTTGCTCTCTGCTTTCCACTCAGAGTCCCCTTTAATATTTCTTACAGGGCTGGTTAGTGGTCATGGACTCCTTTAGTTTTTGTTTGTCTGGAAAACAGTTTATCTCTCCTTCTATTCTGAATGATAGCCTTGCCCCATAGAATATTTTTGGCTACAGATTTTTCCCAATCAGCATTTTGAATATATCATGCCACTTCCTTCTGGCTTGTAAAATCCTCTTCTTGCCTTATGGGATTTCCCTTTCATGTTACTGTCTACTTCTTTCTTGTCGCTTTTTAAAATGTTTTCTTTATCACTATATTTTGCCAATTTAATTACAATATGTCTTGGTCTGGATCTGCTTTTGTTGATTTTGTTGGGGGATTCTCTGTACCGCCTGGATCTGGATATCTATTTCCTTTCCCAGATTAGGGAAATTTTCAGCTCTTATTTCAAGTCCAGTGAGTATCCTTATGATCATTACCTTAAATACTCCAGTGGGCATGTCGCTGTTTTGCTTACATCTCTGGCCGTGGCCTTGTCATGTTCTTTCCTTCAGGATAAATTTCTCTGTCTTCTTATTTTGTCTAAATCTCTGTGGCTGTTTCTGTGTGTTGGGAAAATCTGCATCTCCTGTTCTTGAGGGTAATGGCCTTACGAAGAAGAGGTCCTATAGTGCCCTGCTGTGCAGTAGTTAGTGTCCCCTATTCCGTAGGGCCAGGCACTTCTGTGAGTGTCCCTGATGTGTGCCTAGCTGTTTTGTCCTGGCTGCTTTATCCTTCAGACCAGTCATCTGCAGAGGCTGTCTTTGCCTTTTGTGGGCAATGTTTGGTCCTTGGCCTGAATGTGATGTATTTTAACTAGGTGGGCTCTGGTATGTTTGTGAAATGAGACCTGTTGCTACTGCTGCCAGAACTGAGGCTCCACAAAACTCCCACACTGGGAGACACGATAAGAGCAGGGACTGTCCCTGTCTTCTGGGGGAGGGGACCCTCCATGCTGAGATGGAGGCAAGACTGACTTCGTGGGGCAATTTCACCAGAGTGCAGGGGGCAGGACTTGGTGTAAGCCAGTTAGGTAGTGGTTGTTGGGGTTTCGCTGGTTCCCACAGGTGGCCCTGTGCTTATGCTAAGGGATGAGGGAGGGAAATAACACCTGCTAGTTCCTTTTTCCCGAGTGGTCTCTCTGTGAATTCTCCCTCTCTGGGACAGTCTCCGCAACGAGCACCTAACCTCCCCACTGTGTGCCCAGGCACTCTTTAGATCACTTTTTCTACACTGTATGTCTGTGGGTTGCTTGCCTGCCTTTTCTCCAAGAGCAGCCCCAGGACTTTTGGCCTCTTCTAGAGCCAAGCACGCTGACCATTAAAGCTCCAGTCTTTAAGTCTCACTGGTTGCAAGAACTCAACAAAATTTGAACTATTCCCTTTCCAAGACAGTTGCTATGGGGAATGGTCTTTTCTGTGTGCTCCCCTGTGTGCTAGTCTGTTTCTCACCCTCCTCTGTGACCGTGGCTCACTCCCCACTGCAGCAGCCATGATCCATTTCTCTCCCAAGCCCCGTCTCTGCACTTCCTACTTTCTTTGGTGTAGCATCTTCTCTAACTTTAGTTGTGAGCTTGTTCTGCCAGTGTTCAGTCGATGCCTTGGGTATTTGGGATGATTCATTAGTTATCTAGTTGTATTTCTGGGAGGAGGCCTTCCAGGGCCTTCCTCTGCTGGCATCTTCTCCTAAAATCTGGGCTCCTTTATTTGTTTATGTTGATTGCCTGGCCCTGCAGACATCAGAGTTGATGGCCCTGGTGTGGAGCAAAGAAAGACTGAGTAAGAATGTCCTCATCCTCTTTCTCCATGGTCTCTTGAGTACCAAGCAAAAGTCCCTGGAGCTCTTAGATCTTTGTGGACTTTTTTTAGATTTCTTTTCCTTTTTCCTTCCTCTCTTATCCCCCTTCTTCCTGCCTCCTTTCCTTGAAAGGGCTATTGATGGGATAGGGCATCATTGTTGGAAGAGTAAGTGAAAGATAAACTCTTAGTGCAAAAAATTTGGTATATTCTAGGTCATTTTAGGAAGGGATGGGAAGAAATTTTGTTTGATTTTAGAGTTTTAGTTTGCTTTCTGACTTGATTGGAGATGGTTATAATCAGTTATGGAGTAGGAGTTACTACGTCTATGCCAGGCACTGTGCTCAGTGCTTCATGTACATAATTTCTAATCAGTTGAGACTCAAAGAAGTAAGGTCCTGTCTTGAGTTTTCACAGCTGGTCACTTTGATGGCAAAGATTTACTAACTTGGTGTGTCTGGTTTCCAAATCTCCATTTCCACTGTCAACTTGTTAACTGATTTTGATTCACTTTCTCTAGTATAATGGTTTTCTTAATTCTCATTTTCCTTCTTCCCCTCATCCTATGGCAAAGACTGCTGCAGATCATACCTTATTCTTTTCATATACATGCTCTTCATATGATTAAAAAAATAAACAATGGGGACATTTACGTGGTGTTGGGCAAGAGATATCGGAAGATTCCTCTTATTTCACTGGTTTCAGAAGTCACAAGCTGTTCTGCTTTCTTCCCACCAAAGTACAGAAGAAAAGAGCATGTAGAAGATTGCCCCCTCTGATTTCATTGCTCACAGATTATTCTGAGTCCAGTTTGAAGAAGAGACTCTAGTATTTCTCACCATAATCTTGATAATTGTCTATATTCATCATAGAGATTTGAAACCTGAGTCTCAAATCAATTTGTCAAGACCATGAAGTAAATAAAAAAATATTGGGGCATGGGAATGCAAGCCAGTGTAGCCACTCTGGAAAACAGTATGGAGGTTCCTCAAAAAACAAAGAACTACCCTACAACCCAGCAATTGCACTACTAGGCATTTATCCATGGGATACAGGTGTGCTGTTTTGAAGGGACACATGCACCCCAATGTTTATAGCAGCACTATCAACAGTAGCCAAAGTATGGAAAGAGCCCAAATGTCCATCGATGGATGAGTGGATAAAGAAAATGTACACACACACACACACACACACACACACACACACACACTGGAGTATTACTTGGCAATCAAAAAGAATGAAATCTTGCCATTTGCAAGTACGTGGATGGAACTGGAAGGTATTATGCTAAGTGAAATTAGAGAAAGACAAAAATCATATGACTTCACTCATATGAGGACTTTAAAAGACAAAACAGATGAACATAAGGGAAGGGAAACAAAAAGAATATAAAAACAGGGAGGGGGACAAAACAGAAGAGACTCATAAATATGGAGAACAAACTGAGGGTTACTGGAGGGGTTGTGAGGGGGGGGATGGGCTAAATGGGTAAGGGGCATTAAGGAATCCTCTCTTGAAATCATTGTTGCACTATATGCTAACTAATTTGGATGTAAATTTTAAAAAATAAAAAATAAAATAAAATAAAAATACTGGGGCAAAACTTCTAGGCATACCGCCTGCTAGTTACTTCATGGATTTTTGCATCAGGATTCCTTAGCTGTTCTCTAACCTTATCTTCCCTAACGCAGCTTCTTAAACCCAACATTACTGATCCCTAATGTACCTGGAATGATGTGGCTATTACCTATGCTGTCCCCTATTTGTAGGATGTGCCCATGTGTGATGAATGGCACCTGTTGCCTCTTTGGCAAGTCCAGCTTCATGTGATCTTGGAATCCAGAATGTGAATTTATTGCATGTTTGTGTGTGTGTGTGTGTGTGTGTGTGTGTGTGCGCGCGCGCGCGCCTATATGCCTGTGTACATTCTGACCATCACACTCCAAGTTATTCTAGCTTGCTCTGTGTCCCAGCAGAGGAATAACAATAAGAGTAACTGGTGTTTATTGAGAATTTACTGTGTGCCAGTCTTCATATACGAGGATTAGATGGGTTACTACACCAATTCTATGGGGTGGCCCTCCTAACCTTCACCTTGAACTACCTCTGAAAGTTCTAAACCTTGTAAGTCTTTACCAGAGAGTATTCGTGATATGACCTTGTTTCTGGTCTGACCCTTGGCTTTGATCTGTCTGTCCTTGGATTGAATATCAGTCCTTAAGAGTGGCGGGCCTTAGGAGCAGAACCTGCTGAAGAATGAATTTGTATAGTGAAGTCAAATAACCATGTGTTCAATGAAATGCAACATAATTCCAGGCAGGACAGCTGGATAGGAAACCCAGATGTGGAATCTTCCTTGAGTTTGAATCGTAGTTTCACTACCATAGTGATGTGTTGTTTTGAACAAATTACCTAAAGCTTTCTGAGCTTCAGTTTTTTCATTGAAAGGAGGTTGTGATGATATTGTAACTTGGTTGATGTGTATGCTTTGTGCCAGTGTTGTGATAGGTATGGGACTGGAGCTACACTGGCATACAGTAGACGGCCAATAAATGATAAATATTATATTCGTTCTCATGACCAGCATGCTTGGTTTAAGTCAGTGGCTGTTGAAGTTTATTTTCTGGTGATAAACTTCTTTCAGTACAAACCCTGTACCTATGTAAAATAAAAGCATTATGTGATTAATGTTATACCTAATGTTCCAAAGAGCATTGCTTTTAATATTTTTGCCATAGAACTATGATGCTCTCATTTCTATGACCTCCTTTTAATGGAAGTATTGATGTTTACAGAATACATAAAACCACCCCGAGAGTTACAGCACAGATTTGGGGGAGCCTAAGTAAGATGTTGCATTTCAGAATTGTTTTGCTATAAAGATAAGCACTTCCTAAAATATAATTTCATATATGTAATTCTGCTTTTTATAATCAAATACTAATTGAGCACCTGTCAAATATAAGAGATGTGCTAGGTATAAAACATTGTTTAATAATAACAATAGCAGCTAACATTTACTGTATGCCAGACTTTCTACTTCCTGCAATCTTTGTATTATTTTATCTAACAAAGTAAATTCTTTACTCAGAGGATTTACTATCTAGTTAGAAAAATAGAATTTATTCCATAAAGACTAAATCACAACAGACACCCTAAAATAAGTATGTAACGTTACCCAGAAACTAATGAAGGGAAGGACTATGTGAGTGTTAGCATCTTTATACTATCTGCTGTTAATGGAATTTGAGAACTTCATATCTTAGATCTCAACTAAGAGAATTATCAAGTCTCAGATTTCCTGACTGCCATAAATGAGTGGCCTTTGTTTTTATACTGTCTCTAGAAGCTGCTGTAGGTGTTTCTATAATACACTTCTGCATACTTTGTTCTAATATTTTGCATGGTATGGCCCCTATCTGTTGCAGACATATATAAAACACAATTTAAAGGTATGTTGCATAGATATATGGGTTTGTGTGATAGGTAATCCGGGTATTTTACAATTTTTTTTTAAAAGCCATTCCCCAATCTTACCACTGGAGGTCAGCTTGACCCTTTTTCTCTTAATAAAGCTCTCAGTAGATTTTCTTTGTATTGAAACAGCTTTCCATTCAGAACTTTGCTTTAACCACATGAATTCTGTTGCTCTTAGTTTACATCTCAAAACAACAGGCACAGATAAGTGCATATAGGTCTGTACTCATACGCATGATGCTCAGTGTACTTACAGAAGCAATATGTGATGTGTTTGTGTGCCTTATGAAATTGATCATCTGTGTGTCATCAAATGGAATCATTAAGAGGAAATTAGAGGTCTTTCTGTCCTTCACTAAATATTAAGTGCCTATTGGGTGTCAGGTACTGTGCTGGATGCTGGAAGAAACAGAACAGACATAGTTTCTACTCTATTGGAGCTTGTAGTCCAGTCAGAGAGACAGCTATTGATAAAATGATTGGTAAATATAAAGTAAATATAATATTTCTGTGGAGAGAAACACAGAATAAGATGCTATTGATAGGATACAACTTCGATTTGAGGTCAGGGAAGGGTTCTTTTAGGAAGTAACATTTAAGCAAAGGTCGGACTATGAAGCCAGTGTGACTGGACGGAGGAGAAAGTCTGGGGATAAAGGTCTAGAGTAGTGGTTTTCAAGCTTTATAAACTGCATCCTGGAATAAGCAATGAATTGTACATCAAAACCCATATTATGTATTTGTGTATGTGTGAGAAATAAGGGTTCTATTAAACAGAACTCATTTCATGTGAACTTATTCTGATATATTTAACTCTCTTGTATTTAAAAAAAAGTGCTGGTGATAAAGAATAAATGGATTCTTTCCCACTAACAGATCGTGGACCACACTTTGAAAAGCACTGCCACAGAGGAGGGCAAGAGGCAGTATTCTAGAAGGGCCTTGTTGACCTTTAAGGTTTTCTGATTTTACCCTCAGAACACTGAGAATCCACTAATTCTGAGCAGGGAAATGTGAGACATGAAAAGAGCTGCATGTTCAAACACCCTCTCATTCCTAGGCTGCTGCTGTAGAGGGTAGATAGTAGGGGAACCAGAGGGAGAGTGGAGAGGAGAGTTGGCAAGTGTTGCTGGCCTGCAGGTAGGAGGTGACAGTGACTTGGCCTAAGGTGAGAGAGAAAATTCACGCCCTCTGATTAAGCATCGATCTTCCTCCAGTGCTGATTGTTGCTTCTGCTAAAGCTGGAGCTACTGTGATGGCCATTGTTCCTTCCCTGTAATTGTCTGTACAACTTGATTCTCCCTTGGGTTCCTAGACCACTACTTGAACATTGTAAGTACACAGTAGATATTTTCTGAGTAAGTAAATAATAGGGAGGAAGAAGGTGCTGATAGTAATACTATGCTTTCAAGCATGAAATGAGAAAATTCTTTGTTCGATTCTGCCTACCCTTCTCTCATCGTAACTGAATGTATGTACCGCACCAAGACAATTAATTTTCTCTGCAAATAGGCGACAATTTCTTATACTCTGGAAGCTGTTGTGGGTATCTGTATAATATAATTCTGTGTGTTAATAATGATATTAATAATATGGCATGACTCCTATCTGCTGCAAAGAGATAGAATTCTTATAAAATATTAATTGATAAAACATAGAATAGTTTTTTTCCTCAAATTTGGATGAGGTTTGTAAGTGAACCATACGAGACTGCTGGTATTTGACCTATTTTGACTTATTTTTAAAACAGCAAATTTATTTATGCTTAATCTAGCATATTCATACATGCAAAGAGATGAATGTGTGTTGGAATTATAATCCTCTGGCTGGACCATACTCTGAAATGTTCACTGGAGCCTCAGGCAGGGATTGAGAAACTACAGCTGAAAATGTCATGAGGCACTGCCTGTAGAATAGTGATGCATGTATTCTGTGATAACTCTTTTCAAATTAGAATTATCGAGCCCTATCATGACACTTGTACCCCATGTCGCTTACAGAATTATCCTGGTGGACAACTTTGCAGGTTTCAGGCAAGCCATGAAAAATTACTGAAAAGTTATCCAACTTAGTGTTCTCTGGTGTAGTGAATAAACTAAACATATCCTTGATCTTTCTGATTGAGCCTCAACTGATGTTTCACTCCATAAAAAATGAACAGTTGTGACCCAGTGTTGATCATCTGGTCTCTGTAATACAGGTCTCTGTAAAACTATTTGCATTTTTCTTCCCTCATAGGCCTTTTACAGTAAAACTTTCATTTCTGGTATTAGAAGTTACAGGAATATCGTGGTACAGATACATAGGAAAATGATTAGAAGATTAGGAAAGGAAGTGAATTAAACACCTGAATTATATTTATTGCATGTCCTTTGCTAAGTGTCTCATTAAATATTTCCTTCTCCTACTGATAGCAGTTTTTTTAAATTTAATTTTTATTTATTTATTTATTTATTTATTTATTTATTTATTTATTTTTAGGTAGATGAAATTTGAAAGCTAAGATAGGGTCTGCCACTCATTAATAATCTGAGGTCTTTTGATTTTTTTAAATTAGTTTTCAATTAGTCTCGCTAGAAATCTATGAACACTATATCTGTTTCCTGCTTCAGACTTGTATGATAGTTCTCAGCCACATCATGTTCTAACTCTAAGTAGTGACAATCTGTAAGTATTTTCATCCAGAAAAAGGGTTTTATGTTTGATATTTTCAGCATATAAAATAACAGTGAATCCAGTGTTGGTGACTATACTAGAGTATAATTTTTTTTTCTGGAATTCCAGCACCCTATAGAGCAATGGCTCAGTCTTGAAGCTTGATTGCCAAAAACAAATGGAAACTCCTTTCCTTTGGCTATAAAATAATGGTGGATGGACCCAAAAATGAGGAGGGGAGAAAACAAGATTCCGTTACAAATCTGGCAACATCAGCCACACTAGTAAAATCAAATCCAATGTTGTTTTATGGCTCAGAATTTATGTGAGTGCCCAGGATCAAAGGGCTCCACTCCCACTGGACTACAGGGTCCAAGGTTCATGGCAAAAACTCATCAAAAAGAACATTTTAGTCGTTTAAGCTTTTCATTTTAATCAGCCTCAGTAATAAAAGAGCCTTTAGGTGTCCAAAAACATTTTGCAAGATCAAGAGGTTGTTCTCTTGCTCATAGAAGCAGCTTTCTTATTGGATCCATTTAATGCCTGTGGCCTTAGAGTGTCAAAGGGCCACTGCCTCCACATTGTTTGCCCTTGTGGGATGGTTTCTTTTGATTCTTCTGTGTATTATGTGATAGTAAATTATGGTGTCTGACGGAAGGACCATAAAATTTTCACACAATCTATCAAGCTATTTCAGCCATTTAAAGTTTGGACTCTGACAGCGAGCCAGGTACTTTGTAATGTTTAGACAGAAACAGAGTCTACTGCCGGCATCTTGACACATATCTGGAGACAGGTCTGCATAGGAGAAAGAACACAAGGCTTGACAGTCAGAAGACCCAGTCTTGAGTCCTAGCTGACACCTCCTATGATTGTGGTTTGGGATCCCATCTTCACCACAGGATTATTTGGATCACATAGGCTAATGTTTGTGAATTTGCTATCTAGTGAGGAGAATGGCTATGCACTAGGCAGAGATTATGCATGGAACCAGCCTGAGTAGTCCTGCATTTTCAGCAGGAGACCTGAGTAGGTAAAGGGGAGAGCCAGCCGGAGAGGAACAAATGAAGAAAATGTTCCTGGAGAACACACAAAAGGGTGAAATCAGAGACCCAGGAGGTGGAATTAGCTCTGGGGAAAAGGGGAGGTGGCATTTCTTTTAAGACAAGAAGAACATAAAAAAGAATGAGTGCCTTTGTCTATAGACTAATAACACCTTTATTTCTTTGCTTTGTTTTCAACTTTGGCCTCCCATGCATAGGAAAGGAAAGAAAAGCTCCCAATATTTTGCCACCTGATCTCTTTGATATCCTCTTCCACCACCCCTTCTGCATTTTTTCTCATTCCTCATTCTCTTTTTGGCAGGTGACTTCTCCCATTTCTCATAATAAAATTCCGCTCTCCTTTGCTTTAAAATCCCTTCTCTTGATGGCACTGCGTCTTCTTTCTTTTCTTAATGTTTGTTTGTTTGTTTGTTTATTTATTTATTTATTTATTTATTTTGAGAGAGAGAGAGAGAGAGAGAGTGTGTGAGTGAGGAAGGGGCAGAGAGAGAGAGAGAGAGAGTGAGAACCCTGATACGCGGGTCATTCCCATGACCCTGGGATCCTGACCTGAGCTGAAATCAAGAGTCAGACACTTAACCGACTAAGCCACCTGGGTGCCCCTTGATGGTACTGCTTCTTTGAGCTTCTGTCCCTCCTCTTACTGGCAAAATTCTCAAACATTAGCCACATGTGGCCAATTCTCCTACCACTTGCCTTTCGTTACCTCTGAACAGAAACAACTGAGACTGCGGAAGAAGTAATTATCACATGCTGTTGCTCCCCTATTGGTCTTCATTGGCTTGGGGTCTAGACCGAGTATCAGTGTTGAAATCCTTCTCAGATCTACTCTTTTGACATCTAGGATGCTGACTTCTCATTTTTCCTCCTCCTTTGAGTGCGCATCTCCATCTTCTTTGTTTCTGCCCTACCCCTGCCTCCACGGCTCTCCCAAATGTGACCCTACAAAAGGTGGCCTTTGGTTTTCTGACTCTCCATGTGTTGTCTCTTAAAGATTTCATTGATTGCTGCAAAAATTTACCTCTGGGTAAAGGCTCTTCAGAGCTATTTATTTGGATTCAAATGTTTTTCCTGAGGTCCAGCTCCAGGAAAAGTTCTAGTTTTTGCTGGAAAATCTACACTGGGAACTGTTTTCAGTATCTCAAATTTAAAATTTCTGAAGCCAGAGCATTAAAAATTCTTATAATCCCAGGGTTGAAAAGACTTGTCTACTTGTCTCCTTCTGACTCTTCTCCTACCCAATATAAACACAACACAAAACAGTCTTTTCTGGGCTTCCCTGTGTGTTTAAGGTTCCACTGTTTTCCTAAGAGTAAAAGTCCAGGCCAAAAATCTCAGGCGTCTTTGGCAACTTCACCCTTAGCTTCTGTATTGAGGTGATTGCCAAATTATGATCATTTTAGCTCCATGGTCCCTTATATATACTTGTTCTTGGCACTCTGCTGCTGTCTTGTCATGTCTTGCCTATATTTAAGCCATGTCATAAATTGCTTAGAGATTCTTGTTTCTCTCTCTTACCCACCTTTAGTGGGTCTCTATTGCCTATCAAATTCAGTTCAAAGTCCTTAGTGTAGTATTAAGACCTTCTACAATCAGATTCGAACTTCTAACTAGTCTTTTCTTCCCCTATTTCCCTATACTTTTCCATCTACCTTTTTCTTTCACTTGGATTATTCATAATCTGCTGCTCTACCTTTGCCAATCTTTTGTGACCCAACAAGGGTTCCTCATCATATATGAAACCATCTCTTGATTTCCCAAGACTCCCTGGTCTGAAACCTTGGCTCTTTATACCTGACTCAGGCACTTAGCAAGCCTTTTTCTCATATTACAATCATAAGAGTAGGTATTACCCTTTTCTTTCACCCCCAGTGCTGAGCATAAGATGGACATAAACCTTCAATAACTAGCAAACAGATGAATTTTCTCTCACAGTGACACACACATTAATGCATATATTAACCACTGGTTGGTTTTTCCCTTTTTCTTCCTCTATAATGGAAACTTGCTTTAAACCAAAGTGATTGTGCACTTTGGCAGTATTTTTCACATTTAGAAACATGGGGGAATTAGACTAGAAAAACTATGTTCTTGGAATATTTTTAAAAAATAGTTTTGACAATTTATGGTTTTCTACGGGGAGAGTACTACTTGTTTCTCATGGTTTTAGATGTCCATTTATCAGATCGTACATGTTGAGGTAACTTACAGTGAGTGATCATTTATATTAGTTTAGGTGAAATCAACTTGGATTCATTTGAATGTGGGGTAATTTTTAAACCCTTTGATTTTACAGATGAGGAACCAAAGACTAAAAAAGAGCTGATCTTCAAATCGAGTTTAACGGTTCTCAGTCTTTTCTTCCTCAGTGCTCCTAAGGGAGGCGACTTGCTCCCAGCAGGACAGGGCTCCTTACAGCCAGCGAAGTTGACCACCGATTGACATTCACCTTCTAGTTACCCCTCCTTAGCGGTTAAAGGGCCCAAGCCCATGCCAGCAGCTGATAGAATGACCTTGACTAGAGGTGAGGTCTTCTCCCACGCAGTCCAGTGCTCTATCTCTTTAGCCATGTGGAGACTGCTCTGCCGAAGGTGGAGAAAGTGTCAACTGCGATTTAAGTGGTGGACAGGAAGACCATCATGCAGCACAGAAATGGTGTGTGATACTTAGGGTGTGCTGAGGTTTAACATAAAATGTTTAAAACCAAAAACTGTAGACATACAAACAAAATTAAACACGGTTCTTTTAAGAATGTGCAAATCCATTAGAGGAAAATAAGGCCACCTCTTCCAAATATTTCATTCAGTTTCAACCCTTTGCCTTCCCATCACCTTTTAAAGTCAGAAGGTTAATACTTTCCCCCCTCCTCTTTTCTTCCCTCTGTATCTCTGCAAGATTTAAAATTGCATCCGGAATTTATAAATAGAGCTTCTGAGATTCATTTATAACTCTCAGATGAGATTTTCTAGATTTGTGAGATATAGATCAGTGTCCATATTGACTCTGTTGTGACCTAGACTCAAACACTGGACTATCACTCACTTCTTGCTCGTTAGCAACCTATTCCACTATTTTTTTTTTTTTTTAAAGGTAAAGACAGAGGATGCCAGCTATGAAGGAGATCTCTCGGAGTGATTTTACATTTTTTTCCCTGCAGTCTGCAACCAAATAGCACTCCTAACAAAAGATTTTTTAAAGTATTAAGAAGCCGTGAATGTGGCTGGAGGGTTTTGCATAGCAAAGCCCCCCCAAAAATTAGCTTTTAAAACCAAATTAGCTTTAAAAACAGAAAGACAAATGTTTCCTCCTTTATAAACTCCAACTTTTAGTATTGGACTGTTGAGTGTTTTCCTCACTGATGCATCATGTTTGGGTTTAATTCTATACTTTTGTTCTTACCTGTGTTACTTTGATGTGAAAATATGAAAAGCATATGAAAGAAAAATAAAAGAAAGTGACTTGAGAAGGAAATAGGCATTTGCTTTTATATGTGGCAATGATACTTGAGATTGCGGGATGTTTTAACAAGGTAACTTTGGACCAAGAAAAATAATCTTCAGGTCCATCTTTATAAGAAATCAAAATTCCTTTCTTTCAAAAGCCTCACCCATTCTAATCTGTTTTGTATGTGTATTGATACTGTATTCAAGGGCGTGCAGTCAGAAAGCTTTCTACTGCTCTGATGTACAGTGAGGGCAAGGTGATGGTCCAACATTGTGATTCCTAGTGATCTAAATATTGCAGCGTAAGTAGTTTGTGGTTATTTAGAATGGGTGACTGCTGTGGCTGCTTGAGCTGGTTCAGTTTTCCATGAAGGGTGCATGGCACAAAACTGGCAGGTATAAGATCTTGTAGCTGATGGACACATTCCACTGGACCGTGGCATGATGTTGGTATAGAACTCTACGGCACTCCTGTAGTTCAACAGACATTCTATAGCTGGCCCTGTATCACCGTTAACCTGTGTATTTAGGTACTAACTTTTGAATGAATGACTTGTGAAAAAATTATATATGAGTTTTCAGGTAATGGTGCCCTGTCTTTTTCACATTCTTATTATGTGCAGCCGAAACATTTAAAATAGAAAAATTGTTAGAGAGAAAACTAGAGCCTTTTCAACCCCCTGTCAAACTAAATTTGAAATGGCATTTAAACTTTGCATAGAATAGTTAAACATTTAGTTTCAAAACACTTCATGAGTTCTGTTCAATGTTTGGTCACTTAGGAAATAATAATCATGATTTAAATTCATATCTTCCAATTACTGGAAAGCTGAAAAATGTAATTCTTTTAACAATTATCCTTGCAAAAAGCACAAATTATGGAGGTGAATATCAATCAAAAGTAACAGAGTTTAATCTAAGTTTGTGTGCCGGTGGGGGGGGGGGGGGTGGTGGTTAGTGCAAGAGGAAAATGAGAATGTGGCTTGTCTATATTCCAGGGGAAGAGAATCAAGTCAAAATGAGATCTGATCTTTTCCAAGTTATTGTGCGCATCATACTTGAGCATAATTTAACATGCATCTTGATGTTCCAAGTGTCATTAAACATCTACTAATCAGAATAAATGTTCTGCCAAATTCCATTTATTATCTTCACTGTTAAAGGCACTGAGTACCCTAGATTTATAAATATAAAATTAAAGTTCTTATTAAAAAAATAAACCTACATGGGGGATTTACATTTTTCTTAATCCATGTTTACACAAAGAGATCTGTTTTTAAATGTTACATCAGATCTTTGTGAACTCAAATAAATCATTGTGATACTTTGCCAAAACTATTTCTAAAATGATACGTAGTGACGCCCTGTGGTCAGAGGACCTTCTTTGTGGAGTTTTAAAATTCCTGGTTATTCAAAATGACCACTATTCTAGGTCCCTCTGTTTTCAAGAATAGGTACTACAGATGCACCTGGTCACTTACACCCTGTCAATCTACGTACATCCTCAGCCACATGTATTCTAAATGAAGCAGGCACAACTCTAGAAACATGTATGTCCCTTCCTAGATAGATCTATAACTGGACGTGTTTGACAAACTTGATTGCTTGTATACAGAAACTCAGAAAGAGCCTAGCCACCAAGAAGAATAAACTTACTACCCACAGTGTTACAAGTGCTGTTTTAAGGTGTTTCGTCGACCAAGGCATCCATGATCCCCTTTCCAATCACTTTGGCAACTGTCCCAGTGAAGGAAGGTTGGAAAATAAGTCATAACACTTGAATACACCTGGCATAACTCATATTTGTGACTTCCTCAGTGATTTTAAAATGTAAATATATTTGGAACCCTACAAATTCACACCAATAAAAGTGTGTATATTCAAAATGATGGCATTATTGCTGTCTTTGGTGTAGAATACTCATTTTGACTAATTTGGGGTCAATTTGTCAACTCTCATCTAGGCCCTGTGCATATTGTAAAGTAACTCAGTGTGGAGGTCCACTGAATGAGATAAAATTAACCAGATCTGGATGGAGATCTGGATGTAACTTTGGACTTAACGAACGCTAGAATTTCACGAAGCTTGTTGGAAGGAACATGGTTTCACATCAGCTATGCCCTTATCAGCTAGGACCTAAGTAAGAGCTAATAGCAGTAATCACACAAATCCAGGGCTTTTACCCCTTGACTTGCATGTCATTCCTCAGCAGTCCTTTCCCCTTTCTCTTCCCTGTGCTAACTGAATTGCAATAGTCCCAGTCACAGTAGCCTTGGGACTTGTAAGAGTTGGCTAGGAACATTGGGAAATTCATTTATTCCACAACTATCTGAATGCCTTTACAGGCCAGGTGCTACTCCTGATTCTAGGAATACATCAGCGAACACGGGAGACAAAACTGTGAATCCTCTTAACTTGATGTAGCTGAAGTATTTGGAAGATGGAGGAAGGGAAGGTAGCACTAGGCAGAGTAATTGCAAAGTAGGAAGAGGACCAGGGTGTATACTATCAACGAAAACAAAAAGGGCCCTTTTGAAGTTCAGCTGCAGAGTCCCAAAGGAGAATGAGGAAGAATTCACCAAATCGGGTAACTAAGGGAGCCATTAAATGTGATTTTTGTGACCCTTTTCAGTAAAATGCTGGTGACTTAGACTGGGTTTTGAGAAATTACGCAAAGGGTATGGTAAAAATGCAGACAGCAGGTAACTGTAAATCTTTTAGAGCAACATTTGTCAATGAAGATAATGGGAGATATCTTGAAGAGGGGGCAGGGTTAAGGCAGGCATTCTCATTTTTTTTATGTGAGATGTGGGCAGATGAGAGAAGAAGGACTAGAGCACTTTTTAGGTAGGGGAAAAAAGCAAGAGGGGTCCCTGTCAATGAATATGTAAAATATTGCTTGAGAAGACCATATCATGTCTTGTGCAAAAGTGATATCCCAGCTTTTTGTTGAATGATACAATTCTGGTTTATTTAAATGTACATTCTCAGGGTACTTGGATCCTACTTAATGCATTTTATTTAGAAAAAAAGATTGACTTTTATTCAACCATATGTGTTCACCCCTTTCTCGAAGGCCACCTTTTAAACATACATGTCAACCTATACACAAGAGACATGGGTTGTGCTAGTAGCTTCCAACAGACAATGCACTATTAGTTGTTGCTATTAGTTGTACCCAGTATTAAATAAGCTCTGCAGTATTTTTCAGTCTTTCTTACTTTGTTCAGAATCCATTATTCCAAGTTTCTTTCATTTTCCATGAAAAAATAGAAAGCAAGACAGATAATGTCATCCTCTTCTTACTGAACAGAATTTGCAGCCTACACCACAATGGATTAATAGGCTCCCTGCATCTTGGAGACCCTTTGAGTATAAGAGGAAACTGCTCTAATTGCTCCGTGGAATAGACGGTTTTGATAAGTGTTGTTTTTTTTTTTTCCCTAGTCACAGAGACACTACCTATCAAACTATTGCAACCCACAGCACATTTTTAACCTAATACTCTGATCCTTGCTTTGCAGGCTTGTTAAGTAAAACACTAATAAAGAAAACTCTTCAAGTTGGCCTGAGAATGGAAGTCGTCAGGTCCTTTTTACTTAAAGAAGTAGAGAAGTAGCACCTTGTGTCCTCGAAAGCACTTGGTGATCGACTCCAATGAGAAAATCAGACGCATCGTGAATAATATGATAGAAAGTAGACTGAGAAAAGGAAAGTAATGAGACATCACAGTGTTAAAGGCAATGTAACATCCTGCCTGGCACTCTGAGCTCTTAGTAGTCATTTCTCACTCCCTGGCCATGTTGTCACATAGTGGTGACGTGAGAGCGATGCTGAGTGAGTGTAGTAGTACTGTCTTAGGTGGTCACCCCTAATCCCATCCCAGCCCTAGACAGGGAAAGCTCTGGAGCCTGGGCCACAGGCATGAAAATTCAATGATGAGAAATATAGCATGAGAAATAACCTTTCTTGTAACATAACTTTAATGTTACAGAAACTGAATCTTTGTTCTAGGTACTTTTTTAGATGCTTTTGGGACTCATTTTACCCTGTGTCTGTTGTAATAATGTGTTTTCTTGAAAGAGAAATTTTGTCGCAGACAAAATCTTGCTCGGAAGTCCAACTGATAAGTGGCATTTTATTAGTATATATTTATTTTCCAGTCTTAAATGTATATAAATGCATATATATTACTTAATATAATGTCAGTCTGTAAGATGCTTTTTTTTGTTGAGATTATTTTACTTACTATAAAAATCACCCTTTTTAGCGTATGAGTTTTGACAAACCCATGCAGTCATGTAACCATAACCACAGTCAAGACATAGAACATTCCATCACCATAAAAAATTCCTCTGTGTCTCTTGGAAGACATCCTCTCCCCTGACCTCAAGCCCCTGGCAGCCATTCATATTTTTTCTGTCCCTATAGCTTTGACTTTCCCAGAATGTCATATGAATGGAATCATATAGTATGCAGCCTTTTGAGTCCAGCTTCTTTTCTTAACACATTTTGAGATTTATCCATGTTATTGTACCTAACAATAGTACATTCCTTTTTATTTATTTTTTAATTTTTAATTTGAGAGAGTGCAAGCAAGGAAAGGGGTCGAGTTAGAGAGAGAGAGAGAGAGAGAGAAAATATGAATGAATCCCAAGTAGGCTCCATGTTCAGCATGGAGACTGATGCGGGGCCTGATCCCATGACCCTGGGATCATGACCTGAGCTGAAATCAAGTCAGATGCTCAACCAACTGAACTACCCAGGTGCCTTCCTTTTTATTTCTAATTAGAATTTACTTTGTGAACATATCACTGTTTGTTTATTCTTTCCCAGTTGAAGAACATTTGAGTGGCTTCCAATTTTGGCAAGGTACTAGGGTCCTCCAGAAAAATTGAACTAGTAGGAGGTATATATATATAGAGAGAGAGAGAGAGAAAGAGATTTGTTTTAAGGAATGGCTTGTGCAGTTATGGAGCCTGACAAGTCCCAAGATCTGCAGGGTGAGTTGGCATGCTGGAGACCCAGGAGAGCAGGTACCATAGTTACAGGCTAAAGGCTGACAGGCTTGAGCCCTGGGAGTGTTGATGATTCCCTCCCAAGGCAGGAAGAAGCCAGTGTCTCAGTTCAAAGGCAGTTAGGCAGGAGTTTTTTCTTAGCAGGACAATGAACCTTTTTGTTCCATTTACTTCTTCAACTGATAGGATGGTACCCATCCCATTAGGGAGAGCCTTTGCTTTACTCAGTCTACTTATTGAAATGTTAATCTCCTTTAAAAACAGCCTGGGGGTGCCTGGGTGGCTCCCTCAGTTAAGCTTTGACTTCTTGCTTCAGGCTGTGATCTCCAGGGCAGGCTTTGAGGGTTCCTTTGTGACTTCAGTGAATCAGAGCCCCACATCAGGCTCTCTGCTGTCAGCACAGAGCCCACTTCCGAGCCTCTGTCTCTCTTTTAATATGCCCATCCCCCTCTTGTACTCTTTGTCTCTCTCAAAATAAATGGGTCGACTAAACTAAAATAATTAAAACACCCTCAAAGTAACAGCTCGAATAATGTTGGCCCAAATAACTGGGTACCCACTGGCCCAGTCAAGTTGACACACAAAATTAACCATCATGGGTGATTGTTAATAAAACTGCTATAAACATATATGTATAGATTTTCATGTTAACATGTCTTATTTCACTTGGGCAAATACTTAGAAGTGAGATTGTTGGGTCACATGCCAAGTGTGTATTTAGCTTTATAAGACACAGCCAAATTGTTTTCTAAAGTAGCTGGGCCATTTTACATTCCCACTGGCAACCCAACAGAGAGTTCCAGTTACTCCTCACCCTCCCCAGCCCTCAGTATTTCCTCTCTCCCCCTCCCTTCCTTTCAACAAATATGTAGTGGTATCTCATGGTGGTTTGATTAAAGGATGTTGAGCATCTTTTTATGTGCTTAAATGTTATTCACATATCTTCTTTCATGAGCTGTTTGCTTCTTTTACCCATTTTGGAGCGTAGGGGGAGGTTTTTTTAATTTCAATTTTTGTTTTAATGGAGTTCTTTTTTATGTTCTGGGTACAAGTCTGGCATATTTAAGAACTCTATTAAGACAGCACTGAGTGATGCATAGAATTGTTGAATCACTATGTTGTATGCCTGAAACTAACATAACACTGTATGTTAATTATACTTCAATTAAAAAAAAAAAAATTCTGCCTAACCCAAGGTCATAAAGATATTCTCGTATGTTTTCATGAAGATGCTTTTTGATACACAGAAATTTGAATTTAAGAGTTTAAATCTTGAGTCTCCTATTAGCCATGGCGTCCGATTACTTTTTATTTTGCTAAAAGAAAATTATAAAAATCACATTTTATAAAACATATAGTTAAAAATGGAAACAGTTAAAAATTTTTCCCTTATAATTCTAGGGTTTCCCTTATAATTCAATCAAAACAATCCCTAAGTTTGAAACGTGAACTATAGGAAAATTTTATAGTTGAGTTAATAGCAATTAAGAATGGCTGCAATTATTTCAACCATACACATCACTCTGTCAAAAAGCACTAAGTATAAAATGCCAAAACCACCCATTTTTCTGCTCATTCCTATGCTTGTTATCACACTCCAGACTGTTTTGCCGAAAACGAGGGGCCTGCAGAGCAGATGAACCTCAGCCTTGGCTGTGCTTAATTGAATGCGGTGTCTGTGTGCTGCAGCACTATATTTACACGTAGAAGTGCAAGCCTGAATTTTAAAAAAGAAAGAAACCACTGTAGATTCATGCCTGTCCTAATCAGTGAAATTTGTCTTCAAAACACCCAAATAGACCCTGAAACATGTCAGGGAACACTTCGTCTTCCAGATTGCCAGAAGAACCAAAAAGAAAACACAAACAAAACCGAGTACCTTAGTATTAGATATGCTGTTAGTATTGAAAGGTATATGTTTTTGTATAACTATATGTATTTTTTAAAGTCACTGTTGTTTTTAGGTTAAATATCCTTTTAAAATAACATTACAACTAAGTGTTTGCAGAAGTGCTGATACCTTCGGGGATCCCTAGACACCTGGTTTGTAAGCCTCCTGATCTTTTTTGACCTGTTTATTTTACAGATGAAGAAAATAGCCAGAGATAAGAAGGAAATTCAAGGTCATAACAGCAGTCTTATGCTGAACTTAATCCAGGCACTCTGACCACTATTTTAGTGTTTTTTCCATTACCTGACCCAGCCTCTCCAATTATAGTAGAAAATATTTCTCCTTGGGTCCATTACTTAGAGAATGAAGACGACTCTTAATTATGTGAGCTCTTTTCTGGCATCTCAACTTATATCTTGTATAATGAGTGTGCCTTTTGGCTGGGGTGAGCAATTTTTGGAAATTTAAGACCTTTCCCTTCCTAGCTTCCTTAGAGGACATGTCCTAGGCCAGAGCCCAGATCTTAATGAAAAACATGTAAACCCTCTTGTTTGTTTTCCTTGTCGATTGGCCTATAATTTTAAATCCATTCAATGGCAGATTTATCAAGTGACTAATCCCTAGGAAGACTTGAAGTGGCAAAGAGAAGGTGGTTGTGGCCTAGGTACACACCATTGGTCATTTATTCAAAATGTTAAGGTGGGAAGCCAAATACTTCCTTGCTCACTCATTGAAAATATATTTAGGGAGGTTAGTTATAAGTATTGGGACCTGGAGTGGTTTGTTCCTGGGTAGTAAAAGCAGCATGAACAACTTTGCTGGACAAATCAACAGATGTGGTCCTTGGTTTTCTTCGGTTCTCAAGGAAAACATGACATGTGATAATAATAATAATAATAATAATAATAATAATAATGTAAAATCCATACAGCTCAACTATCTTGAAAATTGTAAATAACTTACAGATCTCTTCTTAGCTAGAATGCAAGTTTCTCAAAATATGGATTGTCTCTTAATTATTGTCATTTCTATGACACTTTTCACAAGATCTGATACATTATAGATGCTCGTTAAAGCTTATTTGAATACCAGATGGTAGATCATCTCTTTGGTATAAGTGAGATAAGACTTATTGAGTCTCTCTGATTCATATAACACCACTACAAAGAGTAAGTTCATAAGTAGGAATCTATCACAATCACTCCCCTGAACCTCTTCTTGGTTCCAGAGAGCTAGGACTTTGGGGAAGATGTGGAAGCTTTTTCTAAATCGTAATCCCAGAGTTTATGCATAAGTGTCACCTTTACTGACAGTACCACACAGAACTCAAAAATAGCCCCTCCTCACTTGGCTCCCATTTATTAATGCTATTTAAGTGCCATAATACCACTTTGCACTTCAAGGAAAAAATACAGAGTTTGGGGGTATGTGAGGCAAATGTAATTGACTTTATGGTCACTTACACTTTACAGTTTCTCAAATAATATGATGGGACAGGTTAGCAATGGCCATACGATGGTGCCTCTTCAGAGACAGTGAATGAGTTGAGAAAGAAATATTAACGTAATTGTTGTTATTACTTGAAGAATCTCAGTTAGTCACAGCATTGAGGACCAGGATTTACCTTCTGTTGCTGCTAAGCTCACATGTACTCTGCAATGGGTCATACATTAATTATTGGACTAGCTGTAGCTCCAGTGATGCTAATAATAATACAACATAAAACTCTAAGTTTTCTCTCTTAATAGAGGAGTTAGTGTGTTAGCTCATGGCCTAAAAATGTGCAGTCTTGGGTTTTTGCTCGTTAGGTTCAGAATTACTTTTTGTGAAAATGAAGTCTGAAAATCATTATCATGGATATCCCAAGGTATATTCATTCTGTGACTTACACTACCTTTAGTGATATTAATAACTTAGAAATAAAATGTTACCAGAATCCCCTGGGAGTAATGATATTTTTTTTTCCCCCCGTTTTATTCCACAAAAGCACTCTGGCTGCAATTTTGTTTTGTTTTGTTTTGTTTCCCTGGTAGGAACCTCAGTCCAGATTTTCAAAACTTTTTCTCTTTTATTTCCCTACTATTTCTTTAGATGATGATCCATAGTTGTAATAGATTATTTTTGAAGTACAGGTATATTCCTGAATACTCATAATAACTACCAGATTTCAAAAATAATGCACAACTTTATCTAAACTACCAAGTGAGCCACTGGTATGTTTTCAAACTACCGTAATGAGTCTGTTTGACCTCATGTGTACGTTTGCATTAATAATGAGAGTTGGGACTCTCTTTTTATGTGCCTTAGATATTTAGACATGGCTTAGATATAATATTGTGCTTTAAGTCTTTATCAAGCTTTCATGAGCAGAGCCGTAGTCTAGGAAGTTTTAAGATGAAGAGATATGATTAAGTATTGGGTGTGAAAATTATTAGCATTTTAGAACTAAAGGAAATCTTACTGATTAAGTATTTTAAACCTCTTATTTTAAATGAAGGTTACAGGAAGTAGAAGATTTGAAAGTAAAAGCAGCTAATGACTGAGATAACCAGGAGCAGAATCCAGATCTTGTGAACCTTGGCCAGTACTTTCCTCTCTACTTACCTAGGAATCAAAAACTCCAGATTTATTATTTACTCAGTGACTCCAGTTCTTTTCCCAAAGGATGGAGGACCAATATTTTAATATTTATTTATTTTTGAGAGACAGAGCTTGAGCGGGGGAGGGGCAGAGAGAGAAGGAGACATAGAATCTGAAGCAGGCTCCAGGCTCTGAGCCATCAGCACAGAGCCCGACGCGGGGCTCTAACCCATAAACTGAGAGATCATGACCTGAGCTGAAGTTGGATGCTTAACCTAGACTGAGCCACCCAGGCACCCCGTGGAGGGCCAATTTTTTTTAAAGAAAACATCTTTTATCAGAAATTATCTCTAGCTTTGTACTGGAATTCTAATTTCAGAATATTGAACAGGAAGGATTATTAATAACTGAGGATCTAGGATAAGGTGAAAAAAGCTCTGGAGCGAAACAGTGTGCATTTGAATCTATCTTGTTGGCAATTTACTTAAAGTCTCTGTGCCCCTCTTGTTGCAGTACCAGCCTTGACACAGGTTGTTGCCATGATTTCAGATGTAATATAATACAAATGCATTATAAGTCATAGATAGTATGTAATGGTGTTAGTCATTAATTAATGTAATGGACCGATTTCTTATAGCATACACGGAAGTAAATTCAAAATGGATTAAAGACCCAAATGTGAAACCCGTTAAAGAAAACACAGACAATAATTTCTTAGAGATTGGTCTTAGCATTTTTCTGGGTATATCTCCTCAGGCAAGAGGAACAAAAGCAAAAATGCACCATTGGGACTACACCTAAATAAACAGCTACTGCACAGTGAAAGAAACTATCAACAAAAAGAAAAGGCAGCCTCCTGAATTGGAGAAGATATTTGCAAATGATGTATACAATAAGGGGTTAACAGAAAAAATGTATAAAGAACTTAAACAGGGGTGCCCGGGTGGCTCAGTCGGTTAAGTATCCGACTCTTGGTTTTGGCTCAGGTCATGATCTAGCAGTTAATGACTTCTAGCCTTGCATCGGGCTCCGTGCTGATGATACAGGGCCTGCTTGGGATTCTCTCTCTCTCTGCCTCTCCCCTGCTCATGCTCTCTGTCTCAAAAATAAATAAACTTTTTTTTTTTTTTAAAAGAGAACTTCTATAATAGAACACCAACCCCCCCCCCCCACCCACCAAATAGTCTGACTTAATGGCAGAAGACCTGAATAGACATTTCTCCAAAGAAGACATACAGATGGCCAGCAGACACGTGAAAAGTTCCTTGACATCACTAGTCAGCAGGGAAATGCAAATCAATACCACAATAAAATATCACCTCACACCAGTCAGAATGACTAGGATCAAAAAAACAACAAATAACAAGTGTTCGTGAGGATGTGGAAAAAATTAAAAATAGAAATACCAGAAAGAACCCCCACTAACTTCAAAAGGTATATATGTTCCTATGTTTCTTGCAGCATTATTTATAATAGCCAAGATATGGAGGCAGCCCAAGTGTCTATCAATAGATGAATGGATAAAGAAGATGTGGGGTGTGTACGTGTATATACACACAGCCACAGAAAGAGAACTAGGTCTTGCCGTTTTTGACAACACGGATGGGCCTTGAGAGTATTATGCTACGTGAAATAAGTCTGCGAAAGACAAATACCATGTGATTTTACTTATGTGTAAAATCTGAAAAACAAAAAAACCCAAACCCATAAATACAGAGGACACACTGGTAGTTACCAGAGGGAAATGGTTTGGGGGGGATGGGTAAAATGGGTGAAGGGGAGTGGGAGGTACATGCCTCCAGTTATGGAATAAATAAGTCAGGTGAAAGGTATAGCACAGGGAATATAGTCAGTGGTATTGTAGTCAGCATTGTATGGTGACAGACGGTAGCTCTACACTTGTGGTGAGCATGACACAAGTAGTGTTGTTGGACCACCGTGTTGTACACCTGAAACTAACATTGTGTGTCAGCTATTCTTCAGTTTGAAACAACTGTTATGAAATACCGTTGTTTAGCTGCTATCAATTCGAAATGGCAAAATGGAAAGAGCATGAATTTTGGGCTGTCACCATTCCCAGGTGTGGGATCTTATAGAAGTTATCACATCCGCCAGAATGTCTGCCCTACAGAGTTGCAAGGATTAAATTAAGGCACCTCGCATGGTGTCTAGCTCACTTATTTTATGTTGGTTTCTTTTCCCTCACTCTCTTGACCGAACATCAGCATGGCAGATAGTTACTGGAGATAGCACCATTTTGACACGTGAATAATTTAACCTGGTGCTCTATAGCCTTTGCATGCGTTGGGTTTTACTCCCAAGTCAACCTAAGTGCTATTTTATCTTCTGATTGCTCTTTACTCTGTTTCCTGCCCACTTTCTTTATTTATTCCTCCTAGCAAGTTCTAATTACATTGATGTATCAGATGTGCCTCATATTTCTGAGTGTCCCTGAGATGGCCTCTTAGTTGTAACATGATGTGATTTATTTCTGATAACAACAACAAAAAATATATAGATAATAGTTAATTCAAACCAGCTCTTGTTAACTTTGGGGAATTTTATCAAGCCCAGTGCCGTTCTTTTTATTAATAGAGACTTGTTTTTATAGTAACAAGTGTACGTCCATCACACAGGGAATTATTGAAGTTTCTGTGCAGCCTTCAAAAACAAAACAGAAAAGCCACGATGCCCACATCCAAAGCCATAGAACCACTGTCTTCTCACCTTATGTGAGCACTCTGCAAGGCCTGAATTCCATCCCTTTGAGGTGCTTGATGTTCTCGAGCCCCATTTTCTTTCCTTCTGTCTGCTCAGACTGCACTTTTCTGGTGACGCTTCATTGTGCTTCTGTGCAGTCCCTGGGAATTGCCTAGCTTTCCCCAGCCTAGAATGTAGAATTTGGAAGAGTCCCTGGAAAAGGTTGACTTACTCAAGTTGTACAGCAGATAACCTGAATTTTGACTAGCGCTGGCAGCACCTCTGGGAGAGGTTGTTCGTAATAACAAAATGCTAACAGATGATTTTTCCACATTGCTTGGCACCATCACAATGTCTTTCATCAGCAGGCACTTTGCCGCGTTCTTTTTTGACAGACATGTTTGTGGGGACCAGACAAGCAAACGTCTCCTTCCGTTGCTTGGGTTTCAGTACAGTGTGTTCCTTCGATGGTATCTCTGAGCAGTGGTAATGTGAAGGATATTAAAAAATAATGAGGATTTGGTAGGGGAAGGAAGGACCAGCCCCTGAGGAGGCTGGGGGAGTTGCGTAGAGTCCAATCCCTAATCAGATTAAAATCACAAATGTGGTTCAATTCTACTGGATGGTTTATTATGTTTATGGAAATAGCCTTTATGCTTATTGTGAAAAGCACACTAATCTACGAGATTTTGAATCATTAAAATTAGATCAGTGTCAACTTTTAGAAATACCCAGACTTAAAAAACTAAAAACAAAACCCCTGAATGTTGTATTTGAATTTTGTAGGGGATACCAACTCTAAAATCTCATAGTTTGTGCTGTGCGTTGGACTGTCAGAGAGGAAGTGGCCACATGTGTCTCTCTTTAAAATTTTTTTTGAAGCAACAAGTCTAGTTGGGTGGGTAATAAAGAGGCACAAGGAAGTCTTAATATTTAAGACTAAAGAAATAATTCAATTCAATAAGCATTTATGGATCACTAACTAGCCAAGCAATGTGCAATGTTCTGGAAGTTCAAGCATGAATGAGGCATGGTCCCCAATTGCCTGGAGCTTTTAGATTTACAAAGAAGATAAACATAAATAACTAAAATGTCATGTGAACCTAGCAAGCTCTTTGGCAACAAAGTCAAAGAAAAATTTTTGTCAAGAAAGATCAAGAAAAGTTTAAGCCTTCAGCTGAACCGGACTGAATTTTCCTTTGGGATTTTCACTAGGTGAAAATGGAGAGAAAAGGTGTTTTAAGTAGTGCAGATAGCATGTGCAAAAGCATAAAACTGTGAGGGTTGAATGTATGCTTGAATCTGTAGGGGTGCAGCACAGGTAAAATATAGAGAAGTCTCTGGAAAAGTTAGCAAAAGCAAGGTTTTAGAGTCATGAGGTGTCATGGAAAGAATGTAGGATTATCTGCTGTGTAGAATAACTATTTTCAATATAGATAATGAAGGGGTATTCTCCTATGGGGACATATCAGAATCAGGAAGGGGCTTTTTCAAAGAACACGTGTTTTCCTTTGCAATTTTGAAATGACCCAAGGAAAAGTCGTTGCCAAAAAGAATGCGCTGATATTGTGGTATCATACTGTCTCAGCTGTGCTTGGAGCAGAGTACAGATTAAGGACAGTTGCTGTTGACTTCAATTCTGGATGCCCTTTCTAATCCCTCGGGGAGCTTTAAGGGTATGGGTGCAAGGGTACCATCTCAGATCTCTGATGATGCTTCTGCCCATCAGTGTTTTGTTTTTTTTTTTTTACAGAGTCGTCTAGGTGTTTCTTTTTCTTCTTCTTTTTTTTTTAAAGCTTGCTTATTTTTGAAGAGACAGAGTGAGCAGAGGAGGGGCAAAAAAGAGAAGGAGAGAGGGGATCCCAAGCAGGCTCCTTCCACCCTGCCAGCACAGAGCCCGATGTGGGGCTCGAACTCATGGACTGTGAGGTCATGGCCTGAGCTGAAATCAGGAGTCGGACACTTAACCAATTGAGCCACCCAGGCACCCCGAGAGTTCTCTTGGTGTTTCTAATGCAGAACAGGCTGAGAAGCACTACATTGGACAGATAAAAGTAGTTTCAGTAAGGAAAAGGATGATTAAAACAGAATGGTTTAATTGTGATTGCTCTCTTAAGGATTATGAATTTGAATCTTCCTTAGAGGGAGGGACATAGATACAGATTAATAGGCTATTGCAAGTGGGAAGAGGATGCAATTAAAAATGAAAGCAGTAGAATCAATCAAGTTATGAGTAAAGGAAGATGAATAAAACATGGATGGCCTCTGGTAGATAGAGCTTGGGGAAGACTGGAAAGATGTCAAACCTCAGCACCTGTCTGCTTTCAAATGATATACTGGGACGAAGGCAGAAAAACAGCAGATTTTTTTAGCAGGGAACGTCAGGGAGAGGGAAACCCTTAGTGCTTCATATGTCCTGAGGATCATTTAGCTAAGAATAAATAGAAGTTTTATAACGATTTTGTCTCCTGTGTACAAGCATCCTATTTAATGTGAAAGTAAAGGAGCCTGAAAAAGAAACTCACCAGGGCTCAAAAACATTGTGTTCCCTGACCCAGCCTCATCTGTAGTTTTGGCTGTAAGGAACTGGGTTTGACAGTTCATAAAGATTCCCAGGGATCTTAGGCAAACGTTGTCCAGGAAGGAGTACATGATTATTCTATAGAAAGTTCTGTCTGTGTTTGATTCACCAAACCACTAGCAAATCACTGGCTGTAGATAAAGGTGAGGAAATAGCACATGGTTTCCACGTGCAAAGAAGAAGTAGAGTGGAAAACAGAGTTAAAACCTAGCTTTGCCGAAGACTCGATGCATAGTATGTGTGGACTTGAGATACTTCCCTTGTAATAGAGCCAGGCACACCTTGAAATAATTGGTAGGATATGGACGGATAGAGAATGAATGAGGTACTTAGTACTTAATCATTTTGAATTGCTGTGCCATGCTAAGTTCCTGAGTATCAGAAGTTCAGGGAAGGGTGCCTGGGTGTCTCAGTCAATTAAGGGTTCAACTCTTGGTTTCAGCTCAGGTCACAATCTGAAGATTTGTGAGATTGAGCCCCTTATTAGGCTATGTGCTGACAGCATGGAGCCTGCTTGGGATTCTCTCTTTCCCTCTCTCTCTCTGCCCCTTCCACTCCCTCTCTCCCCCCTCCTTTATCTCTCTCAAAATATATAAAAGAAAAAGAAAAAAAAAGTTCAGGGAAGCGGGGAGAATTTCAAGGTACAGGCAGTCAACTTTAACAATGCAGCCTAGAGGGGAGGATCACTGAAACGTGCTGACCAAATGTAATGCTCAAATCACAGGGTTTCAGTAAGTTGGGGGGTCAGGAAGTCAGGAGCCAAATGTAATTGGATGAAAGGGGAATGGATGAGAAAATATATCGAGAGAGTTGTGGCTCTTTTCCGCCAAAATTCTGCTGTGAAGAGGAGACGGTGAGAAAGAAAGGGCAACAGCTAGAAGGGATTAAAGGAACTATCTTCATTTTTGCTTTAGATGGATAAAGCATGCTGCCGGGAGCCTGCTGAGAGGGGAAAGCAAGGTGGTGTAGCCTCTGGAATCTGTCAGGCATGAAAGAGACAATAATGTAGCAAACTTATGTGGCACCTTCTATGCTCCAAACACTCCTCTACGGGCTGTTTTATATACATTAACTCATCTTCTTCTCAACTGCCTTATGAGGTAGAATCTGTTAGTATCCCCATTTTACTTATGAGAAAACTGAGGTCCAGAGAGGTTAAATAAGCTGCCCAATTTGTGCTCTCCCCACTGCACTAAGCACGTGTGTTACAGAACCACCAAAACAATACATAGGCACATACATCAGCCTCAGCCGTCTCTGGGATCATTGGTTAAGAGGGTGGAAGGGAGCAAGGTGATTGCTGTTGGATGGAAGGGACCAAGGTGATTGCTGCAGACACAGCTCAGTCACGTGATAAAAGGAAAGTTTCTCTGCGGAACATGTCTTTGCAACTTGTTTCTATTATTAAGAAGTTGAAGACTGAGTAAAATGATTGGCTCATCAATGTCATTTGACTCTCAACCTTCTTGGAAGGTTAGTTGGGAACAACCACCAAGAGTTAGTGTGATGTGGCAGAACTGAACTAGTCGCTATAATGAAGTTGAAATGTTGGTAAGCGGTTCCGTGGAACTCAGGGCTGGGATGTATTAGAGGTGGGCAGGGGAGGGAGAGGGCAATGGCGACAGGTAGGATGTTGAAACAGATTATTTTGATCACATCGTTGAATGAAACTTGAAATTACTTTCAGGTATTTGATAGCACAACTCCTGAAATTTTGGGCAAACTTTTGTATTTGTAGTACCTTGTTTATTTAGACTTGCTTAAGCTTTTCCTGGTTTTGCTCCCATCACTCCACAAAAGTGGCCTTATTTGGAAATTTTGAAGAATGACTATAAATCTGTTGGTCTTTTATTCTAATATTGTCATTAGCAGCAGTACCTAATAGTAACATTTATTCGAATGTTCTATAGCTTTCTCAAAACCCTAGAGATGACTCACAATCCTCCTCATTTGGGGAAACTCAGGCTTGAAGACACAAAGTTCTCTGCCTGAGGTCACAAAGCTAACAAGTGGCTGAGCTGGGATGCAGACCAGGTAGTACGAATCCAGAGCTCAGGCGCCTAGCCCCCTGTGCTGTACAAGAAATAGACAGTGTCTGGATTTCAGCAGTTTGTTGAGAGTTGCATCAGGCTGCCATGTCCACATGTGAGAAAACCAACTTTAGAAAAACCTTGCCTCTAGTTCTACTGACCATGGTTATTTGGGGGTTGGTTCGTGAGGGAAACGAGCTAGTAAAAATATAGTTAAAAGGTATCTTAATGTGGAGAATCTTCATATGTCTTTACCTTCCCTGATGAGGTCATTAAACATATTTCTTTACCTTTTCCATGCAAAAGGGATCTATGCTTGTGTACAGTTTGGTGTTCGACATATCTGTGGGCTGAAATTACAGTGGAGAGGGTTTTGTTAGGCCATAAGGAAGGTCCATAGGATAATGACCGGATAGAACCATCACAGTGGTTTTTACCTACCCATCTCGTCAATATTATGTGCTTGTCACGTCAGCTGCTGGGATACAGAGATGGGGGGCAGATCCATCTCGTGGAGTTTATAATCCGATGAGAAAGGCAGACATTAACTAAGTTCACCAGAAATATTTAATTACTGTAAAACTGGATTCTGGAAACCCTAATAACATCATAAATTTAAGTGCTTCCCCTTTAACCATAATAGGCTAAATGACTTTGAAGGCTGGAAAACAGACGAGCTGATGACCGAGAGCTTGCCAGCTCTGTGCTACTAAGTGTAAAACCACAGACTCGAGGCGCTGAAGTAACTGAAAAGATAACGGTTAAACAGCTGAGGGTCTTATAAAATGCAGTTTAAAATGTTGGTATGTAGAAGGGAAAAATAGCAAATCTTAGTATTCTCATTTTCTGTACATTTGTATAGCTTATTTATTACTATATTATGAAAGATTATGAAACAGACACAGATACTGATCAGAGACAGCTTTGATATGGAAACTTCTAAAAAATACACATGTGTTACAGCTTCTTCTCACACCTTTTGTTTCTGCTGTGTTGGCCCAGAAATGGCATAGAAGAGGTGTTCTAAGGGAGACTATGACTTAGAGACTATGTGTCTCTAAGGTACACAGCCAGAAGGAGCTCTCTTTTTTTCTTACAGTGTTCTTTTTCCAAACTAAAAATAATCAAAGATATATTCAAGCATGTTCAAATCTTTACGGAGTTTGTTTTGCCTTTGATATTAAAAATGGGTGAAAGTTCTTAGGGGATAGTTTTACTTTAAGCCTTAATCCATGGCAGTTATTCCCATGAGATCAGATTGGCTGCAATTACGCTTCTACTCCAACTATCTAAGTCTTTGGAGAATTCATAAAGGGAAATTTATACCCTGTTGGATTCTGAAGAGAATGTCTCTGTGTTTCCCTGTGTTGATGTGGCCTGGGCTATGGTGGCACAGGGATGGTACTGAATATTTTTTTTATTTCTGCTATATTTGATTTTTCTAAAATCTTTACTTTCTTTCCCATTCATATCTCTACAGGCTCAGTTTGAACTTCAGGCATTTCATATCCGCGGGGAGCATGCAGCGGTTACAGCAAGGCTAGAAGAAACCATTGAGAATCTCAAACATGAGATAGAACACCGGTGGCGAGGAGGATGTGAGGAGATGAGAGACGCGTGTGTCTCCACCGATGACGACCACCCTCCAAAGACCTACAGAAATGTGTGCATCCAGACAGACAGAGAGACTTTCCTTAAACCCTGCGAAGGTGAAGGCAAGACCATCAGAAGTAACCAGATAATACCCAAAAAGCTGAATATCTCCTCTTTAAGCCAGCTGTCTCCCCCAAATGACAACAAAGACGTCCATGTACCACTTCAGTCTGTGGAAGGCATCTCACCACCTCAGCCAAAGGCATCGCCTCCCCCTCCTGCCCCACCCCTTCCAGCAGCCATCCCTCCCCCTCCTCCTCCCCCCCTCCCTCCCGGACTTGCAGCGTTGCCACCTGTACCTCCACCCCCACCTGTAAGTGCCGGACCTCCTCCACCCCCACCGCCTCCTCTGCCTCCAAGTGCCGGACCTCCTCCCCCTCCCCCTCCACCACCACTTCCCAACTCCCCTGCTCTGCCCAACAGTGGGGGGCCTCCTCCTGCTCCAACACCCCCAGGACTTGCACCCCCACCTCCTCCTGGACTCTTCTTTGGAGTTGGCCCTTCTTCTAGCCAATGTCCTCGGAAGCCAGCCATTGAGCCGAGTTGCCCCATGAAGCCTTTATACTGGACTAGAATCCAAATAAGTGATAAAAGGTAAGCCCATCCCCTGGCCCATTCTCAGCTTGTGAATTCCCAGGATTTTGCACGAGTGACATTTTATCCTTACCAGTTGGATATCTGTGTACTGTATTCCATTCTCAAATGTGGTTTGTAGTGAATACCTTGGATTAACAAGGTTGCAGTGTTTGAGGGGGAGAATGTCTGTCTCCACCAGGTCTTATCTGTGTTCTCTACAGACTGATGCTGGGAGAAACAGTGCGTGCAATTTCAGATCCTTCTGTAAGATAAAGCTTCCATTTGACAGACTCTTCTTAGAGAAGAGCTCTGGTGTAAGTTAGAGCCTTCTCCAACATCCCTACAACTAGCCAGTAATCATAAAGACACTGAGCCTGAACCTATACTGCAGGTTCACTGAAGATGTTTAGAATATCTGTCTTGTCTTTAGATGGTATCAGCAACCTTATGATCTGGATATTTAACAGGTACGTGTAATTTTTCAGGTTTTATTAGAAGAACCAGACACAACTGAGTCATTAGCTCTTTAGGTCAGAAGGGCATCCTAAAATATAAAACCTCTGCTTGAACTCTCATCCCCCTAACTGCCAAATGCCCTCCCATCTTCTACCTTGTTGCCCTTCAGAGAAAGTGCCAGTGTGACAAATCTTGCATTTGTATAGCTTGTTAAGCTGGGTTCTGTAAGGCAGCAAGACAGGTTGCTTGGAAACTTCCATATGAACATATTTGGATTGAATTTCTTCTGCCTCCTTTCAGAGTCTGTCAAGAGGACAATGAGAGAGGTGTTGAGCTGCTGCTTGATTAACCAATGTCTAGATTTGAAATTAATTTGTTTGTAAAGGACAACAAATAGAAAACATATTTTTAAACATAAATATTTGAACTTATTCCCCAAATCGGTGGGTGGTGGTGAATCTTTCAATTTATGTAACATTTTGCCTGTGGAAGGCAGGATGTTAAACAAAATACTGTGAAATTCACAATTATAAAGCAACTGGAAATCACTGCAGGAGGAGTGGGGAGTGACTTAAAACTAAGCATGTGGTGAACTAAGTTGATTATGTGCCTTATATTGGCCCCTTTCCTCTAACCAAAGAATAAGGACCAAGAGTTTATGTGTGGGAAATCCTGATACTTTTTTTTTAAACGCTGATACTTTATTACTTCCCAATTGAATGGTTAAAAAGAGAGAGAGAGAGAGAGAGGGAGAGAGAGAGAGAGAGATCCTAAAGTGGCTCCTAACGATTACCTAAAGTACTATTATTATTCCTTCTGTCCCATTCAAGACTCAGAGGACATTTCCTAAATGTTTCCCAGAATATTTATTTCGAGTTCTGTTCCCTTATTAATGTTCTCAAATTAATGTACAGACATTCCAGGGTGACGAATCCCACCTGTCAGCCGTGGGGTAGTGTGTTGTGACAGCACATGGAACTGTTCCACACCTGCCTCACGAGCCTGTCTCCACTCCATTCCCCTCAAGACTTCATCAGCAACCAACATCCTAGACCGCAGTGGTGGTCTCACAGTACCACTGGGATATGGGCCCTTTGCCCACTGTTCAACATAGGACAAAGTCATGCTGGAGAAAATCATTACGTTTTCCCTCCTTATGTAGTTGGCCATTTTGAGAAAGAAAGCAATTCAATACTCAAGCTCTTATTAGTTTTACTGTAAGTTTAGGGCTTCATTGTTGAGCCAAATGAAAAGTAGGTGAATGTACTAACTTTCCTACGTGAAAACAGCATCATGGCCGCTTCCTGCTGTTCACACATTTAGTCTCTCTGATCATGGGCCCCTCAAAGTGATTTTGTACCCTCAGAGCATGTGTACTTCTTTTAAATTAAAAGGCTGTAAAGATTCTGTGTAGTGTTTTATTCGTGTCCAAAACTAAAATTGTTTGGGGTGTGTTTGTTACAAAGAGAAGAAATGGTATTTTGAGTATTTTGTACAACCAGAAGGGTAAGCACTTTGCATAATGTGTGCATGACAAATTTTAGCCTTGGTCTTCTGGGGAACTGGAAGTAAAATATGATTTTTCTCCATCGTATGTGCACTGTCTCTCATCGACCTAGATTGCTTTTCACTACTCACCTGAACTGATTTTTTTTTAATTTTTAATTTTTATTTATTTTGAGAGGCAGAGCGAGCTCGAGTGGGGGAGGGGCAGAGAGAGAAAGAGAGAGAGGGAAAGAGAGAGAGAATCCCAAGCAGGCTGCATGATGCCAGTGCAGAGCCCAACATGGGGCTCGAACTCATGAACCATGAGATCATGACCTGAGCCGAAACCACGACTCGGTCACTCAACCAACTGAGCCACCCTGGCACTCCAGGGCACTCATTTTTGGTCTTCCTTGTGAGTATCTTCACCTTCTTCCTCCACTTCTCCCTCCTCCTCCACCATTTCCCTCCTCCCCAATATTTCCTCCTACCTCCTCCTCCTCCTACTTCCCTCTTCCTCTTCTTTTGAGCTAGAATTTTACATTCAGTGATGAGAAAGGAGTTGATCATTATAGCAGATGAGATGGTCTATTGTGAGTGAGTCCTTGTTACTCCTCCACCAAATGCCATTTGCTCCCAACTCACTGAGAGGTAGTATTCCAAAATTCTTCTATTCATTATTGGAAATGCCTTTTCCCACAGAAACAATGTGTAGTAAATGGTGATAAAGCGTGCAAGCTGTCAAAGCCAGTTTACTCTAGAATAGAAGTGAGTTGCAACACTAGTCATACAAGTGTGGGCTCACAGTCTTTGGAGCTGGGGCCAAGCAGTACAGGTGCAGGGATGAGAGGGTAATGGGGTGGGGGGAATGGATGGGTCTGAACAATTGCCCTTATGCATCACACCATCTCTCTCTGTACACCCTCTCCTCAGCTTCCGAGAACCTCCCTGAGGCCCAGACCAGGAGCCCTTAACAGGCTGCATGCTCCAAAATCCCCTGGCTCTTTTCTGCCATCGAGACCCCCTTCCGTAGTGCAGCTGAGATTAACCCTTGAAATTAATGGTGTTCCTGTTCCAAATGGGAGTTAAGTGAGTGGGGGAGGACAGGAGCACATGGATGGATGTACTTCACTGGAAATTTCTAGCTCTTGGGTGATGATTTCACAGGTATTCACTATACTCTTATATGTTGTACATGTCACACATATACTCTTAAATGGCTCAAATATTATATTAGAAAAATTACAATAAAAGAAGTGGAGAGAAGTGAATCTGGACAGATCAAGATGTTCATATTTCATGGGAAAGGCAGACATATAGCAAAATGTGAACACCCGGGTCTGAGAAGTCCATCTTCCCACCTGTTTTGAACATGATGAAAATTGCCTTTTAACATCAAAAAATTGTGTGGACCATCCCATGTAATAAGAGTTCTTTTAGTTTTCAGTGATGGAGAAAATACATGTTAAAACAAGGGTAAGTACTTAAAAATATTCTGGATCATACTATATACTTACATTTGAAAAACAATGTGTAGATGAAATATTATGTTTGTCTGTCCATGGGTATTAAATGTGTTTAAAAATAAGAAAGTAGACATTTGGGGGAAAATGTGTTCTGACTAAAAGAAGCCTGGATGGTAACCTCTCTGAGCCTGCTCTCAGAGGCAGTTTTTCTATACCTGATTTTCCATAGCTTCTTCCCTTTCTTTGTTTCAAAACCAGGGTGCCCCTCCCTGTTTTTTTTTGACGACAAAAAAAACCCCAAAAAACAAAAAACACCAAAAAACAAAAACAAAAGCACAGCCTCCCCATGGCTACTTTAGTTGAAATCCCTGTGCGGACTGGTTCAGTGGAGTTTTTTGGTTTGTTTTCATTGTTAATACTGTTGTTGGGGCGGAGTATTATAAATCAAGTACTTCTAAATGAACTCAGTCTGTTCACAAATTATGGGTCCTGCCCTGACTTGACCCAAGCTAATCCTAAAAATCACTTTTAAAAGTATTAGAAGAAGTCCAACAAGAAGGTAAATCTTAACTTAGGAAAAGGTGAAGAATTTTATTCTGTTTAAGTATTGTTATTAAGAATTATCCCATTAATGGGGTGCCTGGATGGCTCAGTTGAGCATCCGACTCTTGATTTCGGCTCAGGTCATGATGCCAACATCATGGGATCGAGCCCTTCTTTGGGCTTTATGCTGGGCCCAGTGCCTTTCTCTTTCTCTCCCTCTCCCCCTCTCGCTTACTTGCTCATTCTCTAAAAAAATAATGAAAACAAGAATTATCCCACGAATGTCCCAGAATTGGTTATCTTTTTAGCGTGTACGTGATGCCTATTTTTACCTATCATGGAAATGCCACAGACTGAGGGAGAAACAGCTTACATGGCCTCGATTATGTGAATCCCAGGATCTCTGGTCCTGCATGTTTTCTCTAGATCTCTTTCTTTTTGATTGCGTCTAATGATCATTCAGTTTTAGAAATGTGTGTTGGCTTCGATGTTCTATAGTATATTTTGACTTAAAAAAAAGATATAGCACAAAAAACTTTTCTTCCAGCTTTATTAGGATATATATACATACACACACATATGTATATACACACACACACACATATTTTTAAAAATGAGTCATAAAGTGAATTAGAGATTTTACTATATTCTATTCTCATCTGTTTTGATTCTAATATTTAACTTGTCATTTTTTCTTTTAAGCCAAAATGCTACACCAACCTTATGGGATTCCTTAGAAGAACCTGATATTCGGGATACTAGTGAATTTGAGTATTTATTCTCCAAAGACACAACTCAGCAGAAGAAAAAGCCTCTGTCAGAGACCTATGAGAAAAAGAACAAGGTCAAAAAGGTATTGGGTGACTATAGTAATTGTATTTTTTGTCATACATGGGAATTCATTATTGAATTGGAATGCTTTTAAGTCACTGATTGGAAGCTTTGGAAGCTTTTAAGTCACTGATGACGAAAAGAAGTCAGTAGTTTGAGAAATCTGTGCTTATTCTTGCAGGCACACCCGAATTTTCAAACCATTTTCTTAATAATCTGGACTATTTTCCAACTATTCTGTTGAAAAAAATACAAAATTTAATTTGCACTTAGTGAACTAGTATGCATGTTCTATGGAAAATGTTTTACTCATTCACTTATGTATAATTTCGTTCATCTAGCAAATGTTTATTGGGAGTGTATTTATGCCAGGTTTTGCTTTAGGCCCATGTGGTCCAATGTGGTAGCCATTAAGCACATGTGGCTGTTTAAATTTAATACAGTTGGATAAAATTTAAAATTCAGGCCTTCATTGTCACTTGCCACTTTTCAGTTTTGTTTTTATGGCTAGCGGCTACCATATAACACAGATTTAAAGAGTTGTCATTATAAAAAGTTTTATCGGATAGCACGGTCTGAGCATCTGGGATGCTTTGGTGAGAAAACCCCAAAGAACCTTGGCCTGTGGCACTTATATTAACAATCAGCATTACAAATGAAACATTGAACCATGTGATAGAGCAGGGTACGGAAGATGGATTTGGGCACGGTTGGGACGGGGCTGCAGTTTTAAGTGGAGTGCTCAGAATAGTTCTCCTGGATACGTTGACTTCTGAACAATGACCTGGGGACTTGAAGTCAGAGGCCGCCAGCCTTACAACAGAGAGCAAGTTCAAGATTCCCCACGCCATCAGGCAGATGTGAAATTGAATCGCAGCTGAGCCATGTGCCAGCTGTGCAACCTGCCTCAAAGTTCTTCCTCTCTTTGCCCCATCCCCTCCCTGCGACATGAGGTAATGACTACTCACAGTGTTATTGTAAGTAGTTATTAAATGAGGTAATTGATATGTCCTGCTCAGCACAGTTCCTGACACAGTCAGCCCCCAACAAATGACGGCTACTCTCGTCATGTTACTGTTGATGTCACTGCTGTGATCTCTCGGCGTTAGCATTTTGATGATAGCATAGCTTGTGCTGGGGAAAAAGTATAGTTCACCTGTGGCTCTGCTATTGATTTGCTCTGTGAGTCTGGGCTGCTCATCTGTATTCTCTAGGCCATATTTTTTCCTTTTCTCTAAAACAAGATTAACAATATCTGAGTGTACCTGACCCACCAGGATGTTGTGAAATTGAATTGAAGAGATTTTGAAGGAAATGTTTTGAAAAGTGTAATAATGAATGATGTTATCATCAACGCTTTATTGTTAAATTATATAGCAGGCTTCATCCATCAGTTCCTATCTCAAGTAATATTATGATTATGAAATCAGTGTGCCTTGTAAGGGAAAATAGGACCAAAACCCGAGTCCAGTTTTCTGTTAATCAAATCAGGTTCTCCCACTGACTTGAGTTACAAATGAAAATCATGATCAAAGTCTTTCACCTGTCAGATTCATTGCAACTATGTTTTCATGAGAAAAATGTGACACCGGGAAGCCTGGGTGGCTCAGTTAGTTAAGTCCGGCTCTTGGTTTTGGCTCAGGTCATGATCTCATAGTTCCTGAGTTTGAGCCCCACGTTGGGCTCTGTGCTGACAATGCGTAACCTGCTTGGGATTCTTTCTCTCTTCCTCTCTCTCCCCCTCCCCAACTCAGGTGTGCTCCTCTCTCCCCCGCCTCTCTCTCACAATAAATAAATAAACTTAAAAAAATAATAAAAATGTGATGCTAAAAATAACTAAATATCAGCTCAACTCTTTTAAGAGGACATATTGCATGAAACAATTCGAATTTTTCTAATAAAACTATCAGTTACTGGTAAGGAGTCAACTAATATATATATTATATACTAAATATATATATTATGCATATGTACTATATATAGTATATAGTATATGTATATACATATATATACATATATATACATATATATACATATATATACATATATACATATATATACATATATATACATATATATACAGAAGCAGTAGTCTTCTGTGTCTATAGATGGTATTTAATAAACCAGCTGGCCCTTAAAGCACATTTATTTCTATCTTGTATGAATCTCACTGCATGCGAATACGTGATATATATATATATGTATATATATACATATATATACATATATATACATATATAATATATATATATATACACTAGTATGTATATATATGTATGTATATATGCTAGTATATATACTATATACTCTCACTGCATGCGAATACATGATATATATATACATATAATACTATACATATGTACATAGTACTATGTATACATATGTATACATATATATACTATACATATAGTACTATATACATATGTATAGTATTATATGTATATATATCATGTATTCACATGCAGTGAGATTCATACAAGATAGAAATAAATGTGCTTTAAGGGCCAGCTGGTTTATTAAATACCATCTATAGACACAGAAGACTACTGCTTCTGTATGAAAGGCCAAAGAAGAATGTCTGTATTCCAAAGCTAGCCTAGATTTACCTCTTCCAGGGAGCCTCTTCTGGCTAACCAGGAACTCCACTGAATGTTTTCTTACACAATATCATATTAAACTTACTTTTGTCCTCTCTTTCTTCTCGGATTGGTATTACCCCTTTGTTTCTCCCTCTGGATGCTTGGTAACATGTTGTTTACTCATAAAGCTAATTATTTCTGTTTTGGCAAATGAGTATTTTTAAAACATCAAAGAATTTGTTTTTTTTTGAAACATCAAAGCATTTGGTTGTTTATTCTTATTTCTTATCTCATAATTGTTTGCCTATTCAACAGAGGATTTCCACTAAGGCAGTTAGTACTTGATATGTTTATTTTGCTTCCCTGTCTGAGGGGGAAAATACCCTTCATTTGAACTCTTTAATCTTTCTGAGCAGCAAGGTTGCGGGCATCCTGTAGAATCTGTGCACGTATATAGTCTTCACATTTCTCTTGAGGTAGAGGCAGACATGTACATCTACTGGGCTTTCTGGTCCTGAGACTGGTTGGAGTTTTCAGTGAGCTTGTGACTTACATTAGGGCTGAGATTTTAAGATTAAAACAATGAACTGAATCAATGCCAAAAGCTCTAAGCCTGTCCCTTAGGAGCCTTCTCTCCATGCCCGTGGTCAGATTTCACGCATCAAGATGGATTCCTTGGTCTCCTCTCAGAGCCAGGTTTTTTATTTGTTTGTTTGTTTCTCTTAAAATGAAAGTGAAAGTAAATTACAGAGTTTTTGAGCAGCTGGGGAGTTTCAGCATCAGATGCCAACTTCATCAGCTTAACCACAGCATGATTCCCACACAAGATGACCAGGAAGAACCCTGGCCAAATCGGTCTTGTTTATAGTGATTGGAGTGGAGCGTATGTTGGAGATTTAAAACTCCAGCATTCTGAATCTTGGCTGTAGGGGCTCAGCCAGCATGGAGACCTTTATGCGAATACCTCTTAAGTGGAGCTGGTCTTCCTTCCTCTGTGCAGGCTGCATTCCTTGTTCAGAAAGAACTGTCAGAACTGTTAAGATTCCACTGAACTCAAACTCAGATACTGGTTTCTATTTCTCCTTCTCTAGGAGCATTTGAAGTTCCCATCGCCAGTGGTGGCTGTCAGTAAACAGATACATACACTCTTCAGTGGGGCAGGGATCCCGTCCTGTAATATCTTCTAATCTGAAAACCAGAAGGCACCTTCCCAGCCACCAAATTCAGTACCCTCATTTGGCACTCGAGAAACTGAGACCTGGGAAGATGACATGACTTCGAGGGTTTGCACACTTGTAACTGGAAAGGTGTTAATAGTGACAGACACTTGAGAGGATGTACAAGAGCCTCAGGATGTGCCTTCATTTCCCCTTAATTTAAACATGAATTTGCCCCATCAACGATGGTCACATATTTTATTGGGATGAATGAGCCTACATCTATAAATGAGAATGGCCATTATTAAAATCAACAAATACAGGCACACTTGGGCAAATCCAAAGTATTTCCTACATTGTGAAATCAGCCCAAGTTTTTTTCTTTTTTCAAAGTCAGTCTTCTAATAGGAAGCTAAATCTTAGAATAAAAAGAGGCTTTAGGTATCGCTCCAACAACAATATATATATAGATTTAGAGCTGTTTTCCTTTGACTCTACCAACTATTTTATTTTTTTTAATTTTTTTTAAAATTTTTTTTAATGTTTATTTATTTTTGAGATAGAGACAGAGCATGAACAGGGGAGAGTCAGAGAGAGAAGGAGGCACAGAATCTGAAACAGGCTCCAGGCTCTGAGCAGTCAGCACAGAGCCCGACGCGGGGCTCGAACCCACGGACAGTGAGATCGTGACCTGAGGTGAAGTCGGCCGCTTAACCGACTGAGCCACCCAGGCGCCCCCCAACTATTTTAAATATTAGCTGTAGGGGCCCCTGGATGGCTCAGTTGGTTAAGTGTCTGACTTCGGCTCGGGTCATGATCTCACAGTTCATGGGTTCGAGCCCCGTGTCAGGCTCTGTGCTGACAACTCAGAGCCTGGAATCTGCTTCAGATTCTGTATCTCCTCTCTCTCTGCCTCTTCCCCTCTTGTGCTCTGTCTCTCTCTGTCTCTCAAGAATGAATGAAAATGTGAAATAAATAAATATTAGCTGTAATACTAACACAGATTTGTATTACGTACTCAGGCATGTGCCATCCTCATTTGTGACACCAGACCATTCTGCCACTTTGACATGGCAGTCACCAAACTGAGAACGGAAGCTGCAAACATCAGCTCCTGTCAGCACCACCAACACTCAGTACCAGCTCCTTTTTTTTTTTGGTCCCTGATTACCTCTGTGCACATCATTTCACTTTCCCATAGTTTCCTTTTCTATAAAATGGGGAATAGCAACTCTTTACAGGCTTGTTATGAGGATGAAATGAAATCATGCTTATGAAAGTACTTTATTTCCTAGAAATGTGTATTAATCGTCTTAGTTTATGGACTAATGGGAACGTTTTATGAAGAAATTCTTGAACGTCATTCATTCCCAAGGTTGTTGAGGAGTCTTAAAACATTAGTGTGTCCATTCCTGAAACTACTTGCAAATGGTAATCTCTAGACCATTCCTGTTTTTCAGGATTCATCCAATTCTACAACTTCCCTTAATGACACATGCAGACATCTGGGAGTTCATCTTACATTGGTTTAGGTAGTCGTTTGCACTGTAGAACAGAATTTCCCCTGTCAATATGCCCTACTTCTACGGTCTCTAAGTACATTTGTTCCTGGGAAAGGTAGCTCGGCACCTTGACACTGAGCCAGGAATCTGCCTTTATTATCTGCGAGGCGTCCTCCTGGTACCTGTTGGGGAAGTGGCTGCTCTGGTGCGCTTTCCAATTGCTTCCTAAACTCGCCCTACAACTCACAGAAATCAGCAGGACCTGTCACTGTTCTTCCTGTCTCGAAAGGCCACGATCTCACTTTGGATTATAAATAATCTCTCGCTTGTTCCCTCCTCTGTAAATTACATAAAATCATTCCTTTCCCTCTGCCTTTTTCATAGATACATCTTAAGAATTAATGAGATAAAGGCTATTCCCTAAGCCCTTTGGGGTGGGGGAGGGCAGCTGGAGAGGGGTGGTGATGGTTCAGCAGACACTAGTCTGTTGAAACGTCCTGGAGCCAAGAGCCTTCAGTTGTAATTTGGTCACTTTGGCGAGGATCATAGCTGTAACTCTCAACTCCCAGACTTGGTGTCTCAGTTTGGCAGGGAGGGGAGAAGAGTGGAAGGAGAACATTGTTTGGACGTCTGAACGTAAATTTATAGGGTTTTCATAACCTGTTGCCTTCCAAGTTTATATAATTTCAGCTTTTGTATACAGAGATAATTTCTCTGGGCTGCCTCGGTAAGGTACGTGCACGATTCTTCCCCCAGGAGTGGGGATGATTTGCCAACCCCTTTATATTTCTCGTGTGTTTGAAAAATGAGCAGTGAGGTTAGGGGTTATCATATATAGAAATGAGTGAAATAACTTGCCCGCGTGTTGATTGCACCAATATATGATCTTGAGGTGGTGCTATGTCCAGATTCCTTGAGTGATAGCTAGAATGATAAGGGCTTTCCTGTTCTTCAGCTTAACGGCAGCTGACTGGCCAGATCTACCAAAAGCAAACAGGAGCTTCTATTCCATGACAGGCACTCGTTTACAAATGTTCTGCCTTGCAAATTTTATTTGGAAATAAGGTGGCCCAAAAAGTTAAGTTGTACTTTTACTTTATTTACATATATATATATATATATATATATATATATATATATATATATATATATATATATATATATAAAAGGTGGCTAGAGCTTGTCAAGTATGGATATCAATGATTCTTTCAGAATGCTAAATCTGAATATTATTCTTGGAGTTCAACTATATTTCTCTGTTGGCTGTTAAAACAGTAACAATCTGGACTTGTACCTCAAGCCAGCTGTAGTATCCTTAGGATGGTCATTACCTCCCCCAACCACAAGAGGGCATCTTAGAATGCCAAGATACAACGTTAAATTCGCTTCTTAGAACAGGGAGAAGGGGAAGTTGCAAGAGAGTAACGGCCCCTCAGCACCCTCCTGAGTCGTGTTAAGTCTCTTCATTGTGGACCATGAGAGCAAGTTATCCACACGATAAGGTGACAAGTATTGGGAGCCAAGTCCATATTAGGAAGGCTTGTAGGTATTAACAGAATACAAGTTATTATTTGACATAGTTCCTGTGCTTAGAATGAATGATTGCAGTATAAAAATGCATGAAGTATCAGACTTAGCCCTTTTGTAACTGATCCTGGAATCACCTCCACAACACACATTCACACACACACACACACACACACACTCACACTCACTCGTATATACACTCACACACACTCACACACACAGAGCTTCTTAAATCTTCCATATCTAAAGGGAGTGAAGATTTATTTGAATAAAGATTTTGTTTTGAAAAACAAAAACATGATTAGATATTACAAGACAGGCTATGAGAGAATCGTTCTATGTATATATATTTTTAATGTTTGTTTATTTGGGGGTGGGGGGTGGGGAGGAGCAGAGAGAGGCAGAGAGAGACTCCCAAGCAGGCTTTCCACTGCCAGCGTGGAGACCTGACGAGGGGCTCCAACTCACAACTCATGAGATCAGGACGTGAGCCAAAACCAAAAGTCGGACGCTTAACCAAGTGAGCCATTCAGGTGCCCCATTTATACTTTTTAAAGTATCCTTCCTCCTGGTTGAAGAAAGTTTTTTGAATTCTTACATAGATTTTTCTGGACCTCATTCATTTATGCTTAATTTGGGCCCTTTTCTAAGACTGTGACATGGGATGGAGCTAGACAGCAATTTAAGGCTGAATGCCAATGCAGTGACTCCTCTGGCCTCCACTTTGGAGCTAGAAGGATGTGAGGCTATTGCCAGAACAGGCAAAGACCTTGTGTGTGTATTTAAGTCACAAAACCAGGTCACTGGATGCTTTCTCAACTAAACTCGTACATGCTTTGCAAAGTGCACACATCTCCAGTATACACTGTGCATACATGTGTTCTCACAGGTTCATGCTTAATATGGACAGAAATCAGTCTTAATAATTCCTTGCATTTATGTAATGTCTATCAAGTGAAGATGACAAAGATTTCAGTAGTGATGATAATAGTTAATGCTAAGTAAGTGGTTTTTGGTTAAGGACTTGGCATGTATTAACTTCTTTAAGAATAACAAGAACCCAGTAAAATGGTTACTACTATTATTCCCATTTTGTAGGTGAGGAAGCTTCAGCCTAGAGGGGTTACATAACTTGTCCAGCCTCACACAGCCCTTAAGTGGTAAGGAAATGAATTTAACAAGAACCCCAGAGCTTGTGGTCTTAATTATTTGACAAATGGTCTGTTGGTCTAAATTTAACTACAAGTCCTGACTTCAAGTTCACTTGCAGAAGGCTAAATTTTATTCCCTGGTCATTGTTTAGTGAAAGAAGCAGCGGCTTTCATGTCCATAGTCCTGCGTTCTACTTCTGGCTCTGACCTCAACCAACTACTGAATTTTGGGCAACCTCTTTAAATTCTCTGGGTCTCAGGTCTCATCTGTCAAACGATGCAAACTTTAAATTTTTTTTTTTAACGTTTACTTATTTTTGAGACAGAGAGAGACAGAGCCTGAACGGGGGAGGGGCAGAGAGAGAGGGAGACACAGAATCGGAAGCAGGCTCCAGGCTCTGAGCCATCAGCCCAGAGCCCGACGCGGGGCTCGAACTCACGGACTCACAGACCGTGAGATCGTGACCTGAGCTGAAGTCGGACGCTTAACCGACTGAGCCACCCAGGTGCCCCAAAAGATGCAAACTTTAATTTGATGAATTACAACGATCTGGTCATTACTTCACTTCCACTTTACAAATAGGAACACTCAAGATCCACCAACTTTCATTTCACCTATGAGAAGATAGACAAGACAATTAGATGGGAACCAACATCTCTGTGCTCAGGCACTGTCTGATAGATCGAGCTGCTTGACAGCATCATGGCACATTGTATGAATCACAGATGTGCAGGAGCTCAGGGAATGTTTGCCAATAGCTCCTAAAATAAAGCAAGTTTCTGTATGTCCTTGGGGAATTGAAGGGCAAGGGAATATGATGGGCAGGATGGCCATGGAAATGCACCAGAGATCTTGTCTTAAAGGTGAGTAGTTCGTAGTAGCTGTGTGTCCAGTCACGTAACCTCTCTGGCTTTAGTTTCTGTAACTGTTGGGGCACCCGCAGGGTACGTTTTTAAAGGTGCTTTCCAGGGGTGCCTGGGTGGCTCAGTCGGTTAAGCGTCCGACTTCAGCTCAGGTCATGATCTCACAGTTCGTGAGTTCGAGCCCTGCATCGGGCTCTGTGCTGACAGCTCAGAGCCTGGAGCCTGCTTCAGATTCTCTGTCTCCCTCTCTCTCTGCTTCTCCCCGGCTCATGCTCTGTCTCTCTCTCTCTCTCTCTCTCCTTCAAAAATAAATGAAGACATTAAAATTTTAAAGGTGCTTTAAAGATGGAAAATATCAGATCATCTATGTGTGGACACCTTCCCATACACATCTTAAAACTGAGTGTCTACAAGTGTGTGAGTAGAAGAAACTGCACATTCGGCCCTTCATCAGTGAGTAACACGGGATAAAAGGCAAACCAAACTCACGCCACAATTTTCTTCCTTCAGAGATGCCATGCGTCCCTTCTCACCCTTGTCTCTACTTAACCAAAAATGCATCTGGCAGCACCAGCCATTGGTCAAGTTGGCCAGCCCCCATTGGCTGGTGCAGCCCTTCGCCATTAGGCCCTTCTCGATCTCTCTGAGTTTCCAGGGTCCAGAGGCCAAGCCATGCCTTCAGGTTCCACTGGACAAAGCTGTCCATGTGTTTCTCAGGACCGTCTGCCTTGACCCCACTACCAAGGCCCCACTTTCAATTTTTGATAAAATACCTTCTGGCCCAGAGCTTGATTTCAGTTAGGCCTGACCTGATTTCTCTCCAGCTGAGGCTAATTTGCATGGCTGTAAACACAGGGCCTTACAAAGCTCACCAACTGTGATAAAAGCAAAGGAAACCTGAGACCACTAGAAACTCAAAAACCCGCCTTTGCCTTCGGTATCTGAGCCTGACTCTGAGTCACGCCTCAGCCCGGGAGGTTGCCAGCGTGCAGCAGCTAAAGAAATGTTATTCTGATTGATCTGATTAGGGCAGCAAGGTTAGCCATGGTCAATTTACAAAGACAGTATGAGAAGAAATCATGTGTGTAGCCATGTTATGGGTCAGCGAGGCCCCTGCCAGAAGTTATGAAAAGCCACAGCTCTGCCAGGACCATTATCAGATCTCCTGGGTGGGGTACAAATGAGATTGGAAGGTTAGGGGCCCCTTTGGTGGAATGAATGACAAAAGGGATTGGGCTGAGAAGAGCTAGTGAATCATGCTAGCTTCCAGCTGGCTTCCTTAGCTGCCAAGCCCCTTACATGTGAGTGGGAGAGCCTGGGAGTCCCCAGTGCGGTGTGAGGAGGACTGTCCTTAGCTCCTCACTGCAATGGAAAGGAGAGAGTGGAAAGGCTGATTTGGAAAGAACATGAGGCTCTAGGTTGACCCACTGAAACAGCCAGATGGAACCTATTGGGTATTTCGAGCCCTTCCTCCACCCAAGAGTGGTTTAATTGGGATCTGGCTCCAGGCTCTGGTTACTAAATAACCTGAGTTTTAGTGTTTTCATTTTCATTAATTAGCTTTTATGCTAGGTACCTTATTAGTCAATTAGGCATTTTGCATGCGCAAAATATCCTAGGAGGTGAGAAGGGGGTCTTTAAAAATAATTTAGAGCTGCAAGTTCCAGGGGGTTAATTCATGACCTAATTATCACATCACTTTTTACTCTCTTGTAGACTCTAGCACAACTTCCTTAGTTTACAGCAAGCACAAAAACTAACTTTAAAACTTTGCTTTCAGATGGTTGTTGCATTCATGTTGATTTTGAGGATTTTGGATCCTCCACTCTGGGTGTGGTTCTCTTTTACCCTGCCCAGTTTAGGAACATAAATGTTACTTACAACACTGGGATAAGGTGCATTAATTAACAAAGAAAGATTTATTTAAAATGTAGCCAACTGAAAGCCACATTACTTGAGCTGGGGCTCATTATGGATCACTCTGTACTATAATCATCTTACTAATGGAAAAAATGAGACATTGCGATGGTTGCTTAGAATGTGATTCAGAATGTAGCAACAGAATGTCCAAAGCATAGGATGTTTAGACTGATTTAGTAAGATCTTGGAGAAACTGGACCATGTGACATCTTTGTTGTCTATTATGTATTCTCTTGGTGTGTGGAGATGTCTGACAACTCAGCCCCCAAGGACGGCAGCCATTCATTTGCCACCAAAGGAAGGGGTAGGCGTCTGAGGCTAAAGGTACATGTGGAAGGAGATTGGTACAAACCCCCTGCACTGGCCTGTGAGTCCTCTCAGCTGAGATCTTGGTGTTTGCCCCCCAGCCACCAGGAAGCCAGGGACAAGGCTGTTGTAGGAGCCTGATCGCCTGGCCCCTGACCGGCTGCTTCCTCCAGCACACCCTGAACCGAGAGCCACAGCTAGTCTGAGTATGGAAAGTGGTAATGGAGTGGTTCAACGTGGGTTTCTTTCTAAGTCATCACTTTATTCATGGGGCAAGTCCCTTCATCTTAGGCTCCTTTGGACAGTTTCCTCTTCTGTGAGGTGAGAATAATCACAATACCTACTTGAAAGGGTGATTGTGAGAATTAAAATAATCTCTGTGTTAAGCTTTGTGCCTGATGCACAGATGCTTGCTACTCCCTCCACGCTATCCCCACCGTCGCCATTACCATCAGGAGTAGGAATAAGAACAGTGTCACCACTAAAGGAAAACAGAAAGTTGGACTCAACCAGAGGCCCCGCTTCTCATTCAGTGATGGCTTCTGAGCCCCCAGAAAGCTACAGGAGGTCCGTTTTACTCTATCCTTTCTTTGTGTGTCCTACTGAGGGCACAGCTATGTAATTAAAAAAAATGAATTTAAGCTGGATGCTCTAAGGTGAATGTCCTCAAGGTGTGCCAAGAGAAAGCAGTGTAATAGAACAAAAAGGTCTAAAATTTGTCTCCGTTTTCTAGTACTATTTTTATTTGGCTTTCATGATAATCTGTGTTTGTGGTACAATTTTAAGTGTGCCAGCTGTTGGCAGGGCCTCCTTGAATCCTTTCAGAACATGGTAAGCTACAAATAAATATAAACACATGTAGAATGGCTGATTTAGGTGATGATGGAACTCAAAGTATGATATTTTAGGTTGGCTTCCATATTAATGAAATAGGCTGAATCATTTATTAATTTTCACCGGCATAATATATGGATATAATTTTAAGAGCTAAGCAGAATTAAAAGACTTTAAAAAATGAAAAGGTCCTGCAAATATCAATAAATTTCAAGCAGCTTTTCATATGGGCACATCCCCTGATCAAGTTGAAATTATAAATCAACAGAAAGACGACTTCAATATGTCAATAATAAAGAACTCCTTGCCTTTTAAAATTTATATTCATACTTGTAAATAATTCATGGATCAAGAAGGAAGTTATAATGGGACTCAGAAAACACTTTAACTCAAAAAATAAAAATATGTGTTATCAACACTCCTAGGATGTAGCTAAAATATATGGTCATGAGTGCTTATATTAGGAAAGAAAAAGCTGAAAAATAAGTTAGCTTCCAAAATTAATAGCTAGGAAAAAAAAACAAGAAATTGAAAGCAAATATTAGGTTAAGTGACGGAAAAGCCATTTTTTGAGGTCAAATGTAATAAAATATTACAATGTGATATGCTTCAACCAAGTACTGCATTTTAAAAGGCGAGAATGGGAATTTAAAAGCAATTTTATATTCTTTTTTTTAAATGTTCATTTATTTTGAGAGAGAGCACAAGCGAGCAGAGAGAGAGATGGAGAGAGAGAATCCCTAGCAGGCTCTGCAGTGACACGGGGATCGACTTGGAGCTCAGTCTCACAAACCATGACATCATGACCTCGGCCAAAATCAAGAGTCAGACGCTTAAGCAACTAAGCAACCCAGGCTCCCCTAAAGTTTCAAAACACAGTACAGAAGATCAATAAAGTTAAAAGTTCTTTGAAAACAATAATAAAATCCACACACTTTTGGCAAGATTGAGAAAACAAACAAAAATATTGGGAAAGTAAAAGCGAATATAACTACAAGATGCGATAGAAATATATAAGATGCAAGAGAATAGCATGAGCAAACTTTTGGCAATTAAAGAACATGAAAGAAACAACTTCCTAGAAAAATATGAATTACCAAAACAGAGTCAAGAAGAAACAGAACACCCGAATGACTGTAACTACTAAGGAAATTGGATTGATAGTGTAAAATCTTCCCACAAAGACCAGGTGGTTTGATTACAACAAACATTTTCTTCTTACACAAAATACTTTAGAGAAATAGAAGATAAGCTCGTATATAGTCTTGATGGCACTATCAGACAAGCAATGAATACAAATTACTATATTGAAAGCATTAAAGTTAACCTAAATGAAAGGAGAGATCTTCTCTTTCTGAATGATAAAACCAATATTATAAAGATGTCAGTTAACACCAAAATGATTTCTAGTTTCAAAGTAATTCCAATCAACACCTAAATAGGATTATTTGGAATCTGACAAGCTTATTCTAAAAATTTGTGTGGAAGAGCTAATGTTCAAAAATAACCTTACAAAAGTACCCTTAAATGTGATGTTTAGTGAAAAAGTCACAAAAAGTGATTCCACTGATCTGCAGTTAAACACATGGAAAGTTGAGGTGCATTTGTGGCAAAACTATTTTTTAAAAAAGCAAGGGAGTAAGAAACATAAAATTCTAAAAAATAAACAATCTGAAACAGAAAAATTGGGAGGATACTTTACCTCATATCAAGAAAAATAAAGTAATGGGTAGTAAGGTAGTTATGAAATGTAATAATTGGCACAGAAAACAAAACAAAGATTAATGGAAAGAGTTGAGGGTTCAGGAGGAAGACCGATCGATGTATATATGCAAATAATATATGATAAATGTGGTATCTCAGATCAGGGAGTAAAATTGATGATTAAAAATACTTTAAATGTTGAATATATGGCCCAAAAGAAATAAAATAGATCCCTCCCTCACATCATGAATCCAAACCAGTTCCAGATGTATCAAGTACATGAAAGGAAAAAGTTAATAGTTTTTAAAAAAGAATATAGGAGCATATCTTTTAACCTCACATGGAAAAGACACAAAAAACATAAATCACATAAGAAAGATGTACCTTAAAATAAAAAACTCTTGTTCATGAAAAGATACCACAAAGAATATGAAAAGATAAGCCACAAGATTGGGGAAGACATTCATAACATATATAACTGAAGAAGAATTACTGTCGAAAATACATGGAGAATTTTTACCGATCAATGATAAGTTGTTCACTTTCGATCATTAGAAAGATAGGCAAAAGACATGAAGAGGCTTGTCATGGACTGAATGGTCAATAAACATGTGAAGAGGTAATCAACAAGTCAGCAGCTAGGAAATGCAGCAGTCTCATTTTGGACCCACCAACTTGGCAAAAATTAGTAAGTCTAACTGAGATATTGGGAGGGTGTGGAATGGTAGGAATCCTCATTATGCTCATTGGAAGGTCAGGTCCATTTACCTGGAAAGCAATTTGGTTTTATCTAGCTCATGTGGGCATGTGTACACCCTCTGTTCAATCTTCCTTCTGCACATTGGTACCAGGAGACTCCTATGAGAATGTTTGTTAAAGCTTTGTTTATAATAGGAAAAATCTGAAAATGACACTTTCATTAGAGTAGATGAATGGACTGAGGTCAGTTTCTGTAACAATACCATCCAGCTTTGAAAAAGAGTTAGGTTATAGCTACACGCATCCACATCGATGATTTCTAAGCAACATGTTGAGTGGAAAAAGTCATGAATGATCCCATTGGTCTGAAGGTCAAAAATATGGAAACCTACAAAGTTTATGAGATCATACATTTGTGACAAAATGATTTTTATTAGAAAAAATAAGAGCAAGGGAATAATAGACATAAAACCAGAAGAGCGCGTCCTTTGGAGGAAAATTGTGCGGAATCTAGAGACCCTCCCCCCCAAAGTATTAGTAGTTCTCACTCCCCCCAAAGTATTAGTAGTTCTCACTCTCTGAGTTAATAAATTATAGTTTCTTTACCTGTTTGTTTTTGCTTACTACCTCTGCTCCATCTTCCAACTCCCTTTTTTAGTATTTTTTGCTTCTGACATCCGTATTTCATGTTAGAGGATTCCTCGAATAGTTGGTAATCTTGGCTGCTATTTCACGTATAAAACTGAGGCATGACAAACCTGGATGGAAGCTCAGTAGAAATGGACATGATTTGCTCAGTGGTGGGTCTCACGGTGGGGTAAACAGTTGTAGAGCAATCATTTCATTTGGGAGTTTGTCTTTGCTTTTAGACTGATCTGTTTTTCCAGATGGAATTTCTCCAGGCACCTGATTGGGGCTGGGGAGTAGTATGTCAGCCTGACTGCTAGCGTTCTGACAGAGAAGCTAAGAAAGGATGTGGAACTTTCATAATTACTCCATTCCACTACAAGACCTCATCCCCGTGGTCTGCTCTGCCTAATGTTCTTGAATCCCAAGTCTGTCTGGTTGAATTTCACTGGAAACTCTATTTCCTGAACACATAGGTGAGGTTATATATCTGGCACCTAATTGCACTGTATACCAACTTTTAAATAATCCCCTTATTTTTAGCTCCCCACCTCACCCTTGCCTTCCCAAGCACACGATGCCTCTCATTTGCGCATGTGTGAGGGTCCCCCTTCCTCTGCAGACAGTTAGGTTTGTCCTTCCGTTGTTCCGTGGAATTTACCACTCTTTGAACTACTTCTGCCTTCACACCTTCTGTTTTGGAATTGAATGGGGTCTACTAGTTTCACTGAAGGTAGATTTTGTTTTTGATACTCACTCCCATAATTTTGGGTTGGCTTTATAGGAGACAAGAAAGTGAAAGACCTTTCCTTTGCTACCCTAAAAGTCTAGCACATTTTGATTTTCACATTTTAGAGGCTATCGCCTTGTTGCAATATGAATGAATGATGAGGGATGTATCCTTGCAGGAATGAGATGTACTTCAAGGGAAAGTACCCTGGACTAGTAGTCAGGCATCTGGTGACTTTGGGCAAATGACCTACTGTGTATTTGTTGCACTTGTGCTATCAGGAGGTGACTTGTCCATAGGAGAGGACCTCAGGGTACATACACTGATGACTCTAGTCAGGATGGAGGTGAGGGCTCACTCTTCACGGATGAGGGTGAGTAAATATTTTGGGTCACTGTGTTGTTCCATTCACATGGATGACTGAAGGATAGAGTATAGCATATGCTCGCTTTCTATGATGGATTCCCCGTGAGCATGAGGAGAATGCTAAAGACTGATTACTAACTGGGGGTAATATGCCGGGTTATGTACCATAAGCCCTGACAGAATCTCATAGCAGTTTAAAAATACATATACACAGTGCTCTTTCATCTTGCCTCTCTTGCTGGAATTTCCTGGAATCCTCATTTTGTGTTTATAGAAGGAACTCCGCGAGCTTACTAGAAGCCGTGTGGTTCTTATGTCCGCTATTGTTGCCCAGAAGGTTAACAGAGTAGAATGACTTAGGTTGCAAATACTGTACATGACAGCAATGGCTGCACATGAAGACTATTCACATTAAGGTGAAGCGTGTACATAAAAGGAAACACTGAAGTAGCCTCAGGTGTCCTTAGGCAAGGGAGCGTTCCTCTTTGAGTTTTGCCACAGATTTTGCCTCCTGGTGCCTTGAGGCCCCGAAGCTAGGAGTGCCCACTCTTACCAGCTCTTCACCATCCGAGCAGGAGTGGGAAAAAGCCAGGTAATTTGCATCACGGTACACTCTGAATCAAAGGCCATCCATCATTTCTGATATCTTGAATGCAGTGATTATCATATCAAAGACACATGATGACATTGAAGATAATAAGATTTCTGTTGCCCATCATCACTACCCAGCTTGGAGTAATTATTAGCACGTGTTCTTTTCAAAAGCCTAATACTCTAAGCTGTGGAGAGAGAAAAAGCCCTATTTGAGTCACCAAGAATATATAGGAGAGTGGGTTCAGGGTCTTAAATGAGAAATATCGATAAGACAGGGAGTCCAAAGGTCTTACAAACTTTGTTATTTAGAATCCTTAGGAGGCTGGCATGGCCATCTGTGTTCGCGGACTTGGCCTTGTGTAAGAAAGCAGTCATCCTTGACTGAGCATACAGCTTGAAGAGACTGATGGAGAAAGGGGCACATTTCTAGCTGGTTGGTCAAAAAAAAAAAAAAACACTGGCAATCAGGGATTGTAAACACATACATACGTATATGTCATATATGGCACTGTGCTTAAGTGCCAGTGATCGTGAACAAAAACAATACATTCATTTGAGATCACCTGACTACTCAGGCAGCAGCATGAGCCTTACCTAGTAGCTTGCTAGAAACCTAGGGCTCTCAAGCCCTGCCTGCAATGGTTTCCTAGACCTACCTCAACCAAGTGGGTGACTAAAAACACCAAAAATCTATTGTCTCAGAATTCTGGAGATTAGGAGTCTGAAACCAAGATACTGGAAAGGGCCATCCTCCCTCTGAAACCAGTAGAGGAATCCTTCTTTTCCTCTTCGTATCTTCCTGTCTTCTGGTTGCTGGCAATCTGTGGCATTCCTTGGCATGCAGCAATGTAATTCCATTCTCTACCTTTGTCATCACTTGGTATTCTCCCTCTGTGTCTTCCCATGACCATATTTTTTTTTAAGTTTGTTTACTTTTAGAGAGAGCACAATAAGGGGAGGGGCAGAGAAGGAGAGAGAGAATCCGATGCAGGCTCCGCACTGTCAGCCAGCCTGATGTGGGGCTTGAACTCACAAAACCGTGAGATCATGAACTGAGTGGTAACTAAGAGTCAGATACTTTAACCGACCGAGCCACCCAGGCACCCCCACCTCAGCTTTTTTTTTTTTTTAAGTCATAGCCATCTTCTTTTTTTTTTTTTGAATTTTTTTTAACATTTATTTTATTTTTGAGACAGAGAGAGACAGAGCATGAACAGGGGAGGGTCAGAGAGAGGGAGACACAGAATCGGAAACAGGCTCCAGGCTCTGAGCCGTCAGCACAGAGCCCGACGCAGGGCTCGAACTCATGGACCGCGAGATCATGACCTGAGCCGAAGTCGGCTGCTCAACCAACTGAGCCACCCAGGCGCCCCAAGTCATAGCCATCTTCTTATGAGGACACCAGCCACATTGGATTAGGGGCCTATCTGACTCCAGTGTGACCTCATCTTTATTACTTTTGTCTTCAGTGACCCCATTTCCAAATAAGGTCATGTTCCGAGATACTGTAGATTACGACTTCAACTTATCTTTTGTAGGAGAAATATGGTTCGATCCAAAAAGATTCCAACTCCTTCCTAGTGAAATAAAGTCTATATTTATAATGAGGTCCCTCATAATTCACATGTGTACTAAACTTCTAGAGGATATCCCACAAATTCTTAATTGTCTTCTACAGACAGCTTTCTGTAGACAGTTGCAGGCTTTGCCTACAGTTGTAGAGGTATGTAGGATCCCCATCCCATGCCATCCCATGCAATTTAGGAAAAATTGATAGAAAGCTTTCACTTTTCTCCTTAGTGCTATGTCCCATGGGGAAGAGAAGGAACATTTACTCTACTAGTTTTGATAGCCATGCAGATTGATTGTTGGGATGGAAATCTAAAGTAGGATTATAGTACAGAAATTCAAAACAAAATGATAAAATGTGACTTAAAGCTCGTGTGGCACCATGTCTCTAGTGTATCTTGAATGGTGAGCCATTATACTCCCATCCCTCCTAAACCAGAGAGTAATTAAACTCTCCATCCAGCAGTTAAAGGCTGAGTTATATGAATAGAGTAAGTTTCTGGCCTTGGGAGAATTTGAGCAATGATGACTGCAGGCTGCCTGAAGGCATGGAGTTGAATTTTCCTGCGTTGTCTGTCCCAGAGAGTCCTTCTTTCCTCTCAGTCTGAACACTGTAGCTTAGCATTCATCCCTTGAGTTTATTTTTTTTTAATTTTTTTTAACGTTTATTTTTTGATAGAGACAGAGCATGAGTGGGGGAGGGGCAGAGAGAGAGGGAGACACAGAATCCAAAGCAGGCTCCAGGCTCCGAACTGACAGCACAGAGCCTGACGCGGGGCTCGAACGCACGGGCCGTGAGATCATGACCTGAACCAAAGTCGGATGCCCAACCGACTGAGCCACCCAGGTGCCCCCATCCCTTGAGTTTAAAAGGCAGAGTCTTAGACAGTTGGGCCTTAGACAGTTTTGTTTTGATTCTGTTTTATGTTTCATGAGAAGTTGGATCTTTTCACAGTTTTCTGTTTTCTTTCTGCCATGTAGAAGAAAGGGTTTCAGCCCTCTGTCCGGTTGCTTCTCACCAGGTCAGCTATCAGTAGTTTAGAATTGTTTCATGTTCATTACAACCAAGCACTCTTGAAGGGGCCTGGAGCTCTCAGACACCATTGATTGGCGTTTCTCATCTGTACCTTTGTGTGATGGTACTTTGGTCCACCCTGAAGACAGGGCGCACTGATGAATGCACTGACGTCTCTTGATCGTTTTGTCTTCTGAATCTCTGATCAATGGGAAAATGCATGTGATTTCATTTCAACACAGAAACTGTCAAGGCATTGGAATTATCTCCTGCCCACATTCCCACTCACCTCCACCCCATGGTGCCCCCCTCCAACCGCTGTCCCAGCCTTAGCCTTCACCTGCTGTGGTCTTCTCTCCATTTGCTTTGTGAGCAGAATTCAGTGGCCTGAAAACCAATAAAAGGGTTTTTCTGTCTCATCAGTCAGGGCATGGGATGCCAAATATGTTCTCAGACGCAAGACAGGATGACAGTTCGCCTTTTCACATGTTTTGGTGGGGAGCCTAAATCCTTAAAGTAAACTTCATCTGAGCAATTTTATGTGTCCCCAAAAATAAGGCCATGGAAGAGATTCAGACCTAGCAGTTTGACAGAACAGTGAAGCTTAGTTTTCCTTGAAACATTTAGTGGGACAGATAATCAGGCTGTGTGTGGAAAGCTTATTTTAATGGCATCACCAGGCCAGTTGACAGAGGCCACTACCCAGAAGCATACCTGGCCATGCTGACCATCAGCAGTGAGGGCTTGTTTGTACCAAGTCGGGTGACACTTCATAATATGGCATCATGGAGCCAGCCAGCCAGCCAGCCAGCTCTTCAGGCTGCAATGCCAGAGAGTGGTGGGGCCGGGGGAGGGGAACACAGGAGAAGAAGGGACAACGAATCTGAGTCAGCACTTACTTTCCTGAGCACCTGCCAAGGAACAATTGCATGTTTCCAATGAAGCTCTCCCTCTCCCTGAGGAGAGAGAGCAAGATGACTGCCAGCTCTGGTCTTGTTCCCCTCCAGCTGGCCCTTGCTCCTGACATCGGCTGGGGGCAGGAGTTGCTTACCTATCCCATCTCCAGTCAGTGCCACACTAGAAATGGCAGGGAGGGCACAAGAACAGTCATACCTATGAAAGGGGATTGTGTGAGTTGCTTTATCCCCTGAATTTTTAAAAAAAAATTTTTTTAACGTTTATTTATTTTTGAGACAGAGAGAGACAGAGCATGAACGGGAGAGGGTCAGAGAGAGGGAGACACAGAATCTGAAACAGGCTCCAGGCTCTGAGCTGTCAGCACAGAGCCCGACGCAGGGCTTGAACTCACTGACCGCGAGATCATGACCTGAGCCGAAGTCAGCCACTTAACCGACTGAGCCACCCAGGCGCCCCTGAATTTTTTTTTTTAATTTATATATAAAGCCTGCCTCCCTGGACTAATATGCATCATGGCCTTGTGCATTATCTTGTGTCACTTCATAGTACTTCTCTTGGGAAAGTCTCACTCTGTCTTCTAAATTAGATTTCTATTACTTGTAAAATAAGAATTTGCAATCTGGTGATGGTGGGGGGAGTTGGTTATGAAAGTTTTAGTTTCTCTAAACCAAAGGGTTCCCTATTATACCATATCTCATATCTCAAAAGATGCTCTCCGGCCAGTTTGGACTCCATACTAATTTATATTTCTGACTTGAAGGTATCCGGAGTAGATTATCAGCTTGACCGTCAGAGCTTGTAGCCCATAGGATAGGTTCATCAATTTCTACGTCTCTAGTATAGGATTCTACCTGCCTCTCAACTCAGTCCACAGGAATGTCTTCAAGGCAGTTGCAACAGTCATGAAAATACCCAGATCCCTTTGGCACCCAGTGGCTTAGAAATGTGAAGGATTACTCTTGATGAGATTAGCTGACTTTTCATTTAGTAGTGCATGTGTGTTATGGCAGCCTCATAATGTCTGTGGTTGTGCCAAATAATGGTATTGATAAAGAAGCATAAGCCAAAGATCACCAGCCTAAAGGCACAAAAATTAAAAAGAGTGTTTTTTTAGAATTTTGCTTTGAAGAGTTACATGGTCTCCTTTCTGTATATTCTCCACTCTCTTCAGTTTCCATGAGAGAAACAAACCACATACTCATTTGTTCTATAGAGTTGGCCATGTCCTGTATATGGATATTTGAAATACATGCCTGTCATGGAAGTAAATATCTGCCCATGTATGTGGATCCTTCATTATTTGTGTTTTTGGGGGGGGGGGGGGGTGGTGGGTGGGGGACGTGATTCAGACAGGAAAGGTAGCAGCTTTTACATGCATTTATTTGCCCGAAGTGCCCAGGAGATGTTTGTTGGTAATAACATAGGTGGCTGTATTTAAGTAGATGTGGTGCCTGTTCTATGATAAAACCGAATTCACTGGAAATGGAAATCCTGTGACTGAAACAGAGAAATGTCAAATATGAGGACTGAGCCAAAGAACAGAGTAACTACTTGGTCTGGTATTGGTTTGAATTTGTTTGATGTCTAATGAAGGTGTAGGTGTAGAAATTCATCATCTTCATTTTCAGACAAGGAAGGCTCCCTGGAAGAAGAAGGCTTCTATAATTCTCTTAATTTTGTAGCTGTGCCGAACTCACTTGGCCAAGTAGGCTTCCAGCATACGTGGTCTATTCAGTCCGTTTATTTTTATATTTACTTCTGGCCATGCCTGCCAAGCTCAGGCAGAAAGCTGAAGATATATGTGGATTTTATGTAAATGTGAAAATCCCACTGGGCCTGGCAGGAGTTCCTTCTCAGTCTGTCTGGCAAGACCTTTCTAGCTGAGTAGTCAGGGTGTGGTTTTTTCCAATGTAACAAATCTGTCTTCCCATTTCTGTCTTAATTCTTATTCAAAGAGGCAGGTTCTTCTGAAAATCCACATATGTAAGAAATAATAATCATTTGGATACACTGGCTCAAGGTGCAGGATTAGGCAGTGTGGGATGTGGGCCTGCCTCTCCCCGCTCTGGAAGGCATTGCGAGAGCTCCTTGGGCAATGTAATAGTACGCATGTGTGACATGCCCTAATCCAGCATGCGGCGGGGGTCTGGAAAGGCTTTGCCTTAAACTAGGCATGTCTAATAGGGTTTAACGCAACCTGTGAATTCGCCCCTGCACAAGGTCAGCTTGTAGGTCAGTGGAATGCTGCACAAATTGCATTCTCCTCCAGACTGTAATTATACCTAGGAGAAAGCTCTGTGCTGCCCAGTTCAGCTGACTCCAGATAGGACCAAGATAAACTGAGGGCTTGCTAACATTTCTCAAAAACTGATTTTTAAAGATTTGATAGAAAGCGTCTCTTGTTTAAAAAAAAAATGACAGTCTTAAGGTTTATGAAGGGGCTTTGTATACGGGATGGTGAGACCTGCTATTGTCTGCCTTTCCTAGGAGCAGAAAAAGATTACTTGAAATGGAGGCATGAGGAATTTGAGTCAGACATTAAGCAAAACTCTTTGCTGCCAAAAGTTACTCAATACTAGAAAATGATTTTGAGGATTATGACAAATCAAGTAATACGCACATGAGGACAAAGAGGAATGAGAAATGGATATCGAGAGTAGTCCCAGAATAGGAATAGGATGAAAAGTTCAGGTTGTGTTTGCAATTAGCTGAGGTACGACTGTGTTTTATGTGTTTGATGATAGAAAATGGCTATAAATATACGTGTGCTGTACGAAGACACTCTTAATAGTTTCTTAAAGTATGAACTTCCTTGTAAAGTAAGGTCCGTCTTTAATTTCTGGGCTTGCCCAAAGGCAGAAGGTTAAGTTAAGCAGCATTTGCAAGTTTCTTCAATGCTAATGGTAAATGATCCCCAAACCCACTTCAACTAGTGTATGGACTGAATGAACAAACTTTTGCAAGTACTCATACTCTCTTGTAAATTTTCTCTAAAGTATCTATCTTGAACAGCATGGGGTGGGCACTTTTTTCCTAAGAGCCTACATGGAAAGAAGTCACATTGGGAGCTTCAAGGCATAATCCTGTCTACTGGCTCCACATAAACTTGGAAAACCATTTGTTTGACATTCACATTATGAAGCTATGGGCTAATAAAATTGGGAAGCTGACCAATATCCAGCAATCAAATGCAGTGGATTGGCTTCAAGGTCTTCAATAGTGTGAAAGCCCCTCTGCTTGCTGGTCTTAATGCCTGGAAGAACCTTTGCCCCAGTGGTCATACAGGATGGAAAGAGCCCCCTTCTATAATGGCTAAGCGGAACACAAGTTACACATACGTGGACCTTGAGAAACTTAACAGAAGACCATGGGGGAAGGGAAGGGGAAAAAATAGTTTCAAACAAAAAGGGAGGCAAACCATAAGAGACTCTTAAATACAAAGAAAAAACTGAGGGTTGATGGGGGTGGGGCAGGGGAAAGGGGAAAATGGGTGATGGGCATTGAGGAGGGCACTTGTTAGGATCAGCACTGGGTGTTGTATGTAAGCGATGAATTATAGGAATCTACCTCCAAAACCAAGAGCACGCTACATACACTGTATGTCAGCTAACTTGACAATAAATTATATTAAAGGAGAAAAAAGAGAAGAACATGAATTACAGTGTCATTTGGGGCTCATGGTCTGCAGAGCTTATCATCTCTCTCTTTTTTTTAACGTTTTAAATTTATTTTTGAGAGACCAAGACAGAGCACGAGTAGGGGAGGGGCAGAGAGAGAAGAAGACACAGAACCTGAAGCAGGCTCCAGGCTCTGAACTGTCAGCATAGAACCCGACGCGGGGCTTGAACCCATGAACTATGAGATCATGACCTGAGCCGAAGTCAGACGATTAACCAACTGAACTACCCACATGCCCTAGAGCTTATCATTTCTTAAACTCCTTCACAGAGAAGTTTTCTGAACACGAGACCTGGATTTTTGTTTCAGGAAAAGAGCACTGAATGTAACTTTGGCGAATGGTTTCAAGTTACTCAGGGGAAGATTGTGCCCCAAACAGCCATCTCCTTCAAAACCCCCATTTTCAGTGAGTCCTGACATTTTTAAGGATCATATACAAAGAACAATTAGAATCTCTTTATGTTCGCTGATCCCTGTAAATAACTCCCTTGTTTCAGACTTATTTATATGAGTTTCCCCTTCTAACTAGTCTTTGAACTCCCACTGAACAAGGATATATACATATATATTATTTGCACCCCTTGCAGTACACCAACATAGGAGTTTCCATGTTGTGAGTTTTGTTGCATTAGACTGACTACATTTCTGCATCAATGTAAGGATGAATCAGGGAAGGTCTAGAAATAGAAGGCTGGTCTCCTGACTTTTTTCATGACAACTAGTCACCAGACTGTGATGCTGATGACTTTTCAGAGTTGGCCAAGAGGCCATGGCGGCTCAGTGTGCTAATGCTAAAAGAGGAAAGGACTGTTGTATTTCTGGCTGTAGTTATTAGCTGTGTTTGTATTTTTACTTAGATTGTCATGTTGCTGTGAATCTTTGACTTGGGCCAGACAAATTTAAAAAAAAATGTTAAAATGGCACTGGATAGTAACAACTGGAAGGCTTAAAGAAATGAGTGGTGCTGGTTAATTATTTAATTAATAAATGGTTTGATGAAACTTTTAAATCCTTTAGCTATTCTTTTAATGCATCAGTTACATTTCCTATTATAGAAAGGGCAGACAATTAGATATCTGACAAAAGACAGGAGATGTAGGGTTCTAAAAATTTTCCTGATAATCATTATGGTCACCAGTCCACACTTTTCAGTAATGCAAATATGGAAGGTGTAGATGATTTTGATTTCTTCCAAGCCCTGAATATATTAGAGAAGCTAGTGGATAGGGGAGAATAAATACCCAATATTACTTCATCTTCTTTTCATGTATTCTTTCTCTTCAGAGAAGTTTTTTAAAGTTTATTATTTTGAGAGACAGTGTGTGTGCATGTGCATGAGCAGGGGAGGGGCAGAGAGAGGGAGAGAGAGAATCCCAAGCAGGCTCCACACCATCAGCACAGAGCCTGACACAGGGTTTGAACTCATGAATTGTGAGATCATGACCTGAGCTGAAACCAGTAGCCAGAGGCTTAATCGACTGAGCCACCCAGACACCCTTCTTCAAAGAAGAAGTTTTGAAGTTCACTTTATCTATCTAGAAGTTACCTTACCAAGAATGCATATAATGCGATATAAGAAAAACAAGGGGAATTTTCAGTTAATAGAAGGTTCTGCATAAATTGGATCTGGTTATTTGAAACTTGGACATGATTCTAAAAAATTATTTTTAAAAATGTAATTATTGGTTGATAACAAGATGATCTTCTCTTTTAAAAAATCTTCTGTTGTGTTATAAATCTTTGTCTTCTTCCCTCTTCTCTTTGTTTATTCTCTCCACCAGTTTTCTTTATTCTTGTCTTCTTCCCTCCTTGCTGTTTTCTTCCTAGCCACTCTGCTATGAAAGCAAATGCCTCTGATAACAGGTGTAGATCTGGGTAAGGAGTTGTGAGATTTGATCACAAATATCAAAAAGGAAAATCAAGTACTGGGTGAGCAGAACAAAGTGTTCTTCTATTTTTGTGCCTCTCGCTTTAATGCCCTAGCAGTGAGGCAACTACAGTTACTTTATAGGGCCTCTTGAGCATGAAGTATTGTTGTCCCTGGAAATCCATTGGGGGCCACTAAAGAAAACAAAGTTTACAGTATTCTGGTGTTCATTGCCCCCCAATTCACAACTGCCCATTTGGATTGGCCTGTGTGCAGAGCTAGCACATACCTACGGCTCACTAAAGGTACAATAAAAGGTAATTCTCATCTTCCTTCTTCTCTTTGAAGATGCCCCCTTCCCACAGCAATCTCTGTGTAAACCTCTTTCTCCTTGCTATTCAGCTAGGTGCTTATTTAAATTTCTTTGCATTGTACCAGCCTAATAGATCTAGTAATTGGAAAACATACTAAAAACGAAACAAAGAAAATCCACAAGAACATGTGACTGGTAACCAAATGTTTAACCTTGCTATGAAATCATTAGAAATGTAGACTAGTGCAGGGTGCCTAGATGGCTCAGTCAGTTAAGCATCTGACTTCGGCTCAGGTCACGATCTCACGATTCATGAGTTCAAGCCCCACATTGGGCTTTCTGTTGTCAACATGGAGCCTGCTTTGGATCTTCTCCTCTCTCCCTTGCCACTCCTCCCCCACCCTCACTTCTCTCTCCCTGTCTCCCCTCCCTCCCAAAAGTAAATAAACATTAAAAAAATTTTTAAGAAATATAGACTTGTGAAAAAACATTTTACCTGCCCTTTTGGCCAAAAAATTTTAAATTGGTAATACCCAGAGGGTGAGAGAATAGTGTAAATTGGTATCCCCTGTTAGAAATAGTTTGTCACTGTCTGTCAAAATTCAAAATGGACATATTGTTTGAATAACTTCTGTAAATCTATTCTATAGAAATATAAGCTCAAGTGACTAAGAATACACCCGTGTGGTTGCTCACTGCAGTATTGTAAATAACTGGCAAGTTTTGGAAAATTCCTAAGTGTCCATCAATAGAGGAATACTTAAATTAAGTGTCATACTTAAAGTGGCCCTGCCTCTATTGACATGGAATGTATCTGTATAATTAAAAAACTTATACAGAACCAGAGGGAAAAGTTGCAGAACAGAATGTACTGCCTGTCATTTTTATAAAGATAAAACCCTCCACACGTGTGGGCACGCATACATGTTTAGATCTGGAAGAAGACAAGCCCCCATTACTAGTGGTGGTAACCGAGCAGTGGAATTGGGAGATGAGAGAATTTCACCTTCTACTTTTTTTCTGGTCTTCTTTACAGTTTATATTTTATTACAATAAGCACTTGGTTTTGTAACTAAAAGTAGTAAACTCAGAAAAATAAAACAGACAAAAAAATAACAGAACAAATATTTCTGTAAACTTGACAATTCTCCAAAGACAGAACTCAGTCCCAAGCTCAGTACCTGGCCAATGGGAGTCATTTGATAGATGTGTTAAACAAAGGAGCCCTTGCTTATTCCAGTCTCTTTTCCCATGATCATGTTGGCCAAGACTTGGGCAGAAGCTTGTAAAATATGACCTGAGAACCCACAGAGAGTTTCTCTTCCTTTTTCCTTCTCCTCCCTGTCCCCAACACCATCCCTCACATCCTGCTCAGCCCCGTTGTTAAGCAATTTCAGGAAGATAAGAATATATACTGAAGTCTTGGGCCAGCCTTCTTAGTCAACTGAACTTTCACTTGGTCTGTTTATTAATATAATGGGTTCCTCCATGGGTTTCATTTTATTCATTTTACATATTGGACTTAAGGATATTTTAAAGTGTATGTTCTGCTCTTTTTCTTAACCCTCTCTTCTAATTTTTTCCTTTTAATTTGTTTGGTATTGTTCTCCACTTCCTAACTCCAAAATGTATTACACACTACAGTATTTGAAACAGTGTTGATATCAAAGCAAACATATAGACCAGTGGAAAAGAATAGAGAGCCCCAAAATAAACCCATGCGTATATGGTCACATGATCTCCAACAAGGGTGCCAAGACCACAAAACAAGGCTAAGATGGGCTCCTCAAAAAACAAAACAAAACCAAACCCACATATCCATATGCAAAAGCATGAAATTGGACCCTTACAGCATAAACAGAAATCAACACAAAATGGATTAAAGACTTAAATGTAAGTTCTGAAACTATAAAATTCATAGAAGAAAACATAAGGGGAAAAGCTTCATAATATTGGTCTTGGAATTATTTTCTGGATATGTCACCAAAGGATAGGCAACAGAAGCAAAAATAGACAAGTGGGACTACATCAAACTGAAAAGCTTCTGCATAACAAAGGAAGCAATCAGAATGTAAAGGACCTATGGAATGGGAGAAAACACATGTAAACCATATATCTGATGAGGTATTAAGAACCCAAAACCTATAAGGAATGCCTACAACTCCATAAAAAAGAATCCCAATTGAAAAATGGGCAAAGGATTTAGACATTTCTCCACAAAAGACCTACAAATGGCCACAGGTGTACGAAAAAATGTTCAACATCACTAGTCATCAGGGAAATGCAAATCAACACCACAATGAGGTATCACCTCACATCTGTTAGAATAGCTATACTTTTTTAAAAAGTGGGGGGAAAAAGAAAGAACAAGTGTTGGTGAAGATGTAGAAAAATTGGAACTCCTGTGCATTTTGGGTGGGAATGTAAAATGGTGCAGCTACTATGAAAAACAGTGTGGAGTTTCCTCACAAAAATTAAAAAGAAAACCACCACATGATCTGACAGCCTCACTTCTGGGTATTTATCCAAAAGAATTGAAAACAGGGTCTCAAAGAGATAACTGCACACCCATGTTCACTGCAGCAGTGTTCACAATAGCCAAGAGATGGAAATAACCTAATGCCCACTGATGGATGAATGGATAAAAGCCGTGTGATGTGTGTGTGTGTGTGTGTGTGTGTGTGTGTGTGTGTGTGTGTGTGTTTAGGGTTGTGTGTATATGCACACACACACAATGGCATATTATTCAGCCTTAAGGAAATTATGTCACATGCTATAGAATGAATGAACTTTGAGAAAATTATGCTAAGTGAAATCAGTTAGTCACAGAAGGACAAATACTGCATGATTCCACTTATATGAGGTATCTAAAGTAGTCAAGCTCATAGAAGTAGAAAGTAGAAGCAGAAAACTGCCCCAGAGGCTGTGGGGTGGGGGAGGAGGGGTGGAGAAGGAAATGGGGAGTCGAGTTTTTATTATACAGTATGAAAAATTCTAGATATCTGCTGTACAACAGTGTGATATAGTTAACAATACTATTAAATGTTTAAGAATTTAATGAGGTAGATTTCATGTTATGTTTTTTTTATTATTGTTATTGTTGTTATTATTATTATTATATCTTTTAATCCATGAAGGAAGGAAAAGGAAAGAAAGGAAGATACTAAAAGGGTTAAGACATACATCCATTCAGTGTCCATTTTGTTCTCACCATTTTGGCTGTTTTTGAGAAACCTTGCATTATTCCACAATTAAAGAGGGACTACATAGAAACTTAGAGGTATATTTTTTAAAGCTCTAGTCAGAGAGAGATAGGCAGGGAATTTCACACAAACAGGGGAGAGAATACAAATGCTCTGACTTTACTACTGGCCATCTCCCTTTTGGGAGGCAGCACTGCATTTCAGACAGGTCTTAAAGTTGTAGTCCAGCTAAAGGTAACAAATACTCTCCTTTCAAACACCTGCCATGCTGAGACATCAGACAAAATTGCAAGAATGGCTCACTATGGTGAGATCCTTTCCATATTTCAGCCTGGTTGAACACTGAAGGGATGGATATGCTTGTTTTTCCCAGTGACAGGCGATCTCAATGTCGGTCCTTTCCTCTCTCTCTATCTCTCCCTCAGTTCCCTTCTGATTACTCTCTTGCCTTCTTTTAATTAGCTATTAAAAGAACTTGCATCTAAGCCTTCTCTTGCTTGTAGGTAGAATGTGTTACTCATGGTTTTCAGAACCCGAACTGGATAGCTTGATGAATGTTTTCTTGAAGAAAATTTTGCTACCTTTTTGTGATCTTGTCATAAATTTGATTTCCATGCCTATCTCCTTGACATCAGTGTGTATTCCATGGCCAAGGTTTTATCAGTTACTATCCTGGAGATTTAAGAATAAATCTAGTCAGGGGTCCCTGGGTGGCTCAGCTAGTTAAGCATCTGACTCAGGTCATGATCTCCTAGTTCGTGAGTTCGAGCCCTGCATCAGGCTCTCTGCTATCAGTGCAGAGCCCACTTCAGATCCTGTCTTTCTCTCTCCCTCTCTCTCAAAAATAAATGAACATTAATATATATATATATGTATATATATATATATACACATATACATATAATATATATACATATTATATATATACATATACATATGTATGTATATATGTGTGTGTGTGT